>NC_137473.1:10000000-20000000 GCF_918807975.1 Aplidium turbinatum | reverse complement strand
TTGGAAATCTAGCCAATGAAATATTTAACTGCTTCAGGGTTAGCCTTCGTGTTGAAACAGTTAGCTTTCAAAAGCATAATATGCAATCATATATACACCTTTATGATGGTGCTACTTTAGAAGTGCATTAATTCAATAACTCCGTAGCTATATTTACATTTTGAGGTACCGGTAATGAACGTTCTTCCTTGGCTGCCATTTTTTGCATACTATATATAGCCTATATAGCAATTGAACGTGACTTATTTTACACATATGCATTACGTACATTACTGGTATGCTGGCACTTAATGAAAATGGTGCATTACTGAATTCATTTGTATTTTACAGTTGAATGAAGATTTGGAAGGTGAAATTTTGAAGAACTTTTCTAGACCCTTGCTATGTTGACATGTATTGTTTTCGCTGTAATGGTCAGAAAAAAAAAATGAACTTATAAAAAAAGTGCTGGAGATGCGAATGAGGAGGTTATATTTTTTGCCACTACAAGACTTCTTACATGGTAGAAACAAAACAGCTAAACAATCGCATAAGCCGAAGAGTGCACTGTAGCACTGTGAAAAGTATAAACAATTCTAAAAGCAAACATTGAAGTAGGATTCCTGTTGTATTTTGTTATGCGTTTTTGATTTGTACAATAAACATCATAGCATACTTTCATCGTATGCTTTTCAAGCCGATTTCATAGCACATTACTTTGAAGAATAAAATAGGCTTTCTATTAACACCGTAACTTAAATAAAGCGCAGTATGCCGGAGTAGTTAGTCTAATGTTCACTCTCGACATTAGATCCCTTCACTGCAGAGTACTTCACCATATCTAAAGTTTTGGCGGTATGCTAAACATTCGAACTGTAGGCGCGGTATCCCGAGACTACAAAGAAGGGGACTTCTGACCCAAAAACGGCATGGGCCTTATGAAGGATACCACTCAAACGAAAATCAACAAAACATAACATCTAAACGTCTCTGTGTTTCATGTAACAACTTTTAAGTGTACTCAGCACAACATTGAGTACGCTGTGGCTATATTTACACTATATAGTGTAATAATTACCTCAATAATGTTGCCAGATAAGGAATTCTGGTCTAATTTGAGAAAAGTTTAAAGCTGTTGAAAACAAAAACATGAATTTTGTAAATTTTTTTAGTCCTGGGCAAAAATGAAAACGCTAATCTTATTCCTAACTCTTACCTTAACCCTTCCTTACTTTAATCCTAACTCTTGAAACACCTGATTGTAACCACGGCATTAAGTGTGGAAAAATAGCCACTTCCAATTGAGTATATGGTGAGGAAAAATATGCAAACACTGATAAAATGTAACTTTAGTATTATAAACATTTCACTATAACATTTAAAATCATAAGGCTACATGGAATCGCCAATACTATAAGACCGTATATATTAGGGTGCAGCTGGTGCCCCATGATTTTCAAAACTGGAATCGATTGACCCTTACTTTTTTTTGGTGGGGAGGTTAGGGGTATAAAACAATCTGTTAAAATTTTAGGAAAAATAAACACTGTCTAGGGGTAGCAGGTCTCCCCCAAACTTTTGAACCCCCTCGCTCGCCCCGATAATCACGATTTTCGGCAATTCCGTCACAATTTTAGAACTCATTAAGTCCATCTTCAAGCAATACAACAACTTCGACATGCTTTATGCATGGCACCTGGTTTACGAAATGCAAAGTTCTTGACTATCTCACTATCACCAAGATAAACCAGCGTCAAATGCACCAATTCTTTATAATCACCACGTACAAACGATTGTGCCAATGCATTGTTACATAGATCAATAATGCTCTGCCTTCGATCCTGGAGATGAGTTGGTGTGATTGGAATATCCAAATTATCAACATCTCCATGGGTCAAAGAATCATAGTCTTCTTTGAATCTGGTAAATAATGTATCATGCATTCACTTTGGTAAATAAAATTTGTATACAGTACCGTATACCAAACCATTTCCAAAAATTTAGAAAAATGTTTCATAACTGAAAAATCACTATAACTATGTAAGTGCGGGTCTATCAAAGGGTCAGTCGAGGCGGAGGAAGCAACTAGAGGAAAGAAGACAAAGAAGAAAAAAGAGACAGCAGCCTCAGAACTCCTCTGATTTCATATGTCCAAACTGTGGACGAGACTGCCACGCCAGGATTGGACTTCAGAGCCATATGAGAAGCTGCCGTACCCAGAGTGCTACCATCATCTGAAAAGATGGAAGGATGCCTACTACTACTACTACTAACTATGTAACAAACACTGCAAATCTGTCCAAACTTTTGCAAATCTATACCTGACTGACTCGTATAGGTAATCTTATCATCATCATCTTTCAGCCTTAACACAGTGATCAAGTTTTTTAACAGAAAGATATCTGACTCTGTAGTTACCTTTTAAATACCATGATATCAGGACTTTTAGAAACTTCCATGTTTAAACTATTCCATGAAATTGAGATCCTGAAATCATATAATCTATATGCCTAGTTGCTGAACTTGCTAAGAAATAATATTTCTCTTAGATACTGCATTTGTTACTGTATATACATCTATTTATATTTCTGTTATAATATGCATACTGTTTCATATTTTATTGTTACTTACTACTCATAAAATATAGCCTTACAAGAATAATTCATAATAATCTTATTAATCTGGTCTGCCTTTTGCAATTGTATAGATATTACTGTGTTGAGTTAGCCTTTATTGAACTGTATTTTACTGCATTCTGATTATAAATGCCTGACTGAATTTTCTATTCTATATAATACTACCGGTATTAGAAGCCGTTGTGTCAAACACCATCCCTCCAACACACTCAGTGCAATTCCATTCCTTGAAATGTTCAATGGTAGCTTTTGAAATTAATTCTCCTGACTTTTGTGATTAGAACAAGTTTTTTAAATAAATTTTATGTATATTATATACCATTAATGCCAAATAATTCTTGTCGTACAAGAGAAAAATAGTTTTTTCTCATTATCTTTATTACTCAAGGATATAGACCTATATAATGTTAGAAAGACTAATATAAATATGAGGTTTCTGGTCATTTTGAGCTACAAATCAACTCTCTAGCCCAAGCATACCTGTAGATACTGTAAAATCGTGATTATCGGGGCGAGCGAGGGGGTTCAAAAGTTTGGGGGTGACCTGCTACCCCTAAACATTGTTTGATTTTCCTGAAATTTTAACAGATTGTTTTATACCCCTAACCTCCCCACCAAAAAAAAGTAAGGGTGAAACATCCATACAAGGGGCACCAGCCGCACCCTAGTATATATTCATTTTTTTGGAAAATTAAACAAACATAATGAATACAGCTGCAACGCCAACATTGTTAGGCCTATGTGTTTCCGGTGGCTCCAGGTCCCCTGCTGCCATGGGCAAGCATATTAACCCTTGAAAGGGGGGTGTCACGACTGCCACGTCGCTCATTGTTGCCTGGTTTCGGAGGATGTTTGAAGTTCCTTGATTGGGGTAGGATCTCTACACAAACATATAAAAAATAATGTAGTGCAGTCGAGCATCTGTAGGAGCAGACAAACCTCTACGATCAGCTAACTCAAACAACTGGGCATATTCCTCTGGTACACAGTCTTGAATTTTATGTACATTTATAATCTCACACATGCAAAAGTACTCTACCACCACTTGAGGCGCTGTCTCAAATGCCAAGACACGGTAAGCACTTTAACAACAAAATCTCAGTACACTGTCGAGAAAACCTGGAGCCAATCAGAAGCTATGTTGTACATTTATATCTTGCACAAGCAGAGCACTTTATAGATACACTATATAGTGTAATGTGCAGATACACTATATAGTGTAAATATAGCCACAGCCTAATTATAAAGTGTAAAGACAGCATAACCTATTTAACCCACCTGTGTAAAATTCCTGTATCCAGTCTGTTAATAGGAACGAGACAAACAACATCCTTATAACTGCCATGTGCAGACTGGGACTGAGATCATGACATTCTGCTCTTTTGGTTGCCTTGCTGAGATGTTTAGACATACTCTTAGCCATGTGCCAAATATCATACTGCGATATCTGTGATATCTGCGGATATTCCTCTTTCATGATTTTGGTTATTTGAGGATGTCTGTCAGTTGCCAAGGTAGTGATGTCTATATTTGATTCTACAAATACACAAGAAGGAACTCATACAATGGTAAATTTTTACATACAAGTGCATAGGCTATACCCTTTTGTTGTCCAAAGCAATAAATAAATTACATTTTAAATTATATAAATTAAAAAAAAAAAAATTGTAAAGTTCAAACATTCCCCAATGGAGATTTTTGAAGTGACCACTCAATGGATATCAAACGTACCAACTTTTTTTGGTTGTTGTTGTTGTGTGGCTGTGGCCTAAATACTGTTTATAACTGTGTAGAGGGTGGAGGCTGCTAGGAAAACATTTCCCAGTGGGGTTTGATTCAAATTTCCAGTCAATAACATAACCAAAAGATTATATGTCACAAACCAGGTTCTCCAAATATGGAGCAAGTTACGGTATCTGATTCTGCTGTATCTTCCTTCAGCCTAACTAGTTTTAAGTTAAATCTCAGGACTTAACCTTTGTGACATTGTTGCTTTAAATTACTGAACCTACATACTTACCGGTACTCAAATTTGTCTTGCTAATAATTATGCTCTTTGTTTATAAATTATTTTTGGGAGTGGCTATTTTGAGTATCACAGATTGAAACCTATCACCGTTTTGTTGTATCACTAAATAAAACAACTTTATAGACTTTTTTTTAAATAACTGTCAACTGAATTAGTCGATCAATCAATGTTTTTGGAAATGATGCTGGCTAAGTAGCATCTGCCAATTACGGTACTAATTTCAAGCCTACTTCAGCTTAAAGCTTCCACAAATATTTAGTAATTAAACCCTTCAATTATTAAGCTGCTGTAGCCTATATACTTGGTACATTGAAACTTATGAACTTTAAAGACCACTACTTCAAACTATAAACTAATCAAATCCTTAGTAATTTGAAAACTCACATCTTCTTTTAACTCCTTGTAGTCATGCTAACCTAAGCCTCAGAAATTTGTAGATCAAACTAACTGTAACTAACATCCTACATTAGTGAAAAACAGTCTGCAACCACAATATCATGCGCAGTTTCACCGTTGATAGTAGACAATATGTCTGTATTTGCATACCTCTCGACAGGGTACTGAAATTTTGTCGTTTTTTACGTTCTTACGTCACAGACAACGTAGCTTCTGATTGGCTCCAGGTTTTCTTGACAATTACTGAAACTTTGCTATTAAAGTGCTTACCGTCTTTACAGGCGTGTATCAGTGTTTCAGTATAATTAGCCAGAAAATAAAATTAAGTTGTAAACTTAGGCTACAGAAGTGTAAACCTTCGACCAGTTTTTTGCTGTATTGGAAGCGATCTTGCCAGGCAAAGATAGGAAGAATTTCTTGTATTATACAGCTTCAAAAGCTAAGCATGCAAATCAAAATATTGATGCAGAACTTAATGACGAGGCTAGTTTTTGAAATACCTCAAAATGCTACAGGAGCACTGCATCTACATAGATTAGCGGTGGAAGATTGAATTTTTGCTGGTGTTGAAGCTTCGCCTGAGTTTGTTTTATACAGACTTAAAGCACAAGGTTTGGTATTAGTTCTGCATTCGTACTGTAGGTACTGTACACCGTGTTTTTCATTCATGAATGCACCTCATGTATTTAAGGTTGATTGGTTTGAACATATTCCCTCATCGTGACGTTATCATAGCAACCATGAAGCCAGACTTTAAAAAGGACTACCCAAGCACCATGATCATCATCGACTGCACTGAAGTAGGCCTACGTCTCGAAACACTGTCCTCACTTCACCGTCAGTCGCAAACGTACTCGAACTATAAAAGTACGAACACTGCAAAGGCATTAGTCATTAGTGGGAGTTGATCCAAATGGGGGTAATATGTTTGTATTTCAGTTGTACACTGGTAATGTGAGTGACAAAGAAATATATCAGAGGAGTGGATTTTTTCACCTTTTGAAGCAGAAAATAGCTGCTAATGAACTGCACTTCATGATGCTGTTATGGCCGATAAAGGGTTTCTTATAGAAAAAGACTTAGCCTACATGGTATTGGTCTACATTTGAATATCTCACCGTTCCTAGGTAGAAGGCCTCAAACGAGTGAGGACGAAGTGTTGAATAAACGAAGTATTGCACGCCATCGCATTCATGTAGAGAGGACCATAAAAAAATTCGTCAATTTCACATCTTCGACAGGAAAATACCAGTGACTATGCTTGGTATCATCAATAAAATGTGGTTGGTTTGTTGCATATTATGTTATGCAGAATGAAAATAAAATGTTGCAAGACAAGGTGCCGAAAAGACACTATCGTGGTCCATAATTCCCGGTCAAAATGCACATGCTTCACAATGGCGTCCTAAATTGCCTTTCCTAGTCTGTTAGCCAACACTATGATTAAAACGAACAAGAATTGAAGTGTGCTGATAATCTACAACAATTCATAAACACAAAAAATTTACTTTCACCTGCCACCGACCTCACGCTTGCTTGCAATAACAAGAAACGCCGGTGCTGGTTAAGCATCCGCCGCCTTGGTTAGTGACGTCATGAAAATGTGTGACGTCATGCAAAAAAACGCAACTACTTTTAAGAAGGGTGCAAAAACGAGGTATAGAAGTAAAAGCGGAAAGGCTATTGATTTTTAAATATTTATAGTGAATAGTGCCTCCTAGCTTTCTCATTTCTGCTCGGATTTTAACAATTTTCCTATCGTTGGAAAGCATGATGCCTCATTTACCCGAATGGATTAATTGCCAGTCTAAAGTGGGCATTACATTTATGTAGCGCTAACTTAAACTTTACTATTTTGTACCAATTCTCCGCAATTCATTTTTTACAATAAAAATACCAAACCAGACTATTCACTACAAGTACTTAAAAATGAATAGCCTTTCCGCTTTTACTTCTATTCCGCGTTTTTGCACCCTTCCTAAAAGTAGTTGCGTTTTTTGCATGACGTCAAACATTTTCATGACGTCACTGACCAAGGCGGCCGATGCTTAACCAGCACCGAAACGCCTTCATAAACCATAGTAAACAAGCGATTCTCAACCCTCAGACTCCGCGTAACTCAAACGTCACGCTCTGGTGATTTTAAATGTGCAAAAGGTCTATTTCATTTGTGCAGTTCAGTTGAAGAACATCGCAAATTAATTATTTCACCACACAGCGCAAAAGACATGAAAAAAAATCTTTGCAATTTCAAAACAAACAATGAGTGTGAGACGTATTTTTCTACCATACCACTATTTTCGTATGCCTTGTCTACGTGTTGAGGGATATTTCGTGCCTCGCCCCCGTAAAGAACACCTTAGTGTTAGGGTTTGAGCTAGGGACGGTATATTACGGGACGCGCAACTCCGTTGTTCCTTCAACATTAGAAGGGTCAACTGTCAATTTGACATTTTTTTTACGCTTTACTGCTGGCTTGCTTTCAACTAAAAACCTTAAATTACTTTAAAACCAACTTCACTCTTCTTATATAACCCATAAAAAGTAAAATATTTTGTAAATTACAAAAAAACGTAACCCTTCTAGTGTTGCGGATAAGCCAAAAGCGGATGAAGTTTCGCATCCCTATGATCTACAATCCCTAGTTTGAGCCTGGTTTTGTCTGCGGTGGCCGACACTTGTCTGAGACCAGAACAGTCGGTTATTATCGCAACCATTGTATATAGCGTCATTTAGCGTGTACCTATGGTACCAATTTCATGTATCGTCGTGTATTATTCTTATTGTTGTTCATTCTTTGCATGCCCTTTGTGTTTGCATATTAACTTATACGTGAGTGATTCAAACAATTTGTATATATATCGTGTGTTTTTATTCATTGGCTCAAAATTGTCCTTAAATTCTTTTTTAGTTATGCCATGTTAGACTGTCATAAGTAGGGGCCGCTATGTTACAGACAATTTTCACCAAATCAAACGTCATATAAAAACCGTTATGGTCTACTTAACCTAGCTGGCATCTTACGTCATGGAAATTGCTAGAAAATGTCCAAATATTGCACCATCGTTCGTAAGACCTGATGAAACATTGCATCACCACCTTTGAACACCGGTTTGAATTGCGTGACAATGTCTTTCATTATTGCGTCACAGTTACTGTTTACGTGAGTTTGAGATATCGCAAATTATTCTAGTCATTCGTAAGGTTGTTGCTTGAAAGTTGGTCGCATATTTAACTGTTTCGCTTAGTGCTTTCTAGCTGGACAAAGTTTCCGTCTTTTATCTAAGTAATCTGTTCTGTAGTGACAAGTTTTAGTGGTGTATCGCGTTGCATTCCATTTTCGACAGCCAGGTGGCTAATTTTACAGAAATACAATTTTGAATAGACGGTTTCAAAGGAGTGTTTCTTTCGGTCATTACATACAGACGAACGGATTCGGAAATCTTATGTTACAATTTTTCCACGAAGAGATTATGGTTTACCGCTGTGACCAGATAGATAGATAGCCTAATTGTTTATTGGCCGCTGCAAAAAAGATGTAGCCTACAACAAATCAAAACACAATGTACAGTAAAACTGTTGAAAAGATTACAATAAAAAAACGAATAAAAATGATGATAGCATCACAGCAGCGGGAGGCTGCGAAGTGACCGTTCAAGGTGTTCAAGTCAAGCAGCCACCATTAACTCATCAATGATAATTATAATTGGATAATTGAGGCAAAAAAATAATAATAAATAAATAACGGTGAAGCTGTCCAAGTGTCCAAGATGATAAGAAATAAAAAAAAAAACAGTTTAGGTAGGCCAACCTAGCCTTTGTTACAATTGTAAGTCTGAATAGTAGGTTAATTTAGCATTTCAATAATTTTCTTTTTGTAGCCTACATTCTTTTAAAAGTTGTGAAGGAGGATTTGCGAGTTTCATTTGGTATATTATTCTAAATTTTTGCACAAGAGTATTTTATAGAGCGTTGTAGTTTAGTGGTTGTGTATCGATAATAATACAGGGTGACCCAAAAAAACGGGCCCGCGTACACTTTATGTCATATCTCCTTTATTTCTTCACCGATTGCCCTTATCTTATAGGACATGGCAGAATCAACGACCGTAAGTACACCAAGACCCCAGTGGGAGCTGGGACAAAGAATACACCGTGTTAAGTTTTACTACAAAACAAGCTCGTTCAAGAAAACCCAGCACAGTTTCATGCATCAGTTCGAATGTGAAAAGGCTCCATCCAAACGCAAAATTCAGAACTGGGTGGACCACTTCGAGAAGTATAGGACCGTGAAGAACCTCAACGCTGCCAGTGAGAACCGTCCAGGCCACTCGGGACATCCCAACAAGCGGACAGCCGAGCTGGTCGAAAGTGTGAGGGAGTCTCTCCAGCAGAGTCCGAAACGCTCTGTGCGTAAACGAAGCCAGTCTCTCGGTATGTCCCGTGAGACTTGCAGGAGTGTGCTGGTGAACGATATCAGGGCTTGCCACCTATACAGAATACAGACGATGCAGACCCTTACAGCCTCAGACAAGAAGCAGAGGAGCGCTATGGCAGTCAAAATGCTCGAGAAGATCGAGGGGACACCAGGTTTCCTTAACCTCCTTTGGACCTCAGATGAAGCCCACTTCCATCTTGACGGAAAGGCGAACTCCAAAACAAATGTTTTCTGGGGGTCCTCCAGACCCACTGAAGTAGCCACCAAGCCCCTGCACTAGGGTGCATCATCTGCCCCTCATTTTTTTGTTTGATTTTCTGCAGTGGATTAAAATGTTCCTTTTTATGATTGTTGAAGATGTGCAACTTTTCAGAAGAATTCATTAACATCTAGGGGTACCACAATTGGATTAAATTATGTCATTTTGTGTTATTTTGGGGTCATTCCATGGCTACTGGTACAGTTGTAGAACTACATGTCGTAGATTTTTTATGAAATTTTATATGTAGAACCTCCGTGCAATTCTGAGAAAAGTGATACTAATTTTACCAAAATCGGCAAAGTACTTTTTGAGATATCGGCGATTGAAAATTTGCCCTTTTCGTGATCGCTCATGCGTAAACATTAACTGCAAATTTTGTTTGACCTATTATGAAGGTGTTTCAAATGGTAACTTGAAAATTCTACTGCATATGAATTATCCAAAGTAAGGAGATTCTAAAAAGATATATTGTTTGTTTGTTTTTATATCACTACAGGCCACCAAGTGGCTAGTTTCACACATGACTATTTGTAATCAGTCATGCATGACGAAACTTTGATCGCTTATAGCAAAAAACACTCTACTTCGATTTTTCTGCAACTTGGCTTAAATGCAGGTAATTTTCTTGGCTTTCTAGCTTACAAATATGAAGTGGGATACTTGAGTAGAAATGAGGTAGTTTGCTGTAGTAAGTGTATCATGTATTTTTTAAAGTGAAGGGTAGCACAGTTTATACAACTGACTGAGGGGAGACGTTAAAACCAATTCCGTGACCGGTTACAACGTCGTATGCAACAGTTACATCGTTAAATTGGGATTCTCATGAATTGGACAAACACAAACTGAATGGGTTCCGGAAGCTCCTACCAAAACGCACCATTTTGGCCTTAATGTGCAAAATTTTGACAAACCAATCTCCATATCTGGTTGTCTCTTTTTAAACTCCTGATACAACTCATTTATTGTCACCAAAACCAATCTTCCAAAACCTCAACCACGTCAATAAAGGGCTTTCCCTCAAGAGATTATTGGTTCTGTTTTGAAGTTCTATGAAGATGATGAATTTAGTAGGTTACTTCCAAGTCAAAAAGATAAAGTGTCTGTGTCAAAAAATGCTATCAACAAAAAGATTGGTTTTGGTGACACTAAATGAGTTGTATCAGAAGTTTAAAAAGAGACAACCAGATATGAAAACTGGTTTGTCAAAATTTTGCACATTAAGGCCAAAATGGTGCGTTTTGGTAGGAGCTTCCGGAACCCATTCAGTTTGTGTTTGTCGAATTCATGAGAATCCCAATTTAACGTTGTAACTGTTGCATACGACGTTGTAACCGGTCACGGAATTGGTTTTAACGTCTCCCCTGCTCGTGCTGCTCTTCAAGAAATGCATGGAGGTAAATGGAGGCCATCTAGAACAATGCTGTAGAACGGAGAAAAAAAGGCCAAAGACCCTAGTGTTTTGATGTGATGTTTTTAACATAATGATGATGATTATGTGCCTGATCTGATACAGACGTTGGCGATCATGGTCTTCCAAACTTCTCTGTCATTAGCCATTCGTATAAAATCGTTCGTTTTAACTGTTGTGTTTGTGGCCCATTGATTCAAGCTGTTTAAATAAGTTAATCTTTGTCGACCTCTGCTTCTTTTTCCCTGTATCATCCCCAATAGAACTAATTTTTCCAAATCTCCATGTCTGTGAACAGTGGCGTAGCCAAGGGGGGGGGGGGGTTGGGGGTTACAACCCCCCCCTTTGGCACGCGTGTGACGTCACGATATTGAGAATGATGCTTTCAGTCTAAAAAAAATTGCTGATTTTAAACAAAACTGCATTAAAAGAGCAAGTTTTGTCAATACCAAACATATCAGCCAAGAATTACCAACAAGAAAACATAGAGACTTAGCTTTATTTCCGAAAAATGCCGAAGAAAGCATGATCTTATCCTTTTGCTGTGCCACCGGACAGCACCATTTTACAGGAATATTCATACCCCCATTTTTGTTGGAAATGCTCTCAGAATGCACCAAATTCAAAGTAATTTTTCAAAATTTTCTGGGGGAGGCCCCCCAGACCCCCCGCCGCTGGGTCGTCAAACCCCCCCTTTCAAAATTCCTGGCTACGCTACTGTCTGTGAATATGATCTACAAATTGCATCTGACGCCTTCTAACTGTTGTTATTAATCTCCTTTCTGCATTTGCCAATTTCATAACTTCGTCATTACTCTTCTTTTCAGTCCAAGATATCCTCAACATCCTTCTGAGTAACCACATCTCAGCAGCCTCTAGTTTTTTCTTCATATCTTTACTTATTGTCCAGCATTCACATCCGTAGGTTAGAATAGAACATAATAAACTAGTTATAACCAAAGTTTCATTTCATTCGGACAAAACACTAAGAAACGGGGCCTAATTATAGTTGGGGCCCGTTTTTTTTCGTCACCCTGTAGTAGTTTAGGTTGGTCGAGTTCCGAGTAGTAAAGTTGTGAATTTCGTAGCATTTTTTAAAAGTAGTTTTGAAAAGTGCCGGCTAATAAATTAAAACTAAACTGGTAGCCTACATAAATTTAGCAATTTCAAAGTTGTACAGATCTTTTAACTTTAGGATATTGAGTTGTTTATAAAAGGGTGTGACATGGTCAGCCCATTTGCCCTTCGCAACAGCATTGACTGCCATATTTTGCAAAACACCAAGCTTTCCAATATGTGTTTTGTATGACGACCCCCAAATAGTCAGTCCGTATATTAGGTAAGGATGCACCAGAGAATAGTACAGCTGAAGCATAGCTTTGGTTGATAAACAATGTTTCAATTTAGAGAGTATGCCAACAGATTTGGAGAGTTTGGAAAATAGAGCATCAATATGAAGAAGAAAAGAGAGATTCTTGTCAATGAAGATACCAAGGTATTTAGCAGTATCAACATTTTTTTGCCGTAAAATACTTCTACATTAGTTGATATTTGGTTGGTCTTGGGTGCAATTATTAAAAAGTTAGACTTAGAAGCATTTATAGTGAGTGAATTAGCAGTGATCCAACGTTGGATTCCTTTCAGTTCAAGATTAATTAAACTTTGAAGACTTCATAAATTATCGGCTTTAATGACAAGACAAGCGTCATCAGCAAATAATCTAGGAACACAAGAAACACAGTTAGGTACATGATTTATGTATAGGAGTAAAAAGAGAAGTGGTCCTAATATGAACTTCTAATATGCCTACTTCTACAACTTGAAATTTGTTTTGTAAGTAACATCGATTAAATATACGATTAAATAATAGGCCTATTAAATTAAAAACTATAAGAATTATTAATACTACAAAAAGTGCTCAATGCTAAGCAAAAAAGCAAAGCAGAGCAAAATTAAATCAAATATAGTTATTACTATCTGAATCCTTAACAGCCTGTTTCACCTTTAACAGGTCATCAGAAGGGTCTTATTCAAATATACGATTAAAATATAGAAAAGACATGCATAGCACTACTAAATTTTTTTCTCAGTTTTACACCAAAACAAAAACGTGCATACTGTAGGGCTTGTATAACACAGAATGAGTTGTACAGTATAGCGCGCGTAATTAAATGTATTTATTCAAAAGTTAATGTGAAATTCGGACTTAACTTCTTACGTAAAGTCCCTTACACTATCTGGAGGCACATTCGATAAAGCCACCCTCATTTCTTCCTCGACTATAAGCAGTCGTTTTCGTTTTTAGTTTTTATGTTCGTACGTTCGTTCAGGGCCCGATTAACCATGAGGCACACGAGGCACAGACCCCCTGGTTTTGGGGGCCCCCAATTTTTTTTACATTAGTACCGTAGGCGTAGCTAGTGAAAGTTGTTGTGCCAGTAAAACATGTGAAACGTAGCACAGAGGTGGGTTTATTTTAACATTCTATTACTGATACCACAATGAAATGGAACTAGTTTTAGTTACATAGGCTATTAATAATTTCTGGAATAGGCGAATAGCCTGCCATAATATTTTTATGAATAGGCTACTTTGTATTCTTTTTGTACTATCCTGGAATCCTGCTGTCAACCAGCTCACATTTCAAAAACAGTAAATTGTAATAAAGTCAACAAAAGTTATGATAACTGAACAGTTTATGTAACAGGGCCTGGCACAATTATTCTGTGAAAACAATTGTTTTTTATTTCTCTAATAACTACCGCTTTTACTTTTTAGTTTGTTAGCTTGTTTGTTTATATTACTATTAGATATTAGGCCTACTGGTGTTAGTAATTTAAGTGTTGTTTAATACTAAACCCGATAACCATAATTAATATATAGGCTACTTGCTAATGCATTTTATGCCAATCTTCCATCGTATGTAAAAAGTCAATACTTTCATAGGTTTCAAGAAACCATTAATAAACTCTGCTAGTTCAAATTCAAGTGTATATTTTGCTAGTGTAGTTCTGTCCAGTCTTCGATATCATTAGTCCAAACTCTTGGTGGTCTGCCCCTATTTCGCTTGCCGTTCATTTTTGCTTCTAATAGTTGTCTTTGAATAGAATTATTGCGAATCATGTGGCTAAAATATTTTAATTTTTTTGATATAATTGTTTGTAAATTTCCATGTTGGTTTGTAGCCTATTCTAGATCGTACATCTTTGTGATTATATCCTTCCATGAAAGTTTAAGCATTCTTCTATAAATCCACATTTCAAATGCCTCAAGTCGTTTAACCATTTGTGATGATAGTGTCCATGTTTCTGCATTGTAAAGTACCGTAGCCTAGTCCAGATAAAGGATTTCATAATTCGTTTTCGAGTGTTGATATTAATTTTGCGTGTTAGTAATGTCTTTTTCATTTTTACGAAGTTGTTTCTTGCTATTTCTATTCGTCTCAATATTTTCGTATCGCATCTGCCATTTTCAGTTATTGTGTGTCCTATTAGTAGGCCTAATCACGCTTTAGAAATTTGTCAATGTTGAATAATGACAGAATCAAAATGAAAAACTATTGTGATGTCACTTTAACTGCTGGATTTAACGACTTTGCTGGACACAATTGTATCCTTGGAGTGTTCTCAACATTTTTCTCTAAAATGTTTTCTGTGGAAATGCGAAAAAAGTACGAAAGAAAGGGAAATGTCCACGGAGTGACTGAAGATTGAAGAAACACTTGAAGCTGTTTTAAACTTCATTTATACTTGTGATATCACAATCACAAGTGAGAATGTATAGGCCGACAACTTAATAGAAGCAGCTAATTACATGGAGATTTCTCACTTGAAGGAATTCTGTATGGAGTTTTTACTTGAGGAAATTGATGCAACAAACTGTCAAAAAATTCGATCATACTTAAAGTTGTATAATCTTGACAAACTTGCAGAACAAGCAGATTTTGTAATTGAAAACAATTTTGAAAGTCTAATCAAGGAAACAGAATTTAACGAATTGAAATTTGAAGACATCAAAGAAATACTTGAAATGAAAAATAAACAAGTGACGTCTGAGGAAATTGTTTTCCATGGAATGATTGAATGGATCTAGGGATATTAGACTTAGTAGGTATCCCTGAATGGATCAAACATGACGTCGATGCACGTCAGCAACACTTGACTAAGCTTTTCAGTTTATTGAAACTTGACAAGTTATCTGGAAGTTTCATGCAAGATGTAGTCAGTCAAGAAGAATTGATCATGAATTGTCTGGAATGCCTCAAAATGTGTTTTCAATCAACACTTTTTAGAATTCCTGTTCAAATCAACAATCAACCCAATGATGAACAACCAAAATCAGAAAGTCATTTCATGGGGTTTTTCGAAAAGCAAGTGTGGAAATATGATGTCACAAAGAAACAAGCAACTAAAGATTCAAACACATTATTTGATTATAGTGATGGATCAGTAGTCAGATACAAAAGAAAAGTTTATGTCATCAGTGGATGTGAATGTGATATCAACTCTATGGAAAGATTAGACTTGGATAACCAAGCAGCAGGTTGGAAAAAGTTAGCTTCTACAAACGTAAAAAGAGAAGGCGGTGCTTCTGTTGTTTTCGATGATCGCATTTACAATTGCGGTGGCCATGTTACCTATGAGGCGATGCGATCTGGTAAATGTTATAACATTGCCGAGAATAGATGGAACAGCATTGATGACATGAATGAAGCACGTTATCACTTCGCCTTGGTTTCTACCAGCGGAGGAATATATGCAATTGGTGTTGCAACGACAATTACTTAAACTCAGTTGAACATCACGATCCTCGCCAAGGTGATTGGAATATTGTTCCTTCAATGAAAGTTGCAAGACAAGGTCTAGCAGGTGTTGTTCTCAATGATCAAATATACGCAATAGGAGGATACAACCAGAGTGGATCACTTGATTTGGTCGAACGGTTTGATCCACGGAATCAAACCTGGTGTAATTTTGCAAAGATGAATTGTGAAAGATGTTATCATGGAGCTTGTGTTTTAAATGGGAAAATCTACGTTGCTGGAAATGGTTTAGACGCTGTGGATGTTTATAAACCAGAAACAAATGATTGGAAAATAGAGGCTAATGTTGTTGAGTTAAAAGACTTTCAATTTATTGTTGACATTTAGTTTTGGTTTGTGTTCTTGATGTCAAGGTAGCCCAACAGAGTAGCCTAAAAAATTTTTCAGAAATCAATCTGAAATCAAATGCTTCCACTGTCTTTGCAATCATTGCATTGAAATATATCTAGGTTTGTTTTTGTATAAACACGCTCCTTACCGTAGGCGATAGGCTAATACAGTGGTTCTTAAACTGAGGTGTGCGCCCTCTTTGGGGGTAAAGATATTCTAAGGGGACATGAAATTTGTAGACTGTTGCACTAGTAGTCTATGCGACGGTATCAGGCCATCAGTGGCGTACCTATGCAAAATGGCGCCCATGGCAAAGTTTAAATTTGCGCCCTTTTTAACAATTGACAAGCAAAACAAAGTAACCTTAGCGGGTTTAACATAATGTATTATACACAAAGCAAAATATATAACATAATGATTCTAACGTTTTCGACACGTACGTGTGTCCTCACCAGGAATTAAATCTGCAATATACATAAAATAAAAAATTGTAAGATAAATTTGACTTTGCACTACAACTGTAACGACACTCTCGACTGAAAGGCACAAACTGAACAAATGATACAAGAATGATTACGAATAAATTATACGGTGGGAAACAGATCACATGAGGTGTAAACTACAGGCATTGGACAAACAATCAGAACACACACAAAAGGAACGATAAGCCACAGGCGAATAACTGCCGGTTGAGAGATGGATTGTTACGTTTGATTTTTAAGGCTTCCATGATCTTAGTCTGAAAATCAGATCTGCCTCGAGAAATGATTTTAAATTGGTCGATTGAGACATCATCAGTGCAAGTTTCACAAGAGGCGATGTGCTCTTTAATTGCACTTTTGGTTGTTAGGTTTGGATTTTTTAACAATTGAAGTTAAATATTGCATAGGCCTACAAGTCTTTTATGAACAAATCACAAGGAAAATAAATGTATTATTGCCGTTTTATAATGTTCAAAGGCAGTCACGTGAGATTGTTTCGTCGTGCAAGTTTTTTTCTCTCTGCGGAGCCAATCAATTTTATAGAATGCTGCGCTTTGTGCCTTGTTTCCAAGTTATTTTCCACATAAAAACTAGCTAACGCGGCTTCCCCTTTCTTTTTCATCTGACGCAGTGACGCTGTGTATTCTGTAGTGTAGCCTACTACCAAGTGAATTATTGGACATAAGTTTGTTATGACCTTCTAGTTACTACTGTTTGCTAATATCGTTAGTTTGTCGTAATGTCGTATGTATCGTTAATGTCAATTGTTTGCTAGTGTCTCATAGCCTACTGGTCTTGTTTTAAATACAGATTAGGCCCTACCGCTACAAACCAACTAAGTTAAAGCGCGTCAATCTACTTGTCCCCAAACGAAGGGTCGAAGTCTATTGTGGTTTAGTCAGTTCATTTATTTGTCACAAACACAAACATGAAAAGAATACAAAGTATACAATAATCGGTTGTGTGTCATATGACGAGGAGACTGCGAAAAGACCAAACGGTCATCTAGTCAGCAGCCACCTCAAGCTAGGTGATGTAGGCCTAAATAACATATACGTATACAGTAAATACACAAACACATATACAAAAAATCAAGCATTTGGTGATACAGATACACATGTTTTCATTATGCAAAAAAGGAGAGAAAAAAAAGCAAACAAACTAAGCAGGTTTACCATGCTGCTGAGTGAATTAATTGTGAGTGGAGTTTAAGAGATATTAATCGACAATTTTAATCAGTAAAAAAGATAAAAAGCAACATATATATATACCAAAGAGATGAGCAAATAGAATAGAATAATGTAATTATATAGACAAAACAGTTATTATTCAACAGTGTCGTTTAAATCAAGAAGGTAGTGTTTAAAGTTTCTTTTAAAAGAAGTTGGAGAAAGACCTTTGAGATCACCTGGGACCTCATGCCACACTTTAGGACCCCTTATTAACATCTGCCTTTTACCTAATTCAGTACGCACCCTTGAAACAAAATAGTTACTGCTGGATGATTGGCGCGTATTGTGTGAGTGGCATTCAGATAGTCTGTGGAAGATATTACATTCCGTTTCTGGTAATAAATTTAAATGGACTCTGTGCATGTATTTTGCTATCTCCAGTTTATAAATTTCTTGTATATTTAACAGTTGTAGTTTTTGGAAGAGTTGCAATGTGTGAGCTGTATAGTTGCTGAATGTCATGGTTCTAACAACTCTTTTATGCAGCTTAAATAATTGATCCAGCGCATTGTCACAAGCTCCACCCCAGCTGGATATGCAGTATTGAAGATGAGAATATATAAGACTGTAATACACAGTCTTCAGTGTGTTAGTATCCACATAATTTCTAAGTTGAAGAATGGCCCAGGAGCCTCTAGCAAGTTTTTTACAAACATTTTGAATGTGACATTTCCAGTTGAGAGAGTCATCAATTAATACACCAAGATATTTAATACACTTTTTTCTTTGCAATTTAATTCCGTTTATCGTAACGTGCATCCTTACATCGAGCTTTTGTTTAGTTAGTATCATGTACTCAGTTTTGTTGTAGTTAATGGAGAGCTTGTTCATTTTCATCCAGTTGTCAATTTTGATCAATTCTGTATTGACGTTTTGTTCTAGAGAAGAAAGATTTTTGTTGAAAATAGTTAAATTGGTGTCATCCGCAAAAAGGCTCACTTGGAAAGAAGAAATGGAAGGAAGATCGTTTATGTAAATAATGAATAACAACGGTCCAAGAGTGGAACCCTGTGGAACACCACATGTTACACTGCGCAGACCTGATGCCATACCATTAATTATTGTGTATTGCTTTCTGTTTGTGAGATAACTTTCTAATAGTTTCAAAGGTAGTCCACGTATTCCATATCTTTGTAATTTCTTGATTAGGGTATCATGATTTACTGTATCGAATGCTTTTGCAAGGTCAAGAAATATTGAACAAGTTATGTTTTTTTTATCTATATTTGAAATAAATTCATCGTATATGTGAGAGACAGCGAGTGAGGTAGAATGACCACTCCTGAAACCATGTTGACATGAAGTCAGAAGATTTAATTTGTCAAAATAACTGTAAATCCGTTCATAGAGGCATTTTTCAAATATTTTAGAAATTGGGGAGAGAAGTGATATAGGTCTATAATTTTTACAGGTTTCAAATGAACCAGACTTGTGAACTGGTACAATTTGAGCTACTTTAAGCTGGTCTGGATACGTGGTTTGTACAATACATTCATTAAATAAGGTAGTTATGATTGGAGAAATAATTGGAGAGGACATTTTTAAAAACTTAATTGGTATTCCATGCATCCCAGTGCTTTTATTTGCATTCAAGTTTTTTAAATGTTTTGATACTTCTTCAGTGGTAATAGGTTTAAGAAAAAATGTTTTAGGGTGGTTAGGAATAACTGAGACAGGGTCATAATAACAATCCTGAGGTGGAGCAGAAATTTTTGATGCCATTTTATTGCCTATGTTAGCAAAGTATTCATTAAACGAATTAGCAATAGCAGTAGAGTCGGAGATGATTTCATCATCTTCCTTTTTGATACTTGTAGGGGTATGTAGTTTACAACCTTTTTTAAATTTTGTTATGTCATTTATTGTTTGCCATAGCTTAGATGTGTTATGATGAGTGCTTTGAATTAATTGGCTATAATGCATTTTTTTAGCTTGTTCTTTAATATGTGTTAGTTTGTTTCTGTACACTCTGTATTCATTTAATGTTTCGATAGTGTTTACTTTTAACCTTGACTGAAATAGTTTGTTTTTGTGCTTAATAGACACCAAGATTGCTTTAGTAATCCAAGGTTTTCCTGTTAATTTTTTTTCTTTACGGGTACGTTTCCTTAGTGGTGCATGCTTTTGTAAAACTGTTTCAAATATGCTAATGAATTTGCTCATAGAGGTATTTACAGAAGTGCAATTAATATCAGTCATTTTTTTCAGATTTTCATCAAGGTCACACAGAAACTGTTCAGGATTAAACTTTTTTATATCACGAATGAGACTAGTGTGTGCATTACATTTTGGTTTAGTCAAGTTTATTAGTGTAATAATTGGAAGATGATCGGAACCACAGTTTAATGATCGGAACCACAGATCGGAACCACGGTTTAACCACAGTTTAACCTCGATTGGCCGTGGCGGCAATAAAATGTATTCTGCCTAAACAACAAAATAAGCAAAACTTTTCAGCAAATGAAATCATTGTATAAAATATTCATAAGGACCATAACATCTACAAATAGGCACATTATCATAGCCTACGGTAGTATTGGCAAACCAAATTGACAATCTTACAAAAAAATATTATATACAACATATTAAAACTGCAATTTATTTGTAAATGAAACACATTTAGTTTGGAAGGTATGTTACATATAAGTTATTTGTGCATGTGGTATATTACGGTACAATAATAACTGGCGCTCGAAAGACATTATTCCATTGAAAGGAAGTTAGGTAAAAGTACGGTACCGGCGTATATTCATAAAGCACAGCTTGTGAAGTTGTGAATGAACCTCACAACTTCAGACTGCTGAGTGCTAGGCAGCGCCAGCATAGCAAGTAAAAATAAGTCATACCTAGCCTGGGTCTGCTACTATTCGGTGAGTCCGATTCGGTGAGTCCGATTCGGTGAGTCTGATTCGGTAAGTTCCTAACTTCTAACCCCTAACCTTAACTCCTAACCCCTAACCCTAAAACGGCAATGATAATTAGGCTACGGTACCCAATAATTTAAAAAGAAAATTGAAAAAATCCCCCGTTAAGGGATCGGACTCACCGAATCGGACTAACCGAATCGGACTCACCGAAACGGGCCATTCCGACCTAGCCTATATCTTGGCCTCAGAATTTCATATAATCATGCTTATAGGCTCAATAATACTTTACTGCTAATTTCTTCCTAGAACAGACTGAGCGCTCTGGTCAGGCCAAATTGAATTCAAACAGATTAGATTTATAAATTCTTATAAAAATTAATAGTAGCCTACGTTCTGTTTCTACTTCTAAGCAGGGTTGTTGGTATTTTACCCGACCCAAAAAAACCCGGGTGGGTTTTTTTAATAAAACCCACTTAAAAAAACCCAAAAAAAACCATAAAAAAACCCAGAGCATCATATTTGTCCAGTTTTCATTGGAAAATTAAAAAAATTCACAAAAACACTATAAGGCACTTACAACAAACTTTAAATTAGGACTTAAGGATGTGATTGTGAAGTAATTTCCAAGAATAAAGTGAAAACGCAGTGGATATTGCACAGTACACAAAAATCAAGTAATGTCACTTTGTGTATACTACACTAAAACTCATTTATGCAAGAAGGCCTTATAGTTAAATTGGTGAAAGTACTACTCTACTGTAGTCTGTATATATGATGTGAAATGCAATTTAGGAGGCTATTTACCAATTACAGATTCCGAATTCTAACGCATGGCTGTTTCAGAGCATTTGCCTAATTGGCCACGCAATCGCTCAATTGCTCATCCATTACTATATATAATATATATATAAATGATAAAATAATAAATGATAAAAAATATTTAAACATGATGGCATAAATGCTCCTTGCCTTCAAATTTAAACAAATGATGCAATAATGTGATTTTTACCACAGTAGCATCAACTTGGTATAGAAATCAGTGGATGATGCAACATTCAAGCAACAACAGCCCTAGTGCATTATTTTATTGAGTTATGCAAGCATGTATTATACTGTGAGTGAAAGGCACTTCACTCGTAAAAAGTAGTTTTGAGGTGAAATAAGCACGAATCTACCTTTTCTTGCATCTTTTTTAAAAAAACCCAAAAAAACCCGGGTTTTTTTAAAAAAAACCAGGCGGGTTGGGCTTTTTTAAAAAAATCCGGGTTTTTCTCAACCCTGATATAAACACAGTTCATTCATGGTTAAATACTCGTATATCGTTTAGTTCAAAGGGACACTCCTGATAGAAACAATTTCTTGTGTCTAAAAAGCATTAAATTTCATCAAGATTCTAAATATGATAAAATTTTGACTCTATTCAATGCCTTCTTGTGTCAAAACTTATTATATATACAGTGATTAATGTGAGTAATGTGCTGTAGCTGGTGTTTTAATGGGGTTCTGCTACTATTTGGTGAGTCCGATTCGGTGAGTTCCTAACCTCTAACCCTTAACCCAAACCCTAAAACGGCAATGATAATTAGGCTACGGTACCCAATAATTTTAAAAAAAAGTTAAAAAAATCCCCTTTTAAGGGATCGGACTCACTGAATCGGACTTACCGAAACGGGCCATTCCGGTTTTAATGAGTATATATTTTATAAATGCTGTTTTCTTCAAAAGCTTTTTTTTAATATTTTGGTCAGCTTGGAGAGTGTAGAAATAAATGGAATAGCTAATTTCAAACTACACTTTTAATAAGTGGAGATTGCTACCGGTATTCTGTGTTTATTTTAAATCTAAGAAACATTAGTATTTTTATTAAATTTGAAGAATTGTTTTTTAGTTCTAATTTTCATTGCTTCTAGCCTTACATAGTTTAATCTATTAATTTGCAGATATTTTACTTTTTGGAGTATGTTACTCAGTAAAAAATATGTGGTTTTTCTTAATTCTTGTAAATTAGTTTCTTCTCGATTTTTGTTCACACGATTTAGTTCAACTAAACAAGATGCTGCTCAACGTTTCACTTTTAGTGAGAGTGAAAGCCACAGAGATCGTGGTGGAATGGGCAAGTGGCTGATGTTGTTCTTTCCACTTGGAGGAGTAGCACTTGGAACATGGCAAGTCAAACGAAAGCAGTGGAAATTAGGTTTGATTGCTGAGTTGGACGAAAAGACAAAAAGTAATCCAGTTCCATTTCCTCATGATCTTGCGGAGTTGCAACACCTGGAATATCGCCCGTTAACTGTCCGAGGAGCTTTTATCCATTCAAAGGAAATGTATATACAACCAAGAAGTTTGGTCAAAAATGATGGTGAACAATCGATTGACGCTGGATCACTGATGTCTGTTAAGAACAAAAACATTGGCTTGCAAGTTATTACACCATTTTATATTCCAGATCGTGATTTGGCCATCATGGTTAATCGTGGTTTTGTCCCAAAAGAAAAGAAAGATCCACAATCACGAATAGAAGGTCAGATGGATGGAATTATTGAACTAACGGGAATATTAAGACATACCGAGAAACGACCACCTCTTGTCCCAAAAAATAACCCAGCAAAATCACACTGGAATTATAAGGATTTAGATGAAATGGCAAATGTCATGGGAACACAACCTATTTTGTTGGACTGTATAACAACTTTTAATAATGGACCTATTGGTGGCCAGACTAGAGTGACGTTACGTGATGAGCATATTCAATATGCAATTACCTGGTATAGCTTAGCTGTAGTCACTTCTCTGATGTGGTATTTTCGTTTTATAAAGTAACCCATAAGCAGTTTGGTTATAGACAACAGTATTTTGATGTGTACAATAAAGTGCAACAGCTTTGCTTCAGCCAAAAGTGGCTTGTTTACCATTGCTGGAAGTTTCACTTAACAATTTGTCAAATGGTAGTGACACCTATTGCTGTATTACATGTAGGTTTTCTGATAAAGGTCTAAAAACTAAAAAAGATCCGAGTTATTGCTTTGCATGTTTTATGTTTGAAACATCAAATGTTATGTTGTGGCTTTTATATATCAGTGGTATAAATTGTTGAAAACAAAGAACTACCAATTTTCCCTTCAAAAAAGTAGCTGTGGTGGTCTGGTGGAAGCTAGAGCCCATCAGAAGGACTCCCTTGTGATGTCATGAAGCCATAAGTTGTTTTTTTTGCAATCTCAAAACATTTCTTTTAAAGCGATATATATGTAATTCCAGCTAAAGTTGTCAACATCATGCTTTAAAAGTTTTAAGCACCTGTTTTTGCAACATTTAGTATCCACTATTCCTAATGACTGTAATTATACACTATCCAAGGACTCATGGGATAAAAATTTCCAACACACCGGTACACCACATAGCCTATTGGTGCATTTGTTTGGTGAAATTTGGAAAATCTGTCCTGGCAGTGAAGTTTGTACTATATTATAATGTGCTGTGAGGAAAAGTATCACAATCAGTCAAGTTTATGTTTTTATGATTAATGTTGCACTGGTGATTTTTGACTCACTGTCATCCTTACATAGTTGGACAGCATATAACGTGGATACTGGATACTTGCTGTAATTTCACGAACATTTCTGGCTAAACACAGTGATACTTACAGTGCATAACCATTATTGCCGTCATTGGTTCAATCATGATAATTTGTTTTTAATTTGTTTTTTAACATACTGTAGCTTGTTTAAAACTTTGAGATTGATTCCTTTGGTGATCTTTGCATGAATGGTAGAATATTGGAAGCACAACGTCATCCTATCAAGTCCATTTGTTTGAGCACAAAAGTGGCAAAGCTTGTGTTGGTTGCTTCACTTGCTGTGCTGTTGCTTTCATATTTTCTAATATCACTGTAAGTTGCTTGCATGTGATTAACTTTCTTTTAAAAACATATACCGGTATTCAGCATTTTATTATAGCTTATAAAATGTTTAATAACAATTTATGTTTGATTTAATTCGCTCTGCTTTTATTTTTTTTCTTAGCATTGAACACTTTTTGTAGTATAATATATAATAGTTTTTATTGTTTTTAATAACAATTTATATATATAATAAAGCTTTGGTACAGAGTTTGCTTTGTTGAACCATAGACAAACAAAACAAAGTAACCTTAGTGGGTTTAACATGTTGTATTACATAGAGATATAACATAATGAAAAACCAAGAAAAAATTAACTCACTTGTTTGCGACATGTGCATGTGTCCTCATCAGAAATTACTTAAGTCTGCAATATACCTAAAATCAAAATTGTAAGATAAATCTCACTACAGTATAACTATAACGACACTCCGGACTAAAAAGCACATACTGGACAAGAGATACAAGAATGATGAGGTACAAGCAAATTATATGGCGGGAAACAAATCACATGAGGTGTAAACTACAGACATGCGACAAACAATTAGAACACACACAAAAGAAACGATGAGCAACAGGCAAGTAACTGCCTGATGAGAGACGGATTATTACGTTTGATTCTTAAGGCTTCTGTGATCGTATTCTGAGATTCAGATCTGTCTCGAGAAATGATTTTAAATTGATTGATCGAGACATTGTCAGTGCATGATCAGGTTTATCTTATAATGTTGATTTTATGTACGGTATATTGCAGAATGCAGATGTAAAGTAAGCAATCCCTGATCAAGACACACGTACGATGTACGTGTTCAAAACGTTTGAGTTGCTTTTTTTTATTTCATAAGGCTATGTTATATCTCTGTGTCATACAACATGTTAAACCCGCTTCTAAGGTTACTTTGTTTTGATTGTCTATGGTTTAATTTATATAATAGTATTATACACGGTATACAATTGTGAACAAATTAATAGTATACTATATAAACAACAAAGTGCATTTAGTTTTCAAGGTATAATCAACAAATAAACTTTTATTATCACATGCAGGTTTGTCAATTCCAAGAGAAGCCACATGTCTGTTAGCAAGGAATACTTCTTAATCAAGCCTGTGGTTAAAGCAACAGCTTCTGTAAGTTGTAGACTATTTTTACCTTATTTTTGGCATTTTGCTATGCATTGATGACAATATGATACAATTTCCGATCATAAACTTATTTTGTGTTGACCAAGTAGCCTTTATATTGAATGTATTTCCTGTTTTTGAAGTATAATATATATATAATATTATTCTTTGGCATGACATTTATTTAATTAAAGAAATATGACTAACGAGTATGCTACTAATAAGTTACCAACAATCATCAACACTTTAAACGAATTTATACACTTGGTTTATACTAGGTTATATTTCTGCATGGGTTGGGAGACAATGGGTAAGTTCTCTGAAGTTTGTTTTTGTCAGTTCTGAATCAATTAATTATTTTCACACCTTTATTAATCCTGGATACTGATGTTAAAATGTCCAATAGTCACAGATTTATGTGTTAAGAAGTTGCCACTTCCAAACGTGTGATAATGCTTCATTTTTATGTTTCTATTAAAAATAAACTGAAAACTCAGCTATCTTGGTGTCAAGTAATTTTGCATTTATTTGACTGATTGCTTGATTAGTTTTGCAATTTATGTTTGGCTGTGACTAGTGAAGTTGCATCTGAACGTTTTTGGTCTAAGTTATTTTTTGTCGAGGTATCTGTTTTAACCAACTTTGTAGCCACTTATGTTAATATGGGATCGTTGTAGCAACAATGTTGATGAATATTGCAGAAGTGGTTGGTACCATGCATTCGATGAATTGAAGAAAAACAATGTCAGATATATTTTTCCCAATGCGTAAGTAAAAATAAAAAAAATTAGGTAAAAATTATTCCATGCAATTCCTCTATTTTGTATTCATGTGGTTGTCACAAGAAAAATTTATGCTAAGTTAGGAAATATTGGCAACTCAACATTTGGTTCGAGATTGTTTGCTGTTGCATCGAATAAATATGTCATTTTCTTCACTGTTGATCCAACTGGTGCTTTCAAATGTTTGTTTTCTCTGTTTCGTGGTCACCCCCCTGCATTCACTGGCAACCAAATGATGCTGTTCTGTTCTATCCATAAACTTTACAAAAACAAATTTTACTTTTACTAACCAGTATAGTAGGTCAACTTTCAGTTGCCGTCTACTTATTTCAATAGTTCTCAACCTTTTTGTCTCGGCTAATCCCTTTTGGTTCCCTTGAAGCGGTTGCGGACCACTAAAATATATCTGAAATTTTAGTAGCCTATACCACGTCTCGTAACGGAAACAAAATTTGCTTCATACCTTTTGAAGCGGTGCTCTTAGAAGTATTTGATGATTTCTATAACTTTATCGAAAATTAATGAGTTTTTGCGCCTTTTACAAAGAATGTATTCGTTTTTTAATTTGTAATCAATATTTTGTTGTAATCATAGTCATGGCAAGACTGTGAGTTCTATTAGACTCCTGACGTACGTTTGCATTTCTAAATTAAACATTGATCAACAATCTGTTGTCTCAAAAAAGTTAAGTTGAACATACTTTGCCTTATAAAATGATTTAACTTTTTTACAGTGTATGTATAATTTTTTAACCGAACCTTTGTGCGACGCCCTTTGAAATTTCAAACAATGCACCATATGGCGTTGCGACGCACATATTGAGAATCACTGCAATACACAAATACAACGTAACCAGTTTTAAATGTTGTAATTCATCAATCATGCTGTAAATTTGGAAACTTTCATGGACCCCTTGAGAGTCCGCAGACCCCTGGATGAGAACAGCTGCCTTATTTAACTTGATTGACTGTTAAGTTGTGTAATCCTTCTTACTTTGGTTTTAATTGTCAACCATGCTTATGAGCGGACAAATGACGTGTGAACAAAAGTTTACTGCCATTCTTGTATATTCTGTGTTTACTAATCCCAGAGATTGTTGAATCTGTCTCAACTTTGATTGCGAGCCAAAATTGCATAATATTTCCCCTTCGAGGATCATACTGTAATGGGAATCATTGAGAGTCACACCTGTAAAATAATGCATCTTTTACCTTCCTTCACCCGATAAGTTATTTTCTTCAACAGCACATTTTTTTTCAGTCCTTCCATGGCTGTGACGTTGAACGGCGGAATGGTGATGCCATCGTGGTAAGTAGCAATTGCAGTTTTAAAACCGCTTTGTGACAGAGATTCGGTTTCTGGTGTATCGATAATTTAAAATAACGGTGCTTTCGCCACATGTGACTTATTCACTTGCTAACTAGTTCTTATCATTGTTCATATCAATTCATTGTCTCTTAGTTTGATATTTTAGTGTCTGCAAAGTACAAATGTTACATAATTATGTTTTGATGTTACAGATCAGGGTTTGTTATTTATGATTTTTTTTTTAATGAGAACATTTTCATGTGTGATGTAGTTGCGTGTTTGTGACAACTGAGCTATTTCTTTTTAGTTCTTTGGAAATATCTTCACTTGCTACTTTAAAGTACTATCACTATCAGTCATATTGATTGTTCCATTGCAGGTATGATCTGAAGGGATTGGATCCGAACGCACCTGAGGACGAAAAGGGAATCAAATCTGCTGCAGAAAAAAGTAATCATTTTAACTTTGCATTCACTGCACTCAAAGACACATCAGCATGTGTGTTGTTGTGCGCCACCGGAACTGTCATTCATTGCTACGTCGCTTCATCAATTCTATTGTTCCACTGCCGGTTTGCTCAATGTGGGCTGCACTTCTTTACTTAGTTGCTGTGCGGCCCACGTTTGCTATAAGAACACATAACAAGCACTTCAATGGCCGTACTTGTTATTGTGCAATGTATGGCTCATTTTTTTAAATTTTGAACAACAAATCGACAGTTTACAATTCTACAAAATTTTGTGTTTTTTGTGGCTCTGACTTCAACTAAGTAAAAACAAAAGAACATCACGTACAACGATAAACTGCATAACGTCTATTGTAAAACATTTCTTTCAACCTTTGCATGTGCAATAACCGAAATCGTCAATTGATGCAAGCGGCTATTATGCTATGGAAGAAATGGTAATGATCTTTTAAATCATGACAAACAGTTTTCTGCGTTACCGCCCACTGCCGGATGTCGTGCTATTTGGGTGAATTTCTAAGAGTAGTCTTAATTGTTATCAACTTACCATCATCTTGTGGATTATACGATATAAGGGGTAGAGTGCCGGATGTCAAAATAGATTTATCTTTGTTGTGTTTTTCGCCAAGTTTCCATTTTTAGCTAATTTATACTATAGCTGTATGTGACAGCTGCAGTAATTAAAACCAACCCACTGCATGACGAGACTATCTCCAAGGTGCAATTGAAAAGTTTTATCCTACATGTCACATTGTTACCTGAATTGTGCTTACATGGCTAATCTGAAACCGATCATGTCCCAAATATGTTGAAGTACCAAAATTGCTTTTATTACATAACTTTGTCAAAAGGAAACTAATAGTTTGTCATGTTTAGTTATAATGGTAGCAAATAAGACTAGACATTAGCCTACATAGCTATATACCCGTCCGTGGTTGAGCATTGTTTAAACCGTGTGCCCTTCAAAACTGTGATACGGTTTGGGGCGGTTTTTTGACTTGACCCTTAGAGAGGCAAAGGCGATCATTGCAATATTTGGGTTTGATATTAAAAAGTGTATTAACATGTGAGTATAACTTTCAGTTCGCCTGCTGATCAAAAAGGAGGCAGATGAACATGGCATCCCATCCAACAAGATCTTGCTTGGAGGATTTTCTATGGTGAGGCTTTCAATTTCCAGTCATTTCATTGAAACGATTTATTCAAATAAAGATCAAATTTATATTCTTCTTAAAACTGAGTACTCCCAAATCAAATAGCCTCTCTTTCTTAACCTTGGTAGTTTCGCCATGTTTTGTAATGTAACATAAAGACAGCATGACAAACCAACTAGGCCTGAAAGTATTCATCACAGGGATACATTTTTCGACAGCTAATGGAAAAGATATCATTTTTTTTCAACGCAGATTTTTCAAACAATGTAATCGATAAATTAGAAACTACGTGAAAACCGAAACAATTGCATTCAATTAAAATTGCTTTGTTAAATGCAAAATATAGGTAAAGTTTAAGTCGTCATTAATTAAGCCTGACTATTAAGGTTAAAAAATGTCTTTGCGGTTTTGTCAACGACAATGGCTAAGAAAGCTCTGTCACTGTTTCATAATGGCATGATAGTTTAATTGCATCGTTTTCAAAGTGTGGTTTTGCCGATGGTTTTAAAGCCCTGATTGTTTGTATATTTGCGCTAACAAAACAAAATTGCAAATTTATGGTCAAATCATTCGAAAAAGCTCGTTTTTAAGTTCTGACTGTGGTATCATCACACCGCATTGCAATGACATATTTATTTATACTCTAATCTAATTATAGGCTAGGCTTACTGTAGCTTTGATAGCTTACATTTTCTTGCTTGTATTGTAATTTTTGCATCATGACAAATATTAATTGTGGTGGTCGTGCTTGTTAAGATTTTGTGCTGAAAATTTAATATCGATAGCCAATATTATTTGTACCGAACAAAAAAAAATATATCCTCACCAAAAGCTAACCTGGGTTTTAAATAACCTCATACTAAAATTTGCTTAGAAGGGTCTATGGTAAATAGTGTTGCGTCAAGTTGTTTTTCTGGACTCTATCCCTGCTTCGGTGTGCAGTGCAGGGCATCACTCACACTTTTACATTTCCGGTGCACTCTGTCAAGTACCTGCACGTACGCTGAATGGAATCATTCCCTTGAACTGAGTTGCTCCAATGCTCCATTACACAACTTGCGGGTTCAACCATTATTCCTTGACTTCATTTCTTCGTTCAAAGAGTTATCGAGACCACCTTAAAGTCCCTTCCCGAAGAACTTTTTAAGTTCATGTTATTTTTGATTAGACTTCACTCAGCTTTGTATAAGATCTTTTAATTGATTGATGTAGCATTTGTAGACGTTAAATAAACATCAATATTTTCCACTCATACACCCAGGGCGGCGCTTTGGCACTGTACACCGCATTGACCCATCCCAACCAGCTGGCTGGAGTGGTCGCTCTAAGCTCTTGGCTCCCTCTTCACAAGGCATTTACATCGGTGAGTCGGCTGCACGTTTAATCGAACTGCTTGTGACATCGGTTCAATGTAACAGCAAGATCAGGATTCGTTGAATAATAATCACTACGTTTATCAAAGAGATGTGCGATGGCTAACCAATGGTAGTTGAGTTGTGCTGCATAATGCATGAACCAATGAACCCGATCCACCTTTGCTATCACACACTCACGTAGACAATGGTCATCAATATATTAATGAGGTGCGGGAACAAACGAGGTCTTCAACGATTGGACGTCTTCACGCGCGTGATTGCGTCTTTCTGTGTTCATGAGTCCACTTTCTCTGGCTTATGACGAAAAATTACATGTGCTGATTCTTTATTCTTTAATGCTGCCTACGACATGAATTGTCACCCATTGTATGTTGTTTGTCGCGTAACATAGTTCAGCATGATTGTATCATGATCACTGTTTTCAGGGTGTGGATGGTCATTCGCTTCAAGGACAGAAATGTCCCATATTCCAGGGTCACGGTGATTCCGACCCCATGGTGCCCATTCAGTTCGGCAACGTGACGCATGCGTTGTTGAAGCAGGGGAGGGCAGGCGTTTCTACGGAGACCACCTTCAAGAGCTACCGCGGCGTCGGTCATCAGTCCTCCGACGAGGTATGTTGTAGTTAGTTGACTGAACAAGTACATGCAATACGCACTGAGCTAAGTACCCACACAACTGAAGGACAGATACCAAAGGTGTTACCAAAGGACAGATACCAAAGGTGAACCAAAGACAGATACCAAAGGTGAACACTTTGTTTTAGCGTATACTAGAGTGTAGTCGCAAGACAAGATTGCGAGGTTGCGAGCGGCAACAAAAGACAATCAAGGGAAGCAATCAGTCACCTATCATTACCATTATTTACAGTTATTTGTTTTTTGTTGTTTCCTTGTATTAGGTATTTCTTCATGAGGGCAAAAAGTTCTTGCCGAAAACGTTTAAATTATGTTGTTAGTCTGTTACTGTATTGTATTTGTTTTTAATAATCTTAATCCTATTAACTTATTGTCAGTCATCTGCTTATGGTATAGTTTACATCCACTTCACTGAAATAATAACTGTCTCGTTTGCATGGGTATGAGAAGGTAAACACAAAATACGTCTACTTAAATGATCCCTACGAATTCTCTGGATCGTCAAGAAATCACCGAATCGTTTTTTTTTCGAAAAATGGTGTCTCTTAAGTGGGATTTCTCCAAATCGGATTCTTTGAAACGGGCCATTCCATTAAATTTCCCCCCTCCGTCCGTTGCGGCTGTTTGCATCACATGGTGCCTTATTGCATTTATTTACCTCCATCGAGATGATAAAAACATGACATTGGGGAAGTCAATACCACAGGAGGGCATATTGCGTTTCGCCATCCACACGAGACATTGCTGGTTTGTTACTACAATAGTTTAGTAAAGTCTGCGTGCTTAAAATATTTTTCACTTATACAATACTGTAAAGAAGTTTAGAAACTTAATGTTTATTGGTAAGCTATGCAGCGATCGCTTCCGGTGCAGCGGGAGCTTCTTTAATGCTTTCAACAACTATTTGCAGGAAATGGACGACGTGAAGCAGTTTATTGAGAAGTGTTTGCAATGAAGTTTGTCTAATTGCCCTTTTCGTAGATTCAGCGTCAAATTACGTATCAACGCTGTATATAGCATATTAGATCGAAGTACTTGCAAGTCAATGCAATTCCGTGTTAATGTCGTACATGTTGCGTGATCCATCTGTATGCTGGATACAAATAGATTATTATCAGCCACTTCTGTTGCTTCAGTTTTTACCAAGCTGCTTTTAAGTAAAATTTCATAAAGCTTATTAGTAAAATTTTACTAACCAATGTTTATACAACGTTGACTGTCGTTGAATCTTGGATCACGTGGTTATTTTCCACTAATGATGTTGTTTTACGATCCACTATACAATAAACTTCCACCATTACAAGATCAAATGCCCTCATCAACTTTCTTATGTTCGCGCAATGGTATCAGTGATAGAGATTTGACGCGTCATTGAAGGATTAGTTGTCCCACTAGTGATGCGACATCTTTACCCATGTGCTACCTAGTTATCATTAGTCTGTACTTGTGTCGACCTCCCGAAGAGGTAAAACTAAGCTTCGAAGTTCTGCGTAGCGTTGTCTACTCTTCCAACTATGTATCAAATCAGGACTTTAAAATGATACTTTTCTTTATGCAAGCTCAAATGAACAAAATTACTTAAACATCTACCGTACAGACGAAATCGGTTAAATGCATACTTAAACTATCGTTTCGTACTAAAATCTGAAATCACAAACCAAATTCTCTCTAATGCACAAGTATAGACAAAAACTTTCAAATATTTAGACAAAAGTTGCCGCAAAATATTGTCAATTACCAAAAACACGGGTTGTACAAAATATGTAGCTTAGTATCGAGTTTTTATTTGACTCATAGGCTACTGGTGTGCTACTTGTTTTGTATGGTGATAAAAATAACAAAATCTTAATGTTTTTGTTTAATTTTAACTACAGTATTCTATATCAGTTTGTTGATCATCCATAAACTTTAAAATTGTTTTAAATCGTAATTCTTTTACAAGATTGTCCTAATCAACAAGATGCAGTTGCCCCAAAGTAGTGAAGATCCTTCATTTCTACAGTTGTATGATGTTGATTTGGCAGCAACTAAGTATCAAATTATGTGAATCTGGTCAGTCCGTTCATGTAACCGCTCAAAGCAACATAATGTGGTTTCCCGTTTTATTTATGCTTCTTCTTCGCCCTCTCAAGGATCGAGGGCTCTGCCTTTTGCCACCCTTGAGTTGTGGCGATGACTTAAATTAGATGTTTCGCCAAGTGTCGAGCGGTCAACCATTACGCATGACCAATGAATTAACATGGAAGAAAGTCTAATTTCTCGTTTTCGAAACACACGCTTTTATTACAGCTTATGATTCTTTTCGAATAAATAACATATTAATCCATTAAATTAGTCAAGCTTTTTAACCGCACTACAGTAATTCTGTTTTTGGATGATCAAGACCTGCGGTACTTTATCGAAATGCGTTGGCTAAGCAAGAACTGCATGCTGAGACGATTTTGTGATCTAAGAGTAGAAGCCAATAACTTTTTGAAAGTGAGAGGGCAAGGAAATGGCAAACGAAGTTGGTTGTGTGATCGATTTTACTTGGCTGAATATATTATGCACACCAATTGACCTCAACATAAAGTTGCAGCAACATGACTATCAGCTTGATCTTGAAGATCACTTTTTTTTGGTGATCTTGATCTAAGATCACTTTTTTTTGTGAGATCTTGATCTTGAAGGCCAATAAGATCAAGATCACTTTAAAATTGAATTTTACTTCCTATATAGAGGCATTTTTTTAGAACTCGTAAACTCGTAATGTACAAAGTAGTTAGTGGCAACTACTAACATTAAGCCACTGTTAATATCGTCAGACTAATAAAATAATGGCGTAACTCACTTTTTGACGAAATTGAGATATTAGTGTTTTGTAGGTCCCTAAAATGTAGCGCATCTGCCACATAATTTTCTAAGACCTACGTTAACGGGAAAGCGGTATTTTCGTAAAAATGTCAAATGGCCTAACTCAAACGCATGACTTAGGCCATTTTACCAATCTTTTTAATCGTTTTCTGGAAGTAAAGCTTTCCTCCAACAGAGCAGATGGTCAGAAGACGACGATCTAAATTGTATAGAAATAGAGCTTACACTTTATCACAAGTCAAGACGATTAATTTAACACAAAATAATTATGTTTTTTCTATTCTATGTAGCCTATCGTAATCTTAGCCATTTTCAAGTAACCACCCTACTTAAATCTATCTGTTTTCTCTTTGTTCCTTTGAGAAGCTTCATTTTCCTAGCACTCTGGTAGTGCGACTTATCACCTCACACTGTGATACTGTTCAGATCTTCTCAATGCGCCGTTTCTCGGAGTCTTCTCGCACCCATGGCAGGTTTTTGTAGCAAGTCATTGTTGGATACGGTACCTAATTAATTCTCAGCTTAATATCACACTTAGCGACTTCATAAGCTCGTTGCTGAGTTCTTCGCCATCATTCTTGAGTTTCACAGATGGGAGAAGGAGAACATAGGAAAACATAGATTTTAAAACGTTTGAATTGACTTTTATGTGTAGGTAGCTTAAATGTGCCAAAGTGGGAAAAGAGGAAAATCACTTTTTGGCGAAATTTCTCAATGACTTGCCTACTGTAGATTCCCATTACTGTAGAAAGGTCACAATGTACAGAAAGAAAAAATTCTTGTACCCTGGAACTATACCATAACCCAACTTCATCGGCAATACACAGAGCTTGCTTCTTCTCTCGTTTGACTTGTAGTAGCTTAGATTGGCAATGCCTCCTCGTGCAGCCAAGATACGGTAGTTGGGTCCAGTTGTCGAATACCAGTGATTCCACTTGGGGGTCGTAAGATGGGGCATTCGTGGAGTATGTGTTGCATTGTTTGTTCTACCGCTCCGCAGACACATATCGGAATATTATGCAACCCCCACCTAAGCAGATTAGCTTCAGTGCAGCCAACGTCACATCTGATCCTGTTCAATGTGACCCATGCCTTTCTTGAGAGGTCTGCTCCAGGAGGGATGGAGAGTGCTGGTATAACTAAAAACTGGGGAGGGATATGTGGCAGCTCGTTCCATTCCTGGGCCCATATCTCCATGCAGCTGAAGTTCTTATCCACAAGCTAAAGAGCTTGCTGAATCATCAGGAATAATACCATTGAGCACAGCCTTTTTTAGGGAAGTATTTCATAATGAGAACTTCTACGTTTTCATCGTCGGCTCCAGCTCGTGTCCGAGCGTTGGTTGATCTTCAAATTGAGTTTAGATGGTGATGTCGTATGTGGCTTTGGAGGCCCAGTCTGTGATGGAAAAGACGTGGGCAAAAGGCACTGGGAGACGATCATCATATATCGGCCGCCAATATGTGAAACCAGGCTGGAGGCTTCCAACTCTACCAAGCCTGTTCCCGTTACCCGTGATATCATCGCCATTGGGCTTTGCTTGGTCCAGGTCCAAATTGAAACAATTTAGGCCATTTGCTTGTAGGCCTATGTTTATATACGGTGGTCGTAACTACGCGAGGGCCACGCACACACTCTTGGCCAGCTCCATGTCCACTGCGGCCCAATAACATCGAAACGTGCAGCTTCAGGGGAACTGGTTGCGACGGGCTGCCGAGTGCTCTGTTTATACCACGTAAGGGTCAGTGCGACGTGTGTGTTTCATTCAAATACATTGTTATTACCAAGAAACAATACGATGACTATATCAAGTTGAAGATTGAAGCTTGAGATGAGAAGACGAAGACAAAGAGTCCGCTAGCACAGTAAAATCCGTATGGACAATGGATTTACAGGCTGTACTTCTGTGTCCTAAAACTAAGGCAAGCAGTAGCCTATTTATGTAGCCTACTATAAAACCAAGCTGCAGGTACACAATTTTACACTATTCAATCTTAAATCAAAAGACGCTTATTGCTCTATTTGGAATGAAACAGAAGGTGATTTACGCAGTGAAGTATTCGCTTTCTTGCAGTTTAATCATTTCGGGTGGGTAATTTGTGGAAGCTCCGGTCTGGAGGAGATAGTTATTTGGAGTGACGGGTGTGGATATCAAAATAGAAACTCTAATGTCTCTAGTACCTAATGTACCCTTGCATGGAAGCATGGCATCACTATTACTCAGAAGGACCTCGTGGCTGGTCTCACTCAAATGGAGTGCGATAGCATGCACAGTACTATCGAGCAAAAATTGGTAAAAAACATTTTTACGACGAGAGATTACGAAATTATCATCCAGAATGCCAGGATCAGACCGCATTCCAACAATGTACAGAGGATGCAACACAGTGATTTTATGACAATCGATGGATGATGCGTGTTGAGTATTAGGCCTGGAAAGAAAGCTGGAGAACCCACGGTTCATGATCTTAGAGGCCGAAATCATGAAAGCAGTGAAAAGGCATTGTAGGCTACAAGGTTCCATTATGTGAGGCTGCACGATGGGAGGATCTGCCACAGCGGTCAAAAACAAACTTAGACGACACTACATGGATTCCTATTTTTTCAAGTCATCTTCCAATCAAATTAAGGAAATACTGTACAATGATCTCGAATCTATGAAACATGTTATGCCAACATTGTGCCACTCCTTTTTTGATAATTTGCCTCATTACTGATAATTTATTCAGCTTGTCTTGTCAACTCTAAACTGTTTTTGGGCGAAATATGCAGTCTAGCATGAAATATAACTTCTATCGTTAGATTGGAGTTGCTATTAGGGATTTTTCTGTTAATTCTAGTCGTATTATCACTGTTATTATGTCACCGTTAAAAAACTCATATTGATAAAGTCAAAATATCAAATGGCCTAAGTCATGTCAGTGCATTCAGAAAATGGCCTAAGTCATGCCAGCCCATTATGGGATGCAAAATGAAACAAATCAAAGTATACATGCTCATTGTACTTGTGTCGACATGCTATTTTCGTTTAACTGTACAATAAATATGATAAAAACAACCGTGTAGACAGTTTTTTTCGATTATCTCAAAACAAGAAAAAATGAGTTACGCCATTATTTTATTAGTCTGACGATATGATATGCGTCCAACAAAAGACAATTTAAAGTCCATCTAATCTGGACAGTGTTGCCATTTCAATTTTCTGTGTTGGTCATAATAAAGAAGTCAACTTCTGTGTACTTCGTGTTGACGTATAATAAAAAATGAATTAACTTTGTTTACAATTTTTATGTGCGAATTTTAAAGAAATGTTTGCTTTCTTTGACCCAATTTTAGATGTTTCAAAAGTCTAGAATTGCGATGTTAAAAAATCTGGACTCCAGCCGACTTTGGTCAAGTAAAGTGGTTTATTGCAGCAAATCAACCAGACCAAGACTTGTTTAGGGTTTGAGTATGGAGCGGTTTGTTTGACCGCAAACCTCTGAACTTTTTTGATAGCAGACAACAGTATCAAAGTTGCCAGATGGGTAAATGGTGCAATAAACATTGACATAATACAGTGAAAGTTAAAACTACTTAGTAACACGAATAAAAACTCCCACATGAACCAAACTAAAATTTGGTAAAAATTGATGTAGTTCAAAGTTTATTTTTATTATAAAAAAAAAGTATAGAACTAAGTGCAAATTTTGCGACTTTTTCAGAACTAAGTTACTGTAATTAACCTCGGCCTTGGGTGTGACGTTGCGATTCTACGCAAACTACGTCAACAATTGATAAGCCTAATAGCAACAGTCACTAACTTATTACAATTCTTAGGCCAGCGATCGAGTAGTTAATAGTAAAAGTTAGCAATACCAACTATATGCCTTTACCCAGGTTGCTTATAGCAATTATAGTCCAGTCGTTGAAGGGTTTTACCTTGACTTAATTAGTGTAAAGCTGAAATTTTGCACATTGGTTCTGTTCATTACGTACAATGACCAAAAAAAAATCCTCGTCAAAATTTTTTGGTGAAAAAAAGTTATCCGCCATTTTTTTTCAAAATGGCAGATATACAAATACTGAATTATTCAATTTTTATGAAATTATTGTTAGTGTTGGTGCTCATTTAAAAGTAAATTTCATAGTGCAATCATTTCGCACTGGCAAAGTTTTGGTCCACCGTGATTGCCGGAGGAAGTTTACGGATATACGGAAAAAGGGTTCAGAAAAAATGCCTGCAAAGAAATCACGATCTGTGACAAGGAAATTCAAGCTTCTGAAGCCTCCAGTAGGCTATACTGCGTCAAAAGGGTGCTAATAGGATTAATGCTGCCATTACTAATAGAGGGGACAACACTGTTGCGACAGCTGGTCGAAAAGTACACATAGACTGTCGTAAACGTTACACCAACCCAATCGATATACACTACAGCTTAAGAAGAACAGAGAGAAAAGTGGGTCCTGCGTCACGCGGAAACGAAGTGTTTGAATTCTTGATGGCAATTTCCACAGTAAGACTCATTGTTTGTATTGTGGGACTCGAGGTCTCACGGACAGACCTGGCTTTAGTTTTGTTAAAACAGGTGTTTTTGCAAGGACTATAGGCTATTAGAGTGTTGTGAGAGACGTTCTGACGATTGGTCTTGTGCCGTGAAAGGTCGTATTGAATCTTAAGGTAGCGATTTGCATGCTGCAGACTGTTTATACCATCATTCTTGTAGTGTTAATTTTGTATGTGGATTTAACGTACCCTTGCAATGCGCCAGAGTACCTGAGGCAAAACGTCTAAAATCTGAGCGACCGAAGGATGAGGAACAGGACCAGGCATTTCTAAAGATGTGTTCCCATCTTGAACGGAATGATGAAGAACAGTTAACGATATCAGACCTCAGATCTAAAATGAAGGAGTTTTTAGCAAATGATAATTGCCTTCCTTAAGGATCAAAATATCTGAAGACCCAATTATAGAAACAGTGCGGTGAATCTATTTATATAGCTGAAGGTCAGGGCCTTCATTGCATTGTCACTATGAGAGAGAAGACATTCGAAATCCTCCGATCTCATTATCTAAAAACAAGACATGAGGATGATGAAGAGTCACAAAAGATAGTGCAGGCCCTTAGGGGAATCTTTAGGCTAAACGTGTTACACGTTGTTTTTTGCATATTTTTGCAGTTGATCAATCCAACTTTGATTTTAGTGGGTGCCGCAACTTTTTGGGTCACGTGATCACCCCCAAATCGGGGATTTCCCCAGAAATCACGTTTCAGCTCTTTTTACGTCATTTTTGTGCAATTACATATTGTATCTTTGGGTTAACTGAGCAGCTATTATTTGAATAAGACCTTCTGATGATCCGTTAGGTGAAACAATTTGTAAAGGCTTCAGATAGTAATAACTATATTTGATTTATTTGATTTTTGTATATTTTAACTCGAAAAGCACATACAAATAAGTGAGACAAAATAAACACAAAATAATTTGATTGATGACGTCATTGTGACGTCATCACATATACTTTTTTTGCTTTTTTAATCTATTTTGGTCGTTTGCTGTTGGTTTTAGTTGGAGTACCGGTTACTAAAACCATTTCACAATTCCTAAAAGTAGTTTCGTCATGATTGCATCTTTTATGACGTCATCATTACATTATTAAAACTAGACAACTTCAAATTCAGGAACCAAAGATAAGTTTATTCCGAAAAAAGTGATCAAATACTCTCATTATAAGTTTTGCAAAAGCTTAAAATTTTACAATTGTAAGCAATAACAATAATTCCAGTGCAGTATGACGCAATAATGACGTCATCAAGGGAATAACCAGAAGAGCAGCTACCAGGGGTGAATTTCCCTTTTGGTCATGCCACTTTAAAATTTAAAATAATATGTAGGCCTAATTATGATCTACAAATCAAATTAATAGACGACCCCAGATGATGCAATGTCAGAGTCTTAACATTGTTAATTCAAGATGAAAAAACTAGCGGTTTTCGATGTTAAATTCCTACCATACGTAATTTGATGTTAAAAAAATTCGTGTACGACAAGTTTTTTCAAGTTACAAGATAGAGTTTAGAAAGTCAAAAGCATTTCTTGAATGATCAGTGTGGATTGGAGATGAAACGTCAATGTGGATTGAAGATGAAACATCAGAGGGGATTGAATATTTTGTGGTCGAATTGCATATTTCGTACTCGCATGAACAAAGACTTGTGCATTTTATGGATTTTTTTCTTACAGGAACATCGAGAGCCACAAGTAGACTGACAAAACGGAACAAGCTGATTTGCATCATTATGTTTCAAACCCCAAGCTAAAGGAGAAGGTAGTTGCTGAACATTTTCGAGGCTTGATTTCCGTATTTCAGCTTGATGTATCGCTCTGCGTGTATGTTGCATCAGAGCAGCTGACGTTGGTGGCAGCTTTTCAATAGTGCAACCATTGGTAAACATCATATAACGGCATTCGTCTACATCCGTGATAGTAGGACCATTGCCATAAAGAGCTATGACATACTTTTGTATGTCATTTATAGAACTAGGTGAGCTTGAGAAATTCAGAGAGTTAAATAAGCCACACATTGCGGTAAGATTAAGCATCCAACAATCCCAAGCCTTTTTTTCCAAAGACGAAACAGTATCACAGATTGTGATAGCATAAAACAAAAGTAAAGAAGCGCAAATCATCGGAGATTGAGGTGAAGATGAAACAATATCATGGATTGGAATGAAGCCAGTTTTTTCTCCAACTCCAAATTCAACCCATAGTTTACAGATTTCTAACTTGTCAAAACACGAAATTGCAATAATTACCACATCAGTATGTATTGTTTTGACTATGGCATCGGATTTTCCATGTTTCACATGGAGAAACATACGGGTGTCTGCCTCTTCGTGATCACATGGGGAAACCTCAGACATGTCCAATGTTTGATTGTTAAGAGCTGTATCTAACGATGTTACAACAATCGTAAACAAGTTTGGATCGACTGAAGTTATCACAGCTTGTTGAACCAGTTGATATAACGCAGTTTTGTTGCTGTCATTTCCCAAAAACTCAAACCAGTTGAGAGGAAGACGAGTATTACTTGTGACAGCCACGTAACATCCAGACCCTGTTTCTTGCAGAAGATAAGCCTCAAATAGCTACTGCCATCACAGAACATGCCAGCGGTGTGATGTCAGCCGATTATGAAGTAGTGAAAGAATCTGCCTCGAAAACCGATCACTACGTCCTTGATGGAGGGTTCTTGTTGCATCGAGTGCCATTGAAACTGGAGACAGTTATGGGTCTATTGCACAGTCGTATGCAGATTGTACCATTCGTCATTATCGCTTAGCAACGGTGGTCTTTGATGGATATGGTGGTCCGTCTATCAAAGACAATACCCATCAAAGACGCGGCATGAACGTCCACCCGGTTGTTCACTTTACTGTAGACACCAAGTTGATTGGAAAGAAGGAGCAGTTCTTGCCTCGAGCTTCCAACAAGGAAGGATTAATTTCTGCTCAACTGAGGAATAGAAGCTGCAATATGATGAACGCTCCAGGTGATGCAGATGTTGACATCGTCAAGACGGCAGATGGACAGCCCTCATAGACATAGTACGACTTTAATTGGTGAAGACACGGCCTTTTAATATCGATACTACGCTGTGCTGACCAGGGCCAGATTTAGCTGATGGGGGGCCTGGGGCACTTTTAGATCGAAGGGGCCCCCCCGCGCAAAAAAATTTTTGCGCCTACGGCGCGAAAATCCATCTCTACGTCTACAGTAGCATCAGTCCAGTACTGCACACCATTTTGCAGAAACTTTAAAGGCCAAAAGGGAAAAAATAACACAAAATTACATTTTTTTCCGCATAGGGGGGCCCTTCAAAAGTCGGGGGGCCCGGGGCAACTGCCCCCTCTGCCCCCCCTAAATCCGGGCCTGATGCTGACACTGACCCACACATTAAAGACCTCTACTTCCGCTCCGAAAAGGCTTGCGCAACCAAGATACACGACATCAACAAACTCAAAGCAATCATCGGACCAGACATAATTAGGTGCTTACAGCTCCTCTTCATTCATGCATTCACCGGTTGTGATTCAACGTCAAGGATATTTGGTATCGGGAAGAAGACGCTTTCAAGAAACTAGTGAAAAGTCAACCAATAATCAAAGAATGTGCAAATTTCTTTATTCTCCCAAATCAGACAGACCACATCATTAAGGATCTTGGAAACAAAGCTATGACCGTTATGTTTGGCAACGATGGCAGTAGGCTAGTAACCTAGAAACACAGCGATACAATACATTGGTCAAGAAAATTAAAACAGCCAAATCCTTTGTTCACCCTGAACGTTTGCCACCTACATCATCCTTTACCAAATTCCACTGCCTCAGAGTTTACTACCAGATTATGGTCAGGATGGGTAGGCTACTGACGATGGTATGGATGCTCTAGACTGGGGGTGGAAAGTAGACAATAATCAGATGGTTCCAATCATGACGGACATAAAAGCTGCCCCGGACAACCTACTGAAAATAATCACTGCAATTGCGAATCGTGTTCACCTCACTGTAGTTGCCGGAGATATGTGCTACCATACCATGCTGGATGTGGACCATGCCAAACTGGTTCATGTGTCCATACAGCAATCACATAATTACAGACGATGGTATCGAGAGTGACAGCGATGAGCATTAGTAATACTTGATCCATTTGCTTTCTTTACGCTGATTATGTCAAGAGTCTACATGACCACATCGTATGAGCTCTTTATGCCTGCTCAGTTAACCCAAATATATATAGAAATCCCTGTGATACAAATTTACCGGGTTTTTTAATAAACAATACATTGTTATTGTACATTTTTAATTGTTTTGGCAGCCATCTTGGATTGCCATATTGAATTTATAGTCTATCCGATAATTTAGCAATTCTGAGAATGGTCTCATTGACTTCACAAGGTATAAAAACCTAGATATAGACACCAAAACTACATGCTTTGGTCATAGGATGACCGAGTTATGGTCAATTTACTGTTATTTTAATGGTTTGGCGGCCATTTTGGATGGCCATATGGAATTTATAGGCTATCAGATAATTCAACAATTCTGACAATAGTCTCATTGACTTCACAGGGTATAAAAACCTAGATATAGACACCAAAACTACATGTTTTGGTCATATGATGACCGAGTTATGGTCAATTTACTGTTTTGTTCAATGGTTTGGCGGCCATCTTGGAAGCTATCTTGAAAATAACCACTTTCCGGAAGTTGGATTCCTTAAGATTTTGAATATGTTAGTACTGACACTTAATACTAATCAAATCAGTTGAAAAACCATTGGTAACTTATTGTAACCAAAAAAGTAACACCAACAACAAACAAGCGACTACAATAAGAAAAAAACAAGCAAAAAATTAATACATGACGTCACAATGACGTCATTAATAACATAATTTTGTGTCATTTTTATCTCGTGCATTTTTTAGTGGCAGTCAGTCCAAATGTAAAAAAATAATGTATCTAATTGCATAAAAATGCCGTGAAAAGAGCTCAAAATTGACTTGGGGGGAATCCCCAAGTTGGAGGTGATCACGTGACTCAAAAAGTTGCGGCACCCACTAAAATTGAAGTTAGATTCATCAACTACAAAAAAATGCAAAAAAACAACGTGTAACACGTTTAGCCTAAAGATGCTCATTTTTGCCCCTAAGGGCCTGCACTAAGAGAGAAATAATTAAAACTTCGGCAAGGCTCATTAATAATGGTGTTCCATCTGTTAATGATCACTATCCAAGCACAGACGCACTCCTAAATAATAATAATAATCGTGTTTTATTTGCGCCCGATGCGATACATAACATACAGTAACACTGCGATCACAGATGTGATAGCCTACAACAGACGACAGGAAGCAGCGAAGTGACATATAGGCCTAGTCTTCGAGTCAGCTTCTCCCCTTATTTTGGCTTGCCATTAAGTGTCTGTGCCTAGACACAGCCGCGTGCTCTGGAGCGGTGTCGAACCCACGTCCTTTCGAACGTCGCGCAGACGTTCTCACCACTTCGCTACGCAACCAACACTCAATCTCGGTCCTGAAGACGCAGAAGACATCCTGAAGCGCAGAAGACATCACTGGCTGGTTATGTACCTTTTTCTCAGGATCAAACCCTGAGGAATATTGTGAATGGTGTTGTGGCCGAGGATGACGTTAATGTATAGGCATAAACAAACGAAAAAATGATCGACTTGATCAGTAAAAACACTTCGGGGTAGTCTAAAGGCTGCGAAGTGATCAATGCCCCAGGGGATGCTGATGTTCCGATTGTGAAGGCTACTGTTGTTAATGTAGTGTCATACTCGACAACGTTGATTGGAGAAGACACAGATCTGTTGGTCCTGCTTCTTCATTATGCGCAACAAGCAAACAAAGATCTATATTTACGTTCCGACAAGGAAAATGCTGACAAAGTGTATCATATAAACGAACTGAAAATGGTGATGGGTAAAGAATTATGTTCCCAATTACTTTTTCTACATGCCTACACTGGATGTGACACAACATCAAGAATCTTTGGTGTTGGTATAAAATCTGTCTTTCACAAGCTGGTAGCCTAAAGGGTGCCGCTACTCTGAAAGACTGTGCCAATTACTTCCTTCTTCCAAAGCAGACAGCAGCATCCATTGTGAACAAAGATTGTCAAGCGATGGTTGTGATTTTTGGGGGTACGCGGACGGATTCCCTCTCGTCATTGCTACAGAGTACTAATAAAAAAGTAGTCTCTTTCCAATCATTTGTGACACCAGCACGCCTACCACCTACTGAGTCATTGACAAAATTTCACTGTCTAAGGGTTTACTACCAAATAATGGTCTGGCCAGGACAGGAGGTGATATGGAAACTTACGGGTGGGGTTGGAAACTGGAAGGCAGTCAGTTTGTGACAACAGAGTCGGACATGGATGCTGACCCAGATTCCCTCTTATAGAACCCACAGCAACTGTAGCACCGCCAGGTGGAGCTGTAGGCAGAATAATCTACCCTGTACCGCAGCATGTGGACAGTGCAACTTGATGCCTGTAACAATACGTAGCCTACGATCAGTCATTACTGGATGAAGATGATGACCAGGACTAATTGATGGAGATTTTTACGTAATTTAACGTGGAAAGTAACCGCTCACACATCATTGGCCAGTTTTTAAAATATTATCTGTTATTTTTTCTTGCCTTCAACTGCACTGCAGTAGGCTATATAACCTTGTGAAGTTTTATTTTGTATGTTATTCGCTCTGAGGATGCGCATTGTCATGATGCGCAAAACGTCAGTGAAGCAATAAACCATCCTGTTTGTTGTTGCTTTTACTTTCAATTTCATCAGATGAACGTTGCAACTAGTACTAGAAGAGATTGTTCTAATGAACACCCAAACTTTTCAGTATTCAACTGAATGTAAATAACTTAATAAGTGGTCTGCGATTCTTGTACTGCCAATGTTTCACTATATTGGTTTTGTTTCATATAAGTCTTTCCATTAAACTAATGAGTTAATTTCATTTTGAATTCTTTTAATGAATTCTTTACCACCTTAAACCTAGGGATAGACGCCAGAATTAGAGCTCTAGCATGAATATTAAGTGAATTATTAAGTGAACATTACACTATTTTGTCGGCCATCTTGAAAATGACAACTTTCCGGTGCTTTGATTCTCCTAGATTTTTAAATATATTATTCTTGATGATAAATACTAGAAAAAACCTTTTGTAGAAATTTTTTGGTTTTTTATTTTTAATTTTTGTTTGCAAACTTTGTTTATCAGCCAATTTGAGAAAAAAAATGGCGGATTTTCAAAAAAGGCGGATAACAATTTTTCACCAAAAGATTTTGACGGGATTTTTTTTTGGTCAATGTACATAATCAACAGAAACAATGTGCAAAGTTTCAGCTTTACACCAATTAAGTCAAGGTTCGACCCTTTTTTTCGCTTCAACGACTGGACTATTATTTTTTGCAACATTATTGAACAAAAACTTCATTTTTTTTCAAGTACCGGTACACAAAAAGTGATCTTGATTTTCAAGATCACGATCTTGATCGTCAAGATCACATAGGCTGGTTCGGCGATCTTGATCTTCAAGATCACCTATTCTTGGTGATCTTGAAGATCAAGATCACCAATACTGGTGATCTTGCCCATCTCTGACCAGCCGGCAATGCAAGAGACATGTAGCCTACTGTATGGTCGCATAAAAGCGTTTCAGCAAAAATTAGGAGTTTGAAAATTTCACATAGGCTACAAACAGGGAATATAAGCTATTCTTTAACTCTGGAAAGAAACCGAAATGTTTCCTGAGAAAAAGACAGATTTTGCAGACCAAGTTCGACACCTTTGAATGAATTTTTTAATCGTTTCTATAACGTCAATTTTTACAAAATTTTCTCGCCATTTTACAAAGCATTAATTCATATTCAAATGGAACTGATTGAACTCCAAGCGAGAATTAATTTAAAGACAAAGTAGAACCAGCCTACATGGAAATGAATCTTGGCGCCTTTTCCGCAATCATCTCGTTCGAAACAATTGGAATGATTCAGTTTAACCATGGTTCAATGTAGTATTTTTTTTTCAAACTAAAGTTTATGAAATCTCCTCATCCACCATCAGGGCCTCTGAGAGAAATTTTCAAAAGAAAAATCACAATTTTGGGCCCCCCAACAATCACAGGCCTGGGCCCTCAAGGGTACGCCGTACCCCCCCTCTCATAGGCCCTGTCCACCATTACTGGCTAATAAACATCTGAAGCTAAACGTCGGATTACCAGCACGTCTTGATTATTCAATTTCGTTTTTTTTTTCTACTAGTGGGGGTGGTCGATGTCTAATGATGTGAATCTGGATAGAGTGGTTGGAAATGCAGGTCAGTTTCAAAGCTCACGTTAAATCGAGTTTAACGTTTACGTTGATTTGAAATATAGTAAACTGGTTTCTTTTCGTGGTAGGGACAGTCGACGAGAAATGAAAGTTTGGCTGCGGTCTAATCCGGATAGCCTACGCATAGCCTATTTTGATTGGCCATGGCACAGTGTGACCATTTTTAAACTTGCTTTGTCTTCAGTTACAGCACAGTATGTTGCTCTTTTTTTTTGAGATCCTATTCAGTAGATATATATTTTTGAGCTAGTAGCTAGACTATTTTTGATTAGTTTCTTGAGCTTGATGTTCTATATATATGTTTGAGCTAATTTAATAAAATCACCCATATTTAGGCAATTTTTACGTTTGCTCCCCAAAAATGTTTTTGTAGCCTATCGTAATGCTATTGGAGTATCTAGCTGTTTAATGAAAAATCAGTAGACTGTATTTGCATTATAAAACTGGTTTATTTTTGTAAGATTGTCACCAACACATTCAGAATCTTGTACAAACCGAGTAGGCTAACTCTTTGAAATCACTACAGCTGAAGGTGGTAACAAGGTTGGTCGTCACTGGATTTTCTTGATAAGGATCTAAAAAATTACTTATAAGAAAAATAAAGTCGCTGCGAACAAAGATAAAAACAATTGTTTAAATTTGGGCACTATTAAGAATCCCAGTGCTTTGACGACTATACTTTGTATTTTGGTTATTAAAGTTTAGCAAACAATATCCCATCTATTGTAATTTAATTCGATCCTTGCAAAGATTCAAGGGGAACTATTGCCTATTGAAAGAGTTCATCAGTCATCAGAAAATTATGTCATTAAATGTGGATTTACTATCTCTGGTAGATGGTAACATTCTACTTCCTTCACCAAATCTGCCATGCTGTTCAATGCACCATCGTCAGAACATCGCAGACAACTACTTCTTACATCACATCAAAAAGAAGCTTACAAACGTTATTTTGATGTGAGGTTGTGACGTATCATCCAAAACGTGACTGTGATGACGCAGGAAATGTTCTGTTCTAGTTTTTCTAGTCTGCAAGTCATATAACGATTCCAGGACAGAAAGTTAGCTTGTTGCTATTAAAGCCCCAAAAGCAAACCTATGTTATAATTTCTGTAGGGAAGTTGAATGTTAGCGCAGGTATAATTACAGCAAAAAATCTGATCACATATATAAGTATTATTATGTCAAAATGAAACCAAACAGGTTAGCAAGAGAAACGCAAGATGTTCTTTTGGTCGAATCGCTTCAATCACAGTAGTCCATGGTTTTCACCAATTTATGTGATCGATTGTAGCTCAGGTCATTTACCAGATAAAAGTTACGAGAAAGACACTGTGTATTGTTACATTACGTTAGTTGTAATAGCCTCGGAGACAAAAGTTTCGTCAGCAAAAACAGCAGCTTAAATGTAGTATTAGCCTACCATAGAGCGTTGCATGTCTGTCAAGCTAATAAACTTTAACTACCACCAGAGTCATGTCATACCCTGGACTTAACTAATCTATACATCACGTATGGCAAAGGTAGGAAATATATCCACAAAAGGTAACTCAAAAAAAGCTCATTTTTATATTTTTAGTTTGTTATATTTTTAAAAAGTGTTTCCGGGAGAACAGTACAACAGTTCAAACAATTGGTTGCTAACTCCATACAAAGTGAATTCATTCTTACACCTTAGGAAACCGAACACGAAGTGTAGGCTATTCAGCCTACTTTACTTAGTCTGTTAAATGCTAATGTGCTCTCACAAAAAATTTCAATGGAAGTACCGTATAGCCTACTTCTCAACCACTGTAAGCCTACAGTCCTGATAAAACTTTCCGAAAAAGGGGGGTCGGTTTCTCTGCTGGGCTTCAAACAATCAAAGCTTAGGCCTACAGTAGTTTGCCACGTATAACGATTATATTGAAGTATGACAAAATTGTTGAAGTCTTGACAAAGTACTCATTCGTTTGTTGTATTAAGCTTTAGTAAAACATTGTCAAAAACTTTGCTAAAACCGTTTTAACATCAACTTTTCTTACATCTTATCACAATTTTAGTGATAGGCCTATAATTAATTAAACAACTAGCATTTAAAACATAAAAAATATGACCAAACAACCAAATAAAAATCTAATTAATCTTACTGTAGGCTACAATAAAAACATAAAATGTTAATTAAAGAATAGAATAGTCAGGGATGGGTAAAAATTACAACTCTCTCTTTTGAGGTATTTTTGATGGCACGTTACTAACAAAAAGCGATTCATTTCACATTTAATTTAGCCCTTTAAACTCAATGTGACCAATAAGTTTGTATTGGGGATGAAAGCATTTCCTTAAAACGCACAAAAGACATGGTGACCCAAAGAACATGAAGAAAACAGTTGATATCATAAGACATGTGTGAAAATTTTCGATGGCTCTTTCCGATTATAACAAATGCTTGGAACATTAACAGAAATATATCAGAACCTAAAGAAATTACCGCGAACACAAGCGTTCGCTTTATAATGTTTTTCACTACGCAATAAGTTTTTTCTTCCGATGTTTTCAAGATAGACTTGTTATTTGGCTTTGAAACGCACTTGTTCGCACTTTCATCACTTTTTCCAGGTTTGTTGGCGCTTTGATTCAAATGCTGATGTGATTCATTATTGTTTTGATTGATATTGAGCTCTGTGTTCGTTGTGTGGTGGCTCGGAGAATTTTGGTTAATACTTGCGGTTGCGTCTCTTTCAGAAATCACTGCAGTCACACTTTTGGAAGAACTCTGAAAACTTCCTCCAGTTATTCCTTTTCGTAATGGGTAAAGTAACAATCCCAATAAAAGAATTTCAGAAAACGCCAAACCTACCCCAATCAAAACCAAATTGACTATATTTTTGCTCTGTTTAGGGGCATATGTACATCCGTACATACTTGATGAATGGTTATTCGGAACGCCATTGGTACATACGCCAGCAAGGCCAACTGCGATGATCATCGCAATACTGAGAGTGCTGCAAACTTTTATACTTTTGCTTAGCTTTAACGTAAATAATTTACTGATGTAAAACATTCTTTGACGAACCCACTGGAAAAGAAAATTAGATAAAAGCACAAAGCCGTACATTACAGAAGCTGCATCGGCTGCCATTTCACATTCTTGATTTTTATCTTTGCCAAACCCGACGTTCATTGCCACTTGGCTTGACACCAATCTTCCTAGGCACATAACGCAACAGGTCACAAGAAGAGTGTAAATTGTTCCACCATTAAGTTTGTCTGAACTGTTTCTGTTATATGTCTTCCATTTTCTGGTTCGGATTCCATAATCGATCAGTGAAATGAGAATCCAAATTGTCATCATGGTCAAAATGATGTTGACGCTGACAGGAACAATCCATTCTAAGTCTTCAGTTCTGTCATATGCAATTGTTACGTTTTCAGTCTGATTAATGTAGTCGTGTGTTGTAGTCATAATGTCAATGTCAAAATAATTTTTTAGTGCTAAATTTACCCTACTTTCCTGTAAGATAATGTTTTGATATTAACTTGTGATATCAACAGTACTCCTACTAGCTGCTGTATGGTATATGCAACTACGAACAATAATGGTATGGTTTATTCGTTGTCGCTCCACAGTTGCTAAAATCTTTTATCTGCAAGGTATCGCCAATGTTCCATTAAGCTTAAAGATGTTTCCGATGACGATGGTATCTACATACGCTACCGTACCGATAGCTGTTGTTTCGACCTTCAGCGTTTTAGAACTTGTACAAACGCACAAATAACTTACAACTAATCATGAAGTGCAGTTCGCTGATGATGCAGCCTTGCTTGCCCACACAGAGGAGGCACTGCAACGCTTTAACTTATTGTTTTGCAGAAACTGCCATAATGTTCCGGTTAGTGATTAGCCTAAAAAGACAGAAGTGCTACATCAGCCTGTACCTAAGGAAGTATTTTTCCATCCTCATATTTTTGTCGACCAATTGGAGCTCAATGTAGAGCAACAGTTTCCATATTTAGGATGCACCATATCTTCAGATGCTAAGATTGATAAGGAAATAGAGTGCAGACTCGCCAAAGCATACTCTGCTTTTGGAAGGCTTCACAAACGAGTTTGGAACAATCATGACTTACAAAAAAAACAATAATAATGGTATATAAGGCAGTCGTTTTAACATCTCTCCTCAATGCCTTAGAATGCTGGATGCTATATCGCCAGCATGTAATACTCATAGAACGTTTTTTTCTAGCGTTGCCTCAGATTTATTCTAAAATTTACTGGAGCAAACATGTCCCAGACACTGGGTCTTCAACAGGCATCTATCTCTAGTATTGAATCATCTCTGTTAAAAAGACAACTACGTTAGGTCGGCCATGTTTCCAAGATGGACACTCACAGACTCCTCAAGATCACCTTATTCGGAGAGCTTTTCACAGGCCACGCAATGTTGGTGCCCCCAGGAAGAGCTTCAAGACACCTAAAAAAATCACTGAAATTATTCAACTTACACTCGACTTTGGATTAACCTTGCAGAAGATAGAAATGCATGGAGGCTCATTGTGCATGAGACCGCCTTCAAGTATGAAGAAACGCATATCACAAACCAAGAGGAAAAGCAACGCAACAGACAAAACCGTCGGAATTTTCCATCATCACCGGTGACAGGATTTACATGTTATTGTTGCGGCCGCACCTGCCAGTCATGCATTGGACGTTCTAACCATAGGAAGGCTTGCAAATGACGTGATTTTTAAACGGCTATCTTCGTTCCACAGTACTGCCATATTCTCATTCTTAATTTGTGTCGTATTTAGGATGTTATCACATTATTACCCGACTTATCCTTCCTGCGATATGCAGAAAAAACACAATCGGCACCGTTTTTAATATCTTCCTGATGACCTGACCTGGAATCGATTTCAGAACTACCAGCACTCGAGCTGGCGATAACAGCTCTGTCACTAAGGTGGTAATTACGCAGAATGAACGTTTTAACAAAAAAGGTAACTCAACATTTTGTTGGTGGAGCCTACTGCAAGATTTTGCGTAAACTGCAATGCAATAACCAGTCTTCCCTGATCTTACAACTTACAACCTAGACTCCTATGAGCATAAAATGATGTCTACTATTTGCAAGTTTGCATGTATTTGTTACCGAATATTTTGCAAGATTGTTTATTATGATAAGTAATAACCTACGAGTTTACTATTACACTTAACCGATGACGCCTGCTCAATACCGACGTTTTCGCTTTTTAAAACACTTCTGCATACGAACGTTTTCGCTACTTGTAGGCCAATAGGAACAACTTTCTGATATGGTTTCACTTTGTGGCGTTCAATGGTGACTAAACTTCCAAAGTAAATTTTAAAAAAATGTAAAAATAAAACAATGCTTCTGCATTGTAACAGACTGTATCGAATGGGGCTTTACCAAAAATTCAATAGAAGTATACATTCCAACTACTTTAGCCTAAGCCTGCAGTCCTGACAAAACTTTTTGAAACAAAGTAGCCTAAGCACTTTCTGCAGTGGGCCTAAGACAACCAATGTTTGCAGAAGCTTTCCAAGTAAGACAATGATATGAATGTATGACAAGATTTATTTTCTGGAGAGAGTTTGCTTTTTTGTACCAAAGACAGGCAAGATACAACAATACAACAGGGTTGAGCATTATAACAATATATTTGACATATTTACAAATAGTTTTAACAGTCAAACGTTTTCAAGTTAAGCCGAAAACGTTCGACTGTTAAAACTATTTGTAAATATGTAAAATATATTGTTATAATGCTCAAACCTGTTGTATTGTTGTGTCTTGCCTGTCTTTGACAAAATTGTTGAAGTCTTCACAAAGGACTCATTTGTTTTGTGTGGCCTACTAAAGATGCAAATAGCAAGGGTAGGGATCGCGAACAATTCCCATTGACATGTTAAAAATAAAAGATTGTTTTTCCGTACTTTTGAATAAACGTTAAGTAGATCGCACAAACAATATGGCCGATCGAATTTCAATAGATTCGCTTGTCCATGCATAGGCTACTAGCTACGCCAATGCTTATTTCATTCACAATTAAGCTCTTAGGCCCATTGTGTTGTCTCTTTCACTCAATCTTTTGGCTAACTAGCAACTGGCCTGTGTGGTTTTATTATAATTGTGTTTTGTTTTCCGTGTTGGTCGTTGCGGATCATGATCAATGCAACGTTTGATGGATTTTTACGGCTCCACAACAGAAAAGAAAATACTACAATACAATATTAACATAATCATCGCAGTTTTATAGATTTATATGCGTAGCCTTGTAATCTTGGCCACTAAACGCACTTGAACTTTGTGCCAACACCATAAGCTTATGAATCATTATCATTATCAACTTGTCAATGGTCATTAGTTGGAGATAAGTTGGTTCTCGTATTCCGCTCAACCTCTGGCTTTACTCATTCAAATGTTACCAATTCGTTTTTCGTGTTTTTCGCCCTTCTTTTTGGTTTCCCTGTTTGCAATGTTTCTTCAGTAGTTATTGTACTTTCCCGTTTGCTCGTTACTTTTGCTGTACTGTCCAGCCCCTTTCACTGACGCTTTAAGTATTTTTGCTGTTTCAATATCATGTTCGATTTTTCCCCTATTTTTGATAATTTTATTCTAGATGTAATTTTCTGTTTACTTTGAATATTTTTCCCCATTTTCTTGGCCGAATTCCAGTTATTTTGTTTGTGATTTATCATGCAACTGTTCAAATGGTTCATCGTCATCACAGTGCTGTGTGATCACCATCTAGCCCCCTTGGTAGAAGGTTGGCTTCCTTGCCTTCCCGTTCACTCAATCTAATTCTTCAACCACCGGGCGTAAGCCTGGATACGAAAAAAAAAGGATTCAGAAAATATTTCAGATTCGGCGGCACAGCTTTTAGACTGTAGCAAAATAAAGAAATAATTAAATAAAATGTTACTGGTTTCATTAGCATAGCCTATAGCTTATTTTACATGCCGTAACTTAGCCTACAGCTCTTAGTTGTTGGGCCTACCTTCCAAAATGACACTTTTCATAAATAATTTTACTTGTGGCAACTGTACACCACTGCATAGCTTGCTTATTCCATGGATCGACCATGGTTGCATCTACGCTGCAGGGATTGTTAAATGTAGAGGTCCGCTTTGCTCATTGTGTAGGCTACCAGTCCGTAATAATCCGACCTACACATTTCAAAATCCTTTGATAATTAATCAGTTTAAACTGGGACACACCAGCAAAGTATTGCTAATCGATCACCAAACCAAGAAGTAAAAACTTAGTAGTCTTTCACAAAAAATTGTCACAGAATTTTTTATTTGCTAAGCTCTACAGTCTACTGTATAACATCAAAAATGTCGCGCTAAAATTCATGCAAAGAAAAACGTCGCAGTTCAAGGAGAAACAAAAACCGGAGACATAGGCTACCTACATTATTTAAAATTGAAAAAGACAGTTTTGTCCCATTTTTCTCCCCTTAGGCTATCTAAAACCAAACGGTGAAACAAAAAGGAGCTTGTTTTAGAAGTTGTGTTTTGATTTATGTTGTTCATATTTCTAACTATATACAACCATGTACTGTAGAAGCGGTAACCTGTGCTAAAGTATGAACTTAGTAAGTAATATGTAAAATAACTATATCAAAGTTTTTATCAATGGTTTCGTTGTTAAATTTTGAAAGGTAAAAATTATTCTTGAGTTAGCACGTGTTCTTAGCTTTTTTTTGTGCATCATTTTTTAAATAGGCCTAGTGCCTGGTAAAACCAAAGCTGCCTGATAAACTGCCTGCTGAGTGGTTGGCCCCACTTTGAAATGACCAAACAGTTTTCCCACCCCCTTCTAGAATGACTTAAAAGTAATGTTGTTTGCACGAGTAAATACAAAAATTATTGTGTTTCTTTAATCCTTATTCTTATAACTGACAATGCAATAACACAATATTATGCTTTCCCTTATGCGGGGATCTGACAATTGGATTGTTCCTTTCTTGCTGTTTTGTGCATCCATTTATCTGTACGATTTAACCTCTCCTGTTTCCGGTAATGCGAGGGTTTGTGTGGCCAACAATCGTCTACTCATTGACGGCATTTTTCAATGCCACCTGGTCTTGGAGATGAGGCCTGCCGACCGCAGATCTTCTTTCACGTAGTTTAGTCAACGCTTCTTAGGACGGTGCGTTATCCCCATTGACGTTGAAGAACTGAATTTTCTTTAGCTAATCGACTTCTCCATGCGTTGTACGTATCCGTGCTGAGGAAGCCTTTTTCATCTCATGACATCTTCAAGCTGATGGATGCCAAGCCTGGATCTCAGCTCTTCCAACGTCACCTGATCAGAAAGACACTTGGAACAGATCCATCGTAGCCTACTATACATTATCTTTGCAAAGTAGCAGGTTTTTCTCTTCAACAGTGATGAGCCAGGTCTCACTTGAGTGCAGTAGAACACTCTTCACACACATATTTTACGCGTGATCTCAACTACCGAAGGAATACTCTTGACCATAAGAATAAACATACTGTATTAAGCACACGAAAACTCCTCCTGCCTAATTGCACGCCTTACTGCAAAGGCATCCGTACAGCCTCCCGATTGCCAAATTAAGTCACCAAAATAGCAAAAGGCAGGTATACGACGTCGAATTCTTCATCACCAGTTGTCAGAAGTTGGCTACGAAACTATATCTGTATTTTGATGTGAAGAATGCAAAATAAACTCTCCGTAGCGGTGATTAAGCAACAAGCTCAGTGACGTTTTTAATTTTGTTTCCGGTTGATGATCGCATCAAATCGTGGTGTGTTAGCGCGGAGTACTACTCGCATGTCAAGGATCAAATTGTTGTTTTTTGTTATGTGAAAGAGGCAGAAAAATCCTGGTTTCTTAATTATTCCTTTATAGCTAATCTTCATCATTCAGCATTCCCACACCCCCTAAAACAGCTCTCGCAGTTACCGTTTTTTTTCATTTGACAGATCATTTGATTGTTGTTAGCAATGAAATTATGACGTGTGTTTTGTGACAAACGATTCATGAAAGAATGAAGGAAAACCTTTTCTGCATGCAACTGGTTTTGTGTCTCGTTTGTTGCGTAACCATTGCTTTGGCTGAAATTAAGTATTGCAGAAGACAATATGAGCTTGATTCCGAGCCAGAATACAATCGATGCTTGGAGCCTCTTAAACCAGAGGATGCGTTATGTGGAACCACCAACAATGCTCAGCTCCAGTGCCACACAAGACGAGCCAGTTACAACTTTCACGACACCAAAGGCTGGTGGTTAAATGTCTGCCTCTTTCCCGTAGATCAACCTGGATTTAACAATACCGATATGTACGAGTGCGGGGTGATGTTTGAATATTACGGGAAAGTGAAGTGTGCAAGAAAATCCGATCCAAGCATATCCTTCACAAAACCTTGCAACTTTACTTTTTATTTTTGTCAAGAAAGAGACCCCATGGATTGCGTGGAGACATTTAGAAAAGTACTTGAAGGTTTGTGACATCTTTGTGACGATTAAAAATGCAAATCGTACTTTAACCGTAAAATGTTTATTTTAAGCACCTGCTGTGGATGAGAGGAGGTAGCTCAATAGCACGTGAAAGAGCATCAACAACTCAACGACAAGATATGCGGCTTGATGTCAGCTATAGTTCAGAATTAGGCCTAACCGGTGGATTAAGCACGCTCGACAACAAGTTTCTATATATTCTGTAGTTTCATTAAGTTAAATGTTGCATAATCAGAAACCTTTATCAAGTTACACTGCTCAGCATTATACTTCAACTGGGTTTTATAATATATTTTCACAAAATTGGAAACCAGTATTTTTAACGTTTTAGACGGAGGGAGTTGCGAAGCTAGCGACGACTGGTGTCCTTCCGAAAACCTTTATTCTCTGACAAACGTCATTCGGTGTGACAATATCACCAACATGATCCACCCCCCTGACTTCAAGTATCTTACGGCACTCAGCATCAGGTGAGTAACACCATCGATGCATATTATGTAGCAATTACCTACTATAGTCCTGCGCTCATGCTTTGTCATCAATGAAAAAAAAATGCACAAAGGCACGATATAAAAGCATCACTTTTGTGTGTTAAGGCATGTAGCTCTGTGGTTCTCAACATTTCAGCACCGGTCCAAATTCAAAATCTAAATTTTATAAAGAGTTTCAACAAAAGAAACGCTATTTAATGTGAAACTTGACGTTGGATTTGACTTAATAAGTTTTCCAAAACCAAGAGTAATAAGCTATTGAAAAATGCAGTTCTCAAAAGCTAGTTAAAATGATGGTTAATCGGTTGTGATAGTTGGATATAAATTCCGATCATTTTGCTGATAAATGCTTTACACATGTAAGTTATGTTGAACAAGCATTTTGTGGTGCATTGCTTATTAAGTTGGAATATTTTCTTTTTGGGACTCGATTTCAAAAATGAAGTAGATGATCACATTTGATTGCTTGTATCAGCATTACATCTGACTGCAAATCTAACAGCTTCAGCTGAAAATCATTGAAGGGCGATGGCTGCGTCTATTGCCATAGGTGTTGCAAATATTTTTATCAGATACAGGAAAGAGTTGATACCGATAATGGGACTGACTGTCAAATTCATCAGTCATGTCGCCAATAAGCCTTGTGTACTTTCGAATGATCCGTTACTTGATGCTCTGACTTAACCATAGCATGGCTGAACCATCGAAAGGGCAGTGGACATGAGCAGTTGAGCACGTCTCCATTGTCAGCATCAATATCTGCTACAAACTGCTTAAACCTTAAACTTGCCATAATCAATGATCAAGCACATTTGCATGAATCCTGTTTACTGTTGATGTTACGATTTCTGTCAAATTAGACATCTTCCGTGATTTAACAAAGATATTTATTGGTGTAGAATCTAGTGGTGCCATATCATAGGGGTAACATTATTCTATTCACAACATCTGTTAACGAGTCCATCAAGACCTTGATTCTTCCCTAAAATGGAAGAACACTCATCTGTTGCAACTGAATACAGCTTTGACAGGTCAAATGTGTTAAGGCTTGAATGACATTCACAAAACATATAAAACCTATCCATTTTATTATGCCCTAAATGGAATGCAAAGTGAGAAATTGCTCGCAAATGTTAAAGTCTGGTGTAACTCCGCTGATAAACACGGCTAATTGCTCTGTATCTGTAGTGTGGAGAAACGTTAAGGCATTTTTTGCTAGCACCTAAATTATGTGATAACTATGCATTCTCGCCATTTTGAGAAGTTCTTTTAGCACAAGTAATATCTTTTGATTTATTGATGAAGGCCGCAGGAAGACTGGTTGTGGGCGGTAAGCGGCACGATGGGTCGAGGTTGAGAATTACTGATGTAGCCCCTCAGTTTGGATATTGCACTATTTTTATGATTCGCTGTTTCCTCTAACGAAATTGCGGGTTATTGTATCTTTACTTCGAGTTACTTCAGTTCTTTGATCATATTTTTAGTAATAACAATACGGTATTAGAAAATAAAATTGATCATCACTGTAAAAGTAGCCTACTTGTAAAGGCACAAATCAATTTGCCAGTTTTTCATCGCTGCGTTGGTTGCTTGTATGCTGTAAGTGGAATATTTACTTGCGTTTCACTAACAAAATTAATGTTGTTAACAGGAGTTACCGTAAAAGAAGTATTTGAAAGCTTTCGTTTAAAATTGAGACATTAGCAGAACAATTATAATTTTCGGTTTAAACATTTTTGTTCATAATTTCTAATTGTGCTTTCAAAATAATCGATATTGGATTGAAGCTAGAATACATCTTCTTTCTTAGACCTCCTGATCATTGCTTGAAATCACTGAATTTTGCCGAAGAAATTCTCTTGATTGTTGGAGTCATCGGAATTATAGCGGGCTTGGGTATCGGAGTTTGGTGGTACAAGAAGACCACGAAAAAGCACCGGGAAAAAGAAAAATCTGATCCGATCATTCAAACAGTGGTAACCAAGCTTTTTCTACTTGCACAATTTAGTGAAAATAAAACGCAACTGATGTTAACTTTTATTTTATGGTTGTAAGAACTTTTGAATCTTCACAATTTTTCCTAAATTTGTTTAACAATAGGCAGTACACATCAATGACAGTTTTCATTACCATTAAGTTATTCTTCCGCTTTCCGTTGAATGTCACCATGCGTGGCTGCAAAGATCAAATATGTTGTGTGAAGCACCAAATCCTTAAATCAGCACGCTATTGCTTTCAGAAAATTGATTGTTAGATCAATATTGAGCAATACAAACACTGTTCTGCCAACAATTTGAAGCCTACAAAAACTTAAGAAACCATTGTTCGACTTTTTTCAGTGACGCCACGAAATACTTTGTCTCGTGAGTCGTGACAAGCCAAATTTTACAAAATCTTAAATTTGGTTATATTGCTGAAAAGTGTAACCTATACAAACCGTGAGCCTCCATACAAATATTCTACTTGTTATTGAAAATATGCAAACTTCTTCAATGTTATCATTTTAGGGTCATTCCATTTCCATGTCAACTCAACAGGTTATTGGAAAAGTGCAAGCTCGACCCTCTTAGATTTTCTTGAAATTCACACTAAAGTTTCATATTGATGTAGGTAATGAACACAAAAAAAATTTCAGTTCATTATTTCAAGACGTTTAGAAATAACAGCCCTTCAAAGTCACCAAAGTTCCTCAAAATGCGTTCGCATGTAAATTTTCCTCCATGTTTGGGTCTTCACAACTTTTCATGTAAAGCATTTACAAATCTGAAATTTAGTATTCTGATTAAGAAGCAGCCCTAGCTTTCATATCTACCATCAAAATTGCTAATTTCAAATTAGTTTTAGATATAGAACCTTTCAAAAATTGAAACTTTTTACATTTGAAAAAATTACATCAATTTTTGATGTCCGCTATCTCCCAAACCAATAGTCCCAGAACTTCCATTTTGCATATTATCATTCTATACTAGTTGGTAATTAACCCCAATGAGACTGACACCAAATAAATGTGAAATTATTGAAGTTTGGAGGGTGCAAAAATGAAGCGCAAGCAAAAAACTCAAAATGCGCCATCTTGTGGTTAATATTTGACCCTGTGGACAGTCATTCAGGAAGTTGAAACTTTCAGAAAAAATCTTCTTTGCCTAAGCTATAAACAGTTCAAGTTTCAAATATGTAACCCAACTCCTTCAATAGTAAATGCAGCTGTGAAATCATGAGTTTGACCATCACATGCAAAAGTCTTGTGGGTGTGAGGTAGTGTGGCTTACTTGGCAAACATGAAAATGTTTTGACTTTTGCTGAGGACACCCTTTTAAATTGTGAAGTTATCAGAAAAAATAACTCCTTCAAAACATTTTTGAATTTGAAATTGATTTAGGGGTGGCCCTCTCCCCCTGAAGTTCTGCGCCTTCCCCCCAAAAAACCAAATCTGCATATCTCAAAAACTGCTGGAGCTAGAGAAACAGTTTTTGTGTCAAAAGATGCAGAAAACATGATTTCCTATCTGCTTTCTGAACAGTGATTGTGCCTATCTTGAGTAGAAAAGCAGTTATTTAAAAAAAACCTGTTTTGGGTATTCTAGCACAAAACAGCGCTGAACAAGTATTGTGGTCCAAGCTATTCAATACACAAAGTTCATAAACTAACTTGTATATAACTGGTTAGTTTCAAGATAAAAATGAAACTAAACAAACAAGCAAGCAAACAAAAAAAAAAAGTCAAATGAATCAGTAATAGGTCACAACTCGCAGCTATAACTAAGTCAAAACAGGAGAGTTGTATTGTTTCATGTTTTTGTGAATCTCTGCTATTTACTGTTGACTTTTTAAGATCATAGCATGCATAACCATCACAACAGGTAGATGGCTTTTCCGTGTTTCAGCATAATTATCTTTAACTGCCTTGCTCAATAGCCAGGGCCCGATTAACCATGAGGCACACGAGGCACAGGCCTCAGGCCCCCTGGTTTTGGGGGCCCCCAATTTTTTTTACATTAGTACCGTAGACGTCAATACTTTTATAGGTTTCAAGCAGTGCCGTGTCAAGGGGGGCCTGGATCCCAGGCCCACCATCTCAAGGGGCCCACAAATAATACATTTTTGCATTTCAGAAAAGTGTTTTTTGAGTTGCTAAAGTTTATTGCATGTACTTGTCCATTAAGAAGATGATTTAGGCCTTTATTATACTAAAATATCTCAAATTTGGGGCCTATTATACAAATTTGGGGCCTATTGTACAAATTTGGGCCCTAACTACACTGAAACATCTCTAAAAACACCATTACTATCTAAAAACAAAGTTAAAATGCGATAACGTTAGTAACATGATCTGCAGAAATGTATTTAACATATAACAGGTTGGATGCAATTGAATATATGAATTCAAAAAGGGCCCAATTGCCACAAAGTGTTTTTGGCACAAATGTTTTAATTATTTTGGTCATTTACTTTTGTGGTGAACTTCGATAATGATTATATGCTTAAACATACTGGTAAGCATCATACCTATAAAGTTCACTCAGTGAGGATTCTGTGGAGAAACTATAGAGAAGTTGAAGTGCAATTGCTGTAGTTGGGCCCATTTCAAAATCAATGGAAAAATTGATAGGGTATTTTTTATGTGTTTACCGATATGTTTGAAAAATCTGGCTGTTTTTTTTAAGTATCATTTAGAAGACATAGAAAGAAATTGGAAAGCACAAATAGTGAAATAAAAAAAAACAACTGGAGGGCCCTTTTTGAATTCATCATCATCATAATCCATCGTCGGTTTGTTCCCCACTAGTGGGGGTGGCCGATTGTTTCCGCACAGCAATTGTTTTTATCCCTTTTCTCCATTTCACCCTGTCCCTTGCATCTTCCTCCTTCAGTCCGATTTTTTTAAATTCATCCTTCACTTGTTGTTTCCACGTTCTTCTTGGACGACCGCGTTTCCTCTTCCCATCCACCTTTAGATCTAGTGCTTTTCTAAGAAAACTTCCTTCCTCCCTCCTTATCACATGTCCATACCATCTTACTCCATTTGCCCTTGCCATTTGGTCTATGGTCTCTCTCATCTCTAGCATATCCAACAATTCTTCAGTCCTTTTTTCCCTTCTCGTTTTCACCCCACACATTGCTCTCACCATTGACCTTTCCGTTCTTCTCAGGATTGCCAGTTCACTCTCTCTCAATACCCATGTCTCGCTACCATATAGCATTGCAGGCCGCACACAGCTCCGATATACTTTTCCTTTCATCCTTAGTGAAAATTTTCTGCCATACAACATTTCCCCACATTCCCTGAACTTTGCCCAGCCCAATCTTGCCCAGCCCAATCTTGCCCTTGTTGTCACCGCTGCTTCACATCCACCACTTCCATCTATCCGATCACCCAGATAACAGAAGTCTGTCACTGTTTCGATGCCATGGCAGAACTCATCATCATGGCCTTCCACTTCATTCCTTCCTTTACTGCATTTCCCACAAACAAAACACTTCGCCAATCTTGTTGCGGCTCTCTTTACATTAGCACATCTTGCATGTACCCACTTTCCACATTCACATATTCAATTTCTTTTCATTGAAAGAAACCGGAAAGCACAAAAAGTAAAATAAAAAAATGGGGTTGGGCCCTTTGTGAATTTACATATTCAATTTATTTTCATCAATAAAAGTGTTTTGTTTTAAAAAATTGTTAGCTGTAAGCAAAATAGCATTTCAGATAGTTTAATTATCATTTCAATGTTAACATTTACAATACTATAATTATAAATATCCTTGACTAGTGATGTTGCGAGCAGGAAAAACCTGTCAGGACTGTACTTTTAGCAGAAACGTTCTTCTGTATTTACTTTTCCTGAATATATGCACAATTGCACATGAAATTGCTCTTATCGTCAAATACCTTATAAGCCTGGCATATCACATGTTGTACAGTACAAAACAAAAATCATTCTTAACACAAGGGACCTGTTTATTCATGCCACTAACCTAGGCTACCATACCCTAAAAACTTTAATTAACTTGAATACCTACATAAAATTATGAAAGCTTTGCCTTGGAATGAAATAATGTTGAATAAAAATAATTGAACACCTGATCCTCAAAACGCTTCACACTGCTTTAGTTTATAAATTCCGTACAATCACAATGTTTTCACCTTGGTTGACAGAACAAGTAATGTTGCCAGATAAAACATAAAAATTGTGAAAAACAATAATGTCACCAGATGGCCAAATCTGAATGGAAATTAATAATTTCTACAGTTTTGGTTTTATCCTCAGATTTTATCTGCGCGGTACCGGGCGGCAAAGCAGGGCAAAGTTAAAACAGTCAAAATTTTGTGTGATACGATGGTATGACCGCGTCGTGACCGATAATGTTCCATTGCCAGTATTGGAGTGGGTATACAAGTCTCCCCCCACCCCCCTTGGCAACTCATGACAAAGACAGGACTCAACCAAACATATAGGGTGAAACTACTTTACCTTTGCTTTACTGTTCACACACTTCAATCCACATGTTTTGGTCAATTCCTCTTTATCATGAGTTGCCAAGGGTGGGGGGGAGGGCTTGTATAGCCTACCAGCTCCCTAGTATTTTTTTTATTAGAAATTGTTAACACTTTTGGCTTTCATTCCGAGCAAAGATGTAGCTAAGAAATGATAGACCTGTGTTTGCGGTTACTTACACTTGTGTTGTTTTCTAAACTGGTGAGAAAGTCTATTGAAATGAACCACATTTCCATGTCGATGCAGTGAAAATATACACAATGTTATAGGTCTGCTTGACGATAGAGGGCCCAAAATTATTCTGGCCCCGGGGCCCACAAAGGGTTTAACACAGCACTAGTTTCAAGGAACCATTAATAAAATCTGCTAGTTCAAATTCAAATGTAGCCTATATTTTGCTAGTGTTTCCTGTATGAAATTGAAATGAGCTCAATTGCCAATCTGTTTTTTCATCAGATTTTTCAGAGATTTTTCATCCAATAATTTTTGTAATAAGTATAAAAGTGTTCATACTGTTAGAAAGTTGTAGGTAAATTGGCTAAAATAACATTTATGAAGTTATAGTTTTGCTTGAACTATATTTTAGCCCATATTTCATCATTCGCAGAGACTACATGGCATTGCTTTGAATTTTGAAAGCGATTACCAACAGGGGCCCCTAAACTTAGCTGTGCCTCGGGCCCCCGTGAGCCTTAATCAGGCCCTGTCAATAGCACATTGAGTTGGTAACAGTAAAATAAAGCAGCACTAACACAACAAAGCAAGTATGGTAGGCTACTGTAGTTAGCAAAGCACATTCAACAGTATGAGGCAAAGAATATTGCACAGCAAAATAATATAACTCCATAAGTGTACAGGATATATTTGTCACAGGATATATTTGTCACAGGACATCCCCGGCCAGAAATAAAAAATAAAAAAAATAAAACACTGAGATTTGCAAGTCAGAACATCTTACATAAGACTTAAACACTGAAAGCAAAGTAACGGACACAAAAGATTGTGGCAAGTCATTACAATTCATTTGCAGTGTGATGGCAGAATAATCATAATTCGATCATAGTCCATTGTGTTTAATCTGTACTGTCTGCCACCATGCCCTTGCAACTGTAGAGGACTTATTATACACAAAATATCCAGGAATGGAACCCAGTAGCCTACTCATTCGTGAGTGTTGAGAGCATCTTCTGATGTGATGCTGCTCTGCTACTACCTATTGCTGATTCATTTGTTTTTTTTTTTCTGTTTGCTTGCTTGTTTGTTTAATTTCATTTTTACCTTGAAACTAACCAGCTATACAAGTTAGTTTATGAACTTTGTGCATTGAATAACTTGGACCAAAATACTTGTTCAGCGCTGCTTTGTGCTGGAATACCCGAAACAGGTTTTTTGAAATAACTGCTTTTCTACTCAAGATAGGCACAATCACTGTTCAGAAAGCAGATAGGAAATCATGTTTTCTGCATCTTTTGACACAAAAACTGTATCTCTAGCTCCAGCAGTTTTTGAGATATGCAGATTTGGTATTTTGGGGGAAGGCGCAGAACTTCAGGGGGAGAGGGCCACCCCTAAATCAATTTCAAATTCAAAAATGTTTTGAAGGAGTTATTTTTTCTGACAACTTCACAATTTAAAAGGGCGTCCTCAGCAAAATTCAAAACATTTTCATGTTTGCCAAGTAAGCCACACTACCTCACGCCCCCAAAACTTTTGCATGTGATGGTCAAACTCATGATTTCACAGCTGCATTTACTATTGAAGGAGTTGGGTTACATATTTGAAACTTGAACTGTTTATAGCTTAGGCAAAGAAGATTTTTTCTGAAAGTTTCAACTTCCTGAATGACTGTCCACAGGGTCAAATATTAACCACAAGATGGCGCATTTTGAGTTTTTTGCTTGCGCTTCATTTTTGCACCCTCCAAACTTCAATAATTTCACATTTTTTTAGTGTAAGTCTCATGGGGATTAATTACCAACTAGTATAGAATAATAATATGCAAAATGGTAGTTCTGGGACTATTGGTTTGGGAGATAGCGGACATCAAAAATTGATGTAATTTTTTCAAATGTAAAAAATTTCAATTTTTGAAAAGTTCTATATCTAAAACTAATTTGAAATTAGCAATTTCGATGGTAGATACGAAAACTAGGGCTGCTTCTTAATTAGAATACTAAATTTCAGATTTGTAAATGCTTTACATAAAAAGTTGTGAAGACCCAAACATGGAGGAAAATTTACATGCGAACGCATTTTGAGGAACTTTGGTGACTTTGAAGGGCTGTTATTTCTAAACGTCTTGAGATAATGAGCTGAAATTTTTTTTTGTGTTCATTATACATCAATATGAAACTTTAGTGTGAATTTCAAGAAAATCTAAGAGGGTCGAGCTTGCACTTTTCCAAAAACCTGTTGAGTTGACATGGAATGACCCAAAGAGCCTTTCAACAAAGACAACAATGTATTAGAATAGAGTCAAAGCTTTTTTTCGGTTCTGTTGACCCGGTCTCGAGCAAAACTGATGACTGTGGAACACCGGTAGAAAACCTTTGACCTCAGTAAAATCCTTATTTTCTTTGTTAGTGCAAATTCAAGAAATCTATCCATATCAATTTTAACAGAGACTGGAATCTTTTCCTTCTGTTACCATTCGATCAAAAGTATATTTTAACAAGTATATGCTAATGTTAAATCATGAAGGCCAACAAGTTTACAAGAGCATGGTTTGAGATGCATGGTTTGAAAAATATTTTCAAAATGAGTTTTGAAGTTTTGACATCCGTAGGCCTACTCATGAAAATGAGGGCTGTAGTGTCGGAGTCGGAAGGATATTGGCATATCCGAAGTCGGAGTCGTTAAAAAAGGCTTACTGCGACTCCGGCTTCATACATAACAATAAACAATACAAATTTTTTTGCAATTTTTTCAAAATATTTTTTCTTGTTCCCTGAATTGCGCTCTTAGATTTTACCAAAAAGTAGAAGTGTTTGTTCTTGCCAGTTTAAAGTTGCCATTTCAAGTTCGATTACAAATGAGATTAATTTAAAATCAAAATAAAAAAAGACAACAACTTTAAAAAGTCTGACAACCCTAACAAATCTGGCAACACTGAAAGCGGAGTCGGTCAGTTATAAATTGAGGGTCGGAGTCGTATAATTTTTGCCAGACTTCACAGCCCAGGTAAAATTGCATAAAAATGTTGGTGCATCATTTCAACTATTCAGTTTTAAAGCAGTTGTGCATTTTCAGCTTACTTGGTTTCGAATCAAGTAAGTTATAACAATGTCTTATCATGTTATAGTTCAAAAATCTGTGAGCAAACATTGTCATGTGTAAAATACCAGAGTGACAAAGGGTGGGCTATATGTTGTGACATTAACTAATATGATAGTTTTCATTAGTTTAGTTATTGACAGATGATGTTGATAAATTGTAACATTACTTGATCGATATTATAATCATTTATTTTACTGAGTAGGCCTATGGCGTCATGATTGGTGACCTTTGCTTTATGTTCAGGAAAGTGTACTGAAAGGTCCTGAACCGTTCTTGCGATTTCGCGTCAACTCAAATCAAGAAACAGCGGAGCCTTTCACGGCTAAGAAGTTGCTCGTCAGGGATGGTAGTGATCATTCATCGCGTGACACTGGATTCGAGTCTGTATGCATGGCCGATCTTCTTTCTGTTGTGGAGGAAGATGAGGTGCTGGAAGTTGCACAAGAACCCGCTCCTCTTTACATGAAAAAATGTGAGACGTCCTCTTGGTATGACTCGAAAAAGGAAAATTGCAAGGCTCTTGTGATTGAAAAAGATCTCTTACCACAAATAGATGGTTTATCTGATCATGCAAAGGAAGTAAATTTTATCTTTACAGAAGACAATTCTTCAAGCTACCCTGTACCTCTAGTGGATTCTTCCAGTAACATTAATTTGGAAGATACAAATGATGGAAGTGGGTTTTTCGTTCAAACCTATACAAGCCAACAAAACGACACATTTGGTGCTATATCTGGATATAGTCGAAAAACTGACTTTCGATCATGTATTGATTAATTTTTCTGTACACGTTTCAAGGATTACGATCATTGAGTCACTTTAAAATTTGGAAGTCTGAAGATGAATTAGCATAAACAATGTGCATTGGAACGTGTTTTGTCAAAATAAAATTTTTGAAGAACTGCTTTCCAACTTTGGTTTACGTTTCGTACTGTACTGCAGCAGATGGGGGTGTTTCGTTCAGTATAGCCTACACTTTAACATGGGAAAAATTCCTCTATAAACCAGCTGACTGCAGCATTATAAGATTTCTAGCACTCGACCAGAGAGTTGATTCTTGCTTTGAACTTTGTTTGGTAGCCTAATTACAGAAAAAAGAGTAATGGCAGGGGTGGGAATTGCACCTACGTCATCTATTCTAAATGACTACTTTCCTAGCTTTCAAATCGCTAGGCCATGGTGTCGAAGGCGAAATGTTCACTTTACTTTCTATCAAAAATGTTTCGAAAACAACACAATATCACTTGCATAAGTCACATGATTGCAATCAACTGATCTGAATCTTGCTTTCTGATTGGTTAACAAACTTCATCTGCTGCAGTGATCTGCAGATTATAAATACCCATACCGTACATAATAATATTTTTATTGTATTTATTTTAGTGTTTATTGTTTGTTTTTGCATTGCATTGCTCACATTTTATTAGCATTATATATTGTTTTCCTTGCGTCATTAGAAAATGTCCAATTGTAAGTCGTTTTAAACAACAGGCCTGCAACAACCGTACAGTGTTCCTCAAGTAAACATCAAGTCCACAACAGCCAACAACAACTATAGAAAATTTTTCATGAAAATGTTGAAGAAAAAAACTGCTACGTTGAATTGTAACTACGTGAACCTAACTCTAATGCCCAACAGAAACGATAAAGCAGTTATTAGCCTACCATACGTATCATCGCAGAATGGGACCTTTCTGGTTTTGGCCCATATCTTCCTTGCTTCAGTTTAAACTGACGGCCCAGAAAGAAGAATACAAGTCATACTGATGCCAATAGGAGTCCAGTTTTTGGGTTAATCTGATAACGAAGTATCCATTTAATTTTTTGACTATTTTAAATGATGAGTTAGGGTTAGGGTTTGCAAACTTATCATTCTGAACAGCTATCACGATATTTACTGCAACCTAAACTAAACACAAAACAATGAGTTTTAACTGTGTTAAAATGTCTACGACTAGGCCTAAGTATAAAATTGAATAATCGTCACAGACCGATAAAACATATCTCATTGAAGCGATATTATGCTTAAAACAAATCTGTTATAGTCGTCATCTACGTTGAATATATGTAACTCGTGACCAGCGTCACTACATAATCACCGTTCAGCGTTTTCTGGTACAGACGTTGGAATTGATTACCACCGCACTGCGCGTGTAATCAATTGAGCGTTCTGTACCACGTTCCTCAGTTGATTGCTTTGCGTTTCTTTCTTACTATATATTGCGTTGATTTCATACACTGAATCAGTAAGTAACAAGAGGTAAATGGTTTTCTCACTTGGTTGGCTATCGCTACAATTATTATTGTTTATTTTATATTAAACGTCTGGAAATACAACAGACATTTAACTGGCGTCGTCGGCAGGATCTTTACAGAATTTCTACAGGATTTTAGAAACATGGAGAAACTGATCGAAGTCCTGCAACAACAAATTGCCAACCAAGAACGCCAGACGAAGGAGCAAATTGCCAGACAAGAAGAACGTCACCAAGAACAAGTACAACGTCACCAAGAACAAGAACAACGTCATCAAGATCAAATTGCCAACCAAGAAAAGCGCCACCTTGAACAACTACGAGAAATACGAGCCCAAACTTCAAGACCACAACCAACAACAATACAACAGCAGGTATCTTTACCTAAGTTCGTAACGTTCGATGCCACCACTGAACTGTGGACAGACTATTGGAAGAGGTTTAACACCTTTGTAGCAGCACATTCAGTCGCACAAGACAAAATGCCGCAGGTTTTTCTCACCAATCAATCACCTACAATCTACAAAATGTTAACAAATTTGGCTGCGCAGGAAACAAACCCAAAAGAAGTCAACGATCTCACCATGACGGAAATTACAAATTACATGGCTCAACAATTCGACCCAAAACGCTTCATCGTGAGGGAGCGATTCCGTTTCTGGAGCGAAATGAAGCGCAAGCCCGGTGAAACAGCTCAAGAACTAGCCATCCGCATACGCCAGGCAGCTGCCACCTGTGACTTCTCGTCCATTTCAAATCCATTGGACGAAGCTTTACGTACTCGTTTTATTTGTTCAATAGGTAACGAGGCGGTGCTTAAGGCGTTATTCAAAATCAGAGCTGATGAACTTACTTTCAAACGTGCGGTGGAGGTTGCATCAGAAACCGAAGAGGCAGCCAAGGTGGCCAAAGAAACTGTTTACGGCACTCCACCAGTACCAGTTGCGAAAGTAAGGACCATCAGTAAACCTCCAAAAACTAGGCAACTTACAGGTACTTTCTTTTCTTCTAAAAATAAAGAATGCTATCGCTGTGGTAATTCCAACCACAACGCCAATGACTGTAGGTTTAAGAAAGCCACTTGCCATTTCTGCAATATTACGGGACACTTACAGAGTGTTTGTCGAAAGAAAGCTAGACAGTTCAAACCTTCTAAGGTAAATTGTATTAAGGAAATTAACATGCTTTCTAGTTCTTGCAGAAAACCTCGAAATTCAAAGTTGGAAGTACCGATCTCCATTAATTCGGTAACCACACACTTAGAACTGGACACTGCTACAAATGGAAATTTCCTTTCCAACGACGTCTGGACTCGGGTAGACGCACCTCAATTGCAAGCACCAGTGTCGCAGTTCCAATCTGCTACCAAGCATCTACTACCAATCACGGGTTCTTTCACGGCCCAGGTAACTTGTCCTTCCACGGGAAGGTCAGATAATATTCCTTTTGTAGTCACGACAGTCAAAGGACTAAACTTGCTAGGTCGTGATGCAATCTCGTCTTTAGGAATTTCTATCGATAAATTCCTTCTGTCTAACTGTTCTACTTTACAGAGCATCCAGTCATGCGACAAGCCTGATAAGAGTCTGGAGAAGGCATGCTCCCTCTTATGTGACGAGTTCAAAGATGTTTTTAAGCCTGAACTCGGGTGCTTGCGAGATTATGAACTAGACATAGATTTTAAGTCTGATGCTAAACCTGTTTTTCTAAAACCTAGGCCTGTACCTTTCGCGCTAAAGGAGGACTTAGCACAAGCCTATGATTCGGGCATTGCACGTGGTGTATGGACACCAGTTCAGTTTTGCGATTGGGGCACACCGGTTGTTCCAGTCCGTAAGCCTTCAAACTCTTCAGAAGCGAAGGCCAAGTTACGCATATGTGGCGATTATTCAGTCACGGTGAACCCTTCCCTGGAGACCCATCGTCACCCGTTACCCTTACCAGAAGACTTAATACAAAAGTTGGGTGGTGGGTACGGTTTCAGCAAGATAGACTTGGCTGATGCCTACAATCAGATTCGACTTGGTCCTGACAGTCGAAAACGACTCGCATTAAGCACTCACCGTGGCGTACTTTTACAAAATGTTTTACCTTTTGGCATATCTTCTGCTCCAGGTTATTTTCAGAAGATCATGGACGACCTTACAGCCGACCTTCCAGGGGTCGCAGTCTACCTAGACGACATTCTTGTCAGTGGCACTACTGCTGAGGAGCATCTCCAGAATCTTAGACGGCTCCTCGATCGACTTCACTCAAAAGGCCTGAGGTGTAGGAAAGACAAGTGTAAGTTTGCACAACCTCAGGTAGAGTATCTCGGACACATTTTGTCCAGGCAGGGCATCTCCAAAGGTCCTAAGGTAAACGCCATACTGGAGATGTCTGCCCCCACTGACGTATCTTCTCTTCGTTCGTTTTTAGGTTCCTTACAATTTTATTCGAAGTTTCTACCGTTGAACGCTTCTACTGTAGCAGAACCACTATACCATCTCACGAAAAAGGACATTCCTTGGAGATGGGGAAAACAAGAGGAAAACTCTTTTGCTCAGCTGAAGCATCATCTATCTACTGATGAGGTTCTTACACATTTCAATGCGTCACTTCCGGTAGGTATCGCATGTGATGCTTCTAGTGTGGGCATCGGTGCTACTTTGTTTCACCGTTACCCAGATGGCACAGAACGGCCTATAGCAAACGTTTCAAAGATATTAACAGCTTCGCAGAGAAACTATAGTCAAATTCAAAAAGAGGCTTTGTCGATAATTTTTGCGCTAAAGAAATTCTATCAATATCTTTTTGGTAGATCATTCATTTTGGTCACAGATCATAAACCATTGCTTAGTCTTTTTGGCCCGACTAAATCGACACCTTCTTTGGCAGCAAATCGTTTGGCTCGTTGGGCACTCTTTTTGTCGCAATTTACATACACTATTGAGTACAGGAAGACGAAGGATCATCAAAACGCTGATGCTTTGAGTCGCTTACCAGCAGGAGGGGATAAAGTCTTCGATGAAGAGGAAAGTGCGGATGACATTGATATCGTCTGCGCTATCGATGCTTTGGATTTACAGGTCCAGACCCCAAATGCTGCCTCACTGCGTAAAGAATCTTCTAAAGATCCTACCATTTCCACGGTAATGCGTTTCATTCATGAAGGATGGCCGGCCAAGTCTTCTCCACAAGACCCGGTCGAACCGTTTCGTAAGTACGCAGACTCTCTTTCTACTTGTTACGGATGTCTACTTTACGGTTCCAGAGTGGTCATCCCGTCCAAACTTCGTCCTTCCGTCCTTCAATTGCTTCATGAAGGACATTTCGGCATTGAGAGAATGAAGCAGTTGGCAAGAACGTCCGTCTACTGGCCAAACATTGACCGAGACATAGCGGAACTTTGTCACAAGTGCAGTACCTGTGGCGAATATCAACCGCAATCTAAAACCCAGGTCCAATCATGGACGGTTCCAGAAGCACCGTGGAGTCGCTTGCACATAGATCATGCGGTAGAATTCATGGGTTACCATTGGTTACTCAGCATTGATGCTTTTTCTAAATACCCATGTATTCATGCTACTACTTCTTTATCTTCAACAGCTACTATCAACCTGCTAGAAGAAGATTTTGCTCATTTCGGCTATCCCCATACTATAGTTACCGATAATGCTACTACTTTTAAATCCACAGAATTTCAAACTTTCTGTAAGGAGAGGGGTATGGTACACATCACGGGTGCACCTTACCATCCGGAAACCAATGGAGCGGCGGAGCGCCTCGTACGTACGTTCAAGCAAGCACTTCGCAAATCTTCCCTACCCCCGAAGCAGGCCGTCTTGGAATTCCTACAGCAATATCGACGCACGCCCACTCCGAGTGGCTACTCTCCAAGCCAATTACTCAACAATCGTCAGATTCGAACCAAGATCGACACGCTTCTCCCTACACCGTCTCAAGTGGTACCCCGACGAAACCCTCACAACACCGACGCCTCCGAAGGTACCAAACGACATTTCAAACCGGGAGATCCCTGTTACGCGCTATCATTCACTCCACGACGGAGCCAGGATCCTCGTTGGGTTCCAGCCAAGGTGATCAAGCGACAGGGTAGCCGAATCTTCCTGGTACGTCTGCTGCCACATGGTCCGACGTGGAGGCGCCATATGGACCAACTGCAACCTCGCTATGCATCATCGGAGGACCAGGAGCCGGGAGATACTCCTGCACCAACAATCGACTCTTCCGCTGTCTCCACCTCAGCCCGAACGAATTCGGACGACACACCGACTGTACCGGAATTCGGGCCACACAACCCACGAAGGTCGAGCCGTCGCCGCAGACCTCCGGCTCGTTTCGGACTTTGAGTTTTATTGTTAATTCGGTGTCTTGTTCATTTTTTATGTTTGTGTATAAAAATTATCGGGGAGGTGTTATAGTCGTCATCTACGTTGAATATATGTAACTCGTGACCAGCGTCACTACATAATCACCGTTCAGCGTTTTCTGGTACAGACGTTGGAATTGATTACCACCGCACTGCGCGTGTAATCAATTGAGCGTTCTGTACCACGTTCCTCAGTTGATTGCTTTGCGTTTCTTTCTTACTATATATTGCGTTGATTTCATACACTGAATCAGTAAGTAACAAGAGGTAAATGGTTTTCTCACTTGGTTGGCTATCGCTACAATTATTATTGTTTATTTTATATTAAACGTCTGGAAATACAAAACACGTACTTGCAAATGTTGAATGAATTATTATTTGTCAGTTTAAACTGATGCAAGGAGCAGGAAGGTACAGTCAAACGTAAAACAAGAATTTTTTGTTTCCTACATTTTTGTTTTGGACCAACTTATAAACCCGTAGCCTAATCAATAAAACTATGGGATATTGTAATACTGTAATTATAAAAATAAAACTGAAATGGTCATGGGCAGGTCATACAATATAAAGAAAACAAATATAAAGATATAAAGGCGACAAATGGACCAGAGATGGACTAACAAACTAACAACTAACTTGGTCACCCTTGAAAAACAAAAGTAAACGAGGAAAGCCAAAAATGGGATGGAGAGTCAAGATTGACTTGTGGAAGTGGAACAACAAACTGGTACAAAAACACGCGATCGACTGGATTGGCAAAAAAGGAAAGGCCTTCGTTCAGCAGTGGACTACCACAGGTTGAAAATGATGATGATGAAGAATCAACAAAGCTAGAACACTCTACACACTGTGTGTCAAGTAAACAAATAAAATTAATTTGGCATAATGCCTACTTGGATTATTAAAACAAACATAGGCTACAATACTGTAGGCTAGTTTGTTTTTTTTAACAAAGAGTAATTTTGTTTCTGGAAAAGTTTTGTTTCCTTATAGTTATACAGTAGGCTACCATAAAAAACTTGTACACCAGAGCATCATAGAACGCAGAAAGCTCAGACAAATTTGATGTTCTTGAATCATGTTATGAAATCATCAAGTTATTCATGAAATCATTTTTAAGTTGTTTAGGCTTAGGCTACGTGCCCTAAGAAACAAACAATTAATTTTGTTTCATTTTCTGTTGTTATTTTTGCTCAATTTTTTGGCTTTAGTAGCCTATATTCCATTTTATTTTGAATAAAGTTTTTCAGTGAATTTGTTTTATTTCTTACTTATTTTTATGGAATAAAGTTTATCGTCGTTTTGAGTAGTCGCAATAGGCTATGGACTGAAAAGTAGAAGTACATTAGTGATAAAATATACTCAAGATGGGATATGAAAAGTATGTGGCGATAAAAAAAATCAGTAACTTTTTCAAGCACATGTTACTCCACACTGTGCTGATAAACGATTAGAACATGTTGAAAATAAAAATTGAAGAAAGAGCAAGAATTCGTTTCTAGGCTAAGACGAAACAGTCATTCAAGATGTGTCCAAGAACTTTTTTTTTTACCAGAAGTTGGTTACTAAAGCCAAAAATACAGATTAAAATCGTAAGAAAAAGATGAAGTGTAGCCTACCTGCAAACACCTGCAATTTGTCGGATTGGTCCATGACGCAAGACAATGATCCAAAAAAGATACAACCTGACTTGGTTGATTTGGTTTTGGTTGGTTTTGAATCTTATCTTTGGACTGACAAGCCTTGGTAGGTTATTCCTAGTAATTTCGCATACCTACTGTGTAGACTTGTAGAGGCTTTTGACGCAGGGCTGGTTACCGAGATTGACAGAGTGAAGTAACTGATTGTTAGAGGGTTGTTGCCGGGGAATTATTTCATCCATTAGGCACCGCTGAATGGAGAGCAGTCCTTAGAATGCGTTGCTCATTCGCACACACCGAGAGTCGAGCCAGCGCCGCTTGATCTTGAAGCTTCTTCGTTCACGAAATCACGCTGAGTAACTCAGCTATCGATGCAGACAAGACATAAGTCAACAACGAAAAAAATCAAAAAAACAACAACCTCCCAACCACACATAGTTTCACATACAGCGGAAATGAAATGATATAACAACAATTCTTTGTTTTAAGAAAAGAAAATGCCAAAAACGTATTCCTTACTCAGGGCCGGATTTAGCTGATGGGGGACCCGGGGCACTTTTAAATCGGGGGGCCCCCATGCAAAAACGATCTCTACGTCTACAGTAGCATCAGTCCAGTACTGCACAGCATTTTGCAGAAACTTTAAAGGCCAAAAGGAAAAAAAATAACACAAAATCACATTTTAACCACATAGGGGGCCCTTCAAAAGTCGGGGGGCCCGGGGCAACTGCCCCCTATGCCCCCCCTAAATCCGGGCCTGTCCTCACCGCAAACAGAGACAAACTGTTTCAGACGAAATAGGTTTGCACCAGTGCAGCTTAATTACAAGCTAAAAATTTAATTTGAATGGATTGAACACTTCGTTCTTCATTTGTTTGCAGCCTCTCTTTCTCTTACAATATTTGTAAGAAATTGTTCGATAAATAATTTTCATACGACATATTGTTTTGAAATTTCGTAAAGTGTTTTTTTTTCCATTTGAACCTCCATATATTTTAAGCCCAGTAATCACTGAATTGAAATTAGAAATGAATTCCTAAAATACTGAAGTTTCTAAATCGGGATGCCAAGCCAACAGACAAGCTTTGGCGATCTTGTTATCCCAGACAATCTGATCTACTGCTCTATTTCCTGGACAAAGTATTGTACTCGGAGAGAGAAACCGAGGATTCGTGGCGCATAAACGCACATGTTAGCTGGTTCCATATTATCCACTCCACATTTTCCACCAGTCACATGGAAGTTTGTAATTCATTCCTCACCCTGCCAGGTTGTGACGTGAGCGCATGTGATTTTGAAATGTCTCAAGTCAGGTTTAAAAAAAAAAACTATTTCCTGATTTCATGCAATTTACTGTTTTAAATGATTGACCATAGAGAGCTAACAAGTTTGCGGCTTGAAAATATGAAGTAAAATGATATCACCAGTTCTGCAGCACCAATGCTGCTGCATGAGTGTAAGATAGTGTAATTTGTGTGTTTAGTTGATGTTGTTTAAACGAAAGCCGACGAGATAGACGGAAAGGTCGTTTTACAAATTGCCTATCCATTGGTGTAAATGCGATATTGGACACATCATAAAATTGCTGCGTAGGCAAATCTTTTACTTATCATTTCATATGTGTGTAACATAAGCAGTTTCTTAAATGTTAAGATTAGATCATATTCATGTTGTTATACTGTATTTTTCTCTGGTATTTCATATACAGTGCAATGTAAAATTGTTTTTTCATTTAAAGGCTTGGTGAGGGCCATACGTATAGCCGAAAACGTTTGCTATTTTGTTTTGTAGTGTTAAATGTTGTGTTGTTGCTCAGTCATGTTCGTTAAAAATCAAAGCGAAGCACCAAAACAAATCAGGTTATATTTGGAAGATTTTAATGCAAATCAAAAGCTGATGCAGGGACCGTAGCCTAGTCACGCGCCTATCCAAAATCGAAGAAAAAACATGTTACTTTTCTGTTTTTGCAAATTCTTCTCGCTTACTTTACTCGCTCAATCACATTTTATTGACCTAACCAGCGATATTGGCTATATTTTTTTTTCGGCAGAGGGATTAAAAAAGTAGGCTACGCTACAAAGTTTTTTGTTTCAAAACTAAGAGTTTATTCCATTATTCCGAATAAACTCGTTTATGGAAGTTTTAATTATATAAGCTTGGTCAAATACCAAGTGTGCATTATAACAAAAAATGATTGCATCTAAAAATAGCCATAAAGTCGCCAACACAAGATTAAATTTGTTAAAATTTTCAGAAAAAGCAAGCCCCTTACATCCCCCTTTCCAACTTTTCTTCGGATGAAAACCTTTGCATTGTCTATTAACTAATAACTTTTGCTTTGTGAAAACTCTGGCCTCCACTGATTTTGGTTTTTAGATTGGTTACTGTGTTGTCCGTATAGTAATTAATCTTTTCCAGAACATATTATAATTGTCTATCCTTTGCTAATGATGAGTTATGTTTCCCTACGTTGAAAGAGTTTACGGCCTAACCTAACGCTTTCTTGCAAACAAGCCTGTGTCCATGTACATTCACAAATAATACCAAAAAGGTGTTAGGTCAGTGGTTCCCAACCTGGGGTTCGCGGACCCCTTGTGGGTCCGTGAGAAAGCATTTGGGGTTACTTGATTACCTTGATAATTTTTGGAAGAAAAAAACGAAAAGCGATCTTTTTACTTTCATTTCTCTTTTTAAATGCAAATATGTCAAGCTTAAGCCCGCGAGAATAAACTGTACCGCCACAGTACCGGTATGTATTAAAACAAATCTATGCTGCTGCCTACAATGTGTACATTGACCTTAAACTCTATCTACCACAACGGACGTCGAGTAGGCTAAGCTACATTCTCATGATTTGCGATCGAAAGAGTTATTACGCATTGAATTTCATTCAAAAGCTGTGGAAGAATTATGGTGCTCACAACTGCAAACCTACCCATTCTTGGCAAAGCAAGCAATTATTGTTTTGTTGCCATTCATAACCACTTACTTTTGCGCGACAGGATTCTAAACTCTTGTTACAATAAAAATTAAACATCGAAATCGCCTGGACGTTGAAGATGACATGCGTGTTGCATTGTCAAAAACTCAACCACAGTTCAGTCGTGTAGTTCAGGAAAGGCAACAACAACCCTCTCATTAAATTTGATTACGTTGAAAAAGTTTCGGCATGGCACTTTGGGTCACCTTAATATTGAAATACTGCTGACATTTCTTGAACAATTCACTCATTTTTTTATTTGAGCAACTGTTTAACGTGATATTTGCGGCAGGAGTCATAGCGGCAATGCAATATGACACAGTACAGTAGTTGAGTAGCATAATTATTACAATAGTCAATAGTATGTTAATTGAGTTTCAGGCAAAATTTAGGTGGGGGTCCGCAGAATTAATAATTTGTCTAAAGGGGTCCGTGACAACCAAAAGGTTGGGAACCACTGTGTTAGGTGAAGGGCTGGTTTAAGCGCCATTGCTAGACATAGATGCCTACTTGTGGATTTCGGGGGAGGGAAGCAAAAATGATGCTCACACGGCCCTGGCAGACGTCGTCTATCCAAGTTAACAGAATTTACAACTCTTGTCATTTTTTTGTCATAATAAAACATCAGTCTTACTCATGTTGACGCGCTCAGTCTACTTCCCATATTTGTGTCATAGTAGACTGTAAGAACAATACGATGAAACTATACAAAAGCTTACTGGGTAAGCTGGAAAGACTACTTGGTCGAGGATACGAAATCGTTTCTGGTTGGATTGAACAATTCATTAGACATACTTCGTGTATGTACGCGCGCGTATGCTTAATGCTTGTTTGTATATTGCCACGCACGACGAAGTAAAACCAAGCATTGTGCGTCACAGAGAAGTGATATTTCATGTCGATGCCTCTGTCACTGAAATTTCTGAAAATAAATATCCGAAGTCACGATGCAGTGTTAGAGTTCGACCAATGCTTTAGGAAACTTTCTCATGATGAAAAAAAATAGCAGAAAAAACTATAAAGATATGCTACCTGTGTTTTGAGTTTTGAAGCAAGTGCAAGCTCACAGGCATCAATATTGTTAGTATTGGTCTTGTCACAATCGATGAAAGAGTCACGGAGTGTGTGGTAGAGATATCTAGATGTTGGTCACTTAGCCAACAAAAAGTTTATTATATACAGATATAAGTCAGCTAGGAATAGTTGTTGTATTCACGACAGACTAAAAAAAAAGTTGAAACATTGACACACAAACATGACTAGACTAATGTTAAGACTAAAGTATGTAATATATAAATGACAAAGTGACAATTAAATAAAGCTGTAGCACAGAAACGTTGATGTAATGGAATAATTAACACAGAACAAGAAAACATTAAATCAAGACCATTCTACCAATAAGACACGAACGGTAATTGGAAATTAGGCAATGTTCTTCTTCTTCTTCGTTTGAACCTTCTTCGCCACTCCAAGGGTCGAGGGGCTCTGCCTTTTACCACCCTTGGGCAGTGGCGGCGACGCGGTCTAGATGTTTGGGCAGGTGTCGAGCAGCCATTCAATTGATTTGTCATCCAGTTCACGCAGACCACGCACACCATTTGGCGCATGGTAGATGGCGCAATTACAAATGGTGTGGTCTACGGTTTGTTCCTCCTTGCCACACTCACAAATCGCGGATGGAGCCATCCCCCATTTGTGCATGTTCGAGCGGAATAGTCCGACGCCAGTACGCAGGCGGTTGAGCCGCACCCAGGCCTTCCTTGGCAAATGCATTCCGGTTGGGTGGTTGCTGGTGTCGGAGATGAAACTTTGGAGTCTTGAGGAGTTCTTCTTCCACTCCGAGCTCCATTGGTGGTCCGCCCAGGTAGCCGCACTGATGGATTGGTCTTCAGCAGTTTTCATCAGGAGTTGTGCGGCACGTACAAATGGGTGTCTCGATTTCAGTCGCTGAGGTTTCTCGTTCACAGACTCATAGAGACTTGAGTAGAGCAAGTGGTTGGGGTTCGTAGGCAATGTTGAAGTGATATAAGAAAACGCCAGGTTTCAATCCCATTATAGTAGCCTACAGTTAGCCTAAAACAGTATGATAGCAAGAAAATTTATTGCCGCCACCGCTTTTTGGATTTAGAGAGAGTTTGTTTGTAGCATACAGTACACCATAGCAGTACCGGATGAAAACATTTTTTGGCCAGTTTGTTTAGGCATAGCCTACGGATCAAAACATTTTAGGGGTCAAAACAAACAATTCCTTAAATTGTAGCCTACTACTTGATTAAACTTGCTTACATAGGCCTGTGCATTGAAACAGCTATTAACTGAGCTTAAGAACACTTACGTTATAACTGCGAGAGGGCCACTGTGATCAAGCCGATGGAAACTATGCATCATTGCGTTGACGCCCTCCTTTATACACTAGGTTACTGCGACCAAAGTTGAAAGCCTACTTTAAGCTGCGAAAGAATAATCCCGGTTAGGCCTACTTCAAAGAAACATTTTCATGTTGCTTTCCTAAGTATTAATTGCAGAGCTGATATCAATTTTGTTTTATAAAAGACGTATCAATATCTGTAGGCTATACAGTATGGCTGAAATAAACGTTCCTATTTCATAAAAGGAGTGACTGTATCTTTTTTTTTTCCTTTTTAAACAAATACCGTAGACTAAACGACTTTTCAGCTAAACATGAAGTAGTAAATGAAATAAATATGCGGCCCGCGGGCCGCCATTTGGTGACCCCTGCTTTAGGAGATGCGATATATCAAAATTTCAGATAAACTATTTTATTTTGGTGGCTTCGAAGCGGTCGCAGACCCCATAAAATAGTTTATCTGAAATTTTAGTATATCGCATCTCCTAAAGCAGGGGTCACCAACTGGCGGCCCGCCACGCAGTTATGTGCGGCCCGCGGAAGGCATCAGCGCACAAGTATAACCACAAATACTTTTCTTGAGAAATTAAACAGCATGAAGGCAAAAAATACTATTCGGAAAGCATATTTTCGTCTTGCATACAATTCCACCGACCGACCAATCTGATTATTATAGTTCTAGGTGGGGGTCGCTTAAAGTTATTCCAATGCGATGTCCAGCCGCACTGTCCCAGTGGTGGATTAAAACGTCTGTTTTCGAATTTCGAAAATGTCTGTGAGCATAGGGTTGCTTATTTTATGTTTGTAAATGTCCTGTACACACTAGTGTGCGTTTCACCGTTATTGGGTTTCACGGGTTTCTTTATGCAAGTTTTTGTTGGCAAAATAGGTCGGTGTGCCAACTCAATTCATAATAAATTGGAAAAATATTATATATCAATTTAAAAACTTTTTCTAGTTGTATTATGAAAATATTTAGCTTAGTAGCCTACTGCAAAATGTTGTTAATAAACAATACTTGCCATGCTGATAAGCACCACAAGTGACAGTTGTCTAATAATCAAAGAAAGACGGTTTTATAGATTCTTACAAAAAGGATGAAAAACAACTCATTGCTTTTTTAGAGAGAACACTGTTCATGAGTTACGATAGAAACGTTTTTTCGGTGGTTTCCACAAGCGTTTGTTTCAAGGTGCCTGGTTTCTTTTTCCTTGTTATTGCTGGAGCCTTTTTCTGCTGATGTGTTTGCAGGTCACTATTGTTGCCTGTATTGCGATACGTCGAACATTTCCTTATTTACTGAAACTGTTCATTGCAAGATATCTTTTGCGAAGCAAAGTGACAACACCACTCTTGCTTGGCGATGAATTATCTGATGAAACAGCTCGCCTGGCTATAAGTGCGCAAAACAAGTGGCCTCGTTTATTAGACATTGTTAAAGAAGTCAAAAGTGTTGTTAAAGGAGTTTGGCCTGGCAGTAGCGTTGCTTGACTAATCTTGTTGCTGCGGTATTCTAAGATAAATATCAACAACATGTAACTCTGGATGCTGGGTACGAAACGAGTTCTTTTCTAGCATAAGAGTCAACCTACCTAAAATTTTATTAGTGCGGCCCGCCACAGCTCTCCTAAGTGCCAAAGTGGCCGGCATGCAAAAAAGATTGATGACCCCTGTCCTAAGGAACAAACATTGCATCAGTATATCGTATCTCCTAACACAAACAAGTAAAACAAGAGAAACGAGGCCGTTTGGGACTTTAATTGAAAATAAGAAATATTTTGAATGTTTTGTGTGTAGGAAACGTCTACATCAAGGTTTCTTTTCATAAATTTAACTGTACAATTGAAGGCCTAAGTTAAAAAACTAGTCACATTTCGTAGAAATTGATATCACCAAAAATATGTTGCATGATGGTCAATGCTTGTCTCCGCGCAAACTTTAATTTGAAAAAGGACACCTAATTTCGCTCTAACACACGCTGGTGTTTGCATAGAAACAAAAGATTCAACAAGTTTGAAAGAACTTTAACTCGCTTTTTTTCACAAGTCGCATTTTGGAGTTAGGTACAGTTCTGTAACTCAGGTCTTCAATTTTACGACCAAACGTCCAAACAAATTCTTCCTCCACAAACGGAAACGAAAACCAAAACAAACTGTTGAAGCTTGATTAAAACTTCAAAGCGTAAAAACTCAGGCTCATTATCACAAGGGTACCTTCAATTGCAAACACGTTTACCTTATGTTTCAAAATTTTACCAGATTAGGCTACACGCAAACAAGTTATTTTCAAGTTTCTAATAAAGTTTTCAAAAAGTTTTGTTTTTGTGAAACTTAAGATTTTGTTGTTGTTGTTTTTAAACTAGCGGTTCTCAAACTTCTTTTTGAACGCCGTTGGAAAGTTTGCTGGACTTGCGACGCACCTAGCGACAGAAATTTCAGTAATTCTGATTTATTTGTGTTTTTGTTTTGTCATTTATTATTGTTTGGTGTTTCCAACTTTTATTTGTCGCTCGGCGAAATGAATTTACTGCTCTATGTAATTGTTAAACCATATTCAATTACCACAGTTTCATAATAAAGAGTTCGAATGCAACGGTTTGGTCAGGGATAAATAATAAAGCATATGTAAATATTTTGTCACCGCTATTGAGTTTAGATACGAAAAGGAATGATTGTGCGACGCCCTTGGAATATTGAAACGACACACCAGACCGTCGCGACACACAGTTTGAGAACCTCTGTTGTAAAACTTTCAGTATAATGTAAGAAATTTTGTAATTGCAACTAATCATTTTAATTCTTTGTATCATACAGATTTTAATAAAACCGAAAAAAAATTGATAGAGGTTATCAAAAAGGGGTGCTGCCCTTTTAGGGCACTGCCTGGTCCACAAGATTTGTGACGTGAAAGACAAGGACTATCATACAATGACGAATACAGGAAGCTCAAAAAATGAAATGAAGTCACTTTCTCGCTTACTCGCGGTGATTCTTGTTTTGATATTTGCTTTGTCGTATTGTGACGGAGAAGGGACCCACACAATCGCATATGCGACATGCAATAGTACCGTTGATATGGAAATTGACCAATGCAAACGATGCGTGACAGTGATTCAGAACTCTCTTCATGAAAGTAAGTGCTTCAACAATACTGATTGTTGCTTTTTTACAACATTAGTCTCAAATACAACCAAAATAATCACTATTATCACCAACTGTAACGAGCAAAAAAGCATCGCTTTTTTGGTGTCTGTGGCATGGCTTAATATTTTCAATTCTTGTTGCATTCAATAAGGTTTACAAAGCCGGCGCGAAGGCTTTCAAAATTAAAAAACGCTAAGATTTTTAAATCGTTTTCTGAAAAGCAATATCATGGTGAAATATAAACGCATTTAACCTTAAGCCAATGACATCATCAAACATGTCTAAAAAAAGTTCAGACATTGAACGTTTTTTATTCTGTCAGAACGGCATGACAAAGCAAAAATAAAACTTGGGGTTTGAAGTTTTTATGTCTATTCGCTAAACTAAATGCAATTACCTTTTAATCAGTGCTTTTGATTAGTCAACTTTGACAATGCAGTTGATTAAGGCTTCATGATAATTGATCGATTACGTGAATTTTGAGACTGAGAAGCTTCTTTGAAAGCATCATTCTGGCAGTCTGCATACTTTTAGCCTGCTATAGGCTTTGAAGCACAGATGCAGGTCCAGTCACCGAGTTTGAGAAAGTGAAATATTCGCCTACTGCTTAAGTGTTGTTGTCGATGAATAGTATTCTACAAGATAACGTTGAATGGAAAACTTGAATGGTGTTGCTCAAGCGAACACGCCCTAAGAGTTGATTAGCATTGCTTGATTTTCATAAAGCTTAATCATATAATTCATATTTTCATAAAAGGCATAATTTATAAAAGCTTAATCGTATTCGATTATGGTTGATGTATATTATCCCACGACTAAAACACAACGTTTAGTCTATCAGTTCGGAGTGAGCTTGAGTAACGTATTTCAAGGACATCTCTATATTCAGCCACATCTGGTGGGATGGAATAATTAACAGTCAACAACACTTTAACAATTGGAAACTTCACTTTGTGAAACTCGGTGACCGAGCTTGCGTCAGTGGTTCAAAGCCTTTACAAGCATAGAGACTTCCAGAATGAAACTTTCAAAGAAGTTTTCTCAGAACGCTAAAATATAAAAAACGCTTTATCCGAAGATATTGACCAGCCAATACTGACAGAACTGTTGCCGTAAGAGGTAGCTCTTTTTAACATTAGTACTTTGTTGTCGCATGTTGATAAACGAAAGAGATTTATTGGAAATTGTAGTCCAACTTGGCATGGTTTCTTTATACTCACTCTGTTTTAATGCTATCAGTCACTGACTGCAATCACGACTTATTGCAGATATAGCAGCAAGACTTTTCGAAGTATGATTTCCTTAATTATTTAACAATAGTGAACGTGCTTGAACATCATCACCGTGTTCGAGGATGCTTATTTATTCATTTTTTAAACATGGAGAGCTTTTCCGTGTTGTCTGCGAGTAAACGATTCAATATGACAGGAGTCAGCTGAGTTTTTATTTTACCTCTATTTCTTGCCAAGCTGTAGACCAGGAATTTTCAATATTTTTTGCGTCGCAACCCCCTACGAGCAATTCACGTATAGCCTCGCGACCTCCTATAAAAATATTCAGTAAAAGCATGTTTAATGCAAAATTTAACCAAATTTTATTCTCGACGACACGACGACATCTAGAACAGCAGAACGTCTTGATGCGCTGTGCTAATGCAAACTTCTAAAACCAAAAACGCCTTTTCGTGATGTTGTTACAAATTTTATTACATTTTCTTTATTGCAATCTTTTATAGATTTATTTAAATCAGTTTTAGTGAGATGGTTGGAGTTGCATTTTTTTAACAACTAACTAATGCGTGAAAGGGTTGCTGATAGAACTTTCAACCAAAATAGCCTACACACTGAAATTTTTTAAAGGAATTGGAAACGATACTGATAAATCCACATTTGACATAGGATTCCAAATAACCTTTCTTTTGCTACAGCATGGTTATTGGTTACTGGTTACATTTAGTCTTCACAAAGCAATACAAAAACTAAGTGAAAATAATGTCTGAAAGTTTAAACAATAGTAGCTATAACCTCAGGTCGAGGTATAGTTGATTGCGAAAAAGCACAGCTTTTTATATTTCTGGCAAAAAAAATAATTTAAAACAGGACAGTGAATTTTCAAGCGTCTCGTGACCTCCCGAAAAACGACTTGCGACCCTCACAGGGGTTGAAAACCCCTATAGACCATGAAGCCTAGGTCCTATAGACTATATGATGACTTCCATAATGATGTTTATTAGCTTAAATACATCACAAAATGCTTTGAATTTGTGTCCTGTTTTTCTTTTACACCTTTTCAACCAACAATCTGCATTCACATAAAGTAGCAAGACGATTATTTTAATGAAGCAGCAAGGTGTTTTCAAAATCTAGTGTTTTACCGATTTGCCTGTCTCTTGGCGCTGGCAGAACAAAGCAAGATGATTAGGCCTGATTTGTTTAGTTTTTGACTTTAACAAACGTAACTTTTTTTTAACTTTCAGAACAACTTTTCCTATATATGAATCTGAATCACATTAGGATGCAGAAATCTAAGAGCGGTAAAGATGGAGATGTTAATTGGATATACGATGAAAATGTGGTTTTAAACCCAAAGAATATAACAGTCTCTTTACTTATGTGGAATCCCAGAAAGAATTTAAAGTGAGATTTAAATAGGCAGCATATCTGCATTTGTTGTATCTTGTCGTCTTCATTTAAACTTATTGGTAACACGATTTTATCTTAAGTTTTTACTTGTTTCTCTTTTTCCACCTCTTCTTGCTTGAAGCATATTTTATGTTTTTTTTTTTTGCCTTGAGAGGAGGTTCTATATAGCCTACTGTGTTGGGTAGCCTGATACAAACTCATCATAACTAACTACGTCACGATTAGGTTTTGTTCATTTGTATCAAAGAAATCACAAGAATAGCCTAATAATGTGTTATTGTACAGTTACGATGAGTGGTTGAGAAAATATTAATCCAACCTCTCATACTTGGAGATTTTGATTTATTGCTGATACAATCCCAAAAGATTACAGTTCCATTTTTTGGCTTGTACCGTAGTTGAAACGTTTCAGTTTGTGGACTGTTTTATCTCTTGATTACTGCTGAATGCAGGGGCGTTGACAGGGGGGTCTGGGTGGTACTTTTGGAACCGGGCCCGGAATAAGTAAGGGGCCCGGATTTAAAAGATTCCCCGCGACTTCAAACATTATCAAGATCTTAATATAATCAGATCTAAAAGAATTGCCATCAGAGGTTAAAACAGCCACTTCAGCCATCAGATGGTAAAGTACCGGGTCCCCTTCCGGGTACTGGGCACACTTCAGCTCTCTGGTGGTAAAATAGCCACTTCAGCCACCAAACAGTAAAATAAAAATTTAGTTTAGTTTAATGATTTCCCCAACCACGAATATTTGGTGAAATATAACCCGAAACACAAATTTCAAAATAAACAAGCTAATGTTTGTTTAAACTCAAAAACTGAAATGGCACAGGTAAGAAGATTACTAATCCTATTTCTGGACTAAAAATTAGACCAAAACGGCTTTTCAGATTTCAGCTATCATCAAATGTTTGACCTAGGCCCAAAAACCTTTCCCAAATCAAATTGAAAACTTTCTGACTGTCTGCACTAACTTTGCTGTAAATTTTCTTCTGGTGAGCCTAGAACAGGGGTTCCCAACCTTTTTATGTTCTCGTACCACTTAGCCACCACGGATTGTCAACACGTACCACTATTTTCAAAACAACTAATTTGATCCAATATTAAATTATTTGCAAGATGATGAATCTGGATGTAAAGTCAGCGAAAGTAGTAAAATTACCAACAAAACATCACAGAGTCCATTACACCACACAGCACAAATCGCATCAGAATAACAACGAAATAGACACAACTAAACACAAACACGATACAACTAAATTTAATGAGATTTTTGTTTATCTTTCACCAGTTGATCGATGCGTGACATAACTTTGCTAATAGCACATCTGAAGTCATGTCCAGGGGCACTTAGTCGGTTTTGATTTTATGATTTGATGTTCATAAGAATAGAAAATCCCTGCTCGCATTCCCAAGTAGAAGGAAAAATCAGTAGTTGTGGAACAGCGTGGGAAGCTAGCGTTCGGTATGAAGAAGCTATACTAAGCCAGAAGTTTATTGCAGAACATTCTTTGCGTTGTTTTTTTGCTGTCTGATCCTCCTGCATGTCTATCAGTTCCGCTTGTTCCCCTGTACCGACAGGTAGGTCGGCTGGGTCCACTGAGAAAGGATCTGTGATGTATGGGCAGCTTGTGGTATCTGGAAAGTAATGCTGCAATTCAGCAGTTAGCAGCGAGAGGTGCTGGGTAATTTCTCTTGAAAAGTCATCACTCATTTCCATTTCAAGGGCTGACAGAAATTTAAACATACCATAGCGCTTATTTTCCACATTTTTCCTCCATAATTCCACGTTTTGGATAAAAGCTCCCAGTTTTGAAACAAAGTCTACGACAGTGCAGTTTTTCCCTTGAAATGACAGATTTAAATGATTGAAAGCTTCAAATATATCTGACAAATAAGCCAATCTTGCAATGAATTCCTCGTCCTTCAGATCGTTTTGAAATTCATGGTCTTTCTGTTGAAAAAATAAAAGTAATTCATTCCTCATTTCAAAAAAACGCTTAGTTGTATTTCCTCGATAGAGCCAGCGCACTTCTGTGTGATGCGCACTTCTGACTTCTGAGGAGACAAGCGCACTTCTGAGGAGACAAGTATGGTTTGAGCCGAGATCTTCACAAAGAACCAATCGAGTATTTAAAGCTGATGTTTTAACAAAATTTACGATTTTGACTATCCTGTTCAAGCACATTAACAACTTTGCAGGAAGAACCTTTGTGCAAAGAGCAAACCTGTGTATGAAACAGTGAACACTTATGACGCGAGGTGACACAGCTTTGACATGGGCTTGAAATCCAGACTTTCTACCGAGCATAGAGGGAGCCCCATCTGTCGTACATCCGACAGGATTTCCCCAATCCAGTTCATTTTCCTTGAAAAAATTATCCAAAGAGTTGAAAATATCTTTTCCTTTTGATGTAGTGGACACCTCATGATTCAACAATAATTCCGTTTTTACAGCATCGTTCTGTGTAAAGCGGACGTAGACAAGCAATTGGCAGCAGTTTGTGACATCTGTGGATTCATCAAGTTGTAAGGCAAATCCAAACTTCGAATCTCTTACTCCTGCAATCACTTGGTCAGTGATATCAACTGACACTTCCTCGATGCGTCGTTTCACAGTATTGTTAGAAAGCGACACACCATCCAACTTTACCACTGAATCTTCTCCAATCAAATTTCTGACTAATATCTTTGCTGCTGGCAAAACAAGTGACTCCGCAATGACATGAGCTTTTTTGTTTTGGGTCACGAGAAGAGATACTTCATATGATGCCTTCACAATTCCGGCATTATTTCGGTAAAACTGGCCTGTGTGATCCATGCGCTGTCGCTTCACGTTCTCCCCAAGTCGCTCAAAATAACTCTTATGTCGATTCATCTTATCTGAATGATTGGACTCAAGATGCCGCTTAAGCAAACTTGGTTTCAAAGCTGCATTTGAAAGGGTTTTCATACAGATCACGCACTGAGGTAAGCTATCTCCACGATGTTGAATAGCAATGAAGCCATACTTAATATAATCTGCGCTATACTTTCGCTTCGACATTTTCAAATATTTAGACAAAAATGTAATGCTGTTCAGGATTCAGCCACTACACGTCGGAACACCAACATCAGAATAAACGCAATTCTGCAATTGCACAGACCACATTGCATACGTAATAGTTTTGTCACAGACACCATTCACATTGCACACATAATAGTTTCGTCACAGACACCATTAAGTTCGCACAGCAGCATTGTATTAATAGCAATGACAGCAGGGAGCAAGATCGAAAAAAGTAGCTTACTGACTGCAGAGAATTTAGTACGGAAAGAAATAAAAGTGTTGTTCGCATATTTTATAAACTCAAAATTAAATAATTGTTGCAATAGGCCTACTTTATTTGACAATACCACTACTTATCGCATGCAACGGAGAGCTGCTCGCGTACCACCTGAAAAGCTCCCGCGTACCACTAGTGGTACGCGTACCACCGGTTGGGAACCCCTGGCCTAGAATAACCAGTGAAACATCAATGGAATCGGGAAGTAATACGCTGGCGCCATGTGACAAATAAAAGTTCAAAAAGGCAACCACTAAATAAAGATAGTAAGTTTCGCGGTTCGGGAAATTTTAAGATTGCTCAAGATTTGTTAAACAACCATGCTTTTGGCATATCGGGTTTGATCTAGACTCTTAATTTTCTACTTTAATCGGCATGTGTCATCCTCATTTTAACAGCAACCTTAATCTACTAGTACTACCTTAATCTACTTAATCTACTAACCTTAATCCTAATCTACTAGTAGGCTACCAAAAATTTGGACAACATTTTTTAGATGTTCTTATATATTTTACTATTTAAAAAAAATTGATTAGGTAGCCTATACCAAAACACTTTTTTATACTACCCCACCCAACGCGATTAAGATGTAGTTACGTCATCAGGGGTCAAGCTGTTCCTGGGTGTTGCGGGATTCCTTTGACATCAGGTGGTTGTCAAGCCGAGTCGTGCTTTGACGCTCCAGTTTATATGTCGGTGACTTCTCAGTCGTCGATGGTGGTAGGTGCTGAGTCGTTGAATGGTTTGAAATCATGTGAGTATTTGATTTTCATGAGAGATGTCGTCATTGATTAAAGAAATGTGTATTATTAGCAGAAAAGTAATGTTTTGCAGCTAAGGTCTATTTGGAAAAGTTTTGCATTTACTTTTGCAACATGTCATTCAAAGCATCGAACAGTGTTTGAAATTTGTTCATTGTACATAACATATTAAAACAAATTATTGTCATTCAATCCATTCAAACCAATTCTTTGAATAGTGTGCCTATTTCGCCAAGTCAAGTCAAGTCAAGTCAATTTATTTGTTTTAACAGCGCCATATATTAACAAACAATCAGAGTAAATGGAATTGTCAAAACAATGCATTATACAACTGTTGGTTAGATTATGGCGCAATCAGGATGGTAGCGAAAGACCATAAGCAGTCATCTAGTCAGCCACCACGCCAAGTTGATCCTTGTAGACCTATAGGCCTACTAAGCTTTCGCTGTTTAATTTTAATTCCTTTTAGTTTGCAGAGTCACTTTTATCTTCCCTGTAGAACAGAAATATGTAGCCTACAAAGTTTAATTGATTATTTCAATGAAAACTTTATGTTATCATTAGTATGTGTGCACTTAGGTATAGGCTATTATACTATCGTATCTGTATAATGCACCTGTACCTCATCAAGGTCAAACCAAGACTGTTTATTGTGTATCTTGTATCTTAAGAAATTCAAAGCTCCTGACTTCGACACCTATCATAGGCTACCCACCCGATGCACGTACCCTATATTGGAAAAAAATAATAAGAAAACCAACACTGTCATAATAAACATCGTTCAGTCCTAGTGATACTCACCACACTGTTCAAGATTTTTACAAGCAACTTTCCCAGATAGCTGACTAGCTGGTAGGCCTATGTTTACAGTTATACTGAAATCTCCAAGATTCTTTTGAAAATGGCCCATTCTTGTCACACAGCCGATGCAGGGCCTGATTAAGGCTCACGGGGGCCCGAGGCACAGCTAAGTTTAGGGGCCCCTGTTGGTAATCGCTTTCAAAATTCAAAGCAATGCCATGTAGTCTCTGCGAATGATGAAATATGGGCTAAAATATAGTTCAAGCAAAACTATAACTTCATAAATGTTATTTTAGCCAATTTACCTACAACTTTCTAACAGTATGAACACTTTTATACTTATTACAAAAATTATTGGATGAAAAATCTCTGAAAAATCTGATGAAAAAACAGATTGGCAATTGAGCTCATTTCAATTTCATACAGGAAACACTAGCAAAATATAGGCTACATTTGAATTTGAACTAGCAGATTTTATTAATGGTTCCTTGAAACTAGTGCTGTGTTAAACCCTTTGTGGGCCCCGGGGCCAGAATAATTTTGGGCCCTCTATCGTCAAGCAGACCTATAACATTGTGTATATTTTCACTGCATCGACATGGAAATGTGGTTCATTTCAATAGACTTTCTCACCAGTTTAGAAAACAACACAAGTGTAAGTAACCGCAAACACAGGTCTATCATTTCTTAGCTACATCTTTGCTCGGAATGAAAGCCAAAAGTGTTAACAATTTCTAATAAAAAAAATACTAGGGAGCTGGTAGGCTATACAAGCCCTCCCCCCCACCCTTGGCAACTCATGATAAAGAGGAATTGACCAAAACATGTGGATTGAAGTGTGTGAACAGTAAAGCAAAGGTAAAGTAGTTTCACCCTATATGTTTGGTTGAGTCCTGTCTTTGTCATGAGTTGCCAAGGGGGGTGGGGGGAGACTTGTATACCCACTCCAATACTGGCAATGGAACATTATCGGTCACGACGCGGTCATACCATCGTATCACACAAAATTTTGACTGTTTTAACTTTGCCCTGCTTTGCCGCCCGGTACCGCGCAGATAAAATCTGAGGATAAAACCAAAACTGTAGAAATTATTAATTTCCATTCAGATTTGGCCATCTGGTGACATTATTGTTTTTCACAATTTTTATGTTTTATCTGGCAACATTACTTGTTCTGTCAACCAAGGTGAAAACATTGTGATTGTACGGAATTTATAAACTAAAGCAGTGTGAAGCGTTTTGAGGATCAGGTGTTCAATTATTTTTATTCAACATTATTTCATTCCAAGGCAAAGCTTTCATAATTTTATGTAGGTATTCAAGTTAATTAAAGTTTTTAGGGTATGGTAGCCTAGGTTAGTGGCATGAATAAACAGGTCCCTTGTGTTAAGAATGATTTTTGTTTTGTACTGTACAACATGTGATATGCCAGGCTTATAAGGTATTTGACGATAAGAGCAATTTCATGTGCAATTGTGCATATATTCAGGAAAAGTAAATACAGAAGAACGTTTCTGCTAAAAGTACAGTCCTGACAGGTTTTTCCTGCTCGCAACATCACTAGTCAAGGATATTTATAATTATAGTATTGTAAATGTTAACATTGAAATGATAATTAAACTATCTGAAATGCTATTTTGCTTACAGCTAACAATTTTTTAAAACAAAACACTTTTATTGATGAAAATAAATTGAATATGTAAATTCACAAAGGGCCCAACCCCATTTTTTTATTTTACTTTTTGTGCTTTCCGGTTTCTTTCAATGAAAAGAAATTGAATATGTGAATGTGGAAAGTGGGTACATGCAAGATGTGCTAATGTAAAGAGAGCCGCAACAAGATTGGCGAAGTGTTTTGTTTGTGGGAAATGCAGTAAAGGAAGGAATGAAGTGGAAGGCCATGATGATGAGTTCTGCCATGGCATCGAAACAGTGACAGACTTCTGTTATCTGGGTGATCGGATAGATGGAAGTGGTGGATGTGAAGCAGCGGTGACAACAAGGGCAAGATTGGGCTGGGCAAGATTGGGCTGGGCAAAGTTCAGGGAATGTGGGGAAATGTTGTATGGCAGAAAATTTTCACTAAGGATGAAAGGAAAAGTATATCGGAGCTGTGTGCGGCCTGCAATGCTATATGGTAGCGAGACATGGGTATTGAGAGAGAGTGAACTGGCAATCCTGAGAAGAACGGAAAGGTCAATGGTGAGAGCAATGTGTGGGGTGAAAACGAGAAGGGAAAAAAGGACTGAAGAATTGTTGGATATGCTAGAGATGAGAGAGACCATAGACCAAATGGCAAGGGCAAATGGAGTAAGATGGTATGGACATGTGATAAGGAGGGAGGAAGGAAGTTTTCTTAGAAAAGCACTAGATCTAAAGGTGGATGGGAAGAGGAAACGCGGTCGTCCAAGAAGAACGTGGAAACAACAAGTGAAGGATGAATTTAAAAAAATCGGACTGAAGGAGGAAGATGCAAGGGACAGGGTGAAATGGAGAAAAGGGATAAAAACAATTGCTGTGCGGAAACAATCGGCCACCCCCACTAGTGGGGAACAAACCGACGATGGATTATGATGATGATGAATTCAAAAAGGGCCCTCCAGTTGTTTTTTTTTATTTCACTATTTGTGCTTTCCAATTTCTTTCTATGTCTTCTAAATGATACTTAAAAAAAACAGCCAGATTTTTCAAACATATCGGTAAACACATAAAAAATACCCTATCAATTTTTCCATTGATTTTGAAATGGGCCCAACTACAGCAATTGCACTTCAACTTCTCTATAGTTTCTCCACAGAATCCTCACTGAGTGAACTTTATAGGTATGATGCTTACCAGTATGTTTAAGCATATAATCATTATCGAAGTTCACCACAAAAGTAAATGACCAAAATAATTAAAACATTTGTGCCAAAAACACTTTGTGGCAATTGGGCCCTTTTTGAATTCATATATTCAATTGCATCCAACCTGTTATATGTTAAATACATTTCTGCAGATCATGTTACTAACGTTATCGCATTTTAACTTTGTTTTTAGATAGTAATGGTGTTTTTAGAGATGTTTCAGTGTAGTTAGGGCCCAAATTTGTACAATAGGCCCCAAATTTGTATAATAGGCCCCAAATTTGAGATATTTTAGTATAATAAAGGCCTAAATCATCTTCTTAATGGACAAGTACATGCAATAAACTTTAGCAACTCAAAAAACACTTTTCTGAAATGCAAAAATGTATTATTTGTGGGCCCCTTGAGATGGTGGGCCTGGGATCCAGGCCCCCCTTGACACGGCACTGCTTGAAACCTATAAAAGTATTGACGTCTACGGTACTAATGTAAAAAAAATTGGGGGCCCCCAAAACCAGGGGGCCTGAGGCCTGTGCCTCGTGTGCCTCATGGTTAATCGGGCCCTGAGCCGATGTATATTGTTGTGTTATCTTTATGTTGTATTTAAGCTTAACTGACAAGACTTGTTGTTCATAGGCACGAAGAAAAGATCCTCTGCAAGATATTTCAATATCTGTGTGCATAAACCCACGGAATGGACGAGCTTATATAACTGCGAATGTGTAGTTTATGATAGCCTGGAAGGCAGTCTGTTGCCTGGTAACCACAGCACCGAAGTGGAAAGCAACCGAACAGATTTGGGTGTGTGGTACAGCGTAGGCGCCTCAATGGAGCCAATAGAAGCTTGCCAGTTTGAAATGAGCAAGGGTAAGTTCAGGGTGTTGAATGCTTTTGCTTATCATTTATTGAAAGCTTTGCGAGACTGTTGAAGCAGTTTCTGATCATTACGTTGCACTTTCTATGCAGTGACTAATTCACAAGCAACAGCGAAAGAAAGACATTTAACACACTTTGCTACTTGCATGTTAATATCAAGTATTTATGTCATAAAGTGTATGGATTTAGCTTTAATATTCTTTCAAAAATTAATTGTTGTTCATTATCGTTTGTAGCTCAAGTTCTGAAACGAGGAATGCTCATCAACGATTCGTCGTCTATGATGGACACCACTCTCTTCAACCGCAGCGTTTATCAAATGCCTGGTTTTAACTGGACAAACGGTTTCGTTACTGACACATTGTGGGGTCAACGATTCAACTGTACATCGCGGTTGTTCAGTGGGACTGAGATGTTTAACTTGTCGTCCACGACCGCCAACAATGAAACATTCACGTGCCTGATGCCATGGCCCAACGGAACCACTAAGTATCGGCCTTACAGCAGACATGTCAAGTGCATGCCTCACAATCGTAAGTTTATTTTCGCAAAATTCCGCAGAAATACTAAATTGCTATAATGTGAACTAAGTATGGTAATTGTTAACGCCCTTGATCAAATGGCAATGCATCATAAATACAAACGTGGTACACGGCGATAACCTCCAAAATTTGTTTCAATGTCCTTGTTTCAATGTCCTTAGATTTGGATCAACGCTTAAGATAATTTGCTTGGTAATGTCTTTAGGGTAAACTTTCTTGTCACAGACTCATCCTACTAAGAAATATGTTGAAAAGGTTTTCATAAGTGACCACTTTGTTCTTTGAAATTACACTTTTACTGTTATAAGCACAACAATTACTCGTAAAGCAATATTGCAAATGATCATATTGCACATACACTACTTTCAAAAGTATAAAATAAGGTCAAATGGTCTTGATAACTTATCAAGCTCATAATATGGGCTAAACGTCAATTTGTAAATGCAAAACACTGGTATGCTATAGTAAATAAAAGTTGCTTAATCTTTATTTGGTTTACTGTGAGGTGTGCTTACTTTCACATCGGTTTGTGCTACACGACTTGCTCTCGACTTGTTAATGGTTTTTAATAAATGTATTAAAAGTTTTAAATTTACCTCTTTGTTCAATTTAGCTAACGAGTTGGTAAGCTACTTGTCTGCCAGATGAATTCTTGAGATAAACTCATCACAGCCAAAAAACATTACATGATAAAATATTTTCGCTTTGCTTTGGTTTCAAGTTACTGTCTATTTTAATATAATATATCGTGTTTAACACAAATCGCATGAGTTGCATTTTGATGGAAGCTTATTTAAAAAGCGAGACCTTTTATTGCAAACCTCATATGGCTAGGTGTAGGTCGCACATTTAAAATTTGCATTTACATACAACACTGATGATTGCGGATTGCAAATACTTGTCAAGCATTTGCCACATTTTTCACTACTGAGACATAATTAATAACTAATCATAATTGGTTAGCTTTCATACCAAGAAGAATTTCCATCCAGTGTTTCTGGCTGATGAACAATCGCTGCCAGCCAGATCCAATCAATCTTGGTTTCAAATTCTGATATTAAAAAAGTTGAAATGTTCTTGCTGTTAAACAAACTATCTTAACCAAATACATTATTAGAAATTTGCACATTAACTTTTAAATTTAAACATTCAAATCATAACAAAAGATATGTAAAGTATTGGACTACTCTATACAACTATAGTAGTTTGCAGGCTTAACAAATTAAACAACAGAGTTTATCTAAAAAAATGATCAGTTGTGCAAATGTATTTGAAAGATATTTTTGCAATGTACCTGACGTTCGTTTTGTTGAATTTATCTCTTTGTTGTCGACAGCAAAGCCCGAATCACAAGTCTACAAAATGCCCCCTCAGCAAAGTCCGATTGTGTCAGCTATGGTTGTCATCATACCTGTGTGCGGGGTGGTGGCTCTTTTACTGCTTGTCTGTCTGCTGGGCTTCCACTGGCGGAAGAAAGTGAAGAAATTCCTGAAGGAAACAAAATCGGTTCCAGATGAACTGGTGGGATAAACTGTCATATTCTTTCATGATAAAGAACACGCATTAATTTTAGAAAAAACAAGTTTAAAATACAATAAATTGAGTTTTGCTTTTAGCACCACAATCGTTGTTTACTTCACAAATGTAGATACAAACGACCACTTTTAGCTTGATGCTGCGGGTTCACTGTGGTATTAGCGGTTTGCGCTAGCTTTCGGAACACAGCTCCACTAGTCATGTGGTATGACGAGTCTAATCGTCATAGCACATGACATGAGGAACAGTGTTCCGAAAGCTAGCGCAAACCGCTAATACCACAGTGAACCCGTGGCATCAGGTTAAAATAGGCCGTTTGTAGGTTATCTACATTTGGAAAGTAAAGTTTACATGGATTGATAAAATTTTGTGTAAGGTCAAGAGCGCGCTCTTCAATAGTGCGATAGAATTATTAACTCGTTAATCTCTATTCAGCTTTTATTCGATATTAGATATAAAAGCGTGATAATTTTGATAGATGCAATATAGAGTAAGACAACTTTGAACCACAGATTATCACAGAAGATTTGTGTCGTATTGCGATGTATACGAGGTAATCCTGGCTTTGTTATGGTATGAATTCCAGTTGATGTATATCTGCAGAGCGAGAATATTCTGATTCTCTGTGAATGTTAGAACGTTACCATCAATAAGTGTTTCGAATGATTTTTGCTGAAACGGCTTCTGCTTTATTCAAACAAAATCTTGCTAGTGCTATTGGTACAGTATCACGAAATATAACATTCCAAGACATAGTGTCGCATTACTGCTGTAAGACAAATCGTCAACAAAGCAGTGTAAATCATTCGCTTGCAATTAATATGTTGTTGTCAGTTCCTTTCCTGGGTTTCTTTGCTTGGGGAGCTGTTCTTGAAGTGCTACGTTGCACATGGCAAATGTTGACGGATATTTGCTTATCTTGTCGCTTTTTCATTCATAGGTTTGGGAGGTGCTCATATTGGATTGTAGCCATGTTTTAGTTTTGTGATTACACTTCATTGAATGAAACGTTTTATTGAGCTCGACCGACAATTTTTATTTTTTAGTTTTATAAGTTCAACTTTATTTAACATTTGCGTAATGTCGCAAAATATGGTAAATAAAAATTAAATTATTATTCATTTGTTTTTAGTGAGCTCAACAACTCAATGACCAAACTATATTTTTATCATTCGCCAATTGATCACTGCATATGAGAGTGTTGTTTGGAGACATATTTTTGTTCTAGACTTGTTTTCTTTGTTATGCTATTCCAGTCGCCGAAAAAGTTGTGGGGTTGCAATATATGGTTGTTATATTATTCAAAGCACGTTTTCTTGTTATTTGCTGCAAAAGAGTAATCACATTTAATATTTATTCATAACGATTTGTTCGGTGAGTTGTCTGTTGAAACACGAGCTTAAAAGTTATTTAAACTTTTGTTTTGAACATTTGTAAGTTTAAATAATTAGTGAATCTTTAAAGATTATCACACAAGGCCACCGCACATTTTAATATTGGGTTGGAAGATTGTCGTTCTGTTTATTTCAAGTTTTCAGTGAAACCAGATTTTATGAACTTCGAAACGGAACGACACAAAAGTTTTCTCTCAGCAAGAATTTCGAAAAGAAACATGAAAATAAACAACAAAAAGAATTTTCCATCAAATAATTGTGTCGAATAATTTTACCGAGTCAAGTCGGTCGTATCAACAATAAAGTGATTGAGAGAATAGATATCTTTATCCGCTTATCTATCTCATCGACTGTCAAACGAACAAACCAACACGTTACCATGACATAACAAGCAAAAACCAATAAAATACCTTTAAATTGTCAAATCGCCATTTACTTCATCAAAATGAACCATCTATCACTTCCTTGTGACGTCAAAGCACGCAAATCGAACACTGAAAAAGTAATGTTTCTCGCAATATTTCTTGCAGGACAGTGTCATGAAAGACGACCATACAACTTATTTTATGGGAGAAGGAACATTCCTGCAAGAAGAAGAAGAGAAATGTCAAGCTTTTGATAACGAAGAGAGAGAAAGGGTTTGCTGTAAGTGATGCTGCGATGAAACTGTCTATTTTGTAACGGACTGAGAGCACGACATATCCGCAATATTCTAGTTCTTATCTTGTGATTGAGTTTAACAGAGCAAACTTGCATTGCTTTTTGTGTTCTGCTGATTTTATAAGGTCATAGACTTGTGCAAATCTAGGTTTACAGAATTTATATTTTTATCAACGTTGAAGCATTTTTAGAAAAACTGTTGTGGTATGTCTCTTTTTCATTAACCATGCAAAGATAAAAAGTATCATTTACTCACTAAACCACCCATGGATGTGATTGAGAGTCATATTTTATACCAGTAGGCTACTAATGAAAAAAAAATTTTCAATGTTTAATTATGTTATCCAAACTGTTATCATACAAGCATTGAGAGAACTAAATTATTAAAAGAATCAAATTGAGGTGATCCTTCAACAAATTCAATGTTTTAAAGATATGCTTGGTTTAGACCTGTAAAGCTTTAGTTTCTATAATAATTGGCTAAGAAACATCATATATATCAGCGTAAAATAGCTGCTTTATGAATGAAATAAAGTTGTCCTTCCAAAACGGAGAAACAATATGAAAATTATTGTCGAAGGTTAGCTTCCTGACTTGTATGTTAGATCAATTCAATGCAAGTTTGAATAACTTTGATTAGAACTTTAATCTACGAAGTTGTGTTTGAGCTTCATTCCCTTCGTACATTGTCAGATGGAAAAAAAACAAGACTTGGTTTTTCTGCCGCACACCAGCACAACTTACGCCTACACAGTATATGAACAATTTGTGTTGGTAAAAAATAATTTGATTGATGTTAAATTCAGTGTTAAAAATATCAGTAACGGAAGAAAAACGTTTACTAAGTTGGGTTATTAAACAACAGAAAGTCGTGACCAGAATCTATTGAAATAGCCCACCACCATTTCCGCTCTTTTTGTTGCGTAGAAGGTTTTCGTGACCTCACAATGTCTGATCGTGCCACAACTTGTAGTGAGCTGACAGCCTATAGGTGCCCGAGTTAAAATAACATCAGTTTTTAGAAACTCATTATGATTCATTTCATATACTTTGGAAAATATACATAATCGGAAATAAACATCTCATATAATGAAACCAATAAAATTATTTATTAAAGACGAATTCGTTGAAATCAATCATGCGTCATCTGCAAGACTGTATAACCGTCGCTTGAGACGCCCCGGAAAACGTATTTTGATGATTGATCAAGTTTATATTCCTCAGAAGCAAAACTAAACAAACAAAATATTTTTTTTCCTAATTCGAAATGAACGTAGATATCGGCAGAGATTTCATTTCAAACTATTCCTAAAGTAAAAAAGTAAACTCACAAACGTATATGTTCATATCCTGTTCCAGTACAACACTTGATGTTGAATCGGCCAAATTTTCATCTGCTTCGAACATATCAATATAAAAATTGTAAAGAAAGGTGCGTTCTTCACGGCTATCAGCACAAGGCTGAGCACTCACAAGTACAGTGAGCAGTTGCGATTCGCTAACCATAACGGTGTAGCTTCCACGCTTGCCATTTGGACCATCCAATCAATCAAAAATATAAAAAATTTCCATTGTTTTATTTTCTATTTCTATTGTTTCTATTTCGATTATTTCTATTGTTTTCAACAGAATAGCATATGGTTTGTAAAACTACATCTATGACTCTATGAGTGTAAATGTTTGTTATGCTTAAGTGACTAAAACAGATACCCAACGATTTTTTGCAGTAAATGTCTTGATTCAGAAAAACATCAGACTCTTTCTTAACAATTTCAGGTCGAAAACAAGTAAAGAATGAAGAATGCAGCCATCGTTATTTGCTGAAGCATGTCAATGTTTCCCCTGTATTGGCTGACTTGGGATCAAACATCATCAAAGGTTAACCTAGATAATGTTTTAGTTAAAAGTGGTTGATAATTATAATGAATTATTCATTACAAGCCAACCACATTCATTCATAAGCATCAGCCGTATTGCTTACCACTAAAGCTCTTCACCTTACACAATTTATATCACAACCAGCAGTGTTTGTTTCAACAGTAACAAAGCTATTCTCAAACATTATGACCACTTGGAATTTACAAAATTCAACAAAAAGTTATGTTGCTAATAAGCAACTGTTGTTTGGTTTGAATTTTTATCCTCGGACCGACAAAGCCTCTAATTTTGTTCCGTAACTGCTCTGTAAAAACAAATCCCATTTTATCTGATTACCGATCCCATAAAACGTCATGGACTTATTTAAAGGATTAAAAGAAGCCTATATGGAAGCCGAGAAAGTCTTTGTGGAATTGTAAAAGAGTTAAATAAGTTTGATATAGAATTAAGATGTTTTGCAAAATTATTTTATTTAATTTTATTCAGCTGATTCTGATGAAATATTGCAGCTGACTAATGTAGCGTTGCATCAATTTGTGCCAGTCTTATCTGTCCAGATGCAGTCAAAGCAGTCTTGGTTATTCTAATCAAACCACAGCTTTTACTCTGTAATTTAATTTTAAAATTACAACCACCTCTTCTGCTTTTTTTCAATTTTTATTTATTTTACAGCTGCATGTTCACCAGCACACAAAGAAAAAACAATTATAGATGACTCCGGATTGTCTGGTGGCTCAGAATCATCCAGCAGAGTGGGCACAACTCAAGAGGAAAGCGCGCATCAGTTGAATGAAAGGCAGCATATTGTATTTATGTCAAATGGACTGCCAGAGCCAACTTGTCAGGAAGGCAATCAATTTGTTGATAACGATAGTGGTCTTTCCAAAGGAAGTCAAGTATCTTTTCCTTGCAATAATTCTCCCTGCGGCCATTGTAAATGGAGCTCCCATCATGCATTTTGTCATGATGATGTGTTCATGCCATGTTGCAACGAAGTAGAAGACACAATAGATGTCACCCAAACACAAGGAATGTATTGGTCTAAAACTCTGACAACTGACAACATTGTTACAAGCAGGCATTCCCAAGCCAGTGATGAAAGTGGTTGTGAGATGGGTAGTGACCCAGAAGATTGTGTGAGTACGGATAATATCCCTGGAAGCGGAAAACATCCCTTTTTAAAGACGACGTCGAAGGATAGCGGTGTTGTGAGGGATTATCTTCATGTTCTTGAAGACTCTGACAATAAATGCGCAGTTCTTGGCTATCTTCCAAAGACATTCAACAGCAATCAAAATATCATTGAATGCATTTAATACCAACACGTTTGTGTGGTCTAACAACAAATTGTTTACTTTTTACTGATTTTGTGGAATAAGTTGATCATTCACCGCAATTTGTGGACCAAGAGTTTAAAACTGTTTTTGGCAACTAAAGCATTACTGAAATAACACTGAACACTTAATCAGCTACTTTTAACTCGTTCTAGGTTTTTGTGCGTATGTACATTGTACAGTGTATGTAAAATATGGTAGGCTATACTTTCTTTAAATGCACATTGCACAGTATGCAGGTGATTGCAATGTAACTGCTTTCATGGAAACTGCTACTTATAACTTAGTTGGTTCGGTTTAGTCGTTAAAATATGAAAATAGCCTCTTAAATTTGTTGGTTGTTGTCGGTATTTTTGTTGAATTTTTTAAGCATTGTGTAACTTATCTAGGTTTATCTGTCTCAGAAATCAATAAGCCACGTGTACTTTAATCATTAAGGTGTAGAAATGCGTTTTATTATAATTCTCTGGGTGGTACAAATGGCTTTTTTTTCACATTGGCCCCCAAGTTTTTCATTAAGCTTACTGACTTCTCTCAATGATTCGAATTTTTGTTGTAAAATAATCAACTTTTCGTTTAGTTTTATGATTGCATGTTGTCATCTGGACGTCATTCGAAAGCTTATTTTTACACCTGCGTTAAATATTCACAAAAGTTTGAAGAAATGTTTTTTGCAAGTTTTAGTCTTCAATTTCTCTAAGAAGCGGATTAAGGCACTAAATCTAGAGACGGATTCTGTTATTTTAAAGTATAGCGATGTACTGGATATAGTACACAAGCCTTGCCAACGTGTAAACTGGAGGCCTGACTGAAGGCCGATGTATTTACGATTTTAAAATGTAAGCTAAATTCACTTTATATCCCTGAGAATCCAAATTGCCAAAGTGTGATCACTGAATCTCAAATCATTGCAAAACTCCTATTAAAAAAATACAAATCTTTCCCAATTACCAGTGTTGCCAAACCTTTTTTTGGATTTCCAGCACGTGCCAAATCCAGTCCGTTATTTGAATGGTAACAATAGTACAAAAGTAACTCAAAATCACACAAAATATACACAAAGACTACATGTTTTAACGAATACTCAAACTATCTATTTATTATACTAACAATTTTGGCTACTAACAGATCGGCATTCACTCAAAGTTTAAGCTACACTTTATCATAGCCTGTGTATAAGGGCCGCCATACTTTGAAATAGCAAAATTAAAAGATTAAAAATATAGACAAAGGTAGTGTAGCAGTGCACAAGGTAGAGTTATAAAAAAATTATCCTATATATTAATTTCTGTAAAAAAAGAAAGAATTTGATGTACACCTAAAGGTGAAATTCAAAACCATAAATGTTTAAAAGAAGGAGAGAGATTGTTTATTTGCCTTTCAATATTGCAAGATATATACATAATAGGTAAGCAAGAAGCACCAACTATGATTATATTTGAACATTAATTCAAAAATTCTAGTACGTAAATGTATATTTGTTTTTAGAACTTTTAGTTGCTTGACGTAAGGTTTAACGTGTTCGGACAGCATGACTTCAGCAACTTCAAAACTAAGTTCTTCTTTTTATAGAGTATTTCAAAACTGTGAATAGAAACATGCAGTATGTTTGACATACGGTGCTATTAACATCAAAGAACAGAACCATGTACTTAAAAAATTAAAGGCCAAATTTCGATTTTTGTTTTATAGGACAGAAGGACACACTCAGCATACAGTATTAAAAAATTCAAAAAATGTTGATGATGTATATCTATTAAATGCGAGGTGACGAATTTTTATTCAGAACCCTTGACAGTGATGATAGGTTTATAACATTTAATTAATAACATCACCTGTTAATGACATTGCTAAATCATCATTGAAAAAAGTTTAAAACTCTACTATCATTCATTCAGTTTTCGCTCGCAAACTATCAATCTAAGATATAAATGCTAGTTGGAAATGTAAAAATTTCAGGAATCAATACATTAATAATGAAAATATATACTTGTGGTGTGTGATTTTTTAATCAAGTTTATTCTCAATATAACTTAAGACACCTCGTGTTTATAAAAGCAACCAGATTGTAAGACACATCACTATTTCACAAATAACTTATGCTAAAGCTGCAACGTGGCATCAAAAAGTGATTAACTAAACCAGTGGTGCTCAAACTTTTTACCTGATAAAACCCTTATGCTTCCTTGTAATTATACAAGACACCATCAAATTTTAAAACAAGCAAAGGTAAAAAATGACATTATAACGATTATACCAGTCACAAGTAATTATTTTACGGTATTGTCTGCAAAACAATTAAAATGGAAACTCTTTATCAGTAAATTTTGCAAATAGTGTTTCAATTAAACATCAAGTTTGTGTTAATTCATATAACAGCCATATGGCATAAGCTTCTGTCTCCAATCAGCACTGGATAGTACTCCACCCATCAAATTAAGCGTTAAATTTACGCTATATACGATATGGCTAAAGTAAGTTGTTGATTGGTCGTACAAAAGGCTGAAACATGCTGTCAGAAGGTCTGACAATATGCACACACCGGTTATGATGGCAGCTCGCTTTACGATCGGAATGACAGATGAAACATCAAAGCTTTGTCGTAGCATGTTGCGATTGTGCATGTACAACGGGTAGGTAAACGTAAGTAATAATGATAGTTGAAAGACAACCATGCAACTGATAAGAACAATCCATTTTACTTCACCATTGCTGCTTGCTACATATTGACATCCAAACTCATTGGAAGCATTTGGAGGATCAAAGAAGAACAAAGCCAATTCAACAACAAACGATAAAAGTAAAAATACCACAAACAAAACATTAACAACCTTTAAAATCAGAGGAACTCGGTCATTGAACATGAGTGGGTTTGTGTATAGAACTTTATAAACTCTGTACCACAATGCAAAGTAAATCAAGATAATACTACAACCAAACAACACGTTTTGAATGTCGTCCTGGATGGAACAGAACGTGTCTGATGCTTTCCCAATGAGAGGAAGTCCGGTAGCTACGTGAAGAGCTGTAAAGATAGCGGCTATCCAGATAAGCAAGTTTACCACGGAAGCGGCTTGTCTTGCTCGGGTCTCTCTTGTACCTTAAATAGACAAGGTGAACAAATTTATCTCCAATCTGTGATAAAGTTTCATCATATTTTATCTGACAGTTTCTTTTCAAAATGTAACAAGTCAAAGTTAGTGTTGGTAATTGTAAATAAAATTGTAGTTGACAAAACGTCGTTTCGTCTACCACAATTTTATTTATGCTTACAATTACCAACTTTATTCACATTGAACTTAGTCTGATTTGTGTCGATGAATCGATGAAAACACAATAAAAAATATAAAATATGAAGTTATGAGATAAGTTATGTTGACAAACCAAGTTTATGCATTTACGACTTCCTTTCTTCGTAAAACAATTCTTCGTAAATCATTTCTTCGTGTACATCAATTGTTCGTATAATGAATTGTTTGTAAACAGGTGATAGGTCAATTGTTTGTGAACAATTTTTCAGTTGTTATTCAGGGGCGCCGAAAGCGGGGGGCAGGGGGGCATCATGGAGGGACAGGGGGCAATGGTGCCCTTTTAAAGTCATGTAAGCTACTGCACATTTTGCAATCTAACAATTTTTGCTATTCGCTTTTAGCCTAATTATAACACAGGCCAACAAAAAATTTTTGGCACAAATAAAGGTGAGAGTCATTTTAAAGTATTTCATGGCCCCTGATTCCGAAAATGCACTTAGTTTTTTCGAATTGGCTCTAGTTTTCAAGATATTCGACAATGAAAATATTTTTGAAATCGTTAATCAAAAGCTTTCAATCAAAAGCTCAAAATAATATTCACAGCACAAATTCTGCAACACAGTAGGTTACATCATTATGACATAACATGATGTCCTTCTTTGTATACCGGACACTTGTATCATTACTCGATAGTGAGCTGATAGATGAGCGTTATCGCTATATCTTATCTTAAAAGTTTTAAAAAAATTGGCCTTTCAGCAACAAAAGTGCCCTTTTTTCCTAATCCTGCCCCCCAGTCAATAATTGTTTCGGCGCCCCTGTTGTTACACGTGCAGAACATTTCCTTTGAAAATGCTCAAATTTCCAATAAGTAGTTTCTTGCCTTTGTGCGTTAAGTGCACTATAATCTTTGTAATAAAGCTGGCCACCATACAAAGTTTTGGCTTTCCTTTTTTGCTGCCATTCTGAATCAGGGACTCTACACTCTGTGCTCGTCTACAGCACGTCACATCTAGCACATCTCTAGCATATACGCTACCCTAATTAATTGTTCGTAAAGAATTATAACTGTTTTACGAACAATTACTATTACGGTCAATTGCATGTACGAAAAAATGCTTTACGAAGAATCGTGTTACAAAGAATTAATTTTACGAACAATTGTTCTACGAACAATTGTATACGAAAAAAACGTCGGACACCAAAATACCGCACCTCCGCATGCCAGCATTGTCTTGGCCTTGTATCCGTGATAGCTAAGTGAAATAACAATGTAACACAAAATGGGTGTTGTGATGTAACAAAACGTCATTGACAACAACCACATGATTTTAACTTTATGGCCGTTGTAGTTCTGTAATTGCGTCGTGTTAAAAGTTTCATTTGGCGTTGTAGCAATTGGATCTTCCATGCCACCAATGATTTCCATTCGGATAGGGCTTGCCTTATTGATCATGTCCAAATGCCAGGCCTGATCAATCAGATATTTAACACAATTCAAGTTATACGTCACTACAAAGAAAAAGTATCTATTTATATATTTGCTCCCAGCTAATAGGAAGTTGTAGGATTTGATGTTTGCTTTGAATTTTGAACAATAATGAAAAAGAAAAAATGACACAATTATTCAAAATCCATTTCCAGCAGTGAAAACTTCAGCTCACAATTGATTGTTTGATTACGACACTTTTTTCCTCAGACTAAAGAAACTTTTTTGCGAGCATAATCCCACCAGATTCTCATACTTGCAGAACCTGGACAGACGCAGGCACAGTCACAGAGATTGAGAGAGTAGAGTTTCTGCTTGAAGATCAAGTGCTGTTGTCTGTGAAATATTCTATCCATTAGGTGCCGCTAAATGGGAAGCTGTTTTCGAATTGGTTATGCTCACACCTCAAGAGTCGAACAGCGCTGCTTGAACCAATTACCGAAGGAGAAAAAGTGGCGTAACCTATAATGTTAGACCTGCACATTTATTAAATGCATAATGTAGGCTATGATGTTTTATGAAGCCCTAATGCGATAACCATGAATGACATGCAAGATTTTTTCTATTTTTTTTTTAACAAACCAAGTAGCCTACACTAAACGATTAAAAGATTCAATTCAAATAAATTTGAGTTTAAATTAGAATTTGTAAGGTATACCATAAGGTAGTGAGTTTGCCTTGTTGAACCATCAGCATACGAAGCCCAGCAACGTAATTAAATTTAACATTTTTAAGTTTATTACAAGAATAACTTATTTACAAAAGTAAAAAAAAAACTACACAAATAACACACGTTTTCGACATCACAAGACGTTCTCTTCAGGAATAACAGTACTTTTACATCTAAACAAAATACAATGGTTAAATACTATATATTAAATTTATCAATTCATGTCACATCATGTGATCTGTTTGACGCCGTTTGCAGTGACTTTTGAGATTCTAGTGTTTATTGTTGAGTGTTGAGCTAGTCAACACTGTGCAGTTTTTGTTTTTTCCTGTTTCATTTTATTTTTCTACGTATTATATATGATGTTTGATTTGTGTAATAAAGTTTTATTTCCATTAACTTTCATCCTACCTGATGCATTTATTCCTTAAGCAGTTATGCTTTTTTTTTTGGAAAATGCTGTAATTTTAGAGCATTTACCTTTTTTCATAAACGTTTTACGTAATGTCTTTTGTGTCTTTATATCACGTTTCAGTTTTCTTACAAAACACTATTGGATTTTTTTCGGAGCTGATAGATTTGAATTCCATTCTAGGTAAGGGTCTCTTATAACAAAGAATTGAAAAATGGCACCAACTGTGTTCATTCTTATATAAAGCAATGAGAAGGGGTACAATATGTTTACATTTATCGATCGACTGTAGCCTACAACTGAAATGTGTATTCTTGGCCAGAGAAAGCCTCGTCAGAACCTTGATCTTGGCAGTTTCGCATTCTACTAAAGACTTTGAACTACTGAATTAGGCTTGGTTGCCAAGACTGGCAGGGTAAAGTTTCTGCGTATTGTTGAAATGCTATTGTTTGTGAATTTTCCCATTCACTAGATGCAGTTGGATAGGCTACACAGCTTTTCTGAGAGTGGGTTACTCAAGCGCATGGCACGAGAGTTGAGCCATTGCTGTTAATTTTGACGTTGCTTCTTTCACCAAGTCAGTTGCTTATTGCAAATACAATACAAATTGAAAGACACCCAACAGCCAAAAACTCACTGTAGTTGTCGAGAGATAATAAAACAAACCCATACTTTTATGAGGCATAGTATTTTTATCGTTTTGTTTGATTTATAGTGGCCAGCGTACGGTTTGCTGTAATAAAAGACGAGTATCTTTTTATAAATCTGGGCTGCGATAAAAAATCTAACCGTAAAATGTTCTTCGACATTTTGCAGCAATACTTTCAACGACCTTAGCGAAGTATGAACTAGACCTGAGGGTTGATTTCATCCAATAATACTGCCCAGACAGTAAAATCTTTACTCAACTTCCAATACACGAAGCTAAAACTGAAGTGCAACGACTGTTATTTTATCCTAATATTTTTTGCTTGCACTTCCTCAACTTCCCACAATAACGGCAGCGGTTTATTTTGATTTTAAGTAGTAACTGTCTTTTCGTTCTATTGTCATGTAGCTTCCCAAACCTACTTGCCGTATTACATAAATGAAGCAATTGCTCAACATTTTCTTATTTTTAAAAAGTAAGGAACTTGGTCGAAAAAATGAGTTTGCCTCCATCTTTTCGAGTAAACAAATACCATAAGTTTTAAGAGCGGAAAGTTTGTCTCCGTTTCGGCTCGTTGGCGCGTACTTTGCCAAGCGGCCAGAAATCAGCTGCAATTCAACCGCTTTACAACATTTCAATCAATCGTCAACTTGTTGATTTGAACTTTTTCGTTGTGTGACCAAGTATCTTCATGCTTGAAAGTCTGATCCTTTGCAAGCAACGTTCTGAGAAATTTCAACCGCAAATCGTAAATGACAGTTCAGTTCTTTTTTTATATTTGGTTTTCGGTTACTTTTTACACTACTGTATTTGCGTAATGTGGTTTAAAGCTGTCAATTGTTTTGAAAATTTCCAGATATACTGTAAGGTAATTTTAAGTGAGCCGTAGTTTCGAGTGGGTTCATCAAAAAAACGCGCTATCATATTTGTAGTTAATCTCATGTGTCGAGCAAGCAGCATCTTGAAGTCGATTTATAATAAAAAAGGAAAAGAAATTACAAACCTTCTCAGCCCATCTCGATAACATCAAAGCTAGAGCTGCAAGTATACATAGCCTATATGCACACTAAGCTGGGACTTCAAGCTGTCTGTAGCAAATCATTTACAAAGCTTATAAAAGTAGACCAGATCACTGGTTTATTTGGCCACAGTTTTATGACAACACATTGAATTGATAACTCTAAAGAACACAAAATTTGGTGAAAATGAGTCTGACCTCTCTGAATTTTGACAACGAATGATTAAAAAGTTCTCCTCTGTGTTACCAATGAAAAATTGTTTACAAGTAACGGAAAACTCGTTGCTAAAGTTAACAGACGTTACAGAATAAGTTAAAATGTAGCCAACAACAATTCGGGTAAGACAGGCTGTTGGTAGCTACTGGGCTCATATTTTGATAAACTTGTTCGCTTTTGTGCATTATTTGGACAACCAGTGACGCATATTTTTCAAGGGGTCCACTTTATACTTGCATATCAAATGACAGCAAGAGTTTTATACCAGTTTAATAATTTTAATTTCCAATCAGTGCTTTCACTTCTGCGTCTGTTAAGTCTTGATACAATTACAGGTCTTGTTATACCAAAGACATTAACAATGGTGTTTGCTTGTTGATCTTCTTTCTTCATACCCTTTTTTCTGCTTTGTTTATCGTAATAAAAGCTTTTTTTCAGCTACCGTAGAAACGGAAACGGACAACCTTTAACTTTTTTAACAGTTACAGGCATTTCTTTATTGTTTGTACTGGTAGAGTTTAGAATTAGTAGAAGGAAAGGACGGTAGATCTGCACAAAAGCATATTTGGTGCACGCGAAAGCATCATGGTCAATCGTGGGTTGCATTGCCTAATGGTGAGAAGACTGGCTCGTCTTTTGAAAGGTCGCCTGTTCGACACCGCTTAAGAGCATGTGGCTGTGTCTTTGGCAGATACTTAAAATCATGCCTGAAAATGGACACAAAGAGTGGCTTCCTTACCTTCTCGTACTTTTCCTTGATCTATTGCAAATATTCAACTACTGGGCGTAAGTCTGCATACGACAAAACATCTCTACCTCTTCATTTCTTATTGCTCGCATTTAAGATATCGTCCTATGTCAGTCAATAACCATTTTTTTGGGGGGGGGGGGGGGGGGGGGGCAGAACGTAAATTTGCCCAAATCTGCACGCTTTTATAGAAATTTCCCAAATATAATGTATGCGGTGCATGATACTAACATAAAAAGAAAAACTAACATAACAAGATCACCAGCTAGCTAGAATTTCTTACGAAAGTAATCTTCATCTTTGAAGATACGCATGCAGCTTGCCAACATTTTTTTGCAACCAGAAAAAGCAGGTCAAGTTAATGCAAACAACTAGATCTGTCTCCACAGAACAGAAGTCAAGATATTAATGAAAATAAGTGGAGCTGCCATGTTTCACACAAGATCTTGCAAAACAAATATTTTGCCAGCTTGCATGGCAGGTTTTGAGTTTGGAAAGCTTTGAAATAAATGAATATAGTAGCATTTTAAATGTTGGTGAAATTAACATGACACAGTTGCATAAACAAACTAAATAGGCTATATATTTTTTTACTTTAGGGCGCAACTGCATCATTTTAATTTGGGTAGTTTTATAAAAGTAACCAAACAAAGCTAAGCAACACCACAATATTAACATTACATTTAACAGGTATAACATTTTTTTTGTTAAATGTTGTGGTATGTCCGTTTATGGTTGAAAAAGTACTGTAACCTCTCTACCCGAATTGTTTTATAAAAGTATTCACCAGATTTATATAAATTCATATTTTGTAGTTGCCCAAATCAAGATGATGCATTTATGGATATTATAAAAAAAATTAAAGACTTTGTAAATTTTGATGCCGAAGCAACTGCATCATGCCAATTTGGGCAGTTTTACAAATAGACTATGATCAGATAATTTCGTATTTTTTTGTTGCACAAATCTAAACAATACAGTTATGTAAATGGGAAAAATTATTGAATTTGTTCATTTTGGAGAAACTGTGTCACGCTAATTTGGGCAGTTGCACAAACAGACTAATCAGTTTCATCAGATAATTTCATGTTTTTAGCTGCCCAAATCAACACAATGCATTTGTGAAAATTAATAAATTTAGCTAGGCTATATAGCAAATTTTGCGTTTTGATTTGGGCAGTTTCACAAAAGTATTAGAGACATATTTTGGTGGCTGCCCAAATTGGCATGATACAGTTGGTTAAATGCATTCGTAGGCTACTACAGTTTGATCACCATGCAATAGGCTACAATACATCAATACGAATGTGCCAAATGAAAATTTTGCGGCACATTTCTTGTGCAAATAAGAAGCTGTACTTAGTTTGATAGGTAAAAGATATAAATTTATAGTTTTTCTTAATTCATGCAATTTTGTAGCTTTTCATATAGCAATTTTTGGCCTAATAATTGCAAGATTTTGCCCGAATTTGTGATGTTTTGAAACAACAGGGGGGGGGGCAGTTGCCCCCCTGCCCCCTGGCTTGTACGGCTATGGTCTATACCACCATAGAATCTCTGAAGTTGACTAAACAAACAAAGTAAGAAAGAATAACTGCTTGTTAAAAAAAAAACAGAACTAGAAGCTGAAGAGAAGAGAGCACAACATGAATTGGAATAGTTGAGACTTGATTTTGGAAGACCAAAATTGGACATTGGTGAGCCACCTATGGCTACGTTTGCATGATAGGCGAAATGAAATTTATCGAAATGAAATCTCAAAGCAGCGTAAAAAAGTTTTTTTTCACATGCCATCTCATTGGTGCTGCTTTTGATTTCGGGCGAAAGGTTGACATACGATACGTTGTAGCCTACAATAAAACGTGCAATGCCAAAGTGTAACCACTGCTGAAATAGCACATGTAGGCTACTTTCAAATTTCTTTTGGGTCAATAACACCAAAAGTTCAGAGTAAATTCATTTGTGATTTTCAAGAATAGGCCAGCTTAATTTATGGATGATGATATTATTCTTTATTACTAGCCTACTAGGTTACATCAGTGCATGTCTTTTGCATCTCTCAAGTGATTGCAGCTAACACTGGCAAATAGTCTTTTCAAGTTATTTTGTTCAGTCATTAGGCTCATCATGAACATTAGTATTTAGTAGTTCTGTGACATACAAACAAGTGGACGTGGCTAGGTTTACGGAACTAGCGAGTAAAACCTTAACTTTAACCTTAAGTAGGCTACCCCTAGCTTAACTCTGACAACACCTGTGACTAAGTTTGGTTTTAGTTTTTAATTACAACCAGCGCCGTAAAAATAGCTTCTTCGAAACAAAATACATCTGACACTCAGTTTTGAGAAAGTTAGCCTATACATAACATCAGTGACGTTCGGTGGCTTAAACCGTTGGGAAAGCAACTTGGAAATATTCTGCAGCAAGGTAGTAGGCACGAAGGGCGTAACCGTCGGGCGAAGCCCGAAGGCGTGTTGCCGAAGGCAACACTTCCAGCGAGGAGTCTGGGGGGCCTCTTCCAGAAATTTTTGAAAAACACTTTCAATTTGGTGCGCTCTGAGAGCATTTCCAAAAAACAATTCAAAAATAAAAATCTGTCAAATTGTGCTTCGCCTATGTCGTGATCATACATCCATTTAATGTTTAGAAGTCATGAACAATCTTAATTTTAACGTTGCAAGACCAAAATCCAGTGTTAGACATGGAATAATAGTTGTCTAAATATTTAATTCGTCATGACTGTTCATTCTCAGATATTCAGTTAGGCCTACACTACAAAAACTAACACTTAGGCCTAAACATTACAACCGCAAGCAATTTGTACAAAAAGCTGGATAAGTTTGCCTCCTGCGTATAGAAGCTTAACGAACTAAATATTGCATCCGCACCTGAACGTTCATTGGCGAAGTAACGTTATATCAACGCTGTAAAAAGGGCAAAGGCATGACTATGAAAGCTAGTAGGCTAAAGTACATGGCGAGGAGACATAAAAAGATAGCAACAATCTTTTCGCCTTTATGATGCTGTGCTGTGTACCGTGACAAGAGACCATTCTGTGCGTATGACGAGTTAGTCTAGCTCAGGGGTTCTTGAATATTTTCTCAACGCGGACCCCTTAAAAAAAAATTTACTTTGCGTGGACCCCCTTTATGGCCTAGTCCGAGAAACTTTTTTGATCAGCATGAATTGGACATAACGCTATAAAATTAAAATGAATTGGTAATAAAATTTATTTCTATTTGAATAAGGACCTTCTGATGATCTTCCTTTTCGGGTGAAACAGGCTGTCAATGGTTTAGAGGGTAGTAGGCCTAACTATATTTGATTTGAGGTATCAAAATTTAAGTTTTAATCATCATCATTAAGTTCCTTCCTCTCGTCAAGGGTTGGAGGCAATGAGACGCCAAGTTTCTCTGTTGTGAGATGTTTTTACTGCAGTTTTATAAATAAGTCCTGACCAGTCTTCAATATCATTAGTCCAAACTCTTGGTGGTTGCCCCCAGTAGCGTAGCCAGGAATTTTGAAAGGGGAAGAGGTTTGACGACCCAGCGACGGGGGTCTGGGGGCCTCCCCTAGAAAATTTTGAAAAATTACTTTGAATTTGGTGCATTCTGAGAGCATTTTCAACAAAAATGTGGTTACGAATATTCCTGTAAAATGGTGGTGTCTGGTGGCATAGCAAAAGGATAAGATCATGTTTTCTTCGGCATTTTTCGGAAATAAAGCTAAGTCTCTATGTTTTCTTGTTGCTAATTCCTGGCTGAGATGTTTGGTATTGGCAAAACTTGCTCTTTTAATGCAATTTTGTTTAAAATTAGGCATTTTTTTTAGACTGAAAGCATCATTCTCAATATCGTGACGTCACACGCGTGCCAAAGGGGGGGTTGCAACCCCCAAAACCACCCCTTGGCTATGCCACTGGTTGCTCCTATTTCGTTTGCCGTTCATTTTTCCTTCTAGTAGTTGTCTTTGAACAGAATTATTGCGAATCATGTGGCCAAAATATTTCAATTTTCTAAATTAAATTGTTTGTAGAATTTCCATGTTGGTTTGTATTCTGGATAGTATACATCTTTGTTTGTGAATTTATCCTTCCATGAAATTTTAAGCATTCTTCTATAAATCCACATTTCAAATGCTTCAAGTCGTTTAACCATTTGTGATGACAGTGTCCATGTTTCTGCATTGTAAAGTAACGTAGTCCATATATAGCACTTCATAATTCGTTTTCTAGTGTTGATGTTAATTTTGCGTGTTGTTAATGTCTTTTTTCATTTTTACGAAGTTGTTTCTTGTTATTTCTATTCGTCAGAAGTTGCTTCTTGCTATTTCTATTTTATGTTTTAATAAATTTAAGAAATAGCGAATGCAGATTGTTTTTCAATATCTTCGATTTAGTTCCATTAATGTGAAGGATGCTGCTGTTTGTCTTCAACAAGAACATGAAATTGTGGCTTCGTCTTCGATAAAGCAACATGCATGTCATCCTTTGCATCTAACCGGTTTCAACTCTTTATTTTGATAGTTAGGCTACTAAGGATGAAAATCGTGACTCACATAAATATGTAGTCGCAAAAGGGATTCTAGCAGCCATGGCTCTCTTTACCAAAAGAGGATATGCATAAACATTTCACAACCTTAACCTAGCTGATATCTAGCTTAGCTGCAACTGATAAAATTTTGCAATGTTCAAATAGCGGCAAAAACAACAATGTTGAAAGTGACATAGCTTAATAAATATAGGTACGGTAACAAAAAACAGACAATGCGATAACAATTATCTGGAAACGCCAAACTAGAAATCATCAGCGCTGTTTGGAACTTAATCTCTTTTCTTTTGAAAAATTTATTCTACACTAAGCTCTTTCTGCCCTAATAGGACATATTCGTCCTGTTTCGTTTAAGTGGATGTATGGGATATTTAAAACTTTTATTTTGCTCAACCAACAGTTTGGACACATTCGGCCGTTTTCAGTTTTCAAAAAATATATTTTTCTACGGCAACACTGCAGTAAAAATTGCGCGACAGTTGTTTGAAGTGGAAGTTTCGGTAAGCACTTTAACTGGAAAGTTTCATTAACTGCCTGTAAAACCTCGAGCCAATCAGAAGCTACGTTGTCTGTGACATTGGAATCGTAAAAAACGTGCGAAAACCCAAATGGACGACATTTGCATTAGCTTCATAGCTGGCGGCGTGACGACATTTGCATTGGCTGACATTTGCATTAGCTTCACAGCTGGCAGCGTAGTGCAGGAAAACGCAAGTAGCCCACATCATGAATGATCATCAGGAAACTCAGGTAAGGTTTGTTTTAGTTGAGTCAGATCTATTCTTCAGGTAAACTATCAATGCTAGACTGCAGTTATATTATTCACTCATACACCCATATATTATGAATGGAATAGCCATTTGGGGCTCTACATACAAAGCATATATTGAGAAACTACAAAAGTTGCAAAACAAAGCAATAAAAATAGTTGCTAGAGGGTTGTGGTCAGAACACGTTACACCATACTTCAAGCAGATAGAAGTTCTAAAAATAAAAGACATTTACAAACTAGAAATTGCTAAATTAATGTTTAAATATAATCATAATTCTTTACTCTGTACTTTTTCGAATTACTTCAAAAAAACACCAAACGTTCATAATCGCTCAACTAAATGTTCAATCAAAAATGATAATTACTTTGTTCCTCTGTATGGTACAACAAAACTTCAACAAAGCATCAAGCATAGTGGAGTAAAAATATGGAACTCAATCCCACTAGATATTAAAAAAGGATATTTTGACTCATTTAAAAAACTTGACAAAAACTAAGTTTGCTTCTGTCTTGACTCTTTGTTGCTAGTGTAGATATTTTAGTGCAATCTTTACTAAATGTTTATCATCGACTTGGCTGAGGGTGGCTGCTTGACTCGAAGACCGTCATGGTCACTTCGCAGTTTCCCGTTGTGATTTACTTACTTCAACGATGCAGTGTACATTTGTTATTTTTTTTTGTTTCAATTGAGTTCGTTAAGTGTGCTGCATCATTTAATGATTTTGCTGTTATGATATTGCACAACAAACAGTAACAGTAGTTGGTTTTAGTAGTTGGTTTTAGTAGTTCATAAACAGTAGTTGGTTTTAGAAAGATTGCTACATTTAGTGCGAGCCTTGAGCTTGCACATTTGAGCATAGCATATCCAAACGAGGTGTAATAGGCCTACTTGAAAGACCCAATCGGAGTTCATCTTCGACTTCAAATCGAGAACAATACTTTGTTTTTATTGTAACCAATGCAGAAAATCCACATTCACAAAGATAAGATGTCGCAATAGGTAAAATTATTTTCAAAGCTTTCTGAGACAGTAGTGAATACTCATGTGCAGCTTGTATCTAAAATTTTATCAAGCTCACTCTCAGATGGATGCAACATATTCAAAGTAGAGAAATAAAACAGACTAACCTTAGCGGGTTTAACATATAATTTATTTTACGAATTTTCATTTTATCTATATTGCAGATTTAATTCCTGATGAGGACAACACGTACGTGTCGAAAACCTTTGAAATTATTTTGATTATGTTATATTTTTTTGTGTGTAAAAAAATATGTTAAACCCGCTAAGGATACTTTGTTTTATTTCTCTATGGTTCAACAAAGCAAACTCTCTACAAAAGCTTTAATATTCAAAGTAGTGTCACTGGTCAGTTCACGGACTGGAAACCAATGAAAACTCCAAAAGTTCAAATCACCAAAGTACTGTAGAAGTTAAATTGAGAACCGCTGCTCTAAGAGATGTAGCTAGTATGGCTAAACATTATTTAGTTGCCCATGATGAGAAGTTGTCGATCGAAGAGACATTGTTATGCAATAATGACGAGGAGCAAACAAATGATTTTAAAAGGGTTCTGTTCCTCGAGAAATACGATATTTTAATTGTAATGGCTCAGGTCATAAGGGTGTCAATTGTCGAAGTAAGCCTAACAGAAATCATCAAGATGCAAGGAAGTGGTGCAATCGTTGTAGTAGGCAAGGACACAAAGCAAAGGAATGTAAAGATAAGTCATTTTCCCTAACCAATCAATCTGGAAAGAATGGGAAAAACACGGACGTTTATCGAGGAGGTTGTGTGATAATAATCATTCATGAACCATTGATTGAAGAGGAGACACCGGATGAAAGTGATAGTCAGCTGTAGAAGAAAACGGGAAAGAAAACGATAAAAGGTGATTATGAAAAAATAATGCCCAAAGATTACTTGCCCGTAGTGACTGGGACAGTTGAAAAATACCCGAAGATTACTTGCCCGTAGTGACTGGGACAGTTAAAAACAAAAAAGGTAAAAGTTTTACGTGATACTTGGTCTTCGGGTATAATGGTGAGGAGAGAATTAGCAGACTACATTAGCAGAATATGCAATAAATTTTGTTTTCCATTTGTTTCAAATCAAACAAGATTAGGTCTACTGATGGACCAACAAACTTTTTAACATTGTTGAACAATCGATGTGGTTTTCAAGAAATAATGTTCGGGAGATGGCTATTAGACAAAGGTTCTTCAAAGAAATGCATATCTCGCTCGTCATGTAGGCTAGATGTGCTCCTTGTAATGTTGGGTGACAAGAATGAAAGTGTCCAGAACTGTCTAGCAGTGAATAAAATACTTTAGTCTTGTGTTACTCTGCAACAGTCAGTTGGATGACAATGCCCACATGGTCATGTAAAGCTCTAAACGTAGTGGACTTCCTTTTCTTTCGAGTCTTATAAGTTTGGTTGATAAACCACAGATCGACACATTCTTGTGCGACGGAGTTGTACATTGAAAAGTCCCACTTGCCGCATTGCTGCATTGGGTGGTAAGCTGAGAGCACAAAAGAAGATGGTCCGCTGTTTGGGGCTTGTTACGACATAACTTTGCCTTTGTTGTAGTCCCACTTTACCATTGTAGATTTGGTACGGGCAACACCGGTTCGGAGTCGATTCAAAGTTTTCCACTTTGCCGGACGTTTGCTCCTGGAGGAATGAATTCTGATGGTGGAACCTTCATTTCCACGTATGATTGGTCATTTCGAAAGGTTGTTTCCATTGTTTAAGCCTTTTTTTTTTGAGATTAGTGGCCGAACGTAGGTCAGAAAGTTTTTTTTTATTTCAACCGTGTCTGTGCAACAGTTTGTCCATAGAGATGGTGTCTTTAATCGCATGTTTTCTTTAACCTTTCAGCTTCACTCTTAACATCTCTTGTAATGTGTGGTGGTGCAATACCAGCGAGCAGGTAAAGTTTGTTGGTATTTGTAGGCTTCAGGCATCCAATAATAAGTTACGCAAGAATGGTTAAGTGCAGGGTTGAGTTTTGTTGAGTGACAGGACCTGTTCCAAACAGGACATGCATATTCTGCCTTGTAGTAGAAAGAGCCAATGGTGTCATTCTGAGAGTTTGTGGGTTAGTGCCCCATTCAGAGTTAGTAAGCTTTCTCATGATATTGTTTCTGATGTTAATAGGGGTAAAATAAGCCTTTTCTGCCTGATGGGGTTTTCAGATCCTTTAACCCTTTAATGCCCGGACTACTTTCTACAAACGAAAAAAAATTTTTTTTCGTTTTTTAGTGACATTTGTGACCCAATAAATCCATTTTTATCAAAAATTTTATTTTTTGTGTTTTAAATAAAAAATTAAAAAATGTTGCCAAATGGCTACATTGGGCATACAGAGTGCGCAAATATGAAAATTCTTAGATACAAATTATCCTGTAAATTCGATCGCTGAAGGTCAAAAACCGAAGAAGAAATGTTATATGCATTTTACAAAGAGTAACCAGAAAACTAAATGGCTTTAAGATTCTTTGGCAGGCTATTTGCAATTTATATTATATTCCTCCGGAGGAATTTGCTGACATTTCCATTACAGATGCTCTATCAAGGGATTCACTTCGATTGTCATAGCCTTCCTCGTCTCTTTTCTTCATATCTGTGTTATCATTGAAGTTCATGCAACAGCGTTTCAAATCTGTTGCGTGGCATTCAGTCAGCTATTAGAGAGTATCTCGTTCGTCTTTCCCATTACATCCTTCTCGAAGGCATCTTTACAATACTGATGTGTAGGAGGAGCACTCCTATAAGCTTTTTCATTTCAGCAATAGATGTAATCAAGACATGTCCGTCTTTTTGATGAGCGTAGAGTTTTGATTCACGGACAATATTTCCAAACAGCTCGTCATCAAAAAACTCTAAAAAATACTCCAAAGGGGTTTCATATTCAGATAGAGTATACCCTTGATCCTCCCACTGAACATCCAAACTGGGTTTAAATACCTCCTTCTTCCACGTACACTGGCGTTTTGTGGTTTTACTGGTTGACCGTTTTGTCGGTTGAACCTCTTTCACACTTTCCACAACCACTTCAACTTGTGGCTGTCTTGTAGTAGAAGGCGCCGAAGATAACCTTGATGAAGAAGTAGGCATTCCGCATCTTCATCGGACTCATCCTCTTACTCTGAAATGTCACCAGCGGGCACAACTATCGCAATATCCCATTCAACACCAAATCTACATTATTTTCATCAATTGTAGATAATTCAGGCAGCGTTACAGTAAAGAACGTATCTGCATAAAAAGTAAAAAAAAATCAAAAATTTATTCTATTCCATGGAATTTGGACTCTTTCTACGCCCAATGTAGCCATTTGGCTACATCAAAATTTCGGGTAACATAACTAAGATTAAAAACATTAACTTCAAAATTAAAGTATTTAGGCTAGTTATTTGTTGATATGACTTTGTGAAAACACACAAAAGTGCAATCATTTCTTCAAATAAACAAATCTGCAGTGCTCTGAAGCTGCCTCATTTTCTGACTATTTCAACTTTTCAATGGTCACCTCATCACCATGCTTTCTTCGAAAGGGAATTGTGGGTAATTAGTGTTTCCAATAAATTTCTTTGCTATTATTGTCTTCACAAGAGATAGAATGGTGGATTAAACCATGACAAGGAAACATATTTGTTTTTAAAAAAGTTACAGGGGCCCCTCAATTAAGGTGTGCCAATTGGCTACACTGGGCATTAAAGGGTTAACTAAACAAAAAATGCCATAGCACCCAGGTAATACCTTGTGCCGAAATCTCACAAAAACTACAAAGAAATAACATTATAAACGAACACATCAACTCAAACAAAACACTGTTTGCACTCTGCTTCTACTCTACTATAAGCATAACAGTCAAAAGTCCCAAAAGACTTTAAATTTTTGTTCATTGTTGAAAACAAATTATTTGCAGATTTCATCTACACTTAGTTCATCCAAATACATACATGATGGGCATGGCACATGGCAATGCAATTGAGTCTTAAAGCAGTCATTGTGCTTAGGAGCCATGTTTTTAAGCGGCGTAGCGAGCTAAACGATCTGTCAGCTTCTGCAGAAGAAGTGCCATTGACTAGTAGCAATCTTACAAGTTTTTCCGCACTGGCATACAACTCTTTGACAATAGGTTTAAGCCCCATTAACTTGTTTCGAACATCGCACACATACTTGGCCCAAAATTTTCACGTCGAAGCCATATCGTTCCAACACTGTCGTTGACTGTGCCAGATACTAAAACTTCTTCAAGCATTTGGTGAGTCTTAATTCTTTTGCCATTGAAGCGGTGGGTAAGGCCTTGCACTATGCTGTCAGTAGATGCATAGAACTGCCTTCTGTAATGAGAAGCGAGGTCATGGAAAACACTTCGCTCACAGCGCCTTCTTGAAATTTGGATTTTAGCTATAAGCCTAAGCTATCCACTTGCTGCTGAGATTCCTTGTAAGTTATGACTGCATAAATTGTTCTTCATTTCTAAAACTCTGATAAATAACTTTTGAGTTTTCAACTAGCTCCATCGTGCCGCTGATAGTATAAGACTTGGTCTGCAACAGGCCAGTTATCTTTTCAAGTGGTTTGAATAAAACCTGGCAAGGTTGCAATGCAAAGTAAGTGTTGCCTTGCAATAATTGGGAATAAAGGCCTAATGATTTCGCATTGTTGAAATTTTGAAGTGTGTTTGGCAAGGCTTCGTAGTTTTACAACACTGAAGAAATGGCCGGAACACGTGTCAGCAATCTTGTTTGGCACAAAGTGTGCAAAGTATGATGGGATTCCTCCTGCAGGGCGATTTTGAACTTGCCAGACTGATTTTGTAAATACAGTACAGTAACTTAGCTCCTGAACAATTCCCATAGCATGTAGGTCTCTATTGCATTCAGAAGTAATGGCAGCCTGAGCAATTAAATTGCAACAATGGCTACCGCAATGTATATAGCCTACAAAGCCAATGATTGCAAAAAAGCGATTAGTGGGGGGGTGGGGGGGGAAATTTTGCATTAGTTACCCCCACTCCAATTCGTGGGGAGGTAATCACCCCTTGGCCCCCCTCTAACGGAGCCCATGAGTATTACAAATAATTATGTTTTAGACGAAATATTCTAATTTGTTAGGGTGTCGGAAGAATCCAAAAATTAAACAAAAACACCTTGATAGGGAAAAATATTAAGATTTTAGTGACCCATCTAATACACATGCATCAAGAAGTGTTGTTTTTTATTGTTGAATTGTGTAATATAATTTATAATGAGCTAGCATAGTAAATTTTAGTTTTCCATTACATTTACAATAAAAGTTTATGGGGTCCTGAAAATGGCAAAGATTTCTATATGCTACCTCCACATTTCACAAGTCAAAAACGAGGGTAGTACTCGAAATTCAAATGGCCGCCATAGACGTACCATTCGAGGAGATATTGATCTAAAACCTAGGATTCTTTTGTATGGTAGCCTAAGGCATAGTATGACAACTTTTCAGCAAAATCTGAGAGGTATCGTATTCGAGACATCTTCATATTGGCTGTTTTCATGTGGAATGACCCTATTTTTCGCTTTAGCTCGCTGTGGACCCGGTAGAGTTCATCTAAATTTTGTAATATTTTGAACAATTGATTTTTATATGGATAGAACAAATTTAATATACTGCCATAAAAAAAAATTATGAGGGAGGTTTGATGCACCCTATCTGTAGGTGTCGCAGATGGTTGCGCAAATTTCACTTTATTTTTTTTGGGTATGAGTGGTTGGCTATAAATCGGAAAATCTCTACAGCCCCCATCTCTTCATTCAGTTGGAATCCAATGTAATCAAATCGTTTAGAGATCGAAGAACTTCACGCTACAAAGTCACATGGTGGCGGTCTATTACTCGGAATTGCAACATAATCTATACTTGTTTAATTATCAAATACTTTGGTATTTAAAACAGCACAACAGTTTGTTGCGATTGCATAGTTTGCAACCCGTCCATTCCTATTCCTACTTCCCATAAGGTTTTATGTAAAATTGATTCTAGATTTATTTTAGATACAAAATGTGGTATCATACTATTTCTCTTCTTTTAGCCACCTTTGAATGTTGGAAGGTTTTCTGCACTACGATTGTTTTAGGCTAGGGGTTCCCAACCGGGGGTACTCGTACCTCTTGGGGGTACGAGATAGAACATCAAGGAGTACGAAGATCCTTGGGCCACAGAGCAGCTTTTCAAACAAATTTCACAGTAGAGTTTTATTTTGGAATTGTAAATGATATTATGCCATTACGGTCGTTGCTTTGAAAAAAAATATCTACAAACTTTGTTGTTATTTAGTAGGTTGAGAAGCCTCATTGTCTCATAACAATGTGTTTTTTACTTTCTGCTGCTGAAAATGTCCGCCTCGATAGCTCAGTTGGTTAGCGCGTGACTTCTGGAACGAAGAACCTTCAAGATCAAGCGGCGTTGGTTCGACTCTCGGGGTGTGCGCTTAAGCAACGCATGTTAAGGACTGCTCTCCATTCAGCGGCATGTAATGGATAGAATAATTCCCAGGCAACAAGACTTCAACAATCGGAAACTTCACTCTGTCAATCTCGGTGACCGGGCCTGCGTCAGTGATTCAAAGCCTCTACAAGTAGGCTATGCGAAACTGCCAGGATTAAGTGCTGCAAGAAGCTTTCCCAGTCCGAGGATAAAGATTCAATCAATCAAAATGAAAATGGAAACCTTGCTAATTTTCCTTGTCTTGATGACATTGCTAATAACTCTTTGCTACTGCAAAATGTCAAGTGAAATTATTTCCCATTTAAAGATGCTGGTTGATTCTTTCATGGTTACTTTCTTGCTGGTGAATTGAATTATTTCCAGCATTGGATCATAAATCCATTTCTTTTTGATTTAACAAAATGTCGAATGAATGATAATTTGAAGGAGAACATCAACGAAATGAAAAGCTGCCAAAAATTGAAACTGCTATTTGACAAATCAAAGTTAGAAGATGTTTGATGTGTTGTTATGAAGCCTTCCCAAGTCTTGCTATGACAGTGTTAATTCTCTTCTCAACAACTTCTCAACAACAATTTTTATGAAAGTGGCTTTTCGACCATGATGTATATCAAAAATAAGTACAAAAATCGTCTGCAACTAGAAGATGATTTACTAGAATGTTGGCTTGAGTAAAATCGAACCATCGTTTGAGCGAATTTTATCAATAAAGCAGCAACAAATATCTCACTGAGAAGTGTCAAAACAAAGTAACTGACATTTAATTTCTTTTGGTAATTTTTGCATTTTTGTGTAAAATATCGGTTTAACGTTTAATTGAGCTATAAAAGCAATTTAATTTAGCAATATATACCTAAAAAATTCAATCAGAACTTTTGGGGGTACGAAGAATGCTCTGACCTGACAAAGGGGTACGAGCAGCAAAAAAGGTTGGGAACCCCTGTTTTAGGCGAACATGGTCTTGTTGCCACCACATCAATATAATGTTTATGCGTTGTCATTGTCGCCGTGCATAGTCAAAACGATGCTTGTTTGTGGTACAAAAATTTCTTGCACGAGTTGGTTATTACTTGGAAATATATAATTCAACCTCGTTAGCTAAACACACAATAGGCCTGATAGAACACTAATAAAGGAAGACGTGTTGTCGGAACGTGCCAAACATACGCGTCCACGTGCTTGTTTGAATTGCATTTCAGAAAACTGACCACCCTATATACCACTGTCTTTAGACTTTACCCACCAACTTAGTTTTATAATTGCTGTTGTTTTGTGAAAGATAGGTCAGGAATCTCAAGACTAACCAATATTCAAAGATCCCAGATATAGAATAATTTGTTTTTGTGCATTCCGAGAAACCGATGAACGCGGCGTCATTTTATAATCGGCATTGCACTAATCATCCCAACAACAAATACCACTTGATGTAAACGATAAAGCTGCAATAATTCTGGAACGACACGCTAAGTGGTAATTGAGGTTATTTTAAATGTTATAAATATGAAAAAGAATCTTCGTTCTATTTTTTTCTTCGTCATAACATTAATCAAGCATCTTTCCACAACCACAATAAAAACGACATTTCAAAGATTGAAGATCAATAAAAACCATGACAATATCGAATATACGTATTTATGGAAAAAATTTTAGTGGAGTTTTCTTATTTAAATGCCATTTCATGATGGTCTATATTTAGAGTATTTGTGTATTGCTTACAAAACCATTCATGTTGTCACGTTGCTATGTTTTCATGATGTAATTTTTTTAAGGTTTTTTTTTATGTTGTTCATTTATGTTTTTTAGTGACGTAATGTCATACGCTTGGCCGTGACGCTTATTCTATTGTGAAGACTATAACTCGGCTTTATAAGCTAAGATTTGATGTTGCAATCTAAATTATCACACTCAAAATAAAAACGATCACTTTTTTCAATGTCATAAATAGTACGATTTAAGTACGTTGAAGTTATAGCATTTGTGTAAACGTAGCAGGCTTGTACGTAGCCTATGCATACTTTTCAACAACCCAATAAAACAATAGTTCCCTAAATTTTTGTATTTGTGGTTTATTAAAACCCCAAGAATTGATTTACGAACCCGATATCATAGTAATGCAAGACCACATGTCAGAAATTAGTTTTGTTTATTGGGCGCTTTATGATATTTTAAAAATACGGATATATTTTCATTTTTAATGCATAACCCAAAGAAAAGCAAAATTTTATTGCACTTAAGAAATCTTTTGATGCAAATTTATGAAATTTATTATTGCTTCGTCGACAATATACGAGATAGACGTGGCCCCAGCCAACTTACAAGGAAACGAAGCGAGACATCTACTCGATTTCTCTGTTTCTTATCTATCAGTAGTAGCCAAAAAAAACGCCTTTCGCACAAGTATGCACTCAAAATATCAGTTCACATTGGATTGATTTCTAATAGATACCGTTTTTGTTTTTAATTGACCACCAGAATAAAATATTATGGTTGAACATTACAACATTCAACATTACATTACAATGTTCTCGTTTTGTCGCTTCTTCCTTTTTCGAGACCTCTGCTATGTTTGGCATATACAGTATTGTTTTTCGTTGTGATGGTCAGAAATAAAAACAAACTGAACTGAACATTATTTTTCACACTGATTAAATATGCATTATCAGGAATCTTCCATGAAGGCTTTATTGTGCAGTATTATTAATCAGAGATTTTTTTTCTGAGCATCCTCATATTTGGTAAATGTTGACCAAAATTTTTAAATGAATCTCTAAATGTTTACTAATATAAATGCATATCAAGTGCAGTTAGTAATTTCCAAAAAACTTTGCAATCTGTTTCACCTTGATCGGGGTCATCAGAATGTTCTTATTCAAATAGAGAAATTTATTTGAAATCATATTTCATTCTGCAGAAGCTCCGTCAGTAAAGAGTTTGTCTCTTGCAAAGCTCTTTTACTTCTTTCTTGATTTTAAAAACGCACATAATAACAAGCTTTCTGGAAAGCCATTTCACGGCTGGATAAAAAGGGAAGTGATGCTACGACTCCATACTTTCTAATGGTGCATTTCATGGTCTGGAATTTAAAGCTTGATTACGATTCTGGACCACGGTTCCTTTCATTTTTCACTTGTGGAGCAGAAGTGCAACCGCTAGAGATCAAAACGTAGCCTAATTAACTACAAGTGTTAGAGATATCCGGTCTACATACAAATCAGTCAAAAGATAGCGTTGAGGCTGTATACGGGGTCAAGGAAGTATTAAATCAGATTGTTTTATTTCCTGGCGTTTACATTAAATTTCCTTTATTTCAGCGGCATTTTCTCCCTAATTAATAGGCACATTAGAAAGAGTCATTTATTTATTAACCACTAATAACAAGGTTTAATTTTCCAACTGATCCCACGGTCCTCATTTGAGATCGATTTGACCTTCCGAAAGAACTAACTATACCTCTAGAAAAGATTTCATGAAAACATCCCATTGTGTTTGTTACAAACTGATTTCGCTCCTCAATTATAACCTTTTGGAAAAGATGCTACTTTAACTTATGTTGACGTTTTCAAGCGTTTGTTTTTGTAGCTTTGGTTGAGAATAAAAGTGCTATTTAAATGTGATAGCCTACCTAAACCAATATAAACGAAATGTATTCCTCATGACTCATGAAAGTTTATGCGTATACCACTCAATTGGATACTGGATAGGCCTACTTCGAACCCATGTATTCTTGTTGCAAAAAGGTACCTAAGGATCTAGGAAAGGTGCTAGATGTTCTGCAACGGCAGCTACTGAGCGACTGATTGCAAGATGTATGATGATGAATTAAATAAGATGTAGCCTATACAGTGATAATCTGCTTTTATGATCTGTATGATGATGATTTGAAGGAGCACATTGTCTGAGCAAAAATTTTGCAACATTTTGGTAGTTTGTGTGTTTTTTCGCTTTCACAACCGTGGAAAAAATCCAAACGACTAATTACTTAATGACTAGACTGTCTGATGACTAACATTGCTAATATTAGTGACTTGTCATAAGCAAAAGACAATCGGAAGCACGGAGACGTAGCCACGGGGCCTGGTAGGCAATCACACTCCACAAAAATATTAAATTTTCTATTATACCCCATACAAGTTTTTATTATATACATTACACAAGTTATGATTATTATCTAGATTCAATATCTTTGAAGTAGGCTTAGATGTGCAAGTCACATTGTGACATTTCAAGATTTTTTCATTGTCAGTAGGCTACCTGCAAAATCCTGTATTTTTTTGATCGTCGTCGCTTGAGTGCCTGGAGCCAAAAAGTTTTTTTTTTACCATCCCAGGTTGTGGTTGCTTCCTCGAACAAAACGCAGGCTTTTAGAGGCCAGCCAAACCTTACTCTTTTCATCATCCAAGACACGAGGATATTTTACTTTATTTAGTGGCAGAGGATGGTAGGCTATTATCTTTAGTGGCAATGTTTGGCTGGCCTCCTCCTCATCTCAAAACTTGTAGGGAAGCAAAATGCTAACTGCTCATTGGTGCGTGATTGAGTGCGAAAGCCAGCTAATTAACTTGGACTTACTTGTTTACTGCGTATTTTTAATCAAAACCCACTTCATTGCATAACATAAATACTGAAACTTATAAAGACATACTGCACTTGCACTTACAATTTACATTGTATACAATACAGTATCTTTCAGCCTATACGTTTTAGTTTATTTATTAATGTCATATGACTTAGCTCACTCTTGATTGTGTCACGTAAATTTTTAATCTGCCATTAATGGCAGTAAGCATGGCTAGCTACCTAAAGATACGGCTTGATTCGTCACATTTTGCAGAAATTTCCAGATTTTGCTAACTTTTGGCGAATGTTTAAGCAAAATTTTCTAAAAATTATATTTTTACGCTTTGTTTGCTGTTTTCCCCAAATGACACGATAGGTTTTACATCCTCACATGTTGAAAAACAAAGAAAATTTGATTTCGAAGATTTTAGTCAGACTGTTAATTTTTCAATAAGAGTCTGATTTAGCGTTTTTCAACTTACTTTTTTTCATTTGCTATTGCTTCTCCAAAGCAAAAAAAGCTTTTATGTCATTAGGAGACAGCAAAAAGTAAAAACATCTCAGAAAATGTCAGTCAAACACTAGCAGTAGGAATCAAAATCTGCAAAATGTGACAAATCAGGCCGCATCTCCAGGTGGCCATGCAGTAAGCTACTGTAGATACAGTATTTATATTTTAAATAGACTATGTTTCAGCAATTAAAATACTTGCTTTACCAAAAAGTTTTGCAGCTCTCTGAAAATTTTCAGTCTGGCTACGTCACAGGGGTGCCTTATTTGTATGAAATTACGATAAACCGTAGTATAGAAAATTGTTAATGCATCACAAAGTAACTAAAAGACTAACATGCTGTCTCAAAAACTACAAACGTCAAACAAAGAAAGGAAATATACAAAAACCAAACAAGCAAACTAGTTACATGCAGTTATCTGCCCAGAAGGTGGCTTACACTTGTTACGCTTTTATTGGTCAGCGAATTACAAAGAAGTACAATATTACTTTTATGAGGTCAATAAATCGGCTTTGTTAAGCGGAGTTGGAGATTTTAAAACTTCGTTGACAAACTAAAGATCGAGATTAAAAAACTACTGCTGCTTTATGCGTCACGCAAGATCTTTACACATGATAGATTACGTGTCTGTTTGCTGGCTTGATTGAACCAAATAATACGTCTAAAAATTAGTAAAATCCTTTCTCGAAGGAATATATTGCGACAAGTACACAAAATGTCAATGATACGTCAGAGAAAGCAAGAGTGACAAAGTACGATGCGCAATTATGTAATTTTGTCTTACGCACGCAAGAACAGTAAGCTAATGACGTAGGAACAGTGTGCGAAGCCACTGTGGAGTGCACTTACGCCACAATGAAACGTGATGGAACTACGAGTGGAATATGTCAATTTAGCACAGAACGGATTTGAACGCAAATCACCAGTTCGCTTATTTGACGTCGAAAATGTTTGTAACTTTCCAAAATATGTTGATCGCTGCCTGAACGCATTTATCAAAGAATATTCATGAATGTAAATTACATAAATTGCTATTTAAAAAAAATAGTTGCTGATTTTTAGTAAACTTGCGGATAGGACCCTAGAGTTTTAAGTATTTAAGACCAATTAAAATTAAATAAAAATACCAAGCTGAAAACCTAAATATAGTTTTTCATAAGTTGACTAATGTCTTTCATTTTATCGTGCTTTTATTATTATGAAAACATGATAGACTTAAGTCAACTTACACGAACCACGAACCTATCACGTCTCCGACATTTGCATAGAAATATTCGAGCAATGAATTCTACGTTGATTGTGGGGAAGAAAATCGTTTATTTCGGCCAAGCAATGTTTTCTTATGTAGAAGAAGCAGCCGAAACAAAACATAAATCCTTTAATTTCAGGGATAATTCGACGTCGTGAGCAAAATTTTTGACCGATTTTACACATTCAGAGAATTTTGTCTATTTCTATCCATTCACTCCACGTTGCTGGTTTTTCATAAACTTAAAACTTCATGGGTTTTAAAACAATTAGATGACGTCACATTAAACTCGCGTGCTGCCTGTTTGCAGGGTTGGTGAACATTAAGTAATCAATCCGTTAAGCGTAGTTGAAAAGAGTTTTTCGGTTACAGAACGTTTTTTTCTGAATGTCAATGAAGACTTCATTTGACGCAACTCTCGACCTTCGTAACACAAACCTTGTTGTCATGACGATTATTAAACATTGCAACCTCAATTGAGTTTACAAACGTGAAGTTAAAACAAAGGTTAGCTCTTTTTTTGTGACTCAGAAAGTTTTAAAACAGATTGAGACTGCGTAATTATTTTCATATTTTTGTGGTGAGGACAACCAAAATGCTGACTTGATTACTGAATATCCTATAAGCTGGTGGAGTCTTGATGATGATAGTTGACCAGAACTTCAAAAAAATGTGGATTGTTTTTTTAACAATCATGAAGTGTAATGCAATGTAGCAGCTTGTATGTGGTAACAACGCAAACAATTTATTTGAACCAAAGCAAGCCAGTGGGAATATATTATTGTTTTCCATATTTTCGCACAGCAGTTTGCACTATCTGGATAAGAAGTACCAGTTATGATTGCAGCACGTTCTTCATGATTGAGATTGAGATTGAATGCGGATTTCTGAAAAAAAAATTTCAGTGAATTGTTTTTATGTTGCCTATAAGGAGATTTAAATGTAAAATGTAAATGGATTTTCTGTTTCGCTGAAGCGCATTGGCAATATGATACTTTCCATGCCCACCAATTGCATTGCAAACATTGTGGTATCGATCGATCATATCGAATAGAAAATTATGTTCCGAAAGTGTGCAGCAAAATAGTATGCAAGTTTGTTGGCAATGTAAAATACTTGGAAATGAAATTGCTTTACATGGTTAAGCGAATTAAAGAAATAAAGTACAGCATTGTGGGAAGAATTTGACTCCCAACAAACGATATGAATCACTTTTGTTATGCAACAAAAGTTATTTTTGTCGACTACCGAGTGGTGAGAGCGCCTGCTTGTCGTTTCAAAGCACATCGGCTCGACACCACGCCAAAGCACGCCCTTGTGCATCGGAAAGACATGCATGAAAAATGATTGGAAACAAAACTTCTGACTCGATGTCTCTGCGCTGTTTCCAGCTCTCTGTTGTAATACGTGATTCGTAGTAATAGTGCACAGTATTTTGTCATAATGACTTCAAAATGAAAATTATACCATTTTAGTACGTGGTGATATAGCTTATACTGTAGCAGCCTTTGTTTCTTTGTTGTAACTTATTGAACAGCTTTACCGTGTTTTCTACGCTTTGTATAGACAAGGAATAAATAAAAGTCAGTCAATTAATTTACACAAATCTATAAATAAGAGGTTACAAAAATATCACACCTACGAATACAATTATCATTAATTAATTTCTTATCATCAGGCCCATCCGTACGCTATTCAGTTGATGGTATGGTGGTTTATGTTAGTCATAAAACATTGCCCATCAAGAACATGACATTGCCCATCAAGAACAGGACATTGCCCATCAAGAACAGGACATTGCCCATCAAGAACAGGACACTAAAATGTTATTTAGGTTCTTAATTAGAAACACTGGCTATTGTTTCGGTGAGAGAATATTTTTATCAACACGAAAAAAGTCTTACACAAACATATAAAGCTTAGTGGCAGCAGTAGCTTGTCATCTTGAAAGCCATCATGCCAAAAGTTACAAAAACGGTCATCAATATTTCATTTGAAACACTTCTTTGTACAAAGATGGCTTCATTAGATTCATGCAACTTTCCAAAATCACTCATTTTAAAATTACTGGGTTGATCTTTAGCTTCATGTAAGGATTGCACCGCGAACTGGCTCCAGTTGTCCTCTGTATCTTGGAATTCTCAACCTTTTAAAGCATAATCTACTTATTTAAGAAAGGCATGAACTTAGAACTCATCAATGTACCAGTTCTAACAGTTTTGAAGACACGTATCGAAGATATAGAAACACTTCCCGTCCAATAATGAAAGGGGATTATTAAGCAGAATTTTTAAACGACTCAAGAACGCGTCGCGACATACAGTTTTAGAATCTCAATTATTGTCTGTTGTAATTTATATAACTTGCTTAGGCTGTATGCGTGATGCTGGGCGACCGGGATTTTTTTAAGAGATGATGTGTTTATTCTATTTCACATTAAGGCAAGCATCGTCAAAAACATATAAATGTGTTTTAGAAAAATTGAACAGAAAACAAACTTCAGGATGAAAACAAAATGAAGTTGTCTGTGCAGGTATTTTTCTTGATTAATTGGTACAAGAAGATTCCATCGGATCCTCAAGCATAGCACCATGCAAGAAAACAAGCTGAGTGCTAAATCAAAATTACGAATATGACTAGCGAGTTTCTTGTAAGAAAACAATTAAATGGTCAATGTACCGTATGTAATTGGACACATTGAATACCATAACTTTAATTTTTCATACCCTGCGTATTTATATTAAATTACGTAAAATTCTAATAACTAACTTTAACATCCATCACAAATTAAGTTATTTTGGAATCTTGGCTGACGACTGACACTTTTAAACAGCTTTTGGCATCAGTGCGTGTGAAGGCTGTTATTAGCAACCGAACAAGCCGCACTTTCCAGAAGCGATCTGGGCGTGGATTGCGTGGCCTGGTCTTGCGTAACGATTAATGCTGCATAAAACCAGCTGGTATTCTATGCCTTCCAACATTTCAACTCAGTGGCCCAGAGGTAGCGGAACAAAATTTAAAAGTTATTAGCTTACATGAAAAGCGACTGTGCAATGAATTCTCGATTTACCGTTTCAATGTTATTTTTGTAATAATATTTAGATTGCTGTGATTTAACGCGGTTGACGGCCTTAAACAAACTTTCATACCTGTTATTTTCTTTGAGATGAAAGGTTGAATGCACAATCATAGTCAGAGCGATCATTTTTTACATTACAAAACAAGAAATTTGATTCGGTGAGCTGTGAAAGTTTGCTTGATCTGCTTTGCTAAGCAATACCAAGTCATAGTTGTTGCAATAAATCAGTCGATCAAATTGTATGAGGGTTATTGTTTGGTAAGCTGTGGTTTCAAAGTACGGTATCTAGAAGCATGCTAGAAGTAAGCAAGAACTGAGGACATAGATTTCACTTTTCTGTTAACGGGACGATAACAGCGATAAAATTTTCAAACTAAAATTTATTAGAAACAAGTTCGTGACGTCAAAGAATTGCAATCAAATCAAAGTTTCTCTAAAATTCAAATCCTGAAAATGCATTTGTCATGAGCTTCCCAGATGGGTCGATCACAAACTTTTAAGTCTTCGGGCCCACGAGCCTCAGCTAAAAGCAAAATTATAACTACAATATAACATTATGCAGTGTTGATTAGTCATTTGACTTCTTGTAATTATGAGGTTGTTCCTTACCGTAACCATAGTTACGGCTGTCGTACTTGCTGTTACGGCATTTGACGAGGAAGACGAAATACTATCCCGGTCAAAAAGACAAGCAAGATCTCAATCTGTACGACCCAGAGCGAGAAGAAGATCTAACATAAATGTGGAAAATATTAGATCAACGTCCATTCAAGTTGGATTCAACTACATCAGCGGCGCAAAGGGATATCTGTAAGTAAAAACTAATTCAAGAAAACCGACTTCTTAACGCTCTTTTATACATATTATGCGTGTGCAGGTTATAGCAGTAATGTTTTGAAAAGAAATTCAGTCACTACCGTAAGCTACGTATTTTGATCCACAAATAGTCTTTTCATAAACACTGAAGGCCTTATTTACTAACCGTTTTAGAATAACCGGAATTCGAAGTTCTTTATTGTAACCACAAAAAAGTTTTAAAGCTTCATAAACAAGTTCAACTATTCTTTAAGTCAGTGATAAATTTGCTGAAACTATTTGATCCGCAAAAAAATAGTTATTTGTTTTAATCTTACAATTAGCAGATATTTCTGCTTTGTAACAAATTAAAATGAATACTGCATAAGTAGCAGTTTATTGTTTTTTTATTAGATAGTATTCAAAGGGTTGCCTACAGTCTGATAGTGCTTTCAATCTAATTGTTGTCACAGGAAATTATCACTTTAAAACATCGTCAGACACTAACTAGAAACAAGCCTACAAATTTACTTTAAATTTTGCTAACTTTGTTAATGTGCAAATATTCACGAAATAACATTTGCTACAAAAAGGTTGATTTTTTTCAGAATCAAAATAATACAAAAAAAGAAGCAGTATAGGTTCAATCACAGAAATCCCAAATAACCATATTTTTTTTAATAAAATAAGTTGCAGCAAATACAATTGACAGCACAGATATTATCATTGTTTTCGATTCTGAACAAGAAACAGAACAATTTTTTATAACCAATAAGTTCAAGTTTACTTAAACGATTTGTATCGTTTGATACAAGGCCTATTCTATATTGTTATGGTTTCACAATTTGATATTTGTTAAAAGTTCTTAGGCCTACAGTATATGTCAGATATTTTGCAGTAGCCTATGCTACTGTGCAACGTATTTATCTATTTTTTTTAAAACATAACTTATGGCTATCAGAAGTACTGATATCAGAGTAATTGCTGCTTTTTCAGGTTGCTGACTAACTATGTAAGTGGATTTATTCAAGTGGGTGATCTGAAACTTGACATTATCTGCATTTTTTATCACATTTTATATTATGTGCCTCAAATCTGTCTTAAAATATCAAGTTTATGCAAAAAGTATTTTGTGTTGTACATCGTTGTTAATAGTATTTGACAACGATATTACCAAACCGTAAATTCCACAGCATCACCGCAAAGGAATACAGCGAGGAGGAAGGTAAAGTGACACAAACTGTTGCTACGTCGGAAAAAAAAGTTGATGAGCATAAAAGACAAGCGACTTTGATCGAGCTGCACCCCGGGGTAAGTTGGAGGGACCTATGTGAAATTATCATTACATCATGCCTGTAGGTATATCATAATCGTGTATGCTACAATATTACATTTAAATAATGAGTAAGTTACATACTGTAATGTGGGAAAACATCGGATTTCAAAGCCAAGACGTAAAAAGTATGTTTGTAAGACTAGCGTTAAAAGATGGACTTATTGTAGACGCACTATTTTATACAATAACATGGTTTTATAGTTTGGTAAGCTACTCACTATTTTATTTCATGGTCCAACAATTTATACTTGATAATCCAAACTCTAGTTATTCCTTGGAAACACTGTTTCTGTTACTCAGATGAAAGATTACTCGAAAAATTACGCAAAACCAGGATTTTAAACTTAAAATGAAGAAATTCGCTGCTTTTGATGCAATTTACGCCTTTGTATTTGATGTTGGATAATAATTATGCGCTATGTAAGATATCCAACTAGTATTGTGTAATTTTTTCAATTTCATTTCTCTGTGTCAACATTTTACAAGGCTGAATATTTAACAGCAAATTAACGAATTAAACTTCACCGAATATTTCAGAGAAGCTACTTGATCGAAGTTCAGGCTTTGAACAGGGCTGACAAACTTATAGGCTCTAAGGCCTCGGGTGTAGTCAAAACAGCTCTCCGATGTTTCGTTTGTGATGGACGAGCTTCTAACAACGATTGTAAAGGACCGTCTACTATTTTGGAATGTCCTAGGGGAACTGTAAGTAGCTTATAGGACAAATATATTAAATGTCACTTTATCTTTTTTTGTGCTGTGCTTTCAAAAATCAGTGTGTCACCAGTGTGAATTGTCTACATCACTCTGTCAACATCTTCATCTTTTTTCACTCAGACTGTTTCATGGTTTTCAGCACAGTCTCTCCATCTGATCTTTGGCTTTTCTCACCTTTATTTCTAAACTTCCAATCGCCCCATTCTTCTTCCAACATAATCTTCATCTTTTTGTGTAATGTGCCCAACCATTTAAGATTTAGATATGATCTTTTTTTTTATTCACTATTACACAACAGCGTCTACGAAGTGCTCTATTCGAACATTTTACATCACCCTGTCTGAAGCTATCAAAGTGCATTCTTACCTTTAGAAGTACATAGCGGCTATGTTTAACGTTTGCTGATATTCAAAGCTGTGGGGGCATGGACGAGTGGTGAAAGTCAGTTCGATACAATCTTTGCATTCGGTTGTGTCTTGCCAAGACACTTGATGACGTGCCAAGATAAAGACACTTGATGACGTGTTAAAACACTCGATTACTGTATTACAACAAACCCGACTGTTTCTCTAAGGTCGGCTACATAGCATTGTTATAATGCTTTCAATTGCAATACAATCCACAGGACAGTTGTTTGAACGAACTTCGATACCAGAATGGGCTGACCACAGTGACCAAGCGATGCACCCAATATCGCCCAGAGTTTGCCACTAAGTTCAGAGGCGGTGTTGATGCCACCGAAGCTTGCCAGGGGACTATCGCGTAAGAAATAAATGATATTCGTAGGTTATTGAGTGCATGAGGTGAAAGTCCCACTCAAGATCTTCATCATCTGTTACCGGGAAAAGCTTTTTGTAATTTTATTTCTCTGAAGAAATTGCAAAGAAACGGAATTGTTGCGTCAGTTGGTCTACTTTTCCAGAACTACTACGCTATAGTTATATTGTCTCTAGTGAACGTCGTTTTGGCATAGGCTTTCTTGTACTTTTACTTCAATTCTTGATTTAAATTTTCAATTAAACGTGGTTAACCTTGCATCAAAGTTATTTGTACAAAAGTAAAAACTTATCGATCGGCCAAGGCATTTACTGTTGCATATTTTGTCGTATTTGATAATGGCAAGTTTACGGTTCATAATGATACGTCTAGGTTTATTTGTATGTGATATAATAATACTGTACTGCATATCTATTTTGCCATCTCAGTTTAGAAAACGTAACAGTGAGCTGCATGCGGTAAGCCTAAATATGTTTTAAAATATAATGTATTTCGCTTTAACGATAAAAAAATAGTTGCCCCCCAAAATAGTTTTTCTGCTACCGCACACTAAAAGTTTTTGTCTGACATCAACACTGGTTTTGGAGTATTCTGATTTGAAACAAACTTAGAATTTTCGATCAAAAGATGAATTCCCAGACAGCAAATGGCTCTGCACCAGTTCTACAATACGCAGAGGTTCTCATTCTATAATTTAAATGTGCCTGGGCTTACCTCTAGCTATTGTCGACTTAAACTGGCGTAACGACACAAAGTTTAATCTTAGTTTAGCCTACTAGCAAAAGCAGACAAATAAATGGTGTTTGTCTTACAATGTAGAGCCAATTCGAAGAAATCAGTGTATTTCTGTAATTTGAGTCGCCTAAATATTTGAAAACAAACTCGCAAATTTTGTGCCTTCAACGTTTTTTCCCCAAATGAAATATGTTGCAAGAAAGCTGCCATTACGTCATGTACTAGTCAACAGAGAAATCTATGAACACAATTTGAAATAGTGTTGCGTAAAAGTTAATATAGAATGATTTTACATTCCATTTTAAACGGGTGTTGCATTTAGTATTTTTGGTAAAATGAAAATAAATCGTCCAAATAAAGAATTTCAGGGTCGTCAAATCAGTCGCCAAGCGAGAACTCAGCAAATGCATTTCAGCTGCTGTCCAAGTCAGCAAATGAAATTATTAGCTAACATCGGACTTGCTTGGTTATTGCTTGCTAAACTGAATTTGCTGACTTATAACATGCCAAATTTCAGATTTCTCAGTTTCATCGTTTGTCAACTTCAGCCACTTGCTGATATGTTGTGAGCTCAGTTAATTGTTACTTGCTCAGCTGCCATTTGCTCAGTTTACAACTTTTGTTGTCCGCCCCGATGACTCAGTTGGCTGGTGCGTGACTTCGTGAAGGAAGAAGCTTCAAGATTAAGTGGCGCTGGTTCGACTCTCGGAGTGTATGCGCTTGAGCAACATATTTTAAGAACTGCTCTCTATTCAGCGGCACCTAGTGGAAGGAATAATTTTTCTGCAACAACACTTCAACAATCGGAAACTTCACTCTGTCAATCTCGATAACCGGCTCTGCGGCAAAAAAACACTACAAATATGCGAAACTATTAGGAATAACCTATCAAGGCTTTGTCAGTCCAAAGATAAAGATTCAAAACCAACTAAAAAAACCAACCGACTTGTAGGAGACTCAAACTTCAGTTGCTAACATATTATTTCGTTTTCAGGAGGGACTCATTTTGCTTTTGTGCGTGCAAAAGTGACCTATGCAACGCGCAAGAACTGCCTTGTGCCACACGTAAGCACATAAAATATATTGGATTTAATATATGTGTAGTCAGTTGTAAAGTTATGTTGATATTGACAAAATTCTATAGAAAATTAATGTTATTAGCCTTTCAGTCCTCGGGTTTTGACACAAAAGCTTAGCTAATTATATTTCTGAAACACTAAATTCAAGTCGAAAAATTACTGTTTATGGAGCTACAAAAATAAATGCATACTATAGCAAAAGAAAATAGAAAAATACAACAGAAAATAAAAATGATAAACTCTCTTTAAAAAAATCAAGAAGAAAACGAAAGTTTAAGGTTGTTTATGAAGTTTGCTTGCTTTTTACAAAATCGTTTTTTATTTAGGTTGTTTCCCTGAATTGAAACCACCCAGTGGAGGATTTGTTGACTGCACAGACAGCAACCGGGGAGGGTCTATTTGTAAGTGGAGCTGTGATAGAGGACGGAATTTGATTGGAGTTGATTCTTCCATATGCAGGAAGGATGGAACATGGAGTGTGATCACTCCTCCGAGATGCGCTGCTGAAAGTAAGGATCGTTAAATATTAGGATGGGCAAAGAAAACTTGTTATTACTAATTCCATTCTAAATTGCCTTTCTGAGAAAATAGAATAAAAATATTAAATAGTAAAAACGGTCAATAAAACCGGCAGCCCACAGTTTCCACGCAACATAACCACGTGGAAAATAAAAAACCTATTGTTGCGTTTGTGCATGAAATACGTTTCTTAGAAAAAATATGAATGAAACAATTTTCTGTTGTAATATGTTTATTACAATAATATTGTTTTTAATTAGTTTTGTTTAACGGACATTGAATTTTTGTAAACTGATTATAGAAATACAAAGTAAACAGAATTAAATAGAAAGTTAAACTCAAGTTTGTATTATTTCGTTGTTTTGGACATTGGACATTGGACATTGGGCAGCTTTGTCTGATTCAAATAATAAAATGATATAACCTACTTATAGGTCTACGCTGGGTAATCTCTTAATGTGCAATTGTTTTGGCGACATAACATGAATAGATATTTTTAAAGACTTTTAAAAAGTTTGTATTTTCATCTGTACAATGGTGTAACTGTACAACATCGCTTTTTGTTTTTGAGCTATGGGTTTCTTGTTTTTTTATTTTTTATTTTTTATTTTTTAGTGCCTCGAAAACAGCCAAACAGACTTCCTTTTCGATGCCCAGAATTGAATAATCCGAGGAACGGAAGGATAAGTTGCACCAATGCAAATCAGCCGAGATCAGTTTGTTCCATTTCTTGCAATAAGTAAGCACGAAAACTGAAAACCTTAGGTTTCTTTGTAAGGTTGAGTATCATAGTAGATCCAATTAGACTAAAAACATATTTTATGCTCTATCCTACTGACAGGCCTATTGATTTTTATTTCATTAAAGCATCCTTGCTTCAAAATGTTAAAACTATAAATTTCGCACTTTCATATTTTGCTACGATTTCAAAAGTTGTATAACAATCGATTTGTGGATACAGAATTTTTTTTATGAAACTGAACGTTTTGTTGTTTTATTCTAGTGGTTACGAATTAACCGGAAGTCCATCTAGAAGAACTTGTTCAAGCTCAGGAAAATGGACTCCATCATCTTCCAAATGCACAAGTAAGCATATACAAATTACTCGGTGGGTGTAACTACATCCATGTTTTGAAATTTGATTCGTAAGAGAGATTGAATAATGCAATTTTGGAAGCGGTGTCATATCATGAGCAGCCTGCTGGTTGCATTCAACCGTTTGTCAAACTACTTCGACCATTTATCGTTGAAATGGTAGTTATAAATGAAATCGTTTACTTCCGTTTAGTTTGATTTTATGTCTGACTATCATATGATAAAAATAAATGGTAGGCTATTAAATTAGATCTATTGTACGTAGTGGGGGTTTAAGCGACAAAACGTAAGCGACAAATTACAAATATTCAAACGTGTTCAAGAATAAAAGAAAATACAGAGTAAAAAAGAGTAGCTACGTCACAACATAGGCAAAAAAAGTGGAATAGTAAAGTAAGTAAATACAGTATCAATAGATATCAAAACATGTAGATGCAATTGTTTTGTTGGTCGTCAGTGCAATTGTTCATGCAATTGTTTTGTTGGTCGTTTTTCAAGAATGCTTACTGCATCACCTGGTTTGTTCTGGTTATCGTAAAGATGAGAAACTTATGTTAAGGCAACCTCACATAAAGAATTCTTTTCACAAACAATACTTATGCAAATACTTTACATTCATGACATTGTCCGCTCGTAATATCTCCTGAGTAATTGACGAATGAGGTGGAGATGGCTTTTTCTTGTTTACAACCCAGACAGCAAATCAATCGTTTTTTACATTGACTCAACGTCTGCACACGTTAAATCAATGTGAAAAATAATTGATGTTCTCTCTGGGAACACACGTTTGCAAAATAATCCTGCTTTTTCAACAACCAACATCTCTTTCCTTCACCAGAGATCACGTGCCCCATTATTACAAGGGCCAGCAATCGGGTCATGACTTGCACCGATGGAAACCGTCTGGCCTCTGTTTGTAAGTTCTCCTGTAGCGAAACGTACACTCTGACAGGCGAAGATTCTCTCACATGCCGAAGGAACGGGCGATGGTCGAAGGCTCCACCCAAGTGTAGACGTAAGATAGGTTTCTCTGTTTAATTTGTGAACTATATTTTCTTTACGACGGTACATGAATCAAATCGAAATAGGCTACCTTTGCAAGACATCATAAATCCTTGTTTGACAAATATCCTCTTAGAGTCAGTTTAAACTGACAAAAGTAAAATCATCAATATTTCACGAAAAACTATTTTTTCTCGAAATAAACATTCATTCCTTTCAAGTTACACCTAGCGAAAGCTACCTTGAAGGAATGAACAAAAAACTCGGATTCATGAGGAAATGGGTTAAAAATAACCTTTGCAATCTAACACTCAAAATTGTGTTATTGATTTAAAGGAACAAACTATTGCAGCATCTCTATGCAGATTGGTATATCAGAGCTACATGTGTAGTAATTAAAATCAAAACAAGTATGTTTGTGTTATCGAGTTTTGCTTCGAAAAGTCTCAGTGAGAAATTAATTGCAGTCATAGTGTTTAAAGCTACTCTTCTGCAGGAGATATCTTTTTATTTTGAAATTAGAAAACATCTACAAACTGTAGACAACTAACACCTAACAACCACACGACATTGAACATGACATAATAACATGAAAATAAACTAAAAATTGCAAACGTTTTCGATCGTACTCATATCAACCCTTTTCAAGTAACCAACTGACTTATGTTTTTCATAAATTGAAATTACAAAACTGATCTACATAAACAAAATCGAAAAAAAAACGCATAAGAATGAGTTTTATTTGTCTATGGTTCAAGAAAATCACCTCTTTACCGAAATTGTATTTACAAACTGCTCCTGCTCCAAATTTAATTTTTGTGATCTTGTATCTGCATCCACTCAATTCCCAACACGAGCTGTCTCTATTCGTTGATTTTGTCTTCTGAGTATCTTGAGACAGTATTAGTTGTTCTTCATCTTGCTTATAAAGTGGTAGCATTCACGTTATTCCATCCGGACACTGCTACGATTGGACTGTGTTGCTATCAAACACTGTAGGATTGGCATTTCTATATTAAGGTCCGTAAATGGGACAGTGATGAATGATGTTTGATGTGTTGTGCGGTTTAGGAGTGTGAACCACATATACAGGATGACGATTCGGCAAGACCCAATTGAAACATATTGCAATTAAAGCGTCTCACTCCGGCGCGAAGACGATTGAGCCTTACCCTCGTTGAGACAGCATCTTGTGAAATATTTATTATATTTTTTGTTTATTAACTTTGATTCTAACTCAGGTCAGGGATGCTTCTTGAGACCACGCACGCCCCAAAATGTCTTGTCGGAATGTCAAGACATTACTGAGCCTGAAGAGGGCGCAATATGTCAGTATTCGTGCATGGTTGGTTACAAATTGGAAGGAGACTCGACTCAAAGATGTGCAAACAGCAAATGGATTGGAGACACTCCGTCATGCATAAGTAAAGCACCAAGAATATTTTACTACTCTTTTGTAGAGATGTAGCTATCGTTGCTGAACACCATTACGCAACAAACTTATACCGTACAATGAAGCAGAAAAGCAAAGCTCTACGTATTTCTATAAGAAGTTATTAACCAACTCTATCGAAATTGCCATGATTCGTAATTTTGCTGTCGTAAAATGATTCCATGTTAATTATAATCTTGAACAACTTAAATTCTTGCAAAACATTTGAATTACAAAAAAGCTTGTTGATCTGCATACTGATACCTGCCACCAAAAATTTCCAGGATTGAGTTGCAGCCCTGTTCTTGCACAGCCACAATTTGGTTATGTTCAATGCTCGAAAGACCAGTTTGTTAACTCGGTTTGCTCCTTCCGATGCCAGAACGGCTTTGCAGTAATTGGTCGACGCTCGGTCACGTGTTTACCTACCGAACAATGGAGCAGTCGTCCGCCTAAGTGCCGACGTGAGTAAATCATGCTTTTGATAACAAATGTTGCTGTTTCCGCCTGCCAACAAACTTGTGTTCAGCGGCAAATTGTTTCTATGCAGAAGCCACATATGCAACTGCAACCTGCGTGAAGTAGTCTTTTCTGTTTAACTGCTGGCACACAAGAAAGAGACTACTAAAAGCATGAGCTCACATTTTAATGGCAATAATAAAACATTAGCTTTATACTTTCAGGCAAGATCATTAAATTTCTTAGTTGTTTTAGCTTTTTGACTTGTGTGCGTATTCCGAAAAATAATACAAAAAAGTAATTTTCCTGTTTGTAAATAAACGTATACTAACAATATTTTGCGCGACATCTATCGAAGCAGTAAACTGTTACGCGAATGTAATCTCCGTGTTTTACCCAGGCGTTCGTTGTCAGCCTATTGGAGACTACAGTGATGGATCATATTCATGCAATAACGCAAACGGTGTTGGAAGTGTTTGTTCATTTCGATGCAACACTGGCTATGGATTGCCCCGTAGGTCCAAAAAGAGGGTAAGTGATTGTGGATTAGGAAATAATTGGGATTGCTCAACAGAACAAAATAGTATAAACACAGCCTGTATTCAGATAACATGCCGTGCGCCATCCGGGAATGTAGATCCTGACGTCACATATCCAGGAAGGTGGAGCTACCCCATTCCTAGATGCGAAAGTGAGTTTTGTGGCCGTAGTCTTCATGTCATAGCAAAGATGGTTGAAATTTATTTATGTTTATTGTTGCCTTTAAGGCAAGATCTAATGTTTGCGAAAGATTTCGGTTTTTCAGTTTTGGGCAGATATAGTCTGTGTTTTCCGGTGTGACTACTGGAATTCGTCATGAATGTTCATTACATATCTAACCAAAATAAAAAACACAATAGAAGCCTACTTCTTAATGTGGTAGTCTACTATAGGTTACTGTTGATTTGGCATTATCTGCAAGTCTTCCATTGCGCAGAGGCTCGATGTCCGGATAGACCTCTCACCAACGGCCTGTCGAGAAGTTGCACATCCAGGGACTACAGGGAGGTTGGAAGCGTGTGCTCTTTCCGTTGTCTTCCCGGCTACTACGTAGCTGGCAGGACGACGATCCAGTGTCTGAGAAATAGATTCGGATATTCAAATGGAAGATGGTTAACAGAAAACCCAACATGCATTAGTAAGTTCAAAGTTACATTACCGTAATATAAACAATTAAAGCAAAAACAAAACAAAATTCTGTTGCCCCATGCACTTTTTTAGAAGAAGTTCCAATCAAAATTGTTATCGCTCTTGCAATGGTTCTGTTATCGTACTGACTGAAGTAACGTATGAAGTTGAGATTTTTATCGCAAGGACAGAAAACTGCTATCTGGCTTTGTATTAAAATAGGCCTAACTCTTTTTTTTGTGCTCGTCAACCGCAATTATCAACAATCATTCATCGTTGCAGGGAGGCAGTGTGACAATCGAGTTGTGCCCAGTGGCTCTTTGAACTGCACTGACGGAAGGTTTGCCGGATCAAAATGCACTGTAGTTTGTAACTATGGATACCAAGTTACTGATAACCCGGATGTTGAATGTCAGATTGATGGAAGATGGAATCGTCGGGTGCCGCTTTGCATGCGTAAGTTCAACGGTGACGTAATGAATTCAACAAAAAAGGTGAATAATGTCTGCATAAAAAAGGTTATTTGTTAAAACATCGCTTGATACGGTTCAGGATAGAAATCTTGCATTAAATGGCATGGCTCATTCTATCCGCTGTTATCGCATGAATGGCTCCCTTCCGCTTCAACAACAACAACAACAACAACAAATTAAAAGTGGTCTTGTTCCAATGCAGAAAAAAATAATAGAAGTTTATTGCAAATTTTAGGTGTGGTATGCTTGGAAAAGGGCTTTTCACAGTTCAGGCTCCGCAATCTGGCATTCAATTGTGGTCGTCCGCAACAGTCTGTGAGGGGAGTCAACCGATACTTTGCCGACCACAAGTGCACGTTGAGGTGCAGGGCAGGCTACAACATAAGAGGAGGAAACACTTCAGTTTGCAGCAACGATGGCAAATGGATGGTAGCAGACGATATCACTTGTAATGGTAAGCGCCATGTTTTTTTCTTTACCATTTGCACTTTTTAATATTCTGTAGCCTACATTATTACATTTTAAATCTGCAAAATTGAGAAAGTGTTTAGGTCCTGTACACATGTGTACAGGGTTTTCGTTGTTGTTCCAAAGCATTACAAAGTCAAGGATCAGTTTCTGCTGTGAATAATTTAAATGATGTTATACGAAACTGAGTGTTATGTAGCGAAAAATAAAATACACTTCGTACATGCACCTAAAGATTACCAGCTAATATTATTTAAAGTTATGCTACTATAATCGGTTCATAAATCGAACAAAACTTTGTTTCGTTTATAAAGATAGTATAGTTTCGGGAGAGAGTTTGCTTTTTTATACCAAAGACAGGCAAGACACAACAATAACACAAATAACACAGGGTTGAGCATTACAACAGTATATTACATATTTACAAATAGTTCAACATTCAACCGTTTTCGGCTAACTTACTGTAAGCCCTCATCAGGAATCTGCAAATATTTATAAACTACAATAAATTTTACTTCTTGACAGTAACTACCGTAACTAGCTAACTATTTGTAAATATGTAATATACTGTTGTAATGCTCAACCCTGTGTTGTTGTTGTGTCTTGCCTGTCTTTGTTATAAAGATAGTGTTTTTAAACATTTTGTTTTTAACATCATCAGGAATCTGCAAATATTTATAAACTACAATAAATTTTACTTCTTGACAGTAACTACCGTAACTAGCTAACTATTTGTAAATATGTAATATACTGTTGTAATGCTCAACCCTGTGTTATTGCTGTGTCTTGCCTGTCTTTGTTATAAAGATAGTGTTTTTAAACATTTTGTTTTTAACATCATCAGGAATCTGCAAATATTTATAAACTACAATAAATTTTACTTCTTGACAGTAACTACCGTAACTAGCTAACTATTTGTAAATATGTAATATACTGTTGTAATGCTCAACCCTGTGTTATTGTTGTGTCTTGCCTGTCTTTGTTATAAAGATAGTGTTTTTAAACATTTTGTTTTTAACATCATTTGTAAGCTAAGTCGTTGAATTGTACATTTAACGATTTGTTGACTTTTTAATTAAATTCATGTTTTATCATTGTTATTATATGCGGATCAGACCAAAAATGGCGGAATGAGTTCTACTTGTTTAAATGCAGAGGCTGATCTCATTTCGTTGTTTTCTTCCAGATATAAACGAATGTGAAACAGACAACGGAGGATGCCAGCAAAACTGCACAAATGTGGACGGAAGCTTCCGATGTAGTTGCGGAAAGAACTACAAACTAGGAGCAGATGGAAAATCTTGCATGCGTAAGTTCAATTTTTTTTTATTGTACTTGGTCTTTTTTAAGAATTCAAGTTTACCGTCTGCTCAAAAGCATTGAAAAAAATCAAACAAATAATAAAACGCATAACAAGTTTTCTCATTTATCATCACAATACTCATTGTAGTTTTCTAGGGTCACATAGTCTCCTGAATGCATGTAGCCTAAACGGAAAAGCATGTAATGTGATTAAAGTTACTTTATGGGAGGATGTGACATCTTTGCTCGTTTCCACCTAAATCTATCACTGAGTAGGCTATATCATTCATGATTTTAACATTTGACATTGTTATTCTGTACAGTGACGGTATGTCCTGAATTGAAGCAAAATGACCGCTTGGGGATAGAATGTTCGAACAGGAATCTGATTGGTTCCCGTTGCAGCCTCACTTGCATTGTGGGATATGATTTACGTTTCGGACCAAGTCAACTAACCTGCCGCCAAGATGGAGCGTGGAACAAAAATCAAGGAAGATGCAGAAGTACGTGCCATTAATTAAAACATTTAATGCTCTTCCGCTGCTTGTCAATAAATGAAGGCAAAGGTTTTAAATGACGTTGTGTGAGATTCTATGCAATTTTTATGGTAAATTTCCAATTAAAAAATTTTCGGCAGTTTTATTTTATTGCTGTGGTTAATGACAATTGTGTTTGTTATACTCTTGTGTCTTTGTTGTAGAAATCAGATGCGCTCTCCTTGAAAACCCGATGCATGGAAGTCTTTCGTGTAGCAATCGTAATGTCTTTCAATCAAGATGTAGCAGTTCATGCGATGAAGGATATGAATTAGTTGGAGAAAGTGAAACAGAATGCTTGTCCACTAAAACATGGAGCAACCCACTGCCAAGATGTAGAAGTAAGTACTTAGGTTTCATAGCAACTACTCGCTGAGTTAGCCTACCTCCGACGCGTAGTCGGCTATATGACGACTAACAGGGATTGTTGCCAAAGAGAAAATACTGTAGGCCTACATGCATAAAAAATGACAAACTTTTCAGGCTTACAAAAAATCAGCATAGCCTATACATAGTAGCCTACCTGCAAAGTCAGGCCAGTGTGATTTGCTTCGACTGATGCCACACGACTTCATCGCTCATATTATAGGCTAGTGTTGCATTCACTTAAACAACAGTTAACGCCGAGATAACGTAATCTTGGTGGTAACGATTAAACCTTTTATTAATAGTTTATTGTTGAACGTCTTATGAATTTCATTTTTGGATGTGTGAAGTTTGATGTTTACTTTGTGTGCTGCAGAAATCAGATGCCCTGAAGAAGGCACAAAAATAACCCAGGGTCGAGCGGAATGCACAGATAACAACTTCTTTCTATCACGATGTCGCTACTTCTGCAATCCTGGATACGAGTATGAAGCCACTGAAGGACAAAACCCGATTAGGATAGGCCAACGGCTATCTGGTACTTGCAGAAGCAATGGCACTTGGTCGATTGAACCACCTCGATGCGTGAAGTCATCATGCAAGCCGACAGTCGAAAGCATGATTGCGGTAAGCGTTTAGCCTTATTTGGTCGTAAACTAATGAGTCATTTGATCAGTTTCGTGAACTACGTTTTTCATCTCAAAACACAAAAGTTCATTTTCAATAATATCAACACGTAGGTTAGTTATACGATATCGCATATACTTGAAGCTCGTATATTTTTATGGCTCATGTGATGAGTGTGTAATTGCATCGACATGCCTAATTTTAGACCAGTGAATGTTAACGAAAAGAAAAAATTCTTAAAATCATATTAAAAACCATCATAACAGCAGTCGAAGAAACTGCGAATGCAAAATTAAAAATACGGTGAAGGCTTGGCTTTAGACAAAGCGTATTCATTTGTAGCCTACTAGGCCTAGTGATAATCCACATAGCAGCATAAAAGAAGTTGGTAAAGAGTGCATGTCATAGAAACTTGATTTTCAGGAAAGACCGAATAGCGCAGTATCATGTACAGAAGGTAACCTGTTCGAGTCGGTCTGCACCATGGTGTGTCAGATCGGATATCAAGTCAGTGGCCCAAAACGAATCACGTGCACAGAGTTTCAAACATGGTCACGAAGCCTCGGTCGGTGTGAAAGTAAGAAATATATTGTGATTTATATATTAGTGTTATTTTGCTTTTAAGTTACCAAAGGCCACTCGTAGACATTTTGACAAAATATTATTACAAATATAATAGAAACCAGGCCTATGCGGTAAAAGCAAGATAGCAGAACTGTTAATTGTAAATACATCATGGTAACAAATGTGTGTAACCTTACAGAAATCCAATGCTCGGAATATGCCCCACTACTGAATGGCCAGATCACTTGCACAGACTCAAACCTTTATCGATCCCGGTGCAGGTTCGCATGTGAGGAGGGATATAACCTGATAGGTGGCGCAGTCACAACCTGTACATCAGATAGAACATGGGATCGCAGAAGGCCTCGCTGTCAAAGTACGAGAATGAATAAAAAGTTGTTTGTATTTTTGTGTTTGAGGATAAAAAGGACTAGGATTATCGCAAAGTTTAAACAACGCCTACACTACTGGCTACTTTCAGCTATAAAACAACATATCATTGCATCACCACAATCATTCGTTTTGTGTTTGGCAGTTGTCCAGTGTGATGAGTCCCAGACCTCACTCAAGGAGGGAGCCGTGTCATGCACTGCTGAACACTTTTTCGGGTCGGAGTGTACATCGAGGTGCAATCCTGGCTACCAGTTTGATGCTGCGAGCATACGATCAATTTCTGATTTTTCACCAAGAAATTCTGCTGGTGTGGTCAGCTACAGGTGTCTTGCAAGTGGATTGTGGAGCAGTGCCAAACCAATATGTGTCAAACATAGTTGTGTGCCGCGTGTAGCTGTGATGGATCGTGTAAGTAAAATTAGCTCCAGTCAACAATTCTATTGGTTTGAAACGGAATAGTCTAAGGGTGTTCCAGAGTTGTTGTCTAAGCAAGTAGCCTAGAGCCCTAGATGGATATTTGATTGAAGTTCTGTTAGTTGCTAAGATCAGTGATTTTCAAACAAAACGCCGTGAAACTATGTAATCATTGTTTGCTGCTACGAATGTCGTTTACCTTGAAAGCCCATGCACATAAAATCAACGTTTATTCAGATGTATCAACGACCAACGTATCTACAACACAAAAGAATTGCTTGTGTTTTTTTTTCAATCTTAGTAGAATTTTTAGCCTTTTTCTAACAAAAGTGGTGTAAATATTTTGGCATTGATATTCGATCTGAGAGAAACTTTATTTGGTAATAAAAATGAAACTAATTCATACTTGGCTCAATATTAACCCAATCAATATTGATCAAAAATCCATAAAACATACCTGTCGCAGCCGTAATATATGCTCTGTTTGCTAAAGAGTTTGAAACTATCAGTGAGAAACTGATCCTTATAAACCAAAAGCTAAGAACTTCCACTATACAAAATGCGTTTATTTCGTTGCAGCAACGTCCAAACGGTCGCATCTCTTGCACCGATGGCGAGCGATTCTTATCTGTGTGCCGGTTTAGATGCGAAGAAGGTTATGAGATCGTTGAAGGAAGTGACAGCACTCAATGCACAGAAACAAGGCAATGGTCTCACCAGCTTGGCCGATGTACAAGTAAGACTTTATCATTTATACAGCTTTCTGCAATAACATTGGTGGATATAGCAGTCGCACAATTTAACAATAACTAATATTTTAAATTAAACACGTTATACTATCCATAATTGCTCAGAGGGATCTTTTTTAGTCTAACAAACGACGCCAACCTTGTATTACATTAGCTTGCTTTGCTTTAAGGAGTGCAATGTCAAGCTTTTGATGAGTTTGAGAATGGCCGGATGACTTGCAGTAATACGAACTTTTACCAGTCGACTTGCAACTTCCAGTGCTCGCCTGGTTATGATTTGATAGGAGCAAGCAGCTCAACCTGTCAGTCTGACCGAACTTTCAACAACCGTCAACCGTACTGCCGAAGTAAGTGAATTACAATCAGATTTCGTAAGAATGTCATGTTTAAATCATTGTTCATGCCGAGTTTTGTAATTTAATTAATCTTTTATTGTATTTGGCTTAATTAAGCTTTTAATTTTTTAAAACATCACTACTCCTGATGATTTCCAACGGATTGTTGTTACAATAACAACAGCGCAAGTGATTTTTTGCATTTTAATGCATCTCGTTTTTCTAGAGATCGAATGTTCAGAAAATCACACAACTCTTATCAATGGAAATGCCACGTGTTCTGATGGGTCCCGGTTCGGGTCCCGCTGCGTCTACGTTTGCAATCCTGGTTTTGAAATGATTGGCATTTCAGCATCTAACGTTGTTGATAACGTAGCTGAGCTCATGTGCATGGCTGATAGAACATGGGGGGGTTCGCTCCCACGATGCAGAAGGAAGAGATGTTCTGTCAATGACGGCGCTCTTACTAAAGTAAGTTCTTGTTTTCATAGCTGCAAAAAGAAAGAGACTAAACGTTTGTGAATTTTGTGAGTTTTCAAAAGTGACCTCGCCGTTGTCCATTGCGTTTCGTATGTAGATAAATTTATCTACCATGTAGGCTAGTTGTTTTTACATGCTTACAGTATATGATACTGTACTGTAGTTGCAGTGACATATACAAAGGTTAGGTTGTGGGGATCAAAGGCTACTACTTCTACCGTTTATTCGGCTGTTCGCTTTAACTTTGGTCACATTAACTTGGTTTAGTTGCGATGAGATTTAAATTTTTTAATTTGTTGTAAATCGTGAAGTATTTAAAATATTGTTATTCGGTTTGACACAAACTTTCTTTCAATTTAATTTCGTTTCGTTATGTGCAAAAAATTGACTTCTACACTTGTTTTAACAAAATTGTCTCTCAATGCAGTCCCACTAAATTTGAATCCCAATCTTTCGAAGATGCGTTTGCGAGCCAATGACAATGTCAGGGATTCATAATGCTATGAATCCCTGGACAATGTTAGCTCAATTCAGCGTTGCGAAAATTTTTGCGTAGTCTCATGTGTAAACATTTTTCAAAACCCTTTTTCCTAGAAAATTATCTACGTACGCCACTGTGTAACCCTACTTGTGTAATGCGTTTACCGTTTATTTTGTTTTATTCCAGGCAGCTCAGAACGGTGTGGTGTCTTGCACGGAGAAAACCTTCTTCCGTTCAGTTTGTACGGTCACGTGTAAGGAAGGCTACCAGCTGATTGGACCGAGCAGAACCCGTTGCACAGCAACAGCTGATTGGGCGCCTACTATTGGATATTGTCAAAGTTTGTACTGTTTTCCGATAATGTATCAACAATAAAAAGTGCCGTTTGCTTTGGAATAATTAACCATTCTATTATTTTTAGAAATCAGATGCCCCGAGCTAAGCAGACCACGGGACGGAGCGATGATCTGCACTGATGGGAACAGATTTAAGTCGGTGTGTACCTTCCAGTGCAACTTTGGTTACGAGCGAATAGGATCCAATTCCTCCAGTTGTCAATCGGATAGAACATTTTCAAACGAAGAACCAACTTGCAGAGGTTGGTATTAACATTTCATTGCAAACTTTAACAGAAATTATTTGACACATAGCTTAACGATGTCAATTATCTTGCCATGTGCACTTACAGCTGTTTATAGACAATTTGATAAAGACAATCACTTCAATCACTCAATCCATAATAATAACATTATTTCCTCCACTAAGTTCATGGAGTAGTTAGTCAGTGTGACGCTAGGCCCACTGCATTACACTAACATACCGTGGTTATATTTGAAGTTATTTTTTTATAGAAAACGTTTGTTGAAAACATTAAATGAAAGAACAGCGCGATGTTGCATTCCAAGACTTGCACAGCCGTTGAGCATTAAATAAACGTTGTTAAAGGTCAATAGCATCGCTGAAAAATTCAACATGTTTCATTTTTTGACAGAAATTACGTGTCCAGTTTCCTATACGTTTCTTCGGAACGGTGTAGCAAGCTGCACCAACTCAAACAAGTTCGCATCTCGTTGCGAGTATGCATGCAACAGCGGCTACGAATTGACAGCTACAAGTGTTTCTGCTGCTGTCTGTCTCTCCAGCTACAGATGGGATGCCATTGAACCAGCGGCTTGTACAAAAATTCGTTGCTCTCAAGCGGATCCAATCATTCTTACAGTAAGTTACGTTTTATTGTCGACAAAGATCATTTCTGCCCAGCGATAGTTACCGTATTTACTTGATTGTAAGCCGCGGCTTATAAAGTTTTTTTTTCCATCATGTTTGCGGCTTAAATTCAAGGGCGGCTTACAATCAAAGGCGGCTTACATTTTTTCTTTTTTCTTTTTGCCTTTTTCCTTGTCGACTTTGCCCTAGATGTTTTGCTGTACTGCGTTGTCTGTTGCCGACAATTGTGAAGTTGTGACGTGCATTTTAAATTGTCACATGCATTTATGACGTGCATTCGAAAGAAAAAAAGGAGTAGTCAGTTTTATTTATGGTACTTAACAGTAAACAGTTTCAGCTTTGCGTGTAAACAGTATTTGCGGCTTACATTCAAGGGCGGCTTACATTAATTTTTTAACACTATCACATGCGGCTTACAATCAAGGGCGGCTTACAATCAAGCGCGGCTTACAATCAAGTAAATACGGTATATGTCCTATTTACGCTAAAAAATTATCTTGTTGAATTTTAAAAGATTTAACTTCATACTTGTTTGCGGTTGACAAGCCCAAAGCAGCATTAACATTTCACAAACAATACGCGTCATCAGATTTTGTGAACTGTTTTATAGTTGGATGTGGATGCTGCCCTGACAGGTTTCATAATGATGTTTGTAAATGTTATTGAGTAACTGCAATCTGCAATTTTAATTCTTTTATCTTTGTACATAGGCGCTGGAGCGTGGGAGTATATCATGCACTGATCAAAATCGCTTCGAGTCCGAATGCAGTCTGACTTGCAATTTGGGCTACGAGCTACGAGAGGGCACAGGAGTAACAGTTTGCCAAGCTAATCGAATGTGGAGAGATGCTTTTGGAACTTGCAGGAGTAAGATATTATGCTCTTTATATTTTGTGACTCGTACGATATATGCTGACATGGGACGTCAACATACAACTATGTAAATCAAAATAAATAAGCTAATAGAATATTAATCAACCTGCAGTAATTATTAAACAACCTGCATAATTTTTTCATTAGAGATCCGTTGTCCAGCTTTTGATGAATTTGCGAACGGAGATGTGATGTGCTCAGATGAAAACAGGTTTCAATCCACTTGTTCGTTTACTTGCGACTCGGGATACGAGTTGCTTGGAAGCAAGGATACCGTCTGCAAGGCAGACCGGATGTTTAGCAATCCACAACCACGATGCCAAAGTAAATACAAGAGTTTTGGAGTTGGGACGTTTTGCATATGTTGTAATTGTGGGTAGATACGAATGACGTGTGTGGGTGGATACTCTATAAAAATGAAAATAGAAGAGTTTGCCTTCAGTTCACTGTTTTAATGAACATGTTTTGAGGATATAGCTCGGTCCACGTGACTGTGGGTTTCGTGTCTACTTGACCTCGCAAAATATAAGTCTTACAAGGTTTTGAATAACTGGCTATGACTTCCCTCATAGGTTTTATACATTTCGCAATAGGTCTAGCAAGACACAATGCAACTTTTCACATTTTAAAATGTTCAGAATAACAGATCATACTATTGTTTCTGGCTTTTATACACCTATTGTCAGGGATTTTATGGTAATTTGTTATGAAAGTGTCCACCCACTAACTGACAGATTTCATTATCTTATTTTTGATACTTAAATTTAACATTTTCAAGAGATCAGATGTTCCGAAGAATACCTCAACATAGTCAATGGAACAACAGAATGTTCGGATGCAAATCTCTTCCAATCTGTGTGCGAGTATCGGTGTGCAGCTGGATACGAGATTACCGCTGGAGGAGAGAGGACGCGTTGCGAAGAGGATCGATCGTGGAGTCAGGAGAAAGCAGTGTGTGAAAAGAAGATTTGTCCATCAGACGATGCTAACTTAATCCGGGTAGGAATATGTGAAACAAATACTAATGAAGAGTTTTAACAGAGTAACTTTGGATATCAATTAACTCTTTAAAACTTACCAACGAAGGTCAAGCGGTTTTCCAACTTTTGAAAAGCAGAAACGTAGAACTTTGCATATGCTATTCTTTTCACAATTAGAAGCTTTTTCAAAGGGAACTAGTATGTACAAAAATAAAGATATAGTGATGGATGAAGTGGACCGTTTTTTTTTTCGTTTTTTTTTGAAAGCTCATTTTGAAATGAACTTATACATAGTCTCCGCGCCAAGATCGCTTTCGGTGTTTTAATATGTTGGAATGCTTTAGATTTGTTTTTGAACCAATCAAGACCTTTTGTGTAAATCTTGTCTCTCTTCTTCCAGGCTGATTTAAACGGTTTCGTTACGTGCACGGAGGGTCACATGTTCAATTCTATTTGCTCTGTTTCCTGTGACGAGGGATATGAATTATTTGCTGGTTTGTCACAGCGAACTCGATGTAACGAAAACGCACAGTGGGATAGTGGCATTGGGTATTGCACTAGTAAGTTGCACCATGAAATTAGTTGACATACTCTTGTTTACAATCTTCATCCAGCAACGGCAGTTCAGCTTTTCCAAACAATTTGCCATAAGCCGTGTGGTATAAAATCACTCTCAGCTCTATACCCTCGAAAAAACTTGCAATAAAATTTATTACTGCAGCTTTGCGTATAGTAGGCTACAGATTATAGTCACTGACATACATCACACTAACGAAGGATACAAATGAGGTCCTTCACTTCAATCTGAAGTCTTCTTTTATTGGAAAGCATTTTGTAAAATTGAATTCTGAATTGTGCTTTTATCTGATTGATCACGTTGAGTAGCTGGCGATCTATGGCAACGCGTGGAAAAAACGTTGCAGAATGCTAGGTTGTCCAAGAATGTCTGTAGCTGCAATTGGCCGTGAATGACTATTGTATGACAGCACTATTATTGACAATGGCTAACGGTTTAATAAAAGCATGATTGTCAAAACATGGTTATCGTGTTTACCAAACAAAATTATCTCCTTTATATACTGTATTTTAAATACTTTCCTTCCAGCATGGCTTTAAACTTTCTAGAATTTCTAGTTTGTTTCAAGCCATCATCATCTTTCTAACATGATTCAATGTAATCCGCAGAAATCCAATGCCTTCAGTTTGAAAGCTTGCTGAATGGACTAACAGTGTGCAGCGATTCGAACAAATTTCTATCGTCCTGCGAGTTCAAGTGCGACTCTGGTTATGAGATGACTGGATCTCCTCTAAGCACTTGCCAAGCTGATGGAACATGGTCTTCGCCGCTTCCTGACTGCTCCAGTATGTCGTTTTCAAATACTGCATGGATTGACACTATTCACTTGATGTTGGAGAGACGTTACTTTCCACAATGATAGCAAAAGCAACTCAGCTGGAAAGACGATCACCATAATATTAAAATATGAATTATAATCGACTACTTTGCATCGCACTAGTAGTTGAAGTAAGCTCATTTGCAAATTATTATAAAAAACCAATTACTACATTTATATTTGTTATGTGTGCTGAATATAATAAAACATATTTAAATAGTACCTTGATTTTTGTTAGTTAAGTGCCCCTAAGCATAAGACAGTTATTAAATTCACTTAATATTTTGCAGAAGTCCGATGTTCTGCTGATTACTTATCCCTGGATCATGGCAGCGTGCGTTGCTCCGACGCAAACCGCTATCAGTCCACTTGCTCCTACGATTGCGTCAGAGGATATGAGGTAGCTGAGTCTAGCGTCACATCCGCAACGTGCCAAGCTATGAAAACATGGTCCCATCCTAAACCTACGTGTTCCAAAGTAAAATGTCGCCTTGACGATCCTAACTTATTAAGAGTAAGTTTTAACTACGTTAGCTATTGCTATGAGCCAAGATCATACATCTTGTCAAAACGTATACATGAAACATGCATTAGCAAAACAAAAATCTCTAATTTGCTTCTGACTAAGTGATTAATAATCTGTTGATTTAATAATGCAATGTGTTATCAACAGACTGTAGTGGGTTACCTCAAATTTGCTTGTGACCAAGAAAATTATACCAATTTGTTATTTGAAAAAGCTTTGTTTCTGGTCGAAGTTGGTTTAACTCGGTAGTTGTACTTGGATCCTTGTGTAACTTTGTGTAACCATTAACAACGAGAAACTAGAACAGTGATTAAGATATTAATGTCTACTTCACCACTCACTCGTATGATTTAATGTATTTTTGCAAGAAAAAAAATTGAAAATCTGATTGACCCTTTTTCTGAGTACCTCATTGAGTTTTAGATGCCATTTTATCATTTCTTGACGTTTTAGGCGGGGAGTACAGGCACTGTGACTTGTTCTGATGACAATCTGTTTGAGTCCATATGTTCGGTTGTGTGTCCGATTGGATACGAACTCACTGAGGGAGCAAGCAACATTGTGTGTCTTGATTCAGCGCAATGGAGCAGAAGGATTGGCTATTGTCAAAGTAAGTATACAAATCAACTAAAGAAGTTTCAACTAACACATTGCAAACGTAACCTGGATGATGTTACAATAGCATGCATTGCATACAATACTTTTTGGATAGGAAATTGCTTTGTTATGTTGTGAAAATACCAGTGATAATGCTTCAAGTATATAGAATGTGGCTCTAATTCCAGAAATTCAATGCCAACCACTTGCCAGGCCTGCTAATGGGGAAATCGAATGTTCCGATGCTAATTTTTACCAATCCGAATGCAACTTTGCCTGTAATGTTGGATACTACATGCTTGGAAACGATCTGTCAATTTGTCAAGCAGATAAAACATACACGTCGCCAACACCTAAATGCGAGAGTAAGTTAGAGTGAACACGCATATGAAAATATGACTATGACGCAATTCTATTTTTGCTAATACTTCACCTATAACTTAGCTGATTTTTTTTCCACAACATTATTGGTTTTCGCAGTATCCTCTACAGCTAGCGTTTGTCGTTCTGTCAATAATAGTGATACAGTTTGTACTAAAAAATATAAGATTTATCTACTATAGCCTACGTTTTTAATTGTACGATGCTTGCGATGTTAGCACATTACGCAAAAATAAGACACAATCCGTATAATTTCTAAACTTTTTGGTACCCCCAGTTTGAGCTACAATTTACTAGAACCAGAGACAAAGACACAAACAATTGTTTTCCTTTTTTTGTAAACATCTATTAAACAGCTAAACGTAGACATCCTAATTTATAAACTTTTAATTTTGTAGCCAATGGCTAAACATTCAATAGGTTATTGGGATCTTATAAATTTGTATAATGCCTTGTTGATTAATTTTTGTACATTAGTAATAGAAATAAGCTGTCCAGATGGCCATTTTGATATACGATTGGGCACAGCCAATTGCTCGGAGACAAACCTGTTTGGGTCGGTGTGTGTTTATGAATGCGATACTGGATACCAGTTTCTTGACAGTGACTTCGTCTCTCAAGACACAGTGGAAGCCGAATGTCTGTCAAACGAACAGTGGAATATTGAAGTTCCTATTTGTGAAAAGAAAACATGCCCAGTGAAGGAAGACGAAGATTTCTTGGCTGTAAGTCCATAATACAGATTTATAGCAAGCTGATAACTCTCACAATGATTCGCAAATATTCCAACATAATAAAAATGTTATAGTTTTATTCATTGTCGTTTTAAAACTGCTAGGGTTTTTTAGCGACAGGGCTCATTTTTAATTTATATCTGATTTTCGATGTCATTACATTATCCAACTTATCCTCACTGAGTTATGCAAGAAAGAACACAGTGGGTTCCATTTTTAAAGTGTTCGGTATGACCGACCTGGTATCGATCTCAGGTCTGCCCTCCTACACCGCACTGGTAATGTTTTAACATTGCATGATGCAATGCATATTAGAAGATTTAAAGATTTTGCTGATTGTACAGCAGACATAGAGAAAGCGAAGTTTTATCCTTGAAGAGACAAACGTGAGTAAAATCCTTTAACTGTGTTTTTCTTCAGGCACTCAACCAGGGAAAGGCCGGCAGTGTTTCTTGCAATGAAGGCAGCCGGTTCGGCTCAATATGTCGATTAAACTGTGCGCCTGGTTTCGCGACAAACGGAAATCGTGTGATACAATGTACTGAAGAGGGAAGATGGAATGCATCTATTGGAATCTGCACAGGTAGTTACCAAGCTTAACGTCAATCTATGTTGCTATAAACTTGAAACAGAATATCTTAAGAAGCTACTTTTTACATTTTAGGCAATCTTTTTGAAGGACGCAGTTTTCACCCACGATAGAAGAATATTAGCTTCAAAAACTAATAGTACATACATAATTTCTAAACAAACGATTTTGTGCAGGAAGCTGCAAAATTTCCTCACACCAAAGTGAAATCTTTTTCACGCAGCTTATAACTTGAAAAATAAAGCCGCAATTGTTGTCCTATCAAAATAATTTCTCCAATGGAATAATTCATAATTATGTTAAACGATCCAGATTAGTCACAAACTTTTGCACAACAAAATTTTCGTTTCTTTTCGAACCTTTTATCTAACCAGCAGCTTAAAATTTTGTCAGTGTGATTTTTATCATGTAACCTTATACTGTACAGTATTTGAAGATTTGACCTATGTAGCAGAACAAAAAAATCATGTTCATTTTCAAGCAATCCATTTTGAAATGCCTCGCAAAGAAAAAGATGTGCGATCGCGATAGGTGTCTAATTGAAGTCATCAAAGCATTGTCAAGACCTTTTGGCTACTCGACTATACGCAGACGACTTCTTGCAACAGCAACTGGTTACAACGTTTATGACAAAACGACCAATCCTGCAGGCTCATTTAAGCTTAGTAGCCCAAGGACTGTCCGTCGTTTGCATGACGCTGTAGCGCCGATGTTTGCAACAATGAAATAGCGAAGCTCTTGTTCAAACAAAACTGTTTTTACCATTGGAACACTGTCTAAACGACTCAACACAGACGTGATGCAGTTTGGTACTTTTACACTTATTTATTTTTGTTCAGTAATTGAATGTGCACCCCGGGACGAGCCCATTGACGGGTCACTCAACTGCACGGACAGCTTCAACTTTGAGACCGAATGCGAATTCACTTGTAACGAGGGTCATCAGTTTGTTGAAGAGTCTGTGGATAGTGAGATACTAAGAGATGATGACGGAAACTCTTTACCCCTCCCGTCGGCTATTAGAGCTGAATGCACAGAAGAAAGAACATGGACGATTGTCCACACTCCTCAATGTGAAAGTAAGTTTGGTAGATTAAACAAACTTGAAGACTATTGCAAACTAGTTGGGTAATTTTAAATAATGAAGTAGAATATGCTAGGTGGACTCGCTGTGAAAAAAGATAACGTTTGACAAATTTTACCCAAAGTATAAGTTTATAAAGAAAATAGTAAAATTTTTGCTTATACCTTTTTCAAATGAACACACTTTTTGATTTAATGGAAAATGAATGATGGTGATTAAACTCTACAGTACAAAATGCAATTACACAATTAAGAGAGCGTTACATTTTTGAAGCATATCAACAATCTTGCAACTTCTTCCACTTCTGTGATAGTGATTGAAAAAAAACATTAGCCATGAGTTTTGGTTGTAGTTGACGTGATATTACTACACCAACGTGTTTTCAATGGTTAAAAGATTGGAGATTTACTCAATTGTTCTGCTTGACCAACTAAAGCAAGAACACTATTGGATTTCAAACCATTCAACTTTTACTAACTTGCTTCGATGAAATGCTTTACTTTACAGAAAAGCTGTGTCCCTTGGAAGGTTGGGATCATCTTGACAATGGCAACGTATCTTGCTCCGATAGCAATGTATTTTTGTCTACCTGCTTTTACCAATGCAACCCTGGCTACCAGCTTGCATATCCTAGGGATGACGAGAGCACTATTTCAGTACTGGTGACGTGTACAAGTAGTGGGAAGTGGGACTTGAATGATGTTCCAATATGTGTACGAAGACCTTGTTTGCCAAGTGCAACGTCGATGCAAGAGGTACTGTAAGGGTCTGTGGTTATTTCAGTGGTGGAATCATCTCAGTAATAGAAAAATATTTTGTTTTCTGACCACACTAATATTTGATTAAGTCATAACAGAATTACGGTATAATTTATTTATCGTTCGAAAAATTATGTAAGATGGTAAATTGCTATTGTAGAAGTTACAGTTTTAAATGAAGACTATTTTGCTTCAATTGAAATACTCTTTACTTAAAGCAGGTTTGCCTATGTGAAAGTTTTATTTGGGTACTCTTCTACGTGTAATTATCTATATAGTTTTCATTATGTTGCAGATGGAGGAGCACGGCACAATAACTTGTACTGGATCAGATTTTGAATCACGCTGTGATCTTGAGTGTAATGGAGGTTACCATGCCAGGAGAGGCCTGAACAGCAGTGTGTGCCAAAGCAATGGGGAATGGTCTGTTGCTATAGAACCATGCGAGAGTAAGTGCAAACAAATGCAGTTTGGAGCAGTGTAACAATGATTTTTGATATTTCCAATTCAAGTAGCGACTTCCTAAACGAAAATTGGTTGAAGTACCTCGTTGTCTGAACTACTTACAATGAAGGTCCTTCATAACAGAAGAGCCTTCGGTGAAAATACAATTAAGTTTTGATTTTGGAAGCAAAAATATAAATTTGTTATTATCAAACAATCACATGAATGTGTGAAATGAATAGGATTGTGTAGTGGAAGAACCAATGGTATAAATACAGTAACTGCTTTGAAAGTACAAAAATCTTCTACAAAACATAAAAAATAGGGTATCCGACAGATGTTTTCATCAAGTGTAGCTTGTGTCTTGTAAAGAGAGAAAAGAAAAAATAGTAAAGAGAGGAAAGAATGAAAGATCATTTGCAATTTAATCGGAGATTGGTGACTTCCGAGATATTGAGAATTTAGCACGATTATGGTGAAATGCATTTTCTCTGGAGAGTGGATGCAAGGATAAGAGCTAATACTGTACAGTAGTATTTGCGACTGAGCCCAACCAAAACCATAAGTGTAATATAAGTTGTGTAGCTACATCAATTGAGAAGCTTGAGGACATTTCATGTCATCTCCCTTTCCTTAAAGTTAAATTGCGTAAAAAAATTAAATGTTTGAGTGTAAATTTTAGTTTCGAAGATTGTAGCTAATGATATTGATGGTATCAGTTTTACCAGTTGCATTTAAATTTTCGTCTAACCTATCAATGCTTTATAGAAATCGAATGTGTTTTGTTGGAGACTCCGGCTTATTCTACGGTGACGTGCACGAATAGAAACTTGTTTAAGTCCCACTGCAAGGTGAATTGTGACGATGGTTATGAGATCATTGATCCTGAAGACGAGTATGACCAGGAGAAGGGAATATCCTGCCGCAGTGATGGAACATGGTGTGGAAAGTTGCCAGTGTGCAGAAGTGAGTCTTGTTTTTACACGTGTTCTGCCATAAAACATATGTGCTTACTTTGTGCATGAGTGAGTGATAAAGAACTTCAGTAAGTATTCACGTTGTTTAGCTACAAATCGTTTGAGGAAAGCTTCTAGTCCATTGTAACAAGCCTTCAAGTGTTAAGGTGCTGTTCACAAAACAAGCAACCCGCCTCGTGTCCAAATCCCAACTGTGTCAAGATGCCCTTAAACTGATTGTGTCGGTTTAATTTTAGAAATTACATGTTCAAACGACCACCTCAACATAAAGAACGGATCTGTCGAGTGCACGGATTCCAACATATTTCAATCCGTGTGCAGCTACACATGCGAGCAAGGTTTTCATATGATCCAAGGACAATCCGAGATTTCCACTTGCACCGACAAAGGATTGTGGTCAAGCACTGCTCCAATTTGTGAAAACAACAGATGTCCTGCCAATGATTCTAGTTTGAAAGAGGTAAGTGTGGGCTAAATGGTTATTTGTAATCGGTGACATATAGTCGAAATAATGGGGAGAGATAAAGCACAAATCACTTATATAAAAACTAAATATGACCATAAGGATTAGCATTATGTCACAAATAAGAAGCGAAAGCAGAGTTTTTAAATTTCATTGAGCTGTTGGCAGAAATGTAAATAACTGTCAAATATTATCGCAAACATTACTTCAACAACAAAAAAAGAGATCTGTTTGTTGCTTTTTAACAAGCATTATCTACCTGGATAGGTAGCTCGTGGTTTGACACGTCAAGCATTCATGATTTCTTTTATGTTTCATGTTGAAAACCGTAAGCAGCATGCTACCCTCTGGTGTTATCGTTTAGAAAGGTAACAGCTTAAAGGGCTACTACCAGAAATTAGTAGGCTGTATAGCCCAGTGGTGAGAGCCATTACCTGGCATTCAAATGGGCGCCGGCTCGACACCACTTAAAAGCATGTGGCCATGTCTTTTGCAAGACACTTAAATGCCTGAAGTTGGACATAAATATTGATTTCTTTGCCTGCCCGTCCAATTAATCTACAGTTCAACTACTGGGCGTAACTCTGGATATAACAAAAAAAAAAGAGAAAATGGACATTTTATGAAAAGTGGGCCAGACAATATTACGCAACGAACTTCATTAATTCCTATTTTATCTGAAAATTTTTAGACCAGAAGTGGAAATTTCTGGTCAATATTCAGTGCCTTGTTGTGAGAGAATCCACATTGAACTTTTTCTTGTTCACAATTATAGGCTCAAGAAAACGGCGAAGTAACCTGTACAAACGAAAATAAATTCGGATCCAAATGTCTTCTGCACTGTTTTGATGGTTACGAAATGTCAGGAGAGTACACAACATCATGTGAACAGGATGGAACATGGAGCAATGGACTTGGTCTATGCAGAAGTATGTCATCGAAAATTTATTGGTTTGTTGAAAAGATGGTTACATTAGAACAGAACTCTAAATCTCAGAAAATACTATCAGTATTAAACTCGAAAAATGCAGTTCTCTGGACTCGAATTGGAAAATATAGGCTTGAATTGAGTTTTATTAGTTCTGAGTTGACTGTATGAAAATAAAATATAAATAATTTTCTCAAAAATACTTTCAGTAATCGCATGTTGGATAAGGAAATATAATCACAGGCTTTGTTGCTTTACACTTGTTTGTTTCATTGCTTGAAATTATATTATTTGAAGACAAAGTTACTATCGATAAAAAATAATCGAATTTGAACTAAACAAAAAAAAACGTCAAGACAGAGTTACAAATACTTTGTACATTATCGAGTAAAGCTCATCATTATGCCAGGAGCCTGGTTCATCCCCAGATCTAAAATATTCCCTATCTTGTTGGTCGATGACTCAATATAGGTTGCTATGATCGGCAGTTAGAAGTTTAACTTTAATTTTAAATGAATATATATAGAAATACAAGTTTTAGATATTAAACACTCAATATACTGTAAACAATCAATACTAATAATACTAATACTACAAAAAGTGCTCAATGCCAAGCAAAAACTCCAAGCAGTGCAAATTACATCTAGTATAGTTATTACTTCAAATAGAATATTCTATTTGAATAAGTAAAATAATACTACTGATTCTATTTGAATAAGCACCTTCTGATGATCCCTTTTTGAGGTGAAATAGATTGTAGAGGTTTTAGAAAGTAATAACTATACTTGATGTAAACATTTAATATATGTAAACTTGGAAAAAACACTTTTGTGAAAATAAAAGTTTTCATAAACCAAGATTAAATTCAGATAAATGAAACCAAGATTAAATTATAATTAAAAAAGATGGTAACACTAGAGAGGATAAGGTAATCGTTTTTTTTTTTCTTCTTCTTCTTCTAATTTAACTTTAGCTCTGATTTTAGGCTACAATATATTCTAAGACTCTTAATAAAATAATTTGAAATTTGTGTACAACCCTCTCCTCCCCTACCCCTCCCCTGAAATTTGCCTTTGCTTAGAATTGCCTTGTATTGGCTACGCGATGCGCAAAAGCGTGACACAAATAACTAACCCTAACCTACCGTATTTCCCCGATTGTTTTTTGACTCATAAACCAAATGTGGAGAGCTCTGGGTCCACGACATTTATTAAAACTGTTGGAAGACCAGTCAGGTTGACCCTATATCCATAGATACTCATTTGACTATTACTAATAAGCGATTGCCATCACTAATCTTTCTAGCAATAGTTGCAACCATCACTAATTTACATGCATTAGGTCTACTTCTAGGTATGACCTACATCGAATCTTGTCATTGAACTTTTGACAGTGTTTAAAAATCAATTTTACGTTACAAAATAAAGCATGTTTTTAATGTCGTAGCATGTTGTTAAATAAAGCATGTTGTTAATGTCTCTTTATTTCCTCAATATATATCCAATATATTTCCAGAATAATTTGTATTTTTGGTAAAGTTTTGCGCATTCGCGTAGTCATGCGCAAAAATCGAAAATAATGATTTTTCTATGTGTTTTACGTTGAAATCTAGACCAAAAGAAAAACGATTACGGTTGTCTTGCAACGTGTTTAAGTACAGTAGAAAACAATATTTGAACTTTAAATACCATAAACAGAACATGACGTCTATGCAATATAAGACAATTTCACCTGAAAAGTAATTTTCAGGGTAAGGGAGGAGGGTTTGGACAAAAATTAAAAAAAAAATATACCAGAGGTTTAGAATATACTGTTGTATCCTAAAATAAGGGATAAAGTTAAAATTAAAATTAACTCCCTCTCCCCTAATAATAAGAATATTTAAAAGATGAAACAATAAAAGTAACAACGCAAGGATCAAAAAGTAAGTGGAGTAGGAGTTAATTGCAAGGCTTTGTAAAAGCAGCCAAAATTGAGCTTCCGAAGGGATTTTAAGAATTAAGTTTGATGCACTCAACAAACAAGAAAAGCTGCATTCTAGCGACGTAAAGTTCTATTTAGTTCTTTACGTAAAGTTCTTTAATATTCAATTAGTAATCTTTAATTGTTTTGTAAGCTAAGCTACATGAAACCTAGGTTAATAAACTCTTAATTCTTAATATTTTGCAGTGCTCCTTTCTTAAGCTAATCATTTTTTTTTTTGACAAACTATTTTATTTTCCTCGATTTTAGGAATTAGCTGTTCACCACTGCAAACCCCAGAAAACACTACTTTGATGTGTACTGATGGGTACAGATTCCAGTCTTACTGTGTGTTCAAATGTCTTCCGGGATACAAGAGAACAGACGAAGCACTGGAAGACCGTTCACATGACGTCACCTGTGACGCAGATGGAAGTTGGACAGGAGCAATCAGATATTGTGAAAGTAAACAATAAACATTGCCATAGTAAAGTAAACGTCGTTGGTTGCCTACTACTTCTGTGTAAAGCATAGCCATATTGTGGAAACTGTGTTCACATCTCTTTTATATAACACTTTTTTAAAACTGATTTATTACGTCGATGTTCTAGTATGTTCCGAACAAAAAACATTGAAATCCATTTATTATTTGCCCTTACTGTAGAGCTAACTTGTCACTCGGAGGGATATGAAGTTCTTGAAAATGGAAGGATCAGTTGCAGCGACCAGCACTTCTTCGCCTCTGAGTGTCTCTTCATCTGCAATCCCGGCTACCAACTGGTGGATCGTTTTGACAAGGATGTCGTCGATCCGTCAGTCCGATGTACAACTGATGGTTCGTGGAGCATGGACGAAGCTCCTCACTGCATCCCATCCGAATGCTTTCCTACCGCGGAAGAGATGGATGAGGTAAAGATCTTTTTTTGCTTTCGATCTTTTTTTGTTTATAGTCCAGGATTTACATCCGGATAATTCAACTGAACAAAGGATTGAGAACTTAACTTCTCTTTGAGTGTAGTGCCGGTATCTTTAAAAAAATTTTATTGTTCTTTGTTACTTAATTAAGTAAGCATTTTCTATGTTTTGTCGGCACAGCGTTTAAATTACTTTTTTTTAAAAGAAACTTAAAAGAGACGTATTTGTGTGGTACTTTAGCCAGGACCATTGTTTGCGGTACCGTACAATTGTTAAGTGTTAAGACTATCTAATTGAATGAAACATGCGTAAAGATGACTTACCGTCCACTTGTTTACTAAGGCCAGCGATGTGCAACTTACAAATATTACAAATATCCGTGACTTTCCTTTATGTACTTTTTCTGTAAAAATTCTAGAATATTAGAAATTGCTTTAGCATCAAAGCTCCCTTTGAGACCCATAAGACAAGCTGCAAGTTCATTTGGCTAATTTTATCATCTTGAACGTCTCATATACCGAACAAAGTACTGTACTGTACTAAACTAAACCATATGCACAATACACACACGAAATAAAATCTTTTTTTCGTTGCAGTCAATTGCAAATGGAGAACTGTCCTGCACAAGATCATCACAATTTGGATCTCGATGTGAACTAATTTGCAACGAAGGGTATTCCCCTGATGGAGAATACGCGTTCACACATTGCGAAGCCAACAACGCGTGGTGGCCACCACTGGGAGGCTGTAAAAGTAAGTCCAGGAGTATAGGCCAAAAGTGTCACCATGTGATGATGAAGCATACTACATTTAGAAATGCTTCTGAGTAAATTCTGACGTATTATCAGTTGTGACTTTTCGGCTGCGTAAACAAGTGATAAAAGATCGATTTTACAATGTCTAAAAGCTCTCAAGTAAGTTTTGGCAAAACGCTTAATAATATTTTTGAATTTGGGCACAAACTTTGGCTTCTTTGCTTTTCCATTCACTTAATTTAAGTATTTAACCACCGAGCGTATCTTATGCCTTGATACGAAAAAAACTTTTACCGACACAGTGGCCTACATCAGAATATGTCTCTCTCTTCACAATAAGTGACGATTTTAAATATTTCTATATCATTAGAGATCGGATGCAGCCCAATGCCGCTTCCTCCGAATGTTGAGGCGATCCAGTGCAGTGATGGCAATAACTTTGGATCTGCCTGCTTCGTGTCTCGATGTCACAGCGGATACCGGGCCAGAAATCCTGAAAGCAACATGAGGACGTGCAACAAACAAAGACAATGGTCCGGCTCAGAGTTGGAATGCTCAGGTATTTGGCAAAAACTAAGTTAATCATGCCGTTTTATATTGATTTATCTTTAGTTTTTTTGTATTGCTGATCCCAAAAAAGAAATAACAATGACCCTTGATGAAGATTTTAACACTAATCATTATTTTTAAAACCTAGCCTTTCTTGTAAAAGTAAAATCTGTCTTGAATATAACTTAAATTGGCGAATTAGTGTCAGGCTATGTCTGACAAACAGCAGTAAAACTTATTTTTTACTAGGAAATCTTTTCACTAATTAAAGCTTGAAGGTTTGCAGGAATGTAAAATCTTAAAACTAATGCATAACTTAGCTCACTGAGGTTGATACCTTAGATTTTACGCTTGTACGTATGTATTTGAATTAATGCAAAAGGCTTTCTGTTCATCTGATCCCACTGACTCAGCTTATACATTCATCGAACTGCTCGAATTATTTTAAACGGAAAATACCCAAAGAATATATAGCAAAAATTAACATTTTTTTATCCAGAACACGTTTGCTTTATTTAGAATTTATTGAATGTTCATCATCCCATCTTGTACTGGAAAACGGAAATGTTGTTTGTTCTGACGGAAAACGGTTCGGTTCCCAATGCGACTATTATTGCCATCCTAGCTACCAAATATCAACCAACCGGGATAAAGCCACTTGCCAAGCCAATGGCGAATGGTCTGTTAAGAAGCCTTCGTGCATCCCTCGAACCACTTGTGTGTCTACGGTGAGTGTATTTTTGAGCGGTCAATACAAATACCCAGACAAGCCATTAATAAGGATTTATAATATCTGTTGCTTTTACCAGTGTTGGATTCAGGGTGACACATAGTCACGTGCCTCACAAGTTAAAAAATTACAGTTTTGTTGTGTTTTATATGTGTGTTTTATATTTAAACAATAAATACTATTAATACTACAAAAAGTGCTCAATGCCAAGCAAAAATCCAAGCAGAGCGAATTAAATCACACATAGTTATTACTCTCTGAATCCTCTACAGAATGTTTCACCCTAAAAGGAGGATCATCAGAACGTCCTTATTCAAATAGAATTATATTTAAATATTTTATATTAGAATTCTATTTTAGAGAGTAATAACTATGTTTGATGTGTTTTATATTTATGTGTGTGATATGGCATTTCACCTTGCTTTGCTTACTTAACCACTTAACCTTATTCAAGTTGACACATACCCAACAAGTTGTAACAAACCCTACAAAGTAACTAAAACAAGATAAAAACTGTGGCTGTTTTCTTGTAAGAAAGCCTATCCCTATACTTCCTGCTTAGGTTGCTGCTTCTTCGGGCCTCAGAAGTTGTATAGTTTATTTTAAAACTTTTTTTTCGCTGCCCCTGTATTGCTTCAATACATTTTGTAAATTTTCTACTTGCTATCGCCTATTAGTTCGTCAGGCCGGGTTTCGCAAAAGGGGTATCCATCCTTTCATCTTTATTTGCAGATTGATCTATTTCACTGTTTCAATTGGTGCTCGCTTTATAATGGAACGACCTTTGCTTTCATTGAACGAACTGAATCTACTGTATTTCAATTTTATACCGCAATAATAAATTAGCTATAGTTCCACAATCTCATCTATCTTCAGTACTTTTCTCTTGGAATCGTCCATTGCCATACTGACGGGAGCTGTCGTTTAATCTGTGATCCTGGTACTACTCTTGTCGGACGAAGAAGAAGTGTTTGTCGTAGCAGGGGTGGAAACAGGAGGATTACATGGATTCCGCCACTTGGAGAATGTAGAAGTGAGCTAACAGATTTGTAGATTACTAGATATACTATTTTAGTTTTTGAGTCAAACTTTTGTATAAGATTCAGTTCACGATTATTTCTTGTGATTATTATGCAACTTTTTATCAATATTCTCCAACATTTTTGAAGATTTTTTTGTGTTCAAACACTTTTTGTGTAGAATCTCACCGTTAAATTTAATGAGGTTTATATTATTTTGATCCAACTGCAAGCATTATTTGCGTCTTTGGTAAATCCATTTGTTCACAATTTTCCTTAACTCTAACTTTGATTAGAACGATCTTGTTCCGCCCAACCGAGACTCGATAACGGAGAGTTCCGATGCAGTGACGGATTCTTGTTCCGCTCTACCTGCCGATTCCGTTGCAACTTGGGCTATCGCTTATCAGGTTCCGAAACAACTACATGCAATGCTGATGGAGTTTGGGAAGGCCAACCTCCAAGCTGCACAGGTGCCGCATGCAAAAGATCATTTATAAAACACGTGGTGTCTTTATGCGATTTCGTAGCGCATTATTTTTCAAATTTATTAATAAAATTGTTTAGTCCATCGTAGTGCTAAAGTAACACAGATAAATCTGCTTGATGACTCCAATGGAAATCAGGTTACCACCATCACTTTATCATTTTTTTTTGGTCTAAAATCTTTAAAATAGCTTCAGTTTAAGTTATCAAATTTTTCTAAACAAATTATCGATTTTAGCCTGAAACACTCTATTGTTATAGTTATAGCACTGTTGAAGTTATAGCACTCATGACAAAGCATTTTTTTGTTACAGTAATATCTTGTCCATCCAACTTTTTGACACTTGACCATGGAGTGGTGACAGCGTCAAACAGAAACAGCGCAGGGTAAATATTTTTATGTGATGTAAATATTGTATTGCTACTGACTGAGTTCCATGGTGTAAGCACAGTAGCATGACAGTAAAATTTGATATCAAACGCTCTAACGGTGTAAAAACAGATTTTGAAGAGATACAATAAAATTTTAACGCTTATAGTCGTGGAGATCTTTGTAATATATCATGGCAATATTATTCACGTTCGACGACGCTGATCTTTGCATTAAACTGCTATACAAAGACGCGTGAGTTTGATCGAAATAAATGTAATGACTGCACGCTGTGTGTAAACAACATTGTTATAATCAGTATAAACACATATTAATTAGTATAATAAATTGATGAAATTTATTTGATTATTTTAGGTCAGAACTTGCCTTTTCATGTACACAAGAAGGACACGAGTTGATTGGTTCATCTGAAGTCACGTGTCTACTTGGTGGCCAATGGAATGAACCAAAACCAATTTGCAGACGTAAGAAAGATGTTGAATCTAGTTGAAAATACGATATGCTTATTTCAAGCAATAAACACAAGAAGAAACTACTAGTAAAGAAACCGCATAACCACACGTGAAAATAACATTCCAAGGGGCAGCTCTCTATTGATGTCTAATGGCAACTAGTAGTCCAAGGGGTCTTTAAATATGAGAAAACTAACTATTCAAAGAGTTTTTTTCTTATCCACGCTCCTGTCATTTGCTGCCCACGAAATAGCGTACGTTACTGTTACTTTAAAGGGTTTCCTCGTAAACTGCTAATCAAGTAATGTTAACATGTCTGTAAAATATTGGGCAAGCAAAATATTTCGTGAACAATTTTCATTTTAGCGGCTCCACTTCAATCAATTAAATAGACTTTAAAACTTCTATTTGCGATACTTTGCTGGCTCCATTTTTAAAGCCTGAAGGTTGTTTAGACTAGAAATGTAAAGCGATGTCAAAAATTGAAATTTAAAAGTAGCCTACTTTCTCCGTAAGAAGATAAGCTCTCTCACATTCCAAAGTTGGTTTCGTGTTTTATCAGTGTATGATACCATAAACGTTAGGTAATTGTGACATGCACAAACTTTGAATACATTTTCACTTAAATTTTATGGATGTGGCTCGTAAAAAACTGATGGGCGACATTTTGTCTCTGATTGTTTCAAAGTTGTTTTCCCAATCTCACTTCTAAGAACAATTATTTCAGTGGGAAGATGTTCGCCTTTGCATCTCCTAAATGGTCGCGTAGAGTGCAACAAAAATGTGCACAACGAGTACGGGTCGCAGTGCCACTACGCATGTGATGACTTATATCAGCTGCAAGCCGAATCGAACACGACGGAATGTGCTTTCAATGGAAAGTGGTCCAGTCCTCGTCCTTACTGCAGAGGTTGGTGGAATAGAATGTAGGATTGTCAATGTTCATATATTTAAATTCGTTAAAGAAAACGTAAAGCTGTTGCAAGGTAGGCTACGGCAAAGTGAACCAACCTGTCCTTGGCTTCAATGCATTTGTTAATGTTTCGACTAATAACTCGCCAGGTAGCCTACTTGTTTGTTTGACAGCAATTTTTTGTTAATCAAAGTTTGATACTTTAAAAATCAACGTAATTTTACAAAAATATAACGAATGACGTTTGGAAATTTGTTATGTTTAGGCCATTGTGACATCAACGTTGCTGAATTTGATAACGGGGTTGTTTTCTGCACGGATTCATACTGGCACAACTCCAAATGCAGGTATGCCAGACAGCCAGAGTAAATCTTTTGATAAGTACGATGAAGCCTCATCTAATAGTCATTGCTGAAGTTTTCAGTGCACTGCGTAACAAAATTTGTACGCTGTGTAGTGCAACCGTAGCGTAGGCCTAGCATGAGATTTTGCTTCGCATTGTGCCATCTTTTTATGAAATTTCGACCAGAATACACAAAAGCGCCCCACTTTTCTGTTTTAAGTAGTATAAAAGGTTTCATAAAATATCAAATATATTCAGTGACTATCAGTCACAATGACATACAGTATTAAATTTATTAGTTATACATTACAAGTAGCCTAGGGTTGATCAGTTATACTGTATGGCTATACAAGTACAGTTATACAAGTTTTGATAACCAGACCTGGAGAGCATGAATTAATTTGATAAATGAATTTTAGATTTTTGATTTTGGTGTGTAGCTTGCAAAGCTTATTTTCTGAATGGCCTCTTGATGCGCTTTGGGATCTCAGAATATTGCATAGATTGTACCCACTCTTCTCCGGTCTGATATTCTCTAGGCTACAAAGTGTTTGTAAAGTCACTGCAGTTTTGATTTTGTTCTAGTTTTTCTTGCGGGACCCATGGGTCGGTAGAGCCACCCTTCCACTTATACGGAAGCTCTGAGCTAAGCTGCCAGAAAAACGGCCGATGGAACGAGGCTCCCCCCTGCTGTGCAAGTAAGCTGTAATCTTTTAACCAATAAGCATCCTATAGACCAGTGGTTCCCAACCGGGGTGCCGCGGCACCCTGGGGTGCCATTTATAAAACTCTGGGGTGCCGCAAACTATTTCTCATATTCATTTTTTATCTATCTTCAATATTTCCAAAACAATAAAGAAAGAAATCCTTCCATTAATTACACAGCATTTCGAATCTTTGTAAACAACGTTGAGAATTATTTTCCAAAGATGTGAACAGAAAAGAATGCATGGGTAAAAGGTTCATTTTCATCACCGGACTCTCATGTTATTTTGAATCTCAATAAGGGAGAAAAACTAACAGACATACGTAACGACGGAAATATGAAGCTGATACACAGGAAGTTGCTGCTGCGTCTGGATAAAAATTCGAAATACATATCCTTGCATTGGAGACATGGCATCAATTGGTGATTTTAGTACAGTTTTTCATGGATTTTCCGTTTTGACAAACATCAAAACAGAAAAATTAAAAGGCCACTTATAGTCAAGAAAGAAATGAGAGTAGCTTTATTGAATGGGCACCAAGGTGTAGGCTAAATGGGATTCTAACGCAAAACTAAGAAGAAATTTCTCACTAACTTTGAAATAATTAAACTGTAGCCCACTTTGCCTTTTTTCAAAATGCCGTTTCAGAGTGGCATTTAATCTCCAAGTAAAACTGCTGTGTTACGGTAGGCTACTATATTTATGTTGCTGTCTGAAGTTGTTATTATTAATTGTCTTTTCTGAAGGTAGGCTACAACAAGCGAACGTGACCACTTTTCTCCACACTACATTAGAGCTAAAAGTCAAGCAGAGAAGCTATGATAATGAATACTATTTTTCAAAGTCTTTGGTATGAAACGGTTCCGGTTTATTCCAACAAACTGCTGCAGGGGTGCCACAACATATTTTTCACTCCTGTAGGGTGCCGTAAGCCCAAAAAGGTTGGAGACCACTGCATAGACATTTGACCAAACTGCTGTTCATATTGCTTTACTGTAGCCTACTATAATTTAGAGTGTTAGATTAGAGACTGAACTTATCATTTTTTACACCAACACATACAGCAGCATATACGTTAGTGTCACGCTGTGCCAACGCAGCAATATCAAAAATGGATGCAACTACAGTGAGCCTATGTTGATTGCAACTGTGTAACTGTTCAAAGTTGGTGTATTCAAAACACTACGGTAAAATTGGCGACAACAAATACGCATTGATACGACAAGACTTTAGCTAAACACATTGTGTCTGGACATGGTTGTGACAATCAAAATGTATTCACAACAGAACCATGTCCACCTTCCGGGAAAATCGACTTGTTCTTTGTACTCGACAGCAGTGACAGTGTCGGCTATGGAAACTGGACTAAAGTTCTTTCTTTTGTAAATCAGGTGAAGTAACGTGTTTTATCTTTGTATGGTGTTTTAAACTTGATAATGTTTTTCTCAAGACCTTGAAATTTTTGACAGTAGACAAATTGGATAATGTGTGAGCAAGTTGTGAAAAGCTTGCATAAGATAGTTCACAAAACTTACCGTATCAACAGTATTGATAAATTGTTCATTGGTTGTTCATTGTTCAAGCCCGTTAGCTGTAAGCTTGCTTTGTACCAATATATTGCCACAGGACTCTTGACAACCGTTACAGCCTAAATCGATGTCGATGTAGGCCTACTCGTGTTCAAACCAAATTACAATTCACCAGTCCATTTTCAGTTAGAATAATCACAATAGACTTCAGTCGTCTACGGGTATTTCCTAGTTTGGCCTAGACACCAACAATTGAACTTATGTAAATGCTCCTTAGATCTATACGATGGCTACAACAACAACTGTTTTAACGGCATGAGACAAAATTAACTAGTTCTTAGAAAACACTTTAGCCTAATATACCGGTAGACTGTTATCTTTTTGATGCATTTATATCAAATATAGTTGCTAACCATCTAATACCCTTGCAGTCTTTTTTGCCCAAATTAGGTCATCATAGTTTTTATTCAAATAGAGATTTATATATCTTATGTTGCAATGCAGATCATATCTTCTTTTAATGTTGGTTATGACGACCTTCTTGTTGGAGTAGTTCGGTATCACAGAGACGTAGCCGTCAGAGACGAAATAAGAATCGGAGAATATCGGGTATCATCGGATCTCCGACACGCTATTAGGTTTCTTAACTACGGAGGATTCGGTTAGTGAATTGTAGGCTACAATCAAATTCGTAAATTAAATATGTTGATGCAAAACTATTAGCACAAATAATTTTCAGGAAAATTTTTGCTTCAGCAATGTTTTTGAAAGCAGTTGTTTCCATGAGAACGTTGTCCTTGCATATCGCTTGGATCGTTAATTTTACTCATCATGTTCCTTCAGGAACTAACACCGGACGTGCACTTAACCACGTGACCCAAAGTAGTCTCAAAGCAGTGGGAAAGCGTTCTGATGCAATGGAATACGTCATCTTGATAACCGACGGAGCCAGCCAAGATGACATCACCGTCCCATCGCAACAACTCAAAGAGAGCGGACCCACGGTAGGCTATGTCGTTATTAGCACATTTGGTGTGTTAACATCACGTTTGAGTGCGTGAGCATCATGCTGTTGTACCGATAAAAAAATGAAACAGTTTTGCAATATCATTTTACTGTAGACTACTGTATGATTCACTCTTTGAAGTTTAGTGACTAGTGGCACAAAGAACTGTTTTTTTTTCGGATTTTAAAACCATCTGCGGAACCCCTATCTTAGCACTTTTGCATACTTGTGAAGAATATAAACCGCTGACTTAGACTAGGTCGCCACAGCTGAACGGTTAAAGCTTCTTGTGATAATACTGTAAGTCTAAGTCTATGTTAAATGAACTACCTTGTCTACATGTCTAATGAGAATTCGTAATGAGACAATTAGTGCCATACGGCAAGCATATCAGCATGCATGGGTTGAACTTTTTGGCTTGATACCAAGCAGGTACATTTTCTGATTCTCTTCTGTTTTCCTTCTATTCTACATAATTATATGTAACCATATAAAATTACAACGATTAGGGTGAATACGAATATAAACAGAGATGCAGAGGCGTAGTCAAGGGGGCAAAGAGAGCAAATGCCCCTTCCGAATAACTTTAAACGAACATTTCATTCTCTGGTACAGCATCATTTGACTGAGTTTTATTCTTGATTGAGGCTGAAAATATTCTGAAAATGTGATATTTTTAGGTATTTTTATTTTCAAACTCTTCTGGAAGAAGGCTCAGATCCCCCTCGGGGTGCTTTGCCTTCGTGTTTCGTTGCCCAGGTCATTGACACGTACGATAATTATTATTTGCCACCCTCAAACATTTTCTGCTGGCCTGGCTGGATAATATGACATTTAAAAAAATATCGACCTAATGAAGACTTGCAGTCTTGTTAGTTTTGAATATAGTCTTACTATATTTGATGTAGGCTAATCTACAAAATAATGTTGTAGGCTATGTATTCTTGCGATTTTGTGGAAACAATACTTGATGGATGTTTATGTTCAGGTATTCACCGTTGGAGTTGCCGGGTCGCCGCTCAACAGGGAACAGCTCGATGTCATAGCAACTTCACCAGACAACGTATTCATAGCCGACAATGGCTTTGACGATTTGACGCCATTGTTGGTAGAGAAAATCACTGGAAGAATGTGCCAGAATCCATGCTTGTGAGTTTTTCATAACTTTAGTACAAAAGTTAAAAAATAAAAAAGTTTTGTAGAAAATGAAACAACCAAATGCCAATTGAGCTCCTTCTTCTTTAGTTTTGATGAAGCCGACTACTACAATATTTTAAGGGTCATTTCAAAGACCTTACAAAAATGATTTCGATTGTCTAATTGTCATACTTGATACTTCATTAACTTTACTCTTAAAATTCAACAGATTCAACAAGAAATATCAAGAGAAGGCCAAAAATTACTTCACGTGAATCTTCCCATAGACTAAGTTTTTCCGCAGTAGTCTTCATAAGACAAAGAACGTCGAAATACCATTTGAAGATCAAACTTTAATACAAACGTCGTTACAGTATGTGGGTAATCACGGTGTTTTTACATCAATGACTCGAAGACAATGTTGTTGCAACAAATGCAGTTTGTCTTTTTTCTGTTGAAAAACTCACTGTACAATCGTAAAATTTTCTGTTTTTGATGCGTTTTGTTAATGTTTACGTTTTGGTTCGCTACCAACAAATAGTATACCACTTGCGTAAGCTGCATTGATATCATTACTATTGTGTGGTTGAGTACTGAGTAGCAACTTTTGATTATGTCAACTTTCATTACATAAAGTCAGCTCTGTTTTTAAGTCTGCTAATCTTTGTCGACCTCTGCTTCTTTTTCCTTTTATCATGCTTAATAGTGTTACCTTTCCGGATCCCATGTTTGTGGATGTGAACTGTTGTTTTTACTGTTGTTTTAGTAGTCCATGAAATCCTATAAATGTAGTCCATCAAATCCTAAAGATTCTTCTGAGAAACACACCTCAGCAGCTTTTAATCTAATTTTTACTTTTTTTCTTGCTTATTGTACTGCATTAGTCTCCGCAGGCTGGACTTGACTCCACGTAGGATATGATTTTAAGACTTTAATTTTGGTTTTTATTGTCATATTTCGATTCTTAAAAAATGAGTTTCTTTTGTTGAAAATGTCCTTTGCTCTATCAATTCTATTTTTTACTTCGGTCTCCCTCTTACCGTCAGAAGTTGCAATGTAACGAAGATATTTGAATGTGTCAACTAGTTTTACTGTAACACCGTTAAGTGTAAGGTTGCATTTTGGAAAAAAAATGTTTTGATACAGTCATGCACTCTGTTTCTATCGAATTTAACTTATTAATTTTTTCGACAACAGAATATTATGTTTGTGTAAATACTTAGTGACATCTTTGTACGTCTATCTGGCGTCACAAACCTCTCACTGTTGATGTCAAGTTAAAAAAAGAGGTTTTCCTTGTACTTCAATTTATTTATGAAATGAAAAGTAAGTTCATACATATACATTGTTATACAAATACATATAACTTATGGATATCGTGCTGGAATCTTTGCGAAGGCCTGTATGGAAGTTAAACAAGAATACTTTCGCAGTCGTTGGTTTGTTATCTTTATCCTCTGACTGAGAAAGCTTCTAAAAAGTTATTCCTGGCAGTTTCGCATACTTGTAGAGACTTTAAACTCCTGAAGCAGCCCTGGCCACTGAAATCGATGAGTAAAGTTTCTGATTGTTGAAGTGTTTTTGTCTGAATTAATCCATCCACTAGGTGCCGCTGAATGGCGAGAAGTCCTTGAAATGCGTTTCTCAAGCGCATGTCAAATGGAAAACATTGAACGTATTGTAGCCTATACGCTTATTGCAAAATCTCTCTATCACGATCACAGAAGCATCAATGATAATTTTATTTTCAGCACAAAAAAACAAGAAAATAGTTCATGCATAAGTTTGATTCCAAATTAGCAAATTGGGCAAACATGGTTGTAGACTACTTCACCATCACAACCTCATTTATTAAAAATTTCTTTGGATCGTGCTGTTGATCTAGAGCATATGGCTTGCAGGTCGCTCTAATACGGACGTTCACAGGTCATGCATCACAAGCTAACCGGTCAATTTTTTGGTTCTCATAGTCTAAAACCGAAACTTTGAGATTCCCCAAGCAAAGCTAAAACAATGCTAATTTATCACACATTGTTCATATATGACTGAAGATCAAGACATCAATCAGGATAAACAACTATAAAACATTTTGTGCAACCTTAAAAATTTACAAAATTATGTCAAAATCAGCCATGAGCTCTGTTGTCCACAAATCAATTCTAAACATGACCACATTTTCAGGAAAATCTAATGAAGCGTATCAAAATTAAATGTATCCACAATTGGCAATAAAGAGCTGTAGGCTATAATTAGTTTTAAAGGGGTTGGTACCAAGTCTCCCATGTTCATAGGTTCGGTCTTTTCCTATTTAAATATAAAATTAGCTTCTCTGAACGGCTATTCAGTGGTTTCCAGCCTTTTTAGGCTTGTGGTACCCTTCAGGAAATAAAAACATTCCGTGGTAACCTATGGTAGACCAATGATCTTTCACCTCGAATGCAGCGGGTTGTTGGAACAAACCTCAACCGTTTCATACCAAAGATTTTAAAAATGTAAGTTTCAATTTATGGCTTCTCTACTTGACTTTCAGCTTTCATACAGTGTGGCGAAAAGTAGGCAAGTTCGTTTGTTCTGCGTGTCCTTGGGAATAGCAATTAATAATAACACTTTCAGAAATCAATATAATAATGATAATAATAACACTTCAGTTTTACTTTGAGATTAAATGCCACTTTGAAACAGTATTTTGATAAGAATAAAATAAAAGTAAAGTTGACTATACTTATTTCGAAGTCATTGTGAAACGTGGTAGGCCTATAGGCTACAGTACAGTCTAGGCCTACTGCTCTTTCATCAGAAGACAAAATGGGCAAAAAACTTTCCATGCACAGCATTCACGTATAAAACTACACTCGACAATCAGATCAAGTTGCGTCGATATTTACTGTGATATTCTAAAGCAACAACAATAGGAGAGTGTCGCATTGAGAATTTGTGACCACGAAAATCATATACGGAATCACAAAAAATGCCCTTAAATGATGTAACAAAAACAATCGTGCATGAAAATTTCATGAGCAACAATGATTCTAGCTAACTATTTGAAAATACAAAAAAAAATGAATATGAGAAGCAGCTGCTCCTGGCACCCAGAGTATTGTAAATGGCAGAGTATTGTAAACCTGTTGAGAACCATTTGGCTATATCTTTCAGTTTTATGTAAGTTTCCTTTAGTATCATATAAAGTTTTCGGTGAAAACAGAAACTATAAAGTGCCGATTGAATTTTTTGATTGGTATTTTGCGCCATTCAGTCTTTGACTTCAAGGTTCTGACTGTAATGGTGTTAATAGATAAAAGAAACAAATAGAAAAATTAAAACGTTAGTTCAGTCAAAGTGGAGTGATTTAAAATTGAACGACAAGTTTTTGAAGAAAGTCAAACAAAAACTACTGCAATAAACTATCTCCTCGCCATCATAAGGTTTCTGGATTTGGCCGAAAAACCAAACCGTTAGGTTTTGCACTACCGATACAGTTTTTCCGATACCGATCTTCAAGTGTTTTGGTGTGCTTGTTACCAATAGATAAAAACATACAGAAAATATTCTTAAAACAAATTTAAAAAATCTATTTTAGTTTGGTAACAACTTTTATCATCAAAATTTTGCACATCCTATTATTTGGGCAGTTCATGATGCTCATATTGTTTTATTCGAAAGTTGAGGATCACCGATTTTTCTTCACTTGCGTGTAAACCCCCCCTGCTGTGTCTTCTCTTGCTATGTTTTCACGTGGTTTCATATTTATGCAATCGTAGTCATCATTTGCGTTCTCTGGGTTGTTGGCAGTGGGCTTGTATAAGACGTTGTACATGACCTCTGGTGAAGTGTTTGTTACGTCATTGCTCTGGTTATTATCTGGAGGTTCTTCCATTGTTGTTGTCAACTTTTCTTTCACTGTTGTTTTTCGGCACCTCAAGCAGAGGACAATCAATCCTGCAATGACAATGATTCCTCCCACTACGCATACCACAATGACAATGGTTTCGTTTGAAGTAAATGCTGAAGTAGACCCGTCATGATTTGTTGGACTTGTATATGTCTGCATGGCGCTTAACATCACAGAAGTAGTGTCAAGCGGTTGTTGATGTTGACAATCTAAAGCAAAAATATATACGTTATGCAACTTATTAGCTATTTTGTTTCACTTGTACATGATGGTTTAAAACGTAGACACAACCCTATTCAAATATAAGCAGTTCAAAGTTTTTTTTTTTTTTTTTTTTTATATGATATGACACAACGCGTACACCAAACAGTAAACAATATTTTCTTTATCTTAGCTTACCATCACCGAGTTTAAGCTGGCAGGTGGTTTTACAGTGTGCAATCAAGCAATGTCAATACTTGAAACCTTCATCGTGACCCTTTAATGAATCTTTTTCTTGGTTACATTTCCCACAAACAAAATATTTTTTGCTAATCTTGTTGTAGCTCTCTTTTTATCAGCTCATTTTATATACCCATTTTTTATTCTCATTGCATTGAATTTTTCGTCACTTTTTTACCACATATTGCACATGGATCTACTTCGCTCTTTACAACCACTGTTTAGTCTACTTCTGCTTCACTCGCTAAAGTAACCAAACCATCACTTTTGGTTTTCAAGATTTATCTTTATACACTTAGTTTCTGATGCTTTTTTTCCATTTCCCAAACTTTTTTCTAGTCCCACCACTATCACATGTCAAAACAAGATTATTTGCATACAAAGGTTTGCTTACAATCCGCCCCTTCTCCATCAAATGCCCCGTGAACAACAACAGTAAACAACAAAGGTGACAATACTGTATCTCCTCAATGCCCTGGGTCAATACGTTGTCGTCGTGTGGAGACTTGCGAGCACCGAAGAATCTGTCAGGCAAGCAAGGTCATGGAACTCCCATATTTGATTTGACTACAGATGAACTGCCAGACCATTGATCCGACACCGGCGTCACGCCAAAACAGTACCACTGGTTCTTCGTGTATATTTGCTTTCAAAACAAACCTGAAACAATTTGATCCAATCTCCATTTTGTTTGTGCACCCCTCATACATCGATATCACTGCTCTACTCTGGCAGGCATGGCACAGACTATAGCAATCATCAAACTACAGTATACACAGAAAAGTTTGAGAGTACTGTTCAGGTAGTGGAAAAAGGCAGGTGCACCATATCTAAATTAAGAAAAAGACTAAGCACTTAGTTTTTTTTATCGCAGCTTAGGGTTATTATCGCTTTCTGTTTTGGTACCTTCTATCGAATCTTCTAAATTTGGTTTAAATACAAAAGATTGACACATTCTTTTAAACTGGAGTTGTATACTGAAAGGTCTCACTCACTGCACTGGGTGATTAGCTGAGAGTACACAAAAAGATGGACCGTTGTTTGGAGTTAAAGTGCCACAAATACTGTACATGTACCTAGGTTCATGTTGTAGCCCCACGTTACCATTGCATATTTAATACGGCCGGTTCAGAATTCATTTCATGTTCTCCACTTTTACCAAGGGGAGTTTGTTCCTGGGGAAAGGGATTCTGGTGGTGGAATCTCACTTTCAGTGTATGATAGACGTAGCACAGAGTAGTACAGAGTAGCACCGTAGATTTGCACAAGGTCAACGGTGTCATTCTGATGTTTGTGGGTTAGTGACTTAGTGTCCACTCAGGGTTGGTGGTTAGCCGTTGTGTTTTTAAAGTGCTTTTTTGTAGCTGTAAGTGCAGTTCAGGTACTCCAAAGTGCACGGGGTTAAGATAATGTTCCAGCTCTGTTCGTGACCAAGAGATTTTAACTGTCCCTGCAGTTTCTATTGTTTCTGTTGGGGTGGTAAACTTTCAGTTTCAACATTCGTCTTTGCTTTCTTGAGCTTTTCTTGCAGCTGCGGACTGTCAAGTGAGTAGAAGTTTTTGAAAAATTATCTTTTTTCCATGTTATATTTAAATTTAGTAGTTAGAACAAATTTATTACCAAACATTATATAGCCTACTGCAGTTATATTTTTTCGTTTTTACATTATAACTATTTTGTTAAATCAAATTTTTGGGGCTCAGAAGTTGTGGAAAGGAGATCTGGTGAATTCATTTGTTTGGTAAAATTTGAGCAGCAACGGTCACCATTTTTCAATGACACAAATTAAATTGTCAAAATGAAGAGAAAATTGATGTACTTAAATGTACAAAAATACTGTGGTTTAATTTTAAACCCGTTTTTAAAAACAAGCATGTGTACTCTTTTGTTAAATGCAATGCTAACACATCGATTCCACAAGGAGAATGAAAAGTATTGAGTGGTACTGCATTTTTTTGATCAAAGAGAAATTTCGTTAAAGAAGCATCATAAACCTACTCACAAACATTGAGAATTTTAAAAAGACTATTTGTAGCGCTTACTATTTGAGACTTTTAGTAAATCGATGAAAGTTTCTATATGCAAATTATTACAAGAGTGCGTTAGTCTAAGTTTCTACTTTTCGTCAAGATTATAACCAAATACTAAAATCGTCTGATTTAATAATCAAATCCCGTTTGTGATTGCTTACTTAGAGATGCTTACTTAGAAATAAACTATTTTAAATTTGAATGATTGTTATATTCCGTATATTTGATGAAATATGTTTGACTTGTCGTTCAACTTAGAAGATACCGTAAGGTAACGTCACCATCTATGTAAAAGTTCAGCTCTTTTTCGTCGAATTGATGTTGTTTCTATTGATAAACTTAATACACTGTAACCATTTCTACATACAGTATATCTGATGATAGTGAAATAAATGAAATACCTTCCATTGGATAAGTGCCATTCCAGCATCTGGGATTGGTAAGGTTCCCACATACATGATCAAAATTTTGTTGCTTTAAGATTTTCGAAATATTCGCCATGATGTCATCTGGCAACTCCATCAAGCATCTATGGAAAATAACAGTATCAAACTGTAGATGGAATCCAAGCGATGAAACATTGTCATGTTTTATTCAATACTTAACTAGTTATTGTTTAAATCTCTGTCCCAATAAGATGCTTGTTGCAAAGTGTGAAAATTGCATCATCAAAATCGAGCAATATACGTAAAAGGGTATTGAAGAGTTTGATTGATTGAATCTTTATCCTCGGACTGAGAAAGCTTCTTGCAGAGCTTAATCCTGGCAGTTTCGCATACTTGTAGAGGCTTTGAATCACTGACGCAGGCCCGGTCACCGAGATTGACAGAGTAAAGTTTCCGATCGTTAAAGTCTTGTTGCCGGGGAATTATTCCATTCAATAGGTGCCGCTGAATGGAGAGCAGTCCTTAACGTGCGTTGCTCAAGCGCACACCCCGAGAGTCGAACCAGCGGCGCTTGATCTTGAGGTTTCTTTGTTTCAGAAGTCACGCGCTAGCCAACTGAGCTATCGGAGTTTCGCAGTGTTGCCGGATTGATATGTTAAAAAACTATAGAGATTTTAAAGAACTCAAAGCTACTTTTATGCGATTCAACATTGATTAAAAAATTTATAATTGTATTTTGATATTTTTTTGCATTTTTTTTTCTAATATAAAAGTGAAATAAAATTTTAACTCTTTTACAAAAAACTTCAATACTGTATGTTTATTTTTCTATTTAGTGAGACAACTAGCAGTTTCAGATGTACAATTTGGAAAGTGAAAGTTAATTTCATAAGTTTTCAACACCTTTTGTTTCATTTTTTCTGGTAACTTGCTGTGAATCTATGAAAATTTTTGTTTAGTTGAAGTTTTTTTAGTGTAGTTTAAAAAAAATTATTTGTTTATTGCAAACGACACTGAAATGATACCTGCTACATATGTTTACTTTAGAAGGCTAGAAGCTATATATTTTGTTGCGAGTTACAATGACGACATGATGAAAACGTAGCAGGTTGGAAAAGTATCTTGATAGAGATAACTCACCAACAAGCAAAAAGCAAAACCCATTATTAGCCTACAAGCCATTTATAAACACTTCCACCATGACTTCAACCAGTTACAACCATGTTCAGCCTACTAGATAGCCTACGTTAGAGGTAGGCTACTAAATTTGAGAAGCAAAAATTTGTACATCTGTAGTGACATTATATTACTGACATGTGAAAACTGTAAATAATTCTACAAAAATTACAAACTAAGTTACTTTAAAATTCTTAAAAGCATGTCTTTAGTCGATGTACCAATGGGAGTTACTGAGCACAACTCAACTATCATAGACTATATATACACAAACAGCATAGCCACTAACCAGTTATAGAAGCCATTTATTGATCAGTGCCATATCAAATAACTTTCTTCTATTCATTACAATCATACCAAAACTCATTACAAAATTTAATTGACATAACAAAATATTAAAAACTTCAGTTCGCAAGAATTTATTTTAAATTGCTGTAAATGTTTTCATACCGCATTTAAAGTTAGCCACTCTATGAACAAAACAATAAGCGATTTTGTTAAAATATTTCAAACACTAGCCTATTGCAAAATCAGCACCACTGCGGAATCTCAATCAAAAATAAAAATATACAGTAGCACAACACCTAAAGAACAAATGCTATTCTTATTTCCATCAAACATGGAAACTGGTTGTTTTTTTGTTTGTCGTATCCAAGCTTACACCTGGTGGTTGAAGATTTAGATTAAGTGGACGGGGAGGCAAGGAAGCCAATCTTTTGTCCACCTTCAGGCATGCCTTTGAGTGTCCTGCCAAAGACACAGCCGCATGCTCTTGAGCGGTGTCGAATTGGCGCCCTTTCGATTGCCTTTCCCGGGCTCTCACCACTCTGCTATGCAGCCGACTTATTGTTTGACTATTGTATAAGACATAGATTACAATTACGCAAATCTATAAAAATGATACAAAAACCAGCTTAGCCTATATCAAAGAAAGTTCAAAAATAAATTATCATAAAAATCTATTCAACACAGGAAAACTATGGAAAATGACCAATCACGTTACCAAATACAAAAACTCGCACACCTGAAAAAATAAGTTTGAAAATGGAAAAACTACAAATGATCTTCAAACAACTATCTAAGTACTTTCACTTTTTTTGAGATGTAAGAAACAAAATGGCATCAAAGATAGCCCACCAGCTTCGACACAACAGTAGGTTGTAGCTTAAACATGGTTCACCAACACTAATTCTATTTATTGCTCAAAACTTTTTTTTAAAGGTAATCATAGCTGAACAGGTTGCGAAACACATTCGTGGAATATACACTAACAAAAGTAAGGGCAACTGTGGAAATCCTATCAAATACTAAGAGCCTGTCATTTACTATAATTTCTCCGATTCTAACTGACATCTTTAGCTAATGCACTAAACAAGGCTTACACTCAGATAAACTCAAAATTGCTCAATAAATTGCTAAAATAGTTTCAGTATACAAATCTGGCTTAATGGAATTCCTTTCAAAAAGGGGGCAATTCATTATCATCACCAATTTCCAAAATATTTGAAAAGTTTTAATTGTCTATAGCAAGAGTCCGCAAAAAGTGGGTTGTTGGGTCGAAAAACCATCCACTCTGGGTCGCAAAACAGTTAAACTTACTATGAATACGACTTGTTTGGCAAAAATAAATACACTCATTTACTTTTTGATGAGCTAAGTTTCACACAACTTTGTACAAGAAAATTTATATTTTCAATAGTAGTAGGCTACAGTAGTCCTCGCACATTGAACCCAATTTGATCCGTTGCAGAATTCCTGATTGCATAGAAGTGGCAGAGAATCGTCCCCCGCATAACAGCTCCACTTGCTTATCCAGCCCAAAATCGTCAGGTTCCGATGTGGGTTTAATAAGCGGGGAAAATTGCATTAAAATTGATGTTAAATTGCAAAGTATTTTGCGCAAAATTATATGCTTCTGAAACGTTTGGGCCGCAAAGATTTAAAACGATTGTTTTTTGGGTCCCGTCAAGAAGTATTTGCGAATCCCTGGTCTACAGTAGACTACATACATTGTTTCATGGTTTTCTATTTTGAAATATGTGATCGGTAGGCCGAATGACAATAACACCTCGACCAGTAGGCTACGTTGTATTAAAAAGTTTGAGCAGCAGTGAACTAGCCTATATCTTCAGTTACTAGAGAACGACCAGTAAGAAAACACGGAAGTCGGTTTGCTTGGAAAAAGCTATGCTTGGCAGTACAGTAATGACGTAACTTCCTAGTTAACAATACTTTCCTATATTACAATTTTGGTACAGAAGTGGAGTTTTAACCACAACAGATAAATAAAACCTAACAACCAGAATGCATTTAACATCATAACATGAAAATAAACTAAAAATTACAAACGTTTTCGGCCATACTCATGTTAGCCCTTTTCAAGTAACCAACTGACTGATGTTCTTCATAAATGATTATGATATTAGTCCGGTTGCCAAATCCAATTTTTTGGCTGAACCTGGAAATTTTATGCAAAGTTGTTTTTTTTATTGATTTTGGTAGCCTAGGGTCTACTCTTTCAGAATCTGCCGGGTGCACTCCGTGCATTCTTGAGCGTTTTGAGAAATTCAAGATGGCGTCCAAAATGGCTGCCGTTTCAGATAACTCCCTATAACTCAGTTAGTATTTGACCTAGGATGATACTTTTGGTGTCTAACCATATGTTTTGAAGGGCAAGGAATACATTGAAACTATTTATTTGACTGGTTGGGGATTGCATCATGTAGAAATGCAATAATGTCGCCAAATAGGGCTGCCATATTACAAATTTCCAACAAAAACAAACAAATTCACTTGTATTTGGTCTAAAATGATAATTTTGGTATCTATCCATTTGTTTCGTTGACAAGGAATCCATTTAAGATTTTAAGGGATTAAAACAGTCGCATATCAATTAAATCACAGGAAAATCCAAAATGGCTGCTGATATATTTGCCGAATACTTACTGTAAACTTCTTATTCCCGAACTCCCACTATGCTGCGTAATCAGTTAATCACTTTGCTTTCTGACTGATAAGCGCGAACTTGCGTCTCAGTAGGCTTGTAAGAAAGATCGATAAAGCGTTCTCTCTTTCGAAGCCGCAGTGCTTGTTCTCATTCAATGTTCTAGTTATAGGCTAAGTTCTTATTATATATATTCTTCGAGGAGTACTTGATTGCAATACACTTGAGTTAAAGGAGGATTTTGTGAAGGTCTTGGAAAACATAGCCAAAAGGAGTAAGACTGCCAAACTGTGGGTGGACATGTTGATCAAACCAGTGTTCCTTATCATGAGGTTTGTCCGAGCTGAGCCGGAGGCTGATTGGCTGTTGCATCTTGAGGCATGCAAACAAATGCTTTCCTATATCTTTGCCGCTGGCCATGTGCATTATGCAAGGTATGGGATATGTTACCTAAGGGCAATGGAAGCCCTCCTAGAAGAGGTACTAGTCCGGTTCATGAAAGGGGAGCATGTGATGAGGCACCAGCGCGGACAATGGAATGACCTGTGGAGTGATATGTTTATAAAAACTACTTTCATGAGATATGGCCATGACCCAAATGGCATCATAGGAATAACCTTTAAGCCGGATACGCTCAAGATCTGGGCATTGAGTTTTCATACATGTAGTACCGTGGAGGCTGCTCTGGGCAAAATTCTTGGAGATACTGGAGACCAGGGAAGTGGACATAAGGAAGAAATGAAGTCACGGATAGAGAATGACAACAAAGACCGAGAAGCCATAAGGACGAAGCTTCAAAATGTATGGATCTACTTGATCCCGAGAATTATCCAGAGGATCTAGTGAACATTGCAACTGGTCAACATGGAACCCCGGCAGTGAATGTGCAGGAGGCTGTGCAGAAAAGATTTAAACAGATGTGCGAATTTGGAGAGAATTTACCTGATGGCTTACATGAAACAATTCACAAGACTGTGACTACCATGGTGGCTACAAAGAAACATGTGAATGTGGGAGGTAGTAAAGTGTACGACATGAATGTCATCTACTCCAGGGTCATAGGCCAACAGGCTAGTGGGCGTGATGTTGACATAAAAGATGTCCTATCCTACGAAGTGGCCCCAGTACCAACGTCTATGTTTGACCCCACAGGAGAAATGAGAGCTGCAACATCAAAATCTTCCTTAAAGCGACAGCTTCAGGTTGAGTTATCTGCTCGGACAACAGCAAGTGACACTTCAGTAGTTGTGATTGATGGTTCAGCCTTACTCTGGGTGATTCCTTGGCCTGCAGAGGGCACCGCTACAGACTACGCAAACAACTTGAAACACGCCATTGCTAAGAGACTAAAAGTTGGGGACGTTCACCTAGTGTTCGATCGGTACTACAATTACAGTAGGCTACTAAGAGTGTCACCAGAAGTGCTAGGGCTACTGGAGTTAGCCAAGTCCACGAGCTGCAGTTGAACACCAAGTTACCACTTAAAAAGACTGTAGGCTATTGACGGTGACCGAAAGCAAGAAGCAGTTGATAAACCTGATTGTCAAACTTCTGATTGAAGACGAGTCATTCCATGAATACACCCAACCCAAGTCACAAGCTGATAGTGATTGGTGAGGACGTTCCCCATTTGAGATCAGCCATGGTGGTGTAGTGATCAGGAGGGCGGATCTTTTAACTAGTCATGAGGAAGCGGACACTATCATTGTCCAACAGGTGATGCAGTCTGCTCGAAATAATGAAGAGAGTGATATAACTGTGATATCCGATGACACTGACGTTTTCGTTTTCTTGCTTCATTATTATCACGCTGGAAGCATGAAAAATCGTATCACCATGGAATCACCAATTAAGGAATGAACAGTCATTGACATTTAAAAAACCGTAGAGAAGCATGTGTCTTTTGTGAATGAACTCCTGCCACCCCATGCCCTTACTGGGTGTGATACGGTAGCATGCTGCTATGGGGTTGGCAAAGGTACCGCATTGAAGGTTCTGAAAGATGGTCACTCACTGTCACTTTTAGGGGTCATTGATTCTCTCATAGAATCAGTGATTGCGCAGGCAACCACATTCATGTCAGCCTGTTACGGTCAGGCCTTTAAAGAGAATGTAAGAAGGGCCCATCACCAAGCCATTGTGTGGCGTTCACTGGAAGACAGCAATCCGCCTGAACTTGATGCAGAAATGTACGGATGGGTGAAAGACTCGAAACTTAAAACGCTACAACCTGTCCTCCTTCCCGCAAATGTTGAACTCGCCCCAGAAACTGTCATGCGCATGACCAGATGTGGATGCAAGAGTGACAACCCCTGTAGAACGCTTTCTTGCAGCTGCGCAAGAGATGGTTTGAAATGTACAATATTCTGTGCGTGTTATGCTGGAGGTTGCAGCCAGACTCTTACTTAGCATTTTAATTGAATTGGACAACGTCACAGATTTATGGACTAGGTGACTTAATGACGAGATGATAACTACAACTGACTGTCCTGTGACTGTGGGAGAGGCTTGTACAATACTAATGGTAACATTTGTGATAACTAATGGTGACATTTGTGAGTGATGTTATATGTTAGATGGTATTTCACAAGCAAAGTCGCAGAAATAATGATTTTCTGTAAGTATTCGGCAAATATATCAGCAGCCATTTTGGATTTTCCTGTGATGTAATTCATATGCAACTGCTTTAAGTCTCTTAAATGGATTCCTTGTCAACGAAACATATGGCTAGACACCAAAATTATCATTCTAGACCAAATACAAGTGAATTTGTTTGTTTTTGTTGGAATTTTGTAATATGGCAGCCCTCTTTGGCGTCATTATTGCATTTCTACATGATGCAATCCCCAACCAGTCAAATAAATAGTTTCAATGTATTCCTTGCCCTTCAAAACATATGGTTAGACACCAAAAGTATCATCCTAGGTCAAGTACTAACTGAGTTATAGGGAGTTATCTGAAACGGCAGCCATTTTGGACGCCATCTTGAATTTCTCAAAACGCTCAAGAATGCACGGAGTGCACCCGGCAGATTCTGAAAGAGTAGACCCTAGGCTACCAAAATCAATAAAAAAAACAACTTTGCATAAAATTTCCAGGTTCAGTCATACTTCTGCCGGACTATATTGATGATTGTCATAAATGATTATGAAGGACATCAGCCAGTTGGTTACTTAAAAAAGAGCTAACATGAGTATGGCCGAAAACGCTTGTAATTTTTAGTTTTTTTTTATGTTATTGTGAATGCCGTCTGGTTGTTAGGTTTTATTTATTTATTTTCCTATATGTTATGACTGACTGTTATCAGTAACTCTATCGTAAAAGACACGATATAATGAAATTCTACACACATTATAAAAGTTAAAAGTAAAGTATTTTTAATAAAAACCTCACGAAAATAATACGCAATAGGCTAATTACTTTTTCGTTATTTCAGTGCAATATTGTCCGCAAGGGAATATAACATCGGGGTTCGTTGGTACTGAAATGAGACATTGGTCGGAAGTATTGAACGAACATTGTGGAAGAATCAATCGGCAGAACAACTCAGTAGTGTGATTTCTGCAGTTGCATTTGTCTTTCAAAGTAATTTTTGCAATATTCCTTAAAGTTTCTTCCATTTCCTTGATTGTGTTGTTGTAGAATCGAAGACTGTTAGCATCAGTGCAAGTGTAGTTTAAGATTTCAGAACAAGTGGTAGCAGTGGATGGGAACTTATCACATTTTGGCAGAGAACTAATAGCTTCGTCACTTTCATCTTCACTGTCCTCTTTATTTGAAGTGAATTTGCAACTCTGGGAGATTTGAATCACTCCGAGCAAAATAACCACTAAAATATTACGCAAACAACCCATTGTTTATAACGTCTGTAATTACAACAGTTACACAAAATTTAAGAACTTTATTAATTAGAAAAAAACACAGCGATAGCTATTCTTAGATTGTTCAAACTTTCAGATAAACAACTACGTTAAAAGCACGTTTCTTGTCTAAAAGTAAAGGGTTGTTTTTTCACCCCTTTCTCGTTGTTTTTCCACCCCTATCCTAATGCAACCAACGATAAAACCCACTCGTTTACAGCACAATGGCATTATTCAGTAATGTAGCGCATGTCATGTAGGCCTAACAAATAAGCTGGCTCTAACGTCTACTACAGGCTACTTTTGTGATCCGTTGTCACTTCCTACTGCATATTCTAGTCAGATAAGCCTACGCAGAAATAAACAAGTTTCATCATGGCCTGTGACTTAATGCTAAGCACCAACATATATTTCTGCCCACAAATCATAAATCAGTAGGCTTGGCCAATGTTTTTAAGTTTAGTTAAAATTTCTAAATACCGGTACTTCTGAAACGGTACCAATTTACTCCTAGATTTGAGAACTTATATAATAGTTACATGTTGTTATTCAGTTATTCATGAAAAAATCTGGTGTAAGATACAAGTATATGTTTGATTACTTAATTGGTTGCGAGAATCTTTATCATAAAAACGAGAAAGTCTCTACTGAAGATTAATCCTGGTAGTCTTCCATACTTGTAAAGTAGAGGCTTTGAATCGTTGACACAAGCCTGATGTACACTTCGGTTCTGTGAACTTGTAAAAGTATTGGTCTTGTTTTGTTGGAATCTATCATTGCCATAAAACAGTCATTGTTTTGCAATTCTCATATTGTGCATCTCAGATAGACCGCCAGGTAAACGATTTAAAATTACACGTGTGTCGACAAACCATTAGGTTTCTCCATCATACTGAATCATACATTTTGCTTGTTCAGTTTGGTTGTGCCGGAAATCGGCACCTATTTAAAAAAGTACCAAATTACTTCACGGTATGAAGCACTGGTACTTTTTGGAATTTTACAAAATACAAAAAGGTTTAAATCTCCGTAGCCTAAAAGGACGCAGTAGAGGCTAGATTAGAGTAAAGGTGTTGTAATGATAACCAGAAGCGTATGAATCATAGTTAGGGCTCTTCATTGGTTTCGCTTAAGCTCATGTATGAAATGAATAAACGCAACATGCTAGACAATTTTGTATCAACCACCCGTATCAATGGTAGGCCTATTGCAAAAATAAAACTCTTTATGTTTTACTGAATAAAAATGACTTATTCCGTCAGATGATATTTGCATAATTATGATTGCCTCGGACGTAGTTTTTCTTGGCATCACATTTCTCTATCTCGAAATAGTTTCAAGCCATACAGTGTGTTGGAATTTATAAGTAGCTTACTGTTTACCAGCATAATTAGCTAAGTTAAATACAAAACAACTATTCTAAAGCATATTAAATGTACCGTAGCTATAAGGTATAAAAATATCTACGAAAAGAATCGATTTTTCTAAAATAAAGCCATCGGTATTCCAAGATAAATTTACCACCTGTACTGGACAGCTACCAAACAAGTAATTCGGTACCGCCAACCTCTGTTTGCTTGCATTGTGTTCAACTATTCCTGACATCATTTCAAACATTCCTCTAAACTACTTTTAAGCTTACTCTGAAAATTCGTTTTGGCTTAAATTTCCTTGTGGTTTAAATACTACACAACGTATTCTTTGGCCTTACTACTTTTGTTACAATTTCAATCTCAAACTCATAGTCTGAAATTATTTCTTTGCAGCCGTTATTACGTACAGAGTGCAACACTGTAGAACGCGGAAGTTGCTAACACTGACGCAAATGAGTCACGGCGTGAAACCACAGTTTCACAAATCTTTTTATTGCTATGTTAAACAAACGGCAACGAATGTTTTGTAATTGAAATGATTTTTGAAGTTTAATGATCAAACTTTTATTTTTCATAGTGGATAATCTCATGATTTTTGCGCTGATTTAAAATTGCGCAACAATTCATCCAAAGTAGCCTAACTCGTGTTCACAATTAAGGATCAGTAATAAAACAAAGTTATAGTTGTCAATGGCTTTATACAAAATTGACAAGTAATCTGACACATACACTTATACAGTAGCGATCTATAAACTAATTTTTGGCGCACCCAAGCTTTCAGAGAAGCAAAATTCGAAAATGAAGTAGACAATGCAAGGTCGAAGTCTGAAAATGAAAACATTTTAGTAAAGGCCTAGGAGCTGGCCCCACAGAAGCTTTTTACACATTTACCCGTTTTGGTTGCTTTTTGTGTTTTTGTAGGCCTAATATATTTTTGATGAAGACGCACAGTCAAACACCTTGTATTTAAACCAGTGATTCTCAACCGCTGCTCTCGACTATTCTTCCTGCGGCCCTTATCGATGCAGCAAAAAATATTATTTGTGCTAGAAGAACTATCTAAAATGGGGAGAATACATGATTGTCACGTAACCTACGTGCTACCAAAGAAAGGGCCTTAGTTGTAATAACGTTTCTCCACACTATAACAGATACAAAGCAATTAGTTGTGTTTATCAGTGGAGTTACCTCAGACTTTAACATCTGCGAGGAATTTCTCACTTTGCTCTTCACCTCCACCTGTTTTGTAAATTTCATTTAAGTCTTCTAGCAGCACATTAATTGGCCCCGTCAAACATGTGTTCAGTGCAACAGATGATTGTCATTTCATGTTTGTAATGAGTCAATATCTTCTTAGATTTGTTAACAAATGGAGTGAAGAGAATAATGCTATCCCTGTGATGTGGTACCACTGCATTTCACACCGAGACAATATGGTTGTTAAGTTATTGATGATATCTAATGTGATAGGAATCGTAACATCAACCGTAAATTGGATTCATGGAAATGCTCTTGATCATCACAAGTTTAAGCAATTTCAGGAAGATATTGATGCTGATTCCGGAGACGTGCTCGTGCTCATTGTCGTTCGTTGTTTTTTTTGTTTTGTTTTGGTTTTGAATCTTTATCCTCAGTCTGACAAAGCCTTGAATAAGTTATTCCTGCTAGTTTCGCATACTTGTAGAAGCTTTTGACGCAGGTCTGGTTACAGAGATTGACAGAGTAAAGTTTTCCGATTGTTGAAGTGTTGTTGCCGGAGAATTATTCCATTCATTAGGTGCGGCTGAATGGAGAGCAGTCCTGAAATGCGTTACTCAATCGCACATCCCGAGAGTCGAACCAGCACCGCTTGATCTTGAAGCTTTTTCGTTCACGAAGTCACACGCTAACCAATTGAGCTATCGGGGCACCAAGTCAACGGATCATTCAGTGACAGCACACTTAGCAGTTTTATAGTCTGTCATCGGTTTATCAATTACTGTATGTTTGATTCTATGGCTGACTGCTACTGCGGTTGATTGCTCCCTCTCAATTATGGGTAGAGCCTGTGAGAATTAGCACTTTCAGCGATTGGCCAGTGGGATGCAAAATCAGATAAAGGAATTTTGGCCAAAAAGTCACCAACACTAAAGTACACTAAATCGATGCACGTAAACATCGATAATGTAGTAGCCTGAGTATAATAATCTTATACTGGCTATTAATATTATTAGCAAATTGGCTCTTTTCTAGGAAAAAATTGTGAAATACCCCTGTCAAAAAAATCTTGCATAGGCTACGTTAATGTTCACAATATAAACAATAATACTAACGACAAAGTAAAAGCTGGTTTTCTTGAAATTCGGTTGTGGTATTTTTGATTAATAAAGAAAGGGTCCATAGATATTGAATGCAACTGAAAAATGGCTCAGGTAAAGAAAAACGATGCACTAACGTTTGGATACCCCAATGCACTGTTCCTATTGTAGGCTACTTTCTTCTTTTTTGGCAGACCTTAAATAATTATAATGCTTTGTTTTTACCAAAGGTGGAAAACAACAATGACAGAAAGGCGGAAATTATGATAATCCAACAATAGTCTATATGTGCCGTCGCTATAAGGAAGTTAACAAACCATTGAAGTAAATCCTTTCAACTGCACTAGGTTAAAATATAAACCCTCAATTAGACTAATAAGAAAACCCGCTGAAGTACAATAGTTTTTCAGTGCTAAACACTAAATAATATATTAAAGGGATACTGAAGGGATACTGAAGGAAAAACCTGACTTGGCGATTGTACACGTTCTTGGTGTTCATGCTAGGCTACCATAAAACAATTTTTAATAAAATTTTGCCCCATTGCGGTCTAATCAGCATTCCGCGCGTGCTTTTGTTAGAACTTTCAAAACGGGAACTGGCGTGAGCAGCGAAGCGTGCGACTGTACAGCTACGTCACTATAGACTAGCAATCAGCTGATCGAGCAATAGTTGTTACTGCGTGCGATTTAACTGTAGGCTATGTAGGATGTATGTACATCAAAATATCACATTTCAACATCAAAACATTAAACAGTTTGCTCAAAACATCAGTTCTGATGTTGAAACATCAGATGTGGTAACGTGGCTTTTGTTATTGCTGTCGATAGTGACGTATTCTCGAGCAGTGTTTCCATTTTTTGGTCATTTTGAAAAAAATAAAAATAAATGAAACATTGGACTTTGGGCCTTGCCAGTGCCATTGAAAACTTTTTTTTTTGGTAATTTTTTTGAAATGTGTACTTGAATGTTCAGTTTACGCATTTTAATGCTTAAATTCCCGTTTGAAAATTTTTAATTTTTCATTTTTCCAAACTGTGATCAGTGAACATATAACAAAACGTGAAAAACAATTCGAAAATATATATTGTACAGTAGGTTACATGCACTATCAAGGGTAACTGACAATCTGAACACAAAATACAAGTCCAGACCCCCGTAGACTCTGACTCACAAAGTTGCTTATCACAAAAAGCTTCGAGAATTAATAAATTGTGCGATAAGACGCAACCCCTTCCATCCCATTGATATTGTCAGTTTTTGCTGTTTTTTTAATAAAAGTGACTCAATGTTTGCTTTTAATTTTAATCCCTTTAGTGCCTATTGTCCTCAAAAGTGGACATCTTTTTAAATCAAAATAACTTCACTTTCCTTTCTCGATTATTTTTTTCCGTGCGGATCCCATGAAAGTCATGCGTTCGTCTGAGATATCACGTGGAGTCGTTTTTCTTGCTGTTTCGAAGCAGCATGGCGACAAGTTTACGCTTTTCGACAAATTATGTTCTGCATACTTTGAAACGTAATTTTTCTTAAGCAATAGTTTTGTTTTTGCAATTTTGTATCGAACACATACTAGCATCACTAGATAAAGCCTTGAATGCTATTCTCTGGCACAGTGTTGCTTTAGTTTTTGATAGAACTATCTTTTTGTGGTGTGTCCTCAAACGTGGACAGTAGCCACTTGAGACATCTCAGTGCATGCATGCATTAGAATTCCGTAAGAGAACTTTCATAAGGAATTCCTATTTTCATTAGAGTTTAAATAAATATTTGATTGTTTTGTACATAGTCTTGCCAAACAAAAAGGTGAAACATCTCTTCATTCTCTATATAATGTGCATGAAGCAAAATGTGGAGAAAATGAATCTGTATTACTTTGGTTTGGATGCAAGAAGTCTCGGTTTATGTGAGCCAAGTGCCAGTTGTGTATGTGTGTCGTAGGTGCTTCAGCTTGGTTTATCAACTTTTATGTGAATAAAAACTCTGCTGAGCTGAATTCCCTCGATTGCGGAGTGGCGCCCCTTTGACTATAGCCCTTGATTTCTCTCATAATTATAAAAAGTGGGCTACGCTGCTCCACAGAGAAATGCCTACTGCCCTTTTCAGGGCTATGGCCTACTGAACTGAATTGCATTCATCTGTGTTCAAAGTTGTGTTCACACAGATAAACGCTTTAGATCAGTGGTTCCCAACCTTTTTTTGGCTGTTACCCTAATCTCCACCCTGAAGTGAGCCAATTACCCCCACAATCAATTTTCAAAAACAAAAGCGTTTATTGCTATGTATTTCAAAGGGCTAACTATCACAATCAAAATGCGATACAATACTGAATACAAGATAACAATGCGTGGTAAACATTCAATGCGAAGGTTGGGCCTGGACTTCAGTCGCCAGCTTTGTGGTACTGAGGGCGATTCTTGTGTCGCTTTCGACATCCTGGCGATTGCGCTTCTGTCTTCATTCCCAAGACAGTTAAAAATCTTTGTTCACAGCGATACGTTGTTGAAAAAGATGTCAGGATATTGCTATATTGATATTGATATCTGCTACGGCTACTTTGGTGTCGATCACAGTTAACATTCTTGCCTTGAATTAAAACATTGCCTTTGTCCAATTCACCAAAGATATCAGCAAGGTAGCACAGCTGGGAAATCGACTGTTGGTTAGAGAAGTATTCAGCCAAGTCGGACTTTTTTTCTATCAGAAAAACATGGACAGCCTCGCGAAGTTCGACCAGGTGGGTTATCACTTTGCAATGAGACAGTCATCGTATTTCTGTGTGGTAGGCTACAGTAATGCTTTGTATATTTCTCCCATCTTCTTGCAGTTCCTTGAAAAGACGGTTGTTGAATTCCTTCGCTTTTATAAAGTTCACAACATTCACTGTTTCTAAATCGGGTCTCGTTACCCCCCAAAACAGGCAAATTACCCCCCGGGGGTAATTTACCCCCAGGTTGGGAACCACTGCTTTAGATGTTCGTTCATAAAGATCATGTTGTGTCTCTTTTATAGCTATTATGCATATATAAAGGCATTACTAATGTAGCTTTACAATGGAAAATTTCTGTACCTTTAAATCAGTGTTTCCCAAACTTTTTTTTAATAGCGCCCCCCTGGACAACGAACAGAGTATCAAACGCCCCCTCGACAAAAAAAGTAAAGCCAAAGTTATTTTCCATTCATTACAATTTAAAGTCCAACTCTAAAGAGACGGATGAGGTTGGTGCAATGTCATCACCCTCTTGATATCGGTTCCAGTTTGGATAGGAACAATCTTAAGTCTCTCCGTCTAACTATGTCAAGACGGTTTCTTTTGTTATCCAGAAGCGTTGTCACGGCACTGAAAGCACGCTCCACCAAGTATGAGTTGGGAAAGGCTATGATAAAAACTTTGACCCGAATCCACACGTGAGGGTATTTCTCTTTAATTTGGTTCTGTGGCCAGAACGATTGACGCGAGATATTGAACTCGGGTGGATGCAAAATCGCCTTGCAATGTTATCAGTTCCTTCTCAAGAATTCCATGTTCGGAAATATCACGGAATAGGTCGATTATCCAGTCAGGGATTTCTAACTAGAATACATCCTTGTCCGCCCCGTTACCTCAGTGGTTGAGCGCCCGGCTCAAGACGCATTTCATTTAGCGGCATCTAATGAATGGAAAAATTCCCCGGCAACAATCGGAAAACTTCACTCTGCCAATCTCGGTAACCGGCCCTGCGTCAAAAGCCTCTACAAGTATGCGAAACTACCATAAGTAACCAATAAGGCTTTGTCAGTCCGAGGATAAAGATTCAAACCAACCAATCCTGGAATCGAACTCCCATGTCTTTGTGTTCTTCATGAAGATGATTGCTGTACGTCTCTACATCAAAACCAGATATGCTTCTGTCACTGGTATCAAATTGATGCAAGCTCTAAATTTCGCTGATACAACGCGAGCTTATTACTGAATCCAGGCAGTTCCGATTTCACTTTGATTAGATTTACTTCGTTGCCCTGAAGGGATAGATTCATTAAATTTGGAAAATATGTCAGACAAGTAGGCGATATCATTTCTCACAACCAGGATGTCATTCGCAAGGCCAGGGTCACAACTCTGTAGAAATTCCACGACAGTCTCAAACAGCGAATAAAATCGTGCTAGGCAATTTCCCTTGGAAAGCCATCGTACTTCGGTGTGGAGTAGTAAGCGCTCAAAAGATCGGATCTGCGTATTCGCAGTGCTTCAAAGTACAGTAAGTCATGCGTGACGGCCTCAACAAACTTGTAAGGCACTGCGAAGCGACGTCACCAACATAATTACATAACAAAAATACTTTGCAATCCTATTCTTGTAACTGCCCCGATTTACTTTCAGCGCCTCCCAATCGCCCACTTTATAGCCAGCGCCCCCTTCATGGTCGACAACTCCCCCAGGGGGGCGCTGGCGCCCACTTTGGGAACCACTGCTTTAAATGATCAATGTCCATATATGTGGAAAGTTTCTAACTTTTTCATTTCGATAAAATTTGTCATTGTAAATGTCTAAATCTCGTCACTGGTTGTGTTAAACTCCGTCAAGCATGTTTAAATAAATGTAAATGCCAGGAAAGTAGCCTACTGCAGGTAGGCTACTAAAGGGTTAAAATGGAGATGAAAGTCGTGTTCGAATGCTTCTTTGCTGTGTTATTAATTCTTTAGGTCTATCTAGGATTTCCCGCAGCCCACCCCACATGGGGAAGCCTCCAGAAAATGTGGGGTAAACATCGGCACCGCAATTCTCATCTGGCCAGCTTGCCGCGGCTGGAGGATTACCCACTTAGCGGTCGATCTATTCTTTGTTTACTTCATCTTTCCACCCTAGTTAGACGGCGAAACCGATGCTAAAAAGGAAATTTGGGGTCCGCAAAAAAAGAGATTCACAAATAATGGTCAGCAGTCCAACAAAGTTTTAAAAAACCTGGTCTAGCAAGCAGTTGTGGCTCTAATCGGTGAGGCATGCCTGGCATCAACAGCTCAAAATGTTACAAAATATTTTATATCCATCAAAGTTTGAAACGAAAAATCTCATAGAATTTGAAATTGCGCTCCTGAAAAACTGTATTATAAATAATTAATTAAAGGTTAGACAAAATATTGCTTCAATTCATAGCAACCACCTTTAAGCCTATCATATGATGCGTTTAATACGCTGTTAGTAGACTATAATATTATGACCTTATGACAAAAACTCGTAACTTATAGGCCTATTTCTCACATCCATTCGACACCCATGGCAAGAAAGAAGAATCGAAAAAGCAGCTTTGTTTTTAGATCAAAGTAGAAAGAGCAAACTATTTTGAACGAAAACAAGAAAAACTTGTTCAATTTGTCAAAAAGTAATTGGTGGTTTAGTAAACGTTCAAAAATCTCAACTGTTCTCTTGAGCTGTGCTAGAATTCATTTGTATGCTGTATTATATAAACCTCAGTGCAGGTTAAAACAGTCTAGGTTTCGAAGCGCTTGTTGCATTTTGAGAGTTTCGTTTAGAACTTTGTACTATTTTAATACAGACCAAAGTTTTTTGGCTATTTCAACTTTGAAATATTCTTCATGAAGTTGTTTACCAGGTCAGTTGGAAAAGCATTATTTCTGGTTGGAAAAAAATTCAACGAAATCTTGGAAATGAAATATTATCAACCACATGTAAAATAGTAGCCTACCGGTATTGCAAAACTTTAAGATACTTTTTTTTGGATTAATTCTATTAACTAGGCTGTGACATTTTTCAAATTAAATCTTTCGTCACAAAATTTTTCTCGCTTCGGCATTCAATTTTCGTCGTTGATTTTTTTATCACAGAATTTCGACACAGCAATGTGGCTGATTGTTAATTCCCATAGCTTGTGCTAAAGCCATGCAAATGGCTTTTGATACCGCATTAACGTCGTACAGTCAAAGCCAGAAGATCGAGGTAAAACAAACGATGCAATTTGAACAAAATTGACCTCAAACATTCGAAAATGTCATCACAGTTTTAATTGATCTGCAGCCTTTTAGATTTCATAATGACGAATAGTGTCAATTTCCTCCACTAATCACCACTTTGCTTTGCTTGCTTTCAAGTGCTCTTCTTTAATGGTTTGTTAAAGTTTATTTTGCTGTGACATGAAATTGCATCACTTTTCCACTCTTTTAACTCGAATGGCGAAAGCAATCGAAAGATTTTCGTCATAAGTCGTAATAGTTTTCTTCCCTGATTTGAAACCCTGCATCACAATTAGGCATGTCATGCGCATATGAATAGTTAAAGGTTTTGTTGTTAGGCAAAGTGTTTATTTCTCCAAAAATTGGCTCTTCTGCAGTTTGCAGACATAAAGTTTCTTTGGAAATCTTTCCTTTTTTTGGTGGGAGCAAAGGGGCTTTTGGTTCATTTGATGCTGATGAAATATTACAAGTTTCTTTTGCAACCTTCGGCTTTGAGGTTTGATTAGGTAGGGACGGCCGAAGTTGTTTCAGGGGAAGGGCAGGTCTGAGGTTTGTTAACTTTTGATCATGGTAGTCGTTGCTGCTGCTTTCATAGAGTGGGTTCTTCTGTTCGAGTTTTATTGAGCTCAGCTCGCTCCAAAGCATCGGTGCCTCATCGCTGTGTTGTTCATTGAGCACTACTGGCTGGTATAAAACGTTACATCGCTCTTCTTTTATTACGGTTGGAGAATTTGCAACTGCATCAACAGGTTTTAACACTGGGGCATTCCCAAAGTTGAGAACATTGTACACATCATTTTCTTCTTTGGGAGAAGTTGGTTTCAGATCTACATTGGTGAACGGACTCGCTTGATCGCTTGTACTGATAGGAGAGTTATTTATTCTTTTTTTGAAGAGGGGTGATGGAGGTAACCTGGATGCCGTTGGTGGATATTGAAGATTCTTTCCTACGGAGCTGGGTCTGAGTACCTCTTGCCCAGAATTATTAGTTTTCTGGTTTGTGGAAAAAAGTTGAACATCTTTGAGTTTATTGGTAATTTTTAATCCCTTCATAAATTTTGGTTTGTTGATGCGTTTGTTACGCAAGTCGATTGCCCCGTGACTAAGACTTCTGCGCCTTAACCTAGGAGCTACAGTTTCATAATTCCCACCATCGCTGTCAGTTTCTTTCTGGTTCAATAGATCCACTTGTTCATATTGACCCACTCTGTAATCGCTGATTTCATTATATACGTCATTAGAGCCATCTGAGTCGTCAGAGGTGTGAACGTCATCGCTTTGACTAAAGTTTCTCATGGCTTTCTTGAGCCATTTTGGCTTAACCAGATTCTGCTTCTGCAACATCAGGAATCAGGCTTAAAGTTAATAACGCCAGGAATCACTTCTCTTATCACGTGTTAAAATATTGCCCAGAATTATCTATTTTTTAATAAAATTGAATCCTATAATTCTAAAAAGCAAAAATGCAATTGTACAGTGGTAGGACAGCATATATGCCCAAAACTAATCATACAATAGCTCTGCAGTTGTTTTTAGTTTGGTAGGTCAACTTTTGAAGATTGTTCTGAAGCACCTTTCACCGTTAAACAGTTACATGAAGTGAAAATTTGTCATAACTTAAACTATTTAGAGCTTCGGTAGAGAGTTTGTTTTGTTGAACCATAGGCATACGAAGCCGAGTAACGTGATCAAGTTTAACATCTTCAAGTTTATTACATATAGAAACACAAAACTACGCAACAAATTAAGTATCGAACGTTTTCGACATCACAAGATGTTCTCTTCAGGAATAATATACATTATACATACAACTTAACTACATCTGAATAAAATACAATGGTTAACTAAATCTATAAACAGGAAAAGACAAAAACTACACAGTACTTCTGACTAGCTCAAACTCAACGATAGGCTCCACGAGAATCAAAGGTAACTGCATCAAAAGGTGTTAAATAGATCACATGATATGGTAGAAAGGCAAGGTGCGAAAAAACTAATTTTAAAATACAGAGAGCAAGAAAGACGAGCCGCAAGCATACAGTTGTCTGTTCAAAAGTGGATTGTGACGTTTTATGTACAAGGCTTCCAAGATCTTAGTTTGATACTCAGACCTGCTTCTGGATATGATCTCAAATTGCTTGATAGAAACATTATTTTGGCATTCTTTACATGAGAAAATGTGATCTTTAATTGCGCTTTTCTGTACAGAATTCAAATTCAGGTGTTCCCCAGCTGCTGTAGTCGATAAATGTCTTGTTGACATACTGATGTATGTCAGGCTTGCACTCTTAACCTATATGTAATACACTTGAAGATCTTAAACCATTTGTAAGCTACTAGGCTAAATTGTAGTAAAACGCGTGATATGTCGATAGAGACAATTCAGTAATAACGTATCTCTTTCTGACTGGTAGATAGATTTTTAGTTTTTATTTAGCACTTTGACAAAAAAACATGCACTAACACATTGATGTCAATGTACTGTAGCAGACGTACGGTAGCATGTTTCCACTTTACGAGAACCATCGCTACAATTTAATAACTAGGCTCCAACAAAAGCAAGCAGTTGACAAGCTTGCCAAACAAACATGACATGTACAGAGGAAACATTTACAAATATTATACGCATATTTTCTAAAAAAAAGGCTATGTAATTCTACTGTGTTGAAAATGTAGCCTTGCTTGATGCTTTTAAATTGTTGAAGCAAGAGCTTGTTCTGTGCTCACAAGAGCAAAAGAACAAACGGTAAGGCATATGCAGCTAATAAGGCCCGGCCAGTAATAAGGCCCACCTCCTGGATCTCCGTTGTTACAAATCTTTTAAACAAAATTGGAAGCTCTGATTGCTGCTATGGTGAATTGAGACTAACTGGTAAAGTTTCACAGCCTAAAGTTGAGAACTTTTTGAGTTACGGAAAGTTGAAGTTTGGGGGGACTGAAAATGAGTGGTTTTATTAATTTTCACATATTTTAGACTGCTCTGCAGTTAACAAACCGCTTTGACTTCCGTTTTTTTGCATTTTATGTGAAAGATATGTGCATGCTGATGCAGTAAAACCAATAAATTTGAACTTTTTTTCTAATTAAAGCAAGACTGATAATGATGATCAGACTAGGCTAATTTTGGTAATGAGGCCCATGGGCCCCTGGGGTAACGTTGTGCACTAGGGTGGAGTGAAAAAAACTTTTTATAAAATTTTTATTAGCTCAGGGTTGGAAAACTTGCAAATTACTACTAAAACTAATTGTGCAAAATTAAAATGTAATCTGACGAGAGTTTGATCTGCCACCAGCCACTTGAAAATTTACTATTGGGCCATTCCGTGTCAATTCACACAGTCAAGAAATTCAACCTCTTCAATTTTTCTTAAATTTTACACACCTTTTCACTATCTTATATGATGAACACCTGCAAAATTTGAGTGAAATTTATTGAGAAACACGAGAGTTATAAAGCATTTAGTTTGGGGGGTCTGCCGAGGGGGCACAATTTTTTTATTTTTGGCCTTGTTTGAGGTCCTATTACTGCTTAAGTAAATTAGGCAAGAACCTAATTTTTTTACAGGTGATAATAATTCTGCCAAATATTGAAAAAACAACACCGTTCACATTCCCACTTTAAAAGGTCAAAGGTCATAGACATCCAAATGTGGCCGTTTCCAGCTCTCGGTTAAAATTTTCCAAAATTTCAAAACCTTGCTAAGACCCTATTTTTGATTGGTTTTGGCTGAAATTTAGTAGAAATGTTGTTTACAAGATTCTCTATGAAATTTCAGAGTAAATTTTTACTGGGGTTATGGGTAATCGGGATATTAAAAGGACCTCTTTTTTGCTTTTTGTAATTTTGACCAATGTTTCACATTAAATACCTCCCAACCCCTTTAATATTTTGTACTGAAATTTTCTCAGTTCATAGAGAATCCTGTAAACAACATTTCTACTAAATGTCAGCCAAAACTAATCAAAAATAGGGTCTTGGCACGGTTTTAACATTTTAAAAAATTTTAGCCGAGAGCTGGAAAGGGCCACATTTGGATGTCTTTGACGTCTGACCTTTTAGAGTGACAATGTGAACGGTGTTGTGTTTTCAATACTTGTCAGCAGTACTATCACCTGTAAAAAAATTAGGTTCTTACCTAATTTACTTAAGCAGTGATAGGACCTCAAACAAGGCCAAAAATTAAAAAAAATTTTGCCCCCTTGGCAGACCCCCCAAACTAAATGCTTTATAACTCTCGTGTTTCTCAATAAATTTCACTCAAATTTTGCAGGTGTTCATCATATAAGATAATGAAAAGGTGTGTAAAATTTAAGAAAAATTGAAGAAGTTGAATTTCTTGACTGTGTGAATTCACACCGAATGGCCCAATGGTAAATTTTCAAGTGGCTGGTGGCAGATCAAGCTCTTGTCAGATTACATTCTAATTTTGCTCAACTAGTTTTAGTAGTAAATGGCAAGTTTTCCAACCCCAAGCTAATAAAAATTTTATAAAAAGTTTTTTCACTCCACCCTATTGTGCACCCCTGGTTAAGAAAGTGGGGGTTAAAGACTTGAGTGACCTAAACAATTCTTGTTACACCATTAATCCAATTTGTTATTGCAATGAAAATATCATAATTTCAGAATCAAAATACTTTATCATCCCTACCATATCTAAAAACACCATGTCGCCTTTTAAAAAATGGAGCATGGGGCGGGGGAGGGAATAGTTGTCTCTGTGTATTTAATTATTAGTTATGTGCCTGTGTTGTCGATTAGAATTTGTTTTGTGGTGTGGTTATAGTAAAAATACACCTTTTCCATCACTTTTGGTGCTAATTCAAACCGGGCCTTATTCACAACACGTGCATCTAATAAGGCCCGCTTGAGATTTTTTTTATTTTTTTAATATTTTACAACCCCTTTTACTTAGAAACTTGTTTCATAGATATGTTGTTTAGATAGACCCAAAGTATCCTCATTCCAAGTTTCGTTCAAAATTATGCAGTATTTAGTAAAATATTGAGGTTTGAAAATTAGCGGGCCTTATTAGCTGCAGGTGCCTTAGTAGCGTTGACAGAGGGGTCAAAGGCTACTTTTGGACTCTGGCCAGAGATGATTTTAGGAGCCCGTAACCTTTTCAAAGTGCCCGAAAAACTTGAGGGAACCACCACATACTTTTTTGATGTAGTGCGTTTTTTTAGAAGTGTCTTAATTTGGGGCCAGTATCTCATTGGTACCGGGCCCAAATTATATTCTCAACGGCCCTGACAATCGGTATCTGTCTAAAATCATACTAAATGTCAAAAACGTCAAATAAAAACATAATGAGGTAAATCAATCTTAAACAGTTGGCAATGTGAAAATAAGAGTAGGCCATAAAAGGTGGAGAACCGCTAATTTAAACCGTCAATGGTATAGGGCACAAATGAACGTAGGACACGGTCTTGCTTTCTGCCTTTACAGAAAATATAGTGGAGCTGGCATTATGCAATTTGAGCTCAGTTGAACTCGCGCCTCTACTATTTCCTGTTTCAAAATCTACAGACATATGCTGCGAGCAATGACTAAGATGACCGCTGGCAACTTCCTCTTAGAACAGAAACAATATCTTTACAAGCTTCGGGAATCAAATATGGCCATCCAATTCAGTGAACTAAGAAATTGAATGCATTGGATTTCAACTAAGCAAATACTTTGTAGATCCACGATTCACCTAAGTTTTACTCAAGCTATTTTCGAGCAAAATTTCTGAAAAGTGGGATTTCAGATTCTTTAGCTGGGATTTGCAAATCTTTTGACTCTTGCTGCCTTTATATCAAATGAAAATTGAAATCATAAGCGACAATATGGTAAGTCAAGACATCTTCTACATGCTCTTAAAATAAGCTTGTTTTAATTAATTCGGTGCAACTGTTTGCTAATAAACCTACCCGATAGCTTTGGTATCAAGTATATTAAACAAGTATAACATAATAATCTGTAAGCCTAACTATAGTTTCCGGCTCCATCAACTTTTATTTGAAACTTAGTGAGGATTGTCAAGCGGAAGCTTGAAAAAAGATTGCTGCTACAGGTAAGATGTTGGAAACTATTTCAGATTTGAAATGTCGCTTTCAAAAGCAGAACATAAAAAAGTTAACATTCCTGCTTTGACAAAACTAATTTCAAATTGCAAACTATCAAAGTACACAATAGGTTTCCGTCAACAATATTGACAGAGAGTGCTGGGTTACTTTGTGACTTGTGTCTATAAGGTGATTTTAGGAACTTTTAACCTTTTAAAATTAAAGAGACGAGTAACTTTGCCAGAGCCAACTTCTACTTTTTGGGAGAACCTATCACTTTCCTTTATGAAATTACAAATTGGTTTGGTTGGTTTAAATCTTTATCCTCGGACTAAGAAAACATCTAATAGGTTATTTCTCGCAGTTGCGTAGGCCTATATTAAGTAGAAGAGCTGAAATAATGAGGCAGGCCCGATTACCGAGATTTGCGCAGTGAAGTTTTCGATTTTCAATGTCTTATTTTCAGTGAAGTATTCTATTCACTAGGTCAGTGCTACTCAAACTGTGGTACGCGTACCGGTGCCGGCACGCAAGCAGAAGCACTTGACTGCCGGTACGCGATTAGTTTGAACAAATTTATTTAATGTTTTTGTTGTGTGTTGACCAAAATGTGTTTTTTTATTCCCATGCTCAAGTGATTTTTTTTTCTCAGCACAATTTTCATGAAACTCAATTTTTCAAATGGCAAAACGTGGTCGTAATGGACATGTAGGCTACACTATTTAGATACAATCACCACCAGAAGCAATTTATTCCGGCTCTAAAAGGGATATTCAAAGCGCCGAGCCGTTGGCGGCAAAAAATTTGATCGATTTGTTTCGACTATAGTCTACGATGCACCATAACTAGAATTGGCCAGGGGCGGATCCAGGGGGGGGCGATTGGGGCGATCGCCCCCCGTAAAACTTAAGAAAGTAGCTTTATTCTTCATTTATATGTACACGATTTGGAAAATAACATATCGAAAGCAATGCTGCATAAGTCTTTCGCCATGTTCAAAGATTAGGTTAGGCTATAAGGTACGTTATAATAATAACATAGTAGCCTATAAGGCTATTACTTCCTCACAGAGTCTAATTACCGAACGAAATTACTAAAATTTAAAAAGTTTCTAAACTTTTTGCTGGCACTGTTCATCATTACACTCTTTTGTCATATATCTGTGTTTATGTTGTGTCTACCACTTAGCAGTTGTTTCAGAAAAAGAGTCTGGATTTATCTGCAGCTACAACACTTGTCAGAGATTTAGAAAGCATTCTCAAAGCCCGGCGTGAAAATTGTGATGATGAATACTGTAGTTTATTCCAAAAAGCATCCCAAGTTTTGTCAAATTTGGACATTACCGTTACCTCACTTCGAATTAATCAACGACAAGTTCACAGAACAAATGTTCCATCTTCGTTACCAGAGCAATACGGTACTACAAAAGGTCGATCTATATTCCAATGTTGGAATCCTTCATACTTGACTTGGAAACAAAATTTCCAGCTGAGACTTTAGTATCTTGTCACCTAACATCATTGCTACCACGAAATTGCTCAAGTATTGACCCGATAGCATTGACAAAAGTCATTTACAATGCCTACAACGGCTTGATACATCATATATAGCCTATAGTGTGGAATCTGCTCTGTGTTCAGAGATCTAACTATGGAAGGAGAAGTGGCAAACCTAACTGTTTCGGCGACTGCTGCAGTCTTACCGATGACTGTGGAAGAAGCTTTACAGCAGTGTGATGAAGATGTGTACACAATCGTACACTCTCAGTCTCTTCTAAAAATGCTATTAACCTTGCCAGTCAGCGTAGCATTAGCCAAAAGAAGCTTTTCATCTCTTCGGTCGTTGAAAACCTGGCTGAGGAACAACATCGGCGAGGAAAGACTGAATGGATTGGTCTTACTATACCAGCATCGGGACATTTTAATTGACACAGACTCTGTGATAAATCGATTTGCCAACAATAGAAACCGCAAACTTGACTTTGTGTTGTAGGCCTAGTCAAAGGTACGACACCTGTTAGTAGGCCTAATAGTATTACTCGTACCGGCAAAGCAGCCTTTTTATTTTCGTTTTATTTGTGAAGTCCACAGAAATAGTTGTTTCTGTTATTGTTAGTTTCTTTCTTTGTTTGTTTGGAGCAGCGACCGTGCATGACACGTGAGGAAGACTATATCCCTTGGTTGTCATTTCACTATGTTTAAATGCCATTCTATAGTTGTGTTTGGAAAAACGTCACTTGTTTTGTACAAATTGTAGTGTTTCGCTGGTCCAAAATAAAAATTTACAATTGATACATAGCCTATAGTGGCGATTCTATGGTGGTGGAGCATGACCTAGTGTTTTGACCTGGCCCCCACTTTTGTTGCTCATTATGTTGAATGTATGCATAACCTTTCCTCATTGCTTTTTATAACAATTTAAAACTTGTCAGAGGAATAAAACCTCGAAGTTATGCAGTAGGTCTATAACAACCTCAATGTCTGTATCAATAATAGGATACTGTGACATTGCGAAGACGGAATTAGGCTACCTGTTACTATCTTTCCGTGGTCAATTTTTAAATTGCTGTGAAACAATCAAGAGTGAAACCTTCAGTCTCAACTATAAATGCGGCTAGGTTGTTCAGGCTTCAACTTGACATGGCAAGAGCACATCAGCTTTTCATCCCTCCCTTTTGTAAACAACAGCATTGTTAAGGGTTTTTTAAGTTATAGAATTTCTCATATTTTGTGTTCGAAATGCTCTCAGGACGCACCAAATTCAACCTAAATTTTCTAGGGGAGACCCCGTCGTTGTTTGTGCCTGGCTGATCGCTTTCCTGAATGTCAATGACATCGCCCCCCCTAACGTTAATACCTGGATCCGCCCCTGGAATTGGCTTTATATCAACAGATGATGCTAATGTGCCGACACCGCAATGTGTCGTTTGTGGAGCTGCGCTAAGCGATAACAACAAAATCTTCAAATGTAAAGAAACATCTATAACATAAAAAATTAGAACTAAGCCAAAAAAAATTGAAAGAAAACGAAAAGCATTAAAAGCTGTGCAAACACAGATATACAAACACTTTCTTACAAATACTGTATAAAAGCGTTACGTGCACTTTATGAAGTAACTGTTGCAAAAACTAGAATACCTCAATTTTGGTGAAATGTTTGTGAAAGACCAGCAGCGTAGTCAGGTATGGTTCAAGTAGTAAAACTGTAAGTTGTCCGGCCGTATGAAAAGATAACTTTAATAATCTTTTCACCCTTTGTTGAAGTATCATTTGACAGAGTTTTACTACGGATTTAGGCTAAAAGTACGTAACTCACAAAATGGGCAATACCGTAGTAAGAGTTTTTTTTTTATCAAATATTTCTGGGAGAAGCCTCCCAGAACTATCTGTGGGTGAATCGCCTTTGGCCGCGGCGATAAGCCGCCGGGCTCACTGACATGTGCTATAATGCTTATTTGCCCACCTCAAATTTTATGCTGGCTAAGCCCCTGTGAAAGACTGTTTATAAATTTGCTTATTGTAAAATTGTAGGCCTACATCCAAGATTAAACGTGTTATTGTCAATTTTTTTTTTTTTTCATTTGAAATGTGTGGCCGGTAGCCTACGCTGTATTAAAAAGCTTGGGTAGCACTGCAGTAGGTGCTGCTGAATGACAGCATTCTTCGAAATTGCTCAAGCACACAGCTTAAGAGCTGAATCAGCACCGTTTGATCTTGAGGTTTTCCGTACGCAAAGCCGAAAATATTTTTACCTCAAATAAGGTGTCTTGTTTGGGGCCGGGCATTCAATGGGTCTTGGGCCCAAATTACTTTAACAGCCCCGATCATCGCTACTGTTACGTGGCTACACATAACAAATTGAGTTTCCTTTCTTACATGATCACCACTGAAACCGTCTTCAAAATCCTGTTTTAGCCCATAGCCTGCATTTCTACCGGCGTTTCCTTTGCTGCTTTGCCTACTACAGTTTTCGGAAAATGTGTTCAGTTTTTATCAAGAATATCACTAACCTAAGTTAAAATGATGCCTTTTTTGCTACATTTGGTTTCAAACTTTATGCACTGCTTTATGTTAACTTCGTGTAATAATGATTATTTATATCATATCCCACTTTGATAAAACCCACGAGCTGACTCACCAACCATTTGGCTGTATTGTTCGGTAGTCATCTATTGTGATATCACCCATTTGTTGAACAGAATAATTCATCGTGACGCTAATCACGCAGTTTCTCACGTGATTACCTTGCAGAAACTGGCGTCACAAGGCATCCGTTTTGTAAATCGAGTTGTGAGGCGTTTGACCTTTCCAAAAATTCAAATTTGAAATTAACCACGGTGAATCTACAGTATGGAAGAAATAAAAATCTTAATTACAAATTATCCTACTGATGTCTTGCAGCAATGAGGCAATAAGTATATTACAATCTGCTGTAGAGTGCAGAAATGTGAACTGTCAAATTTTACAGGGACAGGAAAGTTTGAAAGAAGTGTGTCCATGGTGTCAGGAATCAGGATGCTCCCAAATTGATGGTGACGATGATTACCATCAAATTACCAATGAGCCTATATGCAGTTAAATATCGGTATACAGAAAAAATGTTATCTAAAGCATCAAAGTTTAAGGTCGTTGGATTTCGAGGTTCCGTGAATTGATAGGATTTCGTGAGACCGATTTGAATCAGCATTCAGCATCATCATTGATTCGCAAGCTTACATTGACCATCTTATGGCCCGGAAGAGACAAAATGACGTTAGTTCACACTTATCTACAGTTTTACCACATTTTGCATAATGGACCAATAAATATATTAGAATAGTCCACCCCGTTAACTCAGTGGTCACGCGCCGGCTCAAGATCAAGCGGCACTGGTTCGGCTCTCGGGGTGTGAGCTTTAGAAACGCATACCAGGACTGCTTTCCATTCAGCGACACCTTGTGAATTGAATAATTTCCCGGCAATAACACTTAAACAACTAGAGGAAACTCCACTCTGTCAATCTCGTTGATCGGGCCTGCGTCAGTAGTTCAAAGCCTCTATAAGTATGCAGAAACTGCCCGGATTAAGCTCGCAAAGAAGCTTTCCCAGTCCGAGGATAAAGATCAAATCGATCAATCAATGCGTGTATTTAAGAAGGACCTAATTTCCACAAATACGTTTTTGAGATAAAGGCGTTTTAATTATTTTTGTCATTTACTTTGTGGCAGAATTTCGATGATGATTACATGCTTAGGTATCCTGGTAAGAAATATTTTGTCTGGCAATCCATGTGATCAATGCATCCAAACCACCACCCTCACACCTAAACCTAGTATCTATACCAGCATTTCTTTCACCCAGTATCTACGTTGGCGATTTCAATCGCCAGCACACTGATTGGGGTTACAAGTACACCTACAGCGATGGAGAATGCCTCTCTGTATGGGATAGGAACAATAACCTCGCCCTTCTTTACAATCAAAAAATCCAGCCAGCTTCTTGACAGGACGCTGGGAAACAAGTAGGCCTACAAACCCCAACCTGGCCTTTGCAAGCATGGACATAGGCAGCTCTCTTCCTGGAAGACGTGTACTGAAAAAGTTTTCACGATCTCATGTCTCACAACTTCACTCAATGAAGATTCTGTGGAGAAACGATCAAGAAGTTGAAGCCCAATTGCAGGAATTAAGCGTTTTTTTTAAATCAATGGAAATATTGCCGGGGTATTTTTCATATGTAGACTTGAAAAACATGGCCGTATTTTTTCATGTATCATTTAGAACAGGGCTTCTCAAACTTTTTTGTTCTGCGACCCCATTTTGAAAAATATATTTCTATGCGACCCCATTTATGTATTTATTTATTTACATCAGACTCAACATGGTCCATTTTACATTCAAACATAAAATGTAGAAACAAAGCAGATACTCAACTCCGAAGAGCTGAGTTGCATTGTACCACATACAAAGATTGATAGTAACAGTCTGTTGGCATTATTTCATAAATTTATTGATTGGAAAACAAGTTACATCGTGTTACAAACTGGTATAATTTTTTACGAATGAGAGCTTGAAAAGTTGTGGTATTGTTATCAACGAATGCAGAGGTGATGCTGCGTCGTCTCTGCAGATTAAACAACATTCTGCAACAATTATTGTATCCAACACGTAAGCGATTATTACTGGATGAAAGATAGTTGCACCATAGTTGACAGGCATAAAAAGGCATACAATAGGAACGAAACAACACATTTTTAACAGCAATCGAACATTTGGAAAACCTTGCTTTTAACATGTTTCCAGCACAATACAACGACCGTAATTGCCGTTTCGTGTCTTCATCATCGGATAGCAAGTCGTTAATTATTACTCTTAAATATTTCACTAGGTCTCAAAGCAGATACGTTTTTCATTTAAATATATGATCGGATTAAAGTCAAGTTTCAACATCTTGGATTTAAATAAAACACCAACAGTTTTGTTGCAATTAAAGTTTTGTTGCATTATGGGGACATCCACGTTAATGACATTAAAACGGATCATTTTGATCATTATATTTTCTTTTTCTTTCTGACTTATCAATTGTTTTCTTTGTGCTTGCAATTGTTACCGCATGAATCTACGGAACCTAACTACTGATCCATAGTCAATTAATCTTGTAACTGCTTTAAACTTTAGTCTACATTCCTTCAGAAACTAGTTGATAAGCTACTCTGAAATCATAATGCGAGCGGTAAGGTTACTTTTGGTCCGCACATTACAGCAATGATAGCGTAACAATGCATCAATTGTTGCGATTGATTATATTTTATCGTTCGACAGTTCGCACCGACGGTTGCGGTCAATTGACATCATGGCAAGACTACAACCCACCGGCACTAGAATTTCATTACGACCCCAAAATTTCATTACGCGACCCCATTTGGGGTCGCGACCCATAGTTTGAGAAGCCCTGATTTAGAAGACACTGGAAAGAATCTGAAAAGCACAAAAACTGAAATTTGAAGAAAAAAGAATTGGGCCCTTTTTGAATTCAAGTGTTTATCTTTATATAGCCTACAGCCTTACACAGATATGACCAGTGCCGCCATTACTTCTTTACTGCACTGAATTATTTTTACGTGGCTATACCAGTACCTGCAGCAACTTTTTTTTGAATTATCTGTGTGTTTTTGCAGCACAAAATCTATTTTGAAATAAGTAGGCCTACAGGTAATGCCGTCTCAAGATGGAGGGCAGGGGTTCTGCCTACTATTTTAAGTGGCCCACCTGCGTATGAACGATTGCGTTTTAGTAATAACTTGTTTTCTTATTTGCTGAACTTAGCTGCGTGTGCCTGTCCGTAGAGAAAATAATTTAGGCCTGGTACCAATAAAATGCCAAGCCCACAAAATATGATATCTCTAAGAAAACATGACGCTATCTCAAAAATGGTAAAAATGCGATAACGTTAGTAAAACCATCTGCAAGACCTGTCTTTAAAATAAAAAAAGGTTAGATACAAATGCATTATAGCAAAAAGTATGCAGTGTTCAGTTTCCAGATCAGTGAAAAGATTCTCTACCCCTAAGATAATCTCGGGCCCGAGTTAAAAGTACGTTACTACCCGGATTCGCTGTCAAACTTACTGAGTGTGCGCAAAAAGAGTAGCCTAGCTGCTGTAGCCGATCGGAAAAAATTGTACACAGAGCACTGAGTACACGCAGTATAAAGTAGGCCTACGATTACTTTGAGGCAAAAAGAAGGCCTGTTCTGTTTTTCGAGGCCTGGTGCAGTTGAAGTAATTTGGTGCCTATTTCTGAAAGCAATCACCGAAAATAGATAGCTTACCAAATTAAATTTAAAGTAAGCTACCAATGAGACCTATGTGTAGGCTATTTGTTTATACATAAGGCCTATGGATATTGCTTCTATATTATTAGTGTTAGTGTAGACTATACTATGTTATTAGCATTTTTAAAATAATTGTTTATTATTTCTGAGACATGTGAAGCTGCTGTAATCTAGAAGTAGCCTACAGTAGGCTACTAGAAACAAACTTTATTTGGGAACAACGAGTTGAACTTTTGCACTTTTGGACTCATTCAAAAAACAATAGGCCTACATGTGAATTTGCGCTGAAGTCAAATAAAAAAATATATATTTTCTTTCAATCTTTTTCTGTTTATAGTACTCTTAAGACCTAATTAATAAATAATTGGACTATGCTCAAAAGTAAAGCTCTTCTTGTTTAACGGCGTTTTCTTCATTTCGAAATTGTAATGTGTTATATCTTTGTTTCGTACAAATAACAAAACCAAAACAAAAAAAATTTGCATTTTAAATTCCGCTTTGTATAGAGAAAGCTGCGTAATGTAATCGATCCAGCTGGGTATTAGAATAGATTCAAGTAGATAGGCCTACATCAATTACAAACATCAATTCGTATTCAGACACACACCAAACTCTGCAAATCATCAGCAACCATGAATTTGACGTGAAAAAAATGAGTTAATGAATTAACCAGGAAAAAACTTGAAAAATTATGCCGACGTCAAAAATACAAAATCAAGCGCTGATGTACAGTAAGTTATAGTATGAATCACCCAATGACGTATAGGCTTATCGACGCATTAGCTTCATAGGATTAATCATACATAACTAGACCTTCTTTAAATATTGAAAACAATTGCCCACGTGTGAGCAATCTAAAACTTAACATAAACTACCGTACTAAAAAAAGCATGACTCATTTAAGGGAAACGCAAAGCCATAGCCCAGGGATGTCCAACCTTTTATTATAGTGGGCCGCATTGTCACTTGAAATAAATCAATGGACCGCAGGACCTATTAAATTTCAAGAAAAATAGGTACATTAAAGTGCCCCTGACAGGTGGCATCCAAGTATAATAACTTTTTAAAGCATTTCCTAGCGCAGAATTACACTTAGCGAACTTTTTAATCTTAACCTCGTAGCTCGACTGGTTAGGGCGTAATTTAATCAAACGACTGCTCCGCAGCGCCACCACAGGCGAAACTCCATATTTCACTGCTCTGGGACGACTTTGGTGGTATTACGTCATCCTAAGTGGACGTCGTTAGCAACGGATAAAACAAACGCTTCCTAGATGTAATTGGTGGATTACAGTTTGGTCGGAGTTGGTACAAGCGGTTGCTTTTTTCGAAGATTTATTGTTTTTTGCAGTTTAATAAAACTGTACTGGATACGTTCCTACAAAACCTAAAATATACTTTAAGTGAAAAATGAAGAAATCGTACGAATCATCATTCATATTTAATTCATCATCACTATTCAAAAATAAATAAAAGTTCTCTCTCTCTCTCATAATGTGCCTTCAGTTGGCCATTGAAATCCTGCGTAACGGCCATCTGGATCTGGAAAATTGTTTCGGATTCGCCAAACAATGCATGACGGCATCACAATCCGATTGTTGCTTCCGAGAGCATCACCTTGTAGCATAGCCGTACGAGCCAGGGGGGCAGGGGGGCAGCCGCCCCCCTTGTTGTTTCAAAACGTCGCGAATTCGGGCAAAATCTTGAAATTATTAGGGCAAAAATTGCTATATAAAAAGCTACAAAATTGCATGAATTAAAAAAAACTATAAATTAGTAACTTTTACCTATCAAACTAAGTACAGCCTCTTATTTGCACAAGAAATGTGCCGCAAAATTGTCATTTGGCACACCCGTATTGATGTATTGTATTCCATGGTGATCAAATTGTAGTACGAAATGCATTTAACCAACTGCATCATGCCAATTTGGGCAGCCACCAAAATATGTCTCTAATACTTTTGTGAATCTGCCCAAATCAAATGGCAAAATTTGCCATATAGCTAATTTTATTAATTTTCACAAATTCATCGTGTTGATTTGGGCAGCTGAAAACATGAAATTAGGCTATTTGATGAAACTGATTAGTCTGTTTATGCAACTGCCCAAATTAGCGTGAGGCAGTTTCCCCAAAATGAACAAATTTATTAATTTTTCCCATTTACATAACTGTATCGTTTAGATTTGGGCAACAAAAAAATATGAAATTATCTGATCATAGTCTATTTATAAAACTGCCCAAATTGGCATGATGCAGTTGCCTCGGCATCAAAATTTACTACGGTAAGTCTTTAATTTTTTTCATAATATCAATAAATGCATCATCTTGATTTGGGCAACTACGTACAAATTATGAATTTATATAAATCTGGTGAATAGCCTACTTTTATAAAACAATTCGGGTTGGGAGGTCACTGTACTTTTTCAACCATAAACGGACATAGCTAAGCAACACCACAACATTTAACAAAAACATGTTATACCTGTTAAAAGTAGTGTTAAGGTGTTGCTTAGCTTTGTTTATTTACTTTTATAAAAGGTTCTGCTACTATTCGGCGAGTTCCCTATTCGGCAAGAGCTATTTTCGGCGAGTTGCCTATTCGGCGATCTTTTGAAAATCCAACCACGCCTTCTGCAAATCCGATGATTGAATATTATTCAATATTCAGACATTGAATCAATGTAAATACGTAGCTTACTGTTAGGCTAATTGGGTTCTTTGAATCCTACGTCATCGTCTGTATGCAAACTTAGAATACTGTATATTAGTTATTTTTGTCATCAAATTACCTAACCTAACTATATTTTTAGAAGTAGTGCTGCCAGACCTTTTTATTTTTGTACTAAAATTCGTATCATCAAAACTACTTTAATTGATTGAATAAAGTTTATTTGAACAGAAGTAGTATGTCTGTGTTTTATTACATTTAATTATAGCTTATCTATTGTTTTGTAGTTTTTTCTGAATCCGCGTGGTCACCCTGAGCCGGTTTCCTGCAATGTTCATTTTTCTGAGTCTTTTATGACATCACAAATGAATATTTAAGTGGCGTTGTTTATTATTTGTGGTGTGTAAAACAATATTTGTTACTCTTACTTACTATGCCAAAGTGCAGAAGCATCGAGCAATGCACAAGCAAGGTATCTTCAAAGATGAATTCAGTTGTTCTATCTTGATTAGCCTACTTTGGTAAGAAATTCTAGCTAGCTGGTGATCAGTGGCGTAGCCAGGGGGGGGGGGGGGGGGGAGGGGTTGGGTATTGCAAAGAGCGAGTTTTGCCATTACCAAACATTCAAATATCTCAGCCAGGAATTAGCAACAAGAAAACATAGAGACTTGTAGCTTTATTTCCGAAACATGCCGAAGAAAACATGATCTTATTCTTTTGCTATGCCACCGGACAGCACCCTTTTACAGGAATATTCATAACCACATTTTTGTTGAAAATACTCTCAGAATGCACCAAATTCAAAGTAATTTTTCAAAATTTTCTGGGGGAGACCCCCAGACCCCCACTGCTGGGTGTCGCCATAAGCGAAACACACCGTCAAACCCCTCCCTTTCAAAATTCCTGGCTACGCCACTGCTGGTGACCTTGTTATGTTAGTTTTTCACTGTTATCACGCACCGCATACATTATATTTGGGCAATTTCCATAAAAGCGTGCACATTTGGGCAAATTTACGTTCTGCCCCCCCAAAATGGTTTGGTCTCGTACGGCTATGCCTTGTAGTATACACTCCAACACATGCCTGTAGGCATTTTTACTTTAGTGGTATTAACAAAATCATCTTCAGTGAAGTGAACATATACGACTAGTTTTGTACGGCCCATCCCACTTTCGAACACTTGAAGAAAACTTTGATCATTTTCTTCTCAGTACCTTGTTTTGTGGGAAAGTGGGAAAAGAAAGCACACGGTCTTTGTCACTGACAATGTCACATAAACAGCAATTTGTAGGCATTGCCTCAACCATAAATCAAAGGTGCTGTTTGTGAAATACTGTTGTTACACTGCAAATGGCTATAGCCAGATTAGGACAAATAAAAAAGTATGAAAATTGTAGCCCTATGAAACTGCAATTTCAATTGAATTGAGATGCTGTTTGATAAAAGTAAATTCAACCTATTTGATCGAAACCTGATAGTAATAATAAGTTCACTTTTTCATTTCGGTAATTCTTAATTTGCACATGCTTTAGATCAACAGAGCCCCACACATTCACGTTTTGCAGTAGCCGTACCATACTTTACCAAGTCATCACAGAGAAAGAATGTATCCTTACCGCTTACTGTGACGTCACAGCGGTGTTGCCGTCTTTATTTTCGCAATTGAATGAGTGCCAGATTCGCCGATGTCAACGAAAGTTTGCAAGCGTGTAACTTAATAGCCTGTTGATATTTTTTACGATTTGCTGGTCAGAAAAGTTTGTTAGTGTCATCTTTTTGGTATCTTAGGTAAATTTAGCGAATTTATTTTCCTGTCAGAGGCACTTTAAGAAACAATTAAAAACCATTAATTTCATCTTTGAAAATAGGAACAAATAACACACACATAGAAAAAAACAAAAATTTATTTCTACAATACAAAGTCAATGAGATTTTTGACATTGTTTTCCAGCTAAAAGGTTATCAACATTTGCATTAAAGGACGTTGTCTTGATTCTTAGGATGTTTGCTAAGTGTTTGTTGGTCAGTCTGTCTCTTTCTGCTGTTTTGATGTTTTTCATGAATAAAAATAACTGCTCGCAACAATATGTGCTGCCCCACATAAACAATAATTTTCTGGACAAATTAACTAATTTAATAAATTCATTACATGAATGTAATTTTTTGTAAAATAAAGGAAGAGTGTGTTCTCTGTGGAAAGTTTTCAAAGTTTCTCGACTTCGCAGTTCAATCAGTTCAAGTTGGAATTCGGGTGGCGCTTTATCACACTGAAATAAAAATGGGTCACTGAATAATTTTAATTCAGTTTCAATCTTTTTGAAGTCAGAAAGTTTGACTAAATTCTTCAAGCAAATCTTCACATAACTTAGCATACTTTTCATAGTTTACAAACCTGTCTTGAGCTTTTTGAGATAGACTACGAAAACGTACAATTTTGCTAGCTTTCAATTGTGCTATGAAATGCTTTAATTTCCTGATAAAGCTACTTATTCACTCGAACATTGAACTACACAACTGACCTTTCTCTTGTAAATGCAAATTGAGTTCAGCTAGCACTTCTGTGAGGTCAACTAAGAAAAAAAAATCATTCAACCATTCTTTATTTTCTATAAAGTTCACGTTTTGTTTCTTTTTTTCCATGAAGTTCACAATACGGTACTACTTGGAGTAAAAATGACTAGCGGGTCGCACAAAAATCTCAAGTGGGCCGCAGTGCAGTCCGCAGGTTGGACATCCCTGCCATAGCCTATAGCAACCGATATAGGCTAGGCCTTGCCAACATGCGAACCCATAACCTAATAATGGCTGGAGGCTAATGTAATTTTGGTTTTGAAATCTACACTATGTAAAGGTAGCTAGCCCACAATAAGAGGATGCTTTATTATCTTTTTGAAATGGTAGCGATGACAAACCAAATTCTTAAAGTGTGCTCACTGAGCTTCAAATTAGCATGGGCTCCGTTAGAAGGGGGGCGCGGGGGTGATTACCCCCCACCAATTGGAGTGGGGGGGGGGTAACTAATGCAAAATTACCCCCCCCCCCCCCCATTAATGCAGAGATAAAAATTTAATTTTTATATTTTTTCTACTTTTATATTTTATTTTCATTTTTTTTATTTTGTTGCACAACTTTTTAGTTGTTTGCTTGGAAACTCAGACTCGCAAGACAACGCAAATATGCAATAGAGACCTGCATAATGCTATGGAAATTGTTCAAGAGCTAAGTAGTTTGACAAATCAGTCTGCAAGTACAAAATCGCCCTGCAGGAGGAATCCTACCATGGCTTGCACACTTTGTGCCAAACAAGATAGCTGACACGTGTACCGGCCATTTCTTCAGTGTTGTCAAACTACGAAGCCTTGCCAAACACACTTCAAAATTTCAACAATGCGAAATCATTAGGCTTTTATTCCCAATTATTGCAACGCAACATATAACTTACTTTGCATTGCAGTTTTTCCAAGTTTTATTCAAACCACTTGAAAAGATAACTGGCCTGTTGCAGATCAAGTCTTATAGCATCAGCAACATGATGGAGCTGGTTGAAAAGTCAAAAGTTAATTACCAGAGTCTTAGAAATGAAGAACAATTTATGCAGTTATACAAGGAATTTCAGCAGCAAGTAGATAGGCTAGCTTAGGCTTAGCTAAAGTCCAAATTTCAAGAAAGCGCTGTGAGCAAAGTGCTTCCCATGACCTCGCTTCTCATTACAGAAGGCGGTTTTATGTATCTATTGACAGCATAGTGCAAGGCCTCACCCACCGCTTCAATGGCGAAGAAATTAAAACTCACCAAATGCTTGAAGTTTTAGTATCTGGCACAGTCAACGACAGTGGTGTTACAGCGTTGAAACGATATGGCTGTTCCAGCCAATTGTTCACCAAATCAAACGTCATATAAAACCGTTATGGTCTACTTAACCTAGCTGGCATCTTACGTCATGGAAATTGCTAGAAAATGTCCAAATATTGCACCATCGGTCCTAAGACCTGATGAAATATTGCATTAGCCGCTTGAACACCTGTTTGAATGACTTCATAATTGTCTTTCATTATTGCGTCACAGTACTGTCTACGTGCATTTGAGATATCGCAAATTATTCTAGTCATTCGTAAAATTGTTTGTTGGAAGTCAGTCGCAAGTTTAACTGTTTGCTTGGTGCTTGCTAGCTGGACAAATTTTCCGTCTTTTATCTAAGTAATCTGTATTGTAGTGACAGTTTTTAGAGGCGTACGGTGTTGCGTTCCATTTTCGATAGCCGCGGGCTAATTTTACAGGAATACACTTTTGAATAGACGTTTCAAAAGAGTGTTTATTTTTCGGTCATTACATGCAGACGAACGGATCCGGGAACTTTATCTTACAATTTTCCCACGAAGAGATTATGGTTTACCGCTGTGACCAATGGCTTCGACGTGAAAATTTTGGGCCAAGATTTAAGCCACTTTCATCAGAAATTTGGGCCGATTAAGTATGTGATCGATGTTCGAAACAAGTTAATAGGACTTTGGCCTATTGTTGTCAAAGAGTTTTATGCCAGTGTGGTAAAACTTGTAGAATTACTATTGGTCAATGGCCCTTCTTCTGCAGAAGCTGAAAGATCGTTTAGCTCGCTACGCCGCTTAGAAACATGGCTCCGAAACACAATGACTGCTTCAAGACTCAATTTCATTGCCATGTGCCATGCCCATTAAGTGTATTTGGATGAGCTACGTGTGGATGAAATCTGCAAAGAATTTTTTTTCAACAATGCACAAAGATTTAAAGTCTTTGGCGACTTCTGACTGTTCTGCTTAGAATAGAAGCATAGTGCACACAGTATTTTGTTTGAGTTGAGATGTTCGTTTATAATGTTATTTCTTTGTAGTTTTTGTGAGATTTTGGCACAAGGTATTACCTGGGTGTTATGGCATTTTTTGTTTAGTGTTATTTCTTATACGGCGCAGATGGTAAGCCTTCCTGTAGTGTCGATCAAGATGTCTCCTTATTTTCAGTTCTTGTAAAAGTTAATGCATTTTAGATTCTTTTTTTTCTGAGTTGAATGTTTTAGGCCTAACCCTAGATGCTGAAACGTTTCATTTCACTGTGGATGTTGTCGTACAGGTTGTCGTGCTGTATTCATGTAGCCTAATTGTAAATTAAGTTTTATAGATTATAGCTTTGACCTTATCGCTTTTAGCCTTTTAAATCTAACCTTTCAGCCAGGATCGTTGACAGGATTTCTCGGGCCCGGTACCAATTTATTTTCAGGCCCCTTCATCGACAATGTTATGAATAGAAAGGTTGAGTACAAACGTTTATTAATGTCGTGGTTTAAGCATGGTCATTTAACAAATCTTGCGCAATCTTAAAATTTCTTGAACCGCAAAACTTACTATCTCTATCTAGCGGTTGCTTTTTTGAACTTTTAGTTGTCACGTGGCGCTAGAGTATTACTTTCCGATTCCATTGATGTTTCACTGGTCATTCTAGGCCCACCAGATGAGAATTTACAGCAAAGGTAGTGCAAACAGTCAGAAAGTTTTTAATTTGATTTGGGAAAGGTGTTTGGGCCTCGGTCAAACATTTGCTGATTGCTGCAATCTGAAAAGCGGTTTTGGTTTAATTTTTAGAAAAGAAATAGGGATAGTAATCTTCTTACCTGTGCCATTTCAGGTTTTGATTTTGAACAAATATTAGCCTGTTTATTATGAAATTCGTGTTTCGGGTAATATTAGTGGTTAGGAAAATCTCTATACTAGACTAAATTCTTATTTTTCTGCTTGGTGGTTGAAGTGGCTGTTTTGCCACGAGAAAGCTGAAGTTGGCCTGGTACCCAGAAGGGGGCCCGGTACTTTACCATCTGACGGATGAAGGCTGTTTTACCCTCGGATGGCAATTCCTTTAGATCTGATTATATTAAGATCTTGATAATGTTTTGAAGTCGCGAGGAATTTTTAAATCCGGGCCCCTTAAATATTCCGGGCCCGGGTCCAAAAGTACCACCTAGACCCCCCTGTCAACGCCCCTGCTTTCAGCGTCTGAAGAGCAAAATTTGGAGGACTTGAGCCAAGGAAGAATACAGAGAGGGATTTTGCGTACGTCCCCTCTTCCAGTCAAAATTGTCTCAAAACCTCAAAAAAATGTGGCAAATGTTAAAAAGCTTTTGCTCGTGATTTCAGATTCGTGGAAAGAAGTTTTCGATTTTAAGTTTTTAACTCGTGCTCAAAGGCAAAAATTTTGCGCCTTTGGCGCGAAACATGCAGCCTAAGGCGCTGTATAAGAAACTGAAGCTTTCAGTAATGCGAACGGGGTCTGAGGAGCGATATTCCAGAAGTAGCCTATATGTGATGCGATAATCCAATAAGCCCCCTGTCGATGTCAAAACGTCGTTCCCGCCCCAGCTTAAATTACCCCCCCACTTTTAGGAAGCGTCCGGAGCCCTTGCAAATTAGTAAATTACAAAGCTCTAGATTTCATATTTAAAAGTGGCCGAACCTTGCCTTGTTAACAACTGAACTGAACTGAACTGCTTTAACCGTATCTGCCACTGCTTCCTTTTGGCGGCAAGAATTACTGGCCGAGACCATCAGATCTACGTCTCTCTTATTGCTAATTACTCCGTCGGCTTATATCAAATAACACCGGGAAAAAGTATGCCGATGGTCAAAAGCCTTATCTATCACTTCAATCAATTTATTTCGCAAAATATATTCGTGATTGTGTATTTTAGGTAGAAAAGATGATAAAGACTCGGTTTTAGACCTATTTTCGCCATTTCTTGGTCAAATTTTTCAGTTGACATTTTATTTTGAAAGTCTTCTTGCATTGAACACAGAATTTCATCAATTTTGTTTTTCCGTTTTTGTGCAAACAGTATTACATGCACTTTTTGCACTACAAAGCAATTTGCGCAAATAACGAATTACCTTCCTAATTATTGTCTGCCAGCAAAGAATGACTCATATCGCGTCAGAGACCGACTCCCTACCCAGACAGCAAAATCGACGTTGCATCAATGTAAAAATGACGGATTTTGCTGCCTGGAATTTTAGCGCCGCCGACAAACACAAAATGAAACCGCACTCTGATAGTAAACTGTCAATCAAGCTATTGAGTATCAGCAAATTTCTTGCATTTTATAACTGGCTGTGACAAAAGGTTTATTGTGAACTTCACAGTTATCCGATACCAACATAATCGGAATTAAAATTTGGGGCAAAAAAAAAGTAAAAGTCAAGAAATCTCAGGTTTTTAGCGTTACTGCTTCTATGTGAAATTGCTGAATTAGCAGAGGGCGAGACCATAAAGTCTACGCCAGTAACAGATATGGTTAAATATCCAGCGCAAGTGCCAAAAGTCAGCTCTTGAGCTCTATACTTGAATGGTAGGGGAGGGTGGGGTAAGATGAGCAGCTTTTTGCTTAACTCGCTTTTACAAAAGAACGGTTTGTTTTGGAAAATTTTAATAAGGTGAACTTAAAGCACCAATGAATCAGCTACATTTTAGATTTAGTTTTATCACCTTGCGATTTTTATATTTTTTTATATTGATCCTTATTTGCGTGTTGCTCAACTTACCCCGGCATAAACTGTATGGGGTAAATTGAGCAATGACCTGGGGTAAGTTGTGCAATTCGATTAAGTTGAAGCATTTCCCTGTCAGTTTGTTTGTATTATTACGAGGCATTATGCTTTACAACACAACACTGCTTTTTTATCAATACGAACCTAAAAAGACACAAATTCAGCAGTTCAAACATTAAATAAGCTAAGGCTATTTCTTTTGGGGTAAGTTGAGCAACTGCTCCAAGATACGTCAACTAGCATTGCACATTTTACCCCATCCTGATTTTTCTGACAAAATTACAAATATTTAAAAAACTACAAGACTAACCAACCTGAAGGTTTTATTGAATATCCTCACGCTTTATACTTACCAATACAAAAAAAACAGATTTGATTTACATAGTGTAACAATAAAGTTATTCAGTTTTTGGCAAAAAAATAAAAATTTCGATTTTTCGACATAAACAATATAATTGCGTGCCATTGTAAAATGCAACTCGCAGTGGACATAACAAATACATTGAATGAAATGGTATTATGTGTGATATATCCAGAATAAAAAAAAATATTTCCGCCGACTCGTTTTTCCAAAAACAGGGGTTGCTCATCTTACCCCATTGCACACTTTACCCCAGTCTCCCCTAACAGTCTAGCACAAAAGAAGCCAAAATCACACAAAAGACTATATTTTTCTTTTCATTATCGAAGAAATAACTTAACTTTCTATTCTGATTGCTAGCAAGCGCAGTAGATGGGCCTCCATTTAAACTGAAGTTTACACGTTGGCATGGCCTGTGTAGGCCGCCATACACGAAACTAAGTAGGCTACTGCCCAGTAAATCTGTCAATGCGTATAGGCAGTTTGAAGCCATAAGCCAAAATGCAGACTTTCAATCACATAGTGTCGGCCTACTGCTTATCGACAGTGATAGATCATTTGGGGAGAAACGCGCTTGTCACTGTCGACTTCACACTGGCATGGTTGAAAAAACTTCTTTTTTAATCTGGAAAATTCCCAACTGGCTCAGGTCGCACTACTGTAGCCTACTGCAACTCTATTAATATGAGTATTAGGCTACAACTTCATGCTTTCAGTCGATTTTGGCTCTCGGTCACTGTAAATCTTCTCCCAGCTCTCGCTTCCACCTTCAGCTCTTCCATGGACATCCTGCTGTATCGAACCTTCTCATTTTGGTAAGGTCCTTTCTTTTTCTTTGCTGACCACATCATACATGATGTCTTTTTCTAGTGATTTACTTCTCACGTGGCTAAAAACATTATCAACTATCATTAGCCTACAAAACAAGGCTTTTGTGTAGGCCTACAGCAGTGTAGTCTACTAAGCATTGTAATAGCCCAGGGGTGGCCAAACTGCGGCTCTTTGAGCCTTTGATTGCGGCTCTTTAATGAATTCGCATTGATGAATTAGACATGCATTTTCCCGGTCTTGACGAAGCCTTATCCTCAACTGGAAGATGATGAGTGGATGCACGATCTCATGTTTCTTACTGACGTCATGCATCATTTACAAAGTTTAAACTTGGCACTCCAAGGCAAAGATCAACTATTCAACTTGTTTCAGACCTTTCTCAAAAAATATTCAGTTTTCAAAATAAACTCAGACTTTTTCAAAGGGATTTACTTTCTAAAACATTCGACCACTTCCCTAATCTGAGAAAGATAAATGTGGAAATAAAAGAGTAAGTGGAAGAATACAAAGGCAAACTTCAAGAACTGTTTGGAGAATTTCAATCTATGCTTCAAGGCTTGCAAATGCTAAAACCTTGTTTTTCCTTTTTTGTAAACCGTATGTGGTTGATGTGATCACCGATGGATGTTCGATTCCTGAACCATTTGTAAGTGAAAAATCTGTTGTGGAAATGGACTGTTGGAAATGCAGAAAGATTTCGCTTTGAAAATGGCCCATAAATCCAATAAATCTCTGAGACAATTGAGTTCTGGAAACAAGTCACAGAAGCAAAATACCCGAATCTAAAAAAAACAGCTATCCTGCTGACTTCTATTTTCAGCACAACATAGGCCTACTGTTGTGAGTCCTTTTATTCCGTAATGAAATAGGTAAAGTCAAAATACCGTTCAGTTTTGACAATTCAACACTTGAAAGAACTGCTCCGAAAGGCTTTAACATCATATCAGCCTAATTTCAAACATCTTGCATCCCAGGTGGAGACACATGGTATCAGTATCACCACGCAGCACTAATAGGCTATTAATCAATAGCTACACTTCATTGTGAGTGAATAAATTCGTATTTTTTTATTGTGTCTGTGTTATGGCTCTTTTAAAACTGGATTTTGTTTTATGCGGCTCGAACATGAAACAGGTCTGGCCACCAAGGCCCGATTAACCATGAGGCACACGAGGCACAGGCCTCAGGCCCCCTGGTTTTGGGGGCCCCCATTTTTTTACATTGGTAGGGAAGTACTATAATTTGGACCATCTAATGAAAAATCTTAATATTTTTAAAAAGATCCACAACATTGAGGTGCAACTAACTTTATTTGATTAGTTACAGGCTAGTTGGTTTGCAAAAACAATTCCAATCAAAAAAACATAACACAAACAATTATTACTTTTTTATATAGTGGTCCATATTATCAACCCAGTTTCTAAAATGGACCACCATACTGTAATATGGACCGTTGTCATGTGAAAGTAAATATATCAACGAATTCAAACTTCAAAGGCATGAAATAGAACACAACACTCAATAAATAAAAACAGTCTGAAACGTTCATGATAGTCATCTCAAACAAGTTTCAAATCATTGATCGTTGGCACAGTTGTCACAATAGTAAAAATGAGCATTTGATATATCAGCACAACTTTCATGGGCCAATTTCTTGCACTGACAACACTGAATCCAATCCTTATCAGTAGACTCGTCACACACAAGACAAGTGCATGCAGTAGCAGCATTGCTTGGAATAACTCTCTTTTTTGAAGACTTAAAGGTTACAGCCTTTTCTCATAGTCTGGGAGCCTACGACAGAAGATTTCACCCCATAAGGTACAAAAGGTTTGACCCCTTGAAGTTACCTGGGTCAACCATGTCACTCACAAAAAGTATGGAAGATTGACCGCACCGGGTGGATCTGGTCCCTAGAGCCCCCTAAAAAGCCCAAAAAAGGGGGTTAATTTCACCCCATAAGGTACATGGACCAAACTTGGTGAAAACGAAGTTCTATGTCAGGACATCACAAAAATATCAAATCTAACAATACTTTCGAGTGGAAAGGTGATGTAAGACCCCCCCGAAAGTGACCCCCTGGGGGGTTAATTTCACCCCATAAGGTACATGGACCAAAGTTGGTCAAAACGAAGTCTTATGTCAGGACATCACAAAAATATCAAATCTAACAATATTTTCGGGTGGAAAGGTGATGTAAGATGACTTCAAAGTGACTTCCCATAATGTGACCCCCTCGGAAGGTGTATTTCACCCCATAAAGTACATGGACCAAACTTGGTCAAAACGAAGTCTTATGTCAGGACATCACAAAAATATCAAATCTAACAATAGTTTTGGGAGGAAAAATGATGTAAGACTCCCCCAAAGTGACCCCCCAGGGGATTAATTGCACCCCATAAGGTAGGCTACATGGACTAAAGTAGGTTAAATCGAAGTCTTATTTCACAGCATAACAAAAATATCAAATCTAACAATATTTTCGGGTGAAAAGGTGATGTAAGATGTCATCAAAGTAACCCTAAGAGGGTTTATTTCACCATAGAGTACATGGACCAAACGTGGTCAAAACGAATTCTTATAGGACACCACAAAATATCAAATCTAACAATACTCTCAGTTGGGAAGATGATGAAAGACCTACCCAAAAGTGAATCTCCTCCTGTAATTTAATTTACTTCATCCCTTACTCGAACCAACCTTAGTGTAACGGAAGTGCTATGCCAGGACAGTACCAATGGATTAAATCTAAAAATATTTTTATTTAGGTTTTGGTGAAATACATACGTACACAAGCTGTCCCATGATGCATGAAATGGAACTATAGCCTACTTTACAAAAAGTTTTTGTATAAATCATGTTCAGTCAATCGAAAAAAGGCAACAGGACATGACAATACATGGCTTTGTAACACCAAAAACAGAAAGTACATGAGAAGCATATAGGCTACAGTAGCCAGAAAATTGATCGAAGATCTTGATACGACCACTAAATGTTGACTTAATCGAACAACTGACTATCCAAATCAAAACGTTTCGAAATGAATCATTTGGAACGTTAATTCAGGCAGTAATAAACATTTTCCAGCTGCTACAATAAATAACCCAATAAACCCAATGTAGTAAATTTTTGTTTAATGCCATTTGCTTCATGTCTCCAATCAGTTATTGTAACTGTTCATTCATAAACAGAGATTGTTTGTGTAAATGTAAACGGTCGTTTCTTTATTCTTCATTGTCACTGCTGTCGCTTTCACTTTCTTCGTCTTATTCTTCGTCTTATTTGGATAGTCAGTTGTTCAATTAAGTCAACATTTAGTAGTCGTATCAAGATCTTGGATCAATTTTCTGGCTACTGTAACCACGGGCGCCGATCCCTATAGGACAGTGGGGACATGTCCCCACCATCTTTTTACATGTCCCCACCATCTTTTTACATGTCCCCATCATCTTTTTACATTATTTTTGTAACGTAAAAGGGAAAATATTACCCGAATGTCACAATTTTACCAGTCAAACGTTTAAAATATATTGAAAGGAGGGGACAACATTTTTGTTTTATGCGAGGAAGCTCCAACCGTAGTAGAAATGTTTTATTAGGCAGAGAAACCCTGGTGTAACTCGCAAATTGTATTTAATTTGGTTACGCCAGGGCCACACAGTGCAGAGTTTTAGAATTACTTTGAAAGAGTCGTACAAGCATGTAGTGCAGTAAATGTAGCTTGTGTTACTTTTGTATAAGAAAAAAGCTATTTTTTCAGTTATTATTACATTGAGGTTACATTGAAGAGCTGCTGAAATGTCTTTACCGGTTTGGCAAAAAATTGTATATAGGAAAATCAGCAGTTGGAAGGCTGGCAGGCAGCTTTTTTTCAATTGAAAAAACTCTTACCCTACCCAATTTTTAAAAGACTTGTCACGTTTCAAATCGTCTTCAGTATGGACATGGCCATGGTCAACCTCCTAAACTTCAAGATCGATCGGTCAGAGTATTTTGCAGTCATTGACAGCTCGCAGCAAAATCTTACTGACTATTTCAAGTCGACCGATCTTGAGTACTACAAAATTCTACAAGAATCACTCTTCAGTGGAAAGCTACAATCACATTTGGTAGACGATTATCTTCAGTTCTTTGACACAGAGTCCCTTGCACAAGATTTTCGAATGATATTCAAGAAGATACCATCCGCTGTTCGGCAAATGTTTCCCCAAGTGGAACTTTTGCTCATATCACCAGCCCGCTCGTGTTCAGCTGAACGCTCATTATCAACTTTGCGACGTATCAAAACTTTGTTACGATCTACCATGACACAGAAACGGCCAAATCATGCAATGGTCTGCTATGTGCACAATAAAGTTTTGAATTCGATCAACCTTCATTACAAGCCAAGGATCAACCAAGGACTTCGTTTTTAATTCGCCGGAGACTCGTTGCCGAGTTGCAGTGTTTGGACTTCTGCTGTCCAATGCTGACACTGACAATTAAAATACATCACATTAGACTTGTAGCCTATCTACTGTAGGCCTATTTGTTTGTTCGTTGAACAGACCCCAATCTTTCAGCTCGCTTCGCTCGTCTGCCCTTTCTTTCCTAGTAAATGTCCCCACCAATCTTAGAGAGCGATCGGCGCCCATGACTGTAGCCTATGTGCTTCTTAAGTACTTTCTGTTTTTGGTGTTACAAAGCCATGTATTGTCATGTCCTGTTGCCTTTTTTCGATTGACTGAATATGATTTATACAAAAACTTTTTGTAAAGTAGGCTATAGTTCCATTTCATGCATCATGGGACAGCTTGTGAATGTATTTCACCAAAACCTATATAAATATATTTTTAGATTTAATCCATTGGTACTGTCCTGGCATAGCACTTCCGTTACACCAAGGTTGGTTCGAGTAAGGAATGAAGTAAATTAAATTACAGGAGGAGATTCACTTTTGGGTAGGTCTTTCATCATCTTCCCAACTGAGAGTATTGTTAGATTTGATATTTTGTGGTGTCCTAGGACCTATAGGACTTCGTTTTGACCACGTTTGGTCCATGTACTCTATGATAAAATAAACCCTCTGGGGGTTACTTTGATGACATCTTACATCACCTTTCCACCCGAAAATATTGTTAGATTTGATATTTTTGTTATGCTGTGAAATCTGACTTCGATTTAACCTACTTTAGTCCATGTAGCCTACCTTATGGGGTGCAATTAATCCCCTGGGGGGTCACTTTGGGGGAGTCTTACATCATCTTTCTTCCCAAAACTATTGTTAGATTTGATAGTTTTGTGATGTCCTGACATAAGACTTCGTTTTGACCAAGTTTGGTCCATGTACTTTATGGGGTGAAATACACCTTCCGAGGGGGTCACATTATGGGAAGTCACTTTGAAGTCATCTTACATCACCTTTCCACCCGAAAATATTGTTAGATTTGATATTTTTGTGATGTCCAGACATAAGACTTCATTTTGACCAAGTTTGGTCCATGTACTTTATGAGGTGAAATAAACCTTCCGAGGGGGTCACATTATGGGAAGTCACTTTGAAGTCATCTTACATCACCTTTCCACCCGAAAATATTGTTAGATTTGATATTTTTGTGATGTCCAGACATAAGACTTCATTTTGACCAAGTTTGGTCCATGTACTTTATGAGGTGAAATAAACCTTCCGAGGGGGTCACATTATGGGAAGTCACTTTGAAGGCATCTTACATCACCTTTCCACCCGAAAATATTGTTAGATTTGATATTTTTGTGATGTCCCGACATAAGACTTCGTTTTGACCAACTTTGGTCCATGTACCTTATGGGGTGAAATTAACCCCCCGGGGGGTCACTTTCGGGGGGGTCTTACATCACCTTTCCACTCGAAAATATTGTTAGATTTGATATTTTTGTGATGTCCTGACATAAAACTTCGTATTCACCAAGTTTGGTCCATGTACCTTATGGGGTGAAATTAACCCCCTTTTTGGGCTTTTTAGGGGGCTCTAGGGTCCAGATCCACCCGGTGCGGTCAATCTTCCATACTTTTTGTGAGTGACATGGTTGACCCCAGTAACTTCAAGGGGTCAAACCTTTTGTACCTTATGGGGTGAAATCTTCTGTCGTAGGCTCTCGGTCTATCACTTGTTTTGCTGGTTTAGCTTTTTCTGTGCACTTGATTTTATGTTTGTGTGGCGTACCTGTCAGCACAGTAGCCTTTGTAGTTTTTCTACGTTTTCTTCCCTTCGTAACTTGTTTTGGAAGTGGGCTTATGTTCTCGACAGATATCCTGCATGAAATGAAAACTGAACAAGGTTGTAGCCTAAGTTCTTAACACTCAATGACGATGGTCCTGGTGCTTGTGAGATTGCTTCATACAGTGCATCAGCTAAAGTTCCAGCATTTAATTCTGTTGACATGATAGATTTTTTTTGCCACTTTCTCAATGTTTACCACATCTTGTTACAAAGATGAAATGTTTCGAGAAATTGCATTTTGAGTAGACATATCTTGATCATCAATTATCAGCGGTGATACATTGTTTGGAGAGGTGTCTACTTCATGAAGCTTGTCAGTAACTTCAGCTGAGTGAAAATCACTTTCATCAAATATAAGAGGATTAATGGGGTAAATTCCTGCTCTTTTAAATCCATTTACTGCATTTAAATCCAATTTCCATGCTTAGACATGTCGTCAGAATTTAATCAAATTGTTTATAATATCAAAGTGATTATGCAAATTACTGGTAGTAGCTTTTATCACTATAAGAAAGCAAGTTACAAATATATTTTATGATGCACTCTAGAAAGTTTGAAAAAAATGCATAAATCTTATGGAACTTCATTTCTATGCCTGTCTTCATTACTGAGAAACAAATTTCTACCAATTGACCATAACCTGGACCACTGGTCCATATTACCAAACAGTTAGGTGGTCCATATTAGCCTACAGTTAGCATAATCTTATGTTGCTTGGTGTCGTTTAGAATTAAACAGTGGACATTTCTTAAAGATTTTGGCAGATAGTCATTAGTAATGCCTCTCCTGCAGATTACTTTTGTATAATCTTTTATAACTGCAGCAATATTTGAAAAATTCTCAATAGTTTAGACCCGCAAAATAACATCGCAGACCCCCAAAACCTCTAGTAACAACAAAGAACCAGCTCAATCCTTTGAATCTGAAATAGTAAAAACTAGGTCAGTAAGAAAAGTTAATTCAAGCTGTTCACAAACCATGAAATTATTTACTTCAGTCATTGAAAAAACAGCAGTGGTCCAAATTATCAGCCAGTCCACTTTATAGCACTTTCCCCTACCGTAGGCATAGGTAGTGAAAGTTGTTGTGCCAGTGTGTGCAGACTGTGCACATTTGTTATTTTTGAGTAACAATTTCAAATTGTGTAACGATTTTGCAGTAACAGTTGAGCACTCCAGCTCTGCATCGAAAGCGTTTGCCAATAGGCCAATATGGGCCATCGAAAGCGTTTGCCAATAGGGGCCCATAAACTTAGCTGTGCCTCGGGCCCCCGTGAGCCTTAATCAGGCCCTGCTGGCCACCCATGTAATAGCCTAACAGTTTTAAAGTAGCCCAGAATAAAACTTCTTAATATAAAATTTAGAGTTTTGGCAGAGTTCACTTTGTTGTAAGGCAAACCGGGGCGTGTTGTCACAGCAATTTTTTTTTGTACTTGCACTTACTGCTTCGAGTCTATATTTGTAGCACGTGCTTCGTTAAGAGTCATCTTCATTTTGAGGTTAGCAAAGTCAAGAAAAGACAGCAGGTTTAGCTTAAATTAAATTATTATCAAAAATTTGGTCATCGATGTAAATTTCACTAACTTTTCAAAATTGTGTGACGCTTTCGTAAGAGCAGTCTGACCGCAAGTATGAAATCAATTTTATAGCTTATTATGTTAGGTGTTTAGCTGACACTTTAGAAGTTAATAGCGTGCCTTTTCTAGCCGCCATTAAAACTTTTGTCTGACTGCGTATGTCGGGGCGAGTTGTCACAGCTGTGATGATGGTCACAGCTTACGAGAAATAGAAGCAAATTTTGGCATAAACTACCAAACCCTTGGTCGATATGTGAAAGCAAGGAAACAAGGCCCAAAGCAGTTGTTGAATTAATTTCAACTTGTTTACTGTATAAATGTGTAAATTCCACGTAATAAAATTTGATTTTGTAAGGCCAACCGGGGCGTGCTGTCACAGGTTTGGGGTTTTTCGATTTGTGCTTTTGCTATATACAATGTAAGTGATTTGGTTATATCATTCGTACACTGTCCACTTACACTTCCTTTTGCCATTAGTTATACTTTTTAATCGCAAAAGGATTTCAAGAAAATCGAATTTTTGTAAAAAAAAAAAAAAATTGTGACAACACGCCTCATGCTTTGTGACAACACGCCCCGTGCTGGGGCGTGTTGTCACAATTTTTTTTGTTACAAAATGTTGATTTTCTTGAAATCCTTTTGCGGTTAAAAAGTTTAACTAGTGGCAAAAGGAAGTGTAAGTGGACAGTGTACGAATGATATAACCAAATCACTTGCATTGTATATAGCAAAAGCACAAATCGAAAAACCCCAAACCTGTGACAACACGCCCCGGTTTGCCTTACAACAAGTATATAAAACTAAGTAACGTTCACTTGTTTATTTGTGTTATGCAAGTTACGTAGGCTATATCTCGTTTGTGTGAATAACCTGAACAATCCAACAAACAATATTTAGACATCGCTGAAGATGATGGCTACGGTCATAAAATCAAAGTATAACATACAGAAGTTGATTCGACCGACCAGCGACCACTTAGTCTGTTTTGTCACTCCCAATTTATCAGCAACCTCCGACCTCTGTAGATTATTTAACCATGCCCATTCACGCTTCAATCCTTTTGACGTTGTATCAATGTAAACTTATGGCAATGGACCGTCAAGTAAATTACGTTTTTCTTTGTAATTGTGTTGTAAAACTGTTGTAATTCACTTGATGGATGTTCCATTGTTCATGCATTTCTTGAAGTTTATACCAGCACATTGTTGGAAATCGTGACAAAACATCAGTAGAGTTAGGCTTGCAGCTTTTGATTTTAATATTATGTAATCATCTATTTAGAACAGAATTTTTATGCGTGTTGATAATATCGGAGTTTGCTTTACGTACGTATTTTTCAAATTTTCTTTTTAACATGTGCTAGCTGAGGAATGTGAAGATGCTATTATCACAGCGAAATCGATTCTTAATAAATTACACTAAGAGGTTAGATTGTTGTGCAAATGCGAGCATTTGATGAATGCAAAATAAGAGTACCATAAAAAATATTGTATATTAAAACCATTCACGTTACTAAGTTTTGTATTGGCTACCTGCAATTATAAAATCCCAGAAATCTTAAACTCGTATTTTTGAATTGTCTCCGAAACCCCAACGCAAGCTGAACACCATAAGCTAGTTAACTATACCTCACACGCTACCACATACTGCTGAGAAAACACTTCCAGCAGTGACTTGGCATAGTCCATTGTTTTATTTGTTCTCTATGAAGTCTAGGACAGAAATTGTTCAACAAAAGCATGGCGTGAAATAAACACAACACCCAAATAAAACAGTAAATTCGATAAGCTGCAAACAACCACCCATGAACCCTGCAAACCGACCAGACTACGAAACAATTCCAGTCCGTAGCTCATTCACTAAGTCTTTGGAGCGCACCAAGTTGTCTCGACGTGAAATTAGTTTTACAAATCTTTTGTGACAAACACAAATAGGAAAAAAAATTCTAATTTCAGTGGGGACCCTCTGACCTTAGAATACCAAATAAACTAACTTTAAAGTTTAATGAGAGAACTAACACTAATATTAACCGATTAATCATTATCAGAAACTCGTAAAGCAATCCCAACAATTTTCCTCATAAAACAAATCTATTAAAATGTGACGTTTATTCTACGACTAAGCCTACTCAACTGTTCCAGTGCAAACAAAACTTCTGTGTAAAGAGCAACATGATGTCTTGAAATTTTAAAGCAAAATTGATTTTTAAATTGGCGTTCCATCATCCAAAGCCACTGAACCAAATATACAACTTGGATTTAGATTGTGGGATTTGATATGTGCATTGTGCAACCTTACTATGCCAGATCCCTAACATAAAGTTACAAAAAAACATCCTAATAAAGAAAAAAAAATAGATCGACAGCAGACTACCAGGATTTACCAGTCCCACAATACCAGCGTTCGAAACTGAACTAGCTGAATGTCTAGTGTCTATTCCTGGCATTGGCAAGAACATAGTTTTTGGAGTGTTGGAAAGTTTGCAGGGATTGATCTTTGAAGTCGCACAGCTCATACCTCCCGGCCTGTGGAAAGTTGTGTCTGCAAGTTGTTTAAATCTCATATGGCGCGCTCGGGTGGTCTGAATTGTCACACTTCGTGACAGGGGCTTGCAACAAAAATTATGTCAGGGGGCGGAAAATGGCATCATTTCATATTTTAACACTTGTATTGGGAATATAAAACCCACTTTTATTTCGCCATTAGATTATTAGCCCCGACCAATGTACTGTAGTTTGTTTTCATAGCTTAGCAGCACAATGCGACTAGACTGAGATTGGCTTCATACAAGAATGATTTAGGTAGATCCATCCCCTCCCGTGCTCTGTTGCGACTAAAGATCGCGTCAACCGAATGTGCAACAACGTAATGACGACAACACAGTGAAATGCTTGCTACGAAACGAAAACCTTTCATGGCGAAGACGTCATAGTAAAACTATGCATTGGAAAGCTTGGTTTCCACATCTTCTTTGTACAACATGGAAAGCGGTGGTCCGGAGGGAAAAATTCGGGGCTTGCCGAGTAAATATTCGAAATAAATTTGTCCATTCTACGTGACTGGGTAACGAAATCTTCAAAGAGCAGCCCATTTCAAGAATAAAGATCGACTCCAACGCACAATGAATGTTGAATCAACGTGTGTCATCCCAGCTGCGTCACATCCGAAAGGAAAGGGACGAAAGTGAAGTCACAGATTGCTAACAGAATTGTCACGAGTTTTGTCTCGAGGATCGAAATAAGCGGTGTCCGTGTCGCTCTCAGGATGCGGGATGAACTCCGGTTCCACCTCAAAGATGTTGTTCCATGGAAGAGATGAAAATATAGGACTGCTACGGATCTCTAAAAAAATATGAAATTATTTGTCGAAATGCAGTATTTACTAACTGTTGATCATAAATTTACAATTCGTAACATCTGCACCTTTGGAGCCTCCTCGATTGTTTTGATTCTTCTCCAGGAGGAGGTTAATAATCTTCATGGCTTCTTTCGACAAGCTTTCATCTTCACCTGGCCACTCCTTCTCTGCATTAAACTCCAGATTAACAGCTGGCGACTGCTTTAAACCAACAATCTAAGTTGAAGCAATACCAAGTGGGAAACACCTGTGACTGCTTACTCACTTCCATTTAAGATGTTGGCGAAGATCTTGTCCAAGCTAGCATCAGCGAATGGTGTGCAGCCAACCAGAAACTCGTACAAACACACCCCCAATGCCCACCAATCAACAGCCGGACCGTGCTTCTGACGCAACAATAGCTCTGGAGCCAAATAATCGGGGGTACCTAAATTCAAGAATAAAAAATATTTAAAATAGTTCGACTACGGTCTGTGAAAAATAAACCGGTCTAGTGACTCACCCCACAAGCGAGATTCTAGTAAAGATGGCCTCCTCCTTAAAACACTTTTAGGTGTACGCAACGGGGTTGGTTTGGGAGTGAAGCAATAACTAGTTGATAAATTGTTGACGCTGCTCCAGATCTTATTGTTTTTTGGCGTCTGAAAGGAGTGAGTGGCAGGACGGTTGGAAATCAATTTGTTTCCTTTGGGGGTGTGGGGTGAGAATGGGGAGGTAATGGGACTTTGAAATCGAAGCTTAGCAGTGGGGTTGTTGGGTTGGGGGGAAATCTGCAAAATAAAGTCGAGTTAGACAAAATAAAAAAATAAAAAATAAAGCAAAGTTAATGTTAACAGATCAAACGAAAGCAAGAGCGAAAAATCACGATGACGTCACACAACTATTTGCCCTGTTGTCACAATGCGGCCGGACACAACACGGGGATCCAAGAAGCAACATTGTATATCGTTTGGTCACACACAACGTAAAAGCATCAATGAAAGTTCAAAATGGGTGCTATGCAATAAAGCAGGCGTAGCTTCGGTAAAACGACCATAGCACTCCGTCTCAACTAAGGTCGCATTATCTAATTTTCATATGTAACACATTCTAGTTTAACATTCTCAAATTATAGCTTCGGGAGAGGGTTCGCTTTCTTGCACCACAGTCAGGCAAGGCACAACATGTCTGAACGGGTCTAAACGTTTGTGAAATGCAACACACACACAAATCTGAGTTGGCAAGCTTGTGTGAAACAGCAACAACCTTCGCCCTCAGAGGTGTTGTTCTTTCGTGGGTGGCAAAGGAGACCTCCGGGTGTGACGTCATATAAGAAAGGGGAATCCCGAAATCGTCAGCTGCGTCATTATTTTCAGCTGTATCCTGCGACACAAAGATTAAGATAAATTGAAACTTAATTAACTATTTAAAGGAAAACTGTTCCAGGGTGCAAGAATATTGTCACATACGTGGCTCGAGTGCTTAGACAGTAAACACATAAAACTTCAGGTACTGAGCGCATTTGTAAGCAAGGGTCATTGACACTAAAGTTCTCACTGTTTTATATAATTCTTCAACTTCTTTCTCCTTGTTGCCATGGCAACCAAATGGAAGCGGAGTAGGCTCCATTAGTTCCTCTTCATCCGATGACATCAACTTCTCGTGGAAGTCAGGTAGAAACCCACCATCAGATGCTGAAGAAGCCAATGGAGCAACACCATCATTGGTGAAGTTATTCCAAGTGACAGAGCGATGGTGCGAAGATTTCATTCCATCTCTCCCTTTCGTCGAAGCGTCGTCATGCAAACTGAAGATATTTGATTCCAAGACCGGACTTAATACTTGTTGGCCGCGTCTCCCTTTGCCTGGAATGACATAATATTAATGAAACAACATAAAAAAAATACATTAAAAAAGCAAAAGTCGTTGATAGTACATTGAACTAGTATTATGCAACAGGTGGTCGCTAAATTTGTTAGCGTAAGTGCTACACAAAAATTTAGCTGTTAGTTTTCATATATTCAAGCTTACCATGTCCGGACGGAATGACGTTGACTGTAGTAGTCAATGCAATCAGAAAATTTTGAAAGTGCTGAACATTTAACGTTTGTAAAGGCAAATACTTTTCCAACTAATCAAATCGTTGAAAGAGACTAAGACTCACTGCAGACAAAGTCATCGTCGCTGTGGCAGCTGCGTTCGATGTTATTGCTGGAACTGATGGGGGAAACGTTCATCTGGTGGGGATGGTCAGAAGAAGGGGCCAGATCACATGACTTGGGTGATACGGATGACGTCATTCTGTCACAATAACCGAAAAGTTACGCAACAATGATCACAACGGCCACTACTTTCATGGCTGTTCACTTAATCCAGTTTAGTTTTCAAACCAGATCAGCTTCAGTCACCAAGTTTCAAATTCCAACAACAAAAATGTCACTCGTTCTTATTCAAAAATAAAAACTTTGAGATTAGAAATTTTTGTCAAGTGTCAATACAATCAGTAGATCATTTAGAGATATTCAAACATCAGCAAAGACGAGCCTAAACTTAAACAATTCAAAACAAGTGCCCCACCCAGTGGAGTCCAGACCAGTAATTCCACTCTCGACACTTGGCGTCCTTCCAGTATTAATGCGACCACCAAGAAACGACGAATCACTGAAAAAGAGATGTTTTATTTACAGTAATTGAAACAGTAACAATGTTGCAGGCAACAAAACTAATAGTATCTAACCGCTAAAATATGCTGCCACCTTATTTCTCAAATATTCAACGCGTAATTTAAACACCATGGCGTAGATTTATTAAAATTCACTTTGACTATAAACATTCGTAACCAAAGGGGGTGTTCTTCTCTACAAAGGAGCTAACCCCAATACATCAGTCAATGTATCGTACGTCATCCATCAATCAGCCAATTTTCATCTTTCCACTGAAAACTTTTAAATTTACCAAGCCTAATACATAATTACATCAACCAACAGAAAAGTGCGTCACAAAAATTATAAATAAATGTTCAAAAATAAATCAGTAACGTAACACACATATGGACCCATGGAAGGCTAATTCGTACTTGACACGGTGCCGGTCAATATAAGGTCCATCTTCGATGCCTCTGACAACCTCCACGGAGCCATCATGATCAGGAGTGGAATGCTGTGGGATAGCGCCGGACATAGATGGAAAGAGGATACTGCGATTGGGAGAGGAGTGGAAAATCCATGGTTCAAAGGTCACGTGGGTCAACTCTTGACCTATTTACATGGTGGGAATAAGTGACCAAAAAAAAACGTGTAGTCACAGAAATCCAAATCAAATCGGTCCACCGCAATGTTCTCATTGCGGCGAACCGATTTGAACGTTGTTGATTTGAACATGAGAACGTTGTTGCAACAACGCAGCAACAACGCAACAACAACGCAGCAACAACGTTAGTGTTTAACGTAATTGTTCTTTCGCCCTCTGATGGATACAATGTGGCCTTCTAATAGAACAAAACTGGATGAGAACAGAGTAAGGTAAAGGTCCCATACTCAGATACTGAGCTTTGGGGAATAAGAAGATAAGGTTCTCATTGTACTAAGCCTTCGGCACTAAGGAGAGTAGGGTGGCCAGTTCCTTTCTCTCGGCTGCCTTTACTTCAGCAACTACGCCCACCCAATTTATTACACCCTGGGTAGAGGTGAGCGGTGTTTTTCAACAACCAGCTGAAGCCGGGAGTCGAACCAGGTTTGCATAATTGGAAAGTCAACGCCTTATCCGTTGCGCCATCCCACCGTTAAACACTAGAAAAGTTGAAACCAAACCAAGAGCACAGCGTCACACCTTCGTTCTTCAGGAATGACTTTGTCTTCGGTGACTCACCACCGCTGCTCAATAATGATGAGCTCACTAGAAAAATATGACGAATAAAAGAATCAATAACATTTCATAACCGCGATAAATAGTTTGACGGAAATGCAATTTAATTAATATATATAGTTTTCCCCAGCTTTACCCATGATTTTACGGGTAAACCTAAAAAAAAACAGGGAAAAAGTAGTTTAATGAAATTGAATTTGATGGTGAACACAAACTCTGAAACATACATGATAGCTAACATGTGTAATGTGTATGAATGGAAACGTTCGTAGTTTATAGTTTATGTTCAGTTTAATATATTATGTTAAATGCCGTGTGGTTGCTTGGCGTTATCTGTTTATGGTTGAAGAAAGTCACCTATTTACCAAAATTGTATTACAAACTCTGAACGTTGTCAAATAGCTCTCAGCCAACTCTGAACGTTGGTGGCGAACACAAAACCAAATCAATAACTTACTTTGATCACTCTTTGATCTCTTGTCTTCAAATGATAATTCTTTTAAACTTCCATCAATGTCCGAGATGCTTTTTTCTGAAGATAAAGACCTCACGCGAGATCTTTCATGGGATGATGCATTGTGATCATGATAATGACGCTTTTCATCCTCAGAGGCAATTTGTATCTCAATGTGTTCGTCCGACTTCACATAATGCTCGTTTTCAAAACCATCAGTTGAGGATCTAGTCGTCACTTGCGGCCCGCATCGTGCCTCGCTGTTAATCAGGATTCCAACAAAAGCATCACTCGCTGGGTGCGATTCTATAGCATGCTGAAAAACCATTAACTTAGTGAAGACCTGAGCAAATCCAATGCAGCTCATCAGTTACATGAGATATTGTATTTGTTCAGACCAATAGAAATATTGTATGTTTGATCCTGCAACGCAAAATCAAAATATAAATTAGACATTACAGAAATAATCGAAACTACTCAACCACTAGCATACAAGTAGAGATCACGTTTTCGGATCAGACCTGACTAACAAGTGTTCATCGAGAAGTTTTACAAGAATACAACTTGACAAGAGTTCAGTTCATTACAATCAATAAAAAAAATATTGACTCCAAATGAGGTTGTATGTTCCATGTTAATGTCAGCCCCCAGAAAAGATTTACCCAGCACAAAATAATAACATTCAATCTTTACCTTAACTATGAACGCAAGTTAAAAAAATTCCAACATGCATAGGGAATAGGGATGAAACGAATGTTTAACGGTAACGAATTTTCTGACCTTTCAAAATTAATTTCACTGATACCGATAGCTTTATATTCAAGAAAGGTAAAAACATTTCACCTCGCTTATGGCAAAACTCTCAATGTCCGTGGTCAGTCCAGTGCTGGATGAATGGAGCTGCATCTTCCTCCTCTTAGAAGGATGGAGAGGATACCGAGGCAGGCCTGACAAATAAAATTTTATGTCAAAGATAAACTATCAACAAAATATTTTAATGCAATAACATTAGATTCTGCTAAATTACCAACAAACTACAATCATTGCTTTTAAATCACTATCAAATTCAAAAACAAGAAACATCAATTATTGTGCATGTAAAAAATTAATTCTTGTGTAATGTTAATCTATCGCAAGATGTTATAATAAGTTATAATCTGCACTATTCAACGGTTTGTTGCGTTTCACAATGAAGTTACATTCATCTCAATAACTTGTTAATATTAATCTAACAAATTCAAACATATGTGTAAGATAGGTAGTGAATAGTGATGCACCGGAGGCAACATTTTGGCCGGAACCACCGGGCTTTGGTAATTTATCCACTTCATATACGTAATAGGGGGGGGGGGGGGGGTCGAAATGAAATTGAGCCTACCACCGGAGTCGAGAGCTTGGTTCTCAATAGAATGGACGATGCTTCCACGTTCTTGTTGCTCGCTGTGGTCTTCGTCGGAGGAAAGCTGGTGTTGCTTGCGAGTGCGCGATTGTAGGGGCACCCTTTCCTATGAGATACAAAACATTTATAAAATCAGATAAAATATAACAAGTGACAGGATGTCGAGGTATTTTGGGTGAGGAAAATATTTCCCATATTAAATGCAAGGCTCGTTTGTGGAAATCTAGCGCATGCAGATAAATCTAGGCAAAACATCCAAATGACAGAAACGGATTAGTGAAGGAGCAACGCATATTTGCGATGGAAACAATGCTATATAAAACACAGATTGCTTATTTAATCCGCTGACACTGACAACAGAATAAAGCGAATGAAACACACAATGGTCAGTTTATATAGACGCGCCAGTTTCGAACAACTGTCCAGTTGGTTACATAACCTGCGTCTCAAATACATCGTCTTGGGCAAGCCTTGCGCTGGCCGCCACTTGTCGCTGTGAGGTTTCATTAGGGATTGCAGACTTTGCACTTTCTGGTGACACAGATGATCCACTGACGACTGCTTCGATGTTTGGTGTGATGCACGTGGGAGGAAGGTACACTGGGCAAACATAAAGATGATCCATGGTTACAATTAATCTTGATAAAAACTTTACACTTCAACGAAGCGTATGACAAAGAGCAGGTGTCATCATTGCTGTTTTTCACACAGAAAATGAAACAGATACTGTGCACGCAGACCAACATAAGCCGAACAAAATCACTACATATAGTCACTACTCTACATTCTACAACTGCTAGGGTCTGCGATGTCACCACAATATTACTCGACTTAAACTCACTGTGTCCACTCGTCCAGTGAGCTGGTTTCTGATTTTTAAATAGCGTGATACTTACTCATGCTCTCAGTTGTTTCACTCAGCTTCTGATTTCTTGTCTTCAGTTGCTCGGATTGTCCTTGTTCATCCTGGTCACTTTCATTCCCACGCTCTTCCTGTGGCGACATAAGTTCACGAATCGACGTAATCGAACCAGCAATTGAGCCAAAACCTAAACAAGCCACCCATCAATGGTCCGGTGAAATTGTGGGTCGTGACCAGGTTTATGCCGAGTGATGAAAACTAAGATTAGGTGGACGGGAAGAGAAAAAATAACTCTGTTGTGCTCTATCCTAACACCGCCAACCGTCATGTAGGTTACTTACATGTAACTAATGCAGAAAGTGAAATACGGTTTGCTGCGACATTGTAGTTATTGTTTTAAGTTATATTCAATTGTTAAATACTTTATCCTTTTCTTTTCTTTAAAGGATAAGTCTATCAATTAAACCAAGGCGCTGTTGAAAACAGTCTTTAATCTTCTAGCTTTTGCCGGGCTTATAGTTCCGACAATACAACCCAAACGAAAATTCAGCGAGTCAGTAAGAACGTGAGTTTTTACGGCGCTGTTGAGATGAGGCAAGCTACTTCAGGCGTTCGTTGGTCGTGAGAGCCTCTGGGACCGTGGGTAGGATAGAATAGAACGCAGAAGTATAGAGGCGTAGCTGAGCACAGTTATTATCCTAAATTCATTCATTCGATGCTAAGTACATAGCAGGAATAAAATTCAGTGATATTTTGTTAAACGGTTGTCATGTCTATGAATGTAACCGTGACTGAGGAAAAGACAGAAGTTTGAACAAAAAAAAAACGAACATTGAAGAAGTTCGCTGTGCACAACCTAGTAGTAGCGTGAGTGACAAGATAAGCAGAAATAAGTGTGCAGAAACTCCTACATCCATATGTAATTTAGAATATAATTGCGTTAAAACAGTAAAAACATTCTTCATCGTGTGTCACACGGCCGTAGCCCAGAGCATCACGCAAACTCTTGCTCTATCGTTGAACTCGGCCAAATCCAGTACAGAGCACCTTGCTTTTAGGACAGGGCATTCGAGTAAATGTTGCTTCATTTACTCCTGTCTACACTAAAACATTAAGGATGACTCCCTCGTTAGCAGTATCAAAAAAGGCACATTTTTATATCTTAACCTGTTCCAATGTAGTTTAATATCAGCTATCAACTAAGCTGCTATTGTTGCTCAAACCTCGGCTTCTGCATAGCGCCACACGTGCCGGAGTGTCGGTTATCTCATCATTTTCTTTCTCGCCGGCAGGTGGGGTTGTTTCTTTCTCGGTACAAACACTTTGAAGAAGGTTTCGGTGGGGCTGCACAACAAACTATTGTATTAGACTCAAGTCAACTTCGAAATGGACAATTGGACAATGGACATGAAGTTATAACGCTTGCTCACAGGCGGCTTGCTTGTCTTGTTCACACGCGACAAAAATGTTATACTTTAATAGTAAAATAAACTCTTTCATATCTACGATTTAAAAATCTCTGAAGCGTAAAACTCATTAAAATGTAACCAGCAACAAAACCATTAATCTGTGACAAGCAAGTACATACTCAAAGAATTTACAAACCACAGTTGATGTTGAAATGTTTTCTTTTGACGATATTAAAGGGCTTTTGACTGGTGGTTGATAACAATGGTTATTGGACAGTTCATCAAATGCAAATCGTCGACCACCGAGCCGTAATAGTTTGTTTTTCCGGCCCATCAGTAACGGGCTTTTCAAGCCACGACTGGGGGAGTACTGCAATGCAAGATTGGTTGAGACACATCATTATCAAGCTGAGTATGACGCTGAGTAAATCTCACCACTTCACGTGGGAAAATTTTGCTATGTGGGTGTCAACTAACGTTGAATTCCCATCGCAAAATGTCTTAAGTGGAAATATTATGTACGTTAGAGGCAAAAACATGTAGCCTATGTGAGTGACCGACTGAAGAAAAATCTCAACATGATTATCCTACAATGTAATTACATAGGAATAGATGAAAGAAGCTTAATGATTCAATGCAGGCGGTACACTAATAAACATACGAGTTACATCAAATACTTAATTGCCATTCAGATTAATACAACAAACTACGCAAAGTGTGGCATCAAAAAGCATAACAAACAGTGCATTGAGCATAATTAATTCAAAAGTGAAGTCGATAAATAAATAAAAAAAGAAATGGTAAATTGGAAGATTTTCCAATTTAAAACGGAACAAGTTAATTAACAAGATTATCAGCAAACAATCAATAACTCACAAAGTGAAAGTTTGAGACAAGAGACAGAACCTGACCCGGCGTACGGAAATATTCCTTGTTGTTCAACTTCGATGCAGTAGATGGGGTCTTCACTATGTCCGACATGTTTAAGTCTACATATCATTCAAAACGATACTTTATAAAGTTTTTATATATTGCTAGTTTAAAACAATTACATGAAAATGGTGTGACTTTTTGGAGTTAAAAGTTGAACTAAATAAACAATTTGCAAAACTGCCCTATATTGCACAATGCACATTGTCCACAATTATTGCATCATCTTTTACTGTGATTTATAGTCGCCATTGACTATAAATCACAATAAAAACACAACCTGTGGCCACCACATGCTGAAAATGGCGATGATGATGATTATATATAAATAAAAAATAGCCGAAAGAGTCATGCTGGAAAGCACCGAAGAACATTATCAGATTTGAATTATTCTCGAAGTCTGCGCAATAAATGATGTGATGTAAACAAGTGTAATCTATGTATTCAAATGATAGCACTAGTCAGTACAGTAGTCACATAAAACGTAAAATAAAGCACATGATCAACTACAACTAATAAATAAATTAATTATAATAAATCAATCATAGACTCGGTAACTGGAGAATTGAAACGACTAATTTCTAACAAATGATCGACAATAGTTTAGAACTTATAATTTCAAGCAATAAAACAGATTGTCAGAATTTAAAACTCAACTATCACAATGTGAACAAGGGTACTCTTACCTCGATCCAAGGAAACAGAGGAAAGACCAAAATCTGTCAACTTAATGTGGCCTTGTGCAGTTATAAGCATGTTGTCTGGCTTCAGATCTCTAATCAACAACATTAATGGGAAATCAAAAACATGTTATTTATGTACCGGCTACCGCGTTATAACAATTTAACTATTTTTGATGAACTTTATAACATTGCAAAAATCTGAAAGGATAAGTTGAGAGTAGAATGTTGCTCATAGCTCGAAGCTGCAGATTTTCGTCTGACTGTCTTCAGGAGGTATCGACAGAATAAAATAAACCTATCTATAGTGAAGTATTTATAGTAGACAAACATTGAAACATAAATCTGGCTGATCAGTAGCATACAAATTAATGAAGGAGCTTTAAGGAATAAATAAATTCTTTGTAGCAGCGTAAGACTCGATGCCAAAGCTTTGATCTTTATTGTTTTTTTGGAAAGTTTTTTTTTAAATAAGCAACTATCGGTATTCGCTCATTAGATGTGATTGAGTATGTGTGTGCTGTAACAAGCTTGATTTTTCGATGTTCTTAGAGCTGAAGGTCGCTTACTAAAATCACTGATTTACTACAGCTACTTAAGTATATATTCTGTTAAAAATTACTAAAACAATTAAATTTTGTTACTTGAACCACCACTAGCTGTGTGTGGTTGAACAATCTAACTACACGTACAAACCTGTGAACAATGCCATGACTATGCAAGTATTCCAATGCCATGGTTACCTCAGCTGCATATAAGACAGCCATGGGTTGATCGAAGTACCCAAGAACTGCAAGCAATGATTTTACATCCCCACCTATGATGTATTCCATGATCTATGCCAAGCAATAAAGTGTTAAAAGTTTTGAACAAAATACTTTTCGGAAGGCCAATTCTGCAGTATGACAGGATATCAAGCAACCCACAAAGCCAGGAAGTGGTTTGGATCCATATACAGTAGGTTAAGCTATAACACTGTTTAAGAAAACATAACTATAATACAAAGTACAAATTGCTCTCAACTTGAATGTATAGTTAGTGCAAGTAAATTCATTGCGTCAATGCTCAATCAAAACACTCTTCCGTCTCTCTTTCTCTCTATATGTATATAGTTACAGGCCTTAACTCATATTTTTTTCCAGCAGCCATCGTGGCCTGCCGGGAGCTCCTTCTCGGCGGCCAAATCTGCGCGCTTGGAGGCCAAAATACAAATAACGATACCACAACTAAATAGACTTAAACTTGCTACAATGCTAAAATGATCACTTAGCGTTGTTGAAGTCTGGGCGACGTCCTGCAATAGAATCGTTGTACCACGCAATAACTGCTTTATCGAGATTGTAATCCGGTATTGCGGGACCATCTAACGACACTAAATTGTTTCAGCTGCTCAGTAAATTGTTTCAACTGCATTACCGAATATCGCCTTTTATAAAATCTAACCATTTATACCGTTATGATGTCACCACATAGGGTGTGAAGTTGTGAACCCATAGCGGGAACATTTCTCAACTATGAAGACAGGCGTTTTCCCTCGGATGTCAACTATAGTTTTCCTTTTCAACAACGATTCAATGTTCGACAACATTGCATCGACATAAAAATGACAATATTGCCAGCTGATGTAAATTAGCACTTCAGATTAACACTTTGTTAAAATAAACGTCGGGAATTACAAACAAGACTTAGTCAAACAGACAAATGCGCGAAGGTTTTTAAAAACTTTATTCTAGATCATGTAATATTTAATAAGCGGAAAATTTGTCTTGTTTTTGTTCAGTTATGTTCGTCTCGTACTGCTCTATGATCATGCAAAAAATCGCAAACCTGCAGCTTGTGGTTTCGCGTCACGGTAATTAACGCTACTAATCGCGCACAATGGAATGCACGTCACGCATTTGCGAATGCGCGGGTACAGCTGGTGATCGCAGCTGGATATATTTCATACATACAATAGCAAATGTTCCCGCACAATGCAACAGTGGTGATTATAACGCGCTGACCTACTTCTGCGTCACTCTTCGATACTACATATTTTCGACAGTTAACCCACGATCATTCTATTGCAAAATTAAATGATTGGCTAGAAGAAACTGGCGGCCAAACTTGGCCGACTGAGAAGGTAGCACCGGCGGTCATTCAAGCACTACTTAGCGGCCATGGCCGCGATGGCCGCCGGCTGCTTTAAGGCTTGAGTTAGCTAAAAACATCACAAGAAATTCAAAAGCTGAAAAACCAGTGTTATACTTGACTATTTGGGTTCAGTTGTGATTTTGAGCATGCAAAAATGTCAACGCTGGTCTTGACTCAGAAACGAGATGAATAACTTGACAATGCAAGATAGCTTGACAAAAGACTATATGTACGGTATGTTATGATTCAAAATTTACTTGATCACTCCACAATTATGATAATCTCTCCAACCTTTCAAGTACAGACAAATTTGGCTACCAGTATTAGCATAAACAATTTTTAGTTCGGTTAATGCTTTTTTCAGATCATCAAAGCGAAAAATATCACTTGCCATTAAAAAAGGAAGAGGCAACAAAACACAAGTAAAATGTGCTCGAGACCAAAATGATTTTATAAATGAAAAGATTTGAAACAAGCTCTTGATAAACTTATTTGGGTTGTGCAAGGCAAAGATGCACATTTTTGCCAGGTATTTAACATTCTAGCCTGGTTGGTTCAGTGTGAGACAGTTGAGCATGGTCAACCTGCCGCAAGGACCACTCACAGTGAGACTATTTGGAGCAAATTCTATTTCAATTTTTTAAAACTATCTGGCCTTGTGCAGATATTTTTGTTTTCCAGTGTTAAATTCCCACCAAATATGTTTCACTAGACAGACACTTGTAACATAAAACTAATTTAATATTTGAAACAAGAAAATACACCACGAACAGTAAGCTACAGTGCAATGTGTTGATGCAATAAGATACCATGCATTGAAACTGCTAAATATTACTTTAAAACAGTAATAAAACTAATAGGTAGTGTTGTTCTAATTAAAAATAACTCCTACATTAAAAAAAAAAATTCAACACTAACTTCCCTATGTTTTATTTCATTACATTCAGCCAATTTTGTACAATTTGGTTATGACATCATCTTACTTCCAGTTGTATTTTACTTTTATGTTTGTAAATATCTTTAGTACTCGTGTTTCAATTAGGCTATATATTGGATCACTTTAGAGACAAAAGGCACTTTTCACTTTTTTTATATAAAACCTTGAAACCAGAGACAACATCGCATTGCATAAACAAGTACCCCTATCAAAAACAGACATACCGTAGCAGGCCTCGAAATTTGTACTTTTTTCCGGCGGTCAAGCCTGTCCTACCGGACTGGCCCTTTCAGCGGACATTTAATATCTCAACCGGACATATTTTTTGCATGTAGATTTTGCGCAAAATCACAATACAGTATAGTGTAGTCGTGTTTGTAGAAGAAGATTTTCTACAACAGAATAACTCTGCAATGTCCGCAGCAGTGGCCGAGTGGTTAGCGCGTTGGGCTCGCAGTCGAGAGCCTGCATGTTCGACTCCAGCCACCCGCACTTGCTGTTGTTTCTCTGGGCAAGAAACTTTACGATAATTGCCTCTACCCAGTGATCGATTTCGAGTAATGGGTAGTACCAAATTTAAGTCAGAAGTAGAGTAGACAACCGAAAACAGACATTGCCGTCGGCTGCAGCGTGGGTCAGGGGTACGTCGGAAGGCATACACCGATGCATAGCGCTCAAGTCCGATTTCCCGCAATGCAGGATAAAGATATGACAAACAAACAAACAATGGTTGATGGCTTAATTAACCGACCCTGAAGTATACTGGAGCAGATTGCTTGCAAATAAGTCAGTGCGTTAATGACAGTCGTGTAACGACGCTATAAACACAATCGAAAACAACAATCCAGATTTCTTTATTACAAAAACAACTACGATCACTTATTCCGTGGTTTTCGCGTTATAGAATCGTTATGCCAAGCGATTAGGCTACTGCCGGCGCGGGGTCGCAAATCTCTAGCTCAGGACCGTCCAGACAAATGCGCATCAGTGACTCAATATCAATAGTGTTAGCCCTCAATAGTGTTAGTGTTAACTAACTAACACAATAGTGTTAGTCTAACACGCTCCCTTCCATGCAGAAATTCTTTTTCTATCAGTATCAGCGTGAATAAGGTCGCCACATTCGCCTAAGCACGTGCGGAACCCAGCTGAGACTTGCTTCTCTGTGACGTTTCTTTTTAACAAACGATCAATGTAACGCAATAATCCTCATTGTTAAAATTAGAATACATATCCTAACGAAAAGTTCAGACAACTTTATTTCAAGGCAACATTGCAAGGTGTTGAAATGATGTAAAAATGGCTACTTTTGCCATCAGCTCGTTAACCACGCCACCCTCAGGGCTGCGATTTTTTCTTTCTTGTCGAACGACCAAAAATTCTGCGTTTGTTTGTCGAATAGTAATATGACGTCACAGGAGTCAGATTATAAGCGTTTGGCCGCGAGTTACCGCACAAGTTGTGTGGTATCAGAGTCACTTACTTAAGCTTTTAATCGCACATTGGTTGAGTGATTGCAAAGGAGTATCAAGCGCTAAGTTATGTACCTACCGGACATGTATACAGCCCTCGAAATTAGCTTGTATCTGCGACGGCAAAAACATTGCCGTCGCCAAATCAACAAACCTTGGATTACGGCGGCAATTGCCGTATGCTTTAATGTTTAATCAAACGAAATTTTATGCGTTTCTTCATCGCGTGTCACACGGCGGTAGCCCAGAGCATCACGCAAGCTATTTGATGCGCTGACAATGCTCTTGTGAACTGTAAAAAGTTTGCAACCTTATAAATACCGGCTTATTGTTACGCAAAAGTTATTTTTTCATCGAATGCTTATTGTTTACCGATGTCGTTGCGAATATAAATTATAGTGAAAGAAGATACAGTTAAAAAGTAGAATTTACCTGCTATAGATTATCAAACAGAAGGAAAAGTTAGTGTGGTATTTTGCAAAATTTGTAAAGAATTTTATGACGGAAACAAATTGGAATTAGAAAAGCTACGGGGTCAAGCTAAAAAAGTAGTACGAAATTCGATAAATGGTTCTTGGGCAGTAAAGTAATGCTTCTGATCATATGGCATCGCGCGTTCATGAACGGGCAGTTTTGCGTCTTCAAGTATTCTAGTGACGAAGCGACAACCTCATCCTCCGATACAGTATCTGATAATTCCGATTCTGACAGCTAGTTCTTTATCAAACAGACTCGTGTTTGCTCACAGTGTCCCAATTGTGCCGAAATTATGTTAGTGTAAACGTCAATCGAGGCAATCATCTCGCAGTGAGCTATTAATTTGTTACCGGTACCTGGTTGAACAATTAACGTTATTTTATGATAATTCAATTCAACGTCGCTAGATGTCGAATTAATGTAAAACAAACGTAAATTTCTTCTTGGGCAGTGATATGCAGGCATCAAAATTCGTTATTTTTGCATTGACTTCACGTCTGTAAACGTTGAATCAATGTAAAATGATGATTTTTGCTGTCTGGGTAGCTTACGCAATATAACCCTGCAGGAAATTTAAATCGATTTGTGCTGTTAACTTACTTTGAAGGTAACCCAAAATTAACTTACTTTTCCTCCCTGAGTTACTTAAGGTGAATTAACGTAACAGCGTGCGTATCGCTACTTTTGGTATTATTACATCACAACAAATCAAACAGTGCGGTCGTGATAGACTACTCTAGTATATTTTTTGCTTCTCGTTTTCGCTTTCTCGTCTACAGACGTTGAATCAATGTAAAAACGACGGGTTTTGCTAGCTAGGTTGTGTGCTTTTGTGAATGCAAGTGCAAAATCGCCCATTACGTAATCACAGAAACCCTTTTAGTGGAAGGAAGTCGAGTTGCAACCGTGTTTATCTGTCTACTATTCTTTATTCACATTGCAAAAAAATTCTCCATTCTTGGAACAACAAGTGCATAAGTCAGACATAAATACAAACTTGCATAGACGTTGACAAGTAAAAGTAGCCTACTTCAAAGAAAGTTAGAAACCCGTTGTGTTGAATAGCACGAAACGTGTGTTGCGAAATATTTGATGCCAGGCGTTAGAACTTCAATCAAAGCATTTTCCCGCAGTGTTCAAAATGTTCCTTTCCATAAAAATAGCGGCTTTTTTCATCTGTATTTCTGAACGTCTGGTCGGAAACTAGGCTGTTTTCTACATGTGAAAAACTTTCATAGCAAGTATCCAACAGTCATTTTACCAGAGCAATATTGTTAATTAGCTCAAACTGCGAAATACAAACTGGCATAGACGTTGACAACTCAACGTAGCCTAGGTTATTTCATCTATAAAAGAAACCCGTTGTGTCAAATAGCACGAAACGTGTGTTGCGAAATGTTTGATGCCAGGCGTTGGAACTTCGATCAAAGCATTCTCCCGCAGAGTTCAAAATTGCGGCGCTGACGCCTTGGGAGTTTCTCGTGTGAAGCGTCGCTTTTAGACCTTGCTTTGAAGTACCTGGCGAAGGAAAGTTTACGTAAGTCAGCACTCTTATGATTGGATCACGTGATGCCCCCCCCCCCCCCGATTGTTCCTCGACCTGACGATGTTTAGTCCTCTCTCAGTTTTTTTTTCGTTTTTTTTTTTTTTTTTTTTCCGTAAGGCACGGCGTTTGTCGAATAGTGATGGCGCGTGTCGAGTGACCTCGTCACCAAAAAAGGCAAAAATCGCAGCCCTGGCCACCCTAATGTGATATTTAAAGCAATTGCCTGTACTATTATTGTTTCAGCTCCGTATTTGTTCACGTTAAACAAACAATTGTAACAATTCAAATTTGAAATATCTTTTAGCTGCATTAGCTCTATTTTTGTCAAGAATTTTGCGGCGGTTATTTATGACGGGAGCAAGTCTTTTAGGCGCAGACAGTTAGGCGCCGGTCTGATAGGCGCGCACACTGTGGCGTCTGGATATTTAGGTGCGGAGCACTGTGGCGCCCGTTCATTTAGGTGTTGTTCCTAGTAAAGTCTGCAGATTGTATCAGCTTGGCAGGTAGGGCAATGCTTTTCACACAAAATTTTGTATTGAACAGAAAAATATGTCATGGCTTCCGTGAGTGAAGCTGCTTAAACCGGCAATGCTCTTCACGCAAAATGTTATATTGAACAGAAAAATATATTGTTTTTTAATGCGCGTGTTCGGCGTTTATTTGTTAGTCGAGGTTTGCGTCGGCGAAAGCTTTATCAATAAATTATTCAACTTTCTGACTGAGTTCACTTTTAGTTAAGTCAAATAATAACTACACTAAACATCAGTAAAAAATATACCGTAGCCTATATTCAAGCGGGTGGTAGGCTTGAGTAAAGCTTAACTTAGTTTTCCGTCGAAACTCCGACTAGGTTTAATAACGAACAAAGTCGCACCATTACGCTTGCAACTTGTAGGCAGGGTTCATATGCCCTATAGAAATGTATTCATGTAGTAGAGCGTTATCTCATACGTAGTTACGTATCCGCCACACGACCAATCCATCCCGAGTAGAAGTAATTGCGAAAGATAACAGATTAAGTAAAATTCCATCTGACTGCAACCTGTGTCCACTGTTCAGGATGCATAGTAAATGTCCTGTGGAGATGTGCTAATATCAAGAGTAGTAGAGCGGTGTCTCGCACCTCATCTCAACACGCGCATTGACAAAACAACATATTTTCTGTTCAATATAACATTTTGTGTGAAAAGCATTGCCCTACCTGCCAAGCTGATACCATCTGCAGACTTTACTAGGAATAGCACCTAAATGAACGGGCGCCACAGTGCTCCACACCTAAATATCCAGACGCCACAGTGTGCGCGCCTGTTTGACCAGCGCCTAACTGTCTGCGCCTAAAAGACGTGGACCCTTTATGACCGACCAATGAGTCGGCTTCGGCAGACATTCGAGGTCATGTCCGCCATGACCGCCGGAATTTCGAGGCCTGCGTAGTTAATTATCATCGTGTTTCAATACTTCAACATATCGATAAGCAATTATCAAATGACAATGCTACTATTAAAACAGCTTACCAACGTATAAAATTCCCAAAATATGTTTCAAATGTGAATGTTTTCGGGTCCACGTCTTTGAGGCGCAGACAGTTAGGCGCTGGTCAAATAGGCGCGCACACTGTGGCGTCTGGATGTTTAGGTGCGGAGCACTGCGGCGCCCGTTCATTTAAGTGCTATTCCTAGTAAAGGCTGCAGATTGTATCAGCTTGACAGGTAGGGCAATGTTTTTCACATAAAATGTTATATTGAACAGAAAAATATGTTGTTTTGTTAATGCGCGTGTGGAGATGAGGTGCGAGACAATTACGCTCTACTACTCTTGATATTAGCACATCTCCACAGGACATTTGCTATGCATCCTGAACACAGGTTGCAGCCAGATGGACCTTTACTTAATCTATTATCTTTCGCAATTACTTCTACTCGGGATGGAATGGTCGTGTGACGAGTTCGTATGAGACAACGCTCTACTACATGAATGCACTTCTATAGGGCATGTGAACCCTGGCTAGAAGTTGCAAGCATAATGGTGCGACTTTGCTCGTTGTTATACCTAGTCAGGGTTTTGACGGAAAACTAAGTTACTCTTCACTCAAGCCTACCACCCGCTTGAATATAAGCTACGGTATATTTTTTGCTGGTGTTTAGCGTACCATAGTTATTATTTGACTTAACTAAAAGTGAACTCAGTAATGTTCGGAAACTTGAATAATTTATTGATAAAACTTTCGCCGACGCAAACCTGGACTAACAAGAAATAAATGCCGAACACGCGCAGTAAAATACAATATATTTTTCTGTTCAATATAACATTTTGTGTGAAAAGCATTGCCGGTTTAAGCAGCTTCACTCACGGAAGCCATGACATTTTTTTTTTCACCATAGCATTTTTTTCAATATCACAAAAACCATTGCCCTACCTGCCAAGCTGATACAATCTGCAGACTTTACTAGGAATAGCAACTAAATGAACGGGCGCCACAGTGCTCCGCACCTAAATATCCAGACGCCACAGTATGCGCGCCTATTTGACCGGCGCCTAACTGTCTGCGCCTAAAAGACTTGCTCCCATGTTTTCTACTAAAATGTACAGTGAATCAGTTCATCATACATACCAGATATATATCCAGATGAGTTTCCAATGAATAATATAAATGAACAATGAAGGGACTTTTGCTTAAGGCAAGAGCATTTCTTTCTGATAACACATTTTTGGTCATGTTCTTTCGTATCATCTTGCTTTTCTTCATCACCTATGACAAAATGCTTTCAAAATTAAACAAAATTTCAAACTTTAAACTTTACAAAATGTTAAATAATGATAAATTCTCAGGAGTTGAATGCAAATTTAATAAAAATGACAATAAAATGATATGTTTTAAAATAACTTGATACATTTAAACAACTTTAATTCCCAGGTTAAAAGAAAAATAAAGTCTTTGAATATAACATATAAGCAAACAACTGTAACATGAAAGAATGTAAAGCAATCAAATGAAATCACTGGTATATGTTTTCTCAAAATATCATGACAATACATTAGTACATTACATAGTGAAATGAGAGAGGAAAGAAGCAAAAAAACTTTGCTACAATAGGTTACCAAGTTAGCTTCCACCTTGTAAAATACATTAAGTTTTAAACATACTTTTATGGCATAGAGCCTGTTGTCAGTTTTCCTTTTACCAAGGTACACCTGTCCAAAAGCTCCTCGACTAATAGGCTTGATGATGACAAAGTCATCTACATCAGGAGGTTTGGGCACAGGTATGGACATTACTATGTTACCATCGTTGTTCATGGCAGTGACACATACATTTGGTAACAGTTCTACAATAATAGTTTACAGCATACTACAACAAACCTTAAGTGATCATACATCCTGGATTAAGTATGATATCAACAAACACTATTCAAAAACTTGTTATATCTTCATGCTTATTAAAGCATGCTATGCCAGTATGCCAAAGATACAGTTTCAGAAATGTGCGTAAATATAGCCACTTGCTTTAAAATATTAGGTATCATACTAAATCAATGTCATTATAAACTATGGTAATATTTTTTATGAAGTGTTTAACCCCTATCAGCACATGCATTGACAACAATTAGAAACAATATGAGACAGTCTCGAAAATAGCTAGTTTCAAATTTGATATCACTACGCAATAGCTAGCTATTATCGCATATGAATTTAAGGAGCTGCTTTTAAGAAAATTACACGTGCATTTAATAAATAACTTTCCGACTAAAAGAGTTTGATTGCAAGTTCTTATACTTTACTTTAGAAGAATAATAGTGTTACGGATTTCTTTTCAATTCCAATCATTTATTGCCTCTCATGGTATAGTTTGCAATCGTTTAACTTGAAAACATTACATGGTACAAACAGTAATGGCTAATCGATGTGAAATACCATCGCAACTCAAATCAGAGGGGAAGGGAGGTGAAAATACTGAAAAAAACATTGTATGAACATTTGCACATTTTGTTATTTTCATCTGTACCAAAACAAAACAGGAATGTCCTCATGATGTCTTCTTCGCACTTTTCTGTTTTAATAACTGTCAAGACTGTTACAAGAATCCTTCAATTATCATGGATAATAACAAGCATAAAGGCAGAGTTGACAATTTTGATGAAAACTGACGAATTTAATTGCTTGAGGAAAATAAATCGTTAGCTAGCCAATAGTTATCCATTGCAGTTTGATAAATGTTGCCTGTCATAATGCATTTATCAATCATAATGAGACACAATAGGAAAGTGACAAAAAAAAGATTTTGTCAAAAAAACCTTTCAGCTTGCTCAACCATATAACAAAAGAAAATTTGCAGCAACGATTGAATCACACGGTTCAAGGTAGTATCAAAGGAGAAAGAGGCTATAGATGTAGAAAGCATAGCCTACTCAATCTGCATGTGTCACTTGCAGTCGACAGGTTAGCCCAAGACACAGAAAACTTCAAATAAACCAATATCGCTTGGAATGCAAAACAATTATTATATTTCTTGTTGTGCTTCATGATTCTGTTTGTTTGTTAAGCTTTCTTTGTGCTTCGTCTGAGAGCTAGCATGTTAAAACTAAGCCCTGAATAGAAAGCAGACCTCCTGATTGATTGATTGAATCTTTATCCTCAGACTGGGAAAGCTTCTTGCAGAGCTTAATCCTGGCAGTTTCGCATACTTGTGATGTAGAGGCTTTGAATCACTGACGCAGGCCCGGTCACCGAGATTGATAGAGTGAAGTTTCCGATTGATGAAGTCTTGTTGACGGAGAATTATTCCATCCATTAGATGCCGCTGAATGGAGAGCAGTCATTAACGTGCGTTGCTCAAGCGGATTGGAATTTATGATTGTTTTTATGCTAGACATCAAAACGAAATCATCTAAAAGAACAACTTCGCTGAGAAAAGCACATTTGTAGCCTATAGAAAAATACAAGGAAATGCCATGTTGACAATTTGTCAACATCTGTGCCGATTGAGTTACGGTACTTAATCCCTGTGCTAATAAGGGTTTTAAAATAGAGTATTGGTGATGCCATGAATTGCATGATTAAAAAAAACAGCCATCATTAGGAGGAGTGATGTATGTCATAAACTTTCACATACAGAATTATTGTTTGTTTTTTTAAATACAGTAGTGAAAACTTCAAGTTTTTCTCTTAAAGGGCGGGAAAACCCAAATTCACTTTTTGCGAGTTTTTTGTTTCAGCGTGATGTCATTGTGTACAACATGCGTTTTAGCAAAAAAAAAAATCCAAATTTTGTTTCCCTCGTCTCGCTAAGGCCGCTTTTGTTTGATACCCGTTTGCGAGGTCTCGCGCGCATCAAGCTGTGATTCTGTTCGCTGTGACGTCACAAGATACATATAGTTGTGGCCAAAACTTTAAGACCAGGTTTGATTTATGACGATTTTTGCATTACTTCAAAATACTGCATCATATATTGTTTCAGTTGCATCATCTTTATGCATCATCTTATATCTGATGCAGTATTTTGAAGTAATGCAAAAATCGTCATAAATCAAGTCTGGTCTTAAACTTTTGGCCACAACTATATGTACCTTGTGACGTCACAGCGAACAGAATCACAGCTTGATGCGCAACGAGACCTCGCAAACGAATATCAAACAAAAGCGGCCCTAGCGAGACGAGGGCAACAAAATTTGGATTTTTTTATTGCTAAAACGCATGTTGTACACAATGACATCACGCTGAAACAAAAAACTTGCAAAGTTAATTTGGGTTTCCCCGCCCTTTAAACTTGAACTATAAAACTTTGCATTGCAATGTGATTTAAACAAAAAACAAGTTGAAGAACATGTCTAAAAGAATTTATTTAAATTCAATAAACTTTCATCAGTGTTCATCAGTTCAATTTCAATACGGTACCATCTTTGCTTGAAATGTGGAAAAATTCAGTTTTCTTTGTTAGACAAACTTCTTTTTTGCTGTATTTTTTAATTTTTTTTAAATTGCTCAGTTTTGTCTTTATTTTTCTACTATGGAAATATGTCACACTAAAAATAGAAGAAGAGATGGGACAGTATGTCCTCAACACCATAGGCATGTGAAAAAGATCGGATAGAATACGGGTACCATAACAGAAGCACCTTGCAGGAGTTTGGAACAATAACCAAGTCTTCAATCTTCTATAGTTGAAGGCCAAGGTCTTTGTAGTTGAAACCTTCTGAAAAAAAATTCAGTGCGATGATGTATTTGCTATAACCAATTTTTATCCCAGTGACAGAATTGCAAGCAGTAATTTTGAAACTCCCGCTAAAAGTAAAACCATGGAAAATTAGTGTTGAAGAATTACAGCGAGATTTTTTATTGGGACTTCCCCAATTTTTCAACTGGTATTCGCACAAAGAAATAAAATAAAATATAAATTCAATTTTATTTTCCTGCTGGCGCAAACATGTACAGAACGACAAAGTAAACATATAAATTTGACACCAACAAAAGGGAAAAATGGAAAAACCCTAATGTTTGAAATATATATCGATAAAGCAGTGTTCCTAGGGCTACCATATGTCTTCTTTTTAAAGGATTTGTCCTCTTTTTTTAAGAAAAATAAATAGTCCTACGAGGACACTCAGAAATGCTGAAATATCCTCTTTTTTTGGTATTTTGAGTTTTCTTGCTTAAATTTTCAACAGGATGTTATTGTTGTACAAATTTTCGGCGATGGCTTGTATGTGCTTTCCAAAACAATTTTTCTGCACCAACGTAATATTCAAAGATAATTCCAAAAATTGGCGTAGGTTAATCTATCTTGTTGATCGGCTGTTGTGAACAATCAGACATCTACTGTAGCCTATTGTAACATATCGAACACCGTTGTTTTGCGGTCATCGGAAATATGTGACTGTGAATTCGGAATTTTATAAGGAAATTTGAGACGAAATAGGAAATTTGAGAAATCAAAAAAATGAGTAGGCAATATGTAGGCTGAATCACAAGGACGTGCATTAAAAAATGTGACCTAAAAACAGTAAAATTCAAAACATTTTATCGTATATATAATTTACGGCCCTCTACATAGCCTATTTTTACAAAAAAAATAATCTTTTTACTCAGATTTTATTAAATTGATTCAACGCTTGCAGACGTTATGATTACCAACTTAAGAGTTTGACTCGTTGGTCAAGTGAAGAATGTAGAAAAGAATGTCCAAAAGTGCACCATGCATAACATAGCTTACGTTAGGCTACTGCAAGAAGAAATCGTGGCATAGATAGGCTACTTTCAGTTTATGCAGATGCAAAGAGAACGCATTTTATGTACGATTTTCGTTACAGGCTCAATGGTAGGCTACTACATGGAAACAAACAGCCTTTTAGTTATCTCAGTCCGTTTTCAGAATCTTAACTATTGAGTAGCATACAATTTCAATCATATTTCATGCCAATAATTTTGTTATTTCAAGCTGATCCTTTCTCACTGAAAAAGTTAAGGCATTGCTACCTGGAGGTGGTGCCTGATTAGTCACATTTTGTAAATTTTGCGATCATTGCTGTCTGACTATTTTTTCTACATTCCAAGACAAAATAATTGAGCGCCACACTTTAAACAAATTAGAAAACTCTCGATGTAAATACATAATTTGTGGAGATATAAATATGGACTTGTTAAAGGCTGCAAAGTCTCCTGCAGTAGCCTAATATTAAATTATAAAGAAGCCCTTGAAGCTGCAGGCTGCCAATCATTGATAACAAGTGCAACTAGATTTTGTGGAGAATCTAATCCAAGCCTACTGGATCACATCTACACAAACATAACTTGTAACCAAAATGCCTATGGCATTTGCTTACATGACATCTCTGATCATTTACCTATTTTCTTTTGTGTTAAAAATAAAAATGTAGTGTGTAATTCACCCACCAAAACAAATCGAAACTTAAAAAACTTTTGTCCTGACAGCTTCCTGTGCGATTTAGAGTTTAATTTGACTGAAGTAGGCTAAATGCCGATTTTGGTGATGCAGAAAACTTGATGCACTCTTTTATTGTGCGATTTCAAGTAACATTAGATAAACATGCACCACTTAGAAACATGTCAAGAACTGAAATAAAGCTCTCTAACAAGCCATGGATAACTAAAGGCATTCATAAATCTATTAAAACAAAAAACAGACTATTTAGATATTGGATAAAAAAATAAAAATGAATCAGCAAAGAGGAAACACAAAACATATTGCAATAAGCTGAATCATTTGAAACAATCATTGAATAATCAACATTATAAAAAAAGTTTGAAGAAACAAAAAGTGACTCCATGAAAACATGAAAGATCATTCATGAGATGATAGAGGGGAAAAGAAATTCGAATAATAAAATGCTTCCTTCAACAATGACTATAAATGATAAAAGCTATAAAACAGATTCTATTGAATTCATTAATTTATTAAATAATTACTTCACAAATATTGGAACTTCAATGGCAGCTAAAATTCCAAATTCAAATGTAAATTTTGAATCATTCATGTTAAACAGAAAATGTTCTTCTTTTGGCTTTCCTGATATAAATGAGATAGAAGTATTTGATGCTATAATGAGCCTCAAAGCAAATAAAGCTTCAGGCATTTTTGAAATACCTTCTAAATTTATCAAAATGGCCAATGTAATTATATGCCCTTTTTTAACAAAAGTAGGCTACTGAATAAATTTGTTTTGCAAGAAATCTTTCCTGATGTACTCAAAAAGAGTCTGATAATACCTGTACGGTACCAAAAGTTAGTTCACCTTTACACTTTACAGATTTGCGACCAATTTCTTTATAGCCAACTTTTGCCAAAATTTTTTACATAAACGGATGATGAATTTTATTGATAAATATAATATTATAACTCCAGCTCAACATGGTTTTCGTTAAAATGATTCAACAAGCTTAGCATTGACAAAAATATATGACGATTTACTTTCTAACTTGGATGATCACAAATGCACAAGCTCGGTTTTTGTTGATTTAAGTAAAGCTTTCGATACAGTTGATCATGACATACTTTTAAAAAAAACTTCACCATTATGGCTTTCGTGGCAAGTTTCGTTTTAACATCTTATCTAACAAATAGAATGCAAAGTACAAAAATTAATGGTAAGAATTCTAATTTCAATGTTGTTAAATGTGGTGTCCCACAGGGGTCAATCCTTGGTCCTTTGCTTTTTCTTCCTTATGTGAATGTTCTTCCAAATGCACCTTCTTTTTCAACTATACACTTTTTGCTGATGACTCCAACTTTCATATGTCAGATAAATGCCTGTCATCTCTACAAAAAAAATGTCTATAGAGAAACAGGTAAAATTGATTTGTGGATGAAATCCAATAAACTTTCATTAAATTATGGTAAAACTACTTATATGATCCTCTGCAACAAAAAAATGCAGCAGAAAATTTTAGTCTGTCCATCAGTGGCCGATCCATCGAAAGGAAGAAAAGTATAAATTATCTAGGTGTAACCTTGGATGAGCAATCGACATGGGATAGTCATATTGTTAATCTTAGAAAGCAGCTTGCAAAGGTCTGCGGCATAGCATTTAAGCTGAGATACATTGCCCCAATAACAATATTACGAACTTTACTGTATATATTATGCTTTGTTTCAATCCAAGATCCAGTACTCGACTTAAATTGGGGAAGAGCAAACTCTACATTGCTTACTCCACTTCAAGTGTTACAAAACAAGTTCATCCGATCCTGCTTATTTTTGCCGACGTCAACAAATACAACTGCTCTTTATCACCAATTTAATGTGCTCAGAATTGACGATATTATTAAATTAGAGACTGCAAAATTTATGTACAAACATGTGCACAAAATGCTTCTCCGGGCCTTTGCTGGCTGCTTTACTTTTGTAAACGAAATTCACCATCATAAAACCCGTCAGAACCAAAAGAATGATTTATATTTGCCTTCTACAACGTCAAACTCTGGTAAGAGGATATTATGTTTTAATGGAGTGAAACTATGGAATCAAATACCAAAAGAAATACAAGAAAAGTCTTATAATGTTTTTAAATTTAAATATAAATGTTTATTAAAGAATTTGTAGCCTACTATGATCACTTCTGAAACATATCATCTGCTTATTTCTCTGCACAGTATTTTTTTATGTTGTCCTGTGTTACTCCACTGTTGAGGTGTATTATGTAAAGTGCTGGTACTGACGTGCTATATGTGTTAATGTTCTTAATTTTTGGTCTTTTGTTTAAATGTTTGGGTGGCAGCTGACTTCGGTGACCTTTTGGTCTTTCGCTGCCATCCTTTTGTGTGAATTATTTGTGTTTTTGTGTATTTTTGTTTTTTTATTTTTTGCCAACAAAACAAAAATAAACTGAACTGAACTGACTTAAATTTTCTAAAAATCAGATATTTTCCCTTTTTGCTGACTCGTAATAATATGAAAGCTTTTTGTTGCCTAGTTGAGGATGCAGTCAAAAATGAGAAAAAGTATATTAAAAAATGTTCAAGCAAACTGTTAAAAAGTCCTTGTAAGCAAGTCCTTTTAGGCCTAGCCTACCAGTCTGACTGAAATCTTATAGGTTAAATTGTCTCCGTTTTTCTAACCCTTGTGATGTTGAAACTCATTGTGTAACTTGGGGAGGAAAGCAAAAGATGTTTAAAATATAATTTTTAAAAGTTTCACTCCGACAGTAACCAAAAGTTCAAAAAATCTGGAAAAGTGTTGCAGAACGTAGGCTAACAAATCAGGTCATATAATGGGGCTGCAAAGCATAGCCAAAAGCATAGCATAGCATAAAAGCATAGCAAAGCATAAGCCAAATCTGGCATATAAATTTATCTTGTTTTTTTTTGCTGTAAGTTTTGCTGCATAAGCTTAAAATTATCCAAAAGAATAGATGTAGCCTAAAAGATTGTCCAAAATTTAAAATTCTACTTGCATTTTACTTGCTGGCGAAACGTGTCCTCTTTTTGGGCTATGAAAATATGGTAGGCTTAGTGTTACCACAATCTTAAAATTGTACATCCACCAAGCCAAGAAGAGAAATAGAAAAACGTTTTTTTTTTTTTAAATAGTCCCATTAACACTTCCAAGTGCAAGGGCGATTTAAACTTTATTACAAAAAAAAAAAATGTAAGACTTTACTACTTTCTCTTTACCTCAGTATCTTCCAACCCCAACCTTCACAGTTAGGTGAGGGTTTCGGTTGGGGATAGAAACTAGTAGGTTAAAGCAAAGGGGAAGTTTTCAAGGCACAAAACAACTACTTCACCCTGTCCCTATATTCTTTGTCAAATCCAATTTATGACGTATGAACACTTGCAACAAGGGCAATTTAAACTTTAATCCTCAAAAAAAAAAATAGTGACAAATTTTTAAAACTTTTCACTGTGAAAGTTTTATAGGGACCTGTGATGAATATCCTATTGTTTTCAACCTTGTGTAAACTGTTTTTCTCCTATAATATTTGCGTCCTTGTTGTGAACAAAAAGAATTGATAAATCGTTTTTCAACCAATAATAGCGATTGATGGCTTTCAATTTTCTCCGTTTTAGCAAAACGTTACATTATGACGTCAAATCGTTGATTTCATCAACAATAACTCATCGGTGATTTCAATCGGTGATCGATCAATCGATCAAATCGGTGATTTCATCAACAAGAAATAGGTCAGTTTCAAGTTGCTGTGAATAAGTAACAACTATGCAATACTCCGCAGTTCACTTCTATGACGAAATCTTACTATGAGTTTACCCGTGTTGTTTTACAATCGCAAACATATTGTTGAAATTTACAAATTTTTAATTACGCAATTACTTGCCTTTTTTATTTTGAAAGTGCTTCTTCTTTTTCTTCTTTCGTATGAGAGCTTATTTTTTTGGACTACATTTCATTGGGGTCAAATGTCCGGGCATTCTTCGAGTAGCCACTTGATTGTAGAGTCCTCCAGCATTGACAGGCCAACTGCCCTTGGAGGAGTAAACGTTGGGAAGTGGTAGAGGATGTGATCTGCTGTCTGTTCCTCTGCACCACAGTTGCATGCCGCAGATGTTGATAGGCCCCATTTGGGCATCAAGGAAGCGAAGCGCCCAACACCCGTGCGGAGGTGATTCAACCGTACCTCCACACAAATACGTTTTGCTGGATAACACTTCATTTTATTTTCAAATTCAAAATTTTAAATCAAATAAGTAAAAAACCAAAAACCCTGCAGTTTAAACAATATTGTGATGTCCCCCCCCCCCCCAAAAAAAAAACGATTCAACAAGATGAAAAGTTCAACAAACCGGCTAGAGTGACCACAGGAAGACAGGAAAAAAACAAGTAAGTCAAATGTGAGATACAATTAAATTTATAGGCTACATACGTAGGCCTATCATTTATTTTTTGGATAAGGTTTGATTAATCAAGTTCAGTTGAAAATTGTAGGCCTAAAAGTTTGACGAAAATCAAAACCAAAAAAACATTTGGCGGTTTAAATGCATTTAGGCTATAATTTCACTAAAAGTTAGGCTTAGTGAAAAAAGTTAAAAAAAAACTGTAATTGAAAATTAAGGAGAAATAACCTATTTTTAATCCAACAGTGCTTATGATAAATAAAAGCTACAAAATATAGCAATTTTGTGATAATTAATAGGCTACGGTACTAATTTTAGTAGATAGGATAGGATGTCATATGGTCTGACAGCATTGGGGTCCATGAACCCTCAAGGGATCCGAGAAGATGCATTAAGGGGTTCATGAAACCATATATAAGTATTCTGAAAATCCACGTATATTCATCTTTCCATGAGGTTTTGCTGTTGCCGAATTTTCATGTCCACCATTTTCCTGCTGTAAAAGGTTACATTAAGCAGGCAAGGTTAGTAAGTTAAAAAAATTAGCCGATCATAGAAGGAATGTCTATAAGAAGAGAAAGACTAGTATAATGAAAACTATGTTGCCTTTAGTTTCACCTTCATTACTGGTACTCATGCCATTGGCACCGAGAGACCGCAGTGTTTTCTGTGCGGCTAAGTAGGCCTACTTGCCAGCGCAAGTTTGAAGCCATCAGGTTGAAAGAGCACCTCATATCTGTTGGTTTGGTTTAGTTTTTCAATCTTTATCCTCGGACTGACAAAACAATTTTATCAGTATTGTTTTTATACTGCCAATTGCTAGGGTTATTGTGAGATCTCATGTGGGTTCAGTCTGGACAGCCCATGAATACAACAATATTTTACAAAATTTAGGTTGAGTTGAATTTCTCACATTAGTTCAAAATAGGCAGTGTTGTACGCGTCATTGAAATAATTTGACGGCGTCAGCGCGAATTACCTAAAAACTTTACGGCGTAAAGGACTGCGTAAGCTCTTATAGAAATTGACGGCGTCAGCGTCAGCGCTAATTTCTAGCGCTATTTTTGCCAGCGTCTCATAAAACGGAAATATTTCAACCAAGTTCAGGTTAACAATAGCTATGAATAAAGAGCAGATACTGTATTATGTTTTGAGACTGTAGCCTATTGTAATTAGCTGCTCAGCCTATTAGTTATTTCCTTGCAGAAAAACAAGCATTTCAAAACGTTTGTCTGACAATCTGCTGCGTTTGGGACGCATATTCAGGGGCGCCGGAGCGATTTTTGACTGGAGGAGCAAGAGTATGAAAAAAGGGCACTTTTGTTGCTGAAAGACCATTTTTTTTTAAAGTTTTAAGATAAGATATAGCGATAATGCTCATCTATCAGCTCATTATCGAGTAATGATACAAGTGTTCGCTATAGCCTACAAAGAACAATGACACGAAAGGGCATCATGCCATTTTATAACTTAATGATATAATATAACTTACTGTGATAGAGAATTTTGTGTCGTGAATATTATTTCGAGGCAAAAATAGAATATTATAATTAGGCTAAAAGCGAATAGTATAAATTGTTATATTGCAAAGTGTGCAGTAGCTTACATGACCTTAAAAGGGCACCATTGCCCCCTCTTCCCTCCCCAGTCCCCACCCACAGAAATTTGAGGGCAGGGGGACATCCCCTCCCCCTGCTCCCTCCCCCCCGCTTCCGGCGCCCCTGCGCATATTGTTCTTTCCAAGTGAAAACACGCGTTCCACAGCAGCGCTGGTTGATATTGGTGTGTTGTATTTCAAAAACAAGTTGAAAACGTTTAGTCGGAAAGGTATCGCTGTTCCAAGCGTGTTGTGATAGTTTAGCATGCATAAATCTTTCAACGAGGTCCACTGCACCAACATCGCTCTTTTCAGGGGCATAGAGCTCTTGAAATAAAGTATATTCAACGTCCGCGATGCCATTCATGGATTTTTTCGCTTTCTGTCTCTGATCCCTCGTTCTCAATACATGGGTGATCACCAGAGGTGGGCAATAGCGCGCTACTTTTGTAGCGCCGCTACTTTTTTGGTAAAAGTAGCGGTAGCGGAGCTACTTTTTAGTTTGAGTAACGTCTGCAGTAGCGGTGCTACTTTTTTTCCAAAGTAGCGGTAGCGGGAGTGGCACTACTTTTTTCCCACCTCTGGTGATCACCATTTGGCGACCTTCTTCCGCGTGTATTCCAGGGAGCCATTCCAACCAACGCAAAAGCCGGCAATTCGGATGAGCCGCGCTGGCCAGAATACATTGTGAAACCATAGGTAAAACTCTTATTGTGAAACGAGATTTACCATGAAAACAAAAATTGACGCTTAGCGCTTGACGCTTAAAATCGGCAAAATAGTTGACGGCGCTATCACTTCCGTCAACTGAAAAATAAATTGACGGCCCTAGCCTCAGCGTCAACAAAAAGTTGACGCCGTCAACGTACAACACTGAAAATAGGCTTTAGTAATTTAAATTAATGCACCATCTCTTATGGTGACATACCATTACCAAGTACTTTTGCGCATTTTCTTCTTTCACCTTCAACAAAAAAACTGCTTTCATAACCTCTAAAGCAGGGGTTCCCAACCTTTTTGTTGTCACGGACCCCTTTAGACAAATTATTAATTCTGCGGACCCCTACCGAAATTTTGCTTGAAACTCAATTAACATCATGGGCTGTATCCAAGGGGGGGGGGTGAGGGGGGTGATCACCCCCCCACTAATTGGAGTGGGGGGTGATCAATGCAAAATCACCCCCCCACTCATTTGGCTTTGAAAAGGTTTTGTGATATTTTATTGATCAAATTTTGAAAAAAATATTTTCGCTGTTAGCACATTTTGAATTTTTTTTCAATATGAATATATGCTTCCATTTGAAAGTCACAGTTACGACACTGAAAAATAATTCAAATGTCAAGTGAAAGTGTCAGTAACTCATACCCTGAACTACGAGCCAGGCGTTTACACTGTGTTTTAACTCAGTTTGCTTGGTAGCCACTTTAACAAGAAAAAATTGGCCATTGCAAATAACACCGCCAACCAATCAGAACATGTTATAAGAGGCTACCGTCCAATTGTGACCTTTCTCGCACTCAGCCAGAGAGTTAATCCTTGTTTGGAACTTTATTTGGTAATTACAGAAGAAAAAAGAGCAATAGTAGTTTTGAGAATCGAACCCACGTCAATGAAATTACTACTTTCTAGCATTACCCCCTAAGCCAGTGGTTCTCAACCTTTTTTCTTTCGTGGCCCATTTTTGTTTGCATAAAAGTTCTGTGGCCCATTCAGTTTTCATTTAAGAAAAAAATTACAAAAAGGTTTATAAACAAAAAGCAGCAGGACATTGCCTTAAGAATGTTTCTGGAATCCCCTTGTTGAATCCAGGCGCTGACGTTTCACACTATCTTCTTTTCGTTAAAAAAAAGTTCACATCTTCATCCTTGTAATTTGGATGAACTTTTTCCAGGTGAAGTTTCAGTTTTGATGGCCTCAATGAATGAAGAACTTTACAACATAATACACATTGTTCTTTTTCTTTTCTGCCATCAAAAATTGATGTAGCCTATACATACTGAATGTAACTTTCATCAAACTTAACGCTTAAGTATTGTCAATTCCTTTCCAACATAATCCACAAAATAAAATGCTGCACGGACTAAAAGGCGGATCTGCAGAAGTTCAACAAAGCTACCGCTTATAAAGATGGCCTAATCACAAACTATAGTCTATTACATCATAAAGTGTTGTAAAAATTGAGTTGATGTAAAACTGTATGTTGCAATAGTTAGAATGATGATTGCCACTTAGTAGCTAAAAACAGCAGCATCATTCATTGTAACTGAACAAACACACAAGTGTAAAATTGACTATAATGACAAAAATGAAACAAAATGTTTCAATAAATCTTTCAATTTTTTAAATATGTCTGTGGCCCACCTCAAATGCCTCTATGGCCCACCAGTGAGCCATGGCCCACTGGTTGAGAACCGCTGCCCTAAGCCAACAATCTGATAGAAAAACCAGCACTTCATTTGCTTTGTATCATCTTCTTTTCGCCCTTTTTCACATCAAGGAAAACGTAGTTTATGATTGGTTCGAGTTTTCATTTGTGGCAGAATTAATTCTTGTTAAGTGACTACACTGTGTTTTAAAGTCATACTAAAGGAAAAACCTGACTTGGCGATTTTCCACGTTCTTTGTGTTTAACATGCTACCATAAAACGATTTTGAAAAAAATTTGGCGCCATTGCGGTCTGACCACCATTGCGTGCATGCCTTTGTCAGAGGTTTCAAAACCGGAATGGGCTTGAGCAGCAAAGCGTGTGATTATACAGTCTACGTCACCAGCGACTAGCAATCAGCTGATCGGGCAACAGTTTTTACTGCGTGAGTTTCAAATGGCAGATCTTGTTCTTCAAACAGTAAATCAGCCTCTTTTACATAGATTCAACGTATTCAGGCCTTCAATCAATGTAAAATGAAAATGTAAAAAAACAAGTTTTTGAAGGCAAACTCCAACTCCACAAAGGCATGTGAAACGATTTCAGCTAGGCAATTCAGAAGGCGTGGAGTAATCAGCATTTTTTACATGGATTCAACGTGTCCAGGCCTTGAATCAATGTGAAAATTCTTGGAACGCAACACGTCTGAACTTTCCAACCCAACGCGGGAAAACACTTTTGCTAATGCTACTGCTAGTCGCTGGTGACGTAATTCTCGAGCAGTTTTTCCACTTCTTGGTCATTTTGCAAAAAATAAAAAATAAATGAAACACTGGACTTTGCGCCTTGCCAGCGACATTGAAAACAATTTTTTTTCAGTAATTTTTTATGAAATGTATTCTTGAGTGTTCAGTTTACGCGTTTTAATGCTTAGTTCCCGTTTGAAAATTTTATTTAGTAGGCCTTTAACTTAGCTTGCTTGGTAAACGCCTGGCTTCTAGTTCAGGGTCGCCAAACCATTTTGCTTAACCAAAAATGCCCTTTCCGAAACGACTTGGAACCCCTGTGGTTCAATCAAAAAGAAGGTAATGCTGCAATGGGGGGTCTGGGGGGCTGCGCCCCCCAGAAGTTGAAATGACTATGACGATTTTAGCCCACTGTCCAAAAGTCACCCCCCCCCCCGAATTCTAAAAGTGGATAGAGCCCCTGATTAACATACAGCTTCAGTAGAGAGTTTGGTTCGGTAGAAACTCAATTAACATACTATTGACTATTGTAATAATTATGCTTCTCAACCACTGTACTGTGTCATATTGCATTGCCGCTATGACTCCTGCGGCAAATATCGGGTTAAACAGTTGCTCAAATAAGAAAATGAATGAATTGTTCAAGAAATGTCAGCAGTATTTGAATATTAAGGTGACCCAAAGTGCCATGCCGAAACTTTTTTCAACGTAAGCAAATTTAATGAGAGGGCTGTTGTTGCCTTTCCTGAACTAAACGACTGAACTGTGCTTTAGTTTTTGACAATGCAACAGGCATGTCATCTTCAAGGTCCAGGCGATTTTGATGTTTAGTTTTTATTGTAACAAGAGCTGAGAATCCTGCCTCGCAAAGGTAAGTGGTTATGTATGATAACAAAACAATAATCGCTTGCTTTGCCAAGAATGGGTAGGTTTGCAGTTGTGAGCACCAAAATTCTTCCACAGTGTTTGAATGAAATTCAATGCGTAATAACTCTTTTGATCTCAAATCAATTAGGTCATTTTTACTGAGATCGTCATCGCTAATGTTGCTCAAGTCAAAAAGAAAAGGATTTCGAATCCATGTTTCAACTTTGTGCGGCAGGTGTTCTAAATTAAAATAACGTTGAAATAAGATTTGCAGGGGTTCCAAGTGTGCGCAAAATTTTTCTCTCATAGAGATCAAAATACTACATTCTCTTTGAGTTTCATCCATCAAGATAAGATCTTCTAACATTGGAAAGTTAGCGTAATTACCTGCTTCCAATCTGCGTTTCCAAACCGGCAACTTGGCTAAAAACGCTATCAGTTTTTCAGCTGCATCAAATTATTGTCACACCTGGTCCTTGAATGCCACAATTAACATTGTTAATATGACCGAAAATGTCGGCTAAGTAGGCCATGTCGTATAGAAAACTTTTACTCTCAAACAATTTTGACAGGTGACTTCCTTTTGCTTTCAAAGGAGTTGATACCTCATTTTTTTGCTGCTGCAGTCGTTTTTAAAACTTCTCCTCTAGATAACCAACGTTACCTCAGAATGATACAAAAGTACTTCGTAATCTGACCCTACTTCTTGACAGAGCGCTTTAAAAGTACGGTGGTTTACAGCTCTGCTTTTGATAAAATTAACAACTTTCACGCAATTCGTCAGAATTTCTTAGAGACTTGCTGGGAAAGTTTTTGCTGCTAAGGCGTAGGCTACCTGTGCAAGAATCGATAGGTAGGCTAACAACCACGCGAGGAGTTTCGTTTTTTACTGAAGCAGCGAATCCGGATTTGTTCCCAAGCGTAGCTGGTGCTATATCCGTGCATATAGAACAATTTTTTTTTCCAAAATTCATCAAGGTAATCACGGACCCCCAAATGCTTTCTCACGGGCCCCCAAGGGGTCCGCGAACCCCAGGTTGGGAACCACTGCTCTAAAGTGACCTGAACTCGGGGTTTATTTACGTGAAATTCAGTGACGCATCGCATTCGTCCGTGATCAATTGGCCAATTTTTTTTTTAAAGTTTTAAGATATAGCAATAATGTTCATCTATCAGCTCATTATCGAGTAATGATGTAAGTGTCCGCCGTACGGTATATAAAGAACAATGACACGGAAGGGCAGGGCCGGATTTAGCTGATGGGGGGGTCTGGGGCACTTTTAGATCGGGGGGGCCCCCGTGCAAAAAAATTTTTTCACGCCTACGTCGTGAAAAACCATCTCTACGTCTACAGTAGCATCAGTCCAGTACTGCACACCATTTTGCAGAAACTTTAAAGGCCAAAAGGGAAAAAATAACACAAAATCGCATTTTTTCCGCATAGGGAGGCCCTTCAAAAGTCGGGGGGCCCAGGGCAACTGCCTCCTCTGCCCCCCTAAATCCGGGCCTGCGGAAGGGCATCATGCTATGTTATAATGATGTAACCTACTGACTACTGTGATAGAGAATTTTGTGTCGTGAATATTATTTTGAGGCAAAATGAAAGATTATAATTAGGCTAAAATCAAATAGCAGAAATTGTTATACCTTACATGACCTCAAAAGGGCACCATTGCCCCTCTTGCCCCCCCATCCACAGAAAAATGGAGGACAGGGGGGGCACCTGCCATTTTGCAAATTATCATTGATTGATTGATTGAATTTTTATCCTCGGACTGGGAAAGCTTCTTGCAGAGCTTAATCCTGGCAGTTTTGCATACTTGTAGAGGCTTTGAATCACTGACGCAGGCCCGGTCGCGAAATATTTTTTCCCACGAGATTTCTGTCTCATTGATTTTAGTCACTTTAATAGTAAGATTTTCCGAAAGCGTTTGAGAGATTGGTTGATTCAGATTGCGAAATAACTATTTGCCAATAAAATTCTGCAATGATAATAAAATATAAGCTTTCCCTAACCCTACTTTTTTGAAAAGCTTTTGTGCACCGCAAAAATTAATTTAAAGAAAAAAAAATGTTTGACTTTGACGGGCGTCGAAGCCTCGTTCTCACGATTACTAGGCAGAGGATGATACCACTGAACCAACCGTGCCAACGAGAGAATGTTGCATTCACACGGTTTTAATACAAACTTTTACCAAAATATGTAAATGAGACAGAAATCTCGTGGGGAAAAATATTTCGCGGCCCGGTCACCGAGATTGTCAGAGTGAAGTTTCCGATTGTTGAAGTCTTGTTGCCGGGGAACTATTCCATCCATTAGATGCCGCTGAATGGAGAGCAGTCCTTAACGTGCGTTGCTCAAGCGCACACCCCTCATCTTCAATTCAATTCAAGTTATTTTTTATTTTTTCAGCTGATTAGCTGTCCAGCAATCAGCTTTGGTTGAAAATCGAGTTTCACAAATTCATGACTTGTTTCATCACAAATTGCGCTGATACAAATGTCTTCAATCGCCAGTTCTTTTGTCTTCGCACACGTGGGCGAGCACAGTGTCACGCACGATGCCATGCACTCTTGTCTAAGAATCACGCTTTGCCCGCGTGCACTCTGAGGTTTCGCTACTATTCTGAGGGTCGAATGCAGAAAGGTAGCTCAAAATAAGCCTAGCTTAACGCCAAGCTCTTCTCAGGCAAGCGGAGTTTTAGTCAAGCTCGGTTTAAAACTTGAGCGCGATGCAGAAACTAATTTGCAAGATCGCTTGGCCAAGCCACTCTTTGAGCTGCGCTTCATAATAAAACTGGTTTTAAGCCACGTTTTTGACGCAAAGTGTGACGTCACTCGACTTGCCATGGTGATTTTTGACAAAGCATGTTGACAGCAACTAGCAAGCATGTAGTGGTAGACAACAATTTGTAGGCTACAAGTAGCAGTTGTTTTTTAACAACATTGTAACTGAAAAATAGCAGTGAACCAAAACTATCTGGAGGTTTTTCAAGGGGCTAAATAGGGAGGGGTAGGCTATTAATAAAAATTAAAAGTATTATTGAAGTCTACAAAATGGCGAGAGAGAGATGATTCTTTATGAGAGCCAAAAAATCAACTAGCAAGTATGAACAAACAGCAACTTGTACAAGTACTGTAGAGTTTTTTCTTTTATATCTACAGAACTTCGTTGATAAAAAATGGTTGTAGAAAGGCAGAGCCTCATCTTACTGAATGTATAGCCATAAAATAGCTTACCTGCATGCTGTAGGCTACTACAGCCTCTGCAGGTATACTTCGGAAATAGTTTTTACAACAAAAACATAAAATTGCCGAAGTGATAAGCATTGGTTAATCATGCATCCAATATTTTGTTTGCTAGCAAGAGGAGGATAACAAACGTTTGTTTACTTTTTACCAGAAAACGGTTTACTTTTTAGCAATAACATACGGTACTTTATGGATACATTAGACTTGCTTGAAAGATTCATTGAAGATGAAGAACCAACGGTTAACTTATCACGCAGGATGATTAGGGATGCACAAAATCCATTTGATTATTACGATGATGACCAGCTTCATGCACGCTACAGATTTAGCAAAGCTGTTGTAGTAGAACTGTGCCAGCAACTATCCGATAGTTTCACAGAGCGAAGTCAATCCCTCTCACCAATGCTACAGTTGCTTGTTACCTTAAGATTCTATGCAACTGGACATTTTAAACTGAGTGATGGTGACTTGATTCAATGTCACCAAACGACTGTATGCCGTACAGTCAGGCCCGTAGCCAGCCGGGGGCCAGGAGGGCCTTGCCCCCCTGGCAAAATCCAAACATTCTCGAGCAACAGCTACAGATATAATGACTTTGCCCATTTAAATTTTTTCGCCCCCCCCCCCCCTAAAAAAATTTGGGCCCCCCTTGCTCTGCAGTCTGGCTACGGCCCTGCGTACAGTAAAAAAAGTTTCAGCGTATATTGTTGCAAGGAAAAACACATACATAAAGTTTCCATCATCGCCAGCAGAAATTCTAAATACCAAACAGAAGTTTTAGGGAACGTTCAAATATTACGTAACGCTTTTTTTCCGAATTTTTGACCCCCCCCTCCCCCATGTAACGCCAACGTAACGCTTTTTTCAATCTCCCCCCTCCCCCATGTAACGCTTTTTCACTACGAATTCAGCACAAAAAACTACCATTCCGTACTCGAAAGCGTTACGTAACGTTTTGCTTGAACTCCCTCCCCCCCGATGTGACGCTAACGTAACGCTTTGCATAAACCCCCCTCCCCCTCGAAGGCGTTACGTAATATTTGAACGTTCCCTTATGGTATTGCCTATTTTCCTTGTGTGATAGATGCAATTGGTGAAAACGCTGAAATTTTCTGGAACAGGAAAGGCTATTTCTCAATAAATACCCAGTGCATTGTTGATGCAGAATTACGCATTACAAATATTTTCGCATCATGGCCAGGAACTTCCACCGAACACACAACTTCACCGGAATCCTTTGAAATCCAGTTTGCAAAAATGCTTAAGTCAAGATCTGCCGCTGTTAAGTCGCCATTTTTGGCGACTTAAATTGGTGGCTCAAAACCTGAAATGAAACGAGTTTTAAGCTAAGCTTAAAGTAAGAATAGTTTCTGCAGCGCAAAACTCGGCTCAAGCCACTATTTAAGCCCGGCTTGCTTAAAACTAGTTTTGAGCTACCTTTCTGCATTCGACCCTGAACATCATGGTCTGTGATTGGTTGGCGAGATCTCCACCCAAACCACAATGTTGTTGTTCATCGCTGTTTACCTCTCTGGTCTCTGCACGATCATAATCAATTGAAAATTGACTACTCTGAAGAAAGGTTGAATAAATTTTTACAGTGCAGCAAATAAGCAAGAATTTTTGTGCCTAGAAAATCCTACGTTTTAGTGTTGGATTATATTTATCGCAAAATGAGATCGTTACCAAGTTCACCAACAAATTCCAATGACGGCTTTGAGGTAAGTTTTCTCATATCTAAAATAATGTCCGATAATGTTTCTGCTTCATAACATGGAGGTCTAAAACGCTAGTGATTTTTATTCGTTGTTGTTTGAGGTTTCGGTGTTAATCTGCGATACCTTGTCTTATTCAGTTTCATGTCGATTATTTCTCGTGTTCGAGGATTGATTGTGGGAATGTTAGGAGGACTGAGAAAGCATCTATTGATGCTTAATGTTGACAGATTTACATTGCCCTATTTGTAGCTGGCTGTTGACGGAAAAAAGTCACTGGAACTGAAGGAGTGATGTTTTCCCTTGCTGAAGTGTTGTACCTGTCTATTTTTTCATCCTGTAGATGCCGTTGAATCGAAAGCTGTTCTCAGTATGTGCGTTGCTCAAGCACATACCGAGAAACGATAATGGTTGTAGCCTAACTCATAATGTGTAATCAAATAGCGACCAGTCAGAGCAAAACGTACACTTGAAGTCATGCAATGTTGTAAAAGTTAAGACCAGACCCTGGTCTAGTGACTGGAGTGTTTCACGTGAATGGATTTACAAAGGAATCGTTATTAATAGTTATGCAATTCTTCGTCGTATGAGCTTTCTTCCGGACTACAGTATATGTTTGCGATTGATCTTCCGAAATGAACGCTTATGAAGTAATACGTTGGATATTATGTTCAATTTTGTGTTTAGTGAAAGGTACCGTAATTTGAGCGAACAGCCTTATTCAACTTTTACCTACATTACCATTTACCATGTTGAAAAAAAGGTCTAAATTTGTCAACTTTTTAAGAATTTAACTTTATTCAACTTTCCACTATTATTTAACTTATTCAACTTTCTACAGAGTGTGTTGACCAATCAGATGGTAATATGAACTTGCGTAACGTGTCGCAACAAATCGAAACGACAACGCCCCCCTCCCTTCCTCTTTTTCTTTAGTTTCTTTATTATTTGAAAGAGCATTGTGGGTTCCATCTGATAGCTTTCTCAGACGTCTGTGATATTATCACGCAGCAGATGCATGGTGTGCGCGTGTTTTTAGCAACTGCTCTGAGTGGCCAGTATGTGCTCTGAGTGGCCAACCACAAAAATATGTCGTGATTACCAAAACAGTTCATGTACTGTAATAGTATTTACTGAAGTTTGTAGTTTCATAATCATGAATTCCCTTTTTTGTTTCATTTTAGACTCAATTTCGTCCATTTCCAAGTATGGAATTAATTCGTCAGTGTCATCATGGCGACAAATCTGACGAGGAATCCAGATCTCGACATAGCAGCTCTTCGTGTGGAGGTTGCAGCGATTGTGAGGCTGCGGACGCGTTGTTATCCATGCACCAACTATGCAGTGCTACGACTGGTAGACAAAGAAAACCTATTTTACCTCCTCGACTTCGCTCAAAACAACATAGAAAGAACCAGTTTGATGATGAAGCTAATGCAAAGCAAAGTGCCACTTCTGATAAAGAAAGAAAGTCCATGGTAAGTCGAAATTTAGTTAGTGTTAGTACTTATTTTATGTTTACTAACTAGAGAGTTTTATTTATGTTCAACTACACATTTTGTCAATTAGTTACAACAACATATAACAAAGTTTCTTTGACGGCAGTTGACTTACGGCAGTTCTTTTTCTGTGTGTTCAGGTGGTGACACCCCCTTACACTCCTCCACCAACTGTTGACACACAACAAGCTGTGACGCACCTCACCAACGCTCGACCAAAGACTACGATATGCAATAAACGTGCCCTGACCTTGGTTACCGACTCGCACGACCCACAGAGCGAGAACAAACGATTCAGACACGACTCTGACGCATCTTCGGTCAAACAGTCACAGAGTTTGTTGCGCACTCCGAACTTTTCTGTCAGTCAATCGCACTCTCCTATCAATTCTGACGTTGCTCGCTCTAATGCGAAAAGCCCCGTCTTGAACACGCCAATCTATCTTACTCCGGCCGCCTCCCCAACCCACGATGAAATGTCTAACAGCTCATTAGATGTACACTCACAAGATTTGCCAGAAATTTTGTCAAAACCATCCCAATTTATCGTTAAGGGAAATGAAATTTCGATTTGCCAAGAAGACATTTTTAAAAAGACAGTTTTGCCATCTTTACCTCAGTCAAAATCTATCACTAATCATTCGTTACCGACTATTTCCAAGCCTGCTGTATTGCAAGCATCGCATATTCAACCGGTGAGAATGGTTGCCAATCAAAATTCACATTTCCTTCCAATCCCTGGCAACAAAAATATCCAGACCATGCCCATAATGATTTTAGGTGATGTCCAAGCAATACAGCAAGCACAAAGTGCCATGTTAGTAATGGTTAATCCTTCTTCATTGAAAGCATCATCAAATGATGGAACAAGAAAGAACAAAGTTGAACCTCTGACGATTTCTCCGCCTCTCAGCCCGAAAATTGGTCAGGAAAATCCTCAAACCAAAATAGCTTCCCCAAGAAAATTGCCACTTCTTTTATCTTTAAATCTTCCCACTGTTGGCGCTTCTCCTGAAAAATCTTCCATTGATGCCGGTAGGAGGCGTTCGCACGTTTGCCATTATGAAAACTGCGGAAAGACTTACTTCAAAAGCAGCCACTTGAAGGCGCACCTGCGCACACACACCGGCGAGAAACCATTCGAGTGCAAGTGGGAGGGATGCGGCAAGTGTTTCGCTCGGTCAGACGAATTATCGCGTCATAGGCGCACACACACAGGAGAAAAAAGGTTTGCTTGCCCTGTGTGCGAACGCAGGTTCATGAGAAGCGATCACCTCACAAAGCACATGAAACGTCACAATGGAAATCGAAAGATCCCGAATTGGCAGAAGGAAATTAACAAATTTACGTCTACAAGTCTACGTAATATTGCTCCGTGCCTGCAAAATGACAAGCAAATCTCTGTAGCTACTTCTCCCACGGGTGGGCAAAGCTATATGATCAATGAAGTCAGAAATCAAGTAAAAATTGCTCCTAAAATCGAATCGAAACTTGCTGGTTCAACGTTTCAATATGTTGGCATCCCAAGAACAAATACATTTGCCCCTATCGTGATGGCGATTCCAAACTCAACTTAACGCAGTGTCGTTGCTTGTAGGTTGATGCCATTGTATTCAGAACTACATTCAACGAATGTCTGTGCAAAAATAATAGAAACTCTCGTTGCAACGTGGCTTAAAAAATTGCTCTTTTTGACATTTGTTCAATCTATGCAAAGCTTGAATTAATGTAAAAAGGGGTAATTTTGCCAGCTGCTTATGCTTTGTCGGCTACTCGTGGCATGCCGATGCAAGTAACCTGGTCAGCAGTTATTTTTATGTTTCCGGTAATTGAACTTCTGTAAACGTCAAAGCAATATATTACTGATTGGGCACTTTCAAAGCAGTAAAAGACAAATTTTCTTAAATGTTAATGTCTTTATTTGTTTCTAAGAAATAAAAATAATTTGTTCAAGTCTTTTTATTGTTGTCAACGGCTCTTGTGATTTATGAATGTATTGATTTTTTTTTTTAAATGTTTTGATGATGATGATAAACAAGCTGCTCTTCTTTCCAGCTGCCGCGTCATCGTAACGTTTTTTCAACGTCAAAATCGCGTATATGAAATACCTCTATCATTTTTTTAAACAAATACAATATATTGATTGAAGTTTATTGTTTCTGTGTTCTGGCGTTGTCTGAACTTACGTAACAACAGGAGCGGCATTCAAGATGCGGTCTGATTGGTTGATCCCGAGAGGTGTGGTTTCGCTAATTTCTGATACAGCAAACATTCCATGGTCGCCACCATAGACAAGGTGGGCGGTAGGCGGATTATTTTTCTACTGGATCCCTGGAGGTGTGGCCTGATTTATCACATTTTTTCTTATTTTTACCAGCGCTACTGTCTTCGCTGAAATTTTATAAGATTTTTTTTGTTATTGCCAACTCGTAATGATATAAAAGATTTTTATTGCTTTTGGGAAGCAGTAAAATATGAGAAAAAGTAAGTTAAAAAACGTTTGATCAGATTGTTATAAAGTAGTTTGATCTTCGAGATCACCGAAACCGGTGATCTTGCCCACGACCGTGTGAGCACTATCTCGGCCACCCCGAAATCCAATAGTGGGCCCCTACTGTTTAGTGATTGCACTTAAAAATAGGACTTGAAAGAGTTTAGGGCGGCAAACTCTTTCAAGGTAGGGACGAAATTTACATTCATTAGTTTAGCAAAGAGTAGGCCTGTACAAATTTTAAAATTTTATAGAAAAAATAGTTAATAGGCTATGTCGATAATGTAAAGGGGGCTCTGGAAAAAGTTGGAAAAGAACCAGAGTTTTAGCAAAGTAAAATTTATAACATAAATGAACAATGCAATGGAAAAGTTAATGTCCAAATATATGAAACGGAAAGGGGGTGTGGCGGGCTTGCTCCCCAGAAAACTTTTGACAAATAATATAATCTTGTTTTGGTCACTTTTTAGGGATTTTTAGATGCAATATTTTTTTTATCAAGATGAATACTTTGTGTGTAACCAAATTCATCAAATTAAAATTGGAATGGGGTAGAAGTTTTGTTTAAAATTTAAGTTGGCCTACCATTTCAAATTTTTTTAGTCACAAACACAGAAAGATTTCAATAATTTAGGCTATTTCTTGAGCCGTTCAGAAGGCTAGAACTTCGGAAATTTTACCTGAGGAGTTCCTATACCTTCACAGATAACGTTTTCACTTCGTAACCTGTCTCGATTTACATTGAAATTTATCAATTTAATTATTATTAATTAACTAAGCTATTTGAGTGAACAGTGTTAATTTTGAAATATTGCATCATTTTATTAGTTTTTTTCACACACCAAAAACTTTTCGCTCCTTTAATCCCCAACTATGCATGCCCCTAACTAGGGCCTCACTCATATTTAGTAGGTAATTGAATATTTATAGATTTGATCTACATTCTACAACAACAAAAATAACAAAAGTCTAATGTTCTGTTTGCAAAGAGAAATATAAAACTTCAACAATATCATTCAAATGTCTTTTCGACGCATTTTGATCTCTGCAAATTTGACAATTATTTCAGATGAGTTCAGTCACTTCAGAATGTCATTTTCAATATTCAAAAGAGTTACATGTGTTGCCGCTCTTGCCCCATCGTGTTTCGCAGATAGTTTTTAATCAACTTCAATTTTGAAAATGATCTCATTCCAGTAGGCTACAATTAGTTACCATCATACATAGATAATGCGCAACAAATTGTCAATGTTAGGAAACGTGGTGTCAATATTGTTTTCTTTAATCAAAATGAAATAGTTGAATTCTGGAGAGGAGCAATCAATAGCAATGTGCTTTACGAATTCTGAAAACTGAAGTAGTTCATCTTTCATCCGTCTTCCAAATCCTGGGAATATGCTTCTAAAAGTCTGTCAGCACTTTCTTGGATCTGCGCAGGGGTTAGGTCAAGCAGATTTCGCAAAAAAATAAACCGTGTGTTAAATTGGGTGTATGCCTTGCGACGTTGCTCCAGCACAGATTGTAGGCTGTCTAATACTGCAAGGAAAACTTCCATCCGGAATCTGTCTTTGTTTAGAATTAGATGATTGATTATTATCCATTGCATCTGGAACTTAACTGCCACTGCCTACATTCTCATCGCGCCTTCGATTTCGGACAATTCTTCTTGTGCTTGTTGGTCGGTAATCCGGCACTTGAGTCAGCTTCTGCGCCTCTGACTCAAACTTAGCGAATTGTTCTGGCTAAGTTCAGTACAAAAGATGCCAGTTCTCTCAATCACGAAATAGCTAGTTAGAATTTACTTACAATTTTCTCTCAGAAGCAATAGGCTAAATCAGTGGTTAGCGCGTTGGGCTCGCAGTCGAGAGCCTGCATGTTCGACTCCAGCCACCCGCACTTGCTGTTGTTTCTCTGGGCAAGAAACTTTACGATAATTGCCTCTACCCAGTGATCGATTTCAAGTAATGGGTAGTACCAAATTTAAGTCATAAGTAGAGTAGACAACCGGAAACAGACATTGCCGTCGGCTGCAGCGTGGGTCAGGTGTACGTCGGAAGGCGTACACCGATGCATAGCGCTCAAGTCCGCTTTCCCGCAATGCAGGATAAAGATATGAAAAACAAACAAACAGTTCAAATCAAATGTCCTCGCCTCTTCCAATACAAGAGGAACTATTTACATAAATAACTAACCTTAAAATCGTACACAAGAAACGATTAAATTCTTCCTTGTGACAACACAATGCGTGCAGTTGCCATTCTCTCGAATGTTCCCTCAAACAACTAGGACTAGCATCGTGGGCTAGTGGCATTCGAACAGGCAGTTGCCTCCAGCGGAAATTATCGTTTTTTTAAGTTTAGAATAATTAAGAAGGGACAAGACGTTGGGACTAGTAATTTAATCCTACAATTATAACGTTCTCCTTTGCCATTCCAGTTTGCAAGCCATAAATTACTTGCAATGTTCGACATTTTTTTGCAAAAAGAAATGTTTTGCTCGCCAAGCGCGGAGCCTTGTGAAACGCGGGGCCCGTAGCAGCTGCTACATCTGCTACTATAGTTAATCCGGCGCTGGAGGTAGGCCCCTAATCGATGGTTTGAAAAGCGGTAAATACGGCCTTGCATGAATAATTAGCTTTTGATTATCGAGCTGCTGTAGATTTATTTTTATTTTTAACAGTTAAAACACATTAGACAGACTAAAATGAGCGCCCCACTAATCAGCCGTGCCCCTCCCCACCAGCTGAAGGGTACGGGGTATAGGCCTAGGAGAGTAAAACATTTAGGGGGGCGAACACAGTTTGTCCACATTTTTCAAAATTTTCCGAAATTTTGTCTTTGTCTGTGGTATTTAGACCATATTCAAATAGAATGAGAATGTCCTTTGTAGGCTATATTGTGACATATAGCTAAATTGCCCTGGTTATACTTGTAAATGTTGATTGTAGGCCTACTTTTACAAATTTTTACAAATACCAGTTCAGCTGTGACGAAACAATCAGCTCAAAAACAGATGCTTCAAAATGTAACATAGTCTGTCATCTCTCAAACTTTCTCCTCTGCTGGTCATATAGGCTACATGTAGGCTAATACCTAATATAATTAACAAATGAGTTCTCAAGCCAAAAACTGAAACCTAAGCTGTTACATTTTTTGTGTCTCCAGCCCCGGCTCCATAGAATTGGAATTTTGTGTTTACGTTATCTTAAATATGTTTTTTTGGTGCGTAATATGTTGAAGCGCGGTTAGCGCGGGAACGTTTTAACGTTTTATTTTTTTCTCTTGTAGCTTATTTTAAATGACAAAGTTGTCATTTCCGTAGGGTGGTAATCAGTGACGTTCGGTGGCTTAAACCGTTGGGAAAGCAACTTGGAAATATGCTGCAGCAAAGTAGCAGGCACGAAGGGCGTAACCGTCGGGCGAATCCTGAAGTTGTGTTGCCGAAGGCAACACTTCCAGCGGGGGTTCTGGGGGGCCTCCCCCAGAAATTTTTGAAAAACACTTCCAATTTGGTGCGCTCTGAGAGCATTTCCCAAACAAATCAAAATTAAAAATCTGTCAAATTGTGCTTCGCCTATGTCGTGATCATACATCCATTTAATGTTTAGAAGTCATGAACAATCTTAATTTTAACGTTGCAGGACCAAAATCCAGTGTTAGACATGGAATCATCATCATTCATCATTTGATGGAATTCATGATTTGAAGACATGGAATATTAGTTGTCTAAATATTTAATTCGTCATTAATAGTTTTCATTGTTTTTAATTCGTCATGAATGTTCATTCTCAGATATTCAGTTAGGCCTACACTACAAAAACTAACACTTAAGCCTAAACATTACAACCGCAAGCAATTTGTACAAAAAGCTGGATAAGTTTGCCTCCTGCGTATAGAAGCCAGGGATCTCTGAAGAACGGGATGACTCACTTGTTTTGCCCAGGACACTAGTAGGGTAGATTTTCAAAACCCTGCAAACTTGTTAATGTTTTTTTTTAAATTAATATTCTAAGAGGTCAATACGTAACGCTGACCCACTCTTTTTGATGTTTTAAGGGCAACTTAACCCACTTCGTCAGACCACATTTTAGAGATTATTACAAGTAGCCTATATTTCCAATAAGCAGTAGCAAAGTGGGCTTCAAAAGGATATAATACGATTTGCAGAGGTAGTGATGTAACAGTGAATGCGTGAAAGAGAAAGTTTCTTTAAATGTCGATAGGCCCACTATACCAAAACTATACGATGTTGATTTGATAATGACGTTTAACACATCCAACTATTTTGGTGCAATAGGCCACATTGCTTTAATAAAAATAGTAAGGAGGTGTGGATACTGGATAGCCTGAACATAGCAATGCTGAGACATTTCCGAAAAGGCACAAACAGTTATTGTAACTATTCACTGTTTTGTATCTATTATAATAGAATTAGGCCTAGGCTACATAGCCTATCATGAAGATTCATGACTTGCTTGCAAAAACATACCACCACTAACCTCTAAGAATCACATTCATAGTTCTCAAAATCGTGTGTGTTTTTTACCCTACTAGTGTCCACTAAAGCACCGAAAATTCTCAAGTGAGCCATCCCGTTCTTCAGAGATCCCTGATAGAAGCTTAACGAACTAATATTGCATCCGCACCTGAACGTTCATTGGCGAAGTAACGTTATATCAACGCTGTAAAAAGGGCAAAGGCATGACTATGACAGCTAGTAGGCTAAAGTACATGGCGAGGAGACATCAAAAAACAGCAACAATCTTTTTGGCTTTATGATGCTATGCTGTGTACCGTGACGAGAGACCATTCTGTGCTTATGATGAGATAGTCTAGCGATTGTGGGCTACGCATTGACCTCGCTGGGAAAGCAACTCTAACCATAACACATCTGATTGGCTAAGCAGCTGGTGACGTTTTGCAAAACGAGTGAAGATTGGATAAAACGAAGGCGTTTTTTGACGTTTTTGAACCTGGGGAAAACAACTTTGCAAGTTAGCAATTTTGCAAGTTGCTTTCCTGGAGCCTCAGTGGTTGTTTCTGACAGGAGCGTTTGCGATAATTGGCATTTATAAGCAACACATGTGGTTTGGTGAGGACTTAGACTACTCACAAGCGTTACGAGTAATTCTAGTCACGAACACAGTAATTTTCAAGTTAAAATAGACGTGAAAAAAATAATAGGAAGTTAAACCTAGAATTCAGTCATTATATTTTGCATAGTTTTCGCTCAGGTAAGCACTGCTTTCCTTGCTTTCCCTCACCGATCGTCACTGGTGGTAATTGACTAGTATGGTCGTCTCGTTGTCTCCCTGTCATTGTGTATATTACTTGCTGGTCACAGGGGTAAACCATAATCTCTTCGTGGGAAAATTGTAACATAAGATTTCCGGATCCGTTCGTCTGTATGTAATGACCGAAAGAAACACTCTTCTGGAAACGTCTATTCGAGAATTGTATTTCTGTAAAAATAGCCACTGGCTGTCGAAATTGGATGCAACGCGATACACCACTAAACTTGTCATTACAATGCAAATTACTTGGATAAAAGACGGAAATTTTGTCCAGCTGGCAAGCACTAAGCAAAACAGTTAAATTTTATGCGACCAACTTCTTCAAGCAACAATTTTAAAATGACGAAAATAAATTACGATATTTCAAACGCACGTAAGCAGTTACTGTGACGTAATAATGATAAGCAATGATAAGTTATTCAAGCACCTGTTCAAGTTTGGCTTCCAACTGTTCAAGTTTGGCTTACACCTGTTCAAGTTTGGCTGACACCTGTTCAAGTAATTAAAGATTTAACGATGATGTAATGTTATGCTGCAGCTGCAATGTTTTAGAGGTCTTGCAACGATTCTGCAATCTGCTCATTTTTTAGAAATATCCCATTACGTAATACGCTAAGATTCAGTAGACCTGAACGGTTTTATATGACGTTTGATATGAAAATTGTCCGTAACATAGCAGCCCCTAGTTATGACAGTCTAACATTGCATAACTAAAAAAGAATTTAAGGACAACTGTGAGCCAATGAATAAAAACACACGATACACAAATTGTTTGAATCACTCACGTTTAAGTTAATACGCAAATACAAAGGGCATGCAAAGAATGAACAGCAATAAGAACAATACGCGACGATACATGAAATTGGTACCATAGGTACACGCTAAAATGACGCTATATACAATTGTTGCGATAATAACCGATTGTTCTGGGCTCAGACAAGGGTCGGCCACCGCAGACAGAACCAGGCTCAAACCCTGACACTTAAGTGTTCTTTACCGGGGCGAGGCACGAAATATCCCTCAACACGTAGTCTACTTTCACTTTCCCGGTACTCTCATCATAGTTGCAGACGGCAACTTTAGCTCTACGAACCACAGGCTTCCCTTTCCTAATTTGTGGAACTACCTCATGCACCCTTCCAAGTTGATACTTCCACGTTTACCAATGTCTTGGAGAGAACCCGCCACTGCAAGTTGACCAGGCTCCAAATTCTCGGTCGTTTTTAACCATTTTTTCCGGCCCTGAAGCACTGGCAAATAAAAATCGATCCATTTACTTCAAAACTGCTGAGAAAGTAACAAATTGAACCGATAATCCCTTCTTAGTTGGTCACGATCATGTGGTTTCCCAACAGCACAGTATGGGTCTAAGTATGGGGTCAAAAGTGAGGCAGGGGTGATGACAGTAAAATCCCTAGGGTCGTCACTCAAAGGTACCAAAGGGCGTTCGTTTACGATCCGAACGGCACTGCCTGTGTACGTAAGCAGTTCAATAAAATTGGGCTTGCGTATGAAGTGTCCAAAATGTGAAAAAAGTACTTAGTCATATCGGCCACGAAACCAAATCTACTCAGCCGAAATTTAGCGAAGAAATCTGCCAGAGGGTTTAACAAATCAGGACACGAAAACATTACATCATTAACACAAGTTCCTCGAAATTCCGACTTGCCATCGTAAACAATAAGCTTTTTTAATGGTGACGTCACAAAGTATGGTAAATACCACTCAAATCCCTTTACATTTTCTGCTTCACCAGCACGCTCAATATAGCCATTAGATTTAAAATCCTTCATGGTGTCAGTAAGGAAATCACGAAGTTCAGGTTGTTTTAAAGCCTTCTTCCTTAAAGCAGCAGCTCTATCTGACGCCAACACAAAATTGTTAGGTAGATCAATATCTTCCTTCAACGGTACAGGTATCTCAAATCGACCATCTTTCAACTCAATATTCGGTTCAACAAGTTCTTTAGCCAAAATGTCATTGCGAGACAATTCACAGGTTTCCTTTTGCAACGTCAAATCCTGAATAACTTTGTTCAGGTCTGCTATTTCCCTATTACGAGACTCAATTTTACGCTGAAAGCCAGATATGACATCCGACTCTGAAAACGTCTGTACTCTGCACACGTTAGCAACGCTTTCATCTAAGGGTGACTTACCACCACAAGCCAACCAACCGAGAGGAGTGAGTAAAGCATGCGGTTCACTACGATTTTCACCAACACGCTCTTTTTTAGCCCACATTAAATAAGCGTTGTCGTTGCCAATCAGTACATCTACAGTACTACAATCATTCAAATGAAACATATTCACGTCATGAAAATGACGAAAACCACTTAAATCCTGCTTATGCGGTAAAGTTTTAACATCGTCAGCCCAAGCTGGGTTAACCACCGAAGTAATATCACAAAACAGTTCATCCGTCACTAACGACTGGATGTTGAGTTTAACAAGGTTAGCACAAGTAGGTTTCTGACCAGCCAGAGTATCCATTTTAAATGACGCTTTATCATACGGTTTAACGCCAAGTGCGCACACCAAATCACTCAAAACAAAAGTCAACTGCGAACCAGGATCATGCTGACAATACACCAACTTCAATTTGCCAGTCATTGGATTCAAAATACGAGCAGCAGTAATGCGGTTAAAAGCTGCTTTAACATTTCCAATCTTAACATTACGCACAGGAACTGTGGCACCAGCATCATCTTTGCCGATCGAATCCAGAGAATCACGTGACGTCACATAAAAATCATGCAGAAAAAAAAGTGTTTCCTATCGTTGTTAGGCCCACATTGATGAAAGTTGTTTGCATGATTACACTCCCTAACCATATGCTGGCGCAAACAATTCAAACATTTTCCAGCTTTCACAATAACATCTCTCCGATCTTTAGGTGTCAAGCGCAAAAAATCTTTACAATTAGACAAAAAATGATATTCAACTTGACCACGTGACGAACAATAAAAACATGCCGGTATGTCACTACGTCTGGTCACACCACCGCGCGGTGCGCCAACAGCAGTCGAGTACTGCAAACTCCCTGAAATCACATTATCATGGGGTTTTACCGACGTCTGCCTAACCGGACATGAAGGCAATTTTCCTTTGCCAAACTTTTTAAAATGCTGCGACTCACCAGAATCGCCCATTAGCACAATAGCAAAATCAGTCTACCTTACTTGCAAGCTGCTTCGCCTGCTTCCTGACCGACATATGGTTCATATGATTATGGAACTTGTCAGGAATCGAAGCTTTACCCTCACCACCGGTAGCTCACGGCGAAGCAGACTGAGACGCCTGAAAAACGGCGTCCCACAGAGATCGGCCCTGGCTCCACATTATTTCAACATTTACACCCACGACCTGCCAACTACGGTCTCCGCAAAATATGCTTATGCGGACGACCTGGCAATTCTCCACTCCGCCAAGTCGTGGAAAAATTTAGAAGACACCTTGAGCCAGGACATGAAAACTCTCTCAGCCTATCTCCAGAACTGGCGACTGAAACTCAGCGAAACCAAAACTGTGGCAGCAGCTTTCCACCTCCATAATCGGGAAGCTGATCGTGAGCTACACGTCCAGAACAACGGAAAATCTCTGTCCTTCTGCCCAGAACCAAGATATCATGGGGTGACACTGGACAGATCGCTCACATTCCGCCACATTTGGTGTCACTGCGCAAGAAACTCACATCCCGCGCTGCGCTACTCAAGCGCCTGGCAGGCTCTAGCTGGGGGGCGAGGGCTGACACTTTGCGTATAGCAGCCTTAGCCCTTGTCTACTCTTCATCAGAGTACTGGGCACCTGTTTGGTGCAGCAGTGCTCACTGTCATAACATTGACACTGCCATAAACAGCGCCCTGAGCACAGTGACCGGATGCCTGCGTCCCACACCATTGGACAACCTCCCCATTCTCGCTGGCATCCAACCCGCTGAGCTTCGTCGCGAAGAAGCCACTCTGTCCCTCGGTCGACGGGCACTGGAGCCTAACCACCTTCTCCACCACAAGATCTCTGCTCTCCCAAACGAGCACCATCGTCGACTGAAATCAAGACACCCATTCGTGCCAGCCGCTCAACTTCTTATCAATGAAGCTGATGTACAAGACATCTCTGCGGCTGCTTGGGCGGACCATAAATGGAGTTCTGAATGGAAGTCAACCGCCACCAGACTCTATTCGTTCATCCCCGACGCCGACACACGCCCCATCGGTCTAACACTACCAAGACAGGCATGGGTGCACCTTAACCGTCTCCGTACGGGCGTCGGGCTTTTCCGCTCAATCATGCACCAATGGGGAATGGCCTCTTCTTCCTCCTGTGAATGTGGTGCCAAGGAACAGACCACAGACCACATCATCAATGACTGCTCCATCTTCAAGCCACCTAACGGAGTGGAAGGTCTGCGTGTCATCGATGATGAAACCAAAGACTGGCTGCTCTCTAGTAGCCTTCCAGTGTAGTCCGGGAACATCTTGAATCTGGGGTGGTAAAAGGATAGACCCTCGGCTCCAGACGCTCACACGACGACGAGTCGACTTGCGCGTTTCCTCCCGTACTACAAATTCGAACAAACTCTGAAAAGTAGGCTCATCAGTGCCACCATACTGATCACCTAAAAAGTCAAGATAACGCTGCTTAGCGTCAAACGGGAGTCGCTTAGCCAAATCCAAAACAAAACGTCCTTCCAATTTATCGCGCTGACCATAAGCTTGCGCGTAAAGCAGACACTGCGACAATTCATCTTTAAACTTTTTCAAATCACTGGAAGAGATCGAAGTCAATTTGCTACCATAGCGATACTTTCTAATTTCTGGTTCGAAAAAAGACCTCCACGAACCCCAAAACGCTGGGACAAGCGAGCTAACGACATTTCTATCCTGTCTTCTTCTGACAAGCCAGGAGTGTCGGAAACCAAATTAGCAATCGTTTGAGCAGCTGTTCTAACATAAGCTGCTTGTAACAAAGTCAAACAAGTCCCTTTAAAGGGAGAAGCTGCCATCAAGGCCGTAATGCGATTTTTAAAGAAGATAAATGGCATATTATTACCATCGTAACCAATCAAGGCCGCCTTATCAAAAAACGTCCTACTATTTTGGTATTCAAAAAAGCAATCCTGCTGTTGAGAACTCGATTTAGCGGGAGAAGACAAGCTATATCCCTTAAGGGGCTGAGGGGGCTCAGTCACATGCACAACACGATCACGATCTTCACACACGTTAAAATCCACTTAAATTACGTGTAGCTGGGCGATCAAACACTAGCGACGCAGAAAACTGTGAACAGGGCAAAACATTACTTTTGATAGCCGCCCCGTGACCTGTACGCTCTGGGGGAGGAGTTCGTCTAAAATTCGCTGGCCTTGGCTTTAAATCCTTCAAAAGATCCTTAGTTGCGGCCCCGAGACCTTCTGAAACAGCTTGAAAACATGCGGATTGTACTGGTCCACTTACGGATTGAACAGGCGTCTGGAAAAATTTATGTAAATTTAACCGTGATTAATGTTCACTTCTGGAATGGCTAGATGATCCCTTCATAGAGCTACGCCGGGAGCCCGCCTCTGATCGATATTCAGCTAAAGCTACCTCCTTACGTTGTTCAGCTCTCAACTGGGCGTCTTTGAGTGCGAACTTAGCACCTTCACTTCGGCTCTTGCGGTAGCCTCAACTCGTATGCCTTCAGCTCTCGCTTCGGCCTAAGCTTGTATCTGGAGCTCCTCTTGTCTTAGCTGCAGGTTAATTTGTGCAACTATCCGTGACGAGCTCTCATACATCCTAATGCTTACATTTGAGGCGCTATCCTCAGGATGTATGTCAGCATCCAACCTATCTGAGAACTCACTTTCTTTTTGTTCGAAGTTATTTGTTAACGAGTTAAATTCGGGATCTACCCTATTACGAAGTTCTGCCAAAATTGCAGAGTTGAAAATTTTACTCAAAAGTGCATGGAAATGCCGTAATTCCTCTTCTAAAGTAGATAAGTTAGATTGAAAAATTAACAGTTCCTGCTTATCACTCAAAGAACCTAGGGCTACCGAAAGTTCCCCAATTTGAGTCAAAATATCCCTTCTAAGATGCCGGGCATCTCGAACTGACTTAGCCTCATCGTTACTGGGTCCCTCCCCAGAATGGCCTGCCCGACCGCAAAGAACATCATCAGGCTTAAACTCAGTCGAGTCGACGGCGGCCGAGTCCCTGTCGCCACCGAGTGTAGACATATTAAATGTTGGGGTTAATTTAACAATTAAAAAATTAAGTTACACAAACACACAAAATATTACAGTAGTTATAAAAAACTTAACTGCAAAGACCGTAAAAATACAAAAAGAATTTAAATGCACAATATCGTAGTTGTAGGGGTATATATATGAAGTCCTAAACTTCCACAAAACTTGCTTGGATCCGTCCACTTGAATCTTCAAGCACAGATCGATTGTCTTTAATTTTCTTTTTTCTTGCCAATAAATGTCAATGTTGTTTTTCTTGATAACCAACAAAGAAACGTCGTTAATTTTTAGCTTGAAATTTTTCAGTAGCAACTGAGAAGAAACGTTTTTATTATTTATGCTTCTGTAGACTACCAACCAGAAACAAATCGTCTTTTATTATTTATGGTCACAGCCGGGACTACAGAGAAGGGAACTTCCGACTGAAAAAATTTTGCTTCTGTCTTTGGGCTTTAAGAGGGTCGTTGTGCGCATGCGCGAACCTCTTAGTGGCATGTTCGCTTGTTCAGTATTGGTTTGTCAGTTGAAGACTGGAGGTTAACTTATGAAGTGATGTAGTAGTCTAAGCTTGCTTTGCTTTAAAGTTAAGACAAGTGTGCAGAGTAATGGTGAGAAAGACTTGAACAAAAAGCAATACAGCAAGCAACGTTATAAAATGGTGATTCAGGCTAGGCTAAGCTTTTTGATTTTTTTTAGACAGTTCAACTGCAATTGCTGTGAGGCTATTGACAGAGCATGTTTTTAACAATTTTGGCTGATGTATTCTATAAATTACCTGCAAACATATATGTTTTTCAGTGTTTATTGTATATTTGTACATTTTTTGTCACAATTATCAGCAATTTAGTTGGTTACCGTAAAACATTTTGTGTAGCCTACGGTACCTCAATGCCAGTCAGGTCACAAATCTAACCGACAGATGCCAAAATTTCAATGTTTGTCTTTCCAAAGAATGAAGAGTTGAAAAGAAAATGGTTTATAGCAATTCTGCGTAAAGATTGGACATTAACTAACTCGCACAGAGTGTGCATAGAGCATTTTCGGGAAGAATACATAAAGAGAGTCGGCATGAAGGGGTGCAACCTAATTCGTACCATGACCAATTCGTAAAGAGAAAAAATAGCACAAAGCCTTGATCGCTACAAAGCCGAAGTCGCTAATTGGAGTTTCCGCAAACATTTTAAAGTTAGGGTTAAGCGGAAACTCTGATCCGTGTGTTATTTTGGCTTTTTTAATTTTTTTTAATCCTAACCTACCCTAATTTTTTTTAACACTAACTCTAACCCTTACTTTAAAATGTTTGTGGAAACTCCGATTAGCGACTTCGGCTTTGTGCTATTTTTTCTCTTGATCTTTTCATGGTATGAATTAGGTTGCATCCGGCGTGAAGCACTTGGGCGCCAAGGGTATCAACGTTGCGACTAAAGGAAAATGCTGTTCCAGATCTATTTTTCCTCACCTGCCAAGGCATTTGTCAAAAAACACTCTCTATGTCTCGACCAACAACATCTGGTACCGGTACTGCTTCTTGATGTGACAAAGAAAACGAACGAATAGAAAAGCAAAAACTTGCATTGTTTCAACTTGATGCTCTGTGTGATTTTAATTCTTTTTTGCTTTAGCTGCAAGACGCAATCTTGCCTGAAGGATACTTAAAAGTTGTTGAAGATGAAAGTGTTCACTTTCATTACATTCAAAATAGGCTACTGCATGTGAATTTGACAACCATGTATGCAACAGGTAGGCTTTCTTACTCATCCAACTAAGAACCATTACAGTGAAATGACTTTATAAATAGGCTGGGGCTATATTTACACTATATAGTGTAATAATAGCCTCAATAGTGTTGCCAGATAAGGAACTCTGCCCTAATTTGAGAAAAGTTTAAAGCTGTTGAAAACAAAAAGTTGCATTTTGGAAAGCAATGGATATATTTATGAAGTGGAAAAAGTCCAGCAATAATGGACTTCCCACTGAAACGTTTACGGCTTGTATTCAGAGCATGTGTGCAGTTCCGAAACTTGCTGAATACCTCCAGGAGAAGCATGATTATGTCCTGATGAGTGGAAAATTTATGTCTGATCCTATTGAATCGCGCTTTGGTTGGTATTGTCAAACCAATGGAGGTAACTTCTTCATGTCAGTAAAGCAGCTGCTCGAGTCAGAAAAAAAGTTCGTTGTTTAAGTTTGTTACAACAACAAGCTTTGGTATCAGCATCTTGCCTGGTATCCTCTGACCAATCTCCCCCGGAAATTTCAGACGCTTCCTCTTTCAAATGGCTTGATGATTTCTTTGTTGTAGTTAGCATAGATGATTTATCTGATGTTGAATTGTTGATGCTAATGTTACGTGCTTTGTTAGTGGATACATTGTCCTTAGAGTATCTCACCGAAGAAAGTGCTCTGCTTGCAAAGAATTGCTTGTGCAAGATTATAAATGTACATAAAATCCAAGACTGTGTACCAGAAGAATATTCCCAGTTGTTTGAGTTAGCTGATCGTGGAGGTTTGTTTGCTCCTACAGATGCTCGACTGCACTACATTATTTTCTATATGTTTGTGTAGAGATCCTACCCCAATCAAGGTACTTCAAACATCCTCCGAAACCAGGCAACAATGAGCGACTTGGCAGTCGTGACACCCCCCTTTCAAGGGTTAATATGCTTGCCGTGGCAGCAGGGGACCTGGAGCCTCCGGAAACACATAGGCCTAACAATGTTGGCGTTGCGGCAGTATTATAATCATCTTTGTTTAATTTTTCAAAAAAATGAATATAGGTTATACGGTCTCATAGTATTGGCGATTCCATGTAGCCTTATGATTTTAAATGTTATAGTGAAATATATAATACTAAAGTTACGTTTTATCAGTGTTTGCATATTTTTTCTCACTATATACTCAATTGGAAGTGGCTATTTTTCCACACTTAATGCCGTGGTTACAATCAGGTGTTGCCAGAGTTGGGATTAAAGTTAGGAAGGGTTAAGGTAAGGGTTAGAGTTAGGAATAAGATTAGCGTTTTCATCTTTGCCCAGGACTAAAAAAACTTACAAAATTCAAGTTTTTGTTTTCAACAGCTTTAAACTTTTCTCAAACTAGGGCAGAATTCCTTATCTGGCAACACTATTGAGGTAATTATTACACTATATAGTGTAAATATAGCCACAGCTTACTCAATTTTGTGCTGAGTACCCTTAAAAGTTGTTACATGAAACAGAAAGACGTTTAGATGTTATCTTTTGTCGATTTTCGTTTGAGCGGTAGTAACCCTCTTAAGGCCCATGCCGTTTTTGAGTCGGAAGTCCCCTTCTCTGTAGTCCCGGGGTCACAGCAGTAAACCATAATCTCTTCGTTGGAAAATTGTAACATAAGATTCTCGCATCCATTCGTCTGTATGTAATGACCGAAAGAAACACTCTTCTGGAAACGTCTATTCGAGAATTGTATTTCTGTAAAAATAGCCACTGGCTGTCGAAATTGGATGCAACGTGATACACCACTAAACTTGTCACTACAATGCAAATTACTTAGATAAAAGACGGAAATTTTGTCCAGCTGGCAAGCACTAAGCAAAACAGTTAAATTTTATGCGACCAACAATTTTAAAATGACGAGAATAAATTACGATATTTCAAACGCACGTAAGCAGTTACTGTGACGTAATAATGATAAGCAATGATAAGTTATTCAAGCACCTGTTCAAGTTTGGCTTACACCTGTTCAAGTTTGGCTTACACCTGTTCAAGTAATTAAAGATGTAACGATGATGTAATGTTATGCTGCAGCTGCAATGTTTTACAGGTCTTGCAACGATTCTGCAATCTGCTCATTTTTTAGAAATATCCCATTACGTAATACGCTAAGATTCAGTAGACCTGAACGGTTTTATATGACGTTTGATATGAAAATTGTCCGTAACACTTGCATATTTCAAACATGTAGGCTACTATGTTCCATTGTTCCTGCTACTGACAAATAAACCAGGGTTACTCAACTAATGTTAACAAAGGTCCAGTTTGACAGGTTGAATACTTTTAGCAGTCCGGTGAATAGATTATTTCACACGCAACCACGAAAGTTAAATTATCTGTACCAAACCACATTTTTAGGTAAAATGTAACTGGACTTGGATTTCTGAGAAAGTGTTGGGGAGTCTGGAGAGCAAAGCCCCCAGCAACCAAGATAATTTCAGTAAAAATTTCTTCCTCCCAGTAGAAATCTGGAAACCCTGAAACGTGGCAATGAGGTTATTCTTTCAAAAGGTCCACCATCAACACTCAGAAGGTCCGGATTCGAACCGCGGTCCGCCAGTTGAGTACTAGCCTTGAAATAAACCATTGATTGATAGAAAATGGAGAACTGGAGATAAAGCTCCGGCTCCACAGCAAGCGGACTTAAAGGCTCTGGCTCTATTAAAAACGCTTGGCTCCGTAGCGTTTGTAAGCTAATGTAGATCTTTCTCTTGCATCATGCGTCAATCCGACAAGGTTTGCTAATGCTCTCCTTTATCTTGCAGTTTAATATGAAGATGATTATAATCTTATAGGCTATTGATGATGGGCACTGGAGATGCAGCGAACCCAAAATTTTTATCCGCACACCGCAATTGATCAGGAACTTTGGCACTGTACCGCACACCGCAAATTACAAAATTTTCAAAAGATATTTTAACGCGTTATTTTTTAGAAAGTCAGTTGTGGCAAAAAAAACACTCATGGCATATAACTGGTAACCTACCCTACCAATACAGTTGTGCACTATCTGACTAGGCTAACCAGATCACATTGTCTTATCTGCAATGCATCTAAGTTCTAAGACATCATGCTTTTTCAAATAGAATGTTCCTGGATCCAGTATCAGGACTTTTGAACACTTTTTGTAAGCAATTATGCAAGTTTAATGTCAATGGTTGTATGAACTACACACTACACAGACAGACAAGACGTCAAGAGTAAAACTTATAGCCTGAACTCACTTGGCCAACTGTTATATAGTAACTATAATGCGGTAGTTGCGCTAGGCCTATAGCCTGGTAACTGGGAGCTGAGCTTATCAGCTAGGCTATTAACCAAAACCACTCGTATAGCTTCCCTCACAAGCCAGCCTCAAAAACCCTGTCAACTGCAAGCCATTCGCATAGCTTTCCAGCTTAGGGTTTCCGTTAAAGGAAAAAAAAAGTGATCCGTGTTTCCAATTTAAATTTTCATAACTGATATTTCTTGACAGTTTACGCGGTAAGCGGCGGGGCTTTGTCATGTCAGCCTTCCACGCGGCGCGGCGCGAAAAAGTCAAAAGCACGGCTCGGTTATCGAAATTATAATGACGTTGTGCACTTGGTAAAGTATGGTTGTCTGAGAACTGCTACATCCACTAGGTGCCGTTGAATGGAGACTTGTCTATAACATGCGTTTCTCAAGCGAAGGCTACACCCCGAAATCAGCAACAGGGATGCTTGATCTTGCGTTTCTTTGTTGCCTACATAAAGTCGGGTGTTTTATTAACTAAGCTATCCGATGATGTCGACTAGCCTATAGCTTAGGCTACAAACTAGGTCTACTGTAGGCTACATAGCAGGGTTGATCTCTAAATAGTCAAAACTGGTTTTGACCACTAAGCGGTTTAAACCTGGTTTGAACCGGTGAAAACTAGGTTTAAACCGGTCAAAACCCAGAAAAATATTTTTATGTAGTGAATGGTCGGCTACCTGGGCTATGGGCTATTTAGGAAATAGAAAAGCAGTTGTGAGTTGTGACCATTTTGATATGCAGGCCTCGAAATAGCTGGCGACCATGGCCGCCTGAACTTTCATTAATGGCCGCCAATAACGACCTGTCAGGCAAAATTTGATGGCAAATGTTTTTCATAAAAAAAAATTTGTTGGAATAAATTCTTGTACTTCAGTTGGCTGTGCAAATTGTTTATCGTTCTACCAATCATTTTTTGGTTCATCAGAAACTTATTTTTAGAATTTTAATTTTCTCAATAATTAAAATAACCAACTGATTGAAACATCAAAAATAAACAGAGAAATTGAATATTTTTTGTTCCAAATCCGGCATTTACGTTATTGTTGATCAAAACAAAATATATTTGAACATCATAACTAAACATGGAGGGTAATATTTTTAATTCCATTGAAAAGCAACTTGATTTATACACTAAAGGGGTTTTGACCAGTAATAGGTGGTCAAAACTGCCCGGTTTAAACCAGGTTTTAACCGGGTGGTTTAAACCGCCCCGGTTTAAACCGACCAACCCTGCTATATAGGCTAGGCTATCTGCCAAATACCTTCTTTGTGCAGTGGCAAAAACACAGAAAAGTAGTAACTCTTTTTTGCAAGGTCGGATTTATGTAAGTTATAGCTAGCTATTTAGGCCTAGACATACCATTATGTTTTGTTGAAAGCGTCCCCCCCTACAACTACTTGCTGTATCAGCCTCTGTCTTAGTGCGGTACGCCTTGCTGATCGTTCGCTGCGAGGGTAGCCTAAAATAAACTACGGTACGTCACGGCCAGATACTAGGCTTATTAGTTAGCTAGATTATTAGTTAGCTTCAAGTAACTCTGCACAAAACAATTTACAAAAAACATTGACAATAGGCCTACCACATTCCTATTTTCAGGGTCGTTGGGAGAATAAGTTTGACCGAGTGCCAATGGAAGGTCCGGGCCCACCAAGTAAGACACTTTCAAAGAAACAACTGGACTCCATAAAATGTGTAGAATTTTCTATGCTTTTGTCACTCCTGGAAAGATTCCGGGCCGCTAAAATTATTTCAGACTCAAAAGTACCCCGTGGACCTTCCTGTCAAAGCCACTGCCAATTTCTGCCCATCGAAAACGAAAGCCGAGAGCAAAAAAGCATGCAAAATAGGGTTGTCAAATGCAATAACGACACACTGGGTGGCGGTAAACGTACAAAGTGAGGTACCGGTAGCCACTTTAACAAGTCGAAATTCTGCCACTGCAAATGACTACAATGCAAGCGCCAACCAATCAGAATATGTTATAAGAAGCTACCGTCCAATTGTGACCGTTCTAGCACTCAGCCAGAGAGTTAATCCTTGTTTTGAACTTATTTAATAATTACAGAAGAAAAAGAGCAATAGCAGTAGTGAGAATCGAACCCGGGTCAATGAAATAACTGCTTTTTAGCCTTAACCCTAACCCCTAAGCCAACCAGTTGACAAAAAAACCGATCACTTAATTTGCTTTGTATCATCTTCTTTTGGCGATTTTTACGTTACTTAAACCGTAGCTTATGATTGGTTGGCGGTTTCATTCTAGTCATTTTTAGTGGCAGAATTTCGACTTGTTGAAGTGGTTACCACAAAGTGATGCACATTTGCATAAAAGTTGCCGGATGTAGCTAAAACCATCTATGCTAAAAAAACTAGTCCTTGCAGCTAATTTCTAATGCGCTCGACTAGAATAAAAAAAAAAGTTTTATCGACTTGATTGTTTGCTAATTTACAAGGAGTTAGAGTGTTAAGAGTTGGAACTGTGGAAGTTTTCAACGCTTTTATGATGTACTAGGCGTGGGAATGAATGCCTGAAGTTTAGTTCGCTGATTGATTCCTTTTCCACATCAAGTGTTAAAAAGAAGGCTCTAATGCTGTTTTTTATTTGTTAGATGAAATTTTGTTGCTGTTGTGAATTGAGAAATTTTTAATGCAGTATATATTTGATTGTCATAATGGATAAGTCGAAGCCAGAAGAATGTGACATTGTATGAGTTTTTAATTGTGTCAGTTGTTTTAATTGAAGTGTGTTTCAATTGTTTCGTATGACTTTTGATTTTTATTAGGGTCGAATTAGGGACTGGCTAATTTTGTTGTGTCTTGCGGCTAAAAACGCTTTCAGCAACCTGGCAACCCTGATTTGCACTTGCATTTAATTGTTGTTTTGTTTACAACTTTACAACCAATGGTGCAGTTGTAACGTACAACTGCAACGTTTGTTTCCAAATGGCTTGCAGTTGACAGGGGTTTTGGCTTGTGAGGGAAGCTGTACGAATGTTTTTGGTTATTAGCCTAGCTGATAAGCTCAGCTCCCATTACCAGGCTATAAGCCTAGCGCAACTACCGCATTAGTTACTATAACAGTTAGTCCAGTGAGTTCAGGCTATAAGTTTTACTCTTGTGTGTGCAGTTCATACAGCCACTGACATTAAAATTGCATTATTGCTTACAAAAAGTGTTCAAAAGTCCTGATACTGGATCCAGGAACATTCTGTTTGAAAAAGCATGATGTCTTAGAACAGGGATGTGCAACCTTTATTACGGGAGGGCCATACATAAATAACTGGGTGAAACCGCGAGCCGCACGTTTATTTAACATATGGTTTCTAGTAGTTGCAGGAACAAAAATTAATTTTTTGGTTGTTCATGTTATTCTTATGGCAGTATTAGGGGTTATCTCTTTGCAGATATAACAAGTCAAGACGCATAATTTTCTGAACAAAACTGCTATTCAAATTTATTGTCACACCGACTTTATTTTCAGTTCAGTGAGAAATTTGCAGCTGTTTTTTTTCCAACTGCTTTTTCCCAATCAATCAGTTCAAGTTGGATATCAGCTGGTGCTTTGTCACTGTCCGTGTTGAATGGCGAAGAGAATATATCAAACAAATGTTCATGAGATTTGAAATCCTTGAAACAAGCCAAAAATTCATACAACAATTTTTCAAGTTGGTCTGCAAATTCAGTTTTCTTCTCAGGATGCATTCCATAGTCTCTCAAAGTTGGAAAGTAGAAAAATTTTCAGTCTGCATGTGAGCTTTCCAAAGTCGTAATTTGCTCATAAAGCCTTTTATGTGACCATACATTTTTACGTTCCAAATGATTAAATACAATGGATTTGCGGTTACCGGTGGGAGATTTCTAGGTGCTCTTCCACAAGACGCCCTGTTAATCAACCGGACAAAATGATGACGTCACACACATTGGAATGGACTATTATGAAGGAGGATGTGCTGGGTGGAAATGCAATGAAACATACCAGAAGGAAATTGTCTCCCATTTATTCATTTGTTGTTTAATTTAAACAAATTTGCAATCGTTAAAAAGCACAAGCATAGATCTAACCAACTAAGTTAACACCAAGTCCCAAAATACTACTAGCTCCATCTGGTGGCCACCTAAACTTGACCAAATTCAAACCATTATCAAAAGTTTATTTGCAATGATAAAATCATTAAACGACAGCCAATTAAAAGAACATGTTACTGTTTATTGAAGGGCTAACTTTCATTTTTATACTTTATTTAATATACGAGCAATCGTTGTTCGAAGACAGCCTCCCAGCGAAGCTTTTGCACAAGACATTTCAATGCAATTCAAATGACTTTTATGTCCCGCACCCTGAGTAACTGCGAACAGAAGTATCCGGCTATCGAAAAAGAAGCTACAGCAATCATTGAAGCCGTTCGAAAATGGGCCCATTTTTTAAAGGGTTGCACCTTTTCAATTGTCACCGATCAGCAATCGATCTCATATATGTTTGATAGACGCAACCGTGGGAAGATCAAAAATAACAAAATTTTGTTGTGGCGTCTAGAGCTAAGTCAGTTTCATTACGAAATCCGTCACAAGCCCGGAAAAGAAAACATAGCCCCTGATTTGGGATTGTAGATCATAGGGATGCGAAACTTCATCCGCTTTTGGCTTATCCGCAACACTAGAAAGGTTACGTTTTTTTGTAATTTACAAGATATTTTACTTTTTATGGGTTATATAAGAAGAGTGAAGTTGGTTTTAAAGTAATTTAAGGTTTTTAGTTGAAAGCAAGCCAGCAGTAAAGCGTAAAAAAAAATGTCAAATTGGCAATTGACCCTTCTAATGTTGAAGGAACAACGGAGTTGCGCGTCCCGTAATGGACCGTCCCTACCCCTGATGCACTATCAAGAGTGTCTGCAACTCTGAGCCCTGGCAAAGACTTGCTTTCCTTACATGAATCACTTGGACGTCCAGGATATGTTAGATTGTAGCACTTTATTCGATCCCACAACTTGCCGTACACCAGCGAAGAGACTAAAGCAATTTGCAACCAATGCCAAACTTGTGCTGAACTCAAACCACGTTTTTACAAACCACCAAAAGGAACTCTTATCAAAGCTACGCACCCATGGGAACGACTATCTGTTGATTTCAAGGGTCCTGTTAAAGGTTTGAAGCCCTATTTGTTAATGATTGTAGATGAATATAGTCGCTACCCATTTGTGTTTCCATGCAAAAGAATGCCTTCCGAGTCCGTCATTGATTGTTTAACTAACTTATTTTGCCTGTTTGGTTTCCCTGCTTACATCCACAGCGATCGAGGAGCTGCTTTCACTAGCCGAGAGATCAAAGATTTTCTTTCTACGCGTGGAATAGCTACTACAGTAGAACTCGGTTAATCCGGATTCGGTTAATCCGGATCTTCGCCTAATCCGGATGAAATTGGAAGTACAAATGATTTGTAATCTTTTTCTTAAGAAACAGCTTCGGATTATCCGGATTATTTAATCCGGATCTTCGCCTATTCCGGACAAAAGTTGCGCTTTCTCTATCGCTTTATCCGGATTTTCCAGACAGTTTTGCCATTTTATGCTAAAACGTAACGTGGCTTATTGCGAGAAATTTCTTATCTATTGTTCCGTTAATGTGACGCAATAAATTATTGCGGATTTCTTCTTTTCATGAACAGTAATCCCTCCTAACGCAAAATTCGTGCGCAAATGCCCAAACTCGTACTGTAACTTGAAAAGATGTCGGTGGAATTTTCGGCGGTATGTCGGTGATGTTTTTCCAATAGAAGACTTTGTTTGATTTTTTGTAAGTTTTCCAAAGAAACTCGTCTTCCGTAACTGTTTTCAAAAGTTTTGAGTGACTAGGCTACAGATTATTCCGACACGCATGTCTGAAGATATAACTTTTGCCAGTGTGTTCTTGCGTTAGACGCAGAGTCTACAAATACAATCGTTTTACATGCATAGGCTACTGCATTTCAAAAGAATTCTATCGCTAATATGGTGATCGCGCGTCTCGGAATTGACAGATGACCACACTAATGCGCTCAATTTCGGTGATTTTTACCGATACCCTTCTATCTAGGTAACGTCAGGCTTGATAAAAACCGTCATCGGTTAACCGGATCTTCGCCTAATCCGGATGGAATCGCCGGTCAAATCGAATCCGGATTAACCGAGTTCTACTGTAGTTGCTCATCACCTTACCATCCTCAAGGAAATGGACAGGACAGGCGAAAGGACAAACCAAACGGTATGGAAAACAATAAAACTTCTTTTGAGAACGCACCATGTTCTGGAGGACGATTTGGAGAAAGTCCTTCCACAGGCTTTGCATTCTATTAGGTCATTGCTATGTGTCGCGACTAATCAAACACCCCGCGAGAGGTTATTCTCATTTGCACGACGAGCCATGTATGGCATGGCAATGCCTTCGTGGCTTTTGGACTCCGGTAAAACAGTTTTATTGCGACGCTTTGTGCGTAATAAAGGTGAACCTGTCTGTGATCCAGTAATATTACTCAATGCGAATCCTACTTATGCTCGTGTACGATATCAAAGTGGAAGAGAGGCGACTGTTTCGACTTCGGATTTGGCACCCTCTCCTCAAACTGAGGTTGATGCAGAAAAATGCCTTTCTACTGTACAACGACAGATCTTACCTTAAATGTGTTGGATGAACCTGAAATCCATAACATACTAACAAACGATTATAACACGCCGTCAACAGACGTTCCTTCGAATTTAACTACTGACGTTCACGAAGACAGTAGGCCTACTTGTGATATTACAAACCTGATCACATCAACTAATAAAGGGTTTACTGACAACAGTACACCTATCTTGAGACGTTCTACTAGAATTCGAAAGTCACCAGAAAGATATGGCTTCTGAGTCAACATCTTGTCTGGTCCTTTTCGAAATTTATTTGGCGGGGGAGAATGTGGTGTAGCGCGTGTCGTCACGCACCACATCTCTCTTGCCGACAGCGCAGTGTGGGTTTGCCGATTGCCTGGCTTGGCTTCTTTTGGTTTCTATCGTGTTGGTTCATTCTCTAGTTTTCAGTTAACAGTGTAGCAGTGCAATCGGCAGTTTAAGTAGAGTCTTGTTTTAGTTTGTCATTTAATACTTTCTGTTAACATTTTTTAAAGCTAGTTTTCAATTGCAGGATATTCACGTTTTAAGTTTATTAAAGCCTACTTTACTGAAATGAGTTTGTTGGTTTCAATGTAGGTCATGTCATGTCCGCAAATATTTTTCCGCAGTTTCCGCTAACCCTCGAGTTGTTTCTGGAAACTTCGGCTTTGTGCTGTTAAACTGCAATCAGCGACTTCGGCTTTTTTATTTTTTTTTCTCGATATTTTTAGGGTACAAACTGAGGGTACGAACTTGGTTGCACCCCTACTTTAGAACCCCCCAAAAAATTGGGCTACTTTTGAGCTACTTTTTGCATAAGCTTGGGCTCTTTTTTATATTAACCTCTGGCAACCCTATTTGTTTGATTGTGGAAATCTTTATCCTTGGACTGATGAAGATTTTTGAGAGCTTTATAACATTGTATATACTTGTGTTATTAACTATGTTGTCATTAGTGAACCAAGCCAATGAGCAAATTTTCAGTTTTTAGCCAATAGCTATATAGCTCTGTAAGTAGAGTAAAGTCTATTGATGAGTAACCTACATTTGTTTTATGTGTGATTCATTACAGGTTTTCTGACCTTAATTTCTAAATAGGTTTTCTAAATAGGTTTTCTAAATCAATATTGCTGCAACATTAGACCTGTCTATGTTTTGTTTTAGCAGATTTAAAAAAATTTTGGTGCAATTCAAGGAAATTTATGTTTGCATAAATTTGTGAAATTCTGACTAAACGATTTATTGTGGGCTGAAAGCTGTAAAAGACTGCATAAATATTGAGTTAGCTATTTCCATTACATCATTTCATGTGTCTTGTTTTTCCACCCAGGGACAGAAAAGCATTTCCTCATGTTTAATTGTTCTCTGGTCATAATGATCAATATGGTGCAGTGCTGCTAAAACTCTTGAATAACTCTATGTATCCCACTGCAGGCTTGACAACACTACAAGGATGTGTTTTCTTTTTGAAATTTTTTTTGCATGCATTTCTTTTGTTTGCCAATTTAATTGTTTTCATATATGGCATAGGGTGATCATTTTTTTGGGTGCTCACTTTTTTTCAACAAGCTTTAAACACACACTTGATTTGCAGTTTGCTCAATAGCTGTTCGTATCAAAATAAACTGATGTGGTATTATGTCAAGAGTTACTGTGTATATCAAACATGTGTTAAAAACTTTGTAAAACATGTAAACATCCAAAAAATTGGTTACCATTAGTTAATCGTTGAATTTATATTTTTAGAGTGACTTTTTGAGCTGTCAGATATTATAACACTTTTGCTTATGCTTGAAAGTATGAGCTTTTGTTTTCACTATATTGGCTTTCTACTATAGTCATCTCCATGGCCTCTCTTTATCCTCACCATTTGCAAATCACTTCTATACAGAGATTCTTGCTTGGAATTTGTTCAACATCGATTTCATTTGTGGACCCTTACAGAGATGGTATGCACATAATGACCTATTTTTAAAAGATTTACCTCTAAGCATTTGAAATATATATATACAACTTAGTTATTACCATCTTTTTATGAAAAAAAAATGTAAAACCTATATAATACAAGATCTGAGTTTTGAATTTGGCAATTGAATATGATGAATGCTTTAGGTTGTAACCATATGCATAGGCGTCGAAATAGGGTGGGCCGGGTGGGCGGCGCCCACCCTGCCGTGAAACGAGGTCGGGAAAATATGTTTCGCCCACCCTGTTTTCATGACACTTATGAAGTATTTGTTACAATTATTTCCGTTTTTGTTAAACGCTGAATTATCCAACCAACTGCAGCGCAACTTCTTGTTTTACGCTTAGCTTCGCTTGGTATCCGACAGAACTAAGCAATTCCGCAACAATGCTGACTTGAAAAAAAGGCGGTGCTCACTGCATTGTTGTGGTTACGACAACTGCCACACGCTGGCCATTCCTAGTGAGAGAAAGCCACGTTTGATCTTTTCTCGGAATGGCCTCACTTTCGTTACATTACAATCAAACTTCAGTTCCGGGTCAGCGTAAGGGATTATAAATATGACATCATAATGAACATGACAATAAAATAACCGATACAAACTAAAGACGTACTGAAACAATCGCTTTTTACAAATCTTTCCTCACAAACTTGTTGCTGGGTATAAACTGGGGCACCGCGCGATGTTGTCATTTCATTATTGAAAAGTTAAACTTGAAGCAAAGTCAAACATCTATTCGCGCATTCTTAAAACCAGCTTCCAAAAGGCGTCGAGATGATAACGCTAGAGAAGCCACGTCCACCATGAATGAACGTAGAGATGACAGTGATGATGAAGAAAGCAGTGCTTCAAGGATGGACAGTGGTGAAGTCAATGTCTCAGGCAATGCACCGGTAGTTGTAGATCACAGCATGACCCATGGATCTCTACCTGCTCCATTTGACGTTAGCATGTTGCCGGATCAGCTTCCGGCTCGGGAAGGTCAGGTGTTGCAAAGGAAGCTTTTTTTTCCGAATTCCAGGGGATGCGTCTTAACCCTGGTGGTATTTGTTACTGTAGATGCTGTTTGTGGGCCTCGGAAAACAATCGGTTATCTGCCGCAGACCAATGAAAGTTATACAACAGCAATATCCGCACAGTCAGCAGTCACCTGTCCGAACATTTTGCGGCAAATCCGAAGGCGCCATTTTAAGGATAACAGGTCACCAGTCACGCACTTTTTGGGTCGCAAAGGAAAACATAAAAGAAGTTTGTAAAAAAAAAAAAAGAAAAGTTTGTTTTGTTTAGCAGTGCTCATAAGATCGCAAGGCGCAAAAAAGCAAACATCAAACCTATTAAAGCTTAATTGCTGCGGCGGCGCTAAACGCAGTTTGTGAGAAAGACTAACCATTGCGAATTTACGAACATACACATTCAATGAAATCTGTTTGAAAACTCTCGCCCACCCAGAATTCCTCTCTTCTAAGAAAAAATCGACGTCTATGACAATTATCATATTGGGGTATTTTGTATTTGGGTGATAGTAAAACGTATTTGTGATTCAGTACTTTGTAGTTGTATTGGCTTTGTTGTTGCTAATTTGCTCAACTGGCCACATTTTGGTCAGCCCAATTTTTATATACTTTTCATTTCTTTCGAATCACTCAATAGCCTACGTAACCTTTGTATCTTCAGAAAATCTTATGTTTAATTGATTTGTTTGTAGATTTGATTTATATATTTAACTATTGTTTCACAAGTGTTAACTTTAAATTAAGAATTTAAGCTGGAACTTCACTTTCTGTGTATGATTTTAGGATTATTGAAGCATAAATTTTTTTCGAAAATTTTTGAGATATTGTATATATAGCTCCAGTACTTTGTAGGTTAATAGAACACACTTTGCAAGGGTGTTGTATTTACTTAAATTTCATTACTTGAAAATCGTTTAAAAAAAGTATCAAATATTCAAAGGCTCAGATGTGAGCATCTGAGCTTCATCTGCTACTTCAAAAGAAACTTGCTATTACTACTCAGGCTAAAGTACTGAGTGCTACCACTGCTTCCCCCACTACTTTTGTCTGAAACTGACCTCAGCAAGCACTTCATTGTGACAACAAAATGACCTTGAAAACAAATGATATCATTCAGTTACACTGCCGTTTCAACGTCGTAATAGAAAAAAAACTTTATTATAATACTTACAAAAAATTTAACAACACGCAAAATTAATATAAGCACTCAAAATCGAATTATGAAATGCTATATGTGGATTGTGGACGTTACTTTACAGTGCAGAAACATGGTCATTGTAATCACAAATGCTTAAAACACTTGCGGCATTTGAAATGTGGATTTACAGAAGAATACTTAAAGTTATATGGAAGGATAAAATCACATGTACTGGTATATACTATTTAAAATACCGTACTACTATTTTGCATTCATGAAATGCTGCCATTTGCACAGCAATCTATTCTCTTACGGTACTGTAATTATGCAAGCTAAGATGGAAATTCTACAAACAAATAAAACAAGAAAATTGAAGTATTTTAGCCACATAATTTGCAATAATTCTATTCAGAAACTAGAACCAAATGAATGGAAAACAAAATAGGGGCAAACCACCAAGGATTTGAACTAATGATATCAAAGACTGGTCAGGAATTGTCTCCTATCCTTGTCGAGAGGAAGGAACTTGATGATGATGATAGAAACACGTTCTAGGTGAAAATTATTGTTGTAACGCATCTTCAAATACACAAGCAGTCAAGCATTTCAAAATGCAAGTTGGTAAATAATTTTGTTGTATCTCAAAAACTAGAGCCAATTCGAAAAAAAAACAAGTGCATTTTCTAAATCATCATCATCATTTCATCATTTTCAGCCTGTGAGAGCCCACTGCAGAGCGTAAGCCTTCCCCTTTTCATGCCAATTTACATGATCATGTGCTAGTTGGTACCAATTGGTTGTATTGCATTGTCTGTCAATGTCGTCCCTCCATCTTACTTTTGGTTTTCCTTTCTTTCTTTTGGTTTCTCGTGGTGTCCATGTTGTTAATTTTTTAGTCCATCTATTGTCCTGATATCTTGCTATATGACCTGCCCAGGACCATTTTAGTTTCTTGATTGTGCTCAATATATCTCGTAATTTTGTTTGATTTCTGATCCATTTGGCAGTCTTTTTGTCTCGCCATGTTAAACCCATCATGATTCGTTCATGTGCTCTCTGCATAGTTCTTAGTTTAAGTGTTAACTTCTTTGTAAGATTCCAAGTTTCTGCACCATATGTAGCGGTTGGAACGATGCATTTTCTAAATTAGGGGTCTCAAAATACCCGAAAAATGACTCTCACATTGTGACTTTTAAAATTTTTTTTGTTGGCCTGTGTTAGTGTGTTATGAGTGAAATTTAACACATCGAATATCCTGACGCCACAGTTTTCCTGCCCTCATCGATTTTGATAAGAAATGTTTGGAAACACTATGTTAATAGTGCTGGAGTATGCCTGAATGGATGACAAGTATTAAGCCTGAATGGATGATAAGTAAGGTGGTATGCAAGTTTCACATACTTGCAAAGGTTTTGAACGATCTGATAGACTAGTAGGCATTGCTAGACATCAATTGTGCATCTCAAAGAAAATTTTGGGGTCTCCAAAGTTTCAACTAAGAAAATTGTTTACACAAATTGGATAATGTAAAAATTAAGGATTGAAAGAGCAATTAGTTTGTTGGGAGCTTGCTCCCCAGAATATTCTAACAAATTTTACCTTAAGTTGTTTTGGTCACTTTTTATGTCCCAATAATTAATTTTTGTACTAGAAACTTTTTTGTTTGACTGAATTCATCAAAATTAAACTAGATTTCAGTAGAAGTTAGGCTGTTAGAGTAACAAGGTTTGGTTTGAAATTAAAGTTAGTTTTACATTTTTTTTACAACCACTTATTTAGGTTTTATACTTCATTTATTAACAAACTTTTTTTTACCTTTTTTGTTTTAGTGAAATTTTCAAAATGTTTTTGAGTTGTGCCTACCTTTCTGTAATGTATTATATAGTATATATACAAGGAACATTTCACCTCTATTAACAGTGGAATAGATTAACTGAATTGTTAACTAATTTGAGTGAGCAATGTGTTTACTTCGGAATATTGCAATATTTTCTTTGTTGTTGAGGGGAACATAAGCTCTTTCCATTTTCTGACAAGCCCTGTGCCTCCAATCAGGTTAATGAAATGTTTCAAGTGAGCAAAGGTAAATGAAGAAATTTTGCAAGAGAACATTTATATACATGTTGTAGCATTTTGAGGAGGGCACATGACCAAGTGCCTCTCCTGGATCCGTATGGATCCTGGAAAGTGGAACCTCTCTCTGAAACTGCTAGATACACATTTGTTGATTGTAATTTCATCAAAGGTGGTTTTGTATTGCAGACATGGTTGCAGTTTCGGGAGAGACAACTGCATGCTCTGCTCTCAAGCACATGAAGAATAAGATGGAGTCCAATGCAACCGGGCGACGGATCCTGAGTGAAAAACCTCATATATCCAGCTCTACTGTTGACTTGCGGTTATTAGCAGGGTTGCCACGAAGTACCTTTGGAAGACAGTATGTGGACATGCTTAAGAAACATGTAAGAAATACAAACTTTGCATCATGTATCTACTTTTGGTAACCTTTGACTATTTATAAGACCGGATAAAGTTTTTGGCAAGGTCTATCAGGTGCTGACTGTTGATTCAAAGTTATCCAGAACTGACTCTATGTCCCCTCGCTGCTTTCTGTTGTGTCACATATGTGATTACAACAGGAAGCAGTGCACTGTATGTTACCGCAATAGGCGCGAAAAAACATTAGAGGTATTTCACAGTGTAGATTTTAACGATCTGTTTTAGCCTGATGCTGCGAGTTCGCTGTGGCTGTTAACTGTGTTCCGAAAGCTAGTGCAATTCGCCATTGCCACAACGAACTCGCAGCATCAGGCTAAAACAAATCGTTAAAATCTACACTGTGAAGTAAGCAACGGTCATGCTGCTAAAAGCGAAACTCAATCAATTGCAATCGAGGTATATTCTACGCCAAGGTACAAGCCAACGCAATACAAAAGTCATATGAATCGGCCAGCCCCACTAGTAGGGACAAAGCTGAGTTTGGATGATGATTGATGATAATATGGCATAGCTTCACTAGGCCTAGTAATGTTATACATTTTTGTGTAGTCCTAACGCTTGGCACTAATAGGTGCTAAGATTTCTGTATTGTTCTGTATTTTAATTAACTTCAGCAGTGGTTGGCCAATTCCATCTTATTGTATGGTGCGGGTCTGCTACTATTCGGTGAGTCCGATTCGGTGAGTCCGATTCGGTGAGAGCCTTTTTCGGTGAGAGCCCTATTCGGTGATTTTTTTGAATTTTTTTTTGAAAATTATCGGGTACCCTAGCCTAATTAAAACCCCTAACCCCCTAACCCCCCAAAAACCCAAACCCCCCCAAAACCCAAACCCCCCGAAACCCAAACCCCAAACACCCCCAAAAACCCCAAAACCCCCCAGACCCCAAAAACCCCCAACCCCCTATCCCTATCCCCTAACCCTATAACGGCAATGATAATTAGGCTACGGCGCGCAATAATTTAAAAAAAAAAACTCACCGAATAGGGCTCTCACCGAAAAAGGCTCTCACCGAATAGGGAACTCACCGAATCGGACTCACCGAATCGGGTCATTCCGGTATGGTGCATGTTAAATTGTTAATGCTTCACGAGCGCATATATATTATCTTTATTAAGTCTGTCAACCAGAGCTACCTTTGCATGCGATTTTTTCGGCTGATACAACCAGATGGATTTTACTAAATATATTCTTAGAAAAATGTAGTAAGCAGTAAGCACTGATATGTTTGTGCACTATCATGAAAACCAAATCTTTTGAACAGAAAATCACACCAGATAGCAGAAAGCCAGTAAAGTTCATTGATGACCCCGAAGAGGCGTACGTTATGCAAAGGTATAGAGAAGTGCATGACTTCAATCATTTACTGCTGGGTGAGTTCGATGGTTTTTTTCTACTTATCCTTACAAAATTTCTACAAGTAAAACAACTCCAGTTCACGAGGTTAATCCTGTCATAATGGCCGATCTGCTACTATTCAGAGAATGCGATTCGGAGATATCCCAATTCGTAGACGGCCTTTTTCGGAGATTTCTAAAATCCCACAGCGGCATCTATTTATTTAAATGAATTGGCTTATAAGAGGTTAATCAAATAAAGTCTCAGCAAGAAAGAAAAACAAGCTGTCAAACAGCGTTTTATGATCATGATTCCTCTCCTCAACGTTACTAGCATTAGCATAGTCCACCACTGTGGCCTACACCCGCAAGATATCAGCTAATTTACATGGGTATGGAAAGGTAAACACAAAAAACGCCTTCCCAAATAATCCCTACAAATTCTTTAAGCAGAAACCGTCGCTGGATTTTCAAGAAATTACCGATTCGGTCGTCTCCGAAATAAGTTGTCTCAGAATTGGGATTTCTCCGAAACGGGAAATTGCGTGTAACGGGGTATGCTTTTCAGCGTGTTGAATGCCGACTACATGCATAAAATTAATACGTTCGGGCAGCTCAATTTTCAGCACTGAACTAGGGTATACGTAAAAATATCAGTATAGGCTTAAGGTATAGGTGGAAGGAACTATTACCAACTTATATCTTGCAAGCGTCGAACGTGAACCCCACAGGGAAAGAAGAAAGGAATTTTAATATAATAATACCAATCACCAGTTACAAATTGGCATGTGATGAGCGATGGCACAATATCGGATAAATATCTCCTCAGTCATGGCCCTCATTGTTTTCTTCAGAAAGCATTCACCACCCTGATTTGTCGATTTTAGATCAACCTACCAACTATCGTGGTGAGGTGGCGGTCAAGTGGTACGAAGCGATACAAACAAACCTTCCCATGTGCTGGCTGGCTGCTATCGGTGGGACTGCAAGGTGGGTAGACAGTGACGCTACTGAGTGGACAAACAACGACTTTGTAACATGGAATTGAACACGCCTTGTCAGCGTTAAGGGTTTTTTTTTATGAACGCCCAACGCGTTTCACTCAATTGAAATAAGTGTAGTCGTTGTGAGGTAGGTTTTTGTTTAACTTTATGTAATGGAGCCGCTTTCAAACTGCTTGCGCTGTTTATATGCCATGCAGGTGTGCTTATGTACTGATTGTGTGCGTTTCAATCTAAGCCATGGTTACAGTGCCAGGAGTTATGAAGCCACCAACATTAAAGATTTTCATCATGACATTAACTCATAGCCTGTCATGCTGTCTCAAGAAGCTGTCACTCCAATCGCTGATTTATACCCTAACGGTTACGTTAGGCTTAGGGAGTAAATTTACACCCTGACTGTTACGGACGATCCAACAAAAGGGCGAAGTGTTGTCGCACCTGAAACATGACGTCGATCTACTCGTGGACAACGTCTCGTTGATCGTTTAATGTATTATTAATTAGGCTAATTATTGTAAAGTCTATGTTGGATTTCTTGTTTTTATTTTAAAGTTTGGGAAAATGTTATAAAATGTATCATACTCTCTTCTGATTAGTTGTGTTTAATTGATCATGCGTTGCTCTGTGTACACGACGTGTTGGCTTCTGGCGTGATTCGTGAAGCTCTTGTTCACGTTTCGCAATGTCTACTTTTCCGTTCAGTTGTGTTTTGAGAGTTGTAAAGTTTAAGTGCTTAATTTATGTTTGTGTTTGGCTATGTTTTCTTATAAAGCCTTGTTATGGCAACTTTATTAAGTAAATAAAATGTCAGCATCCACCAAGTTGAAGAGGCTGTACGCCGAAGACTTTGTCGGTATGGCCACGTACAACGAATGGAAGAGGACTCCTAGCTTGGTTCAGTCGATGGAAGTAGAGGGGAGTAATCCACGTGCACGACCAAAGAAGAGGTGGTGCGATAACGTGCGGAGCAACCTCTGAAAGGACAACCTTGTGGCGGTCAATGTTCAAATAGGAGTACGTACGTGGAAAGCCGCCATCAAGCCGGGTCGAATTTTGCTGACACTCAACTCTCGCAATACGGGGAACAAAGGACATAAAACCGAGCAAAAACTAACTAGATGAAGGGCACATGCTGAGAATGATCATAAAACTTCATTGTAAACGACAAGTTATATGTCGTTTATACACTTGATCTGTTATTCGTTAAATCTCGCAAAAAGTTTTTTTTTTCAATCATCACGTTATCGTCATTTTTTTTGCAGATTGGAATCCAAGTTGCGTCGAAGATTGCTTGAACACGACCTTTTGTGGCTACTCACATGCGCAAAGCGTTCCGAGTTCTTTATGAACTTGTATTTTGAAGAACATTTTCTTGAGGACATTGATGACCTGAGAGACGAAATGAACATCCGCCTCTCACCTTACAAGTAGTTTGGCTTGCATTAGGAATGTTGTATCAGTTACACTTACACCCCTTTACAATGCTTTTCATATTAAGTGTGAACATGGAAAGAGTTGTTGCGGTGATAAATTGGCACTTTCTAGAAAGAATTTTATTGCTTTCCTTAATCAGAGATGGGCAAGATCACCAGTTTTGGTCAAGATAACTTTTTGTGTACTTGAAACAATGAAGTTTTTGATCAATGATGTTGCAAAAAAAAATTTACAATAAGCAATGTGATTAAAGTTAGTTGGTATTGCTAACTGTTGCTTTTGATTACTCGATCGCTGACCTAAAAATGTGATAAATTAGTAACTGTTGCTAGTAGGCCTTATCAATCGTTGTCGTAGTTTGCGTAAAATCACAACGTCACACCCAAGGTCGAGAGTATTACAGTTCTGGCAGCAGATGTTTTCACTTAATATATATTTGTTTATATGGTAGAGATGAGCTAGAGATGAGAGAGACCATAGACCAACTGGCAAGGGCAAATGGAGTAAGATGGTATGGACATGTGATAAGGAGGGAGGAAGGAAGTTTTCTTAGAAAGGCACTAGATCTAAAGGTGGATGGGAAGAGGAAACGCGGTCGTCCAAGAAGAACGTGGAAACAACAAGTGAAGGATGAATTTAAAAAAGTCGGACTGAAGGAGGAAGATGCAAGGGACAGGGTGAAATGGAGAGAAGGGATTAGAACAATTGCTGCGCGAAAACAATCGGCCACCCCCACTAGTGGGGAACAAACCGACGATGGATTATGATGATGATGATGATATATTTGTTTATACTCAGACTCTAAATAATTATATACTGGTCTGGATGATTTGATGCAATAAACCACTTGTCTTTACATAATCAAAGTCTGCTGTCGAGTCCAGTTTTTGAGCACCGCAATTTCAAACCTTTTGAACATCTAAATTTGTGATCTAAGTTGAACGATTTCTTATCATGATACATCAACATAAAGTATACACTGTATACTAGGGTGTCCCACTTTTAGGCGACTTTTCAGGAAAATTAGGTTCGGGTCAAATTCTGAATGGATTTTCGTCACTGATTTCAAAAATGACGTTATTTTTTCATTATGACGTCATCTTGATGTGCCAGCTAACAAAAATTTACTATTTTAGCTGTTGAAGTTCGTTGACTATAATGTTGTATAAGCAAAAATACCACAAAAACTACATTTTTGCTGTTTAGTCAAATTCTAGTAGCAATAGAAGAAAAAGTTCTCTTAGAACAGATAGAAATATGGGTTTTCTGAATCTTTTAAGCCATGCAACAGATTTCTAGCATCAGTAGAAGTGGAGATAGAACAATTTTGACCTAGCGTGACCTTTGACCTCAGGTAGGAGGGTCAATTTAGGGGTAGGCGAACCAAAATTATGTTTGGGGTTGTTTTTTAGGCCCAAAGACAACATTACAACACCTTAAATCAAAATCCAAAACATTAAGTGAAATTCACTCCACCCTATTGTTTAGTAGGCACCAGATCAAAATACTTTCTTTCTTTGAAATGACGAAAAACGTTCAAGGAGAAAATCAGACCAGATAAAATATAAAAGTTGAATGATTACACAACGGTTTGAAGTTAAAGGAGAAATGAATTATTACGTATTATTATTTATTAGTGCCGCTTGCAGTATGCGAGGCGCTAAAAGCAAGAAGAGAAAAAGCAAGGGAGTATAAACTGCAAAGAAAATGTGAGGAACTGTCTGAAAGATTCAAAACGCTTTTGAATTAGAGTTCTTTTCATTACTAGAGGTAACCGCAGAAGATTTGCCTCTTTAATTATAACCATGGTTTGCAATTTGCCGTAAAATATCGAAAGTTTGATAATATCGTTTTATTTTTGGTAATATCGTATCAAAATTATTTTACCAATATCGCATAGCTCTAGTCGGCATTCGGCAAAATTAGGGAGTTTTCTTTGATCTGTAGAATATACCTCAATCCAGACTTTTTAGCGCAGCAAGAAGAGAAATGACACCGTGTACAGTTAGAAGTTGTCATTGTTTTTAAACATCGTGAACGATTTCAGAACCAAATTTTTTTTTTATTAATATTTCAAAAAGTTTCTCGGCAGCCGATTTGTAGCAAGAATTGACAGCGACAGACACGTGTTTCGTTTTGTTGGCTCTTTCTTTGTTTCCACAAAGATAAGAGTTAAACTGACTGGTAAACCGGTGGTCGAATAAATTTGTGGCAGAATACGGTGCGATACTGATGAGCCCAGCCTCATGGGCGAAACACGTGTCTGTCGCTGTCAATTCTTGCTACAAATCGGCTGCCGAGAAACATATTGTTGATTGGATGGTCTGAATGGCTAGCGTGGAAGCTACACCGTTATGGTTGGCGAATCGCAGCTGCTCGCTGTACTAGTGAGTGCTCAGCCTTGTGCTGATAGCCGGGAAGAACGCCCCTTTCTTCACAATGTCCTCTGCCCTGGCGCCTGCTGGTTTTGTTGGCTCTTTCTTTGTTTCCACAAAGATAAGAGTTAAACTGACTGGTAAAGCGGTGGTCGAATAAATTTGTGGCAGAATACGGTGCGATACTGATGAGCCCAGCCTCATGGGCGAAACACGTGTCTGTCGCTGTCAATTCTTGCTACAAATCGGCTGCCGAGAAACATATTGTTGATTGGATGGTCTGAATGGCTAGCGTGGAAGCTACACCGTTATGGTTGGCGAATCGCAGCTGCTCGCTGTACTAGTGAGTGCTCAGCCTTGTGCTGATAGCCGGGAAGAACGCCCCTTTCTTCACAATTTCAAAAAGTTATTACATAATCGGCTAAGCAACAAAAAGCTAATCAACAAGATTGGCTGCAACTCTGCGTTCGAAAACAATACTAATTTTTTCACAAGATGTTTTTCTTTTTTCGCCTATTGATGCACTTTGAATGCAAGGCTGGTGTGTTACTTTTTTAAAGGTTTTTGTAGATTCAATACCGCTGCGTTCATTTTCTTTTACACTCTAGTCTTTTTCTCTTGTTTCTGGCACCTTCTTGAATTCTGCGAGAAAAATACTGCAAACCGCACAAGATAATATTTTGCACACTGCATTAAGCTACGTTTATTTTGCACTCTGTGAGCGATGGAGATTTTTCTCTTTTAACTGATTTCGCGACAAATAAAACGCGTGTCTATCACCTCACCACTTTGTAGCGCGCAAGAAGTGAAGAACTGCCGTAAAAAAATCACGCTGTCTAAAACAGGCGACAAAGTGAACGCTTTTAGACATTTCAAAGGCAGCAACTTGTAACAAAATCGCCACCACTTGTAGAGCGCCAACTAAAAGCATTCATTTAACCAAAGAATCGGAATCGGCAAATATTTAAGAATCGGCATCGGCAAAATTTTTGTAATCGGCACATCCCTAGTAAATTTGACTTTGCACTGTAACTGTATACTAACGATAATAATTCAGTCTGGAGTGTAGGCTAATGAATTTAATAAATTAGTAAATTGGTCCAGGAAATTATTGTGCATGTGGGGCAGCACATATTTTTGCGAGCAGTCTCATTGACTTTGTATTGTGGAAATAAATTTTTGTTTCTTTTTATGTGTGTGTTATTTGTTCCTATTTTCAAAGATGAAATTAATGGTTTTTAATTGACTCTGTATATATACCCATTTTTCTTGAAATTTAATTGGTTCTGCGGCCCATTGAATTATTTTAAGTGACAATACGACCCACTATAATAAAAGGTTGGACATCCCTGACATAGACAATTGTTCCAAATAGTTAGACCACTCATTAAAAATATGCTTGTTTTCAATCCATTTTTTATGGAGGGAGGAGGTCGATAAATTACACAAATTAATACTGGAAATGGAATATTACCATGTTTTGAAATACATTCCATATGTTCAAACTGATAACTAGCTAAAATCTTATTCTTGTCAAGTTTGGCAGAGACATTGTACACAGTAGCGTAGCCAGGAGTTTTGAAAGGGGGGGGGGGGGTTTTGACGGCCGGCGGGCGAAGCCCGACGCCGTCTTCGGCGACACTCAGCGGCTGGGGGGCCTCCCCCCAGAAAATTTTGAAAAATTACTTTGAATTTGGTGCATTCTGAGAGCATTTTCAACAAAACTGTGGGTATAAATATTCCTGTAAAATGGTGCTGTCTGGTGGCATAGCAAAAGAATAAGATCATGTTTTCTTGGGCATTTTTCGGTAATAAAGCTAAGTCTCTACGTTTTCTTGTTGCTAATTCCTGGCTGAGATATTTGAATGTTTGGTATTCGCAAAACTCGCTCTTTAATGCAGTTTCGTTTAAAATTAGGCAAACTTTGTTTTAGAATCATAGAGACTGAAAGGATCATTCTCAATATCGTGACGTCACACGCGTGCCAAGGGGGGGGGGGTTGTAACCCCCAAACCCCCCCCCCCCCCTTGGCTACGCCACTGCTCTGGAGTGCAGCTGCTTTCAAGGATTTCATTTTAATCTCCAAAGAACAATGTTTTAAATGGGGTTAGCCTACCTAAAATTAATTTTTAGGTAGAAACCAAATTGTTTACGAATCTGTTTTATTGGAAACTAAGCCAAATGTTTTTGCATCGAAAAGAACTACCTACTTGGAAACTTCGAAACATTTTTGTACTGACCACGCATAGTCTAAATCTCTAAATCAATGCTAAACCCTTTTCAGTTTGCGGCCCACTTTTATAACCATTTTTTATTGCGACCCACTTTTATTGGCCTATTTTATGCGACCCACTGTGAGATGTTATGTCCAAACAAATGAAAAACAAATTAATACATAAGAAAAAACAACGTATCTTCATGCAATTCACTGTTAATGCAAAACTTGAGCTTGCATATTGGATATAGGCCTATCAGTAGCGTAGCCAGGAATTTTGAAAGGGGGGGTTTTGACCACCCAGCGGCGGGGGGTCTGGGGGGCCTCCCCCAGAAATTTTTGAAAAATTACTTTGAAATTGGTGCATTCTGAGAGCATTTTCAACAAAAATGTGGGTACGAATATTCCTGTAAAATGGTGCTGTCCGGTAGCATAGCAAAAGGATAAGATTATGTTTTCTTCGGCATTTTTCTGAAATAAAGCTAAGTCTCTGTGTTTTCTTGTTGCTAATTCCTGGCTGAGATGTTTGAATGTTTGGTATTGGCAAAACTCGCTCTTTTAATGCAATTTTGTTTAAAATTAGGCAATTTTTTTTTAGCCTGAAAGTATCATTCTCAATATCGTGACGTCACACGCGTGCCAAAGGGGGGGTTGTAACCCCCAAACCCCCCCCCCCTTGGCTACGCCACTGATTGTACAAAAAACCCATGTGAAAAAATCTGTACCGAAATGAAGAAAAATGGACTAACTGAAAATCTTGGATAAGAATATCAATAGAAAGTCCGTCAATGCTTTGTGGAAGACAAGAAAGCGTTGCCCTAGGGCGTAGAGCAAAGCTATATAATCTTTTGCAAGTTGTTTCCCAGGACCGCAAAAAGTATCCTCAGACACTCAAGCATATTGAATCTCAAGGAAAATTCAACCTTAGGAAGTTTCTAGAAGTTTCAAAATTCTAGAAGTTTTATTAGGGATTATTTTTTGAATATAACTCTTGCAAAAATAACACGTATTTTCCACGTATATTACACGTGTTCAAAATCCTATGATTATTTGACTAATTTTTAAGGTATATAAGGTAAAATCACACCCAGAAGAGGGCATACAAAAGAGAAAAAATGTTTACCCGAGCAGAAGGATGTTTTACAGGAATTTTTTGTATTTTGATTATATGTTGTTTCTACGTGTATTGCACGTTTCCATCTGTTGAAAAGTAACACGTGTTTTCCACGTATATTAAACGTGTTGAAGTTCTTTCGTTCATTTGGGCAATTTTTAATCTGTGTTAGGTAAAACTACCTCCAAAGGACGGTATAAACAGAAAGAATTCTCCACTCAAGTGGATTGGTGTTAACCACGCTCCTCCGCATTTTTTAGGATATAAGTTAGATTATGTGTTTTTGTAGGTGTCTTCACACGTTTTTATTACGTTATGTAAAAAGGAAACTTCATGACATTTTTTAGTCGCAAATTAATGTGATCTTTTAACGATAGTTCTTAGTGTAAATTTAAGTGGTCTCGCTTACTGATATTAAACAATTACTTACTAAGGTTTGGTACGGTAGCCACTTTAACAAGTCGAAATTCTGCCACTAAAAATGACTAGAATGAAACCGCCAACCAATCATAAGCTCCGGTTTAAGTGACGTAAAAATGGCGAAAAGAAGATGATAGAAAGCAAATTAAGTGATGGATTTTTTGTCAGCTGGTTGGTTTAGGGGTTTTGTCAGCTGGTTGGCTTTCATTGACGCGGGTTCGATTCCCACCACTGCTATTGCTCTTTTTCTTCTCTAATTCCAAATAAAGTTCAAAACAAGCGTTAACTCTCCGAATGAGTGCTAGAAGGGTCACAATTGGACAGTAGCCTCTTATAACAATATGTGTTATACAAATGTGTTGAATTGTTGATTTCAGATACGGTACGCGGAAATTAGGTAGAATGTGGGTGTAAAAACACGTAAAATCCACCACCAAATATACGTGTAATGCACGTGAAATAGTGTCTACACATATGCGTGCATTATACGTGAAAATTAACGTATAATACACGACCCAAGGTACATAGAATCTACGTGTCAGATACGAGGAAATTAGGTGTAATGCGGGTGTACAACACGTAAAATCCACCACCAAATATACGCGGAAAACACGTGTATTAGTGTTGTCAGATACGAGGAAATTAGGTGTAATGCGGGCGTAAAACACGTAAAATCCACCACCAAATATACGTGTAATGCACGTGAATAAGTGTCTACACATATGCGTGTATTATACGTGAAAATTAACGTATAATACACGACCCAAGGTACGTAGAATCTACGTGTCAGATACGAGGAAATTAGGTGTAATGCGGGTGTAAAACACGTAAAATCCACCACCAAATATAGGTGGAAAACACGTGTATTAGTGTTGTCAGATACGAGGAAATTAGGTGTAATGCGAGCGTAAAACACGTAAAATCCACCACCAAATATACGTGTAAAGCACGTGAAATAGTGTCTACACATATGCGTGTATTATACGTGAAAATTAACGTATAATACACGACCCAAGGTACGTAGAATCTATGTGTAATACACGTGAAATTTCTAGCTGGGAAGTGGTCATTTTAATTTGTGTGAATGCTACGCACAATCGCACATGCACAAAAGAATGCCGAAAATACACATATTCTGTATTCAGGAAACAGAGAGTAGGTTACCACAAATTGATCCAAGGGAATTTCACAGCTCTTGCCACAACAAATTTGCCATCTCCTCATGAATGTTTAGTAACTTTAAATAACCAGGATGTAATAAGTTAAGTGTGCTGAGTTGCTGAAGGAAGCTGATTACCGCTTAGTACTGTATAATGAGAACATTATCTTGTGGTTGAGGGTCAGTAACTGAGTAAATTGTCATTGGACAATTTGGACCTTTACAGTACCGATACTCTGACGAAATTGAATGGTAAACCACACCTTGATATGAATGATGAGGATGGCTTCAGACTTGGAAGGCCATTTGGCGGCACGGCAATCTTATGGCATAAGAGTCTTAATGCTACTAAACTCCAAAGCCATGATGGAAGTATCATTGGTATTAAACTGAAGTTTGATGAATCGTCATTGATAATATTGAATGTGTACATGCCATACTGTTGTAATGAGAATCTGGATGCTTACATTGACTATCTCAGCAAACTGGAAATTATGTGTGAAGACCTGGGTGACTGTGACTTCCCGCACAACAACGTGTCGTTGGTCCAACGTTAGACCATCGGAAACGTCCCGTGGGCCCTCCGTTGGTTTCCGACGTTGGCGCGTAACAAATTTGGCCAGCGGGCCACCTTGGGCGAATCGTCAGTCACAAAAATCGGTTGGTTAAACGTCGATCCCCCGGTGGCACACTGTTGGCCAACCCTTTCCCGACCATTTGCCACCTGCGACCAACCTGCGACCAAACACTTTCGTTGGTTCGACGTGGGATCCACGACGCAATTTACAACTATCCTCACTGTGGCGAAAAAAGGCTTGGCTAATCGTAGACTCAACGTTGATGCACTGTTGGCCAACCCTTTCCCGACCATTTGCCACCTACGACCAACCTGACGACCAAACGCTTTCGTCGGTTCGACGTGGAATCCACGACGCAATTTACAACTATCCTCACTGTGGCGAAAAAAGGCTTGGCTAATCGTAGACCCAACATTGATGCACTGTTGGCCAACCCTTTCCCGACCATTTGCCACCTACGATCAAACGCTTTCGTCGGTTCGACGTGGAATCCACGACGCAATTTACAACTATCCTCACTGTGGAAAAAAAAATGCTTGGCTAATCGTAGACCCAACTTTGGTGCACTGTTGGCCAACCTGACGACCAAACGCTTTCGTTGGTTCGACGTGGGATCCACGACGCGATTTAGCCTACAACTATCCTCACTGTGGCAAAAAAGAGTTGTTTAATCGTAGAACCAACGTTAGTGCACTGTTGGCCAACCTACGACCAAACGCTTTCGTTGGGTCGACGTGGAAGACACAAGTTACTATCATCCCCTCTGGCGAAAACGATTTGGTTACTCGTGGGCCTAGCGTTGGCCATCATTTGCTAATCTACGACCAAACGCTCACGTTTTGCTCTGACAAGGGTTAGACATTACGACCTCACCAAACCGAAAACGTTTCTTAACTTTGACCACATGGTGGCGTGTTGTTAACTCACTTTTTTCGAGTTAATCTGTGCTGAAAATGATGACCACGAAGACGTGGGATCGAGGCCTCAATTCGCAGTAAACCTTATCACTTACCATACTAGCATTCCACTCGGTACAACATTGCTAGAAAAGGCACTCATACAAGCAAAGAGTAGGACAGATAGCAGTTAAGTTTGTTTTTATTTCTAACCATCACAGCAAAAACAAAGAACATGCTAAATATAACAGCGGTCTAGAAAAGGGCATGAGGCAAATTAAATCAAATTTCCTGTCTTCCTCTTCTCAAACTTCTCAGTCCTCATCTCTTGCGTATTTCAGCCAGTCTGAAATAGCGGCATGGATATTTGAATTTGTTGCTGTGGACAAGTTATGGGTTCTTCGTACTCCATCTAAAAATAATAATGTCATTGGGATAAATTGCCAATAGCTGGTCCAAACCAATATGTCTAGTGGAAAAGGTTGGTTGCTGAAGCCACGTAACTAACTCTAACAAGCAACTTTTTCCCATAAAGCAATGAACTAATCACACTGAAAAAGTTCTGAAAGTATCTCCCATGGATAAACTCAGAATTACATTGATTACAACAGTCTGGAAAAGAAAATGAGAATTATCCTGCTACAAATAAACTTTGAAATCATTTCTTCAAAGATTTTGCGAATTACTTCTATTACAAATACAAAATTATGATTTTTCGTCACTGTAATAAACACCTTTTTCATGCAACCTTGCATTAAATTAACTACAGAAGCTTTGTCTGTAGTTATTATTCATTAAAAACTGAGAGTTTGTTGAAAAAGGAACATAAGGTAAAGGGGTAAATGCTTAAGCTGACCATGCTTGTGCTTGTAGTGAAAAAGGATTATCGAAATCTGATGTAGCCTCATCATCATCCGTCATCACCATCATCCATTATCATCAGCCTATTCCTCACAAATAGAGCAAGTTTTCATCGACCTGAATATTCAAAACAATTTACTTTAAAATGTGAAAATGACCTTAATGACCTAACAAAAACTTGACCCAATAATTTAGTGTTTTTTTAAATTTTATGTTAAAACTAATTGCTTTTAATCAATTAGATCGTACCAAAATTGCAAAATTGCGATACAAGACAGTAGTCTGAGCCACAAAACTGGCGACATAAAAATAAACAAATTATTGAGGGTGAGCTTTTTTTATCAATGTAGGAGGAAACATTTTGCTTACCAGTGTCCATTTAAAACAAACTGACTTAAAATAAGTAATGGTATTGAATTGACTTTTCATTGATCTATTAAACAAGCATCTGGAACCTTTTCGTTACTTTCAGAATCCTTACAAAAAACGCACCGCGCAAGCTTGCTACAAAAAGTTGACTTCATCGAAAAAACAGGAGATAAGCTATTTAGTATTATCGAAACTAACACAAAAATCAATGCACTGCACACTGCACAGTACACACCCAGGTGTGTCCTAAAATCTAAATTTATGAATAATTATGTATCGGTATTGCATTATAATTAATTATAGTAGGCTACTACATTGAACTAATTGAACCATCTCATGCTTTATCAAAAATGCTAACAACAATAAAAACAGCGATATGCAGTACCTAGTATACACTCACCAATGCTTTTCCAGGCGACTAATGATAGTATTCGAGGCTGGAGCTTGTAGGCTTAAAATCTTTCGCAATTTCATTGGTTGGACCTTGCTGACATACCAAAGCACCGCAATATTATCTTTGTAATTCGTACAAGCCCTCAAGCCGTCACAACTCACTGTGAATAAATTTGAAAGCAGGGCAGCATGGGAAAAAAATGAAAAAAGAAGAGGATGACCTAATTAACACCAATGCATGACCTAATTAACAAAGAGCTGTTTATTGCCAGCCAGCAAAGCATGCTTTTGTATCAACATCTGTGAACGTTGAATCAATGAAAATCAATTTCTGCTCTGTTGTCCGGGTGAATCTAGTAGTTAAACTTAATTCAATTCAATCAAACTTTGGATTTAATTAAACCACAATTCTATTTGGGTTAAATCACTGGCGAACAAAATCAGGCATTTTACATTGATTCAACATCTTCAAACATTGGATGAATGTGAAAAAATTGGACTTTGCTTTTCAATAGAAACTTTTAGGTCGAAACGAAATACTTCGAAAATTCGAAGCAAACGAGATGAGAACAACAAGTTTTGTGGCTAAAGGAAGTAATTTGTATTGAACACTCAAAAGTCTGAATGGTTGAGAAATAGTTTTGCCCACCACAAACATTCATATGATCATTTGTAGGCTACTTTATGGGGGATATTTGCGGTTACTGTAAAAACATGATGAAATCATTTTTTGGTCCAAATTAAATTATTTTATTTTGATGTAGTTAATTCTAGTCAAACGTTAAATACGGCAGACGTAGGCTAACGAAAATCCTTATCCTCAAACAAGACAAAATTTTTGCATTTTGAGTTTTCTTGGTTGTATTTTCAACAAAATATTATTTTTATATGAATTTTTGGCGACGGCTTATATTTCATTTTCAAAAATTTCCGATATCCAACCGATTTACTGACTTATAAACTATTGAAAAGCTGAAAAAACGTTTATCAAAAGATGAATTTCTTTAATCAAATTTATGCAGCATTTGGTCATGCAACATTTTAATATAGGCTATTTGTATGAGTGATTGTAACACTTTGTTTCGTGAGACTTGTGTTTTCTCTAATTGAAAACTATTTGATTCAATTGCGTAGGCTAAGCATTTTGAATTCTATGGACTTTGAGTCTGATTGCAAATAAATAAATAAAATAAAATTAAGATTTTTTGGCAAAAGGTTTGCTCACAACCGAATGCCCACGGCGACGAACGCGCTGTGGGGCCCACCATTGGCTCAACGCCGCGTCAACAAAATATTTTTATATAGCGTTTTTGTTAGAATAAACCTTTGTTCACTTTAATTTCGTCAAATTGTAGCATATACTGGCCAATGCTTCGAATTATTTTGTTGTGAATACGAAAAATGATATTTGTTGTAGAAAGGTTGATTCACAACCGAATGCCCACGGCGACGAACGCGCTGTGGGGCCCACCATTGGCCCAACGTCACTTCAACAAAATATTTTTTATATAGCGTTTTTGTTAGAATAAGCCTTTGTTCACTTTAATTTCGTCAAATTGTAACATATACTGGCCAATACTTCGAATTATTTTGTTGTGAATACGAAAAATGATATTTGTTGTAGAAAGGTTGGTTCACAACCGAATGCCCACGGCGACGAACGCGCCGTGGGGCCACCATTGGCTCAACGTCGCGTCAACAAACTATTTTTTACATAGCGTTTTTGTTAGAATAAACCTTTGTTCACTTTAATTTTGTCAAATTGTAGCATATACTGGCCAATACTTCGAATTATTTTGTTGTGAATACGAAAAATGATATTTGTTGTAGAAAGGTTGATTCACAACCGAATGCCCACGGCGACGAACGCGCTGTGGGGCCCACCATTGGCTCAACGTCGCTTCAACAAAATATTTTTTTATATAGCGTTTTTGTTAGAATAAACCTTTGTTCACTTTAATTTCGTCAAATTGTAACATATACTGGCCAATGCTTCGAATTATTTTGTTGTGAATACGAAAAATGATATTTGTTGTAGAAAGGTTGATTCACAACCAAATGCCCACGGCGACGAACGCGCTGTGGGGTCCACCATTGGCACAACGTCGCGTCAACAACTATATTAGTCATATTAAATTTTTGTTGAAATGAACTTTAAAAATTCTTCATTTCACAGAATTATAATACATACTTGCCATATCTCTTAATTCGTTTGCCAGAAACACCAAAATTGAGATTTATTCTCAAAAGGTTGGCTGACAACCGAATGCCCACGGTGACGTACGTGACGTTGGTTCTTCGTTGGTTCAACGTTGTGTTAACAACCTATTTATGATATTGACGTTTGTTGAAATAAAAATTTATAAAAGCTTCAATTCACAGAATTGTAATGGGTACTTTTCATTGTGTAAGATTATTTCACCCGGAATATCAAAATAAACAATCGGTGGCTGGAGGTTGGTTTTCAACTGAATGCCCACGACGACAAATGCGACGTTGGCCCACCATTGTCTTAGCATTGTGTCCACAACCAAGTTTTACACAATATATATTTGGTAAAAAAAATGTTTTATGTGGTTTATATCACCAAATTATAACATGTTGTACCCTTTTTTACTGATTCTTTGTCCAGTTAAAGAAATAATGTTAGTTGGCAAATGGTTGTTTTGCGGCGAAAAGCCGACCGCGACGTTCGCGACCGTTGGCCAACGATCAGCCGACATTGTTTGCTGTGCGGGTTACTAATAGTGGGTGACTTCAATGCCAGTGATAACAATGCATTTGGTCCACATCTTGATAGCCTACCTTCTGTGAAGATCTGGATCTGATTATGTCTTGACAGAATACGGTTGCCTGGTGATACATTTACCTATATTCATAGGCGTAGAGTTTTAGAAATTACGGGGGGTGCAGTTATATCAAAAGATCACACACAAAAACATCAAATAACGTATGTAGGCTATTCGAGTATTGGTCGAGATTTTCGCAAGTGTTTTTCACCTTAAAAAGCAGGTTCGACTTGTGCACGGGACAAGCTGTTTTCTCCAGCTCGGCAGCCTTCAAAATTAACGCATTTTTGCTGCAGAAAAATCATTGCCGACGTAGATTACGTATTGTTAAATGGCGTCGGCCGAAGCAAAAGTTTTGAATACGTTTATTTGCAGTGATTCAAACTAATTTTCAAATTTAATGATTGCTTGTCAATTCTAAACTTTATACACTTGTTAACCGATTAACTTTTGAGTGTGGGATATAATCATAATCGTTCTTATTACGTAACATTCCATGATTGTTAAAGTCGATGTCAAACCTTAGCGGCAGCCATAAAACAATGATGTCAGGTTGGCTAGGTGATAATGGCGGTAAGAGACATCGTTAATGCAGGCAATACCTGCGACCAAGACCATTAAACACCTTTTCTTTTATCGGTTTTCGATTTAATTCTCACACATTGCGAACTATCTTTGCTTCAAGAACCATGGGGAGTCATAATAGCACATTTTGCTGGCCTAGTTTTGTTTGAGTTCAATCACTCAGGTCAGAAGTTACAGTTTTTCGTTTGCACTACTGAATAAGCTTTTTCGCCCGACATAAAGAATTGCTGGCGCTGGCTGACCCATTTTTTACATTGATTCAATGTCTGCCAGTGTTGAATGTTCATGTGTTAATGAGCGGATTTCGATTTTCGTGCGTCTGATAACAAAATAATGCGTTCCGTTGAATCATAATTGATCTCACAGCGGGAAGACCTTGTTGAAAATAGCGCCTTTGATTTAGCTGGTTTACTTATTATTGCCGTAAATATTGCTACGTGACTATTCCAGCAGTGTAAGCTACTCTACGTTCTACTTTGAAATTTCCTCACCGTATGTCAATACAAATAAGAGCAGGGGGTGTGCCGCACCCCTGCACCCCCTTACTCTACACCAGTGCCTATATTAGTGATGCCCATGGTACGACTAGCTGGCTTGATCACTGTCTATCCTCACTCACTGTCCATAAAGCAATTAACAAATTATCAGTCCTCCAGGACTCATTCACTTCAGATCATCTACCTCTTGTTATCAAGCTTTCTGAGGCTTCTCTCACTAAGCTGGACTTCAATGATACTTGTACTGATGATGTTTCATTGCTGTGGAACAACACAACTGATGAAGAAAGGTCTGTGTATTATGATGCCACATACCAATTGCTTGCTTAAATTCCTCTACCAGCTCACTCCATTTCTTGCAGAAACTCTCATTGTAGTGATCAGAAACACCTAGATGATATTGATTTGTTCTATAACAGTATTACATCTGCATTGCAAAGGGCATCTATGAATATACCTAAGAAAAAGAAAAGAGCCGACCTTCACACTGCTGGCTGGAACGACAATGTCAAGTCAGCTCATAAAAAGGCTCACGAAGCATATCACTCCTGGCTGAATTGTGAGAAACCTAGAAGTGGAACAGTCTACTCACAAATGTGTACAACCCATCATGCTTTCAAGTATGCATTTCGCAGGTGCAAGAATAAAAAAGAACAACATCAAGCAGATGCCTTGGCAAAAGACTTTATTGCTGGCTGCCCATCTAATCAATTCTGGACACGCATTAGAAAACACAAAATTCACCCACCTCTTTCGTTAACAGTTGGTGGGGCAACAGGTAGTGCTGATATTGCCAGTATGTGGGGAAATCATTACAGCAACCACCTCAACTCTGTGCAGCCTCAATACCATGCTAAAAATTTAGTTGAAAGTAACATAACAAATGCTTGTAAATATGTTGACTGTAATCAGAGGTGGGCAGTAGCGCGCTACTTTTTTGGTAAAAGTAGCGGTAGCGGCGCTACTTTTTAGTTGGAGTAGCGGCGCTATTTTTATTCCAAAGTAGCGGTAGCGGGAGAGGCGCTACTTTTTTTCAGTCGCACTCCCGCTACCCGCTACTTTTTAATTTAAATTGAAAGAAAATGGTTGTTTTTTTGCAATGCTGGCGTGGTCAAGCAGCTATATAACACTGGTCAACAGCCATATAATCGGCTTGGTTGCAAGGTTTCGGTCTTTTCTAGCTGACGTCAACTTCTTCGGCGAATATCTCCGTGTGATGAAGCCTATCTGCCAGGCTTTAGACATTCTCCAGGGTGAGTCCAAGGCATATTACGGAGTCTTGCTTCCAACCATCACAATTTAAGAAGTTGACTGAGATCAGTGATCTTGTGACTTGTGAGGAGCTGAAAGTGAAAGTCCTTGAAGCGGTGAAAAAACGATTCAACAAGTGCTTCAACAACATGAAATGTGTTATGGCATCATGTCTTCATCCCTCCTTCAAGACGTCGTGGCTACAATTTCTGCACATTTCCACGAATGATGCTGACGCACTGCGAGAAAAAGTCAAGACAGATGTAACTCGACTGTTGCGAGAGACATCAAGCCAGGTTGATACCGAGTAGAGTGATACCAACACCAGTCATGACTCCGAGGATGTATTTTTTGGAGCGTTTGCTGTTGCGCCATCCCGTAAAACATCGGTGCAGAAGGAAGCAACAGTTGTGGACGCCTTTTTTTCGGACAAGAGCAAGTCCTTGAGCTTCTCGAATACCGAGTTAAAACATCTGTTCATTAAATACAACACCCCTATTCCTTCCAGTACTGCGGTGGAGAGACTTTTCTCTGTTGGAAAAGATGTGCTTAAGCGAAAGCGGGCAGGACTTAGTGACTCTCATTTTGAAATGCTCGTGTTTTTGAAAGATGCGTAACAATAAATTTCCCTTAGAATGTGTTTTCTATAACGACGTCAAAATATACTTTGGCCCGAGTAGCGGTAGTGGGTAGCACGCTACTTTTGTAAATTGATAGCGGGTAGCGATAGCGCGCGCTACTTTGGCCTAAGTAGCGGTAGCGGGTAGCTCGCTACTTTAAAAGTAGCGGGTGCCCACCTCTGACTGTAATCAGTACTTGTGTAATATAGATGTGGTTAAAATGCTGAGCAAGAAGCTCTGTTTGAATAAATCTACTGGCCATGATAAGATATCTGCTGAACATATTCTGTATTCCCATCCTGTAATTTTCCTGTATCTCAGTCTCTTCTTCAATGTGTATTTTTCATGGATTTCTGCCTAACAATTTCATGTATACTGTGATTTTGCCTATGGTAAAAAGTAACAAAGGAGACATTACTAGCACTGCCAACTATAGACCGATTGCAATTGCTACAATCATATCAAAGATTTTTGAGTATTTTATTCTTCTTTATATCGAGCCACTGTTGAGTAGTTCTGACAACCAATTTGGTTTTAAGGCTAAGCATAGCACAGATATGTGTGTTTACCTGCTAAAGCAGACCATTTCTCAGTATGTTAAGCATGGAACTCCTGTGTATTCTGTATTTTTAGACTCGTCCAAAGCGTTTGACAGAGTGAATCACTCTTTGCTATTCTCAAAGCTGATTGAACGGTCTGTTCCCATATTGTTTGTACGTCTATTGTTATTCTGGTACGCCAATCAATGTATGACAGTAAAGTGGGGAGGTCAGTTCCGGTACACGACAAGTGGGCGAGACAAACTGGGCGATATCCACTTGGGCGAGACCAGGTGGGCGACGAGTCAAGCGGGCGACGGACCAAGTGGGCGACAGACCAAGTGGGCGACGAGTCAAGTGAGCAACGGCCAAAGTGGGCGACGATAGCAAAAGTTTAGCCGTTTGGAACGGTGGTGACATATATAATTTATCTAGTTGCTTTGCGGCGTCACGGTTTATCGTGAAGCTTAAGAGAAACCCCTCAGAAAAGAGACAAACGAATGGCCAAAGAGTGGTTGAAGTTATCAAAGCTTGTCAGTCGTTATAAAGTCATATTTTCTGTTTTAGATCGTAAAATATTACTTTTAATTTTTACTTTAAAATACAATAATTGATTTGTGGAATGGAGGCAATGAGAGTTCTCACGCTGAGTTTCACGAAGCATTGGAAGCAATATTTTCATTATTTTTTGTAGTCTAGTTATAGCGCTTGCTGTTTGATGTTAATTTGCATTGTGACATCATCTTGACACATTATTTTGCAACACACAATCCAGTCTCTGAATATTATAAACACTTGCGGTAGGTCACCATATTTCGTACCGAAGTATTTTTCTGACTTGTTTGTTAGAGTAGGCCTACCTTTAGCTGAGTATCGTTTGAAACTCGAAAGACAATTTCGATTGTGATGACAACTACGACTTTCTTTGCATGTTTTATACCAAGTATTCTTCAAGTCATTTCAATTTGTGAGCACGCTTCTCCAGAATGTCGTGACCTACATATATATAGGTCACCAATCGAATGATTGTCCGCAATGGGGGAAATGAAGTAAAGGTGGGACAGACGCATGCCACCAAAACAAAGACAAGTGCCTGTAATCCCAGACCAGAATCTTATGTGCTATACGTTGTACGGTACTGCAAACAAAGACGTTGAATCTATGTAAAGTATTGCAATGATAAATCTAATAAAACTTTTGAAAAATCATTTGGTGAACTGTTTTGTTAAGTCAACAAGTCAAGCAAATCTGTTAAGCAGCGTTTAGACTACATGCGTTTTTCTTGCGTAACCACTCCGACAAAACGTATCGCCCGATCCAATACACACAAGTGAATGGGAGTGTTTACATTGCGCGCGTATTTCGTGCGTTTGCACTCAGACAATCGCAAGCCGTTGCAAGCGATCCATCTGAATGCAAGCTGAAGCTGACGCAACCGATCCTAGGTCGCGTATTTGCTAAGTCAGTCTAAAGTAGTTTTTAGAAAAAATGCCGAGGTAGGTTAGTTCTTAGTGAAGTATTGATAGAAAAATTACTTTTCACATCAGAAGTGACTTGTTGGGCAGATTCTGCTGAAGTTTAGACTTTTTGAAAGGGTTTATTGTGTTTTTAAGCAAGATAGATGCCTCCCAGTAGTGTTTTTCTTTCAGATCAAACTTAATTATTTTTCATTCCTCATGGCAGTGCCGGTCTTAGGGCATTTCGGGCCCTGTGCGGAATATGATTTGCGGGCCCCAATGACAATGATCCAATTCAGTAGCGTAGCTAGGGATTTTGAAAGGGGAGGGGGGGTGGTTTCACGGTCAGCGGCAAAGCCTGACGGCGTGATCGCCGAAGACGGCACGCAGCGGCGGGGGTCTGGGGGGCCTCCCCCAGAAAATTTTGAAAAATTACTTTGAATTTGGGGCATTCTGAGAGCATGTTCAAAATTTGGGTATGAATATTACTGTAAAATGGTGTTGTCCGGTGGCATGGCAAAAGGATAACATCATACATTCTTGGGCATTTTTTGGAAATAAAGCTATGTTGAGTCTAGATGCAACCTATTTCGTCCCCTGAAAAATTCGTACCCCGATTTCGTACCCTGAAATCGGAGTAACAAAATCAAATTTCGTCCCCTGAAAAGATCGAAAGAAATTTGAAATGTTTGCGGCAACTCCGATCAGCAACTTCGGCTATGTTGTTTTTTTTCTCGATCTTTTCAGGGGACGAAATAGGTTGCACCCGTTGAGTCTTTCTTGTTGCTAATTCCTTTGTTAAATTCACTTGTTGAATTTTTCCATTGAAAATGACAAAATTACTGCATTTTCTGAGTAAGTTGCGGGCCCCCTAATTTGCGGGCCCTGTGCGATCGCACGGTTTGCACATCTCAAAGACCGGCACTGCTCATGGTTTAGGCCACCGTTTTGAACTTTATGTTCGATAGATTGTCACACATAAAAAAATCTATGATTATGAAGTAACAGTGAAGTATGAAGTAAAACTCATGATGAAAGTTATGAAGTAAAACCAACCAACCAGTGATCACCATGCTTATGGGAGGCTACCAGAAGGTGAGTAAAATGACTAGTTGAATATCAAGTTGCAACTACCTAAATGTTATTTTAAAGTATGAAGCTAATGACCATACCAAATACCTATTCCATATTTGGAAGTGCTGATTGTTTCACTTAAAACCATTATGGTTTTGCCACCTTTTCTTTTGTTGGCTTTATTATTTTGTTTCTACAATTGGTTTGGTTTTTGAATCTTTATCCTCTGACTGAAAAATCCTTGATAGGTTAATCCTAGAAGTTTCACATACTTGTTAGAGGCTTTTGATGCAATATCGCTTCATTTGCATTTCAACAAAGAAAAATGAATTCAATTGAAGGCATATTTAACTTTTAAAAGTCATCGCAAACACAAACATGCATGTCCAGTGGCGGATCTATAAAAACATTAGGGGGGGCACCAAAGTTTAAGACAAAGGAAATATGTACCTAATACAACATACACAATGCAAAATTTGTTAAAAACAAACAGAGTGAAAGGGGGTCTGGGATGCTTGCCCCCTATAAAAGTTTACCTTGCTTTGGTGACATTTCGTACACTTTAAAAGCCTAATAATGTAAATTTTGTATCAAGACACACACTTTATTTTTACCAAGTTTATCAAAACTGGACTTCTGTAGAAGTTTGTGACACAAATCTTGATTTCAAATTAAAGCTTTGTTTTAAACATTTTATGTTCATCATGGCCACAAAGAGATTTTAATGATTGATTTGTTGAAGGTTTGTAGGCTATAGTGCTGTGTTGGCTTTCAATATAATTTTGAAAATTTGCTAGTGTGGTCCAAACTTCCCTTAGTGTAGACACATTTCACCTCATACATTGAAATAGGCCAAATTAATTGTCAACTAGTTGAGTGAGCAATGTGTTTGTAGATTACTACTATACCGTTCCTATTATACAACCTAGATTACATTAGTTTGTTCTAGGATGGACCCTCGGCCCCAGAACCTCATACGAGGTTGATCTTATTCCTTTAATGCATATCTTGATCATATATACTGCATAAAAATAAAGTGTGCCTGATACAATTGCCATCACCGAGCACTGTTTTGGCTTGTCCATTGTACTTTGTAGACAAAATAAAGTAATATTCCTTTTCAGAGGTTTATAGGCTATGTCTCTCAGTCACATTTTGCTATGAACATAAAAAGTGCATTTATGTGTATCGTCGTTGATTGCAATTTGATTTGCAGATATGTTTGTGGTCTTATTGGACTCGTGATGATTCTTCTACTGTTGAAATTTGAAGTCTTGCACTTTCTACTTCATCAAGATGCAAAGTCAATGATAAAGAATTTGAACTACATAGTCATTGTACTATCATGGGCATATACTATATCAGAATTAATGCACTATATACACCTATACTCTAGTATGATACAATATTCCAAAAGTATACATGTAAACTTTTGCTTATAGCCTATTTCATTGGTATATTAAAAGATATTATATAATACCCTTCAATTGTTCTGAAGTTATGGATTTTTATGGTTACTTTGACTATGCATTTTGTTATAATCACTCTTAAAATGAATTATTCTGAAGTCAGGAGTTTTTATGATTACTTTGGCTGTGCATTTCATTACAATCACCCTTAAAAGGAATTTAATGGTAAGAACACACATCAGGGATTCATACTATACTATAATACTATGAATCCCTGACACACATATAGCATATCATGTTATAAGATGTGTTCTTAGGCATTAAGAATTGTTTTGACAAAAGTGTAATATTAACTGACATTATTCCATACGTGTGTGACACAAACATGTTAATATAGAAAATTGTAATTTCCATCATTAGACAGATTAATGGAAGAGCATTTGTTTGCTGCAAATGATTTGTTGTTGTGAATAACTTAACTACCTATTACCATTGCACTTGTAGGCCTATAGATTTGTTGATAACAGCCATAGATCGTCAACTATAATGGTGGTTTATCATTGTCAACATTGTCATTACAAAAAAGTAATTGTCCATGTTTTTCTTTGTTATGACTTTGCAACCTTTTTAATTCTGTTAGTGCTATTTTATTTGCTTCTACTGTACCAAATTTGTAGCATCTGTTTTTTTCATTATCTGTGCATAACCTATAAGCAATTATACAGAAAACTGCCAACATGCAAAAATTCTGTCTTTTTGATTCGCTGGTAACAAATAAGATTGAATAGCATTCAGTTTTTTTGTATTAGCCTAATAATATTTTATAAAAGCAGAAAATAAACAGCTATTAAACTATAGCCTATCAACCAGAGAATTTAGTCCATCACAAGTGATAGTGATCTTTGAGGTCTCATACCTACTGTATATTTATCACAAATATGCATTGCTCAGTGGTTTACAATGCAGGCATTTTCAGTGCTCTTTATGCTGAGTGCACAGTAGGAAAGCACTTTTCTAAGGTTTTTGATGACTCCAATGGGTAGGCTATTTGCCATTTTCACTGACTTAGATGTAGGCACTACAGTATATGAACAAGGCCACATTTATAGTAGTGGACTTGTGATCTAGTTTTAACGTATAAAAAAAAACAATCTATTAAAAAGCGAACAAAGAATTCAAAGTTATTTTACAAAGGTCATGAAACAAGGAAGGTTGTTGAACAAAGATAATAAGGTCAGGAGCAAAATGGCTGGAATGCGAGGTTAATCTAATCAAAAAATATATAGCTCAGAAATAGACAGTTTGGTGTTCGAAATGTTTGCTAAACATGAGTTAAGAATCCAAAGTTATTAAAAATCACACATAAAAGCATAGCCTGTCCAAAAATTACAATGGTGCAGTCTTGGTGTTGGTCCAATTCAATTTATTTTTCTTTGTCAGAACGCAAAAAGAAATGATATTGTAAAAAAGAAATACAGTAACAAAACCAACAAAAGGAAAAGGTGGCAAAACCTTAATGGTTTAAGACGTGCATAAAAAGATCTAATATTGCGGTATTTGCATCGAATTCACAGGCAACAAAATTTATATTACCGTAACATAACAACCCACTCGGTGCAATTAAAGGTTTCTGGCATTGCTTTAAAAGTCTGGATGCCACTCTGCACTTCATATTGTTAAGTATTTTTTTTTTGGTTTCTCCATTTGCAATATACTATGACCCTCAAAAGTGTTCTACTTTGATATCATAGTGTGCTGATAGATAGTGTAGGCTAGAGTTTCATTACTGTACTTGTGTTATAAGCTTGTTTCTTTCTGTGAAAGTCATTTGTGCAGAGGAAGTAAAGCTCAAAATGTATTGCAATGATCGCATTGGTAGAAGATGTCAACTAGATCAGCTGATTGACATCAATGTAGGGGAATACCCTATATTTTCCAAATGACGTAACACAATACGCAAGAAAACCGCAAGTAGAAGTTGTGTTTTATTATTGCTGATGAAAACACTACAACCACCAACATAGCACGTGCCATCTGTTTTTTTTCGCTGAGACTTTTCGGTCATTTGTCCGAAATGACTTGTAAAAATTCGGTTATTTTTTATTTATTTCGGTCATTTTTTCTGATGAAAATATTTCCTTTCAAGTAGCTGATACAAACCAAAATTTGCGCTTCCTGACTAGCCACAACATTAAGTTTCGCTGAGAAACGTTGTCGTGTTTTATCTGAGAAAAGTTAGAATAGACAAACGTTTCTTCAACGTTCATCAGCGAAACTCAACCTTGCAACACTCGGCCGAATTGACTATATATTTTCTTCGGACATTGTGACCGAATTGACTATATTTTTTTCGGACACTTTGCTAAAAAATCTGTCAATGACCCAAAAAAAAGCAGCGCACAATTAGTGTTCTAGACGCTATAAATCGTATGTGCGCGGAAAATCCAATGTCTCATAGAGACTTGCTATTAATTTACATTTACAATGCTCTAGTCTAGACGCTGCGTAGCCGCATCAGCAGTTTACAGAACACATTGTGACTAGGGATGCCCAAAGTAGAATTTCGAATCCTTGAGATTCGAATCCATCCATATTCGAATCTAAAAACCGCTTTTTTGTCGGGTAACTGGATTCGGAAATAATACGGAAAAAGAAAAAAAAAAAATTTTTTTTGAAAAAATACGTCTGCAAGTCTTGCAACAAAACAGACTTCCCACTTTTGCACAATTTAGCTGCAAAATACTTGGCCATTCCAGCAACATTAGCTTCTTTGGAGCAATCGTTTTCAAGTGCTGGACTGACTGTTGGAAAACTCAGAACAAGGCTGACAGAACAGCATCTGGAGGAGATAAACGTTTTACATTGCAATTCATCACTGTTGTGAATGTGAACGATTGAGAACTTGTTAAAATGATGGCTTTGTAAAGCTTCTTTTTCATGCCGTTATGTGTATTTTCTCAATAAAAAGAAACTTTAGGTTAAAAATTTACGCCGAGGATTCTAGAATAGGATTCGAAATTCTAGATCTGAAAATAAATTCTAGAATAGGCAATTATTCTACTTTGGGCATCCCTAATTGTGACTGACAGTCATTAATAGGACCATTTTGTTTATGACCTAAAAATTGAAAAATATAACTTTATTTTTTGAAATATATGACTTTATTTTTAAAACATTAAATTTATGCTAATCTCCGCAGTTAATGATTCGTATGTAAGTTTTTACATGTATTTTAAACAATGACACAATCGAACAACTAACAAAAAACTTCTGTTTCGCTTGAAAATCACTACAAAAATTCAAATGTCTGATGCATGTACCTACCAAACCAGCTACAGTACTTAATAGTTAAGATCTCAGCACTGGCTGATCTAGTGACCTACCGCAAGTGTTTATAATATTCAGAGACTGGATTGTGTGTTGCAAAATAATGTGTCAAGATGATGTCACAATGCAAATTAACATCAAACAGCAAGCGTTAATACTAGACTACAAAAAATAATGAAAATGTTGCTTCCAATGCTTCGTGAAACTCAGCGTGAGAACTCTCATTGCCTCCATTCCACAAATCAATTATTGTATTAAAAGTAATATTTTACGATCTAAAACAGAAAATATGACTTTATAACGACTGACAAGCTTCGATAACTTCAACCACTCTTTGGCCATTCGTTTGTCTCTTTTTCTGAGGGGTTTCTCTTAAGCTTCACGATAAACCGTGACGCCGCAAATTGCAAAATAATGTGTCAAGATGATGTCACAATGCAAAATAACATCAAACAGCAAGCGCTATTACTAGACTACAAAAAATAATGAAAATGTTGCTTCCAATGCTTCGTGAAACTCAACGTGAGAACTCTCATTGCCTCCATTCCACAAATCAATTATTGTATTAAAAGTAATATTTTACGATCTAAAACAGAAAATATGACTTTATAACGACTGACAAGCTTTGATAACTTCAACCACTCTTTGGCCATTCGTTTGTCTCTTTTCTGAGGGGTTTCTCTCAAGCTTCACGATAAACTCACAATGCAAATTAACATCAAACAGTAAGCGCTATCACTAGACTACAAAAAATAATGAAAATGTTGCTTCCAATGCTTCGTGAAACTCAGCGTGAGAACTCTTATTGCCTCCATTCCACAAATCAATCATTGTATTTTAAAGTAAAAATTAAAAGTAATATTTTATGATCTAAAACAGAAAATATGACTTTGTGACGACTGACAAGCTTCGACGACTTCAACCACTCCTTGGCCATTCGTTTGTCCCTTTTCTGAGGGGTTTCTCTGAAGCTTTACGATAAACCGTGACGCCGCAAAGCAACTAGATAAATTATATATGTCACCACCGTTCCAAACGGCTGAACTTTCGCTACCGTCGCCCACTTTGGCCGTCGCTCACTTGGCTCGTCACCTACTTGGCTCGTCGCCCACTTGGTCCGACGCCCACTTGACTCGTCGCCCACCTGGTCTCGCCCAAGTGGGTATCGCCAAGTTTGTCTCGCCCACTTGTCATGTACCACTTGTCGTGTACCGTTCCATGTGTCTAATGGGGTGAGACAGGGTGGTGTATTAAGTCCATACTTTTTTTGCTTTGTGCATTAATGATTTGTCGTGTGAGCTGAATGACCTTGCCGTAGGATGCTATGTTAGGAATTCTTGCCTTAATCACATTATTTATGCAGATGATGTATGTTGTTTTGCACCCAGTATTAAGGGCCTGCAAAGAATTATTGATGTGTGCCAGCAGTATGCTATGTTGCATGACATTATATTTAATTGTAATAAAACTGTTGGAGTTATGTTCAAAACCAAGTTCTTAAAACTTGATTTCCAACCGTTTGTTTATCTGGGTGATGAATGTATTCGTTTTGAAACGACAGTAAAGTAGGCTACTTGGGCATTGTGATTAACAACATGCTGTCTGATGATGAAGACATGAAAAGACAGCTCCGGTCACTTTACTGCTCTGGCAATATGCTGAAAGCAAGATTCTCCAGGTGTTCTACCACTGTCAAAAACGTACTATTTCAATCCTACTGTATGCCAATGTATGGTTCTCAGCTGTGGTGTAAATATTTTTCTTACAGTATCAATCGGCTACGCGTAGCGTATAATAACAGCTATAGGATTATATTTCATCTTCCGAGTCGTATAAGTATAAGCTCTGTCATGGTAACTAACAAAATTACGACATTTCATGCTCTCCTTCGTAAAAGTATATATCAATTTACTGATCGCTGCTTTAACACATCGAATACGTGGATTCAGCATTTGATGAATTCCGAGTGTTATTATCAATCTGCTTTCTTCCAGCATCGTGATCGTGCTCTCCAGCCTGAAACTTGTGGTTAATATTTGTGTAGTACCGATAGTTGCTACTCGTTCTTTGTGTGGTGTTGTATTTCGTTTTCTTTGTGTGTTTGTATCCTATGGACTAATTGAAGCCCTTAGTGTAAAAAGGTGATAAGTCAAAAAAGTTGTTTTCGAGAAAAAGCCTTTTGAAATACCAAACTCATGTTCAGTAAACAAACGTTTCGAAAACTATACTGTCTTCATCTTCAGTGTTATAAATGTATAAAATGAAAATGAAGACAGTATAGTATTCGAAAACGTTTGTTTGCTGAACATGAGTTTGGTATCTACATTTTGGTAGGGCTACCATATGTCCTCTTTTAAGAGGATTTGTCCTCTATTTTGAGGAAAAAGAAATTGTCCTCCGAGGACACCCAAAAATGCTCAAATGTCCTCTTTTTTTTGCATTTTCAGTTTTCTTGCTCATATTTTCAACAGGATTTCATTGTTATGTGACTTTTTTGCAATTTCCAACCATTTTTGTGCTAATGCAACATTCCGATTTATAGATTTTCAAAAAAATATTGGCGTACTATTTGATCTGCTGTTCTAAACAATCTTTGACATTCATTAAAACATACTAAGTTACATTGTTTGCGATTGTCAAGCCAAATAATGGTCAGCGATGAGTGCGAGTGGAACTGCAAATCTACTTGTGAGGTAATTTCCTCATTTGAGAAGATCTGATCAACCAATTTATGACAATGAAAAATTGGACAAATTAAAAAAAATAAGAAAATTAAAACATGGAGTAAATCACAAAGAAATAAAACATTTAAAAATGCAAAAACTTGCAAAAGAGTTTGATATATTTACATTTTAAGGTTCTCACACTTTTACAATAAATTATTATTTTACCCAGATCTATTTTGTATTGATTCAGCGCTTATAACCGTTGCTGATTACCAACCTAATGTTTGGCTAATTTGTCAAGTGAAGCAAATTGAAAAATAATCCAAGTGGTTAATGCATGACATAGGTAGCCTACAGCCGACAATATTTCAAAATAAATCCTGGCATGGGTACGTACAACTTATGTGAGTGGAAATGTAGAATGACTTTAATTTATGATGCAGCCACAATGGTAACCTTGGTTGGCTACAAGGAAAGAAACAGCCTTTTATAATAGGCGAGTCTGTCCTTAGCATCTCATTAACAGCTGTACAACTTCAATCATATTTCGTGCAAGTAATTTTATGATTTCGTTAAAGCTGATCCTTTTTTCTGAAAAAAGTTAAGGCATGGCTACCTGCAGATACCTAGTGCCTGATTTATCACATTTTTATGACATTATCACATCACATTTTCATTTTGTCACACAAATCTAACAAATCGGCTTTCGAGAAACAAACAAACTTGTCTGTTTTTTTGCGGTAACTTTTGCTGCATACGTCTATAATTATCCAAAAGGATGTAAAAAATTCTTCATACGTAACATTCTACTTGTATTTTACTCGCTGGCGAAAGTGTCCTCTTTTTAGGCGATGAAAATATGGTAGGCCTACATTTTGGGCTCTTTATTTTTTGATTAGATTAACCAGGCGTTCCAACCATTTTGCTCCTAAGCCTTTTGAAGTTTCATAACTTTGCAAAGTTACCCTGTTCACGCATCTGCCCAATACCTTATATTTTACTAATCTTTCGATAGCTGGTGATGATTAGAACTATCTTTTACATCGATATGACATCTTGGTTAAATTACTGATTGTTTATTTGAACATAAATTGACATATCACCTTTATCCACAGTGTTTCACAAACTTTGAAAAAAGTTTTGTTTATTGAAAAACGTGATTTGTTTAAAAAACACTGCATGATACAGCAAAAGAAATCGAAGTAACAGAAACTGCTTAGTAATCTTCACGATCCTCATGGCTGTCACGCTCCACCAAGCGTTCGTAGAACTAGCGGTGTTGTTCTGGGATATAAGGCATTTGTTTTTGTATATCTGCTAATTTTTTCGCAGAAATCTTGTTTCTTTTTAAGAGCTGCCATGTCAATGGTGTCCAAAACACATAAAAGTCGTTCCTTTTCTGCTCCTAGCTTTTTCCCGGTCAGCTTTCATTTCAATGCCTGCTTGTTTCACATCTTCGAGATGGCTCGTTATGTTAGTGTTATCAATCATGTCACAGACACTACATGTGTCAGACTTTGGAGCACCAAAACTCAAGTTTAAGTCCTCGGAGAACACCTTGTTATAAACTTATAATACCCTTGCTTTACAAACATCGGATCTTTTTCTTTTTGCGGCAAGCTATTGACGTATTCTCGGTACATTTTAGCGGTTATAGGTGAATTGTTCGTAAACAGTTGTTCGTAAAGCAATTGTTCGTAAACAATTGTTCGTAAAATCAATTCTTCGTAAAGCAATTCTTCATAAAGCAATTCTTCGTATACATCAATTCTTCGTATAGGTGAATTGTTCGTAAACAGGTGATAGGTGAATTGTTCGTAAACAATTTTTCGCAATAGCAAGGTTTGTCTTGCAATTTCCGATGAAGGTGCGTAATGCAAATTTTCCTGAATAACCAAGTTACCACGACACAAAGAAATAAGCACAATGAAAAAGCGCATTTTTTGTTATTTATTGGAATGCACTGGCACAAATGGAAGAAACAGCCACGGTGAGTTGAAAGTGGGTACTCTCTGCTTACTGCATTGACCATAGCCATCTCAAAGTCAGTCATGATTGTCTCTGGAACAGCAGGTAACAACTCCTTGATCTTTTGCAGCAGATGAATGTATGTCCCTCTCCTTTTGTCCCCCAGCAGGGCATACACCAGAGGCACTGAAGTGTTTTCCTTCAGTCCGTGTATTGTGTAAAGCTGTTCAAACAGTGAAGGCACTGTCTTGAAGGTGCCGTCAGCATACCGGTGCTTTGAACGGGCAAGGAGCTGCAGATTTCTTTCAGTGGCAAAGAGGACCATACGGTTATCTCCAGGCCCAGAATCATAGGCCAAGAATGTTACACCAGCAAACGTTTGCTTGTACTCTACTGGAAGCACAATGTCACGGAGAGAATGTGGGATTGCCGGGCCTGCATTTTCCTTCAATCGCACTTGGATGACTGCCCTTTTCATGCTCTGCACACTTGGCAGTTTTGCTGCCGTGGCTTGACTGAGTCCAATAGTTTTTGCTGAGACGAGGTAACTTGGGGCATCATGACTGTCTTTTGCTGCACAACGAATATTTTCCATAACCTTTCCTGCTTCGACATGACCAGCATCTCCAGCATGATTGTGCTCACCTCTGGATTGTACAATGGCTGCCATAGCAGTTGTTACTTGTGCAGGACATTTCTTATTAAAATGCTCACATTTCCAATAAGTAGTTTCTTGCCCTTGTGCGTTAAGTGCACTATAATCTTTGTAATAAAGCTGGCCACTATACAAAAGTTTTGGCTTTCCTTTTTCGCTGCTCACAAACTGTAATGCCATTCTGAATCAGGGACTCTACGCTCTGTCTGCTCGTCTACACTCTACAGGTACAGCACGTCTTTAAGCACAATTAGCACATCTCCAGCATATAGGCTACCCTAATTGATTCTTCGTAAACAATTGTAACTATTTTTTTTTTAAAGCTGTAGCCTAACTTTTATAAACATTTGTTTACGAACAATTAGTATTACGGTCAATTGCATGCCCGAAGAATTGCTTTACGAAGAATTGCTTTACGAAGAATTGATTTTACGAACAATTGCTTACGAACAATTGTTTTACGAAAAACTGTTTACGAAGAAAACGTCGGACACCATTTTAGCAAGGCTAAGCGTTGGTGACAAGTATTCTCGATACGGGTTGTGGCTACGGCTGTAGTGTGATTGTACACTAGGAAATTGTTTAATACGAGTTTTAATGGTCTCTTTGATTGAATCATCAATTTTGTTTGGTCTGTTTGCGTGCTTTCCTCTTCCATCGTCTTTTGCTGTAACATTGCCTTCCTTCACCTGAGCATTGATGAGATCAATTCGATTTCTTTTAACTTGAAAAATATTCATAAGGGCACTTTTACAGATATAAACTTCCTCAGCTATGACAGTAGTTTCTTCACATCTTGCTGTGGAAACTTTCACCCTGTACCTGAAAGACATGGCATGATGTTTCTCAGCACTTTTTCTTTTTTGAACTGGAGTAAATCCTTCGATACAACCGAATAGAATTTGTTGCTGTTGATCATAAGTTTTGGAGTAAAAATCTGTGAACAGGCGCTGCCGCACATCCATGCTTATTTTTGATGAGCATTTTCTTCTGCAATTTTCGGCGCATAACTGGCCATCACAAACTGCCTTTCCTTCTCCAGTAACACGCTTCTGCTTTCTTATGTTTCTTGGTCATGCTGATTGGTTACTCTTTCGCTTTCTTGATTTTTTCTTCATTGTGACATCACTACTTTCATGCATTTCACCATAACCAATACCTGAATAATTCAAATGATCCACTTATTGAAAGTAGAAGAGAAATAAACCAGAAACATGAATACCATTACTTGCGATGCCTGATTCAGCCGTGTTTAGTTGAGCAGAACTAACTTGAGACGAATCTTCTGTATCACCAACCTCTGGAAGTAATAACCTTTTAAACGAAACTAATAACACCATTTAAAAAGGTGATAAAAGGAAGACTCTTACCAATTTCCTGATTAATTTCCGTAAGCTCATCAGAATCACTAGCTCCTCTGTTCGCGTTTTTATCTAATTGATATGATGGGTCTGCAATATCATCATCACACACAGATTTATCATCACTCTCTGCGAGAGCATTGCCTATCTGTTCAAGCTCAGAATTTAGTAGCCTACAGCTTTACCTTGTCTGTGTGACATGCTTTAGCCTAGCAGCTTAGCTGAAAAATGAAAGGGATTTGAAATGAAGTGGCCTAACTAAAATGAAGTAGCCTAACTGAATGCAACTCAAAATCACTTAACTAAATCTGCTGGATACCGCTTTTGGATATACTAAACCTGGAAGTTTCAGCCTGGTTCCATGCTGACACGTGTTTAGCCTGCTTGACATGCTAGACCAGACAGTGGAAAACTGGACATGTGCATCACTGATTATCTCAACTGCGTTTCCATTCGTGTAACCACAAAAGTTCTCGATTTTCATGTATTTTAAAATGAGCGGCAATTTGATTGAACAGAAAATTAAAAAAATGAACAGTTTTAAAATGAACAGCAAATTTGATTGATTGGAAATCCTTAAGGAGTTATGTCAAACCAAATGAAGCATGGTTGTTTACCCGTTTAGCATGCAAATAGGTGGTATGTCAGGACATATCGCCTTTTTGCTTGCCAACTTAAAAAAATGTTGTGACAAATCTCCTTTTGACTGCTCCTACTTTCTTTTATCGCCGTAGTTGAGATATCACCTTTTTCCAGAAAATGGATGACCTAATGGGAGTGCCAAAAATTGAGAAATCCCAATTTTCCAAAAAAGTGACATATCACCTTTTAGCACTAAGGGCTTCAATTCTACTTGTGTCTGAAACTAAAACCAAATAAATAAATAAATGTATATATATATAGAAATTGATAAACAAGTCATCATGGAATGACATCATCATGAGAGGAAAACTTAGTTTGATCAAAGATATATCAGTTTTTGCCTATTTGTCTACCAAGAATTCCTAAAAAAGCAGCCTGCACGACTGCACATGCAATAAAATAACATATTTTGACACTGTGCAAATTGCAATGACTGCAGCCTCCAGGTGTTTGCAATACCGGTACATCACATAAAACAACATAAATATATACATCACATAATAATAACGTCATTGTCATATAAGCACAGTCAATACTAGATTTTCTGTGTTATTTAGTTGCAAAATAGAATTATTGTACAACACTCTTAAAAATTTCAGAGTGACCGCTGTTGTAGATCTTGCAAATTAATTCGGCTTCTGTTCTGTTTAACTCACATATATTAGATAGAGGCAAAGTGTCGACATAATGATGGCAGCATGAACAGAACTGAATACAATATTATCCAATACTGTCTTTGCTGCTAACACTACAACGCACCACATATCAAGCTTATCACTACTTCCTCTCATCTTTAAAAAACTTTGATATTCTTCCCAAAAATATGCTTGCTGGCATTATACAGTAGCTTAAGTACATTCTGGATAATCATATTACCTGCTTATGACAATAACATTGCAACTTCTAAACCATAACTGATCATTTATCAAGAAAATATTTGACTCTTTATCACATGCCTGTTTGTTGCATAATCTGTTTGATTGAATAGAGACAAATGCAATTATATTCATTTAACTGAAATAAAAACAATTTGTTGCAAATCTTCGCAACAAAATATAGTGTCCAAGCTATATACAATATGGCAGATTATTCAAATTCATGTAAACATAATTGATCTTAACACATACTGTGCAAGCTTTGTGCAATGTGCACATGATGTGTTCTAGAAAATAAGCTGCCCAGTAATGATCAATTGTTACAAATTTTTAACCGTCAATTAATTAAACATATTTCAATTTTCATATACGCACATCTGATACGCTAGCTATGTATGGGTGTGTTATTAATAAAGCAACTGCTAATGAATGGCAAAGACAATATGATTTTCAAAAAATAATAATACAGTAGTTTCATTTGGGGAGCAAGTCTTATAGGCGCAGACAGTCTTATAGGCGCCTAAAAGACGTGAACCTTTCATTTGTGCGTAGTATAGCTTTTAAATGATCAGATCAGGATCAAGCAAGTGAATTATATCATATATGTAAGACTTAAACTTCACACTTAAAGTGAATTACATTGCATTCAGAAAAACACAGATGTATATAATTCATTTAAATTAGCCTACTTGGAAAAACTGTGCATACTGCATAAACAAACTGGATTTATCGGTAGTAAAAATATCAATTTTTAGAGTAAGAAATCCAATAGATTACTGTGCAGACAAGATTCTTATATATTGTTGTTGGAAGCAAAAATGAGGTAGGCCTATAAAATCCTTATATACGTATCTTGTCTCTCCCAATATGCCAACAACATTTACACCACAATATGACAGTTTGACACCAACTTTACCTTGATATTTATTAAATGATATTTGAGCAACTTGTATTCTTTTATCCTCAAATGAATTGAATGTTTTTTTAACTTCAAAAACAAGAATACAAAAATTTGCGAGATACCATTCCTTTGGCAACCTGAGTCAGATAACGGGAATTAATCACCAATCATGCAAAAAAAACTAAGCCCAATATTTAAACTGTGACAGTGAATAAATTACCAAGAAAAAGTCACTTATTTTGTGGTGGTCCATAAAAATTCAAGGGGAAAATTTTAAAATGTTTGCGGAAACTCCGATTGGCGACTTTGGGTTTGTTCTATTTTTTTCTCTCAATCTTTTCAGGGCACAAAATAGGTTGCATCCCAGCAAATCCACACCATAACAACATGTATCCAGAATCCAGATGGTAAATAATGTTTAATATGATGGCCTAAAATATCAATTACAGCACCTATTCAAAAGAGGTTTATTTCAATCAAACTTTCTTTGTTGCCAGTTCTACAAAAGGTAAATAAACAACACACACAGCCATCACTTTCGCTATGATAGTTTTGCATGCTGCTAATTACTTTGTAGAATATGATGGTTAGCCTCGCCCATGTCTCAATTCAAAGAGTTGTGTAAACGTATAAAATTATTTTAGGACACAAGAAATTGACTGGCACAACAAGGCTAATGTCTGAATCAACTTATAGAGTCACCCTTGTCTTGTTTGATTAACCAATCAACTATGCATAGGTACAGTATGTGACTTAACAAATGTTCCAGACAGGTAAGCAATGTGTTCAGTGAATACAAATTGGAAGTGGCTATTTTTCCACACTTAATGCCATGGTTACAATCAGGTGTTGCCAGAGTTAGGATTAAAGTTAGAAAGGGTTAAGGTATTTAAGGTAAGGGTTTGAGTTAGAAATAATGCTAGGGTTTTGATCTTTGCCTAGGACTAAAAAAATTTCCAAAATACAAACTTTTCCTTTCATTTTTCAACGGCAGTGGCTATTTGACCGGCTCCGGTCTTTAAATTTGAAACACTATTTGACCGGTCATGACGTCACTATACATTACAATGCACCTTTTTTTCTTTTTCTCATTCAAAGCAAACTACGAGAAGAGAAGAAAAAAGTCCCTATTTAAGTTCTAAATTCGACAATCATATTCAACTCGGTCAGTGGCGCGTACGATAGTTCTCGGGCTAGTGTGCCGGAAGGAATGAATTCGATACTACAGTACTCGGAAGCGTTCTTTTTTTTAAACTAAATTTTGACCCGAAGTTGGGCTGCTGCATTTTTGTGGTCAATTTTTAATTTCAGTAACCTACAGCCCAAATTTTTTATGTCTTTTCAAATATGAGTAATAAAGTTAAGTTTTTTTAATTTGTTGGAATTTGAGAATTTCTCTGGGTAATTTTCCGTTCGTCGTAAGAGGATGATCGTGTTTGCCGAACGACGCATTATATATTACATTTTTACTCTCAACAAGTGAGTTTGGTGGCTGTAAAAAGTTATTTAAAAATGGTTTCATTAATGTCAAGTTTACTTTTAGGCAGTGTTTTTAGCAGGCAGTTTGGTTTAAAGTAGGCTAGCCTACAATAAAATGCTTCTGGGTAGTATCTAACTCATACCTTTGGGGATACCAGCCCGAAAAACATCGTACGTACGCGCTGCTGATTCATATGTGCTTCTCTCTGTTTTTGTTTATTTCTGTTTTTGTTTTATTTTTTGCTATTTGTTTTTTGGGTTTTGTGGGCATGCTTAACTACTGATATTTAGCCTACTGCATAATTTTTTATTCAGGCACGTTTTAAACGAGAAAAGGTTTTGCCACCTTTTCCCGTTCATTAACGTGCTGGTAGGTCTATATATAAATATACGGTCCCACGAATTACCCATAAGTACCCATAAGCACCATAAGTACCCATAAGCCCCATAAGTCGCGTCGAATTACCCATAAGTACCCATAAGTCGCGTCGAATTACCCATAAGCCCCATAAGTCGCGTCGAATTACCCATAAGCCCCATAAGTCGCGTCGAATTACCCATAAGCCCCGTCGAATTACCCATAAGCCCCATAAGTCGCGTCGAATTACCCATAGGCACCATAAGTAGCATTGAATTACATAGAAGTAACGTCGAATTACCCATAAGCCTGTATAGTGTAGAGTGTAGTCTATAGCTGTCTAGAAGCCTAGTAGTCGGCTGCATAGCCGAGTGGTGAGGAGCACTGGCTGGGCGTTCCAAAATATAGTTCGACACCGCTCAAGAGCAGGACACTTGAAGGCATGCCTAAAGGTGGACACGAAGATTGGCTTCGTTGCCTTCCCGTCCGCTTATGTGTAATCTGCAGTTTGCTGCAGCAGATGGAGTGTTTTGTCCGATAAAACACCTTAACATTGGGCAATTTTCCCTATGAACCAGGTGACTGCAGCATAGCAATCGTTCTCGCACTCAGCAAGAGACTTAATTCTTGCTTTAAACTTGATAATTAAAGAAAAAAAAGAATAATGGCAAGGGTGGGAATCAAACCCGTGTCACCAAATTCAATAGCCTTTGCCTTAACCACTCAGCCACGCAAGCGCTCCTGAAATCGTCGCTTAATTTGTTTATATGGGTAATGTTTCGAGAACGCTCACAATATTATCAGTTTAGTTTGTTTTTATTTCTGACCATCACAACGAAAAAACAATACACGACAAACTTAGCACAGATCTATAAAAGGTAGAAGCGACAAAACGCGGACGTTATAACGTGCACGATACCAAAGCCTGCAGATTACATATACGCTGACATGAGGCGTAAGTAATTCCACGTTGCTTATGGGTAATTCGACGCGACTTATGGGACATTTGGGTAATTTGACGCGACTTATGGGGCTTATGGGTAATTCGACGCGACTTATGGGGCTTATGGGTAATTCGACTCGCGTCAAATTACCCATAAGTCGCGTCGAATTACCCATAAGCAACGTGGAATTACTAACGCCTTCATGTCAGCGTATATATAATCTGCAAGTCGCTGTTGCGACTTGCGATCGTGTCACTTAAACTGATTGTCCTGCTTTGGTATCATGCACGTTATAACGTCCGCGTTTTGTCGCTTCTACCTTTTATAGACCTCTGCTAAGTTTGTCGTATATTGTTTTTTCGTTGTGATGGTCAGAAATAAAAACAAACTAAACTGATAATATTGTGAACGTTCTCGAAACATTACCCATAATAAACCAAATTAAGCGAAGATTTCAGGAGCGCTTGGGTGGCTGAGTGGTTAAGGCAAAGGCTATTGAATTTGGTGACACGGGTTTGATTCCCACTCTTGCCATTGTTCTTTTTTTCTTTAATTATCAAGTTCAAAGCAAGAATTAAGTCTCTAGCTGAGTGCGAGAACGATTGCTATGCTGCAGTCACCTGGTTCATAGGTCTATAAAAGGTAGAAGCGACAAAACGCGGACGTTATAACGTGCATGATACCAAAGCAGGACAATCAGTTTAAGTGACACGATTGCAAGTCGCAACAGCGACTTGCAGATTACATATACGCTGACATGAAAGCGTAAGTAATTCCACGTTGCTTATGGGTAATTCGACGCGACTTATGGGTAATTCGACGTTATCCATCTTCTCGTCTTTTGCTTTGAAAGAGAAAAAGAAAAAAATGCCTATATAGTGACGTCAGGACCGGTCAAATAGTGTTTCGGATTCAAAGACCGGCGCCGGTCAAATAGCCACTGCCTTCTTTTTTTTAAACTAAATTTTGACCCGAAGTTGGGCTGCTGCGTTTTTGCGGTCAATTTTTAATTTCAGTAGCGCCTACAGTCCAATTTTTTATGTCTTTTCAAATATTGAGTAGGCTAATAAAGTTAGAGTTTTTTTAATTTGTTGGAATTTGAGAATTTCTCTGGATAATTTCCGTTTGTCATAAGAGGATGTGACGGTGTTTGCCAAACGGAACGACGCATTACATTTTTGCTCTCAACAAGTTAGAAGTTGAATAGTTTTATTCAATCATTTTATTTTTCGTCATTAACGCGTCCGGGACAAAAAAGATACCTACTAACTACAAAAATCGATATATATAGGGGTCCCACGAATTACCCATAAGCCCCATAAGTACCCATAAGTACCCATAAGCACCATAAGTCGCGTCGAATTACCCATAAGCCCCATAAGTCGCGTCGAATTACCCATAAGCCCCATAAGTAGCGTCGAATTACCCATGAGCCCCATAAGTCGCGTCGAATTACCCATAAGCCCCATAAGTCGCGTCGAATTACCCATAAGCCCCATAAGTCGCGTCGAATTACCCAAATGCCCCATAAGTCGCGTCGAATTACCCATAAGCAACGTGGAATTACTTACGCCTCATGTCAGCGTATATGTAATCTGCAGGCTTTGGTATCGTGCACGTTATAACGTCCGCGTTTTGTCGCTTCTACCTTTTATAGATCTGTGCTAAGTTTGTCGTGTATTGTTTTTTCGTTGTGATGGTCAGAAATAAAAACAAACTAAACTGATAATATTGTGAGCGTTCTCGAAACATTACCCATATAAACAAATTAAGCGACGATTTCACGAGCGCTTGCGTGGCTGAGTGGTTAAGGCAAAGGCTATTGAATTTGATGACACGGGTTTGATTCCCACCCTTGCCATTATTCTTTTTTTTCTTTAATTATCAAGTGTAAAGCAAGAATTAAGTCTCTTGCTGAGTGCGAGAACGATTGCTATGCTGCAGTCACCTGGTTCATAGGGAAAATTGTCCAATGTTAAGGTGTTTTATGGGACAAAACACTCCATCTGCTGCAGCAAACTGCAGATTACACATAAGCGGACGGGACGGCAACGAAGCCAATCTTCGTGTCCACCTTTAGGCATGCCTTCAAGTGTCCTGCTCTTGAGCGGTGTCGAACTATATTTTGGAACGCCCAGCCCGTGCTCCTCACCACTCGGCTATGCAGCCGACTACTAGGCTTCTAGACAGCTATAGACTACACTCTACACTATACAGGCTTATGGGTAATTCGACGTTACTTCTATGTAATTCAATGCTACTTATGGTGCCTATGGGTAATTTGACGCGACTTATGGGGCTTATGGGTAATTCGACGCGACTTATGGGGCTTATGGGTAATTCGACGCGACTTATGGGGCTTATGGGTAATTCGACGCTACTTATGGGGCTTATGGGTAATTCGACGCGACTTATGGGGCTTATGGGTAATTCGACGCGACTTATGGTGCTTATGGGGCTTATGGGTAATTCGTGGGACCCCTATATATATCGATTTTTGTAGTTAGTAGGTATCTTTTTTGTCCCGGACGCGTCAATGACGAAAAATAAAATGATTGAATAAAACTATTCAACTTCTAACTTGTTGAGAGCAAAAATGTAATGCGTCGTTTCGTTTGGCAAACACCGTCACATCCTCTTATGACAAACGGAAATTATCCAGAGAAATTCTCAAATTCCAACAAATTAAAAAAACTCTAACTTTATTAGCCTACTCAATATTTGAAAAGACATAAAAAATTGGACTGTAGGCGCTACTGAAATTAAAAATTGACCGCAAAAACGCAGCAGCCCAACTTCGGGTCAAAATTTAGTTTAAAAAAAAGAAGGCAGTGGCTATTTGACCGGCGCCGGTCTTTGAATCCGAAACACAATTTGACCGGTCCTGACGTCACTATATAGGCATTTTTTTCTTTTTCTCTTTCAAAGCAAAAGACGAGAAGAGTGCCTATATAAGTTCTAAATTCAACACTTATGTTCAACCGATTCTGTGGCGCGTGGAATACGTATCGGGCTGATGTTCCAGAGGGAATGAGTTCGATACTTCGCGGAAGTGTTTTTTTTTTAATTTTTAACTAAATTTTGACCCGAAGTAACTCAAACGTTAGGCTTCTGCATTCTTGTGGCCAATTTTTAATTTGAGTAGCCTACAGCCCAATTTTTTATGTCTTTTTAAATATGAGTAGGCCTAATAAAGTTAGAGTTTTTTAATTTTCTTGCATTTAAGAGTTTCTCTGGATAATTTTCTGTTCTTGGGAAATGTAACCGTGTTTGCCGAACGACGCATTACATTTTTCCGTCGTTCGGCAAACATGATCACATCCTCTTATGACGAACGGAAAATTATCCAGAGAAATTCTTAAATGCAAGAAAATTAAAAAACTCTTAACTTTATTACTCATATTTGAAAAGACATAAAACATTAGGCTGTAGGCTACTCAAATTAAAAATTGACCACAAAAATGCAGAAGCCTAACGATTGAGTCACTTCGTGTCAAAATTTAGTTAAAAATTTTAAAAAAAAACGCTTCCGCGTAGTATCGAACTCTTCCCTTTGGAGCACCAGCCCGATACGTATCTTACGCGCCACAGAATCAGTTGAACATAAACGTTGAATTTAGAACTTATATACGCACTCTTCTCGTCTTTTGCTTTGGAAGAGAAAAAGAAAAAATGCCTATATAATGACGTCATCACCGGTCAAATAGTGTTTCAGATTCAAAGACCGGCGCCGGTCAAATAGCCACTGCCAAAAAAGAACGCTTCCTGGTACTGCAGTACCGTATCAAACTTATTCCCTCTGGGACACCAGTCCGAGAACTATCGTACGGTACGCGCCACCAATTCAGTTGAATATAATTGTAGAATTTAGAACTTATACTGGCTATAGAGACTTTCTTCTTCTCTTCTCGTCTTTTGCTTTGAAAGAGAAAAAGAAAAAAGTACATGTATAGTAACGTCATGACTGGTCAAGGGCAGAATTCCTTATCTGGCAACACTATTGAGGCTATTATTACACTATAAAGTGTAAATATAGCCACAGCCATACAAATTTGCTTTAATATCTTACTTATTTTCTCATTGTGGCTGCCATGAGTTCACCTTGCATTGTATCTTTTATGTACACTAATAGCCTGAGCACTAACGTAAATAGCCTGAGCACTATATGGTACCGGTACCATACACGATGATTGTTTTTGTGGCAGTTCACTTTTTCAGTAAGTTTGAAACACACGCTTGATTTGCACAGTGACTCTTTATATCACATCATTTTATTTTTATATGATATAAACAGCCATTGAGCAAATCTAGTGTGAATTTAAAACCTGTTGGAAAAAGTAAATAACCAAAAAAATTGTTTCCTTGCACTGCTGCTGAGCACTAGTACCAACGGTAGTAAGTAACAATTTTTTTACAAGAACTGCTTCTCAAATAAAATCTGAAAAGTCGTTAGACTTGAAGTTTAATCTACAAAATGAACTATTTCAGCTTATTCAACTCAACAATACAAACGTTTAAAAAAAAAGACTCGAAATCAAATTCGAGAGGATGTCACCATGTCAAGACTCAAGTCAAAATGTCAAATTTACTTTTCTCCAGTAGAGGTCGCTTTATATTTTGTCAGAGTTGCTGTATGCTTTATATTTTGTCAGAGTAAAAAGTAAAAAAAATATATATAAAAAGTAAACAGATTGGTTTTGAATCTTTATCTTCGGACTGACAAAGCCTTTGATAGGTTATTTTTTGAAATTTTGCATACTTGTAGTGTAGAGGCTTTGAACTACTGACACAAGGCCTGTCACCGAAATTGGCAGAACGAGGTTTCCGATAGTTGTTGAAATGATCTAGCCTGTAAATTATTTCACCCACTGGGTGCCTTAGATGAAGAGTTCAGTTCATTTCTTTTTATTTCTTACTATCACAGCAAAAACAATACACGTCAACATAGCAAAGGTCGAGAAAAAGGTAGAAGAGTTCAGAAATGCGTTGCTCAAGCGCACACGCTGAGAGCCGAACCAGCGCCACTTGATCTTGAGTCGGACACTTAATCACTGGGCTAGTGGGCTAATAGTGTAGCGATCCATTATTGCGTCAGATTAGTTTTCCTTCCTAACAAGTGAACCAACAGAACCCACACGTCATCTTCCGAAGAATTATGAGCAACAACAGAAGCACCTGTGTTCTGCATTCCTGCCGCCTGAAACGAAAACGTTGCTTCAGAGCCACTTGCACCCGTCTCTCTAGCACCTCACAGCGAATGCAAAAGCCGAATGCCAACGAATGCTGTAATGACGTCAATGATTTCCAGCTGTGATGATGGCGGTGTTCTCTAGCAAACATAAAGCAAGACAAGGCTACATTTGCATCAAGCCACTGGACATAGTCTGCTCTTCAAGAGAAAGAGTCAGACAAACCATGAATGCCTACTACGGTTTGCAACGCCACTCACGAACAATAGGTTTTTTTTACGTGGTGGACTCTTTTATACACGGCACAAACTCAGACATTCTATTTCGGAAGGCGGTAGAACAACGCAGAATCACGTTGCGACACGATATCACAATTCACAAACACAACACCACATTATTATCACAAACACTCAACATACTTATTTTGTACTATATCTGTTACGATTTTATTTCTTACCGTTTTTAACTCCTTAAACTTGAACTAAACTTGGTATCCTTGGTTCCAATTTAGCCCAAATTTGGTGGGGCCTCTGTAGTGATCCATTATTGCGTCAGATAAGTTTTCCTTCCTAACAAGTGAACCATTTTAACCCACACGTCATCTTTCAAAGATTGCGTACTTTCCCATCTAAGCTACGTACTTTAAATAGAAAAAAGAGAACAGAAAATAAAATTGTTCACATTTGCCCTTTGACGACAGTCAGACCAGCTCAGCTCAGCTGAAAAAACGTTAAATTGATTGTGTAGTTTTATGTAGCAATTTGGACGACCGTTAATGTAATAATTCGTGATAATGTTTCACTGTCCTGTAGTTTCACTATCCTGTAATGTTTAAATTCAATTTTATTATAGACTTACAATGTTTTATGAACAGTAGCCTATTGAACACCTTCTGATAACTTAAAATTATAATTCGAATGATAATTGTGTGGAAATAGTTAATGGAGTCAAATAGTCAAATTAGTTACATGGCCACCTAAAGATACGGCCTGATTTGTCACATTTAGCATAAATTTCCAGGTTTTTCTAACTTTGGGCAAACGTTTAAATAAATTGTTCTAAAAACTAGATTTTTACGCTTTCTTTATTTTCTTCCCCAGATTACACAATAGGTTTTAACATCCTCACATGTTGAAAAACAAAGAAAATTTGATTTCGAAGATTTTAGTCAGACTGTTAATTTTCAATAACAGTCTGATTTTGCGTTTTTCAACTTACTTTTTCTCATTTGCTTCTGCTTCCACAAGGCAACAAAAAAGTTTTATGTCATTAGGAAACCGCAAAAAGTAAAAACATCTCAAAAAATATCAGTCAAGCACTAGCAGTAGCTGTAATCAAAATCTGCAAAATCCGTTAGACAGATAGACAGCAAATCCGTTAGACAGATAGAATATCATTAGACAGCCAAATAACATTTAAACCATCGCTAAAATCATCCTTACATTTATGATAAAACCATAACCATATTGTTATCATCCTTGCACGTATAATAGCCTAGGGGAGGATGAGGTAAGTTGAGCCACTTTTTACTTCAACGCTTCCAGTAAGAAAACCGCTTGGTTTACAATAAAAGTGAAAGTGGCAGCATAATGGTTGATGCTTTGGCTTTAATTTAACAAAAAATTTTTTTTCATAACTCATAAGAATATTGAAAAAATACATGTTTTAAACATTACGTCATTTTGGCTCAACTTACCTACCCCACGTGGTAAGTTGAGCCGGGGTATGAGGAAAGTTGAGCCACTCATTTAAGTTCAATAACAAAAGCTGTAGCGATGGTAGCCTACATATAAAATGCTATGCAATACATACAGTATGTTCACGAAATTATTGCCCAGCTATGTGTCCCGAATTGTAACATGGACTGTGACGCAATGGTGACGTCATCATTGCGATGCACTGTCATGCTTGAGCGACAATCTCTCATTATTTTTTCTCTATTCACTAACTCGTGTTTTCGTCGCTTGGCGAAACGTGGTTCGGCCTTTTACGATGTGATGATGATGATGGCGTATGAGCGATCTTTCCAGGCTAGATTGGAAGGCAGGAAATCTTCAGCCACTCAGCAGTCTCATCGTCCAGGACCCTCAGACCATGCGCACTGTGTGGAGGCCGATGGGTTAGGCAGTAGTGGATGACATGGTCTGCGCAGGACCGGATTTAGCTGATGGGGGGCCCAGGGCACTTTTAGATCGGGGAGCTTCTCGTGTAAAAAATTTTTCGCGCCTACGGCGTGAAAAATCACCTCTACGCATACAGTAGCATTAATCCAGCACTGCATAGCATTTGGTAGAAACTTCAAAGGCTGAAATAAAAAAAACAACACAAAAATCACATTTTTTCCACGAAGGGGGGCCTTTAAAAGTCGGGGGGCCCGGGGCACTTGCACCCTCTGCCCTCCCCCCCTAATTCCGGGCCTGGGTCTGCGGTCTGTTCCGTGGCACCACACTCGCATTCTGATGAAGGAGCCAGGCACCACTTGTGCATGTCCGAACGAAAGCAGGCGACGCCAGTTCGCAGGCGGTTAAGTCTGACCCACGCAAGCCTTGCGAGGGACATCCCTGGTGGACGGAGATCGGCGTCGGGTATGAAGTCACGGAGCGTGGAGGTGTGATTTTGCCACTCCGTGTTCTACATGTGGTTCCTCCAGTGTGCCGCACTTATACCAAGCTCTTCTGCGCTCTTAAGTACGATGTGATAAATCTATCGGACGGACGTATTAGAGTGTGCAGTGACTATTCCACTTCACAATTGATCCAGTCTTTTGTTGACAATATGAAATCTTCATTCAACACATGTGGAACTTGAGTTAAAAGTAAGAAAGAAGACAGGTTGGATAGCAATTTACATAGCTGCTACCAGGAAGAAAGAACAACATGTGAAAGGATAAATTTATTTTGTTGTGACAGTTCGACTGGAAATTGCGCACTTCCCAGCTGACAAATCTGCCACTTTTTCGTTGATTAAACGTCAACAGACGTTGAATCAATGTAGTACTAGCAGATCGTGTTAACTGAGCTGCAAAACAGAAAATAAAGCGATGAATTAATACACAATCCTGATTAAATAAACCTCCAAATGTGAATTTTCTAAATCAATTTCCGTTGTCTGTCAGATCTAAACTTATTCCATATGCCACTGATCAAGAGAGCATGGAAACCGGACTTTTTTCTGACGGCAGAAAGTTTCTCCAAGTGGTCGTGTGAGGAAGCTTTAATGACACCCTCTTTAAGAAACGCACACTTATCGTCTGTTTACAGACAAAGGACAACTTTTCCTCGGACTCTCCAGGCACTTTTCTTAAAAAATTTGCCTCAATTTCTCCATCTTCATTGAAGCATTCGATTTTACCAATGTAATGCACAGGTCGGGGTTTCCCTTGCATGTTGCTAGTAGGCTGCAGGTTACACTACAAATAAATTTAAACTTCAATAGACCAATGGACAAATTATTTTTCCAGAGATTTAGACTATTAAAAAGTAAAATACACTTTGTTATCTATTTAATGACTACATATATCATCACTTAACACTGGCAGCTGAAGTGAGGTAAGTTGAGCCACCGGCTCAACTTACCTGTACATCACTGGCTCAACTTACCTCAAGGCCGCCATTAAAAGTTAAACGGAAATTTCTCCAGTCATATATGAGCCAGCAACCTCACTTTAATAGTTTCTGAATAAGCTAACATTAGTGATTACTGTTAGACATATCAATACTGGTGAATGCCACAGACATTTTGTAAAACTCAAAAAATCTTTTTTTTCAAAAAGTTCAAAAAACTTCCCAAAATCACTAAAACCAGTTTTTCTGTCTTTCTACAAGACAAAGAACTATAATATTGACAGAACAGCTCCATATAAGATAAACGGTCAGGTAGGTGGCAGTAGAAAGTTGATGCGATTTTTATTTTTCGAGTTACAGGGGGTGGCTCAACTTACCCACTGGCTCAACTTACCTCACCTTCCCCTATATATTACCACAACACTGTAGGGTCGCACAATTTCGCACCTATGACTAGGGCATGCATGTAAACGTTGTCATTGAAAGATATACGCTTTTTAACATAAAACGATTTATACTTTTTTGAGTTATCTTTACGAAGTCATGATAGCCTATAAGCCTACAGTACCGTAGGCTATTGCCTACATAGAAATACCATATATAGGCTACGTAGCCTACACACTGCATTTGTAGCCTACTTCTCTTTGGTTTTGTTTAATTTTGCTGTTTATTTGGGGTATTGGTTGTGACCGTGCTAGCTGCAGACAGAACCTATAGCCTACCCGTATTCGACTACATTCAGGCACGTCTGTAACCTTTCTAGGTTTTGCACCTTTTCCCGTTCTTTGATATGCTGGTATATCGACTATTTGTAGCTAGTAGGCTGGGCTCAGTAGACTAGGTGGCCAATCTTTTTGTTTTGGTTTGGACGAGTTAATAACGAAAAATAAAATGATGAAATGGCAGTGACATGTTTATCATTTCTGTAGGTTTATTGTTCTGAATTAGTATCCACTGGACAGGCCCAATGCCGAAGTATGGAAGCATAAGCCTGCCCATTGGCCAAATAGAAAATATGTACGGTATTTAGAAGCATAGATTAGCCTAGTTAGCGGAAACAAAGCTCGAAACCTACAGAGCTGTTTTCAATGGAATATTTTCTGAAAATGCTAATTTGAACTAGTAATGTTAGGTTAATTATTATTGGTTTGCAAACTTAGCCTAAATGTTGCCTACTTTCGGAAATGGCGCTACCAGAAAAAATAATTTGGATTAGCCAATTAATTTATGATTTAGTCGGCTAATTCATTTGAAACACTTAAACAAGCAGTGGCGGCTTGTGTATTTTTAATCGATAGGCTACAAAATGTTTGATTTAAAAAGCAACTTGCTATAATGTAGCCTACTTACAAGGATTAGCATCGTTGCCCATTGATCAGTGGATTGAACACTGTTGTTTGTGTATGCTTGGCCTATGCATGTCTAACCAACGTTAAACTATGACTATGTAGCCTATGTGACGTCCAAAGCTGTGGAGTCATAGGAATTTTGGCGCGTCCGGAGTGGGAATCGTTGAAAAAAGGCTGACTCCCATTCCGGCTTGCTACAAAACGATGAACAATAGGTTATAATTTTGTTTGTAATTTTTTTTTCAAAATATTGTTTCGTGTGCTCCGTATTGCGCTACAAATCTTCACCAGAAAATATAAGTGTTTGTAACTTTGTTCCCATGCTTTTTTCTTGTCAGATTTTGTGAAAGACGAAAAAAAGAAAAACGTTTTGTGAGATGATGAACAACGAGTATGTGTATACTAAAAAGTAAACTAAAAATGCACAGTGCAGTTGATGAGGAACTAATTTAAGCAGATAGTCTAGACTAAAAGTAGCATTTGGAGAACCCTGAAACAATTCACAGCTAAATAAACAAAAAAACAAAAAAACTTTTTAAAAATGACTAATTTGCTAATGGATAAGCACTAGTCAAATCAATAAGAAAACAAGTAGGCCTAGGCTAGTTAAAAATGGTTGGAACGCCTGGAGCCTGGTCAATTTATTCAAAAAGTAAAAGACCAATACGAAAATAAGAAACTTCATGTACAACCCGAGAAAGGATTTCAATAATTTACTTCTTGAAAATTTGCATGGCCTGATATGGTGTAGCTTTTCAGCAGGCTAGAACTTCGAAAATCTATCTGAGGTGTTCACACCTTCGCTTCATTTGTTGTATTTTTACGACACATTTTACTTTATAGCCTATATCTTCATTAACACTTAATCAGGGGCGCCGGAAGCGGGGGCAGGGGGGCGGATGCTCCTCCCTGTCCTCAATTTTTTTGCAGATGGGGTGGCAAGGGGGGCAATGGTGCCCTTTTAAAGTCATGTAAGCTACTGCACATTTAGCAATATAACAATTTCTGCTATTCGCTTTTAGCCTATTTATAATCTTTCATTTTTGCCTCAAAATAAATATTCACGGCACAAAATTTTGCAACTGCAACACATAGTACAGGCCTTAAAACTTGTTTTTTTTTCGGCAGCCATCGTAGCCTACCGGGAACTCCTTCTCGGTGACCAAATCTGCGTGCTTGGATGCCAAAATACAATAACGATAGCACAAGTAAATAAAATTAAACTTGCAACAATGCTAAAATGATCACTTAGCGTTGTTGAAGTCTGGGCCTGGGCGACGTAATACAATAGAATCGTTGCACCACGCAGTTACTGCTTTATCGAGATTGTAATCCAGTACTGCGGGACCATCTAACGACATTCGCACGAGTGTCTCCAATGTGGCTGATTTTTAAAAAGTTCGCCACTCCCCTAAAATTCTTTTTAACAACGAAAAACAACGTTCGACATGTGTTGACGATGATGGCAAGGTAATAAAATAAGTATTTCAATGATGTGAAGGACATTACTAAAAGAAGCATAATTTTTGCAAAATAACTTATGATCAAAAAATTTTTCCCCTCGGATGTCAACTAACCTAGTTCTCCTTTATAACAACGATTCAATGTCCGACAACATCGAATCGACATAAAAACGACAATATTGCCAGCCGATGTAAATTACCACTTCGAATTAAGACTTTGTTAAAATAAACGTCGGAACTTACCAACAAGACTTACAGCGTTGGTAATCGCAGATGGATATATTCCATCAATAACAAATATTCCCGCACAATGCAACAGTGGCGATTATGACGCGCTGACCTAATTTTGCGTCACTCTTTGATACTACATATTTTCGACAGTTAATCCACGATCATTCTATTGCGAAATTAAATAATTGGCTAGAAGAGACCGGCGGCCAAACTTGGCCGATTAAGGAGGTAGCACCGCGGTTATTCAAGCACTACTTAGCGGCCATGGCCGCAGGCTGCTTTAAGGCTTAACAGTAGGTTACATCATTATAACATAGCATGATGCCCTTCTTTGTATACCGGGCACTTGTAGGCTATCATTACTCAATAGCCTACATAGTGAGCTGATAGATTAGCATTATCGCTATATCTTATCTTAAAACGAAAAAAATTGGCCTTTTATTAAACAAAAGTGCCCTTTTTTGTAATCTTGCCCCCCCCCCCCCAGTCAAAAATCGTTCCGGCGCCCCTGCACTTAATTTTATTAATTTAATTGTTAATTACCTAGGCTACTTGAGTGAGCAGTGTATATTTCGGAACATTAGGCTACATTATTTTGTTAGTTTCTCCGTGAGACGCAAAAAACTTTTTACTCTCTTATATTCACTTCTGAAACTATGCATACCGAATAGGCTATTGACGGTAAAGTGAAAAAGAAGAATAAAGTGTGGTTGAGCGAGAATATTTTTGCAAAAGTGGAAAAAAATACGGTAAGTTAAAAAAGCTGCACAAACTAAGTATGCTATGCGTGGCTCCTAGACAGAGGTAGGCACCCAGCAGAGTGTTTGTGAAGCAGTAGCCTAAATACAACCTTGCATGATTCAAGCCATTGATTATCGAGCTTCCGTAGCAGTTTCTTTTTCTTTTTTAAACATTCAGAAAACATAAAAAAAAAACATGAATGGGCCCCTAAAGCTATGCCTCAAGGCTGGAAGAACGTGGGACGGTTAACACGGCCCTGACTAAACCCGTTAACACGGCCCTGACTAAACCCTACAACGTTTCAAAAACTATTTTTAATCGCACTGAAGATGAAAAGAGCGTTTTTGAAAAGAAATAGTTTTCTCCTAAAAGCGAAAATTGTCTTTGGAACAAAATGAACTTGATGCGAACGCACCATAGCAAAAATATGCTGAACGTTCGTTAACTTTCTGCTGCCGGTAGCCTAATAGGTATCGGTCCTCAATCATCCTGTGTCCGGGACCTTAGTTTTAGGCTATCTTTTACAGCCTTGCTTGTATTTTTGGGCTAAATTCTTACAGCGCTTATCTAATCTTGCACTATTTATCCATTTTTAGTTTTAGAACTTAAAAGGTTGCCTATTAGCATTTGCGCTATGACGCATTTGCTATAAGCTAAATGTGTAGCTTAGTTTGCAGGTCATTTCAAAAATTTTAATTCAAACATCTCTGACTTAGTGTAGCCTACTTACTGCTCGTGTTACGCAATTTCACGTAGCTTATATATAAGCCTAAGCGTTCGGTGTCAACGTAGAAGAATGCCATAAGGATAACATGTCTCAATGACCTAGCGTCTTTTGAACGTGAACAATCAGGCATTGTCAATAAATTGAATTCTTTTATGGAAAGGTCACACGCACCAAATTTCCTTCCACAACCCGTTATCGTTTTGGTTTCATTTTTCGTCAAAATAATAACACTAGACATTTGATTGAAGAAAAGCGAAGAATGTATTTTGTCTCCTGAAGGGCGGTTCAGACTTGCCCACTCGAAGGACGCTGTCTATTTAATTATACAGCAACCTTGCAGAACAAGAAGGTGAGAAACCTGACACTGGAATACCGGAAAGGACAGCATCAATTGAACAAAAACAAGCTTGGTATTTATTGTGTTATAAATTCTAAATCTTTGCAATATCTTAAATGTCATTTTACGCCAGCAAGACTATACAAAAGTATCATTTTTTATGATATCTGTTATTTTTCTACTAAGTGGACTTTGTTATCCTCTTAATTTCGCAAAATCATTAAAAAGCTCAAGAATTCAAAACAAAATAGCTAAAATGCGAAATGTCAGAAGTTCCAACACTAGCCTACCATAATAACAACAAAAATTAATCACGATTCCAGAAAAAAGAGGCATTGCACCAGGGCCGGATTTAGCTGATGGGGGGCCCGGGGCACTTTTAGCAGCAGTGGCCGAGTGGTTAGCGCGTTAGGCTCGCAGTCGAGAATCTGCATGTTCGACTCCAGCAACCCGCACTTGCTGTTGTTTCTCTGGGCAAGAAACTTTACGATAATTGCCTCTATAGGCGAGTAAGAAGTGACAATGGACCGGAACATTTTTGATAACAATCATTTTTTGGTTGCAGGAGGCTTGTCTGGTAGTCAGACCGACGATTTCAAAATTCGGCAAAAATCGGACTTGGGGAACTGCCCCAAAACCGCATTTTAAATTTTTATAGCGCGCCATCTAGCGGTTGGTAATATTTGCTCTAAGTGAAATGCAACTTAGGAAGCATATACACGTAATTAACACTCACAAAAAAATAAGTGTAATAATATTTTTTTTTAAAAGGTTGTGATCATGGGTGTCGGCAGGGTAGGGGCACTTACCCCCTCCCCCAAGATTATGATTTACATGTAATTTGCTCGAGAGTGCAATTTTCAAAAATTGTACTCTCCTTCCACGCAAACACTTTCTCATCAGGTTTTGATCCAATTCTACTTCAGTTTTTTGATTTCTCTAAATATGTTTGCGTCGTAGGCGCAACAACCACTTACATCATACGTTAATAGTAATTTTTTTCACAATTTTCGCACCTCACCACTCAAATGTTACTTTAAATTTAGAACTTTTCTTACCTATGTTGCAGCTTACAAGTTGTGTGCTTTCTTACAAGATGAATTTGGCTTCAAAAATTGTGCCCTCCCAACCCCCGTTTCTCCTCCACCCCTGCATTTTTTCTGCCGACGCCCATATTTGTGACGTATTTGGCCATTTGTTACAGTTTAATTATTATCACGCAATTATAATTGCTTAAAGTGTAATTCAATGTAGACTATATGACACTTCAACAACATTAGCAACTTGTGACAAGTGGTGGTGATACAAGTGGTGGTACAACGTTAGCAGATGTATCATCAACGTATAATAGAAAGATAAACATCAGCGATTTGAGCAATTAATGCTTATCTGGAGACCAAATGTCGTTTATTCAGTACTATTGCTTTGCTTCAACAGAAAAGGCAGCGTAGGCCTACATTTAATATATGCGTTCACTTTCATTTACAAATCATTCATTGGAAAAATATTTTACTTGCAAAAACTACCACAGTAACAATTTGAGGTCCCGTTCTAGGAATGCAACTATTTTTATTAAAGTAAATATACTTCTACACTCACAGTTCTTGGGTATCTAACACTCTAAAAGTGATGAATTTTCACACTGAGCTTCACAAGCACAGAGAATACTGCATTTAATGCCTTTCTTGGAGCAACCACAAGATGTGCATAAACGCTTAGCATTCTGCAATTGCACCTAATTGCTTTCAAAAAGGTTTGGGTGCACATTCATTATTATCTGTCATTATTGGGACCAGACCAGAAGCTGTTTCCTTGTATCCATAGAAAGTAGGATTCAGCACAGTTATCAAATGACGCCATGTTGACACTTGATGATGCACACGAAGGCTGTAATAGTAGCATGCTCTACTTGTTGGAGGCATTCTTTTAACTGATATATATTTTGGGGATACAGCGTAATGGTAGCGCAATAAATTCAAAATATTTATGGAAAACACTTGCTTGTACAGAATTTGGGAGAATTCTTCTCCAATTCTGGAAATGTTTTTTTCTTTTAAAGCTTCCTTGTTTCCGAAGACGGCACATTTACGTTGCACTTTGTCCAGACCTTTCAAGATTTTAAAAACTTTTACTTTTCCCGTTTCGTAAAAGCAGGATGTTGTATCGCATCCAGAGAACGCGTGGCAAAATAGTAAAGATGGGCACATATTTTCTCTGAGTGCAAGCTGAGCTCGATGAATGGAAATTTTCGCGTTTTACGTTTTCATTTAGCCTAAATGCTGTTTCCGCATGGTGCGTGATACAGCAAAAGGATGAGTAGGCCTACATCAGTATCGTCAGCCATCACAGTTTTGACCAAACGTTTCATGTTCTTCTAGAACCTTACGGACGATAGCAACATCAGCGTCTCTTTCTCCTTTGGCCTTGTCCACAGTAATGCCATTACTAGTAAGATTATCCTAGAGTAGGCTAAGTTTATAAATTGTTACGTTTATTTGATAAAAACGCGGGTTTATTTGCCGGGATGGGTGTGTCTAAGCGAATTGCTACGTCGGGACAAGATGTGGTCAGCTTTATGTGCTTTTGCTCTGCTCCTTTGGTTGTTTCAATATCACAATTGTCAAAAACAACTCTGATATTGGTATTTTCCCCGCGTAGAAGATATTGAATGAACATTTCAAGCAAGTTTTTCGTATTCCTAACTTTGGCCAGGGAAATCAGTGAATGAAAGCACAGCCATCAAATACAATCAAAATACAAGATAATCGAGAATTAGTGCACAAAATATTCTCATTTTGCAAGATTATGTATTTGAATACTGCAGATGTCTGATATTTTCGTATACTTCCGTCATCTGAGAAAAGTGATGATGTAACATTGGCAAGTTAATATGAAAATTTGTCCGGTTCTAGTGACCCCTGCAAACAGGCCATAGAGTATAGACAGTAATCTGTGAAAGATTTTGGTGGATGACATGTGTAGGCTATCTCTTTATCTCCATATTTAAAGGCTTTTCACATAACGGCAAAGGTACTTGCTCGGTCAGATCTTTTTAGCGAAATCTCTTTCAGTTTCTTTCCACATATTTTGCGCATAATATCGTTACCAATAATTAAGACGTTATCCACATTTACACGAGTATCATCAATAATGCCCTGCTGAAACGTTGTAGCCTACAAATCTTCTCCATCATTTTTAGCAAAGATTTCGATGCATACACAGTTTTCCATAAATCATCTAAACCACTTCTTTCCATCAGTTTGCACCCTGCTCCGAGAAAGGACATCAGTTGATGAAAACCACTACGTCGTAAGTGAACATTTTTGAAAATACCAAAATTGTCCTGTTTCCTTTTGAATGCTCTGAGGTAGAGGGGCTAGGCCACCATGGGTTGGCCAAACGGTAGCGGTGCACAACGTATGCTCATTTTTCTCGCTTGGTCTTGAACGAATATCATTGTATTGTAAACAGCTTCATCTGTTGCGGGATTAAGCGATATCATAGGATTAAATGATAGCCTACTGACGAAATCTGAAACTCACCTTGAACTACATTAGCCATGAACCCTTGCCATTGTACTGGCTTAGAATTGAATATGTTTGAACACAGCCATAGAGTGACAAGCAATTCATGGTGCGTAAATAACACGTAAGAGACGTTCAGCTGCTTGATTCGTACGTCTTTCCAAGTACCTGTCTTTACACCAGTAGGCTATACGACTTGATTAAATTGCCAAAATTGCCTGATTCCAGTAGTTCAGTTGCACTGACGTGTTGTTTTTCAATAACTAGTGGTCGAGTTGCCATTCTTGGTGTTTGACAATTTATAATGCCCATCACATGCGTTGTATCATGAGTTCATTCATAACCTGTCAGAGTGTCTTCGTTAAAATCGAAGTTATCTGCTACCCACTGACCGAAAGAGCCGGGATGACTTGTGGAATCCATTAACTCATCCGCATTATTACCATTCGTTTGGCTTACCGTAGCTGATCGTTTAAACCAGTGGTTCCCAACCTGGGGGTAAATTACCCCCAGGGGGTAATTTGCCTGTTTTTTTTTGGGGGGGGGGGGGGGGTAACGAGACCCGATTTAGAAACAGTGAAGGTTGTGAACTTTATAAAAGCGAAGGAATTGAACAGCCGTCTTTTCAAGAAACTGCAAGAAGATGGGAGAAATATACGAAGCATTACTGTAGCCTATCACACAGAAATACGATGACTGTCTCATGGCAAAGTGATAACCCGCCTGGTCGAACTTCGCGAGGCTGTCCATGTTTTTCTGATAGAAAAGAAGTCCAACTTGGCTGAATACTTCTCTAACCAACAGTCGATTTCCCAGCTGTGCTACCTTGCTGATATCTTTGGTGAATTGGACAAAGGCAATTTTTTAATTCAAGGCAAGAATGTTAACTGTGATCGACACCAAAGTAGCCGTAGCAGATATCAATATCAATATAGCAATATCCTGACATCTTTTTCAACAACGTATCGCTGTGAACAAGGATTTTTAACTGTCTTGGGAATGAACACAGAAGCGCAATCGCCAGGATGTCGAAACGACTGAAGTCCAGGCCCAACCTTCGCATTAAATGTTTACCAAGCATTGTTATCTTGTATTCAGTATTGTATCGCATTTTGATTGTGATAGTTAGCCCTTTGAAATACATAGCAATAAACGCTTTTGTTTTTGAAAATTGTTCGTGGGGGTAATTGGCTCACTTCAGGGTGGAGATTAGGGTAACAGCCAAAACAAGGTTAGGAACCACTAGTTTAAACGCTATTACTTGACCATAACTTGCACAAAGACCAAGGGATGATAGTACATCCAAGAGAATACTCGATCTTGTTACCTGATGTATAAAAATGCCAATTGACAATAAAAGTCTGGCGACATTGCATCGACGTAAGAATGGCTACCTATGTAACGATCTATTTCTTCAGGTAAGTATTTTTGTGCAGCTTTGGCGATGATGCAATGGATTTAATGACTTGGCTGGTATGATGTTATAGTTGTTATGCAACTCCTTAATTATGCTTTTTCTGAAATCTTTTCTTTGTGAAAGTTCAAGGTATAAGTCATTACCAAATTTTGTGTGTCCGTAATTTTCTTGTTCGTCAGATACGTTCTAACAGACGAAATTACATTTTCCGAAATCCATCTTAGTTAATTAGCATTTTGTAGAATTTTACAATCACTACACTGTGGGATAGCACAACGGGTAAGGCGTTGGCTTTCCAATTATACAAACCTGGTTCGACTCCCGGCTTCAGCATGTTGTTGAAAACATCGCTCACCTCTACCTAGGGTGTAATAAATTGGTGGGCATAACTGCTGCAGGAAAGGCGGCCGAGAGAAATGAACTGGCCGTAAAATAGCAGATTTTGCTGAAAGGTAATTCCAGACACTGTGTTCATCACAGGAAACAATCATCCTTGTTTCACTCGAAATTCGGGAATTAGCACGACAGAAAATACATAAGTTTTTCTTCCGCTGGATGACGCGCCGATCAACAATTGCCCCACTGAAAAAGGCCTTTCCCCATGTCCGAATTTTGCCGAATTTTATATTTGGGGTGTCAAACAGGTAACCCATATTTTTACGAAGAAAAATGGTTGTTATCAAAAATGTCCGGTTCCGGCTGTTTTTATGTCAATTCTTACTCGCCTACTACCCAGTGATCGATTTCGAGTAATGGGTAGGCTAGTACCAAATTTAAGTCATAAGTAGAGTAGACAACCGGAAACAGACATTGCCGTCGGCTGCAGCGTGGGTCAGGTGTACGTCGGAAGGCGTACACTGATGCATAGCGCTCAAGTCCGCTTTCCCGCAATGCAGGATAAAGATATGAAAAAACAAACAAACAAAACAAACAAGATCGGGGGGCCCCCCGAAAAACCACTTCTACGTCTAGAGTAGCATTAATCCAGCACTGCACTGCACACTATTTTGCAGAAACTTCAAAGGCTGAAAGAAAAAAAATTAATAATAACGCAAAATCACATTTTGTCCACGGAGGGGGGCCCGGGGCACCTGCACCCCTAAATCCGGGCCTGCATGACACAGAAGGCAACGCACTCGTTAGCCTACGTGAGTAAGAAACTTAAATCAAAGCGCAAATTAAAACTTTTAGCTTGATCACACCAGTAGCCTACAGACAACACGCCTTATTCTAAAACTAGCCAGAGTAGAACCAGGTCCGTGTTAACCGCCCACGTAGGCCTCGTCGACCAGGGGAGAAATGGTTGTTTAGGGGCCCACTCATTTGAGTTTGTTTTGATATTTCCTTTGGCTATTTAAAATTAAAAAATGAGGTAAATAGCCTACTGCTAAAGAAGATAGGTGTTTATTAGCTTAGATTACGTAACATCATAGTCTAGCCTATTTACCACCACAACCCCCGGTTGGAGCCCACCCACATTTAGTTGGTCTAGCATTTTTCGGCTATTTGAAATATAATGTGTCAAGAGCCTACTGGTTCAAAAGCTCGACATTTCATAGCTTATTGGCTGCATCAATCATGCTTTATATCGTCGATCATCATTTGGAATGGCTATTTTAAATCAACGAAACCAGTAGCCTAAATCTATGCTATTTTGTTAGAGTTTATAAAAGATATGATATTACCCTCCTCGTTTTCTCGGAAAATATTTTTCAACGTTTAATAAAATAAGACTTTCAGTAAACTCTGGTGAAACGGTAGAAATGCTCAATATTGGCAGCCAGCAGCGTTGAGTGGGACTGTCCAGGGTAGGCTATAATAGCCTACTTTTGCATCCGAGATTATTTTAGTATTTTAAAAACTTTGAGGTGGAGCCTGCATTTGAACGAAACTTCACAACGTTAAAGTTTTGGATCTACCTTACGTTGAAGTACAGTATTCTGTATTCACTTCAGCGTCTTAAAGTATTTACAAAAACAAACAATGCGTTTTTATACAATTGACAGCATTTTAATTTACACTTTAAAATACATGAGGTTGCTGCACAATTATTCAGTAAAAACTGACATCAACAAGATTCACAATTTGCAAAAACAACTTATCCAGCAATTTATCAAAAGAATCGATAAAAAGTTTACAAAACCGATGTGTTCAATCTTTGCAACTTTTAGCTTGACATCACATTGAACGCTAAATAAAGTAGCAAGGCACAACATAATGTACAACAATGCCTGATAATGCAGCACCAACTTGTATGGCAGGGAAATGTTCTCTTGTTTCAGCCCAATGTTTTTATATCAAGACCTTGTCACTTGTTAGCAGTTGAAACTTTTTTCGAATATTTTCTAATAGAACGTCTGGTCAAGGGTGGTGGCTTGCTCTTAGGTGGGTTTTCACCGCGTTTAGGTCTCGTTTGGACTTGGGGAAGTTGTTTTGAAGGACGCATTCCACGAGTTGCATTCTTAACCACAGAAGTGTCAATTTCAACAGCCTTGGTGTTTGCCACAAGCGGTGTTTTCGGCTTGATGTTCTTTTTTAATTTTTTTTTGGAACTTTTAACTTCCTGCTTTACGCATGAACGTTTTTTCGAACGCTTGGTGGTGTCATCTCCCATAGAAGAGCGAGTGCGCATTCGTTTTTCAATACTTACGTCATTGGGGCCTTTGATTGTCTGCAATGAGCCAGACGAACTTAATTGAATTTTAGCAGATGGGCGACCCGGTTTCGCTTTAACTTTGCGTGTCACAGATTTTGATTTTGTTCCAGCTGATGGCGTGACACTAGTCTTCCTTACGCGCAGAGATATTGCAGTTGAAGGAGGCGAAGTGTCATTAGATAATGTCATGAGCTTCTGTGGATCTGCATCAAGCGATTCATTTATAGACGATGCGTCGTCTATAGTTTCATTGTAATGCGGTACTGCGTTGTCTTGTGGCTCAGTGTCAGGTGAGCAAGCCGCGGCTGATTCTACGTCATCGAGAAGAGACATCTCTGTTGTTGATGTGGCAAGGTGTGTAAGAGAGCAAGATACAGCATCACTTGATGACGTAACCGGTATAGTTTCAGTGTCACATAGCGAAACACTTTCTTCGTTTACGTCCAAACGTAAAACTGAACTGGAGGTCACCGTAGAGGAAGTACAGTTTGACGAACCAACAACAGATGACGTAACAGGCGTGGCAATCACAGCCTTAGAAGAAGTAGTGCGTATTGGCGTCGTTGCAACTTCTGAGCACTCTGGTGTCATTTCTACACTATTTTGTACATTGCCCAAGTTCATATGAGATACCAAACTAACATTTGATGATGAATTTGATGATGATGTTATGTTTGATGACACAAACAACACTAAAGCGGTACTTGTAGATGTATTTTCTGTTGTATTGCTTGCAAGTGGTGATGCATCACTGCCTTGTGAGCATGTCACTTCTGACGCTGAAACTGTCGTTGAGCTGTCGTCATTTGGTGCAGTGGCTGGTACAAGTACAGTATTTGCAGAAACGAAATCTTCTTTATCTGAGTTTACTTCACTAATGCTAGAGCCACCATTGTTGATGTCAATTTCTGCTTCATTGCATTCATCTGGTGGCGTCACAGCGTAGCCATGATCTAACAAAGAAGGCACTGTCGTCACAGGTTCAACTTCTGCTTCGGATAAAATTGATTCACGTATGGGTGACGTTACCATAGCAACTTCGCTGTGCTTGCCTGGTTGTTGTAGTTCAAGGATTTCTACGCAACTCCCTAGAACAATATCCCTCGAAAGTTCGTGTTTTGACACCGCATCACTTTCATGCTTAGTCTCATCATGAATATGTGGAGACATTGAGACACTTTGCTCAGATATTATGTCATTCATAGAGTGCTCATTTGTTAACGAGCGCTCTTCACAAATGTCTCTGGGCGTTGTTTCTTGCTTTACAGGCGTGAGCACAATCTCTGCTGGACTCTCCATTGGAGTAAATACAATTGGTTCGTTGACACCGGACGGCGTTTTCATATTCACATCCTACAAAAAATAAAACCATTTTTACCAGTCGGCACATATGATTAAGCAATATCCGGCAGCTCCTCATCGAATTAAAGATCCTAATTAAAGAAAAGTTATTATCATGTGCACATCCTAACTTGTGCTTCAACGTTATTACGCAATAACTTAGGCCACTTCAAAGATTTATTTGCAACTAGGGTTGAGATTTCGGGATCAAATTTGAAATCCCGGGATTGAGATTTCCCGGGATTTTTACTCTTTAATCGCGGGATTTCTCGGGACTAGCAAAGTAGGAAAATACACATGCAAGCTACACAAACGATATTTATTTATTGTAATACTGACGCAAAAACATGAGAGCATCAAGAGTATCATTGTTTTAAGACGATTTCTGATTTTGCTGGCAAAATATCTAAGAGCTGAAAATGCACGTTCAGCCTCAACAGATGTTGGCTTAGTACTTTTCAATGCCTCATATAAACTGTTCAGGTTTTCTGGCTTTTTTTGCTTGCTTCATATAGCAGCATTTCTTTTTGCATTACGCGAGCGCCAACATCAAAGTTTTGTGCTTCTTCACTTTCATCTTCTGCTACGAAAGCATGCAGCTCTTGAGCTAAAGTTATTTCAGTGTCATGGCTATACTATCCTCTGTTATGGCATCTTCATGCTGTTCAGTAGAGCCTCGATCCAATTCAACAGTTGGCTTGGGAACAATCTTTGAAGAACGTTCGTGGCCAGGGCAGCAAGTTTCTGACGTTTTATTTTATGACCAAGCTGATCCTGCGGTTGAACACTGTAGAAAGGTTTCTTGAAGTACGGTATCAAAAAAGGTGAACCAGTTCGTCATTCCGACGCTCGTCGATTCGAAACCTAAAGCTTTTCTTCGTCCTTGCTAATTTTCGAATTTAGTTATTAGTCTCTTTGTACTAAACGCTGAAGCTTTCAAAACGGTTGGACAAAAGTTACATTTTGCTTTTTCTGTAGATTTACAATACAAAAAGTTTTGCCACACCTCGGATTTTCTCTTTGAACTTACACCTTCAAAATTCTCCATTTTGAGCTAAATTTTAATTTCTCCTTTGCAAAAACTTTGTGCAGAATTAGCAGAAACTGTAGGCTAGACCTACTGACAGCACAATGGCACAACCGTCTTTCTAACTCTAAGATACCCAGATGCACTAATGCTAAGACTGAAGCGATTGCGTAGTTCATTGTTATGCCATGGTTGGTGTTATTATCACACTAATGTGGAGTGTTCAAGACAACCACCTGATATTGTAAAACTGCTTTAAAACCAAAATAATATAAGCGTCAAGCAATATGGCGCCACATCAGCTTTTGTGGATGTTTTCTGGAAATCCCAAGATTTTTATAAAACTAATCCCGGGATCGGGATCAGAAAAACGGGTTAAAATCCTGGGATTCCGGGATCGGGATTTCCCGGGGTCCCAAATCTACTTGCAACTATCGGTAACAATCTGGAACAACCGTTTTACCTCAAATGACTGGGATAGTTGGATTGATTCATCCTCAGCAAGTTCTGTAGAGAGTGGTTTTTCCGGTTCAACTGTTGCTAACTCAACGAAAGCGGATTTTGACTCTAGATCCTCTGGTACAATAATGGAGTTTTGATTGGTGGAAACTTCCGAAACTTCGAAGTCTACATTTTCTGTTTTGGATGTTTCAGCGTTATCCTGAAAAAAAAATTCAAGCCAGACATGAACAACAATAGACATCGTAAAGCAAAAGTGATTGAAGTCCTTGGTACAAAAAGTGGTTGTCAAAATATTTGTTGACAGTGAGTTTTCTAAAACTTAAAAAAGTTATTTTAACATATCTTCTTTCAGGCCACTCTTATCTTCTTGTATCATCGTAACTGACATACCACATTGCCAGCTACAACGATAATGTCGTAGGCTACTGTTAACTGTCGGGCCACGCATTGTCCTTCATTGAGCTATAATATATAGTTCTTTCAGGAGACGTGATATCAGTGGCTTGTATGTGTTGCAGATTTAGAACACATTTGAAAAAAGTCAAGGTAGTTAAAACGTACCGAGATATCGCAAGAATCTTGAGAAGAGCTAATAAGTTCACTAGAGAGAGCACTGGCGTCGCTATGTGAGGAAATGATTGATTCGTGTGAATGAAACGCTTGTTCAGGTTGTGATATTTCACGATCATGTGAAAACTCATCATCGGGGTCATGTGAAGATTCTTCGACATCGGGCGAAGAAGGATCACTGGACTGACGTGAGGATGTACCAGGATTACATGAGACTAAAGTATCAACTAAGGTCCATTTTCTTGTTCCATTGTTTTCCTGCAATATCATGCAAATAAGGTACTGTAATTGCCAAAATAGGAGAATTCAAGAATATTCACTGGATATTGTTGTAAACCATCGTGCAGCACTGCAGTTGTCCAAACAAGTGCGTTTTCAACCTATAATCTTTTGATGGTACGTCACCATTAGTTCATTGCTGTGGTTGGTAACAAGACCAAAAAGAGGAAGCTGCTTTATTATTGAAACATTAGATGACCTTGGGAGGAGAACAAACTTTTACGCATATGCTTTTGTGTATGTTCTTCAGCAACTTGAGGTTGCGCGGATAAAACTGTGGTAAAATAATATGAAACCTGTCGTTTTATAAAAAGCTGAACACCATTGGTGTTCACCAGTGAATCCAACTTAGTCGTTGAAAACGTTTTAAGAGGTCTGTAAATGCATTGACTTCCGGAAAAGGCATTAAAAATCGTACACCGGTACTAAAAAAAACTTTGCAAATTTTTATGTCAGAGTCTCGCTTAGATTTTAGTGGTCTGCAGGCTTGATAATTCTAAAATAAGGTCCATGACCACAAAAAAATTTGAGAAACTGTTTTCCGTGCTTAATTAGCGACATTCCAGAACACACAACAAATAGTTGCAGAAACATCCGATAAAAAAACATAAAATTGACCACATTGCTATAGATCGGATTCAATTATTGAAAACTTGGCTTTGAGTGAGTTATCTGCAAGACTATAGTGAACTTCTTTGAACAGCAACTATAAGATTATACTAATGTTGAGATGTACTATAACAGCTTATTTATCCTGGAACATCTTTTACGGTGCAATTTCAAACCCAATGCAAATATATACAAACAAAAACACGACCATCTTTTGTCTTGGTAACATATAGTAATCAAAAGTATAACAAAAAAAAAGTTTAATCGTTGCCATTAGCAGTGGTTATGATGTACCTGAGTCTTCACCGCTCGCAGTTTAATCTTTTGAATATATTTTCTTTTACTTTTTGATTCGTTGGAATGTGATCCTTCATATGTCGTCACATTGGCAAATTGTTCACTCTCCGATGAGTTTTGTTGTGCATCAGTTGATTGATTGGAGTCTGCAACGCATGTGAAATGTAGATATGACATATTGCACATTTGGAACAAAAAATAAAATCTCCTTTTTGTAATTTCGAATTCATTAAAAAATAATTATTTGCAATTCTACAGTAATTTACAGAAACGAAAGTGGCGGAAGGTAGTTGGTGTCGCATCAATTATTTTGCTGTTATCTGCTAATACCAACTTCAATTCAGCTGAGCTTTGTTTATGTCCATCAGAACACTATATATTAACGCAGCACCTCATTTTTGATTCACTTTGCGACTAATAGACTTTACAAAAACTACACTCGAGTCAACATGCCAGAGATGAAACACTAGTGGTCTCACCTTTTGATTGGGAAGGAATCGGTTCCATCGTCACCAAGACGCCATGGTGCGGTTGACTGCTTCTGCTTGGGCGAGACAGGTTTGTTTCTTTGAGGTCCGCGATGGAAAGATCAGTTTCTTTGACAATCTCAGAAGAAGTCACAAGGTCTAAAAATATTTAAAACGTCTATGCAGCAGCTACAGAATGCGCATTTAAGTTGCTTGCCATTGGATAAAAATGATAACTAGCGTCATGGGTTGCATGCAACGGACCGTTAGTGACTTAGGCTAACCGGTATCCAGTCATTTTAAGAGTGTGGAAAGCAAAAAAGACATAAAGACAAAACAAAAATTAATTTTGTTTATAAACTGAACCTAACCTCTCTCATTTATACTAAAGAAAAGTGGCGCCTTGGTTAATACATAGATCGCCTGAGGGAATACTGGTGCATTGCGTCAGTAGCCGACAGTACAACGCAACATGCACTTACAAAAAGCATAAATTAAAAATCTATCTCCTTGTCGGTTACTGCAACAGACGTTGGGTCAGTATCTTGTTTTGCTCACGTCACTGATGGTCGTCATCTACCAAAAGCATTCTGCTAGTGAGCCAAAAGCTAGCAGTATCTATTCGATCATAGTATCTAGTCGATCGCATTATGATCAATCAAAAAGCATCCTATTCGGGTTTGAATGCACCTTGAGAAAAAAATTACGTGCGTTCACCTTGTGACAAGCAGAGAAGTACGCTAGACGTAAAATGAGTAATTGTATTGTGCTTGTGACTTTGATGCTCCAGCATTCACTTAGGGCTAGGCGCTATTGCACAAAGTGTTGTAAAACAACTTTTCGTCCCATGTGAACTGGCATTGCAGTTCATTTGTAAGGCTATGGAGCGTGAAATAGTTTTGTTCGACCTTTTCAGAACTGCTGTAGGCTATATCGAATAAACGTTAGCACTTTACCTGTTGGTCGTGCAGGAACATCCTCAATATCACAATTCAAAAATGACAAAGTCTGAAAGAAAATATAAGAAACATGGTAACACATATAATTATACTGATTACTGAATACTGAAAAGTTTGGGTGTTCATCAGGACAATTATTGTTTTTAGCACTAGTTGCAACGTTCATCTGATGAAAGTGAAAGTAAAAGCAGCAACAAACAGGTTGATTTATTGCTTCACTGACGTTTCGCGCATCATGACAATGCGCATCCTCAGAGCGAATAAAATACAAAAAAAAATTTACAAAGTTATATACTGCAGTGCGGTGGAAGGCAAAAAAAAATGAACACACATTATTTTATTTTAATCGCATTGCAGTATATAACTTTGTAAATTTTAATTTGTATGTTATTCGCTCTGAGGATGCGCATTGTCATGATGCGTGAAAGGTCAGAGAAGCAATAAATCAACGTGTTTGTTGTTGCGTTTACTTTCACTTTCATCTGATGAACGTTGCAAGTAGTGCTAGAAACGACATATAATTATAACGGGTTTAAAAAGATTGGCTTCATAAAAACTTGCAAAGCTGATTTTCAAAATATTTGATGAACTCAATGTCAGTTGCACTTCTAAACAAATCGACACGTAAGTGAAGCCATCCCGGAAAGCAATACGTGTAATGATAGTGTTAGCTTAGTTACGTTAAAATGATGAAAAAACGTATAAACTTTTATTTAGGATGTTTTACTTTACGGTAAGCTACAAAATGGACAAGCAAGCTGTTTCAACTTTAAAAACAGTTCATAGTAGTTTACAACCCTTCAACGTCATAGTAGATCAGCAAATTAAACTACCCACATGCACTAAGTATAAAAACAAAATTAACGTGACTTTGTTAATGCATTATATCCAAGTTTATAAGTGGTAAAGTACTTATTGAAACACAATCTCTATGCGAACTACTCACGTGTTGTTCATCTTCATTTGATCCCTGATTGGATCTACCACTGACTGTTAATTGGAGAGGTTGTTTATCTGGAATTCCATGTTTGTTGTTTCCTCGAACGGTTGAACAAGATGGTTCCTATAAAGTAACCAAGTATTTCATTTTAAACAAGAAGAAGTTAAAACTTTTGAAGCATATTTGTAATCATCAAGTTTCAATGTAGTGAAAATAAAAACACACGTTTCATTTTTTTCTAAGATAAAAAAAGCTTCAGTAAACCATATTGCGGCTGGTGATGCAGAGAGATGTAGCTTTGCTACTACAGTGTTTATCATGTTCATCAGCCCTGAGAATATTTATCAATGAAAATTTGGAATATTCAACATCGATATCAGACACACGAGATTTCAATTCATTTCAAGTAAAACTAATTACATACTGGGCCTACTAATCAAAGGTACGCAAGTGTTCAATAATGATAAACTTGATTGAATCGCATAAATGCAGCAGCGTTGGCAAGTTGGTTCAGGGGGTACCTTTTGGATCCGAAATGATTTTAAGGGCCAGTAACCTTTCCGGGGGGACCGGGAACTTGAAGAACTCGTATTCGTTGGATATAATGCAATTTTTAGAAGTGTCTTAATTTAGGACCCGAGAATCTCATTGGTACCGGGCCCAAATTATCCTCTCAATGGGTCTGATAAATGTGTTCAATATCGTCTAACCTGTACTGCTGTTGAGTCAACAAAATATGCCTCTGCCTCCTCTTCAATGTTTTCTTGGCAAGTTTCTTCTTCTATCAACATAGCAACAGGAGAACGAGTATCTTCTTCACGACTTGAATCTTCTCCATTTGTGTCGAATCCAGGAGTCATTGTTAAGCTAATCCTAGAAGAGCTGGGATCAAGCACTGACTTGACGCCATCTGTCAAATGTTGACAAAATATAGACAAATTACTGAGAAGGTTCTGGAACGGACAAAAATCAAAGAGTATTTCAAAATTAAGCAATAAAAAGAACGCCTATTACATTACTTTGAGATTAGTTTCCAAAATTTAGGTAGGTGATGTTTAATGTTCACAAATTTACTTTTGGTTTGTTATTGTTTTAAAGGTTGAAAGACGAAATAGTTTGAGCACAATTTTTTTCTGTTTTACCTTCAAAGCATCACTCGATGGTGTTAAAATGATCTTGTATATAATCTCCTTTAGGTAATCTTTAGCCTTGCTCTAGGAACGACGCATTAGGTAGGCATAATATACAGTTGTGCGATATCGCACAATGTCGATAAAAACGCCCATGTAATAAATTTGGGTTAGCCTCAAAACACAAGTTTCCGTTGTGTTCATTTTACATGACTGTTCATAACACGTTGGTTCATTGCTGATTCGTTTGAGAGGTATTAAAGTCAAAGGTCTTCAACGTTGTTAAAGTGTTCACAGAAAGTGAATACGGATCGTAGCCTATAAAAATATACATGTTTTAAAAAATACCATTAATGAGAACCGCAGCATCTTATACATCACCTGTAGGTTGACTCTGTGGTGTAGATTTCTGAGAGAATGTTTCCCGTCTCAAAGATTCCATATTTTGCAGCGGGGAAACATCAGCACCGCCACTGCGCATCAATTCGTTTTGGGCTTTTTGAATACATCTTGTCATAACGTCATCATTGACGTCACCACTGGGACGCCTCGAAAATTCTTTGGAGTGTCGGTATGCTTCTGTATATGCAAAATAAAAGTAATAATCACCTTGCACTGCCAGATAAAAAAAATAAGTAATAAAAATAGATCGAGTTACGCTTTTAGCAGCATGATCGTTGTTTACTTCACAAATGTAACAAACGACCTGTTTAAGCTTGATGCTGTGGGTTCACTGTGGTAGTAGCGGTTTGCACTAGCTTTCGGAACACAGTTCCCTAGTCATCTGCAATGACAAATTGCTTCAGGCTAAAACAGGTCGTTTGTATCCGCATTTGTGAAATAAAACTATTCATATCTTCAACGGGTCACTGACGTGTTGAAAAAATCGAAGAATACAAGATCAATCTCAGCAATGCAAAACAAGTATCTCATGCATCACCTGTAGGTTGACTCGGTGGTGTAGATTTCTGAGAGAATGTTTCCCGTCTCAAGGATTCCATATTTTGCCGCGGGGAAACATCAGCACCGCCACTGCGCATCAATTGGTTTTGGGCTTTTTGAATGCACATTGTCATGACGTCATCATCGACGTCACCACTGGCACGTCTTGAAAAATTTTCAGAGTCTCGGTGGTCATGGTGATGAGTGAGTCTACTTCTCATCATAGCAGGATCTTCGTGAGAAAATGTACGGTGTCTTCTAGGAGAAGAAAACCTATACTCATTTGTTTCTTGGGATGCAATGTGGGAATGAGGTACAAAAGGTGAGGCGTACTTTGACTTGGGGTTCAAAGGATGTTCTGCTGAAAGAATGTTAGACGTAGGGACGTCAAAAATACGTCTTTCTGGTTTAACATCTACATAACGAGAGTGGATTGGTGCGAACTTATGAGCACTGAAGCGATTCACAACATGATCAGGCGGAAAACTGTGATCGAAACTTCGCCGCCCATCGCGAGACATACCATCTTTCATTGTCTGGGGAGGCTCCTTGTATAGTGGGGCAATACTTGGGGGTTTAATTGGTCTTCCGGCTGTACCAGCGCCGTGAACCTGGCGTCCTTTATCAAACATGACGTTGTGGAATTTTAGAGTTGGATGAGCACTGGTCACGCTTGATTGGCGCTCTAAAGAGACTGATTTGTTAGCGTCATAATCTGGTTCATAAAAATGCAGCATTTCATTGTGCCCATGAGGCTTGCAAGAGAGATTTTGTGGGAAACTAGCTTCCGGTGTCATTTCAATTTTATGTTTTTTCTGATCAGATAAGTCGTGTCCACTTCTTTTACTCAAGTCCAATACCCCACTCTTTGTGACAACATAACCGGATGCAGGCTTCTTGCTTGGATGTCTCAAGTCAAGAGGAGAATCGATGGCAGATGAGGAAGAAGCCTGCGTTGAAGAAACACAGGTGTTATTCATACTGCGATCACGGACAATGTGTTTTGATGTTCTCCACAATTCATTAGGTGGATGTGATGATAAAGGCCTCGATCTTGGAGTTGTTGATACATTCCACATGGGATTTTGCATTTCTGGCTTCTGCAAACACTTGTTGCATTCTGAATGCTCATTCATTTTTGATCTCCAACAATCATCCAGAAACGACTTTATCTTTGGATGTTCATGCTTGCATGTAAGTGGATAAGAGTGGCGTGATCTTTGTGGAAACAATATCTTCTCTTGCTTTGTATTTGGACGTATCACCCCACGAGAAGTTTGAGATCGGTAAAACTCTTTTTTCCTTTGTTCAAAGGGATGAGGATACATGGGAAGACGTGGTTGTTTGCGTTGTTGTCGCAATATGTTTACATGAAATCTAGAAGGATTCTGGTGAAATCGGGATTGGTTCGGAGGAACTCGAGCAGCGTTCGGAAAGAATCGGGCATTTTCGGATGTTGCACGATATTTAGATTGAAAACCTTGTTTCTCGTAAGGATGAAACTTTCTATCGGATCTTTCGACTCCCATTTTAAAAAATTGCCCGGGTTTCTTTTCTTGCTGCTTTAAATCAGCTTCGGGTTCAGCCGGTTTCTTTATTTTTTTTGATAGCATTAGACTGTGTCTAACTTTATGTTGTTTCTCTTCCGAAGAGTTTGCAGGATGCGAATATCTTTGCTTGATATATTTTGCAACGTTCAATGGATTGTTTCGAATGACAAGATTTTTTTTCTTGTGAGGTTGCATGGATTGTAGCAAGGTGTCCGATGAAATTATGTTTTCACTTCTCCTTTGAATTTTTGCTTCCTCCGAAAATGACAATGAACTTGGTTTCGTGGCAACTGCTTTAGCAGTTTCAGCACCGGAGCTTAAATATAAAATATGTGGTTTAACAAGCTATCATTCCTTCGGTTTACTTTAATATCCACTTAAGTTTTTGTGAATCGCTGTTTAGTTGGACACCGCCAAACATTGAAAAATTACCTGATGTTACATATTTTATATATATTCATATATTAAAACAATGAAAACTATTAATACTACAAAAAGTGCTCAATGCTAAGCAAAAAAGGCAAAGCAGAGCGAATTAAATCAAATATAGTTATTACTATCTGAACCCTTAACAGCCTGTTTCACCTATACGGATCATCAGAAGTTCTTATTCAAATAGAATAAGAACTTCTGATGATCCGTAAAGGTGAAAAAGGTTGTTAAGGATTCAGATAGTAATAACTATATTCATACATTATATATTATAAATATAAGTTAATATAAGTAAATATAATATAAGTATATTATAAATATAAATATAATTATAACTTTTCATTGTTTTTATTATAAATTTATATTATTTTCTATATATTATAAATTTGAAAATATGTGCAAGATATAAACAATTAAAACCTTTCGTTATTCCAACTATCAACACACACAATGTCATTTTGTTTTCTTTTGCTGCAGTTGTGAAAATAACTTAGATGGGACTTTTATAGTAAAAAGATTCACTTTCAAGCCTGAGGTTAGCTGAACACACTTTGCGTTGAAATTATTGATTGGTTTTTAATTTGCGTTTCTACAATGAGCGATTACCAAAATCTTTATGACAACTGGAGGCAAAAGAAAGCAAACTAGTTGTTTGTCAGTCTTGTCTTCTTTTTAACATGTCAGTTTGCCACACCATTTTGAGTTATTCTTGATACTAGAACAGCTGATTTTCAAAACTAGGTTATGTTTTGGTAGTTACCACCAATCAAACCGGCGTTAAAAACAACAAAAACTTCAAATAGAAGATGCCAATTTGACATATTGACCAACCTTGCTGTTTTCCGGTTGGAGAGTCGTTCTAAAATTTTTCCAAGTTTTGATCCTTGCTTATTGGTATATGTTGATGGTGATTCTTTCTTTACTTCCATTGGAAGATCGGTCAAAGGTTGAATAAAAGAGGAGGAGGAATGAGTTGGTAAAGTTGTAGGAGGGATACTACTTTTCTTGAGCAGAATAGAAGATGACACAGCCGGAGATGATACAATTGACGTAGGAACTTGAAGAGTCGGAGCCGAAGATGATTTTGCTTCTTCTTTTTCCCGATTCTCACCTTCGGCAAGATCTAAGTTGCAGTTTTTTATAAAAATAAAGTTGAACCTACAACAGCAACCCTATGGTGGTATAATGCAATAATATATTTTTGGAATGACTTGTGGCACAAAAAAGTCAAACATTTCGACTTCTAGAACATTTCAAAAACATTATTTGAATAATCTTTGAATACTTGCACCATTTCTGGGCGGATTCTCTAAATAAAGGTTAGCGACAAGCTAATACGAAAGAAACTGTTTCAATGGAGTACACATTGGCAAACTAATTGTTTCTCTTGTCATTGAAAGCGTAAACTTGTAAAATACTAATTTGGTTACATGTAGATACTCGGCTTAGTAGTTAGAGTGTGCACCTCTGAATCACTAGGCATGAATTCAATACCCTGTCATATCACACAAAATACTTTACAAAAGTGGTACTGAATCTTATTCCGGCTTGACACTCAGCCAACTAATTTAGATGCAAGATGTACCAGTTTTTGAATACCAACGGTTCAAAAATGTTAATTTATGCGTTCCAACATGTATCTGATTATTATCATAAAAAACTATACAAGGCTTAAACTTTAAAGTTCGTCCTTTTTTTCCTGAAAACAACGGCGTATGTTGATCAGTTGCACACAATCTAATTTGATATACCGTAAATATGTGAAGGTTCACTGGTGTCTAAGGGGCATAGTGATGACAAATTCCTTTGTCACGGACAATTTACCACTTCAAAGTTAGTTCAAACTTATTCTAAAACATGTATTCTGAGCTATTTCAACTTTGTATTATTACAAACCGGTAGCATTTTCACTAACAGTCAAACTCGTCGACTTTTGCATTATGTTGATAGAAAGTATGGCAGTAGTTACTATGGAAAGGTTTACACAGAGTTAGAACGACCATACTCAAAATTGCTTGATATTTACAAGCTTGTTTATTGAACCATAAAATGGCTGCAGAAATATCTAATTTAACAAAACCTAAATGTGGATTTTGTGTAATTAAAAGATTCTATTGTGTCTACAGTGGTTTCTCACCTTGTGCATGATTCTCATCTTCCATCTTATTTGTAGATTGGTTCTCTTCCTGAATCTTGAACTTGCTGACCACCATGCTGACAGGAAGAGCCGACCTGACCACCTAAAGTCAGTTTACTTGATAAATCTTCAGTAAAGTCAAGCCTAATATATGATGCATACTTTTTTTAAATAGTTGACACTTGACAGCTGAAATCATGATTCTTTGCGATTAAGATCTCAATAAGGGTCTGGTGGAACAAAACCCGCTGCAGCTGATCTTTTTTATGACAGCTAGAAAACCGCTTCAGTTAGCGACACTGCAAAGCTGGTTGCAGCCTGCCTTCAGAAGCAGCATAGCCTAACTAGCCTTATTAGGTAGCCTATGAACAATTCAGCATTTTATAATCGCTTTCACACTACTGTATGTAAGGTATGTCTGAGTTGAAAATTGCTCTTTCCTGGCTTTTTATGAATTCCCATTTTCCTGGCTTTTTATGAATGGCTTTTTATGCATAAGCTAAATCTAAAAAAGCATATTGTTTCAGCTCTCCACAGCACCAAGAAACTAATGTATAGGGCCTATGTTCCAACGGATTTTGGTAACATTGTGATTTCTCTGGGGCTCTCAAGCTGTGGCGAAATAATAACACTCATTGCGGATTTACGCACAACTTTGGCAACAATGATAAAAACATACTTGGTTTCGTTCATGCTTTAACCGGTAGTGACGTCTCATATTCACTCTACTGGTAAATAACTTGGAACATTCTGGACATCCGTGGGATCGAATCAAGCTTTCGTCCTGGCTCATGGTTACTACGCTTTTAACAGGTACATCCAAGCTAGGCTGAAAGATTTTCGCTCGGGTTTCAGAACTTTGCGTTTGCTTGGGTGACTCTGGGGTTGGTGCCGGCAATTGTCTGTATAATCAGATTTGATGAACAAAAATCTAGAAGTCAAGAAGAAGTATGGAAGCCTCGTTTATCAGAGATGCAAGAATGTGTAACTACGAAAATTAGCTTCAAGTTAATCAAACAGAGCGTGCCATTTGGATTCACAAGAATAAACTATAGAAAAAGCAAATTTTTCATCAAGTCGTCGCGAATAACTTTTCATTATTTTGTTGCGCATAAGTTATACACAATGAACTGCAAAACTTGAGATTACTGCAAACTTTGAATTTTTATCGTAAGAATGGCATTGAAGATTGTGACACGAGCACATAAAAAACGATATTTACAAGTTTCCCTTCGTCGTCAATCCTGCTTCATTGCTTCCGCCCATCAAGGTCCCCTTCTCGTATTGGTCAAGGTTCAAATACGCAGCAAAGTCGATGTTTTCTTCAAACTGATTGCTTTTGTTGTCTGCTGTTTCCTCTGCGTCGTCCTACAAGAAACATCGCGGTAAATTATTTTAGTGCTAAGCTCACTCAAAGTCAGTTTCTCGTACAGCGTTGCTCAACATATAGTTAAAATAAGACAAGAATAATCCTTTTTTTAGTCTACACTTTGCCAAATCGTCACCAAAATAACTGGAACTGTTAACAAGCGCACGAAAGTCAATGACGTAACTTGAGTCATTTGATAGGGACGCAACTCTAATAAGACAAACCAGCGCAATTCGGCAAGGGGCTTTTCAAAAACTAATTACATTGAAATTAAACTTCCTGCTGTTTTGTCACAAAGACAAAGCAAATTGACTATCTAGTGACAATTAGAGGTTCAATATTTAACTACCACAGTATACTACTAGCGATGAGCATATTTTTTTCCGGTTTTGCTTACTTCATACACCGTTGTGTGCAGCTGAAAAAGCGATAAGACTTCTTAGTTCTGTAATTTGAATTTAATCGCGAAATTTTAACATGTACAGTATAACTGCAGACTGTGCACACCGTTTCGGCCTTCCAGCCTCCTCAGTGCAGTAGGTACACCGGGTAAGGCCACGGAGATATACTGTGTACCTCCGTGTGATGTTTTCCCATTTCTTAGTGTTGTTAGTGACCCTGTTTTTAACATTTTTTATGTTTTTAAATAACAAATGAAAATTTTTGCCAAATGGCTACACTGGGCATATAGAATGTCCAAATAGAAAAAATCTTAGATGTAGGATTTGTCTCTAAGTTCGAATAGCCTACCGAAGGTTACAAACTGTATAAGTAAAAAACGATTTTAAGCTTTATTTGTGAGTTGTTTGTTTACTTTTGTCCAATGCAATTTGGAACAAAAGTCTGGTTGCGTAGCTTTCTGTGCTCAATGTAGCCATTTGGCTACATCAAAAATTCAGATAACATAGCCTAATTATCTGAGACTAAAAATATTTGCTTCAAAATGAGAGCATCTAGGTTAGTTATTTGTAGAAAAAAAACCTGTGAAAACAAAAACTGCGCAATCATTTCATCATCATCAACCAATTTTGATTATACAGGCCATGAATTAATCCTCATGTCGAGGGTGTGGCCTGTCTGTCTGTCGAGAACGAAGTCTTCCCCTCCACACCTCGCGATTTATTGGGTTGGCAGAGTCCATGTTCAGGGCTACAAGGTCACGTTTTACAAGTTCTTCCCAAGAAAGTTTTGGTCTACCCAACTTTTTGGAAGACTCAAATTTTCCATAGTTGCCTCTGCACCATATTTTCAACCATGAGTAATTAGTGTTTCCCATGATTTTTTGCTTTCATTGCCTTGACAAGAGATAAAATAATGGACAAAACCATATCGAAATATCTTTATTTATAATTACGTATCCTTGTATCTAGTGGTGAAAGAAAGCGATTCCTATACCGCTGGTTGTAGGTCAATAAAAATATGATTAGTGGAGCGAAGTTAGCGAGAAAATTGTGCAAAAGCAAGGAAAAAATTATTGTTTTTTCCGTTTTTTTTTTTTTGGGGGGGGGAGGAGTGTTACCAAGCGTCACCGCGTGGATCCACTACATCTAGAGACCAGTTACCCCTCACATCTAATACTTTGTTATCAAGAAAATTTTCAACCCAAATTTATTTACGGTATTTTAAAAATATACTACAATGTCAAAATGATTGGGAAGCACCTGCCCCTTCCCTTGTGTTCGATTAAACGTTACCTACCGACGAAACTTATCACATTAGCCTGTGAGTCAATTAGCTTGTGATTCAATTAGGAAACATCTTACCTTTTTACCAGCTATTTGTGCTTTAGTTTTCGTCACCTTCATTTTGTGGACAGATCGCAGATGTTTCACCATGTCAGTTTTCTGTATGAATCTTTTGTTGCAAACCTGCATCAAGTTAGTCAAAACTTGCGATTAAATTCAGTGCGACCAGAATCAAGTTTGTGTTTTCAATTTTTTATCTTGAATACTGCGACATTATTGTGAACTAATTAAAAACATCTCTCACTGCTTCATTTGGTTTATCATAAACAATGAACAAACTACAATGAGATTGAAGTGATTTAAAGGCTCAAAGGCAACAAAAATGGACTAATTTTTAGCTTTTATACGTAAGGAACTGCTCTCAAACACTTATTGCTTCTTGGACATTATGTTGGCTCCTTGGCTTAGAAAAAAGCATATTGTTACTTTAAAAACTAGAACACCACTTTCTGAAAACTAGAAAACCGCTTTGTCATTGGTCACGATAAATTCTAAAAAAAAATTATCTTATTTGGAGGCTAACGTCCTGGGCAATGGGCATATTAAGAAAACAAGTTTAAAGACTATTGACCGATCACCAAACGTTGAAGATGAAACAGTAAATTTATTTTATGCAGTTGTTTTGGTAAATTACTTGAACTACCAAATAATCAAAATCTACCTACCTTGCATACATGAGGGCGGTCGCCAGTGTGTGTTCGTTCGTGGCGTCGAGCATTGGTCGAAGTTGGAAAGCGTTTGTGGCAATATTGACAAGCGTATGGCCTCTCCCCGGAGTGACTGCGTTTGTGACGTCTTAGTTCATGTCTGGTTGCGTAGGAACGGTCACATGACTCGCATTTGAAGGCGGCAAATTGCTTCTGTATCAACGCACAATGTTTCGACTGCAAAATGAAAGAAAATGAATGAATGAATGGGACATAAATTTAAGTCTACTATTGCTTAACTGTTTAGGAAAAGTAAGCTACTTCCATTAATCATTTTCAGTTTGCAAAGCTACTGGGTGTATTTTTACAGTTGTATCCGATGTTGGAATCATCGTAACACTTGTATTGCTGGTATGCCAATCGCAATGAAATTAAAAGCTCAAATGTTTTTTTTACAAATAAAAGTGTTTGAATGCGCAAAAAATAATTATCCAGCAATTTTGAAATCCAAACTAAGTCAAATAACTTTCACTTTGATTAGGAAATGCAGAGCTCCACAAGTGGATTGCAAAGAAAATATTTTACATTTACTTGCAAAAACAGATGAAGAAAAAGTGCAAATAAATTTAAACAAATTATAAAACTACCCTACCTGGTGATGGTGGCGCAATTCTTTCTTTGTTTTAAAGAAGGACTGCTGCTTTGAGCACATCTTGCATGCGTAAAGGAAAAATGTTTCGTTTTCCTTTTGTTCTGCACCAAAATCAACGATTCAATTTCTAACCATAATAATAATATGCTTATTTTTCTAATACTCTATTTTTATTTTCTTAGAGGTCTTGGGACATTCATGTTATTTTGATTGTAGTTAAAGCATCGGATGATTACGTCATTCCTAAATCCCAGTACATAATAGTCATAATAGTCAGGTTCACTATGTCAATAAAAAGACTTTCGTTCAAAATTTTGGGAGATTAGCAAACCTATACATTTTCGGAAAACTTAGACCATGAGGAATCAGAAAAACGTTGATTACATTTGCAGAGATGTCCGCATGGCCGCCATTTTCAATTTTCATAATGGCTGCCGCAAAATATATATTTTGCTCTATCTCGGCTCCTAATTAACTTAGAAACTTCATCAAAAATGCTAATCCTATGTTTTAAGAGTCAATAAATCCATTACAAGCATACCTAGATGCTTAGCGTTAACCACTTTGCAATTATCCACCATATTTGTTTTCAAAATTGCCGCTGAAATTATATGTCGTTATAAGTTATCACTACTTACTAGTTGAAATATAAACTTCATTCAACATGCTATTGCTAGTGCTAAGTTATGTTGACTAAGGAATTCATTAGAAGCAAGCCTGCACACCACTGCCATATTTTGAAGACAAAAGAAAAACAATTTAATTTTCTAACAGCTGTCGTTATTTACAATATTTGCATAGTCTGATAGCGAGGATCATTTTCAATATACCACTATAAATGCACATCACTGCACCTATACAAACACTACCACACCGAACAGTTGTTATTTCATATTTCGTCATTACTGTCCTGAGTCCCATTTCCAGCATCACAGTCAACGTCATTTTCGCAGTCTGTCCTACACAGACACCAGTCGGTGCAGGTCAAGTTGTTCCTTCGATACGAACATCTCTGGGTTGAGCACTTGGTTTTGCATTGGCATTGGACTAGCTGAATGATGGTTTGTGATGCAGGTAGGTAGAACCTTGGTGGTGATAGGTGAAATCCCACTTTCATCCTGATGGTAGCCATGCCGAATTGAATCAAGGAGCTGTTGCCACATGACAGGTCATGCATATCTGCAATATACCGTGGCCAAAAGCGTTTGTACTTTATCCGATCCAGGGCAAAGAACAATTTATTCAGTTCTTCACCAGCTTGCAAATGGAGATCGAGATCTGCATTCCGGGATGCCCTGACAAAGAATCAGATCGTTTCCACACGGTGAACATACTTCATCATTGACATAAACATCGCATTAGATGAGTATAGAGGAATTCTCCGTTTCCCATGCTTTCAATTGCCGTATCACATCTTCATCTGTGAAAATTCGTTCCAGACGGTCATGAGCAGTCGAGATGGATTCAGAAATAGTTTTTTTTTTCTATCAGATAACGATGTATCTGCCTCCTGGACCTCATCTGCTAGTCTTGAGCAGATAATCTTCAGCTGTGGCTTCTCTGTGAAAAACTGATCAAAGGCCAGTTCATACAAAGCTATGTAAATGTGGATGTGTGCACGAAGAGTTCTCTTGTAATGCGCACACTTGAGAGTTTGTCTTGTGGTCGTTGATCCATACACGTTGGCTTCGATCCAGGCATCATCAATCCCAGGGTTCTTTATGGAAGTTCCTAGACTCCTCTTCGTGCAGCCATCACAGCATGCAGCTCATCCAGTTTGGCAACAATTTCTCTTTTCAGGTCGACCCGTGCGTCTAGCAACTGCACTGCCTTTTCGTAGAGGGCCATGTCGAAGGTTATCACAGTTGGGTACACTATGACCCTCCAGTTGTCCACCCTCGTTTTGAGTGAGCAATCCCCTACTTCTACCATCCCTACTTAACCAACGGCTAACGTCTTCAACTAGGATGATTGTAGAATCACAGTCAGCATAGTAGGCCACTCGTGAGCAACTTCTGGTAGCAGGGGCAGTACCAGTACACCAACTTGGGTGAGGGGTAGGCAAGATGAGATGAGTGACTTGTATCCTGCCCATCTGGGGATCTTGCTCTGTTCATCATTCTCTCTTGCTCTGGATAAATTAGATGCTATGACCCGCCATAACTGGGTCAGTTCATATGACTGAGTAACACCTGTTGTGTTGGTCTCAAACCTCCGCTCTCTGTTGTCAGGTTCTGGTTTTGGCACATGGCTTAATGGGCACATGCTATGGAAGGATGGATAAGTTCTTAGCTGCAGTAAGTTCAAGCTTTAGTGCAACAAGTTCTCCTAGAACAGGGGTCACCAACTGGCGGCCCGCGGGCCGCATGCGGCCCGCCACGCTGTTATGTGCGGCCCGCGGAAGGTATCAACGTACAAGTATAATCAAAATTACTTTACTTGAACATTTAAAGATCATGAAGGCAAAATATCCTTTCCGGAAAGCATATTTTAGCTTTGCATACGATTCCACCGACTTACCAAACAGATTGTATAGTTTTAGGTGGGGGTTGCTTAAAATTATTCCAATGCGATGTCCAGCCACACTGTCCCAGTGGTTAATTAAAACGTCTGTGAGTAGCCTATAGGGTTGCTTATTTTAAGTTTGTAAATGTCATGTAAACAATAGTGTGCGTTTCAACGTTATTGTGTTTCACGAGCGGTGTTCCCTTTATGCAAGTTTTTGTTAGCAAAATAGGTCGGTGTGCCAACTCAATTTATAATAAACTGGCAAAATATTATACAGTATATAAATTTAAAGATTTTTTCTGGTTGTAATACGAAAATATTTAGCTTAGTAGGCTGCAAAATGTTGTTAATCAACAATTCTTGCCATGCTGATAAGCACCGCAAGTGACAGTTGTCTAATAAATCAAAGAAAGACGGTTTTATAGACTCTCACAAAAAGGATGAAAAACCAACTCATTACTTTTTTGGAGGGAACACTGTTCATGGGCTACGATAGAAACGTTTTTTCGCTGATTTCCACAAGCGTTTGTTTCATGGTGCCTAGTTTCTTTCTCCCTGTTATTGGAGCCTATTTTTCGCTGATATGTTTGCAGGTCCCCATTGTTGCCTGTATTGCGATGTGTCAAACATTTCTTTGTTACTGAAAATGTTAATTGCAAGATATTATTTGTGAAGCGAAGTGACAACACCACTCTTGCTTGACGATGATTCGATGAATACTTTGATGAAACCGCTCGCCTCGCTATAAGTGCGCAAAACAAGTGACCTCGTTTATTAGGCATTGTTAAAGAAGTCAAAAGTGTTGTTATAGGAGCTTGGCCTGGCAGTAGCGTTGTTCGACTAATTTTGTTGCTGCGGTATTTTAAGACAAATATTAATAACATGTAACGCTAGATACTGGGTACGAAATGCGTTCTTTTGTTGCATAAAAGTTAACCTACCTAAAATTTTATTAGTGCGGCCCGCCACATCTCTCCTTAGTGCAAAAGTGGCCCGCATGCAAAAAAGGTTGGTGACCCCTGTCCTAGAACATTTGCTTTCTGATACACTGTAGTGATTGTTCCATGTGTCGTGCCTTTTTCCTTGATTGTGTCCTCAGCAAAGTTCAACGTATGAGGTTGTACAACTCAGATGGAACATCTTCTCTGATGCTTGACACTGTCACTATGTCTGCCACGTCTTTCTCAGTATTGAAGTTAGCAATAGCGCCTCGTAGCCTAGCCTACTTGTTTGGCTGTCTTGTGCAACATCTTGGTTTTGTCCATTTCACTGCTATAACTTTGCAGCATAGACGTATGAACCATCTGTTCACAAGCTTCAGGGTTGTATAGAACAGATGGCTTTCTTCTGTCTCACTGATTTGACATTTGGTAACTCTGAAAAAATCTCACCCTTCAGCCACTGTCGTGTCAATTTCGGTTTGTGTTTTTCTGCCTTTTTTTGCCTCCAAGCATGGAAATGCAAGTTTTCACAATGTCATCCATGGGAAGGTGCCTAAGCTTTCTTTCCTGTCTGGATCTCAACAAGATTGATCAATTCGATCAAGCACGCCAACTGGATTGCTAACTCATTGTTGGTAGACTTCTCTTTGTCACTGGCTTCATCTCTGAGGACATGAAACACATGCCGAGTCCAGCAGAGCTTGTGGTATCTCACATCTATCGCATGTGCATCACTTGGAGATATCGCATTACTTAACATTGTCGTTAGGACCGGATCCTGAGTAATTTCCACAGCTTGCCTGAGTGTTTTCCCCGAATTCTCTGTTTGGACTTTGTAGAGAGATAGTCCATCATCTACCTGATAGAAGCACCGGTCTTTTGACAGAGGCTCTGTTGCAGATCCTAGTGAATGACACTGCTGTAGCTGATGTGCTCGCATCCGTTTCCGAGCTTGTTCGTTTGTGTCCTCGTTCTTTGTAGGCATATTTCTCGCCGCTCGCCTCGCTATACTGTAAGTGCGCAAAACAAGTGGCCTCGTTTATTAGGCATTGTTAAAGAAGTCAAAAGTGCTGTTAAAGGAGCTTGGCCTGGCAGTAGCGTGGTTCGATTCATTTTGTTGCTGCGTTATTCTAAGATAAATATTAACAACATGTAACGCTGGATACTGGGTACGAAATGCGTTCTTTTCTAGCTTAAGAGTCAACCTACCTAAAATTTTATTAGTGCGGCCCGCCACAGCTCTCCTAAGTGCAAAAGTGGCCCGCATGCAAAAAAGGTTGGTGACCCCTGGCCTAGTTAGTCATTTATAGATAGAAAAAATAAAAGTACCTATCAAACTTATACTTTTTTCCTAACCTCTGCTTTGTTATGGCAAGTGATATTGTTGTTTCGCTTTAGTGAAATTAAAAAAAAAAAACATGATGATGATTATGAAACACCTATCTTTCTCATTTACACGATGATGAAACATTTGGTTATTAAGTAAATACTTATATTTGTACCTTTCCGATGCTTGACTGAAGATGATGCAGCAGCTTTGTCAGCATCTAACAGCTTGGTTAGGATCTCTTGATCTTTCTTCCCTTTATTCCTCACAAATCGAGGATTGATGTGGATTCTTTCATAGTGACGTCGGAGGCTGAATGAGCGCGGGAAAAGCATGTCACAAATATCGCATCTGAAATAAATTTAACATATCTTGGTCAAGACTTTGCAGATTTTCTTAGACATTGATTTTTTTTTGAAGATAAAAAATGGCCATATACACCTGAAAACTACAGTTTTGAATAATTCTTCATCAGGAATAATGTTATGACGGCATTCAAAAATTCATAAAAGTCATTTGAACTGCAAATTGCAAAGCGTGAATGACATCTGAACATATAACATACAGGCCCACATCAAGGATCCACACGAGAACTCCGTTACAACACGTTCACACATCATACTGTATACTGGATGTAGTCTGTTGTCTATGTATATTGCATGTAAGTTGCTTTGAAAAATAATCTTCTGGCATAGGGTTTTATTATGAACGAGGCAGTAGAGATCTAAGATTGGCGGTGGTTAATTTTGTACATATTATGTAATATATTCAAGCTACTCCTATTTCAGGTGGATTCAGTGCAAATATCGCTCATTCACTGAACGACATCAAAGGCATCCTGATGCTTCATGTTACTCAAAAATTTGAAACAAAATATTTGATTACTCTGCAGCAATAGGGGATTTAAAGATATAATTGTGGGGCAATGCAATTTGGTTTGTAAATAACAAAAATAGGCAATGCAATAAAGAATGCAATTTTGGTAAAGAGGTGACTTTCTTCAACCATAAACAGATAAAACCAAGCAACCACACGGCATTTAACATAATATATTAAACTGAACATAAACTATAAACTACGAACGTTTTCGGCCATATAAGTTACATGTTAGCCCTTTTCAAGTAACGAAAAATAACTGATTTTACATCTACATTAAAATAAATAACTGATCTACACAATGAAATTGAAAACGAAATGCAATGCAGAGGAGTTTTGAGTCTTTAGAGTTTTGCGTAAATGTTTCATCGAATTTGACACTAAAATCCACGAGGCTTTGCTAATAAAATCATGCAATTCTCGTCTCAATACGCAGTTGTTTGCCGCAGGTGCTTCTTATTTGCTTAACGTCTTTTCTTAATTCATCATATGATGCGGGTTTGCCTCGCGGAATTAACCGCCATGTGATGTGCCTTTCTCCTCTACTTTGCCGTTTCATTCTTATGCATTTCGTTTTCAATTTCATTGTGTAGATCAGTTATTTATTTCAATGTAGATGTAAAATCAGTTATTTTTGTTACTTGAAAAGGGCTAAAATGTGTATGGCCAAAAACGTTCGTAGTTTATAGTTTATGTTCAGTTTAATATATTATCAATAAAGAATAAACAAATAAAAGAATCAGCAAAGAAGTTTAGCTTCAGCTAGGATGAGAGCCCCCTCCGATAAATTTGCTTTAACACAAACTTTATTGCATTTCTTTGAATAAATTTGGAAACGCGTTATGTTAAGGAGATCATCGCAATACTGTTCTTGGCTCCATCGAAGTGTGATTCTGCTTAAGAGTAGGTGCCTTTTTAGCTTTCTTTACTATTGCGTCACGAAATGTCATTATGTCAGGAAATCATTTGTTTGTCCAACCTACCGATACGACGTCAGTCCACCGTTTTTGCGCAACGTGTGTTCCTTGCAAACCTGAAATGTAAATGATAAAACCATGAAGAAATTCAAGCTTTGAAAGCTTAAGCTTAAGCTTTGAAAGCTTAAGCTTTGAAAGTTGAAACAATGTCAAATTAACACGGATATACTTCCAGTAGGGCTATTCAAAAGGAAACGAAACCAAAACAAGAGAATGAAACTTTGCTTCATATTTAAAATGTTTTTGTTTTTAACCGCCTTGCAACTAGCACGTTAAAAAATATAGTTTTTGGCAACGTTAAATCTGAAGCGCTTTTTGCGCTCTGAGATTCTTGCGCGCTTCGATTTTGTTTCAAGTGCAGTTCAAAACGCAATTACTTAGATGTAGAATAAAACTTTAATTTTTTTTACACAGGTACCGGTGGTTAAAATAATTCATCTTAAAAACGATGTTTTGTTCTACTAACAACAACAAAGGAATAAAAATTCTTAAATTAAATTATTGACTAAACTAGATACATGCTTTGCACGGTGGTTCCTTTTTAATAGAAATATTTGTATGTACTATATAGGCTAGTAATGATCGGTGTTGGTCGACAACATATAGAGTATATGCGACTGGCTACTGCGTAGAAGTGCAGTAAGTGCTTCCATCTTGTCATTAACAACAACCACAACATGAAAATAAATATCGAATCGTTTAAATAATGTGTCTAAAGACCACTTGCATCATTCACTCCCAACTATTTGCGCGTTGGAGAGGGTCAATAAAGGGTAAAGAGTTGTAAAACATCATTCCCACCTTGAATCTAAAGTTTCCATTTTCATCAAAAGAGACGCATTTATCTGTGTACAAAATGTAAACATGGGATCATGATATTAATTTCAAATTTGTCACCTGAAAAACTAACTGTTGTTTAAAACAAATTAAAAAAATAAAAATTGATGAAAGGAAATGAACCTCTGCGTAATTGAAGCTAACATCTTTGCTTTGGTGTCTCAAAAATAACAAAAAGAGCTGTTTAACTGGCTGATGTCTTCAAAGGCACCACAAGTGGAAGTCTGCAACACTTTATACAGTATATTCTACTTATTATGAAAACTTAAAAAATGATATATTTGTAAATGTGTTCCATCTAAAGTAAGCTATTGTCTAAAAATTATATCTATTCACTATACCTACCTTTTCATTTTGTCTTACAATTTTGACTCTTTTTGTTAATCTGTACAATACTACGATTCTTCTTGATAATTTGTAGTTTTTTTTTGTCTGATTAAACTTTGACAACGTAGGCCTACATCATGTTATTTATAAAACTTTTCTATAAAAATGTAAAAAAAACTAAAATTTTGTTCAATTAATGTTCTTGAATCATCGATTAAGGTAAGCATGACAATTTTAACCCTTGGAATTACCTCTTGTTTCGTCGCTATGGATAAGAGCCGTAGTGGGTTTAACTTTTTCGGAAGTAGATGCAATCGATTGCTCAGGGGATTTCACCTTTACCAGCTTTATTGTTGCCTTTTCTTCTTCCAGATCCTGAAAGGTCAACGTGCTGGTTCAGAGGAGTACAACCTGCTGCCCGGGGGCCTAATAAGTACTGAATACAATTGTCAGGCCGCAAAAAAGTGCGGATTTCACAAGCCGTCCGTGCAAGGACTTTAGTCCAGTAGTTATAAGCAATTGTAATCCCTTCATGTCTACAAAAACCAGCGCATTGCGTAACCACTACGTCACACTTTTGCACTTTGTTGCAACAATGCTGCTGAGATGGAATGAAGTAGAAAACACAAATGTGTAATGTTTTTAGTGGCTAATTTTCGTTGAAAGATTTATCGAAAAATGTCTAAACGAAGCATTTGATAGACTACACTTGAAAATATCCACACTGCTAGATTAAAGATAGATAAAATCTTTCTCTAAGCGTTGAGACGATGTTAAATCATTTCACTTGGTGTCTTATTTCTGTTTTAGCACTTTTTAACGTTTGCGTTTTATCGCTTCTGTCTTTTCTGCTATGATTTGCTTTGATGGTCAAAAATACAAAACAAACTAATCTGAAGAACAAATCTTAGAATTGCGGTACCGGTACTGTAAGTTGTGCAGTTTATTTCAAGGACTGGCCTTTACATTTTCAATGACATTTCAAAAATCTAGTAACAAATTGTTGTTTCTATCACTGATATTATACTCAGTTTTGAAATTATCTATAGGGTAATTATAAGACAGCTACTGTATATATAGCTGTCTTATCAAATGGGACCTATTTGGACCTATGTAATAGGTCAATAATGTCCAAGCCTAGCATGGCGAATCTGTGAAATAGTGAGATGTAAATCAAGAATATACCTAACTGGGTCATTAAAGTGTGGCCGGACTTTTTAAGAAAACGGATTGCTGTCTTTGAAAGTAAACTAGGTCAAGGGGAGACTATTCAGAAATACTGATCTAGGGTCAATCGCATGTTCACCGGGGCTGGGATATAAGAGCAACCGAGCATTCGGCGGTAGGCTATAACTGATGTGCCAAGAAGTGCCACCGGTTTCTGACGTATGAACGCTTGAAACGAGCTCGTTGCCTTGACGGAGGAATGTCATCAAACACATCTGTTGATTCCAGCTGTAGCATATAGACAACGTTGTGCTACCTTGCTCAACTACCTATAGCCTGGTGATAAGTCATGCCTTTTGAGGTAAAAGCTAAAGAAAGAAAACCTTGATCACAAACCGTCCAATGCGGAGTGGTGCGTCCTCGACTACAGTCTGTGAATTCTTTCATCATTATCAGTAAGCTGCTCTTGAACGAGATGCTTACGCCCTCTTTTGGACCGTAACCTGTTGAACTGAACTGGTCTATGAAACGATACGTTGCAACGAAGAGTAATCAATTAAAATGTGGAAAGATATGACGTCATTGGTGTTTGCTCTATGTGCTTTTGCAAACCTCTGATAGAAAAGGCTTGATCTCTGGATGAATTGAATATACTGATAAGTTCAGATGTCCCGATATTTTGTACGACAATACAGGAAAGAACAATTATGGTGAATGAAAAGGTATTTTGTTAATGCCTTTGATGTTATCTCAAGATATTTTTATTTCAAACATCTTCATTAGCAAGTTTATTTGAAAAGCTTACCTCGACTTCGAAAAAATCCACAACGTCTGTCGGTGAAAAAGTGACTGCCCCATCTTGAAAACGAGTTGGTTTACGTATTGATCGAGACAATTTTGTCTTTTCCGACTGGGGAGAGTGATCAGATGTTTTCATTAGCAACGATGAACTTGAGGGAGAATGACCTGACGAGTCAAGATCTTCCAATGATTCTGCAAGAGAAATTTAAATTGCCGCAAAACAGGAAAATATCGATTTTTAACTGATAACTTTTTGAATAAGATAAACATTAAGAAACTTTTATGAAAAAACAGTGCGAAGTCGGCTATGGTGGCCAAATGGCGTTGGCAGACAACAGGTTCCCTAAAGCTCCCATGCTTGACGATCGCCAACAGCGTGCAGAGGTATACGGATGAAACGTCAAGTTACTTGGTGGAGGTGTCTTGGAAAGATCAGTTTTGTAATTTCAAACCATGTATAGCGTCAGTCAGCTGGTTACTTGATAAAGGCTAACATGAGTATGGCTGAAAACATTCGTAATTTTTAGTTTTTTTTCACGTTATTTTATTATGCTAAATGCCGTGTGATTGTTAGTTTTTATTTGTGAATGGTTAAAGAAAATCACCTCTTTACCGCAATTTTGTCTTGGAAACTAATCTAAGTAATCATTTAATCAATCTCACTAAATTAAATCGTCATCCCACCTCAAGATGCGATATCAAAAGGCGTAAAAAACGGAATAAAAAACTATTTCGGGTATAAATGGCGCACTTTGGTTTGAAATGCAGTGGATTTGGCTGTTAGTTATTCTACCTTTTGGAAGATGCATTATGTTTTTGGCAGATATATAATGTCTAAAGCTGAAATTAAAAATTGAAACTTACCTAGTTTTTTACACTAATTAAAAAATGTGGATTGATTGACAGTGGATAGTTTTAATATTAGAGGCTTTTATCACTATTCTGGTGTTGTCAAAGTTATCTATAATTGCAGAACCGATATACATGACAAAATAGAAAGTTGCTAGACTACCGTTAGAAGATGAAGAACTGAGCGGGGATTTTTCTTTCTTTGGTGACGTCGTATTGTGAGGAGATGGGGAAGAGTCCATGCTTTCATTTGTGGAATCTTCGTGTTCCTCTACTTCATCTTCCACACTCTGGAAACACACAGTTGTTAGGCGATTGTATATATGATAGCTTTATAATGGAAGAAATTACCCGAGCAAATTGTTATCTTTGCAGAGATTTTCAAGTTTAACTTTGGTAAACTTAAGAATAAGACTGGTGGAAATTCTTTCAGTTCTAAATTTGGCCTCGTTTTTTTTTTGCTCAATGACTACAACACTATACTGAAAGACAACAGATACACGTAGCGTAGTTTCCTTTTCTTGCTTGCCAGCATCTCTCAACAATAGCAATACTGTAACAATTTGAGGAAGGTGAGATACCTAGCGCACACCATGAGACCTAGCCTTGTCCATTTGACTGGCAATACACAGATCTAGAGCAGCAATGCATGCACTCAACCAACCAATTCACGACGTGCGTGTTGAGTGGGTGCTTGCGTCTACCTCCAATGAACTATCAATTACCTTCCAATTCTTGAAACTTTTCAAGGTTTGCAGAAAGGGAAGTCACACTTATCACTGAATGCTTCCTGAAGCAAGTTACTCCAACTGAATGATGCATAAGTGAGGATTGGCACTCTTATCAATGTGGGAGTGTGGAGCGAACACATAAAGGTTGTTGCTCCGAGAAATCGCCAAGTTTTTCTATCGTTTTTGCTTTTATGTTATTCGTATATAATGCAAAGTCTGACCGAAGTAGCCTTGCTTTTTCAAGTTCAAGCACTGGTATTTTTAAACTAGAATGAATACGCTAATTACACCTACACGTAGGTCAAGGCTATTAGCAAATCGGCGATATTCTTGGCAAAAGGTTAGGGATGGTTCCCCTTCAAAAAAATCCTGCGTGCGCAACTGTCAACGTCCCAACTGCAACTTCTCCCAAGCAAAAGGCTTAATACTTCAGATCAAATATTTTAAATAATTAAAATGTTTATCTTTAAATGAGCGTTCGCTTTGTCACCTTTCATCACTACGCCGGGCAACAGTTGTTGGCTGTGGTTTTCAGCAACATTACAGCACTGGATTTTTTTCGAAAATATTACAACAATTTCTGAAAGAGATAGGGTCCGATCTAAGATAGTAATTTTATTTGTTTTTTAAAGTTGCATGACAAGAAAGTTGATCACATGCCACCATATCGAAGCCACCGTTGCAAAATTAAAGTACCGTATCAAAATCACTATATTACAAAAATGCAGGAAAGGATAAATTTATGAATTAATTTCTTCAAAACAAACCGTTTTCCAACTACGCTTAAGTTAAGATCTTATATGCGCAAGCAATCAATTTACAATAACCCACACTTTTATGTGTTATTATTTCAGACAAAAATGCTTCATTTATAACACCCAAACTTTTCAGTATTCAATGCTTCATTTTCATAAAGCGTGACCGTTCCGCACCATCGCACGCGCTCAACCTTACAGAAGCATTACGATTATTCGGCAACAAATAACCACCACTTTGAAAAAAACACATGAGCCACATCTGCATGCATAGAATATTTTGAAACCTTAACTTTCCATATTTTAAAAACTGTTTGAGTCATTCAGCCGTGATCCTCGTTCACTCAGTTACATAACTCCACCTGGTGTCAAGAATCAAACTTGATTATGGCCACTAGGCAAAATTTGCAATTTACTTCGCTGACGCCCGTTATGTTGCAGCTGTTAAAAGAGTATCACAGTGATATCGCATCGAATGAACAAGCGATTCTTGACCATTTTTCTACCCTGTTTTTTTTTCTGAATACGCTGTGACAGCAGTTATGACAAACATTAAAACTTCAGTCTCATCTAAACATGACCAAAATTAGTCATCATGGAAAGGTAGTTTACTTTGCAACTACATCACCTCTAAAAAAATAACACAGAACTGTGTGGGATGGTCGCCTATTGGGATCTAGCTGGTAAGGGGGAGGGGGGACAAGTTTGATGTACTACCGTTGCATTACTTTCACATAGTTTTTTGTCCATGCAGAATTGCATGGTATTCAAAGATTTCTAGAATCATGACATGCGAAACTATTTGTTGATAGCAAGGTGGGCGTTGCCACGTGTTGGTTTTGAGTCTATCCTCGGACTGAGTAAGCCTCTGATAGGTCATTCCTGCCAGTTTCGCATATTTGGAGAGGCTTTGATCTACATCGCCAAAACAACACCAGTTTGACAAAAAAAAAATGAACCAACGTTTGATTGCTAAAATGTACCAAAATTTGCAAAACGTCAAACATTACAGCAACACTTGAACACACAAACAAATGAGATTCTTTCAGTTACTCATAGTTTATGTAAATCCATTAAATAACAAACTAGACACCGATATGTTGTGGGCTGCCAAGCAAAAAGTTGAAATGATGACACCGCCAAAAACGAAGAATCACTGAGAAGATTATATCACACAAAGTTATCCATTAAAAATTTATACCAATTTCATTCGTCATCATAAACTCTGTATCTAATAGAGCAGGGCTTCCCAAACTTTTTAGCTCGCGACCCATTTTAATCTCCTAAAATTTTTCGCGACCCTTTACGGTTAAAATGATAAACAGTGCGAAATATAGCCTATCATTTGTGATATTGATGAAAACTTAAAACAAGCTAACAGTAGCCTACTCAATGACTGTTTCTTTACAGTTTAGCCTACACGCAGCCTTCTGGAAACAAAATAAAAAACCAAACACATTTATTCAGATAGTTGTGAGTGTGATGGATGTGACATTTTTTTGCTACAAAGCAAGTCTAGCCGTGACTCAGTTGGTTAATGCTGGTTTCAAGGCAGTTTCAAAGCTGCTTGCAGTAGGTTTGATGGTTGTACGTCAACGTTGAAAACGCTGACTCGCACAAATTGTCTTCGTAGGCTCCAGCTCGTGTCCGAGCATTGGTTTTATTTTCCAGTCGGATTGGGCTTTGGAGGCCCAGTCTATAGTGGAACAGACGTGGGCAAAAGTCACATTATATGGAGAGTTGGGAACGTGGTTGTATTAGCTTTTTTTCTAATGTTTTATTTTTTCTGAACCTATTGCATCCTGCTCTTTTTTTTTCGAAAAATTCCATGCCTTCCCTCGTTCTCTTCCTCCAGATTGACCTATCACTGGCAAACCGTTCCCACGATTCTAGATCAATGTTTGCTGGGTCGATGGAGACTTTAACTGATCTTCGTAATTGCGTTGTTGGTAAGACGATCCTCTCAACGAGTAGGCTACCCAGCATTTGCCTCCGTTTCCTCTGCTGGAAATTTTCAAGACAAATACGTCAAAACAAACGACAAAAGTGCGGTTAGGCCTACTGCTAAATCAGGTAATGGTAGATATTCCGCTTTAACGTTAAGCCAAAAAGTGAAAAGGTGTTTTGCATAAAATTTATAAATTGCCACAAAATTTAAATTTCAAGTCAGAAGATAGATCAGTGAATTCTTTCTAAGAGAAGTGCTCAGTAGGCTAGCTAGGCTACTTTGTTTTTGCGGTGCAAATAGGTTTTGGATTCAATATAATTTGGTATTGTCCAATTGTACCAAGGCCGAACCGGACGTCACCGTACCAACTTATTACAACTGCTGAGATTTGACATCAGAAAAGCTGGCCTGGGATCCCTGCTCAGCACACCACATCTCCATCGATTGCAAAACATCGCAAAGGACAAAACTGAATGGAGATCCTATCAACCTTGTTGAAAGACTGATCGAAGCCAGCGGATGCCAAAGATTTGGCTACACTGGCGGCGGAGACAGTTAAGATACAATAACAATAATTGTCCAATTCTGGAAGAAAATCCTTCTGAAACTGTTAACAGATTTGACAAACGTTTAATAAACAAAGGCTTTAGCATTTGATTTTACATCATTGTTAACCCAAAACTTTTCAGTAAATGAGAACATTTCAAACGAATCATTTGCAACTTTTTTGTTTCCAGACGTTTAATGTGTTGATGAACGCTTTAATTTTAGATTTCAATGTAAAAACATAGATGCTTTCTCTATGGAGGGACAACTTAAGTTCGTTCAGTTTTTTAAGCAAATTTGATAAATGGCACAATTTCAAGAACCATATGTCATTGCAAAAATGGTGGGCAAAGTCTGCATTTTTTTTTCGTTAGAAAAATCACGACTTCAATTTTCAAAACTAATAATCTTTTTAGCTATCAACTTTTAAAAGCCATCTTACTTCACATTGCAATAAAAGATTTTTATATTCCGATTCTGTTTTACCACATTAATCTGCGAAAACACGCGTATTGAGGGCCCGACTCTCAATACAGTTAATAACTTGCACAGAACTGTTAATATGCAGTACTTTGTGTAAAATTGGTACACTCTCTGCGACCCCTGAAGTTCGTTACGCGACCCCTTGCGGGGTCGCGACCCCCAGTTTGGGAAGCCCTGTATAGAGCATCTTCTTGTGAGTGCATATACTTATCATCAAATGCAGAAAATAGGACCTAACTATGTGCAGGGTTTTCGCTGCTAAATCGTAAGACTACGTAAACTATCAATATACTGTAATATATAAAATCCTAAGCAAGAAAAACTTTCTGGGCACCAATAATATTGGTGTTGCAAGCACAGTAGTGCTTGTTCACCTTTCATGATAAATTGCATAATAAGTCGTTACAAATTTTCTTTTAGTTTGTTTAGACTATTTAAGTTGATGCCCACCTGCAATGTTTCATCGCCGATCGTGGCTTCTGAAGATTCGGGGAGATCACCAGTACCACTTTCGAAAAGTTCATCACTGGATTTAAGTTTGATTGGATTCATGACGTCTACTTTTAATTAATTAATTAAACCATATTTTTACAATTGCTACAAAGAACACTGAAAGATATTTAGATTTAAATTATCAGATTAAATATTTCTTACACAACGGAACACGTCGGGTGTCAATCTCAAAGTTTTCTGCACCTTTAGACATATGTTGAGATACACGAATTTTTAAGTCAACAGATGTTATACAAAACTCCCTCTCATCATCGGGGTCGCAATAGCTGTCTCTGCCATGCGTAGATCTGGCTTCAAGCTATTTGTGCTGGGAAACATACTGTAGATTTTGTGATTCAGCGTAGATTATATCTAACTACGCTGAAGATGCTAATACAAAGGCAAATTGATTTTTACGTAATAAACAATGCTGAAGTTGTTGTCCAAATGTCAGCTTTTGGAACTATAGTGATGAATGCAAATCAGCAGCAGTCTACTGTTTTAAAAGGTTATGATATTCTTTAACCTGTAGTAAAATAGTACAACTATTCCTACTGCCCTCGTTGCATTGTACAACACTTGTGTAATTTTTTTTAATATTAGTCGGGTTTCCATGCAAATATTCAATAAGTGATCGTCAATGTTACATAGAAGTCTTCACAGCCTGCATTGTTTGGTTAGCTGTAAACAACCCAGAGTAAATCTAAATATGAGATTCAATGCTTTGCCCTGCCTTCCACTTCCGCAAATCAGCGTTGCTGTGTTTCCTATGCTGTCGGCTCCACAAAGCTGCAATCTGCTGTGGGTGACCAGTGTGAGTACGTTCGCCGAGGCCCATTGCACTGATTTGGCGCAAAGGAAACCTGAACGCATGAGCATCTGAGAAAAACTTGACAAACTCAAAAGGGCCTGTTCAAATATCATGTACAGTAGTGCTCTCTTGAAAAGGCATTTTCATCATATTGCAATACATAGGTTGTCAAAAAGTTTCATATTTGGCGTCATGTATTGGGGTAAAAAGTCACAAAATGATGACGACGCACGACGAGCCTCAAAGGTGATGCGACAAACTGCCATTTTTTTTTTTTTATAAAGTGAGCCTAAATTCTAAACAACACATTCTTTTCAAAGAAATTCAAAGTAGACAAGTAAGGGGATCTCAAAAAACTGAATTCGACAAAGCAAACATTGCAAAAATGAAATAACCCCGCAAAAAGCAACTAAGCTTGCAAACATGCTAAGAATATAGTCAAGAGTGGTGGCATATTCTCCAAAAAACTGTGATTCATTTTGATTGGCCTCTACGCATTTATGGTCTAATTCTTTTTAAAGCGCTCACTTTATATCCGAGAATGATTATTACATAAAGAATAAAAATTTATCTCGTGATTAAACATTTAAAAAAACAGTGACGATTGGGTTCGTTCTTGACGAGTACTTGTGTAAAGTAATTTCATGTGGTAAAATTTTTTTTTTTTGCTAGAATGAAAAAAAAAGAAATTTTTTCTTTGCAGCAACATTTCTTCTTTGTTTGAACGTTAACAGAACATTGCTTATATTTCTTAAAAAATCACTTTTTTTCACGACTTGTTTCCTCGAGGCTAGTCTCACCCCAGGACAATAGTGGGTCTACAAAAAAAAAGGTTTGAAGCACCGAAGTTTCAACGAAATAAAATTTGTAAGACAAAATGGACAAAGTAAAAGTTAAGCTTCGAATTATAAAACAATGTGTTAGAAGCTCTGGACAGCTTGCACGCCCCCAAAAAATTCGACAAAGTTAACCTTGTCTTGGTCTAGTTTCATGACTGCTTAGGCCCAATAATGGTATTTTGATCAAAACGTAGGCCCACACTGGTTTAAAGTAAAGTTTTAGTTTAAAATTGTAGTTGCGTTTTATTATTTTTTTTTTAAACCACAAAAAGATTTCAATAATTTATTCGTTAAAGGCTTGTATAGTGTAGACTGGTGTAGTCTTTTAGTACAGTTTCGACGATCCCTCTGAAGGGACACCACCTTTCTCTATGTTGTACAAGGCACACATACCTCATACGATTATAAACACTGAAATAGATCAAATTAGTTGTTAATTGAGTGGGCAATGGGTTTACCATAAAATCTTGCATTATTTTCTTAGTTTTTAGGCTAACCTACGCCAATAATTTCTAGCTTACCTCTTTAATCCAATGCTGAAATCCTGCATTCCCAATGTCGCCGACAAGGTTGATAAAATGGGATTGAAAGAGCGAAAAAATTATTGCAAGAAAAAAATTACATGTTTTTTTCTCTATTTTGGGAGGGGCGAGTGACAAAGTGCCCCCTTGGACAGGCTACTAGAGCAGAATTTATTTAGCTTATAGGCTACAGTAGGTTTTTATCATTAAAATTGTTACACAAGTTTAGTCAATCTCAAGCAGTGGCGTTGACAGAAAAATCAGGAGGAGGTTTTTAAGATTTCATCATACTGTAGGCTTATGTGAACGTGTGCGAATTTTCAGTTGCACTTAGAATAGCCACGTAGACATGGAGTAGCCTACATTAAATTATGTGCACAGCTGATCTGAGGCAGTGGTGGATTTAGGCAGTGGTGAAGTAGACTTTCACCTCGGGACCCTTTCTTTAAAAAAAAACTTATTGAGTTTACGTACTTTGAATTTTTAATGTGCATTCAGTTTCTTTTTTTGCACAAAGAAACATTTTCTTTTCAAGTTTTTTTTTTCATCAGAAAGCTTGATCATACCAAAACAATACCAAATTATCATATGTGGTTCATATAAATAACTATCACGCCATTTACCTCATCACTCAAGACGCAGGTTGTTATTGCAGCGTTTAATTTAAAAAATGACAAAAAGAGGGTAATAGGCTACTGCAAAACAAAATCTCATTGCTTTATATTAAATACTAGCAGGGGTTCCGAAAGGGAGAAGTCAGGTACTTTTACCTAATGATGGAAGTTGCCTACTTCTCTTCCCACCCAGTGTAAAAGAAAAAACGAGAAACCTACTTTTCTGTTTTTTCACGTTTGAGAGAGGCCAAATTTGAGTAATCATATGAAACTTCACCAACTTACCGATTTGTTTTTAATCTATTGCCGTAAGTGTTACAAACTGATTTGCTAAGCCAGTGCAATCGTATGCTTGCTGCAGTAGCAGATCCAGGGTCAGCAATTGGTCATTTGTTTCACAAAACTGACAGAGACATAATTTTTGTATGTTTTTACAAAAATTTTCTCACTTGCTACGCTCGTTTAAGATTATATCAATCCGTACGACAGTATAGGAAAGGCGTGCTTTGAGTTAAGTGTTAATTAAAGAGGAAAAAATTTAATCACGTGGCTTTCAAACACTGAGAATGAAGAGCAATACTCTGCAACAAAAAAATGTGCATTCAGCTGCGACAACCCAACAAACCTATTCCAGTAGTAATAGAAAATTAAGGTAAAGTAGGCTATGCCTTGTAGACTACTGCATATTACAGAAGAAAATGAAAGACACCGGACAAAGTTTCGAAATTTCACTATGTCACAATCAATATGCGAAGCCTCGCGACAGGCTACATTATGTGTCTTGACCAGGCGTACTGTTTTTACTGTTTTAATTGTATAATTCTTAAGAAATGTTATTATCGGTTACGTCCACGTCTTAGTATCAGTAACAGTCCACGTCTACGTCTTAAATCATTATGGTTTTGCCATCTTTTCCTTTTGTTAGTTTTGTTACTGTATTTCTTTTTCACAATATCATTTCTTTTGCATTCTGACAAAGAAAAATAAAATTGAAATTGAAGTCCAATAAGGACCTTTGATTGCGAAATCCTTATTATGTAATGTATTTCTAGAAGATTCTGCATACGTGCAAGACTAAAAAATTCTCCAACTATATCGAACAATTTGTCAGTTAGTGGGTTGTTGTGGCGTCACGAATGTGTTTACGGTAGTAAAACTTGACCAGTAGTCCAGTACAATCAAAACAAGCCTGCTATTAATAGTGGCATAATTGATATAGAGATTATTATTGAGACGATTATTGATTGAGAGTTGAATTGAAGTTGAAGTTATTGAATACGAGTAGATGAAAGTTGGTGCTACTGCTATTAGAAGTTGTGATCGAGATTAGAGTTGTATGAGAAGCTGTGTGAAGTAGCCTACCTATAAAAGTTACACTGTTACAGGTGTTGGAATTTATCGCTATTCACAGTTACTTTGATTATATTTGTTGGAAGGGCTGAGCCATCCGTCAAGGTCCTTCAAGAATTTTCATTTATCGTCTCAATAGTAAAACTATTCGACCATTTATTTGACTGCTTTACGTTGATATCCCAATACAAGTCTCTTTCCTGGTAAGAGATAGGAAGAATCGTGACACACAGCTTTGTGAAAATTATGAAAACATAAAAAAGTTTGTGCTGATTATGTTGCAAAATCATTGTGACAAATATCAAGTAGAAAGAAAAAGGCAGGTTTTCTTAGAAATTTCACATATATATGCAAATAGACTAAAAAGTCATGTGTTTGAAGTCTCCCTCAATTCGAACTGCACCCAGCTTCCTCCAAAATGAAGACTGTACTGCTCAATATTTTGTCAAATATAATTTATCATAATCCTCCTGTTGTCATTAAAAATTTCCAGTTTAAACTGTCAAGTTTAACAAACAAACTTGTTTACTCAAACTTATGCCGAAAATGCAAACAGCTTAAATAAAAATAACCATCAGATAACATCAAAACCAACTTTTTCATGACAATTGCTATAAGAGGACTCAGTTTTTGTAATATCTCCCGCCGTCCGAAGGTCTCTCGGAGGCCCTGGACAGACTGGAGTCGAAGTGGTGCTATTTTTTGAGGACACACTAGTTAACGTCAGTCGAAACCTCCATTAAATGTAGGATCTATCAACAATTATTTTTTTAGATTTTATTTCGTAGCCTAAGATGTGAATGTTTTAAGCAAGATAAATGTGCGGGGCCTTGGCAAACGGTAGCACATTCACGTGTGAAACCTATGGCCTACTAAGCAAACTTCAAAAAAACAAAATGCTTTGAGCAAACGATCCCAGTGACAAGAGACTGATGGCTAAAACTCCTTTACATTAACTCCAATCGTTTTCTTAGGTACTGCAGATTCCAATTCTTTAGCCTATGGTAGCCCCTACGGTATTTAATTCATAATTTATAAATTTAACTGCAATTATGTATAAAAATAGGCATAACCGATTTTAGAAAATTGTATGAGCAAGTATTTTGCATTAAATCATTAAAAACAGACGTATCTAAACCAAAAACTTTATCCTAGCTTCGAATGTTTCGGGTATCAAATGATTCCCAGCCGTCACATATAAAACGTTTCAAAACATCTCTCTGCCTGATGCCCCTCGACTAAATGTTGCGCAATAACCTCGGGCTCTGCCCTGACCAAATAACTAAAACAAAATCACTAGCTGCGTCTGCTTGTAAAACAAACACTGGTGACATGACGATCAAATCGATATTTTCAAACAGGGCGTTTTAGCACTGGCTACTTCAGAAACCAGATTGACTATTTCTATTCATTCTATTGAGAACACCAAAATACTATCTATAGCTGCACCTCCCTCGAATATTTGACTCACAAACGTATGTCCGAGTTTAACACGAGGGAGTGGGTCGCCTCTCAACATTTGAATAATTACGTAACGGTTCTATTCTGTCATCTCTAATTGGCGAGTTGTAAATCTGCTTAAACCTAGTCTCAATACTATGCAATCTAAACAGCGAAGCATCGATCAGGGCTACAGTGAAGTTAAGCTAAACCAACAGCGGAAACCAGTAATTATTCCAAACTAAATATCAGTTCAGCGTCACTTTCACAAACGCTTGTATTATCTCGTCATAAGGCGGAGACTGCTGCCACTTTCAACGTCCATTTCCTGCCCCTTTGCCTTTCCAAAGTCAGCAATATTGTTTCACTTCACATTCAGCTTTCCGTGTATTGCTTGCCGACAGAGCAAACGTAAGTACTCAAGCACGCCTTTTTTCACTATTGACATAAATAGGTTCGCTTGAATACGTTTCAACATGGCGAGTTGTCAACCGCAAAGCGCAAACGGAATCCGTCTCGCGGAGCATACAACCTTGCCAGTGAGTGAAACGCTTGCTTTAAAACGTCACGATTTTAGTCTGTGTGAGGTATTGCTGTTAGTCACCACTTCCGTTGTAGTATTATCACCACAAACATGCAATTTATTGGCTATTCTTTGCTCTTTGTACTGATGTTGCTCTGCTTTTCTATACCAAAGACAGAAATCTGATAAAAATAGAGACAAAGAGAGCTTTCCTTCCCAGTCGTTTCGCTTGGATTGGGTTGATCGCGTGTGGCTATTATCGAGCGCTTGTTAAAAACAATCGTGAAGTGAATGTGCGCGCGTGTGCAACTCTGGTGCGAGTTCTCTTTAGGGTGCTGAGAGCATTTCATGACAAAAGAAGTAAAATAACCACCAAAAATTTATGGTGCATCGTTCAAATCAGCTCTTAAAACAATGGGTGTCCGTTTCGGAGCCTAGCATGTACTTTCAAAGCTAGTTTGAATTAAAACTGTTGTCATCAAACAATGGTCGCTGCTGCTCTAGAAAAGTTGTTGAAAGACTTTCAACACTTCTACGTGCCGTGACAAAGAACAGTGTAATGTTTGGGAAATGTTGAAACTGTGAAATGTCGCAAGTGGTGCTCGAATGTTTCACATCTTACACGCTTCAACCTATTTAGAATATTGGACTAATAGTTTTTCTACACTGAGTGCACTGCATACTGTTTCAACAGCCAATGAGCCAATATTCATTGAGAACTCACGTAACCGTAACAATCCACACTCCACAGAAAGTAGTTAGATGGAGTATCAAATCTTCTTTGGCCTATTAGTAGTTAAGTGTACAACAGAGTATCACATCTTTGTAACAAAACCCGGAACTCACTGGTCAACTTTGTTTTAAAGAGTGCAACTTTTTATCAGTCATAAAGAACCTTAGTGCTGAAACAGCTGCATCAGGTCCATCGAAAAGATGTTATGTCCTGACAAATAAGCAAAGTTGTTTCGTTGTCTTCCTGTTAGTAGAGAACTTTTTACAACTTTTGCAGTGTCTATATCAGTTGCGTATTTCAAACTTGTAGGCTACCGTACTGTTCCTGTTTCTAGCAAATAAACCATTGATTGATTGATTGAAAAAAGTAGCCTATGATGCTTGTTTGAAATGTGCTTGGGTAGATCTTGTCTGGTGTTGCTGTATGCCACTTTGACAGTGTGGTGATTTGGATAAGATGCTTCAACTCTTAAAATTGTGTCATAACGAAAACCCCAACATAGAAAGTTACCAAATTGAGCATCTTTGTTAAAGGAGATTTGGTGAAAAAGATAGTTGTAGATTGTCAGCACACTACACTCATTAGATTTTCTTTTCAGTGTTGCACAATAAATAGTTTTCACCAATGCACGTTTGATGAAGGAGTTTACGTTTAGCCTGGGGCTTTGTACGATCTGAAGCTCTACTGTTCGTGGACGACAAGAGCTTGAAAGGCATTTGTGATATCGTATATCATGTTGCACCGTACTTTAGTGTACTTAGACTTGCTGCTGCAAGCGACTTAGCAGACCAAAACATCCGTAACTTGAAATATCATTTGCTGTATGCCACATTATAAACCTTTGTTTGACACCGGAAAGCGTTCAACAAACTTGAATGGTCTCTAACTTAGTTGTTATATTTTGACTTGGGAATTCAATAGGCTACACTTGCAGTGCATTTGAATGGTGTGCAGGGCAAACACTACGGATCATAAATTATTAACACAAGAGCTAGTGACGTGCATTTTAGACCCTGAATTAAGTTTTGAAGTAACATGACTGATGCCAATTGCCAAGTGTTTTACAAAGTTTAATTTAAAGTTTCTTGTAAAACTTTCTTCCGGTTGAGAACGCGAGTGAACTGCAACATTATAGTTAACAAGAATTTGTCCACTGGAGTGCTGTCCAATTTCTGAAAGCAGTAAACAAAAAATCTTATTGCCTCAGCCTGTTTGGCAGAGAATCTATATACAACAAACGTGACTGAGACGTATCGATATCAAAACTGTTGTGTAGCTTAGTCATAAAAATAGAACTAATGAGCGTTTGGAGAGCACAGGGGTTTGCTCCTCGACGAAGACATTGCGTTTGGAAACTAGTGGTGTGGGCTAGTGCTGCAAATGCGGTTGAATTTTTTGAGAAATCAAGCTCACTCAGGGAAGTAAAAATGAAAACTTTAATCAACATGTGCTATTTGCTTTAGGCTGGCTTACATGCACCTTTATTTTTTACTTTAGTAAGATAAGTAAGTTAATGAGTTCTTTATATTCTATTTCCATTATGAATGAATTTGTCTACGATTACTAGTTCAGTTGTACAGATTAATATTAGAATCATTCTGAACTGCAAGGCTGCAAGCCCAGCAGCCAAAGTCAACAAATGTAGTCAAGAGTAGGCCTATTGTTGCCCATAACCTATTCACCTTCCAGCCACCAATTCACCTTGAGAGGATGATAAATTAAATGGTACCCGGTCATTTGGTCGACAGACATTTGGTCGACAGGACGTTTGGTCGACAGGACGTTAGGTCGACAGAACGATTTATTTTAGGGTTAGGATTAGTTAACTAACCATAACCCTAGTCTAACCCTGACTCTAACCCTAACCCTAACCCTAAAATAAATCGTTCTGTCGACCTAACGTCCTGTCGACCAAACGTCCTGTCGACCAAATGTCTGTCGACCAAACGACCGTGCACCAATTAAATAGGGCAGCATAACAGAACGCAAAAAAAATATGTTATGCTATTACGCTCACATATTTTGATAATTACTGGGATCTCCGTGCCTAATTCAAGACATCAGTTTGATCTAGACAAACTTTTTGATTTTAAATCAATAAATCATAGTTTGGGCAGATATTCCCATTAAAAAATGTTTTGTCACCTGATCATCGAACTAAACGTAATAGGGGAAACATATGAGAGTGGAGCCAATTTTTCTATTTTGTTAAATATTAATTGAAATTTTCAAGTTAGACAGATAGGTTTTTTGATAAACTTAAAGGTAGCCATTCACCTTGAAAAAAGAAAATTGATTGATCATCATTGCATATCTCTGTGTTTTGCCAATGAACTAAAAAGGTCAATTGGCTCAACTGCTGTCCCGCCGATGCAGGAGAGTTGAGCATGGCCACAAGGTGATTGGAGTCATTGCCCACCTAAATTATAGGCCTACTGCATAAACACAAAACGATTTAGGCCTAATAGAAAAGAAATCATCCAATATTAGTAAGCATATAAGCTACAGTAAAAACAGAGTGAAACTGTTCATCAGGCATTTGATAAATAAATTGACTTGCGTTCTGATGGTGACTATAGGCTACTAGATTACCTCTTGATGTTAAGGATGATACATAGCCTACTAGCCTACCTAGCTTTTATTACCAACGTTTCGTCAGTCAACACGACTGACTTTATCAAGGGGCTGAAACAGGCAAACACAACCTGTTCAGCAATAAATGGCACAACACAAAAACATACTGTACTAAAGAAATAAATAAAGTGGCAAAAATGGAATTTTAGTTTTTCAGCTCACTTGATAAAGTCAGTCGTGCTGACTGACGAAACGTAGGTAATAAAAGCTAGGTTTCATCTTTAACATCAAAAGGAAACATGGTAGCCTATATTCACCAGCAGAACGCAAGTCACTTTATTTATATAAGCTACAGTGTTACATTGTCACTTGTTAGATTTGTTCTTCAATATCTATCTCAAATTAACTATATTACGATAAAAACATCGTCTTCCATCATTCAAGGCCCAGGTTTCGGCATAAACAATGGTTTTAATCGTTTTAAAATTCCAACCAAAGCGCTTTTCCAGCAGTTTTGATATTTCTCCAAGCGGTAATGTAGAAGAGGGTGCCCCCTTTGAGAATTTTTTAACGTGAAAATAATTTAATCAATACCGTAATAATAATAAATTATGTTATTATTTTTATCGAATTATCGTGACGTCACACATATTGCAAAAGAGAGATTTTATAGTTCACAAGCTCTCTGTGGGCTACTCTGCTGTCTGAAAGTCTTATAAACATTAATGTTATTCAGGTTAATTGTAAAGCAAGTTCATACCTTGACAGGTGACACTTTGCTTTTGACAAACCATGATAGCAAATGGCCGTTTTTGACATGCAAACTATTAGTGCTGACAGTGGCCTAACCAGATCAATTTTACATTAGGGAGCAACTAATGTCAATTACTCCCATGACTACGCCCCTGGTTGTACGAATTGCACTTGATGATTCTGGTTCCGCTATAACTGAAGGAAAAACGACATAAAGGACAGTTTCTAAAGAACGAACATGTTGGATTCAAATAACACATCATCAACTGTGACATATAAGCTACTGTTTTCAGCTGGAGGAAAACGGATGTGTTTAACCAAATCTGAGTAAATTAGGCGCATAATGTAGGCTACTGCACTATCAGATATGGAATTCCAGCAAAAAATTGTTCTCTGATTAACGTTTTATTAGCTGCATTTTTATAGTGGTGGCAAGGAATTTTACAGGAGAAGCAATTGCCCTCCTTTTGCTCCTCCTTGGTTACGCCACTGAGTGCTGAGGAGAGTAAAGCCATGACTCAACTCTCCTGAGCTAAAATGACTCAAACCTCTTCAGTCTTCATGTTAACCTTGGTCAGAAAAATTCAAGAGTTTTATTAAAGCAGCGCTATGTTGACAATACTATCTTACAAGGAAATATCAATGAGGAAATTTACAATATCACCATTTTACAAGGAAACTAACTTCTGTTGCTTGAGGACAATGAGACGTAATAGCCTACTTGTGACTTTCAGCTTCGATTTTCTTTTAATCAGCTTAGATTTTCTTTTAACCCATTTTTAGCTTTGATTTTCACAGTTTTTCACTTCAACGAGTTATAGCCTACTAGCTGCTACTCCAAAATTGATTGAACCTTGGCCAGTTATAAATGGAGGAGTCGGAATTGTACAGTTTTTGCTCAACTCCACAGCTCTGATAATTTTTACCTATAACCTGCTGTATATTTATCAAAGCAGGGGCACTTGATCACGTGTCTCCATCAAAAATCGAAAAAAAAAAACAAGTAAATTTCAACATTTTTCACAAATTCATCGTTCGTTTTACTCGCTCAATCCATCTTGTTACCTAATGGGTGGTATTAAAAATGCACGGTTTTAGCAATGGATTTTAAAAATAGTACCGGTAAAGTTTTAAGGTGCCAAATAGGCCTACTCAGATACTAATAAAATATTCCAAAGTAAACACCTTGCTCACTAACGTTCTAACAACTAAATTGACCTGCTTTCTCTGTGTTAATAGAAGTATGAGATTAACTGTGCGTCATTGATTGAGTCGATGAGACAGGTGTTGGCACTGCGACACCATACAGGGGCGCAGTATCTAGCTGCGGAGGGGAATCAAAGCCACGATTGGAGTGCCCAAGGTGTCAGCATCTGCACCCCAAGTTGTGCCTGCCAAACGCCTAAACAAGGCGAGCCGAAATGTCAGCTTTTAGCGTGGTGGCTGTAAATCAGGGGTTTTCAACCTTTCTCCTACCGCGACCCTCTCAGAGCAATCGACGTAACCTCGCGACCCCCCATAAAAGTATTCAACAAAAGCATATTTAATGCAAAATTTAACCAAATTTCATTCATGTCGACATCCAGATATGTTTAGTTTTGCTGTTTCAATGCAAACTTTTAAAACCAAAAACGTGTTTTTGCGATGTCATTACGGCTTTTATTACATTTCCTCCGATTGTTATTTCCATTTTCTATCAAGCTTGGTTAGATCACAGGAGAAAAAAATAATGAGAATAATCTATATTTTCTCCGGGTGAATTTATAGCAATCCATTATGGATTCATTCAAATCTGTTTCAGTGAGATGGTTGGTGCTGCATATTTTTAACTATTAAGTTTGTCAATGCCTACACCTGTTGCTGAAAGAACTTTCAAACTAAATAGCCGGCACTAAATTTTTTCAATGAAATGGAGAACGATGCAGAAATATCTATATTTTACATAGGATTCTAAATAATGTTGCTTTTTTGCTATCGCGTGGTTACTGGTTAACTTTAGTCTGCACAAAGCAACTTACAAGAACTTAGTGAAAAATATCGAATGCTTTCCTATTGTTTAACGCCTTGCAACGTCTGAAAGCTTGAACAATAGAATAACTTCACGTCGAGGAATGGTCGATTGCGAAAAAACACAGTTTTTAATCTTTTCTGGCAAAAAATAATTGAAAAGAATACACTGAATTTTCAGGCGCCTCGCAATCCTCCGAAAGACGACTCTCGACTTCCAGGTTGAAAACCCCAGCTGTAGATGGTAACGACATGCATATAGATGGTAACATCAAGTGTTACCCCGCAAGGTATGTAGGCTATACTTGCATATAGGCTCTAGAAAATCGGCTAAATCTTGACGTTGACGGTCAGTTTCAAATCAAAGTAGGCTACTGGTCATTGGTCAACGCGCTTTTGTTCGAAATGGATCTATGAAAGAAGATCTATTTCCTCGATGATTATGGTGATATGCCTGATCCATTCCTCGGGTCAAAACCTCCAATTCAAAAACATGTATTTCGCAAATTTAAGGGGAATCATAACGTTTTCCAGGCTGATTCTAACGGAACATCTTCACTCAGAGATGTCAACAAACAAACAGCAGAACAAGTTATTGAATGGTTGGCGAGGACTCATATTGCTCCGAAAACATTGAAGAACGTTATTTCAATGATTGAGAAGGTAAACAATAACTGGAAGACGCTTTATTTTCAAAGAAAGAAGATTACTGTACAGCAGCAAACAAAAGGAGATGCTTTCCTGGAAGAATTCAATAAAACAGTTTGGGCAGTGAGGCCTGACTATAAAAAGCTAGTACTCATTCCAGAAAAGGGGAACACCGACAGTTTCTCGAGAACATGAAGACAACCCGTGACAGAGTGTTGGCTGCCTAGATACTGAATATCAACGGAGACTGACGAGGAAAGCCGAAGGGGAACCACCTACAGCAGCGAAACCGCGTGGACCATCTCACAGTCGTGCTGAGATTATCGAACCGGACGAACCCAATCCAGTAGAGACTGAACCAGAATATCTAAATGATGATGATGAATACAGTCCCATTCCAACAAGATTGCGAGAATTTCGATCTGGTAAGTCTTCACCATTCTCTCCAGGTGTTTGTGTAGTAGCAGAAAAGCAAAGATCTCATCAAGAGGTTTGACTGAGCTTTTTGGAGTCGCTCACAAGGACAAAGGTGGGGATCTAGATGAGATTATTCTTTCTGCAGCTATATCAAGAAAAAGGAGAGATAAACCTAGATCCGAAGCTGAGACGAAGTTCCTTTAAACCAATTAGGAAAAGCTAACTGGGGGTTGTACTCTGCACTGGGACAGGAAACATCTCAAGAGCTTGGCACACATCGGTAAATCAGAGGAAAGGGGTGGCTATAGCCAACTTTTAGAGCTGGAGGGCTATGAGGTTTTACTTGGAAAGTCTAGTTTATTCTTAGCCTAATTTTGTACAACTATTTTCATTTTCAATAACAACTTATAAACAATAATATAATTAGTTTTCTGATTATATAATTCAACGCGTTTCAGGAATCCCACCAGTTTCCGGCGGTGATGCTTAATCCATTACGAACGTGATCGTGAATACCCTCAAGAAGCTGAACATCGATCATACGATGATCATTGGGATGGTATTCGACACCACTAGTACAAACTGAGGGTACATCACAGGAATAATTGTTAGACTTGAGAAGATTTTCGGTCACAAGTTGCTCCAACTAGCCTGCCGAAATCATGTTGCAGAGCTGGCGTGTGGGGCTGCTTGCAGATGCATCTATGGACCAATAGAGTTACCAAACGAAAGCTGCTTCGTTGCTCATGCAGCTGCTTGGTCGACAGTTAATACTTCCAACTACTCACTTGCAAGTATCAAAGGGAGACTTCTAACAGGACTTCATGCCTCAGCAATTGAGTTTCTCGGTGACCTTCTTAAACAGCAGTTTTTTAGGGAGGATTACAAGGAAATGGCTCAGGTGTCACTGTTATATCTTTGTGGTAGGCTACTGTTGAAGATAGAGAAAAAGCTATCAACATCTATGCTACAGGGCACAAACATCATCAAAAACAATAAATACTGATTTTGGTGATGCAGACAATCTGATGCACGCTTTTATTATGCGACTTTAAGAAACACTAGATAAAAATGCACCAGTTGAAACATGTTGAGAACTGAAATTAAGCTCTCGAACAAACCATGGATAAAAAAAGGCATTTATAAATCTATTAAACTAAAAACCTACTATTTAAATGTTAGATTAAAAATAAAAATTGAACATAAGCCTACTGCAATAAGCTGAATGATTTGAAGCTATTATTGAAGCATCAACATTATAAAAAAGTTTGAAGAACAAGAAGTGACTGCAAGAAAACATGGAAGTTCATTCATAAAATGATAGAAAGGAAAAGAACCTGTGATAATAAAAGTTTTTTTCAACTTTGACTATATAAATGATAAAACATATAAAACAGATTTTTTTGAATTCATTAATTTATTAAATAATTACTTCACAGATATTACCACTTCAATGGCAGCTAAAATTCCAACTTCAAACGCAGAGTTTGAATAATTTATGTTAAACAGCAATTGTTCTTCTTTTGGCATTTCTGGTATATATGAGATAAAAGTATCTGATGCTATAATGAGCCTCAAACCTTCCAATTTTATCAAAATGGCTAAAGTAATTATATGCCCACTTTTCACAAAAGTACCAAACAAATGTGTTTTGCAAAAAATCTTTTCTGATGTAGCCTACTGAAAAAAAGTCTAATAATACCTTTACCAAAAGTTAGTTCACCTTTACACTTTACGATTAGTGATCAATTTGTTTATTGACAACTTTTCCAAAATTTTTGAATTTTTTTTATATAAACGGGGGATTAATTTTATTGACAAATATAATATTTTAACCCCAACTCAACATGGCTTCATTAAAATGATCCAGCAAGCTTAGCACTGAAAAAAATTTATGACGATTTTCTTTTTAACATGCATCATCACAAATATACACTCTCGGTTTTTGTTGATCTAAGTAAAACCTTCGATGCAATTGATCATGACATAGCCTACTTTTAGTAATACTTTACCATTATGGCTTCAGAGACAAATTTTTAAAAGTTTTAACATCTTATGTAATAAACAGAAAGCAGTGTACATAAATAAAGGAAAAGAATTGTAATTTTAATGTTGTTATATGTGGTGTCCCACAAGGTTCAATCCTAGGACCATTGCTTTTTAATCTATACTGTATGTGAATGATCTTCCAAATGCATCCTTTTTCTCAACAACACCTTTTGCTGATGATTCAAACTTTCATGTTTCTGATAAATGTTTGTCATCTCTCCAAAAAATGTCAATAGAGAAATAGAAAAAATTGATGTGTAGATGAAATCCAATAGGCCTTTATATGATTCTTTGCAATGAACAAAGTGCAGCAGAAAGTTTTGGTTTGTCAATCAGTGATCAAAAGTATTGAAAGAAAGAAAAGTATAAACTATCTTGATATAACTTTGGATGAACGATTGCAATGGAATAGTCTTATTATTAATTTAGAAAGCACCTCGCAAAGGCTTGTGGTAGGCTATAGCATTTTAAGCTACGATTCATTGCTCCATTAACAATATTATAAACTTTATATTATGTTTTGTTTCAATCCTAAATTCAACACTCGGTTATAAACTGGGGAATGGCAAATTTCTATTCAAGCGTTACACAACAAGTCTGTCCGATCGTGTCTATTTTTGCCAAGATCAATAAGTAGGGGAGAGCATAGCCGTAGGAGATGGGGGCAGGAGAGGGCGGTCGCTCCCCCGGTGAAAACAAACGTCATGAATTTGGCCAAAAATGACCAATTATTTGGGAAAATCAATCTTACTATGATGTTTCAACGTCTCACCAGTTTAAAAACTTCACATAATTGTTATAATTTATGAGATGCATTAATATTTTCCAATGAATCTAAAATGTATTTTCGATGTTGGAAACCATTGCATGTGGCATTGCAATCTGGGTAGATTGATAAGTTTCGATTTCACAACTTCAAAAATCAACTGTAAAAGAGCACAGTTGCCGAACAGAGGTAAGCGTATTACTGATATATATTCACTAAAATGTAGGCTGCATTTCTTCACGAGTAAGATTTAATAGCCTGCTGGGTACTGGTAACTTTATGACGTTTTTTCTCAATATCCTACTAATGTAGTTGTTTGTAAAATCATTGAGGCAAAATGTCTAGTTTTTTGGACAAATCACTTCTTACCATAAGTTTTCAACATTCTACTGTACTAGTTGAGTAGCTTTATAGTGTTGCATTTTGTATGAAATGTATTAACATTTTCTTTGAATGTAAAATGTAGCATCGACGATTTTGGAATTTATTTGGTATTAAAATTTGTGCAAAATGTTAAGTTTCCATTCAGTATCTGTAGAAAATAAATGTAAAATAATGCATTTGGCAAGCTGAGGTAAGCTTATTATATATATTCATTAGGATATACACATGAAAGCCTACATTTCTTTATCGGTAGAATTTTGAAACCCTGCTGGGCTCCGGCAACCTTATGATTTTTTTTTACATTTTTGTTATCCTATTAATGCAGTTGTTTGCAAAAATAGTTGGACAAAATATTGGTCACAACTAGAGATGTAAAAAAACGTTTTTTTGTTTTTTATCGTTTTCTTTTGTTTTTTATTCGTTTTTTGTTTTTTTTACCTATTTTGTCATTAAATGTCACAATATGCAGCAATTAGGGTAAACTCATTGCAATAGCGTCTCTTTTAACAAACAAACAGTCTCATAACTGGTATAACTTATTTCAAATCAGACTATATGTCTGGTATATTGTTTCATTGCAATTTTGTAGATCTCAAGTCTCAACACAAGAGCCATAAAGATTTCTCATCGTCTCAAATAGTAGTAACAGTGTCCTATGGTTCGCACATCTGAAGTATTGTCTGCATAGCCGTACGATACCAAACCATTTGGGGGGGCAGAACGTAAATTTGCCCAAATCTGCACGCTTTTATAGAAATTGCCCAATGTAAAAAACTAACAGTTTTATAAATAGACTATGACCAGATAATTTTATATTTTTTTGTTGCCCAAATCTAAGCGATAGGCTACAGTTATGTAAATGGGAAAAATTAATGAATTTGTGCATTTTGGGGAAACTGCCTCACGCTAATTTGGCAGCTGCATAAACAGACCAATCAGTTTCATCAGATAATTTCATGTTTTCAGCTGCCCAAATCAACACGATGCATTTGTAAAAATTAATAAAATTAGCTATAGGCTATAGCAAATTTTGCGTTTTGATTTGGGCAGTTTCACACAGGGAGGTTTCACAAAAGTATTAGAGACATATTTTGGTGGCTGCCCAAATTGGCATGATGCATTTGGTAAAATGCATTTCGTACTACAGTTTGATCACCATGCAATACAATACATCAATACGGGTGTGTCAAATGAAAATTTTGCGGCACATTTCTTGTGCAAATAAGAGGCTGTAGGCCTACTTAGTTGGATAGGTAAAATATATTAATTTGTAGTTTTTCTTAATTCATGCAATTTTGTAGCTTTTCATATAGCAATTTTGGCCCTAATAATTGCAAAATTTTGCCCGAATTCGCGACGTTTTGAAACAACAGGGGGGGCAGCTGCCCCCCCTGCCCCCCTGGCTCGTACGGCTATGATTGTCTGTAATTTGGTCCAGCCAGTTGTTAAATGCAGTAACCTACCACACTCGTGTACAGTTTCGAAGCCACCTGGGATTTTGGTTAATGGACATGTTAGGACCAGGTGGCCAGTGTCCTGTTTCTCTGCTTCACAAAGGCACTTTTGACCAGCACACCATACCTTTTCCAGTACAACTTCAAGAGGTTGTTCCAGTTGATATGCATTTGGTGCAAACTTGATGAAAACCACACAAGCGGTTTTCGAGTTACCGTATTTACTTGATTGTAAGCCGCGGCTTATAAAGTTTTTTTTTCGATCATGTTTGCAGCTTAAATTCAAGGGCGGCTTACAATCAAAAGCGGCTTACATTTTTTCTTTTTTCTTTTTGCGTTTTTCCTTGTCGACTTTGCCATAGATGTTTTGCCGTACTGCGTTGTCTGATGCCGACAATTGTGAAGTTGTGACGTGCATTTTAAATTGTCACATGCATTTATGACGTGCATTCGAAAGAAAAAAAGGAGTTGTCAGTTTTATTTATGGTACTTAACAGTAAACAGTTTCAGCTTTGCGTGTAAACAGTATTTGCGGCTTACATTCAAGGGCGGCTTACATTAAAGTTTTAACACTATTGCATGCAGCTTACAATCAAGGGCGGCTTACAATCAAGCGCAGCTTACAATCAAGTAAATACGGTGTAAGTGAAACAACCTTAGCCACTAGGTGGCTTCATAGATAAGGAGCAATAGAAAAACGGCAATATCTCAAGAACCACTCAACAGATTTGGATAACTTTTAGCTCTACTGTTTTCTGGGTGGGCTATTTGTTTATGAATATTAAAACAAGTTTCGGCAACTACTTTTTGAGATAAAAAGAAATTAACCTTTTGTCGTTATGCACCGATAAAACCATCTTCTTTTCTTCTTCGTTTGAACCTTCTTTGCCACTTCAAGGGTCGAGGGACTCTGCCTTTTACCACCCTTGGGCAGTGGCGGCGACGCGGTCTAGATGTTTGGGCGGTGTCGAGCAGCCATTTTGATTGATTGATTTTTAATTAAATAATAAAACCATGATGTGTAACTTTAAAAAAAAAAATGTTTTTTAATTGGGTAGAGGAAAGATTGATGAAAAGTTTGGCAAAAGCAGTCTAGTGCTAAAGTCCCAACTTTTAGCCCAAATTACATTTAAATGTAGTGAAAGATGGAAACATTTTGATGTTTTTTATTTTCCCTGAAGAGGTTCAATACTCCTTTGTGATGTCATAGTCATGTTTGTTTTCCCTTAATCACATCATTGTGCTGTCATAGACATGTCTAAAAGAAGTATGGTTGCACTTAATCCATCCAATTTGAAACAGTTTGCAGGACTTTGAGACTTTAGCACTTTTCTGTTTTTGCCATACTTTTTGTCAATCTTTCCTCTACCCAATAAAAAAAAAACTTTAAAGTTAAGCATCATGGTTTTATTGGTCCGTAACGATAAGAGGTCAATTTCTTTTTATCTCAAAAAGTAGTAGGCCTAGTTCCCAAATAAAATAAGTTTTCATCTTTGATGTTTGTTTTGTATTTTTATTCTGCATTGCGGGAATATGGGTAAAACTTTATACTTGTTAGGAAAAGTATTATGAAGCATTTATTCACTATGTGGACACTGAGCAGTGCTGAAAAACTCCACTTTAAAGGAAAAATTTCTTCATTCAGGGTTGGTAGTTACTAGCAATAGTCAACATGGGTGGTGGGCATGGGCTCTATCCAAGGGGGGGTGAGGGGGGTGATCACCCCCCCACTCATTGGAGTGGGGGGGTGATCAATACAAAATCACCCCCCCACTCTTTTGGGTTTGAAAAGGTTTTGTGATATTTTATTGATCAAATTTTGAAAAAAATATTTCCGCTGTTATTACTTTTTTGAATTTTTTCAATATGAATTTTTGATTTGGCATCCCTGAACTACGAGCCAGGCGTTTACACAGTGGAGTTTTAACTTAGTTTTCTTACCCAAAAATGCCCTTTCCGAAACATGCTTTGTGAAACGATTTGGTACCCTGTGCACGTTGATGATCATTGATGCGTGTAATTATTTTTATTGCCGAGTCGGAGGTCAGAGCTTCAGCGGCCCGCTCCACTCAGCCCTGAGCAGAACGGACAATGAGACATTAGGTTGACGGATTGCTTTTAGTGGTTAATCAACTAGCTCAGCGTGGTCCAACTTCTTTTCATCGCGGACCAAAAACTTTATTTTTTTTATCTTGCGGGCCAATGTTTTTAAATAGCGATTCATAGGCTTATGGCTGGCAAATTAAACATAGCCTATGGCATAGCCTAGTTACTACTTTCTAAAACCTCTACAGCTTGTTTCACCCTAAAATGGGGATCATCTTTAACTTTATCAACTTTAGATTTTAATTTTAGACAATAGCGTTGGTATCCACGAGAATCGTAGTTGTGGCCATGCAAATGCAAACGTAAAGAGCCTCGTTTCCAATTTGGTTTCGATTTTTGGTTTTAATATTGTCCATTGCCGAAAACGTAAGCTACATTCGCAACTGTATGTAAAACATCGAGTGGCCTACAGGTTCAGAACAGCATCTTTTAAACTTCTCCTTTGACACTAACTTCCAAAAGCTTGTAGGATTTTCCATTTTTTATACAGCAAAAACGGATCGTTCTGAAGTTCACATAAGTAGAGTTGAAGCTCTGGGTGGGGGCTGTGTACTAACTCTCACGCCCATGGGAAATTTTTTGAACAAAGTGGTATTGTTATGCATCACAAAGGATCATTCACAAAATTTTATTGTCAATTACAATAACAAAGAAACAAAAATTGAAGTGATATTGCTAGATTAAAGCAAAGCTGACTATCAGTTCGAGAGCCAAAAAGACGGAGCTCGCGGGTCTGTAGTTGGACCATGCTGAACTAGCTTGTGGATCTTGGCATTTTTGCGTTGATTCAGCGAGCTTGAACGTTGAAGCAATGTAAAATGGCTTGATTACGTGCTAGCAATGTAGCCTACGCCACGCCTCATTAGTTCGTTAACATTTCTTTGCCAATTGCATTGCCAGACTTTATTGTTTAGTTTTTCCCAAATTTGAGAAGAAGACTTATTTGACGATTTACATTGCAGTGTAATGTAAATCATTGGATTGATAGCTTACGGTATTCAAGAAAGTGGGCATTATAGATTATATCATAGGTTAGCTATCATGCGTAAGTTTTTAGTGAACAAGAATAATTCAGCAACTTCCAGTAAAGAGCCAACAGGCAAGAAAAGAAAAATTGATGACGGCAAGGTAATAGCTTAAATTAAGTTTACTACTATTAGCTATTAATTCAATAATACGACATACCCGGGGTATGATACCCCATACTGGTAGTGGTATGGTAGGCCTATGTTGTCAAATAAAGATATCCATATACAAGGGACTTACAAACCGGTAGCCTATATATTTTTAGATAACTTCAAACGAAACCGAAGCACAACCTTTAGGAGATGCACCGAATCAGCCAGACGTAAAAAGTATACCTCCAGAACATCGAACAAACGGGCAACGCGCCTACTTTCAGAATAAGTGGTACAAAGAATATCCATGGTTGCACTACCAGTCAGAAAAAGGTGCAGTCATATGCTTCGACTGTGCTACTGCACATGCAAGAAAATATTTATCCCTTGCCAAATTTAGTGAACCAACTTTTCTAGAAACTGGTTTTAAGAAATGGCACAAGGCAGCAAAGAAATTTCAAGCCCATGAATCTTCATCTACTCACCACTTTGCAAAGACTCAGATTGTGTTACACAAATCTGAACCTATCTCAGCCCAACTTGTTGACCAGAAGGAACAGCAAATTCAACGCCGCAAAGAGTGCCTTCGTCTCATTATTTCAACAATTAAATACCTGTCAAGACAGGGCTTGGCATTGCTTGGGCACAACAAAGATAACGGGAACTTTGATCAACTTTTAAAACTAAGACTTCAAGACAAACCTGATCTGCAGAATTGGTTCAACCAAACATAACAATATAGTAAGAAACATATGCAAGAAAATGTCATCTCTATCAAAGATATTTTCCATTTCCGTGGATGGGACAAAAGACAATCAGGGTAAAGAGCAAATATCTTTGTGCATTCGATATGTCGATGACCAACTTATTCCTCAAGAAGACTTTATTGGGTTTTACGAAGCACCTGAAACTACTGGTGATTGTATATCAAAGATCATTCTTGATGTATTAATCAGATGCCAGCTGCCACTATCCCAATTACGAGGTCAAACATATGATGGGGCAGCTAACATGCAAGGTGCCATGAATGGCTGTCGAAGCAAAATAGCCACATTGCAACCATTGGCTTTGTATATAAATTGTGGTAGTCATTGTTGCAATTTAGTAGCCCAGGCTGCAATCACTTCTGAATGCAACAGGGAATTACATAATGCTATGGGAATTGTCCAAGAGCTGAGTAATTTCCAGAACCAGTCAGGCAAGTTCAAATTGGCCCTGCAGGAAGAGTCTGATCACAGTTTGCACACGCTGTGTCAAACAAGGTGGTTGACACGTGTACCAGCTATATCTTCTGTTTTGTCTAATTATGAAGCACTGATGCGTACTCTTCAAGAATTTAACAACACCAAAGCAATAGGACTCCTTTCTCACTTATTGCAAGGCAACACATACTTTGCATTGCAACTTTGCAAAGTGTTGTTTCAACCCATCGAAAAATTAACTGGCTTGTTGCAATGCAAAACTTACACCATCAATGATATGATGAAGCTTGTTGAATTAATTAAAGATGACTATCAGAAGCTTCGAAATGACAAACAATTTTTGGAAATTTACAGTGAATCCCAGCAGCAAGTTGAAGACATCGGTTTGACAAAAATCCAAACTTTGAGAAGGCGCTGCCAACAAGAAATTTTGCATGATGCCACAGAAGAGTACTACAGAAGACAGTTTTATGCATGCATCGACAATTTGGCTCAAGGTCTTACCTATCGCTTCACTGGTGAAGGCATTAAACAATACCAAATGCTTGAGGAAGTTTTGTTGTCTGGTATAATCCAAGACAGCTCTATTACAGCTTTAGAAAAGTATGGCTTTAATGTAAAAATTTTGGGTCAAGATTTAAATCACTTTCATCAAAAATTTGGCCCCATCACACACGTATGTGACGCAAGAAATAAATTAGTGGGAATGAAACCCGTTGTGAAAGATTTGTACTTCAGTGTGGAAAATCTTGTAAGGCTGTTACTAGTTAATGGCCCCTCTTCTGCGGAGGCAGAAAGAAGCTTCAGCAAATTACGGCGGTTGAAGACATGGCTACGAAGCACGATGACAGCTACACGACTAAATTCTATTGCTATATGTCATAGTCACCAAGACTTTTTGGATGAACTAAATGTGGATCGAATCTGTCAAGAATTTGTTTTTAACAGTTCTCAAAGATGTAAAATCTTTGGGCGTTTTTGACTGTTGTGAACTTGTGGCATTCTTCACTTATTGTATTTCTCGTTATACCATGACATCTACAATACTGTGTATGATGATTTTTATTCGGTACCCGGACATTTTGCCGAAAGGACATTTTGCCGAAAGACATTTTGCCGAAAGACATTTTGCTGAATGGACATTTTGCCGAAACTCATTTTTGTGTTATATGTATCGATATTCTCCACAGTGTGTTTTAGTCTATCGTTCACAACCTTAGTCCTTTCGGCAATTTGTCCATCGGCAAAATGTCCTTTCGGCAAAATGTTCTTTCGGCAAAATGTCTTTCGGCAAAATGTCCGTGCACGTTTTTACTCAGTGTGTTATTGTGTTGTGCATTATTTCTTGTGCTATTGTTAGTGTTCTTTCGTTAGGGTATACTGTGCAAGTGTATTGTATTTGTTAACCCCTGCTCATACATTCCATGACTACATTCATTGCATGGAAATAGCTCAAAACATTTGTAGTGAATGAGCTTCGATCAGAAACAAGGTCATCCCACAAAGGGGGTCTGGGGGGCGTAGTCCCCCAGAAGTTGAAATGACCATGACGATTATAGCCAAAAATCACCCCCCCGAATTATAAAAGTGGATAGAGCCCCTGGTGGTGGGCATTTAAAAGGAACATTAACCTAAACCTTTTCTGACAAATGCCCTTTTCTTTTGACAGCTAAAAATATCACTGATAAGATCTCTTGCATTATGTCACAAATGATCTGCAAGAAGCATCAATGACAAAGTGTCCAAGACCTTACAAGTTATAACACACGAAAAAATACTTCTGTTTCAACATAGTCGGCTGCATAGCCGAGTGGTGAGAACCCTTGAACGGCAACCGAAAGGGCACCGGTTCGACGCCGCTCGAGAGCATGCGGCTGTGTCTGTGGCAGGACACTTAAAGGCACGCCTGAAGGTGTACACGAAGATTGGCTTCCTTGCCTTCCCGTCCACTTAATCTAAATCTTCAACCACCGGGTGTAAGCCTGGATATGACAAACAAAAACAAAAAGCATATACATCGTTGAAAAACATGTTTAAACAAGCTTTTGGCAATAGCTCGCTTTAGTAAATTACCACAAACAAGGTAATGTGAGTTCTGAACACTGCCATCTTGTTTTTGCCAAAATTTCGTCAACCGATTGAGTGTGTACAAGAATAACCAGTCCCGGTATACTAACATCGTAGGCTAACTTCCATAAAAGGAAAAGGAAATTAACTCATCTACATTATGTCATGTATCAAATTGCATTAATTCAATGTTTGTCAGGTCTACTGCCACAAACGTTCCTGAGAATGAAGAAGAAAGCGAAACAAAGTAGGACTATGCAAAAAACATATGCTGCTGCCAAGCACAAACACTTGGGAATTTCAGCACAACCATCAAACCATTTTTACTAGTTTAATGTTTTTCAAGAGCACTATAATGAAACTAAGCTGCAAATTGTAAAAAATTTGCAACTTTCCAAGAAAAATATGAAAAAAAAAAAAAAAAAAAAAAAAAAAAAACGGGTGTTTTTTTGGCCCAAGTTTTTTTTGAAAAAAAAACACGTTTTTTTTGAAAAAAACACGTTTTTTTTGCATTTACATCTCTAGCCACAATGGTAAACCATAATATTTTCGTGGGAAATTTGTAACATAAATTTCCTGGATCCGTTCGTCTGTATGTAGGGACGGTACATTACGGGACGCGCAACTCCGTTGTTCCTTCAACATTAGAAGGGTCAATTGTCAATTTGACATTTTTTTACGCTTTACTGCAAGCTTGCTTTCAACTAAAAACCTTAAATTACTTTAAAACCAACTTAACTCTTCTTATATAACCCATAAAAAGTAAAATATTTTGTAAAATAGAAAAAAACGTAACCCTTCTACTGTTGCGGATAAGCCAAAAGGGTCAGTTTAGCGTCAGCGGACCAGTTATGCTAAGCTCACAAAATTTAACTTAAATACCACGAAGATAGCTTATCATATATGGCCAAACTAGTTATTAAAGCATTTGTTATGAACTTTAAATATCAACATATGTGAGATCACATAATACTGATATAACCACTTTTGTGAGTATTTGGTCCTGGTGACTATAGGGCTGGCAACTATAGGCCTGGCACTAACCATAGGCCTGCACAAAGTGAAAAAGTACAGTAGAATTCGCCTATAGTGACTTTGGCTATTATGACACTTCGCCTATAGTGACACCTGTAGCAAAGTCCCGTTTGCATACGCAAAAGTTGAGTAGAATTCGGCTATAGTGACACTTCGGTTGTGGTGACACTTTTTCTGCGGTCCCTTCAGGTGTCACTATAGGCGAATTCTACTGTATAATAAATGAACACAACTTGTGGATTTTCCAGCATTTGATTTCACGTTTTTATGGGCTACAGTTTAACTGTTTTCTATAAAGAAGTTTTTTGTATTAACTGCTGTTTGTCTTTGTCAGTCCTAAGGTTAATATGCTCAGCTATTTACTATCTATGACACAGTAGACTATTACAGCAACAACAATCAAATATAAAGACACGTGTTATGTTGTTTTGTCATCCAATTCATGCAGTTGATGTATCAGGCAATATATAGACAGAGCTGTTGGCAATGTGGTCTGTATTTTTTGGTATGGATTGAGTTTGAAGTTATTACCTGGGAGTGATTTTTCTTCACTGCTTGCGATTTGACTAGCTGGTTCATTATGAAGTTAAAATATCTTTGTAATAATGTTCTGAAAAAACATTGACTATGATTTCATTGTAATATATAGATATCAATATTTGTGATATTGAAAGTAGTTTTGTTCAAAGGTGCAAGTTTGAAGTAGCATGGATTAAATAATGTTACCAGTTTGATAAGGAAACAAGTTGTCATTTTAGTTTTTTTAATGCAAATTTACAAATATTGAGTCTTTGGATTATCTTTATAATGAAAAGATTATCTTTATAATGAAAAGAGTTACTTTTGGTCTGGCGTTTTATTGACGTTGGGCTGGATAATTTTTAGTTAATCTGGCGACATGGATATTCAGCAATTGTTATCCTGTTATTACTGAAGTCTCAGTTTAAATTGTTGTTGAATCCAGTTTGGCTTAATATTTTTTTGTGCCACACAAGAATGTTGCAATTTTGATGCTTTATTTAATTGGGACACGGGACAGAATTGGGACTATGAATGTAGATTAAAGTTAATTCAGCCTTGTTTTGCTGTTGTAAGCTACGCTTTGTTGCCTGTGTGTTCGTACACCACTGAGTTGATGACTGTAGAGTTATCAGACTGCCCTACCTCAGAGATAGTGAGTAATTTTGCGTTTTTGAAAACAGTGGTGCCGAAGTAGGGGGGGATGAGGGGATATATCCCCCCAATATTTTGGCAGCATCCCCCCCAATCATTCAGAAAAAATTAGTTGCCATGAAGTTCTACTTCGATTTAGTTGTTTGCAAGCATCTCGAATTGCTGTTGTTTTTCTTTTATTGATGTTTGATCACAGTTCTAGATTGTCTTGGATTTGACGCTAGACAATGAAGAACCTTCATTGAGGGTATTAAGGACGAGTTGCACCAGGCCACTAGCCACGGCACTGCAGTAATGAAGAAACTGCAGAAACGTATTTGGGACTTGTGCTGATTTTGAAGCCTTTGGCACTTATAGAGCAATTTAGTATCACGTTGCAAGGAGAAAAACTTGACATTGACTCTTGTGAAGAGCTGTTTCAGACCCTGAAAATCACTCGAGAGAAATATCGTGATTTGGAGTTTGAGAACAAATTATTACAAAAATGTAGTTTCACTTCCGGAAAAATTTGCTGCTAATTTTATCACGCCTTTGCAAGCACCACTGGCAAAGAAGAGTCCCTGAAATATTGGGTGGAGTCTCGATGGCAGCTACTGCAGACACTCAACTGCATTAAGTTATAAAACACTTTACAATCAGTTCATGGACAGAGTTAGCCTATGTCTGAACTGACCGAACGGTTTGAAAGTAGTCGGAATTCCGATTCGGCAAAGTATAAAGAACTTGCACGAATTTTCAAGACCGGCCTAGTTCCTGAAATGGTCAACAATTATCCAAAGCTGAATAGACAATCAATGAGTTATCAAATTGATTCATTGAGAAAGGCAACAGGTCCAAATCTCTGTACGATGCTAAAAGAATTTACCAGGCATTGTCCGAGTTGGAAAAACCTCTCTATTCTCAAATACTATAGCTGATTAAGATCCTCTTTTTGCCCGGAAAGCTCTGCTGCTTGTGAGAGGTCGTTTTCCAATCTTCGTAGATTGAAAACCTGGCTGAGAAATACTTTGAGACAGGAAAGGTTAAATGCTAGTATTGTTTGCAACATTCACCAAAATATTCTTAATGACATCAGCATAAATGACAGTGCTAATGTATTTTTAATGCGCACTACCGTAAGAGGCAATTCGGTTGTAACAAGTTCTTGTGATGTGTTTGAAAGTTATTATTTTTGTCATAAATTTGCAGATGTTCTTCTGTAGCTTTGATTGTTTTCAGTCTCCTGACTAGTGACTTTGTCCGCCCCGATAGCTCAATTGGTTAGCGCGTCACTTCTGGAACGAAGAAGCTTCAAGATCAAGCGGCGCTGGTTCGACTCTCGGGGTGTGCGCTTGAGCAACGCACGTTAAGGACTGCTCTCCATTCAGCGGCATCTAATGGATGGAATAGTTCCCCGGCAACAAAACTTCAACAATCGGAAACTTCACTCTGTCAATCTCGGTGACCGGGCCTGCGTCAGTGATTTAAAGCCTCTACAAGTATGCGAAACTGCCAGGATTAAGCTCTGCAAGAAGCTTTCCCAGTCCGAGGATAAAGATTCAATCAATCAATCAATCAATCCTATAGCGCACTAAGCGTAGTGATTCTAGTGAAGGAGAAGGCAAGAAGAAAAGTATAACTTCTGTTGTTTTTGGAAAAACTAAGTATGCATTGAAAGGTCATAGGTTCGAATCCCGCTGGAGGTACCAATTTTTCTTTGCTTGTTTTTTAATCTTGCAGCAGTCATTCACAAGAGCACTTGTAGCGCTTTTATCTCCACGATTTCTTGTCTGTATATTATGCTGTAAGCAGCTAATGTACCGAGTTCCGGTGATTGTTTAATAAACTTAATACCAGAACCACTAAAATTGTGTATAAAAGTATATATCCCCCCAATGTTTAAAATCGTCTAAAATTTGATAAAATTTTGATTTATCCCCCCCCAATTCTCAAGTAACTTCGGCACCACTGTTTGAAAATATGTTATGCAAAACAAAATTTGGGTCAACTTTGAAAAATTTGGGCAATTTGTGTTCGCCCCCGTAAAATGTTTTACTCTCCCATATGGCTATGGGGGAGAGTGAGGTTGGTTAGAAAGGTTTTTTTCAAAGTGTAATTTGAAACAATTGGTGCAAAACCTGACAACTTGAAGCGGCTTAAATTGTCACCTATTTTCTCTCGATCATACAACCGAAAGTAAGTAGCCTATTGAGTCAGTTCAACTTGCAAATTTAAAATAAACAAACATGTAATTGATTTTCCAACTAACCCCATACCCGGGGTCAATTGAAAAAAATCAATAAATAGCCTATAGGGGAAATGTTCCACCAACGGACAGGGTACGACCAACGGACCACCCTTCTATTTCTTAAAATAAAAGTCGGAAGCACGAAAAATGTTATTGTGGTATCGAGATTAACCTTTCGGGTTTTGGAAATCTTCCTTGCTGGGATCTGTGATTTTTTTTCGTATTGTTATGAAGGAAAGTATGGTTTACAGGGCAGAAAGTAAATTTTGAACATTTTTCTTCTGCAATTTTTTTCACCCATTAGTTTATTTTTTCAAGACTGTTTTTTGTTTGCTGATTGCTTATTCATTGATTAATGAAGTTGCAATGAGTTAAATGTTTAAACTAGGCCATAAAATCCAAGAACTAACATGCATCTGACCAACGGACCACCCACTTGTTTGACCATTGGGTCACTAGCTAGTTGTTCAAAAATGTCTTTCTTTATGTCTTCAGATTAAAGATGTCAGAAATTAAAACAACTAGCAATAAAACATGGTTGTTTAGTTCTGAAAATCTCAACAAAGCTGTCAAAGATGTTTTGAAACAAAATATTTCTGTCCGAAAGTCGGCAAAATAATATGATATACCACGAACAACGTTGGCTCGTTATGTTAAAGGGATATTAAAGGAAAAACCTGACTTGGCGATTGTACACGTTCTTTGTGTTTAACATGCTACCATAAAACGATTTTCAATAAAAGTTTGCCCCATTGCGGTCTGATCAGCATTTCGTGCCGCTTTTGTTAGAACTTTCAAAACGAGAATGGGCGTGAGCAGCGAAGCGTGCGACTGTACAGTCTACGTCACTATAGGCGAGCAATCAGTTGATCGCGCAATAGTTGTTACTGTGGGCGATTTAACTGTAGGCTATGTATGTATGTCCATCAAAACAGCAGATTTCAGCATCAAAACATCAGCAGTTTGCTCAAAACATCAAATCTGATGTTGAAACATCAGAAGTGATAACGTGGCTTTTGTTATTGCTGTCGATAGTGACTGTCACAGTTTCTTTCTATCTCTTACCAGGAAAAAGACTTGGAAAGGTTCAATGACGTAGTTTAATGGGTATAACCGAAAAGCAGTCAATTAAATGTCGAATATTTCTACTGGTGAAATGATAATGAAATTTCTTGAAGGACTTTAACGAACGGCTTCTCAAATAACTCTAATTTCGAACACAATTTATATCAGCACCAATTCTTATCTACTTGTATTCAATTACTTCAAATCTCAATCAACAATAATTTCTGCACCTTTTACCAACCCACAACTCATAACACAACTCTCATAATCAACTCAATAATATCCAATTCATCAATTCACACCACTATTTATAGCAGGTTTAAAGAAGCTTCTAGATCTGCACGTAGCAGTAAAATGATCTAGAAAACACGTTACATAATAAAGATTTCGCAATCACAGATTTACTGTTAAACATCCTTATGACGTCATGACAAACGTCATTTGGCAATCGTGGAAAACAAAAGAACATTCAAGGTTTGTTCTGAATGAATGTTCTGGAAATCCATTACATAATAGAGATCTCGCAATCAAAGGTTACTAGAGGACAATAACCGATGATATCCTATAGCATAAAAATTTTACAATCAAAACAGGACGCTCGATCGAGATACAAGCATCCCGTCGTGAGATCTCGTACATTGATTGTGACAGTGACGTATTCTCGAGCAGTGTTTGCACTTTTTGGTCATTTTGAAAAAAATAAAAAATAAATGAAACATTGGACTTTGGGCCTTGCCAGTGCCATTGAAAACAAATTTTTTTCGGTAATTTTTTTTGAAATGTATTCTTGAATGTTCAGTTTACGCATTTTAATGCTTAATTCCCGTTTGAAAATTTCATTTAGTATGCCTTTAAAGAATGAATCAATGGATAGTGAGAAAACTACTGCACCAACACCCGTGGCATCTACAAAACGCCTGTCTGATATTTTAAAGTTATCTGCAAATTTAGAAAAATATGAGATTTAAAAGGAGTTAAATAAACACCAAAAACACTTGAATATCATATTATGAAATTGAATCGAATATGAAAATATGAAATTTCATAATAAAAGCATTTTTCCAGTGGTTATTGCTTATGTTGTTGTGTTGTTTGTATGCTGTTCCTGTATTAAATAGTCCAAAATAAGTTCCAGTGCATGGGCTTTTTGCCATGTAGTAATGACCCGTTGGTCGAATAGCAGTGGCCCGTTGGTCGTATAGGGGTTTGACCAACAGGGCACTTTTCACTTGAATTTAATAGTTATTTTTCGGCAGTTAGTAGTTGGAACAACTTTTTTGGCTGAGTATACCAGGGTATGTGACCTACTGTTATGCCAAAAAAGGAGGACGCATGAGCTTTGTATGGATACAAAATAACTAATATGTGAAAAATGGCCGTTGGTGAAACATCTCCCGGTGCCATTCGATATTCTTCTTGGAGTAATTTGTGCAAATACCATCAATTAAAAATATAGCCTACTTTGAATATATCAAGCCATAATATTTACAATTAAAACATATTTGCACATCTGTTTTGCGGTTGAAACTTATAAATAAAAAATTTTAGTTCGAAGTTTTGGCCTATCATTCAATAGAAAGCTCACTAGACGCGGATCGTAAAATAAAGAAAGTCTTCAAAGACCTGGACTTGCCAGTCCGCTTCTTTCGACGCTCACGAACCCTCCGAAACGCACTTAAAAAACCACAAAAATCCGAACCTTGCCGGCCGCAAAACTGCCAACTACGGAACGACGACATGTGTACCACCAAGAACTGTGTCTACAAGATCACATGCAAAAAATGCAGGAAAAGCTATATACATAGACAGCACGATCCGCCCACTCCACTCCCGCATCAAAGAACACCTTAGCTCAGATAAAAGTTCGGTCTTTGATCACCAACAACAGTGCCACGCTGACTTTGAATTTAAAATTATTGCCAGAGAAAATGACGCGGTACAATCACGTTTCAAAGTGGCCATATTCATAAGCAAACAAAATCCAAAAATCAATAACCGTGCCGAAAGGGAAGAACTACGTCACCTAATCTACTAACAACTGATTCAACAAAATTTCACAGCAATAGCGCCTAACAACACAGAAACTGAACAGCCGGCAGCTTCAAGCTAAACCAAAGAGCCACATGAAAGAACCACTCACTGAATTCAACACCATTCGTCATAGCACATGACTATAGGGAACTGTGTTTCGAAAGCTCGTGTAATTCGATATTGCCAGAACTGACACGCAGCATCAGGCTTAAACAGATCGTTAGAATCTACACTGTGAATATATATCAAGATAGTTTATACTTTTCTTTCTTTCAATACTTTGGTCACCGATTGACAAACCAAAACTTTCTGCTGCATTTTGTTTATCGAAAAGAATCATATGAGAAGTTTTACTTATTGGATTTCATCTACACATCAATTATTTTCTATTTCTCTATTGGCATTTTTTGGAGAGATGATAAACATTTATCTGAAACATGAAAGTTTGAATCATCAGCAAAGGGTGTAGTTGAGAAAAGAATACATTTGGAAGATCATTCACATACAGCATAGAGTAAAAAGCAATGGTCAAAGGATTGAACCTTGTGGGACACCACATATAACAACATTAAAGTTAGAATTTTTTCGTTTATTATTGTACTCTGCCTTCTGTTTATTAGATAAGATGTTAAAACTTTTTAAAATTTGTCTCTGAAGCCCTGAAGCCCAGGGGCACCGGAACGATTTTTGTCTGGGGGGGGGTGGGGGGCAGGATTATGGAAAAGGGCACTTTTGTTTACTGAAAGGCCAATTTTTTTTTAAAGTTTTAAGACAAGATATAGCGATAGTGCTTATTTATCAGCTCACTATTGAGTAATGATAGCCTACAAGTGTTTTTTACAAAGAAGGGCAACATGCTATGTTATAATGATATAACCTACTGTGTTGGAGAATTTTGTGCCGTGAATATAATTTAGAGGCAAAAATGAAAGATTATAATTAGGCTAAAAGCGAATAGCAGAAATTGTTACATTGCAAAATGTACAGTAGCTTACATGACCTTAAAAGGGCACCATTGCCCCCTTGCCCCTCTATCTAAAGAAAAATTGAGGGAAGGGGGCATCTGCCCCCCCTGTCACCGGGGTTCCGGCGCCCCTGCTGAAGCCATAATGGTAAAGTATTACTAAAAGTAGGCTGTGTCATGATCAACTGCATCGAAGGCTTTACTTAGATCAACAAACACCGAGAGTGTATATTTGTGATGATTCATGTTAGAAAGGAAATTGTCATAAATTTTTTTCAATGCTAAACTTGCTTAATCATTTTCATGAAACCATGTTGAGTTGGGGTTAAAATAGTATATTTGTCAATGAAATTAATCACCTGTTTATATAAAAAAAATTAAAAAATTTTGGAAAAAGTTGTCAATAAAAAAATTGATCACAAATCGTAAAGTGTAAAGGTGAACTAACTTTTGGTGAAGGTATTATTAAACTCTTTTTCAGTTGTTACGGACAATCTTCAAATCAAACGTCACATAGAACCGTTGTCTACTGAACCTGACGTCTTACGTCATGGACTGTTGCTAAAAATAAGAAAAGATTGCACCACCTTTGTCACACCTGTGAAACATTACATAATCGTTAATTCTTGAATTACGAGATATGGTGTAAGCCAAATTTTACAGGTGCTTGAATAGCTTTGTAATGCTTATCATTATTACGTCACAGAAGATGGTTACGTGCGTTTGAAATATCGTAATCTATTCTCATCATTTTAAAATTGTTGCTTGAAAAGTTGGTCGCATATTAAAACGGTTTTGCTTGTGTTTACTAACTAGACGAAATTTCCGTCTTTATCTCAGTAATTTGTATTGTAGTGACAAGTTTTAATGGATACGGTGTTTCCCTTCATTCTTCGACAGCCTTGGGGCTATTTTTACAGAAATATAATTCTTGAATAGACGTTTTCAGAAGAGTGTTTCGTTCGGTCATTGCATACAGACGAACGGATCCGGAAAATTTATGTTACAATTTTCCCACGAAGAGATTATGGTTTACCGTTGTGACCATAAATAATAAAGACGTTCTTGTTGGTTGGTAGGCTACAGAAGAACTTAAAGCACATAAATAATAAAGACGTGGCTTGCTGGTTGGTAGGCTACAGAAGAACTTAAAGCACAAAAAAATAATAAAGACGATCTTGTTGGTTGGTAGGCTACAGAAGAATTTAAAGCACAAAGAAATAATAAAGACGATCTTGTTGGTTGGTAGGCTACAGAAGAACTTAAAGCACATAAATAATAAAAACGTTCTTGTTAATTGGTAGGCTACAGAAGAATTTAGAGCACAAAGAAAAATAAAGACGTGTTGTTGTCAGTTCCAGAAGCACAAAAGAAAATTAAAGACGTTTCTTCTCAGTTGGTACTGAAGAACTTCAAGATAAAAATTAAAGACATTTCTTTGTTGGTTCTGAAGAAAAACAACATTGACATTCATTGGCAAGAAAGAAAATTAAAGACAATCGATCTGTGCTTGAAGATTCAAATGGACGAATCCAAGCAAGTTTTGTGGAACTTTCAATAGCCTAGATTGGAAGTCTCCAGAAGCGGTTGGACTTCATATACCCCTACAACTACGGTTTTGTGCATTTAAATTATTTTTGTATTTTTAAGGTCTTTGCAGTTAAGTTTTTTATAACTACTGTAATATTTTGTGTGTTTGTGTAACTTAATTGTTAAATTTAGCCCCAACATTTAATATGTCTACACTCGGTGGCGACAAGGACTCGACCGCCGTCGACTCGACTGAGTTTAAGCTTGATGATGTCATTGCGGTCGCAGGCCATTCTGGGGAGGGACCCAGTAACGATGAGGCTAAGTCAGTTCGAGAGGCCCGGCATCTTAGAAGGGATATTTTGACTCAAATTGGGGAACTTTCTGTAACCCTAGGTTTTTTGAGTGATAAGCAGGAACTGTTAATTTTTCGATCTAAGTTCTGTAGCCTACTTTAGAAGAAGAATTACGGCATTTCCATGCTCTTTTGAGTAAAATTTTCAACTCTGCAATTTTGGCAGAACTTCGTGATAGGGTAGATCCCGAATTTAACTCGTTATAAAATAACTTCGAACAAAAAGAAAGTGAGTTCTCAGATAGGTTGGATGCTGACGTACATCCTGAGGATAGCGCCTCAAATGTAAACACTAGGATGTCTGAGAGCTCGTCACGGATAGTTGCACAAATTAACCTGAAGCTAAGACAAGAGGAGCTCCAGATACAAGCTGAGGCCGAAGCAAGAGCTGCTGAGGCGATCGCGAGAGCTGAGGCTGCCGCGAGAGCTAAGGCCGACGCGAGAGCTGCTGAGGCTGCCGCGAGAGCCGAAGCGAGAGTTGCTGAGTTCGCACTCAAAGACGCTCAGTTGAGGGCTGAACAACGTAAAGAGGTAGTTTTAGCTGAATATCGACCAGAGTTGGGCTCCCGGCGTAGTTCTAAGAAGGGCTCTTCTAGACATTCCAGAAGTGAACATCAATCGCAGTTTAATTTACATAACCTTTTCCAGACGCCTGTTCAATCTGTGGGTGGACCAGTGCAATCCACACGTTTTCAAGCTGTTTCAGGAGGTCTCGGGGCCGCGGCTAAAGGCCATCCGAAGGCTCTAGAGCCAAGGCCTGCGAATTATAACCAAACTCCTCCCACAGAGCGTACAGGTCACGGGGCCGCCATTAGCAGTAATGCTTTGCCCCCTTCACAGTTTTATGCGCCGCTAGTTTTGAATCGCCCAGCTACACGTAATTTGGGTGGTTGTGAGAGGCGTGTCGCGTTTACTGATTTTAACTTGTGTAAGAAGCGTGATCGAGCTGTGCATGTGACTGAGCCCCCTCAGCCCCTTAAGGGATATAGCTTGTCTTCTCCCGCTAAATCGAGTTCTCAACAACATGATTGCTGTTTTGAATACCAAAATAGTAGGACGTTTTTCGATAAGGCGGCCTTGATTGGTTACGATGGTAATAATATGCCATTTGTCTTCTTTAAAAATCGTGTTACGGCCTTTATGGCAGCTTCGCCTTTTAAAGGAACTCGTTTGACTTTGTTACAAGCAGCTTGCGTTAGGACGGCTGCGCAAACGATTGCTAATTTGGTTTCCGACACTCCTGGCTTGTCAGAGGAAGACAGGATAGAAATGTCGTTAGATCGCTTGTCTCAACGTTTTGGAGTTCGTGGAGGTCTTTTTACCAAACCAGAAATCAGGAAGTACCGCTATGGTAGCAAATTGACTTCGATCTCTTGTAGTGATTTGAAAGAGTTTAAAGATGAATTGTCGCAGTGTCTGCTTTACGCGCAAGCTTATGGTCAGCGAGATAAATTGGAAGGACGTTTGTTTTGGATTTGGCTAAGCGACTCCCGTTTGACGCTAAACAGCGTTATCTTGAATTTTTAGGTCAGAGGTGACAAACCTGCGGCCCGTCAAAGAATTTTGTGCGGCAGCAAAACAATTTGACAATCGCACATGCATTAAAGACAAAAGACATCTCAAAGCTGTTTTATGCCTTCACTGGTACACCTTTCCTTTACTATTTTCTTGCCCTAAAGTCCAGTGGTTCCCAACCGGGGGATAATTCCCCACCAGGGGGGAATTTGCAATTTTCAGGGGGAATTTGGCTTTAGGATTCTTAACCTTTTAAGCCTAGTAAATTGGCCTAAATTAGAGCGTTAAAGAGGAAATTATTATTAGATTAACTCCCGATTACTTAGCCTAAGCAACTATGCACTGACAATCTGACATGGATGCAATCCATCAAGTAGGCCTACTTCTGTTTCATGCAAATACTGGATGGCTTTTAAGAGGAAACGTAACCAAACGAGAGTTTGAGCTCATAGACGAGCTTAAATTATTTTTTGACTTTTAAATAAAATTGGAATTTGTTTCATTGCTGAATAGAGTGGCTCGTTTTTGAACTTTTTTTTAAAATTCCCTCGGGGTAGTAGGGAAATGGTGCCAATGAGTGAGAAAACACTCATGACAAAATTTGAGATTCGTAACAAATTGTTTTCAGCCTCCTCATGGGGCTCAAAAATTGAAAAATGGTGTCAAAAACGTAATTTTTTCCAAAAATATTTTTAGTTTGGGTAGATACAATATTGTTTAGATATATCTAATTAATCTAAAAAATAAAATTGGAGACATTTAAACTATTCCTTTAGCTTCCTCACAGCTTCTGAAAATTTCAATTTTGCTGAAAATTTCGCATTTATGTTTGTGGTTACATAAATACAAACTTCGTCAGTGACATAAATTCAAATAAAAGACGTCACTTTTTCCTACCAAATTAACCCAATTTCATTAAAAAATGACGCAACAACTCAGGGCAGGTCTATAAAGAGAAATGCAATGACGTTTTATAGTTGGCAAAATGTCTAACGCAATTATGTATTATGTAATCACAAACAAAAATGCGAAATTTTGCCGAAGGTTGCTGGCAATGTTGGGGGTTGCTGGCAAGTTGCTGGTTGCCGGGGTTGCTGGCAAATGCTTGAATTGTTTGCGCCAGCATATGGTTAGGGACTGTGTAAGATATTTTCTCTTCACTGCATAAGTTTTGAAGATTACGTGTTTACGAGTGGCAATATATTGACGAATGCCCTTCTTTGACGGCATAGTAGCTTTCTTCTGGCGATTGATCAACCGTAATTGATGTACTGGAAAGTTGCTTAGCTTAAAACAATATAGAAAAAACACTTTATTTTGGAAAACATTTTGGTGATTTCATATGCCCTTGCAAAACACGGTGGCTCCAAGTTTATTGTGACGTAACAATTTATTGAAATCATCGCCCCTTGGGATCTTAGTTTATCGCGTACGGAAACAACATTCCATGATTCATCGAAAATATTGTGTTCGATTTGTTGCTTCTTTATTATAATTTGGGAATTTCAAAACATGTAAAAATTTATCTTAAATAGGCGCACTTGTGCCTGAAATATTATCAGACAGTTTGTAGCCAATTGTGGGGCAAGAGTTCTGTTCAACTGTGAACTTGGGTTTGTGTCAACCAGTTTGGACTTATTTAGTAAGTCGAGATTTGTAGAATTCGGACAAGCAGCTTTAAAGAGATTGCTTTGATGTGAGTACAGATTGTTTGCTTATTTGTAAATTTGACTATTGCTTTGTGTTAAAACGTCTGACATTTCAATCATTCTTGTACGCGCTGTGTTCACTTAAAGAAGGCTTGCTGACACAGTTTTATTGCGCATTATCTACGTATCGTAACGCGTTATTTTCATTTGTTATAGCTGAATTGTAACCGCATTGGAATCCTGTGTAAAGAATTTCAGACTGTAGCTGTTGCCGAAATTCACCGGCTTACTTGGCAAAAATTGGTATGGACATTTTAATTATGTGAAATTTATTGCTGATTTAATGTATTGTTATTCACGCTATCTGTCCGTAAAGCGCTAAAGGTCGACGCATATTCACGATGGATGTAGCAATGTAAAAGACTCACATTAATCATTATTGCCTTCAATGCCTTGTAGTTTTAGGCAAATGCGTGATTTGTGCTTTTATGTTATTTCAGAAAACGACTTCTCTTGTCACTGTTCCTGTTCTGTTCACTCGGAATTGTGGTTTGAGAGACTGTTGACAAAAACGTCAAGTATCATTGTAATTTCGCTCCAATTAAATAAACTATTTCCATTTATATTCGACAACAGTCGGATTGCCTTTGCGGTCGAGCCTAGTGATATAGGAGAATATCACATTAGTTTTCAATTTCTTGCCGTGGGTCGGCAATATTTGGTTTTGTTTCTTATTGCCTGTGGTAGGCAATATTAGTTTTCAATTTTCTGCCGTGGGTCGGCATTAGTTTTCAATTTTCTTGCCGTGGGTCGGCAGATTTGTTTTCGTTATTCCTAATTGCCTGTGGTAGGCAATATAAGTTTTCGCCTCTTTGCCGTGGTTCAGCAAATTAGTCTTCTTTATTTCTTGTTGCCTGTGTTAGGCAATAATTAGTATCTCGTGCTCTAAAGTCGGCACACTAGTTTTCGGGTTTCTTTTGCTTATTGGTAGGCAATTATTTCTAGTGTCGTTGCTGATTATCTGTTCACTGTTTTGCAAATTGCTTATCAAGAAACTGCCCTTGAATAGGGGATTTTTAGGCTTCCCGTTCCTTTGTTACTTTATTATCCTTCGTAGACTTGTGCCAATATTTGCTGTTGATTACTTCTCATCTTCTACATTGAAACTTTCAGCACTACTGTAAATAACGATGTCTCAAACAACAGAAACTCCAATTGAGCAGGAAAATACATCTTCTGAGGAAACCCAGAACCTTCCATCGGTTTCAGCGTCAGGTTCACCGGAAACTCATGTCGAGGAATTCTCTCTGGACAAAGCAACGCGAGAAGACAAAAGGTTAGCTTCTTGGTTTGTTTTGTGCCAGAAAGCTGCGAAAGCTAAGAGTCTCGTAGAATTTAAAAACGCTGAAGAATCGTTTCAGCGAGTTTATGACCGGCTGTTACCAATGATGGAGGCTCACTTAAAAACTTTTAAATACGCAAATGATGAGTTTTGCGAACTAGAGGCCATGAAGCAGGCTTGGATTCAAAGGAAATTAGAGATTAGCGTTGCTCGAGCAGAACTGAGCGCCGAACCCGAGCCGCATGTCGAACGTTCAGCTTTGCGAGAAACGCCAGCGGCTAGTGTGGTGTATAGTCGCCGATCGAAGAGGTCTAGCCGTTCTCGCTCTTCGTGTAGCACATCTGCCAGTGAAAGGCAGAGAACGGAGGCGGCACTAGCCAAGAAGCTTGCCGAACTTAAGTTGAAAAGCATAGAAGAAGAGCAAATATTACGGGATCAAGAATCTCAACTGCGGGCCCAAGAATCTCAATTGCAAGCCGATAGGGAACGATTCGAGGCCAAATTGGCCGTCGAGACAGCAAAAGCGCAGTTAGAAGTTTTAGACCAGTCTGAAGAATGCAGACGGTCCACGTCTCTAGCCAGCTTATGCGAAGACCAAGTGGATTCTGGCACACCGAAGGTGCCGGACTGCCAGCCTGGTCTTGCGCTATCTGGTAGAGCGGATGCTAGTAGGCATGTGGGTCAGGTGGATCTCGGTACAGGAAAGGTGCCCGAATTCCAGCCTGACTGTGCTGTGACTGAGGTAAATAAAACTGTTCGCTTTCAGCCCTCGGACTCTGAAATTTTGCCTTGCATTGTGAAAGCTGTTGGCGAGGGCATGTGCATGCCTAAGCCAGAGCACATGACATTTTCAGGCGAGCCAATTGAGTATTGGACCTTTATTCGCCATTTCGAGACCCATTTGGAGAGTCGAGCTCACACCGATGGAATGCGAATGACTCTACTATTGCAGCAGTGCCGAGGTAAAGCCAAGCACTTAATCGAGCATTGTTCGATTATCGACTCCAATGGAGGATACGCAGAAGCGAGGAAACTTCTGCACGACAATTATGGCGTGCCCCATATTGTCGCTAGGTCTTTCGTTACAAGGCTCATGGGAAGGCCTGATATAAAGAGCGAAGACGCGATGGGCATGCGCGATTATTCCCAACTCTTACGTCAGTGTTCACTGGCGCTAGGGAAGCTCGAAAACTTGGGCGACCTTAACACAGTGGATACCATGGTAATGCTGGCTGCCAAGTTGCCGATGGAAACGCAGAGAGGCTGGAGGCGCCGCACTACTAACATTATGCTGCAGTCAGGGAGGCAAGCTACATTTAACGACTTTGTAGGGTTTGTGGAAGAAGAATCGAGAGTATTAAACGCTTTTGGAGGTTTACTGTGCAGGTCGGTGAAACGAGATCAAAGGGTCCCAGCCAGCCCCCGATACACCCAGAAGAGCTCTTGTTCTGCCGTTGAAGCGACGGTTGCTTCACGGCCGAGGATGGCATGCTACCTTTGCAACGGACCGCATCTAATAGGTAGATGCAATGAATTTCTGAAAAAGTCAATTTCTAATCGTAGGGACTTTATTAGATACAAAGGAAGGTGTTACAACTGTTTTAGTGACAAGCACGTTGTTAGGTCTTGTGATAGACCACCGGCTTGCACAGTAAAGGGTTGTGGACGTCGCCACAACACCCTGCTGCACGAAGAAATGAGACCTACTGGCCCGAGGCAGCAGCTTGACTTTTCAAGAGGTCCCAGTAACTACAACCAAAGCGTAGAGGATAGCAATGGCAGGCCAGCCACCATTGCAAGGTGCGAAACGCTGCCTGAGGAGAGAAAAAATTTCTTTTTCTGCGTTATCCCGGTCAAGGTTTATAACGGAAATAAATGCTTGACCGCTAACGCATTTTTAGACACCGGAAGTGACACCACGTTTTGCACCACGTCACTGGTGAAGAAATTGGGTTTAAGAGGTCAGCCAGACAGAATCCAATTGACAACTGTTGGCCAAATACCGAGATCGGTTGATTGCCGAAAATTAGATTTTAAAATTCGGCCGCTAGATGACACTGATGAGCTGGATATAAGAGAAGCGGTGTCGCTGGACGATTTGGCGTTCAGAAACAATCGTCCTTTAACAGATTCAGATATAGAAGCATGGCCTCACCTGAAGGGTATCCAGTTCCCTCACCTGGATACTGAAGAGGTTTCGTTACTAATAGGCACTGACGTTCCATATGCTCATAGGCATCTGGATTTGAGGTATGGAGGGAGAAGAGATCCCTGTGCATTAAAGACTCCCTTAGGGTGGAGCGTGATTGGACCTGGAATCGAGCGGGCAAACTCAAAACAGGCAATGGTTAATCGAATAAGTCAATATCAGATACAGAACCCCCAGACAATCTTTAGCGGCGCAGATCTCCCTACTTCAGTGAAGGGCAGAAAGGTCCGTGATAATGAACGTGCAGATGCGGCACGGTACCTCCCTCATGACCCAGTGCTCGACCAAAATAAGTCAGACGCAGTAAAAATTGTTTCCGATTGTGTGGCCCAACACAGAGAAATTTCATTAGACAATGTATTGATGCAAGGGCCATTGTACCAGCCCGATGTAGACGAATGGAGGGAGCGGTTCCCTCAACTCTTTGAATTGCAGAGTGCCACTTTGCAACATTGTTTAAAGTCATTGCAGTCAGGTAGGGTGAACATAGACCGACTGCATTACTTTTCTGACACTTCCAGTCAAAATTACTGCGCGATTTCGTATCCGCACTTTGTTAATGATAACTTTACAGACATCTTGAGGGTAGAAGGACGCTTGGAGAATACAGCGAGTCCTTGCAATGTCAAACATCCAATCATTCTTTCGTATTCAAGTCAATCTAAAATTTCGTTTATTTTGAAGCAAAGTCTCCATGGTGGTCATGCAGGAATAGCACACACTTGGACGTCTTTGCGCGAGCGGTTTTACGTTCTTAAGGGTTGCGCCGCTGTGCGCAAAATAGTTAACCGCTGCGTCACCTGCCGTAAGTTCAATGCGCCCAGAGGAGAACAGAAGATGGCTGATCTACCTGCTGCTCGTCTACGCTCTGATGAACCTCCTTTCAGTTCTGTTGGAATCGACTACTTCGGACCCTTCATGGTTAAGCAGGGAAGGAGCATGGTAAAAAGGTATGGATGCATTTTCACTTGCTTAACTATGAGGGCAGTCCACTTAGAGATTGCCAATGACATGTCTACTGACGCATTTCTTAATGCTTTTCGACGATTTGCTGCCAGACGGGGAAATCCTAAGGAAGTGTTTAGTGATAATGGCACCAATTTTGTCGGTGCACATCGCGTATTAAAGGATTGTTTGAGATCTTTACAGGACCCCAGCATTGAACAATACTTTCGACGAAAAGCAATGCGGTGGAATTTCAATCCACCAGGGGCGTCTCACTTCGGAGGAGTTTGGGAACGAATGATCCGCTCGGTTCGACGGATTCTCGATTTTATGCTCTCCAAGTTCGGCACACTGACGGACGACACGCTGAACACCTTCATGATTGAAGTGGAGAACATCCTGAACTCACGACCGCTGGTTCCAGTAAACTACAATTCGACGGATCAACAACCACTGACACCAAATCATTTATTACGACACAATTTGGAGAGTGATCCTCCAATGCTTTCCGTGAAGGCAAACGAAAAAGACTGCTATGCGCGACGACAATGGCGAAGAGTTCATTTCCTAGCCGATGAGTTCTGGCGAAGGTGGAAAAAGGAGTATCTACCGACAATCGCTTTGAGACAAAAATGGCCGGACCGAAAATGCAACTTCGAGACGAATGACGTCGTCTTAATTGTTGACGATAATTTTCCACGACGACGTTGGACTATGGGAAGAATCATTCATACATATCCAGATAAGCACGGAGTAGTGCGACAAGTAGATGTTCGAGTCGGTACCGGCATCCTGAGAAGGCCGATTGCAAAGCTGTGTCTTATCTGCAAGCCAGCCGAGGCCTCAAATGATACCGCTATCGACACAAATACTGTATAGATCGAAGCAGTGCAAGAACTGCGATTTCATGCGCTTCTACGAAGCAATTGCCTGGATTTGAGGGCAAATAATAGACGCTTTGCTGATTTTATGAACGCTCTGCTGATCCGTTGCTTCGGGAACCCGATGTACCGGAAGTCAATTGTGGATTGTATTTTTCGCGGTATCTACGCATTGTCGTTCCTGCATGCGGTGTGGAGACAACAATGAGTAGATACATAATGTTGTGTATTTGTGTTTTATGACTCGCTTCAGTATTGCAGCCGTAGTTTTTGCCCTTTGTAATTGCGAAAATATCTTGTTTCACGTTAAAAATAGGCTTGCATATTTTCCTATTTTTGGAGGGAGTGTAAGATATTTTCTCTTCACTGCATAAGTTTTGAAGATTACGTGTTTACGAGTGGCAATATATTGACGAATGCCCTTCTTTGACGGCATAGTAGCTTTCTCCTGGCGATTGATCAACCGTAATTGATGTACTGGAAAGTTGCTTAGCTTAAAACAATATAGAAAAAACACTTTATTTTGGAAAACATTTTGGTGATTTCATATGCCCTTGCAAAACACGGTGGCTCCAAGTTTATTGTGACGTAACAATTTATTGAAATCATCGCCCCTTGGGATCTTAGTTTATCGCGTACGGAAACAACATTCCATGATTCATCGAAAATATTGTGTTCGATTTGTTGCTTCTTTATTATAATTTGGGAATTTCAAAACATGTAAAAATTTATCTTAAATAGGCGCACTTGTGCCTGAAATATTATCAGACAGTTTGTAGCCAATTGTGGGGCAAGAGTTCTGTTCAACTGTGAACTTGGGTTTGTGTCAACCAGTTTGGACTTATTTAGTAAGTCGAGATTTGTAGAATTCGGACAAGCAGCTTTAAAGAGATTGCTTTGATGTGAGTACAGATTGTTTGCTTATTTGTAAATTTGACTATTGCTTTGTGTTAAAACGTCTGACATTTCAATCATTCTTGTACGCGCTGTGTTCACTTAAAGAAGGCTTGCTGACACAGTTTTATTGCGCATTATCTACGTATCGTAACGCGTTATTTTCATTTGTTATAGCTGAATTGTAACCGCATTGGAATCCTGTGTAAAGAATTTCAGACTGTAGCTGTTGCCGAAATTCACCGGCTTACTTGGCAAAAATTGGTATGGACATTTTAATTATGTGAAATTTATTGCTGATTTAATGTATTGTTATTCACGCTATCTGTCCGTAAAGCGCTAAAGGTCGACGCATATTCACGATGGATGTAGCAATGTAAAAGACTCACATTAATCATTATTGCCTTCAATGCCTTGTAGTTTTAGGCAAATGCGTGATTTGTGCTTTTATGTTATTTCAGAAAACGACTTCTCTTGTCACTGTTCCTGTTCTGTTCACTCGGAATTGTGGTTTGAGAGACTGTTGACAAAAACGTCAAGTATCATTGTAATTTCGCTCCAATTAAATAAACTATTTCCATTTATATTCGACAACAGTCGGATTGCCTTTGCGGTCGAGCCTAGTGATATAGGAGAATATCACAGACTGTAATCATGCAAACAACTGTCGTCAATGTGGGCCTAACAACGATAGGAAACACTTTTTTCTTCTGCATGATTTTTATGTGACGTCACGTGATTCTTTGGATTCGGTCGGCAAAGATGATGCTTGTGCCAGAGTTCCTGTGCGTAATGTTAAGATTGGAAATGTTAAAGCAGCCTTTAACCGCATTACTGCTGCTCGTGTTTTGAATCCAATAACTGGTAAATCGAAGTTGGTGTATTGTTAGCATGATCCTGGTTCGCAGTTGACGTTTGTTTCGAGTGATTTGGTGTGCGAAATTGGCCTTAAACCGTACGATAAAGCGTCGTTTAAAATGGATACACTGGCTGGTCAGAAAGCTACTTGTCAGAAAGCTACGACGACGAGCGCACCCAGCATGGGGCTAAAGCCCCCCTAAACCCGCCACAAAAATGAAGTTTTTGTATGCTCTCCATTTATACCTTTTGCTTACAGGTTAGATATGAATAAGACACAAGAATACAACAGGGCTGAGCATTATAACAATACATTTTCCATATTTACATATAGTTTTAACAGTCAAACGTTTTCCCCTTAACTTAAGCCCTCATCAGGAATCTGAAAATATTTATAAAAATGCAATAAATTTCAACTTCTTGAAGGTAAAATTACATTAGGAGAAGGCAACTACATAAAAAGCTACAAAAAATTTGCACCACAGGGAATGTGATGCATCAAATAAATGCAGAGATGTGCGTATACGCCGCAAACTTGCGGCATAGACTTTTTGTTTACGCTAACGCTTGCGGCCACATTTTTTTGGATAGTTTGCGCTTGAGGCTACGCCCGTAAAGTTTTCGCGGTATTTTAGCGCATAGCTTCAACGCATAGGCCTACTTTTTAATGTATTTTCTTCGCTACAACACGCCAATACCTTCCAGCGCTGCAGTTGAAAAAATGTTTTGAATGGGCAAAGACATATTGGAACCAAAACACAGCAAAATGTCAAATGAACACTTTCAGATGCTTGTGTTTCTTTGTGGAAATTCAAAATAAAACTTGTTTGTTTCGAGTGGTTTATACCGTGTGAAGGTTTGGCACCTAGCAAACAAAATTAGTTTACGCTAGTGTATGCGCTGACGCTGACGCCGCCAACTTTTTTTAAAAGTTGCATTGACCCATACGGCGTATGGTTTTTCGAACGTTTGCGTTAACGCTGACGTCAATATTTTTTGTATGCGCGTACATCACTGAGTAAATGTTGGAGAGAATGGACGCGCCTCCAGGAAATAATTGTTTGTTTAAATTTGGGTTGTAGCGTTTGATTAACAGTGCTTCCTGAATTTTGGTACCAACTTGGGATTTGCCTTTGAGTAAAATTTTAAATGAGTCAGCAGAGAATTATCGATCTGTGCAAAAAGAACAATTCATAATATGGTCTTTGATGGCTCTTTTCTTTAAGTCTCTAAAGTTCAGATGCTCCCGTACTCTCGTGGTCAAATGTCTGGTGGACATACCGATGTACGTCAATGCCGAATCACATCGACTTGGTTGGTGGTTTGGTTTTGAATCTTTATCCTCGGACTGACAAAGCCTTGATTGGTTATTCCTGGTAGTTTTGCATACTTGTAGAAGCTCTTGACGCAGGGCCGGTTACCAAGATTGGCAAAGTGAAGTTTTTCAATTGGTGAAGTGTTGTTGCCGCGGAATTATTCCATTCACTAGGTGCCGCTGAATGGAGAGCAGTCCTGAAATGCGTTGCTCAAGCGCACACCCCGAGAGTCGAACCAGCGCCGCGTGATCTTGAGCCTGGTGCGTAACCACTGAGGTAACGGGGCGGACAGGTAAAACTGCATAGGGCCTACGACATTTGAGCAGGGAGACAAAGGCGTCTGGGACTTTAGTTAAAAATACGAACTATTTTGACTGCTTTGTAAGTAGGAAAAGCGTCCACATCAAATTTACTGTTTACAAAACTAGTGTTTTGTTTCAAACTGTTTTCGTGCTAGTTGTTGTTTTTGTGCTTGTTTGTGTTGACAAAAGGAAACTTAATTCATGACGAAAAAGTCAATATCTATGGAAGATTGCTAGAGTGGACGTAAGGATGAGGATGCTGATGGTGCTAGTAGCATGGAGTTCACTAGGCCAACTTCTAATCTGATTGAGAGCACGAATCCTGATGTATCAGCAGCCGGTGGGTTGTGGGCCGTGAGTGCCTTTAAATATTAATCAAAGGGATGGGCATTGACCTATTGTCATTGTCACTATTGTCCTATTGTCACAAATCACTCGGCCGACATTTCTGAATTAGCCCCCCCCCCTAATTTTTTTTCTGGGTGCGCTACTGTTGTGCTGACCTTGTTAAACTCAACATCCAGTCGTTAGAGACGTATGAACTGTTTTGTGATATTACTTCGGTGGTTAGCCCAGCTTGGGCTGACGATGTTAAAACTTTACCGCATAAGCAGGATTTAAGTGGTATCCGTCATTTTCATGACGTAAATATGTTTCATTTGAGTGATTGTAGTACTGTAGATGTACTGATTGGCAACGACAACGCTTATTTGATGTGGGCTAAAGAAGAGCGTGTTGTTGAAAATCGCAGTGAACCACATGCTTTACTCACTCCTCTCGGTTGGTTGGCTTGTGGTGGTAAGTCATCCTTAGATGAAAGCGTTGCTAAAGTGTGCAGAGTGCAGACAACTTCAAAGTCGGATGTCATCTCTAGCTTTCAGCGTAAAATTGAGTCTTGTAATATGGAAATTGCAAACAAAATGAAACCTGTGAATTGTCTCGCAATGACATTTTGGCTAGAGAACTTGTTGAACCGATTATTGAGTTGAAAGATGGTCGATTTGAGATACCTGTACCGTTGAAGGAAGATATTGATCTACTTAACAATTTTGTGTTGGCGTCAGATAGAGCTGCTGCTTTAAGAAAAAAGGCTTTAAAACAACCTGAACATTGTGATTTCCTTACTGACACCATGAAAGATCTTAAATCTAATGGCTATATTGAGCGTGCTGGTGAAGCAGGAAATGTAAAGGGATTTGAGTGGTATTTATCATACTTTGTGACGTCACAATTAAAAAAGCGCATTGTTTACGACGGAAAGTCTGAATTCCGAGGAACTTGTGTTAATGATGTAATGTTTTCGTGTCCTGACTTGTTAAAACCTCTGGCAGATGTCTTGGCTAGATTTCGGCTTAGTAGATTTAATTTCGTGGCCGATATGACTAAGTACTTTTTTTCACATTTTGGACACTTCAATACGCAAGCCCAATTTCATTGAGCTGCTTACGTACACAGGCAGTGCCGTTCGGATCGTGAACGAACGCCCTTTGGTACCTTTGAGTGACGACCCTAGGGATTTTACTGTCATCACCCCTGCCTCACTGTTGACCCCATATTTAGACCCATACTGTTCTGTTGGGCAACCGCATGATCGTGACCAACTAAGAAGGGATTATCGGTTCAATTTGTCACTTTCTCAGCAGTTTTGGAGTAAATGGATAGATTTGTACTTGCCAGGGCTTCAGGGCCGGAAAAAATGGTTAAAAATGGCCGAGAATTTGGAGCCTGGTCAACTTGTAGTGGTGGGTTCTCTCCAAGACATTGGTAAACGTGGGAAGTATCAACTTGGGAGGGAGCATGAGGTGGTCCCACAAATTAGGAAAGGGAAGCCTGTGGTTCGGAGAGCTAAAGTTGCCGTTTGCAACTATGATGAGAGTACGGGGAAAGTGAAAGTAGACTACGTGTTGAGGGATATCTCGTGCCTCGCCCCCGTAAAGAACACTTAAGTGTTAGGGTTTGAGCCTAGATCTGTCTGCGGTGGCCGACACTTGTCTGAGCCCAGAACAGTTGGTTATTATCGCAACCATTGAATATAGCGTCATTTTAGCGTGTACCTATGGTACCAATTTCATGTATCGTCGTGTAGGCTACTATTATTGTTCATTCTTTGCATGCCCTTTGTATTTGCGTATTAACCTAACCGTGAGTGATTCAAACAATTTGTGTATCGTGTGTTTTTATTTATTGGCTCACGACTGTCCTTAAATTCTTTTTTAGTTATGCCATGTTAGACTGTCATAACTAGGGGCCGCTATGTTACGGACAGTCTTCAAATCAAACGTCACATAGAACCGTTGTCTACTGAACCTGACGTCTTACGTCATGGACTGTTGCTAAAAATAAGCAAAGATTGCATCACCTTTGTCACACTTGTTGAAACATTACATAATCGTTAAATCTTAAATTACGAGACATGGTGTAAGCCAAATTTAAGAGGTGCTTGAATAGCTTTATAGTGCTTATCATTATTACGTCACAGAAGATGGTTACGTGCGTTTGGAATATTGCAATTTATTCTCATCATTTTAAAATTGTTGCTTGAAAAGTTGGTCGCATATTAAAACGGTTTTGCTTGTGCTTGCCAGCTGGACGAAATTTCCGTCTTTTTCTCAGTAATTTGTATTGTAGTGACAAGTTTTAATGGGTACGGTGTTTCCCTACATTCTTCGACAGCCTTGGGGCTATTTTTACAGAAATATAATTCTTGAATAGACGTTTTCAGAAGAGTGTTTCGTTCGGTCATTGCATACAGACGAACGGATCCGGAAAATTTATGTTACAATTTTCCCACGAAGAGATTATGGTTTACCGTTATGACCATCAGTAGGCATCAGAAAAGATGTCTTGCAAAACACATTTGTTTCATGCTTTTGTGGAATGCGGACATATAATTACCTTAGCCATTTTGATAAAACTGGAAGCTTTGAGGCTCATTGTAGCATCAGATACTTTTATTTCATTTAAATCAGGAAAGCCAAAAGAAGAACAACTGCTGTTTAACATGAATTATTCAAACTTTGCGTTTGAATTTGTAATTTTAGCTGCCATTGAAGTGGTAATATGTGTGAGGTAATTATTTAATAAATTAATGAATTCAACAAAATCTGTTTTATATGTTTTATCATTTATAGTCATTGTTGAAAAAAGCTTTTATTATCAGAGATTTTTTTCTTTCTATCATTTTATGAATGATGTTCCATGTTTTCTTGCAGTCACTTCTTGTTGTTCAAACTTTTTTTATAATGTTGATGCTTCAATAATAGCTTCAAATTATTCAGCTTATTGCAGTAGGCTTATGTTTTGTATTTCATTTTTGCTGATTAATTTTGATTTTTAATCTAACATTTAAATAGTATGTTTTTAGGTTAATAGATTTATAAATGCCTTTTTTTATCTATGGTTTGTTCGAGAGCTTAATTTCAGTTTTCGACATGTTTCAACTGGTGCATTTTAATCTAGTGTTTCTTGAAATCGTATAATAAAAGCGTGCATCAGATTGTCTGCATCCCCAAAATCAGTATTTATTGTTTTTGATGAGGTTTGTGCCCCTGTAGCATAGATGTTGATAGCCTTTTCTCTATCTTCAACAGTAGCCTACCACAAAGATATAACAGTGACACCTGAGCCATTTCTTTGTAATCCTCCCTAAAAAACTGCTGTTTAAGAAGGTCACCGAGAAACTCAATTGCTGAGGCATGAAATCCTGTTAGAAGTCTCCCTTTGATACTTGCAAGTGAGTAGTTGGAAGTATTAACTGTCGACCAAGCAGCTGCAAGAGCAACGAAGCAGCTTTCGTTTGGTAACTCTATTGGTCCATAGATGCATCTGCAAGCAGCCCCACACGCCAGCTCTGCAACATGATTTCGGCAGGCTAGTTGGAGCAACTTGTGACCGAAAATCTTCTCGTCTAACAATTATTCCTGTGATGTATCCTGAGTTTGTACTAGTGGTATCGAATACCATCCCAATGATCATCGTATGATCGATGTTCAGCTTCTTGAGGGTATTCACGACCACGTTCGTAATGGATTTAGCATCACCGCCGGAAACTGGTGAGATTCCTGAAACACGTTGAATTATATAATCAGAAAACCAATTATATTATTGTTTATAAGTTGTTATTGAAAATGAAAATAGCTGTACAAAAATAGGCTAGGCTACCAATAAACTAGACTTTCCAAGTAAAACCTCATAGCTCTCCAGCTCTAAAAGTATAACCACCCCTTTCCTCTGATTTACCGATGTGTGCCAAGCTCTTGAGATGTTTCCTGTCCCAGTACAGAGTACAACCTCCAGTTAGCTTTTCCAAACTGGTTTTCAGGAATTTCGTCTCAGCTTCGGTTCTAAGTTTATCTCTCCTTCGTTTTGATGTAGCTGCAGAAAGAATAATCCCATCTAGATTCCCACCTTTGTCCTTGTAAGCGACTCCAAAAAGCTCAGTCAAACCTCTTGATGAGATCTTTGCTTTTCTGCTACTACACAAACACCTGGAGAGAGAATGGTAAAGACTTACCAGCTCAAAATTCTCGCAATCTTGTTGGAATGGGACTGTATTTATCATCATCATTTAGATATTCTGGTTCAGTCTCTACTGGATTGGGTTCGTCCGGTTCGATAATCTCAGCACGACTGTGAGATGGTCCACGCGGTTTCGCTGCTGTAGGTGGTTCCCCTTCGGCTTTCCTCGTCAGTCTCCGTTGATATTCAGTATCTAGGCAGCCAACACTCCGTCACGGGTTGTCTTCATGTTCTCGAGAAACTGTCTGTATTTTAATTTTCTGGGATCAGTAGGCCACTGTCTTTAAGTAGCTTCTCATAGTCAGGACTCACTGCCCAAAATGTTTTATTGAATTCTTCCAGGAAAGCATCTCCTTTTGTTTGCTGCTGTACAGTAATCTTCTTTCTTTGAAAATAAAGCGTCTTCCAGTTATTGTTTAGCTTTTCAATCATTGAAGTAACGTTCTTCAATGTTTTCGGAGCAATATGAGTCCTCGCCAACCATTCAATAACTTGTTCTGCTGTTTATTTGTAGGTATCTCTGAGTGAAAATGTTCCGTTAGAATCAGCCTGGAGAACGTTATGAGTCCCCTTAAATTTGCGAAATACATATTTTTGAATTGGAGGTTTTGACCCGAGAAATGGATCAGGCGTATCACCATAAACATCGAGGAGCTAGATCAGAGGTGACAAACCTGCGGCCCGCTGGCCGTTTGTGCGGCCCGCAAAACAATTTGACAATCGCTCATGCAAGACAAAAGACATCTCAAAGCTGTTTTATACTTTCACTGGTACACCTTTCCTTTGCTATTTTCTTGCCCTAAACACTAACTTTCAGGGTTTAAAGTTAGAAAATAGGAAAGTTATAACCTGGTAAAGTTGTGAAAACACTATTCACCAACTTCACCTTGTATTTTTGGTTGATTCCAATCTATGACGTCATGATTAAAAAATTGTGTGGCCCGATAACTCATGAGTAATTGACAAAGTGGCCCGGGACCGCAAAAAATTTCGTCACCCCTGAGCTAGATCTTCTTTCTTAGATCCATTTCGAACAAAAGCACGTTGATCAATGACCAGTAGTCTACTTGGATTTGAAAGTGACCGTCAACGTCAAGACTTTGTCGTTTTTCGAAAGCCATTACAAGTACACATACCTTGTATACAACAAGTATACATACCTTGTATACAAGAATATTTCTCTATATTCTATATGCATGTCGTTACCATCTACAGCTGGGGTTTTCAACCTCGTGGTCGCGAGTCGTCTTTCGAAGGGTTGCGAGGCGCCTGAAATTTCAGTGTAGCCTACTGTTAACAATAGGAAAGCATACGATATTATTCAACAAGTTCTTGTAAGTTGCTTTGTGCAGACTAAAGTTAGCCAGTAACCATGCGATAGCAAAAAAGCAAAATTATTTAGAATCCTATGTAAAATATAGATTTTTCAGTAGGCCTATCGTTTTCAATGTCATTGAAAAAATTTAGTGCCGGCTATTTAGTTTGAAAGTTCTTTCAGCAACAGGTGTACGCATTGACAAACTTATTAGTTAAAAATATGCAGCATCAACCATCTCACTGAAACAGATTTGAAAATCCAAAATGGATTGCTATAAATTCAACCGAAGAAAATATAGATTATTCTCATTATTTTTTTCTCCTGTAATCTAACCAAGCTTGATAGAAAATAGAACAATCAATTGGAGGAAATGTAATAAAAGCCATAATAACATCGCAAAAACACGTTTTTGGTTTCAAAAGTTTGCATTGAAACAGCAACACAAAACATATCTGGATGTCGACATGAATCAAATTTGGTTAAATTTTGCATTAAAGATGCTTTTTGTTGAATACTTTTATGTGGGGTTGCGAGGCTACCTTGATTGCTCTGAGGGAGTCGCGGTAGAAGCAAGGTTGAAAGCTCCTGATCTACTGCCACAACGCTAAAAGCTGACATTTCGGGTCGCCTTGCTTAGGCGTTTGGCAGGCACAACTTGGGGTGCAGATGCTGACACCTTGGGCACTCCAATCGTGGCTTTGATTCACTCCACCGCTAAATACTACGCCCCTGTATGGTGTTGCAGTGCCAACACCTGTCTCATCGACTCAATCAATGACGGCACAGTTAACCTCATACTTCTATTAACACAGAGAAAGCAGGTCAATTTAATTGTTACCGGTAGATCGTTAGTGAGCAAGGTGTTTACTTTGGAATATTTCATTTAGTATCTGAGTAGGCCTATTTGGCATCTTGAAACTTATCGATAGGCCTACTATCTTTTAAATCCATTGCTAAAACCATGCATTTTTAATACCACCCATTAGGTAACAAGATGGATTGAGCGAGTAAAACGAACGATAAATTTGTGAAAAAATGTTGAAATTTACTTGTTTTTTTTTTCGATTTTTGATGGAGACACGTGATCAAGTGCTCCTTCTTGGATATGGTACTGCTTTGATAAATATACAGCAGGTTATAGGTAAAAATTATCAGAGCTGTGGACTGTGGAGTTGAGCGAAAACTGTACAATTCTGACTCCTCAATTTATAACTGCCCAATCTCCACTCCAATTCCGACTTCAGTGTTGCCAGATTTTATGAATTATTGCCATTTTTCTTTTTTTTTTAAATTAATTTCACATAAGTTGAGATTAAAATTGAAACAATGACTGAAAAGAAGTAACAAAAATAAACACTTCTATTTATAGAAAATTTTGAAGGTGCGACACGGAGAACAAAAACCTACTTTCTGACGTTTTTTCATCTCAAACGCTTTATTTTAATAAATTTGTTGGATAAAAATTTAATTTATGCACGCACAATACACATGGCTATTATCTTGTAAAATAATTTCTCTGTGTGATTTTCATACCTCCCGTTATTAGCGATTAATTAGCACGGGGCTAAGATAGCCCGTGACGTGCTTTCCGCATACGAAAACAGTTCGTAGGAAGATAGGGTTAAGTAGAATGCAACACCTCTAGCACTGCCACAAGACTCTTTATGTAGGATGACATAACCTGGTAAGGAATAATTAAGAAAAGATTTTGGACCATTTTTTGTTTTTAAAATGGCAAAAATATCAATAGTGGGAAAGAGGGGTGAGTTGAGCATTGGGGTAAGTTGAGCAACCCCTAGTTCCAGGAAAACGGACAAGCTAGACGAATTTTTCCGTCACCAAGTTATTTTACCCATAATGCCTTAGCCAATGTATCGATCTAAACAACTGGAAGCTTTGTTTAGGAATGGTTGCACTTTTTTGAGTTTAGATGCTTACAGAGATGGGCAAGATCACCAGTATTGGTGATCTTGAAGATCAAGATCAAGATCACCAAGAATAGGTGATCTTGAAGATCAAGATCAAGATCACCAAACTATGTGATCTTGAAGATCAAGATCAAGATCGTGATCTTGAAGATCAAGATCACTTTCAAGATCACTTTTTGTGTACTTGAAAAAAAAATGAAGTTTTTGATCAGTAATGTTGCAAAAAATAATTACTATAAGCAACCTGGGTAAAGATATATAGTTGGTATTGCTAACTTTTACTTTTAACTACTCGATCGCTGGCCTAAGAATTGTGATAAGTTAGGGACTGTTGCTATTAGGCCTATCAATTTTTGATGTAGTTTGCGTAGAATCGCAACGTCACACCCAAGGCCGAGGTTAATTACAGTAGTTCTAAAAAAGTCGCAAAATTTGCAATTAGTTTTATACGTTTTATTTATAATAAATAAATAAAAATAAACTTTGAACTGCATCATTTTTTACCAAATTTTTGTCTGGTTCATGTGGGAGTTTTTATTCGTGTTACTAAGCAGTTTTAACTTTCACTGTATTATGTCAATGTTTATTGCACCATTTACCTATCTGGCAACCTTGATGCTGTTGCCTGCTATCAAAAAAGTTCAGAGGCCTGCGGTCAGACAAACCGCTCCATACTCAGACCCTAAACTGGCTAAACAAGTCTTGGTCTGGTTGATTTGCTGCAATAAACCACTTTACATGACCAAAGTCGGCGTCCTAGAGTCCAGATTTTTTAACGCCGCCATTCTAGAGTTTTGAAACATCTAAAATTGGGTCAAAGAAAGAAAACATTTTTTTTAAATTCACACATGGAAATTGTGAACAAAGTTAAATCATTTTTTATTATACGTCAACATAAAGTACACGGTAGTTGACTTCTTTATTACGATCAACACAGAAAACTTTTTCATTTTTGAAATGGCAACACTGACCAGATTAGACGGAGACTTTAAATCGTCTTTTGTTGGACACATATCATATTAACAGTGGCTTAATGTTAGTAGTTGCCACTAACTGCTTTGTACAGTACGAGGTCTAAAAAAATGCCTCTATTTAGGAAGTAAAATTCAATTTTAAAGTGATCTTGATCTTATTGTTCTTCAAGATCAAGATCACACAAAAAAAAGTGATCTTAGATTAAGATCAAGATCACCAAAAAAAAAGTGATCTTGAAGATCAAGATCAAGATCGCGCCCATCTCTGGATGCTTAGGAGTAAATATTTGGCAGCGGCGGAAATTTCTGTTTATTGAATTATTAGTAGAGATAAATGAAATTCGTTTTGCAATTGAGGTAGATGTTACATCTGCCTCGGCTTGTAGCCAATAATGTAATATAATTTTCTACCAATTTTTGAAAAAAATTAACTTCTTTTAAAAATGGTGGAGATGGGGTAAGTTGAGTAATTGCTCTTGGGGTAAGTTGAGCAACTGCTCACATAAACTTAAGACAGCTGATTAGGTCAAGCCAGCTAATTATCTTGTTGTTTTTTTCCTTTTCATGTTAAAGCTACAATTGATGTACAGGTTACCTTTTCAAATATATTGCTTGGTCAAGGGTCAGTTAAATACAATGCCGCCTCATATATATCTAAGAAAAACAAACAGGAGAAACATTCAAGATGCTGTGCTGAGGAGTGCAGCCGATGATGTTATCAATGGAAAATCCATAAATGCTGCTTGCCTGCTTCTATTGACCATGGTATTAAACGGATGACGCTGACTCGTTACATGAATCGAGTGAAGAATGCTGTCGCTGCCGATAATGTGACTTCAGTCAGTAGAGCTATGCAGAGCTAGCGGGTACCACACATTGCATCAATTACAGCCTCTAGACAAGGCTGTGTACGGACCGTTTAAGTCGTACTACAGCAGGTTTATGGATAATTGGATTTCCAACAATCCAGGCAAAACCATAACAATTTATGATGTTCCCGGAATTGCAAAATCTGATTACTTATTGGCAATGACTCCTAATAACATTTTACATCTGGCTTTCGTTCTACAGGGATTTATCCCTTCAATGTGGATATTTTTCCTGGAGCAGATTTTGTTTCGAGCATGGTCACTGATCGACCTATGCCTATATTGATGATGGCCAGTCAAATGCCATGTTACTTAGCAATGAGGAAAATGGGATTGCTACTGCTGACAGTTGCACAGTTGAGCCTGAATCAGCCGATAACAATAATGTAACTGGTGATGTAGCAGCACATCTTGATGAAAGTGAATCCACTCATCGGCGTCCTTTCACCAGTCCAGGAGTTGCTGATAGGCCTACTGGGACAACAGTGTATACATTACCATCAGATATAGTTCCCTTCCCTAAGGCAGCAGCACGAAAAAGCAAAAGAAAGCGACTTAGGGGAAAAACTGCCATTTTAACAGAAACTCCAGAAAAAAATGCCATAGAAGCTCGCTGGCATGAAACGACAAAGCAAAATTGCATTGCAAAACAAACGCAAAGAAGAAAGACTTGAAAAGAAAAAGCTCAAGGCCACACAACAGTTAAACCAAAAGGTAAAAAAAGAAGATTGCATAAATGCAATCCAGCAGTAATGAAGAAGATACTTTTTTGTAGCAGATTTTGAAGACTCGGTAAACCTCTCAGGCTTAAGTTCCATAGCCTCAAGCGATCAAGAGCAAGAAAGTAATAAATCTCCTGATCTAAATTTGGCACTTAGAGATTTTGTTATTATAAAATTTGAGGGCAAGTCCAAAATCCATTTGGCACTATGTGGGGCAAATTAAGGGTTTTGATGATGATAGGGACATAGATGCAAAATTCCTGAGAAAATGTGGCGAAAGTTCACGGGATGATAACGAATATTTACATACAGTAACAAAGCTGTGGATGAGTGTTGGTGCACAAAAGATGTTGTGGCAAAACTACCCACACCGTCAACGGTTGGTGGCACAGAACGTCGTAAAGAAAAAGTATTTTTTTTCATCTGGACTTGACAACTGGAATGTTGAATAACCATTGTATTTGTGAAGTAGGGGTAATGACTGTTATTGACATGTTCTTGTCATATGGATTCTGCTTTCATTAAATGTTACTGCTAAAACAAAGTTGTAATGGCCGGAGAATATTGTAGCGACTGTATACGTTCCCACGATGTAGTAACGCGTCAAACAGCGTTAATTAAATGCCAGAAAGAAGAAATAAGTAATTCACATAGGAAACTGAGCAAGTAAAAATTAACCATCTAGATGGCCCGGCTCCGGTCGCTTTAACATCGGTTATAGGTAAATTGTTCGTAAACAATTGTTCGTAAAACAATTGTTCGTAAACAGTTGTTCGTAAAACAATTGTTCATAAGCAGTTGTTGGTAAAATTAAATCCCCAAAAACAATTCTTCGTAAAGCATTTGTTGGTATACATTAATTCTCAATTGCATGCACGAAGAAATGCTTTATGAACATTGTTTTACAAAGAATTAAATTTACGAACAATTGTTTTGCAAACAATTGTTTACGAACAATTGTTTTACGAACAACTGTTTACGAAAAAACGTCGGACACCTTAACATCAGGTGCAACACTTTTTCTTCTTTCGCAATACGTCATCGGTCTGCAAGAGATTTTTCCAAAAACTCCTCACTATATCATTTAAATAGTTTATATAGTGATATATTGAAAACTGGGGCAACCACCCCCCTCCCTAGATACGAAAACCAAAAACATATTCTGAGTGGTAAATCAATGGCTCAGTTGCAATAAAAACATGTATTATACTAACTCTGCAACTTAAGAAATTGAAGTTGTCTTGATTTCTTATTAATGTAAGCAATCAACGCCTTAATTCATTGTTGCTCAACTTACCCCACTATTGCTCAACTTACCCCATGCTGTTGCTCAACTTACCCCATTAAAAAGGGTGGGGTAAGTTGAGCAACTTTTACAAAACTACTCAGATCAAATGAAATATAAGAGACAAGAAAAATATTTTTGCGTTGAAGCAGAGCCAATGAGCATATACCTTTAATACCCATGACAAAAATGTTCTCTGAAGCCTGACACATTTTCAAGAAACGCGTTTTTATAAAAACCTGCTCAACTTACCCCACCTTCCCCTATGATTATCATTTTGAATAAATTCCTCAATGTTTTTTGTTTTTTTCCTAGACTTCTTGTATTAAAATGAATCAAAAACAGACTACTTTTGCAACTTTAACTTGTAACATTTTCCTGCAATTGTTTGTAGTTAAAATATTTTGTATTTGATTCAGCTTTTCAATTGTTTATTTTTCTTGGGCAGTGTGGTTGATTATCCTCAACGCTTGATTGCAGGAAGTCACTGTTGTGTGATGTGTAGCACTTTGCTTCACATTCAACGTCAGTATTAGTTAGGTTTTGCAAAACTTTGTCAGAAATTCCTTGAAATGGTAATCTATCCTGCAGACAACTTGCACAGAATAAGGTTCATTACTGTTTCCAAGTATAGAAAATTGTTTAGTTGTTAAACCAATGCATTTTAAATTTCGAAAATCTTTTGTTACAACAATATTTTACATGACGAAATAATTTTGCATGGTTTTTTCGAAAAAATTTTCTTTCCCAAACCATGTGCTCTTGGGATGTCTTCCTTGCAAAGGTTGACACTCAAGTCTTTAAATACTTTAAATACAAAATTCTAACCATCATTTCCTTCCTCCTAAGATTCTTCAACGTCAAAAATCCTTAAATTTTCTCTTCCATTTAGCCTACTGATCCAGTTTGTCAACACTAAAAATGTTTTTGTTAATCAATTGTTTTAGAATGTTGTTTTTCTGTTTTCATCTTTTTAATTCCTTTCTTGTTACATTCCAATGTTTCTTTATGTATCTTACATCGTGCACAACTTCTTCTTCAACAGATTGATCAAGTTTGATGAGCTGTGATGTCCCATATGAACTGCCTCTATTTTTTTTCTGTCTTTTGTTTTTATTAGCGCTTCCGGCATGCTTTCTATTCCCGTAATTTGCTTGATATTGTCAAAATGTTTCATTTTTTCTCGTTCTTTTGTTCGTTTGCCTTGCACCATCCCAGTCAACATTGAATTTTCCAACGAGTTGCTTCTTGCAATGTGTCCGAAATATCTCAATGTTCTGAGGTCGATGTTGTTTATCAGACTCCATTTATCGTTTATTTGTTGGGAAACAAATTCATTTGTTTTTCTTTCCATCCAGCTTATGCGTAATAATCTTCTGTGACACCACATATCAAAACTTTTTAACTTTTTAATGTCACATTTTTTGTATGTCCAAATTTCACATCCATTTGTGGCAATTGGGAAATTTTTACACCGTTGTGAGTGATGTCACAGCTGTTTTTTCCATAGCAATTCGCCTTCTAATTTCCGTGCTATCATCGCAAGTGCCTGTTAAGACATTGCATAAATAGCAGAAATTACTTACGTTTTCAACAACATTACCACCAATGTATAAGCTTGGACAAATTTCGTTTTTTTTTCTTTTGGTCATCATTTTTGTTTTTGTGAGATTTCAAACCATATTCCTCTCTATTTGACTTGACCCATGGCCACCTGGAGATGCGGCCTGATTTGTCACATTTTGATTACAGCTACTGCTAGTGTTTGACTGACATTTTCTGAGATGTTTTTCCTTTTTGCTGGCTCTTAATGCTATAAAACTTTCTGTTGACTTGGGGAAGCAGTAGCAAATGAGAAAAAGTAATCTGAAAAACGCTCAATCAGACTGTTATTGAAAATTAACAGTCTGACTAAAATCTTCGAAATCAAATTGTCATTGTTTTTCAACATCTGAAGAAGTTAAAACCTATTGTGTCATCTGGGGAAAATAGTAAAGAAAACGTAAAAATATAATTTTAAGAAAAAATTATTTAAACTGCCGCCCAAAAGTTGGAAAAATCTGGAAATTTCTGCAAAATGTGACAAATCAGGCCGTATTTTTAGATAGCCATGCTTGACCCTATTCAAAAGCTCTTACAGTTCCCTTACACTTCCACCGACCAACACTATGTCGTCAGCATATCAAAATTTACAGATAAATCTGCATCTTGGTTACCATTTTTCCTCTAATTTTCACAGAGCCATGAAAATTTTCCAAAACTCTTCTCATTATGCGTTAATTATATAGATTGAAATGATATGGTGACAAATATACATCCCTGTCTGATACCTTTTCCAATGGAAAACCACTCGGTGAGTTCACTTCAAGTTCTTACGGCTGATTTTTGAGCAGTATATACAGGCTTCGAATTAAATTGATCAGATGTGTAGGAAAGCCATAGCCTTTCAGAATTGTCCACAATTGTTGGTGCTTTACTGAGTCAAAAGTCTTTTGATAGTCTAGAAAACATAAATGAGTTGAAAGGTTGTGTTCTCTTTGTTTCTCTATCAGCATTTTAAGATTGAATATTGCGTCTTCCTCAGCGGGGTCTATAACCAGCATGTGCAGGAGCTAATTCGTGTTCAATTTTGTTTTCTAGTCTACTATTAATTATTGTTGACATTACTGTACCTTGCTGGCATGACTAATTAAGGCAATTGTTTGGTTATTGCTGCATTCCTTTATATCGCCTTTTTCGATAATGGAACAAATATTGACTTTACCCAATCATCTGGCCCAATGTTGGTTTCCGATATTCTGATACAAAGTTTATGAATTGTTTTCACTGCATTTTCTGCAATATTTTTCAATAGTTCGATGGGTATATCATCAGATCCAGGACTTTTTTGTTTTTAGTAATGTTCTTTCGCCTGAGTTGTGAACACCAGTAACAGACGAGAGGCTTTGTATTGCGCATCAGTCAGTGAAAGGTTCTACCTCTCTGTAACCCTTGAACCCGAAATGCTTTGAGTTTAGTAGCCTATGTAGTAGGAAGTAGCCTATGTTTTAGCAGTCTTGTTATTACTATGTTACTGTTAGTTTGAAGTACCGGTAGGCCTATGGTTCTTGGTGCTGGTGTCATTTTCTGCAAACTTGCTCTGCGTTTTGTTGGAAAAGATTGATGGCTTAATTTCGATGTTGAACGGGTCAATCAAGCGGCGCTATAGTTCGACTCTTAGGGCGTGCGCTTGAGCAACGCACGGTAAGGACTGCTCTCATTCAGGGTCGACTTTCTCTTAGTTAACAACATTCTAATGGTGATTGATTGATTGAATCTTTATCTTCGAACTAGGAAAGCTTCTTGCAGAGCTTAATCCTGGCAGTTTCGCATACTTGTAGAGGCTTTGAATCACTGACGCAGGCCCGGTCACCAAGATTGACAGAGTGAAGTTTCCGATTGTTGAAGTCTTGTTGCCGGGGAATTATTCCATCCATTAGATGCCGCTGAATGGAGAGCAGTCCTAAACGTGCGTTGCTCAAGCGCACGCCCTGGGAGTCGAACCAGCGCCGCTTATCTTTAAGCTTCTTCGTTCCAGAAGTGACGCACTAACCAATTGAGCTATCGGGCGGACTATTCTATGGTTTGGTTACTTTGGTTGCAGTCGTGTTTTATCTGCATGAATCTGCAATATACCGGTAGGCCTATATCAACGAGCACAGGCCTCGTTCTCAGATTATCTCTATAGCCTATGTGGGCAGATTGCTACTCATCGCGCAGCTACAACATCATAATTTCGTTAAACCAAGGAAAAAGTTCTGGAAACTTAGCCAACAAGTTTAAATCGTCTTTGTTGCAAGCACGGAATGTACGATAGCCTACATGCGGCTGCAAGTGTTTATTGTAGGCCTATTACAGAGGCGCCGGAACGGTTTTTGACTGGGGGGAGCAGGATTATGAAAAAAGGGCACTTTTGTTGCTGAAAGGCCTTTTTTTTAAGTTTTAAAGGGGACCTGAAATGAAAAATTAAAATTTTTTGGTGATTCTTTAGTGTTTAAGTATTATATTTTTCGAAAAAAATTTTTGATATAGCCTACGTTTTTGTTTGGGAGATATAACCAAATGAAAATCGGCCACCTGATGGCGCTATGTGTCTTGTGACGTCTTCGGCGGGCAGCCAAGTAAACAACTTCACGCATTTGCCTTAGAAACGTCGCATAGGTCATAGTAAGTTATATTGAGTAATAGAAGATCAGCACAAACAAGATGTCTGAAACTAGACGAGGATTTCTCTTTTAACCAAAATAACGGCGACTTGACAGCGAAGAACATCATTCTGATTCGTGCTCTGACAACACCAATTTGGACAGCAGTCGGATGGAAAATTTGCATTGAAAAAAATGCAGGAAAATAATTTGCTTGAACCAAGTGGTTTATATCAACTAAAAGTAGCCTATGTATTCAGAGTTGCTTACCCTGCCAATGTTTTACTGTTCTACTGACCTGTTTCAAAGTCTTGCACCTCGGTCGATCGAGTTTTGTGGGTAGGCTACTGCATTGACAGTGGCTTTCACATATCTTGAAAAATAACAGACAGAAGGAACAGCTTCAGGGATGAGCAGGTGTCCGAACTTGGTGCCTTGTAGCTCTGCCTGTAGATCACGTTGGTAATCGCTGGCCAAAAAATGATTGCTGCACACACGGCAGTGGTTGTTTACAGGTGGGTCTTTGAGTTATATCGCCGAGATCCATTTCTTCAGCTCGTCGTCATTATTCAGAGGTAAACGATGAAAGGATACTCCTTTGATGATTAGTACAACCGGAAGCCATACAAGAAGCCACCATTTTAAGGGCGTGAAAACTCCCTTAGCACAAAACTGTTCGCTGTTTCGGTAGCCTACGCGATTTGTTCCTTGTGTTTGCACACAAAACAGTAGCCTTGGATAAGGCGTTGCCGGCCAATGACGTCATCAAATTTTTTGACCAATCAGAATCATTCAAATCAAAAAAAATTTTTTAGGTTTTTTAAATAATGGTAACACAAAAAATAAAAAGTTGTTGAAAAACGTTTTATTTCAGAAAGATCTACAAATACAAAGGTAACGACTAGAACATTACACAACTAAGGCGAAAGAGAAAAAAGAAAACCTCCCGAAACTACCTATAATCCATAGCATCTTTTCACAAATTGGGACTAGGTGGGCAAATTTTCAAAAAAAGGGCACTTTTAGCGTGAGAGTTATGTTAAAAAGGGCACTTTTCGTGCGTAAAGGATGGAAAAAAGGGCATTTTTTTCCTGAGCTTAAAACATGTAGGCCTAACCTTAAAAATGTAGATTTCTCAGACAAATTGTGGGTGAAAAGGCATATTATAACTAGACTAAACTTTTGAGACCCATAATTGATTCCTATAATATTTATTCCCGCCCACAATAGGCTATTTTGTAAATAATAATGTAGGGGTAGGCGGGGCAAGTTGTGCAACGGGGCAAGTTGTGCAAGTTCACGTTTGGAAGGAAATAAAAAGCGTAACGAATCTTTGACGCCATGATTATATTCTAACCCAGTGCCGGTCTTAGGGTATTTCGGGCCCTGTGCGGAATATGCTTTGCGGGCCCCAATGACAATGATCCAATTCAATAGCGTAGGTAGGTATTTTGAAAGGGGAGGGGTGTTTGACCGTCGGCAGGCGAAGTCTGATGGCGTGATCGCCAAAGACGACACCCAGCGGCGGGGGGTTTGGGAGGTCTCCCCAGAAAATTTTGAAAAATTACTTTGAATTTGGGGCATTCTGAGAGCATGTTCAACAAAAATTTGGGTATGAATATTTCTGTAAAATGGTGCTGTCCGGTGGCATAGCAAAAGGATAAGATCATGCTTTCTCTGGCATTTTTCGGAAATAAAGCTATGTCTCTATGTTGAGTCTGGATCCAACCTATTTCGTCTCCTGAAAAATTCGTACTCCGATTTCGTACCCTGAAATCGGAGTAACAAAATCAAATTTCGACCTATTTCGTCCCCTGAAAAGATCGAGAGAAATTTTGAAATGTTTGCGACAACTCCGATCAGCGACTACGGCTCTGTTGTTTTTTTTCTCGATCTTTTCAGGGGACGAAATAGGTTGCACCCGTTGAGTCTCTATGTTTTCTTGTAGTTAATTCCTTTGTTGAATTTTTCCATTGGAAATGACAAAATCACTGCATTTTCTGACTAAATTGCGGGCCCCCTAATTTGCGGGCCCTGTGCGATCACACGGTTTGCACATTCCAAAGACCGGCACTGTCTAACCATAATGCCTTTAAAGCTCGTGAATCGCAGTTATCAGTTTTTTGGGCAGGTTAGGCTTGATCAACGATAAAGGTGTTTTGGTCTTTGGATCTAAATTCGGATGTAAACGAAATTTTGATTTTTTGGATGCACAGTAGAACTAGTCAAACTTTAACAGTAGGGGTCAGTAGACATATGATGTAGCCTAGTTGTATTTTCGCAGATAAAATTTTTTGGTACATTTGTTAGTTTTCTTGAAATATTTTGTTCTTTAAAAAAAATGTGAATGGGGCAAGTTGTGCAATTGATGACGGGGCAAGTTGTGCAACTGTTCCTGTAAACCGCCTTTGTCAATTTACAAATGTTGTTGCTTATTAGCCATTTTTACATAGTTTTAAAGTCTGGAGATAGTGAATGAATGTAAAAATAGCTGATTTGTTAAATTGTCTGTACTTTTGCTGGCCGTAATATGTTGCTCAACTTGCCCCTAGTGTTGCTTAACTTACCCCATGGTGCTACTCAGCTTGCCCCATGGTGCTGCACAACTTGCCCCTGAAAAATAATCCGGGCAAGTTGTGCAATCGTTACTTAAACTTGAATACAGTGCAAAATAATAAATAAAACCAACCAGATTTTGTCTTAAAACTTGGCTTATTAGCATGTTTTTGAAATGCAATACTTAAGTCTTTGAAAAAATAAAAAAACCTGCTCAACTTGCCCCGCCTTCCCCTAGTAAAATTTAATCTAGCAACATTTAGTTGCAGAGGTCTCTTGTACTAAAGTAAAAAGAAACAACTATGGTAATAGCCTATATGAAACACAACTGCTCGTCGTCGTCGTCGTGTGAGCCTCTGGGGCCGAGGGTCTATTCTTTTACCACCCCAGATTCACGATATTCCCCGGACTACACTGGATCAACACAACTGCTAAGATACTATAATGAATTCAATCTTTGCAGAATAAATGATTCTAAAGAGCTGGTATTTTATTTTGATGAAAATCAGGAAACAAACCTCGGTAATTCAGACATTTAAAATCTCACACAAAATTTGAGGTACTCACAACACAAATTGATAATTAATCTGCTTGAATGGAACATATTTAAGGATATTATAAGTAAGGTCAAAGGTAGGCTCATAAGTTCTAAATGTATGCTAAAGCTTTCCATTTAGCTCAGTGGTTCCCAACCAAAGGGTAAATTACCCCGGGGGGTAATTTGCCTATTTTTGGGGGGTAACGAGACCCGATTTGGAAACAATGAAGCAACAAGCAAGTGAAGGTTGTGAACTTTATAAAAACGAAGGAATTGAACAGCCGTCTTTTCAAGAAACTGTGCAAGAAGATGGGGGAAAGATACGAAGCATTAACCTACTGTACCCCACACAAGTAGCCTACGATGGCTGTCTCGTGGCAAGGAGATAACCCGCCTGGTCGAACTTCGTGAGGCTGTCCATGTTTTTCTGATAGAAAAGCCCGACTTGGCTGAATACTTCACTAACCAACAGTGGATTTCCCAGCTGTGCTACCTGGCTGATATCTTTGGTGAATTGAACAAAGGCAATCTTTTAATTCAAGGCAAGAATGTAACTGTGATCGACACCAAAGTAGCCGTAGCTGCATTTATCGCGAAGGTTAAATTGTGCAACAAGCGAGTTGGAAGAGGCACAGTAGTGCAGTTTCAGACGATTGACATGTAGCCTACTTCGAAGGCAATGTAGGCTACTTGATTTTACAGCAGCGTTGAAGGAGGACATAGCTGACCACTTAGGCCAGCAAGCCAAGAAGATGGACATTGGCCAACTACTTTCCGAATTTGGACACAGTTAGTCTCCAATGTTGCGCTGAGCCCTTCACATGCGATGACAGCCAGGTGGATGATGACGACTTTCCGGCCAAAGAAGAATTTATCACTCTCTGAATGAACGAAGCGTTGAAACTTGATTTCAAGGGGAAAGGCTTGGATTGGAACCCTTTTGATTTGGCAGACTCCAGGACGCACCAACATTAGCGACACTGTATTAAATATCCTGACTGACGTGTTATTGCTTTAAGTTGCATTGTAATTTACGTTGTTGCTGATTGCTTCGTTGCTGATTGCTTTGTTACGTTGCCTTAAGTTCCTTTGTCGTTTTTACTGGTGTTTATTTTCAGTCTCAATTCAGTTTGCAGTTTATGTCGTCAGAACAACCTAGTTGCATTTTAGCGTAATAAACTTCTTAATAGAGGAATTGTAGATGGTTTCACTACATTTTATTACGCTAATAAAGTATGGATCTAAAAGACTTGCGCCCTAGACTCTTAGCTGCGGACCCGCAAAGTAAAGACGCTAAACGACAATGGGTGCATTGGTACAAGTCTTTTACAATTTATCTAGAAAAGCTCGGAGAAGTTTCAGCTGAAGACAAGTTGAATTTGCTTATAAATCACATAGACGCTTCAATATATGAACTGGTGTGTGAGACAACAAATTATGATGAAGCTATCGAACAACTGAAGCGCCTTTTTGAAAAGGTTTCTAACCCCATGTTTTCTCGATTTGTTTTAAAAACTAGGAAGCAGAAGCCAGATGAATCACTAGACGAGTACATGCAGACCTTAAAGCGATTGAGCCTCTCCTGTGACTTTCGGACCGTATCGGCAGTTGCGCATAAAGAGGAAGCTATACGTGACTCGTTTATCGCTGGGATTTCGTCAAATCACATTAAACAACGCTTGCTAGAGGACAAAAATGCTTCGCTACAACAAACTTTTGATAAAGCTCGATCTTTAGATGATGCCCAAACGTTTTGCAATCGTGTCGAAATGACTGCGAGCCAGACTCCGTCTTCACTTGATTGTGGCGCAACAGCTTTTGAAACACGTCCTACCTTTAAAATTGAAGATTCTTCAGATAAGGAAGAAAGCTCAGATGTTAGCGCCGCGTTGGTTGAAAAGTGTAACTATTGTGGAAATAGGCGACATAGTAGAAGATATTGCCCTGCTCGTGAAGTTATTTGTTTCAAATGTTCTAAAAAAGGTCATTTCTCAAAAGTTTGTCGTCTTTCCAGGGTAAATCGAAAACCTATTTATTCATCTGCTTCTACTCCACGAGATGTTATTATGAATATGACAACCGAATCTTTCGACACCCACGCAAAGGTCAACGTCCCTGTTACAGTTAACGGAGTTCAAGCCAATGCTCTCATCGACACTGGCTCTACCCTTTGTCACATGAGCGACCGTTTAAGAAAGCGTCTAAATCTAAATCTTGAAGAAAGTGAATGCCGCATTGGTTTAGCCGTGAAAGGATGTTCATCGCAAAGTTTAGGAATCTGTAACGTAAAAGTCGCGCTTTTTGGACAAGAGTATGATAATGTAGGAGTCACTGTTTTGAAAAATTTGCTCACCGACCTAATTATCGGACAAACTTTTATGAAACAGCACAAAAGCGTGAACATTCAATTTGGAGGGCCTATGCCAACGTTACAGATCGGAGCATTAGAAGCTATTAAAACGTCTACTTCAATACAGCTTTTCAAACACTTAAGGAAGGAGTGCCATCCGATTGCTACAAAGCCTAGAAAGTATTCTCAAGCCGATAGAAGTTTTATCTCTTCAGAGGTGCAGCGACTTTATAAGGAAGGTTTAATTGAGCCGAGTCGTTCGCCATGGCGAGCACAACCTCTTGTGGTCACTCAAGAAAATCACAAAAAGCGTATGGTCATCGATTTTAGCCAAACCATAAACAAATTCACTTGTTTGGACGCGTATCCTTTACCTCTTATGTCAGACGTAGTGAACAATGTTGCTAGGAACAGCATCTATACAACGCTAGATTTAAAAAGTGCGTACCACCAGGTAGAAGTTCCTCTGCAAGATCGAAATTACACTGCTTTCGAAGCCGATGGAAGCTTGTGGCAATGGAAGAGAACGCCGTTTGGTCTAACGAATGCAGTACCTGGTTTTCAACGGATAATGGACAACATTATCAAAGACTACGAGTGCAAAGGTACGTACGCTTATCTTGACAATATTACCATTTGCGGGAAAACCCAAGAAGAGCACGATCAAAATTTATCAAAATTTCTTGCAGTAGCTCGAGAATGCAATCTAACTTTCAATGAAGCAAAAAGTACTTATTCGGCAGATACAATCGACTTGCTTGGATATAGAATCTCTAAAGGTACTTTAAGTCCTAACCCCGAAAGAGTGGAATCTTTACTAAAAATCCCGCCTCCAAAAAGTAGTAAACAACAGCAGAGGATTGTCGGTTTATTTGCGTATTATGCGCAATGGATTTCGCGTTATTCTGACAAGATTCAGCCTCTAATTCGAAACACTACCTTTCCTCTGAATGATGCAGCCCTAAACTCTTTCGCGACGTTGAAAGCTGAATTGGCTCAAGTTACGCTTGGGGTGATAGATGAAGAAATTTCATTTACAGTAGAAACTGATGCATCTGACATTGCCATTTCAGCCACTTTAAATCAGAACGGGCGACCCGTTGCTTTTTTTTCCAGGACACTCAACAAAAGTGAAAAAGTTCACTCAAGCATAGAGAAAGAAGCGACGGCAATTATCGAAGCCATTCGAAAATGGAGTCATTTTCTAGCGGGACGCCGATTCAAACTTGTCACAGATCAAAAATCGGTGGCATTCATGTACAACAGCAACAACCATGGCAAGGTAAAAAACGCAAAAATTTTGAGATGGCGACTGGAACTATCACAGTACGATTATGAAATTGTTTATCGAGCAGGGAAGTATAATACTGCTCCCGACACTTTATCTAGAGTGTATTGTGCAACTATGATGGACAATTCGTTGTATGAAATTCATGCGGCCTTATGCCACCCTGGAGTAACTCGCATGCATCATTATGTTAAAACAAAGAATTTGCCTTATTCTATTGATGACATCCGTAAAATGACATCCGCTTGTGAAATTTGTGCTGAGTTGAAACCTAAGTTCTACAAGCCAATTGAAATTCCATTGATAAAAGCTACGCAACCTATGGAGCGCTTAAGCATCGATTTCAAAGGACCTTTACCTTCTGCTACGAATAACAAATACATTCTGACTGTAGTAGATGAGTACTCTCGATTTCCTTTCGCCTTTCCTTGTAGTAAAGTAGACACTGAAACTGTAATCTCGTGCATGTCTAGTCTTTTTGCAATGTTTGGTAAATGTGGTTATGTGCATTCGGATAGAGGTGCATCGTTTATGTCTAAGGATTTTGTGTCTTACATGTACAGTTTGCGTATTCCTACCAGCAGAACCTCTATATACAATCCACGGGCTAATGGCCAATGCGAAAGATACAACGACGTAATTTGGACTTCTGTAAAACTTGCTTTGAAAACTCGAGATCTTCCTATTTCTAAATGGGAGTGTGTTCTACCTGATGTTTTACATTCTATGCGCTCTTTATTATGTACTGCAACAAACGTGACGCCACACGAGCGATTTTTTAGTTTTCAGCGTCGTTCAAGTCTAGGTCTTTCCATACCTACTTGGGTTAAATGTCCTCAAAAGGTTTTATTGAGACGACACGTTCGTGCTAGCAAGTATGAACCGCTTGTCGAAGAAGTGGAAATGACTCATGCAACTCCGAACTACGCGCACGTTCGTTTCGCGAACGGACGCGAAACCACAGTGTCAATTCGTGACATCGCTCCAACTGCTCGTGGTGGCCTTGACGAGTCGACTCTTAGTTTGCCGGATCCCGGGAGTCCAAACGAAGGGATAAACAATCCATCTGTGGAATTTCCCGAACAAATAACAACTAATAATGAGTCTGACAATGAAGATGCACCTGCCCCGTCATCGGAAACTCATATACCGACTGATTCCAGCGAGCGCCCCATGCCCCGGCGCTCGTCTCGTTCAAGGCGACCGCCAAACAGATTTGTAAATTAATTAAATGTATTAGCGCCTTTAATTTTTGTTGATCCCTATTGATAATCTATGGAAGGGGTGAATGACGTGTTATTGCTTTAAGTTGCATTGTAATTTACGTTGTTGCTGATTGCTTCGTTGCTGATTGCTTTGTTACGTTGCCTTAAGTTCCTTTGTCGTTTTTACTGGTGTTTATTTTCAGTCTCAATTCAGTTTGCAGTTTATGTCGTCAGAACAACCTAGTTGCATTTTAGCGTAATAAACTTCTTAATAGAGGAATTGTAGATGGTTTCACTACACTGACATCTTTTTCAACAACGTATCGCTGTAAACAAAGGTTTTCAACTGTCTTGGGAATAAAGACAAAGAAGCTCAATCGCCTGGATATCGAAAGCGACACAAGAATCGGGTCCAACCTTCGCATTGAATGTTTACTACGCATTGTCATCTTGTATTCAGTATTGTATTGCATTTTGACTGTTATAGTTAGCCCTTTGAAATACATAGCAATAAACCGTTTGTTTGTGAAAATTAATCTTCGGGGTAATTGGCTCACGTCAGGGCGGAAATTAGGGTAGGCTAACGGCCAAAAAAAGTTGAGAACCACTGAATTTAGCTGTTCATTCTTTAACTTGGATCTAATTTAAACAAAAATTAAGTCTTAAAAATTGCCCACCTAGTTTCAAACTAGGGGGGCAAGCAAAGGGACTAGGTGGGCAAGTACCCACCTAGTTTATATGTGAAAAAATGCTATGATATAATCGGGAAATAGTTAAAACATCGCACTCTCGAGTTTTTTGGCGCTAAAAGTAACTACTTTCAATTCTCTCATTTCCGCAAACCATCATTTTTCCCGATTAGTTTTCTTTTTTCAATTTTTTTTTTTCGCCTGAGTTGTGTGATGTTCTAGTCGTTACCAAATACAAAAGCCATGTATTTTCGTTGCAGTGCACCTTTAAGATAAGATATAGCAATAATGCTCATCCATCAGCTCATCATCGAGTAGCCTAATGATACAAGTATCCGGTATACAAAGAACAATGGCACGGGAGGGCATCATGCTATGATGATGTAGGCTAATTACCTACTGTGATACAGAATTTTGTGTCGTGAATATTATTTTGAGGCAGAAATGAAAGATTATAATTAGACCAAAAGCTAATAGGTGAAATTGTTATATCGTAGCCTATTGCAAAATGTGCAGTAGCTTACATGACCTTAAAAGTTGAGGAAATGGGGGCATCTGCCCCCCTGCCCCCCCCCCCCCGCTTCCGGCGCCCCTGGGCCTACAGTAATTTTTGGCCTATTTTTTTTGTAAAAGGGAGAGATTGAGGTTGTTTCTTCCAACTTTAGCTCGTGTTTAAAATCACCCTTGCTGCACTGACAAGTGTTGATTGTAATTAGGCCTAGGCTACACGAATATTTTTGTAGGCTACTATTTTCAGATAAAATTTTTCTTTTTTCAATTTCATTTCCAGGTTTGGTGGCTGTGCAAATTGAAGATAGTAGTAGGCCTACGCTATCCAAAGGCTGGTTTTGCATTTAAACTTTTTATTTTTTCTCTCTTTTTTATTAGTGCCAAGTTCGTGTGTTTACTTTGTCATTTTCTACATGTTTACGCTATTCGAGCATGCACCGGTAGGCCTATTAGGCCTATGTTTCTTAATTTGTGTATTTTGCTAACATGTGTTTTTGGCAGCTGACTTTGGTGACTAGCCTACTTGGTCTATCGCTGCCATCCTAACTGTAGGAAATATTTTTGTTTATTGGGTTGTGTATATTTTTGTTTATTCACAAGCAGAAAAAAAAATACAAGCTGAAGTTTCGTTCAGCAACTTTTGCATTTAAGTTAAATCAAATAAGCTTAATAATGTTTCGTTTGTAGAAGATAATAAAAATGTAAACTGTCCTCACGATTTACTACCTATCGGAAATGCTTACAAATATGTGCCACTAAAAACATTTAGCCTTACGTTCTAATAAAGTGGACAAAAGATTTTTGCACTTTTGGGTTATTTTATGTTATAGGCTAGGCTACGCATTGGTTGGTGCAGGGGCGTTGACAAGGGGGTCTAGATGATACTTTTGGACCCGGGCCCGGAATATTTATGGGGCCCGGAGGATTTAAAAGATTCCCCGCGACTTTTAACATTATCAATATCTTAATGTAATCAGATCTAAAGGAATTGCCATCAGAGGTTAAAACAGCCACTTCAGCTGTCAGCTGGTAAAGTACCGGGCCCCCTTCCGGGTATAGTGATTTCCCTAACCACGATTTTTTTTTCAAAAACACGAAATATTTGTTTTCACCCACTCTTTAATTCTGAATACATTTTAAGTATAGCCTACTGACGAAGATCGTGATTGAAAGCAAGGATTTCGTGGTTTAATATTCCTCTTAATTTTCTACTTTGAACGGCATGTGTCATCCTCATTTTAACAGCACTTCAATAGAAGTTTGTACACAATCTTTATATTCATCAGTGGCGTACCGTGACCACTTTGACAGGGTGTTCAGTGACGGCAAAGCAACAGCGGGGGGTCTGGGGGACCTCCCCCAGAAAATTTTTAAAATTAACATTGAATTTGGTGCGTTCTGAGAGCATTTTCAACACAAATTCTGAACATGAACAGAACTGATAAAAATAATGTTGTCGGAATGGAAAAGAATACAAAATAGATATTTATTTGACAGCGCCTATGGAATGAAAGACTTAATCATATCAAACATTAAGTTGCACTTCTAAAGTCACATACTTCAGTTCAGTTTTTATTTCCGACCATCAAAACGAACAATATTAGCCTACTTGCCATAACACAGCAGGAGTGCGAAAAAACGTGAAAGTTAAAGCGTGTTCGAGATGGAAATGATTTACTTCATGCAAGGATTAGGCACGGTCGCAACACCTTGAGAAATGTACAAGCGAATTAAAAACAAACAGGTGAAAGTTAAAACAAAAAACAATAGCAAAGCAACTCGATAATAAACAAGAAAAGAAAGTCGATTGCTATGTTGGTCGGCTGTACTTTTATCCGCCGTACTACTTAGTAAATACGAAAATGTTTAACACCTCGACTACAGAAGGAAAATTCATCTATAGCATAGAGCTGGATGAATGAAACAAGAGTTAAGTTTGGCAAACAAAATTGTCTTAAATTCTAGGAGGCATCCACTTTGACTAAAAATACAATAAAACATTTGCAAAAGGCCTTTATTTTAGCTAAAATCTGCCTAATAACTTACTTTTGCAGTAGAAAGCTATTTTTCTGCGATTGCCTCACATCAAAGTAGCTTATTTTGATGTCTTTTCACAAACATATTTTGATGTCATTTCAACAAACATTTACTGGCACTTGGTGCATAAAAAACATTTTATCTTATCTTGTTTCCAACTCTGATCACCTCAAACTCTAATCCAACAAGCTAAACCTTGCTATTGCCTGGGATTCCCCCAATGACGCGCCAAGGTGTTCAGATCAGCGAGTGAACAGCCTGGCTGAACCATATGGCTGAACTAAAACCATTGCTGTTTTCGCTGCCTTGTGACGTCATTTTTCTTAATTGTTTATTTTAAATAGCACTCACTCGCCAAGGTGTCAGTGCACACGCAGCTTAAAGATTATGACCGAAAAAAATTAAAGGCAATGACCTCAATCGTAGGATTTCTTTGTGGGGTTTTCTTTGCCTGCCTTGCTCTTCTTTGCTATGAGCTAAACACATCAAGACGTGTTCCCCTTACGACCATCAGCACTCTTGATAACGCACCATGGCCGATCTTCATAGCAACTGTCGATACAAATCTTAAATATATCAGCTAAAGCTATGTGGGCTAATAAAGCTATAGCCTAAATAGGCTATATGTTGTTTAATTGTTTTTTGTTTTTTTATAACATTTTCTTTTTTTATTTTCCCTTTATATCTTAAATTTTTCTGAAGGTGTTGCGACCGTGCCAAATTTCTTTCAAATCAATAACTTACTTCGGTCTCAAGCACGTTTTAACGTTCGCGTTTTGTCGCTTCTACCCTTTTCTCGACGTTTGCTATGTTGACGTGTATTCAGGGGCGCCGGAACGATTTTTGACTGGGGGGGCAAGATTACGAAACAAGGGCACTTTTGTTTACTAAAAGGCCAATTTTTTTTCAAGTTTCAAGATAAGATATAGCGACCATGCTAATCTATCAGCTCATTATGTATTGAATAATGATAGCCTGCAAGTGTCCGGTATACAAAGAAGGGCATCATGCTATGTTATAATGATGTAACCTACTGTCAAGCCTTAAAGCAGCCTGCGGCCATGGCCGCTAAGTAGTCCTTGAATGACCGCCGGTGCTACCTCCTCAATCGGCCAAGTTTGGTCGCCGGTCTCTTCTAGCCAATTATTTAATTTCGCAATAGAATGATCGTGGATCAACTGTCGAAAATATGTAGTATCAAAGAGTGACGCAAAATTACGTCAGCGCGTCATAATCGCCACTGTTGCATTGTGCGGGAAGATTTGTTATTGATGGAATATATCCATCTGCGATCACTAGCGATGTAAGTCTTGTTTGTAATTCCCGACGTTTATTTTAACAAAGTCTTAATCCGAAGTGCTAATTTACATCGGCTGGTATAATATTGTCGTTTTTATGTCGATTCGATGTTGTCGGACATTGAATCGTTGTTAAAAAGGAGAACTAAGTTAGTTGACATCCGAGGGGAAAACATTTTTTGGTCATATTTTGCAAAAATTATGCTTCTTTTTAGTAATGTCCTTCACATCATTGAAATACTTATTTTATTACCTTGCGGTCATCGTCAACACATGTCGAACGTTGTTTTTCGTTGCTAAAAAGAATTTTAGGGGAGTGGCCAACTTCTTTAAAATCAGCCACATTGGAGACACTCGTGCAAGTGTCGTTAGATAGTCCCGCAGTACTGGATTACAATCCCGATAAAGCAGTTATTGCGTGATGTAACGATTCTATTGTAGGACGTCGCCCAGGCCCAGCCTTCAACAACGCTAAGTGATCATTTTAGCATTGTTGCAAGTTTAATTCTATTTATTTGTGCTATCGTTATTATTTGTATTTTGGCCTCCAAGCACGCAGATTTGGCCGCCGAGAAGGAACTCCCAATAAGCCACGATGGCTGCCGAAAAAAAAACGAGTTTTAAGGCCTGTAGGCCTACTGTGTTGCAAAATTTTGTGCCGTAAATATTTTTTTGAGACAAAAATGAAAGATTATAATTAGGCTAAAAGTGAATGGCAGAAATTGTTATATTGCGAAATGTGCAGTAGCTTACATGACTTTAAAAGGGCACCATTGCCCCCCTGCCCCTCCATTTGCAGAAAAATTGAGGGCAGGGGGGCATCCGCCCCCCCCTGCCCCCCGCTTCCGGCGCCCCTGCGTGTATTGTTTTGATATGATGGTCAGAAATAAAAACAACTGAACTGAACTGTTGGAGTATTAAAATTAGAAGGGGACAAGTTTTGCAATTGAAAAGAAAGCAATCAGCATGCAGCAAGATATTAGAATAGGCTATCATGAAAGTAAAGAACATCGACAAGCGATGGAAATTTTCTTTTTTTCTGGATTTCTTGGGGTGTTCAGTGAACACCCTGAATATACGCCACTGATATTCATAAGTCATAACATTGTCGATGAAGGGGACCCGAAATAAATTGGTACCGGGTCCGAGAAATCCTGTCAACGGCCTTGGGTTGGGTCACATTAATTCCACCTTTAAGTTAATTTTGGAGTGGATTTGGAGTCTAAAATGATGAAATTTTTTGCAGTCGGATTCGGGCGGAACTGGGTGTCAAGGAGTAACTGTGGAGTCGGAGTCTCAAAATCACACTCTGCTCAAAACTGGGACGCGCCAGCAATGAAACATAAATTGAAATGAATGGAATAAATCAATCAATCACTCCGTTTTGATCTAGTTTTGATCAACAACACCAACACCGTTTTTCACCTTCCATTATCTTTCCATCAACTGTGGAAAGTCCGCCCCCATATATAGCTCAGTTGATTAGAGCGTAACTGCGTGAACGAAGAAGCCTCAAGATCAAGCGGCGCTGGTTTGACTCTCGGGGTATGCGCTTGAGCAACGCACGTTAGGGACTGCTCTCCATTCAGCGGCATCTAATAAATGAAATAATTTCTCGGCAGTTCAATTCAGGCAATAACGCTTCAACAATCGCACACTTCACTTTGTCAATTTCGGTGACTTGCCCGCGATTTTTTCCCCACGAGCTTGTTGTCTCATTTGCATATTTCTGTAAGTGTAGCCATTACTGGTTACCGCGCGGCGCGTGTAACTGTTTTTACCGATTCATTTTTTTCGCGCGGTTTTCAAAGTCAGCAGTCGACTTTCGCCCTCCAGGTCCAAATCTAAACACTGAACTTGAAAAAAAAACGTAGCCTTGGAGACACATCTAGTCTAGTCAAGTTTTAAAAAGTTGAGAAAAGAAATTGATTCTAGTCACTCTAAAAATAAGATTTTCCGAATTTACTAAATACTAAATATTTTATTAAATATTTTCAGAATTTTACTAAATACTAAAAAATTATGATCAAAGCATCATCGGAATACAAGTAGACATGAATGACAAATCTATTTGTTTTATTGACATTTAGGCTACATGCCATATTGTTGTACAGCAAACAGAGAAGAATTCCAAGACCATTTGAGCAAATTAAGTGCTTTATGCCTCCAACTTAATAATTGTAACATATGTCTAATAGGAGATTTCAACGTCAGCCAAACAAATCAGTTTGGGAATATGTTAGACAAATTCTGTCATGACAATGACTTTGTTATCTCAGACCAAGAATTGTTACAAGCTAATACCTTCACTTATGTAAGTGAAGCACATGGCAAAACCAGTTGGATTGACCATTGCTTAAGTACAAAATCAGTGCATTCTACAATTCAGGAAATAAAGGTAATTCTACAGGAGTGCATAACCTCTGACCATAAACCTCTTGCAGTAACTTTCACCTTTGAAAACCTCCCAAGAGTGGAAACGGATAGTGGGTCTTTGTTGATGAAACCTAGCAAGATCCAATGGCAATATCTTTCTCAGCAGCAAAAAGAAGACTATAGAAGTTCAAGCAAGTATTTTCTTTCACAAGTACTCATACCATCCAAAGCCATTAACTGTACAGACCCCAATTGTAGTAACGATCTTCATCAAAGAGAAGTTGAATTGTTTTATGATAACTTGATACATGCTCTACATATGGCAGCAAATCCGTTTTCTCAGACAATCAAAAAAAGATCCAAATTAGAAATCACAGGATGGAATGACAAAGTTCACACTGCTCAGTCCAGGGATGGAGGAACCATTTCAAAAGTAGGTGGGCCCAGAGGCGCAGCAGTCAAAGTCAATCCAACTTATGGGGGGCTTCGCCCCCCAGACCCCCCTTAGCATTGCTGTTTTCCAAATACTTTATATCATTTATACATTGAGTTTTCATGATTGCCTTTCGTACCAACAAGCGAAAAGTTTTCATTTTTGGGCCCAATTTGGCCAAAACATTTACATAATTGTTAAATTGGTTTATGGTGATAAACCTTTGGTAGAGATGAGTTTGCTTTGTTGAACCATAGAGAAATAAAACATAGTAACCTTAGCGGGTTTAACATACTTTATTACCCACAAAAAATATAACATAATTAAAATAAACTCAAACGTTTTCGACACGTACGTGTATCCTCATCAGAAAACAACACATATATTGGAATGTTAACCAGACATTTGTTGACAAGGACCGGGGAGCACTTAAACCCAAACCTAACAACTAAAAGTGCAATTAAAGAGCACATCGCCTCTTGTGAAACGTGCACTGACAATTTCTCGATCGGCCAATTTAAAATCATCTCTCGAGGCAGATCTGATTTTCAGACTGAGGTCATGGAAGCCTTAAGAATCAAACGTAACAATCCATCTCTCAACCGGCAGTTATTCGCCTGTGGCTCATCGTTCCTTTTGTGTGTGGTCTAATTTTTTGTCCAATGCCTGTAGTCTACACCTCATGTGATCTGTTTCCCACCGCATAATTTACTCGTAATCATTCTCGTATCATTTGTTCAGTTTATGCTTTTCAGTCCAGAGTGTCGTTACAGTTAGGCTACAGTGCAAAGTCAAATTTATCTTACGATTTTTCATTTTATGTATATTGCAGATTTAATTCCTGATAAGGACACACCTACGTGTCGAAAACGTTTGAGTTTATTTTAGTTATATTATATTTTTTGTGTGTAATAAAGTATGTTAAACCCGCTAAGGTTACTATGTTTTATTTTTCTATGCTTTATAGTGCTGTACAAAATATGGCGATGAACACACAAATAAAAAAGAAACAATACACACACAGTTATACTGTAATAGCACCTGGGATAAATAATCTGTAGCATTATACAGTAGGCTGTGCGCATATGTAACAGCCGTAGCACCAACATGCAAATATAATACTGGCATCAACAATGCACAGCTAATTACCGTACCACAAAGTCTCAATACCAGGAGTACCGGTACTGGCATATACACATATTTAACAGTTACCGGTAGCAAAGTTATCTGGGAGTAACAGCCTGCAGTATTATGTGCATACACAACAGCTGCACCACCAATATACAAATATAATAGGCCTACTGGTATCAAACAGCAACAAGGTTCCTTCAACTGTCACTATATAGATGACTGCTATGCTGTATTACACTTAAACATCAATTAACATCAATTATCCCCATCTAGCCTGGTTTAAGTGCCTTCTTTTACAGACAAAGTTGCTGCATCCTCTACCCTTGCTGCAGCTAATAACTTATTACTTTCTCTATATCACAAAAAACTACAGGTTTTCTTGGTCAAATCTTTCGCTACCTTTTCAAAAATATTTGGCTTTCAAAAGTGGGTGGGCCAGGCCCACCCAGAAAATAAAGTAGGTGGGCCCAGGCCCACGAGGCCCACGTGGTTCCTCCATCCCTGCTGTTCACCAAGTTGCTAGAAATGCTTATCTAGAATGGTTGTCGAGTGGTAAGTCTCTCACTGGCCTTGCTTTTAACAAGATGAAAACAACTAGAAAAATTTTTAAATATGCATTACGGAAATGTCGATCAGAGACTGCACAGTTTAAAGCTGATTCTCTTGCTGAAGCCCTTCATCATGAAAATTCGCGAAAATCATTTTGGCAAAAAATTAAGTCCTCTAAAGTTAAAGGTCCTATCTCTTCAACAGTAGGAGGAGCAATTGGGTCTACTGCGGTGACTGAGATGTGGAAAAATTATTATGGCGATTTATTGAACTCTGTGCGTAATAATCCTACAAGTGAAGGAATAGACATGTTGATGCAAGACACTGAAGCCAGGGCCTGATTAAGGCTCATGGGGGCCCGAGGCACAGCTAAGTTTAGGGCCCCCTATTGGCAATTGCTTTCGATGCAGAGCAGGAGTGCTCAACTATTACTGCAAAATCGTTACACAATTTGAAATTGTTATTCAAAAATAACAAGTGTGCACACACTAGCACAACAACTTTCACTACCTACGCCTACGTTAGGGGGAAAGTGCTATAAAGTGGACCGGCTGATAATTTGGACCACTGCTGTTTTTTCAATGACTGAAGTAAATAATTTCATGGTTTGTGAACAGCTTGAATTAACCTTTCTTACTGACCTAGTTTTTACTGTTTTAGATTCAAAGGATTGAGCTGGTTCTTTGTTGTTACTAGAGGTTTTGTGTTTTGGGGGTCTGCAATGTTATTTTGCTGGTCCAAACTATTAAGAATTTTTCAAATATTTCTGCAGTTACAAAAGATTATACAAAAGTAATCTGCAGGAGAGGCATTACTAATGACTATCTGCCAAAATCTTGAAGAAATGTCCACTGTTTAATTCTAAATGACACCAAGCAGCATAAGATTATGCTAACTGTAATTAGGGGGGTGCTTAAAATTCAAAATTTTGTCATTTAACATTGAGTACATCTGAAAAGTATGCTACAGGTCATCAGATAACACACTAAAAAAGTTTTATGTGAAAATATTAAAGTTACCCCCCCCCAAGTGCAAAGTGAAAAATTTAGGGGGGTGCGCCTGCAAAAAAAGCACATTTTCTCAGATATTTTTTGAACTACTTATCACAAACACCTCATGATGGTACCAAATGATGCCAAATTTTGATTGCTTGCACATTTTGAGACTTTGGAGATAATTCTTCTCTTTTATGATGCAGTTTTCATAAAAAAGTGTTATTTTTAGCTTTAAATTTACATTTTTTTTAATTTTCTCTGCATTATGGTTGATTGGCTATGCACTCTAACAACAAAGTATAACCACATTTAGCTATTTATGAAAACTTCGGACCTCAGCAGTGATTCTAAATTAGAAAAACACTTTTTAAAAGGCCAAAATCTAACCAGTTATGACACTTATTGTATAAGAAATAATAATCAATAATAACAAATTGACAATAAGAATAAATATACACTCGTAAAATAACATGTAGGAATGGACTTTTGATTCAGTACTGATCAGTAGGGCAACCAATTTTTTGACCTAAAAACTTGAAATTTTGACTTTATAATTTACAAATTTTGACCTAATTTTGACCAATAACTTTCTTTGTTTGCAACTCAAACGTGAAATTTAGAAATTAAACCGTTAGGTAAGGATAGCTTCTTTTCTATTGAAATATGAGAAAAATGTGGAACACTCAACGACATCACAACTAACGAACAGGTAATGAAAGTCACTCAAAAAACTGCAAAAGATAAATATGGAGTGTCTAAATATCCCGAAATTACTGAGGGGGTTCTGCACTATTATACTTCAACATCAAGTAATGTTTCACATTATCGCCTTTGAAGTTTCTGTCTCTCGCCAAATTTTTTTCTAAAATAGGGAAGCTTCTCTCTACTGATACAGAAGTTGCTTGGGAGTTCCTCAGCCGGCTATAAAAATGTGGTGAAATATTATCTCGTCCCATTTTCACAATGCACTTGATGCCACTCCTTAAGATTCTTGCTTGAATATATTTTCCAATTTGGCAGCCATCAACACCAAAGTTAAGAAACCTCATTTTCTGGTAAGCTTCTTGAATGGTGTAACGGCTGTTTTCCATTTTCTGAATTATATCAAACAGTGCACTGTACTGCTCCTCTATTTCTACAAGGTGAGTAGCTAAATTGGGAGCTTTTACAGCATCTTGAGCATGCCGCAGCAAGACACCACCAATCCACCATCATGGAAGCCTTCCACAATATTTCTTACTTTTGGTAGACTTCTTGAATAATAGAAAGCAGCTTTCAACCAAAGGCCCATCTACAGTAGTTACATTTGGCTGTGGAGTGTGGAGGTTGGCCAATGAAAGTTAAACTAGCTCTTCTTGACCTGTTATTAATGGTCACTGCTTTAACCCTGGCAACCAACTCATCAACAGCAGGGTAGCTGGCTAATATTCAATCGTCAGTAGTGTGCGAAACAAGGTTATTACCTCAGAAATTGCAACAAATCGATTATTACGTCAGAATAGCAACAGAAATTGCAACAAAAAATCAGTATCTGTGTAGATTTAATAAAATATCAATAGAGAGAAGAAAAACTACGTTAAAAGAAAATTTTGACCTAACCATGAATTTTGACTTTTTTTTTACTTAATAACTTTGAAACCTCTCTTCGTGTCAGCCTGAAATTTAGTTTGTGGACGTTTTATAAACTTTGAACAAGGCAGAAAAATTTTGACTTTATTGACTTTTGGTTGCCCTACTGATCAGTGATCATTGTATGCAAATGTTTATTCATGATGTCAAACGTTTAACTGCAGTGTCAAAGTCATTCCAAGTTGCCATTGCACAGCTCTGCACTTTGCTGACATATGTTTTCATGTGCGAACTGTACACATCAACGGATAAACGTTGACGATTTTTCATAAGGCGAAAATTTCACTAGATCTTGGCATGGACAGTGAAGTATCAAGAGCATATCGCGCTTGACTGTACATCACAGTTGCTTGTGTTTCTGCTGAAAGTTCATTTGTGAGAAAACCATCTAGGCTTACATCTTCTTCCTTGGCAAAAGGACCACCAAACTTTCTCAAAAACTCCAAGTCATCCATTTTTTGCTTTTTGTTGAGCAAAAGCTGGGCTTCTTTAGAAGATAAGCGTCTTGTTTCACAAGATTTTGTTGTGCTAAGTCCCAAACTTGCATCATTATTGAAACCCTTTGTGAATTCTTGTAATGTTTTTTAAATTCACCAGCATCTTTGAGCTCAATGAGGTTTACCAATTTTGCTTTTACATGAGACTTGCTGCTGCTTGCTAGCTGTTTCGCACCATGAGTTTTGAGTTCATAATTGACATAACTAACGTCTTTTTCACTGTCCATATTGTTAATTGGTGCTGAATCCAACTTTGAATCTCCAGGTTAAAGAATTAAAGATAGAATAAACTTTCTGCATTGAAGTTTCCAAAGCCAAAAACGTTTCCTCTCTTCTTTAAAAAACCATCCGCCATACGACGAAGTACAGTTTGCACAATGGGAACAATTCGATTTTCTTGTACTCTTGAGCAAGATTGTACTTCATGGATCAATACTATTCACCAATTATATTATATTGCATTGTGCGAACCGTTCAGTACTGACAAAATTTAAAGCTGGTCAAGACAAGTCCATCAAATATTCTGCTTTGCATGTTTGCAAGTCATGGTCCAGTGTTTGCATAGTTTGGATCAAATCACTGTAAACCAAAGGGTCAAAATAAGTGATACTGAGGTAAGGTTAACTTATATGTATGCCAATGATTGCTCCAACAACACAAAAAACACTCAGAAAATCTAAATTAGCAAACGATCTAACAGTATCATACAAGCTAGAGTGTTGGTAATGTGGTCATATTTGTGGAGGAAAGCATGAACATCGTCCTGTATGCTCAATGCAACCCCACACAAATCTATTAAAACGCTCCATTTTTAATCACACAGCCAAGTTCTTTTTAGGTGCAATGAAGACACTAAACATTTTTGAATAGTTCCAAGGCTTATGATCAAAATCAAGTGATATCAGTCGCGAGGTACAATGAAGATACTGTTCAATAACTGTATCATACTGCGTGGTTGCATTGATTAAAAAACTTGAATAAATTTTTTTCTGAACCCAGCTCATTATCCATCTATCCACCTTTCGAACAACTTCAACAATCTTCCGGTTGAACATTAAGCAGGGATGAGTGAGAAACATCAGATGCTGTGGGATGTGATCAACTGTAGAAGTTTTACTCATGTCAGTTTGAAATGAGGAAAAACCCCTCATTTTGGGCCGCTATACTCCTCATTTTGGGCCACTATGAAGCTCAAATATATATTATAACTAAAGTAAAGGGTCCAAAACAGACACATGATAAATCTAACAACATATAAGTTACAATATACATATAAGGAGGGGCCCACAAATCGTTCAATCGTGCTATTTCTTATACAGTACAGTAACTGTAATAACTCCTTAGATTTTGGCCCTTCAAAAGCTGCTTTTCGTATTTGTAATTACTGCTGAAGTCCTAAGTTTTCAAAAAAGGGTTAAATGTAGTTATACTATGTTGTTAGAGTGCATATCAAGCACAATGCAGAGAAAATTTTAAAAAAATGTAAATTTTATGCCAAAAATAACACCTTTTTTGTTAAAACTACATCATGAAGACGTTTAGTTTTGTCCAAAGTTTAATTATGTACAAGCAATCAAATTTGGGCATCATTAGATACCAATGTGAAGTGTTTGTGATAAGTAGTTCAAGAAATATCTTGAAAAATCTGGATTTTTTTAGGCGCGCCCCCCCAAATTTTTCACTTTGCACTTGGGGGGGGGTAACTTTAATATTTTCACATAAAACTTTTTTAGTGTGTTATCTGATGACCTGTAGCATACTTTTCAGATGTACTCACAGAAAAACAATTTTTAAGCACCCCCCTACTGTAATATGGACCACCAGCCACCTAACTGTTTGGTAATATGGACCAGTGGCCCAGGTTATGGTCAATTGGTAGAAATTTGTTTCTCAGTAATGAAGACAGGCATAGAAATGAAGTTCCATGAGATTTATGCATTTTTTTCAAACTTTCTAGAGTGCATCATAAAATATATTTGTAACTTGCTTTCTTATAGTGATAAAAGCTGCAACCAGTAATTTGCATAATCACTTCATGATATCATAAACAATTTGATTAAATTCTGACGACATGTCAAAGCATGGAAATTGGATTTAAAATGGATTTAAATTCAGTAAATGGATTTAAAAAAGCAGGAATTTACTGAATTTATTCCTCTTGTATTTGATGAAAGTGATTTTCACTCAGCTGAAGTTACTGACAAGCCTCATGAAGTAGACACATCTCCAAACAATGTATCACCGCTGATAATTGATGATCAAGATATGTCTACTCAAGATGCAATTTCTCGAAACATTTCACCTTTGTCACAAGATGTGGTAAACATTGAGAAAGTGGCAAAAAACTCTATCATGTCAACAGAATTAAATGCTGGAATTTTAGCTGATGCACCGTATGAAGCAATCTCACAAGCACCAGGACCATCGTCATTGAGTGTTAAGAACTTACAACCTTGTTCAGTTAGCATTTCATGCAGGGTATCTGTCGAGGACATAAGCCCACTTCCAAAGCAAGTTACGAAGGGAACAAAATGTAGAAAAACTACAAAGGCTACTGTGCTGACAGGTACGCCACACAAACATAAAATCAAGTTCACAGAAAAAGCTAAATCAGCAAAACAAGTGAGAAAAGTCTTAACCTTCAAGTTTTCAAAAAAGAGAGTTATTCCAAGCAATGCTGCTTCTGCATGCACTTGTCTTGTGTGTGACGAGTCCACTGATGAGGATTGGATTTAGTGTTGTCAGTGCAAGAAATTGGCCCATAAAAGTTGTGCTGATATATCAAATGCTCATTTTTACTATTGTGACAACTGTGCCAACGATCAATGATTTGAAACTTGTTCAAGATGACTAGATCATGAACGTTTCAGACTATTTTTATTTATTGAGTGTTTGTGTTCTATTTCATGCCTTTGAAGTTTGACTTCCTTGATATGTTTACTTTCACATGGCAACGGTCCATATTACAGTATGGTGGTTGGTGGTCCATATTATGAAACAGGGTGGTTCATTTTAGAAACTGGGTTGATAATATGGACTACTATATTAAAAAAATAATAATGTAGTTTTCTTTGTTTGTGTTATGTTTTTTTGATTGGAATTGTTTTTGCTTTTTGCAAACTAACTAGCCTGTAACTAATTAAATAAAGTTAGTTGCACCCCAATGTTGTGGATCTTTTTAAAAATATTAAGATTTTTCATTAGGTGGTCCAAATTATAGTACTTTCCCTACTAAGGTAAAAAAATGGGGGCCCCCAAAACCAGGGGGCCTGAGGCCTGTGCCTCATGGTTAATCGGGCCCTGACTGAAGCTAATGCCAATATCGAGAAATATCAATGTAGCCTACTACTGAAACTATACAAATGCTACTATGCAAATTACCCTTTAATAGATCTGCTGGAAGTGATAAAATTACAGCTGAACATCTAGTGTATGCAGATAAACTATTGTGCTTCTTATTCAGCTTATTGTTTAACATATGCCTTTCTCATGGTATGCTGCCCTCACCTTGTTTAAATACCATAATTATCCCTGTTTGTAAAAACAACAAAGGCAATATTCAGGATGCTGGAAATTACAGACCCATTGCAGTGGCAACTATAGTGTCCAAATTATTTGAACATTATATCCTTGAGCATATTTTACCGTTTTTAAATACATCTGACAATCAGTTTGGATTTAAGCCAAAACATGGCACAGATTTATGTGTTTATCTTTATAAACAAACAATATCTCATTACATACACAGCAATAGTCCTGTGTTTAGTGTATTTCTGGATGCATCCAAAACATTTGATAGAGTTAATCACAATATCTTATTTAACAAGTTAGTTTCACGGAATGTCCCTATGTGTTTTGTACGATTATTGAAGCATTGGTATAAAGAACAAATAATGAGAATAAAGTGGGGGAATCAAATTTCTGACCCCTTCCATGTCACCAATGGAGTAAGGCAGGGAGGGGTTTTAAGTCCTTACCTGTTTTCTTTGTATATAGATGACTTATCGACTGATTTGAATTCCCTAGATGTCGGATGCAATACTAGTTCATCTCACTTGAATCACCTAATGTTTGCAGATGACTTGTGTTTAGCCTATTTAGTCCAAGTGCTAAAGGTTTCCCAAAAACTCATTGATGTCTGTGAATCCTATGCTTCTAGACATGACATTATTTTCAACTGTAACAAAACTGTTGGATTGGTCCATCAATGTCGCAAATTTAAAGTTTTGACTTCTCCATGCTGTACAATACACCAATTAAATTTGTTAGCCAAGTGAAATATTTAGGTATACTGATTGATGATACCATCAGTGATGACGCGGATATTAAAAGGCAAGTGCGACCTCTTTATGTCGCTGCCAATCAACTTAGGTCCAAGTTTGGAAATTGCTCTACCGAAGTTAAAAATGTAATGTAGGCTACCAATCATATTATATGCCAATGTATGGTTCGCAGTGTTGTACGCGTCATTGAAATAATTTGACGGCGTCAGCGTCAGCGCGAATTGCCTAAAAACTTTACGGCGTAAAGTACTGCGTAAGCTCTTAAAGAAATTGACGGCGTCAGCGTCAGCGCTAATTTCTAGCGCTATTTTTTGCCAGCGTCTCATAAAACGGAAATATTTCAAACAAGTTCAGGCTAACAATAGCTATAAATAAAGAGCAGGTATTATGTTTCGAGACTGTATTGTAATTAGCTGCTCAGCCTATATAATTAGTTATTTCCTTGCAAAAAAACAAGCATTTCAAAACGTTTGTCTGACAATCTGCTGCGTTTGGGACGCATATTCAGGGGCGCCGGAGCGATTTTTGACTGGAGGGGCAGGAGTATGAAAAAAGGGCACTTTTGTTGCTGAAAGGCCAATTTTTTTTTAAGTTTTAAGATAAGATATAGCGATAATGCTCATCTATCAGCTCATTATCGAGTAATGATACAAGTGTCCGCTATAGGCTACAAAGAACAATGGCACGGAAGGGCATCATGCTATTTTATAATGATGTAATATAACATACTGTGATGGAGAATTTTGTGTCATGAATATTATTTTGAGGCAAAAATAGAACATTAGGCTATAATTAGGCTAAAAGCGAATAGCATAAATTGTTATATTGCAAAGTGTGCAGTAGCTTACATGACCTTAAAAGGGCACCATTACCTCCTCTTCCCTCCCCATCCACAGAAATTTGAGGGCAGGGGGCATCCGCTCCCCCTGCTCCCCTCCTCCGCTTCCGGCGCCCCTGCGCATATTGTCCTTTCCAAGTGAAAACATGCGTTCCACAGCAGCGCTGGTTGGTATTGGTGTGTTGTATTTCAAAAACAAGTTGAAAACGTTTAGTCGAAAAGGTATCACTGTTCCAAGCGTGCTGTGATAGTTTAGCATATATAAATCTTTTAACGAGGTCCACTCCACCAACATCGCTCTTTTCAGGGGCATAGAGCTCTTGAAATAAAGTATATTCAACGTCCGCGATGCTATTCATTGATTTTTCGCTTTCAGTCTCTGATCCCTCGTTCTCAGTACATGGGTGATCACCATTTGGCAAACTTCTTCCGCATGTATTCCAGGGAGCCATTCCAACCAACGCAAAAACTGGTAATTCGGATGAGTCGCGCTGGCAAGAATACATCGTGAAACTCTTATTGTGAAACGAGATTTTCCATGAAAACAAAAATTGACGCTTAGCGCTTGACGCTTAAAATCGACAAAATAGTTGACGGCGCTATCACTTCCGTCAACTGAAAAATAAATTGACGGCGCTAGCCTCAGCGTCAACAAAAAGTTGACGCCGTCAAATGACGCCGTCAAATTGACGGCGTCAACGTACAACACTGATGGTTCGCAACTGTGGTGTAACTATAAAACTTCTACTTTAAATCGCATACGAGTTGCTTACAACGACTCGTACAGAATTATTCACAATTTGTCGAGATACGACAGTGCTAGAGTGTATCAGGTACAGAATAACGTGTTAACCTTTGATGCTCTATTAAAAAAAAATTGCTATGCATTTGTAGAACGTTGCAAAAGTTCAATTAATCCACTTTTGCGCAATGTTATGTCTTCTGATTACTATTTTAATTCTACATTTTATATTCACTACAACAGTATTTTGTACGTTGTCTGATGTAACCTACTTGGTGTGGTGTTAGTCTCATATTTTGTGTGATGACTGTTAAAAATTTGAATTCTATGGACTTTGAGTCTGATTGCAAACAAATAATAATTAAGATTTAACCCTAACCCTAAGAATTAGTAGCCTAACTGTCGGCAGCAGTGGCCGAGTGGTTAGCGCGTTGGGCTCGCAGTCGAGAGCCTGCATGTTCGACTCCAGCCACCCGCACTTGCTGTTGTTTCTCTGGGCAAGAAACTTTACGATATTTGCCTCTACTCAGTGATCGATTTCGAGCAATGGGTAGTAGCCTACCAAATTTAAGTCAGAAGTAGAGTAGACAACCGGAAACAGACATTGCCGTCGGCTGCAGTGTGGGTCAGGTGTACGTCGGAAGGCGTCGGAAGGAAGGCGTACACCGATGCATAGCGCTCAAGTCCGCTTTCCCGCAATGCAGGGTAAAGATATAACAAACAAACAAACAAACCCGTTACCGTAACCTTACCTTTTTGGAAAAGCTTTTGTGCACTACAAAAATTATTTTTTTGACTTCGATGGGCGTCGAACCGATATCTTCACGAATATAAGGCACAAGATGAAAGCATTTAACCAAACACGCCAACGAAAAATGTTTGCATTCATCACACTGATTAGGCTAATAGGCTACAATCTCTACAAAAAGTTTGTAGGAAAAAAAAATTTGCGACCAGGCATGCGTCAGCGTTTCAAAGCCTCTGCAACTATGTAACACTAGCTGCGAAACTGCCAGGATTAAGGTCTCGAAGAAGCTTTTCCAGTCCGAGGATAAAGACTCAATCAATCAACACTATTAATGACGTCACATCACAAGTTGATTAGGCTACCTGCTGGCGCGAACATGTAGAGAACGGTAAGTAGGCCTACATGTAAACATCATGAGCGTTTTATAATGGTTTTGGCAGACAATTTTTGTTTTGGCATTTTTTTTGTATTTTTTCGAAGTTCGTTTTTTGCATTTTAAATTGAAGTTTAAAACAACCTGTTTTATCCTATCTATTTGCAGTATTTATATAAAATCAAGAATAAAATGGCAATTTTTACTTTTGAAATCCTATAGTAAATCCTATGGTGGCGTGCTCCTTCTATACAAAAAAAGCATCCAACAACATTATCGCACAATGACACATTTTTCATTGATTGACTAGCTTAAAACAACATTTGACATTCTTTCCCCTGATGCCGCTGATACGACAGTTTTTTGAGGTGCACTGCATTTGGTATTTTTAAAATTTTAGTCTGGCAACTCTATACTGCACTTAGCCTTAGCTGGCAGCAGCTGCATTAACTGCTGAACAGGGCTACTCGACTTATATGCATTAATTAATCATAGGCAATAATATATAATCTATTAATTGATATCGTGTTTTTGTGTTCACTCAGGTAAGAACAAGGCCCTGAAACATATTTGAAGTTGTATTTAAATGCATTGCTTCCCAAGTGAGTTTTTATAAGTTGATGCTCAGACTTTTCACAAAACTTGTCAGCAATATTTCTTATCAGCATGTGAAAGACTTGCCTGGTTTGTGAAAAAAAGGTTACAAATTTGAGTGAAGAGAAAGTTTCACACACAAATACGGGTGGAGATAAAAGTTTAAAATACGTAAGCGAAGAAAATAAGTTTCAAATATTAATGGATTGAAGAAATGTTGGATTGTAGAAGCCAATAACCTAACATGGCTTACCGCCGCGATAGTGTCAAAGGCCATTTAACGACTTCTTGGCCTTGGTGGCTGGCGGAACTGAGAGGCCTGGCTACATTTACCATTTATTACCTTTTCTTTCGTTGAGGGTGGCTGCATGACTAGAAGACCTTGGCTTCCAGGTCACTTCGCAGTAGGGTGGAGTGAAAAAATTTTTTTTTTCCAAATCAAAAAACATGGGGTCTGTATACAGGCCAAATGACCCGAAACGGCTTTTAAAAACATTTTTTGGGGGTAGCTGTTAATATTGGCAGCGCTACCACCACCTGGTGGCCACAAGCGAGCAAAAATTCTCAAATACACCATAACTTTTGATACACACATGCTAATGGGTTGGTTTTGGTGTCTATAGATGCATAATACATATGTTTATATCTGCTCTAAGAGACATGTTTTCTTTAAAATTCTTATAAATTAAGTTATTTGCAAAAAACTGATTTTTTGCATTAAAATTTAATGAAAAAGTACAACTTTTATTTTAGCTGCCTCTGTAATAGCAACCGTCACTCTGAAAGACCATGGTATTATAACAAATGAAGAAACCGCGTTTGTTATAGACCAGGGCTACTCAACTAATGTTAGCAAAGGTCCATTTTGACAAGTTGAATATTTTTGGGGTCCGGTGAATATTTCATATGCAGCCACGAAAATTAAACATCCAGTAGTCTACGAGCACCGAAACACTTTTCAGGTAGTATGTAACACGACTTGGATTTTTGTCTGACACAAACAAAAAAATAAAAAAGGAAAAAATGTATTGTGTTTCTTTGTAGTGTAGCTGTGTGGATCGCACATCAGAGAAGACGGCAAAGTGTTGGGGGGTCTAGGGGCAAAGCCCGAAGACCCTTGGGTAATCACAAAAAATTGCTTTTTCCTGATGGAAATCTGTTTAAAGAGGACCTAAAATGTGGCAATGAGGTTGTTCTTCCAGAAGCCCGAATTCCACCTTCAACACCCAGAAGGTCCGGATTCGTACCGCGGTCCGCCAGTTGAGTAGCCCTGTTATAGACCGTTGCAAGTTGCGAAGAAAACAAGCTAAATACAGAGAAGAAATGAGTAAGAACGATGATGAGTTGTATTCAAAAGTCGATGAAATACATGTAGATGGAAGGAACGATTCAACTCAAAGTGTTACCCAAATTAACAACAAATATTATCGCAATTCTGTGCTTGAAGAGCATTATGAAATAGTAGGGGAACCTGGTGAGTTCTACTTGTCTCATGTAATTCCTGAAGATAGAAAAGGCATCAGTATTGCAAAAGTGCTTCATGATGAATTGGAAGGAACTGTTCTCTTGGATCATCTTCGTGTGATAGGTAGCGACTAGCGATGGCACAGCATCCATGACGGGAGTCGGGAGCCCATCGAAGGGCAATTGACTACTTGGAACAATTAATAGGTAGGCCATTTGTTTGCTCCATTGCAATGAGCTTCTTTTGCCTCATGTTTTTATAGAAATTGATGGCACAACCAAGGGGCCTGATTCCTTTTCTGAAAATATTGGGAAATACTTATCTGGTTATGTTTCAGACTGGAATATAGTCCCATCCCATAGAAATCTCTAGTGTTAATTTTCCAGAATTACCAAATGCTATTGTGGATGATCTCAGTTCTGATCAGTATTATTCGTACAGAATATGTTGGGCGGCACTTCTTGGAGATGTGGATGCAGATCTTGCATTATTACTTAGAAGTCGGTGTCAAGATGGCTAACTTTGGTGTGTAGGTTCTTAAGGTTTTATGTTTCTGTATCAACGCCATCTCAAAAGCTTGTCATTATTGTAGAATTTTGCATAAAGGTTTATTTCCCCTCTTGGTTTGTAATTAAACACAAACATTCGATATCTGACAATGCCAAGAATTTCTACAACATGATTAAAAGAATAATGACCTTTCCAAACTCAAAAGTACAGAAGATTGCTCTGAAAACTCTGCAACGAAATGCTTTCTTTGCAAACCCTGAAAATAAATTAATTGGTACGCTTGGAGATGAAGATACCAAAAGAATAGCCGTCCATAAAATACATGCTTTGCATGGTAATACAACATCAGCCGTAATGTTTGATTCAGACTACTTTGATGGTGGGGCATTGGAGCAATCAGATAGTGAGGAGAATGAACAATCAGACACGCCCGCTTCTACAGCTACTGTCAGGAAGTTCATGATTCCCAAGTTAAACGTTAGTGCAAAATGTTACTACAAACCAGTAAACATGAATGTGTTGGAGCTGACAGAACCACCCATTCTAAGAAGTTTATCTAATAGCGACATTGATGACGTTAGGAGAACACCCTTTCGTATGAATCATCCTTGTTATAACCAAGCCGTGGAAAGTCATATTCATTCAAGTTGTTACTGAAGCAAGTGCATCTGTTTGGGGTTTTGGTCGACGTGATGAAATGATTGGTCAAAAACTGAACCAAGCAAACTAATGAAAAGACATGACACGAAACAACAATTTTCCTGTTGACGAAAGTAACAAATAATTTGATTTGATTATGAATGATAAATGAACATGAACAACATAATTGATGGAAATTAAATAATTAATAGTAAATTGCTTTTGGTAACTTGGTAAGCTAATGTTAAGAATATTGCTATCACAGTAAATTAGCAAACTATATATATTGTGAGAATCTAAAATGTCATTGATTTAAATAATAATTTGAATTTGATTGAAATTTAAAATGTCAATAATTGCCAATTGAATAGTAGGCTATTGGGTTTATGATTAAATATAATGTGATACTGATTACAAAAAGAATGATGAATTGAAAAAGTTGTAATTCATTATATAAAACTCAACATGTACTGTATAGTGTATATTACATTTCCTACACATACAACATTATACCAGCATACCAGGGCCTTTCACTACAGTACATAGTAAATTCCACTTAAATCAAATATAGTTATTACTATCTGAAGCCTTTACAAATTGTTTCACCTAACGGATCATCAGAAGGTCTTATTCAAATAGAATCAAATAGAAAACATGGAAAAAGCAAGTTGAGGAAGAAAGCAGCAAGGTGGGCTTGACAAGAGAGGACGCGCTAGACAGATCGATGTGGAGGCAGGGTGTGAAGACGATTGCGGCACTTGGAGGTGAATCCGGCCACCCTCGGTAACGGGGACATCACCGGATTAAAACTGGACTACTACTACTTCAGATAGTAATAACTATATTTGATTTAATTTGCTCTGCTTTGCTTTTTTGGCTTAGCATTGAGCACTTTTTTGTAGTATTGATAATTTTCATTGTTGTAAATTCCACTTATAAATGAACAGTTAAATTTGTCAAAATCATTTTTTGCTAATAACTCAATTTACAAGTGTTTTAGAGAAAACATGTCTCTTAGAGCAGATATAAACATGTGTATTATGCACCTATAGACACCAAAACCAACCTTCTAGCATGTGTGTATCAAAAGTTATGGCATATTTGAAAATTTTTGCTCGCTTGTGGCCACCAGATGGCGGTAGCGCTGCCAATATTGACAGCTACCCCCAAAAAATGCTTTTAAAAGCCGTTTTGTGGGTCATTTGGCCTGTATGCAGACCCCATGTTTTTTGATTTGGAAAAAAAAAATTTTTTCACTCCACCCTACTTCGCAGCCTCCCATTGCAGTATCCACAGATTCTACGTTCGATTGTTCATTTGTACTATTTGAGGTTTCTTGATGAATGTGTGTATTTATACTCGCAACAAAATAAACTCCAATCAATCAATGCAACCTAATTCGTACCATGAACAATTCGTACCGTCAGTTCGTACCTTGAAAAGATCAAGAGAAAAAATTAAAAAAAGCCGTAGTCGCTGATCGCAGTTTCTGCAAACGTTTAAAAGGGTTAGGGTATCTGAATATCGGTATCCGTAAACAAACAAACTGAAAAGATCAAGAAAAAAAAATAGAACATCACAGTTTTCGTTTTCTGCAGTTTTCGCAAACATTTTAAAATTTCTGATAATGCAAACATTTTAAAATTTCCGGTAATTATCCTAAGAGTTTGCCGAAGTCGCTGATCGCAGTTCCCGCAAACATTTTAAAAGGATTAGAGTTGATCGGAGTTTCCGCAAACATTTAAAAGGGTTAAGGTTTAGGGCTAGGGTGTTTGCACAAACAAAAAACTGAGAAGATCGAGAAAAAAAATAGAACAAAGCCGAAGTCGCTGATCGCAGTTTCCGTTTTTTCCGCAGTTTTTGCAAACATTTTAAAACTTCCGGTAATGATCCTAAAAGTTTACCGAAGTCGCTGATCGCAGTTTCCGCAAACATTTTAAAAGGATTAGGGGTTAGGGTTGATCGGGTGCAACCTAATTCGTACCATGAACAATTCGTACCGTCAGTTCGTACCTTGAAAAGATCAAGAGAAAAAATTAATAAAAGCTGAAGTCGCTAATCGCAGTTTCCGCAAACATTTTAAAAGGGTTAGGGTTGATCGGAGTTTCCGCAAACATTTTAAAATTTGTGGTACGGTAATGATCCTAAGAGTTTTTGTTTATTTGCGGAAAATTTTACAATGTTTGCGGAAACTGCGATCAGCGACTTCGGCTTTTTCTAATTTTTTTCTCTTGATCTTTTCAAGGTACGAACTGACGGTACAAATTGTTCATGGTACGAATTAGGTTGCATCCCCGCAGCACTGCGATCAAAAAGCTTTTAATTCACCTTTTATGGCCTTGTTACATCTTGGAATGGTTATGGCGTCATACAGGTCATGTCAAAACATAAAGACTATTTAATTGTAGATCTTTGATACTGTATGTTAACAAGTATAATAGTCTATATAATTGTATTCACTGTGATGGTCACAAATAAAAACATCTGAACTGACATGCACTAGCACTAGTTTTTAGTGCAAACACAATATTAGACGATGTTTTTGTCATAACCAATGTGTATGGTAAATATAATATGGCAATGGAATTGTTAGGAAAAGCATATGTTTTTTTATTCTTAGTGGCCTACTGCTGCAGAAGTTTTAGTGAGTTTTTGCTGAAGTTACTATAGGCCTATCAACATTTCGCTAGCTTATTTTTGTCATAACAACACATTACAAATGTTGCGCAGTTTAAATCATTAATCTGGTGGTTATCTTCAGGTTGATAGAATTTTTGGCTATTTTTTACTCACAGCTTATAATGGGAAAGCACAATAGCAAACTGAAGCCAGAAGACGTCAGAGATTTGAGAGCAATCACAGAGTTTAATGAACACGAGCTTCAAGAATGGTATAAAGGTTTCATAAAGGTGAGAATGCATGAAGAAATTAGTGATAATTTGGCTTAAAGTGTCAGAAACATACTAAGCATTTCTTACAAATTGATTCCCTATTTATAAAGTTGTCTGTTTTTTTCAATCACAATTGTCTCATGATTTATCAATTATCATATCCAATGATTTATTTCTTGATTGTAATAACAATTATACTTTCATCATTTTGACTAAACTAATTCATTTATATATGTACCATACATCGTGTGAGTTCAATGAGTTGTTATGTTTATAAAAGAAGCAAAAGGTATATATACCATATATATTGTGAATATTTTCCCTGTTTAGCCTACTCAAACAAGATGTTTGACTTTAGCATGCGCTCAGCATGTTGTTCAGATCATCTTTTTTCCGGTCCACGACATTAAGGCGCGAACAAAACGGCGCGAGACAAAAAGGCGCAGAAAAAACGGCGCAGAGACAAAATGGCGCAGAGGCAAAACGGCGCAGACAAAACGGCGCCAAAGTCAACGTAACAATCTTTTTTTCTTTTGAAAATACTTAACTCAAGCGCTATAGTTGATCAATAATAGTTTTGATTCAAACGCGTTGCTCATTTCAAGTTCATTTGGGAAGCACGAAATAACATTATTGTAAAGAGAAACTACCGTGCAATAATATCTAATTTGTGATAATTAAATGAGTTCAATAACACTCAATGACATTCTTAATTCAAATGCGTTGCTCCTTATATTCGAAGTCAAGTTCAGTCGGGAAGTAAAGACCACATTTGGTCGGGGAGCAATTTGAAACAGCGTACATTTGTTTGCAATAAGTTCAAAGATTATGTCGCATCATTTTCAAGACAAAATACGGCGCGATTAATATTCCCGCATCACACTTTGCGTTCTGTCTCTCACACTAACAACCGTGACGGCTTATCAACTGCCAAGAAACTATTTATTCTGTAATTATCCAGCTGACAAAAGTGCAACCTCGGAAACAACTGAGTGCATCAATAATAGTTTTGATTCAAACGCGTTGCTCACTTCAAGTTCATTTGGGAAGCACGAAATAACATTATTGTAAAGAGAAACTACCGTGCAATAATATCTAATTTGTGATAATTAAATGAGTTCAATAACACTCAATGACATTCTTAATTCAAATGCGTTGTTCCTTAAAGAAGTTTAAATGCTTTTGATGTCATCCGTCCGCCACTGGCTTTCCAAGAAATGGACACGGACAAATTATTTCGGCTTGAGAGGGGAGTGTTGGAAAGCATGTCCAAAAGTTTAAACCAGAAAACTTTGGAGAATTTTTTTTAAAATTGCTGAAAAAAAGTAGCCTACTGTTGTGAAATGCAGTGCGTAATTTCATTTGTGCAGTTTCGTTCAGTTGAGGAACATTGCAAATTAATTATTTTACCAGACAGCGCAAAAGATTTGAAAAAAAAACCTTGGCGATTTCAAAACAAACAATGAGTGGGAACCGTGTTTTTCTACCATACAACTATTTTCGTAGGCCACATTCCATTCTCAAAACTACACAGCTGGTAAGGAGCTAAAAATAGCACGCTTGAATCAAAAACTTCAACAGTCAAAGTTCGCGTTGTGACATCACAGAGGTCGGTGAGATGAAAACAAGTCCGATTGCCCCAGGTTGCAGAAAAATGCTTTGATCGTACCTGCTCTCCCAGTCAGCAAAGATGGTTTTTTTTACATTGTTTCAATGTCTGCTGACCATAAATCAATGTAAAAAGAACCAGTTTTGCTGGCTGGAACATACATCATAGTGTTAATGTAACTCAGAACTAGTAAACTCTGTAAAGTTTAACCAGAATTGTAAACAGTTGTATCTATGAAGTATCAGTTGTCTGTGCGTTGCTGCCTAGTCAGCACAGACACCTTCTCAACAATTACGCCCATTCACAATAACCTTTTTTTAGTAAATTGGTTTAAACCAAGGGTCTCAAACTCAAATTGCTTTGAGGGCCGAAAAGAAACTTGTAAATTAAACCGAGGGCCGCAGTATACAACGAGAACGAGAAGTCAATAAACAACATAACACAGTCAAAATGCAATAAAAAAGAGAGTAAGAACGCTCCAAGAAATTGAGATCGCAAGAAAAAATAGTAAAAATAAAGAGATGAAAAAACACTGTGAGAACACAAGAATGGAAACGCAAAAAAAAAAGAGCGCAAACAAAACGACGGACCTGGAAAGCAAAAATCTTGCAATCTACTTTCAAAAAAAGCGGAAAGAACTAACCCTTGAAGAACTTTTTATCAGCAAATACCAAGGTTACTGTTGCAATGTCAACACAATAAGGCTCAAGTTGTCAACCTCCACGTGGTGAGCCCTGGATTCGACTAATGACAACAAACCGACAAGTAGCAAAGTCAAACGAGAGAAGAAGAAGAATAAGTGAATAGGCAATGTGATTGTGATTTAACAATACGAGTTTCTCGCACGCAATAAAATGGCGCGACAGTGCTAAAAAGTCATGTGAAGTTTGATGGGCATTTTCAGATTTTTTGAGCAGCTTCAGAGTGCATTGTATTTAATTCTGTAGAACAAATATGTACCGTAATGTAATAGTTAGTTATTTCAAAGATTAAAAGTGCATCGCGGGCCGCACCAAAAGTCCTCGAGGGCCGCATGCGGCCCGCGTGTTTGAGACCCTTGCTTTAAACGAATTAATCGTATCAAAACGTCTGGCAAATAGGTGGTTCGATTAACCGATTTCGTCTGTATAAGGAATGTATTTTGAAAACGAATTCGCATATGTATATGAAGGAATCAACGTTAGACGAATTTGATTTATCATAAAATTGACTGCCTCCAATGATTGCACAAGTGGACATCGTTTGTTGTTACGTTTCAAAAGATAAGTGCTGTTAGAATAGAACATTGTTGTTTTAGCTTTGATTTATTATCATCATGGTTGAATCAATGTAAAATGACGTAACTCGTGAGTATAGACTGCGAAAAGTCTGTAACTATATATTTTTGCACTACGTTTTGTTTTGCATCTGTTTCTGCAGAAACGTGGTAAATAAACAATTCCTGATTTCGCTAATTGAATCGTTCTAAACATCGGCAAACCGTTGCAATTTGTACCCAGCTCAAAAAGTAAAAATAAAACCCGTCTGGTAAAACAATGGAATTGTTAGCTGTGTAAGAATATATTTTTTGCGGCTTGTAGCCAAATCTGCCTACATCACAAGCAAACAGTTGTTTCCGATCTTCGCACCTTTCAAAACAAACAATTTTTACGTCTAAGCACTGTGGTCGCACTTTTGCCAGCTGGATAATTACAGAATAAATAGTTTCTTGGCAGTTGATAAGCCGTCACGGTTGTTAGTGTGAGAGACAGAACGCAAAGTGTGATGCGGGAATATTAATCGCGCCGTATTTTGTCTTGAAAATGATGCGTCATAATCTTTGGACTTATTGCAAACAAATGTACGCTGTTTCAAATTGCTCCCCGACCAAATGTGGTCTTTACTTCCCGACTGAACTTGACTTCGAATATAAGGAGCAACGCATTTGAATTAAGAATGTCATTGAGTGTTATTGAACTCATTTAATTATCACAAATTAGATATTATTGCACGGTAGTTTCTCTTTACAATAATGTTATTTCGTGCTTCCCAAATGAACTTGAAATGAGCAACGCGTTTGAATCAAAACTATTATTGATCAACTATAGCGCTTGAGTTAAGTATTTTCAAAAGAAAAAAAGATTGTTACGTTGACTTTGGCGCCGTTTTGTCTGCGCCGTTTTGCCTCTGCGCCTTTTTGTCTCGCGCCGTTTTGTTCGCGCCTTAATGTCCTGCTTCGTCTTTTTTCAGTATCTTTTTGCGAAATGCAAAGTTATGCATGCATAATAAATGTATGAAGGTGGTAGAAATAAAATAAAACAAAAAAGCAAGCGGCCTTGTGTATTGTGATTTATCGGGGACTTTGACTGCTTTCTAATCCTTTGTGATTATAAGTGGCAAAGTACTTTATTCACAAGGCCACTTGCGTAAAAATTTTCTTGAAACTTCATGTAGGGATGGGCAAAATAGAATACCGTACCGAATATAGAATAACGGGTTGTGAAGCCTAACTGGTGTCAAAATGCATATGAAATCGGATAATTGAAACCGCTTTAACAATTGACTTCGTACCACTCCGTCTGGTCGCAACGAATTCGTTGCAGCGAAAGTAGAATTGTTTATCGATTTAGTGCAATGCGATGTAGGAAAAACGCACGAGTTTCGTTGTTCGCATTAAAGACATCTTTCTTGTCAAACGCTTTGCAGTCCTCACAGTCTTGAGGAAGTACGTACGGGTAGCTGGCTTTGTCTTAGCTTTTACTATGCCAGTACAGTGACATGGACGACTTGTTGAGCTGTGAGATTGAAATCTTCAGAAATAGATACCTATCTCACGTTGTTGAAAGCATCCACTACATTTGTTGAAAACGCCCTTGTTTGGTTGAAAGCAAACAAAAATCAATTGTCTTGTTTATATCAGTTAGTTTCAAACTATTTTTGTGTACCTGCCACATCTGCTTCTTCAGAGAGAGGTTTTACAAGTGCAGGTTTAACTGCCACCAAGTTGAGATCCCGTTTAACTGGTAAACATTTAGAAAGCCTAAATTTGTTACACTGCAATAAGTAATTTTTGTGATGTTCATTGTTTTTGTAAACTCATAAAAATCATTAAAATGTGTCGATGGTAAAAACTCTCAATTATTCTAGAATAGATATCTATATTCTATATTCGGTTTCAGTATTCTAGAATAGCTATGTATTCTATTTTGCTCATCCCTAACTTCATGGCAGACAAATGCGGCCAACGGAAGTGCGAGACTCGACGGACAAAATATCGGTTAAATTTGTAAATTTATCGCGGTCATTGCCGCCTTCAGTTTTGAGGCGTTATCAGGTGAAATTTTGTCATGAGCACTATCAACGTGAAATTTTGCGGTGATTTGCAATTCATGATCACTCTTTGGCTTCTTTAAAGCTTTTGTTTCAAAGGAATATAAAACACGTTAAGCCTAGAGTTCATAATCAGAAAATTTACATCCGCCTCCAGACATTATTACAGTTTCATATATTGAAATGGCCTGTGAGTAAGATCACTACGGTTCGAATTTTTTGCTATGCTACTTTAATGACTGCTCCCAACTAAAATATAACAGAATAAGAATCATACAACAAGAAGGATGGAAGACATTGATCCAAAAAAATGAAATGTACACAGGAGTCCTCATACTCCTAAGTAGCTCAAATGGTGCGTGTTTTTGGTGAAAAATGCCTTAATTTTAGGTAAATTGAGGCATGGAGCTAAAATTGACTATTTGTAGTTTTCTCACCAATGGGAGGAGCAAAATAATCGAAACCTCAACCCAAAAATGGGACACCCTAATGGTCACATTAGCCAGAGAAATTCTCAAATTCCAGCAAAATTTTAACCTCAAACTTTATTATCATTTTCGTAGTGAAAAAGCATAAAATTGGGTTGTGCTCAATTTAAAAATGCACTCAAAACTGCATCAACATTTAACATCGATAGAGCCGCTTCAAATTTGAATTAAGTTTTTTTTAAGCTTTCCAGGCTGTCTCAAACTGATATCCTTTGGAATTTCAACCACAGACACAACGCTCGAGCCATGAGTTCTGTTGAAAAAATATCTAAATTCAGAGGTTATGTAGCCTACGCTTTGATTTTTTCTTTGTTGTTTTCTCGTTTTTTATAGTTGAAGGGAAGGTCCATTGTGATTTATTGGGTGCTTTGACTGCTTTCTAATCCTTTGTGCCTATAAGTGGCAAAGTACTTTATTCACAAGGCCGCTTGCTTAAAAATTTTCTCGAAACTTAACTTAATGCCAGACAAATGCGACCGACGGAAGTACGAGACCCGGCGGACAAAATGTCGGTTTTTACATCGATAATTTATACCAATATAACATATAAACAGTCTTCGAAATTAGCCTCGGCAAATGCCGAGGTGATTGCCGATGCAGATGTATGAATCTGGATATTAGCGTCGGCAATAAAAATGCCGAAGCCACACGAGCGCTTGTAAAGTTAGGGTTAGACATTTCTCCAAGTCGTGATACCACAGCCATGCATTTGTTCCTTAGTCAACACCCTCAATCCCTGATGGAGCTCTGAGAAAGAGGCGTGAATGGGTATCAAAGCACGAAAGCCGCAAAACGTAGACGCTTCATTGCGAACGGCGAAACCAGTGTAGATTTACAGCCAAGCGATGAGCCTCTTGATGTGTCTGATTCCAGTGATGACGCGACAACCTCAGCCTCCGATACAGCATCTGATGATTCTGACAACTCATTCTTTATCAAACAGACTTTGTGTTGCTCGCAGTATCCCAATTGTGCCGAAATTATGTTAGTGTATGCTCATACGCGCCGACTTCTGGCGGGGGGCGGCGCCCCCCATAAGTTTATGGTTGAGGGGCAACAAAAATGGTTATTACAAGTGGTGTTTCGAAGATAAAACACTTTGCGAAAGAGATTTAGATAATTTAAACGGACTTAAAGAATGCCGAAAGCAAAAAAACAGCCTACTTTGCTCTTGCCTGCAAAACAGCTGCTGATCGCATGGCTTTCTCATACGGTATGGAAATTTCAAAGTAGATCGTAGAGTAACTTACGCTGCTGGAATAGTCACGTAACTATTCATTGCAATATTAAGTTAACCAGCTAAATTAGACGCGCTATTTTCAACGAGGTCTTCCCGCTGTGAGACAATTACGATTCAACAGAACGCATTGTTTTCTTCGCAATGTGTGAGAATTAAATCGAAAAACGATAAAAGAAAAGATGTTTAATGGTCTTGATCGCAGATATTGCCTGCATTAACGACGTCTCTTACCGCTATTATCACGTAGCCAACCTGACATCATTGTTTTATGCGGCCGCTATGGTTTGCCATCGACTTTAACGATCATGGAATGTTACGTAATAAGAACGATTACAACCTTCACGCAAAAATTAAAATATGATCTCTTAAAACAGCTTTTTTGCTGTTTTGTCTCGTGAGCTTTGCGTATTGCTCAACAAATGTATAAAGTTTAGAATTGACAAGAAATCATTAAATTTGAAAATTAAGTTTGAATCACTGCAAATAAACGAATTCAAAACTTTTACTGAGGCCGACGCAATTTCACACTCGACAATGATTAGTGCGTTCATTTTGAAAACTGCCGAGTTGGAGACAACAGCTTGTCCTGTGTTAGTTGAACTTGTCTTTTTGAGGTGAAAATCACTTGTGAACATCTCGACCTATACTCAAGTATATACCGGTAGCCTACTGCATTCAATAAAAGACTATAAAGACTTTCGATAAAAAACAGAAGAGAAAACACTTCGCCGTTGTTAACGCTTTGAAGGTAAGTAATTAGCAAAACGAGGTTAATAACACTGATAGCGGGTTTTCACTCTGCTTGAGATCATGATTTTTTGCGTTTTATTTCGATAACTTCACTGTCTTGATCGTTGTTATTCACTCGCACGAAAAGGAAATGAATCGGCTTGTTTTCCAACTGTTCCAATTATGAGCTAACAATATGAAAAATTTTACGACTAGGTGTTTTGCATGCGTAAAACTAATCGTTTCAAGCAGCTGTTCTAATAAATTCGGTTTGCGACCTTGTCAATATAAACAAGACACTAAGCTTAATCAAAGACTATTTTAATTGAGCAAAAATAGCGATATGGTTATGACGTCATCACCTTTCTCGCCCTCCAAGGTTTTTTGAAAAGTCGGCGCCTATGTGTATGCTAGTAGCCTATACGTAAATCGAGGCAATCTTCTGGCAGGGAGCTATTAATTTGTTACTGGTACCTGGTAGAGCAATTAACGTCATTTTATGATAATTCAACATTGCTAGATGTCGAATTAATGTAAAACAAACGTAAATTTCTTATTTAGGCATTGTTGTTACACAATATAACCTGTCGGCAAAATTAAATCGATTTGTGCTGACTCGAACGTTGAATCAACCCAAAATTAACTTCCCCCCATGATTAAGGTTTTGTTGGCTCTTTTCTTTCCACAAAGAGAAGAGTTAAACTGACTCGTAAAGCGGCGGTCGATTACTGAAGAGGCAAGAATACGGTGCAATACTGATGAGCCCAGCCTCATGGGCGAAACACGTGTCTATCGCTGTCTATTCGATGCTACAATCGTCTGCCCAGAACCTTCCCCCCATGAGTTAATTAAAACGTGAATTACCATATCCAGCGTGTGCATCGCGTTGCTCACTTTATCACTAGGGGAGACCGGGGTATTACGAACCATGGGGTATTATGAACTAGGCCATTTTCTGGAAAACTGTTGGAAATCCTAAGATCTCATTTGCATATTTTAGTCACAGGATCACCATGCTTTTTTTGGTACCATCATTTTTGGTCAGTACTTCTTTATTCTCAGTAGAACTGGAAAAATGTAGTTTTAGAGGTCAAAAGTAAATTCTGTTTTCCATTTTGGTAGGCCTGGCATTAGGGTATTACATTTTTTCACAACTTTGGGCAAAATCTTTCAATATATCATTTATTTGATGGGTTTTTGCACAAAAACTAGTTAGCACAAAAAATAAATTAAAAATATTTATATTTTGAGGTTCCACGCTCTATGGGTAATATTGGATAAAATCTAAAAAATTCAAAAAAATGCAGGATTTTTATACCTGCTATTTCTTGGATTTATTCATGTGTATTAACTTTTTTCAGCAAATGGGCTCTAAAAACAAGGTCTGCTACTATTCGGTGAGTCCGATTCGGTGAGTTCCTAACCTCTAACCCTTAACCTTAACCCCTAACCCTAAAACGGCAATGATAATTAGGCTACGGTACCCAATAATTAAAAAAAAAAATTAAAAAATCCCCCTTTAAGGGAACGGACTCACCGAATCGGACTCACCGAAACGGGCCATTTTGCTAAAAACATTAGTTTATGAAATCAAGTTGTTGTGTACCTATCTGGCAACCTAAAATATGAAATGATATCTTCACGCGTCACTAGAAATCGGACTAAAATCTTGGATTGTGTTAGTTATCCAACTGAGTTACCGCAGCTTCAACTTCCTACTAATGGTGATGTAGCAAGAGCTTTCTTTTGGTTAAAAAATAAAATAATGCTTGATCAAAATACTGAAAAAATGCCATTTGTTGAAGTCAAGACATTGTTAATAATACAAAATATCATTCAGTTGTGGGGAAAAGCTGGTCTGCCACATGTTAACATTGATTGTGTAACTCAAATGACGAAAGAACTTTTTGATCAGGTGAAAAAACTTCAAGCTCAGCCATTATCTCGTCTAAACTCCCCAGCATATTTAATAAAAGTAACTGCATTTTAGAGTAAACTTGAGAACTTATTTGATGTGAGTTCCTGTAAGTGCAAAATAACAGTTGAGCAGCAATGGCACAAGAAAACAGTATGCAAATGTGACTTTGAAAGGCGCATTCCAGTGCTAGAAGCAGGGTTTTTCATTGATCAGAGAAATAGGAGAATACAAGTGATTGGTGGTTTAGATATTCAGGAAACTGAAGCTAATATGAAAAGCATTAGCAAACACAGCTGTAGAAACAATAGACCAGAACCATGTAGAATTCTTTATGAACAATCAATACAGGCAAGCAGTTCAGCAATTGATGAAACCGAGTCAAATAGTGATGATAATTATGAAATGGAAAGTGCAGAAATTCAAGTTGAAGAAGATGAGGCTGGGCCATCTAAGCGTACAGAAAGGTTAAGTGTTGTTAGCACAGATAACTGTATTATGGCAGATAAAAAACTGGCTTCAAACCGTTTATCATCATCACTATTGAACTCAGCTGCTGAAATATTTGAACACCCAGAAGCAAAACGATCCCATGTTACAGTTTATCGTAATAAGTTGGCACTGAGGAACAGGTTGAAAGACTGATTGGGAATGTTAAGAAATGCTTGGAGGAAAAGAAAATCAAGGATAGCAATGATGACATGAGTGACAAAAAACTGAAAAAGATTGATACAGCGATCAGAGGATATGTTACTTGCATGACCATGACCACCAGTCTCGAATATCTGTAAGACACTTGATATTTTTGTAATATTTTGTATACTGTATTTAAAATATACAGATACACTAGTGAGTTGTGGACTATGAGAGTTTGATATTATTTAGTAATACAGTGCATGTATTCAAGAGCGTTGGCAGGAGGGGGGCAAGGGGGGGGGGCTTGGCCCCCCTGGAATTTGAATAATCAATATGATTGTGAAACGCATTATTTCAATAAGAAATGCCCCAAATTTTCCACTTAGCCATGACCAGAAGTGTAAAGTAAGGAAAGTAATTCTACTTATGTAGCTTACTCAAGTGGCGCCCCCCTAAAAAATGTCAAAATTACAAAAAAAAGTTACAAAAACGCCCCCCCCCCCCCTAAAAAAAATTCTGCCGACGTCTTTGTATGTATTAGCCCATGTCTATGTTTCTTACCAGGACAGGTCATACTGTTACTGTGTTGTTCATATGATAAAATCGCCAATATCGGGTGAATCGTTAATGCAAGTGTGGAACCTCAAAATATTATTTTAAGTGAAAAATATTTTGACATAGTTTGTTTGAGTGCATTTCCCACCAAACAAACACTATATTGTAGTTGGTTTGAAAAAATGTAACACCCTACCTGGCATGGTTAGTACAGGGACTCTAGAAATCTAGATTTTTATTCAGGGATAGGTTATATGTATGAAATACTGATGCAAACTGATTTTAAGCTTTATGTTGATTTCGTTTTGTTAGGCAATAGCTTGAATAAGAACACTCTAGCCGGGGTATTATGAACCAGATGGTTTCTACCGCAAAAGTGAAAATTCACTTTCAAAAAGCCCCCATCTGGTGATGTGAAATATGTAGAAACTAGCCAAATTAAGCAGGTTCTCCCTTATCCCACCTACACAGAGCAGACAACCAGAACATTTGGCTCAATCCGATTTGAATGCCACTTCAACACTGAACATAAAGTTAACTGATTAAGTAAACCGAACATTAACCTATGTGACTAAGTGAACTGTTGTGATTTTATAATCTGCATGTCTTTAAAAAATGTAAAAATAAATTTTGTGTGCTAGCTTTCTTTACCAGTGGTTGGTCATGAGTTTTTTATCTGAATCCATTGCTAAGTTTTTGCATGCAACCACACAACCATTGTTGTTAGGAGACCAGTTGACAGTTGTGTAGATTACTATGCAAGTGAAGACTTGCTGACTACATTGGAACCTCATAACTTCAGCTTTTCCTATTTAAATAATGCAAATAGTCAGACCTGAAAGGCAAAAACTTCCTAAAAATCTTCTTAATCCCACTCTACTAATTTCCGGGTTGACAATCACTGCTTTGAAGCATTTTATGGAAAGTTGTTTATATTGGTGCATAATGCCCCGGCAAGGTTCATAATACCCCAGGCCATTTTTTCATGAAAAACTGTATAATAATAATTCAAATTTTGGAGAAGTTAGTGAATTGTGCTTGTGATATGTTATAGATAATGTTAAAGACTATGCAACCTGAAAATTTCATAATTCTACATCAATTAGGGGGCGAATGAGAGCATCCCGAATTTTTGTGGTTCATATTGCCCCGGTTTCCCCCTTTTGGTATTATTACATCACAACAAATCAAACAGTGCGGCCGTGATAGACTACTGTAGATAGTCGTGATAGACTACTCGTGATAGACTACTGTTAGGGATGGGCAATTCAGAATAATTCACTATTCCAGAATTATTCCGGAATACTAAATCGAATCCAGAATACCGAATCCTATTAACTTCCAGGCTCCAGCAACACAAAAAGTAAAAAATTTCATGCAATGTTTATTTGCAATTTTAGACACAAAAGTAACACAATCAAAGTAGATGTTTGTTGCAGTGCAACACATTAAGGCATTCCAAATGACTGCCAATCAAACGGGAGCAGTGTTGCCAGATGCTGAAAGCTGCTTAACACCAAAAAGTAACTAAAATTTCACCAGATATTTAGAACACCCTAAATAAAGCAATTTCGCCTAAAATACAAATAGTTTTTAAGACATAACACACTGCCATCACACATACGCAAACCTTTTGCAAAATGTTTACTATACAAGCAGGGATTATTCGCTAAAAAGTTTAAAAAAATTGAAAAAAATTTCTTGAAAAAAAACTGACTAGGGAAGATTTCATCCAAAACTTGTCTGGTTCAAAGGTCAAAAAGCTTGGCACCAAAGACCTCTAAATTTCACCAGAATTTTTAAATTTGGTATCCTATTTCCCCATCCGGCAACGCTGAACAGGAACGCAGCTTTGTTGTCGTCAAACCCGCACTGGAAAAGCATCGCTCGGAAGATGCTGATGTGGCAGGTATGCTGAGATATTTCAGAGCCAACTCCTTTAGCATGGTCATCTGCTCAATGTTGTTACGCCACCGGTCAAACTATCGCAGAGTCACATACGCACGTGGATTGAAGAAAACATTGTAGAATTGTGCATGTGTACAAAGCGTGCCGAAATTTGTGCGCTTAGTTTCTTTGATTGCTCATGCGAGCGAGTGACGTAGGATGCATGCGCTGTGCGGCCTGCGCGCACAACGCGTGAAAAATGTTTTTGAAAGTGCGGATGGTGTCAGTGCGAAGAAAAACTTGAGCAAACCACACTTTTTTTCAGTTGACTGTCTCAAGTTGACAGCTTGCACAAGATTTATGCGCATCTTTAAAACCGAATCTTATTACCCGGTTTTATTGCTGTTTTGGATTTGGATAGTTTAGGATCTGAATCCTTCTGGATTCGGTATTCTGAATTGCCCAATGCCCATCCCTAGTTTTGGTACAATTTTTTCGTAATAAACGTTTACAGCAATTGCCGAGGCAATTTCACCTTTTGCCGTTTGGCCTCGGCAACGTTTTTGCCGAAGTAAAAGTATGCTAATTTCGAAGACTGTGTATATCTATACTATAGGCCAGGGTTGTCCAAACTTTATGGGACGTGGGACGCATTCGGCAAGGAAATTAGATCGCGGGCCGCAGTTGACATTTTTCCTCTTATACACTGTCTCACCGTACCAGATGTAAAGTAAAACACGTACATGTGTAAATGAATCTTTATATAGAGCTTCGGTAGAGAGTTTGTCTTGTTGAACCATAGGCATACCATGAACCATTAATCACGTTGCTCGGCTTCGTATGCCTATGAATCTTTATATTTATCATAAAAACATATTGGGGAATAGATTAAAGAAGCTAAGATGTGAATACTACGAATAAGAGAGTTTTGGAAATTTTAAGCAACGTCAGTAGACCAGGAAATCTTAAAAATAACTGACAAGTATGAATAAGAATAAACCATAAATTTATTCGTAAAAAATATTTAAGGAAGTACGTAAAACGGTACAGTTTACTTAAAATTCAGTGAGATGGGTGTGCCTGTATTTTGGAAGCCAGCTCCTTTGTTTCAATGTCAACTGAGGTTAAGGCTAAACGAAGGCAGGCTTCGAGAGATGTTTGTTTAAGTAGATTTCTCTCTTTGGATTTAATCGACTTCATTGCGGAAAATGCTGCTTCACAAAGGTATAGGTACTGCCAAACATTGACAGCAAGTGCAATCCAAAACGGCGTAAATTAGGATAATGCTCTTCAGAAAGAAGAGGCCAAAATTGAGTGATTGGCAGTGTAGCTTTGCTTAATAAAAACTGGTCACTTTGCAAGTCACACAATTCAAGCTGCAAATCGTCATCGGCTTCTGATATAGTTATAGTCAGCGGAGCATTGAATACATTGAAGTTTTTCTCAAGGTGCCGGAAATCTTGAAATCGCTTGTTGAAGTCTTCAATCAGGGTATCATACTTGGTTGTTATGTCACTTATATGCGGATTTTTATAAATTTACCATTTTAAGGTTGTTTTTCTAGGGTTGGCTTATATGCGAGGATATACGGTAATTTTTAAAAGTTTTCTAGAAGAGGCGGCGGGCCGCATTGAAAGAGGTCGCGGGCCGCATGCGGCCCGCGGGTCAGGCTTTGGACAACCCTGCTATAGGCAGAGATGGGCAAGATCACCAGTATTGGTGATCTTGAAGATCAATATCACCAAGAATAGGTGATCTTGAAGATCAAGATCACCAAACTATGTGATCTTGAAGATCAAGATCGTGATCTTGAAGATCAAGATCACTTTCAAGATCACTTTCAATTTTTGTGTACTTGAAAAAAAATGAAGTTTTTGATCAATGATGTTGCAAAAAATAATAACTATAAACAATCTGGGTAAAGGTATATAATAGTCGGTATTGCTAACTTTTACTTTTAACTACTCGATCGCTGGCCTAAGAACTGTAATAGTGTAATAAGTTAGTGACTGTTGCTATTATAGGCCTATCAATTGTTGACGTAGTTTGCTTAGAATCGCAACGTCACCCCCAAGGCCGAGGTTAATTACAGTAGTTCTGAAAAGTCGTAAAATTTGCAATTAGTTTTATACTTTTTATTTATAATAAATAAATAAAAATAAACTTTGAACCGCAACATTTTTTACCAAATTTTTGTCTGGTCCATGTGGCAGTTTTTATTCGTGTTACTAAGTAGTTTTAACTTTCACTGCATTATGTAACTGTTTATTGCACCATTTACCCACCTGGCAACTTTGATACTGTTGTCTGCTATTATAAAAGTTCAGAGGTTTGCGGTCCGACAAACCGCTCCATACTCAGACCCTAAACAAGTCTTGGTCTGGTTGATTTGCTGCAATAAACCACTTTACATGACCAAAGTCGGCTAGAATCCAGATTTTTTATCACCGCCATTCTAGACTTTTGAAACATCTAAAATTGGGTCAATAAAAGCAGACATTTCTTTAAAATTCACATTAAATCATTTTTTATTATACGTCAACATAAAGTACACGGAAGTTGACTTCTTTATTATGACCAACACAGAAAACGTTTTAAATTTTGAAATGGCAACACTGATCAGATTAGATGGAGACTTTAAATCGTCTTTTGTTGGGCACATCATAGGCGCCGACTTTTCAAAAAACCTTGGGGTGCGAGAAAGGTGATGACGTCATAACCATAACGCTACTTTACTCAATTAAAATAGTCTTTGATTAAGCTTACCATCTTGTTTATATTGACACCTAGGTCGCAAACCGAATTTATTACAACCGCTGCTTGAAACGATTAGTTTTACGCATACAGTACGCCTAGTCGTAATAATTTTGATATCATTAGCTCATAATTGGAACAGTTGGAAAACAAGCCGATTCATTTCCTTTTCGTGCGAGTGAATAACAACGATCAAGACAGTGAAGTTATCGAAATAAAACGCAAAAAATCATGATTTCAAGCAGAGTGGAAACCCGCTATCAGTTTTATTAACCTCGTATCGCACGTTTTGCTAATTACTTTCCTTCAAAGCGTTAACAACGGCGAAGTGTTTTCTCTTCTGTTTTTTATCGAAAGTCTTTATAGTCTTTTATCGAATACCGTATATACTCGAATATGGATCGAGATTTTCACAAGTGGTTTTCACCTCAAAAAGACAGGTTCAACTTATACACGGGACAAGCTGTTGTCCCCAGCTCGGCAGTTTTCAAAATGAACGCATTTTTGCTGCGGCAAAATTATTGCCGACGTAGATTACGGAAGGTGAAATGGCGTCGGCCGAAGTAAAAGTTTTGAATATGTTTATTATACGTTTATAATACGTTTATATCCAATTTCAATACATCAATCAGCCAACCAAGAACACTTTGGGACACTGCGCGACAAAGGGAACACTGGAAAAATTTACGAACTGAGCATCTAGTTCATCAAAGGCCGCAATAATCGGCTATGATACTGTTGATGATGATTTGCAAAGATTCAAATTTAACTTTCAAATTTAATGATTTCTTGTCAATTCTAAACTTTATGCACTTGTTGAGCAATATGCAAAGCTCACTAGACAAAACAGCAAAAAGAGCTGTTTTAAGAGATCAATTTTTTTATTTTTGCGTGTACTATATAATCGTTCTTATTACGTAACATTCCATGATCATTAAAGTCGATGTCAAACCTTAGCGGCCGCATAAAACAATGATGTCAGGTTGGCTAGGTGATAATAGAGGTAAGAGACGTGAATGCAGGCAATATCTGCGACCAAGACCATTAAACACCTTTTGTTTTATCGGTTTTCAATTTAATTCTCACACATTGCGAACAAAACAATGCGTTCTGTTGAATCATAAATGATCTTACAGCGGGAAGACCTCGTTGAAAATAGCTCGTCTAATTTAGCTGGTTTACGTAATACTGCAGTGAATAGTTACGTGACTATTCCAGCAGCGTAACTTATTCTACACTCTACTTTGAAATTTCCATACGGTATGATTTTCAAGCTGTATTTATGTAATTGTTCGGTGTGTCGTACTTTCAACTCGATAAAGTTTGCTAAAATCGATTTCATGTTTGAAGTCACAAAAAATCTAACGGACGTTTGGATAACTCGTGAAATGAGAATAAACATTCAACCTCGCATTCGCTTTTTCGCTACCACGCGTTTTGACTTTGAAGTTGCTCCTCACGCGCGGGAAGATAAGCAGTGTGTGACTGTGATCGTATGTGCTGTGCGCATCTCAGTAGTAATTCACGTTCCAGAGAAAGCCATGTGATCAGCTGCTGTTTTGCGGGCAAGAGTAACGCAGGCTGTTTTTCGCTTTCGGCATTCTCTAAGTCCGTTTAAATGATCTAAATCTCTCGCGAAGTATTTTATCTTCAAAACATCTCTTGTAAATGATTTTTGTTGCCCCTCAACCATAAATTTACGGGGGGCGCCGCCCCCCGGCCCCCCCGAGAGTCGGCGCGTATGGGGCACATATCATATTAACAGTGGCTTAATGTTATTAGTTGCCACTACCTACTTTGTACAGTACAAGTTCTAAAAAAATGCCTCTATGTAGAAAGTAAAATTCAATTTTAAAGTGATCTTGATCTTATTGTTCTTCAAGATCAAGATCACACGAAAAAAGGTGATCTTAGATCAAGATCAAGATCACCAAAAAAAAAGTGATCTTGAAGATCAAGATCAAGATCACGCCCATCTCTGGCTATAGGCTATATTCATAATACATGATAAGAATAGTCACTGCATATAAAATGTTGCCTTGGTGGTATCATCTTGTATATATTGGATCATTTTGTTTTGGTAGTATTAATCAGGGCTGTGGAGTCGGGCAAAAATGTACGACTTCAACTTGCCGTTTATAAGTAGCCGACTCCAGCTTCAGTGTTGCCAGATTTATTAATTTTTATTTTAAATGCTCTTTCATTTTTTTAAATTTAGTTTCACTTAAGTTGTGATGAAAGTCCTGATAAGAACAAGCACTTCTTATTTTGTGGAAAAGATTTAGAGTGCAATACGGAGAACAAAAAAACAATATCTTAAAATAAGATTGCAAACAAAAATTTTATTATTCATCATTTTGTATGAAGTCAGAGTCTGCTATTTTTTTTCAACAACCACTCTAAACAGGAAAATCCCTCCGACTCCATCGCACTGGTATTAAATAATCACTCATGCTGTTGTAGACTAATTTAAGTAAGAAAAAATAATTTTATTTAAAAAAACATTTATAGTCAGTTGGGGCAAAAAAAACATAGGGGTACTTGGGGTAAAAAAGGACAACCCCCCCAACTCCCCCTAAGAATGATTTTTTTTTAACTTTGCATGGTTAGAAACATCATTTATTTGCGTAGTTTTTTAGCATACAATACAGGTTTAGAGGTAAGTAATCTTCAAGTACTATGCAAATCACTAAATTGACCTAAAAACTGTCCAAAAAAAACTTTTTTTGCTCTTTACTAAACTTTTTGTGGATCGAAAACGATTGTTGACAGTCACAATCTTTTTATGTGTATTTACATGATATTTCAGTGTGATTGTACTCCAGTACTTCAATTTTGATTGCTGTTAACCTTTCATTCTATTCTATGTTGTCTTTTTTTACCCCAAAACTACACAATGTGTTGGGGCAAAAAAAACAGTTGTTTTTATTTTCCCTGTGCTTGTTTTTTTTTACCCCATCTTTAATAAATTTCATTTTAAAACGATTTTGGTTGCTACAAAAGGAATTAAACTAACATTTTAATGTTTTACTTGCATTGTTTCAGTTTCCTGATCTCTAGTAAATAAATTGATCCTATTGTACTGATGATTCATGACAGGAAAAGTGAAGTTAAGCGTGAGGTTTCACGCTCCAATCATTTTGTGTTGTTCTTTGTAGTTTGATTTGTGTACCATTCCACTAGTTGAACTCCTTCCAAGTAGCCATTCAAAAGCTTAACCTTCTTCTAAGCATTTACCAGTTTCAGAAGTCTCAGTTCAGTGTTAGTTTAACCAGTCCTAGTAGCATTATGTTTCGTATATAGGCAAATAGGAAATTTCGTTGAGGCAAATAAAATGCTTTAACTTGACTTGCCCTTCATCAATATGATTAGCTTTGAGGTCGTCTCATTGAGCAATGTAGTGTCGTTTCAGGATAATTTCTGATTAGATAAATCCTAAAGTACTCGCATGACATGCCAAAAGATGAATCGGTTTTGATAGAAAGTGTGTTAACATCAAGGGGACACATACAAATGACAAGAAGAAGAGTGAAGATGAATGCAAGCATTTTAACAAATGAAGAATATAAAGTGCAAGTTGAAAACTTTGAAGCAGATGGAACAATTGCAAAAAAGAGAAAAGCTGGGAGAAGGAAAAGGAACGCAGTCGAAGATAAGAAATAAATTTACGAAGATAAGAAAGTTAAAAATAAATAAGATAAGACCTGGAAGAGGAGGAAGAAATAAGAAAAAAAAGGATAGAGAGAGAAATTTAAAGACAAATGGATGAAGACAGGAGGAGAGTAGATACAAAGGATAAGATGGTAGAAGAGTCTGACAATGAACATGAAGAAATGAATGACGAAACAAGAGAAGACATAGTTGTTGGAATGGAAGATGTAGAGGAAGAGAGAAAAGATCTAGTTACTGAAGAAAGTGTAAATAAACAGAGGAAAGAAAAGAGAACAATTAAATTGGAAATAAGCAAAAAGCAACTTGGAAAGTACTTTGCAGTGTTTTGGGAGAAGCCAAGAACATATTATTGGGAAAAACTTCTGAAGGTCTTTAGAGACGAGGTTGATGAAAAAATTGAGCAAGCTGAATTTCAGTTTTTGCACAAGAAATCAACTTTAGAAGATGCAGTGTACTGGGACTGGCCAGCAAAGGAGGACAGATATCCTCAAATGTTAAAAATTGTTTTTGGGGCGTTTCAACTGCAGTGTAAACTGCTGCCGGACATGCAAAATCATATTTTGGTTTTGCCGAAGGAGAAGAAGTAAAAGAAAAACTTGTGTTCCTAAGCAAATATGGACTTCATAATGCATAAACTTCTTTGTTTGTTTGAACAAGATGTTACAATTTCATCCTCATCTTATTATACCTATTTCTTCTGCTTTGTGTTGCTTTTAACAAACAAAATTTGCTGTGAAAATTGATTGTTTTTTTTTACTCCATGCATGGTTTTTATTGCCCCAAACACTGGGGAAAAAAAAACAACACAAAATATTCGATAAAAATAAAAAGAATAAACATAATGCTCCAATTTTTTGGATACATCAATGGAGTATCAATATTGATCAATAGAGAGTAAAATTTGACTTTTTGGCCGATTTTTCAGCGAGAAAATCAAAAGTTTGTCAATTTTGCATTTTTTTGCCCCACTTGACTATATATAACATTTATTGAAGATTTTGTGACAGTGCAGTGTGATAGGGAAAATATATGTTTCATTTGTGATGTGCTTCTTTTCTTCATATACATCTAAGACCGTAACAACAGCAAATAAAGTTGAATTCCCCCTCAAAGCCTATTTCCTTGACAATTAATCATATTATAATCTGAGGATTGTATGTTTTTCCAGGACTGTCCATCAGGTAATTTAACAATTCAAGAATTCCAAACAATCTATGCAAATTTCTTTCCACAAGGAGATTCAACTAAGTTTGCTGCTCATGTTTTTAGAACATTTGATGCAAATGGCGATAGTAAGTTTATTAGATTTGAATCTGGTTTAAGCATTTGTCATTAAATACATTGTTATGATTGTTATATTGCTTTGGTGTTACAGGTTATATTATCTAGCTGTCTACTTCAGATGTTGGATTAATAGTGGTACTACATGTAGTAGGGGAGACCGGGGCAATGAACCACAAAAATTCGGGATGCTCTCATTCGCCCCCTAATTAATGTAGAGTTATGAAATTTTTAGGTTGCATAGTCTTTAACATTATCTATAACATATCACAAGCACAATTCACTAACTTCTCCAAAAATGTGAATTATTACAGTTTTTCATGAAAAAATGACCTGGGGTATTATGAACCTTGCTGGGGCATTATGCACCAATACAAACAACTTTCCATAAAATGCTTCAAAGCAGTGATTATCAACCCGGAAATTTGTAGAGTGGGGTTAAGAAGATTTTTAGGAACTTCTTGCTATTCAAGTCAGACTATTTGCATTATTTGAATAGGAAAAGCCGAAGTTATGAGGTTCCAATGCAGTCAGCAAGTCTTCACTTGCATAGTAATCTACACAGCTGGTCTCCTAACAACAATGGTTGTGTGGTTTGCATGCAAAAACTTAGCAATGGATTCAGATAAAAAACTCATGACCAACCACTGGTAAAGAAAGCTAGCACACAAAATTTATTTTTACATTTTTCAAAGACATTCAGATTATGAAATCACAATAGTTCACTCAGTCACATAGGTTAATGTTCGGCTTGCTTAATCAGTTAACTTCATGTTCAGTGTTGAAGTGGCATTCAAATCGGATTGAGCCAAATGTTCTGGTTGTCTGCTCTGTGTAGGTGGGATAAGGGAGAACCTGCTTGATTTGGCTAGTTTCTACATATTTCACATCACCAGATGGGGGCTTTTTGAAAGTGAATTTTCACTTTTGCGGTAGAAACCATCTGGTTCATAATACCCCGGCTAGAGTGTTCTTATTCAAGCTATTGCCTAACAAAGCGAAATCAACATAAAGCTTACAATCAGTTTGCATCAGTATTTCATGCATATAACTTATCCCTGAATAAAAATCTAAATTTCTAGAGTCCCTGTACAAAGCATGCCAGGCCTACCAAAATGGAAAACTAAATTTACTTTTGACCTCTAAAACTACATTTTTTCAGTTCTACTGAGAACAAAGAAGTGCTGACCAAAAATGATGGTACCAAAAAAAGCATGGTGATCCTGTAACTAAAATATGCAAATGAGATCTTAATATTTCCTACAGTTTTCCAGAAAATGGCCTGGTTCATAATACCCTGTGGTTTGTAATACCCCGGTCTCCTCTACTAGTATTTAATTGCATTGCAAAAAGAGCAATAACTGATTGTTACTTTTGAAGAAAGTCTGTCGAACCTTAATCAAGCATTGTATTGTATTTCAGCAAGTCATGTTAACTATCCGGCTACAGATTTAAATGGTACTTGCATGTATGCATATACTGTATTATATAGTACTAGAGTCTTGGAGCATACATTGGACTATTAATGTGATGATATGTAAATGTCAGGATTATTAGGCTATGCGTTATGTTGACTGTGTGTAGTCCAGTGTTAATATGGTGATGTACCCAAGAGTGGTTAGATCCATCTCAACATGCGCAATCGCGTTTACACACCCTGCCTTCACATCGACCTGTCAAAAGCATCCTCTTTTGTCCATGTATTATGTCATGTTGACATAACTCATTTGAAAAAAAATTAATACTTGTTAGACAAGGGATTATTGAAATATTGACTTTGAAACTTACTCATCACTAAGTGGCACACTTTGCGTGGTTAGTTTTTTTAGTTTTATGATATATTCAAGCTTGACAGGTGGTAGCTGGTAGGATGCTAAATTCCAATATTACAGTATTTTTGCATATAACCAGTAACCTACATCACCAGTTATCAGCTACTTATAAAGCTTTAAACGGCACATGGGATGTCCTCTGGTTTTTTTTTTTTTTTTTTGCTGAGACTTTTTGGTCATTTGTTCGAAATGACTTGAAAAAATTCGGTCATTTTTTATTTATTTTGGTCATTTTTTCTGAAGAAAATATTTCCTTTCAAGTAGCTGATACAAACCAAAATTTGCACTTCCTGACTAGCTACAACATAAAGTTTTGCTGAGAAACGATGTTTTTTTCGGACATTTTGACCGAATTGACTATATATTTTTTCAGACATTTTGACCGAATTGACTATATTTTTTTCGCACATTTTGCTAAAAAATCGGTCAATGACCGAAAAAAAAACCCAGGATGTCCTATATTGACATTAAACATTTCTGAATAATTCTTGCTTTACTGTATCATCCAGTGTTGTGGTTTTTGAAATAATAATTTTGTTCCTGTTGTATGACTGTATTATATATTTCTCTCTATGATTTAACATCTCCTGATCCTCGTATTGCAAGGGTTGGACTCTAACAATTGCCTAGCCTATTCTGTTTTATTGTATTTTTCCGTGCCACTTGGTTGAGGGTCATTTCCAATTTTCCATGGACGTCACTGAATTTTCTTCAACCATGTGATGTCTTTCATGCATTGCACGTATCTTTACCAACGCAGTCTTCTACATCTTGTGACTTCAAGTGGATCGATGCTAAGCCTCTATAGGCTATTGACATGACCTACATTGAAACCAACAAACTCATTTCAGTAAAGTAGGCTTTAATAAACTTGAAACGTGAATATCCTGCAATTGAAAACTAGCTTTAAGGAATGTTAACAAAAAGTATTAAATGACAAACTAAAACAAGACTTTACTTAAACTGCCGATTGCACTGCTACACTGTTAACTGAAAACTAGAGAATGAACCAACACGATAGAAACCAAGAGAAGCCAAGCCAGGCAATCGGCAAACCCACACTGCGCTGTCGGCAAGAGAGATGTGGTGCGTGACGACACGCGCTACACCACAGCTATATATATATTTTTAATGTGCAGTAGCCTAGAAGTTTGATTATTATATATTATTCAAAATTACTGGGACTGATGATGTTTAGATAACATGCCTTTCAAATATTTAAATACCAATACATCATTAGGGTGGGCTAAAAAACACTTTTATGTGAATTTCAAAAAATAAAGTTCTAAAACTTGCCAAATAGACTTAGAATTAATTACTCAAAATTTATGGGGATTGCCCTCTCTCACGGTCATGCCACCTGGCCCAAAAGATCAAATGAATAAAGGTCAAATCACCGTATCTCGAAAACTACTTACCGCGGAAGGTTAAACAATACTCAAAAGAAGCAGAAACCCAAAGTTCTATTTGTTTTCGGTTCTATTTGTTCTTTTTATCCAATTCTATTTGTTCTTTTTATCAAAGTTCTATTTGTTCTTTTTATCCTGGTTGCACTACAAATTATATAAGTTATTTCGAAAAAATGCTTTTTATGCTAAATTGTGGGATCAAAATCACACAAATTGTAAATTATAAAGTTATATAAGTTCTGCTGAACAGTGTATTGTATTAATTTATGCTTCTCAGCCGTATGTGTTTGTTTCAGGTCAAGGGTTATTATTTCTATTTCATAAGTAAAATAGCAAAACTTGGGGTCCAACAATTGAATAGCCTAGGCCAGGCAATCTGAGAGAGGTGTTTCACTTTTTTTCCTGTACTCAATCAAAACTTTTTTATTTTGGATGCTGATATATTTTCCACCCTGGTTTTAAATGAAGCAAAATCTCAAAGTTCTTTGGACAGCTTGAGTAGGAGTAATTTTCAAGATATGGCGATTTAACCTTTTGGGCCAGGTGGCACAGCTGTTAGAGAGGGCCACCCCCTAAAATATTGAGAAATGATTTCTAAGTCCGTTTCGCAGCTTTTTAGAACCTTTTTTTTATAATTTAAAACAGATGTGGTATTCAGCCCACCCTAATATGTCATGCTGCTGTATTGTGTGTACTGTATAGCCTACAGTATATTTGTACCGTAGTGCTTTATTGCACTGTGTGTTGCGTCTTGCAATTCACTAAATGATAAATGTTTGTTTTCAAGTGTGAGATCAAAGTTTGGAAATTACTGTCAATTTTCTTATCAACACTAAAAATAAAAACATCTTCAGTAGCCACACTGTCATTCCAACCATCTCATGACAATTTCGAAATATGAAAACCTCTGCATGCGTTGCCTTGGGCCTGATCATGTTTTTTAATTTTCCAAACTATCATTATTTTAATCCCGTACCGCATAGTGAACAAAATCATACGTAATACAAATGTACATTCAATAGCACTCACAAAGCGTTCACAACAGACTGAGCGAGTTGTTGGTTGCTTAATAGTTGTTGAGTCAGGCCAGTATTACATGCTTTTGGATTACTTTTGAAATTTTAAAGCAATTGATTGCTACTAAATTTCATTTTAAATAGGGTAAGCAGTCAGGATAATCATGGCATTGGTTTAGGGCAGGGCTTCCCAAAGTGGGGGTCGCGACCCCCAGAGGGGTCGCGTAATGCACTCAATAGGCTACCCGTATTTTTTAAATTTATATAGCCTAGTGAAATATAGAATAGGAGTTTAAAATCCTCTTTTATGCATTGCAAATGTGGATTTCAAAACTAAAGCCAATGCTTTAACAGATTATTAAAGGAAGACAAGCACCTTCACGTGGTCCCCCCCGTCAGTAACATACGAAATTATACAAAATACGTATGCGAAACGAAGCTTGTCAAACAAGAGCTAATGAGACTGTTCAGCGCAGGGTGGGTAGGGAAATGCCCTCTTCAGGGCACGGCAGTGCTCGCACTGTCGAAAAGTACCGACGACCCACCGTACTGCAGCTGAACACCGAGGGCATCACGGCCAGCAAGCTCAACATCATCGAGCACCTGGCCACCAAGCATCAAGCCCTCATCATCCTCCTCCAGGAGACTCACTGTACATCTGTGGATAAGTTGGTTATAACCAACTTCACACTCGCAGGCGCAACCTGCAGCAGGAAACACGGCCTCGCCACGTTTGTCCATGACCGGCTGAGCTGGTCCTTGGTTGACCAATCCCAAGCTCAATCGGAGATCGAGTGGCTTTGTGTAGATGTAGCAGGCTACAACATTGTCAATGTCTACAAGCCCCCACCTTCGCGGATAACATCAACAGCCATCCCAGTGTTCCCCCACCCCAGCCTCTACGCTGGCGATTTTAACTGCCACCACACTGACTGGGGCTACAACTCCATCAACAACGACGGAGAAAGTCTGGCCGCTTGGGCAACCAACAACAACCTCGCCCTCTTATACGATCCTAAGGGCGCACCGAGCTTCCACTCCGGTCGTTGGAACATTGGCACGAACCCAGACCTGGCTTTCGCAAGTGATGACCCCGATAATCGCCAGCCGGACAGACGTGTGCTAGAGAAGTTCCCAAGGTCTCAACACCGACCCTCGCTAATCACGGCCCCCTTGCTCGCCACACCTATTCCGAGCAAGCCTGTCAAGCGATGGAACTTCAGAAAGGCCGATTGGGAATACTACAGCTTCCTCACAAACGAAGCTACGCAGTACCTCCCATCCCCACACACCATCAAAGTGGATGAAGCCTACCAGGACTTCTGTGATGCAACCATATCTGCGGCAAAAGACTCCATCCCGCGAGGTCGCCGGAAATCTACATACCTTGCTGGGATGTGGAGTGCGACAGGCTCTACCGCGACTTCCTCCGTTCCCCCCAGGGCACCGCCACCACCAACTCAGCAACAGCCCTGCTGGCAAGATTGGATTCAAAGAGGAAGAAGCGCTGGACAGAAGCCATAGACTCAATCGACTTCACGCACTCCAGCCGCACAGCATGGAGTACACTCAACAACCTCACTGGCAGATCACGTGCCTCTCGTCGCCAATGTCCCATTTCAGCAAATGCCATCGCCTCACAACTTGTGAAAAATGGAGTGCACAGAACGAGAGACCGTGAATCAGACAAGTCCGTACTCAAGGAAATGACGGACCTCTGGAAGGTCCCAACACCTGTAGAGGGCAACATCTCTGGTGAGTTTACCCCAGAAGAATTTGCCTCCGCCCTCCAGCACCTAAAGCCAGGCAAATCCCCGGGCCTTGACCACCTATGCCCGGAACTAATACTCCAAGCTGCCCCCTCTATGAGGTCCTGGTTAAAAGACTTCCTTTCCTGCTGCTTGCGTCACCTGCGCATCCCAAGAATCTGGAGAAGAGCCCTAGTGGTTGCAGTCCCAAAGCCGAAGAAGCCCCCAGGAGATCCGAAGAGCTACCGCCCCATCTCTCTGCTCTGTATCCCCTTCAAGATACTCGAGAGACTTATCTACGCCCGTGTCGAACCGATAATAGACCCTCAGCTCCCTCGGGAACAAGCCGGCTTTCGCCACGGAAGATCAACCGTAGACCAGGTCACTCTGATGACCCAAGACATCGAGGACAGCTTCTCGGCAAAAAAGAAGGCTGGCGCCGTGTTTGTCGATCTCACGGCTGCCTACGACACTGTATGGCACAGCGGCCTTACCTGCAAACTACTCCGTCTCCTTCCTGACAGGCACATGGTCCATATGATTATGGAACTTGTGCAAAACCGCAGCTTTACCCTTTCCACCGGTAGCGGCCGACGAAGTAGACTACGTCGACTCAGGAACGGCGTCCCACAGGGCTCTGTCCTGGCTCCCCTCCTCTTTAACACTTACATCTATGACCTGCCTGACACCATCTCCAGGAAGTATGCTTACGCAGACGATCTGGCTCTCCTGCATCCAGCCGGAGATTGGCAGTCAATGGAGAGGAACCTAAGCCAGGACATGTCAACTATATCAACATATCTCCAGAAATGGAAGCTACAGCTCAGCAAGGCAAAGACAGCGTCGGCGGCCTTCCATCTAAACAACAAGGAAGCAAAACGTGAGATCAATATTACCACCGATGACGAACACCTCCCCTACTGCGCCGAACCCACCTACCTCGGCGTAACCCTGGACAGGTCACTCACGTACCGACGACACCTGGAGTCACTGCGCAAAAAACTATCTGCGCGCGTTGCACTTTTGAGGCGGCTGGCGGGTTCCGGCTGGGGAGCTGATGCGAAAACCCTTCGCACAGCTACCTTGGCCCTCGTCCATTCTACCGCTGAGTACTGCGCACCAGTGTGGTGCCGCAGCTCTCACACCCACCACATTGACACCGCCATCAATGACGCACTACGCACTGTGACTGGATGTCTGCGTCCCACTCCAACGGACTGCCTTCCCATCCTTGCAGGCATCCAACCTGCTGAGCTTCGCCGTAAAGGAGCCATGATTTCCCTTGCTCGTTGCGCACTGGACCCCGACCACCTCCTCCACAGTACACTCCAGCGCCTACCTGGAGGACAGCAGCGACTGAAATCAAGACGCCCATTTGTACCCGCCGCACAACAGCTTCTGAACAACGTTGAAGATCTTGGAATAAGTGCGGCACACTGGACGAACTACACATGGAACATGAAGTGGCAAAACAACACCTCCCGACTCCGTGATTTCCTACCCGACGTCGATCCCCACCCTCCGGGAATGTCCCTCGCAAGACTCGCGTGGGTCCGGCTTAACCGCCTACGAACCGGCGTCGGTCGCTTTCGTTCAGACATGTGCAGATGGGGCCTGGCTCCCTCACCGGGATGCGAGTGTGGCGCCACAGACCAGACAGTAGATCATGTCGTCCATGACTGCCCAATCCATCAACCACCACATGGAACGCTTGGACTGAAGGCCCTGGATGACGAGACTGTCGAGTGGCTGATGACATCATGCCCAAACATATAGTCCGAAGAACAGCTCATACGACGAAGAAGAACAGATTATTAGTGTTGAAAAATTAAGTCGTAAATTTTCCAACGGAAAAAGTATAGCCTTTGTCCTAGGGATCCCTACCTTTGTCCACCGTGTTTGTAAAGACGTTTTAGGAAAGGCTTTTCAAATTATGTTATTTGTCAGGTTTGCCTGAAAAACGGATACGAATTTAATTTGTCCTTCCAAGGGGAAAACATTTATGTTTTTACATGGAAACCTAAAGTTGGAGCGTTCATCAAAAAATTAAACATCTAGAAACAAAACATTGAAAATGATTTATTTGAAATAATCTCATTTGCTGAAAAGTTTTTTGGCTAACAATGACATGGAATCAAACGTTATATTAAGCCTCTGGTTATCGACACTTCTCAAGACTGTTGAAAGAGCTTAAAAGTATTTTCTTCCAGAATTGGACAATACTTTTAGATTTGATCCAAAACCCATTTGGTTGGTTGGTTTTGAATCTTTATCCTCGGACTGACAAAGCCTTGATGGGTTATTCCTGGTAGTTTCGCATACTTGCAGAGGCTCTTGACACAGGGCCGGTTACCGAGATTGGCAGAGTGAAGTTTTCCGATTGTTGCAGAAGAAGTATTCCATTCACTAGGTGCCATTTAATGGAGAGCCGTCCTGAAATGCGTTGCTCAAGCGCACACCCCGAGAGTCGAACTTGCGCCGCGTGATCTTGAGCTGGGCGCGTAACCACTGAGCTAACGGGGCGGATCATGCAAAAACAAAGTACCGATTACCTCTCTTTCAAATTTCAAGAAAAATTTGCAGATCTATTTTTCAACTAAGTTGTGGCTTGAATTTTCTGGAAAAAAGTTTCACACTTTTTGGCTTAGCCTAATGTTAGACCGGAATATACACCATTAGGCCTATATGGCTTAGGAGTGACCGCACTCCTGCCGTTTGTCTCCACGTATATGTGAGTGTCAGTGTTTTCAAAGTTGATAAAATACCGTTCCAGCGCAAATAACATTGAAGCTGCCTTGAGACCAGCATTGACAAACATCGAGCGACGGCTAGACTTGCTTTGTCACAGAGAGCAGTCGCACCCATCACACTGAATAAATGTGTTTACTGTTGTTTGGTTTTGTTTTTAGCAGGCTACAAGGCCTAGTAAAGTAGTAGGCTTCGAGTACGGAAAACTTGCTTTTAGTTTTCGTTCAAATTAAACCTTTCAATATATATCACAAACGTATATTTCGCATTGTTTATTCCTTTAACCGTAAAGGGGGTCGCGGAAAATTTTAGGAGATTAAAAGGGGTCGCGAGCGAAAAAGTTTGGGAAGCCCTGGTTTAGGGTTTACAATGCCCTGTGTAAAAGGGTGTTTATGCCATTTATTGGTATGCGAATCACCGGTATGCGATTTGTGTATTAAAAATTTTTTGTGCACCTCAAAAACCTCTTGAGAAACAAACTTAAGTTTAGATTTACTCCCCAAATTGCTCTGGAAAACCTACTGTAGTTCCAATTGTTGCCATTCAGTAGTTTTGTCACACAGCTTAATTTAAATCAAGACCTGACGGCATTGCCCAATTAAGTGGAAATATATCTTATTTGCTATTTGTAGCAGCAGACCCTCAGAAAGTTGTATCATAGATCGGTTAGAACTCCTGCTTTATGCTATGATGCTCAGTAATTACTTGCACAAAAGAAAGCAATGTTTATATTATCACCGATTATACTGCGTTTTGAAAAGCTTGTTTTACTCTCCATACTACCAACCCACAAAAGTTGTGTGTAGTGTAAATCCATGCATGAATGAAAATGTCACATATGTAGGAAACTGAAGTGAAGTGGCATATAGAACATGTTTTGACCTATGCACTATTGTGGCTATGGTTTTTTGCGGCACGTTTTTGTAGCGAAACCTCTGTTCATTGTATTGTTGCATGTTAGAGCAAGAAATTCAGAGTTTTCTAGTTAAAAAGTGAACAATGGAAGTACAGTAGGTGAGATAAATGCAAACTTCTTGCTCTTTACCATTGAAATGAATGCTATAGGTTGTTTGAATTTTGTTTGTTTAAGTGAAAATCTTTCGTAAACCTATTTATTGTCTCTCCGCATAGGGCACATGCTGGTGTGTTACAAATATAGATTTCTTTCTCGTTTGTCCATGTATGTGAACGAAATATATACTGAGAATTTTTAATGACCAAAGTAGTCCATTCAAAGTTACAAGAGTTGTTACACTATATCAAGCGTTCATCTTACGTTTGCTTTTTCCACCACGCAAACAGCAAGCACTCATCATCGTTGCATTGAGGGTTAGATACAATGCGCCATTGTTCTCGAACATGCGCTGTTCGTACTGCATTTTCATAACTTAATTTTGTCCATTTAGTGATGTTTGTTGTCCAAATCATTCTTACTTCATCGTTAGTGATCTTTTGTTTCCATGAAATTTTTAGCATTTGCCTATATGTCCAGAGCTCGAAGGCATCGATCCGTTTCTCCATTTTTTGTGATCCAAGAGTAGGAACTATCCAATAGTAAACAGATCAATGATATCCTTCCAGTTTGCGTGTGAAATATGGTGAAACAGTGCATGCCTTTTGTAATTGATGTGTTGTTGAAAAAGTAACTCGTATGATTAAAGTTGCATTTGCCACAGATACCATTGACTTCCGTGAGTTCATATGTGCACTAAGCGTGACGTCACGAGGAAAGCTGGAAGACAAATTGCGATGGGCATTCTCTATGTATGATTGTGATGGCAATGGACAGATTTCAAAAGAGGAGATGCTGGATATTGTTCGGGTAAGTATCCGGTTTTTGCTGCAATGCTGTGTTGGAGTTTTCTGAATTGAATTGCTTTGAACGAACTGCTGAATCTTTTTGTATTTTTTTTTTTATAATTTTTTTTTAGTTTATACGTTGCACCATGCTCTACGAAGGTTTACTAAGGGATGCTTGGACAACATCTTTTTTTGAAGTATTTCAAAATAAAACTCCTTTTCATACTTGCCTTATCACTATTCATTGTATGATATATAGAGGTTCTTCAAAATCAGTAGCGAATCCAAATCGTTAAGGTCGCCCAACTTCACTACGTTTCCCAAGTACGGTAGTTTATGTTAAACTGATACATGCCACAAAATGATGAATTTAGAAGTCGGACAAAATGTCAAATTTTAACGAAAAAAAGAAGTTATTATTTATTTATGAATTCTAATCATCTTCTTTAGACGATGAATTCATGTAACAACACCATTGCTGCGTTAGGCCATGTTGCTTCAAAGGATGATTGCAGACGCCATCAGTTAAAGTTCTTTGTCAATAGAGATAATGATAGTCTTGTTACTTGGACAATTTTTGATGAGTTTGATAGATTGAGAAGAGTATAAAAGAAAGTGGCATTATCGCTGCTCTGTGACGCATGCTGCTTAACAAACATACGAACTTTTATGAGAGCTTATGGACTGTTGCGTTGCAAACGTTGCGGAAGAGTTGAAGCTTCAATTAGTTTTTTGCCCACCGACCAGGCGGCTTACTCTTATCCTGAGTTGTTGGACACTTATGCTCCATTTCTTCACATCGGAAACTTTTGTTAAATTGGGTTTAAAATGTTATGCTCTATCTCCATTATCTATGCAAATGTTCCGATAGAACATTGATTTATTAGTAGATTTAAAAAACCAGAAAGTTCCCGTTTAACAGAGTACCACAATCATTACACTGCATCGCGTCGTAAATGGCTGGTTACTAAGTAATCGCACTTCCCTGACGTATACTTACGTGCATGGTGACCTTTCTAGGTCGCTATGGTGTGCGTGGTGAAGACGTTCATCCAAAGAGTGCGCTCTACAGTTTTATTGTTTTTCGTGCAGTTGATGCAATAATGCTATTTTGCGTGTACTTTCTTGTATGTCTATTGAGGGAGACAGTACGTAATATATTCACGTTCACGTAGTACATTTTTTTCTTCATGAATATTTTTTTAGGCGATTTACAAAATGGTCGGAGCGGTTATGAAAATGCCCGAAGATGAATCTACTCCAGAAAAAAGAACTGAAAAGATATTTCAACAAATGGACAAAAACCATGACGGTACGTGCGTCAGCTAGTTTGTCCCGGCCGCGTATGACGCTCACATTGACAAGGTGCTGCATGATTATATTGATTATTGTACAGGGTTAATGATCTTCCTTCGTGAAAGGAATCGTCTTGGAATATAGATATGATCACAAAACATCGTAAAGATTAACTAGGACCCCTTCTGGTCTCTATGCTCCTGAAGAAATGTCACGAACGTGGCTTCATGTGACGTTTAACTTATTACTGTTTGCATAGTTTTATCTTTACGACGCGTCGCATGTGAGCAGCCGGGCATGCCAACATCATAAAACTTTTGAAAAATCTTATAACGGTTTCCTCCTGTACGTGGCAGTTATCGCGCACAAGATAAACCCACTAAACCTGTCTACTTCGCAGAATTGCTTTATTTTAAGAGGAACGTATAAATCAATTTTCTGGTTTGTTCCAATACTTGTGCTTATGACCTATCAATCTCGAGATACAATCCAAAGAGTCGCATACTGCTCATGTGACAATCTTGTATGAAAAGAAAATACAAATGAGTCCCTGTTGTCAAGGCAACAATACAGAAAGACGTAGTCTTGCGTGTATCTACTAGCTATCAGCTCAGTGGCGACTCACGGGCAGAGCAAACATTTACATTTTTGTGGAGTATTTTGGCATCATATCCAAGTACCGTATATAGCTAAGTTGATAAACGATAAAACAAATAATCTTTTTTTTTTGCTTCAAAGAAGCCTGGTCTTCATCTTGAAACATCAGGATCGACCAGTTGGCTGCAGCGACTCCATTTCTTTCTATCGTTAGTATGTTCAATTGTTAGGTTTCTTTTTGTTAAGTCATCCTTTACGGTTTCTTTCCACCTTTTATTTGGTTTTATACTCACTACGTTAGTGCCGAAGGCTTAGTCTAATGCGAACCATATTTTCTCGTTCCCCGATGCTTGGATCAAGTATGGGACTCACCTTTACTTACTTACTCACTACACTATTTCTAACTACCCCAACTCAAACCATACTAAAAAATGAAGGCAGCTCGCTCACAACAATTAGCAACAGAGAACAGCCGGAGGATAAAACACGTCAACGAAGTAACCAATGAAACAAGGAAGACAGTAAACAACATATTGTTACATACTTGAACTGGGATATAGCGTTCATGAAGACAAACATATTTCATAAGTTTATTTTTAGGGTGTACTGTTATGTATGCATGGCATACATAGAGGTTTTGGATATGGTATAAGTTTTGTGGTGTTGACAAATACATATTTTAAGCTGATTATACTTTACACATGAAAAATGAAAATTCCCTCTTACTATGCAAGTGGTGTCAGTTTGACTTGTTTTTCGAAAATGAGTGCATACCATACGGTGCACAAGATTGGGCATTACGATGAGAGGTGAGCTTTATGCCCAAAGTAACATTTTTTTTGCTGCTTGGTAGCCTAATTAGTTACTGTGCTTACCCAAGGTTTGTCTAAGTTATACCACCAAGAGTATCAATGTATCATGTTTAAAAATTTTCACAATTCGTTTAAATATTATACTTGTTCAAATATTGTTGAACTAATATTTACTCTAAGACCACTGCTGTGGGAGTTCCGTGTACTAAAAATAGCCTGAACTATTGACTCAAATGCTGTCTCGCTGTGATTAACACTTTGAAGTTTCCGCTTGTACTTATCACTTTGTACTTTCGCATGCCACTATTACTTCTTTGTTGAAACGTGATATTCATAGATGTGTTGGCTACAAGCTAGACCCATTTTTAATTTTTAGCTAAAATGTTGAAATAAACAATACTTTTTTACAATGCAATGTTTTTATTTTCAACAATTTCTTGTAACTAATTTTATACTTTTATAATTTCAGTGACTGACCTCCGCATAAAGTCCATGGTATTGCGATACGTGTGTAATGATGCTTTTAGCATGAAATAATGTTTTTTTTTGTTCTTTTTTGATATCCGAAGCGTGTGCTTTGTGGACCTAATCCTATCTTCGAGAAATAGAATTAGAGACATCTTTTTCTTAAAATAGAATCATCTTTTTAGAACTTTTATCTTATTCACCAGACACCTATTTTTTGACAGGTTGCATTACGATTGATGAATTCGTAGAGGGAGCCAAGAACGACCCTTCAATTGTGCGTTTGTTGCAGTGCACCCCTGGTGCTGCCGGGGGGTCCGGGATGTAACACTTCAAGTTGTCATTTCTTGACAGATTTTGTCTTTTGTAACATCAGATCTTTTATTTTTTAAGTTGAGATGTTGAAAAGAGTTTGATTTTCCTTTGAAACTTGCCCAGAGTTTATGCAAGCAAGCGTGTGCACTTACCTTGTTGTCACTCCTTCAGATAGCCCAGAAAAGACACATTCATTTTATTCCAGGATTACGGTTAGCACATGCGAGAATTGTATCTTACAAACAAACATGGTTTTTTAATTATCATTTTGTAAAAAAGCGTAAAATTTTGTCCCGTTTTTCTGAATTTTATTGAACAAATGCGCTGCTTCTCTTGTGCAACAGTGTTGTCTGCTTGATATGCGCCCCTTAGTCGGTGCATTTACTTTCAGATTTGTTTGTACAGAAAACTGTGTTGATCTATCATTCTATTATGCTGAGTAACTTCCTCGTCTGGATGCTTTTCAGTTGGATAATTGTTATTTTCATCTGACCTTGATGGCCACCTCCAAACGATTAAAACTAAACATTTTTTAAACCGACAACAAAAGGCAAGATTGAGCTGGCAATTCTGTTTTCTTCGGAGAGCGCTTCGTCATGACCAAACTACGGTCGTCGTGTGAGCTGCTGGGACCGACGGTCTACCCTTTTACGACCCTGATTATCAGATGTCGTCGAATCCATTCCACCTGTCACAACAAAACTTTATTCAACTCTGAAAGTTTTAAAATTGCTTTTAGCATTGATCTCACGTTTTAAAGCTTAATGCGTCACGGACCACTGTATTCAGACGATATAATTGCTCTAAGTGCTTTCATCATTCGGATTTATTGTTTCCATGTCAATCTAGTGGTGGTCATATCATCTAGGCCTACTAATCTCAACTAATCTTGTTTTACGTATATGCACGTTTTATATGGAATTCTTATTCTGCACAACATCACTTTTTACACATTTTCGTTTTCTCAATTTACAGTTTATTGTAAAAAAGAAATTGTAGCTACTTAACTTTCCACACTCACTGATTCATGATTGCTAACCCGAGCTTGTCACTTTGAGTTACAATCGGTCAATAGACGTGGTATGTTCAACACCTTGAGTGAAATTACTTGCCTTATGAGGAACGATATGCTAATTTAGCCTTGATGACTGAACTGTGTGATTGACTCCGCTATATTCAGGACTGTGGAGTCAGAGAGATTTTGGCGTGTCCCGAGTCGCTAAAAAAGACCGACTCTGGCTTAATACAAAGCGATAACCAATAAATTTTTAGTTTGCAATCTTTTTTTCAAAATATTGTTTCATGTTCTCCGTAGCCTATTGGGCTATAAAACTTCACGAGAGAAAAGAACTGTTTGATCTTGTCAGTTTTTGAAAATTGCCTTTTTAATTGCGGACACAACTTAAACTGAAATTGCATTTTAAAAATGTGAAAAAGGACAATTATTTTTAAAGAAAATCTGGCAACACTAAAGTCGGAGTCTTTCATTTTTCGCTTGACTCCACAGCCGTGGTTCTATCCATGACAATTATTTTTCTCGATTTTAGAAGTCTTATATTTATTGTATAATTATATTTTAATAACAGTTGTGTTGCTTATTCTACTGCGGCCCACAACTCCATAATGTTCTTCGATTGAAACAAAAAATTTAAATAAAAGCTAAGGTGAAGAAATACAGTGATGGTATTGCGTCAAGTTATTCCCAACACAAGAATTTCGTAAATTCGAGTCAACTACTTTCTACCTTCAATCCGACTGCACAACGCTATTTCGAGTGCATTTCGCATTTCAGGCACTAAACTTCGAGCTGCAACTGCATTTTGTGCAATAGGCCTACCTGTAGCCAGGCATAAATTTTCGTTTGGTTTATTGCCCCTTCTGCTTTGTGATAGTTTGTTGAAAACGCCAGATTTGTTGCTCAATAATGTGACGTGATCTGGCAAGACCAGCAGCGGTAATTTTATTCAGAAAATTGCGGTGACTGAAAGCTGATTTTGTAGTTTAAATGCAAGACTTCAATTGAAACTTGGCGTAAAAGTGGCGAACTTTAAGCTCTAACCTAAGCTACCACGCTACAGGTTTAATAGATCGCCGTTTTGTCTGCAGTTTCATCATTTCTGCATATGCCTTAATTTATTTAAAAGGACATGGAGAAGGTCGCCTTGCCTACACAGTAGGCTACACATCCTTAGCGTACTTTGCGCTTGATATTACAGTAATTCCTTTAGATCATTTTTTTCCATTCGAATGATCAGATGATCATCGTCGGTTCCGACTCTCGGTCACTCTATAAACCTTTTTCCTATAAACCTTTTTATTCCACTGCTCTCGATTCTTCACAAACTCCTTCACCTCCATGCCCATCCCGCTGACATTCGTCACAGTTTCAAGTTATCTCGTTTTGGGACGTCCCTTCGATCTTCCTCAGCTTCTCATTTTTTCATTCAAATAAATGCTGTTTGATTCCATCTCAAATTTACAATAAACGTAGACTCTTTCCATTCATACCAATGTTAGCTCAGTGGTTACGCGCAAGTGTGCAAGATCACGCGGCGCTGGTGTGACTCTCGGGGTGTGCGCTTGAGCAACGCATTTCAGGACTGCTCTCCATTAAGCGGCACCTAGTGAATGGAATTGGATAATTCCCAGCCAACAACGCTTCAACAATCGGAAAACTTCAATCTAACAATCTCGGTAACCAGCCCTGCGTCAAAAGCCTCGACTACGGTACCAGAAGTAACCTATCAAAGCTTTGTCAGTCCGAGGATAAAGATTCAAAAACCAAAAATAATACAATATATCCTACATCACTTATCTTCACTGGATTGTAGGGTAGGCCTAACTATTAGAAATTGTTCTGAAATTAGGCCTAAGTAGCCTAGCTTATTTCCTCTCGTGTTCTTTTAACCATAAATCCAACGAGTTATGCTATTCTCAATACAATAGCTTTACTATTTATTAACAAAATTACTCCCAATAAAATTTTACCTCGGCCTACTGGACTCATCAAACTTAGTTGGTTTGAATCTTATGACTCTGACTGAGAAAGCTTTTGATGGGTTATTCTTAAGGCTATTGAAGCAGTGTCGGGTCGGTTACCGAGATTGACTTGAGTGAAGTTTCCCTTTGGTGTCTGTGAATTATTCCACTCACTAGGTGCCGCTGAATGGGAAGCAGTCCTGAAATGGTTGGTTTTGAATCTTTATTCTCGGACTGACAAACCCTTGATTGGGGATTACTGGTAGTTTCGCATACTTGTAGAGGCTCTTGACGCAGGGCCGGTTACCGGAATTGGCAGAGTGAAGATTTCCGATTGTTGAAGTGTTGTTGCCGGGGAATTATTCCATTTACTAGATACCGCTGAATGGAGAGCAGTCCTGAAATGCGTTGCTCAAGCGCACACCCCGAAAGCAGAACCACGGTGCCGCTTAATCTTGAGGTTTCTTCTTGTAGCCTACTAAGTCGGGCACTACTAACCACTGAGCTAATAAGCGTCTAAAGTCACTGCAGTTCTTGGTAGTCTGAAAAAACAGTTTCAATCATTTCTTTGGGTATAAATGCAGTCACATAACTTAAATTCCATTGCATTATTTCTGTACGGGTTTTAAGTTTTCATAGGCTACCATTTGGTCCTTTTAGCATTTCTGGATAATGTTATATTTTCCTGCAGCTTCATAGATTTTAAATTTGGTTAAAGGCATACTAAATGAAATTTTCAAACGGGAATTAAGCATTAAAATGCGTAAACTGAACACTCAAGAATACATTTCATAAAAAATTACTGAAAAAAAAATGTTTTCAATGGCGCTGGCAAGGCCCAAAGTCCAGTGTTTCATTTATTTTTTGCAAAATGACCAAGAAGTGGAAAAACTGCTCGAGAATTACGTCACAAGCGACTCCAGCAGCATCATCAAAAGTGTTTTCCGCGTTGGGTTGGAAAGTTTAAACGTGTTGCGTTTCAAGAATTTTCACATTGATTCAAGGCCTGGAAACGTTGAATCCATGTAAAAAATGCTGATTACTCCACGCCTTCTGAATTGCCTAACTGAAATCGTTTCACATGCCTTTGTGGAGTTTGCTTTCAAAAACTTGTTTTTTTTACATTTTCATTTTACATTGATTGAAGGCCTGAATACGTTGAATCTATGTAAAAGAAGCTGATTTACTGTTTGAAGAACAAGATCTGCCATTTGAAACTTACGCAGTAAAAACTCTTGCCCGATCAAGTGATTGCTAGTCGCTTGTGACGTAGACTGTAGGATCGCACGCTTCGCTGCTCAAGCCCATTCCGGTTTTGAAACCTTTGACAAAAGCACGCGCGCAATGGTGGTCAGACCGCAATGGGGCCAAATTTTTTTCAAAATCGTTTTATGATAGCATGTTAAACACAAAGAACGTGGAAAATCGCCAAGTCAGGTTTTTCCTTTAGTATGACTTTCATGAAGGAGTTCACATTGGATAGCAAATTAATTCATGAACATTAGTCAATAGCTTGGAATTTACCTGGTTTATTTTCAAATTCCGAAGTATTTTTAAATATCTTTACTTATTTTGGAGGACAAGGTTAAACTTCGTGTGAAGGACGATTGCTCCTAAAAGCTACATAGTAGGGGGAGACCGGGGCTAGTTGTAACATTTTTTGAATTATTTGTTATATGTCTGTAAAAACAAGTCTGAGCGAATTTTTTGGAGATTAGTTGTATAGGTAGACTATTTACGCATATTATTCCACCTAAAGCCGTGTGATATGTATTAAGGATTTTGAGAAAATTGGCCTAGAAAAACTTCAATCGGGCGTTACAACTTGCCCCGGATCTGGGGCAAGTTGTAATACAGGCAGAGGCAAATTGTAACAGAATATTTTTGCTGCTAATAAATAGCAAACACTTCACTGAACATTAACTTTTGCTCAAGAAAGGTTTATTCACTCCTCAAGGTCAGAAAATGTTCACCAGAAGGTACACACTGAAGCAAAACTGCACACAATATAATAGGCATTTCAAAAAGTCACATTTTTTCTTTACTCCCCACAAAGGTGACAATAATACTTTGGCAATCCCTTGGTACATTGAGAATGCGACCAACCATGGCACTTTTCACACCTGACCCAGTTTTCTCCCGGTCTACTGTTCGAATACGCTCGAAAGACATAGGCCTACAGGTGTTCAATGTTTTTTCTTACAATCAGTAAGCTATCTTAGGTAGGCTAGTTAAATTTACCTTTAACTTTCTTAACCAGTCTGAACAAAGTCACATGGCATATGTTGTAATCTTTGGCAATTTTTCGAATAGACTCATTTCCAGTGATGGCTTCCTCAGCAGCACGTTTTAATACAGCAGGTGGAATCTTCCCACGTTCACTTTTTTTTTATAATTACGCATAATTGTAACAGTAACCAAGTAATCTAGCTCATTTACTGCCAAAGAACATAACACATAGGCTAGCTCTTGTTACATCTTGCCCCAATAGCAGTTAGCCATAAACTGTTCGATATTTCACCAATAAAATGCCACATATTTTTGGTCACCTTTAATTTTTTAAATACCTAAGTAAATGGTTATATCAAAAAAAAAAGGACCAGCCTTCTAGCTTACTTTTTCTTGTCGTAGTAACTACAAGTTTATTTTTCTAAAATTTTACTTTCAGTAGGCAAAACATGCTTTTCGTTATAACTCAACTGTACGGAGAGATATTGAAACGAGGGTTTATCTGTAACTTAGCTACAATACACTTGATAGAGGGCGCAATAGAGAAATACATTTTTCTGTTTAGTTGGGTAGAAAATGATAGTGTTACAACTTACCCCTGTTACTTTTAGCCCCGGTCTCCCCTACATATACCTGCTGCTAATAAGCGCAATCGACAAAAAAACTATTGTAGTCAAGAAACAAAATACTGTGTATTGCCGAATATGTACTTCCACAAAAACACGACAGTGCGCGAAGATCGAATGGTGGAAGATACTTTAACTTCAAATTACAACACAGAAGCAAACTACATAAATAATATACTGACTTTTTCACTTCGTATGATGCAACTCATTTAAAATCATAGTAAATAAAACAGATTGCAATCAAGAATTACAACATTTGGTTTATCATAACACAACGACTTGGACAACTTTTGTTAAAAACTTTAATGTTTAACTGGAATTACTAAATTTTTCGCTAAGTCGAAAGATTCATGCACTGACGTGGACCAGACAAACTATAGGCTACAGCCGCTACACACGTTTTAGGAAGTGCGTATTGCACATAATATAGCAACAGAAACTTGCGAGGTGGTCATGAAAATTAAGACGCCAACTTGGGGCTTGCGGTGACAACAAAGCTTCGATCACCACGTGAGAGGAGCGTCATCTCACATCCGGGTCATTTGTGGCAAACTCTGCTGCAGCATAATGTTGGTCATGGTTGTGGTATGATGACGTGGTCTTACATGATATGAGCTTTAACTGGAAAAAGTACGATAACAACATTGCAAATTGTTTGATACGTGGCAATGTCTCGGCTTTGGCATTGATGATTGCACAACAGTGAGCGACAAGAGCAGCCATATCTGTGACGTTATCTCTCGGATGAACGTCACCCATAACTGAGTAGGTTTGAAATACAAGGTGCCAAAATCAAATACAGAGAACATGAATTTACGTAAAACCAGAAAAGCATGAAGTGATCGCTATATTCTCTGTAGAAAACAAAACTAGATGTGATTGTTTCACTTTGACGTGTAGAAAAGACAACAATAAAAGGCAGCATTTCACATTCACACCAAGAAAACACAATTGTTTGCTACGCAACGGCCCACATTGGTCAGATATCTCGAGGACGTTCAACGCAAACTCAATCCACTCACAAGCTACTAATGTTATCAACAAGTCGATTGTAAGCTTAGCCATTGAAATAGCTATCCGTTTAAGATAATTTTCTTTCGAAAGTGGTTGAAGACACTCGCCCACTAAGCTATAAAAGTTTTCAATTGAATAGAAAATTCAGCTCAAAGGCTTTTAAGAAACTTCTTTTCTCTTGTTCGACAAATTTTCAGCTTAGCCATCAAATGCATCTCTCAGACGTAAAACAAAATGAGTGAACTGAGCTGTTTGTTAAACAATAAATCAATAATTCGTAACAATTTTAGACGGGACAGCTCCACTGCAAAGAACAATATGATGGCAAAACCATTGTGCATCCACAGATTACATCCAAAATTAAAGCAATACCATACGATCACCTTCAAGTAAAGTAAAAATAAAGCTAGTGGAAATTAATTTACCATTATGGCAAGACAGCAAATCAGTCGTTTTTTACATTGATTCAACGTCTTATTTGCTGTCTGGGTAGTAAGTTAAAAGTTAAATCACATCTACGTAAGTTACCAACCATACGATTATTACTAGTTTCGGGAGAGAAAATTGAATAATTGGTTTAACATTTAAGCTGCTTAATCAGCTGCTCCGTAAAGTAGGTTTACAAGAACGCGCAAAGTCTGTATACATGCGATCGTGGCGTTTATCCATTGGAAGATTTGGGCATCGCATGTGTGACAGAGAACCATACGAACAAGCAGAATAGACCACGCAAAAGGCCTGAGTCAAGACATGTCGATGCTTTCAAAGTTAGTTTTCGTTAAATACCTTTAAGTACCAGAATGCCCGAGAAATATTTGGCTTCAAACCGATGATCATCAACCTAGGTGTCCACACTCCACAACTCACTGTTGCTCAATGAAACTAACATACACAGAGCGACAGAAACAATTTACCGATATGATCTATTGATCTACAACAAAGAAAAGAACGGAGGTTGGTGGTATTGTGTGTACGCACAAAAATCAACATTGTTGCAAATTTCTAAAAATAGCTTCACAGCAGTTCAAGGCAGAAACTGGCGATTTATTTTGTTACAGCAGTCATTCAAAATGATCCTATTTAACAAAATGTTATGAACAGTCTCTCTATACTTATAATGCTATTGGATAATAAACTTGAAATTGTAGTTTCTTGCATTGCTAAAAAATTTGCAAAAACAATTGATAACGCTTGAGAAAGTGTAGCACTTTATGCCCATGGTAAGCTGACACTGAGATTTTCAAGCGCATAACGAACAAACTTACTGGGATTTTGGAATGAAACATAGCCAATTTTTTACTAAGATTCAAATTAAAACAGACCAAAGATTTAAAAAATGAGCATCCAAAATATTTTTTTTCAAAACCTCTAAACGCTGCTAATAGAAAATTTGAATCTTGATTGAGAATTTTAAATGACTCTAATAATATAGTAGGCCGTTGCTTGTCACTGGGATTGCTAACGCTTTACATGCTTCCGGAAGGATGACACTTAGTCTTAGTGGTCGAAGTAAAGTGTTTAAAAGTTGTGTTTTACGTGTAATTCAAAATGCTTTCAATGTGGTGTATGTCAAAGATTAAAACTTAGCTCTCCGAATCGCGTCAGTATCGGCGTGAGACTGTGGGTACCTTCAAAGGATTCATTGAATTCCAAACAAAGGACAGGTTAGCACATGTGGCTAACTTCCGGCCCAGCACATTCCCCGTCATATCCTCACACATGAAAGACCTCACATACCAACGACATTGTATGCACTGGTTACAACAATTGGAAGTGGGGGGAAATAAATCGCTGTTAAACAAGAATGAAGCAACGACGGGAAGATTTGAAAAGATTAAAGTAAAATATTTGATTGCAAACTGATACGCACATATTACATACGAGGTGGATACCAAAAGAGCAGCTCCAACATATCTAAATAGATCTGATAACTTTAACTGATTTTATTATGGAGTAGTAAAGTAATGGAGCACTTCTGTTTAGCTGGCACTTTATTGCAGAATTAATATGCTTTACGTCTCTAATGGAACAAAACCTCGTCAGAGGATATCGTCCTAGTCTAGTGGGAAACAGGTTATTGGTTAAGTTTTGATAGAAATTTTAACAAACCAATCCTGGTTGTATAAAGCTAAAACCTCAATTGCTAAGGTAACAGGGATCAGTAGTCAGTAGATGTAACAGAAAATATATTTCGCACTTATTCAGTGCATCTTCAGTTCTGATAAAGGGCAGTTAAAGCCTACAAGTAATGTTTTAAATAACATTACAGTGACGCAATAATGTCAAAACATGAGCGTAAAAATTGAAAAAGCATAAGCGTAAATAAACAATTTAAATATTTAAGTAAAATATTTACGCTTATGCTTTTTCAATTTTTACGCTCATGTTTTGACATTATTGCGTCACTGTAATGTTATTTAAAACATTACTTGTAGGCTTTAACTGCCCTTTATCAGAACTGAAGATGCACTGAATAAGTGCGAAATATATTTTCTGTTACATCTACTGATCCCTGTTACCTTAGCAATTGAGGCTTTAGCTTTCGAGATATGGAACAGGGATCGTGTCAGAACAAGACTAGGTCAGCAAGCGAGGCAGACTCCGACTCAGCTCAGCAGCAGCCTAGAGCAGTTAGCTACTGGTTGTATAAATGTATAATGTGTCTTCAATAGGTAGACGTTGTTGAAAAGATGTCTTCTAATTGTGCAATACGAATGCTTTGACAAACCATAGCACTGTACTTCATTTAGTATCAATTGAACAATTTCATAGTAATTCAATCTCATTAATATCAAACAAGTGTATAAAAATAGGGAAGGCTAGTTACTGTAGCAGTAGCACAACTCTGTGTAATACATACGGTAAGTGCTTTTTCATGGCATTTTCTCGTTTCGTAACTGTATACAATGCACGCGAATTTGCATCAAACAGCCACATAACAACATCAAAACAAAAGTTACGTAATTTTGCAAAAAAAACTATGGTTCGGCTGTGCAAGTGTGCATGCAGCTGTATACACAGTTTAGTAAATAAACATAAAGCAAAGCTGCAGCAGCAAAGCCTTCAGCCCTGAATCGACTTCGGGCTAGGCAGTTTGAGTTGCATGGTTTTGCAAACCCACTCAGCAAACTGATATTGGGTGATATTGTTGTTGACTATGAATCGAAACTCCATTAAAGCATACAAGTCTGCGCGCTCTTTGGGATCCTTCTTCAAACAATTGGAAACAAATTCATAAAACTCTTCCGAGAAATGTCCTGGAGGAAGTTTTGGAGGAGGCTGAAAAATATTAAATGAAAAATATTAGATGACCGTTTGGTCTTTTCGCAGTCTCCTCGTCATATGACACACAACCGATTATTGTATACTTTGTATTCTTTTCATGTTTGTGTTTGTGACAAATAAATGAACTGACTGACTGAAATGTTCTTGTAGTTTGTGTGATACTGGAGAAAACATTATGAAGCTTAAAACTCCACTAGATACAACGATTTATTGGCAAACCGGCATGTCAAGCATCTAGTCACATGGGCGAAAGCACATTGTAAAGATCACTGTAATCTCACAGTTCACAAATAATAACAGTGTGAACAGAATTGTGTTGTCCTTGTTAATGCTTTATTCATGTTTCTATCTATGATCAGCAGAAATTGTTTGATATGGCACTGAGAAAAGCTTTCAAAAATGCATCATTTACACAACTAATAAAATCAGAATTATGGCCTCATTGATCACAATACAACCCTGTTTTCATGCACAATTGGTTGACCTTAAACAGTTTTCTAATATGTTGTTCACTGGTGTTTGTAAACTAATATATAAATAGTTTGGTAAATCTAATGGAAAAAAAAACTTAAAATTATTCAGTTGAAAAACAAGAAACATCCACACTGACAGATGAAACTACAGTAACCAACACACAACACATAACAAGTAATCAGGGTTGATAGGTATAAACCGGGGCGGTTTTGACCACCTATTACTGGTCAAAACCCCTTTAGTATATGAATCAAGTCGCTTTTCAATTGAATTAAAAATATTACACTCCATGTTTAAAAATGGTGTTCAACTAGATTTTGTTTTGATCAACAATAACCTAAATGCTGGATTTGGAACAAAAAATATTTAATTTCTCTGTTTATTTTTGATATTTCAATCAGTTGGTTATTTTAATTATTGAGAAATTCAAATTCTAAAATAAGTTTCTGATGAACCAAAAAATGCTTGGTAGAACGATGAACCATTTGCACAGCCAACTGAAGTACAAGAATTTATTCCAACAATTTTTTTTTTATGAAAAACATTTGCCCTCCCGTTGCGTAGCACATAAGACGTAGCATGACATGTAATTAAGGTAGTAGTCTTAACTCTTAACGCTGTTTGATGTCTTGTTTTTGGTGGCGATGAAACAAGAGAAAAATCCAAGATAAATATAATCTTTCGTACGAGTTTTACAGGCAGCCATCTGTGGCTGCCTGACAGTGACAGGTCGGTATTGGCGGCCATAGCCGCCAGCTATTTCGAGGCCTGCATATCAAAATGGTCACAACTGCTTTTATATTTCCTAAATAGCCCATAGCCCAGGTACTAGGTAGCCGACCATTCACTACATAAAAATATTTTTCTGGGTTTTGACCGGTTAAAACCAGGTTTAAATCGCTTAGTGGTCAAAACCAGCTTTGACTACTTACAGACCAACCCTGCGAAATTGTCGTCATCATCAACCAATTTTGATTATTCAGGCCATGAATTCGTCTTCATGTTGAAAATGTGGCCTGTCATGTGCTAAAGTAAAACTAAGCCTACGACATTTCCAATCAACACAGACAAAATATAAGGCAGGAAAAAAACACTCATATGGGTCAGATGCATCAATTTTGTACCCTGTAGTCTCCAGAACGCATTTTTGCAGTTTTGGTATTTCTTAAGGTTTCAGTCTACTTTTTTAGGCTTTAAGTTACAGTTTAGATATGTGCCCCCCCTATGTAATGCTAATTTTCAATGGAAATTGTTAACTTCTTAGCAAAAATTTTGGATTTATCACAAAATTGCCCACTTTTTTTGGATTTTTCACGTTTTTACTTCTGTAATTCTCTTGTGATTTTTCACAGGCACATACTGCAGTGCTAAACTGACTTTTATTTAACACTGTGCAGCTTTAGCTACATTTTAATGTTGAAATGACACTGGCTTTACAATTTTGGCCTTGTATTTTTCTCAATTTTACGAATCTGTAATTTTGGCTCCACTATGTTGTAGTCTCCAGAACGACCCATGGTACTACTCTACCAATGCCTACTCTGTGCTCCTGTTTGGGTGTAAAATGATGCAAACTTATATATAAACAAACCTACAAAACAAGAAAACAGATTTACTAAAAAGTGTGATAATAGTTCACTCTTCTATGGAAGCTATTTAGCCTGGCTCCAAAATTGTGTAGTCTCCAGAACAAACTTTAACAAAAAATGTATGCTTCCCTGTTTAAAATGGCAAACATTCTTCCAGTATGTGATGGACTAGTATGCTCACTTAGCAGGATTTCATAGAGAGGACTCGGAATAAATAAAAGATTAGGAATTTCTTTCTTATTGAATTTGTCTGTAGTCTCCAGAAGACTGTAGTATCCAGAATTTTTTTTTCTTTTTTTTTGTAAAACCAGTAAGCACTCCTTTGCACAGTTATTTTTACATGTGATGTTACTATAAAAGTTGCCCATAAGAAATTATACCTGTTGAAGCATTCTGTAACCTATTTTTGATCTTAGAGAACATAGATACAGTTAAAGTTGTTAAATTTTAATTTAGCTGTGATTGTGAGGTGCTTTTTACGCATCTTTGATTGGCAATGGCTCCATATGAAAAAAGTATTGCTATTACTATTGCTAGCATATGATTTATTACTACCTTGAGGTCAAACAATACATGACTTTGGCTGAAGTATCAGAATATTTAGGTACATTATCGCACAACTGCAGTAAACCTGCTAGAAACTGATAAAATGGGTATACTCACACTGAAATTTAATTTTCAGTATAAAATAAAAACACGATATTTTTTGGGGGCAGTCTTTTGATTTAGTTGGTAGAGAAGTATCTCAAGACTTTTAAATCAAAATTTTATGGCACCAAGCATTCTGAATTTTTTCTCCGTTCTGGACACTACAGGTACAAAATTGATGCATCTGACCCATATAAGTGCTTCTCTGATAATGTTTGTTCGAAGTATACATGCATAGAATACAGCTATCATTCGCTTTAGTTTTGGAATTAATGAACCTATGTTTATCTAATTCTAGGAGAGTATATACAATAAATATACTTCTGTTATTGGTACATAAAATGACACTGACACAAGTTTTTATGATGTTCAACTAACTTCAACTTAAATGATGCAATCTATATGGTACCATGGGTGAATGACATGTAATTAATGACTTTCAAAGTGAAATGACATGATGATGGTAATGACCAGGGCTGTGGAGCTGGGAAAAAAATGTATGACTCCAACTCCTCGATTTATAAATGGCCGATTCCGACATCAGTGTTACCAGATTTTTTAAATTGTTATCTATTTCCATTTTTGTAAAATTTAACTTCACTTCAACTTGTTCTATTTTTGTTAAAGTTATAGAGCTCAATACGGAAAATAAGAAAAGATTGCAAACCAAAATTTGTTTGTTTAATGTTTTGCATCAAGCCGGAGTCTGTCTTTTTTAACAACTCCAATTCTGGACATGCCAAAACCCTTCTGACTCTGCTACAGCCCTAGCAATAACTTCAACAAAATGATGGGAGTCTTGGTTATTTCTTGTGTCTGATATGGAGATTGTGCTGTTTAAAGGTATCGCATACAGTGCTAGTACAGAAAATTTCAACATCAAATCCTTACCAAAGCTCTATTAATCATTGTGTTTCAAAAATCAAGAGTTTCTATTTTTTTTTCTAAATACATAACATAATATAATTACCAATAAACAGATGTCACAAGTTCGGCAAAAAAGAAGCTCAACATGTGCCAATAGTTATTTTTATATTTCTGACCTCTATGGAATGAACACTTGCTGGAAATAATGTCTTAGTAAAGTTTTATTGTAAACAGTCTAGAAGGCTACTGGCTTGAGTCGGCGTGTAGCCTATCAAAGAAACCCGCTATAATACAGGGGGCAGTGACACATACACTCTTGCGGTAAGTAATACAGGGGGTAGTGACACATACACTGTTGCGGCAGTTTCCTCTAGAAAATTCAACAAGAAAGTTCTTTGGCATATGTATGTATAATTGTATATATATTGTATAAGAATTTGCATTAAATGGTATATATATATATTGTATATTATATGCTTCAGCTAAATATGATACTTCTAGTTCTAAACCGCACAACCACAACCTCAACAATCAACATCAAGAAATAACCAAAACTCTTGTCGTTCTGGTTGAAGTCATTAGGATTTTGTGCCATTTGGGCATGTTGGCACACGGATTGCTCATTCTGGTTAATGTTATTCAAATCATGTCATGGTCATAACTGGAATGTCATAGTATTAGGTTTTTTGTTTTGTGTACAAAGTACAAACGAAATCATATAATACCATACCTCATTCACAATATAATCAAGCAGTTCAAATATTGCCATCGGTCTTGGACCATCACCATGTGAGCTCAATGGGCGCTTTTCTTTTCCGTCAGATGAGCCAAATATACCTTCTATTTGTTTAGCTGTCAGTGGAGGTATCGGATATCGCCCAATTGACATTTCTATCAATGACAGTCCTAAGGACCAAATATCAGAAAGAACTGTATATTTAGAGCCCTGCAAACGCTCAGGAGCCATATAAGATCGTGTTCCGACAAATGAATTGGCCATTGAGTCAATCAGTTGACCACTAACACCAAAATCGCATAACTTAATTTCACCACGAGAGTTCACCAATATATTTGATGGTTTCACATCACGATGAATAATTTTGTGCTTTTCTCTCAAATACTGTAATCCAAGTATCACTGATTTACTCACTGACCCCAAAATTTGTTCAGGAATTTTTGTTGCTCTTTTCATGACCAAATCAAGAGAGCCTGCATCCATATTTTCCATACATATGCTAATCTCACCATCATTAGAAAAAGCACCATAAAATCCAACAATGTACGGGCTGCTGCAATCATGCAAAACTTTAAGTTCTCTCATGATTTGGTTTTGAATTGCTGGTTTTATTTCCAAATGAATGAGTTTTCGAGCCATCTCAAATCCTGAAGCATTGTGACGAACAAGATGAACAACACCGCCATTGCCAGCACCTAATTCACCTATTTTTGTAAAGTCTCCCTTCTGAGCATTGTCCATCAAACCAACTTTTTGCTTCTGTGTAATGAAGTCATCCAACCTTTTTCTTTGAGCATCATCTAGATGCAGCTCATCCATCTTTTTACCAAGATCAGCTTCACGAACATTCTCATTTAAACCTTGACCCCCAACATTTATTTTCAACTGCATTTTTGGTTTAGGCATTTTGTTGCATACAGTGGTCTTATTGTAATTACGGTACTGAAAAGCAATAAAACAAAATGTTTATTATTAGGAAGTGGCTATTTTTCCACACTTAATGCCATGGTTACAATCAGGTGTTGCCAGAGTTAGGATTAAAGTTAGGAAGGGTTAAGGTAAGAGTTAGAGTTAGGAATAAGATTAGGGTTTTGATCTTTGCCCAGAACTAAAAAAAATTTCCAAATACATGTTTTCAACAGCTTTGAACTTTTCTCAAATTAGGGTAAAATTTATTCCTAAATACCTTAATCCTTATCTAAATACCTATCTTAAATACTGTAATCTGGCAACACTATTGAGGCTATTATTACACTATATTATACACTGTAAATATAGCCACAACCTATTATTTATAGATGACGATTCACCAATATATATTTAAAATCAAGGAAGTGGCTATTTTTCCACAATCAGGTGTTGCCAGAGTTAGGATTAAAGTTAGGTTCCCAGGATTAAAAAAATTTCCAAAATATATACAAATTTTTGTTTTCAACAGCTTTAAACTTTTCTCAAATTATAGAAGAATTCCTTATCTGGCAACACTATTGAGGCTATTATTACACTATATAGTGCATAGGCGTCGAAATAGGGTGGGCCGGGTGGGCGGCGCCCACCTGGCCGTAAAACGAGGGTGGGCAAAATATGTTTCGCCCACCCTGTTTTTATGACACTTATGAAGTGTTGGTTACAATTATTTCCGCTTTTGTTAAACGCTGAATTATCCAACCAACTGCCGCGCAACTTCTTGTTTTACGCTATGTCTCTCGCTGGGTATCGGACAGAACAAAGCAATTCCGCAACAACACTGCGTTGAAAAAAAGGCGGTAGGCCTACTCACTGCATTGTTGTTGCTACGACAACTGCCACACGCTGGCAATTCCTGGTGAGAAAAAGCCATGTTTGATCTTTTCTTCGAATGGTCTCACTTTCATTATGTCGCAATCAAACTTCAGCTCCGGGTCAGCGTAAGGGAATATGAATATGACATTATAATGAACATTACAATAAAATAACCGATACAAACTAAAGACGTACTGAAACAATCGCTTTTTACAAATCTTTCCTCACAAACTTGTTGCTGAGTATAAATCGTGGCACCGCGCGCTGTTGTCATTTCATTATTGAAAAGTTAAACATGAAGCAAAGTCAAACATCTATTCGCGGATTCTTAAAACCAGCTGGTGTTCGGCGATATTGAAAAAAACAAAACGATACGATATTTAAAAAAAATATATACTCGATATTTCGATACTTTTTGATATTTTTGTTCTAATTAAGAAAAAAGTTTCTCAGTCTTCGAAATTAGTGCCGGCAATTGCTGAGGTGATTGCCGACGTGTTTTGGTACAATTTTTTTCGTAATAAACGTTCACAGCAACTGCCAAGGCAATTTCAACTTTTTCCGTTTGGCCTTGGCAACGGTTTTATAGGGGTTTACAGTTATGAGTTAGGGCTGCAATAGTTAAAATATTGAACAAAATTGAAATAAATATTGATATTGAAAAGATATCGTATCGAAAATTCGATATATCGCCCAACACTAAAACCAGCTTCCAAAAGGAGTCGAAATGATAACGCTGAAGAAGCCACGTCCAGCACGAATGAATGTAGAGATGACATTAATGAAGAAAGCAAAGCTTCAAGGATGGCCAGTTGTGAAGTCAATGTCTCAGGCAATGCACCGGTAGTTGTAGAAAACAGCATGAGCCATGGATCTCTACCTGCTCCATTTGACGTTAGCATGATGCCAGATCAGCTTCCGGCTCGGGAAGGTCGTGTGTTGCAAAGGAAGCTTTTTTCCGAATTCCAGTGGATGCGTCTTAACCCTGATGGTACGGTACTTGTTACTGTAGCTGCTGTTTGTGGGCCTCGAAAAACAATCGGTTATCCAGCCCTCGAAATTAGCTTCCATCTACGACGGCAAAAACATTGCCGTCGCCAAATCAGCAAACCTTGGATTGCGGCGGCAATTGCCGTATGCTTTAAAGTTTAAACAAGCGAAATTTTATGCGTTTATTCTTCGTGTTTCATACGGCGGTAGCGGAGAACATCACGCAAGCTATTTTTCGCGCTGACAATGCTCTTGTGAACTGTAAAAAGTATGCAACCTTGTAAATACGGGCTTAATTGTTACGAAAAAGTTATTGTTACATCGAATGCTTATTGTTTACCGGTGTCGTTGCGAATATAAATCATGGTGAAGGATACAGTTAAAAAGTAGAATTTACCTGCTATAGGTTATCAAACAGAGGGAACAGAAGGAAAAAGTTAGTGTGGTATTTTACAAAATTTATAAAGAATTTTATGACGGTAACAAATCGGAATTAGAAAAGCTAAGGGGTCAAGTTAAAAAAGTAGAACAAAATTGGATAAATGGTTCTTCGGCAGTAAAATAATGCTTCCGATCATATGGCAGTGCGCGTTCACGAACGGGCAGTTTTGCGTCTTCAAGTATTCCAGTGACGACGCGACAACCTCATCCTCCGATACAGCATCTGATGATTCCGATTTATATATGATATCCGACTAGCTCTTTATCCAACAGACTTTGTGTTGCTCGCACGCAGTATCCCAATTGTGCCGAAATTATGTTAGGATAAACATAAATCGAGCCAATCTTCTCGCAGGGAGCTATTAATTTGTTACCGGTACCTGTTTGAGCAATTAACGTTATTTTATGATGGTTCAACGTCGCTAGGTGTCGAAAAACAAACGTAAATTTCTTATTGGGCATTGTTGTTACCCAGGCAGCATAATTCGTTATTTTTGCATTGATTTTGCGTCTGTAGACGTTGAATCGATGTAGAAATGATGGTTTTGCTGTCTGGGTGCGCAATATAACCCGCCGGAAAAATTGTAAATCGATTTGTGCTGACTCGAACGTTGAATCAACCCAAAATTAACTTACTTTTCCCCTGAGCTATTTTACGTGAATTAACGTAACAGCGTGCGTATTGCGTTGCTCGCTTTATCGCTACTTTAAGTATTGTTACATCACAACAAATCGAACGATGCGGTCGTGATAGACTACTCTAGTATACTTTTCCCTTCTCGTTTCACATGTTTTGGTACAATTGTTTTGTAATAAACGTTCAGAGCAATTGCCGACGCAATTTCAACTTTTGCCGTTTCGCCTCGGCAAAGTTCTTGCCAAGTAAAAATATGCTATAAAATATAATATTTTCGAAGACTGCGTGAGTGTTCACAGCAAGTAAAATAGTCCGAGGTGAGGTCTTGGTGCGATGTTTCTGCTGATTAAACTCCCGCTGCGAGTAAATAACACAGGAAGAAAGTTTGAACAAATTTTGTTCTAATTAAGTGCTCATTTTGCGGCGGCATTTTTATTGCCGTAGCAGAATGGCCATTATGACGTTTACGGCGGCATTTACCACGGCAATTGCCGAGTGCCGCCGCTAATTTCGAGGACTGGTTATCTGCCGCAGACCAACGGAACAGTCAGCAGTCACCTGTCCGAACATTTTGCTGCAAATCCGAAGGTGCCAGTTTAAAGATAACAACAGGTCATGCGTCACACGCTTTTTAGGTCGCAAAGGAAAACATAAAAAAAGTTTGTTTAGTTTAGCAGCGCTCATAAGATCGCAAGGCGCTCATAAGATCGCAAGGCGCAAGAAAGCAAACATCAAACCTATTAAAGCTTAATTGCTGCATACTGCAGTCTTTGTAAGAAAGACCAACCATTGCGAATTTGCGAACATACACATTCAATGAAATCTGTTTGAAAACTCTCGCCCACCCAGAATTCCTCTGTTCTAAGAAAAAATCGACACCTATGATATAGTGTAAATATAGCCACAGCCTTTAATCAATCACATCAGTAAATGTTCTCACTTTTAAGAAAAGTATTACTTAGTTCCATGTGTAGTCTATTCAAAGACATATGAAGCATCATATTAGGCTCAGAGTTGCCAGATTTTGAAAAAAAAAGTAGCCAAAAAAGTAGCAAATTTGCTCCTAAAGTAGCCCAATTTATAGCAGGGGGCGCGGGAACTATGTTTTCCAACTTCTGGGGGGCTTCGCCCCCCAGACCCCCCATAAGACATTCTACCACTGACACAGCCACAATCTTTTGGATGTCTCTGTTAAGCATACTTCATAACAGAACTGCTTAGCCTCAGTTTTGTCATGTGTTGGGTTTTTTTTTTCACTGAAGGATAAGGTGTACAATCATCATTACACAAATTCAACAAACATACATTTTCATCAAGCCATTCATTCTTATTCCAATTATTACTACATTGATTAGTAAACTATGTAAAAACTGCATGCCAGTCAGTGGAAGAACCTGAAAAAAATGTCAAGAAAATGAAGTACCGTATTTTCTGACAGGTGTCAAACCCACAACAATGCTTGATATGAACGACTCGGTTACATGTCTTTGCATGAAAAAAAATGTTAATTAATAACATACAAGCCGTCAAATGCTCTTGAATGTACAGCTAAAAAACACACATGTGAAAAATCAGCTTAACAAACCCAGTGAAATTGCACAAATTACTCTGCTAAATAGCAACAGAGTTACCGGTACAGTAAGGCACTTTCACGTCAGGCTCTATCCTATCGGGTACAGATTAGATTCTCACTACTTTTTCAGCACACTACTTTTCAAGCACTTCTGCGTTCTGACTTCTACAGTAGGGTGGGCTGTTTTTGACTTTTTTTCGAAATTCAAAAACGGCTAGTCATAAAAAGTGGCACATGCATGAAAAAATTACGTGTGCAAAATTTCATCAGTTTGGGAGTGCATCTTCTGCCCCCGCAGGGGGTCAAACTTTCAATTTTTTGAAAAAAAAGGGGAAATTTCACTTTCCGTTTTAACATAATTTTTTTATAATTTTTCTACTGGCTAGTTATAAATTGTAAGTGGAATGTATCCAGAACTTTCCTATGTAAAGGCAAGTTCGAAGCTTAAGGTTTACTGCCCCGTATCGACGACCAAAATGCTGAATTTTCACCAATTTGAAATGCTTATTGGTCATTACTCAATAAACAAACTTGTCGCAAAAGGGCGAGATGGTGTTAACGCTGTACGCTCATTTATGTTCTGTCCACTAGCTTTGAAGGATGATACGAACTGACAAACTATAAGACATAGTCTTGCTTAAATTAAAAGCAATAGTAGCCTACGTTTGATCAGTTGCAGGCGTTGCAGCTATAAAACGCAATTTATAATTTACTTCAGAATAAAAGCAATATGATCTGCAGGTTCCGTAAATGAAATGTACTGTACAGTTCCACGTGAATTGTTATCATGATCTTGTTTACACAAATTTGTCATTTACAAACCATTAAACGTTCACTTGATAGACTACTACAGAACCACATACAAGAGTAAACTTTGTTTGACAGCAATATAACGATAAAAAAGAACTTGTGTTAACAAAACAAAAAACGAAATTGTGTCAAAAATACAACAAACAACAAGGTCTTTTAGCCAGTTCCCCAGATTATTGCTCAAATTTAGTTCTGGCTGAAGTCTAATGAATCATACTGTAAAATCCCATCTCTTTCAATGCTGTCCACCACATGTGATGAGCAATTTGAGCATCTGTTGTGTGTGGCAGAGAAAACGTACAAAACAACTGTTGTGAAGGCATCTTTGTTTTGATGTGCTCTTTTATCACATTGCTGTCAACACCACGCATCGCTGGGGGTTCCGTAACTGGAATATTTTGCCAGTCTATCATCTCAAAGTAACGTTCGGAACTGAACTGCAATATTGACAGGGTGAATTTTTGCTGACGTGTGCTATAAGATCATAATATTCTTGAATTGAAAATTCTTCTCCATCCTAGTTCCCTTACATACTCTTTGGTATAACATATGATTGCTATCAAAATGTTTTCAGGATGGGCATAAAACGCATTCCTTTATATTACTTTGTTGAGGATATTGCGAGCTTTATTCGATAGCTTCTGAGCAGAGTGTATAATTTTAAAGAAATGTTTTCGGCTATTAGTGAATTGCTTTCCTTTATAATGGCAAACCATACTGGAATATAAACATTCATAATATAGTCCACACGTTCCACCAATACAGCTGACGCGTTAGATGCAACATATAAACGTAAAATTCGATTGGCTGTGTTCAATCATCTTGAGTGGTTCATCATACCTGGACTCCTATATACGAAATTAATTGATATATCTCCACTTTTCACTGTTCTGTGCATGTGTAGAAAATATTTTTGGTCAGTGCTGAGGTCCGTTTCATCAATTTCAATCTCTGGTGCCGGAACTGCTTTATTATATATTTTACAACATCTAGTTGTGTGACAGTGGCTAGCTGCTTTATAAGGGTACCTCTAAATACCCATTGTCAGGCATTGTCAGGCATTGTCGGGCATTGTCGGGCATTGTCAGGCATTGTCAGGCATTGTCGGGCATTGTCGGCTTCTCGGGGGGTTGTGGAGCATTTCTAGGGGTTGTCGAGCATTTTCAGGGGTTGTCAGGCATTGTAGAGTAGCTACTTTCAGGCATTGTTGGGAATTTCCAGGCATTGTCTAGGATTTCCAGGCATTGTCGATCATGATCAGTGGTTGACGGGTTTGTTAGGCATTATAGAACATTTTTTCAGGCAAGATGCTACTTTCAGGCATTGTTGGGAATTTCCAGGCATTGTCTAGGATTTCCAGGCATTGTCGATCATGATCAGTGGTTGACGGGTTTGTTAGGCATTATATAACATTTTTAGGCATTGTCGAACATATTCAGGGGTTGTCAGGCATTGTAGAGTAGCTACTTTCAGGCATTGTTGTGAATTTCCAGGCACTGTCTAAGATTTCCAGGCATTGTCTAAATACGCCAGATTCCGACTCCAAAGCCATGTTTCACACTGCGCATCCACGATTATCGTGTTTTTTATTTCCATTATCTTGAATCGTCATATAATCATAAAAAGCTCTGCATTTTACTTGGTGTTTTGACTAAACATGGGCCAACTCGAGATGCGATTTTTTTAAATTGCGAACTGCAAAATTGGAATTAGAAAGACATTAGCTTATAAAAGTTAGACTTTCCACTCTATCTTCATTGTGAGATTCAGTTTGTTTTTATTTCTTCGATGCAGCTTGAAATATGAAGATTGCGGGTAGGCTATGCTGTACAGTAGGCTAGGGGTTCCCAATAACCGGGTCGCGACCCAGCATGTCCTTAGCCATAGAATAAACTAATTACAGTTAAACAAGGTCAAGCGGCGCTGGTTCGGCTCTCGGGGTGTGTATTTGACTGAGCAACGCATTTCAGTTTAACTCTCCATTTAGTGGCACCAAGTAGATGGAATAATTCACCGACAAGAACACTTCAACACCGACAAGAATTCAAGCGAAAATTCCACTCCGTCAATCTCAGTGACCGGCTGGTTCAAAGCCTCTACAAGTACGCGAAACTGTCAGGATTAAGCTCTCAAAGAAGCTTTCCCAGTCCGAGGATAAAGATCAATCAATCAACTACCCAACAATAAAATTGAAGTATAAGGTGAAATGTGCATTGTATAAGCTATATACGAAAGGTGGGGGCACCTGAAATGGATTTTCGAAATTTTACTTTAAGCTCATCCTACAATATACTACTATACAAACTTTTAACAAATAAATTATTGAAATCCTTCTGTAGTCGAGAAAGAAAATATATTTAAAAAGTAACTTTAATTTTAAATCAAAATTTGTCACTCAAACTTCTAAAAATCTATTTTTAATTTGATGATGTTGATCAATTACGAGGTGTGCGACTTCATAAATAAATCATTATTGGGCCTGAAAGTGCATCAAAATGCGATCAAAACAACGTAATTTTAGTCAAAATTTTCTGGGGAGCAATCCTCACAGACTCCCTGCTAAACTAGCTTCATTTTCCGACCTCAACTGTTACATTGTCTATTATATTTTACAAATCTTGCTCAAAGTGTGTTTAAACCGCAATAAAAAATTATGGACCTGGGCTACACGTAGATGTCAAACTTTGTTTTTCCTATCGCCGGTCCGCAAGGCTATTTTTATTTAAAAACGGTTCGTGAGAGCAAAAAGGTTGGGGACCGCTGCAGTAGGCTATTTCGATTATCATGCGTATGGTGCTGATACCATACTCAAGTCCTACTTTGGATAGGGGTGAAATACCACAGGGTGAGAAAAGTCAGCTTCTATCGTAGCCTATAACCAGAAAATACAGTATGGCAGCTCATCTTCGACTATTTAGGGTAGGCCTATAACAATGTAATAATGAAGTAGCCTATGGCAATGCATTAAAATCAATCAATTGAGAATTAAAACAAAGTTCCTCCAACCCAGCCTCTATGCTGGCGATTTTAATTGCCACCACGTTCACTGGGGCTACAACACCACCAACACAGACGGAGAAAGCCTGGCCTCATGGTCAGCCAATAATAACCTCACCCTACTGCACGATCCCAAGGGTGCAGCGAGCTTCTTCTCCGGGCGCTGGAACACTGGTACAAACCCCGACCTGGCTTCGTGAGTGATGACCCCGATAATGGCCAACCGGACAAACGTGTGCTAGAGAAGTTCCCCAAGTCCCAACACCGACCCTCGCTTATCACGGCTCCAACGCTCACAATGCCTGTCCCGAGCAAATCTGTTAAGCGATGGAACTTCAGAATGGCTAACTGGAAGTACTATAGCCTCCTCACCAACGAAGCCAGGCAGTATCTTCCATCACCACACACCAAGAACGTGGAAGAAGCTTACTAGGACTTTTGTGATGCAATAACATCAGCGGCAAAACACTCTATCCCCCGCGGCCGACGAAAGAACTACATGCCGTGCTGGGACAAGGAGTGCGAAAGCCTCTTCTCCGACTTCCTCCACGCCCCTCAGGGCAATGACACCAACAGTTCAGCCACAGCCCTGTTGGCAAAGCTGGACTCAAAGAGGAAGGAGCGCTGAACAGAAGCCGTTGAATCAATCAACTTCACGCACTCCAGTTGCATAGCATTGAACATTGAACTACATTGAACAACCTAACTAGCAGATCACATGCCTCTCGTCAACAATGTCCCGTTTCAGCAAATTCCATCGCCTCACAACTTGTGGAGAACGGGAAATACAAACCGAGAGACCGTGAATCAGACAGATTCGTCTTACAAGAAATGACGGACCTCTGGAGGGTACCCCATAAACATTGGCTCGTGAAAAACACGAGAAAGATACGTGTTTTTTTACCCCAGTTTCTCGTGTAAAACCCGTGATGTGCACCCGTGTATTACACGGGTGTTTGCACAAACGCAACCCGTGTTTTTCACGACTTCTAAACCCGTGTTTTACACGTCATCTAACCCGTGTTTTACACGACTTCTAAACCCGTGTTTTACACGACTTCTAACCCGTGTTTTACACGACTTCTAAACCCGTGTTTTACACGGCATCTAACCCGTGTTTTACACGACTTCTAAACCCGTGTTTTACGCGGCATCTAACCTGTGTTTTACACGACTTCTAAACCCGTGTTTTACACGGGTGTTTGCACAAACGCAACCCGTGTTTTTACACGACTTCTAACCCGTGTTTTACACGACTTCTAAACCCGTGTTTTACACATCAAACCCGTGTTTAATATGGCAATTTATTTGGTACCAAAATCACACATGCCAAAAAACACAGATATAACTGAAGACAGTACAGCTGTTTCACACATCATCAGTTGGGCGAAACGTGCTGGATGAAGATGTCCTTGCAACTGACTGTCTTCTTATTCTCTTTTCAGCTGATTTGAGGAATTCTTGCACAACAGCTTTAACATCGCCCATGGTTGTGTCTTTTGTGTAACTGTATGTTCGAACTGATGCTGTAAGCAAAAAAGAGTTAGTGCTTAGTCACAAAAGCAATAGGCTAGCAATAGATATACAGAATTCTTCACGGATCAAATATATTAAAAATAGATTGCAACATACGTTCATTAAGCAGGGTATACGTGCAAAATCTAAAGTTTAGGCTACGCACCATAAATTACAAAAATAAATTTGCAATCTTTAATTGGGCGCTTGGAACCGCGTTGACCCATCCAATTAAACTTCGTCATAAGCTTATCCGTAAATACTCCAGAAAGAAGTTGCTTTACGCTCTTTTTGTAGTCCGTCGAAAAATACCGACTCAAATAAGAAATCTGCAAAACAACATTTATCATATAAAATTTAGACTTCACGGTTATATTCCATAGAATAAAAGTAGAGCGCACTCATACTGCAAGCTGTTAAATTTCATTGTTAACAGTCAGGGCCGTGGAGTCAGAGCCGTAACAATGTTTATTGTTTAGCCAAAGGAGTCGGAGTTTTAAAAATTGCACTGACTCCGACCCCTATATAAAATTGAGGAATGCTCTACATTGCGAGGAATTTTAAAATTATCCATTGTCAGAGTGTCAAAAACTTTGGGAAATGTATAATTTGTTGTTTTGCTGCAAATCAATGAATCGTTGCTTTGCTGCAGTCAATGCTGGTTGAAAGTTTCAAGAAATTTGCAGCAGTACGACATTGCAAAACTGTTTTAAAGAGGGTGAAAATAACCAGTATTTCTTGTATGTCTCTTCTATGAGGAGAGTCGGAGTTGTGATACCGATTCCACAGCCATGTTAACAGTAAAAAAAAAATTACCAGTTTATTTTGAACAGTGCTGTTTCCCAGGTTGTGTTCAAGCTGATCAAAATCCTCCAGGCTGTTGATGGGAAAAGATGGAATGTCCGAAGGGGGTTCCTCTATTTGTTGAGCTGGGGCGCTTCTTTCGTTTGTCATTATTATATCCAATTATTCGTTGACAGAATTAAAATTCCCATAATTTCCAGTTGAGCAATTCGAATTCGTCGAACTGTGTGAAAAATAAATAGTTGCTTTAACATGATTTGGTGTTAGCAAAGGTGCTTTGCTTTGACAATACAAAAAGAATAGCTCCCAGGCTAGGGCAGTTGTGATTTAAGCAGCTGCCAAACAAGAAAAGCGAGTGGTAAATAATACTGCCAATTAAGAACAATGCTCTTGTAGGGGCGCTCACGTGAGAGACTCAACAGATCTTCCAAAATTCGAGAAACTGAATTTTCAAAATGCGCTGCTTGTGAGTAAAGATGGGAGTTACGAAGGATAAAAAAGAGAGTAAACATAAATAAACGAAGTGAAGAATTATAGCTAAAACTATATCATCACACCGATGCAGCTGAGCAATTGTTGAGCGAAGTAAATCGAACAAGTTTCAAGATTTTAATTTAACCAGGTGCAAACCTTCACTTTGCAGCGCAACAAATTCTACTGGCAAAACCCTACCTCTGATTGTTTCCAACTTTTATTTAGGTGCCGTATGTATTATAACTTAATGGGTAGTATAAATTAATATTAATGTTTACCTGTTTTGTACATAATTCGTACATGATACTTTTTCCAATTTGGATTGACATCTGAATTTTGTAGGCATAACTGGCGAACCTTGTAACCGGAAGCTCAGGCCAATAACATTCCAAAACATCATTATCATGAAATATCCATTTCTCTAGGACAAGATCAACTTCACCTCTTGATATAAAGTCTACGACTGAAAATGCTCTCAGTCATAGTCTTCATATATTTAATCTACAGAAGCACAAAATAGACTGGACTTACTTAACACAGACAGTAAAGCATTTTCAATCAGTGTTGTTTCTCAAGACTGCACATTAAATGATAGGCCAATCGAGTAAAACTATTCATACAATAGAAATAAATGCACTGTCTACACTCTACAGCAAGCCCTGTAGCCTGTAGGTAGTAGGTACCATACTTCGATAGATGACAAAAAACAGGCACAGCTTTTCGCTACCTTTTTGAACAGCACTGCACCATTTCGGTATGTTCATCGCGATTCGTGCACAATCTTTTGGTAAAAAGAAAGATTGAACCTTTTATCTTCAGGCGCTTTTCGGTAGATTTAAATCAGTTAATGATTTCTAAATATAAATGGAAGATTAATTAACACAAACCTTGTAGCCTACTTAACAGTCACTCTAAAAAGTCCTCTCCTAAGCTGATAAGCAAATACTTAGTGAAATTCTGTGCCATTTTTTTATGTCACAGACTCACAGGGATATTTAATCAGGTGACCGCTGGTAACCTCGATATAAGGTTTACGAAAAATAAAGGGGAGAAATTCGGTTTTAATGAAAATTACATAATACTGTATTCCTGAGTTGCACAATTCCTATTGTAAAGATATTAACATAAAACACAACAAATAGCCTAATAGAGTTGAAAATTTATTTTAAACGAGAGAAACAAGGTGAAACAAACTTGCTACTAGCGTGAAAAAAACACGTGTATAACACGTTAAAAACACGTGAGTATACAAAAAAAGTGAATATGCAACTGCCGAATTTTTTTAAAGATATTAACATAAAACACATCAAATAGCCTACTAGAGTTGAAATATTACTTTAAACGAGAAAAACAAGATAAAAAAACTTGGTACTGGCGTGTAAAAACACGTGTATAACACGTTAAAAACACGTGAGTATACAAAAAAAAGTGAATATGCAATTGCAGAGATTTTTTAAAGATATTAACATAAAACGCATCAAATAGGAAATAGCCTACTAGAGTTTAAAAATTACTTTAAACGAGAAAAACAAGATGAAACGAACTTGCTACTGGCGTGTAAAAAACACGTGTATAACACGTTAAAAACACGTGAGTATGCAGAAAAAAATGAATACGCAATTGGAGAATTTTTTTAAACATATTAACATAAAACGTATCAAAAAGCCTACTAGAGTTGAAAAATTATTTTAAACGAGAGAAACAAGATGAAACAAACTTGGTACTGGCGTGTAAAAAACACGTGTATAACACGTTAAAAACACGTGAGTATGCAGAAAAAAATGGATACGCAATTGGAGAAGTTTTTTAAAAGTATTAACATAAAACGTATCAAATAGCTTACTAGAGTAGAAAAATTATTTTAAACGAGAAAAACAAGATGAAACAAACTTGGTACTGGCGTGTAAAAAACACGTGTATAACACGTTAAAAACACGTGAGTATGCAGAAAAAAATGAGTATGCAATTGGAGAAATTTTTTAAAGATATTAACATAATACGTATCAAATAGCCTACTAGAGTTGAAAAATTATTTTAAACGAGAAAAACAAGATGAAACAAACTTGGTACTGGCGTGTAAAAAACACGTGTATAACACGTTAAAAACACGTGAGTATGCAGAAACAAGTGAATATGCAACTGCAGAAATTTTTCAAAGATATTAACATAAAACGTATCAATTGATATTCTAGAGTTGAAAAACTTACTTCAAATATGATATAAAGCATTATTGCAATTGATGACATGTGTAAAAAATCTCGTGTTAATCACGTGTTAAAGAGGTGTAAAAAAAACGTACCCCAGTATTACACGAGTTCCCCCAGAATTTCACGTGTTTTTCACGAGCCAATGTTTATGGGGTAACAACCTCAGACGGAGACAACATCTCGGGTGAGTTCACCACGGACGAATTTTCCGCCGCCCTCCAGCACATAAAGCCAGGTAAAGCCCCGGACCCTGACCACCTATGCCCGGAGTTGATACTCCATGCTGCTGCCTCCTCAAAGTCCTGGTTAAAAGACTTCCTTTCCTGCTGCTTGCGCCACCTGAGAATTCCCAGGATCTGGAGAAGAGCCCTTGTGGTTGCAGTTCCTAAGCCAAAGAAGCCCCCAGGGGACCCGAAGAGCTACCGCCCAATGTCACTGCTCTGCATCCCCTTCAAGATCCTCGAGAGACTCATCTACGCCCGTGTCGAACCAATAAAAGATCCGCAGCTCCCCGGTGAACAAGCTGGCTTCCGACACGGACGATCAACCGTAGATCAGGTCACACTTATGACCCAAGACATTGAGGACAGCTTCTCGGCTAAGAAGAAGGCTGGCGCCGTGTTGTCAATCTCACGGCTGCCTAATGCCTATGATACTGTATGGCATAGCGGCCTTACTTGCGAGTTACTCCGTCTGCTCCCTGACAGACACATGGTTCATAATGATGATGGAACTTGTGCAAAACCGCAGTTTTACCCTCACAACCGGTAGCGGTCGTCGAAGCAGACTATGCCGACTCAAAATCGACGTCCCACAGGGCTCAGTCTTGGCTCCTGTCCTGTTCAACACATAGCCTACACCTACGACATGCCCCCACCATCTCCACGACATATGCTTACGCAGACGACCTGGCACTCCTGCACTCAGAGGGAAATTGGCAGTCAGTGGAGAGGAACCTCAGCCAAGACATGCAAACACTATCAGCATACCTCCAGAAATGGAAGCTACAGCTCAGCAAGGCTAAGACAGTGTCGGCGGCCTTCCACCTTAACAACTGGGAAGCACAGCGCGAGATAAACATCAACATTGATGGGGAACGCCTTCCCTACTTGCCGAACCTACTTATCTCGGCATAACCCTGAACAGGTCACTCACGTACGGCCGACACTTGGAGTCACTGCGCAAAAACATATCTACACGCGTCGCACTTTTGAGGCGATTGGCGGGTTCCTGCTTGGGAGCTGGTGCCAAAACTCTTCGTACAACTACCCTAGCCCTTGTTCATTCCACTGCTGAGTACTGTGCACCAGTCTGGTGCCGTAGTTCTCACACCCACCATATTAATACCGCCATCAACGATGCGCTGCGTACTGTGACTGGATGCCTGCGTCCCACCCCGACAGACTAAGTCTACCTATCCTAGCAGGCATCCAATCTGCTGAGCAACGTCGTAAAGGAGCCACGACTCCTCTCGCTCGCCGCGCTCTGGACCCCGACCATCCCCTCTATGCAACATTCAAGCGACCACCACCTATAAAGCAGCGACTGAAATCAAGACGCCCCTTTGTGCCTGCCGCACAACAACTACTTAAGAACGAAGAAGAACTTGGGTTAAGTGGGGAACACTGGACGAACCACATGTGGAACACGGAGTGGCAAAAGTATATACCTCCACGCTCCGTGACTTCATACCCGACGCCGATCCCCGTCCACCGGGGATGTCCCTCGCAAGGCTTGCGTGGATCAGGCTTAACCGCCTGCGAACTGGCGTCGGCCGCTTTCGTTCGGACATGCACAAGTGGGGCCTGGCTCCTCCATCAGAATGCGAGTGTGGCGCCACAGAACAGACCGCAGACCTGTCATTCACCACTGCCTAATCCACCGGCCTCCACACGGTGCGCATGGCCTAAGGGTCCTGAACGACGAGACTGTTGAGTGGCTGATAACTTCCTACCCTCCAATCTAGCCTGGAAAGACCTGCTCATACGTCGATGATGATGATGATTCAAACACGATGAATGTCTTTAGCCAATTCACTTTCTAACTTCGCAATGTTTGCAAAAACATTGAAAAAATATCAGGCAGTAGTACCATTTTTGGTTACTGTTTAGGTACCACAAATGGGAAGCCTCTGCTCCACATTTTTATTTGAATTTCGTCTGCCACGAATGCCAATCGCTAGCCTCCCCGACCCAGCTGGGCGAACCTGCCTCAACGTCTGGGCCAGTGCACATCCGTGCTCGCCGAATGAAAGCTTACTTTTCTCCAGTGAGTATTAATTACACTCCCACCTATACATATATATACTTTTTTTTTGATTACAGTATATTGATTCATCGGTACCCGGTCAATTGGTCGAAAGACATTTGGTCGACAGTCATTTGGTCGACAGACATTTGGTCGACAGGACGTTTGGTCGACAGGACATTTGGTCGACAGACATTTGGTCGACAAGACATTTGGTCGACAGGACATTTGGTCGAAAGAACGATTCATTTTAGGGTTAACTAACCCTAACCTGATCCTAACCCTAACCCTAACCTTAACCCTAACCTAACCCTAACTCTAACCCAAATGTCCTGTCGACCAAATGTCTTGTCGACCAAATGTTTTGTCGACCAAATGTCTGTCGACCAAATGTCTTGTCGACCAAATGTCTGTCGACCAAATGTCTTGTCGACCAAATGTCTTGTCGACCAAATGTCCTGTCGACCAAATGTCTGTCGACCAATTGTCTGTCGACCAAACGTCCTGTCGACCAAATGTCTGTCGACCAATTGACTGTCGACCAAATGTCTTTCGACCAATCGACCGGCCACCGATTCATCGAGCCTCTGCTCCACATTTTTATTGAATATTCGTCTGCCACGAGAGCCAAATTATCCTTAAATGGTTCGACTCTCTTCCTCGTGGAAGACCCCAATTTTATCCGCTCTGCCTACTGGCAGACCGGGTATAAGAGTCAAATTATCTGCGCGAGGACGCGTGAAGGAGACGTGGGCGCTGCCCGGCGGTCAATTACTGCCGGTTCCAGCGTCCACACACGACGGGTTGCCCGGTTCGTCGCAGGGCTTCTTTCTGGGCTATGCAGAAAGAGCCTGTCTCCCTGGCCCGCTCCGCCATTCTAAATTTGCGGACGGGTCATATAGTTTTTCGATCCACACTCTCCCTCCACAGGTACCTCGACTCCCCAGCCTGGCCCTCGCGACCTAAGCTGGTGGACTTAACCCTCCGGGTGCATCGTCACCCCATAAATCACGCCGCTCCCCGCCGCCGCGGGGTGTGGCAGGCCGGTTTCTGAAAGTCTTCGACCTGGCTATGTTTGTTTGTGCTCTCTCGCCGTGTCAATTATTTGTACCCGTGCGCTGTTGATGCAAATAAAACAGTTTAACACTAATCCTTAAATAGTTGACTCTCTTCCTCATGGTAGACCCCAATTTTATCCGCTCTGCCTACAGGCAGACCGGGTATAAGAGTCAAGTACCTGCGCCGAGGTCGCGTGAGGGAGACGTGGGCGCCGTCCGGCGGTCAATTATTGCCGGTTCCAGCATCCACACACGACGGGTCGCCCGGCCCGTCGCAGGCCATCTTTCTGGGCAATGCAGAAAGAGCCTGTCTCCCTGGCCCGCTCCGCCATTCTAAATTTGCGGACGGGTCATGTAACGTTTTCGATCCACACTGTCCCTCCACAGGTACCTCGACTCCCCAGCCTGGCCCCCGCGACCTAAGCTGGTGGACTTACCCCTCCGGGTGCATCGTCACCCCATAAATCACGCCGCTCCCGCCGCCGCGGGGTGTGGCAGGCCGGTTTCTGAAAGTCTTCGACCTGGCTATGTTTGTTTGTGCTCTCTCGCCGTGTCAATTATTTGTACCCGTGCGCTGTTGATGCGAATAAAACAGTTTAACACCTTAACTACTGCACTGATGAGACCGGGAGGTCGAAACGGTGTGCACTGTCTGCAGTTAAAGCAATATTTTAGATTATCACACACTACCTTCTCCCGATATGCTGCTCTTTCCCGCTCAGATCAACCTCGCGTTGCTTTTAACTCATCGATAAACATGATTTCCCGATCAACTCGATGCAACCTCCAAAGTTTCATCCCACTATTCTATATTTTTCCTGGTAACGTAGACTAGTCATATCTATGCTTCGATCGCTAGTCCCCCCGACCCATCTGGGCGAACCTGCCTCAACGTCTGGCCAGTGCACATCCGTGCTCGTTGGTTCAACGTCAACACTTTTTCGGTAGGTACAGCATACAATATATTCCCACTTGCCATCTTTTTTTTTACACCAATTAATTGAGCCTTTGCTCCAGATTTTATATAATTTTCGTCTCCCACGAGTATTCAAATCGTCCTTGTAGCTAAGCTTCTCTTCCTCGTGGGAGACCCCAAAGTTTATCCGCTCTGCCTACGGCCAGACCGGGTGTAGGAGTCAAACGTACCTGTATTACGGTCACGTGATGGAGACGTGGGCGCTGCCTGGCTTTATAAAACTTCTGTCGCCCGGCCCGTCGTGAGCTGACCTTTTTGCGTTTGCAGAAAGCAAAGCCCGTCTCCCTGGCCCGTTCCGCCATTCTAACTTTTGCGGACGAATCGCACAAAATTCTCGATCCCCACTTTCCTTCCACAGATACCTAGACTCCCCAGCCTGGCCCCCGCGACCTAAGCTGGTGGACTTCCTTTCCGGGTGCATCGCCACCCCATAATCACGCCGCTTCCGGCCTCCACGGGGCGTGGCAGGCCGGTTCTTTAAAGTCTCTGACTTGGCTATGTTTATTGTGTTCTTCTCGCCGTGTCAATTATTTTGTACTCGTGCGTCGTTGATCAAAATAAAACAGTTCATCATCTAGGCCCTATATGCACCAACTACAAAAGTAAAGGTTTTCAAATTCCTTTCTTCAGAAACATCATTACAGCCCAGTGGGCCACTTTGTAACCAGCATGCCGTGGCACAGTAGTGTGCCGAGCGGCGGCACTAGGTGTAGCCAACGGAATGATAATTGATTTTGAGATGTTTCTATTCTTGGACTAAAAAACCTTCTTTGAAAGCTTAATTCTTGTAGTTTCCCATAGCCTACATATAGAGGCTTTGAACCACCGCCGCTCCAAGGCCGATCAACATAGCAACTGTTTATTATTTTTTGTTTTTACCAATATAAATTTAAAAAATTTTCCTTGCTCTTTTTTCCTCGTCGTTTTTCTAAATATTGAAACTCTTCGAAGGTGTTGGATGGATGGATGGTCATTTTATTTTTGTTTGGATGCGAAACGCCGAAACATACATAAAACAAAAACTGACAGTGTGCAGCCAATGAGAGAGTGCGAAAGACCGTAGCCCTGAAGGCGTAGGGCAGTGGTTCTCAACCAACTTTTGAGCCCTTACCTCTTTGCCCTCTATGTTGATGATCTATCCAAAAAGCTTAACATGTCTAAAGCGGGTTGCTATGTAGGGAATGCATTGGTAAATCACATTATATTTTCTGATGACCTTTGCTGCTTTTGTCCCAGCCTTGTTGGTTTACGTGAATTGATTGAAATCTGCCAAGACTTTGCTAAGCAACATGACATTACATTTAACTGTAGAAAATCCTTTGGGGTGTTATTTGAGCCCAAACATTTCGATCTGTTTGCTTCCCCAAGGATTATTCTTGACCAAGAACCGATTGAGTTTGTTGAAAATGTTAAGTATTTAGGTGTGCATATCACGTCCTCATTATCAGATGACAAGGACATACTGCGACAAGTTAAATCTCTTTATTGTACTGCAAACAAATTAAAAAATAAATATAGTAAATGTTCACGGAGAGTAAAAAATGTGTTGTTTCGCTCTAACTGTATATCTCTTTATGGTTGTCAACTTTGGCACAATTATCGCCGTTCTTCTATCAATCGGATTAGAATTGCATATAATGACTCATTTCGAATTCTACACAATATACCTCGCTTTACTAGTGCACGTGAATGTCAAGTCAATGCAAATGTTACAACTTTTGATGCTCTATTGCGGAAAACAGTTTATGCTTTTGTGCAACGTTGTTACAAGTCTCTCAATTCTCTTATCATAGCATTAATGTCCTCAGACGCTTTCTATAAAACGACATATTTTAAGCACTATAATGATATGTTGCACATGTCATCCAAGTGACTCCTTAGGTCTTGTCTTTTTGTGTTTTGGTTTTAATATGGACAACCTTGTCTGATGCAAATAAATAAATAACATAATTTCGTCAATCTCATCAATCATCATCCTTCCAAGTGTGTTGCTTTGAAACTTATGTAACATATGATTCCATAAGGAGACGCGATATATCAGCCTACCAAAATTTCAAATATAAATTTTCAGGGGTCCGCGACCGCTTCGAAGGTACCAAAAGGGGTCCACCAAGACTAAAAGGTTGAGAACCACTGGCGTAGGAGGTCGTCGAGTCTGCACTCTCTCATTCAAATAGTTATACGAAAGAAAGTAGGCCTATTGGGTTTTTAAATATTGTAGCAAATTGACACAAAAAAGAAGAAAGAAGGAAGAACAGAAAAAAACAAATACAGATACTACAAAAAATAATAACAATTAACATAGTCAGGTAGTGGATGTCGTTTCTATAGCTCTTGATTATTGAAGAAGTGTTTTTTGCACATTTTACTGAAAAATTTGAAGCCTTTTTTCATGTTTTTTTTTCATATTTTGAGGTAAACTGTTCCATACCTTGATTCCCATGCATTTTAAACTTTTTTGAAATATTTGGGTATTTGCCTGTTTAGTATAAAGTGAATTAGAGCTTGAACGTCGGGTGCTATACGAATGAATAGCTGATACATGTGTAAAGAAAGTTTTGAAGTTTTCCGGTAGTTTATTATTATAAAATTTGAACATAAATTTGCTTATTTCCAGTTTAGGCTATAAGTAGAATTAACTAGAATTAACAATGTCTTCTTAAGTAACTTAAATAAGTAGAATTAACAATGTCTTCCTGAACCAACAATTTGCGCGTACTGCAATGATAACAAAATTGAACAGGTTCAAAAATTCAATTATTTGAGCTCAATACTGAATCCAAGCACCCGATGTGAAGAAAAAATTAGACGACGCATTGCATTATCAAAGTCAAGTTTCAACACCATGGCAAAAATCTTTAAAGATCGAAAGCTCTCCAAAAACCTTAAAAATTCGTTTGTTAAAATGCTTTGTTTGGTCAATTTTGATGTATGGATGTGAAAATTTTGACATATCATGGAAGCAAGTTTGTTTCCTATCTTGACTCTTTGTTGCTAGTGTAGATATTTTAGTGTAATGTTTATTCATTGACTTGGCTGAGGGTGGCTGCTTGACTCGAAGACCGTCATGGTCACTTCGCAGCTTCCCGTTGTGATTTACTTATCAACGATGCAGTGTACATTTGTTATTTTTCTTTGTTTCAATTGTGTTCGTTAAGCGTACTGCATCATTTAATGATTTTGCTGTTATAATATTGCACAACAAAATAAACCAATCAATCAATCAAACACTAACGGCAAAAACACGAAAAAAACTTGAAGCTGCAGAAATGTGGTTTTACCGAAGAATTTTTAAAATTCCATGGACAGCTTTTCGAACCAACAGAGCAGTTCTCCAACAGATGGGCCAGGAGCAGCAGATACTGAGATCTTTAGAAATGCGGCAGCTGAAGTTCTTAGGTCACATTATAAGGAAAGGCGAACTTGAAGATTTATCTTTAAGTGGAAAAATACTAGGAAAACGGTCAAGAGGAGCACAAAGATTCACATTTTTGCACAATTTTCAACCACTTATCAAAAACCCTACTAAAATTTGGCAAGAAGCACGAGATCGATCAAACTGGAACATCATTGTACATCGAGGGCTGTATCAGCTATGAAACCTAAACAGAGAGAATTAACAGTTAGTAGGCTATTTTATTTTCTTGATAGAGTGGCAGTAATTTAGTTTTCATTTTAATTATCTTATTTTGTCTAACTTGGATTCTATTCAAGTATTTTGTGGGTGCGCATCCCCAGTTGATAATTCCATATTGTAGGTGCGAGTGTAGCCTACAATGCTATAATAAATATTGATGAGAACTTTTCTAGAAGTAAATTTTCTAAGTTTACTCAGTACGCCTGAAGAAGAGGATAGTTTTTTCGAGATAGTTCTTGCTTACCTTTGTGTCATATTTTAAGCTGATTATTCTATTTTGGTGTCAAGCACGTCATAACTTTCACGTTTTGTCGCTTCTACTTTTTCTAGACCGCTGTTAAGTTTAGCATATATTGTTATTCGCTGTGATGGTCAGAAATAAAAACAAACTGTCCTTAAAATGCGTTGCTCGTACGTACACCCTGTGAGCTGAATCAGAGAGCCTTGCGGTTTCTCTCGTGCATAAAGGGGGGGGGGGGGCGCTTAACCAACTGAGCTATCGGGACGGACCGCAATCTGAACATACTTTTAAAAAAGCGACTCGCAATTTGAAGGCAGACTAGTGATTTGAGAGGATGATTTGATTTTCAGACGTCAGCATAAATTGTCGGTCGGAGGTCCTATGAAGTTAGTTCTTTATGGGCCTATTGTTTGTTTTCCAGATTTGAATATGGAGAACTGCTTTGAAGTAGCCTACATTGCTCAAGCTCATATAGTTACATAGCCTACTCCAAAAATTAAAAAATTACTTTCGTTTGATCTTGCTACTTTTTGTTTATTTTACTAAAATATGATATTTATCCACAGACCATTCGGGGCAGACGTTTTCACCATTATTGAAGAACAAAAAGATTAGGCTTAAGTTCTATTTGAGCTTCATACTAAAATTCCGAGGCAAGGTTTGTCAGGCTGTCTTTGTTGAACTGACGGAACTCAAGGATTAAAGTTGTTTCAATACGCTATACCAATTGACTATTTTTGGATTCCTGTTGAAGAAGATATAGCCTAAGCAAACTTCGGAAGCAGTTATTACAATTTGCTCCTGTTATACACTAGGCCAGGGATGGCCAACTTCTCATCGATTGTGATCGACTAGAAAGTTTCTTAATCACTAGCGATCAATCGGTCGGTGATAAAGTCACTAAACAATTTTTTTCCAGTGACACCTTTACTGTAAATGCATTTACATTTATCACACATCCACCATCGTCAGCACAGAGTAGTCTATTTATGTTTCAGTTAATTTGGTTCTTTACAATAAAACACGAGAAGAATAATTATGTTCTACAAGTAGATTTACTTTAAATTTCTTCTAAATGAGTCAGTGAAATATTAGAGTCATCATGTTGTAGGTACTTCAGCTTGCCGTTATCATTACATCAGGTGTCTAAAGCAATCGTCCAGGTGGCGGTCGGTTAGCACAGCACGTTGCTTTTTTTTGATTACGTTCACAAATGAAAATGCAGATTGACATAAATAAGTTGAACCAAAACTAAAATGGATGTGTTCCGCACATCTTTTGATATTGCACTATTTTGCATCAACAACAAACCACCAGAAATCATCTTCGGATGCTCGAACCTTCAATGTCTACATTTCCACTTCAATCGTACCTACGTACCTGTTTCCAACAAAAATATTTCATTTATTTTGAGAGAAATTAGTAGAGAGTAGACACAATTAAATCCGACTTGAACGGATATGAGACGTAGTCGACTATTTCTTCGATTTCATGAAAAACACTAAATCGAAATTCAAAATCATCAAAAACAATTTTTATTTTTCAGCAATGGATATTTTGTTTCTATAGCCTACTTACTAAAGCTCTGACTGGATTTATCTACCAAGCAAATTATCTGAGTCGATCGAGAATGTTTCTCTCCGGAATATTGATGAAAAACATGCTTTTTAGGAATGTTTTTCTTCCTTGTATGACTGTTTGTTATCGAAAACATGTGTTAATGTATGTTTTTTGCTGTGTATTGTGGATAGCGTGTAACATCGACAATGCCTGATAAACCTGGAAATGATCGACAACCCAAGAAAACTTTCGACAATGCTTAACAAACCCAACAACCACTGAAGATGTTCGACAATGCCTGGAAATCCTAGACAGTGCCTGGAAATTCCCAACAATGCCTGAAAGTAGCTACTCTACAATGCCTGACAACTCCTGCAAATGCTCCACAACACCTGAAAATGCTCGACAATGCCTGAATATGTTCGACAATCCCTGAAAATGTTCGACAATGCCTAACAAGCCTGTCAATCACTGATAATGATGGACAATGCCTGGAAATCCTAGACAATGCTTGGAAATTATCGACAATGCCTGAAAGTAGCTACCCTACAATGCCTGACAACCCCATGCAAATGCTCGACAACCCCTGAATATGTTCGACAATGCCTGAAAATGTTATATAATGCCTAACAAACCTGTCAACCACTGATAATGATCGACAATGCCTGGAAATCCTGGACAATGCCTGGAAATTCCCAACATTGCCTGTGCGGGAACTTTATATGAAGGGTATGATGCGGGGATCGCCACACCTGAATGTAGCTACTCTACAATGCCTGACAACCCCTGAAAATACTCGACAACCCCTGAATATGTTTGACAATGCCTGAAAATATTCGATAATGCCTCACAAGCTTGTCAACCACTGATAATGATCGACAATGCCTGGAAATCCTAGACAATGCCTGGAAATTCCAAACAATGCCTGAAAGGAGCTACTCTACAATGCCTGACAACCCCTGAAAATGCTCGACAATGCCTGAAAATGTTCGACAATGCCTGAAAATGTTTGACAATGCCTGAAAATGTTTTACAATGCCTAACAAACCCGTCAACCACAGATAATGATCGACAATGCCTGGAAATCCTAGACAATGCCTGGAAATTCACAACAATGCCTGAAAGTAGCTACTCTACAATGCCTGACAACCCCTGAAAATGCTCGACAAGCCCTGAGAATGTTCGACAATGCCTGAAAATGTTCTATAATGCCTAACAAACCCGTCAACCACTGATAATGATCGACAATGCCTGGAAATCCTAGACAATGCCTGGAAATTCACAACAATGCTTGAAAGTAGCTACTCTACAATGCCTGACAACCCCTGAAAATGCTCGACAAGCCCTGAAAATGTTCGACAATGCCTGAAAATGTTCTATAATGCCTAACAAACCCGTCAACCACTGATAATGATCGACAATGCCTGGAAATCTTAGACAATGCCTGGAAATTCCCAACAATGCCTGAAAGTAGCTACTCTACAATGCCTGACAACCCCTGAAAATGCTTGACAACCCCTAGAAATGCTCCACAACCCCCCGAGAAGCCGACAATGCCCGACAATGCCTGACAATGCCTGACAATGCCTGACAATGCCCGACAATGCTTGACAATGCCCGACAATGCCTGACAATGCCTGACAATGGGTATTTAGAGGTACCGCTTTATAATGGGCCCAGTGAAGCTATCAGGTCTGCTAGTATTGCCATATCTTTTATAAGATGCCTAAGAGGCAATTCATTACTATGGAGTAGGCATATTAACCATTGAAGTGGCTTTTGGAAATGATCTTCCAGGAGCTTTATCACGACGCCTTTTTGACCTGTGTTTATTGCGGTTCCATCGCATCCAATTGCCATTACATTATCGTAGCTAATTTTATTGGATCCAAGATATTCAAGAATCCCGGTAGCTATTGACACACTAGATCCGTTGGCTGCAGTAAAATGACTAATGAAATGAGAACTTGGCTCCTCAAGTAAAGTAATGTGCTCTTCAACTGTAAAACGTTTTCGAAGTTTCCCACCAATTTCATCTTGTTTGATGGTTTAATCTTTTCGGCCATCAAAATATATGCTTTGCAAATTTATGCACATGATAGGCCTACTTTCAACTTGAGTTGTAAACCTCATTTCTTTTCTCGCTCTTTTCACTTTGCTTTTATCTATGACTGATTGACAACTCCCGCATCTTGTAGAAATGATGAAGCAATAAGTGCTGCAGACCTATCTGAAATACCAGTACGATCGCATGATTCAGCAAATACTACTAAACTGGAAGTAACCTTGCTTTTTCTAGGGTTTTCCGAGGCAAAACTGGGTTGATAATCAAAATCTTCGCAGCGTTCTTCATTGGATGACAAAGTTTCTGAGCTTGAATAAGAAGTTAAAGGTGTTTTAACTAAAGCGCTACTTGTGCCTGCTCCTGGGTCTTCACATAAAGAACGGAATTGTTCTGATCTTGCGAGTCTCCTCGGAAAACGTTTAAAATTAGATTTTGTGGCCGATTTATCATGTTTATCAATCACCATTATGCGAGTTGTTCTTTGATCAAGACGGAACTGTTGTTCTGTAACAGGGACACGATTTTCCTGCGGGCAAGTACATTGCAGAAGATTGGAACACTTAGGCTACAACAACCGATTTCAAATATTTTTGCTTTGCAGATTCTTTCATTTGGTCGAAATTTTGTTGAAATTTAGGCCCACCTCTAGAATTTGACTTCAAAAGACTATTCTTTTTTTTTGTAACTCTTTATCATGAATATGTACTCATGTTCGTACCTCATTCGTATCATCCTACAAAGTTAATGGACAAAACATAAATGAGCGTACAGCGTTAACACCATCTTGCCCTTTTGCGACAAGTTTGTTTATTGAGTAATGACAAAATAGCATTTTAAATTGGTGAAAATTCAGCATTTTGGTCGTCGATGCGGGGCAGTAAACCTTAAGCTTCGAACATGACTTTACATAGGAAAGTTCTGGATACATTCCACTTACAATTTATAACTAGCCAGTAGAAAAATTATAAAAAAAATTATGTTAAAACGGAAAGTGAAATTTCCCCTTTTTTTTCAAAAAATTGAAAATTTGACCCCCCTGCGGGGGCAGAAGATGCACCTCCAAACTGATGAAATTTTGCACACGTAATTTTTTCATGCATGTGCCACTTTTTATGACTAGCCGTTTTTGAATTTCGAAAAAAAGTCAAAAACAGCCCACCCTATTCTACAGTAAGAGTAAGCTGTAAAGGATGCAACCTAGTTCGTACCATGAACAGTTCGTACCGTCAGTTCGTACCGTGAAAAGATCGAAAAAAAAAAGCCGAAGTCGCTGATCGCAGTTTCCGCAATCATTTTAAAATTTTCCCCCTGAAAAGATCGAGAGAAAAAATAGCTCAAAACCGAAGTCCTTTGATCGCAGTTTCCGCTAACCCTAACCATAGAGTAATCTATGCTCTAACTAGGGATTGTAGATCATAGGGATGCGAAACTTCATCCGCTTTTGACTTATCCGCAACAGTAGAAGGGTTACATTTTTTTGTAATTTACAAAATATTTTACTTTTTATGGGTTACATAAGAAGAGTGAAGTTGGTTTTAAAGTAATTTAAGGTTTTTAGTTGAAAGCAAGCCAGCAGTAAAGCGTAAAAAAAATGTCTATTTGGCAATTGACCCTTTTAATGTTGAAGGAACAACGGAGTTGTGCGTCCCGTAATGTACCGTCCCTAGCTCTAACCCTAACCCTCGCTGATCGCAGTTTCCGCAAATTTTTTTCCGCAGTTTCCGTTAGGCTACCCCTTATCCTAATTCTAATTTCTAACCATAGAGTAATCTATGCTCTAACCCTAACCCTCGTTGATTGCAGTTTCCGCAAATATTTTTCCGCAGTTTCCGCTTTTACCCTAACCATGGACTAATCTATGCTCTAACCTTAACCCTCGCTGATCGCAGTTTCCACAAACATTTTCCGCAGTTTTCGCTAACCGCAGTTTCCGCTTACCCTAACTCTAACCATAGAGTAATCTATGCTCTAACCCTCGCTGATTGCAGTTTCCGCAAACATTTTTCCGCAGTTTCCGCTAACTTTTACCCCAACAATAGAGTGATCTATGCTCTAACCTTCGCTGATCACTGTTTCCACAAACATTTTTCCGTAGTTTCCGCTTACCCTAACTCTAACGATAGAGTAATCTATGCTCTAACCCTCGCTGATCGCAGTTTCCACAAACATTTTCCCGCAGTTTCGCAATTTCCGCTAACCCTCAAGTTTGTTTCAAATTGTTTGGGGAAACTCCAATCAGCGACTTCGGCTTTGTGCTATTAACATCAAAAGTTAATGGGCTGCGGGGGAGGGTCGCTAATATTGTCGACGTTGCCTTACACGCGAGATTTTTTCTTCTCTCGCGCAACGCTCAGAGTTCACTACCACTACATCCAGGGATACCTAGAATCCCTACACTACATCTTGCAGGTTTACAAATTTTCCATATAGCATGGATTTGTTCCCTGTCTCATCATAAGTGCGTCCGCTCCGAAAGCTGTCCACACACCCAAACACTCAGCAGGCACACCATACTTACATGGAAGATACCTACCAGGGAGGCGAGGGACTCACTACGACCGAAGGGACCCACCGCGGTAGATGGTAATCTGTGGAAATAAATAAGGGTTATTGACTGCCTCGAGCTGATTTGCCTGTCTCGACTTTCCTCTTGCTGATCTTGGAGCAGTCTAGGAGATGGCGGGTCAAGCTCGAGAACTAGCGCGTTTTGGTAGAGAGTTAATTTTAATTTTATTTGAGTTTGTTTGTGTGTGTGTTTCTTCTTGTTACCCGCTTGAAGAAGGGCACTTGATTGTGGGAAACGGGCCACTGCAGTCTGACATCATTTGGCGGAGATGCCAGAGAGGAGCGGCCAGAGGAAGGGTAGCTTTCGCTGACCCCAGAGTCATCTTGAAAAGGGCCGCTGCAATCCTGTTATCCCAGGGCGAGTGGGACAACGGAAAGGGACGGTTAAAGATCTCCCGTTGCAATCACTCTTCCGGCATCAGGCTGTTTCAGATGAGTGAGAGGAACGGGTTAAAGGTGGATTGTTACGCCCTTGCCTGTCTAAGCTTCTTCAAAGATGTTCTACGACCGTACTGTGCTAGTGAGACCCACCGCTGCAATCAGCCACCCCTACCAACTAGGACGACTGAGAGGCGGTTGAAGAGAGGGTCTCGACTGGTTCTTCTTTCTTCTGACCGTAGGAGGAGGTGTGTGCTTGGCGACATTCATCATGGTCAAAAGAATCAGGTTGTTCTTTTGTCCTCCAGGGAGTTGATTGTAGAGGATCATGTCGTTTGTTATTTTCATGTCTTTGTTGGTCAGGTCAGAGTATTGTTGTTGAAGGCGTTTCCATATTCCTTGTGTAAAGGAGCACTCCATTAGGACGTGGGCCACGTTGTCTTCAGGTTTTCTGCAGAAATTGCAATTTTTTATTCTGTCAGATTGTACTGTTCTTTCAAATTCTAATCATTTGTATCCTTGATGATGAACTGTTTTATTTTGGTCAACGACGCACGAGTACAAAATAATTGACACGGCGAGAAGAACACAATAAACATAGCCAGGTCAGAGACTTTAAAGAACCGGCCTGCCACGCCCCGTGGAGGCGGGGAGCGGCGTGATTATGGGGTGGCGATGCACCCGGAAGGGAAGTCCACCAGCTTAGGTCGCGGGGGCCAGGCTGGGGAGTCTAGGTACCTGTGGAAGGAAAGTGTGGATCGAGATTTTTGTGCGACTCGTCCGCAAAAGTTAGAATGGCGGAACGGGCCAGGGAGACGGGATTTGCTTTCTGCAAACGCAAAAAGGTCAGCTCACGACGGGCCGGGCGACAGAAGTTTTATAAAGCCAGGCAGCGCCCACGTCTCCATCACGTGACCGTAACACAGGTACGTTTGACTCCTATACCCGGTCTGCCCGTAGGCAGAGCGGATAAACTTTGGGGTCTCCCACGAGGAAGAGAAGCTTAGCTACAAGGACGATTTGAATACTCGTGGGAGACGAAAATTATTTAAAATCTGGAGCAAAGGCTCAATTAATTGGTGTAAAAAAAAAGATGGTAAGTGGGAATATATTGTATGCTTTACCTACCGAAAAAGTGTTGACGTTGAACCAACGAGCACGGATGTGCACTGGCCAGACGTTGAGGCAGGTTCGCCCAGATGGGTCGGGGGGACTAGCGATCGAAGCGTAGATATGACTAGGCTACGTTACCAGGAAAAATATATAATAGTGGGATGAAACTTTGGAGGTTGCATCGAGTTGATCGGGAAATCATGATTATCGATGAGTTAAAAGCAACGCGAGGTTGATCCGAGCGGGAAAGAGCAGCATATCGGGAGAAGGTAGTGTGTGATAATCTAAAATATTGAAATATGAAAATACAGATCCAGTGTTGTTAATGATATTACGTCATTGATGATGATATGAGTCCATTCACGATATGCAATATATACTTAATTCATATATTGCTATTTTATTTTATTGATGATGATTGTATTCTTCATTGAGCTGCAGCATGCTGATGAAACGACAATTGTTTACAGGTAAATTGATAATGAAACAATGGATTTAACATACTATGACGTCACACAATTACTGGCGGGTTTTGAGGTTTGCTGTCTTGCGCGCTCGGATGCTTACTGCAGAGCTTCTGCTGTTGGGGAATTGAGCTTCTGATCGCTGGAATCGTCTTTTCTATGACGTAGCCCCTCCACGAGTGAGCCCGGCGTTCCAAGCTTTCCAGACACGGAGGGAACCTTCGATTGAGAGGGAGGCCACTTTTCTAGCCACCTCTGCTACCCCACGAGCAGGAACACCCAAGGCCGCCAAAGCCCGAGAGCTCAACGGAGCATAGCTCCCGAGGGAGCCTACAACGAACGGAAGTGACAGGACGTCCCTGCAAGGGCGCTTCCTGTCTTCCAATATGTTTACACATAACTCGCCGTACTTGTCGTGTTTCCTGTCGGCGGCTTTTCGAAGGGAATCCGCGCCGTAATGTTGGGGGTTGCTCAACGAAGGCAAGTCGACCCTTGTGTTCTATCAGAAACAACTTAGGTTTGTGGTACGTAACGAAGTAAAGAAAAATCCCGAAAACGGATTTAGCTGCTTCGTGCCACACAGGCATGGTACGGTACACAAAGAAGAAGAAAGTATTTCCCACCTTGTTCGTGCTACTGTAATCGCGGCAATTGTGCTTTGTAAACTGTGACCGGATGCCCACATCCCAAGCCTTCGAACAATTGTCCTATTCTTGCAGACATAAGCTACTTAACCTGCAGCTCACCTTGTGCAAAGAAGTCATTTTCTGAGGCAAATCATGTAGCCTACACCATACCGAACGGGCATTTTTGCGGTTTAAATCAAAATATCTAAAGGCTTACAGCATGATATGCTGTAAGCAAATCATGCAAATCCTAATATGCAAGGTTTTAACTTATTTTAAATACATTGCAGAGTCGCCAGAAACAAGTACGGTATTTCTTTTGATAAACGAAATATAGGCCTATGTAAAGCCTAGTATGTCTTACCACGGAAGAAAGATTTTTTGGAAAGCTCAATATGTGGTAATTCTAAACAATTAGCAACCACTGTTCTAGCAGTTATGGTTAAGTATTTTTTGGCGGTCCCGAATTCTTATTAAAAATGGTACCAGTTCATCATTTAACAGCAGACTTTCAATATAGTCAAATCATCATTATTATCGATAAACTGGAGCAGTGCTGTTGACATATTAGGACTGGTGATACAATCTGTGATCGAAACCAAGTTAATAGGTATTTTTTCAAACATTTTGAAACAATTTCAAACAAACCTTGGTTGACAAAACACAAAAATAAGCTCATAAAAATGTTTCTTCAGTTTTGGAAGATTGTCAATATTAAAGGGTTAGGAGCTAATTTGTGCTTTAAGGATCCAGTCAGAGATGTTGTAAGATCAGACAACAAGGCCTATGAGAGGGGGGTACGGAGGGTACAGTGTACTCTTGAGGGCCCAGGCCTGTGTTTGTTAGGGGGCCCAAAATTGTAATTTTATAATTTACGTGCAAAAATGTTTGGTTAAAACCATCCTAAACGACTAAATTCAAGAATAAAAGTTGTTAATTTTTAGTCTTGAGGGGCCCAGGGGCGCCGGAACAATTTTTTGACTAGGGGGGGCAAAATTACGAAAAAGGGCACTTTTGTTTACTAAAAGGCCAATTTTTTTTTTCAAGTTTTGAGATAAGATATAGCGACCATGCCAATCTATCAGCTCACTATGTATTGAGTAATGATAGCCTACAAGTGTCCGTTATACAAAGAAGGACATCATGCTATGTTATAATGATGTAACATACCGTCAAGCATTAAAGCAGCCTGCGACCATGGCCGCTAAGTAGTGCTTGAATGACCGCCGGGGCTACCTCCTCAATCGGCCAAGTTTGGCCGCCGGTCTCTTCTAGCCAATTATTTTATTTCGCAATAGAATGATTGTGGATTAACTGTCGAAATTATGTAGTATCAAAAAGTGACGCAGAATTAGGTCAGCGCGTCATAATCGCCACTGTTGCATTGTGCGGGAATATTTGTTATTGATCGAATATATCCATCTGAGATTACCAGCGCTGTAAGTCTTGTTTGTAATTCCCGACGTTTATTTTAACAAAGTGTTAATCCGAAGTGCTAATTCACATCGGCTGGCAATATTGTCGTTTTTATGTCGATTCGATGTTGTCGGACATTGAATCGTTGTTGAAAAGGAGAACTAGGTTATAGTTGACATCCGAGGGAAAAACATTTTTTGATCATATTTTGCAAAAATTATGCTTCTTTTAGTAATGTCTTTCACATCATTGAAATACTTATTTTATTAGCCTACCTTGCCGTCATCGTCAACACATGTCAAACGTTGTTTTTCGTTGCTAAACAGAATTCTAGGGGAGTGGCGAACTTCTTTAAAATCAGCCACATTGGAGACACTCGTGCGAGTGTCGTTAGATCAGAGGTTTTTAAACTGGGGTCCGTGGACCCCCAATGGGTACGTGGACTAGTTTTAGGGGGTCCATGAAGGCAAATGGAAATCTTAGTGTATAATTTCAAAAATGAATTGTTGTTTTGTTGTCTTTGCCACATTGTTGTTTTTACCGCTATTTGAACATTGCAAAATTTTATCAGTTGCAGCTAAGCTAGACGTCAGCTAGGCTCGATTAAGATTGTGAAAGGTTTTTGGTAAAGAGAGCCATGGCTGCTATAATCCCTTTTGCGACTACATATTTATGTGAGTCTGGATTTTCATCCTTGGAAACTATCAAAACAAAGAGTCGAAACCGATTGGATGCAAAGAATGACATGCGTGTTGCCAGAGGTGAACACCCGCTACTTTTAAAGTAGCGCGTTACCCGCTACCGCTACTCGGACCAAAGTAGCGCGCGCTAGCGCTACTTCTTCCGCTACTTTTGTCTAAAATGACACTAAGTTAAGAAACACCCTTCAAGTCCCTATAGTGACGCAAAAATGACCTTGAAAACGAATGTTATCATTTGTTCACACTATCATTTTAACGTCGTTATTGTTACGCATCTTTCAAAAACACAAGCATTTCAAAATGAGAGTCACTAAGTCCTGTCCGCTTTGGCTTAAGCACATCTTTTCCAACAGAGAAAAGTCTCTCAACCGCAGCACTGGAAGGAATGGGGGTGTTGTATTTAATGAACAGATGTTTTAACTCGGTATTCGAAAAGCTCAAGGACTTGCTCCTGTCCAAAAAAAAGGCGTTCAAAATTGCTGTTTCCTTCTGCACCGACGTTTCACGGTATGGCGCTAACACACCAAAAAGTTCATCCTCGGAGTCGTGACTGGTGTTGGTGTCTCTCTTCTCAGTATCAACCTGGCTTAATGTCTCCCGCAACAGTCAAATTACATTTGTCTTGACTTTTTATTGCAGTGCGTCAGCATCATCCGTGGAAACGTAGTGCAGAAATTGTAGCCACGACGTCTTGAAGAACGGATGAAGACATGATGCCATAACACATTTCATGTCGTTGAAGCGCTTGTTGAATCGTTTCTTCACCCCTTCAAGGACTTTCATTCTCAACTCCTCACAGCACACAAGATCACTGATCTCGGTCAACTTCCTCGCGCAAATTATAATGGTTGGAAGCAAGACTCCGTAATATGCCTTGGACTCGCCCTGGAGAATGTCTAAAGCCTGGCAGATAGGCTTCATCACACGCAGATATTCGCCGAAGAAGTTGACGTCAGCTAGAAATAAATGAGCTGTTTAGATGTAAGACAAACTATGTTGTAACTTCAAAGTTGTAAGTAAAACAAACCACACAAAATTGCCCTGTAATGATTTCTTTTAACAAAAACCATCGTGTAAGAAATTTTTATCAGCAACAAATATCTTAGCTACGGTAACCATTTGTCGACAGTTTAATTTAACCAATGCGAGAAAACCTTATTTTTGGACATCTTAACATAGGTGATGACTGATGAGGCAATGCTCACTGCATGAAGTCTACTGTATATTCTATATAAACCATATACAACTTTACTTCGGCTATTATTAAAATTAAAATGAACATTATCGATTTCATACCTTGATCGCAGCTCCACACCAGAAAACGAGATTCCCAAAAGACCGAAACTTTGCAACCAAACCGATCATATAGGATTATAGGCTATAGCCTATAATATAACTGCTTGACCACGCCAGCGTTGCGAAAAAACGAGTATTTTTTTTTACTTTAAATTAAAAAGTAGCGGTAGCGGGAGTGCGACGGAAAAAAGTAGCGCCTCTCCCGCTACTGTTACTTTGGAAAAAAATAGCGCCACTACTGCAGCCGCTACTCCAACTAAAAAGTAGCGCCGCTACCGCTACTTTTACCAAAATAGTAGCGGCGCTACAACAGTAGCGCGCTACTGCCCACCTCTGCGTGTTGCCCTATCAAAGACGAAAGCACAATTTCATGTTTTTGTTGAAGACAAACAGCTGCATCTTTCACATTAAAGAAATTAAATCAAAGATATTGAAAAACAATCTGCATTCGCTATTTCTTAAATTTAATGAAACATAAATTTTGTTACCTCAAATCAAAGATAGTTACTACTCTCTTCACCCTAAAAGGAAGATCATCAGAAGGTCCTAATTCAAATAGAAATAAATTTTGTTACCAATTGATTTCAATTTTATTGCGTTATGTCCAATTCATGCTGATCAAAAATGATTTTCGGACTAGGCCATAAAGGGGGTTCACGCAAACCAATTTTATTTTAAGGGGTCCGCGTTAAAAAAAATTTAAGAACCCCTGCGTTAGATGGTCCCGCAGTACTGGATTACAATCCCGATAAAGCAGTTATTGCGTGGTGCAACAATTCTATTGTAGGACGTCGCCCAGGCCCAGACTTCAACAACGCTAAGTGATCATTTTAGCATTGGTCACAACGGTAAACCATAATCTCTTCGTGTGAAAATTGTAACATAAGATTCCCAGATCCGTTCGTATGTATGCAATGACCGAAAAGAAACACTCTTCTGAAACGTCTATTCAAGAATTGTATTTCTGTAAAAAATAGCCCATTGGCCGTCGAAACTGGGGTGCAACGCGATACACCACTAAACTTGTCACTACAAAACAAATTAATTGAATAAAGACGGAAATTCGTCCAGCTGGCAAGCACTAAGCAAACAGTTAAATATGCGACCAACTCTCAAGTAACAATTTTAAAAATGACGAGAATAAATTACCATATTTCAAACGCACGTAAGCAGTTACTGTGCAATGATAAATTATTCAAGCAGCTGTTCAAGTTTGGCTTACACTTGTTCAAGCTTGGCCCACACCTGTTTAAGCCTGGCTTACACTTGTTCAAGTAATTAAAGATTTAACGATGATGTAATGTTATGCTGCAGCTGCAAACGGTTGTGCAATCCAAGATTTAACGATGATGTAATCTTTGCTATTTTCTAGCAACAGTCCATGACGTAAGACGTCAGGTTTAGTAGACAACGGTTCTATGAAACGTTTGATATGAAAATTGTCCGTATCAAGCATTGTTGCAAGTTTAATTCTATTTACTTGTGCTATCGTTATTTTTATTTTGTATTTTGGCCTCCAAGCACGCAGAATTGGCCGCCGAGAAGGAGCTTCCGGTAGGCCACGATGGCTGCCGAAAAAAACTAGTTTTAAGGCCTGTAGCCTACTGTGTTGCCAAATTTTGTGCCGTAAATTTGTGGCAAAAATGAAAAATTATAATTAGGCCAAAAGCGAATAGCAGAAATTGTTATATTGCAAAATGTGCAGTAGCTTACATGACTTTAAAAGGGCACCATTGCCCCCCCTGCCCCTTCATTTGCAGAAAAATTGTGGGAAGGGGAGGCATCCGCCCCTCCTTCCCTCCCGCTTCCGGCGCTCCTGGGGGGGCCCGTAGTGTAACAAAAGGGCCCGGAAAAGTAATTGAGTGCATTGCGAGCAAATTACCCCATAAACATTGGTCGTGAAAAACACGTGAAATTCTGAGGAAACTCGTGTAATACACGTGTATTTCTCGTGTTTTTACGAGCCAATGTTTATGGGGTAGGAGGCCCTGTGTTTGTTGGGCGGCCCAAAATTGTGATTTTATAGTTTACGTGCAAAAATGTTTGGTTAAAACCATCCTAAACGACTAAATTGGTGATTTAAAATGCTTTACGTGCAGAAATGTTCTGTTAAAAGCACCCTAAATTAAATCATAAAAGTTGATTATTCTCCTGTCTGTTGAGAGGAGGAGGGCATAGTGTAGCAAAAGCAGGTTTGAGAAAAAGCCCGGGTATTTTTGGTATTTGTGTGTTTTTTTAAAAACTATTTAAAAACGGTAGTTTCACGCTTATTTTACTTCAAAATGAATTTCGGAGTTAGAGCAGGAGCCGGTGAATACTTTCGGAGCAGGACCGGAACCGGAGTCAAAAAAAGTGACTTCTTTCGTTCACCTCTGCTAGTGCTGGGCATGTGGTGAATGCAAAAGTGAAGAAAGGGGATTGGTCAGATAATTAATCTAGTTATGTTTTAACTAGGGATTGTAGATCATAGGGATGCGAAACTTCATCCGCTTTTGACTTATCCGCAACATTAAAAGGGTTACGTTTTTTTGTAATTTACAAAATATTTTACTTTTTATGGGTTATATAAGAAGAGTGAAGTTGGTTTTAAAGTAATTTAAGGTTTTTAGTTGAAAGCAAGCCAGCAGTAAAGCGTAAAAAAAATGTCAAATTGGCAATTGACCCTTCTAATGTTGAAGGAACAACAGAGTTGCACGTCCCGTAATGTACCGTCCCTAGTTTTAACAAGATGTTATGTTTGAGCCTCGGTAGAGAGCTTGACTGTACCAGATACATAAAACACTCAGTAACGTTGACGGATTTAACATTTTTTAGTAAACACACAAAAAAACAAGAAAAAACTACTAAATCCAACGTTTTCGACACCACATAGTGCTAGTGTCTACCATACTATCGTCCTTGCATAGCCCTTGATCAACCAAGACGTTTAATAAAAGATCTACACCATTATGAAAGAACTTTGCAAAAATCACTGGAAATGTCTTTGTTTAATAAATAATAGCAAGGTAGGCTAAAAATTTCTTTTGGCTGGAATAATGTAAAAAAAGAAAATGGAGATTGCACAAGAGAGGAAGAAGAACGGCCGGATAGAATTTGTCCTCGTTTTCCATCATGGCCGTTTTGAAAAAAAATATTGACGTTACGGATGTCCCTCGGAGAAGCTTTGCTTGTGGAGTCGCAATCTAAAGCCCCCATGGCGTTAATGTTGCTCAGTTTATTAACTTTTAGCAAAACGTAAGCATCTACCAGACTTTTCTGAGCCAACCAACGGTCCTGGGATGGGATGATGAGCACCTTCACGTGGTCCCTCCTGTGAGTAGCCGAGTTCAATTACAAATGAAACGGCGAAACGAAGCTCATCAAAAATTCAGAGAAAAAGACTACATTCACGACGTTTCACAGCGAAAACAGCCCTTTTCAGAGCATACGGTCGTCCCAGCTGGGACAAAGACCGGAAAGAGGAGGATTTGGAAAGGGTCTTTCCGAATCCTCCAGTTGAACGTCGAAAGGCTCACGACAAGCAAGCTTGACATCGTTGAGCGGCTGGCCCACGAGTACAATACAACCACTGTTCTCCTCCAGGAAGCTCACTGCACAACAGTGGGAAAGCTAGCAATCAACAATTTTTCGCTAGAGGGATACACTCTTGGCAGGAAACATGGCCTCTCATCTTTTGTCAGAAAAAATCTGTCTTAAAAAACATCAGATTCCTCTCCGGAGATTTCCGAGATAGAGTGGCATATCATCAATGTAGAGGGGCACAGCATCGTTAACATCTATAAACCCCCTCCTTCACAAATGTTTGTTACATCACTACCCGTGTTCTCCATCCCTTGCATTTATGCTGGAGATTTCAGTTGCCATCATACTGACTGAGGGAGTGGGGGTACAATAACATCAGTGCGAATGGAGAATGCTTAGCAACATGGGCTTCTAACAACGACCTGATCCTCCTTCAAGATCTCAAAGGCTCGCCAAGTTTTCTTTCAGGGCGATAAAACACTGGTACCAATCCAGATTTAGCATTTGAGAGAACCAATAATAATTGCCAACTCCCTGACACAGACAAGTACTAGGAAAGTTCCCACGGTCACAACACCGACCCTCTCTTACAACCTCCACTCGTCATGTAACACCAATAACGAGCAAGTCAGTAAAGTGATGGAACTTTCGCAAAGTTGACTGAAAGCACTACGGCACAATTACCAACCAGTTCGCTAAAGAGCTTCCTACCCTAGACGCTACTAACGCGAACAAAACCTACTAGGACTTCCGCGACCTAACCATCTACGCTGCAAAAAAGAGCATTCCTCGTGGTTGCAGAAAATTCTACATACCGTGCTGGGATAAAGAATGTGAAACACTCTTCCGCACCACACAAGCCTCCACTGGCAGCGCATCAGATTTCGCGGCCAGCAAACTAATCACAAGGCTTGATAACAACAGACGAGAGCGATGGGAACTGTCCAAAACATCGACTTTAACCACTCAAGCCGTAAAGCATGGTCCACGATTAACAGGCTAACTGGCAGGTCCAGACAACCGCTTGGAGAACACCCCATTACAGCCAACTCTATTGCATTGCAACTTGTGAATAATGGAGTATACCCCTTAGGGGATAAAAGCACGGCTCGCCAAGTGGCTGAGGAAGTGTCTGAACTGTAGAAGATTCCAACACCACCTGAGCAAAATATATCCCGAGACATCACCCTCGAAGAATTTCGCATGCTCTAAACCTCCTAAAGCCAGGAAAAGCACCGGGCCCAGATCATATATGCCCAGAGTTCATCCTCCATGCCGGCAAAGCACTGACATCTTGGCTGCACGCTTTCCTCTCCTACCTAGACCACCTAAAAATACCCAAAACCTGGAGACGAGCTGACGTCATAGCCATACCAAAGCCCAACAAGCCCCTGGATGACACTAGGAGCTACCGTCATATCTCACTCCTATGCATCCCCTATAAAATCCTCGAACGGCTCATCCACACCCGAGTCGATCCAATCATCGACCCACTCTTACCACCAGAGCAAGCAGGTTTTTGCCGTGGTCGATCAACCGTAGAACAGGTCACTCGCATGAGCCAAGACATAGAGGATTGTTTTGAGGAAAAGAAAAAGGCTGGTGCCGTGTCTATTGATCTCACTGCAGCATACGACACAGTGTGGCACTGCGGCCTCGCCTGCAAACTTCTTCATCTTCTTCTCGACCGGCACATGGTCAGAATGATTATGGAGCATGTCTACAACCGCAGTTCTACCCTCACCACCGGACGCGGACGAAGAAGCAGGCCAAAACGCCTCAAGAACGGTGTTCCTCAGGCATCCGTCCTAGCTCCAATCCTTTTTAATGTTTACATCCATTACCTTCCACCAACAACATCTAAGCTGTATGACTATGCAGACGAACTGGCTATGGTGCATAACGCTTCGGAATGGTCTCCATTGAAAAGGACCCTAACTCAAGATATGGCTAAGATGTCAGACTACCTCCACAAGTGGAGACTCAAGCTCAGTCAATCTAAAACAGTGTCGACCGCTTTCCATCTAAAGAACAAGGAAGCAAAGCGTGAGCTGACCATCAATATTGATGGGAACACCCTGCCCTTTAACCACACACCAGTCTATCTTCATGTTAGTTTGGACAGGACTCTCACGTACCAACACCACTTGGAATTACTCCGCAAGAAAGGAACATCACGCGTTGCCCTTATTTGTCGACTGGCAGGTACGAGCTGGAGTGTGACAGCAACAACTCTGCGCACCACTACCCTGGCTCTTGTCCATTCTACAGCGGAGTACTGCGCCCTTGTATGGTGTTGTAGTGCTCATACTCACTTGCTCGACAAACCCATCAACGACGCCTTGCGTATTGTATCGGGATGCCTGAAACCTACACCTACTGAGTTTTTGCCAGTTTTTTCAGGCATCGCCCTTGCTGAGCTTCGCCGCAGAGCTGCCACACTCTCCCTGGCTCGCCGGTCACTGGAGCCACACCGCGCGCTCCACAGCTACATCACCAGATCGGTAATAAAGAAACGCTTCAAATCGAGAAACCCCTTTGTTGCTCAAGCACAATCCTTGCTTGAGCACAACACCAATGCCTCATCCTGGATCACCGATACCTGGCAAGAAGAGTGGACACACAACACCTCCAGACTCCACACCTTTCTCCCAGACGCTGGACCCATCCAACCAGGAAAGGAGCTCAGCAGACCTGCCTGGGTACGGCTAAATCGCCTCCGCACGCACAGACCACATCCTCTACCACTGCCCGACGTTTACTCCTACAAGAGCAGTTGGCCTGTCAATGCTGGAGGACTCTACAATCAAGTGGCTGCTCGAAGAATGCCCGGACATTTGACCCCAATGAAACATAAGTTAGTCCAAAAACCAACCTCTCATACGAAAGAAGAACCAACGGTCGATGGTTTTCTGTAACCTTGGTGAATAATACTGTACAGAGTATATTTTTTCACTAATTTTGGTTTCATTTTCATATCGTTCCACAAAACTATCGGCATTTACAACACGCTTTCTTTTTAAGTAAATTTGCTTTCAGTCCCAGAAATGCTGCTCAATAATCCCTTGAGTTAAGTTATCTCGAGAAATATTTTTTAATTTGAAAGAAATAACACTTTTAAACCAAGAGGAATATCGAAAATAGACTGGATCGTTTGGGCGTTGGTGTTAAAATTAGCTGCTTTGCGCAACATGCGAGTGAATAGAATTAGGACATCATAGATATAATAGGCTATGACTGCAAGCAAAACATGTAACTATAAGGTGTGTAGGTAAAGATATATTTGCTTGATTTCACATTGGTTGAACTTTTCGGGTAGCCAAACAAAATTAATATTTACTAAACGTTGCAAACTTGAGATGTAAATGAAAATCGTCCAGCGGAGACACATATAAAATGGAGACCTTTTCGTGGGCCACATTTGGTACGTGGGCCGCGGTTTGCACACCCCTGGTGCAGACCATATAAAGGTCAGGACACCCACGGGTTTTCAAATTTCACTGAAAGACTATAAGCTACAAACACTAGGCTACTGTTTAGCCTACTCTATTGTATATAAAGCATCGTCAACAAATCATTGAAATATTTTTGAGGTCGGAAATATATTATTTGCAACTTAATTACACTTTTAAACCAAAGCTTAACTCTAATTTTCTAGAAATTCAGTTTTAATTTGAATATTTTGGTTAAACGCAAGGTGTGTAGCCTATAATTAGAAAAAAAAACATATTGGGTCACAAAATACACAGAAAGCGACCAATACAATGTCAAATTTTTTCCTATTTGTAGGAGGTCAAGCCCTATGCCCCCTGCCAAATTACAGTAGGCTACTCATTTCTTTGGACCTTAAGTTTTACTTTGACTCTTTTCTTTTAGTCCTAGAACACTTTGCTTTGTAGAAACTTTGGTGCCTAGCCAAAAACTTTTTCAAAGTCCACTGCAATGAACTATTGAACCACACGATTGTTGAAGAGAAAAATGCGATTTTATTGTTTGCCAGCTTTCAGAAATAGACCTCCGAAAAGTCAAAGCACAAACAAACGTCCATCAAGATTGACGTTAAAAGTCTTTTAATGTTGGTTCGAATGTAAATGAGATATCATTAGCAAATCCAATGGAGGCACTTGGTCTCATGCCTTTCTTCCTCCTTAAAAAAAAAAAAACAACAAACATGTATTTTTCATTGGTTTATGCAAAATGTTCTTCCTCGCTTCGCTCACTCAATCATGATTAATATGTATATTGATATTTGAAAAATATTCACTGAGTATTGTGGTGGGATAATGTACGAACTATTGTAACTGTTTAAATTATTAAAATGTTCTAAACCTATTAAATTGGATTAACTTGTAATTAAATTGTATTGTACAATATACCTATTAAATTGTAAATGTACAGTAAATATGGCCTAGAAAGTGTCTTGTTTTTAAGTTAACACCTACACTCAGTTAACACTAACACCTACACACTACACAGTTTATGAAAACTCCTGATGTTTGTTTTCCTCTGGACAACGTGAGTTACATCTTGTCATTTCAGCGATAGAAATAGATTTAAAAACAATAATTGGTTTGATGGATAATACAGATCACGTTTTGTTTGTAGGTGTATTTCCTACTATTACTGTAGCACTATTATTATAGAACTAATGCGTGTGACTCACTATCGGTTAGCTTTTCCTGTTGACCTATTTCGTGCAGAGAAGAAAGTAAGTTAGTTTGAAAAAGTTAACTTATCAAATCTAACGAGGCACCAAAACTTTAAATGTTTAGTGACTTATTATAATAAACCGCGTATCTTGTCTATTTTATTGATACCAACTTATTTAAGGCAAAACTATGGGAATAGAAGACACGGAGTAAGTTGAATCAGCATGCTTTGCAAGGCGTAACAGTTAGATTAAATAAGATCTCAAAAACTTTGTAGCGACCTGATGATAGAAGTTTGCGCTCCACAAATGCCCCTAATCAACATAGTTGAGTTACTTTATAGGTGCAGGTTTGTTTTATAACGTTTTTGTGAACCCAGCCAGTTAATAACAATTGCGTGTGTGCTGGTCATCTTTGATTCTTTAAACAACTTGGTGAAATACTCAGAGGGAAAAGAACATACTGTGGCTAGTTTCAAAACCCAGCAATATTTCTGTAAGTTGTGTATACTGTAGGTCGCTATGGGTAAAATTAGTGTATAGTTAATACCGGTTTAGGTTGGTTGGTTTTGAATCTTTATCCTCGGACTGACAAAGCTTTGATTGGTTATTCCTGGTAGTTTCTCATGCTTGCAGAGGCTCTTGACGCAGGGCCGGTTACTGAGATTGATAGAGTGAAGTTTTCCGATTGCTGAAGTGTTGTTGCCGGGGAATTATTCCATTCACTAGGTGCCACTGAATGGAGAGCAGTCCTTAACGTGCTTTGCTCAAGCGCACACCGCGAGAGTCGAACTTGCGCCGTGTGATCTTGAGCCGGCGCTTAACCACGGAGCTAACGGGGCGGACAAATGTTTAATAGGTAATGGCAAGTTTAAGCATTGTCTATTCTTCAACAGTGTTTTGTGTACATGTTTCGTGCCGCAGTCCTCACTGTCACAACATTTTCACTGCCATTAAAAAATACATGCCGCCCGCACCTTTGGACAATCTCCCTACCTTGCTGATATCTAACCAACAGAGTTTTGTCTCAAAGAAGCCGCTTTGTCCCCTAGTCGACGACCTTTGGAGCCAAACCACCTTCACTCCAAAATCTATGTTGATTCAAACGTGCACCCTCGTCGACTGAAATCAAGACAATCATTCGTGCTAGCCTCTCAACGTCTGCTTTATGAAGCTGACAACCAAAACATCTTAGCGGCTGATTGACAGGACAATAAATGATGATGGCGTATGAGCGATCTTTCCAGGCTAGATTAGAGGGCAGGAAATCTTCAGCCACTCAGCAGTCTCGTCGTCCAGGACCCTCAGACCATGCGCACCGTGTGGAGGCCGGTGGGTTAGGCAGTGGTGGATGACATGGTCTGCGGTCTGTTCAGTGGCACCACACTCGCATTCTGATGAAGGAGCCAGGCCCCACTTGTGCATGTCCGAACGAAAGCGGCCGACGCCAGTTCGCAGGCGGTTAAGCCTGACCCACGCAAGCCTTGCGAAAGACATCCCTGGTGGACGGGAAATCGGCGTCGGGTATGAAGTCACGGAGCGTGGAGGTGTGATTTTGCCACTCCGTGTTCCACATATGGTTCGTCCAGTGTACCGCACTTAAACCAAGTTCTTCTGCGTTCTTAAGTAGTTGCTGTGCAGCAGGCACAAAGGGGCGTCTTGATTTCAGCCGCTGCTTTATAGGTGGTGGTCTCTTGAATGTTGCATGGAGGAGATGGTCGGGGTTCAAAGCGCAGCAAGCGAGAGAAATCGTGGCTCCTTTACGGCGTAGCTCAGCGGGTTGGATGCCTGCTAGGATAGGTAGGCAGTCCGTTGGAGTGGGACGCAGGCATCCAGTCACAGTACGCAGTGCGTCGTTGATGGCGGTATCAATCTGGTGGGTGTGAGAACTACGACACCAGACCGGCGCGCAGTCCTCAGCGGTGGAATGAACAAGGGCTAGGGTAGCTGTACGAAGAGTTTTAGCACCAGCTCCCCAAGCCGGAACCCGCCAATCGCCTCAAAAGTGCGACGCGTGTAGATAGTTTTTTGCGCAGTGACTTCCAGTGCCGGCGGTACGTGAGTGACCTGTCCAGGGTTATGCCGAGGTATGTAGGTTCGGCACAGTAGGGCAGGCGTTCCCCATCAATGTTGATGTTTATCTCACGCTGTGCCTCCCGATTGTTAAGGTGGAAGACCGCCGACACTGTCTTTGACTTGCTGAGCTGTAGCTTCCATTTCTGGAGGTATGCTGATAGTGTTTGCATGTCTTGGCTGAGATTCCTTTCCACTGACTGCCAGTTTCCTGCTGAGTGCAGGAGTGCCAGGTCGTCTGCGTAAGCAGATTTCCTGGAGATGGTGGGGGGCAAATCGTAGGTGTATATGTTGAACAGGAGAGGAGCCAAGACTGAGCCCTGTGGGACGCCGTTTTTAAGTCGGCGTAGTCTGCTTTGACGACCGCTACCGGTTGTGAGGGTAAAACTGCGGTTTTGCACAAGTTCCATCATCATATGGACCATGTGTCTGTCAGGGAGCAGACGGAGTAACTTGCAGGTAAGGCCGCTAAGCCATACGGTATCATAGGCAGCCGTGAGATCAACAAACACGGCGCCAGCCTTCTTCTTAGCCGAGAAGCTGTCCTCAATGTCTTGGGTCATAAGTGTGACCTGATCTACGGTTGATCGTCCGTGTCGGAAACCAGCTTGTTCACGGGGGAGCTGCGGATCTATTATTGGTTCGACACGGGCGTAGATGAGTCTCTTGAGGATCTTGAAGGGGATGCAGAGCAGTGAGATTGGACGGTAGCTCTTCGGGTTCCCTGGGGGCTTATTCGGCTTGGGAACTGCAACCACAAGGGCTCTTCTCCAGATTCTGGAAATTCTCAGGTGGCGCAAACAGCAGAAAAGAAAGTCTTTTAACCAGGACTTTAAGGAGGCAGCAGCATGGAGTATCAACTCCGGGCAAAGGTGGTCAGGGCCCGGGGCTTTACCTGGCTTTATGTGCTGGAGGGCGGGGGAAAGTTCTTCCGGGGTGAACTCACCCGAAATGTTGTCCCCGTCTGGGGTTGTTACCCTCCAGAGGTCCGTCATTTCTTGCAAGACAGATCTATCTGATTCACGGTCTCTCGATTTGTATTTCCCGTTCTCCACAAGTTGTGAGGCAATGGAATTTGCTGAAACGGGACATTGTTGACGAGAGGCACGTGATCTGCCAGTTAGGTTGTTCAGTGTACTCCATGCTATGCGGCTGGAGTGCGTGAAGTCGATTGATTCAACGGCTTCTGTCCAGCGCTCCTTCCGCTTTAAGCCCAGCCTTGCCAGCTGAGCTGTTGGTGTCATTGCCCTGAGGGGCGTGGAGGAAGTCGGAGTAGAGGCTTTCGCACTCCTTATCCCAGCACGGTATGTAGGTCTTTCGTCGGCCGCGGGAGATGGATTGTTTTGCCGCTGATGTTATTGCATCACAAAAGTCCTGGTAGGCTTCTTCCACGTTGTTGGTGTGAGGGGATGGGAGATACTGTGTGGCTTCATTTGTGAGGAGGCTGTAGTACTTCCAGTTAGCCATTCTGAAGTTCCATCGCTTAACAGGCTTGCTCGGGACAGGCATTATGAGCGTTGGAGCCGTGATAATCGAGGGTCGATGTTGGGACCTGGAGAACTTCTCTAGCACACGTCTGTTCGGTTGGCAATTATCGGGGTCATCACTTGCGAAAGCCAGATTGGGGTTTGTACCAGTGTTCCAGCGTCCGGAGAAGAAGCTCGCTGCACCCTTGGGATCGTGCAGTACCTTTGGTAAAGTGAAGTTGTTATTGGCTGACCGTGAGGCCAGGCTTTCTCCGTCGATGTTGGTGGTGTTGTAGCCCCAGTCAACGTGGTGGTAATTCAAATTGCCAGCATAGAGGCTGGGTAGGGGGGAACACTGGGATGGCTGTTGGTGTTAAGCGTGAGGGTGGTGGCTTATAGACATTGATGATGTGATAGCCTGATATGTCTATGCATTGCCACGCTATCTCCGATTGGGCACTGGACTGGTCTATTGGCGTCCAGCTCAGTTGCTCATGGACAAACGTGGCGAGGCCGTGTTTCCTGCTGATGGTTGCGCCTGCGAGTGTGAAGTTGGGTAATACCAACTTATCCACAGATGTGCAGTGGGTCTCCTGGAGGAGAATGACGAGGGCCTGATGTTTTGTGGCCAGATACTCGATGATGCTGAGCTTGCTGGCCGTAATTCCCTCGGTGTTCAGCTGCAGTACGGTAGGTCGTCGGTACTTTACGACAGAGGAGCTGCCGCGCCCTGAGAAGGGCGTTTCCTTATCCACCCTGCGCTGAACCTGGGCCTGGTTTGCTCGAGTATGACAAGCTTCGCTTCGCATATCTTTTTTTCTTGAAGATATGGTACTGACGGGAGGGACCACGAGAAGGTGCTTGTTCTTCCCCCTCGGACAACAATAAATGAAAACCTGAAAGAAAATAAAAACACCTTTTGTTAAAATGTTGTTTTTTTTTGTAAGTGAGATAAAAGTCAACTTTAATAAAACTACTATATACCAACTCAAATAAGCACTAAAGTTGGACAATGTTAGACCTCTGGGCGAGCAGAGTAGGTGATCATCTTCCTACACTACTCACATTTGAAACGGAGTTTTTAACTACTAATTATTATAAAATTAAAACAGCAAAATATTTAGAACCCTTTTTATTTAGTGTGCTATAGCATTTATTAGTGTGCTGTAAAAACTTAATAGGCCTACCGTAACTTAACAAATAAAATCTATAGCCTATCACAAAAAAACTTTTTAAAAAAATTGACACATTAGAAGATGTTTTTCTATACGGACAATGCCTATTCTGCCCTATTGAAGCGTCCTGGGATAATCTGTAACTTAATTGAGCTACAAATATATTTTATGAGCCTGCACATATCTAAAGACTTGAAACATGGAAACTTTTCTCTTTACATCAGGCCCCTAAGGTGTGACATCATTATCAATTTCACAATGTAGATATTAACGACCTGTTTTAGCCTGATGATGCGAGTTCGCTGTGGTAATAGCGAACTGCACTAGCTTTCGAAGCACAGTTTCCTAGTCATGTGCTATGACGTCATGCACGTCACAGCATTTTTATTTTGTTATTAAAGTTAAGATGACTTTTTCAAAAGTATTGTTGTTTCAAGTTTTTGTGCTGTCAGTAGTTGCAATGGAAGTCTTCTCTCAGATATTGGTGGAAACACAAGGTAAACACTTGAAATAAAGATTTATCTAAAAACAAACTTTTTTAATGATTACCGTAGGCCTACTTATATATTTTAGAGTAATAAAATGTATCTGAAGACTCTTAACCTCTGTTCTGGCTTCTCGGTGTTTAGAGAATTGCAGGACTTTATTTGTAGGATATTATTTGTAGGATCCATGTAAAAGGATTCAACCAAACGTGTAAAATCAGTAAAACAGTTATTTATTTCAATTGTTAAAATAACGTTCCTTGACTCTTTGAGTATCAAATTAAAACTGTTCATTTTCTTACCTTTAGATTGGCCAAGAAGTCAATCATTTAATCGCAAGAATCAAACTATACCCAATCGCAACTTTTATTATTTCACTGCTGCATTTATGAGAACCATTAAGTTCGAAACAGTTGCCTATGCCTAAAGTTAAATTTTCGAATCCTAGAATAAAAATTGGTGTGAAGTCAAAGATAATAACGCTATGTATGGAGCTACATGTCCTCAGACGCTGCTATTATTTTACTTGATAGCTAATGCAAATTATCTTGTAACCTTCTGTTTCAGGGACTAATTTGTATGAATTGCACAACTACTTTTCGTAAAGCATTGATATATCTTATTTAAAATTTGTTTTAAATAGCCTACTTTAATGAAAATGCTTCATGCTTTAGTTTAGATAGACGCAAACATCATTATATTTATTTGTATTTGCCTACTATACCAACTTTTCTAAATTTCAGAAGAACCTGCAAAATTAGATGAGAACCCAGGGATATCTACCACGACTAAAAGTTTAACCTCAAAACTCTTCGACCCACTTGCAACATTTAGATATGAATGCTTCACACGCCACAATACACTGAGAAGCTTGCATGGATCCCCAAAGTAAAACATGTTTTGTTTTTTAAAGTAGGCGTACCGGTATTAGCCTACAAATTAATCAAAGCAAAGAAGAAACAAAGTCACTTATTGGTAGAAGCTGATTGAAAGTTAAATGGTTACATGGCAGCAATAATACGAAAGTTGCTGAGTTGTGTAGGCTGCAGCTTACATGCGTCATGCAATAATACGTAGGCTAATAGCCTATAACGTCTTTGATGATACATTGTCGATGTTTGACCATCTACATTGCGACACTAAGCACGTGCGCATTATTGCCTACTCAGTGGTAAGCAACTTAAAATGTATTGTTTCAAAGGTGTTCTTCCTAGCCATTTATGTAGACTTTGACAGACCTTGCGGCAGGAGTGGCAAGAGATGACAATAAGTTACCTACAGCTGTATCCAACGTTGCTCGGGAATGAATGATAAACACGTTTTCGTTGACTTTTACATAAGATTGTTGACCATTTCTTAGTTAGACCAAAATCAACTGCCTCTTTACTAAGTTTGGTTTGGGCACAAAACGTGAATAGAAACAAAGAAAATTGGGTAGCCTATAGGTTAGCTTACGTGGTATTTAAAAAGTTTTTTTTTTTTTGTATTCAGGTTTACGCCCGGTCCGTGGCGTACGCAGGAATTTTTCATGCGGGGGGGGGGGGGGTTGAAAATCATTCATGAGACCATTCCAACCGTAACCAACATTTAGTTCACGGTTAAAACGAAAACGGGCTGATGACAGGTCACTAAACGTACAGTTGTCATTGTGCTGATGATTAGGGCTACAAGATGGTCGAGAAAGCTTGACGAACATTAGCGTACGTTTTGTTTTTGTTTGCTAAAAATTTGTTGGTTGGTGCAAATATGCAATGGAAATCGTGAATGCAATCCACTGTCGATTCAGAATTTGGCCGGTGTTTCCTATGCAATACAAAGACGTTTTTCATTTGAGTTACGTTAAGATTATATTTTGTAGCAAAAAATAAATTCAAAATACCGTACTCGTTACTGTGCTTTGCTTTTACTTTGAGACAAAAAAGGTGGGTTACAGGTGGTAAAAGTCTCTACAGACCGTACGATTAATTATTATTTATTTATCAAACAAAACAAAATTTTGAAATTGGTTGTGTCTTGTTTCAAACACCCCTGAGTGAAAACAGTCAGTTTATCTTAAAATAAAAACTTTTTACGCAATCCCACGCATTTTTATCTGGACACTTTCTACCTTGTAGCCTACGATTATCGTGCAGTGGCATTTCATAGCCTACTTCTTTTCAGCGCATAACGAAACCAAATTGCTGAGATCTCAAAATCAAAGAAGATAAAGTAACTTTCCGTCAAAATGAAGCAAAACAATGTTTTAAAAACGTTTCAACGTAACATTAAAGTTGCTCATGCTAGGACATAAGAAATGTTCAATATGAAACTGCAGAAACTATTGCCTACTAAAATAAAATAGGCTAGCCATAACAAACCATAGACCTTAGTTATTCACGTTGGTGGTGAGCCTGGGTCCACAATAGCCTACAGTTTAGCTTCAAGCAATTGTACTAAACTTATAAACAACAAAAGCAAGCAAAAAATTTAAAAATTTCGATGCCTTTGCTCCTTTTTTCACTTTTTTGTTTCGTCGAGGATAGATTCTTGGCCATAATTGCTGTATCACAACACAAACACGTGTTCACAAAACTTGATTTACATAAAAAACTAAGAAAACTAGCTGATGACGCATTCAGGGGCGCCGGAAGCGGGGGGGCAGGGGGGCGAATGCCCCCCCTGCTCTCAATTTTTCTGCAGATGGAGGGGCAGGGGGGGGCAATGGTGCCCTTTTAAAGTCATGTAAGCTACTGCACATTTTGCAATAACAATTTCTGCTATTCGCTTTTAGCCTAATTATAATCTTTTATTTTTGCCTCAAAATAATATTTACGGCACAAAATTTTGCAACACAGTACAGGCCTTAAAACTCGTTTTTTTTTTTCGGCAGCCATTGTGGCCTACCGGGAGCTCCTTCTCGGCGGCCAAATCTGCGTGCTTGGAGGCCAAAATACAAAATAAAAATAACGATAGCACAAGTAAATAGAATTAAACTTGCAACAATGCTAAAATGATCACTTAGCGTTGTTGAAGTCTGGGCCTGGGCGACGTCCTACAATAGAATCGCTGCACCACGCAATAACTGCTTTATCGGGATTGTAATCCAGTACCATTCAAACGACACTCGCACGAGTGTCTCCAATGTGGCTGATTTTATAAAAGTTCGCTACTCCCCTAGAATTCTTTTTAGCAACGAAAAACAACGTTCGACATGTGTTGACGATGACGGCAAGGTAATAAAATAAGTATTTCAATGATTAAAACATTACTTGTAGGCTTTAACTGCCCTTTGTCAGAACTGACGATGCACTAGCAAGTGCGAAATATTTTTTCTTTTACATCTACTGACATCTGATCCTGTTGCCTTAGCAATTGAGGTTTTAGCTATTTCAATGATGTAGGCTGCATTACTAAAAGAAGCATAATTTTTGCAAAATATGATCAAAAAATGTTTTCCCCATTGATGTCAACTAACTTTGTTCTCCTTTTTAACAACGGTTCAATGTCCGACAACATCGAATCGACATAAAAACGACAATATTGCCAGCCGATGTAAATTAGCAATTTGGATTAAGACTTTGTTAAAATAAACGTCGGGAATTACAAACAAGACTTACAGCGCTGGCGATCGCAGATGGATATTCCATCAATAACAAATATTCCCCACACAATGCAACAGTGGCGATTATGACGCGCTGACCTAACTTTGCGTCACTCTTTGATACTGCATGTTTTCGACAGTTAATCCACGATCATTGTATTGCGAAATTAAATAATTGGCTAGGAGAGACCGGCGGCCAAACTTGGCCGATTGAGGAGGTAGTGTAGCGATCCATTATTTCATCATGTAAGTTTTCCTGCCTTTTACTATAGTGAACTAGTTTAACTTAAATTTATTTCCTAATGTTTCTTTAATTTTCCATGTAATCTGCTCCAGAAGTCAATAAGAAAAAGGGGACCGACAATAAAATGATTTGTTCGCATTTGGCGAGAGCCCAGTTAGACCAGTTCAGTTCTCAGAAAACATTAAATTGATTGTTTAGTTAAAAATGTAATGATTTGTAATAATGTTTCCCTGTTCCGTAATTTCAATAATGTTTCCCTGTTCTGTAATTTCACTATTCTGTAATGTATAAATTCAAATTGTGTTAGAGACCTACAATATTATATGAACACCTTCTGATAACTTAAAATTATAATTCGAATAACAATTGTGTGGAAATTAGTTCTTGGAGTCAGATAGCTAAATTAGATAAATAGAACTTTCATCAGGCAGTTAGACAGCCTTAATATTAATTCTTATAAACTAACAACAACCATTAATTCAAATATAAACAAACATTAGACCTTAAATAACAATAGACCTTACATCTAAAATAAATATAACCACAGTAGCACCGGCGGTTCATTCAAGCACTACTTAGCCGCCATGGCCGCAGGCTGCTTTAAGGCTTGACAGTAGGTTACATCATTATAAAATAGCATGATGCCCTTCTTTGTATACCGGACACTTGTAGGCTATCATTACTCAATACATAGTGAGCTGATAGATTAGCATTATCGCTATGTCTTATCTTACAACTTGAAAAAAATTGGCCTTTTAGTAAACAAAAGTGCCCTTTTTTCGTAATTTTGCCCCCCCAGTCAAGAATCGTTCCGGCGCCCCTGGACGCATTTATATAAAACCATAATCAGCCATAAAACATACAAAAGTTTTACATACTAAGCTCAATGGGGTGGGGTTTAACCGCCAACACCCCCCTCTTGCGTACGCCACTGCACCCGGTGGTTGAAGATGATCTGAAGTAGACAGAAGGCAAGGAAGCCAATGTTTGTGTTCACCTTCAGGCATGCCTTTAAGTGTGTCCTATACCCAGAGATGGGCGTGATCTTGATCTTGAAGATCAAGATCGTGATCTTGATCTTGATCTTCAAGATCACTTTTTTTTGGTGATCTTGATCTAAGATCACTTTTTTTTGTGTGATCTTGATCTTAAAGAACATTAAGATCAAGATCACTTTAAAATTGAAGTTTACTTAATAGATGATGCATTTTTTAGAACTCGTGCTATACAAAGTAGTTAGTGGCAACTACCAACATTAAGCCACTGTTAATATGATATGTGTCCAACAAAAGACGGTTTAAACTCACCATCTAATCTGGTCAGTGTTGCCATTTCAAATTTGAAAAAGTTTTCTGTGTTGGTCATAATAAAGAAGTCAACTTCCGTGTACTTTTTGTTGACGTATAACAAAAATGATTTAACTTTGTTCACAATTTCCTTGTTTGAATTTTAAAGAAATGGTTGCTTTCTTTTACTCAATTTTAGATGTTTCAAAAGTCTAGAATGTGGGTGTTAAAAAATCTGGACTCTAGCCGATTTTGGTGTAAAGTGGTTTATTGCTGTAAATCAACTAGACCAAGACTTGTTTAAGGTCTGAGTATGGAGCGGTTTGTCTGACCGCAGCCGCAAACCTCTGAATTTTTTGATAACATATAACAGTATCAAGGTTGCCAGATGGGTAAATGGTGCAATAAACATTGACATAATACAGTGAAAATTAAAACTTCTTAGTAACACGAATAAAAACTCCTACATAAACCAGACAAAAATTTGGTAAAAAATGATGCAGTTCAAAGTTTATTTTTATTTATTTGTTATAAATAAAAGTATAAAACTAATTGAAAATTTTGCGACTTTTTCATGACTACTGTAATTAACCTCGGCCTTGGGTGTGACGTTGCCGCAAACTACGTCAGCAACAGATAGGCCTAATAGCAACAGTCACTAACTTATAGGCCAGTGATCGAGTAGTTAAAAGTAAAAGCTAGCAATAACAACTATATACCTTTATCCAGGTTGCTTATAGTAATTATTTTTTGCAACATCATTGATCAAAAACTTCATTTTATTTCAAGTACACAAAAAGTGATCTTGAAAGTGATCTTGATCTTCAAGATCACGATCTTGATCTTGATCTTCAAGATCACATAGTTTGGTCATCTTGATCTTCAAGATCACCTATTCTTGGTGATCTTGATCTTGATCTTCAAGATCACCAATACTGGTGATCTTGCCCATCTCTGCCTATACCAAAGACACAACCGCATGCTCAGGAAAGATGACAGTAGACAACAAAAATTCGTAAGACACCATGCAAAATGGATCTATCCCTATTAGCTTACCCCTATCCTTTCTAGGCCTCTGCTGATAAATATATCATCTTCTCGTTCTTCTATCAACTATGTTTCTGATTGCAAAAATCTACCTTCAAAAGTCTCATATGATTGTTGTACAATTTTCAGCTTAACAAGAAATGAACATTTAGAACAGTTAGCCCAGGAGTGGGCTGAAGCACTTCTGAATAAAAGACAACTACTACGCAGTGAAAACGAGCAGTATGGAGAAAGTGGAGCCTACAAATACTCTCCCCCAAGTAGAAGAATCACAGGTTTGTGATATTTTCAAGAGTTTAAAGTTTCAACTATTTTCTATTTCCAAATTCATATTAGCATATACTGTACCAGGGCCCAGGGCTACTCAACTAGCAAATCGCGGTTCGAATCCGGACTTTCTGGTAAGGTGGACATCAAGCTTTTGGAAAAATAACCGCATTGCTACATTTCATGGCCTTTTTAAACAGATTCTTACCAGGAAAAAGCAATTTTTTTCTGTGGTTATCCTAGCAGCTGGAGTGTTTCACCCCTTGACCCCCAACGCTTTGCCATCTTCTCTGATGTACTGCTTACACGGCTACAATATACAAAGAAATACAATACATTTTTTCCTTTTTTATCTCTTTGTTTGTGTCAGAAAAAATCCAAGTCATGTTATATTTTACTTGAAAAGTGTTTCGGTGCTCGCACTGGTTGTTTAACTTTCGTGGCTGCATGTGAAATATTCACTGGACCGCAAAAATATTCAACTTGTCAAACTGGACCTTTGCTAACACTAGTTGAGTAGCAATAAATCGTCTATATTAGTCAATATAGCATTAATTATTGTCTCGCTTTAAGAGAGTTAAAATTCATAATAAGAAAGCCTCTACTTTCCAACTCACACATAATTTTTTATTTATTTTAGGAGACGAGATTTGCAATCAGTGGTATGCTGAGATTGCCAATTACGACTTTGTGCACCCTGGACAATCTACAAACGGAGGAAAAATTACTCATTTTAGTCAAGTTGTTTGGGCAAATACGAAAGAAGTTGGCATTGGAATGGCCGAGGACGGTCAAGGAACTCTTTTTGCTGTAGCAATTTATGATCCACCTGGAAATTACATTACGCAATTTGCAGAAAACGTAAAGCCACTACAAAAGATAGACGTTACTAAAAAAGATTGATAAACTTAACGTTTTATATAACTTAGGCTACCTACAGTTATTAACACAAAAATATCACTAAAAGGCTTAGTTAGAATTACAATATATAATAATACTGTAAACCATACAAAAACAACTGTCTTTTAATTTTTAAACTAACAGTTCGTTTATTAACGAATAACTGTGTGATCGTAACGCCTCCTGGCTGTAACATATGGAACCCGATCACCCAAAGGCCGACGTCATACAGTAAAGTCAACATGGTGAATATTTTGTTTCATCATAGTTTACAAATAACAAGCTAGGTGATACGAAAACAGGAGCTATTTGTGACATGAATGGTTTGTGTCACTCTCATAAAGTAGAAGCAATACGTTTAATAGCCTCAAACAATGCTTACTATAAAATTCTTTAACCCCATGGTAAGCTATAGTTTTCTAACAAGTTGATATGACCATGTAAGTTACATTGCAATTGGTTTCCCATTGATATTGTTGGCTGGGTTTCCACCAAGTGTGCAAGTTTTTAAAACAATATAGCCCAATCAATTGTATATCGTGAATATATTGGCGCCCTTTCCAACTGGTAATTTAGGGCAGAATATTACAATACAGGTAGGCCTGAAGGTCGCCTCCACATATGCAAATCAACTCTGTGAATGAACATGATCAAACAACGACTGCGTGGCGAAGTAATGAGACAATTTATTGTGCACGGGGATTAGAAAGTTTGAGACACTTAGGTAGATCTGGGATAGGACATGACGATCTGGAATGTTTTGCTTATTGTTAGAGAGAAATAACTTTATTTGCCAATCAGATTCTATAATAGTACGATACATACCGTAATAAGCTTACATCACAATAACATACAGTTCATGAACATAGAGAAACGCATAAGTACGCTCAGTGTTAACAAATTCAATCTGATTAACCAAGAGCGGCGTGTTATTTGTATTTCTAACGCTAAGCAGCTGATAACGGTATAGGGCATAGGCTAACAACATTTCTAACCAACCAATATCACTTCTATCCAACCAGCTCATCCATATAGTAATCACTATTCTACAGTAGAAACCTCACTTGCAACTTAGCATGTGTTCGTCAGTAAAGTGCTCCAACGCCTTCCTATAAGCTCAGATAGATTGTCCACATTAATCCTGCTTTCAACAACTCAGCAAAATCTGAGAGGAATGAACGGGTTTTGCCATATCAAAAATAGGGTGTATTTTTTAGACCTTATACAGTTGTAGCCAAGTGCTTTACGAAAAATAAGTGTCCAATTTTTTTTCGTCTTTTTCTTGGTTTGTGCGCAAGGTTGGATTAGCAGCAGCACTCATCTGTGCAGTCTTGCGAGTTTCCTCTTCTCCTGCATCGGCCACATAAATAAATTGTGTGAATGTTTTAAATTAGTTTTTCTCGTTTGTTGGTTCGCTTTCATCAATAGCTTCTTTGGTTTTCTCTGGTACCACTTTATTGGATTGAGAACGAAAGTTTTTTATCTGAGAATAGAGACATAGCTTAATGTGAAATCAAACTAAAAAAAATAAAGTCGGTCGCAAGAAGAAATACAATTGAGCATTGATTTTCCAGCTCGAAACCAAACAAATGCAGATGAATCTCTGAGCACAAAAATTTACATTAAAATATAAAGAGGTAGACTTTGACCCATGCAATTCGAAAAGTTAAAAATCATTGTAGGCATTAAGGTTAGAACAAAAACGCTTATTTTTAAACTAAATTTTATTTTTCTGGCACTAAAGCTTCATTAATGTTGTTTATACGCAGCGTTTTTTGACCTGATATATGTGAAGAGTTTACTTTACTTTCTTCACAATGTAGATATTAAAGACCTGTTTTAGCCCGATGTTGCAAGTTCGCTGTGGTAGTAGAGGTTTACACTAGCTTTCGGAACACAGTTCCTGGGTTATGTGCTATGAGCCTATGACGAATGGTGTTAAAGTCATTGTGTCGTTTTATGCAAATCTTGTCATTGGCTTGAAGCTGCTGTTTGGATTGCTGTTTGTTGAGTTGTTTAAGGAAGTCGTTAGGGTATCCGTTGTCCTCAATCATCTTCTCAAATTCCTTCAAGTGTGGTGTTGCTCGCTCTGCTGGGTGAGGAACATCTGTCCTTTCTTCTCTGTACTTCGTTTAGTAGGATGGTCTTTTTGGAACTTGGTCCAGTGGGTAGGGCCAGTGCCGGTCTTTGGGATGTGCAAACCGTGCGATCGCACAGGGCCCGCAAATTAGGGGGCCCGCAATTTACTCAGAAAATGCAGTAATTTTGTCATTTTCAAAGGAAAAATTCAACAAGTGAATTCAGCAAAGGAATTCGCAACAAGAAAACATAGAGACTCAACTAATTCAACCTATTTCGTCGCCTGAATATTTCGTACCCTGAAAAGATCGAGAAAAAAAAACGACATAGCCGAAATCGCTGATCGGAGTTGCCGCAAACATTTCAAAATTTCTCGATCTTTTCAGGGGACGAAATAAGTCGAAATTTAATTTTGTTACACAATTTCAGGGGACGAAATAGGTTGCATCCAGACTCAACATACTGTAGAGACATAGCTTTGTTTCCGAAAAATGCCAAAGAAAGCATGATCTTATCCTTTTGCTATGCCACCGGACAGCACCATTTCACAGTAATATTCATACCTAAATTTTTGTTGAACATGCTCTCAGAATGTCCCGAATTCAAAGTATTTTTTCAAAATTTTCTGGGGGAGGTCCCCCAGACCCCCCGCCGTTGGTTGTCGTCTTTGGCGATCATGCCGCCACCGCCGCCCCTCCCCTTTCAAAGTACCTAGCTACGCCACTGAATTGGATTATTGTCATTGGGGCCCGCAAAAGCATATTCCGCACAGGGCCCGAAAAACCCTAAGACCGGCACTGGTAGGGCCGAGTCGAAGCGTGGAAATAGTTTTTATTTTTTCTAGTAGAACTCGTGGTGGATTGCGCCGTCTCTGTCGATCTTTATGGTGAAGACGAGTAGCCTAGTAAGATGGCGTTGTCTGCTGTTGGCAGTTCCATTTCAAATTTAATAGCTGAGTACGATTGATTGAGGGTGTTTGGATAGTTAGAGTTTCCCTGTTGTTGAATGCCAGCAAGAACGTGTCGTCAACGTATCGTCTATAGAGGGTGAGATTTGTCTGGTTCCGTAGTGTCTGCTTTTCAAGGGTGTCCATAAAGAAAATAGCGAGGATTCCAGATACGGCGTTTCCTATTGGTAGACCATCCACTTGGCTATAGAACTTCTCCTTCAAGGTGAAGACGTTGATCTGAAAGATAATCTTGAGATGGGAAGCCGATTTCTTCAGCGTGGAACGAGCTGCAAATCTTTGTTCTTCCAGTCGACAGTTTTGGATTACATTGTTGATCGCTTCCTTAGGAGGGACAGAAGTGTACATTGCTGTTTCATCCAGGCTGAAGGGGAAGTTGAACTTTCTCAGGGTGTCTCGTGGCATGTCTCTGAGTTGGTTGAGTAGTTTTTGACTGTTTGTAAGGTGTGCCAAAACGTCGTTCAACAAGGGGTTGAGTAGGGTGCAGACTAGGTGTAACAGCTTGGAGGCAGGCCCGTTTGTGTTTGAGATGATTGGACAAATCTAGTTTGCTTTATTAGGGACAAATTTATTTCTAACAAATCTACGTATAACCTATTCAATGTAGCATACAGTGTAAAATAATAGTTTTCCTACACATGAAACATATGTTGTCTACCAGTTTTGTAATTAATACGAAAAAGATTTATGTTTTTCACGGAAACTCATCTTATGAAACCTTTCAGATGATTTCATGGTAACCCAGGCCTGATACTAATGAGTTCTTGGACCCCCAATCAACGCTACTGGGTGTATGCATGTTGTTTGAAATAAAATTTCCAAAACTGTAGCCTGTTGCATTAATATTTCATGACCATCTATCATACTCGTATTTATCTATTTTGGTTTCAAAAACATACCTTGTTGTTTACTTGTTTTTAAGGTTGACAACACGCAAATTGGTGCTCTTCTATATAATATCACTGGCGTTTTTATAGGTGGGTGAACATTGATAAATTTTGCGAGGCTTAAAATCATGTTATTGAGTTAACACGTTCAGGCTTGTGACAAAATCATTGAAAAAATTCCCACTTGGTAGATGTTCAACTCACCACTCTGAAGATGTCCACCAACAAAAGAATAAACAGCAACACTCCAAAAACTATGAAAATAATAACACCCCAAAAGGGAAGCTTTGAAACGACAAGAGCAAGCTCAGAGCTTGTAGATAGCTCTCTTTCCGTCATTGTTGTTTTGGTTGTTTCAGTATCTTGAGCGATTGTCTTGATGTTACTGTCTATGGTGGAAGATACAATGCGAGTAAGCAATGGAAAGTTCTGTTCCAATCTGAAGGACTGGGATGTTGAATCTAATTCAGGTTCGTCGTTAATAAAAACACACATCAGTTCTTTTTCTCCGCACTCTGGATCCTCTAATGATACACTTTCATCATAAAAACCAAAATTGCAAAAATGGTTGACGCCTGTCGTAGAAAATGTAGGGGACTCGAGACTTTTGGCATCGAGAGAAACTTGGTCGAGTGACTTTGCGACGCAAAGCAAGTTGAATGCGTTTGTGTACTCGTCAGATTCCGAGAGCTTTTTTTTACAAGACAACACGTCGTTCGGACTGTCGGACTGAGAAACAAAGAACTCGTTGCTTTCTTGCAGATTTCTAATAGGACTCAAACTTTCACATCGTACCTAAAATAATTATAATATTAAAGCATTATTGAACTCATAAACTTATTAAAGTAGGAGAAGTGTTGGATCTATCGCGCATGGAGACTAATCGGAGGGAAACGTTTCTCCTTCGTCTTGTGTTTTTTGGCCAATTATTTCTGTCACGTAATCATCATTGCATTTTTTACCAATATTTGTTATAAAAATAATAAATACTTGTTGAAAGGTGCCTATGTTCAGGAAAAGTTAAGAATTAGGCGCTTGTGTAGGCTACACCATCTCTTTCTAAAGGTCACCAACCACTAAAGGTCACCATAGCTTATAGGTTATCTGACTTTCATAAATAAATTATATAAAATCGCTAATTTAAAAATATAGCCTATGCAAAGAGAAAATTTTGAATTTGTGATGATAGTTCATGCATCTGACGTGAGCAATGCACGTCGAAATTGCAATTATAGCCTATTCTTAACACTTGCTTAGGCCTATATGATAATTTGGTAAGAAAATGTATGAACTTAAACTCTTCTGTCTCTTAATGTTAGTTAGGCTACTAGTCATTTACTGCAGGCTCCTGTTTTACAAATTCTAATTAGTTGCGTAATTGTCAATTAACTTTATCAAACTCATAGCCATAGTCAGTCTCTCACCGGATTTATACCGTTTTCACAAACAAGTAATGGAGAATTTGATGAAACGACATCAAAGTCTTCGATATTGTTTCTACAAGGATCTGAAAAAAACACATGATAATATATTAGTCCGAGCTTTCCACGCAAGCTAATAAAGGTAGGCTAACTTGTTTTTGTTAGTGATACGAAACAAAAATATTTTTAAATTACATCACTTTGAATGAGACAAAATACTGTACATTGGATTTATTTTGCGATATTTCCAAGATCAAGCTTTTTCGATGCAATGCGATTTCGAATCGAAGCGATTTTCAAATACCTTACTCTAGGCTTGGGTTATGAGAAAGGCCAAGTGTTTAGCTAATAAGTATTTCAAGTTTCAAAATATTTAGTCTGGAAACGGCACAAAGTTATTTATTCCGTTTTCTTCATTTAATTTAAATTCAGAATTCTGAAACTTGTCTCCTACAGCCTGTAGTAATGCTCCTGAGCCGAACCACGTTCAAGATGAAGTTGTTATCTTATAAGCTTAATTAACTGGTATTTTGCAGATTTGAATCTAAGCATTCAGTAGTGGAATTTGCCAGCCTTCTGTATTGTTTTGAACAAAGTAGGTGGAGGGTTAGAAACAAAATCTTTGTTATCATAACGGTCTTTCCTTTCTAAAATAAATTGAACCATCTTCTGTACAAGCATGGGCTTGAGATGCTAGGCACTGAATAGTCATCAATCGGACTATTTTTGTGTTTTTTTAACTACCGAATGTACTTTATTTGTTATCTACTTTAGGACCTTACTACCTTGTGCAGGGACAAAATCACTTTAAAAACTGTTTTTTCCACACACGCCTTGGTAGCCTACCTGCTGTTGTGTCAATAAACAGAGTCATTTCCGTCTGCATTTCTACATCTCGGGCTGATTTCCAATTGTTGGTCTTGGAGTTAGGTCGTTGTCGTGGTTTTCGGCTTGAACGATTGATTTTCTTTTCTGAAGTTACATGACTAAGCTTAGTTTAAAATAGACTCGTTTGACACGCATATTCTTCTGATAACACGAAAAGTTCATCTCGCCCAAACTTAACCTGAAAGAAATTAAACTAAGACGACAAACTTTTTACTTAGAACTATGATTTGAAAGAAAACCAAATCAAGACAACTGATTTTGAGCCAAAAAAAAATAAACTTCAAATAATATGGGCTACTGAGGTCCTACAGATAGACCTACCTTGATTATACAGAGCAGAAATGTTTACAATCTGAAATGTTGCAGTGATAAGAACCTTGATCATAATGATTCTGTATTTTAATCCTAAATATCAAAGTAGCCTACCGTATATTGTTTGCTTGGTGACTTCTCTTATACAATAAGCCTACATAGCACCCCACATTAGGGTGGATTGAAAAAACGTTTTTATAAAAATTTTATTAGCTTTAGATTGGAAAACTTGCCATTTACTACTAAAACTAATTGTGCAAAATTAGAATGTAATCTGACGAGAGCTTGATCTGTCACCAGCCACTTGAAAATTTACCATTTGGCCATTCCGTGTCAATTCACACAGTTAAGAAATTCAACCTCTTCAATTTTACTTAAATTTTACACACCTTTTCACTATCTTATATGATCAACACCTGCAAAATTTGAGTAAAATTTATTGAGAAACACGAGAGTTATAAATCTTTTAGTTTGGGGGGGTTTGCCGAGGAATACACAATTTTTTTTTTGGGCATGTTTGAGGCCCTAGTACTGCTTAAGCAAATTAGGTAAAAACCTTTACTTTTTTTACTGGTGATAGTACTTTTGCCAAATAATAAAAAAACAACTTCCTTCACATTGTGACTTTAAAAGGTCAATGGTCATAGACATCCAAGTGTGGCCGTTTTCAACTCTAGGTTAAAATTTTCCAAAATTTTAAAACTTTGCCAAGACCCCTTTTATGATTGGTTTTGGCTGAAATTTAGTAGAAGTGTTGTTTACAAGATTCTCTATGAAATTTCTTTGTAAATTTTTACTGGAGTCATGGGTAACTGGGATATTAAAAGAATCTTTTTATGCTTTTTGTCATTTCGACCCATGTTTCACATTAAATACCTATACCAACTCCTTTAATATTTTGAACTGAAATTTTCTCAGTTCATAGAGAATCCTGTAAACAACATTTCTACTAAATCATCCAGCCAAAACAGCCAAAACCAATCAAACATAGGGTCTTGGCAAGGTTTTAAAATTTTGGAAAATATTAGCCGAGAGATGGAAACGGCCACATTTGGATGTCTTTGACCTTTGACTTTTTAGAGTGACAATGTGAACGGTGTTGTGTTTTCAATTCTTGTCAGCAGTACTGTCACCTGTAAAAAAATTGGGTTCTTACCTAATTTACTTAAGCATTAATAGGACCTCAAATATGGCCAAAAACAAAAAAAAAATACCCCCTCGGCAGACCCCCCCAAACTAAATGCATTATAACTCTCGTGTTTCTCAATCAATTTCACTCAAATTTTGCAGGTGTTGATCATATAGGATAGTGAAAAGGTGTGTAAAATTTAAGAAAAATTGAAGAGGTTGAATTTCTTGACTGTGTGAATTGACACGGAATGGACCAATTGTAAATTTTCAAGTGGCTGGTGACAGATCAAGCTCTCGTCAGATTACATTCTAGTTTTGAACAATTAGTTTTAGTAGTAATTGGCAAGTTTTCCAACCCCAAGCTAATAATTTTTTTTATAAAAGCGTTTTTGTAATCCACCCTACCCCACATTGGAGTTACATACATTGGAGCTTCCGTTATGCAACCTTTTGTGTTGTTGCATTAATATTTCAAAAATAACCCACATTTTAATTTGTTGGCTACATAAATTTGATTTAGGCCTGTTAACTAGTATGCTACGCTTGGGTCTGTTTGGAAAAGTGTCAGCCTATATAATACACCTGTGTGTTATTTCGTTTTGTATAGAAATACGCTAGCCAGTGCTGTATTCGTAAAAAAGGCACAAGGTATCCTACTGTCAGATTTGCCAAAATGATAAATAATACACAACTTGCAAAATACTAATCTTTATTTTACCATAACATGAAATATCAACATCAAACTTGGACGAGAGGCACAAAATTGTTTATTTTTCTATAAATACATTCCAAACAGCCTGCCGAGAAGATTCTACATCTTTATTCTCTTTACAAATTCGGGATCTAGTATCCTTAGCTGATCGGTAGTTTAGCAGCCAGGATCTTACATATTTTTTAGCGGTAAATCGAGCCACAGGTGATCCATTATTGCAATTAATAAACACCAAACCGCTCACATTATCAATGGTCCTCGAAGGGTTAAGTAGTTAGTTAGTTAGTTAGTTAGTTAGTTAGTTAGTTAGTTAGTTAGTTAGTTAGTTAGTTAGTTAGTTAGTTAGTTAGTTGTCAAGAATCAGTAAGGATAGCATAGGCACTGTCTTTAGAAAACCAGAGGGTATACTATAGTTGCTCGAAACAGCAGAGAGTATACTGCGTATACCGCCGTAGGCTATAGCCTACCCTCGAATACAGCACTGACGCTATAGTGTAGAATCTTTGGATTGGATTAGGCTACTTTAATATTGAAATATTGAGTTTAAACTAAGCAAACGGATGGCTTGCTACGTGTGTATTTGTACCAAACAGTAGCTTATAAAAACTAACCTTGATTGCAGCTGCAAGATTGGGAACTTCTTGTGTTACATAATTCCCCTTTGCAGCATCGAGCGCAAGCTATTGGACAACTATGAGTGTTTTGCATCACGAGTGTCCCACAAGCATGCTCCTGGTAGCAAGACTTTTTTATGGTTACTGATCCACCAGAAGTGTTTCTTATTTCAGTGAAACAGACAGTCTGCATAGAAGGATGTTTTTACGTTTTACACAGGAATATTGTAATTAGAAATTGGTGTGTGCAATTAGGCTACAACCTTTATTTGTTTATGGTGGAATTCTGAATCCCTGTGTGGAATAAAAAAATGTGATGTTGTTTATAAAATTTAGACTGGGTTAGTTTAGAGTTAGCAACGTAATTAAGCGTGAAATTGTAGAAAGATGCTGAAATATCGTAAACTGTGACGTCTTTTATTCAAATTTCTAATAAATATAATCACAAATTAGACTTAGGCCTATAAGCTAAGAAGGGTTTTGGGCTTATTAAGTGTTTTTTCATTACAGGAATGAATAACAGAATACCCGACCGGATTAAATTGGGCTTAATAAGCGGGTGGGCCCATTAACCTTAGACTTAACGAGCGAAGATTACTGTATTTAAATTAGACCTACTGCACAGTGTATACCCTCCTACAAAGCTGACAAACAAATGCAGTCAGGGCCGTTGATAGGATTTCTCGGGCCCGGTACCAATTTATTTTCGGGCCCCCTTCATCGACAATGTTATGAATATAAAGGTTGTGTACAAACTTTTGTCGATGTGCTGTTAAACTGAGGATGACACTTAGCCTACCGTTCAAAGTAGAAAATTAAGAAGAATATCATTTATATATAGGTGTTAAACTGTTTTATTCGCATCAACAGCGCACGGGTACAAATAATTGACACGGCGAGAGAGCACAAACAAACATAGCCAGGTCGAAGACTTTCAGAAACCGGCCTGCCACACCCCCGCGGCGGCGGGGAGCGGCGTGATTTAGGGGTGATGATGCACCCGGAGGGGTAAGTCTACCAGCTTAGGTCGCGGGGGCCAGGCTGGGGAGTCGAGGTAGCTGTGGAGGGAGAGTGTGGATCGAAACACTATATGGCCCGTCCGCAAATTTAGAATGGCGGAGCGGGCCAGGGAGACAGGCTCTTTCTGCATTGCCCAGAAAGATGGCCTGCGACGGGCCGGGCGACCTGTCGCGTGTGGACGCTGGAACCGGCAGTAATTGACCGCCGGACGGCGCCCACGTCTCCCTCGGCGCAGGTACTTGACTCTTATACCCGGTCTGCCAGTAGGCAGAGCCGATAAAATTGGGGTCTACAACGAGGAAGAGATTCAACTATTTAAGGATAATTTGGTTCTCGTGGCAGACGAAATTCAAATAAAAATGTATAACTGCAGACAGTGCACACCGTTTCTTTTCTTTTTTTCTTTTTTTTTTTGGTTTCGTCAGTGCAGTACCACTGGAATGGCCATGGAGATATATACCTCCATGTGACATTTTCCCATTTGTGGTACCTAAACAGTAACCAAAAATGGTACTACTGCCAACCTTGCCAAAGTGCTCAAACTGCAAGCATTGAGCTTTGCGCATATATTATATATAAAAACAATGAAAACTATTAATACTACAAAAAGTGCTCAATGCTAAGCAAAAAGGCAAAGCAGAGCGAATTAAATCAAATATAGTTATTACTATATGAAGCCTTTACAAATTGTTTCACTTAACGGATCATCAGAAGGTCTGAAAAAACATGCAACCAGTAAAGATCGATAATTCTGAAAAGATATTAAATATTACAACTGTAATTTAATCTGCCAAAAAAAACTCTAAACCTGTACTTCCTGAGAAGATACTAAATATTACAACTGTAATTTAATCTGCAAAAAAAACTCTAAACCTGAATTCCTGAAGAGATATTAAATATTATAACCGTAATCCAATCTGCAGAAAAAAACTTCAGAATTACTAAGGACAACCTCCATCCGCCACGACAAAGTTTCAATCAATTTGTCCCAATGGAAACCAAGCAACATGATGGCAACATCTATGACATCACAAAGAAGCAAAATGCTTGTGTGATGATCGGCGCAACCTGTAGTAATCTGAACAAAATGAATAAAAATTGTTTTTAAACCTGTAAAAATTAAATGAGATTTATAACCTGTAAAAATCAAATAAAATTTAATTTTTTTCAAAATTATAACCTGTGAAAATCCCAAGGAATTGTGATGATGTAACCTGTAGTGACCTGAACAAATGAAATGAAATCTGTTTATAAACCTGTAAAAATTAAAAATTAAATGAGATTTATAGCCTGTAAAAATCAAATGAAATTTTTTTAAAAAACCTGTGAAAATCAAAAGGAATTTATTTTATTTTGAAGTACTTGAGTTTAAATTTGTTTCTATGACGACATTTGCCGACCAGTTCCGAACGCTTGTTCAAAAGGTGGCCACTATCAGCCTTCAGAATGGCCAGCTTTTCAGCCAAACATAGGCCACAATTGTTACGACCACCACCACTATAAGGTCGAGCACAGCTGTGGATGGACCAAGTTATTTTAGGATCAACACCCTTGTCCTTAAGGTCCCAAACTGCCTTGGATAGTTCGGTGCTGTTTCGTTTAGACCTATCCATGAAGGTACATTTATGGTTGGAAAAACGTTTTTTAAAAGTAGTTTTGCAACAACCAATGTAATTAAGAACCTTCGGGCTGTTATCAATGGTAGCTTTGTAAACAACGGCCTTCTGCAAGCATTGCCCATTCAAAGGACAATCTGGCCTCACTCTACAATTGCAACCAGGCTGCGATGGTACATTATCAGCCTGCAATATTGCTTTATTGTGGGAGGATATTACGCTTGCAACATTCAGAGTACAACTGTAGCTCAGCTTAATAGTATTACGGTTGAATATTTTGTGCAATCTATGATGGGGTGGAAAGTGTATGGAAACAAGTTTGAAAAATTCCTTACCAATATTGCTATCAACCTGCAAGCTGAAAGGAGGGTTAAACCATAAAATTTTCCGGCTCCTTTTCCTAGATGTTCGTAAGTTATTAGCAGGGTTGTAGGCTGTAGCAAACTCTCTCCGCAAAACCACTTTTCAAAAGGGCATCATTATAAACAGATGCGGTCTTATCAAATTCATTTTGGCCAAATGATGTGGCGGACAATCGCTTTGAAATCATAGTCGGGATTTGTCTCTTAATGTTGGGTGGGTGATTGGACTGGGCATGGATGTAAATTGGATCATTATTGGGTTTTCTATGGGTTCTTTTGTGTAAAGCAATTGAGTTTGCCAAACCATTTATGGATTTGGATGATTGTATCATACAAACAATTTTCCATGCTAGGAAATCGTTGCTTTTTGATGGTGGTGAAACTTGGGCTAAGAAAGATGGTTTGTTTGATGTTACAATGGGCTCATTTGATAGTGCTGAGATTTGTGAGTTGGTCGGCTTGTTTCTTTTCACCGAACTTTCTGCTATTGTTGACAGAGATATGCTTGGCTTATATCGTGATGATGGTCTGGCTATTTTGCGTAATTTATCCGGCCCTAAGATTAATCGTTTGAGAAAGAATGTCATTCAATTATTTAAACAACAAGGCTTAAATATTACTGTGGATACTGGTCTAATTGAAACTGATTTTCTTGACGTCACTTTGAATTTGCTATCTGGTAAATTTTGGCCTTATAGAAAACCCAATAATGATCCAATTTACATCCATGCCCAGTCCAATCACCCACCCAACATTAAGAGACAAATCCCGACTATGATTTCAAAGCGATTGTCCGCCACATCATTTGGCCAAAATGAATTTGATAAGACCGCATCTGTTTATAATGATGCCCTTTTGAAAAGTGGTTTTGCGGAGAGAGTTTGCTACAGCCTACAACCCTGCTAATAACTTACGAACATCTAGGAAAAGGAGCCGGAAAATTTTATGGTTTAACCCTCCTTTCAGCTTGCAGGTTGATAGCAATATTGGTAAGAAATTTTTCAAACTTGTTTCCATACACTTTCCACCCCATCATAGATTGCACAAAATATTCAACCGTAATACTATTAAGCTGAGCTACAGTTGTACTCTGAATGTTGCAAGCGTAATATCCTCCCACAATAAAGCAATATTGCAGGCTGATAATGTACCATCGCAGCCTGGTTGCAATTGTAGAGTGAGGCCAGATTGTCCTTTGAATGGGCAATGCTTGCAGAAGGCCGTTGTTTACAAAGCTACCATTGATAACAGACCGAAGGTTCTTAATTACATTGGTTGTTGCAAAACTACTTTTAAAAAACGTTTTTCCAACCATAAATGTACCTTCATGGATAGGTCTAAACGAAACAGCACCGAACTATCCAAGGCAGTTTGGGACCTTAAGGACAAGGGTGTTGATCCTAAAATAACTTGGTCCATCCACAGCTGTGCTCGACCTTATAGTGGTGGTGGTCGTAACAATTGTGGCCTATGTTTGGCTGAAAAGCTGGCCATTCTGAAGGCTGATAGTGGCCACTTTTTGAACAAGCGTTCGGAACTGGTCGGCAAATGTCGTCATAGAAACAAATTTAAACTCAAGTACTTCAAAATAAAATAAATTCCTTTTGATTTTCACAGGTTTTTTAAAAAAATTTCATTTGATTTTTACAGGCTATAAATCTTATTTAATTTTTAATTTTTACAGGTTTATAAACAGATTTCATTTCATTTGTTCAGGTCACTACAGGTTACATCATCACAATTCCTTGGGATTTTCACAGATTATAATTTTGAAAAAAATTAAATTTTATTTGATTTTTACAGGTTATAAATCTCATTTAATTTTTACAGGTTTAAAAACAATTTTTATTCATTTTGTTCAGATTACTACAGGTTGCGCCGATCATCACACAAGCATTTTGCTTCTTTGTGATGTCATAGATGTTGCCATCATGTTGCTTGGTTTCCATTGGGACAAATTGATTGAAACTTTGTCGTGGCGGATGGAGGTTGTCCTTAGTAATTCTGAAGTTTTTTTCTGCAGATTGGATTACGGTTATAATATTTAATATCTCTTCAGGAATTCAGGTTTAGAGTTTTTTTTGCAGATTAAATTACAGTTGTAATATTTAGTATCTTCTCAGGAAGTACAGGTTTAGAGTTTTTTTTGGCAGATTAAATTACAGTTGTAATATTTAATATCTTTTCAGAATTATCGATCTTTACTAGTTGCATGTTTTTTCAAACCTTCTGATGATCCGTTAGGTGAAACAATTTGTAAAGGCTTCATATAGTAATAACTATATTTGATTTTATATTATATATATATATATATTATTATAAATCAAATATAGTTATTACTATCTGAAGGCTTCAGATAGTAATAACTATATTTGATTTAATTTGCTCTGCTTTGCTTTTTTGCTTAGCATTGAGCACTTTTTTGTAGTATTGATAGTTTTCATTGTTTTTATATTATTATAATATATAATAATTATATATATATTAATATATATATATAAAACTATATATATATATATTATTAAGGTAGGCTACTCTTCCCAAATAAGGCCCGTGCCTAAATAAGGCCCACCCTTTCATATCTGGAAAACCAAAGCAAGCAAGGAACAGCTTTTGTAATCGGATTGGTTGCGATAATCACGTGAATGAACGGAAAAGTAATTTGGTTTCCCAGAAGAAACCACATGCCAGCAGAGTTAGTTGTAAGTGTCTGAAAGCAATCTTGCAGGAATAAAATTTTATTCAGTACGGTACTTAATCTATTTGCGTGTTTCCGCAAGTGGTGATTGTTTTCTACCTTTGTTAGAGTTTCAGGATATGCTAAAGGTTCTAAAGTTTCAATATGTATTGACATATTGACCTTTCTTGGATAGTATATTTAGGTAGTTTACTTTGAACTGATTGTGAAGAGTTGTCTTAACAGTTAACAAGGCCCATCAAAATCAACCTTGGGCCTTTTTAGGGCAGGTACCATTGGCATTCAATTGTGGGCTTGTAAGGGCTGTTAGGAGAACGACAGGGTAGTTGATACTCCTTTACTGAGAATGAGAGAAGACAAACAAGTACGAAGTAGTATTGTTTTGTCTTCCATCTGACACGACTCACGAGCTTCAACTCCTGGATGTGTCAGGATTTAGAGCCTTTGAGCACTAGGCTATTGGGATGAAGAAGTTCTCAATTTTTGGAGACTGCGGCCAGATAGGTCACTCACTAAGAAATTATTAGTTAAAATATTTTCACCTGCTTGGTGCAAAACCATGACAATATCTAATATTCAAAGTGGCTTTCAAAAATGTAAAATTTTTCCATTTAATAGACTAACAAGGCTCTTCCGGACCATGCATTTGCTCCAAGTGATGTCACCAACATTAACCACACAGTCGGTGATCAATCTTAGCTGCGGTCACCTAGTCATGACATGTTTTCACAACCACCAACAAGTCATGAGATCTTTCCACAACCACCAACAAGTCATGACATGTTTTCACAACCACCAACAAGTCATGAGATTTTTCCACAACCACCAACAAGTCATGAGATCTTTCCACAACCACCAACAAGCCATGAGATCTTTCCACAACCATCAACGAGTCATGAGATCTCAACACAGCCCCCATCAATATCATTTCATAGCATTATGGCTACACCGTCAGCAAATATCCTAAGCAAGAAGCGGGAACAAAGAAAAAGAAATTAATTAACATTAATTATCGAGCAACAACTGTATCAAAGTCTCTGTTTGACTCTAATGGGAAAGGGAGGAAAAGGCAAAGCGAAAGGGGAAAACAGTAGGCCTAAATATGCAAAGACGTCCAAGTGTAGGAGATGGGTATTGCCCAGTAGCCTTTGTTCAGAATCAGAAAATACAGTCTCCGACATGAGGCAATGTAAAAGTTGCAAAATTTGGTACTATGAAGACTGTGTTGGTTTAACAAAAGATGATGATGAATTTGTATGCCCTGATAGTAATATATATAAATGTTTTATTGTTGAAAAAGACTTTCTTTGAAGAAATTTATTTAAACTTGTAATTGAAAAAAAAAAAACTTGTTTGCACGCGAACTTACAATTGATTGGAAAAGAACTTACTTAAACTCACTACGTGAGGTCTACCATTTCCTTTTGTAATAAACTATTTAAATAAATTGTTTTCGAGACTTTTCACTGTTTTGATGTTGTGTAGCCTATTGTTTTTTTCCGCAAATTATGGCTAAAAAAAATAATTTTAGAAGGCTGGCTTATTAAGGCACTGTTGCCTTTTTAAGGCCCACTCAGCAGTAATTAGCAAATCAACTATATTTTTAAAACTATGGTCAATATTTTATTAAAACTGTTCTAAAGAAGTGCTTTAAAGATGCTACAACACAATAAAACACACTTTTTTCATTTCATGATCACTTTGCGACAAAATCAAAATGGTGGGCCTTATTGGGGAATAGGGTGGTCCTTATATGTAGTCAAAAATTTAAGTTGGAGGAAATTGTATGAGCGCCCCTTACATTGATTCCACTTGATGTAAAAACACTTACTGAGAAATATTTTCTATTCTAAACGAAAATTAAGGTATGCTCAATGCAAACGAAATTTCACGTGGCTGAACCCAATTAATATGATAACACAAAATGTTAGCGGTTATCAAATGTTCTACAAAAAAACAATATGACGAATGTCTCTTTACTTTTCTACAATAGTCTGTCTTTCTGATTCTCAACAAGAGCAGCTTTAGTTATGTGGGGCAGTTTCTTTCGGTGCTCAGCCACTACTTGGAGGCTAAATTGTGTTTGTTCCTCTGATTTTGTCCGCAACCCATTATATTCCTGAATGAGGCCTACACCCCTCTCTGCTGTGTTGTTCGTAACACGAAGTGTTCCAACAGTTTTCTGGGCCTCAATGAATGCTGGAAAACTGGACCATAAATTAGGATCTTTTTCTAGAAATGAAGTTGAAATACTCAAAGTCTCAAAGAAATTCTTCGTGTCTTTTGTGACGAAGTCAGGGATCTCCTTCGTTCGTATGTCTTGGTCTGACAAACTGACTTGCTTGGCTGGATGTTCTGCTCCTTGTTCAACCAATGCCTGAACCATCTTTCTCTTGTCTTTTAAGGAAATAGAGGCATCAAAGAATGAAAATCCAATAGTTTCTTCAGACAGGTACTAAAAGTGTCGTTTCAGTTTCTTTAGGGCAGCGAGTGATACTTGGTCACCAGATGCCAACAATTCTTTAGCTAGTTGGAGGTCATTCTTTGGAACTGAAATTCCAAGAGGAGAAGAAAACCAGCTTTTAATATAGAACTTCACTGCAAAGATACATAGGTCTTTGAGACCCTTTAGCTCACGCTTAGTCAGGCAAAATCCACTGTTTCGGAAGATGAATATCTTCATGGTGTAAATGAGACGAGACATAAATCTTGCTCGGTGCATGGCTCCAGGCTTCATGAATCTTATCCCTTCAGATGGAAATCCCCCTAAGAAGATAATCGTGATTTCGAGAAGTTCTCTGTAATCATCTCTGGGATATTTGCTGTCTAGCTGCTCCTTGGCATAGGACAGCACCCTCTGCTGAGTTTCAGTATCCAATTCAGCCTGTGCAACTTCATCCTGAATGCCAGGAGTGTAGTCATGATGCTTAACCTTAGGCCAGAAGTGCTTAAACCTCTTGAATAGCTGTATTTCTGGGGCAGATGAAGGGCCAAAGCAAGACAAAAACACCTCAAGTATAATCGCATGAATATGGTGGCGGCATGCCAGATACAGAGTATCATGTTCAAGCTTTGCTTCAAGAAGTGCACAAGCTCCTTTAAGTCGTCCAGTGTTGGCTGCTGTGGTGTCAAAGCTGAAGTCCTTAATGTCTTCCCTGATATTCCACTCATCAACAGTCTGGATTATGGCATCACATATGGCCTGTCCTGTTCCAAATGGAAGTTTAAGTACTGCTAGAAGCTGATCAACGCCATCAGAAGAAACTATAATGGGAAGTCTATCAACTTACTCATCTCCTGTTAAATCAAGCATCAGCTTTCCATCCCAGTGAATCGTTAGTGGTTTTTCATAACTCTGAAACGCTGCTTTCAGGTCCCTTGACCTATCTTCACGATACTTTCTGCGATATCGTCGAAGAGAAGAGCGGTTAATAGCAAATTCTGAAAGATCCAAACCTGTTGCAGATAGCACAGATGCTACAGTGTAAACTGCATGCCTATCACTGATCCTACCTCTGTCAAGAGAATCAAGGACATCTGGTTTGAAAAATTTCTTTCTGCCACGTTTTTGAAGAGGTGAAGGTCTGAAGTCAGATGATGAAGGTCGTATGAAATCTTCGTCTCCTTGTGAATCCTCTTCACTTGAAGAAGAGCTGCTCTCTAGAACAACTTTATCAAACAGTTCCTTCCTGGCTTCGTCACTAGCAATTTTCCGTTTCTTCATTTGTTTCACTCTTGTTACCTTTTCATTCTCTCTTTTCTTCAGCTTCTTGTCCAATCCTGCCATATACCCTCTCCTGCCAGGTTCCCGTTGAGCAACCAAAAATTCTATGTCCTCTTGAATGTCAATCATTTCGAGAGCATTGCCATGAGCAACATCAAACAAATTTGGATATTCTGCAGTGAAGATTTCTTCATTCATTTTCTGCGAGTCGGTCTTTCTATTCTTATTCTTTTTAGGTTCTCCCATGCTGTGATAAGACCATCCAACTTCTTAATTGCTCTTCTTTCATCCCGTAGTGGAATCTTTGCTCGGTTCCAGTATGCGAAAATTTTCTGGATAGTATGCTTGGCTGCCTCCCTTTTTGTTTCCTTCATGATCTTTAGCCGGTAAAAGTACACGGCGAGAGCATCATGCACAGATGGAAATTTTGAGCCAGTAAACTCATCCTTCACTGTCCCAACTAAGTATATCTCAGACTGTTTTCTTGTAGATTCTGCCATTAACGCTTACAGTACCTGAAAAAACAAGACTATCTACAATATTCAGTAGCCTACTCAGCAGGCAAAACACGGCGCAAAGTGCAGACATAGCATTGTGATATCACTCAGTACGATTTGGCTGCACATGTGTTGGGCGTGTCTATCTCGTGATCACGGCGTGGAAAAGAAATGCCAAAATTTTTTATAGTTTGAAAGATTTGAAATAAGGATCCCCCTATAATAACTATCGTTATTAACTTCTCGTTTGATGCGAGCCCCCAGTAGAATGAAAGTGCAGTAACACATGTGCTGTGCACCCATGCCTCAATGCTATTACCGACTTAAGCCGTTATGCGTAGAAAGTTTAAGCTCTTTGAGCACACCTTAGACGTCAATGATTTTTTTTTAAGTTTGAGGTTTTCCATTTTAACCAAATTGGAACAGCTTGAGAGGGCGCCCGCTTAAAAATTCAAAAGTTGACAAATAAGGACCACTCTATTGGGGAAGGGTAGGCTACCTTATATTCTCAAATTAAGGCATTAAAATTTTTCTAGATATCCTACCACTAGCCGCTTATCACAATCTTGGCGCTGCTGGTAGCCTGTAATGCAGTAGTTTGCTCTTTTTTGTAGTGTCAGTCTTGTCAGATGTAGAGCTTTTTGTTATTTTGTGCTCGACCAAACCTGATTTTCCAAAAGCATGGTCGTTTAACAAATCTTGCATAATCTAAAAATTTTCCGAACCGCAAAACTTACTATCTCTATCTAGCGGTTACTTTCTTGAATTTCTATTTGTCACATGGCGCTATAACATTACTTCCCGATTCCATTGATATTTGACTGGTCATTCTTGGATCACTAGAAGAAAACTTACTGCAAAGTTAGTGCAGACAGTCAGAAAGTTTTTAATTTGATTTGGGAAAGGTTTTTGGGTCTATAGGCCAAACATTTGCTGATTGCTGCAATCTGGAAAGCGATTTTGGTCTATTTTTTTGTGCAGAAATAGGGATAGCAATGTTCTTATCTGTGCCATTTCAGCTTTTGAGTTTAAACAAACATTAGCCTGTTTAGTGTTCAGCCTATTTTGAAATTCTTGTTTCGGGCTATTTGACTGAATATTCGTGGTTAACGAAATCACTATAGCCTACTAGACTAAGCTAAATTCTTATTTTACTGTTTGGTGGCTGAAGTGACTATTTTACCACCAGAGAGCTGAAGTGGGACCGGTACCCGGAAGGGGCCCCGGACCCCAGTACTTTACCATCTGACGGCTGAAGTGGCTGTTTTAACCTCTTAACGCGGTTCCTTTAGATCTGATTGTATTAGGATTTTGATAATGTTTGAAGTCGCGGGGAATCTTTTAAAGCCGGCCCCCTAAATATTCCCTGCCCGGGTCCAAACGTACCACTTAGACCCCCCCTGTCAACGCCCCTGAATACAGTATTAAGAACAGATTTCGAATTTCATCTGCTGGCCTGCTTCCGCCATTCTAGATAGAATAAGTAAGCAAATTGAACTTCCACTTAAACGTAGCCTACGGTACCTGATCAATTGCACACTGGTGACTTTGGTTTAAACATTCTTGATCGGATTTGGCATTTTCACATTGGTAGCAATGCAAACCTGAAATATTTTAATGCTGCTGAGAATCGCTTCAGTGTGACAAGAGATTACAGTTCTGTTCTAGGTTAAATCCATGAAGTGATGCCTGGGCCATTGAGAGGAGTATCTGCGCCCGGTGCCGATGAGATCCTCCGGTCCCAAAGCAAGACACTTTCAATAAAAACGCACTAGGCTATATCCAGAGATGGGCAAGATCACCAGTATTGGTGATCTTGAAGATCAAGATCAAGATCACCAAGAATAGGTGATCTTGAAGATCAAAATCAAGATCACCAAACTATGTGATCTTGAAGATCAAGATCAAGATCGTGATCTTGAAGATCAAGATCACTTCCAAGATCACTTTATGTGTACTTGAAAAAAAATCAAGTTTTTGATCAATGATGTTGCATAAAATAATTAGCCTACTATAAGCAACCTGGGTAAAGGTATATAGCTGGTATTGCTAACTTTTAACTACTCGATCGCTGGCCTAAGAATTGTAATAAGTTAGTGACTGTTGCTATTTAGGCCTATCAATTGTTGACGTAGTTTGCGTATAATCGCAACGTCACACCCAAGGCCGAGGTTACACACACTAGTACTGAAAAAGTCGCCAAATTAGTGTTATGCTTTTTATTTATAATAAATAAATAAAAATAAACTCAGAAGTGCATCATTTTTTACCAAATTTTTGTCTGGTTCATGTGGGAGTTTTATTCGTGTGACTAAGTAGTTTTAACTTTCACTGTATTATGTCAATGTTTATTGCACCATTGACCCATCTGGCAACCTTGATACTGTTGTCTGTAATCAAAAAAGTTCAGAGGTTTTCGGTCAGACAAACCGCTCCATACTCAGACCCTAAACATTGTAAAAAAGTCTTGGTCTGGTTGATTTTCTGCAATAAACCACTTTACATGACCAAAGTCGGCTAGAGTCCAGGTTTTTTAACACCGCCATTCTAGACTTTTGAAACATCTAAAATTGAGCCAAAGAAAGCAAACATTTCTTTAAAATTCACACATGGAAATTGTGAACAAAGTTAAATCATTTTTATTATAAGTCAACATAAAGTAGGCTACACGGAAGTTGACTTCTTTATTATGACCACCACAGAAAACTTTTTTCTATTTGAAATGGCAACACTGACCAGATTAGATGGACTTTAAATCGTCTTTTGTTGGACACATATCGTATTAACAGTGGCTTAATGTTAGTAGTTGCCACTAATTACTTTGTACAGTACGAGTTCTAAAAAAATGCCTCTTTCCAGCAAGTAAACTTCAATTTTAAAGTGATCTTGATCTTAGGCTATTGTTCTTCAATATCAAGATCACACAAAAAAAGTGATCTTAGATCAAGATCAAGATCACCAAAAAAAAAGTGATCTTGAAGATCAAAATCAAGATCACGATCTTGATCTTCAAGATCACTTGTGATCTTCAAGATCAAGATCACGCCCATCTCTGGCTATATCTAAAGAATACGTGATGGTTTCATCAAGTTCCCGGTCCCTTTCGATAGGTTACGAGCCCCTAAAACCAGTCATAACTTAGCTAAAACAATATAGGCTAGTCCCAGTAAAAAGTAGTAAGTTAGGCTATAGGCCTGTGCATTTCGTCTTGATGCGCATATGGCAAAGTTTAACTTTAAAGGCAAACTAAATGAAATTTTCAAACGGGAATTAAGCATTAAAATGCGTAAACTGAACATTCAAGAATACATTTCAAAAAAATTTACCGAAAAAAAATTGTTTTTAATGGCGCTGGCAAGGCCCAAAGTCCAATGTTTCATTTGTTTTCATTTTTTTCAAAATGACCAAAAAGTGCAAACACAGCTCGAGAATACGTCACAAAAGACAGCAATAACAAAAGCCACGTTACAACATCTGATGTTTTAACATCAGATCTGAGGTTTTGAGCAAATTGTCTGATGTTTTGACGTTGAAATCTGATGTTTTGATGTACATACATACGTAGCCTACAGTTAAATCGCCGGCAGTAACAACTGTTGCGTGATCAGCTGATTGCTCGTCTTTTGTTACGTAGACTGTACAGTCGCACGCTTCGCTGCTCAGGCCCATTCTGGTTTTGAAAGCTCTGACAAAAGCACGCGCGCAATGATGGTCAGACCGCAATGGGGCAAAATTTTATTGAAAATCGTTTTATGGTAGCAAGTTAAACACAAAGAACGTGGAAAATCGCCAAGTCAGGTTTTTCCTTTAGTATTCCTTTAAACATTGTTGTTGCCTAATCATAATCTAGCTTAACTTAAGAGCGGGTCATATCTAGAGCCAGAGCTGAAGGGCAGATAAAAAGGGTTTCAATCCCAAATCTAACCACAATCATCAAAAGTTCAGAAATAAAGTTCAAGCAGGCATTCGTCCTTGGAATACGACTTTCTGATGAATATTGCTCTGTCAGATGCCAAACGCTTTGCCTGCTTATCTCACCAATTCCTAAAGCAAATTTGGTTGATGGACAACTGGGATACAGCAGGCACATTTGTAAGACCAAACTCTTAACTTCTAAATCATCCGTTCTGATGACTAAACAAACCCCCGGCACTTTGAAAAAGGATGACGTGGACAAAACATGTAGCCTACTGTAACTACGTATTAGGATGATTAGGCTATTATTGTGATAATTACAAAAGTTATTGCCTAACTTTTATAAAGAAATAATCTGACTTGGTGAGTGAAATAGGCTACAAAGTGGTTGTTATTGTGAGTGTAGGTCTAGCTAGCCTAATAGGCAAACAACACATTAGCATCAAGCCCATTGCTATTTCAATTCTACTTTTGTGGCTTGGAGCAAATTTAAGCAACTTACCTTGCGTTTGAAAGGGCTGAACAAAAATTATGTGTACTAGTAGGCCTGAGTTAAAAAAATAATTATAAACAAACATGTTTGTAGGCCTACTGCATTCGCCAAATCATAAACCAAAAATTAATTCTGCAAAACATATTAAAAACAACTCCATAGCCTGAAGTTGTAGTAATGTGCAACTTTAAATTAGTGTAGAAACAACTAGGCTACTGCACAATAAACCATAAAGTATCTTAGTTAAAGAGCACAGTTTCTCAACTCGTTTGAATCCATGGACAAATAGTAAATTTCTTGAGTAGCCTATTGCAGGCTCCAAGGTCAAAAACCAGTTTCAAACACGTACAAAAACTTAAACAAGCATCAATTAGCCCAGGCCCGGATTTAGCGGGTCAGAGGGTGCAGGTGCCCCGGACCCTCCGACTTTTGAAGGGCCTCCTACGTGGAAAAAATGTGATTTTGTGTTATTTTTTTGCTTACAGCCTTTGAAGTTTTTCGCAAAATGCTGTGCAGTGCTGAATTAATACTACTGTAAATGTAGAGGAGGTTTTTCGCGCCGTAGGCGCAAAAAATTTTTTTCCCCAGGGGCCCTCCCGATCTAAAAGTGCCCCGGGCCCCCATCAGCTAAATCCGGCCCTGAATTAGCCTAATACAGTAACTACACCGCCAGATCATTAAACGAGTGATAATAATAATGTTAGCCTATAGTTTTTGTTTATAGTCGCTCTACAACTGCTGAGGACTTACAGCGACAGGGCTCATGTTTAATTTTGTAGGTATCTGAATTAAGATGTCGTCACATTATTGCCCGACTTACCTTCACTGCTTAATGCAAGAAAGAACTCTGTCGGTACCGTTTTTCAAAGCCTTTAGCATGACCGACGTGGAATAGATCTCAGATGCACCAGCATTAGAGCCCAAAGCGAAACTCCTCGGCCACTGAGCTGGTCATAGGGATCTTCTTCTTGCGTTTGAGGCCGCCACAGATCACGTTGTTACATCCAGGCGCAGCAGCCAATGGATTGTGTATTCATCGAGCGTTGTTAGGTCCACATGTCTATCTTGTGGTCGGTATACAGGACATTGATAGATAATGTGGTGTGCAGTTTGAAAATCTGAGCCACACGCACAATAGGGATGATAAGCATTCTACCAGTTCACTGGGCGAGTGGTTATTGCTTTTGGCTCAAGCGAAATTTGAAATTTTCCATTAGTGCACGGTTGAATGGAAAAACATAGGCTACGCCTGTGCAAACACGTTTGAAACGCACCCTCGACCATACATACAATAGAAATCGTCTATAGTGACACCTGAAGGGACCGCGGAAAAAGTGTCACCATAACCGAAGTGTCACTATAGCCGAATTCTACTCAACTGTTGCGTATGCAAACGGGACTTTGCAACAGGTGTCACTATAGGCGAAGTGTCACTATAGCCAAAGTTACTATAGGCGAATTCTATTGTATTTTTGTTTGTTTGTTTTGAATCTTTATCCTCGGACTGACAAGACTTTGATAAGTTATTCACAACTGTTTCGCATAGCCTACTTGCAGAAGCTTTGAACCATGCACTGACGCAGGGTCGGTTACCGAGATTGACAGAGTGAAGTTTTGATAGTAGTTAAAGTGTTGTTACTGGTGAATTATTCCATCTACAAGCAGGGATAGAGGAACGACGTGGGCCTGGGCCCACCTACTTTATTTTCTGGGTCGGCCTGGCCCACCCACTTTTGAAAGTCAAATATTTTTGAAAAGGTAGCTAAAGATTTGACCAAGATAACCTGTAGTTTTTTGTGATATAGAGAAACTAATTTTAGCTGCAGTAGACGTAGAGGATGCAGCAACTTTGTCTCTAAAAGAAGGCACTTAAACCAGGCTAGATAGGGATATTGATGTTAATTCTCTCGAAAACGAACTCAAGCTGTTGACATAGATAAAACATTTACATAAATCTATCAAAACTGATAATCTACAGTTTTACATGAAAATTCCTATGTTTAATGCTACAGCAAAAAGGTCTTTTTCTTGCCACAGACTGGTGAAAAGTTACTTAAAAAGCAGATTAACCCAACAGCACTTGACCTATAGGATGAACAGTTGAACATGCACATTCACAAAAACTTGATCGAACAGGTTGATCTCACCTCAATTTGCAAAAATTTATTGCTTTCAATGATCGTATTATTTACTTTTTTTAGGAAAAAATTTCAAGTGTAATACAGTAGCAGTCACCTAGTATATAGTGACAATTGAAGGAACCTTGTTGTTGTTGTTAGATACCAGTAGCCTTGCGCCTAGGCCTATTGTATTTGTATATTGGTGGTGCAGCTGTTGAGTATGCACATAATACTGGTACTGCAAGCTGTTACTCCCGGATAACTTTGCTAACTGTTAAATATGTGTATATACTGTAAGTTACTAGTACCAGTACTTCTGGTACCTATTGAAACTCCGCCCCGATAATCTGCCCCGATCGCTCAATTGGTTAGCGCGTCACTTCTGGAACAAAGAAACTTCAAGATCAAGCGGCGCTGGTTCGACTCTCGGGTGTGCGCTTGAGCAACGCACGTTAAGGACTGCTCTCCATTCAGCGGCATCTAATGGATTGAATAGTTCCCCGGCAACAAGACTTCAACAATCGGAAACTTCACTCTGTCAATCTCGGTGACCGGGCCTGCGTCAGTGATTCAAAGCCTCTACAAGTATGCAAAACTGCCAGGATTAAGCTCTGCAAGAAGCTTTCCCAGTCCGAGGATAAAGAATCAATCAATCAATCAACTTTGTGGTAATTAGCTGTGCATTGTTCATGCCAGTATTATATTTGCATATTGGTGCTACAGCTGTTACATATGCGCACAACCTACTGTAAGCTTATAATGCTGCAGATTATTTATCCCAGGTGGTATTATAACTGTGTGTGTATTGTTTCTTCTTCATTTGTGTGTTCACCGCCATATTTGTACAGCACTATAAAGCAATTTAACAATTTTGTAAATGTTTTGGCCAAATTGGGCCCAAGAATGGTAACTTTTCCCTTGTTGGTACGAAAGGCAATCATGAAAACTCAATGTATAAATGACGCAAAGTCTTTGGAATGCAGCAATGCTAAGGAGGTCTGGGGGGCGAAGCCCCCCAGAAGTTGGACTGACTTTGACTGCTACGCCTCTGGGCCCACCTACTTTTAAAATGGTTTTTCCATCCCTGTCTACAAGGTGCCGCTGAATGGAGAGCAGTCCTGAAATGCGTTGCTCAAGCGCATACGCCAAGAGCCAAACCAGCGCGCATGATTTTGAGTCGGACCAGTAGGTTAATCACTGAGCTAACCGGGCACCAGCCTACTCTCCATTTACAGTAGCATTGAGCCAACTAAAAACTAAAATCACTGTACTTCAGTCAACTTTACTGCAGCGCATATGAAAAACATTAAATCGGACTTCTTCCCGAAAAATAATCAACTACAAGAATATGCCTTAGCCCATGGAAATCCAGTTCATCCATTTCCTATCTAGCCTACCAAGCTGAGAAACAATAACTCAAACTGAATCTCAAACATTGATCGTCTTAGGCTATAACTTACTGCGTGAAATGCTGTATGATTATAGAAAAAGCTCAATAAGGCACATTTAGGATGGAAAATGAAAAGTGTCAAAAATGGGATAGGATGGAAGATAATCTTCCATCATTTCATCTTAATTCTATCAAAAAGTTTGAACCACACATACAAAAGTTGTAAAATAAATTGAGCAAAAGTTTCCGTTTGATTCAGTGGTGCCGAAGTTAGTTGAGGATTGGGAGGGGATAAATCAACATTTTATCAAATTTTAGACAATTTTGAACGTTGGGGGGAATGCATATTTTTATAGCCTACACAATTTTAATGGTAGCCTACCGGTATTAAGTTTATCTCGTTAAATTATCTGCTAACAGCATAATATACAGATAAAAAATCATGGAGATAAAAGTGCTACTAGTGCTCTTGTGAATGACTGCTGCAAGATTAAGAAACAAGCAAAGAAAAATTGGTTCCTCCAGCGGGATTCGAACTTATGACCTTCCAATGAATAGGCAACTTAATTTTTCAAAAAAAAAAAAAACAGAAGTTATACCTTTCTTCTTGTCCTCTCCTTCACTAGAATCACTACACTTAGTGCACTACAGGACAAAGTCACTAGTCAGGAGACTGAAAACAATCAAAGCTACAGAAGAACATCTGCAAATTTATGACAAAAATAATAACTTTCAAACTCACCACAAGAACTTGTTACAACCGAACATAATGCGTCCTACGGTAGTGCGCATTGAAAACTCATTAGTACTGTCATTTATGCTGATGTCATTAAGAATATTTTGGTGAATGTTGCAAACAATGCTAGCACTCAACCTTTCCTGTTCCAAAGTATTTCTCAGCCAGGTTTTCAATCTACGGAGATTGGAAAATGACCTCTCACAAGCAACAGAGCTTACCGGGCAAACTAAAAGGATCTTAATCAGTTGCAGTATTTGAGAATACGTAGGTTTTCTAAGTCAAAGTTTTCCCAACTTTAAATAAAACTTAACCAATAGAAGAGCGAGTAAGCTTGATAACACACAGTCACACACCGGACAGTAATCACCGGAAAAACAAAACAACAAAGCAGCCACTCCTATGCTACTGTACTTCAGCCTGCAAAAACGTGTTGACAATACACCTGCAAGCATCGAAAAAAACAAACAGTTCTCTACGTGATACCTATAGGCCTACCTCCGATGTTTCACATAAATTGACAAAACACGAATAACATCCACGCCAACGCATTCCACCTCGCTGTGCTCGGTGCTCCCTGCACAACAAATGTTGAAGTTGCACCGAAACAAGACCATAGATTCTTCTAGGGCTGTGCAGTCGGAGTTGTGAAATCGGCGGGATTTTAGCATGTCCAGAGTCGGAATCGGCCAGTCATAAGCCGAGATGTCGGAGTCGTATATTTTTTGCCCGACTTCACAGCCCTAGATTCTTCTTGCGGTTGCAAGCTAACTTCTAACACCAAACGGTAGGCTATACGTAATCCTCAGAAAAGCATTGCTATAAAAATTTTAGATGAAATTTAGCTACTAAATTTGCAAATGGAAATGAAAAATTTCTATGATGGAATGGAAAAAATCTCAGGATAGAAGGTGGAAAACGTCTTCCGTTCCATTTCATACCTTAATGATGACTGTTCATTTACTCTACATCAATGTTGGAACTGGCAGCAGATCCATAGCTACCACAATTTCTATAAGGCTATATTGCATACTGCATAGCCTATATGTGCTTTTCTTTGTTTTACTTTAGTTTTCGCTCTTTGTTTTTTTTTTTGGCCGTTCTAGCCACAGACATTGGCTAGCCTATTATAGTATAGACTACCCGTAGGCTACTAGCCTTGAATGAAGCACTATTGTAGTACGCCTAACCCGTTCAAAGTTTTTCCACCTTTTTTCTGTTCCTTGACGTTCTGGTAGGCTACATCAATTATAGCCTAAAGTAATTAGTGTGGCCTATAGCTAGTAGGCTACTACCTTTTTTGTTCCGGACACGTTATCGACAAAAAGTAAAATGATATATCTATGATAGCCTACATAGGCCTTACACATTTCTTACTTTTAAGCGTAAGACAGTTATCTGCTAATTTCATAAACATCCTGATGTTGCGATAGATCGAGCTTCAATGAGCTTGCATCAAAAGATGAAAACATGCTTTTGTTGTTATAGAAACGCGCGATGCAAAATTTATGAGTTAGGAAGGAGAGGCGTCACTGACTGTGCGCAAATTTGTGTACCGTACAACTTGTTTGCGTGATGATATACAGCTACTCATAAATAAATTAGCAATAGCCAGACAGCGTTATCAGTAACGAGCAAGGATTAATTTTGCTCCGTCTCAAAAAGCTGCTCATGTAAGTTATGTTGAAACATTGTGTCAATGCAAAATTTTCTAAGGTACAAACTCCTTGAACTCTGTCCAACTTATTCTCCAGCTCAGTAGCCGGTTTCGTCCGGCTCTAGTGCTTGTAGCTCTGAGATCGATTCCACGTCGGGTCATAGTAAAGACTTTAAAAATGGTAGGCTACCGATTGTGTTCTTTCTTTCAAGTCGGGTAATAGGCTAATGATATTGTAAATCTGATACTAAATTCAACATGAGCCGTGTCGCTAAAAGACCTTAGCAGTTCTAGAACGACAACATTATTATTCCGGCTTATTATGCAGGGACAGATTAGCAAAGCTGATCAGCTGAAAAGTCAGATAAAAGCTCCCTAACTTTAATCAAATTTGGTGTTTTAAGGAAAACTCTTCCTTTCTGCTAGGTGATAAAAGTTAGCATGCTTCAGTTGAGTGTGCTCACATCCTTGAAATAAAAATCTTTACTTTGTAGAAATGTCAAGATTTACATCGTCTGACCATTCTGTTGAGCGGCCCACAGAAAAAGTTCGCAAATTCACGGTGGGCTAATCTTCTCTTGGGGTCTGGGGATAGTGCGCATTGTAGCCTAATCACTCAAATTCCTATCACAAAATTAGAAGTAAGCTACAGTACCGGATAGAGGTTGTTGAGCTTTACTGTAGCTGTAACCTAAGGGAGTGTTAGGGCCTCCGAGGATTTCACACCATGATGCAGTCGTGGATTCTATTAGATTGCTTGTATGTATATGCCAACAATGTCTGTGTTTAGCTTCCTCAAGGTGACTTTGAAATAGCCTACCTTATTTGTGTGATTTGAAATTCCAGTATAAAAGGACATTGGGTAGCAAACGCTTTGGCATTAATTACAACGTGAGAGTAATAGTTTAAATGTTTTCTTTACAAATATTGAAAACAAAATTAGAATGGAGTTATTGAAATGTCGAATTATAACATAAAGAGTTTAATTTAAGACTGATTATGACGGGCAATGCACGAGGTTTTAAAGAATATTTCTTAATGAAACGACTAAAAAGGCAGGCCCGTAGCCAGACATTTTCAAGGGGGGGTTCCCAAATCCAAAATTATGGACCTTTTGATAACTTTCTTCTTGGCGTGTCCACAAGCAAGCAATCAAAACATAAGAAGTGGCGTAAATAATATAAAGACCAACAAACAGAACAAACTTCAAATTATCAACATTACAAAAACGAAATAAATAAATAGGCTACTACAACTTTCACATTAACATCAGCACGTTTACAGTGGAACTGACAGGGGCGTCGGAATCGGGGGGCAGAGGGGGCAGATGCCCTTTTAAGGTCATGTAAGCTACTGCACATTTTGCAATATAACAATTTCTGCTATTCGCTTTTAGCCTAAATTGTCTACGATATGCGAGGTTCTAAACCAGGGATCCGCAAATAGTGGGCCACGACCCAAATTTGGGTCGCGAGACCATCCACAGTAAGTCGCAAAAGGGTTTAAACTTACTAGAAACTGACATCCCGCAATGGGCTACTCAAGCGACTTGCAGGCTCCAGCTGGGAGGCGAGAAATGACACTTTTGCGTATAACAGCCTTAGTCCTTGTCTACTCTTCAGCAGAGTAGCCTACTGTGCAATAGTTTGGTGCTGCAGTGCTCACTGCCACAACATCGACACTGCTATAAACAGCGTCCTGCGCACAGTGACCGGATGCCTGCGCCTCACACCATTGGACAATCTCCCCATTCCCGCTGGCATCCAACCTGCTGAGCTTCGTCGCGAAGAAGCCACTCTGTCTCTTGGCCGACGGGCACTGGAGCCTAACCATCTTCTCCACCACAAGATCCCTGCTCTCCCAAACGAGCACCCCGTCGACTGAAATCAAGACACCTATTCGTGCCAGCGGCTCAGCTTCTGATCAACGAAGCTGATGAACAAAACATCTCTGCGGCTACTTGGGCGGACCATAAATGGAAGTCAAGCACCACCAGACTCCATTCGTTTATTTATACGCCGACACAATCATGCTCCATAGGTCTAACACTACAAAGACAGGCGTGGGTGCGCCTCAACAGTCTTCGTAGGCTACGAGCGTCGGGCTTTTCTGCTCAACTATGCACCAACGGGGAATAGCCTCTTCCTCCTCCTGTGAATGTAGTGCCGAGAAACAGACCGCCGACCACATGTTCAATGACTGTACCATCTTCAAGCCAACTTACGGAGTGGAAGGTTTGTGCATCTTGGATGATAAAGCCAAAGACTGGCTGCTCTCTAGTATCCTTCCAGTGTAGTCCGGGAACATCGTAAATCTGGGGTGGTAAAAGGAAAGACCCTCGGACCCAGAGGCTTACACGACGACAACGAAGCCCACGGATAATAGGTCCACTCGCTTATTAAGCCCAATTTTGTCCATTCCTGAAGGTATAGGATTGGTAGAAAATTCCCCCCCCGCTCAATAAGCCCAAAATTGTCCGGTCCCGATGTGGGCTTAATAAGCGGGGACGACCGTATTGAAATTGATATTAAATTGCAAAGCACTTTGCGCAAAATTATATGCTTCTGAAACATTTGGGCAGCGAAGATTTCGAACGATTGTTTTTTGGGTCGTATATTTGTGAACCTCTGTTCTAAACAAGCAACAAAGATTACCTTTCGGAAATACACAAACGTTTGTGCACTTATCGAACAATCGCGCTCCTCTTGGTCAATACTGAACGCTGTTTTAGCGCCATGAGGCGAGTAAAAACGTGGTTTCGCAGTTTGCACTACAATGACAGACAACAGTTTAATCGACCGAATATTGGCTAATATTCACAAACAGGTGATGGACACCATTGACATTGCAACACAAAGCATTATGACGCAGCAAAGATCAATGTTTAATACTTTACTATTGTACAATCTTCCAGAAACCTCTTGTTCAGAACTATCTGGAAGGTTTCAGCTAATCCTGTGATCGTATGCAGGGCCCACAAGAGGGGGGGACAACCGGTGCATTGCACCGGGGCCCGGTGAGTTCAAGGGGGCCCGACAAAATGTCTAAATTCACGCGTTAAAGTTGATTTCAACGATTTTGCATAAAATATGTTTTTTATATTAGTTCCGTATGTCGATTGGGCCCCTCATGAGTATGCCCTTTTTTAAAACTACAGAATTTTTAATTTTTTGGATTCAAGAGGCCCGACAAAATGTTTAAATTTGCGTGCTCAGGTCGATTTTGCATAAAATATTGTTTTTATGTTAGTTTTGTGTTTCGACTGGGCCCCCTCATGGGTAGCCTATAGATGCCCTTTTTCAAAACTACAAAATTTTTAACTTTTTGGGTTCAAGGGGCCCGACAAAATGTTTAAATTTGCGAGCTCAGGTCGATTTTGCATAAAATGTTGTTTTTTATATTAGTTTTGTGTTTCGATTGGGCCCCCTCATGGGTATGCCCTTTTTCAAAATTACAGAATTTTCAATTTTTTGAGTTCAAAGGGCCCGACAAAATGTTTAAATTTGCATGCTCAGGTCGATTTTGCATAAAATATTGTTTTTTATATTAACGGTAGTTTCATATTTTAATTGGGCCCCCCCTCATGAGTATGCCCTTTTTCAAAACTACAGAATTTTCAATTTTTTAGTTCAAAGGGCCCGACAAAATGTTTAAATTTGCATGCTCAGGTCGATTTTGCATAAAATATTGTTTTTTATATTAGTTTCGTGTTTCGATTGGGCCCCCCTCATGAGTATGCCCTTTTTTAAAACTACAGAATTTTTAATTTGTTGAATTCAAGGGGCCCGACAAAATGTTTAAATTTGCGTGCTCAGGTCGATTTTGCATAAAATATTGTTTTTTATATTACCGGTAGTTTCATATTTTGATTGGGCCCCCTCATGAGTATGCCCTTTTTCAAAACTACAGAATTTTCAATTTGTTGAGTTCAAGGGGCCCGACAAAATGTTTGAATTTGCGTGCTCAGGTCGATTTTGCATAAAATATTGTTTTTTACTCCATATTATATTAGTTTCGTATTTTGATTGGGCCCCCCTCATGGGTATGCTCTTTTTTATGACTACAGAATTTTCAATTTTTTACTTTCAGGGGGGCCTGACAAAATGTTTAAATTTGCGTGCCAAGGTCAATTTTGCATGAAATATCATTTTTTATGTTAGTTTCGTATTTCGATTGGGCCCATCATGGGCATTATTTTTTAAAAAACTACAGAAAACACATATTGCAGTGTGAATGAATATTTCAGTTTATTTCAATGTTTTAATTTCAGTGTTAGTGTTTTAATTTCAGTGGTGTTTTAATGTGAATATTTGGGTGTGTACGGTATGTTTTAATATGCAATTGATTGATCAGGTTAGGTTACAGTCATTACACAGAAGGTATTCCATGCATTTTTCTGACATCTTGTCAATTTATGACACAAGCAAGCAGTGACAGTTATGTGTAATCATGTTGAACTGGTACAATTTTAGTTCGTTACTGTCACTTTTTCAGTACAAAAATGCTCAAGTGTTTTTTTTTTTGGATACTAATTATACTGAACTTCTCTAATATAGCCTGAGACAGTACAGTATTTTTGAATTTTTAGGACTTGAATGATTTTGCTATATTGGAAGAATGCATGCAAGTTTCATGGAGGCAGTGCTGGAAAATAATTTTGTCCTTGTAGCAGGGCCAAATGTCATAGCAGTCTAACAAAAATCGAAAAAAAGTTATAAGATTAGTGAAAGTGTGATTTTTTGAGTAAAAAATCATAGATCTTTACTTCTGTTGAAGTACAGTTTCTTTTAACTCTAGACAGAATCAGAAGTGTCCTAATTGCAATGCAACTTACTTTTTCCAGCACTGCAGAAAGGTGTTGATTTTCTAAAATATGCTTAGTATATAAACAAATATTTTTTTATACATCTTAAGTTTTCCTTTTCATTTGTTTTCACTAAGTATTTCTTAGCAGTCTTCTCCAGCCAGGCCAATCCAATCTTACTCTTGAATTTCAGGAACAGTGTTAATATTGACTCAAAACAGCCATTCTGTAGTTATGCAGAGTATTTGTAAAGGTATCGATACATAGTATAATGATAGATGTAGGTACATTTACATTGATAGGACTTGAAAATAGAAATATATTCAACTTTGTTTTCTACTGACTGCTTGCTGTAGAAATGAAGAGAAAGTGACACTCAATCGTGCTTGAATGCAGTTTCACTCAAACAAGCAAAGAAAACTAAAGGAGTAAAAATAAGAAGCAGCCTATTGATCCTGAAATGAAGTTGGTATATGTATATATATTTCTTAATGTCATGAACAATACCAATGCATTCATCCAAGTTTGGTTTCCTAGTCGCTGCTGATTTTAAGGTCAGAAATGATATTGTACGGTATGTTAATGTAAAGCTGCATGCACACATATGCAATGCTACATATGTATGTCAGCCATGCCGGATAGTGTTGCCATTTTTATCTTCAAAGTGGATATTTTTACCCACTTTTTGCCATGGTTACAATCAGGTGTTGCCAGAGTTAGGATTAAAGTTAGGAAGGGTTAAGGTTAGAGTTAGGAATAAGGTTAGGGTTTTGATCTTTGCTTAGGACTAAAAAAAATTTCCAAAACATGATAACAGTACCGTACAAGTTTTTGTTTTCAACAGCTATAAACTTTTCCTCAAATTTGGGCAGAATTCCTTATCTGGCAACACTATTGAGGCTATATTTACACTACATAGTGTAACTATAGCCACAGCCTTTTATCTTTGTGTATAACTAGTGTGTATCTGTGAATTCAAAGTCATAAACACCAGTACAATACTGCATTCTTTGTGAAATGGTGGAGTGTTAATACTTTAACCTCTTGTATTCTTTGTATAATTTTTATAACAGGTCTGGTTTTAAAATAAAAACACTGTGCGGAACACCAGGTATGCATTGGCCTTGTGGACTAATGCGCACCGCAAATTTTTCTTGTGATTTGTGAGATATCATGCGACATGTCGTGCTGGGGGGCCCGGCAGCAACATCTGCACCGGGGCCCGGCAGGGCTCTTGGAGGCCCTGATCGTATGTACACCACACCTTCTCCAAAATGTGGACCTTTTTGGCTCAAGCGGGGGTTCCCGAGAACCCCCCCAGGCTACGGGCCTGAAAAAGGTAACTATCAAACAAATCAATTGTAGCCTACGTGCAGAATAAATTTATCGTAGCTGCAATTGCGCGAGAAACAGCTAGTATCGAGTGTTCAGGTCAAATGCAAGTCGTAGTGCTAAGCATGGCAAGAAGCAGATGTCAGCTAGGAAATGGCCTACAAAAGGGTTGGTTGGTTTTTGAATCTTGATTCTCGGTCTGACAAAGCCTTGGTTGGTTATTCCTGGTAGTTTCGCATACTTCAATACTTGTAGAGGCTCTTGACGCAGGGCCGGTTACCGAGATTGGCAGAGTGAAGTTTTCCGATTGTTGAAGTATTGTTGCCGGGAAATTATTCCATTCACTAGGTGCTGCTGAATGGAGAGCAGTCCTAAAATGCGTTGCTCAAGCACACACCCCGAGAGTCGAACTTGCGCCGCGTGATCTTGAGCCAGGCGCGTAACCACAGAGCTAACCGGGCGGACAAAAGGTAAACAGGAAAAACTTTGAGCGAAGTCATTAAGATTGTTGTAGTGTACGTTTTAAACCTTTCAAGGTTTTGCCACCTTTTTCCGTTCATTAACGTGCTGGTAGGTCTATATCGATTTTTGTAGTTAGTATCTTTTTCGTCTCGGACGCGTTAATGACGAAAAATAAAATGATTGATTGTAGGCCTAACCTGGTGAAGACAACTCTACAGCTTTTAGCCCCTTAGCTAAGCTTTAAATTGTTTAGCCTATAGCCTATTTAGAAATAATTTTAATGAAAAACAATTTTCAAAACTGCTTATACATTATTCATTGATTAAGCATTATTAGCGCATTACAAACGGCGAAGACTTCGTCACACACAAAATCAATATTTTATGTAGAATTTTGGAGCAAATTTAGCCTACAAGAGTGGATTGTCTTTCTCACTAGCGCCAAACAGTGGATAAGATTGAAGTAGTAGGTCGCTTAGAAAGGCGATTTTACCACCTCCAACAAGACAAACAATCAAATCGGACGCACTATGTTACTTCATTAGAATAGTAACATTGTTTGTCAATTTTAGCTTACAGGTTACACAACTCAATTTAAAAAGCAACAAGTGTAACCAGCGATGAAAGTTCAATTGAACCATTACATTCATAACAGCTTTTTGTAATAATCCCAATAGAGAAGACAACAAGAATCTTCAATTTTCTTTTGGTATGAGATGAGCTGTTAAACACACCACCTGTTTTAGGCCGAAAGAGTTGACAGCATATTGCTCAGTTCTTAAATGGGTGATTCCTAGATGCACGTAGTGAAGGCAATTGACTTGGGTTTGTCCTTAGCTTACTGGAGACCTATATTTTCTTATCGCGCTCACTGCAGTAAACCGACAATAATCCACCACCAAAGGAATTAGACTTACCACTTATCTGACAACAAACAACTCTGGTCATTTTTTCAAGTAAACTTATCTTGCAGCTACATTATACAAGTTACAATTAGGTAATTTAACGCGCACCATGCTGTGACATGCAGTTTATCACTGCTATGAGAATGGAACTTCACAGGTCGTGGAGAAAACCAAAACAATGAAGTATCATTTCGTAACAAAAAATATTACAGTTATCAATACGGTTACTGCATTACGGTTTATAAAATCTATATATTATAACTTAGTTATTACGGTAAATAAAATCCAACACACTCAATAGAAAAGTAATGTTATAAGATTATGAAAAAGTTTGATGAAAAGTTAAGGAATGAAGTTTTGTTTTGGAACACTCAATAAGACTACATTTTTGCCACTTGACGTCACATTTGGAAATGACTCATTAAAGTATCTGAAAAGTATGTTTGGTATAAAAAGTGCAATGGAAATAGCATCAGCAACACAGACGTTACAAAACACTGCTTGATCACATTCACACGAGAAACAACACGCAAACGAAAGCAAAATGAACAGTGAGGTTGAGACGCATAGAACCAGCACAATACTAACTACGACGGTAATACTTATCCATTGTATTTAAGTATTTGGAAAGAAAAATGTATGGTCACATAAAAGGCATTATGAACAAAGTACGACTTTGGAAAGCTCACAGACAGAAAATCTTTTCCACTTTTCAACTTTAAGAGACTATGGAGCGCATCCTGAGAAGAAAACTGAATTTGCTGACCAACTTGAAAAATTGTTGTAGAAATTTTTGGCTCGTTTCAAGGACTTATCTCGTGAACATTTGTTTGGTATATTTGCTTCGCCATTCAACACAGACACTGACAAAGCACCAGAAGATATAACTTGAACTGATTGATCTTCAAGAGAAAACGGATTTGAAAGCAAAGTATTTAGAAATTAATCTTGGCGATTTTTACCGAAAACATTTCAACTAAGGGAACGTTCAAATATTACGTAACGCCTTCGAGGGGGAGGGGGGGGGTTTATGCAAAGCGTTACGTTAGCGTCACATCGGGGGAAGGGGGTTTAAGCAAAACGTTACGTAACGCTTTCGAGTACGGAATAGGTAGTTTTTTGTGCTGAATTTGTAGTGAAAAAGCGTTACATGGGGGAGGGGGGGGGATTGAAAAAAGCGTTACGTTGGCGTTACATGGGGGAGGGGGGTCAAAAATTCGGAAAAAAAGCGTTACGTAATATTTGAACGTTCCCTAAGATGACTTTCCACATTTGAAAAATCCATTGCTTCAAAAATGGCCCTTATTGGCTTAACGTATTTGTGCAAACATTTTTTTCTACAACGGGCGCCATGAAATCTCCCTATTGATCGGTTCTGACAGATGAACACTTGGAAAATGGACTTCGAATTGCGATCACTTCCATTAAAGTAAATTTGGAAAAAGCCGTCGGGAAAAGAAGCCAGCTGCAAACTTCTCACTGAGCTCGTTTAAAGACGGTGTGACAATAAATTTGAATAGCAGTTTTCTTCAGAAATTTATGCGTCCTAACTTATTATTTCAGGAAGGAAAAAAACCCTAATACAAGAATAATATGAATAACAAAAAAACTACTCTTTTGTGCTTGTGCCTGCAACTACTAGAAACATACGCGCCGACTTTCGGGGGGGGGGGGGGGGGGGGGCGGGGGCGGCGCCCCCGTAAAATTATGGTTGAGGGGCAACAAAAATAGCTATTTCAAGGTGTTTCAAAAATAAAAATATTTCATGAGAGATTGTTCAGGGGCGCCGGAACGATTTTTGACTGGGGGCGGCAAGATTACGAAAAAGGGCACTTTTGTTAACGTCAACACTTATCGTCAACACATGTCGAACGTTATTTTTTGTTGCTAAAGAGAATTCTAGGGGAGTGGCAAACTTCTTTAAAATTAGCCACATTGGAGACACTCATGCGAGTGTCGTTAGATGGTCCCGCTGTATTGGATTACAAGCCCGATAAAGCAGTTATTGCGTGGTGCAACGATTCTATTGTAGGACGTCACCCAGGCCCAGACTTCAACAACGCTAAGTGATCATTTTTGCATTGTTTCAAGTTTAATTCTATTTACTTGTGCTATCGTTATTTTGTATTTTGGCCTCCAAGCACGCAGATTAGGCCGCCGAGAAGGAGCTCCCGGTAGGCCACGACGGCTGCAAAAAAAAAACGAGTTTTAAGGCCTGTACCACTGCCTGTACTGTGTTGCAAAATTTTGTGCCGTATTCATTATTTTGAGCCAAAAATGAATGATTATAATCAGGCTAAAAGCGAATAGCAGAAATTGTTATATTGCAAAATGTGCAGTAGCTTACATGAATTTAAAAGGGCACTATTGCCCTCCTGCCCCTCCATCTGCAAAAAAAATGAGGGCAGGGGGGACAGCCGCCCCCCTGCCCCCCCGCTTCCGGCGCCCCTGCCTACGTTGCTCTTGCACGCAAAACAGCAGCTGATCGCATGGCTTTCTCTGAAACGTGAATTACTACTGAGATGCGCAGGGCACGCTCACAGTCACACACTGCGTATCTTCCCACGCGTTAGGAGCAACTTCAAAGTCAAAACGCGTGGTAGCGAAAAAGCGAATGAGAGGTTGAATGATTATTCTCATTTCACGAGTTATCCAAATGTCCGTTAAGATTTTTTGTGACTTCAAACATGAAATCGATTTTAGCAAACTTTATAGAGTTGATACAATTTGGGTAGAGAGGTAACTCTTTTAAACCATAAACAGACATAACTAAGCAACAACACTACATTTAACATTATAAAAACAAAAAACCACAAGCGAACGTTTTCGGCTAGTCATATAGTTCTTATAGGCTTGAAAAGGGCTATATGACTAGCCGAAAACGTTCGCTAGTGGTTTTTTGTTTTTATAATGTTAAATGTAGTGTTGTTGCTTAGTTATGTCTGTTTATGGTTTATAGAGTTGAAACTACAACACAACGAACAATTACGTGAATACAGCTTCAAAGACAAAATGCATTTTTTAAAACTGTCATCCGTGTTTTGCTTCAATAAGCACTGTATTGATATATATATTGTGAAAATACATGCATCTCATACACGTCATACACTCCTGCACTACCGTAGCCTATATACTCGAGTATAGGTCGATCTCGTGTATAAGCCGAACCCTATTTTTGAGCTGAAATCGGTGCTATTTCGTTCTCCCGTGTATAAGTCGAATACTAGCTTATTCCTGACACTATCATTCGGTGGTTCATCTAACTATTGGGGATTGGTATTGACATACGGCAAGGAAATCTATAGAGCTCTATAGAGCGTAGAGTAACTTACGCTGCTGGAATAGTCACGTTTACAACTATTCACGGCAATATTAAGTAAACCAGCTAAATTAGAAGCGCTATTTCCAACGAGGACTTCCCGCTGTGAGATCAATTATGATTCAACAGAACGCATTGTTTTGTTCGCAATGTGTGAGAATTAAATCGAAAAACGATAAAAGAAAAGGTGTTTAATGGTCTTGATCGCAGATATTGCCTGCATTAACGACGTCTCTTACCGCTATTATCACCTAGCCAACCTGACATCATTGTTTTATGCGGCCGCTAAGGTTTGACATCGACTTCAACGATCATGGAATGTTACGTTGCAATGATTATATCCTACGCGCAAAAAAAAAAAAAAATGATCTCTAACAGCTGTTTCTGCTGTTTTCTCTCGTGAGCTTTGCATATTGCTCAACAAGTGCATAAAGTTTAGAATTGACAAGAAATCATTAAATTTTAAAATTAAGTTTGAATCGCTGCAAATAAACGTATGCGAACATCTCGACCCATACTCGAGTATACACGGTATTCGATAAAAGACTTTCGATAAAAAACAGAAGAAGAAACACAGGTTATGACGTCATCACCTTTCTCGCCTCCCAAGGTTTTTTGAAAAGTCGGCGCCTATGAGAAATCATATGTTACATAAACGTGCGGCCCGCGGTTTCACCCAGTTATTTATATGTGGCCTTCCGGTAACAAAGGTTGCACACCCCTGCATTAAATCGTTGGAAGTTGTAGGTAAGAGAAAAAGCCATCTATTTACTACAATAGCGGCAAAAACAAAATGATTGAGTAAAATACTCCAAGTCTTGATGACGAAACAAACAGCTTAGTGCACTAAAATCGTTGGGATTCGACAAATAAAACACTGCACAACAAATTCCATTGGAAAAGTACATCTAACTATGAATATTTATAAAACTCTGTAACACCGTCATGAATATTGAATAGTACGTATCAAACCGAGTACGAGTATATAAACGAACTCCTGCAATTTTCAGGGCACAGCTATGTTTTTTTTTTCAAAAAAATACACTCTGTACTATCGTATTTTGTGATATTGCTTTTGAAGTAAATACCTGAACCACGCAATTTCAGGTTTTACCACATCTTGACAGGTTTTGTTGTTTTTCGACAACTCATTCAAGTTGTAGCCAATCATTTCCACACCTAGAGGATTATAAACACGGTTTTGGGGATTTTTAACGAGTTTTGATATCACCCCTTCGCCGTCTATACAGTGAGCTTGCAACTCATCATTGAGCAACCTTAGTTTATATACTTCACGTTGCATCCTTTCTTTTCCAAAATCATCAACTTTTTTCCAAAATGTTTCGTTGAAAGCTTTGTAGACCATGGTGTCGGCTTTGTTCCACTGTTTGATTGCTTCTCTCATTCCATCGTCCAGTTGGATGTTGCTCTTCGACCTGGAGTTTAATTGAACATGAGCGAGATCCGTGAACTCTAAGCAGAGGAGTTCCTTCAGGAGAATTAGTGATTCATCTAAATAGTCAGTAATAAGGACAAGGTCATATGTGCTCTTCATTTCCTCAATGGCAACACTGATCGTTTGTTCGTCATCAGCCAAGTTGTCAAAACCTAAATCATAAAACATCGCGTTCTTTGCAAACCACCATAAAGGTCTGCGCATAGGGCCGTGGAAGTACCTGAAGACACAAATATACCGCATTGAAATCGCTCTACAAACGACGTACAAGTTAACCTATGATTTAACTATGACTGAAAGATTTTAGGTACGCAGTCGTCGCTGATGTTTCGAAATAAAAGCCAGGCTTCTTAAGCTTCTTTTATAGCTAATTATGAGAGAGGTTAGGACACCAGCCAAAATCAAAACACTTACCACTACAAAATAGTACAACTACTACCACTGCATTCACTTACTTATGCTGCGATGAAGACGGAGGAATAATAGAAGTACAAGATTAACAACCACCAAATTACATGCGCTAACCCTAACCTCAGTTTTCAAAAAAGAATTCTTTCTTATGGCCATGAACTCACACTAAGTAGTTAACGTGACTGAGTCAATTTAAAATTAGCATTTCAAAGCAGTCACATTAAAATAAAATACAAAAAGTATTTCGTAGGTGGAACAAAGGTATATATATGATACAAAAGTACTTTTCGAACTTGTGCAAAGGTAAAAGCACGAAAAGGTGCAACTCACAAAAAAATATATAATAAAAGTATCATATAAATAACTTCAATTATGTTACAGCATTTGTCATACAAAAGTGCAATCTACAGACAATGCTGCAACAACTTACAATGAATGAAGCAATCTACACGACAGAGTATACAACAGTTACATGTTGAAAATAAATTACATAAAATCTACAAAACTTACGGTAAAAGGTTTTATGATAAATCATAAAAATTATATGGACCAACTGACAAAAAATACTGTTAATAATGCTTACATAGAATTAATCAATGTGCTTATGAAATAATGGAAAATAATAAAAAAAACATTCAGCAACATACTTTTCCGGAGAATCAAGCCACGTCCTCAAACCTTCAGTTGACTGAGGGATATATTCAAATGCAGGACAGTCATGATGTAAGTAGTCAAAGTAAGACTCAAAAACGTCTCCGGGCTCACGTAATATGGTGATATACACTGAATTGTTGGGCAGCACAGCAGCCACTTCTCGACGATTGAATCGCATGTGATGACAGAGCATGTTTATAGTTTGGTTTGTTGGTCGAACAAAATTTCTTTGAAAGGATTTTCCCTGCATGTACTGAAACCGTGCATCATTAGTGATTGACAGGCCGACAAAACTTTTAACCCGTTCGGCATGTCTCAGAAGGACATTTTGGATTGTGGAACCAGCTGTTTTGTGGGTTTTCATAAAATATATGTTTCTTTGAGGAAGACAATCTCTCATGGAAGAAGAAAATTCAAAAGATGACTTTACACGTTGCAATATAGCTCTGTAAAACAATTCAAAGAAAATAATATTAACATTGAATTAAATGCAACATGCATGAGACACTGTGGAACATAAAGTTATTATTGAAAACTGTGGTTTTATATATAGGTTTTAAGTTGCAATCATTTCAAACGTAATCTATTTCTCATGCTGAACAGTGGTGCAAAGCTTACAACTCACAAGCCCAAAAAATATTTGCTAGTATTATTTAGATTTGTACAACCACACGATCTATTCTACAAGGCGATATGCAAATATATCAAGGGGTAGATATTATGCTTTTTATTAAAAAAGAAGTTAATGAAAAGGTTTAACATCTAAATTTTCTACTCCAGAGGCACAAAAGATCTTCCATCCATACATCGAGATGGTGCTTGCAAGTGTACAAGCATGTCTTGATTTATTCATACGTTAACTTTCACATTTATATCTAATCCACAAAACGAGCAATCGTTGTTCAAACGTAACCGCTCGACGAAGCTTTTTACCAAAACAATGCAAACACAAAGCGATCCATTTCGAGTGTTCATTAGTTTGATGTGATTGGTGAATAGTGCCTCCACCAAATATGCACCAAAATTTCGTCGAGCGGTTACGTTTGAGCAATGATTGCTCGTTTTGTGGATTAGATATAAACGTGAAAGGTAACAGATGAATAAAACAAGACATACTCTTTTTATTTGTGTTGGTTTGGTATTTTTGTTTTAAAAATTGAATTGCTGAGAATTGGTACAATATAGTATAGTTTAAGTTAGTGCTACATAAATACAATGCATATGTTGGACTGTGAATTAATTCATTTGGGTAGATGAGGCATCGTGCTTTCCAACCATAGTACAGTTGTTAAAATCCGAGCAGAAATGAGAAAGCTACAGCACATTTGGTGGAGGCATTATTCACCGATCACAGCAAACTGAGGGCGGCTTATACTGAACAATGATCGAATTACCTACTGTAGGCTATTTGGAAAAAAGCTTTGTCGAGCGGTTACTTTTGAACAACGATTGCTCGTTTTGTATATTAGATATATATAAATGTGAAAGTTAACAGATGAATAAACCAAGACATACTCTTTTAATTTGTGTTGGTTTGGTATTTTTATTGTAAAAAATGAATTTCTGAGAATTGGTACAAAATAGTAAAGTTTAAGTTAGCGCTACATAAATATAATGCATACTTTAGATTGGCAATTAATCCATTCGGGTAGATGAAGCATAATGCCATCCAACGATAGTAAAATCGTTAGAATCCGAGCAGAAATGATAAAGCTACAGCATATTTGGTGGAGGCAGTATTCATCGATCACAGCAAACTGTGGGCGGCTTATACTGAACCACGAATGAATCGCCTTAAAAAATGCATTGGAAAAAAGCTTCGTCGAGCGGTTACGTTTCAACAACGATTTCTCGTTTTGTAGATAACATATAAACGTGTAAGTTGTTAGGTTAATAAAGCAAGACATACTCTTTTAATTTGTGTTGGTTTGGTATTTTTATTGTAAAAATTGAATTGCTGAGAGTTGGTACAAAATAGTAAAGTTTAAGTTAGCGCTAGATCAATATAATGCATACTTTAAACTTGCAACCAATTAATTCAGATAGATGCAGTATCGTGCTTTCCAACGATGGTAAAATTTCTTAAATCCGAGCAGAAATGAGAAAGCTACAGCACATTTGGTGGAGACAGTATTCACTGATCCCATCAAACTGTGGGCGGCGTATAATGAACACTCAAAATTGATCGCTTTGTGTTTGCATTGCTTTGGTAAAAAGCTTTGTCGAGCGGTTACGTTTGAGCAACGATTGCTCGTTTTGTGGATTAGATATAAACGTGAAAGTTAACATATGAATAAACCAAGACATACTCTTTTAATTTGTGTTGATTTGGTATTTTTATTGTAAAAAATGAATTGCTGAGAATTGGTACAAAATAGTAAAGTTTAAGTTAGTGCTACATAAATATAATGCATACCGGTATATACTTTAAACTGGCAATTAAACCATTCTGGTAGATGAAGCATTACACCATTCAACGATAGTAAAAAACATCACACCATCCAACGATAGTAAAATTGTTAGAATCCAAGCAGAAATGAGAAAGCTACAGCATATTTGGTGGAGGCACTATTCACCGATCACAGCAAACTGGGGGCGGCTTATAATGAACAATGATCGAATCGCCTTGGCAATTAGTTCATTCGGGTAGATGAAGCATCGTGCTTTTCAACGATCTAAGCAGAAATGAGAAAGCTGAAGGCACTATTCACTACAAATACTTCAAAATCAATAGCCTTTCCGTTTTTACTTCTATTCCGCGTTTTTGCACCCTTCCTAAAAGTAGTTGCATTTTTTTGCATGACGTCACACATTTTCATGACGTCACTGACCAAGGCGGCCGATGCTAAACCAGCACCAAAGAAAGATAGCACAAGGCTGAAGTCGCTGACCGCAGTTTCCGCTAACCCAAACCGTAATCCTTACCCTAACGCTAACCCTCGCAGTTTCTACACTTTCCGCTAACACTAACCATAGGCTAATCTATGCTCTAACCCTAACCCTCGCTGATCACAGTTTCAGCTAAAATTTTCCGTAGTTTCCGCTAACCGCAGTTTCTGCTAACCCTTACCCTAACCATAAAGTAATATATGCTCTAACCCTAACCCTTGCTGATTGCAGTTTCCGCTAACTTTTACCCAACTCTAACCATAGAGTAATCTATGCTCTAACCCTAACCCTCGTTGATCGCAGTTTCCACAAACATTTTTTCGCTGTTTCCGCTAACCCTAACTCTAACCATCGAGTAATCTATGCTCTCTAACCCTAACTGATCGCAGTTTCCCCAAATATTTTTTCCGCAGTTTCCGCTAACCCTAACCCTTGAGTTTGTTTGCAGAAAATCCGATCAGCGACTTCGGCTTTTTGCTATTAAACTGCAATCAGTGACTTCGGCTTTTTTATTTTTTTCTCGATCTTTTCAGGGTACGAACTAGGTTGCACCCTATAGAAAACACTAACCTAAGGATTAGAGTAAACTACAATTGGTTTATCATGGCTTTTGAATATTACGGTATTATATTAAGTTATCGCATAGTGCAAAAATAAAAACTTACTCTTTTTTATGTGCAATATCTTGATGAACAATCTCAATAGAGCTCAGCAACGTAAATGATTCCCTCCATATTGCTCCAACCCATGTTCCAACAGAAAAGGCACAGATAGTTAGAAATATTGATGGCAAATTTTTTCTCATGACTCAGGCTAGGATGCAAAAATATCACAAACAGCCAGTATTCTGACAATGCAACATTGGTACATGTCGGCATGGGCAGTAGAAAGAGCAGATGAAAAAATTGCACCTGATAAAACCAGCAATTATTTATTTAAGAAAGTGGATTTATTACATGTACACTGTACAGTATTATTTGGTGCTCTTCCACAAGACGCCCTGTTGGTCAACCAGACAAAATAATGACGTCATAAAACGTCACACACATTGGAATGGACTATTATGAAGGAGGAAATGCGGGGTGGAAATGCAATCGTTGAAAAGCACAAGCATAGATCTAACCAACTAAATTAATACCAAGTCCCAAAATAGTACTAGCTCCATCTAGTGGCCACCTAAACTTGATCACATGCAAACCATTGCATTTCAATGGCGAATCGATCGTCTTCCAGTTCACGCCCTGCATGTTCACGATAATTAATTGTCTCCCATTTATTCATTTCTTGCTCAATTTCAACAGATTTGCTATCGTTGAAAAGCAAAAGCATAGATCTAACCAACTAAATTAATACCAAGTCCCAAAATACTACTAGCTTCATCTGGTGGCTACCTAAACTTGACCAAATTCAAACCATCACCAAAACTTCATTTTAAATGATAAACAATCTAAATTAAATCCAATTAAAAAAACATGTTACTGTTTATTGGAGGGCTAACTTTCATTGTTATATCTTATTCAATATGCGCGCAATCGTTGTTTGAAGACAGCCCCCCAACGAAGCTTTTGCCCAATGCATTTCAATGGCGAATCGATCGTCTTCCAGTTCACGCCCTGCATGATCACGATAATTAATTGTCTCCCATTTATTCATTTCTTGCTCAATGTCAACAGATTTGCTATCGTTGAAAAGCACAAGCATAGATCTAACCAACTCAATTAATACCAAATCCCAAAATACTACTAGCTCCATCTGGTGGCCACCTAAACTTGACCAAATTCAAACCATCACCAAAACTTCATTTTAAATGATAAACAATCTAAATTAAATCCAATTAAAAGAACATGTTACTGTTTATTGAAGGGTTAACTTTCATTTTTGTACCTTATTTAATATGCGCGTAATCGTTGTTCGAAGACAGCCCCCCAACGAAGCTTTTGCCCAATGCATTTCAATGGCGAATCGATCGTCTTCCAGTTCACGCCCTGCATGTTCACGATAATTAATTGTCTCCCGTTTATTCATTTCTTGCTCAATTTTAACAGATTTGCTATCGTTGAAAAGCACAAGCATAGATCTAACCAACTAAATTAATATTAAGTCCCAAAATAGTACTAGCTCCATCTGGTGGCTACCTAAACTTGAGCAAATTCAAACCATCACCAAAACTTCATTTTAAATGATAAGAACATTAAACGACAACCAAATAAAAGAACATGTTACTGTTTATTGAAGTGCTAACTTTCATTGTTATATCTTATTCAATATGCGCGCAATCGTTGTTCGAAGACAGCCCCCCAACGAAGCTTTTGCCCAATGCATTTCAATGGCGAATCGATCGTCTTCCAGTTCACGCCCTGCATGTTCACGATAATTAATTGTCTCCCATTTATTCATTTCTTGCTCAATTTCAACAGATTTGCTATCGTTTAAAAGCACAAGCATAGATCTAACCAACTAAATTAATACCAAGTCCCAAAATACTACTAACTCCATCTGGTGGCCACCTAAACTTGATCACATGCAAACCATCACCAAAACTTCATTTTAAATGATAAACAATCTATATTAAATCCAATTAAAAGAACATGTTACTGTTTATTGGAGGGTTAAATTTCATTTTTGTATCTTATTTAATATGCGCGTAATCGTTGTTCGAAGACAGCCCCCCAACGAAGCTTTTGCCCAATGCATTTCAATGGCGAATCGATCGTCTTCCAGTTCACTCCCTGCATGTTTACGATAATTAATTGTCTCCCATTTATTTATTTCTTGCTCAATTTCAACATATTTGCTATCGTTGAAAAGCACAAGCATAGATCTAACCAACTAAATTGATACCAAGTCCCAAAATACTACTAACTCCATCTGGTGGCCACCTAAACTTGATCACATGCAAACCATCACCAAAACTTCATTTTAAATGATAAACAATCTAAATTAAATCCAATTAAAAAAACATGTTACTGTTTATTGAAGGGTTAACTTTCATTTTTGTATCTTATTTAATATGCGCGTAATCGTTGTTCGAAGACAGCCCCCCAACGAAGCTTTTGCCCAATGCATTTCAATGGCGAATCGATCGTCTTCCAGTTCACGCCCTGCATGTTTACGATAATTAATTGTCTCCCATTTATTTATTTCTTGCTCAATTTCAACAGATTTGCTATCGTTGAAAAGCACAAGCATAGATCTAACCAACTAAATTAATACCAAGTCCCAAAATACTACTAACTCCATCTGGTGGCCACCTAAACTTGATCACATGCAAACCATCACCAAAACTTCATTTTAAATGATAAACAATCTAAATTAAATCCAATTAAAAGAACATGTTACTGTTTATTGAAGGGTTAACTTTCATTTTTGTATCTTATTTAATATGCGCGTAATCGTTGTTCGAAGACAGCCCCCCAACGAAGCTTTTGCCCAATGCATTTCAATTGCGAATCGATCGTCTTCCAGTTCACGCCCTGCATGTTCACGATAATTAATTGTCTCCCATTTATTCATTTCTTGCTCAATTTTAACAGATTTGCTATCGTTGAAAAGCACAAGCATACAGTAGATCTAACCAACTAAATTAATATCAAGTCCCAAAATAGTACTAGCTCCATCTGGTGGCTACCTAAACTTGAGCAAATTCAAACCATTATCAAAACTTCATTTTAAATGATAAGAACATTAAACGACAGCCAAATAAAAGAACATGTTACTGTTTATTGAAGTGCTAACTTTCATTGTTATATCTTATTCAATATGCGCGCAATCGTTGTTCGAAGACAGCCCCCCAACGAAGCTTTTGCCCAATGCATTTCAATGGCGAATCGATCGTCTTCCAGTTCACGCCCTGCATGTTCACGATAACTAATTGTCTCCCATTTATTCATTTCTTGCTCAATTTCAACAGATTTGCTATCGTTGAAAAGCACAAGCATAGATCTAACCAACTCAATTAATATCAAGTCCCAAAATACTACTAGCTCCATCTAGTGGCCACCTAAACTTGATTACATGCAAACCATCACCAAAACTTCATTTTAAATGGATAAACAATCTAAATCAAATCCAATTAAAAGAACATGTTACTGTTTATTGAAGTGCTAACTTTCATTGTTATATCTTATTCCATATGCGCGCAATCGTTGTTCGAAGACAGCCCCCCAATGAAGCTTTTGCCCAATGCATTTCAATGGCGAATCGGTCGTCTTCCAGTTCACGCCCTGCATGTTCACGATAATTAATTGTCTCCCATTTATTCATTTCTTGCTCAATTTCAACAGATTTGCTATCGTTGAAAAGCACAAGCATAAATCTAACCAACTAAATTAATATCAAGTCCCAAAATACTACTAGCTTCATCTGGTGGCCACCTAAACTTGACCACATGCAAAATATCACTTGTCGATTGTTGTAGAAAAATTAAATCTTCGTGTTTCTTAATAGTTGCACTGAGGTCTCCACAGGGCCTCTGAGAAAAATTTTCAGTAAGGGTACGAAGAGTCATTCCGGGCCCCCCTCTCACTCCGGGCCCTCTTTGTCTTTGGCAAAGCGAGTGATTTTACTTAGGCGTATTGCACACCATACAACATTTTACTGCAGAATTGGTCATTTGTGCGCAATAATAGCATCAGGCTGCAATAAAACTATTATTTAGTGTTTTGTGTTGTGTATAGCCTATTGTAGCGATTCATTATTTCAACATATAATTTTTCCTGCCTTTTACTAAAGTTTCTGTAATTTTCCATTTTTTGATTTCTGACTTCACCCAATTGTACTTTTCCGGCGGTAGCGGTCGACACTTCGCAAAGCATGGATGACCCCGTACGTCAGTAGGTTTTAAAACAGAGCATTGGTAAGTACTTGTTTTCCTTATTTCTATATTAAAATTGTCGCAATATCTCTTGTTGTAGATCTCACACTTTAATTGTAGTTTTAACCTTATATAATCAATATTATGGCCCCAAGAAAATCTCGACCCGAAAGCGAATATCGCGAACCCTCTACTAAAATTAAAATCTCTCCTGGCGAAAAGTTTTGCGACACCTTTTGGCGAGATACCCCCAGGTTGTGGTTCACCATCTTAGAAAATAGATTCATAACTTATCAGATTGATTGCCAACGTCTGAAAACAGACAAACTTGTATCGTGTCTGCCTTACGATATTATTGTAAACATACAAGACTTAATCAGCGCCGGGGCAGACTATGATAAATTAAAGGAACGCTTACTTCAGCGTTTCGAACCGACGTTGAACGAACGTATCGCTGACGTCATGTCACTGTCTGAAATCGGCGATCGACTGCCCTCCGAAGTGCTGGCCGAGATGCGAGCAAAACTTCCTCAAAATGTCGCATCGACGGAATTAATTCGGGAATTGTTTGTAAATAAACTCCCGAATCAAATCAAACTTGTTTTGGCTGGCAACCTCGAAATGTCATTAGACGAATTAGCAAAAGCTGCCGATCAAATGTCAAAACTAACAAACGTTTCCCATGCCACAGTAAACGCAGTGCAGCATACTACAGAACAAAATCCCAATGCCCAACTAATGCAACAGATTGATCGCTTACAACATCAAATGGAACACTTGTCGGCAAGTGTGTCTAATCTTCAGTCTGACCGAAGCCGTCAACCTGTTAATTCCTTCCCAAACCGATATCGCACATCATTTCAGACGCCCAGATCCAACGTTCCCCAAAGACAACAACCTACTTGCTTTTATCATCAAAGGTTTGGCTACGCCGCCTTTAAGTGTCAATGGCCATGCTCATGGAACACAGCACGGCCTAACAACCCCCATTCAACGCAAAATAACAGACAGAAGCCAAAAAACGAGGGGTCGGCCCTAAGGTAGGTATATCACACTTAGGGCCAGGTTTCAATAACAACATGCTATTTCTTGAAGATCTAAATTCCCAACAGCTATTTCTTTGCGACACCGGTGCTGCTGTGAGCTGCGTTCAACCTACTCGATTAGAAAAAAATTCTATTTCATTTTCCAACGACATCTTGTATGCAGCCAATAATACTAAAATACCGACTTACGGCAGACGTACCATGGACATCAAAATTGGGTACGATCAAATAAAGACTTGGACATTTATAATCGCCGATGTAAAACAAAATATTATTGGTCTAGATTTTTTACAGCATTTCAATTTGTCAATTAACCCGAAGAATAAATGCATTATTGATGAAACCACGAAACAACGTCACGCACTGCAACATTTACGCAAACAAGCTAGTATCGCACCTATATCACTGACAAAGTACAACGAGTTTTCAGCAATATTGGACAAGTTCCCCGAGCTACCAGCACTCGACTCTCTAGCGCCTCTCAAGGAATACAAAAAGCCAAATGCCAACAATTAAATGCTACGACGACCTCAATGATCTCCAACTGCGATGATCTCTAGTAAACAAAAAGGAGACAAGGCTGCTGCTGCATTTGCATCAACTCAATCGGCATGGTCTGCTTTTCAACAGAAAAAGCCAGACAAACAATGAATGCCTGCTACGGTTTTCAACGGCGCTTACAAAACAATTAATGTTTCTACGAGGTGGACTCTTCAACACAGCACAAACTCAGACATTCCTTTGCGGAAGGCGGTGGACTCTTCTTATACGGCACAAACTCAGACATTCTTTTGCGGAAGGCGGTGGAACCACGCAGAATCACTTCGCGACACGATATCACAAACATAACACCACCTTATTATCATAAACACTAAACATACCTATTTCATACTATGTCTGTTAAAATTGTGTTAGCGTTTTTAACTCCTTAAATTTGAGCTAAACTTGGTACCCTTGGTTCCAATTTAGCCCAAATTTGGGGGGGCCTCTGTAGCGATTCATTATTTCAACATATAATTTTTCCTGCCTTTTACTAAAGTTTCTGTAATTTTCCATTTAAACTGCTCCCGAAGTAAATAAGAAAAAGGGAACACAAAATAAAATGGTTTGTTCGTCCTTTGACCAGAGCTCTATCACACGAAACCAGCTCACATCAAACGAGCTCAGTTAGACTAGTTCAGCTCTCAGAAAAACGTTAAATTGATTGTTTAATTAAAATGTAATAACTCGTGATAATGTTTCACTATCCTGTAATTTCATTATTCTGTACTGTTTAAATTCAAATTGTGTTAAAGACCTACAACATTATATGAACACCTTCTGATAACTTAAAATTATAATTCGAATAACAATTGTGTGGAAATCAGTTCATGGAGTCAGATAGCCAAACTAGATAAATTAGATAGATAGAAATTTCATCACCCAGTCAGACAGCCTTACTATTAATTCTTATCAACAACACTTTTATAAGTTACGTAAAATAAAATATTACCACACTATCATGTGATCTGTCCCTCGCCAATTTGCGTAGGCTATCCTGCATTGGATTCGTGTGTCAGTTGTTGATGCCGGTGCTGTTGAGAGGTGTCGTTTGTAGCTTACAGCTTTAATGCAAAATTTTCAAATTCATTCATTTATTTCTCTTAGATGTAGCCTATAATTAGTCCTGATGAGGACACTATGATTTGGTGTCGAAAACGTTGGATTTAGTAGTGTTTCTTGTTTTTTTGTGTGTTTAATAAAAAATGTTAAATCCACTAACGTTACTGAGTGTTATATGTATCTGGTACAACAAGTCAAGCTCTCTACCAAGGCTCAAACATAACATCTTGTCAAAACATCATCAAATTAATCGTCTGACCAATAAGCTTTCTTCATTAACTTTTGTATTCACCACATGCCTAGCAGAGGTGAACGAAGTTACTTTTTTTGACTCGGTTCCGTTCCTGCTCCGAAAGTGTTGACTCCGGCTCTTGCTCCAACTCCGAAATCCATTTTGAAGTGAAATAAGCGTGAAACTACCTTTTTCAAATAATTTTTAAAAAACACAAAAAAGCCCAAAATCACCCGAGCTTTTTAAAAAAGCCCGGGTTTTTCTCAACCCTGCTTTTGCTTCCCTATGTCCTCCCCCCCCCCCCCGAACAGGAGAAAAACCAACTTTTACGATTTAATTTTGGGTGCTTTAAAACGAAACATTTTTTGCACGTAAAGCATTAAATCACCACTTTGGGCCCCTAATTTGCGTGCAATGCACTCAATTACTTTTCCGGGCCCTTTTGCTACATTACGGGCCCCCAGGACTAGAGGATAACAACTTTTATGCTTGAATTTAGTCGTTTAGGGTGGTTTTAACCATCATTTTTTTCGCGTAAAGTATAAAATTACAATTTCGGGCTTCCCAACAATCACAGGCCTGGGCCCTCAAGGGTATGCCGTACCCTCAGTACCCTCTTCTCATAGGCCCTGAGTCTCCAAGCAAAATATTCAAACACAAACGGTTTTGAAACAACAAATATTCGTGCTTGTACGAAAAGCATACTATGTGGCTTCAGGCCACGTCATCACTATTGATGAACACGAATATTTGCCATTTGTTGATAACGTACAGATCTATTCGGAGGATTTGTTGAGGAATCAGCATCAAATCGGTGGACCTGGCCAGTGGCCACATCGTCGCTATCGGTGAGTCCTTGGTGGCCAGACGAAAACGAGAAAATTCACAAGGGCGCCCAGTGCCACAGCAGTGGATCTTCGGCGGGATTGACACCACAACAAAGTAAGTTATATAATATGTGCATGTTTACGCACTACAACTAGGCCTACGCCTAGTCAACTACGTTCGAGCAGGTGAGCAATATCACTTGGGCTTGGGATTTGAAGGAATATTTGACACTTTTATTTAACCCACCCTACTTAGGGCACTTTCTTTTGCTTCTCAATGCCTGTAGATATCCCTAGTAAATTGTGCTATTAGAGAATGCTTCATCGTAATGGTACCGCGGCGGGACAGGGCTACACTGGAGGCAGAAATTCTACGCCACATCGCACAGGAACAGAGATTCATTCCGATGAATGGGGTGCATACTCTAATTTGTCTAGTGAGTGTTTCTTGTAGTTCTATTTTAAAATGACATACACTAACATGTAAATACTTAACGTGGATTATGTTAAACATTAAATGGATTAGATGAAGTACATAAAACGCATGTAGATTAAACATTTGTGTATACTAGGTGTACTGAGAGTAAAAATGTGTAGGGGAGATGTGGCACCCATGGGACGAATATGACATTATTTCTAATGAAACATTATTTTAAAGCAAATCATGAACTAAAGCAATTTTATTGCAAAGTTTAGTCATTGTTTCATAACATGAAATTAAAACAGTGATGACTGTAGGCTAATATTCTTTATTGTTTTTTTTATCATCATTAAAAAGTGTCAGACAACTGTCCCATAGGTTGCTTACACACATGATCAATGGGACAAGGGGCTATGTCCCAGGGGACACTTTGCTAGATAGGCTACATCAATTGATTGTCAAGGGTATGATGGAATGAAAGAGACTCAAGAGAAAAGAAGCAGAACGTGGTTTCTTGGTTTTCATCAATAAATAGACCCGCTTTTCTTTTCAGACATGATAAAATAAGACACTTTAAAGGTTCAATGAATTGAAATCTAAAAAGGTATATACTTTTGCCATGATCTATAGCAAAGTGTAGTGTAATAAGGCTTTTTAAGATTGTACAAAATAAAGCAGTAGCTCTTATCTACATTCCTAGTGAAAAATACTTTTTAAGTGAAAAAAATTCCTTTCAGCCTTAAAATAATGTAGGATTATGTCCCAAAAGTGATTGCTTGCACAGTCCCATTGGTCATTCAAACACCAGTTTGTGTTTAGCTTGTCTGAAGACATATCACAGTACAATGTGTACTTTTCTGTTGTGATAGCATCAGACCCAACCATATGGCTTAAACTGTCATGCCAGGTCCCACTTGATACAACTTATTCATAGTGTAGAAATTGTTAACAAAAGTTAACCATTTAAAGTTACTTTGGGAGCAGAAAAAACAATCAACTGACCTCGCCACTTAACTGCACAGCTCCTTTTCAAAAAGCACGATGGCTCATGTCAAAAGAATTATGCATCCAATAAAAATAAATTTACCAATTTAACATGTTTTTGTTATTTCTATTTGGAAACCGTTGCAGCAAGCATTTTACGCTGAAACTTATTTAAAGTTGCTTTCGTATTTTTTTAGATCTTGGATATCGCCACCAAACGGTCAACCATCACCATCATTATGGTTCGGCCACAGGGGTGTGGCACCACAAAGCACATGATACCTGGGTATCTTGATGAATTTATGTGGCGACATCAGTTTCCACGGGGACGACATTTTCCGGAAGTTCTCCGCGTCATAAGGGAGTCCTATCCCTTACTGTAGCCACCACATCGTCCATTTGCCAAAAAAAACAGCCCTTTTCAGAGCTACCTAATGATAAAAAAGAGTTGCTGCCCACATACTTTGTGATATTTATTCTATAACAAACCGACTAGGCTAACAAAAGTGCAATGTCAGATGAAACAAAATAATTGTTTTAACTTACGGTACGTTTGTAACATGATTTTTGTGTGTCAACGTTTAAGGATTGGACCTATGAATCATTTTGTTTACACGCACGGATGCCTTTGGGAAAACGACTTCGTGTGGTAATGAAAGAACACGAGAATGCAAGCCCAAGTCATTTCATTACGGTTTCGTTACTTACCTTTGATCCATATTTAAGCCTAGGTTCATTAGGCTTAGCCTATGTGTTCTGAAAAAATTTCTTGGCTAAGCTTTGAACAAAACATAAGCTAAGTATCCGCACCCACTGTCTCGCTGGTTGTTGTTGCTTTTTATTATTTGCAGAGGTTTCTCCATCCAAATAGGAACAATTTTCTGGCTCCTGCACTTGGAGCTGACATCACTTGCTTCCTCAACCGAGCTTTTCCAGTTGATGTCGACTGAGGGCCGAGTGACAAGAATTCTTCCACCACCTCCGAAAGGATCAAAGTTCTACACCGCTCTAGAGCACACATCGCTTTCCTATTGATCAGTGTTTGTTACATCACTTGATTCGGACAAGCCATTACACCACCAATTAGGCTATTTGTGTGCCTGATCCTAATCCTTTCTATGACTTTAGCATTTTATCAATATAAATGGGAGACAATTATTTATCGTAATCACGCAATGTGAATCCAGAAAGACGATCGATTCGTCATTGAAATGCATTGTGCAAAAGCTTCGTTGGGAGGCTGTCTTCGAACAACGATTGCTCGTATATTCAATAAGGTATAACAATGAAAGTTAGCACTTCAATAAACAGTAACATGTTCTTTTAATTGGCTGTCGTTTAATGTTCTTATCATTTAAAATGAAGTTTTATTAATGGTTTGAATTTGGTCAAGTTTAGGTGGCCTCCAGATGGAGCTAGTAGTATTTTGGGACTTGATATTAATTTAGTTGGTTAGATCTACTGTATGCTTGTGCTTTTCAACGATAGCAAATCTGTTGAAATTAAGCAAGAAATGAATAAATGGGAGACAATTAATTATCGTGATCACGCAGGGCGTGAACTGGAAGACGATCGATTCGCCATTGAAATGCATTGGGCAAAAGCTTCGTTGGGGGGCTGTCTTCAAACAACGATTGCGCGCATATTGAATAAGATATAACAATGAAAGTTAGCACTTCAATAAACAGTAACATGTTCTTTTATTTGGTTGTCGTTTAATGTTTTTATCATTTAAAATGAAGTTTTGATGATGGTTTGAATTTGGTCAAGTTTAGGTGGCCACTAGATGGAGCTAGTAGTATTTTGGGACTTGATATTAATTTAGTTGGTTAGATCTATGCTTGTGCTTTTCAACGATAGCAAATCTGTTGAAATTGAGCAAGAAATGAATAAATGGGAGACAATTAATTATCGTAAACATGCAGGGCGTGAACTGGAAGACGATCGATTCGCAATTGAAATGCATTGGGCAAAAGCTTCGTTGGGGGGCTGTCTTCGAACAACGATTACGCGCATATTAAATAAGATACAAAAATGAAAGTTAACCCTTCAATAAACAGTAACATGTTCTTTTATTTGTTTGTCGTTTAATGTTTTTATCATTTAAAATGAAGTTTTGATGATGGTTTGAATTTGGTCAAGTTTAGGTGGCCACTAGATAGAGCTAGTAATATTTTGGGACTTGATATTAATTTAGTTGGTTAGATCTATGCTTGTGCTTTTCAACGATAGCAAATCTGTTGAAATTGAGCAAGAAATGAATAAATGGGAGACAATTAATTATCGTGAACATGCAGGGCGTGAACTGGAAGACGATCGATTCGCCATTGAAATGCATTGGGCAAAAGCTTCGTTGGGGGGCTGTCTTCGAACAACGATTGCGCGTATATGGAATAAGATATAACAATGAAAGTTAGCACTTCAATAAACAGTAACATGTTCTTTTAATTGGATTTAATTTAGATTGTTTATCATTTAAAATGAAGTTTTGGTGATGGTTTGCATGTGATCAAGTTTAGGTGGCCACTAGATGGAGCTAGTAGTATGTTGGGACTTGATATTAATTTAGTTGGTTAGATCTACGCTTGTGCTTTTCAACGATAGCAAATCTGTTGAAATTGAGCAAGAAATGAATAAATGGGAGACAATTAATTATCGTGAACATGCAGGGCGTGAACTGGAAGACGATCGATTCGCCATTGAAATGCATTGGGCAAAAGCTTCGTTGGGGGGCTGTCTTCAAACAACGATTGCGCGCATATTGAATAAGATATAACAATGAAAGTTAGCACTTCAATAAACAGTAACATGTTCTTTTATTTGGTTGTCGTTTAATGTTCTTATCATTTAAAATGAAGTTTTGATAATGGTTTAAATTTGCTCAAGTTTAGGTAGCCAGTAGATGAAGCTAGTAGTATTTTGGGACTTGATATTAATTGAGTTGGTTAGATCTATGCTTGTGCTTTTCAACGATAGCAAATCTGTTGAAATTGAGCAAGAAATGAATAAATGGGAGACAATTAATTATCGTAAACATGCAGGGCGTGAACTGGAAGACGATCGATTCGCCATTGAAATGCATTGGGCAAAAGCTTCGTTGGGCGGCTGTCTTCGAACAACGATTACGCGCATATTAAATAAGATACAAAAATGAAAGTTAACCCTTCAATAAACAGTAACATGTTCTTTTAATTGGATTTGATTTAGATTGTTTATCATTTAAAATGAAGCTTTGGTGATGGTTTGAATTTGGTCAAGTTTAGGTGGCCACCAGATGGAGCTAGTAATATGTTGGGACTTGGTATTAATTTAGTTGGTTAGATCTATGCTTGTGCTTTTCAACGATAGCAAATCTGTTGAAATTGAGCAAGAAATGAACAAATGGGAGACAATTAATTATCGTGATCATGCAGGGCGTAAACTGGAAGACGATCGATTCGCCATTGAAATGCATTGGGCAAAAGCTTCGTTGGAGAGCTGTCTTCAAACAACGATTGCGCGCATATTGAATAAGATATAACAATGAAAGTTAGCACTTCAATAAACAGTAACATGTTCTTTTATTTGGTTGTCGTTTAATGTTCTTATCATTTAAAATGAAGTTTTGATAATGGTTTGAATTTGCTCAAGTTTAGGTAGCCACCAGATGGAGCTAGTAGTATTTTGGGACTTGATATTAATTGAGTTGGTTAGATCTATGCTTGTGCTTTTCAACGATAGCAAATCTGTTGAAATTGAGCAAGAAATGAATAAATGGGAGACAATTAATTATCGTAAACATGCAGGGCGTGAACTGGAAGACGATCGATTCGCAATTGAAATGCATTGGGCAAAAGCTTCGTTGGGGGGCTGTCTTCGAACAACGATTACGCGCATATTAAATAAGATACAAAAATGAAAGTTAGCACTTCAATAAACAGTAACATGTTCTTTTAATTGGATTTGATTTAGATTGTTTATCATTTAAAATGAAGCTTTGGTGATGGTTTGAATTTGGTCAAGTTTAGGTGGCCACCAGATGGAGCTAGTAATATGTTGGGACTTGGTATTAATTTAGTTGGTTAGATCTACGCTTGTGCTTTTTAACGATAGCAAATCTGTTGAAATTGAGCAAGAAATGAACAAATGGGAGACAATTAATTATCGTGATCATGCAGGGCGTAAACTGGAAGACGATCGATTCGCCATTGAAATGCATTGGGCAAAAGCTTCGTTGGAGAGCTGTCTTCAAACAACGATTGCGCGCATATTGAATAAGGTATAACAATGATTTAAAATGACAATCATTAAATTAAAATTTCATTAAAATAACAATCATTTAAAATGAAGCTTTGGTGATGGTTTGAATTTGGTCAAGTTTAGGTAGCCACCAGATGGAGCTAGTAGTATTTTGGGACTTGGTATTAATTTAGTTGGTTAGTTTGTTTTGTTTGTTTATCTTTATCCTGCATTGCGGGAAAGCGGACTTGAGCGCTATGCATCGGTGTACGCCTTCCGACGTACACCTGACCCACGCTGCAGCCGACGGCAATGTCTGTTTCCGGTTGTCTACTCTACTTATGACTTAAATTTGGTACTACCCATTACTCGAAATCGATCACTGGGTAGAGGCAATTATCGTAAAGTTTCTTGCCCAGAGAAACAACAGCAAGTGCGGGTGGCTGGAATCGAACATGCAGGCTCTCGACTGCGAGCCCAACGCGCTAACCACTCGGCCACGGCTGCGATTAGATCTATGCTTGTGCTTTTCAACGATAGCAAATCTGTTGAAATTGAACAACAAATGAATAAATGGGAGACAATTTCCTTCTGGTTTGTTTCATTGCATTTCCACCCCGCGTTTCCTCCTTCATAATAGTCCATTCCAATGTGTGTGACGTTTTATGACGTCATCATTTTGTCTGGTTGACCAACAGGGCGTCTTGTGGAAGAGCACCTATTATTTAAGGTAGCCACTTTAACGAGTCGACATTCTGCCACTGAAATTGATTAGAATGAAACCGCCAACCAATCACAAGCTACGGTTTAAATGACGTAAAAAATGGCGAAAAGAAGATAGAAAGCAAATTAAGTGATGTTTTTTTTTGTCAGCTGGTTGACTTAGGGGTTAGGGCTAGAAAGTAGTCATTTCATTGACGCGGGTTCGATTCCCACTCCCACTCCCACTACTGCTATTGCTCTTTTTTTTCTGTATTTACCAAATCAACTTCAAAACAAGCATTAACTCTCTGAATGAGTGCGAGAAGGATCACAGTTGGACGGTAGCCTCTTATAACATGTTCTGATTGATTGGCGGTTGCATTCTAATCAATTTCAATGGCAAAATTTCGACTTGTTAAAGTGGCTACCATTATTTAAGGGATTTGCCATATTTTTTAATGCTGCCGACTTGATTAGTTTTTCAACGTATTAACGTTACATTTTGTACTTGGCGCTATGGCTGTGCAAAAAGATACGGAGCCTATGTGGTTATGTCGGCAGCCGTGGCCGAGTGGTTAGCGCGTTGGGCTCGCAGTCGAGAGCCTGCATGTTCGACACCAGCCACCCGCAATTGCTGTTGTTTCTCTGGGCAAGAAACTTTACGACAATTGCCTCTATCCAGTGATCGATTTCAAGTAATGGGTAGTACCAAATTTAAGTCATAAGTAGAGTAGACAACCGGAAACAGACATTGCCATCAGCTGCAGCGTGGGTCAGGTGTACGTCGGAAGGCGTAGGCTAAACCGATGCATAGCGCTCATGTCCGCTTTCCCGCCATGCAGGATAAATATATGAAAAACAAACAAACAAACAAATGCAACAACAAGTCTGAGTGCATAATTGAGGTTATTGACTTGCTTGAGAAAACAGCCTCAGACTATAATCACAATATATATACAGTAGGCTTATATGGGAAATATAGCCTCTGCCTAAAAAATAACAGGTAATCTGCTTAACTAATATTAACAGTTAAGCAAACTAAAAAGTAACAGTTAAAAAGAACTGTTAGTGTTTAGGCCCAGTGGCGGCTCGTGCCATGGGGCTGCAGCCTGCAGCCTCAAAGAACGAAAAGAAACAATATATGTTTTCCTCTGTGTTTGTCCGAGCCGGAAAAGTTTCGTTTGGCAACACCGATATTGGGCAAACTGCTCTGCAGCCATAGACATCTTATTATAACTAGACCGCGCATCGTCACTTCTCTCGTTTACGATTTTTGAAGAAAGCAGGTTCAGACGTCAGCCATTATTAGTGTACCTATTCCGCGCGTTTGCCAATGCTTTTGTAGGGACCCGTAATGAATTTTCATTGTTTTGAATTCAATTCAATTTATTTTTCCTTGTCAGAATGCAAAACAAATGATATTGTGAAAAAGAAATACAGGAACAAAACCAACAAAAGGAAAAGGTGGCAAAACTATTATGGTTTAAGACGTGCATGAACGGATTTAATATTGCGGTATATGAATCGATAAATATACAGTAGTTAAGCACGGCCACCAAACCTGATACTTTAAAACAAGTAGAAGTAGATGAATTAATTAGTTAAGAATCAGTCGCCTCCTCGTTCCTGAAACAACTGGAGCGCCAATTCTTAAAGCAATGAGAACACGACTGAACACAACTTAACTTTCTACAAAATGTAATTCTCCTATAATATTTGCGTTTCTTAAAAAACTCAGTTGTTGTGAACAAATAATTGACAAAACAAATAGTTTTCTATGCAACAACACAACCGCAGCTTTTACCAGGATTCTGTTCAATAGAGATTGATGGCTTTCGATTTTCTCCGTTGTAGCAAAACGTTGCATTATGACGTAAATTCGTGTGATTTCATCAACAATAACTTTTAAAGAAATAGCTTCAGTTTCAAGTTGCTGTGAAATAACAACTAATAAATATCTCCGCAATTCACCTAGTATGACGAAATCTTTATATGATTTCACCTTTGCTGTTCTACAATCGCAAACATATTGTTAGAATTTGTTAATTTATGCTGCCAAAATGTGCGCAAAGATAACGTTATGTGCAAGGTGCCGCTTTGAACTGAGTTCACACACTTTACCTGTTCAACCCAGCTTCTTATCATTTAAAGATAGAAGTGGACTTTTTAAACCTTCTTTCAGTGTTGTATATATTTGTGAAGAAACTGAATTATGCATTAAACGGTTACTAACTACCACAGCTGGGAGATTACCTCTTCATCCAGGCATTGTGGAAGCTATTGCGGTAGCTGTGCTTGGAAATATAAACCATTCCAAGATATTTACTAATCTCACGGATCTTGTGTTTGAATGCACCGTTACCGATAATCACATTTTTACGCTAGTCAAAACTGTGTCCAAATGTTATTTAAAAATTAGGTTTTACCACATTGGTAAGGAAACCTGCAAGCAAATACAAGGCAAATTGGTTCGTAAAACGCTTAACAAAACAGTACTTTTCAAACACCAATAAACTACTTCCTTTCGACATCACATCAGTATTGGTGAATATTTAATTTGTTTTGATTTTGTTGAGCTATAGGCCTACGTTATAGCCGCTATAATATAGCGTATCATTTGCTTAGGTTTGATGTAATACACTGTTTGTTGCTGTTTTTACAATAGGCTAATCATCAGCTCAGCTGTAACGCCAAATTGAATACGGTAAGAGTTCTGCTGAACTGCTGGAAATGATGCATTCAGTGTATCGTATACGTGCTCTCGCATCGCAGTGTTTTTGCTTTATATTATAGACTGTATGTATAATTCTGTGCAATTTAACACATGCTTTTATTCATTTCATAGATGAATAAAACCTCTATTACACCAAAGTTCTAAATTATAGTTAACAAGTTAGTTTTCTGCAGAAGCGCAACCAGCTCAGAAATGTTATCGTTAACAGCGCAGCTTTCACGCGAGTTTGAGACACTAACAATGGCCGCCGCCTTTTTTCAATTTCTTCAATCGAAATACGAGAAGCGCAGTCTAGTTATAATAAGATGTCTGTGTCTGCAGCAGTGTTGTTCAGGATCCGGATTTTTGGAGTCTGATCCTGCCGGATTTGAAGAAATTTTTCGGATCCGGATTGGATTGGATTCAATTTTTCCCAAGCTGGATCCGGAGCCGGATTATCCGAATCCAAATCTGTTTAACTTTGTTTAGTTACGTTTTAATAAATTGAATGACATAAATTCCATGTAGTTGCTGTTCTTCGTTTCAGGGAAGCTAGCCTCCGTAGATCTGGCAGCACTAGTCTGATACCGATGTACGGTACTCGCAGAGTCGCAGCTCGCAGTCTGTCGCACTCAGCAGAAGCAAACCAGCAACTAAGCAAAGGCAGGCATGCCACGCTAAGAGGTTGATGAAAGTAGCCTACCTCGGTACTAGAAAGTGCTGGCCGGTGCCCAGCAGAAGCTAAAAAGTTTGCCATAGTAGATCTCTTGTTGCTGTGCAGTATACTATTATGCTTTTAACTTGACATTTTAGATTATATTCACATTATCAACTGTTGATGCTTTACTTGTACTCAACTCTGTGTTTAGGTCTGAGGAAGAATAGTTTTCTGAACGACTTACATTTCTGTATGGTTCAGGGAAGTTAGCATGTGATTAGTGACAATTTATTATACACTGATCTTATAATGACATTACTGTATATAAATGACTTACCAAATTCAACAAACATGAATGTTAAACTATTTGCTGACGACACCAATCTTACGATGAGCGACAAATGTGAAATAAATTTGCAGAACAATGTGAATGCCGAAATGCAAAAAGTTTACAACTGGTTGAAGCTTAATAGATTATCATTAAATTTCTCAAAAACTGAATACATGCTAATAACAAATAAAAAACACATAAAAAATTTTAACATTAACATTGGTAACACAAGCATTCAACAAAAAGATCAAATAAAATACCTTGGCGTTTACATAGATAACAAATTAACATGGAAATATCACATAGATAAAATTTGCGGAAAAGTAGCAAAAGGTTCATGGGCGTTGCTTAAACTCAGAAATTATGTCAACACAGACACTTTAAAAGATGTGTATCACGCTTTGATTTACTGTCATTTGCAATATTGTATTTCAAGCTGGGGAAAGGCCTGTGACAGTGCACTGGATCCATTAATAAAATTACAAAAAAAGGTTATAAGAATAATTACGAAACAAAATTACTATGCTCACACTAATTTTTTATTTTTCAAAATGAACATCTTGAAACTAAAAGACATACATAACATTGAAATAAAAAAACATATGTACAAAGTTCATATGAATGAGTATCCGTCTACGTATTGTGATTTATTTACAAATGCTTCATCTATTCATCAGCATAACACAAGATATCAAACAGGCAACAATTATTTTATAAACAGATCAAACACAGAATTTGGCAAGAAGTCCATGCAGGTATTGGGACCAATGCTCTGGTCAGAGGTTCCAAGCAGGCTAAAAAACTTATCATTTCATTGTTTCAAAAAAGAGATCAAAACGTTAATTTTACAAAGCTACAGTGCATTGTAAGTGATATGTTATGGAAACCAACTTGTCAGTTGCTTCGGAAATTTTATTATTCTCTGCTTGCTTCATGGAATTTTGTGTTTTGGCCTACGTTATCATCAATATGTTTTTTTTTTTTTTGTGCGTATGCTGTTGTTGAAGCGCGGGAACGTTTCAATTATTATTTTTCTCTTGTAAGCTTATTTTAAATGGCAAAATCGTAATTTCCGTAGGGTGGCAATTGACTAGTAGACCGTATGGTCGTCTCGTTGTCTCCCTGTCGGTATGGGAACTTGTGTAACTTTTGTACTGTGTATATTGCATATTTCAAACATGTACCTATGTTCCTGTTACTGACAAATAAAACATTGATTGATTGATTGATTGATTGACATTTGTATCATTAGGCTATATTCAAAAACAGTATGCTTTTGATAAGTGTGTGTAATTGTGCATGCTTACACTGCTTTTTTCTTTGTTTTGTTATTGTCGTTTATTGTTGTGTTTCAGATTGATTACTGGTAGGCTGAGTGCTACTTTAATATCAGTATAAATTCATTATGCTGCAGGGCTCCCACACGCCACGGCATAAAATCATAAAATAGCATAAAATTTCACCCCCATCATAAAAAGTCATAAAATTGTCATAAAATTTGACCATTGGCATAAAAAATGCTACTATAAATATTGAAATTGATGTTGGGAAGAACGAAAATTCGAAGCCTGTGAATTTAATTGATGTTGGTACTAAAGATTCCAAAGCAATTGCTATTAGACCCAATTATTTCAAAATCAGACCAAACGAATTTCAGAAATTGGTGCATGAATTTCTACAAAAAATCTATCAAATATCTGATTGATCATTTGCCTTTGAATCGACCAATACTGAAATATGCTCAGTATCTTCACCCAGAGAAACGAAGTGCACATGGTGCTACCACTGCCATCTCGAATTTGACCATTAGAGTGGCTAGTGCGATGAAAGGACGTCTTTCATCTGTTTATGACATTCCTAACTCAACAACAGCAGAAGAGCTTTGCGACAAGGTTAGGGACCAGTGGCTGACGTACCAGTATGAAGATGTTAAAGAGGAATGGTATAAAAAAGCACAAGTGATACCACTAATGAGCCTACAACTTCCAAAAGTCAACGTAAATATTCCTATTGGCAAGATGCCTTAGAAAGATGTGGGTTGCTGCCGGCTGATGAGTATGAAAACCCTCAATCAAGCTACAAACAAATTGACCATTATTGGCTAAAAATAGGACATTTGCTTGACAAAAATGGAACTAAAAATACACCCAACTTACCAATCTTGCTCTAACTGTTTGCGCATTAAGTCACGGAAATGCTGCTCCTGAACGCGGCTTTTCAATTAATAAGGCTTTACTTGCCAGCCATGGCTACACAATACAAGAAGAAACCATTGTAGGCTATCTTTGCGAATTGTTAAAGAATGGATCGATAAGTTTGGAGGCACTTTAAAATGTCCTATCACACAAGAACTTCGGCAACAAGTAAAAGGAGCAAGAAGTAATTATATGGCTTTTTTGGAAGAAACAAACATTTTGAAAGAACGGGAGAGGCAGAATTGCCAAGAGCAAGAAGATGCTGCAGGAATTGAAACAGAAAAGTTGTCACGTAAGGCCTTGCTGAATGATGATATGGAGAGATGCGAGATTGAGTTGAAGACTGCAGAGGAAATTATTGAGCAAGGGAATGCTAAGCTGCAAGATGCTCTTTCTAGTAAAATACTTCATAAAAACGAACTATTGTCTGCGTTGGCGAAAATTAGTATTGGCCTTGAGAGAAAGCGTCGGTGCGATAAAGAACTGGCTGCCCGTAAATTGAAAAAAGTGAAGTTGGGGTGAAACGTAAGGGTTATTACTGCTCACCATACTTTGCATATTTGTGAAGTGGAGTAGTGGCTTTTCAAAAGTTTTTTGAACGTTGTAGACTGTAGGGCAGCCTTTGTGTTACACTTTTTATACCTTTGTTTGATTTTTTTAAATTTAATTGCATTTCTCACTGTGGCCAATTGTGTTTTATTGTGAAGTGGAAAAGTGGTGTTTCAGTATAATTTTTGGAAAGTTGTAGAATGTAGGGCATGTTTTGAGTTACGAACATGTGGCCAAATGTTCATAAACAACCACTTTGTATTGTGAATCGAAGCAATGTTATTCATTTTTAAAGTTTAATGCTGAAAATTTTACAGAGGTACTATACCTGGCAGTTTTCATATTTAAGTATTTTACATTGAAAGAATGTGGTGTGGTTGTTCTGAATTTAGTATAATAAGCACTGCTGCTGTAAAAAATATTGGTTTAAAATAGTTTTGCCAATTTTTAGACCAAAACAGTTTTTAACGATTGTATTTTTACCATTCCAAGTCGTGCAATTGTTGTGTACATGATCTTAAAAATCTGCTCAAAACATAAAAAAGCCATAAAATTGTACTGAATATCATAAAAAAAAGCATAAAAAATAGCCTGTTTTGAGCATAAAATCATAATAAAATTGAACAACACTAGCGTGGGACCCCTGAATTGCTGCAATTGAGACAAGGATGGTAGGGTAAGAAAAAAATGTTAGTGTAACATATGTCTGCTATAGGGTCTGCTACTATTCGGTGAGTCCAATTCGGTGAGTTTGATTCGGTGAGCTCCTAACCTCTAACCCCTAACCCTAAAACAGCAATGATAATTAGGTTACGGTACCCAATAATTAAAAAAAAAATTGAAAAAATCCCCCATTAAGGGATCAGACTCACCGAAACGGGCCATTCCGTCTGCTATAAGTATAATGCTAGTTTTCGGATCTGGATTGGATATTGCTTTTCCTATTATTTTTGGATCAGGATTGGATTCGGATATTTCTAAAAAATTTCGGATTGGATTGGATTATCAAATTTCAATATCCGCACAACACTGCTCTGCAGCCCGAGATTCTGGATTTCAAGCGCTCTGATTGGCTAAAAATTATCTTTGAAGCTCCACCTCTTTTGGTATTTTACAGAGTAGGCACTTTAACATTACCCACTCGTCGAAAAGCGTACTCGCGATTCAGCTGATTTCAGTCATGTGACTCGACACGTGATATTCTGATCGAAAAATTTTGATACAAAGAAATTTAACTGAATGCTTCGCTACAACCACCGTTGCCTAATGGTTAGGGCAGAGGAGTAGTAATTTCGATTTCGTGGGTTCGATTCCCACCCTTTGCTAATACTATTTTTTCTTCTGAACTGAGTGCAAGAAGGATCTTAATGACTGCAATCAATGGAGTTTATAAGGAAAATTGTGACTAAAACACAAAGCAATTTCACATTGAAAAGCAGCACTCTTCGACGAGTGGGTCATGTTAAAGTGTCTACCATTTTACAGAAATTTTTGAAAACAGCCCCACCTAACTGAATAACTTTACAGACTTTTTAAAGTTAGTTTTTATTTCACAGAGTAGCGATGAGCCATGAATGTAGAAGTGTTAGTTGTTGTAGAGTTAGGGTATTCAACAGGTTAAAGGAAGTGCTAGTTCAGCCTACAGCATCTCAAAATCACTTTCTTTGTGGGGTTTTCTTTGCCTGCCTTGCTCTTCTTTGCTATGAGCTAAACGCATCAAGATGTGTTCCCCTCACGACCATCAGCACTCTTGATAAAGCACCATGGCCGATCTTCATAGCAACTGTCCATACAAATCTTAAATATATCAGCTAAAGCTATAGCCTAAATATATTAGATGATATGAGATGTTCTACTGGTGCAATTTAAGCTAAACTATCACAAGATGTATACAGTGACAATCTGCTTTTATTCCGACGTTTCGTCAATCAGACACGACTGACTTCTTCAGGGGGCTAGACCAGGTAGTGACTACCTGTCTAGCATGGCAAAACACAGGACATATTGCTGAAAACAACTAAACATGCAAAATGAAAATTCAACTTCTGGACAAAAACTTATCGCGCGCAAAGTTTGAAAATAAGTTAGAGAAAAAGGGGGGACTTAATTGCGATCAACAAGAAACTTAAATAACAACAAGATAGGAGAGTGAACGGCATGAGTCATGAATCAAGTTTTGTACGCACTACTGCACAGTTTTACAATCAGCATGAAACCAATTTAAAAAACGTCAAATCAGCACTTACAATAGTTTTTTGTAGATAGCGGGAAAAGAGATGCCATCATTGCGATTCATTACATGAGGCTTTTGATTGATGAACCAACTTTCAGAAAACATTCGCTTTTTGTAATCACTTTCAAATTTTAGAATTGCTCCAAGTTATTTTATGATCTGAAGCAGGCCCGCAACCAGGGGGGGGCATTGGGGGCATTTGCCCCCCCCCGAAATTTTTTGAAAAAATTTTAAGCGTTCTATGCAGTATGAAATGTACTATGAATAGTACGTCGTACACGTAAAGCCATACTATCGAAACCGAAAGTAGGCTACGCTGGTTGTGGAAGCCATGCTAACGATTTTGTTCGATAAACTAGGCTGGCATCCTCATTATCTGTTACTCAAATTCCAAGCGCGGAATTGGTGTTAAACAAAATTGCCAAATCAAGTAGAAAGTTAGACATTATGCTCTAAATTAAAATGTCATTTTGCATTTGCAAAGTCAACTTCTTTGGGCCTACAAACATAAAAGCTTGTTTAGCCAACAAAATGTTTCAGGATTGTAATTTGTAATTACCGTGTTGAGTTTATTCATATGTATATGTTTGTTTATGTTGATGTAAATATATGTTATTGATTAATTTATGACTCCAGTCGTGCCAATGCAGTTCGTAGCCTACAGATGTTGTATTTTATTTGTAATCGACTGAACACATTACTGTATTATCGTAATTTTCTTCCTCGGGTAGTCATAGCTAAATGAGAAAAGGTTACAAAGGCTAGTTTCCTTTAATGCTGTACTAAACAAAAACGTGATTGACATAAGTTATGACCATTAAACGGTAACATGGTAGTGTCACACATAGGCGTAGCCAGGGGGGGGGGGCAAAAAGGGCCATAGCCCCCCCTCCAAATTTTCAAAGTTTGAGTTCCAAAGTTGAACTCTTTGTTGAAATATATAATATAATTTGTAGAAATTTATATCGTTTTTCAAGACATCTGGCTATTAACACCCCCCAGGACTTGTTTTAGGCACACAGAAAGACACTAATAAATTTTGTAAATCGCGCAAAATTTACGCGATTTACGCTTCTTTTAACTAATCTGTTGAAGCAATTTCAGAATCGCTTAGGCTACTCTGTTGGGTTTTTGTGTAGCTGAGTTTTTTGTGTTCTCTAATTTTAGCCGCAGTTTTTGCCCGTTTGTGTGTAACAGCTACCTTTAATAAATTAATAGCTGTTTATCTGCTAATAAATTTGATACAAATATTACCCTGAAAGTGTTTCCAAAAAGCGCTATAATCCATTATTTGAGTGTAATTTTGCAAAAATTTTCCGGGGGAGCATGCCCCCGGACCCCCATAGAATACGCATGCCTTCGGCATACTCTAACCCCTCACCAGCTTTATTGCTTCCCTTGCCCCACCAGGATACGTCACTGCACATCAGGTGGCAATGTTTTAAATCAAACACTTTGTTGTTCTCTTCAATTCATCAAATATTTGGCCCCCCCAAATTTTTTTTCTGGCTATGCCACTGGTGTCACACACTCTTGTCCCTTATCAATGGGCGTGGACATTAACATAAAAATGTCACAATGCATCATTTTAATGTTTGTTCTTTGATAAAAATTAAATGCTCCCCCCGAAAATATTTGCTGGTTGCGGGCCTGATCTGAAGTTATGGCATGCATGCAAGGCGCAGAATGTTCAGCGCGTTGATATTTGAAAGCTCTTTTGTGTTCATTAATGCGAGATTTGATATCTTGTTTTGTTTGGCCAACATAAATTAAATTGCAATCATCACAAGAAACTTGGTACACTAAACCTGAGATTTCGCTTTGATTCAAGGGGTCTTTTAAAGACGGCAAAAATTTACTTATTGTCAAGAAAGGTTTCAAAGCGACTTTTACACCAATTTCATTTAAGATACGCCAAATTTTTTTAGAAACTCCCTTAACATAAGGTAAAGAAACAAAAGACTTATACTGGGTAGATGGGGGTACTAAACTTTTAGGTTGTCGTTGGCAAGCATGCTTTCTTGGAAATCCATTGAGGCGCAAAGTATTGTGTAATGCTTTGTTCTGTCGTGAATGTTCATGCGGATCTGCGACAGGTGAGTCAATGCGGTCATACAAAGTTTTAGCTACAGTAAGTTTTTGATGTTTGGGATGGTGTGATTTAAAATTTAAATATCTGTCAGTGTGTGTGGGTTTTTTGAAAATTGTAGTGGTCAACGTGTTTGTGGCATTGTGACGAATAACTGAGACGTCTAAAAATGATATGGAGTTGTTTTTTTCATGTTCTGTTGTGAATTGAATTGAAGAAGAAAATTGAATTGAATTGACCGCAGACTTTTTTATAATGCAAAAAGTGTCATCTACATATCTCACCCAAAGTTGCGGTGGTGTATGGAATGAAGTGATGGCAGTGCGCTCAATGTATTCCATGAAAATGTTAGCCACGACCGGGGAAATGCAAGAACCCATCGGCGTACCATAAATTTGACAATAAAGAACGTTATAACAAAATACAGTAGACTCAAAACACAATTTCAAAGCTTCTGTGACGTCATTGATAGAAAGTTTAGTGCGTTCGTGTAAAGACTTATCTTGCGAAAACTTCGCCGTTTTGTACATGTTTGCACCAGCAGCAAAAAATAAATTGAATTGAATTGATGGTCAGAAATAAAAACAACTGAACACTTGAACCTTGTAGGCCTATGCAACGGCTAGGCTAGTCAAGACCAAGCTCAATACTAGTAGGCCTAAAGTTTGTCTCCAAAGCAATAGCCTACTGTTAGTTTTTTCAAATTATATATAGCTTAGGAATAGCCTACATCAACTCTTTAACAAAGTTTGAATGCATTTTTTCAAAATTCGGAGCAAAAACATGCTCAGAACGCTCCAAATTTAATTTAAATTTTTCTGGGAAGGGGCCCCCCCCGCGAAGTCTTTTGCTTTTGGCGAACTCAGCGACGAGCTTCACCCCCGGACTAGAGTGCAGCCCCACTGCTCACAGACACCACCAGCCGCCTGGTCACAACGGTAAACCATAATCTCTTCATGGGAAAGTTGTAACATAAGATTCCCGGATCCGTTCGTATGTATGCAATGACCGAAAAGAAACACTCTTTTGAAAACGTCTATTCAAGAATTGTATTTCTGTAAAATTAGCCTCAAGGCTGTCAAAATTGCGACGCAACACCGTACTAAAACTTGTCACTATAATACAAATTACTGAGATAAAGACAGAAATTTCGTCCAGCTGGTAAGCGCTAAGCAAAACAGTTAAATATGCGACCAACCTTTCAAGCAACAATTTTTAAATGAAGACAATAGATTGCAATATCTCAAACGCACGTAGGCAGCTACTGTGACTTAATAATGATAAGCAGTGGTGGATTTCCAGAAGATTAGCTTCCGGAACGTTATTTTTTTATTTTCCAAATGCGCTAGGTGCCGTAGAAGAGATTCAGAAATATGCCCTTATAAAACTTTAAAACAACACACTTGATGTAGCCTACTACGTAAAACGTTGGTAAAGTAAGTAGGCTATCATGGTCCATAGATGATAGGCTAAGCAGAGGCGTAGCAACCGCCCTCCGAACCCTCCGATCGGAGGGGGCCCCGCAAGGAATGAGGGCCCCTCTGCCTAAGTTTTTGTAAGACTATCGAAATGTAGGATATAGGCTAACCACGTGGTCACAAACGCACGCAAAATAGCAGAGCTTATTGGTATTGAGCAGGGATATCTATAACTACGGGATTGGAAACTCTGTGGAACTGAAAACCATTTTATACACCAGTAGGGTCATTTTTCTTTGTGCGCTGCTGTGATAAATAATCACATAAATTGACCTCAAAGTGTAGCAAGTAGTAGGCTAAACGAACAACCAAAAGTGTAATCATTAATTCACCTGTAAATTGTAAGGTCTATGCTTGCCTGCTTTGTGTATTTGTTTGTATTCCATTAGTGCAGTTATGTTGTATTTTGTTTGCTGCTTAAAAAATTTCCAGAATGACTATTGGTTTTAGTTCTGATGACGTCGTAAACGGATTGGTTTCACACTGGATCAATCAGTGAACAAGTTGTTAATACAACAGCATATTTCACTGATTGCTGAACACTCCTCATTTACTTCTGATCCGATTTGCAGTACGCACAATGCTAAAGAACAACAGTAGGCTGTTTCTGGACTCGTTGCATTCATTCATTTTTTGGATTCATCGTTTTTTTTTCTAGCAGCGTAAATGTACTTTTATACATCAATTAAGTTTATGTGAGTGTACATTTTGTATTATTATTGCAAAATCTAACTTTGTATATCTTTTAGTCGGTATTTTATTTTGTTAATCTTTCTGTAGTCCTAGTAATGTGATGACCCTACTGATGTATAGCACTGGATAGAGTTTCCAATCCCGTAGTTATAGATATCCCTGGTATTGAGCAGGTGTTTTCAAAAACCCGGTACGACGTAGAAAGAGAATGGTTGGTTACAAATGTGCTGATGATTCGAGTCGTCTTTCAGCTGACGAAAAATTCAAATTGTAATTTTTTCTTGTTCTCACTGATCAGGCCATGTCTTCTGTTTCTTTGCGCTTTGGCCAACTCGTGGAGTGGTAGGCTACAAGTTGTTTGAATTTCTGTACAACGCTAGCAGCCTGAAGAAGTGTCTCAGAGAAAATGGTTGGGTTGTTTTGTTTTTGAATCTTTATCCTCGGACTGGCAAAGCCTTGCTTGATTCCTGGTAGTTTCGCATACTTGTAGGCTCTTGACGCAGGGCCGGTTACCGAGATTGGCAGAGTGAAGTTTTCCGATTACTGAAGTGTTGTTGCCAGGAAATTATTCCATTCACTAGGTGCCGCTGAATGGAGAGCAGTCCTGAAATACGTTGCTCAAGCGCACACCCCGAGAGTCGAACTTGCGCCGCGTGGTTTTGAGCAAGCATGTAACCACTGAGCTAATGGGGCGGACAATGGAACTGGACAATCACTGCAAAGAAAAATTAAAAGAAAAATGGGAGGCATTGATGCCAACGAACTAATAATGGAATTGAATCGTTTTATTTATGTCATCGAGAAAGAGAGAGGACTTGTCACGGCAACCATTTTTTTAACGTAGGCCTGCCCTACAAGAACAGCCTTCAGAAGATGTATCCGAATCTTTGCATTTGCACCAGAATTCTTCTGACCGACCACACCAGTTACTGTCGCCAGTGCTGAAAGGATCATCAGCAGAATGAAACTGATCAAGAATATCCTGCGCTTAACCGTGGCAGAGGACAGGCTTTCTGCTCTTGCAATTACCATCAAAAACAAGATTGCCAAATCCCTGGACAATGACCCATTACAATTTGCGCAGAACAAGGCTCGAAAAAAGAGCTTTGCGTAATTATGGAATATATGTCCACACTGTCACTGTAGACCTATGTAGGCCTATAGTCTATAAGAAATTAATGTAAAACTGTAAAAGGCTTTAAATCAAAAATGAACTAGCTAAATCTTCCTTGAAATAATCCTATCTAAGTATTTTATACACCAAACATACTAAAACAATGAAAACTATTAATACTACAAAAAGTGCTCAATGCCAAGCAAAAAGGCAAAGCAGAGCGAATTAAATCAAATGTAGTTATTACTATCTGAAGCCTTTACAAATTGTTTCACCTAACGGATCATCATAATTCTGGAGTTTTTTTCTGCAGATTGGATTACGGTTATAATTAGGGCAACCAAATTTTTGACCTAAAAACCTAAAATTTTGACTTTATAATTTACAAATTTTGACCTAATTTTGACCAATAACTTTCTGCGTTTGCAACCCAAATGCGAAATACAAAGCATGTTAGCAATCAAACCGTAAGGTAAGGATATCTTCTTTTTCTAATAAAATAAAATAAAAATGTGGAAGACTCAAGGACACCACAGCTAACGAACATGTAGGGCTGTAGGCCTAATGAAAATCACTCGAAAAACTGCAAAAAATAAATATGGACTGTCTTTAAATATTCCGAAATTACTGAGAAGGTTCTGCAGTATTATACTTCAACATCAAGTAATGTTTCACATTATAGCCTTTGAAATTCCTGTCTCTCGCCAAATTTTTTCTAAAATGGAGAAACTTCTCACTACTGTTACAGAAGTTGCTAGGAAGTTCCTCAGCAGGCTATATAAATGTGGTGAAATATCATCTCGTCCCATTTTCCAATTTGGCAGGGCGAAACAAGATTATTACCACAGAAATTGCAACAAATGGATTATTACGTCAGAATAGCAACATAAATTGCAACAAAAAATCAGTATCTGTGTAGCTTTAATAAAATATCAATAGAGAGAAGAAAAACTACGTTAAAAGAAAATTTTGACCTAACCAAAAAATTTGACTTTTTTTTTACTTAATAACTTTGAAACCTCTCTTCGTGTCAACCTGAAATTTAGTTTCTGGACGTTTTATAAACTTTAAACAAGGCAGAAAAATTTTGACTTTATTGACTTTTGGTTGCCCTAGTTATAATATTTAATATCTTTTCAGGAATTCAGGTTTAGAGGGTTTTTTTTGCAGATTAAATTACAGTTGTAATATTTAATATCTCCTCAGGAAGTACAGGTTTAGAGATTTTTTTTGGCAGATTAAATTACAGTTGTAATATTTAATATCTTTTCAGAATTATCGATCTTTACTGTTTACATGTTTTTACAGACCTTCTGATGATCTGTTAGGTGAAACAATTTGTAAAGGCTTCAGATAGTAATAACTACATTTGATTTACACCAAACATACGGTACTAATAATTTTTTTTTGCCCAGCAATGATAGACCAATGTGTGTAGATGTATTAGCAAAATAGTAAGGTTGTAAATACTCCTACTGGCTTTCTGGTTCTTGTGTTTTTTGTCCACAGAAGTTCTACAGAGTCTGCAGAAGTTTTTCCATCCTCTTTGACCAATTGCTATCTTTCGGTGAAGCGGTGGTCATGTGCTCCAACCAGTTGTTTTTATATCAATATCTTGGACTGAATCATCATGCTATTGTCTGTTTGTTTATCTATTTTTCTAACGTAGGGGAGAGTGGGGTTAGTTGGAAGGCGGGGTTAGTTGAAAAATTATCATTATTTTAAATCTTGATGACTTTTTAAAATATTTACTGCCACCATATGATGTAGTTTATAAAAACACATCATCCATGTTAGTTTCGATTTGTTGAGTCAAGTTATGCCTGTTTGGCTGACAATTTTGTATTTTCGAACTTTCGAAGTAAAATTTTGGGCGTTTTAAGAAACATCTTTTGCGTCGATGTCGTTAAAGATAGGCAGAAGTTTTTTGGTGTGTGTCAGCTGTAGGTGTTCTACAACACCAAGAAATAAACAACTTTTAGTCAAATGCACCATGCTTTAATATTTTAGGAAATAGTTTGTCATATGCTAATGGGGCTAGTTGGAAAATAGTGGGTAGGGTTTGTTGAAAAATGTTTTGATAACAGTATGAAGATGTAGTATGATATGAGTATATCGTCGTGGTACGATAGTAAGTAGTATAAGCTCCAATGTACGGTACTTGTTTTAAGCAGATATACTGGTAAAATTTTAATTTAAATAGCTTGGAAAGTGCAATATATACGGTACCGGTATCACAAGTTTTTTAAATGAGTTTATTAAAAAAACGTTTTTACGGTGATTAGGTGTAGAATTTATTGCATTTTGATTTCAAAGCAAGTAAACATATTTTCTTACAACACCATGTAAATGTTTGTTGGTTGAAAAAAGAGTATTCAGTTAATTAGTGGGCATAAACTGACGTTTTTCAACTAACCCCAGGCATGGGGTTAGTTGGAAAATCAATTGTATGTTTGTTTATTTTAAATTTGCATTAAAAGTTAATTGACTGAATACTTATTTTTAGTTGTATGATAGAGGACACCATAGGTGATAATTTAAGCCGCTTTAAGTGATCAGGTTATGCACCGATTGTTTTAAATTCCACTTAAAAAAAAAAACTTTCCAACTAACCCCAGTCTCCCCTAATATGTCAATTTTTTTTCACTTCTGGTATCGTTTAGCATGTAAAACATATGATAACCCAAATTTTTCATATCACTGTGACATGCCACTACTACATCCCAGCTAGCGATGCCTGTGAAAATTGAAGCGAAAAATGTACTAGAAGAGTCTATCACGACCGCACTGTTTGATTTGTTGTGATGTAATAATACCAAAAGTAGTGATGAAGCGACCAACGCGATACGCACGCTGATACGGTAATTCACGTTAAATAACTCACAGGGGAAAAAGTAAGTTAATTTTAGGTTGGTTCAACGTTCCAGTCAGTACAAATCGATTGAATTTTCTGGCGGGTTATATCACAGTCTCTATATTACATATAGAGACTTATTACATATAGTAATATAGAGACTGTGGTTATATTGCGTAACAACAATGCCTCAGAATCGGAATCATCATGAGATGCTGTATCGGAGGATGAGGTTGTCGCGTCATCACTACAATCAGACACATCAAGAAGGTTCATCGCTTGGCTTCATTATGAACACCATCATGACATCATCATCTACGATCATCATCATCTCATCCATTTCATCACCCACCAGGACAAGAAACAATAACTTAAACTGGATATCAAACCTCAATCGTCTTAGGCTACTGTGTGATGTGCAGTCTAACCATAGAAAGAGCTCAACACCTGCTCTCCTAGGCCACATTAAAACGGGCTTTTGCCTGAGGATGGGTTTCTTTTATGTCCGGTTTTCTTTCTCCATCCTATTATTATTATTATGACTGCTCATCCACATCAATATTGGAACTGGCAAATTCAATCCACAACACTTTTCATTAGGCTGTCATTAGTTACTACATGTGTGCTTCTCTCTGTTTTTGTTTTATTTTTTGCTATTTGTTTGTTTGGGTTTTGTGGCCGTGCTAACTACTGATATATAGCCTACTAATCAATCAATCATTCAATCATTTTATTTTTCGTCATTAACGCGTCCGGGACGAAAAAGATACTAACTACAAAAATCGATATAAACCTACCAGCACGTTAACGAACGGCTCGTATGGTTCACTCTCTACCTGCTCTGCTGTTATTTAAGTTTCTTGTTGATTGATACCATTTAAACTTATTTTTCTATTTTCAAAATTGGAGCACATGGTTCGAGCACATGACCACCGCTTCACCGAAAGATAGCAATTGGTCAAAGAGGATGGAAAAACTTCTGCAGACTCTGTAGAACTTCTGTGGACAAAAAACACAAGAACCAGAAAGCCAGTAGGAGTATTTACAACCTTACTATTTTGCTAATACATCTACACACATTGGTCTATCATTGCTGGGCAAAAAAAAATTATTAGTACCGTATTTTACGGACCATAAGGCGCACCGGACTATAAGGCGCACTGTCAATAAATTGCTTTGATTAGTTTTTTGTTCATACATAAGGCGCACCGGACTATAAGGCGCACCGGACCATAAGGCGCACCCTGGTTTTGAGTGTAGGCAATAAAGCACTACCGCACTTGATCCATACATAAGGCGCATCGGACCATAAGGCACACGATCAATTTATGAGGAAAAAAAAGAATTTAAACTTAAAGTGCGCCTTATGGTCCGTAAAATACGGTAGGTTGCATCCGCCTATTGTAAGTGTTTGTCTGACATATTTAAATTGGTTTCATGCTGATTGAAAACTGTACAATGATGCATATGGGTGCATAGCCTACGGTATATCATACAGTTTAAATCCTCACGGCTCGTATGGTTCACTCTCTACCTGCTCTGCTGTTATTTAAGTTTCTTGTTGATTGATACCATTTAAACTTATTTTTCTATTTTCAAAATTTGCCCACAATAATTTTTGTTTTATCATCATCATCATAATCCATCGTCGGTTTGTTCCCCACTAGTGGGGGTGGCCGATTGTTTCCGCGCAGCAATTGTCTTAATCCCTTTTCTCCATTTCACCCTGTCCCTTGCATCTTCCTCCTTCAGTCCGACTTTTTTATACTCATCCTTCACTTGTTGTTTCCACGTTCTTCTTGGACGACCGCGTTTCCTCTTCCCATCCACCTTTAGATCTAGTGCCTTTCTATTTTCTAAGAAAACTTCCTTCCTCCCTCCTTATCACATGTCCATAGCATCTTACTCCATTTGCCCTTGCCAGTTGGTCTATGGTCTCTCTCATCTCTAGCATATCCAACAATTCTTCAGTCCTTTTTTCCCGGGTCTGCTACTATTCGGCGAGTCCGATTCGGCGAGTCCGATTCGACTAGTCCGATTCGGCGAGTTCCCTATTCGGCGAGAGCCTTTTTCGGCGAGTGCCCTATTCGGCGAGTTTTTGAAATTTTTGAAAGGAAATTATCGGGTACCGTAGCCTAATTATAATTGCCGTTTTTACATAGTTTTAACGTCGCTAAACGTTGAAATTGTGCAGAAAGGAATAAAAATAAAATGTTTGAACTATTAAATTAAAATTCGTCATGTCAGTTCAGTTGTTTTTATTTCTGACCATCATATGAAAAACAATACACGTCAACATAGCAAAGGTGTAAAAAAGGTAGAAGCGACAAAACGCGAACGTTAAAACGTGCTTGTGACCGAAGTAAGTTATTGAGTTGAAAGAAACATACGCGCCGACTTCAGGGGGGCCGGCGCCCCCCGTAAATTTATGGTTGAGGGGCAACAAAAATGGTGATGACAAGTGGTGTTTCAAATATAAAACACTTCGCGAAGGAGATTTAGATAATTTAAACGGACTTAAAGAATGCCGAAAGCAAGAAAAGCCTACGTTGCTCTTGCCCGCAAAACAGCAGCTCGCATGGCTATCTCATACGGTATGGAAATTTCAAAGTAGATGGTAGAGTACTGCTGGAATAGTCACGTAACTATTCACTGCAATATTAAGTAAACCAGCAAAAAAGAAAAGGTGTTTAATGGTCTTGGTCGCAGATATTGCCTGCATTAACGACGTTTCTTACCGCTATTATCACCTAGCTAAACTGACATCATTGTTTTAGGCGGCCGCTAAGGTTTGACATCGACTTTAACGATCATGGAATGTTACGTAATAATAAGAACGATTATATCCTACACGCAAAAATAAAAAAATGATCTCTTTCTGTTTTGTCTCGTGAGCTTTGCATATTGCTCAACAAGTGCATAAAGTTTAGAATTGACAAGAAATCATTGAATTTGAAAATTAAGTTTGAATCACTGCAAATAAACGTATTCAAAACTTTCACTTAAGCCGACGCGATTTCAGAATCCGTAATCTACGTCGACAATGATTTTTAGTGCGTTCATTTTGAAAATTGCTGAGCTGGAGACAACAGCTTGTCCCGTGTTAGTTGAACTTGTCTTTTTGAGGTGAAAATCACTTGCGAACATCTCGACCTTTACTCGAGTATAGCCTACTGTATTCAATAAAAGACTATAAAGACTTTCGATAAAAAACAGAAGAGAAAACACTTCGCCGTTGTCAACGCTTTGAAAGTAAGTAATTAGCGAAACGAGGTTAATAAAACTGATATCGGGTTTTCACTCTGCTTGAGATCATGATTTTTTGCGTTTTATTTCGATAACTTCACTGTCTTGATCGTTGTTGTTCACTCGCACGAAAAGGAAATGAATCGACTTGTTTTCCAACAGTTCCAATTATGAGCTAACAATATCAAAATTTTTACGACTAGGCGTACTGCGTGCGTAAAACTAATCCTTTCAAGCAGCGCTTCTAATAAATTCGGTTTGCGACCTATTTGTTAATATAAATACGACACTAAGCTTAATCAAAGACTATTTTAATTGAGTAAATAGCGCTATGGTTATGACGTTATCACCTTTCTCGCCCCCCAAGGTTTTTTGAAAAGTCGGCGCCTATGGAAAGAAATTTGGCACGGTCGCAACACCTTCAGAAAAATTTAAGATATGAAGGGAAAATGTTAAAATTTAAGATATAAAACAAAGAAAATGTTACAAAAAAAAATAAAATAAATCATGTTTATGTCTGTAAGTTAGCACTTTTGAATAGTTAAAATGATTAGTTTGGATCAACAAATGTGTGGCCTACAGCTTGGATTTAAAAGAAATTATCGGGTACCGTAGCCCAGTTATCCCAACCAGCAAAAATTTCCGTTTTTACATCGTTTTAACGTCGCTAAATGTTGAAATCGTGTAGAAAAGAGAACTTTGCTGACTAGGATACGTTGAAGCTGAGAAACATTCACAGAAGCCCTTCGAATTGTTCCAAGAACCCATTTAGCATAACATTTCATTTGTACATTGATTCAACGTCTGAATACATTATCTTAAAAATGCAACGTATCGTAGGGCTTCTGTGAATGTTTTTCAGTTTCAACGTATCCTAGTCAGCAAAGTTCTCTTTTCTACAGGATTTCAACGTTTAGCGACGTTAAAACGATAGGCCACACATTTGGTTAGCCTTTTCATTCTGTTACTACAATGGGTTCTCATTTGTTGATCCAAACTAATCATTTTAACTATTCAAAAGTACTAACTTATACACATAAGCATGATTTTTTTTGTAACATTTTCTTTGTTTTATTTTCCCTTCATATCTTAAATTTTTCTGAAGGTGTTGCGACCGTGCCAAATTTCTTTCAACTCAATAACTTACTTCGGTCACAAGCACGTTTTAACGTTCGCGTTTTGTCGCTTCTACCTTTTTCTACACCTTTGCTATGTCGACGTGTATTGTTTTTGATATGATGGTCAAAAATAAAAACAACTGAACTGACATTCTGACGAATTTTAATTTAATAGTTCAAACATTTTATTTTTATTCCTTTCTGCACGATTGCAACGTTTAGCGACGTTAAAACTATGTAAAAACGGCAATTGTAATTAGGCTACGGTACCCGATAATTTCCTTTTAAAAATTTCAAAAACTCGCCGAATAGGGCACTCGCCGAAAAAGGCTCTCGCCGAATAGGGAACTCGCCGAATCGGACTAGTCGAATCGGACTCGTCGAATCGGACTCGCCGAAACGGGCCATTCCGTTTTTTCCCTTCTCGTTTTCACCCCACACATTGCTCTCACCATTGACCTTTCCGTTCTTCTCAGGATTGCCAGTTCACTCTCTCTCAATACCCATGTCTCGCTACCATATAGCATTGCAGGCCGCACACAGCTCCGATATACTTTTCCTTTCATCCTTAGTGAAAATTTTCTGCCATACAACATTTCCCCACATTCTCTGAACTTCGCCCAGCCCAATCTTGCCCTTGTTGTCACCGCTGCTTCACATCCACCACTTCCATTTATCCGATCACCCAGATAACAGAAGTCTGTCACTGTTTCGATGCCATGGCAGAACTCATCATCATGGCCTTCCACTTCATTCCTTCCTTTACTGCATTTCCCACAAACAAAACACTTCGCCAATCTTGTTGTGGCTCTCTTGACATTAGCACATCTTGCATGTACCCACTTTCTACATTCCTTGCATTGCATTGAATTTCTCATCACTCTCTTGCCACATATTCCACAGGGATCTACTTTGCTCTCAACAACTGTTCCTTCTGCTCCACTCACCATCACTTTTGTTTTTTACAAGATTCACCTTCATACCCTTGGTTTCAAATGCTTCTTTCCATTTCTCAAACTTTCTCTCCATTCCCTCCATACTATTACTTGTCAAGACCAGGTCGTCTGCATACAAAATTTCACTCAATAAGCCCTCCCTCACTCCTTCAGTTACAACGTCAACCACAATAGCAAATATCAGAGGTGACAAAACTGATCCCTGGTGTACACCAACCTTCACAGAAAACTCGTTTGAATAATTTGATCCAACTCTCACTTTTGTTCTTGCATCCTCATACATAGACATCACAGCTCTCACTAATACCTCCGGTATACCTCTTTTCCTCATTGCCCATTCCATCACTTTCCTTGATACTCTGTCAAATGCCTTTTCTAAGTCGACGAAACACATATATAGTTTTCTCTGCTTCTCTCGGTATTCCTCCTGCATTCTTCTCAATATAAACATCCACTGTACCTTTTCCTGGCATAAATCCAAACTGCATATCATTTAATTTCACCAATGTTCTCAACCTCTTCTAGTATTCGCTCCACAATTTTCATTCCATGCTCTAGTACAGCGGTTCTTAAACTGGGGGGCGTGCCCCCCTTAGGGGGCGCGAAAGGTTCACAAGGGAGGCGCGAGCGATGTCAAACTATGTGACTAAACGTCGCGTAATGAAATTTTGGGGTCGTAATGAAATAGTTTAATTTAGTCTAGTGCCGGTAGGTTGTAGTCTTGCCATGGTTGTAGTCTTACCAGAGCTTTCAGTAATCATACGAGCCGTCAACTTCGTCAAAACCAGTGCTGTCAATACGAGACTGTTTACCAAGCTGTGCAAGGACATGGATTCGAACCATGAGACTCTCCTCTTCCATACATCTGTTCGTTCGTTATCGAAAGGTAATATGTTAGCCGCGTGTATGAAGTGAGAGATAAACTGATGCTATTTTTGGAAGCTCATGGGAAGCAAGATTTCCTTCTGCCATTTTCATCAGAGAAGTTTCAGCTGGAGTTGGCATAGCCTACCTCGTGGACATTTTCGAGGCCCTCAATAACATAAATCTGCTCTTGCAGGGCAGAAATACTAACCGGATTAATAGCTATGATTCCATTCGAGCATTTGTGGCAAAGATGGGGTTGTGGCACCGCCGAATACAAATAGGAACTGCAGCTTCATTTCCCAACCTACTGTAGATACCGTACTGCACTTGACAAAAAGCAACTTGAACTGGAAGGTGAGCTTAAGGCTGAAGTGGAGGCTCACCTTCACCTTTTAAAACAAGAATTCGAACGCTATTTCCCAGACTTGAGTGACACCGACTTCCAAAATGGAAGATGACAAGAAATCCCTTTCGTGTTAACGAAGACATTCTTCCCGATGGTTTGCAAAAGGAATTCTTGGAAATAAAGTGTAACTCCACTGCAAAAGACGATTATGAAGCAATGCCACTAACTGATTTTTGGGTTAAATATTTGCACATATACAAGGGAGTGGGTAGCGTGGCGATAAGCACACTTCTTCCGTTTTCGTCCACTTATCTGTACGAAAGTGGCTTTTCTACACTTTTGAACATAAAAACAAAACTTCGAAACAAACTTATTGATTGTGAAGCCGATCTGAGGCCTTATCAGCTACAAAGCCTCGAATTAAACTTTTGGTTTCAGAAAAACAATTACATCCCTCACATTGATGAAAGCTAAATATAAATTCCTGTAGTCATTACACTTTAATGTTTTCTAATTTTGTAGTTTGGTGGGGCGCAAGTTTGGATGGCACGTCAAAGGGGGGCGCGGCTCAAAAAGTTTAAGAACCCCTGCTCTAGTAGTTTTACACCTCTATATGCACTGCAACTTCTCACGTCATCTTTTCTCTTGAACAGTGGAACAACAATACTATGCTTCCACTCCTCCGGCATTCCCTCTCCATCTAATACCCTTTGGCTAAGGTTTGGAAGTTGAATTTCATTTTGCATGTTTAGTTGATTTACAGCAACATAGTTCTGTGTTTTGCCATATGAGAGGGGTAGTTATTACTTGATCTACCCCTCGGAAAAAGCCAGGCGTGTCTGACTGACGAAACATCGCAAAAAAGCAGATTATCACCTTTTACATCTTGTGATATTTCAGCTTAATTTACACCAGAAGAACGTATATTGTATTATTTAACTAAATGCCTGGTGAATAGCCTCATGCAGTTTTTAACCTTTGACTGTATATACCAGGGGTGTGCAACGTGCGGCCCGCGGGCCAAATGTGGCCCGCAAAGAAAAATTGTGCGGCCCGCCAAGATGTGCCAATTTTGAATTGTGTGCGGCCCGCGAAACATGTTTATAATTTAGTTTAGCCTGGTACGTGCGAACAATTCATTGTAGAGTGGGTTATTGGTTATTGTACATTTCGCACCTTCTGTTAACCATTTTAGAAATCTCCCACCGGCCACCGCTAATTCGATTGTATTAAATTATTTGGAACGTCAGTAGATCGGAGGCACAGAATTACACAGAGAATAGCTGAACTAAGAAACTTTATTCTGACGGTAATTTTGTGAAGCAGTGTTTTATCGATGTCGCAGAAGAAATGTGCACTAAAATGAAGAGTGAGTTCGAGAAAATAAGTCTGTCATGGTAGATGATAGCGACGTGTATCGATGATCTTGCTTGTGATATTAGTGACACTCTCAGGGATAAGGTGAAGAACTTTGTTTCATGGAGTTTTGCGATCGATGAAAGTACGGACCAGACGGAGACACAACACATTTGGCCATATTTGTAGAAGGAGTGGACAAAAACTTGAACGAAATGGAAAAGCTTCTGTCACTACAGTCAATGAAGGGCACGACAACTGGGGTGACATTTTTACTGAAGTAATTGATGCTTTTGACAAGTTCAAACTGGACTTGTCCAGCTTATGCGGAATCGCAACTGATGGTGCTCGATCCATGTCCGGAACTGACATTGAGGATTCATAAGTGTCTTGAAGTCTGCCGTGCGGAGGGAGAGAAAAATCGATGATGACATCACAATTTTTCATTGTATCATTCACCAGCAAAACCTGTGCGCAAAATCCTTGAAGTTCAAATACGCCTTGATCTCGGTTGTTAAGGCAGTAAATTTCATTCCAGCACGAGGGCTCAACCATCGACAGTTTCAAAGTTTCTGGATGATAAACAAGATCTACTGTAGGCTACTTTTCCGAGGTGCGTTGCTTAAGCAAGGGCTGCATGTTGCGACAATATTACGAACTGCAGAAAGAAGTCTTGAATTTTTGAAACTTAAAGGGCGCCCAATAACTGAAATGGAAGACAAAAGTGAGATATGCGATCTAGCTTTCTTAGCTGATATAACTACGCACCTGAATGATCTCAATACAAGATTGCAGCGAAAAAAATCAGTATGCGAATAAAATGAATGGTCACATAAAAGGTTTTATGAACAAATTACGACTTTGGAAAGCCCACATACAGACAGAAAACCTTATCCATTTTCCAACTTTAAAAGACAATGGAATGCGTCTTGAGAAGAAAACTGAATTTGCAGACCAACTTGAAAAATTATTGCATAATTTTTTGGCTCGTTTCAAGGACTTCAAATCTCATGAACATTTGTTTGATGTATTCTCTTAGCCATTCAACATAGACATGGACAAAGCACCAGCTGATATCCAACTTGCAGAGGTGGGCAGTAGCGCGCTACTTTTGTAGCGGCGCTACTAGCGGCGCTACTTTTTTGGTAAAAGTAGCGGTAGCGGCGCTACTTTTTAGTTGGAGTAGCGGCTGCAGTAGCGGCGCTATTTTTACTCCAAAGTAGCGGTAGCGGAAGAAGCGCTATTTTTTTTCAGTCGCACTCCCGCTACCGCTACTTTTTAATTTAACTTGAAAAAAAATGCTTGTTTTTTTTGCAATACTGGCGTGGTCAAGCAGCTATCTAATCGGCTTGGCTGCAAAGTTTCGGTCTTTTCTAGCTGACGTCAACTTCTTCTACGAATATCTCCGTGTGATGAAGCCTATCTGCCAGGTTTTAGGCATTCTCCAGGGCGAGTCCAAGGCATATTATATACGGAGTCTTGCTTCCAACCATCACAATTTGCACGAAGAAGTTGACCGAGATCAGTGATCTTGTGACCTGTGAGGAGTTGAAAGTGAAAGTCCTTGAAGAGGTGAAGAAACGATTCAACAAGTGCTTCAACAACATGAAATGCGTTATGGCATCATGTCGCATCATCCCTCCTTCAAGACGTCGTGGCTACAATTTCTGCACTACGTTTCCACGGATGATGCTGACGCACTGCGAGAAAAAGTCAAGACAGATGTAATTCGACTTTTGCGCTTGCGGGAGACATCAAGCCAGGTTGATATCGAGAAGAGTGACACCAACACCAGTCAAGACTCCGAGGATGTATTTTTTGGAGTGTTTGCGCCATCCCGTGAAACGTCGGTGCAGAAGGAAGCAACAATTGTGGACGCCTTTTTTTTGGACAAGAGCAAGTCCTTGAGCTTTTCGAATACCTAGTTAAAACATCTGTTCATTAAATACAACACCCCCATTCCTTCCAGTGCTGCGGTGGAGAGACTTTTCTCTGTTGGAAAAGATGTGCTTAAGCGAAAGCGGGCCGGACTTAATGCCTCTCGTTTTAAAATGCTTGTGTTTTTGAAAGATAGATGCGTAACAATAAATTTCCCTTAGAATGTGTTTTCCATAACGACGTTAAAATGACAGTGTAAACGAATGATAACATTCGTTTTCAAAGTCTTTTTTGCGTCACTAGGAACTTGAGTGTTTCCTAGTGTCATTTTAGACAAAAGTAGCGGAAGAAGTAGCGGTAGCGCGCGCTACTTTGGCCCGAGTAGCGGGTAGCGCGCTACTTTTGTAAATTGGTAGCGGTAGCGCGCGCTACTTTGGCCCAAGTAGCGGGTAGCGCGCTACTTTAAAAGTAGCGGGTGCCCACCTCTGCCAACTTGAATTGATTGATCTTTAAGAGAAAACGGATTTGAAACAAAGTATTTAGAAATGAATCTTGGCAATTTTTACCGAAAACATCTCAACCAAGATGACTTTCCACATCTGAAAAAAATCATGGCTTCAAAAATGGCTCGTTTTGGCTCAACGTACTTGTGCGAACAATTTTTTTTTTAAATGGGCGCCGTAAAATCTCAATATTGATCGGTTCAGACAGACAAACACTTGAAAAATGGACTTCAAATTGCGAGCACTTCTATTAAAGTAAATTTGGAAAAAGTCGTCGGGAAAAGAAGCCAGCTGTAATTTTCTCACTGAACTCGTTTACAGACCGTGTGACAATAAATTTGAATAGCAGTTTTCTTCAGAAAAGAGTTTATGCGTGTTAATATATTATTTTTGGAAGAAGTTATCCCCTAATAATGTCATAAAAATAACAGGAATAACAAAAAAACTACTTTTTTATGCCTGCAACTACTAGAAAGCATATTTTAAATAAATGTGCGGCCTGCGGCTTCAACCAGATATTTATATCTGGCCCTCCTGTAATAAAGGTTGCACAATGCACACCCCTGTTATATACCATTTTTTCCATAAATACTAAGCATGCTATAGGAAAGCAAGTGCCTTATCTCTTGTGCCATCCCACCTGACCTGCCTCCCTGCTTGAGCTAGGTGTTGAAAAAAAAGTCACTCATTTTGACTTAAGTATAGGCTAATAGCTTGGATGGATAAAGTTTCTATAAACCAATGTGTTGATGGCATGGCCATCAAAGAACTGGCCACTCTAATCAGTTCCTCTAGCAGGCTGTAAACTGTATTTTTCAATTGTATCTTAAAATGCAAGGCAAGATCCAGTAACGAGGTACCGTACAGTACAAAGTTGATTTATAGAATAATACGATTTTTTAATCATTTATTTGACAGATTTAAGATTAAAATAAATTGTATATATATATATACTTGGAATTTCTAATAATTTTTTTAAATTAGAGCCTTTAAACTAGTTTATCAATTGTGATACACAGCACCCACCCAAGCTGGAAATACATCTCATTTGGATTTAAAAAGGCACAAGAAAAGTGATGGCAGAGAAAAGTAATGGTGCAAATAAGTTTTATATGAAACTGATTTTTAGCTTAGACCAGTAAATTTATTTAACTGGAAAGTCTAAATTGTGATAAGTATGCTAAAAAGTTTGTGATATTCTACAAAAAGGGTTTGTTACACAGATCGACACACATATACCAAGGCACCGTACATGACATTCTGGTACAGCGAATTGGACATGAGACAATTGATCGTGGTTGACACGGAGAGAGACATCTCCCGACACGAATTCTACTTTGTATATTCATTGAGCATATCGGATGTAACCTATTTCATCTCCTAAGCACTTTGTACCCCAATTTCGTCCCCGCAATTGGGGGACTAAGTGTTTTGAGGAGGAAATAGGTTGAATACTTTAAATATTTTTAACCCTGATGTCATTGCATAGCACGAACAATAATTGTTGCGAGAATATAATTTCTAGCTCGCTAGGAATGGGCAAAAGAGAATAATTAGCTATTCTAGAATACTGAAACCGAATATAGAATACAGATATCTATTCTAGAATAATTGACAGTAATTACCATCGATATGTTTTAATGATTTTTGTGAGATTATAAAAACAATAAACATCACGAAAATCGCTTATTGCTGTGTCACAAATTTAGGCTTTCTAAATGTTCACCAGTCAAACGGGATCTCAACTTGGTGGCAGTTAAACCTGCACTTAAAAAACATCTTTCTGAAGAAGCAGACGTGGAAGGTATACAAAAATATTTTGAAACTAAATGATATAAACAAGAAAATTGGTTTTTGTTTGCTTTCCACCAAACAAGGGTGTTTTCAACAGATGTAGTGGATGCTTTCAACAACGTGAGATAGGTATCTAGGGTATTTCTGAAGGTGGGGAAGCCAAATTTGCTGATTTGTCTTCACTACTGCATGTAGCATCTTCAATCCCACAGCTCAACAAGTCGTCCATGTCACTGTACTGGCATAGTAAAAGCTAAGACAAAGCCAACTACCCATACATACTTCAGCAAGACTGTGAGGACAACAAAGCACTTAACAAGAAAGATCTCTTTAATGCGAACAACAAAACTCATGCGTTTTTCGTACGCCGCATTGCACTAAATCGATAAACAATTCTACTTTTGCTGTAGCGAATTCGTTGCGACCGAACGGAGTAGTACAAAGTCGATCGTTAAAGCGTTTTTAATTATCCTATTTTATATGCATTTTGAAACCGGTTAGGCTTTACAACCGGTTATTCTATATTCGGTATTCTATTTTGCCCATCCCTATAGCGCGCATCTAGAAAATGTTAGTACTACAGTACACCGTATTAACATTTTCTAGATCCTATGCGTGGCCTGGCCGGCTAGTCCGATTCGGCTAGTTCCCTATTCGGCTACAGTCTTTTTCGGCTAGTTCCCTATTTGGCAATTTTTTTAAAATCCAACGATAATTAATTTAACGACGCCTTCTGTTTATTTAGAGAATTTTGTATTTTATTCCACAATATCGTTTCTTTTGCATTCCGACAAAGAAAAATAAATTGAAATGAAATTTAGCGAAAAATGTTTGACCTATTCTAATAGGATTCTAATATATTCTAAGTTTGCATGCAGACGGCAACGCAGAATACATGTCAATTTTATCTGAGCAAACATTAATAGGTCAAAAATAAATTTAATTCGCTTTTTAGTTTTAAGATCTCAGTGGTTAGGTCTAAACCCCACTCATCTAAAGCTTCGATAATTTCAACTGTAAAATAAACGGTATTGTGGAATAAAATACAACGTTCTCTAAATAAACAGAAGGCGTCGTTGGATTTGGAATTTTTGTAATAGTTGAGGATTCTAAGTTTGCATACAGATTGTGACGTAGGATACATGACAGTTTTATGTGAGCAAACATTTCAACTTAATAGTTCAAACATTTTGCGCTAAATTTCATTTCAATTTATTTTTTTTTGTCGGAATGCAAAAGAAACGATATTGTGAAATAAAATACAATTCAAAACTGTAGCCAAATAGGGAACTAACCAAATCGGTCTAGTCGAAACCGGCCATTCCGGGCCTGGCCAAGGCAGTTGTCCAGAAAAGTAATAAGTCATCTCATCATAGTTTTACATTATAAAAAAGGTAAATCTAACCCTGACTGCAACTATGTGATAATTGATAAAGTAGACTATCCTTTTTCCAGAAGACATGTCAAGCATAAATTTTGTGTGGAATGCGTGCTCGACTCGAGCTTGCCGCTTTTATAACAAGATTTGTGCATTTAAAAAACTCAAGCATACTTATATACTTGTGTGGTGAAAATCGGATGCAATTTCGTGGACAAAAAGTCTTAGACAATTAAAAAGCTAAGAATTTGCTTGTATAATACAGTACCATTTTGCAGAAAAACATCAAATAAAACAAGAATGATTATGTTTTGCACTTTTGCAATATCAGCACAGTTACAAATGTAGCACAACATACAGCTGGAAACAACACAAATTTGTTGAGGCAGCTGCTCGTATTTTAGCAGAATATAAAGTGTTTTGCAAAACCACAGCCTCATGTTCTTGAGTGGTTTGAAACTGATAGCCTCTAATTTAGTAAAAAAAATTGTTGTCACTATATTTAACTTTATCCCAAAAACTTTGTTATCCACTGGCTAATTGGGTGAAAATTCCGGGTGTGCTACTATTCGGTGAGTTCGATTCGGTGAGTTCCTAACTCTTAACCCCTAACCCTAAAACGGCAATGATAATTAGGCTACGGTACCCGATATTTAAAAAAAAATTCAAAAAATCACCGAATAGGAAATCGGACTCACCGAAACAGGCCATTCCGGAAAATTCCAAGTACTGTACCCATGAACAATTGAACATCAAATTTCTGTTTTTATTGTAAAGTCTTCAGTGCCAACAATATTGCCCTCAAGCATATCTCCATGCAGCATATTATAACTGTGTGGATGTGATTATAAATTCGAAAAGAGGTGCAGCAATTGGTTTGATCATACTTTTCAATGTTTTTACCAATGTTGTATATCTGTTAATTTTCAATCGTTAAACAAGGATGGAAATTTTACTTTGCTATTGAAGGGAGAATAGACAAAAAGCAGTAACAAAGAGAGTAACAGAAGCTAGTCGAGAATAGCAATTAAGTTAGTTGTTAGTAGAAAAAAAAAATGTTACCTAAAAGCAATTTTTTCATCTCAAATTATAACTTATTATTTAATCCAATATATATCATATATCAGTAAGTTGAAAAGTTTTTATGTCCCAATTTAACTTCCTAAACGTCCTAAACAAAGTTCTGCGTTTGAATGGACGCAATGTTTGTTTCCTGTGTTGTTTAATACCAAGAAAAAAATTAATGAAGCTGAGCTGATAGACTTAATATAATTATATATATTGCAATCAAAAATATATGATAGTTTTTATTTTTAGTTCCCTTACAACACTGAGTTATTTTAGATGTTATGTGTATGTTTTCCAAGTTTTGTATCATATTAAAGATATAAAAATTAGAGATGTACCGATATATCGGTATCGGTGATATCGGCCAGTTTTTGAGTATCGGTATCGGCAAAATTTGGCCGATACTGTGGCCGATACTAAACATGTAAAAAAAGGCGTTTGCTGCGGATTTTCTGCAGAAGCAAAGATATAGATTTTTTAAAGTAGTAACTAACGTCACATTGATGTAGAAAAATAACAGCCTGTTCAAATTTTTGATACCTCACACTCCCATGACTTCATGCGCGCACCTTTTGGCATTGTTTGCTTACAGTGATTCTTTCACTCAAACAAAACGTTTTGTTTCAGCAGTTTTGCGTTGTTTGATTCTTAAGTTGTGAAGGAGACTCAATTTCTTCAATATTTATCATTTGTGTTTCTTTTTTACTCTCAGCAGAGGATAAAACCAAGCCAATACTACCCAGGTTGCAGAAATGTATAATTTTGCATCGTTTTTGCGTTGCTGGGCGTTTGAGGGAGCCATGTGGCTTGGTTGTTTTTGGTGGGCTGGTTCTGTCAGTTTGTGATTTGGTTTCCACCTTTTGTTGTGGTGGACTCGCCGGGCTTGGGCAATGTCATGGCGGAGTGGGTGGACTCGGGGTGGGGGCGGTGGGACTGCGGGTCCTCGCTGGGCTGATCAATAAATGGTCTTGTTGCGCCTGGGCTGTCGGCGCGGGGCTGAGCACTCACTGGTGCAGCGAGCTGTTGCGGCTCGCTGGCCACAACAGTGTGGCTTCCATGCTAGCCATTTACACTATCCAATCAACTATATGTTTCTCAGCAGCTGTTTTGTAGCAAGAATTGACATCGACAAGAATTGAAGTGGCTGGTGTGGAAGCTGCACCGTTGTGATTGGCGAGTCGCTGTGCTGGTGAGTGCTCGGCCTTGTGCTGGTGGCCGGGGGGAGCGCTCCTTTCTTTGCGGTGGGGTTGTCGTCTTAGGCGCAGTGGGACCATTTTGATTGGTTTGGTGGGGATTCGTGGTCCCATTGCTTTCATTTTGAGCCTGCTTATTCTGCCATGACATTGTTTGGGCTTGGTGGGTTTGTTGCGGCGAGGGGTGGAAGTTAGATCGTGGACTGGTGGTGCCAGCTTACTGGGGGCAGCCAGGTTGCATGGGTTTTTTGGACGTTTGGCAGCGTGGGGACGATGCAGAGTTGTACATTTTTGCTGCCTGGGTAGTCTTGGCCTGGCAAAAGCTTTTCAACCAAACGACAAGCGCCCTTAGGTTGCACATTACTTGTCGAATAATTTTTGTACGACTACACAAATCACTTGGTTTACATTTTACATCTTATCAATTATGAAAGCCTATTTGGAGAGTTTGCGCAAACACTTTATTAATTTTCAAGAAACCCCAATTATGATGTAATGTTTCTTCCCTTATACCCCAGTCCTCAATTACGGTGGCCTTTCATTACAAAAACCTACTAGTATGACACAACAATGCGGTTGAGATTGGATTCTTGAATCTTTAATAAATTATGCCAATTGAAAGCTTTTTTTAATAGTTTTACGCAAATAAGGTAAAACTTAGCATTTGATATAATTCCTTGCAAATACCAAAATTGCTTCTTTTTGTAACACCAAAGTATCGGCCAAAATATCGGTATCAGTATCGGTATCGGCCTAAAAAAGTGATATCGGTATCGGGATTGGTATCGGCCAAAATATTGGTATCGGTACATCTCTAATAAAAATATAACTTTTTTAAAACTGTGTTGCTTTATTATTTGTGCAAAGATTTCTTTAGAAAAGTTATATATCAGGCCTCGAAATTTACGGCGGACAGCCGGACATGTCCGCCGTCACAGCATGTGATGTCCGCGGGAAGTACCCTCTAGATCGGTCATATTTGTCCGCCAGAAATAACACAAGAGCTAGCGATGCAAATCGTCATTTGCATAGCACGAACAATTGTTGCGAGAATACAATTTCTCTCGCATTCTAGCACGCATCTAGAAAATGTGAATACCGTATTGTATCCCTCAGCTTCCATTCAAGCAGGAAAACTTTCGATTTTTACGTTGCTTCAACGATTGATGACATTGAATCATTGTAACAAATGGGAGTACCGGTACTTCTACACTAATCACGTGCCACTCAGTTTAAGTCTTATGTCACAATGTCTGGCTTTGATCTCCGACGAGTAATATTAATAAGGAAAGGTTTGTTACAAAATTAGAAATATGAGTAGGCTATTACAACAAGATGCAGCAAAATTTGTTAAGTTTTGGTATTACAACTTAGAAAAAGCCCAGGGAAATTTCACTTTCGCTCACATGACACGCAAAAATAAACCTAAAAAAAGCCTAGTGAAACTTTGCACAGCAGAAAATAGTAGCGTTAGTGTAGAAGTTTCCCGACTCGTGCCCAGAGCATTGTTTTTTTTATACAACCACAGTCTGCCACACGACCTCGTTTGATGAAAGTTAATCAGATACACGGCGCTTTGACTCTTCAAGCATACGTCGTTGGTCTGATGAAAGCCTTTCAGAGTGACCTTACTGATTTTTTAAAAAGCCAAACGAATTTCGAGGAAACGAATTTCGTGGCCTGTATATACTAGAAGATTTTTTGCACTTTCACAGTCAAGTTCAGTCATGGCAGTACAATGAGTACATAGTTGACTTGTCAAAAGGCTTGAAACTCATTGTTGCATTCTACTTACCTAGATGCAGTTGCAAAGATTAAGATTTCTGCTTATTGCCCATTTGTCAAGCAAACCCATTTAATGGTGTGTGTAGATTAATTATCTAAGGTTCTTAATCATATCTAAGAAGTGGCTGGTTATGTACTTTGAATGTGACTAGCTGTTTTCAATGGAAAACTAGTTTCGGTTTCCAACATGAGACCTGCTCACCCTGGGTTAATTAATGTTAATCTGACGTGGTATTATGTCGGTTGCAGACGGTCATATTACTCCAGCAACTCTGTTGCAGCTGTTTGCAGAGGATATTAAATTTTTGTATGTTCTTGTTTCATACAGCGATTCAATATAGATTAAGCTAGGTTTTTTTTTGCTTTGTAACATCAAAAGAACGTTAAATTGTACACAACCGTAACCCTCCGCTTTTATTGGATTGTTAATCAATTGCTTGATCAATAAATCTTGTATTAACCAGATGGATGCGACTTATAGATGGTCCTTTCTTTTGTGTTCTAATAAAAACAGCTTATACTGTCACTGCCTAGACAGCAAAATCGGCCATGTTTACATTGATTCAACGTCTGCAGATGTTAAACATAGTACAGCCTTCATACCAGCAATGCATCTTCTTATTCAATAATAATAATAATAATTTATTTGCATCAGACAAAGCTGTCCATATCCAAAACAAAACAACAAAATAATACACAAACTGCAAATGCACAAATAACGAACAACAACAACGAAACAACATCAAAAAATAACATCAATAAAGTGCTTTGTCATTTGTTAGTTGTTATCATGATTATAAATGTATCTTCCCCATTGGTGAGGGTTAGATAAAATGCGTTAGGTATATATTTGTTTTCGGTCATGAGCACTTTAATAGCATTTTTTTTAATGTAACTTTGTCCATTTTGTAATGTTTGATGCTTAAATCATTCTTGGTCTGCCTTTGTTTTTTTTATTTATCTTTCATTTATTCATTAATGTGTGGGATATATTTCTGTTGGTATATTTGTAACAGAATTCTGTTTGACTTGAATTTAGTCTTCCGCAACTGGTTCAGCTAGTTGACAGAGCATTGTGTTGACTAATTACCGTATATCAAAATTGTATATATTCGTGTATAAATTGTATAAAAATGTATATACTACTTTTCCAATAAGAAAGACTTTAATATAAATATATAAATGCCCCCCTAAAGTAGAACTTCGTCTGGTAATGTATTGAAATTTTGAAAATATTAAAATGTGTTTTAAAATATAATTGAAGCTTCACAGGAAATTCGCTGCAGCGCAGATTATGAAGCTGCTAGGATTTATCTTAGGAAAGAAATTTTCTTTATTTTCAAATAATCTATTTTGTTCAGGTCATTCAAAGCGATCTCATGACGATCACACGGATTCTGGCAGTGCAAAGAGGTCACGAGGAATGGACAAGGTAGAAATCAGAATACTGATCCCATACAACGTGAGTACTTTCGAACGAATCATCAAATTTGTGATTTTAACTCCACAATTTGAACAGAACAGCAAACAATGTTATTAGTGAAGTACCAGAAATCATTTCCGTTTTCTTTTTCGTTTAACTAGCAGCACACTTGGGCAATTGGACAATGATGATTGGTTTTCGTTTTCAAGAAATTGCAGCAAATCTTGGTAATTCTAGTTTTCCGAAAGTTGCAAAAAGCGAGAGGTATATTTAGTTCAATCCTCGTTTCGTCAAATACCGAATTAGCCCAATGGCGCTCAACGCATTTTCTTGTTTACATCGTTTGCATAATGATTTCGACTTCAAATTGAACAATACTCGATCAAATATAGGTTTCATGCAAGAAACAGATTACGTGTTTTTCAGCTTGGTGTATCATGCGCCAAGAAAGTGACAAAACTCAAATGAAAGTAACATTGTCAATGAGCTAGACATAATTCAATAAAAAGTAACACCATGTACTTGTGTGCTTAGACGGCCGGAGCTATCATTGGTAAAGGTGGTTCCAATATCAAGGAGCTGCGTCAGGAGGTGATATGTTTGTTATTATATTTAACTCATGAACTGTTTTATGTTCTATTCATATATTTAAAGTACAAAAACATGACACATTTTCATGCATTTCAAACGTCTCGAACTGAATGTTTAGAAACAAAAGCAAAACAAAATCATTGAAAGATTGGTCAATTTGATTTGAGGGTCTGCTACTATTCGGCGAGTCCGATTGGGCTAGTCTGATTCGACGAGTTCCCTATTCGGCGATTTTTTGACAATCCAACGACGCCTTCTTCAAATCCAACGATTGAATATTATTCAATATTCAGACATTGAATCAATGAAATACGAACTGTTAGGCTAATTGGGTTCTTTGAATCCTACGTCACCGTCTGTATGCAAACTTAGAATATATTAGTTATTTTTGTCATCAAATTACCTAGCCTAACTATATTTTTAGAAGTAGTGCTGCCAGACCTTTTTATTTTTTATAATAAAATTCGTATTATCAAAACAGTTATAGGTGAATTGTTCGTAAACAGTTGTTCGTAAACAGTTGTTCGTAAAACAATTGTTCGTAAACAGTTGTTCGTAAAATTAATTCTTTGTAAAACAATTCTTCGTAAATCATTTCTTCGTATTCATCAATTGTTCGTATAGTGAATTGTTTGTAAGCAGGTGATAGGTCAATTGTTTGTGAACAATTTTTCAGTTGTTACTTAGGGGCGCCGGAAGAGGGAGGCATCATGGAGGTACAGGAGGGCAATAGTGCCCTTTTAAAAATCATGTAAGCTACTGCACATTTTGCAATATAACAATATCTGCTTTTCGCTTTTAGCCTAATTATAACACAGGCCAACAAAAATTTTTGGCACAAATAAAGATGAGAGTCATTTTAAGGTATTTCAAGGCCTCTGATTCCGAAAATGCACTTACTTTTTTCAAATTGGCTCTAGTTTTCGAAATATTTGACAATGAAAATATTTTTGAAATCGTTAATCAAAAGCTCAAAATAATATTCACAGTGCTCACAAATTCTGCAACACAGTAGGTTACATCATTATAACATAGCATGATGTCCTTCTTTGTATACCGGACACTTGTATCATTACTCGATAGTGAGCTGATAGATGAGCTGAGCATTATCGCTATATCTTATCTTAAAAGTTTTAAAAAAATTGGCCTTTTAGCAACAACAGTGCCCTTTTTCATAATCCTTCCCCCCCCCCCAGTCAAAAATTGTTTCGGCACCCCTGTTGTTACTCGTGCAGGACATTTCCTTTGAAAATGCTCAAATTTCCAATAAGTAGTTTCTTGCCCTTGTGCGTTAAGTGCACTATAATCTTTGTAATAAAGCTGGCCACCATACAAAAGTTTTGGCTTTCCTTTTTCGCTGCCATTCTGCATCAGGGACTCTACACTCTGTCTGCTCGTCTACAGCACGTCACTTCTAGCACATCTCTAGCATATACGCTACCCTAATTAATTGTTCTTAAAGAATTATAACTGTTTTACGAACAATTAGTATTACGGTCAATTGCATGCACGAAGAAATGCTTTAAGAAGAATTAATTTTACTAACAATTGTTTCCGAACAATCGTTTTATGAACAACTGTTTACGAAAAAACGTCGGACACCCATCAAAACTACTTTACTTCTGTAGCTTTAATGTTTTATACAAATTGTTGCAACTATAATCTTTCTCCTTAATTTGCTTTTGACTACAATTTTTTTTGCATTTTTATCACTACCTTTTTGGTGAAAATACAGTATTTATTGCATTTAAATCGCCATAATATTATTTCACTTGCAACTTTGTAAAAGTTTTGGAAATTGAAATTGCTTGAACAAAGTTTATTTGAACAGAAGTAGTATGTATGCATTTTATTACATTTAATTATATCTCTATTGTTATTTTTTTTTTTCTGAATCCGCATTCCGCATGGTCACAATGAGCCGGTTTCCTGCAATGTTTATTTTTCTGAGTCTTTTAAATGACATCACAACCAAGCTTTTGAATGCGAGACTCTCAAAGTAAAAACTTCGAGGAAACTTGTCACTTTTTGAATTTCTTTTCTGTTAAATCGCCCTTGTTGCTCTTGCAAGTGTTAATTGTAGGTCTATTTTACAATCGACAAAATAAAAGCTTTTTTTTCTAGGTTTCATGGCTGTGCATTTTCTACACGATTTCAACGTTTAGCGACGTTAAAACGATGTAAAAACGGCAATTTCTGCTGGTCGGGATAACTAGGCTACGGTACCCGATAATTTCCTTTCAATCCAAGCTGTAGGCCACACATTTGGTTAGCCTTTTCATTCTGTTACTACAATGTTAAAATGAACTGTTAGGCTAACTGGGTTCTTGGAACAAATTTTTGCTGGTCGGGATGACTAGGCTACGGTACCCGATAATTTCCTTTCAAAAATTTCAAAACATCGCCGAATAGGGAACTCGCCGAAACGGGCCATTCCGCTGATTTGAATGCCTCAAGAGTTATATTTCAAATTTTGTGTCAAGTTTTTGTTTTTTACATTTTATTAACTTTATTGGTAATATATACATCTATGTTCCTTCCTAATTATAAAAGCACAATAGTGTAAAATAGTTTACAATAACTATGGGAAAAATCTGTATTTTTTTCTTCAAAAGTTACAGAATTTGCCATTTGGGATACTTAATAATCAACCAACTAACTCTGATCTTGTTTCCTCCCATGTGTCCTTGTGTCCTCCATCACCATCCACTCCATGGCCAATCATCGGATCCAAAATCTGCTCCAATCTTCCTCCATGCCATACCGGTTGCCAATTTCCTTATAACTCCATTTTGTTTCGTAAATTGTGCGATCTTTGAATTTGTCCATTTTGTTTGTTGTTGTTGTTTTTTGCATCAAATGGTGCACTAACGACGAACGGATGTTGTTCTCCACATTCAGTTTGACTCTAACGTTCAAATACCGGACAGCAATGGTTCTGAACGGTGAGGATTGAAGTTTCTTGGCCAAGAGCAGTGTTGCCCGTCGTTGTGCATTTTGATGTGTATAACTAACCAGATTTTTTTTGTTATTTGAAAATTAGGTCGAAGGTCACTCGAAACCTAAAAAAAGAAAGCTGGTTTTTAATCGCCAACATTATTCATTTTCCGAAAACTGAACTGGTGATTTCAAAACTGTTACCTGCTTTCGTAGAAGAGAAATTCTTATCAGTCAAACGAACTCAAAATCACGAGGCTATTGTTCCCAAGGTTGAAGATGGTGTTGATTGAAAATACAGTAGCCTGGTGTTTTGTTTTCAATGATGATGCCTAAGCAGACCGTCGTACATTACAGGGTGATCACAGCCACTTGTAAAGCGATCGACAATGCAGCAAAACTTTCTGGGCGGATCCTTGAGGCACTAATTGAGGTGAGTTTTTGTTTAATACCTTGACTGGCACTGCCTTTGCTTGTCAAAAAATATTATTATTGAAATATTAAAAATATTATTGAAACACTTACATGATCTAATTTTCATTCTAATGCTCACGTTTTACGCTCAAGAAAGCACATGGTACAGATTATTTTTTAAAAGCTAATTTCTGTTTTCCACTTTTACACCGATCACTTGTGTTTCAGCGTTATTATCATTCAAACAGTGATACTTGTGCTTGCTTGTTGTAACTTCTACACACTCTTTGTTTGCTCTGCTCGTTTTAGGTCTAAACCCTCATGCAGATTTGTTATTGAAGTCAATCACGCAACTCTAAAAATTACTTTGCGAATGAGATGAAAGTGGTAAACGCAAGGCCAAGTCTTCCACTTTTGGCCAAAAATTATTTTTGTTATCATACTTCAAAAATCTTGAGTTCAGATTCCATTCGGATTCAGCACTTCAAAATTACTTTAAGGGGCAGTTCTACTTAGAATCGCATTTTTCTACTTGTCATAAATAACAATCTACACACAAAAGTTCACCCACAAACCCCAACAAACCATATATTGCTGGAAAAAGGAGGAAACAAGCTATCCAAAAATATTTACTTTGTTAGGCTGGGGCAATCCATTAAGGGTTTATACCATTTTAAATTTGTACATAAAATCAACCGATTGTCTCCATTGCAGCCCTAAAAACGCGAAAATGGCTAGAGGTAGGGACTTCAAACTGGTGATCTAGTAGGGCAGTGGTTCCCAAAGTGGGCGCCAGCGCCCCCTTGGGGGCGTTTGCGACCATGAAGGGGGCGCTGGCTATAAAGTGGGCGGTTGGGGGGTGCTGAGAGTAAATTGGGGCAGTTACAAGAAGAGGATTGCAAAGGATTTTTGTCATGTTTCTCTTCAAAAAATACAAAAGAAGAGGGTGACTTTCAGAGCTATGTTGCAGATATTGTGGCAATTATGTTGGCAACATCGCTTCGCAATGCCTTACAAGTTTGTTGAGGTCGTAAGTAACCATGACTTACTTTGAAGCACTGCGATTACGCAAATCCGAGAGTATTTTGGTTGAGTGTTCGTCTTAATCTATCTTAGAAGACTGTCATCAAAGCAGTGAATAAAGCGCACGCTCTGAACACACGCTTGTTCAAACGATTGTGCAATGAGAATGATGAAGCTTTTGAGCGCTTACTACTCCACACCGAAGTACAATTGCTTTTTAAGGGAAACTGCCTTGCACGATTTTATTCGCTGTTTGAAACTGTCGTGGAATTTCTACAGAGTTGTGACCCTGGCCTTGCGAATGACGTCCTGGTTGTGAGAAATGATATCGTCTACTTGTCAGTCATATTTTCCAAATTTAATGAATTTAATTTATCCCTTCAGGGTAACGAAGTAAATCTAATCAAGGTGAAATCGCCACTGTCTGGGTTGAGTCATCAGCTCGTGTTGTATCAACGCAATTTAGCTAGATGAGAATTTTTCCAATTCTCAAGCTTGCATCAACTTTATACCAATGACAGAGGCATATCTGATGTTGCTGTAGAGACGTACACCAATCATCTTCAAGAAGTGCACAGACACGGGAGTTCGATTCCAGGAGGTATTCCAGTTAGAAATCTCTGACTGGATAATCAATCCATTCTGTGATATTTCCGAACTTGGAATTCTTGAGGAGAGGAGGAACTGATAACATTGCAAAGCGATTTTGCACTCAAACCAAAGTTGAATATCTCGTATCAATCGTTCTGGCTACAGAACCAAATCAAAGAGAAATAACTTCATGTGTGGAAGCGGGTCAAAGTTTTTATCATTGCCTTTACCAGCTCATACTTGGTGGAGCGTGCTTTCAGTGCCGTGATAACGCTTCTGGATCACAAAAGAAACCGTCTTGACATAGTTAGACGGTGAGACTTAAGATTGTTTTTATCCAAACTAAAACACGATATCAAGATGTTGATGACATTGCACCAACCTCATCCGTCTCAATGAAGTTGGACTTTAAGCTGTGATGAATGGAAAATAACTTCGGTTTTACTATTTTTGTCGAAGGGGGCGTTTGATACTCTGTTCGTTGTCTAGGGGGGCGCTATTAAAAAAAAGTTTGGGAAACACTGTAGTAGGTTATCCTAGCCATAAATTGATAGAGGGGACTTCTTTTAACTCTTTTATTTTTTTAAATATAAAAAATTTCATAATTGCTATGCATCGAGAGCAAATTTGACTTCAGGATTTGGTAATAAAATATTTATTACTTTGAATATTGAAACAAAACTCAATCATTATGTCCGTAACGGCCTACTGTACAATCTGTTAAAAATTTCAGCCAATTCTGACAAGTAGTTTTCTAGAAGAAACATTTTTAGTGCACAAAAACATGATTTTGAGTAAATCGCATTTGAAAAATAGAATTAGGTAAATTTATGCCTTTGACTTTAAATGTGACTTTTTTTCTTCTATGTCCATTCGCTACAACTAAAATATACATAATGAGCAAAATACTGAGTTTACACATACACAAACCTTTTGAAAAGGTGGCGCTATTTAGCCTATTCATTATTAGATTTTGTAAGGGAAAATACAAAACTTCTTGCAACTAACATTCTCACAAAAATGCAAATTTTTATTCACATTTTAAACTGAGGTGCGTTCAGAAAACCTTCCGTTTGAAGCCTAATGATGGCAAATAGGTAAAAACTGACTGCATATTCGGAATCTACGATAAATTTACAATATATATCAATAAAATAAAATAAATTTGAAAAAAATTTTTTTTCTAAGTTGAACTGCCCCCTTAAACCAGTTTTCAAAGTCTAAACAGCAGAAAAAATTACTTTTTTGTAGGCAAGGTTATTAGTGCAGTGGTCTATTTATTGCCATCGCAAGTAAGCGTGAGATAAATAAGCCTGGCTCGATATAAAAGGCCTCATTGGTGATGGCCATGCTTTGTATATGTACCCACTACCAACTCTGATTAGTCGCATACAAGGAACATGTTCTTATTAGTGGATTGCGACAACTAGATGTTGGCAATTCGTTGGGGCAGTGCCGCTAGATGGAGCACCACGCTAGGTTTAAATTTGATTTTCAATTGCAGTCGAACTAATGATTATACCAATAAATTTCGAAACCTATTTTTAAGTTTGTAGTGAGAGCGTATATATTGGATTTTCTGACAAAGCAGTTTTTGTCCTCAGTCCAATGCACCCGGCTTCAGCTGGTTGTTAAAAAACACAGCTCACCTCTACCCAGGGTGTAATAAATTGGGGTGGCGTAGTTGCTAAAGGAAGGGCGGCCGAGAGAAAGGAACTGGTCACCCTACTCTGCTTAGTGCCGAAGGCTTAGTATATTTAGCATAGTGAGAACCTTATCTTTTCATTCCCCAAAGCTCAGTATCTGAGTATGGGACCTTTACCAATGGCACCGCAGTGCATCAATTGTTTAGTTGTGTGCGTGAATTGACGATATTGATAATTATGTGCAGCGTATGAACCAAAGAGAAAGAGACGGGATCATAAAGTTGCTAATCCACAAATCCCAAGCCGGCACAATCATTGGTCTGAAAGGCTCCCGTATCAAAGAGTTGCGCGAGGTGACTTTTATAACTGCATCATATACTAGGCAGTTGTTTCTATCGCATCATTTTGCGTTAAGCTGCGGAAGAATTCGTAGCACTTTTACACCCGTTACCAGTGTTTTTACATGTGTCGTACAAGTTCTCAATGATTCTTTTTATGCTTTTTTATCAGGTTTTTACGTGTGTAATGTTTTCTACTATTTTTAAATGAAAGTATCGTTAAGAATAATGTTTTTTTATCATGCCACTGTAGCCTATATGGTGGAATCGTTGCTCACAATGCCCAGTTCAAACATTTCCAATAAATTCACCATCCAGAGACGACAAGTTATCACTGCATTGCAAAATGACTAATTATTTGAAGATTGAGTGACCTGACCTTGGATGAGGTTGCTTTCAATGGACTGTTTGTGAGAAAATTCATCTTTAAAGCTCAATACGCAATTTCTCCACAAGCTTCCTCTGTTTTCATGAAATAAATATTTTTACATCATCAGATCAAAGTTTTTTGTCAAAGTTTAATGATATCGCTAAGCTAGGATAAGGATGAAATCATGGGCGGTGAAGCAATAGGTAAGGCGCCACAATAACTTGTTCCACTACTCAAGTTGTTTTTCTAAACACATTGCTGAGGTGGCATTTAAAATGTTGCTGTTTTAAGAGCTTTTTTTAACCGCTTACTTTACACGAATTCAATTTGTACAAACAAGTAGCAAGACATAGAGACTATTTAAACATCGTCACTTGCATTGCAGACGACTGGTGCTAACATAAAGGTCAATCAGGAATGCTGCCCTGACTCCACTGATAGAATCTGCCAGATCCGAGGATCCACGGACACTGTGATCAAGGCAATCAAGATTGTACTGGAACTCCTGCAAGAGGTGCGCCTTTGTTATGGTGGTGTCTATAGCTTTCTGTTTTTTTTATATCGCGGAGAGCAAGGCATGCTTGAGACGGACACAGCGCCATATAAAACTCATCATTATTAGTTAGTATGGGGCGCGAGTGGCAACATTGCTGTACACCAACTTGGATCCGCATTCATATACCAACCCACTTCTGGATAGCCTTTTTCTCTTCTTTACCGAAGCATAAACTTAAAATGTTCATACAAGAAAGAAGATATATGCATTTTTGGGTCTGCTACTATTCAGTGAGTCCGATTCGGTGAGTTCCTAACCTCTAACCCCTAACCATAACTCCTAACCCCTAACCTTAAAACGGCAATGATAATTAGGCTACGGTACCCTAAAATTAAAAAAAAAATTGAAAAAATCCCCCGTTAAGGGATCGGACTCACCGAAACGGGCCATTCCGTGCATTTTTAGCTATACATTACTGTCGGCTGATCAATTAATTTTCTTTTTGTGGTTGAAGATTTTGATTTACTATTTATTTACAAGAATGCCACTGCTACTTTCATTGGACAATGATCTTGGGGTTTCCTTTAATTGAAAGAAACGACGTTTTTCCGAACAGTTGTCTGCTTAAAAGTTATTCGTTCACTGAAGTGTTGCCAAGAGCTGTTTCATAATTGATCATCGTGTCCTAAATAACTGCTTTTTAAAAGAGCAGATTTAAACAATTACATACCACACACTTGATGGTATTAGTATGTTTCATGCAAAAGACATTCATTCAGTTGACCCGGTGCTACAAGTCTGCCGTTGCACGCTTGTTGCTTCCTTCTTGTGCCGACGCAAGAGCTCAGTTCTTTCACACTGCCATCACTCTAGTCTAATATGACGTCAGAGACGCCATGTCTTTTCGAAAAGTGCTGCCAGTTGTCACACAGATCATGTTTAGCACCTCATGCGTTATTTTGCCTTTAGCACTAAAGATATCCTGCTTCACAACTTATCAAGCGGCATAACGTTTCTCGTTGCTTATTTCCGTGCTCGTGTGTAAGTGTAATTTTTACTTACCTTTTCAGGCGCCCCCGAAAGGACCTATCCATAACTATAACCCTGATTTCTATGACGACTCTTACGACTACGGTGGTTACAATAGATTTGATAGAGATGGCCCCCCTGCAGATCGTGGCCGTCGAGGGGGGTTTAGAGGAGGAAGAGCAAGTTCTGGTCCACGAAGTGGCTTCAGGGGCAGAGGTAAAAATAAAACTTTAAGTAAGCTTTATTAACAGTTAATACAAGTCTTCAAATCCCACTAGTGTTAAGAGACCACCTGTTGGGTTTGCTTCAGTTTACTAAATTTAATTGAAATGTAAACCTGTCACGATTCTTTCTATCTCTTACCAGGAAAGAGACTTTGAAAGGATTAATGACGTAGTTTAATGAGATATCACCGAAAGGCAGTCAATTAAATGATCGAATAGTTCTACTAGTGAGTTGATAAATGAAAATTCTTGAAGGACCTTAACGAACGGCTCAACACTTCCAGCAAATAATCCAAGTAACAATGAACAGCAATAGATTTCCAACGCTTGTAACTCTTAATCAACCTTAACGTGATTCACTCACAGCTTCTCATATGATTCTAATTTCGATCATAATTTAATTAGCACCAACTCTCATCTACACGTATTCAATAACTTCAACTCTCAACAATCGTCTCACTATAATATCTGCATCATCTACCACTACAATTTACAATTACAATCTACAACAACCATAATTTACGCGAATTACGCTACTATTTATATCAGGTTTGTTGGTCTAGTAACTTCGAGAAGGTACGATACACTACGTAACAAAATTCAAAAAAAAAAATTGTTTGGGCTACATTTTTTAAATGTATCCGTATGATTTTCAAGCGCTGAGTCCAAAAATGCTATCAGTTTTTTTCTATCATCGATCGTTTTTGAGATACGATGATTTCCGTTTTTTGTGATTTTGTAAACTGCAGGTTTCATTACCTAACAAAATTCAAATTTTGTTTGGCTACATTTTTTAAGTGTGTCTGTATGATTTTCCAGCACTGATTCCAAAAATGCTATCAGTTTTTTTGTACCATCAATTGTTTTTGAGATACAATGATTTTCGTTTTTTATGATTTTCCGTAAACTGTAGGTTTTTTATACGGTTATGGTTGCTACTTGCTTTGATATGTGCCTGTCTGCATTATCATGTTGCAAATCGGCGTCCTATTTCCTTGAGGAAGGGAATAGGGATTAGGACTAGGAGAGTGAAATCTCGCATACTAAAGAGCTTTTATTTCTTATCTCAGTAGGCCTATATGTTTTATCTCAGCCTGTTAAGTTCGGAATAGTCACATTAGAATGTCGTGTTCAGTGTTTACACAGAAAAGTACACCATGTAATTATATTTAGTGTAGAGTCAAAGCCTGTGTAAATCTTAAATCAGTTCATCTTTTAAATACCGGTAGTGGAAATCAAAATGTCTATTAGACAGTGCAAAAATTTACCGGATTGCTTTTGTTATGTATGTGGAATGTGGATATAACATCACCAGTGAACACACCGCATATACTAATTGTGAAAGGAACAAAGATGGCCGATTGGACAACATATACAGTATAGAGTCTGTATTTTCGGATGAACATTTGTGATCAGAATTAGTCATGACCACAACATGGAATCTGTGGAAGTTGTCAAGCTAATCTTGAAAGATGGCTGAGAAGGTTCTGAAACAGTTATGTCCTTTGCAGTTGCGAGAGTTTGAAGAAAGCCGCAAATCAAACTCATCATGATGATTGCTTTTACATGATAAACATAGAGAGTGAAATATTTGTTGGTCCCCAGATAAACACAATACTCAAGTGAAAAAAGAATGAAACAAAAAAGTAACTTTAAAAAAAATCTTTTTTAAATAGGTAGAGGAAAGATTGAGGAAAAGTTTGACAAATCAGTGTAGTGCTAAAGTCCCAACTTTTGCCCAAATCACATTAAAAAGTAGTGAAAGTTGATTTGGGCAAAAAGTTGGGACTTTAACAGTTAACACTGCACTGTTTTTTCCAAACTTATTCTCAATCTTTCCTCTCTCTACCTAATTAATTTTTAATTTTTTTTAAAGTTACGCATCATGGCTTTATTGGTGCGTAACGACAAGAGGTCAATTTCTTTTTTTTATCTCAAAAAGTAGTAGCCAAAACTTGTTTTAGTGTTCATAAACAGATAGCCCACCCCAGAAAACATGGGGGTAGAGCTAAAAATTATCCAAATAGGTTAAGCGGTTCTTGAGATATTGCCGTTTTTCTATTGCTCCTTATCTATGTAACCACCTAGTGGCTAATTGTTATTTTACTTATAACTCGAAAACCGCTTGTCTGATTTTTATCAAATTTGCACCATTCTTTTCAGAAAAGTGAGAAGCATGTTTTAAATCAATAAAAACAATTAGGTTGTGCCAAAATTTGAAAATTTTGTGTGTATTATAATGAAATGCCCCTGCAGCTACATCAAATGTAACAAAAAAATTGAATATCTCAAAAATTAACGATGATACGAAAAAACTAACTAGATTTTTGAACTCAGCACCCAAAAATACATAAAATAACATTAAAAAGTGTAGCCAAACAGAAATTGTGTTACATAGTGAATGTTACATCATAAGAACGCAATGTTCTGGTCAAGTTTTACCACACGTAAACATCTTTGTGATGTCACAACATCCAACACCTGGCAAGTCCTGAGAAGAATATTCCAGGCTTGCACGTGCACAGAATGTTCTGGAAATACGTCACATGATAAAGATTTTGTGATCAAAGGTCACTAGGACAGTAACCGATAATAACATATCGCATAAGAATTTTACAATTAAAACAGTATGCTCGGTCAAGACATAATGTAGCCTGTCGTGAGGTTTCGCATATTGATTGTGACAAAAACGATGGACAAAAATGTACAAAATCTTATTTTTTTCATTACTTTGAAATTTAATTTCTATTTACTTTTCAGATGGTTATGACCAGAGTGACTACGGTGGAGGTGAGCGCATTTAACGTTGCATTTATTATATCAACTTTTGTTGAATTTTGTTTTTCTTGGTGCATCAATAGTTTCCAGGTAGAAATCAAGAAAAACAGTAACATACCATGCTGTACGTAGTTTGATAATGTTGGTATTCTGTGTTGTGAGGTATTTTACTCTGCTTTGTAGATTACACCCTGGCCAACAGTTTTTAATAATGTTTTATCACTTATTTTTTTGTAAAGTCGCTGGATTATTGCTGAAGAAATAATAGAAAAAAAGATTCAAAAACCGTTGACTCATTTGAAGTCTACGCGGGCATCTTGTTTTAAATATTTGAAGTTGATCTTGCTAATTTGTGTATAATTTATATTAGCATCACTATCGTTGTCCGTTTGGTGAACAGTTTCTCCTTACCGCACGCCACCCTGCTGATAGAATAGTTCCAGCCAAGAACATCTCACAGCTGCTTGAAACTGCATTGTCAGCATCGTTGACTTTAATAATTCAAAGCTTCTCGAAGCAGGCAGAACGACTAAGCTTGAGAAGAAGCTTTTCAGTTCGACGCCCAGCATCACATTATTCAGCCTTTAATAAGTCACCTTTGTAAATTCACCCTCATTTGCACTATTTCTTTAAATTTTGTAGTTCCACTGAAATATTAATGTGAAAGCGGTCAAAATTTTTAAACTCGATATTTGTGACACAATTGTCTGATTCCTGCGGTATATCCACATTGAATAGACGTCGCAAAATGTAAAGTTATAGCAATTTTTTGCCATTTTAACTTTGTCAGGTGGAGATTACGGCCATCGAGACAGAAGAGAGCAAGGCGGCTACCAGCAAGAAAGGAACAGGTTGGTGTTTAACCTTCAGTCACTTTGTTGCGAAGCGACATAACTGACTTTCACGTCTCCAGGTCATGGTGTTGTTGCGCGGGTGCGGCCATCTGTGATTGGTGGAAGCAACGTAACCCGGCAAGCACAGCACGTTTTTACCACTTGGCTATTAACGTGGCATGAGTATAATTTGGTAGCGTTAGGCTGGTCACGTCGTAAAAACTTTACCTCCACGTTATTTGCTTGTCGGTTGCTGTTTGATGCTTTTCCGCATGAACAAAGCTTATGTTGTCCGCGGTACGACTGACCAGTAGCGCACCCAGCATGGGGCTAAGGGGGCTCAAGCCCCCCCCAAAACTCGCCACAAAAAATAAAGTTTTTGTATGTTCCCTATGTAGGCTAGGCTATACCTTTTGCTTACAGGTTAGATATGAATAAGACACAACAATACAACAGGCCCGAGCATTATAACAATATATTTTAAATAATTACCGTACAAATAGTTTTAGCAGTCGAACGTTTTCGGCCTAATTTTAAGCCCTAATCAAGAATCAGAAAATAATTAATAAATGCAATAAATTTCAACTTCTTGAAAGTAAATGTACATTAGGAAAAGGCAACTACATAAATAACTACAAAAAAATTTGCACCACAGGGAACGTGATACATCAAGTAAATGTTGAGGAGAATGGACGCGCCTCCAGCAAATAATTGTTTGTTTAAATTTGGGTTGTAGCGTATAGCGTTAACAGTGCTTCCTGAATTTTGGTGTCAAATTGGGATTTTCCTTTGCGTAAAATTGTAAATGAATCAGGAGAGAATTTTTGATCTGTGCAAAAAGAACACTCCATGATATGGTCTTTGATGGCACCTTTCTTTAACTCCCTAAAGCTCAGATGCTCTCGTACTCTCGTGGTCAAATGTCTGGTGAACAACTGGACATACCGATGTACCATCCGTCATACGTCAATGTCGAATCACACGGACATGTAAAACTGTATAGGCCTACGACATTTGAGCAGAGAAACGAAGACGTCAGGGACTTTAATTGAAAATACGAACTAATTTTGAATGTTTTGTAAATAGGAAAAACGTCCACATCACATTTACTGTTTACAAAATTAGTGTTTTATTTCAAACTGTTTTCGTGCTAGTTGTTGGTTTCGCACTTATCTGTGTTGGCAAACGGAAAGCTAATTTTATCTTGTCATAGGCCTAGATGACGAAAAGTCGAGATCTATAGAAGATTGCGAGAGTGGACGTAGGGATGAGAGTGTTGATGGTTCTAATAGCGTGGGGTTCACTCCTGGGTTCACTAGGCCAACTTCTAATCTGATTTGAGAGAACGAATTCTGATGTATCGGAAAACCGGTGGGTAGGCTAGTGGGCCGTGAGTGCCATTAAATATTAATCAAAGGGATGGGCACAGTGCCGGTCTTAGGGTATTTCGGGCCCTGTGCGGAATATACTTTGCTGGCCCCAATGACAATGATCCAATTCAGTAGCGAAGCTAGATATTTTGAAAAGGGAGGGGGGTGGTCTTACGGTCGGCGGGCGAAGCCTGACGGCGTCATCGCCGAAGGCCACCCTGTGGCGGGGGATCTGGGGGTCCTCCCCTAGAAAAATTTGAAAAATTACTTTGAATTTGGGGCATTTTGAGAGCATGTTCAACAAAAATTTGGGTATGAATATTACTGTAAAATGGTGCTGTCCGGTGGCATAGCATAAGGATAAGATTATGCTTTCCTCAGCATTTTTCGGAAATATAAAGCTATGTCTCTATGTTGATTTGGATGCAACCTATTTCGTCCACTAAAAAATTCTTACCCCGATTCCGTACCCTGAAATCGGAATAACAAAATCAAATTTCGACTTAATTCGTCCCCTGAAAAGATCAAGAGAAATTTTGAAATGTTTGCGGCAACTCCGATCAGCGACTTCGGCTCTGTTGTTTTTTTCTCGATCTTTTCAGGATACGAAATATTCAAGGGACAAAAAAGGTTGCACCCGATGAGTCTTTATGTTTTCTTGTTGCTAATTCCTTTGTTGAGTTCACTTTGTTGAATTTTTAACAAAATTACTGCATTTTCTGAGTAGATTGCAGGCCCCCTAATTTGCGGGCCCTGTGCGATCGCACGGTTTGCACACCCCAAAGACCTGCACTGATGGGCATCGGCCTACTGTCACTATTATCGCAAATCACTCGGCCGACATTTCTGAATTAGCCCCCCCCTAAATTTTTTTCTGGGTGTGCTGCTGCGACTGACAGCCTGATGTCAGCAGGATATAGTCAAAAGTCACCACCACTGTTTGGTGAAAGAAAGGGCGGATAAATGTCGTATGCGTGCGGCCTTTAGTTGATTGCTAGTGAGAGTCTTTATCTTCGGACTGAAAAAGCTTTTTAGAGCTTATCCTGGAAGTTTCGCATAAGAGGCTTTGCACCACTGGCGTAGGGACCGGATTGAAATGTCCGTTTCTTGAAGCGTTGTTTGCGAATTATCTCATCCACGGTGTCTTAAAATGCGTTGCTCAATCGCTCATCTCCAAAGTCGAACCATCGCTGCTTGATTTCTTTTGTGTACACAACTTCAGTAGCAACGGTGCATCACTAACGACGTAAAAGCGTCACTGTTACCTATCATGCTATATGATTTCAAACGTAACGCAATAGTTTTGTAACAATGGGTTGGCTACGGTTGAAAATTTTTATCCACTTGGATAAAAGAAAATTTATGAATAGCAATTTTTTAACTGGACGAAACTAAAAGTGAATGACTTGTGACACAGATAACGACCTGTTTGGTTTTCTTTTTAGGCATGAGAGTGTATCTCATGACTTGTGTAACTGTATCTTTTTCAAGATTTATGAAAGAGAAATCAATCTTAAACTTTATCAGTTGAAGTCTATAAATAGTGGCCACAAAACATTAATTGTAAGCCCTCTTTGGTTTATCACCGCTGTATTGCAGTGTCTATGCTAGGAATTTAAATAAAATACACACAGTTGCGGAAATATTATCTTTTACATCTTATTCATTTGTTCCATTCGTGATAGTAGAGTATTTCTATGGTTGCAGTGTAATGAACACAAGTCAGATAACTGGGGCGATTAAATGGCTGATGTCAACAATGTCAAACTACATTCAGCAGTAGTGCTAAAGATGTATTTTCCTCAACACAACTTTGGTAATACGTAGGTGCTCACTGCTCACACACTGTGGAGTGTGGACATTCTTTCTTTTACCAAGTATTATACATATGGATTTATCTTATGCCATAATTAAGGTCGTACTTTTTGCAATGTATTCTACTTGGATTCACATGGCAGACAATTGGCAATTCCAAACTCACTTTTCACTTTTACAATGTTTTGACGACTTTTTCTTGTACGTTAATTCAACATCAATACGCGTAAAAACGAAAAAATTGTATACTTTTAGCATGGAAATGCTAGGTCACTTTAAAATGTGTAATCGGCGCCATAAATATTTGTCTATTTTCACAGCCATCCGAATAAGAATAACATCAATTATTTAGCAAGGGGGCACAGGTGTTGATGTAATATTCATAAGGTAGCAAGTGCTATACAGGATTGCCCGCTGCTATCCGGCTGGCTCCCTATTCATCCATCGTCGCCCCAGATGAATAATTGATCAAGCATGCCAGCGCACAAAGGCGTTTTAATTTAGTGAAAGTGCGAGTATGAATTACTTTCCTTTATTTTTTTCTTCTTTTGGCCCTTTTGTTCTTCAAATCCCTATTAATATCTAAGCCTAGTGACCAACGTACATTGCCGGTGCTTTGCTGCAAGGACGGCTGCTGTTGTGATTGACTGGAGGTGTTGATTCTCTGTGATATTTTGGTTAAGTTTCTTCACTGAATTGTGGAAGTGAGCTGTAGATTTTTAAGCACGTTGCAGATAAAGATGCATGATGTTAAGTAAAATCGGTTAAGTTAGTTTAAAGATAACCAAACTTCCGAAGCAGTCGCTGCTTAGTTCGATCACGTGAGCCTCGACAAGACCTATTCTCAAACTTTATAGATTCATTGACTAGGGCTTGCTAGACTATATTGCGATAGGAGAAAGATTCTTTCAAAATTTTGTTTTATAGGAATATTTTGATGGCTTGCAAACGGTATAACATCGATTTGAAACTTGATATCCATAATGTAAATTGATATCAGATTGGTGAATATCTGTTTTGTCCTAGGGCGTGGAATAAAACCCTACTAATAGTGAAAAGGGAGAGCTGTAGCAAAAACGCACTCTTGCTTCATTTCATACATCCAGCTCCATCAAGCATTTAAAAACTAATGTTCATTGCACGAAAATCAAAGATGTTGTTAAAGCATTACCCGACTATATAGATACAGGTAGCTTGTAACATACGATGATTTGATTAGATATTTTCATATAAGAGGCTCCTCCAGCATACAACTACACTTTAAGCCCTGGATTACAAGACTTGATAAGCAGGGTTTTATGAATTTTTTGTCTCAAACTTGAAAATATGCATCTCAAAAGTTTTCACGAGAAATGGTTTGATTTTTAGTGATCTGTGATAGTAAGCTACCATGCATTAATGAATAAAAACAAACCAGATAATATCAATAAACTGCGTTCGTATTTTGGTACCAATATTCCTCCTAGGTGATCTTTGATCACATTCTTAAATGATTTTAAATTTCCAATTTTTTTACCCCTTTGTGGAAGAGCATGAATTTAAGAACTTTCTATCAATCCTTTGTGTTGCTTCATCACTGACTTTTCCAGATTTATGAAAATGAAGTTTAAAGGGACACTCCTGATGGAATATCAATTTTAGCACCGCCCTTAATGAATTGGTCGAAAAATGTGCTTAACTTGTAGAAAACCCTGCATATCATATATCTTTGGAAAGAGTATGAAAATTTCAATTAAAATATGGCACTTAAATAGATGAAAAACGTTTCTGTGAGAAAAAATGTCAAAGAAATGCAAAAGTTTTTCTGTTTTTTTTTTAATTTTTACCACCGATAAAAAATTTAATAAGTCTCAAGAGAGAACTTATGTCATTCCTAACTCTTTGCTGGCATTGTCGTCATCCCTTACCTATATAATAATGAGAGATTTTCTTTGCAGGTGTATACTTAAAAAAAGATGTGAATTTTGAATTTATGTACTAGAAAAACTTGATATATTAGCAATTGCTTTTTGATTTTAAGTGAAACTACACAGAAATAGCGAAAATCCTCTCATAGGTCACTTCTCCAGTACAGCCTATATATTGATTATGCCTACAAAATTTCAAGCCATTTTGACAAGAAATAAATGAGTAGTTGTTAAATTGAGTAGTTAACAACAAAAAAATCACTTTCGAAGAAAACAGCACTTGAAAAACACCCGTTAAAACACAAGCTCCATTACTCACATTTATCACTGTAAGATTTGACAAACAAAGGCATTGAATAGAATCAAAAGTTTACCATATTCAGAATCCTGATAAACTTACTGCTTTTTAGATACAAAAAATATCCTGTTAAGGTTTGAAAAAAAAAAAGTTCAATAAAAACATTATTTCCATCAGGAGTGTTCCCTTAACCTGAAATCTCAGACTCGCTCGTACTGGTGTTAGTGTAGTGTGTACGTTCACTTGTTCGCATGATGTGAGCTCCACATACACTGGTATGTCCACTCGATATTTGGCCCCAAGAGTGAGGCACCTAGATTAAGTTAATTTGAACAAAACTGTTCTTTTAAAATCACTGAAATGCCAACCACGAATCTTTATTGTGAGTCTTTTGAGATTGCTTGTGACTGCTTGTCCAGTTTGACTTCGACACACAAATGCACGAAACACTTCTTATCAAGTCTTCGAATTCAAAGCTTAACAGGATGTTGCATTGCGAAGGAGCCTTTTAACTTTTAAACCATCACGTGTTTTGCCTTTACATGTGTTTGGCGCCATTTTTGGCATTTTTATTTGATGCATTGTCAATCGGTTCTTAGATGGTTAGCAAAGGTTGAATGGATAGTCCTAAACGTTGCGATTTTGTTAAAACATTGTTTAGACTGGTGTGCCTGTGGTCAAATAAAGGTTTGGAATTAGGGGATACAGTTTCTGTTAAACCTTACAGAAAGGTTTAAATTTCTGATTTAGTCAAAGAAGATGAGGTACAGATGACGTCATTATCTTTCAGTATGTGTTGTCTCAACAGTTAGTTGCTGTCTAGCGACCATGGCATCATGTTATATACCAGCTAGTAAGCAAGTTAAAAATTGTGTCTGAACGTTTTGGCAAGAAAGCATCGGTAGGATTTCAAGCATTTGCAACTCGCCCGCGTCTGTGCATTGGTAAGTGACCTTGACGGATGAATAGTTTTTGAATACCGTTTATTGTTTCAATTGTTTCTTCTAGATGTCAATTGAATTCATGTACGACATTGTTTGAGCTCCATCTATCTTACTCAACAAACAGTACAACAGGTTTAGTTGCACCCAAAAATTAATCAATCGATTATTTTTTTTACTGTTTTTCGATTAAATACTTCAAAAGTAGTAAAGATTTATCCACCCCAGCCAGCAAATCAGTCCTTTTTTACATTGATTCAACGTCTGCTGACTTTGATTTAATGTAAAAAATATTGATTTGCTGGCTACCTAATGGCAGGAAACATATGTTGAACTGGGTTCCTACACTTGTTGTCAGAAAATGAGTTTGATCTCCAGTAACCGTAATTCACAGAATACACAGTATAACAACACACTAGGGCTGAAATTTGGCACTATTAATACATTTAGTTAGGCCGACTTAAGCTGGAATATTTTTTACCCAATAAAACTGCAACAGAAAAATAGTAAAAGTAATCTCGCTTTAAAGTGCTACAGGTCGCTTATACAATCATGCAAAGACAGGCCTTGATACAATTGAGCTGAAGGTCGATGTAGCCAGAATACAAGCAACGCAATATGCGTTGGATTTATTTTCCCAGAACACTTGTGGTCTGAATGCTAACCCTTGGACATTCTAAAAATTTCACGTAAAAGTGAAAGGGAAGTCGGTTGGAAATCTCAAACTCTTTTACGACACAAACCGACACAACTATTTTGCAGGTTCGGAGGCAGAGGGGGCTATGGTGGTTACGATGATGATGGCTATGACGACTACCACGACAGTTATGACGACAGGGGCTACATGGACGACAGGGTAAGCGTGCGTGACGTCACTGTTTAATTGACAAAAAGTTATCCCTAACTCGACATACCGCAACTCAAACAGCAAAATCTGTCATTTTACATTGATTTGACGTCTACAGAAGTTGAATTTTGCTCTCTAGGAATGGACGTAGAATGTACCAATTATTGTTATTACTGTTTTATCCTGCGCAGTGTGGGGCATAGATAAAGATGGAATTGTTTTAACGGAGTGCATAACCAATATCGTGTGACATAGCAGCTGCGTTCGCCCTCAATTTAGTCCACGTTGAGTTTGTGTTGGTTTTGTTTCCGTACTCTATTTAACTTTATCATTTACTGTTGTACTCCGACGAAGAAAAATAAATTAATCTCAATTAAATTAAAATTGGATTGTCTTTCAAATGTTCAACACAACGTGCAGAAATAAGTTTTATAAAATATTGTTTCGGATTTTGTTTCTGTTACGATAGTTCTGGTATATGAAACTGTGGAGATCGATACTGTTAGGTTATTTATAGCCTGTTTTGTTAATAGCTGGTCAATGCAAGTTATTGATTCATTACCTCGTTGTATGACTTTATCTAATCGGTCGCAAATAACATGGCAATCGCCAGCAGTGATTGATATTGTGCTTCTATTGCTACGGGTCCATGTCATTATACTTTTGCCAAGACAATTTCTATAATTGCTACTAAATTATTTATGACGTCGGCAGGGCGGTTATGACGACGTAAACGATGATGCCATGACAACGCAGGTGAGTCGTGAATGATTAAACCTAGACCAACAATGAAAGTAGAACATCACGCGTGATATTTATGCTTGTAATTTTTGTTGGAACACCTACAGTCTCCACTTCCTTGGAGTGATTTTGTAGTTCATTGGATGTTATTGCGTCATCAGACGGGCAATGACGTAACTTACCGCTTATTTGCAGGTTACCATACCAACAGAGTTGGCTGGTTCCATCATTGGCAAAGGAGGGAAACGCATCAAGCAAATACGTCAGGTGGGCGACTTGGGCAGGTCTTTTCTTGATCATGAAATTTTTTTTGTCTTAGTTATGGTAGTTTCACATACTTTACTGACTGAAACATCGCAGTATTCCCAGTCGCACTTCATCGTCCGTAAACTAAACTCCAACCACGAGGAGTTGTTAAGTGGAGAAAGTTAGAGTGGATGAAGAGAAAGTTAAATACATGCTCCATTGCAGCGTTACGTGCATCAGTCTGATAGTCTCCTGCTTTGAAGGCACCAATCACATCCCCACCGGAGCATTGCAAAGCTCTCTAAGAAAACGATTGCTTGCTATGATTGGCCTTCAAAACTTACCCCGTGTAAAATCCGATGTTTCGTTGTTGAAATCAGATGAAAGGCCTCTCACCCGACACGTATGTATATAGTGTTCTTCTGTAGAAAGGGATGTGCTCGTGGAATAGTCATCTCTGTCATCAGAAAGACAATACAGCACCTCGTGGTCAATTTTTGCAGTCCCCATTTTGGCAACCCTTTGCTGGGTGTTCTGGTAGGCAAGGAGGTTTCTATTAGTACAGATTTGTTTTGCCAATGTGGACAAGAGAAGCGCGATTGCGAAACACGGAGAGTCTTCCCCTTTGTAACGATGAATGTATGTGACGTTGCAGGATAGCGGTGCGATGATCGAACTCAATGAAGTGGATCCAGAATGTGATGATCGAATTATCACCATTGTGGGAACAAATGCGCAAACCCAGAACGCCCAATACCTTCTTCAAAAATGGTAAGACACCCATGGCATACATTATTACGTTAAACGGATGGAACGATGAAACGAAACGTCTCATCACCGACCACTCAAGTCAAAAAGAGTTTTTCTGCTCTTTTAACTTTGAAACTAAAATTGGTCTTGATAAATAATTAAAGTTGAAGTTCAAATAATGCACCAGCTGAAGTTAAGGTTGGGTTGTTTTTCTACATGTTAAAATATCAAATCTTCTAAATTTAGCATGCAAATTTAATTAAACCATGATCACCGGTTTAACTAGCTGAAACCAAAATGATAAGACGTAATTGTCAGTAAGCAAAATCAGATGTCGAAGTAAAAATCTCACTCGCGTTCATTTGTTATTGCTAGACGTGCTCTGTCTTGGGTACACACTGCTTCTTCCTTAAATGCTTGTATCTCACACAGTGGGCATGTTATGCAGGGTTACTCAAATAATTTTAACAAAGGTCCAGTTTGACAAGTTGAATATTTTTAGCGGTCCGGTGAATAAGTTATTTCACACGCAACCACGAAAGTTAAACTATCTGGCAGTGACTATTGGGGAGTCAGGGAGTCGAAGCCCCCAAGCAACTAGGATAATCAAAGTAAAACTTCGGATTCTGACCGCGGTCCGCCGGTTGAGTAGCCCTGCCCTAACGTTATCCGCTCGTTCATGGGAACCTGTTATTGTCCTGCTTCCAACGTGGAACTAAGGATCCACTCGGTGGTGAAATATTCAATAGAATATAGGAAAAGTGCAAGGGAGTTTGTTATTAGCTGGCTCAGCAAAGTAGTCTACTTACAATTTGCACAAAGAAGATATCGTGGCTGCTTCATATCCCTGATGTGGGGTAAACTATCATCTTACTCTTGTGCGCTACCTTGTGGAAGACTAGTGATTTTGTTGTTTCGTCACAACCGACAACGCATCACGGTCTCCTTCAAGGTTCCGTATGACGTCATCGCAGTGAAACAGCTTTAATCTTTTGTGGGAGGATGCATTAGTGAGTCTTGCTTTTCAGTGACAGGTTGCCTCTGTTATGCTTGTGTGCAGTACAGTCCTTTATAGGCTAAGCCGACTTCAGAGAAATTGTGGTTTAGTAAAGTTGTTTTTCTTGTTTGAATCTAGAGTATGATTTTGATCAACATGCATGCGAAAGCGCATTCCTTTGACAATTAAGCATTCTTTTGAATGCATTACGATGGAGGCCTCGGCATGTATACTGTACTGGCTGGAGTAGTGACTATAAAAATTTACTAAGCTTAGGCCTATTTGCTGAAACATGTTCACAGTTTAGTATAGCTTTGGGAGAGAAGTAATTACACAATACCATAAACAGATGACTGACAGTACTTAATGGGATTGAATAGCGTTGTTCAAAACAAATAGCCTACAATACCGGTACACTAATAAAATAATAACATACTAAACTCAAACGTTTTCGGAACGCAAGCATAAGCCCAAGAAGCAGTTATTCGCTGGAGGTACATCTTTCCTACTGAGTTTATATTAGATTACATTTGCTTCAAGTCTTTAATTACCGCTCGCTATCTTGTCTTGTGATTACACGCACACGTATCAAAAAAATGTTAACACCTTTGGTATCTGTTCTTCAGTTGTACGTTGTACTTAGCTCAGTGCATATTGCAGTTATGTATTTCAGTCACTTATTACTACCGTTATTTACAGTTATTTGTTCGTTTAGATCAGGGGTCACCAAACTACGGCCCGCGGGCCGAAACCGGCCCCCGAACTGATTTCATCCGGCCCGCCACGTGCTGCGGAAATAACAGCTGCGCTTCAACTGCTAAGGAAAAAAGTTACCAAACTTTTTGTAAAGGACTGACGTTGCTGTTTATCATTAGGCCGCCACAAATGGGGACAGCTTAGGCCAAATTTGGAAAGATGTAATGTTTTTTCAAGAGCACGATGCCCTGTAGTGTATCACAGCAGGGGATAACTTTTCCAGCAACCTTTCGATTTTCATCACAACTTTGCTATTCCACCGCTGACTTTGTTATTTATTGTGCTCAATTTAAGTCAATGAAGATTCTAAATAGTTGTATATCTTTTCGCAATTTGCATCCGGCCGCAGCTGTTAATCTCGCAGCAATCCGTCCCTCAGAGAAAAAAGTTTGGTGATCCCTGGTTTAGATGTATTGAGTATTTTCTGATAAGGGCAAAAAGTTCTTGCCGAAAACGTTTGAGTTTAGTATATTATTGTTTTATTAGTGTCTGTTTGTTTTGAATAATGCTATTCCATCCCATTAAGTTACTGTCAGTGTCAGTCATCTGTTTATGTTCATAGTTTCAAAGCGAATAAATAGCGATGAACATTCTTCAGCATGCGTGGGTAACCTACTGCATCCTGAAATTAACTGAAAATTTGTATATTTCTTTGCAGCGTCAAGTTGTACTCTGGCGACCGATACTGATTGGTCACGTGTTTCTTACTGTGGTGATGCCGCTTGTATGATGACGATTATGTCACGGACGTTATGACGTTTACTGTCAGCTTGGTGCAACAGAAGCCTGCTCCGTCGGCGATTTTAATCGTTTACTCAAGAACAAGATGTTCGTTTCGTATTTGATTACGTTGTTTCAATAAAGATAGTTTTGTGTCGAGACTATAATTTTTTGTCTGAAGTAAATAAGGTTACCACGGCCAGAACTTGGTGCACGTTTTCCTCAGATAGTCATCGACCCGGTGGCAACTTTCCAAAAGGTATCATATAAATTCCCTATCTTGAAAATTCGGGAGAACAAAGAAAAAACGCAAATCGTAGCTAAACTAAGTCATCGGCTGACTTGGCGCAGAGAGTTGGGGCGATAGTAGTCATTTCATTGATGTGGGTGTGATTCCCACCAGTGCTATTCTTTCTTATGTAATTACCAAACAAAGTTCAAAGTAATAAATGTTAAAGTGACGCGCGACTCTGATTGGTCAAATTTCAAAGATTTTTTTTTATGGTAGCCTACCTTTTGGAAAGTTGCGACCCGGTGAGGCAGGTTACTGTGCGATGCCAGGGATATCTAAAGAGAATATAAAGGCTCGAAGTGATTGCCTTATTCTCACTACACTGCCAGGACAGTAGTTTGTCGCGCGTTGAACATGCGGTTCTTTTTTAAATTGTAGAAAGTTTTGTAGGCTAGTGCAGCTGGTAGGCTGCAGTTAGCAAATGTTACGTGGAACATATTTAAAACAATACTTGTTTAGAAAGACAGTTGAAAAGTAAGCTGTTTTCGAAAGCCTTTGCAGCAGGCTAGATATAAAGCAAGTATTCGGGTAGTTGAATTAACAAGTAGTCATGAGCAATTGAGCATGCAGTGAATCCTGATGCTAATAGCTCAATGCAGGTTATAACAAGATTTATTGAACTTAGTACTATCGGTGCCAATTGTCATTTTACAATAAACAGAAGCCCTTCTATTGTCCGACGTAATAAAAGCCTTCGTATCCCTTTCTTTAGATATTCCTGTGCCATGCCCCTGCTGTATTCAATCGTATAGCCTACCGATGAGGGGATACTGCCGCAGAAATCGGTCTTTTTCTCGCGTTGCCAGAGGCTACGAAAAACATTGACGTCAAATTTTAAGGACAAGCCAGCACTTCTAAAGTGAGGTCTCTGCGGTTTTCGAGTGGATAATAAAGAATTTCCATCACGCGATATAATTAGACTATAGAAATTTTTATCTACTGGCTGAGATAGCTTAGAGACCTTCATCCTGGCATTAGAATTATTCTGATTGGTTGTTGCTAGATGGACCACTAAGCCGCAGAACCAGCCCTGTTTGATCTTGCGGTTTCTTTCGTTCACAAAATCGGGCATCGTAGCGAACACTATTGATTCGAGCTTACTTTGTCTAAGACGTTACAGCACGTGTGTCAATGTCATCTTTCTAAGTGCCTATTTAACATACCAGTTAGACAGGGATTTGGAGGGCTTCCCTTGCTCCAAAGGGCGTCGCAAGGTGCCTATTTGAAGAGAAAGGGCTGTGTTTCGCATCAAACTAGGGTTGTTCATAAAATGGAAGAGCTGAAAGCCTGTGCTCGGTGTGGGCTACTGTATTACAAAGTAAAAAATACAACGATTAAAAAATAGACAACAAAATTATACTCTAAAATGTGCTAAACTTATGCAAATAAACTTTTGAAAGTTTATTTGGCTTTGCGTGAATGCTCAACAATTGATAGAAAGGTAGTTTTAAAACTTTGGTCGACTGTACTCAAGCACACCAGAGGGCTGGCTGTTCATAATGTAATATAGTGTCACTTAACTTTTTCATTGATGTCGTTTTTTTTAAACAAACAACAAAACAAAAAGGCTCTTAGGTTGTGCATGAAACACTCGTAGGCGTGATATTAAATTTAGCAAAATATTTAAAACAGTAAGTTATTTACGAATGAGTGAAATTTCATCATTTTCCAGTAAAAAGTTAGCTTGAGTTTTGCATCATGCAATGCCTGTGGCTTACTAATAGGTTTTGCATTCGACCAAGCATGAAGTTTGGTTTGGCAAGCATTGGACCCCCTTTAATATCGTCTATATGATGACGTCGGTGGCTTTGTTGACTGCTCCATACTTTCAACCATTTGTCGCGATTCAGATAACAATCGTTGCAGTTTACTAGTGGACGATGGAGGAAGGTTCTGTGATGCAAATAAAAATAATGATTTTTGATTGAGTTGTAACCTTTTTAAAATGACTCAACAGACAAAAACTGTTGTTGATTTGGTGAAAAATGATTAAGACTCGGAAAATACAGTGAATTAGTTCGAATTTGAATCCGTTATCGTAGGACAGTTTCCCGGCGTCAAAATAAAAAAAACATCTTAAGAAAGTGCTGGAGCAGCCTACTATTTATCTTGACTATGTTACATCTTGCGTTTATAAAAAAATATTTATGAACTAGCTGTAGGCTAGTTCATTTCATTATAAATTATAATTAAATTAACGAATTTCACTTTTAGAAATAAGAACACAGACAATACAGAAATTATAGCAAAAATGTAAATCAGTGTTTTTCCAACTTTAAAGAAAAAGGTGGAATGATTTCACTCACTAGTGTCAAGGGGGAACGTCTCTCGGAGCGACTGTAGCTTTTAGGGCTCGATTGGAAAGGGGCGTCATCTTCAGCGGATCTCCTTGCCTCTTCTAGAAGATCGGTAGTAGTCTGACTGCTGCAGTCCAATCCATCAAAGTCAAAACTGCTAAGAAAAGCATTGATTTAAAACAACCGTAATGGGTTGAAAAAATGTATAATGCCAGTTATCTTACAGTTTGTCTATTCGTGGTAGCCTATAGTATATCCCAATTTTAAATGAGGACACAACACAAATTGGATTAATTCAACCTCCAAACAACAGAGAAGCATGGGAAGACTACAAAAACTTGCGGTCTTCTGCTAGCATAGACAAACGACGGATCTCACCTGTAGGCCACTGAACATTTCAGATGAATAGCCTATTGTTCATTTTGCGTAAGCTCAGTTCATCTGCTAGTCCCGAGTTAATGCAAAATCAACAATAGGCTATCTGCGGAATTTTTAATGACATTGAGTTCAATTAAATTAAAACTTTGCAGCGACGTTTCACTCAGAACATGAGAGGTAGGCTAAAACCTGTAGGGCAAAGTGGGGCGTGTTGTCACAGGGGCGTGTTGTCACAGCACGATTTCCATGTGATAACCCAAGCGTATAACCACGAGTTTTCAATGGAACGCATAGTTTTCAGTTCTCTTTCGTACAAGCAGTGAAGGTTAATAAATTTGTCACCACAGCAGAAATTATGAGGAGTGCCATTGAATTTTGCGCAAAATCAGGTTTTATAACTAAATTAAAAAATGGTCTGGCAAATTAAGGTATGATCATAACTGATCAGGAAAGGTACCATTCGTTAGCTTTAAGCCTGTTCTTTTCATCATACCAAACAGATAAGACATGAGATGTACACATGGTTGTTGAAACCACGTGATTTCATACCATGGGGCGTGTCACAGCTGTGACTACACGCCCCGTGGTGTGCATTTTTAATATTAAGAAACATAAAAAATTATTTATGCTTATACAACGAGGTAATATGCGTATTTGTTAAAATACAACGCTTTTTTAGGTAATAAAAATTAGTATTAGATAATGATACACACATATATTCGATAGTGACACATAATTCTCAAGATGACATTTCTATTGTTTTTGACAATGGGCATAAAATTTTTACCAATGTGGAAATTAAATTTTTTTGCATTTCGCATATTTTTTTATTCGTTCAGCCTGTATTAAAACCATTTTTTGTTAGTTTCTGTCATATTTTAGTCATAAAGCATGTGCAGAAATTTTGTGACAACACGCCCCATGCTCTGTGACAACACGCCCCGGGGTGGGGCGTGTTGTCACAGCCCATTCACTTGCATTAAACATGCATTTATGTATAGACGAAATAATCCAGAAAAACTTTAGTTGTAGCAAAAAGAAGTCGAATGATACCTCTTTCAATTGCACTATCTAGCATCTCGATACCATTGGTACAGAACGAGATATATGCTGATTTGCAAAAATTGTGACAACACGCCCCACTTTGCCCTACAATTAGCCTCTTTTTGTTTTCCTTCTAAACTAAAGTGTTTTACCTTACTTTTCTTAATAGGCCTGAAACTTTTTTACTCTCCATCGAATCATTTGACTGTTTTTGCTGTGTATAAAAGTATTTTACAAAACATTGAAAGCATACTCATGTCGCCATAGCCTACTCATATTTTTGTCATCTCAAAATAACTCTTAAACCTCAATTTTTTGAATTCACGCATTTGACAGCAATTCCTCATTTCAAAATACGACAACTTACTTTTTAAACTTGTTTAAATTCTGGATAAAACTAACAAGTTTCTCCTTTTCTGCTACCAACTCTTTCCTATGCATACATCCAACTACGGTTCGGCAATCCTTAAGTTTTGACTACTCCGCTTACCAATCTTTTTTGTCACGGACTCTTTTCAAAGACTTTAAAAATGCAGACTTTTTAGCTTTCAAAAGCAACCGTGAGTGAAAATTGCCCATAGTCTAAAATAGGCCTACAAACTAGTCTAGACCTACATGCATTTTTATGTTTAAATTTTACTACATTTTCCTAAACAACACATTCACGGATCCCCTTAACACTTTCGATAAATCTTTTGGAAGTCTCAAGGGAGCTGTCACGCAATATCTTTGACGAGGAGTAGGCTACCCGGGATAATTTCGTGGGGAAAGAAGCAAACACAGCGTAGGCAACTCTATTTGTAAGAAAGGTGATCCCTATAACCTGCTTGAATTCAAGCATCGGAAAACTGCGCCTTGAGCACTAAGGAGAGTAAGGTAGCCAATTTCTATCTCTCGACCACTTTTCCTCCAGCAACTACGCTTACCCAATTTAATACACTCTGGGTAGAGGCAACTGGTGTATTTCAACCAGCTTAAACTTGGAGTCGAACCAGGGCCGTAGCCTAACAGAAAGTGAACGCCTTATACGCTGCGCCATTCCACTCTATCTGTAGACCTGCCGGGCCCAAATTATTCCCTAAATGCCCGCGCAGCGCTCCTTTCAACAAATATATTAATTATAGGTAAGACACTATTTTGTGCTGAAAGCTAGGAGTGCCACGTAGTAGCCTACACGATGTTATCACATGACGTAAGCTACATAGTACATAGGGCTATTAACAACAGTGTAAAAAGTATAGTTTGACGAATGGTAATCAAATATAGCATTAACGTATATCGATCAAAGTGAATTGTTATGTTCACAAAAAAATAAGTTTGTTTAAAAAAAGCAGAAATAGTGCAGTAGCCTATGAATGATACTCCACTGTTCGAGTAACATACGACACCTTCAGAAGAGCGTCACAACCGTCATATTGCATCACTTAGCTTAAATTGGCAAATACATTACATCATAGTTGTTTTTATATGGAGAGAAAATAATGTCGCATGATGTTTTGACAGTGAACGCGTAACGCTTACAGGATATGTTAACCTCACATTCCCTAACTTTGAAACAGCAACCTACACTGATTGTAGCGGTTGGGGATGTTGCATGAATTGCTGCCTCAAAAGAGAGAAGAACAAAAGCTGTTCTTTCTACATGGTGGTGTGCTGCAAACAAATTTGCTACAAATTTATTAAAACAATAATTAAGTTAAATTGTTTTGAAACGTCGGCAATATCGAATAAGTGCACGAGATACTTTTGGCAACTCAACTATAAATCAACGTTACCACTCGTCTGAGCTACATACTGATCATCGTGTTTGCTATGCTATCACTGCGAAGTATCAGATTGATCTATTAGCTGACTTTCAAGCTCCATCACTTGAATTTCAAAAACATGAAGCCGTGCGCTTTGTATTGCCTTCCTGATCTCTCCTACCCTTGAAGCTGCCACTTGTATGGTGGCAAGGATGGATGCGGGCTGCTCTTGTGCTGACCTGTTATCTTCATCCATCAAGCACTTTCCACTGCTTCTGCTAAACAGTGGCACGTTGTAAACTATTTTTAACCATTTAAAGATTTTATTTAGACTTTATAGCTAAAGTTAAATGCTTGAGGCATACTGGACTGGACCGTTATCCTGCTATGTGCGTGCCTCGTGTTGTGTCCCCCTGACAATCTAGAGATTGACAAACTCGTCCCGACGCATAGGTGACACTATGAAAAATTCAACCAATAGCAAACATTATATGATTCAAGAAAACTTGTTACATGAAAAAAAAAAACAGTTCTACATCTGCTTTCTGCGCTATAATAAGCCACTGACTGAGAATCAAATACACATGTGACAGACAGACAAAAGGTAGGTAACGTGGCACCTAAGAAATGTTGCTGTAAAGTGTAAACGAACAAATACGTACTTGATGTGGTTCAGCCTGTCCTCCTGTTTGGCCAGTAGCTCGCGCGACGATTCCAAGTTGAGTTGTAACAGGGACAGTTCATCTTGCTGCCGGTCGTATAACTAAGAACAAATAAGCGTTCTAACGTACAAATACAAACTGAATCTAACAGTGTCCATTCATCGCAATAAAACATAGGATATTGAAAACTTGTTATAAAATATGACATTTCTTGTTAAAAAACGCAACCTAAGGCTTTGCAACTACATGCGGTCGTTCAGCAGGCAGCTTATTTGAATGCATGGTGCGTTCTTACAGTGCAGATTAGTTAAGCGGTTGATAACTGGAGCTGCACGCACCCTTTGTGGGTGTAAGAACCATTGCAAAAGGTGCCAAGACGGGTGATCACTGATCAGCTGTTTGTTCAAATTAATCCAAAAATTTGTAAGATGTTTACAAACATTTGTTCCGGATATATTTAAAATGAAAAGCTTTGTACGGGAGTATTTTTTCGTTTTTTCAATTTTCGGAGTCTTCAGGGGCATACGCATCAAATAAGATTAAGTTTTTGTTTATTCAAGCGACAAACGTCGAACCTGCCGTAACTGCATTAGCTCGGAGTCAGCCCGATCTTGTTTTGACTTCTGCATTTCAATCAGTTCTTCTTTCCTCTTCAATTGCTCCTCTGCAAAAGGAAGCGTTAAAATTTCAATCATTTCGACAATGGTTCATATATTTACGTAAACAAATTTTAGAATGTTTCGTAAATTCAATAAAAATCTTGGTTTTCGCTAGCTAAATTGCTACTCTATTATTTAAATTGCATAGGCTAAGTCAGACGGGCGGCAAACTGCAGCCCGCTAAGCGACCAATCATTTCAAATCAAAATTTCAAGCAGAAAATTGATCACAAGCAGCTTGAGGTTTATCAAAAATATCTTGACTGCTGCCAAACAAATGGCCTTAATATTTGGAGCACATTATTTGTGAGACATAGAACTCCGTGGTACTTCCAACTTATGGCTAGAAAAAAGCTTTCCAGAAAACTCATTTCTCTTTAAAATTTAGAAACAATCTGATTCAAGTTCTAACCATACTCGGGTCATGTTCCAGCAAATCTGGCATGTTTAGTGAATCATCTGAAAGTACCGACACATGCTTCACCATGGCCACCCACTCACCACTGAGATATAGTTCTCGTCTTGTCCTTTGAATTTCATCACGGACTTTGGTCAGTTCCTGCCTCAGCGCAATCATCTCTCCGGTTTTCGTCGCCATCTCAGCTGAAAATAAGAAAAACAACCGATGAATTGTCCTGTTTGACAAAGCAACTACGTTCATAAGGTTGATGTTCTAATAAAACAAATGACAAATGCAGCTTGATTGGCGTTGCCATCAGCGGAATGATTTCAACGTAGCAGTTTACAGCAATTCACATTGTTGTGGTTCCACAGACCAGCGCATTACGAAACTGAACGTAATCTACATTATTATCCAGACAATGGTTGATTATTATTTGTTTGTAAACAGTGTTCATAGAAAGTATGAAAACAAGTGACCTAAGTAGTTAATTGAACGAATAAAGGTTTTCTAATTAGATTGAAACTGTGAGCATGCATTTCACACCAAACCAAGTGGACTGTTTGATCGTTCCATGGTCAGTCATCGATCTTTTAAAAAGCAAAAGTTGTAGGCAATGCCATGAATCCTTATCTTCATGTAATAATAGAGTTATATTATATACCCAGACACAAATTAACTGTTTTTCTTTACATCAATTCAATGTCTACAGACATTGATTCAACGTCTACAGACGTAAAAAATAAAAAACGGTTAATTTGCTGACTGGGTAAGTACCTGAAGTTTTATCCAATTCAGCTCGGCACTGACGGAACTTGATGCGCTGCTGCTCTAAATCAACTCGAAGTGAAACACCGTTTTGCTGGGTATCCTTCAAGTCAGATTCAAGGGAGTGGAGTTTACTTTTCAGTTCGCATATTTGGCTGTCAGCATCCACTAGCTCACCATCCTTTCAAAATATTACAGTACGCCAAGTGACTAAAGTGGTCAGTTTCCGTCACAAAAATCTAGTCTCCTTTTCTGGCCTATGCACCATACCACATAATTTAACGTTCCGGTACGCCTATAGCATTCGTACATTATTAAAAAAAAAAGGAATAAAAAGGTTTTTAAGATGTCGCACCTACAAGTTTTCTTGAGCATCGTAACTCTACAAACCACAATGGCTAACAGAATTATGGCCGGAATCATTTACAGAATCGTAATCCCGTAAATTTATAGGTTGCCGCTACTACATAGCTTGGTCGCTAAAAAAGAAGTAACGCGCAGCTGGAAAAAAAAATTGATGCCGTTGATAAAGAACAACCCATGAACAAACAAGTTTCTAAAAGAAACCCAGTAAGAAAAAAACGAGTCCAGTTTAATGCCTGAGATAAAAAAAATAGTGCTATTCCAACACAAAAAATAGTAGTTATCGCTTAAACCAAGACAACGTCGAAAAAAACCAATGACAATATCTAACTGTAGATAAAACTAATAATCACAAACCTTTAGTTGCAGCTGCGTGACAAAGTCTTGCTCCTTCAATTCTAATCTCTCGATTTGTGACGTCATCTCCGATAAAGAGGTATTCAAAATGTCATTTCTGTTCTAGTTGAAAAAATATAAATTGGTATTCAACTTATAATGTTTAACTTTAAAAAGAAAAACGAGAAACAGTTTGAGTGAAAAGAGGAAAGCAACAGTTTGGCTGGTGATAAGCGATAAAGAAACAAAAACTACAATGGGAAGATATGAAAAAATGGGAAAGAGGGGAGGTTTCATAATTATACAATTTTGTGGGAGAATGCAATCTAAAGCAATAATCTCATTCAAAGTGAGAATAAAGCTACCGGTAAAAAGGTTATTCATCGTTGCAATGGTTATTGCGATTAAGCACACTCGCTGGGTAACTGACATGGAAAAGTATCCGTTTTCATATAAACAAGTGTTTGGACTTTATCTAAAAATAACTTTTTGCTTTATACTTCACAAAAATATAGCACACACTAATACCTTTGTCTATGCGTGACAATGACAAGTAATAATTAAAAATCTTTCAACAGTCTGATCATGGTTTAATGTCCCCTCGTGCTTACTTGTAAGTCTTCTTGAACAACCGATGATTCATCTATGACTTTTTCAGCATTGGCAAGCTTAGACTGGGTTGCTTCTATAACACAGTCCTTGTTTCTTTGCCTACATTCTGTAGTCTTTAAACGTTGAACAAGTAGTCGCAGCTGGTCATTGCGTTTCGTCATCTCAACTGGAACATGGACAAACAACAAACACAGTGAGCAGCTATATAGCTACCACGAAATGGTTCCACAGTGTAAATGGATGCTTTGTAGCCATTCATACAATTATGCCACCGTCGGAGATCGCGACCAACGCAATACCGGCACAGTACAAAAACGGTATTAGGGAGGATTCAACGTGACAAATCAACGATCTTTCACTTCGAATGCAGTAAGTTGTTAAAACAAACCACACTAAAAAAATTGGGACTACAGAACATTACATGCGGTATGACAAAAATTGCCCTTAAGTAATGGTGCATGAAGATTTTCAATAATTAATCCAAGCAAACCATTTGAAGACAGATAAAAATGAATGCGAGAAATAGCTCGCAGTACCCTAGAGCATTGTAAATGGCACCCCGGTTAGAAACCACTGTATTAAGCTAAGATCATATGCCATTTTGTTTATAGACATATATCCAAATGCAAAAAACACTAACTTTCAAGCATTCCATTTTTTTGTTCTAAATGCAAGAGTCGTTGTCTATCTCTTTCCCAAGCGTTCAGTTGTTGTTGATGAGCAGCTACCATCTGGTTTAATTCCCGGTCTCGATCCTTTAACTCCCCAATGAGAAGCTGAAGCTCACGACGCTGTTTTGCAATTGTATCACCTTCCAAGTCACTAACACTCTAAAAACAAAATCGATCACAAAGTGATAGATGGGACTACATCATATCTAGGACATAGGTAGTAGATATTTGCAAAGCGATAATTTGACAAAAAAAAAAACTGTTGCAGGTTCTTTCATTCTCATGATCCCAAACTATTTTTGCTTCATAAAAACGATGATGGCTGAAATTTTCTTAAATTCAAATTTTCTCAATTTTTTACTGGATGATAATGATATGACAGCTTATGTTGTCTTGGGGACACAGTAAAAAAAATGAAAAAACGTAAGTTAAAAAAAACTTGCAATTAGACTGTTGGCAAGTGGTTAATTGCGTTTGTTTTTCATAGCGTGGTGATGTTGGAATCCCTTGTATTATCTCGGGATGGTAGTAAAAAGATGTGAAAATATCGTTTAAAAAAATCTTTCAAATCAAGCAGGTAGTAAACAAATTAGTTGCTCAACTGGCTTGTTTTATTCACCACCAGTAAACAAATCGACATCATGTAACAAATCAGGCCGTATCTCCAGGTAGCCATGAATACATTAAATATCTAACAACCAAGCCATACCAAAGTATCATCATGCCTTTGTTCATATCCATCCGGACTTCGACTTAACTGATCTTGAAACTGAAAAACAGCAATACCAATACATTTTCATCAATTTAGTACCAGCAGGTACATTTGTATGTTTCATAATATAATTGAAAATTATAACAACAAGTCAAATTATCAAACCAGCTGAACATCACTAAGGATGTGCTTTTTACGTATTTGTTTTGGTAATCTTCTGTTTGCCTTTACTATTTTATTGGCATATAACGTATTTGCATGATACATATTCCTGCTATTATCAAAAAGTAATTGTAGCTCCTGCGAACTTTACGTACATCAGCATCAGGGGTCACCAACCTTTTTTGCATGCAGGCCATTTTGGCACTAAGAAGAGCTGTGGCGGGCCGCACTAATAAATTTTTAGGAAGGTTGACTCTTATGCTATTGAAAAGAACGCATTTTGTGACCAGTATCCAGCGTTACATGTTGTTAATATTTATCTTAGAATACCACAGCAACAAAATTAGTCGAACAACACTACTGCCAGGCCAAGCTTTGTTAACAACACTTTTGACTTTTTTAATGATGCCTAATATAACGAGGCCACTTGTTTTGCGCACTTACAGCGTGGCGAGCGGTTTCATCAGTATATTCATCGCCAAGCAAGAGTGGTGTTGCCACTTTGCTTGGCAAAAAATATCTTGCAATTAACAGTTTCAGTAAATAAGGAAATGTTTTGACATATCGCAATACAGGCAACAATAATGACCTGCAAACATATCAGCGAAAAATAAGCTCCAATAACAGGGAGAAAGAAATCAGGCACCATGAAATAAACTCTTGTGGAAATCACCGAAAAAACATTTCTATCGTAACTCATGAACAGTGTTCCCTCTAAACAAGCAATGAGTTGGTTTTTCATTCTTTTTGTGAGAGTCCATAAAACCGTCTTTCCTTGATTATTAGACAACTGTCACTTGCGGTGCTTATTAACATGGTAAGAATTGTTGATTAACAACATTTTGCAGTACTAAGCTTAATATTTTCATAATACAACCAGAAAAAGTCATTAAAACTTGGATAAAGGGAACGCTGCTCGTGAAACACAATAACGGTGAAATGCACAATAGTGTTTACATGACATTTACAAACTTAAAATAAGCAACCCTATGCTCACAGACAATTTCGAAATTCGAAAACACACGTTTTAATCAACCACTGGGACAGTGTGGCTGGACATCGCATTGGAATAACTTTAAGCGACCCCCACCTAGAATTACAACCTGATTGGTCGGTCGGTGGAATCGTATGCAAAGCAAAAGTATTTTTTGCCTTCATGCTCTTTAACTTCTAAATCAAGTATTTTTGGTTATACTTGTACGCTGATACCTTCTTCAGCGTGGCGGGCCGCATGCGGCCTACCAGTCGGTGACCTCTGACGTACACCGCTTCTACATTCTCTGACGTCACCTATTATAGGTTCTGGAATCTGTGCAACCCTACAGGTTTTTAATAGTTCATACTGGCGTTTTTCTCATGACGCTTTGCTTTTTCTCACAAGTCACAACCCTTAGGATTGGAACTCCACAGAGTGCTTGGCTGCATTCTTGCAATTGCAATGCTTTTACATAGTTTTGCATCTGCCTGTATTGTTAGTTTGTTATGTGCCACTTATAATCAATGTGTCGTGGCCACACATTTTTAATCAAGACAATTTTCTTGAGCTAAAGTGACCAGCGTTTAGTTTCACATTAATTCATTATGTAACAGCATGTATCAATATATACCAAACCCCAAAGGGTATACTTTAGCGTATCTAAATGGCAATATGACCGTACAACAGTATACTACGGTAACATGCTTTGGAATGGGTATCAGTTTTTAAGTTTGATTTCTATCAGCGTTCTGCAGTCCTGTTCTACATTCTATCAATGGTTTAATTTTGGGTGTCACACCGATCATCCACTTTTTATCCTGATTATGTCAATTCATTTTCTTACTGCAATAAACTACTATGCAAGAGTATAGACATTGTTCCCAGGTCATCTCCACCACTATCGTGCTCAGGATGTCGCTGCACTAACTACAGCACTGTATAGACGAATTACTACTAACTGTGCCACTACAATACGTTAGTCTAATAGTATTATTATTTTAATAAATTATGACATGTTGAAACAACCTTTTTGCAATGAGACTAAATATTTTGTGCGATGATGTTAGCAAATTCAAACCAGGCCTCGAAATTCACAGCGGACACCGCGGACATGTCCGCCGTCACAACATGTGATGTCCGTGGGAAGTACCATCTAGATCGGTCATATTTGTCCGCCGAGAAATAATACAGAAACTGGCGATTCAAATTGTCATTGCATAGCACGAACAATTGTTGCGAAAATACAATTTCCTGCGCATTCTAGCGCGCATCTAGAAAATATGAATACCGTACTGTATCCCTTAGCTTCCATTCAAGCAGGAAAACTTTTGATTTTTACGTTGCTTCAATGATTGATGACATTGAATCATCATAGCAAAGATGAATTCTTCGCTAAGAATCGATGAGAGTACCAGTACTTCTACACTAATCACTCGTAACTTAGTTCAAGTCTTATGTCACAATGTTTGGCTTTGATCTCCGAGTAATATTGATAGGGAAGGGTTGGTTACAAAATTAGAAATGCGAGTAGGCTATTACGGCAAGATGCAGCAAAATTTAAAGATGCAGCAAAATTTGAAGTTTTGGTATTACAGTAAGAAAAAGCCCAGGGAAAATTCACTTTCGCTCACATGACACGCAAAAACAAACCTAAAAAAGCTTAGTGATACTTTGCACAGCAGAAAATAGTAGCGTTAGTGTAGAAGTTTTCCGACTCCTGCCCAGAGCATGGTGATGCAAGAAGCCACACGACCTCGTTCGGTGGAAGTTAATCAGTTATGCGGTGTATCAAGCAGCTACACGACACTTTGACTCTTCAAGCGCAGTCGTTGGTCTGATGAAAGCCTTTCAGAGTGACTTCGCTGAAATTTAAAGCCTTCTAAACCGTATAGCTATTAGCTATACTTCTCAAATGGCGAAGAAATATCAAGATAAAGTGATTAAGCATGACGATCGACGTTTAAACTGGTGTGTCCGCCGTGAGACTTAATTTGTATGCCGAAATAGTTGCTCAGACCGAACAAGTTTGTCCGCCGTCAACAAAAACGAATTTCGAGGCCTGCAAACTAATAGCATTTATTTCGAAATTATATGTATCTAAATTCCAAGCACTAAAAAAACAACAAATGAAACTAAGTTTCTAAATCTGCAGAATAGTAAGTTAATTATAAAATGTAAAACATAGCTTTCATGCAAAAACAACAAATTACAATTTTTTCTTCTACCACAGTCTATTATTCTCAAGTTACATACCGCAACATGTTTTTGGGAAGCATTGAAGTGCTGATGATGCATTTGTGTGATCAGTATTAATAATACTTAAAACAGACTTTATTATTTTAATAATTGTTTATTTAAGGAAGTTTAAAAGCCTCAATAAAAAATGACTTCAATAAAACACATATATTCTGATACAAAAAACAAATAAAATAAACTAGTTATTTCACATTATGGATCCCTCTACTGGTAGTGTCTTGAACCGATAGCCAGGTAGAACTTCAGCAGATTTGTTTCGAAATCTAGTGTTGAGAAACTCCTAACATGCCAAAGCTACTTCCATGATCCATTATGTAGCTTTAAACTTTTGCATATGACAATCTGTATCATCATGTTTTATAAGCAGTTGTTTTAGCCTTTTGGATTGTATCATTGAAGTGATACTTATTCAGCTAGTGAGGTACTTTTTACGATTATTACTTAGAAAGTCAATGCTTTAACCGCTGCGCCATCCCACCACTTAACCGATGTGCCATGCTACAACTAAACATGTTTAAACTCTAGGTTGTTAATATGACTTGAGAAGAGTTACAGTTTGAAAGACACCTAGGACTTGAACCAACAAGCGTTAATAGCACTACATATATGTAGAAAGCACCAACAAAATTATTGAATTTTTGCCAACTGATGCCTATGAAAACAGGTTCTAGTCACACTAGTATTAACCACCAGAGGCTAAAACCAACCATCCCATTCCTATAACATGTGACCGGTAGCTATTAGAATAGCCCAAAACAGAAACATCTAATCATTTGGAATCTTTTTGTCCTTAACTGAGACATCTTTCTGGGGAGATTAATTCTGGCAGTTTTAAGTACTTGTACAGGCTTTGAATCACTGACATAGGTCCTGTCAATGAGCTAGACAGAATGAATTTTTCAATTGTTGAAGTGTTGTTGTCTGAGAATTATTCCATCCATTAGGTGCAGCTGAATAGAGAGTAATCCTTGAAATTCGTTACACAAGCGCACACAGCGAGAGTCAAACCACCACTACTTGATCCTGCAGTTTCTTTGTTCATACAGCCATGCAGCCTAGCCTACCTAACCAACTAGAGGTGGACTATAAATGCATAGATCTTCATGCAAAATGCCAGGCGATTACCCAAGTAAGCTATGGCAAGCTAAAATAAGAGGAGCAACTGACTCGAAGACTATACGCCACTTCGCTTCTTTCTGTCGTCTGTTTTATCACATCAGTGATTGCAGTGTACTATATATCACAATGGGAGAAAATGAAAACATGATTATTTTAGCTATTAAGATGGCATGATTTAATGTTTAAAAAGCCGTAATCTGTATCAATAGTAGTTGTAAGGAAATTCAAACTGTATAGTGTATGGCTGTAATGCTATATGAGTCACTAAGCTTACTTTAATGCAAAATGCATCTAAAATTATACAAAACAAAGTTCTACTTAATGCAGCTTTATACTCAGAGTGGCACAAGGCTAGAATAAAATGTGGTGCCACATATTATCACTTCTACTAACTAGTCCTACTTATTTCTTTCTGTTTAGTTTAAGTGAATCTTCTTGAATTTTTCTTACCTTATTACTTGCCATCTCGTCACAAAAGCAAAGTTTATTGTTGCAACAGAACAAACATTTGGACAAGTTGAAACATCTAACAGCTTGAACACATCTTCACCCAAGCGCCTTCCATGACAACAAACATACCATAAAATTATAAACAATACAAACTATTGATGAGAAGTGCTTGAAAACAGATTAATGAAATGTAATCGTCTATTGAACAGCACACCTATTGTTCGCTTGCCGCGATATAACTTGAGTGGAAAACGTCACTCGCGTCCAGTCGTCCACATGAACTCGCAAAATCCGATGTTAAGGGAATCCCCTTACATGGAAACTATATGTTATTGTCACCACGATTCATTCATTTTGGCTTTCGTGTCTTGTCAACTTGTTGACTGGAATGGTGCAGGGCAAACAAACAAAAGGACAACAAAAAATGAAATATTTTGACAATATCAAGCAAATTACAGGAATAAAAAGCATGCCGGAAGCACTAATAAAAACAAAAAACAGAACAAAATGAAGGGAATTCATAAGGGAGATCACAGCTGCTGATCAATCTGTTGAAGAAGAAGTCTTGTTAAAATCGTCAAATTCTTTTGTAGGCCTAGATATTTTGCTGTTTCAAACCTGCCGTTGCTTCGGAATAAGCTAGCGGCTAATATTCCATGGATATTTATTCAATCTCAACCATCGACCCACTGCACTTTTGCAGACAAGCCAGCACCCTCACACTGTTTACCAGCTGCGTCTATCCACATTCTACAATCAGGAAGCAAGGCCTTGCCACGTTTGTCCACGAGAGCTTAAACTGGACGCTTGCAAGTTCCTCCACCGATCAAAAAATATAATGGACGCTGGTCAAACATTGAAAATATATACATTATTCCAGCTTTCAATTTCGTTCTTCACAACCGACTTTTCGAATAATTTTCCAATTTGTTTCAGCTTTGAAAACATTTTGGCTAGATGGTGGGCTTCAATTGATTGCACCAACATTGATGATTGTGCTTTTCATTTCACGATCGGCCAATTGACCGGAAAGCAGAAGGCTTTGGTTGCCAGCAGAAGTTGAGCAACTGGTAGCCTACAAACAAAAATCATTTAGCAAACCCTTCAAAGAGGTTAAAGTTTGGTGGACTGTGTGATACCCTCCTTGAGGCTGGATTGACTAGTCCGTCCCGATAGCTTAGTTGAAGCGGTAGACTCGAGAACCAAAATTTCTCAAGATCAAGCGGCGCTGGTTGGACTCGAGTGTATGCAGTTGATCAACGATTCAACGCATACCAAGAACTAATGCAAAGGAATTTATTCTCACACGAGTCAGTTCAATCATAAATACCGTAGCTAAAAATAGATTTCGATCAGCTAGATCATCTTCAGTTAAGCTTCATCTGTCAGAAAATATTTCATTTTCTTAATACCAAGAACTACTCTCCATTCAGCGGCATCTAGTGGATGGAATAATTCACAGACAACAACACTTCAAGCGGCAACTTCACTCTGTTAATCTTGGTGACGAGGCCTGCTTAAGTAGTTCAAAGCCTACAAGTAGCCTATGCGGAACTGCTAGGATTAAGCTCTCAAGGCAGCTTTCTCAGCCAAAGGATAAAAATTCAATCAATCAATTCCGATATAAGATTAATCTATGCCATGGTCTTATTACAAGGGTTGCATTTCAGTTACTTTGGTTAAATTGCCATTTCTCATCGCAGTAGTTCAGCTTTTGTTTTGCTTTTATGCTGTTTGCAGTGGACCATAGTTTTCTGGTAGTGTAATTGTTAAAACCAGGCTGTAGAAATACGACGACGTAAAGCGACGCGATAGAATAAATTATTCAGCCAATTCTTCAGAAAAAGCTTTTTCATTCCAAATCACAGCGTTTGTTTCATTTATGATTTTATTTGTAATTAAACAGGTTTTTAAAATGGATGTGATTGTCGCATAACGCGCTCCGTACAAATATTACAATGGCTTTGAAAGTGGAATTTTCCAGGAATTGTCTCCTGCAGACGTTGAATCAACGTGAAAAACGGTTGATTTGCTGTCTGGGTTACTTGGCGTGAGTGGCTGAGCAAACCGAGCCGCCGGGTCATCGCATTAACAAACACAAAAGTGTCGAGGAATCAGTCTTAAAAACAGACGAATTTAATCACACAAGGTTTAAACACCAACACAATCAAAAAAACTTGACCACGGAAGCCAGTAACTACTGATTGCACTTCTGCCTCGTACTGTACAAGCAGCGAGGATTGATCAACGTCTTCTTTTATTTTAAATTTACCTTGTACCAGTAAATCATGACAACAATGTTTTTTGTATTTTGATGTTCTGCATTAGCCTACACAAGCCGGTTATGAAAATCTGTTAAGTTTACATCGATTCAGCATTTTTAGGCGCAGCTTTAGCAGATATTAAAACGCGAGTTTATTTCACACAAAATAAAATTTTTATATAAATTGTAATACTTATTCAAATAGAATCAGCACCTTACATGCCCGGATGTGCTTCTTGCTGTTCTAGTATAATTTGGAAACAAAAGTGTCAAGATTATTATTATAAGTTCTCCATTACCCGCCGATATAGAACGTTGTTATCGCAATTTGACTTTATTCAACTTAAGATGAAAATCTGCAACACAGCATTCTTAGATAACCAAACTACTGTAGTCTACAAAACAAAATCAATTACACTTAATTAACAAAATTAAGAGTTATTCAAACATACGTCTTGGAGTCTGCCTTTTGTACGAAGCTTTTTTCAGATCACAATAGAAAAGAGTACAGTTGTTTCTATGCAATTAACCAACCACCCTCTTTTCTTTTCTCTTTTTTTAGCATTGATCAGCAAATTGCCAAACCCAAAGTTGGCTTGAAAAATATATTAAATACCTACAAAAAAACTTTATATGGGCCACAGTGAAGAAAGCTGGAAAGAAAATTTTATGGAGGCAAAAGCAACTATTGAGGGGGGAAACGCCGTTCAACATGAATTATAATGGTATGGCTATTATCAAATATTAAAGTCAAATTCTTAGGTCAGAACACCATAAAAAAACAATTTAAAGTTTTTCAATGAAATGTTTTAGTGCAATAATTGTCAATGAAATGGCTCGGTGGTAATTACGCAGAAGCAGTCCAGAAGTTACTGCTATGTTTTAGATCCAGCCCTATGTTTATTCTAGACCTATGTTTCATTTCTAGCATTTGTTTCATTCATGGACCAAAAATAACAAAAAATATTTTATTTTTAAGTTGAACGTTTGAACGTTAGTAAACGTTATCGAAAATAGTGAACTTGGTGAAAAAACAAGTTAATTAATTTTTATCACATTATTTCCTTGTTGACTTATCCGGTATTCTTATTCTATTTTTATGACTAAGCTACACAACAGTTTTGATATCGATAGGCTACGTCTCAGTCACGTTTGTTGTATATAGATTCTCTGCCAAACAGGCTGAGGCAATAAGATTTTTTGATTGCTCCATATATATATTTTTGTCGTAATTTGTGCACAAATATCAGACAAATATCACAGGCAAGTGTTCTTGTTTTGACGGGTTTTTTTTACAACTTTTTGGTGAAATTTTTCCCACTCAATTTTTTCAAAAAAGTTTTTTCAATTTTTATTTGTTTGTGTGGTGGTGATTTGGTGATCGCATAAAAATTGGCATGTTGAAAACATAATTCTGCATATTAGTTTTCTCTAGGTCTTGATTAATGTGCATACATTAACAGATATGCCAACAACTGGAAAACAACCTTACCAATCCATATTTTCAAAGTACAAAGAAAATTTGTGTAAGTAAGGCAAGTAATTAACAAATTAAGCATAAATATAATCATAACAGACATGCAAACTTAACAAACATAGTTATATCAACTACTGTTATGTATTAACATAACAGTAGTTGACCAACGATAGTTATTTCTTCTGTTGTTCGGCAAATAAACAACGCAAAAAAACAACGCAATAATGCAAATCAATACTCAAATCCTCTACAAGCAGTGGCGGTTGATCCAAATAGGCTGCAGCCTACAATCGTGAAATTGGTAAATGTAATGTAAAACAGTGCAAACCATTTTTGCAGCTTATTCACACAAAAAAAAAACGGCCACGAGCAGCCTCTGTATACGTTGAATCAATGTAAAAAGAACGTGTTTTTCTGTCTGAGAATGGACAATTGGACATGCATAAAACTTGACATTAAAACGTTAAAAAGTTTTGAAATGTGACGTCACAGAAGGCTGTTAGCCTAGTATATCAGCCTCCTCATTTTGCTTGTTAGCCTAGTATATCAGCTTCCTCGTTTTGCTTGTTTGCTAGAAACATGAGCGTTATCGGCTTGGTGAGATTCTTCTCGGCAATGCCAGAAATCGTCACCGAGTACACGTCAGACACGGTGACGTAACGAGTTGCTTTGTCTTCACGACCAACCGGAGACTTTTCAGTGGTGTCGGGGGATGTTATGACACTCTCTTCAGTTGTGTCATCCACAAAAGAATATACTGAATATACTCATTTTGCTGGAGGAAAAAAACGAATTCGTTACCCAATGAGTCGGTTATGAAGGGATATAATTTACAACATTATTCTAAAAAAATTGCGATTCTTCTGACACTTTGCAATAGATTCAATTTCGCTTTTAGCAGCATGATCGCTGCTTAGTTTACAATGTAGATACTAAAAACCTGTTTTATTTGTAATTAAACAAGACTTCACTTGCAAGCAAAACCTTTCGCAACAATGAACAATAGCCTAGGTGTGAAATTGTTTATATCAAACGGACAAAACCAAAGTGTTTACGTCAGTACAACTTGCTTGAAAGTGATTTTACCACAAAAAAGCAAGCAGGTTTATGTACAAATGAGATATGGGATTAAATAAATTTATAACTTCACCAAGTCAAACATATTGTAGCCTAGTTAGCATAAACAATTAAAAACATAATAACTATAAGTTTCTAATGAAAACTTCCAAACAAGTGTCCACATTCATTTTGCTTCTCATAAAATTTTTGACGTGAAGTTTGAGCAATCGCTGAAATCAAACCTAATCTTTTATCGTAGAATTAACAAGCTGAAGGTATCACTAACAAATTAAAAACTTTGAAGCAGTTTGTTGCGTACTGTTCCACATAACTTCATCGAAGTTGATATGTAAAATCATTAAATTTTACTTCAATAAAACTAATTCAAGATGGCAGACAGCCAAAATTACATAATATTGATTTAGCGAGCTGAAGATGTTCAGTCAACGTTAAACTGCAGATTTCACCACCTTGGCAAAAACATTTTAATAATATTCGAATGTATATTGGCAACCAGCAGCCGAGTGCATCTTTGCACGAGCATCGTCATACTACGTTGAAAAATGAAACATTAATAAATGATGGATTTCAAAGGCAGCGTTTAAACCGCGCCACAAAGCGAAGACAGAAACAACGAAATTGCAAACAAACATTTCTCATATCTAAAACTGACGTCACACAAATAACGTCAGACAAGTGCCATTTTGGTAAACGGTTGAGACTTGAGTGTCGCACCTTGTATGTTGAGTGCAAGGGACGAGTGAACAATTAGTTAAAACATGAACTATTCGTTGGTTTATAAAACAAATATCTTGTGTTTGCACCTCAAAGGATATGAATCTGACCCCGGGGATAAACACGATGTCTCATTGCAAAGGACATAACGTACAAAGACGTTAAACCGACGTGAAAGTATCGCACTCAACAACCGAGGAGCTGTACCGTAGATAAATGTACAAAATAAAATGATCCACCATTTCTAGGGTTAGGCTACAGATTGAAGAGAGCCAAAAGATGGGTAACAAGACCTTTTTTAGCACAGGGTCCTGGCCAAATCTGGGGGTTCACCAGACGATGTAAAAAAGCTACACATGAACAGATGAGAAGTCACAATAGATATTGTGGCAGAACAAAACATAGGATGTTAAATTAACCCAAGGTATTGTGTCTTGGCAACCGACTGCAGTAGCCATAAAATGTTTAATGTACGCGTCTAAGAAGATTTTCTACCATAGAAATATCGAGCATTAGCATTGCGGTGATAGTCTATGGCTTCATTGGCGTACGGACAAAATGGCGTCTTGAAGGTCACCGAGGCTAAAAATAGATGTAGACTTTTGCGTAAAATTTTAACAATAAAACATTTTTAATTTAAAATCAACCAACACAGAAAAAGGTTTGAACAGAAAGATTATTTTGGAGCTATATGGTTGTCTCAGAGTTCCAGCCAGCTCAGTTCATCAGCAAGCAGAGTTGTATGAGTTGACTCGAACAATTCTAACCTATTTCCTACAAATCAAGCTATTGCATAATTCGACCAAGCTCAATGGTATGAGGAGGAAAATGAAGTCCCAGTGGCTCGACCAACATCATTGCGAGATTGTGAACTTGAGGATTGAGCATCAGTGACATTTGAGCCGGCTATCCGCTGACTGTCATACGAAGCAGAAGGATTATCAGTGAAAGTTTGGTTTCGTTGAAATTGACTTGCCTGTCCATCACCGCTGCTAGCGGAACTAAGGACACTGTAGGAAGAAGATGGAGAAATTGAAGAGGAATCTGCTCCATCAAGGCTGTTTCCTCCAAGATTACGTTGATGATTAATGTGGTGGGCATGTAGAGGTCCTGAAGAAGTAGTTAGTGAGGACATCGATCCATAATGTGTCCCAGCCGGCAGCGGTGCATTCTTGCTGTGTGACCTGGAATTAGGTGATTGTCTGCTGTCGCCACCAGCCCAATTGGCAGCAGCGTGCTGCAGCATTGACGGAGCGTGTTCGTCAACTGTCAAAGTGGGCACAAAGCGTTGACCTTTTGCTGGGCCAATGCTGGACCCACCAGACCCCGGATGGTATGAGTTGTCACTTTCGGCTCGTCGTTGGACACAGGGACTGACCCGGTCGCTGCTGCTTCTTCCTATGTTTCTTGAGCCTTTTGATGTTTTAACCGCATTGGAAGAGCCACTTGCTGCGGATAGACTCTGCTTTTGATTTGAAGAATGCGTGGGAGCACTGCACCTGTACACTCCCTCAATGTTTGAACGACCGGATCGATGGATGCGAGCATCGATGATGGAGGAGTCACTGTTGCGGTGAGCATGTGATCCACTAGGATGCGGATTTAAACCACTATTATTAGCAGGAATATTGTATCCTTGTATATGATTAGAAGGAAGAGCGGATGTAGATGCAGAAGGATGGACTACATGAGGTTGAGAAACATTTTTTCCACCGTCACCATGTTGTCGGACTTGAGGATCTACGAACACCTGAAAAACCACAAGAAGACAGTCAATGAATCGGTTAGGTTCAGTGTAGGCAGCTGCTTACATTTCATGAAAATTCTAGGTCTGTTTGATAATATTGGATAAAAATTGCAGTTGCTACATTTGCTATACATACCTCGCCACAAACTGCAATCGCACAGCGATGACTGACTCCGCTAAACAGACCATTTAGTTTTGTAGATGCTGAGTTGGGTAACGCTTTGCATTAAAAATAGGATTGAAATATTCAAAGCTCGTAGTCGTAGCGTTATTGAAAGATTGTGTGATGAACGTTGCTGACAAACTCGACTCCAGTATTGTGATGAAAAAATCAAGTGAAAAAATTTCATCATTGATTGGAATCATTTCACAACAAATTCTCAACTAGGAAGAATCCACTGTGAATTATTTACAGCGCAATATTATCTTTAAAATTAGCCTGCTCCGGCATTGAATGAGAAGCTCGAATTGAACCAAAAGAAAGCAAAATCGATAAGACAGACAAGACATACTTGATCTCCGTAATTTGTTATAACGACAGTTGAGAAACCCATCCTGAAGCTTTCATTGTCGAAATCTTCAATTTCTCTTCCTTGGTGTTCAAGCAACGAACGAGTTCTATCACTTCGCTCCTTCTCAATTTGAACTTTGTTCTCTTCCATCTGCAGAAGTTATCACAATGCCCATAGATGGATAATTAAGGTAAAGGTCCCATACTCAGTTACTGAGCTTTGGGCAATGAGAAGATAACGTTCTCATTATACTAAGCTTTCGGCACTAAGGAGAGTAGGGTGGCCAGTTCCTTTCTCTCGGCCGACTTTACTTAAGCAACTACGCCCACCCAATTTATTACACCTTGGGTAAAGGTGAGCGGTGTTTTCAACAACCATCTGAAGCCGGGAGTCGAACCAGGTTTGTATAATTGGAAAGCCAACGCCTTATCCGTTGCGCCATCCCACCGCTGACGGATAATTAGATATGTTTAAATTAATATGATTAAAACTATTCCATGAGCATGTATTTCTGTTTGCATGAGCAACAACAAATTACTTTGATTCAGGCAAATAATCTCTTTGTTGCAAGCAAACAAACGGCAAGATTGGCTTTTCAGTAAACAAGAAAAAACGACAAGAAAAAACTTTTCAGTAAAAAGTATATATCAGCCGCATAGCCGAGTGGTGAGAACCCTGGAACGACGCTTCAAAAAGGGCCAGTTCGAAACTGAAGAACGTGGCGCTGTATCTTCAGGAGGACACGTAATGACATCCTTAAAGGTGGACGTAGATTGGCTTCCTTGCCTTCTAGTCCACTTTACCTAAATCTTCAACCACCAGATGTACGACCAGATGCAATTAAAACATATAAAAAAAAGGAGGATATGGTTGTGTCCTCAGTCCTCACCCTCTGTTCCAACATTGCTCTTCTTAAAGAAACTTTTTGCTCCAGATCTTTCAGTTCTCGCTCGTGTTGCGCCTCCATTACTTTCTTGACGTTGGATTGGTAAGCGACCAAGAGGTCCGACTCTTGTTGGAGCTGCGTCTGCAACTGCTTCCACTCCTTCTCTTGATCTTCCGAGAGTTTACCCTGGATGAAGAAACAGAAAAAAGTCCAGTTGCATTCTCAAAAATATGTCACACGAACGCAGTAAAGGCTGCATTTGCATAGCCGAGTGGTGAGAACCCTGGAACGGCAATCGAAAAGGCGCCGGTTCGACACCGCTCAATAGCATGCGGCTTAGGGTGTAACACTCCGACCAACTTACTTGTTGGCTAGTTATTGTGGTTTGCGAAATGACCTAACTTAATCAAGGGAAAAAAAATTTGGGAAAAAAAATATTGTTTAAGCAGGCCACGCTCCCCGTTTTTGTCGTAAAATCCCCATTACCCCTCAATTTGCTATATCTCGTATCCTGGTGGAGATAGAGAGCTGATTTTGCCGCCAAACGATGCAGAATACCAAAGTTTCTATCCGACTTATAAACATTAGGGTGTTTCATTTTTTCACCATTTTTGAAATTCAAAATGCCTGGGGTCCCATCTGGTGGTATTTGGAGAAAAAAGTTTACACCCCAAATTTTTTTCAATTATGACGTCATGTTGAGGTGGTCCACGAGGTTTGAAATTTTTGGACCTCAAAATCTCGAAATTTGGCCGTATCTCCGGAACCGCTTATCATAGGTCGACAAAATTAGTATCAAAATGCGCAGAAGGGTCGGTTTCCCATATCTGATGTAGAGAATATTAAGGTCTATGTGCTTCAGAAAAAAAGTTATTTTAAAAAATCTGATTTTCGGTCTATTTTCTCCTGATGAACAGAGATCAGGTGATCAAGATGAAAGTTTTTCTGTATTTTTCCACTCTTGGAAGCTGTTATTGCGTAATAATAGTTGGTGTTAAGGTTTCAGTACTGAGCTTGTCTAGTATTGCTATCTGGTTAAGCAAAGCCCCATCTTGCATTGCTCCGGGACTCTTCTTGGCGCCGTCCACAAAAGAAATGACATGGGAAAGATATATTTCGTTTATGTGGAACATGCGTTAAAGGATATGAATATCATGACCAACTTCGTCATTAAAATAATTGACCAGTCAAGTATTGACTCCGGACTTTTTTCCTGTGTTGAGAGCAGTCGTATCAGCCATGCCTGATTGCCTGAATATACTTGAGATAGGTGAACTCTGCAAGCCTCCTGGATGATGGTGACAAAAATCAGTTCTGCAGTGACCGACACACTTTTGGGAAAAGATTTAACAGCAAGCACACTTTCGTGCTTCATGCCATTATCATCAACAAGTTGGCCCAAGAAAACGTATCGATCTATTTTATCGACAACGCGCCCATCATAACATAACTGCATGGCAGAAGCTGAGTTGAGAAGGTTCTCACTTTCCATCAGAGATTTTTCTTTCGTTTTTTGTCGTTGGCGGTATACTGTCGAAGGTGATGCAGCATTGCAGCTACTTGATCTTTTCCAAAAACCGACCTCATAAGATCTGACTGCTAGCGTACCGAAGTCATCCTACGATTAGCAAGTACACAACTTCTATCATTTATGGAAAAAGAATGTACTTTCTTGTACACTTTTCCCCAAACAGCTGGTTTCAGAGCCTCGTATTCCTTATCATCTTCCCAATTCATATCACCATCAGAGTCGCTTTCGCTACTGTGTAGACATCTAACTACTCCCTTTCTTTTTCTCTGTTTCAAACATAGAGTGCCGATGCTTGGGCAGGTTGTATGCCAGAAGTGCTAGGTTTCTCTGTTTGCTAAAGACCAGCTTTGGTCCATATGCCAACTACATCTTTCAGCAGTTCATCTTCCAAATCTTTAAAATGGGGTATTTTCTTTAATAACTTAGGATTAGTTTCGGCTACTTTCTTCCTCAAGTAAAAATAGTGACTGACTATATCTGAATTAAGGGGAAGCGCATTTCTCTCCAATTCCTTGAAGTTTTGCATCGACTTACTAATACCTGACCTTAATGCAATGACACTTAATCTAAAGCAGGTGAGCAGCATACCTCTTCCTCAACGGTTACATTAATATTATAATAGTAATACCTTCAAATTACCATTTTATCTCTTGCAAAACGAACAAGGACTATTATTACGCAAAAGCAGCTTCCAAGAGTGGAAAAATACAGAAAAACTTTCATCTTGATCACCTGATCTTTGTTCATCAGGAGAAAATAGACCGAAAATCAGATTTTTTAAAATAACTTTTTTTCTGAAGCACATAGACCTTAATATTCTCTACATCAGGTATAGGAAACCGACCCTTCTGCGCATTTTGATACTAATTTTGTCGATCTATGATGAGTGGTTCCGGAGATACGGCCAAATTTCGAGATTTTGAGGTCCAAAAATTTCAAACCTCGTGGACCACCTCAATATGACGTCATAATTGAAAAAAATTTGGGGTGTAAACTTTTTACCCCAAATACCACCAGATGGGACCCCAGGCATTTTGAATTTCAAAAATGGTGAAAAAATGAAACACCCTAATAAACATGCTATAGCCCTAAAACCTTTACTTCTTTCTATAATGGAGAAAAACTGTTTTGAGAGTAAAATCTGTCATTTTTGAAACAAAATGCTTGTATTTCAGATCTTGGCTTGCACGATTGTCATTCAGTCATTAAACATAACCTTTAAATCAAACTTGTAAGCTGTATAAGAACAGTGATGTTTTATTCAATAATGAGGCATGAAACAATCAACACAAAACTATACAATACATGCTAGACAAACTACATTGTCCTGTTAATTTCTCATTGCGAATAATATGCATTGTTAACGTAACTCTTTGTCTTTATGTCAACATCACTTGTGTCACGGATCTTTTGGCTATTAGTTGTTTCCTTCACGTGGCCTATCAATCGCTCACAATAAGTATTGTTGTTTCGAAACACTTCCCAATCATCCTTACTCCCTGCTGTCAGACATGGTGAAATGCAGAAGTTGCTTCCATAAATGCCGCCAGCGGACGGTTTGACCACAACAGAGCTTTGGTGTCTGCTTTTTTTGCTGTTGAAATCCTAGATACATCAATGTTGGCATGCAGTGCACCCAGCGCAGCTATCTTTGGGTTCAGCCATTTCTCACTGTGGTCAATAAGCATTTCTTTGCTGGCTCAGAAGCATTACAATGCTTTCATGAAGCTTCTCATTTTTTGTTGAAGTTGATGATGTTGAAGCAATTTTCTCTTCACTGCCACTCATACACTTAATTCACTGAATGATGACTTTGGCATTTCCTCTTCAGAAGATGTCTCTAATTCATTACTGTTACTTACTAGTAAAATCAAACTCATCACTACCGTGTTTATGGCAAGTTCTGAGAGTTCTGTCTTGCATTTGCTTCAAATTTTTGCGACTGACAGCCACATCAACACCACCAATCACCATGTTACGTTCTGAGCGCTGATCTAAAAGAAATTTTAGCTCTTTTGGATGAACTCTTGAAGACATTGGACAAGAGCAAATAAATTTGTTCTCCAATGGTCTGTACAGGGGATATCTTTTTCATTGATGGTACTGTCAAATGCGAATTTGCATTTACACGAGCAAATGTCAAATAGCTCATTAGCCTACATTGTTTTTCAAAACTGGCAATTTTTTGCAAGTAGCTTGGAGATGCGAGTCTCTTTCTTGGTTGTGCCTTCAAACTAGAAATAAGATTTAAACTGCTTTTGATTTTTTCTTTTATTCTTTGAGATGATAACAAGACACTTTCTAAGTTTGCAAAAACCCAAGTTTGGCGAATGTCTTCTACAAGACTTGCAACATCAGAGACAGTAGGCTTAAAATTGGGACCTTTTCCAGGTTTTAACTCATGCTGCCTCCAAAAATATCCTAATTACGTGATGGAGTGTTGGCAAACAGCATAATTTTGTAAGCTTTTGCATTACAGATACATTGCTCAGAATACTCTGACGTGACATTTATTGTGTAATAGCTTTTTATTATAACCTCTAACCTGTAAATAAAGGATATAACCTACATTTAAGTAATGTTGAAAGAGCTTCTATCACAGACATATTGCTGAGTATATTTTGGCGTGATATTTAACGCCAGCAGTTTTAAAACCTGAGGTAATTACTTAACCAGCTTAAAAGCATTATTTTGGTGACCTGGGGAAAATTCATTATTCGACTTCTTACATCTTTGTAATCAATTTTGAGATAATCATCATAAAATTGTGTGTACCAGTGCACAGTGCTGTATATTGGTGAAGGAAACTTGTAAAATTATACTGATTCAATTCTGTGAAAAAGTTTGAGAACAACAATACTGTCTTCTGTTCAATGACTGTACTAGTTATACAGTTGTGAGTTTGAATAAAGGCTATATGTAATAGCTTAATGACATTGATCTGAGCCATGATCTGAAATACAAGCATTTGGTTACGAAAGATGCAAATTTTACTGTCAAAAACAGTTATTTTCAATTATAGAAAAAACTAAAGGGTTTAGGGCTATGGTACATTCATAAGTTGGATATAAACTTTTATATTCTGCATCTTTTGGTGGCAAAATTAGCTCTCTACCTCCATCGCGGGATGAGATATAGCAAATAGTGGGGTTATTGGGGTTTCGCCACAAAAATGGGGAGCGTGGCCTGCTTAAGTGATTTTTTTTTTCAAAAAATTTTTCCCCCTTGATCAAGTTAGGTCATTTTGCAAACCACAATAACTAGCCAGCAGCAATTTGTAAAAAAAGTGTGTAAAGTGTTACACCCTAATGCGGCTGTGTCTGTGGCAGGACACTCAAACGCATGCCTGAAGGTGGACACGATGATTGGCTTCTTTGCCTTCCCGTCCACTTAATCTAAATCTTCAAACACCAGGTGTAAGCCTGGATACGACAAACAAAGTGAAGAAGCCATGAAGCAGCATTTTAAACTCGTTACGGCTTTCCACGGCGCAGTTGACGATAAGATACAGCCAATAAAATGGTTACATTCTCATACGACAGAAAAAAAGTATCTTTCTTAATGCCACGATCTTCACTGCTAATGTGGTTAAGTATGGAGAATGATAACGCCACGGGAGTCGGGACTTAAACAACGTTTACGAAAAATCGAATATATTGACTACCAGGGATAAGCTTTCATTGACAACACTCTCATCGCAAAGTTGAAAAAAAGTAACAAAGGCTAAACAAACCGTTTGTTTCTGGTTTAAATCCAGTATCGACTTCTCATACTGCTCGGCCAGTAATGCTAGCTTCCTTGATTGATCATCTTTCATTCGCCGGAGCACCTGCATTGACAGCAACACAAATTATACTATCCTTGCTGGGAACGGTGCAGTCAAAATTAGCCAGGTACCTATGGTATAATTTTCGGTCAACAAAGTTATTCAAACTAAATCAATACGAAAATATTTTCAATCAATAAGTTTTGTTGTATGTCAGTTTTTTTTTTCTGTGATGATTGCAATCCAGATAGCAAAACGTCTACAGTCAAAACATCTAAAAGTCTACAGACGTTGAATCAATGTAAAAATGACAGATTTTGCTGTCTGGTGATATACAAAAATGACCAGTTGAGACAGTGGCTCAGAGACTTTAAAATCGTTTTAATATCCCAACAATTTACAGTACAACCAATTTGAATAATAAACTAGCTTAATCTAGTTTCAAGGGGTAATGATATCTCGGGACACTTACCTCTTTTTGCTCCTTGCGAGGCACAGTGTCTGCCACGTGGTTTCTCCATGCTTTGTATTGCTTATCTTGGACTTTGACCGTTTCTTGGAACTGCTTCTTTATCTGATGCTCTTTGGACTAAAATTCAAACCAAATAACTTGTCTGACAGCAAGCGAGAGGATTTTACAACAAACCTCTTGATAAAAGACATAAACTGAATTATTACTACACTAACAGAGAGAATGCATCAATGCGTTTGGTTTTTAACCGATAGCAACTAAATGTCAAACATTATGATTTATGTTCATATCAAGAGTTTTGTGATGGAAAAATTCTGACTACAATGACGTCATCACAGCACAATGATATTGTGAAGCGGATCGAATTCACGTGAGGAGTCGCCTTTGATTGAAACTACAAGCAATTCTATCCCTCCACATGCACTGCTGCCCGACTAGCTGCTCTGCCTGCCTCTAGCGTCATGTCACGTTACTCTACTACGTGGTCTGTTTTTTGCATCAATTCAATGTCGGTCGACGTTGAAATCCACAAAAAAATTAATTTGAGGGAATGATTTGAGGTGCTGTGAGGTTGTTGTCAGAGCACCAGGGAGGGCAGCAACGCATGATGTGTTTCCAGCTTGCGAAGTGAAACGTTTACATTGATTCAACGTGATAAAACGTCCAATCGATGAATTTGTTTCAAGATTTGCAATTTATAATAAAAAACGGCAAAACCAAAGTTAATCGTCCACAAAAATTCCACCAAGCTCACTTGAACATTACGACAGGCATTCCCACTGTAGTTATAGCATTGTGCCTTGGTTAATGTGTTAGTAAAGCAGAGATACAAGCGACACATATCTAAGGTTGCTGCCCGCCATGTACTGTCACACAACAACAACGCTTCCCAGAAGAAAAAATTCCAAAATAAATCGTTGCCGCCAAAATCAGCAAAATTTAAGTCTTTTGGCCTTTTAAAGCTTTCTATATCAAGGAATCCTTACACTTTACTTGACAAGATTTTTAGTCAGTTGTTGTTAAAAGTTGCTGTGTTGTAAAAGCACGTTTTTATTAAATTATTGTAACAACTGAACCAAACTGCTTGTCAACACCATAAGGGACCTTAATAAATGACTAAAATCACCAAGTTACCATGCTACTCTTCAATAATCTACTTGTGAGTCGACATAAGCATTAATGATTGAAGCTAAGTTTATTAACAGCCTTACAGACAACATGCAATACCAAGGCACACTGGCATAAGTACAGGTGGGGAACTGCAAGATTGATGTCAAAATTATACATCAGCTACGAAAATTAGACGTGTCTCAAATAACTGAGTATACGACTACGATTCGAGGAAATCATTAGAAAAGAAAAAAAACAGCCCAAAACCACTGCAAGCCTCCTTTCAGGAGAGAAAAAAACGTACATCTACAACTGTACTGTATCATGGAATTTTTAAAACAACTTTACCCCAAACAAATTTGCCTTTTTCATTCCAACTAGGTGATAAACTTTTTAATGTGCCGTGCGATGCAGTGCCCGTGATTGATTTGCCATCCAGGACAAACGTTTTGGCGATGTAGGATATACAAGGAGTATGACCAAGAAGTAAGTAGTAAGGAGTAAGTATATATACAATTGACCCACGATGTATCCAGAATGAGACCTCATAATGCAGATTAAAGGAGCGTAGATACCAGTTAACTAGGTCTCTGAGCTTACTTTGTCAAATTGACCGAAAAAGTGTCAGAAAGAAGTATGCAGGGAATTCTGTTCAGTCTCCACACCACATAAATAGTATTTACAATGAAATGCAGAACCACATACCAACAAGAACTGATGAATAATTCGAAATACAAAGAAAAAGATTAAGAAAAACATAATTAAATTGAGCAAACTGTGGTGATGGGGAAGTTTCGAAAATAAAAAACATTTCGTGAAAATTAGTAACACATTTTTCTTATACGTTAAACATAAATGCAAGACATCCTAATAATATCCTTCTAATAACTAATTTCCTACATATATCCCAATCTATGGCAAGAGGATGATGTCCTTAACATTTCACTAAAACTTTGCGATACACGCAAGTCGTTGAATGCAGAAATAAAAAAAATCTCTTAAAATAACAATTTCCTCCTTGTGCATTCCTCGAGTGCCACATTATATAGACGAGCTTTCTAAACAATACCCCAGGAAAAAAATATGTTGGTTTGAAAAGAAAAAATAATGACATATACGGTACTTCAAATTTTTAGGCTCATTCAACTGTGCTTCAGGTATTTCCACCACATTTAAAAGTTTATCGAAAATTCTTCGTAGTCTTGGCCAGTTGAAGCAGCAACTGAGCAATCCTCATTCAACAAAAAAAACAAAGAAATATTCACTAAGAACTTTCAGCAATACATTACGATCAATATTTGATGACATTGATTTTGAAAAAAGTTACTTCTTGGATACATAATACTCAATAAAAACGAGCGCAGAGGTTTTGGGCTGAACTGCTGAGCGATGAAAATAAAATTACACTTTGGTTCATTTTTAGCGATATTTTTACTTGTTTTGATGCAGAATCGTTCTCGAATTAAGTCGAAATGGTGGCTACGCCAATGCTAAACATTAGTTATATTCAAATAACATGCAATAATTGATAAAACATATTAGAGTTACTACAATACTACAAGTACAAGCAAGTTTTGTGAAGGCACTTAAATCTTTAAGATATTAGGCACTTAAAACTTTAAGATGTTGCTTAAGATATAAAAAAAAACATTGAACAATTAAACTTGGCTATATGACAGCTGTATTCAACCGAAATAAAATGATTTAAAACATTATTATGCAGTTAAACGACGATTAAAGACTGAGAATAGACATGTGAAGGTGCGGAAAGATTGAAATCAAAACTAGTGCAAGTCAACACGACACTAACTTGTAAATACAGTAATCATGCAATGAATTGAGCGGTAGTTGAGCAGTATAAAGCGTAGAATCATGCATCGAAGGACGATCACATCAAGCCGCCAATACACTGTCAAACTGATGAAGGCAACGACGTGTGGTACGCTTCAGTTATGAGGAATCACATAAGTAAAACGTGAACCAGTCGATTTTGTTTATTTTGCATTGAAAAGACCATAGAAGGTGTGTTCGAACAACGTGCTAATACAGCTTGGACCCGACGTAAAAACTTTGCAACATTTTAATTATCTTTATCTGATTCAGAACCCAATAAATTGTGTGCAAAATTGACAATTGCAAATTAGCAAAATCCCATGCGAGCCTTGTATCGCAATAAAATTCAAAGATTTTTACTGCAGTGCATTGGTTTGACTGCAAAGGTAAAAAATGGTTGAAAACATAGCAGCAGTTTTTCAAACTAAAATCAGTTATGATTATAGAAAGACGATGGCAACCTGTCAGCCACACGGGCTGCTGGTCATTCCCTGGCTAGGTGGGCCTTTTCATCGTAGCAGCAGAGAAAGAAAGCGAGCATTTACAAATGGTTGTCATTCAAATTAAGCTATTGTGAAAAAGTACGAAATTTACACATGGAAACAAAAGTTACTCAGAAAATAGAAAACCACTGAGCAGGTCATTTTGATTACATTAACAGGTTTTGGGCAAAGCATTCAGATTTCTCGAGCGAGTTTGACATGAGATACAAAACAAAGCAGGGACAGTACGACAGGTCATGTTTACATCATTCAAGCATCATATTCGATTAAACTCGCACTGAAAATATTGCTGTGTGTCGTCCAAACGATAGTTGGCGCATGGCAGCAGACCCACACTTCACTGCAATCGCACAAGACACACAGCAGAAATCCCACAACGTTGGACAACCTTAGCAAGGCAGTTACTATCACGTAAACTTTCTAAAAAATGCACAGCTTTTGATTGTTTTGATACTCTATTGCACAATAACATAAAAGTGAACTCCTACAAATACAATAATCGGTATTTTCCATAGGAACATAAATGACAAGCAAGTGAGCATTTCACACTTCTGAAGACAGTGATAATGGATTAAAGTTAAAATTATATGTGAAGCCCACCATTGAAACACACCATGTCATCAATCACTTCAAGTTTAAAGCCTTCTCCACTAATCATGGCAAATTCTTGAGTATAAAATACACATAAAATGAAAGAAAACTGAACACCTGTTACGGACACAAAACAACGGTTGGAAACACACAAGGCATTTGTGGAAAAAATCAAAAGGCATACACAATACACATTCATAAGGCACCTCATAACACACACACAGGCAAGCATACACAAGGATTTGGCGACAACACCAGACAAAACGACGAAATGCTACTATGAAGAAATCTTGACATTGAAATAAAGGTAGCAGTGATACCGTAAATGAAGGTAGGAAGCGTCAGTTGTCAACACAACAAGAAAAAAAAGTCTCATGCCTCTACAGTTCTCACCAGCTAGCTCATCGTTAATTTCAGTGCAGTTTTACGTTTTACGACAAGATTTGAAATTCTACTGGTTTCTGAACAAAGAGGCTAGAAAAGAGAAGACAGTTGGCACGCAAAGAATAAGAATAGCCAGGATGAGAAAATGGATAGGAAAATTAAAGACAAAAATAGCAATGATGAGTATTGCAACAGGAAGAGAGTATTGCCTGTAATTTTGAGGAACCCGATCTCTGGCTCGCGTTATTGCAGTGAAGAGACATGCAGACCGATGTAATAACAATGTTTTGATATTGCTCAAATCTGTGACCATAAGAGATGCGAGAGATTGGAAATCCGCACGAGATGTGGGAAGATGCTGAAAAACATAGATGAGCCCATCACGCCAGTAAATTTTTGAAAGAATTGTCCACATCCTTTTGATTCCCCTGGTAATCACTAATGGAAGGTCAGTCCAAGATGTTTCAATCCATCGAGTATGAAGATCGAAGAAGTCAAAAAGATGATCATCGTTCTTCGCTTGAAAACAGTGGAAGATTATTCGAAAAATGCAAGAAACTCCAAAACAATAAAAGAACGAGCTTTCCCACGACGCAGTATGAAACACATACACAGAAAGAAGCAAAAAGGAAAGAGAAAGGCAGAGCACAATCACAGGAACAATCCAAGATTTGAAATCCGCTACAGTGTTTTCTGGGAAAGATGTGGTTTTTATTTTCTTTTTTAAAGGTTCTGGAATAGGTTTTTTGGCAACTTTAGGCTTTCCATTGTCATCTTTGCCCAGAGTTACTAATGATGGAGTAGAGCAACGATGAGGAGCGCTTTTCAAACGATGCGAGACTGGAGAGTTCCTCATAGCTTCTTTGAGCCGACACACTTCGCATCCATGATATTCAGTCTGCGGCTCGTTAGATGAGGCAAAAGTGGCAGCAGAAACCCTGGATGCAGATGATGGAATTCTACCCAAAGGAGCCGAAGAAAGAGATGAAAACTTTGCAGCAGGAGTAGATGGACAGCTTCGATGACTGTGATCAAGAACTTTTGACAAGCCTGATTGTAGATCTTTAAGTTGATCACGGTTTAGACCAAGTTCATGCTTTCTGGTGGCCTTTCTCATTATAAACGGCTTGATAGTCGGTAAAGGCACCACAGGTGACTTTGCACTTCCATAGCGCCAAGGAGGACGCTTTACTTCACTACCAGGTGAAGGAGATGGGCGAGTATAAACAATCCCATATTTAATTTCATCAGAAAAAGCTTTAGTTTTCTCTTCTATTGCCTTACTCATAGCTCGATGTCGTTTAACTTGTTTGGTGCTTCCTTTATTTTTATCTTCGTTTCTCTTATTTAACTCGGCTGCCCGAGATAAAACACGCTCCCGAAGACCCTTTGATGCTGTATCTGATGGGGGCGTTTTTGATGAAAAGAATTTTGCAGGTTTTGGTTTTATTTTAGGAGGTGTACCATGGCCACCTGGTCTCCAAGGAGCTTTCACAAATTTGTTGGCCAAGTTTGAGGAGGAAGGAGACTTTTCCACTAAAACGTTTTGAGCTTTATTTAACTTTGTAGGAGATTTTTTCTTAGCATCACCTATGTCTGGCATGCTTTGGCTCTTTTTTGGTGCAGACGGGACGAGAAGCGATGACTCCTGTGAACTTGCATCAGAACGAGATCGTTCACTTCCTCCAGCAGAAGATTTTCGGGGAGTCTGATCTTTCATAACAGCAGCAAAACTGCTTGCAGGACAGGTTTTACTTTTTTCTGGAGGTAGAAGAAGATCGTCTTCCTTTGGTTCATCTGTGCTCTCGTCTTCATTATCATCAGAATCATCTTTCTTGTCATTTGCATCTAAAAACTTTGATCGTAGATGTATGACGACTTCCTCCTGAGCCTCGCCACGAAGAGTCTTGAGCCCCTCAATCAAGTCCTCTCGCTCCACGTCATCCTGCTCTGTCTCAGCAGCAAGTTGGATTAGGTCATCCTCTGTCACATCCACCAGACACAAGGTGTCATTGGTGGTTTCTTCTTGTTCTTCAGGGAAGCATTCGCAAGATTCATCATCAACAAAAAAATCCACCTTCTTTTCAAGCAAGTTATCATAAACTCCGAAAGAGTCCATCAAACCAATCACGTCTAATAAGTTACCAACCACATTGATAATTTGCCACAAATCATCATCAGTCAATTCTTGCAACATCATCATCACGCACTCCATGCACACTTCATCATCATCACCAACAGAATCACGCACTTTTAGATCATTATCAGCACGTTTTGGGCTTTTTCGGGCACTATGTGCACCACCTTTTCCCCTGCTGGAACTCACTTTGAGGTTCTTTGGTTGACGACGAGTAGCTGCCAAATGCTGACGCTTCAAAGTGTTTTCTCGACGCTGGGAATATTCCCGTTGGTTCGATACCTCAGTCTGGTGACGTGACCTGGAACAAAAAGCAGATCGTCAAGAGATGGGGCCTATCTAAAATCAAGTACCTGATTTGGTACATTAGTGCTATTTTACTGTACACTCGCATTAAACCCACTTGAGGTGTTCCATTCTTTGCTCGTGGATACCATGGAGATGTTTGTACTCCAATGCTTGTGTCGATGCGTGCTGGGATAAGAACATCTCATCTTCTTTCTCCTTGTGTCGTTGCTTCATGCTCAACTCCTAGAAATATCCGGAGCGGTTTATAACCACAAATTATAGCATTGATCTTTTCAATGGCTTCGTTCACTCAATGTGACAAAATCACACAATCCATGTTAAAAACTAAACAACACGTTCGGACATGTCTACAGCGATTTATGTGATGTCACAAAGAGTAAGGGATAACTGGAGCTCCAGAATAAGATGTGCTTCATTTGAAGCATAAGCGCCGATGCATTGATCTGCATGCACGGATGTTTATCAAATTCATATCCAAAGTACAAATTAGAATCATTTCGCCAGACCCTTGTTATGTTGAACAGCATTTTTCTTTCTTTTTACCCTGTAATTTTTTAATGTACTTTAAAACAAAGTATATAACAGTTAATAGCACAAAAAATCGTGGTGTTCTAATCTTATGCATAGATATATTAGGCTATGTCATCGTTTTATCTGATTAATTTCAGCAACGCCATATGAGAGGAATTTTGAACAAACAATAAAACATGGCACCAGTGCAGCAACTGACCTCTTGAAGCAAATCTTGCGCCAAGCTGTGACGAGCTAGTAGAGCTCTTCGGCGGCGTTTGCGGCATTCCAACTCGAAGTTTTGTTGATGTTTATCGCGCAATTCTTCTTCCGCCTGCGCATGTATGCTTGCCAGAGCAGATAGCTGCTGCTGCAGCCAGTTCGTGCGGACTTCCTTACTCGCCTTCAAGTTATTCGAATCCTGGAAATTTGAAACGTTTCACAAAAGAATGTACATGTTCTGTAGGATGGCAATGTAACACTTTAAAATGATTTTACGATTTAACTATAAATCCGTCTTGCTTTATTGAGACCATTTAATCTGACCCAATTTTATTTAGAAAAAAAAACAAAAAAAACACAGTTTTACTGTACTACCACCACAACAGAAACTTTTACATTATTTGACATTTTCAAGTAATTAAAATAAGATGAAACGCAAGCTGAACCTCTTTCAAATGTTCTTTCTTCAATTTATAGTCCTTCTTCTGCTGGCTGAGAAAGTCCTTCATCTCATGATCCTGTTGCTGGTTGAGGTGACGCTGGAATTTCTTGTCATCACTTTGGGAAGACTTTGCATCCTTATCGAGATCTTGCTGGTGGTGCTTGATCAAGCGCTCCAGCTCCTGGTTATACTGATTGCGAAGATTGTCCAAATCCTTAAGCAACTTCAAGCTGCAGAGACACGATGAATCAGCAGTCAGCACGTTGTAACCTATTCTAAAACCGGCACATAGTGGTGGCCAAGTTTAACTTGACTTTTGAATACTCATTACTCATCTTTATCACAAGTGCGATGAGGTGAGCCAGCACAGCACAGGAATCGCTAACTTGTGCAGTTTGCAAGGTTGAAACTGGGTTTGCGTGTTATGAAATGCTATCTTGCTTCAAGGACTTTGGGATAGAAGAAAACATCTATACCTCATTTTATTGTTGCTATGACGTTTTATATCGGATCACTTGTGACGTTCTGAATTGTGAATAACTTGTTTTCATATTTTCAGACATAGAACTAAATAAAACAACATCCCACGGCATACCATCTCAAAATTAACTTGTGATATCTGAAGTATATCATGTAGCAAAAGGCATCTCTCACCTGTACTCATCCATCTCATTCTTAAGCTTGTTTTCATAGTTAATGAGTTGCTTTTGGTGTTGCTGCCGCATCCTCTTGTATCCGAGAAGTTGTTCCCTGTACTGATCCTCGTTGTGATCCTCATGCTGACGATGCACGGCATGGGCGGATCGGATCGTGGCAAATCTACGAGAAACATCAAGAAGTAAGACTTGAGCGCAGATACCAGCAACTAACACAAATGACTGCAGGAATTACGAGGGCTACTTTGCTTTACAAAACCACTATCTTTCGTTAACGCGAATGTTTAGTGAAGAATTTTAGAACGATTTCCATTTTGAAGAACTTGTGGATGATATGGAAAGGAGGAAACTGAGAAGAAAACAAGAAGAAACTGTCCACCTCTCCTGTTACACGAAACGACCAGAACTCACCTTCTGGTGACGTATTTTAGTTTAAGGACAAATCTCCCACAAGAAAATCAAACAAGTCAATAAAAATAAAGTTGTAAACCAAAGTCATGAACAAAGGATAAAAAAAAAATTTTTCAACACCACAATCATACAAATCAATACAAAGTAAGGGAACAAATATCTAAGGCATTCCCTCTGACTGAAAGAGGTTCTTCCAAACCGGATCAGAAAAACACAACTTAAAATCAAAATCAAATCAATTTCAAACAGTGCAGAAGATATACCCTGATGATTCGAGCTGTACAGCTTGGATGCGCTTTTGTAACTGTGAGGGTGACATCGTGTCTTGTATGTGGTACAGAGGACCCTCGGACAATCTAACACCATTAGAACGTCAGGTAAGAAATGTGGTTTACTTATGTACCGTGACGACAGTTTTGTCATCGTTGCAATAAAATTAGAGTGCTCACAAGAGATAGTTTTGACGAGGGTAATCCAAAAATTTGTTGGGAGAAATGCTCTTTGTTCCGGCAAAGATAAATAATATTGGTCCTGCTGCAGTGGGGACCAACGACATCGAAAAATGAAATGTATCTTGATGTATATAAAATATATTGTTCTGGTCAATGATCTAAATTCAGTCGACGGCTGGTCAGGTTAAAAATAACAAGAGTTGGACTTGTGGTGAGATCTCACCTGTCTCTTTGCACCTTTGGCTTCCCCCCCAGTTTATCTCCTCCTTCGGTGGGTGGTTGATGTTGGTGGAGAGAGGTCACTGAGGAGGAAGATGCTGCGGAGTCCGAACGTTTCGGAAGATGCGATGAAATGTTTGTTGAGGCCTGAAAGGTGAAACACAAGACTAAGTGTGATGCATAGCGTCAGGTACACAACCAGCAAATCCATTTCCTTCCTGCGCCCATTTAAAGTTCTTCCGTTTACATTCATTGAATGTTTCTCAGAAACTGAGAGAGTGAAGGTGAGAACTTATCATGGCGCTGGTGTATCACACAAAATTAGAAAGTGACAATATTCATGTAAGTAACGGTAAAAACAACAGTTGGTGATCTCCTCGATATTTTCTGATGCTCTTATCATACGTTTTGCTCTTATCATACGTACTCACAGGAGATTTGTTGGGAGGTTGCTGGACGGTTATAACTGGAGGGGAGGTAGAATAGGTTGGCTGAGAGGAAGCTGTTGAAGAAGCGACATCTTGCTCCGAGACTTCGCTGCTGGCTCCCTCCTGACTAAGAACGCTGCTAGAATCGCTCAACCGCTACAAAAGATTTGATACAACAGTTTGCAAATAAACTCTAAAGAATAAAGCACAGACAATCTTGATTCAGAGGCCACTTTCACCCAAAGCACTCACCGAGTCGTTGAGACTATTGACGCTGCTGCTCTTGCTGCTGGCCGCTATCGAGAAACTGGGGTTGCTTTGTGAAGACGCGAGTGAGTTGGTACGGCTTTCGTCATCCTAAAGAAAGTAATCATAATGTAAACTTGCGTTATCATAACGTTACTAGCCAGCTTAATCAACAAATCTAGTCTAAGAGGCGGTGATTTTATGAGTGGATTATGAAGAAAAGCAAAAAAATAGACGGAATTTTGTGTATTGTAAATGGGATAGTAATGATTACAAACACGAAATAGATCTACAGCTAAAGAAAATGACATCAATGGATGATCGATTCTCCAGTCAGCATGTTGTCACGTGTCAAGGTATGTAGGAACTTATATCTTCCTAGAGGGGTTTAAAATCTATTAACTATTTGGAGGTTTGCATGGTTTGTGATTATGAGTCAACCCAAAGTTGACATCATTCTTTAGTGATGCTTCTTCTAAACCTCTAGAAACTGAAAATACGCAACAACAACAACAACAAAAGAACGGTTTCGATTAGTTACGTTAAAGTGTAAACGTCTATGATGGTTCTAGTTGATGTTGTTCGACAATTTTACTCTACTGCAAAGTCTAGCAATGTCAGACTAATTGGTTTTCAATGAAAAGTGTATCTCGGTATGCAATCCGATAAAGATGCCTCCACACAGAATACACTCACGCTCCTGTAAACCATGAAGATGCATGAGAAAGCTTCTATTTGATCTACTTGATATTCTTCTATTGGTATAAAATGAACGTATGGAGCTTCGAAAACAATTCAAAATTAATATTTTTAAATTTTTTGACGAGGTTTCATTCTTGAACCAAGCCGCCAGCAAGTAAGTTTCAAAGGTGAACTCAATCATGGATATGAGAGTTTGAAAGTTCTCTGTATTAGTTACCGTTGTGGAGAGATATCAGTCAAGCTTCTTTGCTACACTAGTACTACATCGGTATTACCCACCGCCAATGACTTGTCTTCTTCCATTGGAGTTTCACTGTTTGTTATGGCATTTTGTTTGTTCGAGTTCTACGAAGACAACAGACATGTCAGAACCTGCTCATTGTAAGCACTGCAGTGAGCTGATCTATAACGTTGTTGCAACAGAAACAACATCATTTATAAAGGATTACCAACATTGAAGACTTGAAGGAGTGTGGGGGAAAACAATACAATAATTGGCTAGTAGCGATCTTCGCACAAAATGCAAAAACCAAATTGTTCGATTTTGAAAAAAGCGTCTTAAAAGCTGGGAAATGAGCAACGGAACAGAAGCTTAATAGTACACCGTCAACCTCGCAGCCCATACTCACCCGTTGACGGTTTTCGTTGATAAGAATCTTCTTCATCTTCCTGTATTGTAAATTGTCAAGATCTCGAACGACATTCTTCGTTCTTTCTATCAGCTCCAACACGACCGTGCTGGATCGGGACTTGGAAAGGAAGGGATGCTGCGGAAACAAGTCATGTTTGAAAACTTAGATGAAACACAAGCCGCAAAACAACAAAAAACGCCCAACACCAACCACCCAGACAACAAAACCACTTTTTACATTGATTCAACGTCTAAGAACAGTTACTGTCCTGCCTGGGCACCTTATTACGGAGATGGGAGGGGAATTGAAGCATGTCAATGAAATTGTATCAAAAAGTTACTTAGAATGATGCCAAGTACAAGCTGTGATAAGCACAACACATTGCATCCATCATAAAGGAATATGTCTTAAGTCTGCTTCATGCTCAAAGGGAGATGCAAAGATTAACACTAAGACTAAGCCATTGTGAAGTACCTGTAAAACTTCATTTGACGTGGGTCGGTCACTGGGGATTTTCTGGAGTAACAGTTTGACAAAGTCCCTGTAAAGGTTAGCATAAAAGATTAAGAGACAGCAATAGAATTAAAAGCATTCAAATAAGTCAGCAAAGATGGTTCTTATCACCATTAGTCGCCACCTCCGCTTGCAGCAGATTGCGCATCAACATTCAACATGGGTTAATTCACTTAGTTGTTTCCAAGAGTGGCGATTTTGAGCCACTTCGCCCAGTGTCGCCAAATTGATAAATAAACAAATGTTAAGTAAATAATGAAGAAAAACGTATTTAAAAAGATCAAAATGAACGACTTTTGTAAATTTATAACCAGTAACCACAACCGATCAACTGAACAGGAATTACTTGAAATGCTGTGACCAAGTTCTCGGAGGAGAATTATCTTCGTCCGCATCAGGATCCTCCAGCACGGGAGGATCATTCTGTGCGATGTGGTAGAGTGCGGACATGGCGTTCATATTGAAGAGAGGAGGTTTACGTTCAGCCAGTTCCACGCTGGTGATTCCCATCGACCAAATATCAGCTTTGCCATCATACTGACCTTCGTCCATGGCCAATATGACTTCCGGTGCCATCCTGGGAGAAATGCAAGTTTTACGTCTGTTTTTCATAATAGATTGGAACTGGATGACGAAACTCTTCATCTACATAAAATTGGTTTGTTCAAGACAACGATATTTGCGGTCAGCGACAGAGTGCGTCTGTAAAACTTCACATAAGCACTGTCTTAGCATAGAAATTGTTTGGTGGTGCAGAAACCAAAAACCGTTAACACAATTCCATAGTTACATCAGAAGTATTTCAATACATAAGATATTATACTGAACATAGATTGTTTGACACTGTTGTAAATGAGCAAGCTTGGAGCTAAATATTGCCTTAATTGCCTTGTTTCGTGTAATATTATTAATTTATTATTATGTATATCATATGATTGATATGATTGAGGACAAGCTTTTTGCATTCTTGCACCCGCTGTTGTAAATCACAGTTCAGAAGCTGTGTCTTGTGTGACTCACATTGCGTATGTGTATAATGTTATTTACTGTCGGTGTCCGCTTGAACTGGATGAAAAACGTGTTAAAACCCTACCAAACGTCGCTCGTCCATCGGAGTGTGAAGTTGAAAACCGACTCGAGCAAGCCAACGTCTCATAAGCTGTGTCAGTGGTTTATGATGTCATACTACAAGCTTGAACAACCATGGTAATACAAAAGGTGGTTTTCTTATCCCCACGATAAACTAAATGTGTCAATATCCCATTCTAGTAAGCCAAATCTGATCATAGTATGGTGATTCAACGTTGAATCAATGCAAAAGTATTGGTTTTATGGCTAGGACGTCAGTACAGGCGTAGATGCCATCCACTCTAAGTCTAAACAAGCTCTCATTTAAACTGTGATTACGTAAATAATATCAAAACACGATCGCCAGCATGACTCACCAGTATGGAGTACCAACAAAGGAATTAGCAGGAGAAACTATTGAGGCGGAACCGAAGTCAGCCAGCTTCACCTGGCCACCATCGGTGAGGAGAATGTTCCCGGCTTTGACGTCTCTGTGGATCTTGTTGTGCACGTGGAGATAATGAAGTCCCTGATAGGATTTTACGTAATTAAGTCATGGTGGGAATACTCGAAAGACGTTTCCTTGACTTCAAGTGAAATTATTCAATGCCGAGATTTGTTTAATTTTTGCTGCAAAGACGAATGACGTCGTCTGCGCATAATCCGATGCAGGTCAGTTATTTTATTTTTATTGTAAATAAATAATTCAACTAAAAGATAAAAAGATCATACACTAACTACGGGATCCAGAAAACGAAACTACTCACAGTAAAAATCAGCCATGTTTAGCAACCTATATAAATTATTCGTTTGGACACATAAACTATATTTACTATACAATATACATTCAATCATTCGGTTACCATCATCATTAGTTCAACTTATCATTCTCCACACACCCAGAAACCAGAACATACGACATCAACCTAAGGAGATACCCCGAACACAGTCTTTACTTCATTGCTGAAACTATTTCCATTGGTAAGCCTTAAGCCCCACGTCATTAGTTTTAGTTGTCAATGGGCTAATAATATCAAATTCCTTCTTTGGCGTTTGTACCGCTTAAAGGGTGGGTGGTCGTCGATGAAATGATGATGCACGATGATATCACACATTGCAAAAAAAATCTAAACAAAGCTTCATCACTAAAAACTTGTCGATTGAAAAGCAGACTAGCATAGTCGTCATTTTATTTACGTTGAATATATGTAACTCGTGACCAGCGTCACTACATAATCACCGTTCAGCGTTTTCTGGTACAGACGTTGGAATTGATTACCACCGCACTGCGCGTGTAATCAATTGAGCGTTCTGTACCACGTTCCTCAGTTGATTGTTTTGCGTTTCTTTCTTACTATATATTGCGTTGATTTTATACAGTGAATGAGTAAGTAACAAGAGGTAAATGGTTTTCTCACTTGGTTGGCTATCGCTACAATTATTATTGTTTATTTTATATTAAACGTCTGGAAATACAACAGACATTTAACTGGCGTCGTCGGCAGGACCTTTACAGAATTTCTACAGGATTTTAGAAACATGGAGAAACTGATCGAAGTCCTGCAACAACAAATTGCCAACCAAGAACGTCAGACGAAGGAGCAAATTGCCAGACAAGAAGAACGTCACCAGGAACGTCAAGAAGAACAAGAAAGGCGCCACCAAGAACAACTACGAGAAATACGAGCCCAAACTGCGAGATCACAGCCAACAACAATACAACAACAGGTATCTTTACCTAAGTTCGTAGCGTTCGAAGCCACCACTGAACTGTGGGCAGACTATTGGAAGAGGTTTAACACCTTTGTAGCAGCACATTCAGTCGCACAAGACAAAATGCCGCAGGTTTTTCTCACCAATCAATCACCTACAATCTACAAAATGTTAACAAATTTGGCTGCGCAGGAAACAAACCCAAAAGAAGTCAACGATCTCACCATGACGGAAATTACAAATTACATGGCTCAACAATTCGACCCAAAACGCTTCATCGTGAGGGAGCGATTCCGTTTCTGGAGCGAAATGAAGCGCAAGCCCGGGGAAACAGCTCAAGAACTAGCCATCCGCATACGCCAGGCAGCTGCTACCTGTGACTTCTCGTCCATTTCAAATCCATTGGACGAAGCTTTACGTACTCGTTTTATTTGTTCAATAGGTAACGAGGCGGTGCTTAAGGCGTTATTCAAAATCAGAGCTGATGAACTTACTTTCAAACGTGCGGTGGAGGTTGCATTAGAAACCGAAGAGGCAGCCAAGGTGGCCAAAGAAACTGTTTACGGCACTCCACCAGCACCAGTTGCGAAAGTAAGGACCATCAGCAAACCTCCAAAAACTAGGCAACTTACAGGTACTTTCTTTACTTCTAAAAATAAAGAATGCTATCGCTGTGGTAATTCCAACCACAACGCCAATGACTGTAGGTTTAAGAAAGCCACTTGCCATTTCTGCAATATTACGGGACACTTACAGAGTGTTTGTCGAAAGAAAGCTAGACAGTTCAAACCTTCTAAGGTAAATTGTATCGAGGAAATTAACATGCTCTCTAGTTTTTGCAGAAAACCTCGACATTCAAAGTTGGAAGTACCGATCTCCATTAATTCGGTAACCACACACTTAGAACTGGACACTGCTACAAATGGAAATTTCCTTTCCAACGACGTCTGGACTCGGGTAGGCGCACCTCGATTGCAAGCACCAGTGTCGCAGTTCCAATCTGCTACCAAGCATCTAGTACCAATCACGGGTTCTTTCACGGCCCAGGTAACTTGTCCTTCCACGGGAAGGTCAGATAATATTTCTTTTGTAGTCACGACAGTCAAAGGACTAAACTTGCTAGGTCGTGATGCAATCTCGTCTTTAGGGATTTCTATCGATAAATTCCTTCTGTCTAACTGTTCTACTTTACAGAGCATCCAGTCATACGACAAGCCTGATAAGAGTCTGGAGAAAGCATGCTCCCTCTTATGTGACGAGTTCAAAGATGTGTTTAAGCCTGAACTCGGGTGCTTACGAGATTATGAACTAGACATAGATTTTAAGTCTGATGTTAAACCTGTTTTTCTAAAACCTAGGCCTGTACCTTTCGCGCTAAAGGAGGACTTAGCACAAGCCTATGATTCGGGCATTGCACGTGGTGTATGGACACCAGTTCAATTTTGCGATTGGGGCACACCGGTTGTTCCAGTCCGTAAGCCTTCAAACTCTTCAGAAGCGAAGGCCAAGTTACGCATATGTGGCGATTATTCAGTCACGGTGAACCCTTCCCTGGAGACCCATCGTCACCCGTTACCCTTACCAGAACACTTAATGCAAAAGTTGGGTGGTGGGTACGGTTTCAGCAAGATAGACTTGGCTGATGCCTACAATCAGATTCGACTTGGTCCTGACAGTCGAAAACGACTCGCATTAAGCACTCACCGTGGCGTACTTTTACAAAATGTTTTACCTTTTGGCATATCTTCTGCTCCAGGTTATTTTCAGAAGATCATGGACGACCTTACAGCCGACCTTCCAGGGGTCGCAGTCTACCTAGACGACATTCTTGTCAGTGGCACTACTGCTGAGGAGCATCTCCAGAATCTTAGACGGCTCCTCGATCGACTTCACTCAAAAGGCCTGAGGTGTAGGAAAGACAAGTGTAAGTTTGCACAACCTCAGGTAGAGTATCTCGGACACATTTTGTCCAGGCAGGGCATCTCCAAAGGTCCCAAGGTAAACGCCGTACTGGAGATGTCTGCCCCCACTGACGTATCTTCTCTTCGTTCGTTTTTAGGTTCCTTACAATTTTATTCGAAGTTTCTACCGTTGAACGCTTCCACTGTAGCAGAACCACTATACCATCTCACGAAAAAGGACATTCCTTGGAGATGGGGAAAACAAGAGGAAAACTCTTTTGCTCAGCTGAAGCATCATCTATCTACTGATGAGGTTCTTACACATTTCAATGCTTCACTTCCGGTAGGTATCGCATGTGATGCTTCTAGTGTGGGCATCGGTGCTACTTTGTTTCACCGTTACCCAGATGGCACAGAACGGCCTATAGCAAACGTTTCAAAGATATTAACAGCTTCGCAGAGAAACTATAGTCAAATTCAGAAAGAGGCTTTGTCGATAATTTTTGCGCTAAAGAAATTCTATCAATATCTTTTTGGTAGATCATTCATTTTGGTCACAGATCATAAACCATTGCTTAGTCTTTTTGGCCCGACCAAATCGACACCTTCTTTGGCAGCAAATCGTTTGGCTCGTTGGGCACTCTTTTTGTCGCAATTTACATACACTATTGAGTACAGGAAGACGAAGGATCATCAAAACGCTGATGCTTTGAGTCGCTTACCAGCAGGAGGGGATAAAGTCTTCGATGAAGAGGAAAGTGCGGATGACATTGATATCGTCTGTGCTATCGATGCTTTGGATTTGCAGGTCCAGACCCCAAATGCCGCCTCACTGCGTAAAGAATCTTCTAAAGATCCTATCATTTCCACGGTAATGCGTTTCATTCATGAAGGATGGCCGGCCAAGTCTTCTCCACAAGACCCGGTCGAACCGTTCCGTAAGTACGCAGACTCTCTTTCTACTTGTTACGGATGTCTACTTTACGGTTCCAGAGTGGTCATCCCTTCCAAACTTCGTCCTTCCGTCCTTCAGTTGCTTCATGAAGGACATTTCGGCATTGAGAGAATGAAGCAGTTGGCAAGAACGTCCGTCTACTGGCCAAACATCGATCGAGACATAGCGGAACTTTGTCACAAGTGCAGTACCTGTGGCAAATATCAACCGCAATCTAAAACCCAGGTCCAATCATGGACGGTTCCAGAAGCACCGTGGAGTCGCTTACACATAGATCATGCGGTAGAATTCATGGGTTACCATTGGTTACTCAGCATTGATGCTTTTTCTAAATACCCTTGTATTCATGCTACTACTTCCTTATCTTCAACAGCTACTATCAACCTGCTAGAAGAAGATTTTGCTCATTTCGGCTATCCCCATACTATAGTTACCGATAATGCTACTACTTTTAAATCCACAGAATTCCAAACTTTCTGTAAGGAGAGGGGTATGGTACACATCACGGGTGCACCTTACCATCCGGAAACCAATGGAGCGGCGGAGCGCCTCGTACGTACGTTCAAGCAAGCACTTCGCAAATCTTCCCTGCCCCCGAAACAAGCCGTCTTGGAATTCCTACAGCAGTATCGACGCACGCCAACTCCGAGTGGCTACTCTCCAAGCCAATTACTCAACAATCGTCAGATTCGAACCAAGATCGACACGCTTCTCCCCACATCGTCTCAAGTGGTACCCCGACAAAAACCTCACAGCACGGACGCCTCCGAAGGTACAAAACGGCATTTCAAACCGGGAGATCCCTGTTACGCGCTATCATTCACTCCACGACGGAGCCAGGATCCTCGTTGGGTTCCAGCCGAGGTGATTAAGCGACAGGGTAGCCGAATCTTCCTGGTACGTCTGCTGCCACATGGTCCGACGTGGAGGCGCCATATGGACCAACTGCAACCTCGCTATGCATCATCGGAGGACCAGGAGCCGGGAGAAACTCCTGCACCAACAGTCGACTCCTCCGCTGTCTCCACCTCAGCTCGAACGGATTCGGACGACACACCGACTGTACCGGAATTCGGGCCACACAACCCACGAAGGTCGAGCCGTCGCCGCAGACCTCCGGCTCGTTTCGGACTTTGAGTTTTATTGTTAATTCGGTGTCTTGTTCATTTTTTATGTTTGTGTATAAAAATTATCGGGGAGGTGTTATAGTCGTCATTTTATTTACGTTGAATATATGTAACTCGTGACCAGCGTCACTACATAATCACCGTTCAGCGTTTTCTGGTACAGACGTTGGAATTGATTACCACCGCACTGCGCGTGTAATCAATTGAGCGTTCTGTACCACGTTCCTCAGTTGATTGTTTTGCGTTTCTTTCTTACTATATATTGCGTTGATTTTATACAGTGAATGAGTAAGTAACAAGAGGTAAATGGTTTTCTCACTTGGTTGGCTATCGCTACAATTATTATTGTTTATTTTATATTAAACGTCTGGAAATACAACAATTCTCCACACACCCAGAAACCAGAACATACGACATCAACCTAAGGAGATACCCCGAACACAGTCTTTACTTCATTGCTGAAACTATTTCCATTGGTAAGCCTTAAGCCCCACGTCATTAGTTTTAGTTGTCAATGGGCTAATAATATCAAATTCCTTCTTTGGCGTTTGTACCGCTTAAAGGGTGGGTGGTCGTCGATGAAATGATGATGCACGATGATATCACACATTGCAAAAAAAATCTAAACAAAGCTTCATCACTAAAAACTTGTCGATTGAAAAGCAGACTATATAAAAACTGTGTTTGCAGGAGATACGTGAGTCATACCGTCATGGCTTCGTGGATGATGCCAGATATCTCTGCTTCTTTCAGTGGAATTTTATGAACTTCAATAAGGTCGGAAGCTGAACCAATGCAATATTCCATTGCCAACTAAAAGAAAACAAAACATACACATAACACTTTCGCAATATCTGCTATTATAATGGTTCCAAAGGGAACCAAAAAAGTATTTTTTTCAGCGAGATTACAATAGGCCTATACATAAATGCTATCAGGCACTACTTCTTGCTACAGAAATTTCCTTGCTGGCTCATCATTTATATCTTTACGATAATGTAGCGCAACCTGGGCTGTGAAGTCGGAGGGATTTTGGCGTGTCCGGAATCGGCTAATTATAAACCGAGGAGTCGGAGTCGTATATTTTTCGCCCGATTGCACAGCCCAGTCATGGCTGTGGAGTCGAAGGGATTGTGACGTGTCCGGAGTCGTATAATTACTTTTCGCCCGACCACAGCCCTGAGCGCAACTCCAGTAGGATGCCGGAGTGGGGATACAGCATTTAGCTTCCAACCATACAATTCTGGTTCAACATGCAGTCAACGTACCGCGGGTTTACTTTGCGGCGGTGCCTTTTCATTTTTTAAGTGGTTATACTATGCTGGTTACTGTTTAAGCAAAAGGAATTATATTATATATGTCAAAAAAATACTTAAGAAACACAAATTGTTGAAGAATATACATGTAAACAACTAAACATAGGCAAAGAAAAACTCAAGGTAACTAATCACATTGCCAAACATACCATAAGAGTAATCAGGTCTAAAAAAATGCCCACAATTATTATTAAAACTATTAATTTTTGACCAATCCATCTACGGTCGCCAAAGACGCCCTTCAACTTTAATCAAATGCATGATAGTAGCTCACCCATGCAGTATGCTCTTTTAGAAAGCAACCTTTGTAGTCCACTATGTTGGGATGTTGAATTTGAGTGAGAAATTTCACTTCTTTGATAATATCTTGCCATTTCTGAAACAATTAAATCACAACTGAGTTGATTTTAATCAAAGAAAAACATACAGAGTCCATAAAGCAAAAAAGAAACCTTTTATTATACAGTATGTGTAATGTGTATTTGAATTAATTTGTTGTTTAAGCCAAAAATATTCTTACTTGAGTGATCACACAATTAGAAAACCTTAGCAATTTTCAGCGCAAGGTATCCTAGCACTTCTGAAAACTTAACACCAAAAATGTGGCAAAAAAGTTGTTGGATCAAGCAAGGTTACTTGTGTTGTGTGCAAGAAAGAGGGAAACACAACAAACTTTAAACAACATTAATTGCAAAACCAACCTCTAAGGATTGTTTGCCGCTGTATGACATCTTTTTTACAGCCACAGGTTCGTTAGTCTTCACATTCCGAGCCTGCAATACGAATATAGAACATCACAGGCAAACAAATACAATCTGATACAATATGCTACAAATACAATATGCCACCTTTCATTTTCACGTCATTTATCTCATACCAAAGAGGGTGCAATCCCAGAAGAGCAGTAGCATACACAGTTTTCAAGCGCTTGAGCTCTCACAAAATACTGGAGTTTACTTGCATTATTATATAAATGGTCCTTTGACTTTAAAAAGCAAAAGTGGTAGATTCAGTTTTATTGCAACGCTTCTACTACTACTTGTATGAGTCAGTCATTCAGAGCATCATTTTGTACAAACTAAGAAAAAGTACACAATAAATGTCACAATTATTCTAGTTGCAAAACGTTTTCATGACAGCATTAAAATACTAAACTAAACCACTCTGCTTCTTCACTGTTAAAACAGAAAAGAATCCAGCAGGTATGTCATAACAGCACTTAATTGCAACTTGCTGACATTGTAAGTGTTGTGCAAAGAGTATGTACACAACTCTAGTAATAACACTAAAAAGACGTGTTATTCACGCCACTTGCACTAACTGGTTCACAGAAAACTAACAATACTTACATAGTAAACTGCTCCAAAACTCCCATGGCCAATTTCTCTCAGATCGTCAAATAGTGTGTCTGGGTCCTCAGAGTAAAATAACTTTGAGATTTCTGGATCCCTCAAATTACCAGCTTTTAGGGTTCCAGACCGATCAGAGGGCATTTTGTAGTTTGAAAAGTTAAGTTTCGAAATGTCTTGATAAAAAGAAGTTACAAGATTTTGTTCAAATTTAAGACAATTTTCTCATCTCAGAGTTTGTCGTTTTTGTTGTGTGGTCCTTTCTCCTGTTGATTTCTTTGCCACTTGCATCAAAGAGAAAATTATGAAATCAATGTCAATACACAGTATTCAGAGAAAGTCTTGAAGCACTGAGTTTATGTTTATGGCATTTTCCTTTTTTTTTTATTTGACACAATAACTTACAACTCTATACCACCTTAAAAAAGAGTAAGAAATGAATAAGATTATACACTATTATTAGACGTTTAAAGTTTGATCTCAATGCTTGGTTCAAAAAACAGCTGTTTGTGGGCTAAACTGTAAGAAAATCGAATTAAAACTGGACAACAAAATTATAACTTTAATTGACATTTTCCTATAAAAACACTAACCCTGTTGAAATGGACTATCATGTCAATATTCAACTAAATGGTAGCACTACGTCAACACACATCACAAATACTAAGCATCACATACGCAACATACACATGATACTACCTTCTGTAGTACAAGCCACACTCGAGCCAAGATACCGTAAATATCACTAATAAGACATTAACCAACCACAACGTTGTATCTTCCGCAACGGAGGTGAACAACCTTCTTTCCAAATATAAATAGCTGACAGTGTTGCAATTCAGCGTTTACCGATTGCCTCGCCACATTTCACTATTCAGGCACGATGTGTGGCGTCGTTATAACTGGCGACGCGGAAATCTGTTTACTCCACCTTGTCCGCAAAGGGTATCGGAAGAAAGCACGCCGCATACTTTTATAACAATAGCTAAGCGTGGTCTGTGGTTTACATACCTGATTGAACTGACAAACACGAAAAATGACATGCGACGTAAGTGGCTGTTAGATCAATGCAAGATGTGTTACGCCAGCCGCCAGAGCATTACATTCCACCCTAATTCCAAGCAAAACAGAACACAACACAAATGGACAAAAACTTGGGGTTTACAAAAGCGTTTTAGCCATATAGCCATGGTTAAGTAATACGTCAGTCAATCCTTAATGAAATAGAATCCATAAATTGCGGTTAAGTTTTGGGAAATAAGATCAGAAAACAAAAATCTTTCACAGCATTAACACAATTATTGCAAATCTGAAGTGACGGTGGTTATTTCAAAGCGTCACGACATACCGTAAATGTTGCTTCAAATGTTTGGTTACCGCTTTCGAGATAAAATAAAATTGGTCTGCCGAGAAATCTATTAGTGCATCGTCTGAAGCAACAAAAGACAACGCTGACAATGGTAGACGATAAACTACGTTGCTGCATCACGATTGACATTCCCACTTAATAGCACCATGCGCATTGATTACAAGTAGTAGGCCATGCACAGATGTGAAGTCAATAGTTAAGCTGACAGTCAGTGAGCGTGAGCAATTCAACAAAGCGTGATCGGTATTCGATTTGTCACTGGAGTGAGTGGTGAGTTAGTAAAACAAATCATAATGCAACGATCATTGTAATTAACAACCACGACATTCCCATGGCTGTAAGACTGTTGTAACGACGAAACACCAGCCAATCCAGCCATACCCACAGTTCGCCGCCACACCACCGATCGATAAATTATATTGACACACAAGACACATTCCAAACATATTAGCGCAGTAACAGAACATAAGGGAAAGAACAATTTTCGACAGGCACCAATGCCAAAACCACGCATTTCACCATATCACTGCAGTTATTATACTACAGTTCAGTACATAACTAAATGTCGGCAATCGACATAGTCATAAAGCATCATGCGCCATGACCAAAGTAATCTCAAAAACAGCAATCTTCGTCGCCAGGTGTAGTGAGAGATTGCTACACAAAAGTTTATACTATTCCATTCGCAGGATCGTATGGGATATCAACCGAGACCTCATGCATCCACAAACAGAACTATTCTGACACCTGGGACAAATCAAATATGCACCTAGGTCCATCAGTAAAAATAATTGCGCAACCACGACCGAAGAAAGACCATTGCCATTGAAAATTATATCATTTACTTAAACATAACTATATAGGGCTATTACACTTTCGTGCGTCGCATATGTATGTATATCACTAAAAAAATATCTTAACTTTCAACACACCAGATATACCATCTTCAAAAACGGTAACACGTAAACAGAAAAAAGTCGAAATCGGGCGCCATTATCGCTGTACATTGAATAGAAAATAGACCTTTCACAATGTGACTGTGTAAGTGATGGTTACAACGACACGGCAAAGTTGCGATTTTTAATCGTTTCGATATCCCTCTACATCTTAACTATGTGAAAAAGGCAACAAAAGCTGATGGGAAAGCAAATAGTAAAACGATACACTCTCTCCGATGGATAACAACGTCATAAAAAAGCAACATCTGATGTCTCCGACAGTAACAGGAAGTGAAAGGCATTTGCTTAAGTTGAAGCTGCCATACGTGTAACTAGTGACACAAGGAATAGAAGGAATTGCTTGCCAAGCTTCAAAATGTTGCGCTTCGGCTGTACAATACTCCATTTTAACAAATATTGACAAATACAATGGATCATATAAAATCAGTTATTGCAACCATTTGCACTCAGAAGTTGAAATTGTTTATTTTGAAAATAATATAGAAAAACAATCGACCTGCCATATAAGATCGCTTGCTCAGCTTTTTCAAACGTATGCTAAAATTGGATGCAGACGTAAATCAATGTAAAAATGACAGATTTTGCTGCCTGTGTTTGGGTGTTACCGAAATGATTGTAATGTGCCCCGATATATGCAAGTGCTTCATAACTGCACTAGGTTGCGACCCAAAATGATATCATCTTTGATTTGAATGGGTCGCCCAAAACCAAAATATTAATTCATTTTCATAAACATCTCACGAACTTGATCTAACCAAAAATAAAGAGCCCAAAATATATATTCGGCAAACGCACTTTATTATACATAATAAAACATTTATAATATAGCACAGAAGATGAAGACAGTTGAATTTTCGAAAGGTTTGCTGAACATGAGTTAGAATAGATGTCTACATTTTGGGCTCTTTATTTTTGTATTCAATCTTACGAATCCATACTGATGATGAACTTTTGCTTCTTTTTCATAGGTTTACCTCATGAATGTGATGTTCTTCGAACAGCTTTTACTTTAAAATATGTGTAGCTTTCGTTCTTTTTATCCCTCATTATTTAACCCCTGCACTCAGGGAACAACTTGTTGCCAACCTCTTCATTGACCATCACTACTACAACAGTATCATAGCCGATGCGGCCTTTGATGAACTAGATGCTCAGTTCGTAAATTTTTCCAGTGTTCCCTTTGTCGCGCAGTGTCCCAAAGTGTTCTTGGTTGGCTGATTGATGTATTGAAATTGGATATAAATGTTGTTCTTTGTCTGCCACGAGCACGTTTGCCGAGAAGGCGGCCGCTTAGACAGAGATTTTCGAAATCTTCTTTTCTGATAATGTAACCGAGAAATTTGAGTTGCCTTTGAGTTATGTTGTTCAATAGTTCTTTATCTTGATGTACCTGGTTTAAAACTTCTGCATTTGCGTTTGCTTCTGCGTTTAAAACTTCTTCCATCACTAGCAGCGCCATATTTTTATTTAGTCAATTATATCTTATCAAATTTTCAAAATAAATTCATTAACAAAACACTAGGAAAACTTGGGACACTGCACGAACAACAACGCAGGCAAGGTTTTAGAGCTTAGCGTCGAGCTCATCAACGAGCTCACTGACGATGAAAACTACATAACTGAGCTTTCACTGGATAAAAACAATAAAAATGATACAGAGCTGACAAATAGACCAGTAGCTGGTGATATTTAAGTCAATATTTTACCTCGGTTGCAATAGGTAGTTCTGTTTACTCAACCTTGAAAAACCACTACTGTTTGCCAAGGGGCTTCAAGCAAAACCAAGAGATAATTATTAACGAGATATTTCTTTAGTGATCAACAAAAATGATGCCGTTATCTGCTGACAGGGAGTGCTGCTTGCCAGACATTATTTCAAACGTAGTCTCATTAAACTACGGTGCTTGAATTTGAATAACAATAACAGAATTTCGAAACTATGCTACTAGGACAAAAGTCCTGTTCAGTTTCCGTCATCAATTTAACATTGCCGATTAAAAAACTTTTGCTCACAGGCAAATACAAGCAGCTTTAAAGAAAATAATTTAGTACCGGTATATATTAATTATCTTAAATATTTCGTCCGTCTGAGCTATCGATTTCAACACTTTTTTGTAAATTGAAATTAGTCTCAGTATCACTCACAACAGATGAGCAGTAAAAGTTGATATAAAAAAAAGTTAGGCCAACAACGATTAGACAGTATAGCGTCCACACTCTACATAATTATTATACTTTATGTGCAGCAGCAGAAAAACGAGAAACCACTTGTGATAACGTATGGCGAAGTGCTGATTCACCAAAAAAATATTATTTTACATGCTGGTTGTCAGTCAACAGTGCTTTAAATCAGTGGTTCCCAACTCATGGGTCGCGACCCAAAGTTGGGTCGCCTGCTAATTTTTTTGGGTCGCTTGTTTTTCAGGCATATTGTATCTTGGGCGAACAAAATAACAATAAAAAAAATTTAAAACGTGAAGAGATCGATCACAAAACTGGAAAATATAAACACAAGTCATGAAGCGTTTCATGTCGAGACATCGGAAAGCTTTGTAGCATGATCGTAGTGCAAGAAGTTTTAACAATTTTCACTTTTATTATTGTTATTATTATTATTAAATGTAAACCCAACAAAAATTTCAGTCTCAAACATAAATTAACTTGACAAAGTTACGGGATATATATTGTAACGTGCACTATATGTCACGAACGCTATGTTGGACAAACTACGACAAAGTTTTCCACACGATGGACCACGCATAGTCTGGTGTGGTAAAACGCATCAAAGACAAAGCCCCAAGTGCTGTATGGACTTATTGCTTTCTCCACAGAGAGGCCTTTGCTGCAAAAAGCTGTCTCAAGAGCTGCACGAAGTGTTGAATGATGTGAAGTGTGTAAACTTCATCAAAACAAGTCCACTAAATCGGCATTTGTTTTCGTCTTTGTGGATTCTGATTATTATCAAGCATTGCTGTTGCACACAGAAGTACGATAGTTGTCACGAGGTCGTGTCCTGAAGCGAGTTTGTAATTTGCGAGAGGAGATTGCTATCTTCCTGAGGCAACAGAACTGTGTGAGATTATCCGAGAATTTTTTGCAAGAAGATTTCAAGGCAAAAGTTGCTTACCTTGCCGATATATTTGACTCTCTGAATTCTCTAAATTTATATATGCAAGGGAACGGTTTTACGGTGATTGATCACGCCGCAAAAGTTTCTGCTAAACACAAAAAACTCATATTCTGGAAAAGTAATGTCACCAGAGATGAGTAGGCTACGATGTATTTCCTCAGCTAACGCAATATATCTGTGGCAATGAAGTTGATATTAAGCAAACCATAATTTGACACCTGAAACAGTTTGCCAAAAAGTTTGTGCACTACTATGGAGAATCTCTAACACTTAATAACCAAAATGATTGGATAATTGATCCATTTGTTGGAAAATATCTGCCTCAACTTTCTATCCATGTTGCAGAAAAGTTTATGGACATAACGACAGAAGTAGCAAACCGTATTTCTTTTGCGTCCTTCAAAGACAAATAGGCTACCCCAAAGATTCTGCAAACATCCACATTTGGGCTTCCATGTACAAAGTGTATCCCACAGTTTCACAATTAGGGATTCAAAAACAGATTCCATTTGCAACAACTTGGCTTTGTAAGATTGGATTTAGCGCCATGTGTGTATTGAAAACTGAACAGCGAAACCGGCTGGAAGTTAAAGCCGACATGCGGCTATGTCTAAGCAAAATAACGCCTCGATTTCAAAAACTCACTGACACCAAGCCAGCACAGCTATCTCATTAGTGATTTGATAAACATATTATTTTCGGAAAAAGTTACTGCTTTTGTAGTGCTGTTTGTTTGCAATACAATCTTGTATGGCTTTCAAAATATTACGACAGTTTGTTTGGGTCGCAAGATTTTACCGAACTGAATTTTTTTTTTAAATGGGTCGCCTTAAAAACGAGTTGGGAACCACTGCTTTAAATAACCATAAAATGATAAAACAGTAGGCCTGTCGAATTGATATATAATATACAATACATAACTTTTTAAGTACAATAGCTGGTGTTTTTTGGGACAATCACACACAGTAGGTAGCCTACAAAAGCAAAAAGTATTTCAACCTCTAGATAAAAATGAGCTATTTCAATCATTGAGCTTGTATATATAATAAAATTTCCATGTAGCCTATTAACTATACATACAATACAGTACATACCAAAAACTGCATTTTTTTACATACATTTGAGTTTACCAGACTATCAATTTTAACAGCTCACCTAATCTGGTACGCAATATTTACGTGCTTTTCTATACTCTAATGCATTTTCTGGCATACAAAATATTTCAAGTTTTTTTACGATGTGTAGTGGTGATTTTTGCTGCTACAAAATTTTGAGCAATTGACTGTAAGACCAGAGCTGGAAAGCATCAATTCGTTTCTGCATTGACTGTGTACCGTATGGAATTAATATTGAGTAATAAAACAATAAATACTATTAATACAGACAGTACTACAAAAAGTGCTCAATGCCAAGCAGAGCGAATTAAATCAATTCAAATATAGTAATTACTCTCTAAATCCTTGACAGTCTGTTTCACCTAAAAGGAGGATCATCAGAAGATCCTTATTCACATAGAATTTGAATTCTATTTAAATAAGGACCTTCTGATGATCCTTCTTTTAGGTGAAACAGGCTGTCAAAGGTTTAGAGAATATTGAGTAATATATAATATATCTCTTAAAAGTCTTCTTATCTAGTCTTTAAGAAGTATTAGACAATGGTACAGCAATGAGGCATGCATGCTTTTATGTTTCGCCAGAGTATGTTTGCTGATTTTTTTTTTAGAGAAAACTACCTATCTGTTTTTACTTGTCACAAGAGTGTAACTGACCCCGTGTGTTGTTCATGAAGTAAGGGGTATGAGATTAACGAGAAGCCAGAATTACCATTAGAATATGCCACTGTTTTTTGATTATTATTATTATTGAGATTTTACTTCAATAATGTGTCGATAGAGACCATACATGTAGCCTATAAAAATTAATCCTTGGCACATTCAATATTGCTTTGATGTCAGAAATTCAATTTCTACTATCTATCCTAACAAGTAGCTAGGTGATAGTTTTGAAGAGCGCAACCTTAAAAAATAATCAAGTCTCGGGGCATCCAGATATAGTGACAAATGGAAGGCGACATACGAGGTCATGTTCTGAGCAAAAAAGCTTGTAATAAAATATCTTATACTACAGCAATGGTTCTTAACTTTTTTTTCCCCAGCACCCTTCATCAGAGATTTTCATAGTCCGGCGCCCACAATAATTTAAGGGCTGTACTAAAGATAATGAGTGATACAGTGAAGTTATATCAAATTATGACATAACTATATAAACATCCCATCATATAAGGCATGTTAAACATCACATTATGAACATTTTATAAAATATTGCTTGCAGATGCTCGATCTACAATTCTACAGCTAGGTCCATGCAGTTACCATAGGACTAGTAGGCCTATGCAGAACACAAATATACAGTACATTGATCTTGATCCAGTAGAACTACAATAAAGCAAAATTGCAGTGAAGATAATATCGTTACACCTTCTGAATACAGTGCTCCCTGAGTACTTCCGCCTCTCTAAAAGTCAACAGCATCTCTTAGGGGTGATAGCGCCCAGATTAAGAACTATTGTACTACAGTATACAATATACATATAATACATATTATTTCATGTCCTAGACTTATTTCCTGCATTCATATTTCATGTATCATACATAATATTATGTAAGTACAGCAGGCTATATTTATTATGATTCCGACCAGCATTCAACTCTTATCAAACCTTCACAACAACAAACAACACCCAGAAAGATAGCAATAAGTCCTAGTGGTTCCATTGTTTCTTTTACTTCATCACGTATACAAATGTCAATATGTAGATAAATTCTCCTACTATAAATCGTGTTTTATAATGACCTAAACTAGAACATCACTGCATAGTTTGATCAAAACTAGAACATCACTGCATCAGCAATGTCAGCACACTGCAAGCCACAACACAATGCTAACTTTAGCCTTGCAGCAAAAACTATAATATTGTAACATCAAAAATAACAACACAGAGTACAATGTGATCATGCAGTAGATAATCATTAACATGCTAGCAAACTATGCAATTTTTACATCACCTTTAAAAAAAACACTTGTACGTATACTAAAAACTATCGAAACTCTTTAAACGTAAATTTAATATCGACAATGTCCATCTGTACAAAACGTTTAAAATCAGTAGATACTTTTTGTTGAAATCTCCTGTTTCTCAGTCTCTTCGTTCCAACATTGTTTATAAATTCACTTGTTTGTGTGACATGAACCTGACATATATACAGGAATCGACCTTAACTTTTTTTCGCACTGGCCAACCGAACCAGTGGCTCAGCATTTGCACTGGTCCGCACGAGATCGCATTGGTCCGTCCGTTTACTGATAAAAATAAGATTGTTGTGGGAAGCACGAGGCCAACCCAGGGAAAACTACCTTAAAACGACAACATTATTTAGACATTAGTTAGAATGGTGGCAATAACAGGGAAATATACAATGGCAATAACAGTAACAACAGTTTATCTATGCAAGACATTCAATCTACGTTGAGTCTTCAACCTACTTGGGGCTCTTCTTCAATTTCCGAATCCGATGATGGGTCATAATCGGAATCTGATGACGGGGTCATAATCGGAATCCGATATGTGTTTGTCTGGCCTTGTAAACACATAGCCAGTGTCGAGCCTTCTTGACCTCACAGATGAATCGTTTGCCAGCCATAGATGTATGGCAGGTTTGGGGTCGAAATCTTTTATTTCTGCTGACTGTAGCTGGATAGTTAGAAGATCTGTTACGTGGTCAGCCTGGAGCCTTGACCTCAGCTTCGTCTTGGCTGAAGCCACGCTCAGCTTCAGCAGAGCTGGATGGCATACTCGTGATGTTACGATTGCTTTTTTCTTACGATTTAACACGTGATGTTGCGATTGCCTTTTTGTTACGGTTTAATACGCACGGAACACATGTTTTGTTGTTTGAAGAGAAGCGCAAATTAGAACCACGCACTCTAAACGATCAAACGACATAATACGATGATATTTTCGCACTGGACAGTCGGACCAGTGCAAAACGATTCGTACTGGTCCGCAGGGAATTCGCACTAGACATTGGCCAAAGGACCAGTGCTAAGATCGAACCCTGTATATAGGTATGTCCACAAGACATTTGGCTACCAGAGCAAAGGAACACCTTAATTTGGCAAATATCAACTAACGTAGTGCAATTAAAAGCCATTACTGCAGCATTTGTTGTGACGTCAATTTTACATTAGATTTATTTAAAATAATTTGAAACTATCTATCCCTATTTGAAACTAAAATTCACCAAGCACTTCAAATAAAACAACACAACCCTCAGCTCAACAAGCAGTTATTTGTTGGAGTACAACTTTCTTACTGCATTTATATTAGATTATGTTTACTTCATGTGATAATTGCTTCTTCAGATTGTCTTTTGCTGCCCTTGCTATCATGTCTTGTGATTACACTCTAGTCTACTTTACAACAAAATGTTAACACTTTTGGTATATGTTCTTCAGGTGTGTGTCCTTAGCTCAGTGCGTCTTGAAGTTATTTAGTATTACAGTACCATTATTTACAGTTATTTGTTTTTGTGGTGCTCTACTACACGACGCCTTAACCTCATTTGAGGATGATTTATATGAGATATCATAGTCTGTGGAACCATGTTTAAAACAGCTCATAACTCTTTCTCCCTCTACTACACAATGCCTTAACCCCATTTGAGGGTTATTTGTTTTTGTTTAGATGTATTAGGTATTTCCTAATGAGGGCAAAGATTTATTGCAGAAAATGTTTGAGCTTATCATGTTATTATTTTGTTAATGTATTATATTGTATTTGTTTTGATTTTTGAATAACGCTATTCAATCCTATTAAGTTATAGTCAGTCATCTGTTTATTGTTTTATTTTATTGTTTTGTTCTGTGTATGGTATTGTAAAATTACTTCTCTCATAAAGCAAAAATAAATTTTCAAAAACTTCATTCACATTGGCTGAATCGGATGCCACCGATGTCGTCCCCTGAACACGTCGTCCCCCCGATGTCGTCCCACGTCGATGTTGTCCCTTCAAAGCAGTGATGTCAGATGTTCAGTTTTTTTGTCTATTTAAATGTTAGTAAAATTGAGGTTGTTTGAAACGAACTTCTTTAAGTCAAAACGAAATTTTTGCCACGTTTTACTTTTATAGCAAATATCTGAAAAAAAAACAACTAGCCTAGAAATTAATTTTTATTTTTAAAATGTAATCGAATAAAATCAGAGATTTTTAAAAATGGTAGCAGGCCTCGAAACAAATTTTTCGGCAGCCAATGACAGGGTTGCCAACCATGTTTCCAGTTGCCAACCACTGAACCAGCCCAAACGCTTTTTGAAACCAGCCGAAACGCTTTTTGAAACCAGCTTAATTTCCAATCTGCTTCAAACTTTCAAAATAGTTTTGCTCTTATTACTGTTTTGCAATATTTACAAGCAGCTTTGCCAGTGCCCTCTGTTACAGGTTGTATCCAGCCTTTAAGTTTGCTATCTTTTTCCCATTCTTTCCAGTAACGTTTGCCATATTTTGCCCACTTTCCCATGGTAAACAATGCCTTGCTATGAACACAACAGCGTTAAGTAGGCCTAAAGCTTTGTAGGGCTACTGAACTAATATGTAAACTTTCTAAATGAAAATAAAAAATAAAACATTAATTTATGCATCTCACAAGCACAAAATAAACTTGCCTTCTTTATGAGACCAATCTAATGGCTGACATGACAGCATTAGAGCAGCAACTTACAGCATTATATACAACCTACCTCAAACTAACTACAATACATTTGAATCTCAACTACATTCTCTCCTTTCAACAAGTTTTAACAATCTCATGTTGTTTTGAGACACATTACTCAAACCAGCCCAAAAAAATGCAACCCGCAACCTTCAAAAATCCTGCAACTCAGGACAAAACCCAGCCTAATTGGGCGTGAAAACTGCAAGGTTGGCAACCCTGGTGTCCGACTGAAGCAAGCTGTTCGACAGCCAATCACCACTCAGCAATCACAAGCACATGGCGGCCATCGAAACTTTGACATGCATCAATAATGGTTTATCGCGTCAATAAGTAATGTCACTTGCATCCTTGCTTTGACTGCTTTCTAATTCTTTGTGATTATAAGTGGCAAAGTTTCGAGGTCTGGGTAGCCTACCAAATTGATTGTTTTTTTTCGTTTGTTTCATCAACTAATTCCACAAGTTGTACCAAACTGAAAGAATAACGTAACAAACACCACAATAAATATATATTGAAAATGTAATAGCCTAATTTTGTAATTCTGCTTTTGTAGCCTACCCTACGCTTTAGCAAAAAAGCGTATTCCCAGCAAATATCAAGTCTTTTCGGCAACGTTATACATAATCACTCACTGGAAATGACACGCGCATTGACGCTCGACCTGAAATGCAACAGCCGCCGCATATGAAGTTTATTTGACAACGTTGTTCATAATCAGTCACCGGGGACGACATGGGCATTGACGCTCAACCTGAAACTTTTTCTGGCGGCGTAAATTATTGCGTGTCCCGATGTATGAGGGTACGACATCGGCAGGGGACGACATTGTCGCCACCCGGCTGAATCAATGATACTGCTTTTTTGTTGCTTTCAGCTGTCCTTTGCGCCGCATTTTTTGCAAAAGTATTTCAATAGTGTTGAAATTTGATATCATAACTTATCTAGACAAATGTCTGTTCACCAAAAAAGGATGTGACCAGGTTTGCTAAACAAAGTTGCACATGTTCTTGAGCAGATTGTACCACGTTAAACAAGCGGTTCTTTATAAAGTTGTAGAAAGTTTTGTAGCACAGCTGGTACAGTCAGCTACACAAGACAGTTAGCAAATGTTGCATAGAGCATATTTAAAAAATATTTGTGTGGAAAGACAGTTGAAAAGTTACCAGTAAGCTGTTTTTCTTAACAAAGCCTTTGCAGTAGGCTAGATTTAAAGCAAGTATAAGGGTAGTTGAATTAACAAGTAACCACGAGCATACAGAGAATATCCAGGCCTGATGCTAATAGCACAATGCAGGTTATCATAACAAGATTTATTAAACTTTGGTACTATTGGTGCCAATTGTCATTTTTCGATAAATAGACATCATTTACGATAAACAGAAGCCCTTCTATAGTCAGACGTAATAAAAGTCTTCATATCCCCTTCTTTAGATATACCGTACGGCGTACGGGTACGGTACGGTACCTGTCCCTGTCCTTGACAAAAACAATAAATAGGCATCAGTTTCATACAAGCAAAAAATTGCTTCAACGCATGAATTATTAAGTTTTCCAATCCGAACCAGGTATTTTGCAGAAACGGTATAACAAACTAGCTTCCTGATACTTAACTAGTTAACTGGTGCTCATTTTCATTTAGAAAACTGTTCCTGGGAGGCTGGGATGGGCATTTGCTCAGTGACGTGTTAGGCAAGTGCGCAGTGGTGAACTGAACTGACGTTTATGATAACTCCGGAAAAGAAAGGAAAAGTGCAACATCCTTTTTTCGTCGAGTCGCATACAAGGACAGCTCACAAGAAGATTCCGAAATAATGGATAACTTTCATCGTAGTCTTATAGTATAGTCTACAGTGGTTTTAGACCTGAAGGGAGTGGAAATCAACCATTTTTCGTAGGGGTGTGAGCTCATCAACAATGTTTAATTTTATGCTATGATTTCAATGTGCTGTATAGCTTACTGCCTGGTCCGAAATGGCCAATATATTTATTCATAAATAATGTTGTTTCAGTTAAAACATTTTTGACAAAAGCAACAACCGTAGGAACTGGAAACCATTAGTGCCTAGTGGGGGATGTTTTGTATAGGCTACAGATGGGTTCTTTTTTGCGATAGGTTTGTTCCAGACAATTGTTCACCAAATCAATCGTCATATAAAACCGTTCAGGTCTACTGAATCTTAGTGTATTACGTAATGGAATATTTCTAAAAAATGAGCAGATTGCACCATCGATTGCAAGACCTGTAAAACATTGCAGCTGCAGCATAACATTACATCATCGTTAAATCTTTAATTACGAGATATGATGTAAGCCAAACTTGAACAGGTGTAAGCCAAACTTGAACAGGTGCTTGAATAGCTTATCATTGCTTATCGTTATTATGTCACATAAGCTGCCTACGTGCATTTGAAATATTGCAATCTATTCTCGTCATTCTTAAAATTGTTGCTTAAAAGTTGGTCGCATATTTAATTGTTTTGCTTAGTGCTTGCCAGCTGGACGAAATTTCCGTCTTTATCCAAGTAATTTGTTTTGTAGTGACAAGTTTAGTGGTGTATCGCGTTGCCCCCCAATTTCGATAGCCAGTGGCTATTTTTACAGAAATACAATTCTCGAATAGACGTTTTCAGAAGAGTGTTTCTTTCGGTCATTACATACAGACAAACGGTAAACAGAGATTATTTACGATAAACAGAAGCCCTTCTATTGTCAGACGCATTAAAAGCCTTCGTAGGCCTGGCCTATCCCCTTTTTTTAGATATCCCTATGCTATACCAAGAGTTAAGACTTCTACTAGTTTCCATACTAAAAATTAAGACGCTGGACATATTGCAGCTTAAGAACCAGCTTTTAGATTACAAGCATTGCCCCAATGTATCGATTAGCCTACACACAGCACAAAACAGACCAACAACGCAAATGGAACCAAAATCATGTGAATGCAGGAGAGTAAGCACCCGCTCTGCGAAATTTCAGCTTGAAGATTTGTACGCAACGCAGGGATAAAATTATGAGCCTGTAAGGCGGCTAAGGCCACACGGATTTCAGAACGAATTATGAAAAGCCGTAGCCTATGTAGAGCCCGCAGAAGCTACAGACACCCCCGCAAAAAGTCAAACGGGGAAGCCTTTTTGATGAGGATGTGCGAACGGTAGTCTACACAAAACACACTATAGGACGGCAGAACTGTAGCCTACAGAGGTTGAAATTCGGTAAACACAATTAATTGAGTAGCTGGGCCGGGTCCCCTCCGTAAGGCACGAGCGTTTATAGTTCTTCTGTTGCCAGATGAACGGCTGGTCGGCTCTGTCAGTCGAGTAAGGCAGAGGTCTCTTGCAGCAGACATCCGGCCAACAAAAAGACTGTTCTGCACAACAAGATTTTGCATTAGCCTACTAGCCTAGTGTCAGTGGCAACTTTCATAACGGGAATATCCTCAGATAGCGATTTTTGTTTTGCATGCAATTTTAAATCCACATGTCTTGGTCCCATTTACGCTACAGTGTGATAAAAGAGCGGCGAATAGGCAAGTTGTATTATATTAACGCATGCTGAGCTCTCTTCTGCAAGCTTCAGAAGAGTTGCCAAATTATGTAAACGAACCGTGGTTTGGAATATTGAAGTTCAGAAAGCGAGAAGGTTCTGCTATTTCTGCTAACAATTTCAATTTCTACACATAAATTCGTTGCTTTTCATTGTTTGCAAGGCATGCATGGAAAATACGTCACTGCTGGCTTCGTTGTAAGCAAAGCCGTAGGAGAATAAAACTTTTTGAGGGTGCAAACAAAATTTGCCCAAATTTTGTCTTTGCAAATGTATTTTTAAAACCGCATTTTTTTGCAAATCCCGAATCGAAGCTTAACATTCTGTCCAAATTGCAATACCACATGTAGCCTAATATAGGCCTATTGTACTTTCCAAAATCGTTGATAAGCATTTTGCAATTATAGGAAAATGTTAATGTAAATGTTAACTTATCTCATAAATGTTGACCAATATTTAAAGTTTCTATTCTGGTAAGATGTCCATACATCATGGAACAGTTGATTTACCTGAATAACTGGACATTTTTTTCCAAGTTTACGATGTTTTTTGTAGCGGAAGGGATGTTCTTTGTAGTTGAACTAAAGGAAAAAGTGGCCGATAGAAAGAAACTGTTTGATCTTGTTTCTTCGTTCACGAAAACGGAACCGGAAGCCTTTTAATTTTTTTGTGTTTTTTTTTCTGGACCCAATACTGAGACTAGAGCCAGACAAAATGCTGAATAAGAGTAACCGAGCTGTTGACAGATTGATTGCTGTCTGACAATCAAAGCTTTCTAGTTCAATGGCAAAGTTATTTGAAACAACTTTTTTACAGTAGGTATTATTTAAACCAGAGATCAACCGTTTTAATTATCGTAAGCACTCAGCAAACAATATAAATTGAATGAGTACGAAAACGTGAACAGGAATTAAGCGCTAAAAGCAACACAAGCGATTGGCAAAAGAACAAGAACAATTGAACCAACGATTCGTTCTCCGATGCATCTTGCTTTACATTTTGACATTTATTCAATGTAAGTTTGGTGATGAAAATCAATAAGAAAGATTAAAGTTACAAAAATATCTTGCGGTTCACATGGGCTACGCAACAAAAGAACGGGTTGTTAGTGTACAAAATCCAAACTTGCAAAGTTTCATAAGTAGACTCCGTACTTTAAAAATGTCATGTAAACTTTAGAAATAGCTTCTTTGTACTCATAAATCGTCTGGGCTTTAGAAGATTTCGATTCCGAAGATAAATATAGCAGTGTGGTTTGACAAATGATGCGTTGTTAGGCTGTTCACTAACAAGTCTTTGAAATATGGGACTTTTGCACATCTCTAATCAAATACCTTCAACCCGAACGTTTATACAATGAACATTTCCTTATGAAATACATATCGATAGTAATAATGTATGTGTAACATTTCGTTCAAATATATAGTATAGGTAGATTATACAATACACTTATACACATGACACTCATCCTAGATATGACGTCATGTGAGTGATGCAAAGACATATGGCGTATTTAATAACCAATGATTGGGTTTTAAAAAGGCTACTAATAAAAAAAAAATTCATCTAGCAAGACGCCATGAATAACGCCTTATGGATTTATAGATCATTATGCTTCACAAACTTTTTTTTTCATCTCTGCAGTAGCTGCTTTATTGTTCACATAGGCTACAGATGAAAGACTTCTTGCTCTTGAAACTTTCAGCAAAAAACACGAAATAAATGGCTTGAAGCTGCAACTCTGGATGAGCAATCGTAAATGAACAACACGATGAGAAGCAATGTATGATGACGATGACGTCATCACCGTATGACTTGTCGATGAGCAGAAAATAAACAAACACTCTAATTCGAGGTGGTACTCAGATGAGAGGCTGTCACTTTTGACGTCACGATTCAATGTATCCTCCGTGCTGTGAGGTTTGTGTATAAAATGCTGGTACAGTATTTAAAAAAAACATTTACAGAATTGAAACTATGTGAGAAACGCTTCGTACAGTATTCAAAAGTATGCATCAATTTAGTGAAAAACCAGCCTACAACAAATAGCCAATTAAACAAACAAAATAACGTTTTTTTTTAATTATTACCTTAATACAAAGTATTTTGTTTATCAATTTTCAATAATTTTGACTTATTATCCATATTGTTGGGTTAAATTGCCTATTACAATAAATTTCTACTTTTAAACAAGCAAAAATATTTTAACAGATGATATTCTTCAAGATGTGGCCCTGGCAGTAAAACTGAATTTTAACAAATTACGCGAAGAAACAAATTGCTGTGTAAAAACAAGAGAATTTGGAGCAAAAAAAAAGTGATTGCAGATTGGTATTAATCAACAGACCCAGTTTTAGTTGTTAAATTACTCAAATTAGATATAAGTTTTGAATCACAAAATCTAATTAGTGGTGAAGATCTAACTGCTCTTATCAAACAATACAATTAACTCCGCAAACACAATCGACTTATTCAGTTTACACAAGCAAGTACTTTTGAATTGAGGAACTGTGTAATGTGTATTGTTTGCAAACCTTGCTCATCATTAATCGAAGTAAACATGATCAGGTGATCCGTATCCGTAACGTCACAGCACTGTACAAGTACAGCCTAGGAATATTATCCAGAACTACTATTTCTCAGCGAATAACCAGAAATAAAAGTGCGATACACTAGAAAGTTCATTTGCAGGATCTTTTGTGATAAAACATAAAAAAGAAACAATCGAATATTTGTATATATTGGCTATATTGCTTATAAAATTTTATCGCATGGGGACATTTTTCTTCTAAGTCTAAGTAGGCTATTGCTTGTGCAAAGATGTTTGGCAACCCTGCCAAATATCCTTGTAACAAGTTTACAGTTGCTTGTACAGCACGGTGCATGAACTTATTTGATGTAGTTTCAAAGAACACAATGAATAGTTAACTCAAGGACCATAAAATGATATTTGTATCATCCAGCCTACCGTAGGTTTGTTAACTTATAATAATAACAGTCAATCAGTCTACATTGAGAATAAATTACTTTTCCCATGGTTTCATTCCGCTGTATCATGTCGATTACAGTATGCAACAAAAATCTTTAAACAGACAAAAATGTCAAATTTTGAACAGCTTCATTGTTAATTCAGCAGATTTCCCCTCTCTGGAGGGGAAATCAATAGGTCCTCCCCTCCCCTCCCTGGAGGGGAGGACCTATTGCCTACAATGCACTATTCCCACTGTTACTTGATTACAGGTAAACTTGATTACAGGTATTAAAAAACATTCATAAAAATTCAATACAAATTTACAAATTACAACACAATCTAAAAATTTCTACATCGCCGCAATTCGTCAAGATGTTGTTATCGACATCGCAATGCCAATGGCGGTTCTACACTTTTGCACATTCGACATATTTCGATTCAAATTTGATCTACATTCAAATATCCACCTTCATTAAACACCAAGACAGCATCACTTGTTCAAAATGGAGTCACAAAGAGTCCACCGTCTACAATTCCGCCACATCCACCGCCTTCTCAGAATAGATTCTGATCAGAAAACTTCCTTTCTCTCCAGCATTGAAAGTGGATGGTACAATGACGTAATGCCCAGGTTCGAATTCGTCGGTTATTGTGACTTCACGTCTGTTGACGTAATTTCCGCTACCGGCTACCTCTCTATTCCGACCGAAGAATCGGGAGTCAAGTTTTCCTCTCGGACGTTCTTTCACCTGATTGCAAAAAACAAAGAAAATTTATAATTTAACAAAAAAAGAATCATTTTCGAAAAAAAATTCTGTCAGTTTTCTGGAAAGCGTTGACATTACAACATTTTTAGACATTATAACATTCTAGAAAGCGTTGACATTGAACTCTTCGCCTAGAGAGGAGCATCATCCTTTTTAGCAACAAAGAAGTGCTTATTGTACGATTTTACAAGTATAAAGGTGCCGAATCATAGACCCTATTTTTGTTTGTATCATCATTAACAGCATGAAGAGATAAAAAGTACAAGAAACTTGAGCTGAAACAAGTAGAGTACAAAACAATTGTAGGTCTATTTACTTTAAATCCAACTACAATTCTAAAATCACTTAGTTTGATTATAAAGTGCTGTTTGTGCTTTGGCGAAGGACAAGAGCTTAAAGCAGCTAATAGAAATGGAAATTATAAGCGTAGAAGTTTAGACTCAACGTTGACGTCATGATTAATATTAAACTCACTCTGAAAATGTTCAGTCCAAGATAAACGTTCTCTACTCCTTCATCTCGTTTTTCTCTTCTGTACTCTTGCATGAGACCAATCACTACCCCGCATTTTCCTTCGGAGGATGGATCGTCTTCTCTAGGATCAAAGGCATCTGAAAATAACCGGAGATATTTACAAAATTGCTTCTGAGTACATATCATCAAAGAGGAGACACCATCGCGATGATAACATCAGATATTTTTGGTAACACAATACCAGGGGTCATTACTTTTACAGTGTTAAAAAAGACAATGGAAGATAATGATAATGGAAGCGTTAAAGATAGCGTTAGCAATGACAGCGTTAAAGATAATGGGAGACAAAGATCGTGAAGAGTTCTGAAATAGCATCATTTGGAAGAGACCAAACCCCGCTAAACTAATCGCCTACAAGCTATCGAATCAAATGCAGAAGTTAGCTACCAAAGACTCACCGGGTTCTCGAAGCTCCAAGTAATATTGGGGGTTAATGGAATATGATGAAATGCTGTTTCTGCTTCCTCCAGCGGTGTAAGATGTCCAGCCACCTTGAATAGAGGACAATAGCCACCTGCGAGTATGTGGAATAAAATTGTGAATATTATAGTTTGAATGTAGCTGAGCAGTGAAAAGGTATACACATGTGTATGACTGTATGGTAGTTAGTACATTAGACCGGTGGAATTTGTGACTTCATTTTTTACTTTATATTTAAATAACGTTCTGGGCAACCACAATAAGTAGCCAGTCTTTCCTCCTGCCTTGTTTTTTAAGCCATCAATGAATTGCTATCACCCCGATAAATTTAGCTTTCCTGCTATTGTATCCATAGCAGATTGCAAAAGTCTCATACTTTCAATGGTAGTCTACAGTTTTTTCTTTAAAATTACCCGCAGTGGCAGTTGATTAAATTCAAACCAAAAAATTATAACTAGTGAATTATAGAATTTATCTCACCTATCACCAGTAGGCGCCCCATCTTCGTCGAAGTCTGGACCGATGGTACATATGGTGACGTCATGAAAGTATCTGGCAAAGTCGTCGAATGACATCCACCACTCCCCATTGTCTTCATCTGTGTACTCCAACTGCCTTTTGATGCTCTCATTCATCTTGTCCCATTTGTAAGACCTGAAAGGGATCATCAAATCAGAGTCGCAAGATTTAACCCTCACACATTACCGATTCACTGGTCAAGTGGCTTGAGTGCTCGCCCCTGAACCGGTGGATGTTGGTTCGATACCCCGTCTGATCATAGTAAAAGTTTTGTAGGTTGTGATTTCTAATTGAACTGTCCCTGCCAAACATTGTGGATACGACTTATTATCACATGTCAACTTTGGGTTGTAAATATTCATGCTATATGTTAAACAAAGCTTGTATTGATTTGTGATGCACTAGAATCCGCCCAACTCGACAGCGGATAACTTAACACATTTTTCTTGGTCCCGGCAGAACGCCTATCATCATCATCATCATAATCCATCGTCGGTTTGTTCCCCACTAGTGGGGGTGGCCGATTGTTTCCGCGCAGCAATTGTCTTAATCTCTTTTCTCCATTTCACCCTGTCCCTTGCATCTTCCTCCTTCAGTCCGACTTTTTTAAACTCACCCTTCACTTGTTGTTTCCACGTTCTTCTTGGACGACCGCGTTTCCTCTTCCCATCCACCTTTAGATCTAGTGCTTTTCTAAGAAAACTTCCTTCCTCCCTCCTTATCACATGTCCATACCATCTTACTCCATTTGCCCTTGCCAGTTGGTCTATGGTCTCTCTCATCTCTGAACTATAATTTTGTATATATCCAACCCGCTCACAACACCAAATAACTCAATGATTCGTCTCGACAACTTGGCAACACTCTAATGATGCCAAGAGAAAATAATTTCGTTCAAGTCGATGCTTTTGATACTTGACTGAATGTCATACTCCGCTTCCAAGGTGTTAATGTTTCAAACATCTTGTTTGCTACAACTAATTCATCAAAAAATACGCATAGCCTACTCCGTGCTGTGTCTATGGTTACCTTCCAACAGGAATTTTTAGCAGTGATTTCTTTTGCCGAGTGAACATACATGAAAATTTTTAATTGCATCTAAATGTCTTCTCAAGCTTGTGTCATCTTTTTTAGACGGCTAGCTTCTATTTATACAAAAAGTAGCCTATTCATGAATTCTCTTCTTTGGATAAAATTATCCAAAATTGCTTAACTTGACGTTTTGCCCAACCCGACATCGCAGTGCTTCCGATTACATGTACCTTGGTTGCACATTGGAGTTCTGCAGATTCCACTGTGGAAAATTTTAAGCGTTGTAATTTGTCACAAATGTAGCCGCCAATTTACTTTTTGAGAATCACTTTTCTCCTTTAGTTTGTTCGTTTTTCCACAGTAGTGATATAATCATAATCATATCATCATCATTTTCAGCCTGTGAGAGCCAACTGCAGAGCGTAAGCCTTCCCACTTTCATGCCAATTTACATGATTTACATCAGTGGTTCTCAACCGGGGTCCGCAGACCCCAAGGGGTCCGTGAAGCGATTTCCGGGGGTCCGCGAAAGTTTCCGAGTTTTCAACATGACGGATAAATTAAGAAATTTAAAAATTGTTTGTGCTTTGTTTATGTATTAGCCTACAGTGATTCTTAAAGTGTAAGTCGCAACGCACTGGTGCGTCGTTTGAAATTGCAAAGGACATTGCACAAAGGTTTGGTTTCATAACTAAAATATCATATAAATTACTTAAACTCTTTAATAAGGCTATGTTTAACTTAATTCTTTTGAGACAGCAGATTGTTGATCAATGATTAATTTAGAAATACAAACGTTAGTCAGCAGTCTATCACCACTCACAGGTTTGCAATGACTGTGATCATAACAAATTAATATTGATTTCAAATGAAAAAAGGGAGAAATTCTTTGTTACAGTCGCAAGTATTCTATTAACTTTTGATAAAAGTTATAGAAAAACATCAAATGAGCATATAGCTTACCGATGTTTGATCCTGTGTGCCAACATATAGCTCATAAGTCATAACATAATTTCGTCAATCTCATCAATCGTCAAGTGCGTTGCGAATTCAGCAAATTCTTTTAAGTGTGTTGCTTTGAAACTTATGTAACATATGATTCCATAAGGAAACGCGATATACCAAAATTTCAAATTGAAATTTTTAGGGGTCCGCGACCGCTTCGAAGACACCAAAAGGGGTCCACCAAGACAAAAAGGTTGAGAACCACTGATTTACATAATCATATAATAGGCCTATAATCATATCATGTAACACCCAATACATTGATTTTTGGAATAGTTTGAACCGCACTTCCATGCCAAATAACATCCACATTACGGCACTAAATAAGATCTTGTAAGGGTTTCGAATTCCTTGAATGATACTTTTAAAAAGGGCTGCCTCAAGACATTAAGAACTTCGTATGCAACTTATATCTCTAACTTGACGTCTAGAAAAGCTTTAAATATTTCCAAATTTCATAACTTGATGCAATCAAGATAATAATAAAAACTTTTCCAGTGGGAACTCTTCACACAAGAGGTGATTAATACACAGAAAAGTTCCTGGAGCAAAGACTTTGTGAAACATAAGAAGTTTGTGATGGAACATTGGAATATATTCGAAGTTGGGAAGTCAAATAATCAAAACAACAAAAACAGAGTGAGACTGTTCACCAGGCATTTGATAATTAAAGTAACTTGCGTTCTTCTGGTGACTATTTACTAGATTACCTTCTGATGTTAAAGATGATAACTAGCTTTTTGTATCAAAACTAGCTTTTTTTAATCAAAACAACGTTAATTGTGAAATGCTGTAGTAAGTTTGATTAACACGAGGCTATCACACAATATTCAACAAACTCTACCCGTCACTCCAATCTCCCTTCCACTCCACGCTTCCTCCCCATGGATTCCGCAATTTAAGAAGATCAACATATCCTCCCTCGTAGTCCGCCTGGAAGATGAAACAACGATAGATAAATGTAACTGAGTGATGCGTTAATCACTCTTCATTCTATTTGGTCTTAAAGTATGGAGACTTTAAAAAGAAAGATGGACTTGAAAAAAGTATGTATGTCGCCCGTTTTAAGTTGGCTATTATACTTCACTGGGTTTTAGAAACTTAATTATTGCAAAAATGTGTAAAAAAAAAAGCAAGAAGTATAATAACTCATGTGATAGGCTCATGAAAACAATCAATCTTTGCAATTTCGAACACGAAATGAAACACTGCAGGCCTAGCAGTAAAACCGCATTCAAACCATGTAAATCAGTATACTGTATAGCGGCGACCAAGTTAGTTTGAGCAGTGTTTTTATGTGCTACTTCTTCAAAAAAATGAGACAGATTTTTAGTTGTGTGCTATAGGCTATGCTGTTAACAGTTGTGCGCTTTATTTAACTCCTATATTTTTAGATGCTTTATTTTTAAGTTTTTTTAAAACCTTTTAATATTTCAAAAATATAATATATTTCAATAGGTAAAAACATGATGTTCTCATTACAATATTGCTCCGTTAGAATGTAAGAACCTTGAACTTGCAACGAAAATCACATGTAATTTGAGGCTATAGGCTACTCACACTACATTCAACCCAAGTTTCTTTCACACACTTGAAATTGTGGTGTTGGAATCATGGAATACAAGATGGTAGAAGCCTACGATCACCACAGCATTTGTTTGCAACGTTAAAGTTTTGGCCACGCCATAAACCTAACGTTGTTAACTTGCAAATTCATCACATCAATCCATAAAGTTTAAACGTGGTGCGTTAGGAAACTGCTATGAACTGCATGGAACCGCAACCAGCTGCTACCCTGTTGATGCGTTCTTACCCCTTGGGATCGTTTGCTCTACTCTCCGTGTCAAATAACGTCAATCATGTCTTGCATAGTTTTTTGACAGCACTTGTGGACAATATTTAGGCTAACACCATGGTTTAGACCAGTGGTTCTTAACCTTTTTGTCTTGGCAGACTCCTTTTGGTGATTCGAAGCGGTCGTGGACCTCGAAATATATTTTATTTGAACTTTTGGTACATCGTGTCTACTAATTGAAACAGATGTTTCAGAGCGTCAGACCAGTCAGACTTAGAAGAATTTGCTGAACTCGTGACGCACTTGTGACGATTGATGACATTGACGAAGTTATGTTATGACGTTTATGTTGGCACACAGGATCAAAAATCATAAACGCTGATTTAACGTTTTTCTATAAATTTTATCGAACATTATTATAATTTTTGCAACCTTTACAAAGAGTTCATTTTTTCATTTGCAATCAATGTTTTGTTGTACTGTAATCACAATCATAGCAAAACTGTGTGTGCTGATAGACTACTAACTAACGTTTGCATTTCTAAATTAAGCCATGGACTTCTAAATAGTATCAGGACTGGAAACTCAGTTTACAACAGTAAGCCAAACAGTTGGTACAACAGTTGACCAACAGTGGGCCAACAGCCAAGTAACTAACCCTGTTGGCCCACTGTTGGCCAACTGTTGTACCAACTGTTTGGCTTACTGTTGTAAACTGAGTTTCCAGTCCTGATACTATTTAGAAGTCCATGATTAAGCGTTGATCAACAATCTGCTGTCTCAAAATAGTTAAGTTGAACATACACAGCCTTGTTAAAAGATTTAACTCTTTTGTACGAAATTTTTTAGTTAGAAAATCAAACCTTTGTGCGACGGTTCATGAAATGCCAAACAACGCATCAAGATGTCGCAACGCACAGTCTGAGAATCAATGTGATACACAAATAAAGCACGCCCAATTTTTGAATGTCGTAATTTATTAACCATGTTAAAAACTCAGAAACTTTTATGAACCCCTTAAAAATCCTTCGTGTACACTTTGGGGGCCGCGGACCTCCGGTAGAGAACTTACTATTGGTACAAACTTAAGATAAATGTCTAATCTGAGAGATTGGAATAATTAATCAAAGTTATCAGTTGATTCTAATCAAACGAGCAGGGGGAATAGTAAATAATTGAAAAATGCGAAACACGTTTTTCACATCAAAACACTCTCGGTTATTATAAGCTGTTGAATTTTGCTTGAAAAAATCATCAAAAGTGCAACTGTGAAATTTTCACCGTGTTGTTCATGTCTATCTACAACAAAGTAGGCTAATATTCGAGAATGCCTACGTCCAAGCAAGTAAAAATGGCTATTTTTACATTGTTGCAACGTCTTTCGTTCAAGCAATGAGAAACGGTAACTTTTGTTGATCATTTCATCAAAGTAAAATCACCCCTGCGATGCGATCAATCTGTCTGTAGATCAACCTTCCGAGAGAGGAACAAAATAGTTTCTGGAGCCTGGAAATTTGTCAGTTTATAATGTTCGGAGGGCGAAAGTGATGGTGTGCTTGAGGGTTCAATGCGATGTTTGACGTAAATGGTTGCAGGTTCAATGCCAGGCCAAAGGACATGCAGAGGTTGTTTTTAGCATATTGAAGCGAAGAGATACTCTGACCAGGTGAAGTTGTGATCAACCAGCTCAGATGTTCACTCTCATTGCCTTCGCGTGGACTCTTAATGGTTAAAATATCACTTTTGTTGTGCGCTTTGTCACAGTCACGCTACATTTATGCATTAACTCTTTATTTGCGTTCTTTCAAATTACGTTTAAGGCATGTTGCTGCGTTCCGACTTATTTACCATTCTCTTTGTTGACACCTTAATGAGCGTTTTCAGTGCACTTTATATTGCGCTGGTGATTTTAATAAAATCTTTACATTTCGATTTGAAACAGAATAGCAGCTGCACAGATGATTCAAGTAGGTGACTCTGTTGTAGGAGGCAAAAACACAGAAAGTTCCTTACCCGGACGACCCTCAGAACGGAGTAGGCATGAGCACTGACCAGTCCTGTTATTTTATCTTCCACATTTTGCGTTCCACTCACGCCAGCACAAACAAAACTATCGTGTCGAAGCGCTCTGCACAAAATCCACAGTTAACTTTGTAAAAGCTGAACATAGATTAGGGTGCGAAATGGCATTTCATTCACAAACATGCCAGCGCTTCGAGAGCGATGTTTGAAAGTTGTAAAATTGTGCAACGAAAGTGTTTTGATTTCGTCAACAAGCTGAAGCTTTGTAGCGCAGCAACATACAAGTGTAGCACGTTTAATGACAATTCCAACAAAGTTATCTACAATGAGCAGATGATCGGCTGACCGCATTGTAATAAATGATCAGCAAAACGGACATGAAAATATTTACAGTTCCAGTAAAACGAATGCGAAAATTACATCAACGATTAATAATCACAATTAACTGTTGAGAAGAAGCGATCTTCCTGGCGTCAGCACTACCTGACTACTCACTATAGAACAGCGAGCGTTGTGTTTCGCTAACCACACCGGTGTAGCCTCCACACTAGCCATCAAAACTTTTCCAAAAACATGTGTTTCTCGGCAGTCGAGTGTAGCAAGAATTGACACTGATAGACACGTGTTTCGCTCATCAGGCTGGACTCATCAGTATCGTACCACTAATCCATGTCACATAGTTCTCAACTGCTGCTTTTGTCAGTCAATTGAATCAACAGTGCATGCATATCCTTGGCGACAGTTGGTTTAGTTGTTTTCTGCCGAGAAACACAATCTCAATTAAGCCAGATACAGTCATATTTTAATTGAACAAACTTGTGAAGAGTTCGGAAGAGATTATCAGGGGTCTTGTTGCCCAGTTCGTAGTTGACTGCAATCCCTCCAGTAAGATCCTCCATACCATCTTGTGTAAACCCTCCTTCGATGGCTTGGTACGAGTCATGGAGTCTACAAAGTGGCAAGAATGAATTATCATAGGTATCACAGATACAACACGATCAAACTGAACTAAGATTGTATCCATACACTGATTTATCGCTTTGATTAAAGTATAATCAAAAATGCAATTTGCAAGACACAGCTCACGTCTTCCAAAACATCTTTGCTTTATTATGTCAACATTTCTCAGGCAAGTTCAGCAACCTTTTTTTACTGGTGTATTACTGTACAACTGAAACACCAGTTCAACATTATGCAAGACCAGGCGAAGCAGACCATATATTATCACTAACTAAACCGTCTTTCGTTCACCAAATGAAAACATATCAACTTTTTAAAATAAAAACAAAAATTTTCTACTCATAAGTTGGCCTGTTTGTCCCAATAAGGTAAAAAGAACCTGACTTACTTTGCATATGCTTTCTCCAGCAGAGGGAGCCAGTACTCGTTTCGGTCCGCTGACCTTCCAAAACAAAGATAATTGTTCATCGTGGGCAGGTTATCGTCCACTATGACGTCAGTCCAGCTACCGAATCGCCAAAACCGGAAGTGAAACATACCCACGTATTCTGGTCCACTCATATACTGCCCGGAGGGCACCACCTGAGCCGCAAGCAAAACTACTTCAGCGCTATCAAAAAACATTAAATCCTATTGCGACACAACATCATACTACACAATCACACATATGCAGAGCTGCATATGTGTGATTGTTTTGTATTTGTATATTTTGTTTTGTATATTTTGTAGCTCTACAAAAACAAAAAGTTGTCGTTTTAAAATGGTTTAACTAACGGCTGTACAAGTTCTACAAGGAGCAGATTAAACAACTTCAAAACATAGAAAGGCTAATTGAAAGCTGATTGAAAGTGTTGCAAAATTTGTTATGCACAATTACTGTTGTGTGAGAAATGTAACCTGTGTTCAAGATTTTACAATGTTCTTATGCTGTAATACAGATATAAATTCAAAAAAGCGCATCAGCAAACAGGTCATTCATTAATTGCTTTATTTTTGTTACATCCGGTGGTTGAAGATTTAGATTAAGTGGACGGGAAGGCAAAGAAGCCAATCTTCGTGTCCACCTTCAGATATGCCTTTAAGTGTCCTGCCACAGACACTAAGTTGGAGCTAAGTTTATGCCTTCCATAGTATACACACAACGATAATGGATATTCACCTTTTTCATGAACTTTGGTGATCGAGAGATAGCAGCACAAGACGCCAGCCACCAACAGTTGCCAATCTGTCCTTGTATGATGTCTTGACTACTGAGGTTGTCTTTGATGAGTTCAGGGTTTCTCGAAACTTCCTACAAAAGTAACCCTCTTGATTGTCAGTGACCATATCAAGAATTCAATGAATTTCGAATAGGTGTTGCAAGTTGTTTCTTTTATCATGTCCATTCAGACTTACATGTAATCTGCCCATCTTTAGAATAATACCTAACTTATTGTTTTTTTAGTTGAAATTTTTAAATAGAACTCATCCACCACAACGACATTTGAAATAAGCGGTCATGGGTCGCAATTTTTTTTATTGAATATAGGCTTATGCCTGGCGGTAAAGGTTTAGATTGTGCGTGGAGACAAATGGCCAAATCTTCATGTCTAGCTTCTGCTGCTTCTACCATTTCATCAAGTAAATGATGTTGCCGAAACACTGCCGCACGTACTGTAGACCAGTGTTGTACGCGTCAAGGAAATAAATTGAAGGCATCAGCGCGAATTGCCTAAAAACTTTACGGCGTATAGTACTGCGTCAGCTCTCAAAGAAATTGACGGCGTCAGCGTCAGCGCTATTTTAGCCAGGGTCTCACAAAACGGAAGTATTTCAACCAAGTGTAAGCTACCAATAGCTATAAATAGAGCAGATTTTATGTTTTGAGAATGTATAGTAATTAGCTGCTTTAGCTTATTAGTTATTTCTTTGTAGAAACACAAGCATTTCAAAACGTTTGTCTGACAGTCTGCTGCGTTTGGGACGCATACTGTCCTTTCCAAGTGAAAACATGCGTTCCACAGCAGCGCTGAATGGTATTGGCGTGTTGTATTTCAAAAACAAGTCTTGAAAATGTTTACTCGGAAAGGTATCACTGTTCCAAGCGTGCTGTGATGGCTTAGCACACGGGTCGGCAGTCTTTAGCATTGAAAGAGCCATTTGGTCTCGTCTTCGTAGGCCACGTCTCGTCTCCATTAAACTAAAACCTGCTCTGAGCCGCACCATCTAACTGACTGCTTACAGCAAAAACCTAAGGCTTACAGGAAAATCTTTTGTTCGAGTTATTCGACCACACCCTGTAGAACTGATTTGTAGTTACCATTTCAACAGCTGTCAACTTTTAACATGACTGGGAAATACAACTAATCGGTTCATGGTCAGATATAAACATACACATATTCTTGTAATGATTTATTTCACGCAGTTAATGTGATTTCTGCTCCTAAACTTCATTGCATAGCGCATCCGCGTGAGCCAGAGCGCAGAGTTAAAGAGCCGCAGGTTGCCGATCGCTGGCTTAGCATAATATATAAATCTTTTAACGAGGTCCACTGCACCAACATCGCTCTTTTCAAGGGCATAGAGCTCTTAAAATAAAGTTTTTTCAACCACGGCGATGACATTCGTTGATTTTTCGCTTTCTCTGATCCCACGTTCTCGATACTGCTCACGATATCAGTGATCACCATTTGGCGAACTTCTTCCGCTTGTATATCAGGTAGCCATTCTAACCAACGCAAAAGCGGGTAGTTTGGATGAGTCGCGCTGACCAGAATACATTGAAAATGATTTTCCAATGAAATAGATTTTCCATAAAAATAAAAAATGACGCACAGCGCATGACGCTTAAAATTGGCAAAATAGTTGACGGCGCTATCACTTCCGTCAACTAAAAAATAAACTGACGGCGCTAGCCTCAGAATCAACAAAAAGTTGACGCCGTCAACGCACAACACTGACTGTAGTGCCTAGCTGGTGGCTTTTCGAGAGTAGAAGAGCTCTCTCAATCTCATCATAGATGCTCTCACCATTCGACCTCAAAGTCAATGGAAAACCAAACAGTTAAAAATAAACAACAAATGTAAAAATAATATTCGGCAAGAGGCAATAGAAGCAATCGCTTATTTTTATTGAATCTGAGGGAACTTTCGCTGTGCAAGATTAAGCAGTTACTGTATAATCGAGAAATTCGTTTCACAAATCAAATCCGCTTCCCATGCGCGCATTATTTGTACAATGGTCTTCACACAACAAAATACAGGTAGTGAAGCTTTCTGCCTGAATTTGATAAGACACAACCTTTTCACCGAAAAAAGTTTTTGCTTAACGAAGACTTTGTTTAACACACAATGCGCTTCAACAATTCCAATTTCCAACAATGAGTTGCTTTCTGAAACCAGCGCAAAGCTTGGGTTATGTCGAGATATGATGATAAATCAAATATTTATCATTTTAGCTCAATCATTCAAAGAGAGGTGGCATCAGAAAGATGATTAGACAATATTTAAAGTAACATCGTAAGTTAAGCAATTTTTATCAACTATGATTTTTAACGTTTTATCAACATAGTTGTTTCGAAACGCTTTGAGACAATTTTCTGAAAGCGTTATTTATTTCTCAAAGCTTGAAGGGTTCTATTGTGAAGTTTAATTGCAAAATAGCGGCGATTTTATTATTCCATTGTGTTTTAATTCGAAATACGAAACTTACTCTCTTCCTGGTCTGAGATAATTCACTTTTGTATTTAAAGTAAATAATAAGCTGCTGATATCAGCTCAATGACAAAGATTTCGCGAGAGAATTTCAGTTAATATCCTGGTCATGAGTATCTCAGTTTTGAATTGATATTTTTTCGTTGATTCAACGTCGATGCAAAAATAGATTAATTTGCTAGCGAGATATTTGCAAAATCGATAAGTTTACGACGCCTCATTCGCTCCAATTGACAAAGATATTGTTCTATAGAAGATCAATGAAACAATTCGCGAACAGGAAATCCTGATGTATTAGAGATACTCATTGTGACATTGGCCAAAAAGCTAAAAATCGAAGATCCATTGATCAACAAAGGTTTGAGGTGACAGGTGAGTGCCACTTCTTTAATGTGAAAGAATTTCAAAAGTTTATCATAGTTATTATGTTCCTATGACAGATGATCTCAAACGCAAATAGCCAAAATAGACACCTGCATCATACTCTCTTCGCAAACCACAATCAAGCAGTTTGTGACAAAAGCATAGCTTGCGCAGCAACAGCTGAATGTGAACAACAGCTGTGTTTGTGATAACACAACCACCTCGGTTTTATTATTTTTACGTTTACAGACGTTAAAGCAATGTAAACATGGCGGATTTTGCTATTTGGGACGCAACCTTGAAGATACAATCTTGAAAAGTGCCATAACTATAATTTAACTGTTTTCGATATGAGTATCAAGCAATCTAAAGTCCTTAATACCAAACCGTTACAGTACTCTAATAAAAATCAAGAACAAAACATTGATACAACGACAACCGGTGAAGATACCAAACGCCTCACTTCTAAACCTACCGTTGCTCGCTTCCATGTGATACTCCCCCACCTATTGGGGGGCTGAGAAGTGTAGTAAAGTGACTTCCTTTCGGCAGGAAAATCTCCATCTCTGTAAACATAACTCTTTCCAGTCTCTCGCCCTCGTTGCAAGATGGTCTCTTTAATTTCAGAATATTCCTATTCAAATAGAATCGATGAATGTTGATAAACTTCAACAGATTGAGTTTCGCTTTTAGCAGCATGATCGTCGTTTGAACTTGGTTGATCAAAAATAACACTTGACGCGAAATCTGTTGTTTTACTAGTATCAAACTTTCGTCTGCCTTAAAAATCACATCTTACAACGTTAAATCAGTGTGATCAAGGTAGCGTTCTCAAACGTACAATCAACGTAAGAAGCATTTCAGGTATTGGATATTATACATGTTACATCGAAAAAGTCTTAAAAGCAAATGCTGAAATGATTCAACTTTTCCAAAAAAAGTCAAGCCTTAACAGGAGTTTTTCATTGACATATAGAAACCTATAATTTACTGCAAGTTTACAGACTACATTTATCATCAGCTGGCATGAAAAATATGGTTCCAAATTTCTGGTAGTGGTATGCTCTTACTCTGATTCGTTGGTACCGCATTTGGTTGTTGTCAAACATAAATAAAATCAATGCGCCTCTGTCAAGCATTTAATTTGTATTTGACAACGTTATCAGCTACACGGTTCTTATCCAAGCAAATATTATTAAATGTGAGAATGATGTTAAATCAACGTAAAAAAACACACTTGTTAAAATACTTCGCTGATGGTTACTGACCATGTGGACTTTTTACTCTATCAAGCATCCATGTGATATCAGTGATGAATGATGATTAATTTAAACAATGTCTTGTGTGACCCAGTGAGACACCTTGCACACAACACAAGTGTTGCTCACTACGTGGAAAATCTAAGCACATGCCCTGCAGGTGAAAAATTGATTGCTTGGGAAAGATTTTTTTTTTTCTATAAACTTGATAAAATTTTCATATTTAAAAATCTGTGGTTGTAGTAAACGGAAAACCATCACAACATCTCATTAGCATTACAAAGTCGTCAAGTTGTTTGCTAGTAACCTGTTAGTATGCCGTTTATCTTCCTACTGTGTTTCGCATTTTAGTTGTAGCCTACAAGCAAAGACCCATCCATGCCAATGCAGAAGGTTAAATCACCGAATTACTATTTCAAATCAAGTATGGATGGAACTTGCTTCGCTGGGTAGGTATAATGATGAAATTTTAAAACAACAATATATTCATGATTACAGCAACCCAGAGAAATTAATAACCTTGACTTCCGTTGCGTCCTACACCAAGCATTCACAAAACAACAATTTAACATACAGCAAATAGTTGGCAATTTTTTTTCCGGCTGTGTGCACGACTAGATCTAGAAATCTCAACAACGGCTTCAGTGGAATACCGCCTTCTATGCTCAGTAAGTGACTAGATAAAGAAATTTCCTGCCACAGTATGGAAATATTATGAGCATGGTATGTGCATGTATTTCACATCAAGCACTAATTGGAGTCTTTTAAACGTTTAATGATGGCACGTTTCATTCTTTCTTGCCTCGTTGAAGAAAGCATTTTTTTTTCAAAGTCAATATTGTTCCCAGAATACAATCATAATAGCATTTTAGGTTAACTTTACTATGCTTTTTTCACTGAAACAATGTAATCAATGACTAATGAGCAAAAATTTGTAAGTGTGTTAGTTCAAACATGCTCGTCAACTCACCGACGTTACGCTGGCAACACTGATGGCTATTGGTCCATCTACATTTTCGGTGATATTAGGGTCCGAGCTGGGGACAACTGGGTCAGGGGGTATTGGCACATCAACAGTAGTTTCACTGAAGTCAATTTCTTCGTTTTCTTCTTCAACAGGCCTACTATTACTACTTCCCATATTTATTGGTGTTGGCGCTATACGGATCAGTTGTACTGTACCCAATAAATTTTATTCAACCTCTACAGTTAATTGTGTGAAAACTAACTTACAAGTTAACAAAATAAAAACCCTGAAATACATAAAAATTTCACTGATGCATTGAATATCCAGACACCGCCGATTCATTTCCAAATAGCTTCGTTCGTGAGGACTGAGCCGTTTATGCATTGAACTAAAATGTATTTTTATATAGCCGTACTGGAAGGTTGCCATTATGGACTAATAGCTTTACGCATCATTTCAAAACCAAAAGGTAATCCAGCCGGCAAGCTAGTTTAATCATCATTATTATGTTTCTTCCTCGTATTGAGAGTTAGAGGCAATGCGCTATTGTTCTCGATCAAGTTTAAGTCAAGTAAATCTGAAGAAATCCTGACAATTTATGCTTAGAGGAGGATTTTATTACTTAATAGAACAAACATGTGTTACGGAACCACTATGGCCACTTTGTAGCCTATGACTCAACTGTTTTTTGGGCCTTCATGAAAGGTTACTAGAAATTGTTGAAAAGGGCGAAAAATGGCTTTCTTGTTGCATGACAGATTTATAGGATGGAATGGGAATGCAATGGAAGCAAATGTCAGGAGGAAAAATAGAAAAATATGTCTTATGATGGAAAGATGGAAAAAACGAAAAAGTTTGTCAATTTCATGTTGAATATTAATTTTGTACAGCGGAGACAAGGGCAATGCCTGTTACATTAGTCAACAGCTTGGCAGACTACATATGTTTCCAGCAAAGTGACATTACTCCAATCGGCCTACATGTCTCATAGTCGATGTACGGTTGCTTGTGGTAAGCTAATCTAACATTAATCATTAACCAATTATGTTTTATCAGAAGTCTTTAAGCCCACTAAAAGCGAGAAGATGCAAAATTTGCTAAAAGGTGAGCAAGTCTATCAAAGACGTCTTTATTTATTCGCATAACATATCATCGTAAAAGCGTTAGATTTATCTAGCTCCTTTGACCTCAGACAACGGTCAAATTCACTAATCACTTTCATGAGCAACTAACAACGTTTTCTTGTAGAGTTATATGTAAACAAACATGCCAACGCAAGTTTCCGGCGTGGGCCATTGACATTAGAGACGCAATTGATTTATCACAAGGGACAAAGGTGGGCTGCCTGAGGATTTTAAATAGAAAGTGGTTCCCTTCAATCCCTTGTGCAGTCTTAAACCAAGCAATCCCTATCATATCTCTTGTTTCTATGAGGACCGCACTTGACATGAGTGTGATTCATTTCTTAAAGCGCTGTAATGTCATTGCCCACCATGATGGTGAGGTAAGTAAAACACAAGCTAAGAGCTTTGAGATGCAATATTTAACTGCTAGACTCACCGATAAAACCGAGCCTACATTCACAGGAATAGCCGCATATCGATTTTAGCAAGTTTGCAAGCTTTTAGCTTACCACAGCAAGTTTGCACCAAGTTTAGTTTATTTTGGAGACAACTCCTGCTTTTTGCAAAAAAAACTATTTCTTTTCTCAATAGTTTCACTCGGACTACTCATCTTAATCATTTCGAAATAAGTGCTTTTTTGTTTTTCAGCGGTGTTTCGTTTTGAGAGCCCGCAAATGTCATTGGTAGGCACACCGGTCTCAAATTAGCCTCTCAACTAGACCATTGAAAGAAATATTCGGGTGTAATTTCGGACCCATGCCCATTTCAGAGGTCCGAAACCTCACCAAGGGCCCGGGGATGAAATGAATAAGAAACAGATAAAGGGACTTTAGCAATTTTTGATTGATCTTGCCGCCTTTTGTATTGAATAATTATTATGTATTGTTGTTGTGTTTTGCAGTTTTAGTGATACCTTTGAATTATGATGGTTTTAAAACGAGGGTTACGTTCTATCAAACAGATCCACAAGTTTGAATTTGGATGACGTTATAAATGTTTTACAATCTATTACAACAAAAGCAACGCACGTCTGCGATAGATAAGTTCCCCAACCGGACTATTCAGGCATCAAAGTTTAACCATGGTTTAACCTTTTGCGGTCCAAGTACATCCCTGGGATGCAAAATAAAATTATGTAATACGATCCAACCTCATCCCTGGGATGATGTTTACATATTGCTGCCCAACAAGGTCCAAACATCTCCGAGAGGTGCTTTTGTAAATTTGGAAATTTTGAGAAAAAAAAATTGGACTTGCACGGACCAAAACCGGGAAAAAAAATTTGGACCTCAAAAGGTTAAATAGTTCATTTCTTTAAAAAGATTTACTTCTTTGAAAGTCTGGTGACCCTCAAATATTTTCCAGACCTGCTAATGCCAGTCATAGCGTAAGTGTGGATAAGACAAGACGCGGAAGGTTTTTAATCGCTTTTTGGTGTTAGAATAGAAAGTACATTCACCCATGACAACCTGGAGTTGCGGTCTGATATGTCACATTTAGCAGATCTTAATTACCGCTACTGCTAGCGTCTGACTGAAATTTTTTTACGGAATTTTTCCCTTTTGCTGCTTCGTAATGATATAAAACCCTTTTGTTACCTTGGGCAAGCAGTAGAAAATGGGAAAAAGTTAATAAACGCTGGCTCAATCAGACTGTTAAAAAGCAATTAACAGTCTAAACAAGGTATGGCCAACCTTTATAAAAGTGAGCCGCATTGTCACTTGAAATAATTTAATGAAATCTATAAAATTTCAAGAAAAATGGGTACCGGTACATAAAAGAAAACAATTAAAAATCACTAATGTCATCTTTGAAAATAAGAATAAATAACACACACATAGAAAGAGACCGAAATTTACTTATAATATAAAGTCAATGAGATTTTTGACATTGTTTTCCGGATTTTATCTACATTTGCATCAAAGGACGTTGTCTAGATTCTAAAGATGTTTGCTAAGTGTTTGTCGGTCAGCCAATCTGTTTCTCTCTCCAGTTTTGATTGATCTTCATGGATGATTTAGCCATTCAGTTTTAAACATTATTTTATCAGTATCGTATAAAAACAGTTATTTCTTTATTCTAGCAACAAAAAGCTGCGTAATCATATGCATAATTGCGCAGTAGTTAGCGAAAACGTATGAATAGGGGTGAGCAGCCACAGAGCTGCACAGTGCACACACCCACTCATGAGCGACTCTCGTTTAACACTGGCGTAACCTTGTCATACTTTCAAGTTGGACTAGTGGCAAGCCCGCAACCAGGAGGGGGCATTGGGGGCATTTGCCCCCCCCGAAATTTTTTGAAAAATTTTTAAGCGTTCTATGCAGTATAAACTGTACTATGAATAGACGTACGTCGTACACGTACAGCCATACTGTGTGTAGAGTGTAGTTTATCGAAATCGAAAGTAGGCTACGCTGGTTTCGATAGTCTACACTCTTGACTGCGAAGCCATGACAAATGAACTTGCCAGGTGAAAAATTAAGTGGGAACGAATTCTTGAAAGTGAAAGGCCAGCAAGTGCGATTGATGCGGTGTCAGCAATAGAATCCCAAAAAGAGTTTTATCCAAACATTTACAAACTCTTGATAATTTTGGCTACACTTTCAGTCACAATTGCTTCTGCAGAAAGAACATTTAGCTGTCTACGACGCTTGAAAAGTTACCTTAGAAGCACTATGAGGCAGGGCAGGCTTTCTGGACTAGCTCTCATGCAAATCCATCGTAGGCCTACTCAAATTCCAAGCGCAGAATTGGTGTTAAACGAACTTGCCAAATCAGGTAGAAAGTTAGACATTATGCTCTAAATTAAAATGTCATTTTTCATTTGCAAAGTCAACTTCTTTGGGCCTACAAACATAAAAACTTGTTGAGCCAACAAAATGTTTCAGGATTGTAATTTGTAATTACCGTGTTGAGTTTATTCATATGTATCTGTTTATGTTGATGTAAATATATGTTATTGATTAATTTATGACTCCAGTCGTGCCAATGCAGTTCGTAGCCTACAGATGTTGTATTTTATTTGTAATCGACTGAACACATTACTGTATTATCGTAATTTTCTTCCTTGGGTAGTCATAGCTAAATGAGAAAAGGTTACAAAGGCTAGATTCCTTTAATGCTGTAGGCTACTAAACAAAAACGTGATTGACATTAGTTATGACCACTGAACTGTAACATGGCAGTGCCACACACTCTATCAATGGGCGTGGACATTAACATATAAAAATGTCACAATGCATCATTTTAATGTTTGTTCTTTGATAAAAATTAAATGCCCCCCCCGAAAATATTTGCTGGTTGCGGGCCTGACTAGTGGTGTATCGAGTACGAAGGCTGCTGAGTGCTGAGGTGCGGCATTAATCTCAGAAAAATTATGAGATGAAATACACTATTTTTAAATGTTAGTATTTTTGACAATTTTGCTAAAAAATACTGCTTGAAGTGAGAATGACTAGCGAGCCGCACAAAAATCTCAGGCAAGCTGCAGATTGGACATCCCTGGTCTAAACAATCGCAGTCATATCGTTTTTGTTTTAAACGTCTGATAATGTTAAAAGTTAAAACCCATTGTGTCATCTGGGTAAAACAGTAAAGAAAGCGTTAAAATATAATCTTTAGAAAAATTCATTCAGACAGTCACCAAAAGTTGACAAAATTTGAAAAATTCTGCAGAATGTGACAAATCAGGCCGTATCTCTAGGTAACCATGATTCACCGCAGCAGTTCAACCAGTAATGAAGATTGTACAGTTGTACACCCCTGGTGTATGAGCACAGCTTCGACATGATATGACCTTAATGACCTGTCGTCACACATGAGTAAACACTTTGAACATGACAGCCTGTTCAGCTTCTGAACAATTTTTCGGCTCAAATTTCGTTTTCCTTTACAAGTACATTGGTAGGCCACAAAACACCAACGCAGTGGCAGAGCAGTTCGTTTTAATGTTATCTTTATCACTGCTTCTACTAGGTCTAAGTTCGATTCTCAGACTGGTCATATCAGAGACTTTAAAAGAACTAGAGCCCACTGCTTGTGCTCTTATTCGTGAAAAGCAGTAAGTATAAAACTATTACGCATGGCGACCTTAGATCGCTATGCTACAAAGCTATAAGTAACGTAAAAAGCAATAAGTAGGCTAGGGATAATAATTGTGCTCATGTTGCATTTAAGATGCAAAAATGAAAATGTGAAGTTGCTAAGTAAGCCTTAGCTATTGTAGAGCGCCAAACAGTGTCATGTCATTATTATCACTTAAACCAGACAGCTTGACACCAAGTGCATCAAAATCCTACAAAACAAAAAAGGTGATAAAACTAAAATTTCTGAAATATCCACTCAGTCAAAATCAACCAAAAAGAAATACGATCTTACGAAAAGGAAGCAGAAGCAATAAATGCTAACAGCAGTTGATGCCAGTTGCTGCGTGATGCTAGTTGCTGTCACAGAGAATTGTCAGTCCTGACTTGCTTCAAAGCTAGTCAGAATAGCCTGTGTTTCAAATGATATTATTACATAATCAAAAGCCACAATAGATACATTGCATTAAAACAGAAGCTGCAACTAAGCAGATATTTCATTAATCAAAGTTTTTGTGAAATTAGTCTTCAAAAGATATCTGGTGTGGCAATGTTGCTGGTTTATCAATAAATTAAACTCTTTACTCTTTGAAAACAATCTTATATTTTAACAACACTGTAAATTGCTTTCTGGAAATACTTACATGCTTGGCAAAGCTGGCATCAGCCATCAGCTGCGAGGACGAAAGATTTGTCAAACTTTCACTGTTCCCATTCGATGCTATGGATTATGCTTAGTGACTTTCATAACCACTTTAGTTCTGACTTCTGAGTAGACACCAACAGATTACAATGTGCGAGCTGTGACTCAAAATTTCATACTCGTTCAATGCTGGCCGCGCGATAAGATTTATATAAATAAACTGAGCGGTTGAACTTCCTAAACTAAACATCAGCAGACAGCCCAGCAGCTAACTACCGATTTTCTAACTTGCTGAAAGTGAAGAGAGACGTCGCAATATAGAAGAAACACCGATAAACAAAAGAAAAAAGCAAAGTGGAAGCCGATCAAATGATCCGTCAATTGTTGAATCAATGCTTGCACACATCAACTTAATGTAAAAAAAAATGATTGAAAATTTACCGGCTGAATGTGTAAGTCTTTCAAAGGACATGTTGGAGAGGCTGTGAGTACTCGCGTTGGTCTGTCTACTTTTTGACGAAATCCTGATGGAATGAATGTGGAAGCCGCATAGACAGGGCCGTTGAAAGGCTAATTTGAAATGACAGGTTGGAGAGGTTTGGAGTACTCTAGTAGGTTTTCTACTTTTTGATGAAATCCAAATGTCTGATGGAACGAACGTGAAAGTTGCATAGTCAGGGCCGTTATAAGGCTAATGTGGGCCCGGTACTAATGAGATCCTCGGGCCCTAAATCAAAGTCCTCGGACACCAAATCAGACTATATCCGAATAATACGCAGGGGTTTCAAGTTTACAGGCCCTTAAATTTATCTCGGATCAAAAAGTACCCCTTGGAACCCCTGTCAACGCTACTGCGTTTTAGCGCCCATCTTGTACAACAGGGGTTCCCAACCTTTTTACACCGTGGTCCCCTTTCAAAATTTTGAAAAATTAATGGCCCCCCTACTTTTTTCAACCTTTTAATGAAATTAAGAAACGTCATTTTAATTAAAAAACTTGTTTATACAGTAACCGGTAGTTAGAATGATAAAATGCTATAAATACAACGCACAATAAACATGATAGTACATTAATTAGTTATTAGTGATTACATATACAGTTAATGGGATGGTTGAGCTTGTTTTTGCTCTGACAATGTCTTAATTGCTGGTTTGATGGTGGAAAGAGCAAGCCGCATGTCATATTGAATATCCAAGACACCGGGCGGTTTTGTCTTTAGAAGTAGCATTGTTGAAAACCCACATTCACAACGATATGTTGATGGGAAAGGTAACAGTAATGACGACAATTTTAAGCCTCGGGAACGATTTGCTTAGTTTTTCCCAAAATGTGGTCAAACTATCTTTCTCAAAGCTCAATCAGGTTGCCGTCTCTTCTTGCAGCTTCAAGTGTTCGCTTTGCGCACCAAGATTTGGGCAAAATGTACTAGTATTTTTATTGAATTTTAATGTATTTCTTTTGTTTTATAGTGTTAGAGTGGACTTAGAGATAAAAAATTAAAAAAATTATTATTTTTTAATTTTTTCCAGACCCTCTTTGAAAAAGGCTCCAGGTTTGGAACCCCTGTCGTACAACATTTACAACTAACGACCAACCAATCCATCCTTGTACACAACAAGAAGCTTCCTATACGCTGGCGAACTGTGTATAACAACGCAACACAAATACTTCTCTTCCAAGGAGAGAGTACTCAGCGATGCTCTGGACCGGCTAACAACATATTACACGGAGAACCACCTGCGTGCCAACCCCAATACAGTATAACCAAAGTTTGCGCATTCCACCTTAGATCCCGGGATGCATCAGGCCAACTAAACATTTCCTGGAATGGAAACAAACTGGCACACTGTACCAATCCCACATACATCGGTGTCAAACAAGATAGGTTTCTCACATACAAGTCCCATATCGAAAAAGTAAGATCTAAGGTGGCTTCTAGAAATAATATCTTACAGAAACTAGGAAACTCTGATTGAGGTGCCCTTCCGGATACAATGCGGGCAACTGCTTTAGCCTTATGCTATTCGGCTGCAGAATATGCCTGCCCAGTTTGGAAACGCTAGGCACATGCCAAGAAAATCGATCCTATGTTGAACCAAAGCTGCCGTTTGACTACTAGCTGTCTCAAACCAACCAACATCACGTCGCTACACATTTTGTCTGGAATTGCTCTTCCCAACATCAGAAGAAGCGTGACGGGCAGAAAAGAAAGATCTTGTCAGAACATGGATTTGAGACACCCACTATATGGCCAAACTCCAGCATGCGGCGATTAAAGTCAAGAAAAAGTTTCCTTGTTTCAGCTGTCCCACTGGGTCAAGTTGAGGTCCCCGCCAATGTGCGGGTACAACTGTGGAAGGAGGAGCTGGCAGCCGGGCTGACACCGGCCAATATGGTGCTATCTCCCACAGCCCTGGAAGTATTGGCGATGTCTCTATCGCTTGAGAACTGGTATTGGAAGATGCAAGACGTTGATGCGGCTATCAGTGGCGTATTTAAAAAGTTTGTTTGGGGGGGCCAAAACATTGTGTCAGTCAGCCGCTACGCGGCTGACTCGGCGGCTGGAGGTGCCGAATCCACTCACTTTGGGCCGAGGGCGCGAAAAGCTTTACAAGGTAACTTGGAATTCATCCACAATGTTGCTAATGCTTTTACGCCAAGCTCAGTCGCCACCTTGTGACTAAAAATTAACCATGAAAAAAAAGGAGGCATTTTGCAGAAACTTCAAAGGCTGAAAGAAAATAATAATAATAACACAAAATAATCACATTTTTCCACGTCGGGGGCCCTTCAAAAGGGGCGGCCGGAGCAACTGCACCCTCTGCCCCCCCCCCCTTAAATCCCGGTTTAGGTGAAGCCAAAGTTGGGACACCTTCTGTAGTCGTGAATGATTTTTTGTTTTAAATGGTTGGTTAATTTAAATTTTGAACCACACCTTCTGCCCAAATTCAATATTAAATTGATAATTTTTGGTTACATGCAAAGCAACCTATGGTTACAACTCTGGTTACATACAAAGTGTGGATCTTGATAAAAAATAAAAACATTAATGTCTAAAAAGTAACCAAAACAAAATTATATTTTTTTAAATGTTCCTGAAGAGTTCCAATTGCATCTTGATGTGCCATTTGAGAAGACGTCACCTGGCTTTGAAAGTGAACACCGTTTGCTTTGAATTAAGGCCAAAATTAGCACCAAACTAACTAATCTAAATGGCTTAAAATAGATCAGCGTGAATGCGTGATCCAACTTCTTTTCACCGCGGCCAAAAACTTCTTTTTTTATCTTGCGAGCCAATGTTTTTAAATAGGGATTCATAGGCTTATTACTGCCAAATTATACATAGCCTATGGCATATAGTTACTACTCTTTAAAACCTTTACAGCTTGTTTCACCCTAAAAGGGGGATCATTTTTAACTTTGTCAACTTTAGGATTTAATTTTAGACAATAGCGTTGGTATACACGACCACGAGAATCGTAGTTGTGGTCATGCGAACGCAAGCGTAAAGAGTCTCGTTTCCAAGTTGATTTCGATTTTTGGTTTTAATTCTGTTCATTGCCGAAAACGTACATTCGCAAATGTATGTACTTCTAAACATTGAGTGGCCTACAGGTTCAGAACAGCATCTTTTAAAAGGGGAAACTTCCCCTTTGACTTCCAAAAGCTTGCAGGATTTTCCATTTTTATTGACAGCAAAAACGGATCGTTCTGAAGTTCACATACTTGGAGTTGAAGCTCTGGGGGCTGGGCACTAACTCTCACGCCCGTGGGAAATTTTTTTAACCAAGTGGTATTGTTATGCATCACAAAGGATCATTCACAAAGTTTTTTTGTCAATTACAATAACAAAAAAACAAAAATTGAAGTGATATTGCTAGATTAAAGCAAAGCCGACTATTATCAGTTTGAGAGTCAAAAAAATGGAGCTCGCGGGCCAAGTTTGGCCCGCGGGCCTGCAGATGGACCACGCTGAATTAGATACAAGTGTTTTATCAATTTTTGTTAGGTAGCCTATGTGTTGTTTTGCGTTTTAACAAATGCTTCAGGTACTGGTAATCCATACAGTAATAAAGGCGTGGTGGAGGTAAATGATGGTTTAGTTCTCATTTTTAAGGTTTCTTAAACTCATATAATTCGAATTCCGCTTTACTCATTCCTCTGTTTGTTTCTTCTTCACCATGATCAGGTGGCAATACTTGAAGTAAATGACGAACTAATTTATCAAATAAACTACCACAATTTACGACTTACTCTGATCGTCTGTCAACAGATACCAACATTTTTTCTTCATATGCTTGTCAGTATCCAAGGCCTAAACTCTCATGTATATTTGTTTCTTTCGATTACACGATTTAGCTACTCAAGAAGAAGAGATTTAGTCACAACATTATACTGACATCAATTAAATGCATAATTGAGTAGTGAGGACCTTATGCGACGGTCAAAACAGCATTTGTTCGACACCGTAGGAAATTTAATGACATCGATAAGGGTGAACACGAACATTGACTTTCTTGTTTTTCCGTGGACTCAATGTGAATATTGCTGGATACGACAAAAATACATTGAATAGGTCAATTTAAAGAAATAAACATAATTGCTTTAGAGGTGCTGTGCTTATATCTAATTGCAGCAGCCTGTGAATTTAATTAGTTGATGCAAGGAAAAATTAAACTCACTAATACGATAGTGTCGTCATGAAATAGCTACCTTGGGATTTTGAACTTAGACTCGATTGAACCAAATATTCCTTGCTTTTAAAAAATATATTAAAAAAATTATTTTTATGTAGAAGAATTTTCAAACTTCAAAGAAACAACATTTTTTCTGCTGTTTGTTTGCGCGTGCCGTGATCCACTTGTGACGTATTGAAAGAAATTGGTGACAACGAATATTGATTCCAATGACCCTGTCAAGTAGGCTCACGCTCATTATTATATTACACCAAATACATTGAAGGGAAATCAGTTCAATTCAGTTTATTTCTATTTCTGATCATCACAACGAAAAAACAATATGATATATGACAAACATAGCAGAAGTCATCGAATTCACTCAGTGGAGTTCAACTACACCAGTAATGATGATTCAACGTGTTCCATTATCTGATGACTCATTATCGTACTATAAGTTATAACTTATACCGTAGGCCTACCGTACAATTAATTAATTCATTAGAAAATTAGTTTACCCGAAATTTCTTCATGTTATAAATTACAGTTTTGTTCCAATTTGTCTCGAAATAATTTGCTAACTTTGATTGTAGCCTAATATAAAAGGAATGGCCTATTTGTTAGCCTACGTTTGAAAGACAATACGGTGAGCAGTTACTCAAATGTAGCATCGTGTAATGAAGAATAATGATTTATGAACTGAAAAGTCATTGCAAAAACGGCAGAGTATTGACCGGATACAAACCTTTGTTATAATTGTTTAGGTGTGCTTCAATCCACCTTTACCTTGATATGAAGATAAAGAGTGATTTGATTTATTCAAATCCCATCAATCAAACCTGCATGCTTAAATCAGATTTAAAAAATTTAATCACATGCAATTAAAAACCCTTTCATCATCTTTCAATTCTATTCCAAAATAATTCATTCCAACTGATGGAACAAGTGGCAAAGTAAAGCTAACAAAGATCATCAGATGGAAGTTAAAGCAACAATAAACAGGTTGATTTATTGCTTCACTGACGTTTCGTGCAGCATGACAATGCGCATCCTCAGATCGAATAACATACAAAATAAAATGTACAAAGTTATATACCGCAGTGAGGTAGAACGCAAGAAAAAAGGAAACACATACCATTTTAAAGATTGGTCAAAGATGTGTGAGCGGTTACTTTCCACGTTAAATTACGTAAAAACTTCCAACATTAAACATCAATTCGAAACAGTGGAGACCAACAGAAATTCAAGACGAAATTAAATTACAATAATGTTTCCAACAGTTTATTGAAAAGAGGCTAAAGTCATAGAAAGGATCAGGCACTCTAAAGTTTTTGCTCGAAGTCAATCTTTATACTCTACTTTGACTAAATGTTTATTATAATTTATTAATAGTTGTACTGATGAGTTCTCTATGGTATAAAGATTGACTTCGAGCAAAAACTAGAGTTTTATGTCATGTTTCCAACAGTGCTCAAATAGGCATGAAGCCTGCGTGTCAAGACAATAACGATTTATAAGCTTTCGGAATAGATTTCCATCTGCTGTTCGGTAATAAATTTCTTTAATAGTTGCTTCCTCAACATTACATCAAAACATTGCAATGTACTCAACCGGAACGATTATTATTGATGTTGACAATTGAAGTTGTGATTTTTCTAACCGAAAAAAATTTAGGCTTGGTCCATTTTCGCAATGACATTTGGCTTTCGAAATTATGCCATTTGTCAGACTTGCTTGAAAAATTGAACGAATTTAATTTGTCCTTTCAAGAAGAAAACATCGGTAGCCACTTTAACAAGCAGAAATTCTGCCACTGCGAATGACTACAGTGCAACCGCCAACCAATCAATCAGAACATGTTATTGTTATAAGAGGCTACCGTCCAATTGTGACTCTTCTAGCACTCAGCCAGACAGTTAATGCTTGTTTTGTACTTTATTTGGTATTTACAGAAGAAAAAAGGGCAATAGCAGTGGTGGGAATTGAACCCGCGTCCATGAAATAACTACTTTCTAGTCCTAACCCCTAAGCCAACCAGCTGACAGAAAATCCATCACTTGATTTGATTTGTATCATCTTCTTTTTGCTCTTTTCCACGTCATAGAAAACGTAGCTTATGATTGGTTGGCGGTGCATTCTAGTCAATTGCAGTGGCAGAATTTTTCCTTACTAAAGTGGCTACCGAAAACATCAATGTTTTGCATTGAAATCTAAAATTGATCGTTTATAAAAAAAAACTTAAACATCTTGAAACAAAAGGTTGAAAATGATTCATTTGAAATGTTTCCATTTTACTAAAGCGTGTTTGACTGACAATGATGTGGAATTAAACTTCATTAAGCCTCTGGTTATTGACCATTTGTTGTCAAGTCTGTTGAAACAGTTTCTGAAATATTTTCCTTCAGAATTGGACAACACCAAATTGTTCTGAATACTGAAAAGTTTGGGTGTTCATCAGGACAATTATCGTTTCTAGCACTATAGTTGCAACGTTCATCTGATGAATTTGAAAGTAAAAGCAACAACAAACAGGATGGTTTATTGCTTCACTGACGTTTCGCGCACCATGACAACACGCATCCTCAGAGCGAATGTCACAATCAATGTGCAAGGCCTCGCGACGGGCTGCTTTGTATCTTGACCGAGCGTGCTGTTTTAATGGTGGAATTCTTGTGCGATATGTTATTATCGGTTACTGACCTGTAGTGACCTCTGATTGTGAAATCTTTATTATGTGACGTATTTCAAGAACATTCTACTGCTACGTGCAAATCTAGAAGCTTCTTTAACTTGCTTGTTTACGTGTAATGCCTAAACAACCTGCTATAAATAGTGGTGTAATTTGCGTAAATGATTATTATGAGAGTTGTGTTATGAGTTGTAGATTGGTAATAGGTGCAGAGATTATTGTTGATTAAGAGTTGAAGTAATTGAATACAAGTAGATGAGAGTTGGTGCGGATATAAATTGTGATCGAAATTAGAGTTACATGAGAAGCTGTGTTGAGCCGTTCGTTAAAGTCCTTCAAGAATTTTCATATACCATTTCACTAGTAACTATTCGACATTTAATTGACTGCCTTTCGGTAATATTCCATTAAACTACGTCATTGAACCTTTCCAAGTCTCTTTCCTAGTAAGAGATAGAAAGAAACTGTGACAGCGAATAACATACAAAATTGTACTGGTGTAGTCCATTTCAGTTGTTGTGATAAAGAAGTCAGAAATCGTTTGATTTTGAAATTTTTTTCACAATTTTTGGAACAACGTATGTATGTAGTAAACGATAAGATAATCCTAGCATTTCTTCCAGAAAAATGGACGTCAGGGGAGAGACATGTTGCTGGCGAAGCGTTGGGGTTTCACATTCTTTTAATTTCTAGGTCACATCCAGGCTTACACCTGGTGATTAAACATTTAGATTAAGTAGCCTAGACGAGAAGGCAAGGAAACTAATCTTCATTCTTCATGTCCACTGAGGAATGCCAATAAGTGTCCTTATAACGACACAATCGCATACTCCCGTGCGGTGTCGAACCGGTGCCCTTTTGAGTTTCTCCTCAGGGCTCTCTAGTGCAGCCAAGGCTATGCCGCCAACGGATTCCATTGAACGGTGCATGCGAAAGTCCAAAAACAAAAAAATGCTTGTTTGTGACATGTTTGATAGCTTCTTGTTGACTCTTTTCTGCTTCATGGTCAATCTGAGTCAACTTCTTACCAGAAACACTTTTGTACCATCATGGACCGATAGGTCTTTCATGTAGATCTCTCTATTTAGCGGAACAAAAAAGTATATCTTACGATGCGGCTTTGCATCTACTTCTACTCAAAAACATTCAACTTCAACGATCACTTAACTAACGTACCGTCACGTAGCCTATAATGTAACAAACTATCGGAAAATCCACAAAAAAGTTACTGGGAAAACTTGAAGGCTGATTTCGTCAAGTTGTTGTTGACAGATCAAAGAAACGTTTCTTAAGTTATAATAAAACTTTTCCCATTGTTCCAACATTAATGTTCATATCAAAATCCACAATTTTGCACACTACCGGAAGGGCCAGGCTGTCAGAGACCAACAAATACATGAACGAACGACGTTTTTATAACACACCTTCACTTTATTTTAAGACTTGGAAGTGTCAATCAAAAAACTCTGTGAAGGAAATACATCAAGTTCAATAAAATCAAGTACAATCGTAACATAAGTTGTTTGTCTTTTGAGGTAAAAATAGCGTCTTTTACTTAGCTTATTAGCTTGACTTTCTTTGAGCGTGCGAGTTAATTTTAGTTTTATGTTTGTCTAATTAAAGCGAAGTCTTTTTAGCTATCAAAGTCAATTGTTCTTGAATTGATTCAACGTTTGGCCACGGTAAAGTAATATTGCGTTGGCTGTCTTAGTTGATTCATTTGTGACTTGGGAAGCAGTTTGTTAATTAAAGCTAACTTCGATCCTGTAATAGAAAAAAGCAATGTGAAAAACATTTGAAGACAAATTCGTACCTGCCTCAGAAAGACGATGTTGCATGTTTGCACGGAATATTACAACAGCATAGGGTTCACGAAAAGTGTTGCTGTTAATCATCTAATTCTAAGTAGTCAACGTGTTATTTAATTTTTTTTTTCAATTTTCTTTTTCAATAGGCTACAAATGTCGTATTTTTGCATCAATAAACAGTTTATGGTGCATGCTGAGAAGCAGTATGATAAAAAGATACAAGAAACGTAAAAAAGCAACAAACTGACGTTGGATGTTGAACTAATTTATGTATTAAATTCATGAGGTAGAAAACGCCTCATACATAGTTGGGTTAGCGGCCGGAAAGTTGTTGGTTTTACACCAGTAGGCCAAGTGAGCCGTGGGTTTGAGTAGGAATCGCCCAGCAAACACAACACCTGCAGGATGTACAAGTGCCTTATTTGTGGCATGTTAGTAATTTCGTTACTTTTGGTTAACAGTGTAGCAGGTACGCACGTTATATGTAAAGTAACGTAGCCTAACTTATTGTGTTCGAAATAAACGTGAATAACACGTTATTTTGAGTTGTTTAGGAGCAACACTTGCACGTGAAAACAACGTGGTCTGCGGCATGTCTAAGTTTGTAATTGTGTGGTCTCAGTTTAATTTTATAAACTGAAAAAATACTGTGCGTTTTCCAATGAACTATGTAGGATACAGTACTTACATAAAAAGAGCTTTTTCTAAATAAATAAATTTCTAAAGAATAGCTTTCTTTTAGAAATGTATTGCATGCTCACTTTGGAGGAAAAGGAAGTGCGCACGAAAGTGAAGCTTTAAGTGTTTTGTGAAGCTTTAAGTTGAGGTTTTAAGTGTTAGGTGCTTGAGTAATTTTTACCGTACACGAAACTTACCAGTTACCAAAGGAAATTAGATTACACTCGCTGCCTTATGCCGTTGGACTTTTATCGATTAACTGACGTAGCCTACAAGGGGCTACTGCAACTGTGACGTAGAAGGTACGATATTGTTTCCTTGCGTTTATGATATAAAAGCAACATCAAATGAGGCCATTAAACAGTTCTAAGGCATGCTCATATAACCTGTCAACAAGCTTGTTGTGCTGTGATGAATGAGTATTGTCAGGAGTGCACAGGAATCACTCAACTTGTCAACGATGAAAGTAAGTACACAACTTGATTGGTTGTAAAGCTTACAATAATAATGCATTGCTGAACACAAAGTAAAGTATTTTGCATTACTGGTTAAAAACAGAAAAGTATGGTTGATAGCTTTTGTATGTTTTGCATTTTTGCATGCGTGGTTCAGCGGCATAAAGCTGCTAGAACAATGCAATACTTAAAATGAGCAATATAAAAAGCAGTTGAATGTTACTGCTGACCTGTGAGCAACCAACCTGAAAGTACAGCTTAGCATAGCCGTTGAGGTTTGCAAATCTAGGGATTTTGTCTAACAATTCAGAAAACCCATATTCGTTTGCGCCTTCTTAAACTTTTCCTATTAGTCTCATTGTTTCCGCTTCCTGACTGTACGAAAAGATTAAAAGTTAAATGTTTTATTCAATAGACAATTAGTTAGTTCATTAAATTTTAAAGCTGTTCTTTGTTCAAGCCGAAGTTAAAGAGAATACTAACCAGTGGTGGATCCAGGGGGGGGGGGGGGGGCGATCGCTCTCCCTGAAACAGAGAAAAGTAACTTTATTAACAGTGTGTTTGCAAGTTTGGATTAATATACACACAAACGCTACACAATACACATCATTGTGTTTTTGTTAAAATCGCCTCCTTCCTCCCAAAGGCTATACTAGCTAGATCCGTCTATAAAATCAAGCAAAAAAAAACACACGAAAGAACGTAAAGTAAAAAATATAACAATATTTTACATCAATTAACTCAATTAACAAATTAATTTATTACATGTTAAAATCCTTCGGCCATCAACCAAAATGATTTTATATATCAAATATGCCTGCCCAGTTAGCTTAGTGGTTACGCGCCCGACTCAAGATCACGCGGCGCTGGTTCGACTCTGGGGGTGTGCGCTTAAGCAACGCATTTCACGACTGCTCTCCATTCAGCGGCACCCAGTGAATGGAATAGTTTCCCGGCAACAACCGGCCCTGCGTCAAGAGCCTCTACAAGTATGCTATGCGAAACTACCAGGAATAACCTATCAAGGCTTTATCAGTCCGAGGATAAAGATTCAAAAAACAACCAAACCAGTTGTTTTAATTTTTGAGACTTTTTTAATGCCCTTTCCAGCGTCTAGATTGTTTTTGACATTTCATTTTGTTTTATGTCCAAATTGTACCGTTAGTTTCTTTTAGTATGGCCAAAAGCTACACGAGGTTTGAAGCAGCGCCGAGGATGGTTTCGCTTGAGTTTTAACAGCAAAAGTTTTACTAAGTAAATGTACAACAAAGTTTAAATAACAAATTACCATGTTACATATCACGATTTCAGATATTAAATCCTCTTCAGTAGACTACAACTTCATAATCTAGTAAATAATTAAAAAAATGAAGTAAATTTGAAATTTTTGAACCTTCAAAACGTTGAAATTTATTGTATTTTCATAAACATTTTCAGACTTTATAATCAGACAGTAAAATTCGCAGCTGTTCAGTTAATACAATAGTTCAATTTAGAAAAAAGGCTAAAATTGTCAAGATACAAACGAATTTAGTCTACGAGCAGTAATAACAACAATTATTATTATGCAAATTCAGAGATATCTGGGTGCTAATTATGAAAGGAATTAAATAATACATCAATAAAGCGGACAATGATTGTAAAGCACCATGGCAATAGCCATGATTTGTCGTCTAAACAAGCAATCATGTTTCTAGACAGCGAAGTAGAATTTTCACGCATGAAATAGATTAATGGAATAACATATTTAACTCGTCCACTACCGGTCAAGACAATGACTGCGCTATTGGACAATGACCAAAAAATAAACATTTTATGGAAACGCAGTCCAATGGAAACTCTGGGCAACAAAATCGGGGAAGGAAAAAAACAAACATTGATGATTCCTTGTCCGGCAAACAAATTTTTTGACGCAATGGTTATTCCTTTTCTAACTTTCCAGAGCACCACAACTGCATCGAAAACTACCTGCTACTTGTGGAATGCTTTTTCTATACACAAAAAATCTAAATTTTGATAAAATAAACATCAATTCTGTAATTACAGTACATTAGACATTAGACTAATTACCACAATATAATCAGACAAAAAGTTTGTTTTTATAAACAAGGATCTTGAATCCGCCATTGATCTTGACGTCGCAATCTGTCGTCCATATGAGTCAAGAGGAAATATGAAGAGTATAAAGCAAATGCTCATTATAAAAAACATTAAATTAAAAGAAAGTGACATTCTCCCAACCTACTGCTGGTGACTTAAGGATTGCAAGAGTTGAGCCACAACCAGATTGCAACCAAAATGCGGTTTAATAAATAAACGAGATTCTTGATAGAAAAAGTTGGGATGTGAACTTCCAATCCCATAAAGTACTTGTCCCCGACAGACATACAAAGTTAGAAATGCACGTTATAATGACGAGTTAAAGCAAGAGTATACGGCATCTTTCTTTGGTTCAGTAAAAACATGTTAGGCCTACGACCTGATGTAATGTATTAACTTTAAAGACTAACAAACAGCTTTTTGACAGGCTGTAAGGCTTCCATGAAAAAGTACCTAAAAGTTTAATATGAAAGTATAAATGTTGCTTTGTTTATGCTAATGACGAAAAAATGTTTTAATAACAAAGAAATTTCAGGACTGTTTGTTGTTGAAAAACTATTATTGACAAGGAAACTTTGTCCTAAATAGCCAGTAAATCGTTGCAAAATGAACAAAACTATAGAAATAGTCTCCGAAAAAGATTGGCCAGAAGTTAAAAATTTGTTGGTTAGCTCACTGCATGAGCTGGATTTTTATGAAAGCCTGGAGCCAAACTTGCATAAGAGAAGTCAATTTCTTGAAGAATATATGGAAATGGAATATTATGGAAGCAATACCTTGTTCTGGTGCGGAAAAACAAGGAAAACTGAGGAAGCAAAACTAAATGATTTATGTTATGGTTCTCCTTCGACTAAAAATCATGAGAGGAAGATTTTCATTGTCGGGATGCTTATTTCTCCTCAAGGGATAATCTTCAACAAACAAAATCAAACTATGATCGATATGTTGACACTAGAGGGCGCTCACAATCTTCTTTTAAAAACAGAAGAAGCAGGAAGTCGAGATTGTACTGAAAGATATTTCAGTTTGCATGAAAATTATCCAAACATCTGCAAAAAGTTACAAAGTTTTCGCTTATGGTACAAAGGTCATACAAATGTAAGCAAAGTATTTGTTTATTGTTAGATTTTTTCAATCTAATGCTACAAATAGCCTCCAAAGAAACCACGATTGATGTAAAGCATACAGTAGTAGTTTGATTCTGACTTCAATACAGTTCGCAAAGTCATAAAAATAACAATTCAAAAGTTAAGTGATTTTCATAATGTTCTTGATTAAAAAAATTCTGATATTGTTCCAGACAATTGTTCACCTAATCAAACGTCATATAAAAACCGTTCAGGTCTACTGAATCTTAGCGTATTACGTCATGGAATTTTTCCTAAAAATGAGCCAAAATTGCACCATCGTTCGTAAGACTTGTGTCAAACCTGTTTAAACATGAAACATTGGATCACCACCTTTGAACACCTGTTAGAATTGCGTGACAATGTCTTTCATTATTGCGTCACAGTTACTGTTTACGTGAGTTTGAGATATCGCAAATTATTCTAGTCATTTTAAAATTGTTGCTTGAAGAGGTTGGTCGCATGTTTAACTGTTTTGCTTAGTGCTTGTCAGCTGGACGAAAATTTCCGTCTTTTATCCAAGTAATCTGTTCTGTAGTGACAAGTTTTTAGTGGTGTATCGCGTTGCACCCCATTTTCGACAGCTTTGAGGCTATTTTCACAGAAATACAATTCTCGAATAGACGTTTCCTGAAGAGTGTTTCTTTTCGGTCATTACATACAGACGAACGGATCTGGGAATCTTATGTTACAATTTTCCCACGAAGAGATTATGGTTTACCGCTGTGACCAGATATGTTGACGTAATATCCTTCAACTAAACAAGCCTCTTAGGCAACTAACTTCTGCAAGTATTGTAGGCTACACTTTATTATTTGTGGAGGCATTAAACCACTGAGCACTGACACAGACCCGGCTATGCACAATGATAGCCTACATCATGTCTCATGATAATAATTGCACGTTGTGGCTCATTACAATGAATATTTGCATGCCTCTGGTGTGTTCAGACTCAAATTGCTTTGTTCAAGTGAAGGCGTGTTCAACATTTTTGTAGTGTTTTCTCAAAAAAGAAATTGTCTCATAAGAAGAATGGTTTGGGTGCTGATGCTGTATATTTAAAGCATACAAGGTTCTGGGCACGGAAAATCATCCCGGCCAAAGTCCAACTATCACCGCTACTGAATGCGCAACGGAATATAACAACACCCCGCCAATTAGCCTCACATCTCGGCCTTATCTGGTAGCCTATAATGTTTTTGGAGGAACTTTTCAAGCTAGCGTTTTGTCTCACTTGATGCATTTTGTTTAGAAAATCAGGACACATCTGCAAAAAGAATTTTGGCAGTGCTGCCACATCGCTGTCTCTCCAGAATACCGACAAGCTAAAATGGCAGTCTTCGGCATGAAGGTAACTTGGTCAAAATCATATTTTCGATATGTCTCAGCAATGGTTTAGTTCAAAATAGACTTAAAACTTAATTTCTGGATTTAAAAGTATGCTAGGCTATGCATCAATAATTAGCAGGGTGACGAGGATCACTAGCTTTTGTTACCGCCATGTTTTATTTTTATGCCACACTAAAAATAAGGCAAAATGATTGATTGAAGATCCACAAGCAAAGACAATGATGGTTTGGAAGCTCACATGGAATAGCAGCAAGCCAAAAGAAACATGGAACTGGCTTCCGGGATGTCCGACGTCTTTTCGCGTAAAAAGAAAAACTTATCAGTGCTATGCATTATGCAATGAAGAATGAACTATAGATAGCAGGATTCAGACCCAACGTTTGAACATAATAGTCTTGGGTAGCCTACTATTTTGTTAGTAAAAGTAGTAATGTTGGTAACAACTTGGTAACTACAAATGAGCAATAAGAATAACAAGTAGGCTATTCTTTTAGGTCAATTCAGTAGACCATGTCCGTAGCCCCATGAATGGCCGTAGGCATTTCTTTCTAGAGCAGCTTTTTTGGCCTTATCGAGCCCATCTTTCCAATCGATAACATTAGTCCGCCCCGATAGCTCAGTTGGTTAGCGCGTGACTTAGTGAACGAAGAAGCTTCAAAGTCATGCGTCGCTGGTTTGACTCTCGGGGTGTGCGCTTGAGCAACGCATTCTAAGGACTGCTCTCCATTCAGCGACACCTTATGGATGGATTAATTCCCCGGAAAAAACACTTCGACAGTTGGAAACTGCACTCTGTAAATCTCGGTAACTGGCCCTGCGTCAAAAGCCTCTACAAGTATGCAAAACTGCCAGGAGTAGCCTATCAAGGCTTTGTCAGTCTGAGGATAAAGGTTTAAATTCAGCCAACCAACCAGCATTGTCCATCCACTCTGTTCTTCTTTTAGGTTTACCTTTTTCGCAAACCTCTCCTTCGATAGTACCCAAAACCAAACTATCTTCCCTTCTTTTCCATTGACTATATTTGTGAAGCTTCCTCTCTTTGACGTTCATCAGCATACCTTTACTTTCCAAGATTCCAATCTTGTTTCTCACCCATTCATTCGTGCGTCTGTCAGTCCAACTCACCCTCAGCACTTGTCTATATAACCCCATTTCCCCATTTCAAAGGCATTGATTTCAACAAAGCAGTTCAGAAACAAACCTTACCGAAAATATTATTTCTTATTGTATTTCAGGAAGCAATTCGAACTTTCTTTGTTCTGACCGAGGTGAGTGATTGCCGTCTTCTTCTCGTTAACACTGGAGTGATGAAATGTCACTTCGTGGTCAAGAAAGCGGGATGCTGTGATGTCACAACGCTACATTACCAAGGAAAGCCACGTTGGCTGATGACGTACTTAATGGCTGGCAGTGAAGTTGAAAATGAAGAAGTGGCAGCAATGGCCAGAGAATCTCTGGCATAAATCGTGTAGTGGGTGGTCTTTTAACAGCTCAGTTACTATTGGAATCCCATGAACTCAACATATTCATTACGACTTTAATGGTCTATTAAAAAAATTCCGTTTGTCAAATTAGAAAACGCCAACGTCATTGTTTAGAAACTGAAAATGCGACGTCGATAGACATTGTTTTTTGTGAATCCATGCACATGCCTGAAAGATTAAATGGGTTGGAAGGCATTGAGGTAAATCTTCATGTCCACTTCCCGGCATTCCATTGAGTGTCCTACCAAAACCCAGGCCTATATTCTTGAGCAGTTTCGAACCTGGGATCTCAGCAATCGGCAACGTAGCTGACAGTTTGTAGTAAAACCTTTTCATACTTATATTGACCAACGGAAAACGAAAAAAGAAAAACCCAACAATATGATGCAACATTTCGAAGTAAACACTACTCACTCAAGTAGCCTAGTTAATTAATAATAATTAAATTGATAAAATTTAATCCTGATTTTAATGTGAATCGAGACAGGTTATGAAGTGAAAATGTTATCTGTAAAGGTAGGGACACTTCAAGTAAAATTCTGGAGGTTCATATTCAAATTCTTCTGAGGTTGTGAATAAATTTTTTTTAAGTGGTAGGTTAACTTAAATTTTAAACAAAACTTTTACTTCAATCCAATTTTAATTTAATAAATTTGGTTACATACAAAGTTTTCATCTTGATAAAAAAATATCGGTTCCAAAAATCCCTAAAAAGTGACCAAAACAAGATTATATTATTTTGTCAAAGTTTTCTGGGGAGCAAGCCTGCCACACCCCCTTTCCGTTTCATTTAGGCTATTTGGACATTAACTTTTGCATTGCATTATTCATTTATGTTATAAATTTTACTTTGTTAAAACTCTGGTCCTTTCCCATGCCTTTTTCTAGATCCCCCTCTGCAGTGACGTTCGGTGGCTTAAACCATTGGGAAAGCAAATTGGAAATATGCTGCAGCAAGGTAGTAGGCACGAGGGACGTAACCGTCGGGTGAAGCCCGAAGGCGTGTTGCCGAAGGCAACACTTCCAGCGGGGGGTCTGGGGGGCCTCCCCCAGAAAAATTTGAAAAACACTTCCAATTTGGTGTGCTCTGAGAGCATTTCCAAAACAAAATCTTCGGACTTTCCCAGTCCGAGGATAAAGATTCAATCAATCAATCAAACTAGGACTAGTCTAGAATGTTGGCTGCTTTTTTAGACTGAGCACAAAAACTTATTGTCAATGTCATCTGTAAGCATTTACGACATGCATTGGACTGGTGCACTAGTAAAGAGCAAATAATTAGCCTATAAATTAAGCTAGTCCATTCTTGAAGAACACAAGTATGTTTGCTCTGAACTTGTGATGTCAGTCTATTGACCTAAAGAATTTAAAAAACACTTGTGCTGTTTCAGTACTGGTTGGTTAATGTACCCTTTGGAATTGCATGTTTCATTGTAGAATCTATGTTTTTTTTGGTAAGAGAACCAGCTTTATTTTCAGCGTACTCAGTAGCCTATAGTTACAAGCCCGAAAATCACTCATGCGTAGAGGCTGTATTCCTTTCGGCTGAAACCAAAAGCAGCCGCTATGAGATACGCATTGACGTCACTGGGAAAGCAACTTTAACCATAACACCAGATAACACATCTGATTGGCTAAGCAGCTGGTGTCGTTTTGCAAAACGATTGAGGATTGGATAAAACGAAGGCGTTTTTCAAGGTAGGGTAAGCAATTTTGAAAGTTGATTTCCCTGGAGCTGCAGTGATGGTTTCTGACAAAAGCGTTTGCGTTAATTGGCATTTATAGGCAAGACATGCGGTTTGGTGAGGACTTAGACTACTCACAAGCGTTACGAGTAATTCTAGTCACGAACACAGTAATTTTCAAGTTAAAATAGACTTGATAAAAATAGTAAGAAGTTAAACCTAGAATTCAGTCATTATATTTTGCATAGTTTTCGCTCAGGTAAGCACTGCTTTCCTTGCTTTCCCTCACCGATCGTCACTGCCCCTCTGCATTGTCGGCATAGCCTATTAACTATTTTTTTCTATAAAATCTTAAAAGTTGTTTAGTGTTTGCTAAAATCGTGAATGTAAACTTTTCCCCACCTAGAAAGAGTTTGCCACCCTAAACGCTTTTTGGTCCTATTTTTAAGAGCAATCACTAAACATGGAGACTCACTAGTGTATTTCGGGGGGAGAGGGCCGAGATGGTGCTCACACGCCCTGATAAAGAGTTACTGTATTATTTGTTGTAAATTTATGTTTATTTTATACACGTTTCTACATTATGGTTTCTCCGCTCGGTGCGCTTTACGTTATTGTTTTCTCTGTTCGCACCTCTCGGCTCACTCAGTCTCTAATAAGAGCTTTTCTTACAGTGTTTAGTTAAAAGGACTTTTTGTTGCGTTAAGTTTTGATCGTGTGACTAACTTACTTTGTTCGTTTTATATTTATGGCTTGTGTTTTGTAGATATACTTCGTTTCTCAGTTCATTAAAACCTAGCCTAATAAATGGTCGTCTCATTATTTGCACATTGTTTTTTCAGCAGTTTGCTGAAAATTTAATAGACCTACTATTGACAAATATGGTGTTCCAACTTTAATCAAAATTTTAGCTTTATGTAGATCTATAAAACTTGCTCTAAAAGATCCTGGCAAATGTAGAGACCTACAGTCTATGCCTATAGAGACCTACAGTATATGTTTCAAGACGTGACAATATTAAAGCACTAATTCTATTTGGACGTGATTGACTTTAAACGGCCTTCATGATAGCTGACTTGTTACCTGGAATATTTTTCGATGAGTTACAGCTTGCATGTAGCCTATACAGTATACACCAGACAGCAGACACCATATGTGGGCCCTTGTGGGGGGCCATTTGACTGCGAGATCAATAAATGTAGCTTACAACGGGTCAGCTTTATGTTGGTGGTGATTTTGTCGAGATTATGTTGTTATTTTTACCACTATTTATGTAGACCCATAACATCGTAATACCTCAATATTGTAAATAGGAAACACTTTTTGATTTTACAATCAATGACCATCAGTCATGTTTGGTAGCTTGAATGTGCTAAGGTTAACACATAAGATTAAGGTTTTGCCTCCCTACCGGCGGTTTTTTCAATACAATAGTTTATTCAACCTATATGACGTTAAATTTATATAAAACATTAAATAAAAATACTAAAAAAATAACTTAAGCTTAATTTTACCTAAATCTGACGTAACTCTGATATAATATTTGAATACGATACTGCTGAGTAAACAGTCTTTATGGCATTAAAAGGTGTATTGACGATACCGAACATAACTGATTTTTTGACTGTAGGCTATTTTTACTCGTTCGGTTGAATCTTATTGAAAGTTTCTTGTATCATTCTGCACAACAGCGAGAATCATGTTGAACAGAAGTTGAGAAACATCATCTTTTCCTTTGTCACTTTTTAATTTTGCCAACAGTTAAATGCAGTGTTGTACGCGTCAATAAAATAAATTGACGGCGTCAGCGTCAGCGCGAATTGCCTAAAAACTTTACAGCGTATAGTACTGCGTCAACTCTAAAAGAAATTGACGGCGTCAGCGTCAGCGCTAATTTCTAGCGCTATTTTAGCCAGGATCTCACAAAACGGAAGTATTGCAACCAAGTTTAGGCTAAGAATGGCTATAAATAAAGAGCAGGTTTTATGTTTTGAGACTGTATTGTAATTAGATACCTAGCTTATTAGTTATTTGCTTATAGAAACACAAGGATTTCAAAACATTTGTCTGACAATCTGCTGCGTTTGGGACGCATAATGTCCTTTCCAAGTGAAAACATGCATTCCACAGCAGCGTTGAATGGTAGCCTGTCGGTGTGTTGTATTTCAAAAACAAGTCTTGAAAACGTTTACTCGGAAAGGGATCACTGTTTCAGGCGTGCTGTGATGGCTCAGCATAATATATAAATCTTTTAACGAGGTCCACTGCACCAACATCGCTCTTTTCAGGGGCATAGAGCTCTTGAAATAAAGTATCTTCAACCTCCGCGATGATATTCATTAATTTTTCGCTTTCTCTCGCTGATCCCTCGTTCTCGATACTGCTCACGATATGAGTGATCACCATTTGGCGAACTTCTCCCGCTTGTATTCCAGGTAGCCATTTCCATGAAAACAAAAAATGACGCACAGCGCTTGACGCTTTAAAATCGGAAAAATAGTTGACGGCGCTATCACTTCCGTCAACTAAAAAATAAACTGACGGCGCTAGCCTCAGCGTCAACAAAAAGTTGACGCCGTCAAATGACGCCGTCAAATTGTCAACGTACAGCACTGGTTAAACGATAATGTTATAACAGTAGTTTTGCATGTTTTCGAGTGACAAATCACTACCTTTTCATATAGGCTAAATTGGTATTAATTGTGGGTAATAGGCCTATTATCATTTTTTTAATGGTAATTCCAATTGCGTCGTGTAAGCACCTGTGTAATAAAGTTAACGAGGCAATGTTCAAGACGAAAAACCTCCAAACCGCAAGATCAGTTATTGCAGTTTTACGTCAGAATTATGTTTGCGGTGATATTGTTATCTGCTAGTTGTGATGTAACGTTGTAAACTTAAGGAAAAGTATATATTGTGAGTAACTTGATTGACGGTTAACCTTACACACGAAAACTCAGCTTCCTCCTTCGGGAAGAGTGAGTCAATAATCGGATCAACAAGGATAAGAATAAGATGTTAATGAATTCACGTAAACAAGATATTGGCTGAAAGCCATGTGAGTCTTCTGGTGGCTTGTGAGTTATAATGCTCAAAGAGTAAAATTACTAAAGCTCTTCTCCTGATGTTGTTGTACCATCAGGTGGCTCCAGCAGGAATAAAGACAGTTGAGATGGAGCAATCTTCCTGGTGTGGGCACTACCTGACTACTCACTGTTGAACAGCGAGCATTGTGTTTCGCTAACCACACCAGTGTAGCCTCCACACTAGCCATCAAGACTTTTCCAAAAACATGTGTTTTTCGGCTGTCGAGTATAGCAAGAATAGGTAAGGATTCAATTGACTGACAACAGAAGCGCGTGAGAACTATAGGCCTATGACATGAATTAGTGTTGTGATACTGATGGGCCCAGCCGCATGGGCGAAACATGTGTCTATCGTTGTCAATTTTTGCTACACTTGACTGCCGACAAACACAGGAGTAAAAACACTTAATCACGCAACTGTACCGACTGCAGTTTTGCATTTGTTCCTTTTTATGTTATTATTCAATGCAGTTCAGTACCCTCACATTCAACTTGTAACCTTCATTGCGTCTGGCAGCACTGGAGCAATCATACACATTCTGGCGTCATATCGTATGTAAATTGATTCGCGTGTGCTGTATCGTTCTTTTAGATCAGGGGTTCCCAAACTTTCTGTTCATCGGTACCCTTTGGTCAATTTATAGATTCGCTCGTGTACCCCCAAAATTTTCTCATATTTTTGGCTTTAGAAGGTTTAGATATTGCAACAAATTAACAGTAGAACTGCATTAGAAGACTGCATACATGATATTTTGTACCAATCAAAGCACACAAAGTTATTCATAACAATGTAATCCAAGGTTAAACAAACACTAACTTACAATCAATCAATCAAACAAACAATATATCGGCTAAATAAGCCCAGCAATCCTAGCTAATGTGATGGATGAGACTAGAAGTTATAGAAAGAATATCCTTATACTTAATCTAATGTACCCCTTGAAAAGTCAAAATGTACCCCTGGGGGTACATGTACCCCAGTTTGGGAACCCCTGTTTTAGATCAACATTCTTCTGGCGGAAGGGCGTGACGTTTCTCGCTCTACTCTGATCACTTCAACACGTGGCGCAATACAAAAATATACCTTCTGACATCAACGGCTGTTTAATCTCAGCTCCCAGCCAGAAACGCAGCTTTCATCAAATCAAGCCAAAACGTCACACAACCAAGACTTTAATGGCAGGACTTATCACTGAGTTAAACTTCCGAGCAGATCTTATCTGGTTCCAGACACTTGTGCGCCGGCTTTACTTGAGGGAGAGCAGTGGCTACAGGGAAACGTCAGTAAAGAGTTCAGATCAACATCAGACAGGTTACAGTAGGCTAAGGTAAGTCATACTCATCTTGGACCAAAACTTGGCAAGGGTGAAATTTTAGGGGAGACTCATAACATAATTAAAATAAACTCAAACGTGTCGAAAACGTTTGAGTTTATTCTATTTTAATTATGTTATATTTTGTGTGAAATAAAGTATGCTAAATCCGCTGAAGTTACTATGTTTTATTTCTCATGAAAATAAAGTTTAGGCCTACTGAGGTAAAATACTGCATTATAATACAGTAGTAGATTATATTATAAACCATACCGGTACCGTACATGAATGCATACAATGTATATGTTTGTGTATGCCTGTATAAAACCAAGCAATAATTAGAAAGAAAGTAAAATTGAGGAGAAAGAGCTTTTCCACTGTTTAGTATACCAAGAGATGGACATGTTGGCCACGTGGCCAACTTACCTTCCATGGTGGGCCAAATTACCTGCACAGTCGGGCAAGATGGCCCATTTTAATTTTTTCGGAAAATTTGAAAAATTACATACGGTACTTAACAATATTGGTTTGATGCAAGAATATGTCCACTTCTAGAGTGATGAATTCTCTACTCTTCTATAGCATTCGCTTTAACATATGATTTGTTATTAGCTCACAAATTCAATTTTACATTTTGCTGGGCCAACTTACCCGAGTCTCCCCTACTTGAGGGAGAGCAGTGGCTACAGGGAAACATCAGTAAAGAGTTCAGATCAACATCAGACAGGTTACAGTAGGCTAAGGTAAGTCACACTCATCTTGGACCAAAACTTGGCAAGGGTGAAATTTTCACATGAATCTTTTGCAATCCCTATTAACCATCATCCAATTTTTAAAAGTATTTTTGAACATGCAATTTCTTCTAGATAGCATCCTCGACGAATTGGTTTCTAATCAAATAATAGCCTAATTCACTGAAGCTAGTCTCCAAACTCCACTCTGACTCCGAGCGCAAATCATAAACCACAATCCATAACAACGTCTTTGCACACTAAAAGTATGAACTGTGAAAAATCAGACTCCGGCTCCTATCCGACTCCTGTTTTTACTAAGAATTTGAGAATCCGGTTCCACTACGACTCGGGCCGAAACTCGAGCCTCCGGGTCCTAAATACTCCAACACTACGGATCCTGAAAATTTAATGAGGCTGTTCACCAGAACTTTTCAGACGTGAAACCCTAGCAAAGTAATAGCTACATATCTGGTTAGCCGCGAAATATTACATACGGTATGTGGCCTTTAGCCCTAGGCTACTGCATATAAACCAGAGATCCCCAAACACTGGGTCGCAACCCAGTAGGCTACCGGGTTGTGAAAAGGTTGCTAGGTCGCGAGAACACACGTCCGAAATGACCGTCAGTGGTGCAGAATGGTTGAAAGTAGGCTATGATCTTATAGCCATAGAATAAATTGATTACGGTACAGTGAAAACAATTGGAGCCATGCACTAAATACACCAGTTACCAAAGAATTTCACCTACAACCTGTTGCACATATATCAATGTAGCAACGGATTGAAGGAGGGGGCACCTGATCACGTACCTCCAACCAAAATCGAAAAAAAGGAAATTGGCTACATTTTTGCTTACGTTTCTCATTGGCTCAATCCCATATCATAAACATAACGGGTGGCATTGGGAACGAATGACTTCAGCTGTGAATTTCGAGAATAGTGCCAGTATCATTGTAAAGGGCCTTCACAAACCCTGAGACTGATGAAATATTTCAAAGTAAACGTCAAGCTCACCAGCAACCTAACAATTAAATTGACCTATTCCAGGTATGAAGTGAAACTTGCCTTGTAGCCTATAAGTAGGCTATAAGCTATTTAAGTCAGTGGGTACACGAAAGATGGGGCACCCCAGATGGATTTTCAAAGTTTTACTTTAAGCTCACACAATAATAAACCTTCAAAAAGTAAATTATTAAAATTCTTCTGTAGTCGGGAAAGAAAATATATTTATAAAAGTAATTTATATTTTAAATCAAAACTTGTCATTCAAACTTTTAAAGAAATTTAGGTTTAATTTATGATATTGGTCCTTTTATTAAATACAAGGTGTTTGGGTCTTGATTAAAAAATCACTACGGTATCTTGACTAAAACTGCACAAAAAGCGATCAAAACACTGTTCAATCAGTCAAAATTTTCCAGGGTCAATCCTCCCAAACTCCCTGCTAAACTAGTTTTCTTTTCCGACCGCGACTTTACGTTATTTATGTTATTTTACAAATTTTGCTAAAAGTGTGTTTAAACCACTATAACAAACATTAGACCAGTTGCTTAAATGTCAAACTTCGTTTTTTCCTATCGCCAGTCCGCGACGCTATTTTCACTTTAAAACCGGTTTATGAGAGAAACAAGTTTGGGGACTGCTGAAATAGACCATCAATAGCATTGCAAAAATCATGACATGCTTCGTCGCATTGATGCTGGTTGTCATAGGCCTAAATGGTGGTAACATTGCAGTAGAAATGTTAGATTTCATTCGGCTGTTTTGAAGTTTTATCCTTTCAGCGGTGCACTAGAGACTATAGGCCTCTATAAACCTTCAAACCTGGACGTGTGGCAGACTGTGTGGAAGAAGCTCATCACTGGATATAGCTCAACGGACAGGAAGGCACTACCCAGTATCACAGTTGCAGGACGTGCCCAAGAGCATGACGTGACACGTAAACGTTATGGACATTCAGCTGCATCTCATGCTTCACCCAATCGTCTTGACCATGTCTTGCCATTGGACCCTGAAACCGGAGACAAGAGAGTGAGGTTGGAGTCCTGCGCAGCCCTCCCTCAATTAAAACAAAATCACGCGCAAGTCATGATTCTGGATCAAAAACCACACAGATAGGCAGGGGCGCCGGAAGCGGGGGGGAAGGGGAGGCGGATGCCCCCCTGCCCTTAATTTTTCTGCAGATGGAGGGGCAGGGGGGGCAATGGTGCCCTTTTGAAGTTATGTAAGCTACTACGGTACACATTTTGCAATATAACAATTTCTGCTATTCGCTTTTAGCCTATATATAATCTTTCATTTTTGCCTCAAAATAATATTTACGGCACAAAATTTTGCAACTGCAACACAGTACAGGCCTTAAAACTCGTTTTTTTTTTCGGCAGCCATCGTGGCCTACAGGGAGCTCCTTCTCGGCGGCCAAATCTGCGTGCTTGGAGGCCAAAATACAAAATAAAAATAACGATAGCACAAGTAAATAAAATTAAGCTTGAAACAATGCTAAATGATCACTTGGCGTTGTTAAAGTCTGGGCCTGGGCGACGTCCTACAATAGAATCGTTGCACCACGCAGTAACTGCTTTATCGAGATTGTAATCCAGTACTGCAGGACCATCTAACGACACTCGCACGAGCGTCTCCAATGTGGCTGATTTTAAAGAAGTTCGCCACTCCCCTAGAATTCCTTTTAGCAACGAAAAACAACGTTCGACATGTGTTGACGATGACGGCAAGGTAATAAAATAAGTATTTCAATGATGTGAAGGACATTACTAAAATAAGCATAATCCCAAGTAGCAAAGATTGGCGTCTAGCCAGCTCCACGCTAGCGAAGTTATTGGCGACGCGCCAGCGATAATCGTCATCTAGCCGCCACCGATCTGCTCATCGCATAGCCGGCGTAACGCTGGCGAAATTCGACAATAAAGTCGGCTGTGCGTAAGCGCCTCGATCGCGAAAGTCGCTCAAGTTAGTTAACGGCGCGCTGTCTGTACGCCAACGAATTTCGCTAAACTTACTGGCACGTTTTTGCGGCTGCGCGCGCTGTCGCTGGACTGACGAATGTCGCCTTGCTGAAGCCCTTTTTTTTTCGGCCACCAGCAGCAGCTGTTGTTTGCGAAATTATCAAAACAAAACACTAAAATTTCTTGAGCATTTCGTGTATTAATTGTCTTTTTGTGGTTAAAGCGAGACGCAATTCAAGAATGTAAAACAACGAAAACAATGAAGATTTTTAATAGCCTACACTGTCTTACCACAGCTCCGTTTTCGTAACACAATGCTAAAAAATGTTTCAGTAATATGAATGGCGGTTTTTCTGATCATTTGTAATACAAATAACAGAACAATTTACAAGTCCAAGCCATGGGAGAGCAAAGCTAAAGACTATAAACATGAAATTATTTGTAAAAGCCCAGCAGCTGTTAAGCGAATTTTGACAGTTTTCGCGAAACAATAATTTTTAAGCAAAAAATTCTATTAAAAAAAAACTTTCTTGGTTTTCCAAACTGATTAAAATCTTTGCTTGCAAGATTTACCTTAGGCCTAGGGTAGGGGTAAGTAAAATTTACTCCCAGTTAGAAACCAATTGTGTACTACATACGACAGTGTCATAATTATATAAGCATATATGATAGGTATTGCATCAAATGTAGTTATTACTATCTGAAGCCTTTACAAATTGTTTCACCTAACGGATCATCAGAAGGTCTTATTCAAATAGAATCTATTAGGTCTTATTCAGAAGGTCTTATTCAAATATTCTATTTGAATAAGACCTTCTGATGATCCGTTAGGTGAAACAATTTGTAAAGGCTTCAGATAGTAATAACTACATTTGATTTAATTCGCTCTGCTTTGCCTTTTTGCTTGGCATTGAGCACTTTTTGTAGTATTAATAGTTTTCATTGTTTTATGATAGGTATTGCAATACGTCAAAATCACAGCACTGGAAGAAAATACACAGCAACATCAAAAACACTACTATTGCTTGCACTGTACTCTATGATGTAATAAAGATTAATACGTAGCCAGCAGGGAAATTCAAATTAATGAGTTTTTTGTGCTATCTGGCTTTGAGGGTTGCCAGCACGGCAACCACAATTATAGGGAAGGGCCGCCTGAACGACGACCATAACGCATTTTCGTTTGCACATCTGTTGTGGCTGTCATGCTGGCAACCTTCAAAGCCAGATAGCACAAAATTCAAACCCTCATAACATACCATTGCATGAAAACAAATGTAAATCCACGTATGATACATGCAGTATACCAACAATCATAAGTGATTATTGCGTTCCGACATCCATTAGGTAAATATAAAAAAAAAATGGGAACAGGTTGTTTTGACGCCAAAGAGCTTTGGTTCGGGGTAATGTTAGGGATTAGGACTGGCGGCAAAACACCCCTCCGAAAACACGTTTGAATAACAACATTAAACATATTAATTAAATGATTAATAACATTAAACTCGACTTCACTACAAGAATTAATATTAGTGAATAGACGGCACAACAGTGTTTGGCAATAGCTTGTCGGGACAAGATTTTCCCAAATACAACTACTGTACGAAGGAAGCAAACCGAATAAGAGGCACAAAAATAATAATTCGCAGCAAGATGTTAAAATAGAACACTAAAAGGTCAACAAACAATCAAAAAACAGATAGCGTTCATGTATCGTCGTTTTTTTTCATTTCTGTCACCAGCCGCCTTCAAATACCGCTTCACTGCAGATTTGTAAACTTTGTCCGTCGCCTTGGCTTGCCTTCGAATCACATCTGTAATAATACAATATGAGCTCTCTGTGAAAACAATTTCGCTCACAACAACAACTTAATTACACTACTAACTCATTATTAGGGATCGAACCGATGGCAAGTATCCTTAACCTGCATGAGGACATGAGCGGGGTTCATTACAATTAAATGTACTGTATAAACCCCCCTATGACGTAGCAAGACGGGTAGTAATATAAAAAAATTGTAATTAGGGAACGTTCAAATATTACGTAACGCCTTCGACGGGGGGGGGGGGGGGGGGGGGGTTTTTTAAAGCGTTACGTTAGCGTCACATCGGTGGGGGAGGGGGTTTAATATAATTCATCAGTGATAATACTCAGCACTATTGAAACATCTTTTGTGATAAGGTGCTGCTGAAACCCGTGTTTTATCTTGCAACAACAACCACGCATGTGATATTGGGAAGGCATGGCTAAATAGTAGAAACTGATATAACTTATTACAGGACATTGTCACATTTTAACGTTTATATTACAGAAAAATATTCCATTCCTTGATAAATCTTCCAATTTGTCAATCCTCAGTTGATTTGATTTATATTTAACTTCCATTCATAAAAACAAAGAAGCCTGGCATTTTCCACCATCGTACTGTAGTATGCATGGTGTTAGCAATAGCATTGCAGCACTTATTACTGACGGTAGCTCGTAAAACTACTTAAATATAGGCTACAATTATATAAATACAAACTTACCAAATTACATTTTTTTTATTTTCAGATCAAGAAAGGCAGTTTTTTCGTTTTTTCCACTTCAATTAAACTGAGCGGCCAGATCGTAATTCATTAAAAGTCGCATAACTCTCCACACAGTTTCTGTACAATCATTTCATCCAACCGTTGTTATTTTCCATCGCTGTTAAATGAACATCCACACGTTACTCAATAGTCAGTTTAGAACTGAACAAGGTAACAAGCAAAGTCTAGATCGTGAACACAAACCAAACAACCACACGTTCTATATATTGGTTAATCGTTAGGTTATTCTTTAAAAATCATCATAAATTGGTTTAATAAACATGATTCTATTTTACAAACTAAATTATTTCTGCACACAAAATGTATGTGGAAGCATTTAGAGCAAAACAAACAAGTTTTAAAAATTGAAACTGAGCAGTTGAATAATTAAAAGCCCAGACAGCAAAATCTGTCATTTTTACATTGGTTCAATGTCCGCAGACGTCACATCAATGTAAAAATGACGGGTTTTGCTGTCTGGGAGGTTCTAATCTTTTTTGAGTATGATTTACTGTAGTTACCACCTGCAAAGCGAAAACAAACATGTAACTAATATGACAACAGTTACTTTATAGGTGCAATAACAAATATTTTGTCAACACGTCATGTTAGAATTTAACTGATCGGTTGTTGCATGACATAAGACTGGTGTAGCCATGTCGGAATAGGATTGCATGTACCTATTCCGACATGGCCTACCACGCATGTAGCATAAAAGTGTATAACAAATGAGTACAGTGACTTACAATAGCTGCCAAAACATCCGCATCTTCTTCTAACTTTTCTTCCAGATCAAAAAGATCGAGCGTTTGTTAGCTTGCTTAAATCTTCATGTAATTAAGGTTAAAACACAATAAACTAGGACACAGTTCCCTCTTTCGACACTTTCTTACATGCTGTAGGCGTAACCGGGTACAGCAAAATAAGTGCAAAGTAAGCTTTATCGTACAGCAGTCTACCACTCTACCCAATAACTGAACAAGCGCAAATGACAATTAATCAGACAAACAGGCTCTTCAAATCAAATCAACCGCGTGTTTGAAATGGCACGTGACTCCAATCAAGCGCAACTAAACGGTATGATGGCGAAATTTTTCTAATCCAGCGCGAAGCTCGGCCTTTCGTACGAAACCAACACCATCTGACGAAACTCGACGGCGCGTTGCCAGCGGAAAGCGAGCGAAAATCGGAAGCGCGTCTCTCGCTCGAAAGTCGACGGCGCGAAGCTAGCAGAAAACGCTCACATTGGCGACATCGAAAATCGTTAGCTGTAGGACAGCGCCTGACTGGCGAATATCGTCATGACTTTAAACAGGGATGCAAGTATCGGTTCCAAATCGCTATTCGATAGCGCTATTCTCTACTTTTTCAATATCGATTACGTCATAGTCTTTTCTTTTTTCCACCAATATCGTTTATGATTTTTCTTTACTTTTTTTTATATGAATCGATATTCTTTATTCGATTGTTTTGCGACTTTTTTCAAGCCTTTAATTTTACTTAATAACGTACGACGGACAAAGATATCATAACGTATTTTGACGCTCATGCGAGAAAAACGATAATTGAACAATACCGATCAAGCGGAGTTGAAAGAATAAGCATTTTGTTTGAAGTTATGCATGATTGAGCAGAAAGGAAGCACTGGTAGGCAGTATAAAATCAGATACTTGATTTGTATTTTTTTAAATTGCGTTTAACATCGATTAGCCTATTCTTTATTCTCTACTTTTTTGGGAGGCTATTGAAATCGGATATTTCTCTACTTTTTTGGAAGGCTATTGAAATCGGATATTTCTCTACTTTTTTGGGAAGCTATCGAAATCGGATATTTCTCTACTTTTTTGTTTGACTATCGATATCGATTTATCCCCTACTTTTTTCAATATCGACTTGCAACCCTGACTTTAAAGAAAAAAAATCATGACGATATTCGCCAGTGAGGCGCTGTCCTACAGCTAACGATTTTCGATGTCGCCAATGTGAGCGCTCGTCGCCCTGATGACGCCAGCTGCACGCCGACTATTGCTACCTGGGATTCTTGCAAAATAACTTATGATCAAAAAATTTTTTCCCTTGGATGTCAACTAACCTAGTTTTCCTTTTTAACAACGATTCAATGTCCGACAACATCGAATCGACATAAAAACGACAATATTGCCAGCCGATGTAAATTAGCACTTCGGATTAAGACTTTGTTAAAATAAACGTCGGGAATTACAAACAAGACTTACAGCGCTGGTGATCGCAGATGGATATATTCCATCAATAACAAATATTCACGCACAATGCAACAGTGGCGATTATGACCCGTTGACCTAATTTTGCATCACTCCTTGATACTACATATTTTCGACAGTTAATCCACGATCATTCTGTTGCGAAATTAAATAATTGGCTAGAAGAGACCGGCGGCCAAACTTGGCCGATTGAAGAGGTAGCACCGGCGGTCATTCAAGCACTACTTAGCGGCCATGGCCGCAGGCTGCTTTAAGGCTTAACAGTAGGTTACATCATTATAACATAGCATGATGCCCTTCTTTGTGTACCGGACACTTGTAGGCTATCATTACTTAATAGCCTACATAGTGAGCTGATAGATTAATTAGCATTATCGCTATATCTTAACTTAAAACTTGAAAAAAAATTGGCCTTTTAGTAAACAAAAGTGCCCTTTTTGTAATCTTGCCCCCCCAGTCAAAAATCGTTCCGGCGCCCCTGCAGATAGGCCTCATCAGCCATCTCCGCACTCATGTAGTCTACACTGACCAAAGCCATCACTAAAAAAGCTTGATCTCAGTCTCATTCAGGCCCGGATTAAGGGGGGCAGAGGGTGCAGGTGCACCGGGCCCCCCGACTTTTGAAGGGCTCCCTTAAGTGGAAAAATGTGATTTTGTGTTATTATTTTTTTCTTTTAGCCTTTGAAGTTTCTGCAAAACGCTTTGCAGTGCAGTGCTGGATTAATGCTGCTGTAGACGTAGAGGTGGTTTTTCGCGCCGTAGACGCGAAACATTTTTTTGCACGGGGGTCCCCCGAACTAAAAGTGCCCCGGGCCCCCCATCATCTAAATCCGGCCCTGGTCTCATTGGCCATCTTCGGAAACGAAGGGCGAACATCAGAGACTAGAACTATAGGCCTAGCCTACTCGTAAATCAATAAGTTGAGCTGACTAGTCGTAGGCTAGGCCTATTGGTTATAGCCTATAGTAAAGGAGAGAACAAAAGCACCACTTAGAGCTGTTCGAAACAAACATAGGGCAAGCTGGGGTAAGATGATCACGGGGGCAAAATGATCACCCCGATTTATTTTCTTTTAAAATGAAGCTTTAACGCAATGCTTTCAAGTAGTGGCAGCTCTACTAAAGCGCCATTTTATATGTAACTTTCAGCCATTTTAGACTATAGCTGTTTAGGACTTGTGCTGAAAAACGTGATTTTGGTAGCTAAAAGTAAAATTGTTAAATCACAAAAAGCAGGTGATAACGTTGTTTTTTTTTTTTTTTTTCAAAGTCGCGTATTTTATTTAAGATCTCGGTTTTTCCTTCTTTCCTATAAAAAGAGCGTGTAAGGAGACGTTTGCCACTTTGACAATCTTGAAACGGACGCCAGGGATATCTCCAACAGCGTGACCACTTCGTCCGAATCCAGCAACAAGAACCTCGTCGTTTTCCTCAATATAGTTCAAACAACCATCGTTGGGCACGAAAGCGGTGATCTTCTTACCGTTCTTTATCAGTTGAACACGAACGCATTTGCGGATGGCGGAGTTGGGCTGCTTCGCTTCTACACCAATTTTTTCCAAAACAATTCCCTTTGCATGAGATGCTCCTCCAAAAGGATTAGCCTTCAAAGCAGTCCCTAAGTGAGACTTTTTGTAGTCTTTGTCATGCCATTTTTGTGAAGAATGTCAGAAAAGCGAAAGTATGCGCATCAGATAGGGAATCAATCGGAATCAATTCATACTTTAGCCTTGCTTCTTACAGCTCGTTAGTATTTTTAAGTTTCAGCAGAGTGCAGTTGAAAAAAAAAATGTTTGGCATGGGGCAAGATGTTCACTTGCACGTGGGGCAAATTGATCAAGGTGATCATCGTGCCCCACTTGAAATAATTTTGGACAATATAACTCTGCTAGTTTGAAACTAATTTAAATGAGTGGATTTAAAGTTAAAATTGCTTGCACTGTTCCTGGTTAACATCGTGAAATTCCATAAAGTGACATCTTCATGGATCACTGTAATCTTTTTTGCAGATTTTTTGATTTAGGCCAACCATACTTCATAACATAAGTTACTACTTTTTCTGAAAAAATTAAGTTATGGTATGGTAGCTTACGGCTATATAAACGAAAAACTGATCATGGGAATGCTTCTTTGGAACTTCAATACAATGCCAATTTCTTTTGCCGATAGCTCCAGTGACTGCGCTTAAGTGATACAAAAATTGTACAGTAGACTTCATTGTAGTAAACAGTAGGCACCAGAAAATCGAGAGTAGTTCCATACATCGCGAGAATCGACTCTTTTGAAGATGGTGAATACGAGGGAGTATTTTTGAAAAAAATGCAGTGCTTAGGCTACCACGAAATTTTGAAAAGTTTCTCTTTGTAATTGATGAAGATGATGGTGCATCATTCACAAAAAGTGATATTGTTTACAAATTGCCGTCACCTCACTTCAGGAGTGGAAACGAGAGAAAATCACACCAACTATATTTTAATGCCAACCTGTCCGCATTTAATTTGTAAAAAAACTTTGTCTAAGATTCTCCAAGCAGGGCCCAACTATAAGGAAAGCATATTTATGTTTGGGGTGCAGAATAAAAATCAATGTTTTTGTATAGGGAATATCATGAAATCAGACGATTAACATTCCTAAATTAGTCTTTTTCTTGACATTTATGCATGCTACAGTAAAGAATTGGGTTTGTTCAATTGTAGGCTACCCCATGATTTACCCTATTATAGTAGGCCCTGCTGTTGAGCAATGTGCCGTGTGTTTGAATGTTTTTTTGCTGTTCGTTTGAAAGATTGTTTTGCAGTTCACGTATTGCATACCAATCGTTGTTTTTCATAATGTCAGTCGCTTGCCTCTTCTATTTGAGGCTACACCAAGTCGTTTCTATTTTTGATAATAAACCCCACATACGAGAATGCATAAAATGTATGATCACCTTGCCCCATATGTGTGATCATTTATCCCCGGTGCTGGGGCAAGTTGATCACCTTGTCCACATTTTTTCAAACGGCTATAGATTCTCATGCTGTTGGCTTATAATGCAAAGCATGCTACCATTAGATGAGCTGATGAACAACTACTTTTGTAATGCTAAAAATTTGTAAATATCTTTGAACTTTGAATTTTATGAAGATTTTAACCTTACGGTGATCATCTTGCCCCACCTTACCCTACTGTATTTCAAAAATATTCAAGAAAATAAAATATCTTCTAACAGTATTTCGAAAATATTTTGAAAATTTGAAACATTTGTTTCGTTTTGAGGCGAAATTCTTTGGGCCTATTTTGCTTTCGTTTCGAAATAAATTTCTCAATAGAGAATTTTTATTCTGTTCAAATTTTAAGTCGTTTCGTTATTTTTTCGAAACGAAACAAATAGCGTAGGACACAAAATCTCAGAATGCGGACAGCAAAGTTTACATTCGGAAGACATTTTAATTGCATGTTGTTCTTCAAAACTTTAGGCTAATGATGGTTGTCATAACAAAATGGGAATGGCAAGGCAAATGGTCTCCGGATGGGGGGTAGCGTGGCCATAATCATAGCCTACAGTGTAATGAAATGTCAAATGAAGAATTGAATCTATTTATTGATAATTTTCAATAAAAACTAGGCAGTTTAGGTTACTGAAAATATTGTAGGCCTAGGTTTCTTGAACTAAGTTTAAAAACATTTAGGCTACAAGAGTTTATAAATAGTTTTATGGGTTCTTCTGGTAGCTGATGCTAAAGCTACCACATAATGTTGAAAACGATAATCAGCTTTATTTTCAATGTTTCGTCAGTCAGCACGACTGGTTTTATCAAGGAGGCTAAAACAGGGAAAACTTGTTAGCAAAATGCGGCACACCACAGAAACATATTGAAGAAATTTCTAAGATAGGCTACAATAAACGCACAATATTGTTGCCCAATTTTATTAACAGCGCAGACGATACGCAAAAAATGGTTCAATATTTTTAATTCAAAGACACTGTGTTTCTACGGCAATATACTATACTGAATAAAAAACTTTCTGAAAAACTTTAATACGATATAAGCTTACCATTTTGATATGTTCAATACCGCATTAAAATTTTGCATCCAGGAGAATAATGGATGAGTTGGTAGGGTAAATCTAGTCCTACCCGTTAGCTCAGTGGCTAAGCGTCAGTTTCAAGATCAAGCGGCGCTGGTCCGGCTCTCGGCGTGTCCGCTTGAGCTATGCATTTCAGGACTGCTCTCCTTTCAGCGGCACCTAGTAAATGGAATAATTTCCCGGCAACAACACTTCAATAATCGGAAAACTTCACTCTGCCAGTCTCGGTAACCGGCCCTGCGTCAAGAGCCTCTACAAGTAGGCTTTGCGAAACTACCAGGAATAACCAATGAAGGCTTTGTCAGTCCGAGGATAAAGATTCAAAACCAAACCATGCAATATTTTTTTTCCAAACAAAAATGAATAAAACTTTAAAAAAATATTGCCACCAAGTGAAAGTTTGGTTTCCAAAACTACAGTGATGCCATGGGCTAGAATTGTCGGTTGAGCAATTGAGCACGGACCATGTAGTGGAGCTGGAGTTTTCCCGAATTCCAAAAATGGATTAATGTGGGCTCTGAATTTCATTTTTCACAAAATTTTTGGAGTGGATTCAGAGTTTGGTTCAGCAACTTTGCATTTTAGTTAAATCAAATTTCCCGTTATAGTTTTGTTTGTAGAACAAAGAAATAAAAACTTTCTCCAGGATTTTCAATATAGGGGCAATGGTTATAAGTAAGCCCACAAAGACCATTTTTGTGCTACTAAAGTTGACAAAGAATTTTGCACCCCATGAACTATTTCGTATTATGGGCCACGCATTAGCTAGTATCATTTTAACTCATAACTTGATTGTGGAGTGAATTCGGAGTCTAAAATGATGAAATTTTTCTGAGTCAGATTGTAGTGGAGTCTGGTTTCATGGAATATGAGTGAAGTCAGAATCTCAAAAATCACACTCCTCTAAACACTGCCATGGGATCATGATAGAAAAAAAATTACACAAAGCACTGAAAGTGCCTTTTCAGAGAAAAACTTAAGTGTTCAAGCAAAAGTGTTTGGTAGGCTATTTTTTTACCCTAATCTTACAAAAACTAGGAGAAGTTGTTTGTCAGGTTAATATAGGGCAAAGTGGGGCGTGTTGTCACAGGGGCGTGCTGTCACAGCACGATTTCCATGTGATAACCCAAGCGTATAACTACGAGTTTTCAATGGAAGGCATAGTTTTCAATTCTCTTTTGTACAAGCAGTGAAAGTTAATAAATTTGTCACCACAGCAGAAATTATTAGGAGTGCCATTGAATTTTGGGCAAAATCAGGTTTTATAACTAAACTAAAAAATGGTCTGGCAAACTTAGGTATGATCATAACTGATCAGGAAAGATACCATTCGTTAGCTTTACGCCTGCTCTTTCCATCATACCAAACAGATAAGACATGCAAGTAGAGATGTACACATGGTTGTTGAAACCACGTGATTTCATACCATTGGGCGTGTTGTCACAGCTGTAACTACACGCCCCGTGGTGTGCATTTTTAATATTAAGAAACATAAAAAATTATTTATGCTTATACAACAAGGTATAATAATATGCGTACTTATTAAAATACAACGCTTTTTTAGGAAATAAAAATTAATATTAGATAATGATACACACATATATTCGATAGTGACACATAATTCTCAAGATGACATTTTTATTGTTTTTGACAATAGGCATAAAATTTTTACCAATATGTTGTAAATTAAATTTTTTTGCATTTCGCGTATTTTTTTTATTCGTTCAGCCTGTATTAAAACCATTTTTATTGGTTTCTGTCATATTTTAGTCATAAAGCATGTGCAGAATATTTGCGTGCGTGTTGTCACAGCCCATTCACTTGCATTAAACATGCATTTATGTAAAAACGAAATAATCCAGAAAAACTTTAGCTATATATAGCTAAAAGAAGTCGAATGATAGCCTACCTCTTTCAATTGCACTATCAAGCATCTTGATACCATTGGTACAGAACGAGATATATGCTAATTTGTAGAAATTGTGACAACACGCCCCACTTTGCCCTACACAAAATATATCAAAAAATAACAGACAGGTGTGACTGCTTACAACTGCAAAATGATCTTGATGCACTTAATGAGTGGTCCAGTAAGTGGATTTTTCCATAAAATGCAGTGTGTTCTAATAGTTCCTTCATGACATGGTCGAAAAAACTTACGTGATAATGTTTTTCAAGAGGGTTCTGGTTTGATTGGTTTAGTACGTCGTCGTTTGTTTTGTGGCTGATGTATGATATTTGTTGCATTGACAAACATAGCTGCTAATACATTAGCACAATAAATCAACAGCATGCAGTTCGAACTCACTTATATTAATTTAGTTATATGTTAACTTTATGCTTAAACTATACCAACACAACACTTTTTCTTAGTTAAGCAATGTTCCTATCTTTCTAAGTACACAAAGTATCTAATATTATCTATATTAGGAAACATAATCCAGGTTTACAACTCAATATACCATGAGAAAGATATACCAGGATAAATCAAGTAATAATCTGGTGACATATCACCCTTTCCAATCTGCCTTGAGCCAGCATGGAAGCAGTACGACTCATGAAATCACATGGAACCCTGTCAAGTAACCCATGTTGATGCGCAATCTGCTGCAAGCGGAGATAGCGAATGATTATTATACCATGAGAGGGAAAAGTTAATCCAAGGAAGAGTTACATTCGGATGTCCAGAAATTCAAGAGAGCCACAAACCTGTAATGTGATTTCTGTTCATTTTTCCAATGTATTTTCGAAGCTTAACTGTCTGTTATGAAATCATGTGGGATAGCTTTTCATATTTATTTTAATATAAAACTGCAATTTTGACCTTTTTTGTATTTTGCATTTTTTATTGTGAGATGAATCATCACTGTTCAGTGTTCAATCAACAAATCTTGCGTTTTTTTGGTCAAAGCGCTTCTTGTATAAAAACAGTAATTTTAAACTTTAAATAAACACTTAAAAAAATAAAGCAACAACTTAAGCTCTTTCTGAACATAGTATTTACTTGTTCCACCGTTAATCATGTTTTAGAAGTTCACAAATTATGTGACTTGAAAAACTTAAAAGTATATGTTACCATCAACCTAGGTCATCAGCTTTTTGATATGCTGCACCCTCTTATGTAGGTTCATTTCATCAAACAATTGATAAATAACAAATAATACACTACACTCGTACAATATGAATTGAATAGTGGATGCTAAGCCTGCAATAACATTGAAACTTTATATGTACTTCTTTTGTTTGCTACTTTGTCATTTTTTCTTCCCCAGTAGATAGCTGCATAGGTTCCCTACAGTTTATTTATTTTATAAACAGTAATTAAGTTTTGTGACACAAGTTGAAAATGACCCACCCCAAGAGTAACTTGAACACACCCAGAAAGGGAGAAGAGTTTGTGTATCCTATGACACCAGATCGCTTGAAGCTTTTCACAAAGCACAAATATGTTGATCGTCCAATCACACCAGCTGTTGTCTATTTGGAACATATGCTGACAAAAACGTCATTGACTACACAGAAAGTCACGCATAGCGATATAAACGGTATCAGAATATTTGTTTTATGTATTATAGCATATTAATTAGATTTGTACTTTTTTGTGTGAAACACACTTTAAGTCTTGTAATTTATTGAAACTCATTGTCTCAGTTATGAGTAACCTAGTAGTTATTTTAACATTTGGCAATGCAGTTTGTATGATTGGCTACTAACAACCAACACATAATTTTCCTTTAACCCTGTAGCGCCCTATGTTGCATATGCAACACAAAAATTTGGAAAGTACATGACTTCTGGAGAGTAGATTGAATATTCGTGAAGAAAATGAAGCAAAAATATTTTCAATTGACCCTCCACTGCCCAATTTTACAAATTTACAACAAACTTCTGTGTTGGTTGTATCACACCTTTTTGAAAAAAAGTCTGAACTTTTGAGTTTTTTTTTTGGACAGTACGGAGAAAAACAGGAGTTGAACATAGATCTTTGAAATGATTTTATTACGAAAAGAAAATTTACTTGTACTTTTTGTGCTTTATATGTACTAGACTGGTTTTTACAATAGAGATTAACAAAAGATTATGCTCATGGTTAGGTCTTTTGTGGCAAACTGGGTTGTTTTTGGTGACAAAGGTGGTGGCTGTATTAGCGATTGTGTTTGTGAATAACCCCAACCAGATCTGCACAAACGTTTTGTATCACATTTTAGGCAGGATTTAAAATCAAGTAGCAAAAAGTCAATTTATTATGTAAGTGTGAAGGTAAGGCCATGTATTTCATAACCAACATAAAGATGACAATTAAAAATATATTGGTGATAATGTTTAGAGCTTGGTCAGCAAGTGCACGAAGATATCATTCGCAAACATGAGTGGGAAAAATCAATTGCTGTCAAAGAAGCCATTAAGCAGACACAAGCAATAGAGAACAAGAAACAGAAAAAAGTAAGATCTTCAATATTAGTATAAACACTTTTTCACATTTCTATCAATCTTTCTTGAAGAAATGAAATGTTGTGTTCTTTTTGTAATTAAACTTTTGAAATTGTCTTTTTTTTATTGAAATATACATACATAGCTTATAAACCAGGATTCTGCAATCTTTACAAAACTTTCTATCAATCAAAGACTATAACATCATGAAAAGCTTAATTGATAAGTTTTTAGATAAGTTTAACGGTTTAGTGTGGAATCATAATTTACCGCTCGCTTTTTACTTCAATTTTTGGGCTGGCTTTGTCAATGCAGTTTTGACTGACAAGTTTTTATGCACTTATTAATGCTTAATATAGTCTATCTTGTCTCAGTCGAACTCGTTTCAGATAACCGGGGTTGTGCAGTCGGAGAGATTTTGGCATGTTTGGAAGCGGAGTCGGTCAGTTATAAACCGAGGAGTCGGAGTCGTATATTTTTCGCCCAACTCTGCACATAACATGAATTTGTTGCAATGTTACTGTCTTTGTTGTATTTTGCAAAGGAATTTTATTTTATTGGATCTGTTTGATTATATTTCACAAAAGGACTTGAGGTTATATATATACCTTAAGGTTGTACGATGTTCGTGATTCATCAGTTATACCCATCGGCCCCTTGGTTGTAAGTGCAACCTATGTAGTTTGTGAATACATTAGTTGCTCTAAAAATTTGCATTCCAACTACCAAGGACTGCTCTCAATTTAACGGCACCTAGTGCATGGAATAATTTACAGACAACATCACTTTAACAATAGGAAACTTCACTATGTCAAACTCGATGACCAGCGTCAGCGCTTCAAAGTTTCTAAAACATGCAAAACTACTAGAATTAAGGTCTAAAACAAGCTTTCTCGGTCCGAGGATAAAGATTCAATCATTGCCACTGTGCGCGAAATGTTAGTGACGCAATAAAAATAGCCTGGATGTTTCTACATGTATTTTTTCATTCATCAGATAAACGCAGCTATTTCTAGAGCAGAATTTATTACTGTGTTCCATGATTATAGGCTACGTGGTTCACGATTGAGTACCTCGTGGTTGTGTGTAGTTTCTGGATTGTGACTAAATATTTCTTTTTTGTCAAATGCAGATGCTTCAGGAAGTTCTTCATAAGGCAAAGGAAGACAAGCTGGAGGCGCTGAAACAGCAGGAGATCTATTACGAGCAACTTGCTGTTCGTACTGCGAGAGGGAGAGATCACCTGGAAAAAGAGAACCTGGAGCAAGTTGTTATAAACAAAGAGAAAGAAAAAGAACAAGCTCTACAGGAACAATGGAAGAAAGCGGAAAAGTAAGAAAACCCTGTCATCAGCAAATCATATATGCATAAAAAGAATAGATCACTTTATAAAACTGTCCAAGTGTTTATTTTATTCCAATATGTTATTGTTGACAATTTAGAAATTTTCATAGACCCGGCACCGACATGTATGTATGGCATCGCGACCTATCTAGATCGCTATGGTGTATGGAAAATGGAATATGGATTATTTTATGTTATTGTGCTAATTGTTATATTCGTCGCTTATTCAATCAAACATTGTATGAATTTAACTTGGATTGTTAATCTATTGCGCTTATCGCGAACGTCAAGTCGTAAAAATCTATTAACTTACAAATGCTGAGGAAAAGAAGATATATTGCTTTGTATGCTTGGTGGGCTTAATTCTAAGAATAACATTTGATGGTGTTGGCCTCCTTGGTTTATTCGTGACATTCGATGACATTGTTTATTGTAGATTCGATTGATTGTGGAATATTAAAATGTAAATAGCCTACTAGTGCACTTTATAGTATTTTGTTATAAATTTGCTTTGAAAGTGCAATGGAATCTTTGAATGACCACGTTAATGTTCAGGTTGAAACGAGAAGCCATTGAAAGATCATTGAGCGAACAACATAAACGAATGCGCGCAAGTGCCGCTTGGGAACGAGAGAAGGCGATCGCTAAAGCCTTACGAGTCGCCAGAGAGAGATTTGCTGTGAAACTCGACACTGAAATCGAGAAAGTAAAAGAATTATGCCGCGAAATCGCGCTCCAAAATACCGCCCGAGAAAAAGAGCTTCACGAGGTGGAAATTCAACGTTTGAACGAAAGGTGATTTATCTCAACAAAAATGACGACTGAAACACCAATGGTGATCCAATACTGCTTTGTGCTGTTTCATCATCATCCGCTTGTCTCTTCTTCAATCTTCAGTAGTTGAGACCTGACATTTGTCCCTGCTAGCAGGGGTCCGCCAGTTTTTGCAGCCCTTTCCTGTTGTTGGGGTTGATTCTGTCCAGGTTCCCTGCAGTGATGTCGTCTCTTACCAACTCTAGCCATATTTTTTGGTCTTCCCACTTTCTTTTCCTGGACAGAAATCTTCTTTGCCATCACTGGCGCCTTGTCATCAGACATGCGTTCCACATGCCCATACCATCGCAATCGGTGGCTTATAAGAAACTCACTGATGCTTTCTACTTCAGTCATCTCTCGAATACTTTCATTTCTAATTCTATCCTTCAATGTTTTTTTTTTACACATCATTCGAAGCATTCTCATTTCTGTTGTTTCCAACCTGTTCAAATCTTCAATCCTCATGGCCCATCCTTCAGCTCCGTAGCACATTGCACTTCTAACGCATACTTCATAAACAGTGTCTTTCATTTTCTGGGAAAGCACTCTTCCACACACAATCTCCAATACTTTCTTGAAATTTTTCCAACCAGGACTTAGCCTATTCTTGATATTATTGAATCTTACACCCTTCCATCCATGCTCAGGGCATCTCCTAGGTAGCAGAACGCTTCAACCACTTCCAGTTATCCTCATCTAGAGTGATTGTCTCTTCATGTCTTTCGTTTACCTTTCCTTGACAACGTTTGCACCCTGCGTTTGCATTCAAAGCCTTTTATTTTTACAAGGCTTTGGCTAATTTGGATTTTGCTTTGTGCTATTGTTTAACGAAGTTTTTAGGTTGTTTTATTAAACAACGTTGAATGTTAACTTAAGATACATTTTTTTCCAACTTGGGCTACTTTTACGCTCAACAGGCAAATAAATAGACTTAATCTACCATTAAATAATGTACAGTTGCATGTAAATGGTTGAATGTTAGTAACGTATGGCTTCGCATTCAGTTCTTCCACCCAAATTTAGTTAGTGAATAAATCAGCCAACGAAATCTGAACTTTAAATGTTTGTCAACGTACTCGCAAGGAAACATGGATGGTGCAATAAATCACTGAAAACTGTGGTTTTCGTGAAAGCAACTTTTTATATCGCACCATGCAGCAATGTGGTTGTTTCATTATCGTGCTGTCTCCTGGCAACTTTGAATGCTAAAGGTTGCCAATCATTGGTGTGGGATACACCACAATGTATCAAATAGTTTCGAGATTATTACTGATATTGCGTAATCGAGAGAAGATGATGATGAAACTTGCCTGTTAACCCGAAGGGATTAAATTATCTTGCATTCAGATTGTTTAATGATTGATAAGAGTAGCACTATCGAAAGGTATTGCTTTTTGCATTGATTCAACGTATGCAGAAATTATTTATTCTGTTGCAGGATAGCGATCCTCACAAAAGATTCAGAAAAACAATTCGAGAAACAAAAACAAGCAGAAAGAAATTTTGTCGGAATCGAAAGCGATTATTCCTACTTCTTGGACTTGCATCCGTTGACCCCCTGCCGGTCAGACTACCTTGTCACTCCCAGAAAGTTCCTACATGGAGTGGAGAAAGGACGACGTACTGCGCATGCGCAGACCAGTCTTATCTCTTTTGATCAGAAGAGTGTTTCTTCACAGACTGCAGTGCAGATGAATGCTCGGCCGTGATTGGTACGATTTGTATCTAAAAGTAGTTAACTGGGCTACTCAGTTCTGTAGCCGTTCAGACACAACAAAATCCCCACCTCCATACAGGTTACCTTTCTGTGCCACACCAACATGAATGCACGTAAACGCTATTCAAATACTCTATGGCGCAATTCTCGTGTTTTTGCCATTAAATGTAATGGTTCTGACACCCCATCTCCAAGGGTGTCATCTAACAATTCTGTGAAGTCCTACATTTGATCTCAGTATTGCACGATATCCCTGATAGCACTTTTTGCTTTTCGAGAATTATTTTTTGTGGTATTGCAAACTCGTGTTTGCTGTTACAATATTAACGGGCTGTGTAACCAACATCAAGTGTCTTCGTAAAGGTGTAGCCTACAATGAACCAACTGCACGAAGAGTCAAAAACAAATCTTTAGAGCAAAGTGCAGCACCACTGTGGCACGCTCATGAACAGTCAAAAACCTGTCGTTCAATGTTGAGTGTTTTTCTGCACTTAAACTTTTTCATGTTTTAACTTATTGTTGAATATGCTGTATTCACCAACAGTTTCTTTCTGTGTTTAATGTTTCTCTGTCACGTCTTAACGATGCTAACGTAATCATCTGGTTCACAAGGACAGCAGTTTATGATCGGAAACCATTCAAAAAATGATAGACACAAGGGTGTCCGGTAATTTCCAGTGGCGTACCGTGACCACTTTGACAGGGTGTTCAGTGACGGCAAAGCAACAGCGGGGGGTCTGGGGGACCTCCCCCAGAAAATTTTTAAATTCAACATTGAATTTGGTGCGTTCTGAGAGCATTTTCAGCACAAATTCTGAACATGAACAGAATTGACAAAACTAATGTTGTCGGTATGGAGAAGAATACAAAATAGATATGTATTTGACAGCGCTTATTGAATGAGACTTAATATCAAACATTAAGTTGCATTTCTAAAGTCACATACTTCAGTTCAGTTGCAACACCTTGAGAAATGTACAAGCGGATTAAAAACAAACAGGTGAAAGTTAAAATAAAAAACAATAGCAAAGCAACTCGATAACACTGGTCAACAAAAAAAACATTTTTTTTTGCATAGGCTTTGAGAACTGATTTAAGGTAACTTTGGGGTGCTGAATCCGAATCTGACTTCAGATTTATCCCATCACGTCAGGTTTGTGAGATATGATAACAGCAAATTGCTACTTTTGTCAAAAGTGGAAGATTTGGCGTTGCATTTACCACCAACATATGCAGTGCTATAACGAAAGGTTAGTGTTAGATAGGCCAAAACAGCTTAAATAAGGTTACTGAACAAGCATTGCCATAAGCCTGTTTAAATCTTTGTGATTTCATGCAAAACATTGACGGGGGTGGGGTCAGTTATACTTTTAGCCTCCCTTTTGGCTTGTTACTACTGGATGGTTAATAATGTTGCTTAGAAAACAAATTGGTATCAAAATTATAGTGGGTGGGTGTATTTCAGCTACTTATGTACTACATGACCTGGATTTCTGGATATAGCACAATGTGAATGTGCAATAAACGCAACGTCAAATCTTCCACTTTTAACAAAAGTAATAATTTGCTGTTATCATATCTCACGAACCTGATGTGACAGGAAAAACTGAGGTCAGATTCGGCACCTCAAAGTTACCCTAAATCCATTAAAAAACTCCAAGCAAGAAAAGTTGTGTTGACCAGTGTAATAAACAAGAAAGTCGATTGCTATGTTGGTCGGCTGTACTTTTATCCGCCGTACTACTTAGTAAAAACGAAAATGTTTAACACCTCGACTACAGAAGGAAAATTCATCTATAGCATAATTCGATTCTTCTCGTTTGTGCAATAAATTTTTGAATTACATCGTCGTAGAAAGCTTGCTTTTGCTTCAGTTCTAGCAAAAGTTCCTTCTCTATTGAAAGCAAGCTGAGCGAGCTCAGTCTTTCTTGTCCTTGTGTGGAACGCAAGCAGGTATGTATTCTCTTTAGAGCTGAGAAGCTTCGTTCTGCCGATGCTGTAGTGCTGGGAATACTAAGTACGAGCTGCGTTAAGTTAAACAATTCGTTGAAGCCAGAACTTAAAGAGTTTTGATGAACATACTCATACATGTTTTGAACAGTTTGTTGCGAAAATTCTGGCAGCGAGTACACAACTTGAAGTTCAGATTTAAGCCGAGAATAATCGAAAATTCCTCCATATATATCTTGCAATTTTGTCATTAAATGGTCAGGGAATTCTTTTTTGAATTCAGGAAACTTGTCACAGCACAGCAGTTGAAAAAACTCGAATTTTGTGACAGCAGTAAATCTTTGATCGATCTGACAACAAACACTGTCGATTATATCCTGATAGAGCAATGAATAAATGACTTTATTAGTTTCATTATCAAAATCTTGATTACGTCTTGGACGCCTGGATGGACCATCATCACTTGAGTCTGAAATAAAAATGGAAAATCTTACTGGGGTGACTGTGTCAATCTAAACAAAAGCATGTTGTCTCAAACTAAACATACAGGGTAAGTACCTAGTTTACTTACAGCCTACCTAATAATAATATAAGGAGAGGTAGTCAGTTTTAAAATGTATAATATACATTATCAGTACGGTAATCGAAGTTTTTTTTACAAACTTAACAGTATGATAGGTCTGGTAGTTGGTGCATTTCAGATGATCATTTTCCTCACAATTTGAAAATACATTAAGTAGTAACTCGATATTCAAGTACTCACTTGATATTCAAGTACGGTAGGCTACCTATGTATTAAACAGTACCGGTATGCATCAAACTTCTTTTTTTTTAAACTAATTTTTATTGGTAACATCTCCTGTAACATATTAACAGGATGGAAGCTGACCTCATATAAGATCTTTTGCTTCCTTCCTCTCTCAGTTCAGTACATATACTGTAATACCAAAAAATAAACCAATGATTGATTGATTTTCATTTTGTACATACCTACTGGTACCGGTAAATTTCCTAGGCTTGCCACAGTAAAGATGGTGATCAAGATTGCTGCAAAATCATCACTGGCTTGAAAGCTAACAATGCATTTAAAAAAATGCAGTTCAAACTATGGCGTAGAGCTAGATGAATGAAACAAGAGTTAAGTTTGGCAAACAAAATTGCCTTGAATTCTAGGAGGCATCCACTTTGACTAAAAATACAATAAAACATTTGCAAAAGGCCTTTATTTCTGGCTAAAATCTGCCTAATAACTTACTTTTGCAGTAGAAAGCTATTTTTCTGCCATTACCTCACATCAAAGTAGCTTACTTTGACGTCTTTTCACAAACATAGGCTACCTTAGACTGACGTATACTAGGATGCATTGCGTTACGGTACGTCAAAGCCCATCCAAATGTCTGCGACAAACCGCACGTCACCGCAGACAAGACGCACGCAGTCTAAGCGCTCCAATACACTCGCGTGGAATGTATCGAGCGATGCGATTTGTCGCAGTAAAAACGCATGTAGTCTAAACGCAGCTTTAGCCACTAGCCAATTTTTTTATTATCAGTAGCCTACCGGTATTATTTTGTTCATTGGCTTCACATTTTAATATATATATTATATACCGTACCGGTGGTACACCCAAGACGAAACAAACATAGGCAATAATTAATGTGAGACAAACCAGGAGACACAGAAAGCGACTTTGAGTCAGCTGGCACCTGCTACATAATTAAGGTGTTTCAGCAATAAGGTACGGTACAATACCAGTAACATACAAACACTCCAATTACAAAACGATTAGATATGTTGTTTTAGAATGGTGCATCAATGATATTGGCTGTTACCATAAGCTTTGTTGCAGATTCAGACAAGCTAGTCCTAATTTACTGGCACTTGGTGCATAAAAAACATTTTATCTTATCTTGTTTCCAACTCTGATCACCTCAAACCATAGCTCAAACTCTAATCCAACAAGCTAAAACTTGCTATTTCCTGGGATTCCCCCAATGACGCGCCAAGGTGTGCAAATCAGCGAGTGCACACTAGGGTGATGACTAAAAAAAAATTTTTTTGCCTGCTATGGGAATCGATGAACTTTTTTATGTGTACCAAGAATGTGAAATTTTTTTTTGAACATTTTTCAAAAACCTCCCCCACCAATTGATATTTCTGACGTCACTTGGGTACATTTTTCTTCTTTTTTACTCCTCATGCATTGTTTAAACTTGTTACAGACTCCTTACCATACTAAAAAGGTGGCCCACAGTATGGTGCAGATTTAAAAAAAAAAATTGTCGAAAAAAGTCAAGGGGGTCCAGAGATTTTACCCTTTTTGTCATTATTTTTCGCAACAGCGCCTCTAGCGGAAAATTTTTAATTAGTGTAACTTCAAGAATTCTTAAGCGATTTCGGTAAATTTTTTTGTCAATAAGCTCATTTTAAATGCTGAGGAGGTTTATTGTTACTTTATTTTGATATATTTTTGTCACTAGAGGGCACTAGTGCTTTATATCTGAACTGATAGCCTATAAAGCTAGACCAGACATGAGTTTTTAATAGCATTGGAAGTTGCTAATAATTTAAAAGAATAATTGAAATCATTTGATCTGTTAATTGTTAGCAGCTTGTTGCACTGTACATAAAATCTTGAAAGTGTAGCCTAGTCTATTTAATGGGCCTATATCATGCAATTGAATTCAAGTTAGCCTAGTTATCGGGTTAGTTTTTTAGTTACCAGTATTGGGTTTTGGAGTTGGGGCTGCTTAACTGGTTGTTTTGGATTGCATATCATGAGTCCAGCAAAGATGGCGATTCTGAAAGTGACAGGGCCTCCAGTTATTTCGAGAGCACAATATCAGAAGAAGAAGAAGATGGGTTTGAAAAGAAGATGAGATCGTCAACATTGTCAGCAACAAAAATGGTGGTTCGCCATTCTTTGTCCACGCACGAAGCATCGGGTGTGTGCTCCACTCTGAATGAAGAAGGGGTTACTCTCCCTACTCCATCGCAGTCTGGCGTGTGACGTAGTGTTATAAGAGCTGGAAACAACGAAAATGATAAAATAAAGTTGCTGTTGAAAGAAGGAAAATATTACTGTGTCCATTTTGATGAAAAAAGGTTGTCTGGGGAGGAGTTTCAGGTGGTTTGCCTCCAAAGAGAAACAAATGAGGTCAAACTTGGAATACTAAAGTGCAAAAGTGGATCTGCTCAAGATATTTATAATGAATTGGAACGAATTTTGAATGAATATGAAACCTGGTCCAGTATCAAAATGATTATTTGTGACACAACCGCTGTGAATACTGGTCGACTAAATGGTATAGTGGTGAAATTACAAACAAAAATGGTAGAGATGGGACTGGATTGACCACAATATATTGGTTGTCAACACCATATACTGAACAGAATTCTGAAGCATGTCTTGGATTTCTTTGTCAGCAAACATTCCACCAAACCAACTCTGAATTACAAGTTTATTGATGATATTTCCGAAAGATATGAAGAATTGCAGAGATATTACAGTGGAGAAGTTTGTGTCAACATCAATGAAAATCCTGGTTGGAGAGATGACTTTAAATTCTTATATGAGCTGCGTCGTTCTTTATAATTGTATAAGGTGAGCTAAAATTTGAACATGCTGTGCTGTAAGATTACAAAAGAATTTCTAATAAATCAATTTAAAATTCATAATTTTACAGTTGCATCATGTTTTTCCTCAAATAAAATGGAGAAAACTATCTTCTTTGCACAATGCTAGATGGAATTCACGAGCAATTTATACTTTAATTGCATACTTCTTGATTCCACAATGGAGAGGAAAATTAGAAATCCCATGTCACTTTATTGTTAATGGATGGCAAGAGCAATGGTTTTCTAACCAAAGATACTCAGAGGAGGCATACCCAAAATTGTTATTGGCTGTTGAAGGAATCAAAGTAGGTAAAACTAGTGTTTAACCTTATTGAACCGTGATATTTTGAAGTAACTTTGTGGTACCGGTACTATTTATATCATAAAAGCATCATCCTCGTCAAATTTGTAGCCTACCGTACTCTTGAATAGCCAAAACAATGTTTATGAAATAGTTCAAGGTTATACCGGACTACCAATACCAACAGTAAATTAGGCTTTAACAAATATGTTTTATGTTAAGTGTAACGGTGCACTGAAATGCTTGAAAACACATTGGAACCAGGATTGCTCTGTTCTCGACATCCTTCGCTCGAATATGATTGCTGAAAGAGCTGTTAAGCTGATAGAAGAACTCCATAAGTGCACCAAAGAAAAATATTTGAGTGTGAAATTTGTTGCATGCAACAAATTGTAAAGCTGTTAAGGACAAAGTATTGTGTGTATTAATACTTTGTGCACCTGTACTGCATCTAAATGATTTTGTCACAATAATACAATTTGCCATTCATATTACTAAGTAACTGATTGTGAGTCATGTGTAGTACATTAGGAAAATAAGTAGAGTAATTTTTACTGATTATATTGAAACATTGCAAAAGAACTTGGAAATATACAATAAATTTGGGTATCATGCAGTCGATTTGAGGATTTTGCAAGTTTTACACAAAAAAAAACAAATTACTGCCATCTAGTGATAAAAATGCAACAACTAACAAACTACCAAGTCACCCAGTATCAAAAATAAACCATCTGACAAAAAAATTTGTCGAAATCGCTTAAGAATTCTTGAAGTTACACTAATTAAAAATTTTCCGCTAGAGGCGCTGTTGCGAAAAATAATGACAAAAAGGGTAAAATCTCTGGACCCCCTTGACTTTTTTCGACAATTTTTTTTTTTAAATCTGCACCATACTGTGGGCCACCTTTTTAGTATGGTAAGGAGTCTGTAACAAGTTTAAACAATGCATGAGGAGTAAAAAAGGAGAAAAATGTACCCAAGTGACGTCAGAAATATCAATTGGTGGGGGAGGTTTTTGAAAAATGTTCAAAAAAAAATTTCACATTCTTGGTACACATAAAAAAGTTCATCGTTTCCCATAGCAGGCATTTTCGATTTCCTCAAAAAAAAATTTAGTCATCACCCTAGTGCACACCCTAGCTGAACTAAAACCATTGCTGTTTTAGCTGCCTTGTGACGTCATTTTTCTTAATTGTTTATTTTAAATAGCACTCGCCAAGGTGTCAGTGCACACCCAGCTTAAAGCTTAAAGGTAATGACCGAAAAAAAATTAAAGGCAATGACCTCAAACGTTGGAGTATTAAAATTAGAAGGGGACGAGTTTTGCAATTGAAAAGAAAGCAATCAGCATGCAGCAAGATGTTAGAATATCAGAAAAGTAAAGAACATCGACAACCGATGGAAATTTTCTTTTTTTCTGGATTTCTTGGGGTGTGCAGTGCACACCTTGCACACCCTGAATATACGCCACTGGTAATTTCATCGTGGTACAGTAGAACTTGGATAACTCGTCTTAGGAAAACTCGTCAGTTTGCCCAAGTCGTCAATGATTGCCAGGTCCCGGCAGAAAGCCTATCTTTTGTACACAATCAAGTTCGGTTAAATGGTCATCGCATAATTCGTCAATTCGATTATGTCGTCACTGTTTTTCTTCCCCTGGGACGTAAAATTCGTCTAAGTTGTTGTAGGGTTTTTCACTCATCCAGCCAAATGCTGACGTCAGCGGCGCAACTAGAAAAAATCACAGGGGGTCGGCAACGAGAAAGAAAACTAACAATTATTTGTAGAAGTGGATATATCACAGTAAGATTGTTAGAGTATTAGCCTAGTGTAAATTGACAGCGTAATGATCCAATTATGTGACGTGCAAAGCGACCTTTTTCGCTCTGTCTGCGCTTGCTACTCACTCTCAAAAAAAGTTTCCCGCGCTTTCGAAAGTAGGCAGTAAATTGTTTGCTCTCCAGGCCCACATTTTAAAAAGTAGTCCACACAAGCTTAGGGCCTGGATACACGTCAAGTTTGACAAGATTATAAAGAAAATTTAATTGCCGTCTTTTGGATACCAAAATTATAAAATTGGTTTAAAAATGTGTGAAGTTGCGACCATACGAATATTACAAATCAGACTAGCCAAAAGCCAGCTGTAGTTTCGTTTTGTGGGTTAATAAGGTTGCATCCTAAGCAGGGATGCCCAAAGTAGAATTTCGAATCTAAAAACGGCTTTTTTATCGGGTAATTGGATTCGGAAATAATACAAAAAAAGGAAAAAAAATTATAAAAAAAAGAAAAAAAATGCTCTGCTGTCCGCAAAACGCCTGCAAGTCACGTACTGCGTCGTGCATGCCAATCCGTTTTTGCATGTGATAAACAGAGGTCCCTTACGTGTGTGTTGTTTTGAGAGAACAAAGGCAGCAGAAGAAAACGATTGAACTTGAGAATGAGAACTTGTTAAAATGATGGCTTTGTAAAGCTTCTTTTCATGCCGTTGTAAGCGTAAAGCTGAGCCGGTTTCCCGCACTTCAAGTTTTACTACCCTGGAAAGTCAGCCATTTTGTTTTTATGACATCATATTGCGTGAATAAACGACGGTCTGTTAATATTTTGTATTGCGGTTTATGCGACTTGAGCGTGAAACAAGTTTGGTATGCATAGAACGTAGCTTGAACTGACACACCTTAAGTAGTAGGTAAGTCTCAGTCTAGTTAGTCGTCCGTCTTCTTGAAGTTGCAAATTTTAAAGGGGGCTGTCATGCCGACCCCCCTAGTTGCGCCCCTGGCTGACGTGCATTTACAGACTCTTTCGAGAAAAATTACTGCGCTAACACGTGTGCACGCACACACTCTGTCTATCGGGCCAGACGCACATGCGTGGAGTATGTTGGTCTGGTCGATTGCGGGTGTGCGCGCACAATCTCTGTTGCCAATAAGAAAAGCGCTGTTCAGCATGTGCGGTGCGTGGTTCATTTGCGACAATACTGTTTCGTGTAAACAAAAGTTGCAGCAACGCAGGATGTCGAAGAGAAAGTTAAAGTGCTGAAACTTTTTTCATTGTCTCACTTTACCACTATCAAATTTAATTAGGTCGCGGAGCACCATGAAATTAATGCGACGCGAAACAATGGCAAAATTTAGCTGTTTGCATTGGTCGTCAGTTCGCGTAAGTCGTCACTTTTTCTGTTCCCCCTGGGATGACGAGTTATCCAAGTTCTACTGTAATATCATCGTGGTAATTTCATCGCATGGTAATTACATCGCAGTATATCACATCGTCAGGTAATTACATCGCAGTATGAGAGCTGCGGGGCGACGGGAGCACCGCCGGCGGGGCCGCGCCCTGAAAGGGCCGGCTCCGGCAAGAGCACGATCGTCGGGACCCGAAAGATGGTGAACTACGCCTGGGCAGGCCGAAGCCGGAGGAAACTCTGGTGGAGGGCCGTAGCGATTCTGACGTGCAAATCGATCGTCCGACCTGGGCGTAGGGGCGAAAGACTAATCGAACCGTCTAGTAGCTGGTTCCCCCGAAGTTAGGGTTAGGGTGGACGTTGACGATTAAATTACTGACGATGTGGTGTCTTGGGATGTAATTACAATGCGATGACAATGTATGCGATGTAATTACCATGTGATGAAATTACTGCGATGAAATTACCGCGATGAGATTACAATCAGACACAAGCTTGTCTGTAGTAGCCTAAACCTTTTTATTTTATTCATCAGTTAACCAGTGCACTGCACAATGCATATACCGGTACCGTGAAAGTTTATAAGTATCGCATATTTCTAAACTACGCAACCTTTATTTCTTGAGATGTCCTAAATCTAATGACGTTTAAAGCTTCTTCGCCAGTGCTCTGGACCCCGGTGAATTTGTTATCATATACGAAAGTCTGCCTTCGTGTAAGTCAAGGGTCATCAAACTACAGACCGCTCCAACATGCAGAAATCAGGCTCCATCCGCGATCTGTATGACAAGAAGGAACAAACCGCAGACCACGCCATCCATTATGCGCCAAATGGTGCGAGTGGTCTGCGTGAACAGGATGATGAATAAATTTAGTGTCTATGCTAGACCGAGTCACCGCCACTGTTCAAGGGTGGAAAAAGGCACAGCCCCACGAGACCCTGAGTAGCGAAGGTTCATACGAAGAATAAACTACAGACCGTGAGGTTCGTCCGCCTGTCCCAAGGCGTAAAGGATAAGCGCTATATGCAGAAGAAAAAAAAGGGATGTTAAATGACAAGAGGGGTTTAACAATGATCCTCAAGTACCAGATCAGACGATTTGTTTATAGATCGTAGCACAAAGTAAACAGTGATTCGAGTCGAAAAACATGAGAACTCCCGGTTAAGACTTGGGCCTTTTAGCTGCATGTGACAAACTACTACACACCAAAAAGATAGATCGACTAAAAAATATTTCACAAACATTGCCTGAGAAACTAACACAATTTACGTGCAACTTATGTTTTATTAGAGGATGGCGACGCTCACAAAAGGTTCTGTAAAGCCATTCGAGAAACAAAGATACGAGAAAAGAACTTCGTCAGAGTCGAAGTCATTATTTCTACTTAGATTTGCATCTGTTGACTCCATGCAAGTTCGAGTATCTCGTCACTCTCGGAAAGTTCCCTCATGGAGTGGAGAGGGTACAACCCCCCTGATATTCATTTTTCGTGGTCCGAATAAGCATTGATAACCTAGGAAAGACTACAATCTTGCAATAAAGTGGTGTTCACCACAAATTCAACTCAGGCCTAGTGTTCAGTATGAACTGATGTGGTATGAACAGAACACATCTACCCACTGAGTCAGATACTTTGTGCACTAGACCAGTGATTGCTACCAACGTTACTTGACGGGCTCAGCAAGTTATTGTCCATGGACGTCCTTTTGTTGAAGTAACTTTAGCACTCCCGCACCAAGCACATCTCGTCGTTCCAAACAGAAAAGCAAGATTTAGTGATGAAAGGACTTTCTAGAATGCCACCGACACTTTCGCGCTAACTAGCGGAAGTAATTCTTTCGTTTTAAGCTTCCAGTTCACGATGTCCTTCGACACGGATTGCCACATCTCGCCATGCCTCGGTTCAGCGTTTACGCACCGCTTGAGGACTTCTTTCTGCTTTTCCTGCCAAAACATTAGAGAAGGTTCAACATTAACAGCTGTAAAAGCAAGGCACAACACATAGCGACCTTTATACACAGGCTTTGTCAACGTAAGAACTTAAACACGCGACTATAGGTCGATGTAAAAACGTTGTTAGCGTTATTTCAAAGCTGTTACTTTCAATGGCTAACATGAATAATAGAGTTGCTAAAAACAAATCATTTTGAATTTCTCCTCTTAGAAAATCGACATTCATTGTATGACCTTGACCTTACCTCGTTTCCGTGGGTGAGTTCAAACCTATAGAAGTAAGCCCAAGCATCCCCGAAGTCCTGGTCGATCTTGACAGTCCGGAGGAACCACTCCCTGGCCTTGGTCAGTTTTCGTTCACTCCAAAACAACCTGGGATGCAGGTCAGTGGTTAGGATGATAGTTTTAGGATAATTTCGCAGACGAAAGTGTTGTTTGAAGAATGTAAGTCGTCGACATAAAACAACAATCAAAAGAAGCGTCCAAGAATTTCATTTTTGCAATGAGGTCATCAAGCGATCGTAAAGCAAAAAAAAACAGTTTTCATTGAACCACTTGCTAGAAACTACACAAATGAAACTTCTGGTGAATGCAGTGATTACCATTTGGCTTAGTGTTTGGGAACGTTCAAATATTACGTAACGCTTTTTTCCGAATTTTTGACCCCCCCCTCCCCCATGTAACGCCAACGTAACGCATTTTTCAATCCCCCCTCCCCCATGTAACGCTTTTTCACTACGAATTCAGCACAAAAAACTACCATTCCGTACTCGAAAGCGTTACGTAACGTTTTGCTTGAACCCCCTCCCCCCCGATGTGACGCTAACGTAACGCTTTGCATAAACCCCCCCCTCCCCCTCGAAGGCGTTACGTAATATTTGAACGTTCCCTTTCTTATTTTAGAAAAAAAAAGATTATTTATTCCTTACGGAACGGGGTAGTACAGATCAATGAGGTAGAGGTAGAATATCTTTGTTACGTTGATCTTACATTAATTCATCGGTTGTATGGAATACTATTAGAAAATTGCGAGTAGAATGTTGCTCATGATAGCTCGAAGATGCAGGTTTTCGTCTGACTCTCTTCAGGAGCTAAAAATCGTCAGAAAAAAATAAACCTAAAAGTGGTGAATTATTTATAGTGGAAGAAAAACGAAATGTAAATTTGGCTAATCAGAATAATACAAAATTAACGAAGAAGTTCTAAGGTATAAAACGAATTCTTTTTGACGGCATAAGATTGGTTCGAGAAAAATAATTCGTTTTATGCCTTAAAACTTCTTCGCTAATTTTGTATTATTCTGATTAGCCAAATTTACATTTCATTTTTCTTCCACTACAAATACCTCACCACTTTTAGGCTTATTTTATTCTGACGATAGCTCCTGAAGAGAGTCAGACGAAAACCTGCAGCTTCGAGCTACAATGAGCAAAATTCTACTCACAATTTGCAAGTTCTGTAGCATCAATGAATTCGAATACTAACTATCTCTTCAATAACTACAAAGTTTAAAATAACGCAATTCAACATGAAACATATTAAACAAAATAAAAATTTTAACGGATATGCAAAAAGTGAGTTATTTTACAGCTCATGCACTCAGAAAGGAAAAAAAAACTAACCGTGCGACTGCCAACAACACGCACGAGTCGTGCTCGCATTTCTTCAACGCATCGACGCTCTTCGTCTTCCTCTGTGGACGAGCCTCGATGAATATCGCTTCCGCCCAGAGGATGCCTGAGGAAGGACACTCCTGCAGGGAGCGTGCCATCAGGCTACTGGCTATGTTCTTGATCCCTGCGTTCCATTCAAGCCTGATGGAGGAGAGCCTGGAACAGAAGATAATCTCAATGAAGAAGGGGGAAGAAAAGAGGATTTAGAAGGAAGTGACGACCAAAAAGAAATAACAATAATGTCACAAACGCGTATTAGTAAACAAACAATACATTTAGAAATGAAACCCACCAAAGCTGCGGACACATCGGGTTCTTGAGTCGTCCCTTTTCTAAGACAGCTCGAGCTTTTGTCAGGTTTCCTTTCTCCTGTTCCAACCTGCTCAGCAGGTTCCACAGTGGGATCGCACGGGGACACTTTGCCAACCCCTGGTCATTTATTTGGAAGTGAGACATTGGTATGTACCGTAACACACACAATACATGGACAATTTGTATAGATACAGTTATATTCTGAGGTGTTTAGAAAGCGTAAAAGTAACTAAGTTATGACATTATTACAGGAACAAGCTAGTTATTTTAGGTGATACAATTTTATTCAAAGTAAATGCTGCAGAATAAAGCTGCTAAACTATGTCAATCAATCTTTAAAGTATCAGAGTGCAGATGGTTATTACAAGACGTTCAGCAGGGTGTTTTTTTTCCAGATCGTCACGGATTTCGATGGCAAGCAGTTTAACTGACTTGTTTGATTGAGTTTATCCATTCTAGTTTGCGCTAATTAATGGAAACCTACCGAAGTATAAGCATCTCTGGCGCCGCTGATGTTGCCCAGCTGTTCTTCTATTTGTCCACGCATCATCCAATTCTTAGCGAAGTCGGGGTAAAGACTGGTGGCCTCCTTAAGCAGGGACTTTGCCTCGTCCAACATGTTGAGGCACCACTCAAGCTTGATGGACTGCAAGAAAGTTTCCATGAGAAATGCAGCGAGAAAGTTCAAACCAACGTCCCAGCACATTGGGAACAAGGCTACGTGAATGGGTCTGAATGAAGCCAAAAATAAAGCTATCGCAAGATCGAAGAAAATAAACATCAAAATTTACCGAAATGCTGGCCCACTTCAACAATAAGCACTGGCATATAGAAAAGTCCCAGACAGCAAAGTCTGCAGACGTTGAATCAATGTAAAATGTAGAATTTTGCTATCTGGGAAGAGAGCAAACGTTAAATGAATGTAAAAAGGATTCATTTTGCTCAGTGGGCAAGATACAAGTAACCGGACCTTCATCATAACCCTAGCTGTGCATGCGTTCGCTCGGGCCTTAGCTAGCAGCTTCCTCGCTCTGTCGTGTTCGTTATTCTCCGATTCGAGCTTGACAGCAGCCAGCCATATGTCTTCGGAATTGGGGTTTGCTTGAAAAGCCAACGCCAGGATGGATCTAAAAAAGAATATATTTATTACGTTTATTACTATGACTCAAGTGTCACGTTTTTGTAAAAATATTACATGATGTAAATGTAGCAATAATGCATAATAGACAAAAACGAAGGATAATGTGTCAAAACTTTTCAAAAACTTAACACATTAGTTTAAACAAAGCATTAAATGTAGTACTGTTTTTTAAGAAACTGTTAAGGGCTCGCTTTTGTTTGTTATAAACAACTTGTTTCTACCAAGTACAACGCGTATCAGACCGCCACCTCGTTACATGTTGCATTACAAGCAAGTAAACAACAGAAGGACGACTCACGGTCTTTAAAACCTCATCAGACAAAGCAACAAACGCATTTAGATCTTGAGTTACCTTGCTGCCGCCACGTCGTTTGCCATCCACTTGGACTTGGCTCCCATCAACCACAAGACCTCGGCCTTCGGACAATGCGCCACGGCCCTCTGAAGTAAGGCCTCTAATGACTCCCGAGTGCCGTGGTTCTTCTCAAGGTATGCCGCTCGTAACCATATGCTCTTTTTACTGATGACAAAGATCGTTTTAGTTGCACTGCTATTAAATTGTAGTGGTGACAAATATTGCATAAAACGGAAAAGTCACAGGTACGAAAGTTTGAGATAGAATCTGCCATGTGCTGCATGATAATACATTGCACAAACAGTTCAAACATACGCATCTTTCATAGTAGATTTATGTCTACCTCAACAACAGCGTACCAGAGAGGCAGAAACAAGCTTACCTAGGTAATGTGTTGAGTGCATGAGCATAGATGGCTCGTGCGCATTCATATGCTCCGTGGGAGATGCTGCTCTCTGCGTCATCCATCCATGTGTGCTTACGATCTTCATCTTCAACTCCGATACCTGGAGAGCGATGCACAATTGTCGTAAACAATCATACCAAAAAAGTCCCCATAAAAAGTTAGGACAAGAAACTAGTTGGGAAATGAATTAGGCTAAACTATGTACGTTCTAGAATGATGACGTCACTGTATTGAAATGTTTGATATTCTGTATTGCCACATCCACACAGGCCATGATCCACATTGAGTTTGGCTTTCATCCCTTGCTCGTGACCATGAGATTAAATTTAACTTTTTCTCCTGAGCCACTAAAGAGGATGCAAGAGAACTATTTGCCACTCACCAATGACGTGCTTTATTATACACTGGCATGTCTTCACACTTTCAGACTTCTCAGCATCCTCCGCATCTTGTATCCACTGATCCCTGCGTAAGTAAAACATCAAAAAATAGTGATGGGAAGCTGGTTTAAAAGAAAATCGAACGGAAATTCAAACACATGTAAAGAAAAATTCAACACCATTTCAATTCCAGCATAACGTCACGTGTCTGCCTACTGTATTGCTAAGATAGGATATGCACCAGGCAAGTCTGCAGCTTCATTCTTTCCACAGCATCGAATTGTTGTCACGCAATTTACGAGTTACGACGACTAACTGTTGGTATTTTAAAACTAATTTAAACAAGCAAGTGGCTCGTTCGAGACACGATCCCACGAGGGAGCATCATCAGTTCATCACCTGTTCACGTCCACCATGTTGGCTTTGAGGGATATGATAGAACGTTCGATGATCTTGTCAACCATCTTTACATTGTCATGCGCTTCTTCGAGCTTGGCAGCAGTAATCCAAATGTGGCGATCGGTTGGAATGTGCTCTCGGGCTTTGTTCAGGACCTGACAAGAGTACAAAAGATGACGGTCATCTCATATTGAATTATTGCATCTTGCGTCTCATATCAAGCATCTTGAGCATTGGTTCTACTAAGTGCCCGGCATTAATGCGAAGTAGACTTCACTTCTCTCGGCGTTTTTTTCGCAAAGCTAACTTACGTATTAAATTTCAGATAGAATGGGCAATGTTTTTTTACAATCCAACCTGGCAGGGTGTCCAACTGGGATCGTTTGGTCAAAACCGATCGTCTCACCCAGACAAAACCCTCTCACTATTTGATGTACACAGTTGCCTCTGTTAATCTACACGGCGATGTCCGCGTTAAAGGGCATTGAAAGTAACTTCACCTGAGCTGAACAAGTTAACATGCCACTGTTGACTATCGTACTAACAAATAGCACGTTTGGCGAAGTGAAGTAAGAACAGTAAGAGCTACAAACAAGAAACAACGTTAAATAAACCAACTTTTCTGGCATTCTGGTAATCTTCTAGCTTGGCCAGGGCGAGCCAGAGTTCGGTACTATGAGGGCAACACTCGACTGCCCTAGAGAGCATTATCCTGGCGTCTTCAGCTACTTCCAGCTCGACAGCTACTTTCCACAAGCGCACTGAGTTAGGAACATGCTCCAAGGCTGAAGAAAAACAACACAACTCATGAACATTCAAAAATCACCAACCAGGGTTAGCAATCCTACAATCCTAATACTGAAATTGAAAATGTTTCATAATTTTTTTACATCCGAACTGTGACTGCCATTTGTAAAGACGCCATGATCGAATTTAACTACTACATATTATTGAGCATTGCTCATTGAGCAAGTTGTATTGTTATTTTGCTTTGTCGCTTGACAAAAGTAACACTAACACAAGCTGAAATGCTCAACGCTTTGTTATGGTATCACGCAGGACTGCTGTCAGAAATAATGGCTACTAAGCCTTACTCCACAATTATACAGTAGGGCCATTATAAACATAATTTTGTCTAATCGTCATTGAAATTACATTAAGTGAACTACACCAGTTTCGGTCAAAGTCTTTCTCCAGGAAGGGGTACATTTTTTTTTCAATTTTCTGGGGTAGTAATGGCATGCAGCACCACAAATCACGACAACTGAAAAGAATCCGACAAATAAAAAGCTTTGAATTCGCTGAAATTACACAGCACAGCAATTCTGCCATTACCATCCAATCCAATAGCAGATTCATTGACAATATGACGCATGAGTGTAGAATGAATTAGATAAAGATTAAAATTTTTGTTGAGAGCTTGTTATAAACATTAAGAAACTTTGTTTTACAAAAATGTAAATGTCCGTTCTGCCATTCAAAAGTTACAGTACTACTTACCTTTACGATAGACTCTCTTCTTTGCTTTATTGTCAGTTTCCAGTGAGGCGGCACGGATCCATATTCTCACTGACTGAGGTAACTGCACAATCGCACTGGCACACACTGCCTTGGCCGCATCGCCCGGTTGTAGCCGGGCTGCTTCAAGCCAAACATCTTCACTCTATGTAATGAATTAAGGAAAGTATTATTTGAGGCTGGATTAGAATATTTGTGAGCACTTTAGAAATCATCCATTCGGTTATTACATTACATTTACATATAAGATGTATTTTTTTTTGTTTATATCTTTATCCTGCATTGCGGGAAAGCGGACTTGAGCGCTATGCATCGGTGTACGCCTTCCGACGTACACCTGACCCACGCTGCAGCCGACGGCAATGTCTGTTTCCGGTTGTCTACTCTATTTATGACTTAAATTTGGTACTACCCATTACTCGAAATCGATCACTAGGTAGAGGCAATTATCGCGAAGTTTCTTGCCCAGAGAAACAACAGCAAGTGCGGGTGGCTGGAGTAGAACATGCAGGCTCTCGACTGCGAGCCCAACGCACTAACCACTCGGTCACTGCTGCCGACAAGATTATGTTATGTTACAGATTATGTTGTTATTATGTTACTTAGATTATGTTACTTGCGCGTGTATGTTGCCAAAACGAAAATAATGCGACTCTTTTGCTTGAGGCTTTTTTGGCCACATCATCAAACAATCAAACCCTTACCTTTGGACACATTTCTGTTCCTTTCATGATGATATTTCGAGCAATCTGCAACTTTCCAGTGACCTCCTCCAGCCTGGCTGAAGCAATCCAAGCAGGGGGGTGCTTCGGGTTGGTCTCCCTCACGGACTTCAGGAGTAATCTTGCCTTCTTGATATCAGCGACATCTCCCCCGTGTTGGGGGAGCATGGAATGGAGGTCAGTGAGGTATCCCTTTGGATCCACAACTGTCTGTCCGGTCACTGAGTCGGATACCTGCACAATGCACGGGAATAATGTTAAAAAAACGATGAGAAACAATACCTTTAAATCAAACGTTAAGAAACCGAGCAAAACTATCCAGATTTGTTAATAATAGAGAAAAAGTTTTACTACTACTCCAAAAGCATACTATTACTGTATTTCTTCCCTACGGACATGAGCAGGAGCAATGCCAGCCAAAGTTGGCAGATAAGCAGTAGGTGTGGGGCGGAGACAGCCAGTGATGATGCGCAAGGTGTCGTTAATGCATACATCTATCTTTTTTGTGTGTCTGCTGCGGTTCCACACAGCAGTTCTCACAAACTGGCTCTACATGCGAGACTCGATCCTCAACACCTTCTCCACAGTCACTCCCAAACAAATGGACCAGTCAGACCTCAACGCCTATCATCAAGGCGCCCATTCCATCAATATGCTACACAACTTGTGGATAAGAACTTCAGCTGCATGGAAACATGGGCCCAAGAATGGAACGAGCTGCCACATATCCCTCCCCAGTTTTCAGTTATGCCAGCACTTTCCATCCCTCCTGGAGCAAACCTCTCAAGAAAGGCATGGGTCACATTGAACAGGATCAGATGTGACGTTGGCTGTACTGGAGCTAATCTGTTTAGGTGGGGGTTGCATAATTCGCCGATATGTGTCTGCGGAGCGGTAGAACAAACAATGCAACACATACTCCACGAATGTTCCATCTTACGACCCCCAAGTGGAATCACTGGTATTCGACAACTGGACCCAACTACCGTATCTTGGCTGCACGAGGAGGCATTGCCAATCTAAGCTACTACAAGTCAAACGAGAGAAGAAGAACTGTATTTCTATATACCGAAAAATAATAATCTGAAGCTAACAGTCATGATCCATAAATTGAGTTTCGTCTATTCTACGTAGTAACATCATAAACAAGTGCTGCATGACATTAGTGAAGTACTTCCTTCCCATATTGCAACCTGATGTGCAACATGACATACCTGGCTTAATCTCATGTCCATTAAGGTGTTCCGGGCCTGACCAATCCTTCTCATATCAAGCTCACCGGCAGGGGTGTTCCAACCAGGAGTAGCTGTACCAGGGAAAGGGGTGTTTAAACCCGATGGAAAGGGAGTGTTGATACCCCCATATTGTTGCTGTCTGGAAAAATAGTAATGTCAGAAAAAAGATCTTTCATATATGAATGTGGCAACAGGGAAGGTTTACTTCTGATTGGCACATATCAGCCTTACAGGGCTACAGGCTTGCATTTTGCCATATCATTAAATCACTTTACATATTGCAGTAAAGTGTCGATATTTCTATAGCAATGCGATAGTTGTTCTTGTTCTGCAAACGTTCAAGGTAGCCTACTGAGTTACTGACAATTTCCTATAGAAAGTGAAGGGTGATTCCAATACAATTACAACCACCAAACCTATAGCTTTAGTGTCAAAGGCAAGTAAATGGATGATAAAATTATAACCAACAACACTTTAGAAATTAAGAAAAGAAAATCAAATCGTAAACTTCTCTTGTCAGTTCTACATTAATGATTTCAACAAGCAATAAAATATGAAGAAGCTAAATTTTATAATGGAAATGAAGAGAAAATTTCGTGTCCGCATTCGTCACGTAGACTTCACCATCTTCACTATGTATGCTTAAAGAAAGCAAATAGAGCAATCATTATTCATTTACAAATGATAAGTTTAAAACATATCGACCGATATTAACATAAACATTTATTATTTTTGTTTTTATTACCTGGCATCAAGGCTGTTTACTGTGGCATTTTGAGCAAGACCTCTTGCAAAGAAACTGTCAGGCACTGGAGTAATCTTCTCCATTCTGGGATTACGCTGCTTCTTGTTTCTTGCATCCCCTACTCCTGGAATGGAAGTCCATTCGTCTTCTGATATCTAACAAAGATGAAATTGCTCAATATGTCACAACGTAAGTAACCCGACGTTCACGTAGTTCCAAATAGCTATTACAAATACAAAACGTCACAACCCAGGATACTCACAACAGAGAGTTTTCGTTTGAGGTCAGAAAACATTTGTTGAATCTTCGGTCGCTCTTCACGAAACTTCTCCAGCTCTTCTCGCTCTCTTCGTTCTCGATAAGTCTTCCTCCTCTCATCCATCTTTCTGTCCACTCCTTCATAAACAAGATCTGCTTCTTCGTCATCTTTCTCGTACGGACCAGAAGAGAAAAGATTCCCAGCATAGCCTGAAAACTAAACATGACCATTATGGAGCTGTCATTGCGAGATATATTTTATGTTTGCAATCAAGGGCAATCCCAAACAATGAATTAATTAAAATGACTCAAATTAACACAAAGTTTGATGTAGATAGAAATGTGATGTAGCTAATTGCTCCATGAAAGACATAGATGTTTAATTTATTATCTCTGTCTTTTTTTAAATATATTGTTTAACCCTGAGCGTCACTAGGCTACTGTCGTAATTACTTCATCATAATTAGCATCATTTAAATCTTCTTCTTCATCTTCTGTCTTGCGTGATGCTTTCATTTGATCCCCGACCGTCCGCAATCCCGGAGGAGCATGTCTGTCATCTGTTGGATCACTGATGTCACGAGCCGGACCAATGTCAGAACGTGTGGTGAAACCTGTAGCTCTGTATCAGCAATAACTGTGTTAATGAAGTGACACAGTTCGAGGAAAAGGATTACGACAGATGGTTTTCCTTATATTGTAAATGCTATTTTTTTAAACTCTGCCACTGCCATAAAACAATAAAGGTATGAGTTTAAATCATGACATAATTTAAAATAACTTTTGATCGTATGCAATTGAACGAATGGATTTTTTGGTTCTTCATTGAATGGATGCACATTGCACAATCTTATTAATTATAAGAAATAGTAATACAATGAGCTGAATTCAAATGATCAAACCGATATTACACAACTAACTAAACAAAGAGAGGCCAGGTTTGATCGGATGGAGAAACTTTCAACACATCTGCCTCACACATTGAACTAAACAAGTCACAGTGGCCTACCGTAGGTGTCTTTGTTATTTCAAAGTCACTGCAGTAGATGAGGTTTATTAACCAATCAGAAGACAAGATTTAAATCAGCTGATTGCAGTCATACGGCTCATGCACGTTAGAAAGTAAATCAAATAAACGTTTCGTCGTCACCAGCGTGGCCTAAGGGTTAGAGCTAAGAAATAGTCATTTCGATGGCGTAGGTCCGATTCCCACCCCTGCCATTACTCTGTTTTCTTTTGTAATTACCAAAGTTCAAAGCAAGAATCAACTCTCTGGCTGAGCGTAGGGATGGGCAATATAGAATTTCGAATAGTTGCAATCCGAATATCTAATTATTCGAATTGAAATGACATTTCAAATCGAATTTTCCAAACCGAAATTAAAATATCCACTTTTCAGACTACCAAATTTTTCATCGATTTTTCGCCGATCAATTACATTCGGCTCAGCGATAGCTAGTTGCTCTAGCGAAAACGGCTAGCCAGCTCTTTACCAGTGCGGTTTGTAAACGTCGGAAGACCGTTGTGCTGTGGATTTGCATCGTACGAATGGAACACAATTCAACTCTGGGTGAGGCTACTGCTACACCTAGTGACGTAAGTTCCACAACAATGCAGCAATCCAATGAAATGGATGATCTGTTGAGCTCCGGTCTTGAAGCGACGAATACTTCAGCATCAACTAACGACGACAACGAACAGCTTTGAGTTACCGAAGATAACCGATCCTACCTTAAGGCAAAAGTGCCATACAGCGATGCAATTGAATGGTGGAACAAAAATCAAGAAAAGTTCCCGCGGTTGTTTGATCTTGCGGGGAAGTATTTAGCCACTTCTGCATCCTCAGAAAGATCCTTCTCGAGTGCTGGATTAACAGCATAAAAACTGCGATTGCGGCTCGCTGGAGAGCATTTAGAAGCTTTAAACATTCTTCACTGTCACAAAGACTTGCTCTCCTCGGCAGTTACTGCTGTTTTTCGTTTCGTTGCCACTTTTTCAATACCGGTATGTGTCTTCAATAAAATCAGAATAAAAACAAAGCTTTTTGACAATTTCTGACATTAAAAGAAATTATTCTAGAATAGGTATTCGAAATTCTAAAAATTATTCTAGAATAATTCTAGAATAGCTTATTCTTCTATTTTGCCCATCCCTAAGTGAGCGCTAGAAGGCTCACAATGCTGCAGTCAGCTGGTCCAAACAGAAAATTGTCCTATGTTATGCTGTCTACCAGTCAAAATACTCTGTCTGCTGCAGCGATCTACAGATTACAAATACGCCACTTACCCTCGTCCCAAACCAGGCACATAACCAGGTGGGGCAGGCTGTCCAAGCCATGGCTTTTTCTTTTTCTGGGAGTGAATTACTCCAGTTATTTCAGCCATGTCTTATTAATCACAAAACAGATAATTACAATATTAGCATTACACTAACTCCTCACTCAATCCTGTCATGTAAAATTGCAATTATATCCCAACTTAAAATATCGAAATTTTGCTACAAGCAAAACACATCACTAAATGCAAACACCACATCTATGAAATAAAATTATGCAATTCATTCGGTGTCTTAAAATTAGTTTGTGACAATCTTTGTTTTACATTTTAAAAAGCAACGTTATTGATAGATACGACATGATTACTTAACAAGCAAATTCTTCCAAAACTTCAGAATAAACATGCGCAGTCCCACCAGCATTTCTGCCACCAATTTTTCTTCTTACAGAAACTATATCTTCCCAGCCCTGACTCTACGTTCTTAGCTGGTACAAAAACTACTTCAGAGCACAAGTTACCCGTTCTCTCATGTCATGCACTGAATTTGTGGGCCAGTTGCTTGAGGTCTTTCTGGCTTATAATATTTTGTGTCATTGGTTGTTTTACATTTAAAGCAATTGACGCAAATAAAAGATCAAACAGTGGTGTAATACTGGTGAAGCCACAAGCGTGTTTCTTGCTGTCAACACATAGATCGTTGAACATGTTGAATTTTGAAGAGCTGAGCTGTTAAATTAGAGAACAAATGATAAAGCAAATGACTGTGTCTGAATACATAGGTCACAAGGAACATTATTTCAAGCTTCAATTTATAAATTCATGCACTAGTAAGAGAAAACCTTTGCATGGTGTAGAAACAAAGTATGTTAAACTCAGCATAACTTGACCTATTCAATGCAATTTAGAGTAATGCAGCACTTGATGATATATCAAACACACATCATCGAAGGTAAATTAACTGCAATTCAACGCACTACTAAAATCTATTTAAACATTTTTACAGATAGAATTTTGATTCATTCTTCACGACCATATATATACTGATGCAATCTTGTTTTAGATTTCTGTAACTCATAACAAATGAAAAACAACATACCAGTGACATAAATATTGCTAAATTTATAAATATAGCCATAAATAATTTAAATTTTCTAGCATAACAGCAAGTGATCAGATCAATATAAATATTGAATGTTAACAAAAAATCTACCAGTTAACATGAGCAACTTTTGTTCAACAGAAACATTAATCGATACACCGGTGAGTAACTTGCCTAAAATTTTAACTACATCTACTTAAAATCAAAGCTAGTTTTCAAACAGTCAACAAATTGATAATAATCATATATGCATATCAAATAAATTTAACTTTTGCACAATGCACATGCAATATAACCAATAAATATGGAAAATTATTTGGCATTAAGTCCATAGTCTCTATAATTGTACCACCATCAATTTCCAAAAATAAATTATTTTTTCACACATTTTATTTTGCTTTCTTCTGTTTTTTCTTTTGCTTTGTTTGAATACATTCACCTTTGCTTAGAGCTAACTTTTTCTTGAGGTCCAACAATTTTGCAACTTCTCGGTCAATGTCTGGTTTATCAGCCTTGTCTGCTTTTAATTGACGAACTACATTGCCCTGCTTTGCAACTTCTTTTTCTAGTTCCACATCTCCATTTGGAACAGGAATTTCAACTTTCTTACCTTCCATTGGTTTCTTTTCTGCTATTCCTCCAAACTTTTCACGATATCCCTCAATCTCACTTTCTTCCAGCTTCCTGAAGAGCGGTGATGGAACATTGATCTTGTGACCCGATGGAATCAAACATACAAAAGCTGCATCATCAGAAAGAAAATTCACCTCTTCTGGAGCATTTAGTTGTTCCTGAATGATACGGCTGGTAACGGGCATGTATGGACGAAGAAGCACAGACAAAACACATGATAAGTTTGCTGCAAGAAATGTCACAGTGGAAGCTCTAACTTTGTCACTATCACTTCCTTTGATCAGTTTCCAAGGCTGATTTTCTTGCAGATATTGATTTCCCAACCTGGATATGTTCAATATTCGTTTCAAATTGTCACGCAATTTAACTTTTATCATGTCATCAGAATAAGAACGCAGTTCTTGATTGACAAGGGCCATCAGCTGATATTCTGCAATCGTTAGCTCTGCTTTCGGCACAATTCCTTCATATGTTTTGGAAACAAATTTTAAAGATCGATTGATAAAGTTTCCAAGATTATTCAAAAGCTCAGAATTGTTTTTTAACATGAAATCACTCCAACTGAAGTGGGTATCTTGTCCTTCTGGTCTCATGTAAATCAGATAAAACCTCCAAATGTCTGCTTCAATGTCTGTCTGAGCAGCATGATTTCCAAATACGCCAACGTTTCGACTCTTGGAAAACTTACCATCTTCATAATTGAGATACTCAGTGGCATTTAAATGATTTACTAGGGTGTATGAATCATCTGTGCCAAGCAGACATGATGGAAACACCACACTATGGAAAGGAACATTGTCTTTGGCCATGAAGTTGTAAAGCTGAACATTATTTGGGTTTTTCCACCATTTTTCCCATTGGTCAGTATAATTTGCAGTGATCGACAAGTAGCCAATAGGAGCATCAAACCAAACATAAAATACCTTATCAGTAAACCCTTCCAAAGGCACTGGTGTTCCCCATTTCAAATCTCTGGTAATACACCGAGGCTTTAAACCATCCCTAAGCCACGTTTCAGTAATGGTTTTAGCGTTAGTAGACCATCCTTGACCCTTGAAAAGCACATCAAGAGTTTCACGAAGTTTTGGCTCAAGCTTTGATAAATCTACAAACAAATGCTCAGAGTTTTTTAGCACTGGAGAGTGACTGCAAATCTTGCATTTGGGATTTTTTAATTCAACAGCATTGATGAGCTTGCCACATTTATCACATTGATCACCACGGGCATCGTCAAAGTTGCACATTGGACAAGTTCCTTCAACAAATCTATCTGCCAGAAAACGTTGACAATTCTGACAATAAAGCTGCTCCACAGTTTTCTGCAATAAGTACTTGTTGCGATAAAGATGCCAAAAAATATCTTGTGAGATTTTAGTTTGTTGTTCAGTTGTTGTTCTTCCAAAGTAATCAAAACCTACATGAAACCATTCATACACTTCAGTATGGATCTTGTTGTATTTGTCACAAATCTCTTTTGGGGAAACACCTTCTTGAGCTGCTTTAGTTTCTGTAGCTGTGCCATATTCATCTGTGCCACAAATGTATAATGTGTTCCAGCCACGCAAACGACAGAATCTTGCAAAGACATCAGCACTGAGAACACAACCAATGATGTTTCCTAAATGAGGAACATTATTAACATAGGGCAAAGCACTGGTAATTAAAATATTTTTTTCTCCATCTTTTGGTAAAATTGGATGTGAACGTTTTCTTAATGAGGGTAGTTTAGAAAACGCGTCCCACAAGCTTTTACTAGCAGCTACTTCTTCTTCTGAAACAACAGGTGGTTCTCTTTCAACTGATGAAATTTTTGACTTATCAGCTAATGCCTTGACCTGAGGAATGTCACTTTTCCCTTGCACCTTTGCTTGATTCTTCAATGATGAGTAATATAACTGAAACACACTTGTTCCTTTGCCACAGGTGACTGCTTCCCATGCTTGCTTAAAAGAAGACTTGCTTGATACAATAGAAAACCATTTTGAAATTAAAGGAAGTTCTTCTAACTGGTTAATGTGATCATGCAACAATACAGACAAACAGCAAGGTATCACACAACTAACGATATCATTGTTCATGATCCTCTTATTTTTCTTCAACTTCTGCTCTAACCGTTTCAATGTTTCAAGCAGGAGAGCATCCCAAGTAAAATTGACATCTTTTGCAGCACAAAATTCTCTCTCAATACAAGGCCGCAATTGGTTGAATTCAAGCTCAAGCCATTCCAAATGATCAGTAGAGTCTTTATTTTCATTAACCTGATACATGTATTGAACGACGCTGTTTGATGAAGTCAATTTATTTCCAGATGGCAAAATGACACCAAAGTTAGAAGCATCATCTTTTAAATCTAATTGAAGCCCATTTTCATAACTGGCAAAGAAAACTTTCAATAACTCAGGGCTTCTAGGACTTTGGACAAAAAGTTTCATCATTAAAACCTCCAAGGTATCAGTATTCCTATTTTATTACAATAATAGTTTTCCCTGGCTAGAAACAAGAAAACAAATCTAAAAACATACATTCTCCGCATGAAGGGAACATATATATATATATTAAGAAGGCTTGAATTATATATGGTATCATATATATATATAATTAGGGATAAGACATTTCATTTTATTCTTGCTTAAAATCGCAACTAAAAACTAAAGTCAAACTGTAAACATGATTCAATCTCTGTTAAAGGCAAACTGAGTTCCTGAACTCACAAAATGCAACTTTAGGCTACTTATACAGTAGTTTCTGATCTAAAGTTTTTAAACACCCAAAAACGAGACAGTGCAAAATCATAAAACCATTAGTATGATGGATGACTATTGACTATGCACAACATTAAAGTGACCTAGGCTAATTTAGAAAGCTATAATAATGGCCACTTCTTTTCTTAAATCCAATAAGGATGCTGGATGGCTTCTTCAAGTTTCCAAGCCCCTTGAAACGGTTACGGGCCCCTAAAATGATCCCGGACCCGAGTTTAAAAGTAGCCTACCCTTTGAACCTACGGTATAGCGCTTGAGAGCTCTCTCTGACGTTACGCGCTCCCTTCACTGACGTCGCATCAGAATCCTGGAATCAATTTGATTTGTACAAATGCTGCATGCTTTTAGCATCGTTTCGTGCTTTTAGCGTCGTGTTGTTTCATCTGCAGAGACTATGCAGCATCACCTCTGCTTTTGTTCAATAATAACAATACCACAACTTTTTAAGCACATCATTTTTTTCACTGCTAAAAAACAGATTTGATACTCGAAAACGAACTTCATTTGTGGACTTTACTTAACACTTCACTTAACACTCATTTTTTTCACTGCTAAAAACAGATTTGATACTCGAAAACGAACTTCATTTGTGGATTCTCCACCTCGAAACCCCCTTCTTATCTTTGTTGCATTATATTGTGTTAACCTTTAACCTTTTAACAGATTGAGTCGCTTTTTAGCAGCATGAACTTGAAGCGAGCTCTGTGAGCTACAATTCCTGTCTCGATTTGTTGTGATTCGCTTGATTGCAAGAATCAATTAGCCTACCAGGACTCACTGCTAAGAAGCACATGACTATGGAACTGTGTTCTGAAAGCCGGGTCTGCTACTATTCGGTGAGTCCGATTCGGTGAGTTCCTAACCTCTAATCCTAAAACGGCAATGATAATTAGGCTATGGTAGCCTACCCAATAATTAAAAAAAAAATTGAAAAAATCTCCCGTTAAGGGATCGGACTCACCGAAACGGGCCATTCCTCTGAAAGCCAGTACAAACCGCTACTACCACAGCAAATTTGCAGCATCTGGCTAAAACAGATCTTTAGTACGGTATCTACATTGTGAAGTACCGTAATCTACCTTTAACTCACCGCAATACATTTTCAAGTCACACTTGTAGGCAGGCGCGAATCTAAGAGTTTTTTTCGGGGGGGGGCCAGAAAATTTGAAAATCAATTAAAAAGAAAGAAAAAGCAAAACAGATATGAACAATGATACTACGTACGACATATATGATATGCTAAAAAATAGACCAGTGTTTCTCAACCCCGAGTCCGCGGACTCAAATGAGTCCGCGGAAGGGCCTGGATGAGTCCGCGAGCACAGTTGCTTTTGCTAGTAGCCTAGTCAGTTCATATTGTATTACAAATAAAACGTAAAGCTCACAGCTGTTTAAAGGACACGAAACTTCGTCGGCACCTAGAATCAAACCATGGAAATTTTTTAACAAATCTCTTGAAGTATTTAAAGAAAGAGAGCATTAGGTGAAGCGAAGTCGCATTGATCGCCCAACTGCCTGGGGAGGAATAGTATATTCTCACAGTCATGCAGTGCGTGCTTCTTTTGCGGTTGCATGGAAAATCGCTTGTGCAAAAGCACCTCACACAGCTGGAGAAAATTTGATTAAACCAGCATCTGTTGAAATGGCCAGGATAATGTGTAGTGATGCTGTTGCTAACAAACTGGAAATGGTTCCTTTGTCAAACGACACCATGAAGAGGCGTATCGAAGAAATCTCAAGAAATGTTCTGCAACAAACAATTGCTGCCATAAGATGCTGTGAAAGATTTAGTTTGCAACTGGATGAGACAACCGATATCGGAAGTGATGCACAGCTCATGGTGATTGTGCGATATTTTGACACAAATGATTTCGTTGAGCAGTTTCTGTTTTGCTGTCCACTTGCTAAAAATACCACAGGAGAAGAAATATTCAAGAAAGTGGATTACTTCTTTGAAGAACATCAGCTTGAGTGGTCTAATTGCATGTCTGTTTGGGCTGATGGTGCTCCAGCCATGATGGGAAGTAAGAAAGGCTTCATGAGTTTTGTGAAAAAGAAAAACAATAACATTTCGGTTGTTCATTGTCTTCGCCACAGAGAAAATTTGGCAACAAAGAAAATACAAGAAAATCTTGCCATAGTTTTCAAAGAGGTTGTATCTGTGGTAAATTATATTAAATCTCGTCCTTTGAACACTCGCATTTCGTGCTTTGTGTGACGAAATGGGAGCGGAACTCAGTGGGCTTCTGTTCCATTCAACTGTTCGTTGGTTGTCACGAGGAAAGGTGCTTGAGAGAGTGGCTACTCTTAAAGAGGAAACCCATGCTTTTTTAAAAGTCCCTAGAGCAAAATCATGAACTTGCTGATCGCTTTCGTGATGATGAATGGATTGCGAAGTTGCTATTTTTGTTTTCAGCCATGTAAACCAACTGAATAGTTCTATGCAAGGAAAAGAGAAACTATTTTTTGATGTTTTGGAAAGTATTGATGCATTCAAACGTAAAATAAAGCTGTGGATGCATCGAATGAAAAGTGGGAGGTTAGCTGCTTTCCCAGGATTGAACTTATTTGTGGAAGAGAAAGATATCAATTTGGGCGTCATTCTTCCCATCTTTCTTGAGCACCTCAACACATTTCTTTCTGAATTGGATCGTTATATTCCTTGCAACGATTATTGCAGGATTTTTAATTGGGTTCGGAATCCTTTTCAGGTGTCAGCGCTAGAACTTCATTCAGATATGGACTGCATTGCTGAACAGTTGCTTGAATTGCAAAGCCGACAGATGTGGAAAGACAAGTTTAAAAAGGCTTCTTTGACTCAATTTTGGGCAAATGTGCAGCCGATGGAGCCTAGTCTTTCAGATCTTTGCAAGCAAGCTGCAACAGCTTTTTTGCCATTTCCAACCACATAGGCTACCTGTGTGAATCTGGCTTTTCAACTCTGACGATGATCAAAACGAAGTATCGCAATAGACTTCAACCGGAAGATGACATCAGATGTGCACTGACAACCATAATTCCAGAATTCGATAAACTTGTCAAGCAAGTTCAAGGACAAGGCTTTCATTGAGTATGTGTTGAGTGAAAAACAGTGCTTGCTTTTTTCGTTGATACCGTATTAAACTCTCTTGGATAGAAATCAAAAAACCTATTTTTCGTTAATATATAGCTTGAGTCCGCGGATATATACGCGAGCTTGAGAATAGTCCGTGGGTCAAAAAGGTTGAGAACCACTGAAATAGACATTAAAACAACCATTTTCATCAATTGTGATGCCGAGGGACTAATATCAGCTGTTTAGAAGCATATCAAACCATTTGATGCGAAAACATACAATTTTTCACAAAATTTCGGGGGGGCACGGGTCCCCCCCATAAATCCGCGCCTGCTTGTAGGCTACCTTGAAAAAAACGCTTTGTTTCAGCCATAACTTTACACTGTACATCATCCTGTACCGCAAAGCAACAACCATAAAAATACAACTTTTGGTAATGCAAGCAATGAAAAATAAAACTGAAAGTCCGCACCCACCGTTAGCTCTTAGCTCAGTGGTTACGTGCCCGACCTGGCGCTGGTTTGGCTCACGGGACCGGGGTGCAGGCGCGGATTTATGGGGGGGGGCCGGGCCCCCCCCGAAATTTTGTGAAAAATTGTATGTTTCCGCATCAAATGGTTTGATATGATTCTAAACAGCTGATATTAGTCCCTCGGCATCACAATTGATGAAAATGGTTGTTTTAATGTCTATTTTCTAGCATATCGTATATGTCGTAGTATCATTGTTCATATCTGTTTAGCTTTTTCTTTCTTTTTAATTGATTTTCAAATTTTCTGGCCCCCCCCCGAAAAAAACTCTTAGATTCGCGCCTGCCGGGGTGTGCGCTTGAGCAACGTACTTTAGGACTGCTCTCCATGCAGTGGCACCTAGTGGCAAAATTGGACAACTAGATAATTTTTGATGTCTAATTCGATAAATTAGAGCAAAACGTCGGTAATTCTAATTCTAATTCTAATCTAATTCGATAAAAACTTGTTTGTTCTAATTGTAGTTATTATCTAACCTCCAATTTTTTTAAACGTTTTGGTTTGTTTTCAACAGTATTTTTTGGCAAATGGAAAGATACTGCGCTCTTATTATCAACGTTATGCAAAGAAAATGCAATCAAACGATCAAGATCAAAGTGTCATTTCATCCCTGGAGCAGCAAAGTCATGAAAAATGTGATTAATTCATCAATTCACTGACGTTACAATTTATAGGCTATTATGACGTAAGTAGTTTTCTCGCTGTGATGGTGGAATGACACTTTGATCCCGAGTGGCCCCATTGGCATTTTCATCCAACTAAAATACCGTAAGATATGTGACAACTGCGTCCAACTAATTCTAATCTAGTTCAAATTCTATTCTAATTTGTGAAAAATTGCGTACCGGGTAGCTCTAATCCTAGTCTAATTTTTAAAAGCTTAAATTACTCTAATTACAATTCTAATCTAATTTCGAAAGACTACAAAAATTCTAGTTGTCCAAGTCTGCATGGTGAATCGAATAATTCCTCCGCAACAACACTTCAACAATCAGAAAACTTCACTTTGCCAATCTCGGTGGCGGCCCTGCGTCAAAAGCCTCTACAAGTATGTGAAACTACCAGGAATAACCTATCAAGGCTTTGTCCGTTCGAGGGTAAAAATTTAAAAAACAAAACCAAAACCAATTGAACTGATATCGTTGAGTTGAGATGGCATTGTTTTGACTTTGACAGAAATTTTAGTTTTTATATGGCAACTCTGCAGCAAAAAGTGAGAAAAATATGTTGCTTTTACTTTTTTCTACAAACATAACAAAATTTCAGGTCGATTGTCCGCAGGCCTATATTGCTGTGAAGTCTTGGAGCACGAAGACCTCTTGCTATTGGTAACCACCAAAATTTGCAATTTTTTTAGTGCAGCACAAATGTTATTTTAATGAGCTTAAGCAGAAATCCACCTGACTTAATTGCTGTAACAATTGATGGCGGGGCAAAGAATTCGAATGACTATTTACGGTATTAGTGCAAGCAATAAGCTACACATGCATTGATGACTTTGGCGCTTTTGTGATATGTTGTCAATGTAATAAATAAAACAAATTGTAGAAGAGGAGACAACTTTAAAAACAGTTTGATTAAAGTTATATATATAGGGGTGTTGTGACCTTGCCAAATTTTGAAGTGAAAGCTGTCTTTGAAATGCGTTGCTTATGGTAAATGTGGTAGTAAGAAGTAAGGGTATTACTGTAGCCTAAGAGTTATATACTTGATCTTACCATTTGTTTATTGATAAGCTTGAGTGCTTGACAAACTGAGTTTTTGGGCAGATGATTTGTAATGAAAGTTTGAGGTTTCATTTAAAAAAGTCACAGTGGCTATTTTTACCATATATTTTGAATATAGCCTCAGAGACTATATGCGCCTGTTCACTTAAGCATGACATTTTCTCACCTCTTCTCTCGACAACAAAAAAGCTGCATTTATAACCTCTAAACTTGAACAATGTTAAGGTGAATGTTGATTTTGTGTCATGGTTTGCTGGTACCATATGATAAATTTAGGACCATGACTGGTGGTTAGCAGTTTTACTGTGAGAGTTTCTTGGATATGAAACCTGCACGTCTACCGCCATTGCACGCTTCAGAAAAGGTACGTATGTTGGTTCAAGCAATATATAAAGCTGCAATATTTGGTAGTAATTGTATGTTTACAGTAACATCCCAGTTAAGTTCGCATCCATTTTTTAAGTTTGCAAAAATATGACAAAATCTAGGTTCAACTTTTTCAGTAATTTATTGATATGTGCATTGTGCAAGTAATCATTTTATCAAACTGAGAGTTAAACAAGCAAGAAGCAACATTGCAATGCTAAAATTCACAATTTAAACATAATATATCATGGATGGTCACCTGATGTGTTTTATAGGCTAGGCATACTCTCTTTTGCGATACGCTTCCAAAACCACCTGCCTTAATTTTCGTTGAAAGTGTTCGAAGGAACTTTTCAGTTTGTTATAATCATCTCCTGCTTGAGTTTGCACATCTAGACACAACAATTGATCTTCAATTTCAGGAACTTTGTTGTAACGCACAAACCCATCAAAAATGACATCATTCTTCGTAGATCAGACGATCTGTGCAAGCTTCGGTAACCATATTACCACTCTCATCTTCTGACCACATCATTTGTTGCTAGCATTGTTTCCAACACCTCATTGATGTCATTTAAAATTTTTAGCAAGAACTTTTTGTTGTGTTGATCATCATCATGCACCAGGGTTGAGAAAAACCCGGGTTTTTTTAAAAAAGCCCAACCCGCCCGGGTTTTTTTAAAAAAACCTGGTTTTTTTTGGTTTTTTTTGGTTTTATTGGTTTTTTTAAAAAAAGAGTACGGTAGGTTCATGCTTATTTCACCTCATAACTACTTTTTACGAATGAAGTGCCTTTCACTCACAGTACATGCTTGCATAACTCAATAAAATAATCCACTAAATGCTCTGAAAGAGCCATGCGTTAGAATCCAGAATCTGTAATTGGTAAATAGCCTCCTAAATTGCATTACACATCATATATACAGACTACAGTAGAGTAGTACTTTCACCAGTTTAACTATAAGGCTTTCTTGCATAAATGAGTTTTAGTGTAGTATACACAAAGTGACATTACTTGATTTTTGTGTACTGTATAATATCCACTGCGTTTTCAGTTTATTCTTGGAAATTTACTTCACAATCACATCCTTAAGTCCTAATTTAAAGTTTGTTTTAAGTGCTTTGTAGTGTTTTTGTTTATTTTTTTAATTTTCTTATAAAAACTGGACAAATATGATGCTCTAGGTTTTTATATGTTTTTTTTTTGGTTTTTTTAAGTAGGTTTTATTAAAAAAACCCACCCGGGTTGTTTTGGGTCCGGTAAAATACCAACAACCCTGTCATGCACTAACTCTTCTATAGTGCTTTCGTCTATTGGAATATTTACTGCTTTAAAGCTGCACAATAGATTAGCCATCAAATCAACTTCTTCATCAGCTCCACCACTCAATATTAGCAATTCAGCCTTGTTGAAAGCATTCTTTATTGTCGCATCCGATATGGCGTCCCAGGAAAGCTTGATATATATATTGAGCTGCATGTAGCATATGAGCATTGAGCAGGGTTACCATAAGCAACACCTGCTGCTCCTCTTCAAAGCCTTTTTGCTTGTTCTTAATCTTTTCATCAATTTTGTAAAAATCAAACACATCTTGAAATATTTATATATATACATCTTATTTTAGTACTGCAATAATTTCCATGTCACAAGGCTGTTTCCAACTTTTGCTGTTGGGTGGAATTATGTTTCTAACTATGACAGCAGGAAAAGGGGTTTACAGGCATTAAGCCTTCATCAACTAGAACTAAAGCTTGATCGATATCACTTTTTCAGGCCGATACCGATATTTATGAAATTTTTAGACCGATACTGATATATCAACTACGAAAAATTTGTTCCCAACAAAGTTATTAAGCAACAAACCAGTCCAAGAAAGTTTATGCATTGGTTGCTGTAATGGAAAAATCATTCTTAACACTAATCACAAAAAAAAGAAAGAAGCAACTAAATGCAATACTGTTTTGTGTTCAATTCAATAATGAAAGTTCAACAGTTTCAAATTGTAGTTTTAAAAAACATAGTTTCCCAGCATTCACGCCAAGAAGAGAACATCTTTTGTCATCATAAAGCAGTTCAGCAGTGTTGAACACTCATTTGCTAGGGACAGAAGTAGCTAGAAGAGTTCCCTTCCACGTGCACAAAACAAGACATTTGAAAACATTTGACATCTTTACAAACACGTTTGAGCAAGTTGTGTTTCTTCTAAAGGCATGTATGACTAGTTTTGAGTGTGCTTTTGCTAAATAGCCAATACAATATATCGGCTACCCCTGATATCGGCCGATAAATATCGACTGACCGATATATCAGTCGAGCTCCAACTAGAACAAGACACAGACAACATGAGTGCAGAAACATGAACTATTAAATTTGATGAGGACAGGGAATTCAGGGATGTTAGGAAAAACTATGTTGATGGTGTTTGGTATGCCAGGCCTCGAAATTCCGGCGGTCATGGCGGACATGACCTCCGGAATGACCTTGAATGTCTGCCGAGGCCAACTCATTGGTCGGTCATAAATGACCGCCGCAACATTCTTGACAAAAATATCACATTAGAGTGGCATGGTTAACGAGTTGATGGCAAAAGTAGCCATTTTTACATCATTTCAACGCCTTGCAATGTTGCCTTGAAATAAAGTTGTCTGAACTTTTCGGCAGGATATGTATTCTAATTTTAACAATAAGGATTATTGCGTTACATTGATCGTTTGTTAAAAAGAAACGTCACAGAGAAGCAAGTCTCAGCTGGGTTCCGCACGTGCTAAGGCGAATGTGGTGACCTTATTCACCCTGATACTGATAGAAATAGAATTTCTGCACAGAAGGGAGGGTGGTGTTAGACTAACACTATTGTGTTAGTTAGTTAAACACTAACACTACTGAGGGCTAACACTATTGAGCCACTAATGCGCAATTGTCTCTACGGTCCTGACATGGAGATTTACCACCCCGCGCCGGCAATACTCGCTTGGCACAACGATTCTATAATGCGAAAACCACGGAATAAGTGATCGTAGTTGCTTTTGTAATAAGGAAATTTGAATTGTTGTTTTCAATTGTGTTTATTGCGTCATTACACTACACGACTGTCATTAAGGCACTGATCTATTTGCAAGCAATCTGCTCCAGTACATTTACTTCAGGGTCGGTTAATTAAGCCATCAACCATTGCAGAGTCATTCTGTTGTAGAAAATCTTCTTCTACAAACACGATTACACAATACTGTAGTGTGATTTTGTGCAAAATCTACATGTAAAAAATATGTCCGGTTGAGATATTAAATGTCTGCTGAAAGGGCCAGTCCGGTAGGACATGCATGACCGCCGGAAAAAAGTACAAATTTCGAGGCCTGTATGCCCAATTGGATGATGAGGAATGCCCTAATGATCAATGTGTCCAGCTTTGCTGATTTAAGCTGTGTATTACGTTCGTCATAATACAATTATTAAACGCGCTGTGAGGCATAACTACTAAGTTTGCAGCTACCACCTAAGTTTGCACAAACTGCTCACATTCAAGTTACAAACTTAATTGGGATATTACTGTAATAATATATAGTTGCACTTTACGTACTGTAGCCTATTGCACAAACAACGTATACTATAGTCACTTCATTTAACTCGAAACCTTTGATTCAAGCATTTGTTTTTGCTGCATGTTATCTTCATGTACATTGTACAAGGTATGACAAAAAAGTAATGGGACTGCTGTGATAATTTAATTTTAACACTATTTTTCCATGAATTGCAAATTGCCTCTTCAAAGTAGTTTCCTTCCAAGTTAATGCACTTTTGCATTCAATCCTGCAATCACTTGACAAACTCCTCTTCTTTGAGAGGATCTTGAGGTCCCTTGTCACTGGAGATGAGAAGTTAGTTCCTTTTAGAAAATTCTTCAGTTTAGGAAAAAGCCTAAAATGGCAGGGTGCCAGATATGGGGAATATGAAAGGTGGTCGAGAGATGATATTTGTTTTTTGACCAAGAGCTGCCTCACTAATGGCGTTGTGGGCAGGTGCATTGTCATAGTGAAGGAGCCATGAATTATCACTCCACATAGCTAAGAAGTTGTGTTGCATAGTGAAAAAGTGACTTACCAATTAGCATTGATCCAAGAGCATGGCGGATACAGTACCATAAGTACTGTTACTTTTTTGCCACACCTTGTAGATTGATTTGCTGTTGAGGTAGGAAATAATGCCATAATGTTGGGGTGCTTGTGTTCCATGTCCATTTTTGCCATTTAGATTTAAATCTGCTAATTTTTCAGGCAAAGTTGGTCCCACAATTGTTAGTATCTGAAAAGCAACCAAGTCAGGAACAGCGCAGTGAAACCAATGTAGCTTCAACTGCTGGTGGTAGTGGTAAGTATATATTTTGGGAATGTAGTTGCCAATCAGTGTTACATTATGCTACTCGAAAAATTGACCCTAGCTTGTAACGTTTTAATCTATCTAGTACATACATGATATAACAGCAACATATTGTATAATATGTGAGGTGAATTTGTGTTGTAATTAATGTATTCGTCAAGTGCAAAGTTTTTGCAACTGCTTTATAATCAGTTTTACACTTTAGATAACAAGAATAATTGCAACTTAATCTTGCAGGATCCGTGAAAGAAGCAAACTTGACAAAAAGTGACTAAAAATATCAAGAAAACTGTTGTAAGGCTTTACTGCCACTTTGACACTTTGTGGCAGAAAGCTGGTTAAACAAACTGTGCTGTTCTTTTTGCCTCGTTTCTGTACTTTTGACACTTGAGGTCTTTGTCAAAGACATGTAGCATCATGAAAAAGAACACAAATTAATTATACACAATCATTTATTTTTTATAGGTTTAGAAAGTTTTCCTTCTTTGTCTACGACCAAAGAAAATGTGCAAGCAGTTACAAACAGACCAACTTCTGAAAAACGCAACAAATTTGAAAATGTTCCTTTCTTGTCAGAAGAAGATGCACTCAGTTCATCAGCTTCATTAGGCACTGATAACTTTGATGATGCAATTCCCCCACCTACGCCTCCTAAACTTGATCTCATAGCTCAAGTTGGAAATAGTGGCAAATTGAGAAGACCTCAGCAATCTCCAAACTGTCTCCATCTAACGGTAACTCGGATTGTGATAAAGAATTTTTTATTCTCTACAGCTGCGATTATCTTGTTTTGTTGGACATGTCAATGTCATCCCTTTAAATAATTATAGAGATGACTGTTAATGATTAAAAGTTCAAAGTGAATGGTACTTTGAGACCTTCAGAATTTCGAAGCAAAATGATTGTATTTTACCATAGCAGTCAATGAAATTTCTTTAGAATGTGTTCTTGCTATCTTTGGTATATTTTGAAAGGCAGATTAGTTACTGCATGGTCTCAAGAGTGACAGAGATAAAATGGGTTATTTGAAAACTGCTGTATAAAGTTAAAAACTTATTCCTCGAAATGATCAACAGACTCCAAGATCAGAGAGCAAAAGCCGAAGTGCCGGGGAGGCATCATCGAAGCGATGCACCTCCTGTGAGCAACCCACTCCAACCAAACCGCTTGTTCTCTTCACATACAAGCAGTTTAGGTATTTTGTATAGGCCTATTAAGTCATTTCAAATTTATATTGCCCATTTTTTAGAAAATGATCATTGTTTTAAAAGTTATATACTTATATATATGTCATTTTAGTGCTCAATGTCAAATAATTTTTGAATTGACTAATTAAATTTTAAATTTTCCCATATCAGATGAGTATTACTAAACAACCTAAGTTCCCGAGATTTAATAATCTTTTTTTTTTGGCCACAAGAGGCTTCCAAACTTGAGTAGGATCCAAATTAAGCAAAATAAGGTAATTAAAATTGTTACAGAAGCATTTGAAATAAAAACGAAATTACTGCCACTCTATTAAGATAACGGTGTATTGAATTTGTTCAAATTTTATAATAACAAATAACCGGAGAACTTCAAAAATTCATTCACAACAACAACAACACAACAACAACAACTATACAATATACAATTATACATTCGTATAACACCTGACACTCAAGTTCCAATTCGCTTTACACCCAACAAGCAAATGCCCAATTATTTCAAAAAAAGTTTACAATGCATGGAAATCAAGGTATGGGACAATTTACCCGCAAATATAAACACATGAAAAACGGCTACAAACTGTTCAATAAAACCTGCAAAAATACTTCTTCAGTATTATAAGCAAGAGCTGCTGAAGCGACAACCAATAACCTACCTGATTTCACCTCCAATGTCATTATTATTATTTTTGCATTTCTTGCGTCCATATTCTTTTTTTTTCTTCATTGTGTCAATTTGTCATTTAAAACGCAGTACTTGTTTTCGTATCCGTTTGAATGAGAGAGTGCGGACTCGATGACCTCCTATGCTTTCTCAAGGCTACAGTGTTTTGCACCTCCTCGTTGGTGCACAATTGCACACTGTATGTTTTTTTATGCACATTTGTTTCGCATCCAAACAATAATAAATGACCATCTATCCATCCAAACCGGGTTGAATATATAAAAAAAAAGTGAAAACTTTTCTTGTCTGCTTGTGATCAGTTTCTAGTACTTCATGGTTCGGTTGTGCTCCAGTTGTTTTGTTTATTTTTAGAATTGAAGTTGAACGTTGGAAAAAGAACAAGAAAATAAATCGATTGAAGGAATTTTATCGAACAGCATTTGAATCCTTTAAATCTATCAATGAAACTTTTAAAAAATCAAAGTCAGTATTGTCATATCTTTTACTCGCTTACCGTATCATTGTAGTTTTTGTTTACAGAAAGCATGAGGTGTGGTAGGTACGCAAATCACCTAGTGTCTACGTAGTTCCTAGACACTGGGCCTTGAAGACTTTGATCCATATATAAAGGATATGTGTTGCCAGTTGAGTACAAGGTGTCCTCGCAGAACATAGGATTGCTCATCACTTGTTGTCAGGCAGCAGCTCTCGCCACATTGCAAATATATAACCTGACTTGTTTTCTTTCATTCGGGCTTGGTTTCTTAATTTATTAGTTGTTTAATGGCCAGGTAAAGTAGGGTTTATATATAGTTGTTTTATGTCATTTACTCATATCTTGACAATTCAACAACAGCCTCTTAAGCAAAAAAGAAGAGGTGTAAAAAGCTAAGCAAGGTTATTTTTTGTGTTAGTTTAAAGTACGTTCAATCACGTACCAGTTCAATCATGAACATTTTACCTGTTTATTATTGAACTGACCCGTGTGAAAATAAATTGGTTTGTATTACAAGATATGTAATCGAGTCGTTCATATCAAGTATTGTTGTATTGTAGGTTTGACACCAGTCCGAAGAAAGTTCATTTTCTTGATTGGGCAAATAAATGACTTTTTTATCAATGTCTTCCTTTGTGAACTGTTGTTAAGCAGCTTGATGCAGCAGTCAGCTTCACTGACCGTAGATCCAGTTTTGCCTTTATTGAATAATATTTTAACTAAATTGGTTTTGAGAACTTTTTTATACTTCAGACCGAGCTGCACTGCTTTAGGCCCAATAAAACCCCATCAATTGCGCCAGGCTGCAAGTGCAGCAAGCTATGTGTGTGATATCAATTTACAACAGAAGTTTGTTGGATTTGTTCATGAAACATTGCTGGAAATGGTAAGTGAAAAGTGAGAAAATAGGGTTGAGTTTACTTTAAAAAAAACTATCTACGCCAAAAGGCAGCAAATAATCGTAACAAAACCCAACGTCCCTTTTTTGTAATCATTATATATAAAGTCTGTTCTCAACTTCTAAACCTTAGTGGATAATGTGAGCAGACTTGCAGAGTGCCCTGTTAAGAACTCAAGAGGCCCTTTCAAGCTAAAGCTCAAGTTCTCTTTCATTGTTTTATTTCTTCAAGTAGTTCTTGATCGGCTATTGTGCTTTTTACAAGTTTCTTTTTATAGTGATCTTGTTTAATTTATGTTATGAAACATTTGTTTCAAGGAAAAGTAATGTGTATTTTTGCAGTGTCCGTTTTGAAATGAAATTTGTTGAACTTTGTAATTATTCCTATTTTTGTGTCTTTGGTGCCTTTTACAGTCGGACATGTGTATGTGTGAGTTTCAGAAGCGAAAGTTTCAAGTGGCAGTGGCACTGCAATCTTTGTTCATTTTATTTGGCCTTATTTCTTTACGTTTTGGATATTAATATTGTTAAAATATCTTTTTCGTCATAGCCGAATTTAAAACGGAGAAAAAATGTTCCAAGTGTGCTCTTCAAGATGAGACATAATTGACCTTGACGGCGAAGAAAGTCAAGGATGTTATGCTTTTGATAACGTAATCGAATGTGGTAATGTCACGGCCATCAGCCCTCCGTTCATAAAAATTAAAATATTTTCAGAGATTTCAGTTTCTGTGTTTGATCGCATTCAGCTTATTGAGAATAATTTGTTGAAATAAAAATTCGACATCTCCTGATTTATTTTCAGCCAAAAGAAATCCAAATGACGTTGCTGAAAGGGATCATAAATTGCTTGCTGAATGAATGGAAAGGGTAGGGACACATTCTATTGTTCAGTTATCGTACTTGGTTGGTTTGAATGTTGATCTTCGGACTGAGAAAGCCTCTGAAAAGTTATTCCTTCTAGTTTGAGGCTATTATTTATTATTTTAGTTTCGCATACTTGCAGAGGCTTTGAATCACTGACGCAAGGCCGGTTACCATGGTCACCAAGATTGACAGCTAGTGAAGTTTCCACTTGTTGTCTGTGAATTAATCCATCCACTAGGTGCCGCTGAATGAGGATCAGTCCTGAAATGCGTTGCTCAAGCGCACACCCGGAAAGCCGAACCAGCGCCGCTTGATCTGGAGTCGGGCACGTAACCACTGAGCTATCGGCGCGGACAAATTTGACGTACACATTTTACCTACGGTGGCAGTGTGCGTGTGTAAATGAGTGTTGTGCACTCAGCAGTGACGTATTACGGTAACGAAATTTTTTCGTTTTTGTCAGGATCATTGCCGGTTTATGGCGTTTTGTATACGAAGTCTTTTATTTTTCAAACACAAACCAATTTATTAGTTTAGGTAATTTCTTCAAGCATAGTGTTTATGTCGCAATGTGTATGGTTTACTTACTGTGGCACAAACCTATGTCCTATGCCCCCTACTGAGACTTGAGGTTTGGGAATTTCTGTTTTAGTTGCCTCAACAACATTGATGACAGGAGAATGTCTAGGTTTTTGTTCATGGGCTGTTTTGTGTGAGAATCTGAACTTAGCCTATCCGGTGCCACTCTAGGTTTAAGTATTTTTTAAACTAATCTTACCAGCTGTCGAACGAGAGTTGAAGCCCCAGCACATCCTTACCCACTTGGTTATTCCGTGCTTGTGTTGCTTCGAAGGAGGATATCTGAAGCGATATGTTGTTTGTGGACGTGCATTTGTGCCACCTATATTGGTACAATGTTGTTGTTTGATCTCCAGAGAGAAGTCGCAATCCGACCTTCGTGCATATTTTGTTCTTCTGCAAAATCCAATATTCGGCCGATTGGAAGCCTACCGGGTCTATGCTCATTTGCTCCGACAAGTAGCGACATTGAACGAACGTGATCAATATTTAATGACACATTGGTTAAGAAGGTAATGTTGGCTTTTGCCCGTTAATCAAACTTCTATCTATTTGATGCAGCGTTTTGTTGGGTCGCGAATATCGAGTTTTGTTTTTATTCCTGAGAATGGCTCGAAAAAACCTCGACTTTGTTTCTAAATTTGAAATTGTACTTAACTTGATAGCATTAGTTTTTCCCAAGCTTTTGACCATAGCAGTTGCTAGGTAGCTCTTGTAGGCATGAAAAGTTTTTTTTTTGTAAAGAATTAGTGAACCTTATGCATAAAACGAAGTTTGGTAGTTTGTTTCTAATGAATTTGCATTTTAAGGATAGTAGCACCTAACACGAATCTTGTCTTTGACCTAAAGTAAAACGCGAACAAGGATAAGGAGAACTGAACTTAAAGCGTGGCTTGGTCTTATTTACCCATTGGTAACTCTTGAACTATTTTTGAATATCCTCAACATCACGTTTGTTTTATTATTTTTATATTATAACACATGTAAAATCTTTTTAGTGTCAGGCTGACTGAAACCTAGATTTCGGGTGATTTGAATCCTGCAGGGCGTATTTTTTGTAGATTGTCTACTCAAAAGTTTCGTCATGTGATTGGTCGATTGCATCAATTTGTGACGCTTCGCCTCTTTCCTGGCCAATCAGACGATCTTCCTCCGATGAGCGATTGCGGCTGGTGGATTCCTTCTGCTGTTAAAGTCTTGTCTTTGTTCAGTAAGCGCCATAACTTATTGCGTTAGCTTTTATTGAATTAATTCGTTAACAAGTTTATGGTTGTATACAATTCTGATTGTATCAATTGTGTTCAGTCAAGTACTTCAACGAAATATTTCAGAACATACGCAGTTGATCAGACATGGCTGCAACTTCTTATTCTCTGTGCATATCAGTCCGGTGCATACATTTTCGTAAATGCTTTTCATTTTACTTTGCATTGATGAGATAAAATTACTGTTCGAAATGATGTGTGTTTGCTTCTAACGTGTTGTCTGTTGTTGCCGTTCAGACAAGGCAAACAACCTGATGAAGCCCCGCATGGTCTCCTTCCGTGAGTTTTACAACCACACGCTCGACCATATTGACGTCATGGCCGAATTCCGGCAGTGGGAAAGTCCCGCTTCACATTCAGGGTAAGAAACGTGTTTTATTAGTAATTACTAGGTGTGTTACTAGAAATGTGAGTCGTCTTTTTTGTGTAAAAAAACATTTAAAAAAAATGAAAATAAAAAAACGATTGTTTTTATTTTTGCACCAACAATCTGTCTAAAACTTAAATATTTCAGAAAAGCAAAAGTACGAATTTTGTTTCAACATTTGTGTCATAGCAACTGGAAAATAATAAATCTTTGTCTTGTGCTTGAGATTGTGTGTTTACTACTCTAGTTGGTTTTGTGCTTAACAGCTTTTTTGTTCAGGTTCACATTTTGTCAGTATCCATTCACACTGAGCCTAGTGTCGAAGTTACGAATCTTACGTCACGACCAGGAGAGGCAAATGATTAGATGCGCTAGAGATGAACTTGTTGCTTCCATAAGAAGGTCAGTGCCGTGTGTGTGAGGAAATAACATGCTCGACGGTGCTCAAGTCTTTATTGGAACGTTTCGTAGATATCACATTATCAAGCTTTGGACGGCAGCTTCATAATACTCTGTAGTTCACCGTCATTCACGTTTTAGAAATGATTTTCTCAGTTGGTTATTATAAAATTACCAGGCCTGATAAATTCCAACCAAACAAAACGAAACAATTGCTGGTAATCCAACTGCAAGGCTCATTTTGCTGTGTATTCAATCTGTCTTTTACACCTTCCTGTGCAGACGGCCTACCCGTAGACCCAGCGTCAACCAGTTATTTCTCAACATATCTGTGCGAAGACAACATCTGCTTCAAGATTCCCTGGAGCAAATATACGGGTACGATGTTAAGCATTTTCTTGATATTGTATCACATCTGTATTTGATCTATATTGAGTCGTATGCGTTATGTTAATCTGATCAACATGCCGTGGTAATGCACATGATAATTCAATGCGGTGTTTCAGCGGCATTGTACTTCTTCACGTGCCATGCCAACTCTAAACCTAAGTCCAATACGCGTTGTCTTCATTCATTATATGCTTGCTACCGCATTGCCACAATGTTGTTCGGCTTGGCTTTGGTGCATGGAAGAAAGTGACATATTTGTCAATAAATACAAAGGTGTGCTCTCCGGGTGTAATCGATGGCATGTTTCTGCCGCACTCAACTTACATGAATAATAATGTTTTTTTATTCTAATCAATTACTGGGTTAAAAAGTTAAGCCACGTGAACTGAACATGTTTTTTTCACTCGCACTGGATATTAAATTGTACGACATATGATTACCCTTGTCTACATGTCCTTCGAATCGAATTACTGAAAATGTGATAAATAATTGATGAAACAGGAACAGAAGCCAGCTGAAGAAGAAACTACGTGTTGAGTTTGTGGACGAGCCCGGATACGACATGGGAGGCTTGACAAAAGAATGGTTCTTGCTTCTTTTGAGAAAGGTAACTTTTTTGTGAAACTAGCTCGTGTTATTGTTTATGTCTGCTCTACTGATCTACGTAGACTATTAGTTGCCATGATATCACTGGTTGAATTAACATGACAGTCTGGATATTGACTCCGAGTATTTTATTTTAATGAGATGTTACGTGCTTTTTCGGAACTTGCTGACTAATTAGAGCAGAGTTCCCAACCTTTTTGAGCTTACGGCACCCTAGAGGAGAGAAAAATACTTTGTGGCACCCTTGCAGCAGTTTGTTGGAAGAAACTTTAACCGTTTCATACCAAACACTTTGAAAAATGGTATTCATCACATAGCTTCTCTGCTTGACTTTTAGCTCTAATGCAGTGTGGAGAAAAGTGACACGTTCGCTTGTTATGTCTTTAGGAAAGCAAATTAATAATAACAACATCAGAAACAGGGTTGTCGGTATTTTACCCGACCCAAAAAAACCCTTGTGGGTTTTTTTAAAAAAGCCCACTTAAAAAAACCCAAAAAAACCCATAAAAAAACCCAGAGCATCATATTTGTCCAGTTTTTAATAGAAAATTAAAAAAATGAACAAAAACACTACAAGGCACTTAAAACAAACTTTAAATTAGGACTTAAGGATGTGATTGTGAAGTAAATTTCCAAGAATAAACTGAAAACGCAGTGGATATTGTACAGTGCACAAAAATCAAGTAATGCCACTTTGTGTATACTACGCTAAAACTCATTTATGCAAGAAGGCCTTATAGGTAAACTGGTGAAAGTACTACTCTATATTGTATTATTTACCAATTACAGATTCTGGATCCTAACGCATGGCTGTTTCAGAGCATTTGCCTAAATGGCCATTGGCCACGCAATTGCTCATCCATTAGTCATTACTATATAAAATATATATATAAATGATAAAAAATATTTAAACGTGATGGCATAAATGCTCCTTGCCTTCAAATCTAAAGCAAATGATGCAATAATGTGATTTCTATTTTCTACCACGGTAGCATCAACTTGGTATAGAAATCATTGGATGATGCAACATCCAACTTGATCTTGAAATTAATGGATGATGCAACATTCAAGCAACAACAGCCCTAGTGCATTATTTTATTGAGTTATGCAAGCATGTACTGTGAGTGAAAGGCACTTCATTCGTAAAAAGTAGTTTTGAAGTGAAATAAGCATGAATCTTCCTTTTTTTGCATCTTTTTTAAAAAAACCCAATAAAACCCAAAAAAACCCGGGTTTTTTTAAAAAAAACCGGGCGGGTTGGGCTTTTTTAAAAAAACCCTGGTTTTTCTCAACCCTGATCAGAAATCAATATAACTGAAGTAACACAGCAGTTTTACTTGGAAAATGAATGCCACTCTGAAACGGCATTTTGAAAAGAAAGCAAAGCAGGCTATAGTTTAATTATTTCAAAGTCAGTGTGAAATTTGTTCTTAGTTTTGCATTAAAATCCCATTTAACATATATCTGGGTGCACATTCAATGAAGCTACTCTCATTTCTTTCTTTCTTTCTTGTAGCCTTTTAATTTTTCTGTTTTGATGTTTGTCAAAATGAAAATCCAATTTCTTATTGGTATAATGTGGAAAACTGTAGTGAAATCACTAACGCCTTGTCTCCAATGCAAGGATATTTATTTCGAATTTTTATCCAGAACTTATGAAGCACCTTCCTGTGTATCAGCTTCATATTTCCGTCGTTACGCATATCTGTTAGTTTGTCTCCCTCTTTGAGGTTCAAAATAACATGAGTCCGGTGATGAAAATGAATCTCTTAGCCATGCATTATTTTCTGTTCACATCTTTGGAAAATAATTCTTAACGTTTTTAACAAAGATTCGAAATGCTATGTAACTAATGGAAGGATTTCTTTGTTTTTTGTTTTGGAAATATTGAAGATAGATAAAAAATGGATTTGAGAAATAGTTTGCGTCATCCCAGAGTATTATAAATGTCATCCCAGGTGCTGCGGCACCCCGGTTGGGAACCACTGGATTAGAGAAATACTTGTATTTTTAGGCTGACAAATCATCTTTAGAAATATTTACAGCATTTTGAAAACGTGTTTTCACCTATTAGGGCGCATCTGTGGGCGTAACTGCGATTTGGCATTACGTTAATAACACATCAAAGTTTGTAGGTGCAATTAACATTTCTAAGTGCTGCTAGCCACCACTCCTCATTACATCGGAGGAAGGGTTTACGCAGGTAGTATTCAGTCGTTTCCACAAACTTAATTGCCAAATGATAATTACAAGACATGTCTCGTAAATTCGCGAAACGTGTTTTATTAATACGCTATTGGCGATCAAAATATTGACATAAAAAAAAGATCAGAACATTGATTTAAGTTATAATATCGTTAAAATAACGAGACTTTTGTCTCAGTACTTGTCTGGTTACAAAATCAACTAACATGGTACATTTCACTGAGGGCGATGTTTCACTAGCTTTCCGATACACGACTTTGTTACTTTATTGTCATGTTCCCGAGTTTGTTTTTTTTATTTGTGTTTGTTTTAGTACATTGTCTCAAATTAGAATATTGTAGAAAATACTTAATAGTCCATTTACGTTGTTGGTGATAATCCACAAGGCGTGTCTGTGCAGTCTTGCGATGCATGGATAACCATTTAAAATTGATGAGTGAAAGCGAATATTTCAGGTTAGACTTAATAACACTTTCATGCATTATTGATTTCTCATGACTGGCACGACCGCCTTGACTGAACGAATAAAAATGATCGCAACGTCATTTAATTTTCTGGTTGGCAGCACACTGACAAAAGCGTTAGATACTCGTCAGTCATATCCACCTGGTATTGGAAATTGTATGTCGGCTTATTACATAACTCGGGTGGACAAAACAATGATATGAATTATCAGAAAGGTCACTAGGTATCGGAAGCTACTAAGTTAGTGTGCTGTTGTTTTGTGCGCTGGAGCAACAATCGGAATTTTCACTCAGTCGATCTCGGTGACCAGGCAATACAGTGACCGTATGCGAAAACTGCAAGGATAATTATTGTCTAATTAATCTACGTGTTCTTTTGTACCGCATCGTATTCACGGTCAGCTGCTATTCGGAGAATCCGATTCGCAGAAATCTCAATTCGGAGACAGCCTTTTTTCGGAGATTTCTAAAATTTCACAGCGGCATCTATTTATTCAAAGGAATTAGCTTATTATAGACGTTAATCAAATAAGGTCTCAGCGAAAAAGTCTCAACTGAAATTTCTAGATAGCGCTACAAGATATCAGCTAATTTACTATTACATCTACCTCACTGAAACAATAACTTGTCGTTTGCATCGGTATGGGAAGGTAAGCACAAAAACCGCTTACTCAAATGATCCCTATAAAGCCTCTAAATAAACAGAGATTTAATCCCCGAATTAGTTTTCTCCGAAAAAAGCTGTCTGTCTCCTAATTGGAATTTCTCGAATCGAGCCATTCCGTCGTATTCACTTAACAGTGCATCAACAAAAAACAAAAATTTAAATTAAACAGTCGTTGCAAATACTTGTTGTTAATCTTGTATTGCATTTGGACTCCATGAAATTCAAAGCTGGAGATTGCAACATATCGTGGTTTTTCTTCTAATAACAAGCATTTTGTCACTAGGTGTTATCACCTGATTATAACACGTTCGTCTACAATGACAAGTCAAGAACCTACTGGTTTGCTGACAACGCCAGTGAAAATTCTTCGGATCTCTTTCTTGTTGGTGTGGTATCCTTCGTGACGTTGTTTGCTCAATCTGTGATACAAACTATTCTTTAAATTTCTGCAGTTTAGACCTATCACACCCCATTGATGATGTTTTTACTTAAGTAGATCTCTTGTGTCCAATTTGTGGTGCAGCGAATGATCGAATTCACCTCAGTGATACTGTACCGTTGACAGATGTATTGTATTGTTGTATTGGCCTTAAAATGCACGCGCTGATTACACTTGCACAAGTTTTAACTGTAAATCCCATTCTCAATTAGACTGATAGCGAGACAGCAGAAATAGATGCCAATTGCCAATCGGCGCGAAGGTTTCTTCCACTGGCAGCTTTCTGCTCTACCTAGCCTTGCCCACCTTTCAACACTTTGTATATTTGCTTACTGAATGCTTATCCTAATAGAAATTCATTCACCTTTCAGTTAACTGTTTTGTTCGGAGGAACCTTAAATTGTTATGGTTGATGCATTTCATAGTAAAATACATGCATCAGTCAGATGCAATTTAAGGCTCCTTCAAACAAAACTGTTGTTTTGTTTACATTATAACGTGTTTACAAATTACATAGTAAAAATAACTCTTTTGTTGTATTGTCTTGTTATTGTTAAGCGTTTCTTAACCGATACCCAATGCAGCTCATGGGGTTAGCAGTGTACAACTGCACTACTCTTGATATAAGACTCCCCTTGGTTTGCTATCGGAAGTTGCTCTCCTCATCTCCTCCATCCATTCCATCACCATCCCACCCAGCTGACACCCTTTCCACTCCAACTTCCTCTTCCTCAGCCACCAGCCAATCGAAACCCTCCGCAAAGGTATCCAAACCACCCCCTAAAACTGCCCCTGTCCCACCTCACCCCCGACAGCCCCCGGGCACTGTACCGGTGACACTGGATGACCTTAGAGGTGTAGACCCGGTAAGTCAATTATTTATGCATTGGTTTAACTATATCAAATCAACATGATCAGCAAGTTAGTTCATATGCAAAAGCTTCTGGATTAATTTTAATGTTTCATTTGTTTAATGTAATTATGCATTTGATATTAATCTTGGCTTTTCCATTTTGATTCATTATTTATATCTCCTACTGGTAACCTGAAGAGATTTTGAAACCAATCTCCCTTCAGGTAGTATTGAATCAGTGACCACATGATTGAGAGCTTATAAGTTCCCAGCGAGCAAAAATACGTCTTTTTGCATGGATGCATCGTCTGCACGTGTTGGCTCAAAGCGAAAAGCACACATTTTCTACCTAGTTGAAACGATGTGAGCAAGCAAATGTTTTCTGGCGACTGCACTGATTATATTTGTTGAACTGTCTTCACTTAAGGACTTGGCGCATGGTCTTCAAGAGCTTCTCAGTTATGAAGGCAACGTCGAAGAAGACTTTTGCTTGACCTACCAATCGTCTCAGGACAATTTTGGAACAGTGAAGACTGTTTCCCTCAAACCTGGCGGAGACAAAGTTCCGGTGACGAACGAGAACAGGAGCGAATATGTCCACAGTTTGCTGAATTACAGACTCAACCAGTCGGTCTATAGGTGGGTAACGGGTGATGTCATATCTTAAATTGAATCACTAAACCTTTGTGAACTTGGTGAAGTTTGTGAAGTCTTAGACTCAACCAGTCGGTCTATAGGTGGGTAACGGGTGTTGCACTGCTAGATGTTAGATCTTAAATTGAATCACTAAAACTTTGTGAACTTGGTGAAGTTTGTGAAGTCTTATAACGTATGGTTCTGCAAAACCTGCGTGAAAATTTTGTGAAAACGTGGTTTACTTACTTCTGGTCGTGGGATCTTCTTCGTTGGAATCTTTTGTGACTATGGTTTACCATTTTGCCAAGACAGAGTGACAATGTTTCTTGGACTACACCGAAAATCAACCAAGAAGGAGCTTATGTGTGCCTATATTTCAATACAATTTCCATTCCAGGCAATTCCTCGCCTTCTACCACGGCTTTCACATGGTCTGCTCCTCCAAGGCTCTGTCGTTTTTGTGTCCTGAAGAGCTGGAGATCCTCGTCTGCGGGAGCAGTGGATTCGATCTTGCGGACTTGAAAAAGTTCACAACCTACCAGGTAAGGGTGGCGTCATGTTGAAGAGTTCATGAAACAAAGACACTTTGTTTAAAGCGACGTTGGTATTGACGCATCAAATATGTGACGTTGAGATGTGTAGCGTTTGAAGATCTAAGATTAAGTAGTTTCTTAGTCCACCTGCAGTATTTTTGTCACGGAAGAGTTATCCCATTGATCTAAGTTATTTTTGTTTCTATTTGGAACATCATTGAAGAAAACATCTTGATTTAACCCTTAACTTAAAAAACTTTTCCTTAAAAGGGGGTGATGGGAATGTTTTTATACGATCGATGGTGGGAGTGATAAATTTCTACATTTGGTATTACTGGCGGGAAATGTGAGGTGTGACTCCTCTGGTAGTGACGTATATACTTCCGGCAGGGCTACACGGCAACTGATCCGACCATCGTGCATTTCTGGGAAGTTTTGTTTTCTTTGTCACGTGACCTCCAGAAGAGGTTCCTGCACTTCTGTACCGGCAGCGACAGGGTTCCGGTTGGCGGGATGCAAGAATTCAATTTCAAAATAATTCGGACTCCCACAGCGCAGAACATGTGAGTGCCATCGATCGCTAGTTTAGATAGAGGCATACGAACAATGCTGGAACGACAAATTTTGCATCCCAGTGCATCTCACTGACTTTCTGTGAATGTGACATGTATCGACAGACATAGAAAGCGTTTTATTTTTGTTTTTTTATGATTAATCTGACCGTTCTTTGTGTTGGAAGCAGTTTGTACGTGCATGATACACTTGCTCGAGTATTACATTTTCAAGCAGGTTTTTAGTAACTTTTGGCAAAGCATTCGGTAAATGATCAATCAATCGGCAGTGGTGTTTCGATTTGTAGCTACCGCGGTTGTACCACCTCTCATTAATCCATTTTTCCACAGGCTCCCGATGGCGCACACGTGCTTCAATCAGCTTCTTCTTCCTCCCTACAAGAGCAAGCAACAACTGGAGAATAAACTCGTGATCGCAATCAGCAATGCCGAGGGGTTTGGGTTAGAGTGATGACATTGTGAACATGGATTTGCTGTTTCCAATAGGCTTCGAGTTTCTACGTCCAACTAATGTTTATTTTATGTGTATACAACGTTTAATTTTAGTTGTTTGAAGTCTTCGTATCCAACTGTTGGATTTATTTGCAGCAAGCAATTTTTTTCTCTTTGATTTGACACAACGTACATTGAAACAATGTCAAAAAAGAACCAGTTTTTCAGCTAGGTTGTATTTTCTCTGTAGATTGGTGTAAGTATATCTTGTTCAAAATTCAATCCGTCGAAAAGCAAAAACATTTGCCACGGAGACTTGTACTGTCAAAGCACCATTGACACACTATGAAGTTTGTCTATGTGATTTTACACTGTTGAAAACATTAAAACCGATGCCTGTAGTACTTGCCCTCGCTAATTTTATTACCATGGAATTTCCATACTAATTTATGTAAAGATAACTTGGTTTAAGCCGTAACTATTGCCAGATCTCTGGTGTCTGCGCAGTCTCTAGTTGTCCCAGTTTCCCAGCTAGCAATTGAGTTCCTTTTTGCGTTGATTCATTGTCTGAAAACGTTGGATCAATGACAATGTCAAAAGGACGGATTTGCTAACTGTGTTCCTATTTACTGTGATCACTTTCTTTGCACTTTTTTAAGTTTTTGTCTTTAAATCCTTGCTTTCAACGTTATTTTACACCGGAACAGCACATGGGGCATCGTACTCTTTTATTGCTGATATTGCTTGACTAGTGGAAATTTGTGAGATTTCAATGCTGTATTATTGGTGGTTGAATTGATGTTTCATTGTTGTTCCTGTTCGAAAAGTATTTTTTTCATTCTCTGCTGACGTCGAGACAATGAAAATAGATTGAACTAGTTTGTTGGAGACTCTATCGTTTCTATGTCCACTTTGCATCACAAAAACGTTTAACCCAACCAATGACATCGATCTTTTTACATTGGTTGAATGTCTGCAGACGCTGAATCAATAGGCTACACAAGCTGTTTTAGTGCTTGGCATGGGATGTTTTGATAGAGTATAAGTGCAGACAACCTGAACGAACCTGGACGAACCAAACTTTTATTGGTCTTGTGGTTGACGAGAAAACCGTATTGCAACTAAGTCGGGTTATTTGACAAATGTCAATACAAATAAAAAGTAATTCTTATTGAAATTTGGCATACGCAAGAAAGCATTAGTCTTACCTGAACGAAACGCTTGTAGAAAATCCTGCCCTGAAGTTGAATGCGCGCTAGTTGTGTTTCTATCTTCACGACATAAAAGAGTTGACTAAGTTGAAATTTGAACCGGCGTCACAATGCCCAACATCCTGACGCTCCTCGCGTCATATCAGCAGGAAGTTGATTTCTCTGAACTGCTTTTCAGGTGCGAGTTTTATATACCAGCGTATTGGTGCAAGTTTTATCGAATGGGACAAGCTAAAACGTTAGTTCGTTGTTAAAATGACGTTGCAACCAATGCAATCCGTTTACTGTTTCTACACCTATTAAACTTTACCAATTGATTTCATATTGTTATCTTTTGTATTAAAATATTGTACTTTTGTTATGTGTTTGTTTCGGTGCATGCGCGTTTTGTGAAAATGACAAATTTCTTGATAAGCTTTCGAATGTTAGATTTTGTTATGTGTACTGTCTCTTGACTGTGACTAAATCCGTCACTATGCTGTTTTCCATCTTGTTGTAGAAATATACATCGTTGTGAGTGGGCAATAGAGTAGCCTTGAAGTCGAGTATTGTGTGAAAAGGTCACCTTTAGCAGTTAATGGGTATCAAAATGTTAGATCATACCCATTTAATCATCTATATATACATTCTTCGGGAATCTGAGACTTTTGAAAATAAACAAACCAAGAAAGCTGAGTAAAAATTGTTTGTGGAAGTTTGAGTTAGAGATAAGTCATATTTTGCGGACTGTTGCCATCAGTCTGACTGTAAACTTGATCGACAACCCGTGTTCTACCAATAGGGAAACGTTACTGTCACATCACGGCCTACTAGAACACGGCCAAATATGTTGCTATTTTGGAAAATTTCTAAGAGTCTTAATATTGTTACTATCCTAGCCATGACAAACCTGTCATTTTCCCACTTACAGATAGCCTACAAAAGTATGTAAAATAAGCAATAGGCTATTTGCATCTACATATTTTTGGCTTGTTTTGCCGGAGATTAGATATGTATGTTAAGCACAATTTATGCAATAGTAATGTAAAATATGTAATATAAATACTTTCCAACCGCACCCTGGAGGTAGTCTCATAATACAGTCGTTAGGTTTTTTGCAGGATCTTTCGCCAATAGATAGCTATATTTTATTTTCAAAATTGAACTTGACGAAAAACAAAACGAACTAAGATTTAAATTGGCACAAGCTTACAACATAGAATCCAAAAAAAATCCTTGATATCGTACGTTAAATGCAACATGCAATCAGAGGTGGGCACCCGCTACTTTTAAAGTAGCGCGCTACCCGCTACCGCTACTTGGGCCAAAGTAGCGCGCGCTACCCGCTACCAATTTACAAAAGTAGCGCGCTACCGCTACTCGGGCCAAAGTAGCGCGCGCTACCGCTACTTTTGTCTAAATGACACTAGGAAACACTCAAGTCCCTAGTGACGCAAATGACCTTAAAAACGAATGTTATCATTCGTTTACAGTTTACACTGTCATTTTAACGTCGTTATAGAAAACACATTCTAAGGGAAATTTATTGTTACGCATCTTTCAAAAACACGAGCATTTCAAAATGAGAGTCACTAAGTCCTGCCCGCTTTCGCTTAAGCACATCTTTTCCAACAGAGAAAAGTTTCTCCACCGCAGCACCGGAAGGAATGGGGGTGTTGTATGAATGAACAGATACGTTTTAACTCGGTATTCGAAAAGCTCAAGGACTTGCTCTTGTCCGAAAAAAAGGCGTCCACAATTGCTGCTTCCTTCTGCACCGCCGTTTCACGGGATGGCGCAAACACTCCAAAAAATACATCCTCGGAGTCATGACTGGTGTTGGTGTCACTCTTCTCGGTATCAACCTGGCTGGATGTCTCCCGCAACAGTCGAATTACATTTGTCTTGACTTTTTCTCGCAGTGCGTCAGCATCATCCGTGGAAACGTAGTGCAGAAATTGTAGCCACGACGTCTTGAAGGAGGGATGAAGATATGATGCCATAACGCATTTCATGTTGTTGAAGTACTTGTTGAATCGTTTTTTTACCCCTTCAAGGACTTTCGCTTTCAACTCCTCACAGGTCACAAGATCACTGATCTCGGTCAACTTCTTCTCGCAAATTGTGATGGTTGGAAACAAGACTCCGTAATACCTATGTCTTGGACTCGCCCTGAAGAATGTCTAAAGTCTGGCAGATAGGCTTCATCACACGGAGATATTCGCCGAAGAAGTTGACGTCAGCTAGAAAAGACCGAAACTTTGCAACCAAGCCGATTATATAGCTGCTTGACCACGCCAGTATTGCAAAAAAAACAAGCATTTTTTTCAATTTAAATTAAAAAGTAGCAGGTAGCGAGAGTGCAACTGAAAAAAAGTAGCGCCTCTCCCGCTACTTTGGAAAAAATAGCGCCGCTACTCCAGCTAAAAAGTAGCGCCGCTACCGCTACTTTTACCAAAAAAGTAGCGCGCTACTGCCCACCTCTGCATGCAATTGCACAAAAAGTGACACACCAAACGACATTACCTCCAGGGTGCAGTTGAAAAGTCTTACATTATTATTGTGTAAACTGTGCTCAACGTTCATACCTAATCTGTCAGTGTATAGCTCCGTTGCGGAAGAATGTGTTAATCTGTGGTGAATCAACAAACTTTAGAAGACTAGATAGAAGAATACCTAATCTCCGGTTAAACAAGCCAAACATATGTCTGGGTGCAAATATTGCTTGTTTTACTTACTTCTGGAAATGGGAAGATGACAGGTTTGTCATAGCTATGATTAGGTAACAATTCAGACTCTTAGAAATTTTCTCAAATAGCAACATATTTGGCCGTGTTCTAGTAGGTCGTGGCCACATACTTCAAATAATTGATTTAGTTTTACTAAACCACCTGATGAGTTTAACATGCGACAGTTTAGTTTTTCTGTGTGTCTGAATAAAACACCTCTGGGGTAGCTTTCTTCATTCAGAGGCACCTAGAGGTGAAAGTTTTGTAGACAACAAAACGGGCTGTCGAACTCGGTGACAGGGTCTGCGTCAGAGGTTCAAATCATCTACAGGTAGATGAACTGCCAGGATTAACTTTCCAAAGAGACTAAGTTCGAGGATAAATATATCTTTAACCCACCACACTATTAACCTCTACTTTTGAGAAACAATCTTTACACGATAAATGACTGAAGTTGTGCCAGTTTTAACGAGATGTCTAAAGCGAAACTGTTTTTGGCAGCATGTGCATTTTTTTCTCTTCTAAATGATTGCGAGTTCCCCGGGCGATCAACTTTACCCATACTGCTGACCAACGCGTTTTGTGAAAACATTCAGTTTCTTCATGTGTACTTTTCATCGAGGTATATGTGGCCGAGAGTTTTCTGCAGTAGGTCGGCCAGTCCTGATCTAGTGCCCCACCATCTTAGCTGCTTCGGATGATTTCCCAGCATTACTACTGTAGTTCCGCCACGTATACGCAATGGTGTTGGTCTTCAGTTTCTACTAACGATTTTTAGCATTTTTGTGGAGAGGGATGCTTGCACACTGCAGCATTCCGCTGTGTTTGAAAAATATGTGGCTAAAACCTGGTGATAACTGGTCGCTGCCTTCATGATACATTAAAAAACAGTAGACAACTAGAAATTCTCATTTGAATCCAATTCTCCACATGAATCTTATTTCATACAAACTGTATTCTCCATGAAATAGCACTAGTAACAAACTTTGAAATTTCAAACTGTTTGCAAAAAGCAACTTGCAGAAAATCAGTTTCCATTTTGCCTGATATTGATGAGTTTTTCTAACTTATATTAAAAACAATAAAGTTGAAAATCGTGTGTTGCCACATAAAAGCTTAAGTGTTGGAAGAAATTGTATTGTTTGTCAATCAGCAGCTGAAGTATTGCAGCAAAATGTTACACTTTCGTAAAACACACCGTCTACCACGGTGTAAACATGCGGCACAACAGGTTATTGTCAACTACAACATCAAACATTTTAAGTTTCAAGTTCATGTTGCCTGGGGTTAGATTTGTAGTTTTATCTAAACCACAGACATGTCTAGCAGTTACTACTAAACGGAACAATACCACTGACCAACATTTGTTGATAAAAATAATACAAATAGTATGTTTTGTTAACCTAGAGAGAGAATCTATATGCAGTGGCACAGTTTTTAAACGCTGGTGCTGAGTTTGTAAATTTTTAGGCCTTTATTCAAATCCTCGCACTAAGTGAGCAATGTTCCAGTCCGTTTGGGAGGAGCTTGGTTTCTCCACCATCACTCCATCTTTTGTGATGATCGCAATTTCATGACGATTGTAAGATCTTGCATCACGATAATAGAGAACTTGAAGACACTGTTCAATGACTTGCTTTGCTTGGTTTAAAGTTAAAACATTGTTGTTGTTTTCTAAGGCTTTTCGCATAAGAGGCTGTGCTATGTAGCCACCAAATCCTGATGCCACTGATGGTGCTTCAAATGCAATTCCAATTTTATCTACAGACGCTAAATAGCCTTGCCCGTTTTGGTAACCTGCCACTGTCACAGTGTTCCATAAGGGATTGAATTTGGATCGCCGGTGGTAGAGAATCCTGGTTATCCACGAATGAACAGCGCTTGGGGGCATTGAAAAGCCATCAGCTAAAATCTCTTCATCAATAACCATTTGCTCAATTTCAGCTTTAAGGTATTGGAAATCTGCATAGTCTCCAGCTGCACTCATCACTGTGCAGTTATTCACTTTCATAATCCTTGATAGGTCACGAAACCTTGCCATGCTTCCATATGAACCAAGAGTATCAGCTGCAATAATTGCCCCACCATCAAACTTTAACCCTAAAACAGATGTTCCGGTGACTGTGGGCTGCATTGTTCTCGTACGAGCATCTTCTGGGCTGGATTGATTCAATTGGTTCAGACCAGGAAAGCTGTACAGGGAACCAGGAGTTGGTCCGCCTTGCCAGAAGGGTTCAATTTGGAAATTCATTTTTACAAACTTTTTAATTAACTTATGTGATAGCGACACTTATCGAAAAAATAACAATGTTGTATCTATACAACTCCAACAAATTTACAATTCTAAAATTCAATAAACAAAAATTTAACATGGACATAATAATGTGTTTTCTTAAAATTCAAAAGACTTGTCTGTTTATTGTTTATATTATGCAGAATGCAGTCATATGTTTTCATTCAAACCTACGTGGGTAGGCCAATGGTTTATTAAATAATTTAAAATAGTTTTAAAGAAATAACAGTTTTAAAATGGGACTTAACCGCAGCAAAAGCAAGACAATATTTAGCATAAGAATTTGCTGATAGAATACAAGCAATTGAACAAAGCTAATTGTATTAGCAACTTTCTAGTATTGACCTGCACAACTCAATAGTACAGTAAAAGGGAAAACTGCAGGAAGTAGAAATAGTTAACATAATATACCAACCATAAAATATAAGGCTATGGATATATCAAATAACACTCAAGCAGAACATAATGCACCAAGAAAAGCTATATTTTCACAAAATGTAAGATCATGTACGTATGGTAATCAATCTTACCAACAGAAGGAAAAAAAATGACAAAACTAAAATAATAGAAATGTATACATCAATAAAATAAAAAAATAAAGAGCCCAAAATGTAGAAACCAAAACATTTATAACACTGAAGATGAAGACAGTACGGTATAGTTTTCGAAACGTTTGTTTGCTGAACATGAGTTTGGTATCTACATTTTGGGCTCTTTATTTTTTGATTAGGTCAATAAAATCATTTTTTAGAAATCAGTATGGGTAGGTCTATATATACAGCCACAAAACCTACTTACAGGAAAAACGTAGTGCATATTAAGAAGTTCAATAAGCAATATACTGCCAAACTGAACAGACCCAAACAGAGGTATTGCATATATTTTTTTACCAAAAGCTTGCTGATAGTCGAACTGAAACTATACTATTCAAAAGATTTAGCAGGTTTTTGGAGATGAGGCCTTAAGTCCAACTTAAATAAAGAAATGGTTGAATCACTTTTAAGATGGCCGAATATCAAAGAAGCATGCCATGCACAAGCCAAAACAAAAAGGTGATTGAGAAGGTTTGCCAGTTAGCAAGCTACTGGAAGATTTAACAGTATGAGATGTGGAATGAGCAGTTTAGTTCTTCTATCTTGGCCAAGGATTTGCACCTGCAAAGAAATTGGTTCCCAAGCTGCTGACAGAGCAACAGAAGGAATGCTGAAAGGAAACTGCCCAGGACATGATGGATTGTGCAAACCATGACCTGGAATTTATGAAGACCATCGTCACTGGCACCAAGAAACCATGTTCAGTCCTCACAATGGAAGCATGTCCTGGGCGATATCCTTTCGGCATTCCTTCTTTTGCTGTCAGCAGCTTAAAAACGGATGCAACCTATTTTGTCCCCCAATTTCGTCCCCTGAAAAGATTGAGAGAAAAAAAAGAACAAAGCCAAAGTCGCTGATCGGAGTTTCCGCAAACATTTTTAAATTTTGGAAGTGAATAGATTATATTGCAGTGTGGCAGCTCGTGATCATTTGTAATGGAGGGGCTACAATCATAATTCGATAACCTTAACCCGAAAGTGAGGTTTGGTTTATCAATTATTATTTCAAGCTACTTAGCGGGTCAACTGTTTTGGCAACTCCAATCAGCGACTTTGGTGCTGCTTCTGTATTTTTTCTCTCGATCTTTCCAAGAGAAAAATTGTAAACTGTTTGCAGCAACTCCGATCAGCGACTTCAGCTCTGTTGTATGTTTTTCTCGATCTTTTCAGAGGACGAAATAGGTTGCACCCTTAAAAACTAACTTTGTCCACAATCTCTGCAGGTGCACAAATGAACTCATGCTCAATATAAAGTTTTTGTCTTAACATAAAGCTTCAAGATCAAGCGGCGCTGGTTCGAGTCTCGGGGTATGCGCTTGAGCAACGCATTTTAAGGATTGCTCTCCATTCAATAGCACCTGATGGATGGAATAATTCCTCGGCAATCAACAATCGGAAACTCTACTCTGTCAATCTCAGTAATAGGCCCTGCGTCAAAAGCCTCTACGTCTACAAGTACGGTATGCGAAACTACCAGGAACAACCTATTAAGGCTTTGTCAGTCCGAGGATAAACATTCAAAACCAACCAAGTCCCCAATTGTTTTTGGTTCGTCTTCACATAGCCAACCTTTGCATATCATAAGCTACAAGCCAAAATCTTAAGCAATAAACTAGTCTAAAAGCTATCTTGATAAGGACTAACGAGTCTTGCAAATTGTTTCACACTGAGGCTGAGCCAAAGCCAGTCAATTTTCAGAAATCAGAATGACAGCGCATTTTCCGGATCTCTGATTATTCTTTCGGAAAGCGGTTGATGAATAACGGAATCAACTAGCTTTTTTCCGTTCATTTGTGTACTAAAAAAGCATTGTGAATTAGGTGTAGGCTCTATTTGTTTTGCTGATTGTTATATCTGAGCTATTTTCTAACTATGGCCTATACGTAAAATTAAAATATCGAATTGAAATGTAGTAGGACAGTTCGAAATAATGGCAAGAAGTGGCCGAGTGATTAGCGCGTTGGCCTCGCAGTTGAGAGCCTGCATGTTCGACTCCACCCACCCGCACTTGCTGTTGTTTCTCTGGGCAAGAAACTTTACGATAATTGCCTCTACCCAGTGATCGATTTCGAGTAATGTAATGGGTAGTACCAAATGTAAGTCATAAATAGAGTAGACAACTGGAAACAGATATTGCCGTCGGCTGCAGCGTGGGTCAGGTGTACGTCGGAAGGCGTACACCAATGCATAGCGCTCAAGTCCGCTTTCCCGCAATGCAGGATAAAGATATGAAAAAACGAAACAAACAAGTCAATTCGTTTGTTTCGACAGAACCACATAACACACAAAGTGTAACAAAATTATCAAAAGATTGCATTATATAACCAACTGGAGCTTAGATGACGATGCAATCAAGTTAAATTATGGTAGGTTCAGTGACGTGCGGTGAGGTTCCTAGATGGTGAGGTACTAATTTTTTCAAGTCACTTTTACAATAAAATTTTTTAACAACAAAAGCGGTATGATACTAATCAAAAAAATTAGCAGCATGCTTTCACATTTATTAAAAATAAAATCCATGCGCCTATCCTTTTGGACTAAAATATCTGTGACTTTGTTGTAGAGACCCTTCTTTAGTCCAAACATTATCACTATAGATATTGAAAACAAGAGACAGGGAAAGAAGAAAAGGCGATTTTTAAAGCACAGCCACTTCTTTTTTGAGTACCAATCTCTTTGAAAGTTGCGACTTTTTTTTTGTTTTTTTTTGTTCAGTCGTCTGATGCAAACCTTATGAATTTGAAACAGGTCTTCCTTTATTTATGACTTCAACTTTGAATTGAAAGTTTTTAAAAATCTCTCTGATTTGATACTAAATCTTCCTCCATTTTAGTTAAATTTTATAAGAAACAATCCTTTACACTGCAAGAAGTCATATACCACGTAGGCTACTATGCGGGCATTTCAGTTTGACGAAAAAGGTTTCATGGCTGTGACGTCACATTTGAGGCTGCCTCAAATCGTAGCTAAATCGTTTATGATGATTTCTGGGCGACTTTGCGAAAGAAAAAGGCACGCATAATGCAGTGTATGGAAGTTTTCTGATCTGAAGTGAGGCACAGGTTGACGCTGCCTCTCCTCGCGTATTTCAACGATTTTGACCACGTGAACGCTCGATATGAATATCGCCACAAAAACAGAAAAAATTAAAGCACAGTTTGGGTGTACATTTGCACAGAAGGCGCAGAAGTTTGCACAGAAGGCAAAGTATCGGGATGCGCAACTACATCCGCTTTTGGCTTATCCGCAACACTAGAAGGGTTACAATTTTTTCTGATTTACAAAATAATGTACATTTTATAGGTTATATAAGAAGAATGAAGTTGGTTTTAAAGTAATTTAAGGTTTTTAGTTGAAAACAAGCGAGCAACAAAGCGTGAAAAAAATGTCAAATTGGCAATTGACCCTTCTAATGTTGGCGGAACAACGGAGTTGCGCGTCGGCAAAGTAGAAGGAAAAAGAAAACGTGGCAGACAACTAAAACGATGGCAAGACAACATTCAATCATGGACCAGACTCAACTTGAAGACACTGGGCGAGTTGGGTCAAAATCGCCACTCTTGGAAGCAAATAAGCCATGTTGATGCGCAATCTGCCGCAGGCGGAGATAACGACTGATGATGATGGGTGTAGAAACGTAAAATTTGGAGGAAAGAAGTCACGACTACAGCGATTCACACAAATCAAAGCACCTAAAAACGTGCAATATTTACTACTTTTTAACAAATCATATTTATTCTGTGATAACCATTTCTTTGATATAACTATTGCTTTGCCAGATGTTGGCAGGTGAGGCAACTGCCTCCACTGATTGCACGTCCCTGGGTAGGTTAGATTATAGCAAAGATTAGGATGCCGAAAGATCATGAGCGATCACCTAGTCAGCCACAGATCTTCCCATAACAATACCTAAATCGGACGCTCTTGGCTTATGCCGATTGAGCACTTTACTGGAGGCACCTTGCTGTGCATTGCGCAAAGCTCACTGCTTACAGTTTGAGCACTTTGGCAAGGTAGGCGGTAGTATCATTTTTGGAGCTTTAATTGGTTCCACAAATGGGAAAACGTCACACATATCTCCGTGGCCATACCCAGTGTATTTATTGCACTGAGGAGGCCGGAACGGTGTGCACTGTCTGCATTTATGGACACTCTTGGCTTATGCCGATTGAGCACTTTACTGGAGGCACCTTGCCGTGCATTGCGCAAAGCTCACTGCTTGCAGTATGAGCACTTACGTGATCTTGAGTCGGGCGCGAAATCACAATGCTAACGGGAAAAAATAGGACTGAAAAGACCAAACTGTCCATTTTACAGGCTCATTTCTTGTGATATTATAAAAAGTGAGCTTCTGAAGCCAATGCCAACTATTCACAACACAAGAATGACCTATAACCAGGAAATGACGGTTAAAATGAAATAGCCTACAGTAGGCTATCTAAGTTTAAAACTATTTTTTTATGATGAAGGAAAGATTTCAATGATTCTAGAAAAAGGGTGTGTTGTTTACAATTCGTAGAGGGGAACTTCAAGCAAGCCCTTTTTGCACTGTTCATTTCATAACAGATTTGTCCTGATAGCCCTATCCCTGCTTCATAACCTTTTAGCATATCATGCTGTAAGCCTTTAGATATTTTGATTTAAACCGCAAAAATGCCCGTTCGGTATGGTGTAGGCTACATGATTTGCCTCAGAAAATGACTTTTTTGCACAAGGTGAGCTGCAGGTTAAGTAGCTTATGTCTGCAAGAATAGGACAATTGTTCGAAGGCGTGGGATGTGGGCATCCGGTCACAGTTTACAAAGCACAATTGCCGCGATTACAGTAGCACGAACAAGGTGAAAAATACTTGCCGTACCATGCCTGCTCCAGGCTTAGGCCTTCATGCATGGTTCTTTCCAGTTATGCCGGTATTTACTGTAACTACAGTACATTAATTGTTATGGTTGTAACGTGAAGATGATTCTTGAGGTTATTGAAAAAAGTGAGGCGCTGTTTTCCACGAGCTCGTTTTCTTTTAATCTTTTCACAAAAAGCAATGTGTTCTAATTGTTCCTTCCTCATGACTGGCAAAAAACTTGTTTGTCGCTTGATGATGCTTTTTATGAGAGTTCTGGTTTGAGTTTGCAATACTTTACAAAAGAATAAACACTAGATAAGGAAGTTATAGCGTACGCAGTCAGTCTCTGTGAGGCGTTTTGCAGGCGGTGTGACATATAATCAAGAACTGCTTGCTGCACAGATCTACCCATTGTGGAGGACCTAGTGTTCATTCACGATGGCACCAGGCAGTGGCTATAGTATAGGCTACCTGAGGGGTGCTCTGGTGTTTAAAGACAATACGAAATTAAGAAGCCCATATTCTATTAGCTCGACGTAGTCGCATAAACACATTATACAAAAAGATCGAGAATTCGAAGAAAAACTTGCTAATGAAAGAAAACGGCGACATAGATATAGTAACGTGGGTGAACTTCTATTTGTTGCGTAAAGGCGGATAATCTGTTTGTTTATATAAAATTCGACATTCCGCTTAATTTTCAAACCTCTCTGCGAAAAGGAATTAAAGAAGTTGCAACGCATAAGATAAACCTGACTCGGCTGGTAGTAATAAAAAAGCAGTATTGTGTTTCAAGCAGTGACGTAGCCAGAAAATTTAAAGAGGGGGCAAAAAGAACTTTTTGGGGGCAAACGTCATTCTATATGATTTACAATTACGTTGCAATAGCATCAAAAAAAGTTTTCGGAGAGGGGCGATTACTCCCCCCATGGCAACGTTCCTGCTTTCAAGCCTTTTCCTCTTTTAACGGTCGTTCTAACATATTCCGCTGCATTTAGCACTGACCTCACATCGATTAGACACGCGACCAACATCATACAAACTTGATATATTACACAACAGTGAGACATCGGCGAACGTAAGTACTGCACATAAGTAGATATCAACAATGTGTGATTACAAATACAATACGACTTTGTAATGGCTACACGTGGGTAGTTGATTGGAGGATCTTTTTGATTATTTCAATGTGGAGACATAAAAAGACCAAAATCTGATTATCCTGGAGCTTTTGGCAGTTGAACCCAAAAACATGAATATTTGAAATTATAACGAAACAGATCAACCAAATCTGTTTCTGGGTACAATGTAACTATCTAATCGGCATTGCAATTGTGTTTGCGAAAACGAACGAAAAGCGAGCATTGGCTGAAAGCGTGCCAAACACGGCACAGACTCATCAGACACAGAGACACGATTTCTATGGTATCACATGCACTACACCCAAAGCAGAAAAGTGGTACGAAACCAAACTATTAAGTTTTAAACATTCCAAGGGGTCTCAAAGTAACCTTACATGACCCCAATTGCTAAAACAAAGTTAGTGCGATTGCGATACAGCAACACTGGTGAAGCTGGTGGGCTTCCACTTCAATACATTGCAAATACAATTTGAAAGAACATTACATTCGAATAAAACCTGTGTTCAGACGCACGTTGCGTGATGGCACTGTGGTTTCCATTGTCATTTAACCAAGTGATCATGATCTTTTATGGAAAAACGTTTCGATCTGGAAATTTATTCCAGATTCTAAAATGTGGAGGTAATTTATTTTTACAAAATACAATTTATAGAAACGAAAGCAAACAACTTTGTGTTCATTGATAGAATTCACTGCGTTATTTTTATAGTGGCTTAGTAGCAAAAGAAAACTGTTCTGAAAGCTGAATCTCGATCAGGGTAGGGCAACGTTACCGTCTGTGGTATGTTTTGCTAAATCAGGCAGAAAAAATGAACGAAGTGACGAACACGATATTAAAACCACAAATAAAGTTTCGCACATGAATAAAAAACATTGACTGTATTGGTTATTGACTGTGTATTCAAGCCTTGTCCAACTACAACCATTGGGTCGCATGGAGCCCATTTCAACCTTTTCGTGCCTTGATGCAAACCTGTCAGACATTTTCTGTCAACAGCACACGAAACGCTCTTAAAAAATTATCAGCAATTTTGTAAATTTGTGAAAAAGTTAAACGAAAATTTTCAAAAGCAAAATATAGTAATGCCAGTGAAATATTTGTTAGATTTGGTTTAGTATTTTATTGTTTAACGTTCTTAATGTGTAACTCTCAAATAAAACGCTAAGCATCTTTCATATTTTCACAACAATTTCGGTTGGATAAGGCTGGTCTGACCACTCTTTGGGTGCGTTAAGAAGGTAATTGACCGGTAATGACACTAATTGGTCAAGACATGACAAAAAACATTTTATGACAAGAAACTTTTCAATTTCGCATTCCAGCAGCAATAAACAGAATTTAATTATATTACATGTTGAATAGTTTCACTTTGAATGCAATTAAAAAAAATATATTATTTTTTTTAAATTTAATTTTTTAAAGCATGTCACAGAGGGGAACAGTTCAATCGGCATCGTGTTACAGACTTCTGGGATAAATATTCTTGATAATGACGTAAAATACAACCAGAAAAAACGAAACGCTCACTCAGAGGAATACAAAATGATGCTGATAAATTTTCGAGAGATGCGTGCAAGCTTGAAGTTGATCAAAGACGAAAGTGACAAGACAGAGACGGGAGGTTCCAATCAGAAGAAATGGCGGCACACGACAGAATGAACACGAATTTTGACACAAGATTTTGATAAATTTATCGTTCGACAGCAAGCAAAGACTCCCCCCCGCACTATTTTTGCCAGGCCACCGCAACATCGGTAACGCTCACGGTGACATGGATTTGTGATAACGAGGGCGATAATTTCTATGACGCTACAATAAAAACTATTTTGCATCATTTCTTAATACTCGACGCAGAATCAATGTAGAAAATTAATAGTAGTTAGACACGCAATGGAAGCCTTCCGTGTGACGCTGAAATGATAAACAACGTCTCATAGTTCGGCTGCTTCAAATAAACTTTATGTAAAACTTTGGAATCAAACGTTGTTTATTACGAATAAAATGTTAAAACAACGTAAACAAATCATGACTTTGAGTAGCTCTTGATGATTGATGTGACGTGATAACGAAAGAAGGTGTAAAAAATAAAACATTTACTTGGAAACACAGCCAAAAATTAACCCTTTAAAACAACCGATGTAATTTCCGATACAGCGCATTGAATTGTGAGTCTTTTACGAAACAAACATTGCTAAATTTATATCATGCAAAATTTTGCATTTCTGAAGCAAAAACGCAAATGCATTGCTAAGAACTCAAACCAAAGATAAATAACTGGGTTTCGCAAAGCTACACCACGTTACGTTCATTCTGTCTAAAGTGCTGCGACATGATCAATTGATTTTCTACGTTAATTTGTTAACAGAGTTACGCTTTGAACGACAAACAACAAAGTTCCCGTGGAACTTCTTCACTTTAGTTCTAGTGAGCACGATCAATTATTTTCTTGATAACAAGATCAGAGCAGGTTAGGCGGTTCAATATTTTTACACAAAAACATGGCAAACATACGATCTGGTTAGTTCGGCGTGATTCCATATTATACTGAAAAGCGCAAAGTGGAAAAGCTCCCTACCCACAACCCAGGTAGCAAATCAGTCGTTTTTTACATTGATTTAACGTCTGCAGACGTTGAATTAATGTAAAAAACGACTAATTTGCTGTCTTGGAAAAAATCAAATTATAGTTACCAATTATGGTTACATTATAGTTACCACTACCATTGAATTGACGTCAGGAGTTTGCGCTTTCGGTTTAGCTAAAAGCCATTGTACTGCAGGTTTGTTTCAGTTGACAAAACTACTTTTGGGTTTTATGTTTGGTTAAAACATCCCGTGTATCGCTTGTTCGTCCAGTCGTTAGCAGTTCAACAACGTGGTTCGCTAGAATTCAAAAAACGTCATTTTTACAAGAAATGGAGAAACGATCGAAGTTCGACTACAACCTGAGCTCGCAAAGCTGATCAGTTTTTCATTGATTCAATATCGAATTAATGTTAAGGTATACCAGATATGAAGACAAAAATACATCAATTATTATTAGTTCTGACATCATCATATTATTGAATCTAAGCATCGATAATAATAGTAATAACAGAGCAACAAAATCACTTTACTGGAGAAAAAGGATTGTTTGTAGAATGCAATAAGACCGAGGTGGTCGTTATAGGAGCGGAAGGAACGAGTCAGAACCTCAGACCACTTGTTCACCATGGAATCCTTTCCACAATCAACTGTCAGCCTCCTCCATTTGGAAAATGTTCAACTACTCTTCACTCTTCAGTGATAATACATAAGTTCACATCGAAAAAGGAAATTATTCATATCAGCAAAATGTCGATGTTGTTATTGGTACTCTTCATTTGACTTAATAATGCAAATGGACGTTGTAAATGCAAGCACTAAGCCTTTTCCTGGAATGACTTTTAAATCACTGACTTAGGAGCGGGCAGTCACTTTTTTGCACCACGAAATGGCCACCCAAGCGTGGTTGATTAATAAAGCAGGAAATAAAACCTTAAACGTTATTGCACGCAATTTCAGTGCAATTCTGCCAAAGACGTTCACAAAAATCATAAAATGAAACTTTCTGTAGAAACCGTCTATAAATTATTTTTTCTTCTTTGCGGTCCGGTATCCAATGATGCGTGGGCCAATCCCGGTACGTGGCCTGATGGTCGCCGACCTCTGACCAACCCAGTGCAATACAATCTCGTCGCAACAACCACAAATTAGTGACGTCATAATGCCAAACAATTGAACAATAATGAAGGTACAACAGGGTGAAGTCACACAAAACAATGCACAAATGCCGTCTTGCCAACGGTTGAACAATGAACAGTCACAATTGTGAATTTAATTTTGTTGAAATTTTCAACTTCGTGTGCCTGTGATGCAACAGATGACCTTCAAAAACTATCAGCAGCGGTTACATGTAACACGTCAGTGATTTTAGGGTAAAAGCAGAATAGATTCTTGTCTTTTGAATTTTACTTAAAAGTAAATGCTTTTGATAAGATAATTTACGGACGTAGTCAAGCGCAATAAATCAATCATGCACGAAGCAACGCCCCCAGAGCAAGAAAACAAACATATTTCCGTTTTATGGACATCAATTCGTCAACAATTTCTTCAATCCGACAAATTCGGTTGGCTATGTTCATTGCAAGTTTATATAAAAAGTAGTTGAGCGTAAATGATTTACGTACAAGATTTTGTGGCCACAAAGACCCCAAGCGAAATTTTTTCTTGGGTAAATATAACACTAATAATACGACGGCTATGATCAATAAATTAATACGTTCAAACATCGGTCTTGGCGTACACTGTGCCCCCTGCAGATGGGGAGGGGTTAGAAGCGGTTTCATAGTTAGAAGTTGAAGCGGGGGAAACACCTTTTTATTCAACCTTGCCATCGGGAGTTGTCGCACCTGCACCACCTACAAAAAAAATAACACAATGCGGTCCATTAGTACGTTGAGTACGGCCTGCAGGAACAATATCTGCGGCCCCGGGTAGGCTCATAATAATAATAATAATGTAATAATGTTTGTTTTTAATAGCGCTGTATCCATCGCAGAATGCGTTGCTACTCAGCGCTTTACAAAGCAGACAGTGTCAATGCAGCCTTATAGAGGCGCAACTGAGTACATTATTACCCGAATCCACTCCATTGCTCAGTGCCAAGCAGGAATTAGATTCAGTACCATTTCATTCAGATTTCGAACCCATGCCTACCGATTCAGAGGCGATTAGTACTTTGAGTGCGGCCTACAGGAACAATATCTGCGGCCCCCGAATAGGCTCATAATCTACTTAAAAATATCCATTGATAAAAAAAACTTAGTTGTTGTAAATCTTGGAATGGGACTTTTTTGAATTTTTGTAGTTGAAGCAGCATAAATTTCAAAACTTGTAGCCCAATACAGTACAAAGGTATTTATTTAGCCTAAGGGTGCTCCAACTTTTTCTCAGGTGGGCCATATTTGATGAGGCGGAAGTGGCCGTGGGCCAACGCCAAACAGGCTATGAAAACCTTGTTTTGCGTGAAGAAAGATTTTCATAGAACAAAGCAGTATGCAGGCGTAGGTATTTTGTTATAGCCATAAACCTACGTCTACGTGTCACGGGATATGATGAGTTAGGGACTGTTCATAAATGTTACGCTTGTAGGTACGGCAGAATAGCTACAGAAACCCACAAACGCACAGGAATTGAAGAGGTCAACACGAGTAGAGCTATGTGTACAAGTGGCAAATCACAGTGTAGTAGGTACCAAGAGTCCTAGCTCTGCTGCAATAATTACGAACTACTCACAACCACAGGCCGGTACGACGTAATCAAGCACACGTGACTCGGTGCAATGCACTTGCACTACGGCAATAACGATAACGCAAAACTAACATTACTGTACTGTATCAATAACAGACGTCCGAGGTCAAAGGGGGGGGGGGGTATTTTTTTGCAATTTTATGAAGACGTCTTTTATGGACAGCCCCTTAGGCTGTACAGTAGGGTGTTTCATTTTTTCACCATTTTTGAAATTCAAAATGCCTGGGGTCCCATCTGGTGGTATTTGGGGAAAAAAGTTTACACCCCAATTTTTTTTCAATTATGACGTCATATTGAGGTGGTCCACGAGGTTTGAAATTTTTGGGCCTCAAAATCTCGAAATTTGGGCGTATCTCCGGAACCACACATCATAGATCGACAAAATTAGTATCAAAATGCGCAGAAGGGTCGGTTTCCTATACCTGATGTAGAGAATATTAAGGTCTATCTGCTTGAGAAAAAAAGTTATTTCAAAAAATCTGATTTTCGGTCTATTTTCTCCTGATGAACAGAGATCAGGTGATCAAGATAATAAGTTTTTCTGTATTTTTCCACTCTTGGAAGCTGTTATTGCGTAGTAATAGTTGGTGTTAAGGTTTCAGTACTGGGCTTGTCTAGTCTTGCTATCTGGTTAAGCAAAGCCCCATCTTGCATTGCTCCTGGACCCTTCTTGGCGCCGTCCACAAAAGAAATGACGTGGGAAAGATATATTTCGTTTATGTGGGACATACATTTAAGGGTATGAATATCATGACCAACTTCATCATTAAAATAATTGAACAGTCGAGTATTGACTCCGGACTTTTTTCCTGTATTGAGAGCAGTCGTATCAGCCATGACTGAATATACTTGGGATAGGTGAACTCTGCAAGCCTCCTGGATGATGGTGTCAAAAATCAGTGCTGCAGTGACCGACACACTTTTGGGAAAATATTTAACAGCAAGCACACTTTCGTGCTTCATGCCATTATCATCAACAAGTTGACCCAAGAAAACGTATCGATCTATTTTATCGACAACTCGCCCATCATAACATAACTGCATGGCAGAAGCTGAGTTGAGAAGGTTCTCACTTTCCATCAGAGATTTTTCTCTTGTTTTTTGTCGTTGGCGGTATACTGTCGAAGGTGCTGCAGCTATTTGATCTTTTCCAAGAACCGACCTCATAAGATCTGACTGTTGGCGTACCGAAGTCATCCTACGATCAGCAAGTAAACAACTTCTATCATTTATTGAAAAAGAATGTACTTTCTTGTACACTTTTCCCCCAATAGCTGGTTTCAGAGGCTCGTATTCCCTATCATCTTCCCAATTCATATTCCCATCAGAGTCGCTTTCGCTACTGTGTAGACATCTAACTGCTTCATTTCTTTTTCTCTGTTTTGAACATAGTAATGCCGATGCTTTGGCAGATTGTATGCCAGAAGTGCTCGGTTGTTCAACTTCACTGCTCGTTTCCCACCTCCTTTTATGATTTTCCCGTTCTAAAGCCTTTTCTACATGGTTGACATCTACGCCACCGATAAACATTTTTCAATCTTTTTGCTGATCTTTCAAGAAAGCGATTTCTTTCTCCTGGACTCGGTTTTCGAGTTCACAGCTGCAAGAGAGTTTCTTTTGAAAAACAACCAGATTTTCGGAGATCGAACACTTCACTTACATGCACATATATCGAACAAGTTCTGTAACCATTCTTGATTAACCTCATTATCTCTGCGTTTCATTTCTTTCTTTCTTGCTGTATTGTACTTCTCTATCACGTCTTTTAACTTGGCTTCAATTCTCTGTTTGCTAAGCACTGGAAGACCAGTTTTGTTCCATATTCCAACTACATCTTTCAGCAGTTCATCTTTCAAATCTTTGAAATAAAGTACCGTATTTTCTTCAAAAACTTGGGATTAGTTTCGGCTACCGTACTCTCTTCCTCAAGTAAAAATAGTGATGATTATATCTGAATTAAGGGGAAGCACATTTTTCTCCGATTCCTTGAAGTTTTGCATCGACTTACTAATACCTGACCTTAATGCCATAATGACACTTAATCTAAAGCAGGTGAGCAACATACCTCTTCCTCAACGGTTACATTATAATATCCTCGACGAATAATAGCCATCATCATCATTATAATAGTAATACCTTCAATTATAACCCTTTCGTCTCTTGCAAAACGAACAAGAACTATTATTACGCAATAGCAGCTTCCAAGAGTGGAAAAATACAGAAAAACTTATTATCTTGATCACCTGATCTCTGTTCATCAGGAGAAAATAGACCGAAAATCAGATTTTTTGAAATAACTTTTTTTCTCAAGCAGATAGACCTTAATATTCTCTACATCAGGTATAGGAAACCGACCCTTCTGCGCATTTTGATACTAATTTTGTCGATCTATGATGTGTGGTTCCGGAGATACGCCCAAATTTCGAGATTTTGAGGCCCAAAAATTTCAAACCTCGTGGACCACCTCAATATGACGTCATAATTGAAAAAAAATTGGGGTGTAAACTTTTTTCCCCAAATACCACCAGATGGGACACCAGGCATTTTGAATTTCAAAAATGGTGAAAAAATGAAACACCCTACTGTACAGTGTACAAGTCATCAGCTATTCTATCCGAAATCAACACGCCCAGAAACTTTGTAAAGCACAGCTGTGCTAGTGTGAGGGATGAAACTCTTGATTTCTATACTTAGGTCAAGTCTGGTTCCAGATTAGTGGTTAACAAGCATAAAATATCACATGGATGAGAGTCGCTCAGCTTTGATCTCAAGCTGTTCAAGTTCATAACAGAAAACATCTGCTCATACAGAAATGTTAAATCAAACAAGCTCAAAGCTTTCTTTACAAACTTTCGCATTTCTAGAAATTGGTTTTTATCCAGCTGCTGATAAAAAGGCAAAAGAAAAAGATGTTGCTGTCGGCTTCAACGTCGCAGTAAAGCTCAATTAACTGCAAGTGAGTTGGAGCCTCATCAGGATTCAAGCAGAAGGAAGTGAATAGCAAAGTTTAGCCAGATTGGAAAATTTTAGCAGTCGCGGGCTGTGTGGTGGTTGATTTCGTTTGGTTTCATTTCATTTCAAACCAAAGTTCACAAAATAAATATCATTTCTAGCCAAAAGTTTCGTTTTTACTTTAATTTGTGCAAACTTTCAAAATTCAGGCTACTTTTGGGATTTTTTCCACTTGTGAATGGATTGGGCTACTTTTTAGTTGCAATTGGGCTGAAAATATAAGAAGTATCTGGTAACCTTGTCACAAATAGCTCTACGAGAGCATAGCACAACGCCCGACATCAACTTTTGATGTGTAATCTAGGAAAACGCTGGTGGAATACCGTATATGTTAACCATTTTATACATATTAACCATAAACCTATTTTTGGTGTGATAGATGTTTTCTTAAGCAGGATAGTGGTCCGATTAAGCACGGAAAACTGCACAAAAAAATCGAATTAGATGCGAGATTAGCGAAAAACGGTCCGATTAAAGCAATGACGTGTCATTTCAAGCCACAAACAGATGCTCATGGTGGGTATCAAACCTATGTCCTTTCGAGTGTCGATCAGTTGGTATCATCATTCGCGTTCTACGACTTTATGCCGTGGTCCGAAAGACGCAAACACGAATGACGCCATCCCTGGGCCGCAAGGGACAAATGCCGCAACGCATGAATGACGCGAGACTTGATTATTTTTTTAATAAAACCAGTTGCTATTTTTTAAATAGTTCTTTTATGACTGCTTTGAGACTATCAATACAAGCCAAGTAAACCATGTGCACAGCTTGGTTTCGTGCAAAAAGAAGTAGAGTAGTAGATCTAGACTTTGTTTTGTTTTTGTTGGATGCGTGAGGTTTGCACCAACCAAGTACGATTCACTCACATGGCAAAATTTACATATATGCAACTATCCCAGACATTAGCTTACAATATCTAAAAATAGAAAAGGGTAATAGGGAATGGGTAAAACTTTAAGGGATATAAACCAAAAATTGCCTATAACTAAACATTAGTGTCTGAAGTTAAATATTTGTGCTGTTGGAGTGATCTCCAATGGGTCTACGCCACTGCACTCACCTAAATAACCCATATAATTATCCAAATGCCATCGTGGGCTTTCGATACTGTCTCCACACAGAGAGTTATATTGTAATCATGAAACGCTGTTTGACAGCACGTCCGAACCTAATCGATCTTCCTCAAAAATCAGCGAGGAACGAGTATTAACTGGGAGGGTAATAAGACTTTCACATTGAGTTTGTCAGACGTTTCTGATTAGTAAGATTTTTCTGCAGACGGGTTGATTAAGATTAAAAAGCGACAAATAAGTTGGTGGCACCTTCATCTATGCTTTGTTAAATGCAAAATTACTGCCATAGCCTATTAAAAAAGTTTTAGTAAGAAATAACCAAGTCTCGGGTCATTTAGGCCTTACACATGCGACCCTTGCGGCCTAGGGATAGCGTCACTCGTGTTTGCGTCATTCGGACCGCGGCAAAGTCCTGTATCCAACCATTCAGTCAAGCAACCGACATCGGTTCATTGAATATGTATTGTGTATTCAAAAATATTATGACAGACAGGCCGTTAAAACCTACATTGTGAAGTAAGCTACTAAAGTAAGCTAAATATTAAGTATTGTTCTAGTATCTAACTTGGCTGTTTCCTAGGGCTAGGTAACTACAAATTAGGCTTTATACAGCATGGGTAAAGAATATAAAACTTGTATATGGCATAACTGAAAATTCTTTGCAATCACAGGAATCAGTGAAGGCTAAACCAGTGTTCAAAGGCATTTTTACATGCAACCGGGACAAGCTGTGGAAGAAGAAACGGGAGGAAGAATATTATTGTTTATTTATGAAAATATGCTCAGTTGATGACATGAGCAGTATAAATGGCGGTACCGTTCCAAAAACCCAGCCATCGTATGTTGTAATGATCTTTAAACAGATCGCAAATAGCAGTTGCAAGACATCTTACCATGAAGTCTCATACGGGCGAAGTCTTCAAAGACGATGTCGTCATTGGCTGTCACAGCGTCGTCGTTCCTGAAACAAAGAAGTACGCAGAGGGTGAATGTCACTAGGGTATGCAAGTTTGATCATCTGATGCAATGTTTATCATTAATTTAAGCATGTCTCCATTGAAAAGTCATTCTAGAAGTCTTTCGTGTATTTAGAAGCTGTGAGCGATAGACGCAAGCTTGGTATGAGGCTGACACTGAAAATTGGAATAATTTGCGGCCAATAACTCGATCATTAACCCTGGTAAACGAGAAAATAGTTTAGCAAGCACACCAGGTCTATGTGGCTTCTGCTTGCAGACCACTTCCCGATGAAATGCAATTATGACCTCAAGGGTTGGCAAAAATAAAGTGGATAAGTGATCAAATATGTGTTTAGCGTCATAGGAAACAACAACCATGTCGTGGTAATCTAACCTGTTTATTTATCTGTGCACCGTGATCTAGGATGCTTCTATTCTTGTATCATTACTTCAGCAACCACCCATCAGTTGCATGTAATGTCAGTTAAAGATACAAGTGGAAATTCTTTGCGATGCAAACGCAGCAATTAACGTGAAGCTGCCAGGATTGTTAACATAAAGAATCCAACAATCAATACTTGGTTTCAAAGGAGATCAAATTGAGGTCCAGAGGTTGATCCTTAACTTCCTGATTGCTGGGTGGCTTCTCCACCTTTGGTACAGATGATGATGATGAAGAGGGTGTCGGGTCATCTTCCTTCGGCATAGGATGCATCAGAGTGAGTGGAAGTTCAACAGCCGTGTCTCTGAAAGAAGCAAGCAGAAATGAATATTTTGTTCGAAGCCACGTTCTCAACAATGAACAGTTGCAAGGATCTAAAATGATCGCAAGGCCACACCTTGAGTCCTCCAAGAACACATGGTGTATCTTGGCAAGATACTCAAGTCATTAAGACTCAGATCGAAAATGGAAGACGCTATATGCGAGTTTCACCCTAGTTCGGGATCATCAGTGATGCATATCCAATTATCCATGTTGTTCGATTCCCGCTCAAGACAACATGGATATGCACAAGTGATGATCCGAATAAGGGTGAAACTCGAGTATGGCGTCTTCAATTTTCATTCGAATGAAATCCCTGCATCTACATAATTCAAGACACTTAATCACATGCTTGAGAATGGACAAAAATGTTACATGTTGCCTCTCGCAACAGATAGCTCTGTCGATGAAGAAATGCGGCTGGAAGAGCATGTTAACATTTCTTCATCAACTTTGAATGAAACTAGGAGTTATGTTGACAAATATTTGACCACACCGGGTATTGAACCTGCACCTGGCGATCTAAAGAACGTTATCCCTATCCAGTGCACCAGCTTTTTTCAATCTTTTGGTTTGTTTGCTGACAGAATAGTAAAGTCAAGATACAGTCAAGGTGAGTCTCCTGCCTTGAAGTTAAGAAACTACTTATCAGCATACAGTGGAAAATTATTTAACAATAGCCTTAAATCAGTTAAATGATGATTGATGAAGTTGCCTAATCAAAACATTCTGACAACTGGCCATAGAAAAAGCACATTATTATGATACCACATAAAAACTCCTTTAATCGATGAATACGGGGCTTGTCAATTCTTTGAAGTGTGGTCGTGAATGTGCAACATACGGCGGTGCTGAAGCATGGTTATTACTTTCATTGTTTTGTTTGTTTCATTAGCACGCGTTCAAAGCGCGCATGCCCTGGCACATTCACTCGCCCACCTCAAACATAATATGTTGAAGTCGACATGAGAAAGGTGCTGGAAACATGCAAGGAGGTGGTAAAATGTCGACAATGAAAGACAGAGCAATTATATGATAAAAAAAAAGAGCTGCCTTTGAATACACACCACAAACGTGATAAATATACTGACATAAACACAACACAAAATTAAGCGAAAGCTGTAGGCCAGGGTGGTTTAAATTTGCACACATCATCATTGTGGGGTAAACCCAAGGATAGTAAATAAATACAAATTACTAACTATCAGGACAACGGTCAAAGACAAGTTCAATAAAGAACCCTCGGCGGCAGACAACAAAAATATTCTATAGTAGTGAGAGAGATTCAAACCAAAGCATTTGTTTAGAATTTATACTTCAATCAATAGCTGCACTGCTCGGTCTGCACCATATCGTAACTTGTGTAAAATACCGATATGAGGTAGTAAGATCTGAACTTACAACCTGGGGAGATGAATTGCTGGTGGCAAAAACACGTTTGAAAATTATTCTGCATTGATAGGCCAGACGCAAGCACCATGATTTCACTAAAATAGTTAGCGCAAATTAAGCAGCCATTGCCACAATACTGTTTGCACAACCTCAGCCAACCAAGCTGTCAATGTCTTCAACTCAATGACTACCAAGCCAACTTTTTCAATTCATTAAAAAGTAATACGTGTCGTGGGAACGTGACTTGAAGCGATGACTGAAACTTGGCGGCAAACAATTGCCCAGTCTTTTTAGACTCCACTTCAATGAAACAACCAGCAAAAGCAAAGTGAATGGTGGAAAAGACAGCAAGCGTCACCGGCCAGTGCTCGGTTCAATCCTTATCTTAATATCAAAACCTTCAGAATTAGCATGACTGCAGAGACGTAACTACTTACCACCTCAAAAATTAAAAGCGAGGTCACCTAAGTCCTACAAAAAAGTTCAAGCCATCTCATTACCAAAAAACAAAGCATGTAAAATCGTAAATGCCTACGTGAAATAACCTTGACAAGCTTGCACACATTTAATCATGCACAACAGGACAGAGTGCGCAGTGCAATCATATATCATACACTAACTGTACATTTACAACAGAGATATTTAGCCTTCCATATGTGGGTTGAGAGACGAGTATCAAAAACGGCTGAGTAGGCTGACTATAAATACGAAGTGTGAGGTCGCTAATAAGATTGGAACTAAAACTTAAAAATACAACTCTGGAAAAAAACGTGATAGAGAAACAACTTGTCTGAGTCTAACACTAATGGTAACTATTTGAATATGGTGGATAAGGCAATTCTTTCCGATTTCATGGTTGGAGATTTTAAGTTGACAACCTTATCATAACTTGCATGCAAGAAGAGTGAAAGCCGGAACAGGAAAGTTAAACAGAATTATGAAGCTCACCCTGAAAATGATCCCATCAATAGTTTCACTTTCACTTTGTATTGGACAATAATTCCAAGGTTTTCCTTGTTGGCACCTTCCTTCACTATGGTGCTGGATGCCAAGTTGGTGTCTTCATGCTTCAACTGCCCATCCAGGGCCAGCCCGCGCTTCTCTTTGTTGTTGGCCAGGATCGGGCAGATCTCATAGACTTTACAAAGTGTGGAACTCGGAGCCACTTGATCGCTAACAAAATAGAGTGGGTAAAGATGAGTCCCATACTTGATCCAAGCATCAAGGGATGAGAAGATAAGGTTCTCATTATACTAAGTCTTTGGCAATAACGAGAGTAGGGTGGCCACTGGCCAGTTCCTTTCTCTCGGCAGCTTTTCCTTCAGCAACTACGCCCACTCAATTGATTACACTCTGGGTAGAAGTGAGCAATGGTTTTCAACAAGCAGCTTAAGCTGGGAGTCGACGTAGATTGGAAAACGAGCGCTCATCCGCTGCGCCATCCCACCCGACAAATGTTCACAAATTTTAATATAATTGATTAAAGTATCGTCTAGATTCTAAAAGATATAATTCGAAAGCAGTTTTTACTACACAGTTTTTAATGCACGATAATTTTTACATGTATGACCAATGACCATTGATTAAGCAACATATTTACACATAAATTACACGTTTTCAAACGTAAAACCAAAGTAAATATGCTAAATTCTGCTAACATTACAGTAAACATAAACTAGAGATCTTGCTTACTCTGCCTCATACACAGCCACCGGGCACTTGTATTGGGCGTTTGAGAATAGACAGATGTCGGCAATCTGACGCACGGATATCTTGATCTTCTTGACGTGTTTTGAAGAATTATTCGTAACTTGCACGTTGACGTTAATAGTCTCGCCATGGTAGTAAAGCTGCAAACGTTGACAAGTTCGTTGGATTGTTTCAACAACATGTGACACACAAGCGAAGATATTTGCTAATTGATATCCTTTTTTGTGATGTAATCATGCCATTTGAAAGGATTTGAACCACAAACGCACAAAACAGACAGATACGCATCAGAAGCAATTTTTTGGAACTTACTTAAAAACTTTTTATTTAGAAAATAAATTGGCAGCTGAGTGTCTTGAATTCTGGGTTGCAAGTAAAAGTGGTGTCTAACAGTAACAGACAACCCCACAAATGAACAATGGCAAGCACTTATCGGTGCAGAAGAGTTGTCACAGCTCTGTAGTACAGTTTTAGTGACATTTTTTTTGGCTAAGTGTGTTTACCTTTCGAGTTTGGAAAGATTGAAATGCCCGTGGAACTATTTAAAAGGAATCTTATTAAGGCACACACAACGTGAGACACACGCCCTGCTGTTGACTTTCCCGCTTTCATCGAAGCCGGTTCGTACGCGTGGTGTTTGAAGAGCAACAAGAGTGTATACTGTATATGCTTTGAGAGCTACACATCATGAAAAAATAGCACTTGGCATTGCAGTGTACTGAAGGTACAGCTTTTCGTGACAGCTGTGCGCTACTTCAAAGAATATATTTTTACAACACTTTGCAAATATCTCGTTATCTTTCTGCACAAGCAAGCAACTAACAGAAACCCCCCAAGCCTTTGTCAAGCATAACCCAGCTGACAGCACGTGCTCTTTTCACATTGACTAATGTTAAATCAATGTAAAATGACGGATTTTAATGGCTGGGAAGAGGCAGGTGGATTGTCCAAGCGAGAGCACGTGAAGATGAACATTGAACAATCGAAGCAGACGGATCCCAATCGCTCCAATTTGACGTCATGGTAAAGCAAAACCTACGTCATGGTGAAGCAAAGCTACGTCATAACCGCAAGTAAAGTACGTCACAACGATCAAGAGCTGAGGCTGCTCCATGTACGCACTGTGAGCAACGTGTCAAGCTAAAAAAGCTTATCGGCAAAAAAACTTTTACGACACCAGTGTAAATAGGTGAAAACTGTCCTTCAAACCACGTTGGGCGAAATGATTTTCCTCAAAAACAAAGCATTTACAGCAAAACACTTTTCTTTTTGCTTCAACCAAAACAATACTAAGGCCTAAAGGGTGCACATTTCTCCACTCAGCAAGTAAGCTATGTAAGTGAGGACCTGCTTATTGGTGTGACAAATGCGACTCGTCACGCCGGACAGTGAAACAACAGTGTGGACGTCGAGGGTAGCCCATCAAGGAAAATGAACGCACATGTGATATAACCGCTAGATTGAACATTTATTGAAGCAGCCCCTTACGTCCTTGTCGAGTGTCGCTTCCAAGCAGAGCAGCTTCCCGCTGAGCATGAACTGCTTCTGTATCTCCGCACTGGGCTGTGGACCTTTCTTCTCAGGGGCGAATTGGACTTTTCTAATGGCCAACCGAACAGAATTCCTGGAATATCATGAGCCAGTTCAGGAAAATTTCGAAAAAAACGCTGAGTAGCCTATATATTTTTTGTTGTTTAGTCAGTTAGCTATTTACGTTTAAGTATAAATTTATTGCATTTCTAACAAATATTTTCAGATTCCTAACGAGGGTTAATCGACTCCCAGCTAAGCTAGTTGTTAAAAACCACCGCTCACCTCTACCTAGGGAGTAATAAATAGGGTGGGGTGGGCATAATTGCTGAAGGAAAGGGGGCAGAGAGAAAGGAACTGGTCACCCTACTCTTCTTAGTGCCAATGGCTTAGTACAATGAGAGCTTTATCTTCTCATACCCGACACTTTAACCAAGCATGGGACCACCTTTACCTTTTTAACGAGGGTTTAAGTTAAGTTGAAAACGTTCGACTGTTAAAACTAATTGTAAATATGTAAAATATATTCTCATTATGCTCCTGTTGTGTTGTTGTGTCTTGCATGTCTTTGGTGCAAAATATTAGCAAAGCTAACGATGAACCGGATGTTTGCTTCCGTCAAGAAACAACCTAGAAAGAAATTGACTTAAAAACGAAAATGACACTTGACTTAAAGCAGAAAATACAGTATACACAAGCCGTATACTGCAAATAGTATTCGACACTGACTTTACATGATATCACTGACATTTTTCTTTGCAAAGAGATACACCACATGGTTTTGAATGCCATTGAAAACTTCGTTTAAAATCTTTGACTAAACATATATCAGAGGTTTGGCAAAACCTTTTCAGTATCTATTCCACTTTTAACCTTTCGCGGTTAATATCCAATAAAAATAGTTATTGCCAATGGTGTCTTGCAATTCAAACTCATTTATCTGAACATCAAACGTAATTCAAAGATCCATCACCAGTCAAGCTGAAAGCACGACAACGTAATATAAAAGTGTTTTCAAGCCGTTTTGAGACTATACAAAGAGATTTTTTAACTTCTACTGGCAAATCATTTGCAGGCCCACAACGTTATACGGTAACAAAATAGTAATAAAAAATGCCTGAAAATTATATATGTACTGTTAACGGGAAAACTTGAGCTTGTTAAAAATGATTATTCCACACAAGACCAAGGCTCTTAGAAACTATCGCACAAGCGCAATCGATTGACCTTTACAAAACTTATCATCATCATTAAGTTCCTTCCTCATATTGAGGGTTGGATACACTGCGTCATCTTTCTCGAGCATGAGCTTACAAAACTACTGCACCACATGTTGTGTGTTCGAAACTTCGTTCAAGTTAAATCGCTTTTCAAATCAGCCCGGCTTTACCTTAGAAAGTTTGGCTGACAGCAGAAAAAAAGCATTAAATTTTTGACGTTTGTCACGTGCTCTCTGAAAGAGCCTTTGAGCCAACTTCTTGGAAGCGATTGTGTTGGCTACTTACTGTTTTTTTTTCAGTTGATGACGATCCTTTGGTTAGACCAGTGGTTCTCAACGGGGGCGGTACCGCCCCCCAAGGGGCGTTTTGAGTTTGCAGGGGGGGGGGGCGTTTTGATTACCTCGGCTTAAGGGGGGCGTTTTGATCATTAGGAGGCATTCTGGTTTAAACCATCTACCGCCCAGCGTAACGATTTCGTCAGAGCTTGTATTTTTGTGGTAGCATTTCCTACCTCACACCTGGTCGAAAAGGGATTCAGCTGTGTTGTTCTGCTACATACCAAACAGCGAACCCCACCTGACATAGCCTATCCATAAGAGGTGATCTTCGAATGTTTCTCACTGGCTTTACACCGGATGTGAAGAAACTGGCACTTTCTCACCAAGCCCAAGGTTCACACTGACTACCAGTAGGCCTACTGTTTTCATGCTGGCAAATATATATTTGCTTTTCATCAAATATAGTTACTAGTCTCTAAAACCCTTAGCCTACAGCCTGTTTTACCCTAAAAGGGGGATTATCGGAAGGTCCTTTTCTAATAGAAATAGAAGTCACTGGTCTATATTTAATGTGATTTGCTCTGCTTGGCATTGAGCACTTTTTGTGGTATTAATAGTATTTATTGTTTTATATTCGCTTTTCGTAATTAATCGTTTTTGTTGGTGGGGGGGGGGCGGTAACATTTTGCCAGTTCATAAAGGGGGCGTTTGGCCAAAAAAGGTTGAGAAACACTGGGTTAGACCGAAATCAATATCTACCTAAAAGAGCGACGTTGATGTGATGTGAAGTCCATACGGTGCACATTATTTTGTTTGCTATCCAATATATTGGACAGAATAGCGATAGTCGAATAATATCGATTCCAGAATTTTTTTCTCAATATTTCGTTTGTCATGACTTGTTATCTCATTCTGCTGTCTGGGATGTCATCAAAACAACCCTAACAAACAAACAAACGGTTTCATCTGGAAGCGGTCAATTTTACATTTAAGGAATGAAAACAGGTTTGTTTATTAGTTTGGAAACGCGGAAAGTCGATAATTTTTGTGTACATATTTGACAAGGTTGTCAACACAACAATGCACAGGCAAGACAAAGACAAATCGACACTTTGTATCACAAAAAGATGATAAATCAACCCTCTAAATATGAATATAAATACGGAATTCTAGATATTCTCTGTTTATTGGGCTTTACATGTTTTACACGTGGCAATGACATAAAGTCATAAAAACAAGAAAAGAAAAACTAATTAGCAACAACAAAGTCTGCAAGTGTATGGAAATTCTGAAAAGCCGTAAGTTAACATAATAAGAAATCACATTGACAATACTCAATATGTTGAATTATTCTTCATTTCAAATATTCGTTAATTTGCAGAAATTGTGTTTAATTAGCCAGAAAATAAGAGGCAAAAATTGAAATCATGATATAAGATTTCAATATAAACATCACACATAATATGTTTAAAAAGTAATATAGATATCATTGTATCAAATATTCTATTTGAATAAGAACCTTCTGATGATCCCAAAAAAGGGTGAAACGGCCGGTTAACGTTTTTAGTGAATAGTAACTGCATTTGATGTGATTCGCTCTGCTTGGCATTGAACACTTATTGTAGTAGTAATAGTATAGTATTCATAGTTTAGATATAATATATATTGGAACCACATCGCTTTCGTTTATCCAAGGATATTGCTGAAACCTCGCATGCTGCGTTTATAATCCAATGTAATGTCATGGCGGATCTTTCTAAAGCAGCTGGGTGGCAATAAGCCATTTCAAATAAGATCTTGTGAAAAAGTTTGGTAATTTTGCAAGGCTGGTTTTCGACATCACTTTGCAACCTATTTCTTTCTGAGAGCTGTAATTGTCGCAAAGTGTCTACTAACTTTTTTCATGAATTTGTTTTATTTAAAACTTTGCAACCTATTTTTGCAATCGGGTGAGAGCGGTGCACACTGCACACAAGCATCGCCCCTTCGCCGTTTGCTGAGACGTTTAAAAGTCGTCTTAAGCTTTTGACTTACAGTTTAGAAAGCAACATTATATTAGTCACATATATATCCAAAAAATGATAACCTATTTTTTGTTTAATGTTAAGAGTTTTTCCTTTATGAGAAACACCACTAACGCCTTCCAGGCATTCTTCACACTTTTTTTTAAATGACAACGCTTCCAAGATGTGAAGTTAGAAAAAAAAGTTTACGCAAATTTGCAATGTATTTTAACTGCAGTGCAAGGTGATGGCAAAGTGTCTAAAAGAAGAAATCAGTCCACTTTATAACTAATTTTGTTCATAACAACAAAGCGATCAAGCATTGAAAGCAATACAAATTGGTTAGTCAGAAAGCAACCCTTTCAATGAAGTTACATGTTTGCAAAGCCACAGCAAATCACGCCTTGAAGGATATTATCTGGGAATGTGTAACAAAATCAATTTTTAATCGGGGACGTGTCTTGACCATTACACAAAAAATTAACACAATCCAAAATCTCAAAATAAGTGTGACCTGAGTGGTGCTTCAACATAGATTTCTTTATTTTATAACAACATTTTCAAGGAAAATGTGTGCGCTGCATGGCAGACAAATTTGTGGATTCATGCTATTCACAAATGCTACTGACTGATCCGAAATCAAGACCAGCCGTAAACAACAGTAGGCTACTGAAGTAGGTTTGATGGCAAAGAAATTTATTTAGACATGTATTTTATGCATATACGTCTGCGTGCTTAGTATTGAATTTCACTGATAATGTATTTGTTCTTATGTGATACAAATTTGGATTTGATTGCTTTCCCCAAAAGCACTTGAAATATAGCCTGGTCGTTGTTACACCTAAAAGAAACTCACTGTCAAATTTCTATTAATAGCGTTTAGCTTTCTTTCTCACGTTGAGAAAACTTATAAGTTGAGGTTGGTTGAGTGTGCTTTTAAGTAATCATGTTTGGTCACTGACGTAAAGAATAAAATGTACAATGTGCATGTAACCCTTTCCTGGTCGAGGTGTAACGAAACGTGTGGTGTGAGGTAGTATAACGATAGTGCGTATTGCCAAGAGAATTACTCATTTGTATTTTACATAGCAATCAAAGTTAAATCCATTGTTACAAAAATTAGCCCGATAGTATTGTGCTGAAAACTAAATTCTATTCTATGCCGCGTCATTGATGATCTACAAGAAATCGGGATTTCGTGTTAAAAAGCAAATATCAACCAAGTCGCATAGTGTTTTCATTGAAAGGCAAAAACAGTGAATGCGAGTAGTGCAGAGCGTGATCATATCAGTTCTTGTAACGTTTCGTTGCGTGGAAACGACGTATTTTCCCTTTTTAGAAAACGCTACACAGTGCTGGCATATTAGAGTCGATGCCAAAAGATTATTCTAAAAAGCCAAGACGCTACAATATCTAATCCATTAAAGACAGAGTATTGATTGGGGAAGTAATGACGTGATCCACACACCCGCTTTGAAACTTTGAAACCAATTTCCCATCAGAGGTCTCATGATAAAGTGTGTGTTATTCGTTATAGACCAAGTGTAGTGTGTGCACTGCATGATAAAGTTTTCGGTCGTCATTAATTGTAAATCAGACGTAGACCATCGCTTGTTTGAATCAATAGACTATTAAAGCCATGTGGGAAGTATTGGATGCATTGCATAAGAAATATTTTCTATTTCCCTGAGCAATTGCACTCAGGACAAGCGTACAAGGTGATGTAAAAACTGAAGTAATCTCAGTCAGACACATTTTTATATCGTTTCGCTAGACATTAAAATGATGTAATAAAACCGTAACATTTGCTGGCTGGGATATTCTACTTTATTCGTAGAATGGAGGCACCAACGCACAAACAAGCAAAATTTATCTATAAAAGCTGAATTATGAAGAAAATTACTTCAATGCTTTTGACCCGTGACTTGTTGAAGTTGAACTTGAGGCGTGAATGTGACCAGACTGTTTGATCTTGGCACAGAATCAAGCTGTGCACCAGGCTATGCAAAAGTATGTGTGTGTGTGTGCTGAGTCAATTTGGACTTATTGCACATTTGTGTTTAGGAAGTAAACACATAATCGAGCTATGACACACACGTGCGAACTTGATCAACAGACAACGCCGTTTCAAAAAAAGTATCAATGTAGACTCTCCATCAAACATCTTGTACAACATGTGAGCAGAGAGGAAATGATGTAGCTCAGGAAAAGAAACCCAATGAAGAGGGGATTACAATAAAAAGTTACGCATAAAGCTTGTGATAGTTAAACCAACTTGTCAATGTTCAAGACCATGTTCGGATTGCCCAGCTTTGGCACAGAGCGATACATTCGCTGCAAAGAATGCATTAAAAATCACGACAAGAAAATTTCCCAAGTGAATTACAACAACCCTCGCATAATTAGCAAGAAAAAAGGATGACACGCATGCCAATACGGTTATAGGCAACCCAATGCGCTGACAATGAAACGTACACTACAGTAACGCAGTAGCTAAAAATAGCACGATCATCAAAAAAGTTTATTGTTTTATCATGAAGCACAACCTACGGCTAAAAATCTAATAAACCAATTGATAAGAATTCGCGACATCGATCGGCTTTGCAGTCGACGTCATTCATATGATTCATGCAAGATCCTGCAGGAAATACACGGAAAGTCGTTTTGGAATATGAAAACAAAAGCTAACCTTTTGTGCGGCTTTTCTTCAGCTGTGTCGCCGCAGTAGGTGGTCAACTCGTAATCAACCCCACACGCCTTACCAGTGTCGTTAGGCGAGGGTTGGAGGGTAACAGAGCAAGGGGAATCTTTTGGAATCTACAAGATAACGTAATCGTTAAATCGGTGCTTCGCTGCACAATTATAACAAGCTTACCAAAAGTTTATGAAACACTTATATGGTAATTGCCGTGTTGCAGCAGAAAGAAATAACACATTGTGACGGCACAGCGTGACATTAAGCTTTAAATCCACCATCAAAGGTCAAACTTTCTAAGGATTTAAGGAACCTTGTCAGGAAGTGTCTGTGCTTTTATAATATGGGGCAGTGATGAAGGTTCTTGGGATGAGAAAAGCGATTGATACATGATATATTTGTACTTCAAATATATATATACTGCAAAAATGTTAGTGTCACGACGTTTATAATACACGTTTTTGGTTGCAGTCAGTCAGCAGTCTATAGCCTATACTCGTGACCGCAATTAGGTTTATAATATTTACGGCTATGCTTTCTTTTTGTGTTTCTCGGCAGTCGAGTGTAGCAAGAATTGACAGCGATAGAGACGTGTTTCGCCATGAGGCTGGGCTCATGGCGAAACGCCATGGCGTCATGAGGCTGGGCAAGGAGAGTTTTTCTCAAAACTTGACAATATTGTTGGATCTTTTCTCACAGTTAAAGGCAAACATTCGCCATGTCTAAGTAATCGCTAACGATGCGCCCCAAAGAAAGTGCATGATCGGAATCTTTGATGCTTAGTTCGGAAATTTCGTCATTTACCTCAAAGAAAAACGGGTAAGCGTGCTCCCCAAGCTTCTTTATAAGTCGCTCTTGTAGCTTTGTTTTGGGCTTTTTTGCATCTTCGTCAATAGGAGGGTAAACCTACAAATTAAATACAGTTACAAGCTGAAATATTTCCAATCGATATAAGTGATGTCATTTTACTGCTATTGTCAGTTTTTGCAGGTTAAACTAAAAACGAAATCAATAAGTGAATTTTAATACGAACACACGACACACTGACGCGATCGCAGCCTACCCGAACTAACCACAGGTTTATTAAAGTATGACGTAGTTAGGTCATCATGTCATGCATGCAGCACGATGTAATGCCACTGCAAGCACACCTTGTTGCTGAACGTCGAATTAGACTTGAAACTACGTTCGTTCCATAAAATACTGTAAAAATATGAAATCGACTTTGTAAAGTTGAATTGTTTGAAAGAGCTACAGTAAGTGCACAGGTGAAAAAAATCAAAGTAGTAATCAATAGGATTCAACCATGAATGTTTATGGTTGAATCCTTTTACATGGATCCTACAATTATTTTTATTTTTGATTAGCAATTCCCAAAACACCGAGAAGCCAGAACTGAGGTTAAGAGTCTGCAGAAACCTTTTATTACTAGTAATAGCAAAAGCTCAAAAAGTAGATATATACAGCATTCTTTGATTTCATATTGTACATAGACCAAGTATTTTGAGAAAAGAAAAGAAAAGCGTTTTTCACCTGGATTGTCGTGGTGCAGAAATCTTTTGTGAAAGTTAAGCCCAAAACATCTAAATCCTCACGACCATATCGAAAAGCACACAGTAACTTCATATACACTAAAAAGTAAAAAAAAATGGTAACAAATTAAAAATTTGCTGCTGTATGTGAAACTGTATGCTGCACATTTTGTAAGTCTATAGTATAAACTCGTGCAATTGAAACATTTTCCTTTTTTGTTCAGACAAATATTTAAAAGAATAAATAGAAAAAAGCAAGCATGACGATAAGCTTAGTCGTGCTTTCTTGCCTTATTTTCGTACAAATGAGATGTGTTTATCATCTCACAGTTTCAACAATTGTGCAGTGCACTAATATAACACATGGGGTTACTCAACAACATAATCATGGGAAGATATTACCTTTCCTTTCTTTAAGATATTCAGGATCCACACGGACGACTCCATCTGGACGTAAAAACAAGAATATTTTGAAACCATGAAACTCTGGAGTTAATGCTCACAGCTAACAAAATGATTGCCTAGACTCTAGGCAATCTAGGGCTCTAGGCCCTAAAGCCCTAGACCAGTGGTTCTTAAACTGGGGGGAGTGAAGATTCTCCAAAGGGGGAGGGAACGTGGTAGGCTGCTTGTACTGGCATGCCACTGTATTGTACAAGACAAGAACAGAAATGTTGGTAACAAGTTACCTTGTCACGATTATATTGACGGTCGGTAAGTGGAAATATGACCTGGTTTTGACTTTAGTTCCCAGCTCCTATTTTTGCGGATGTTGTTTAAAATCCACTGTTCGGTAACAATGGCTGTTTGTGACGTTTTTTGTGTAAAAGGGGCTTCTCTGTAATATTGTTAAAAAACAAGCTCGGAACAAAGTTGACCGTGAACCTGACATACGATGTGCATTTTCAACTGCAGTATATAATTCACGAATTAAATTATATTGCTTCAAAAAATCAGCTTTATCCTTCTCATTAATGCGAGAAAAAGAACATTATGTTCCACTTAATCTATTGATTGACATATGATGAAAAATAATCTATCTTTATTTGCTTTAAAATTCAAAATACAGTATGTAAAACTTATATACTTTGACTTTGATTTATAACTTAAACTAGAAAAAAAGAGGGGGGGGGCATAAAGTTTTAAGGTGATATCAAGGGGCGCAGCGTAAAAAGTTTAAGACACCCTGGTCTAGACAATGTCGCATTTGGAAGCGGAAATATATTCACGTATAAATTGTTTAAGAGTTGGAAATACAAAAGCATAAAGATGTATAACCATCCATAGATGAACCTAGTTATAAAGTAGCCTACTGTATATATATACCAGATAACCCACAATCTATTTTAGCATGAGAGAATTGCAAATTCAGTATCATTGTCAACTATTCATGGATTCCTGGAATTTTGTGTTATGTGATTGTACATTAGGGTGTACCATTTTGCAAAAAGTTTTTAGAAATTATTGCGGCTATGTATTACGGGTTTCCACTTTTCTTAAAAAGTATTTTGGTAGAGTTTCAGAATTTTCCCGCCAAAACTGTGGTTCTGCCGCCATTTTTTCAAAATGGCGGCTAGATGAGATATTATGAAAATCTGCAGCCTTAAACTGGCGTAATGTGATCATATAATATGTCGATTACGGGGTTTTTGGGGTCGCAGATCACGAATCTGAAGTCAAAAACACTCTACGACAACAATTTTGCAAAGTGAAATTTTACCACTTGAAATTTATGGTGAAATTTTGCAGACATGGACACAACCTGACCAAGAATACCTCACCCCAGAATGAGCATTCCTGAAATATTGTCAAACTGTTGAAATAACAACACGATTCATTTACAAACAAATTGAGTTAATCACTCTCAAACACGATCCATCGCTGTTTCTTCTGCATGCTATTCCTTATGCTTCAGTCCTGATTGATTTCAATTCCCAGTATTTCATCAACACAATAGCCTATCAGAGTTATGCAAACACTCAATTCACTAAATTTTTGACGAATTTCTTTAACAATTGAGTTTGGCTAAGGTAGCTTTTTTGTAATTTCAGAACTGTTCTCTGTGCCTTTGCACGACAAGCAAGAGAGCTTGCCGGTGGCTTTCGTCAGAACACCTGTCAATAAAATGAGTGATTAGCTTAATCCCGCGTTCCACAATATCGTTGACCATCCTTACCTTCAAAACGAATTTGCTTAGTTTCTTATAATCACTGAAATTTTTCCATTCTGATACTGGCATATTGTTGCCACTCTTGATCAATAAGTTCCAAATTGCTTTCCCAATTGTTGCCTCCAGCAATGTAGCCTACAAGTACCTTGCCACTTCCCTGAATTGACGGCAGTTGTATCAAATACCTACCATCAATGACACTTTTCTCTCTCCAGTCTTCCACCAATTTTATAACGGCCTGTTCCTGGGATGATCTGGTGCCGTCTGGTATCTCATGCACTCCCAGAAGCTTTTATTTCTGCATTACCTTCATCATCAAAACTAACGCCAGATACATATACACAGCACTGTTCTGATGAAACATTTCCTCTCATTTTCAGAATCTTACCGGCCCAGTGAATTATTGCCAAATCAGGGGCCTGGAACTTATCTCTGATAATTAATTTGGGAATGAGAGGACCTATAGTCTTATTAGCCAGTCTATGAGCTGTTGTGACTGATATTAGTATCTTCGACTTGTATGCCGGATGCTTGAGCCACATAGCGAACATTGTTCTTTGCCGATAGCTCATCCAAGTCGATCAGATGTTGAAGGTATAGGCTAGGCGACATAATACCAATTTTCTTTTCCATTCAAGAGTTTTCCAGTTGTCACTGTCACTTTCTGTTTCTTCATCTGTACTTAAGTCCAACTTCACGGTTTTCAGATTGTCAGCAACATCCTCTTTCTGTTTCCTTTCACCAGCTGCACTGTGTCATTTTTTTCTAGCTCAGTCCCGTCTCTTCTACAGAGCATCTCTGCCCAATGCACAACCTACTTGATCTCTCTGGAGCTAATTTTTCAGATGTATCAAATCTGTCTCCCAGTCAATAATACCGGAATGCATGAGAATTGATCGCGAAGTAGTCTTAGGCTACATATATTCAGAGGATCCTTGAGCTTTTCTTCCATATCACGCAAACGTTTTTTTAATGAATCACTATTATTCCTCTTACGCCTAGAATCAAGTTCTAGTTGATACCAAGTTTCATACAAATTCTTCAGATGCCGGTCTAGTATCCGCATTTTTAACAATAACCTTTCACGATTACTTCTCTGTTCCAGATTGTTTCTCGTTTTTCTTACCAAATACCTAACCCACGCCAAAATGATGTTTCCATACCAGGGGAATTTCCTCCCTTGCTATCACGATGGATTGGTTGATCGTTCTGTGACTTTCGTCTCTGAGGAACAGCAGCCTAGCAAGAACGTCAGAGCTTTTAGGAAGCTTTGGAACACCTAGTCTTTCGCTAGTGTTCCCAATGAGGAAGACCTTTCTTTTTGGTTTTTGTGCCAGTGAGCGATGTGCTTCACCGGCCGTCTCATTCAGTGGCATTACTGATCTGAACCTTGTAACTTGCGTACGATCACTAGCTACTATTCGAGTCACTGAGCTAATGATGATCTTCATCGTGTAGAAGTAAAGCATTTACCCAGTTGGGAGAGTTCACTTCGGCTTTTCGAACTTTTTGGTCTGCCGTGGGGTACTCTGTTGCCGTCCATCAGTTAATAAGCAGGTAGATTAGTAACTAAGTACAGGCTATAGGCTATACTGTGGACTAGTCAGTAGATTTTCATCGGATGTGAAAGTACACGAGAAAGTACATGTTAAATTTTCCCTCATACTGATTGATATATTCACACCGACTAGAAAAGTTTATGCATAGCCTACATGCATTTCAAGGTTAAAATGACAATAAGATGCTCTTTTCATGTAAATCTGCAGTCCAAAACAGTGTGGTCACATCTATATGTCAAAATTCACTTTGCAAAATTGTTGCCGTAGAGTGTTTTTAACTCCAAATTCGAGTTCTGCGACCCCAAAAACTTCGTAATCGACATATTATATGATCACATTACGCCAGTTTAAGGCTGTAGACTTTCATAATATCTTATCTGGACGCCATTTTTTCAAAATGGCGGCAGAACCACAGTTTTGGCGGGAAAATTCTGAAACTCTACCAAAATACTTTTTAACAAAAGTGGAAACCCGTACTACATAGCCGCAATAATTTTTAAAAACTTTTTGCAAAATGGTACACCCTATTGTACATAGTATATACATTTTATCGGAATGGCCCATTTCAGTGAGTCCGATTCGGTGAGTCCGATCCCTTAAAGGGATTTTTTTTTTAAATTATCGGGTACCGTAGCCTAATTATCATTACCGTTTTAGGATTTGGGGTTAGGGTTAAGGGTTAGAGGTTAGGAACTCACCGAATCGGACTCACCGAATAGTAGCAGACCCACATTTTATAGTACAAGCAACAGCCGATCAAGCAGAAAACTACCATGGTAATTAATATTTTCAAAGCAACAGGCTTCAAACGTTTTTTACGATCAGATTCATGTTTCCACACAGTTAAATGAAGTTTAACCTATGGTGTTGAGTAACTTCAAACTTTTACGAAACAGCAAATCAGTCATTTTTTACCTTGATTTTCTGTCTGGGTCTTTACGAAACACAATCTTGCCGCAGTATTAACAGTATATACACAAAAAATATCAAATCAACAGCTTACCGATTGGATCAGTATGTGTAATGTGGTCAATAAAGTCACGCTTCCCCAAGTACGTGGTTATCTGGGATGAATGGCAGTCAACGTTTAGACATAAATATATGGAAGTGGTTTTGATTGCACATTTTTAAACATATTTGTCATACGCACACAGCAAAAGCGGTTTCACTATAGCTGGTCGCTACGAAAGTAGTGTAGCGAACATAATGCTTCAAAGCCTTCCTAGCTTACCCAGCTACTCTAACAGCTCTCAAAGTATTTCAGTGCTAAACACAATCTGTAGAGCTTGCGATGCTTCACTGACACCAAATTAAGAAAGAAAATCAATATATATACAGTCTATAATATTAGTTTCATAAGATAAAATTGAAAAATTTTCATTTACACAATTAATGAGACCGTCTTAAACTAGGCCAACCCTAAGTTTCGTATAATGCTTTAGGAAAATTAAATGACATGCTCCAGTTTCAGAATCACTGAACAATGAACATTTCCAAACAAACAAAGGTGCTATGTTTGTTGGCAATAAGGACTGTAAGCATCATTAGGTAACTGATAATTAACGTTTCTTGTACAGTTCAGAACAAGAAATAACTACAAACCTTTCCATTGGTGCTGCTTTTCTTGAAAACTCTAAACAGCAAATAGAAGAATAAGTTGAATGATAAATAGCAAATAGGCAAAGTAAGAAGGAATGCAAAAGGATATACAAATAGATACGGTAGTAACATCATGATGAAAACTTTACTATGAGGTACGATTTTCAAGTACTGGTATTTTATAAAAAACATTAGTTTGACTTATCAGACAGTCACAAACGTTCCATTACACAATTGCATGCGGGAGTTTTTGCGAAGAAAGCTTCTTCTTAAGCTTGATACTTAGTTTTACGGATCTGCTACTTTCGGCTAGTTCCCTATTCGGCTACAGTCTTTTTTGACGGACAACCTGCGAACATACGCAAGCATTTAAATGGTCAACTACGACATGCAACGCCGAAACCCAGGTTTATTCTAAACTGCCACTTAGGTTTTAACTTCATCTTTTATGTCAAACGCTATTTGGCAACTGTCTTTTTTTGGTTGACACGTTTTCGCTGAGACTTTATCTCATTAACCTCTATTGTTAATCATGAAAAATGTTGTTTTGATGCAAAACACTTATTTTGAACGAACCCAGACAACAAAATTCTGGAATAAAATGATTTTGGAATAAAATACAAAATTCTCTAAATAAACAGAAGAATCGGACATACATCTCTCTGTTATCATTTTTAATGTAAAAATTCCTTTTTGTGGTACCTTTGTCTGGAACAAATCCAAACTGTGCTGTTGAAATTTCCGATTTTTGTTTTGGTCTCAATCTCATCATCATGATTTGGAGTAAGATCTTTGTTAGATGATTCACAAGGCTAATTGTTCTGTGGAGTGAGCATTCTGTTGCTGCGGTTTTCTTTGGTAAAGTTATGAATATGGAACGTACCATATCACTAGGGATGTTTCCGGTGTCATAAATATGATTTAAGATCTCAGTGGTTAGGCCTAAACCCCACTCATTTAAAGCTTCGATGATTTCAACTAATATAAAAGAAACGATATTGTGGAATAAAATACAAAATACAATTCAAAACTGTAGCCGAATAGGGAACTAGCCGAATCGGACTAGCCGAAACGGGCCATTGCGTAGTTTTACGTCTCTTTAGAACTTTTAAATCAACACATCAAATAGCTGACAACAGCTCTGTCATTGTGTGTTTTATGTTTTAACTTTATAGTATCTGCAATTCTGCATTATATGATAACGATGAAATCTGCAATGTTTTTACTCTAAGGCAGGTGAGTTTTACATTATGTCTTGCAATCATACTAGTGTTGGGCGATATTGAAAAAAACAAAACAATACGATATTTGAAAAAATACTCGGTATTTCGATACTTTTCGATATTTTTGTACTACTGTATATAATTAAGAAAAGAGTTACTCAGTCTTCGAAATTAGTGTCGGCAATTGCCGAGGTGATTGCCGACGCAGATGCATGAATGGCGCATTAGCGTCGGCAATAAAAATGCCGAGGCCACAATAGCGCTTGTAAGGTTAGGGTTAGACATTCCTCCCAGTCGTTATGCCACTGCCATAGATTTGCTCCTTAGTCAACACCCCAATGGAGCTCTGCGAAAGAGGCGTGTGGATGGGTATCAAAGCACAAAAACGGCAAAACGTGAACGCTTCATTGCGAACGGCGAGGACAGTCTAGATTTACAGCCAAGCGATGAGCCTCTTGATGTGTCCGATTCTAGTGATGACACGGCAACCTCATCCTCCGATACAGCATCTCATGATTCTGATTCTGACATCTAGTTCTTCATCAAACAGACTTTGTGTTGCTCGCAGTATCCCAACTGTGCCGAAATTATGTTAGTGCATACCTAAATCGAGGCAATCTTCTCGCAGGGAGCGATTAATTTGTTATCGGTACTTGGTTGAGCAATTAACGTTATTTTATGATAATTCAACGTCGCTAGATGTCGAATTAATGTAAAACAAACGTAAATTTCTTATTGGGCATTGTTGTTATGCAATATAAACAGCCGGGAAAATCAAATCGATTTGTGCTGACTCGAACGTTGAATCAACCCATAATTAACTTACTTTTCTTCCCCGTGAGTTATTCAACGTGAATTACCGTAACAGCGTGCGTATCGCGCTGCTCGTTTTACCGCTACTTTTGGTATTAATACATCACAACAAATCAAACAGTGCGGTCATGATAGACTACTCTAGCATGTTTTTCGCTTCTCGTTTTCCATGTTTGGTACAATTTTTTTCGTAATAAACGTTCACAGCAATTGCCGAGGCAATTTCAACTTTTGCCGTTTGGCTTCGGCAACGTTTTTGTAGGGGTTTGCAGTTACGAGTTATCGAACGATATTGAAAAGATATCGTATCGAAAATTCGATATGTCGCCCAACACTAAATCATACTGAAAGAACACATGCCACAACTGGTGGTCTTTCACGGAGCAATCGTTAAAATGCACTTGTCAGGATGTTGCTGTTAGGAAAACAGAAGGCCATATAAATTGCGTATGGCTAATTTGTCTATAATATATCTGTAAGTCTAAGTCTTAGACAGGTTCACAACTTTAAATCTCAGCAACATTGAGCTTTTACTGGCTTGGTATCTATGTGACCCAACAACATTCCAAAAATCTGCAAAATTATAACACACAGTTTTACCTAAATGAGTGTTAGACAGCAAGTAAAACACTGCGATTTCATCATTAACAATTAAGTGCATGATTATATGCACTTATGCAGTGCAAAAAAAACGTTACAAATGGTACCGTATCATACTACTTTTTTAATTATATATTATATATATAATGAAGAGAAAACATGGTACACTATTACACAAGTAAGAGAATTGTACTGGAGACTAATAGCCTACTCACTTTGTTCCAGACGACATTTCAATCCAAAAATACTTTATCAACTTCAAAATATTGTTTACAAATTCTGCATGTAAAGCTACGATGTGACAAGTGCATAATCTGAAGAAATATACAAGAATAATTGACACAAAACCAAAATGCTTGTTCTTCTATTGCTGAAATTTTACCTCAACCTCATAGAGATAACCTGTATGATCTGTTTTTCTGCCTGTTTTAAAATGTTTGTTACACGTGAAATTATCAAAATCATCAATTGTGTGCAACAACACGCAGACTAGGCTGGCGCAAAATCTCGAAAAAAAAATTTTTTTCTTTTAAATTTTTCGTCAGTTTGGAATATTGTTCCTTTTGGTAAATGTATCTCCTACACCAAATTTCACAAAAAAATATTAACGTTTGACCCTGGTTCACCTGGTTTGAATTTTTTCAAAATATCGAATTTTCGCTTATCCCTGAAACTGGTCACCCGCTATCTTCTAATGCACTCTAGCATCTTAATGGACACAATAAGAGGCAGTAACGCAAACTTGTAGCAAGCAAAGTGGTTTAATTAGCAACTCCATGAACACTGACACATGTATTACTCTCAAAATGTCGAAGTCTACCACATTTCAGTAATGATTTTCTTTGTGCACCCTTCACGTAGTAAATATCTACTGCTTTCAGTTTCTTGAATCATTTGACGATGTTTATCGATTTTCACAGGCCAACAAAACTTTTTTTTATATAAAGGCAGGACATATGAGAGTCATTTTAAGGTATTTCGAGGCCCCTGATTCTGAAAATGCACTAAGTTTTCTCGAATTGGCTTTAATTTTTGAGTTACAGCAAAAATATTTTTTTCGCAATTTTGAGCTCCTATAGATTTAACGTCGTGTCGTTTACTACATAAACAAAACTGGAAGTAATCCCAGGCACATTTCTGAGTTGTATAAACGCTATTTGGAACCAATCACGTTGATTACAACCCAAACAAACAGCTATTTAACGTTTACTGGCTTAGTAACAATCAAAATATGATGTGAAGTAAGCCTGAGGATACAAGATGTAGAATATATAACTTGCGTTTTGCATTAATATATTTGTTGATTTCAACAGTCTCAGACTTAGGCTACTAAGTAAGCTACAAAGTACAAACAAAATGCATACATTGTTTTGCTTAACAAACTAGACAAATAAGCAAAACAAAGCTATCGATGAACAAACGCAACTCTTTATTATGATTGGCCGACTGAGCAACACCCATCAAGGTACGAAGGCCATTTATATAATTACAGAATATAAAGTTATGTTCTTCAGTAAAGTAGCTGCTTAGAATTTTATCCTTGCTGCGGAAGAACGTAATCTTGGCCTTGGAGTCAAGAATGCCATGTTGATCGAGATGAGGAGCCAAGATTGCAGCTACCACTTTTGATAACTAAATCTTTAACTACTACAGTAGGTGGTAGAAATGGTTTTGAGAAAAAAACTTGATCTTGCTCCAAAACATTACTGAAGGTATTGAGGTTACTCTCAGTCATGCCCGTTTTCCTATTGTTTCAAGTAAATCACCACTTGAAACTAGAGAGGGCAAACAAAAAACAGAAATAGCAACGTCCATGCAATGACTGCCTTGCACACTCTATGTAAACATGATGTTCCAACTTCCTTCGAACATCCTCACCGTGCAGAAGTATCAATTTTCATGGTGATTCCACGGCTCTCTTTATGCCATGGCACTCTGAACTTCTTAGCCTTGAGCCCAGAAACGGGTTTGAGTGCAATGTTTGCATAGCCTACTTTAGGAGGAACCCAGGACATCTTGATCACCCAGCTTCATGTCAAAGTAATAATAATAATGCTTGTTTTTATATAGCGCTGTATCTATCGCAGAATGCCTTGGTCCTCTGCGTTGCCTCATGCAGCAAAATACATCTGGGTTGTTTGTACAGCATCCTACTTGTCAAAGGCATATTATATTTGCCTATATGCCATTTATTTAGCCTATAGGCTAGACCAGAAAAAAACTTCTTGCAGCAAAGACTTGGCCTTAGCAAAGGCTTAGAATAAAACTTCATTTGTACAAGTATCCATTTCAGTACGCCTTATACCTTTTCAATATAAGGCCTGGCTTCCTCACCGGGATGCGAGTGTGGCGCCACAGACCAGACAGTAGATCATGTCGTCCATGACTGCCCAATCCATCAACCACCACATGGAGCGCCTGGACTGAAGGCCCTGGATGACGAGACTGTCGAGTGGCTGATGACATCATGCCCAAACATAGTCCAGAAGAACAGCTCATACGACGAAGAAGAAGAATATAAAGCTGCATTCATAAACACATGACTTTCGGGATATTTTTCTTGTGATGTAGGCCTACTGATTCACAACTGTTTTCATTGAGTATTTATGTCTCCCTTAGGTTAAACACAGTTCATTTCAACCTTTGCTTGCGGTTTGAACTTTCGTGCAATATGAACCAATTGAACTAGACAAGTGCAATTATGACATCATAATGGTGAACAGGGCTGAAAATAAGTAATTTGCTAATTGAAATCTTTTGAGAAACGATTTCAAAAATATGTTCATTGTCGAATATCTCGAAAACTAGAGCCAATTCGAAAAAACTAAGTGCATTTTCGGAATCAGGGGCCCTGAAATACTCTAAAATGACTCTCATCTTTTGTGCCAAAATTGTTTTGTTGGTCTATATGTTATAGATTCACTGACTGCGAAAAGGCTGTAAAATCAACTAAAATGACACTAAAAGCATGCACTATTAGTGACTCTCAGACTTGGAGTAGGGTGAAGATGTTCCACGTGGAAGCTAACAGAGGAAGTGACGTCAAAATCACGTGGTCAAATTTTGAGAAATCCTCTCTTCAAATACTGCTAAACCACTTCGAAATTTACTAATTTTTCAGAAAAATTCAGAACTTCTCCTTGGGTGAACCAGGGTCAAAGGTCAAAACCCAACAAAAATTTTTGGTTTACAAATATCAGTGAGCAAAATGGAACATTATTCCAAACTGACAAAAATTTTAAAGAACATCAAGGAAAATGAGCCACCCTAACGCACACATTAGACCAGTGGTTTTAATCGAGGGGGGCCCACCCCCTAGGGGGCATGAACCACTTTTCACTGGTGGTGCAAGCTGTATAATGATATTTAGTATTTTGTGGAGTGGTTTCATTGCCCTGCATTATTTATTGCAGTTCACATAAACTAAGAAACATTAGTAGGGTTATACATAAAAGTAGATGGAGCTTTTGTTGCGCTTGCACTGCAATTTGGCTTTGTTATGTATTTGAAAAAGAATAAAATCCATTTAGTGCTAGTATTCATGGCATTATTTACCGCAAAACTTTTGCATCCAAAACTTTGCCTTCAGTAAACCAATAAATGGTGTCATGTGCTTGTTGTCAAAGTGCTCACTGCTCAGCTTCACTCGAGCTAGTCATGTCGATGGTCGCAAAGACACACATGGACCATTGGACCTATCATGAAATTTAGGAGCTTGTGTCCAAGCCTCCATGCTGGTCATAAATGCTATGATGCAATTACACGTCAAAGAATAGAATTGACCAAAATATAAGTGTATGAACAGTAAAGCAAAGGCAAAGTAGTTTCACCCCATATGTGTTTTCGATTCGATATCGCGAAAAGACTTAATATTCCTTGGGAATACGCTTTTTTGCTGAAGCGTAGGCCACAAAAGCAGAATTGCAAAAGTAAGGTAATAGCTATGTAATTGCTGTGTCACCAGAAGAACACAAGTTACTTTAATTATTGTGGTCAGGGCTGCGATTTTTTCTTTCTTGTTGAACGACCAAAAATTCTACGCTTGTTTGTCGAATAGTAATATGACGTCACAAGAGTCAGATTATAAGCGTTTGGCCGCGAGTTACCGCACAAGTTGTGTGGTATCAGAGTCACTTACTGTTTTTAATCGCACGCTGGTTGAGTGATTCCATCTACGACGGCAAAAACATTGCCGTCGCCAAATCAACACACCTTAGATTGCTGCGACAATTGCCGTATGCTTTAATGTTTAATCAAACGAAATTGTATGCGCTTCTTCATCGCGTGTCACACGGCGGTAGCCCAGAGCATCACGCAAGCTATTTTATGCGCTGACAATGCTCTTGTGAACTGTAAAAAGTTTGCCACCTTATGAATACTGGCTTAATTGTTACGCAAATGTTATTCTTTCATCGAATGGTTATTGTTTACCGGTGTCGTTGTGAATATAAATCATCGTGAAAGAAGATACAGTTAAAAAGTGGAATTTACCTGCTATAGATTATCAAACAGAAGGAAAAGTTAGTGTGGTATTTTGCAAAATTTGTAAAGAATTTTATGACGGAAACAAATCGGAATTAGAAAAGCTACGGGGTCAAGTTAAAAAAGTAATACGAAATTAGATAAACGGTTCTTCGGCAGAAAAGAAAAATAATGATTCTGATCATATGGCATTGCGCGTTCATGAACGGGCAGTTTTGCGTCTTCAAGTATTTCAGTGATGACGCGACAACCTCATCCTCCCATACAGCGTCTTAGATTCCGATTCTGACAGCCGGTTCTTTATCAAACAGACTCGTGTTTGCTCGCGGCATCTCAATTGTGCCGAAATTATGTTAGTGTAAACGTAAATCGAGGCAATCATCTCGCAGTGAGATATTAATTTGTTACTGGTACCTGGTTGAACAATTAACGTTATTTTATGATAATTCAAAGTCGCTAGATGTCGAATTAATGTAAAACAAACGTAAATTTCTTCTTGGGCATTGTTACGCAGGCAGCAAAATTCGTTATTTTTGCATTGACTTCACGTCTGTAGACGTTGAATCAATGCAAAAATGATGATTTTTGCTGTCTGGGTACGCAATGTAACCCGCCAGGAAAATTAAATAGATTTGTGCTGACTCGAACGTTGAATCAACTCAAAATTAACTTACTTTTCCCCCTGAGTTATTTAACGTAACAGCGTGCGTATCGCTACTTTTGGTACATCACTACAAATCAAACAGTGCGGTCGTGACTCGTGATAGACTACTCTAGTGTATTTTTCGCTTCTCGTTTTTTCGATTCAACGTCTGCAGACGTTGAATCAATGTAAAAACGACGGGTTTTGCCAGCTGGGTTGTGTGCTTTTGTGAATGCAAATGCAAAATCGCCCATTACGTAATCACAGAAACTCTTTTAGTGGATGGAAGTCAAGTTGCAACCGTGTTTATCTGTCTACTATTCCTTATTCACATTGCAAAACATTTCTGCAAGCTTGGAACAACAAGTGCATAAGTCAGACATAAATACAAACTTGCAAACACGTTGACAATTAAAGTAGCCTACTTCGGTTATTTTATCTATAAAAGAAACCCGTTGTGTCGAATAGCACAAAACGTGTGTGGCGAAATGTTTGATGCCAGGCGTTGGAACTTCGATCAAAGCATTCTCTCGCAGTGTTCAATATGGCGGCGCTGACGCCTTGGGAGTTTCTCGTGTGAAGCGTCACATTTAGACCTTGCTTTGAAGTAGCCTACCTGGCGCAAGAAAGTTTACGTAAGTCAGCACTCTTATGATTGCATCACGTGATAACAATCAATTTGGTAGGCTACCATTTTTAAAAGTCCCTGATTTTATTCGATTACATCTCAAAAGTAAAAATAAATTTCTAGGCTAACTGTTTTTTTTTCACATGTTTGCTAAAAGAAAGGAAAATGTGGCAAAAATATTGTTTCTACTTGAAAAGTTCCTTTCAAAAAACTCTAATTTTTATCAACATTTAAATAGACAAAAGAAGTTAAACATCTGGCAACACTGTTTTCAAGGGATGACATCGACCTGAGACTACATCGGCGTGGAACGATATCGGGGGACGACGTGTCCAGGTGACGACATCGGTGGCATCCATTCCAATATTTGACGTCGTTGATTGCATCGTATATATTAAAAGAATTGTGACTTTCAGCAGTTCTTTGAAATTAAATGTTATTGAAATCTATTTTTGTGCTAATTTGTACATCTATAGAAAACATAGCAGGAAGGGGGTCGCAGGCTGTATTAAACACCTAAAAGGGGTCATGAACCACAAACGGTTGAGAAGCACTGGTCTGGTCTACTGGGTCCACCAAACCCATAAGATATAGCCTATGCATGTTGGTGAATTGTGAACAATTCTGAGTTGGCAGACAGCGCAATGGGTCATTAGATTTTGAACATTTGGCACCGATAAAAATTCTTGAGATCAAATATTAATTTGGTGAAATTTGAAGTTGTTATAAATTATAATTAAATTACAAAGATTGAAAAATTGCAAAATCTTGCAAAGCACAATGTGAGACAGAAGGTACGGTAAACCAGAGAATAAAGTCAATAGCATTTTCAAGGTGTGTTGGCAATTTAAAAAGCTTTTGCCATCTTAAGAAAAAGTATGATAATCTTTAATACAGCTACAGGTACAAGTGTTGTGCCTGGTAAAATAGAACAAAAGTTTTTCAAAAGTACGGTACCAGTAAAGTAAAAAAATACATTTTTTTGTTACTTTTTCTTTTGACATAAAGACATACTTAGAAAAAGTTGCACTAAAAAATTAATATGAGTAATGTTATTCAAAATCTCTTGCTGTAGGCTTATACCTAAGTCTTGTTCATTTGGGGAGTCATTTGAAGCTGTAAAAAAAGTTGCAAAAATAGCCTTGGCATCTCATAAACAAGGCATAAGCTATAGTTACCTGACTTGCCATGTGTTATCCTTCTATATTAAAAAGCATAATTGCTCAATAAAATGATACAATCACTATGGTGGAAGAAATAACCATTCAGAGCAAAGCAATAACTGCAGTACCATACCATATAAAATATAGGCTGTAAGCTTAATATTGAAATAAAATCTATCATCATTTGTCAACTTAATAGAGATCTAGTAGCCTACCTTGTAACCCATGCATGTTTTTCTCTCTAACATCAAACATTTTCAACACATAATGCAGTAAACCTGCAACAAGCAAAACTATGGTACCGGGAACCACCGTCATTCTGGCAGAATAATTCTGCGCGATCCGCCTAAAAAAATGATCCGTAAAAATTTGCGCGATAAACAATGCGATGAAAGTAGCAACACTCGGAAGCTGATAAAATCACTTCTCGTTACCACATCAAAGCAAATCTTATATTTTTTCCATAGCCAAATGAACAGTGAACACAGAAATTTAAATAAAAAACTCGACTTGTCAAAGATAAAGCAACTGCAATTGCGAAAAGTTAGACAAAAAATCGTATCTATTAAGACTGCTATATGTGATATGGCAAGAAAAGTAAGCATCACAAAAACAACTATAAAAATACTTTCCCGAAATATTTTTCGGATTTTATTTTTGAATCGTGTTCAGAATTAAATTTCCTTTCCAGGGGTGGCAAGCTCGTGGTGGGGCAGACGAAGGAAACGCGAGCAGAATGGTTTAAAAATGGGGGAAATGTCTTACGTATTTAAAAACAAATAGAGATTTCAACGTTAAAAGACGCCTTCAATTAGGCGTCTATAAAAATACTTTCCCGAAATATTTTTCGGAATTTTATTTTTGAATCGTGTTCAGAATTAAATTTCCTTTCCAGGGATGGCAAGCTCGTGGTGGGGCAGACGAAGGAAACGCGAGCAGAATGGTTTAAAAATGGGGTAAATGTCTTATGTATTTATAAATAAATAGAGTTTTTAACGTATATAGACGCCTTCAATTAGGCGCCTATAAAAATATTTTCCCGATGTATTTTTTGGAATTTTATTTTTGAATCGTGTTCAGAATTAAATTTCCTTTCCAGGGGTGGCAAGCTCGTGGTGGGGCAGACGAAGGAAACGCGAGCAGAATGGTTTAAAAATGGGGGAAATGTCTTACGTATTTAAAAATAAATAGAGATTTTAACGTTTATAGACGCCTTCAATTAGGCGCCTATAAAAATATTTTCCCGAAATATTTTTCGGAATTTTATTTTTGAATCGTGTTCAGAATTAAATTTCCTTTCCAGGGGTGGCAAGCTCGTGGTGGGGCAGACGAAGGAAACGCGAGCAGAATGGTTTAGAAATGGGGTAAATGTCTTACGTATTTAAAAATAAATAGAGATTTTAACGTTTATAGACGCCTTCAATCAAGCGCCTATAAAAATATTTTCCCGATATATTTTTCGGAATTTTATTTTTGAATCGTGTTCAGAATTAAATTTGCTTTCCAGGGATGGCAAGCTCGTGGTGGGGCAGACGAAGGAAACGCGAGCAGAATGGTTTAAAAATGGGGTAAATGTCTTATGTATTTAAAAATAAATAGAGTTTTTAACGTATATAGACGCCTTCAATTAGGCGCCTATAAAAATATTTTCCCGATGTATTTTTCGGAATTTTATTTTTGAATCGTGTTCAGAATTAAATTTCCTTTCCAGGGGTGGCAAGCTCGTGGTGGGGCAGACGAAGGAAACGCGAGCAGAATGGTTTAAAAATGGGGGAAATGTCTTACGTATTTAAAAATAAATAGAGATTTTAACGTTTATAGACGCCTTCAATTAGGCGCCTATAAAAATATTTTCCCGAAATATTTTTCGGAATTTTATTTTTGAATCGTGTTCAGAATTAAATTTCCTTTCCAGGGGTGGCAAGCTCGTGGTGGGGCAGACGAAGGAAACGCGAGCAGAATGGTTTAGAAATGGGGTAAATGTCTTACGTATTTAAAAATAAATAGAGATTTTAACGTTTATAGACGCCTTCAATCAAGCGCCTATAAAAATATTTTCCCGAAATATTTTTCGGAATTTTATTTTTGAATCGTGTTCAGAATTAAATTTGCTTTCCAGGGATGGCAAGCTCGTGGTGGGGCAGACGAAGGAAACGCGAGCAGAATGGTTTAAAAATTGGGGAAATGTCTTACGTATTTAAAAATAAATAGAGTTTTTAACGTATATGCACGCCTTCAATTAAGCGTCTATAAAAATATTTTCCCGATATATTTTTCGGAATTTTATTTTTGAATCGTGTTCAGAATTAAATTTCCTTTCCAGGGGTGGCAAGCTCGTGGTGGGGCAGACGAAGGAAACGCGAGCAGAATGGTTTAAAAATGGAAGAAATGTCTTACGTATTTAAAAATAAATAGAGATTTTAACGTTTATAGACGCCTTCAATTGACCGTCTATAAAAATATTTTCCCGAAATATTTTTCGGAATTTTATTTTTGAATCGTGTTCAGAATTAAATTTCCTTTCCAGGGATGGCAAGCTCGTGGTGGGGCAGACGAAGGAAACGCGAGCAGAATGGTTTAAAAATGGGGGAAATGTCTTACGTATTTAAAAATAAATAGAGATTTTAACGTTGATAAACGCCTTCAATTAGGCGCCTATAAAAATATTTTCCCGAAATATTTTTCGGAATTTTATTTTTGAATCGTGTTCAGAATTAAATTTCCTTTCCAGGGGTGGCAAGCTCGTGGTGGGGCAGACGAAGGAAACGCGAGCAGAATGGTTTAAAAATGGAAGAAATGTCTTACGTATTTAAAAATAGAGATTTTAACGTTTATAGACGCCTTCAATCAAGCGCCTATAAAAATATTTTCCCGATATATTTTTCGGAATTGTATTTTTGAATCGTGTTCAGAATTAAATTTCCTTTCCATGGGTGGCAAGCTCGTGGTGGGGCAGACGAAGGAAACGCGAGCAGAATGGTTTAAAAATGGGGTAAATGTCTTACGTATTTAAAAATAAATAGAGTTTTTAACGTATATGCACGCCTTCAATTAAGCGTCTATAAAAATATTTTCCCGATATATTTTTCGGAATTTTATTTTTGAATCGTGTTCAGAATTAAATTTCCTTTCCAGGGGTGGCAAGCTCGTGGTGGGGCAGACGAAGGAAACGCGAGCAGAATGGTTTAAAAATGGAAGAAATGTCTTACGTATTTAAAAATAAATAGAGATTTTAACGTTTATAGACGCCTTCAATTGACCGTCTATAAAAATATTTTCCCGAAATATTTTTCGGAATTTTATTTTTGAATCGTGTTCAGAATTAAATTTCCTTTCCAGGGGTGGCAAGCTCGTGGTGGGGCAGACGAAGGAAACGCGAGCAGAATGGTTTAAAAATGGGGAAATGTCTTACGTATTTAAAAATAAATAGAGATTTTAACGTTTATAGACGCCTTCAATCAAGCGCCTATAAAAATATTTTCCCGATATATTTTTCGGAATTTTATTTTTGAATCGTGTTCAGAATTAAATTTCCTTTCCAGGGGTGGCAAGCTCGTGGTGGGGCAGACGAAGGAAACGCGAGCAGAATGGTTTAAAAATTGAAGAAATGTCTTACGTATTTAAAAATAAATAGAGATTTTAACGTTGATAGACGCCTTCAATCAAGCGCCTATAAAAATATTTTCCCGATATATTTTTCGGAATTTTATTTTTGAATCGTGTTCAGAATTAAATTTCCTTTCCAGGGGTGGCAAGCTCGTGGTGGGGCAGACGAAGGAAACGCGAGCAGAATGGTTTAAAAATGGGGGAAATGTCTTACGTATTTAAAAATAAATAGAGTTTTTAACGTATATGCACGCCTTCAATTAAGCGTCTATAAAAATATTTTCCCGATATATTTTTCGGAATTTTATTTTTGAATCGTGTTCAGAATTAAATTTCCTTTCCAGGGGTGGCAAGCTCGTGGTGGGGCAGACGAAGGAAACGCGAGCAGAATGGTTTAAAAATGGAAGAAATGTCTTACGTATTTAAAAATAAATAGAGATTTTAACGTTTATAGACGCCTTCAATTGACCGTCTATAAAAATATTTTCCCGAAATATTTTTCGGAATTTTATTTTTGAATCGTGTTCAGAATTAAATTTCTTTTCCAGGTGTGGCAAGCCCGTGGTGGGGCAGACGAAGGAAACGCGAGCAGAATGGTTTAAAAATGGGGTAAATGTCTTACGTATTTAAAAACAAATAGAGATTTCAACGTTAAAAGACGCCTTCAATTAGGCGTCTATAAAAATACTTTCCCGAAATATTTTTCGGAATTTTATTTTTGAATCGTGTTCAGAATTAAATTTCCTTTCCAGGGATGGCAAGCTCGTGGTGGGGCAGACGAAGGAAACGCGAGCAGAATGGTTTAAAAATGGAAGAAATGTCTTGCGTATTTAAAAATAATTGAAGTCTGACACAAAATAATTGAAGTCTGACAAAGTCTGACACGTATTTTGAAGTCTGACACACGTACGAGTGGTGCTGGTCCTGTTGTTGTGAGGTCTGCTAAAAGCATGAATAGTGCCGGTCCTATGGTGTGAGGTCTGCTACAGGGACGCGTGATGCCAGTTGTAATCCTACTCGAAGCTTTGTTTCGCAAAATCGGTTTTCTCCACTTGAAACGTTATTTCATTTTGATGAACTTTGCCAAGAGAGCACCTTTCCGAAACGTAACAGCAAAGTGTTGACAATGAACTTTGGAGGTGCTTCTGATGACTTAGTAAGTCAAACAGCAAATGAAATTGGTAGGTATTTAGCGAAAAATAATTTGCATTCCCTGAGCAACAAATCAAACCGTGTAGAGTTTTTAACGTCTTCGAGTTTTCGTGCAAAGTGTGCTGCTTCTAAACGAGAGAAATATTTGTTGACGTTTTGTCGAAAAAATAAAAACTTAATAGATCATTTCAAAACAAATTCCGCTTCGGTATCACAAACTGTGCCCTCTCAGTTAGATATTGAATTAGCAAATTCCATCAGCAAGCATATGGACGACTTCCCTCGCGATGACTACCTTCCTGGTTCATGTGTCGCAGCAATGCTAAAGGAAAATCATTGGCCTGCTTCCTTTTTTCGCTCTGAAGTGAGAACAATTAAATCTAGATGGCGTCGTGATTCTTCTTTTAGGGAATCGGTAAAACTATTATGTTTCTTCTAAACAAAAAGATATAGCGAAAGGCGTGACATCTCAACATATCTCCTCAACGCTAGGTGCGCAAAAGTTTTGCGATGTTGGTCAACAGAATAACCCAGATCAAAACGAAACAATTGTTTCTGTTGCCTATCGAAGTGACATTTCTTTACAAAATCATGAAGACAATCCTCTCTACTGCATATGTAACAAGCCTAATGACGGATCCCTATATGTGTGCTGCGGAACTTGCTTGAAATGGTTTCACCCTCGCTGCATATTCTCACCAAATAGTCCGGCATTAGCTATAACAGAAAAACAATGGAATTGTGCTAATAGTCATCTTGTATGCGAAGGTGAACAGATAGTGTTGCATTCTTCAAATTCCGTGTTTTGTCATAAACTTGTTGGTGTAAGCAACAAACCCATTCAACATTTAAATGTCTTACCTCCAGTTTTCCAGCAGAAATCTGATTTGCTTTGTAACGTTAGTAAATCTGCCTCTCCAACTAATTCTGATGATTTACAATTGTCTAATAATAGATCAAACTTACTTCTATCTAACTGCGACAACAATTTCGTAAAGACCGAAACTAATCACCTAAAAACCGAAACTGACAAAATAATCGAAATTGATGATCTAAAAGCAAAAGTTAATAATAATAAAAAAAAATTTATTGATGTAAAAGTCAAAGTTGATGAAACCTTAAATGAAATAGATAATCTAAAACCTGATGGCAAAGCTGAAGATGATGTAGGCCTAAAAGTTGATCGCCAAAAAATATTTACTGATGTAAAAAACAAAAATAATGACCCAAACGGAGTAAATGATAATGAAGGTAGCATTTTTGGATACTCCCAAAATCAGAAACCTTGGATTTCTGATGAAACATTGAAGGAGTTAGGGGATTTTAAAGAGCCAGTATCGCAAAAGCGTGAACGACGTTGTGAATTGGTTAACATAGATAGTAAGTCGTTATTCCTCACGTTAGATGAATGGAAAGAAATGACTCCCAGTCGCACTGCGCATAGATTTTCATCTGGTTTATATCGCGATATTATATGCAAAAAAGTTAGAAAAATTTATGACAGATGTGTTTTTTGTTTCAGAAATCATTATTTGGTAGAACCAGCAGCAGTTGAATCTCTAAGTAGCGGCGATACAAAATTTTACAATGGCCATGCTAACATGTATTGCAAGCACTCGCGTTGTTTTGAATGCTCAGTAAAGGGGACCATTCGTATATTTTCGTACGTTGATAAAGTTGAAATAGTCGTAAGTGTGAAGGGGAAGCGTAGCCATGAATCGCATTGCGTTAAACGAAGGCCGGTCGCAGGAGAACAACGTAAATTACTTATGGAACAATTACAATGTAAACATCCTAGCGAAGTTGGCCGAAAGTTGGTAGATGACTTAACTGAAGATGAACTATTTTACGGAGCGTATAACTTTGCTCCTGCCTCGTCTGTTTTGAGAAATATAAAAAGTGAAGGTAAGCTTTGCAATAGATACTCAAAAAATTGGATGTATAACATCAATCGCCTGAGATACGAGTTTGAAAAGAAAAATCGAACCTTTATAAGACAAATAACTACACATCCACCAGGCGTTATAATGTATTCAAATGCACAAGTGAAACTTTATCGGGATTTATGCCCCATTGATGTAGTTTATTTCGACGCAACTGGAAGTATAGTCAGAAAACAAGAAGGTGAAAAAGACTTTCAAATTTATTCGCTTTTAGTGAGAAGCCCATACGCCGGGGGTCCAGCGCTCCCGGTGGCAACAAACATCGCAACAACTCATAATTCTGAGAGTATACGGAGTTTTCTGGGAAAATTTTTAATGGACACTGTAAAAATTTGCGGGAAAGTAAAAAAGCCGGCATTGATGATGATTGACGGTTCCATGGCTATGTGGAATGCTGTATTAAGTGCTATGTGCAATGAGACAAGGTTAGATTATTACAACAGATGCTGGAGAGTAGTTACAGGCGAGGCAATAACGTACGACTTAGAAAAAACGTTTGTTCACAATTGCTTGAGTCATGCCATGCGTGCAGCTAAAGTTATGGCAAAAAAACATTACAAACATAAACAACACAGATTGACTGCAATGCATTGGATTTCGTTGTTATTTGCATGTACAACCCTGCGTGAACTGGACGAAATAATGGAAAGCATTATTTGGGTAACCAATTGCGAACGAACGTCTTTTCAAGTGGACTATCATTTTAACAGACTGCATCAAGGCGTTAAACCTTACGAAACTAAATCAAAAGTAACAAATGAAATTGAAGAAACCGATGTAAACGACCTGACTGACAATTTTCATACCAGCATGCGTGAGGATCAAAAACAAGAATTGAAATCTCCATTTTACTTACGCTACCATAACCGACTTGTCGCTTTTTTAGATTCTAATAACTTTTCGTATCACCTTAACCATTGCAATTCAAAGCTAAAGCACGAAAATGTTTATATGGACAAAACCTTTTGTTCCCAACTCATTCGAATTGTTTTAAGTCGAATTAGTACAACTTCGCAGCTAATTCTGGGAGACTTATCCCGGCATTCGTCTCATCATCAATGCCCAAATGATCAACTCTACTTTCGGTATTCCTCTTGGTTTAAAAATGTTATTTCTTCCGAATTAAGAAATATTTCTCAGGATAACTTAACTCAAGGAATCATTGAGCAGCATTTTTGGGATTTGAAACAAATTTATTTAAAAGGAAAGCGAGTTGTAAGTATCGATAATTTTGTGGAACAATATGAAAATGAAATCAGAACTAGTGAAAAAATATACTCTGCACATTATATACACCAAGGTTACAGAAAACCTCACACTTCTTCCAAAAACAAAAGCGACCAAACATTGAAAGATCAGTCAAACCATTGCACTAGTCTGGTAGTTTCTAAATTTAGAAAACCAAAAAAACGTCGTTCATCTGGGTTTTACACTAACAATGAATCAAAAAAGCATATTCGATACGGCAATGTCATAAGTGACTCCATGTCCACATCGGCTGTTTATAAAAACACTGCTTTTGCAACCTCTATGTGTGATGACAAACGGATAAATGACTTTTGGACTGCTATAAAAAAAGATTTCGAGTACATGAAAGAATTTTCAACAAAGGTGTGGCACGGTTTGGCAATAAATCGTAACTGTTTATCTGATGCCGCTCTCGTAATAGACAAAAACCACGAAGTGTCTTGGCTAGATTTACTTACGGCGTGTAATAACCCCTGTAGGAAAATCAAGAGCGAATTGGAAAAGCACTATACAAATCCAACGGCCGTTGGTTGGCTAAGCAAACGTCTGGTAGACGCTTACATTTTGCTAAAAGTCAATGAACCGAGCAACATTAACGCCATAGGAGCTTTAGACTGCGATTCCACAAGCAAGCTTCTTCAAGGAACACCCGTAAAGTCAATAAAATTTTTCAAAACGGCCATGATAGAAAACGAGGACAAACTGCGACCCGTCGTTCTTCTGCCTTTCTTGTGCAATGGTCATTTTCGTTTGTTACATTTTTCCATCCAAAAGGAGTTGTTACATTGCTATGATTCATTAAACAATGGCATGTCCAGTGATGTTTCAAAGTTCTTTCGTGACGGCGTAGATTGTTTATTAAATGTCTTGGTTGATTACGGGCTATGTAAGGACGATTGTGCCGTAGACACTAAACACATCTTGATGCAACCAGACAACAATACTTGTGGAGTGGCCCTTTCTCTATTTATTTTTAAATACGTAAGACATTTCCCCCATTTTTAAACCATTCTGCTCGCGTTTCCTTCGTCTGCCCCACCACGAGCTTGCCATCCCTGGAAAGGAAATTTAATTCTGAACACGATTCAAAAATAAAATTCCGAAAAATATTTCGGGAAAATATTTTTATAGGCGCCTAATTGAAGGCGTTTATCAACGTTAAAATCTCTATTTTTAAATACGTAAGACATTTCCCCCATTTTTAAACCATTCTGCTCGCGTTTCCTTCGTCTGCCCCACCACGAGCTTGCCATCCCTGGAAAGGAAATTTAATTCTGAACACGATTCAAAAATAAAATTCCGAAAAATATTTCGGGAAAATATTTTTATAGACGGTCAATTGAAGGCGTCTATAAACGTTAAAATCTCTATTTATTTTTAAATACGTAAGACATTTCTTCCATTTTTAAACCATTCTGCTCGCGTTTCCTTCGTCTGCCCCACCACGAGCTTGCCACCCCTGGAAAGGAAATTTAATTCTGAACACGATTCAAAAATAAAATTCCGAAAAATATATCGGGAAAATATTTTTATAGGCGCTTGATTGAAGGCGTCTATAAACGTTAAAATCTCTATTTATTTTTAAATACGTAAGACATTTCTTCCATTTTTAAACCATTCTGCTCGCGTTTCCTTCGTCTGCCCCACCACGAGCTTGCCACCCCTGGAAAGGAAATTTAATTCTGAACACGATTCAAAAATAAAATTCCGAAAAATATTTCGGGAAAGTATTTTTATAGACGCCTAATTGAAGGCGTCTTTTAACGTTGAAATCTCTATTTATTTTTAAATACGCAAGACATTTCTTCCATTTTTAAACCATTCTGCTCGCGTTTTCTTCGTCTGCCCCACCACGAGCTTGCCACCCCTGGAAAGGAAATTTAATTCTAAACACGATTCAAAAATAAAATTCCGAAAAATATTTCGGGAAAATATTTTTATAGGCGCCTATTTGAAGGCGTTTATCAACGTTAAAATCTCTATTTATTTTTAAATACGTAAGACATTTCTTCCATTTTTAAACCATTCTGCTCGCGTTTCCTTCGTCTGCCCCACCACGAACTTGCCATCCCTGGAAAGGAAATTTAATTCTGAACACGATTCAAAAATAAAATTCCGAAAAATATTTCGGGAAAATATTTTTATAGACGGTCAATTGAAGGCGTCTATAAACGTTAAAATCTCTATTTAGTTTTAAATACGTAAGACATTTACCCCATTTTTAAACCATTCTGCTCGCGTTTCCTTCGTCTGCCCCACCACGAGCTTGCCACCCCTGGAAAGGAAATTTAATTCTGAACACGATTCAAAAATAAAATTCCGAAAAATATATCGGGAAAATATTTTTATAGACGCTTAATTGAAGGCGTGCATATACGTTAAAAACTCTATTTATTTTTAAATACGTAAGACATTTCCCCCATTTTTAAGCCATTCTGCTCGCGTTTCCTTCGTCTGCCCCACCACGAGCTTGCCATCCCTGGAAAGCAAATTTAATTCTGAACACGATTCAAAAATAAAATTCCGAAAAATATTTCGGGAAAATATTTTTATAGGCGCTTGATTGAAGGCGTCTATAAACGTTAAAATCTCTATTTATTTTTAAATACGTAAGACATTTACCTCACTTTTTAAACCATTCTGCTCGCGTTTCCTTTGTCTGCCCCACCACGAGCTTGCCACCCCTGGAAAGGAAATTTAATTCTGAACACGATTCAAAAATAAAATTCCGAAAAATATATCGGGAAAATATTTTTATAGGCGCTTGATTGAAGGCGTCTATAAACGTTAAAATCTCTATTTTTAAATACGTAAGACATTTCTTCCATTTTTAAACCATTCTGCTCGCGTTTCCTTCGTCTGCCCCACCACGAGCTTGCCACCCCTGGAAAGGAAATTTAATTCTGAACACGATTCAAAAATAAAATTCCGAAAAATATTTCGGGAAAATATTTTTATAGACGGTCAATTGAAGGCGTCTATAAACGTTAAAATCTCTATTTAGTTTTAAATACGTAAGACATTTCTTCCATTTTTAAACCATTCTGCTCGCGTTTCCTTCGTCTGCCGCACCACGGGATTGCCACCCCTGGAAAGGAAATTTAATTCTGAACACGATTCAAAAATAAAATTCCGAAAAATATTTCGGGAAAATATTTTTATAGACGGTCAATTGAAGGCGTCTATAAACGTTAAAATCTCTATTTATTTTTAAATACGTAAGACATTTCTTCCATTTTTAAACCATTCTGCTCGCGTTTCCTTCGTCCGCCCCACCACGAGCTTGCCACCCCTGGAAAGGAAATTTAATTCTGAACACGATTCAAAAATAAAATTCCGAAAAATATATCGGGAAAATATTTTTATAGGCGCTTGATTGAAGGCGTCTATAAACGTTAAAATCTCTATTTATTTTTAAATACGTAAGACATTTCTTCCATTTTTAAACCATTCTGCTCGCGTTTCCTTCGTCTGCCCCACCACGAGCTTGCCACCCCTGGAAAGCAAATTTAATTCTGAACACGATTCAAAAATAAAATTCCGAAAAATATTTCGGGAAAGTATTTTTATAGACGCCTAATTGAAGGCGTCTTTTAACGTTGAAATCTCTATTTATTTTTAAATACGCAAGACATTTCTTCCATTTTTAAACCATTCTGCTCGCGTTTTCTTCGTCTGCCCCACCACGAGCTTGCCACCCCTGGAAAGGAAATTTAATTCTGAACACGATTCAAAAATAAAATTCCGAAAAATATTTCGGGAAAATATTTTTATAGGCGCCTATTTGAAGGCGTTTATCAACGTTAAAATCTCTATTTATTTTTAAATACGTAAGACATTTCTTCCATTTTTAAACCATTCTGCTCGCGTTTCCTTCGTCTGCCCCACCACGAACTTGCCATCCCTGGAAAGGAAATTTAATTCTGAACACGATTCAAAAATAAAATTCCGAAAAATATTTCGGGAAAATATTTTTATAGACGGTCAATTGAAGGCGTCTATAAACGTTAAAATCTCTATTTAGTTTTAAATACGTAAGACATTTCTTCCATTTTTAAACCATTCTGCTCGCGTTTCCTTCGTCTGCCCCACCACGAGCTTGCCACCCCTGGAAAGGAAATTTAATTCTGAACACGATTCAAAAATAAAATTCCGAAAAATATATCGGGAAAATATTTTTATAGACGCTTAATTGAAGGCGTGCATATACGTTAAAAACTCTATTTATTTTTAAATACGTAAGACATTTCCCCCATTTTTAAGCCATTCTGCTCGCGTTTCCTTCGTCTGCCCCACCACGAGCTTGCCATCCCTGGAAAGCAAATTTAATTCTGAACACGATTCAAAAATAAAATTCCGAAAAATATTTCGGGAAAATATTTTTATAGGCGCTTGATTGAAGGCGTCTATAAACGTTAAAATCTCTATTTATTTTTAAATACGTAAGACATTTACCTCACTTTTTAAACCATTCTGCTCGCGTTTCCTTTGTCTGCCCCACCACGAGCTTGCCACCCCTGGAAAGGAAATTTAATTCTGAACACGATTCAAAAATAAAATTCCGAAAAATATATCGGGAAAATATTTTTATAGGCGCTTGATTGAAGGCGTCTATAAACGTTAAAATCTCTATTTTTAAATACGTAAGACATTTCTTCCATTTTTAAACCATTCTGCTCGCGTTTCCTTCGTCTGCCCCACCACGAGCTTGCCACCCCTGGAAAGGAAATTTAATTCTGAACACGATTCAAAAATAAAATTCCGAAAAATATATCGGAAAAATATTTTTATAGGCGCCTAATTGAAGGCGTCTATATACGTTAAAAACTCTATTTATTTTTAAATACGTAAGACATTTACCCCATTTTTAAACCATTCTGCTCGCGTTTCCTTCGTCTGCCCCACCACGAGCTTGCCATCCCTGGAAAGGAAATTTAATTCTGAACACGATTCAAAAATAAAATTCCGAAAAATATTTCGGGAAAGTATTTTTATAGACGCCTAATTGAAGGCGTCTTTTAACGTTGAAATCTCTATTTGTTTTTAAATACGTAAGACATTTCTTCCATTTTTAAACCATTCTGCTCGCGTTTCCTTCGTCTGCCCCACCACGAGCTTGCCACCCCTGGAAAGGAAATTTAATTCTGAACACGATTCAAAAATAAAATTCCGAAAAATATTTCGGGAAAGTATTTTTATAATCGTTTTTGTGATGCTTACTTTTCTTGCCAAATTACATATAGCAGTCTTAATAGATACGATTTTTTGTCTAACTTTTCGCAATTGCAGTTGCTTTATCTTTGACAAGTCGAGTTTTTTATTTAAATTTCTGTGTTCACTGTTCATTTGGCTATGGAAAAAATATAAGATTTGCTTTGATGTGGTAACGAGAAGTGATTTTATCATCTTCCGAGTGTTGCTACTTTCATCGCATTGTTTATCGCGCAAATTTTTACGGATCATTTTTTTAGGCGGATCGCGCAGAATTATTCTGCCAGAATGACGGTGGTGTACCGGGACCACCACCGACATTCTGGCAGAATAATTCTGCGCGATCCGCCTCAAAAAATGATCCGTAAAAATTTGCGCGATAAACAATGCGATGAAAGTAGCAACACTCGGAAGCTGATAAAATCACTTCTCGTTACCACATCAAAGCAAATCTTATATTAGTTTCATAGACAAATGAACAGTGAACACAGAAATTTCAATAAAAAAGTCGGCTTGTCAAAGATAAAGTAAGTGCAACTGCGAAAAGTAAAACATAAAATCGTATATTAAGACTGCTATATGTAATTTGGCAAGAAAAGTAAGCATCACAAAAACGTCTATAAAAATATTTTCCCGAAATATTTTTCAGAATTTTATTTTTGAATCGTGTTTAGAATTAAATTTACTTTCCAGGGGTAGCAATCCCGTGGTGCGGCAGACAAAGGAAACGCGAGCAGAATGGTTTGAAAATGGGGTAAATATCTTAAGTACTCAAAAATAAATAGAGATTTTGACGTTTATAGACGCCTTCGATTAAGCGTCTATAAAAATATTTTCCCGAAATATTTTTTAAAATTTTATTTTTGAATCGTGTTCAGAATTAAATTTACTTTTTAGGGGTGGCAATCCCGTGGTGCGGCAGACGAAGGAAACGCGAGCAGAATGGTTTGAAAATGGGGTAAATATCTTATGTATTTAAAAATAAATAAAGATTTTGACGTTTATAGACGCCTTCGAGTAAGCGTCTATAATAATATTTTCCCGAAATATTTTTCGGAATTTTATATTTGAATCGTGTTTAGAATTAAATTTACTTTCCAGGAGTGGCTATCCCGTGGTGCGGAAGACGAAGGAAACGCGAGCAGAATGGTTTGAAAATGGGTAAATATCTTACGTATTTAAAAATAAATAGAGATTTTGACGTTTATAGACGCCTTCGATTAAGCGTCTATAAAAATATTTTCTCAAAATATTTTTCGGAATTTTATTTTTGAATCGTGTTCAGAATTAAATTTAATTTCCAGGGGTGGCAATCCCGTGGTGCGGCAGACGAAGGAAACGCGAGCAGAATGGTTTGAAAATGGGTAAATATCTTATGTATTTAATAATAAATAGAGATTTTGACGTTTATAGATGCCTTCGATTAAGCGTCTATAAAAATATTTTCCCGAAATATTTTTCCAAATTTATTTTTGAATCGTGTTTAGAATTAAATTTACTTTCCAGGGGTGGCAATCCCGTGGTGCGGCAAACGAAAGAAACGCGAGCAGAATGGTTTAAAAATGGGTAAATATCTTATGTATCTAAAATAAATAGAGATTTTGACGTTTATAGACGCCTTCGATTAAGCGTCTATACAAACATTTTCCCGAAATATTTTTCTGAATTTTATTTTTGAATCGTGTTCAGAATTAAATTTATTTTCCAGGGGTGGCAATCCCGTGGTGCGGAAGACGAAGGAAACGCGAGCAGAATGGTTTGAAAAGAGGGTAAATATCTTACGTATTTAAAAATGAATAGAGATTTTAATTAGATTTTAAACCGCGTCGCCGCCACTGCCCAAGGGTGGTAAAAGGCAGAACCCCTCGACCCTTGAAGTGGCGAAGAACAAGGTTCAAATGAAGAAGAAGAAGAATAGAGATTTTGACGTTTATAGACGCCTTCGATTAAGCGTCTATAAAAATATTTTCCCGAAATATTGTTCTGAATTTTATATTTGAATCGTGCTCAGAATTAAATTTATTTTCCAGGAGTGGCTATCCCGTGGCGCGGCAGACGAAGGAAACGCGAGCAGAATGGTTTGAAAATGGGTAAATATCTTATGTATTTAAAAATAAATAGAGATTTTGACGTTTATAGACGCCTTCGATTAAGCGTCTATAAAAATATTTTCCCAAAATATTTTTCGGAATTTTATATTTGAATCGTGTTTAGAATTAAATTTACTTTCCAGGGGTGGCAATCCCGTGGTGCGGCAGACGAAGGAAACGCAAGCAGAATGGTTTGAAAATGGGTAAATATCTTACGTATTTAAAAATAAATAGAGATTTTGACGTTTATAGACGCCTTCGATTAAGCGTCTATAAAAATATTTTCCCGAAATATTTTTCGGAATTTTATTTTTGAATCGTGTTCAGAATTAAATTTACTTTCCAGGGGTGGCAATCCCGTGGTGCGGAAGACGAAGGAAACGCGAGCAGAATGGTTTGAAAATGGGTAATTATTTTTTTTAGGCTATTTAAAAATAAATAGAGATTTTGACGTTTATAGACGCCTTCGATTAAGCGTCTATAAAAATAATTTCCCGAAATATTTTTCGGAATTTTATATTTGAATCGTGTTTAAAATTAAATTTACTTTCAAAGGGTGGCAATGCCGTGGTGCGGCAGACGAAGGAAACGCAAGCAGAATGGTTTGAAAATGGGTAAATATCTTACATACTTAAAATAAATAGAGATTTTGACGTTTATAGACGCCTTCGATTAAGCGTCTATAAAAATAATTTCCCGAATTTTGTTTTTGGAATTTTATTTTTGAATCGTGTTCAGAATTAAATTTACTTTCCAGGGGTGGCAATCCCGTGGTGCGGCAGACGAAGGAAACGCGAGCAGAATGGTTTGAAAATGGGTAATTATCTTATGTTGGCTATTTAAAAATAAAGATTTTGACGTTTTGACACGCCTTCAATTAAGCGTCTATAAAAATATTTTCCCGAAATATTTTTCGGAATTTTATTTTTGAATAGTGTTCAGAATTAAATTTACTTTCCAGGGGTGGCAATCAGTGCCGGTCTTACGGTTTTTCGGGCCCTGTGCGGAATATGCTTTGCGGGCCCCAATGACAATGATCCAATTCAGTAGCGTGGCTAGGTATTTTGAAAGGAGAGGGAGGAGTTTGAAGGTCGACGGTCGAACACCCAGTGGTGAGGGGGGGCTCCCCCAGAAATTTTTGAAAAATTACTTTGAATTTGGGGCATTCTGAGAGCATGTTCAACAAAAGTTTGGGTACGAATATTACTGTAAAATGGTGCTGTCCGGTGGCATAGCAAAAGGATAAGATCATGCTTTCATTGGCATTTTTCGGAAATAAAGCTATGTCTCTATCTTGAGTTTGCATGCAACCTTTTTCGTCCCCTGAAAAATTCGTACCCTGAAATCGGAGGAACAAAATCAAATTTCGACCTATTTCGTCCCCTGAAAAGATCGAGAGAAATTTTGAAATGTTTGTGGCAACTCCAATCAGCGACCTCGGCTCTGTCGTTTTTTTTTTCGATATTTTCAGGGTACGAATTGTTCAGGGGACAAAATAGGCTGAACCCGTTAAGTCTCTATGTATTTTTGTTGCTAATTCCTTTGTTGAATTCACTTGTTGAATTTTTCCATTGAAAATGACAAAATTACTGCATTTTCTGAGTAAATTGCGGACCCTGTGCGATCGCACGGTTTGCACACCCCAAAGACCGGCACTGGTGGCAATCCCGTGGTGCGGCAGACGAAGGAAACGCAAGCAGAATGGTTTGAAAATGGGGTAAATATCTTAAGTACTCAAAAATAAATAGAGATTTTGACGTTTATAGACGCCTTCGATTAAGCGTCTATAAAAATATTTTCCCGAAATATTTTTTAAAATTTTATTTTTGAATCGTGTTCAGAATTAAATTTACTTTTTAGGGGTGGCAATCCCGTGGTGCGGCAGACGAAGGAAACGCGAGCAGAATGGTTTGAAAATGGGGTAAATATCTTAAGTACTCAAAAATAAATAGAGATTTTGACGTTTATAGACGCCTTCGATTAAGCGTCTATAAAAATATTTTCCCGAAATATTTTTTAAAATTTTATTTTTGAATCGTGTTCAGAATTAAATTTACTTTTTAGGGGTGGCAATCCCGTGGTGCGGCAGACGAAGGAAACGCGAGCAGAATGGTTTGAAAATGGGGTAAATATCTTATGTATTTAAAAATAAATAAAGATTTTGACGTTTATAGACGCCTTCGAGTAAGCGTCTATAATAATATTTTCCCGAAATATTTTTCGGAATTTTATATTTGAATCGTGTTTAGAATTAAATTTACTTTCCAGGAGTGGCTATCCCGTGGTGCGGAAGACGAAGGAAACGCGAGCAGAATGGTTTGAAAATGGGTAAATATCTTACGTATTTAAAAATAAATAGAGATTTTGACGTTTATAGACGCCTTCGATTGAGGGTCTATAAAAATACTTTCCCGAAATATTTTTCGGAATTTTATTTTTGAATCGTGTTGAGAATTAAATTTACTTTCCAAGGTTAGCAATCCCGTGGTGCGGCAAACGAAAGAAACGCGAGCAGAATGGTTTGAAAATGGGTAAATATCTTATGTATTTAAAATAATTAGAGATTTTGACGTTTATAGACGCCTTCGATTAAGCGTCTATAAAAATATTTTTCCGAAATATTTTTCGGAATTTTATTTTTGAATCGTGTTCAGAATTAAATTTACTTTCCAGGGGTGGCAATCCCGTGGTGCGGCAGACGAAGGAAACGCGAGCAGAATGGTTTGAAAATGGGGTAAATATCTTACGTATTTAAAATAAATAGAGATTTTGACGTTTATAGACGCCTTCGATTAAGCGTCTATAAAAATATTTTCTCGAAATATTTTTCAGAATTTTATACCTGAATCGTGTTCAGAATTAAATTTCCTTTCCAGGGGTGGCAATCCCGTGGTGCGGAAGACGAAGGAAACGCGAGCAGAATGGTCTGAAAATGGGTAAATATCTTACGTATTTAAAAATAAATAGAGATTTTGACGTTTATAGACGCCTTCGATTAAGCGTCTATAAAAATATTTTCCCAAAATATTTTTCGGAATTTTATTTTTGAATCGTGTTCAGAATTAAATTTCCTTTCCAGGGGTGGCTATCCCGTGGTGCGGCAGACGAAGGAAACGCGAGCAGAATGGTTTGAAAATGGGTAATTATTTTTTTTAGGCTATTTAAAAATAAAGATTTTGACGTTTTGACAGGCCTTCAGTTAAGCATTTATAAAAATACTCTCCCGGAATAATTTTCAGAATTTTGCCAAAGTTATCATTTTTTTATGCGACAAAATTATAGTAGCCTACGCTTATGATAGTGCCCCTTCAGCGAACACGCCATCGGGCTTCGCCCGTCGGCAAGGGCGCGGGAAGTAGGGGTGCTCAAGGGGCTGCAGCCCCCCCTAGAGCTAATTCAGCTTCCCCTAGAATTTTCGATAATTGCTTCAGCCCCCCCTAGAAAATTCTGACAATTTAAGGTACATAACGTTGTAAAGGAGGTAAGGCTTGTTGCCGATGCCCACTTCGTTTAAACAGTTGCAGTTGTAATTCGTGAATCGTCTAAACGTAAATATTTATTCATGTCGCTTTTTGGTTCCGATGAAGTTGCCTGCAATTTGCTGGGTTTGTGTCTTACTCGTTGGTGCGTTCGTGCTTCTGCCCTCGCTCGTGTTGTTAAGTGCTACCCTACCCTGTTGCAATGTCTGACAGACATGACAGAAGATAGTGCAATGAGAGGAGACGCACGTACAAAGATATTCGGCTTGGTAAAACAAGCACGCACGATGCGACCTTATTTTGCGATTACCTGCAGCGGTAAAGTTTTTCAGCCTGCAAAAGCCGTCGCAAGGTAGCTCCAAAACAAGAAGATCTCTGCTTCTACAGCTTTAGAATCCATCACCATTCTCCACAAACGGATCAAAAATCTCAGAAAATATGTATTCGTTTACAAGCCTATGGAAGCAGCGAACGTCTTTACGTCTGCTAATAACCTAAAGACGCCAAAAGATCCCGGAGTGAGCAAAACTCCAGTAAAATTTCGAAACACAGAGGAATCGGATGCTTTGTTGTCTGCGGGAGAAGGAGCGTGGAAACGGCAATACACTAAAGCCCTTAATTTGGTTCAAGCTGAGCTTGATCGAAGATTCAACCAGGCGGATCTGCTTACAGCAGCCAACAGAGAGAAGGCCCTTCTGAGCTGTGCAAACGGTGACGAAAGGTCTGATACTGAGATCAGCTTACCCGATGCCATCAGAATAATCTCCTAAAAACGCAACTTAGCCTAACTTGCTCAGCGATGTTGTAAGTGGAAAAATCGCAAACTCCGTTAAAAAGGTTGCTGAGATACTATCGCAACTAAACCTCCAAGCACTAGATCTTTTCAAAAAAACGCGGAAATTCGTGGAGCTCTGTGTTTGCCTCCCGATTTCAGCTGCATCATCAGAACGTTCTTTTTCTGCTCTAAACGCCTGAAAACATGCTTGAGAAGCTCAATGACACAAAAAAGACTTACTCATCTTGCGTTGATGCATGTCCGGCTGCGTAGTCGTCGGCATTCGTCGGCTGCGTAGCCGAGTGGTGAGAACGTCTGCGCGACGTTCGAAAGGACGTGGGTTCGACACCGCTCCAGAGCACGCGGCTATGTCTCAGCGAAAGACACTTAAAGGCAAGCCAAAATAAGGGGAGCAGCTGACTCGAAAACTATATGTCACTTCGCTGCTTCCTGTCGTATCGCATCTGTGAACGCAGTGTACTGTATGTTATCGCAATGGGCGCAAATAAAAGCATGATTATGTCCACTAAAACACTATGGATGTCAAAGAACTCATGACACAGTTTATAGAAAAAACACTTGAGCAAAAAACACTCTTCGGAAGCGTATTTCATATTGATTTCCTGAACAGCTGCTTTGTTGTTACCGTTCTTCATTTGTTACAATAACAAAGTGTGTGATTTGGCGTCGTTTTTTGCACAGGAAGAGACCGAATTTTTACAACCCGCTCTTAAAGTTCACCTGCATAAGGGGAGTCTGGGGGGCGAAGCCCCCCAGAAGCTGACAACACTACGGAAGCTTCGGCCCCGCCTAGAGAAAAATAGTTTCCGCTCCACTGCCCGTCGGCCGTCAACACCCTCCCTTTCAAAATTTCTGACTACGCTACTGTCTTGTACTCTCAATATTTTGCCTACCCCATTGTTGAAGGTCTGGCGGCGCCACTGCTTTTTCGATGATGCGTGATTGATGTATTGCCATAGATAGGCTACGTCTTATTTAGACCTTCCAAAAGTAAAGCATGTTTTTCAACAACAGGTCGTTCGTCCATCAGCTTCAAGCCCGTTTGTTCTATCGGCTATGTCATTGCCTGGTGGGAGATTGTGTGATGGAACAAGAAAGATTCTGCAAGGAAATGTATTCCGGAATGTATCAGTTGTGATGTTGGCGTTAGGTACAAACGATGTCCTCTCCTATGGCAGCTTTGACAAAGACGCTTTCCAGCGAGATGTTGTGGATTTGGTAAAAGCGGCTCAAACCATCTACCCTTTTGCAAAGCTAGGTTAACTGGAATCGCTTTTTATAAAACTAACGTCAAACCTCTCGATCCGATGAAATATTCTTTTTGATGGAGTGGTATTTGTGTCAAGGGTCCAAAGGACATTCGTTCCTTAATATTTTCAGGCAATATACAATACCTAATACTTGACTAACATTTAGTCTAAGACTATAAGCGTTCTATTATTGCAAGTAGGGCGTTTAATTTTTCTAGGATAAAAACAGCTTTTTTCATCACTGTAGATCAGGGGTGTCCAACCTTTTTGGCCAAAGGGCCACATGTGGTTTATGATTGAGTATGAATGATTGCGCAGGCCACGAGTAAAGGAGATAACTAGTGTGACTACAAAAAAAGGTGAACGGACGAGTCAACGCGGGCCACGGGTTGGACACCCCTGCTGTAGATGCACGAAACATTACAAGTTTGTTTAAAACATAAACGTTCTTGTTCATCATAATCAGCTTCCTTCCACTCGTCGAGGGTTATAAGCAATGAAACGCCAAGTTTTTTACTTTGAAATTATCAGAGTAGGCCTACAAATATGCAAATATGTATCTTATCACTTCCCGAATTACTTTGAACGATTACGTAGCAAATTAAATCTAAACTTGTTTGTGCAGGTGATAGTTTGCAGCATTTTACCGCAGTGGGGTCAGGGGCGCCGGCAGCGGGGGGGGGGGGGGGGAAGGGGGGCGGGGCGGGGCCCCTGCCCTCAGTTTTTCTACAGATGGAGGGGCAGGGGGGGCAATGGTGCCCTTTTAAAGTCATGTAAGCTACTGCACATTTTGCATTATAACAATTTCTGCTATTCGCTTTTAGCCTAATTATAATCTTTCATTTTTGCTTCAAAATAATATTTACGGCACAAAATTTTGCAACACACTAGGCTACAGGCCTTAAAACTCGTTTTTTTACCGGCAGCCATCGTGGCCTACCGGGTGCTCCTTCTCGGCGGCCAAATCTGCGTGCTTGGAGACCAAAATACAAAAAAAATAACGATAGCACAAGTAAATAGAATTAAACTTGCAACAGTGCTAAAATGATCACTTAGCGTTGTTGAAGTCTGGGCCTGGGCGACGTCCTACAATAGAATCGTTGCACCACGCAATAGATTGTAATCCAGTACTGCGGGACTATCTAACGACACTCGCACGAGTGTCTCCAATGTGGCTGATTTTAAAGTTCGCCACTCCTCTAGAATTCTTTTTAGCAACGAAAAACAACTTTCGACATGTGTTGACAATGACGGCAAGGTAATAAAATAAGTATTTCAATGATGTGAAGGACATTACTAAATAAAGCATAATTTTTGCATAATATGATCCAAAAATGTTTTTCCCTCGGATGTCAACTAACCTAGTTCTCCTTTTCAACAACGCTTCAATGTCCGACAACATCGAATCGACATAAAAACGACAATATTGCCAGCCGATGTAAATTAGCACTTTGGATTAAGACTTTGTTAAAATAAACGTCGGGAATTACAAACAAGACTTATAGCTGGTGATCGCAGATGGATATATTCCATCAATATTCCCGCACAATGCAACAGTGGCGATTATGACGCGCTGACCTAATTTTGCGCCACTCTTTGATACTACATATTTTCCACAGTTAATCCACGATCATTCTATTGCGAAATTAAATAATTGGCTAAAAGAGACCGGCGGCCAAACTTGGCCGATTGAGGAGGTAGCACCGGCGGTCATTCAAGCACTACTTAGCGGCCATGGCTGCAGGCTGCTTTAAAGCTTGACAGTAGGTTACATCATGATAACATAGCATAATGCCCTTCTTTGTATACCGGACACAAGTAGGCTATCATTACTCAATACATAGTGAGCTAATAGATTAGCATTATCGCTATATCTTATCTTAAAACTTGAAAAAAAATTGGCCTTTTAGTAAACAAAAGTGCCCTTTTTTCGTAATCTTGCCCCCCCAGTCAAAAATCGTTCCGGCGCCCCTGAGTGGGGTGACTCTTCTTTGCGAGTTCCCATTGCCAACTCCATCTTAGATCATGTATCTCGCAATTTATCTCGTTTTTATTACCCATCAATGGAAATCGATGATGACGATGCCTGTTGGCATGACGATATCCATTTGTCGGATGTTGGTCTCGCGCAGTACATGTGGCGTTTGGAAGATGGCGTGAGAACATTCTTGGAGGGACCAATATTGACAGCGTCTCTATTTCCAACTCTTGGAAATCCCCGTAAGTAACAATTTGCGATTGAAAGCCTCGGATTATCCATTTCTTTATTCTTTTACGAAAAGTGCACTCCACATTTAAAGTGAGCAAATAAGTTGATCTTTTATCAACACGAGCGAAATGCAGGCTCACCGAGACCGTCACTACAAGGAAGAACGTATGCAGATGTGATTACCGAAGGTGCGATTCTACCTACACCTCCGCGACAAGTCAGCAACGTGTCCACTGCGGAGAGTCCTCAACGTGGAAACAAACATGTTGGTAAAAGAAAGCTTTCTTATCTTGTATGGGACTCGGTCAGTAGTGCACTTTGCGGTCAGCGCGTGACCAGTGTCAGTTCTGGTGCTGTGAGGTCTGCTACAAGGATGAGTGGTGCCTGTTCTGGTGTTGTGATATCTGGTTCCGGTGCGAGTGATGCCTGTTGTGGTTTTATGAGGTCTGATACAGGGTCGAGTGGTGCTGGTCCTGTTGTTATGAGGTCTGGTACAGGGTCGAGTGGTGCCTGTTCTGGTATTGTGAGGTCTGCTACAAGGACAAGTGATGCCGATCCTGCTGCTGTGATGTCTGCCTCCGGTGCGAGTGTTGCCTGTTCTGGTGCTATGAAGTCTGGTACAAGGTCGAGTGGTGCCGGTCCTGGTGTTATGAAGTCTGGTACAGAGACGAGTGGTGCCTGTTCTGGTATTGTGAGGTCTGTTACAAGGACGAGTGATGCCGATCCTGCTGCTGTGATGTCTGCTTCCGGTACGAGTGATGCCTGTTCTGGTGCTATGAAGTCTGGATTATTTTTTTAGACGCCTAATTGAAGGCGTCTATAAACGTCAAAATCTCTATTTATTTTTAAATACGTAAGATATTTACCCCATTTTCAAACCATTCTGCTCGCGTTTCCTTCGTCTGCCGCACCACGGGATAGCCACCCCTAGAAAGTAAATTTAATTCTAAACACGATTCAAAAATAAAATTTTAAAAAATATTTCGGGAAAATATTTTTATAGACGCTTAATCGAAGGCGTCTATAAACGTTAAAATCTCTATTTATTTTTAAATACGTAAGATATTTACCCCATTTTTAAACCATTCTGCTTGCGTTTCCTTCGTCTGCCGCACCACGGGATTGCTACCCCTGGAAAGTAAACTTAATTTTGAACACGATTCAAAAATAAAATTCCGAAAAATATTTCGGGAAAATATTTTTATAGATGTTTTTGTGATGCTTACTTTTCTTGCCAAATTACATATAGCAGTCTTAATATACGATTTTATGTTTTACTTTTCGCATTTGCACTTGCTTTATCTTTGACAAGCCGACTTTTTTATTGAAATTTCTGTGTTCACTGTTCATTTGCCTATGGAAAAAATATAAGATTTGCTTTGATGTGGTAACGAGAAGTGATTTTATCACATAGCATCTTTTCACATATAAGCTAGGTGAGCAATTGCCCACCTAGTCCCATTGCTTGCACCCCTAGCCCTTTCTTTGCCTCCCTAGTTTGAAACTAGGTGGGCAATTTTTACGACGTAATTTTTGTTTAAGTTTGATCCTAACAGCAAATCTGTAGTTTTTCTACATTCTTATGGAACACTTTACTTTTGCGAACTATCAGCGCTACCAAACGCGGAATTCGTTGTATTTCATTGTAGTTATTTTTATATAGCCTACTTAAGCTATAGCAACATACGGTGGCATCACTAGATGCCTGTATCATTTCTTACGAACGAAAACTGCCTGCCAACTCAATTACTCCGTGATTCTCACAGCTTTTACCATTAATGACTCATAGACCCAGGAAGCTGAGTTGAGAATGTAACCCCACCCCTGTGTCATTAAAATAGTCCTTTCCAATTTTAATAAAAGTGATTTGGCAATTGATTCTTAACGAAAAATTATAGGGAATAGGCTATGTTTTGGTACGATGGAAATCGTCGTATTTTTATATTTAAATATGAAAATACAACGATTCCCATCATACTAAAACAAATTCCCTATAATTTAAAAATAAATTGACTGGCTATAGGGCTAAAATTGAGTAGGCTACAGTTTCCATTTAAGTAGATTTCGTTTTGTAACTCTGTTCATTTCTTTCTTTCTGGCTTAAAGCAACTGAATTTTCTTGTTTTTTTCGAGGTATGTGTAATGATGCATTAGAATTAGCAGGTTATGCCGTACTGAGCAATAATGTTTTATCAGCTTGTTGCTGTCTCGCTGCTAGTTATTCATTATTATTATTATTGTATATATAATATGTGCGGACTGCTCTGAAGTTTGAATAAACTGCAACACGATCTTCTAAATTTCCAAAAGACATGGAAAAGGATTTGCAGGACTAAACAACAGCCAGGTACCCAAACCTTAGTCATCAATGACAAAAGAACAAGAAAAGTGATAGGACAAGCTACATAACAGATTCTGCACTATTTTTTATTTCAAAAATATATTTTTATTAGGCATAACAGTTGGGAGAAAACTTTGCAGCTTTTTTCGATTGAACTTTTTAGATTATAAAAGAGATCAAGTAACGTTTTTGATACTCTCCACATTTTGAACTATTACATTTCTTTGGCAGTTAAAGAATGAACAGCTAAATGGAAAGCTTCAGCATACGTCTAGGACTTATGAGCCTACGCGAACTTGACCTTACTTATAAGTTATAATATCGTTAATGTTCCATTCAAGCAGATATCAATGTGTGTTGTGAGTAGGCTACCTCAAATTTTGTGTGAGATTTTAAAAGTCTGAATTACCGAAGTTTGTTGCCTGATTTTCATTAAAATGAAATACCAGCTCTTTAGAATCATCTAATTCTGCAAAGATTCAACTCACTATAATATCTTAGCAGTTGTGTGTCATATATTATCATAGTTGTTTCTTTTTACTATAGTTCAAGAGACCTCTGCAACTAAATGTTGCTAGATTAAATTTTATTGCATTATTAATATTTATGAAATATTGTGGGCGGGGATGAATATAGGAATCAATTATGGGTCTCAAAAATTTAGCCTAAGTAGAATATGTCTTTTTACCCAAAATTTTCCTGAGAAGTCTACATTTTTACTTGTTTTACGCTCGGAAAAATGCCCTTTTTTCCATCATTTACGCGCGAAAAGTGCCCTTTTTAACATAATTCACGCGCTAAAAATGCCCTTTTTTGAAAATTTGCCCACCTAGTCCCAATTTGTGAAAAGATGATATGTTTTATCAGCTTCCGAGTGTTGCTACTTTCATCGCATTGTTTATCGCGCAAATTTTTACGGATCATTTTTTGAGGCGGATCGCGCAGAATTATTCTGCCAGAATGTCGGTGGTGGTACCGGGTACCTTATGCTTCGAAATTGAACAACCTAAACTATGATGGGCATTGGGCAGGCAGCACTCAAGCCGGAAATGCGGAAACTTCTCCAGCGTAAATTGGCACATTATCCGCAGAATAATGCAGACATGGAAAAGGCGGAAATCCTATCTTGGAGTCAAGTCTACATTGTATAACATATAGCAATAAAGCCGGGTAAGTAACAAACAGGCAATTCAAGATAATTTATTAAGACAAAAAATGTCAATCAAAAATAGAAAAGAAGGTACGGTTTTTGTATTTTTGGAAATTAAATCCTGGTTGTGCCCAGGATTTACAACTATAGAAAAGTATAGCCAGAATGTAGCCTATTTATGAAGCCATAAAACGATATTTAATTTTTTTTTTCAAGATGAGTTCATTGCTGTGTTGTACGTTTGTACAATATAGATGCCAAGACTGGGTTTCCGCTTTTTCTGCAGTGACTACATAGAACTTCTGCCTTTTCCACATCAACATCAATTCTTTACTTCTGCGGACAACGGGCAATCTTACCAGAGACTGTGATCTTACGGCGGGGAATTTTCCGCATTTCTGCTTTTTTGTAGTGCCCAGCTATGATCAACTTTGATGGTAGGCACTTTGACATAGGACAGTTTTCCTTGCGAATCAGCTGATTTCAGTCATGCGACTCAGCACGTGATATTCTGACCGATCTACTCGAAAGATTTTTGATACAAAGAAAATTAAGTGAATGTATCGCCACAAGCCGCGTGGCCTAATGGGTTAAGGTTAGGGCAAGGGAATAGTCATTTCGATTGCGTTGGTTCGATTCCCACCCTCTGCTAATGTTCTTTTTTCTTCTGCAACTGAACTGAGTGCAAGAAGGATCTTAATGACCGTAATCAATTGAGTTTATAAGGAAAACTGTCTTACCTTTCTTAACCAATGCGCCGCGGCGCAATGGTGGTAGCTGGTTCGCACGGAAAACTGTCCTATGTTAAAGTGCCTACCAATTTTGTCCTGACTAAAATTGCAATGTTGCTACAAACGCACCACTGTCATTCTGGCAGGATAATTCTGCACGATCCGTCTAATAAAATAATCTGTAAAAAACGCGCGGTAAGTAGGCTAATGCGATGAAAGCAACAACAGTCGGACGCTGATAAAACCACTTCTCGTCATCACATTCAAGCAAATGTTATAACTTACTTTTTCCATGGAAAAATGAACGGCAAATATAGAAATACAAATAAAAACTCGATGTCATCAGCAAAACAATTGGAACTCACTTTGATCCGATAGCTCAGTGGTTACGCGCCCGGCTCAAGATCACGCGGCGTTGGTTCGACTCTCGCGGTGTGCGCTTGACGACGCATTTTAGGACTGCTCCCCATTCAGCGGCATCTAGTGAATGGAATACTTTCTCGGTAACAACACTCAACAATCGGAAAACTTCACTCTGCCAATCTCGGTAACCGGCCCTACATCAAGAGCGTCCAGGCTACCAGTAGCCTATGCGAAACTACCAGGAAGAACCAATCAAGGCTTTGTCAGTCCGAGGATAAAGATTCAAAAACCAAATCAATGCGCTCATTTGGTCTTACTTTTATTTCGGCATAACCTACTTTTTAATTGCTACTGTAAAAAAAAAGGTAAAGGTTAGTTTCACATTTGCAAAACCAATCCAGATGAACCAAACATTTTCTGCCAGCAAAATATTTTGACCAGTGTGTGAATCGTAATGTAAGTTTCGGCATATAGGATACCGTAAGTCTATACAAGACCGCGAATCGACTATGGTCTGTAGTTCACATGTTCAATTAAATGTTAGACTTTTTGTTTTATTGCATTTTATAGGAATTAAGTAGGCTAACAAGATGCCTATCGCCACCGGTAATAGATGCGTTGCGTTTGGCTGCAAATCAGGCTACCTTTGATGATGGCAAGCCAATAAAACTGTAACAGGCTTAAAATCAAAAATGAACAAGCTAAATCTTCCTTGAAAGAATCCTATCAAGTATTGCTTACAACACCAAACATAGCCTACTAATATTTCATTGCCCTGTAGGCTAATGATAGGTCAATGTGAGTGGATTTATTAGCAAAATAGTAAGATCGTAAATAGCCTACTCCTATTGGCTTTCTAATTCTTGTGTTTATTTTTTGTCTACAGAAGTTCTACAGAGTTTATAGAATTGTTTCCATTCTCCTCAACCAATCGACATATTTTCGTCAAGGGGTGGCCATGTTTCGATGCGGCCCAGCAGCAAAGTGTTGAGCTCTTTTTGCATGGTCAGACTGCACATCACAGTAGCCTACGACGATTAAGGTTCGAGATCCAGTTTAAGTTATTGCTTCTTGTCCTGGTGGGTGGTGGAATGGATGAGCTGGTAGATAAGATGATGATGTCCTGATGGTGTTGATGAAGCTCTCATCTCTTTTAGTGACGCTGTCGTGTTGGTTATGGAGTGTTGCGTTTGCTGTTCATATCTATACAAACATAAAAGTTGTACTTATTTGCATCAGATAGGGAGTTTTATTTGCAATTGCACCACTTAAGAAGTGGTGTTGTTCTTACAGTTACACCTGTAGACCATTGGCCTTAACTTATATTATCGCAAGTTAACAATTATTAATATTTATTTGCGTCAGACAAAGCTGTCCAATCCAAAACAACAAAATAATGCACAAACTGCAAATGCACAAAGGTCACAGATGAACAATGAACCTAAGTAACAACAATAATGATAACCTAGTCTAAGCTTTATCTTCTTTGAGAAGAAAGCAAAGCACATTAGCCTAACCATGTAACAGCATCAGTCGCAGTCATCTAATATATAATCGTGCTTGAAAACGATGAAGTAGCCTATACTTGCAATAGTAGCAGCTGTTAGCCTGACCAGCAACTGCAGAGTTATAGTTCAGAATTGTTGGGTTTTAAAGCAATCTCAGCCAAAATATCACGCCATAATTCATCTTTGTTCTTCTTTTATAAGATTGCAGCTGCAGAGCTTGCAGTTCAAGGCATCCAAATATAAAACTTAAAAAATCACAATAGCCTACTTTTTAAAATCCAGAAATTATATTAAACTTCTAGTCGGTAGGATCTGTAGATAAAATGAGGAAAAATGTGAAATTAACAAAAAAAAAATGCTGAAATGAGCAGGAGGTGCTGCAGTTCTGCAGTTTCTATGGACGAGCCGCCACTGACTCTATGAGCCCAATGAATAGGCTACTTGTGAATTAACCCGAGGGCCACAATACCTTTATGCATTGTCTCCCTGGCTCGTTCCTCCATTCTAAATTTTGTGGGCTTCCGTGACCGGAGGTAGTCTACGTAGAGCGGATAACATGGCCCTGGTTGTAGGTAAAATTTGATGCAAGCATTGTATTCTACTAAGGCACTAAGCCAGTGGTTTTCAACCTTTTTGGTGGAACGGAACCCAATTAAACATTCCAAAAGCTCGAGGTTCAATAATTTAATTGCCTTATGCAAAAAACATCGTTTGATTAATAAATTAAATTAAAATACTCATGTTCAGATTTATTTACAATAAAAATACAAACTGTAAAAAATTACATTTATTATAAAAAAATTCAATGAGAAACTTGAGCCTGGTGTTTCTTGCACAAGTCGTTAATATTGGGTCGTGTGTTTGATAGACACACACGAAGTTCATCTTCCACAGACAGCAATTGTGCTCGAAAAATTGCATATAATAATATGCAATTTTTCGAGCACTAATCACTAATCACTAAGCACTAATCACTATAATCACTAAGCACTAATCACTAATCACTAATCACTAAGCACTAATCACTAATTTTTCGAGCACTAAGCACTAATTTTCGAGCATTTTTCGAGCAATAATAACAATATGCATATAATAATAAAATAGACTCTCGGATTTGAATGTAAACTTGCGGAACCCCTAGACTTACTGGCGGAACCTTAGAGTTCCGCGGAACCCTGGTTGAAAACCACTGCACTAAGCTATAACTTTTTAAGCTTCTGAATGATTGCTGCTACTTATAGCCTATAAAAGCTTACTATTTCCAGATTTTTTGCCGCTGAGTTCGCTGCCACTACGCCATTTTTAGCAGACGGTTTCTTGGGATGTCTTTTTGACAGAAGTATTTTATGATAAGCACGAGCTATAGGTTACTTACTTGACGTTAGCACCTGTAAGGTTCTCATTAGCTTGATGGCATTGCCGCAAACTTTGTACGCTAGTGATTCTTGCAGTGCCAGTTGGAACTCTTCTGACAAGAAGACCCGTTTCTGTTTAACAGAGCGCTGACCACAGCTTTTACTATTCCAGTCATCGTAAGATATCTTTTGTTTTTAAAACAAACTGAAACAACGAAACAAATAGCCTACCGTACTGCGGTAACAATAACAAACAATGCTGAAGAATTGAAGAAACAAATTACTGTGATTTACTTGTGTAGTGTTATTTTGTTAGTTACAAAAATCTTAGCGTAACTTTGCTTCAAATTTTATTCAACTTGTAGGGAAAGGTAAGGTGATTTGATACATTTTTGACATTTCTGGCTATAACGTGAAAACGGCTCGCCCTAGAAATCTGTTTGTGGGTTCAAATTAAACTTTGATGTTTTGCGCACCTTTCTGAAAAGGTTTTAAGTTTTTACCTTAAATAGTATTTTTTGTATGAGCGTTCCAAAAATGCTACCGAACTGTATCAATTCACCTTTCATGGTAGGTAATTTGATACGCCCTGGAAGGTAAATTGATACATTATTAGTTAACTCAAGAATCTGACACAAAACGTATAAATTTGCTTCAAAGCATACCAGAAATAGAAAAAGAATAGCCTACTTGATATTACATTACAAAAACGAAATACAGGGTTTCTGAATGAAATGTACGGAAACAACGCATTTTAAGTAAGAATGTTAAAGGCACTAACCCACCTCTTGTGGATGGTAGAAATTCCAGTGCATTTGTGAAAATGGTTTGGCTCAACCAAAGATATTTTGAGCACTTCAATGCTTGTTCTGTGTCCAACTTCAATAAATAAAATTTTGAAGACTTTCACGAATTGCGTTAGTTGAAGTTGGACGCAGAACAAGTTGATACACCGTAGCCTATCATATTACCTTCCTCCTGCTGTATCAAATTAACCTTACTAAAAAATTTGGGTAAAAACTGGTGCTGCTCAGCTGAAACATGTACTTTGCAAAACCAAACCTAGGTAGAATCAAAGGCTCATCTATATACTAAGAACTGAATATATTTTTATTAGTGTTAAACTTTTCTTCATTTGTCTGCACACTTGTAAAGACGAAAAAGTTTGGAAAAAATCGCAAAAAATAGCCTACATTCCTTTAACTCAATGCTTTGAAAGACAAGTAACAGCTCTGAAATCAACCCGGAAACCATTATTCGCATTTTTCTACTGGACGACACAATATTTTTGTTAGATTTATTTGCATAAATGCTGTAAGGGGGGTGTATCAAATTACCTTCCGTATCAAATCACCTTTAGGGGAGGATGAGATAAGTTGAGCCACTTTTTACTTAAACGCTTCTACTAAGAAAACCGCTTGGTTTACAATAAAAGTGAAAGTGGCAGCATAATGGTTGATGTTTTGGCCTTCATTTAACAAAATTTTTTTTTTCATAACTCATAAGAATATTAAAAAAAAACAGGTTTTAAATATTACGTCATTTTGGCTCAACTTACCTACCCCACGTGGTAAGTTGAGCCGGGGTGTGAGGTAAGTTGAGCCACTCGTTTAAGTTTAATAACAAAAGCTGTAGCGATGGTAGCCTACATATAAAATGCTATGCAATACATGTGTTCACGAAATTATTGCCCAGCTATTTGTTCCGAATTGTAACATGGACTGTGACGCAATGGTGACGTCATCATAGCGATGCACTGTCATGCTTGAGCGACAATCTCTCATTATTTTTTCTCTATCCACTAACTCGTGTTTAAGCTGCTAGGCGAAAATGTGGTTCGGCCTTTTACGATGTGCTAAATCTATCGAACGGACGTATTAGAGTGTGCAGTGACTATTCCACTTCATAATTGATCCAGTCTTTTGTTGACAATATATAATCTTCACTCAACACATGTGGAACTTGAGTCGAAAGTTAGAAAGAAGACAGGTTGGGTAGCAGTTAATAGCCTACATAGCTGCTACCAGGAAGAAAGAACAACATGTGAAAGGAGAAATTTATTTTGTTGTGACTGTTCGACTGTAAAATTGCGCGCTTTCCAGTCGACAAATCTGCCACTTTTTCGTTGATTAAACGTCAACAGACGTTGAATCAATGTAGTAGGCTACTAGCAGATCATGTTAGGCCTAACTGAGCTGCAGAACAGAAAATAAAACGATGAATTAATACACAATCCTGATTAAATAAACCTCCAAATGTGAATTTTCTAAATCAATTTCCGTTGTCTGTCAGATCTAAACTTATTCCATATGACACTGATCAAGAGAGCATGGAAACCGGAATTTCTGCTGACAGCAGAAAGTTTCTCCAAGTGGTCGTGTGAGGAAGCTTTAACGACATCCTCTTTAAGAAAAGCGCACTCATCGTCTGCTTTAAAGACAAAGGACAACTTTTCCTCGTACTTTCCAGGCACTTTCTTTAAAAACTTGGCCTCAATTTCTCCATCTTCATTGAAGTATTCGATTTTACCAATGTAATGCACAGGTCGGATTTTCCCTTGCATGTTGCTATAGTAGGCTGCAGGTTACACTAGGCTATAAATAAATTTGAACTTCAATAGACCACTGGACAAATTATTTTTCCAGAGATTTAGACTATTAAAGAGTAAAATACACTTTGTTAGCTATTTAATGACTACATATAGCTTATCATCACTTAACACTGGCAGCTGAAGTGAGGTAAGTTGTGCCGGTGGCTCAACTTACCAGTAGGCTACATCACTGGCTCAACTTACCTCAAGGCCGCCATTAAAAATTAAACGGAACTTTATCCAGTCATACATGAGCTAGCAACCTCACTTTAATAGTTTCTGAATAAGCTAACATTAGTGATTACTGTTATACATATCAATACTGGTGAATGCCACAGACATTTTGTACAACCAAAAAATCTTTTTTTTCAAAAAGTTCAAAAAACTTCCCAAAATCACTAAAAACAGTTTTTTTGTCTTTCTACAAGACAAAGACCTATAATCTTTACAGAACAGCTCCATATAAGATAAACGGTCAGGTAGGTTTCAGTAGAAAGTTTATGCAATTTTTATTTTTCGAGTTACGGGGGGGTGGCTCAACTTACCTCACCTTCCCCTACTCTCTTCTAACTGTAATTTAGAAATTTTACATAGACCATTGAGTGATTTTTACTTTAATTTTATAAGTTGTGTTGGTAGAATTGTAGAAACATAGCCTATAGTAGGGGGGAAGAGGATAATGTCAATTTCAACTTTAGCCTTTGTTGTATTTCCAGACGTTTAATATAAAATAAACAATAATAATTGTAGCGATAGCCAACCAAGTGAGAAAATCATTTACCTCTTGTTACTTACGCACTTATGTGCACAAAAACAACTCAATATATACCAAGAAAGAAACGCAAAACAATCAACTAAGGAACGTGGTACAAAACGCTTAATTGATTACACGCGTCGTGCGGTGGTAATCAATTCCAGCGTCTGTACCAGGAAACGCTGAATGTAATTATGTAGTGAAGCAGGTCACAGTTACATAAAATCAACGTAAATAAAATGACGACTATAACAGCCTTGGTCTTAGGATAGCCTACAACAGTAGGCCTATATTCGAAGACCTCTGGTATTTTTTTTGAAGTTTTCGTCCAACTTCCCCTCTCCTTTTACTTTGAAAGTTAGCCTACCTTTCTCGTAATATTGGCTCATATTGTATCGATGTCACCTTTTTTTATGGCATTTAAAGTTTAAATATTATTTTTTACTGCACTAAAATACGTTAAAACTATTGCAAGACAGCCGTAAATAGTTTTTCTGATCTTGGTTTTATTGTAAAACACGGTAAAGTGGTCATTTCGATTTGAGCGGAAAAGCTTACCGGACATAGGCTACATATATTTTGTACTGAAGAATAGAAAGTGCCCTACCACATTAAATTGATCTAAGGCATGTCATTCTTACCAAGGTAGAACTTCTTCTTTGATAAGATAGATTGTCTTAGTTATTATAACAAAGACACACGTATGTGGCGATATATCCATACCCCCTACTGAAAATATATTTGGAAAGTTTGCAGACTTTTTACTCTTTCGTGTAGTGAAGTGCAAAAATATTTCTGCATTATTTACGTGCGAATATACTGAAGGTAGGCTAAGAATCTAATCCAGGTCAAAGTCCCTGACGACAACATGAATACAATAGGCCTAGCCCAGTGCTGTTCAGCGCTTGAGATGGTGGCCTACGCACTGCTGCGAATCAAAACAATTGAAATGCGAATGACAAATGTGCTGCCGATGAGTCGGATGAAAATTGCCCACGATTTTTACTTTGAATAACTTCCCACAATAATTCAAATAGCGCAAGCGTATTGTTATTGGCAATAGCCTAGCGTCTTTGATTTCCTCATGTCAATTCAGTCTTTTTCATGTGGTTGACTTTATTACAAGTGCTTCAGTTTTTCCGCAAAAATTAAGCTAATTTTAATCGTGATACTCTAGGCCTAGCCAATGCGTATAGCACGATATAACTCGGGGGTGCAAAGATCTTCGACCACTTTAGTAGCACGTAAATGCTTTCATACTTGTAAGCATTTTATCCCTGGACTTTACTACAAAAGTCAAAGTCCATTTTTTTACTCAGTCCCCGAATCTTCTCCACTACAACATCTTTGCTTCCCAAAATGAGCACCTCTGTCGACTGAAATCAAGACACCCATTCGTGCCAACCGCTCAACTTCTGATCAACGAAGCTGATGAATAAGACACGTCTGTGGCTAATTGGGCGGACCACAAATGGAATTCTGAATGGAAGTCAAATAGCCTACCACCAGATTTCTTTCGTTCATCTCTGACGCCGACACACGCTCCATCGGCCTGACACTACAAAGACAGGCATGGGTGCGCCTCAACCGTCTTCGTACGGGCGTCGGGGTTTTCGCTCAACCATGCACCAATGAGGAATGGCCTCTTCCTCCTCCTGTGAATGTGGTGCCGAGGAACAGATCGCTGACCACATTATCAATGACTTTACCATCTTCAAGCCACCTAACGGAATGGAAGGTCTGCGCGTCTTGGATGATGAAACCAAACACTGGTCCGAGAACATTGTGAATTTGGGGTGGTAAAAGGATGTAGGCTCCTCTCGTCCCCAGAGGCTCACACTACGACGTCAAACTCATTTTGCAGACTAGTGACATTCCAAGTTTCCACTTGCTCAGGTTCATCATTTACCAACTTCAGCTACATGCTCACATATCGCTTGCTCAGTTGTCGCTTCCTAAGTTCACAACTGCTGACTTGTTGGAGACTCTTTCCAACTTAGGGGAGCAATCCTCCAACCAAAACTTTATCTTACGTCCCAAAAAACAGATTTTCAATACTATTACAACGTTTTAATAACATTATACAATTCATTGAATGACGGTTCATAAATGTTTGGCTCCATTTAGTAGCTAATGCATCCTTCATTTCAAATAAAAACAGAGTGAAACTGTTCACCAGGCATTTGATATTCAAATGACTTCATTTCAAATGTTAAAATATTTGTTCCTCCCAGTAGCTGTTTTGCCACCTCATTATTTTCTAGGTATGTCACTGTATTGCAAACCTCGAATTAGTTTACAAATATTCATTTGGCCCTCAGAGTAATTTTAGTTTGAAACCCCTGACCTATAGCCATACCCTATTTTATTATGTATACCTACAATCCTACATACCCTAATGGGTCAGAAAATATAAGCTTATTACTATTAAAGCTAAGGTGCACACAAAAAATCAGTTCAGCTCAGTTTTTTTTTTTTTTTCTGACCATCACAACGAAAAAACAAGATATGACAAACATAACAGAGGTCTTGAAAAAGGTAAAAAATGCAGCTACATTGGTAGTCTACTTAAAAATTTTAACAGGTTGCAATTGGGCAGCCTACTTTAAACTGCACTTTTGAAAACGCTGTTTTGAGTCAACAGTGTTATTGCCTTACAAACTCAAACGCACCTTTTACAATTGGTCAAAACACACTCATCAGTAATTGTGTAATATTTTGTTGAAAGCTAATATTGTTTTGAGATGGTGCTTGTGTGAGCGTTTGCTTGAATTGAAACAGAACATGTGGCTACATTTCAACCATTAATTATTCCTTTATTATTTAGAAGTTTCAGGTGTCTTAATTTTTTAAACGGAAATTGAGCTTCGAATTTCAAGTGCTGAAATTAATCGGGCCAGGAAGGGCTTCATTCATATGTCAATCATCAGACGACTGGTCAGGCAACATTTTGCTGTGCAATAATTCAAATGAAAAATCATCATGTAATATTATTATGGAAGAGACAGAAAAGTTTTGGTGATTCAGTTGTCACAAAACACGCAAAATCATTTTAAAATGTTTACCAGAAAAAGTCTTTTCTGTTTGAGTTTAGGCAGCTGTATAAAATGATTGAACAACTATTTTTTTATAAAACAATATCGGTAGGCTATAGCAAATTTGTTTGTTTAATTTAATTGTGAAAACTTTTATCATCCCATTGAAAATGGTACGGTATAGATACGGTACCTATTAAGCAGAAAGTTTTAATTTTTATTATTTTGTCCATTTTGTATAGGCTACCGACCGTAGAGTCGTATACTAATTGGCTTTAGCTGGCTACGTTAGAATTTGGCTTGAGCTGCACATTTGACCACAGCTGCTTTAGAAATAAAAGCAAGAATTTTTTTTTTTAGAAAATAATGTATAATGCAAAAAATCGATGTTTTTTTTTAAAGCAAAATTTGTTGCTTTTGTTGTTGTTGATAAACTCAAAAATAATACAAAACGTAGGACCATCTCAGAATTTATAGAGCCTCGCAAAATCCTTTCTTCAAGGCCTTATAGCCTACGTTATGTTCTTCAAAGGCTATTAGCAGAGTGCAGTGTTGTTCCCGGGACTTATGATGTTCAAAATGTTTTAAAATTACTTGAAATTACATTTTGTTGTGTCTTGGCACAAAGTTTTCTCACCTGTTGTTGTATCGAACAAACTATTTTAAATAGTTTACTTTCATTTTAAATATTTGTTTGTGGAATAAAGTATTGTTTCATTTTTTCAAAGAACAATAATTAAGTGACACAATAATAGCAATAGTTTTCACGGTGATGTCAGAAATAAAAACAAGCTAAAGTGTTTCGGGCTGCTCTATTTCTTATTTCTAAATTATTTTCTTATAAACAAATAAAAAGTGAAGTGGTCATAAATCTTCAAAATTGCAGGCCATTTCAGTTATTGCTAGGGCAACCAAAAGTCAATAAAGTCAAAATTTTTCTGCCTTGTTCAAAGTTTATAAAACGTTAACAAACTAAATTTCAGGCTGACACGAAGAGAGGTTTCAAAGTTATTAAGTAAAAAAAAAGTCAAATTTCATGGTTAGGTCAAAATTTTCTTTTAACGTAGTTTTTCTTCGCTCTATTGATATTTTATTAAAGCTACACAGATCCTGATTTTTTGTTGCAATTTCTGTTGCTTTTCTGACGTAATAATCCATTTGTTGCAATTTCTGAAGTAATAATCTTGTTTCGCCCACTACTGACGATTGAATATTAGCCAACAGGCCCAACACTACCCTGCTGTTGATGAGTTGGTTGCCAGGGTAAAAAAGTGACCATTAAAAACAGGTCAAGAAAAGCTAGTTTTACTTGCATTGGCCAACCTCCACAGCCAATTGTTTCTAGATGGGGCACTTGGTTGAAAACTGCTTTCCATTATTCAAGAAGTCTACCAGAAGTAAGGAATATAATGGAAGGCTTCCATGATGGTGGTGTCTTGCTGCGGCGTGCTCAAGATACTGTAAAAGCTCCCAATTTAGCTACTCACCTTGTAGAAATAGAGGAGCAGTAGGCTACAGTCCATTGTTTGATATAATTCAGAAGATGGAAGACAGCCGTTACACCATTCAAGAAGCTTACCAATAAATGACGTCCCCTGACTTTGGTGTTGATGGCTGCCAAATTGGAAAATATATTCAAGCAAGAATCTCAAGGACTGACATCAAGTGCATTGTGAAAATGGGACAAGATGATATTACACCACATTTATATAGCCTGCTGAGGAACTCCTAAGCAACTTCTGTATAAGTAGAGAGAAGCTTCTCCATTTTAGGAACAGTTTTGGAGAGAGACAGGAACTTCAAAGGCGATAATGTGAAACGTTACTTGATGTTGAAGTATAATACTGCAGAATCCCCTCGCTCTCGGTAATTTCGGGATATTTAAAGACACTCCATAATAATCTTTTGCAGTTTTTAGAGTGACTTTCATTACCTGTTTGTCAGCTGTGGTGTCGTTGAGTCTTCCACATTTTTCTTTTATTTTAGTAGAAAAAGAAGATATTCTTACCTAACGGTTTGATTTCTAATATGCTTTGTGCTTCGCATTTGGGTTGCAACACTTGCAATGCAGAAAGTTATTGGTCAAAATAAGGTCAAAATTTGTAAATTATAAAGTCAAAATTTCAAGTTTTTAGTTCAAAAAATTGATCGCCCTAGTTATTGCTTTTTCTCTATCTATGAACACTCTTAAGACTAACTTCAATTAGTCTAAAGCCTTTTTCAACATTTTTGCTAAAAGCTGCCTACTTTAGAGAAAGAAGTAAAGAAGCTGGTTATAATGAAAACTTTCTTAATTATTTTATTATGTCTTTGCGTTTTACGGGTGGCAAAGTTACAGCAATGTCGTCAAGTCACTGTCTGCGATGAAGATCAAGCAACATCAGGAAGAGGCAAGAAAGGAGATGTCGGAGCTCCTGGAAAGGCGGGACCTGTTGGAATGAAAGGAGCAAAAGGAGATGTTGGAGGAATTGGCGACAAAGGAAGCCAAGGAGAATCCTGTGCTCTGGGGTCGTTTGAATCGAAAATAGGACAAAGGTTATCTGGTTAGTTTCTTTAGGTAATAAACATCAGTTCATTTGCAGCGTGTGATGATTAGTTGGGTTGAAAACGTAACATGCTTTCTTCACTGAGTTTGAATAAAAGAAAGATCTATATTATGATGCTTGACAACATTGAACAAACGTTTGTAAGTATATTATACCGCAAATAGGCTATCTTTTTGGAGATACTTTTTGTGATAAAAACATAATTCTTTTGGTACACTATATTTATAGCTTAGACCTATTGAGTTATTAATGATATTAGATGAAAAATATCACAAAACGAATTACTTTGTTTTGTTTCTTATTAAAAGTTACTTATTAAACTTTTGTAAATAAAAAAGGCTTGGAAACACTTTTAACACCAGCGTCGTGTGTGGCATCATCTTTGTATGGAAGACAAACTCTTCGTTCTGGCAAAGAAGCGTTTTGCGACAATGGATGGACGGTAAGTATAAGTCTCAGGACTTCAACATATTATTAAAAAATTCAATTTATTTAAAAAAAATTGTGCAATCCATATCAGTCAGTAATCTTGCTGTGATATTTATGTGAAGACGTTGAATACTTTATACAAGTCCTATCCTCTCGTATATTAATGGACAAGTCTACACTTTCAAAATAACACAACATTGTTATGCAAAATGCAAAACAAAATATCTAGCACAAAAAATTTATTGACGACTGAATAAGATATTCTTGTTCAATGTTCAAATTAAAGTTACTGACCAATTAACTCTTCATCCGGTTTGAAAATGTTAAACATTTGTCTAATATAGGAAAAACGAATAGGCAATCTGATTTTCCAATAGAAATGTATACATTGGCTACTGGCTAAGATTCAATCAATCAATGTTTTATTTGTCAGTAACAGGAACATAGGTACATGTTTGAAAAATGCAAATAATATACACAATGCAAAAGTTACACAAGTTCCCATACCGACAGGGAGACAACGAGACGACCATACGACGTGTTCTAGTTTGAAATTTATTTTATCCACTCGGTGTAGCTATATAGGTAGCTGTCCTTCGACTGCTTTGTTCAAACGCACACCTCGAGAGTTGAATGACCTTCGATTGCTTGATCTTGCCTCGCAAAGCCAATCGTTTGTCTATTTTGTGACTAGAATAACTCAACCAAATAATTAGTCTTTTGCTGTGTAGTCACTAAATATTTCGTTAACAGGTCTTTCTAAGAAGCATCAGCAATGATGTAAATTTTGATCAAAACTGGGATATGTACAAACGTGGATTCGGCAGTTTAGACGGAGATTTTTGGCATGGTAATACGCTAAATAAGGCTAATTAGATAGCCTAATAATAATATATAATAATAAATATCCATGAATAAACAGGAGTCGTCTAGGAATCTGTCGCTTTCGGAATACTGTTCGTAAAAATTAACAATGTCGTAGCCAATCCTGACAGTGTAACAGGTTTGTTTCATCTTCCATCTAGCCTTCCGCCATGGGCATCAGCAGTGGCGTAGCTAGGGAATGTGCCGGAATGTGCCGCCCGGGCGGATTCAGATTTTGCCGCCCCTTCAAAAAAAAGCATGTGAAAATGAAATGCGTCTTTTTATCAGATTATAATAAAAATCAAAAATCGTAGTCTGAAAGTACCGCCCCCAGACTTGCCGCCCGGGGCGGTCCGCTCCCTCCCCCCCAGCTACGCGACTGGGAATCAGGCGAACCGCAAGCAGTATGGCTGCGGAAAGCTACCCTAAGTAGGTATTTATTTTGAACAAAACCTACCTAAGTGGTCATTTTTGTAGTTTTTACCAAGCCTGCACCTAAACTACAGTATAGCCTACAGCAGTGGTTCTCAACACGTTTTTAAGGCAAACCATTTAAAAAAAATCAGTTTGATAAAATTTTGCGACCCAAGCAAATTATCTTAATATTTTAAAAGCCATACAAGATTGCATTGCAAACAAACAGCACTACAAAAGCAGTGACTTTTTTCCGAAAATACTATGTTAATCAAATCACTAATAAGATAGCTGTGCTCGCTTGCTGTCAGTGAGTTTTTGAAATCGAGGCGTTATTTCGCTTAGACTAGCCGCATGTCGGCTTCAACTTCCAGCCGGTTTCGCTGTTTAGTGTCAATGCACACATGCAGTGGTGCCGAAGTAGGGGGATGGGGGGGGGATCAATATTTTGGCAGCATCCCCCCCAATAATTTAGAAAAAATATTTGCTCCGAAGTTGTAGCCTACTTCGATTTAGTTGTTTGCAAGCATCTCGAATTGCTGTTGTTTTTCTTTTATTGATGTTTGATCACAGTTCTAAATTGTCTTGGATTTGACGCTAGACAATGAAGGACCTTTATTGAAGGTAATAAGGACGAGTTGGATCAGGCCACTGGCCATGGCGCTGCAGTAATGAAGAAACTGCAGAAACATATTTGGGACTTGTGCTGATTTTGAAGCCTTTGGCACTTATGGAGCAATTTAGTATCACGTTGCAAGGATAAAAGCTTGACATTGACTCTTGTGAAGAGCTGTTTCAGACCCTGAAAATCACTCTAGAGAAATATCGTAATTTAAAGTTTGAGAACAATTACAAAAATGCAGTTTCACTTCCGGAAAAATTTGCTGCTAATTTTATCACGCCTTTGCAAGCACCACGGCAAAGAAGAGTCCCTGAAAGATTGGGTGGAGGCTCGATAGCAGCTACTGCAGACACTCAACTGCATTATAAATTACTTTACAATCAGTTCATGGACACAGTGACCGAACTCTGAACCGACCGAACGGTTTGAAAGTAGCCTGAATTCCGATTCGGCAAAGTATAAAGAACTTGCACGAATTTTCAAGACCGGCTTAGTTCCTGAAATTGTCATAATTTATTCAGAGCTAAATAGACAATCGATAAGTTATCAAATTGATTCATTCAGAAAGGCAACAGGAGCAAAATCTCTGCACGATGCTAAAAGAGCTTACCAGGCATTGTCCTTGGAAAAACCTCTCTGATCTCAAATACTTCAGCTGAGATCCTCTTAATTTGCCCGGTAAGCTCTGCTGCTTGTGAGAGGTCGTTTTCCAATCTTTGTAGATTGAAAACCTGGCTGAGAAATACTTTGGGACAGAAAAGGTTGAATGCTAGCACTGTTTGCAACATTCACCAAAATAGTCTTGATGACATCAGCATAAATGACAGTGCTAATGAGTTTTCAATGCGCACTACCATAAGACGCAATATGTTCGGTTGTAACAAGTTCTTGTGATATATTTCAAAGTTATTATTTTAGTTATAAATTTGCAGATGTTCTTCGGTAGCTTCGGTTGTTTTCAGTCTCCTGACTAGTGACTTTGTCCTATGGTCTTTTAGTAGTTTTGTAGTGATTCTAGTGAAGGAGAGGGCAAGAAGAAAAGTATAACTTCTGTTTTTTTTGGAAAAACTAAGTATTCATTGAAAAGTCATAGGTTCGAATTCCGATGGAGGTACCAGTTTTTCTTTGCTTGTTTCTTAATTTTGCAGCAGTCATTCACAAGAGCACTGGTAGCACTTTTATCTCCATGATTTCTTATCCGTATATTGTACTGTTATCAGCTAATTTACCGAAGTCCGGTGATTGTTTAATAAACTTAATAGGCTACCGGTAAGCTACCACTAAGATTGTGTATAAAATATGCATCCCCCCAATTTTCAAAATCGTTAAAATTTGATAAAATTTTGATTTATCCCCCCCGATCCTCAACAAACTTCGGCACCACTGCACACATGGCGCTAAATCCAGACTCACAAAGCCAAGTTGTTGCAAATGGAATCAATTTTTGAATCACTAATTTTGAAGCTGTGGGCTACCTACATGGAAGCCCAAAAGTGGATCTTTGCAGAATCTTTGGGGTATTCGTATTTGTCTTTGAAGGACGCAAAAGAAATACGATTTGATGCTTCTGTCGTTATGTCCATAAACTGTTCTGCAACATGGATGGGAAGTTGAGGCAGATCTTTTCCAACAAATGGATCAATATTATTATTATCCGATCATTTTGGCTATTAGGTGTTAGAGATTCCCTATAATAGTGCACAAACTTTTTGGCAAACTGTTCCAGGTGTCAATTCAATTCAATTGTCCAGTGTCCAATTATGTTTTGCTTAATATTCCTTGCCACAAACATATTGCGTTAGCTGAGCAAACATATCGTACTCATCTCTGGTGACATAACTTTTCCAGAGTATGAGTTTTTTGTGGTATACAAAAACGTTTTCGACGTGATCAATCACCGTAAAACCATTGCCTTGCATAGGTAAATTTAGAGAATTCAGAGAGTCAAATATATCGGCAAAGTCAAAGTCAAATACATTTAATAATAATAACAAGAACAAAAACGAAAAGTGTTGAAAGTTCTTGCACTACGAACATGCTACAAAGCTTTCCGATGTCTCGACATGAAACGCTTATGACTTGTGTTTATATTTTCCAGTTTTGCGATCGATCTCTTCTCGTTTAAATGTTGTTTTTTAATTGTTATTTTTTCGTCCAAGATAGGCTACAATATGCCTGAAAAACAGGCGATCCAAAAGAATTATCAGGCGACCCAACTTTGGGTCGCGACCCATGCGCTGGGAACCACTGGCCAACAGTACCTCAAAAAAGTATTCAGCCAATTAACCTAACTCGTTTGGTTGGTGCAGTTACATGTAGTAGGATCTAGTATAGTGTAGGCCTACTGTCGCCTTGGGTTCCAGCTCGTGTCCGAGCATTGGTTTTATCTTCTAGTCAGATTTGGCTTCGGATGGTGATGTCGGATGAGGTTTTGGAGACCCAGTGTAGGCTATGATGGACAAGACATGGGCGAAAGTCGCATTGTATGGAGGGTGGAGAACGTGCATCTGTAGCCTACTTCAATATTAAGGCTACTGAGTGTGGGCAATATTTGTACCACTCTATTAATGGACAAACTTCATAATTTTAGTCACAAACAACATAAGTCTAACAAAAATGCCAAACGATCTTGATCAGCCGACAGTCTCTACTAAAATAAGACAATTGATACAAACTAAAATCTTATTAAAATAAACAAAAATTGTTTTGTTGAAACCTCTACAATTTGTTTTTCTTAATTTTAACTTGTTTTGGCATACAATAACATAGCGGTAGCCTAACCTAAAAAGGGCTTTAAAATTTAAGGTGCCTCGGCTTGTTCCAATTCCTTGCATTATATATTTAGTAATTATTACGACTGTCAGGTCTTGGTTTTGTGGTAAAATTCTTTCATCTTGTTTTTTGCAGCTATAATATGTAAGTTATTTTAATAAAAAAATATTTTTGTTTAAAAACAATTTGTTTCAAGCAGCTCCGATATGACGCTTGACAGGAAACAAAAAATAGTGTCAAGTTGAATAGACCACGCGACTTGGATCGCTAGTTTATTTGGTGTTAGGTATTCCAGAACATAAACAACATAGCCTATTGTCTGATTTTTAGCTTTTCTTAAAATATTAATAATACCAGCGAAACTTGTAGCGTTGTATCACAGATACACTGGTGTAGCCTATATCAGGGTTACTCATCTAATCTTAACAAAGGTCCAGTTTGACAAGTTGAATATTTTTAGCTGTCCGGTGAATAAGTTATTTTACACGCAACCACGAAAGTTAAACTATCTGTACCAAACCACTTTTTTAGGTAAAATGTAATTCGAATTGGATTTCTGAGAAAGTGTTGGGGAGTCTGGGAGGCGAAGCCCCCCAGAAACTAGGATATTCACAGTAAATATTTCTTCCTTCTAGTAGAAATCTGTTTAAAGAAGCCCTGAAACGTGGCAATAATGTTATTCTTTCAAAAGCTCAAGGTCCACCATCAACACCCAGAAGGTCCGGACTCGGATCGCGGTCCGCCAGTTGAATAGCCCTGGTGTAAGTTATATTACATGTATATTTTACAAATCGAGTTACAAATTGTACTGCGCTTTACTGATCAGGTCTTGACAACGTCTACAATCTAACGAGAGATCGAGGTTGCAAGCTGCGTGTTGATGTTTGGGATCTCAACAAGAATCATCACTTTGCTTTGTACAGGTGATGATTGGGATCGTTTTTTATTCGACGTATAACAATTTGTTAAACTTTAAGTTTATGAAACTCTGACTTTGTCTTGACCTAACAACTTTTCGGCATTAGGCTACAGTAGGCTTGGTTTGGTTTTGAATCTTTATCCTCGGACTGACAAAGCCTTAATAGGTTATTCCTGGTAGTTTCGCATACTTTTAGAGCAGGGCCGTAGCCAGACCGCAGAGCAAGGGGGGGGGCCAACTTTTCGTTAGGGGGGGGGCGAAAAATTTTGAATGATTTTGGCATTTTAACCTCTTAAACACCGGTATCAACAAAAATTGCAATATGTCAGTTTAGTGTTAAGACCAGTAGCGTAGCCAGAAATTTTGAAAGGAGAGGTTTTGACGACCGGCGGGCGAAGCCCGACGGCGTGTTCGCCTAAGACGACACCCAGCGACGGGGGGTCTGGGGAGCCTCCCCCAGAAAATTTTGAAAAATTACTTTGAATTTGGTGCATTCTGGGAGCATTTTCAACAAAAATGTGGGTATGAATATTCCTGTAAAATGGTGCTGTCAGGTGGCATAGCAAAAGGATATAAGATCATGTTTTCTTCAGCATTTTTCGGAAATAAAGCTAAGTCTCTATGTTTTCTTGTTGCTAATTCCTGGCTGAGATGTTTGAATGTTAGGTATTGGCACAACTTGCTCATTTAATGCAGTTTTGTTTAAAATTAGGCAAATTTTTTTAGACTGAAAGCATCATGCTCAAGCATAAAGAGACTGAAAGCATCATTCTCAATATCGTGACGTCACATGCGTGCCAAAGGGGGGGGGGGGGTTGTAACCCCCCCCCTTTGGCTACGCCACTGGTTAAGACCAACACTGGTCTCTTATCACGGCAACCATATTACAATGACCAACATAACAAAGCAATTGTTGACTTGTTGTATAAATAGCGGTAGCTTACTTGTTACGAGCAAAAACTTTAACTGGCTCGAAGAAGCTAGTGCCGAGGATTTTGATATATATGATTACATTCCGCCTATACAACCGTGAGCTAGTCTATTGCAATTGCAGTCGCGGATGTTTGGATGCAAGCCGTCTCACAAACAAGTCTAAACCGATAGATTTCGATACAGAATGTTCAAAGGCCATAAGCACTAAGTTTGCCTGTCTTGGTTGTAACATGCTCCGTCTAGTGGGAGCGTCAGCCCTTGTTAACACTGAGAATCCACACTCACAAACGGCAGTGCTAGATTCAAATGTAGCAATATCTGCTGCAAAGTTAAACACTTCACAGATCAGAAAACTAGAAACAAAATTTATTTACACTGATTGGATTGAAGAAAAAAAATAAACACTGCTTAACTGCACAAATTTGATTTATCACTGCACAGATTGGTTATCACTGACCCTTAGAATTAAGTATGGTAAGTAATGGGTATGAATTAAGTATGAATTAAGTAGGCTATGGTAAGTATTTAAGAATGGTAAGAATTAAGTATAGCCTAATTTGTACCGGTTTGTAGGCCTGCTGGAAATCCATTCCCTCTTTGTTAGGTTATCATTCTTTCCCAAAACATTTTTATTTTACACAGTTTCTGACAATTTTTTTACCAATCTAACACGTGTTGGCCTTGGTTGAATTGAACCTGTTGAGGTTGCCAAAAGAGGAGTTAGGGGGGGGCGAAATTGTTTAATCATCATAGCTGTTAACTAAACAAAACAATTGTAGTTAATTGGGCCAGTTGGAGCTGTGCAACGGGAAAATGGGCAAAATCATTATAATTGCAGCTGTTGCTCAAGAATGTTGGGATTTTGCCAGGGGGGGCGAGGCCCCCCTGCCCCCCGGCTGGCTACGGGCCTGTTGTAGAGGCTCTTGACGCAGGGCCAGTTACTGAGATTGGCAGAGCGAAGTTTTCCGATTGTTGAAGTGTTGTTGCCGGGGAATTATTCCATTCACTGGGTGCCGCTAAATGGAGAGCAGTCCTGAAATGCGTTGCTCAAGCGCACACCCCGAGAGTCGAACCAGCGCCGCGTGATCTTGAGGCAGGCGCGTAACCATTGAGCGAATGGCAAAAATATTGCTTTTGAGGCTTTTTGAGGCAAAAATATTTGAGCCGGGTTTTGTTCGGTTTTATAACTGTAGACAAATTTTCAGTGACTTCAGCATTGAGGATGAAAGCGACAACTACAGATTGCATGTGAGAGGATACAGCGGCACAGCTGGTGATGGACTGAATGAATACTCCAACATAGACGGCATTCACAATGACAGACAATTCACCACCAAAGACCGAGATAACGATAGGCAGTAAGATATTTGTTATTTATTTATGCACAACATGGTGCCAGATCTTTGTGCGTTGCTTGAAATTTTTATTGAATGATTGATTGAATCTTTATTTTCTAACTAAAAAAGACTCTTGGAAAGCTGAGTCTTGGCATTGTAGTTGTTTCGCAGGTTTTTGGAGGCTTCAAATGACTGATGCTGGCCCCACCACCAAAATAGACAAAGCAAGGTTTTCGCTTGTTATGGAATAGTTTCCATTAGTTTTATCTGTACCCAGGTTTCTACTAACTATATTAGTTTGGTTTTGAATCTTTATCCTCGGACGGACAAAGCCTTGCTAGGTTATTCCTGGCAGTTTCGCATAACTTACTTGTAGAGGCCCTTGACGTAGGGCAGGTTACCAAGAATGGCAGAGTGAAGTTTTCCGATTTTTGAAGTGTTGTTTCAAGGGAATTATTCCATTCACTAGGTGCCGCTGAATAGAGAGCAGTCCTGAAAATGCGTTGCTCAAGCGCACACCCCGAGAGCCGAACCAGCGCCGCGTGATCTTAAGGCGGGCGCGTAACCACTGAGCTAACGGGGCGGACTATACAGCTATCCTCGATATGCTTTGCTCAATTGTAGCCTACGTCTATATGCCAAAATGAAATCATCGTTGCTTTATCTTGTTAGTACGTGGTTGTAAAGCTACGTGTTTGTTCAACTGAGATGTCGGGGCTGATAGATATATTGAGTTAGCCTAATAGGCTGCGTGGTAAAAGAAAGTAGCCTAGGCCTACATCTACACTTCCTACAGTAGGAGGCTATGTCAAAAACCCTCGATGATTGACTGACATAAAACACTGCAAACTCTTGGTAATGTTGCGCTTGCAACGCACAAAAGTAATAAAATGGTTTTCTATTCAAATAAGAAATTCGGAATGGCAAATAATGTTTTTTTTGCAGCGGTAGCGCAAACTGTGCAGCAAGCAACGGAGGTTGGTGGTACAGTTTATGCGCCGATTCTATACTGACCAAGCGAGTGGGAAGAATTCTTTGGAACAGTAAAACAGAACATTCCGCAACAATGAAGCTTCGTTGTGATTGATCGTCATTGACAATATTAACCACAGCGCGAACAACCAGAATAGATCTAAGTCAACTTAATAAAAATTGATTTATTTGGTCTCGAGTTAATGCGATCGTGTGTAATCAGAAGTCGACTGTGATGTATCAGATCATCAAATAGGCTAGCCTGCACATTAATTTCGGACTTCATATAAACTTTCTTCGCAGTGAGATGTTTGCAAGAAACGAGCTGTTGCGTTGCTAACAAGCTCATTGTGATGTAGCCTACATATAATTCAATTCTTTAAATGTTTTTTTTACATTTTACCCCCCCGATTTGACCATTAAAAGTGCACTCTCAAAGCACATGCCACATCAAAAATGTTTTCCTCCCAAAAGCGCATTAGCCTACTTTGTTTTCATCTCGGCATATGCAATTTGCCCCATAAAGGTCCGGTGCACGCACACACCTTAGGCTGGTACAAAGTAGCCTAAAATTAGATCTAGTATGTAAAATAGTTCTTGGTATGATTAATAGTCATAGGCTATAACGTTATTGGTTTGATGTGAATGCTACTTTTAATTCAATGCAACTCGGTTTTAATGGCATAGTTTTATGATAAAGGGCATCTATAGGCAGCTGGGTGGAGCAACGTAAATAAGCTTAGCCTACTATACTTTTTTGGTAAATGGAATAGTTAGTTGAAAATTAGCAGGTTTGCCGAGATCGCTTTTGAATTGTTGATATTAAAATACAATTCAAATCGTTAGAACTTTTTTTCTCGTTTGCAAACAACAAACAATTTTGAAGAAAGGCATGCCTCCTTGCGTACGCCGTTGGTCAAGTTGTGCTATTGCTGCACAGTATACTTTACATTGTTTTTGTTAGTTACATTTTTGTAGTAAGGCGTCAAAATTGACAACAAAATTATCAGTTGAAGTCAGAAGCCAAAAACGTCATAGAAGCAATAAAACAACTTGTAGGCTGTGTTTCTGTACTTATTTTCGCATTCATGAGATTAACGTTGCAGGGGCTCTATCCACTTTTAGAATTCGGGGGGGTGATTTTTGGACAGTGGGAAAAAATCGTCATAGTTATTTCAACTTCTGGGGGGCTACGCCCCCCAGACCCCCCATGGTGGCGTCGGATTCATTGTTCATTAACATGCACTGGGGTTCCAAGTCGTTTCAAAAGGTAGGCTATGTGTTGGAAGGCAGTGGTGCCGAAGTCCGGGGGAATATATCCTCCCCCCCAATATTTTGGCAGCATCCTCTCCCAATAAATCAGAAAAAAATTATTTGCTATGAAGCTCTACTTCAATTTAGTTGTTTGCAAGCATCTCGAATTGCTGTTGTTTTTCTTTTATTGATGTTTGATCACAGTTCTAAATTGTCTTGGATTTGACGCTAGACAATGACGGACTTTCATTGAAGGTATTAAGGACGAGTTGGATCAGGCCACTGGCCACAGCACTGCAGTAATGAAGAAACTGCAAAAACATATTTGGGACTTGTGCTGATTTTGAAGCCTTTGGCACTTACAAAGCAATTTAGTATCACGTTGCAAGGAGAAAAGCTTGACATTGACTCTTGTGATGAGTTGTTTCAGACCCTGAAAATCACTCGAAAGAAATATCGTGATTTGGAGTTTGAGAACAATTACAAAAATGCAGTTTCACTTCCGGAAAAATTTGCTGCTAATTTTATCACGCCTTTGCAAGCACCACGGCAAAGAAGAGTCCCTGAAAGATCGGGTGGAAACTCCATGGCAACTATACGTACTGCAGACACTCAACTGCATTATAAAATAAGTTATTGTCACGAACCGAACGCTCACGAACCCTCCGAAACGCACTTAAAAAACCACAAAAATCCGAACCTTGCCGGCTGCAAAACTGCCAACTACGGAACGACGACACGTGTACCACCAAGAACTGTGTCTACAAGATCACATGCAAAAAAATGCAGGGAAAGCTATATAGGCAGCATGTTCCGCCCACTCCACTCCCGCATCAAAGAACACCTTAGCTCACATAAAAGTTCGATCTTTGATCATCAACAACAGTGCCACGCCGACTTTGAATTTAATATTATTGCCAGAGAAATTGACGCGGTACAATTACGTTTCAAAAAGGCCATATGAAAAATCGTAAGATAAATTTGACTTTGTACTATAACTGTAGTCAAATTTATCTTACGATTTTTCATTTTATGTATAATTGTATATTGCAGATTTAATTCCTGATGAGGACACACGTACGTGTCGAAAACGTTTGAGTTTATTTTAATTATGTTATATTTTTTGTGAGTAAAAAAACTGTGTTAAGCCCGCTAAGGTTGCTCTGTTTTATTTCTCCATTATTCATTATTTTTCGAATTTCTACATTTCGACAATAACCCAGACATATAATATAAGCAATTGGCAACACTATGCGCTTGTAACTCGTTTGAAGCTCTTGAATCTACTTGCAAATAAAAGTCAAGCATCGAAATATCAAAGGATTAGTATTGACAATGAACTATTAAAGTAAAAAAAAAACAAAACAGAAACTCGCTTTAATTATCAAGTTAATCGTTAGGTTAGCCATGAACATCAGTAATCGACTGTGAAAAGAATGATAGCAGCATGGCTTGGCAGTCCAGACGTCACCACGCTACCTTATGGCGTTGCATGCAGTCGGTCGTCTGCAGACGTTGAATCAATGTAAAAGGGTTGATTTGAGTCTGAGATTATGAAACAGATTCACAAAACTACACCAAGCGCCGATAATGATGATTGTACGCAAGTTGAAGATTAAAATTCAATCAAGATGCAGCAGGGTTAGCAGCAGCGATACTGTTGAAACTGGAGCAGTGCCGGTCTTAGGGTATTTCGGGCCCTGTGCGGAATATGCTTTGTGGGCCCCAATGACAATGATCCAATTCAGTAGCCTAGCGTAGCTAGGTATTTTGAAAGGCGAGGGGGATAGTTTGACGGTCGGCAGGCGAAGCTTGATGGCGTGATCGCCGGAGGCGACACCCAGTGGCGGGGGTCTGGGGGGCCTCCCCCAGAAAATTTTGAAAAATTATTTTGAATTTGGGGCATTTTGAGAGCATGTTAAACAAAATTTGGGTATGAATATTCCTGTAAAATGGTGCTGTCCGGTGGCATAGCAAAAGGATAAGATCATGCTTTCTTCAGTATTTTTCGGAAATAAAGCTATGTCTCTATGTTGAGTCTGGATGCAATCTATTTCGTACCCTAAAAAATTCGTACCCCGATTTCGTACCCTGAAATCGGAGTAACAAAATTAAATTTCGACCTATTTCGTCCACTGAAAAGATCGAGAGAAATTTTGAAATGTTTGCGGCAATTCCGATCAGCGACTTCGGCTCTGTTTTTTTTTTCGATCTTTTCAGGGTACGAAATGTTCGGGGGACAAAATAGGTTGCACCTGTTGAGTCTCTATGTTTTCTTGTTGCTAATTCCTTTGTTGAAATTTTCCATTGGAAATGGCAAAATTATTGCATTTTCTGAGTAAATTGCGGGCCCCCTAGTTTGCGGGCCCTGTGCGATCGCACAGTTTGCACACCTCAAAGACCGGCACTGACTGGAGCAATATATGAACAAAAAATACGAAAGGATTCATCACGTGGCTCATAGTCAAAGTTACATTGAGATCGAAGTGCTTTGAAAATTGCGTGTAGAAGGTTGCACATAGCTCGAAACTGCAGGTTTTCGTCTGACTCTCTTCAGGAGAAAAATAAACCTTAATGAGGGAAAGTATTTACAGTAGAAGAAAAACGAAAAGTAAATTTGGCAAGGTTTATTTTATTCTGACGTTAGCCCCTGAAGAGAGTCAGAATAAAACCTGCAGTTTCGAGCTATGTGCAACCTTCTACTCGCAATTTTCAAGTTTTGAACCACCAATCAACTCTGCTTTGAACATGTAACCTAACAGAAGAACAATTTTAACATACGAAAAACATGCAAATTTCAAAACTTTCACTTTAAAGATGTTTCAGCAGCTATTAAGGATGATTCTAATGCGTTGTGACGACATTAAAATGAGGATATGATTATCAACATTGCTTCACTTTGTTATAAAACTGACGTCAGTGGCTCAGTAAGATTGAAGTTGTCGTGAAATTACAATAAAGATAATAAGAACGTGTTTCTCAAACGACACAAAGTTGCAAAATGAAGCCTGGCGTGAAGTCAAAAGAACATTTTGAAAGGTAACTGAAACTGTGAAAGATTTATTTTACAACTAAGATCTTTGCCAAAACGAAATTGTTTTTTACTTTATAAAAAAGAAGCCTATTAAACTACACTACAATACTGAAAACTAATACGAAGAAACTACGAAAAGCTCATCATGTATCGTTGCTGTGCTGCTAAAGTCTACACCAATATGTCTTGGTTAATGATGATCGGAATTGACTAAAGTCGGTTATGCCGCGTGAAGCTTAACAATGAAGCATTTGATTAGCAGGAATTAAAGAAAGCAGTGTCAATGTTTCAGTATTCTTGATCTTGTAGGCAAAAACACGAACCGGATTCGATGAGACAGTGAAGGTTACATTTTCAAGCTTTGTTTTAAACACATCAGTTGCCAATAGTGTTAGCTGTAGCATCATCATCATCATCATAATCCATCGTCGGTTTGTTCCCCACTAGTGGGGGTGGCCGATTGTTTCCGCGCAGCAATTGTTTTAATCCCTTTTCTCCATTTCATCAATGCAATGCAAATTGATAAGAACACAATGACAAAAATAAAGAAAAAATTGAAGTCTCCACCTGACGTCATCACTTAAATAGTTCAGTCGGAGCTAAATAGGGATTTCAATTACAAATGTAGCTTTCCCAGCAGAACAAAAACGTTAAATTGATGTTATGTGACGATAAACATACGTTACATTCGCGATGTTGAAAATACAGTATATATTGGAGAAAACAAAGTTTATTTTCATAACTTCAAACTCATCAAAGTCTCCCAGACAGCAAATCAGTCATTTTTTACATTGATTCAACGTGTGCAGACGTAAAATAAATGTAAAAAATGACATATTTTCTGTCTGGATATGAACAATATCATTTGAACTAGGTAGCTTTTGGTAGAATGACATCTTTGATTGACTTGTCAAACAATAGGTAAGATACACGCATTTTGTTATATAAAAATGTGAAAAGTATTAATAAGGTAAATGCAAGTCAAACTAGATTTTTCACATAATAAGTAAAACTACAACAAACAATAAATGAGCTCGTTGACGTACGAGCAAACATACAATCTTGCAAGAGAAACAATTGAACTCAGTCATCCGCATTGCAAAGGTTGGAAACTCAACTTATTTAAAATCAAAGTTATTATAGACAGTGACGTAACAAATTTGTTAATATATTGTTCTGTAGCAAATAGTGTAAAATAAGGAACAACTTCACAAAATTAACATTTTGATAATAACCAATACAACAACGAACTTCTGTCGATAGCACCATTTATTTGTTTCTCACTGGAAATCATGAATGCTTCTGCTTTGTTTGTTATTTAGTCAATTCTGAAAGCTATAAAGCGCACAATAAAGTTATAAAAATTGAAAGTCAACTAAAAAAACCAAATTTGAAGAGGGCCGGTGACTTGACGAATAAAATGTCAATGAAGAAATCAAAATCCATGCTTGATGTTACGCTAGTATTTTTTACACCATGAAACAGGAGTTATAAAAAATAAATGTTGACCTGCTTGGTAAAACAAATCGGTTCAAAGTGCACTGAACTCAAAAGCAGAGTTGAACTCTACTCACTGGTACAAGCCTAGCCCAAACACTGTTTAAAAAGCGCGTTCAAAACCAGCAATACCACAAGGGCAATTAATGATCACAGAAAGTGATCCAGTTCTTTTCGATCGCAACAAAGCAGCGGCGAAAAATCGGACACAGCAATCACAAAGTGCAAATGACGTAAGTGCCGACTTGGAAGCAGCACCAACAGAAGCATTGATAAAAATAAATGAATGTAAATGTTTCAGCAGCAACAAACACCTCTATTCCACCATGGTTGAACTACACGTGCAGCAGCGGTCGGATTGCTAAAAATGGTCTAAATTGAGACACATTGAAATTGTCTTGACCAGAGGAAAAGAGCGAGCTACTGCCGAGGTAAAAATAAGCTTTTCATGCTTTCAGCGACTCGCAGTAGTGCAAACTGCATAAAAAAATACTTTACAAAACATCTGCTTTGGATATTCGTATGAAGAAATACACATAATCAAGACTGAACAACTTTAGGACAAGTGGCTAAGCAGTTGATACAATTGGTAGGAAAAGTAAATGCGGATATCCACAGCCTTGGAGATACATCCGGATAATTAACGTCTGAATGCTTACAACAGACAACGCAAATATCTGTAATATTTTACATCAACATAACAGAAGTATACCTCATCCCAAGATAATAATAACCTCCTTTTTAAGACATTGTAACGGCATAGAAGTTAGTTTCTCAATCTTATATGTTTTCTTGAAACTTCTGCGTGACTTCCGTCATATCGGTCAGGTAACTGGTTAGTTGCGCACAGCATTCTAGTGCCATTGTGTGCTTCGCTTTCTTCTCTTCCAACAATTCATCAATTTTTTCATGAAGCTCATCGACACATTGTCGAAGATATTGATTTTCATCCAACGATTTCTAAAGAACGCTCAAGATGTATTTTTAAATTGGAAAAAAAAAAGTTTAAATTTATGAAGTTTTACACAGGTTTGTTTTGGCCTTTTTAAGCTAGCGTCAAAAGCAGGCAAGTTTGGGTAAAACTCGCTTCGTGTTGCTCACACATAGTTTAACCTCACCTTGATCGCACTCGCGCATTCGTTGTGTTGCTTTTCAACAACACTAAGAACACCAACTCGCTGCTGCAGCATGTTGCATTCCTGACACTTCTCGCGATATTCCTGCTTCAAAACTTCCATCTGTTTCAACATTTTATTCAGTTCATCGCTCGAAGCAGTCGCTCTTAACTTTTCTTCTAGATCTTTTACCTGGGACAGAACAAGGTTAGTTGTTGCGTCTAAGACAACAAATCAATCGCTTTTTTACACTTATTCAACGTCTGCAGACGATTGATTTGATATCTGGGGTGAAGCAAGTTACTCCAGCTACGGGGTTTCAGTCAGAACTCAATGCTTCAGTCAAGTCGCCACAGCCGCCATTAAATAGTCTTTATTCCAGCCCACATTAAATATTTTCAATGAAGTGTTTTCAAATATTTATGTTGAAGGTGAACACGAAGATTGGCATAATGGCGCCCCGTCCACTTAATTTACACTTTTATTAACTGGCAGACCTCTACACTCCCGGCGGCCATAGCCACCGAGAAGTTGTTAAACGGCTTACGAAACTAATGCGCCGGTTGGCCATGTTTGGTTGCCAGCTTCCACAACATTTCTCAGCTTCAGTTGGCATTTCAAACTTTTCTCTCCACTCGCGTTTGTGCGTGGAACTTTTTTCTCTTCAATCGAATTCGCTTTTTTTTTACAAACAAGGCAAAGTCTGTGGAGAAGGAGAGATCTTCCTGGCGTCAGCACTACCTGACTACTCACTATAGAACAGCAAACATTGTGTTTCGCTAACCATACCGGTGTAGCCTCTAAACTAGCCATCAAGACTTTTCCCAAAAACATGTGTCAAAACGCTGTTCTAGACTATAGTGAGTAGTCACGGAATGGCCCGTTTCGATGAGTTCCCTATTCGGTGAGAGCCTTTTTCGGTGAGAGCCCTATTCGGTGATTTCTTTTTAAATTATCGGGTCCCGTAGCCTAATTATCATTGTCGTTTTAGGGTTAGGGGTTAAGGGTTAGGGGGTTACGGGTTAGGGTCTTATTTCAACGTTTAGCGACGTTAAAACGATGTAAAAGCGGCAATGATAATTAGGCTACGGTACCCGATAATTTTCAAACAAATTTTCAAAAAATCACCGAATAGGGAACTCTCCGAAAAAGGCTCTCACCAAAAAGGCTCTCACCGAATAGTAGCAGACCCGAGTAGTCAGGTAGTGCTGACGCCAGAAAGATCGCTCTTTCTCAACTGTGCATATCCTTGGCGACAGTTAGTTTAGTTATTTTCTTTCCACAAAGGAAAGGATTCAATTGACTGACAAACGCAGCGGTTGAGAACTATGTGGCATGAATTAGTGGTGCGATACTGATGAGCCCAGCCTCATGGGCGAAACACGTGTCTATCGCTGCTACACTCGACTGCCGAGAAACACAAGGCAAAGTTTCTCACACGCCGACCACGCGACCAGAAATATTGCTGATAAAAGTTTCGCAAAAAGTCTGAGCGTTGACCTATAAAGATTTGTAAACTAGCGTTAAATCTACTTCGTAAGCAGTGCATTTCAATACAACTGCAAATATCTTTCAGGGCCTTGTTTGCGTTGTTCTTACCTGAATGAACGCAAAACACGATGTTAACGCATTTTTAAAAACAAGAATTTTTAACGGATTTTTCATTTTGGCTGCGGGGCGCGAGAATTTAGCCACCGGGAAGACGCTCTGGTAAGCTATGCTTGGTCGCCGGAAAAATAAAGGAGCTTAGACGCCTGTACTGGGCATAAACAGAAATATGACAAGCATTCATCAATTAGCCAAGATGAAGATGGGTGTATTGCTTATTAGATATTTCACTGAAACACAGATACCATATTTTATAGGGTGTTTCAAAATTTCACCACTTTTAAATTTCAAAACGAGTACCTTTTTTTCTGATGGAGTTTTGGCCGCTGATTACGAATCTGGCATTATTTTTTCATTATGACGTCATCTTGAGGGTGCCCCACGCGATTTTTCATGATTTTTCGCGTTTTTTCAATATCTTGAAAACTACTTGGGCTAGACGTATGGAATTTGTATCAAATGATGCAGAATATACGATTTCCTATCTATACTTACGAGAGTTTAAAGTCGTATCTGCTTCAGAAAAAAAGTAATTTGAGAAAAACACCTTTTTATTGTTTTTATATCCATATCGATAATCTTCGAGCTATATGACAATTACAATTTTGATTTTCGATTTTTTAGACGACATGAGTGAAATATATTTCATTAACATGAAATAAGCATTCCAATGTGTGGATGCCTCGACCATGCCGTTCCATGAAGAAATCGGCCAGGCACTTATTTATACCAGATTTTTTCCCTGTGTTTAATGCAGTAGTATCTGACATAACTGAATATATTTTACTTAAAGTATCCTCACAAATTTGCTCGGTAACACAGTTAAAAATGGTCTGAGAAGTTACCGAAATTCCTTCCAAAAAAGTTTTCACAGCTATAACTTTTTCACACTTGACTCCTGTATCCACAAATTGTCCCAAAAAGATGTACCTGTCCATTTTGTTTATGATTATTCCATCATAGCATAATTGAATTGCTTTAGCATGTTTCAGCTCTTACTCACATTGATTTAAAGCTTCAAGTCGACACTGCTCGCGCTTTCGAAGTACAGTTGTTGGCGAAGCAGAAATATTTTTTTCTCCAACAGTTGATCGCTGCAGATCGGATTGTTGGCGAATCGACACTAAACGACGGTCTGCTTTAACACAGTCACTGGTACTGATCGAAAATGAACGTTTTTTAAGGTAAGCTTTTCCTCCTGCAAGATGCTTGGGAGCAGGTTGGTAATCCAGGTCGAAATAGGTTGACGTGTCCCTAACATTATCACTCGTCTCTGCTTCCAAAACATCATCGTTGCTCTCATTAGAATTTATATTTAAATCGAACTGGCGCGGTCTCAACGAATTGAACAAAACTTTAGAATTGGATAGGCCTCCGTTTATTGTAGCTCTTAATTTACTGGATGTGGGGTTCTCAATATCATCTTCCGCCGTGGTGCGTCGCTTGAGCTTGATTACACTCTGCAGCTTGTGTATATTAAACAGTGCATCTTTGGATAAAGATAAAATCATTCTTCTAACGGATCTTTGATCTTTCAGAAACATAATTTCTTTTTCTGGAACTCTGTGGTCAAAACTGCAACTACAAATCAGCTTACCTTTATACGTTTGAAATATATCTGGTATTTCACACCGGCACTTGGTTATATCAAAGAGCTGGTCGAGCCAGCCATCGCTGATTGAAATAAGTTTCAATTTCTTGGCACGTTTTCTTGCCACAGCAAGCTTGTGAATAAGTTGCTTTAGTTTTGTATGGATACTTCTCAACTCGATAGCAGGCAAGCTGGCTCTTCCCCACAATTGAACTGTCATTCATAACTACATCTTTGATATCATTGAATCCTGGAGTTTTCTTCAAAAATTTAGTGTCTGTATCCATTAAAAGCTGCTGAATATAATGATAGTGCTCTATAACTTCTCCACACGTTGGTAATGTATTTCCAAGTAACTTTTTCGAGACTATCAGAGACTTAACCTCAACAGATCTCAACCATGCCATATCCCTGCTTATACTGCATTTAAAACTGACCAACTAAATTCAAATTGGAAATTGTTTTTATCCCTTAAGACCCGTATTGTCAACAAACAATTATCATCGTTGATTTACAAACAATTACCATTGTTATTACCAATTACCGAATTGACGTCACAATGTATTGTCATATAGCTCGAAGATTATAGATATGGAATGGATGTAAAAACAATAAAAAAGTGTTTTTCTCAAATAACTTTTTTTCTGAAGCAGATACGACTTTAAACACTCTTAAGTAGAGATAGGAAATTGTATATTCTGCATCATTTGATACAAATTCCATACGTCTAGTCCAAGTAGTTTTCGAGATATTGAAAAAACGCGAAAAATCGCGTGGGGCACCCTCAAGATGACGTCATAATGAAAAAATAATGCCAGATTCGTAATCAGCGGCCAAAACTCCATCAGAAAAAAAGGTACTCGTTTTGAAATTTAAAAGTGGTGAAATTTTGAAACACCCTAATATTTTATCATATCAAAATAAGTTAGGCCTAGTTGGTTAGCACTTACTTTTTTTTTTAAACTTTCGTTTTCATCTTTGAACGCGTTGGACTGTTTGCACAGTTCATTACCACTTGCCATGGAATCTTGTAGTGCTGTGGTCAGTTGTTTGTTCGTATTCTTGGCAGCAACTATCTCCGCTTCTTTCTTTTTTAAACTTGTAGTGCTAAGTGCAAATAATTTCAAGTCAATTAGAAATTCTTGTTCGATATCCACGGATGGATGAGCATCACTGAGTTACAATAGCTTAGCAAGCGAACCAGTTCTCTTTTGCAAAGTCTGCAGACGTTGAATCAATGAAAAAAAGGCTAGATTGTAGGGTAAGTGAGGATCGGGGAATGCAAATGAGAAAGCGAGAAAAGGCTTAATGGCCGACGGTTTATTCTTTCCTTCAATGAACCGCATTTTTTGCAGCTAACAAATTATGTTTGATTAACAGTGAGATTCAATTGAGATGATGTTGTGCTTAGTGACATAACAACAAGCGGGTGGGCTTGTCAGGGAAGAGAACATAAAATGGCTATTCCAGTTTAAAAAAACAACAAAATCTTTAACTTTCCGCCAGGGCCAAGAAAAATGTTCAATTTCGCATTGTTTGCTGCAGTGCAGGGTTGTCAGTTTGGAATAATTGATTCCAGATCTGGAATCAAAACGAACTGTCTAGTAGGGAAAAAAAATGTCTGGAATCTGGAATAATTTTTAGAAGCAAATTGGGATTGTTTAGACAAGTCTAGATTGTTTCGGTAATTGTCTTTTTTTTCATTGCATTTAGTAGCTGCAACGCGTGCGGGTAACTTTCTGCACTAGTTCCGTCTCTTTGTTTGAAACTTTGTTGCTAAATTGCACGTTCTCTGGCGCGAACGCCTGTCTGTGAGAAATGTGACGCAACCCAGTTAGCTGACAGGACTTTCCGCACACTAACACTGGGTTATATTTCCATGTATGTTAAGTTTACTAGTTTTAATCTGTTATGTTTTGAGGTTGTTACACCGTAGTTATTGTTAAGTACGGTATTTATTGATTTTCATATTTTGTTGCATCGAAGAAGTTAGATAAGAAGTTCAAAAATCCAAGAGTAGCCTACATGAAGTTTATTGTAGGAAGAATATGGCTCTACGCAGTGGCGTATCCTGGTGGGTTGAGCAAGGCATTGAAGGGAAACAATAAAACTCGAGGAGGGTAATAACGTGCCGAAGGTAGCCTACGCGTATTCTAGGGGGGTCCGAGGTCATGCCCCCCGGAAAATTTTTGCAAAATTACATTCAAATAATGGATTATAGTGCTTTCTGGAAACACTTTTAGGGTAATATTCGTATGAAATTTATTAGCAGATAAACAGCTATTAACTTACAGGTAGCTCTTACACGAACGGGCAAAAACTGGGCAAGGTTTCTCAGCAGGAGGCAACCCTACGTACATTTTTCAAGAATTCTAATGATACAAAGAAAAAACAGTTGCTCTTTAACTTACTGTGTTCATTTGTTAGGATACATCGTTTAACACTGCTAATCATTTGACAAACTTTTTCAACAAGTACGCAGGCACAGATATAAAAATGGGGCGAACAAAGGCGACAAACTTCATAAAAAGAATGTGCTGGCACCATCTTATCGCAGGGATATTTTCATTTCAACAGGAAGATTCTTGCCACTACTTGTATATTTACAACGTACACTGCGTATTTAATGATATTTTGTTCTAGACTTAAAATGAAATGTCTAGAATAAATTTTAGAATAATTAGAATCAAACTGACATGCAATCTGGAAGGGAAGGCTACAACTAATCTGACAACCCTGCAGTGCAGTGCAGAACAAATGGTTAACACCAAAATTTCACCAAAATACTTAAGGGTATTTCTAAATACCCATTATCAGGCATTGTCAGTGTTGCCGGATGTTTTAACTGAAAATAGTATTTATTCGATTCGAAATAACAGAAAATCAAAGGAATCAAGAATATCAAAACTTGCAATTGCTAAAAATTTCCCGCAACTGGGAAGCAAGACTAGCTCAAATGGCGGGAAAAACTCGAGGATCTGGCAATCCTTGAAAGTTGTCAGGCATTGTCAGGAATCAGCAGACATTTTGAAGGGTTGTCGGACCATAATCTTAACCCTAACCCGTAATAGTAACCCAAACCGTAATCCTTAAAATTATTCCGATGGGAACTAGCAACCCTGACAGGCTGACAATGCCCGGCAAACGCGACAATGAGTATTTAGAGATACCGCCAAAATAACACCCAGTTCCGTCAACTACATCTACAAGGCATGGCGCTGAAAATAAATTCATTTAAGTTTCGGAACACTGACAAACACATATTTTCTTCGCCACTGTTGGCGTTAAATAACATGATGTACGACATTGTACGTTCTTCTGGTGCAAACTAAGCTGAACTATCACAAGACGTAGAGTGAACAGAAAGTCCTACGACTTTTATTCATTTTATGATTAAACTTATTGAATGTCACTTATATGCCTTTTTAATATGTTAAATATTTTGCTAACCTCTTCAAAATTTAGGTCTAATATGAGCCAAAGAGAAGCCTTCGTTCAGTTTCATCGAGCGGGGAAAACCAACTCTGAGATCATTATTAAGCTCTTAAAACTTGCAAAATCCACTGTTTACCATGTTGTGAATAGATTTAAGGAACTTCGTACATCTGAAGATCATCATAGGAGTGGAAGACCTCGCACTGCTCGAACAAAGAAAGTAGTTAAGCCTGCCCAAGAGAGGGTGAGGAGAAACCCAAACAGATCCATCCGTCAAATGGCCAAAGACATGAATGTGAGCAACACTTCAATGAGAATCATTGTCGGAAAGGATCTCCAGTTGTTTCCTTACACGATAAGAAAACGGCAGTTCCTTACACGTCTCCAAAAGAAAAAGAAACTTGAAAGAGCACAGATTCTCAGAGAACTGAAGGCAGGCATGGCAAAAGATCACTTTTTCAGACAAAAAACTCTTCACAATTGAAGCTCAGTTCAATAATCAGAATGATAGAATTTATGCAAAGTGTTCAGCAGATATTAAAGATTCTGTGAGAACAGTTTACGACCGTCTTCTGTCATGGTGTGGACCGCCATCTCCAAAACTTAGAAGTCTCCTCTGATTTTCGTTGAGGAAGTTAAAATCAATTCAGATCGCTACATCAACGATAGTTTGGTTCCTTGCCTTGAAGATTCTAGAGCAAGGAAATGTGGCCTCCCTCATTGCTTGATTTCAATCCCATGAACTTTTGTGTATGGTCGTTATGGGAGACAAAGGCTTGTTCCGTTACTCACCCAAGTGTTGATGCGTTGAAGCAATCACTCCTGCGGAAATGGGCTACAACACCCAGGATGAGTTACGTGCCTCAGTCGAAAACTTCCCACAAATAATTGAAAAAGTTAACCAAGTGAAGGGCGACCACATTGATAAATAATTAATAAATAAAGAAATTTCTTCCTAGTATTGTAAGCTCACATTATGATACCTTTTTGATAAAATTTTATTTATTTTCTATTGATAAATCGTTTATAAGCTGGTCCAAGGACTTTTTTTTCACCCTGTAGGCTATAAGGTGATATTTTGCTTTTACTTTATGTCTTTAAATAGCAATAAGAGCAACGCATATTTGCGATGAATGAACACTCCATACAAGCACATGCTAATACAAAACGGAAACTGCATTTTGTGACATAACGACAAACCTGAACCGCTAAGTTTGATACTCAATTGGGCAGTATAAGATACTAAATGTTGATTTTGGCTTTTGTTAAGTTTTATTCATAAACTATCCTACCCTTGAGCAAGACTTTGCTTTAGCTTTTCATTCTGAATTTGCAGTTGTTTAAAAGAAACTTCTAGAGTCGTGTCGTCCGAACAAGCATCACCATTCTGGCGATTGGAAGAACTCTGCAAACGAATGAACCAAATTACAAGTAAAACTTCACCTTTGTTAACAAGTTCAAATACAATACCAGAGTTCGGCGCTTAGTCGAAAATGTTCTTCAATCAATCTTCTTTGTCAGCAGGACACCAGAAGACTTTCTTCATGCAGCGATGAGACGCAGAAAGCGACAACAATGGTCAGATAATCACAGCATGATCATTGATCATTACGGTATTATAAAAGCAATCGCTTACATGATTTGACGTTACTTTGACGCACCAGAAGTAATCTTTTTTTCATAAATAATTCATTTCAACATCTGTCTTTAAATGGCATCAGAGTTATTGACTGATGAAAATCATTGGTCTTGCTTCTTTGAAATTTTCTCTTTGTCAGTCCACACATCGGTGGCACAGAAAATGAACAAATCACTGACAATGCTTTGTCAATCACAATAATGGAATTTTGCAAACCAGCCCCAGACAGCAAAATCCACCATTTTCCGCTGATTCAACGTCTCCAGACGTTGAATTAATGTAACAGTGACGGATTTTTCTGTATGGTTTTGTCCATGCAGCATGAGTTTGAATCGTAATGAACTGACACGCTGAACTCGAACATCGTAAGTTTAATGGATTAACTTAAATTAAACACTGGGTAAAGTTACAACCTCAGATTTATTAATTCCTTTGGTTCTTTCAGAATCAGTGTCAGTGATTCCATTATTTGGTTTCTCAGCAAGTGCTTGTTGCAAGTTCTTTGCTTTGTCTCTGGAAAGCATATAATGAAAACTTACTTTTGTGCAAAGTCTACGAAAGAAAGCAAAAGCACTTGATAGTGTACAACTGTACATAGTACATTAATTAAAAATATGCAAAAAAAAAACAACAGTTGAAGATGAAAGTTCAATCCACGTTGAAGAAGTGACAACCTCAGAGTATAGGCTAGTCAATTAGATCGTTGGTGAAAATCTCAATGTCATAATTGAATCACTGGTTGTTAAAATCCTCGAGCCGTATGCTTTAACAACAATACATGGTTGAAAATATGAAGCCTTTTTTGGTTCAATAGGTTAAGAAGTAGCCTAATATGTTTGAAAATGAAGCTACTACTACTACTACTACAGTATCATAGTCGTTGATGAACTAGATGTTCAGTTTGATGTATCATAGTTAACTAGGCCGAATACTTGGGTGGGTGGACTGATTGATTTATTTTGTTGTGCAATATCATAACAGCAAAATCATTAAAATGATGCAGCACGCTTAACGAATCCTTCCCCAGGGAACGGTATATATAGGTTCAAGAGGAAACGCTATTAGGAAAACTGGTGAATGAAAATCATCAGGTGAAATTTACTTATGAGAAACTAAGTTGCTAAAGCATGATCACCATGTTCATGTATGCAAAGCTCTTGGTTTTACATTAAAATCTTTCCCCGATGCCAGCATTTCCAAATGCTCTTTAGTTTTTCAGCACAAGTGCTAAAATCTAGTTCAAAAGTTGCACGGTGATTGGTGACGGTAGCACATTTTCAAATGTAATTCGAAATGGGTAGCATTTACATATTATATACCAATTTTTTGGGATATAACACTAATTGTAATTGAATAAGCTGCATCTTTGTGCTGTTTGGTTGCCAGGTTGATGCTTAACTTGACTGTTGCACAACATGTAAATTGACAGGTCTTTTTGAAAACAAATTTTCTATATGCTTTAAAAAAAGTTATTTTAAAGCAGTATATATGTTTAATTTGGACATGCTTGTTGGTTATAGTTTACCAACATCAACACTGTGTACCGTACTTATTATTACTTGAGCGTTTGAAATGCTTTTAAGTGACTTCTGAGGCAAATAGAATGCATTGCTATAATATGAAAACATACCATACGTGCAACCATATAAGCCAAAAACGAATATTTTAGTACAAAATTAAAAAATAATCAATTTTCAAGACAAACCATTGTACCAAAATGAGGGGTAGCTGTGAGCTCTTGGGAAGCAAGTTCACCCAAAAAGCTGTTAAAATGTTTTACTGAGTAGTTTGATAAGTTTTCATACTGTATAAACCTCAAATAAGTAAATTTCAGAACTTTTTTTGGCTTAAAATTCTTATTCAATATCAAATACACATTCAAAATGAAAACTTGAGACTTTGACATACAGTATGGTATGGTACCTAATAGTATCAAATTGTTCAGCAAAAGTATTAAGCAGTGCATCAGTAGCAAATCCCAGCCCATAGACAGTATTGGCTTGTACATCCACCCACTGGCCAAACTTAGCTGATGTCTTCATAAACTGCATTTCATCAGTTACAGTGCTGTTGATAATAGCCTGATGAAAATAGAGTGAAGTTGCATCATTAATGACATATATAAAAAGGTCAATCAAAGCTTAGGTTTGTTATTAATATTTTAATGCACAACAGCTAACTGAAATTCAAAGATATAAATAAAGCTGTTTGGCAATTAGAAATGTTATGCAAAAGTTGATATGCTGTATCTGCATAAATTTTAGATGCACATGTGTGCAAGTGCAATGTTATTACAATTTGAAATGGTTCTGATACAAATACATTCCAATAATGCTACATCTAGGTCCACATAAGCATATATATATACTATGCTTCACATTTTGTAGAGGAAAGGAAAACAATAAGCAAGAAAAATGTATCATACAGTATATATCTGGTTAAGTACAAAAATTGCGGCCACAAGAATTCACAACAAACCTTTGAGCCTTCGACGCAAATTATTCTGTAAGTTTTTCTAGAAGAGTCAAAAAAGAAATTGACTTGAGCAGATGATTGGCTGGTGGCGATCCATGATTTCTTGGACACTGGATCAATGTTGAAGACATGAGCATTGCTTGTGAAAATAGGGATCTCCCTAGAAAAATGAAAATTAATACCGTACCGGCATTCAAAATACAGAGTATATACATAATTTTAATTGTGGTTTTTGAAGTAGCTGGGTAAGGGATTAATCTTTAGCGTCTTTATCCTTGGACTGACAAAGCTTTTGGTAGGTTATACAGACTGATAGTACTAGTATCGCATACTTGTAACATAGGCTTTTGACGCAGGGCCGGTTACCAAGATTTGGCAGAGTGAAGTTTTCTGATTGCTGTTGAAGTGTTATCCAAAATATAAAATGGAAAACTAGGTGTCGCTGAATGGAGAGAACCCTGAAATGAAATGCTCAAGCGCACACTCTTAGAGGCGAACCGATGCTGCATGATCTTGAGTCGAGCGCTTTACTAGCCTGCTGAGCTACTACTAAACATCAGTATCGCCTGTCTCTAGCTACTGACAGGCATGTGTCTCACAATCCTTTCAATATTGAATTGTACCATTCCATGACAAGCATCAGAGTAAGGTTGTAATGTAACTTATAAATAGATATATGAGAATCTCTTCTGCTTATGCACAAGGTTTAAAATTATTTCAAAAGTCACAGTACCGTAGTTCTAACTTTTATAGGCTAGCCTACTGCAATTTAGCTAAAGGATCAGTGAAAGTTTGAAAATTTTAGCTTGTTTATACTTTACACCCCTACTGTACATAAATGTTATACTCTTAGCTTGTTTTATAGTAAATACAGCACAAAAAATTTAAAATAGTTTTTCACATTTAATGAAAGTAACATGAGCTTACCCCATGCTCAGTAATCACTTCCAACAATTTCCTGAATTTCAAATCAAGACAATCTTTCATCACAAGACATACGTAATACAATTTCATACAGTGCTGCTTTTGTTAGCAATTATTCTGTGCAAAAAGGTTTTTATAATTAGGATTTTTTTAGGCTAGTGCTTGTGTTATTGCAGACCATATCTATCGTCAGCCAGCATGTGCAAATATACAAATTTGATATCAAATGTACAATTCCTTCCCTGGTGAAAGTGACTTGTGACGTTCTTTCTACATTATAGGTTTAAATATCTACAAGCCAAAAATTGTAAGCCATCCAAGCAACACTCCAAAAGCTGACAACTTAAAGCCAATGCTGCCACAGCTTACTATGAAAAAATAACTGGAATCACCAAAATATATCACTAGATTTAAAATGGTTGCTAGGAAGTAACAGTCTTGTTTAAAATCGTTTGAGAATAAATGAAAATAAGGTTAGAATCAACATTACAGCAATACACAGCAAATTTTTTGGGTGCTCTTTCACAAGACGCCCTGTTGGCCTGTTGGTCAACCGGACAAAATCATGACGTCCTAATACGTCACAAACGTTGGAATAGACTATTATGAAGGAGGAAGTGCGGGGTGGAAATGCACTAAAACACACCGGAAGGAAATTGTCTCCCATTTATTGACTTGTTGTTCAATTTCAACAAATTTGCTATCGTTGGAAAGAAAAAGCATAGATCTAACCAACTAAGTTAATACCAAGTCCCACAATGCTACTAGCTCCATCTGGTGGCTACCTAAATTTGACCAAATTCAAACCACTATCAAAAGTTTATTTGCAATGATAAAAACATTAAACGACAGCCAATTAAAAGAACATTTTACTGTGTATTGAAGTACTAACTTTCATTTTTATATCTTATTTAATATGCGAGCGAATCGTTGTTCGAAGACAGCCGCCCAACGAAGCTTTTGCCAAATGCCCAATGCATTTCAATGCCGAATCGATCGTCTTTCAGTTCACGCCCTGGTGATCACGATAATTAATTGTCTCCCATTCATTCATTTCTTGCTCAATTTTAACAGATTTGCTATCCTTGAAAAGCACAAGAATAGATCTAACCAACTAAGTTAATACCAAGTCCCAAAATACTACTAGCTCCATCTAGTGGCTACCTAAACTTGACCAAATGCAAACCATCATCAAAACTTCATTTTAAAGGATAAACAATCTAAATTAAATCTAATTTAAAGAACATGTTACTGTTTATTGAAGTGCTAACTTTCATTTTTATATCTTGTTTAATATATGAGCGAATCGTTGTTTGAAGACAGCCGCCCAACAAAGCTCTTGCCCAATGCATTTCAATGACGAATCGATCGTCTTTCAGTTCACGCCCTGCGTGATCACGATAATGTCGCTTCTACCTTTTTCTCGACCTTTGCTATGTTGACGTGTATTGTTTTGATATGATGGTCAGAAATAAAAAAACAACTGAACTGAACTGAACTGATAATTAATTGTCTCTCATTTATTCATTTCTTGCTCAGTTTCAACAGATTTGCTATCATTGAAAAGCACAAGCATAGATCTAACCAACTAAGTTAATACCAAGTCCCAAAATCTGTGGTTCATCTCCATCTCATCTGGTACAATCAGCTCCATCAAGAAAGATTGGTATTATTTGATATGAAGTGTTCGCAATGCAGTAAACCAGGTAGGCTAATGCAAATAGCCTAATTGGTGGTGTAATGGCTTGTCCGAATCAAGTAATGTAACAAACACTGATCAATAGGAAATCGAAGTGTGTACTAGAGCGGTGTGGAAGTTTGATCTTTTGGGGGTCGTGGTAGAGTTCTTGTCACTCGGCCCTCAGTCGACATCAACTGAAAAAGCTCGGCTGAGGAAGCAAGTGATGTCAGCTCCAAGTGCAGGAGCAGGAAAATTGGTCCTATTTGGATGGAGAAACTTCTGCAAATAATAAAAAGAAACAACAACCAGCGAGACAGTGGGTGCGGATATTTATGTTTTGTTCAATGCTTAGCCAAGTATTTTTTTACAACACATAGACCTAAAAAACCTAGGCGTAAATATGGATCAAAGGTAACTAACGAAACCTTATTGAAATGACTTGGTCTTGCATTCTCGTGTTCTTTTATAACTACACAAAGTCATTTCCCCAAAGGCATTGAAATGCATTGGGCAAAAGCTTCGTTGGGGGGCTGTCTTCGAACAACGATTGCTCATACAGTATATTAAATAAGATACAAAAATGAAAGTTAGCACTTCAACAAACAGTAACATGTTCTTTTAATTGGATTTGATTTTGATTGTTTATCATTTAAAATGAAGTTTTGGTGATGGTTTTGCATTTAGTCAAGTTTAGGTGGCCACCAGATGGAGCTAGTAGTATTTTGGGACTTGGTATTAACTTAGTTGGTTAGATCTATGCTTGTGCTTTTCAAGGATAGCAAATCTGTTAAAATTGAGCAAGAAATGAATAAATGAGAGACAATTAATTATCGTGATCACCAGGGCGTGAACTGAAAGACGATCGATTCGCCATTGAAATGCATTGGGAAAAAGCTTCATTGGGGGGCTGTCTTCGAACAACGATTCGCTCGCATATTAAATAAGAAATAAAAATGAAAGTTAGTACTTCAATACACAGTAAAATGTTCTTTTAATTGGCTGTCATTTAATGTTTTTATCATGGCAGTGGCTATTTGACCGGCTCCGGTCTTTGAATCTGAAACACTATTTGACCGGTCATGACGTCACTACATAAGCACTTTTTTCTTTTTCTCTTTCAAAGCAAAAGACGATAAGCGCGTTAAGTTTTAACTTCAACACGTTTTCTTCAACTGAGTCCGTGACGCATACGCAACGTCTCGGGCTGCCATTCTAGAGGGAATGAGTTCGATACTATCTGGAAGCGTTCTTTTTTTTTTTTTTTGTAACTACAAAAGGATACAAACTGATATGAATGAATCAACAAGTGAGGAAAAAAGTTTCAAAACGAATTAAAAAAGTTTTTTCTAGTCTTTATTTTTAACAAATTCCTTTCATTTCTTAGCACAAATTCTCTGAAAAAATCACACCTTCTAATAGGCTGTAAGATTACGTTTCGCTGAAGTCCGAAGTTAAAAATTAAATCCAGTCTCATTGTCGCACAACAATCAGTCAAGTTTCAAATCATCACCTCAACCAACCCTTCAAGACAACTTTCCACTTTCACTTTACTACGCTACGCTGAAGAGGTCGGGAGATCGAAACACTGGCCTTTGTCCGTAGTTGCTTTTCATAATGTCTTTTTAGACATTCTTTTTGGGTCAATAATGTCTTTTTAGATATTACTTTTAAAGAAATAAAAAGGAGTCAAAAGGCATGTAAATTTCACTCTGTGTGGAGCTACATGTACTTTTAACTGTTATTCTTTTATTCACAAATTAAAAAAACTTAACTTTATTACTCACATTTGGAAAGATTTAAAAAAATGGGCTGTAGGCTACTCAAATTAAAAATTGACGACAAAAATGCACTTCGGGTCAAAATTTAGTTAAAAAAAAAAAAAAAAGAACGCTTCCAGATAGTATCGAACTCATTCCCTCTAGAATGGCAGCCCGAGACGTTACGTATGCGCCACGGACTCAGTTGAAGAAAACGTGTTGAATTTAAAACTTAACGCGCTTATCATCTTTTGCTTTGAAAGAGAAAAAGAAAAAAGTGCTTATGTAGTGACGTCATGACCGGTCAAAATAGTGTTTCAGATTCAAAGACCGGAGCCGGTCAAATAGCCACTGCCTTTTATCATTGCAAATAAACTTTTGATAGTGGTTTGAATTTGGTCAAGTTTAGGTGGCCACCAGGTGGAGCTAGTAATATTTTGGGACTTGGTATTAACTTAGTTGGTTAGATCTATGCTTGTGGTTCCAACAATAGCAAATTTGTTGAAATTGAACAACAAGTCAATAAATGGGAGACAATTTCCTTCCGGTGTGTTTCTGTGCATTTCCACCCCGCACTTCCTCCTTCATAATAATCCATTCCAACGTTTGTGACGTCATGATTTTGTCCGGTTGACCAACAGGCCAACAGGGCGTCTTGTAAAAGAGCACCATTTTTTGTGGGTAGGCCTACGACAGAAAATAATAAATACATGAAAGAAAAAAAATTAGATACAAAATGCAGAGACCAAGGATGGGAAGCTGCAGGCAGGTGATATAATTGATCTCCGATAGCTCAATTGGTTAGCCTAGCGCTTCACTTCTGGAACGAAGAAGCTTCAAGATCAAGCCGCGCTGGTTCGACTCTAGGGGTGTGCGCTTGAGCAACACATTCTAAGGACTGCTCTCCATTCAGCGGCATCTAATGGATGGAATAATTCCCCGGCAACAACACTTCAACAATCGGAAACTTCACTCTGTCAATCTCGGTGACCGGCCTGCGTCAGTGATTCAAAGCCTCTACAAGTATGCGAAACTGCCAGGATTAAGCTCTACAACAGGGGTTCCCAACCTTTTTTACACTGTGGCCCCCTTTGAAAATTTTGAAAAATCAATGGCCCCCCCCTATTTTTTTCAACCTTTAAAAAAAATTAAAATACGTCATTTTAATTAAAAAACTTGTTCATACAGTAACAGGTAAAGACCATCTCATGAAGATTTGGGCAAAATTTACTAGTATTTTTATTTAATTTAGGCTATTTCTTTTGTGATATACTATAGTGTTGGAGTGGACTTAGAGATGATAAATTAAAAAAAATATTATTTTCACATTTTTCCATGGCCCACTTAAAAAAGGCTCATGGCCCACTAGGGGGCCATGGCTCCCAGGTTGGGAACCCCTGCTCTACAAGAAGCTTTCCCAGTCCGAGGATAAAGATTCAATCAATCTCACACCTCCTGTGGCTGATGTAGCAACTTTTGGATCCAACGCTTTAGCTTTAATTGCTAACATACAAGAATCTGACAAATCAAATCTTTGTTTAATTTGCTTACACAGATCCATCAAATACTGTGGCGTAGCCAGAAAAATAATTTGGGGGGGGCCAAATATTTGATGTATTGAAGAGAACGACATAGTGTTTGATTTAAGACATCGCCACCTGGTGTGCTGCGGCGTATTCTGGTGGGTTAAGCAAGGGAAATTTAAGCAAGGGAAAATTAGTTCTAACTAAATTTAAACTAAACTAAATTTAGTTAATTTAGTAAACGAAATTTAGTTTAGAAATTAGTTCTAAACGAAATTGTTCTGTTATTGTTTTTGAGAGGTTCTTGTAATAGCAAAGCTTCACAGCTACCACCAACAACAATTATCTTCTTTAGCTTTGTAATGGTTAGGGTGGCTTTTGTAATGGTCTTCGTGCAAGTTGTAACGAAATATCGTTCTCAGACTCAATGTCAATTTCCATCAGACTGCTCCACTTACCACCTGTCTACTATTATAGCAGTATTTTTAATACCAGGCCTCGAAATTCACGGCGGACACGGCGGTCATGTCCGCCGTCACAGCATGTGATGTCCGCGGGAAGTACCATCTAGATCGGTCATATTTGTCCGCCGAGAAATAATATAGGAACTAGCGATACAAATCGTCATTGCATAGCTCAATTTTATGTTCAATTTTATTACTAGCACGAACGTCGAACAATTGTTGCGACTTGCGAGAATATAATTTCTCGCGCATTCTAGCGCGCATCTAGAAAATTAAAATACTGTACGATATCCTCAGCTTCCATTCAAGCAGGAAAACTTTCGATTTTTACGTTGCTTCAACGATTGATGACATCGAATCAGCGTAACAAAGGTTAATACTTCGCTAAGAATCGATAGGAGTACGGTACGATTTTTCTACAGCAATCACGCGCAACTTAGTTCAAGTCTTCCGTCACAATGTCTGGCTTTGATCGAGTAATATTGATAAGCCAAGGTTGGTTACAAAATTAGATTATACGAGTAGGCTATTACAGCAAGATGCAGCAAAATTTTTGGTATTACGTACAGTAAGAAAAAAAAAGGTCCAGGGAAAATTCACTTTCGCTCACATGACACGCAAAAATAAACTTAAAGAAAAAAATCCTAGTGAAACTTTGCACAGCAGAAAATAGTAGCGTTAGTGTAGAAGTTTTCCGACTCGTGTCCAGAGTATTGTGACGCAAGAAGCTACACAACCTCGTTCGGAGAAGTTAATCAGATATGCGGCGTATTAAGCAGCTACGCGGCGCTTTGACTCTTGTTACGGCCAATCTCTGTACAAATCAAACGTCATATAAAACCGTTCAAGTCTATTGAATATTACGTCATGGAAGTTGCTAGAAAATGTGCCAAAATTGCACCAGCGTTCATAAGAATTGTGTCAAACCTGTCAGACCTGTTTGGGCCTGTTTAAACAGGAAATATTACATCAGCTTTAAACACCTGTTGGAATGACTTCATAATTGTCTTTCATTATTGCGTCACAGTACTGCATACGTGAATTTGAGATATTGCTATCTATTTTGGTCATTCGTAAAATGATTGTTTGAAAGTTGGCCGCACTTTTAACTGTTGGCTTAGTGCTTGCTAGCTGGACAAAGGTTCCGTCTTTTATCCAAGTAATCTGTTGTGTAGTGACAGTTTAAGTGGTGTAGGCGTTGCACCCCTCGTTTTCGGTAGCCGTGGGCTAATTTTACAGAAATACACTGTTTGAAAAGAAGTTCAAGTGTGTGTTTCTTCGGTCATTATATACAGACGAACGGATTCGGGAACTTTATGTTAAAATTTTCCCAAGAAGAGATTATGGTTTACCGCTGTGACCAACTCTTCAAACGCACGTCGTTGGTCTTTTCAAATGGCGAAGAATTATCAAGATAAACTGATTAAGCATGACGATCGACGCTAAAACTCGTGTGTCCGCCGTGAGACTTAATTTGTCCGCCGAGATAGCTGCTCAGACCGGACACGTTTGTCCGCCGTCAACAAAAACGAATTTCGAGGCCTGTAATACTATTATTAAAATTAAAAAAAAAATGACCTGTTCACCTTAACTTGACTAAAGATCACTAGATTGCACCGAAAACAGCAAAAAGTAACTGTCACTAGGTCAGTCTTGAAATCACCAGATCTAGTGAAAAATCACTAGCTGCGTGGCACCACTGCTTAAAGCAATTTTTGTTCTGAGCAGGGTTACCAGATATTATACTCAAGCTACAATAAGGCCAAATTCATTATAAAATAAGGCCAAATTTTTTATTTACTTCGAAGGCTAAATAAACGCTAACAACTTAATTAAAATATTTTTTTGAAAATGCCATTTAACGATCAAACATAACAGAAGATAATTTAACACGGTCAGACCATAATGACCGGTTCGTTCGCATAATTTGATTAATAAAATATTACTGTAGTAGCAGAAAAACTAGAAACCATTATTACTTCAATTCATCATCAGTATGCCTTACTTATACTTACTCATTTTCAATACTTGGCGAATAGGCTATAGCCTAGTAAGGCCTATCCGCCTACCTTTAAAAAAAAAGATTTAAATATAACTGTTTCTGATAAAGTTGGTTCTTTCTATTATTATTAGGGCAACACTAAAAGGCGGAAATGCGGAAACGCGGAAATAAGCCGAAATAACTTTAGAATTAAAACAGTCATGGTATTTAATGATCTCACAATTGCTTCTAAATAATATCTTTCAATGATATTTCAACATAAGAAAATGTTCGGTATTGAGTTGTGGCTAAAAATCGCATTTCCGCCTTTGTCCTATTTCAATAAATTCCATTAAATTTCGAAATTTACTCCAATAAACTGTGGAATTAAAACAGTCAAAGTATTTAATGACCTCACAATTGCTTCTAAACAATATCTTTTAATGATATTTCAACATAAAAGTAGGTTCGGTGGCGAGTTGTTGTTAAAAATCGCATTTCCGCCTTTTTCCATGTTGCAACATTTCATTCTTTCATGATGAAGTTATCGCTATGTTAAACAATATGGACGCCAAGATCGTATTTCCGCGTTTTCTACATCGGCATTAAATCGCTACTTCTGCGGACAATACGCCATTTCACGCCCGGCTTATTTCCGCGTTCCGCATTTCCGCCTTTTAGTGTTGTCCTTATTATTAGCCTATAATCAGCAGGTCTGGGAAGTTTTTAGATGGTTTACAGAATCAGTTGCTTACACCTTACTATGCTGTTGGCAGAGATGGGCAAGATCACCAGTATTGGTGATCTTGAAGATCAACATCACCAACAATAGGTGATCTTGAAGATCAAGATCACCAAACTATGTGATCTTGAAGATCAAGATCGTGATCTTGAAGATCAAGATCACTTTCAAGATCACTTTTTGTGTACTTGAAAAAAAATGAAGTTTTTGATTAATGATGTTGCAAAAAATAATTACTATAAGCAACCTGGGTCTTCCCAGCCAGCAAGCCCATATGGGCCCCATATACTATTTTAATGGGCTTGTGGGCATGTGGGTTCTATGTGGGTTTTTGTGTTTTTGCCATATGTGCCCAATATGGGCTTTCTTGCAGAATGTGTTGCTAAATGACAAGGTGGAATATAAAACTTCCAATCTTCAAATGCGTGATCATATAAATGCATTTTAATAAATTTAGCCACATAAAGTTATTGATCATGGGCTAAGCATGAAATATTGATGGGCTTCCCACTTTGTTTATGGGCAGACCATGGGCTGCCCACTTTGTTTATGGGCAGAACATGGGCTGCCCACATTTTTTATGGGCAGAACATGGGCTGCCTACATTTTTTATGGGCAGACCATGGGCTGCCCACATTTTTCATGGGCAGACCATGGACTGCCCACATTTTTCATGGGCAGGCCATGGGCTGCCCACATTTTTTATGGTCAGACCATGGACTGCCCACATTTTTTATGGGCAGACCATGGGCTGCCCACATTTTTTATGGGCAGACCATGGGCTACCCAAACAGTGATTCAAAGGTTTGTGGGCAACCCATACTAATATGATATACAATTATACATCTCGATCAGCATTTGTCTAGACTATGAGATTTTTTAGTTGTCTCAAACGACTTTTAAACAAACACAAAATGAAAATGAACAACCAAAATTACTGGGGGCACCTTGCTATGCATTGCGCAAAGCTCACTGCTTGCAGTTGAAGCACTTTGGCAAGGTTGGCAGTAGTACTATTTTTGCTGCTTACGTACCACAAATAGGAAAATGTCACATGGAGCTATATACCGTCATGGCCATTCCAGTGTATAAATAAAACAATGTGCACTGCTAATTGACGCTCTTGGCTTACGCCGATTGAGCACACTTTACTGGGGGCACCTTGCTATGCATTGCGCAAAGTTCGCTGCTTGCAGTGTCTTTGGCATCTGTCTGCAGTTATATATATACCTGATATACATATGGGCAGCCTGTATTAGATTTATGGGTTACATATGGGCAGCCCATATTAGATTTGTGGGTTGAGTGTGAGCAACCCATAAATGAATATGGGCAGCCTATATGGGGGCAATGTGATGCCCGCGGACACAATGTGTATGGGCCCCATATGGGCAGCTCACATGGGGCCCGTACATCAGCCCATATGGGTCCCCATATGGGCTTGCTGGCTGGGTTCTTCTTCTTTCGTTTGAGACTAGATCAAATCAAATTTCAGGGCAGGTGATGGAGAGCCAGGTGAGTGTAGCTTCGTCCAGCGTTGCAATACCATGCGTTCCATTTGGTGCCTTATAGATCGGACATTCGAGAACGACATGGTCAGCAGTTTGTTCGTCCGCGCCGCATTCGCAGGCCGGTGAGGGAGCCAAACCCCACTTGTGCATGTTGGAATGGAAGCGACCGACTCCAGTTCGGGTTCTGTTGAGCTTGACCCAAGTCGGCCGAGGCAGGTCCATACCAGGGTGGCGCGCCACCGGGTGAGGTATAAAACGATGTAGTTTCGTGTCGGTGGCACACCACGCTGCATTCCAATTGTCTTCCATGAAGTGTGCTGCGCTGATGGCATGATCGCTGAATGGATGTAGTAATTCAACAGCAGCTGGCACAAAGGGGTGTCTTGACTTTAATTGCCGGGGAGATTCCTGAGGTGGGATGTTGAGTTTTGCATGAAGCAAGTGGTTAGGATCCCCCGCCCGGCGAGCCAGGTGTATAAGGGCTCCCTTTCGGCGAAGCTCAGCAGGTTGGATGCCTGCGAGGATTGGTAAATACTCTGTTGGAGTTGGGCGCAGGCATCCAGTTACAGTTCGCAATGCGTCGTGGATTGGGCTGTCGATGAGACGGGTGTGGACACTGCGGCACCAGGCAGGGGCGCAGTATTCAGCAGTGGAGTGGACCAACGCCAGGGTTGCAGTGCGCAAGGTGTCAGCACCTGCACCCCAAGTTGTGCCTGCCAAACGTCTTAGCAGGGCGACGCGAGATGTCAGCTTTTTGCGTAGTGACTGTAAATGGTGACGGTATGTGAGTGACCTGTCAAGTGTAACCCCAAGGTATGTTGGTTCTGGGCAGGGCGGCAGAATTTTGCCGTTAACGGTCACTTTCAGATCACGTTTTGCCTCCCTGTTGTTGAGATGGAAGGCTGCCGTCACAGTTTTACTTTCGCTGAGCTTCAGTTTCCATTGGTGAAGGTATCCAGATATGGTCATCATGTCTTGGCTCAACGTCATTTCTAATGATTGCCAGTCTTTCGCAGAGTGCAAGATGGCCAAGTCATCAGCATATGCATATTTGTCAGATGTTGTTGATGGTAGGTCATGCATATAGACATTGAAAAGGAGGGGAGCCAAGACTGATCCCTGTGGGACACCGTTTTTGAGTCGCCGCAGTCTACTTGGTTTTCCGCTTCCGGTGGTAAGGGTAAAACTCCTGTTATGGATGAGTTCGGTAGCCACTTTAACAAGTCGAAATTCTGCCACTGAAATTGACTAGGATGAAACCGCCAACCAATCATAAGCTACGGTTTAAGTGACGTAAAAAATGGCGAAAAGAAGATGATAGAAAGCAAATTAAGTGATGGCTTTTTTGTCAGCTGGTTGGCTTAGGGGTTAGGGTTAGGGCTAGAAAGTAGTCATTTCATTGACGCGTGTTCGATTCTCACCACTGTTATTGCTCTTTTTCTTCTGTAATTACCAAATAAAGTTCAAAACAAGCATTAACTCTCTGGATGAGTGCTAGAAGGGTCACAATTGGACGGTAGCCTCTTATAACACGTTCTGATTGGTTGGCGGTTGCATTGTAGTCAATTTCAGTGGCAGAATTTCGACTTGTTAAAGTGGCTACCGATGAGTTCCATGATCATTTTGACCATGTGCCTGTCAGGGAGTAGGCGGAGTAGTTTGTAGACTAGGCCACGGTGCCAAACAGTGTCATAGGCTGCTGTTAGGTCGATAAAGACAGCCCCCGCTTTCTTTTTTGCCGAGAAACTCTCCTCAATATCCTGAGTTAGTAGTGTGACTTGGTCTACAGTTGACCTCCCGTGTCGGAATCCAGCTTGTTCTTTGGGAAGCAGTGGGTCAATTATTGGTTCGACACGAGCGTAGATCAGTCTCTCAAGGATCTTGAAAGGGATGCAGAGCAAGGAGATGGGGCGATAGCTCTTTGCATCGTCTAGTGGTTTGTTTGGCTTAGGGATCGCGACGACCAGAAATCTTCTCCATACTTTAGGAATCTTGAGGAGGCGCAGGCAGGACGACAGGAAATCGCATAACCAGGACTTTAGAACATAACCAGCGTGCATGATAAGCTCTGGACATATCCTATCTGGACCAGGGGCCTTACCAGGTTTTAGGTGCTTGAGGGCAGCATTAAATTCCCTCCGTGAGAAGGAGCTAGAAATGCTCTCCTGGTCGGGTGTGTTGATTTTCCATAGCTTTTTTACTTCTTTGGTAACAAACCGATCGGAGGTACGATCACACGGCTTATATATCCCATTTTTTATTACCTGCGATGCGATCTTATTAGCAGGAATGGGACATTGTCGGAGTAATTGTCTTGATCGTCCCGTAAGGTTATTGAGTGTGCTCCACGCTGTACGGCTTGAGTGCGAGAGATCGATAGATTGGATAGTCTCTGTCCAGCGTTCTTTTCTTTTTGCATCGAGTCTTTCCAGAAGAGCCTTGGCGGCTGAGGGTGTTGTTTGACCATCTGAAGAGCTAACAAAAGATTGGTAGAGGCGCTCGCACTCTGCATCCCAGCATGGAGTGTAGTTACTTCTACGACCTCGAGGGATGGCTTGTTTGGCACATGTTAAGATGGTGTTGTAAAAGTACTGGTAGGCCTCGTCCACATTGTGACAGTTAGGTGGAGGTAACTCATTTGTGAACTTGTTGGTAAGGTGGCAAAAGCGATTCCAGTCGGCTTTACGGAAGTTCCACCGCTTGACTGGTTCCATTGGAATTGGTGTCTTGAGCGGTATTGCGGTAATGAGAGAAGGTCGGTGTTGGGACCGAGGGAACTTCTGTAGCACACGTCTGTCCGGAAGCTGATTGTCGTTGCCAGTGCTAGCAAAGGCCATTTCTGGGTTTGTTCCAGTGCCCCATCGCCCGGATGTAAAGCTGGCTTCGTCTTTGGGGTTGTACAGTGGGGCATAGTTGTTATTTGATGCCCAGTTAGCCAGACATGCACCAGAAGGGCTGGTGATGCGGTATCCCCAGTCGACGTGCTGGCAATGAAAATCGCCAGCATAGAGGCAGGGGTGGGGGTACACTGGGATGGCCGTCGGAGTGAATGGCGAGGGAGGTGGCTTGTAGATGTTTACGATTTTGTAGCCGTTGACATCCACACTTAGCCATTCAATCTCTGAGTCTGAAGGGGATTGTTCAACTAGTCTCCAGTTCAGCTTCTCGTGGACAAATGTGGCTAAGCCGTGTGTCCTGTTTAGGATTGACCCAGCTAGTGAGTAATTTGGGATCACTAGCCTATCTGCGCTGTGGCAGTGGGTCTCCTGGAGGATGATGATAAGGGCCTTTTGTCGTTGAACTATTCTTTGTACGACGTCGATTTTAGCAGTCGTGAGGCCTTCAACGTTAAGCTGTAGGATGTTGGGACTTCTGGCTTCTTTCTTCGAACTCTGGGGCCGAGGGTTTATCCTTTTACCACCCCAGAGACGCCCTGATGTGTCTCTGTTTGTTGTCATTAGCCTGTTTTGTGCAGTTACCGGGACTCACCACGACGAGGTTGACAACATGAGTCCCAGCAACCTGGGTAAACCTGGTAGCATGAGTCCCAGAAACTTGGGTAAAGGTATATAGGTGGTATTGCTAACTTTTACTTTTAACTACTCGATCGCTGGCCTAAGAATTGTAATAAGTTAGTGACTGTTGCTATTTGGCCTATCAATTGTTGACGTAGTTGCGTAGAATCGCAACGTCACACCCACGGCCGAGGTTAATAATTACAGTAATACTGAAAAAGTCGCAAAATTTGCAATTAGTTTTATACTTTTTATTTGTTATAAATAAATAAAAATAAACTTTGAACTGCATCATTTTTTACCAAATTTTTGTGTGGTTCATGCGGAAGTTTTTATACGTGTTACCAAGTAGTTTTAACTTTCACTGTATTATGTCAGTGTTTATTGCACCATTTACCCATCTGGCAACATTGATTATGTTGTCTGCTATCAAAAAAGTTCAGAGGTTTGCGGTCAGACAAACCGCTCCATACTCAGACCCTAAACAAGTCTTGGTCTGGTTGATTTGCTGCAATAAACCACTTTACATGACCAAAGTTGGCTAGAGCACAGTCTCTATAACACTAGTCTGGAAACTCAATGGCGTTGCTAGGCAAGGCTGTGTCTTTGCATTTGAGACAGCGCCTCAAGTGTTGGTAGGGTACTTTTGCAAGTCGTAGCCAAAAGTCTAGGCACTAGGTAGGCTTAGCCGAGTAATGTCAACTGCAGGTTGTTTTAACTTTTAGTAGGCTAAATTCTTATTTGCAGATCACCGCTAAATAGGCCTAGGCTATTTTTTCTTATTACCAGATTATCCTTCTAAGTTAGTCTTAAGTTTTTAACATGGAGACTGTGGTCAAATTACAGAATCTGCTTGGAAGGGAGGCTATGCAAATACAGGCATATTGCCAACTATCAACGGTGAAACTGCATGATATTGTGGTTGCAGACTGTTTTTAACTAATGTAGAATGTTTAGGATGTTAGTTACAGTTAATATCTAGCATGACTACAAGTAGTTAAAATATGATGTGAGTTTTCAAATTGCTAAGGAATTGATTACTTTATAGTTTGAAGTAGTGGTCTTTAAAGTTCATAAGTTTCAATGTACCAAGTATATACAGCAGCTTAATAATTGAAGGGTTTATAATTACTAATTATTTGTGGAAGCTTTAAGCTGAAGTAGGCTTGAAATTAGTACCGTAATTGGCAGATGCTACTTAGCCAGCATCATTTCCAAAAACATTGATTGATCAACTAATTCAGTTGACACTTATTTTAAAAAAGTGCATAAAGTTGTTTTATTTAGTGATAGGCCTACAACAAAAAGTTGATATGTTTCAATCTGTGACACTCAAAATAGTCACTCCCAAAAATAATTTGTAAACAAAGAGCATTAGCAAGACAATTTTAAGTACGGTACTGGTAAGTATGCAGGTTCAGTAATTTAAAGCGACAAAGTCACAAAGGTTAAAAGTTCTGAGATTTAACTTGTATATATAGCATATGCCGGTATAGCAGCGTTTCTCAACCTGGGGGTCGCGACGGTCATTTGAATGTGAATTTCTCTTTCAATTGGCTTGATGATTTCTTTGTTGTAGTTAGCATAGATGATTTATCTGATGTTGAACTGTTGATGCTAATGTTACGTGCTTTGTTAGTGGACACATTGGACGTAGTGTATCTCACCGAAGAAAGTGCTCGGCTTGCAAAGAATTGCTTGTGCAAGATTATAAATGTACATAAAATCCAAGACTGTGTACCAGAGGAATATGCCCAGTTGTTTGAGTTAGCTGATCGTGTAGGTTTGTCTGCTCCTACAGATGCTTGACTGCACTACATGATTTTCTATATGTTTGTGTAGAGATCCTACCCCAATCAAGGAACTTCAAACATCCTCCGAAACCAGGCAACAATGAGCGACGTGGCAGTCGTGATACCCCCCTTTCAAGGGTTAATATGCTTGCCCATGGCAGCAGGGGACCTGGAGCCACCGGAAACACATAGGCCTAACAATGTTGGCGTTGCAGCGGTATTCATTATCTTTGTTTAATTTTCCAAAAAAATGAATATATACAGTCTTATATTATTGGCGATTCCATGTAGTCTTATGATTTTAAATGTTATAGTCTTCTTCTATCGAGTCTTCTAAAGTTTGTTGATACACCACAGATTGACACATTCTTCCGCAACGGAGTTGTACACTGACAGGTCCCACCTACTGCACCGGGTGGCAAGCCGAGGGCAAACAAGAAGGTGGTCCGCTGTTTGGGGCTCGGTGCCACAGATACATACAGCAGGGCCCGTGTCGTAGCCCCACTCCACCATTGCAGACTTCCAAATGTTATAGTGAAATGTTTATAATACTAAAGTTACGTTTTATTAGTGTTTGCATATTTTTCCTCACCATATACTCAATTGGAAGTGGCTATTTTTCCACACTTAACGCCGTGGTTACAAGCAGGTGTTGCCAGAGTTAGGATTAAAGTTAAGAAGGGTCAAGATAAGGGTTAGAGTTAGGAATAAGATTAGCGTTTTCATCTTTGCCCAAGACTAAAAAAAATTACAAAATTCAGGCTTTTGTTTTCAACAGCTTTAAACTTTTCTCAAATTAGACCAGAATTCCTTATCTGGCAACACTATTGAGGTAATTATTACACTATATAGTGTAAATTTCGCCACAGCTTTTGTAGTGGCAAAAAATATGACTCCTCATACGTATACAGCACTTAAGTTCAGTTTTTTTTTATTTCTGACCATCACAGCGAAAACAATACACGTCAACATAGTAAGGTTCTAGAAAAGTTCTTTAAAAGCGCCTTCGTAGAGGGTTTCTGTATGGATTGCTGTATACCTTGCACAGTCCAAGTCCGGCAATAAGCTTTCTTCACAATAGTCATGATATGCATTAGGCAGATTAGGGTTGTTAATTTCATTGCGCGCAATATGTCGGTGTAATACCCCACTTTTCGAAGGGAATATCCCCGTCATATGCGAATTTCCACCTTCCAAATCTTCATTCAACTGTAAAATACAAATAAATTCAGTAATGCATCATTTTCATGAAGTGCCATTAATCTCTCCGAACTTGGGTGACCATTTGATGCCATAGTTCTTTAGCATACCGGTACCAGTAATGTAATGCATATGTTTTGTGTAAAATAAGTCACGTTCAATTGCTATATATAGTAGGCAAAATTGGCACCCAAAGAAGAACGTTCATTACCGGTACCTCAAAATGTAAATATAGCTCGGAATTATTGAATTAATGCACTTCTAAAGTAGAACCATCATAATTGTGTATATTGCATATTATGCTTTCGAAAGCTAACTTTGCTTTCGAAAATTGGCACCCAAAGAAGAACGTTTATTACCGGTACCTCAAAATGTAATTATAGCTCGGAATTATTGAATTAATGCACTTCTAAAGTAGCACCATCATAATCGTGTACATTATGCTTTTGAAAGCTAACTTTTTCAACCTGCAGTTATGTATTTCATTGGCTATATTTCCAAATTTGATATTGATAATATTATTATTCCTATTTATTTGCATCAGACCAATCAGTCCATATTAATTACTATACAGGCAAAAAGACAAAAACAAAAAATACAAGAATAATCACAATAACCCGGTTAACAGATAATGCTGTTGCGGAGAATTGTTAACGAGTAAGCTGCAAAAATATTAAGTGTAGTTTAACATACCTTATCAAAAAATATTGTACGATAAGTTCTTCTTCACTCATGTCTTGAAGAGCCTCCAAACATTGTGACAACATTTTAATGACTTTTTAAAACAATATAATAAAAAACCTTTCTGTACACTTATTGCTGTTTGTAATAAACATATACTGTATTTATGAACATTCTCTATTTGTATTAAGCATATAAATTGTTTTGTATATCATGAGTGGCCCACGAGTAACATGCTAAATGTGACATATAATATCTGAAATATAGAAGTACTGTATTTCATTTTGTATGAAGCTAGCTGTTTGCATTCAAAAGTAAGTACCGGTAACCAATATTTTAGCCCATGGGTGTTTAATTCAAACATAGTTATTTTGCTTACCGTATGTATGTGCTTACGAGAATTACCACCAGCATATTTTTAGTGGAATTGGCTCAAAATCAACCATAGTTACGGTAGTGAATAAGAACCCCATAATATATAGGCTACAAATGTGTCATGTCAAATGCACTTCTTCATTTTGGTGCAAAATATGTAAAGAGGAACAAGAAAGGAGATAACATATGCAACTTTGTATTTTTATCAGTAGGCTAGTAAACAAACAAGTTTTTTGCCAGTATATCTGCAGTCTGTAGTGTAAACTGACAAACAATAAATATTCAATGGCAAGTTAGAATAAACTTATTGGGCCTAACCTAGAAAACTAGCCACAAGAATGGGAAATTTTTTGACTGTAATTCACATATTCTTAATGAACAGCAAAATTGTTGATTGTGACAAGTATAGATTTGACCAGTGCATCATAATTTGCACATGTCTAGTATAGCCTTATCTAGATTTACATAATGTAATTAATATCTTTTAAAAATTCTTCAGTATAAATAACCTGTACAGTGTACATATATATTTATAGACTTTGAATAGACAAAAGTAGCCTACTGTTTAATCTTCAGTCTAGGTCAATTTCCATTGGCAACAAGTGCCTTCCTTTAAACTAACCAGTGCCTAATATTCCTGGCAGAAAAGTTTATCAACTAACCAGCCTTTCAACAACCTATGTTTTGGTCTTCTGCTGAAGAAGCCAAAATTCAATTCCTTATAATTTGAACTTACATCATCTTTTAACTACTTGTAGTCATGCTAACCCAAGCCTCAGAAAAGTAATCCAAACGAATTTTTCTAGATAAATACTGTAACTAACATCCTAAACATTCTACATTAGTTAAAAACAAGTCTGCAACCATAATATCTTGCACAGTTTCACCATTGATAGTAGACAATATGCCTGTATTTGCATAACTTTGGTGCTTTGCTTTCATAATGTACTATACCACCACTAGGGGCGCTGTTTCACGAGCGACGACAACTGCCTTTTTCGTTAGCCTTCCAGACTAGTAATATAGAGACTGTGGCTAGAGTCCAGATTTTTTAACACCGCCATTGTAGACTTTTGAAACATCTAAAATTGGGTCAAAGAAAGCAAACATTTCTTTAAAATTCACACATGAAAATTGTGAACAAAGTTAAATCATTTTTTATTATACGTCAACATAAAGTACACGGAAGTTGACTTCTTTGTTATGACCAACACAGAAAACTTTTTCAATTTTGAAATGGCAACACTAACCAGATTAGATGGAGACTTTAATCGTCTTTTGTATCAACAGTGGATTAATGTTAGTAGTTGCCACTAACTACTTTGTACAGTACGAGTTCTAAAACAATGCCTCTATCTAGTAAGTAAACTTCAATTTTAAAGTGATCTTGATCTTATTGTTCTTCAAGATCAAGATCACACAAAAAAAAAGTGATCTTAGAGCAAGATCACCAAAAAAAAGTGATCTTCAAGATCACGCCCATCTCTGGCTGTTGGTACTATGTAGGCCTACTGACTGCTGACTAAGCTAAGAGACTTCACTAATTAGGCTACTTGGCAATCGTCCCGAAACCAGGTTCAACTCAATAAAACCATCCTGTCCACAGCTAACACATTCTCTACTCTCTACATGACTCTATGCAGTGTTGCCAGATTTTTTTTAAAAAAAGAGCCCAAAAATGCGCCAAAGCAACTTAAAAGTAGCCCAATTTGCCGTCGCGACGTCGACGGTTGAGCAACGAAGGCGCAGGCTTTCTAGGGGGGTTTTTGGGCATGCCCCCAAGAGTCATAGACAAAGCAACATCTTTATCCATCATGCTGATTGTGTAGATACAAAATACATACATTAATACTAATAATACAACATACAATAAGTACAATGTTCAATATTGAATCAAGCATTGTTCAATAGAAAAAAACTTAGACGAGCCAATGCTATACAAACTTCATACAAATTCCTATTTTCAAATTCAAGATACAAATGGTTCCATAGTAGATGCTAATGCATAGCATAAGCCCGTCAACTCAGATGAACTACCAAGAACCAACACCCAACAAAATTCTATCATCAACTGCTGAAGCTTCATTTTCATATATAGAGCTGTCATGCTTCCGCATTGATGACCGGGGATCAAACAGCATTTTTCCAATTGTTGCAGCAAAGTTCTGATCCTCACAATCGCTGACAAAAGTTGAAGTCCGATACGATTTCGCAGTTTGGTTTTGATTGCAGAAACTCTCGAAAAGGCTCGCTCAACTACCGTAATGCATTGCTGATTGGTATAACTATAGGCTACATTGTTAGTGTCAATTGAGCAACTTCTCTAAATTTATACTCCCCTGCAGCATTTCTAAACTCGTACACCTTGGTACAAAAAATACAAGAATCTATCATTGTTTTTCCCTAACAAGGAAGACCAGTTTACATTCAGTAAGTTTCTCCACTGACATTCAATTTTTCCCACTTTAATTTATAGCTTAGACACCAATAAAAGCTTCAAAAATTATGGTACGGTACCGTACTATACCAAGATCATAACTACCGGTACCCTATAATTTCCGATATTCGATACAAGTGCAATTTCGCTTTCGCCACTCGCCAGTCAGTCCTTCCATTCTCCCGGATGAAAATGAATACAGCATTGCTGTAACAACAGTCAAAGCTGCTAATGGTCAGCAGTAAATTTTAACAGTAAACGTCATTTTTTCCGTAATAAACCGAAACTTTACCCACATTTTCAAAGGCTGGTCGGATTCTACCAATTATTCAGTACTGCCAACTCAAAATTCACTGTCAAACAACTTAAAATTCTGCCAAATCTAGGCGCCGTCTCGCGCCAAATCAGAGACTAAAAGTAGCCCAAAAAAGCGCAAGTCGCAAACCAACATTTTTTGGCGCCAAGCCCAACTAAAAAGAGCCCAATTGCAGATAAATCGCCCAATCTGACAACACTGACTCTATGTCTCTACTTAGTATTAGTAATTAAAACGGATATAGGTCAGGCTTTAAGTGATGATAAGTGATACTTTTACTTGCAATTTACTTAAAATAATACTTTCTAAACCAGTCAAAATTTGAAACCATAAAAAGGGCTAAATAAGGCCAGATTGCTGGTATCAAATAAGGCCAGATTTTTTGGCCTTATTTGCATCAATTTTTTTAGGCCAACTGCAATTTGAAAAGGCCATTTATTTGGAATTTGGCCAAAAAAGACCATCTGGCAACTCTTGTTTTGAGTAGAAGAATGTAAAAAAGCCTGTGCTCCCATTTCAAAATTTTCGTTTTCAACTGAGTAGGTGTATCGTATTCGTATCCGATGGAACTCTTGTGTGTTTTGTAGATACACGGCGAGCAGGAACTTTGTTTTTGTGAACACTTTTATTGCAATTTCTTATCATTTTCTCTTTTATCAATTTAAAGTCGGACTTCCTCAAATGAGGAAATTTTTTCACAAGTGAAAACTTTTCAATGCTTTCATCTGCCTCTTTTCAAGAGTTACTCAATTCTACAAAAATAGTCAGATGCAGATCACTCATGGCGATCTCTATAACAGGCCAAGACACCACGCGCCCTCAGTCAAATCTTGAAAATATCAGTTAAAGCCTAAGAAAGTAATTGCCTGAATACAGGGTCATCAATGATTGACGATAACTTACAACTTCAAACAACTGTATTTAATAAGTGGTAGACAATTTTTGAGTAATAAAGGTAAGTTAATTTTTTGTCAAATAAATAAACATTTAGGAAAAACAAGTTTTAAGCTACCGTACTCAACTGGTCACAGCGGTAAACCATAATCTCTTCGTGGAAAAATTGTAACATAAGATTCCCGAATCCGTTCGTCTGTATGTAATGACCGAAAGAGAAACACTCTTCTGAAACGTCTATTCAAAATTGTATTTCTGTAAAATTAGCCACCTGGCTGTCGAAATTGGGGTGCAACACCGTACACCGCTAAAACTTGTGGTAGCCACTTTAACCAGAGATATAAATACAAGAGATAGGCAATAGAATCCGCGTACGCTTTAAACAGGCGGCGATGTTGAAAAGCGGTCACGGTTGACTGGATAGGGATCAAGCCGCAGCTCTCGATGCCCGCAAACTGCAAAACGTGATCATTTCAGTTCAGTTCAGTTGTTTTTTTATTTCAAGCAGTTTACCCAGAGGTTTACAGGTTTAGTGAGGAAGTTCCATGGAACTTGATTGTTCCAATTCAGTTTTGTAGAGCTTGCATTAATATTCGTCTATTGGAAAATTAAATATGGTAGATAACTTAATTGCTATCAAGCTAAGTTACCGTCTGTATTATTGACCAGTCGGCAATAAACCTAGCAGATTACGGTAGCCCTTTTGGATTTATTGATTGTTTTGCGAGTATGTAGGAAGCAACATGCAGGTTTAGCAAGAGTTTCAGTTTTTAAACTACCTGGCTAAATACTTAGTCATGGGCATAGTAGTTTTTATTGCCATTTGCAAGATTAGGTTATGAATTGTGGTGTATTTTACAATTATGAATTCTGTTGTTATAATCATTCATATTTGTTTTATAATTTCAGGAATGTTATAATTATACTATTTATTTGCAGTTATTTATTAGATTATAAATGCCAGCTTCGAATCGCCCAATTCCTCAGTGTCACACGTATAGAAGTAAAAGGTTTTTCTATATTTAAACTGTCAATGTTTATGCGAAAGGGAAGTACAAAGTGTGGCATAATGAAGTTTTGAAGAATGTCATACTTTAACTTAAGTACAGAGATGAACGTGATCCAAGAGATAATATTAAACAAGTTCTTCACAAAGGAAATGCTGGAATTTGTGAGAAACACTTTAATGCAGAGGACATAATAATAAATTCCAAAAGTAGCAGTAAATCTTTGAAGTTTGGTGCCGTCCCATGCTTAAACTTGCCACAGAGAACCGGTGATAAGCTACTGTATCCACTATGCGTCTAACACTGATCCGAGACCGAATTACACCATCAATACATGAAAACATTGGAGATGTCAGGAAATCTTTTAACAGGATAAAACGAATTGGGTGGCAATTTCAAGAACATGCAGATTATATTTCAATTCAAAAGAATGACCTTGTTCTTATTGTAAATATCTCAACATTAGGCTACAATACAAATTTAGTGTGTCTAACTTTCATTTTAAAGTGTCTGAGGACAGTCAGGACACAATGTTCTGTAACAAGCTTGGTGCCCAAATCACAGAATTAGAAGCACATCCAGAAAAAATGTGTCCCGGTATTACAACAAAGCCGGTCATTGGCAGTAGTTAATCATGTGGTTCCATTGCCCCGTGTATCACCGGATGTGGTATCACCACAGGTAGGGTATAGGTAGGGTATCACCGGAAGTGGTATTGACGGAAGTGGTATCCCCGGGTATCACCACAGGTAGGGTATCACCATCTGATTTCGGCGCGTGACATCACTCTATGAAAGTATTTTTTTTAAATTTGATAAATAATAATTGTTTTTGAAATGTGTACCTTTCTTATTTTTCGAATCTGTTAAGAGTGATATTAATGAAACCGTTTTGTTCTTCACAGCTGGTGGTGGTTAGGCGTAAAACTCTCATAACCCAGTAGGTCTAAAGTCCACTAAACAGAGATTTGTCTATCATAAGCAGTGTTGTTGTGGATGCACGAACTCAGCCTGCTTCCTGTATAATGATATCTTCAGAATAGCCTAGCAAGGTCTAAAGTCCAGTAAGCAGAGGCCGGCAGAAGAATTATTTACGGTTTCTAAAGTAGTGAGAGTGAGAGCTTGTAAATGATGTGATTTTAACTATTTTTCATCTTCGCTTCGAAGTACTGCCATAATTATTATTCCAATACAAATCCTAAACACACCTAAAGCATATACTTGAAGATCATAAAGGTTTATTAACGTTATTTATATTTCTTGCTCAACAAACATAAAATATCAACCTCACAAAATATTAGCTAATGTAGTGTTGCTAATTTAAACTGCAGATCTTTTGGTTCTAGGCATATAGAGCATCACGATTTAAATACCATAAACAAATGTTTTTCTTCTCGTACAATACGTAGCGGGAGCTGATCGCGTTTAAGTTAGCAAACTGTCTGTATGTATTTGTTTTGTATATGTTCTGTATGTGTCTGTATGTTTTGTTAATTTTTTATCGGTTTGGTTGCAGCCATGTTTTTTCGCTAAGCTGTTTGCTTGCAGGAGTGGAGTTTTCACTATTGAATCTGATGGATAGGTCTATTGGTTCGATTCCAGGTCTTTCCGAATACTGTGTTGCATTCTTATGGGGAGTGGATCTTTCGAGTTTCATAACTTGTCATTGATTGGTGGGATCTCTTGGTTCTAGGCATATAGAGCATCACGATTTAAATGCCATAAACAAATGTTTGTTTTTATTCTCGTACCATACGTAGTGGGAGCTGATCGCGTTTAAGTTAGCAAACTGTCTGTATGTATATGTTTTGTATATGTTCTGTATGTGTCTGTATGTTTTGTTAATTTTTTATAGGTTTGGTTGCAGCCATGTTTTTTCGTGAAGCTGTTTGCTTGCAGGAGTGGAGTTTTCACTATTGAATCTGATGGATAGGTCTATTGGTTCGATTCCAGGTCTTTCCGAATACTGTGTTGCATTCTAATGGGGAGTGGATCTTTCGAGTTTCATAACTTGTCATTGATTGGTGGGATCTTTTGGTTCTAGGCATATAGAGCATCACGATTTAAATGCCATAAACAAATGTTTGTTTTTATTCTCGTACCATACGTAGTGGGAGCTGATCGCGCTTAAGTTAGCAAACTGTCTGTATGTATATGTTTTGTATATGTTCTGTATGTGTCTGTATGTTTTGTTAATTTTTTATAGGTTTGGTTGCAGCCATGTTTTTTCGTGAAGCTGTTTGCTTGCAGGAGTGGAGTTTTCACTATTGAATCTGATGGATAGGTCTATTGGTTCGATTCCAGGTCTTTCCGAATACTGTGTTGCATTCTAATGGGGAGTGGATCTTTCGAGTTTCATAACTTGTCATTGATTGGTGGGATCTTTTGGTGATTTTATTGGTATATGAGGTTTCACTGTTGTTTGGAATGTTTAGGTTGATTGAACATTTCGTTGTACTTTGATGAATCTTTTAATCAGTGGAATGGTTTTAGTTCATTGTAAGGCAAAACCCATAACTTGACCGAAAAACCTTAATAAATACTGCATTTAATCATCTTGAACACTAATAAATACTGCATTTAATCATCTTGAACACTAATAAATAATGCATTTTATCATGTTTTCGGTTTATGTTGGTTTCAGTAAACCTTTATTTCACCAGGTCTTCGTTTCGCTGTAACAGCGGTTTCAGCTAAAACTTTATGGTAAGGTTTGATAAATGTAACTAGCCTGGAGTAATAGCTTGGTCAAAACAACGTAACTTTAGGCTTATCATGCAGGAATAAATTTTACATTTTTATTTTGGATGATGCTAATACCAGCTAAACAATCAACATTTCTTTTAAACAACGAGAACACCCAAATGAACAGCTATAGAACAAATTGTTGCAACATATACTTCTACAATCTGAGGACTGGAAAAAAAATCTACAAACCTAGCGCAATCTATATCACAAATTGTTACCTTAAGACAAGCATAAAAAAATACAAACTCCAGCAGAATGAGAGCACAAATTTTGCAACACGTAATGACACCTGCTGATAAAAACACACAAACAAATATCCAAACACAGATTTTAACGTTACAAATTTAGCAACACGTAATGACACCTGCTGATAAAAACATACAAACAAATCTCCAAACACAGATTTTAACGTTACAAATTATGCAACAGAAACTTGTGATATTTTGTTATAGTTTTTTAAGCTTGTAAAAATAAAATTGCAATTTGTTGAAAATATTTTTTAAGTTTGTAAAAGAAAACTTAAGTTTGTCACTTAACATAATTTTTCATGTGTATGTTTTCATGTGTTAAACTTTCAGATTATAATTTGTTAAAACTATTTTTTTATGTTCAGTTTGTAAGTTATGGAACTTATAAGTTTGTAGTTTGTTAAAACTATTTTTTAAGTTGTAAATTATGGAACTTAAACGTTTGTTAAAACTAATTTTCAGTTGTAAATTATGGAACATAAAGTTTGCACCTCGTTAGTTAATGTTTTTTTTTTTAATTTATCAATCATACAAACTGAAAGTTTATAGCTTGTGAAAAATATTTTTGGTTGTTGGTTTGTGCAATTAAAAGTTTGTGATTTGTTAAAACTATTTTTCAGTTTAATAAAAGTTGAGTTTGTGATTAATTTTCGTGTTTATGTTATTAGAATAAAACTTTTAGTTTACGATTTGTCAAAACTACTTTTTAGTTTGTAAAACAAAACTTAACTATTTTTTTTTTATTTAAAATAAATTTTCATGTTTATGTTATTAGAATAAAACTTTTAGTTTACGATTTGTAAAAACTAATTTCTAGTTTGTAAAACAAAACTTAACTATTTTTTTTTATTTAAAATAATTTTTCGTGTGTATCTTATTAGAATAAAACTTTATGATTTATTAAAATTATTTTTTTTTAGTTTTGTAAGTTGCAGAACTAACATTTTTAATTTCTTATTTTTTTTTCGTGCTAATGTTTTAAAAAAGTTTTAGTGTACAGTTTGTTGAAATAATTTTGTTTTCAGTTTTAAATTATGGAACTTAAAAATTTGTAGTTTGTTAAAAGTATTTTTTAGTTGTTGGTTTTTGCAATGAAAAGTTTATGATTTATTAAAATTTTTTTTTTTTTTCAGTTTTGTAAGTTACAGAACTAACATTTTTAATTTCTTAAAATAATGTTTTTTTTTTGTTTTTTTTTTTTTTCGTGTTAATGTTTTAAAAAGTTTTAGTGTACAGTTTGTTGAAATAATTTTTTTTTATTTCTCTCAAGAATAATACATCCGCTTATTTATTTTTTTTTTTTTAAGATGAAGTATTTCCAGCAACCATAAGCTTGCTCCCAGCAACCTTAAGCGTATTTCCAGCAACTTAAAGCACACTTATGATTTGCAAACTCTTAAATTGTTTTTATAATCTTAATCTAAAAATCATAAAACACTTTGGATGTGTCTCATGAGACTTTTAAATGACAACACTGTTTACTTAGGGTTTCACCTCCATTCGGTTCTGAAGGTTTTATTGTTGAGCTGTTGGATCCGTGATCGATCCCACGCTTACATTTGTAAAACGGATTAGTGTCTTGTTTATACTATGGTCACAAGTATTTTTTTTTCACATTTTCAACCCCTGTTATTTTTGTTAAACACACGCATGGTTTACTTTGTAGATGATAAAATTTTATACTAGTAGCCTAGTTTTATGAAGCATATTACTTTAAGTGATTTATATTTTCTACCTGCTACAACTACAATTTAATTTCACATTTATTCTTAGCGATTTAGAGATTACTTATGTATATTCTTCCTATTCCATAAGTACAATTCATCTGTGAAGATAATAATTACCTATAACTAACTGTTTTGAAATAACAACACATTACTTTTGAATCGTGGTAAGTTGTATTGTATAAATCAGTCTTAATGCTGTTTTATTAAAAACGTCTTTGGTAGGCTTCATATGCGTTGCATTTTACAAACTCCAGAACCACTCCACAAGATTGTTTAAGAAACAGAAGAAGTCACGGAATGGCATTGTTTTGATGAAATGCTTTGACGGGTAAAAATTTTGTAGTATTGACGTAAATTTACCATTCAAGGGTTGGTAGTTTATAAGTTTATAACACAAGATTCACTTTAGTTATAACTTAAGATTCACTTTAGCTTCCTTGTTGACTTGCATAAGTAACTAATCAATGTTGTTTTATGAACTTTCATAACAGGTTGCAGTTTCGTTAGGGTTCTTCAGTTTTATAACGCTCAGTGCTTAAACTGTTTTGTAATTATATCTTACCCAATATGTAACCTCTAACAAATATACCAAACTATTTTATCACATTGAAAGATGTTTTTCTAGTAACCCATTGTTTTATACGTTCTATATGCCTCTAACTTTATGTAATGATTTTTCCACATCTACTTATAACCTAATTTCAGTGAGGTAAGGTATATTTAAGCCAACAACTTTCTATGAGTATCAATCCACAACTAAATTTTTTCACTTCAATTCATTGCTGGGTGAAAGCAAACAAGCAGATCTCGGAAACAAAAGATTATTTTATACCAGTCCTAATACATTGTCTTGTATTACATCCAAACTTCAAAATTTATCTGTTACACTGATTGATTTGTATAAAAACGAACCCATAGTTCCTTAATTCCTATCAAATTCGTCTAACGAAGTGGATCTTACAACTTAATCGCTTCCCTTAATTGGATGACACCCTTCAATAAACTGCTAGCATCTCCTGTTTGAAAAGCTTAGGCATCTGCTATAGCACATAATTTCATGATCACGAGTTTTCACAGTTGAATTATGACTTTAAACGTCTTTGTTTTATCATAGTCAAAACATTTTTTAAATGAAATTGCAATAAACTGTTTTATGTTGTTTAAAACAGACGGAATATAACAATTTTTAGTTTGGTCATGCGTACTGAACACTAAGTTAAGGTGTTGATCTTAAGAACCAATGAACTAAAGTCCGCGTGGGATCGAAATCCCACATCTAGTATTTCAATTTTTGGGTAAATGTTTAGCACTTAATTCTGTTTGTTTTGTTTCTTAACCTCACGTCAGTTGCTTGTACACACGGTTGTGGTTTTTCTTAATCATAACAAGATTCACTTTTTCACATAAAAAACATAGAAATCTAAAAATTTGCCAATAAGTCTCTTTTGTTTGCTCAGATTCCAACATAAATAGATGAAAAATCGCTTTACCTTTGATCTATTTTACTATTTTCTGACAAACAATCAGGTTTTAGCAACACTTTTGCAACAACTTATTAGGTTTTACGTGTTTTCTAGCTACAATCTACTTATCACGAGTTTACTTATAATAAAAACGGTGGATAAAAATAAAGAAACTTAAGTTAGAATGATGTAACCTTCGTGATTTGCGATAATTTTGTGCCTACAAAATGTCAATTTTGAAACTGAATCAAAGAACACATATAACAAATAACATTTTACTTGTTTGTATACAGAAATACCAAAACTATTAATTATTTCCAACCATATAGCGCCATCCATTCGTTTAGAATCGACATAACCCATTTTTTTTTTTTAAAACAAGTCTGAACACGATTTATATGAAATTAGCGGTTAATTTTAAATCGATTACAATATCGTTTCAAATTGATTTTGTGGCAAAAATGTTTATTTATTTACATCATGTAAAAGTACGATTTTTTTTTTCATTGTGTTATTGTTTGGTAAATTTTTGTTAATATCTCCGCCTCTTGTGTAACTTTAAGTGTTTTACAAGATCTAAACAAAAATCAAGCAGTCTGATGCATTTCATGGTAACTTTTGAACAGGTCTAAACAGGTTTTGATGAAAATATGCTTGAAAACACATGATGATGCTTTATTAAATGATCCACGTTTATCACCACGAGCCATTAAATTTTTGTTAATATCTCCGCCTCTTGTGTAACTTTAAGTGTTTTACAAGATCTAAACAAAAATTAAGCAGTCTGATGCATTTCATGGTAACTTTTGAACAGGTCTAAACAGGTTTTGATGAAAATATGCTTGAAAACACATGATGATGCTTTATTAAATGATCCACGTTTATCACCACGAGCCAAACCAGTTGCAATAATTTTGTTTCACAACATCAAAAAACTTTGTGTTCGTAGATTTTAACAATTGTTTGGTCTGTAATCGACTTTACCGGTTTGTTTACCATCAACTTACGTTTAAACATAAGAAAATTACTTGAACGTTCTACTTGGATACATAGTACCATAGCATTTACGCGTGATGATTACTTTTAACAACTGCAAACCAATGACGCCAATTTATTCAACAGATCCATTAAGCAAAGATTTGTTTATCATTATCCGCAACTTTTTCTATTGTCTTTTCACCATTGAATCAGTTCCTCAGACTTTCTTTTGTCGTATGTTGTGTAATGTTTAATTCTTAAAAATATGTTATTTGAACAATTTTCCGCTTTTATGCTTATCCTCATCTCAAACAGATTGCTTGTGAAGACCGTATATTTTAATAGTTTTCATATTTTAGTAAAGATTTCCATGTTTCATTTAACTCTTTTATCTTACCCCTACATCTAAACTTATTGTATGGTTCCTCTTGAACTGTCTTTTGGTCACATGTTCCTGGTGCTTCATCTTTATTACCTTATCTCACTTAGAATACACTGGTTTGTGGTTAGTCTATGTAATACTGACATGTACACCTGGTACTAATTATTACTTCCAGACAGTAGATTCATCCTCTTTATCTTCACTTAATCTTACAGTACAACGGCTTTAATCTCTTCCAAACTCCTCTTCTTTAGTCTTTCTCTGATCTTATTGGCTCAAAACGTAATCAGTTTACCAACTAGTCTTTCTGTCTTTACATATCCATGGTATTTTACCGCCACTCGTGTGTTTTTCAGATATAAATCCAAAGGTAAAGCTTTAATTTTGTGTAACATTTTCAAAATAACGTCAAACGATTTTTTAAGACATGTACAAAATATCATAAAATTGTGTTTGAACCTACAAACAAATATAAAAAAAATGTATATCTACGTAATACTTTTCACTAAACACAGATGCAAAATTTTTAAATCACTCAGTTTTGATGATCACTGTCTGTTACACAACAACAATCTATTTTTTGCTTGAGTAAACGTTTTTTTTTTCTTTTAGATAAGTCACAATATCTGTACACACCTTTCCACAGTGATTGTCTACCAAAGTGGTGCTCCTTCCACAACACTTGTTCGAAATATTTGTGGTGACGTACTTGTATTTAATATGATTGTGATATGCTAACTGTAAGCTATCAAACAAAATCTAAGACACTGTAAAATATATACCAAAGAGCATTTGTCAAGAAAAACTAGAATATACTATAATAGAAAACTATTTTAACATATTCTATATAATTTTTAATAGGTATAATATGATATATATATATATATATAATAAAAAATATAATAGAGAGGTATAATTTTATAGGATAATCTAGTTATAATATGTTTTTCTGCAAATGCTCTTTGGTATATATTTTACAGTGTCTTAGATTTTGTTTGATAGCTTACAGTTAGCATATCACAATCATATTAAATACAAGTACGTCACCACAAATATTTCGAACAAGTGTTGTGGAAGGAGCACCACTTTGGTAGACAATCACTGTGGAAAGGTGTGTACAGATATTGTGACTTATCTAAAAGAAAAAAAAAACGTTTACTCAAGCAAAAAATAGATTGTTGTTGTGTAACAGACAGTGATCATCAAAACTGAGTGATTTAAAAATTTTGCATCTGTGTTTAGTGAAAAGTATTACGTAGATATACATTTTTTTTATATTTGTTTGTAGGTTCAAACACAATTTTATGATATTTTGTACATGTCTTAAAAAATCGTTTGACGTTATTTTGAAAATGTTACACAAAATTAAAGCTTTACCTTTGGATTTATATCTGAAAAACACACGAGTGGCGGTAAAATACCATGGATATGTAAAGACAGAAAGACTAGTTGGTAAACTGATTACGTTTTGAGCCAATAAGATCAGAGAAAGACTAAAGAAGAGGAGTTTGGAAGAGATTAAAGCCGTTGTACTGTAAGATTAAGTGAAGATAAAGAGGATGAATCTACTGTCTGGAAGTAATAATTAGTACCAGGTGTACATGTCAGTATTACATAGACTAACCACAAACCAGTGTATTCTAAGTGAGATAAGGTAATAAAGATGAAGCACCAGGAACATGTGACCAAAAGACAGTTCAAGAGGAACCATACAATAAGTTTAGATGTAGGGGTAAGATAAAAGAGTTAAATGAAACATGGAAATCTTTACTAAAATATGAAAACTATTAAAATATACGGTCTTCACAAGCAATCTGTTTGAGATGAGGATAAGCATAAAAGCGGAAAATTGTTCAAATAACATATTTTTAAGAATTAAACATTACACAACATACGACAAAAGAAAGTCTGAGGAACTGATTCAATGGTGAAAAGACAATAGAAAAAGTTGCGGATAATGATAAACAAATCTTTGCTTAATGGATCTGTTGAATAAATTGGCGTCATTGGTTTGCAGTTGTTAAAAGTAATCATCACGCGTAAATGCTATGGTACTATGTATCCAAGTAGAACGTTCAAGTAATTTTCTTATGTTTAAACGTAAGTTGATGGTAAACAAACCGGTAAAGTCGATTACAGACCAAACAATTGTTAAAATCTACGAACACAAAGTTTTTTGATGTTGTGAAACAAAATTATTGCAACTGGTTTGGCTCGTGGTGATAAACGTGGATCATTTAATAAAGCATCATCATGTGTTTTCAAGCATATTTTCATCAAAACCTGTTTAGACCTGTTCAAAAGTTACCATGAAATGCATCAGACTGCTTAATTTTTGTTTAGATCTTGTAAAACACTTAAAGTTACACAAGAGGCGGAGATATTAACAAAAATTTAATGGCTCGTGGTGATAAACGTGGATCATTTAATAAAGCATCATCATGTGTTTTCAAGCATATTTTCATCAAAACCTGTTTAGACCTGTTCAAAAGTTACCATGAAATGCATCAGACTGCTTGATTTTTGTTTAGATCTTGTAAAACACTTAAAGTTACACAAGAGGCGGAGATATTAACAAAAATTTACCAAACAATAACACAATGAAAAAAAAAATCGTACTTTTACATGATGTAAATAAATAAACATTTTTGCCACAAAATCAATTTGAAACGATATTGTAATCGATTTAAAATTAACCGCTAATTTCATATAAATCGTGTTCAGACTTGTTTTAAAAAAAAAAAATGGGTTATGTCGATTCTAAACGAATGGATGGCGCTATATGGTTGGAAATAATTAATAGTTTTGGTATTTCTGTATACAAACAAGTAAAATGTTATTTGTTATATGTGTTCTTTGATTCAGTTTCAAAATTGACATTTTGTAGGCACAAAATTATCGCAAATCACGAAGGTTACATCATTCTAACTTAAGTTTCTTTATTTTTATCCACCGTTTTTATTATAAGTAAACTCGTGATAAGTAGATTGTAGCTAGAAAACACGTAAAACCTAATAAGTTGTTGCAAAAGTGTTGCTAAAACCTGATTGTTTGTCAGAAAATAGTAAAATAGATCAAAGGTAAAGCGATTTTTCATCTATTTATGTTGGAATCTGAGCAAACAAAAGAGACTTATTGGCAAATTTTTAGATTTCTATGTTTTTTATGTGAAAAAGTGAATCTTGTTATGATTAAGAAAAACCACAACCGTGTGTACAAGCAACTGACGTGAGGTTAAGAAACAAAACAAACAGAATTAAGTGCTAAACATTTACCCAAAAATTGAAATACTAGATGTGGGATTTCGATCCCACGCGGACTTTAGTTCATTGGTTCTTAAGATCAACACCTTAACTTAGTGTTCAGTACGCATGACCAAACTAAAAATTGTTATATTCCGTCTGTTTTAAACAACATAAAACAGTTTATTGCAATTTCATTTAAAAAATGTTTTGACTATGATAAAACAAAGACGTTTAAAGTCATAATTCAACTGTGAAAACTCGTGATCATGAAATTATGTGCTATAGCAGATGCCTAAGCTTTTCAAACAGGAGATGCTAGCAGTTTATTGAAGGGTGTCATCCAATTAAGGGAAGCGATTAAGTTGTAAGATCCACTTCGTTAGACGAATTTGATAGGAATTAAGGAACTATGGGTTCGTTTTTATACAAATCAATCAGTGTAACAGATAAATTTTGAAGTTTGGATGTAATACAAGACAATGTATTAGGACTGGTATAAAATAATCTTTTGTTTCCGAGATCTGCTTGTTTGCTTTCACCCAGCAATGAATTGAAGTGAAAAAATTTAGTTGTGGATTGATACTCATAGAAAGTTGTTGGCTTAAATATACCTTACCTCACTGAAATTAGGTTATAAGTAGATGTGGAAAAATCATTACATAAAGTTAGAGGCATATAGAACGTATAAAACAATGGGTTACTAGAAAAACATCTTTCAATGTGATAAAATAGTTTGGTATATTTGTTAGAGGTTACATATTGGGTAAGATATAATTACAAAACAGTTTAAGCACTGAGCGTTATAAAACTGAAGAACCCTAACGAAACTGCAACCTGTTATGAAAGTTCATAAAACAACATTGATTAGTTACTTATGCAAGTCAACAAGGAAGCTAAAGTGAATCTTAAGTTATAACTAAAGTGAATCTTGTGTTATAAACTTATAAACTACCAACCCTTGAATGGTAAATTTACGTCAATACTACAAAATTTTTACCCGTCAAAGCATTTCATCAAAACAATGCCATTCCGTGACTTCTTCTGTTTCTTAAACAATCTTGTGGAGTGGTTCTGGAGTTTGTAAAATGCAACGCATATGAAGCCTACCAAAGACGTTTTTAATAAAACAGCATTAAGACTGATTTATACAATACAACTTACCACGATTCAAAAGTAATGTGTTGTTATTTCAAAACAGTTAGTTATAGGTAATTATTATCTTCACAGATGAATTGTACTTATGGAATAGGAAGAATATACATAAGTAATCTCTAAATCGCTAAGAATAAATGTGAAATTAAATTGTAGTTGTAGCAGGTAGAAAATATAAATCACTTAAAGTAATATGCTTCATAAAACTAGGCTACTAGTATAAAATTTTATCATCTACAAAGTAAACCATGCGTGTGTTTAACAAAAATAACAGGGGTTGAAAATGTGAAAAAAAAATACTTGTGACCATAGTATAAACAAGACACTAATCCGTTTTACAAATGTAAGCGTGGGATCGATCACGGATCCAACAGCTCAACAATAAAACCTTCAGAACCGAATGGAGGTGAAACCCTAAGTAAACAGTGTTGTCATTTAAAAGTCTCATGAGACACATCCAAAGTGTTTTATGATTTTTAGATTAAGATTATAAAAACAATTTAAGAGTTTGCAAATCATAAGTGTGCTTTAAGTTGCTGGAAATACGCTTAAGGTTGCTGGGAGCAAGCTTATGGTTGCTGGAAATACTTCATCTTAAAAAAAAAAAAATAAATAAGCGGATGTATTATTCTTGAGAGAAATAAAAAAAAATTATTTCAACAAACTGTACACTAAAACTTTTTAAAACATTAACACGAAAAAAAAAAAAAACAAAAAAAAAAAATTATTTTAAGAAATTAAAAATGTTAGTTCTGTAACTTACAAAACTGAAAAAAAAAAAAAATTTTAATAAATCATAAACTTTTCATTGCAAAAACCAACAACTAAAAAATACTTTTAACAAACTACAAATTTTTAAGTTCCATAATTTAAAACTGAAAACAAAATTATTTCAACAAACTGTACACTAAAACTTTTTTAAAACATTAGCACGAAAAAAAAATAAGAAATTAAAAATGTTAGTTCTGCAACTTACAAAACTAAAAAAAAATAATTTTAATAAATCATAAAGTTTTATTCTAATAAGATACACACGAAAAATTATTTTAAATAAAAAAAAATAGTTAAGTTTTGTTTTACAAACTAGAAATTAGTTTTTACAAATCGTAAACTAAAAGTTTTATTCTAATAACATAAACATGAAAATTTATTTTAAATAAAAAAAAAATAGTTAAGTTTTGTTTTACAAACTAAAAAGTAGTTTTGACAAATCGTAAACTAAAAGTTTTATTCTAATAACATAAACACGAAAATTAATCACAAACTCAACTTTTATTAAACTGAAAAATAGTTTTAACAAATCACAAACTTTTAATTGCACAAACCAACAACCAAAAATATTTTTCACAAGCTATAAACTTTCAGTTTGTATGATTGATAAATTAAAAAAAAAAACATTAACTAACGAGGTGCAAACTTTATGTTCCATAATTTACAACTGAAAATTAGTTTTAACAAACGTTTAAGTTCCATAATTTACAACTTAAAAAATAGTTTTAACAAACTACAAACTTATAAGTTCCATAACTTACAAACTGAACATAAAAAAATAGTTTTAACAAATTATAATCTGAAAGTTTAACACATGAAAACATACACATGAAAAATTATGTTAAGTGACAAACTTAAGTTTTCTTTTACAAACTTAAAAAATATTTTCAACAAATTGCAATTTTATTTTTACAAGCTTAAAAAACTATAACAAAATATCACAAGTTTCTGTTGCATAATTTGTAACGTTAAAATCTGTGTTTGGAGATTTGTTTGTATGTTTTTATCAGCAGGTGTCATTACGTGTTGCTAAATTTGTAACGTTAAAATCTGTGTTTGGATATTTGTTTGTGTGTTTTTATCAGCAGGTGTCATTACGTGTTGCAAAATTTGTGCTCTCATTCTGCTGGAGTTTGTATTTTTTTATGCTTGTCTTAAGGTAACAATTTGTGATATAGATTGCGCTAGGTTTGTAGATTTTTTTTCCAGTCCTCAGATTGTAGAAGTATATGTTGCAACAATTTGTTCTATAGCTGTTCATTTGGGTGTTCTCGTTGTTTAAAAGAAATGTTGATTGTTTAGCTGGTATTAGCATCATCCAAAATAAAAATGTAAAATTTATTCCTGCATGATAAGCCTAAAGTTACGTTGTTTTGACCAAGCTATTACTCCAGGCTAGTTACATTTATCAAACCTTACCATAAAGTTTTAGCTGAAACCGCTGTTACAGCGAAACGAAGACCTGGTGAAATAAAGGTTTACTGAAACCAACATAAACCGAAAACATGATAAAATGCATTATTTATTAGTGTTCAAGATGATTAAATGCAGTATTTATTAGTGTTCAAGATGATTAAATGCAGTATTTATTAAGGTTTTTCGGTCAAGTTATGGGTTTTGCCTTACAATGAACTAAAACCATTCCACTGATTAAAAGATTCATCAAAGTACAACGAAATGTTCAATCAACCTAAACATTCCAAACAACAGTGAAACCTCATATACCAATAAAATCACCAAAAGATCCCACCAATCAATGACAAGTTATGAAACTCGAAAGATCCACTCCCCATTAGAATGCAACACAGTATTCGGAAAGACCTGGAATCGAACCAATAGACCTATCCATCAGATTCAATAGTGAAAACTCCACTCCTGCAAGCAAACAGCTTCACGAAAAAACATGGCTGCAACCAAACCTATAAAAAATTAACAAAACATACAGACACATACAGAACATATACAAAACATATACATACAGACAGTTTGCTAACTTAAGCGCGATCAGCTCCCACTACGTATGGTACGAGAATAAAAACAAACATTTGTTTATGGCATTTAAATCGTGATGCTCTATATGCCTAGAACCAAAAGATCCCACCAATCAATGACAAGTTATGAAACTCGAAAGATCCACTCCCCATTAGAATGCAACACAGTATTCGGAAAGACCTGGAATCGAACCAATAGACCTATCCATCAGATTCAATAGTGAAAACTCCACTCCTGCAAGCAAACAGCTTCACGAAAAAACATGGCTGCAACCAAACCTATAAAAAATTAACAAAACATACAGACACATACAGAACATATACAAAACATATACATACAGACAGTTTGCTAACTTAAACGCGATCAGCTCCCACTACGTATGGTACGAGAATAAAAACAAACATTTGTTTATGGCATTTAAATCGTGATGCTCTATATGCCTAGAACCAAGAGATCCCACCAATCAATGACAAGTTATGAAACTCGAAAGATCCACTCCCCATAAGAATGCAACACAGTATTCGGAAAGACCTGGAATCGAACCAATAGACCTATCCATCAGATTCAATAGTGAAAACTCCACTCCTGCAAGCAAACAGCTTAGCGAAAAAACATGGCTGCAACCAAACCGATAAAAAATTAACAAAACATACAGACACATACAGAACATATACAAAACAAATACATACAGACAGTTTGCTAACTTAAACGCGATCAGCTCCCGCTACGTATTGTACGAGAAGAAAAACATTTGTTTATGGTATTTAAATCGTGATGCTCTATATGCCTAGAACCAAAAGATCTGCAGTTTAAATTAGCAACACTACATTAGCTAATATTTTGTGAGGTTGATATTTTATGTTTGTTGAGCAAGAAATATAAATAACGTTAATAAACCTTTATGATCTTCAAGTATATGCTTTAGGTGTGTTTAGGATTTGTATTGGAATAATAATTATGGCAGTACTTCGAAGCGAAGATGAAAAATAGTTAAAATCACATCATTTACAAGCTCTCACTCTCACTACTTTAGAAACCGTAAATAATTCTTCTGCCGGCCTCTGCTTACTGGACTTTAGACCTTGCTAGGCTATTCTGAAGATATCATTATACAGGAAGCAGGCTGAGTTCGTGCATCCACAACAACACTGCTTATGATAGACAAATCTCTGTTTAGTGGACTTTAGACCTACTGGGTTATGAGAGTTTTACGCCTAACCACCACCAGCTGTGAAGAACAAAACGGTTTCATTAATATCACTCTTAACAGATTCGAAAAATAAGAAAGGTACACATTTCAAAAACAATTATTATTTATCAAATTTAAAAAAAATACTTTCATAGAGTGATGTCACGCGCCGAAATCAGATGGTGATACCCTACCTGTGGTGATACCCGGGGATACCACTTCCGTCAATACCACTTCCGGTGATACCCTACCTATACCCTACCTGTGGTGATACCACATCCGGTGATACACGGGGCAATGGAACCACATGATTAACTACTATTGGCACTAATTGCATTGTATATTACAAAGCATACAATGTATTACAACGTTGACTGATTTTCAAAAAATTTTTTGAAAGTCAACTTGAAGTTAATCAAAAGAATTGTAAAACAAAATATCATCCTGAGATTATCCGATTTGCTCTCAGCCTGCAGTTAAAAAGTTCTTCTGCATATGATCAACTCGGATCAACTTCGTGGAGTTTTGCGCTTGCCATCAAAACGTACTTTATTTGATTATCGTCATATGCATCAAAACCAAACCGGGACATTCAACAATCATATTCCGGATGCATTAAAAAAAAGTCATTCATGGATTCATGCAAAGATTTTGAGAAATACTTTTATATAACGTTTGATGAAATGAAAGTAGCCTACGATCTAATTTAGTATTCAAACCGGAAACCGAAAAAACCATAGATTTTTACAGATTAGCCAATGGATCAAATTTATCAACCGATTTAGATGTGGCCAATTATATGCTGGTGGTTTATGTTAAAAGTTTTGCAGGAAATATCAGTCGGTCTCTGGCCTTTTATTCAACAAACACAGCGAAATGTCATAATTTAGTGAGCATTGTTTAGGGAGGTGTAGACAGCTTGGAGACACATTGTAATTTGAAAGTGCTGGGAACTGTTTGTGATGGTAGCGCAAACAATCAAAAGTGTTTGGAAACTTTGGGATCTGGTTCTGAAAAAGTAAAAAATCCATTCACTGAAGAAGATAGGTTTATTTATTTAATTAATTTATTTAATTATTAAATGATCCGCCCCATCTTATAAAAATAGCAAGAAATTGTTTATATGCAAGCCGAGTTGGAGGAACACGATTGATGCAATACCTTAATGGAGAATTGATCTTGTGGGATCATTTTAAAGAAGTGGCCTTTACTGAGATGAATCGAGAGTTGCGATATTTGCCAAGAATATCAAATAGTCACGCTTACTTGACTTCTTTTTCTAAATGTTGCTGTTGCTGCCCAAACACTAAGTCGCTGCGTATCAATGGAGTTGGAGAAGTATGGTTTTAATGCCACAGCTCAATATTGTTCCATGTTTCACAGGTTCTTGGATTTGATGAACACAAGATGCAATTTTACAGCAGGTAACCCGGATTTAAAACCATATTATTCAACTACTGATGCCAGACTTGAACGATTGCAAGGTGTATTTTTGCCGTATCTTAATGGTTGGCATGAACAGATAAATGCAGACACTCAAGTTTCCAGGGCAATTAGAAAAAAGAAATCATATCTGACCAAACCTTTAAAGGATTGAAATTATAAGTTAATGGCATGATTGGAATTATCGAATGCCTTTTCTTTTGTCAAACAACATGCCATTTGTTTGTACAAAACGTGTGAGCCAAGACGTATTGGAACATAGGTAAAACTTCCATTTTCTTATAGCCTAAAATATATCGTATGTTTTTATAACCTTCGTTTTCAAAACGTGAACTAAGTGAACTCCGAAATCGGAAATACTGTACTGAATGCCTCGTAGCCTTTCCCTTATCGCTTTTGATCCATATCCACGCACCGTGACGGTGACGTCATCATTTTTCAACATCGATTCACGAATTGGCCACTTTGCCTATCTCTGTATTTATATCTCTGCTTTAACAAGTCGAAATTCTGCCACTAAACTTGACTAGAATGAAACCGCCAACCAATCATAAGCTACGGTTTAAGTGACGTAAAAAATGGCGAAAAGAAGATGATAGAAAGCAAATTAAGTGATGGATTTTTTGTCAGCTGGTTGGCTTAGGGGTTAGGGTTAGGGCTAGAAAGTAGTCATTTCATTGACGCGGGTTCGATTCCCACCACTGCTATTGCTCTTTTTCTTCTGTAATTACCAAATAAAGTTCAAAACAAGCATTAACTCTCTGGATGAGTGCTAGAAGGGTCACAATTGGACGGTAGCCTCTTATAACATGTTCTGATTGGTTGGCGGTTGCATTGTAGTCATTCGCAGTGGCAGAATTTCGACTTGTTAAAGTGGCTACCAAAACTTGTCACTACGATACAAACTAATTAGATAAAGACGGAATTTTTTTCCAGCTAGCAAGCACTAAACAAACAGTTAAATGTGCGACTAACTCTCAAGCAACCATTTCACGAATGACCAGAATAAGATATCAATATCTCAAACTCACGTACGCAGTACTGTGACGTAATAGTGAAAGACATTGTCACGCAATTCAAACAGGTGTTCAAAGGTGATGATGCAATATTTCATGTTTAAACACTAATAAACAGGTTTGACACAAGTCTTACGAACGATGGTGCAATTTTGGCTCATTTTTAAGAAAAATTCCATGACGTAATACGCTAAGATTCAGTAGACCTGAACGGTTTTTATATGACGTTTGATTAGGTGAACAATTGTCTGGAACATAGCGGCCCCTAGTTATGACAGTCTGACATGGCATAACTAAAAAATAATTGACGACAATTGTGATCCAATGAATAAAAACACACGATACACAAATTGTTTGAATCACTCACGTTTAAGTTAATACGCAAATACAAAGGGCATGCAAAGAATGAACAGCAATACGAATAATACACGACGATACATGAAATTGGTACCATAGGTACACGCTAAAATGACGCTATGTACAATGGTTGCGATAATAACCGACTGTTCTGGGCTCAGACAAGTGTCGGCCACCGCAGACAAAACCAGGCTCAAACCTTAACACTTAGGTGTTCTTTACGGGGGCGAGGCACGAAATATCCCTCAACACGTAGTCTACTTTCACTTTCCCTGTACTCTCATCATAGTTGTAGACGGCAACTTTAGCTCTACGAACCACAGGCTTCCCTTTCCTAATTTGTGGGACCACCTCATGCACCCTCCCAAGTTGATACTTCCCACGTTTACCAATGTCTTGGAGAGAACCCACCACTACAAGTTGACCAGGCTCCAAATTGTCGGCCATTTTTAACCATTTTTTCCGGCCCTGAAGCCCAGGCAAATAAAAATCGATCCATTTACTCCAAAACTGCTGAGAAAGTGACAAATTGAACCGATAACCCCTTCTTAGTTGGTCACGATCATGTGGTTGCCCAACAGCATAGTATGGGTCTAAGCAGGGCCTCTGAGAGAAGTTTTCATCAAGGGTACGAAGAGTCATTCCGGGCCCCCCTTTCACTCCGGGCCCTCTTTGTCTTGGGCAAAGCGCGTGATGTTTGCTTAGGCGTACCGCGTATTGCACACCATACAACATTTTACTGCAGAATTTGACATCTGTGCGATATAATAGTATCAGGCTGCAATAAAACTATTACTTAATTTTAATAGGCTATGCACAATAATATTGAATATGAAAGATAAATATGTCACTTACCTCATGTGATATAGGCCTACCCTGCCCTGCTGCCAGATAAGAAAAAACTGAGAATCATAAACTACAAGTTTATAGGAACAGAGAATGGGATTGGCCTATTCAAAATTAAATTCTATTTCTATGCATCTGAATAATGACAGTTCATCAGTTTATTTTTGTTTTGTTGGCGAAAAAGAAAAGAACAAAAATATACAAAAACACAATAAACACAAATAATTCACACAACAAGGATGGCAGCGAAAGACCAAAAGGCCACCAAAGTCAGCTGCCACTCAAACATTTAAACAAAAGACCCAAAATTAAGAATATTAACACATATAGCACAATACCAGCACTTTACATAATACATTAACAGTGGAGTAACACAGGGCAACATAAAAAAAACTGTGCAGAGAAATAAGCAGATGATATATTTCAGGAGTGATCATTGTACAAATTCTTTAATAAACATTTATATTTAAATTTAAAAGCATTATAACACTTTTCCTGTATATATTTCTTTTGGTATTTGATTCCATAGTTTCACTCCATTAAAACATAGCATCTTCTTACCAGAGTTTGACGTTGCAGAACATAAATGACCTGGGGCCACAATGCTCTGCACCTAAATATCCTGACACCACAGTATGCGCGCCTATTTGACCGGCGCCTAATTGTCTGCACCTAAAAGATGTGGACCACATACAGCCAGTAGGCTACTATTGTACAAAGAGGATAATTTGTACAGTTTAACCACTACATAACAGTATAATGTGCTATTACTATAGAACTCTGATGTAATGGACCAACACTCTGGTCAGTTTTTTTCTCCAAGGCATTTGGATGTAACAGATGTCAGATTTCTGATACAGAAAAGGACAAAAAATGCTGCCCATGAATAGTCCATTATATCCAAATTCTGCTGAAGATAAAAAATTCACTATTTATATATATATAGTTATTAAACAATCAGTCCGTCATTTAACTTGAACATGCACAAAATTTTGCTGAGATTGAGAATGACAATGACCGTCCAAAAGCAAAAAAGCTCAAGTACTTTCAAAAGTTCACGCTTCAACAGGCTCAAGAGCATCAAATTAGTAGCTGTAGTATGGTATGATTGCAAGTTAGCCCACAATCAAAACTAAATATATATACTGTAATACTTTTACTACAATAACTTCATGATCGGTATTTAGTTACTAGTTAGCATGACAGCTTGTCTGGACTTTTCTTTCAAAAACTTTTATAACTTGGCCAAAATAAACTTTGTCAGAGTCTTCTTTAACTCTTAGCCAATGCTTGCAAGTCAACTATATACCAAAAGCAGTATTTTGTACATCGCTGAGTTCATTTATTCAGCAAAACAGATTTTTCTTGCCTTTTTTTCTGCAAAAACTTTAATAACTTTATCAAAGTTAACTGGTCTGGCTAACTTTGATTCTATGCTGAGCCTTGCCAGATTGACTAAACGCTCTTCACCTGTTGTTGATCTTAAATAATTTTTGATCAGCTTTAGTTTACACAAACTTACCATCTTGCTTTGCGTTTTTAATTAATGTTTTGTGTTGTGCATATCATGTGAATTGTCACACACAATTTGTGTTTGCCAGTTGTTGATGGTGCTGTTAAAAGGTGTCGCTTGTACAGCTTTAATGTAAAATTTTCAAAATTAGTTATTTATCTTAGATGTAGCCTTTAATTATTCCAAATGAGGACACTATGTGGTGTCGAAAACGTTGGATTTAGTAGTTTTTTTTTGTTTTTTGTGTGTTTATTAAATAATGTTAAATTCGTTAACGCTACTAAGTGTCATATGTATCTCGTACAACAAGTCAAGCTCTCTACCAATGCTCAAACACAACATCAGGTCAAAACATAATCAAATTAATCATCTGACCAATCCCCTTTCTTCATTAACTTTTGCATTCACCACATGCTTAGCAGAGATGAATGAAGCCACTTTCAACCTTGCTTTTGCTACGCTATGCCCCCCCCGGACAGGAGAATAACTAACTTTTATGATTTAATTTAGGGTGCTTTTAACAGAACATTTTTAACGTAAAGCATTAAATCACCGCTTTGGGCCCCTAATTTGCGCACAATGCACTTAGTTACCTTTCCGGGCCCTCTTGCTACATTACAGGCCCCCCAGGACTAAATAATAACAACTTTTATGCTTAAATTTAGTCATTTAGGATGGTTTTAATCAAACATTTTTGCGCGTAAACTATAAAATCACAATTCCGGGCCCCCAACAGTCACAGGTTTGGGCTCTCAAGGGTACACCGTACCCTCCGTACCCCCCTCTCACAGGCCCTGGGTCTAAGTATGGGGTCAAAAGTGAGGCAGAGGTGATGACAGTAAAATCCCTAGGGTCGTCACTCAAAGGTACCAAAGGGCGTTCGTTCACGATCCGAACGGCACTGCTGGTGTACGTAAGCAGTTCAATGAAATTGGGTTTACGTATTGAAGAGTCCAAAATGTGAAAAAAGTACTTGGTCATATCGGCCACGAAACCAAATCTGCCAAGCCGCAATCTAGCCAAGAGATCTGCCAGAGGGTTTAACAAATCAGGAGACGAAAGCATTACACCATTAACACAAGTTCCTCGAAATTCAGACTTGCCATCGTAAACAATGCGCTTTTTTAATTGTGACGTCACAAAGTATGGTAAATACCATTCAAATCCCTTGACATTTCCTGCTTCACCAGCACGCTCAATACAGCCATTAGATTTAAGATCCTTCATGGTGTCAGTAAGGAAATCACGAAGTTCAGGTTGTTTTAAAGCCTTCTTCCTTAAAGCAGCAGCTCTGTCTGACGCCAACACAAAATTGTTAGGTAAATCAATATCTTCCTTCAACGGTACAGGTATCTTAAATCGACCATCTTTCAACTCAATATTCGGTTCGACAAGTTTTCTAGCCAAATTATCATTGCGAGACAATTCACAGGTTTCATTTTGCAAAGTCAAATCGTGAATGACTTTATTCAGGTCTGCTATTTCCATATCACGAGACTCAATTTTACGCTGAAAGCCAGAGATGACACCCGACTCTGAAGACGTCTGCACTCTGCACACTTTAGCAACGCTTTCAACTAAGGGTGACTTACCACCACAAGCCAACCAACCGAGAGGAGTGAGTAAAGCATGCGGTTCACTACGATTTTCACCAACACGTTCTTCTTTTGCCCACATCAAATAAGCGTTGTCGTTGCCAATCAGTACATCTACAGTACTACAATCATTCAAATGAAACATATTGACGTCATGAAAATGACGGAAACCGCTTAAATCTTGTTTATGCGGTAAAGTTTTAACATCGTCAGCCCAAGCTGGGTTAACCACCGAGGTTATATCACAAAACAGTTCATCTGTCTCTAACGACTGGATGTTGAGTTTGACAAGGTCAGCACAAGTAGCTTTCTGACCAGCCAGGGTATCCATTTTAAACGACGCTTTATCGTACGGTTTAAGACCAAGTTCGCACACCAAATCACTCGAAACAAACGTCAACTGCGAACCAGGATCATGCTGACAATACACCAACTTCGATTTACCCGTCATTGGATTCAAAAAACAAGCAGCAGTAATGCGGTTAAAAGCTGCTTTAACATTTCCAATCTTAACATTACGCACAAGAACTCTGGCACCAGCATCATCTTTGCCGATCGAATCCAGAGAATCACGTGACGTCACATAAAAATCATGCAGAAGAAAATAGTGTTTCCTATCGTTGTTAGGCCCACACTTGCGACAGTTGTTTGCATGAACGCAATCCCTAACCATATGCTGGCGCAAACAATTCAAGCATTTTCCAGCTTGCACAATAACATCTCTCCGATCTTTAGGTGTCAAGCGCAAAAATTCTTTACAATTAGACAAAAAATGATATTCAACTTGACCACGTGACGAACAATAAATGTATGCCGGTAGGTTTTTACGTCTGGCTTCACCACCGCGCGGCGCGCCAACAGCAGTCGAGCACTGCGAACCCTCTGACACCACATCACCATGGGGTTCCACCGACGTCTGCCTAACCGGACATGAAGGCAATTTTCCTTTGCCAAACTTTTTAAAATGCTGCGACTCACCAGAATCGCCCATTAGCATAATGCTAAAATCAGTCGACTTGCGCGTTTCCTCCCGTACTACAAATTCAAACAAACTCTGAAAAGTAGGCTCATTAGTGCCACCATACTGATCACCTAAAAAGTCAAGATAACGCTGCTTAGCGTCAAACGGGAGTCGCTTAGCCAAATCCAAAACAAAACGTCCTTCTAATTTATCACGCTGACCATAAGCTTGCGCGTAAAGCAAACACTGTGACAATTCATCTTTAAACTCTTTCAAATCACTGGAAGAGATCGAAGTCAATTCACTGGAAGAGATTGCTACCATAGCGATACTTTCTAATTTCCGGTTGGGCGAAAAGACCTCCACGAACTCCAAAACGTTGGGACAAGCGAGCTAACGACATTTCTATCCTGTCTTCCTCTGACAAGCCAGGAGTGTCAGAAACCAAATTAGCAATCGTTTGCGCAGCTGTTCTAACACAAGCTGCTTGTAACAAAGTCAAACGAGTTCCTTTAAAGGGTGAAGCTGCCATCAAGGCCGTAATACAATTTTTAAAGAAGACAAATGGCATATTATTACCATCGTAACCAATCAAGGCCGCCTTATCGAAAAACGTCCTACTATTTTGGTATTCAAAAAAGCAATCCTGTTGTTGAGAACTCGATTTAGCGGGAGAAGACAAGCTATATCCCTTAAGGGGCTGATGGGGCTCAGTCACATGCCCAGCCCGATCACGATCCTTACACATGTTAAAATCAGGAGACGCGACACGCCTCTCACAACCACCCAAATTACGTGTAGCTGGGCGATCAAAACTAGCGGCGCAGAAAACTGTGAAGAGGGCAAAGCATTACTGCTAATGGCGGCCCCGTGACCTGTACGCTCTGGGGGAAGAGTTCGGCTATAATTCGCAGGCCTTGGCTCTACAGCCTTCGGAAGAACCTTAGCCGCGGCCCCGAGACCTCTTGAAACAACTGGAAAACGTGTGGATTGCACTGGTCCACTCACGGACTGAACAGGCGTCTGGAAAAAGTTATGTAAATTAAACTGCGATTGATGTTCACTTCTGGAATGGCTAGAAGAGCCCTTCTTAGAACTACGCCGGGAGCCCACTTCTGATCGATATTCAGCCAAAGCTACCTCTTTACGTTGTTCAGCCCTCAACTGTGCGTCTTTGAGTGCGAACTCAGCAGCTCTGGCTTCAGCTTTCGCGGCGGCCTCAGCAGCTTTTGCCTCAGCTCGTATGGCCTCAGCTCTCGCGGCGGCCTCAGCAGCTCTCGCTTCGGCCTCAGCTTGGATCTGGAGCTCCTCTCGTCTTAGCTGTAGGCCTAGGTTAATTTGTGCAATTATCCGAGACGAAGTCCTAGACATCCTAGTGCTTACCCGCACAGCAAACAATGTCGGCTGATCGTTGGCCAACGGTCGCGAACGTCGCGGTCGGCTTTTCGCCGCCAAACAACCATTTGCCAACTAACACTATTTCTTTAACTGAACAAAGAATCAGTAAAAAAGGGTACAACATGTTATAATTTGGTGATATAAACCACATAAAACATTTTTTTTACCAAATATATATTGTGTAAAACTTGGTTGTGGACACAATGCTAAGACAATGGTGGGCCAACGTCGCATTTGTCGTCGTGGGCATTCAGTTGAAAACCAACCTCCAGCCACCAATTGTTTATTTTGATATTCCGGGTGAAATAATCTTACATAATGAAAAGTACCCATTACAATTCTGTGAATTGAAGCTTTTATAAATTTTTATTTCAACAAACGTCAATATCATAAATAGGTTGTTAACACAACGTTGAACCAACGAAGAACCAACGTCACGTACGTCACCGTGGGCATTCGGTTGTCAGCCAACCTTTTGAGAATAAATCTCAATTTTGGTGTTTCTGACAAACGAATTAAGAAATATGGCAAGTATGTATTATAATTCTGTGAAATGAAGAATTTTTAAAGTTTATTTCAACAAAAATTTAATATGACTAATATAGTTGTTGACGCGACGTTGTGCCAATGGTGGACCCCACAGCGCGTTCGTCGCCGTGGGCATTCGGTTGTGAACCAACCTTTCTACAACAAATATCATTTTTCGTATTCACAACAAAATAATTCGAAGCATTGGCCAGTAGCCTATATGTTACAATTTGACGAAATTAAAGTGAACAAAGGTTTGTTCTAACAAAAACGTTATATAAAAAATAGTTTGTTGAAGCGACGTTGAGCCAATGGTGGACCCCACAGCACGTTCGTCGCCGTGGGCATTCGGTTGTGAACCAACCTTTCTACAACAAATATTATTTTTCGTATTCACAACAAAATAATTCGAAGCATTGGCCAGTATATGTTACAATTTGACAAAATTAAAGTGAACAAAGGTTTATTCTAACAAAAACGCTATATAAAAAATAGTTTGTTGAAGCGACGTTGAGCCAATGGTGGGCCCCACAGCGCGTTCGTCGCCGTGGGCATTCGGTTGTGAATCAACCTTTCTACAACAAATATCATTTTTCGTATTCACAACAAAATAATTCAAAGCATTGGCCAGTATATGTTACAATTTGACGAAATTAAAGTGAACAAAGGTTTATTCTAACAAAAACGCTATGTAAAAAATAGTTTGTTGAAGCGACGTTGAGCCAATGGTGGGCCCCACAGCGCGTTCGTCGCCGTGGGCATTCGGTTGTGAACCAACCTTTCTACAACAAATATCATTTTTCGTATTCACAACAAAATAATTCGAAGCATTGGCCAGTATATGTTACAATTTGACAAAATTAAAGTGAACAAAGGTTTATACTAACAAAAACACTATATAAAAAATAGTTTGTTGAAGCGACGTTGAGCCAATGGTGGGCCCCACAGCGCGTTCGTCGCCGTGGGCATTCGGTTGTGAATCAACCTTTCTACAACAAATATCATTTTTCGTATTCACAACAAAATAATTCAAAGCATTGGCCACTATATGTTACAATTTGACGAAATTAAAGTGAACAAAGGTTTATTCTAACAAAAACGCTATATAAAAAATAGTTTGTTGAAGCGACGTTGAGCCAATGGTGGGCCCCACAGCGCGTTCGTCGCCGTGGGCATTCGGTTGTGAACCAACCTTTCTACAACAAATATCATTTTTCGTATTCACACAAAATAATTCGAAGCATTGGCCAGTATATGTTACAATTTGACAAAATTAAAGTGAACAAAGGTTTATTCTAACAAAAACGCTATATAAAAAATAGTTTGTTGAAGCAACGTTGAGCCAATGGTGGGTCCCACAGCGCGTTCGTCGCCGTGGGCATTCGGTTGTGAATCAACCTTTCTACAACAAATATCATTTTTCGTATTCACAACAAAATAATTCGAAGCATTGGCCAGTATATGTTACAATTTGACAAAATTAAAGTGAACAAAGGTTTATTCTAACAAAAACGCTATATAAAAAATAGTTTGTTGAAGCGACGTTGAGCCAATGGTGGGCCCCACAGCGCGTTCGTCGCCGTGGGCATTCGGTTGTGAATCAACCTTTCTACAACAAATATCATTTTTCGTATTCACAACAAAATAATTCAAAGCATTGGCCAGTATATGTTACAATTTGACGAAATTAAAGTGAACAAAGGTTTATTCTAACAAAAACGCTATGTAAAAAATAGTTTGTTGAAGCGACGTTGAGCCAATGGTGGGCCCCACAGCGCGTTCGTCGCCGTGGGCATTCGGTTGTGAACCAACCTTTCTACAACAAATATCATTTTTCGTATTCACAACAAAATAATTCGAAGCATTCGCCAGTATATGTTACAATTTGACAAAATTAAAGTGAACAAAGGTTTATACTAACAAAAACACTATATAAAAAATAGTTTGTTGAAGCGACGTTGAGCCAATGGTGGGCCCCACAGCGCGTTCGTCGCCGTGGGCATTCGGTTGTGAATCAACCTTTCTACAACAAATATCATTTTTCGTATTCACAACAAAATAATTCAAAGCATTGGCCAGTATATGTTACAATTTGACGAAATTAAAGTGAACAAAGGTTTATTCTAACAAAAACGCTATGTAAAAACAGTTTGTTGAAGCGACGTTGTGCCAATGGTGGGCCCCACAGCACGTTCGTCGCCGTGGGCATTCGGTTGTGAACCAACCTTTCTACAACAAATATCATTTTTCGTATTCACAACAAAATAATTCGAAGCATTGGCCAGTATATGTTACAATTTGACGAAATTAAAGTGAACAAAGGTTTATACTAACAAAAACGCTATATAAAAAATAGTTTGTTGAAGCGACGTTGAGCCAATGGTGGGTCCCACAGCGCGTTCGTCGCCGTGGGCATTCGGTTGTGAATCAACCTTTCTACAACAAATATCATTTTTCGTATTCACAACAAAATAATTCAAAGCATTGGCCAGTATATTTTACAATTTGACGAAATTAAAGTGAACAAAGGTTTATTCTAACAAAAACACTATATAAAAAATAGTTTGTTGAAGCGACGTTGAGCCAATGGTGGGCCCCACAGCGCGTTCGTCGCCGTGGGCATTCGGTTGTGAATCAACCTTTCTACAACAAATATCATTTTTCGTATTCACAACAAAATAATTCGAAGCATTGGCCAGTATATGTTACAATTTGACAAAATTAAAGTGAACAAAGGTTTATACTAACAAAAACGCTATATAAAAAATAGTTTGTTGAAGCGACGTTGAGCCAATGGTGGGCTCCACAGCGCGTTCGTCACCGTGGGCATTCGGTTGTGAATCAACCTTTCTACAACAAATATCATTTTTCGTATTCACAACAAAATAATTCAAAGCATTGGCCAGTATATTTTACAATTTGACGAAATTAAAGTGAACAAAGGTTTATTCTAACAAAAACGCTATATAAAAATAGTTTGTTGAAGCGACGTTGAGCCAATGGTGGGCCCCACAGCGCGTTCGTCGCCGTGGGCATTCGGTTGTGAGCAAACCTTTTGCCAAAAAATCTTAATTTTATTTATTTATTTGCAATCAGACTCAAAGTCCATAGAATTCAAAATGCTTAGCCTATGCAATTAAATCAAATAGTTTTCAATTAGAGAAAACACAAGTCTCACGAAACAAAGTGTTACAATCACTCATACAAATAGCCTATATTAAAATGTTGCATGACCAAATGCTGCATAAATTTGATTAAAGAAATTCATCTTCTTTTGATAAACGTTTTTACAGCTTTTCAATGGTTTAAAAGTCAGTAAATCGGTTGGATATCGGAAATTTTTGGAAATGAAATATAAGCCGTCGCCAAAAATTCATATAAAAATAATATTTTGTTGAAAATATAACCAAGAAAACTCAAAATGCAAAAATTTTGTCTTGTTTGAGGATAAGGATTTTCATTAGCCTACATCTGCCGTATTTAACGTTTGACTAGAATTAACTACATCAAAATAAAATAATTTAATTTGGACCAAAAAAATGATTTCATCATGTTTTTACAATAACCGCAAATATCCCCCATAAAGTAGCCTACAAATGATCATATAAATGTTTGTGGTGGGCAAAAACTATTTCTCAACCATTCAGACTTTCGAGCGTTCAATACAAATTACTTCCTTTAGCCACAAAACTTGTTGTTCTCATCTCGTTTGCTTCGAATTTTCGAAGTATTTCGTTTCGACCTAAAAGTTTCTTTTGAAAAGCAAAGTCCAATTTTTTCACATTCATCCAATGTTTGAAGATGTTGAATCAATGTAAAATGCCTGATTTTGTTCGCCAGTGATTTAACCCAAATAGAATTGTGGTTTAATTAAATCCAAAGTTTGATTGAATTGAATTAAGTTTAACTACTAGATTCACCCGGACAACAGAGCAGAAATTGATTTTCATTGATTCAACGTTCACAGATGTTGATACAAAAGCATGCTTTGCTGGCTGGCAATAAACAGCTCTTTGTTAATTAGGTCATGCATTGGTGTTAATTAGGTCATCCTCTTCTTTTTTCATTTTTTTCCCATGCTGCCCCGCTTTTAAATTTATTCACAGTGAGTTGTGACGGCTTGAGGGCTTGTACGAATTACAAAGATAATATTGCGGTGCTTTGGTATGTCAGCAAGGTCCAACCAATGAAATTGCGAAAGATTTTAAGCCTACAAGCTCCAGCCTCGAATAATATCATTAGTCGCCTGGAAAAGCATTGGTGAGTGTATAGCCTACTAGGTACTGCATATCGCTGTTTTTATTGTTGTTAGCATTTTTGATAAAGCATGAGATGGTTCAATTAGTTTAATGTAGTAGCCTACTATAATTAATTATAATGCAATACCGATACATAATTATTCATAAATTTAAATTTTAGGACACACCTGGGTGTGTACTGTGCAGTGCATTGATTTTTGTGTTAGTTTTGATAATACTAAATAGCTTATCTCCTGTTTTTTCAATGAAGTCAACTTTTTGTAGCAAGCTTGCGCGGTGCTTTTTTTGTAAGGATTCTGAAAGTAAGGAAAAGGTTCCAGATGCTTATTTAATAGATCAATGAAAAGTCAATTCAATACCATTACTTATTTCAAGTCAGTTTGTTTTAAATGGACACTGGTAAAGCAAAGTGTTTCCTCCTACATTGATAAAAAAAGCTAACCCTCAATAATTTGTTTATTTTTATGTCGCCAGTTTTGTGGCTTAGACTACTGTGTTGTATCGCAATTTTGCAATTTTGGTACGATCTAATTGATTAAAAGCAATTAGTTTTAACATAAAATCTAAAAAAACACTAAATTATTTGGTCAAGTTTTTGTTAGGTCATTAAGGTCATTTTCACATTTTAAAGTAAATTGTTTTGAATATTCAGGTCGATGAAAACTTGCTCTATTTGTGAGAAATAGGCTGATGATGATGGATGATGGTGATGACGGATGATGATGAGGCTACATCAGATTTCGATAATCCTTTTTCACTCCAAGCACAAGCATGGTCAGCTTAAGCATTTACCCCTTTACCTTATGTTTCTTTTTCAACAAACTCTCAGTTTTTAATGAATAATAACTACAGACAAAGCTTCTGTAGTTAATTTAACCGTATCTGTCACTGCTTCCTTTTGGAGGCAAGAGTTACTGGCCGAGACCATCAGGTCTACGTCTCTCTTATTGCTAATTACTCCGTCGGCTTATATCAAATAACAACGGGAAAAAGTATGCCTTTGGTCTAAAGCCTTATCTATCACTTCAACCAATTTATTTCGCAAAATATATTCGTGATTGTGTATTTTAGGTAGAAAAGGTGATAAAGACTCGGTTTTTGACCTATTTTCGCCATTTCTTGGTCAAATTTCTCAGTTCACATTTTATTTTGAAAGTCCTCTTGCATAGAACACAGAATTTCATCAATTTTGTTTTTCCGTTTCTGTACAAACAGTATTCCATGCACTTTTTGCACTACAAAGCAATTTGCGCAAATAATAAATTACCTTCCTAATTGATGTCCGCCAGCAAAGAATGACTCATATCGCGTCAAAGACCAACTCCCTGCCCAGACAGCGAAATCGACATTGAATCAATGTAAAAATGACGGATTTTGCTGCCTGGGTGGAGAATGGAATTTTAGCGCTGTCGCGTAATGAATAACAAACACAAAATGAAACCGCACGCTAATAATAAACTGTCAATCAAGCTATTGAATATCAGGAAATTTCTTGCATTTTATAACTGGCTGTGACAAAAGGTTTATTGTAAACTTCACAATTATCGGATACCAGCATAATCGGAATTAAAAGTTAGGGCAAGAAAAAAAACTGAAAGTCAAGAAATCTCAAGTTTCTAGCGTCACTGCTTCTATGTGAAATTGCTGAATTAGCAGAGGGCGAGACCATAAGGTCTACGCCAGTAACAGATACGGTTAATGCAAGGTTGCATGAAAAAGGTGTTTATTACAGTGACGAAAAATCATAATTTTGTATTTGTAATAGAAGTAATTCGCAAAATCTTTGAAGAAATGGTTTCAAAGTTTATTTGTAGCAGGATAATTCTCATTTTCTTTTCCAGACTGTTGTAATCAATGTAATTCTGAGTTTATCCATGGGAGATACTTTCAGAGCTTTTTCAGTGTGATTAGTTCATTGTTTATGGGAAAAAGTTGCTTGTTAGAGTTAGTTACGTGGCTTCAGCAACCAACCTTTTCCACTAGACATATTGGTTTGGACCAGCTATTGGCAATTTATCCCAATGACATTATTATTTTTAGATGGAGTACGAAGAACGCATAACTTGTCCACAGCAACAAATTGAAATATCCATGCCGCTATTTCAGACTGGCTGAAATACGCAAGAGATAGGGATTGAGAAGTTTGAGAAGAGGAAGACAGGAAATTTGATTTAATTTGCCTCATGCCCTTTTCTAGACCGCTGTTATATTTAGCATGTTTTTTGTTTTTGCTGTGATGGTTAGAAATAAAAACAAACTTAACTGCCATCTGTCCTACTTTTTGCTTGTATAAGTGCCTTTTCTAGCAATGTTGTACCGAGTGGAATGCTAGTAGGCTATGGTAGGTGATAAGGTTTACTGCGAATTGAGGCCTCGATCCCACGTCTTCGTGGTCATCATTTTCAGCATAGATTAACTCGAAAAAAGTGAGTTAACAACACGCCATCATGTGGTCAAAGTTAAGAAACGTTTTCGGTTTGGTGAGCAAATGATGGCCAACGCTAGGCCCACGAGTAACCAAATCGTTTTCGCCACAGAGGGGATGATTGTAAATTGCGTCTTCCACGTCGACCCAACGAAAGCGTTTTGTCGTAGGTTGGCCAAAAGTGCACTAACGTTGGTTCTACGATTAAACAACTCTTTTTTGCCACAGTGAGGATAGTTGTAGGCTAAATTGCGTCGTGGATCCCACGTCGAACCAACGAAAGCGTTTGGTCGTCAGGTTGGCCAACAGTGCACCAAAGTTGGGTCTACGATTAGCCAAGCATTTTTTTTGCCACATTGAGGATAGTTGTAAATTGCGTCATGGATTCCACGTCGAACCGACGAAAGCGTTTGATCGTAGGTGGCAAATGGTCGGGAAAGGATTGGCCAACAGTGCATCAACGTTGGGTCTACGATTAGCCAAGCCTTTTTTCGCCACAGTGAGGATAGTTGTAAATTGCGTCGTGGATTCCACGTCGAACCGACGAAAGCGTTTGGTCGTCAGGTTGGTCGCAGGTGGCAAATGGTCGGGAAAGGGTTGGCCAACAGTGCATCAACGTTGGGTCTACGATTAGCCAAGCCTTTTTTCGCCACAGTGAGGATAGTTGTAAATTGCGTCGTGGATCCCACGTCGAACCAACGAAAGCGTTTGGTCGCAGGTTGGTCGCAGGTGGCAAATGGTTGGGAAAGGGTTGGCCAACAGTGTGCCACCGGGGGATCGACGTTTAACCAACCGATTTTTGTGACTGACGATTCGCCCAAGGTGGCCCGCTGGCCAAATTTGTTACGCGCCAACGTCGGAAACCAACGGAGGGCCCACGGGACGTTTCCGATGGTCTAACGTTGGACCAACGACACGTTGTTGTGCGGGTACATTTGAGGCGCTATCCTCAGGATGTATGTCAGCATCCAACATATCTGAGAACTCACTTACTTTTTGTTCGAAGTTATTTTTTAACGAGTTAAATTCGGGATCTACCCTCTCACGAAGTTCTGCCAAGATTGCAGAGTTAAAAATTTTACTCAAAAGAGCATGGAAATGCCGTAAATCCTTTTCCAAAGTAGATAAGTGAGATCGAAAAATTAACAGTTCCTGCTTATCACTCAAAGAACCTAGGGCTACAGAAAGTTCTCCAATTTGAGTCAAAATATCCCTTCTAAGATGCCGGGCCTCTCGAACTGACTTAGCCTCATCGTTACCGGGTCCCTACCCAGAATGGCCTGCCCGACCGCAAAGAACATCATCAGGCTTAAACTCAGTCGAATCTACGGCGGTCGAGTCCTTGTCGCCACCGAGTGTAGACATATTAAATGTTGGGGCTAAATTAACAATTAAAAAAATTAAGTTACACAAACACACAAAATTATTACAGTAGTTATAAAAAACTGAACTGCAAAGACCCTAAAAAATACAAAAAGAATTTAAATGCACAATACCGTAGTTGTTGGAGTATATAAATGAAGTCTTAAAGTTCCACAAAACTTGCTTGGATTCTTCCACTTGAATCTTCAAGCACAGATCGATTGTCTTTAATCTTTTTTCTTGCCAATGAATGTCAATGTTGTTTTTTCTTCAGAACCAACAAAGAAACGCCTTTAATTTTTAACTTGAAGTTCTTCTGCACCAACTGAGAAGAAAACGGCTTTAATCTTTTGCTTCTGTAGACTACCAACCAACAACTTCGTCTTTATTATACTTCTGTAGCCTACCAACCAACAAGATCGTCTTTTATTCTTTATGTGCTTCTAAGTTCCAACTGACAACAACGTCTTTATTATTTCTGTCTTGCCTGTGCTTCTGTACAAACACTAGCCAGAGAATCGTCTTTATTATTTATGGTCACAGCGGTAAACCATAATATCTTCGTGGGAAAATTGTAACATAAGATTCCCGAATCCGTTCGTCTGTATGTAATGACCGAAAGAGAAACACTCTTCTGAAACGTCTATTCAAATTGTATTTCTGTAAAATTAGCCACCTGGCTGTCGAAATTGGGATGCAACACCGTACACCGCTAAAACTTGTCACTACGATACAAACTAATTAGATAAAGACGGAATTTTTGTCTAGCTGGCAAGCACTAAGCAAACAGTTAAATGTGCGACTAACTCTCAAGCAACCATTTCACGAATGACCAGAATAGATATCAATATCTCAAACTCACGTACGCAGTACTGTGACGTAATAGTGAAAGACATTGTCACGCAATTCAAACAGGTGTTCAAAAGTGATGATGCAATATTTCATGTTTAAACAGGTTTGACACAAGTCTTACGAACGATGGTGCAATTTTGGCTCATTTTTAAGAAAAATTCCATGACGTAATACGCTAAGATTCAGTAGACCTGAACGGTTTTTATATGACGTTTGATTAGGTGAACAATTGTCTGGAATACTCAACGTGTCCGCCATTTGCGTCGATAACAAGTCGGAAACGATTTGAAAAGGACCTGCTAGAGCAGGGGTCGGCAAACTTTCTGTACTACTGGGCCAAATCTACAAACTTCCGGTTACGTGCGGGCCGCATAAATTTCAACCTATAAACAATCGCCACATTATCCTTAAAATCATGGCGTAGCTTACCTGCAACTCCTATTCCTGTGTCTATTGCACAATGAGACGTGTTTGTTGCCGTTTCATATTTATTATCAAACACGTATTAAAACGCAATGCATTGTTTTTATTTACTTATCATTTATCAATGTGAAGGATGATGTTGTTTCTGTATCATGGCCAAGGTGTTTCAATCAACTGGTAACTTTGTTGATGATATTTGCAATACGTCGTTCAAATGACGATCTGACAGGCGAGTGCGAAGTTTAGGCTATTCTTTGCGTAGCCTAATTCATTTTTGAAAAAAGCTGCTCACAGCAATATAGGCTATGCTTCCAAACATATGCACATTACACGTTTTGCATTGTCATACAGATGAAGATAGGTGGATTTCTGGACATATTCTTTATAAGAGTTGGCAATTGGAACTGAATCGTATTTGGCCTTCAATATGTAGGATGATTGAAGTTCAATTATTTTCATTTGCATCTCATGTGGCACAGTATTGACATCCATTGAAAATGGGGTACATAATTTTGAGTAACGTCAGACCATAATTTTGAGAGATTTTGTAGCGTACATGGGAGTTACCAAGTAGCCTAATGTCGGGACACATGTTAAAGGTCTTTTTGTTATGATATAAAATAAATTCATGCGTAGGTAGGCCTAATGATGAAACTTTAGTTTATGCACTTAAAGTAAGATCGTTCGAGGGCCGCAAAGTTTGTCCGCGGGCCGCAGCAGTTTGCCGACCCCTCCGCAGCAGTTTGCCGACCCGAGTCACGAATAATTCTTTGGGGTGTTTAGGTCTATTATTTTTTCAGATTAGGCCTAACCTTCAGCGCTTCCAAACTTTGGTGGTGTTTAGTCCAGACCTTGTTTTCAAGGTAAGACCAGATGCCAAAGGGGTTCAGGTCTGCAGATGAAGGAGGCCATTCTTCCTTGGAATGGAGAACGGCACATTGACTGAAAGCCAGTTTTGCGCTCTCTTACAGTCTTAGCTCCATGTGAACGGGCAGAATCTTGTTGGCATGACCAATTAGGCCTACTTTGCTCAAGCCAACAATAAACCCTCAAGGACATCATTTCGGTAGTTTTTTTGGTTCAATTTCACTCCTTGGTCCACAAAAATCAATGGACTCCTTCCTGATTTGTTGACCGTGGCTCACACCATCACTATAATGCCGCTCCTTGTCTCCGAGTGACTACCCCGGGATTTACGTCACCATCTTTTGACTAAACCCGATCATTCTGACTGTTAAAATGATGCTGGACATCAAATTTCTTCTCATTGCTGAACGAAAGGTTTGGCAGCGTGCCTCCTCCTTCAATGCGTGAGAGCAGAATTCTGGCTCTGGAGATAATGATATTTCTCAATGATATTGGCATTTAGCAACTGTTTTTTCATGTGTTTGAATGGGCTCATCTTCAAATCCTTCTTGAGAACTGTGAACATGGTTCGATAGGCCACGTTCGCCTCTTTTTGAATTGGATCTCTTTTAGCCTACCGGTAATCTTAATTAATTATTGATGACCCTATATGTTGTTATTGCTCTTGGTTTGCCAATTGAGCACTTTGCTAGCAGACATCTTGCTGTTGCGCATAGCTCACCTTTCCGGAAGTTCGTCCGCCCCCGTTAGCTTAGGGAACGTTCAAATATTACGTAACTCCTTCGAGGGGGGTTATGCAAAGCGTTACGTTAGCGTCACATCGGGGGTTCAAGCAAAACGCTACGTAACGCTTTCGAGTACGGAATGGTAGTTTTTTGTGGTGAATTCGTAGTGAAAAAGCGTTAGGCTACATGGGGGAGGGGGTCAAAAATTCGGAAAAAAAGCGTTACATAATATTTGAACGTTCCCTAGTGGTTACGTGCCCGACTCAAGATCACGCGGTGCTGGTTCGACTCTCGGTGAGTGCGCTTGAGCAACGCATTTCAGGACTGCTTTCCATTCCGCGGCACTTAGTGAATGAAATAATTCCCACGAAACATTTCAACAAATCGGAAAACTTCACTCTGCAAGTCTCGGTAACCGGCCCTGCGTCAAGAGTCTCTACAAGTATGCGAAACTACCAGAAATAACCTAACTTATGAAGGTTTTGTCAGGCCGAGGATAAAGATTCAAAACCAAACCAACAAGTTTGAGCACTCTGGCAAGATGGGTGAAAGTACCCAAATGTGGTATCTTGGGTAGCCTACCACAAATGGAAAAATCCTACGCTGCATTACTTATAAAGTAATAAGGCGTTCCTTGTAGGCTACGATTCAGGGGCGCCGGAACGATTTTTGACTGGGGGGGGGGGGGCAGGATTACGAAAAAAGGGCACTTTTGCTTAGGCTACTAAAAGGCCAATTTTTTTTCAAGTTTTAAGATAAGATATAGCGATAATGCTAATCTATCAGCTCACTAGCCTACGTATTGAGTAATGATAGCCTACAAGTGTCCGGTATACAAAGAAGGGCATCATGCTATGTTAGCCTATAGCAGTGGTTCCCAACCTGGGGTTCGCGGACCCCTTGGGGGTCCGTGAGAAAGCATTTGAGGGTCCGTGATTACCTTGATGAATTTTGGAGAAAAAAATATACTTTGTTCTAAGTTATATGCACGGATAGAGCACCAGCTATGCTTGGGAACAAATCCGGATTTGCTGCTTTAGTAAAAAACGAAGCTCCTCTCATGGTTGTTACCCATTGCTTCTTGCACAGGTAGCCTACGCCTTAGCAGCAAAAACTTTACGAGCAAGTATCAAAATTCTGACGAATTGCGTGAAAGTCGTTAATTTCATCAAAACCAGAGCTGTAAACCACCGTACTTTTAAAGCGCTCTGTCAAGAAGTAGGGTCAGATGACGGAGTACTTTTGTAGGCTGTCATTCTGAGGTACGTTGGTTATCCAGAGAAGTTTTAAAACGACTGCAGCAGCTAAAAAATGAAGTATCAACTCTTTTGAAAGCAAAAGGAAGTCCCCTCTCAAAATTGTTCGAGAGTAAAAGTTTTCTATACGGCATGACCTACTTTGCAGATATTTTCGGTCATATTAAGAATGTTAATCGTGGCATTCAAAGACCAGGTGTGACGATAACTGATGCAGCTGAAAAACTGAAAGCGTTTTTAGCCAAGTTGCCGGTTTAGAAACGCAGATTGGAAGCAGGTAATTACGCTAACTTTCCAATGTTAGAAGATCTTATCTTGATGGATGAAACTCAAAGAGAATGTACTCTTTTGATCTCTATGAGAAAAATTTTGCGCACACTTGAAACCCAGCAAATCTCATTTCAACATTATTTTAATTAAGAACACCTGCCGAACGAAGTTGAAACATGGATTCGAAATCCTTTTCTTTTTGACCTGAACAACATTAGCGATGACGATCTCAGTGAAGATGACCTAATTGATTTGAGATCAAAAGAGTTATTACGCATTGAGTTTCATTCAAAAACTGTGGAAGAATTTTGGTGCTCACAACTGCAAACGTACCATTCTTTGCAAAGCAAGCGATTATTGTTTTGTTACCATTCATAACCACTTAACCTTTGCGAGGCAGGATTCTCAGCTCTTGTTACAATGAAAACAACATCGAAATCGCCTGGACAGTGGACGTTGAAGATGACATGCGTGTTGCATTGTCAAAAACTCAACCGCAGTTCAGTCGTTTAGTTCGGGAAAGGCAACAACAACCATCTTGTTAAATTTGCTTACGTTGAAAAAGTTTCGGCATGGCACTTTGGGTCACCTTAATATTCAAATACTGCTGACATTTCTTGAACAATCCATTTATTTTCTTATTTGAGCAATTGTTTAACCTGACATTTTCCGCAGGAGTCACAGCGGCAATGCAATATGACACCGTTCAGTAGCTGAGTAGCATAATTATTACAATAGTCAATAGTAGCCTACTGTGATTGAACTGACTCGTGTGAAAATAAATTTCTTTGCAATAGTCAATATAGTATGTTGAGTTTCAGGCAAAATTTAGGTAGGGGTCCGCAGAATTAATAATTTGTCTAAAGGGGTCCGTGACAACAAAAAGGTTGGGAACCACTGGCCTATAGTGATGTAACCTACTGTCAAGCCTTAAAGCAGCCAGGTCCCGCAAAACTGGATTACAATCCCGATAAAGCAGTTATTGCGTGGTGCAACGATTCTATTGTAGGACGTCGCCTAGGCCCAGACTTCAACAACGCTAAGTGATCATTTTAGCATATTTTGTATTTTGGCCTCCAAGCACGCAGATTTGGCCGCCGAAAAGGAGTTCCCGGTAGGCCACGATGGCTGCCGAAAAAAAAAAACGAGTTTCAAGGCCTGTAGACCTAGTGTGTTGCAAAATTTTGTGCCGTAAATATTATTTTGAGGCAAAAATAAAAGATTATAATTAGGCTAAAAGCGAATGGCAGAAATTGTTATATTGCAAAATGTGCAGTAGCTTACATGACTTTAAAAGGGCACCATTGCCCCTCCATCTGCAGAAAAATTGAGGGCAGGGGGCATCTGCCCCCCCCCGCTTCTGGCGCTCCTGCTACGATTTACTGCACTGAGTTATACTTATGTTATTTCCCTTTTTATCCTAATTTATTTTGAAGGTATTGCGATCGTGCCAAACTTCTTTCAACTTAATTTGGTTTCAAGCACGTTTTGTCGCTTCTACCCTTTTCTCAACATTTGCTATGTTGGCGTGTAGGGGAGACCGGGGATAGTTCGGACGCGGGGATACCTCGGATAAGGCATTTGACGTCACAGTAGAGTATTGTTAAATCACGTTTACCAAAGCTTTGTGGCTCTATTACAAATCAGGATAAAGTTTGCAAGTAGCCTATGTCTGGTTTTCTTAGAAAGTTGAGGCCGAAAAAGTAATTTCATCAGTGATATCAAGATTTTAAAATTGTACGTGTAACGTCATAATTCCGTTGCAGTTAATCAAAACAAACTTTTTATTGATTGAGGTTGTAGTTAGAAAGCTATACTCAGATAAGCAAGTGATGATTTTGACCAGCAGTTTATCAGGTAGCCATATTTTCTTCATTTACCTGTAGTCACGTGATCGGGGATATTTCGGACACGATAGCCGAAGTATCCCCGTGGAAAAAATCAAACTTAAACAAAATCTTATTTTCAGATCTTTCGAATAATTTATTGGATTTTAAAGACATAATGATTCGGACATATAAAAGAAAAACAAATATTCTGTATTAACTGTCAAATCAACTCAAAACGTCTGCATAAAATTGCTGTCCGAGATGACCCCAGGCATGTCCAAAATTACCCCGGTACCGGGGTGACTTCGGACCGTAGAAATTATGCTTTTTATAAGCATTTCCGGTTTTCTGAAACAAACGATACTCCTACCCATTTTTGGCAAAGCTTTAAGGTTTACAACAAAATAACATTTACGAACTTGCTGTGTAATTTAAAAAAAATATGGGCTGTTTTCAAAAAATCGTCCGAGCTATCCCCGGTCTCCCCTATTGTTTTTGCTGTGGTGGTCAGAAATGATAACAACTGAACTGATTTTCTTTAGGCTATATATAGGAACATTGAAATAACGTTGTGTTTCAAATAGGCTACAAAGAAAATACGAATAAGCTTCGTTTTTCTTCTCACCTTACAATGAATTAATTGAGTAGATTAGATTATATCGACATTTTCTTGGTTCCTGTAATATTCTAGTCCAGTCATACTGCCCCAGCGGTTGATCAAAACGTATGTTTTCGAATTTTGAAATTGTCTGTGAGTACAGGGTTGCTTAGTTTAAGTTTGTAAATGTCATATAAACACTAGTGTGCGTTTCACCGTTATTGTGTTTCACGAGCAGTGTTACCTTTATGCAAGTTTTTGTTGGCAAAATAGGTCGGTATGCCAACTCAATTTATAATAAATTGGCAAAATATTATATATAAATTTAAAGACTTTTTCCGGTTGTTTTATGAAAATATTTAGCTTAGTAGGCCTAATGCAAAATCACGCAATACAGATAATAATGCTGTATTATGCCGTTTGGGCAGTTAGCTTACTAAATGAACTAGTATGAAGAAAGTAAGTACGGTAATGTAAAAGTTTTAAAAAATGAATTGTATCTTTACACTTAAAATATATTATATATAATATATCTAACAATTAAAACCAAAAACATATATGACTGCTTAAAACAAATCTATAAATCCTGCAAAAAAGGGCCATCGTAGCACTGCCCGAGGGTCGTGAGGCTTTTCTTTCCACTCAAAACTCGACTAGCCGCGTCTGCCACATTTTCCCTCCTTACCGCATCCACCATGGCGCAGATGCGCGATGTTGTGGCGACAGAAGACAGGGAAGAAGCTTGGATGGCGACATCCATAACAAAAGATCCGCTCTCGGCTTCCATTGAAATCTTAGACTTCAACTTTTGTTTTGCGGTTGACAAAGCCGAATCCGGAATGCTTCCAATGGCAATGTTGCGGCATTCGTCGTTGACCGCAGATACCACTTCAGCGATGGAGTAATGAGGCGAGACAACTATCACGCCAAAGATGCCACTGTCAGAGTAATTTCCGGATACGGTTGTAGTGGAAAATAAACTGGCAGTTCCTTTTTCGACAGCAACGTTTAGAAGCCCATTTGCCAACCCAGAAGCACGCTTGATGGATGAAGTTGTTCCTATTAAACATAATTTTTCAATTTAAATCGAGAAATGCACCAAAGAACCAGGCAGCATTAGTTACAAATAGCATGAAGAAAGCTTCAGGAAAAGTGAAGCTGTTTCGGTGAAGCATAAAATTTCTACGTATTATATCATCATCATCATTTTCAGCCTGTGAGAGCCCACTGCAGAGCGTAAGCCTTCCCCTTTTCATGCCAATTTACATGATTATGTGCTAGTTGGTACCAATTGGTTGTATTGCATTGTTTGTCAATGTCGTCCCTCCATCTTACTTTTGGTTTTCCTTTCTTTCTTTTGGTTTCTCGTGGTGTCCATGTTGTTAATTTTTTAGTCCATCTATTTGTCGGTTAGTTTTTTAGTCTAAATATTTGTCGGTTAGTTTGGTGTATTAAAAAGCAAAGCAGTATTCTATGACATCAAAAGCCGTAACAAACACAAGCTATACCGGAAACCACCAAGGGACCGGCCACTGGACATGACCACAATGGACAGTCAAGGAATACCTTCCTCATCACTGACATCGAATCCCCTAAGTGATCAAGAACGAACCTTGCTCATGAAAATTAGTTAGGCAGTTCACGGTTTTTCGACCTTTGTTCTCCGTATTGCGAGTGTTGAATGTCCCTAAATTTCAATCCAGCTTTATAGCGGCTTTTCACGCACTCCAATTTTGAACGTCGATTGCCACAAGGTTTCCCTTTCAGAGGTTGCTTCGCATGCTATTGCACCACCTCTTTTTTAGCCTACGTGGATTACACTCTTCCACTTTTAGCGACTAAACTTTCTTAAGCAAGGAGTCCTCTTCCATTCGATGTGGGCGGCCGTGCCGCCTACAACGGAGTCTCCTCCACCTCACGACCTCTTCTACTGGGTAACTAGTTGGATAACAAGCCTTCTTTTCAAATTCCAATCAATAATTAAATTTATCCGATTTTTTACGACCTTCCTGTTAGCTCTCAACGTCCGCAAAAAGAACATGCAGTGCAAAAACCACTGATGAAAAAGTGTGAATCTTCCATGTACTTGGCTCATGTAACGTTTTAACGAATACTTTGCTCCAGCGGCTCGATATCCCTCTCTTGGGTATGTAATTGTGCTAACGTTGATTTTACGTTATTTCGCCTTTGTTCTCCATGACGTAGCATGCCTGCGGCAACAGGCATTTTCACTCCATAATCGCTTCTGCCACTTGCCAAAGGCCATTATGTTTAAAAAGCCAAATACCTTTGTGTTGAAAATTTGGTATTTTTCGTTAGCAAGCAAGAGGATGACAGGATGCCTTCTCAGACATTTGCGCTGTTAGGTTTGAGTATATAACCGTATTGGAGGCTTTAAATGTGAGACAAAATCAGGTTTTTAGCCTATTCCCACTCGCAGACTTAAAGGATGGTAAGTTATGTATGTGGCAGTAGAGTGAGCGAGGGAGGCAGGGATTGTAGGAAGTCAACCCCTTACTTACTGTTCCGGCGGGTCGATTGCCCTCTTGATTAGAATTGAAATTGTGATGAATTTTGTAACTTGGTTGGTTGAATTAAGCAACGTTGAATTTGCGTTCTTTCACTGTTATACGTTACGTGGCGCGCCTTCTGACCAAGACGTTTAATTTCTGATTGTCGCATTTGCCGCGTGCCGGGAGCCGTGGTTTCTGGAGAGTATTTGCCATTGTGTGTTGAGTTTCATTTCATTATCGAAAAAAGCAAGCTAGAGAAATGAATGTGTACCACGGATTTAAGTTGTCGTGTTAAAGCCATTGTAAGTTTATACAAAATCAGGTTTTTAACCCAACTCGCGCTCAATAAATCAAAAAACAACAAGAAACAATTGCAAGTATGATTCAGGCAGACCGAGGAGGGATTGTAGGTAGGCAGTGAGCACCTACTCATGTAACCAAAAATAAAAACCTGATAATTGGACAACTGAAGTAAAGAACTATAAAGTATCTAAATAACGAAATAAAAGAATTAAAAGAACTAACAAAATTGACAGAATTGAAAGAACAAGAACTAAAGGACTAACTTAAAGACTAACAAATTTAAATTTCAACCAAGGAAGACTTCTGAAGGGGTGGTCAGCACATCCCTGCAACGAAAGGACTTTAATATAACCGTACTTTAATTGTGTTGTAAACTGGAACTCTATTGTACCGGAGCCTAATTGTGTATAATAACTTGTGTAAAATACTGTATTGTTTGTCAAAAGGCTTGCTCCACCGTAACTCAGAGAGCGGTAAGTTACTAATTAATGTTGGTTACGCTGTCCATTACGTTACGTGTGTCGATATTACTGTGTGTAGGCTGTAGTATACAGTAGTGTAATTTATTAAATTGATAAATGGAAGGTGACGGTGGCCATCCGGTGTCTCGTACGCTTCCCGTTGGCAGTGGGACAGGGGGCGCTGCGTCTGGGGGTGGTGCGGCGGAACACCCGGGCGTTGGGCAGGTGTATCCTCAGGGGGTTCATGGCAGCCTTACCCATGCTGATTCCAGTGCAGAAGCTGTGCTCAGGGACGTCAGACACAAAAAAAGAGAGGTGCTGCAGGGGGTTGGAGAATTAAGGAGAGGTCTCCCCATGGTACATGATGAAGCGTTGCTAGAGCGGGCCTTGGTTGATATGGCGGAGTTAGAGGGCAACTTTGGAGAACTGTTAGAACTTGCGAATAAACTAAAGGATAGCACTATGATATCTGAAGCTACAGAACAGGTCAGGTCAGAGATTGAGGAATTGAGACGTACTATAAAACAGAAGCAAATCTCCAAGGTAGATACAAAATTAGGTACAATAAAAGGAAAATCAACCACCAGTGCCTCGAGTAGTCGCTCGCGCCGTTCAAAAGAAGAAGAGATTGAAATCCGGCTCGAAATGGAAAAGTTGCGGTGGAAAAAACAGATGCGGGTGAACAAAGCCAAAGCAGAGGAAGCCGAAGCCAGAGCCGAAATTGAAATGCAGATCAAGGCAGCCGAACTGAGAGCAAGGCAAAGTAAGCTTGACTTGTTTTCACAATGTGGATCGGACCAAGGGTCGGAGCGCGGGCAACGACGGCCTACGGCCAGTAGTCTCGGAGTCACCGACTACATCCCTACAGCGATAGAAAAGGTCCAGAGGTGGGACGCTGACATTATCAATCCGCCTGGGAGATCCCATGACATTCATGGGGCCGCTAGCATAGATGCCCAACCTAAACAGAGCCAGGCTAAACAGGAGAATTTAATGGAACCGCCACATAGAGAAACTCCCCTAAGAAAGCTCTTTCCAGGAAACGCCCTCACAAACAAGTATAGAACGTGGACTAAAGATAATTTTTTGGCAAAACCGCCCGGGGGGACCCATGGGGCCGCTGAAAGAGAACCTCATTATGATTATCAACGTGATTTTTATAGAGAGAAGGTTGTGAAACCGTCACAAACATGCCCCTTAACTGTAAGGAAAGATCTTAAAGGTGAGAGATGTAATTCACCACTAGTTAAAGATGATGGCCGTGAAACTAGACATGTTATGACATCCCCGCCAGGGCTTAATGCAAACAGAGGTGCTGAGGATCAACAAAACTGGTTCTATAAATATCATAATTGTCGCACTTTCTATGACAGGGCCGCATTGATCAACTATGACGGCAACAACATGCCATTTATATTTTTTAAAAACCGTATTGAATCACTAATGGAGAGTTGCCCATTTGAGGGAAATCGGCTGACTTTGCTACAGGCAGCCTGCGTACGTAGCGCCGCGCAAACCATCTCAAACTTAGCATCGGATACTTCTGGTTGGAGCGAAAAGGAAAGGATCGATATGTCGCTGGATCGCTTGTCCCAGCGCTTTGGTGTTAGAGGCGGATTTCTCGCGGAGCCGGAGATTCGGCGGATACGGCATGGCAATAAATTATCTGGGATGTCATCATCCTCAATAAAGGAATTCAAAGACGAGCTGGCTCAGTGTACCCTCTTCGCTAGAGCGTATAACCAGCGTCATCAGCTAGAAGGACGTTTTGTACTAGACTTAGCAGGTCGATTACCTGGATATGCGAAGAAAGACTTTTTGTACTATCTGAAAGAGCAATATGGTAGCACCGAGGAACCAAGCTTCCAAAGCCTAATGGATTTCGTAAATTGCGAAGAGACGTGTCGCTCTACGGACTTCGCCATACGCTTAATGGAGGAAGTCGTTGCTAGAAAAGATACAAAACGGTCGGCAAGTGATAATCACATTATGCGTATTCGTCAAACCTCAGCACAGCCTGTCAGAAATGTCACCCAAGGTAGCAGTCGCGGGTCTGGCTTTTGTTCTGGGAGCCGAGAAGAAACGTTTGGTAGCCGCACTTTTGAGGGTACGAGGAAGGACATACTTTGTATCTATTGTGAGAGTAGGAATAAGCAAGAGCGTCACAGACTACCCAATTGTCCTGAGTTCCTAAACTTGACGCCGTCGCGACGCCGAGATGTCATCGCCACGACTGGTCGTTGTCTAAACTGCCTACGTCTAGGACACGAAGCAAAAAACTGCACCCAATCATGTAATTGTAGGCGCTGCGGCGAACATTTCCGATTTAAGCACTATTATCTACTGCACGACGCCTATGTGAATCCTCAAGGAACATCGGGCAATGGCAATGATCTTAGAACGGCACCTGCCGTCACTAATCGTAGCGTAAGCATCGCTCATAAGAGGGCAGTGTTTAATCGTGTCACGGCTGCGCGGGTCATAAACCCATCTAATGGAGAGACCACTCTGGTTTACTGTCAACACGACCCAGGCTCTCAGCTCACATTTGTTTCAAGCCGATTGGCTAAAGAATTGTATCTAAAAGCCACGGATAATGTATCCTTCCGCATGGACACTCTAGCAGGCAAACAAGAAATACACTCTGATCTGGTTAAATTTAATATCCAATCCTTAGTTACTGACGAACTGTATGGTGATGTGGAAGCAGTGGTAAATGCACCTTGGAGTGACCATGTCGAAACATTGCCGCAGCATCAAGACTTAAATAGGTTTTCACATTTCGATAATGTTGAATTGATTTCGTTACCTAACAAAATGTCGGTCGATATTCTAATCGGGAATGACCATGCTTACTTGATGCGAGTATTAGAAGAACGTGTTGGCATGACTCGGGAAGAGCCCCATGCTATTTTAACCCCACTGGGCTGGCTGGCTAGTGGAGGTCGAGGTTCTATGATCTCTGGTGATTCTAAAGTACGTCGTGTTGCCATTAATGGTAACGTCGCTGAGGAGTCACTTAGTCTTGACAGTTTTGATGCGCAGGAGATTGAAATCAGTCGTTTAAAACATGTAATAAAGGATTTAACCCTAACAGATGAAACGATAGAACTGTCCCGCAATGATGTCATAGCACAAAAATTTGTTGAGACGCAAATGAAAGTTGAAGATGGGAGATTTGAAATGCCCGTACCTTTAAAAACCGACTTTGAATTACCGGATAACCACTCTTTGGCTTTTGACCGTGTTCTGAGCTTACGACGAAAGGCTTTAAAGCAATTTGATGTTCGAATATTCTTAGTAGAAACGATGACTGAAATGCAGTCCAGTGAGTACATTGAGCCGGTAAAAGACGATGACTCATCAGCATGTGTGTGGTACTTACCATATTTTGTGACATCCCAAGCAAAAAAGCGAGTGGTATATGACGGCAAATCTGAGTTTAAGGGTAGGTGTGTTAATGATGTGATTTTGTCGGGCCCAGACATATTAAACCCTTTAACACAAGTTCTGGCTCGCTTTAGATTGGGAAAGTTTGGCCTAATGGCAGACCTAACCAAGTGCTTCTTCCAGATTCAATTACCAATGGAACAACGCGACTTGTTCCGTTTGCTGTGGTTTGAGAATAATGATATCGAAAAGGGCAAAGTAATTCCGTTTAGATTTTGTGTACACCCTTGGGGAATTAAAAGCAGTCCATACGTCGCCTGCTTAGCCATTCAAAAGATGATTGAACAAAACCCCACTGGAGCCAGTGACCTGACCCTGCGTGCCATTCGAAAAAATATGTATATGGACGATCTGATATTCTCTGGAAATAGCCTTGATGAGGTCAGTGAGATTGCTAAACAAGCCATTGACTTGTTCGATAGCCGAGGCTTTAGTTTGGTGAAATGGAGTGCCAACAAAGGGGCGTTGGATGTTTTGTCGGACTTTAAAAAAGGAAGAAGCCAAAAGAAAGCATGGGGATTGTTATTTACCTGTCTTGCGAGTAGAGCAATCCATGTGGAACTTGTGACGTCACTATCTTACAGTGAATTTGTTTTAGCATTTACCAGATTTGTAGACTTGCGTGGATCTATACGTAACATGTACTCAGATAACGGGACCACATTTCAAGCGGCAGCTAAAAGACTACCAGAAATTTTGGAGTCTTCTGAAATTCAAACTTCTTTGCGAAAAAAGGGAATTAACTGGGAGTTCATTCCTCCGTATGCCCCGGCCCAGGGAGGGGCCTGGGAAGCAATGGTCAAGCAATTCAAAATTGCCTTTTCCCACGTTATTGGGAACTCATCACGGAAACCCAACTTTGTTGAACTTCTTACATTTACTGGTAGTGCCACAAGAATAGTCAACGAAAGACCTTTAGTCCCTGTCTGTGATGACCCTAAGGATTCTACTGTTATCACCCCAGCCGCCCTCCTTAACCCATTCTTGAGCCCATTTTCATCAGTAGGAAATCCTCATGACCGAGATGAGTTACGGAGAGACTATAGGTACAACCTGGCTCTATCTCACAGTTTCTGGGAGAAATGGATCTCTTTCTATTTACCTTCCCTGCAGGGTAGAAAAAAGTGGGCCAGTTTGGTGGAAAACCTACAGCCTGGCCAATTAGTGGTGGTTGGTTCTCCAGAAGATATAACTAAGAGAGGAAGGTACCGTCTGGGGAGAGTCCATGAGATCATCCCCCAAATTAGAAAAGGAAAACCGATTGTCAGGCGCGTCAGGGTGGCAGTCTCAGTGGTGGATGAGGCATCGGGTGAGGTCAAAGTGGACCTGGTCCTAAGGGATATATCGTGCGTTGCTCCTGTGGGGAATGCTTGACTGCGTTCAGGACCCGGCCACGCCCTGGTCTGTTGTTAGCTGGTGTCGTCGAGGCATCTGTACCACCCTTGCCTTTCATTTAAATTTGTAGTGTATTGTAGATATGTACCGCGCAAATCTGTTATTAACCTGCGTATTTCTATGTGTCATCCGCAGGACTCCAATATGCGTAACTCAACAACATGTCTTAGTAACGTATGCTCTACAGCAATCTCAGCCATCGGCCTCGTTATAAGTAGCTAGTTAGTTAGGCCTACTGTGTAATGCATTTGATTTGTTTGCTATTGTGTGTTTCATGCAAATGATGTAAATGCTAACCGTGTAAGTATTCGCAAGCGATCTCAGTAATTTGCGTCATTATAAGTAGCTAGTTAGGTACTGTGTAGTGCGTCTGAGTTGTTTGCTACTATGTGTGTCTCATGAAGCTAACGTAGATATTAATCGTTAATCGTGTAAGTATTCGCCAGGCCATTGTGGCCAGGGTGTCCAAGTGCCTTGCACTGCTATCAAAAGATAATCACCGTTTTTGTGTAGTTTTAATGTACATACTTTCTGTGTATTGCATGTCGGGAATCGACCCTTCTACTTCAACCTTTATTTAATTATGTGCCATAATTAGGGGCCGCAATGTTCCGGCGGGTCGATTGCCCTCTTGATTAGAATTGAAATTGTGATGAATTTTGTAACTTGGTTGGTTGAATTAAGCAACGTTGAATTTGCGTTCTTTCACTGTTATACGTTACGTGGCGCGCCTTCTGACCAAGACGTTTAATTTCTGATTGTCGCATTTGCCGCGTGCCGGGAGCCGTGGTTTCTGGAGAGTATTTGCCATTGTGTGTTGAGTTTCATTTCATTATCGAAAAAAGCAAGCTAGAGAAATGAATGTGTACCACGGATTTAAGTTGTCGTGTTAAAGCCATTGTAAGTTTATACAAAATCAGGTTTTTAACCCAACTCGCGCTCAATAAATCAAAAAACAACAAGAAACAATTGCAAGTATGATTCAGGCAGACCGAGGAGGGATTGTAGGTAGGCAGTGAGCACCTACTCATGTAACCACTTACCTTACCTACCGTGCTCAGGTTATCACCTGAGGACGGTAGAGCACCTTCAACAACAAAACTAAAAACCTGCGTGTTCGTTGGAATGAGATGTTGCCAGGATGGCTCACCATCAATATGAATTTATATGACGGTGACAGTAAACTGCAGACGGTATCCCGAGTCTCCTACTACTAAATAAGATATTTTGTCCTCACCAAAGCAGCCAGTAAATAGAAGTTATGATGTCGCATATTTCATGATTTGAACGGTGACGTGAGTTTAGTAGGACCGTATCAAGCCGCTACTAAAATAAGAAAAAAAAGATTGCTGTTTACTAAAACTGTAACTCAAAATTATTCAACGGGAAAGACTTCACGGCAGACCACACATCAGCACATGAAATGGTTCAAGAAAAATTGTCTAGCAGTTTGTCTCACCCATGGCTTGCTGCAGTATCATCAGTGCGATTGCATCTCTGTCATTGATAGCAACTCCTTCATACATCAGTGCTGCATACGCTAACTCATTAGGTCTATCTATATGAACACTGTTGCTTATAAATTCAGGCTGAAATCGGGCAATAGGCACAGGAGCTGCAAAAAATGAAGTGGGGTTTGACATTAATACTTTGCTCAAATACTTCAGCAATGTCGTATTTGCAATTTAAAGACACAAAATTGGCCAGGCCTCAGTATAGCCTATAGTTGTGAGAGATTTCAGTTTGTTTGATTTCTTGGCGAAACAATGAAAAAATAAACAGAGTGTTAGCAAACAAAGTCACCTAAGTCATCTGCCATCCTCACATCTGTAGCCTACAAACAGCATAAACATAAAATCTTGGTCTTCCAGATCACCAAAGCTGGTGATCTTGCCTATATCAGGTTATGTCACAGACCTTTGCAATTAAGCTATTTCGTGAAGTCAAACGTTCATCTCAGGTCCAACGAAAATATATTATCTTCTCTTTCAATACTTGATCAATGATGACCAAAGTAAATTTTTTGCTGCTTTTTATTTGTTGCAAATCAGCGTGTTCCAAGTGTTTGAATAATTGCAAAAAACTAAAGTTTCCGATACCTCACCTGATGGAATTCCATCTATCAGCTCACCGATCTCCGTCAAAGCACTGTGAGTGATTCCCGAACCAGCTAACACCATGTTGTTTAATGTAAATGCAGATTTGAATCTGGACGACAGCATTTCAGTGGTATGCTTGCCAATCATGTAGTTTGGACTGAGCACTGGATTTCCAAAATTTCCACGAAAGGAAGCCTGAAAAAAAAAAAAACTTAAATAGAAACATACATTTTCAACAAGTAGAAACACCTTCAACTATACGAAACTTGCCGGAATACATTAAAGAAAATAACTCTGCTAGAATACAATCTTTAAAGATTACATCCCAAGATGAGTTTAAATCAATTGTCGTGACTTATTTATTGAACTTTTTTTATCAGATGCAATCTTTCCAAATACATGTAGTACGTAGCAGTAACTTACTGTGCCTGCAATTACAAATGATCAATAAGGAATAAATGAAAGTGAATTGATTTGCTGCATAAAAACAATTATTTTATAATGAAAACTTACTTACTGTATACTTTTCAAAAGTGATATATATATATATGCAATAACCTTGCTGAAAAACTACCTAGGCTACACTTCAAACTATTGTATTATACTGTATGCAATGATATGACACAGACGTTTTTGCTAGCCATAATGGCAAGGTTTTGAACCACTACAGACTGAAATCACACTGAAAAAATGTAGACAAGTAACTTTATATACTTCTTAAATGCGCTTCATATATACCAAATACAAGAAAATAATTAAATAACAATAGGCTACTAGTGGTCTACCTTATGAGCCCCTTCCATTAAAACATACAATGGATCATTATCACAGAGTGCTTTTTGGTAACACATTCGAGATGCTGCCATGTCTCTAATTTCCCACCAAGGAAACTTGGCTCCTAACACTGCTGGAGTCAAAGCATTTGTAACCAATTCTTTAGCTGATGATGCATGACAGTTGATGCTGTAACAAAGATAGTCACGTCCAGCTGTCACTTGAAGATCAGCACCAAAAGAAGCAAGAAGCTGAGTGGTAAGAAATGCAGTGTTCTTAGCAGATGTTAATCCAGCACATACTTGCATGCAGTGTGTTAAGCCAAGATTTTTAAAATTATCATCACGACTCCCAGTGTTAACCAATAGTACAAGTTGTGCTGCAAGAGCATTTTCATTACATGTGGCTATTTTTAAGCCATTGTCAAGCATACTGTACACCATACCCTGACCATCTTGTTGTGCAGCATGAACTAGTGTGCCAAAATACCTTTTGGCAATCAAAGAAAATCGTTTGGTACAATGCATGACATTTATTCAACTTGCAAACCTGAAAAATAAAATAACGATAAATAATTAAGCCTGCAATTAGAGATTTATGTAAGTATAATGAAAACTACTTTCTTTTAAACAAGCCAAAAGTTTAGCAAACCAGATTGGCTTTAAACGATTGTTGCAACAAGCCAATAAATAGGCTAATTAACTACATTATTCATACTCTGTCATCATTTGAAATACAGCACCTTTTTTCAAAGTGCTTGGATACAATTCACACACCTTACATAAGTGCATTTTCACAATGCTCAAATTCTGTTCAAAATTTTATGTCCTACAAAGTCACAACCACCAACTGCCTCAAAAACATGGGTTCACAACCAGAGTGCTTAATATTATTATTTCAAGCTTCCTTACATTGACTAAAAACATTAAAATAAAAAACTCACACTTTATTTATGCAAATCGTTACTGTGACTGGCAACATTTGTACAACAGATAGCCTACAAGCCCACTGCTCATCAAGCATTGTGGAAACACACTGTTCCAAAGAAAACAAATGAGTTTACTTAAATCACAGCACTTTACGTGGCGTGGAATTGTAGAAAAAATCGAAAACTTCCGATTACAAGTTTCAATTTGCAGTTTCTTTTGCTTGGTAAGAGATTGGAAAATTTCTGCATGTGGCGACGCCAGACGCTGTCACACTCACAGACGCCATATAATCATCTGTGTTGCCAAGTAGCCTACTCATTACAAATTTCTACTTAATTTCAATGGCTCAGAAATTTCATTTTTTGGAGGTTGGAGCCTTGGGGGATATGACAGACTGTAGCGCACCCAGCATGGGGCTAAGGGGGCTCAAGCCCCCCAAAAACCCGCCACCAAAAATGAAGTTTTTGTATGTTCCCCAATTATACCTTTTGCTTGCAGGTTAGATATGAATAACCATTAACCACAACAATACAACAGGGGTGAGCATTATAACAATAAATTTTACATATTTACAAATAGTTTTAACAGTTGAACGTTTTCGGTTTAACTTAAGCCCTCATCAGGAATCTGAAAATATTTATACAAATGCAATAAATTTCAACTTTTTGAAGGTTAAATTACATTAGGAAAAGGCAATAAATAACTACAAAAAAATTTGCACCACGGGGACGTGATTCACCAAGTAATTGTTGAAGAGAATGAACGCGCCTCCAGCAAATAATAGTTTAAATTTGGGTTGTAGCGTTTGACATTAACAGTGCTTCCTGAATTTTGGTGTCAAATTGGGATTTGCCTTTGCGTAAAATTTTAAATAAGTCAGCAGAGAATTTTCGATCAGTGCAAAAAGAACATTGGTCTTTGATGGCACTTTTCTTTAACTTCCTAAAGTTCAGATGCTCCCGTACTCTCGTGGTCAAATGTCTGGTAGACATACCGATGTACCATACGTCAATGCCGAATCACACGGACATGTAGGCCTAAAACTGTATAGCCTACGACATTTGAGCAGAGAGACGAAGGCGTCTGGGACTTTAGTTGAAAATACGAGCTAATTTTGAATGTTTTGTAACTTAAGTAGGAAAAACGTCTAGCCTACATCAAATTTACTGTTTACAAAATTAGTGTTTTGTTTCAAACTGCTTTCGTGCTATTTGTTGTTTTCGCACTTAGCCTATTTGTGTTGGCAAACGATAATCTAATTCTATTTTATCATAATGGCCTGCCGCAAGGCTCTGTCCTTGCACCTATCTTATTTAACATATAGCCTACACCAACGATCAACCAAAACCCCTCAACGTACGTCGTTTCATTTATGCCGACGACCTCTGCCTAGCTAGCCAATCAAAAAACTTCTCGGTGATAGAAAAGACCTTAACAGGAGCACTCTCCGAGTATTCCAGCTATTACAAGTAGGCCTAGGCTACTGGAGCTTAAATGCAAACCCTTCCAAAACCCAAGTAACATGCTTTCACTTAAACAATCATAAGGCTAGCCAAAAACTTATCATCAATTGGGAAAACACTGCATTACAATATAGGCTCCTTTACTGTATATCTTGGCATAACACTGGACAGGACCCTATACTACAAGACACACCTACTGAAACTTAAAAAAACATTATCTGCTTGCAATAACCTTTTGCAAAAGCTGGGAAACTCAAACTGGGGAGCAGATGAGCACACACTGAAGCAAACAGCACTGGCTCTTTGTTATTTGACCGATGAATACTGCGCTCCAGTATGGGCTAGGTCAAGCCACACTAAAGTAATTGACTCCGAATTAAACCAAGCATGTAGAATAACTGGCACACTCCGTCGTCCAACACCAATCTCCGACCTCTATAACTTAGCAACTATCGCTCCACCTCATATCCGAAGAGAAATTGCTACAAAAAAGGAAAGAGTAAAACAAATATCCGACCAACGCCACCCTCTCTATGAACAAAAACGTATTCCAACAAGACTCAAGTCACGCAAGAGCTTCATCAAAGTCGGCCCATTGGAACACACAAGCGCGGCAGCTGCACGATTAGAAATGTGGACATCTGAGCCCGATAGGACACAACATCTTGCCATCCCAAGTCCTTCCGAAAGTCTTCAACAAACTCCCACCCTTGAGAGAAGAGAGTGGTGCTGCCTAAATAGAGCCCGCTGCGGAGTAGGGAGAAATAAAAGCAACCTTTTCCGATGGAAGATGACTCCTGACCCAACGTGTGATTGCGCCTAGACAATCAGACGATGAAGGACATCCTCACTACCTGCCCCCTTAGCCCTTCATGTGATGACAACGACCTCAAAAACATCACAAACAATGCTCTTACCTGGCTCCGACACTGGCGTGACAAGCTATGAATGAATCATACATGACGAAAAAGTCGAGATCTTTCGAAGATTGCGAGAGTGGATGTAGGGATGAGGATGCTGATGGTGCTAGTAGCATGGGGTTCACTAGGCCAACTTCTAATCTGATTGAAAGAACAAATCATGATGTATCGGCAACCGGTGGGTTGTGAGTGCCTTTAAAGGGCGGGAAAACCCAAATTCACTTTTTGCGAGTTTTTGTTTCAGCGTGATGTCATTGTGTACAACATGCGTTTTAGCAAAAAAAAAATTCAAATTTTGTTGCCCTCGTCTCGCTAAGGCCGCTTTTGTTTGATACCCGTTTGCGAAGTGTCGCGCGTATCAAGCTGTGATTCTGTTCGCTGTGACGTCACAAGGTACATATAGTTGTGGCCAAAAGTTTAAGACCAGACTTGATTTATGACGATTTTTGCATTACTTCAAAATACTGCATCATATATTGTTTCAGTTGCATCATCTTTATGCATCATCTTATATCTGATGCAGTATTTTGAAGTAATGCAAAAATCGTCATAAATTTAGTCTGGTCTTAAACTTTTGGCCACAACTAAGTTATATGTACCTTGTGACGTCACAGCGAACAGAATCACAGCTTGATGCGCAACGAGACCTCGCAAACGGGTATCAAACAAAAGCGGCCTTAGCGAGACGAGGGCAACAAAATTTGAATTTTTTTATTGCTACAACGCATGTTGTACACAATGACATCACGCTAAAACAAAAAACTCGCAAATTTAATTTGGGTTTCCCCGCCCTTTAAATATTAATCAAAGAGATGGGCATTGTCCTATATTGTCACTGTCACTATATTGTCGCAAATCACTCGGCCGACATTTCTGAATTACCCCCCCCCCTAATTTTTTTCTGGGTGCGCTACTGATATGAATAGTCTAATGCAGGGATATCCAACTTGCGGCCCGCCTGAGATTTTTGTGCGGCCGCTAATCATTTTCACTCTAAGTAGTATTTTGAACTTTGAATCTTAGCCTAATTAAAATGTTCCAGTCAGTTTTTAGGGGCGTAGTAATAGTATAGTATGGGAGCAACTGGATTATAAGTCCGATTATATCTGCAGTCCGATGGCTCAGTAGAGCAGCCACCTTAAAAAGATTTTAATTATTGTTACCCAAAATAAAACAGTTCATGGAGAAAAAGAAACAAAATGTGAACTTGATTGAAAATGGTTTGATGATTTGTCTTTCTTAGTTAACATCACAGAAATGCTAGCTGAACTCAATTTGCATTTTCAAGGAAATGGTCACTTGTGTAGTTCAATGTTTGAGCGAATAAGTAGGCCTAACCTTAGCAGGAAATTAAAACTTTTCATAGCACAACTGAAAGCTGGCGCAATTGTATATTTTCGTAGTCTATCTGAAAGAGCTCAAAGACTGTTCTGCAAACTAAGCTATGTGAATTACTGGTTTCCTTGCAGAATTAAAGATTTGCTTGAAGAATTTAGCCTACAGTCAGATTTTTTGACTTCAAAAAGATTGAAATTGAATTAAAATTATTCAGTGACCCATTTTCATTTCAGTGTGATAAAGCGCCACCCGAATTCCAACTTGAACTGATTGAACTGCTAAGTCGAGAAAGTTTGAAAACTTTCCACAGAGAACACACTCTTCCTTTATTTTATAAAGAATTACATTCATGTAATGAATTTAATAAATTAGTTAGTTTGTCCAGAAAATTATTGTGCATGTAGGGCAGCAGTAAGCAGCACATATTGTTGAGAGCATTTATTTTCATTCATGAAAAACATAAAAATCTGCAGAAAGAAATAGACTGACCGACAAACACTTAGCAAACATTTTAAGAATCAAGACAACGTCCTTTAATGCAAATGTTGGTAAAATCTTAGCTGAAAACAATGTCAAAAATATTTAAGAAATCATTTTTTGTTTCCTTCTATATATGTGTTACTTGTTCCTATTTTCAAAGATGAAATTAATGGCTTTTACTTGTTCCTTTATGTAGCCTACCCATTTTTCTTGAAATTCAATAGGTTCTGCAGCCCATTGAATTATTTCAAGTGACAATGCGGCCCACTATAATAAAAGCAGAGGTGGGCAGTAGCGCGCTAATTTTTTGGTAAAAGTAGCGGTAGCGGCGCTACTTTTTAGTTGGGGCAGCGGATGCAGTAGCGGCGTTATTTTTTTCCAAAGTAGCGGTAGCGGAAAAGGCGCTACTTTTTTTCAGTCGCACTCCGCCACCCGCTACTTTTTAATTTAAAATAAAAAAATACCTGTTTTTTTGGCAACACCGGTGTGGTCAAGCAGCAGCCCGTGATTTGTCACAACCTAATATGCGCCATTTTCAAGTTTTCGAGATTGTTCTTGACAATGGTTTACCAAATCAAACGTCATATAAATCCGTTCAGGTCTACTGAATCTTAGCGTATTACGTCATGGAATTTTTCCTAAAAAATGAGCCAAGATTGCACCATCGTTCGTAAGACTTGTATCACACCTGTTGAGAATTGCTTCACAATGTTTCACTATTACGTCACAGTAACTGCGTACGTGAGTTTAAGATATCGTAATTTATTCTAGTCATTCGTAAAATGGTTGTTTGAAAGTTGGTCGCATATTTAACCAAGGATGCCAGAGCTTGGTTTTTCAACCTATATCTTGGTTTTTTTGACCACATCTAGGTCTTAAGTTTTTTTTTTCAAATTTAGGTAAATCTAGGTTTTTTGGTTTTTAACTTTGTATAGAGCTAGCACGGTATTAAGGCACTGGGATCCTCAATAAATGGTCCACAATGCAACAAAAAATGATAAGGTAATGTTTTTTGCATCAGCTACTGCAGTCAATGAGGTACAGGATGCTGAAGAAATGATCCAACTTTTTATGAAAATGTGGATGACTAAAAATTGGAGCAGTAGCCTACAGTTATTTGTGTTACTGAACATTACGTAATTATTGTGAATTTGAGTTATTCTTTTCAACGTTATGTTCAAATGAAAAAGGCTAAGCAGGGTTTATTGCTAAGAACCAATTTAACTGTACACCAAACAACTGTAAGCAGGCATGATGATTCTCCTCAGCCACAGTCTACAACTCACACAGCATAAGTTTAGTTCAAAAGTCAAAACTAACCTTAATGGTTAGCCTATACACTCATACATCTAATCAGTTTTAGAAATTTTGGTTAAACTCACACTGAACCTTGGTAGCCAGACGCTTTACCATGAAGGCAATTTTGAGCCAAAATCTTTGCTGTGAGCCTTTATAAGCCTACCAAGCTTTTGTTTTTGTATATAGTTATATTCCATATATATTAACTACCATACCAACATAAGCATGTATATTGTATAATTATATATACGACTATACCTGTTACCGTACTATTTGCAGCTTTCTGAGGCTTCTGTGTAATGATTTCAAATGGTGCTAAAAGCACACACAGGTTTTTTTAACCGCTTTACTACATATTTTCTGGACCTGGTTTTTTTTTGCCTCAGCTAGGTTTTTTTTAGCACACAATCTAAGTTTATTGGAAATTTGTCGCTGGCATCCCTGTATTTAACTGTTTGCTTAGTGCTTGCCAGCTGGACGAAAATTCCGTCTTTATCTAAGTAGTTTGTTGTAGTGACAAGTTTTTAGTGGTGTACGGTGTCGCACTCCAATTTCGACAGCCAGGTGGCTAATTTTACAGAAATACAACTTTGAATAGACGTTTTCAAAAGAGTGTTTCTTTCGGTCATTACATACAGACGAGCGGATCCGGGAATCTTATGTCACAATTTTCCCATGAACAGATTATGGTTTACCGCTGTGACCAGAGATAAACGACTTATTGTGTTTATAGCAGTAAAATTAACAAGGTAAAACACTCGAAGTTGACTTTTGGAAGGCTGGAACGGACAAGCAAACAAAACTTTTATAAATAAAATTTAAGCCAGGTATTTGTTTGTTTATTAAAATATATACAACCAAGAAACCACACGGCATTTAACATAATCCATTAAAATTGAACATAAACTATAAGCTACAAACGTTTTCGGCCATACACACGTTAGCCCTTATCAAGTAACGAAAAAATAACTGCTATCATATCTACAATGAAAATGAATAACTGATCTAAACACTGAGTTGAAAAGCGAAATGCAAAATGAAACGGCAGAGCATAGGAGAAAGGCACATCACATGGCGTTTAAATTACACGAGGCAAAGACGCATCATGACGCATCAAGAAAAGACGTTGAGTAAATAAGAAGCGCCTGAGGCAAACAACTGTGTAGGCTATTGAGGCGAGGATTGTATGATTTTATTTCAAAGTTGGCTATTATTTTCAGCTTAAATCTAGGACTCCCTCCTACTTGTGTTGAAATGTCGTGTACAAGTTCACTTGTTCGCTTGACGCAAATTATACATACATCGGTATGTCTACGCGGCATTTGGCCACGAGAGTGAGGGAGCACTTAGATTTAACTACTTTGAACAAGCAAAGTGCCATTAAAGATCACATATTCGATTGCCAAACATGTTCAAATAACAAACCATCCTTGGAGTCGCTTAGAATTATGCGTAAATGTTCCACCGAATTCGACACTAAAATCCACGAGGCTTTGCTAATAAAATCATACAATCCTCGCCTCAATACACAGTTGTTTGCCTCAGGCGCTTCTTATTTACTCAACGTCTTTTCTTGATGCGTCATGATGCGTCTTTGCCTCGTGTAATTTAAACGCCATGTGATGTGCCTTTCTCCTATGCTCTGCCGTTTCATTTTGCATTTCGCTTTTCAATTCAGTGTTTAGATCAGTTATTCATTTTCATTGTAGATATGATAGCAGTTATTATTTTGTTACTTGATAAGGGCTAACGTGTGTATGGCCGAAAACGTTTGTAGCTTATAGTTTATGTTCAATTTTAATGGATTATGTTAAATGCCGTGTGGTTTCTTGGTTGTATATATCTGTGGTTGAAGAAAGTGACCTCTTTACCAAAAGTGTATTATTAAAATATGGCGTATATTTGGTTTTGCCAGATAACTAGTTATAAAAAATGTATTAGGTTTGTATGGTAACACCTAATATAATCTCGATGTTGGCTTTATCCGCCTTATTGGTTTATTTAATGTTATGCTTTTGTATGGAAAAGCTTAATATAAACTAAATGTTGGCTTTGACCACACTATAATTTTATGATTTTGAATAGTAAAGCCTAATATAAGATTATTGGCTAGTAAATTGCCTTTTCAGATTTTTTACTTTGACGTTTAGTGTGAGTACAGTACCCTGAAATAAATAAATTGTGGATTACTTTGCTCGTAGTAGATATAATAGAAGCATTAACATACAGTATAATTGAACCAAGTCGTTATGTTGATGCCTCCTTGATTTTCCAAGGAAATTTTTGCTACTTGCTGTGATATGTTGGTTTTAAATCACAGTCATAACATTTCAGGAAGATAATTAATCAAATTTATTTGTCGACCGGATAATGGTGTTATTAAAATAACCAAACTTTTAGTTAGGCCTGTAGGTGGAACCGCAAGGCGTCGTTACCGTTTTAGTTATTCCATGGATGGTTTCTGCACGTTTTGTGAAGTTTTCCTTTTGCCGCTCCTTGTGCTATGATGTCGATTACTGTAAATTCTGTTGCCGCTTTACTGTCGTGTTGTTTGCATTAGTCGTATATAAATAAACGTTAGGTAAAAATAATTGCAGTTTTGCAACTGCATGTGTATACTGTCTCCAAGTGATTTTACGCTTTTATTCAGAATACGGAAATTTTTAAGAAAAATGATATGTTTGATAACAATAAGTCGTACCAGAAAAGAACTCTTGGCTGCAAAGAAGGCACGATCATGTTACCATGTCATTCATACCCTACTACATTGGCTACACAGCATCTGGTTTGGTTGATTAGAAATGACCAAACACACTGGGTAGCGTACTCCCAGGCCTCTGCTTTAAAATCTTAATAAACTTATGCAAGCTAAGCTATTTAGTGTAGGCTACCACAAAGTCAACTAAGCCATCAGTTCACCAGTACCGGTAGGCTACGGAAAGTCAAACTGTTCGGCGAGACGTAGCCTAAATGATACGGCATTTAATGAAAAGCTAGTGTGCTCGGACAAACATTTTTAAGCTGCATAATTAAGCTTACCTAGTGGAGCCTAGTGCTTAACAACATTTCAACCCAATCTACTTTATCGAATGCTTTTAAATCCGCTTCACGCAACTCTAAGAGATGTAAGATGTGAAGTAGCTTGGGCTACTCTGCTGAAATTTTGCCCTTCGCGTGACAATTTCCTGTTACTTGATTGGATAGACGAATATGTTAGGTTTTTCTAACTTTGGGCGAACGTTTAAATAAATTTTTCTAAAAAGTAGATTTTTACGCTTTCTTTACTGCTTTCCCAAGATGACACAATAGGTTTTAACATCCTCACATGTTGAAAAACAAAGAAAATTTGATTTCGAAGGTTTTAGTCAGACTTAATTTTCAATAACAGTCTGATTTTGCGTTTTTCAACTTACTTTTTCTCATTTGCTACTGCTTCCCCAATTCAACAAAAAAGTTTTATGTCATTAGGAAACCGCAAAAAGTAAAAACATCTCGAAAAATGTCAGTCAAGCACTACCAGTAGCTGTAATCAAAATCTACAAAATGTGACAAATCAGGCCACATCTCCAGGTGGCCATGGGTGACCTAAGATCTGTCTGCAGACTCATTCATCAACGTCTATCGACGTTTTTGCGGGATAAGAGTACAACCGAAGAAGTATACTCAGATAACGGCACTAATTTTGAAGATGCAGAAAGAGAGTTGAAACGCGCACTTCAGGACTTGAATTGGACAAAATCGAAAGATATTTTTTCATAAAGAAATCAAATGGGACTTTAACCCACCTACTGCTAGCCATTTGGGGAGAGCTTGGAAGCGCATGGTGCGGACGATTCGACGCGTTTATAAAGTCTTGCTAACAAAGGGTCATTCCTTAACCGATGACGCATTCAACACATTTATGATAGGCTACTGTAGAAGTTGAACAAATCCTTAATTCGAGGCCTCTAACACCAGTTAGCTTCGAACCAGGTGAGTACGAGCCGATCACCCGCAACCATCTCTTACCGCTCCACGCAAACACCAGCATGCCAATCGGCCTGTTCGATGCAAAGTATCCCTATCAACGCCGAAGATGGTGACAAGAGCAACACCTGATAAACTTGTATTGGAAGCGTTGGGTACGCGAATACCTACCCACTATTCAGTGTTGTACGCGTCAATGAAATATATTAACAGCGTCAGCGCAAATTGCCTGAAAACTTTACGGCGTAAGGTACTGCGTCAGCTTTTAAAGAAATTGACGGCGTTAGCGTCAGCGATAATTTCTAACTTAGTGCTATTTTAGCCAGGGTCTCACAAAACAGAAATATTTCAACCAAGTCTAGGCTAACAATAGCTATAAATAAAGAGCAGGTTTTATGTTTTGAGACTGTATTATAATTAGCTGCTTTAGCATATTAGTTATTTCTTTGTAGAAACACAAGCATTTCTAAACGTTTGTCTGACAATCTGCTGCGTTTGGGACACATAATGTCCTTTCCAAACAAAAACATGCGTCCCACAGCAGCGCTGAATGGTATTGGTGTGTTGTATTTCAAAAACAAATCTTGAAAACGTTTATTCGGAAAGGTAGCCTATCACTGTTCTAAGCGTGCTGTGATGGCTTAGCATTATATAAATCTTATCTTAACGAGGTCCACTGCACCAACTTCGCTCTTTTCATGGGCATAGAGCTCTTAAAATAAAGTTTCTTCAACCTCCGCGATGACATTCATTGATTTTTCGCTTTCTTTCTCTGATCCCTCGTTCTCGCATACTGCTCACGATATGAGTGATCACCATTTGGAGAACTTCTTCCGCTTGTATTCCAGGGAGCCATTCCAACCAACGTGAAAGCCGGTAATTCGGATGAGTCGCGCTGGCCAGAATACATTGTGAAACAAGATTTTCCATGAAAACGAAAAATGACGCATAGCGCATGACGCTTAAAATTGGCAAAATAGTTGACGGCGCTATCACTTCCGTCAACTAAAAAATAAACTGACGGCGCTAGCCTCAGCGCCAACAAAAAGTTGACGCCGTCAAATGACGCCGTCAAATGACGCCGTCAAATGACGCCGTCAACGTACAACACTGCCACTATTACACTAAGACAAAAGTGACCCAAAGCTCAGCGAAACCTAATTGCTGGCGACGTCGTCCTCATTGTCGACGACAACGCTCCACGCGGTTGCTGGAGAATCGGAAGGGTTACTACACCTCTGCCCGATAGACACGGGATCGTACGACAAGTCGAACTGAAAACACAATTTGGTATCCTAAGAAGACCAGTTTTAAAATTGTGCTTGATTTGTGAATTAAACAAGCAACAACAAGCGTGACGCGTTCCCACGTAATAGGACGTCGACCCCTAACGTTGGAAAAGGCGGGGCCACACGACAATGTCGCGAACGTTAGGCGTGAGCACCTGAGGGCTCGACCCAGTAAAGACCATAGATTGACTGCGCCTTTGTTTTCGCTGCTCGTCCACTTGAAGGATTCGCCTGCTGATGTACGTCAATTAATTAACAGTAAATTTAGATTAATTTAGATTTTCTGCATAACAAACAGTTAGAAACGGCAATTCACTACAAACCGTGGATAGTAGCCTTAATAAAACACATATTCAACTGCTAAATATTATGCTCGCTACTTCTCATCTGAGTTACAGCCACTTAGTTGCTGGTAAGCGATGAACTGAGAAACCATCAAAGCAAAAAACGTGGTTGCGATGTCAACCATCAAGAGAAAATTATTAACAAAACAAAAAAGGGCAAAGAGGTCGCTTTATGGATATTACTCTCTCTCCGCAGGTATCATGGCTGATACAGCCCTCGATGTACAATGATGTTCCAGTTTGATCGATCTCGTGCGTCTTGCCAAATTTTAGTAGGGTTTTTGATTTGTGGTTGAAAATTGTGCAAAAATGTGAATCTTTGAGCTCCTCTTGACCGTTTTCCTATTATTTTTCCACTTAAAGATAAATCTTCAAGTTCGCCTTTCCTTATGCTGTGACCCAAGAACTTCAGTTGCCGCATTTCTAAAGATCTCATTATCTGCTGCTCCTGGCCCATCTGTTGGAGAACTGCTCTGTTGGTTCGAAAAGCTGTCCATGGAATTTTAAGAATTCTTCGGTAAAACCACACTTCTGCAGCTTCAAGCTTTTTTCGGGTTTTTGTTGTTAGCGTCCAGGTTTCACATCCGTACATCAAAATTGACCAAACAAAGCATTTTAACAAACGAATTTTTAAAGTTTTGGAGAGCTTTCGATCTAAAGATTTTTGTCATGGTGTTGAAACTCGACTTTGATAATGCAATGCGTCGTCTAATTTCTTCTTTACAGCGGGTGCTTGGATTCAGTATTGAATAGCCCAAATACTGAATCCGAATGGATATTACATTCTCCCCCAAACGTACGATACATGCTAAGTATATTTACAAAGACTAATATTTATGAAGATAATCTATTTACGTGCATTAGATAATGGTTCGCTAACCGAAAAGTTCACACGAATTGTGTCGGTTAAAAAACTAGTTTAACCGCTAGCATTTGGATATGTTCTGCGTGTGCAATACAATTATTAAAGTCACAGCAACTGAGTGCAAAGCGTGTTGGCAGAATAATACCGATAGAAAAGATCATGAACTGTGTCAAGAAATAGAAAAAACTGTGTTTTGATTTCTCAATCAAATCTCTATGTCAATCTATTTGTCTGACTGACACCCGAAAAGAAGACCACATGTTCATATGCATCGCAAGGTCTTAAATAAACTTTTAATAATAATAATACAGTATTTAAAATTGTTACTGCATACAGGTCAGGCCTGTTGATGGAAAGCTTTCAAATTTTTTTTTCAACAGTTCCTGTCGAAATATTTTCAATACGTTTTTCTCTGTATGTTACTTTATTCATACGAATAAATTGAAAACAATGACGCTAAAATGTATTAACCTATTTATATTAGAGTAAAAACAAAGAATTGCAAAATTAATGTAAAACAAATTATGAACATTTGGTAAGATGAAATTAAGATATTTAATAGGACTGGTTTGCAAACAAAGATTGCGTGTCATGCTTGAAGTGTAGCTTAAATATACCTTATGCCAGTGGTTTTCAACCTCGGGTTCGTGACAGGACCGGATTTAGCTGATGGGAGGCCCGGGGCACTTTTAGATGGGGCCCCGGTGCAAAAAAATTTTTGCGCCTACGGTGCGAAAAACCACCTCTACAAAGTCGGGGGCCTACAAAAGTCGGGGGGCCCGGGGCACCTGAACCCTCTGCCCCCCCCTTAAATCCGGGCCTGGTTCGTGATCCCGTGGAGGTCGCAAACTGTTTTTCGGGAGTCGCAAGACCCCTGAAAATCTGGTACCCGGACATTTTGCCGAAAGGACATTTTGTCGAAAGACATTTTGCCGAAAGGACATTTTGCAGAAAGACATTTTGCTGAATGGACATTTTGCCGAAACTCCTTTTTGTGTTATATGTAGGGCAACCAAAAGTCAATAAAGTCAAAATTTTTCTGCCTTGTACAAAGTTTATAAAACGTCCATAAACAAAATTTCATGCTGACACGAAGAGAGGTTTCAAAGTTATTAAGTAAAAAAAGTCAAATTTTATGGTTAGGTCAAGATTTTCTTTTTAGCTAGTTTTTCTTCTCTCTATTGATATTTCATTAAAGCTACACAGATACTGATTTTTTGTTGCAATTTTTGTTGCTATTCTGACTTAATAATCCATTTGTTGCAATTTCTAAAGTAATAATCTTGTTTCGCCCACTGCTGACGATTGAATATTAAGTAAGCTAGACATGGAAGGCAGGTAACGTGGTCTTTGTTCTTGGTTAGGTAAATGCTCAAACCATTACACTGTAGTCTACATAGTATTGAGTTTTAGCTTCCTGATGTTCTCAAACTTGTTTTTAGCTAGAAGTATAATACTGCAGAACCCTCTCAGTAATTTCGGGATATTTAAAGACACTCCATATTTATCTTTTGCAGTTTTTCGAGTGACTTTCATTACCTGTTCGTTAGCTGTGGAGTCGTTGAGTCTTCCACATTTTTCTTTTATTTTATTAGAAAAAGAAGATATCCTTGATTTCTAATATGCTTTGTATTTCGCATGTGGGTTGCAAACGCATGAAGTTATTTGTCAAAATTAGGTCAAAATTTGTGAATTATAAAGTCAAAATTTCAAGTTTTTAGGTCAAAAAATTGGTTGCCCTAGTTATATGTATCGATATTCTCCACAGTGTGTTTTAGTCTATCGTTCACAACCTTAGTCCTTTCGGCAATTTGTCCATCGGCAAAATGTCTTTCGGCTAAATGTCTTTTCGGCAAAATGTCCGTGCACGGAAAATCTAGGGTATTTTTACTTTTTTTTTTGCAAAAACAGAATAAAAACTGTGCTTTTGCACAATCGATCAATCCTCGACCTGAAGTATGCATCGAACACGTTTCTACTTACCTCCAGACAGAAGTTCATCAGCAAACACTCTATGGCAAAAAATAAGGTAACAATTCCTAGGCTACCGCGGTATGTTGAATATCGATTTGACAGGACGGTATTGTTTCCAATGGCATTGAAAAACCTCAGCATGAAAATTCTTTCTAACAACAGTTCTAAGCATTGACAAGCTTATTGAAAAGATGCAGCACTAACTGAAAGTGATTTCAATAAATCCTTAAAAAATGGCTATAAATTTAACCGGAGCAACGTGACTTTTATTCAACCTATTTTCTATAATCTAACCAAGCTAATAGGCGTTTTTGATTTGAAAAGTTTACATTAGATTAGCAACAGCTAAACGAGACATTAACTGGATGTGGGCATCAATCAATATATATCGCTGGTTTTATTAAATATTTTAGGGGGAATTGTTGCGAGGCTTGCTTTCAGTGGGTCGTGTTGCAAAAAATATTGAAAACCACTGGGGCTTATAACATGCATATGCACTACACCAGTTTGGCTCAAACTCCAACTGCTTTTGTATTAAAAAAGCAGGTACGCAAAACGTTAGTAAAGCAATAAAACAATCGTACGTTTCTACTTTTAGGCATACTTTTGTATTCATCAGATGAAAGTAGGAAAGTTGGAACTATTGTCATAAAGAAAAGCTCTATTCAATAGCATAACTGTAGGTTAAAGGTTTATAATTGTGAACAGAAATTAGTTTAACATCATAACTGTTTTGTTTTATGATCATTTTTACACAAATTCAATCTCACAAGATACACAAGCTTTGAGTTTTTCAATGTTTTTGCACCAATCAAAGTTTAGCCAGGCCTCCAAAAGTTTATCGTGGAATGGCTTTCAGAAACAATTTCTTCTTTGGTATCATGCCCCCTTTAAACGTGATTGGAAGTGGAGGGGACTGCAGATAAAATTAGACACATTAAAACATGACTCATTAACTGGTATCTTTTGTATGACCAGTTAGAAACATTAAGAGACAAAAAGGCATAATGGCCTTTTCCCACTGTTTGTGTAGGCAAGTGGGCCGCCGGGTGGAAAGCATGGTAGATAAGGTTTTTATTTATTCATGTGATTCTATTTTAATACTTGGCCGAGCTGAATCTTAAAATCACCGATCACCTGCCTAATTTGGCGTGGTTACAGAAAGAAAATGATCTGAGACCAAAAAACTTTCTCTTCTGCTATAAATTTAATACAATAGGTTTATAGTAACCAACTTACCTTTTCACTTAAACACTGACATAAGGCAATGCTTACAACAAACAAAATCTTTTAACTACAACAACTATTTATTATGTAAAGTTGGTTCAAAAACGCAACAAGGTGACTAAATTATTCGATCATCTCTTTTTGTTACTACGTTAACTTACCGGTGTATCTTCGCAAAGATCAAGATCAAAGTGCAAAACTATTTTGCAGATTGTCATTTTTACAACCATGTTAGCAAATCTCATTCCAATACAAATGCGAGGACCTGCTCCAAAGGGTTGGAAGATCATTGGATCAATTTTACTCATGTCTTCAAACCTGTAAAAGTGTAAATGATACGCTGCATATTTTTGTCTCAACAGTTGGTTAGCACGTGACTTCGTAAACGAAGAAGCTTCAAGATCAAGCAGCACTGGTTCGACTCTCGGGGTGTGCACTTGAACAAGGCATACGAAAGATTGCTCTCCACTCAAAGGCACCTAATGGATGGAACAATTCCCGGCAACACGACTTCAACAATAGGAAACTTCACTCTGTCAATCTCGGTGACCGGGCCGCGAAATATTTTTTCCCACGAGATTTCTGTCTCATTTACATATTTTGGTAAAAGTTTGTATTAAAACCGTGTGAATGCAACATTCTCTCGTTGGCACGGTTGGTTCAGTGGTATCATCCTCTGCCTAGTAATCGTGAGAACGAGGGTTCGACGCCCGTCGAAGTCAAACTTTTTTTTTCTTTAAATTAATTTTTGCGGTGCACAAGAGCTTTTCAAAAAAGTAGGGTTAGGGAAAGCTTATATTTTATTATCATTGCAGAATTTTATTGGCAAATAGTTATTTCGCAATCTGAATCAACCAATCTCTCAAACACTTTCGGAAAATCTTACTTTTAAAGTGACTAAAATCAATGAGAGAGAAATCTCGTGGGAAAAAAAATTTCGCGACCGGGCCTGCGTCATTAGTTCAAAGCCTCTACAAGTATGCAAAACTGGAGGGATTAAGCTCTCGAAAAAGCTTTCCCAGTCGGAAGATAAAAATTTCATCAATTAACATGTCATGCTGAAAAATTCTTTCGTATGCTGAACTATGAGACCTTTTGTATAGAATTACGGGATGACCAATTATGCTACATATCTTACAAGTGGAGGATAAAGTGCTGCCAGATATTTTCAAAATTTTTAGAAAAAATATTCCTTTGACGTTTTGAAAAGTTTTGACAATTGTTTTAAAGTTATACAAAATTGATTTTAAAGCAATTTGTAGTCATGTTGCTTTGTAATGAATATGTGAATTTTCGTACAAAACTGAAATTGAATGTAGGCTATAGCTTACCGGTTTAAAAAGTATATTACTTAGCATTTAAAGACAAAAACAACTTAAAAAACTTAAATACACCTCAGAAATGTGAAGTTTTATGTTTTAAAAGTTAAAACCTGTATTTTTTTTTCAGGTAATACGTTTTATGAAATAGAAAAGTTGATTTTTCAAGAAATATGATGGCTTGATAAGTGGATAATAGGCTAAGTTTACTTTAGGCTAATTTTAGAATAGTTGTTTACGTGCAAGTTTTGGGTTACCGCTAGTGTAAAATACAATAGTAGGGCTTCCAAAAAGTTGGAAAATATATGACAACACTTTTGCATAATGTACCTTTCGATTGTCTGGCAGTTGGCCATTCCCTACTTTTATGAATCTCTGTGACAAGATTGTAAAATACAAAGTTACGTAGAATATACCACTTGAAAATAAACAAAATATTCTGTATGATCCTATACCAGAGTCCGGATCCTCCACCTCACACATAACACGCAGAAATACAATATGAATTAATTATAGTTACAGCGCAATCGTATTCCATTTCTTTTTAACGCAGCTTCTTTTAGAGAGCATGCGAAATATACGACAACTCCTTGTTAGACATATCGAAGTTGTTAAAATGTTTTTCTTTTCACCTTTCTGGTTTATATTCCCATGGCTCATCCCAATATTCTTCATCATGATTCATGCCATACAAGGGAACATCTACTTGAGTTCCTGCTAAAATTTTTATTCCACCAATCACGATATCGTTTTCTGTATATCTCGAGTTCCTGAAGTAATCATAGAGTTTAAGTCATCATTTTTATGTTTTATAGGCAAGGTTGCCATACCGTCCTTATTTCTAAGATTTGTCCTTATTTTAAAGGGCAATATCTTGGAAAAATTAATTGTGCTTATTTCTAAGAAATGTCCTTGTTTTTGACTTGAGTCTTTATTTTGTCTTATTTTTAAAAATTATAAAAATCTTCTATATTTTTTTGGGAGTATATCAATGAGTGGTATCGATTTGAGAAGCATGTAACATTCCAACACACATCAACTGGACCCTGCTAATGCTAAGAGATCAAACAATTGAGTATAAGAATGTTAAGGGGTTAGCGAAACAAATTGATCTGCCAAGGGCGATGAAGTATGAGTTGTTCGATGAGATCTCGGCAGTCATTGCTCTGCTCAAGAAGATTCCAGATGTTGTGTTCCGTAAGGATGAGTGGATGAAGATCTGAGGACAAGTGGATGAAGATCTTTACTAGAGACAAATTTTTTCCGTTGCTCTACAAGCTGGTTAGCGTCGTCGTCTCCCTTCCTGTCAGTAATGCGTTTGTGGAGCAGGTGTTCTCTCTTGTTTCGACTCAGTGAACCAAGAAAAGGAACAGACTAATTGATATCTTTTCTACAAGTAAAGGTATGCCTAGACTTGAGCAGTCATGAGATGCAGGAAATATTTTCTACGAACAAGGATTTGCTGGAACAGATTGTTTCTGGCAAAAACTATGGCATGTGATATATCATAGCTCATATAGGCTAAGTGCAAAGATTTGCTCAAAAACGTTTGTTTCCTTTCGTATGAAATTTTTTATTTTTAGGTTGTCCTTATTTAGGGGTCCATGTCGATGGCAACTCTGTTTATAGGTGTTTTTTTTTACCAAAAGTAAGTATTCAATTGGGGGTAAAAGCACCCATCAAGAGCTCTTTGGTGGTGGTGCGATACTGATGAGCGTTGAGCGCAGCCCCATGCACAAAACACGTGTCTAACGCTGTCAATTCTTGCTACCTTCGATTGCACAGAAACACTTATCATTTTTATGTTGCTAAATGATAAGGAGTATAATGTTGCCTTATTTTCAGCTACCTTGAAACTAGGATTACAAAAACTTTAAAAAATCTCAATAGGGTGGTAAAGGAAAGAAAGTACTGCAGATTGGCAAAACCGGACCAGTGGTAAACATCAGAATAAATAATCAAAGAAGTGTTCAGGTTTCTCGCTTCAATCTCAAAAGCATGCTCGCAAAACGGGCACACCTTTCACTGTCATCAGGGTAGTTGTTTACTAAAAGACGCCATCGAAAATTTTATCGAAGGCAGACCAAGGGGAAGAAGACAAAGTTAGATTTTTGGTTTTTGAAAATCGATTAGATATGGTGAAGTGAAGAGGAAAACAGAGTATAGAATTGCGGAAGAGAGGAGAGCAGTAAGACCGAAAACTAACTAAGTTACCTTGGAACTGCCCCATACAGTCTTTGAGATTCTTTCAAGCACATATCCAAAAGTTTCATGTTGTTTATTCCTTTATACGTTAGTCTATTCTGGAAAAGTCAAAACAGGTTTAAAACAAAAATTATTATCAAAAACCAGTTGGTTACGCCAACTGGTCTATTAAAAAAATGAATATTATAAGAAACTAATCTGACTGAAATAAGGTTGTAGGTGCGTAGTTGACCTTATGATGTTGACAAACATGTCTTATATGAAACTAGGCGATAAAATCGACGAAATAGTAACGAAGGGCACAATATATAATGATTGAATAATGTACGTAGGAACATGCGATATAAACACCTGTTTATAGTTAGATAGCCAGCGAATAAATTGGCACCCCATCCAAACACTCGATGAGAAGGGCATGTGGTATCCCAGCAGGACCAATAAAAGGGCCATAAAAATTTCAACAACTGAAAGACACCATGAATAACTTAACAAACCAGACCTGACCTCATTCCGCATCGCTTGTCCCGCGGAATACGAAGGAGCGCATCCACCAATGAGAATTCAGGCTGGTGGTGATAAAAAAACTGCAACTGGAAGAAGCCAACTACTGAAGTGCAAGCAAACAACCACAAAATACAACAGTCTAGATGAACTAATAGCTCTTGCAGGTAACTACATCTTGACGTGGTCAATATTCAAGAGCACTGCATTTATCACCCTGACACTAGAATACGCTATAAAGATGTTGAAAAAAGCTGGCAGCTTGTCTGAAAAAAGCTGGAAGTTCGGCAATCAAGAACTCGGAAAGCACCACAATTGGAGGCATTGGAATACTGCTCAGTCCGAAAGCACTCAGGACCCTACACAATGTAGCATCAATAAATTCAAGAATTCAGAGTTACATTCAATGGAAACCCAGCAACAATTATTTTGAATTGCTACAGCCCAACCAATGCATCCCCAAAAATGAAACTGAAAATTTCAATGATTCAGTATGATCAGACTCAATGAATGAACAATGTGCTCATTCTAATTATGAATCAACTACACAAGCGACTCACAAAGCCGCCGAAGATATTCAACCTAAAACAAGAATAACAAGAAAGAATGGACCACGAGAAGATGAAGATATATCTGCCAAAAGAAAACAAGTGAAACAAGCATACCACACAACCAAAACAAACTCGAAACAATACAATGATGTTATGTTAAAGCGAAGAAAGAATTAATTAACAGAAGTGTAGACCTACAGGAAAAAGCAAGAAACCTATATCAAACAAAAAACTACTCTTATTCAGTGCAGCATGACAAAAACAAGGGAAACTAGCATGGTAAAGCATTATTGAAATAAGTAGCAATAAAACAAAAATTGAATAACTACAATCACAAAGATAAACTCACCCAATGGCAGGACAATTTCAGCAAACTTCTGGGCGATTAACAATTATCAAGATGACGAACCAATAACCACAACACATAGGCTACGCAACTTCCCATTAATGAAAATCTATTCATCATCAGGAAACTGCAATATGCCAATCAATCTCTTTCAAATATTAAAGCATCAGGTCTTGACCAGATGCCAACAGAAATATAGAAAAATGAAGCCCTTAATCACCAACTACTCATTGTGTGCAATAAAGTGCTCGAAAATGATTCACCACTTTTAAAGTGGACCGAGGCAGCAATCATACACTCACTAAAACAGGTGATCTTGTAGATCTAAAAACAACCGTGGTAGGCTATCAGTCTGACATCCACTGCTGCTAAAGTCTTTAATAAGATGATTCTTAATCGAATAAAACCTCACATCGAACCTATCTTGAGAAACAATTAGGAAGGTTTTCGAGAAGGGAGGTCAACTGTATGCTAAATTCTAACAATAAGAAAAAAAAATTGAAGAAATCAAGCCAGGAAACTAGATGATGTCCTCACATTTGAAGGTTTTAGAAAAGCATTTGATTCGGTTAAGAAAGAAAAGTGTTTAACATTCTAGAATCTAGAATTACATGGTGGCCCACAAAAGACGATTGGTGCAATTAAAGCATTGTATCGTACCAATATACCGAAGCAAAATTTGTTACCGAAGATGGCCAAACTATCTTTTTTTAAATCCACACTGATGTATAACAAGGGGACCACTTTAGCACCATACTCGCTCATTAGGCTGTGCTTGCTTATGCCTCGAGAAAAATCTACGCTATTGAGGTATTGATCTTAGGTATTGAGCAAAATCTATTTGGGTTTCACATTCAAACAAAATGCATTGCCAAGATATCCAGCAACATATATCACTGACACCTACTTTGCAGATAACATTGTTTTGATATCTGACACCATTGCTGATGTCGAAAAGCTTTTGCACTTAGTAGAATTTGCTGCATTAGACAATGGACTGTAAATGAATGAAACTAAATTTATGATGCTACAATCAAGACGACACCATCTATAATTTAAAAGAAATTCACATAAAAAGAAGTCATTATTTTGAATACTTAGGTTTTTGGATTGAGTCCACATGAAATGATATTAAGTCTCAAAAAGCAAAGACTTGGGCAGCTGCTAATAAATAAAATTTGATATGGAAATCAGACATTGCAAAAAAATCTAAAAACACAATTTTTTCGAGCAACAGTTGAAAGTGTCTTGACTTACGGTGCTGAAAGTTGGACTCTAACGAAAAGCATGAAAAATCGCCTCAATGACTGCTACACTATAGACTTCTAAGAAAGGCACTCAACATAAGCTGGAAGCATTACGTCACAACTAAAAACCTTTAAGGTAATCTGCCGCCTGACACTAAGACAATCGGAAGATGAAGGCTAAGCTGGCAGGTCACTGCTTTAAAAACCGACAGGAAATTAGTAATATTCTTCTTTGGGAACCAAACTGTGGCATTGAGGAAAGGGGTCTACAGATAAAAAAATTTCTTCACCAGTTAGAACAAGGTACTGAATACAAAAACATTAGTTTTGAAATTTCATTAGGGACAGAGATGTTTGGAGAAACAATGTTGATGGTGTTCGGGCACGCCCGAATGGAGGATGATGATGATTAAAATATTTGAATACGCCTACCTCGTTTCATAACATATAAGTAACCATTACATTATGCTAAAAGTGGTATATTAACTGCATATTTGAAAAGCATGCAACATAATTCTGTTCAACACAACAAAAATGTCGACTGATTTTAAGGAGGTTTTAAAGTACTTTTGTAAGAGTGAGCAAGTTACAGTAATTATTTACACATTTTAACACATGGAATATATCCCTTGCCAGAAAAACAAGCCCAATATCGATTTAAATCGGCCTTCTAAAATAATTTCTGTATCTTCAGGGAATATTAAAAAGTTTTTTAGATTGTTTAATTACTGGTTACATTTTTAATACGATTTGGGTAGAGAGTTAACTTTTTTAAACCATAAACCGATATAACTCAACAACAACACCACATTTAACAGTATAATAGCAAAAAACAATAAGCGAACGTTTTCGGCTAGTCATATCGCGTATGTCCACGCGATATTTGGCGAACAGAGTGAGAGAGCATTTGAATTTAGCTACTTTTAATAAAAACAGTGCAATTGAAGATCATATTAGAAACTGCCAATCGTGTTCAAACAATAAACCCTCATTGGAGTCCTTCGAAATTGTTCGTAAGTGTTTGTCCGAGTTCGACACCAACGTTCACGAGGCATTGATCATCAAATCTTTCAACCCAGGGCTTAACAGGCAATTACTTGCTGGCGGAGCCTCCCATCTTTCAACAGTTTTTGATTGAATTGTCACGTTTTGTGCTTCACTTATTTTTGCTTTGTTTGTGCCACTATCTCGTGTGGTGCTTTTGTCCATCTTGCGTAATCTGCTTGAGTCCTTTTCTGAACGATTAATTAATTTTACCTCTCAAATACTTGACCGGTAGCGCTGCGTAATTTTTCAGTTATCATTTTGTGTGAGCGAGTTAAAAAGTATTTCATATGTTTAGATTTGACTATATTTTTGCTGTGATACTGTGCGATTCTTTAGTCTTTCTTTAAAAAAAATATTTTTTTATAAGCTTGAAAAGGGCTGTATGACTAGCCGAAAACGTTAACTTATTGTTTATTGTTTTTAGAATGTTAAATGTAGTGTTGTTGTTGAGTTATGTCTGTTTTACATTTTCCTCCACAGAAGCTTCAACTTCCTTTCTCACTCTTTCTTGTATTTCTTTGCAAGTAGCAAGGCAATAAACAAGGAAGGTTAAAGTATTTGCTGTTGTTTCATAACCAGCGACGATCATTGTTATGGAGTTTCCAATAATCTCCGACCTTGACATTCCTAAAAGTAAATAATGGTTATCCAAAACTCAGCTTTAGACTCCCTTTTGTGTTTCATCAAATAAGTGCATTTAGGGATAGTGTGTACTGTAGTTAGGTTACTAGATTATAACGTTTGGGCTGCTATAACAAACGTAGTAGCTTAGTCTTGACGACGGGGCTGGAATACAAAGCATTGTTTGATGACTAGATCAGGGGTGTTAAAATGATTTCTTCCATGATCCACTACAGCCAAATCTGACAACATGATAAATAACACTGGTCAACAAAAAAAAAAAAATTCCTTGTTGCAAGAGATTTTTTGATCGATTCTGAATGAGTTTTAGCCACTGATTCCAAATCTTCAATCAGATTTTTTCTCCAAGCTCTAGTTTTTATGCAATACACCAGTGGATATTTTGAGGCTTGCAGCATTTGGTCTGAAATTTAAAACAAAATTCCAACTATTTAGTTACCACGGCCGTTAAACTCCATTTACAGTCAATTTACAGTTAACCTACGATTTATTCGTGAAGCAGGCCTACAAAGCTTATTTTCAAGTTCCTCTGGGAGATCAAGAGATGAAATGGGCTCCACATATTGTCTGCCATAATTGCGAAGAAATGCTTAGAGACTGGACAAAGAAAACACGTAACGGACTTCCTTTTGGTGTCCCTATGATGTGGCGTGAACCGAAGGACCACTGCACTGATTGTTATTTTTGTTTGATTAGCACCAAGAGCATTGGCAGGAAAAACAGACAAAACATTTCTTATCCAAATATTCCTTCCGCTATTCAACCTGTCCTTCACTCTGAAACGTTTCCACCTCCAGTATTTAATGGTTTTGCATCCTCCGATGATGAAGAAACAGACTCTTGAGATTTACCAAGGTAGTATGGAATGCGAGTATACTAAGGAAGCAGGTGCAGACTCAGAAGGCTCTAGTTCTGAAACCATTCAGAAATTTAACCAGTCAGAACTAAATGACTTGGTACGAGACTTGGACTTATCCAAGCAAGCTGCCGAGCTTTTAGCATCAAGGCTTAGTGAAAAACACGTATTGGACCGTTCCACAAAGGTTTCGTTTTTCAGGAAACGAGATGAAATGTTTATGTCTTTTTTTTTTCAGAGGAAAAGCAGTTAATTTACTGCAATGATATTCCAGACCTTCTGGTCCAACTAGGAGTTTCTTCATATGATTCAAGTGAATGGCGCTTATTTATAGATAGTTCCAGGCGAAGCCTGAAGTGTGCTCTTTTGCGCAATGGTAATGCATATGGACGAGTTCCAGTTGGTCATTCAACTGTCTTTAAAGAATCATATGATGATATTAAGCTAGTTATTGAATTGCTAAAATATCATTAGCACAATTGGATATTATGTGTTGACCTGAAAATGGTTGGTTTCTTACTTGGTCAGCAAAAAGGATACACAAAGTTTCCATGTTATCTTTGCATGTGGGACAGCAGAGCTGATGACAATCAAGCATTGGACCCAAAAGGATTGGCCCATACGTGAAACACTTGAAGCCGGCATGCCAAACATGTTAAACGATCCGATTGTAAGTAGAGACAAAATTGTTTCCCCTACCTCTTCACATCAAGTTAGGGTTGATGAAACAGTTTGTGAAAGCTTTAATCCTTGCTAGCGACTGCTTCCAATATATTGTTCATACATATCCCTCCATTTCATACAAAAAGATTAAAGCTGGTGTCTTCAATGGACCACAAATTCGAAGCCTTGTGCGAAACCAACAGTTCACCGATAAGACGAAAACCAGAGAGCAGCATGGTTGTCCTTTGTGGATGTCACTAAAAACTTTCTTGGAAACAAAAAGGCTCACAATTACGAGGTTCTTGTGAGCGAAATGCTCTTTGCTTTTCGCGACTTAAGATGCAGAATGAGCATTAAAGTTCATTTCTTATTCAGTCATCTGGAGAAAACCTTGGAGCTGTCAGTGACGAACAAGGAGAGCGGTTCCACCAGGATCTTATGAAAGTAGAAGAACGTTACCAAGGCCGATGGAATCGACACATGATGGCAGAGCTGGGTTTACTGCTGGAGCATTAAACGAGACTGCCCCCAAAAAGCTTACAAACGCAAGACAGGGATATCTAAAGAAGGGGATACGAAGGCTTTTATTACGCCTGACAATAGAAGGGCTTTTGTTTATCGTAAATAATCTGTGTTTATCGTAAAATGACAATTGGCAGTGGCACCGATAGTAGTTTAATAAATCTTGTTATGATAACTTGCATTGCGCTATTATAGAATCAGGCCTGGATATTCACAGCATGCTCATGGTTGCTTGTAAATTCAACTACCCATATACTTGCGTTACATCCAGCCTGCTGCAAAGGCTTTGTTTAAAAAAACAGCTTACTGGTAACTTTTCACCTGTGTTTGTAAACAAGTATTCTTTAAATATGCTCTACGTAACATTTGCTAACTGTCTTCTGTAGCTCATTGTACGAGCTGCACTACAAAACTTTCTACGATTTTAAAAAGAACCACATGTTTAAAGCACTACAAACTACCGCCCTGGTAGTGTCATGAGAATAAGGCAATCGCTGCGAGCCTTCATATCCCCTTCTCTAGATATTCCTGACACAAGAGCCTCAAACGCCAATTTTTGCCCAGCATGTAGTGTGGATTTCGCTTTCTATTTTCAGCCGGTAAACTTTTCTCACAACATCAAACTTTTAAAGGAGCTTATTTATGCTTGTAATTGCAATAGGTCTGCAGGCAGTGCTATGGTTACTACTGTAGTTGTGAAAATGATTCGTTTAATTGTTATGTATATAGCCTATATAGTTTTTAAAATTTTGTTCACGACGCTTTTCGAATGATTTTGTAATGTTTTTTTCAATATTTTGGTGCATTTCTATCAGTAAGTATAGATCTAAGCTATAGACAAAACAGTTAAGCAGTTATTTCAGTCGTAAAAGATGTTTTTTTGTCCAATTCCTCAAAACATAATTGTTTTGAAAAATATTCAGTTTTTACTCAAAAAAAGAAAAAAAAATCAAAATTTGCAAAAAATCTAGAGCTTCTAGACCAAAAACAACGTCATATTCGGATTCAGCACCCCAAAATTACCCAAAATCAAGTGAATTTGAAAATGCAACAAATTTTTTGTTGACCAGTGTAATCCACTAAATACGAATAGTAAACTTATTGCACATGCTTTAATTCTTATGGTGCCTTATTTATTTAAATTTACCCAACATATTAGCCTAATAACTTTGTAAAAGTCAAAAGTGAAGTGTGCTACATCTGCAAGATTGTTTCAGTGAGAAAAATGATGAGTTGGTTTAGATCTCACAATAGCATCGAATCGGGGCTTTCTGTCACTTGCTGATATCCTCCAAAGCTCAAGAAGATGAGCGTTTGTGATTCTCATTCTATGCTTGTTTTTTACAAAACTCATTGATGAAAACAACGACTCACAAAGGTAGGCTACGTAGAAGCGAAGCAAGTAAGGACCCTTCTAGCCAGCCTGATTATAATTGGGTACCTTTCCAAGGTTACAAGTGAACCAAAACACATTTGGATCTGCGATACAAATCTTATCTCGTTTGAGATTACACATTTCTACCAACATTAGACACCAGCAGCAATGCATATTCAGTGAAAAGTTGGGTTTTCCAAGTGCCATCAACATCAGCAGACAGTGAACTGACTGAACGGATTTCATAAAATTCCTTGAACCTGTTACAGAATTCAGTGTCCAAATTTTCCAGGAATTCGACAAAGCAAGGCAAATCGTTATCGCAGCTAACTTCTTGTAGAGTCACTTTCAAGCATGGAAAGTGGAGCATGTCTTGGTGAGATCTGAAACGAATAGCAACAGCTGTTGCTTGAAAGATTTCACTGCTGACCACAGTTAAATGATAGTGCGCCCCTTGCCCTGGAGCTTCAAGTTCAGAGTAGCCTATTCTATTTAAATGGTTAAAACAGTCAGCAAGAAAAGCCAAGTTACATAGATTGGTACCTTCAAGCAGAGTACAAGTTTCACCCTTTTCATTCAAAAACATGACTAAGTCTTTATGAAGGTACCACAGACCCACAGCCTTTTCAAAGCATTGCCCTTATTTAGCCATCTCACGTTATTATGCGGAAGTCACAAAATTCAGCATTATGCTGATCCAGAAAGTTCCTTAGTTGCCGGTGCTTTAGCGATGCTTTAGAAAATGCTTCACTGTCATCCGCGGTTATCGCATCTTTTCCGTTGACATTGGAAAATCCATACTAAAAGTTGAACAGGATCGAGATCCGCCATTTGAACACCACTGGACTAGATAAAAAGTATCAAAAGAAAACAAAGAAGAATGTTCTAATGTGTGTGAGCAAGTTTATCGTATTTGCAAGCTGTTTTGTCAATTCCTTCCAATATCAGAAACAGGTCTTAGGTTGCATATGCGTGGACTGGAAGTTACATCACACACGTGACTGTGATGAAGAGTTGTCATTTATTTAAGTTAAAATCGAACTGTTGCAGTACGATGACTATAGGTTATATAGAGCAAGGGTTACCAAACTTTTTACCATCTTGTACTACTTGGGCATCCCGTATTGTCAGCGCGTACCACTTCTTGCACTGATTAGATTGGACTTTAGTCAGTTCAGAAGAAGAATATACGATTCATTATAATAACAATGTTTGTCGTATCCAGGCTTACACCAGGTGGTTGAAGATTTAAATAAAGTGGACGGGAAGGCAAGGATCCACTCTTCGTGTCCACCTTCAGGCATTCCCTTGTGTCCTGCCAAAGACATAGCCGCATGCTATTAAGCGGTGTCGAACAGGCGCCCTTTCGATTGCCGTTCCAGGCTAGAATAACAATAAAAGACCACGACTAAATGTAATGAAAATTTGTTATTGTTGATCTTCTACCTATTGGCTGATGCAGGGCGATAATTTGCACACCGCATCGAACGTTATGTACCGGAACCACGTCATGACTGAAAATCCCTATTCGCAATCTCACGTAGAAGGGGAAATCCGTAGCTGTGGAACAGAGTGAGAAGCTAGCATTGAGTATGAAGAGGCCATACAAAGCTTTACCAAGCTAAGCTAGCGTCAAGTATGAAGAGGACAAAGTTTATCAAGAGAACACTATTCATGTTTTGCAGGATCAGTAGCCCCTCCAATTGTTTTTTGTAGAAGAAAGCAGTTAAAGTAATATTCTTGCTAAATCAATTAATTAATAACCTATATTTTGAAGATTGTAATATTACGAAACAATAGCATAGGCATACGAAGCCGAGCAACGTTATCAAGTTTAACATATTCAAGCTTTACATCCGGGCGATGGGGCACTGGAACAAACCCAGACATGGCCTTTGCTAGCACTGGCAACGACAATCAGCTTCCGGACAGACGTGTGCTACAGAAGTTCCCTCGGTCCCAACACCGACCTTCTCTCATTACCGCAATACCGCTCAAGACACCAATTCCGAGTGAACCAGACAAGCGGTGGAACTTCCGTAAAGCCGACTGGAATCGCTTTTGCCTCCTTACCAACAAGTTCACAAATGAGTTACCTCCACCTAACTGTCACAATGTGGACGAGGCCTACCAGGACTTTTGCAACACCATCTTAACATGTGCCAAACAAGCCATCCCTCGCGGTCGTAGAAGTAACTACACTCCGTGCTGGGATGCAGAGTGCGAGCGCCTCTATCAATCTTTTGTTAGCTCTTCAGATGGTCAAACAACACCCTCAGCCGCCAAGGCTTTTCTGGAAAGACTCGATGCAAAAAGAAAAGAACGCTGGACAGAGACCATCCAATCTATCGATCTCTCGCACTCAAGCCGTACAGCATGGAGCATACTCAATAACCTTACCGGACGATCAAGACAATCACCCCGACAATGTCCCATTCCTGCTAATAAGATCGCATCACAGGTAATAAAAAATGGGATATATAAGCCGTGTGATCGTACCTCCGATCGGTTTGTTACCAAAGAAGTGACAAAGCTTTGGAAGGTCAACACACCTGACCAGGAGAGCATTTCTAGCTCCTTCTCACGGAGCGAATTCAATGCTGCCCTCAAGCACCTAAAACCTGGTAAGGCCCCTGGTCCAGATAGGATATGTCCAGAGCTTATCATGCACGCTGGTTATATTCTAAAGTCCTGGTTATGCGATTTCCTGTCGTCCTGCCTGCGCCGCCTCAAGATTCCTAAAGTATGGAGAAGATCTCTGGTCGTCGCGATCCCTAAGCCAAACAAACCACTAGATGATGCAAAGAGCTATCGCCCCATCTCCTTGCTCTGCATCCCTTTCAAGATCCTTGAGAGACTGATCTACGCCCGTGTCGAACCAATTGACCCACTGCTTCCCAACGAACAAGCTGGATTCCGACACGGGAGGTCAACTGTAGACCAAGTCACACTATACTAACTCAGGATATTGAGGAGAGTTTCTCGGCAAAAAAGAAAGCGGGGGCTGTTTTTATCGACCTAACAGCAGCCTATGACACTGTTTGGCACCGTGGCCTAGTCTACAAGCTACTCCGCCTACTCCCTGAAAGGCACATGGTCAAAATGATCACGGAACTCATCCACAACAGGAGTTTTACCCTTACCACCGGAAGCGGAAAACCAAGTAGACTGCGGCGACTCAAAAACGGTGTCCCACAGGGATCAGTCTTGGCTCCCCTCCTTTTCAACGTCTATACGCATGACCTACCATCAACAACATCTCACAAATATGCATATGCTGATGACTTGGCCATCTTGCACTCTGCGAAAGACTGGCAATCATTACAAACGACGTTGAGCCAAAACATGACGACCATATCTGGATACCTTCATCAATGGAAACTGAAGCTCATCGAAAGTAAAACTGTGACGGCAGCCTTCCATCTCAACAACAGGGAGGCAAAACGTGATCTGAAAGTGACCGTTAACGGCAAAATTCTGCCGCCCTGCCCAGAACCAACATACCTTGGGGTTACACTTGACAGGTCACTCACATACCGTCACCATTTACAGTCACTACGCAAAAAGCTGACATCTCGCGTCGCCCTGCTGAGACGTTTGGCAGGCACAACTTGGGGCGCAGGTGCTGACACCTTGCGCACTGCAACCCTGGCTTTGGTTCACTCCACTGCTGAATACTGCGCCCCTGCCTGGTGCCGCAGTGCCCACACCCGCCTCATCGACAGCCCAATCAACGACGCATTGCGAATTGTGACTGGATGCCTGCGCCCAACTCCAACAGAGTATTTACCAATCCTTGCAGGCATCCAACCTGCTGAGCTTCGCCGAAAGGGAGCCATTATACACCTGGCTCGCCGGGCGGGGGATCCTGACCACTTGCTTCATGCAAAACTCAACATCCCACCTCAGGAATCTCCCCGGCAACTAAAGTCAAGACACCCCTTTGTGCCAGCTGCTGTTGAATTACTACAACCATTCAGCGATCGTGCCATCAGCGCAGCACACTTCATGGAAGACACTTGGAATGCAGCATGGTGCGCCACCGACACCAAACTACATGGTTTTATGCCCCACCTGGTGGCGCGCCCCCCTGGTATGGACCTTTCTCGGCCGACTTGGGTCAAGCTCAACAGAATCCGAACCGAAGTCGGTCGCTTCCATTCCAACATGCACAAGTGGGGTCTGGTTCCCTCATCGGCCTGCGAATGCGGCGCGGAGGAACAAACTGCTGACCATGTCGTTCTCGAATGTCCCATCTACAAGGCACCAAATGGAACGCATGGTATAGCAACGCTGGACGAAGCTACACTCACCTGGCTCTCCACCACCTGCCCTGAAATTTAATCTAGTCTCAAACGAAAGAAGAAGAAGATCACATTGTTCGTCGTATCCAGGCTTACACCTTGTAATTGAAGATTAGATTAACCGTATCTGTTACTGGCGTAGACCTTATGGTCTCGCCCTCTGCTAATTCAGCAATTTCACATAGAAGCAGTGACGCTAGAAACCTGAGATTTCTTGACTTTTAGTTTTTTTTCTTGCCCTAACTTTTAATCCCGATTATGCTGGTATCCGATAATTGTGAAGTTTTCAATAAACCTTTTGTCACAGCCAGTTATAAAATGCAAGAAATTTCCTGATATTCAATAGCTTGATTGACAGTTTATTATTAGCGTGCGGTTTCATTTTGTGTTTGTTATTCATTACGCGACAGCGCTAAAATTCCATTCTCCACCCAGGCAGCAAAATCCGTCATTTTTACATTGATTCAATGTCGATTTTGCTGTCTGGGTAGGGAGTTGGTCTTTGACGCGATATGAGTCATTCTTTGCTGGCGGACATCAATTAGGAAGGTAATTTATTATTTGCGCAAATTGCTTTGTAGTGCAAAAAGTGCATGGAATACTGTTTGTACAGAAACGGAAAAACAAAATTGATGAAATTCTGTGTTCTATGCAAGAGGACTTTCAAAATAAAATGTGAACTGAGAAATTTGACCAAGAAATGGCGAAAATAGGTCAAAAACCGAGTCTTTATCACCTTTTCTACCTAAAATACACAATCACGAATATATTTTGCGAAATAAATTGATTGAAGTGATAGATAAGGCTTTAGACCAAAGGCATACTTTTTCCCGTTGTTATTTGATATAAGCCGACGGAGTAATTAGCAATAAGAGAGACGTAGACCTGATGGTCTCGGCCAGTAACTCTTGCCTCCAAAAGGAAGCAGTGACAGATACGGTTAAGTGGGCGGGAAGGCAAGGAAGCCAATCTTCATGTTCACCTTCAAGCATGCCTTTAAGTGTCCTGCCAAAGACACAGCCGCATGCTCATGAGTGGTGTCGAACCGGCGACCCTTTCTATTGCGGTTCCAGCGCTCTCACCACTCGGCTATGCAGCCGACAATCACATGATGTGGTAGAAAGGTAAAGTGCAAAAAAAATAATTTTAAAATACAGAGAGCAAGAAAGATGAGCGCAGGCATACAATTGTCTGCTCAAAGGTGAATTGTTACGTTTTATGTACAAGGCTTCTAAGATCTTAGTTTGATACTCAGACCTGCCTCTGGATATGATCTCAAACTACTTGATAGAAACGTTGTTTTCGCATTCTGTAGATGAGAAAATGTGATCTTTAATTGTACTTTTTTGTATAGAATTCACATTCAGGTGTTCCCCAGCTCTAGTCGATAAACGTTTTATTGACATACCGATGTAGGGGAAAGCGGGCAAGTTGTGCAACGGGGTAAGTTGTGCAAGTCCCCGTTTGAAAGGAAATAAAGAGCGTAATGAATCTTTAACGGTATTATTATATTTTACCTATAATGCCTTTAAAGCACGTGAACCGCAATTATCAGTTTTTTGAGCAGGTTAGGCTTGATCAACGATATAAGGTGTTTAGGTCTTGGGATGTAAATTCGGATGCAAGCAAAATTTTGATTTTTTTGGATGCACAGTAGAACTAGTTAAACTTTAGCAGTAGGGGTCAGTAGACATATGATTTAGTTGTATTTTCGCAGGTAAAATTTTTTCGTACATTTGTTAGTTTTCCTGAAATTTTTTGTTCTTTAAAAAAAGTGTGAATGGGGCAAGTTGTGCAATTGATGACGGGGAAAGTTATGCAACTGTTCCTGTAAACCGCCTTTGTTAATTTACAAATGTTGTAGCCTATTAGCCATTTTTACTTAGTTTCAAATTCTGGAGATAGTGAATGAATGTAAAAATAGCTGATTTGTTAAATTGTCTGTATTTTTGCTGGCCGTAATATGTTGCTCAACTTGCCCCTAGTGTTGCTCAACTTACCCCATGGTGCTACACAGCTTGCTCCATGGTGCTGCACAACTTGCCCCGAAAAAATAATCCGGGGTAAGTTGTGCAATCGTTACTTAAACTTGAATACAGTGCAAAATAATAAATAAAACCAACCAGTTTTTGTCTTAAAACTTAGCTTATTAGTATGTTTTTGAAATGCAACACTTGAGTCTTCGAAAAAGTTAGTGAAATAAAAAAAAATTAGATATAAAAAAAAACCTGCTTAACTTGCCCCGCCTTCCCCCTATGTCAGGCTTGCATCACGCAAACTGAATTTATATATACGACATTAGAACATAGAGGAAAGGGCGTGGACGAATTTAGCTGGAAATATCTGCTTTCTTTGAACATTCTTTTTCAACAATTTTTGCTAGATTTTTTGAAAATCTTACCGAATTTTTTCCCAAGAATGGTACATCAAAAAAGCTGCTAAAATCGTCTTTTTCGGGTATATCTTTCGATTTTTTTTTATTCAAAAAAGCTTTCAATATTTTATCAAAAACATATGACAGGTATCCATTCAAATGTAACATATTGTTCAGCTTATTACTAGGGTGATTTTTTTGTAACCTAAAAAAATCAAAAAAGTGACTTTATTTTTGCAAAAAAGTAACCAAAAAATAACTTTATTTAACGAAAACAAGAAAGCGAAAGAAAAAGCAGCAATTCAACATAAAAAACATTTAAATTAGCTTCAATTTGTGCTCAAATTATAGTTACACATTCAAATTACACATATGTAATGTTTTACATTCTCTGGCAGAAAGTTTCTGTCAATCAAACACTTTAGCTGCTGCAGGGAAAACAAGTGATTAAATATAGTTAACACAATTTTTTTCATCGAAAAAATTACTTTACGAGTTTTCGGAATACACGCGATACGTACAAGCATGGGCTCGTGCAAACCTAAAATCTACATCATAGTAGAAGATATATTAAAAGTCTTGGCATTAGGCCTACATAGAATGTAAATTCATCTCTACAGTAGCGATGAAAGATAAATAAATAAGGGAATTAGGCAAAAAAGTATGCAAATAAAGTGACCTAACAAATGAAAAGTAACCTAAAAACACAAAAAGTGACTTTTGGTAACTTTATAACTTCTTAAATATTTACCCCACAACCATGAAATTTTGGTTCTACATTTCTTTTGTTAATTGGTACAAAAAAAAAAGTAATTTTAGTAACAAAAAATTGCCCTACGTTATTAGTTTCATTGTGGAACAACAAGTCCGTCGAACAAACCAAACGGGCACGAGATAAAAGACATAGCATTAATCCAGATTTCCACTTATTTGGACAAAAAGCGTTGTAATTTAAAAGTAGGCCAGTGTTGGTGGGTTTTTGCCAGATCTGTGTCAAATGAATCATAGTTTATTTTTACTTCAACATCTAAAAAGGCAATAGTGTTATCAGATTTTTCAACCGTGAATTAGATGTTTTGATGTTGAGCATTTAAAAGGTTTAAAAATTGAGAACAAGACCGATCGTTGCCAAAAATTGCAAAAATGTTGTCAACATAACGTACATACATTTTAAGGTAAAAATCACGAAACACTTCAAACATTTTCGTTTCTAAGTGCGCTAAATGAAGTTGGCCAAAGTTGGACCAAGTGGAGAACCCATGGTGACGTCATCGGTCTGCTTAAACGAGCGATTATTAAACATAAACATACCTTCAGTGGCCAGATTTAACAATTTTATGAAATCCCTTTTCTCAATGAGTGGCTGACGCGGTTGGTTGTCATTAAAAGTGTAATCAGAAATAACATTGATGGTTTCTCGAAGCGGCACGTTAGTAAATAGCGATGTCACATCGAAACTCACCATAACACTATTAGGAGGAAATTCAAAATTCCTCAGCTTTTCCATGAATTGTTTAGTCGAATTTAGCATGTAAGTGTTGGGAATAGACGGCTTTATGATATTGATAGAAAGAGTAATGTCGAAGTTATGAAACTGGCAAAAGCAGAAAGGAGATTAATAACAACATTTAGAAGGCGCCAGATGCAATTTGTAGGTCATATTCACAGTCATGGAGATTTGGAAAAATTAACATTATTGGGGATGATACAGGGAAAAAGAATGAGAGGTCGACAAAGATTAACTTATTTAAACAGCTTGAATCAATGGGTCACAAACACAACAGTCAAAACGAACGATTGTATACGAATGGTAAATGACAGAGAAGTTTGGAAGACCATGATCGACATCGTCTGTATCAGATCAGGCACATAATCATCATCATGATATTGTCCAGAAATTTTGCCAGTTGATATTCCGGAGTGCCAATCATGGAAACAACCGGTCTCGCAGGATTGCCTCGCTTATGTAGGCTACTTTGATCAAACCATATAATTTTCCAGGGCAGCTTCCAGTCGGGATCAGAGATTTTATCATGTCTTTATCGAATTTTTTCAAACATTTTTGAACATGATATTGAATAGACCTTTCTTTAAAAATTAGTGGATGTAGCCTACTTTAACAGTGTCATCGATTTCAATGAATTTGGTTTTACCTTTAATAATTTGGTCCAGTTTTTCAAAATAGTCTTCGCTGTCCAAAATGGCTACACCTTTGCCTTTATCAAATTTGCACACCTTGACATTAGGGCGTTTTGAAAGGGTGTTTAAGGGCGGTGGAGCGAAACAATAGCAATAGAAAAGCTTGAAGAAAATTGATTGATTTAAAAAAAATACCTGATGAGCAAGCTAGAAAGCTGTAAATCCTTTTTATAGTCTAGTGGAAAGCGTACCACTGGTTGAGAACCCCTGCCATAGAGGGTGCTGCGAGGTAGGCTACATCCCATTGTTTTTAAATTGCGCTTGACAATGCGACAACAAGAAGTAAATAAATATTGAATGGGGAGAATTGAATACTTAAGTTATTACTGTTTATGCATTATGTTGACAGCAGTGCATGGATTTGAAAGCGTGATTTAAGCTTGTAGCCTAGTAGGCTATACTAAGAAAAATGTTATGGTTTTATTTATTGTCGCTATACAACAGCTAAAGTTTTTTTTTAGCGACAGGGCTTATTTTTAATTTTATATCAGATTTACGATGTTATCACATTATAACCCAACTCACTGCGTCATGCAAGAAAGAATACATTCGGTACCGTTTTTAAAGTCTTCGGTTTGACCCGACCTGGGATCGATCTCAGATCCATCAGCACTACTGTAGAGCAGAAGCCAAAAACCACTCGGCCACTGAGCTGGTGTGGTAATGTAATAGGCCTAGGTCTATTGTTGACTGATCAGACATCACTTACACGAGATTTGCGTTAAAAGTTTAGTAGAGGCCGAAATTTTGACATGCCTTCAGATCGCTGGCGATATATTTTGTAATGAAGTCTCTTGTTGTCTAACTCTAACAAACCGTGCAGTTGTTTTAACGAAGTTGATTCAGGATTTGGTATTTGACTTTCATTCACCAACAGAAATTCAGTTATAACTATAGTCTATAGCCTATGTAAGTGAATCAACTTTCTTAAAACAACAGCACAGTTTGTTAGGCGACGAGAAACTTCACTACAAAATATACCGCCAGCGATCAAAAAGCATATCAAAATTTCGGCGCCGCCATTAAACTTCGGCCTGCACAATTGAAGGAAAGCGATGTAGCCTACAAATTGATCATTTTGTTTATTCTTCAAAACTACTGTCATCATTGGTGATAAAAGAAATAGGAAAACCCGAGAATAGTGAAAGAGCATGGACAAACTTAAGCATAGGCTACCGGCCTCTACCCGGCTGGGTAACTAGTTACAAATGTAGCAATGTGATTTCTGTTGTTGCTTATGTGTGATCAATTTCTCAATTCGAGGCTTCGTGTTGGTCAAAAAAGCCACTCTCTTATCATGGAGCAACCCATGTTGAAGGCGGTTCTGGCCAATTGTTATGATTTGGAGCATGGTGGAGAACACCTTTTCACACAGGTAGGTGGTCAAAAATGGAACGATCAATTCCAATGCTGCTCGTGCCAATGCAGGAATGGGTCTGGGAGTCGAAGTATTGGGCAGAGTTGCGGCATTGAGTGACCATTCTAGTAAAGTGTGCGTTGTATTACCCTAGTAGGCTAAAGATCATTCAAATTCGAGTATACACCATGGCTACCTGAAGGTGCGGCCAAATTGTCATATTTTGCAGATTTTGAGTAGAGCTAACGCTACTGTCTTACTGGTATTTCATAAAAAAAAACATTACTGTTTGCGGACTCGTAATGATATAAAACCTTTTTGCTGCTATGGGGAAGCATAACGATTGTGCTTATTTTTCAAAGCCAGGTGAAGTAAAAACCCAATTTTTCACGTGAGAAAACAATGAAAAAAAAACTTAAAATATTATTTTTAGAAAACTTTATTCCGACATTTATCAAAACTTGGCAAAATTTGGAAAAGTCTGCAGAATGTAGCAAATCAGCCCGTATCTTCAAGTGGTTATTTACGTTTATGCATTTCTATAACATGTAATTATTGCATAATATACTTGCGGTATTTTGACGAATGGACGATACAAGCTATGATTTACCTTTAGTGGGTTCATTTGCAAGCTCTTCTTCGCTAATTTCATGTTGTAGCATTTGTTGCATAATGTCGACTCTCTGTTATGCAACAATTTAAAGGTTTTAGCCAAGAAAAAACGTCAAACGCATTAATTTTAGCTTTGCGATGCTTTGAAAGTTGCAACTACAGCATCTGCTATTGAAAAATGAAACCAGCCCTGTCACATTTTACAAGTGCAACGCTGGTTAATAATGATATATATATTTCGAAGAGATGAAGCTGGAAATATAGCCATGAAAACTTTCCATTGTTATTATTGAGTGAAACCTCTACAAAGTTTAAATATATTTGGTTTGAGTTCCTTGCTTTATCTCGTTACACTCATAAAAATAATCTTGATGTACCATATGTTTGGCAAATTAGACTGATAACGTTGGAAGGTCTTTGGTATGCACTACATTCCTTCTTTCCCCATTGCTGCAACCCGCAATAATTTGTTTATAATATAGAACTATCAGCTAAGTGAAGTGTCGTAGCACCAGCAGTGCCTACAATATTTAGTCCACCAACTGCTCGACAAACATTCACACCTTTTAATATTGTCCACAATGTTTAATATTGCATTTTGGCACCAATTAAAACAATTGTCATACAGTACCATACGCATGCCTAAATAGTGGAAATGTCATTTTAACAACTTCATTAGGTATTAGGCGTACTTATACATTTTAAGACTCCAGGCTACATGTAGAATTATATAGTTAGAACTATAATTGAAGATAATTTGGAGCGTTCCTACCTGTTTCTGGTTAGGCTCATTTTTATTTTTGATGATTTTTTCTGTTAACCTCCAATAGTAGTTAAGAAAGTCTTTCGGAAATATGCTATAGTTCATCTTTTCCGCTATCGTTTCTGTCCACGGTATCAACACTGGAAAACAAGATTTTTGTCAAGGTTTACTCACAGACTCATTAGATTCAGACCTCACTGAATAATGCAACGCATGTTTGTCATTCTTGGTGACTGATGTCAAGTTGGGATGTTTACACTCAGTATCTGAAATATTTTATACAGCTTTAGTAGGTTTAACTGTAACATTTGCCGTATAGTTAGATCTAACATATTATGTTGGTAGTGTTAAGCTTTGGTAGTTTTATATGTTTGTGGTATTGTCGTACTTTGCACGAAGTAGCCTACTTTGCAAGAAGTTTGTCCGCCCCGATAGCTCAGTTGGTTAGCCAGTCACTTCTAGAACGAAGAAGGTTCAAGATCAAGCGGCGCTGGTTCGACTCTCGGGGCTTGCGCTTGAGCAATGCACGTTAAGGACTGCTCTCCATTCAACGGCATCTAATGGATGGAATAGTTCCCCGGCAAAAATACTTCAACAATCGGAAACTTCTCTCTGCCAATTTCGGTGACCGGGCCGCGAATTTTTTTTTCCCACGAGCTTTCTGTCTCATTGATTCTAATCACTCTAAAAGTAAGATTTTCCGAAAGTGTTTTGAGAGATTGGTTGATTCAGATTGCGAAATAACTATTTGCCAATGAAATTCTGCAATGATAATAAAATATAAGCTTTCCCTAACCCTACTTTTTTTGAAAAGCTCTTGTGCACAGCAAAAATTAATTTAAAGAAAAAAAAAGTTTGACTTTGACGGGCGTCGAACCCTCGTTTTCACGTACACTAGGCAGAGGATGAAACCACTGAACCAACCGTGCCAAAGAGAAAATGTTGCATTCACACGGTTTTAATAGCCTACAAACTTTTACCAAAATATGTAAATGAGACAGAAAGTACGTGGGAAAAAAATTTCGCGACCGGGCCTGCGTCAGTGATTCAAAGCCTCTATACAAGTATGCGAAACTGCCAGGATTAACCTCTGCAAGAAGCTTTCCCAGTCCGAGGATAAAAATTCATCAATCAATCAAAATAAAATGTTTGTGATGAGCAGAATGGTAACACTTGGAACCACCTTTTTGTTAACGTATAGCGTCAAGAGGTCAGCGCTAATCTATAAGAAAGGGGAAAGTTGGAAGTCAAATATGATGCTATTGGTAGTCTATTCCTTCGCATCGCATTGGCATGCAGCAGAGGCCCCCATGTCTCAACATGTCAAACAAGCATTAGGCCTACTGTAGCCTACCTTAGTGTAATGACAAATTTTCATCAATTTTATATGGAACAATGTGTACGATTAAGTCTTATTTTATTATAAAGCTTCGGGCCTGTGAGTTTTAAAATTTTTGCATTAAATTTCACTTACGGTTTCATATTTCTAAATATTCCGCTTTGAGATAATAGATACGTATAAATGTAATCTACAATACCTACTGAAAAGAATAACAAGTGGATTTTTAAAAAAATCATTGCTCAGCAGCGTCTTTGCTTTTCTGATCAGCTCTGAATCTTCACCGTCCTGTAAAACAATGCGGTTCAAATGCTTTGTGTGGGTAATTTTTAAATGCGGTGATGTTTTGATTGGAGTCGGGTATCAAGCTACGGAGTATCAAATGACAAGCCATGACATTGTGCAAGATTTTGAATGATTGCAAGCCTGGTGTTGTCACTGACATGATTACCTGGATGCCTGTCCTTACTGCTTTTATAAGTTGCTCGTCTGAGCAGTGGTAGATAAGTATAGTAGGTTGTTATCAGAGGTGGGCATCTGCTACTCAGTAGCACGCTTCTCACTACCGCTACTCTGCTAAAGTAGTGCGCGCTACTGCTACTTCTGTCGCTACTTTTATCTTAACTGACACAGAACGTCCTTTATTGTGACGTTAAATGACCTTGAAAACGAATGACATCATTCGTTTACTCTGCCATTTCAAAGTCGTTATGGAAAGCACGTTGTAGGAGAAATTTATTGTTGCGCATATTTCAAAAACACGAGCATTTGGAAATGCTAGTCGCTGAGTCCTTCCGCTTGGCATCAGCACGTCTTTTCCGACAGAAAAAGGTCTCTCCACCGCAGCACTGGAAGGAATGAAGAGTTGCATTTAATGAAAAGACGTTGTACATCGGCACTGGGTAATCTTTCCAGAAACTTGCTTGAAGAATAGACTAACAAGACATAAATGGATATACGTATCACTGAGAGAGAAATGAAAACGGACAATGCCTTCTTCATATTCAGGGATATCTATAACTAGGCTACTTCATATTTTAGAAAAACACTCCATGATAGTCATTAACAATAAATTTCAAATGAATCAAAGTAAACTTCAAACTTTCACGTATCCAACTAGCTACAAAGCACAATTAGATTACATTCTTATCAATAAGAAATGGAAAATTTGTGCTCAAAAAATCATACCAAAGACTGCGAATCCTACTACATTATCCTCCCACATAATTCAGAATATTGAATGGACACAAAAAGGATTCGTTTGAGTTTACAAGCGAACAAACCACCAAAAAATAAAATAAGATTAAACTGGACTGCCCTGAACGACTTGAAAATCAGAGAACAATTTAGCGTAGAAGAACGAAGCAGACATAAAGTTCTATATGCTTTGGATGATGAACAATGTGCTCATTCTAATTATGAATCAATGACTCAAGCGACTCACAAAGCCGCCGAAGATATTCAACCTAAAACAAGAATAACAAGAAAGAATGGACCATGAGAAGATAAAGATATATCTGCCAAAAGAAAACAAGTGAAACAAGCATATACCACACAACCAAAACAAACTCGAAACAATACAATGATATTAAAGCGAAGAAAGAATTAACAGAAAAGTACAGGAAAAAGCAAGAAGGCTATATCAAACAAAAAATTACTCTTATCCAAAGTGCAGCATGACAAAAACAAGGGAAACTATCTAGCAATAATAAGCAATAATGAGAATCAATGTTGATGATGTCCGGGTTGCGAATATTTTTCCCACGAACTGTTTGTCTTACTTGCATATTTCTGTAAGTGTAGCCATTACAAGTTACCGCGTGCGGTAACTGGTGTGGTTTTACCGATTCACTTTTTTTGCCTGGTTTTCAAAGTCAGCAGCCAATTTTCGCCCTCCAGGTATGAATCTAAACATTGAACTTGAAAAATAACAAAGCCTGGAGACATACCTAGTCAAGCTAAGTTTAAAAATTTGAGAAAAGAAATGGATTCTGGTCACTTTAAAAGTAAGATTTTCCGAATTGGTTAAGAATTAACCCTAACCCTAAGAATTAACTCTAACCCATTAACCTTAACCCTCCGGTTTTGAAAAGCTTTTGTGCACAGCAAAAATTAATTTAAAGAAAAAAAAATTGACTTGGATGGGCGTCGAACCGTTGTTCTCACGAACATTAGGCACAAGATGAAACCACAGAACTAAACATGCCAACGAAAAAATGTTTGCATTCACATATTAATGCGAACTCCATGCGAAGTAACCGACAGATAAAATTACCGCCGGGTAAACCATAATGGCTTCACTTACCGAAATATGTAAATGAGACAGAAAGTTTGTGGGAAAAAAAAAACTTTGCGTCCGGGCACGCCCGAATGCAAGGTGATGATGATTAAAATATTTGAGTACGCCTACCTCGTTTCATAACATAAAATTAACCATTACCTTATGCTAAAAGTGGTATATTCACTGCATATATGAAAAGCATGCAACACAACTCTGTTCAGCGCAACAAGAATGTCCACTGATTTCAAGGAGGTTTTAAAGTACTTTTGTAAGAGTGAGCAAGTTACAGTACTTATTTACACTTTTAACACATGGAAAATGTCTCTTTCGATTAAAACATGTCAATCTATGCCCGGATTTAAGGTTTTTCTATAATTTTTTTTTTTAAATTAATAGAATTTTTGCGACATTCACAAAGAACTTTTGATTTTTTTATGTGTACCGTAACATAGCATGATTGCTTTAGACTTAAACATTCAAAGTAATGCGGAAGGACAGAAACACAATCATGATTATGTATTTAATTTGGACCTACAAACTTCATAAAAGTAAGCATGGTATTATAAGCTACTCGATTTGATTTGACTAAGGTGCATCAAAAGATAGCATTAGAAAACAAAAATTGTCGTTGCATTGACACTGACACTCGCCCTTGCCTCAATTTGTGGTGCTAAATTCAATATTCAATGTAGTTGGTTTGATAACTGAAAGTTTTTTTGTTTCAAAGTGTTTATCAAAACGTTTTCTAAAACATTTCGTGTCTTTTCATACAGTGAATTTTTTTTTTCAAATATATTTATTTATTTTTTGTTTCCAACTAACGTCATTAGATATTGTGAAGGGAGCGCTCTTCCTGGCCATCAACACAGGACTGATAGCTAGAAAGAAATTGTCATTAGAAATTGTCTAAGAAATTCTTATTTACCTACTAAAAGTGAACATTACTGAAAATAAAATTATTTCAAAAATATTTATCAAAGTTTTTTTAAGACATTTTATATCTTTTCATAGATTGAAAAATACTTTTTCCAAAAATTTTATCAGTGTTTTTATTTTGTTTTAAACGAACGTCATTAAAAATTATCTAAGAAAGTTTTTTTTTACATACCACAAGTAAACATTTTTGAATTTTTTTTTCAAAAGTCTTTATCAAATTTTTTTCTAAGACATTTTATGCCAGCCAACAGATTTTCTGCCATTCAACATTTTTCTGTTTAGCAAATTTTTAAAGTTTTATCGCAAAATAATAGGGCTTGCTTTATACTAACCATACATTTATAACAAGAATTTCATTCTGAAATCACGTTAACCACCGCTCAAAAAAAAATTGTGAGCTTAGGCCTGCCAGCAGGTTATACCAAGAAATTTAATAAGGGCATCGTTTAAGGGAGCACCACTTAGACCCCCATTTTGTCAACTGTTTCAATAAATAACCAAAAGTGTACGTAAGTTAGAAATAAACTATAGCGACAATTTTGATAAATAACCTAAAATAGGCTCATATAATTACAGAATGTTTTGCCTCCAGGGTGTGTTAACATCCAAACCCAATCACCACCCCTTGCACACAGTTTAGTATGCAAGCTTAACTACATAGCATAAGCGAATACAAAGTGTTCATCTAATGTGAAACTACTGTACAGTCTCTGTGGGTCGAGTCGGTTAACAAACCGGTATATGTTTGGCAAGCTGTACCCCAGTCTTCGAGAATTGCATGCGTCCACTGGTCTACAAGGTGTTCTCAAAACAGTCCCAAAGACAGATTGATGAATGACAGTTTCCACAAAAACTTTAAAACAAGGCATAGAAAATCATTTTGAGTGCCGCCAATACTCAAGTCTGAAACATTTTACAAATATGATGTGGAGCCAGTTTCCTTTGCTCCCTTTCGTTTTGTGTTTTATTGGTGCTCTCTATTGCCATCTCCCCATACATGTCTTGTAAATTACGATAAATTTAGTTTTCTGGATTTATGTCCGCCATAGAAAGGAGCACTAGCAAGTGAGTTTCATCTCAAATTTAATTATTGTTTTTATATTTCAGCAAAGTAACAAATTGTTAAGTTAAAATCAGTTGATCTAGAAGGCTACATTGGAATACACAATTGTTGTGTCATAAACAACATTGAAGGTTATCGTCCACTGATACCTGTTCGTTTGTCTCTGGCGGTATAGGTGTTTGCTTAGGTTCAGGGACGCCGGAGCGATTTTTGATTAGGTGCAGGATTATGAAAAAAGGGCACTTTTGTTGTTGAAAGGCCTTTTTTAAGTTTTAAGATAAGTTATAGCGATAATGCTCATCTATCTGCTCATTATCGAGTAATGATTTAACAAGTGTAGGCTATACAAAGAACAATGGCACGAAAGGACATCATGCTATGTTATAATGATGTAACCTACTGTGATACAGACTTTTGTGTTGTGAATGTTATTTTGAGGCAATAATGAAAGATTACAATTAGGCTAAAAGCGAATAGCAGAAATTGTTAAATTGCAAATTGTGCAGTAGCTTAGCCTACATGACAAAAGGGCACCATTGTCCCATCTGCCCTACCTTTTTTCTAACTATGCTTTTTACCATGTAGCCTACGACCTGGGTGACCTATGACCTATAATTTTGGCTTTGTTGAACACTTGTTATACTTACCAATCCATAAACTGCATATTAATACAAATTTGCTAGTGCCATTCTAATAACGACGACGACGACGACGAGTAAAGTTTCTACATCATTTTAATTTAAGTCCCTTTAAAGTCTCAGACCATTCGTTGGTCGGAGCTCACTGCAGAGCAAAACTTGCTACTTTTTTCAGGAAAGTGGTTGATGTGGTGATTAGTACCACAACCTTTTAGATCAGGGGTTCTTAAACTTTTTGGGCTGCCCCCTTCTTGACATCACCTTTAAATCTTATGCTCCACTTTTTTCGTTTAAGTTACAAATCAAAATCAAACTGCATAAGTTCTATATGTTTTGGATTTTAAAGCACACAAAGATAATGTTCCGTCATGATATCAATCAAAAGATTAAGTGGAATACAATCTCTTTTTCCTGGCATGAAAGAAAAGGATGTAGCAGCTTTTCTGAAGCCAGCAGTTTAATTCGTGGCTTAGTTGAAGACAATGCACATGGCATGTCAGGTTCACAGTCAAGTTTGTTCCAAGCTTGCTTTTTCACACTTAGCTTACTAGTGCAGCGAAGCCATTCTAGTCAATCTCTTTTGGCGAACGAAAATTTACCAAGAGAAATTTTCTAACTCCAGCAAATTTAAAAAATGTTAACAACTAAACTTGATTATTCATACAGTTACAGCTGGAAGCTGCAAAAGAGCACATCGATAGTTTAAAAAAAAGCGCTCCTGATCGGTGTCAAACTGATGCCCTTTGGAATACGAGATCGATGCGGTCGCTTTGGGCCACGGACATTTTACACTAAAACTTGTCGAGTTTAGAGGTTATAAAAGCAGCTTTTTTGTTGTTGAGAGCAGATAAGGCGAGAAAAAATACGTCATGCTTGAATGAACAAGTGCATAATATTCACAATATGTGATAAAAATAGCGATTGCGTTCTAGATATCTCAGATTCGGATCCGAAGTAATTTTATGTCTGAAATTTTATAATAAATGTATTTCACCACACCGTCCACACGAAAGATTCACCCTTTTGTAAAAGTCGTTTACAAAATGGATTCATTAAATTCAGCAGCTTGCTATTCAGTAGGTGTATCAAGGTCTACTTAACCCAGGCATGTCTAACCTGCGGCCGGTGGGCCACAGTGCGGCCCGCCTGAGATTTTTGTGCAGCCCGCTAGTCATTTTCACTCCAAGTAGTGTTTTGAACTTTGAATCTTATCCTAATTAAAATTACCAGTCAGCTTTTAGGGGCGCATTAATGGTATAGTATGGGAGCAACAGGATTATATAGACTATAACTATGAAAAACGAGCAATTATTTTCATCCATGAAAAAGATCAAAACTGCAGAAAGAAACAGACTGACCGACAAACACTTAGCAAACATCCTAAGAATCAAGACAACGTCCTTTAATGCAAATGTTGATAACACCTTAGTTGGAAAACAATGTCAAAAATGTTATTGACGTTGTATTGTAAAAATAAATTTTTGTTTATTTCTATGCGTGTGTTATTTGTTCCTATTTTCAAAGATGAAATGAATGGTTTTTAATTGTTTCTTTATGTAGGCTACCCATTTTTTTGAAATTTATTAGGTTCTGCGGCCCATTGAATTATTTCAAGTGACAATGCGGCCCACTATAATAAAAGGTTGGGCATCCCTGACTTAGCCTACTACTGTACGTCATGCATGGCTTGTCACCTCTTATGGGATTTTTGGTCCCACATAACAAGCATCTGTATGTTCAATACAATACTTTATTCAGCGCTGTATTAACTCCGGCAACAGTCTGATAAATTCTGACTGTTTTTACAGATCAGGCTATACTTCAAACATTATCAGGAAGTTCTTTATCTTGATCATTGATTGGTTATAGCCTACTGTCTGGTTTGCTTGTTTTTTCGTTTTTGTGTGGTTACTTTGGACAAAATTTTGTTTGCAATTGACACCTATTGACACAAAAAATGACACCTATGTCCTATAGGTCTACTAACTTTACTAGCTTATTCACTTATCTTACCTGTGAATGTACGTTGGCGCTAAAAGCTGCAGAACATATCACATCCATGGACAACTTTCCAAACGTTCTGGAGATAAAATACAAGACAACGAAATTCATTTAAAAGTTTTAGCAGTGAAAACTTTGACAACAGAAATTGCACCCTGTTTGTTATTAAAAAAATTATGCTTTTGAAACAATGTGCTTTTTGGCGTGATTTGAACACTATTGTACATTACCCTTTTTTATGTCTAGAAAAATAATAAATTTGGCTAATTACTCGATTCCATAGCTTGATCAACCAGCATAAAGCTTTTTCAATGACATTAATATTGAAGGTACCAGCAACTACGATTTCATTCCGTGCCTAAGAGTGTATTTCAGAGATAGCTTTATTTCGCAGCCACGGGATTGGAAAAGGAAAATATATAAATGACATCTTGTGCTCTAAAGGAAACCATGAAACAACAGATCTCGATGACCTGGCAATCAGGCGTAGCCTACGTCAATGGAGCCTTTAACCATAAACGTTTGACTTTATACTTACTCTTTTACGTCAAACTTTCCATTTTCAATCGAGTCATTTTTCCTCAAAACATCCATCAAATTATCAGTACACTGTTCAACTATGCCCATCATTTCTTTTAATTTTGAAGTAGAAAATGTAGACGAAAGCGTACTTCTGCAATAAAATCTGTAATGTAGTAGGCTACTCTTCAAAGAAAAGGCTTGGCAGTTTCCGAGTATTTTTTCTTGCAACTAATAATCATTAGCCCACGATTCGCTTTAGCCTGACATATATAAATTTCCAACCTTTCAAATAGTCTATGCCTAAATAAATGCTAAAACCAAGCTAAGTTTAAAGTTTGATTAAAATTTGGATGCATTTTGAACTAACGTAGGACTTAGCACAACTTACTTATTTAACAAAAAGTTATGAAAATTTGTATTAGCCTACATGATTGCTACCAAGCCTTCCACTACTATAGGCCAAAATTTTCACAAGACAAAGCTGTTTACCTTATTCTTTTCCACTGTTTACCGGTAACTATATTCAAAGCAGAATTCATTTCTTTGCCGTTTACTTTGTTGAACATTTTCTAAACACAGTTAATACGTCTAAAACTGTTTTTCTTATTTATTTAAAATAAAATGACACTGTATACTTTGCAAAAATTGGCTAGGCTACAGTAAAATTGTCTTCATTTTGGTAACCACATTTATTTTTAAGAGACCAGCAGAAGGCTTTCAAATATATAGTTGTTTGCTTACTAGAGAATATTTGTTAGAACTGGCTAAAAAAATGAACAAGTTATAGTTGTTTTTCGAAGATTTCGAAGGGTTTTCAAAATTTTTCTTGTTGCGTACCCTTTCGATTTATTTGCATGCATGGCGCACTTCTTAAAAATAATGTAGGTTAGCATAAAATGCACGCGGTTGAAAAGACAGAACGCACAGCCAGTGAGGCTGTTGAGTGTACTCCACGTGTCCAGCGCTCCTTTCTCTTTGAATCCAATCTTGCCAGCAGGGCTGTTGCTGAGTTGGTGGTGGTGGTGCCCTGGGGGGAACGGAGGAAGTCGCGGTAGAGCCTGTCGCATTCCACATCCCAGCAAGGTATGTAGTTTTTCTGTCGACCTCGCGAGACGGAGTCTTTTGCCGCAGATATGATTGCATCACAGAAGTCCTGGTAGGCTTCGTCCACTTTCATGGTGTGTGGGGATGGGAGGTAGCCTACTGCGTAGCTTCGTTTGTGAGGAAGCTGTAGTATTCCCAATCGGCCTTTCTGAAGTTCCACTGCTTGACAGGCTTGCTCGGAATAGGTGTGGCGAGCAGGAAAGACGTGATAAGCGAGGGTCGATGTTGAGACCTTGGGAACTTCTCTAGCACACGTCTGTCCGGCTGGCGATCATCGGGGTCATCACTTGCAAAAGCCAGGTCTGGGTTCGTGCCAGTGTTCCAACAACCGGAGAGGAAGCTCGCTGCGCCCTTAGGATCGTATAAGAGAGCGAGGTTGTTGTTGGTTGCCAAAGCGGCCAGACTTTCTCCGTCGTTGTTGATGGAGTTGTAGCCCCAGTCAGTGTGGTGGCAGTTAAAATTGCCAGCGTCGAGGCCGGGGTGGGAGAACACCGGGATGGCTGTTGATGTTATCCGCGAAGGTGGTGGCTTGTAGACATTGACGATGTTGTAGCTTGCTACATCTACACAAAGCCACTCGATCTCCGATCGAGCTTGGGATTGATCAACCAAGGACCAGCTCAGCCGGTCATGGACAAAAGTGGCAAGGCCGTGTTTCCTGCTGTAGGTTGCGCCTGCGAGTGTGAAGTTGGTTAGTACCAACTTATCCACAGATGTGCAGTGGGTCTCCTGGAGGAGGATGATGAGGGCTTGATGCTTGGTGGCCAGGTGCTCAATGATGCTGAGCTTGCTGGCCGTGATGCCCTCGGTGTTCAGCTGCAGTACGGTAGGTCGTCGGTACTTTTCGACAGTGCGAGCACTGCCGTGCCCTGAAAAGGGCACCCCCCTACCCATTCTGCGCTGAACAGTCTCGTTAAGTCAATGAATTGTGATTAAGCGAGCAAGAAAATTTTAAAACTTTAGAAAAGTTATACGATTTTTCTCGATTTTAGAAAAGGTGATTCATTGAGCAAACTAAACAAATGAAGCCGACTTTATGGCGGACCGGAACAAACATTACAACAGATCAACGGTAAAGAACCACTGGTTTAAACAATCACAAAAATCTGCATATTCAAAATAAAAAAAAATGTTACCTTGGTTTTGATAGGTGTTCAGTGAACACCTCAAACACCTGGAATATGGGGCCATTAAAAAGTATGTCTGTGCCTCTTGCTTGGTTCATGTCGAAGTTAATTTATTACCTGCCTGTCCCTGAATGTCGAAGCTTCTTTTATAAAAATCTGTTTCAAAATTTCTGGATCACTGATGAATACGCTTGGTTGCAGGAAATTGTAAGCTCTACAAAAACATAGTGCACAACAATAATAAAGAAAAATTGAAGCGTTTCACTAGATTGCTATCAATACAATGAGATGTTGATTTATCTGTAAAATGAGGTTACTGTATGTAAATTTCCAATTAATTGGTATTTTTATGTAGGCCTATTGTAAAAATAGGCTGAGAGACATCTTAAATGATTGGGTCACGTCGTGGGAGACAAATATTTTATGTCGCAAGAAGAATGAGACAATCAGAAGCTGATAAAGTGAGGAAGGTCGAAAATAAGATGGTGAAACTGTGAGAAAGAAGATATGGAAATATTGGAAGCGAAGAAAGATGCTGCTGAAAGCGTGATGTGGAGGACTGCAATGTGCATCGGCGACTCGACTTGAAGTGGGAATAAAGCCAGAAGAAAAATAATGTAGGCCTACTGTACAAAGTGTATTTCGAATCAAAAACCTTTAAATAAAAATTTGACTTATGGCGTTGGGTAAGTAGGGTACGTTAACATAATTAGTCTTGTAGTTGTAAGTTTAAGCAAACACCTAAATTGTGAGGAAGCACCACTGGATACGCTTACTTATTGTAATTCCAGAAAATTATGGAGATTGTGCTAGAACATCATGCAGAAAATAATTATTATGGTCAGTCATTTGTGTCGACAAGTTTTTGGTGGCATACTACCTAAAAGAGATTGGTTTGTCTTGATTGGTTTGTTTGTTTTGATTTGATTGCATTGGTTTGTCTTGATTGGTTCGAATTTTTATCCTCGGACTGACAAAGCCTCTGATAGGTTACTTTTAGCAGTTTCGCATACTTGTAGAGGCTTTGAACCACTGATGCAGGGCTGGTTACCGAGGATGACAGAGTGATGTTTCCTTTTGTTGTTGTAAATAACTTCATCCACTAGGTGCCGCTGAATGGAGCAGTCCTGAAATACGTTGCTCAAGCGCACACCTCGAGAGTCGAACCTGCGCCACTAGATTTTGAGATTTCTTTGTGTAGAAAGTCGGGCGCTTAACCACTGAGCTAGTGGGGCGGTTTTAATGACTTGCGTGACTAAAATCACTCAAGAAGGTCGATATTTTGTTTTTTTGATTTTCAGAAACTCGATTGAAGTTGTTTCATTTAATTACCTAAATAATTACAGATTTCAATCAGTGGTTTTCAAACTGGAGATTGCGACCCTTGTGGGGTCGCGAGATATCTGGAAATCCAGTGCCTATTTTCATTTGTTTATTTTTTATTTTTCGAAAAATGTATAAGAACCGTAGTTTTTCGCAATTGACGATTCCTCAATCTAGAGTTATCCTACCGTTTATCTTTAAGACGTTGCAAAGCCTACAACAAAAGGAAAGCATTTGATATTTTTCACCAAGTAGCCTACGTTGCTTTGTGCAGAGTAAAGTGAATCAGAAACCGTGCTATGGCAGAAAAGCGAAGTTATTTGGAATCAAATTCTTGTTGATTTATGCATATCAGTTTCTACCCTCTGTGGATCCTTCTCTTGCGTCATTGATGAATCTTAGAGATATTTGCTGGTACAACCCTTCATTTTCTTTAAAATTTAATACATAGGCCTATTGATGCCGCTAGTATCCAATTTTTTTCTATTTTGGATCCATCTTAGATGATTGTTATGTCTTACCTTCAGTGACAAGTTCCTGTCTTTTTCTCAGATTTTTATTTTTAACAGATTCAAATAATTTCTTAGCACAACTTTTCTCAAAAAAAATCGTATCTTCTAATTGGCGAGAAAATTACGTTTCGCTGAAGTCCAAAATTACAAATTAAATCAATTCTCATTGGGCTTATTAATCACTCTAGGAAACCATCATCTTAACTGAAACTATATCTTTACTTTCATTTCACTACAGAGATGCATAAAGTCGAAACATTGGCCACTGTCTGTAGTTAACATTGTCTTTTTAGACCTTATCTTAAAAGAAATAAAATTAGAGTCAAAAGTTATGTAATTTTCACTTTGTGTGGAACTACATGTACTGTACTTAAAAGAGTACTGATATTTATTTATTCAATTGTTGATATATGCATATCAGTTTGTATCCTCTGTGGATCCTTCTCTTGTATGAGTTGCCAATCTTATTGGTGTTTGCTGGTGATAGCCTACAGTTCAGTAACGTTAGTTTTGCGTTATGGTTATTGCCTATGGTTCTATGCAGAACATCGGATAGGCAACCTCTAAAGCAACGATCAACGCATTAAAACAGATCTTTACGATAGAAGGTTGCCCAGACACGATTGTCTCAGAAAACGGAAGTCAGTTCACGTCTGGGGAGTTCAAGAAATTTTGTTCGATATTAGGAATAGATCACATCACCTCACCACCACCAGTATTCCATCCAGCTTCAAATGGCTGAGCGGAACGCTTTGTACAAACCTTTAAAAGGACATGGACACAAACTGCAAGGGAGAAGTGAACAAGCAAGATGCTCATCTGTTAGTTAGTACTTACGACGTACAGAAGCACACCTCACCCATGCCTCGATTAGAAGACTCCAGCCGAACTTCTTATGGGCGCCAGCCGGAGACGCTATTGTCTTTGTTCTCTCCAATCGAAAAAAGTTATTCAAAACAAGGACCTGCATCTCAAACAAGCGAAGCTATGAAGAAGGTCCTTAGTTTATGCTCGAAACTATGCATCTGGTTCGAAGTGGCTACCAGGTGGGGTAATTGAAAGACGGGGACGTATCCTGTACAACGTACGAAAGGAACGAGACGTTCGGAGGAGACATATAAATCAACTTCAGCCCAGGTTTAAAAACGTTCAAACTGAAAATAAAAGTGAATTTTCTGATTCAAATAAAGATAAGATTGCACCACTTCTAAAGAAAAAGTCTGAACTGACTAATGCCAATGAACACTCTGGGCATAGTGAAGCACTGAAGCTGTCCCGCAGAGACGCTATCCCGTTCGAAACAGACGCAAACCTAATTTTTATCAAGCTTAGCCAATACGTTTGTTAGTCGTATGTGCTTCTGACCCTAATTGTAATATGACCATTATTACAGCGATCTGTTAGAAGCACTATATATTATTGTGTATGTTGTGATTATTGTGATTGTTGTAATTATTGTGATTATTGTTGTGATTATATTGTTGTGATTATTGCCTTAGTGTTAGTGCATTGCACCGAGTCACGTGCACTTGATTACGTCGTGCCGCCGTGTGGCCGTAAGTAGTTTGTAATTATTGCAGCAGGACTTGGTACCTTCTGCACAGTGATTTCTGACTTGTACACATAGCCTTACTCGTGTTAAGACCTTTTTTCAATTCCTTTGCGTTTGTGGGTTTCTGTAGCTATTCTGCAGTACCTACAAGCGTAACAGCTGGTACACCCTTTAATTTCTTTGAATTTTTATTTGGAATCCTTTGTCAAATACGAATTTTGTCAGTATCGTTTCAAATGGCATTGAAAAACTTTAGTGTGTACTTTGTATGAAAGTTCTTTCAACAACCGTTCCACGCATTGACAAGCTTGTTAAAAAAGATACAACACCAACCATCTCACTGAACCTGATGATTTCAATAAAGCCATTAAAGATTGCTATAAGTTTAACCTCTAAAAATGTAGCTCTTGTTCAATATTTTTACTCCTAATGTAGCCAAGCTTAATAGGAAATGTAAATAGTAAGTTGGAGGAAAAGTACCATAATGCAAGCAGTAGGCTAATAACATTGTGAAAAGACGTTTTTGATTTCAGAAGTTTACATTAGAACAACGAAACGTAACATAGACTGGACTTTTTTTTATTAATTAGTAAAATTTAACATTAATTACGTTTTTATTGAACAGTTTTATGGGGGTTGCAGTGCAACAAACTTTAAAAACCCTTGAATTAAGTGGTATTGGAACATTAAGCTAGTCAAAGTTACCACTGTCATAATTCACTTACCCATAAACGAGACCGAATTTTTTCTTTCGAACAAGATCTTGATTGAATAGCTAAAAACATTTTTTTGTCGACATATAGCCTACATGTTGTAGCTTAGTTACTATTTTCTTTTGGAATATAATAGCCTATGTTATTGCAATAACATCTCCAAGTAATAATTTTTGCTTTGATTTTTGCAATAGACTATACTATACGAGGTCTACAGTACCGCATATTAAAAATGAATGATCGATCAAGTATTTTTTCGAAACTAGCTTCTTATAAAAAGTGTTTGATCCATCAGCTAACTATATTGTATAGCTTAACTTAACTAACATACAGCCAACTATATCCCATAGCAATCTTTCCTCAGGCCATGCCAACGTGCAGCTTCAAACTTGACTGGAGGCCGATCTATTGTAGCCAAAATCGCTAGTATAATTTGACAGTTTAAGTAGTAGTTAACAAATATATTCTTTCTGTATATTTTTGGGTTTTTGAGCTACTTTTGGGCTATTGTTACCATACAAAAATGGACTAGCTTTTGGTACTTCTGCTGGACATCCGAAAATCATCTGGCAACAGTGGTAATACAGAAAGATTTGTCATTTTTAAATTAACTTAAAAAATTTATTGATTTGAAATTCAGTGATCACACTTTGGCATTTTTGATTCTCGAAACTATCATTTCAAATTTATATTAAATAAATTTAGCTTAAATTTTAAAGTCGAAATTGCATCAGCCTCCAGTCAGGCCTCTAGGTCGCAGTTTGGCAAGGCCTGCGTGTAGCCTACTGTGTATAGAATGCTATGCTTTATCCTCACCGTGTCATTGTCTTTCATTAGTTCGCCTAAGTTGCCAAATCCCAAAATTGAAGGTGGGTCATGGGGAATGTTAAGGTTCTTCAGTACCTGCCATCTCTTGTGTATATAAAGGCTACAAAACATCAAAGTTAAACAAAGCCAAGACAAGATTTTTTTCATAAAAACTGAATTGAAATTTCAAAGTGCTTCATTGAATATCTCTCAAAAAGGTTGTAGGGGAAGCCGGGGCAAGTTGTGCAACGGGGCAAGTTGTGCAAGTCCCCGTTTGAAAAGAAATAAAGAGCGTAATAAATCTTTAGCGCCATTATTATATTTTACCCATAATGCCCTTAAAGCACATGAATCGCAATTATCAGATTATTAGGCAGGTTAGGCTTGATCAACGATATAAGGTTTTTAGGTCTTAGGATCTAAATTCGGATGCAAACAAAATTTTGTTTTTTTGGATGCATAGTAGAACTAGTCAAACTTTAGCAGTAGGGGTCAGTAGACATAAGATGTGGTTGTATTTTCGCAGTTGTTATTTTCGCATTTGTATTTTTTGGTTGTAATCGAAGCTTCAGGTCCTACATCAACTTACCCCATGGTGCTGCACAACTTACCCCGGAACAATAATCTGGGGCAAGTTGTGCTATCGTTACTTAAACTCGAATACAGTACAAAATAATAAATAAAACCAACCAGTTTTTGTCTTAAAACTTGGCTTGTTAGTATGTTTTTGAAATCCAATACTTGAGTCTTCGAAAAATTTAGTGAAAAAAAAAAAAAGGATTAAAAAAACCTGCTCAACTTGCCCCGCCTTCCCCTATAACTTGAATCAGAGTGTAATTTGGACAAGTCCCCTTAATCCCCAAAAAAAAAATGTTTTGACAATGTTTGGACACAGCTTGATATTATAGCTTTGGTAGAGAGGTACTTTTTAAAAACCATAGACAGACAATCGATAACAACTTAATAACATTGAATTGCATAATTCAAAATTAATACAGAAATGAAATAGATACAGACTTGATACAGACTACAGACTTGATATTAAGACGCTAATAGCCCAAATGTGAAAAAAATAGTAGCTCATTGGTGGAGAAACATGCAATCTTACTTTTGCTGCTGAAAAATAATGTTTACCGGTAGCCCCAGCGACCGAACACCCCTTTCTGAGAATACTCTGCTCGCCTCCGTAGTCTAAGGGCAAGGCTAAAAAGATACTCTAAAAATAGCCTGCCCCATTATACCCTGGCCAGCCTGCCGCAGCTGGTGGGAATCCCTACAGACGGTCGAAAAAACAAAAACAAATAATTTAGTCTCAAAATGCTTCATAGAATGTCTGAACTTTGCTCGACAACCCAAATTCCAACAGACCTGCTCATAAAACTGCTCTTCTGGCCAGAAAACTAATCCGCTAGAGTCGGCTAGACCATTGATATTGCTGCCCTGAGTGAAACCTGCTTTGCGGATACAGGACAATTGTCTCAAATAGGAGGCGGCTACATCCTCTTCTGCAGTGGTCGCAACATTGACGATCGCTTTAAGTCTGGTGTTGGATTGGCCATTAAGTCTCTTCATGTGAAGAAGCTAACTAAAATATCAGATGAGGATCATGAGGTTAATATCACCGTCTAATGTCAATGCATCTTCTCATGGAAAAAAAACATACCACTTTGATTAATGCGCCAATCTACCATGCCTTTGATTAATACGCCAATCTACCAATCTACCATGACCAAAACACTGAAACAAAAAGGAAAATTTTACGAAAAACTAGATTCTCTTATTACTTTCATTCCAAAATCGGAGAATTTTATTCGTTTTTGGCGATAGCGACTTTAATGTTCGTGTTGGCTGTAAACCCCGCAGGTCTGGAATAGAGTTATTGAAAAACATGATATAGGAAAGTTCAATAGCAATGGTCTTCGTCTGCTGAAAGCCTGTGCCACTTAATGCACACGTTTTTAGATGCATAATAGATGTACCCCCGCTTTAAGCACTGACATCTCGTTGAGTATATACTATCAAAGACAAAGAAAAACATGATGTACTTGTGACTAAAGCCATGTGTGGCACTGACTGCTGGATTGATCACCGCTTGATAGTCTCCAAACTATCATTTCACATCAAACCCAAGAGAAGACAAAATGGTTCAGCATAAAACGGCTAAATTCTCCTGACGCTGTAAAAGAGTTTGAATGCGCTCTGAGAAATAATCCTTCATATACAACCAGTAGCGGCAACTTCATTGAAAGTCAGTGGACCACTTTACGAGACACATTACACTCCACTGCATCTGAGATAGCCTACTATAGGCCTTGCAGTCAGAAACCATCAAGACTGGTTTGATGAGAATAATGTTGAGATCACGGACATGCTAGAAGTCAAGCGACTTTTACTCAGAGATCATCAGCGCAACCCCTTGGATGCTTCCAAGACAGCTGTTTTTACCAACATACGCAGCAGTGTGCAACATGCGACCCTCTTGGCCTAGCATCAAAGCTGATGAGATCCAAAGCTATGCCGGTAGGCACGACACTAAGCGTTTCTACACAGCCCTAAAACTGTGTATGGCCCGTCCTGTCTACCACCAAATCACATCTTCTTTTAACATCAATGGTTCAACTCTACTCAGTAACAAGAGCCAAATTTTAAAAAGATGAGCTGAACACTTCCATGACATTGTCAAAAGGCCAGTTGAAACAAGCAATGAATCAATTGGTCGCCTCCGTCAGATGTCCATCAATCGTGAGCTTTGAACAACTATCGAGGAATCTTCCTCCTGTCAATTGCTGGAAAACTTCTTGCTCGTGTTCTATTGAACTGCTTCCTAAAACATCTTGAGAAAGGCCTCCCTCAAAGCAAGTGTGGATTTTGCCAGGGCCCAGGAACTGTATACATCAGCGGTTCCCAAACTTTTTTGTTGACGGCGCCCTTTGAAAACTTATAAACACTCGCGGCGCCGTAATGAATTTAAAATCTTGCAAATTTCGAGTTATATTAAAAATTGTTTTATAAAATCATGATTGTTCAAATGCAAAATACTGAAAGCATCTAATGTGAGCAATGAGCTTGTTGCTCTATGCACATTTATCAAAACGCTTGCAATGTTTGATATTGCAATACGCATCTCGCCTTCAATGTCAATCTTATTACGGTACTTCGACTTGATTACTGCTACAGCAGAAAAACCGGCTTAGCACAAATATGACGTTGCAATCGGGACAAAAACACGGAAAGCTTTACAGCCTACAAGATGAAATTCAGATTGAGCCTTAACCCAAAATGAAACAAGTAAATTAGGTTTGTATTTGCTTTTTAAAGTGAGATCTAAAGAAAAATCAGTAAATTCTTCAGCCTATTACTCAATAAAAAGAAGGCCAAGAAAAAATAGACATGTTTATTGTTGCAAACACAAAAATCGTGCGCTACCTTACAAATACAGTAGCATAGGCTAAATGTGTGCGTGTTAGTAGTTTGTCAGCTTCTACCTGAATACCAAAGTTATGCTCCTCAAACCAAACCCAAATATTACAGTAAAATAAGTACAAATTAAAAATTGTGATTGTTGTAATTATTAAGTTATGCCGTTACGCAACTTCAATATCGTTGATTTTCTTTTGGTGTTCCACATTTTTTTTTTAATTAGCCTACACAAGTGTTCCTAAGTTCAAAAAAGGTTGAAAAACAATAGACGAAACCACAACGCTTTATACGTGAAAGCATATAATGTGAAAAACGCAACAAATTTCACGGTGCATCTGGCAAAGTCTTGCGGGGCACGTCCGCCTCGCCCAGCTTAGGAACCGCTGCAAAGATTATTCTATGTAAATAAGGATCTTCTGATGATCCCTCTTTTAGGGTGAAACAGGCTGTAGAGGTTTCAGAAAGTAATAGCTATGATGCTTGGCATTTAGCTCTTTTGTTGTATTGCCTGTCTTAGATAAAATTTCAAATTTTTTTTTTATAAAAGATTGGTTGATCTTGTAATAACGAAATAGTTGATTTTCTTACAAGCAATTCGTGGCTTCTAAACTTTTGTTAGTAGGGGTTTCGTGACAAACACAAAAGTAGATCAGGAGTAGCGCGATGACAAAAAGGTTGAAGAGCGCTGAAATAGATATAACCGTTTTTTTTTTGAGCTTTTATTTAGAATGCTGAAAAAGAACTTTTCCTAAAACGCCAAAAAAGTATTCACATGCCAAATCAAAAGTAGCTTGCCAAATGCATTCAAAAACACCAAATTCCTCAAATTTAACATTAAAAACGCCAGTATGGTAACCTTTCTAGGTTAGCCTAGGCTACTTGGTACAAAATTTCGAATGCTTCTCTATTTTTAACGCTTTGTTGTTTGAAAAGTTTAGACTATGACGTACCCCAAGTCAAGAAATGGTAGATTATGAAAAAACAGTTCTTAACCTATTTTTCTCACAAAAAAGTAATTGAAAAGAAAGACTACATTTTCAGGCGTTTTGCGAACCCAGCAGGTTGAAAACCCCTGGCCAAGCCTATATCTTAGAGAAAATAATACAATTGATCGAAAGCTTGCTGAGTTGCGATAATTTTTCTTTCAGGGATTCAAAATACACACATTTTTTCTGTATAAATACGCTACCCCATAATCGAGAGCATAGTTCTGCTATGAAATGTTGTCGCCAAAAATTACGGTAGGCTATGTGGTTTGAATATGTAAAATCCGTGATGTAAGAAGCAAGAAATCACTTTTTAGTTGAACTAATTTGTTTTAAAACTGACTCACCGGATCAAAATCAGCACAGATATGATGAGAATCCATGTTTCCAGGGATATGATATCAAGAGGAGCGACCATGGTGCGAATGCAAACAATATTGAGATGAAATCTAACTCTTAAATACGGTATCTAAAAAGCCTGATCGAACGCGAAACATGATATGAATGGTCTGCCAGTATCAAAACCAATAAAGGCGCAATAACTGAGCAAACAAGCTGATGTCGCAGCTTATAAATTAGTTTAAGTTAGGCTAACAGCGTACAGGTCAAGTTACAAAGTTATTTACAGACAAAACAGTGATCGTTACCAATTATGGCTTCAAGGCGTTTATCACAATTATCACGATAGCTCAGTTGGTTAGGGAACGTTCCAATATTACGTAACGCCTTCGAGGGGGAGGGGGGGGGGGGTTATGCAAAGCGTTACGTTAGCGTCACATCGGGGGAAGGGGGTTCAAGCAAAACGTTACGTAACGCTTTGAGTACGGAATGGTAGTTTTTTGTGCGGAATTTGTAGTGAAAAAGCGTTACATGGGGGAGGGGTGGATTGAAAAAAGCGTTACGTTGGCGTTACATGGGGGAGGGGGGGTCAAAAATTCGGAAAAAAAGCGTTACGTAATATTTGAACGTTCCCTTAGCGCGTCACTTCGTGAACGAAGAAATTTCAAGACCAAGCGGCACTGGTTCGACACTTGGGTGTGTGCTTGAACAAGGCATACAAAGGACTCCATTCAGCGGCATCTAATGGATGGAACAATTCCTTGGCAACAACACTTCAATAATAGGAAACTTCACTCTGTCAAACTCAGTGACCGGACCTGCGTCAGTGGTTCAAAGTCTCTACAAGTATGCGAAACTGCTAGGGTTAGACTCTCAAAAAAGCTTTCTCAGTCCGAGGATAAAGATTCAATCAATCTGTTAATCTTTGAAACCTTTTCGGTCATACAAAAAATAAATAAATAATCTTATAGTCTACCACTTTTACCCTGATAGTTTACTCTCTATCCATATGGCAGTGGATCATACTTAAAAGCACTGTAAATTAGTATTCGTAGCCTATATGCTCAAACAGCCGAAATTTAGACCGAGCGGACATAGTTCATAAATATAGGCCTGCTGTTGGCTATATAGGCTTAGGCTATTCTTTTATCAATGGAGCCTCGTTTTGATATGCTAATGACGAGGCATCGCTTTTACCAGTAAAAGTTAGGTTTATGCCTGCAGCACTACAATGTGTTCCTTTTTACGGTGGGGAAAAATTCAATATTTGCACAAGCAATCAGTTAGAGACAAAAACTAGTCGAGCAACAAATCCGATGCCCATCACCTTAAAAGGCAATTTGCTTTCCACTTCTCTCAGTACTTGCCATGTAAAGACATGAAATAAAGTTTGTGCAAATTTGATATTGTGATGTAAGCTGTTGATTTAGTGCTTTGTTTTTCTACCGATTTAAAATGTTTGCTCATACCGAATGCGTTTGCTTTATATAGTGGCTACGAGAAGCAGCATTATTTTAGACCTAATAAGCTTACAAGTCGTGGCCTAAGTAGCGCTTTATTTCCTTATTTAGTATTACTATGCTTCCCTGCGGATTGAACAATCTTAATAAAATTATCTTATTTTATTTCAAAGTCTAGTTAAGCACTACACGTTCAAAGGAAAGCTCATGTGCATAATAGCCTAATGTGCAACTACAGTAGACTAAGCATACTTTTCATACGTACCAGCTATTGCATCAGGGCTCTGTTTACCACACCTCTCAACTGGGGGCCTACTCGTTTTAGTCTATTTAATGTTTTTGGTTGTTTAAAAAAGAAAAAAGTCATGCTGCAGAAGCTCGATATTTAATAGCTTAAATCACACAAATCCGTATTTAACGCTTCCCACACGCCCGGCTAGAGGGCTACTTCCGCCTAGAGCAGCGGACACCACTAAGCACCCGTTAAAACTAAGACAACATTTTTATTTTGAATATGCGGATTTTGTGATCGTTTGAATTAAGTTTTTAAAATCAGTTTTCTTGCCCTTTTAAAATATATTTGAATTCATTTTTTATAGTTGATTTATTTCATGTGTTCTCTTCAAGAATTTAGAGTAGAATTACTTTAATTCTTTTATTTGTATTTCGTCAGACTAATAAAATAATGTCGTAGCTCATTTTTTCTAGTTTTTAATCGTGTCTAAGTTAATAATCGAAAAAAACTGTCTAGACGGTTGTTTTTATTATATTTCTTGTACAGTTAAACAAAAATAGCATGTCAACACAAGTACAATGAGCATGTATAGCCTACTTTGATTTACTTCATTTTGCATCCCATAATGTGCTGGGATGACTTAGGCCATTTTTCGAATGCACAGTCATGACTCAGGCCATTTGATATTTTGAGTTTATCAATATGATTTTTTTAACGGTGACATAATAACAATAATAATACGACTAGAATTAACAGGATAATCCCTAGTAGCAATTCCAATCTAACAATAGGAGTTATATTTCATGCTAGACTGCATATTTCGCCCAACAACAGTTCAGAGTTGGCAAGACAAGCTGAATAACAGTGATGAGGTAAATTATCAAAAAAGGAGTGGTACCCTGTTGGCATAACATGTTTCATAGATTGGAGATCATTGTATTTCCTCAATTTGATTGGAAGATGGCTTGAAAAAATAGGAATCCATGTAGTGTCGCCTAAGTTCGTTTGTGCCCGCTGTGGCAGATCCTCCCACTGTGCATTCTGATCCTCACATAATGGGACCTTGTACAGTACCTTTCCACTGCTTTCATGATTCAGGCCTCTAAGATCATGAACTGTGGGATTTCCAGCTTTCATTCCAGGGCTGATACTCAACAAGCATCATCCATCGATTTTCATAAAATCACTGTGTTGCATCCTCTGTACGTTGTTGGGATGCGGTCTGATCCTGGCATTCTGGATGATAATTTCGTAATCTCTCGTCGTAAAAATGTTGTTTACCAATTTTTGCTCGATAGTACTGTGCATGCTATCGCACTCCATTTGAGTGTGACCAGCCACGAGGTACTTCTGCGTTTGTTTGTTTGTCGTATCCAGGCTTACACCCGGTGGTTGAAGATTTAGATTAAGTGAACGGGAAGGCAAGAAAGCCAATCTTCGTGTCCTCCTTCAGGCATGCCTTTAAGTGTCCTGCCACAGACACAGCGCATGCTCTTGAGCAGTGTCGAACCGGCGCCCTTTCGATTGCCGTTCCAGTGCGTAATAGTGATGATATGCTTCCATGCAATTGCAAGGGCACAGTAGACACTAAAGACATTAGAGTTTCTATTTTGATATCCACACCCATCACTCCAAATAACTATCTCCTTCAGACCGGGGCTTCCAGAAATTACCCGTTCGAAATTATTAAACTGCAAGGAAGCGAATACTTCACTGCGTAAATCACCTTCTGTTTCATTCCAAATAGAGCAATAAGCATCTTTTGATTCAAGATTAAATAGTGTAAAATTGTGTACCTGCAGCTTGGTTTTATAGTAGGGGAAAGCCGTGTAATATGAACTGCTGTGTATTATGAACCCCCTGTTGTTTAAAAACACGTGGCAATAAAAATGTTTGACTTTTAACAGCTTGAATTAAGTAAGTTTGCTGGTCATTCGACCGGAAATGTTCTTGTTGAAAGTTGGCGTGTTGCTGAAGTTTTGGGGGTATGAAGGTTTAAAGCTTGTCTGATATTATTTTGCAGATGGAGAAATTGCTGTTTTTTTTATCAGTGTATCAATGGACTTGTAATTTTTTGATTAATATACCCTCAAATAAACTTGATGATGGAAATCACAACAAGTTTTGTTTAAAAAATGCGTTATTTAGTTGATTATCAACAATTTAACTGGAATCACCACAAGTGTGTAACATGAACCCTAGCTGAATGTGTAATATGAACCCAGGTTCATATTACCAAGTGCTTTATGATGGTGTAATGAATTTTTGTAAACTGGGGTTCTGTAAACAGGGGTGGTTCTGTGTCCTGTAAACTGGGGTTCAGGCTTCAATTTTACCAGCATTCTCAATGCAGTGCACGTCATTTGATTAATGTTGCTTATTTTTTTGTGAATTTAATGCTTACATTTAAAAAGTAGTGCATGTTTACTAAAATTGCTGTAAATTATTTGAAAACCTTATGGTAATAAATTTTGTTATGCTGCACATGTAATGTGGCTTGCTTTAGTGCAGTTTTGTGTAGTCAATCCACCTCTATTCAGCAATGATTCAAAGCGGTTCATATTACACATCACAGGGGTTCATATTACACAGAGGGTTGTGTAATATGAACTCTTTCGGTAAATTAATAAAATTGAAATAACTTTTTTATTGCAAAATATCCCATACTAATGTATTGATGGGGAATAGGTATGCATGTTAGCTTGCTGTTCTGTAAATATTGTCCATATTTTCATTGAAGTTGTGAAATTAGGAATGTTTATTGTTAGGGGTTCATAATACACGGCTTTCCCCTACATACTGCTTGCTTTAGTTTTGGGACACAGAAGTACAGCCTGTAAATCCATTGTCTATACGGATTTTATTGTGCTAGCGGACTCTTTGTTTGTCTCCTTCTCATCTAAAGCTTCATTCTTCAACTTGATATGATCATCGTATTGTTCCTGGGTAATATTATTGTGTTTGAATGAAACACACATGTCGCACTTATCCTTACGTGGTATGAACAGAGCACCGGCAGCCCGTTGCAACCAGTTCCCCTGAAGCAGCACGTTTCAATTTTATTGGACCGCAGTGGACATGGGGCTGGCAAGAGTGTGTGCATAGCCCTCGCGTAGTCACGACCACCTCAAACAATCATACAAGCGAATGGGCTGTGTCTCAATTTGGACCTGGACCAAACAAAGCCCAATGGCGATGATATCACGGGTATCGGGGGCAGGCTTGGTAGAGTTGGAAGCCTCCAGCCCGGTTTCACACATTGGCGGCGGATCTATGATGATCGTCTCCCAGTGACTTTTTCCCACGTTTTTTCCATCATAGAATGGGCCCCCAAAGCCACGTACGACATCACCATCCAAAGACAAATTCAATTTGAACCCATGGTCGGACACGAGCTGGAGCCGACGATGAAGACGGAGAAGTTCTCATCATGAAATACTTCACTAAAATAGGCTGTGCTCAATGATCGTATTCCTGGTGATTCAGCAAGCTCTTTGTATTGCTGATGAAGTTGGATTATGGTAGTTCCAGGGTACAATAATTTCATCTTTCTGTACGTGTGACCTTTCTACAGTAATGAGAATCTACAGTAGGCAAGTTATTGAGAAATTTCGCCAAAACGTGATTCTCCTCTTTTCCCACTTTGGCACATTTGCCTACACATTAAAGTCAATTCAAACGTTTTGAAATCTATGTTTTCCTATGCTCTCCTTCTTCCATAAATGAAACTGAAGAATGATGGCGAAGAACCAGCAACGAGCTTATAAAGTTGCTAAGTGTGATATTAAGTGTGATATTCAGTGTATTGTTTCCCACTGTGTCTGCACAATTTCTTCAAAGTCGTCTTTGCAACACCTCCGAACGTCATCGGCAAATCTCCAAGAGCGTGAAGAAGAAACATACCATCGATTAACGTACAGTCAACAAAAGGCGGATCTGTACTTTCAATTTTCTTTTCAAGAGCCTTCAAAAGCATTGACTTTTGGGTTGATTTCATCGTTGCATCCATATGGCACAAAGACAGTGGTACTGGTGTGAGTGGGTAAGACAGCATCAATTCCATGTCTACCTCGTGATCTACTGCTAAACATAGAAGCCTTCCCATCAAATTGCGTTCCATTCTCAACTGAGAAAATTTGCCTTTGCGGGTTATGCTTTTCACAACGGCAGCTTCAGAAGCAAAGTTGCAGATTTTGTTTCTACGTATTGGCTTGTTGAAGGTGCTAGCGTCCTGGTGGCAGTGACTTATAAATTTGTTTCTATCCTCAGTTCCTTTTTGAAAAACATTCAAAAGAAAATTTGAAGTGGCAGAAGCGACTGCTTTTCCTGTGCTAATATTAAATAGAAAGGATACATCGAAGCTTGCACTAAATGGATTAACTGTACTGCTTATTTTTTGCATTAGTTTATCCAAATGTCTGCGATCTCTATCGATGCTTGAAGGACGAAGGTCAAATGATGCTTCCTGTGCTGATGTCATCCCCAGATCTTCATAGAAGTGGTGAAGAATCGATCGGCGCATATAGTGGGTAAGTGCCCAACTGCCCATCTCTGTCTGGCACCAATTGAATTGGTGAAAGATGTAATCCCAGTGAGTCGATTGGCAGATTCTGCATTGATTGTTTGCTCCAAAGTTTGATCAACAGCACATCCACAGAAGTTTTTTCAGTTCTTTTACGGACAAGATGCCTTGTTCAAACAGATCACTTATTCCAGGGTGAGTTTCTTCCATTTTTAGCATGTTATCCTGCAGTTGCAAAATCCATCTTGCATAATTTGGTTGGTTGAAAATGAACAACACTTTTGACATCTCTCCTATGCAGTGCACAAACAACTGATGATTTGCATAATGAATACTCCGAGCAAAGTGGAGGTACGTCTTGACAGGTTTTAAGTATCCATACCAGTAGCCTACTGGGCAGTCTTGCCATTTTCTCCTGTTTCGGTTTTCCTTGAAAATTCTTGGTAGGAACTCAAAAAGTCTTTAACAACGTCATCCAAAAAGCCAATCGTTGACTGGGATGGACGAATACATAAACGACGTAGTTCTTCGTCCAGATTTTCAGGAGCAGGGCATTGTAACAAGAATTGATTAAAATGCAAGATTTCTAAAGCTGCTGCTCGTCATTTTGTAGCGAGCAATTTTTCCATTCCTTTCAGCACAAATCACATGTTATTTGAGAAGTCCTCTCAGTTGTTTAAATGAGACCACATAGTGTGATTTGTTTCTGTTCAGTGTTTAGTCTAAGAGAAACTTAAATGCAGGTAGGCCTACGTACAATCAGGGGCGGATTAGCAAATTGAATTAGCCCGGGAATTTAAAAATAATAACGGTCCACTTCTATCAAAATAGATTTAGCATAATAATGCTCGTTTCACAAACAATTTATTTCATTTCAGAAAAAGTCTTTCACTGGTAATATGATGTAGGCTATAAAATTAGACATTGTACGTATTTGCATAGCAAGCTTCGATTTGTAACTTGAATCATTGTCAGTGTTATTCAAACAAAGAATAAGGATATAGCGCTACGACTATTATATTTCAAATAAAATTTTCTTTTGTACATAAAACAGGACAGTGAGTCTCTGACCGGCCAACCGGGAACGTTCTCGAATTCCCAGTAGGCTAATGATTAGCCGCCAATCCACCCCTGCGTACAATATCTATTTTCATAGTGATAAATTTTAACCTAATAAGCAAATTTTATGCTGTGTAGATATTATATCTTACATGCTTCGCTGATTTTCCAAAATATTTGCAGACGTTTTGAAATATATACGAGAGACACTTGGTTTTATACCTTATGATGTTAATTTTGTGAATTTTAAGGGTTATACCCCAAAATGAGGTTAAGTCCCACCTTGGAGCCATACGAATAGTTGTTTAAAACTCAGTGGAACATGCCCCAACTGATGAAAGAAGTTCCATTTTTGCACCTTATGATGTTATTTTTACCGGTACGTATTTTGATCCAATTTTGGGGCCCTCGTTATTCGAGAATGCCCCACCTGGGGCGACCAAATTTGATGTTCTGAAATCCGTAAGTGAGGTACTATCACCTACACTTGGTTTCATCCATGTACCTTATGATGTTAATTTTGTGAATTTTAGGGGTTATACCCCAAAATAAGGTTAAGCCCCACCTTGAGGCCATAAGAAAAGTTGTTTCGAACTCAGTGGAACATGCCCCAACTGATGATACAAGTTCCATCTTTGTACCTTATGATGTTATTTTTACGTATTTTGCCTCAACTTTGGGGGCTCCTTATTCGAGAATGCCCCACCTGGGGCGACCAAATTTGATGTTCTGAAATCCGTTAGTGAAGTACTATCACCTACACTTGGTTTCATCCATGTACCTTATGATGTTAATTTTGTAAATTTTAGGGGTTACACCCCCAAAATGAAGTTAAGCTCCACCTTGGGGCCATAAAAAAAGTTGTTTCGTACTCAGTGGAACATGCCCCAACTGATGAAAGAAGTTCCATTTTTGTACCTTATGATGTTATTTTTAGTTTGCACAGAAGGCAAAGTAGAAGGAAAAAGAAAACGTGGCAGACAACCAAAACGATGGCAAGACAACATTCAATTATGGACCGGACTCAACTTGACGACACTGGGCGAGTTGGCTCAAAATCGCCACTCTTGGAAGCAAATAAGCCATGTTGATGCGCAATCTGCCGCAGGCGGAGATAACGACTGATGATGATGATGTTATTTTTACGTATTTTGTCCCAACTTTGGGGGCCCCTTATTCGGGAATGCCCCACCTGGGGCACCCAGATCGACTTATTCCAAAGTCTACAAGTGAAGGCATAAAATCTGGCGTAGGTTTTATTCTTGTACTTTATGATGTTTTTTTGACCCCAAAAATGGGTTTTTCACCGGGCCGTAGCCCCCAAACGCCCCAGCAGTGAAACCTCGGATGTGGGTTTCTGAACATCCCACAGTGGGGCAAGATTGATAAAACACTCAAACCTTTTGTACCTTATGATGTTACAAATACGTCACGGGCTGCCGGACTAAAAGAAATAATATTTTGCTACTGGATTTACGGCACGTTGACGTCATATGTATTTACAAAATGTTGTTTTTGAACAACTTCATTAAGAAAGAGATAAAAAAATTTGAGATGAGATTTGAAAAGCTTTGTTTTCTTTAGATAGTTTCACACAAGGTGGAAAAATATTTTTATATACTGGATATGAGTTTGCAAAGCGACGATAGCATAATACAGTTTAACCCTATCTTAGTATGGGCTGTTTTCGTACGCGGAAAGTACGTCACGGGCTATCTTAGCTCCGTGCTAATTAATTGCTAATAACGGGAGCTATGAAAATCACAGAGCCAAAATATTTTACAAGATAATAGCCATGTGTATTGTGCGTATAGAAATTAAATTTTTACCCAACAAATTTATTGAAATAAATTGTTTGAGATGAAAAAAACGTCTGACAGTCGGTTTTTATTCTAATTTCTCGAAAATAGCTTTAAACTTGAAATTTTTGAATTATAACATAGGGTGATGCTAAACTAAACAAAAAATAACTTTTGCTCATAAATATAAAGCATTTTTGGGCGTTTTTACATTTCAAAGTAATTGCACTAACATTTATATTGCACTAACATTAACATATATATAACTAGTATTGCACGAAAATGTCTAGTCACCTGAGACGAAATGCTTATTGTGAAGGGCAGGAAGGTAGAAAAATTACCAGTGTAGGTTTAGAAAATTCGCAAAGAATAAAAACTAAAAGTCAAGAAATTTCACATTTCTAGCATACTTCCTTCTGTGAAATATTTCACTGCTAGAGTGGGGCGTCCTCATAAAGCCCCGTGTTGCTACAGACAGGGTTAAGATTGTGCGCATAAGCGGGTTACGTGAATATACCCCTGAAGAAAAGACAACAACTATTTTTCTTGCCAGTAAATAAAACACGATTTCTAATGAGATGCTAACGGATGTCATCTGCTAATAGCCTACTAGTGTAGAACTCCTTCTTTTTTCTGGTTGTCCTTGAAAAACAAGAAAGTACTTACTATTCTTTTTTATTTCACAAAAAAGTGACTTTAAACCTATACGGTACTTAGTGCCGTATTGAAATATTACGAAATCTGTCTAACGCGTGAGGGATACACTCTTGCTTGCAATGCTTTTGGTATTGAAAGCACGGATCGTCTGCCCCGTTAACTCAGTGGTTAAGCTCCCGACTCAAGATCACGCTACGTTGGTTCGACTTTCGGGGTGTGTGCTTGAGCAACGCATTTCAAGACTGCTCTTCATTCAGCGGTACATAGTGAATGGAATAGTCCCCGGAAATAACATTTCAACTTCACTCTTCCCACTCAATTCATTTCACTCTTCACTCTGCCAATCTTGGCAACGGGCCTGCGTCAAAATCCTCTACAAGTATGCAAAAATACCAGAAATATATCAAACCTATCAAAGGCTTTGTAAGTCCGAGGATAAAGATTCACAACCACATTAAAACCATCGGTGATGCACGTTATATGGAGTAAACTACATTATCCTTGCATGTGCGCAAACATGCATGTAGGCTACAAAGACAATATTGTGTTGCACAAGTTGACTTTTCATGTGCGTATTATTAGCCTACATCGTTTGATCACGGTTGTATCTTAAACTTAGATAAACAACTTATCACCTAGCGGTGATAAGAAGCTTGTCATACTGCGGTGGTTCCACTGCTAGCATTCACTCTCCAGTCAATCAATCAAGCGAAAAGCCTGCATGTCTTAAAATAATGAAACGAAAGACGCTGCTTTTTAGTAGCCTGTCAGTAAAGTTCGGGAACATCTTGAACCTGGCATGGTAAAAGAATAAACCATCAGCTCCCAGAGACTCTGAAAAAAAGCGAGATTAGTTCTTGGTTAGTTTCTATACCATCTTAATTATTTGTTTGTTTATACAACTGACACAATTTGCTACCAGTTTTTGGATGTCTCAGAAAGAAAACGGGGTTGAAAAAATCATCCAAAGAGACCTTACAACCGATTTATTTTGGAAATCTAAAAGTCATACTTAATACTAAAGTTTCTCTAGCTCTCAAGTTGGATGATACGTGGGATTGGTGGGAAGGTTGATTTTATTTTGAAATCATACAAAATCCCCTGACATCACATTTAGCGGTCACTTTGAGATCATGGAATGGAACACTTGGATTATTAGTGCAGTGACAATTTCTCAATCTCCTCACTCAATGAAATTGTTGGGTTCTAGACTTTAAAACCGAACATCGGTTGATTTGTTTGACAATTTCTCCAACGGACATCGCTAGATTAGCAGGTAGAAGTAAACGCTTGTAAAATAACCTTTGTTGCTGCATCTGTTATGTTTAATTGAAAAACTTCTAAAAAGCACACTTTCTTCTGAAGCGTAACTGATGTTTATAACTTTTAGTCATCATTTTAGTCTGATATACTCCTATATATAGCCTACAGTAGGCTACTGTTATTAGCTCTGTGATATTTGCTAGTCCTCCACATCTGCTGCCTCGTAAGCAAGATAATGTCCATTTAGCCTATATATAGTGCAGTATTGCTACATCACGTTCTTCGCACAATGCAGTAGGAAAAGTCTCTCAGGCCAGATCTTGCCCGTGGGTTGTAGCTTGGTAACCTTTGGTGTATTGCCAGAAAAGCACCTTGTCTGGAGCATATTCTATCCTCCGTACATTCTGCGTTGGGAAAAGTTATACTGATTAAGGCAAGCATTGATTTACTTGTGATTTCGAACTTATAGGTGGAATATTTCAATCAACGAAATATAAACTTAGAACTTTATGACGTTTTTAACAGTGGAAATTTTATTTGATATTAGCTTACAATGTAAATTAATATAAGTTGTATTGTGATATAGGCCTAGCTATGCTAAAGAATGGCTCAGGTTTTATCGCAGTAACTTTCGAATTTTAGCAGACAAGCAGGTGCAGTGTATCCATTTCATTGATTGCTACCAGTAAGCAACAAATAGCCTACACAATTTAAGTATCGTTTTTGACTGAATTTCATTTTATGGTGAACAGTGACTTATCACAATTGCAAGAGGACCGTTTTGGCAACGCTTAAAAACGTCCGAAAAGTGATGTTCTCCAATATATTACTTAGGTGTGTATAAAGCTTTTCTGTTTAGTGAATTGAGTTACTTCCGTGTCTGTTTATAAATGGCGTGGCATATACATTATACAGAATGCTTTAATTTACACAGAAATTTTGTCAACACAAACTATGAAAAACACCATAGCCCTGGATGTAAAATACTGATAGCTTAGAATAGATAGATCAGGTTACTTAGATATGTAGCTACCGCAGTTTCCTTTGCAGGCTGCAGTTATAGTTGGAGTCTACTTATAGTTAACTATTCAAACAATTTTTACCTTTGTCAAGCTAGTATTTAAATGCCTGATAATTCATTAAACTCTATTAGTAAAATTCTACAAACTCGCTTGCAAATGCCAAAGAAATTTGTCTGATTTGGAGTCTGGGTTTTAAACGCCTTGGCAGGTAAAATACCAAGCAATCAGTTTGTAATCAAATCGTGATGTTGCTGGGTATTTTCGGCTTGTAAGAAGAATTGCGAAATTTCTTTTGAGCATAAACTGAAACTTTGTTCAGGCTGACAGATGAGTTAATGTCATGCTGTTTACAGTAGTGTTAAAGCAGGGACTTTTAAAACTGTCAACTGATTTCTTTACAAAGTTACAACGCTATTATTGGAAGTAGGAAATTTCAAAACTAAAATTTCCAGTTTTCTACAGTGCAGGTTTGATTGTGCTCAGACGTGAGCCAGTTGCGCTCCACTTTCTGCTGCTTAGGTTAAAATTGTTTCGTATAAATTACAAACTGAAGCGTGTGAATATACTGTATTTTGAAAATGCAAAAACAACAAGCAAGAAATAGTGAAACAGATGCCTTGGTATGTGTTGGAAAGCCATGCAAAACGTGAGAATTGGCAGCAAAAGAAAAAAAAAATAGAATAGAAATGCAGGGAACAAAAATTAGCCTATGTGAAGAGGGTCGTGAGCGCAGGCAGACCAGCAGACAGCACCCGTAGGCCAAATTATTAGGCAGCTTTTTTTTAATTTCCATTTTAACAAACGTTTCTTGGTCATGCTTCAACATGTGTGTCTGTACTTTTTGGTAATTTGCTTCCGATACTTTACTCTTTTTCAAATTTGACGAAATAAAAGTAAAATATGAAATTTTAAGAATTTTATTTCCTAGAACAATAGCTTAACTTACCATAATTTGATTGTCCTCATTTGTTCTCATAAAAATAAACTCACTTAACATTGTTTTTATTGTTATCCGGTACCGTAGTTCCAATCTTTCCCTGTCACGGACCCATTTCAAAAAGTATCAAAGCTGCGGACTCTTAATAATTGGAAAAATGATCTTAAGTAAACACGTCACGTATATGCATGAACGATAGTGGATGAACTTTATTTTTATTTTTTTTTTAAGGTTAATGCATTCATGGACCCTTTTCAAATTCAGTGGGCCCCAGGTTATCAACCATTGGTGTAATCGAAGCTGTTTCTACTTGATAAGATAAAACAACATCGTGTGAAAAAGATAAAAAAAAGCATTGAAGCATTCATGATGATATTTTGCAGCCATCGTTGGAATAGGGCTGGCCATTGCTGGCACCGCTTTTTAAGTCTTTGGTATAACCTGACCTGGAATCGAACACGGACCTACTAAAAAAAAACACTCGGATATCGAGATGGTAAACGCTTTGCAATCTACACTGTTGCCTACCAGCAATGACATGACTCAAAAGTGGTTCATAGTTATGATGGCGTGTAGTCTGCAGTCTTACTGTGGAAGCCAGTGATCGAGCAGATGATCTACAACAAAAGACAATAACGTTCAGAATAACATGCAGCCGCCAGCCAGCCTCTTCCAAGGTTTGAAATGTAGACGTTTTTTTAAAAAAAATATTGTCTGCTCTGTTCGAAATAGGCCTAAGTTAGCATAGCTAGGAAAATATTATTACTTTTAAAAAAATATAGCGAGCTTAAGTGCTGCAGAACACTTCGACCACCACTGGCGTAGACACGGGGGTGGGGACGGGGGGTCCAAAAGATACTTTTGAATCCGGGCCTGGGGTGATTTTAAGAGAGTGTAAGTTTTACCAAAGGCCTAGAAACTTTAAAGAACCACCGCGTATTCTTTTGATATTCTCATGATGATGTTGATGATTCTTTTGATATAGTAAGCTTTTCATAAAAACGTATTAATTCAGGACCCGAGAATCCTATTGTACCGCGCCTAAATTATCTTCTCAACGGCCTTAACTTTGACTGTGACCTTCAGCTGATTGCTACGGCTACGAAGCCTAAGCTTAGCCTACACATGACGTATCAGGCTAAAAGAATCCTAAAAGCAAGAGCAAATAATGGACCAAACGATACACGCAGTATTATTAAGGCCTTTTAGCATTTCGAAATCTGTTCTTGGATTGTTATATATGCATGAAAAATCGTGATCCTGCACTTCAGGTTGATATACAGTATGAAAATAATCTGAACAAAAAAATTTTCTACAGACTCATTCTTATTTGCACATGTAGGCTAACATCCGTCACGTTGGCTAATCAATCGGCCAACGTCACTGGTTTGTCATATCACTCATTAAACTTACGTCAAAGTAATGTTATGCGTCAAAGAGCTGTTATATGTAAATTAATGTAGAATTAACTCGTTAGTCAACTAGTTCAACTGCAAAACATTGGCAGAGAAAAAATGAAGCAATACAAAATCGGCATCGGTGTGATTCTTAGGAAAATTTGTTTTTATTTTTTGTTTCAAAAGTGAAATACCACCTTGAAATACCACCTTGCAAAAGTGAAATACCACCTTGCAAGCTATTTGTTTAGAAAATATTTGCCTCAAATCAATGACTTTGGTTAGGCAATACTATAGAACCAGGGGGAGGGATAATTTTACTGGCCTAGATTATTTCAGAACGCCTATTGATAAGATAATACAATATCTTCTTCGGAATCTTGTTTTTTTTTAAAGTGTTCTGCATGAGGGCTCAGGAACTGGTAGGCTACAAGGCCCAAATTATTCTATCAATAGCAGCTCGGAGTAACATTTTCATGATTTTGTTTTTAAGATGCTTTATGCCAATTAATTTTTTTCTGGTTAGATAATCAAAATGATCGTTAGCACTTCCGTCCAATTACATTCCCTTTAGGTTTTGCTTCGTCACATATTTAAATGGTCATTTATTCAGATTATTGCACGGTCTTTGTGTTTCTCTTCAACTTCTATGAATGTGGTTGAACTAATTCGAACAAGCATCATTAAAAGAGAACACCAGGCTTAAGTCTTGAATTATCTTCAGTAACGATAACAGGAGAGTCGGAAGGTAGTTTTGAACCAGGGCCAGAGTGATTTTATTGGCCCGAAATATTTCCAGGGAGCGAGGAAATAGATCGAACCAACACAATTTTTTTAGATATAGTGCGTTTGCAGTAACTTTGCCATGTAGCCTACTGTAATTAACATGTATCTAAAAGATTTTATTCAGAAGTAGCCTACAAGGTGAAATTCAATAAGTTTCTACATTCCACCAATAATTTCTAAAAGTAAGTTACGTTAAATAGTTATCAATTCTTGCTACAATTGACTGCTGTGAAATAAGTTACGTTAGGTTCAACTCTTTATCAAAAAGAGATTAATTAAAAACATTCTTGCCTGATGTTCTCCAAACCTCTAGTCTTAATGCACAAATACTATTTTGAAGTAGGCCTACCAGCTTTTTCATTTAGAACTAATTTCAAAAAGGCCAAATTGAAAATTTGCAAAATTGGTCATTAATTTGAAAAGAAGCCTCATCAACTTATGTAAGCTACGTAATGTTATTTGTAAGCTTTACCCGCTCATCGCATGTTGCATTGTAGTTGATACGTTGCAAGCTGTACCTTTTAGATGTATTTTACATGTACTGTAGGTTTTCATAAATTTCTAAAGTTACACAAAATGACAGCAATACTGCATATTATAATCTTATATTTTTACACCATGTAAATTTAGCTTCGGCTGCATAGTGGTGAGTAGCCAAGTGGTGAGAGTCCTGGTTTGACGTTCGATAATGCGCCGATTCGACACCGTTCGAGAGCATATATGGCTGTGTCTTTATCAAGGCAACCACAGACATGCCGTCGATTGCGGAGTGGCTCCTCTTCGACTATAGTCCTTCATTTTTCTTATGTTTATACGCTGCTCTTGAGAGAAATGCTTACAGCCCTTCTTAAGGCTATAAACTGAAGTTCATTTATAAATTTTACAATTTCCATTCTATAGACAAGTACATTTGACAAATTTTGTAAAGTTTTTCACATTATACGAGTTTTCAACTTGGTTTCAAACAGATTTTCGCTACCCATTCTTCTAAATACAAGCACTTACAATGGAACTTTAAAAAACATTTAGCAAAACTGTTGTGCTGCTCACAGGGCCTCCGAGAGAAATCAGCACTGGTCGGGAAACAACACGAAAAATGGGCCCCATAATATTTTTTAGCAAATATTGTATTGCATGTTCGTGTTAAGCTGAAATTAGCCTACTTTCCTCAGCATGAAAAGAACTTCGTTCAATGTAAAAATCATCAATATATAATCACTGGATTACACTTGCAGCAAAAACGCCATTGAGGCAAACCATTTTGTCTAGAAAGCTTTGTAAACACACAATAGGCCTACAGGCAACGAAAATAGTTCAACCAAGCATTTAATTCAGGAGTGTTCAAACTTTTTCCCACGCGAGCCAGTCTTGATAATAAGTGTTCGCGGCCAACAGCCACAATAATTTTTCTGAAAACTGCAAGTTGAATTTATATGATTTTTGTGTGTCTGCAGGCCAAAAATAACACATTGTACAACAGGCGCGGGCCATACAAAAACGTTTCGTGGGCCGGAGTTGGTCCGCGGGCCGGACTTTGGACATCCCTGATTTAATTCAACCCTTTCTGCACTTTTTGCAATGCAAAGTTACGGATCACAGCATCAAATGATAAAATATTGCGACGTCTGAATTGATGCACAACATGTCTAGTTAGGCTTTTCAATCGTTTTGAGTCATAGACCTACTGGAGCGCAAACAATTCTTTACAAATTTCAGGAATTGCTGAAACCACGTTCTCAAAGCACAACCGTTGGAGGTAGCTACCGGAACACAAAAAAAATTCATAACAAAATTATTTGGAAAAACCTTTCGAAAGTTGCAATCAATGATTCCTTGTGTAGAGATTATGGGGTGGTTCGTTCTGGTTTGCAGCTGAAGTTTGCTGTGTGGGTAATTTCTGTCAAAAGTACCAACTCATCCAAAATGTCTTGAAAAATGTCATTGTTGTAGCCTACAAATGGTTTAAATTTGTCCCATATGCCCGCAACTGCACAACAGACATACGATGAAATTTTCATGGAACTTCAAACTCATCGACGATAGGCCTATGTTGATACATTTGTCAGTTCCAACAACGATCGAATCCTTTGCAATGTACGGTAGAATACATTTCCTTCGAATGATTCAGCTAGTAAAGTGGAGTTATAAAAGCGTTCTGTCCTCAGGAAAACAAAGTCATTTTCTTTTAAATTTATAATTGCCACTGCAACTTTAGCTTGCGAGTAGTAGCCTACTCTTCTCAGCTTTCTCTTACTTAGATTGCATCTTCCTTTAATTTCATTAAATTCATCAGTGAATCTTGTTTAGGACCGTAATCCACATAATGCAAAGCAGTCACAAATTTAAAACTGCTAGTTGTAGGCTACTTTAGCATTGACTCAGCTTCCGATCAAGCTCTTGTTGGTTCTAACTTGATGCATTTAAGAAACGTCTTTAGAGCTTCAATTGCAAAAGAGTAATGTAAAGCATTGGGTTTGACTGCACCCCGCCTTGATTATATTCTCGAAGTCAATTTTCTTTGCAAGATGATAGGACAGCTTTCTTTAGATTTTTCAGAAATTCTTCTGTGACTGGTCTATAACTTTAAAGATGCCACAACAAGCTTACAGATAATTAATCAATTAGCCTACTCCAAAAAGGATAAGACATTTGAACAACGCTGTCTGTAGGCAACATTATGAATTCCAACTAGATTTAAGCAACAACATCCATAAAGAAAAAACTCACTACCTTCCAAATCACATCATGAGAAGCATGACCAACAAAAGGCTACTTGACCACACGAAAACAGAAGATTATTTAACTATGACAAAATCACATCCAATTCCAGCAATAAGTTAATAAAATCAAAAGTTTTAAAACTGTTCGGCCACATTAAAAGATTACAATTCGGAATCAGCAAAGTTTGCACAGAAGGAAAAGTAGAAGAAAAAAGAAAACGTGGCAGACAACCAAAACGATGGCAAGACAACATCCAATCATGGACCGGACTCAACTTGGCGACACTGGGCGAGCTGGCTCAAATCGTCACTCTTGGAAGCAAATAACCCATGTTGATGCGCAATGTGATGCAGGCGGAGATAATGACTGATGATGATCCATAAACAAAAAATATACAGGATTTACTTTCTTTAATCGTGCTTGGACTGATACCTTTAACTTTCGCAGATAACTTATGTTGGATACAACATCCTATGCCTGGCCAACGCAGATTTTGAAGTTAAGGTTCAGTTGTCAAGCAAAAATAGTTCCCGCTTAGCTAACACAGCGCCAGTTTTCAAGTTGAAACTATCAAAACAATCGAAACCGTTCAGTGATACAGAAATCATTTCAGTTTCAGATTTTACGTCTTGAAGCTGTTCAACATCGCCTACCTTAACACGAAAATGATTTGTTCTTGATGAGAAGCATCGAGAGTGACATTTACAATGATTGAGAAATACTTGGAACTACGCACTTCATTTAAGAATTTGTTGATTATTTAGTTGGTACATTTTTACTTTAGTACTAAATATGGGCCCCCCTCAAAGTGCAAAAACAAAAAACTACTCGTTTTTCCTTTACAATGTTTTGCTAAGGGGGAAACTGGCCCGACTTCCCCCCCCTCTCGGAGCCACTGGCTGCTCATCCTATTATTGGCAATGAGTTGGACATTTTGTTCTTTTAAAAATCCTTGGTTTTGGCAGTGGCTCTCTATATTCCTTTGAGAAATCAGAACGGCCATTGTGTTGTAGTGTAATTATGTGTGATTACAGCAGGTTTAGTAAATAAATCTCAGAAATAAATTGATCAAACGTGAACTAACATTTTGATTACAATATCAAATCATTTCTTGATTTTTTAATTACAATACGCTAAAATAGATAAGCCTTGCGTCTTTAAACATTTTATTTAAACCTTGAGATATTATTTAGTTTGCTCCACTAAACATGGCATTTGACTATTATAGTAGCCAACAAGAATAAGTCTAATTCTTAAGCAGTTGATTTACTGGAGTAGCCTACAATAAGCCTTTTTTTTATTGAAATTGAACAGGTGTAAAGGTTTCCATAATGTGTGAAATCTTTCAAATTACTTATTGTCTAAGACGTTAGCAAAAACCAAACATTGACATCAGAATTTGTTAGAAAACATTTGGAAAGTTTGTACATGAGTTATAAGAATTAATTTTTAACTTTAAACTTTTAAATGTATTTATAGTTTTTAAGCTATGAAATCAATATTTAGCGAGACAATTAATATTTTTATCGCAATGATGATATTTTAATAATATTGTTTTGAATTAAATGCAATTGATGAACACTGAAGGATTTAATTTTGAGGTTGACTATAAGCTATTTTCAAATCTATAGCTTGCTTCTTCCTTATGAACATTTATTTATTTGTATCAGACAAGAATGCCCATATTCGAATGACAAAAGATTTATATGACATATTTTGTCGTAGCCTATTTATTTCAATGGCTTACTCACATTAATGTAACGCAAGCTGTGCATGTAATAACCAGTTGGTGGCCTGTCACTGTCAGCAGACGTTCTTATTTTAGAAAATCTTAGTCAGCTTTCTTACAGACGAGCAGTCTGATTCATATCGGTTATGTGTGGATATGGAATTCATAGGACTACAGCCCTCACCATATCAAGCTATGTGTCTATAAGGCAATGCATTGTTTGTAGGCCTAACCCCTACAGCCTTTATGGCTTCTAACAATTTTTAGCTTATACCCCCTTTTTGTTGTTGAAACTTTGATTCGTACGTGCACGTAGTATGCTAGTAGTATGCACGTAGTATGCTAGAGCAGTGGTTCTCAACCGCCGGTGCGCGGACCGGTGCCGGTCCGTGTAATTTTTTTGCCGGTCCGCAGAAGATCTTACTTTCTGCAAAGCTTATTTTAATGTGAAGTCATTATCATATTGTAAAATTGTGATCGCATTGTGAAACATGTACAGCTGTAAAACTGACATATCTCCACGTAAAATTGTTTGATAATAAAGTTGAACTTTTTGATAACCTAATTCTGTGCTGTTGATAATGTTTTTGTGACAAATTGCGAGTAGTTTTCAAAAAGTTTTGAAACACAGAAACACATGGGCTAACCAAATAGGGAATTTTGTCCTTGATTTTGAAAAATTTCAAAGTCGTTGGAGACGAAAATTGGAATTAGATAAATTTTAAGTTCCGGGATAAAGTCAGGCCTGCAATAGAAATTTGCCAGAACCGGAGTTAGAGAAAGCAAAGATCTCGTTTTTCAAACGCTATGCAAAAAATAGCGCTTCGGAATGGAATGAAGACAAGCCGATTTGTTGTGGAAAATGCTGGTGAAATGGAGTGGTGAAAAAAGTAAAAAGAGGTGCTGAGCATTGTGAGTCAACACTTGAAAGTTGCGACCGTGCCAAATTTCTTTCAAATCAATAACTTACTTCGGTCTCAAGCACGTTTTAACGTTCGCGTTTTGTCGCTTCTACCCTTTTCTCGACCTTTGCTATGTTGACGTGTATTGTTTTGATATGATGGTCAGAAATAAAAACAACTGAACTGAACTGAACTGAACTGAAAGAGTTGGCTAACATTTTTGACGATCATTTTGCGTAACATGAAGATCCTCGACATGGAAACTTTTGGATAAACAATCTATGCATCGATGATGTCAACACATGCGATCTTAATCTTCATGAAAAAGAAAGTCTGATTGAATTACAATATGTTGTGCTTTTACTTTGCAGTCCAGATTCGAAAAACATCATTGTCACACTTCGGGTTATCTCTTGCAAACGAATTCGTGGCTAACTTTTAAAACAATCGATTTGATTGTAATTGTTTCAACTAGCTATTTAGAAACGACAATTCTTTTTCATCTCTAGCTTTAATTAAAACAACACAAAGAAATCGCTTGGATGCCGAAACAGAGCTAGGTGTTTTAGAAACTTCTTTGATATCTCGTTTTTCCCACATAGGCTACTGGCAGCGTAACAGTAGGAAATTTCCCACTGACATTGATTTTGTATGCAAATGGATTTACATTTTTCTGTTTGAGTTGATTTGATTGCCGTTTTATTCCAATTTTTGTCCTGAATACAAATCATATGCTAAAATCTTGCATTATGGTGAGCAACGACATCTTTGGTTAACAAAACGTTACAAATATTCATTCTATTCACTACGATCTTTGGTTGCCGGTCCGCGAAAATTTCTTAAAATTTTGCCGGTCCCCCACTGCTAAAAAGTTGAGAACCACTGTGCTAGAGGACAAAGCAGTAGTTTGGAATATGTAAATTTATACTGTTAAAATTCAACCTAGAAAACGATGGGAAACCGATAGTTTAGTTGTTTTTGTTGCTTTTGTTTAAAAATTGTTGAATGAGCCAAAAGGAACATCAAAAGCATTTAACTTAAGTTAGCCAATATTTCAATAATTAAATCTGAGCTACAACGTATATTTGACAGTTTGTGACCGTTGTTTATGAATCACAGAAAAAACTTTAGGTGTAGACCAGCTGATCTTAACCGGGTTCAGCGAACCCCCAAAGGGTCCGTAAAAGTTTCCAAGCTTGCAGCACGATTGATAAATTACAACATTTAAAAATTGGTTGGGCTTTATTAATTTTGTGTATTACCCTACAATGATTCTTAAAGTGTGAGTCGCGACGACTAGGTACGTCGTTTGAAATTTCAATGGACATCGCACAATGGTTCGGTTTCCTGACTAAACAAGTTTCATATAGAAGCGTCAAATCTTTAAAAACATGTTGTCCAATCAGACGATCAATCGTTTTTTTTTTTTAATATTTTCTCCACCTATATACCAAGCGTGGTGTTGAAAACAATTGACCAAAAATAATGCATTTACCAAGAAATATTTTGCAGTTTTTTGTCGTATCCAGGCTTGCACCCGGTGGTTGAAGATTTAGATTAGTCTAAGTGGACGGGAAGGCAAGGAAGCCAATCTTTGTGTCCACCTTCAGGCATACCTTTAGTGTCCTGCCAAACACACAGCCGCATGCTTTTGAGCGGTGTCGAAGCGGCGCCCTTTCGATTGTCGTTCCAGGGCTCTCACCACTCGGCTATGCAGCCGACATTTTGCAGTGTATAGGCTATGTTTGTTTAGAAGCAATGTGACACACTGAAGAAACGTTAACAGGTTGCACTAAGTAATTAAAAACAGAAAAAAAAACGGTAAAATACTGTAGATCCAACTTTCAAATGTCTGGTATTATTCACTTAGCTTTCCTTCGATTTTGAACAAAATATTTCCCCTAGACCTACTGGTCATTGAAAAAGTGTCAAAGTTCAAGGAGTCTTGCCCGAAAAAAGCTACATTAATGCTTCCTCTGTTTAATGAAGCTAGACAGAAGTGTAGGCTATGTAGCCTATTGCTGGCTCAGTTAGCCTGCTTGAGAGGCTGGCAATTAATTTCGTACACTCTGACAGCAAAATCTAAAAATAACGTTTCACAATCAGTCACGTTTATGCTGATCATTGTGTTGAAACATTGTCAAAAACTGTTGCCAAATGGCTAAGATGAGTTTCAAAATCATGGTCAGTTTTGGTTTCAATGATGTCGTGAAGAACTTATGTTTCGTCAAAATAAAACTATTCGAAAAGAAATTAATTTGAAACAAATACCATATTGTGCTAAATATTCGTAGGTTTGAATAAAATTGATATTGATTTGATTTTTGCTTCGAGTTTGCAATGAAACTAAATTCCGCTTGCTTTGGAAGCAAAACTAAAAAAAAGACTTTTCGTCGAAACGAAACAAAGTAGGCTATTTTAAAAGTTTGACATCTGTCCTAACCGACGTGCCTTTGGGTTTCTTTACATAGGTTGTAGACCATAGTGTTCTTATACATAGATTTCCTTGCCTTATATGACTCGCAAAAACAAGCTTTCATACAAACCTTACTGGTCGTAAATCCGCTTCGTGCTACAATTCGATGCACGTCTCCTCAGTTGGATCACGATTTTCATAAGACGGATTCATTTCACAAACATTTTGACAACTAATTTACTATTAACTAGTTAAATGAAGGTATCGCTTGACTAGACAACCAACAAGCCAGAAGGTGGTTTTAATTATGTTAAAAGCTAGGGTCATGTCAGTGACGCAAGGATTCGTTGATCACCAAAAATGAAAGTTCTTTCAACTTTTCTGATTTTTTGAGAAACCTAAAGGTGGGAGAATGAAAGTTTGCAAGTGGAGCAATTTTTAACCACTTTTAGACTGTTGCAAATATTTGTGAATGTTTTAAAGCATCAAACACAGTTGAATGTAGTTTTTTGATTGTGTGTGGTCGTGGACTACTGGTTTTCCGTTGCTGAAATAACCGTCAGCAATTAAGATATAGTAAGTTAAGATGAGGGCGCTATATATAAAATGCTGTATGGTGCATTAAAAGTATGGTTCAAAAGTTGGTATAGGTTGCTTGAATTGTTTGGCCACAAACGTCATATTTAGCGCCAATGGGTAGTCAAAAGAAGCAAAAAATCTCTTCGTAAGGTATTTGAACAGGCCAAAAGGAAATATAAGAAAAATTTTTTGATCCAGTTAAGTTACATAGTTAAGCATTTTGAATTGCAAGAAATCGCCTTTCTCTTTAATGTCCTATTTTTAAAATTAGCTGATCAAATGCAAGTTGGTCTAAAACCTTTGGTCTATGTTTCTCAAATTTTATCAATGCAAACTTAATACACATCATAAATTTTCAGTTTGATATTATTAATTGCATAATATCAATGAATAATAATAATAATGTTAGTAGATTAATGTCAACTTCAACATACATTTCAGTGCAACCAAAGTAAACTTAAACTGTTTTCTGACTAGGAAAAACTTTCATAAGTCTTTAGATTTCGTTCTCACTTTTTTTGCTGGTGGAGGTCTTTTGATTAAGTTCCCTCATGGATCCTCTACTGCAGATGTACATTTTCATCCTGAATGCTGCTATTTAGGCTAAAATTTAAAAAGTGCATTATTATTTCGCTAATTAAAACTAATACAATATTTTCTCAATCACAAAGAGTCTGCATATCTATTCATTCCCGCCATGATATTTGAAAGTGTGACTATCCAAAGAGATTTCTACATGAATCGCAAGTTTGTCAAATATTGTAACAGATTGGATTCATTGCACACAAACAAATTTTAAACCATAAGAATGAAAGTAGTATTGCAGTAGAACTTTAGATGCAATACTTTAAAATGCTGTAATTAATTGCTTTTTTATTTTCTACTTTCAATAGATAGCATGAATTTTTGAACACATTGATTTATGATAGTTCGTCAAACATTATGTTAGTTGTAATAGGCCAGAAATAGTAGGCTATACTTTAAGTAAATGAAGAACAGTAGGCCTACTCAATGTACAAATAAAATCTAACAACCAGACGGAGTTTAACATAATATAATAGCATAAAAATTACAAACATTTGTGGCCATAGTCAGGTTAGCCTTTTTCAAGTAGCCTAACCAACTGACTGATGTTCTTCATAAATTGAAATTACAAACCTGATCTACATAGCCTATGCAAAACCGAAAAAAAAAAAGAAATTCATAAGAATGAAACAGCAAGACAGATGATAGGCAAAATCACATGACGCTTAATTGCCTAGTAAAAAGCACAAATCAATGACGCAAATTAGCCTACGTGAAAACATTTAGCAGATAGGAGGCACCTGTGGCAAACAACTGCTTATTGAGGCGAGGATTGCAAGATTTTATGAGCAAAGCCTCTTGCACTTTAGTATCAATTTCGGTGAAGCATTTACGTACAATTCTAAAAGACTCCAGGGATGGTTTATTGTTTGAACAAGTTGGCAGTCGAGAAGGCTATTCTCTTTCATGGCACTCTTTCTGTTGAGAGCAATTAAATCTAAATGGTCCCTCACTCTTGTGGCCGAATATCGCGTGGAACTTGAACAAGTGAACTTGAACTTGAACAGTACCAACTGTTGAATGAGCGCTACTCTACACTCGGTATGATCGTTAATCTATTTTAACTTGTACTATTGATACCTGTTTGAAAATTGTCATCATCTTTCTATGTTCCGGATCTTTTTTCAGAAAGCTCATAAAAGGGTTCAATTTTTGGAAAAAAAACTGTTGAATTTGATGCTATGAATTCTGTTAGCTCATTGTCATTGATTGATATCAAGTTAATTTGTACTTTCTTTGGTGGATGTTCTTCTGATTTAATTTCTATTGTAGCGACTAAATCAGTTGACATTTCACAGAGCATGACATGCTGCAATCAAAAAAAGGAAAACCGACTACCTCTTCAGACAAATAGGCTACCACATGTGAGCTGCCAGCTTTGTTAAAACAATCTTGAAAACGTCTTTCTTTATTTTCTTATAATTTACACAGGATTTCATGAGAAGTAGGCTAGGTCATTGTAAGAAGCGCAGGCTGTTAATGGTGCCACCATTAAATTTGAAATAAATTAGCACTGCATTTCTGTAATTCCTTTTGTTTCTCTGTGGGAGTTGCATTTGACTTTAAAAATCTCAAACGTTCAAGGTATAAATCACTTTGCCCATCCATCTGGCATGAAGCTTTAGTCCAGGAGCCATGAATTTGATCTTTTGAGGAAGTAGCTTACTTCAAAAATAAAAATCACAGCCAATTCTAAAACCACCCGGTAATCTTCCCTTAACAGTTTTTTTTTTATGTTGAAAAATAACAAACAATGGTGATATCACCAGGGCTGTATTCATAAAAAAGATCAGGGTATACTGTCAGATTTGCTAAAATGATGATAAATAATATAGCCTACAACTTGCAAAATACTAATCTTTAAATCTTATTCTACCATAACATGAATTATCAACATCAAAATTCGACAGCCAGGCAACAGAGTTTCCAGGTAACCTTTTTACTTTAAAGAGCAAACATTCAAATAAAAAAGGAAAACATTCAAGCATAAAACTCGCAGAACGAAATTAAGTTCATGGTACACCCGTGTACCATTGGTTCTCAAGGAGTTAAGTAGTTAGCAGTTGTCAAGAATCCGTAGCCTAATGATAGCATAGGCACTCTCTTTGGAAAACCAGAGGTTATACTATAGTTGGTCGAAAAAGCAGAGAGTGTGCTGCGTATACCGCCGAATACCCTCGAATGCAACACTGGATATCACCTTTGTAATCAGCTAAATTGTTGCAGTAACGTTCTCATTGATAGGTAGGCTACACATGCAAATTGTAGCCTACTGTAGATGCAAAAAAATGATGTCTGATTATTGTCATCAAATTGACGACCTGGAAAATAATATTGTGACTTTACATTGTCAAATAGATTGGAAATTGCAGTTATTGATGGTCGTTTTACAAACTCAAATTTACTTGTTGCTTAAGTAGTAGCCGGTTAGGCCTACTTTAGTGCAATGAATGCATGCTGATTGCTGATATCAATAACGTGTTGCCTCCCCGCTAGCCCCATGATTATTGGTTAAGCACCCGACTCAAGATCAAGCGGCGTTGGTTCGTCTTTCGGGATGTGCAATTGAGCTTCAGGACTGCTCTCCAGTCAGCGGCACCTAATGGATAGAATAATTCCCGTACCGGTACATCAACACTTCAACAAAAGCCGAAACTCCACTTTGTCAATCTCGGTGACTGGGCCTGCGTCAATGGTTCAAAGCCTCTACAAGTATACGAAACTGCCTGGATAAAGCTCTCAAATAAGTTTTCTCAGTCCGAGCATAAAGATTCATTCAATTAACCAATATTAGTATTCCCTTCCACTTTGCTGAAAAATGCAAGTTTTTTTGATCTAACTTGAAATTTATATTGGCCAGCTAGAGTAATATGCTGTGTCAGAGTTGGATGAAAAACCATATCTTTTGCATTTTTTGATACTTAAATAAAGCTTTTAACATTTGTGACTCATGAGATATGGATCTTAGCACCATTTAGCCCCCTGCAGAAAAACAAAGAAGCTTGAGCTACCTCTGAGCATGAATATCCTTTCAAATTATTTTACATGTGATATTGGAACATTCTAAACTGGAACCAAAGGGAACACTTTAACATCTGGTGCCAACAAATTCAAACAAAAGTGTTTTTAAGGACCATCCTAATACTCACCATGCTGAATTTTGCATTTTTTGCTCCTAAAATGCTTACATTGATAGCAATAAAAGGAAAGCAAGTGTTAAGATTGAAAGCATAGTTTTAATAGACATAAATTTACCCTAAAATGTTTAAAAATAACATAACAATAGGAAATAAATAAACATCTGGCCGGCAACATCTTCGGCACTTATATAGCACCCGACTCTCAGCTGCCAGTCTTGAACTATGTGATTGCCGCAAACCCTGATCATTACAACGCTTCAGAAAAATGTTAAGTGTGTTTGGAAGTCAAAATGTGTTAATGTGAAATGTATTTTTTGTGTAAACATTAACAACTTTTTGTTTTTATAGATGAAAATGCACTTTCTAAAGTTTGGCTTGTCGGCACTTGTGGTAATTATATTAATTGTTACTGTGTCTGGGCAAAAGAGCACGAAAATTCACGATCGTATATGTCAATTTCATGTTACAACGGAAGTTGGCAATAGATCTGTGACCGACGTGTTATACGACAATAGAGAATTCGATTGTGTAAACTGCTCCAAGTCGAACAAGTTGATTACAACTCTTGTACCGCGTGGCCATGGACATCTCTTTAAGTGGGCAAGATTTTGCAGGTTGAACTGCAACGGTATAGCTTGCAAAGACAAACCAAACTCCACTTGTCTTAACCCTAAAAATTTGGCTGTACAGCAGAAACGTGGGGCTATCAACATTTGTGTAGAAGGTAAGAAGATTTATTACTCCTAAAATAAAGTGTAAAAACGTAAACGTAAAAAAATGATATCTCAAAAGTCAAGACAGATTCATTTACAAATGACAACGTAAGCTAAAGCGACGACCTTCATTAAAACAAACTGGAATGAGCCAATGCTTGATTACTTTTTGCATTGATGCCGCCTTTGGCTGTTGTAAATCCGGTCCGTGATGATGATGAATTGCTGCTGTCGTTTGCAAATAGGAAAGGTTACCGACCAATTAAATTAACATCGTGATAAATGAACCTCACTTGAAAAAAGTATAGCTTTTTTTTTGGACCACGTTATTGAACTTTCCCGTTTTAGAGTGGTCGGGCAAAATAATAATGTGGTTTGATACACGTGAACCTACACAACCTTGATCTGTGACCAGTTGACCACAAATGCCCTGGTCGCTAATTGGAAGACAAGTTGACAGCAAATGTGCGTACGCACACGCACTTTTGGACTGAGTGATCTTTAACAACGTTATGAATGAAAATTCTTCTACTTTTCAAACTTCAAATACTGTCATGTTTTTTTTTTACATGTGACAAAGCCTTTGCATACACAAAGGTAGTCAGTACATGCATGCTCATAAAGCAAGTTTTTTTTTCGAACAAATTATTGAAGTCTTTCTTTTTTATTATAATATTGTATTTTGATTTTGATAACGTATTTCTGTCCTACAGTGACCATGCCCACTGTCTTATTGATATAACCTTACTTTTTTACCATTAACGAGTGTTACGAACTGTTACGAACTGTTTACGAACTACGAACAAGAAGACTATAACGGAAAGGAAAATAGTAGCCTACCACAAAATAGGTGAAACAAAAAATGTTTTCCATGATATTGAGCAATTTTAAGTTTGAGGCACTGCACAATTAGAAATAAAAAGCCCTTTGATACCAGTGTAAGCCTACACGTAGAGTAAAAAGGCATGAATGTCACAACGTACAATGGAGAGCAGAACATTATTCTGAACAGCACTGTGATCTATTTATACACAGTTGGATTGATTTTACTGCTTCCGAGAAAGTCAGTTCATTAATTAATTTATCATTACACCATTTGAAATGCGCACTGGCTAGCCAGTACTCAGAAGTGAAGAAAACCCATTTGGTTGGCATGCGCTTCAGAAATCACACATTTAAATGGAATGAAGTGTTGAAATCTCACAAATCATGCTGCAAAGATGGAATTGTCGAAATTATTCTTTCATGTGTATGTGGTACAGTCTCGTAACTGATCCTTCGTACAAATTCGTGTTAAAACTTTTACAGTCAATCTGTAAGTCTCTCCCATGTAATCGTTCTCCATGGTTTACTTTTCTGCTTTTTACAAGATGAGCAGTGCTACTGCCACAACCTTTTCGGAAAAAAATGACTGAAAACCATTTTCAAACATTCAAAATATTTTGTTTGCATGCAGATGCAACAACAATAAATATTGTCTGTTATGGCACTTGATTGTTGGAAATTGAAGATAAACTTTAAATTGAAAAAAATTATTTGATATGATGTTATGAGTTGGATTATTCAGCTCTGCGAACGCTAACAACAACAACAACAACAACAACGACAATTCAATTTATTTTTCTTTGTCGCAATGCAACTTTTTATTTTTCTTTGTCGCAAAAAAAAATTTCAACTTTAAATCAATAACAATTGTATAAAATCAGTAAGGTTTGAAAGCTTGTTTGTTTTATTGATGAAGCTTTCGCCACCTTAACAAGTTTTCTTTCTTCGTAAAGACGAAGTCACCTTTATGATGGCATTGGCAAAAGCTTTATCAATAAATTATGCAAGTTTCCTAACCGGGATGATTTTATTTACTTGCATGGGCGTCCGCACATAGGGGCAAATGGGGTCAGCTGACCCCCCCTGGAAAATTGTTAGATGAAAAATGAAAAAGCGAGAACATGTAAAAATAGGCATGAATTCAATGAAGCTGTTCGTAACATTGAATCATACAGAAAAGAAAGAACAATCGGCCACCAATTTAGTTAATCACTTCTTGAATGAAAAGTGAAGTCGACGTGGGTCTTTGCCGAATTTTTCGATGACTTTTTGGATGAACTAATTTTTGTCCGAGTTTATTTGGCTTCTGTGGACACTCATCATCACAGCCCAGATAGCCTGTCGTCAGACATGGTTGATCTTAGCCATGTTTTGACCCGCCTCATTGTGCTGAATGATCTTTCTACCGTACAAGTAGTGGGAGGGTCAGTAATGTTATCATCGCTTGACGTACAGCTGGAAAAAGTTCCATATTTTTCACCAAGTCCACAAATTCCAATTCTTCTTGGTCTTCGGACTGAGGAAATTTTCCTTTTATGGTTATACCATGACATGGCGTCCTGCTGAAAATTGTCAAAGTTGTAGAATTGATGTATGGTTTTGACCAGGGCTTTGTATTCTGAACAATCAAATTCCTCCATCTGCGCTGGATGCAGTCGGTATAACATGAATGCCGGCATGTTCGTCTCTGAGAAGCGGCTTTTCAGAGACTGGATTAAAGAGTCCAGGTAGCCTAAGGAACGTAAATGGAGCGGCGATAGTATTCCTCACTGGTGCCACCAGTATTTGCTTTGAATACTTGACGGACACATTGCCGTGGGACAGATATGGTGACACCGATTTCTTCGGCTGACTTCAATGCCGCTTTATAAATATTTTCTGCAAAAAGTGTTTCTGCATTTTGCCGATGATCACAAAACATTGATACGAGTTTGTCAATGTGCTTCTTGACACCTAACATGTTCAGTTGGACTGCCTAAAGGGCTTGGGTGACAGGCTCCAAAACCTATAGCGTTACTACAAAAGTAGCGGTTCCAGAAGCGGTCCGCAGCTGGTGTGCGGTCTGCCGTCCCTTTGCATTCGATTCGTGCTGCGCTAAATTCTCCAACTGCCTGTGAATTTCGATGAAATTTTCCGCGAAGAGTCTTATACTTTTATATTTCGCGCTCCACCTCGTTTCACATAACAATGGCGTGTTTGGTATTAGGCATCTTCGTTTCGGGCTCTCTCTAAAAAAATTTATTATAGCCTTCACTGTTCCAATAGTGTTTCGTACATCCGAAACTGCATTCAGATCGTTGACCATGAGGGCGATGGGCTGAACACTAGAACAGTGGACAAATACTGCCAACGGATACTCGCTTCTAATACGTGCCTGTACTCCATTTTCTTTGCCTGCCATAGTGGAGCATCCATCGTATCCTTGACCACGTAGTTTATTTAAATTTAGTCCGTACTTATTACACTGATTTATTATTGTCCCTGCTATCGTTTCTGCGTCCATTTCGTTCAGTGACGCAAAACCAAGAAACTCTTCTCGAATGACGAGATTTTTTTCGTCGAAAAACCTCACTCCAATAGCCAGTTGCTCTTTTCCTGAAATGTCAGCGGTCTCATCCGCTAAGATTGAGAAGCCAACAGAATTGTTTGCTTCAGTAACAATTTCATCTTTAACCGTTTCTTCACACAAACGTATCATCTCGTTTTGTATACGAGCCGATGTATACTTAGCATTGTCACTTGCGTGCTCCATGTGATCTTTCAAAATTCCATCACCAGTTTCAATTCTAAAACTTAATAAATCATTCAGATTACCGGACTTGGAATCCTTGACGGTGAAAGTGAACCCACCTTGACCCCCCCTAACCGAAAACCTGCGGACGCCCATGTTTACTTGTTATGTATGTTTGTTTTTGTTTGTTTGTTTATCTTTATCCTGCATTGCGGGAAAGCGGACTTGAGCGCTATGCATCGGTGTACGCCTTTCGACGTACACCTGACCCACGCTGCAGCCGACTGCAATGTCTGTTTCCGGTTGTCTACTCTATTTATGACTGAAATTTGGTACTACCCATTACTCGAAATCGATCACTGGGTAGAGGCAATTATCGTAAAGTTTCTTGCCCAGAGAAACTTTTCATCCTCAATAACATTGAAGAACCAAAACAGAGATTCAGATACATCAGCGTCTATTTCACAATTTAAATCTACAAGCAATATCGTTAAATTCAAAATTATATCATTTGCATCATATTTTCTACCAGCGAGAAGGTTTATCTTTAGGTTACAACTAGGCAGTGGTTGCCTTCTGTAGACTTATTACCAATGCTGAAATTAAAATTTAAAGTGCAGAATTAAGCAAAGTGTAAAGTATCAAGCGGTTTGTCATATGTTTAACCCTTAGAAGGTTGGGCTCTCTGGAGTCTTGCTCAGTTTGGGGGGGGGGCTGTCGATTCTTCTTATGCTTTAGGAGTGATATCTCTGTTATTTTTTAAAGCACGGTTTCAAAACTTGAGATTCACTTTGTAAAATTATTCACGCTGAGCATATCCGAAAATTAAAACTATGTGAGTTTTAGAACTGCTCATATACGTTGAAATGTTGAGGTGACTTATGACGTTTGGGTTATTTGGTATTTTTTGGTAGAGTAATGAAAAACATGCATTGCAATGTTGTGATTAAATTTTTTTTCATAATCTCAATTTGAATCATTTGATTAACAAATCATTTGATTAACGAGGCCAAATTAATTACTTTCATCCAGCTGGTGGGAAAATTTTGATCAATAGAATATGAAATATTTCAGAGGATGTACTGAGAAATACCTTATATCTCTCACTTCGTAACCTTTATTCGCTCAAACTTTCAGCTCAATATAGGTGAATAAAAGTTAGGAAAAGTCAAGAAGTCTCATAGTCGCAGCCTCAGTGGTTTTAGAGATACAAATGTTGATACAAAAAAGTTGAATTGACAGCCCCCCACCAACCTTCAAAGGGTTAAGGGACGATCGAGAAAAGAGTTACATCAGGGTGGTCCAAGACTGCAAACATGAAGGGCCACATTAGGGTCTGAGAAAAACTTCACGGGCCGTATAGTGAAAAATGATAACGCGTTGCTGAAAGTAGTAACGTTGTTAAATAAAAACTTAACTAGGTTGCGATTTTGAACTTCTTTTCTATAGATTTCGATCTGTTTTAGCTACATTCTTACTGTTGGCAGGCTATAAACATTAACAAATCTTGTCGCTGACAAAATGCAGTTGCAATGAAAGGACTGAGTTTGCTGTTCTGATCGACCTAATGTATTGCTGCACGCCTAACTCACTTTTTAATCTCTGCTTGCGACTCAAAAAGTGATTTTCAGCTAGTAAAAAAGATACGATGCATAACACATCAACAAATTAGCAAACCAAAACAATTCATTGTTTTTTGCTTTTGCATATAATGTCGATCTCTGGTTTAAATTCAGTGGTCGACACTCGACAGACGTAAGCAGGCATCCAGGGTTTCATCAGCCATTCTGTTCCGTGTGTCGCTTTTTAATCGCTTCATAACGGAGAAAGTTATGAAGCGATATGGAGCTCACACCCATGGAGAGCCTTCCTCCCGGAAAACGTGAACCGTGGAAGTATTGGCGATGCCTCAACCGCTTAAGAACTGGTATTGGCAGGTGTAAAACCTTGATGAGACACTGGGGGTATTCCATGGGGAGCACAAGTTGCAAATGCGGACAGGAGCAAACGATGCAACATCTACTCGAATGCCCTGACCTAAAAGCAAGGTGCTCTGCACAGGATTTGGCCGAGTTCAACGATAGAGCAAGAGCCTGCGTGATGCTCTGGGCTACGGCCATGTGACACACGATGAAGAAGAAGAACGGAGAAAGTGCCTTCATAACCGAGAAAGTGCTAGCAACAAAAGCAAAATATCAACGCACGTTTGTGTCGTCACAAACCGACATCGTTCCCTCATAGTTACCTATTGACCCGATTATGCGCGACTTATTTAGGGTTGTGGCGAATGTAATGTATTTATTAAACGTAGGTGTATTTTTAAACCTTGGATTTATCACTGATAATTCCGGCATGCACAAAGTGTTCGCGGGCCGCATGCGGCCCGCGTGCCAGAGTTTGGACCACCCTGAGTTACATCATTTGTCCCCGAAAAGGATTAATTCGTAAATTTTCAATAGAATACTCTTTTCTTGAGCTTATCCGAGCAAAAACCTATTGCGACAATACTTGCATGGATTAAAAATTATAATTGATGCTTTAAAAGTAACCTAGCTCTGACCCACAAAAACTTATTTTCCTCGTTACTGGACTATGACCCCAAGTTTAGGAACCATCGGGCCAGTCTGTTCAATTTAGCATCATGAAAAAATCAAATTGTTTTATTTACATGTTTTTGTGTTTTCCATTAAACAAGTTTTACGATTTATTGTACCCACTTCTCATGCAAGCGTATTTCACGCAATTTAATTAAATGTAGGCTATACTGCTTATGCTTTGTCTTCGTTTATTTTTTGCTAGAGATACTATTTTGTTGCATTGAGGAGTAAAACTGCTTCGTTTTTGGCACATTTGCTTTTGTTGCAAATTTAAGGTTTGCTATTAAACTTTCCGTATAACCATTCCCAGTTAGTCCAAATGAACGGTTGACAAATGCCAAATTTAAATGCGTAACAGCATGTTATAATATATACGAACGACGATAATATAAACAGTATAAAAATACCGTACCCTACTTCCATTACTCCATATTAACAAATAACATTGTATTAAAATCAGTTCTCAAATTAAGCGAGTGACTTTCATTAGAAAGTGTCAACAGCATTTACGTTTCGTTAGAACGTTGATGGATGATGAAAGTATAAAAAGTTATTTATATTTTCTGACGAAACGTTATCAAAAAAGTTTTTAAATTGCGATATTTCTTAAATTCATAGCAATTAGGATACTAACATAAGACATTGTTAGCCTTTATTTTATGATTTTTTCTCATTTTTCTGATATAAAAAAAATCGGCTCACTGGCAAATAAATTAGACTACTGTGTGTAGAAGCATATTATCGGAAACCTTTATGTGTTCTCGAGAGCTTAAAAATCCAGCAGACTTATTACTGAGAATTGATTAAACTAGTTTGATTCCCTTTTGCAACAGTTTTAAACTTTTTGGTTTTATGCAAGCCATGTACAGTCTAATATTTTGTAAATCATAACCAACAATTGCATAAGAATACGATTAAACAAATTTTTGTGATTGCAGATTATGAAGATGAATTACCAAACGACGATGCCTCAAACAAAACTAAAAATCAGGTGAGTGGCAAAACTGCAGTTATGATTATTTCTATTTTAAATTAGTTTTCAATGCTGACAAGCTGTGTGGTCTTCAACAGCAAATCTGCTAGTTGAGCATGTAAGTAGTCTTTTTTACAAAACAAATATGCAACGACTTGCTGCCATGGTCCACAGGATCTGTATGACTGACTGGGTGCTGGTGTATAACTAATGTGCAATGTTTGAACTCTGTTATTTTAACTTGACGTTTATTCCACCCCATCACAATATTCCTACCCAGTCGAGGGTCGACGCTGATTAATCGTCATCTCACTGCAGTAAGGTTGATGCATTTTATAGATTTAATGCAAGAAGTAGCATATCTCTTGCTAGCGAATGTGATATTGAGTAAAGGATCACATAACTAACCCCTGCCAGGTTTTTCAATATTTAAACCGAGTAGGCCTATGTGTTTATTGATTACGGAATGCTCTCGATTGCTGAGTGGCGTCCCTTCGACTATAGCCCTTGATTTATTTGATGTATGAGCAGTATGCTGCTGTAGCTAAAGAGGAATGTCTACGGCCCTTCTTAGGGCTATAGCCTGCTGAATTATACTGAGGATTATGTGTTTACGATCTCAGTGGCCCATCTACCTAACGGAAAAAACAAAACAAAGCAAATTGCTACAAAATTGTCCTCCAAGCATGAAACATTGTACAGTAAATATCAAGTTCTGTTTTTTGTTTCAGATCCCTCTGATCATTGGCTTTGCAGTTGGTGGCGTAATGTTGATTGTGGTAATCGCAGGGGTTATTTTGGGTCGATCCAACAGAAATGTACCTCAGGGGGACAGCGATGTAAGTACAGTAAAGATTTTATAAGGTTTCTTTAGAATGGACTAACGTATCTTGGTATTGCTTAATCACATTGCAAAACAGATCATTGAGGGAAAAATAGGGGAAGGTTTGGTTAGTTGAGCCGGGTAACGGTTAATTCATCCGGTTTTATCGCAACGTCGTGCATGATTAGTCAACCGTTTCATAACGAAAATATGGAAAAACTTGAAGTCCATCAGCACATGTAGTTTTAGGGATTTCTACAAGCAGAAAAATTGTGAAGCAGTTAAATGTAAAATGGTATAGTAAAAGTAGTTTTGAGAAAAATAAGAAATGTGTTATTTTTTCCTACGATGTTTCATCGTTGTCTTAATGGAAATACTGGGATAGGTGAGGGTAACTTACTCTTTGTTTTAGTAGTTCTCGTTGCTTGATTAGCCAGTTGGTTGTTGGCAATTTTTCATGAATTTTGAAAATGGCGGCGATGTTAACAGTTGAGCCACTTGCAATGTTCACGGTTGAGCCATGCCTTTATCATAAGGAATGTAGTTTATGAGCCGATGGTCCTTACGTACTGCCCTAATTTTGTTGTACCGTACTGTAATTGACGCGTAGAACTGGTGGCGTAGCCGGGGGCGGTCCTCTGACCCCCTTAAACTTCGATAAAAGTAATTCTTTCTGTAATGCGCCAGTTTGAGGGTAATTTTTTTAGCACTCCCTTCTTATATTTTTCTCGATAGTAACGCCACTGGTTGCTAGTGTTCGTTTTCTTCACAAACCTAGCGAAATCGTTTCAGAAAGGTAAAAGCACCTTCGTGCAAAGTTTCCTATGCAATGATTCTCAGTGTTTTCAGTAGTATAAATTTCTGTTCGTTCAGTGTTCACTGTTCTTTCATTTTAAGACACTAGACACAAAACACAGTTTTAACATTTTTTGATTGTTTATTTGCAAGATGTTTAAGAGAAGAGTTTATTATGTTTGATGCAGATTCAGCTCTCTTTTGGGATATCTATTGGAAGTGAAATAATGGTGGATCAACCGTGAACAACGGGTAGCTCAACCGTGAAATTTGGGGTATCATTTGAGCCGGCTGAATTTCAATTTTAAAATGCCGATAAATGATATAAATCGGGGGTCAGTCGCAAACACAAACATGTTCACAAGAACCGCATAAGACTGAAATTTATCATGATGGATTCGAATTTTTGGTAAAGTTCGTCGTTAAATTTTTATTGCAGAAAAATCGATTTCTGGCTCAACTAACTAGACCTTCCCCTATTTCGCTTTATTTGTGACGATGTCTTTTAAAAAATAGATTTTTAACGTTATCCTGCTACCGAAGCATACCGTACAGAGTAGCCTTAGAAGACTACAACAAATTTAATATTATAAAAATCACTTTGATAATATTTCTTCATAACTTGATGCCATCTTGTCCCACAGTGACAGTTCAAAATTTCAGCCACAAAAATATGCATAGGCCAAGCGAAGTTCAAAACTGAGACACATCTCAAAAAACTAATTGTTACTTAGAAACCTGGCAAAACTGAATATGAAACAAAATATTGTTGGTGACGTCCAATTTTGTTGAAACATTTTCTTGGTTATTTAAGTTAACAGATTAATTTTTGATTTGCATCGTATATCGAGTGTGACCACAAGGGTTCCATTTTGAATGGACAGAATTAACAATTTTGTATAGTTAATTTTGTCAAGAATTTCAACTACTTTCAGCATATCTTAGCTTTTCTTGCACAGTAAGTTGCCAGTTATGTCATTTTAAGATCATCTTCTTTACTTTCTCGAAGTCTTTCAATAGAGTTGCCACTCCCATAGATGGTCATATGAGATTGAGAAAATAATGAGAAAAGCTAAGATAACAAACATTAGGCTAAAAACATAGAAAAAAATCTATTTTTTCAAATCATTAAAAACAAAATTTTATAGTCATGCCAGCATAATTATTTGAAATTGGAAATTCTTTACAAATTTCAAAAATAAAAGAAGAAAAAAAAAACCGAGTTTTAATAATCCTATGCATTATTTTAATTTCTTGATTTCCGAACAGCTTGCAACTTTACCTGTTGCCTGAATAATAAAAGACATTAGGCTATCAAGAAAAATTGAAAGTAATTTTTGCAGGTTCGTAGTAATCGATCTTCTTGTGAGCAGACATCAACGGGTTTCTATTTTCAATCAAAAAACATAGTCGTGACTTGTGGTAGATTTAAGCGACGCCAGTCCTCTTAAAAACTCCTTTTTTGGATAGAGATTAGGACGCTGCGGAAGCGAGAACCTTAGACTAGGTGTCACTAGTAATAAATGTGCTCCTTTCAAGAGACTTTAAAGAGCAGCTATGTTCATGCATCGGTGAAAAAGTCTCGGTGCGCGTTTTCTTTTTGACACGCTGATTGGCAATTGTGCCATTAACGACTTGAAAAAATAATTAAATTATAGAATATATAACTATAGCATTATTACTTATACAACCATTTGTGTGCTCGATGCTATATGCACAATGTTAAATTGAAGTAAATTAAATCACTGTTATCAACGTTAAGTTTACAAACTGGGTTACAATAAAGCGACATCTTTGTAAATAAAACGTTCAATTTAAACAAGACGCTGCTGAAGATTGCATTCTAACGAAAGATTTGATTTTTGAATTGAACAATTTTTCTTGTAAATTTTCCTGCATTCGTTGCTTATAATTGACAACCTAAAATTTCGTACTGAAATATGTATTATTGCGATATTTTTTTCCTTCATACACCATCGCTCTACTTGAAAGATACAGCAAGATGTTTTATGACGTTTATTGTTGCATCTACATGTATTTTAGGTTGCTACCACACCTGTATCAATGTCTTATTCGGAGTGGCTATCAAATTACTCTACCGGAGGAAGAGGATCGAAAATAGCTGATCTCAGAGTTCAAGAAACAGTTAGCGTAACCTCTGAAGACATATATCCTCCAATGGATGTTTACAACATCGTCTATGATGCAAATAATATGAAACCTTATCAGAGTGGCCCAACAGTAATAGAGGTAAATATTTACAATTTAAAGTCTTTAAATAGATATAAGAAGAGACTTTTTATGTCTCTTACTAATTAATAATCGCATCCGCATTTATACGCAGAGAGGTATGAGGTATGAATGCCTTTCTTAAAATTAAAAAAAAAATGTAATGCTTCATATTTTTTTAAAGTTTTAATAGTTATATATTGCGTATTTAAGCTATGCCTGAGACATTTAATGCACGCTACAAATTTATCTTGGTTGCTGAATATTGTTTGTGGACAGAATTGGGAAGTAGCGCACTACTTTTTGGTAGCTATAGTGGGAGCGGCGCTACTTTTTTGTTGGTGTAGCCGCTGCAGTAGCTACACTACTTTTTTCCCAATGTTGCAATAGCGGATAGGCGCTACATTTGCTTTGGCCGTACTTCCGCTACCCGCTGCTTTCCAAATTAAAGCGAAAAAATGAATCGCTTTTAGACATTTTTAATAGAAACACTGGAGTCTCGAAAAAACTGGCGAGGTAAATAACGAAAAAATATGCATAGAAATAAAATTCCATCCAAAACGTGTTTTCCATAACAATCTTGAAATGATAGTGGAAGCGAATGTAGTGCTGGAACGTGATGTCATTCGTTTTCACGTCACTTTGACTTCTTTAAAAGTTTCCCTACGTCAGGTCTACAAGATAAAAGTAGTTCGTAGTAGCGCATGCCCACCCCTGCTTATGGACAATGTTGAAAATTAATTTTAAATCGACTACGGAGCTTGAGCCTGACAGAGTTGCCAGATAAGCAATACAAAGTAAACTTTTCATTTGTCAAATAAAATTTTCAGTTTTCGATTTAAGTCTTAAAAAATATTTGAAACTATTTTTCTATTTTGTTCCTCGTTCTAAAACCTACACCAATTTCACTCTGTTTAATTCAACTGGCAATTGAAGTTCTTTGTGCAATGTTTAATTGTGAAGATCTCTCAGAAGCTCATTAGCATTAAAGTTTAAATGTAGTTTGATCTAGTGGATTGCTTGACAAAACCTTGCACATGGTAAAAATATCTGCATGATTAAAACCTTTCAAAACGTAAATCAAAATGGTGTCAAGAGAGAAAATACACAAAAGGGGTTTGAAAGAAGCATGTAAGTGGACGTGGCGAGCATGACGGTTAAAGCATCCGACGCAAATAGGCCTACTGCAAAGCTGGCGTCCTCAGCAGCGGATTTTGAAAACAGATTGTTGGGACATCATTTTGTAGAGAAAATAAACAGCACAAAATATAACATGCATAAAAACAAATGCTAAGATAAGGGAAACATGAAGGCATTTAAATTTTAAGAAATATTTGGCCTTTAATTCATCACTACTGATAGGCCTACTTGTATACTTATTGGTGCACATTGTTCTTAAAGTAGGCTTTTATTTTCTTTCACTTCAATCGAAAGCTTTGCTTGGAACAGCCTTTAAAAGTGGGTATAACATTCGTCTAAACTAAATTCATGATCCACCCTACAGAAAAACATTGTTTTTGTGATACTGAAATCCTATTTAAAGATTTATTTTTGTCTAAACTCTGGGTGAGTAGCGTTTGTCCTTTTTGTGCAGACATCTTTTAATTCTTACCTTTACAAACAAGAAGAATATTTCACTGTCAACCTATGATGCAATCGAGTGACGATTTTTTTTGACATACGAACTCTGCTTTGTTTTTCAGTTTTAAGGAACACATGACTTAATGCTCTTCTCTTTAGATTCTCCATTGATAAAGACACATTTGTCCCAGCCCCTTCGGGAGAAATAAATTTAACAAAGCTGAACAAGCCCAGAGAGCACGAAAGTTTTTTTATAATGATAAAAGAAGGATTCACGTCTTTGTTTTTGAGGGCCACTTTACTAAGCATCAAAACTAAATGACTAAAAGTTGCAAATGAATAAAAATGGAGATTTCAATCGTACAGTGAGAACTAATTACAACAAACCTATACCTTAATGTTGAAATGTTTGCCCGGAATAGAATTATTTAGTCTTTTTATCTGTTTGATATCGCAAGGTTTGACGTGCGTTTCGATTGTCAGTAACTCATTTGTCTCTAAAAATACTTTTCGCCGTGATATAACTTCTCATTGCAATGCATAGACACATCCGCGTCCGATGTTTAAACTATAGCATTCCCTCTCTGACGCACTTTCCTGGCATATAACGAACAAGTCGTTGAAATGATGGGTGTCATGCCTACCCGCGTGATGTCGAGAAAGCGTCAACGAACGTTAAACCACGATTAGTTGAAGTGGAAAAAATATAAGAGACAAAGAATGATTTTTATTTGATGAATTACTTGACAGCTTTATCCTGCCAGATTTATCTTTTAGCCATTTTCATTATTGCTGTCGAATCGATAGATTTGTAAGACGTTGTTTCAGAACGGTTTGACATTGAAATGAAAACATATTTAAGACCTTCAAAAGTCGATTAACATAGCCTTTTTAATCGTGAAGCTTTGCAATACCAGTTTGTTATTTCTGTCAAATGATGACGACTCAATATTTAGGAACACATTTAACAAAATATAATATAAAACGTTTTATAAATTGTGTTGCTTAATGTTTAAGCATGACGTAACTGCAGTAACTGTAGAGCAAGAAAACTTGTCTATTTCATGATGATTTTGCTGTTGCTCTTTCCTATGTTTAACCTGCTCAAGATCGGTTGTAGCTGAATTTTGAATTTACTGCAGTCGGTTAACACAAAAAATAACAGAACACAATGTTGATAACATAAATAGTATACAAAAGTCGTATGCATATTTATGTAAACTATCAATAATGAAGTGATCCGTTTTTATATATTCAGATTGACGGGACAGCTGGAATGGAAAACGAATTTCAAGAATTTTCAGTAGAATTCTTTACCGATTCTCTCCATGGGTCTTTGTCTCTGCCGGAAGAAGAGGCATCTCAGGAGTATGAAGTTGATCGGCTTGACTCTTCAGTTGTGACAGTCCCTGGAAAAGAAGAACTGAACAATAACAGCAAGGGTGTCAAACCAATGGAAACGTATTTTTACAGCACAAACTATGATGCGTGGCCAGAAAGGGAAAATTATCTTCACTTTAGAAAGCATTCTTTAACACGTTCCGAAAAGCGACGAAGTTTTGGTCAATGGAGCGATGAAAGTGAATTTGACATTCACCATCTCAGGAGAAGGGACCAAAGCTTAAGGTCAGGTCGCCCTTCCATCAGTTCGCATTGGACTTCCTGGAGCTCCATCAAATCTTCATGTTTGTCAAAACGTCTTCGCTTGAATTTCGCCAACTTGACGCACGTTTTTGTTGACGTACATTGCAATATGACGCATAGTTGTGATGATGTCAGATCTATTGACCACGAATCAACCGCATACAGAAGAAACAGTGAATTTTTAAAATCTCGATCAAGCATAAGATCAATATACACGCCAAATCCGTTTCGTCTGATTGAAGAAAATTTTTCATTTCATCGTAATCGAAAATTGTCCTACGACGCCGTTTTGGGTTTGCGTCACTCTCGCAGGTTAAGAAGATATTCTTTATAATAAACATATAGCGATTTTTTCTTAACTTGTCACTTGAAAAAAAGTCACATCAATTCAAACGTGCCTTTTTTGGTTTTATCTTCATTTTGTATATTATTGTTTTTGTTTGGGTGATCTGAGACTTAACTTATTCCGATATACAGAAGTAGTCGCACGTCAGAAAGCCACTCCTTTCAAGTGAAAAAAATAGGGCATATATTTCGAAATGCTGAGAAGTCGCACAGAAAGAAAATAGAAACCTTGCAGAACAACGATCTAGACTCTAAGGTAACTCGATATTGAATAAAATCTCAATAGTAAGAAAAATGAAATATTGCATCGTGTTTTCACATACTTACATTGTTGGAACAGTTTTTAGTGTAAAATATATGAATAAAAATTGGCGTATCGTTATTCTGGATCTAACTGATAATTGCAACGCAGAGTGAGTTTTTTTGTGCAATTTAATTTTGATTTTGGGCCAATTCGTAACATTGCTTTTTTTCGTTGCCTAATGCATTGGCAGCAGGAAATAACAATCCAGCATTGAAAGTAAACTGGAATTTCACAAGACACCCCCTAAAGAGGTAACATTTATCGTACTGTAATATCGCAAAGCTCTTTAATCATCAAAATACCACTTTTTACAACTCAATAAACCTTCTCACTTTTTCCAAGAGTGATAGTTGATTACTTACCATCTTTGGGTAGAATTAGTAACCCAAAACAAAATCATATTTCTTGCAAACACAGATTCAAACATACTGTAGCCTATTTAAATCCAATTCATAAGGACTCGATCACCTGAAAGTCTCGTTCAATCAGCTTGCAGAAAATGCGTTGTCATTTCACGCAAACTATATCTAAACAAAATATCGTTGGCAGTGGGTTTACATTGTGTTGTTTGTATCATAATACGAACATATTTTGGCCTTGGTTTGGATTCAGATATTTTACCGTGACTTTTGTTTAACTTATAAATGTTGTTTTTTAACTTTTTTGAGGCATTTTCAAGCATTCTATTTCATATTCAGTGTTCATTACGTGATTTTTGCGCTTTACATGTTCTCAGGTCATCGTAAAAGCAATATTTGTATGTTGGAGTTATCAAGTTCTGTTGTTTTCTTTGTTTAGAAAATACACACTTTGCACAATTAGTTGAAAAATTATCAGGTTAGAAAGGAGTGTAAAAAATTAGTGAACGGCTTATGTTTTTATTGCAAATAAAATAATTTTTACTCGATCAGAAGAGAGTTTTCTTGTTAAGAACAGCATCTTTAACATACAGTAATCAATCGAACTGTTAAAACTTAGCCGCAAAGCGAAAGCAATCTAAACAGATCTATCACGTCAAACTTTTGCGTCAAAAGCCTAATTCGTTACTTAACCAAAAATAAGAATTAGGCTACCAAATATGTGGATGCCCGAAATGTTTTACATTCACAAGTGATAAGAAGCTGCTATTATTTCCAAGGTATAAAATCCTTTTGTTTTGCCTACGACCAACTTACAAACCACGACATAGAAAAAATGGTGCAAAAATCATTCTAGATTTTTTTCTAGTTTAACCTTTGTATAATATCCTCAATAATAAAGCTGTGGTAGAGAGTTTGCTTTGTTGAACCATAGAGAAATAAAACAAAGTAACTTCAGCGGGTTTAACATGATGTATTACATACACAAATATAACATAATTAAAATAAACTCAAACGTTTTCGACACGTAGCCTACATGTGTCCTCATCAGGAATTACATATCTGCAATATAAATAAAATGAAAATGGTAAGGTAAATTTGACTTTGCATTATAACTGTAATTGTATACTAACGACACTCCAGACTGAAAAGCACAAACTGAACGAGTATTATGTAATTCCTGATGAGGACACATGTACGTGTCGAAAACGTTTGAGTTTATTTTAATTATGTTATATTTGTGTATGTAATACATCATGTTAAACCTGCTGAAGTTACTTTGTTTTATTTCTCTATCCTCAATAAGTTTATTTAACTCTTACAAAAAGCGCGTTTTTTATGGAGTAATGACGACACCAATCGGTCAATGGAAAAAATTTCAAAGACTTCTCTTGATTAGAAGCTAGTGGTGAAAAATGTTTGAAAGCATAAATTAGTTAAAATTGCAAATGCAAAAAAGATGTTAGGCTATTTTTTTAATCTAGCATAATATGATTTGAGCCCAGTGCCAATAAGAGGCCTGCCCCCCTACGCAAGACACCTCTAAAAAAGAACAAAACGTTTATTCACAGAAAGAAACTACAAGTTCTTCAAGGAATGAGTCAGTTTTCCACCAAGAAAAAAAAGCTTTCTGAAAGAAAAGATATTCCAGATTTTTCTAGTTTTTCGAGCCTCCTGAAAGGATTCTGAAATCAGCATGGTCTGATTCTGAAGTGCCCCTAAAACCCCTATCTCGACACTACTGCATATATTGGTTTTGCAACCTAATCAGTTTAATTAACAAATCTCAGTTTTCTTAACTCTTTTCTTTGTTCTAGCATTGTGCTTCTCTTGTTAGCAATGTGTATATGTTCCCAGACAGAAAAATCCATCATTTTTACATTGATTCAACATATGCATACGTTAAATCCATGTAAAAATGACGGATTTTGCTGTTTGGGTTAATGCTAAAAAAATAACCAGCATAACGGGCTTGCTGGAATTGAAATATTGCTTTTCATATAGCTGAGCTATAATCAATCAATGCATTGAAGGAGAGGTTTCTTTCAGACATGCAATTTGTAAAGTCGATTCCATGGCTTAGCTTAGTGAAATTCTGTTCTTGGATTTTAATTGAAAGCCAACAATTTCAACGTCGTTTTTACGTCGGATGAAAAGATTAAATTTATCAAAAAGAAACAGTCTTACTCTTCAAGTTGAACAATCCATGCTAGGATTAACATGCAATCTGCTCAGTAAAACGACCGTCGTCATTACCCGATTAAATCCGTGTTTTGCACTGTGTTACTGCATTGCTCACAAACAAAGTGCTTTTAGGTATGAAAAAATCTTCATGAAACGCAAATCAGGTTGCTTTGCAAGTCGCTATACAGACCTTGGCATGTGATTAGAGCTTGCATCGTATGTTTTGAAAAGTCAGACAATTAGTTCATTTCAATGAAGTTATTCAATAATCATGTTTTTATTGTTAGTTGGATTGTATTTGTTGTGTTCTCCAAATCGTCAGAAAGCAAAGAAAAGGTTGTATGCATGCTGACACAAACAGATGATGAGAATGAACCATCATCCTGGCAGCAAAGATCTAGGTCTGCTTTACAGACAGATGAAGAGACAGAAGCATCAAACTGGGTCGTGGAAGAAAATCAAGAAAAAACTATTGTTGACTTTGAATCTCTTTTCAAGACAGCAAATCTTTTCTTCAAGTACAAATATCCAGATGTTGAAGTCATAACAACTTTAAGAAAACTTCCAATTGGTATCAGCGACAGTTTAAGCGAAACTGTAGATATACTTCGTATCAACAGACACCAATGCAATGCAGTAGTGTATGGATTTTATCCAACTGAAGCAAAGAGTGTGCAACGTTTATGTACAGTTATAGAAGACATTGTATCGACGTGGGATGTTCCTATCATAACATGGGGCTGCTTTATACACAAGCCGACTATAGAAATTAGACATAACTTCTTTTCAGTGTTGCCTTCATCGTCCAGTCTCTCCGAGGCTACTTTATTCCTTCTACAACATTATCAATGGCGCAGGCTTGCAATATTACAAATTTCTCTTTCTACGCAGTCAGAAGAACTTTGCAACCAGGTGGAGAAATATCTGCTAGCAAATCCCTACTTTTCTCTCAAGTTCTACAAACGCATCTTGATGGAGAGGACTCCAGAGGGAGGTTGGAAAGAAACACTTTATCATGACGTATGGGATTCCTTATTTGAGTTGGATGTGTCAGGTAAGTTGGTAACAAAATTAAAGCATAGTCTTGTGATGATAACTACAGAAAAAGTAGTACTACTGTAGGCCTACGTCTTCAAACAATGGCCTAACCAAGTAAAAAAAAAATGTTTTAACAAAACATTGTTGACTTCACATTAATTTGATAGTATTGAAACTATAAGATGCCAAGTGGATCGTTATCAAAATAACAATTAAACTGTTGGAATTTTTTACTACATAAATAGACAAAAAAATTACAAAAAACATAGAAATATTTAAATAAAAATTAAATCTTCAAATCATTTAATAAAGGTTTGATTAAGCAATATCTCATGTCTTAAATAACGTGACCAAAAACGTGACCTTCAACTGAGTAAACAAGTGTATACAGACCTTGCATTAGTCTAGTATCTCATTTACTTGACTCTGCTACCATTAATTTGAGTCATATGTGCAGTTTTTATTCAATATAATTTTACCTTTTGTTTCAGCTGTGATTTTGTGTTTACCGCATGGTTTCAATTTGCATCAGAATCATGCCAACATCACAATGAAACTGCTACAAAATGGATATGATGCTAATGTGGATAAAGCGAAAAGAATGTCTTACTTTATATTGGACGAGTTTGGGATATATAACAACACATTGGTTTACTGTCAGGATTTCCCATTTTTTCGGGATAAGGAAATCAAAAAAAGAAGCTTTCATTTCCAACATGGTGAGGCACTGTCCTCAAAAAGGAAAGTACCGCGGCTACCTCGCTTTTCCACCAACCAAACTGCAAAAACAAATGAAAGAGATCCTTCAACTAAATTACATGAAAACAACACATTTCAGAAATATTTCCTTAGAAGATCTATCCCCGAAAACAAAACTAACGATTTTGAAGCAATTGAAAACTCACCAATGGCAAAAAATTCGAAAAAATACCAGACTCTCGAGAACGTTCTCGTGATTACGCCATATCTGACTCAGTCTTTTCTGCAAAAGTATGCTTTTCTATTAAAAAGAAATTCTAAATCTGGAATAGATCCAGCTAGATTGGCTTATTTACTTGATGCAATATATGTTGCCATTGCCAAGGTTTCTATGGAGTCAAATTCAACAAAAAGAACTTCCACGTGAGTAGCTATATTTGTATTGATGCTGCAGCCTTTGCGTAACTTTTAGCATATAGACTAGTTGGTAGGGTAAATTGTTCATCTATCTCTTCAATACATGAACAAGGAAGAAATTTAATGAGATGACAATTATAGCATAATAATAATAACCAGTATTTGTTTGAAGTAAGCTGCTGAAAAATTCTCATTTTAGTTCAACAACTATTATCATTCAGTATGATCTGTTTTAGTTTTCACGAAGCAAATAGAAATATATTTTTAGTAAGAGTTCACTTAGTTGTCACGTATAACCACAAACATTTAAAACCACTTTTCAGTGGAAACACCACAAGTTTGACATTACTTTGGCACTAAAGGTAAAGTTGGTCCCACACTCAGTTAATGAGCTTCGGGGAATGAGAAGGTTCTCACTACCACTAAGCCTTCGACGCTAACGAGAGTAGAGTGGCCAGTTTCTTTGTCTCGGCTGCCCTTCCTTTAGCAACTACGCCACCCCAATTTATTACACCCTAGTAATAGGTGATCGGTGTTTAATAACTATCAACTTATGCTGGAAGTCAAACCAGGATTGCATTATTGAAGCCAACAGATCCAACACTCTAAGCGCTGTGCCATGTCACCGCCACTTTCGCACCATAGTGGTGTTATTTCGTTTCGTATGTTTGCAGCATGAAATAAACAACAATAATTCAAAATGAACTATTTCAATCACTGTTAGTTCAGTAACACAAATCAATGACAAAACTTTGATTTTTGGTCTGATTAAATTGTTTTGTGGGATCAAACAGCAATTTTTTATATTTTTACTTTTTCTATACATGCAGGATATTTACCAATAAAACACAAAAAGGATTTTCGGGAGAAATGGTATTCGAACATCTTACTCGAAGACGTCAATTTAATTACGCAGTGATGGACGTTATACAGACAGGTTTCATACTTGCTTGCATATGTATATTTATATGAAATAATGAATACTATTAATACTCCAAAAAGTGCTCACTACCAACAAAAAAGCCAAGCAGAGCGAATTACATCGAGCACAGATATTATTCACTAAAAACCTTAACAGGCTGTTTCACCCTTATTGGGATCATCAGAGAGTTTTTACTCTTTAGTACAGTGGTTCCCAACCTTTTAGGCTTTCTGCACCATTATTAAGAGAAAATTATTTTGTAGCGCTCCAAGGCAGACCAACGAAATTTCACCTCGAATGCAGCAAGTTATTGAAACAAACCTTAACCGTGTCGTGCCAAGGATTTAAAAAAGTGGTATTTATGGCTTCTCTGCTTGACTATCAGCTTAAATGCAGAGTGGCGAAAAGTAGGCTAGTTCACTTGTTGTACGTGCCCTTAGGAAATGCAATTCATAATAAAATCTTCAGAAATCAACATAAACTAATAATAGTAACACTTTAATTTTATTTGGAGATTGAATGCCACTTTGAAACGGCATTTTAACAATAAAAAAGTAAAATTCTAAGAAAATAAGAGGTGTACAAGCAAACATCTATAGGATTGGCCCATGGTACAAGAGAAGGATCCATAGAGGATACAAGCTCAGAGAAAAATTCCTGTCTTTGTCTTAAGTTTTTATTTTTAACAAATGCAAATCATTTCTTAGCACAACGTTTCTCAAAAAAATCACGCCTTCTAATTGGCGGGAAAATTACGTTTCGCTGAAGTCTGAAGTCTTTTCTCTAAAGTTGCGCGAACAGAAAAGAAAAAAGAAAAATGAGTTCTGAAATTAAAAATTAAATCAATTCTCATTGGGCTTATTAATCACTCTTGGAAACCATCATCTCATCGGAAACTTCAAGACAACTCTTAACTTTCATTTCAATACACTGAAGAAATTCGTAAGATCGAAACATTGGCCACTGTCTGTAGGTAACAATGTCTTTTTAGACATTTTAAAGAAATAAAAAAGACAAAAGTCATGCAATCTTCACTTTGTGTGGAGCACTGGAGCTACATGTACTTGAGAAGTTACGGATACTTTTTTACTCATTAGTTGATTTAAACAAAGTAAAGTTAACTTATTTCGAAGTCAGTGTGAAACTTAATATAGCCTACTGTTCTTCACTTAGCAGACAAAATGGGTAAAAACCTTTCCATGCACAACATTCACCTACACACTGAACTACGATCCATATAATCAGCACAACTTGTACATACATTGACATCACTTAGCCACTACAATATAGCAGAAGAGTGCCGCACTAAGTATATGTAATCACAAAACTTTACATTCAGTATAATCAAAAATAAGTGTCCTTTAATCAGTGATTTGTCAACCGGTGTTCCGCGATGCACCATTGTTCGTGAAAGATCGTCAGGTGTTACGCAAGAAGTTTATTAGTTCGATGGGTGTCTCATGGAACACCCATCAAAAATGAAAATCACAAGAGTTTTGCGTTTGTCTTTCTGCAATTCCTGCCCAAATATCAAGTTTATGTTCATCCAAACAGGCCCAGATATCGCATTGAAAAAAAGCGAATAAATAGTTGTTGTTTTTTATTTTATTGCATCATTATAAATTTCGTCTGGTGTTCCGCAAGATTACTTCAATGCATAAAGTGATCCGAGGCTCAAGAAAGGTCGAAATACACTGCCTTGAATGATGCAACAAAAACAACCGTACATGAAAATTTTGTAAACAGAAATGATCCAGCTAACCATTTGAAGACAGATAAAACTGAATATGAGAAATAGCTCGCGGCACCCAAGAGTATTATAAATGACACCCCAAGATTGAGAACCACTGCTTTAGTGAATAGTAACTGCATTTGATGTACAGTATATTTATACACAACTGTATAATCAAAATAATATTTTTGATAGCACTGATTTGTGGAATAATAATGTTCAGAAGAACATAATATGGAAACCACATAGCCTATCAACATTCAAAAAACAGTTTTGTTGTTTATTACTGAATTTGAAATGAATTTAGATGGCAAGAATAAGCTGGTGCAGTCAATGATGATCAACACAGGAACAAATGGATCAAATTGGACTGACCACTACAAAGTAAATCTATATCGTGCCTTAGCTTGTGTTTATTAGCAATGGCAATAGATCCATAATCTGTTGTTGTATTAAAAGTAGTCTAAGTGCGCCAACGGTAAAATGTATAAAATGCATTTTGGGATGTTTCAGTTTGTGCATGGGAGAAGCCATCTATAAGAACACACATTGAAAAATATTCTACTTTTCTCTCATTCGTTTTTCCGAATTCAAAATATAACATGCTTTCTTTCAACTTCATTTTCTTTTGACCTACGTTCATTGTCAGTTTACCATGCACATACAGAATATTGGAAGACTTGTCTTTGTTTGAAACCTTTTTATTTCTGAACAATCCAATTTTTCGATAAGTTTTGTTATTTATCACGCGTGAAATGGTGACCACTTGCCTCAATGGGAAGTACATGATTTGAATTATTTGTGACAACATTCAGTGGAATGGATGCCTGTATGATTGGGTAGATCGCCCAAAAAAATTGGTCACAGACATCCGATCACAACTCGCAAGGCATGGTCTACCTTTCTATAAATCTGGTGGCAGTACAGTAGGTGCTGCAGCTTCAATGGGATCCAAAGGATTCTGTCAAAAAATATACTGTAAAGATAGTGACAGTTTGGAGAGTATCAACTTGGTAATTTTGGCCAATTATTTACCTTATCAGAATTGAACGGGATAAGATTTTTGTGAATAATGAGACGGCTGTGCAGTGAGAATGCATAAAATCGGTCTTTTTGACGTCAAAGCAGGCCTCAATGCCTTAGGAGTTATAAGAGTGATCTGGTCTGCAGTAGCTTTTACGCCAAAGTCAGCTTGTATTCGTGCCATAAGTAAGATAAATATATGTAGGCTACTAATAGTTCTACCAATGATTATCTAGCAACAATTTCTGATGAGATCAATAAAATTTCATGAGTATTAACTCGTGAATAGTGATGATCGCTTGCTTGCAATCTAATGTAAAAACAAAGCTAGACTAATGGTAAGAGAAGTATATACAGTATCATATAATTACTTGGTATTTGCCATAGCTCCGTTTGCTTATCGACCTAGCTCCTCAGCGTCATGTGGGTGCTATGAAGTTACTCTAAAGTAATGTTTTGATAGTATATTTATCAGGGTTAATCCAATTACCTAATAGTGGACAAATTGTAACTTTTTAATATAGTTTAATGACTGTTCGCTACACTCTCACATTTACATAATTAATAACGTATACCCAGACAACCACTATATCTTGTCCAGATCTTTACCAGGTCTTGAGCAGATAAAGTGGTTGTCTGGGTAGTAGCCATATTCATGAAGTGCACTGTATATGTCATTTCAGATTTCCGAAATGAAGTCAGTAGTTTGGTCTTCCTATGGTCAACCTCCCAATGATTGGTGCCAAAAAAAACATTCTGCATCTTGCCCCGCTGAACGTCGTCATTTTCATATCAGAGACTTAATATTGGTGATATCATCATCAGTATTCACTTGTCTATTCAGCTACATTGTGGTCGTGGCTGTCAGGTAATTTTTGAAACTTGCAAACCGTGGAGGAGCACAAGAATAATTCAATAACCTACAAAAGCTTATGTCAATTTTGTAATAAGCTATAACTAAACTGGCAAAAACTTTGATCATCGAGTTGTATTTTAGCAGTCACGATAATGTACAGCTAACTTATTTAAATGTATTGTTATGAGTCGCAAGCAGTGTTGGGCGCGATAACTCATTTTTCAGTTAAGCGGTAACGATAATCGTTAAACGAAAAATGCCTAAAGCGATAACGATAAACGATAAATCAAAAAAAAGTTAAACGATAACAATAAACGATAAATTATCGCCGATAATATCCGATAACGATAATTTTTTTTTTTTTGATTAGCGCTGTCCAATCCCATGCAGCACGAACTGTTTTCATCAACATGACGAAAAATCGAACATAATATACTGTAAAGGGACAAAACTTTTTGTAGTTATGCATGAATAGAATCGCAACAGCGGCAGTAGGTAGGCTATCGAATCTTCAACCTCTTGATCCAGAATCAAACCACTGAGGTAACCGCCGTGCTTATAATTATATTTTTAGATACCAGTTGGATGCTTTTATCAAAATGAAAATACCATAAAAAATTCCAAACTTATTTGTATTTTGCTTTCTGCTTAAAGGGCTGTTTACAGCAAAGCCAGCAATGATTGAAAAAATTTCAAAAAACGCAAAATGCTTGAAAATTTATCAGTAATCTTATGCGTTATTGGTAGTAAAAATGTGCATACTGTGAAATCCATCAAGCTTGTCAAATTAGTCGTGTTTGTTTAAGAACAATAACATAATTATCGTAATTTACTGATAATTTCAGATAATTTTTTTTTTTTTTCTTTGTGAACACTACCATTAAAGCAATGGCAGAACGCTGAGTTGTTGAGATAAGAATTACAATACAGTATATAGGCACTGTATTAGTGGGAATAAAAATATATGATTGAGGTAGGCTATGTTGCATAGGTAAATGAGAAAGGTTATAGTGTATTTAGCATAATTTTTCCGCGCAACTCGATGCGCCTATTGTCATGCAAAAACTACTACAAGATGCAAAAACTGTGATGTCGGCCTGCATGTCAAATGCTTCAAGCAATATCATATTCCGCAATGACTTGTTTCAGTGATGTTGTGTTACTTTACTAATTTTCATCTTCATATTTTTTGAACTTTCATTTCAATAAAATGCTTGATGACAATAATGACATGACAAGACATGAACAAGACATTTCCCATATATCACTTTGAGTGATAAGTAAAATGTAATACCGCTTAAGCATTACGCACAAGAAACTTGTGAAGTTTGATAACGGATTTTCCTAGCGTCTTATATATAGGACGGCTTTTTTTTCAAAAAGTACAAACACAATTAGGAAAAAAATAATTGTGATATGTTTTTTAGGTCATAATTATGCAATATTTAAATTTTCCGAAATTTTTTTTAAGTAGGCCCTACTTTCACTTTCGGCACAAATGGGTGAACTTTTTAAGTTAAATGGCACTTACGCATTTGGTTATTATTTTTGGATTAAAGTTATATCGCCAAGCTAGAAAAAAATCGATCTTACAGTCTATAACCGATCTTGTGTTGTTATTGTGTGTGAATTTTGTCTTTTAAACTGAGTTTGTGACGTAACCGCACGTCTCAAGGCAAGTTCTTGCAATTTTTGTTAATCTACTCATCTAAAGATTTAATGCGCTTAAAACAGTAAGTTTCATGTTTTGACGAGAGAGATTGTATTTTTTTACGACAATTACTAAAAACTAACACTTCCAACGAAAAAAGAAAACACAAGAACAAAATAGTTGATCGTGAGGTGGCGCGAAAGACCATGTTTCCTAAAAGCGGCCTCGTATTGCGACACTTTCACAAACCACTTGCCAATTTCTTTCGCTTCGCTTCAAAGGAAGTTGTCCCGCCTGTGCGCTTACATTTTAATTGTATAATTCCCTCGCGATTGCTGATTGCAGCAAAACAACAAGAGACTTGTTGCATGCATTTCATTGCATTGCAATTTGCAACTCTAAAAATTATTGTGTTGTCAGGGCCGTCGCTGCAGGGGAGCGTGCCCCCTCCCCTGACAACGACCTGTGCACACACACTTCAGGCACTGAAGAAGAATTGGTTTCAATTTTGGTTTCATTAACTAGATGGCTAGTAAAAATATTACTTTTCATGGTCTTTCCACTTGTGTATTGATCCGAAATAAAATTTATCGGCGATTAATTATCGGCGATAATCAAATATTGCCTTTGGCGATAACGATAAACGATAACTGAAAAAATAATTGAGCGATAACGATAAGCGATAAAAATTTATCGCCGATAATTATCGCCGATAAATTATCACCGATAATGCCCATCACTGGTCGCAAGGCTCCACTTTCTGTCATGGATTCAATCAATTCCATTCCAGTCTTATCTAGGTCTATGGGATGAACAAGATAGTCTATTTGGTCGGCACCAAAACTGCTACAGAACGTTTAAACAAAAGAGTTTAAATGTCATCACTACTTCCATTAACATTTTTATGATAGCTTTGATGTTACATACCATTGTGTTTGTATGGGGCTATTATTCTTTTGTAGTTTCTTTTTGTGACAATATCTACTTCTTCTTCTTTTTCTTCTTGTTCTTCTTCTTCTTGTTCTTCTTCTTCTTCTTTATCGTTCTTTTGTTACATCCATATATCCATATTTTTATCTTTCATTTACCTGATAACTCTAAATCTCGCAATGTTTTTTGTGTTGAATGACAGCATGTTTGTCGTTTCTACAGAAAAAGAAAAGAATGGCGTGCTTTGCTAATTGGACCAAACAAACTTTTTCTCTCCATCGCTGATGTAAAAACAGCTTCATCATTTGCAAAGTAAGACATGGTCAAACTTGATAGATCAAGAATAAAATAAAAAACCAGAAGGATATTTTGTAATTGTTTTAATTGCTAAGATTTTTTTTAAAAATAAATGTCATTTTCTAATCTTCGATTGGTAATGTAATGTCATAACCCGTTGTGTCATCTGAGGGAAGCTGTGAATGGTGAAAAACCATGTTATGTGCTACATGCAAAGTGTTGTGGGCGAAATAAGCCTACAAACTATTTTGTTAGAAGAAAAATTGCTTATAAAAGTAATAGAAGTGAACGAAATTTTTATGTAAGTAACGGGAATATGTTCACATAGGTTGCTGTACTACAGGTTTGTAAATCAAAGTTTATGTTACTTTGACGTTTAGAATAAAACTGTTGTATCAATTGCATTGGTGTAAATATTAAAACAAGTACCGTACACAATTTAACGGCTATTGGTACTCTAAAGTTGATTGCAACAGCTTAACAACAAAATTATGAAACAATTTTCAAGGAATAACTTTTCTGGTCGACATTACGAATCCCGGATCGGAAGTTTTGTGACGTTTTTGGAAGGAAAAGAAGAAGATACGAAAGAAAAACTTGGAATTTTGAAAGTATGTCCTCAGCATATGCTACCAAAGTTAACTCATGTCAAACATTGCACCGAAAACTACCTAAATACTTAAGCTACATGTAAATACATACAAATTTAACATATTAAGATTTTCAGAACATTTTCGTTCTAATAAAATAAGAACTATTGGGTAATAGTTATGCACTATCACCCAATATTTAGGTAATTCTCTTTGAATAAGAATCTTCAAAGTTTTTAGGTGAGCAATTAATTATTGTGTTCGATATAGTGTAATTCCCTCTGCTTGCACTTTTTTGCTTGACGTTGAACACTTTTTTGTAGTGTTGATAGTATTAATATTTAGCCTATTAAGTAAACCCATGCATATCTTCCGTGCTTGTGGATAGACATAAGCCTACAGTATAATTAATTAGTGAAGATCCCTTTCTTGTTAATTAACTTCTAAAATGTCTCCATCACGATTTAAAGTTTTATGTAGGCTACATTGCGAAGCGGCAGTATTGTTGTGTAATTTTTTTTTTAGGGAGACTATGTGTTTTTGAAATCGTTAAGTTCCGAACTAAAAGACTTCAAAGGTGTCACCCGCGATGCGTTGCGTCAGGTCAGATTGTGCGTCAGTCTTTTTATTATCTTCAGACAACAATTCAGCAAATAGGCTACTGGTAACTCTGCTTATACAGTAACTCTCCTCACTGTTAGTTGCAGAATCTCTCATCAGCTGCTGTCTTTGGTTTACTTTAACCTTTATTGCTTTGTTTCCTATCTGTTTAAGTAAATTAAAACATAGTCGAATACTTTGGTGTATATTATGTAGCACACGATCTTGAATCTTAATGTTTAGGAGGTTATACTGTAGCTTACGTAACTTACAACACTTCTCGAGTTTTTATTGAAAAAGTGATATTAAAAATGCAAACTATGGCAGCACTCACAAAAAAAGTTATAACAAAATAACTTGTCGTTAATTGACGACATTTGGCAAAGTCATGCCAAGGAAAAAAAATAGGTTACTTGTAAAGACAAAGGCTGGAAAGAATGATTTTGTCAAATTTTGCATTTTTTATCCAATACGAATTTGAAAACTTCTTGTCGAATTCATTACTTGAGAAAGTTCTAGACAAAATGTGATTGTTGCTGTAAGAGAAATTTATTTTTGGGTTAATTTAGACCTATCTTTGTTTAGCAAGTATCCTAATTACTCAGTTAAAAAGCTTACGGAACGTAATCTACCATTCTAAACGTTAGGACATAATTGTATAGTTTTTTTTCCTTCTGTTCTTACAAGTAAACTTACAAATTATTTGACTAGTAATGAGGGTCACATTCATTTTAATGGGACCCCAAATCAAATATGCCATGCCACTGCTTCATATAAACACTTTTCGCATTGGTAGCTTCGAGAACTCCGCCATGAAAACCTTTGCGAGTTTCGTGGACTCTTTACAAATGAAGGATATCACTTTATGGTAATGGAGTATGCAATAAGAAAAAGTTTAGATGAACTTTTAAAGAACAAAAATTGCGAGCTTAACTGGACTTTTAAGATATCTCTTCTCTACGATTTAGTGAGGGTGAGTGGAATAAACAAACAGAATAAAAATTTAGTAAGATTGTCCGACAAATATCAGATTGTATCTTATGTCACTTAATTGGTTAATTGCATGAATTGATAAAAGCATGATTGATTATTATAATTAGGATTATAATAATAAAAGTTAAAATTCAAAAGTATTATTGAAATCTTGAAATTTACGTAAGAGTGATGCAATTCTGAATAATATAGTCTAAATAAAATTATGGATCAAACTATCAAATACTAACATCACTTTCTAGGGAATGAAATACCTACACTCAACACCTATTCACTGCCACGGTCGTCTCAAGTCCAGAAACTGTGTGGTCGATGGTCGGTTCGTACTGAAAATCACTGACTATGGCGTAAACCAAATGATGGGAGTTGTTGGAGTGAAGTCGAGAATAACAGATACACCCAAAGGTGATCTAAGAAGCTTGGGTGTCTTGAAAACTTGTCTTGAAATTTAATTTCACTTTAGTATGCTAAACGACCCTTGTCTTGGTTGGGCATTTTAGTTTATACTTTAAGAAAACATTTTTAATCAGATAATTTACGTCGTCCTTTCTGTGTTCGTCTATAGTTTGTGTTGCTTCAACAGTTCTGCACAACAGATTTACTTTGGACGGCACCTGAGTTATTAAACGATCCCATTCTATTACAAATGGGAAGTCAAAAAGGAGATTCCTTCAGTTTCGCCATCATCTGTCAGGTTGGTAGTCCACAGTATATCTATAAAGACATATGCTCCATAAAGAAATCTGCCCGTTGTCGCAATACAGTTGTTTTCAAGTTGAGTATATTAGTTGTAATTTTAGTGCTATAAGGTCACCCAATTGCATAAATATTGTCTGTCCGAAGGATTTTGTTCACGTCGGGTTCAATTGTACATATACCACTTCTTAGCCAAGCACAAATTCAATGCTGGACGTCACAAACTTTCGGTCAAGTATTGATCACGAGTTGTAGCTTTATCATAAGCCAAGGCCATACTGCTAATCAGCATCATACAGTAAACCCAATGTTTCTACCAAATCTGGTATATAATACAGTTTTTTCTACACTACCACTTGGTCACGTATAGGAATCGGACTTAATCCATGAAGAAGTGATCAGCCTGGTATTCAACACAAGGCTGAGAACTCACTATGCTATAGAATAGCAAGCATTGCGTTTCGCTAAACCATACTAGCGTTTTCGCTAACGCTTTAGCAAGCGTTTTCGCTAACGCTAAACCATACTAACGCTAAACTAAACCATACTAACGCTAAACCTAAACCATTGCGTTTCGCTAACCATACTAGTGTAGCCTCCACGCCAGGAATTAAGACTATCCAATCAACAAATGTCTTTCAGCAACGGAATGTCAATTTTTAGTACACTCAGCTATGGAGAAATATAATCCACATCTTATCCTGCCATCTGCCAAAACATAAATTAACCTGATTGAGGATCGTGCGGCAGATTTTACGTTTGGAACAAAGATTCATTTGATTCGGTCTTAGCAAAAAAATTTAGCAATTTTCTGGACAGTAAAATTTGAATTGATTTGCACTTGATTGTTAAGGAAGTGATCCAAAGAGAAGGACCATACTCAGGGAACAACCTTACTCCAGAAGAAGTGATAGAAAAACTTAAAAGTTCGCCAGAAACATTGAGGTACCGGTAATAGCTTGTCTTAAATCCTATCAAAACAAACCAATGATTACGATTTAGTTTAGTGATTTGACGTCAATTTTGAACTAAAATCTTGCTAATCGTTAGAAAGTTTGGTGAAAGATTTGCTGAAGATCACTTGCAAAAAAATTCTTCGGAAACTCTCCTCCCCTGATTTCTAACTCAATGTATTTGTTGATATTGTGTTTCAGACCAATAGTTCCCAATGACTCTGCGCCCTCGGAAATTCTACAAATCATGAAGCAATGCTGGCAGCAGGATCCCGAGATACGATTGACATTCTGGTTGGTTTCTCTTTAAGTAACACTTACATCCATAAACAAAGAAGCGTTGACGGGGGGTCCAGGAGATACTTTTGGACCCGAGCCCAGGATAACTTTAGGGCCCGGAACCTATTCAAGGGGCATAAAAACATAAAGAAACCACAGCGTGTTTGTGGATACAGTGCGATTTTCATATATATATATAGAATATCTTATGCAATCCATGATGGGGCGGAAAGTAAATGGAACTGAATCTGAAAAATTCCAAAGCAACTTTAACGGGTGTAATATAATGTATTACACACAAAAAATATAGGCTAACATAATTAAAAAAAAAACTCTTGGTCCTCATCAGGAAATACGTCTTGTGACACGTACTTGTATCCTCATTAGGAAATACAAATCTGCAGTAGGCAGAATTTCGATCTTAAAATGAAAATTCGATCTTAAAATGAAAATTATAAGTTAAATTTGACTATGCACTATATAACCGTAACGACATTCCGAACTGATAAATACAAGCTCAACAAGTGATTCAAGAATGATTACGAGTAAATAATACTGCGGAAAACAGATAATATGAAATGTAAAATGCAAAAACATGACAACAATTAGAACACACACAGAACGAAAAACGAGCCACAGGAAAATAATTGCCTGTTGAGAGACGAATTATTACGTTTGATTCTTGAGGCTTTCATGATCTTGGTCTTGTGTTCAGATCTGCCTCGAGAGATGATTTTGAATTGATTGATCGAAGCATTGTCAGTGCACGTTACACAAGAGGCGATGCGCTCTTTAACTGCACTCTTGGTTGTTAAATCTGTGTTTAGGCATGGACTTCTAAATAGTAGCATCTGGACTGGAAACGCAGTGACCAACAAAAGGCCAAACAGTTGGTACAACAGTTGGCCAACAGTGGGCCAACAGCCAAGTAACTAACCCTGTTGGCCCACTGTTGGCCAACTGTTGTACCAACTGTTTGGCCTTTTGTTGGTCACTGCGTTTCCAGTCCAGATGCTACTATTTAGAAGTCCATGGTTTAGGTGTTCCACAGCCCTCGTCAACAAATTCTGGTTGACATACCAATGTATGTCTGGTTTGCGTCACGCAAACAACTAAATTTATAGATAACATTCGAAGAAAGAGCAAAGGGGATAGGCGACTTCAGTTAAAAATATTGGTGCACATTAAACGTTTTATATACAAGATGAATGTCACTTAAAATTTTCTGTTTTACAAGTTCAGCTAGCCCCACGGCTGGGCCAAGCGGGACATTTAAAAAAAAAATCTTTTTTGATTTGTACTATAACAGTAAAAAAATTCCTCTTGATCTTCGAACCAAATATACTGACCAACCAGTGGCGGATTCAGAACGTAATTTATGGGTGGGCCTAGGAAATATCTTGGTGGGCCTTCACCAATAATGCCACGGCTGGCCAGCATACAAAAACTTAGTGTTACCGGAGCTTCTACACAAGGCGGAGTCTCCTCAGTTAAATGTTAAAAAAGTTGATTATGTCATCATAATCTGAACTGTCAATGAGTTGTCTTTCAAAAGACAAGTCAAGTCAAGTCAATTTATTTTGTTTTAACAGCGCCATATATTAACATATAATCAGAGTAAAATGTAATTGTCAAAACAATGCATTGTACAACTGTTGATTAGATTATGGCGCAATCAGGATGGTAGCGAAAGACCATAAGCAGTCATCTAGTCAGCCACCACCCCATCACAGTAAATCAAACTACACATTCATACACACTAGTGTGCAGAGGCAGGCACACTACTTCATTGAATAAAAAGGGTTCGCCACTGAGATTGAAAAACAACTACTGTTGGTTTGAATCTGCATTCTCAGACTGAGTAAGCCGAGGATGAAGATTCAAACCAACGACCAAGAATTGACCAACCACCAATAATTAGTGATTGTAAAGTGTCAAATTGTTAAGGCGTCCAGTCAGCATGGATGATCTCAAGCGCATTTGGATCCTGTTTGTTGCGGAGAAAAATCTCTCAGCGCTGCAGGACGTGGAAGGCAGTGTTATGATGGTCCTTAAAACACTGTTCATGTTCGGGAAAATTTCAACAGGGCAGCTGTCCAGTACTTCCATTAATGTAGGAAAGTTTTCCCGATCAATTTTTCGTCTTATGTGTTGAATGAATACAGCATGTTCAGCATCTGCGATCTCAATGCCATGCAGTGCACAGTGCACACAGACCATTTAGAATCTTTTTTTCGCCAAAAGTGGCAGATCCAGGTGCGAAAGCGGCCGCTGCTCTCATTAATCCATACATGTCGTCCATAAAGCGGCAGTTCAACTCCGTTATCTGCCTAGAATACAGTTCCACAGCGCCCTTAAATCCTCATTGCTCTTGGCAGCCGACGTTTTCCCAGCGTTGTGGTGACAACAGACTTGTGAAACTTCGAAGGCAGCTTGTGTTCACGAGAAGCAATCACGTCCCAGTTAGTTATCTCATATTTTACCATCAGTTCTTCTGTCAGTTTGAGCACGTCAGCAAAGTCACCCTTCGAATCCTCGGGGAAAGTTGCATTATGTAGCTTTCAGTGTGAAATAGTGATGCCACAGACAATTCAGTACCACTTGGTTGTTCTAGTGTTAAACATTAATATTTTTTTCATGAATCTGATTTTGGGTGGGCCCACTGTCAATCTGGGTGGGCCTATACCAATCAAGCCCACCCGGTAGATCCGCCCCTGTGACCAACTAAGGCTTTCGATTAAAAAAGAAATTAACTAAATCCAACCGTCACTGTTGCTGAAATTACGTTTTTACAAAAAGTGTCCCGCTTTGCCCCGTCTTCCCCTAAATCAGGTTCTAACTTACTTGTTATGGCACAGAGCGTTATAATTTAAAAGCAAGCCTGTGTGAGTAGGTTTTCGTCAAATCCAGGTGTGAAAAGAATTGTGTGTAATTTCTATTTCAACATCTAAAAAAGCGATTGTATCATTAGATTTTTCAAAGGGAAACTTGATTTTTTATGTTGGGAGTTTAAGAGGTTAAAAATTTTGAACACGACTTATCATCATCAATTGTGAAAATTAATGAAAGTATTCGCTTTAAAATGCCTTGCTTTTTTCAATTTTTGAGCTATGCCCTCAGGTATGTCAATGATCACAATATCAAGCAAGTGTATTTATTAGTTACGTATGTTTGAAGACCTAGTAGTAGTACCGTAGTAAGATTTTTTTTCTGACCTATTAATTGAGATTATAGGCCTAAATTTATATAGAAGTCACAGCAAACAAAATTGAAGAAGTTTAATAATTTGAATATCGCCTATCATGCGTTTCAGTGCAATCCAATCTGTGATCAAGGAACTAAATAAAGGAAAGTCACACAACATAGTGGAGAATATGATGCAGCAGTTACAGGACTACAGTACTCACCTTGAGGAACTGGTTAACACTAGGACAGTTGAACTTCGGGAAGAAAAAAGAAAAAGTGAAACTCTATTGATGAAAATGTTACCTCCGTAAGTAAAAAATCTAACGTCTAACTCTAATCATAGCCAAATATATGCAGGCTGTGATGCTTCTCCGCTCGTCTAACTCTAAGTCACTTGCTTTCGTGGCATATAGGCGTACAATACTAACATCCTATAACATAAAAGCTACTGTAGATTGACGCTCACAGAGGAAACAAACAAGGCAAGCAGCGATTGGTTTCATTTTTCTGTAGAAAATATGAATTAGACAAAACTATCAAAGTGTGTTTACCTTTCAATGTAGCCTAACTTGCAAAAGGCACATTCTTCATGCCAATGATCTTAAAGTTCTGTGAACATCTGTGACAATAGGTAAAACCAAAGCTAATTCAGAACCTCATGTCACGATGTTGTAATTAGCCTATGACCTGAAGAAGTGGAAGTAGTTTCTGCTGTAAGATTCATCTCATCGTATCATTCGTATGCTTATTGCTTAGCGTCAGACATATATTGGATTCTTGGGTGCGCCTGGACGAACAGACAAACGAAACCAAAGATCGTATTCTTGTTATAGTATAGTAACGTTTAATGTAGCCCGGCTAAGCATCTTTACTCTGGGATGATACACAGATAGGCTACACTTTCGCTTGGTAACCAAGGTAGCCTAACATTACGTGGAAAGTAAAATAAACTAAGTATTTAGTTTGCATTGGAAATTTACATGCTTAGCTGACCTGTACAGCACTGTTCATGTATCATATTTTGCAGGTCAGTTGCCAAGCTGCTTATTGCCAATAAACCAATTTTACCAGAGACCTTCGAATGCTGCACAATATATTTCAGTGATATTTGTGGTTTCACAACGATAGCTCACTCAAGTACACCATTACAGGTCACACACAATAAACGACGTTTTTCTGTAGGCTAAACTTCAAATTAATTATTCTAAACTCTAAAGGAATAGAATTTAGGCTAAAAACATTACCGTAAAGCGCATTCTTGAGTAGCTAAGTGATATTTGGATACTTTTATGGGTAGGCTACCGTACCGCAATAAACTAACAGATTAATTATTATCAAAAAATTAAACAAATTTTAAAACGTTTGTCCCTGGTAAGTCCCAATAGCGATCACGTATTGAAATAAATCTGTGACAATGTGTACAGTGCAGATTATATAGCCTCTTCCCCAACTAAAATTTCACGTTTCTATAGCAAGTTCTGTGAAATTACTGTTAAGTTACGTAGTTTATGCATGAATAAGCGCAAAGAACTCAAGAAATTATAAACAAATTATTCTGAGTAGCAAATTTAATTATACAGTAAAGCACCAAAGCATAGGCCGAACGTTGAACATTCTACTGTCAACCCACATCTATGATTTAAGATTTTCGTCACAATTACCACACCAACATTGATCATTTATCAGCTTAACTATACAGTTGTAGGCTAAGTAGAAAGTATGCCTATAATATTATCTATCTTTGGTAAGAAGTTTGTCACATTAAGACAAAAAACTTTTCTTGGCTTAATAGTTTTCTTCATTCAAAGGTGGTTGATTTTCTGAATGACTTGTATACTTGCTTTGACGCAATTATCGAAAACCACGAGGTATACAAAGTAGAGACTATTGGAGACGCATACATGGTTTCGTCAGGAATACCAAAGGTTCAGCAAATTGGTTTCAAGTTTTGTTTAATTTTACTATAAAATCCATTTTATAAAACCCGTTTTAATGTTTGCACGTTTTCCATTGAACCACAATGATAGGTTCTGATTCTAAAGTAAACTGTTCAATGGTCGTTATTTTGGTTTGTTCATGTCACGTGAGATAAGAAGCAGTAGGATAGGTCTATGTTATTATTTGATGAATAAGATATGTATCGATCTTGCGTTAGGTGATTGGAGATAGACATGCTGAAGAAGCAGCGATAATGGCTCTTGACATTATGAGCGCAACAACCACCTTCAAGATACGCCATCTTCCTCACATCACTTTGCGCATCAGGATCGGGATACATTCCGGTATACTTAATCTATGTTTCGCTCACACAAAAAGCCTACTTTGAATAGATAAAAAGCAGATTAAACATAACCGGTGTTCTATTCATGTGTTTGACCGTTGAATTAAAACGTTCCTGAGGCCTATATTACAAAGCAAACTGTCTACTGAACCTGAATAACTTAAAAAACATAATGCTCAACTTTTAAAATGACTCTGTTAAAGAGCTTGTCGTCAGAATAAAGTTAACCTAAATGTGGTGAAGTATTTATAGATAGCAGAAAAGAAGAAAAGATTGTAAATCTTATTAGCCTGAAATTACTCCAAGTATAGGCTATTGGACTGCGGTCACTCCTGGACCGTTACACAGGCGCTTTACGAATGTTGAACTATATGGCTAACATTCTGTTATGCAGCCCAGCAGTTGAGGTCCAGCTAACCGATTTCTGAAATAACATAACTACAAATGCTTGGTGAAATTGGAAAAGCAACAAATGAGCACTTCGTTGGCACTTCATTGGCACATTGGTTCTGCAGCTAATAGTTGTGTTGAAAAACAGGATCGGCCGTCGCTGGTGTAGTTGGGCTGACCATGCCTAGATACTGTTTGTTCGGAGACACCATAAACACTGCTTCACGATTGGAAACAACAGGAGTTCGTGAGTAGCCTAAGTTTTTATCTATGTTTGTTAAAAATTAGGAAAGATGCTCACATTGTATTGAATCAAATTCATTAAATCAAAACCTAGATTTCCCTAAATGTTGGAGTTGATAGTTTCAGTTTAAGATAAAAGAATTTGGCCTAAATCAACTTTTTCATGGCCATGAAAAGATTTCAAATTAATCAATCATATTGCTAAGAAAGTTTTGTATAGGCTGCCGTATTTTTTGTAGTGCTGTATAGCCTAGTCTTCTAATGAAATTTCAAAAATGTGTCCGAGGTTTTCCTATCTTTCCTTATAGCTTAAGCAGGGGTCACCAAACTTTTTTCACTGAGGGCCGGATTGCTGCGAGATTAACAGCTGCGGGCCGGATGCAAATTGCGAAAAGATATAGGCTATAACTATTTAGAATCTCCATTGACTTGAATTGAGCACAATAAATAATAAAGTCAGCGGTGGAATAGCAAAGTTGTGTTGAAAATCAAAAGGTTGCTGGAAAAGTTATCCCCTGCTGTGCTACACTATACAGGGGCATCGTGCTCTTGAAAAAACATTACATCTTTCCAAATTTGGCCTAGGCTGTCCCCATTTGTGGTGGTCTAATGATAAACAGCAACGTCAGTCCTTCACAAAAAGTTTGGTAACTTTTTTTCTCAACAGTTGCAGTGCAGCTGTTATTTCCGCAGCACGTGGCGGGCGGTTCCAGCCGCGGGCCGTAGTTTGGTGACCTCTGGCCTAATGTATACAGAACATTTTACCTTACACATTTATTAACATTGGTAAGTTGATAACGTGTTACGTAGGAATATTACACTTGTATATATTTAGTTTTTACGGAACACATAAAACAAATTCTACTTCTTGTATCCACTACTGTTATATCTACCTCTTCCGCCGATTAGGTTAACAAAATGTGATTGAACGAGCAAAACAAGCAAGAAATCTTTTCAAAACTAGAAAAAACTCATTTTTTTCCGGTTTAGAAGGTTCCGTTTCCAAGTGCCTTCTTAGATCCGCTACTGTGTGCAGTAATAAGTGTAGGCTACTTACAAATTAAACAATTCAAGAATTACCTGAGCTGTTGCCTACATGTAAGCGATATATTCTTTATTTCAGCAAGCAGAATACATGTGAGCTCCGACACCAAATCGCTTCTTGATAAAAGTTCTAGGAAATTTAATTTACAAGAAAGAGGAAAAATTGAACTGAAGGTAATTCTTTTTCAACTGACACAAAAGCTACATGTGAAAATAAACTTAGACCTGTTTAAGAGTCATAAAATGTGATAGATTTTCCGCAGGTTAAAATACTTTAAAATAAAGCATTAGCCAATCGCTGCAATTTTATTATTATTGAAAAGGGCCGTGGAGCCATGACCACTTGGTGGCTTCTTGGATTGGAGGGTTTCAACAAACCTCTTCCTGATCCCGGAAAGTTGCATGAACCAACTCATGGTTTGAACGCGGGAACTTCGAAGCAAGAAGGCAACAAATCATCAAACAATTCCACAATGGTAAAATTATATCTTATTTAGAAATAAGCCGACAACATCAACCCACAGAAATAGTGTAAAAGATGGCCGGCCGGCGTGTTCCCATTAAAAAAAAAGTTCCCATTACAAATGCTTTTACTCATATTTTGCTGAAACGTGTCCTTTATTAATTATTAAAAATAAAAAGATGTAAAAAAATGTAAAGAATAATTCGTATTTTGACGTCTTTACTTTCATTCTGCAAGTATCTAAAAATAGATATAGGCTAGCTTCTACGTTTAGAAGCAAATATGAAAACAACTTTAGCGCTAGCCTAAGTAATTAATCAGGACAAAGCACATCGTTAAAAAAATAACTTGTTTAAATCATGATACGCTCTTCTGATGTAAAGTACCGTAAGCCAAACGATCAAGAGGTGTCGCAAGCGATAATCCCCATTCAATCCAACGTTTAGTCCGTCAGAATCGACTGACTTCTTCAAGGATCTTGTTTAAACTAGTTACCTGAAGAAAACCTAAGCATGTTGCTGTAAACAACTTACCATGTTTTGAACTGAATGCCCAGAGAACTGAATGCCTTCTAAATTTTCCGCTTAACTAATGTTTGTGGCGTATTTTACTGACTTCATTTTGGTTTGGTTTTTGAAACTTTGTTCTTGGTCTGACAAAGCCTTTGATAGGTTATTCCTGGTAGCTTCGCACACTTGTAGAGGCTTTGAAGCACTGACGCAAGCCCGGTTACTGGGATTGACAAAGTAAAGTTTTAATAGTTGTTTGAAGTGTAAGTTGTTTGTGATGCCGCTGAATGGAGAGCAGTCTTGAAATGCGTTACTCAAGCGCACACTCCAAGAGCCGAACCAGATTTTTTAGATCGTGTGATCTATGCATTAATAGCCTACGTAGCTTACTTTTGTTTGCTAGTAGAAATGAAACCCAAATGCTTTAGAAATAGTTTAAAGTAATTTTGGTTTTACGACATAGCTTACGAAATACAAATCATCGTCCAACATGGCATTGGAGTTGGGCCTACAACAATTTTCTACACTATTAGCTAAAAAGTTAAAAAAAGCTTTTTTGCGTCTATTTGTTAACCTTTTAAATTAAGATTGTACCAGTTCTATTTATATTGATAAAAGATTGTGTTTGAATAAGAACCTTCTGAAGATCCTAATTTTAGCCTGTTACGGTTTTTGTTGAATGATAACTGTATTTAATATTGACAAAAGAATAAAGCCGAAGCGCTGAGCTATAACAATCAAAAGCGTTTTCGTCGCAGAAATAAACCTGTAGCCTATTGTTGCATTGTTATGTAAAATGCAATCCCATCATAAACATATGTTGCACTTACAGAGTAGGGAGGTGATCCAGACAAACACAACGATGGCCGGCAATACAAATACGCTCTCTCAAAGGTAACATGCGTTATCTTGAATAACTAAGAAGCTTAAACCGACAATGCGCTTGGAGAAAGCAATCACTCAAGGAAAGAAATCAGAAAACGCAGCCAATCTAAATGCACGCACGCAGCGTGTATAAATGTTGCTAAGATGAAAACAATAAGCCTTGTAGGCCTATTACACAGTGATTTGCTGTCTATTTGGTAATTACCGGTACTGTACGGTGGCGGTTCAATAAATTTTGTTTTTTCGGAGCTTTTTCAGGCGAATAAGCTACACCAAAATTTTCTTGTTAATTAAAAAAAACCTTGTCAACTGAATTGAATGCACATTTTCCATTGGAAAAGCTCAGATTATCTGAAACAAAATTTAATCTCAGTATGGTAGTGGCTATGCAATATGCATAAAATCACAAATGGCTCGCGAACGTGATTTTATGCAAAAGTTTTAGTTTGAGCGTTTCTGTCATCATTTAAATCTTATTTTTTTTAAGCTTCAGAAAACTTTGTTATCAACGAATTATTTATTTAACAGCATCATTTAAAGCTGGCATGAAAGGCTAACTATCAAACACAAAAGAGTTTGCTATTAAACATCAAAGAAAGATTATAGGCTAAAGGGTTTTTTGTATTTGTTTGTGAAAACTTATTACTGAAATATTGAGAAGTTAACGCAAACATTTCTTGCACATAAAATTTTAAAATCTCCTTACAGAAAAGAAATTAATTTTGTTACTTTTTTGGATGCAGAGCATCTGCATCAACTCGACGTCAATCATCTTCAACATCAAACAGTTTTTCTAGAAGTGGATCTTCATTTGTTGTATCTACTCCTCTTGTGTTTGCTCCTCCATTATCGAGCAGAGTTCCATCAGAAGTAAAACGGCAACAAAATCTCTCCTGCCAAGAAAGCAATTCACAGAAGCAGCCAACAAAGATCTCAAATCGCCGAAAATCTAGTTTACATTTTGGAAAAAATACATCGGTTGCACCCTGTCCTTCCGTAAACACGATCTCCTGAAAAACTATCAAGTAGGCAAGTTGAAACCTAAGGAAATCGGTTTTGAATCTGGTTCAACGATTGATGGTTGTAAACTGTTGAGCAAGCGTTAGTGCCAGTAGAAGAAGTGTGGAACAGAACGGCGGTGACAGGCAATTTATTGCTTTGGAATCCTATAGTTGTTATACACATTTTATACTTTTGCTGATTAACTATTTATTTTTGCGCATGTTTATTGTCAATTTAAAGGTTTAAGAAAGTTCCTCAACGTAGAAACTAGCATCGGACCCAGTAGGCCTATAGCATAACCCACAGGGAGATGGAAATTGCAAGATAAGCTACCATATTATTAGAGAACCACAGGCATACGAATCCGGGCTTTGACAAATATTTTATTCTATCACTGAGCATAGGCCTAAGCGTTGACAGGGGTGGTCAAAGGAGTACTTTTGGACCCGAGCCGGGCATGATTTCAGGGGCTAAAAACCTTTCCAAGAGGCCTGGGAGTTTGAAAAAACCACCGTATTCTTTGGATATTCTTTAGTGTATTTTTTCAATAAGAATCCTGAATTGGGGCCCGACGATCTCAATGGTAGCCTACCGGGCATAAATTATCCTCTCAACGGCCTTGTCACTGAGTCTTATAATAAAGCAATAGCATACAATTCCTACTAACAATGAATCGTTGCAATAACAACAGACTAATTAGGATGTTCTCTAGTAGCCTGTAGCCTTGGGACCACATAGGATAGGCTACTATAGGCTTTGCTCTTCATAGCGGTACGAACAAGAATATTTGCCATTCGTGAGCCGTTGGTGTTTAAATATTTTGTTCGGGAAGCTTTGTGCGACTATTTTGAAACACAAAGATTTTAATTTTAATAGCCTAAAATATTTTACAAACAATTAAAATTTCTCTAAAATAGTTGGACAAATAAAAAAAATGTTTCAAGTGTTTTTGACAGAAAAAAAACCCTTCGCGTTCGTCTTGCAGTGATGTACGCGCATACAAAACATATTGACGACGTCAGCGTAAACGCAAACGTTCGAAAAAACATACGCCGTATGCGTCAACGCAACTTGTAAAAAAATTGGCGGCGTCAGCGTCAGCGCATACACTAGGGTAAACTAATTTTGTTTGCTAGGTGCCAAACATTTACACGGTATAAACCACTCGAAACAAACAAGTTTTATTTTGAATTTCCACGAAGAAACACAAGCATCTGAAAGTGTTCACCTGACATTTTGCTGTGTTTTAGTTACAATATGTCTTTGCCCATTGAAAACATTCTTTCAACTGCAGCGCTGGAAGGTATTGGCGTGTTGTAGAGAAAAAATACAATAAAAAGTATGCGTTGACGCTATACGCTAAAAAAACACGAAAACTTTACGGCGTAGCCTCAAGCGCAAACTATCCAAAAAAAATGTGGCCGCAAGCGTTAGCGCAAACAAAAAGTCTACGCCGCAAGTATGCGGCGTAGAATTTACGGCATATACGTACATCTCTGCGTCTTTGTAAGTTTTGTTCGTGTAGCCCATAGGTTCCCAACCGGGTGGGAATTCCCCACTAGGGAGAAATTTTGCAATTTTCAGGGGGCAATTTGGTTTTAAGATTGTAAACCTTTTTAAGCCTAGTAAATTGCCCTAGACTAGAGCGTTAAAGAGAAAATTATTACCCTAATAGATTAACTCCCGATTATTTAAGCATGGATGCAGACCATCACGTAGCATATAGGTCTACTTCTTTTCATGCAAATACTCGATGACTTTAAAGAGGAAACGTATGGTAACCAAGCGAGTGTTTGAGCTCAGACACGAGCTTAAATTATTTTTTGACCTTTAAATAAAATTGGAATTTGTTTCATTGCTGAATAATGACAGATGGATTAGATTCCTTGGTTATTTGGTTGATATGTTCGGTCCATTGAATAAACTAAATCTGAAAATGCAAGGGAAGAAAACCAACAGTACGGTATATATGGATGGTCATTTTATTTTTGTTTGGATGCGAAACGTACATAAAACAAAAACGTACAGTGTGCATCCAATGAGAGAGTGCGAAAGACCGTAGCCCTAAAGGCGTAGGAGGTCGTCGAGTCTGCAATCTCTCAATCTAGCCTATATTTAATTGCCATCTCCGTTTAAAGCAGATTGCGCATCAACGTGAGCAGTAGCGCACCCAGCATGGGGCTAAGGGGGCTCAAGCCCCCCCCAAACCCGCCACAAAAAATGAAGTTTTTCTATGTTCCCCATTTAAGCTATACCATTTGCTTACAGGTTAGATATGAATAAGACACAACAATACAACAGTGCTAAACATTATAACAATATACATTTTACATATTTACAAATAGTTTTAATAGTTCATTGTTTTCGGCTTAACTTTAAGCCCTCATCAGGAATCTGAAAATAATTAAAAAATGCAAAAAGTTTCAACTTCTCGAAAGTAAATTTACATTAGGAAAAGGCAACTGCATAAATAACTATAAAAAATTTGCACCACAGGGAACACGATACCTAGGCCTACATCAAGTAAATATTGAGGAGAATGGACTCGCCTCCAGTAAATAATTGTTTGCTTAAATTTGGGTTGTAGCATTAACAATGGTTCCTGAATTTTGGTATTAAATTGGGATTTGCCTTTGCATAAAATTTTAATTGAGTCAGCAGACAATTTTTGATGTGTGCAAAAAGAATACTCCATGATATGGTCTTTGATGGCACTTTTCTTTAACTCCTTAAAGTTCAGATGCTTCCGTACTCTCGTGGTCAAATGTCTGGTGGACATACCGATGTACCGTACGTCAATGCCGAATCACACGGATATGTAAATCTGTATACAACATTTGAGCAGAGAGACGTAGGTGTCTGGGACTTTAATTGAAAATACGAACTAATTTTGAATGTTTTGTAAGTAGGAAAAATGTCCACATCAAATTTACTGTTTACAAAATTAGTGTTTTGTTTCAAACTGTTTTCGTGCTAGTTGTTGCTTTCGCACTTATTTGTGTTGGCAAACGGAAAGCTAATTCTATTTTGTCATACATGACGAAAAAGTCGAGATCTATAGAAGATTGCGAGAGTGGACGTAGGGATGAGGATGCTGATGGTTCTAATAGCATGGGGTTCACTAGGCCAACTTCTAATCTGATTGAGAGAACGAATCCTGATGTATCGGCAACCGGTGGGTTGTGGGCCGTGAGTGCCTTTAAATATTAATCAAAGGGATGGGCAATGCCCATTGGGTATTGGCCTACTGTCACTATTGTCACAAATCTTTGCGTCAACATCTTTTTTGTCACTATTGTCACAAATGCTTTGCGTCAACAAAATGAAGTTTTCTGACATAAAACACCATTAAATCATATCATAATTTCACTGACAGTTCATACTTCAAAATTATCCATAAAGTTTCAACAGCATCTATACTTCAAAATCAATGCCATCATTTCCTACCAACCAAGCTTTCGAAGCAATATGGTTTAAGAAAAACAACAATAATTCATAAATTGCAATGATTTTATGCAATTATTGTTACAATATGATTATCGATTTTTACAGCAACCCCATCTTCAAAAAGCTCTTTACTTTTTTTATAACTCAAGTCAAAGTCGCTAATATTGAAGCGCAGTTGAAGATCTACTTGAAAGAAGTGTTTTCACTTATTGATAGGTGATAAATATATTCGTTAAATCTAAAAACGAAGGTTTGTGCGTAGTCTGCGTTCATGCGGCAATCATTTCAAAAGTGTTGGTAGTTTGCAGTAGCGCATCCAGCATGGGGCTAAGGGAGCTCAAGACCTCCCCAAACTCGCTACAAAAAATTAAGTTTTTGACTTTTGTATGTTCTCCATTTATACCATTTGCTTACAGGTTAGACATGAATAAGACACAACAATACAACAGGGTTGAGCATTATAACAATATATTTTACATATTCACAAATAGTTTTAACAGTCGAACGTTTACGGCTTAACTTTAAGCCTTCATCAGGAATCTGAAAATAAGTTAATTAAAAAATGCAATAAATTTCAATTTCTTGAAGGTAAATTTACATTAGGAAAAGGCAACAACATACTGTAGGCTATATAACTACAAAAAATATGCACCACAGGGAAAGTGATATATCAAGTAAATGTTAAGCAGAATGGACGCGCCTCCAGCAAATAATTGTTTGTTTGAATTTGGGTTGTAGCGTTAACAGTGCTTCTTGAATTTTGGTGTCAAATTGGGATTTGCCTTTGCGTAAAATTTTAAATGAGTCAGCAGAGAATTTTTGATCTATGCAAAAAGGACACTCCATGGCATGGTTTTTGATGGTAGCCTACCTTTTTTCAACCCTATCTTAATACGAGCTGTTTTCGTACGCGGAAAGCACGTCACGGGCTATTTTAGCTCCCGGGCTAATTAATTGCTAATAACGGGAGCTATGAAAATCAGAGAGCCAAAATATTTTACAAGATAATAGCAATGTGTATTGTGCGTATAGAAATTAAATTTTTACCCAACAAATTTATTGAAATAAAGTGTTTGAGATGAAAAGACGTCAGAAAGTCGGTTTTTATTCTGCTTTCCCAAAAATAGCTTCAAAATTGAAAGTTTTGAATTATAGCATAAAGTAATGCTAAACTAAACAAAAAATTACTTTTGCTCATAAATATAAGGCATTTTTGGCCGTTTTTACATTTCAAAGTAATTGCAGTAACATTTATATCGCATTTACATTAAATTAAACACAGTTATTACTATAATTATTTGATTTAATTCGCTCTGCTTTGCTTGGCATTGAGCACTTTTTGTAGTATTAACAGTTTTCATTGTTTTACATTAAATTATATATACCTAGCATTGCACGAAAATGTCTAGCCACCTGAGACGAAATGCTTTATTGTGAAGGGCAGGAAGGTAAAAGAATGACCAGTGTAGGTTTAAAAAATTCGAAAAGAACAAAAACTAAAATTTAAGAAATTCCAGCATATTTCCTTTTGAGAAATATTTCACTACTAAAGTGGGGCGTCCTCATTAAACCCCGTGTCGCTACAATAGGGTTAACTCTCTAAAATTCAGATGCTCCCGTAATGGTGTAAAACTGTAGGCCTATACGACATTTGAGCAGAGAGACGTAGGTGTCTGGGACTTTAATTGAAAATACGAACTAATTTTGAATGTTTTTTAAGTAGGAAAAATGTCCACATTAAATTTACTGTTTACAAATTAGTGTTTTGTTTCAAACTGTTTTCGTGCTAGTTATTGTTTTCGCACTTATTTGTGTTGGCAAACGGAAAGCTAATTCTATTTTGTCATACATGACGAAAAAGTCGAGATCTATAGAAGGTTGCGAGAGTGGATGTAGGGATGAGGATGCTGATGGTGCTAGTAGCATGGGGTTCACTAGGCCAACTTCTAATCTGATTGAGAGAACGCATCTTGATGTATCGGCAGCCGGTGGGTTGTGAGCCGTGAGTGCCTTTAAATGGAATCAAAGGGATGGGCATTGCCCTATTGTCACTGTTACGGTACCATTGTCGCGAATCACTCGGCCGACATTTCTGAATTAGCCCCCCCCTAAAAAATTTTCTGGGTGCGCTACTGACGTGAGGTGTCTGTATCCATGAGCTAATGACATATTGATACCATGTACTGTAAATTTACAAACTGTAGGCCCATCGCTTCCATGCTGGCTCAAGGCAGGTTGGAAGAGAGTGGTTGATTTATGTCGCTGTCATTAGGAGATTGTCTTAACTTAAAGGCATAGGCTACTAAATGAAATTTTCAAACGAGAATTAAGCATTAAAATGCGTAAACTGAACATTCAAGAATACATTTCAAAAAAAAATTACCGAAAAAAAAAACGTTTTCAATGGCGCTGGCAAGGCCCAAAGTCCAACGTTTCATTTATTTTCATTTTTTTTTCAAAATGACCAAAACGTGTAAACACTGCTCGAGAATACGTCACAAAAGACAGCAATAACAAAAGCCACGTTACAACATCTGATGTTTTAACATCACATCTGAGGTTTTGAGCAAACTGTCTGATGTTTTGATGTTGAAATCTGATGTTTTGATGTACCGGTACATATATACATTACATAGCCTACAATTAAATCACCGGCAGTAACAACTGTTGCGTGATCAGCTGATTGCTCGTCTTTTGTGACGTAGACTGTAGTGTACAGTCGCACGCTTCGCTGCTCAGGCCCATTCCCGTTTTGAAAGCTCTGACAAAAGTACGCGCGGAATGCTGATCAGACCGCAATGAGGCAAACTTTTATTGAAAATCGTTTCATGGTAGCAAGTTAAACACAAAGAACGTGGAAAATCGCCAAGTCAGGTTTTTCCTTTAGTATCCCTTTAAGGTACTAGAAGGCTCTGCTGTCCTGGCGGCGGGGAACTACGTTTTGTCTATCCTCCACCTTTCGACAAGCCTGACTTAGGTGGCCCTTCCAGGAGCAGATGCCAGTAACCTACCGCTTAACATTTAAAGATGCTTTGAAATGTTTCACCAGCAAGTTTCATGATTGAAAGAGAAAAGTTAGAATGAACAATTAAACATATTAACATGTTTATCATCGATGCTGCTTGTTGACGGAAAAGAACAAGTTCTTCCAGAATAGGAAAAAGAATTGATTTTGAAACATCTCACAGCTTTAGAACTGGAATTCATTGAATATTTTTTTGAAATTTATGACGATGAGTTTGATTTAATACGAAATTCATTCACATTGTTGATGGAAAAACTTCCCGATAAATTGCAGGATGAATTTTTAGAACTCAAAACGGATTCTTGCGCAAGAGATTTATTCCGAAAAAATCAATCGCTGGATTTTGGCCACTAATGTATAATTTCAATCCCAAAATGGCAAAAAAAGCTATTCGAAGTATCCTTCCGCTTGCTTCCACTTGTCTATGCGAATCAGGCTTTTCAACTCTTGAAAATGAAAACAAAAGAGAAACAGATTAGACTTGGAGAATGATATTGGTTGTGCTCATTCCAATACTCTTTCACCACATTCATGAGTTGTCGAAACAAAAAAATTACAAGCTTTACACAGACGGTTAAATGCATTGACTCTTATATTTTGAGTGTAGCCTATTCTTTGAATAAAATACTTTTCAGCAACGTTCTTCATTATTAGCCTAATTGATCAAGCATACAGATTCTGTTTTAATAAGCACCTTCTGATGATCTCCCTTTTAGGTTGAAACAGGCTGTAGAGGTGTAGAAAATAAAAACTATATTTGATGTAATTCGCTTTGTTTGGCTTTTTGCTTGGCATTGAGCATTAATAACTAGCTCTTATTGTTTAATTTAACTTTTATATAATATATAGTCTGTAGGCCCTATAAATATTCAGCTAAAATTTACAGTAGCATACAGTAACATAGAGCACCAGTTTTTATTTGATAAATTTAGTCTAATACAAAATGTAAGCTCTATCTAAACCAATCTAAGAAAAAATCATTATTGGTCCCAAAAATATACAAAAATCGACCAAAACAAGAGAGGTTAGGTTAAGTTTTTACAAACTTTTAACCAAAAGTTTAACCCTTAGGCGGTTGGGCTCCTGGAGTCTTGCTCAGTTTGGGGGGGGGGCTGTCGATTCTTCTTATGCTTTAGAAGTGATATCTCTGTTATTTTTTAAGGCACGGTTTCAAAATTTGGGATTCACTTTGTAAAACTATTCACGCAGAGCATATCCGAAAATTAAAACTATGTAAATTTTAGAACTGCTTATATACGTTGAAATGTTGATGTGACTTATGATGTTTGAAATATTTGGTATTTTTTGATAGAGTAATGAAAAACATGCATTGCAATGTTGTGATTAAATTTTTTTTACATAATCTCAATTTAAATCATTTGATTAACGAGACATGGGCCAAATTAATTGCTTTCATCCAGCTGGTAGAAAAATTTTGAACAATAGAATATGAAATATTTCAGAGGATGTGCTGAGAAATGCCTTATATCTCTCAATTTATAACCTTTATTCGCTCAAAATTTCAGCTCAATAGAGGTGAATAAAAGTTAGGAAAAGTCAAGAAATCTCGTAGTCGCAGCCTCAGTGGTTTTAGAGATACAACTGTTGATACAAAAAAGTTGAATTGACAGCCCCCCCCCAACCTTCAAAGGGTTAAGGCTTCAAGCTTACAAGCCTCTTAGAATCCCCATCAACTTTTGCTTCGTTTGGATCTCGACATAGCATACGCATTTCCTTTTTATAGAATGTTTGCTCTTTTCGAAACTCCTGTGCTATAGTACAAAATTTTTTAGATTTGCTTTGTTAAAAGCTTTATTTTTTTAAGAGTTAGGCCTAAGTGAGGCTTCCGTGACAGCACTGAGGTGTGAACACTGGCCGGTGGAGCGAAGCACCACTCCACTGACCACTATAGGCTATACGCCGCTCAATGGGCGATCACACTGAGCAGGTTTCCTTTAATTGTTGCCTTTTTGAGTCTTTTATGGCTTCACTTTTGTTTTTAAAATGCTTTTGAAAACGGGAAACTTTTGTTTTTAAAATGCTTTTGAAAACGAAAAAGTTCAGGAAACTTACCACCTTTTGGATTTCTTCTTTGTGTATAATAAAGTTTAATCGCCCTGGAACTTGCAAGTGTTAGCCTAATTGTAATTGTAGGACTATTTTCACAAAAAAAAGTTTATTTTTCTATCTTGCTTCTAGGTTTGGTGGCTGTAGCCTACAGTTTTAAGATAGTAGTAACACTGTTTTATCAATATAGCTTAGGGTTAGAATACTATTTTAAACGTGTTGGGTTTTGCCATCTTTTCCTTTTGTTGGTGTCATATTCGTAAGTAGCCTATGTTTACTTTGCCGTTCTGTAGTAGCCTAACATGTTTGTTCCAGCAGCAAAAAATAAAATTGAAATTAATAAAAAGTAAACTCGCCTATCCCTGACTCTCTATGCCAACACTAGCTGTCATTAGCTTACCTCTTTGTCGTAACCGCGGTAGCGGCCTAATCATAGCCTCCACTTCCAAACTAATATGATCCTTATAAACTGATAGAGCCAAAGTGGGCATGTAGCCTAGTAGCCTATAGCCAAAGAATTCACAAAACTATAATAGGCCTAACTTAGATAGGGCTACCATATGTCCTCTTTTAAGAGGATTTGTCCTCTTTTTTGAAGAAAAATGAATTGTCCTCCGAGGACACCCAAAAATGCTCAAATGTCCTCTTTTTTACATTTTCAGTTTTCTTGCTCATATTTTCAACAGGATTTCATTGTTATGTGACTTTTTTGCAATTTCCAACCATTTCAGTAGGCTACGAATGCAACATGTTGATTTGTAGAATTTTCGAAAAAACATTGGGGTACTAAGTTATTTGATCTGTTGTTCTAAAATCTAAACAATCTTAGACGGTCATTGAAACAAACTACATTGCTTTGCGATTGTCGTAGGTATAGTCTGAGCGTAAAATGCGAAAATATAGGGCCGCCTGGAATAAATTGCGACCTTAACAAATTTAGTATCGTTGGAAAGCTTAATTCCTCTTGTTTAGGATTATCACTCTCCTCCAACCAGGGACCCTTGGCAAAAAAAGTTGTGGCCGTTTTTTAAGCAACACCTTGCGCCGCTAGTGGCGCAGCTAATCTAGCTATGTTTTCAGCAGAAACAGCAAGCCGTGTAAAATTCTGGCAGTCGAAGTTCCTCCGGTGACCACTGACCAGCTTATTAGCCATGTAGTGGTATCCATCTTGAACTCTGAGCGTTGCGCAAAAAGAAAAAAAAAATAGCCATGAGGTTTGGAAGTAACTAGGCAGTACTGAGTAGGTTTGGGCATTTGGGACAGCAAAGATTCTTGATCTACCACTCTGCACTGGCTGCAGTACTAGCCTAAATATCACAGAACTGAGTACCGTACCAGGCAAGCCTACCGTAGTTTAATTTGTTTTGGGAACTGTTTGCAAGAACATCATTATCGGTACCGTAAGTTATGTCAGGGTATTCATTTAATTTGGTTTGCAACAGAAGTCAAAACGTTAGATAGGGTACCGGGCAGAAGGCGATACACATTACACAGGTGCACTAGGCATGCTGGGCTATGATGAAAGTTAAAGGAAACAGGTCTAAATGTTTTTTACATGCAGCATGTCTTATCATCTCTAGCTTATGTTAAATTTTTGAATTTTCTGTTGTTCTTTTAGTTGAGTTCTCTTTCATTTAACATCTTGGATTTTAAATGGCATTGCATGCAGGTGTGAAGTATTTGTACCAATGAATGCAGTATGGTAGTAGTAGTAGTAGGCCACTGTTACCAGTGCACTGGTGCACAAACTGACAAAGGAAGGGTGTTTATTGAGACCTGGTAGCTTCTAGTGATATCCATGCAACAATACGTTTTCTGGTAATTGCACACACTATCAGTTAAATAAGGAGGCCAGCCTACCAGTAGGAGCTATGGTTCTTGTTACTTCTGAGACCACCTGTAAAGGCTATAACATATTCAGATATAGATTAAGTTTGAAAGAGCAAATGTTCTGTGTGGCCATTTTTTTCCTAGGTCTGATGTTAGTTTTCTCTCTTTACAGCTTTAAAGATTTTTATGAAGTACCGGTAATGATTTCTAAGTTGTATAGCTTAGTTTATTAAACAGTTAGAATTGATAAAATAGTTTTCAGATGTTATGGAGATAATTGAATAATGGAAAATCAGAATCAAGCTTTTTATAATGAAAGTTTATGCATCAAATGCCAATCTCATAATTTATCAAAGCTACAAGAAGTGAAACGAGGTGGACTGAAGACATTAATCAGCTATGCACAAAACATTGGTGACAGTCATCTTTATCAATATCTAAAAGAAAAAGAAGAGAGCGAAAGTAGTTGTAAGGTGCATGAGGTGTGTCAAAAATTACTTGCTGTTTGCTCATGCTTGGAGTGGATGTGATACAACTTCTGCAATATATCAACAAGGTACCAATATAATTAATCAGCTTTGGTAGCAGTACATTTTAATCTTGCTTTCAGTGTTTTATATATAGTGTTTGTTACAGTGTTTTATATATTTCTGAACTGCTTACCATGCTTGTCTGAAAGTACATTTTTACCATTTTCTGATCAACTTTTAAAAGATATGCCAGAATTCAGATGGCAGTCATTACCAAATCCACTCAATATTATTCTAATATTGTAATACTTTTATTTGGAATGCCAATGTATGGAGTGTATGCACACATTATTTGGTGACAATGATTAATTATGTCATCTGTCTTGTTGCTTAGGAAAGCTAAAGATGTTCAATTACCTGAAGAAGGAAGAATTTCAACAATCTGCTGATGTATTTGGGAGATTAGATTCTACACGTGAGCAAATAGCTGATGCTGGAAGAGATTTGTTATTGAAAAGGTTAGTTACTGGGACTGTATTGGTGCACAGTTAATTAAATAAGAAGAAATGAAAATGTTGCTGAGTAGCCTACCAGTCTGAATGAGATTCACCTATAGTAATGCTATATTTTGTTGATCCATCAAGCTTTAGTGCAAAACCTGCCGATTCACTTGGCCAACTACGGTACGTCAAGTACATGCAGATGGTTGCAACAGCTTCCACTGTTCATCCTGAAAGATTGCCACCCACCGAAGCTGCAATTCGTTTTCATTCCTTCAGAGTACATTTGCAGGTGAAATAATAGTGCGTAGCCTAATGGTATTGTAACACAATACCCGTAATCATTTAGTATAAAAGCGTCTTTGCTCTATAGATTATACCACTTGAAGATATTTTTCAAGAATTGTTTATTGTCGGTAACTTCAAAATATTATAGCAAATTGCGCTATTAAACTGCGGTAAGGAAAAGATGCAAGTTATAGCAAAACAAGTTGCGTTATAATATGACTAGCATACGGAATGGCCCGTTTCGGTGAGTCCGATTCGGTGAGTCCGATTCGGTTAGTCCGATTCGGTGAGTCCGATCCCTTAACGGGGGATTTTTTCAATTTTTTTTTTAAATTATCGGGTACCATAGCCTAACTATCATTGCCGTTTTAGGGTTAGGGGTTAGGGGTTTGGGTTAGGGGTTAGAAGTTAGTAACTCACCGAATCAGACTCACCGAATCGGACTCACTGAATCGGACTCACCGAATAGTAGCAGACCCACTAGCATAAACATGTGGTGTAGGCTACTACAAATCAAAAATTTTATGGCAGCAAGACTTAATTTATCTAAGTTGATATAAAACTGTTGCTTCAGGTATGTCAGTGGAAGCATCTTGACACTGAAATCTTGGATCTCGCACAATGGGGATGGAAAGCTGACGCAGCAGGTGCAGTTATGCCAATAAAGGCCAATTTAGATCCGGCACCAGAATGGCTATTGAACGTTGTACGATGCAAATGCAAAGAAGGAACAAAAAATCAATGTGGTACAATGTCTTGCAGCTGCAGAAAACATGGCTTAAAGTGCATAACAGCATGTGGAGACAGAGTGTCGTGTGGAAACTTGTTGCAATCTCAGTTGTGTACAAGAAGACTGCCCTGAGGATTGCGACGGTTTGATCATGTTTCAATAAATGATCTGTTCTGCCAACAAATTAAAATCAAAATTTTACAAGTGCTCCAGTGATATTAAAAATGTTCTATTCCGTTCATATTGTACTCCAATGTATGCATGTCATCTGTGGGAAAATTATCATCAACGTAACATTAATCGCCTGCGTGTTGCCTTCAATAATGCATTTAGAATTATACACAATTTGCCTAAACATTATAGCGTACGTAAACATCAAGTCTTGTGCAACATTATAACATTTGATGCATTACTTCGGAAATATGTTTTTTCTTTTGTTGGAAGATGCGAAGTATCCGAGTGGTTAGCGCGTTGGGCTCGCATTCGAGAGCCTGCATGTTCGACTCCAGCCACCCGCACTTGCTGTTGTTTCTCTGGGCAAGAAACTTTACGATAATTGCCTCTACCCAGTGATCGATTTCGAGTAATGGGTAGTACCAAATTTAAGTCATAAGTAGAGTAGACAACCGGAAACAGACATTGCCGTCGGCTGCAGCGTGGGTCAGGTGTATGTCGGAAGGCGTACACCGATGCATAGCGCTCAAGTCCGCTTTCCCGCAATGCAGGATAAAGATAAACAAACTCTATTGTTGCCTCCCTGATGAGGTCCGATTGCCATCGTATATCAAATTATCGTCTTCATTATAATAATTCTATGTATGCTGATATCTAGTTTTGATGGCTGCCCTGTCATCTGATTGTTTTTATCGTTCTGAATACTTTCAGTTCTTCTAACTTGCAACACTACCGTACCATTGTCTGTAAACTTGTAACATTAGATAGCCTATTTAGTGAGATTTTGTGCATTTGCAGTTTGTGTATTATTTCGTTGTTGTTGTTCGTTATTTGTGCATTTGCAGTTTGTGTATTATTTCTTTGTTTTGTATATTGACAGCTTTGTCTGATGCAAATAAATATTATTATTTGTGTAGCCTATTGCCCAAATTTGAGCTACCCGAAAGATTCCACTGGATAGCTGAGCTGTACTCCTCAGACATGGCATATCCACTAGCAGTGTGAGTCGAATTTTCACCGTCGACAAGAACAATAGTTACACGCCTTGGGCACTGGCAGCAGTGACCGAGTGGTTAGCGCGTTGGGCTCGCAGTCGAGAGCCTGCATGTTCGACTCCAGCCACCCACACTTGCTGTTGTTTCTCTGGGCAAGAAACTTTACGATAATTGCCTCTACCCAGTGATCGATTTCGAGTAATTAGTCCAGTCGTTGAAGGGTTTTACCTTGACTTAATTGGTGTAAAGCTGAAATTTTGCACATTGGTTCTGTTCATTGTGTACAATGACCAAAAAAAAATCCCCGTGAAAAATTTTTGGTGAAAAAAAGTTATCCGCTATTTTCGAAATTTTGCCATTTTTTTCAAAATGGCGGATGTACAAATACTGAAATATTCAATTTTTATGAAATTATTGTTAGTGTTGGTGCTCATTTAAAAGTAAATTTCATACTGCAATTATTTCACATTGACAAAGTTTTGGTCCACCGTGATTGCCGGAGGAAGTTTACGGATACACGGAAAAGGGTTCAGGGAAAATGCCTGCAAAGAAATTATGATCTGTGACAAGGAAATTCAAGCTTCTGAAGCCTCCAGTATACTGCGTCAAAAGGGTGCTGATGGGATTAATGCTGCCAGTACTAATAGAGGGGACAACACTGTTGCGACAGCTGGTCGATATGTAGGCCTACACATAGACTGTCGTAGGCCTAAACGTTACACCAACCCAATCGATATACAGCTTAAGAAGAACAGAGAGGAAAGTGGATCCTGCGTCACGAGGAAACGAAGTGTTCGAATTCTTGATGGCAATTTCGGCAGTAAGACTCATTGTTTGTTTTGTGGGACTCGAGTTCTCACGGACAGACCTGGCTTTAGTTTTGTTAAAACAGATGTTTTTGCAAGGACTATATTAGAGTGTTGTGAGAGACGTTCTGACGATTGGTTATTCGCCACGAAAGGTCGTATTGAATATTACGGTGGCGATTTGCATGCTGCACTGTTTATACCATCATTCTTGTAGTGTTAATTTTATATATGGATTTAACGTAACCTTGTAATGCGGCAGAGTATTGAGGCAAAACGTCGAAAATCTGGGCGACCGAAGGATGAGGAACAGGACCAGGCATCTCTAAAGATGTATTCACATCTTGAACAGAATGATGAAGAACAGTTAACGATATCGGTGTCCGACGTTTTTTTCGTAAACAGTTTTTCGTAAAACAATTGTTCGTAAGCAATTGTTCGTAAAATCAATTCTTCGTAAAGCAATTCTTCGTAAAGCAATTCTTCGGGCATGCAATTGACCGTAATACTAATTGTTCGTAAACAAATGTTCATAAAAGGTAGGCTACAGCTTTAAAAAAAAGCAAAGAATTGCAAAACACAGACAATTGTTGTATTCCAATAAATAACAAAAAATGCGCTTTTTCGTTGTGCTTATTTCTTTGTGTCGTCGTAACTTGGTTATTCAGGAAAATTTGCATTACGCACCTTCATCGGAAATTGCAAGACAAACCTTGCTGTTGCGAAAAATTGTTCACGAACAATTCACCTATCACCTGTTTGCGAACAATACACCTATACGAAGAATTGATGTATACGAAGAATTGCTTTACGAAGAATTGATTTTACGAACAATTGCTTTACGAACAACTGTTTACGAACAATTCACCTATAACCACGATATCAGACCTCAGATCTAAAATGAAGGAGTTTTTAGCAAATGATGATTGCCTTCCTTATGAATCAAAATATCTGAAGACCCAATCGATGAATCTATTTATATAACTAAAGGTCAGGGCCTTCATGACATTGTCACTATGAGAGAGAAGACATCCGAATTTCTCCGATCTCATTACCTAAAAACAAGGCATGAGGATCTTCTTCTTCTTGCTTATGAGGCAGCAATTCATGCAACATATTCCAATTGTTGTAACCAGGGTAATGTCGTCATATCAGGGTCTATGAGATCCACATGTTCTGCAGATCGAAACACTAGACAGTGATTAATGATGTGCTGTGCTGTTTGACAGTCACCACAAACACAGGCTGGTGAGTCACACTATCCCCAGGTAAACATAGTGTGCTTGAAGCGACCAACACCAGTACGGAGGCGATTCAGAGTCACCCATTCTTTTCTTGGCAGGTCTGAGCCAGGTGGTACCGTAGTGTCTGGTGTGACTTGGAACTGGTTGGCCGTGAGATGGTTTCCCAGCGGTCTCTTCATGACTTCATCAGGTCAAAGTAACCTTCATGAAGCGCCACAATGTGCATGAGGATGATGAAGAGTCACAAAAGAGAGAAATAGTTATAACTGCGGCAAGGCTCATCAAAAATGATGTTCCATCTGTTAATGATCACTGTCCAAGCACAGACGCACTCAATAATAATAGTAGGCCTAATCGTGTTTTATGTGCGCCCATTGCGATACATAACATACAGTAACACTGCGATCGCAGATGCGATACAACAGACGACAGGAAGCAGCGAAGTGACATATAGTCTTCGAGTCAGCTGCTCCCCTTATTTTGGCTTGCCATTAAGTGTTTTTGCCGAGACACAGTCGCGTGCTCTGGAGCGGTGTCGAACCCACGTCCTTTCGAACGTCGTGCAGACGTTCTCACCACTCGGCTACGCAACCGACACTCAATCTCGGTCCTGCTCTAATGTACTTGCCTGAAACTTTGCGAACACTGTTGGGTTCTTTATTTGTAAGAAAAGACACAAAGCAAAAGGTTGCAAGTATTGGCCAAGCTGTCGTTCTCACCACTCGACCGACCAGATCGTCAGACCACGAGCGGTGATTGCACCATTGCAAATTGGTCTTGCTGTTCAAGGACATCATTTGTACAGGTCGAGATTTCTTGTTGATACTTTACAGTTTACACAATATGGGATATTGTTCTTCTTACGCAGAAGTCCTGAGGTTTGAAAAGAATGCAGCTGATTGTGTACAATGTGTAGCGTCAGAATCCATTGTTCTAGAGAACATAGACCTACTCGAAAGTACAATGTTATTTGCAGCTGACAATGTTGATCATAATATTATCACCCTGGATGGGAAGGGGACTTTCCACGAGATGGGAATGATTGCTGCCTTGACACCGGCTCAGAAAGCGAACCGTATGATTCTAAGGCACAACATATCACAACTCAACATCACAGAGAAGACTAGGATTGAAATCATGCAACTCCGCTTTGCCAATGAAGCGCAGAAGACATCACTGGCTGGTTATGTACCTTTTTCTCAAGATCAAACCCTGAGGAATATTGTGAATGGTGTTGTGGCCGAGGATAACGTTAATGTAGCCTACATGAACATGAACAAAAAAATGATCGACCTATTCGATCAGTAAAACACTTCGGGGTAACCTAAAGGCTGCGAAGTGATCAATGCCCGCAGGAAATGCTGATGCTCCGATTGTGAAGGCTACTGTTCTTAGTGCAGTGTCACACTCGACAACGTTGATTGGAGAAGACACAGATCTGTTGGTCCTGCTTCTTCATTATGCGCAACAAGTGAACAGAGATCTATATTTCCATTTCGACAAGGAAAATGCTGACAAAGTGTATCATATAAACGAACTGAAAATGGTGATGGGTGAAGAATTATGTTCCCAGTTACTTTTTCTACATGCCTACTCCTACACTGGATGTGACACAACATCAAGAATTTTTGGTGTGGGTAAGAAAATCTGTCTTTCACAAGCTGGTGAAGGTGATGCTATTATGAAAGACTGTGCCAATTACCTCCTTCTTCCAAAGCAGACAGCAGCATCCATTGTGAACAAAGATTGTCAAGCGATGGCTGTGATTTTTGGGGGCACGCGGACGGATTCCCTCTCGTCATTGCACTACAGAGTAGGCCACTAAGAAAAAAAGTAGTCTCCTCCCAATCATTTGTGACACCAGAACGCCTACCACCTACTGAGTCATCAACAAAATTTCACTGTCTAAGAGTTTACTACCAAATAATGGTCTGGCTAGGACAGGAGAGTGACATGGAAACTTGCGGGTGGGGTTGGAAACTGGAAGGCAGTCAGTTTGTGACAACAGAGTCGGACATGAATGCGGACCCAGATTCCCTCTTATAGATTATCCACTGCAACTGCACAACTGCCTATAGCACTGCCAGGTGTAGGCAGAACAATCTATCCTGTACCTCAGCATGTGGACAGTGCAACTTGATGCCTGTGACAATACGTACAATCAGTCACTAGTGGATGAAGATGATGACCAGGACTTATTAAACAACTGAATGTAAATAACTTAATAAGTGGTCTGCGATTCTTGTACTGTCAGTCTTTCACTATTGGTTTTGTTTCATATAAGTCTTTCCATTAAACTAATTAGTTAATTTCATTTTGAATTGTTTTAATGAATTCCTTACCACCTTAAATCTAGGGATAGACGCCAGAATTAGAGCTCTAGCATGAATATTAAGTAAATTATTGTCATTATACTGTTTTGGCGGCCATATTGAAAATGACAACTTTCCGGTGCTCTGATTCTCCTAGATTTTTAATATATTATTCTTGATGATAAATACTAGAAAAAAACGTTGGAAAACCCTTTGTAGGAATTTTTTGGGGTCAAACCATATCGCTCACCTAGAACCGAACTATGTTATGTCCAATTTTTGCAAAAATCACTTTTTCAACTTTTCTTGGGTTTTGGACATAGCTCTATCTGATGGCATGCTCAGATTTCTCTTATGTCAATTATTTTAGCTTTTAGCCTATGTTAAGTCCGGCAGAAATTTCAAAATTTTCAAACAGAACTATGCTATGTCCTTCCCTGGACTTAACATAATGTCAACCTATTAACTGTGTCTGGACATAACATAGTATGTTGGACTTAAACTAGTTGCTACTTTTGACTGATTGAAAATGCTGGACATAATACATGTTGTGAAAAGGTGATCTTCTGGTTGATGTATTGATGATAAATTCTCAGCACATTTTTGACATTGTGTCACTCAGGGATGACACAGGCTGTGTAAGGCTGGTTGCTATGGGTCATTTAAAACCAATCCTACCACAGTGACAATCACTGATTTTAGCCAAGTTGTTGACTTCAAAAAATTTGTGAATGATTCACCACAATACTCACATATCATTCGAGGCTCAACTTTTGATTCTGGGGTCCACGTCTTTTAGGCGCAGACAGTTAAGCGCCGGTCAAATAGGTGCGCACACTGTGGCATCAGGATATTTAGGTGCACAGCACTGTGGCGTCCACTCATTTAGGTGCTATTCCTAGTAAAGTCTGCAGATTGTATCAGCTCAGGTTTGGCAAAACCTAGTCGGAGTTTTGACGAAAAACTAAGTTATTCTTCACTCAAGCCTACCACCCGCTTGAATATAGCCTATGGTATATTTTTTACTAAAGCATTGCCAGATACAGCAGCTTCACTCACTCAAGCCATGACTAACCACAAATAAATGCACGCGCATTAACAAAACAACATTTTTTTTTTTTCAATATAACATTTTGTGTGAAAAGCATTGCCCTACCTGCCAAGCTGATACAATCTGCAGACTTTTCTAAGAATAGCATGTAAATGAACGGGTGCCACAGTGCTTCGCACCTAAATATCCTGACGCCAGTGTTGCCGCCCATTTGACCAACGGTCCAACGCCTAACTGTCTGCGCCTAAAAGACTTGCTCACTGATTCTGACGGTGAAAAAATACTGTGGACCAAGATTATGCAATTAAAGTTTTGCTAGGTAAATCCAGTCAAGCTATACTTCAAGTGCAAATATTCAGAGTCGTCTTTCAGTGAGATAGACTTCATAAAATCAAGTCGACAGAGCAGCAGACGACTTGCAACTGAATTTTCATTGCCGTTAGTTATGGAACTACCCAAATGTTACAAATCACAGCTGGCAGTAAAAAAGGACAAAAAAGCCGATTGGATGAAATTATGCAAAAAAATCTCATTCCTCCACACCACCACCACTTTTATGCAGACATTCCAGAAGTAGCTGAACAGTGAACACCAATGCTAGTTTTGCTTTTGTTTCAGCTGGACTCATCTTGACTACAGTACTCAAAAGAACTGTTGAAAATTCTGAGATACTAAGTATCAATTTTGCTGATATTTAGGTTGCAGAGTTATTATCTTTCCTTGTAATTTCATTATGTTGTTTGTTCGTTCTGTAGATACTGTTAGAAATTAGCATAGAGATTTTATTTAACCATTCCTTGAATTCTAGTTTCATGAATGCATCACTGGTTTGTGACAATGATTAAGGTTGTCAGATCAACTAATTTAGTAAACACAGTATTGTTTAATAACTTACAGTGTTATGATTGGGATGTTTTTTAATGTCCAGATGTTAATTTAGTTGAGCTGTTGGAGATTATTTCAAAGTCTGATGAAAGTTGGTGATTAGGCAGCTAAATTTGATATTCAGAAATCTCAGTTATGGTTCTATCTAACAAACGTGATTGCGGCATTGAGCAATAAATCTTTCAGCTATTTACTAGCTAGGTTTTTTGTGGAGGCCTTGTACCAAAAGTCCAAATAAGACCTGGCACATTTTATAGCACTATTACAGAAGATGTGTAAGAGTATGGCAAAGAAACAATTGAACATAATATCACACAAGTGAAAAGATTGTGTAGTACCAAAACAGGAAATCATGGTTCTACACTGTAAAAAAGTTTACAACTGCTACCTGGATGCTTCCATCTCAATTTATAGCTCCATCTAAAATTGTTTCAATGTAAAAACAGTGGTTATAATACTTCATTCGATTTTATAAATATGCTATGTCCATTATTTTATGAAATTACCAGTTAGAATTTTCAAAACCAAACAATGTTAAGTCCGTCCGATACTTAAATAAAACACTATATTGCTCACCCTAGTGGTTAAAAAGTATCATAAATGATGCCCAACAACCAGCAAGATATTACTAGTCACACTGGTATAAAATATTGCATATATATCGGGAGATAATTTACAAAAACCCAATTCAAAATCTATTTTCCTGTTTTTCTCAAAACTTGAAAAACGGACATAACATAGTTCGGTTCTAGGTGAGCGATATATTGACCTGATTATAAGTGAACAAATTTATCGTTTTTGAAACTATTATACATTAGCGTAGGCTATTATATAATATTTTGTTAATATCACTTCGTTTAAAGTCAAATATAGTTGTTATTGCGTACCTACTTGCTAATTAATTGTGACAATGATAATATCATATTTTAAACAAGCCGTAGTATGACGAATTGACGATACTTTGGAAAAATATTCAAATTTTGTTTATCCGCCAATTTAAGAAAAAAAATGGCGGATTTTCAAAAAAGGCGGATAACATTTTTTTACCAAAAGATTTTCACGGGGATTTTTTTTTGGTCAATGTACATAATCAACAGAAACAATGTGCAAAGTTTCAGCTTTACACCAATTAAGTCAAGGTTCGGCCCTTTTTTTCGCTTCAACGACTGGACTAAATGGGTAGTACCAAATTTAAGTAGAGTAGACAACTGGAAACAGACCTTGCAGCGTGGGTCAGGTGTACGTCGGAAGGCGTACACCGATGCATAGCGCTCAAGTCCGCTTTCCCGCAATGCAGGATAATAATAATAAAACACTCCACGGCATAATTATTGAAGTAAAGTTTTAAAAATTTTCGCATTTTTTGTATAATGCCCATAATATACTCTAGCCACTTGTAGCGTTTAGTTTCGTCATTAAGCCGGACCTGGGGTCAAAATGCCCCCTTGAATCATTATATGAAGCTCCGTTATGTATAAAAACGATTTTTTAGAACAAATGTATTGGATCTGCAATTATCAATGGGCTGAGAGTAATAGGTAAGCAATTTTAATTTGATGACGTCAGAGTGACGTCATTTAAATATAAATAATATTTTATCAAATGTGAGTTGTCTCTTTCTTATACACATAGAGAAAAAAGTTAAAAATGAGCCTAAAAACTTCTGCAAAAGGAAAAATACAGTTTCGCCACTAGCGGCGCAAGGTGTGGCTTCAAAAACGGCCATAACTTTTTTTGCCAAGGGTCTCTGGTTGGAGGAGAGTGAAAATCTTAATCTAGAGGAGTTAAGCTTTCCAACGATACCTAATTTGTTAAGGTCGCAATTTATTCCAGGTCAATACGTTTTACGCTTAGACTAGTAGCCAAATGGCGGTCAGTGATGAGTGCGAGCGAACTGCAAATCCACATGTGAGGGAATTGCTTCATTTGAGGAGATCTGATTAACAAATTTATGAAAAAGAAAAATTGGGACAAACTAAAAAAAAATTGAAAAAATCAAAAAAATGAGTAAATCACAAAGAAATAAAAAATTAAAAAACCCAAAAACTTGCAAAAGAGTTTGACATGTTTACATTTTAAGGTTCTCATACTTTTACAATAAATTATTGTTTTATCCAGATCTATTTTATATTGATTCAGCGCTTGTAGACGTTGCTGATTACCAACTTAATAGTTTGGCTAATTTGTCAAGTGAAGCAAATCGAAAAAATAATCCAATCTGCACTATGCATAACATATAACCTATTTCAAAATAAATCGTGGCATGGATAGTTGGATACTTAGGCTACAACTTATGTGGGTGCAAATGTAGAATAAATTTTATTTGTGATGCAGCCACAATGGTGCAAGGAATGAACTAGCCTTTTAGTTGAAGCTGTTCTTAGCATCTCATTAACAGCTGTATACAACTTCAATTATTATATTTAGTGCAAGTAATTTTATGATTTCGTTAAAACTGACCCTTTTTTTCTGAAAAAAGTTAAGGCATGGCTACCTATAGATAGCCTACTGCCTGCCTCACATTTTTATTACTTTGTCACATCACATTTTTATTTTGTTACACAAATCTAACAAATCGGCTTACGAAAAACAAATTTGTCTGTTTTTTTGCTGTAGCTTAACTTTTGCTGCATATGTCTATATAATTATCGAAAAAAATGTAAAAAGTTCTTCCCGGGACTGGAGTTCTTCATACGTAACATTCTACTTGTATTTTACTCGCTGGCGAAACGTGTCCTCTTTTTAGGCAATGAAAATATGGTAGGCCTAAACTTAGATGTTTCAAGTAGCTGTTGGGTGATGTCGGATTGTGGGCCTAGCCGACTAGGCCCAGGCTACCTACAAAAGTTTGCGTTGATGTTGATACCAAGCTGTTTCAGAATACGTAGCCGACATTCAGGGGCGCCGAAACGATTTTTGACTGGGGGCAAAATTACAAAAAACGGGCACTTTTGTTTACTAAAGGGCCAATTTTTTTCAAGTTTTAAGTTAAGATATAGCGATAATGCTAATCCTTCAGCTCACTATGTAGGCTATTGAGTAATGATAGCCTACAAGTGTCCGGCACACAAAGAAGGGCATCATGCTATGTTATAATGATGTAACCTACTGTTAAGTCTTAATGCAGCCGGCGGCCATGGCCGCTAAATAGTGCTTGAATGACCGCCGGTGCTACTTCCTCAGTCGGCCAAGTTTTGCCGCCGGTCTAGCCAATTATTTAATTTCGCAATAGAATGATCGTGGATTAAATGTCGAAAATATGTAGCCTAGTATCAAAAAGTGACGCAAAATTAGGTCAGCGCGTCATAATCGCCACTGTTGCATTGTGCGGGAATATTTGTTATTGATGGAATATATCCATCTGCGATCACCAGCGCTGTAGCCTAAGTCTTGTTTGTAATTCCCGACGCTTATTTTAACAAAATCTTAATCCGAAGTGCTAATTTATATCGGCTGGCAATATTGTCGTTTTTATGTCGATTCGATGTTGTCGGACATTGAATCTATGTTAAAAAGGAGAACTAGGTTAGTTGACATTCGAGGGGAAAACATTTTTTGATCATAAGTTATTTTGCAAAAATTATGCTTCTTTTAGTAATGTCCTTCACATCATTGAAATACTTATTTTATTACCTTGCCGTCATCGTCAACACAATATGTCGAAAGTTGTTTTTCGTTGCTAAAAAGAATTCTAGGGGAGTGGCGAACTTCTTTAAAATAAGCCACATTGGAGACACTCGTGCGAGTGTCGTTAGATGGTCCTGCAGTAGGCCTACTGGATTACAATCCCGATAAAGGAGTTACTGCGTGGTGCAACGATTCTATTGTAGGACGTCGCCCAGGCCCAGACTTCAACAACGCTAAGTGATCATTTTAGCATTGTTGCAAGTTTAATTTTAATTACTTGTGCTATCGTTATTTTTATTTTGTATTTTGGCCTCCAAGCACGCAGATTTGGCCGCCGAGAAGGAGCTCCCGATAGGCCACAATGGCTGCCGAAAAAAACGAGTTTTAAGGCCTGTAGGCTACTGTGTTGCAGTTGCAACATTTTGTGCTGTAAATATTATTTTGAGGCAAAAATGAAAGATTATAAATAGGCTAAAAGCGAATAGCAGAAATTGTTATATTGCAAAATGTGCAGTAGCTTACATAACTTTAAAAAGGCACCATTGCCCCCCCTGCCCCTCCATCTGCAGAAAAATTGAGGGCAGGGGGGCATCCACCCCCCTGCCCCCCCCCCGCTTCCGGCGCCCCTGCCTACATTACAAAATATGAACGCTCGTTCAGTTTCGCGTTAAAATAATTTCTGCGTTGACAGGTAGCCTAGGCTATAGGCCTACCGATTGATTGAATTTTTATCCTCGGACTGAGAAAGCTTCTTTGAGAGCTTAATCATGGAAGTTTCGCGTACCGTACCGTAGCCTACTTGTAGCCTAATGTAGAGGCTTTGAACAATTACGCTGGCCCAATCACCGAGTTGAATAGGCTAGAGTTGAAGTGAATGGTTGTGTGTGAATTGATTCATCCACTAAATGCCGCTGAAAGAAAAGCAGTCTTTAAAAGGGATTGCTTTAGAGCACATCCCGAGAGTCGAACCACCAGAGCAATTTGATTTTGCAGTTTCTTCATTCGTAAAGTCGGGCGCTTAACCAACTGAGCTTACGTAGCCTTCCCTATTATGCCATCTTACCAGCTGTAAACAGTTTGTAAGTAGGGCCTATAGGCTATTGCTCATCTCAAGACGCACAGCTTATAGCCTACATTTAGGCCCTATAATCACATTAGTTTCAGCAGTCTTGTCTTTGATGCAAGTAGGCTATGATCAGTGTTGGGCGCGATAACTCATTTTTCAGTTAAGCGATAACGATAATCGATAAACGAAAAATGCCTAAAGCGATAACGATAAACGATTAAATCAAAAAAAAGTTAAGCGATAACGATAAGCGATACAATTATCGCCGATAATGTCCGATAACAATAATATTTTTTTCTTAATTAGAGCTGTCCCACTCCCATCCCATGCAGCACGAACTGTTTTCATCAACATGACAAAAAATCGAACATAATATACTGTAAAAGGACAAAACTTTTTGTAAGTTATGCATGAATAGAATCGCAACAGCGGCAGTGGGTATCGAATCTTCAACCTCTTGATCCAGAATCAAACCACTGAGGTAACCGCCATGCTTATAATTATACCTTCTTACATTTTAACTGTAGTATTCACTCGCGAGTGCCGATTGCAGCAAAACAACAAGAGAACTGTTGCATGTAATTTGCAACTCTAAAAATTATTGTGTTGTCAAGGCCGTCGCTGCGGGGAGTGGGGCGTCCCCCCTCCTCTGACAACGACCTGTGCACACACACTTCAGGCACTGAAGAAGAACTGGTTTTAACTTTAGTTTCAGAAACTAGGTGGCTAGTAAAAATATTACTTTTCATGGTCTTTCCACTTGTGTGTTGATCCGAAATAAAATTTATCGGCGATAATCAAATATTGCCTTTGGCGATAACGATAAACGATAACTGAAAAAATAATTGAGCGATATAACGATAAGCGATAAAAATTTACCGTCGATAATTATCGCGGTAAATTATCGCCGATAATGCCCATCACTGGCTATGATGATACCGGTATAGGCTACTACTTATAAATAAAAATATGGCAATGCACATCATTTTTGTCCACTTTCACTCGCAGCATCCCATGTGGCTGAATAAACCGAATATGCTTGACAACACCGAATAGGTGGAATAGACGTTGAGCAACTCATTTCAAGGACAACTCTCCATTCCGCGGCAACGCTTCTATGGAACAATTTGCAGACAGCAATAATTTAAAAATCGGAAACTTTACTTTGTCAATCTTGGTGACCCAGCCTAGGTCAGTGGTTCAAAGCCTCTACAAGTGTGCAAAACTGCCAGGTTTAGTCTCTCATAAAAGCTTCCCCAGTACGGTACGAAGATAAATCCTGTTGTGTATCCTGTTGAGAAGGAGCGATCTTCCTGGCGTCAGCACTACCTGACTACTTACTATAAAATAACAAGCATTGTGTTTTGCTAACCATACTGGTGTAGCCTCTACACTAGCCATCAAGGCTTGTCAAAAAACATGTGTTTTTGTAAAAGTCGAGAAACATATGTTTTGGGATTAAGATCATCTTATTCAATTAAGAAAAATTTGATTGGCAACACTAATCGGTACTATTGTCGCCTTCCGCTTATGGATGGGTTGGGGTCACCAGCTTAGCCTTTTGCTAAGCGTCACACGGTCTACGAAACAACTGTGATGGAAGTCGCTTCGGCGACGCGACCGTGTAACTGTATAACAATAACTGCGTAGCCTACTTATTACCGTATTCACTGTTCACTGCGTCCAGTAGTTTATTCCACGTTACTGTACATCCAAAGGTTGAGGGTTGTATCTCCAATATATAATCATTACTTTGATACAAGATCCGAAATAAATCGATTAGGCATTTAAACATATATCCAGTGCTTGACTGTAATAAGCGACCGTTAAGCAGACGTCCAAAACGAACTAACTTTCTTTTTCAAGTATCAGAAATAAAAATGGCTTCTTACAAGAGAGGAGCGCATCTCTCATAACGAAGAAACAAACACTGCGCTCTCACTAAATCTAACGTCACATTCCAGAACTGTGGAAGAGCGGACCAATCACGTGCTACTACGAGCTTGTCTCCCAGTGATGCACAAAACACATTATTATTTGGGTTCCATGGAGGGGAGTACCGCGACATAGCTCCCCCTCTAAGTGGGTACGAAGTTATGCGAACACACGACAAGAATACAAAACGAAATGACAAAATTATTGGTAGTTCTGGGTGAATCGGCTGATGGTTGTTGTTACGGCATGAAGCAGGCGGAGAAGAATGATCGTTGTTCTTCTAGCATGACGGTCATTCCGAGTAGCAATCCGGATGTGATAAAAATCCCGCGGAACGGCCGCAGTATCGCGTGAGCGATCGACATGCAGAGTATCCCTGCTCGCGATGACATAATGTCCGTAATTGTCCAATCAGTCCTTAGATTTCTTCTGATCTTTCAAAGTTGTGTCACCCAGTCTACAGCAGTGTTGGAGGTGAATATCTACAAAGTATATACAAGGCAGTAAGAGTCCTTCATAAGGAAGGTGTCTAAAGTAAGTCAAAAATTTTGAATCACACTCATACTCAAAGATGTTCAAGACTCACCAGAGAAACGAAGGGACACGAACACAGAATCCCTAGACTCAAGGTAAGGTAAAAAAAAAAGAAGGAACTGTGTACAGCAGAAAGGTACGGTAAAGGCAAGGGTTCATCACTTCCGGAAACGAGTAGGTAACCTGACTTCTCTGCCGGTACGTGTCACGTAGTGTGAAGCGGTCGATGAGACTGGGAGCTCATCGGAAACCCTAGGATCATCCTGGGAACGAACGTACTGCATAGAAGAAGTCGAAGAAGTTAAGAACGTATCGTCTCGAAACGGCAGTGACGTTTCGGCATGACTTGAAAAATCCTCATCAGGGGAAGTGTCCATATAAGCAGGTTTTAATCTGTCAATGGTAACTGTATCAGTGCGACCAGCGATGTCAACGGTAAAGTACTTCTCACAACGATCGATTACACGGTAAGGCCCGTCGTAAGGTGGACGTAAGGGTCCCTTCACTGCATCATGTCGTATAAAAACGTGTGAGCATGTGTCAAGGTCAGCGTCCATATAAACAGAGCGTTTGCCATGACGCGGGCGTATGTAAGGAAAATTGTTGACAAAATCACGTAACTGACGCACGTAGTGGGAATTGACAGGACCTACAACGGGGTCTGCAAAAAAATCACCTGGTAAACGAAGGGTGGTGCCAAGTGTGGCTTCAGCAGAAGAAAAACCAAGATCTTCCTTTATCACTGCACGAGTGCCCAGGAGTGCCAATCCGAGGTGGGAGAACCAGTTGTTTGGGTTGGATTGAGCTCTGATGGCAGTTTTGAGTGTGCGATGCACCCTTTCAACTAATCCGTTGCAAGCAGGGTGGTAAGCAGTAGTTGTACGATGATCACACCCAAGGTATTGGCATAGCTCTTTCCACAGGAGAGAGGTGAATTGTCGACCACGGTCAGTGACCATGGTGACAGGGGCGCCAAAGCGTGATACCCAACCCCAGAGAAAGGCATCAGCACATGCACGTGCAGTAATGCTGGTCAATAACGGTGAGGAGATACGAATATCCGCTGGACTCAGGTAGTTCTCCAACGATATCAACATGGACATTCGCAAAACGTTTGTCAGGAGTAGGAAAATGAGTTAGAGGCGCCGAGACGTGCCGTTGAATTTTGGCGCGTTGACAAGAGACACATGTCTTAACCCAAGCTTTAATGTCAGCCTTCATGTCAGGCCAAACGTAGCGTTGAGCAATAAGGCGTTGTGTTGATTTGATTCCTCCGTGGTTGAGGTTGTGCAGTTTGTCAAAAACTGTTTGGCGATACGTCGTCGGCAACAGGACTCTAAAGCGTCCAGTTGAGGTATCCCCCTCGATGGAGATGCCGTGTTCAGGTAGGAGTCGTTTTTCCAACGTAAGAGAGGTAGGACTCATACGAAAGTCAGCTAAGGAGGTGTCATCGTGTTGAGCAATGGCCAGGTCACAAAAGTCGAAGTTGATACCATCTTCATAAATGGCATTGATTGCAGCGCGACTGAGACAATCTGCGACCAAGTTTTCACTACCCTTTAAGTAGCGAACATCAGTGGAGAACTCACTGACGTAGGCCAAGTAACGTAACTGTCGTGCTGTGGCTTTCGCCATCGTTGCGCTGAAAGCTGCAGCTAGCGGACGGTGATCTGTAAAGATTGTGAAATCACGTGACTCAAGGAAGTAGGAGAAATGTCGGACGGCGAGGTACATGGCTGTAAGCTCCTTGTCAAAGACGCTATACTTCTGTTGAGCTGTATTAAAGAAACGAGAAAAAAACATGAGCGGCTTGGCTTCGCCATCGATGAGTTGTTGAACAACAGCGCCAGCGGCAGTATCTGACGCGTCTGTGACTAGTTGGATGGGAGCACCATGAACGGGGTGAGAGAGTAACGTGACTTTCGCGAGGCTCTGTTTCGCAGTCTCAAAAGCATGCTTCATGATGTCAGTCCATATCAGAGGTTTCTTTGACGACTTACCAGGCGGTAAGGAAGTGTACAGAGGTTGAAGGATTTCCGCACAGTGTGGTATGAACATGCGGTAGAAGTTGAGCATACCCAGGAAACATCGTAATTGTCTTACGGTGGTGGGTAGAGGAAAGTTCAGGATAGCTGAGACTTTGCCAGGAAGCGGCCGTATGCCGCTCGAGTCGAGCTGGTGTCCTAGGAACTTCAGTTCGGGTACCGCAAAGGAACATTTTTCCTTGTTGAGGATGAGACCGTAGTGGTCAAGACGTTTGAACACCTGAGATAGGTGGCGTTTGTGCTCCTCTAAGTCTCGAGAATGGACGAGGACGTCGTCAATGTAACAATAGACATAGGGAAGACCCCGCAGCACTTCATCCATGAAGCGCTGAAACGTCTGTGCGGCACCCGAGAGACCCATAGCTGTACGTTTGAAGTTGTAACTCCCCATTGGAGTCACAAGGGTCGTCTTGTGACGTTCCTGTTTTGCTATGGGTATCTGGTGGTAGCTCTTCACGAGATCCAGGCTGGAGAAGATAGTGGATCCAGAGAGGTGGTCTACAAAGTCGTGAAGATAGGGTATGCGGTAGGAGTCTTTCGTGGTTTGTTTGTTGAGCAAGCGAAAATCACCCGTGATTCTGTACCGCCCATTTGGCTTGGGTACAAGGTGTACTGGTGTACCGTATGGAGAGTTCGCCGGTTCTATAATGTCCAAGTCAAGGAGCGTCTGCAGTTCCTTGCGGAGACCCTCCAGCTTTTCTGGAGATAGTCGTCGTGCCCGTTGGCACACAGGTGGACCATTGGTAGGAATATAGTGTTCCGTTGTGTGGCGAACTGGACGGTTGAAGTTCTCCAGCTCAAAAACAGAAGGAAACTCTTCCTCTAGGAAAGCTAGTTCGGCAGGAATCTGTGCCGTGCTCGCAGAAGGTGAACAGGCATCAGAATAGAGTTGAACTTCAGAAGCATCAGTAGGTGAAGTAGACAAATCCGTATCAGGAGCAAAGTCAGTACTCGATACACAGGGATCGGCTGGGGTCGTCTGTAGGAGACGGCCGTTAACAACGTCAGGTGTTAAACAAAAATGGCGTAAGAAATCCAGTCCAAGAATGAGAAAATCTACGTCTGCAACGCGAAACGTCCACTCAAATGTGCGGTCAAAACCAAGCGACAAAGTCAATGGTCTTTCGCCAAAAATGTTAACCGCAGTGTGATTAGCTGCGCGTAGACTGGATTGCGGTTCGGAAACGTCGGTATAACAACGCGGCAACAACGAAAAGGTCGATCCTGTATCAACACAAAAGTTAATGTCAGTAAGAGTGTCAAGAATCATGAAAAGAGCGGAATGTGTCGTAGGTCCTGCGGAGCCGAGGCTGCCCACTCGTCCATCCCTCGGCGTTATTCGTTTTTTGGCTTGCCTCTTGGGACCCAAGAGCAAGGTTTTTCACAGCGATGTGCCTTATTACCATATGTGAGGTGGTAATAGCATAAAACACGCCTTGAGTCATCGGACCTCGGTTTGGGTTTGAAGTCGGTGGAGTCCGTAATTTTCGGAGTAGAGGTACTCGGCTCCGAGCGCCTAAAATTCGCAGGCGAGCTCAGTGTAGACATCGAGGTTGTACATGAACGAGAGTCAGAAGAAGCAGTAATGGAGGTTTGGAGCTCCTCCAGGCGGTCCGCGAGTGAAGAAATGCGGTTTTCCAAGTGGAAGTTAATTTCTGGCTGTTTATTGGTATCTTGCGTGGGAGCAGAATTAGATGGCTCTCCCGCAGCAATGATGTCATCTGCTCGTTCGGCGAGCGTTTGAAGATCGTCACCCTTACAGATGGTTAAAAGTTGTCGCACTCCAGGAGGGAGACGGTCAAGAAAAACTATGCGAAGGAGAGGAAAAAAATTCTCAGGAACACGACCGTTTATAGCAACTAACTGACGTAAACGCTTTAAGAGCTCGGTCGGCTTAAGGCCTCGATCTTTGTTACCATGTAAGAACTCGTGAAGTCTCTCCGTAGAGGACTTCATATTCTCGGCAGTGATCAAAGTTTTAAAATTTTCATACGGTAAATCACAATGTACACAATTATCCAAAATTTCTGTCATATCAGCCAATTGCTTAGGATCAAATTTTTGTACGATGCAATCGAACTTATCACGTGAGCTCATCTCAGGGTGCTGCATGAACGCAGATTCACACAATGATAACCATAATTGCACATTGCTATGAGTAAACACAGGTAATTTAAGTTTTTTTGATACTGGTACGTTTGCCGACAAGTTCATAATATTTTGTGCAGCAGTGTGAAAAGCCTCTGTGGCGTTATTATTTGCCTTAGTATTAATGCTACGCACTACGAAATACAGTAAGGTAGTTAAAAATGACGTCACAATAGCCAAAAGTGACACTACAATAACAATAAACTCCATGTTGGTTGAATTAGGCCAAGTTAAGTTACATAAAAAATTGTTGCAACGTTCCAAATCCAATCACGTCGGGGTCACCAACTTAGCCTTTTGCTAAGCGTCACACGGTCTACGAAACAACTGTGATGGAAGTCGCTTCGGCGACGCGACCGTGTAACTGTATAACAATAACTGCGTAGCCTACTTATTACCGTATTCACTGTTCACTGCGTCCAGTAGTTTATTCCACGTTACTGTACATCCAAAGGTTGAGGGTTGTATCTCCAATATATAATCATTACTTTGATACAAGATCCGAAATAAATCGATTAGGCATTTAAACATATATCCAGTGCTTGACTGTAATAAGCGACCGTTAAGCAGACGTCCAAAACGAACTAACTTTCTTTTTCAAGTATCAGAAATAAAAATGGCTTCTTACAAGAGAGGAGCGCATCTCTCATAACGAAGAAACAAACACTGCGCTCTCACTAAATCTAACGTCACATTCCAGAACTGTGGAAGAGCGGACCAATCACGTGCTACTACGAGCTTGTCTCCCAGTGATGCACAAAACACATTATTATTTGGGTTCCATGGAGGGGAGTACCGCGACACTATCATAGAATCTGATAACTGGCAAATAAAGTTATTTCTCTTGAAGTTGAATCAGTTCAGTAGTTTTGATTTCTGACTATCACCGCTAAAACAATACATGTCAACATAGCAAAGGTCTAGAAAAAGGTAGAAGCGACAAAACGCGAACGTAAAAACGTGCTTGTGACCGAAATAAGTTATTAAGTTGAGAAAAATTTGGCATGAATGCAACCCTTCAGAAAAATTTAAGATAAAAAAGAAAAATGGATAATGCCAACAATCTTTGAGAACAAAAATGCAGTCATATTAGACACGAGAAAAACTTATTGCCATTACTCATTGATTAGCCTTACTTATAATTATTAAGTAGTGTGCATTACGTATATATAAACTGTAGTTGTCCAAGTTGCGCTTGAATGTACCATTGTACCAGTATTTATTGTTTCACAACATCAATTTCTGAAATGATTGTAGAATGACTGTAATTGAAGATTTATTTGATAAAGTTTTTTAGATATAAATTTGTTGTTGCCTCTTGATGTTAAATTATTTTGAGGTAAAATATTGATAGTTTGCGCTTACCTAATACATAGTTTGTGCTTACCTACACAGTCTTCGAAATTAGCCTCGGCAATCGGCAAATGCCGAGGTGATTGCCGACGCGGATGCATGAATGGCGCATTGACGTCGGCAATAAAAATGCCGAGGCCATACAAGCGCTTGCAAGGTTAGAGTTAGACATTCCTCCCAGGGATATCTAAAGAAGGGGATACGAAGGCTTTTATTGCGTCTGAAAATAGAAGGGCTTTTGTTTATCGTAAATAATCTGTGTTTATCGCAAAATGACAATTGGCACCGATAGTAGTTTAATAAATCTTGTTATGATAACTTGCATTGCGCTATTAGCATCAGGCCTGGATAATTACAGCATGCTCATGGTTACTTGTTAATTCAACTACCCATATACTTGCTTTACATCTAGCATACCGTACCGCATCAGGCTTTGTTAAAAAAACAGCTTACTGGTAACTTTTCAACTGTCTTTGTAAACAAGTATATATTCTTTAAATATACTTGACGTAACATTTGCTAACTGTCGTATGTAGCTCATTGTACCAGCTGCACTACAAAACTTTCTATGATTTTAAAAAGAAACACATGTTTAAAGCACTACAAACTACCGCCCTGGTAGTGTCATGAGAATAAGGCAATCACTTCGAGCCTTCATATCCCCTTCTCTAGATATCCCTGATTCCTCCCAGTCGTTATGTCAAAGCCATAGATTTGTTCTGTAGTCAACACGCTGAAGGAGGGATGCAACCTAGTTCGTACCCTGAACAGTTCGGACCCTCAGTTTGTACCCTAAAAAGATCGAGAAAAAAAATTAAAAAAAGCGGAAGTCACTGATCGCAGTTTCCGCAAACATTTTAAAATTTTCCCCCTGAAAAGATCGAGAGAAAGGTAGCACTAAGCCGAAGTCGCTGATCGCAGTTTCCGCTAACCCTAACCATAGACTAATCTATGCTCTAACCCTAACCCTCGCTGATCGCAGTTTCCGCAAACATTTTCCCGTAGTTTCCGCTAACCTTTACCCTAATTCTAACCATAGATTAATCCATGCTCTAACCGTAACCCTCGCTGGTCGCAATTTCCGCAAACATTTTCCAGCAGTTTCCGCTAACCTTTACCCTAGCCCTAACTATAGAGCAATCTATGCTCTAACTAAGCCTCGTTGATCGCAGTTTCCGCAAACATTTTCCGCAGTTTCCGCTAACCGCAGTTTCGGCTTATCCTAACCATCGAGTAATCTATGCTCTCTAACCTTAACCCTCGCTGATCGCAGTTTCTGCAAATATTTTTCCTCAGTTTCCGCTAACCGCGGTTTCCGCTAACCTAACCTTTGAGTTTGTTTGCGGAAACTCCGATCAGCGACTTTGGCTTTGTGCTATTAAACTGCGATCAGCGACTTAGGCTTCTTTAATTTTTTCTCTCGATCTTTTCAGGGTACGAACTGAGGGTCCGAACTGTTCAGGGTACGAACTAGGTTGCACCCCTGAAGGAGCTCTGCGAAAGAGGGGTGTGGATGGGTATCAAAGCACGAAAGCCGCAAAACGTGGACGCTTCATTGCGTACGGTGTAGACAGTGTAGATTTACAGTCTAGCGAGGAGTTTCTTGATGTGTCTGATTCCAGTGATGATGCGACAACCTCATCCTCCGATATCGTATCTGATGATTCCGATTCTGACAGCTAGTTCTTTAACAGACTTTGTGTTCGCAGTATCCCAATTGTGCCGAAATTATGTTAGTGTAAACAAAAATCGAGGCAATTTTCTCTCAGGGAGCTATCAATTTGTTACCGATACCTGGTTGAGCAATTAACGTTATTTTATGATAATTCAACTGCAGTAGATGTCAAATTAATGTAAAACAAACGTTAATTTCTTAATGGGCATTGTTGTTACGGATTGTATTCCGCCGGGAAAATTAAATATCGATTTGTGCTGACTCCAACGTTGAATCAACCCAAAATTAACTTACCTCTTCTCCCTGTGAGTTATTTAACGTGAATTGCCGTAAACAGCGTGCGTACTGCGGTGCTTGCTTTAATGCTACTTTTGTTATTATTACATCACAACAAATCAAACAGTGCGGTTGTGATAGACTACTCTAGTATAGTTTTCACTTCTCGTTTTATATGTTTTGGTACAAAGTTTTCGTAATAAACGCTCACAGCAATTGCTAAGGCAATTTCAATTTTTGCCGTTTGGCCTCAGCAACGTTTTTGCCCAAGTAAAAATATGCTAATTTCGAAGACTGCCTACATCATTTTCACAAGTCCAGATCAATACAAAGCTTCATGCATATCATTGGGGCACAATGAATCCAAAAATGAATAGATTTGCGTTTAAGTTTATAAAGATTTTACCCCCAGGAAATGCATGAAGTCTTTGAATGTAGAAAATTGCAAAAAAGTTATTTTTTGGAAAAATGGCGGATATTACCACAATCACAGCCGAGCTCCAGTTGCTTTTTGCTATCTCTTACTTTTTTAGGGGTGCAACCTAAATCGTACCATGAACAATTCGTACCGTCAGTTCGTACCTTCAAAATATCAAGAGAAAAAATTAAAAAAAGCCGAAGTTGCTGATCGCAGTTTTCGCAAACATTTCAAAAGGGTTAGGGTATCGGAGTATTGGTTAGGTACGATCAAGAGAAAAAAATAGAACATTGCTGATCACAGTTTCCGTTTTTCCGCAGTTTCCGCAAACATTTTAAAAGAGTTAGAGTGTTTCCGCAAACAAACTAAAAAGATCAAGAAAAAAAATAGAACAAAGCCGAAGTCGCTGATCGCAGTTTCCGCAAACATTTTAAAAGGGTTTGTTTGTTTGCGGAAAATTTTAAAATGTTTGCGAAAACTCCTATAAGCGACTTCGGCTTTTTTTAAATTTTTTCTCTCGATCTTTTTAAGGTACGAATGGACGGTACGAATTGTTCATGGTACGAATTAGGTTGCATCCCTTTTTTAGACCAGTAAAGATTAATGTTCTACATTTAGTGTTCATACTTTTTATCAGATTAAAAATTTTTTCAGCCAACCTGCTTATCAGATGTGGCCTATTTTTATTGTGCTTGACTTGAATGAAACGTCACCATGTCTGGTGGATTGGAAGACTTTGACTTGGCTGGATTAAGAGTAAGTATAAATAGCCCATAATATGTTACATCGATGGGTAGGAATTCTGTTTTCTATATCTTAAATTTTAATGAACATATATCACATTTTACTGTGTTGTGTATGATAAGTGTCTACGGTAACTGTTTATTTCAATTGTAGGACCCTGCTGGAATATTTGAGTTAGTAGAAGTTGTAGGTAATGGAACATATGGCCAAGTTTACAAAGGCAGACATGTCAGGACAGGACAACTTGCTGCCATCAAAGTTATGGACGTTACTGAGGTATATATGTATTTAAAAAAAAATTAAATTAAAGTCGAAAATAGAGATGTACCGATATATTGGTATCGATGATAATGGCCATTTTTTTAGTATCGGTATCGGCAAAATTTGGCCGATACTGTGGCCGATACTAAACATGTAAAAAAAGGGCATTTGCTGCGGATTTTCTGCAGAAGCAAAGATATAGATATTTTGAAGTAGTAACTAACGTCACATTGATGTAGAAAAATAATAACCTGTTCAAATTTTGGGGCTGGTATACAAGTCCCCCCCCTCGTTGGTAACTCATGACAAAGACAGGACTCGACCAAACATATAGGGTGAAACTACTTTACCTTTGCTTTACTGTTCACACACTTCAATCCACATGTTTTGGTCAATTCCTCTTTGTCATGAGTTACCAAGAGGGGGGGGGGGACTTGTATACCAGCTCCCAAATTTTTGATACCTCACACTCCCATAACTTCATGCACGCACCTTTTGGCATTGTTTGCTTGCAGTGATTCTTTCACTCAAACAAAACGTTTTGTTTCAGCAGTTTTGAGTTGTTCGATTCTTAAGTTGTGAAGGAGACTCAATTTGTCCAATATTTATCATTTGTGTTTCTTTTTTACTCTCAGCAGAGGATAAAACCAGGCCAAGACTACCCAGGCAGCAAAAATGTATAATTTTGCATTGTTTTTACGTCGCTAAACATTAAAAAAAAACCTGTAACTTGGTTGTTTTTAGTAAGCTGGTTCTATTAGTTTGTGATTTAATTTCCACCTTTTGTTGTAATAAACTCACCAAGCTTAAACAATGTCATGGCAGAGTAAGTAGGCTCAAAATGAAAGCAATGGGACTACGAATCCTCAATAAACTAATCAATAAATGGTCTTGTTGCGCCTAAGATGACAACCTCATTGCGAAGAAAGAAGCGTTCTTCCCGGCTATCAGCACAAGGCTGAGCACTCACTGGTACAGCGAGCTGTTGCGATTCGCTAACCATAATGGTGTAGCTTCCACACTAGCCATTTAGACTATCCAATCAACTATAATATATGTTTCTCGGCAGCCGTTTTGTAACAAGAATTGACATCGACAAGAATTAAAATGGCTAGTGTGGAAGCTACACCGTTGTGGTTAGCGAATCGCAACTGCTCGCTGTACTAGTGACTGCTCAACCTTGTGCTGATAGCCGGGAAGAATGCTCCTTTCTTCACAATGAGGTTGTCATCTTAGGCGCAACAAGACTATTTTGATTAGATTAGTGAGGATTCGTAGTCCCATTGCTTTCATTTTGAGCCTACTTATTCTGCCATGACATTGTTTAAGCTTGATGAGTTTATTACAACGAAAGGTGGAAATTAAATCACAAACTGATAGAACCAGCTTACTAAGAACAACCAAGTTACACGGGTTTTTTAACCGTTTAGCAACGTAAAAACGATGCAAAATTATACATTTTTGCTACCTGGGTAGTGGCCTGGCAAAAGCTTTTCAACCAAACGTCAAGCGCCCTTAGGTTGCACAATGCACATTACTTGTCGAATAGTATTTGTACTACTACACAAATGACTTGGTTTACATTTTATTTTCCATTATGATAGCTTATTTGGAGAGTTTGCGCAAACACTTTATTAATTTTTCAGAAACCCCAATTATGATGTAATGTTTCTTCCCTTATACCCCAGTCCTCAATCACGGTGGCCTTTCATTACTAAAACCTACTATGATACAACACAACAATGCGGTAGAGATTGGATTCTTGAATCTTTAATAAATTATGCCAATTGAAAGCTTTTTTAATAGTTTTATGCAAACGAGGTAAAAACTTAGCATTTGATATAATTCCTTGCAAATACCAAAATTGCTTTATTTTGTAACACCAAAGTATCAGCCAAAATATCGGTATCAGTATCGGTATCGGCCTAAAAAAGTGATATTGGTATCGGCCAAAATATTGGTATCAGTACATCTCTAGTCGAAAAGATTATTTTAGGTTACACATGTCCTAAAAGTCTTATCAGGCAATGTTTTTGTTTGAATAAAAGTGGTTTTAGTTGTTTCATTTCTACAAATGTTGATTTACTTCACTTTTGCTCTTTTCAATATTAAATAAATTCTACACATTTAAAGCTCTAGTTGATTCTACTTTGTACTAGAAGTCATAGGCGCCGGGTTTTGAAAATTGCCGGGGGGGGGCAAACTTTTTAGCCAACCGCTTGCTTACATTCAAAATGCTGATGTTTGTCAGCATTGATGTTTGTTTGCGTCTATCTGCCATTGTATATCGCCAAGCTTTATAATGTAGGCTCACGCCTCGAAATTCACGGCGGACATGTTCGCCGTCACAGCATGTGATGTCTGCGGGAAGTATCATCTAGATCGGTCATATTTGTCCTCCGAGAAATAACACAGGAACTAGCGATACAAATCGTCATTGCATAGCATGAACAATTGTTGCGATAATATATTTTCCCGCGCATACTAGCGCGTATCTACAAAATGTGAATACTGTATCCCTTAGCTTCCATTCAGGGAGGAAAACTTTCGATTTTTATGTTGCTTCAACGATTGATGACGTTGAATCAGCGTAACAAAGGTGAATTCTTCGCTAAGAATCGATAGGAGTACAGGTACTTCTGCACTAATCACGCGCAATTTAGTTCAAGTTTTACCTCACAATGTCTGGCTTTGATCTCCGAGTAATATTGATACGGCAAGGTTGGTTACTAAATTAGATTATACGAGTAGGCTATTATTTACAGCAAGATGCAACAAAATTTGTTAAGTTTTGGTATTAAAATAAGAAAGAAAAGTACCAAGGAAAATTCACTTTCACTCGCATGACACGCAAAAATAAACAAAAAAAAACTGTGAAACTTTGCACAGCAAAAAATAGTAGCATTGGTGTAGAAATTTTCCGACTCCTGCCCAGAGCATTGTGACGCAAGAAGCCACACGAGCTCGTTTGGTGGAAGTTAATCAGTTATGTGACGTATTGACCAGCTACACGGCGCTTTGACTCTTCAAGCGCAAGTCGTTGGTCTGATGAAAGCCTTTCAAAGTGACTTTACTGATTTTTTAAAAAGCCTTCTAAAACCGTAGTTATAGTTCTGAAATGGCGAAGAATTATTATCAAGATAAAGTGATTAAGCATGACGATCGACGGCTAAAACTGGTGTGTCCGCCGAGATAGCTGCTCAGACCGGACACGTTTGTGCGCCGTCAACAAAAAGGAATTTTGAGGCCTGTAGGCTACTTCGAATTATATGCTGGTCACTTTGAACTTTAGCTCTTAATTTGCGTAGATACTAAACTGAGCAAACAACACCTCGTTATTGACACTCCCAAGAAAAAACAAAGCGAAAGAAATCAAGAAAAACGTTTTTCAATCATTGTTACTATGCTTCAACGCGGAATGGCCCGTTTCGGTGAGTCCGATTCGGTGAGTTCCCTATGCGGTGAGAGCCTTTTTTGGTGAGAGACCTTTTCGGTGATTTTTTTTAAAATTATCGGGTACCGTAGCCTAATTATCATTGACGTTTTCGGGTTAGGGGTTGGGGTTAGGTTCTTATTTCAACGTTTAGCGACGTTAAAATGATGTAAAAGCGGCAATCATAATTAGGCTACGGTACCGGATAATTTTCAAAAAAAAATTCAAAAAATCACCGAATAGGGAACTCTCCGAAAAAGTCTCTCACCGAATCGGACTCACCGAATAATAGCAGACCCGCTTCAACGGCACCATGCTGGCGTTTATCAGCTACCGTACTTCTGTTTCTTTTGTTATCTTAGGAGCAGCGCTCTTGTTGCATTAAGTAGATCTTTTAATTGAGATCGATCCGCAATGAAGGTCAAACTAACGCAAATCTGAACTTAGAAACATTTGATTTAGGATTTTTTTAAATAATTTACGGGGGGCGCCGCCCCCCCGGAGTCGGCACCTATGCTAGAAGTAGTTTGATAGCTCTATGTGCAATGTGCATCATATTGATGGCAGACAATTCCCTGCCTATAACCCAAGATTATTTATCTTCAACTTTCGGTGAATCATTTATCATCAAATTTACTTTAGGGACCCTTGAAGATTTAGTTTTGGTTTATAGATAGACACTTCAGGATGTAGTTTCACAGCAACATGAAGATTGTAATATGTACATGTATTCTGGGTCCACGTCTTTTAGGTGCAGACAGTTAGGTGTCTGCCAAATAGTGCACACACTGTAGCGTCAAAATATTTAGGTGCAGCACACAGTGGCAACTGGTCATTTAGGTGCTATTCAGTGTGTCAAATTTCACTCATAATCATTTATCAGATATGCGGCAGAAATGGTCATTTAGGTGCTATTCAGTGTGTCAAATTACACTCATAATCATTTATCAGAAGTGCGGCATGTCCACTGGTGGATTTCAGGGGGTGGAGATGGTGCTCACATGACCCTTTGGGATAGGCCTTCTTTTTCATTGTATACACTAGTATACAGACACTATGCAGTATGTTCAAAGTGTGATAGGTAATTTTTGTTTAATGTATTAGTTTGCAAATTGCATTCCATATTTAAACTTTGGTAGAGAGTTTGCTGTACTTTTGTTGTACTACAGACATACGAGATGTGGTACTTTAACTTTCGCAGGTATTTAAGCTTTAACAGAGATATCCAATTTATAGTTTAATTAAACTAATGACATTGCCATATCATCACCTAGACTTGATTATAATCCAATATTAAATTTTTCAATGTCATTTTTTTTTCTTACTGAAGTAGCATTGTGGCACATATTATTAAAAGATGATCTAAAATGAGGATTTCAATTTTGTTAACAATCACACATGACACACAGGAAGAAGAGGAAGAAATCAAATTAGAAATTAACATGTTAAAGAAATACTCTGATCATCGCAACATAGCAACTTATTATGGGGCATTCATCAAAAAAACCCTTCCTGGCCATGATGACCAACTTTGGGTAAGGTTTAATTTCATTGCTTTTGTTTCTTTAATTTCATTGCCTGTCTACATTTTTGAACAGATATATTTTATGTTTCACATGTTGAATGCTTCATTAGTTGAATGACAACCTTTATTTTTGAAGTTTAAGTGTTTTGTCCTATTTATTTTGAAAGTACTGTTAGTAATTATTAGTATCCCACATTAAAATGTCTTAAGGTTTGTAGGTGGCTAGGGTTTCTGTGCACATAAATCTGTTCTATGAGATTCTTCCATCGTGCATGTAGCAATATAGCCTGTTCAGTTGTGATTGCTTCAGTGTGAAGAGCGGGTACAGATGAGATGCTTTCTACATTACAGCTTGTCATGGAGTTTTGTGGAGCTGGATCAGTTACCGATCTCGTCAAAGCTACAAAAGGAAACACATTAAAAGAAGATTGGATTGCTTATATTTGTCGTGAAATATTGAAGGTATGTTTTTTCATTACATGATTTTTGTTGCGATTCCTAAATTCCTTTTGTTTTTCTTGTTGAGAATTCCATTTGAAATCTTACACATAACTATAGAATGTAAATGGCTTGTAGAAAGAATACTTTGGTAATCATGAGAATCAAATGATTTTTTTTTTATAAAAATATTGCCAAGAGTAATGAAAATCTTTCTGTTCAAATTACCTCTTCAATGAAGCCACTTTTATCACAGCCACCAACCCAACACACCACTGCAATACATTGCAAAGCAATACAGCTGCACACTGCAACAATGAATTGGTACCATCTTCTCAGCTCAATCGCTATTCGTGCTTTAAATGTCATTTCAGGGCTTACAACATTTGCACAAACACAAAGTGATCCATCGCGATATCAAAGGCCAGAACGTCTTGCTCACTGAGAATGCTGATGTGAAGTTGGTCGATTTCGGCGTCAGCGCCCAGCTTGACAAAACTATAGGAAGACGCAACACCTTTATCGGGACCCCGTATTGGATGGCACCAGAAGTGATCGCATGTGAACAAAATACAGCTGCTACCTATGATTTTCGGGTAAATTTATGTCTCATAAATTTTGTTTTAAGCAACAGTTTACTGTTGTGTGTTTTACGACGACTTTATAGCGTACACCATTGTAACTATCACGCTATACGCAAATGACTAATCATTATGAGAAGATTCTACTTCACGTCGTCGGCTGAAAATTTTCTGTGGAGGTTTAGGTGCATTCATATCACTTGACGCATATTAGGTAGGCGCCAATATTGTGTTGATTTTATGGCTATTACAAGAAAAGTTTGCTTTATTGGATGCATGTTGGTTGCGAACGAGAGCGCGTTATAAGCCGCTTGCTAAATGTTCATCAATCGTAATGAAAACGGAAGAATGAGTTTATTTGAATACAACATAGGCCTTTCCGTTAGAGCCGTTGGGCATTAACAGTGAAGGACACAGGATTTTCTTCGTACACAAGATTAAGAATGTCAGTGTCATAAAAGGGATAACGCTTTTTTTCGAAGAAATAAAACCACATTAAAGTGGATTTCCTGTTAGCTTTTTTTATTTATGTGATGAAACTCAAACCACTTTTATACGAACTGCTTGAAGTTGAACGTTTGTATATACCGTTTTTATTTTGTTTATGATTTGTGGAATGCGCCTAAATGTTGTGCTAGAGTAGCGACGCGACAATTTAGGAATACAACATTAGTTAGTGTAGTCACCGACACCCCTTTACTGAGGTGGATTGGGTCTTGTTGAACTAAATAATGTTGGTTTGAAGCACAATTCTGGAAGCGTCACAAAAGTTGTTAGTTCCCAAGAAGAAATTTTTTTCCACCTACCTGGTTTAGTAGAAACTCATCTTTTTTTAATGTGGCATTAAATAATAAACATTTGAAAACAACCTGGTTCCTAGTGACATTTCTCGTGACTTGAACGATTTACTTTCATTACGTTGTTCATAATGTTCAACACATTTTCATGTTTCTTTCAAATTAGAGCGACATTTGGTCACTTGGGATCACAGCAATCGAGATGGGTGAAGGAACACCACGTAAGTCATTGTTTGTTATTCACTTTAGCTAGGCCTGCATGGAATTTCTATCATACTCGCTAATTACTTTTGTAATTTTGTTTCAACTTTAGCGTTGTGTGATATGCACCCCATGAGAGCGCTGTTTCTCATCCCACGGAATCCTCCTCCAAGGTTGAGAGAAAAGAAGTGGACCTCAAGGTTTGTGAAAGTCTGCAAGGCCATACTCTGATATTATAATAATTATTGCCTTCACTTAAGGTTACGTTTCATGCAAGTAATTCATTGAAGATTTGTTTGTATATATATATACGGAATATGAAAGTTTTTTTGTACTTTATTCTGACAGCTCGGCAAACTTCTAGACGCTTTAAATGACTCTCGCAGGCCCGGGCACTGAGATTGGAAGTTAGTTTGAAACCCATTGGTTAGCCCCGCTGAATAAATGCTGTCTTTAAAACTGTGACCTTAACTGAGAACAACTACATCTATCAGGGAAAAAAGTATCATGTACGGTCCGGCTTTTACCAGTTGTTGTAGATGTGTCACTACGTTGATAACGAAGATAATGAACGCGCCTTTATGGACTGAAAAGAATGTATAAAGAATGAATGCAAATATATACATTGTATATCCTTTTCCAGGCTGGAAATGGGAAGGAGTGACAGAAGGGTTGTATGTCGCTTGTGGCTGTGGCCTGGCAATCATTTAGATACAAAACTAGCAATTTTAATTTTTAGATTTCAAAGCTTTGTGGATCAAACACTTGTCAAGAACTACCACCAACGATCGAACACAGACGCTCTCTTGAAGCACCCCTTCATCATTGACCAGCCCACTGAACGCCAGGTCAAGATTCAGCTAAAAGACCACATTGACAGAACTAAAAGAAAAAAGAGTGAGTAAACTGTCCAGTTTCATCTTAAATATCCATCTCCTACAAAACTTTAGCTAATGACTGACCTACATCGCTAGTGCAATTTGTCTAGATTTTCGACATATTTTCTATTTGAGAATATCAGTGGACTGCTGCACTAAGTTTGATTTTTATGTAACAGAATAGACGATTTTTCTTCACTGCCAGGACCACAGGCAGTGAGTCATATGTATGTATGTCCACTTTTAATCTGATGATGTCCTCGTTACCGAGGATGAGCGGATCCACCTTGACTTGCTGCAATCACCTCTGATCCACCTTGACACTCTGCCTCCATATCGATTTGTCCAAAGCGTCTTCTCTTGTCAAGGCGACCTTGCTGCTTTCCTCCTCAACTTGCCTTTTCGACGTTCTGTTGGGTCTTTCTTGCTTCCTTTGACCATTCATTAGCAACTCCAGCGCTCTTCTCAAAACATCACCAATCATCATCTTTCCTCAAAATACGCCCATACCACTTAACTCCATTCGCTTTCACAAACTTATCAAAATTCTCATTCAACCCACGCAAGTTCATAAGTTCTTTTGTATTCTCCTTGTCCATCAGCTTCACACCACACATAGCCCTCACTATTGCTCTCTCAGTCCTTCTTAAAATCGCTAACTCATTTTTCCGTAAGCACCATGTCTCTCTTCCGTACAGCATTGCAGATCTCACGCAACTGGTATAGATTTTTCCTATATTATTCTCAACGAATATCTTCTACCACATTACAACTCTCGACAGTCGACACTCACTGAATTTTACCCACCCAAACCTTACTCTTGCAGTCACTGCCGCTTTACAACCACCACTGGCATTCAACATATCTTCTAGGTAACAAAAGACGTCCACCGATTCCAGTTCATCATTCAGCTTTTCAACATGACCAACCATTCTTCCTTCAATCTTCTTGCATCTTTCACATTCAAAACAATTTTTGGATCTGCATGTTATCTTCTTCATTTTTGCACATTTTTCATACGTACCTACTTCCTACATTCATACACATTAGGGTGTGTCGTGTGCCCCCAAAAATTTAAAAAATGGTTGAAAACAAAATTATTTTTTTTTGTGGGTGAGGCTTGACTAAAAAAGCAAAATTACAAAATTTCAAAAAATTTGGTCAAGGTTTAGGTGCTCCACATCCCAATTGCCTGTATCCCCTTGTTGGCTTGACAACAGGGTAGATTAAAAAAAATTTTTTTTTAATTAAAAAAAAGGGGGGTCTAGACCACTGACAAATTGGCTAAAAACAATAACAAAACTGGTTTCAGGGAGTTGTACCACATATTGGCCGTTCTACCCCCCATTTTATGGGGGAATACCCCCAAAATTCTCAAATTGGATGTAACTTTGGAACTGCTGGTGCTAGGAACATGAGTTTGGTATCAAATGATGCAGAATCATAATGTTTCTATCTGCTCTATGAGGATTTTTTGCCTTAATTTCATTAGAAAAAAAGTTATGACAAAAAGCGTATATTTGACAATGTTTTGGACAAAACGGTAGCGCAGGCACAAGGTAATGGGTAAATGCACATGCTGTACTGCATATGTTGATGCAGGTCACAGATGACTTGGATACTTTTGCTTATTGCATTTGCAATAAATATACAGCATGGTATGCATAATATACGGTACACACTACACATGATGTAGAGAATACAAGGGTTAATCGAGAGCATGTAGGCAGTGGTCTAACGGTACAGTAGTGTGACTGGAAATACAATATAGTGCTCGTGTCATGTACACACACAGTTGCAAGTAACAACTTTACTGCACGACCTGGGGGTTACTAACTGGACTGTTCAAAGTGTAGGTGCATAAAACAAATACTGTAATTAGTAGACATAATTGGTGATGGGTAGACTGTGATCTGCCATGAAATCATTGTCAAGGAAATACCAGCACACAGATTGATATACTCCATACTGCTGCATGTGCTAGACTACCTGTACTACATTGAGACTTTAGCAACCAGCACAAAAAGGTGAACATGTCAATCTAGTGGGAATTCCTTCTTGCTGTTGAATTCTTTCATAAGTTGACGAGATCGCACCTTCTGACGAATCAGTCCATCCCTTCTTTCAAAACCTACAGCATATAAGCTTGCTTTAACAGTCACTAGCTTAACGTGACACTCCACTGCTTGGTTGTGGCAAGGATAATCCAGCCGCAGAGGTTCGTCGATGACATTGTCAAGCTGTTGATCTGCTAGCGATCTCATGATAGGTGGCTCAGACTTATGAACTGTGCCAAGCTTCACAAGTTGGTGGTATGATTTTGCTTTATAGTATTAAGCTGTGGCACAAGAAATCTGCATATTGCAGGTGGCACGGCTGGTGAAATTTCCTTTCTCAGCTTTCGATTTTCATCTTCTGCTTTTTGTGAGGAGCCAACATGATTCTTGCTTTGCTTTTCCTGTGCTTGTGCACCTAAGGAATAGATTTGTTGGCCTGCTGCTTTTCTAACTTGGCAGTCTTCATCACATAGCATTCCAACAATGACATTTTCAGAGTGAGCGAATAATGCATTGCATTCCAAAACCTTCTTGGAAATCTTTTACTTCTTGGTTTGGGAAAATTTCTTTGCAACATGGTGAAGAAGTTCTTTGACCCATCAGATAATGAATTGTGGTGTTTTATTTCAAACCAAGATGGGAAGCAAACCTTGATGCAGTACTCAGACAAGTTCATGAAACTTTTGGAAGGGTTGATTGCATGAGTGTATTTACGAAGTAGCCTACAAGCAAGTGTTAGCCACCTTGAATTGACATAATTTCCCGACTGACAAAAACTGCAAATCTTCATCAACATTCAACATGCCCAAGCACAATGCAGGCATAATCCATATATTACACTGGTAAACAAAAAAAGAATTATTTTTTGCTCCATGAACTTTGAAGACTGATTTAGAGGTATTTTGCGGTGCTGAATCCGAATCTAACCTCAGATCACGTCAGTTTTGTGAGATATGATAACAACAAATGGTTACTTTTGTCAAAAGTGGAAGATTTGGCATTGCGTTCACCACCAACATATGCAGTGCTATAACGAATGGTTAGTAGTGTTAGACAGACCAAAACAGCCTAAGTAAGGTTACTGTACAAGCATTGCCACAGGCCTACTTAATCCTTTGTGGTTTCATGCAAACCTTTGACGGGGGGGGGGGGGGGTCAGTTATACTTTTAGCCTCCCTTTTAGATTGTTATTACTGCATGGTTAATAATGTTGCTTAGAAAACAAATTGGTATCAAAATTATATTTGATGTATTTCAGCTACTTATGCACGACATGGCCTGGATTTCTGCATATAGCAAAATATGTATGTGCAATAAACGCAACGTCAAATCTTCCACTTTTGACAAAAGTAACAATTTGCTGTCATCATATCTCACATACCTGACGTGATAGGATAAATCTGAGGGCAGATTTGGATTCAGCACCCCAAAATTACTCTAAATCAGTTTTCAAAGTTCATAGAGCAAAAATCGTGTAGACCAGTGTTATGTTAAAACAAGGTATTTATGGAGTATGGGGGTCGAAATTCCTGTATTTTTAACTGCAATGTGGAGCACCTAAACATTAATATTTTTTGCTGAAACTTCATATTATTGTTATTTCAGTGAAACCTCACCATTGAAAAAAAATAATACAAAAAATATGAACATTGGGGCACACGACGCACCCTAATACACATATTAGAATTTGACATCACTCTTCCTCCACATACACCACAAAGATCGATTTTCCTCTAGAATGGCCCGTTTCGGGGAATTCAATTCGGAGACAGTCTTTTTCGGAGAAAACCGATTCGGTGATTTTTTTAAATCCAGCGACGGCTTCTGTTTATTTAGAGAATTTGTTGGGATCATTTGGATTTTCTTTCCGGATTTTTCTGATTTCTTGGATTTTTCTTGCGGTTTTTGTGTTTCCTTCCCGTGCTCATGCAAACGAGAAAGTTATTGTTTCAGTGAGATTGATGTAAATTATCTGATACTTGTTGTGTTGGTATAGGGCTAGGCTATAGCGATATCTGGTAACGATAGCATATTTAGTAACTTTAGTTGAGACATTTTTACTGAGACTTCATTTGATTAACCACTATTGTTAATCACGAAACCCCGTTTGACTTTTTGCTGAGACTTTAGTTGATTAACCTCTATAATAAGCTAATTTCTTTGAGTAAATAGATGCCGTTGTAAGGTTTAGGAAATCTCCGAATGAAGCTTTCGCTTATCGTGGTTTCCTCCTTCTGTTCCTCTTGTTATCATCTTTGTCTTTTTGTCATAAATGCGCATTCTTTTGTATTGAGATGGCTCCTTCCACTTAAATTTGTGTCTCAGATTTTCCATTGCGATACTCAACAAAACCAAATCATCGTCATATAATATCACCCAAGAATTCTTCTCTTGCGCGTTCAGTGATCACACCAACCATGATGGAAAAAATCAGATCATATGTTATGATTAGAGCAACCAATTTTTTGACCTAAAAACTTGAAATTTTGACTTTATAATTTACAAATTTTGACCTAATTTTGACCAATAACTTTCTGTGTTTGCAATCAAAATATAAAATACAAAGCATATTAGAAATCAAACCGTTAGGTAAGGATATCTTCTTTTTCTAATAAAATATAAGAAAAATGTGGAAGACTCAATGACACCACAGCTAACAAACAGGTAATGATAGTCACTCGAAAAACTGCAAAAGATAAATATAAAGTGTCTTTAAATATCCCCAAATTACAAAGAGGGTTCTGCAGTATTATACTTCAACATCAAGTAATGTTTCACATTATCGCCTCCGAAGTTCCTGTTTCTCGCCAAATTTTTTCTTAAAATACAAAAGCTTCTCTCTACTGATACAGAAGTTGCTTGGGAGTTCCTCAGCAGGCTATATGAATGTGGTAAAATATCATCTCGTTCCATTTTCACAATGCTTTTGATGTCATACCTTGAGATTCTTGCTTGAATATATTTTCCAATTTGGCAGCCATCAACACCAAAGTTAAGGGACCTCATTTTCTGGTAAGCTTCTTGAATGGTGTAACGGCTGTCTTCCATCTTCTGAATTATATCAAACAGTGCATTGTATTGCTCCTCTATTTCTACAAGGTGAGTAGCTGAATTGGGAGCTTTTACAGCATCTTGAGCACGCCGCAGCAAGACACCACCATCATGGAAGCCTTCCACAATATCTCTTACTTCTGGTAGACTTCTTGAATAATAGAAAGCAGCTTTCAACCAAGTGTCCCATGTAATTACAATTGGCTGTGGAGGTTGGCCAATGGAAGTAAAACTAGCTCTTGACCTGTTTTTAATGGTCACTACTTTAACCCTGGCAACCAACTCATCAACAGCAGGGAAGTTGGCTAATATTCAATCGTCAGTAGTGCGCGAAACAAGATTATTACCTCAGAAGTTGTAACAAATGGATTATTACATTAGAAAAACAACAGAATTTGCAACAAAAAATCAGTATCTGTGTAACTTTAATAAAATATCAATAGAGAGAAGAAAAACTACGTTAAAAGAAAATTTTGACCTAACCGTGAAATTTGACTTTTTTTTTACTTAATAACTTTGAAACCTCTCTTCGTGTCAGCCTGAAATTTAGTTTATGGACGTTTTATAAACTTTGAACAAGGCAGAAAAATTTTGACTTTATTGACTTTTGGTTGCCCTAGTTATGATGCTATAATTTGATCTTATCCAATTGATCATATGATATTTACATCTTCTTCAATTTGTTGTCGTTCTTTTCTCAGTTGGTGAAACTGAGTACGAATACAGCGGTTCGGAAGATGAAAAGGAAGAAGTCCATGAAGAAGGAGAGCCAAGTTCGATTGCTCTTGCTCCAGGAGAATCTACTTTACGTAGAAATTTTCTTCGACTGCAGCAAGAAAACAAAGAGCGGTTAGTGTGTTCTCTTCCAGATTTATTACTGTATTTTAATCATCAATGTTCTTGTGCAAATGTTCTATTTTAAGCTGCATTTTTAGAAAGACTGGTCTTTACCGATTCAGCAAACCCATTTTCACCCTATATATATCATGTCAGATGTATTTTGGACCGCTGTGAATAATTTTGTGTGATAAATGTTGAATAAGAATGGAATCTATGTGATCTTACTATTTTTTCAAACAAGTAAAACGTGTAGCAACGACCTGGGCTGCAAAACAAAATAATATATTTAAATATTCTGTCTTGCCTGTGCTTGTTATGTTCATTGCAGGGGTCTTTGCTTCAGTCGCTTGTCCTTTGAAGAGAAAATGATGACCTTGGTCGATGAGCGGTGGTCTTAATCTTGGAGTGATCATGATTGGAAAACGAATCAAAAAGTCAAATCTTTTAAAATAAATTTCAGGTCTGCTAAGAAAGAGCGACAAGAGGAAGAGAAGGAGCGGAGGAGAGAAGAGGCTCAGAAGAAGAAGAACGATCCAAAGCAGGTGAGCAATGCAACTCCGCAATCTATCCAATAATTTTGACAAACAGCAACCAACAGCCAAAAACACGAAGCTTGAATTTGCTTTGGAGTCACCTGAACTTGTCTATTTGTAATCTAGTAATTTGTTGATGCTTTTATTTGTATTGGGTGATTCGTCTGTTGGAGCCAGTTAGGCATCTAGTCTTTAGTTTTTTATTATTTCCCCTCCACCTGAAACGAAAAAACGAAGCATGACTTTACATAAGTCTTAGTGAAGCATCACTGGTTTGTGTGGTAGTGGAGAATCCATACAGTTGTTAATGTAAAATCTTGTTACTACGGTAATGCCATTGAATAAAAGTATCGTTTGTCACTCAAGAATTGTAGTTGCTCACAAGTTAGCTCAGCTTTTAATGTCTGCTCAATAAACAGTGTCTTTGTAGGATAAATAAATGAATTATATGATACTGAAAGTGTGCAAAATTTATTGACAACGTGTGAGCTTGTGTTTGCTTAATCATACTGTTTGTTGCAGAGGGAGCAACTGAGAGTGGAACAAGCTAGAAAGGAAGAGAGGGCCAAGGAGCAACGCAGGAGACTCGAACTGGATCGAAAGAAACAGGTTCAATTATATATATCTTAGAAAATCACCATCACCGCTCAGCTCACATATTACCACTCTTTCTTGATAGCACTGCGTTGTAATCCACGAGAAATTTAACCAACATTACTAAAACATCTTATTGTATTAAAATAAATTGCACTATCACTTTCAGGGTGTGATTTTCCAAACTTTTGCAACTAAATCTAAGATTGGGAAATTACAACCCTATGGTTGCTTTTGTCCCTTTTTTAATCAAGCTTGTATTTTCGTTTCAAGCAGTATCCTTCATATATGTTTGTTTGGACTGTGTTGTTTATTCATCCTAGTTTCTGACGTAGTACGTCGTTCCCAAATAAAGATGTTTGCATGATTTTCGTTTAAATTTTCCACGAACAAACCAACAATAGGGTGGCCAAAAAAATTGAAATTTTTTATTTTTGTTTGCACACCCTCTCATTTGAGGAGGATTCATGAAAAAAGGACACTGTGAAAATTTGAAGTGAATCCGACAAGAGGAAGTGCTCTCCCACCGACCTCTAAATTTGCTTTCTTTGGCATAATTCGTCAAAATTTCTTGAATATGTGACGTAATTCTTTTTTGACTTATCTACATTGCAGTTGCAGCATTTTTGTGTTAACCATTGTTTTACTCGGAATTTATGATACAATAAGTGTTTCCACATGCAGAAAAACATAAATAATATACAAAATAGATCACATTAACATGCGTTTGGTATGAAATTAAATGCACTGACCTTTAGCTAAAACCGCATAAAAGTACGTTCACCAGTCACGATCACAACGCTTCAGGTGCAAACACATTGCCCAGAAAAAGCAAGAGAAATGTTTGTAAAGAGTCAAGCCATTGATTTTATTTAATGGAGCTGTTGGCATGTTGGCTTTTACTTGCACTTGTTGGAAGCAGCTTTCTGTGGTGCTCGACCACCTGATAGAGAAGCTGGCGCTGTTGTTCATTTTTCGTAAGGACTTCATTGAAGTCAGTAGCTAATTTGACTGCCCAGTGCCCGCTCTACACAATCATTGACGACTTTGAGATCATGGCATGCAAGAAATAGCAGCCTTCGATTAAATGCCTGCTGCACGACAGTGATAGCTCCAGTGTGGATTCCAGTATTGCGTGATGTCGTATCAAAACAAAGTGCAGCTAAATGCTCTGCTACAACTCGTGTATGAATTCCACTACTTTTTGGCCCATTAGTGATCCCGTTCCAACAGGCAGCTTCGGAATGCCAAGCAGTATCTCAACATGCATACCAGAAACTACAATGGCCAAAGAGTCGCACTTTGTGCCATTGGCATTAGTCAAATGTTTACCATGAAAATGAGCTACAAGTGGAACTGTTGGTTTAAATTTTTGCCGCACTGCAGCTGCCAGGCTTTCACGTGAGGTGTTTCGAGCATTCATAACAGAGGAATGTGACATTGTCAATTCATTTATATCAATTCCAGCTGCAGCAAGAGCAGGAGTGACGATCATCATTGCTTGACGACATCTTGACTTGACAACGCTATAGTTCTGTTCAGTGCTGCATTAAACAGTGGATTATCGATAATGCAGTGTTTTGGTAATGGCTGCTCATACTGGGTTTTCTTTTGTTTTGGTGTTATTTGGATTTACGGTGCAAACAGCGGGTCACTGGAAGAATCTTCATCATCTGCTGATCATTTTCAGATGAGAAAGCAGTAGCACTTGATGGTACTGGATCAATGCGACTTCTGTTGGGTCTCTGTTCATCATCTTTGCGCTTTGTATACTTTGCAGCAGCTTGCCGATGCACTGGGTCCTCTGTTTTCATCAGTATCTGTCATGCACCACATTGGTCTATCAAAAACTGGCAGTCTTCTGGTATTGTTGTGCGGCACTCCTAGTTAGCAATTGCAATATCAAATAATGCACTTAAGCTCTGGGTGAAGTCAGCTTCTGAGGTCATCTGGGAAGCTGGATTTCGCCTCCCTTTGTGCTTTGATTCTCCTATATGCTCTTGATGGATGCGTTTTAGTTTGGTAACAACGTGAGTCTTTGCAGTGGTAGCGATATTAGCTTTCACTCACAAGAACTGTGCTGTAAGCAAGTGGCAGTGTAACCTTATTGATCTTTATCTCGTAGAACCACACCCCATACAGGCAGCTGACATAGCCCCTCAAGGGAGTCAACACTAGAGAGTGGGTGTCCATTTGTTGACTCTCTTGAGGGCCACGTCAGCTGCCTGTATGGGGTGTGGTTCTTCACCGTCTCTACTACGAGATGAAGGTCAATATGATTACACTGCCACTTGCGTGCAGTGCAGTTGCAGATAAAGTAATAACTACTACCATCTATGCCACTTTTTAGTTTGCAGCACCTTCATCAATATCTGCCCCTACAAATGACCTAGCAATGTTACAGCTCACAGAGGATTATAAAGAGGTGGACAATGCAATTTCTCAAGTGGCAGAAAAAAGTTGAGGTTGCGCTTGTGGTACATCAGTGAGGATCTTGCTGCACTGCCTTTATTCAGTGATAATAACACAGATGATGAAAAGAAGGCAATCGTTAATGCGCTTAAGACCCATTTCCCGAAGATGTTCGTCGTGTTGCCCCAAACAAAATTGTCAAGTTTTAACGTCTCTCTTTGGCACAGTTTGTAACACAGCGTTCACTTAACCTTTTCGAGTCACTGCTTCTGTCGACACATGGCATGATCGTGATGATTATAAAGAAGCATGCAAAGTTTGGCGTCATCTCATAGCCGTCAATGATTGTGCAGAGCGGGCACTGGGCAGTCAAATTAGCTACTGACTTCAATAAAGTCCTTACAAAAATAAAAAATGAACAACAGCCCCACTGCGCCAGCTCCTCTATCAAGTGGTCAAGCACCACAGAAAGCTGCTTCCAACAAGTGCAATAAAGTCAACCAATGGCTTGACTCTTTACAGTGTCATTTTTTCATGAATCCTCCTCAAATGAGAGGGTGTGCAAACAAAAATAAAAAATTTCAATTTTTTTTGGCCACCCTAACCAACAAGTTTCGAAAAGCTGCAGCATCCCAGGTTAAAGGATGTTGTGTTTCGTTCATTGCGTCGTTGTTACGAGATCCCGAAATTTTGAATTAGAACAGCGGATTGAATGTCTATTCAAAGACTAAAACATATAATACAGCATTAAGAGTTAAGACACACCCATTCTCCTCACTAATCTACCATCTCGTGTCGTTGTAGGAAGCGCTTGTTGCCCAGAAGAGACATGCTGAAGAAGAGGCGAGAAGGAAACAGAACGAGCAGGTGAAGTTAAGACATTTTGTATGTACATTGTAAGGCAAACCGGGGCGTGTTGTCACAAGGGGCGTGTTGTCACAGCAATTTTTTTTGTACTTGCACTTACTGCTTCGAGTCTATATTTGTAGCACGTGCTTTGTTAAGAGTCATCTTCATTTTGAGGTTAGCAAAGTCAAGAAAAGACAGCAGGTTTAGCTTAAATTAAATTATTATCAAAAACTTGGTCATCGATGTAAATTTCACTAACTTTTCAAAATTGTGTGACGCTTTCGTAAGAGCAGTTTGACCGCAAGTATGAAATCAATTTTATAGCTTATTATGTTAGGTGTTTAGCTGACACTTTAGAAGTTAAGAGCGTGCCTTTTCTAGCCGCCATTAAAACTTTTGTCTAACTGCGTACGTCGGGGCGAGTTATCACAGCTGTGATGATGGTCACAGCTTATGAGAAGCAGAAGCAAAATTTGGCATAAACTACCGAACCCTTGGTCGATATGTGAAAGCAAGGAAACAAGACCCAAAGCAGTTGTTGAATTAATTTCAACTTGTTTACTGTATAAATGTGTAAATTCCACGTAGTAAAATTTGATTTTGTAAGGCCAACCGGGGCGTGTTGTCACAGATTTGGGGTTTTTCGATTTGTGCTTTTGCTATATACAATGTAAATGATTTGGTTATATCATTCGTACACTGTCCACTTACACTTCCTTTTGCCACTAGTTATACTTTTTAATCGCAAAAGAATTTCAAGAAAATCAAATTTAAAAAAAAAAAAATTGTGACAACACGCCCCATGCTTTGTGACAACACGCCCCGTGCTGGGGCGTGTTGTCACAATTTTTTTTTTTACAAAAATTTGATTTTCTTAAAATCCTTTTGCTGTTAAAAAGTTTAACTAGTGGCAAAAGGAAGTGTCAGTGGACAGTGTACGAATGATATAACTAAATCACTTGCATTGTATATAGCAAAAGCACAAATCGAAAAACCCCAAACCTGTGACAACACGCCCCGGTTTGCCTTACAGTCTAAATTTTTAGTCTGGCATTTTCTACGCTATCATCGGCACATTTTATTTTTCATCATCCATCTGTCCCTCATTTCAAAGATGAGATATTTCACGTTTGACACATTTTTCATATTTACTTATTCCTCCCACGTTTAAGGTTTTGTAAGTTTTTGGCATGATACATTAGTGGAATGAAGCATTGCATCAAATTGGTGGACTACGTCTGTTTCACACTTGGCACATCTTGTAGCTAAATTAACACCGCTGCACATGAACTAACTATGGACTTGTCACCATAGCAACTGAACCAGCTGCGCGCCAACGCCCAGCAGCAGCAACAGCGAGAGAAGCCTCAATGGGCGAAGAAGATCGAAGAAAGAAGCATGAAGAATCGTCCGGGGTCGCCACAACACGGCAAGCAAGTGGGTTCGGTGAGAAGTGGTTTTCAGTCTCATCACGCAATTTTAACTCCTAGTAACGTCAAACAAACAGCTGTGTACAAGGAAGTCAGCCGTAGCAACACCTTCAGTTACTAAGTTATTTTTATCGTTTGCTAAACCCAAGATTTTTATAGTTTGTCATATGACAACGAATCGAATAGGTGGCGTTTTCTTTTTAGTACATCACAACACAGCACGTTGTTTGTAATTAAATAGAGCGAGATTTGCGTTCGATTTAACAATCATCTTTAACACGCGCGTCTCACCTCGTACGAAGGAAGAGACATTTGATGCGCGTTGGCAATCATTGCCCAAGTCATTATTGTTCAACGTGGACACGCATAGTTTTCAGTTCAAACTGTTTTTGTCGTATCCAAGTCCAGGCTTACGCTCAAGATTTAGATGAAGTGGACGGAAAGGCAAAGAAGCCAATCTTTGTGTCCACCTTTAGGCTTGCCTTTAAGTATGTTGCTAAAGACCCAACCCCATGCTCTTGAGCGGTGTTGAACCATGGTTTACCACTCGGCAATACAGCTGGCTCCAAACTGGTAAAATCTATGAACTGTTTCAACAACGCTGCTTGCTGTACTTTCGCTATTTAATGCAAGTCTTCTTTGCACCCCATGCAATGTCAACATCTGCAGACGTTGAATGAATGTAAAATGACGGATTTTGCTCTCTGGGACGTTCATCCTTGATGTTGTTAAGTAACCACACCTTGTATACTTTGCCTGTAACAGAATGCCTCACCAAGCCACAGTCCGAGTGAGAGTCGTCGCCGTTATGACCCCCCAATCCATCCTTCGTCCTCTGCGCATGTCATGCCTGCAGGTTGGTTTCTTTTCAATGATAATTCCCAACGAGTGTGTTCTTAAAGCGGAATTAAAAGTTTGTTGTTTATAAGCTTTCTACTAACATTTTGGATTGAAAACTTTCATTCACGGGAAATGGTTCACTTTCAATGGAGCGGAAAGTGACATCTTCCACCGTGAAGGTGAAACGTTTGACATGAGCCTGGTCTCATACAGCCATGTTGCTCTTCAGGAGGCGTCTCTAAAGGCAACGAAGTCCGTTCCCGTCAATCTGACGTCGACTCGGTATCCGCACAACTTCAAGCTATGGCTACATCTTCCGGGTGAGCAATTTCTAGGCAATGTTCACGAATAAATCAATTTATCGTGGGCCTCTGTATGGGACATTTTAAACAGTTGAGATAGATCAGCTCATCAGAATCAGTTGGCGACTCATTTGTGACCAATTAAAAGCTTTATGCGCTTAATTTTATCCAGTCAGTAAAATCAGTCCGTTTTCCTTTGATACCACGTCTAGATGTTAAATTATGTGACACAGATTTGTGAAATTATGTAATATAGACTTATTTTTTGTTTTATTTTTTTACTGTTCAAGTCTTCGCTCATTAACGTATGCTTTCTCGTCTTGCGACAAATCGCTTTTCAAAAATGAAACATAGAACGAAAAACAACGTATGTTGCCGACAGGACACCGCCCATCAATCCACGCGTCACTGCGTATTCCTCGTCATCCGACAGTGATAGTGATGACTCGTTTGTTGACGCCAAGACTCTGGATGGACAATCGTAAGATACATCTGTCAATCATAAGTTATGCTCCATGTTTCTCTTAAACATTTACACAATTTGTGATGCTGTGCTAGTGCGTTGAAATACAACAAACAGCTACTACTCCCATCTTCCTTCGGCCGTAGCAAGGTTCATTTTCGGAGCTATGATAACATAAGAGGAAATTTTTCTCTACACCAGTGCGTGTGTGTGTATACAGCATTTTGAACATTGTCGCTCTCTAATGTGTTTTATTGCGCTAGACTACCAGCTGTTCATGCAACTTTTTTTCATTGCAACTAAATAAATTGCACTTGCTTTTCATTTCTATCTTAATTGTTCACATTGCAACTTTACGTCATATGTGCCAGGTCGAACCAAGGCACACTTGTGATGAAGCGGAACCCTCAAGGTGACTCGTATTTGGGGGTGAGTGGGGAAGCTTTTGTGTTTGTCTGTCAATAGGGTAAGAGTAACTTTTGGGTTCACCTCCTTACCAACGTTTTACCCCCCTGCCAATAAGATGTGCAACATTCCAATTAGGAGAAAAGGAGATGAGAAATATAGAAAATGATCAGACTTTCCCAACCAGCAAACGCTACAGCTTTGTATTGTTTCAACATTGCTAGACGTTGAAAATGTAAAAACGGCGACTTTTGTTCGCTGAATTGATGAAGCTAGCATTGTCTTTTTTACGCTAAAGCAATAAATGAGGACCTTTTCACATTGAAAGTATCTTGTATTATTTTTTTACGATTAATCAGCTTCTGTGACAAACTTAACCAAAAGTAGTAAGATTGAACCTTCAAAAAAAATGAAAAATTATTTTTCTAGTGCTAACATGACAATAAAGACGAAAATTAAAGTTTTATAAGCATATGTAGAATCAATTCTAACCTACGGATGTGAATGCTGGACAATAAGTAAAGATATGAAGAAAAGACTAGAGGCTGCTGAGATGTGGTTTCTCAGAAGGATGTTGAGGATATTTTGGACTGAAAAGAAGAGTAATGACGAAGTTATGAAATTGGCAAATGCAGAAAGGAGATTAAAAGCAACAGTTAGAAGGCGTCAGATGCAATTTGTAGGTCATATTCACAGACATGGAGATTTGGAAAAATTAGCTCTATTGGGGATGATACAGGGAAAAAGAAGCAGAGGTCGACAAAGATTAACTTATTTAAACAGCTTGAATCAATGGGCCACAAACACAACAGTTAAAACGAACGATTTTATACGAATGGCTAATGACAGAGAAGTTTGGAAGACCATGATCGCCAACGTCTGTATCAGATCAGGCACATAATCATCATCAATTAGATTCAAACCTTTAAAAGGTTTCAACAGTCATCGCTATTTTGTGTTTAACTTAAAAATGCAACGAAGACTTTTTTTCTCGATTGTCATTTCCGCAATCTGATCTTAATCTTCATTTCCAGAAACACAAACACAGCTTCAACGATAACGACTCAGTTGCCAGCTGGGATCGTCGGGCCGGATCGTCATCCGTTCTCCCGGATTTAGTGGCTTCATCCCGGCGGAACCAGCAGGATTTTTCCGATACCGATGTAAGAAATAACACTGGCGCCAGTGCAGTGGCCACAACATGACGCGTTACATGCAGTTGGTGCAGGTCGTCAAAAATGACCGACGTTTCCTTCAGCGATGTGTTACTTATCAGCTGACTTAACGTGACATGCGTTGTGGCCGCTATGCTTGTCATGTAATGCAACGGTGACACCATCATAGACTGTTTTTTTGAATTTTTGCTTTTGTTTCATGTGATGTCATCCGTTTCCTTCCAGAGCATCATCGCTGGCTCCATCTCATCGGTACGAGACGACAGGAAGGGTCCGGTGGTTAATGTGCACCCCCGGACTGGAGACGCTCCTCCGGTAGTTGCCGCTGACATGCCTGAGATTCGAAAGTACAAAAAGCGCTTCAACTCCGAGATCCTATGCGCCTCACTTTGGGGTGAGCTCAAATCAACAAGGCAATGCTTTCCCAACTTTTGGCATGGTTTGGGCTTTCTTTAGTTCATTCGCAAAAAGTGCAAACTTTTTTCTGCTTCAGATGACTTGAGGTGATATTTTCAGCACTGATCACTTCAGTCGGTGGCAGAGGATTCAGAGTTATTTAAGAATTACGTTGTTTAATTTTCGAAAGGTAGTGTTTATCACTTCAGTTTGATTTAAGGTTTTGAAATTCGAGCCATTTTACCAGAAACTTCAACACAATAAAAATGCAAGAAATTCTTGCATGTTCACAATTATTTCCATCCATCACTATGTTGCATGACGTCATATGTTGCCTGACGTCAGACGAGAATCTTCTAGATTTTTGACCTTGCCAGGACTTCAGTCGTAGATGTATCTCGAAGTAATCACAATCATGCCGTTAACAATCTAATTTACGTGGTGCGTTGCTTTCTGCTCCTCATCTTGCTCTATCTGCTTCCAGGGGTTAACCTCCTCATCGGAGCAGACAACGGAATGATGCTCTTAGACAGGAGTGGCCAGGGGAAGGTGTACCCCCTCATCAGCAGGAGGAGGTTTCAACAACTTGATGTCCTCGAGGGTTTAAATTTAGTTGTCACTATATCAGGTATGATAAACCAGCATCGGATCGGTGAGTTTTAAAATAAGGCTGTACAATGGTACATACTTTAAATAATCTGGAAACTATATATTTTTTGCGGTGAAAAATGCATTTTTTGAACTTAATGCTGACGTTTCCTATCCTTGAAGAGCTTTCGAATCATAAATTCAAGATCCGTCACCGACCTTTGCAGTAGAGGAGTTACACTTAGTCACTTATTTAGTTTAACCCTCGAATTGAAAGATCATCTTCTGCAGCTTGATCCTAGCAGTGTTGTGTGCTGCAAAGGACATGACGCTTGTAGAGGTTTGAAGCATCTACTTGCAGTCAATGGGAGTTTGCAAGGTTTTTCTTGAGGTTGTCGCTCAATAGTACATCGTTGTTATCGGCCTTAAACGAGTTTTGTTTTTTATTTTATTAGAATGATATTTTTTTGGAATAAGAAATTATCACATGAAACGTTGCTTTGCATCAAAATTACATTAAGTGACCGATTTCCGATCAAATGTTTTTATCTTAGGAAAGAAAAACAAGTTGCGTGTCTACTACTTGAGTTGGCTTCGCAACAAAATCCTGAGGAACGATCCGGAGGTTGAGAAGAAGATCGGATATGCTCCGGTGGGAGACCTTGAGGGATGCACGCAATACAAAGTCGTCAAGTAAGTAGATGAACATTTAGCTGAACTGACTGGTTCAAGCGAACTGTCAATATTTGCTGGAAATTGACATAAAATTAACCTGCAACTCCACACAGGTACGAACGGATCAAGTTCTTGATCATAGCCCTCCGGAACAATATAGAAGTGTACGCTTGGGCGCCGAGGCCCTACCACAAGTTCATGGCTTTTAAGTCGTTCAGCGACCTCCCCCACAGGCCTATGATAGTCGACCTTACCGTCGAGGAAGGTTCAAGGCTCAAGGTATGACGCTCATCCGTGATGAGGTCATTGTGACGTGAGACGATACAGTTTCTTCACCTGCTGCAAATTATAACGACAATTTCTTAGACAACACTTTCGCATTTGTACCATTCTTCATTGCATAAATATTGAACGTGCTTGCAGTGAACTACAAAAAGTGCGGAACTTTCTTTATCAAGCGCACAAGCACAAAGGATTACAGCCTGCCGCATTTTCAATCAGTCATAGCTTGCAAACTGTTGAGATATCTTTGTTAATCAAGCTTTGTGTACGACCAGAGGCTTTGCAATTACGAAACATTGCTTTCATTTTTGTTGCCGAATTCCGATTTCTAATGCTGTTATTGTAGTAAGTTGTTAAAAAAATTGGAGAATGACACTAACAAAATATCATACGATGAAAATATCAAGGATTGCTTACTTTAAACAAGACGCAAGCGTTTCATGATGACGCAATACTATGTAGCATGCGTTGATTTTACAACACTTACAGATGTAGCGTAGGATATGATTTTGTGACGAAAGACGTCTATTTTTCCAGCTGCTCTATGGTTCTGCTTATGGATTTCACGCCATTGACGTAGATTCAGGCCAGAACTACGACTTGTACATTCCAAGTCACGTAAGTGATTGTGTTGTTGTTGCCGTTTGCATTACGTTAAAATTCTTTAGGATGGACGAAAAGTCTTGATTGTAAAGCCTTTCAAACCAGGCTTGTTTTTAGATCAAAACCATTGTGAAAATATTCAGCTTATCCTCTGGGCTCAACTGCTCATAGTAAGAAAATAAATAGCTTTTCTGTTTACCTAATTTCATAAATTGTTGTTATACGCCCGAACCATGCTTTTATAACACACCCCTTACTCTATTATAATACCCTCATCGCAGATTGAACCACCCTTGACCGCTCATGCAATCATCATCTTGCCCAACAGCGACGGTATGGAGCTGCTGCTCTGCTACGAGGACGAAGGTGTCTATGTGAATACCTACGCCAGCATCAGCAAGGACATCGTCTTGCAGTGGGGGGAACCCCCTACGTCGGTCGCTTACATCAGATCTGGTTAGTGTTGTTAAGAGCATGACAAGTGTTACGCTTCATTGACGGTTACTGCCATCTTTGGAGAAAATTGTGCTTGGTGTATAATGTTCTGTTGCATCTCAGCAAGAGACTGACAGAAAACTGCGACAGACTCAATCTCTAAATTTTTGCTTGGTTGAAGTTTTACCTATCGGTCTTTAATACCCCCTGTCTTGTTCTAATTTATTAAATACCTTCAAATCCGACACAAAAGTTAAAAATATATTATTTTTTGCAAGCTACTGCAAAGCTATTAAAATGCTATATCTGGTCGACCCTATTATACAATTCCGAAACTTGGACAATGTCACAAAAAATGGAGAAACGGATCGATGCCTTCGAGCTCTGGACATACAGGCAAATGTTAAACATTTTATGGAAACAAAAGATCACTAACGATGAAGTACTGTCCAAATTCAATTCAAGCAAAATGCTCTTACAAACAGTCAAAAGAAGAAAATTGAAGTATTTCGGACACACAATAAGGCAAAATTCATTACAAAGATCATTAATAGAAGGGAAGATAAACGGTAAAAGAAGTAAAGGCAGACCAAGAATGATTTGGACAACAAACATCACAAAATGGACAAAATTAACTTATGAATGTGCAGTACGCACAGCTCATGGTCGAGAACAATGGCGCATTGTATCCAACCCTCCATACGAGGAAGGAACAAAATGATGATGATGACTGCAAAGCTTTGAGCAAGACATTTCATCACACAAGCGAACAAGCGTTACTTAAATGGAAATTTTTAAGTCTTAGAATTGTTACAACTAAAAAAAAAACGTTTATAATCCTCGGTTAATGTGATGCAAACCTGTTGCATATTCCCAGGTCAAACCATGGGTTGGGGAGAGAAAGCGATCGAGATCCGGTCGGTCGAAACCGGTCACTTGGACGGCGTCTTCATGCACAAGCGAGCCCAGAAGCTCAAGTTCTTATGCGAAAGAAACGACAAGGTCTTCTTCGCTTCCGTCCACAGCTCAACCTCAAGCCAAGTCTACTTCATGGCTTTGAATCGCAACTTACAAATGAATTGGTAGACAATCACGATCGCGCAGTCGCCGCTACTGATGAGATGAAATTTTAGTTTTGCATTTCAAACTAAGCTTTCCTGTGTCGTACTACCTGTTTGCTCAGTATTTTGTGCCGTTTCCCCAGACAACAAAATCCCTCATTTTTACATTGTAAAAATGACGGATTTGGCTTTCTGAGTACTTTGTAGGTATGCCTGTCTGTCTTCTCTGCCTGTTTTCTAGGTATGCCGGAAAGAAAACTTTGACCAGATCTTTGAACCATTCCCAGACAGCGAAATTTGCAGCGTTTGCAAACGTTGAATCAAATGTAATAATGTCGGATTTTGCTGTCTGAGTTAGCATCGTGCTTCGCACAAAAAGTATTTTACGATTTACTGTACATTAAAAGATGGGTGTACGTCATGCTTTTACCGATAACCAAAATTCCACCATTTTACGTTAATTTAATGTCTTTTTCAGTAATTCTGAATTGAAAAAGACTCTGTCTTGAAATGTTTGTCGCGTGTATCACAGTCGATACCGTGTTTTTTTATGAGATCACAAAATCATGTGTAGGTTTCGGTAAAGCAAAAAGTATGCTGCTTGCTGTGTCTTGAAAATGAACGGGCATTTTTTATCACGTTAGAACAATGTAAAAAAACGCTTTTTTTCTGCTATTTCAGTGTTTATGTTCTGAATTACTGTCCTTTGTATCACCTTGCTGAGTTTTCCTCGTAACCAATAGCTTGCTATTATTAACGTTTGATCAACGTGAAATCAAGTTTTGTTAGTTCGACAGAACGAAATTTCCCGTCTAGAGTGGTTTTGTGTTAGATGAATTGAATCTGGCCACTGTGCCCCCTGTTTGCAGTGGTGCCCCCTTACTGCCTGTTTTTGCAAACATTCGTTTTGGTCACCCTGCACTATCATGACGTCGATTGACGATGCTTTGTTATGGACACGTAAAAGTGAGACTGGACGTTTGTGATTGGTAAACATCTACCCAATATTCGGAAAATTACGTTGTTTTGCGTAGTTGCACGTTATACTGATGCACAAACTATTAAATTTTTCTGAAACTTTTGCAATAAACTGTTACATTTCCAGATTTGTTTTGTAAAGTTAAGTGCAGTAAGATTATCTTGCATCGATTCAAGCTTTTAGCCTGACGATGTGTTAGAATCAAAGAAACTATTTTTAAACTTCTTGATTAGTTCATTGATCTGAATCAATCATGAGAACAATTGGGGAGAAATGAGGCTTGCTGATGGACCTACATCAACAGGATGTTTTTTCTGGAGTGTGGTATTGTAGAAACAACAGGGGGTGAGGATAGCGGCATTGAAAGTTCGTTTGTTGCCTATAGTGGAGGTCCACAAGTCGTATAGTCTACTTGTTGGCGCGGACCAAAAGAAATTGTTCTAAATCTTTGCGACATGATTATTTCGAAAGCATATAATTTTGCAATACCGTAGCCTCATTTAATATCAATTTGAACACTACTATTGACAGTATAGACTTTGTTTGTTAATTTTTTCCCAATGAGGTTTATGGGCTTTGTATTTAAAAGAGAACTAATTGATTCTAGATTTAGCCTACTGTAAATTGAACGACGACAACCCAAAGTTGTTCTTCTGTTTGCAGTCTTAACCGTTCGTCCTGTGAGAGGGTAGTGGGGGCTTGATACTTTTCAAAGTAATATTATTAAAGAACTACCCGGACAACAAATCAATGTAAAAAGTGGTTGGTTTGTTGTCTGAGTAGGCCTACGCTACGCAATCAATACCTCTGAAATTTTATGACTTTTCTTAAAGATTATTCAAGTGTTTATTCCGCTTTAAGTGACGTTGATATTGTCTACTCGATAGTGTTAAAGATGTAAGATGATTTTGATGACATATTCCGATATCTTAATTTGCTACTGAAAACAGATAAGTTTTTGTTTTCAAATTACACGAATGAAGGAAAGTCGGGTGATATGGGACAACTGATAACTACCTTACTAAAACCAGGGTTGAGAAAAACCCGGGTTTTTTTAAAAAAGCCCAACCCGCCCGGTTTTTTTAAAAAAACCCGGGTTTTTTTGGGTTTTTTAAAAAAAGAGTAGATTCATGCTTATTTCACCTCAAAACTACTTTTTACGAATGAAGTGCCTTTCACTCACAGTACATGCTTGCATAACTCAATAAAATAATCCACTAGGGCTGTTGTTGCTTGAATGTTGCATCATCCATTAATTTCAAGATCAAGTTGGATGTTGCATCATCCACTGATTTCTATACCAAGTTGATGCTACCGTGGTAGAAATCACATTATTGCATCATTTGCTTTAGATTTGAAGGCAAGGAGCATTTATGCCATCATGTTTAAATATTTTTTATCATTTATATATATACATTATATATAGTAATGGATGAGCAATTGCGTGGCCAATGGCCATTTAGGCGAATGCTCTGAAAGAGCCATGCGTTAGAATCCAGAATCTGTAATTGGTAAATAGCCTCCTAAATTGCATTACACATCATATATACAGACTACAGTAGAGTAGTACTTTCACCAGTACTTTCAATTTAAACATGAGGCTGGTTGAACTTTATTTTAATAAATCTCAAACAAAATTTTCGATGTGATCAAGTCAACCGCTTCTTGCTGACGGCGTGCCAGGGTTAGGTCTCGGTGTCTCAGAAGACATTCACTTTACTTTCACCAGTTTAACTATAAGGCCTTCTTGCATAAATGAGTTTTAGTGTAGTATACACAAAGTGACATTACTTGATTTTTGTGTACTGTACAATATCCACTGCGTTTTCAGTTTATTCTTGGAAATTTACTTCACAATCACATCCTTAAGTCCTAATTTAAAGTTTGTTTTAAGTGCTTTGTAGTGTTTTTGTTCATTTTTTTAATTTTCTTATAAAAACTGGACAAATATGATGCTCTGGATTTTTTTATGGGTTTTTTGGTTTTTTTTTAAGTGGGTTTTATTAAAAAAAACCACCCGGGTTTTTTTGGGTCGGGTAAAATACCAACAACCCTGACTAAAACTACAGTAAAATAATTCAGCACATTAGTTAAAAACAGGTCTGCAACCACAGTATCATGCACAGTTTCACCGCTGATAGCAGACAATATGCCTGTATTTGCATAGGTACCTTCCAAGCAGATTCTGTGATTTGACCCTAGCTTTCCCAGGTGGCGCTGTAAAGAACAACCTCAAAACATGACTTTCCAGACTATGTAGGCTGTAATATTGTATATAGTGGCTCTGGTTTGAGAACGGTTTAAAGTAGCCGAGGCTATCTGTTAGTGAAATATAAACTCTCACGTCTTTAAGTCTGTCACTGTACTACCGGTACTTTTGGTTTGAATTATTAGATGTGTGAATATGAAAAGCTTGATAGTAGGTCTAAACAGGTAAGTAAAAATCTGTTATAGTTCGACAAGCAATGTCTTCAAGCACAAATCGAACCTCTCTGTAAAAGTTTAAATAACGAATGCAATTTATTACTGCACAGGTAGCCTACTTTAAACAAAAATTATTGCACTCTGAACATATATCATAAAAGAAGGCCTACCCTATAGGGCCGTGTAAACACCATCTCGCCCTCACTCCGAAATACTCTAGTGCGCCCAGTGATGGGCATTATCGACGATCATTTAGGCTACCGGCGATAAATTTTTATCGCCTATCGTGATCGCTCAATTATTTTTTCAGTTATCGTTATCGCCAAAGGCAATATTTGATTATCGCCGATAACCAGATGTTCACTATTTTAGTGAACAAATCACTATTTTAAGAAAATGTTTACTGTAAACTATTTTGCTAATAGTGATAGTGAACATGTTCACTATTTTGCTATTCTTAACAATTCTGTCAATATATTTTAACCAATAGCCATGGATTAACCAGTAACCATACACTTTTGCTGGTTAGAGACTAAAAGCACATGAGTCTGGTGCTATGGGGGAAAAAGCCCTACTATGCTACCCCAGTGTAATTTCATCAAAGCCAGGCTTGGCCAGCACGAAGTCCAATAGTGGAGTGTACAGTAGCCTACAGCCTAGGTAGCTGACAACTGAAAGCCATTAGCCCGAGCAACTAACAGTCTAGAAGTTTGGCCATTTAACTGTTAGTTTATAAACTATGTAGGCCAGCTACTCAATCATGTGTGATGTGGCTAATAAGTTGGGCTAGTTGAAATTTTCAAAAGTGCTGATGATGTGAAACCTGCCACAACTTACAGTCTACGACGGGGCAGTAAGTTTTTAACTTGTTAATTTTGCAAGAGTGTTAATACAAGAAACAAAACGTTTAATTGGAGGTCTCTATGGCTGGCGTGGAAGCTACACCGTTCTGGTTAGCGAAGCGTCACTGCAGCTCGCTGTGCTAGTGAGTAATCAGCCTTGGGCTGATAGCCGGGAAGAACGCCTTTCTTCACAAGAAACAAATTTGCATCTTTTAAGACAAGACGATCTTCAATTTTTGCCGATACTTAACCCACACAAATTCTAATCCACCCTAACTTCAAATTCATTCCATGTGAGAACACATAGTTAGCTTAGATGATTGATGATTTTACGTGAAGGGCATTTGGCCTACTGAGTACTGACCCTAGCGCGTACACGTTGCATGTAACCATCGGCTAATCATAGCCTTTTATACTGTATGTCTACTAGGCTATAGCCTAGCCTATAATATGCTACACTTAGCTATACAGGGCTTATGCAAATATTGATGATTTAACATTTCAATGAATGAAGAGAGTGCAAATGAAAATAGACCTATTGTATTATGCCCAGATAGGCTACTCCCCCAAAAGCAAAGAAGAAAAGACGAAGCTGTGTGTATAGGTTTGGTTAGATTGGGAAAAGAATTCCAGGTTTTCATCTTGGTTAAGAAAGTGCGATAGTGATCCACAGAAAGCAGGGTGCAAGCTATGTAATGTGATTTTTAGCATTTCATGCAATGGTCTAGCCTAAATGCGTTATTAGGCCTACAACATAGTCAAGCACGTAAGCACACAAACATTGTAAAATCTGCTGCTGCATCCCAACGGATGAAGTCGTTTTGTGTGAAGGTTAATACTCCGTAAGAGGAAAAAGTGGCAGCTGCTGAATTGACTTATATTTTTCATAGTCTCAAACACCACATTTCCTTTCGTGCACAAGACTGTGGAATGAAAGTAATTAAACAGATTTTTGGAGATGAAGGATTTGCCAAGAAAATGACTGCTGGACGAACGAAAGCTTCTGCTATTGTAAATAACGTTCTGCTACTGTGCCCATTTTCTATGCAGCTTGTAGTAAAATACTTAAAAACAGGAATTCCTTTTTCCATATCTACGGATGACTCAAACAAAAAATAAATAGAAAAATGTTTCCCGTGGCTGCGCAATACTACACAGTAGAGGAAGGACTATGTTTTAAAATTTTGGACTTTTATGAAGACCCCTTTGAAGACTCCCGCAACAGCTCTGCCGTGTAGTTTAAGAAAAGGGTTTAACATGGGCAAATGTTTATGCCTATGGCGCAGACAATGCTTCTGTAAACTATGGAGTAAATAACTCTGTTTTTCAGAAGCTAGTCCAAGAAGAAAATGGAAACATTGTTGCTGCTCACTGTAGCATCCACATTGCACAACTGTGCCAAAAATGCTCTGAAGGTCTTGTCCCTTAACATAGAAAATTTGTGTTGAAGGTATTTTCTGAATTTTTTAACTCTGCCAAAAAGAGAGAAGAATTAAAAGAACGTTTCTCATTTTGTGAAGCTGAATTGTGTCAGACAATATCATATATAGCCTAGTAGCGCAACAATTTTTTGCATATTATTCAATAATTCTTTGCATATTTGAGCGTGGTTGCACACATTTAGGCGCGTGGCGTGCGTTAGAGGGTGCGGTTGCGCGTATTTTGGCATGTGTTTGAGAACTTTGAGGGTGCGATCGCGCGCTTTCAAAATGTTCACTATTTTGAGAAAAAAAAATCTGGCAACCCTACCGATAATAATCGCCGATAAATTTTATTTCGGATCAACACACAAGTGGAAAGACCATGAAAAGTAATATTTTTACTAGCCACCTAGTTAATGAAACTAAAATTGAAACCAGTTTTTCTTCAGTGCCTGAAGTGTGTGTGCACAGGTCGTTGTCAGGGGAGGGGGCACGCCCTTCTTGAGTTTTCTTTTTCTCGTTGGAAGTGTTAGTTTTTAGTAATTGTCGTAAAAAAATAAAATCTCTCTCGTCAAAACATGAAACTTACTGTTTTAAGTGCAATCTTTACATGAGTAGATTAACTAAAATTGCAAGAACTTGCCTTGAGACGTGCGGTTACGCCACAAACTCAGTTTAAAAGACAAAATACACACACAATAACAACACAAGATCGGTTATAGACTGTAAGATCGATTTTTTTCTAGCTTGGCGATATAACTTTAATCCAAAAATAATTAAATAACCAAATGCGTAAGTGCCATTTAACTTAAAAAGTTAACCCATTTGTGCCGAAAGTGAAAGCACTTAAAAAAAATTTCGGAAAATTTAAATAATGCATAATTATGACCTAAAAAACATATCACAATTATTTTTTTCCTAATTGTGTTTTTACTTTTTGAGAAAAAAGCCGTCCTATATATAGGACGCTAGGCAAATCCGTTATCAAATTCCACAAGTTTCTTGTGCGTAATGCGTACGCTTTATTACGTTTTACTTACCGCTCAAAGTGATAAATGGGAAACGTCTTGTTCATGTCTTGTCATGTCATTATTGTCATCGAGCATTTTATTGAAATGAAAGTTTAAAAAATATGAACATGAAAATTAGCAAAGTAACACAACGTCACTGAAACAAGTCATTGCGGAATATGATATTGCTTGAAGCATTTGACATGCAGACCCACATCACATTTTTGCATCTTGTAGTAGTTTTTGTATGGCAATAGGCGCATCGACTTGCGTGGTAAAATTATGCTAAATACAGTATAACCTTTCTCATTTACCTATGCGACATATACAGTGCCTATATTGCAATTCTTATCCCAACAACTCAGCGTTCTGCCATTGATTTAATGATAGTGTTCACAAAGAAAACAAAAAAAAATATCTGAAATTATCAGTAAATTACGATAATTATGTTATTGTTCTTAAACAAACACGACTGATTTGACAAGCTTGATGGATTTCACATTTTTACTACCAATAACGCTTAAAATTACCGACAAATTTTCAAGCATTTTGCGTTTTTTGGAATTTTTTCAATTATTGCTGACTTTGCTGTAAACAGTCCTAGCAGAAAGAAAAATATAAAGTTTGGAATTTTTTTGTGTTTTTTATTTTTATTTTGCCTAATGCACGTGAGCGGCAGTGTAACTCAATTGATAAAAGCATCCAACTGGTATCTGAAGGTATAATTATAAGCACGGCGGTTACCTCAGTAGTTTGATTCTGGATCAAGAGGTTGAAGATTCGATACCCACTGCCGCTGTTGCGATTCTATTCATGCATAACTTACAAAAGTTTTGTCCTTTTACAGTATATTATGTTCGATTTTTCGTCATGTTGATGAAAACAGTTCGTGCTGCATGGGATGGGGCAGCGCTAATCAAGAAAAAAAAATTATCGTTATCGGACATTATCGGCGATAAATTTATCGTTTATCGTTATCGCTTAACTTTTTTTTGATTTTAATGTTTATCGTTATCGCTTTAGGCATTTTTCGTTTATCGATTATCGTTATCGCTTAACTGAAAAATGAGTTATCGCGCCCAACACTGAGTGCGCCTCTACTTTTTAGTAAAGGTGCCTAAATTGTTTTTTCAAGCCATAGGTTGTGAATTCGGATCAACAACATCAGACTGAATTTACAATCTGTTGGTACTCCATCTTTGACTACAGTAGGCTACATAGCAATGTCAAGGGCTTGGAGTTTAACTAAAGTAAATTTTCATCATCATCATTTTCAGCCTGTGGTAGCTCACTGCTGAGCAAAGGCCTTCCCCTTTTCTTGCCAAGCAAGTGGATCGTGATACAATACACGTAGGCCTATAGGCTATAGATATATTGCTAAAGATGTTTTATTAAGCGCAAATAGAAACAACTCCAAAAATGTTTGTGGGGCTTGTTATAGGGACGGTAGATACCGGGACGCGCAACTCCGTTGTTCCGCCAACATTAGAAGGGTCAATTGCCAATTTGACATTTTTTTCACGCTTTGTTGCTCGCTTGTTTTCAACTAAAAACCTTAAATTACTTTAAAACCAACTTCATTCTTCTTATATAACCTATAAAATGTACATTATTTTGTAAATCAGAAAAAATTGTAACCCTTGTAGTGTTGCGGATAAGCCAAAAGCGGATGTAGTTGCGCATCCCGATATTCTACTGTCCCTAGGCTTGTTAGTTCAAAAATTTATAATTCAGCCATTCCGCTTGAGTCATGCCACCTAAAACATTTTCACCGGAATCGTGTGAATTGTTTGAATCCTCGTTTTCACTGGAGTCTTGATTGTTTGAATTGTTATTTTCGCTTGAATCGTGCGGATTGTTTGGATCCTTATTTTCACTGGAATCTTGCGGATTGTTTGGATCCTTATTTTCACTGGAATCGTGCGGATTGTTTGGATCCTTCTTTTCGCTGGAATCTTGTGGATTGTTTGGATCCTTACTTGTGCTGGAATCTTGTGGATTGTTTGAATCCTCATTTTCACTGAAATCTTGTGAATTGTTTGAATCCTTATTTTTGGAGCCTTGTGGATTGTTTGGATCCTTTTTTTCGCTGGAATCTTGTGAATTGTTTGAATCCTCATTTTCACTGGAATCTTGTGAATTGTTTGAATCCTTATTTTTGGAGCCTTGTGGATTGTTTGGATCCTCATTTTCAATGGAATCTTGTGGATTGTTTGAATCCTCGTTTTCACTGAAATGTTGTGGATTGTTTGGATCCTTTGAAAATAATTGAGTGTTAAAAAAATGAATAGGGTTTTTTTTTTTTAAAGCAAACACTTAGGCCTACTTACCAAGGTAAACTGATTATAAATAGCTGCAAGCTCTTCCGTGGTGTACTGGGAAAGTACCACGAAGCCGCGTAGACGTTTGTTGATAGCAGTCGCGCAGGACATGCAGTATACCAGGTGTATCTCCTTATCTTTATCTTGACAGGTAAAAAGAATGTTGAAAACTTCTCCCTGTATTTACCAAAACAAGCGAGTAATAATTTTATGAAGGAAAATGATCAACATCTATCTCGACTTATTGATAGATTATGTTTGATCATGGCTGCAGCTGCTGTCAGATCTGATAGAAATGTTCGTAAAATGTTTGTTCCATTGCAAAACTTATTAGCCTATTGTGGTGTAATTTTCATAAGAATGAAGCATTGAAAATTGAATTGTGGCATAATCTGCAGAATTGTAGCATAATCTGCAGAGGTTTGGTATATGTGCACTGTGCAGTGTACACACAACAGTAGATAAAGTTAAATGATAGAATCTGTAGCACAGAAAACTGAGAGTTATTGGAATTGATGCGATAGTCTGTTGTCACAATAGCCTTCAGTTCAAGAGACCATAACCCTAAGGGTCGTATAGGCATTTCTCTCTAGAGCGATGTTTTGTTCATAACCATGAGAAATTAAGTGGTTCGTTGCGTGCCTCAAGACCGTCTCGTCAATTCTTTATTATTAGGTTTTTGGATAGACCACATGCAGTGCAGATACTAGCATATAAATTACCTGGCATTTTTCACAGTAGTGTGCTGGCTCACCAGGCACTGTGCCATGATATCTGATGCTGGTGTTTTGATTGTTCAAATGCTCTTCAATTTGATTGCACTTCCACAAACATCTCATCATGCACGTTCTGTTGGTGTGCATTGCTTTGTTGATAATTTGTTAAAAAGATCATCAGAAATGCTACACTCGGCTTACCATAGTTTAGTAGGCCTACCGCACGTACAATTAGCCTATATTGCAAGAGAGAGGTTATTTTTTTTTTAATTTGATGTTAACTGCAGCATAAGAATAAACGCATGCCCATCACCCGTCGAGATTTCTGACCTCACAAATGTAACTTGAAATGATATTTTACCGTAATAGTTTCTTACTTCATCATATTGAAAAGACTTTCATCAAAAATATTGATTTTCTTTGCCATCTTCCACGTAAGACTTAGAAGAGGAACTAAAGATTTTATATTATTAAATTTGTTCCACTCGTAACGTTCCATGGCTAGCTGGTACTGATATGCCGTCACTGCCCCTATATTCCAAGCTACAATGTTGCACCATCCCTGCAAGTTTGAATGACAAAAAATATTATTCTAGGACTGATAAACTGGTCTGCAAGAGCCTATTGCCCACATCAGGACACTTGATCATGGAAGCTTTGCAAAGGCTTTAAATGCAAGCTTGGCCATTGAGATTAAAAATATGAGGCATAAGTTAACTTGTTTTCAAACTAAATGCTATCCATTAGCCAATGTCAACAATTCGAAAAATTAGTGCTGTTGAAAACCATGACAGATGCATTAAAAGTTAAAGCTGCTACATTATGAACACTATGAAAGGATGCCTAAAGCCATCATGCTCTTTATAGGAAGTAGCATTCTCACCAAGGACTGGACCCAATGAACAACTCCAGCGTTGAGCCAAACCAACTCCCCAGGTTTCTGCACAAAACGGTAAACTGGTATCTTGGCATCATGAAGATCTTGGAGAATAGGCCACCACAATCCAGACGAATAGTCAACATCATTCCTGTTAAATTTGAATCAATTTTAATCAGAAGAAAACTTACTAGTAAAGAAATTAGGCTACATAAGTTACATTTTGCTTCGTGAATAAAACCTTTCACACCCAATTATTATCCGTCATCTGTCTTTAAAATTGTAGTTTTCTAAGCTCAGTATCTTCCAATAAGCATTTACCAAGATAACAAACTTATAAAATATTTAAATAAATTTGTTCTATAGTGCTCACTTTTCACAAAGATTGTATATCTCTCCCCAATATTCTTCGGGTGCGGCAAACCACTCGCAATCTCCTGGTCCAATGTTGAGGTGAAGCAATTGAAGATTATTATTTTCCTGCTGTCCCGGAAATCGACAGCCTCTGACGGCCATATACATCTGCGGGGTATTTATACCGTATATCGTGTATCCAGCATGACTTAACATATTCCCATCATTATCAAGCTACACAAAAATATTATTGTTATGTGAGACATAGCTTGTTATAAAATTAGTGGCGTGATAAAATACACACAACTTATCACAACGATTCACAGTTTGTGATTTTCGATAGAAAGATTGTTGCTAAATTGAAGCGAAAATGATAACACGAGAGCTTGCAGTTACCACTGCAAAATAATGTTTTTTCTTTTTTTAATCGAATAATTTAGCAATACGTGGTCTCGTCTAAGCTACTGGCTGTAGGTTTCTTTGCAACAGTTTAGCCTACTTACTGAAAACCACCATGGAAGCTTCGATAACTCGTCTAGTTGAGACTTCCATGTTTTAGGATCAGAAATATCAATATTTGTTCCGAGTTTGACTTTGGAAGGTGAAATATTTTCCTCCTTACTTGTCTGTGCGAAATTCAAAGGATCGAAAGGATCTTATGATAAAATTTAATCAAGTTAAAATGTGGTCTGTGCATCCAATGTTTGAAAAAACAGCAAACTTACCGGAGTAGGCTAGGCTAATTTCTTTGTTTAAAATTGGTCATTTTCTTTAAATTGAAAAACAATTATTTTATTTTCATTATTTAGCTTGGTTGGAGGGAAACAATGAACAAAGAAATTAACTCGAAGAACATACTTGCAAAGACTAAAGCAAACACAAAGTAACCTTATGATACTACATGAAACTCCATTTCGATGTCCGACCAAAATACAGTAGGCTATTGGAGAAAACTAAGAACACTTTCTCCATGAAAACGTGGCTATATTTTAGTGCAACAAGGTTAGCTATTAATGTCAGGCTGGTGTTGACAAGCTAACAAGTTCATGAAGTTTTTTCGTTTTCTTTTTGTAATTGGCTTATTTCTGGTGACTGAAGATTAGGATTGAAAGAATGTAGAGGGTAAAAGTTAATCTTTGTTGTCGCCTTTGAGAAAAAGTATACAAAGTTTGTAGACCTATCAAATCGACCAACCAAAAATGCTGAAATCGCAAGGATTGCTAAAAACAAATTGAAAAAATGTGGAGTTAGACATCTGGTTTGATTTTATAAACTGATAAATCAGTGATTAATTAATGACTGCAGTCTTTGAACTCATCTGGGAAGCCTTCTCATAGCTGGACTCTTGATATTTCGCAAACTTAGCCAGTGTGAGCGTTGCACTTCGATCACTGCGATATAACCAAGTCTTCTGATTTGTTTCCTTGTCCCAGTTGTCGGTTGTTACTTGGCTGTGCTAAATGCGTACGTAGTTTTGTAGTTTAGAATCAAAGATAGCACAACAAGAAATCTAGTTTGTAAAAAAAAAACGGTTCCAAAGTAATTTGAAGACAAATTAAAATATAACTAAATCTTATTCAACCAGTTTCAAATTTAAGTTTTATTTCCGACATCAAATCGAAAAATATTACTTGCCATAACATAGCAAGAGTCTTAACTCTGGAAAAAGGTAGAAGCGATAAAACGCTAAAGTTAAAGCGCGCTTGAAATTGAAATTTTACCAAATAGACTACAAGAATGGGGCTCGGTTGTAACACTTTTGTGTAAGATTCGAATCTAACTTGTTTCCTTCAAACGTATTTCCCCGGAGACATGCTCTCAAAAACTTCTTTGTGCTGATGAAGTTAGGCTACCGGTACTTTTGAAATGCATAAAAGTCATTAGCTTACTTACTTTCAAACCAGAATATCCAACATTGTAGCAAAGTTCCAAAAACTAGCAAACCTGTTTACGAACTTCCACTTCGGCAGAAGCGTTTGTCTCAACTATATTTTTCGTGGAAAACACTTTTAAGTCAATACCAAGAGCAGCTATAATCCCTCTCATGACCAAAACAGGGTTTTCAGGCTTCAAATGTGTGGCAAATAACTCCGATGACAAATCTTCCATTTGGTTCGTAATCTAAGGAAGTGAAAACAGCAGCTGACGTGTGACAGAAAGTTATTGTTTAATTCTGACCGCTACAAGACCGCACAACAGAAAGTCTAAAGCAGTAGCCTTGTATATAACGTAGATATAATCTGTGGTTGAAAATTGTGCAAAAATGTGAATCTTTGAGCTCCACAATTTTCAACCACAAATCAAACACCCTACTAAAATTTGGCAAGACGCACGAGATCGATCAAACTGGAACATCATTGTACATCGAAGGCTGTATCAGCCATGATACCTACAGAGAGAGAGAGAGAGATAATCTATATATAACCTATAGTAAAACGAACCGTACAACTCTAAAATTAACAGTAGCCCCTTCAGTGACCAAGTTGAATAAAACTTGGCTTTGCGAATAAACAGCGAAGTCAGATAGCGGGATGTAAGCTGCAACGCACTTCAAAGACAGTGTCCTTTCAGCGGCATCTAGTGTATGGAATAAATTACAGCAACAGCACTAAGTGAAAAATTCACGTCGTAGATCTCAGTGACTAGCTCTGCATCGGTCGTTCAAAACTTCCACTACTGTGATATTGAAACTAACACAGTTGATTGCAAGCTATGGAATGTGCACTCACGTATAAAAAAGGTGTTGGGGGATTTAATTCCTTCGTCGATAGCACGGAAGATGGAAACGGGCGCAATGGGCTAGGGCAGTTGTTCAATTCTAGAAACAAACGTTCACCGTTTCCTTCTTCAAAAAGTTTCCTGAAAAGAGAAAGCATTCACTGTAGCCTACATAACTTTTCTGGAACTTGAAATAAAAGATTTGTTAGTTTTAACTGAAGATGAAAATACCATGACCGAGCTAGTAGGCTGTAAACAAGTGTATTTACTCTTAACTTTTTAAAGCATATCCTTGACTTGAAAATAAAATATTCTTACCAGAGGTGTAGGCTCATAAAAGCCAATTAAGATTCGTGACAATCGAAGAAAAAACCAGTTCAAATAAAAAAGAGATAATAATAATTGAAATTAATACTTGCACATGTTGATCACTTCAAGAGCAGGGTCATCATAAGGGATACCAAGCGGGGTTAAAAACGGAAGCAACAATCTTCTTGAAAGCATTGAATCAGAGAACATGCAACTTGGTGGTTCGCGACTTGGCTTTGGTAACTGTGGTCCGTCGCTCCTACTAGAGTGAGCAAAGTCTTTTTCGCTTTTAACTTTTCTTTTTGCTATTTGCTGTTCATGCTCTTCAGATGAAAACGAAGTTCCTTCATCGTCTGGCTTAATTTCATCTTCTTCATTAAAATTTGCAGCAACATTTTGCTTGGTTTCAGTTTCATGTTCCGAGATTAGAGGGTGATCATTTTGGCTACAACTGTCATCGTAACAGCTTCCTTTATGATCACCACTGTGCCCAGTCTCATCACTACTGCGATTAATGACCAAGAAACTGTTAGCACATGAACCAGCTGACAAGTTATCATTCTCTGTGCACAAAGCACTTGCACTTGACTGGTCTGTCACTTCAGGATATAGCACATCGTCACTTGCACTGCTTGATAACATGGCTATCACTATTTCAATGCAGCCTATATCATGCTAATTAAATCTATAAAATAAGAACAAGGTCGCCGTCATTTCGTCAAACATAAACTAACTGTTTCTAATAGACTAACATTTCGTCAAACATAGACTAACTGTTTCTAATAGACTAACATTTCGTCAAACATAGACTAACAGTAGCCTACTGTACATTTCGCTGATGGTGTAAGTAGAGGATGTTCTACTATTGCTTTTGCTTACGTCAATTGGTTGTTGACAACGCAATGACAATTTTTAAAAACTCGGCTATTAAAAAACCAGCCAACTACACATTTGACTTGACTCTGAGTGAGTCTACAAAAAAATTAGGTACCGGTAGCCTGAAATACTTGGAAGCAAACATGCATCTTAATAATAGTAACCTGCAATTGACGACATCAGGAGTTCTTTATTATTAGGCTTACCGTTATCTAAACTTTACTAAATTCTATGCTGTGTGATTTGTGGTGGAGAATCTGTGCTTTCAACGCTGTTGCAGAAAATCTATTGTGGTTGACCTGTCGATTCTAGAAAACTACTTTGGGTGTAGGCCTAGCAATCAGCAAGTTGGCAAAAACGTCTTTTCAAATCATTCAACTGCCCATCAGCTCAATTCGCCACAAACCAGCGCTGCTTCGCTTTAGCATTAGACCAACCTAAGGCTATGTTGTTGTTTTTTTCTTGCAAAATTTAAAACTGCGTCAATCTGTGAAGATGCTGCGTTCTCAAAAGAAATTAATTCACAATAAATTTTTCAAACATGTTCTTGTGTAGGCTATGCAGAATCATTCTCAATAGCATGGATTTTGTTCTTGTATTATTTCGTTTGAATAGAAAAACCTACGATGGCTGTAGGGAATTTAGTTTAACGAATTTTCGGTTGATATTTTTTTTGTTGAGAAATTCATACATTTTTAAAATCAAAGTTTACGTCAAGCCCTCCAGATTAGGGGAGACAGGGGTAAGATGACAACCTTTGAGAATCACTTTTGCAAAAAAAAATGTTTGTTTAGAAAGCTTTAAAGCAGTGGTTCCCAACCTGGGGTTCGCGGACCCCTTGGGGGTCCGTGAGAAAGCATTTGGGGGTCCGTGATTACCTTGATGAATTCTGGAAAAAAAGCGTTTTTTTTACTTTCATTTCTCTGTTTAAATGCAAATGTGTCAAGTACACCGTATTGTTAAAGCGCTGTCAAGAAGTAGGGTCAGAATACGAAGTACTTTTGTATCATTTTGAGGTACATTTGTTATTTAGAGGAGAAGTTTTAAAACGACTGCAGCAGCTAAAAAATGAGGTAGGCTATCAACTCTTTTGAAAGCGAAAGGAAGTCCACTCTCAAAATTATTTGAGAATAAAAGTTTTCTATACGGCATAGCCTACTTAGCGGATATTTTGGGTCATATTAAAAATGTTAATCATGGCATAATCAAGGACCAGGTGTGACAATAATTGATGCAGCTGAAAAACTGAAGGCGTTTTTAGCCAAGTTGCCGGTTTGAAAACGCAGATTGGAAGCAGGTAATTGCGCTAACTTTCCAATGTTAGAGGATCTTATCTTGATAGATGAAACTCAAAGAGAATGTACTCTTTTGATCTCTATGGGAGAAAAATTTTGCGCACACTTGGAAACCCTGCAAATGTCATTTCGACGTTATTTTAATTTAGAACACCTGCTGAACGAAGTTGAAACATGGATTTGAAATCCTTTTCTTTTTGACTTGAACAACATTAGCGATGACGATCTCAGTAAAGATGACCTAATTGATTTGAGATTAAAAGAGTTATTACGCATTGAATTTCATTCAAAAACTGTGGAAGAATTTTGGTGCTCACAACTGCAAACCTACCCATTCTTGGCAAAGCAAGCGATTATTGTTTTGTTACCATTCATAACCACTTAACCTTTGCGAGGCAGGATTCTCAGCTCTTGTTACAATAAAAACTAAACATCGAAATTGCCTGGACGTTGAAGATGACATGCGTGTTGCATTGTCAAAAACTCAACCACAGTTCAGTCGTTTAGTTCAGTAGAGGCAACAACAGCCCTCTCATTAAATTTGCTTACGTTGAAAAAGTTTCGGCATGGCACTTTGGGTCACCTTAATATTCAAATACTGCTGACATTTCTTGAACAATTCATTCATTTTCTTATTTGAGCAACTGTTTAACCTGGTATTTGCCGCAGGAGTCATAGCGGCAATACAATATGACACAGTAGTTGAGGCAAAATTTAGGTAGGGGTCCGCAGAATTAATAATTTGTCTAAAGGGGTCCGTGACAACCGAAAGGTTGGGAACCACTGCTTTAAAGGGATAGGCTACTAAAGGAAAAACCTGACTTGGCGATTTTGCACGTTCTTTGTGTTTAACATGCTACCATAAAAAGATTTTCAATAAAATTTTGCCCCTTTGCGGTCTGACCACCATTGCGCGCGTGATTTTGCCAGAGCTTTCAAAACGAGATTTGGCCTGAGCAGCGAAGCGTGCGACCGTACAGTTACGTCACTAAAGACTATAGCAATCAGCTAATCGCGCAACAATTGTTACTGCGGGGGATTTGACTGTAGGCTATGTATGTATGTACATCAAAACAACACATTTCAACATCAAAACATCAGACAGTTTGCTCAAAACATCAGATGTGGTAACGTGGCTTTTGTTATTGCTGTCTTTAGTGACGTATTCTCGAGCAGTGTTTGCACTTTTTGGTCATTTTGAAAAAAATGAAAATAAATGAAACATTGGACTTTAGGCCTTAGGCCTACCAGGGCCATTGAAAACAAATTTTTTTCGATAATTTTTTTGAAATGTATTCTTGAATGTTCAGTTTACTCATTTTAATGCTTAATTCCCGTTTGAAATTTACATTTAGTATGCCTTTAAAAGGGTGGACTTGAAGCACTAGTGGATTAGCTGCACTGCAGAATGAGTTTGGTCACGTTATTTATTGCGTGTTGCTCAATTTACCCCGACAAGATTTTTATGCGGTAAATTCAGCAATGTTCTGGGGTAGCCTACGTTGCGTAATTCCATTAATTTGAAACATTACCCTGTCAATATATTTTTAGAATTGTAAAGCGTTATGCCTTAAACCATAGCACTGTTTTTTTTTTAAATAAAGCTAAAAAACACAAATTCAACAGTTTAAATATTAAGTACAGTAAGCTAAAGTTATTTCTTTTGGGGATAGCCTACTAATACTAAGTTATAACTAGCACTGCACACTTTACTCCATCCTGACTTTTGCGACAAATTTAACTTATAATTAAAAAAAAAAACTAACTTAAGTTAACATTTTGTTGAATATCCTAACCTTTTTTTAACTACCAATACGAAAAACAGATTTAATTTACATAGTGTAACAATAAAATTATTTAGTTGTTTGCAACAAAAAAGATAGAAGTTTCGACATAAACAATGCACTGTAACTGCCTGCAATTGGAAAATGCGATTCTCACTGGACATAACAAATACATTGACTGAAGTGGCATTATGGGTGATATATTTAGGACAAATAAAAAATAAATTCCGACGACTCATTTATCGAAAAACAGGGGTGGCTCATCTCACCCCATTGCACACTTTACCTCAGCCTTCCCTAGAAGATTAAGAAGCTACACCGTTTTCACGGCTGATTGCTGTTAAGAAAATGCCGCTTTCATTATTACTATAAAGTATCAAAAATCTACAGAGCAGAAATGTGTTTATTGCCATATGACGGACTAACTAACAGGTTAATAAACATCCAGGTTTACAATTTTTTATCAACATCTGCTACTTTAAAAGTAGCGTGCTACTCGCTATCAGTTGATAAAAGTAGCGCGCTACCCACTACTCGGGCTAAACTAGAGCGCGCTACATCTCCCGCTTCTTTTGTCAACTTAAACTGTCACAAGAAGCACTTTGTGAGGTCAAAATGACTTTGAAAAGGAAGGATATCATTCGTTTATCCTGGCATTTCAAAGTCGTTATAGAAAACACGTTCTAGGTCAGGGTTAGGCTTCTCAACTAATCTTAACAAAGGTTCAGTTTGACAGGTTCAATATTTTTAGCGGTCCGGTGAATAAGTTATTTCACACGCAACTACGAAAGTTAAACTATCTGTACCAAACCACTTTTTTAGGTAAACTGTAACTCGAATTAGATTTCTGAGAAAATGTTGGGGAGTCTGGAAGGCGAAGCACCCCAGAAACTAGGATAATCACAGTAAAAATGACTTCCTCCCACTAGAAATCTGTTTAAAGAAGCCCTGGAACGTGGCACTGAGGTTATTCTTTCAAAAGCTCAAGGTCCACCATCAACACCCAGAAGGTCCGGATTCTGACGGCGATCCGCCAGTTGAGTAGCCCTGTTAGGTGGAATGTATTGTTATGCATTTTTCAAAAACACGAGCAATTTAAAATGCGAGTCGCTGAGTCCTGTTTGCTTTAGCTTCAGCACGTCTTTTCCAACCGAAAAAAAGTCTCTCCACCGCAGCACTGGAAAAAGTGGGGCGTTGTATTTAATCAGCAATGTTATAAATCGGCACTCAAGAACTTGCTCATGTGTAGAAAAAAGACCTCCATAGTTGACTTGTCTTTCCGCACCGACGTTTCATGCAATGGCACCAATACAGCAAAATTTATCTTCGGAACCATGAATGGTGTTGGTGCCACTCTTGTCGGCATCAAGGTGACTTGATGTTTCCCGAAATAGTGGAATGATTTTTGCTTTGATTTTTTAACGCTTTGTTTCCATAAAAAACTCAAAAGTGAGTCATTATTTTCACTTTAAATTGGAAAATAGAGGGTGTGCTACTGAAAGAAATGTAGCGTCTTTCCGCTACATTGAAAAAAGTAGCGTCGCTACTTCAACAAAAATGTAGCGCCGCTACTTCTACCAAAAAAGTAGCGGGCTACTGCCAGGGACTGAGAAACCACGTGGGCCTTGTGGGCCTGGGCCTACCTACTTTATTTTCTGGGTGGGCCTGGCCCACCCACTTTTGAACACCAAATTTCTTTGAAAAGGTAGCGAAAACGGCAAATCAGAGAGGGAGTTCCAAAAGAGTTCTTCACTCATTTGATACACTTTAGTTTGATTATCTTTGATAGCTCAATGATGAAATCCAATCTTCAAACTTTTCTGTTGAGTCCATTATTGATGTGCATTGTGCAGCACGTGTGGGTGTGGTTGCGTGTGACTGGTGGAGCAATCAATCAATCAATATAATTATTTTCTATGCTCTCTATAGTTAGAACAGTGATATCATTACATATGCACGTACTGTATAATGCTGCATATTATTGTTACGCCCAGGTGGTATTATAACTGTGTGTGTATTGTTGCCTTTTTATTTGTGTGTAGGCTTACATCGCCACATTTTGTACAGCGCTGTAGAGCAATTCAACAATTTTGTAAATTTATTTGACCAAATCCGGCCCAAAAATGGAAAATTTTCCTGTTGGCACGAAAGGCAATTATGAAAACGCAATGTGTAAACTAGGGGTCGGCAACCTTTTTCTAACAGCGGGCCAAAACCAAACTTTACATGGTCTTGGCGGGCCGTAGCTTATTAATACCAGTTTTGATAGATTCAGAGGCATGATTTCAAGGCGTTGACGTAGCCTAATGCCTTCAGAATATCGGCTAGTAATATCCTTGACGGGAATCAGCTGAACAAATTCTTAAACATCAAAATCTTTGTTCACTGCAGTCTACATGCACAAATACTGCCAGCTCAGCTGTAGGCTTATCTGTCGTGTCTGTGCTCTCATCTATTGCCATTGCGAAGAACTGTAGCCTACAGTAGATATACAATACCTTTTTGCTAGATGTTACGTTCTCCGATATCTCTTCTTTTCGTCGAGTTACGGTTCTTGTTGAAAGATTTAGGCCTATATTTGAAAAGTCGGCAGCCGTGGCCGAGTGGTTAGCGCGTTGGGCTCGCAGTCGAGAGCCTGCATGTTCGACTCCAGCCACCCGCACTTGCTGTTGTTTCTCTGGGCAAGAAACTTTACGATAATTGCCTCTACCCAGTGATCGATTTCGAGTCATGGGTAGTACCAAATTTAAGTCATAAGTAGAGTAGACAGCCGGAAACAGACATTGCAGTCGGCTGCAGCGTGGGTCAGGTGTATGTCGGAAGGCGTACACCGATGCATAGCGCTCAAGTCCGCTTTCCCGCAATGCAGGATAAAGATAAACAAACAAACAAAAGTAGTTTGTTTTTTTCTCTGGACATACAGTCGTGTCCATATTTATTGACTCAAGAAGGAAAAAGCATACAATTTCAGTTATTCAACGTTTTTATTATTTATTTTACACAATACATTTCAAAACCCGGTGTTAATAACTTGTGTGACCACCTCGATTCTTCAGCACCTCTTTCACACGCTTTGGCATCGATTCAACAAGCTTTTTGCAGTTTTTTTGAACTTCTGGGTCTCTATACCATACTTGAATAATGGCCTCTATGGGTTTGTTTTTTGTTGCGCAATCGATTTTTTGCAAACGAGATTTCAAAATTGACCAAAGGTTTTCTATTGGGTTGAGGTCAAGAGAGTTTCCAGGCCAATCTAGAACGTTTATCTTAAGTTGATGAAAAACTCTCTTCATTTGTTTGGATGTAGCCTATGGCGTGGAGCAAGATCTTGCTGACGTACCCCTATCTTGAGGAAATGCCTCTTGCATGTCATGATGAGTCAAGGTTTGTGTTATCAATTCAGAGTATCGAGCTGAGTTCATCATTCCATCAGTTCATCCTCATTGAGGGAATGATGAACTCAGCTCGATACTCTGAATTAATAACACAAACTCATGACATGCAGAGGGCATTTCCTGAAAGTGGGGGGTATTTCAGCAAGATCTTGCTCCATGCCATACATCCAAGCAAATGAAGAGAGTTTTTCATCAACTTAAGATAAACGTTCTAGATTGGCCTGGAAACTCTCTTGACCTCAACCCAATAGAAAACCTTTGGTCAATTTTGAAATCTCGTTTTCAAAAACTCGATAGCACTACAAAAACCAAACTCATAGAGGCCATTATTCAAGTATGGTATAGAGACCCAGAAGTTCAAAAAAACTGCAAAAAGCTTGTTGAGTCGATGCCAAAGCGTGTGAAAGAGGTGCTGAAGAATCGAGGTGGTCACACGAGTTATTAACACCGGGTTTTGACATGTATTGTGTAAAATAAATAATAAAAACGTTAAATAACTGAAATTGTATGCTTTTTCCTTCTTGAGTCAATTAATATGGACACGACTGTATGTTTTCAATAACATCCATCTTACACCTTTTCCCAAATTATGCATCACTATACGATTTCTTGTCTTTTGCTATTGATTGTGCAACCTTGTAGATAGCAAAAGAATTTTCTGATTCATTGGTTTTCCTTTCCTTTGTAACAGAGAAATTTGCTGTTTAAAAGCTATTTTTGAGTAGATTAACTTAGCCGTTCCTTGTTTGACCCCTTAACTTGGAAAAAATAATATGTTTTGTGTCATAATGGCGACTTATGTTGAGTTCTTTGTTTATACAACCAGAAACGCTGCAAACCAAAGACATGGGCCTACTAAAATGATTAATGAAAAGTACTTGTTCTTCCATTCGATTATACTGTAATAAACCACTGGCCTGGCCACATATTATTATAATTTGGGAGCGGCGGCCGGAGGATTTTTCTTGGCGGGCCGTAGTTTGCCGACTCCTGGTGTAAACGATTTCAAATATTAGGAGTGCAACAATGTCATGGGGAGTCTGGGGGGCGAAGCCCCCTAGAAGTTGGATTGACTTTGACTACTGCGCCTCTGGGCCCACCTACTTTTAAAATGGTTCCTCCATCCCTGGCTACTGCCCACCTCTGCGTAGTGCGTATACCGCCTACAAAAGTAACAAACCACACAAAATTTATCATTATTCCAGTCATACGAAAACTCAAACTGGGGAAACTCAAACTGGTTTATTACAACTTTCGCCATACAAGTGTGACTTTATCAGTAAATAATCTTATTCAAATAGAATTATAATCTTAATCTTCTTTGAAAAAATGACAAGTGACCTTTCTATCAAAGCTGTATTTCTATAAATTCTTCTTCTTTCCTACATTTTTTCTGATCTTAGCCTCCTCTACCACAAGAAAAGCGTGGCATCTTTCTTTGGCTCCTCCTTATGTTTGTTCTTATTTTTTGATCAGCGGTAGGCTACAGTTTTCATTTCGTGCAGGCGCCTAGTGAATGGAATAATTCCCCTCTAACAACACTTCAACAATCGGAAAACTTCACTCTGCCAATCTCGGTAACCGGCCTTGCGCCAAGAGCATCTACAAGTAGCCTATGCGAAGCTATCAGGAATGACCTATCAAGGCTTTGTCAGTCCGAGATTAAAGATTCAAAATCCTACAAACCAGGTAAATGGTCTTATCTGCTTTTCCATTATATTTGTTGCATTTTTTTTTTTTATTTCATGTGTAAATCAACTGACTGGTGTTTTATATGCCGTAGGCTTTGGCCGAAAACATTCGCAATTTTTAGTTAGGCCTATTTCTTCATAGTAAGGCTACCATTTTTGTCCTCTATTTACTGTATAAGAAAAATATAATGAATTGTAGGCTACTCTGAGGACACTCAAATGGCTTCTTTTTTGGCATTTTGAGTTTTCTTGCTTTTATTTTATTGTTATGTGACATTTCGGGAACAGCTTGTAGACTATTTGATTTCAAAAAAAAAAAATTCTGTACCAATGTAGGCCTAATATCCTGATTCACAATTTAGATTCTCCAAGCAATCGGCGTAGCTACCTTGTTGATCTGTTGTTGTAAACAATAAAACTTTAGACCTTTATTGTAACAATATTAAACACTATTGCTTTGTAATTATCGTAAGTAGGCTGCCTAATGGTCGCCGGTCATGAAAAAAATTGTGACAAAATCAGAAAAATGTTTAGGCTAAATTACGAGGAATATGACTTGAACAAAAAAAATCACCCAGGTCCATTTAAATGATTCAACGCTTGTGGGCGTTGCTGATTGCCAATTTGAAAGTTTATCCCTGCGTGAAGTGAATTGGAAAGAATGCCCAATAGTGCTCTGTGAATAACAAATAGCCTACTGCACAAGGAAATCGTAGCATAGATACTAGTCTACTACATACAGTTTATGTAGATGTAGGTGGAGGAGTCTCTGGCACAGACAACTTGTCGGCTCTGATGTTTCGGGATAAAGACCAGGCTTATTTGAAGCAACATGTAGAGAGTAGATGCTAATACAGTAGCGCACTTTTTCTATGATGCACTGATGCAGCCATAATGGTACAATGCTCCAACCAGTTGTTTTATATCAATATCTTGGACTGGATCGTCATGCTATTGTCTGATTGTTTATCTATTTTTCTAACATGCCGAATTGGATTTTTCTTTTTTTTCTTTCACTTTTGTTATGGTTTAACGTGTAAAACATACGGTAGCCTAACCCAAATTTATCATACTACTGTGACATGCCACTACTACATCCCAGCTGGCGATGCCTGTCGTTTTTGCATTAATTCAACGTTTGTTAACGTTGGATCAGCGTGGAGGTGACGAGTAAGCTGACTGGGGTCTAAAATTATCGCTTTATCAACGCACGCTTGATATCTTCAAGATATAACTTTCCTGGGTATAATTGAATTTCCGCAAGATGATGATGTTGTTTTTGCTAGGTTATTTTATTTGTTTTTGTCATTGTTTTCATGTCGTCAAGTTATAGCCTATCTATTTTGTGAGTCGTGCAAGGCCTATGGTGCGTTGCGCTTGAAATGGCTTTGCCCGTGGTAGGATTTCTTTGTGGGGTTTTCTTTGCCTGCCTTGCTCTTATTTGCTATGAGCTAAACGCATCAAGACGTGTTCCCCTTACGACCATCAGCACTCTTGATAACGCACCATGGCCGATCTTCATAGCAACTGGTACTGCTATTCATAGCAACTGTCCATACAAATCTTAAATATATCAGCTAAAGCTGCGTGGGCTAATAAAGCTATAGCCTATGTTGTTTAATTGTTTTTTTGTAACATTTTCTTTTTTTATTTTCCCTTTATATCTTAAATTTTTCTGAAGGTGTTGCGACCGTGCCAAATTTCTTGCAAATCAATAACTTACTTCGGTCTCAAGCACGTTTTAACGTTCGCGTTTTGTCGCTTCTACCCTTTTCTCGACCTTTGCTATGTTGACGTGTATTGTTTTGATATGATGGTCAGAAATAAAAACAACTGAACTGAATGCAAAAAATATACAGCCTTTAAGTCCGTTTTCAGCATCTTGTTGAATTGAACACATAATGCTTAAGTTTGCTTTCTGTCGCTTATTGCTGAGGCAGTGTGTAGTTAATGAAAGTAAGGAATGACGAGTGCTGTTAGTCATGAAGATGTTTAATTATTTTGAGAAAAAACAAGGTAGTTAAAAAAGTGAAAAGTGGTGCAATTGATATTTTTCTGTTCTTTAGTTTGCTTTTCCAATCAGTAGTTGTTTCTTTTAATGATATTCTTTTTGTGACGGGGGCTAGGGAAAGTACGGCATAAGTTTTAGTATAAAAATCCTGCGTTGTGATTTATAAGTTGCGTTCGAAGTCAATATCCCCAAAATATTTGGAGCAGGAGTCACAGACTTCGGAGTCAGAGTGGAGTCCGAAAAACCAAAACTCTGTACACCTCTGAAGACATCACAATATGTCGTTATTGTTTCATATTTTACTCCATTTGTTGGCGGTAAGAACAACATAAACCTACGTCGTTTTCACGCGGCGCTCAGTAAATCAGCGAGAAATAAAACAAACAATAGAAATACGGGAAATTAATCAAAGTAATTTGTTGCGGCGAGTCTTGGTTAAAAACAATTAGAAAAAGCAAATAAAAAAGAAACAAGTTTGTGAGTGACGTCAATACGGCATCGGGGACAAAAGTACGACCATTCAAACAAGTTGGTTTGGGAAAGCCATTACGTCAGAATGGAGTCGTGAACCATGACGGCATTATAATTATGTAGAAACCATACAAAATAGAGCAGATTTAATAAGCGTGTGCCAAAAAAGTAAACTAAATTTCCGACTTCGAGAAAAAGATAGCTTTTAGTGTGCGAAGAAAATACTGTATATTATTCGATTCACAACACAACATGCTTTGATGAAACGTCTGGTTGGGTCTGTGTTATATCATAACGTAAAAGCTTCAAATATCAATTCCAACTACGGTTGAAATAATGTAATTTTACGTCAAAATGAACGTATGCAAAAGTTGAGATAACTGCAAGAAAGGTTTCAAAAAAGGTTATTGCACAAGCCTTTCTACAGTAGCTGACAAGTCGCGTTGATCTTGTTTCAGCGACAACAATAAGATTCTATGAACGCAAGCTTGAAGATTTTGTACGTGGCATCTCAATACTTGGGTCGTAATTGGTATCGCGGTTACCTTAAAGTGATGTACATTAATGTCATAATAACGTGAAATCATGTTGCAACACCGGAACTTTGGCATTGGATCTTTAAACGTTGAAACAATGTTGGAAAAGGATGATTTTAGCTGAACTTGTGGTTATGGATCACGTCTCATTAAATCCAATGCATCGGTCAACCCGAAATTCCTACGTTCACTACGCGGGTCAACGTTGAATCAACATTACAAGCATTTGCCTAAAAAACTTTGCAATTCTACGTGCATTCTGCGTTGTACAGACGCAAAGCCAGTGCAATGACCACATAGCAAAATATCAATTTGCTGTCTGGGATAAGATTGCTGTTGTCTTCCACTCGCCAGAGAGGTCACCCGTCTAGCGATCCAAGCCGTGTAATTGTAGACTTTAAACGCATCATCACAATAAAGGATCATCAATACAAGGGCAATCGTTTGTGTAAGCAGGTCTTCAAAATCCACGCCTGAAGAGATTTTCTCTCTTGGTTTAACTGCCATGGTTCTGGAGACTCTCAAAATGAAACAAGGAGTCAGGATGATCTTTTTCGTCACGTTTTCAGCTTCTTGGCCTAAGAACAATAATAACAGTCATATAGTGCATGCTACAATAGCAAGATCCAAAATTTAAGACAATGCTTTTCAGCGCTGGGTAGTGTTCAAGTCAAGAAAAAAATAAAGCTTTCAAATGGTTTGGCCTCACGTTTGCTCAGTGCAGTATAAGCCAGTGGGTATAGGCAGTGCGTTCACTCGTACTGAATATAACAGCTTTAGGTCTTTTAACACTGACTCTACCGCGTGTCGGACCTGAGCTAACCTCTACCGAGGGAACCACTGGAGTTCAGGCCACTGATATTGGTAATGCTTAGAAGTTTTTTGGAGTGCTTGAAATCGAAGACGATTGCTATGCTGTGATAACTTGGCCGTTTTGTTGGGAAGACACTACCAGAGGGCAGTACAAAGCAGAGGGCCGCGTACCAGTTAAACTTACACTGAGTGGTTGAGGCAGGTAACGCAATTTTAGTGTTCATCTGAAGTATGCCATTATGTGTACGACAGTCACGTGCTATCGATGAAGCGCATTTCAACAGAAAGTCAAGAACCATTCAAGGCAAATCGACTCACCAAAGTAAACTGATCATAGATCCTCATCAGCTCGTCAGTATGGTACTGATTGAGGACGACGAAGTTGTCGAGGTCCGGACTCATGGTGCGAGCACAGTTCTGGCAATGGACGAGATGGGTGTCCAAGTTTTCAGCTCGACGGACAAACAAGAGATTAAAAACTTCCACCTAGAAGAACAGTTTTGGGATGTTATTTTTTTGTCTGTTTGTTAACATTGTACAATTTTGGTAAAGAGGTTACTTTCTTCAGCCACAGACATATACAACCAAGCAACCACACGGCATTTAACATAATGGATTAAAATTGAACATAAACTATAAGCTACAAACGTTTTCGGCCATACACACGTTAGCCCTTATCAAGTAACAAAAAATAACTGCTTATCATATCTACAATGAAAATGAATGACTGATCTAAACACTGAATTGAAAAACGAAATGCAAAATGAAACGGCAGAACAGAAGAAAGGCACATCACGTGGCGTTTAAATTACACCAGGCAAAGACGCAACATATGACGTATCAAGAAAAGTTTTTCTTGTTTTTCTTGATAAATCATATGTTTTCATAAGTTTTTCATAAGTTTTCATAAGTTTTTTCATATAAATCATAAGTTTTTCTTGATACGTCATATGTTGCGTCTTTGCCTGGTGTAATTTAAACGCCACGTGATGTGCCTTTCTTCTGTTCTGCCGTTTCATTTTGCATTTCGTTTTTCAATTCAGTGTTTAGATCAGTCATTCATTTTCATTGTAGATATGATAAGCAGTTATTTTTTGTTACTTGATAAGGGCGAACGTGTGTATGGCCGAAAACGTTTGTAGCTTATAGTTTATGTTCAATTTTAATCCATTATGTTAAATGCCGTGTGGTTGCTTGGTTGTATATGTCTGTTGTTAACATTGAGCCGAAAATCCATGTCCGTAGCTATACACCAGGCATGGCCAAATGGCGGATCGCGATCCGGTTCCGGATCTTTTCAACTTATTTTGTGGATCTTTCAAGTTGGCTCTGTAAGAATCGTTATAAGTAGCAGGAAACCACGTTTCGATAGTATTGTGAAATCAAAGCCCACTGATCATATTTCTCACTAATACCAGACCTGTTTATTACAGCACACGCTTTGTTTTAGATTTACACAAACAATTACATCCTTTTTGTGTTATACATAAGGAAAAATGCACATCTTCAGCTCATTGTGGATCTCTAAGTTGTCAGATTTGGCGGTAATGGATCATGGCCAAAATTATTTGGCCATCCCTGCTATACACTGACAAATGTTAAAGAAATTAGCAATGCTCGTGGTGTTATAACTGCATATTCAGCTTCACATCTGCATATCATAAACAAATCGTTCTGTCGCATGAACTTAGGGGGTCTTCAACTTAAACTGCAGATAGAAAGCACACAGTGGGGTCTCAAGGACCAGACTCCATTTGAAACGCAAAAAAGTCATACAAGCAGAATAAAGCAACGTCGAGTTTGACTTGTTATTGTGAAGTTCGACGTTTGGAGACACTTGAAGTTTTTATAGAATTTTTAATGAAAACATTGAGAAAGCATAGCCGAGAAACAACTCACATCACACGTCTCGCAGTAATGAGTGGGTTCCTTCTCTCCCTTCCCGTGCCAAACAACGTCAATGCTGTTCTTCTTCAGGTTGTCTAATGTCTGTTGGCACTGCCACAAAGTCCGCATCATGCAGATCCTGACACACAAAGAAAGTTCGGTTATTTAATAAATCAACAAACAACTTTAAAATAAACATATTACGGGAACATGGCAGAATTGGTCAAAACGCTGTTAGTCGAGTGAATGTATGCAAGAGACTGAAAATATGTACTGTCTCATCTTACCGGGAATTCCCGCAACATTATTGGTATAAAATAGTAGGTTGGAAGAGTTAAAAAGGATGAAAGGTTTTGAATAAAAACCATTATCTCTTTCAAGCCATTCAGCCTAGCATGGCACAATGGACAGCAAACATTGTGCTTAGGTCCGAAACACCCTTTACAGATTGGTTTTGTTGCAGACTAAAAGCAGCAAAAAACTGCAATGGATAGGCCCAGCTGCTCTCTGTCCACAAAGAACCGCATAAGAGAACGGGAAAGTACCGTACGAAGCCCATCTTCGTGACCACCTTCAAGCATGCTATGAAGTGTTGTACCAACGTCTTTTGGACCTTTGGACCAAGCAGCTGGTCAAATTTCTCATAAAGGTCAAACAAAAGCTTCTTAACCACAAAATCTCGTCAGTTTATCAATCGCACTTACTTCATGATAGAGAAAAGTTTTGGATCAGTCACCCTGACATTCTGTGCCATGCTCCAGGTCAGCTGCACGAGGGGAACTATAGATTTGTAGTTGGCATACTTGTTCCACTCGTACCGTTCGATGGCCATCTGATACTGGTAAGCTGATACTAGCCCGACATTCCAAGCTATGTTGTTGCACCAGCCCTGGAACAAATGCAGTTTGTTAGCTCTCTGGCTATGCTTCAAATAATCAGTTGCATATAGCACCATCTAGCCTTGTTGGTTTGACCACCATGGTAGATATAGGGCAACTTCGCCTTTACTTTGGAAGTCGAACGCACAAAATTTTATATTTGTTTGTTGTCGATTCTTAACTTGCAAATTTCTGCGTTAAATTTAAAAAAATTTCCCACAGAAAGCATTCAAACTCACCACAGCTTGCACCCAGTGCACAGTTCCAGCATTGAGCCAGACCATGTCTCCGGGCTTCTGGATGAACCGATAAACAGGGATGTTGGCAGCATATAGATCCTCCAAGATCGGCCACCAGGAGCCAGACAAGTAGCTGATGTTGTGCCTGAAAGATCACAACAAGTCACTCATTGATTTTAAGAACAAACAAATCGTTCTTTTGGTTCTAAACAGCCAAACGTTTCAAAAATGACAAGTTTTCAAAATAATCTCAAACATTTCACGAAAATTGTTGTTGGAAACAAAGGCTTGAGAAGTGCTCAATGAGCATGGTACGTATAAGGACATCAGGGACATGGACATACAATATACACAACCGCATGAGGACGATATGATCAAGATCGAGGTTTAACTGCGCTGATGAGATGCACATTAGATGTGGAAGCGCCACTGCAGAAAGGCAGGTTAGCAATGACGAATTAATGATGATACTTGAGAATTAAACAGCAAATAGTTTTAAATTGTAAACGTGTGTGAACACTATTGTCATTTCTCACTATACAAAATGGATTTCTAGTCTCATTCAATATAACTTCAAGTTGCATTATGAGATGCACAAATGCCCTTCCACAGAAAGCTGATTAAGCATAAGCAATAATCACTCTGAAACATCACTAACAAACTAGAACAACCCGTGGTCGAGGATAATGAAACAAACTTTTTCCTGTGTCAACTAAAACAGATAAATGGCCCACTGCAGTGAAACCTGAGCCACCGCCGTTAGATAGAAAAAAATTCTACTCACTGTTCGCAAAGCTCATCAATTTCTCCCCAGTATTCTTCAGGGGTGGCGAACCATTCACAGTCACCAGGCCCTATGTTGATGTTGATGGCGGAGTAGCTGTTGTTTTCCTGGTGTCCAGGAGTACGGGAGCCAGGGACCTTCATGTATAACTGGATGGTGTTCATCCCTAAGATGTTGTGGCCAACATGACTCAGCATATTTCCAGCGGATACCAACTGAACAAAGAATGAAACAAGGTGATTGGTGAGTGATGAAAGATAAACATGTGTTGATTTTGGAAGCATCTACTTTTCTATGCATCAAACCTAAAGATGGGGCTTGAGTTGTCACATTTGACAAGGTTTTGCAATTTTTTGGCGATAAACAAATCGAAATTTTATAAAAATACAATTTCCACACTTCTTGTCGCTTGTGATGTTGTAGGTCTTTTTGTCACCTGAGAGGCAGTAAACGATGAGAAAATTTTTAACTGTACTGTCACCAAGAGTTTGCAAAACGTGACAAACCAGGCCAAATCTCTAAGCAGTTGTGTGAAATTCGACTGTGCTTTGCATTGTTGCTTTGTAACGTAGTGTGCTTTGCCTGGTTCTCTATTTTCTTACACGAGACATTAATACATCTTTATAATCAAAATACAACAAAAGTGTAACTGGGATTAATAACTCACTCTGAAGAGCCAGGGTAGTTTCGAAAGTTCCTGAAGTTGCGGTCTCCACTTCTTCTCATTTGAAAGATCGATGTTGGTGCCGAATTTGATCGTTTTAAAATTCTTCTTCTTTTCTCCCAATGGTTTGCTAGAATCTTGGGATTCGGACTTCTTGGAGACGTTTCCTGATTGTCCAGGCCGTTTAGCTTCCTCCTCCTGAACGAACAGACACAGATTATAAAACTCAGTTGGATTTTGCAGCAGCTTTTCTTCAGTCGTGTTGCTATATACCTGAGATGTGAATATAAATTTCGAACTCAGTCAAAAGTATTGCGAGCGTTGTTTAATGTTGAAAAGGACATTTTAATGGGAATTGAATTCAAAATAAAAACCGGCATACAAGTTTGACAGGCATAAAGCGAACAAACTGTTGTATTTGAATTGGAACAAGCATACTCCAATGACATTTTGAAGGATCTTTCACAATAGATATATCTTAATAGATTATAAATTTTATCTTGGCGCTGAAACTAAATCGATGAAAAGCAATACCTGCAGTGATTCCTGGAAAGTGGTGGCCTGGTACTGCGCGTATCTGGCTATGCTCGTGTATGATCTACTGCTCTCACACAGCCAAACTTTGCTCGTGCCAGTCGAATTCCAGTTTTCCTCTGATGGTTGTTGAGCCTACATGGAAGAAAAACAGTGGAAATGTGATACTTTCAAATGGAATGAGAAGCTACCCTTTGTGGTATCCCACGTGATGATTACATTGAGTTGCATGCGCAAACGACTATCCACTTCTCAATCGAAGATTCAGGCTGTTACGTGTTACACACGGCGCCTTGCGAATGCAGAAAAACTCTTCAGTACTCGCAGAACCTGACGATAGAACAACAAGGTCAAGAACTGGCTCATAATCTTCGTTACCATTTTTGTTGCAAAGTATACAAATCAAACGATTGCTAACAGACTTATCTTTTTGCTACAAAAGCATGTCACGAAGTGAAAAAACTCATGGCACTTTATAATGGTATTCGGACAAAAGTAGTTTCTTAAAAATTCACGCATACTCAACACACGGCTGGTTAAGTACAGCCCTGGGCAATGGGCGTCACTCCATAAGAAGGCTCTCACCTGAGTTCTGACTTCAACTGAGCAGTCAGGATTGCTCTCAACAAGTGTTTTAGTTGAAAACAATCCCAGGTCGAGTTTGAGTGCCGCCGCTAGGCCTCGTATCACAGTGACTGGGTTTTTGGGGTTTGTGCAGAAGTCGGCTAAGGCCCGAGACATCGCTTCCTTTTTACTTTCAAGCTAAACAGATACGGAAGTGTTATATGACGACAACAAATTGATACACCAAATGCAATGTTAGGGGTACGCTCACTATAAATAACAAAATATGTTTGCAATAGAAGATATAGTTGGAAAGTTCATAGCATTAAATGTCATAAAGAGATAACAAAACGTGGTAAAATGCACTTTTCTACACCAAGATTATGTGCGATATAGTCTGAGGATGCACATTGCACATCAATATAGTGTACAAAACGTCATATAGTAAGAATATTTCGCAAAATTCTTTAACATATTCGCAGTGTATTACTACCAGGAACACAAACCCGGCATGTCGGCCAAGCCCAGTGTTAGCAAGACTGAAAAAACAAGGACTCACATAAATAGTAGGAGTTGGAGGACTCAACTCCTCTTTGGGGATGACACCGATTACAGATCTTCGTGGCCTGCATGGCGGAGGACACTTGTCTAAGTAGTAATGCTTAGGAGTAACTCCATTACTGGTAAGCTTCCTGCGAAAGGCATGGAACCTTGGTTTAGTTTCTTAATAACAAGGACGTTTAATAAATCCACTAGTTTAGAATGAAACAAAGCCACCTCTAATCTCAGTAAACAGGAGGCCATATGCGGTCTATGAGTATGGCACAGAAAAGTGGACCATGTAACACTTGAATGCCACACCTACATGACGCCGTGTCTAAGACAAAATTCAGGGGTTTGTTACGGCGTCAGGACAAACCCAAGGCTTCACAGACACTGAGCATTAAGGGAACACATTACTATCATAAGCAAATAATGGAGAGTCTTAATTCTAAATTAATCGTTTACCAGTGGGTTATCAACCACTAGGTTCAATGAGCTTATTTAGTTTGATAACTTGGTTTGAGCTCAAAATAACCAAACAAAACATTCTACCACCTCTGCAATCTGCATGTCAACACCGCATGCTAAAAGCGACGAATTAGCTTCAGGACTTGGTGCTCTTTAAACTTACTGCATGTTTATTGTTTATCATGTGATATTTAAAAAAAAAAAGATTTGAATCATATAAATGTGAACCCCTGTGGCAGCAATAAAGTACCAGCCAAATGAAGTTACTTTTCATTTTCAATTTAGAAAGCGCACAATTCCATCCTTTGAATTTGGCATTCACACAAGCTAAACGTAAACACGTCATACCTGCAAGTGATGATGACGTCACGAGCAGGGACATTTTCTGATATTCCAAATGGTCGCAGTAATGGGGGAAGAGGTCTCCCAGGGATCAAGGAAAGTTGATGCGCCTGCTTCTCCATTGGGTCAAGGTGGTCTAGTGGGGATGCGGAAGTGCTATTTTGATCTGTTGTGGTCATCCCAAGAGGAGAGAGGACTCCATTCACCTCACGAGAAGAGGAAGAAAGTGGAGGAGACGATTTGTTTCCATCGGTACCGTTTTGTGCATTCATCTGTTGAACGTGGTTTGATAGTTTTGCTTGTAGCTGAAGGGGGTGGGTTGCAGTAGGGGGCACTACACCACTCTCGCTGGAAGGGGTGTCTTGCGGGGTGTCCATCACACTATTGTACCGGCCTTCTTCAGAATTTTTTCCTTCTACTCCACTGTTATGAGTAAGTTTATGAAGCTGGGGTTTAACGTCTTCACCAGTAGTATCTTTTGTAGGACCATTGGTCATAGAATGGATCAGTGGGGTTATCTTTGAGGTAGACACGGGCTTGCAAGACTCTGACAACGACGTGATAGACGAGGGTGAATGCGTACCGTTCACGCAATTAACTGTCCTTGTGACGGCAAACTTGTGATCACCAAGAAGCGCTTCACTCGATGGAAATTTTGAATAAAAAATAGCGGTTTTTTCACACAAAGTCGTTGGGATTCCATTCTGCAAACTAGCGTTCGGAGCGCTCTGAGAAGGAATCACATTTGTCACAACAGTAGCAGGCAGCATTGTGGTGACAGGACTTGACAAACTCCCATTGATTCCTGAGGACTTTATGTTGCCCGGTAACGTACAAGCCGGAGTAGCTGAGGGGATGTTGTCACGAGATGGAGAAGACCGTTTCTTCTTCATCTCCTTTTTCATTTCCTCAGCAACCGCCTGAAAACATGACTTTTCAAACTTAGTTTACTTTTACTTTGTCTAGCAACAGTGCTTCATCAGCCCAACACATGATCTCGTGGTTTCCGAAATTATTGTTGGTCAGCCTCTTTCATCTAAGCACATTCAACTTAGACTGTATTCATTTTATCGTTATTTACACAAAGACATGGAACTCTAACCTGTGTTGTTAAAATGACGATGTGACAATTTTAATAGCATCATTGTTCTAACGCCCTTATAACAAAACCTACGAACCTTTTGATGTTGGGTCATGACGGCAAAGTTATGCTCCAACCTTTCCAACTCCATAATTTGGTGTGAGGTTAAGACGGAGCGATTTAATCGTAAGTTTTGCAGCACTTGGATCTGTTGGTTGTTTAAGTACCAGGCAGGAGGAGAACTGGTTGGATCTGGTAATGCCTGGGACAGGAAATAAAGTTTATAAAACACGTAAACTGTAATATCAGAAAAAAAAACACACAAAAACGCGTTTTTTGTACTAAAAAATACCTACGCCTTCCAGTCGGCAGTACAATCCGAAAATAATAACTTGTGCAAAAGCATTGTGAGGTGGAAAATACACAAAAATGTAAGTAAACTATGATATACTATCAAGCATAAGTGGCTGGGTAATTGAATAAACCATGAAACGGTTGTAGGTTCGACAACCAACCACAAGGCATCAACAATCAATATAGGTGCGACTGAATTTAAGACATTTCTCGCCATTAAACTTACGACGTCGCTAGTAACCTTTAGGTACTAGCTTCTGAATCTACGAATCCAAGAAAGCGGCGCCATCTACAAGTTGTCTTGGTTCATGATTAACTGGGGCAAAGTAACAGATGAAGAAACGCTTTCTTCACTAAAAAAAACTATTTTCCCAATTAACTGACTATAAACTAATAAGAGAAAACATAAAAAAACAAACCAAGGTATCTGTTCTTTTCCGTTTATTGGAGACCTTGGCAGTCGCATTGTATTCGGCAACTTGTGGTGGCTGCTGAGAGATGCCGGGTAGACTGGACGAGCTGGTCGCAGCAGCATTAAGATTGCTCTTGCTTGTCGTTTGAGAAGTTATTGCAGATGTTTGAGGAGAATTTGTAACTTGGTTGTCTTTCTGTGGCTTACGCTGTTGCGAGGGCGGGCATCTGGAACATGAGAGTTGGTTACAAGAAAAGCAAGACCAAACTAAAATATACTTACTGATGCATGAAAACAATAAGGAGAGATTGATTTTGTTTCACTAAAATTTCAACTACTTGTCCAACTTAAAATGCTTCTGTCAGTCTTTGCATCAGCTTCGTAAATTGCATAATGCAATACGAGATACGAGTTTAGCATTAACAGCAAATTCACTTGCAACACATATTTAACTTGCAACACATAGTCACTTGCAACACATAGTCACTTGCAACACATAGTCACTTGCAACACATAGTCACTTGCAACACATAGTCACTTGCAACACATATTTATCGAAAGTATGAGGCAGCACACAATGGAGATTATTAAACGAAAAAAATTTAACAAACCATGTAAGCATGACATCATTTATAATATCAAACACGACTGTCAACTACAGTAAGCAGGAAACAAACATTACAAATGACATTGACATAGCGTAAACAAACCTCATTTGCTACCTGAAGAAGATAGACTTTAATGGACGTAATATAAAAAAGCAAGTCCTACTTGAAAGCACTTTGCCTTTGCGTGAGCTCTGCAGGAATAGGCAAAGTCCATGCATCTTCTATGCACGGAAGGATTCCACCAGTGTTGGTTGGTTCTTTCCCGGAGAGTTTCTCATGGAGCAGTTTGATCCGCTGGTGGAGATTGTCATCCGTTTGGGTCTAAAACAGTTTTTAATTTCCAACTTTAATAGATATTTTTTACCAACGTTCCAACGAAATGTGCTATGAAAACCAATAGCAGCAGAATGACAGAAAACAAACAATCTGGATTTTAGAAGGATCGCTTTATCAGAATGACACGTTGAATACAATGCTGAAAGTTTGTGTGATGATTTGTCACAAGGTTATCCGTTGTCGAATGGCGACAATATAATGGAAAATTAATAATCGAACAAGTTGGCAAGTTGGCAAAATTTAGTTACGCTGTTGTTTAAAACGACAAAATAAAACCACGTTAAATCAACGTAAAGAATAATAGAAAGAGTTTGAGAGTTTTCATGCTCAAATTAATGATACACCGTCTCACCTCGTTCTTCATCTTGGCACAGTGCTGGGCATTTCCATAGCACAACAGGGCATCTCTGGGTTGATGACACGCCTCGTAAAGAATGGCCAAGTCTCTCCAGGCCGCCACGTGACCCCGATCCAGCTGGACGGCGCAGATGTAAGCCTGCAATAAACCAATTAGTCGAAAGGGAGTCTTTTCCACACAAACGATAAATTCAGAGCACCCAGTAGACAGAAATAGTCCGATGCAACAAATCGACTTTGCAAAGATCAAAAGGCGTTGGTTCAACCAAAATATTCAGCTTAATAATTAGGATTAAAATATTTCTCATGGAGATTGATGTCTCTATTTGTTAAAAAAATACCGGAGTGCTGGTAACCCGCTGTGGACAGCGATAGCATGGCATCAAAGTCATAGTAGCAATGTGTTTATCTTGCGAGCAGATACCACAAACAAGCCTAAGGTTTGAAAACCAGAATTCTAGTTTAGGGAAATTCCCGCGTTCAGCGACATTGAATTTTTTGTTTGTTTTGAATTCTAGGCGTTTCCACGATGGTGATGCCATAAGACAAGTCAATCGTATATTGCAAAAGTTGAATTTTCCAAAAAAGATTATTAAAAGTGGGCAAAAAAAAAACAACTGTCCTGTTAGACGACGATGCAATCGGCATATCATTTTTCGCATTGGCTGTAAATGAATTCTTTAATTTATCGGCTAAGTGACAAATCTGATGTTGTGGAAATTATTCGAAGCTGTTACTGCATGAAATACAAAGGGGCGGCATAAACACATGAAGCAAAACCATATACAAAATGATAAGAGATGCAAGCATAAAATTGTAAGCATAAACAATAAAATATTGAGTAAATAGTTAGATCTTCGCCCATCGATCAAACTGAGACTGTACAGCTGCAACTATGCTCAAGGGAAGTTAGAGATTTAACAAACTACCATAAACAGCTCAACACAGCAACGTACCTGCAAAGCGTCCATGGGCTGGTTTTGTTCTTGATACAAAACTCCAATAGAACACCATGTGTCGGCGCTGGCCTCTGATTTATCAATCGACTGTCGATAGGACACAAAAGCGTCATGTACCTTTCCCATGCTTGAGTAGTACCTAGCCAAAGTACAGCAGACGCGTGAATAACAAAAAATACTGTTATCTTGCATTAGTAATCAAACAAAAGTCTACCACATGGAAAAGGTTATGGATGGGCAAACATCTAAACAGCTTGCTTCAGTAGGAACAAGAAAGCTAAAGGCGAAACATTGCAAATTTCTTGAAATAAGTTACAAAGAAAGATGGTGCGAGCTAAAACGGACACAATCCATAAGGTGACAATAGAACATACAAAAGAAACTTTGGAGCTTGGTCTTTCTGACGAAAGCACAGCCACCAAGAAAAGCACAAAGATAGAAGAATGAATAGGAGAAAAAACAGCCACACAAACTAACACTTGAAAAAGGTGAACCATAGCCAAAAGAACGTCCGCTTTGTGCGACCAACCAGAAACAATGACAAATATGCTCATTATGATCGCAATAATAGAACACATAGCTAACAGACAAAGGTGCTCTATTGTTATGTATATTTGCTATGTGAACACAAACAATTGTGGAGAACGATTTCGATGATACTGTCAGTGTCACCAATGAGACACGACCTTATACTGTTTCGCAACAATAATGTGCAAATTCAGTTCTAAGTAATCAATTTATGAACATACGATGTTATATTGTGGACAATAAACTTTCCACCCGTTTTTAGGGCCTTGTGAAAGATCATGAAGTTATTCAAATGCATAGGGAAAATGAATTTAAACATCAAAAATAGCCATATACATAAGCAATACAACTAAAACCTAAAACAAAGTAAGCAATACAGTGCGTAAAATGATAGGAATGATGACACTGACAAAGATTAAAGCGCTGATTACCTTCCTAAAAAGTACCAGGTCTGTCCATTATTCGGATCTATTTCAATTGAACGCTGCAAAAATTGAAGGGCTGTTGCTGCTCTGTCGGTAGCTTCACCAAACGGTTCAACCACATGAAACAGCCATCCTGCAATAGTGCGCAACGTAAACCAGTGTTGACTCGCAACAACAGTGACCAGACTGTTTGTATATAACACAATGTTTTTTCACAACCAATAGATGGCGATGAGAGCACAAGAATGTATTTCATACTGATAACAATGAAACAAATGGAGGATGATGGCTTAAAAGTACATAATCTACAGCTAAAGGTTTGCTTATGCTTTAGCCGATTTTGAAGAAAGTAAGTAGTGACATGGCAAATGAACCACAACTTTGTGCAAGTCCATCATCCGACAAACCAAAATGGAACTTCAAAATTGGGTCAATACTACAATTTTATCCGGTTCTTAAACTGGTCACACGAGTGCCTCTGCAATGAGCAAGGACGCACAAATAAACAACGCCATACTACGCTTGAAGTCGAAGAAAACTAGTATGCTTCATTGCTTCTCAAACCGAACTAAATTGTGTGCACTGACCTAATTGTCGAAGAGTATTAGCCTGAACAATCGGTTTGACTTGAGTGGCTGGGAGTTCTAGTATCTTTTCATATTCTTTCTTTGCTTCACTATATTTTTGTTGTATCTCCAGAAGATGACCCAGATGAAAACGAACTGCAAGGCAAGAAAAAAAAATAAACCTTATATATACATTACGAATCCAAATGGAATCTTAAATACGATCAACCATTTCACATACAACGCAAAAAAGTCAAATACCTTTTTTTATACTTATAGTACATAAAATGCTTTATTTTAAATCAATGTGCTTTCAGAGTAATCAAATTTAATACAAACCAAACTATCTGTGGACTAAAGTTTATACATGTTGCTGGTTATTATGGTGTACTTAGCTTGCTTCATAAAGACAAGGAAGTGATTTTACAGGAAGTCATATTATGGTAAGACTTGTAAGTTGCACATATTAAAATTTGCTTTAGCTATTGTAGGAAAATCATAACGTGTTAACAAGCACACTATTATATTATAAAATAAAATGTAAAGTATTTAATATCCACTTCGTATTTAGAGGACCGTCAAATAAATAATGCCGACCAAAAGCACACAGGAAATATGTTAAAAAAAGAGACTTTGAAGGTGGCTTTTAGCCTCGAATTTTAAACTTACTTTCTGGCTTGCTAATTCCACAATTTCTGCAATCTGATAATGCTCTTTGAAAATGCTGAAAGTATTAACAAAGCATTAATAAACAAACCAAAATATAAAGTTAATAACTAAACAGTGCAAACTCAATGAACTATTACTTATTTAAAACCTCGCAAATTTCTAGATTTGATCAAAAATTTGCTGTTTTAATAACAATATGAGTTGCAATACACTGTAAAATTCTATGAAAGCAAGCTTTGATTTCATTAAAGTACTTTCGTATGAGCAATTGCATTCCCAATATACCCTAGCCAGTTAATAAGCTAGCAATTTTATAGCATCATCATAAAGCAAAGTGAGAAAAGGTTCTATCCGTGTGCGTCATACAATGTCAACTATCAGCTTCCCTTTCGGCTTTCCGCAAACCTTTTATTAGCTTACTTACTTTTAAGGCAGAGTGGTGATTTCCGGTGATTTTGAATATTAACCCGAGGCGGCAATGAACTTCGTTTGCCTTTGAAAACCCAGGATCATTATACAAAAGTTGTTGAAACAATTTTATAGACCTGTAGAGAAAAAAAGCCATAAAAATGTTTGTAATAACCTCAACATCAAATTTTAGTCGTAAATAACGTGAACACCAATTAAGTTCAAAATGTTATAGAAACAACCAGAAAAACTTAAGGTATGATGCAGATACATCATACAATACAGTGAATTTCTGATGCAAAATGAAAACATATGTAAATCAGACACTTGCAGGAACGAAGGTTTCAAAGTTTATCCTACTACCGTATATATATCAAAGTACTTCCAGTGCATAGTTGCTTGTAATACACTTTTGCAAGCTTCACACCTTAATGTGTTTTGCAAGCACTGGTACACGTACTAACAGGTAAAAAGAACTGTTAACCCATATGCAAAAAGCAAGCATTTGAAAACTGCTATTTATAGCCAGTTAATCATAAAAGTCAACACAATGGTGCCACATAAACCTTCAACAAGCAGCAAGAAATCGAAACTGGACTCCAATTTTATTTCAATGTAACTTTAAAACAAGTGTTGCAAGCTATATATATAGAGCATTTGAATTTATTCATCATAATCTGTCACAGCACCAACACATACAGTTGGGCAGCAAGTCACACCATTTCAATAGAAAACAAGTGGCCCTAATGGCTTTGCTATGCATTTAGACACTGGTAAAGCTACGTTTGTGATTAAACTGCAGCTGAATCATATCGCTCAATAATTAGCATAAACTGCTCATCTAACAGAAAATATACTTTTTGAGTCAATTTAGTAAAAATATAGCTCAAAGATAATTTTTTTTTTATGAACAGGGTGTGCATGAACTAACCATAGTTTAAAAAACAAAAAAATGTAAAAAGTTGTTTATTTTTCTTCTTTACAACAAGTTTTGTTTTTCTAACAAATCTGGACAAACGTTTTTATTAAAAAAATAACATAACAAAAATAAAAGCTGTGAGTATTTTATTGTGATATGCAACTTCTGTTCAAGCAGCACACTTCTGCTAAATACAAGTCTGACCGAAACTATTCTACTAGCATTGGCCTTTTGCCTAAAATACTTGACATTTAAATATCTCCACTAAATATCATTAAAGCATTTTGCGCAATTACTATCATAACAAAGAATGTCCACAATGCAATGCCAGAGGCTGTTAGGCATGTAAGGGAGAAACAGATTTCTTTGGCTGCTGAGTGCTAATCACCAACAGCTAACTATCTGGGCACAACTCTCTGAAGCGATTTAAAATTTGGAAGTAGTAGAATGTCGCAAAAAAGCTTCTGCTAGTATGGTTTCCCGTCCTTTGCATGTGAGCAATATCTGCTGCTGCTTTGGCGGGGCAGAAATCGATCACTCATCATGACGTTACCTAACCGCAAAGAGATTTCATTTGAACGCAAAACCGCAAATTCGGTGGCACACACCGTTCGTAATATTTGCCGTTAAGAACACAACGTACTGTCCTATGCTCTGAATTTGAAACTAGGCTGACTTGTAGACGAGTAACAGACAGAGGACGCATCAAAAATCAAACGCACGAGTTGAGCAACGCGAACGTGTATAAACAAAAACCAAACAAAAAGTGCGTTACACACACGAGTGTGTGTGTGTGTGCAAAAAGTCACTATTGATATAAAGCACCGGGTCAATAATACTACGCGGTGCGAGGTGGCGTGCCGCTCAATCACAAACCGACACGAGCGTCGTCACAGCCACATCATCCAGACAAAGGAAGCCACCGTTGGAAAGGATAACAATAATGTCAAGCTGGTAGGATTGTGTGTTGATATATTTAAGTTTCTACATGTACAACTGTTGAAGACCATCAACACGTTTTGTCACATTATTGTATAGACTAGTGCACGACTGGCGGCACAAAGTTTTTTTTACCATCAACAATGCATGGATACTTCGTTTGGCAACGTTCAAAGTACAAGAAGGTGTGTGGGTCATGCATGATGGCTACAGCTGCGGTGCATGCAAACGATATGAACTTCTCTCAATAAACCAATCCAAACTTCCGTTCTGCATCACCACTGTTTTCTTAGAAATTGCAGTGCAAGCCAGTCATTAAACCATTCCAAAGCTTGCACTGCATGCAGCAAACTTGCGATGCAAATTATACTTATTTTTTTACACCACTCTAGACACAAATCAGACTTCTTTTTATCGGCGCAATTAGTGATCAAACATTATGTGTCTGACGGAGACAACCTCTTCTGAACCTTAATCAGGACAGTTTCACAAACTTACAGAGAACTTGAACAACTGCCACAGGCCCGGTCACCAAGTTAGACACTTTGAAGTTCTCACTTGTAGTTTAGGCTACATTCACGAAGTGCTCTGTGCTACGCAGGCAGAGAATCGGACGATCAAAGATATGAGCTAAGAGTAAAGGGCACAAGAAAAAAACACAAAAAAAAACGAAAAGCTATTCTATAAACCAGCTGACTGAATATTCGTTCAACATCTTGAATTGAATGCATTGCAAACAAGTGCACGCAGCTCAGATATAAAAATATGCGTCCATGCATAGGGTTAATTTAGCATATAAAAGCAAAAGTAAGAGGTTTTTCAGATACTGACGAAAGGTCTCAACGTTCTATCCAAGATTGCTTGAAGTCAAATTACTACTGGTTTCATTTCTAAACCACCCTACGATTTCGCGAAGCTCCATGAATAGCTACTTCACGAGTGGCCTATTCTAAGTAGCACTTGTGGCGAAACAAATCAGTAAAGCCAATGATTAGGGTACCATGAAATGTATTGCCAGTACAATGAAAATGAAGCTCAAACAAAAAGCAACTTTTGAAACTCAAAAAGATAATTTTAAAAAGTTCAACAGTCAAGACGGTTACGTCTTGCAAACATGAACTTTGTAATTATACTCTGACTGACCATTAGCCATATCGGTTGAACAAAATGCGAAACAAACAGTCCCAACAAAGCTGTGTTAGAGTGTGCACTGTTTGTACACAACCATGATTTACCAGCCAATCAATTCAAGTTAAACCTGTTAAAGATACTTCGAACACCTTACACCGAAAAGCTTAATTGATGCACATTGCACATTTACAAACTGACAATTAACAATTTTTCCTCTAACTTTATCCAGCGCTATCAGGCCGCACAAGGCCGCTGATTAATTGCTTCTTTTACCTTGCTTGGTCTCAGTTTAGTCATACCAATAAGTGCAGTGTGATAATTAGTTGTTTAAAAAAAACGGTGGCGATAATGAGCTTGTGGAGTCACAAGGAATGGCGGCGCAAAAGTGAAAACAAGGTCTACGGGACGGAAACGATTCTAAAATCACAATACTGTACTGTATATAGATGTTATTGTTCTTAACTTCTATAGAAGGGTGACAGTTGTTTCTTATCTTAATAAACAAACACAAGTCACCACGCACTGCTGCAAAACCTCATCTAAACGCGGCAATTGTCTAGACCAGTGTAGACATCTCAGCTACCAAATAAAATTTTGCATCGGAAAACTCATATTCACATTGTTTAAATTGCGTCTTTTGATTCAACAGTACGGTTAAACGCATCTCTAAAAGAATAGCTGTGAATAGCATCACCGTTCACTACGCAACTGAATAATTTCTGTCGACAAGGTTTCAACTCTTTTTTGAACAGATGGTGTGCAGCTGGTTTTGCAACAATCCTTGTCTAATCTCTGTGAAACTGCGTGCTTGATGAATGGGAGTGCACTGTGGATTACTTTACGACCTAAAAAGACTGTTCACTTCTTCACTGGCTTGTAAAGCATTCACTAAAATGATTATGAGGTCTCTCAAATTACTTTGGCCACAGGCGGTTGCAGCCAATACACATGCGACTTCTAAAGCAATTATGACATGGTTGGTACAACTGCCAAGTCTGTATGGGCTATTCAACATTACGCAATGCAGCAGTGCAACAACAACAAAAATACTGAACTGCAATATAGACTGGGACCAAGAAAGATGCATTTGGTTTACAACAACTGGCTTGAAGGTCGTCACCAAAATGAAATACAATATCTTTTAAAATGAAAAACAAACAGTTGAACATCAATAGGTCAGTGTAGAAATTATTGCAATTGCAACTCAACTGGCCAAAGCATTTCGATGCACCATGATACAATGTTAAGTCAAACGAAATGGTGTTTTCTGAACCAGTTTATATTGACGTTTTACCATATTAGCTCCAAGGAGCATATATTATTTACCAGTTATTAGCTATAGTATGTATCTTCCAATAGAATGCAAAAACACAATGTGAAAATATTATTCAAATTCCTAAATAGAGCCGTCTGAGTGCGAGCAGAAAAAGTCTGAAACAAGTTTTTAATTTAGTATATATATATATAATCATAAGCTCTATGGTGCTGTTATATAAGTAAACAGAACTTATTGAAAAGATCACTTGTACGTACACAATTACATGTAAATTTTGAGCAACAAACTAACTTCACAGAAAAGACAGATCGTGATTTGAATTACTGTACATTTAAAAAATCATTTTTATGATATCAAACAGAGAATTTTATTTATAGTTGTCCATCACACTTTTGTACGTTTTTGTTTACAGGAAATAAAAATATTATGGAGCAGACATGTAGTTGTATATATTTCATAGTAAACAATAAAAAACACTTATATATTCATTGCAATGTTGGAATATATATTATCATGAACATTTTCCCTTTTCAATTTTACATTTGGGCTAAGCGCCATAAACACCTGTCCAATAATGGATCACTTTGTTCTAGCTTCAACGCAACTCACTACATTAGCACAAAATATCCATGGTGAGCAAGATTACTAAACTGAACCCACAGGTTAACTGGCACAACTCGAGGCAACCACGCTAACTCAACTAACCATTAATTTGCAAACACTGAAAAAGTGGTTTTCTTTCGGTTTCCAAATTTTCTAGATAAAAAGCTATGTGAAATCAACTGATATATGTCGCTAGTTCGCCGGTAATAGATACAAAATATTTTATGACTCACTAAAACTGTATAACTTTGACATTACAAGTGCTGGCACTAGCAAGAAATTACTACTACGTTGAGCACACCCACGCCTTTCAAAAGACAAGATAGTTAACAGAGCAGTCACGCTGGCATGCTGGTAACTAGACCGGAAAACGAAGTGAAGGAAAAAAGGCATAACAAAGAAGCTGGCCAACAGACTTCTTGTTCGTCAGCATTGAACAAAAATCTCCAATCAAATTGGGCCTTTGAAGCTCCAGCAAAGCGAGAAAAAATGCGATACTTCGGTGGTGGCAGAGATGTCTTTTGTTTCGCTAATCACTAAAACGTTAATCTTTACCGCAGCGAATTTAATAGAAATCGAAACAACAATTCTGCTAAAGGCTTCGGATATCTCACTGCTAATCGTAAAGCAAACAAGGCAAATCATCCCAAATAGCGAGAGCATGCTATTTGTACCTTGTTTCAATACATAAATTGCTCACTCCATATGCATAACACGTATTTTCTCAACGCTTCCTGTAATTGATTCTTCTTGCTAAACATATTTTTCGTGACAAAAACGCTGACTACATGATAAACTCAGTCACAAAAAATAATTGGCGATCAGACAAAACCATACTTCACCAAAGCATCATGCAACGTCTAACAAATTACTTTACTGAAATCGGTAAATTTACCACAGCAAAATATCATCAAAACGATTATATTTGAGCGGTGCACAGAGCACAACAAAAAGCAAAGTTTGTCTTTCAAAGCATTGAAGCTTACACAACACATGAAGCATAACACGTGTATACTGTATAACACACACACACAAAGAATTTCTTTGCTTATTGTTTTTGTTTCTGGAGTGAAGCAAAATTCAGCACAAATGACGGAGTTTGGGATTGTTACATATTATTATCGCCCCACTTCATGCTGCATTTAAACCGCATCATCAATGGCCGATTCGAACTCAGAGAAAAAATCAGACGTTTTTTAACAGTGATTTGCCCTCTTAATTCAACATCTGCAGACGTTGAAACAAGGAAAAAACGACTGATTTGCTGCCTAGAAAGGCTGGTGCACTGATTGAAAACCACGAATACATAATGATAAAATTTTCATCACATCCGCCATTCGACACACTATTCCCTGTTTCGAAGAAGCAATCTTTCTGGCGTCAGCACAAGGCTAACTGCTCACGACAAAACAGCAGGCATTGCGTTTCGCTAACCATACAGGTGTAGCCTCCACGCTAGAGTGCAGCAAGAATTGGCAGCGACACGTGTGTCTATTGCTATCAAATCTTGCATCACTCGAATGCCGAAAAACACTATTCCCCACCACAGCATTGGCCACTCAGTCAGCACATCTAAAGTTCTAAACGTACAAGTATACAAACATTAGATACCAGCTATAGTTAAAACTACGTCTTTACATCAAACTGTGAAGTAGCGTCCTTACGGTCCATGGATGAGGGATCTCAACGGCTCATCAATAAAAACTCAAATCATCGCTTTAAATTAGTTCATCGCTACTAGTAACGAGTCTTTAAAACAAATTCATTTTTGTCAACTGACCTTCCGGCTATGTTAATGGGCAACAACCTTAATAAACTTTTATATGTTATCTCCAACGTGGCCCATATCGTGTTAGTATGCTTGGCCTCCATATGAGGCACAAGAATACCATCTTTACACTTTCTTTCATTGGGGTACTACTTAGAAATAAAGCTACATGCTTTGATTAAAGTCTGAGATGAAAATTAATGTTTTCGTGAAACTTAAATGCTGAGAAATGGAAGCGCCTGGTAAGCAACACTGTGTAAAATAAACTGATGGCAGCACTTTCTCATAAGCCTGAATCACACGTACTGTTATCACGTTTCCAAACAAAATGACAGCAAATCCATGGTTTGTTGTTAGTTTCTTGTCAGAAAATTAGTATAAATCTTAATGTTAAAATTTGAAAGCTTGAAGTGACACGGAAAAGAATGCCATGCCAATAAAGCATCTTGCATTCGACAAGTAGTTATCGGATGTCAAATTGTGAAATTTGTGACTTACCATGGATAGGCACTGAAGTGGTTGTAGACAATTCCAAAACCAAATAAAAATGGTGAATCCTGTTAAAGTAAATTAATAAAATTGATGCAGATACAGTGCTTTACAAAATCTACATGTAATGGGGTAAAAAATATATAAACGTTACACTGTAACACATGATACAAACTAATCAACAAATAAATAGATACAGCGAGATGGAGAATACGAGTGAAGGCAATCGCTGCAAGGAAAGGATCGGCCAACCTCGCTAGTGAGGACAAAAACGAATTTGGATGATGATGGAACAACGGTCAAGATAAAAAAACATTTTCGATGCACTATCAGTATCTCACTACATCAGTACTTCTTAGAGCAGAGCGACAAAGATATGACTCAACATCAACACTGTTGATGGCTCCCAAGACGTAAGATAACAAACATTGTGATACATTAAATATTTCATTGAAAAAAATATATGTGGATCAAAGGTATGTTGTAAAGATCACATGTGAAATATTGTAAATGTTGTTCCTATCATTTTCGTTCACTGCATCCAATAAACAACTTGTTTTAGGGCCGTAAAATGAAGAGGTTTGTAGTTACTCTGCAACAGAGAGCAAGGGTTGAACTGCGACTGCAGCTGACCAATAAAATTGCTCACAACAAAACGCATTAAAGTCAAAATACTTTCACATGAGAGTACCTTCCAGTAGTCTTTTTGCAATCGGAAGTACTTGCTGTATGCAGATAATGCTGTAAAAAGAAAAAAAATGTCACTAATAAGCAAACTCTTAAATGGAAGGAACGACAGTAAATATAATTGCGAAAAATGTACTGTTTTGTAATGGATAGAGTAGGACTAGGAGTATAGTTTTTAAATGTATTGATAGGTTGTAAATGAGATTTGAGCAGAAAAGTTTTGCAGTTGAATTGATATTTTATAAAAAATCGACAATTACCTATGGACTACGATATGGGATCTCTTCTTTATAACACTATATCTTGTAGCAAGAAACAACAAAGCAATATGACTACCCCTAAACACAGCAGTGTAACTTTACTATAAAGCTTACACCGCACTTTCAGCACAAAACACTATACTACACTACTACAGTTGACCTTAATAATATATAACACAAGATTCAAATTAAAGGTGATGATTTGGTTTCTCGTGCAACCTTCATGGCTGCTTCGTGCATAAATGCAGCAATCTCTGTCCCTGCAGCTTGCAAGTGAAAAAAAAATTAAACTAGCAATGACCAAATACAGTCTGTCATTTCAATAGCATTAGCATGAAAACAATCTCGAACCGCTTTCTGCAAAAGCGGGTATGCTTCTATCAGACGAAATCAACGTATTAAACAAAAAATTACAGTGCAGTAAACTGTGCTGATGAGCGGAGTCCGGAATTAGACTGAACTACTGGGCAAAACTCAAACGTAAAAAATCAACCCCACTTTGCAGGGTAGTAATGTAATGTGGAGAAGGCAATGGTAGTGCAGATGCAGTACTTCGAGGAAATTGAAAAGAGGAACCAGATTGTGCTAGGTCAACATGATTGCGTGTTGCGTTCTTCGCCCCAGCCCAGAAAGAGTTACCGTTTCCAAAAAATAAACCAACGTTCTTAGCCGTTACATTTAAAAGGTCAGTTTGAGATTTTAGTTAATCAATGACTATTCAAGGCAAGTAATCCCAAACTCACATCCACTGTTGGCTTAGCAAACAAGCAATAAATAAAAAAATGTCACAGTGGGGCTAACCAATTTGCTGTTTTTTTGTGCATGGAATTTGAATACCAAAACAGGCTGTTTCGGGTAGTGAATCTGAACTTCTGAATATGATATTAGCAAACAAGCAATAAATAAAAAAATGTCACAGTGGGGCTAACCAATTTGCTGTTTTTTTTTGTGCATGGATTTTGAATACCAAAACAGGCTGTTTCGGGTAGTGAATCTGAACTTCTGAATATGATATTTTTGCGAGTTTTTAGGCACAATACGAATATCTTACAAGTTCTGATATGACACTGGCTGAGTATGGAGTTAGTACCAGTTCAACAGTTCAACAAAAATGGGTCACCACAGGGTCAACACTATTAGCTGTGCCTTTGTGCCACCCCTCTCCCCACACTTACACACAACAACTAGTAAAGTACAAACAGTAGAAAAGATTAATAGAGAACAATAGAAGAAGCAAAAAGCGACAACAGGAATGGATAATAACAGTCAGAAAAGTGGAAACAATTCTTAGTTGGAACGAAAGTGTAGAAGTGTGATTGCAAAACACTTATATTTTTTCCAAAACTTTCAAATTTTTGGTTGCATTTTTTACACATGAATGCAGTGGCCTACTGGGTAGTTAGTACCGGAAGAGCAAATAACTGAACTGCCACAGGAAAGCTGGCAGTGGTAACTTTAATTAATGCAAACACAAATTATATTGATACTTCTATTGACAAAGAAAGAGTGTCAAGTTATGCCAGCAACAACTGGGCCTTATATTTTCTATGGTTTTGTAGTTTCTACAGTTTTTTTTATCATGGAATTAGTATCGAAATGTGGTCAGAGCCTTAATTCAGTTCTTTTTGTGTATTGGCACAAACAACTTGTTACAACAGTGCATTGATGTAAAACATGCATTGCAGAATAAACTTATATTTTTTTTTGCAAAATATTGATTATTTTTACTCATATAATGATATCCAACACCTGCGGTGGCTTGAGAAAACGTGAGATCACATTCGAATTTAGTACCTCAAATTGACCCAAAATCAGTTGGGATCAGGGTAAAAAATAGGTATTTTGTTGTTTATACCTAGTGTATATTATAATGCCATGAATTCACCAGTTCTATCCAACGATATAATTGAGACAACATGCAACTGCCACTTGCCTTTGTTGTAGTCTTCCTGTAACAAATTAAGATGTCCCAGCTTGCAATAAACAGATGGATCAACTTCTTTTTTCACACTAGATGTCACCAAACTTTCGTAGTGGGATATGCCCTATATAAACAATGTAATACATTAATATGTATAGCTTAATGGATCTCTGAAAAAAAACAACTGCACCTGAGCAAACATTAACAATAATAGTTATTTTGCAATAACTTTTATTTTTTTCCAATAGAAAAAAACAACTTATATTATATATATAAATATTGTTAAGATTGAGATATTTTACAAACGCGAAACGAAACATGTAGCTTTTTTTGCAATATTCATCTGATTATGTGGCAATCAGAAGATTAAACCGAACGAACTACAGATACTCCGTGCTGATAAAAATAGTAGTATAATGTATATAGATGTCACAACATATGTTGTAAATGATGCTCCTTCATCAATCTTTCCAGTAGATCGTTTTGTTTACGCTAATCAACTGCTGTAGTCAAAGCAACAATGCAGAAAGAAGTTCTACCTTGCTGTCAGCAGTTCAGCAAAAAGACTGAGCTGCGAGCGTGCACTGGAACACTTGAGGATTTCGCTAACATGCTACGCAATGCAACAAAGAGAGGGTGTGTCCACATTTTGCACACCCATACATTAAAAGTGAAAAAAGGACAACGCGGAAGAGACCTCGAAGAAAAAAATACGCTTACGTGCAGCTGTTGGTATTCAAAGGAAGGAAGTCAAAATACAGCTAGCCCGATAGCGACATTAGCGGTTGATATTATAAGTTGGCCGAACGCGAGCATCAGAAGCTGTGACCTCAACCTTGTCAGACAAAACCATGAATTTGGCTAAATGAGTGCCCTTTGACGTTCAATGAACGAAAAGTAATTGAAACAAGAGCAGCAAAAACTCATACAAATGAACATCTGGCGCATTTTGACAAATGTCAAAATCACGCTGCCAAGAAACTTTTTGTTTAATTATACAAACGCTTATAAAACAAACATAGTTATTCACCAAACGCTCTCGGTTTATGCCATTTTATATGCGGTAGCTGGAAAATTGCCAATCTAAGCTACTACAAGTCAAACGAGAGAAGAAAAAGCTGGAAAAAAATACACCAAAATATATTTATATAAATTGCGGCTGATAACACATTTATCATTTTAACCATAACTAAAAAATCGCATCCAAACGCAAACCCCACAAACTTCCAATCCTCTAAAAAGCAGAAAAATAAACCATGAAAAACTATATGTCTTTCTGCAGACGATTGCAGCAAGAATTGACAGCGGTGTTGCGCCGATGAGGTCGAAAAATGCGGTGATGGTTAGCTACACCTACGTAGTTAGTTACACGGTGATGGTTAGCAAATCGCAAATTGCTTGCTGTTGTAGCGAGTGCAGCTTTGTACTGACTGTCAGGAAGAACACATCTTTCTATATGAAAACTTAGTTGCCACTGACGCAGCTTGAAAAAGTTATGTTTTGTCTGTAATTTCTAATCTTCATCTCAGTTCATTGTTTTGAAATCTCAGGAAACTTGCAGAATCAGAAAAGGAAACAGAAAAGGCATAACCTATGAAATATAAAAAAGTATAAAACCCCTTCTTATGTTAAAAGTTGTGTTAAAAAAAACAATGCACTACGGTACGGTACCTTTGTTTTTGTGCAGTCACTGCAATAAAAAAAATTAGTTCTTTTGGTTTTATGCAAACACTTCTACTTTGGCAGTCATTAAATAAATAGAAATCTTATGACAATTAAGAGAGATCTCATTCTCAGGGTTTCTAATTCGGTTCTGAAGTTCCCACTTCATGCAAAACAAATAAAATTACTAAGAAATACAGTTTTCTTGGTCCAAAATGGATGCGAAGCAAGTCTAAACAATAACTTTTATTGATTAATATCTCAAAAACACCATATAAAAAAGTTCTCATCTGAAGCCCAAAGAATGATAAAAAAAATTTTCAGGGTGGTTACTGATTACGCTTGATTGCAAGCTTGTTTGTGACCCTTCCCATAAGAAACAAGATGCACAAAAGAACAACACCTGGAGGATGTAATGACGACAAACACAATTAAGAAATTCTGGTTGCGCAAGGTCATGTTTGAGATAGGTGGAACTAAGTGAAAGCATTTTTCGTTGTGACAAACCCTTCTTTTCAATAATTGGGGCAAGAAACACAACATTCAAATAGAGAAAAAACATTTCAATTTTTAACTACATGCAAAATTTGTGTCCCAATGCAGGTTCTACACTTTCAGACGAATTGGACATTGGAGAAAAACTGCCATTTCGACAAAGTACGGTACCTTAAACTCACCCTAGATAGGTAATGCACTAATGCACACATACCACCATTTGATGCTACCATGCAAAAACTACTATCTTGTGCTGCATTAAACCAATGCTTAGAAGACTAAAGCTGGGGAGGGCTGATACAGGGAGACATTGGATATGTACAGCAGCTAACTGTACACCTTATTTGTTCGTCTGTCAAGTGATGTAATGTACTCAGCTTAGGGTTCGGTGTTGCCGTGTTTACTGTCAACATCAACATGCCACAAACAATACCATGCATCCATGATGCCTGCATCAAACACTATAGGGTCACATCTGGATTCTTGTAGGTGTCTAACTCACTGATCTGGTATACAAGTGAGCACTGGAGACAAACCATCTTCACCACAAAGTTTATGTTATTTCAATTGAGCTTTCTTGTTGATTAAAATTAAGATGCCAATCAACATCTTGAAGTAAAAAAAGAAAGAAAAAAGACCCAAGTAGCTCAAACAACATGAAGTTCTACGAAACATTTCCCATAAAGACAAACTTAATCTTTATATACAAATAATACATCATTTTACCTCACCAACATGTCTGCAAGAATGGAACAAAAATATAATACCCACTACAATAAGTCACATAGCAGCACACAAATAAACAGTTAAACAAAAAAGGCAATATAGCCAGGTGTGGCCAGCAGAAAAGTGCTAATTTTGAATGGTGTGCGGCCCATAAAACGAGTTTTTAATTTGGTTTAGACTGGTAGGCTACGTGCAAGCAATTTTTAATTTATCTCCTTCGCGTTGCAAAACCTTTACCGGAGTCCAATTTGTTATCTATAGTATTACCTATATACTTATGACGTGTAACAATGCTCCAGCGAGTTTGTGCAAAGCGTTGCCAAACTTGCAGTTTTTCCTGAAATTTGGACTTGATTTTTATGTTTGCATATATTTTTTTTTTAGTTTGCGGGTTGCTCGTTTTGGGCTTGTTTTTTGCCAGTCTAACAAGATCGCATAAAGTGTTTTATATCATAAACAAATTACAACTTTGGAAAGCTCACATACAAACAGGAAATCTGTTCCACTTTCCTACTTTGAGAGACCGTGGAATGCATCCTGAGTAGAAAACTGAATTTGCAGACCACCTTCAAATGTTGCATGAATTTTTGGCTCATTTCAAAGATTTCAAATCTGATGAACATTTGTTTGATACGTTATCTTCATGATTCAACACAGACATTGACAAACCAGCTGGTATACACTATATTATACAACTTTAACTGATTGATCTCCAGGAAAAGACTGATTTGACAACAAAGTATAATGAAAATGAATCTTGGCGATTTTACCAAAATCAACTCAATCTACATAACTTTTTACATTTAAAATTTATAGCTTCAAAAATGGCTAGTTTCAATAACGAATTTGTACAAACAATTTTTTTTCTAAAATGAGTGTCATGAAATCCTCCTATAGTCGTCGTCGTCGGCTCCAGCTCGTGTCCGAGCATTGGTTTTGTCTTCAAATTGAATTTGGTTTTGGATGGTGATGTCGTATGTGGCTTTGGAGGCCCAGTCTATGATGGAAAAGACGTGGGCAAAAGTCACATTGTATGGAGGGTGAGGGACGTGGTAGTTTTAGCTTTTCTTTTCTATAGTATAGTCCTATAGTAGATCAGTTCTAAGAGACGAACACTTGAAAAATGGACTTCAAATTGCAAGCACTTTACAGTTAAAGAAAACTAGGAAAAAGATATCGGGGGAAAAAATTCAGATGGAAATTTCTCACTGAATTTGATTAAAGTCAGTGTGACAATAAATTTGAATAGCAGTTTTCTTCAGAAATTTATGAATCTTAACTTATTCTTTCTGCAAGAAGATAACCTTTAATAATGACATAAGATTAATAACAGAAAGAAACTATTTCTTGTGCCTACTCTACACTCTGCAGCTACTAGAAAGCATAGCCTATGTTAAATAAACGTGCGGACGGCGGTTTCACTCAGTTAGTTATATCTGGCCCTTCTGTAAAAAAGGCACAGTGCACAAACTGCACATGCACACCCCTGCCTTAAAAGTTTTACAGTGCGTACTCATGTAATAGTTATTTGGGCTAACATTATCATGTCTTTAGCTACCATGGCCAGTGGCCACAAAACCAAATACTAACATACAGGAAATAAAACAAAACAAAGAAAATGTAAATGATAAACAAAAATAATAGCCTAATGGAGGATGGGAGGATGTGGTGTTTGTATGTCCAAATTAATTTCACAGGTTTTAGTTTTAACATACAGATGTCAGTGTAACAATAAGATAAGAAAACAAAAGAGCAAATTAAAGAAACCGATGTCAAACAGACGTCGTTTCAATGACAGCACTGCAGTTATATCTATCCCAACTCCGCACATTACACAGCAGCCTATGATAAGTAATGTTTAAAATTTCCACATGCACAACAAAACCTAGTAGTTTCAGAGCTACAACCAGAACCAACTTAGTAGCTCTCAAACCCTAGTTGTGTAAATCAATTTTAGTAATTATTTAACTAAAATTGTGATGTTACACTACGGGACACCTGAAACAACCATCAATTTACCCATTTTTCTGCGATCAGCATTTCTTCCTCAGTTAGCCTTTAACATTAAATTTTTAGCGGCAAATGTGTGTATGGCTTTATTTGTGTCAAGAGCGATAATCTAAGAACGTTGAAATAATTTAAATTAAACTGAATCTCTACAATGTTTAGTATGTTACGCTACAGGACACATTTTCCTTGCATTATTTTAATTCAAAACAAACGAACGAATTCAAGAACAAAACGAAAAATTAACAGCAACTTATGTATATATCAAATAACATTCTGTGTTGGTCAGTATGTATGCAGTTGCATTTATGTACTTGTAAAGGCATGTATACTAAGTTCTGATATTTGCTTTCAGGTAAACTGTAAATAATCCTTCCAAGACCTGCCATCAGCTCAGGCTCCACTGTTTCAGCCAAAATATCCTTTAGGTTTATCACTTCAATATCATCATCCTCTGGATATTGATAGCGATTAGGTCCACACGATGTTAGATACTTAACTCGTATCCTTCCTTCAGATTTACGGAATGGCCCGTTTCGGCGAGTCCGATTCGGCGAGTCCGATTCGACTAGTCCGATTCGGCGAGTTCCCTATTCGGCGAGAGCCTTTTTCGGCGAGTGCCCTATTCGGCGAGTTTTTGAAATTTTTAAAAGGAAATTATCGGGTACCCTAGCCTAATTGCAATTGCCGTTTTTACATCGTTTTAACGTCGCTAAACGTTGAAATCGTGCAGAAAGGAATAAAAATAAAATGTTTGAACTATTAAATTAAAATTCGTCATGTCAGTTCAGTTATTTTTATTTTTGACCATCATATAAAAAACAATACACGTCAACATAGCAAAGGTAGAAGCGACAAAACGCGAACGTTAAAACGTGCTTGAATTCGTCATGTCAGTTCAGTTATTTTTATTTTTGACCATCATATCAAAAACAATAAACGTCAACATAGCAAAGGTAGAAGCGACAAAACGCGAACGTTAAAACGTGCTTGAATTCGTCATGTCAGTTCAGTTGTTTATCTTTCTGATCATGATATCAAAAACAATTCACGTCAACATAGCAAAGGTGTAGAAAAAGGTAAAAGCGACAAAACGCGAACGTTAAAACGTGCTTGTGACCGAAGTAAGTTATTGAGTTGAAAGAAATTTGGCAAGGTCGCATCACCTTCAGAAAAATTTAAGATATGAAGGAAAAATAAAACAAAGAAAATGTTACAAAAAAAATAATGTTTATGTCTATTAGGTAGTACTTTTGAATAGTTAAAATCATAGGCGCCTAACTATTTTTTTGGCCGTGGTGGCGAAAGCGTGTTTCATCAGCAGCAACGTAAATTCAGCGAAATGTCACGCAGATGGATGACGTAATTACTGTATGTCGTCACACTAGGATTGCTTTTATTGCCACACTCGGAGTTATCGCTACGTTCGACCTACCGTTAATTATTATAAACAAAGCTCGACCAAAACACATGCTATGCGTCTGCGTTGGCTAGCGGTTGATGGATTGCGACTCTTTAAGCTAAGCGCAACATAAAGTTTAGCAACAAACTAGATTTATTAGCATGAAACAAGAGACGAAAAGGTTTACTAAAAGGTATACTGTAAATGGAATGAAAATACTAATTTGATCATATGCTTGAAAATATACCTGTTGAAAGCAAAATCATTCATGTTTACAGCAATACAACAGCACGTCACCTTTAATAAATTTAAAAGTTGCTGACATTCGTAAACAGCCCTTGAAAAATAGTTACAGAGAGACGTTTGATTAAGTTTTCGACTTGATATTGCTTCCTTTTCACTACAATATCGCAACTTATGGCTGACCAGCTTTCAAGTTCCAATTCGCTGTAATACGCCCGTTTTCGTGTTGCAAATGAAACAAAAGATGCGCATATTCCCCGCCTTTGATCGGGTTTCTATGGCAACGGACGTGTGTGCGCCATGCAGTTTGCGCGAGGCCGTTGTTGTGTTGATTATGCCGCTTGTGCGACTGTGGGCAGTGCGGTTTATACCAGCCCTTGTTACGTTGGTTAGTGGTAACCTCGGGCCGAGACTTCAAGTTCATTTTCAAAGCAACCGATTCACTGCCGCGACAATTCTCTGTAGAGGTTTCAACTTTTGAAAGCGACAGCGAGGCTGTTTGCAAGCGCATTATGTTAAACGCACGCTGCGTCAACGTAGCAAATTATGTTGTTTTTGGGTGCATTCAACATCTGATGACATTGAATCGACGCAAAATGGTAGATTTTTGCTATGTCACAGGCAGCAAAATCAGTCATTTTTACATTGATGCAACGTCTGCAGACGTTAAATCAACGTAAAAATGACCGATTTTTTGTCTGGGGTGGGATTTGTAGCATCGCTACTCGTTCTAGTGATTATTTACTGCGAAGCTGTTGCGGTTTGCATTTAAAAATGTTTTCCTGCTGCCGATCGCTAGTTCATGTATTGTTTTATGTATCAAAACTATCAATGCAGCATAAAAAGTTGCTCCCACGCGGAAATATGCGTGGGGGCCTGGCCCCCACGGCGTAGGCGCCTATGGTTAAAATGATTAGTTTGGATCAACAAATGTGTGACCTACACTCCTACAGCTTAGATTGAAAGGAAATTATCGGGTAGGCTACCGTAGCCTAGTTATCCCAACCAGCAAAAATTTGTTCCAAGAACCCAGTTAGCCTAACAGTTCATTTTTACATTGTAGTAACAGAATGAAAAGGCTAACCAAATGTGTGGCCTATCGTTTTAACGTCGCTAAACGTTGAAATCGTGTAGAAAAGGGTGCTTTTGCTGACTAGGATACGTTGAAACTGAGAAACATTCACAGAAGCCCTACGATACGTTGCATTTTTAAGATAATGTATTCAGACGTTGAATCAATGTACAAATGAAATGTTATGCTAAATGGGTTCTTGGAACAAATCGTAGAGTTTCTGTGAATGTTTCTCAGTTTCAAAGTATCCTAGTCAGCAAAAGCTCCCTTTTCTACACGATTTCAACGTTTAGCGACGTTAACACGATAGGCCACACATTTGTTTAGCCTTTTCATTCTGTTACTACAATGTAAAAATGAACTGTGTTTTTGGAACAATTTTTTGCTGGTTGGGATAACTAGGCTACGGTACCCGATAATTTCCTTTCAATCCAAGCTGTAGGCCACACATTTGTTGGTCCAAACTAATCATTTTAACTATTCAAAAGTACTAACTTATAGACATAAACATGATCTATTTTATTTTTTTTTTGTAACATTTTCTTTGTTTTATTTTTCCTTCATATCTTAAATTTTTCTGAAAGTGTTGCGACCGTGCCAAATTTCTTTCAACTGAATAACTTACTTCGGTCACAAGCACGTTTTAACGTTCGTGTTTTGTCGCTTCTACCTTTTTCTACACCTTTGCTATGTTGACGTGTATTGTTTTTGATATCATGATCAGAAAGAAAAACAACTGAACTGACATGACGAATTCAAGCACGTTTTAACGTTCGCGTTTTGTCGCTTTTACCTTTGCTATGTTGACGTGTATTGTTTTTCATATGATGGTCAGAAATAAAAACAAACGAACTGACATGACGAATTTTAATTTAATATCATAGTTCAAACATTTTATTTTTATTCCTTTCTGCACGATTTCAACGTTTAGCGACGTTAAAACGATGTAAAAACGCCAATTATAATTAGGCTACGTACCCGATAATTTCCTTTCAAAAATTTCAAAAACTCGCCGAATAGGGCACTCGCCGAAAAGGGCTCTCGCCGAATAGGGAACTCGCCGAATCGGACTAGTCGAATCGGACTCGCCGAATCGGACTCGCCGAATAGTAGCAGACCCCAGATTTAAGGTGTGTCAAAACCTTCCCTACACAGAAATATTTGTCATAAATTACCGCAACCCATGAGTTTTCAATTTCATCATCTTTGTCTCTTTCATTTTGAAAATCGACAAGAGATAATTTAGAATTGGTTCTTGCTGTTCCAATGTTATTTGATGGGCTTTTCTAATTTCATCCAAGGCAGGTTCTGCATCAAATTTTCCCTTCCACTCCTCTTTCTTTATTGTTTCTGTAATTTCATCTTTAGTAGTTTTTATGATTTTGATTTTAGAATTTTTATTGACCTGGGCAGCTATCACAAAAGAATCTACGTCATTTAGGGAGCAAGTCTTTTAGGCGCAGACAGTTAGGCGCCGGCCAAATAGGCGCCGGTCAAATAGGCGCGCACACTGTGGCGTCAGGATATTTAGGTGCGGAGCACAGCGGCGCCCGTTCATTTAGGTGCTATTCCTAGTAAAGTCTACAGATGCTTGGCAAGTAGGGCAATGCTTTTCACACAAAATGTTATATTGAACAGAAAAATATGTCATGGCTTCCGTGGGTGAAGCTGCTTAAACCGACAAAGCTTTTCACATAAAATATCATATTGAACAGAAACATATATTGTTTTTTTAATGCGTATGATCGGCATTTATTTGTTGTTAGTCCAGGTTTGCGTCGGTGAAAGCTTTATCAATGAATTATTCAAGTTTCTGAACATGAATGAGTTCACTTTTAGTTAAGTCACATAATAACTACACCAAACATCAGTAAAAAATATACCGTGGCCTATATTCAAGCTGGTGGTAGGCTTGAGTGAAGAGTAACTCAGTTTTCCGTCAAAACTTTGACTAGGTTTTGCCAAAACTGAGCTGATACAATCTGCAGGCTTTACTAGGAATAGCACCTAAATGAACGAGCGCCGCAGTGCTCTGCACCTAAATATCCTGACGCCACAGTGTGGGCACCTATTTGACTGGCGCCTAACTGTCTGCGCCTAAAAGACGTGGACCCATCATTTACGATAATTCGTCTGAATATGACAAGTTCATAAACCGCCCGCTTCATACTACCACCAAGTTCTCGTAATTTTCTTTTTCTCGGTGATTGCAGAAGTGCTTTTCTCGTTCTTGAAATAGCCTTATTCCTTGCAGAATCTACCTTATATTGCAATGTCGCTGTTATTGGTATTGCCATCTTTTCTGAATTATGCTCATTTGAATTTTTTGTTTTCCTCTGTTTTGCTTTCCTTATCCTTTCATACTCTCTCCTCTGTTCTCTCAGTTTATGCTGTTCATCCGTATCAAGTGTTGACTCCTTTATTTTTCTCTTGCTCGACTGTATTTCTGGACTTCAAATTTCTAGTCTTTTTTTAACTTTTCTAGGTCTGCCGCCTTCTTCTTTTCACAACATTTTTTTACCCTATCTGCCCCTGAAGTAGGCATTGTTGTCTAAAACATAAAAATATTGTTAATTTAATGATTCTGGTTCGATTAAAATCATTCCAAGTTTTTAACTAAAATTCATATCTAGAGTGCAAATGTAAATATTGTGTTGAAGGTCATGTTACACTACGGGACATAACAAATTGTTACACTACGGGACACAATTATTTCTCATTATTCAAGGCAGTAGGTTTTTTTTCAAATCTGTTAACTTTGTTACACAAAGGTATAACTAGTATGCTTGTTACACTGCAATTTTGTTTTTTCTCTAACCGAGTTATATTTAGAAATACAATGAAATTTGTGAAAAAAATCAACATTTTGTTACACTGCGGGACATCAGAGTTAGGTTGATTTTGGGAACCATAATAAGATGTTATGATATAACACCGGTGCAAGTTAAAAAAAGAAGCTGCAAATACATTAGTTTGTGTCACTGTAGCCCAAAAAATATTTAACTTTACTCAAAAATTGACCGCTAGGCGCTATATCACTTGGCGAAAACGGGGCATTTTGTGCAACATACTCAACAACATTTCCTCATTGGTAAATAAGGCTAAAAATTTGTGTTCAGAATGTAAAAATTCGAAAAATAAAGTACACAGTGTGAAACTGTAAAGCAACACTATTCCAAAAATGTATAATTTGACAACTTTCAAAAATTCACCAACTTTCCTCTCCCATATGATTTTGCCCATATATGTTGTACAGTTGGCTAAAATGATATGTTGTACAGTATGTACTACGTAGTCGTACCCTGTCAAAGAAAATTGCCGTAGTTCTTTACAACTTAAATGATTTTGAAAGCTTTTGCTATCCAGTATCGTAAATCTTTCTTGTTGCACTTTCGTTGGCGTTAAAAAGTTGTTTATGAAAAATTAGTGGTCCACGGCCCAAAAAAATTTCGCAAACCGTGGTCTGTCGCCCAAAAAAGTTTGGGAAACCCTGCTCTAGATAAACACTTGTGTTCAGAGGTTGACCTAGTAAAAGAACTACTACGAGAGCCAGGAGTCCATGGTTTTGTTAAATAATCTCATACAGTGGAAAAACAGATCTTGTGAACTTTGAAAGTTGTAAACTAATACAACGCATCCAATTTACAATAACTGGAAGACAGGGCGTAGGTATTTCAAACACCAAACCACAAAATTGAAAAACATAAATAAAATCCAATTACTAAACACCATCAAATATAAACAGTGGTACGGTATTCTTCTTGGCAAAGTCAATTTGATCAACTTAGAATAACAACTGAGCCCACATTGCTAATATACCTATGATGCAGTATTGCAGTATTATATACAAAACACATCCATGAACCTCATTTGCACATCAACATGCCGGATAAGTGGTGTGGAATGTGGATCATTGCCACATAGCCTACAACATTTTACGGTATGCATAAACTAATTTCATTTTAGACTTACAATAGGCAACAAGCAAGTGGGCTGTTACAATACAACCCTTGTGTGCACAACCGTGAGTCTTTTGTAACCTAAGTGGTGTATTAATGTCCTTGTCTCTACTTTGGTTTAGTTCTCAAAGCTGCTTTCTTTAGCACCTGGGATAAAAACAGATTTTAGGATGAAAGATGTGATCATCCCAATGACATCATAACTTTCAATGTAATTTCAACAGAAATTTCAAAAAAAACTTTTGTTTCTCAAATTAAAACGATTCAAATTATTGCATATTTGTCTTAGCTCAAACGACATGGATTTGTTGGGGTTTTAGCATACCACCATCAATCACCATCTCCGCTTGCAGCAGACTGCACATCAACATGGGTTATCTGTATTTATGAGTCACGGTTTTGTATTAGCTTGCCCCGCATCACCAATTTCAGTTCGGTTCATGTCTGGATTTTTGCAAATAAATGTAGAAACCAATAAATGTGTAGTTTAAAAATATAAGAAAAAATTGGAATGAAATGGAAGATTTCAGTGATGGAATGTAATGTAAAGTGATACAAAAAATGATGTAAAACTAACCTAATACCAACATTGATATCATTACAGAAAGTAAAACTCCATAAACGTTACAACTAGGCCTACTGTACATACTCTCAATACTTTTATGTGCTTTGGAGCATAGACAGATACTAGCCTACCACATGTTGGTCATACACTACAGTCAATCTCAATACCTACTACGACCGAAAACAACAAACCAACTTGGGTATAAGCCTCTAGAATACAGACTACAGAGTTCATCAAGACTTGCATCTCACAAGTTCATATGTTTCTTATTTAAGTAGTCGTCATATCCATGCTTAAGCCGAGTGGTTGAAAACTTAGATTGAGTGGACAGGAAGGCAAGGAAGCCTATCTTTGTGTGACTAGTTACTAGTTAGATAGAATTTGGTTATAAATACTGTTTTCTTGTCGTATTCACACCAGGCTTACACCTGATGGTAGAAGATTTAGATTTAAAGTGAACGGGAAGGCAAGAAAGCCAATCTTCATGTCCATCTTCAGGCAATTAGGTGTCTTGCCAAAGACACAGCTGCATGCTCTTGAGCGGTATTGAACCGACGACCTTTCAATTGCCATTGCAGGGCTCTCATCACTCTGCTATGCAGCCGACTTATTGTTAATATTACATCACAGAAGGTTTCTGAAGAGAACTACTTTTGAGTCAAGCTTGGAAAATAGTCCAAGAGGGCAAAGGCTGTTAACAAAGCATTCAATGAATAAAACTTTCCTAAACATTTACACTTTCAAAAATACTATCTTGATTGCATCAATAATAAGTGACTCTATAACATTATGCACAATAAGTCCAAGAAAAAATGACATACGGTACCTTTTTAAGCAATTCCTTCACATTGTTCAACTCCGGTCCAACAAGCTTTCCAAACAGGCAGCTGCAAAACAACACACTAACTATTGAAAGCAAAAACGCTATTTTTTTCAAATGTTATGGATTTCATGAGTATGTTTTTCTAGTCACAACAACAAATACTATTCCTGTAAATCAGGGATGCCCAAAGTGCGACAAGCATAAACAATATCTGCGACCCACATCTGAGCTCTGAAAACACCTTTTGACAATCCCACAATGGGTGAAACAGGTTGTAATGTAAAGGTTAACTTCGCTAATAGTGATTCAATTTACATAAGTTGTATCATGAATGAAAAAAAAACTTTGTAATTGTGGACAGATTTCCTGCGGAATGGCCCATTTCGGTGAGTCCGATCCCTTAACGGGGAATTTTTTCAATTTTTTTTTTTAAATTATCGGGTACCGTAGCCTAATTATCATTGCCGTTTTAGGGTTAGGGGTTAGAGGTTAGGAACTCACCGAATCGGACTCACCGAATAGTAGCAGACCCGATTTCCTGGTATTTTTTCAATCTTGTTATTGAAGCAGCCAAAATTCTAAAACTTGTCGCAAATAGAAAGGTATACAGTATAATATATTTTTTTAGACTGAAAGACAAACAAGTCAAAATAATGCAGACAAACCTAAGGGTCCACGTCTTTTAGGCGCAGACAGTTGTGGCGCCCGTTCATTTAAGTGCTATTCCTAGTAAAGTCTGCAGATTGTATTAGCTTGGCAGGTAGGGCAATGCTTTTCACACAAAATGTTATATGGAAGAGAAAAATATGTTGTTTTATTAATGCGCGTGTGGAGATAAGGTGCGAGACAATGCTCTACTACTCTTGATATTAGCACATCTCCAGTTCTCCACAGGACATTTGCTATGCATCCTGAACACAGATTGCAGCCAGATGGAACTTCACTTAATCTGTTATCTTTCGCAATTACTTCCACTCGGGATGGATTGGTCGTGTGGCGAGTTCGTATGAGACAACGCTCCACTACATGAATACATTTCTATTTGCAATATGAACCCTGGCTACACGTTGCAAGCATAATGGTGCGACTTTGCTCGTTATTAAACCTAGTCTGGGTTTTGACGGAAAACTAAGTTACTCTTCATTCTAGCCTACCACCCGCTTGAATATAGGCTACGGTATATTTTTCACTGATGTTTAGTGTAGTTATTATTTGACTCACTACAAGTGATCTCAGTCATGTTCAGAAACTTGAATGATTTATTGATAAACCTGGACTAACAACAAATAAATGACAAACACGCGCATTACAATACAATATATTTTTGTGTTCAATATAACATTTTGTGTGAAAAGCATTGCCCTACCTGCCAAGCTGATACAATCTGCAGACTTTACTAGGAAAAGATGTGCTTAAGCCAAGGCGGGCAGGACTTAGTGACTCTCATTTTGAAATGCTTACGTTTTGAAAGATGCGTACGGTAACATCAAATTCCCTTAGAATGTGTTTTCTATAACGACGTTAAAATGACAGTGTAAACGAATCATAACATTTATTGAAAAGTGTTTCCTAGTGTCATTTTAGACAAAAGTAGCGGAAGAAGTAGCGGTAGCGCGCGCTACTTTGGTCGGAGTAGCGGTAGCGGGTAGCGCGCTACTTTTGTAAATTGGTAGCAGGTAGCGCACTACTTTAAAAGTAGCGGGTGTCCACCTCTGTATATATATCATAATAATGATAGCCTATGTAATATTTTTTGTTGAAAATGATAACGTTTTTTGAAAGTGCCAGTGGTATGGGAGCAATCTATCTAGCATTGCAGCAAGACATTTATGGTTGCAAAAGAAGGACGATGTAGAATGCTCATTGCTCATTCATATTAATGTTTACTGATAAGATGCTATGCTTCCAACTTAAAACAGCAAATCAGTAAGTTACTGCTACAAATTAAGAACCTCATACAATAAAACAGTCTATGTGTTTGTCAGGTATAATACAGTATGCGATGAACTAATTTTGTCTATACGCCACAATTACAATATGATTGCTTTCATAACCATGAAAGAACCTTATAATTAACAGAAGTGACATGGAGCATTGAAAAACTTTCATACAACATAGTTATTTCCAAAATAATAAAAAATGATATTTTCTTGTCATCCGCATTGAAATAGACTATTCTGTTCCTTGCCACAGACCGCTTTCAGGTCCAAGAACATAATATTCTTGACGCAAGACCATACCATATTGTCTTCTTTACTAGGACAGAAAGAAATCTTTTAGATATTTTTTTAGAAATTTTATTTTTAATGTTTGATTGTAAAATATACCCTATCCAGTCATGGTAAAAAATATTCATCAACATAACTCGTAATAACTCTACATATATAGTATACCGGTACATCAACCTTAAACCAAAAGATGTATACATTTAGCAATTAACTGAAGCACAAGTAGTAAGGGAGATTACATTGTACAGGTTAAAATAACGTTTGATTGTACAGTTAAATGCAAAATTTCAAATCATGTTACACATGGCTGACCAAAAAACATCAAAGGGAGCCACGGGTCACTCACATAATACGGTACTTATCACTTAGTAATTAATAGAAATCATAAATCAATTCTTTTTAATCATAGAGGATTAGGAGCTGCAATATATACTGGTATAGTGGTGTATTTGACCAATGCAACAAAATTTTGAACAAGTAAATTTCAAAAAACAGAGCTTTTTCTTAAATATATATATATTACCAATAGGCTATAGAAATGTGACCTGTAGTTGTCTTAAAAAAAAACATTAAACAACATGTTTAATTGTTTAATCAGGGTTGGAAGTAACGACTAGTTGTCACTATTCGATAGCGATATTTGTTGCTTTCTGAATATTGAATGCTTATAGGCCTACCCATTCCTTTTAAAAATAAATATTGAATGCGCGTTATTCACTGCTTTTTTATGCAAGCAACGAAATCATTAATCGTTTTTCACTAATCGGTATTTAGGAGAACTGCTGAATCATTTTTTGTTGTTCAGTTACCTTCAGTACTTCGTTGTCAAAACGAATTTACGAGATGTAGTTTTCGGATTGCTATCTGACCGAGTTCCCTTCCGGTTTTCGAACTTTAAAGGATTAAGGAAAATTTTGTGGCAACACAGTTTAGTCAAACGATGCCAATGAGAGTGGTAATGCCTAGAACATCACACAGCCAGGGCGAAAGAGAAAATTGAATTGAGTCCTGTCTTTGTCATGAGTTACCATTAGGGTGTACCAAAAAAACCTTACTTTCACTGATCTTGCTGTTGGCTGGCAAAAAGTTGTGTTTGGGGTCAAAGCTAATGCTAATATAAAAATTTTTAAATTTCATTGATGTTTGACACCTATTTTCTTTACGTTTCCATGGAAACAACATGGCGTAACTTGAAAACCACTATAGTTAGAAAGCTCTAATAAACACCAAAAGTTTCAGAACACTAATATTCCTATGAGTGTTTAATACATTTTATGGGTCTAGGTAATGTAGTTTTTTAGATATTTCTTAAAATAGCATTTTTGTAAAAAATCTAGTTTTAAATTTACTCTAAAAATTATTTTATACAAATTTTTGCTATAGCTGGCTAAAGTGGCAATGTAACAGTCACACAATAGTCTGGCAATGTATACAAAAAATTAAAGTATATATATGCAGTAAGCAATACTATTTTACTTCCTTTGACAATGCTCAAGACAAAAGGTATACCAGTGGTTCGGTACCTGTGTAGCCGTAATGTGATATGCATTGTTTTACGCATCATATCAATGTTGCTTGATTTGTAGTTTTTACAAGTACAGTTTCATTCCTTTTTTAGTAACTCTTTCTGATGATGTAGCAACTGTGGCTTGTTTTTCTCTCAATCCTTTGATAAGATCTTTAAAATGTTTTGTTTTGCTGTAGAATTTCAGGTGAGTTTGTCATAAAATTCAGTAAGAAGACCCAATGCTCGTTCAGATGCATCATTGACAACTGGGATTGCTTTGATTATATTTCTTACCTTTAAGTACAGTAGATTTTTGTGCCAAAACTTGGGATTAGCTGTTAAAAAACTTGTATCTAATTTGAGCAAATTGAACCAAGTCCATGAGTCTTTTCCTATAAGGTTGTGGAGTTGAGTTTGTTGTTGAAGAACTGGCATTTGCTGGATTCTGGTTTTTGGAAGTTTACTTGATTTAAATATTCCATCATACTTTAAAAGTTCTCTAGCTATTTTCTGTTTCTGAGTGAAGGAAACATGATTGCTGAATAGTGCAAAAATAACTAGGCGCTCAGAAAGGTACCACAAATGTTTATCAAACTTTGTCAAATATGCTGAAGGTATCTCATTAAAAAGTGGAGGTATAGTTGCAGAATATTTTTGCATCTCTTTCATATCATTGCTTAATTGGCAATGTAGTTTTAAATCATTGATTGGAAAATCAAGAGAATTGGATGCAGTAAACCAGGGCTCTATATGATATAATACTAGAAAAACTGCCAGAGATGAGATTTCATTCAATGTTGCTTCAGATACCAGATTTAACTTCAGCAATTGTGATTTGAATGAAGATATTTTCAAAGAATATATTATTGATATTCTATTCATCCAATGAGCATGATGTGATGCTCCTGGAGCTTAAAAATGGAATACTTGTCTGGCATCCTGGCAGTTTTTCTAGTTTTATATCATATAGAGCCCTGGTTTACTACACCCAATTTTCTTGATTCTCCAATCAATGATTTAAAACTACATTGCCAGTTGAGCAATGATATGAAAGAGATGCAAAAATATTCTGCAACTATACCTCCACTTTTTATTGAAATACCTTCAGCATATTTGACAAAGTTTGGTTAACATTTGTGGTACCTTTCTGAGCGCCTAGTTATTTTTGCACTATTCAGCAATCATGTTTCCTTCACTCAGAAACAGAAAATAGCTAGAGAACTTTTAAAGTATGATGGAATATTTAAATCAAGTAAACTTCCAAAAACCAGAATCCAGCAAATGCCAGTTCTTCAACAACAAACTCAACTCCACAACCTTATAGGAAAAGACTCATGGACTTGGTTCAATTTGCTCAAATTAGATACAAGTTTTTTAACAGCTAATCCCAAGTTTTGGCACAAAAATCTACTGTACTTAAAGGTAAGAAATATAATCAAAGCAATCCCAGTTGTCAATGATGCATCTGAACGAGCATTGGGTCTTCTTACTGAATTTTATGACAAACTCACCTGAAATTCTACAGCAAAACAAAACATTTTAAAGATCTTATCAAAGGATTGAGAGAAAAACAAGCCACAGTTGCTACATCATCAGAAAGAGTTACTAAAAAAGGAATGAAACTGTACTTGTAAAAACTACAAATCAAGCAACATTGATATGATGCGTAAAACAATGCATATCACATTACGGCTACACAGGTACCGAACCACTGGTATACCTTTTGTCTTGAGCATTGTCAAAGGAAGTAAAATAGTATTGCTTACTGCATATATATACTGTATATACATTGTACAATGTATGTATATACTGTATGTATACCGGTAATTTAACTTTTTAGTCAATTATATACTTTAATTTTTTGTTTACATTGCCAGACTATTGTGTGATTGTTACATTGCCACTTTAGCCAGCTATAGCAAAAATTTGTATAAAATAATTTTTAAAGTAAATTAACTAGATTTTTTCCAAAGCGCTATTTTAGGAAATATCTAAAAAAGGGTCCACGTCTTTTAGGCGCTGACAGTTAGGCGCTGGTCTAATAGGCGCGCACACTGTGGCGTCTGGATATTTAGGTGCGGAGCACTGTGGCGCCCGGTCATTTAAGTGCTATTCCTAGTGAAGTCTGTAGATTGTATCAGCTTGGCAGGGAGGGGCGTAGGGCAATGCTTTTCACACAAAATATTATATTGAACAGGAAAATATATTGTTTTGTTAATGCGTGTGCGTTGTTGGTCATGGCTTCAGTGAGTGAAGTTGCTTAAAATGGCAATGCTTTTTCACACAAAATGTTATTTTTTTGAATGCTTTTTCCGAAACCGGCAATGCTTTTTCACACAAAATGTTATATTGAACAGAAAAATACGTTCTTTACGTGTGCGTTGTTGGTCATGGCTTCAGTGAGTGAAGCTGCTTAAATCGGCAATGCTTTTTCACACAAAACGTTATGTATATTATAATTTTAAGCAAAAAGTTTACGTAATTTAGCCTACAGTCTTTTTCATCGAGAAATTCCAAAGTAAGGGGTTGCCTAGTCAGTTTTGACTGCCAATTCCAAAGAGTGAAAGAAAAAAAATCCACTGCGTCCCCATCTTTAAGAAGTCCTCATCTGATAACTGCACCGCCAAAATATTTTTTTTTAATTAGCCAAAAAAGGACAGGCAAAGACTATGGATCTGCCATCATTTACATTTTTTTGCTTAAAATAAGCCTTTTAACCTTGGACGTAGGGATACTTCCTTAGTCATCATGGCAAAAATCCCAAGGCGTGTGTATACGTCCGTGGTCGCGAAAGAGTTTACTAAAAATGAACTCAATAATGTTCGGAAACTTGAATAATTTATTGATAAAGCTTTCACCAACGCAAACTTGGACTAACAACAAATAAAACAATAATAAATCAATAAAACAACAATATATTTTTCTGTTCAATATAACATTTTGTGTGAAAAGCATTGCCGGTTTAAGCAGCTTCACTCACGGCAGCCATGATATAATTTTCTGGCAAGCTCATGCAATCTACAGACTTTACTAGGAATAGCACTTAAATGACCGGGCGCCACATTGCTCCGCACCTAAATATCCAGACGCCACAGTGTGCGCGCCTATTAGACCAGCGCCTAACTGTCAGCGCCTAAAAGACTTGCTCCCCTAAAAAACTACATTACCTAGACCCATAAAATGTATTAAACAGTAAACACTCATAGGAATATTGGTGTTCTGGAACGTTTGGTGTGTATTAGAGCTTTCTAACTATAGTGGTTTTCAAGTTATGCAATCTTTTAAAAATTTGGGTTGTTTCCATGGAAACGTAAAGAAAATAGGCGTCAAACATCAATGAAATTAAAATTTTTTTATATTAGCATTAGTTTTGACCCCAAACACAACTTTTTGCCAGCCAACAGCAAGATCAGTGAAAGTAAAGTTTTTTTGGTACACCCTAGTTACCATGGGGGGTGGGGGGACAGGTTATACCTGAGACTGGTATATAAGTCCCCCCCCACTCCCCTTGGTAACTCATGACAAAGACAGAACTCAATTCAATTTTCTCTTTCGCCCTGGCCGTGTGACGTTCTAGTTTTTTTCAATGAGAGTCGATAACAGTGTTGCCATCCTTGCGGTTTTTCCACAAGTTTGGGCTTGTTTTTTTCATGTTTTTGAGATTGTGAGGTACTTTATTTTGGGCTTGTTTTTGGCCAGTCAATTTTTAGTCATTGAGCTATTCATTGCTTTTTTTAAGTATCGATAGTGGAAAGTCATTGCTTTTTTGGGACTATTGAATAGTGAAATAATCATTGTTTTTTGACCAACGACTTCCAACCAACCCTGTGTTTAATAATAAAACATACCTGTCATAATTGTCAACTTCACTTAAATCAAGACTGAGATCAGATGGCTGAACAGAATCCAAATCATTCAACGACATGTCCGTGAACCAAATACGTAATCACTTTATTTCTCCATAAAACAGCATTCAGGCAAATTTTATTACATCATCAGTAATTTCATATAGTGATCTGCTCAAAAACACATAAATGATTTTTTTTGCACTACTGCAATCTATTGCAAGTGAACATTAGCCTACATCATAAATAGTAATTCAAATGTAAAGTGATTAAATTTCAAAGTGATCATTTTGAAATAACTTGAAGACGGTCTTGTATGCAGTTTAAGGCCCCTGGAACAACAGATGAACAACAAGTGAGATGAATAGGAAGAACAGGAGCTCGGCCATAGGAGCAACCAAAACAACCAACTCAGTCTCCCAAATGATTAACTTTTTGTGGTGTTTTTGGTTACGGACCACCAATCCATAATGCACATATTACAAATATCAGATCCCGTAAAATATGTACTAAAAGGCTGTCCAACTACCAAGCATTCAATGAAATCACTTCTCAGCAGGGTTGTCGGTATTTTACCCGACCCAAAAAAAAACAGATGTTTTTTTTTCAAAAAACTCACTTAAAAAAACCTATAAAAAACCAAGAGCATCATATTTGTCCAATTTTTATCACAAAATTGAAATAATGAACCAAAGTACTACAAGGTATCTAAAACAAACTTCAAATTAGGATTTAAGGATGTGATTGTGAAGGAAATTTCCAAGGATAAATTGAAAACACAATGGATATTTTTGTACACAAAAATCAAGTAATGCCACTTTGCACTACACTAAAACTCATTTATGCAAGATGGCCTCATAGTTAAACAGCCCTAGTGCATTATTTTATTGAGTTATGCCAGCATGTACTGTGAGTGAGAGGCACTTCATTAGTAAAAAGTAATATTTGAGGTGAAATAAGCAATTAAGCATGAATCTACCTTTTTTGCATCTTTTTTAAATAAAACCCCAATAAAACCCAGGGTTTTATAAACAATCATGCGGGTTGGGCTTTTTTAAAAAAACTCGGGGTTTTTAAAAACACCCATGCGGGTTGGGCTTTATTAAAAAAATCCGGGTTTTTCTCAACCCTGCTTCTCAGAGTAGCACCTTAATCACCTGGCACAAAAATAAAGGAACATACCGGTACTTGACATGTGCCTACTGCATACACCGGGTCTGCCACTATTCGGTGAGTCCGATTCAGTGAGTTCCTAACCTTTAACCCTAACCCCTACCCCCTAACCCTAAAACGGCAATGATAATTAGGCCACGGTACCCGATAATTTAAAAAAAAACTTGAAAAAATCACTGAATACAAATCAGACTCACTGAAACGGGCCATTCCGGCATACACCGGTATGCAACCAAATAAATGTTGCAGACTTCTTTATAATTAGCTCACATCTCCACAAAAATGAAAAAGCATACTGAAAGTTATTATCCGATTTCATTTATATAAAAGGCATCATTTGCCAAACTTTTTACGTGTTCAACTGATATATGTGATGATAGATGCTTATGGTTTGGGATTTAGGAATCTCAAGGGATAAAACGATTTATGCATTTAATTGGTGTGTGGGGAACCAATTTTGACTGTATTATTAAAAGGACATGTTTTTATGACGTCTCTCTGTGACATGTTTATATCTCTCTCTGTATTGTTGGTAGGGATGGGCAAAATAGAATAATTAGCTATTCTAGAATTATTCTAGAACAATTTTTCTAATTTAGAATTTCGAATACCTATTCTAGAATACTTTTGTTTAATTTCAGAAAATGTAGAAAAGCTTTGTTTTTATTCTGGTTTTATTGAGGACACATAATGAAACGAAAAACAACAGTAACTGCCCAGGAGAGCAAGTCTTTGTTAATTGTTACAGTGAAGAATGTTTAAATCTTCTAAATGCTCGCCAGTTATCTGAGCTGCAATTGCAGTTTTGATGCTGTTAATCCCGCACTCGCAAAGGATCTTTTTGAGGATGCAGGAGTGGCTAAATACTTCCTCTCAAGATCAAACAACAGCGGGAACTTTTCTTAATTTTCGTTCCACCATTCAATTGCATCTCTGTTTTTCACTTTTGCCTAAAGGTACAATCGGATTTTTTTGGCAGCTGAAAGCTGTTTGTTGTCGTCATTACTTGATGCTGAAGTATTTGTCACTTCAACACCAGAGCTCCATAGATCAAGCTATATTGGATCGCTGCATTGTTGTGGAACTTCCGACGCTAGGTGTAGCGGTAGCCTCACTCAGAGTTGAATTGCGTTTTATGTTTAGTTTGTTTTATGATGAAAATAGATGGAAATCCACAGCACAACAATCTTCCGACGTCCACAAACCGCACTGGTTATGGGAGCTGGCTAGCCGTTTTCGCTAGAGCGAATAACTATCGCTAAACCGAATGTAATTGATCGGCGAAAAATCGATAACAAATTTTGGTAGTCGGAAAAGGGGATAGTTTCATTTCGGTTTGGAAAATTCGATTCGAAATGTGATTTCAATTCGAATAATTAGATATTCGGATTGCAACTATTCGAAATTTTATATTGCCCATCTCTAATTGTTGGCATCTTCAATTTTTAGGTTTTTTTTTGTCATGTCATCTTTCATGGTGTTATCCCACGTTTTCTTAGTATAGACATTAGACAATATAATATCATCGCATAGAACTAAAGTGCATCTAAAGTAAAACTAATGTCCAAAATTTAACTGTTAAAAAATGTATTATATATTTGAATAAATGTTTAGTAGGTGAGTAAGAAGTGACACTGGACCCGGACATTTTTGATAACAACCATTTTTTGGTTGCAGGAGGCTTGTCTGGTAGTCAGACCGACGATTCCAAAATTCGGCAAAAATCGGACTTGGGGAACTGCCCCAAAACCGCATTTTAAATTTTCATAGTGCGTCGTCAAGCGATTGTAAATATTTTCTCTAAGTAAAATGCAACTTAGGAAGCATATACACGTAATTAACACTCACAAAAAGATAAGTGTATGAAAACTTTTTAAAAAAGGTTGTGATCATGGGTGTCGGCAGGGAAGGGGCACTTACCCCCCTCCCCCAGGATTATGATTTTACATGTAATTTGCTCGCGAGAGTGCAATTTTCAAAAATTGGATTCGCCTTCCACGCAAACACTTTCTCATAAGGTTTTCAACCAACTCTACTTCAGTTTTTTGATTTCTCTAAATTGTTTTGCGCCGTAGACGCAACACCCACTTACATCATACGTTAATAGTAGTTTTTTTCACAATTTTTGCGCCTCACCACTTAAATGTTACTTTAAATTTACAACTTTTCTTACCTACGTTGCAGCTTACAAGATGAATTTGGCTTCAAAAATTGCGCCTTCCCAAGCCTCGCTTCTCCCCCACCCCTGCATTTTTTCTGACAACGCCTGTGTTCGTGATGTATTTGGCCATTTATTACAGTCTAATTATTTTCACACAATTATAATTGCCTACGTTAAAGTGTAATTCAATGTAGGCTATATGACACTTCAACAACATTAGCAACTGAAACAAATGGGGATACAACGTTGGCAGATGTAGAATCAGCGTAGAATAGAAAGATAAACACCAGCGATTGGAGCAATTAATGCTTATCTGAAGACCATTTAATGTCGTTTATTCAGTACTATTGCTTTGCTTCAACAGAAAGGCAGCATATATTTAATACATGCGTTCACTTTCATTTACAAATCATTCATTGCAAAAAATATTTAATTGCAAAAACTACCACAGTAACAATTTGAGGTCCCGTTCTAGGGATGCAAGATGCAATAAATTCAAAGTATTCATGGAAAACACTTGCTTGTACAGAATTTGGTAGAATTATTTTCCAATTCTGGAAATGTCTTTTGCTTAGCTTCCTTGTTTCCGAAGGCGGCACATTTACGTTGCACTTTGTCTAGACCTTTCAAGATTTTCAAAACTTTTACTTTTCTTGTTTCGTAAAAGCAGGATGTTGTATCGCATCAAGAGAATGCGTGGTAAAATAGCAAAGATCGGCACATATTTTCTCCGAGAGCAAGCTGAGCTCGACGAATGGAAATCCACTTTTACGTTTTTGCGTTATTCACATTCACACGAGTATCGCAATAATGCCCTGCTGAAACGTTGTAGCCTACAAATCTTCTCCATCGTTTTTGCAACGATTTCGATGCATACCCAGTTTTCCATAAATCATCTAATTCTAAACCACTTCTTTCCATCAGTTTGCACCCTGCTCCAAGAAAGGACATCAGTTGATGAAAACCACCAAGTCGTAAGTGAACATTTTTGAAAATAACAAAATTGTCCTGTTTACTTTTGAATGCTCTGAAGTAGAGGGGTTGGTTAAACGTTAGCGTTGCACAACATATGCTCATTTTTCTCGCTTGGTCTTGAACGAATACCAGTGTACTGTAAACAGCTTCATCTGTTGCAGGATTAAGCGCTATCATAAGATTAAATGATACTGACGAAACCTGAAACTCACCTTTAACTACATTAGCCATGAAGCGTTGCCATTGTACTGGCTTAGAATTGAATATGTTTGAACACAGCCACCGATAATGTATTAAGGGTGTGAATAAAACCATGCACAGGTGTGCAGAAGTGACAGATGCACTCAGTACAGTCTCATCATTGTCAAATTCTGATGATAAACACAAAGAGGCATTTGCTGGAAGAAATCAAACGTGATAATGATGATTTAAAAAAAGTACAAACCTGGTTTCGTTCACATAATCCGTTGGAGTTCAGCTTATGGCTCTAGACTCAGGGTTGATTGATAACAACAGTGTGACCTGTGACCGATCTGAAGAGATAGGGGCGTTTATCCAAATTGAACTTGATGATAAAACCTTTACTAATTGTTCCTTCAAGAGGAAGAAGCAAATAAGTGCTATAGGCTACAGAACCTTTATGCCAGTCTAAAAATTGGTCATGATACTATCACCATTGATCCATTAATACTCTTTTTGAGATTGGTTGTTGTCATAGAAAGCCAGAAAACGAAACTGCAATCTACCGGTACTTCTACGAGTTATCACCGTACCCAATCTCACTGTTCAAAGATAGAGTTTTACAAACTGCGCAAAAATCAAAACTGAAGTCATACATCTTGCACAAAGTTGAAATGACAAAAGAACCTGACTTCATTAAAATTATTGATGGCGGTGCCTTGTTGTGGTGTTGTGACTAAAAGAATGAGAAGTTCCATGAGTTCTTCAAAAAGTACATCAGTTTTCTTCAGCACTTGCACGCCAACGTTATTGTTTTTGATGGTTACAGGGTTGGTTTTGAATCTTTATCCTCGGACTGACAAAGCCTTGATAGGTTATTTGTGATAGTATCGCATACTTGTAGAGGCTGTTGACGCAAGGCCGGTTACCGAGATTGACAGAGTGAAGTGTCCGATTGTTAAAGTGTTATTGCCGGGAAATTATTCCATCCATTAGGTCCCGCTGAATGGAAAGCAGTCCTTAAGAATGCGTTGCTCAAGCGCACACATCGAGAGTCGAACCAGCGCAGCTTGATGAAGCTTCTTCGTTCACAAAGTCACGCGCTAACCAATTAAGCTATTAGGTGGACTCACATGGGAAACGACCACAGAAGTACGAGGAAATGGTCATGTCTAATCGTTCACCTGTTGATCCGGCTCTTCTTTCACTATCACCACGCGCTGCATACTATCACGGCCACAGAGTATGTCACTAGCTGAAAGTTTGGAGAACTTTAAGCAACTCAGATTTGAAACCATTGTCATGGGGTTGGCAGAAGAAAGATGACATGTTTTCTCCAGTCATGACGGATGTAGCTGCTGCATCAGAAGATGTCTTGAAAATCTTTTGGTGTAGCTGCAAGGGATCATGTGACAGACTCTGCTCTTGTCGGAAAGCGGGCTTAACAGGCACATCATCAAGCAAAGAATGACACGGTGTCAACCAAAGATTCCATCCATTAAAAACGCTCTGGTACGACGTCTCAAACTGTTGAATTGAATGATCAAAAATCTTGCCAAACTGAAAGGAACATCTTTTTCTCAAACTATACAAACAAAGATCAGACGTTACTGATGTCCTTTGCTTACTAGTGTATCAATGTATCATGCTATGTAGCCTACCGTGACTACTCTGATATCTTCTTGCCAAACATTACAAGAGGGAAAAACTACCAGCAAAGACAGTGCTACAGAGTTAGAGATGTTATTGCGAAGGTAGATGTTCTTGGGGTGAGTGGCTGTGATACAACTTCAGCAGTTCATAAATTCGGCAAGATGTCTATTTGAGAAGTTGAAATCAAGCAAGTTTGCAAAATGTTGCCGATGTTTTTTGCGAAGACGACATGTCTCCACACCAAGTTGGCAGGGCTTGGATACAGTTCTTCGAACTTCTAAACTTGTCTACATATTATACTTTACCACAAATCACTAAACAGAAGTACGAGAAAATGGTCATGTCTAATTGTTCTCACATTGATCCGGCTCTCCTTCCACAATCACCACGAGCTGCATACCACCACGGCCTCAGAGTATAGCTTATCATCAGACATGCACAAATATTACAGTCGTGTTTGATGACGAATTGGGAGAAGAGAGAAATTTAATGGATGCGTTTGCATCACTTTGATTGAAATGTGTTTACATTTTATTAGAACTTAAAACTGTAAATGTCGTTTTTACATCTTCACGGCTGGTTTAACCCTAGCAAGACCGGGCTTTTTTGGCACTCCAGGACTGGGGGACACAGTGCTTTTGTAACAAAATACCCTATGAAATAGCACTTTAACTAAAACCTTCTTCACTACGTCCTAGATAGCCTTTATGTGTTGCTTACATATCCTTGCTTATAAATAAAAACCCTTTTGTTTTGGTGAAATCTATCCTGTCATCTCCGTCTCGGTCAACTTTTACTCCCTTACACGTGTGATAAATACCTCCTAATTATATAGGTTATGTTTTATATTTTTGCTTTCCGATTGTTAGTTTGCTTTGTTGATAGTAATATTCCAATTTATGGTGTTGTATTCTGTTATGAAGGTAACGTATTTTAGCTTATAATTGTATTGTAATATTGAGCAAATTAGTGTTTTACCCGCCCGGCACGTTTTTGACCGTAACCTTGTTTCCCCAAGGTAAAAAAAAATGACAAAACCCATCATTGAAAAGCTGATAAAATTATCTTTCCAGCGATATATCATACGTCTTTAAAAGAATTTTTTCTAGGTTGACCGAAAATTCTACAGGACTATACGCTGACCAAAGTGAGACCATTCGGAGTAAAGATCAAACGTGGCTTTCTCTCACCAGGAATTGCCAGCGTGTGGCAGTTGCCATAGCAACAACAATGCAGTGAGTACCGCTTTTTTTTTCAACGCAGCGTTGTTGCGGAATTGCTTTGTTCTGTCGGATACCTAGCGAGACATAGCGTAAAACAAGAAGTGCAGGCCTTAAAATTCGTGTTTTTTTCCGGCAGCTATCGTGGCTTACCGAGAACTCCTTCTCGGCGACCAAATCTGCGTGCTTGGAGGCCAAAATAAAAATAACGATAACACTAGTAAATAGAATTAAACTTGCAACACTGCTAAAATGACCACTTAGTGTTGTTGAAGTCTGGGCGACGTCCTGCTATAGAATCGTTGTACCACACAATAACTGCTTTATCGGGGATTGTAATCCGGGATTTATGCTGTTATGATCAGGGGCCCCGGAACGGCTTTGACTGGGGGGGGGGGCAGGATTATGAAAAAAGGGCACTTTTGGTAATGATTAGGGCTATTTTTATTTTGACGTAAAAAACTTTTTTTTTATTTTATTTGACTTTATTTTGACCTAACAAAATTGCTTATTTGTAGAGGGCACAGTTCTTCCTTGAATAGATACTAGTTACCCAAACATAATATTTTGTCGACTTCAGACCCAAGCGTAATATTTTGTCGAAAAGTCAAGGAGTTTTATGGATTATAAAAAGTGTGTCGTGTTTTTTGGCGATAGGAAAATCTCGACAAATCTGTCTAACTTTTGCTGAAGACGATTTAGCCTGCATAGGCATTTTTGTTTTACAGAATGTCAGTAAGCTACTCCAAAAATCCAAACTGTTGATCTTCGAAAAGATCACGTTTGTGAAGAGGAAGTGTTTTATAACAATTATTTAAATACGTAACAATAAATAAACAATGGACAATTTGCGATAAAAGTTACTGCTGATCCAAGTGGGCAATAATTGGGCATTGTGACATATTTCTTTCTTTTATGGGTTAATATAGTTTAATTGAGTCGCAATTCCTGATTTACAATGCTTCCACAAGGATTTTGACAAAAATTACTCTCAAGAAACACAAAAAGTTTATCAAAAGCCATAATTTGACAAATTTTAACTTTATTGAAAATTTTTAGTTTGTTGTCAATTTTGACTTTATTTTGACCTATAAACTTCTTAGAAACAGTCCCCTAGGTGCTGAAAACAACTTTATTCTTTGATTCATGGATAGACAAGGTCCTTAAAATTTTTTGACTTTATTGACTTTTGCGAGCACTAGTAATGATACAAGTGTCCGGTACACAAAAAACAATGGCACGGGAGGGCATCATGCTACGTTATGATGATGTAGGCTAAATGAGAATTTACCTACTGTGATACAGAATTTTGTGTCGTAAATATTATTTTGAGGCAAAAATGAAAGATTATAATTAGTCTAAAAGCTAATATAGCTGAAATTGTTAATATCGTATTGCAAAATGTGCAGTAGCTTACATGACCTTAAAAGGACATCATTGCCCTCCCTGCCCCCCATCCACAGAAAAACTGAGGGCAAGGGGGCATCCGCCCCCCTGCCTCCGGCGCCCCTGGTTATGATGTCACCATTGAGGGTGTGAACTGTGAAGTCACTAACCCACAGCGGAAACATTTCTCAACTCTGAAAACTCGTGTTTTCCCCAACCTACTCAGAAAACAAAATCTGTCATTTTTGCATTGATTCTACATTTGCAGTCGTTAAATCAGGGTAAAATGACGGATTTTGTTGTCTAGGTAGTTCTCCTTTTCAACAACGATTCGATGTCCGACAACATTGAATCGACATAAAAACGACGATATTCCCAGCCGATGTAAATTAGCATACTGGATTACCACTTTGTTAAAATAAACGTCGGGAATTACAAACAAGACTTATAGCTGGTGATCGCAGCTGGATATTTTCCATACAATAGCAAAAGTTTCCGTACAATCCCACAGTGGTGATTACGCCGTGCTGACCTAATTCTGCGTCACTCTTTGATACTAGATATTTTCGACAGTCCACAATCATTCTATTGCGAAATTAAATAATTAGCTAGAAGAAACTGGTGGCCAAATTGGCCTACTGAGGAGGTAGCACCGGCGGTCATTCAAGCACTACTTGGCGGCCATGGCCACCGGCTGCTTTAAGGCTTGAGAATTGGTTGGATAATTCAGCGTTTAACAAAAATGGAAATAATTGCAACGAACACCTCATAAGTGTCATGAATACAGGGTGGGCAAAACATATTTTGCTCGCCTTCGTTTCACGGCAGGGTGGGCGGCATTTCGACGCCTATGTACAATTGTACATTAGTGTAAATTGCGCAACATTCATCAGCAATCACATAATATTATAACAAAGATATTCTAATGTACAATTGTACATATTAATCAAAAGTTAATGGTGGAAGGCCTATACAGGCCTCTAAGCTTCTGATGGCCATTGTGAAAATGGCCTAAAAGTAATTAAATGGTTTCTGCAAACCAACATGTCTCAGTATTTAAAACTTTTTCTCTCTACTGGTGTTTGTGTTTATAACTTTTTCCGACTTTTTGCATTTGTACGTGAAACGTTTTGTCTTCACTCGCAACATTTCTTCTCATACAAGTCAAAGTCTCTCACACGCCGACCAAAAATATTTCGGATAAAAGTTACACAATACACCTGAGCGTTTGACATATAAAAACTAGAAGACTAGCTCTAAACCAGCGGTTCTCAACCAGTGGGCCATGGCTCACTAGTAAGCCATGGAAAGATTTTAAGGTGGGCCACAGACCCTATTTAAAAATTTGCCAGAGTTGGTGAAAAATTTAGTTTCATTTGTGTTACTATAGTTAATTTTACACTGCCATGACTTGTGTGTTTTGTTTAGTTGTTTTGATTGTAGCAACAATGAATGCTGCTGTAATTCGCTGCAGAATGGTAATTTCCATTCTAATTATTGAAATAATAATTTTGGTGGCGTGATGTAATCAATGCCGTCTGTTGCATCATATATGAATGTTGATTTTAAGCAACTACAACAATGTGGTTCTTATAGGGAGCCACTTGGCTCCGTAAGGAAACATTTTTAACTTAAAGGAAGGAATAATCGTGTTGAAAGGAATTGGGAAAAAGATAAGAAATGCAAATCAAATGTAAATTTATCTAAAAAAATCTATTGAAATGGGTAATTTATTTATGACTGAGCACACAGTTTTACATCAACATCGAGTTTTTACAACACTTGATGATGTAATAAACATTAGACAACTTTGTGATTACCATCAAGCCATAGCCTAACTGAAAGCGGCAGCCTACTGAAATTTGTGCAAATCTATTTTAGAATTTTTTGTGAATTATTGTGGGGAGAAATTGACAATAGTTGTGTTTTTCAAAAAAGGAATACAGCATTAATGTTGAGAACCACTGTAACTACAAGTTGGTCAATAACGTTCAGGAGCATGCATCTCATTGATGCACGTTGCACGGTATAATCTGGGTCATTCCATGCCAAATGAGCAAATGGGTTACACCACATGTCATAGATTTCATTAAAACTTGGCATACTTGCAGATGTCAAAGAAATATCAAGAATGCAAAAAAAATATTTGGAAAATTTTAAATATTAGTATGGTCATTAGAAAATATTAGTATATATTAGTATGGTCATTAGAGTTATGGTCATTAGAAAAATCACCATTTTTGCCTGTTCCGCTTCAGTGATTTTGTCCAATTTCTTATTATATATCTAATTTCTTAACCTATGATCAAACAAAATGGCTGAAAATTGCGAGACAGACATTTTAAGACCCAAGGAATCCAAAAATATAAATTAAAAAGTTGACAGAGAACTTCTTGATATGATTATAAAGGTTTCAATTTGCTACATGCATTTTTCGAAGACCAAATTTTGGGGGCCAATAAAAAAAAATGGGTATAAAAATTAAGAAATGAAATTCACATGTTTTATATTTATACCAATACTCTTTCATTTCAAATAAAAAATATGAATTAATTTTGCTAACTACTATGATAAAAGCTAGATTTTCTGACTTGCAAATTTTGTACTTTTTATACACTTTTTGTTCAAGATTTTTGTCTATGACATCACAATTTACATTATTGCTTGTTGATGACATCACAAATTACATATATATTGTTTGTAATGACAATTGTTAAATCAAATGTATTGTTTGTAATGACAATTGTTATGTAGCTCATGAATGAATTGAATACTGGTAATTGGTCTGTCTGCACTGTCTAAGTATATGTCACTGTCTGCACTGTCCCATTAGTACTACATTAGTTTTACAATAACACAATTGTTATGGATAGAGCTCAACCGATATATCGGTCAGCCGATATGTATCGGCCGATATGTATCGGCCGATATCAGGTGTAGCCGATATATCGTATCGGCTATTTTTCGCCGATATGTATCGGCCAGCAAAAGCACACTCAAAACCAGGCATACATGCCTTTAGAGAAACACAAGTTGCTCAAACGTGCTTGCATAGCACAAACAATTGCTGTGAGAATATAATTTCCCGCCCATTCTAGTGCGCGCATCTAGAAAATGTTAATACTGTATCCCTTAATACTTCCATTGAAGCAGGAAAAATTTCGAGTTTTACGTTGCTTCAACAATTGATGACATTGAATCAGTGTAACAAAGGTGAATTTTTCGCTAATAATGGATGGGAGTGCGGGTGTACTTCTACACTAACCACGCACAGCTTATTTCAAGTCTTATGTCACAATGCCTGGCTTTGATCTCCGAGTGATATTGATAAGGCAAGATTCGTTACAAAATTAGATCATACAAGTAGGCTATCGCAGGAAGATGCAGCAAAATTTGTCAAGTTTTGGTATTACAGTAAGAAAGAAAAGGTCCAGGAAAAATTAACTTTCGTTCACATGACATGCAAAAATAAACCCAAAGAAAAAAGCCTAGTGAAACTTTGCACAGAAGAAAATAGTAGCGTCATTGTAGAAGTTTTCCGATTCGTGCCCAGAGCATTATGACGTAAGAAGCCACACGACCTCTTTCGGTGGAAGTTATGCGGCGTAATTAAGCAAGCAACCACCTGCGCCGAGTCCCGGGCGGGTGGGCGACGCCCGCCGGACATTTCAGGAATTTAAAAAAAAATTTAATTCAATTTTAAGTCCAAAAATTTCTGTAACCATCTGCCACCTTCTAATACTAGCCTACTTACCTTATTCGCAAGGTTTAGTCGCCATATGATAGGCCCTACTAGACCTACTAATTAAGCAATTAGTTTTCGTCAATTTTTGCCATGTTACATTCATGCAACGTTAAACAACGTTGATTCGCCGTTAAAGGAGCAAAAGTGTCCAGTCGCGACGTTTGTCTCCACTCTGCCACTCGAAAGCCTAGTGCTATAAATCAAGTAAATCGCGCAAACCTGTGAGGAACTTCATTCGCAGCAAAAGTCTGACCGCAATTTCCACTGCTGTTACATCGTTTTAACATCGCCAGATGTTAAATCGGTGTAAAAACTGTAGCATTGTTCTTCAAAGGAGTAATTTTCTCTCAAACGACGTCATCAATTAACTCTGCTGCTAAAATGCTCTATTTTGTCGTCTCAACTATCACAGTTACGTCTGTTACGTCACTGATATTAAACTGTGCACTGCAGTGCACACGTGTTGGTTTGGCCGGATGAAACCGTTGGTTGTCACTCATTAGTTGCAATTCAGCTGCTTCGTTAACTGTTCTATTGTAGATTCATTGTAAGGCAGGGTTCAACCTTAACTTTTTCTCGCACTGGCCAACCGGACCAGTGCCTCACCATTTGCACTGGTCCGCATGAGATCGCACTGGTCCAACCCGTTTACTGATAAAAACAAGATTGTCGTGGGAAGCACGAGGCCAACCCAGGGAAAACCACTGGTCCATCCCGTTTACTGATAAAAACAAGATTGTTGTGGGAAGCAAGAGGCCAACCCAGGGAAAACCACCTTAAAACGACAATAATGAATGGTGGCAATAACATGGATAAATTGGATATATATATACAATGGCAATAACAGTAACAACAGTTTATCTAGGCAAGACATTCAATCTACGTTGAGTCTTACGATTTAACACCGTCATGTGATGTTGCAATTGCTTTTTTCTTACGATTTAACACGTGATGTTGCGATTGCCTTTTTCTTACGGTTTAACACGCACGGATCATGTGTTTTATTGTTTGAAGAGAAGCGTAAATGAGAACCACGCACCCTAAACGATCAAACGACATAATACGATGATATTTTCGCACTGGAAAGTCGGACCAGTGTGAAATGATTCGTACTGGTCCACAGGGAACTCGCACTAGACATTGGCCAGAGGACCAGTGCTAAGATCGAACCCTGTAAGGTCGGTTCAATAGCCCAGTTTATCGCTAGATATTTGCAATTTATAGAGTAGGAACTAGGAAGCCTAGATCTTGGACCTTGGTGGTAGGAAAACAACAGTGGAGTTCTACATTATTATTGGTGATCACGACGTGACGTGACAGTATGTGTTCGCCCGGCCAGCTATTTTGAAAACTCGGCGCCTATGACAGCAACCACTGCATAAACTTTCTTGGACTGGTTTGTTGCTTAATAACCTTGTTGGTAACAAATTTTGCGTAGTTGATATATATCGGCCGATATATATCGGTATCGGCCTAAAAATTTCATAAATATCGGTATCGGCCTGAAAAAGTGATATCGGTCGAGCTCTAGTTATGGATTCATCACAGCAATGCGACATTGGAAAAAAACATTAGCAAATTACACTGCAATCAACTCTAATAATTAGAGTTAACAATTAATGTAATTAGATTTAGTGGTAATAATAGAACTGCAGTCTAGAATTGAGAGGTGAAATGTTTGCAGAAACTCCCATCAGCGACTTCGGCTTTGTTCTATTTTTTCTCTCGATCCTTTCAGGGTACGAAGTGTGCAGGGTAGGAAATAGGTTGGACCCGTGTCAAACCTAGGTTTAATACAATATCACATGCAAAAACCTCTGACAAGCCACAAAATTTAATAAAAGAAAATATTAGTGAGTTACAAGTAGGTTATATCCAGAGATGTATGTATACTAGGGTGGAGTGAAAAAAGAAAATTTTGATTTTTGCTCTGTAATAGCGATTAAAAGTTGTAGTGTGGCTTGACTATTAAGCTTTGAAAATTTCAGCGTTTTAAAATAAAGTTTTCGTCTGCCGCAAGCAAGTTCAAGATTACAAGGGATGTGCTGATTAAATATCACAATTTGCTTCAGATTTTTTTCCGCAACAAAACCATCGCATGTGACGTCATAGAGGATATTTCTTACGATTCAATTAGTCCATTTAAGCAACATAATCGGAAATATGCAATTCTTAAAAAGGGCCTGAAAAAGCCATTGCAGCGGTTTGTATGTCTGTTGCATTTTAATGAATTACCACTGAGACACTTGATGCATTATCTTGATGGAGTTACATCTGGTCCACTAAGTTTTTCTGGCTCCATTGGTAAAAAACTTGAAGACTGTGACAGTTTACCAGTCACAGAGTTTGAGGCTGTTGATATTCAACTGCCTTCAATTGACGTGAGCTTAAGCACAGACCAGCAGTAGCCTACTGTACTTGTATGGCATCTGTAAAGCAATTAGCTCAGGGCGTTGTGATGCCAAGCTTGCCTATTGTAATCCAAGAAAGATGAATCACTCCAGATGGCTGACAACAACCAATCGCATTTTGAAGCTTTATGTTTCACGAAACAATCCCTGTAAAATCTGAGAGCGTTGGTCTTCTTCATCGTGTATCACACGGCCGTAGCCCAGAGCATCACGCAGGCTCTTGCTCTATCGTTGAACTCGGCCAAATCCTGTGCAGAGCACCTTGCTTTTAGGTCAGGGCATTCGAGTAGATGTTGCATCGTTTGCTCCTGTCCGCATTTGCAACTTGTGCTCCCCATGGAATACCCCCAGTGTCTCATCAAGGTTTTACACCTGCCAATACCAGTTCTTAAGCGGTTGAGGCATCGCCAATACTTCCACGGTTCACGTTTTCTGGGAGGAAGGCTCTCCATGGGTGTGAGCTCCATATTGGCCAATGTCGGTCCGGCTGCCAGTCTCTCCTGCCATAGTTGAACCCGCACATTGGCGGCGACATCGTCATGACCTAATGGGACAACTGAAGCAAGGAAACTTTTGGTGGAGTAGCCTACATTGCCAAGTTATACGCTCCAACGTGGTTTGCAGTGAAAACGCAACCTTCCTGTACTACTTACTGTAAAGGAGCTAAACACTTTGTTTCACGTAGTTAAAAAGTCGCGCTGTCTTAGCGCTGAACTAAAAGCAATAGTTGTCCCTGGTATCAACCGAAATGCCTTTTTTGCTCACCAAGAGAACCTATTGCTGTGGATGTTGGTAGATGAACGTCTGTACAACAGAAAATTAGCACTGAGAAGGATACTTTCTAGAAAACAAGGTCATGGAGATTCCATTTGTCTCTTTAAAGTTCCACTCTTGATCTTTGAAGCAAACGAATACTTTGAACTGATTGATTGGCAGCATACAGAGAGATATGAACCACCACTAACTCGAGACATACCGGACAGTCAGTTAATGTCCTTCATTCAAGATGCTGCAGCTCCAGAGCTTGAATTTCCTAGCTATCCGTGTCACACGCAAGCCATGGAAGGTGGCCTTGCCCCTCGTTATTGAAGCAGCATCTGCGGAGTGTGGGCAGAAACAACGGGAGGGATTTATTCGAAGTAGACTGCAATCAAGATTAGAAATGCCTGTATTCAATACAAAACGAGAGTTTTTGGCAAATGGAGTGCTTAATGAGATTTAAACTCATGGGAGTCGGCAGAGAGGGGCACTTGTCCCCCTGGATTTGGGTTTTATAAACGTTTCTTTCCTTATGAAAACGATACTTTCAAAAATGTTTCTTACCTTTGGGCGATAATATCTTTTTCATCCAATTTTCTTCGAAGTAAACCAACATTTTTCCAGGACTATTTTTTCGCGCTTTCGGAAACTATCGCTAAGTATGCCTTGGAAATATCTTTAATTGTAACGTTTTCGCTCGTGCCGTCCAAATTTACGTTACATTTCATCAATACACTTAGCTACGTTGCACTCGTTGTAGCTCACAAGATGAAATTTGGCTTAAAAGATGTTTGCCCCCTCCCCCTGCAATATTTCTGCCAACGCCCATGTACTGTATAAGCTGATGATTTAAAAAGCGTTTACAATATTTATATGGGATCAAAAGTAAACAGGCAACCGAAATCTCAATATTGTCATATTAAGAAAAACACTTTTCTACTGTAGTTTGCTTTACCTTCATTGCACATACTTGCTTAAACTGTGGTGATGAACTTGTGAAAGGAACAGAAATTTGAAGAAAATAGCTTAAAATCCGTGTTTTTTCTTATCAGTTGATCATATACATGCAACAAGCGTTCTAGAAGACGTATTTTCCACTGCATTGCAACGATTTATGTGTAATTTACAACTCTGATATTGTTAGATAGAAGTACCGAAGGTAGAAGTTAGATAAAAGTGACGATCTGCTAATTGTGATGACGTCATAGCTCCAAAATACCAGTGAAAACTTCAATGGACTTGCGGCAGACGTAAACGTTGATCAAAATCAAAAATATTTCAGCATGTGAATACATTTACCACATCACAACTTTTAGTAACTATTACAGATTGATTCTATCAACTTTCATTTTTAACCTATGTTTCACTCCACCCTAATGTATACGCCGCAAATTCTACTCCGTAGACTTGCGGCGGTAGACTTCTTGTTTACGCTAACGGCCACATTTTTTTGGATAGTTGTCGCTTGAGGCTACGCCGTAAAGTTTCCGCGTTTTTTAGCGTATACCGTCAACACATATCATACTTTTTAATGTTTTAGCTGTTGTTTGCATTTCTTTTTTATCAAACTGCAAAATGTTTTTTTGCTATAACACGCCACCTTCCAGCGTTGCAGTTGAAAGAATGTTTTCAATGGGCAAACAAATATTTAAACCAAAACGCAGCAAAATGTCAGATGAACACTTTCAGATGCAGGCCTCGAAACTGAAAGCGGCCATGGCCGCGATTAACCTACACAAACCGACATTTTGTCCGCCAGGTCTCGCCCTTCCGTTGGCCGCATTTGACCGCTTTGAAGTTCTGAGAAAATTTTACGCAAGCGGCCTTGTGAATAAAGTACTTTGCCACTTATAATCACAATGGATTAGAAAGCAGTCAAAGCACCCGATCAATCACAACACACACTGTCTATGCTTGACTTGTTAACATTATTGATTGACCAAGCAGCTGATGTCTGACATCCACAGGATGCAAGTGACATCACAATACACTTTATTGATGTGATATAATACATTCAGTTTTCAAAATTAGAGTCGGCAAATGGCGCATTAGCGTCGGCAATAAAAATGCCAAGGCCACACGAGCGCTTGTAAGGTTAGGGTCCTCGCAGTCGTTATGGAACGGCCATAGATTTGTTCCTTAGTCAACACCCTGATGGATCTCTATGAAAAAGAGGCGTGTGGATTGGTATCAAAGCCTGAAAACCACAAAACGTGGACGCTTCATTGCGCACGACAAAGACGGTGTAGATTTACAGCCAAGCGATGAGATGTGTCTGATTCCAGTGATGTGTCTGATTCCAGTGATAACGCCACAACCTCGTGCTCCAATACAGCATCTGATGATTCCGATTCTGACAGCTAGTTCTTTATCAATCAGACTTTGTGTTGCTCGCAGTATCCCAAGTGTGCCGAAATTATGCTAGTGTATACGTAAATCGAAGCAATCTTCTCGCAGGGAGCTATTAATTTGTTACCGGTACCTGGTTGAGCAATTGACGTTATTTTATGATAATACAACATCGCTAGATGTCGAATTAATGTAAAATAAACGTAACTTTCTTATTGGGCATTAGTGTTACACAATCTAACCTGCCGGGAAAATTAAATCGCTTTGTGCTGACTCGAACGTTAATTCAACCAAAAATTAACTTACTTTTCTACCCGTGAGTTATTTAACGTGAATTACTGTAACAGCGTGCCACGTGCGTATCTTGTAGCTCGCTTTATCGCTACTTTTGGCATTATTACATCACAACAAATCAAACAGTGCGGTCGTGATAGACTACTCTAGCATATTTTTGCTTCTGCCGAAGTAAAAATGTGCTAATTTCAAAGACTGTATGTTGATGCGTGTCGAAGTTCCGAAGGCCGCCGAACAGCTTGCTTCAGTGGGACACGTTTGGCCGCCGGAAAAAAAAAGTTGTTTTTTGAGGCCTGAGATGCTTGTGTTTCTTTGTGGAAATTCAAAATAAAACTAGTTTGTTTCGAGTGGTTTATGCCGTGTGAATGTTGGCACCTAGCAAAGAAAATGAGTTTACGCTAGTATATGCGCTGACGCCTTCAACTTTTTTTACAAGTTACGTTGACCCATCTATGGCGTATTGTTTTTCGAACGTTTGCGCTTGCGCTGACGCCGTTAACATTTTTTATACACGTACAACACTGGTTATATCATAACCAGCTATTCTTCAAAAGTCAGCAAAGAATAATAATAATTGTGAGCCTTTGTTTTTTCTCTTGCAGAAAGTTTTCAGCTTCATGCTTAATTAGGTGAGAGACTACACCCTCAGGATGCAACCTAGTTTGTACCCTGAACAGTTCGTACCCTCAGTTCGTACCCTGAAAAGATCAAGAGAAAAAATTTAAAAAAAGTGGAAGTCGCTGATTGCAGTTTCCGCAAACATTTTAAAATTTTCCTCCTGAAAAGATCGAGAGAAAGATAGCACAAAGCCGAAGTCGCTGATCGCAGTTTCCGCTAACCCCAACTCATCGCAGTTTCCGCAAACATTTTTCCGTAGTTTCCGGTAACTGCAGTTTCTGCTAACCCTTACCGTAACTATAGAGTAATCTATGCTATGCTCTTTACCTAACCCTCGCTGATTGCAGTTTCCACTAACCTTTACCCTAACTCTAACCATAGAGTAATCTATGCTCTAACCCCAACCCTCGTTGATCACAGTTTCCGCAAACATATTTCCGCAAACATATTTCCGCAGTTTTGCAGTTTCCGCTAGCCGCAGTTTCCGCTAACCCTAACCATCGAGTAATCTATGCTCTCTAACCCTAACCTTTGCTGATCGCAGTTTCCCCACATATTTTTCCGCAGTGTTGCAGTTTCCGCTAACCCTAACCTTCGAGTTTGTTTGCGGAAACTCCGATCAGCGACTTCGGCTTTGTGCTATTAAACTGCGATCAGCAACTTCGGCTTTTTTTTTTCTCTCGATCTTTTCAGGGTACGAACTAGGTTGCACCAACACCCTCAGAGACAATATATATATCCATATAAAGTTATATATCTATATATCTATCCAAATAAAGCAATCACAATCAGTGTGGTTAAAAAATTTCCCAATCATGCATATGTAGGCTAACTAATTAAATGGCAGTGGCTATTTGACCGGCGCCGGTGGTCTTTGAATCTGAAACACTATTTGACCGGTCATGACATCACTATACACAGTATACACTACAGTCACTTTTTTTCTTTTCCTCTTTCAAAGCAAAAGACGAGAAGCGCGTATATATTGTAAGTTGTAAATTTAACAATTTTATTCAACTCGATCCGTGGAGCGTGCGATACTTCGCCGCCTCCTATCCTAGAGGGAATGAGTTCGATGCTACCTGGAAGCTTTCTTTTTTTTTGTAACTAAATTTTGACCCGAAGTCCATTTTTGTAGTCAATTTTTAATTTGAGTTGTATTACATTTACATACCATTACCATTTTTTTAAAAGAAGCATTGTATATAACTTGAGCAAAAATGTAATGCTTTGTTCGGCAAACACGGTCAGGTCACATCCATCAATCAATCATTTTATTTTTTGTCATTAACGCGTCCAGGACGAAAAAGATACTAACTACAAAAATCGATATAGACCTACTAGCATGTCAATGAACGGGAAAAGGTGGCAAAACCTTGAAAGGTTTAAAACATGCCTGAATGAAAAATTATGTAGTAGGCTACAATGCTACATATCAGTAGTTAGCACGGCCACAAACGGAAAATTACCCAAAGAAATTCTCAAATTCCAGCAAATTAAAAAAACTCTAACTTTATTACTTACATTTGAAGACATAAAAAATTGGGCTGTAGGCAACTCAAATTAAAAATAGACTACAAAAATGCACTTCAGGTCAAAATTTAGTTAAAAAAAAATAAAAAATAAAAGAACGCTGCCGGGTAGTATCAAACTCATTCCCTCTAGAATAGAAGCCGGCAAAGTATCGCACGCGCCACGGATCGAGTTGAATAAAATTATCGAATTTAGAACTTATATATATACGCGCTTCTCGCCTTTTGCTAGGAAAAAAAAAGTGCCTGTATAGTGACGTCATGGCCGATCAAATAGTGTTTCAGATTCAAAGACCACCGGCGCCGGTCAAATAGCCACTGCCTAATTAAATTTAAAAATTATTGGAAAAATATGAGATGTAATATCTATGACTAAGAAAGCTCAAAGATAAGAGTACCGTACCGTACTCACATTACTCCACCCATTAGCCTATCGTAGCCTAGATGAAATTAAAATAGGAAGTGGCTATTTTTACACACTTGTTGCTATGGTTAAAACCAGGTGTTGCCAGAGTTAGGAATAAAGTTAGGGTTTTGATCTTTGTCTAGGACTAAAACATTTCCAATATATAAACAAGTTTTTGTTTGGCAGAGGCTATTTGACCGGCGCCGGTGGTCTTTGAATCTGAAACACTATTTAACCGGTCATGACGTCACTATATAGGCACTTTTTTTCTTTTTCTTTTTCAAAGCAAAAGACGAGAAGCGCCTATATAAGTTCTAAATTCGACCACATTATTCAACTCGATCCGTGGCACGTATGATATTTCTCCGGTTGTTGTTCCAGAGGAAATGAGCTCGATACGGTACTACACGGAAGAGTTTCTTTTTTTTCTTTTTTTTTTCAACTAAATTTTGACCTGAAGTGCATTTTTTTAGTCAATTTTTAATTTGAGTTGCCTACAGCCCTATTTTTTATGTCTTTTCAAATGTGAGTAATAAACTTAGAGTTTTTTTTAATTTGCTGGAATTTGAGATTTTCTCTGGGTACGGTAATTTTCCGTTTGTCGAAAGACGATTTGCCGAACGACGCATTACATTAAGTTAGTTATACACAATGCTTCTTTAAAAAAAATGGTAATGGTATGTAATGCGTCGCTCGGCAAACACGGTGACCGGTTAAATATGTAATGCGTCGCTCGGCAAACACATGACCGGTTAAATAGTGTTTCAAATTCAAAGACCGGCGCCGGTCAAATAGCCACTGCCTTTTTGTTTTCAACAGCTTTTAACTTTTCTCAAATTAGAGCAGAATTCTTTATCTGGCAACACTCTTAAGGCTACTTTTACACTAGCCTATTCAGTGTAAATATAGCAACAGCCTTAAAAATAAGTGCTGCAGGTTAGTGACTAATAGTTTTATAAATGCTTTAAATGAATTATAAAACCAAATACTTTTAAAACTATACTAGACAATACAACCATAGCAATATCAAATAAACTTGGGGCATAGATTGTGTTTTTTGAGGCTAAAACATGGAAGTTTGCTGGACTGAAGGTAAGCAAACTAACATGTTCACAAACTTTCAAGATCACAAATCAAACTACCTTGACCCTAGTGAACACAACAAGCCTAAAAATTTGTTGATAAATAAGGCGAACTGACAACTTTTTACTAGAAGAGAATATGTAAATTCATCTCTTACCTCTGCCATATCATTTGATAGCCGTTTTATGGTTTTGTTTGTGCTGACTATTGACTGAAGATTTCTTGAATTTAAAATATTTTAACTGACCTATCGCATAACTAACCTAACATCTACCATTTTCCTGACAACGTCATTAACCTTAAGACTAATTCAGCTCCAAGTTTGGCGTAGAAATAAAGCAAATAAAACATGTTTTTCTTGCATTTTCCCGCTTCAAAATTAGGACCAGAAATGCAAACCTTCATCATGCCAAAGATTCCCTCGTGTCACGTGACACAACTAAGCAACACCATTGGTGAAGCTGGCAATAACGCAAAAGTCACAGTCTCCTCTCAGTGGAGATGATTAATCTGATACAACATCATCCCTTGCAGAAGCAACACCGCAAGAAAGTAACGATGCAGTGACAATGTTTTGTCCAAAATATATAATCGTCGCTGCTGCTAGGTGTTTCAAACAATGCCATGAAAATGACAATATAATCCAAGGGTTATTATTGATCGAGAATAAATTTATTCACTGATGGTAAATTTAGAAATACAGAAAATGCAGACTACATGACGAATCACAAATCACTATGTGAAAGCAGCCGTTAAGGCTAGATTATCTTCAGACGGTAAACAAGGAGGAAACGAAAGGGAAAAGGTTAAGACTTCGGCGATGGACTACACTGAATTTGAATGACAATTGCTTACTTGATGAAGATGTAAAGCTGTAGAGTTGTTGAAAAACATTCTACCCCGTTAACTCAGTAGGTTATGGTAAAGAGCCGGACTTCGCACACAAAAAAATCAAGATCAAGCGGCTCTGATTCGGCTTTCGGGGTGTGCTGGTTTAAGCAACGCATTTTAGGTCTGCTCTCCTTTAAGAGGCACCTCACGGATGAACTAATTCACAGACAATAACACTTCAACTTCAACCTATGCTTTAGTTAGGCCTAACCACAAGAGGAAATTTTACTTTGTCAATCTTGGTAACCGGCCTTAAGTCAGTGATTGAAAGCCTCCATGCATGTAGCCTATGCGAAACTGCAAGAAAGTAGCCTACCTATCAGAGGCGTTTGTCAGTGCGATGATAAGATTCAAACCAACTCAAGCAGTTCAGTTTTATTTTTATTTTTTGGCCACCAAAGCTAAAAATAAAACTTGTCAAAACCTCAAAACGTCGAAGAAGCCTGAAAATAATAATATTATATAGGGCAGGCTATTAGCTACTGCATGATAGGCTTCTTGGAAGGTGTAGGATTCTTCACATTTAAATTGTATTGTTCTGCGACGTTTCTTCCAATTTTGCTCTTGTGCTATTCAGATTCCTTAAATTGACACTCGCACTCTCGTTACATTCCAGCAGAAATAAGCCGAAAGCTTGCGATGTCAGGCCCGTTCATTTCAGTGGCTTCTTCTAGACAAATTTTTCGTTCTTATTTTGTTTCTTTTGCAAACGATCGCGTCGCAGGATTCTTATTTTAGTCACTTCAAAGACGGTCACATATTTCTTATATCTGATTCAGTTGAATAGCCATACTGCCGTGTCGTTCTCGTTGTGAGCTGTCAGTCGTTTGTACTGTAAGCTACTTCTTTTATTAGCATACCGGTACTCGTTCTGGCTGAAATAAAAAACAACTGAACTGAACTGCATTATTTGAGTAAAAAATGATGATTGAACGAAGAAGCAAGTTTTTAATTAGGCCTATGCCCGGATCACTTTTTGCCACTATACAGTCAGTAGCGTTGAAATTTTCCTCTCAAAAGCCCTAACTACAGCGCCAGGACTGTCGCCGTCCTGTCGGACGGCCCTGATATGAGCGGGAAGCTCATTCCATGCAACGCCAGATACAGAAGGCAAGAAAGCATTCAGCAGCACCAGTGGATGAAATAATTCACAGGCATTGACAATCTTCTTCGCTTAAACCTCCTTCGCCACTTCAAGGATCGAGGGGCTCTGCCTTTTAGGCCTACCACCCTTGGGCAGTGGCGGCGAGATAGGCTAGATGGTGCAAATACAGATGGTGTGATCTGCGGTTTGTTCCTCCTTGCCACACTCACAGGTCGCGGATAGAGCCATCCCCCATTTGTGCATGTTGGAGCGGAATAGTCCGACTCCAGTACGCAGGTGGTTGAGCCGCACCCAGGCCTTTCTTGGCAAGTGCATTCTGGTTGGGTGGGGCTGGTGTCGGAAATGAAACTTTGAAGTCTTGAGGAGTTCTTCTTCCACTCCGAGCTACATTGGTGGTCTGCCCAGGTAGCCGCACTGATGGATTGGTCTTCGGCTGTTTTTATCAGGAGTGCGGTAGGCCTACGTAGCCTACAAATGGGTGTCTCGATTTCAGTAGTCAAGGTTGCACGCTCGCAGACTCGTAGAGACTTGAGTGGAGCAAATGGTTGGGGTTGGTAGCTCGGCGAGAGAGAGACAGAATGGCTTCTTCGAGGCGAAGCTCAGCTGATTGGATGCCTGCAAGGACAGTGAGATTGTCCGATGCTATAGGTCGCAGGTATCCTGTCACGATACGCAAGGCGTCGTTTATGGCAGTGTCGATTTGATGGCAGTGGGCTCTGCGGCTCCAAACAGGTGCACAGTATTCTGCTGGAGCGTGATCTAGCACAATGGTGGCAATGCGCAGGGTGTCAACTCCGGCTCCCCAGCCTGAGCCGGCCAGTCGCGTTAGCAAGCTGTGCGTGTTGAGATCTTATTGCATAGTGGTTCCAAATGTTGACGGTAAGTGAGCGACCTGTGCAGGACTACCGTACCCCTAGTTATTTATGGTTTGGGCAGAAGGGCAGGTTTTTCCATTGGCGTTGATCTTAAGCTCACGCTTCGTTTCCGGGTTGTTTAAGTGGAAGGCTGCCGTCACTGTTTTTGACATTTTTTATTTTTTGTGTTTTTGTTATTTTATATTTTCTTATTCTGAGTTTTTTTGCAATGACAATAAGTTATAACTCTTCGACAATCGAAAAATTAATTCTGCGAATCTCGGTAGCCAAGTTTGCGTCAGTAGTTCAAAAACTCTGTAAGATTTTTCTAATCATTGAGCCCCCAGCAGTAGCGCACCCAGAAAAAAAATTAGGGGGGGGGTTTAATTCAGAAATGTCGGCTGAGTGACTTGCGATAACAGGGACAGTGAGAATAGGCCAATTCCAGTGGACTAGCCAGGAATTTTGAAAGGGGGTTTTAACGGCTGGCGGGAAAAGCCAGACGGCGTGTTCGCCTAAAACGACACCCAGTGGCAAGGGTCTGGGGGGCCTTTCCCAAAATTTTTTAACAAAGTAATGTGGGAATGAATATTCCTGTAAAATGGTGCTGTCCGGTGGCATAGCAAAAGCATAAGGTCATGTTTTCTTTGGCATTTTTCGGAAATAAAGCTAAGTTTCTATGTTTTCTTGTTGTTAATTCCTGGCTGAGATGTTTGAATGTTTGGTATTGGCAAAACTCGCTTTTTTAATGCAGTTTTGTTTAAAATTAGGCAAACTTTGTTTTCGAGAAATAGGCTAAAGAGACTGAAAGCACCATTCTCAATATCGTGATGTCACACGCGTGCCAAAGGGGGGGGGGGGGATTGAAACGTGATCGAGAAGATCAAGATCGTGATCTTGATCTTGATCTTCAAGATCACTTTTTTTTGGTGATCTTGATCTTGATCTAAGATCACTTTTTTTGTGTGATCTTGATCTTGAAGAACAATAAGATCAAGATCACTTTAAAATTAAAGTTTACTTCCTAGATAGAGGCATTTTTTTAAAACTTGTACTGTACAAAGTAGTTAGTGGCGACTACTAACATTAACCCTTTCTGGTATTCGTGTCAAAGACACGCGAAAAGCACGAGACGGGACCATTTGGCCACGCCCTGATTAATGGCTTATAACTCAGCTGCTAATTAACGCACATTTGAGAAAATTTGCATGTACATAGTCAAATGCTTTTATTTTATATTGTAATTATTTGTTTTCGAAATAAATGCTTAGTTTGTGTATTCTGAAGACATATGTTGCAAAAAAGCTCTAAAAACGCGAATTTTGCTGGCATTTAGTCATTTTATGTCCGATTTTCTTCGTTCGAATTTTAATTTTGATGATTTGTGAACATTCAAAAAAATACTTTGAAACAAATTATTTTTTCCTACAATATAGGCCTATACAGTATTTTTCATATTCATACTACATCAAGCGATTTTGAGTTTATTGTGATGAATTGCACTGATAGGTTCTCCACATGTTGTCATGGCTGCTTAGCATCGCAGTATCTCTCAAGACAAATCAAGATGAATGAAAGCATAAAATAGTTGTCGCGTCCCAGCCAGCAAATCATTTTTTTACATTGATTCAACCTTCGCAGATTGATTTTCTGGTTGAAAGAACTCTAGGTTATCACATTCTTTCCCAGCCAGCAAAATTGGTCCTTTTTACATTTATTTAACGTCTGCAGACGTCGAATCATTGTTGAAAGTGGTTGATTTACTGGCTGGGTTAGAAGTATAGGTAACACGATTTCCAGTCAGCTGTTTTTTCAGGCGTTTCATTTCATAACATAGAGTGTAGCTTTCATTTCAACCTGCCAAAATGTTTTCGAATCAGAAAAAAAAACTTCTTTTTGATACTTTTCAATGTAGCTAAACGTTGAAACGATATAAAAACCAACTTTTTTGCCTGGGCTGCTGCTTTTTGCTAAATTTCCCAGACAGCAAAACCCGTCATTTTTCAGACGTTGAATCAATGTAAAAATGACGGGTTTTTCTGTCTGGGTTGTTTAACTTGAGTCTGGCAATGTCGAGACAATGTAAGAATAGTTAATTTTACTTTTACATAATTAAAAATGAAATGTACCACAACTCTGGATCAACACACAAATGATCGTGGAGTTATGAAAAATTCAGTTTACAAGCATTTAGAGAAACACAATGCTCGCTGTTCTGTTGTGAGTAGTCAGGTAGTGCTTACGCCGGGAAGATCGCTCCTTCTCAACTGTAGCCTACATGTCATGAATGGCATGACATACAAAGTTTCAATATGTGCTTTGTGCAAAAAGGCATATTGCATTTGGAGCGACGATCAGAAACTTTGCCGAGATTATTTCTTTTTTTGGAATAACCCGTTCCTCTGATGTCGTCTACACATGATGGTACAACGCTTTGTGGATAACTGTGGTTGATGATTCGGTTGTGATTAGCCCTGTTTTTCTTTTCAGAAGTAGCAAAGGGTAAATACTAAACTAAAGTAACGGATCATTCATAGTAGCCAAAGTTTGCTTTTCATGTTTTGAACACGTCGAATCTTCGTAAAAACTGGTCAACTTCACTTGCCGAGATTGTGCAATGACGCAACAAAAACTGCCTGGGATTTAGATAAAACGATAAATTGCACTATGAGTCCCATTGCGTTTAGTTCTAAGTTTAAATGTGTGATTGATGACTTGACTCGCGGTTGACTGCGGCCACTGTGTATACAATAGCAGAAGCGATGAGTCATTTCGAGGCCGATTGCCAAAATATAGGAATTTAGACAAAATTTCTGAACAACCTGTGACAAAATGCTTATTGTGAACCACACAATGTTCCAAAAATAACCAAATTAGGTTTAAACGATGCTCAAATGATAAAAAGTAAAAGTCAAGAAATATCAGCGCTTTAGGAAAATTCCTTCTATATAAAATTTCAAAACTAGTGAAGGGCGGGACCATCAGGTCCCGGCTGATAACAGGTCGAGTTGCCACTGCTAATCTGGTATGTGTCGAACAAAAGACGATTTAAAATCTCCATCTAATCTGGTCAGTGTTGCCATTTCAAAATTGAAAAGTTTTCGGTGTTGGTCATAATAAATAAGTCAACTTCCGTGTACTTTCTGTTGACGTATAATAAAAAATGATTTAACTTTGTTCACAATTTCCATGTGTGAATTTTAAAGAAATGTTTGCTTTCTTTGACCCAATTTTAGATGTTTCAAAAGTGTAGAATGGCGGTGTTAAAAAATCTGGACTCTAGCCGACTTTGGTCATGTAAAGTGGTTTATTGCAGCAAATCAACCAGACCAAGACTTGTTTACGGTCTGAGTATGGAGCGGTTTGTTTGACCACAAACCTCTGGAACTTTTTTGATAGCAGACAACAGTATCAAGGTTGCCAGATGGGTAAATGGTGCAATAAACTTTGACATATAACACAGTGAAAGTTAAAACAACTTAGTAATACGAATAAAAACTCCAACATAAACCAGACAAAAATTTGGTAAAAAATGATGCAGTTAAACTTTATTATTATTTATTTATTATAAATAAAAAGCATAAAACTAATTGCTTTTTCAGTAGGCTACTATTGTAATTAACCTCGGCCTTGGGGTGACGTTGCGATTCTACGCAAACTACGTCAACAATTGATAGGCCTAATAGCAACAGTCCCTAACTCATTACAATTCTTAGGCCAGCGATCGAGTAGTTAAAAGTAAAAGTTAGCAATACCAACTATATACCTTTACCAGGGTTGCTTATATACAGTATAGTAACTATTTTTTGCAACATCATTGACCAAAAACTTCATTTTTTTTCAAGTACCGGTACACAAAAAGTGATCTTGAAAGTGATCTTGATCTTCAAGATCACGATCTTGATCTTGATCTTCAAGATCACTTAGTTTGGTGATCTTGATCTTGATCTTCAAGATCACCAATACTGGTGATCTTGCCCATCTCTGGTTATAATGCTCAGCCCTAATGTTGTGTCTGTTCATATCTAACCTGTGAGCAAAAAGTATAAATAGAGAACATACAAAATTTTTATTTTTGGTGGCAGGTTTGGGAGAGGCTTGAGCCCCCTAAGCCCCATGCTGGGTGCGCTACAGACCCCCAGTGTAGGGTTTTGCTAATAATTGGCTATATTTTTAGTGTAGACTTTTGGTTATTGAGAGGCTCTGAGTATCTAGCTACAATGGTAATTTAGGCTTCTGTCTCTAGGGATATGATTAGCCTACTTACAAAAATTAAACAAGTTAAATGTAATATTAATGTAGCCTATTTATTATGAATCAATTGTTACAAGTTCGGGAAATTGAGAAATATGTCTAACTAATTTAGTTTATTGAGACCGGTGTCAGAAGAGTGACATTCTCCCGTCGTGAATTTTACCTTCTCGTTCTGGTGTTGTTCAGTCTGTTCACTGTGCAAGTCTGTCTCTGAGTGTTTGCATTTTTCAATTTCCCGCTTATTTCATAATATAGGCCTACCGGTAGTACGTTTTATCAGTAATAGCCTATCGTGAGAGTTATGAAGGCAAAACTGGTTACATAGTTGTGTCGCTTTAGAAATACAGATGTGTTGAGCTAAATTCCATGTGAGTGACATTGGTTAACAAGAAGCGTGACTTAAATTCCATGAGAACAGAATTTAGGTTTTGAATTTGCAGCGTTGAAATGCATTTTGCAATTCTGATAAGTTTCGGTTAAATGTTAAAATATAAATTTGTTGCTTAAAAACATGGTGGCCTACATGTTACAACTTCTCAAGTAACAAGTAACTTTAGGGAAACTTTAAAAGATCATCTTTCAGAAGCTTTCTCAGTTCTCAGTCACCATTTTTTAACCTGTGCTCAATGGAAGATTGCCAGGTGCGCCGCAGAAAAATATAAATTGTTAAAAAGTCTGTTTTACTTCAGACGATAGCCTACCATATTTGTATACTTTCTGGATTTCAAATTGTATAATTTCGGTAAGTATGCTTTCAGTTTCTGTTTGCTGGAAAACTAGTTTAGTTTCTTAACTGGTGTAACATTTTGTTGAAGTTAAACTCAAGTTTTTTCACCCAAAGTTGTGCTGTGTCTTTTCATAATTTTAAATAGTAGGCCTAAAGGTTTTCACAATTGTAGATGAAAACGAACTGATGCTGCTTTTAGACTGATGCTGCGGTTCGCTGTGGTAATAGCAGTTTGCACTAGCTTTCTGAACACATAGCCTAGTTTCCTGGCGATGTGCAATGATAAAGTAAAGGTTTTATTTTTTATGAAAAAATGTCTTTCTTATTCGGAGTACCTGTATCTTATTGAACAGAGCCTGCCTAATACGAGTAGGCCTACAGCCAGGGCCGGATTTACCAGTAGGCAGAATAGGCAGTTGCCTAGGGCGGCAAATTATTGGGGGCGGCAAAATATACGAATATTATGGAATATATTACATTGATAATACTGCACGTGAATGTAATAATTCACAACAGATATATTCAGATATATAGCAATTAATAAATAAATCAAATGTAGTTATTACTACCTGAAGCCTTTACAAATTGTAAAGGCTTCAGATAGTAATAACTACATTTGATTTAATTCGCTCTGCTTTGCCTTTTTGCTTGGCATTGAGCACTTTTGTAGTATTAATAGTTTTCATTGTTTCAATTAATAAATAAGTTATCACATCACACACATTTATAAACAGCGCGGCACGTCATGTATGGCAAGTCATCGCCCCTAGAGTAGCCTACTTCACACTTGATTGGTTTTCAACAATATGTGCAGTTTAGCGCTTCCTTTAGTTATCTGTCTCGCTTAGTATGGAGGACTAGGCTTTGTCTGTGCAATTTTTATTAATCTTTGTTCGGTTTGTTTCACTGTTAGTAAATTTGAAGGAGCCTAGAAAAAATGTTTTTAGTCAATATTAGGTTGATGGAAAAGTTGCAGGCTATTTTGTGTACCGGTACTTGCCTTGATGCTTAAAGTATGTAAACAAGCCAAAAAGTAAGACTAGTTTACGAAAGAACTTTAGTTTCATGAAGTTTTATAAAAATGGCGGCATTGAGGACAAATGAGAACAAGTGCTTGTGTTGTATCAAAAAATCGAAAATCACCATCGAAAAATTTTTTGGGAGCGGCACTTTTCTCATCTGCCTAGGGCAGCACTTAGGCTAAATCCGGCCCTGCCTACAGTAGCCTACAGCCACAAAAAATTCACGTTTGTTTTGCTTGCGAGTGCACCATCACATTTTTAGATGTCTGCAGGTAGCCTACGCCTTGAGGTAGCCTACGCCCTGGAAAGATTAAGAAACACTGCTTTATATAAAGATTCAACACCAACCAACCTCAAAGACAGCTCTTGACACAGCGATACCTAACGGATGGAAGAATACAGTACAGACTAGCGATGCAAGGCGCGTTACGTACGCGGTCGCTTTTGACTTTTCCGCCGCGTGCTGCGCCGCGCCGCGTGGAAGGTTGAAATGACAAAGCCGCTCCACGCCGCTTGCTGCGTAAACTTTTAAAAACTTAAACTTTTGTAAACGTAAACTTTCAACTTTTCAAGAAAATCAGTTATAAAACTTCAAATTTAAATTGGAAACACGAATCAGTTTTTTCCTTCGGAAACACTAACCTGGAAAGGAAAAACCTAGAACATCACACAACTTAGGCGAAAGAGAAATTGAAAAAAGAAAACTAATTGGGAAAAATGATGGTTTGCGAAAATGAGAGAATTGAAAGGAGTTGCTTTTAGCGCCAAAAAACTCTCTTTCGCAAACCATCATTTTCCCCGATTAGTTATCTTTTTTCAATTTTCTCTTTCGCCTTAGTTGTGTGATGTTCTAGTTGTTACCAGCTGGAAAGCCATGCAAATAGCTTGCAGTTGGTTGACATGGTTTTGGGGCTGGCTTGTGAGGGAGGCTATACGAGTGTTTTTGGTTAATAGCCTAGCTGATAAGCTCAGTTACCAGGCTATAGGCCTAGCGCGCAACTACCGCATTAGTTACTATAACAGTGAGTTCAGGCTATAAGTTTTACTCTTGTGTGTGTAGTTCATATAGCCACTGACATTAAAATTACATTATTGCTTACAAAAAGTGTTCAAAAGTCCTGATACTGGATCCAGGAACATTCTCTTTAAAAAAACATGATATTTTAGAACTTAGATGCATTGCTGATAAAAAAAATATGATTTGGTTAGCCTAGTCCAGGCCTCGAAACTGAAGGCGGCCATCGCGGCCATGGCCGCGATTAACCTACAAAAACCGACATTTTGTCCGCCGGGTCTCACCCTTCCGTCGGCCGCATTTGTCCGCCATGACGTTCCGAGACAATTTTAAGCAAGCGGCCTTGTGAATAAAGTACTTTGCCACTTATAATCACAAAGGATTAGAAAGCAGTCAAAGCACCCGATAAATCACAATCACACGGTCTATGCTTGAATTGTTAACATTAATGATTGACCCAGCAGCTGATGTCTGACATCCGCATGATGCAAGTGACATCACAATACACTTTATTGATGCGATATATTCAGTCTTCGAAATTAGCCTCGGCAATAAAAATGCCAAGGCCACACGAGCGCTTGTAAGGTTAGGGTTAGACATTCCTTCCAGTCGTTATGGCACAGCCATAGATTTGTTCCTTAAACAACACCCTGATGGAGCTCTACGAAAAAGAAAGAGGCGTGTGGATTGGTATCAAGCCCGAAAGCGCAAAACGTGGACGCTTCATTGCGAATGGCGAAGACAGTGTAGATTTGCAGCTAAGCGATGAGCCTCTTGATGCACATGTCTGATTCCAGTGACGACGCGATAACCTCGTGGTCCGATACAGCATCTGATGATTCCGACTAGTTCTTTATCAAACAGACTTTGTGTTGTTCGCAGTACCCCAATTATGTTACTGTACATGTAAATCGAGGCAATCTTCTCGCAGGGAGCTATTAATTTGTATGGTACCTGGTTGAGCAATTAACGTTATTTTATGATCATTCAACGTTGTTAGATGTCGAGTTAACGTAAAACAAACGTATATTTCTTATTGGGCATTGTTGTTACGCAATATAACCCGCCGGAATATTAAATCGATTTGTGCTGACTCGAACGTTGAATCAACGCAAAATTAACTTAATTTCCCCCCCATGAGTTATTTAACGTGAATTACTGTAACAGCGTGCGATGTGCGTATCTTGTTGCTCGCTTCATCGCTACTTTTGGTAGCCTATTACTACATCACAACAAATCAAACAATGCCGTCGTGATAAACTACTCTAGTATATTTTTCGCTTCCCGTTTTACATGTTTTGGAACAATTGTTTCGTAATAAACGTTCACAGTAATTGCCGAGGCAATTTCAACTTTTGTCGTTTGGCCTGGGCAACGTTTCTGCCGCAGTACAAATGTGCTAATTTTGAAGACTGAATTGATGCGTGTCGGAGTTCCGATGGCCGCCATGTGCTTGTGATTGGCCGCCGAACAGCTTGCTTCAGTCGGACACGTTTGGCCGCCGAAAAAAAAAAAGTTGTTTCGAGGCCTGCTAGTCAATTAGTGCACAACTGTACTGGTACGGTACGTACCGTTACCGTACCAGTTATATGCCATGAGTGCTTTTTGCCACAATTGACTTTCTAAAAAATAATGCGTTAAAATATTTTTTGAAAATTTTATATTTGCGGTGTGCGGTGCAGTGTCAAAGTTCCAGATAAATTGCAGTATGCGGTGCGGTGTGTGGATAGATGATTCAGTTGTGGTGCGGTGTGCGGATAAAAAAATTGGGTTTGCTGCATCTCTAGTACAGACAGTAACACCAACACCAAGCGGAAACTTACAAAAATAGCTTATCAATCTGGTTGATGGTCCTAGCTTGATTGAGTCGGTGGTTTTAGGCCTAAACTGTGAAACAGTCAAAGTTAAAAGTTTAAAAAAGGACTTTTTTATAACGAGGATGAAGATTCCCAGAATCATTCAGCTTAATCAAAACTGCCTATTGACGTATTGTTAATTTTGTTGTAAAAATGACATCAAAAACTTAAATTTACAAAGGTGAGATGCATCATAGGCGAAGAGATATGTTGTGGAAGTGGAAATCAACCTGTTGATTTCACAATCACATGCAATTATAATGGCAGTGGCTATTTGACCGGCGCCGGTCTTTGAATCTGAAACACTATTTGACCGGTCATAACGTCACTATACAGTCACTTTTTTTTCCTAGCAAAAGACGAGAAGCGCGTATATAAGTTCTAAATTCGACAATATTATTCAACTCGATCTGTGGCGCGTGCAATACTTTGCCTGATTCTATACTTGAGGAAATGAGTTCGATACTACCCGGAAGCGTTCTTTTTAATTTTTTTTAACTACATTTTGACCCGAAGTGCATTTTTGTAGTCAATTTTTAATTTGAGTTTCCTACAGCCCAAGTTTTTATGTCTTTTCAAATGTGAGTAATAAAGTTAGAGTTTTTTTAATTTGCTGGAATTTGAGAATTTCTCTAGGTAATTTTTCGTTTGTGGCCGTGCTAACTACTGATATATAGCCTACTACATAATTTTTCATTCAGGCACGTTTTAAACCTTTCAAGGTTTTGCCACCTTTTCCCATTCATTAACGTGCTGGTAGGTCTATATCGATTTTTGTAGTTATAATATTATCTTTTTCGTCCCGGACGCGTTAATGACAAAAAATAAAATGATTGATTGATTGATGTGACATCATGTGACCGTGTTTGCCGAACAAAGCATTACATTTTTGCTCTCAACAAGTTAGTTATATACAATGCTTTTTTTAAAAAGATGGTAATGGTATGTAAATGTAATACAACTCAAATTAAAAATTGACTACAAAAATGCACTTCGGGTCAAAATTTAGTTAAAAAAAAGAGGAACGCTTCCGGGTAGTATCGAACTCATTCCCTCTAGAATAGGAGCCGGCAACGTATCGCACGCGCCACAGATCAAGTTGAATGAAATTGTCGAATTTAGAACTTATATACGCGCTTCTCGTCTTTTGCTTTGAAAGAGAAAAAAAAAGTGACTGTATAATGACGGTCAAATAGTGTTTCAGATGCAAAGACCGGCGCCGGTCAAATAGCCACTGCCAATTTTAAAATGTTTCTGGAAACTGCAGAAAAACGGAAACTGCAATCAGCGACTTCGACTTTGTTCTATTTTTTTCTATTGATCTATTCAGTTTGTTTGTTTGCGGAAACTTCAAACAGCAATTTCGGCTTTTTTAAATTTTTTCTCAATCTTTTCAGGGTACAAACTGAGGGTACGAACTGTTCAGGGTACGAACTAGGTTGCACCCACAAAAAGTACCTATATCATATAAGTTCTAAATTCGACAATTATATTCAACTGGATCCGTGGCGCATACATTAGCTCTCGCGCTGGTGTTCCAGAGGGAATGAGTTCAATACTACCCGGCAGAGCAGCTTTTTTTTAACTAAACTTTGACCCGAAGTGATTTGATCGTTAGGCTGCTGCATTTTTGTGTTCAATTTTTAATTTCAGTAGCCTACAACCCAATTTTTTATGTCTTTTCAAATATGAGTAATAAAGTTAGAGTTTTTTTAATTTGCTGGAATTTGAGAATTTCTCTGGGTAATTTTCCATTCGTCATAAGAGGATGTGACCATGTTTGCCGAACGACGCATTACATTTTGCTCTCAACAAGTTAGTTTGGTGGCTGTAAAGTGTAAAAAGTTATATATATATACAATACTTCTTTAAAGAAATGGTTTCATCAACGTCAAGTTTACTTTTAGGCAGTGTTTTTAGAAGGCAATTTAGTTTGAAGTAATATGCTTCTGGGGAGTATCTAACTCATACCCTTAGGGATATTATAGCCTGAGAAACATTGTACGCGCAGCTGATTCAGTTGAATAAAACTATTGAATTTCTAACTTGTTGAGAGCAAAAATGTAATGCGTCGTTCGGCAAAAACGGTTATAATCATAAATGTTAATACAGAAATCTCTGTTCTGTTCCTTGTAACTTTGTGTTCATGTTCTTCTTCATCTTTCGTGTAAGACAGGATTGTTCAGATTTCAGAGTAAGTGATGGAAAGCCAGATGAGTGTAGCTTTGCACAGTTCTGCTATGCCAAGCAGTTCATTTGGCGCCTTAGTTGTGAGTAGCAGAGACCGGAGTAATGAACCTCGTGGCCATGTAAACTAGCCCATTTTCTGGAAACTAATAGTTAGTTCTGAAACCTCAAAATTATGTTTTGGGCACAAGGCTACCATGCTTTGTGTTGTGCCAATGTGCCATTACGGTAGGGTAGGCCTATGTTGTGTCACCAGTTCTTTGTTTTCTGAGACAAACTACAAAAACGTAATTTTGAAGACCATAAATAAATCCAGTTTTTTCTTTTTGGTAAGCTAAGAACAACTTGTACTAGAGAAGTTAGTTATTCAGATTTTTGGTCTAGAACAGTGGTTCTTGAACTTTTTGAGAATTGCCTCCCTTTTACAATTCTAATAAAATTTGCGCCCCACCTTGTTTCAAAATCAAAAAACATTAAGCAGAACTGCAATTCATTTCCAGGTAAGTTGCATCAATGCGAAGGATGTAACTTTTTTTGGATACCAAATGTTTAATTTGAGGATTAGTAGCGCATAATGCACATCTTAGATCGGCTTCACATTCAAGTTTGTTTCTAGATTTTGTTTTTATGTTCACGAGAGTAGAAAAACCATTTTCGCACAAGTAAGTGGATGAAAATGGAAGAAGTGTGCGTATAGCCACAGCACCCATACTCTTGTAAATGTGCACATATTTCTCCCAGAATCTGTTAGTGGCATTGCTTTAAGGTTGTCCCTTGCAATAGAATTTCATTTTAGCTTCAAGAATTCTTCTTGTAAATTGTCGGGAAGAATTTTCTCGTTTAGACGAAAAGGATTCCTTGTCATCTGCCATTCTGGAAGTTCGGTATCACCAAAGTGTGGAAAATAGCATTCAAATTCTTGTTTCCAAAGTTGAACGTGGTACTCCACTTCGAACTTAAGCTCGCCCTTCAGTTCAATTTGGTTTTTCTCAAGGACAGTATCAAGGTTGGAAAATTAAGCTGCGTTTCCTTTTTGAACTCGAAAATGCCACAGCCCCAGTTTTGCTATGAAAGCATCATAGTTCTTGATGCGATTAGTATTCTTGCCCTGCAGGAGCAGATTTAAATTATTAAGGGCTTCGAAAATGTCCACGGGGTGAACATTCGGGTGGACGGGGTGGACTTCGAAAATGTCCAACTAGACGATGCCAAAATCTGAAAGACGCTTCTACAACTTCTGCCGCCGACGATTGGCCAAAGCACTCGCTGCTTGCAATCTTCAATTTTTTAAAAGACTCTTTTTTGCATTGGAAAAAAGCTAAAAGTTTACTTCGGTGGTCAATGTGTTTGTTTTTGAAGATGATGCTGCTGTGTACAAGTTGGTCTCAAACCGTCATTGCTCAGATTTTAAAAATATATGTCGCATTGTGGTACAACTTGGTCACTTACGATGGCATCTATAAAGCCAAACTTCAGATAATCTTTGTCATACTTTCTCTTTTTCCCCACTCATTTTATGTCAATAGAACTGATTATTTAAAAATAAACCTGATTGAATCAATGCTAAAATTTAAAACAATAGTTTACGAATGGTATAATACTATTGAACAGTAGAGTTGGGGATGCTGTTGTACTTCTAGCTTCTGTCACTTGTTGGTCAGTCGTTGTCCGTTATTGTTTCAACTAAAGCTCGAGGCTGTTGTGTTACGAGAGTTAAGGTGTCTCGCAAATATTTAGCTAAAACATCACAAAGCATGCGAGATGTGACAACAACAACACGCTCTACAAACACTGTGCCACAGTAAAACAAAGTTTCATCTTCATCAATCAACTGTCCAGCGTAGTTGTGAAAACATGTTTAGTCATAATTCATACAGATTGCAGAGTTTCTCAATTTCCTGTGCCCCCCTTGTGAGCCTCACACGCTCCCCAGTTTAAGAACCACTGGCCTAGGAGATGTTGTTGTAGAACTTATAAAAAATTACTGCAGGTTCAGGTTGATTTTTTGGATAATGTTGAGTTGTAATTGTTGACTCAACTTTAGTGATAGATTATGAACCAACTGGTTCATAAAGCCCCAGACAAGTTGGAAACCTGTGTGTTGAATGTTGTTTATTCATTCTAGGCTAAATCCAAAGTAGTAAATAGTTTTGCGCTACAGTACATGAAAACAATGGTGAGGTTCAGTGGGAAGAAGAGATCAGTTTGTTATGTTAGACAAATGCTACAATTTGATTCCACTAAGATTAGATAAATTTTTATGGGAGATTTTAAAATAGATTTTTATTTTAGACTATTAAGATAGATTTTTATGGGAAGATATTAAACCTGCACTTCAAGAAGCCTCCTCTTAGTGCTGTAAACTATATATATACGGTATATATGGGTCTGCTACTATTCGGTGAGTCCAATTCGGTGAGTTCCTAACCTCTAACCCCTAACCCTAAAACGGCAATGATAATTAGGCTACGGTACCCGATAATTGAAAAAAAATTGAAAAAATCACCGAATAGGGATCGGACTCACCGAAACGGGCCATTCCGGGTATATATACATGCGGAAAAAGACCAAATCAAACAGTTTTTTTTGCAAACCCATCTTCCTAAAATAGACAGTGAGATCCTTAGGCTTAATTGAATTTAATTACAATCTTAACACTCTATACCTAATTGTGTGCACAAGTGAGGTGTTTTTCTTTAACTGCATTTTGCTGACTTGTTTTAATAATCATTTGCTTCGTACGGTTAGACATTGTTCTGACTCATCATCAGGCTTAACTACCAGTAGTTGTATTTATATGCAAAAATTCTTATTTGTTCTTTCATTTGTTGATCAACCAACAGTTTTCTTACATAGTTTGTTAAATAATAGCCTAAGTGTTGCTTGAGCTTTAAATGAAATTTTGGGCAGCTATCAAACAAATTTAACATTGGTTCTTAATAGTATTATAATACCCAGGCTGCAATGCTTGGGTCACTAATTTTCTTGATTATTGAAAAGACCAATGTCCATTAAACATAACACGCACTGTCGCACTGGGTATATACCTAAGCTCTTACCGAATATTTTGTGCAATAGTTTTGTTCTAGCATTTGTTAACTGAATTTATGTTTCATGTATTTCACATTTCAAACATTTAAATTGACACTCATACAGCTTGAAAAAGTATTTATGAATTGCCAAAGTAGAACCATAAAACTTGGACAAGGAAAACTTGAAAATTAATTTATTGCACTCCTGTAGATTTGTTCTGTCACCTGCTATAGATTGGTCCTATGTCACAAGTTCAATAAAAGAATATTTTGTTTTCTTTAAAATGCGCAGTGCAATCCATCACAATTGATCTGATCATTTTATAATCACATTTCACTCAACTGTATGCCAGACATAATGTTGTTTGAAACATGTTTGTAAAACCTAGTAGGCCTATATAAGGATGGAAGATGGTCTTGGAAACTTTAGCACTTGCATAATTTAAGCCTAGTAACCACTCACGCTATTTACACAAAGCTCATTTTGCAGCTATGCTTTTTTGTTATTATAATATAATTTTTCTGACAAAATTGTTCTCAATAAATTCCTGAGTTAGGGTGAAAACTGAAGAGGTATCAACTATAGTATAATGGTTCACCCTTCAAAGCCATGCAAATCTGTAAAATCAAATAGGTTGGAAGAAGTACAATGTTTTATCACAAACGGTGCAAGTCATGAATTTGTAAAGATGATAACTATTACTATTATATTAAAAAAAACTAAAGATAACATCAAATGTTTGTGGCTAATTCAGATGCTGATGGACCTTTTTGTATTACTGAAATTTAGTAATTAACTTAATACGTGAAATTCACATAGGCCTACAATGTGTATTGGTACTTTCATTTTTGTGTGCCACAAGTAGCTTACGCAGAGTACAGACAAAGCAGAACAATAAGTAGGCTAGCTGTTGATAAATTTTGTAAAACAGGTTCTAACCTTAAATAGTAGAGCTCTTCATCATTTAGAATTTAGATCATAGTTGAAAAATGTAATTCCAGACAAACAATCAGGTTTGGATTTTATTTTTTTGTTATGGTTAATGGCTCGGTTGTTAATTCCCAATATCGAGAACCAGAGCAGAGTTTGCGGGGTCTGCTACTATTCGGTGAGTCCGATTCGGTGAGAACCCTATTCGGTGATTTTTTTGAAATTTTTTTTGAAAATTACCGTCCGTAGCCTAATTAAAACCCTAAACCCCCTAACCTCAAACCTAAAAACCAAAACCCCAAAAACCCAAACCCCAAAAAAACCCAAACCCCCAAAAACCCAAACCCCTAACCCCAACCCCAAAAACCCCCAACCCCCAAAAACCCCCCTAACCCCAAAAACCCCTATCCCTTAACCCCTATAACGGCAATGATAATTAGGCTACGGCGCGCAATAATTTAAAAAAAAAATCACCGAATAGGGCTCTCACCGAAAAAGGCTCTCACCGAAAAAGGCTCTCACCGAATCGGACTCACCGAATCGGGCCATTCCGGAAAAATTCATACTCCCAAACCAACATGGTTCATGATACCCAGATGAATAGTTTTATAAAAAAAAAATTCAACAACAGCAATATTTCTGATATTTATTGACTGTGCTTGTGATATGTGCAAGGTCCCGAGTGATATATACTATCTAAGTTGAAACTTTCATAGCCCTACCAACTTAAATGAGATGGAGAGAGTTTTAGATTTTTCTTGATCATATTGCTCCGGTCTCCCTTACTTTCTTGTTTCTGTTTTGAAGGTTTACCGTACCTAAAATTTGTAGTAATGATTGTTGGGGAACTGTGGTTGATATAATAATATTTGCAAGGGTGCACATGCACTAGAATTTGTGAAATCATGGAAAATGATTCAGGTAAATTGGAAATATCTGAAGAATTTAAATAATTGTTAGTCTTGGTTTGTTTTCACAGTTCTGTAAATGTCTTGTGTGAAAGAAATGTTTTTTTTTAGAAACCTGTAATAAATTAGTGCTTTACTTAGGCCTTTTTCTGTTTGAAAATTAATGGCGATTTATTTGTAACAGAATCTAATGGTAGGGTGGGCCACACAAACGACAACGAATTTGAAATTCTAGACTTATCTGAACGCAGAGTTGCACGACGTTCTGGTAGAAACTTCTTTGGAAAGTTGTATGATGGCGCTATGTCATTGTCTTTTGAATCCCCTGTGTCGCAGGTTGCAGTTGGAGGTCTAAGTGGTTGGTAAGTTGTGTGGCACATTATGTCTTTTGTCTTAATCATATTAAAATAGTTTTACCTTAAATGTATATATTATTTTTGTGTTTTTATTTGGCCGTCTTCTAACAACTCTAGTCCAAAATGAGGCGTTGGATCTTTCTTGGGTATTTTAATGTTTTTGATAAAGTTGTGCCACGTGCTTATGAAAAGTGCAACAAACTTAGATATTTCCAGAATGGCTCGTTTTGGAGAATTTACTTCAAAGAATCCGATTCAAAGATGCCAATACGGAGAAATCCCAACTCGGAGACAGATTTTTTTTGGGGAAATCAATTCGGTGATTTTGTGAAAATTTAATGGCGGCTTCTGTTTATTTAGAGAATTCGTAGGGATCATTTAGGCAGGTGTTTTTGTGTTCACCTTTCAATACCCATGCAAACAAGACAGTTATAACATTGTTTCAGTGAGGTAGATGTAAATTAACTGATATCTTGCGGGTATAGGTTATAGCGATATAATTTAGCAACAATTATTTTATAGATTGGGCAATTAACCAAACCTATAATCGTTGATGTCACAGTGGTAGATCATGTTAGTAACGTGAGGGGAGAGGCGATTTCATGATGTATAACAAAGAAAAGTAGTTGGCCTACAGGTTGATAAAATTAATTTATTACGTTTTAAAGGAAACGATTGCCAGATTCGTCATTAATGTGTTGAGACCGTGATAGTCATTCATGCGTAACAAATATGGATATGAAACGCTTTTTTTTTGTGGGTCTGCTACTATTCGGTGAGTCCGATTCGGTGAGTTCCTAACCTCTAACCCCTAACCCTAAAACGGCAAACATGGCCCTAAAACATGATAATTAGGCTATGGTACCCGATAATTAAAAAAAAAATTGAAAAAATCCCCCGTTAAGGGATCGGACTAACCGAAACGGGCCATTCCGGTTTTTTATATATACTTTAGTTGAGGCTTTTTTGCTGAGAATATATTTGATTAACCTCTATTGTTAACAATGAAACGCGGTTTGACAACTTTTTTTTTCTCTTGCTGAGACTGTATATAGTTAGTTAACCTTTATTGTAAGCTTTTTTTCCTTTTTACTTCCTTTTTTTTGAATAAGCAGATGCCTCTGTGGGATTTTAGAATTTTCCGAAAAAGGCTTTCTCTGAATGGGCATCTCCGTAGTCCGTATCGGTTTCTGCGAATAGTAGCAGACCGGATATTTCTGTGTCGTCAAACTTTTGAAAAGATAACTTTTTACACATCAGACAGGAAGCAGCAAAAGAGCATAATCAAGACAAAAGCTGCCTGTTCAGCCTAGGAGTAGAGACGCTACAATATATAAGGAGTTAGCCCCTTCGAAAAGTAAGGACCCTATCATCTTCAAAGCATGTATCAGATGCTTTTCAGTCATTCTGCCTATATTTTATGACAAGAAACTTTCTTTTCTATGCATACCCAGAATAAAGGCCTTGTTTCTGCTCAGGCTTACAGGTTTTCTTTTCAAAAAAGTTGGAAAATCTGCTGCCTCCGCAGTTGGAGGAGGATTGATTCTTCTGCAGATTGCTCACAAAACCGGTTACATTACTATTAACTGGAAAAAAGTGAACAAGGATGCTGGTACAGTGCAAAAAGAAGTTAATCGCCACATAAACAGAAGCAGGACGGGATTTAAATCCTTTGTTGCAAAAGTAAGTACTTTTAATGCTCACTCATGAATCAAGTTTGTCACGCTGTGTGCTTCAAGATATTAGCCATATTGATTGTTTATTAACATTTAAAGTTTAATTTTTATTTGCTATTTAGTAGTGAAAACATATTTTGTTCATGCTGAACTGAGCTTTGCAGAACTCTGCTAACTTTATCTTTTACTGAAAATGTAGCAATGCATCACGTCCAACAGGGGTCCACGTCTTTCAGGTGCAGACAGTTAGGTGCCTGCCAAATATGTGTGCGCACTGTGGCGTTAGGATATTTAGGTGCGGTGCACTGTGTCTGTGGCACCCGGTCATTTAAATGCTATTCGGTGTGTCAAATTACACTCATAATCAGAAATGCTTGATTACGCGACAGCTCTCCCTTCTGTGTTACAAAGTAAATTTTAGTTTGAAACATATCCGTTAGGGTGGAGTAAAAAAAATAAAAATCACTAATTCAAAAAACGTCCCCTCTCAATAGTTGCCTTTGGTCCCAAAACTAAGTTTAAAAGTGGTTTTGGGAAGTTGCCTCGAATACTCAGGTGACAACCTTGACGCAAAGGTCATGCGGGGGTCAAATCCCATAAAAATGCCATAACTCTGTGAGCGGTGATGCTAGGGAGCTAATTTTGATGCCTAAAGAAGCAGAATGTGCACTTTCCTATCTGTCTCAAAAAAAGTTTTTTTCGAAATTTCACTAGATATATGGTTATTTTCACAAAATGTAATTTTCGGGTCAAATATGAATAACACATAGCATTATGCACAGTTTAACATCACCATAACATAATCACTCCACAAGAAATCAGCATAATGAGTATGATATATCTCTAACCAATGAAACACACATTTGAGTGGCTTTAGAGCAAGCACAAGCACAGGATGGTAACAACAAACAAATATAAAAGTGGGTTTCATAATATTACAATAGCTTAGACGACAGACGTTAAATGCCAGTTTTATGCAGGGGGAAATGGTATCGGCAGGAGGACCTAAGATTGAAATTGCTTTTTGGTATTGTATTGCTTCATCAGTTTTCGTGACCGAATCTTTAGCCTGATCAGACCGTCACGTCTGTTGAAGCCAGCTATTGCTGATGAAGCTTCGGTTACAAGCTTTATGTGGCGCTCCACAGTTTAATTATGGCATGGGTTGCGCATAATGAGCTTTTCTTCTTTGATTTTTTCGATGTCGCAGTTACTCAGGTGTCGAATTTCTGGTGGTTCGTTAGTTTGGTCAGAATTTAAGTTCACAAGTTTGTAGTAAGATTTAGCATGAACGTTGATTGCTGGAACATTGAATTTTCTCATATGGACAGAAGCTACGGATTCTTCCCCATCGGCTGGCTCATTTTGGACTGGTGCTGCTTCGCTTTCAGGCACTTCATTTTCGATTGAAAATTGTTCAATGACCCTCTCAAACTAAGGATTTTGTTCACAGCTAAATGACGAACTGTCTCACCATCATCTGCCAACATCCCCAAGAGAATGTTTTCTTGGTGCGCAAAGAATGCATTTCGCTTAAGGACATCCAGTGCAATCTTCTTGACTTTATTGTTCGGAAATTTGACGACTCTTTGTAGCATGTTGAAGAAGTTTTTCGGTCCATCTGTGATCGTGTGGTAGTGCTTGATTTCAAACCATGCCGGAAAGTAAACTCTAATGCAAAATTCTACGATTGTTGTGAATGTTGTGGTCGTTGTACAGAAACATAGAAACGGGGTATGTTACAGGCCAAGGTCAGCCAACTTGCATGGGAAAGTCCTCCAACTTCGAGAAGCTCGAGATCTTCATCAACAGTGCCCAACATTACGGCCATGCAGATTCTGTACCCATAATATTCGTCATTTAGCTGTGAACAAAATCCTTAGTTTGAGAGGGGTCATTGAACAATTTTCAATCGAAAATGAAGTGCCTGAAAGCAAAGCAGCACCAGTCCAAAACGAGCCATCCGATGGGGAAGAATCCGTAGCTTCTGTCCATGTGAGAAAATTCAATCATGCTAAATCTTACTACAAACTTGTGAACTTAAATTCTGACCAAACCAACGAACCACCAGCCATTCGACACCTGAGTAACTGTGATATCGAAAAAATCAGAGAAGAAAAGTTCATTATTTGCCACCCATGCCACAATCAAGCTGTGAAGCGCCACATAAAGCTTGTAACCGAAGCTTCATCAGCAATAGCTGGCTTCAACAGACGTGACGGTCTGATCAGGCTAAAGATTCGGTCACAAAAACTGATGAAGCAATACAATACCAAAAAGCAATTTCAATCTTAGGTCCTCCTGCATAAAACTGGCATTTAACGTCTGTCGTCTAGGCTATTGTAATATTATGAAACCCAATTTTATATTTGTTTGTTGTTACCATCCTGTGCTTGTGCTTGCTCTAAAGCCACTCAAATGTGTATTTCATTGGTTAGAGATATATCATACTCATTATGCTGATTTCTTGTGGAGTGATTATGTTATGGTGATGTTAAACTGTGCATAATGCTATGTGTTATTCATATTTGACCCGAAAATTACATTTTGTGAAAATAACCATATATCTAGTGAAATTTCGAAAAAAACTTCTTTTGAGACAGATAGGAAAGTGCACATTCTGCTTCTTTTGGCATCAAAATTAGCTCCCTAGCATCACCGCTCACAGAGTTATGGCATTTTTATGGGATTTGACCCCCGCATGACCTTTGCGTCAAGGTTGTCACCTGAGTATTCGAGGCAACTTCCCAAAACCACTTTTAAACTTAGTTTTGGGACCAAAGGCAACTATTGAGAGGGGACGTTTTTTGAATTAGTGATTTTTATTTTTTTCACTCCACCCTAATATCCGTGTGCAGTGCCTGACTATGCAAGTACAGCCAAGAACCCGCTTAGCAAGCTCTTTTGTTTGCACTGGCGCACGAGGTGTAAGAATGAAGATTTTTATTTAAAAGCAATAAACAAAATACGTAAAAAAAACTCAATAAACATTCAAAAGGTAAGTTAAAAAGTTAAGGTCCCACGTGAAAGTTGTGGCTTACTCCTCGAAGAAACTCCCTCATTGTTTGACTAGGGCCGCCACTTTTCACGATGAAGCGATTTGCTAAAGTTAGCAGCCTTTCGTCTGCATCTTTATACTTTCCATGCTTTGTGAGCGGTGCATATATCCAGTAATCATTGCCCATACTCCAGATCGCGAGATTTTTGTACCTTCCGCAAATTGTCGATTAATTTTCAAATTGTTGGGTTCAAAGCCCAACTGGTGGGCTATGATATCCCTATCTGGTGGGCATGTGACAACTTTTCTACCTCTTCAATCATGTTTACTTTAGTGTTTAGTTCGTGTTTTAAAACTTATTTATAGTGTGTAACATTTATATCCATTGTTTAATCTTGCAGTTTTGCGTTCTTGTAGAAGCTTTGAATCACTGACGCAGGCCCGGTCACCGCGATTGTCAGATTAATGTTTCGTTTGTTGTTGAAGTGTTGTTGACGAGGAATTATTCCTTTTATTAGATGCCGCTGAATGGAGAGCTGTCCTTGAAACGTGTTGCTCAAGCGCACACCCCGAGACTCCGAGAGTCAAACTAGCGTCGCTTGATCTTGAAGCTTCTTCGTTCGTGAAGTCAGACGCTTAACGAACTGAGCTATCTGGCGGATTATGTGCAATTACTAATGTTGACCTGACCGAGCACGAAGGTTCCACGCCCCACTCTTGAACCAGACCACGACTTGAGGAACACCATGTAAAACAGTTTAAGCGCACTTTCTAAAAAATAAGAATTCGTTTCCAGTGGATTTTGGTTGGAAAAAGGGGGTGGGGTTTGAGATGGTGCTCATTGGCACTACGCACGACTTTCCTTCCGGATGTTGTGTAGAGTTGCTACTTTAAAAGTAGCGCGCTGCCTGCTACCGCTACTCGGGCTAAAGTAGCTCGCGCTACCGCTGTTTCTCTTACACGGAGACATCACTCTGTGACGTCAAAATGACCTTGAGAACGATTATTATGCGTTTACACTTCCATTTCAACGTTGTTATAGAAAACATTGTTAGGTGATATTTATTGCTACGCATCTTTCGCAAATACGAGCATTTCAACATGCGAGTCGCTGAGTCCTGCCCGCTTTGGTTTGAGAACGTCTTTTCCAACTGGCAAAAGCACTGGAAGGAATGGCCAATGGTGCTGTGGTATTTATTGAACAGACGTTTTAAATCGGCACTATCGAAGCTGAAGGACTTCCTTCTGTCTGAAAAAGCACTTTCACACTTGACGTTTCTTTCCGTACCGACGATTCATGCGATGACACTAACATACCGAAAAATTCATCCTCGCAGCCGTGACTGGTTTTGGTGTCACTTTTGTCGGTATCAACGTGGCTTGACGTTCCTGCAATGGTCGAATGATTTCTGCCTTAATGTTTTCGCGCATTGTTGCTTTAAAAATCTCCAAAAACGAATCATTTTTTAAACTTTAAAATGGGAAGAAGCGGGAGTGCGACTAAAAAAAATGTAACGCATCTTCGCTATATTGGAAAAAAGCGCCGCTACTCCAACAAAAATGTAGCTCCACTACTTTTTTGTTAGCGCTGGCGGAGCAGTTACAACTACCAAAAAAGTAGCGGCGCGCTACTGCCTACCTCTGTCTTTACTCTTAACGTTATAGGTTTGGTGGCATTAACCTAAGCTTACATAACACATTAAACTAACTACTTGTTTTTTTTTTCAGCTGCAAAATGTATTGAGACACAATGCCGCCGTTTCTGTGGGTTTCAGTGGAGGCTTTCTGATCGGTATGGCGTCTTGACCTCGTCTATTCGCAAACGAACGTGTGAACACTGTGATGACTTCATCGAATCAGTGACGAAATCACGAAGTTTGGCGTTCCTATCATGATATCACTCCATCGTTTGTCATCCAATTTGCAAATTTATCTACAAATATCGGTGTTGTTGTCGGTTGCGCGCTGTGCAGTTGTCCCTTATTTTCTTACATTTAATCGAGCTACCTTCTTTGTTTCAGTTACATCTTGACGACCTAGAAGTTCTGTTAAATCCAGAGTTGTAGTCGATAGCTACCCGGGTAGCTATTTGGATAGGCTGAGTTGTATTAAAAAAAACGTTTTTTTTACAGCCCTGGTTAAATCTGATAGTTATCACGAGCTTTGCGATTGTTACAGCACATGCAGGCCATTGACAATCATTCAACTTAGCGTTCTTGATTGGATAATATTGTGAACCCAACATAAAAGCTTAGTAGGCTAGGCCCAATGCTAAATTATTTATGAGGAGGTGTCTATAAAAGTCGTCCTCATAAAATTTCCAAAAAATGACCCCTTCCCTCTATGTCTGCAAAATCTCTGCCCTGTATCATAAAAAAAATTTCAATTTGCAACCCTCCTCTTTACTGCGGACATCTTTTATGGGAATCCATAAGCAGAAAGGGACGTGACACCCAGTGGCGTAGCCAGAAAAAAAATTGGGGGGGCGAAGTATTTCATGAATTGAAGAGAACGACAAAATGTTTGATTTAAGACATCGCCACCTGATATGCAGTGGCGCATCCTGGTGGGTTAAGCAAGGAAAGCAATAAAGCTGGTGGGGGGTTAGAGCGTGCCGAAGGCACGCGTATTCTAGGGGGGTCCGGGGGCATGCTCCCCCGGAAAATTTTTGCAAAATTACTCTCAAATAATGGATTATAGAGCATTCTGGAAACACTTTCAGGGTAATATTTGTATGAAATTTATTAGCAGATCAACAGCTATTAACTTATTAAAGGTAGCTATAACACACGAACGGGCAAAAACTGTGGCTAAAATTAGAGAACACAAAAAACTCAGCTACACAAAAACCCAACAGAGTAAGCGATTCTGAAATTGCTTCCACAGATTAGTTTAAAGAAGAGTAAATCGCGTAAACTTTGCGCGATTTAAGCTTACAATTTGTAAAATTTATTGGTGTCTTTCTGTGTGTCTAAAACAAGTCCAGAAGGTGTTAATAGCCAGATTTCTTGGAAAACGATATAAATTTATACAAATTATATTACATTTTCAACAAAGGGTTCAACTTCGGAATCCAAACTTTGAAAATTTGGGGGGGGGGGCATGGCCCCTTTCGCCCCCCCCTGGCTACGCCTATGGTGACACCCCCTATAGCCTAGCTCAATTGGTTAAGCTCCCGACTTTGTGCAGAAACAAACTTTAAGATCAAGCAGCCATCCAACTCTCGTGCTGTTCGCATAAGCAACGTAGCTTACCGTATTTTAGTATTGCTCTCCATTCGACGTTATCTTGTGCATAAAATAATTCAATCAACGCAAGTCACATTGTTATTCAGGCATAGCAGCCAACGAGTTTTGTTTCCATCGAGCGTTGTTAGGTCCACATTTCTATCCTTGGGTCGGTATATTTGGACATTGAAAGAAGATAGTGCTCACACGGCCCTGTAGGGTAGGCTAGGCTTTTTTCGTTAGACCTATTATTTATATATGTTGCGGTAATTTTTGTTTTAGCCTACCTTAATAAATTGCATTTGATGTTTAAATTTCACAAAAAGTTCGATTTATGCTAATGAACTAAGAGCATTGCCTTTCAATCGAACTATGTATTATAGTTTTTACTATCCGTGCAGGCTTGCTGTCATGCTTGCCATATTCGCATATCTAACAATTCTATCCGAAAATACAGTGACATATACATTATACAAGACTGTAAGAGTGTGCATTTCACCAACTGATAGTCTAAGACAGTGGTTCTTAAACTGGAGGGTGTGTGAGGCTCACAAGGGGAGCGCAAGAAATTGAAACTCTGCATGAATTATGACTAAACATGTGTTCACAACTATGCTGGACAGTCGGTTGTTGAATATGAAACTTTGTGTTACAGAAATACCAGTGTTTGTAGAGCGTGTTGTCACATCTCGCATTCTTTGTGATGTTTTAGACGTTGCTAAATGTTTCTGCGACACCTTAACTCTCGTAACACAACAGTTTTCTGACAAAGCAGCCTCGAGCTCTAATTTATTGTAATAATAATGGCAACGACTGAAGTGACAGCGGCTAGAAGTGCAGCAGTATCCCGAACTCTACAACAGTAGGCTACCGCGCGTAAACTTTTTTTTAAATTTTGCATTGATTTAATTAGGTTTATTTTTAATTAATCAATTGTATTGACATAAAATGAGTGGAAAAAAGAGAAGGTATTATCTAAAGTTTGACCTTATAGATGTCATAGTAAATGACCAAGTTGTACCACAATGCGTCATATGTTTTCAAAATCTGAACAACAACTGTTCGCAGCGTCATCTAAAAAAAAACACCTTGACCATCAAAATAAACCTTTAGTTTTTTTCCAATGCAAAAAAGACTCTTAAAAAAATAAAGATTGCAAGTAGCGAGTGCTTTCGTCAATCGGCGGAAGCTGTAGAAGCGTTTTTCGGAAGTGCTCACATGATGGCTCGGGAGAAGACACCCCACAGACAATTTACAAGAGGAATTCTTGGAGCTAAAATGAAGTTGTATTGAAAGGGACGACTTTGAAGCAATGTCACTAACTGAGTTCTGGGTGAAATATGTAGGCTACAGACATTTACAAGAGTGCGGGTGCTGTGGTTATAGGCTACGCACACTTCTTCCATTTTCATCCATAAAGTAGGCAATCGGCAGCAGTGGTTAGGGCGTTGGGCTCGCAGTCGAAAGCTTGCATGTTCGACTCCAGCCACCCGAACTTGCTGTTGTTTTTCTGGGCAAGAAACTTTACGATAATTGCCTCTACCCAGTGATCGATTTCGAGTAATGGGTAGTACCAAATTTAAGTCATAAGTAGAGTAGACAACCGGAAACAGACATTGCCGTCGGCTGCAGCGTGGGTCAGGTGTAGGCGTAGGTGCGGGACCCATGGGACAGGTTTTTTCATTTGTTAATAACGACTCCAATATAAATGCTACGTCTTCCATTTTTTCATAGTTTGTAGATCCAGAGACTTACGAGGTATTATGCAAAAATTATTGAAATGTTATAATTAGTTATTGAGTTATTCGAAATTTTATCAATGTTGTTGGTTGTCCCATGGGTCCCATACCTATGGGACCGATGGGACAGTGTTATGGGACCGATGGGACACATCTATAATTGCACAAAAGAAGTACAAAAAAATGATTGTAAGAACTGAAATTGGTTTATTTACATTAAAAGTGAAAGATCAACATGAAAGGTCAAGTTCTTTTGTTATTGTTCTCAAGCAATTGCAATATCCATGTGTAGATTGTCTATACAGACGAAACATTCTCTGAGAAATGTAGAATGCCGCTTAGGCGTGTTGTTGTAGAAACTGGTTGTGGCAAGGATAATTTTTTTACTATATCTTTTTGAGAAATTGAAGCAACATCCTCATTGTTTGGAAAGACAAAGCCGTTTTTGATCTTTCGCGACCTCTCCAAAAAATTTATTTCCCAGTCATTGTCATCGTCTGGACCATTACATATTTTTCCAATAAAATGTTTTGGCTTGCCATTTCGGCCTGTAGCATGAACTTTGGCAATCACAAAATCACCAACATGCACTTCTGAGACTGACTCTTCACAAACCGAATCTGACGAGTCAGTAAACACTTCACTGGAATCATCCTCAGAATCCATGAGCTTCACTTCCTCTTCTTCTGAGCTTGACGAAATATCACTAATAAGTCTTCGTCTAGGAAAAAGCCGTTGCTTTTGCGGTGTGTCTGTGATCACCGCCGAAATAACCTTCTTTCTGTTAGATGGTTGTCTCGGCTTAGCTTTCGGCAAAGAGCGAACAGCTTCTAACAACATGGTATCAGATTGTGGTGTTAAAGAGCAAGGGTTGACGCTGGTGGGGCATTCACTTGGAACATCAAGTGGTTCAGTATCGGGAAATGCACTATGCGTGGAAGTGAGTGGCAAATCTTTTTGTGAAGAATTTTCTGCACTGATGCCGGTCGAAGGGCTACTGATTTGCTCAGTCACTGTGGATGGCAAAAAATCTTCTTCAGTGAAGACCTCACTGTTAAAAGGATAAATACCTGTGCGCCTGAAAGCAGATGTAACATTCTCAGGAGTGAATGATTTCATCATAGCTTTGGAAAACAATTCTGCCACGTAATATATAGTTAGCCATTGCCCTGGGTGTGCTGTGTGCCATTCATCGCACATTTTACTGTAAAATTTTTTAAATGGTCCAAAAACTCCAACGTCCAATGGTTGCAGCTTGTGGCTGCAATGCGGGGGTAATGTAAGTAATGACAGCCCATTTTCCCGAGCAAGATCTATCACTTCAAGTGATATATGACTTGAATGATTATCCATGATGAGCACTCCTGGATTTTCTTTTGAAACACTCATGCACGAAATGAAGTGACGTAAGACAGTAGGAAAACAATCAGACTTCATCCAACTGCTACGATTGGCCAATCCCAGACTTCCCGGAGGTGCTCCACGTAGCATTTCATTTTTAAAATTGACCCTAGGAAAGAGGAAAGCCGGGGGAATATAAGCACCAGTGGCATTAATACAGCAACAAACGGTGACGTTCACACCCCGTTCAGCAGATCGAATTTGGCCAACTTGTCTCATACCAGCTTGGCACAAAATGTCTGGAGTTAGGTACAGTATTAACCCCAGTTTCATCCAAATTCCAAATATTAACAGCAGAATTTTTTTTTCGATCAAACAGGGTTTTCAGGTTTTCAAAAAACAGTTTTACATTACATGGGTTAAAGGACATCGCTCTTGCTAAACTAGTTGACTCAGTTTTCCTTAAACTGATCCCACCAACTCGTTTACGGAAACCACGGAGCCACTCTTCGCCAGCCTTTTCATTATTTTTCCACGACTCTGGATTTTTTTTTTATTAACAACTGCAAATTCGTAGGCCAAACGTTTTGCCTGCGATTTGTCAAGACCATAGAATGTCTTGGCCGAATCGATCAAGTACTTTTTCAAGGTTTTTTCTTCCTCTTTGGTGAAAATCTGTAAAACAAGCAATTGAATATTTAATAACAATAACCTGCGGTAATGAATGGTCACAGCATCAATCGTTAAATTGGTAAGCTACAGGCCTATTCTACACGAAAGTACAATTTGTGAAAAAAATTTGCAAAGAACAAGATTAGGCCATTAGTCAATTTATGATGCTCCAACTACCGTACAGCATAAACAAATCTAGAAAATGCAATCTGTATTGTACTATACTATAGCCTAAAGCTTACTTGAGTTGTGACAACAGACAACTTGGAAACCCTTGCATCTTCTAATGAGGATTTGCAATAACGATGGAGAGTAGATTTGGGTATACCATACAAATTAGCAGCACTTCTTATGGTTAATTTCCCTTCTTTTATATCAGTTAAAGCATCATTTAGTGTACATTCAGAAAACAAACCTCTTTCAGACTTTCTTTTCTTAAATGTAGGCATATTTCAAAAAATACAAATGAAAAAGCCTATAAGGGACCGATGGGACAACTTGTCCCATCGGTCCCGCAATCAGCCATTTTGAGAAATATTCTTCTGCTGTCCATACTGTTGACATCTGAAACTCCTTAGTAACACAAACCTTGCTTCTTACATAACTGATTTAAAACAACTTTATTGTCAATCAATGTTATTTCTGATATTTTCTACAGATTTTTTTTAATCGTATAGCTAACATTTACTTTAGGGTCTTAAAATTAATATTTTGCCGCCATTGCTTACACAGTTGAGCAAGATCCTTTTCCTTTCACGTGCGCAACACGAGATACATATCTCGTGTCCAACATTAATATTCCCAAAAATTATTCACTAGGGGGCAAGATATCGCGCTGTCCCTTCGGTCCCCGTGTCCCATCGGTCCCGCACTTCCCCTACGTCGGAAGACGTACACCAATGCATAGCGCTCAGGTCCGCTTTCCCGCAATGCAGGATAAAGATATGAAAAACAAACAGACAAACAAAATGTTTGTTCTACTCTCATGAACATAAAGACAAAATCTAGATACAAACTTGACTTTGAAGCCGATCTGAGATGTGCATTATCTGCTACTAATCATCGAATTAAACATTTGGTATCCAAAAAACAGTTAGCCTACATCCTTCGCATTAATGCAACTTACCTGGAAACAAATTGCTCTTCTGCTTAATGTTTTTTGATTTTGAAACAAGGTGGGGCGCAAATTTTGTTAGAATTGTAAAAGGGAGGCGTGTCTCAAAAAGTTTAAGAACCACTGGCCTAAGACAACTTTAAACCTTGGCCAGGCTATAAAGTAGGCATAACTCTGGACAGGTCAATCAGGTAGCCTACTGCCGACACTTGTTGTCGCTGCGCAAAAAACTGTCTACACGCGTCGCACTTTTGAGGCGATTGGCGGGTTCCGGCTGGGGAGCTGATGCCAAAAGTTTTTGTACAGCTACCCAGCCCTTGTTTATTCCACCTCTGAGTACTGCACACCAGTCTGGTACCGCAGTTCTCACACCCACCACATTGATATCGCCATCAACGATGCACTGTGACTGGATGCCTGCTTTCACTTCCGAGTTCCGACGGACTACCTACCCCAGTGGTGATCTTAAGGTTTTGTGGGCCCTGGGCAAGAAGTAATATATGAGGCCCCTCTACAGCCCGGTATCGACAAATTAAAGTGCGCAAACTCAAATAACCATAAATCACAATTTGGACGACCGTTGAAATGTGAAAATTCGTAACCTTTTGTTTCGTTATTCTATAATGTTTAAAATCATTTTTGCTATAAACCTAACTTACAATATTATATGAACACCTTACGACAGGGTTGTCCAAACTTTATGGGACGCGGGACGCATTCGGCAAGGAAATTAGATCGCGGGCCGCAGTTGACATTTTTCCTCTTATACACTGTCTCACCGTACCAGATGTAAAGTAAAACACGTACATGTGTAAATGAATCTTTATATTTATCATAAAAACATATTGGGGAATAGATTAAAGAAGCTAAGATGTGAATACTACGAATAAGAGAGTTTTGGAAATTTTAAGCAACGTCAGTAGACCAGGAAACCTTATAAATAACTGACAAGTATGAATAAGAATAAACCATAAATTTATTCGTAAAAAATATTTAAGGAAGTACGTAAAACGGTACAGTTTACTTAAAATTCAGTGAGATGGGTGTGCCTGCATTTTGGAAGCCAGCTCCTTTGTGTCAATGTCAACTGAGGTTAAGGCTAAACGAAGGCAGGCTTCGAGAGATGTTAAGTAGATTCCTCTCTTTGGATTTAATCGACTTCATTGCGGAAAATGCTGCTTCACAAAGGTAGGTACTGCCAAACATTGACAGCAAGTGCAATCCAAAACGGCGTAAATTAGGATAATGCTCTTCAGAAAGAAGAGGCCAAAATTGAGTGATTGGCAGTGTAGCTTTGCTTAATAAAAACTGGTCACTTTGCAAGTCACACAATTCAAGCTGCAAATCGTCATCGGCTTCTGATATAGTTATAGTCAGCGGAGCATTGAATACATTGAAGTTTTTTGGATTTAGCCATCAAAAGTGATACATCATAAGAAGCAATGGTTGTAGAAGACGAAGGCTTCACTAATTGAAACATGTTTTCTTGACGCTTACGCAGGTTTGATTTGAGATCATTGAGTAGGGCTCGCCGCGCCTCACCAGTGTATTTATCATAGCCAGTGACATGAAGAGTGCTGTAGTGTCGTTGTACATTGTACTCTTTCATAACAGATATCATTTCATTACAAATTAAACATAAAACTTATATGCGGATTTTTATAAATTTACCATTTTAAGGTTGTTTTTCTAGGGTCGGCTTATATGCGAGGATATACGGTAATTTTTAAAAGTTTTCTACAAGAGGCGGCGGGCCGCATTGAAGGAGGTCGCGGGCCGCATGCGGCCCGCGGGCCAGGCTTTGGACAACCCTGCCTTACGATAACCAAAAATTGAAATTCGAGTAATAATTGTGTGAAAATAGTTAATGGAGTCAGACAGTCAAATCAGTTAGAATATCGGTTAGACAGACAGAATTTCATGAGACAGATAATTAACATTTAAAATCACCGTTAAAACCTTACATCTATAATAATTATTACCACAATACAACAACAAACAGCGACGGTAAGCGAGAAAGGCGTATTTCATGCTGTGGCATCTTCACAATTCACATCACTCTGATGCTATGTTGTACCACCACACCCAGTGCCCTCCGAGTCCTACACCAGCACCCGTCTGCAGCACTTACACAAAGTGCACCTTTCTAGCTTTTATTGCGGCAAACTCTTTAATAAGAGAAGCATTGTCCAATGTTTTGCCCACGTTGTGCTCAATTGAAACAACAGCTAGTCCAACCAAGCGTTCTTGGCTCATTGTAGAGCGAAGGTAATTTCTTATCAACTTCAGTTTAGAAAATGATCTTTCCCCTGAAGCTACAGTAGCCTAACTAACACAGTAAACTATAGCGGAAAAGTTTAAGTTAGCCTTCTGCTTTCTGCTAGTGCTTAATGTAAATGATATTTTTGCATATTTTGGATAAGCGCGAGCCCCATAAATTTACGGGCCCTGGGCGGTCGTCCAGTGTGCCCACCCCAAAGGCCAGCACTGACCTACCCATCTTAGCAGGCATCCAACCCGCTGAGTTACGTCGTAAGGAGCCACGATTTCTCTCGCTTGCCGCGCTCTGGACCCCGACCATCCCCTTCATGCAACATTCAAGTGACCACCACCTTCAAAGCAGCGGCTGAAATCAAGACGCCCCTTTTGTGCCTGCCGCACAACAACTACTTAAGAACACAGAAGAACTTGGTTTAAGTGCGGAACACTGGACGAACCACATGTGGAACACGGAGTGGCAAAACCACACCTCTACGCTCCGTGACTTCATACCCGACACCGATCTCCGTCTACCGGGGATGTCCCTCGCAAGGCTTGCGGGGGTCAGGCTTAACCCCCTGCAAACTGGCGTCGGCGTATTTGTTCGACATGCACAAGTGGGACCAGGCTCCTTCATCAGAATGCAAGTGTGGTGCCACTGAACAGACCGCAGACCGTGTCATCCACCGCTGCCTAACCCTCCGGCTTCCACACGGTGCGCATGGTCTGAGGTTCTTGGACGACGAGACTGTTGAGTGGCTGATGATTTCCTGCCATCCAATCTAGCCTGGAAAGATCTGCTCATACCCCGATGATGAGTAGTTTTTTTTGGTAGTTACATTCATGATAGGCCTATCACTAATCAACCTGTATAAAATACTAGAATCCCCGATTTGGGGGTGATCACGTGACCCAAAAAGTTGCATCTGAAAAAAAAATCACAAAACAAAATTATGACGTCATTCATGAGGCAATGCTGATGTCATATTTGAAGAGGGAATTATTTTAGCATTGGTAACTTATTGCAACCAAAAAAGTAACACCAACAACAAACAAGCGACTACAATAATAAAAAAAATAATGTTATGACGTCACAATGACGCCATTCTACCGCTGAGTACTGCGCATCAGTGTGGTGCCGCTATGCACCAGTGTGGTGCCGCTATACACCCGCCACATTGATACCGCCATCAATGACGCACTACGCACTACGCACTGTGACTGGATGCATGCGTCCCACTCCAACGGACTGCCTTCCCATCCTTGCAGGCATCCAACCTGCTGAGCTTCGCGTAAAGGAGCCATGATTTCCCTTGCTCGTCGCGCACTGGACATCGACCACCTCCTCCACAGTACATTCCAGCGCCTACCTGGAGGACAGCAGCGACTGAAATCAAAACGCCCATTTGTGTCCGCCGCACGACAGCTTCTGAACAACGTTGAAAATCTTGAAATAAGTGCGGCACACTGGACGAACTACACATGGAACATGGAGTGGCAAAACAACACCTCCCGACTCCGTGGTTTCCTACCCGACGTCGATCCCCACCCTCCGGGAATGTCCCTCGCAAGACTTGCGTGGGTCCGGCTTAACCGCCTACGAACCGGCATCGGTCGCTTTCGTTCAGACATGTGCAGATGGGGCCTGGCTCCCTCACCGGGATGCGAGTGTGGCGCCACAGACCAGACAGTAGACCATGTCGTCCATGACTGCCCAATCCATCAACCATCACATAGAAAGCTTGGACTGAAGGCCCTGGATGACGAGACTGTCGAGTGGCTGATGACATCATGCCTAAACATATAGTCCGGAAGAACAGCTCATACGACGAAGAAGAAGAATGACGCCATTAATAACATAATTTTGCGTGATTTTTATCTCGTGTATTTTGTAGTGGCAGTCAGTCCAAATAAAAAAAAAAATGTATGTATTGCATAGAAATGCCGTGAAAAGAGCTCAAAATTGATTTGGGTGGAATCCCCGATTTGGGGGTGATCACGTGACCCAAAAAGTTGCGGCACCCACTAAAATTGAAGTTAGATTCATCAACTCCAAAAAAATGCAAAAAACAACGTGTAACACGTTTAGCTTAAAGATGCTAATTTTTGCCCTTAAGGGCCTGAACCTGAACTAATAGGCTACACGTCAACATAAGAAAGGTCGAGAAAAAGATAGAAACGGCTAAACGCGAACGTTAAAACGTGCTTGTGACCGAAGTAAGTTATTGAGTTGAAAGGATTTGGCACGGTCGCAACACCTTCAGAAAAATGTAAGATAGAAAGGGAAATAAAAGAAAATGTTACAAACAAAAATAAAAAAAACAACAGCCCATATAGCTATAGCTGATATTTTCAAGAATTGTAAAAAATAAACGTTTACTATGAATATCGGCCATGTTGCGTTATCAAGAGTGCTGATGGTCGTCAGGGAAACGCATCAAACAACAAGGAATGTAAAGAAAACCCCACAAAAAATCCTACCACGGGCAAAACCATTTCAAGCGCAACGCACCAGGCCTTGCACGACTCACAAAATAGTTACAACTGGACGACACGAAACAAATAAAAGAAACAAGTAAAAACAACATTATTATCTTTGTTATGTCTTGCAGATATCAAGCATGCTTTGATATAAAGTTACGTCGATAAAGCGATAATAAGACCCCAGACAGCTAAACTCGTCACCTCTACACCGGTTATTATGAATTATTTACTGGTTATTATTACTAGGCTATTAGCAAATGAGCGTTTTTTTAATTCGTTTCCATTTCGTTTCAAAAAATATTTCGAATGCTACCCACCCTGAGAAAATCCTGCGTAGGCTACGCCACTTTTTGTAGGCTACAACTTTTGCAGACTATGTTGGCTATAACTTGCATATTTCAAACATGGAAAGCAATGAATGGAAAACATGAATATTGCAGCTGGGCTATGCATCAATTCACTCTTTGTTCACGTGATACGATGATAGGTTAGGCCTACGTCACAAAACCGTTGTAAGTTTTTACCCCATGTAACGTTGTACGATGGTCAACGATGTGCGGTGGGATGGCGCGACGAATAAGGCGTTGGCTTTCCAGTTATGCAAACCTGGTTCGACTCCCGGCTTCAGCTGGTTGTTGAAAACACCGCTCACCTCTACCCAGGGTGTAATAAATTGGGTGGGCCTAGTTGCTGAAGTAAAGGCGGCCAAGAGAAAGGAACTGGCCACCCTACTCTCCTTAGTGCCGAAGGCATTAGTACCAAAATAGTATGATGAGAACCTTATCTTCTCATTTCCCAAAGCTCAGTACCTAAGTATGGGATCACCTTTACCTTTTTAACGTTGTGCCCCACTTTACCTATATTATAATTTGAACATTTTAGATTAATGGCAGGTCTTAAGGTAACAGCAGGTCGAACATAAATATTTTTAAAATTTTCATTTCGACAAAAATTACTTCTTCATTTCGTTTAGAAATATGTTTTGTGAAGATTTTTGGTTCTTATTTCAAACTGTTTTTCATAATATCGATTGCATATTCATCCATTTCGATTAACAAAAGTCTTTTCGCAAAGCCCAAGAACAGATTCGCCACAAATTGTAGGCTACTCTGTAACACACGCAGTTGACTACTATATAGCCTACTGTACCTTCATAACATTGCCTTGAATAAACAAGTGGTTGAACCGCGCGCGAAAGAAATCTAAATTCCGTTCAACAGCTAAGGTAGGAATTTACCTAGATAGGTTTGGTTATGGTTGGATGATCATGTATAAAAAGAGCTTCAGAAGAAGGTCTTTGTGTAGGCTGTGCGTTGTGGGCTTTCTTCAAAGCTAAGGCACAAGTAAGCAAACATTGGGTTACTTTTATAGGCTACGGTACTTGGAATGTTCGTGATCAGCACAGTGACGTTTGGATTGTGATTGCAACCTATTTCATTTACTGTGTTCGTAGTTAATGGAGCCCAGGACTAAGAAAAGTGGTAGGCCTGCAGTATATAAAAAAAGGCTAATACAGCACGATAACTAGGTTTCTTCCACAAGCTTTATTCTTTTTTAGATGATGTGCCGTATAGAGAAACTAAAAGTAAGTTGAAGCCCGATGTTAAAATGGCAGGACATACAGAAGAAGTAATCAACCCTAACGAGTTTACTTCGCCAAAGTTTTATCACCTTAGGATTGTAAGGTAAGTAGTGTTTAGTGCAAAATCATAGTTGAGTAGCTTACTATATGTCTCCTTAGATTTTAGAGTAGCCTGTGTCTTTAGATTTTAGAAAGTAAATTGTAGGCCTTATGGCACTGAAAATTTTAATAGTATTTGTAGGCTGTAGCTATCTTGCAGCCACTAAAAACTTTCATGTTGGAGGATGCTGTGGCCCATTGGGGAAAAGGAAAGCAACTTAAATAAATTGAAACACAATCAAGTAGGTTTTAATCGATATTTTGACAAGGTGTATACGAGCTGGGATAATTTTTGTTCCAGATGGCGATTTTAACTTACAAAAATAGCGGCGGGTTGAGAAGGTACAGTTAGTCACGTGGTTTAAAAATTGAAAGCAATAGACCTTCAACATTTTGCAAAAAAACGTAAACCTGAAAAAAATCTTATCTACGTAGGCCTACTTGTGTGAAAAGCAAACCTTGTTATCAAATTGTTTTCTAGGTTCAATTCTGCTTTCAAAGTTTCTATTTCAATAAGCTATGCAAAAATTGGCGTCTATGACTGCAACCAAACACTACAATAGAAATGTGGTTATTTCTAGTCTGTTTCAACCGGTACCTATTCCACGCAACACCAATGACGATATCGTCATGTGTGACGCAAAATGACTCACCACGTAAAGCACCTTTTCCATAACTTGATGCTCGATTGCTCAATAAAACATCAAAGAAATCTTGTCATTTGCTGGTTTAAGTGCATTGTTTTTGTGTTTGCTTATCTGAGCCTGGTTGTAGACTCGTAGGCTAGTTTACTATGCGAAAAAAAAAATCAATAAATTGTGATTGTGTTCACTGTTTTACAAAACTTTTTAGAGTTCTGTTGTGATGTTTAGCAAAATTTGTTCTACACAAAGATTGTTTCGTGGCACTATGGGTTGTAAAATACTAAATGCATCAACTGTGGTATTTTTAGCAATATTTACGGTAAAATTCCGTGGACAAGTTACTTCATTTAAAAATAACCACAGTGTTTTGAATTATCCGGTAGTAACTTTGACTATGAGCTAGAATGCAAACAGTAGCCTGTTATAAAGAATTGACCTACCGTCTTGTTGGTAGCGTAGCGAGCTATCTTCTCATCAATTATTTAATTTATAAAATGTGTTTCATCCCACCGAACCCACTACGAGATAAAGATATCCTAGTTCTAAAAAAATATTCTAAAATTTAGATATATTTGGAAAGTAAAAATTGTTCTTTTTAAGTTGTGCTACTGTTAAACGCTTTAAAAGTTTTTACTTTTAAGGGATATGTTAATGGGAGCAGCAAACAGAGCCTAGTCAGTTTAGTTCTACGCGTGATTTTTGAATGGTCAATTCCAGTCAACAAATTGGTGTTGTTATGTAGGTTACTCAAACTGAAAATGTTTTTGTAAGAAAAAAACTTTTCAAGACATAAATAGTATAAATGTAAACTATATCGTATTTAGGCCCACTGTAGGCCTGCAAAGTAAATTGTAATTAAACAGTTTGTCTACTCCTAACCATCGCCGCGCGGACAATCCAAAATCGTACTTGGAGCCTCTTAGGCTACTCGACGTATTTGAATCGAAAAATCAAAAGTAAACTTTTTGCTCTTAATTCCACTAATTTTATTTTAAACGACATTTATTTCTGTTACAATTACAAAATTAAACTGCGTTCTAAAATTACCGTTGTTTGATTTTGACAGCTGACCTACCTTTTAAAGTAAATATATTATCAACAATGTTGCATCAATGTCAAAAAGAAGAAAATCATACGTTAAAAAGTTTGTGAGACCAACCAAACAAGACGTGTTCCCTTTGGAGAAATTTCAAATCTTCACTAACAGAGTGCAAGCCTGGATACGACAAACAAAAACGAAATCGTGGCGATAGTTAATAAATCCCATGCCAGCGTTTTGTCTTGTTACATAGAGAGGGTGTTTACTTTTGGAACCTCTCTTCTTTCTTGTTCAACCTCTCCTTTTTCTTATTTAACCTCTCAAGCAAGTAAATAAAGTAAATGGCCTTCATATTCAAGCTTTAATCGACTCGTTTAACTTTGTGGATGACCTGGATGGCTCTGAGTTGATGAACATGTATCAGCATCTTTGCAAGAGTGACGTCATCGTAAGCGTTATACCTTCAAAACGTATGGGATCTCTTTTATGATCTCAACTTTTGCTCAGAGGATGTTTGTATCTCATTCCGCTTAAGTTTTGTGCTAGAAGGCTGCTTTTGATACTGCGCCTGTTTGTTTTAGCTCTCTGGTGATTTTTGTCGTAGTTATGCTTAATGTTTACCGACTACTTTTGTCATTATGAATGGGCACTTATGATTCTTTCAATTTTCAAATGGTATTTGTAACAGTAGAGGCTAGAGATGAAGCCGACTGACAACTGTATTTTTACCGATACCGATATCACCTTTTTAGGCCGATACCGATATTTTTACCGATGCTTTCCTAGCCGGCAAATCAGTCCTTTTTTACATTGATTCGTCTGCAGACATAAAATCAAAGTAAAAATGACGGATTTCTGGCTGAGTTAGTGTTGCAAGAATATGTAGCAATGACAGGCTTCGTTAAATAACAAAAAGTTTTGTCAAGCGCAAAATTTTAATTGCCCAACACTGTTAAAAAACGTTTCATGTCTGCTCGATTAATTTGTTACTTCACAGTTCACACTATTACTTTGTAATTGCTTATTTTACTTCATAGTATGAATACTGAAACAATTACAAGAATTAACTGGTTGCGAACAAAACTTAACGGTTTCGCTAGCTCTCGGCTTTAGCTTTTCAATATCATCATTAACATTTAAAAAACTAAACAACTGTTGAAAAGGCTTCTTGTCAGTCCGATTTACTTGTCGCGTCATATAATGTTTCTTTTCGTGTTACATCATATTAACCACAGTTACGTCATAAACATATTTTAGGCCTACTTCTCAATTTTCGTTTTATGATGTGTATTTTTAGATCAGTTTGCTTTTTTAAAAGATTGCCTTATCGCAGACAAGCTTGATCTCAAGATAGAAATATTGGCCATCGTTGTTTTAACAAGTTACGTCATTCGTATTAGTTCACATCCCAAACGTTTACGTTATACAACATGGAAGCAACGTTGTACGAACACTTTTATTTGTGTCGATTTACACCTGACCTTGTCAATTAATTATTGATACCAAAAGGATTAAATTATGAAGCAAATAGTCTGACAGTTTAAATAAGGATATTTAGGTTTGTCTTCTATTTTTGTTTAGTTGTGCTACGCCTACGGTGGTTTTTTGTAAAATCTACACAAATGTTCTATGCTTTCATACTAAGAGAGTCTGTGCAAATATGTTCTTTGAAGATTTTGTTCAACAAATATCGACTGAAATCAAATTTCCTCATAAATCGACATTTGTCGCTCAACATATGTTGATACTTCATAACGTTGTATTATGTGACTTTCTTTTGGCATTTTTGATATTATGTGATATTGTATTATGTGGCTTTCTATTGGTATCTTTGATAAAAATAACTTCATTGGCAGTTAAATTTATACAGCATCTGTTTGGCGCTAAATTAGGATACAAATTTAAGACATCAGCCCACTTGTATGGCTATTAAATAAGATTTAATTTTTAATTTAACAATGGCACGACAGTTACTAACAATTCAACTGACGTGAATTTGTCTTTGACCGGTATCTTCATAAAATTGCAAATTTCAATATTTCACATTAAAATAAAATGTTGCAGTTTTTGCTGATATTTTTTTAGTGTTTTGTTGAGTTTTGTGTCTTATGATTTCTTCTTTGTCAGTCTCACGGTTTCTGCTAATATTTCTTTTGATAAAGATGCGAATGTATCTTGAAACGGTTGTAGAATGAAATGCACAGACGGATTTTACCATTTGCATTGTCCACAGTATTCTTATTATTTCTGTACCGTTTTTGCAGCAATTTCTGACAATGCTTTCATTCCCATCCAAAGTGATTAACTTTCGGACTTAATTCTACTCGGGGTGTCTGAACTATAAAGGTAGACTGCACCAGAGAGACCCCACTTACTTACGTGCGATGAGATATTTTTTCAATTCACTGTCCTTTCTGATGGTTTGATCGCTATGCGTGGCTGCAGCTTACTTTTACGCTTGACTTATTCCTTGAGGTATATTTGTTTTTGTAATACCCTGGAAATTTTTGTGAGATGACGTAAATGCACTCCATATTGTATTGACGTATTTTCTACATTTAAGATTTATCATGTGACGTTGAGATTCAAGCTAAAGCTACTTTTGTTACCTGGTTTTGTAAATGAGGTATATAAAGTAGAAATTAACCATCAGATACATTTTTAGCTGCTTTCCGTACATTGCAGTAGCATAGGTAATAACTGATCTCTTTAAAATAGATGATTTATAAAATACTGAAAAATAAATAGGGTTTCTCATAGGGGGTGCATCTTGTGACAGGTGCGGCTCAATTGCGGTCTTTTGCTGGAGTAAACTGAGGTTCGACATGAGCTCAAGTCAGAATTGAAATACTCAAGTCTTTGATCTATGTATTGTGCAATGTGCAACTCTTTTAGCTCTTCGAACAAATAAGTTTTGCAAAGTTAGTAAAAGAGCAACATAACTACACAGCAAGTCCTTATTGTGAGGGTTACTTCTCTTGAAGTTGAAGCAGCCGTATGGTCATAGGACAACGAAATGAAGACTGGTATTTCGTTACGCCTAAAACTGATTTTAATAACTTATTTTTCGAGACAATTTACTTTTATTAATTATTATCAGGAATCTCATCTTTCACTTAACACCTTCTGAATTGTCTCAAAAGTTTAACTTTGCTTTCAAAAACTTGTTATAAAAACTTATATATAAATTATATTTCAAAAACTTATAAACTTGTTTCTTTCCAGGGTCGGCTTGGTTCAGCTTATGATTGGTTTTCTCACCATTGCAGTCGGGGTGATAGACATCTCTTTCAGTTCGGTTGCTTTCGATATATTTCCTACAGCAAAGGCGGGCACAGGAATATGGGTCGGAGCGGTGGTGAGTATTTAGTGCAACTCGTCAATATTTGGATCACTAATTTTCTAGATTATTGAAAAGACAAGTTTCCATTAAACCTAACACGCACTGGGTACTTTGGCCCTAATCGAATATTGTGTGCATTAGTTCTAGCGATAGCTGGCCAAAAACGCTCAAGCGACTGGTCTGAACTTACTGTCATTTGTACACAAACTAGTTTTAGAAAAAAATACATTAACAACAAAGTGGAAAGGCTAAAAGCAAAAGCGCGATATTTACTTTTCTACTGCTTAACATTAAATAACATAATTTGAAGCATAATTGCAGCTAGTCATTTTTCTCTATGTACATAACTGCAAAGCCATACAAATCTGTAAAATCAAATTGGTTGAAAGAAGTAGGCCTACAATGTTTTATCACAAACAGTGCAACGTGCAAGTTATGAGTTTGTAAAAGATGATAACTACTACTAGATTAAAAAAATAAAGATAGCGCCAAATGTATATGGCTAATTCAGATATACTTTTTGTATTACTGAAATTTAGTAATTAATTTAATACGTGAAATTCACATAGGCCTACAATGTGTATTGGTACGTTCATTTTTTGTGTGGCATATGCAGCTTACGTAGAGTACAGACAAAGCAGAACAATACGTAGGCTGGCTGTTGATAAATTTTGTAAAACAGGTGCTAATCCTATACTGTAGTTTTATCATTTAATGAGACACCAGAAAGATCATAGTTAAAAAATGGAATTACAACAAATAATATAATATTACGGTACAAGTAAATAAAAGTCAACCAGGTTCGGATTTTATGTACAAGTTATGTTTAATTGTTTGGTCGCATCCCTAATGAAGGACACTTGTATAACTTTTAATTTTCAGTATCGAGAACCAGAGCAGAGTTTACGAGACGTCAGCGTCTACTTTGTCACAAATATAATACTTAGGCAATAAACGTGCAAGTTCATCATAAATCACCAAGTAAGGGAGCTTCCAGACAGCAAATCAATCATAAATCAATGCAAAAAAACGGCTAATTTGTTTTCTTGGTTGTCTTCAGTCGAAATGATGTAAGTAATGACGTAACGACGTTAAAGAATTTTCCCATGCCAAAAAAATTTTCGTGGAGTTCTTTGAACGCGCTTATATCAGTTATACTGTAGTTACATCAAAGCAAATAAACTGTCACTGTTTCTAAGCTGCACACCACATCATAAATAAATCACTATCTCATTTCGAAGGAAATCTTTGTTGCCAAGTAACCCACTCGTATCGTTTCACTTCAACTCAGTTTTCGTCGTATTGACCCCGACAAGTTTCAATTTATTTTTATCTCAGTGATATGGAATGGTTTTTATGACAAACTGTTACGTTCCCAACAGGGCCGTGTGAGAACCATCTTGCCCCCTCCGAAATCCACTTTAAAAATAGAACTAGAAAGCATTTAGGGCCGAAAACTCACTTTGGTGGTAGGCCTACTTAGAGCAGTGGTTTTCAACCTTTTTGGTGGAACGGAACCCAATAAAACATTCCAAAAGCTCGAGGAACCCCTGTTCAATAATTTAATTGCCTTATGAAAAAAACATCGTCTGATTAATAAAATTTAATTAAAATACTTATGTTCAGATTTTTTCATGTAGGCTACAATAAAATTACAAACTGTAAAAAACGTAAATTCGGGATCGCAGCGAACGTGTTAAAGTGTAGCAAATTTATTAATAGTGGCAAACCTAATCAATATTTGATTATATTTAAACAATATGCATATAATAATAAAATAGACTCTCGGATTTGAATGTAAACTTGCGGAACCCCTAGACTTACTGGCAGAACCTTAGGGTTCCGCGGAACCCTGGTTGAAAACCACTGACTTAGAGGGACAAGGATTGAGAACCCTGCTCTAGCTCAAGGGTAAACAAAGACCACTTTGAGTCTATTCCCGATTTATATTTGACATTAAAAGTTTAGACGTATTGGCAGATTTTTCAATTTTAATAAAAACAAATGTTGATAAGTCGCAATGCTTGTTGTTTAGATTGCATTAACTGGAACTGTGGGAGTGGTGCAATCACGATCTAACCTTAGAAGAAAAGCTGCAGTGAGTATAGTCTCGTTTGAGCTTTTGCCATTACGCTCATCACAATACTGGCGCTGAGTGACGTTAACTTCTTTATGTAATTTTTTTGTTTTAATTTTTATTATATTTTGTTGGAAACAGTTTTAGTTAAAATTACACAAAAATCTTATTTTTACCTAAAGCCTAGGTTATCATTTTTTTTTAATTTAGAATTTTTTTTTTAAATTGAGTAGGTAAAACCTTTTCAGCCTATTAATTATTAAACTTGATGCCACATTACAATTTTACTTTTTAATGTCACTTTTTTGGTGTTGATTAACTTTGCATTTTCTATTGATCGTGGGATTCAGCACTCCAAAGAAAATAAGCTACGTCATACAAAAATCAAAGTTTGTCGACATTATGGATAACAGTGTGGTTTCACAAATTATAGGAGGAACTAAGCCTCGTTATGAATGAGGATGGATTTAAAAAGCGGATTTTAGTTTTTCAATGCAGATTTTTTGTCACTGGAAAGGCAAAACTGATTTATTGTTAGTATTATTAAGTGTGCTGTCTTTATAAGCTTTCTACTGAGCATCATTGCCACTTGAGCGACGAATGTTAACAATCTCAAAAGTGATCTTCGTATTTGAGAAGTTCTTCTTTTTTCAGAGCATCGTATTTCTAATCCTCTCCTCCTTGAGCTGGATGCTTGCGATCGTCATGATTGGAATCGCGATTGCGGAGATCGCTCAATCCCAGTTTACTGAAGGGAGACTCAGGATGCAGGAGGCGCTATCCAATAACGGAACGGATTGCATCAACATCACGGAAAGTCCGCAATCGGACACAAGATGCGTTGCTGCGATCACTTTCGACCAAAAGCTAGTCACTGACAGCCTACTTGTCGCTTTTGGATACATCGAGAGTATTGCAGCTTTTTACTCCGTAATTTCCTCATTCACTATAGTTCGTAATCAATGGAAGTCTAGTAACACAAACGGAATAGGAATGCGAGAACGAGTGAATGTTCCGGAGATGTCAGTGAACGCATACTTTGAAGAGCAGATCCGACAGGAGGGAAGAGACCGGGGTGATAACTTTGATCCAATGAACGTGGGTTCTGAGACCCAAAGAAGACAAATGCATTCCAATCACATCACACAAACACTTCATTCCTCTCCTTCAACTGGGGATTTTCCCGATTCGGAACAGTTTCGGTCTCACTTAGAAGTCGTCACAGGTTCTTTTCCTGAAAGGCACGTCACCTGAAAGAAAGAACGTCATTATGTCGATATAGTGACGTGATAAATAGCAACAACTAATGAGCTGCCTATCTCAATGTCAATTGAATGCACGCAATGATGGTTTTCATTGTTGCAGGACGTCAACCTTGACACTTCAATTACAAAAGGTGTCATTTCCACTTTTGTTTATTTTTTCTTCACAACTTCTTCAAGAAAAAAACAAACGCGATAAACGACTTTTATTCCTCCTACTTGAGTTGTTTTATTTTGCACAATGATTTGCACCTTGTAAAATGCAAAGAAACACAAAATTTTCGTTTTTAAAATACCGTTTATTGGGCAATATGAGACTCTAGTTTGGCAAGTACTAAACTACTCAGTAGCAATTATAGTCTTAATTGAAATTTCGACCCTACTTTTAACATCTCATTGTGGAAGAATTGACTTGTAAAAGATTAAATTTTCAAGTGCATATCATAATATGCACCATGCAGCAAGTAAGATATTTGTTTTTTGAATTTTCTAGAGAAAATTTGAGATGAAAATACTTCTTTTCGTATTTTTACGTTCAAGTATATTGTAGGTCTATCGACCAAATAAGTTTTATTTGCGATGCAGTTACGCCGTTTTGAAGATAACAGAAAAGACTAAATAATCTTCGTATAACAACTTAATGATTGTGCAACTGCATCTATACTTTGTAGTGAAACAGATGCGAATACGACAAGGTGACTATGCTGTAAATGGGCAGGATTGTTGGTAATGTACAGTAGGTCACGTGGTTTCTATTGACGATTGCATGCTTGGCTTGATTATCTCTTGGTAGAGTATTTGATTTCGCCTCTTCCCTCCACTTAGTGGTTTGTGAATGAGAAGCACTCGGCCACTGATGTCACGATTTGCACAACAACTAAAATATTTTATGCACTTATTAAAGACGCATTTTGTTATACTCATGTATGTCGTTGGTGTATCATAAATGTATGTTGAATCATTATAACCTTTTATTTGTTATGTTCAATATAACAAACATAGTTGCACAAATGTTGAGAAGTACAATTTTTATTTTAAATCGATGTTCAAAAAATAGCACAGAAAACGTCGTGCACTTTACAAACAAAGCGGTTATCGGTTTTTCATCATTTGATGCTGAATCAATGCAAATTTGTCAGTATTTTTCTGCCAATTAATTCTTTTTTCTCAATTTCTTAGCCTTTTGTATCCGTGCTATCGACTATCGTGTATCCTTGAAAAGTTTGTTCAGTATTTCAATGAAAAACAAGTCTTAAAAACAAATTAAAATGTTTACATTTTACAGTGAATTAGAGCCTTAACGTTTTGTCGATGTACGATGCCGATGTTGCATCAACTACAAACTATTTCACAGTTTTCTTTGCTGTGGCTTTTAACAACTAAGTTTAGACTTTATGAGGCAAATTGCTTTCAGATGCAACTGCCGTTATGTTGCTTGCAATATGTCTGTTGGTCTGTTGCATGTGATTTGAACTATATCGATATTTCTACACATAACCGACAACCTTTTGTTCACTTTTGTATGATTTATGCATTTTTAAAAAACTGATGTGCTTTGGTGTCATTAGACTCATTATATTACAGTAACAAATAAACACTGTTCTTTTACAAAGTTTGTATTTTCAATTATGAAGAAACCTTTTTCATTCGGGATCAAACTGATGTCTTGTCGCTGAAATGGCAGTAGAGATCCTGAAATCAAAAAACAAACTTTCACTAAATTTTTCACGGTGAATAAACGGTGTGCAGATATTTTAGCTTGCTTGCTGACAAAGTCAATCGTTTTATTTCTCATAACCGCTAGCTAAGATCGTTATGTTTTTAAGGAAACCAGAACACCCAACACATCTGAATGAATTTATCTACTGTAGGCTGCCACAGAAAGGTTTTTGAACTGGAGTAAGATTGATCCCCGGCTAAGCCGAAAGAAACGCCCTTCGTAATTTTGGACCGGAAATAATCCCAGATCAAAATGGGCCTTCAAATATGACAGCCGCCTCAGTCGGTAATAGGCTATCTGCTAGAATCCTGCTTTAATAAATGTTACGTCATTGAAAGGTCTCGTTTGCCGCGCGATTGTCCTCTCATGACTGACCTCACTGATTTTATGGCAAGATATTTTAAAGGTTTTCTGTAGAAATTGCAACATAACAACCAAATTTATGAGACAAAACTTTCAATGTCTGTCATTAACCTAGTTCTGATGACCACAAATGGAAAGCATTTGGAGCATTATGATATAGACGTGTACTCTTGGTCACAGCGATAAACCATAATCTCTTCGTGGGAAAATTGTAACATAAGATTCCCGGATCCGTTCGTCTGTATGTAATGACCGAAAAAGAAACACTCTTTTGAAACGTCTATTCAAAAAGTGTATTTCTGTAAAATTAGCCCGCGGCTATCGAAAATGGGTGCAACGCGGTACACCACTAAAAACTTGTCACTACAATCCAAACTACTTAGAGTCTTAGATAAAAGACGGAAATTTTGTCCAGCTAGCAAGCACTAAGCAAAAAGTTAAATATGCGGCCAACTTTCAAGCAACCATTTTACGAATGATCAGAATACATGGCAATATCTCAAACGCACGTAAGCAGTTAATGTGACGCAATAATGAAAGACATTGTCAAGCAATTCAAACAGGTGTTCAAAGGTGATGATGCAATGTTTCATCAGGTCTTACAAACGATGGTGCAATATTGGCTCATTTTTTAGGAAAAATTCCATGACGTAGGCCTAATACGCTAAGATTCAGTACACCTGAACGGTTTTATATGACGTTTGATTTGGTGAATAATTGTCTGGAACAACTCTCCTTTTACACCGACTGCATTATTGCATTGTAAACTGCACGCTGGATACCAAAAACTCTGAACCTACGAAAGGCAATAATCTATTTTGGTCATGAAAAGGAAGGGATGCAGGTAATATGGTAAAAAAGCCAACAAGTAAGCAACAGACAACATCAATGCATGTGACCATTTTTACATCGTATTTGTTTTTTTTTTGTTTTCTTATTGCACTGATTGACTTTCTGAAACTTAACAATAGCCTACGCTTTGGACCTTATGTAGGTTAAATTCGTCAATGGATCACCAGAAAACAAACTCATAAAAATGTAAGCTACTAAGTGGTTGGTTTTTATGAACGTAGTGTAGTTAGACTTTTCTATTGTAAATTAAATCATATGCTGTGTGTTGCTTAGCCTACGGGAAAACTGCTGGTCATTGGGTATCCTCATTCCTCATGCTCGGAGCATCTCAAAAGAAAAGTCTTTAAGCTATATAGGAGAGTAAAGAAATGTATAAAGAGTATGCGAAGTGAGTGAAATCTCAAGAAAATATCTTTGAAAGCGAGGTGTTGCCAGTTCACTTTTTGTGTTTTATATAAAATGTTTGTGCCTACAGTCTCGTTACTTTCCAAATACACTGTACATAGGCTATTCAAATCACACAATAGCCTACCTAGTCCCAATTGTGTTAAGATTAACGTATTGTAACTTGGGTATTTTATCAATGTATAAAAGAAGTATCAGTTTTTTCCTTGTCAAGGACTACTTATAAGTTTATGATCACTACACAGTACACACCATTGTAGTGGTCAGACACTCAGACACCTTGTCCGTCTTAGCTTTCACATGCTTTACAGCCATATATTTTTTACCCTCAGCAATGGATCGCTACAATGTAGCCTAATGATCAACCTTTGTGTTCGCTTTGCCAATCAAATGAGCAATGCTTGTTGCTAAATGTCTAGCTAGGCTACTCTGCACCATTACCAGGACGTTAGGTGTGCAATCACTTGCAGCCAGAAAAACTTGTAAAACAGCACTAGTTTTGTAGAAGCAAACCTGTCATTACTTTTTGGGTAGTTCAACTTTAAACAATTTTGATTTGATAAACAACACTGATTTGAGCAGCCACAAAATATGAAACTATAAGCTATACATCTGAGCTTCCATTTATGAAAATGCCCAAATCAACACAACGCAGTTGCTTCAAGTCTTAGACTTCGTTTATTTACCCAACAGGGCCAACAGTATCATGCCTATATAGCACCCACCCACAAAGTATCAAATTATTTGAATTTGGTTAATTTTTGCATGCAACTGCCCTAATGTTTATTGCCTAATGTTGTTACCCAGTTTAATAAACGTTGTGTAATATAGATCACACTTTGCAATATGCCGTTTAAACAATAATAGTGTATATAAAAACAGTCCAATGAAATAGCTATATAGAAGTTTTTTTTTTTTTAAAATGAACCATGTCTTTATACGCACAAAGAATATGCAAACCTAAGCATGTATTTACTTACTGTATGTAGGCTACAACTTAGTTATAGGATACTAATATCGGTAACCACAGATATAAATTATTTTCAAACTTTTTATACATCTGGCCAAAATAGTAATATTTAAAAACACAGACCACAATCGTTGCTACTTTACGTTCAGCTGAAAGATTATTTACTTGATTAAAAAGATTGGAAACATACATTCTATCCTTTACAAAATAGGAACATTATTTTGGCCACAACAAATATTGAAAGATATTTTTTTAAACAAAATTGATATCAGCTTTGCTATTATCGTTTTTGAATGGCCACATGAATATACTTCTTTATGCAGTTAAAAAAATTATTAATCATTGGCAACTGAACGTAGGCATTTAACAAAGGTCTTGTCCTATTATATAAAAAAACGAAGTCAACCTAAAGTTTGGAGGTCGATTGACCTGCGCACAGAAACCATGCTTGACAATCTCCTTATTTGCTGTTCGTTCGTTTGTTCTAATGCAGTAGCCTATACACTGTATTGAACAATTAAAGTTGCGCTGCGCAATTCGAAAAAGTTATTGTTTTGCCCTCCCCTACCTCAAACATTTCTGTCCCGCTTGGTTATGTTGGATGACAATAGCCGGTAGGAAAAAAAAACACAATGATTAGTAACCCAAAACAATACTCTATTCGTTCAATTAAAACAAATTATACAAAAGGCAGAATGATAAAAGAAACGTAATGACCAACATGAAATACTAGTTCCCACAAACATGTTCGTATTTTAGAAATGCATTTGTTACTGCGTATTGTTACGCAGACTACCTACGCTTGTTTTGAGATTATATGCAGCTGACGTCTTGCGATTCCTCACTATATAGCAAACAAGTAAAAGCGTAGGCCTACACGTACACCTAGTGGGTGAATTTCCGTATGCACATATTGGCTAACTGCTGCGTTAAAGTGTTTAAACACTGTCAATTCATATTATGTAGTAGTTTGCTACACTTGGCTGATCAATAAAATGCAGACTGTAAACAAGGTTAGATATAAAACTCATGAAGTTTTTAACTACAAATCATAATCGACTTTTTCATAGCAGCTGCCAGATTGTTCGTCATCTTGTCGTTGTGAATCAACTTCCTTTAAGCTACCCAGGCCTATACCTACCTCGAGAGAGAAATGTTATGAAGAACTTAAAAATATATCTAAGTCAGATTTTAATGTAATATGGCTAAATAATAAAATAGTAGGCTAAAATGTGATTAGGTTGTTTTAAAGTAATATTTAATTTTTTAAAGATTAGCATATGCACATGCACTATCGTAACTTTAAAAATGGAAGCATCTATTTACAAGTTAACAAGTGACAGTTGCAAGCAATGACTTTATCTTAGTTAGGCAGGCTAAGTGATTGAATTGAACGATTGAATCTTTATATTTAAACTGAGAAAGCCTCTAAGTCTAAGAGCTTAACGAGAAATCAGTGTTTTCATAAACACTGCGTAAATTAATAACTTTTACCATTTCAATTGAACAAAACGATATGAAAATATTTTTCTAGCAATTTTCATATCTTCATGATTCTTGTGTCTCGTGTCCGATCAATTGCGTTTTAGTGCAGATGTATCTTATGCTGTTAGAGAACACATAGCAGAGTTAATTTGTCGCTGTCATTTTATGCAGGTGTTGATTATTTTCTTCGGTCGAGAAAAAGCTTTAGTTGTTATTTATTTATTTGTGTTTACACAAAATAATGTTAAATTTGGTTGTGTTGCTTAATTTTATATGTTTGCGGTAAAATAATGTAAACGCTCTGCCAAACCTCCATCACCGTCCATGGCTTTTTAATAAAATAAAAGTTTAAACTAGGCTACAGTTAATAAACCAAATAAACGTTTTTGATCACAATGATCAGTATTTAGTTATAGAATTTTACTAAACTTTAAAATTAAATTTCCAGAGTATATTACAATCGTAAAGTCATGACTATTATTTATAATTTACTATTTGAAATAAAAATGCTTTTGATATTTTTGTTCTTGTCATCAAGCCTTGATACTTTTACTGAATGTTCAGGTAAGTAATGTTGCTCTTTTGTTTTGTAATTACTTTTTGTTTAATAGTTATACTTGTTCATGCATTTCAGTTTTAAGCCCTGCTTTAAAAGTTTGTGATGTTATTTTAACTAGACGATCAACGAACAGTGGTTGGAATATATTGTGAAGATATTTCTGCAATAGCCATAGCAAGAGTATCGTGCAACGATTCTGACAAACTGATCCACGTGCTTGATGCAAACTATGGAAGATCGGATACAACAACGTAAGATTGTATTGCTCAATTGTTGTTAAAAATATTTGCATACATAGCTGATTTTATGCAACAATATATCAAATTGAAGTCTCGATTGCTATCAGTTGCTATTCATTAAAAACCTTAACAGGGTGTTTCACTCTTATTGAGATCATCAAAAGGTTCTTCTTCAAATAGAATAATTCTAATAAAATTCTTTGCAACTGATCTAACAGTGATCATTAGGCTGCAATTTTCTTTTATGTCGGCCATGTTTCATCAAGTTTGAGGTGTAGGCTATTTGAGGTGCTGACTCCGAATACGATATTGCTTTGTTTCGAATTAGCTCCAGTTTTTGAGATTCTTTGAATTATTAGATCACAATGTGTTAAAAAATTAAAAATTGCCGGTTATAGGTTACATTGTGATATTGTGATAATTACAGCTCAAAACGGTCATTTCATACGATTTTGTTTTCTTCTTACGTTACGTAAAAAATGTTTGCATGGGTATGGGTATCGTCTCGGCACATGACATGGAAATGACACAATCTGTGAAATCTAAAAAAATACCAGTTTTTTGACATTTAAGGTTTAATACAAATTTTCCGGAATGTTACCATTATTTAATATTACCAGAACATTGCTAAACTGCTCAACAGTGATCTAATCTAAAATAAACTGTAAAAATCGTTTGCAGATGTTCAAACTTCGAAAGAGAATTCAACACAGCCAACTGCAGCAATTCTAACTCTTTCATTCTGATCAATGAAAGTTGTCATCTCAAACCAAACTGCGATATTCCATTGGACTACACGATATTAGGAGATGCTTGTCCCAGTTTACGCAAATATCTCAACATTACGTACAGATGCGTGTCGCAAAGTGGTGAGTCTTTGATTCACTGTGTCACAAAAATGGACATATCTAAACCTGAGATAGGAATATCCATTTTTGATGTAATTTGTGGTGCTCAGTCCAAATTTAAACTCAGTTTTGCTTTATCACGTCAAAGTTTTGAATTATTTACATTTCATTCATCCGAACTTGGAAAAGTAGGCCATAAATCGGCCATTCATTAGTTTGTCCAAAAGCGCTCAAATCGCTTTTATAAAAGTTTAAATCGTTTTTATAAAGGCTCCTGGATCGAACGGATGAATGATGAGTCAGGTAACAAATCCATCTTGTATGGAAAATTGTGAACCTGCAAGGTGTAGGACTGTAGGTGTAGTGATATCCATCTTGAACTCTGAGCGTTGCGCAATAGAAAAAAAAAATTATCAACAGCGCACGAGTACAAAATAATTGCCACGGCGAGAAGAACACAATAAACATAGCCAGGTCAGAAACTTTAGAGAACCGGCCTGCCACGCCCGGAATTTTGCTGTACCTACAATGCCTGAAAGAATAATTTTGACTCCATGTTGTTTTTTGCCCAACAAAAATTGCAAATTTGAGTCTTAATGATAACACTTTCAACTGCAGTTTATTTACATTGTGTTTACACATGGCTGTCATATTTAGGGGCGTTGTCAGGGGAAGGGGAATTGTCCTTCCCTGAAATAGTTTAAACAAGCATTTCACCTTTTGTCACAGCATAATTGGATAGAATTTTACTACGGATTTAGGCTGAAAGTAGGCCTACAGTATTCTTAGAAAGCGCAGTTTTAAATATAGTTTGTTCAAAATTTTCTTGGTGAGGTTGCCCAAACCCCCTCTTAGTGTAGTCGGGCTCACTGACATGTGCGATGCTTATTTGCCCCTCTTCCCGAAATTTTGTGCTGGCTATGCCACTGATCATATCCAAGGATATAAACCAAAATAAAAACCAAAGCAAAACGACAAATATAACGAAAATGCAAATAAGTTCCAAGAGCATGCCAGAGACTTTCCATCTATTGTCATTTAGGCTCTCTACATTAAAAGCAAAGTTGTCGAACCATAGCAGTACACTTTCCGCACAACGATTTGTTGCACTCATCACATGCGCCCACTGTGCCTTTTGCACTTGGCAATATTTCGTCATTTTGCCAGCCTCTTCATCTTCTTCTCATTCACTTCTTTCCGGCCACCGCCTTTTCTTGTTTTTTTTTTGCTTCTGCGTTAGGCCCAGCTTGCTCCTCAGCCAACAGCTCAAGAAAACTTTTTTCGGAATGGCATGGTTAGTTATTTCTTTGCAAAGATTCCAAGCTTTTACAGTAGCTAAATCAAAAGTGTTTTGAAAACGTAGGCTACTGGCCGTCTTGTGGTGGAGCTTCTGACTGTGTATTTTTTCGCTATTTGGTCAACAATATCAACGCCATATTTTGTGTCATTGTAAGCTTTGACACTTTCTGGGATCGGGTATGTAGTGTGCTTAGAATAACCACATTTTCTTGGCTTTGCTTTGGTAAATAGTCAGCGTCGCATCACCTGCCTCCTAAAGCGTAGTGGTGTGAAGAGGCTCTTCTTTTATGCATCACTTCTGCAGTAACTTTTTTTGGATAATCACAGTCCCCAGTAACCTTGCTTTATTCTTCTGTAGTTGTGCGGCCAAATCGATTAAAGTGAAAATATTTTCTGTATCTACGTTTTTTTCTTCATTTACGCAGGGTTTCATCAATCGCATGACCACTTGCTCGGAGACACTTTCACCCCTGGAACGAGTCTCACCTTTACCAACATACGAAAAGCCATTGATGATGTACTCACTATCTTTGTCGCCAGCTAGCTAAGACTTTTGACCATGCTTTTCAGACTTGGATGCCAGAATTATGTAAATGGACATCTACATTTGCTTGCAAAGAGTTGTTCATCTCCAGCAGGGGTCACCAACTGGCGGCCCGGCACGCTTTTATGTGCGGCCCGCGGAAGATATCAGCGTACAAGCATAACCAAAAATGATTTTCTTGAGGAGTTAAAGAACATGAAGGCAAAAATACTTTCCGGGAAGCATATTTTTGCTTTGCATACGATTCCACCGACCGATCAATCAGATTGTAGTTCTAGGTGGGGGTCGCTTAAAGTTATTCCAATGCGATGTCCAGCCACATTGTCCCAGTGGTTGATTAAAACGTCTGTTTTCGAATTTTAAAATTGTCTGTGAGCATAGGGTTGCTTATTTTAAGTTTGTAAATGTCATGTAAACACTAGTGTGCGTTTCATCGTTATTGTGTTTCACCAACAGTGTTCCCTTTATGCAAGTTTTTGTTGGCAAAATGGGTCGGTGTGCCAACTCAATTTATAATAAATTTAAAAACTTTTTATGGTTGTATTATGAAAATATTTAGCTTAGTACTGCAAAATGTTGTTAATCAACAATTCTTGTCATGCTGATAAGAATCGCAAGTGACAGTTGTCTAATAATCAAAGAAAGAAGCTTTTATAGACTCTCACAAAAAAGATGAAAAACCAACTCATTGCTTTTTTAGAGGGAAGGTTGTTCATGAATTACGATAGAAACGTTTTTTCGTTGATTTCCACAAGCTTTTTTTGCTGATATGTTTGCAGGTCACTATAATTGTTGCCTGTATTGCGATGTGTCAAACATTTCCTTGTTTACTGAAACTGTTAATTGCAAGATATCTTTTGTGAAGCGAAGTGACAACACCACTCTTGAATACTTTGATAAAACCGCTCGCCTCGCTATGTGCGCAAAACAAGTGGCCTTGTTTATTAGGTATTGTTAAAGAAGTCAAAAGTGTTGTAAAAAGAGCTTGGCCTGGCAGTAGCGTTGTTCGATTAACTTTATTGCTGCGGTATTCTAAGATAAATATGAACAACATGTAACGCTGGATACTGGGTACGAAATTCGTTCTTTTCTAGCATAAGAGTCAACCCACCTAACATTTCATTAGTGCGGCCCGCCACAGCTCTCCTTAGTGCCAAAGTGGCCCGCATGCAAAAAAGGTTGGTGACCCCTGATCTACAGTAACGAAAGCCCTAGGTTTATAACATGAAATGTTGTTCTTTACGAACCTGTTCAAAACCGCCGAAAAGAAAGCAAATTTGCCTGTTTGCAGCCTTTGTGATAGATCAGCTTTTTCGTTCAAGCAGAGGATACGTAGTATTTCACCAAAACGGTTTCTTGATTGTAGCTTGCTTGCACAATGACACGCCCCATTTCTCACTAAAGCGTGTAATATAGCATGCCATTTGCTATTGCTACCACCCTTGCATACATAGCCGCAATGAAGGCGAGCAGCTTAAATTTAGAGAGAAGTCAGAATTTCCGAAATTTCTTGCTCAGTAGGTTAACAAGCTGACCAAAATATTTAGCATCAAAAAAGAATAACTGAACAGAAGCACTTTCTACCTAGGGCATGTAGACACAAAATCATGAACTTTTTTTTCCCCTTTTGGTTTCTTCAGGAAGATGAGATGATTTTGTAAATTAACAGATGTTTTTTTTTTGTTTGTTTGTGGTATCTTCAACCTTGGCTTTGCTCAAACCTTTGTAACAGCAATTTTAGGGCTTTGAGACAAACCAAATAAATTGCCTATTTTGCCAAATTTGGAGAAATAAAGTGGAAATAAATTGAAACCCTGATGTGATAGAGAAAAACTGAGACCAGATTCTGACTCCACGACCCAAACTACATCAGCAATGGATACTCAGTTCCCAACATGCCTCATTGTTTGTGACACAGTGTTATTCATAATAATAATAGTAGTATGTTTTATAAAAGCACTGTTTTTTGTTTTAGAAACATCAAGCATTCAAGCATATCCGGCGTTAGCAACTAAATATTTTTAATGTGTTACAGCATTCTCATTGTTATGCAGTTATGAATCGCACAGACGTGTTTTAAAATTTAAACTAATAGTGTGGGGCGGGCACATTTGTCATGAAAAATGGCACGAAAGAGTATCGTATAGAATTGTACCATCATAAGCCTAACCAGAAAACCTCAACAATACGAAAAATATTGGTTAAATTGACAAAAGTATAAAGTCTGCTCTTTAACCGATAAGGCGCCAATTTTATACTTTTGTCAATTTAACTAATACTTTTCGTATTGTTGAGGTTTTCTGGTTAGACTTATGATGGTACAATTCTATACCATACTCTTTCGTGCCATTTTTCATTTATTTCGTCTTTGATTGTTAGTTTTTTCCATCAATTCTTTGACGTAGCAAGAGTAAAACATTTTTCATTTTTTCATTCTTTCGCACTTCCATCTTTTGTCGTCTTTCATTTTTTTATTTTTTTTATTTCATCATTTGTCATTTTTTATCATCACCATTTCATTTTTTGTCATCTTTCGTCAGTTGTCTTTTCTAATCTGTGGTGTCATAGTTGAACTTTCATATATTATAGTGTAGTGTAGCAAGTCATAGTGTACTTTCGTAAGTCGAGTCACATCAATTTATTTTGTTTTAATAACGCCGCATATAAATAAACAAGTAGAGAAAATAAACAAGTAAAAACGATCAGTGATTATGGCGCAACCTGAATGGCAGCGAAAAACTATAAGCAGTTATCTAGTCAGTCAACTCCAAACCATAAATCTAACTATACATAAATACACACAAGGGACACTGTACGCTGACTATTATCAAATGATTTGTTTCCTTAGCTTTTGTATAGCTTAAGTAGGCAATGGCTCAATCACGTTGAGGATATGATCAACTATCCTCCATCGGCAGGAGAGTTTAGCTTGTCGGCCTTTTTGTTTCATTGGCAAAGTACACGTATAAGCAATGATATTAATATAATTTCCTTTTTTGTGTATGAAGGTGAATAGTTAGCCTTCAGTTCAACCAAAAAAAAAAAAAAAAAAACTTTTGTAACTTGAAAATTTCGATAAATATTTACTAAAGTAGAAAAATCAGCTCAACTCTCCTGGGTCTTCACGTATTGGAGGCATAGTGGAAAGTCGGGACTTGCAAGCCACTACTTCTTTTAGATGCATATCTTCTTCGTTTCTCAATATTTTTTTTAAATTGGTTTTGCAATGCCTTATAGTGCTATCTACTATACAACAAAAGCACAAGTTATCATTTTTACGCTTAAAAACATGAACAAACTCCAAGCGTCTTATCGCACCCCACCAGCCAGTAAACCACCACTTTTTACATTGATTAAACATCTGCAGAAGTTGAATCAATGTAAGAAAAGACGATTTGATTGCTGGGGTACAAAAAGTTAAAGGAAACAATTCTACATACAATGTTTTTTATCACATTAAAACTGTTACTTTTATGCCAACTCATGAGCAAAATCGATGGAAAACTTTCGAATACTCATCACTAGCTTGCACTGTTGTGATGCCAGTTTCATTCAAATTCCAAATATTATTTGGACTTAAATTTTTGAAAAATAAGCTTTACATTATGCCTATTAAAGGCCATGGAACGAGCCAAGGTAGCAGCTTGGCTAGTCTCATGTCCTTTAATAGGCATAACGTAAACGTTTTTTTCAAAGTAGCTTGACAAAAGTCTCATTGCTAGAATCTTTTGTCGATGCAAAAATCCACAAAACCAGTTTCTTTCCGCTATGTCATTTTTCCTAACTGGGGGGAATCACTTTGCAATTAGCTTTAGCAAATTGAAATGCTAATTGCCGACAACCTTCTCGAGGGAGAGCGTGGAAAATTTTAGACGAATTTATGAAGTACGACGAAAGTGCATCTTCTTCACATTGAGTAAACACCTAAAAACATATATTACATGTTCAAATAAAAGGAAACAATGCCATGTCTGTAATATTATCTATAATAATGAAACTCACAGCCTTTTCAAGTTTTTAATAAAGCATTTAAAATGGTAATAAAACTTTTTCAAAAAACTGAAGCATAACACTTTTTTTTTATAGGAGGCTTAGTTTAACATGTGAGTTTTCAAATTTACCTGAATGATAGCAAATGATTTTTTGTAAATCATATCAAGGCATCTTTTCATTTGCTTCTTTTAAGTATCTTGACAGTGTAGATCTGTCTACATTGTTTGCTTTTGCTGCAGATCGGATTGATTGATGTTTTTCAAGGACGTCTTTGAACAGCTTTCTTCATGTCAAAAGCATTAAATTCCCCACAATTTTTCTGAACGAACTTTTGAGGTATTTTAATATTACTAACACAACTACGGTAGTTTATAAACTTGCACTGAAAATAAGTTGGAAGAACCAATCAGCCTAAAAGATGTAAAATATCAACTAGACGAATCAACCCAAACGTTTAATGAAGTGCAAGTAAGAGAACAACAAAAGAAGCTGTTTCATAGCGTCTGCAACTTGGGACGCCTCCCATTTTGGACGCCATCTTGGATTTCGTAAGCTATTCAAATACAGTAGAATTCGCCTATAACGGCACCCCTAGGGGATTTGCAAAAACTGACGTTATAGCCGAATTGACGTTATGGACGAACTACCGCAAACTATTTCAAAACTGTCTTTTGATTAAAGAAAGAGGTGTATAATCCAGTCAGGTTTACTGTGTACCACCAAACTGACAAAAGTCACGCAGAAAATACAGTTAACAAAGAAATTGTTTTAAAAAAAACAACCTACAGCGAAAGGTAGGCTACAGGAAATTTGCGCAATACAGCTCGTTACATACAGTAGTAGAGAAGTTCATTGTTTATTAGCAAAAAAGGCATTGATCTTCAGCTGTTTCGGTTTTGACGCGGATTTCTCTACCACATAGCGTTCAGCTTTTGCTAAATAATGTAGGATTTGCTCGCTATCGTCGTGACTTCGGATTTTTTCACGCGAGAAAAAAGTTAATTCAGTTAATTAGTTTATACAGTACTGCACGTACAACTGTTGCTTTGAGTTGCTTAAAGGTCAGCTGTAAAGCTGCTTTTTACAGGTGATAGTTTTTCCAGCGAGAAAAAAGTTAATTCAGTTAATTAAAGTCCCTGCTGCGAACGACGTAGCAAAAGGGAATACATTTTGCAAGCAGCAGCGCTAACTGGATTAAAAGGCTGACCGTTCCTGGTGAAGGTGATGGCTTAAAGTGACGTTATAAACGAACAAAAGACGTCTGGGGACCAATAAAGGGTGCTGTTACATGCAAATTGACGTTATAGGCGATGCTGTTGTAGCTGAACTACAATGTACGCAAAAGATAGGAATTCTGCCGGGACCGAGCAAAATGTGACGTAATAGGCGAATTGACGTAATGAACGAAGCCGTTATAGGCGAATTCTACTGTAGCTTTATTACTCTCTAGTTTTGATACAGTTACTCTCTAGTTTGATCACAGTTTTGATGGCCTCAATGAATGATGGCTAAGAACTTTATAATATAATACACATTGTCCTTATTCTTCTCTGTTATAAAAAAATGATTCAAATAATTCAAATACAGTTATTACTCTCTAGAATAGCGGTTCTCAACCAGTGGGCCATGGCTCACTGGTGGGCCATAGAAGCATTTTGAGGTGGGCCACAAACTATTAAAAAAATTGAGAGATTTATTGAAAAAAATTTGTTTCATTTTTCTCTCCATAGTTAATTTTACACTTGTGTGTTTTTTAGTAGTTTCAATTGTAGTAACAATGAATGATGCTGCTGTTTTTAGCTAAGTGGCAATCATTATTCTAATTTCTACAACATACAGTCTTACATCAACTCAGTTTTTACAACATTTTATGGTGTAGTAGACTACTTTGTGGTTACAATTAAGCCATCTTTGAAAGCGATCGCCTACTTGAACTTCTACAGCATCTCTTTTGAGTACGTGCAGCATTTTATTTTGTGGATTATTTTGGGAGGAATTGACCATAGTTGAAGCTTTCAAAAGAAGAATACGACGTAAATGTTGAGAACCACTGTCACTCAGTGGCGGATTCAGAACGTAATTTGTGGGTGGGCCTAGGAAATATCTTGGTGGGCCTTCACCAATAATGCCACGACGGGCCAGCATACAAAAACTTAGTGTTAGCCTACCGGAGCTTCTACACAAGGCGGAGTATCCTAGGTTTCGAGTTAAAAAAGTTGATTATGTCAAATTATAATTCGAACTGCCAGTGAGTTGTCTTTTAAAAGACCAAAGTGTCAAGTTGTTAAGGCGTCCAGTCAGCATAGATGATCTCAAGCGCGTTTGGATCCTGTTTGTTACGGAGAAAAGTCTCTCAACGCTGCAGGACGTGGAAAGCAGTGTCATGATGGTCCAACAGTGTCCATTTTCGGGAAAATGTCAGAAGGGCGGCTGTCCAGTACTTCCATTAATGTAAGAAAGTTTTCCTGATCCATTTTCCGTCTGATGTGTTGAATGAATACAGCATGTTCAACATTTGCAATCTCGATGCCATACAGTGCACAGGGACCATTTAGAATGTTTTTTTTTTCGCCAAAAGTGGGTGCGAAAGAGGCCGCTGCTCTCATTTATTCATACGTGTCTCCCAGAAAGCCTCAGTTTAACTCCGTTATTTGCCTGTCAAGAATACAGTTCCACAGTGCCCTTAAATCCTCATTGCTCTTGACAGCCGACGTTTTTCTCAGCATTGTGGTAACAACAGACGTGTGAAACTTCGAAGGCAGCTTGTGTTCACGAGAAGCAACTACGTCCCAGTTAATTATCTCATGTTTTACCATCAGTTCTTCTGTCAGTTTGAGCACGTCACCAATGTCACCCTTCGAAGCCTCGCGGAAAGTTGCATGTGTAGCTTTCAGTGTTTCAATCAGTGATATACAGTCTGTCACACAAAGTGTTGAGCTCTGCAGGCCCTTGGTGGTAAAATCGCTGTTTTCAAATAGTTTGCGAAAAGTCACAAGCATGAAAACGAACTTTTTTGTTTGCATCTGCTGCAGGAGCTGCTCTGCTTCTATTAAAGCCAGCCAGAGTCTCCAGTAATACATCAAGCAACTGCAATATCTTATGCACTGACCCTGATTTTGAACTCCACCTGGTGTCACATGAGCGTTCCAGTTCCATGATATGCCGGCTGGGATCAGTGCCGGATTAACCAAGTGCGGGGCCTGTAGCAGATTGATTTGATGTAGAAATAATGACTGGGAAGTAATTGAATATTTTATAGATTTGACATTTTGTAATTATACTGTAGTGTAGCCGCTCTTGCCCCATCGTGTTTCGCATAATATAGGCTAGTTTTTAATCAACTTCAATTTTGAAAATGACCTCTCTCCAGTACAATTAGTTACCATCATACATAGATAAATGCGTAACAAATTGTCAATGATAAGAAACGTGGTGTCAATATTGTTTTCTCGAAGTGAAATAGTTGAGTTCTGGAGAGGAGCAATCAATATCAATGTGCTTTACGAATTGGTGTATGCCTTGCGACGTTGCTCCAGCGCAGATTGTAGGGTGTCCAATATTGCAAGAAAAACTTCCACCGGGAATCTGTTTTTAGTTGATATCCATTGCATCTCAAACTTAACTGCCACTGCCTACATTCTCATCGTGCGTTCGATTTTGGACAATTCTTCTTGTGCTTGTTGGTCGGTAATCCGGCACTTGAGTCAGCTTCTGCGCTTCTGACTCAAACTTAGCGAATTGTTCTCTGAAAGTCTGTAAGGATCCTGCCAAAGAGGCACACAGCGCTGAAGCAATGTTGAGATTTTGCCGCTTTTTTTTAAGAGAGGCTTGACTTTCCTGGAAGGGATCGGGTAAGCTATTTCAAAAAGCCACTAAGATTCCAATTTCGACCAACTCCATTTTCTCGAGGAGTCCATTTGCCTGCTGTCGACATTCTGCCTTTTGCACTTGGTCATTTGAAAGTTTCTTCGGTGCCTCTTTTTTGAAAAGAAAACGTTCTTTAATTACGTTATATGGCATCAGCTCTTCCGGACCATCGTGTTTCAGAGAGCTTCTTTAGCACTCCACCACCTGAAAACTCCAGAACGAACCACCGTTGTGTTGAAGCAGCAAAGAATAGCCTACATAACTTAGATATTTTCAACGAAGTCAAAGAACTGAGCTGTTTCTGGACACGATTGTGCAGCGCATACACCGACTAAATTCAACGAATGAGCATAGCATAGAACATATTCTGCAATAGCACCATTTTTTTTTGATAAGTGTCTGTAGGCCTACTCCGTTATATTTTCCTCTCATGTTGGACCCGTTGTAGTAACTCTGTCCACGGCAATCGGCAAGATTGATACTCTTCTCACTGGTGTACACAGTGGCGTAGCCAAGGGGGGGGGGGGGGGGGGGGTTGGGGGTTAGCACCCCCCCCCCCCCCCCCCTTTGGCACGCGTGTGACGTCACCATATTGAGAATGATGCTTTCAGTCTAAAAAAAATTGCTTAATTTTAAACAAAATTGCATTAAAAGAGCAAGTTTTGCCAATACCAAACATCTTAGCCAGGAATTAGCAACAAGAAAACATAGAGACTTAGCTTTATTTCCGAAAAATGCCGAAGAAAACATGATCTTATCCTTTTGCTATGCCACCAGACACCACCATTTTACAGGAATATTCGTAACTACAATTTCGTTGAAAATGCTCTCAGAATGCACCAAATTCAAAGTCATTTTTCAAAATTTTCTGGGGGAGGTCCCCAGACCCCCGCCGTTCGGTCGTCAACCCCCCCCCCCCCTTTCAAAATTCCTGGCTGCGCTACTGGGTGTACAGTACAGTTGAATAATTAATCTTTCAAACAACTAATATGGTGGGCTCGTGGCACTCGATCAGGCAGTTGCCTCCAGCGGAAATTACCGGTTTTTAAAGTTTACAATAATTAGGAAGGGATAAGACGTTGGGACTAAGCAATTTAATCCTACAACTATAATATTCTACCATGTCATTCCAGTTGCAAGCCAAAAATTACTTACCAACTATGTTCGACAGTTTTTGCAAAAAAAATGTTTTGCTCACCAAGCGCGGGGCCTTGTGAAGCGCGGGCCCGTAGCAGCTGCTACATCTGCTACTATAGTTAATCCGGCACTGGCTGGGATGCATTTCCTTTGGTATCTCCATCAAGCGAGAGTGCCGGTGGGCCCCGGTAAAAAAGCTGTGTATGTCAAAAAATGTGCTCACATGTCCGGACGCTTTAGCAGCGGTGCAAAGCACTTGTTAAGCCGATGCGAGTCGCAGTGTACATAGATGATTTAGAACGGGAGAAAACAGCGGGACAAGAGCGTCTGTGAAGTGTAAACCATCAAAGACGACAGTGGCGAAAGGCTAACTTTTTTCCTGGAAAATATCGCTTTGTGTAAATTGTTTATGGGCTGTTAAAGTGGTATCAGCATATGTATTTTTAAAAGCATATGTAGAATCAATTTTAACCTACGGATGTCAATGCTGGACAATAAGTAAAGATATGAAGAAAAGACTAGAGGCTGCTGAGATGTGGTTTCTCAGAAGGATGTTGAGGATATCTTGGACTGAAAAGAAGAGTAATGACGAAGTTATGAAATTGGCAAATGCAGAAAGGAGATTAATAACAACAGTTAGAAGGCGTCAGATGCAAATTGTAGGTCATATTCACAGACATAGAGATTTGGAAAAATTAGCTCTATTGGGGATGATACAGGGAAAAAGAAGCAGAGGTCGACAAAGATTAACTTATTTAAACAGCTTGAATCAATGGGCCACAAACACAACCGTTAAAACGAACAATTTTATACGAATGGCAAATGACAGAGAAGTTTAGAAGACCATGATCGCCAACGTCTGTATCAGATCAGGCACATAATCATCATCATCAAACGGGGTATCATGGTGTGAAATAGTGATGCCACAGGCAATTCAGTGCCACTTAGTTGTTCTAGTGTTAAACATTAGTCGCTTATGTTTTTTTTCCATGAATCTGATTTTGGGTTGGCCCACTGTGAATTCAGGTGGGTCTGTACCAATCAAGCCCACCTGGTAGATCCACCCCATGCTGTCACTACAAGGAGCGTGTGCTGTGTGGTCCAGCTGCCTTTTTACTTATTTGTGCTTTATACAGTACACCTCCGGATTCTGAAAAGATATAATCCAAAAAAAGAGTAAACTGTGGGTTTGATATGTTTGTTACTATGCATAGTAGTGACACTAAAGTGACAGTCTTAATGTAAATAGTTCAAACTTTCGATCTAGAAACTTTAAGACTTGGTAACAATTGCAAAACGAAAGTTTGAGGAAATTTGCATTCAGTATGGATTTACATCAATTTTTTATAATAAAGTTCTTAGCCATCATTCATTGAGGCCATCAAAACTGTGATTTCACCTGAAAAAACTTCATCCAAATTACAAGGATAAAGATGTGCGGTAATGATGAAGACGAAAAGAAGATAGTGTAAAGCGTCAGCGCTTGGATTTAACAGTGAGATTTCAGCAACATTCTAAAGGCATTGTTGAAGCGTCTTATGTGGCTAGTTTTATGATCGCAAAGCAACGTAAACCGTACACAATTGGCGAGACTCTTATTAATCCTTGTGCTTTAGAAATGGCTAAACTTGTAATTACTGCAAGTTCTTCTTTCAAACGATACTGCACAGCGGAGAATTGCTGATTTGTCTAACAATATAAAAGAGCAGGTAATCACAGAAATAAAAAATTCACAATTGGGATGCTTCTCAATTCAACTTGATGAAACTACCGACATTGCATCTTGCTCCCAGCTCTTGGTGTTTTGCAGATACATGTCAGAAAAAGACCTAAAAGACAATGTCCTGTTTTGCTCTGCATTAGAGACCAATACAAGAGCTGTTGATGTGACAGAAAGGTTGGCAGCGTTTTTTGACAAGAACAACTCGGTTTGGAAAACGTTTGTATTATATGCACTGACGATACCCATGCCATGTTAGGAGCTAGAAGTGGCCTGCAAACATTAGTTTGTAGTAGTTCACCTCATACTGTCTCAATGCATTGCATGATACACAGACAAGCCCTTGCATCGAAAACTATTTCAGGATCTCTTCAACATGTTCTGAACACAATTATCAAGACGATAAACTTTCTAACCGCTATTCAGAAAATTATGCTCGGAGATGAATGCTGAACAGTCGGCTGCATAGCTGAGTGGTGAGAACACTGGAACGGCAATCGAAAGGGCGCCGGTTCGACACCGCTCAAGAGCATGCAGCTGTGTCTGTGGCAGGACACTTAAAGGCATGCCTGAAGGTGGACACGAAGATTGGCTTCCTTGCCTTCCCGTCCACTTAATCTAAATCTTCAACCACCGGGTGTAAGCCTGGATACGACAAACAAATGCTGAACACTTATATTTACTTTACTGCACTCTGGTCCGTTGGCTATCAAAAGGCAATGTTTTAGCAAGAGTTTTTGAACTATAGAAAGAATTAAAGAATTTCTGAACATGCAGAGAAACTACGAATTGGAATCTTGCTTTGGGACTAGTACCTTCATGTTTAAACTTGCTTATCTAGTTGATTTTTTTGACCAATTAAACCGCTTAAATCTCAAGCTACAAACAAGAACTACAACTGTTCACTTCAGTTCAGTTTATTTTTTTGTTGGCGAAAAAGAAAGACACAAAAAGCAAAAACACAATAAACACAAATAATTCGCACAACAAGGATGGCAGCGAAAGACCAAAAGGTCACCAAACTCAGCTGCCACCCAAACATTTAAACAAAAGACCCAAAATTAAGAACATTAACACATAAAGCACAATACCAGCACTTTACATAATACATTAACAATGGAATAACACAGGGCAACATAAAAAAACTGTGTAGAGAAATAAGCGGATGATACGTTTCAAGAGTGATCATTGTACAAACTCTTTAATAAACATTTATATTTAAATTTAAAAACATTGTAAGACTTTTCTTTTATTTCTTTTGGTACTTGATTCCATAGTTTCACTCCATTAAAACATAGCATCTTCTTACCAGAGTTTGACGTTGCAGAAGGCAAATATAAATCATTCTTTTGATTCTGACGGGTTTTATGATGGTGAATTTCGTTTACAAAAATAAAGCAGCCAGCAAAGGCCCGGGGCAGCATTTTGTGCACATATTTGTACATAAATTTTGCAGTCTCTAATTTAATAATATCGTCGATTCTGAGCACATTAAATTGGTGATAAAGAACAGTTGTATTTGTTGACCTCGGCAAAAATAAGCAGGATCGAATGAGCTTGTTTTGTAACACTTGTAGTGGAGCAAGCAATGTAGAGTTTGCTCTTCCCCAATTTATAATCGAGTATTGGATCTTGGATTGAAACAAAGCATAATATAAAGTTTTGTAATATTGGTAAAGGGGCAATGTATCTCAGCTTAAATGCTATGCCGCAGACCTTTGCAAGCTGCTTTCTAAGATTAAAAATATGACTATCCCATGTCAATCGCTCATCCAAAGTTACACCTAGATAGTTTATACATTTCTTCCTTTTGATGGATCGGCCACTGATGGACAGACTAAAATTTTCTGCTGCACTTTTTTTGTTGCAGAGGATCATATAAGTAGTTTTACTATAATTTAATGAAAGTTTATTGGATTTCATCCACACATCAATTTTTCCTATTTGACTATTGACATTTTTTTGGAGAGATGACAGACAAGCAAGGGACCAAGGATTGACCCCTGTGGGACACCACATTTAACAACATTCAAATTAGAATTCTTACCGTTAGTTTTTGTACTTTGCATTCTATTTGTTAGATAAGATGTTAAAACGTTCAAAAACTTGCCAAGAAAGCCATAATGGTGAAGTTTTTTTTAAAAGTATGCCATGATCAACTGTATCGAAAGCTTTACTTAAATCAACAAAAACCGAGCATGTGTATTTGTGATCATTCAAGTTAGAAAGTAATTCATCATAAATTTTTGTCAATGCTAAGCTTGATGAATCAGTTTCACGAAAACCATGTTGAGCTGGGGTTAAAATATTATATTTGTCAATAAAATTCATCATCCGTTTATATAAAATTTTTTCGAAGATTTTGACAAAAGTTGGCAATAAAGAAATTGGTCGCAAATCTGTAAAGTGTAAAGGTGAACTAACTTTTGGTACAGGTATTATCAGACTCTTTTTTGAGTATATCAGGAAAGATTTCTTGCAAAACACATTTATTCAGTACTTTTGTTAAAAAAGGGCATATGATTACATTAGCCATTTTGATAAATTTAGAAACTGTACTTGACTTTATCGACGCTCTAAATGCGTTTGTGCAAAAGCTTGAAAACTGGAAACGAAAAGCTGAGAAGGGAAATTTTGCAATGTTTGAGACCCTTTCATCTGTGCTTGAAGATCACTTGGTCACGAATTTATCGTCGGCAATATTGCAACATCTTGTCAGTCCACGGAAAAAAAGAACATGAATTTACGACTCTACTTGAAAAGACATATTTGAGACCTTATCAATCTACAAATTTTGGGCAAGGGTGTGTGCTTCTTATCAGCGTATCGGTGAAGAATGTATAAAAATGCTGCTGCCTTTCAGCAGTAGGCTACGTATTTATTTAATGCAGGGTTTTCCACTTTGGTGCAGATAAAGTGCTAAATTGTAAGGCTCGGAACAATCTTGAAATGGAAGATGGTGTGCGTTGTGCGCTATCTTCAACCTCTCCAAAAATCCATTTGTTGGTTAATAATGTTCAGGAGCAAGCCTCTCACTAATTATAGACATATATAACCAAGCAACCACACGGCATTTAACATAATCCATTAAAATTGCACATAAACTATAAGCTACGAACATAAACTATAAGCCACAAACTATAAGCTCTCTCACTAATTAGCAGTTAAATAAATAATCGGCGTTGAAATATGTTCCGCTGCTTTTTGTCTATAAACCTATTTTGTAGTTTTTTCTTATATAAAAACTTAATGGGCCACAGAATTTTTATGCAATGAAAAATGTGCCACGAAAGAAAAAAGGTTGAGAATCACTGCTCTAGAACGTTAACAAATGTGCATGCATAAGTACCACATTGAACAATAAGAAATCTACATAAGCCTAATACCATCAACATTAGTAATACGATAGTAGAAGATTTTTATATGATTTTGAAATGAGTTACAGTAGATGAGTTTTTTTCATTTTCAACGGATTTGAGTTCCAAATTTCCATGCCTTTATATTTGAAGCTATGTTGAAGTTTTGAAGATGAGTATTAATTATCCATGTGATTGTCAATTGCATTTCTAGTATTGCAAAAATGAACATTTTTTGCCTTTTTAAAATAATTAGAAAAAGCACATGGTAGTAAATTGTTTTTATATTTATGCATTAACTTTGCAGTTTCGAGTTTGGACAAATATTTTATTTTAAGAACATTTAGTTGTTTGAAATATGGAGTCACGTGTTTCGACCATCTACCTCCAGCAACGATGTTTATTGCTTTGTTTTGGAATGCTTGAAATTTGTCGACATATTTTCTCAAGTGGCTGGTAGAAACGGCAAAGCATGTTGAAAAAATTCCTCTGAGTCATGAAATCAAGGAAAAGAATCTTCTTTTTTTCCGAAGAAAGCAATATTTTGAGATTGTAATTTGTCATTTTTAGGATTCATTGTGCACCGCGGATGTTCTGATTAGCTTCACTGCTTTGCGAACTTTTGAAACTATTGTCTTAATATCACTGGTTAGAATAAGTAATTGTGTATACAATATAACCCTTGCAACTATTGTACTTTTTAACACTTTAAAGTTTAAATTGTAAAATTGAACCAATAACCTGATTTTGCATTGAGAGAGCAGAAGATACTGTTGTATGATGCTATAATGCCTATTTTCGATAAATGCGTACAAAACAGAGGGTGAACAGTATAAATAGCGTATAACTTGACTGAATCATTTAAACTTTTTTAGACATTTTTTTTACATTCTGCCTGAAAACCCGGGTTTCAGGTAAACCCGCATTGGAAACAACAATCCAAACGACAAGTATTTGTGTTTGGTCTGATGTCTATTATGTATATTTTCACTTTCTTACACTCAGTAAATAAACAATGCAAGTAATTTATCTTGCTCGAGCTGGCACGGTTATGAAATGACGTTACGTTTGAAATGACGTTACGTTTACGCACGGTTATGAAATGACGTTACGTTTGAAATGACGTTACGTTTACGCACGGTTATGAAATGACGTTACGTTTGAAATTCTTGTTGCTTTAAAAAGTGTCAGTTGCCGTCAACCCTATGACAAGCCATCAAAGAAACATTGCATCTTTTTTGTTTTCAGGAAATAGCTTTTAATGCTCTGATTGTTCTAATGCCAATAAGTTCTGAAGTTAGCTAAAGCTATCACTTTTATGATTGATCAGGACAATACACCACACAAGAAACTGAAACAACCACCATTGTGCAGTCGACTGATGAGAGCACAACTTCGGTTGAAGAGAGCCCGACCTCAAGGAGCATTTCCATCACGAGTAAAATGCAAACTATCACAATTGCCTCTAATAGTTAGAATGTATATTTCAAATAATATGTCTAGCGTAACTTTTTCATGTAGTAAAAAGTATTTTATTATGCACTACTAAAATACAAAAGTAAGCCATAACAACAGGATTTAACAATAATTAATAAAACGAACGTTTCGGCTTTCGTGAATCGCTCATCTAGAAGTCTTGATAGGCTACACCAGGGGTCGGGAACCCATAGTTTGCAAGCCATATATGGCTCTTGGTGACGGCATCTGGCTCACAGAAACTGACAGAAACTTTTATTTTAACTTTTCATTACAATTTAAACCTGAAAATAAGCTCAGAATGCACCAAATTAAATGCTTTTTTTTCAAAATTTTCTGCAGGAGGTCGCCAAGATCCCCGCTGTTTTCTCTTTTCCAGTAAACGCATGGCCCCACTTTTACAGCTTATCACCTGCCGCTAAATGTTAGTGGTATTAATTGTTAAAGCATTAGGCCTATCTGGCTCTCACAGAAACATACTATATTTACAAAAACAAAGCTTCATGGCCAGTGCCGGTCTTAGGGTATTTCGGGCCCTGTGCGGAATTACTTTGCGGGCCTCAATGACAATGATCTAATTCAGTAGCGAAGCTAGGTATTTTGAAAGGGGAGGGGGTTGACATCCGACGGGCAAAGCACCCAGCGGCGGGGGGTGTGGGGGGCCTCCCCCCAAAATTTTGAAAAATTACTTTGAATTTGGTGCATTCTGAAAGCATGTTTAACAAAAATTTTGGTATGAATATTGCTCTAAAATGGTGCTGTCCGGTGGCATAGCAAAAGGATAAGATCATGTTTTCTTTGGTATTTTTCAGAAACAAAGCTGAGTCTCTATGTTTTCTTGTTGCTAATTGTGAATCGAATTGAATTGTTTTCATTACAAAAATTACTGCATTTTCTGAGTAAATTGCGGGCCCCCTAATTTGCGGGCCTTGTGCGATCGCACGGTTTGCACACCCACAAGGCCTATGAGAAGGGGGTACGGTAGGTACCAGGACTGTGATGGTTGGGGGGCCCGAAATTGTGATTTTATAGTTTACGTACAAAAATGTTTGGTTAATACCATCCTAAACGACTAAATTCAAGTATAAAAGTTGTTATTCTTTAGTCCCGGGGGATTTGAAGATCTTGGAATAAGTACGGCACACTGACGAACTACACATGGAACATGGAGTGGCAAAACAACACCTCCCGACTCCGTGATTTCCTACCCGACGTCGATCCCCACCCTCCGGGAATGTCTCTTGCAAGACTTGCGTGGGTCCGGCTTAACCGCTTACGAACCGGCGTCGGTCGCTTTTGTTCAGACATGTGCAGATGGGGCCTGGTTCCCTCACCGGGATGCAAGTGTGGTGCCACAGACCAGACAGTAGATCATGTCGTCCATGACTGCCCAATCCATCAACCACCACATGGAACGCTTGGACTGAAGGCCCTGGATGACGAGACTGTCGAGTGGCTGATGACATCATGCCCAAACATATAGTCTGGAAGAACAGCTCATACGACGAAGAAGAAGTCCCGGGGAGGCCCCATAATGTAGAAAAAGGGCCCGGAAAGGTAATTGAATGCATTGCGCGCAAATTAGGGGCCCAAAGTGGTGATTTAATGCTTTACGTGCAAAAATGTTTTGTTAAAAGCACCCTAAATTAAATCATAAAAGTTGGTTATTCTCCTGTCCATGGGAGTGGGGGCATAATGTAGCAAAAGCAGGTTTGAAAAAAACCCGGGCTTTAAAAAAAAAACTATTTGGAAAAGGTAGTTTCACGCTTATTTCACTTCAAAATGCTAGAGTAAAGAAAAAGTGACTTCGTTCACTTCTGCTAGGCATTTGGTGAATGCAAAAGTTAATGAAGAAAGGTTATTGGTCAGATGATTAATTTGATTATGTTTTAACAAGATGTTATGTTTGAGCCTTGGTAGAGAGCTTGGCTTGTTGTTCCAGATACATAGCCTATAACACTCAGTACGGTAACGTTAATGAATTTAAAGTGCCCCTGACAGGTTGGATCCAAGTATAGTAACTTTTGAAAGCATTTCCTTGCGCAGAATCATACTTAGCAAACTTTTTAACCTTAACCTCGTAGCTCGACTGGTTAGGGCGTAATTTACATCAAACAACGGTTCCGCAGCGCCACCACAGGCGAAACTCCATATTTCACTGCTCTGGGACGACTTTGGTGGTATTACGTCATTGTAAGTCGGCGTTCTTAGCGACGGATGAAACATACGTTTCCTAGATGTGATTGCTGGATCACAGTTTAGTCGGAGTTGGTACAAGCGGTTGCTTTTTTCAAAGATCTGTTGTTTTTTACAGTTTAATAAAACTGTACTGGATACGTTCCTACAAAACCTAAAATATACTTGAAGTGAAAAATGAAGAAATTGTACGAATCATCATTCATATTTAATTCATCATCACTATTCATAATAAATAAAAGTTCTCTCTCTCTCTCTCATAATGTGCCCTCAGTACGTACATAGCAGAGTCTATACATGTAAAAGCCTAGTTTACCTGTACAAGGGTACGTTTTTGTAAACGTTGTTGTTTAGAAGTGCTGAAATCATCATCAGCAACTGGTTGCATCTTTGCTGTTATAGATGGTAGCCTATGGCAAATTCCTTCAAAATGTAAAGTTTGCTCAAGCCCATTTTTACTTGAGTGGTATTAACAAAATCATCTTCAGTGAAGTGAAGAGAACATATATGACTAGTTTTGTATGGCCCATCCTACTTTCGAACACTTGAAGAAAACTTCTACCATTTTCTTCTCAGCACCTTGTTTTGTGGGAAAGCGTAAAAAGAAACCACACGGTCTTTGTCACTGACACTGTCACATATTTATTTATTATTTATTTGCGTCAGACAAAGCTGTCCACATCGAAAACAAAACAACGAAATACTGTAATACACAAACTGAAAATGCACAAAGATCACAGAGAGCCACCTTGGATGCCGTCGGTTTAAAAGCTCACTAAATAGGCTATCTACTGTCACAAATTTACATATAATGAGCGTTGGAAGAATTGAAAGCATTCAGAATGATAAAAATAATCAGATGACATCATGTCTGATATAAAGCGATTTGAGGAGTGTATGCAATCGGTTAATAAACGAAAACATGTTTTTTCCTCAATAAAGCATCAAACGTAGTTACATTATTCATTACTTGATATTCACAGGCACTGACCTAACGAGGCAAATTGTGCAATATTCTGAAAGAGTCATTGTAAGCAACACGTAATCGTTTTATACTAGAAGATCTAAACTTGTTCCACAACTGGGATAAGTAAAACGACATACAATAACAACGAAATAAACTGTTTTTTACAGCGGGTGAGCATTTAGAAAAATTGAGATTTTGCATTATTAGCAGCACAGTACTGAGAGCGTACTTGCCTTGAAATATAATTTTCATCTGAGAACTATCAATAAATACACCCAGATATTTTACAGAGTCTGTGAACACAATTTCAGATTTACCTACATGTAGCAGAGGAGCACGTAAAAGATAAAAGTTTTTTGGGGAGAATAACATACCAAATGACTTTTTAGAATTGAAAGTAATTTCATGTTCAACAGCATACTTGTGGCAAACATCTAACAAATTTTGTAAGCCACACAAACTAGGCGAGATGCAGCAAATGTCATCAGGAAACATATGATTTAGACAAGAGTTGCCAACATAGCAACCAACTTTTGTTTTATTGAGATAAGAATAAGCTGATCAATATATATATACGGCAAAAAGATAGGGGCTTAACACCCCACCTTGTCAGACTCCGCTGGACACAGTAAATGATTGGCACAGGTGACCTTCCCACCTCACTTGCATGGTTTTTTTACTATAAAGGCACAAAGGTCACCAGTATTCCAATAAGCGAACAACATAGATAGGCAGTAGGCACGTTACGTGTGATAAGCGTTTTAAACAATAAATGATGATTGACTTTGTCGAAGGCTTTTGAAGCATCCTAAAAGACAGAATATACAAGAGTGTCATGACTGATATAAGAGGACACTGGTTGTTTTATTAAAAAACACTCATTTCAGTACTATGACCAGACTTAAACCAAAATTGATTGTCACTGGTATTCCAGAAAGGCAATAGATGATTCACATAAAACGTTCAAACAGTTTTGAGATTACTGTGGCTAGAGCAATAAGTCTATAGTTACCTGAATCTTGAATGTCGCCATTCAAATTCTTTACAATCGGGACTAAGACAGTGTTCAAGCAAGAATTTGGTACAGTGCCATGACTAAGACACATATATATTAAAAAGTACACTAATATAAAAACAAATAATCAGCATAAACAATATGTTCAGCTGAAATTTTGTCAGCACCAGCAGCGCGGTTTATGGCAGTTTGACAAGCAAGGAACCAATTGTGTCCATGTTGCAACAAAAGTTGTAATATTTATCCCTAGAAGAAATACATGAGTTAACAAATTCTTTTTCAGTGTTGGTTTTGCTAGAATTTAGCAAGGAGCTGTAATGATGTTTTCACATCTCAGCAATTGCTTCAGGACCTTGTGCTCCACCAACATTTACAGGAAGAGAACTCTTTTTGCAAGTAGACTTTTTTACTTTCTGCCAAAATGACTTATGTGAGCTGTCCAAGTTGAGTGCTGAGGCAAGCACATTTGCTCTATGTTGTTCAGAGGCATGATTACAACGGCGAAAGGCTTTTTTAAACTCCTTTCGTTTGCTCTGCATCAACTCATATAGTTAACCATTTCACTGTTTCCCATTTTTCACCTACATGATGTAACTTTCTCTGGCAGTAGCATGAGCTTGCTTAACATGATTATTCCAACCAGGAACAGAAAATATGTTACATTTCTTCTTTACACCAACAAAGATTTTATCAGAAGCTGTTTTGAGAGCATCAGTTATAATATTATAGAAAGAGTCTATTGAGGCAACATGAGAAGCATCTGAACAATGAGAATTATTGCATTTAATACTTTCAGTTGGCAAGGAAATTTGGGATAGATATTTTTAAATACAACAATACACATGAACAGCAATTTTTAAGCATTGCCTCAACCATAAATTAAAGGTAGCCTACTGTTTGTGAGATACTGCTGTTACACTGCAAATGGCTATAGCCAGATTAGGACAAATAAAAAAGTATCAAAATTGTAGCCCTATGAAACTGCAATTTCAATTGAATTGAGATGCTGTTTGATAAAAATAAACTCAACCTATTTGATCACAACCTGGTAGTAACAGTAAGTTCACTTTTCTATTTCGGTAATTCTTAATTTGCACATGCTTTAGACCAACAGAGCCCCACACATTCACGTTTTGCAGTAGCCGTACTATACCTAACCAAGTCACCAGTCACCACAGATTGTATCCTTCCAGCTTACGGTGACGTCACAGCGATGTTGCCGTTTTTATTTTCGCAATAGAATGAGTGTCAGATTCGCCGATGTCAACGAAAGTTTGCAAGCGTGTAACTTAGTAGCCTGTTGATATTTTTTACAATTTTCTGGTCAGGGAAGTTTGTTAGTGTCACCTTTTTGATATCTTAGGTAAATTTTGCAAATTTATTTTTCTGTCAGAGGCACTTTAACACACAAAAAAAGAAAAAAAATACTAAACCCAACGTTTTCAACACCGCACGTAGTGTCCTCATCAGGAATATTTATAGGCTACATCAAAGAGAAATAAAAAAATGAATTTAAAAACTTTACTTTAAAGATGTACAATAAGCGACAGCACCATCAACAACTGACACACGAATTCAACGCAGGATACACATATTGGCGAGGGACAGATCACATGATATGCACAACACAAAGCATTAAAGAATAGTTTTATCGCAGCCTGATACTATTATTGCGCACAGATGTCCAATTCTGCAGTAAAATGTTGTGTGGTGTGCAATACGCCTAAGCAAACATCACGCGTTTTTCCCAAAACAAAGGGGGCCCGGAGTGAGAGGGAGGCCCGGAATGACTCTTCGTACCCCTAGTGAAAATTTCTCTCAGAGGCGCTGACACCCCAAAGACCGGCACTGTTCATGGCTCTCTAATCTAAAAACGTTCCCGACCTCTGGGCTACACCACACTGTGAAATGAAAGATTCATCTATAAAAACAAAAGTAAAGTAACACTGGTGAACAAATTTTAACTGAATTGTTTAATCAGAGATGCAATGGAACTTTTCTTGATGAATTTTTAGGGCTGATTCCGAATCTACGCTCGATTTTTCTCTAACACGACAGATTTTGAAAATAATTGTATCTTAATATTTTAGGTATTTTTTGCGTATTTAGTAAGCCTAATATAAAAATACGTTTCTAAAATGCAACTGATAATCACAATGCATTGTGAAACCCGATTGGTGCAAGCTTGATGTCACAATTGTCAATATTATGTCAATTCGTGTTGTCATAGGTCAAATTTAAACAACAAAAATTCAAATATCTCAAAAACCTGGTATGCTGGAAAAAAACAAGGTTATATTCGAAATCAGCGTTGAAAAAGCTTTAAAAGTCGCCTGATCGGGTCTCTGATTAAGATTTGTTATTGACCAGTGAACTGCAACAATAACTGATCAAACTAAACACTACACGTAGCCTACATCTTCATCAAACACACGAATGACAAGCAGATATTGCACCAATCTGCGAGGACGTGACAATGACGATCAGCAATCATCACATGACGTGTCAAGGACAATCAAAAATAACCAAAGCAACGATGTTGATTTGAGGCAACAACAATGATGACAATTTAATTCAACAAAGTCATTAAGAGTATGGTTTAGCGTTCTGTTTTTTTGCAGGTACATGGATTGCAGTGGGAATTGCGGGGGGATGTATCATTTTACTGTTGGGGATTGGCTTATGCTATAAAGAAAAGTTGATTAACTGTTTGAAGGTTGGGGGGGGGCTGTCAATTCAACTTTTTTGCATCAACAGTTGTATCTCTAAAACCACTGAGGCTGCGACTATGAGATTTCTTGACTTTTCCTAACTTTCATTCACCTCTATTGAGCTGAAATTTTGAGCGAATAAAGGTTATAAATTGAGAGATATAAGGCATTTCTCAGCACATCCTCTGAAATATTTCATATTCTATTGTTCAAAATTTTCCCACCAGCTGGATGAAAGTAATTAATTTGGCCCATGTCTCGTTAATCCTAACTGCTTCACAGCGTGAAGGAAATTGACAGTATGCGTGGACCTTTTGTTCTCACCACGGCTTATAAGCGACGTCGATACAAGAAAAGCTTCAACTTTGATACGATGAGTTACCGTCGCTTGCGGTTGAAATTGCGTAAAATTAAACATAAGACTTGGTGCCAATGCATCTAGAGCGAGAATAGTTTTTCGCAGACAATTATGTCCTTTCAATCAAACAAAGCATAGGCTACAACGTTATTGCCTACTATAGAAGCTGCTCTGTAACATATTATGATTTTGGTTTCAAATCTTTCCTTTTGTCCGACACACTATCAAAAGCAGAAAAGGCGTCGATGTTCCCAAAGCTTCTCACATATACTTGTAAACATTTATTTCCAAGTCGACATGTAAAGATTTGAAATGCAATACGCTTCTCATTTGTGTAGGATAAACCAGAACATCACGCTTTTGTGAAAAGGACGATCGTTCCACCACGTTTATACGTGATGCAGCTTAGTTGAATCAATATATTCGAGGCTTCTTGTACCAGGTTCACTGTCACTGATAAACTAAACCGCGATGCAGTACCTCGCAAAGCAATTGTAGCGTAACATTTCCATGTGCTATAACTCGTCATAAATTGTGAAAACTTGTGTATTTACTTGTCAAGTTGTCTCATGTGAAATATAAGTTTGCATAGCAATGTCACAATGAAATCTTATCTCTGTTTACCAAACTAAAGATATGAACTTATGCGACGTCTTGCAACGTTGAATCGACGGAAAGGCGGGTAACTGCCAAACTGAACTGAGAATGCATGAAAGAAATCGTTTATTATCAAATGGACGTGACGTCAGAAAACGATGAATCGACATAGGCTAGCGGCGAGAGATATTTTAGTTAGATAATGACACGCGGCAGCGCGTTTACATTGAATAAAAATACCTTTATTTTATCCATTTCTATTTCCATTCTTCCTAGTTTCGTCTCACAATAACAAACAAATGAAGTTACGCATATTTACTAAATTATTCAATAAACAATAATGCATCATCCAGCATTATGTCAGCGCTGATTGACTAGACATATTCACGAGTTGTGTGAGAATTGTATTCGATTAATCGCATTATTTATTGTAGGTAACACCTGCAAAAATTCAAGCAATTGCAGACTCTGCCTTCATAAGTGTAGTTTAGAAGTAGCCATCTCATATTGAGCCAATCCAATCAATGTAAAATAGAACGCTTTTACTTGATAGCGCGTGTGATATATAGGTTTTATCTAACAACTACTTTCAGTTACATTGAAAGTGAATGAGTAAGCATTATGCAGTCTGTGACAAGGACTGGAAATGTATAATCAGAAAATATAATATCATAAAGTATATTGCGTTATGTACATCTAGTAATTTTTATGAACATGGTATCATTTTGCAGGCAGGCGTTTTTATAGAGATACAAACTTATTCCATAGTTTGATTTATGGCACTTATCCAACTGTTTCATAATGCGAATAGCTGTTTTAGTTGAATTTAGAAAAAAATATAACTTATAACCGCAGACAGATGCAACTTTTTTCATGCTTTAGGCAATCGGCAGTACGGTGAACTATAGTGGTACATAACATAACCCATATGCGGGGTAATCGCAAGGGTCAACCCAAGTAATGGAAAGGTTCTTTTTGAATTATGGTGATGGAATTCTTGTAATGCTATTGAACTTCATCTTTTTATGAAAAACTTATATTGTTTGCATTTGCAAGAAATATCAAACTTTTGGATTTTTTTTATCACTGAACTGTCCGTTAGTAGAATGTTTCTTTATTACCTTAGTTAGGCCTATTGGTAAGTCAGGAAAGTATTTGTTGATGTGACATATGAGGATATTGTAAGAGACCGAGTTATTTTGTAAATAGTATTTGATTTTCGGACACCATCAAAATTTTCTCACAATACACAAATGCGCATCGAGATATAGTGCTCACAGTTTGGAAAAGTTAGATTGTGATAATTACAACTTGCCTGAGTAGGCCTACAGCAAGGGACAATCAAAATAGATGAAACCGCATTCATGGTAATATAGACGTTTTGCAAACTGCTCTTTTCGTTTTCAATATAATAACAAGAATGACAGCTTATTTTCACTAAACATATAAACAAATATCAAAAATTATGAATGAACAACGCATCTATATTTTTCGGTTTAGGTTCAACAATGCATTCTAGCCGTCAAAATGATGGAATATTTGGTAATTTTGTTGAGACATACCATTGCCCAATCGTTGAATTTACATCAGAGATAATTTTATTAGATAGATTATCAGTTTCATGCACATGGTTTCATTCAGCGTTATAATGTTGTTTTTCAAGCCACGTGGCGTTCATGGTCATAACGCAACATTGCAGAAACAGCCAATATTGATACCAGGTAGGCCTACTAATTATTACGCCGCTTTCGTCGAATCTACGTCGCTAAACGACGATATTGTGCAAACGCCTGTTGGATTTCCCTTCTACGTGTAGTTTATCATAAACGTGAAGCATTGCTCAAAAAGCTAATCTGAATCACCATAGATAACCATAGCATTCATATAGTTTCATCATCAGTAAATATGTAAAGTGCACTTCACAATTTTTAACAACGGTCTGACAATTTATTATATTGCAAAGTTTTGATTTATTCTCGATTTTTATAATTCTGTGTAACAGTTTTTTTCTAACTAGTTTCTATGGGACTAACAATTTGTTTCATTATACATTTTCTTTAGTATTTCAACGCCATTATTAAAAAAATTACGTCCTTTTCACTTTTAAATAAAACATGGCAAGGCAAGGATTCAGTGCTGAAGAAATATTGCAACATGTTTTACTGGATTCTGACGACGAAAGCCAGGCGGATGATTTGGAGGATTTATGGCACTCCGATTCAGATGAAGAAGCGGATTCTTCTCCGTCAACTTCCGCAACAGCGATTCCGATCGAGATTGACGACCAGTTACCTTCCATGGGCGATGTTCAACCGGAGTTTGCGCCATCAGGACGGATTATAACATCGAAAAGACTGGTGAACAGCATAGATTCCTATCTCGACATGAACAACTACGATGCTGTTGAGTTTTCCTGACACACTGAAGTCTTATACAACTTTTGTAAAAAGCCAAAGAACAGACAAGAGGGCGGCGTCAGCATTACTTGGTCTAATGCGAGACCGGTGCACAATGGGAGAAGGGGCCGGGCTAACATTATATCTGGCCCGATTGGTGTTAGAGGAGAAGCCAAAGAAGCCAAGACCCCTCGGCAAGCATGGGAACTATTTTTTTCTTTAAACATTTTGAACATTATTGTTCAAGAAACAAATAGAAAAATTGCCACACTCATTTCTCAATTGCCAGAGAGAATTTTAGATGACAGCAGGTACTGCTATTTTGGCCCAACCAACAACGAGGAGATGCTGGCCTTTGTTGAATTGGAGTATTTTCGGGGGCTTTTAGGACAGGCTGGTCATTCCACGGATGTATTGTTCAATCAACTGCAAGGACATCCCGTGTTTAGTGCAACAATGAGCAAGAACCGCTTTAAATTTTTATTTTCGAACATTTCGTTCGACGACCAAAATACTAGGCCGCAACGTTGGAAGAATGACCGGTTGGCCGCATTTCGAGTCGTTTTCGAAATGTTTAACAAAAACTGCGGCAAACATGTCATTCCAGGTGACTACTTGTCGTTGGACAAAACGCTATACCCCATGAGGACACAAATTGCCTTCAAGCAATATAATCCAAACAAGCCTGCGAAATATGGCCTTCTGTTCAAGTCGGTAAACGCCAGCAGATTCCCATACACATTTGCGGCATCGGTCTATTCAGGTAAACCGAAGGAAAAGCCATTTAATTTTTACGTTCGTGGAACAGAAGAACTGGTAAAAGGAATGGTGATGAGCCTGGAACAACACGGTGACCTTCAAGGTCGGAATATTTTGTATGACCGCTTTTACACCTCCATACCACTCGCGCAGTGGTTGCTTGAGAGGGGTATAACGTCAGCTGGAACCCTCAACGCTATACGTAGAGGAATACCCCTGGAAGTGAAGCAAGTGAGTGGTAGGGAGAAATCTTCGTACGAAATTTATTGGCAGACGAGTGAGGCTGATCTCAGCCTACATTCTTATGTAGTAAAAACGAAGAATTCTGGCATGCGGAATGTGTTGATGTTGACGACCATGCAACCTCTATTGGGGATTACCAAGGATGACGGCAAAAAGAAGCCAGGCTTGTATAAGCTTTGCGACTTCACAAAGGGTGGCACCGATATCATCGACCAAAGGATGGGTTGGTTCATTCACGTGCAAAGCGAAGTCCCCACGGTGGACAACTACTGCGTTTGCTTATTGAGAAGGTGCCAAAGCCACAAAAAATAAACTACCAAAAAACCGTGGCCAATGTCAATGCTGTGAAAAGCCTTTATGCCCTGCACATTCCATACGAGTATGTCAAGTTTGCTTTTGCGCAGAATAAACTATTTGAATGATTGCGGTTTTATAAACTTTGGCTTCAACCACAGCCTAAATAAAACGCGGAGCTCAATGAGAGATTTTCCTTTTTTCCTTTTATTAGACAGATAGCTATTTTTACGTTGATTCAACATATCAAGACGTTGAATACTTGTAAACATGTGCGGTTTTGCAATTAGATTGCTTATCAAAATCATCTATCCTTTTTTGTATAAAAAGTGGGTCATAAAACTAATCGTAATACTCGATGTAAAATTCAGCATTTTTATATGCTGAAACAGTATTGTATTCATATTTTATAAATCCATTTTCTATTTAGAAAATATCAATATAATGCGGTTTGAGCATAGCTGAATTTTAGCACGGATACAACGACTGATTTTATGACTTTTATACAAACAAGGACAGAAGAGAAGTAATCTAATTGCAAACCCGCGCATGTTTACATCGTCTTGCAATGTTGAATCCACGTCGAAATGATTGTATTAGCGTTGTATTCAATTTCTCGTATTATCGAACTGTAAATGTGCAGCCACTTGTAATTTCAATGTGCCTCATTGCATATTCTTAAATATTTCTGAATTTGTGTGTACATAACCTGACAGAACACAGGTTGCTTTACCATTGAATCAAGTTGAAAAACGTTGCTGCAAGAGCCTTGTGCCAATTGCTGCAGTCCGGTATTGCTGTAACCAAATCAAAATACTTATCAATATTTTGCTGCCAAACTGACATTTTTATCGCATAAACGCCTATTAGGCAAAAAAAAAAAGGCAGCTAATTCTTTGTAAAGTATTTCTCCAGGTTCACAATGATTTGACGCATAATAAATACTACTTTGAATAAATCTAAATATTGTTTGGATTTTAGTGTGTGGCATATGAATCTTAGAGAGCTTATTGAATCCACAAGAAAATGACCCGAGGCATTACAGATTTTCCTTTTGATGAAAAGCGTTGTGACGTTCTGTTAATTAATGAACCGTAACTGTTTTATTTTGAATTTCTTTCTGACTTCTGTTTATGTAAAGCATCATCGACTTTATCGGGTAATCTTACTCCTAGTACTAGCCTTGTATGTAGCCGAGTTCACATTGAACTTACATTGAGAGACGCTGTTGCAACTACAATACATTGCATTTAAACCGCTTTTTTTGTTGCATGATCTTCCATTCGTTTCGTGGATTACATAATAGTATTTGATAAACGCCACCCTGCTTCTTCAGCTGGTCTACATTTGTTAATAAAGCGTAGGAGTTGCTGTTCTTGGAACCGAGGTCACAAGATCATAATCCAAATTGGTGTGACACGCGTTCAGAAATCTCATTACTGCATGTAATTGATGAAGCATTGTTCTTTTAGTCAAGAAGCGAGCTTTATTTTGAGCGTGGGAAAAGTTATTATTTTGCATGAAAAATATAGATTCAAATTGAGATTATGTAAAAAAAATTTAATCACAACATGGCAATGCATGTTCTTCATTACTCTACCAAAAAATAATGTGTAAACTCACGCTACAATTGCTTTAATCGCAAAATAATCCAAAAGTCATAAGTCACCTCAACATTTCAACGTCTATGAGCAGTTCTAAAATTCACATAGGTTTAATTTTCGGATATGCTCAGCGTGAATAATTTTACAAAGTGAATCCCAAAGTTTGAAGCCGTACCTTAAAAAATAACAGAGATATCACTCCTAAAGCATAAGAAGAATCGACAGCCCCCCCCCAAACTGAGCAAGACTCCAGGGAGCCCAACCTCGTAAGGGTTAAGTTGAAAGGAAATATTTTTGGTGAAAATCGTCAACTAGAGGATAATAGTCAATGGAATAAGGTCGAAAAAGTGTCTTGCTCCAATACTGTCATCTCTTCTAACACATCTCATGTCAACGGAAGCAGTCTTGATGGTAGTCGTCATTACGAAAACGATTTAAACCAAAGAACTGGGCCTGCAAACAACGTTGTCGTTTATGAGGACATTTCAGCATATAAACCATGTGACGTCAATGCAGCAAGACGACAAGCAAGCTACACGAACGTGGACGACTCCAGAGAGGAAACAAACGTAGAAGGGAAATATGAATTTATTGCACTTGATGGAGCTTATGTTGATCTTGAATAAACTAAATCAAAGTTTCTTGCTGACAGAAACAAAAAGAAGGAAGGGAATAAAACATGAAGAAAAACTTTTTTTGCTGCTTTGACGTGTCTCGTTTCCTTTCCACAGGTCCCGATGGTTTAGTTATAAAATTTTGCAAATTTATAAAATATAAGTAGCTTTTATTTTCTTTGCAACTCATTTCCTTTAACTATTATTTCTCATTGATATTACGATTGATGAAATCTAATGGCACTACAATGCGCACGTTGCTTGTTTGAAACTGATATGACAAAGCTGTACATAAATAGTTAAGGACATTTTTATATTTATCCCTCAATTACATCTACTCAAACAGCCGCAAACTGTTTTTCTGATTTCCGTTTTATTGTGAAACACAGTAAAGTGGTCGTTTTGATTTGTGCGCATGACTACGCGCATGCGAAAAACCGTACCGGAAATACAGATCTTTTGTATGGAAGAAATAGAGAATAGGCTACCACATTAAATACAAACAGCTTTTGCCACACAAGTATGGCTTCGTCAATGCATATCATTCTCGCAAAGTAGAACTTGAAACATTTTTCCTTGATAAGATAGATAGGCTATATAATTCCCAACGAAGCCACACTTATGTAGAGAAAATTTCACAATACACTTGAATTTATCAATTTAGTATGGTAGTCTACCCATTATTCCTTTGATTACTATATGTCGCACTATGCATTCATTTGGGTCACTGATAAATTCAAAAGAAGATCTTTCAACGAAAAGTTCTTTCACGAAGTTTTATTTTCGAATTTTGTATTGAGCTTGTAAAATTAAAAAATAAAATAATTATAACCATATCCACTAAAAATCAATTTCGATACTTTCACAGATTTTTCGCTCTATTGTGTAGTGAAGTGCTTGAATATTTATAATTACAGTATTTTCGTGTTAAATATATGTAAAAATCTACTCCAGATTGAAGTCCCTGACGGTAACATGTTTAAAATAAGTATAGCCCAGCGGTTTGCCACCAGTTGTCCATGAATCATTAGTGGCCCATCGAAAGATTTTGAGGTGGGCCATAGACTAATTTTAAAAATAGCTAGATTTATTGAAAAATTAAGTTGCATTTGGGTCACTATAGTTAATTCTACACTTTGTATGGTTGTTTTGTAGTTTTAATTTTAGGAACAATGAATTATACTTCTGTATTTGCCACAGAGTGGTAATTGTCATTTTAACTACTGAAATAGTTCAGTTCAGTTGCTTTTATTTCTGACCATCACAGCAAAAACAATACACATCAACATAGAAAAGGTCGAGAAAAAGGTAGAAGCGACAAAAAGCAAACGTTAAAATGTGCTTGTGGCCGAAGTAAGTTATAAGGTTGAAAGAAGTTTGGCACGGTCGCAACACCTTCAGAAAAATTTAAGATAGAAAGGGAAATAAAATGTTACAAAAAATAAAAACAGCCAATAATGTTATAGCTTTAGCTGATATTTTCAAGAATTGTATGAATATACATTTACTTTGAAGGTCGGCCATGGTGCGTTATCAAGAGTGCTGATGGTCGTGAGGTAAACACATCTTGATGCGTTTAGCTCATAGCAAAGAAGAGCAAGGCAGGCAAAGAAAACCCCACAAACAAATCCTACCGCACGGGCAAAGCCATTTCAAGCGCAAAGCACCAAGCCTTGCACGACTCACAAAATAGTTAGAAACTTGGCTGGCGACACGCGACTTGGCCTGAAATAATTATTAAAATAATAGTTTTGACGGCTTCATGCAATCATAATGCCTTCTATTGCATCATATACGAATGTTGACTATAAACTATTTTAGGTTAGTAGAGAGGATAGAGTTAATTTTAATTCCAACTTTAGTCCTGATTTTAGGATACAGCAGTTTATTCTGTGACATTTTTGTCCAACAAATAAAATAAATACCTACCCATATCCACTTAACATCCATTTCGAAACTTTCACAGCCTTTTCGCTCTTTTGTGCTGTGAAGTGCATAAATATTTCTGTAATTATTTCCATGCGAATATATATAAAATCATTTCCAGGTCAAACTCCCTAGGTCACTTGTTTACAGTATTATAGGCCTGGTCTATGCAGCCTTTTCTCTCAGAATAGAAATAGCCTACTCTCAGATGGTAAATAATTTCCCGTAAGACAACGTCGGATTTTTCAAAAACTACAGCCATTTAATCATGTTATAAGTTGTATCATAAAAGTCCTTTCTGACACTAAAAAGTTTAATCATGTAGATTAAAAAAAAACAGTTCATTCATTAATGTTGCCTTTTCTTGCCTGGAGTTCAATGCCGTGCATTGTAAAGGTATCTAAGAAAAGACCTTCTGAAGATTCACTTCACAGTATTGGCACATTGTCCAGTGTCCTTTTGAGAGAGTTTCTCAACAGCTACCTCGAGTAGACAACCATCCATTATATTTACAATAACGTCACTCTCAACATTACTGCTGAGAAGCATCTTGAACAGCAGTTGTCAGCCTGAGGTTTTCAATTGGTTGTTGCAACAGAGGCATACCAAAGCTTTGGCCGATCTACGTGATTGAACTGAAACCAGAAGATAAAATAGACAGCCGGTTTCGGACAAAAAATTCAATTTTTTTTTCCCCAAGGGGTTTAGGATATACTGGTATATTCTAAAATCAGGGCTAAAGTTGAAATTAAAATTAACCCTCCCATTCCTACTAGCCTAAAATAGCCTAAAACATCAACAATCGTAAATGATGCAATAGAAAGCATTATGACTGTCACGCCGTCAAAACTAGTAATTTAGGGCTGAAGTTCGATTTGAAAACAAAAGCCAATTATCCTCCCTTTCTGCGTTATAAACTAAAACAAACCAGGAAAGTCTTCGTGTTTACACAATTCAAACGTGTTCTACTCGGGGATCCAAATCCTCAACACTGCTTAGGTAAGCTTTATGGATAACACAGCTAGCGCAACAAACGAGAATGATGACGTGCCCTCAATCGACGTGCAGAAAAATATTTTTTTACATTCCTAATGCAAAAAGTTTTTTTCGTAAAACGATATTATTAATTTGCGTGAAACTAATCATATTATGTGGCAGGATCATGCCATACATGAAATGACAATATAAAACCTATAAGCAAAGTCATTTTGATGTGATTGTCTGTTGTTGTGCAAAGTTTAAAAAGCTAACTGAGGTTCAATTATATAGCCTACTGTAATATCAATGGAACGAGAAGTCAAACGGAGTTGATATACTTACAATAAGTAAATAAACAATATGAGCTGTAAGTACTCGCAAAAGATATATCTTAATGTAAAATGACTAATCATAATGTGATGCAATTCATCGATCACTGGGGTCACATTCAATTCCATTTGTTTCCTTCTTCAATTCATTACGTCATAATTAACTTTACATATAAAATGCAAACTGGATGTTTAGAAACAATTGGAGAGTGAAATTCAACTGTAAGAACATTGACAGTGATTTCATGTTCATAAAAAGATATTTAAAATGACATTGATACATAGAGAAAACAAGTAGCAAAAAATTTATATAGCCTACGGTACTGTATTTGTTATTAACACTATTGTTATTGTTCAGTTCAGTTTGTTTTTATTTCTGACTGTCACAACGAAAAAACAATATATGACAAACATAGAAGAGATCTAGAAGAAAGTAGAAGCGACAAAACGCGGACGTTATAACGTGCATGATACCAAAGCAGGATAATCAGTTTAAAATATGGCACGGTCGCAACACCTCAATAATTTTTTTTATAAATTTAGAAAAAAGAGAAAAAAATAGACCAGTAATTTTTTTTTAACAATTTATATGAGTAAAAAAAACAAGACAAAAAGACAGTTGCTACGTTGATCGACCATGGTGGGTTATCAAAAGTGCTGATGGTATTGAAGGGAACACTTTTGATGCGTAAGCTTATCACGAAAAACAAACAAACAAAACCCCTGAAAGAAATCCTATCAAAGCAGGCAAAGCCATTTCAAAGCGCAACGCACCAGATCTTGCAAGCAAGAAACTAAGCCACTTTCATTAATTAAGGGAACCATTTTTTGTCATCTTCACCGGCTTTAATTTACCCCAGAAGCTAACAAAATATCATCGATTTAGCTACTGAGTAAGAACTGCGTGAGTTAAGTGACTTTAAAATTCTTGTTGCTGTTCATCATGTCGGATGTAAAGATGAGGTAAGCGCATCATAGCGAACCATGTTAGCGTACCTAGATATCATTAACGCAATTGTTGTAAACTTCCCTGTAGTCTCTCATCAAATTCGATAGTTCATACCTCTGCACTTCAGTGTCCTGCTTTAATTGTTTGAGAAAGGTTTTTGTTATTTTTCTTTTTCAAATGACATAGTTTGGTAGCCTACCCAAAGACAAAATTGCTTATTTTTTGTTGACTTTGAAAATAGTAACTAAAAAGTTTATTAATAGTAGAAAGCTTATGATGAAATAATTTTTCTGTAATTTTTTTTAAGAGGTTGTTGCCAAAATGAAATTGATAAAAGCTTGGTAGAGTATTTACAGATAAAAGGAATCAATTAGAAAGCAAAGACGCAATATAGTTTTTACTTCAAATCATACACTTGCTATGCCATGCTATATATCACATGCCTCAAAAAACCTACTTGTTTTTTATTGTGCTTTTTTATTTTATTCTTGTGAAAAGTTTGATTAGAGGGCTTATTAACAGATCACTTGCAACTTTTTAAGGACATTTTGATGTCTAGACACACACTTTCAACAGTATCCGGAAAAAGCTGCATAGCGAAAAACAGAAAATTAAGATTCATTTGCATGCTCTCGCTATAGCATTTGCATTCATTTCCACTCAAAACCAGGTAATTCAAAAAATGACTAAAGTCCGGTTCACAGTTGACGCTGATCTTGGCTCTGTCTACACAAATCAATTCTCTATGCATACAATTTGTAGCCTACTGCACTTCTGTCCATCACATTCTACAGTAATATTCGTTGTAGAAAGCCATCTTGTAATGTTGAAGCAATCGGACAAGCCCGGCAGTAGCCTATAGTTGCCATACCAAGAAACAAGAACTGATATTGTTTCATAAAACAAAAGTTACTTTAAAGACAATTATGTTCTTTTCAAATGCACAAAACAACAATTGCACTATTTGAAATACTTTGGGATCATTTTGACCCTGCTCGAGCAATCTCGAGGTAGTGATTCAAAACATCCTTTTTCTCAACTCAACACAGCATTATAAACAAATGCAATGATAAACATTGTAAAACAACAGCTTTGTCGAAGATATCAGAAAATTAAGAGCCGAGAAATTTATTTATTATTTTTTTAAATATTTATTTATTATTATTATTTATTTTTAACAAACATAAAATAAAATAATTGAGCTTTCAAGGTAAATTTGACCCTAATTGTGCATCCAAGGATTAAAATAAATAGTTGCAGCCATAAAATATTGAAGCTTTTGCAAACGTGATTGACTGAAGGCTTGGAACCTAATCCAATTCTTCCAAATCTGGCTGTCTTGCTTAGTTTGATATGTTTGTGTAGCAATGACATGGACGCTCTGGCAAAGCTCTATCTTCGTGATTTAAAACACAAAACTATGGTTAAAAAAAACTACATTTGAGATACCAAATAGGCGTTTTTGATTAGTATTCAAGACCTTTAGGTATATAATTTTTCTAAACGTTATAAGTAAAATTTTCAGAGTACATTGAAACGACAAAGTCATGTCTATTTTTAGTAACTATCCACTTAAAGTGAAAAACGCTTTTGATATTTTTGTTTCTGTCATCAAGCATTGATACTCTCACGGAGTGCTCAGGTAAGACATTTTTCTCTGATGTTGTTTAGTTAATTTTTTTTGAGTAGTCACCCTTGTTTGTGCATTTCAATTACAAACTCTGCTTTACAAGTGTACAATATTATTGAATTAGATGATCAAAGAATCATGGTTGGAATATATTGTGAACATACTTCTGGAATGCCAATTGCAAGAGTGTCGTGCAAAGATTCTGACAAACTGATCCACGTGATTGATGGAAGCTTTGGGAGAACGGATACAACATCGTAAGATATGATCATTTGTTGTTAAAAATATTTGCGGGTGTTGCTTATTTTGTAAGTAGATGTATATACTTATCAGTGATTTATCTTCTAACAGAAGAAGAAAAAAAAATTGCAAGTTGTCTTACTTTTTCAACTTTTCTAGTTTTTTTATCATTATTGTCAGTTTCTTACATGTTATGTACTTTAAAGTGCCCCTGACAGGTTGGATCTAAGTCAGAGGCGTGCAACATACGGCCCGCGGGCCAGAGCACGGCCCGCGGTACCCATTTACGTGGCCCGCACATTCTTCATCAAGTAGCCTTTTATTTTTAAATACTTTTCACCAGAGTTGCCAGATTGATAAAACAAAAAAGGCCAAATGCATCCCCAAAAAAGGCCAAATTATAGAAAAAAAGGCCAAACCTGAGGTTTTATTCTCTTTGTTGAAATTAGTGGTGTTTTTGCACTTACTTTCAACAACAAATTATATAATATTTACCCAGTTTCTATTGTTTTACATGTTATCTGTTAAAGAAGAATCGCTTAGTAAAATTCCTGAAAAAATGCAATCCATAAAATACAAACAGATAGGTATGGAAACAATTACAATACAACTGAAATATGCATACAACATTAGGCTAAGCATCATCCTGTAGACTAAAAAACCATTAACGTCCACCAGTGAGACCCTGGTGACTAGTGAGAAGGAGTTAATATTGGCATATCACTTAATGCAATATGAAATATACAATATTTATACCCAATACAATTAGCCTACTTGTAGGCTACATTAAACACCCAACACTGCAAAATCAGAGAAATCAATTGCATTTATGTCCAACATCCTTCCACAATGAACACTCCTTACTATTCTAGGAATGCTAGCGCCTCTGCCATTTCGTTACTGCTAGTTTCACCATAAACAATTACAGATGTGAAACGCCTTATCATTATGGCACTGGCATCAAAGTTTGTGCAACATTTTCCATTCAGCAGCATGTCCATTTGTATTCGCAAAATCGTTTCCAAAAGCTCAGTGTGCATTTTGTTTCGTGTTTTTTTTTTCACTACAGTAAGTAATGAAAAATCCTCTCTACTACTGCATTACTGACAGGGATGCAGAGACATGTTAAAGCATAGCTAGCAAGGTCTTTGAAATAGGCATGATGTAAAACGCTACACCAAAACTTTTCACTGTTGCTAGGGATAACCAAAAGAACTATGAAAACCAAAAACTAAAAAAGGCCAAAAAAAGGCCAAGCGGCCAAACAAAAATTGTCCAGCCAAACACTTTTCAAAAAGGCCAAATTTCTGACATTTGGCCGTAAAAAGGCCAAACTTCTGACATTTGGCCGTAAAAAGGCCAATCTGGCAACCCTGCTTTTCACTGTTAGATCGGAAGATGTTGTTATTTGTAACGTCATGATTAGCATTATTGACTTTTAGCATTATTACATCATTAGCATTATTGTTGCGTCATTAGTAAGCGTTCTAGAAAACCGCCTTGTTCTTCTGGCAATGATTCAGTAACATAAATCTTACTTTATGGGTGCAGTGTGGTGAATATATTAATATTTATTCTACAAAAAGCTTAGCATAGTAAAAATGTCTAAAAGTAAGAAAAGGAAGGTTGATTATGAAAGGCGGAAGTTCAACAATGAGTGGTGTATAAATTACTTCGTTATTCAACACAATCAAGATGTTGTTTGCCTGATTTGTCAAAACACTATAGCAGTCAGTGGCGGCTCGTGGCCTTTGGTGATGGGGGTGCTGCAAATTGAGATGGCAAGTATGACATCATAATGTAACAGGAACAGACGAGCGCCGTAGGCGCGAGCCTCCTAGGGGGGTCTGGGGACATGCTCCCCCAGAAAAATTTGCACTTTTATATGCTCTAAAATGCCATTCCTGGTGTTTTCAGGACAAAAAATAAAAATTTTGAGCAGTTGAAAATGTGGACTTTTAGAACTTTGAAATAAAAAAATTGCTTTTTCTTAAAGGTTGGTGCAAAATAGGAAATCTGAAGTAATAGATGAGAACATTTTGCTCATACCATGAATATCAGTAAATCATTTTATTTTTTGTCATTAACGCATCCGAGACCAAAAAGATAGGCCTACTACTAACTACAATATCTCGATAGCCTATAGGCCTACCAGCACGTTTATGAATGGGAAAAGGTGGCAAAACCTTGAAAGGTTTAAAACGTGCCTGAATAGAAAATCATGTAGTAGGCTATGTCTAGTTAGCACGGCCACAAAACCCAAAAAACAAACAGTAAACAATAAAACATAAACAAGCACAAATGTAGTAATGAATGACATCCTAATGAAAAGTGTTGTGGATTGAATTTGTCAGTTCCAATATTGATGTGGATGAGCACTCAGCCGTAATCATAATAATAATAAGATGGAGAAAGAAAACCGGACATAAAATAAACCCATCCTCAGGCAAAAGCCCGTTTCGATATGGCCCAGGAGAGGAGATGTTGAGCTCTTTCTATGGTCAAACTGCACACCACACAGTAGCCTACGACGATTGAGATCCAGTTTAAGTTATTGCTTCTTGTCCTGGTGGGTGATGGAATGGGTGAGCTGGTAGATGATGGTGTTTACGAAGCTCTCGTCTCCTTTGGTGTCGTGTTAGTTATGGAGTGTTGCGTTTGCTGTTAATATCTACAAACATAAAAGTACAGCACAAGCAGTCAACATTATTGTTAGGTAGGCCTAATATTTTGTAAAGTATTTCGAATTTCAACTGGAATCTTCATAAGAATGCAAAAACAGCCTTTCTACGTTGTCTTTCTATTGTGTATCCGATCCGTTTTGTTTGCTTAAATGAACATTGCTTTAGTTTGTGGACAAAAAGTGACTTTGTATCACTCTTTCTAATTGAAGAAGGAAATTCGTTCCATGTTTTTGCACCTGTGAATTCTATTGAATGCTGAGTTACAAGCGTTTTTGAGAAGTATGGAATGTTTAGAGAATCATTATCATGGTTTCTTGTACACAGGCTGTGAACCTCTTTGACATATTTAAAACGGTTGGAGAAGCAATCTGGTAGTAAACTGTTGTGAAATTTAAACACGAAAACACCATTTTCCAGTTTGAACACAAATGCTCAATTGATATCGGGATCTTGCTACAACTATCATTGTTGGGGCAAAAAATACGATGAATTTAAAGCAGACTTTTTCTCCTAATTTACAAGTAACAAGGAAGTGTCCAACATGAGAGTGACAATCTAGCCTATACAATATACATTGGTTAAAATTATTTGCAGTATCATATATATAATGTACATAAAGCACTGTTTTGTAAATAGTTACCAGTTTTAACAAATTAGATAGGCTATTAATAGACCTAACGCGAAACATTAAAAGATTAATTAATCAGTACATACTTAACTTTAGGATGTCTTCTGAAGATTTGATTATGTGTGTCTGTGAATAAATAAATACAAAACTGTTGCCATTGATTGTCCAGACATTTCTTGTCCCAAATTGGTGTTTTGCATCATTGTCGAGTTGAACTCTCCGCTAAGTAGTGAGTTACTCAGTCAAGGCCATGGATGATCCAGCAAAGTTTTTCTTTTGCTGAAATATATATATACAAGATTTCTTGTGGATTATCTGACAAATTTTATTATGATGGGTTATTTCATTACTATGAATAACAAATAAACAAAAGACACAAAGTTCCTACAGTGGATGCTGCACATGTACTATAACTAGGGTGGATACAACTTAGGTAAACAGTGGGATAAACTACAAAACATTAGTTTCTTACAAATAAACTGCTCCATATCAACTGGAACCAAGCTTATTTATAGACAAAATCCATTCTTCTTGTTTTTTTTTGAGCAAAAAGGTAAATGATTTTGTCGTTAATGTCTGGGAGATGAAAAAAAATTTCTCCGTTGAAATGACGGCAATAGCATTTAGTGATTAGAGCCTTTCTTGATTGATGGTACTCCTCAGAAAAGTTTTGATTCTTTTTAATGTTGAAAAGCAGCGTTCAGGCTCTGCTGTGGTCATAGGAAAGGTCAGGGGGAATTTTAACAGTTTGGAAATTTCACTGAGAGCATCATTTAAATTACTTTTCTGAATAAATGTCAACAATTCAAATAACGCGGAATATTCATGCATGTCCGACCTGCTGCAGAATACTGCAAGTTCAGTTTCAAACTTTTCTTTTTCTATGATGATGATGGGATATGCTTCAACAGTTACTGCCACCTCATGTATGGGCAGTTTATTCTTAAAGCTATTGAAGCTTCTCTTGTTGAACAATTTTGCAGCTACTAATTGTTTGGTGAAGGAATATCTAGCCATTATGTCAACGCATATGCAGTCACACACCTCCTTCGCTTCAGCCATAAGTGTTTTTGAAGAATTCTCACAGTAGCCTACAGTACTTTTGAGTTTCTTATCACAGAAATTGCACTTTTGAAATTGCTTATATATTCATGTACATTCAACACATCAATATCTCGAGATTGCATTTAGTTGAAAATCACTTCAACATGAGGCATTATTTGATGAAACAGCTGCAACCAACAGAGCAATTATTTTTCGTTGGTAAGTTAATGCAAAATACCTGTTGCTTCTGAAATGGTATGATCAGTACCGGTACGGTAGTTGATGTAGATTGTATTTCATCAAGGCAGAATTTTAAGGGTTCCAATTGTTCATGAACTGTATTAACTGTTCGTATATGAAAGTTCACATTGACAGCATCACGTTGCAGCCTCCCATGTCATAACCTATCCTTCTACCAGTCTACAACTTGCTGCACAAGTAGAGTAGCACTTATAAACCATCAACACACAGTCTGAAAATAACAATGCGATGTGGAATTAATGTAAATATGGCAGACCCTGCTCAGCAAAATGCTGATAAAAAATCTAGCCAATTAAGAAGTTGCGTTGTTCTTACAGTTACACCCCTAGATTTTTGAACTAAACTTATTATCACAAATAAACAATGAACCTAGCTTAAATTTAATTAAGTAAGAACGATAATGATAACCTAGTCTAAGCTTTATCTTTTAGTGCAGAAAGCAAAGCACATTAGTCTAACAATGTAACAGCATCAGTCGCAGCCACCAAACATTATGCTTGAAAACGATGAAGTGTACAGTACTTGCAACAATACCTAGCCTGACAGGCAACTGCAAAATTTGCAGTTCGGAATTGTGCAGTTTTAAAGCAACCTCAGCCAAATATGACGTCACCATTCCTGTTTGTTCTTTTTTTATAAGATTGCAACTGCAGAGCTTGCAGTTCAGAGCTTCCAAATATAAAACTTGAAAAATCATAATAATTTTTAAAATTTAGAAATTATGAAACTTCTAGTCGGTAGGACTAGGATCTATAGAGAAAATAAAAAAAACGTAAAATTAATAAAAAAAATAAATTCGGAAATGTGCAGGGGGTGCTGCAGTTCTGCAGTTTCTATAGACGAGCCGCCACTGATAGCAGTAATGAAAGAGTACAATATCAAGCGACACTACTGTGCAAAACACTCTGCTAATTATGATAGCATTGTGGGTCAATTACGGGTTGACAAAATGCAGCAGTTGAAAAAGTCTTTGAGCAAACAGCAAGAGATATTTCACGGTTACAAGAAAGACATTGAGCTTGTTACAAAACTGATCTTCAAGATATCTGAAACTCAATGTGTAACTTGATTGTGTGTACTTTCCCATTAAATAAATTGTTCATATAAATTCATGTGTTATTCGATAGACTGGCCCTCAGCATCATTATAATTGTACGTTGTGGCCCATTGCGATAAACAGTTGCACGCCCCTGATCTAAGTAGGCTATAGTAACTTTTTAAAGCATTTCCTAGCGCAGAATTACACTTAGCGAACTTTTTAGTCTTAACCTCGTAGCTCGACTGGTTAGTTAGGGCATAATTTAATCAAACGACTGCTCCGCAGCGCCACCACACGCGCAACACGCCATATTTCACTGCTCTGGGACGACTTTGGTGGTATTACGTCATCCTAAGTGGACGTCGTTAGCAACGGATGAAACAAATGCTTCCTAGATGTAATTGGTGGATCACAGTTTGGTCGGAGTTGATACAAGCGGTTGCTTTTTTCGAAGATTTATTGTTTTTTGCAGTTTAATAAAACTGTACTGGATACGTTCCTACAAAACCTAAAATATACTTGAAGTGAAAAATGAAGAAATCGTACGAATCATCATTCATATTTAATTCATCATCACTATTCAAAAATAAATAAAAGTTCTCTCTCATAATGTGCCTTCAGATGGCCATTGAAATCCTGTGTAACGGCCATCTGGATCTGGAAAATTGTTTCGGATTCGCCAAACAATGCATGACGTCATCACAATCCGATTGTTGCTTCCGAGAGCATCACCTTGTAGTATACACTCCAACACATGCCTGTAGGCATTTTTACTTTAGTGGTGTTCAGTGAAGTGAACAAAATCAACTTCAGTGTTGAAGAACAAAATCATCTTCAGTGAAGTGAACATATACGACTAGTTTTGTATGGCCCATCCCACTTTCGAACACTTGAAGAAACCTTTGATCATTTTCTTCTCATTACCTTGTTTTGTGAGAAAGTGGGAAAAGAAAGCACATGTCTTTGTCACTGACAATGTCACATAAACAGCAATTTGTAGGCATTGCCTCAACCATAAATTAAAGGTACTGTTTGTGAGATACTGTTGTTACACTGCAGATGGCTATAGCCAGATTAGGACAAATAAAAAAGTATGAAAATTGTAGCCCTATGAAACTGCAATTTCAATTGAATTGAGATTCTGTTTGATAAAAGTAAACTCAACCTATTTGATCGAAACCTGATAGTAATAATCTCACTTTTTCATTTCGGTAATTCTTAATTTGCACATGCTTTAGAGTCTAAAGCATGTGCATGGGCTTTTGTTTGTTGTTTGAAAAAGAAATTTCATTAACTGATTTGTTGTTTCGGAGCATAATGGTCGAAACATTTAGTCAACTTGAGCAAAAAGGATAGAGCCAAAAAAAGAAGAAATCATACTCATATGAAAGCAAACGCTTCGAAAATTAAACTGCCTTCATTATCAGTGCAAGTACTGTTGCTCTATCCTTTTGCTCAAGTTGATTTGTTTTTATTTTTTACTGTTGTATGTTTCGATTTTGCGTAAGATAATTTCAACTGTGTGGATTTTATTACTTTCATCTGCCGTTTGTTACTTTTCATGAATAATATCTTGAGTCGCTTCTAAAAGATTTCATAGTAGGTTACGATTAAAAAGTTGTGTGGCCCGATAACTCATGTGTAATTGACAAAGTGGCCCGCGACCGCAAAAAGGTTCGTCACCCCTGCTTTAGACCAACAGAGCCCTACACATTCACGTTTTGCAGTAGCCGTACCATACTTTACCAAGTCATCACAGAGAAAGAATGTATCTTTCCCGCTTACTGTGACGTCACAGCGGTGTTGCCGTTTTTATTTTCGCAATTGGATGAGTGCCAGATTCGCCTATGTCAACGAAAGTTTGCAAGCGTGTAACTTAGTAGCCTGTTGATATTTTTTGTGATTTGCTGATCAGGGAAGATTGTTAGTGTCATCTTTTTGGTATCTTAGGTAAATTTAGCGAATTTATTTACCTGTCAGAGGCACTTTAAAGCTTCCCTATGTAAGCAACATCGTGTAAGTTAAATATCTGGATTTTGACGTATCACCTATGCAGCAAAACATCTTCCTTCGCCAACCATTGCTGAAGCACCATCCGTGCAAACGTTGATGCAGTTATTCCAATGGATTCCATGGGTTCAAAAAACTCGTTGGTCTCTCTTAAAATTTCCTGGCCAGTCGTTCGTTCTGATAGTTCTTTGCAAAATAAATAGTCTTTGTTATGGAGAGCACCATTGATTAAGCCTACTACGCTTAACAGCTGTGCTGTTTTGTTAATGCCTATTGTTTCATCAATCTGAAGAGAAAACTTTCCAGACGTTTTTAGGTTATTAATTAGAACTTCAAGTAGGCTATGTCACTGTACATACCATCATCTTTGATTAATTGCTGGAAGTGGTGAACCATTCGTTGGAGTCCTTCAAGCGTTTTCATATATATCATTTCACTAGTAGAACTAATCGACATTTAATTGACTGTTTTTCGGTTACAACCCATTAAACTACGTGATTGAACCTTTCCAAGTCTTTTTCCTGGTAAGAGATAGAAAGAAAGCGTGACAGACATATTTTGTACTGTTACTATTGTTGCCAGACGTTTTTTAGACTTTTATCAAAGTGCCAAAATTTATTCCTTTATTTAAATGGTAACAATAGAACAAAAGTAACTTAAATCACAAAAAATGTAAGACACTGATAATGCTAATAAAAAAATAAAATAAAAATAAAAACTTGGAAAATTGACAAAGTAAGAAAATTTGCAAAATTGTCTTCTTCTTCTGCTAGAAGATAAACCACTGTCAGTAACGTAGCCAGGAATTTTGAAAGGGGGGATTTTGACGACCCAGCTGCGGGGGGTCTGGGGGGCCTCCCCCATAAAATTTTGAAAAATTACTTTGAATTTGGTGCATTTTGAGAGCATTTTCAGCAAAAATGTGGGTATGAATATTCCTGTAAAATGGTACTGTTCGGTAGCATAGCAAAAGGATAAGATCATGTTTTCTTCGGCATTTTTCAGAAATAAAGCTATAAGTCTCTATGTTTTCTTGTTGCTAATTCCTTGTTGAGATGTTTGAATGTTTGGTATTGGCAAAACTCGCTCTTTTAATGCAGTTTTGTTGAAAATTAAGTAATTTTTTTTAGACTAAATGCATCATTCTCAAGCATAAAGAGACTGAAAGCGTCATTCTCAATATTATGACGTCACACGCGTGCCAAAGGGGGAGGGGAGGTTGCAACCCCCAAAACCCCTCCCTTGGCTACGCCACTGACTGATATACATATAAAAATCTACTTAAAAAATAACCAATACATGCTCATATTTTTAACAACAAATGAGCACTTTTAACAACACGGATTACGTAATTAAAATCGTAATTAAAATCTTACGTTGTTAGATCCGATCTTCCAAAGTTTGCATCAACTAGGGGAAGGTCGGGACCCATGATCATGGTGGGAGCCATAATCCACCCCTGTTTTTTTTAATATAAAGTATCTTTTTTGCAATTTTTGACGTCATTATATTTTTTATGCTTGGATAACTTTCCTACAATCCTTTGGTCAAAATTGTACTAAAAATGAAGGTGCAATGAAGATTTATAGGTTTTGTATTAAAAAAGTAAAAAATTTTGACTGAATGTGTTTTAAAATAACTCATTTGTTATGCAAGAAATGTTCATGAACTTTTTTGTAATGGTAGGTGATGTATTTATGATGAGGTTAAGCTGAAAGTTTTTTAGATAGCAATGTTAGTTTTTTTTCAGCTGTTGTTTCATTTCTGAAAGATCAGGTAGGGAGCCTTGAGTCACCTTGTGTTGGGACCTGCAAGCCATGACAAGTGCCTGTGATAGTAGATGTTAAAGTGTCATATGACATCATTTTTTTGCTTTTCACACCTTTCCGTTAGGATATATCACAATTCTGACTTTTATTTCGTTTGCAACTATTAATTATGCTATTTCACATGAAAATTCTGACAACTCATCCCAAGGAATCATTTGAAAATTCTCCATCGCTTATTTCAAAATTTAAAGCTTGGAAGCTGGCTTGAAGATTGATTTGACACATAAATAATACAACTATGTTTTAGAATTGTATTTTTGATATGGTGAAGTGATTTCTTTGCTAAAATACTACATTTTTTGGCTGACATATGTGGGGTAAAGTGGACTATTGGAGGTAATTTTAAAATTAAAAAAATTTATATAAAAAAGCTGACAGTCATCAAAAGCGCACTTTAAAAATTGTCGATATATGTTAGAGTTAACACTCAAATAAAAAAAGTTAAATTTTTTGGTAAAATCAGTGAACTGTACTGAATTAACCCTTAGGTATTCCACTTTACCCCACCTTCCCCTACATACGATCACAGGATCAGCTACCTATGATCAGCTGAAACCTTCCAGATAGTTCTGAATAAACATTTTAATATATTGTTGCTTGTTTAGAACAGGGGTCGGCAAATACTTGTTGGCGCGACCCAAAAGACAATCGTTCGAAATCTTCGCGGTCCAAACGTTTCAGAAGCATATAATGTTGGGCAAAATCTTTTGCAATTTAATATCAATTTCAAAACGGTCGTCCTCGCTTATTAAGCCCACATCGGGACCGGACAATTTTGGGCTAATTGAGCAGGGGAAATTTTCTACACTCCTATACTTTCAGTAATTCAGGAATGGACCAAATTGGGCTTAATAAGCGAATGGACCTACTAACTGTGGTCGTGTAAGCCTCTGGGGCCGAGGATCTACCATTTTACTACTCCAGATTCACGATGTTCCAGGACTACACTGGTAGGCCACTAGAGAGCAGCCAGTCTTTGGTTTCATCATCCATGACGCGCAAACCTTCCACTCCGTTCTACAGTCATTGATGATGTGGTCTGCGGTCTGTTCCTTGGCACCACATTCACAGGAGGAGGAAGAGGCCATTCACCATTGGTGCATGGTTGAGCGGCAAAGCCAGACGCCCGTACGAAGACTGTTGAGGCGCACCCATACCTGTCTTTGTAGTGTCAGGCCTATGGAGCATGTGTCGGCGTAGGAAATGAACGAATGGAGTCTGGTAATAGGCTACTTGACTTCCGTTCAGACTTCAATAGGTGGTCTGCCCAAGTAGCCGCAGAAATGTTTTGTTCATCAGCTTCGTTGATCAGAAGCAGGGATACGAAGGCTTTTATTACGTCTGACAATAGAAGGGCTTTTGTTTATCGTAAATAATCTGTGTTTATCGTAAAATGACAATTGGCACCGATAGTAATTTACTAAATCTTGTTATGATAACTTGCATTGCGCTATTAGCATCAGGCCTGGATATTCACAGCATGCTCATGGTTGCTTGTTAATTCAACTACCCATATACTTGCTTTACATCTAGCCTACTGCAAAGACTTTGTTAAAAAAACAGCTTACTGGTAACTTTTCAACTGTCTTTGTAAACAAGTATTTTTTTAAATATGCTCTACGTAACGTTTGCCAACTGTCTTCTGTAGCTCATTCTACCAGCTGCACTAAAAAACTTTCTACGATTTAAAAAAGAACCACATGTTTAAAGCACTACAAACTATCGCCCTGGTAGTGTCATGAGAATAAGGCAATCGCTGCGAGCCTTCATATCCCCTTCTCTAGATAACCCTGATCAGAAGTTGAGCGGCTAGCACGGATGGGTGTCTTGATTTCAGTCGACGGGGTGCTCGTTTGGAGAGCAGAGATCTTGTGGTGGAGAAGATGGTTAGGCTCCAGTGCCCGTCGACTGAGAGACAGAGTGGCTTCTTCACGACGAAGATCAGCGGGTTGGATGCCAGCGAGAATGGGGAGATTGTCCTAATGGTGTGGGACGCAGGCACCCGGTCACTGTGTGCAAGGCGCTGTTTATGGCTGTGTCGATGTTGTGGCAGTGAGCACTGCAGCTCCAAGCAGGTGCCCAGTACTCTGATGAAGAGTAGACAAAGACTAAGGCTGCTATACGCAGTGTCAGCTCTCACCCCCCAGCTAGAGCCTGCCAGGCGATTGAGTAGCGCAGCGCGGATGTCAGTTTCTTGCACAGTGAAATCAAATGGTGGTGGTATGTAAGCGATCTGTCTAGTGACACACTAAGATATTTTGGTTTGCGGCAGAAGGACGGAGATTTTCCATTGTTCTGAACATGTAGTTCACGATCAGCTTGCCGATGTTTTAGGTGGAAAGACGAAGCTCAGTGCGTCAAAGAGTATATGATTGTATTTATTTTTGACATACAAGTTATATTTATAGTAAGTTTAAACCCTTTTGCGACCCACTGTAGATGGTCTCGCGATCCAAATTTGGGTCGCAACCATAGAAATAGAATAGAATAGAAGCGTCATTCCCATTCACGCTCCACACACCGCGATGGCACCACTCGAGTTCGCCCGCCGCCATTTTTGTTAGCACAGCCAATTGTGAAAGCCTATTCAACCGGTACCTCTAAATACCCATTGTCAGGCATTGTAGGCATTGCCGGGCATTGTCAGGTATTGTCAGGCATTGTCAGCTTTTTGGGGGGTTGTGGAGCATTTTTAGGGGTTGTCGAGCATTTTCAGGGGTTGTCAGGTATTGTAGAGTAGTCTAACTACTTTCAGGAATTGTTGGAAATTTCCAGGCATTGTCGATCATTATCAGTGGTTGACAGGCTTGTGAGGCATTGTCGAACATTTTCAGGCATTATCAAACATATTCAGGGGTTGTCGAGCATTTTGAGGGGTTGTCAAGCATTGTAGAGTAGCTACTTTCAGGCATTGTTGGGAGTTTCCAGGCATTGTCTAGGATTTCCAGCCATTGTCGCTCAACATCAGTGGTTGGCAGGTTTGGTAGTCATTATGGAACATTCTCAGGCATTGTCGAACACTTTCAGGGATCGCCGAGCATTTTCAGGGGTTGTCAGGCATTGTAGAGTAGCTACTTTCAGACATTGTTGGGAATTTCCAGGCATTGTCTAGGATTTCCAGGCATTGTCGATCATTATCAGTGGTTGAAAGGCTTATTAGGCATTATGGAACATTTTCAGGCATTGTCGAACATTTTCAGGGGTTGTCGAGCATTTTCAGGGGTTGTCAGGCATTGTGGCGTAGCTACTTTCAGGCATTGTTGGGAAATTCCAGGCATTGTCGATTATTATCAGTGGTTGACAGATTTTTTAGTCATTATAGAACATTTTCAGGCATTGTCGAACAATTTCAGGGATGGTCGAGCATTTTCAGGAGGGGCGGGAGAGGCGGACCGCCCCGGCGGCAAGTCTGGGGGCGGCACTTTCAGACTACGATTTTTGATTTTGATTATAATCTGATAAAAAAACGCATTTCATTTTCACACAGGGCCGGATTTAGCTGATGGGGGGCCCGGGGCACTTTTAGATCAGGGGGCCTCCGTGCAAAAAAAAATGTTGTGCCTACGGCGCGAAACACCCCCTCGAAGTCTACAGTAGCATTAATCCACCACTGCACAGCATTTTTCAGAAACTACAAATCTAAAAGAAAACAATAAACACAAAATCACACTTTTTTCATGTATGGGGGCCCTTTCAAGTTCGGGGGGTCCAGGGCACCTGCACCCTCTGCCCCCTTAAATCCGGGCTGGTTTTGCATGCTTTTTCTTGAAGGGGCGGCAAAACCTGAATCCGCCCCGGGCGGCACATTCCCTAGCTACGCCACTGCCGACAATGCCTGCCAGAAAGAATCTAAGGTACTTTACAATGTCTGAGAACCCCTGACACCTAAAAATGTTCGACAATGCTTGAAAATTTCCGACAATGCCTAACAACAAGCCTGTCAACCATTCATAATGATCGACAATGCCTGGAAATTACCAACAATGCCTGAAAGTAGCTACTCTACAATGCCTGACAACCCTTGAAAATGCTCGACAACCCCTGAAAATGTTCGACAATGCCTGAAAATATTCTATAATGCCTAACAAACCCGTCAACCACTGATAATGATCGACAATGCCTGGAAATCCTAGACAATGCCTGAAAGTAGCTACTCTACAATGCCTGACAACCCCTGAAAATGCTCGACATCCCCTGAAAATGTGCGACAATGCCTGAAAATGTTCTATAATGCCTGATAAGCCTGCCAACCACTGATAATGATCGATAATGCCTGGAAATTATCGACAATGCCTGAAAGTAGCTATACTCTGCAATGCCTGACAACCCCTGAAAATGCTCGACAACCCCTGAAAATGCTCGACAATGCCTGAAAATGTTCCATAATGACTACGGTACCAAACCTGTCAACCACTGATAATGATCGACAATGCCTGGAAATCCTGGACAATGCCTGGAAATTCCCAACAATGCCTGAAAGTAGCTACTCTACAATGCCTGACAACCCCTGAAAATGTTCGACAACCCCTGAAAATGCTCGACCATCCCTGAAAAAGTTTTCCCAGAGCCCTTTTTGAGGCGATTTGTGCAGTTCATAGCTGCACAATAAGGCGTTTTGTAAACAATTTGTAGCACGTATATCAACTTGAGAAAGCTCCAGCGGTGAATACAATGTGCTAACAAAGATGGCGGCTAGCAAGTTGCGACGGTGCCATTTAAAGCGCTCTATGAACTATTCTATTCTATTCTATTTCTATGGTCGCAACCCACAATTTGCGGATCTCTGGTTTAGAACCTCCCATATCGTAGACAATTTAGGCTAAAAGCGAATAGCAGAAATTGTTGTATTGGAAAATGTGCAGTAGCTTACATGACCTTGAAAGGGCATACGCACCCTCTGCCCCCCGCTTCCGGCGCCCCTGTAGATATGCTATTGTTAATGTGAAAATTGTTTGTACCGTAGCCTATTTATGTATTTCGTTTTTGTAATGTTGACAATTTGAAGTTTGTTTTGTTTGTTGGCCTATGTATTATTTACTGCCACTTCCTATGTTTTGATTGCTTGCTTGGGGACACGCAAAGAAGAAAATGTTATCAAAAGGTCCATATTTTGGATTTGAAAACCCCTCCTTGAAAATATCTGGCTACGGGCCTGAATGTATCAGTCTCATTTTAATTATCTTTTTTATGAACATGAAAACACTTTCAATGGGCTTACAGTTGAATTTCACTCTCCAATTGTTTCTAAACATTCAGTTTGCAATTTATATGTAAAGTTATGACGTAATGAATTGAAACAGGAAACAAGTGGAATAGAATGTGATCCCAGTGATCGATGAATTGCATTACATTATGATTAGTCATTTCACATTAAGATATATCTATTGCGAGTACTTGCAGCTCATATTGTTTATTTATCATTGTAAGTATCAACTCCGTTTGACTTCTCGTTCCATTGATATTATGTAATTGAACCTCAGTTGGCTTTTTAAACTTTGCACAACAACAGACAATCACATCAAAATGACTTTGCTTATAGGTTTTGTATTGTCATTTCATGTATGGCATGATCCTGCCACATAATATGATTAGTTTCACGCAAATTAATAATATCGTTTTACGAAAAAAACTTTTTGCATTAGGAATGTAAAAAAATATATTTCTGCACGTCGATTGAGGGCACGTCATCATTCTCGTTTGTTGCGCTAGCTGTGTTATCCATAAAGCTTACCTAAGCAGTGTTGAGGATTTGGATCCCCGAGTAGAACACGTTTGAATTGTGTAAACACGAAGACTTTCCTGGTTTGTTTTAGTTTATAACGAAGAAAGGGAGGATAACTGGCTTTTGTTTTCAAATCGAACTTCAGCCCTAAATTACTAGTTTTGACGGCGTGACAGTCATATAATGCTTTCTATTGCATCATTTACGATTGTTGATGTTTTAAGCTATTTTAGGCTAGTAGGAATGGGAGGGTTAATTTTAATTTCAACTTAAGCCCTGATTTTAGAATATACCAATATATCTTAAACCCCTTGGGGAAAAAAATTGAATTTTTTGTCCGAAACCGGCTGTCTATTTTATCTTCTGGTTTCAGTTCAATCACGTAGATCGGCCAAACCTTTGGTATGCCTCTGTTGCAACAACCAATTGAAAACCTCAGGCTGACAACTGCTGTTCAAGATGCTTCTCAGCAGTAATGTTGAGAGTGACGTTATTGTAAATATAATGGATGGTTGTCTACTCGAGGTAGCTGTTGAGAAACTCTCTCAAAAGGACACTGGACAATGTGCCAATACTGTGAAGTGAATCTTCAGAAGGTCTTTTCTTAGATACCTTTACAATGCACGGCATTGAACTCCAGGCAAGAAAAGGCAACATTAATGAATGAACTGTTTTTTCTTGAAGCTTACTTGATTAAACTTTTTAGTGTCAAAAAGAACTTTAATGATACAACTTATAACATGATAAATTAGTTGTAGTTTTTGAAAAATCTTCCACGTAAATATTTCTAAGAAAAATCCGACTTTGCCTTACGGAAAATTATTTACCGTTTGAAAGTAGCCTATTTATATTCTCTGAGAAAAGCCTATAAATGAGACCTGCATAGGCCAGGCCTATAATAAACAAGTGACCGTTAGGGAGTTTGACCTGGAATTGATTTTATATACTGTATATTCGCACGGAAACAATTACACAAATATTCTTGCAATTCACTGCACGAAAGAGCGAAAAGCCTGTGAAAGTTTCGAAATGAATGTTAAGTGGATATAGGTATTATTTGTTTTATTTATATGACAAAAATGTCACAGAACATATGCTACTGCTGTATCCTAAAATCAGGACTACAATTGAATTAAAATTAACTCTATGCTCTCTACTAGCCCAGGGATCACCAACCTTTTTTGCACGCGGGCCACTTTGGTACTAAGGAGAGCTGTGGCGGGCCGCACTAATAAAATTTTAGGTAGGTTGATTCTTATGCTAGAAAAGAACGCATTTCGTACCCAGTATCCAGCGTTACATGTTGTTAATATTTATCTTAGAATACCGCAGCAAAAAAATTAGTCGAACAACGCTACTGCCAGGCCAAGCTCCTTTAACAACACTTTCGATTTCTTTAATAATGCCTAATAAACGAGGTCACTTGTTTTGCGCACTTATAGCGAGGCGAGCGGTTTCATCAGAATATTCATCGCCAAGCAAGAGTATGGTGTTGTTACTTCGCTTCACAAAAGATATCTTGCAAGTTGCAATTAAGAGTTTCAGTAAACAAGGAAATGTTTGACACATCGCAATACAGGCAACAATAGTGACTTGTTTGTTTGTTTGTTTTATCTTTATCCTGCATTGCGAGAAAGCGGACTTGAGCGCTATGCATGGGTGTACGGCTGTACGGCACGCCTTCCAACGTACACCTGACCCACGCTGCAGCCGACGGAAATGTCTGTTTCCGGTTGTCTACACTCTACTATTCTTATGACTTAAATTTGGTACTACCCATTACTCGAAATCGATCACTGGGTAGAGGCAATTATCGTAAAGTTTCTTGCCCAGAGAAACAACAGCAAGTGCGTCTCGACTGCGAGCCCAACGCGCTAACCAATCGGCTACTGCTGCCAACAAGCCTAAACTAGTTTAAAGTCACTTGTAAACATATCAGCGAAAAATAGGCTCCAATAACAGGGAGAAAGAAACCAGGCGCCATGAAACAAACACTTGTGGAAATCACCGAAAAAACGTTTCTATCGTAACTCATGAACAGTGGTTCCCTCTGAAAAGGCAATGAGTTGGTTTTTCATAATTTTTGTGAGAGTCTATAAAACCGTCTTTCTTTGATTACACTATGTAACACAAAATTTGTCCTTGGGTTAAAACTATTATTTTCTCATTTAATATGGCCTAAATCAAAAAAAATGAGCATTCATCAAGTTCAAACTTCGGTTTTGGCTTAATGAGATTCATTTATTGGATTTTCTGGCTAATTGTGCCTTTTTAATGCAATGGCTCCTACTATATCTTTTTAAATCAATATAAAAAAGTTAAATCTAAGATTACTTATTGTTGTCTGTGTTGTCATTCTAAAATAATGACGATGAATGTTGTTTCAGAGATTCTTTAAATACATAAACAACACAAAAACATGTATAGAACGCGATTTTAATTTAGGCTACAAACACGATAGAAGACCTAAAGGCCTGAATACCCTGCTACAAGCCTTTGGTCAAAATTATTACAGAGCAAACTTATACGTCGTCACGTAAAGCACTTACAACTAATAACATAATTATAAAGAAATGTTGTTTTTTTGAGATTGGCGATGATATATCAGTTTTCTTTCACGTAAACGGTTCATAATCATATGTAGTCCTCCATCATACTTTCATTGTAGGCCAACTGGCCTTTATATTGCGTTCCTCAAAACCTGATATCTTGAGGAAATCTTTCAGCTTGTTTCTCTGAGGAGTCGCCCTTTTTATCTTTGAATTGATCAAGGTGAACATGTAGTGCGTGTTGTTTCAGTGACATCCTGCATCCCATTTTCTAACACGCAACTCTGAGTTGATCAAAAAGCACTCTGTAATTCTCTGTCTTGTGATTGCCCAAAAATCTGTTAACTGCAGATATGAAACAGGTCCAAGCTGTCTGTTAAACTTCAGACACCAGAGGTTGTTGTTTTACATTATAAGGTCCAATCTCATAGCTGGTTCTTGGAGGCCAATTCATCTTCTTGTAGTGAAAATCTGTGTTTCTGCTATCCCAGAGACAAAGACAGCATTGAAACTTGATAGAATCACCCTGAAGCGCCATTATGAAGACCACTATCTTGAAATCACCAACAACCTCCCAATTGTAGAGGTCCTACTTCAATGCACTCATCACGATTTTGATGTTTTAATATTCTTCTTTCATATAAACTGAGTAAGCCGGAAGAATGGAGGGACACTTGTCTGTGTTACTTAACAATACAGCTGTGAGACTTCTAGATGAGCTGTCGGTGAAGAGCTTCCACTCAAGGATTGCAGGAAATGCCAATTTAGCCTGAAAAGGTTTTTCAATATCATGGCAGTATAGCATAAACTGTCTTTAAATGTGTAGAACACTGAAAAACTTCTTTGGGAAATAAGTTGAACACTGTCATCCAATTAAGTCCCATTGCTCTATTGTAGAAATGAGTATTGAGTAACTCAGCAGTGGACTTATAAAGATAGTACCGGTACTTGTTTTGGATTTGTATGTCAATGACAATTTTCCGACACTATCGTTTATATCTTTTTTATGGCGGTAATAAGGGCGCTTTCACCAGTAACTTGAAGTTGAAGACAAGACAAACACACCGTGTAGGGTTGCATCTCGCATAGCAGTAAATGTTAATAAATTGCTCAAGAAAAGTATGCGCCTGCAAAAATGCTCAGCCTTTTTTGTTTCATCACAAAAGCAAAACCTTGCAAGGCTTTGTTTGCAAACAGAATCCAATTGTTACTTAATAATACCCATTATTAGGTAACCATTGCTGGAAGCAGCTGACAGTAAATTTTCAACGTCATGTAGGCTATATGCCTCTATTTTCATGAGAAATGAGAAAAAATTCAAACTAATCTGAGGAACACAAACCTGAAGTTATTGTGGTACAATAAAGATTTTTTGTATTTTTTAGGCAAAATCAAACAGAAAATAGCAATTATTTCCCAAGGACAATTTTTTTTTCTTTTTTTGTTATTGGTAAACCAACACCTTATTTTCTACGGCGCTACGCCATCACACTGTTTCAGTATCGTATTTAGGTATATTATAAGTTTACTAAACTTTAAAGGTGAAGTTTCCAGAGCATATTGCAACGGCAAAGCCATGGCTATTTTTTATAATTTATCACTTCAAATAAAACTGCTTTTAATATTCTTGCTCCTGTTATCAAGCATTGATACTCTCACGAAATGTTCAGGTAGGTATTTTTTTCTGATATTTTGTAATTACTCTTTGGTGAGCAGTCACCCTTGTTCATGCATTTCAATTTCAAGCCGTGCTTTAGAAGTTTGTGATGTTATTTTAAGCAGACGATCAAAGAACCGTGGTTGAAATATTTTGTGACGATGCATACGGAGGAATAACCATTGCAAGAATATCGTGCAACGACAAACTGATCCACGTGATTGATTCAAACTATGGAAGATCGGATACAACAACGTAAGCTACATATTTATTACACTGGTCAACACAATTGTTGGTGCAACAAAGATAAGAAGGCTTTGGGTGGTTTTCAAGTGTGGAGAATCCGAAAAGGAAGTCCGTTTTTGTGTATGTAATCTGATTTATTTTCATTTCAGCCATCATACTTTAAAGTGTGATAGCTGCAATAAAACAATCAGATTTAATACGCATCAAAGAACTTCATTTTCGAACTCAGCGTCCCAAATTTACCTTATAAACAACATTTTTCTTCATGCACCAAAAAGTTGGTTTCAAATTGTTTAACTGTGTAATCATTTAGTGTTAAAATATTTCCACAAAGCCTATATTACGCAATACAACAATAAATACTATTAATATTATTAAAAAGTGTGCAAGGCCAAGTAAAATGTCAAGTAGAGCGAATTGCATCATATGCAGTTTGCCTACAATTCATTAAATACTTTAACACAGTGGTTCTCAACCTTTTAACAGTGGCGGACCGGCAACATTTTTTAAAAATATTTGCGGACCAGCAACCAAAGATCGTAGTGAATAAATTGAATATTTGCAACGTTTTGTTAACCAAAGTTGTCGTTGCGCACCATAATGCAAGGTTTCAGCATATGATTTGTATTCAGGACGAAAATTGAAATAAAACGGCAATCAAATCAACTCAAACAGGAAAATGTCAAACCATTGGCATACAAAATCAATATCAGTAGGAAATTTGCTACTGTTATGCTGCCAGTAGCCTATGTGAGGCAAACGAGATATCAAAGAAGTTTCTAAAACATGTAGGCCTAGCTCTGTTTCGGCATCCGCAGGCGATTTTTATGCTTTGTTTTAAAGCTAGAGATGAAGAAGAATTGTCGTTTCTAAATAGCTACTTGAAACAATTACCATCAAATTGATTGTTTTGAAAGTTAGGCACGAATTCGTTTGCAAGAAATATCCAGAAGTGTGGCAATGATATTTTTCAAATCTGGACTGCAAAGTAGAAGCACAACATAATATTGTAATTCAATCAGACTTTCTTTTTCATGAAGATTAAGGTCGCATGTGTTGACATCATCGATGCATGGACTGTTTATCCAAAAGTTTCCATGTCGAGGATCTTCATGTTACGCAAAATGATGGTCAAAATTGTTAGCCAACTCTTTCAAGTGTTGACTCACAATGCTCAGCACCTCGTTTTACTTTTTTTCACCACTCCATTTCAACAGCATTTTCCACAGCAAATCGGCTTGTCTTCATTCCATTCCGAAGCGCTATTTTCTGCATAGTTTTTGAAAAACAATATCTTTGCTAACTCCGGTTCTGGCAAATTTCCATTGCAGGCCTGACTTTACCCCGGAACTTTAAATTTATCTATTCAAAATTTAAAATCAAGGACAAAATTCCCCATTTGATTATGTATTTCTGTGTTTCAAAACATTTTGAAAACTACACGCAATTTGTCACAAAAACATTATCAACCGCACAGAATTAGGTCATCAAAAAGTTCACCTTTATTATCAAACAATTTTACGTGGAGATATGTCAGTTTTACAGCTGTGCAGTGTACATGTTTCACAGTGCGATCACAATTTTATAATATGCTAACGACTCCATATTAAAATAAGTTTTGCAGAAAGTAAGATCTTCTGCGGACCGGCAAAAAAATTATACGGACCGCCACCGGTCCGCGGACCGGTGGTTGAGAACCACTGCCTTAACAGGCTGTTTCACTCTTATTAAGATCATCAAAAAGTTCTTCTTCAAATAGAATAATTCTAATAGAATATTGATGTCATTGCAACTGTGATCTAACAGTGATCATAAGGCTGCCATTTTTTTTTTATGTCGGCCATGTTTCATCAAGTTTTTAGGCTATTTGAGGCGCTGAAGCCAAACCTTATATTGTAGATCACAATATGACCAAAAAAGTAAAAATTGCAAGTTATACACATTGTGATGTTCGGAACTGAAAACAGTGATTACGAATTTGTTTTATTCTTGCCCTACTTACTATTGTAATTTACTAGATGGATGCCCATTTACACTTATTCTTTATTGACGCTTTATCGATATAAACTTACGGCAATGGACTGAAACTAAATTGCGTTTTTTCTTTGTATTCGCCTTCTTAAACTGTTGTAATTTACTAGACAAATGATCATGTATTTCTTGAATTTTGCACCAGTATATTATTGGAAATCGTGGGAGAACACCAGTTAAGATTTAGGTTTGCAGGTTTTGATTTTAATATTATGTAACCATCTATTTAAAATATAATTTTTATGCGTGTTGATAACATCGGAGTTTGCTTTATTTGTTCGTTTTACGTATTTTTCAAATTTTCTTCTTTTTTTACATGTGCTAGCTGAAGATGCTATTACTATAGCGAAATCGATTCTTAACTTAATAAATTACACTAAGAGGTTAGATTGTTGTGCAAATGCCAGCATTTGATGAATGCAAATTAGCAGTACCTACTTACTTGTAAAGTCTAAACCATGCAAAAAATGTTTAGGGGGCCTACATGGGCTGTCGTCTCGGAACATGACATGGAAATGACACGCTGTAAAGTTTAAAAAATACCAGTTTTTAACCTTTTAGGTTTGACATAGTTTTTCTGGAAATATTTTATTACATAATCTTGAAGAAAACATAAAAGAAATAATGTTAACAGAACATTGAAACTGTTCAAAACTGGTTTAAAATAAACTTCAAAACTCGTTAACAGATGTCCAAACACCGGAAACGTTAATACAGCCAACTGCCGCAATTCTAACTCTTTGATTCTGATAAATGAAATTTGTCATCTCAAACCAAGCTGCGATATTTCATTGAACTACAGGACATTAGGAGATGCTTGTCCCACTTATCGTAAATATCTCAACATTACGTACAGATGCGATGATGAAAGTGGTGAGTTTATGAGTATTTATAATAATAGTAATAATGTTTTATTAACGTTGCTTGTTGTTTTAGGCCTTTAGGGACATCAACCCCATCCAAAAGAGAGTTCCCTTGCTTGCTTACAGGAAATAGCTTTTAATGTTTTGATTTTCTGATGCTATTAAGTTCTGAAGATAACTAAAGCTATCGCTTTTATGAATGATTAGGATCGTACACCGCCCAAGCAACTGAAACCACCACTACTGTGCAGGCGACTGACGAGAGCGCAACTTCCACTGATGAGAGATCGATCTCAGGGAGCATTTCCACCACGAGCAAAACGCAAACCACCACAATTGCCTCCAACAGTGAGAATGTCTATTTCAGTTGATCAATGGTGTACTTGGTGTAATGGTGTAATATTGTAATGGTGTAATGGTGTACTATTTCAGTTGATCAATATTTTATGGGATATTCACACTTTCTAGAAAGTTTCAAGCACATGCTTCATTTGCACAGTGATTCTTTATATGGCATCAATTAAGTTTATTTTAATTTGGTATAAACAGTACTGCAAGGCTTAGGTAGCCTCAGTGGCGTAGCTAGGGAATGTGCCGCCCGGGGCGGATTCAGATTTTGCCGCCCTTTCAAGAAAAAGCATGTGAAAATAAAATGCGTTTTTTTATCAGCACTGCAATACGCAACGCTCTTTTTTCAATACGCAACTTTCAGTTTGCAATAAAAAAACAACAACTTGTAGTCTCCAGCAGTAGCGTAGCCAGGCATTTTGAAAGGGGGGTCTGGGGGGTCCCCTCCAGAAATTTTTGAAAAATTACTTTGGATTTGGTGCATTCTGAGAGCATTTTCAACAAAAATGTGGGTATAAATATTCCTGTAAAATGGTGCTGTCTAGTGGCATAGCAAAAGAATAAGATCATGTTTTCTTGGGCATTTATCGGTAATTTAAAGCTAAGTCTATTTGAATAAGACCTTCTGATGATCCGTTAGGTGAAACAATTTGTAAAGGCTTCAGATAGTAATAACTATATTTGATTTAAAGCTAAGTCTCTATGTTTTCTTGTTGCTAATTCCTGGCTGATATATTTGAAGGTTTGGTATTGCAAAACTCGCTATTTTAATGCAGTTTCGTTTAAAATTAGGCAAACTTCGTTTTAGTTAGAGACATAGAGACTGAAAGCATCATTCTCAATATCGTGACGTCACACGTGTGCCAAATGGGGGTTGTAACCACCCACCCCCTTGGCTACACCACTGGTTTCAAGACATTTGCAATAGATAATTTCATTTTTTTAATTGACTTAAAGTGGAATTATTCTATGTTTTGATCGTTGCCATTCTGTTTGCTTTTATTTTTCGTGTACTTTTGCATTATCAACAAAAAAAACGTCCTGTCTGAAAATGCCGCCCCCAGACGTGCCGCCCGGGGCGGTCCTCCCCCCGCCCCCCCCTAGCTACGCCACTGGGTAGGCTACCAACAAGGGAAGGGTGGCCAGTTCCTCTCTCTCGGCCGCCTTTTCAGAAGTTAAGCCAACCCAATTTATTTCACCCTGGGTAGACGTGTTTATCAACAACCAGCTTAAGCCGGGTCCAGGTTCGCATTATTGGTAAACCAACACCTTATTTTCTACAGCGCTACGCCATCACACTGTTTCAGTATCGTACTTAGGTATATTATAAGTTTACTAAACTTTAAAGGTGAAGTTTCCAGAGCATATTGCAACGGCAAAGCCATGGCTATTTTTTATAATTTACCACTTCAAATAAAACTGCTTTTAATATTCTTGCTCCTGTTATCAAGCATTGATACACTCACGAAATGTTCAGGTAGGTATTTTTTTCTGATATTTTGTAATTACTCTTTGGTGAGCAGTCACCCTTGTTCATGCATTTCAATTTCAAGCCGTGCTTTAGAAGTTTGTGATGTTATTTTAAGCAGACGATCAAAGAACCGTGGTTGAAATATTTTGTGACGATGCATACGGAGGAATAACCATTGCAAGAATATCGTGCAACGACAAACTGATCCACGTGATTGATTCAAACTATGGAAGATCGGATACAACAACGTAAGCTACATATTTATTACACTGGTCAACACAATTTTTGGTGCAACAAAGATAAGAAGGCTTTGGGTGGTTTTCAAGTGTGGAGAATCCGAAAAGGAAGTCCGTTTTTGTGTATGTAATCTGATTTTTTTTCATTACAGCCATCATACTTTAAAGTGTGATAGCAGCAATAAAACAATCAGATTTAATACGCATCAAAGAACTTCATTTTCCAACTCAGCGTCCCAAATTTACCTTATAAACAACATTTTTCTTCATGCACCAAAAAGTTGGTTTCAAATTGTTTAACTGTGTAATCATTTAGTGTTAAAATATTTCCACAAAGCCTATATTACGCAATACAACAATAAATACTATTAATATTATTAAAAAGTGTGCAAGGCCAAGTAAAATGTCAAGTAGAGCGAATTGCATCATATGCAGTTTGCCTACAATTCATTAAATACTTTAACACAGTGGTTCTCAACCTTTTAACAGTGGCGGACCGGCAACATTTTTTAAAAATATTTGCGGACCAGCAACCAAAGATCGTAGTGAATAAATTGAATATTTGCAACGTTTTGTTAACCAAAGTTGTCGTTGCGCACCATAATGCAAGGTTTCAGCATATGATTTGTATTCAGGACGAAAATTGAAATAAAACGGCAATCAAATCAACTCAAACAGGAAAATGTCAAACCATTGGCATACAAAATCAATATCAGTAGGAAATTTGCTACTGTTATGCTGCCAGTAGCCTATGTGAGGCAAACGAGATATCAAAGAAGTTTCTAAAACATGTAGGCCTAGCTCTGTTTCGGCATCTGCAGGCGATTTCTATGCTTTGTTTTAAAGCTAGAGATGAAGAAGAATTGTCGTTTCTAAATAGCTAGTTGAAACAATTACCATCAAATTGATTGTTTTGAAAGTTAGGCACGAATTCGTTTGCAAGAAATATCCAGAAGTGTGGCAATGATATTTTTCAAATCTGGACTGCAAAGTAGAAGCACAACATAATATTGTAATTCAATCAGACTTTCTTTTTCATGAAGATTAAGGTCGCATGTGTTGACATCATCGATGCATGGACTGTTTATCCAAAAGTTTCCATGTCGAGGATCTTCATGTTACGCAAAATGATGGTCAAAATTGTTAGCCAACTCTTTCAAGTGTTGACTCACAATGCTCAGCACCTCGTTTTACTTTTTTTCACCACTCCATTTCAACAGCATTTTCCACAGCAAATTGGCTTGTCTTCATTCCATTCCGAAGCGCTATTTTCTGCATAGTTTTTGAAAAACAATATCTTTGCTAACTCCGGTTCTGGCAAATTTCCATTGCAGGCCTGACTTTACCCCGGAACTTCAAATTTATCTATTCCCAAATTTTCGTTTCCAGCAACGACTTTGAAATTTTTCAAAATCAAGGACAAAATTCCCCATTTGATTATGTATTTCTGTGTTTCAAAACTTTTTGAAAACTACACGCAATTTGTCACAAAAACATTATCAACCGCACAGAATTAGGTCATCAAAAAGTTCACTTTTATTATCAAACAATTTTACGTGGAGATATGTCAGTTTTACAGCTGTGCAGTGTACATGTTTCGCAGTGCGATCACAATTTCATTATATGCTAACGACTCCATATTAAAATAAGTTTTGCAGAAAGTAAGATCTTCTGCGGACCGGCAAAAAAATTACACGGACCGGCACCGGTCCGCGGACCGGTGATTGAGAACCACTGCCTTAACAGGCTGTTTCACTCTTATTGAGATCATCAAAAAGTTCTTCTTCAAATAAAATAATTCTAATAGAATATTGATGTCATTGCAACTGTGATCTAACAGTGATCATAAGGCTGCCATTTTTTTTTATGTCGGCCATGTTTCATCAAGTTTTTAGGCTATTTGAGGCGCTGAAGCCAAACCTTATATTGTAGATCACAATATGACCAAAAAAGTAAAAATTGCAAGTTATACACATTGTGATGTTCGGAACTGAAAACAGTGATTACGAATTTGTTTTATTCTTGCCCTACTTACTTCTAAAGTCTAAACCATGCAAAAAATGTTTAGGGGGCCTACATGGGCTGTCGTCTCGGAACATGACATGGAAATGACACGCTGTAAAGTCTAAAAAATACAAGTTTTTAACATTTTAGGTTTGACATAGTTTTTCTGGAAATATTTTATTACATAATCTTGAAGAAACCATAAAAGAAATAATGTTAACAGAACATTGAAACTGTTCAAAACTGGTTTAAAATAAACTTCAAAACTCGTTAACAGATGTCCAAACACCGGAAACGTTAATACAGCCAACTGCCGCAATTCTAACTCTTTGATTCTGATAAATGAAATTTGTCATCTCAAACCAAGCTGCGATATTTCATTGAACTACAGGACATTAGGAGATGCTTGTCCCACTTATCGTAAATATCTCAACATTACGTACAGATGCGATGATGAAAGTGGTGAGTTTATGAGTATTTATAATAATAGTAATAATGTTTTATTAACGTTGCTTGTTGTTTTAGGCCTTTAGGGACATCAACCCCATCCAAAAGAGAGTTCCCTTGCTTGCTTACAGGAAATAGCTTTTAATGTTTTGATTTTCTGATGCTATTAAGTTCTGAAGATAACTAAAGCTATCGCTTTTATGAATGATTAGGATCGTACACCGCCCAAGCAACTGAAACCACCACTACTGTGCAGGCGACTGACGAGAGCGCAACTTCCACTGATGAGAGATCGATCTCAGGGAGCATTTCCACCACGAGCAAAACGCAAACCACCACAATTGCCTCCAACAGTGAGAATGTCTATTTCAGTTGATCAATGGTGTACTTGGTGTAATGGTGTAATATTGTAATGGTGTAATGGTGTACTATTTCAGTTGATCAATATTTTATGGGATATTCACACTTTCTAGAAAGTTTCAAGCACATGCTTCATTTGCACAGTGATTCTTTATATGGCATCAATTAAGTTTATTTTAATTTGGTATAAACAGTACTGCAAGGCTTAGGTAGCCTCAGTGGCGTAGCTAGGGAATGTGCCGCCCGGGGCGGATTCAGATTTTGCCGCCCTTTCAAGAAAAAGCATGTGAAAATAAAATGCGTTTTTTTATCAGCACTGCAATACGCAACGCTCTTTTTTCAATACGCAACTTTCAGTTTGCAATAAAAAAACAACAACTTGTAGTCTCCAGCAGTAGCGTAGCCAGGCATTTTGAAAGGGGGGTCTGGGGGGTCCCCTCCAGAAATTTTTGAAAAATTACTTTGGATTTGGTGCATTCTGAGAGCATTTTCAACAAAAATGTGGGTATAAATATTCCTGTAAAATGGTGCTGTCTAGTGGCATAGCAAAAGAATAAGATCATGTTTTCTTGGGCATTTATCGGTAATTTAAAGCTAAGTCTATTTGAATAAGACCTTCGGATGATCCGTTAGGTGAAACAATTTGTAAAGGCTTCAGATAGTAATAACTATATTTGATTTAAAGCTAAGTCTCTATGTTTTCTTGTTGCTAATTCCTGGCTGATATATTTGAAGGTTTGGTATTGCAAAACTCGCTATTTTAATGCAGTTTCGTTTAAAATTAGGCAAACTTTGTTTTAGTTAGAGACATAGAGACTGAAAGCATCATTCTCAATATCGTGACGTCACACGTGTGCCAAATGGGGGTTGTAACCACCCACCCCCTTGGCTACACCACTGGTTTCAAGACATTTGCAATAGATAATTTCATTTTTTTAATTGACTTAAAGTGGAATTATTCTATGTTTTGATCGTTGCCATTCTGTTTGCTTTTATTTTTCGTGTACTTTTGCATTATCAACAAAAAAAACGTCCTGTCTGAAAATGCCGCCCCCAGACGTGCCGCCCGGGGCGGTCCTCCCCCCGCCCCCCCTAGCTACGCCACTGGGTAGGCTACCAACAAGGGAAGGGTGGCCAGTTCCTCTCTCTCGGCCGCCTTTTCAGAAGTTAAGCCAACCCAATTTATTTCACCCTGGGTAGACGTGTTTATCAACAACCAGCTTAAGCCGGGTCCAGGTTCGCATTATTGGTAAACCAACACCTTATTTTCTACAGCGCTACGCCATCACACTGTTTCAGTATCGTACTTAGGTATATTATAAGTTTACTAAACTTTAAAGGTGAAGTTTCCAGAGCATATTGCAACGGCAAAGCCATGGCTATTTTTTATAATTTACCACTTCAAATAAAACTGCTTTTAATATTCTTGCTCCTGTTATCAAGCATTGATACACTCACGAAATGTTCAGGTAGGTATTTTTTTCTGATATTTTGTAATTACTCTTTGGTGAGCAGTCACCCTTGTTCATGCATTTCAATTTCAAGCCGTGCTTTAGAAGTTTGTGATGTTATTTTAAGCAGACGATCAAAGAACCGTGGTTGAAATATTTTGTGACGATGCATACGGAGGAATAACCATTGCAAGAATATCGTGCAACGACAAACTGATCCACGTGATTGATTCAAACTATGGAAGATCGGATACAACAACGTAAGCTACATATTTATTACACTGGTCAACACAATTTTTGGTGCAACAAAGATAAGAAGGCTTTGGGTGGTTTTCAAGTGTGGAGAATCCGAAAAGGAAGTCCGTTTTTGTGTATGTAATCTGATTTTTTTTCATTACAGCCATCATACTTTAAAGTGTGATAGCAGCAATAAAACAATCAGATTTAATACGCATCAAAGAACTTCATTTTCCAACTCAGCGTCCCAAATTTACCTTATAAACAACATTTTTCTTCATGCACCAAAAAGTTGGTTTCAAATTGTTTAACTGTGTAATCATTTAGTGTTAAAATATTTCCACAAAGCCTATATTACGCAATACAACAATAAATACTATTAATATTGTTAAAAAGTGTGCAAGGCCAAGTAAAATGTCAAGTAGAGCGAATTGCATCATATGCAGTTTGCTTACAATTCATTAAATACTTTAACACAGTGGTTCTCAACCTTTTAACTGTGGCGGACCGGCAACATTTTTTAAAAATATTTGCGGACCAGCAACCAAAGATCGTAGTGAATAAATTGAATATTTGCAACGTTTTGTTAACCAAAGTTGTCGTTGCGCACCATAATGCAAGGTTTCAGCATATGATTTGTATTCAGGACGAAAATTGAAATAAAACGGCAATCAAATCAACTCAAACAGGAAAATGTCAAACCATTGGCATACAAAATCAATATCAGTAGGAAATTTGCTACTGTTATGCTGCCAGTAGCCTATGTGAGGCAAACGAGATATCAAAGAAGTTTCTAAAACATGTAGGCCTAGCTCTGTTTCGGCATCTGCAGGCGATTTCTATGCTTTGTTTTAAAGCTAGAGATGAAGAAGAATTGTCGTTTCTAAATAGCTAGTTGAAACAATTACCATCAAATTGATTGTTTTGAAAGTTAGGCACGAATTCGTTTGCAAGAAATATCCAGAAGTGTGGCAATGATATTTTTCAAATCTGGACTGCAAAGTAGAAGCACAACATAATATTGTAATTCAATCAGACTTTCTTTTTCATGAAGATTAAGGTCGCATGTGTTGACATCATCGATGCATGGACTGTTTATCCAAAAGTTTCCATGTCGAGGATCTTCATGTTACGCAAAATGATGGTCAAAATTGTTAGCCAACTCTTTCAAGTGTTGACTCACAATGCTCAGCACCTCGTTTTACTTTTTTTCACCACTCCATTTCAACAGCATTTTCCACAGCAAATTGGCTTGTCTTCATTCCATTCCGAAGCGCTATTTTCTGCATAGTTTTTGAAAAACAATATCTTTGCTAACTCCGGTTCTGGCAAATTTCCATTGCAGGCCTGACTTTACCCCGGAACTTCAAATTTATCTATTCCCAAATTTTCGTTTCCAGCAACGACTTTGAAATTTTTCAAAATCAAGGACAAAATTCCCCATTTGATTATGTATTTCTGTGTTTCAAAACTTTTTGAAAACTACACGCAATTTGTCACAAAAACATTATCAACCGCACAGAATTAGGTCATCAAAAAGTTCACTTTTATTATCAAACAATTTTACGTGGAGATATGTCAGTTTTACAGCTGTGCAGTGTACATGTTTCACAGTGCGATCACAATTTCATTATATGCTAACGACTCCATATTAAAATAAGTTTTGCAGAAAGTAAGATTTTCTGCGGACCGGCAAAAAAATTACACGGACCGGCACCGGTCCGCGGACCGGTGATTGAGAACCACTGCCTTAACAGGCTGTTTCACTCTTATTGAGATCATCAAAAAGTTCTTCTTCAAATAGAATAATTCTAATAGAATATTGATGTCATTGCAACTGTGATCTAACAGTGATCATAAGGCTGCCATTTTTTTTTATGTCGGCCATGTTTCATCAAGTTTTTAGGCTATTTGAGACGCTGAAGCCAAACCTTATATTGTAGATCACAATATGACCAAAAAAGTAAAAATTGCAAGTTATACACATTGTGATGTTCGGAACTGAAAACAGTGATTACGAATTTGTTTTATTCTTGCCCTACTTACTTCTAAAGTCTAAACCATGCAAAAAATGTTTAGGGGGCCTACATGGGCTGTCGTCTCGGAACATGACATGGAAATGACACGCTGTAAAGTCTAAAAAATACAAGTTGTTAAAATTTTAGGTTTGACATAGTTTTTCTGGAAATATTTTATTACATAATCTTGAAGAAACCATAAACGAAATAATGTTAACAGAACATTGAAACTGTTCAAAACTGGTTTAAAATAAACTTCAAAACTCGTTAACAGATGTCCAAACACCGGAAACGTTAATACAGCCAACTGCCGCAATTCTAACTCTTTGATTCTGATAAATGAAATTTGTCATCTCAAACCAAGCTGCGATATTTCATTGAACTACAGGACATTAGGAGATGCTTGTCCCACTTATCGTAAATATCTCAACATTACGTACAGATGCGATGATGAAAGTGGTGAGTTTATGAGTATTTATAATAATAGTAATAATGTTTTATTAACGTTGCTTGTTGTTTTAGGCCTTTAGGGACATCAACCCCATCCAAAAGAGAGTTCCCTTGCTTGCTTACAGGAAATAGCTTTTAATGTTTTGATTTTCTGATGCTATTAAGTTCTGAAGATAACTAAAGCTATCGCTTTTATGAATGATTAGGATCGTACACCGCCCAAGCAACTGAAACCACCAATACTGTGCAGGCGACTGACGAGAGCGCAACTTCCACTGATGAGAGATCGATCTCAGGGAGCATTTCCACCACGAGCAAAACGCAAACCACCACAATTGCCTCCAACAGTGAGAATGTCTATTTCAGTTGATCAATGGTGTACTTGGTGTAATGGTGTAATATTGTAATGGTGTAATGGTGTACTATTTCAGTTGATCAATATTTTATGGGAGATTCACACTTTCTAGAAAGTTTCAAGCACATGCTTCATTTGCACAGTGATTCTTTATATGGCATCAATTAAGTTTATTTTAATTTGGTATAAACAGTACTGCAAGGCTTAGGTAGCCTCAGTGGCGTAGCTAGGGAATGTGCCGCCCGGGGCGGATTCAGATTTTGCCGCCCTTTCAAGAAAAAGCATGTGAAAATAAAATGCGTTTTTTTATCAGCACTGCAATACGCAACGCTCTTTTTTCAATACGCAACTTTCAGTTTGCAATAAAAAAACAACAACTTGTAGTCTCCAGCAGTAGCGTAGCCAGGCATTTTGAAAGGGGGGTCTGGGGGGTCCCCTCCAGAAATTTTTGAAAAATTACTTTGGATTTGGTGCATTCTGAGAGCATTTTCAACAAAAATGTGGGTATAAATATTCCTGTAAAATGGTGCTGTCTAGTGGCATAGCAAAAGAATAAGATCATGTTTTCTTGGGCATTTATCGGTAATTTAAAGCTAAGTCTATTTGAATAAGACCTTCTGATGATCCGTTAGGTGAAACAATTTGTAAAGGCTTCAGATAGTAATAACTATATTTGATTTAAAGCTAAGTCTCTATGTTTTCTTGTTGCTAATTCCTGGCTGATATATTTGAAGGTTTGGTATTGCAAAACTCGCTATTTTAATGCAGTTTCGTTTAAAATTAGGCAAACTTCGTTTTAGTTAGAGACATAGAGACTGAAAGCATCATTCTCAATATCGTGACGTCACACGTGTGCCAAATGGGGGTTGTAACCACCCACCCCCTTGGCTACACCACTGGTTTCAAGACATTTGCAATAGATAATTTCATTTTTTTAATTGACTTAAAGTGGAATTATTCTATGTTTTGATCGTTGCCATTCTGTTTGCTTTTATTTTTCGTGTACTTTTGCATTATCAACAAAAAAAACGTCCTGTCTGAAAATGCCGCCCCCAGACGTGCCGCCCGGGGCGGTCCTCCCCCCGCCCCCCCCTAGCTACGCCACTGGGTAGGCTACCAACAAGGGAAGGGTGGCCAGTTCATCTCTCTCGGCCGCCTTTTCAGAAGTTAAGCCAACCCAATTTATTTCACCCTGGGTAGACGTGTTTATCAACAACCAGCTTAAGCCGGGTCCAGGTTCGCATTATTGGTAAACCAACACCTTATTTTCTACAGCGCTACGCCATCACACTGTTTCAGTATCGTACTTAGGTATATTATAAGTTTACTAAACTTTAAAGGTGAAGTTTCCAGAGCATATTGCAACGGCAAAGCCATGGCTATTTTTTATAATTTACCACTTCAAATAAAACTGCTTTTAATATTCTTGCTCCTGTTATCAAGCATTGATACACTCACGAAATGTTCAGGTAGGTATTTTTTTCTGATATTTTGTAATTACTCTTTGGTGAGCAGTCACCCTTGTTCATGCATTTCAATTTCAAGCCGTGCTTTAGAAGTTTGTGATGTTATTTTAAGCAGACGATCAAAGAACCGTGGTTGAAATATTTTGTGACGATGCATACGGAGGAATAACCATTGCAAGAATATCGTGCAACGACAAACTGATCCACGTGATTGATTCAAACTATGGAAGATCGGATACAACAACGTAAGCTACATATTTATTACACTGGTCAACACAATTTTTGGTGCAACAAAGATAAGAAGGCTTTGGGTGGTTTTCAAGTGTGGAGAATCCGAAAAGGAAGTCCGTTTTTGTGTATGTAATCTGATTTTTTTTCATTACAGCCATCATACTTTAAAGTGTGATAGCAGCAATAAAACAATCAGATTTAATACGCATCAAAGAACTTCATTTTCCAACTCAGCGTCCCAAATTTACCTTATAAACAACATTTTTCTTCATGCACCAAAAAGTTGGTTTCAAATTGTTTAACTGTGTAATCATTTAGTGTTAAAATATTTCCACAAAGCCTATATTACGCAATACAACAATAAATACTATTAATATTATTAAAAAGTGTGCAAGGCCAAGTAAAATGTCAAGTAGAGCGAATTGCATCATATGCAGTTTGCCTACAATTCATTAAATACTTTAACACAGTGGTTCTCAACCTTTTAACAGTGGCGGACCGGCAACATTTTTTTAAAATATTTGCGGACCAGCAACCAAAGATCGTAGTGAATAAATTGAATATTTGCAACGTTTTGTTAACCAAAGTTGTCGTTGCGCACCATAATGCAAGGTTTCAGCATATGATTTGTATTCAGGACGAAAATTGAAATAAAACGGCAATCAAATCAACTCAAACAGGAAAATGTCAAACCATTGGCATACAAAATCAATATCAGTAGGAAATTTGCTACTGTTATGCTGCCAGTAGCCTATGTGAGGCAAACGAGATATCAAAGAAGTTTCTAAAACATGTAGGCCTAGCTCTGTTTCGGCATCTGCAGGCGATTTCTATGCTTTGTTTTAAAGCTAGAGATGAAGAAGAATTGTCGTTTCTAAATAGCTAGTTGAAACAATTACCATCAAATTGATTGTTTTGAAAGTTAGGCACGAATTCGTTTGCAAGAAATATCCAGAAGTGTGGCAATGATATTTTTCAAATCTGGACTGCAAAGTAGAAGCACAACATAATATTGTAATTCAATCAGACTTTCTTTTTCATGAAGATTAAGGTCGCATGTGTTGACATCATCGATGCATGGACTGTTTATCCAAAAGTTTCCATGTCGAGGATCTTCATGTTACGCAAAATGATGGTCAAAATTGTTAGCCAACTCTTTCAAGTGTTGACTCACAATGCTCAGCACCTCGTTTTACTTTTTTTCACCACTCCATTTCAACAGCATTTTCCACAGCAAATTGGCTTGTCTTCATTCCATTCCGAAGCGCTATTTTCTGCATAGTTTTTGAAAAACAATATCTTTGCTAACTCCGGTTCTGGCAAATTTCCATTGCAGGCCTGACTTTACCCCGGAACTTCAAATTTATCTATTCCCAAATTTTCGTTTCCAGCAACGACTTTGAAATTTTTCAAAATCAAGGACAAAATTCCCCATTTGATTATGTATTTCTGTGTTTCAAAACTTTTTGAAAACTACACGCAATTTGTCACAAAAACATTATCAACCGCACAGAATTAGGTCATCAAAAAGTTCACTTTTATTATCAAACAATTTTACGTGGAGATATGTCAGTTTTACAGCTGTGCAGTGTACATGTTTCACAGTGCGATCACAATTTCATTATATGCTAACGACTCCATATTAAAATAAGTTTTGCAGAAAGTAAGATCTTCTGCGGACCGGCAAAAAAATTACACGGACCGGCACCGGTCCGCGGACCGGTGATTGAGAACCACTGCCTTAACAGGCTGTTTCACTCTTATTGAGATCATCAAAAAGTTCTTCTTCAAATAAAATAATTCTAATAGAATATTGATGTCATTGCAACTGTGATCTAACAGTGATCATAAGGCTGCCATTTTTTTTATGTCGGCCATGTTTCATCAAGTTTTTAGGCTATTTGAGGCGCTGAAGCCAAACCTTATATTGTAGATCACAATATGACCAAAAAAGTAAAAATTGCAAGTTATACACATTGTGATGTTCGGAACTGAAAACAGTGATTACGAATTTGTTTTATTCTTGCCCTACTTACTTCTAAAGTCTAAACCATGCAAAAAATGTTTAGGGGGCCTACATGGGCTGTCGTCTCGGAACATGACATGGAAATGACACGCTGTAAAGTCTAAAAAATACAAGTTTTTAACATTTTAGGTTTGACATAGTTTTTCTGGAAATATTTTATTACATAATCTTGAAGAAACCATAAAAGAAATAATGTTAACAGAACATTGAAACTGTTCAAAACTGGTTTAAAATAAACTTCAAAACTCGTTAACAGATGTCCAAACACCGGAAACGTTAATACAGCCAACTGCCGCAATTCTAACTCTTTGATTCTGATAAATGAAATTTGTCATCTCAAACCAAGCTGCGATATTTCATTGAACTACAGGACATTAGGAGATGCTTGTCCCACTTATCGTAAATATCTCAACATTACGTACAGATGCGATGATGAAAGTGGTGAGTTTATGAGTATTTATAATAATAGTAATAATGTTTTATTAACGTTGCTTGTTGTTTTAGGCCTTTAGGGACATCAACCCCATCCAAAAGAGAGTTCCCTTGCTTGCTTACAGGAAATAGCTTTTAATGTTTTGATTTTCTGATGCTATTAAGTTCTGAAGATAACTAAAGCTATCGCTTTTATGAATGATTAGGATCGTACACCGCCCAAGCAACTGAAACCACCAATACTGTGCAGGCGACTGACGAGAGCGCAACTTCCACTGATGAGAGATCGATCTCAGGGAGCATTTCCACCACGAGCAAAACGCAAACCACCACAATTGCCTCCAACAGTGAGAATGTCTATTTCAGTTGATCAATGGTGTACTTGGTGTAATGGTGTAATATTGTAATGGTGTAATGGTGTACTATTTCAGTTGATCAATATTTTATGGGATATTCACACTTTCTAGAAAGTTTCAAGCACATGCTTCATTTGCACAGTGATTCTTTATATGGCATCAATTAAGTTTATTTTAATTTGGTATAAACAGTACTGCAAGGCTTAGGTAGCCTCAGTGGCGTAGCTAGGGAATGTGCCGCCCGGGGCGGATTCAGATTTTGCCGCCCTTTCAAGAAAAAGCATGTGAAAATAAAATGCGTTTTTTTATCAGCACTGCAATACGCAACGCTCTTTTTTCAATACGCAACTTTCAGTTTGCAATAAAAAAACAACAACTTGTAGTCTCCAGCAGTAGCGTAGCCAGGCATTTTGAAAGGGGGGTCTGGGGGGTCCCCTCCAGAAATTTTTGAAAAATTACTTTGGATTTGGTGCATTCTGAGAGCATTTTCAACAAAAATGTGGGTATAAATATTCCTGTAAAATGGTGCTGTCTAGTGGCATAGCAAAAGAATAAGATCATGTTTTCTTGGGCATTTATCGGTAATTTAAAGCTAAGTCTATTTGAATAAGACCTTCTGATGATCCGTTAGGTGAAACAATTTGTAAAGGCTTCAGATAGTAATAACTATATTTGATTTAAAGCTAAGTCTCTATGTTTTCTTGTTGCTAATTCCTGGCTGATATATTTGAAGGTTTGGTATTGCAAAACTCGCTATTTTAATGCAGTTTCGTTTAAAATTAGGCAAACTTCGTTTTAGTTAGAGACATAGAGACTGAAAGCATCATTCTCAATATCGTGACGTCACACGTGTGCCAAATGGGGGTTGTAACCACCCACCCCCTTGGCTACACCACTGGTTTCAAGACATTTGCAATAGATAATTTCATTTTTTTAATTGACTTAAAGTGGAATTATTCTATGTTTTGATCGTTGCCATTCTGTTTGCTTTTATTTTTCGTGTACTTTTGCATTATCAACAAAAAAAACGTCCTGTCTGAAAATACCGCCCCCAGACGTGCCGCCCGGGGCGGTCCTCCTCCCGCCCCCCCCTAGCTACGCCACTGGGTAGGCTACCAACAAGGGAAGGGTGGCCAGTTCCTCTCTCTCGGCCGCCTTTTCAGAAGTTAAGCCAACCCAATTTATTTCACCCTGGGTAGACGTGTTTATCAACAACCAGCTTAAGCCGGGTCCAGGTTCGCATTATTGGTAAACCAACACCTTATTTTCTACAGCGCTACGCCATCACACTGTTTCAGTATCGTACTTAGGTATATTATAAGTTTACTAAACTTTAAAGGTGAAGTTTCCAGAGCATATTGCAACGGCAAAGCCATGGCTATTTTTTATAATTTACCACTTCAAATAAAACTGCTTTTAATATTCTTGCTCCTGTTATCAAGCATTGATACACTCACGAAATGTTCAGGTAGGTATTTTTTTCTGATATTTTGTAATTACTCTTTGGTGAGCAGTCACCCTTGTTCATGCATTTCAATTTCAAGCCGTGCTTTAGAAGTTTGTGATGTTATTTTAAGCAGACGATCAAAGAACCGTGGTTGAAATATTTTGTGACGATGCATACGGAGGAATAACCATTGCAAGAATATCGTGCAACGACAAACTGATCCACGTGATTGATTCAAACTATGGAAGATCGGATACAACAACGTAAGCTACATATTTATTACACTGGTCAACACAATTTTTGGTGCAACAAAGATAAGAAGGCTTTGGGTGGTTTTCAAGTGTGGAGAATCCGAAAAGGAAGTCCGTTTTTGTGTATGTAATCTGATTTTTTTTCATTACAGCCATCATACTTTAAAGTGTGATAGCAGCAATAAAACAATCAGATTTAATACGCATCAAAGAACTTCATTTTCCAACTCAGCGTCCCAAATTTACCTTATAAACAACATTTTTCTTCATGCACCAAAAAGTTGGTTTCAAATTGTTTAACTGTGTAATCATTTAGTGTTAAAATATTTCCACAAAGCCTATATTACGCAATACAACAATAAATACTATTAATATTATTAAAAAGTGTGCAAGGCCAAGTAAAATGTCAAGTAGAGCGAATTGCATCATATGCAGTTTGCCTACAATTCATTAAATACTTTAACACAGTGGTTCTCAACCTTTTAACAGTGGCGGACCGGCAACATTTTTTAAAATATTTGCGGACCAGCAACCAAAGATCGTAGTGAATAAATTGAATATTTGCAACGTTTTGTTAACCAAAGTTGTCGTTGCGCACCATAATGCAAGGTTTCAGCATATGATTTGTATTCAGGACGAAAATTGAAATAAAACGGCAATCAAATCAACTCAAACAGGAAAATGTCAAACCATTGGCATACAAAATCAATATCAGTAGGAAATTTGCTACTGTTATGCTGCCAGTAGCCTATGTGAGGCAAACGAGATATCAAAGAAGTTTCTAAAACATGTAGGCCTAGCTCTGTTTCGGCATCTGCAGGCGATTTCTATGCTTTGTTTTAAAGCTAGAGATGAAGAAGAATTGTCGTTTCTAAATAGCTACTTGAAACAATTACCATCAAATTGATTGTTTTGAAAGTTAGGCACGAATTCGTTTGCAAGAAATATCCAGAAGTGTGGCAATGATATTTTTCAAATCTGGACTGCAAAGTAGAAGCACAACATAATATTGTAATTCAATCAGACTTTCTTTTTCATGAAGATTAAGGTCGCATGTGTTGACATCATCGATGCATGGACTGTTTATCCAAAAGTTTCCATGTCGAGGATCTTCATGTTACGCAAAATGATGGTCAAAATTGTTAGCCAACTCTTTCAAGTGTTGACTCACAATGCTCAGCACCTCGTTTTACTTTTTTTCACCACTCCATTTCAACAGCATTTTCCACAGCAAATTGGCTTGTCTTCATTCCATTCCGAAGCGCTATTTTCTGCATAGTTTTTGAAAAACAATATCTTTGCTAACTCCGGTTCTGGCAAATTTCCATTGCAGGCCTGACTTTACCCCGGAACTTCAAATTTATCTATTCCCAAATTTTCGTTTCCAGCAACGACTTTGAAATTTTTCAAAATCAAGGACAAAATTCCCCATTTGATTATGTATTTCTGTGTTTCAAAACTTTTTGAAAACTACACGCAATTTGTCACAAAAACATTATCAACCGCACAGAATTAGGTCATCAAAAAGTTCACTTTTATTATCAAACAATTTTACGTGGAGATATGTCAGTTTTACAGCTGTGCAGTGTACATGTTTCACAGTGCGATCACAATTTCATTATATGCTAACGACTCCATATTAAAATAAGTTTTGCAGAAAGTAAGATCTTCTGCGGACCGGCAAAAAAATTACACGGACCGGCACCGGTCCGCGGACCGGTGATTGAGAACCACTGCCTTAACAGGCTGTTTCACTCTTATTGAGATCATCAAAAAGTTCTTCTTCAAATAGAATAATTCTAATAGAATATTGATGTCATTGCAACTGTGATCTAACAGTGATCATAAGGCTGCCATTTTTTTTTATGTCGGCCATGTTTCATCAAGTTTTTAGGCTATTTGAGGCGCTGAAGCCAAACCTTATATTGTAGATCACAATATGACCAAAAAAGTAAAAATTGCAAGTTATACACATTGTGATGTTCGGAACTGAAAACAGTGATTACGAATTTGTTTTATTCTTGCCCTACTTACTTCTAAAGTCTAAACCATGCAAAAAATGTTTAGGGGGCCTACATGGGCTGTCGTCTCGGAACATGACATGGAAATGACACGCTGTAAAGTCTAAAAAATACAAGTTGTTAAAATTTTAGGTTTGACATAGTTTTTCTGGAAATATTTTATTACATAATCTTGAAGAAACCATAAAAGAAATAATGTTAACAGAACATTGAAACTGTTCAAAACTGGTTTAAAATAAACTTCAAAACTCGTTAACAGATGTCCAAACACCGGAAACGTTAATACAGCCAACTGCCGCAATTCTAACTCTTTGATTCTGATAAATGAAATTTGTCATCTCAAACCAAGCTGCGATATTTCATTGAACTACAGGACATTAGGAGATGCTTGTCCCACTTATCGTAAATATCTCAACATTACGTACAGATGCGATGATGAAAGTGGTGAGTTTATGAGTATTTATAATAATATTAATAGTAATAATGTTTTATTAACGTTGCTTGTTGTTTTAGGCCTTTAGGGACATCAACCCCATCCAAAAGAGAGTTCCCTTGCTTGCTTACAGGAAATAGCTTTTAATGTTTTGATTTTCTGATGCTATTAAGTTCTGAAGATAACTAAAGCTATCGCTTTTATGAATGATTAGGATCGTACACCGCCCAAGCAACTGAAACCACCAATACTGTGCAGGCGACTGACGAGAGCGCAACTTCCACTGATGAGAGATCGATCTCAGGGAGCATTTCCACCACGAGCAAAACGCAAACCACCACAATTGCCTCCAACAGTGAGAATGTCTATTTCAGTTGATCAATGGTGTACTTGGTGTAATGGTGTAATATTGTAATGGTGTAATGGTGTACTATTTCAGTTGATCAATATTTTATGGGATATTCACACTTTCTAGAAAGTTTCAAGCACATGCTTCATTTGCACAGTGATTCTTTATATGGCATCAATTAAGTTTATTTTAATTTGGTATAAACAGTACTGCAAGGCTTAGGTAGCCTCAGTGGCGTAGCTAGGGAATGTGCCGCCCGGGGCGGATTCAGATTTTGCCGCCCTTTCAAGAAAAAGCATGTGAAAATAAAATGCGTTTTTTTATCAGCACTGCAATACGCAACGCTCTTTTTTCAATACGCAACTTTCAGTTTGCAATAAAAAAACAACAACTTGTAGTCTCCAGCAGTAGCGTAGCCAGGCATTTTGAAAGGGGGGTCTGGGGGGTCCCCTCCAGAAATTTTTGAAAAATTACTTTGGATTTGGTGCATTCTGAGAGCATTTTCAACAAAAATGTGGGTATAAATATTCCTGTAAAATGGTGCTGTCTAGTGGCATAGCAAAAGAATAAGATCATGTTTTCTTGGGCATTTATCGGTAATTTAAAGCTAAGTCTATTTGAATAAGACCTTCTGATGATCCGTTAGGTGAAACAATTTGTAAAGGCTTCAGATAGTAATAACTATATTTGATTTAAAGCTAAGTCTCTATGTTTTCTTGTTGCTAATTCCTGGCTGATATATTTGAAGGTTTGGTATTGCAAAACTCGCTATTTTAATGCAGTTTCGTTTAAAATTAGGCAAACTTTGTTTTAGTTAGAGACATAGAGACTGAAAGCATCATTCTCAATATCGTGACGTTACACGTGTGCCAAATGGGGGTTGTAACCACCCACCCCCTTGGCTACACCACTGGTTTCAAGACATTTGCAATAGATAATTTCATTTTTTTAATTGACTTAAAGTGGAATTATTCTATGTTTTGATCGTTGCCATTCTGTTTGCTTTTATTTTTCGTGTACTTTTGCATTATCAACAAAAAAAAACGTCCTGTCTGAAAATGCCGCCCCCAGACGTGCCGCCCGGGGCGGTCCTCCCCCCGCCCCCCCTAGCTACGCCACTGGGTAGGCTACCAACAAGGGAAGGGTGGCCAGTTCCTCTCTCTCGGCCGCCTTTTCAGAAGTTAAGCCAACCCAATTTATTTCACCCTGGGTAGACGTGTTTATCAACAACCAGCTTAAGCCGGGTCCAGGTTCGCATTATTGGTAAACCAACACCTTATTTTCTACAGCGCTACGCCATCACACTGTTTCAGTATCGTACTTAGGTATATTATAAGTTTACTAAACTTTAAAGGTGAAGTTTCCAGAGCATATTGCAACGGCAAAGCCATGGCTATTTTTTATAATTTACCACTTCAAATAAAACTGCTTTTAATATTCTTGCTCCTGTTATCAAGCATTGATACACTCACGAAATGTTCAGGTAGGTATTTTTTTCTGATATTTTGTAATTACTCTTTGGTGAGCAGTCACCCTTGTTCATGCATTTCAATTTCAAGCCGTGCTTTAGAAGTTTGTGATGTTATTTTAAGCAGACGATCAAAGAACCGTCGTTGAAATATTTTGTGACGATGCATACGGAGGAATAACCATTGCAAGAATATCGTGCAACGACAAACTGATCCACGTGATTGATTCAAACTATGGAAGATCGGATACAACAACGTAAGCTACATATTTATTACACTGGTCAACACAATTTTTGGTGCAACAAAGATAAGAAGGCTTTGGGTGGTTTTCAAGTGTGGAGAATCCGAAAAGGAAGTCCGTTTTTGTGTATGTAATCTGATTTTTTTTCATTACAGCCATCATACTTTAAAGTGTGATAGCAGCAATAAAACAATCAGATTTAATACGCATCAAAGAACTTCATTTTCCAACTCAGCGTCCCAAATTTACCTTATAAACAACATTTTTCTTCATGCACCAAAAAGTTGGTTTCAAATTGTTTAACTGTGTAATCATTTAGTGTTAAAATATTTCCACAAAGCCTATATTACGCAATACAACAATAAATACTATTAATATTATTAAAAAGTGTGCAAGGCCAAGTAAAATGTCAAGTAGAGCGAATTGCATCATATGCAGTTTGCCTACAATTCATTAAATACTTTAACACAGTGGTTCTCAACCTTTTAACAGTAGCGGACCGGCAACATTTTTTTAAAATATTTGCGGACCAGCAACCAAAGATCGTAGTGAATAAATTGAATATTTGCAACGTTTTGTTAACCAAAGTTGTCGTTGCGCACCATAATGCAAGGTTTCAGCATATGATTTGTATTCAGGACGAAAATTGAAATAAAACGGCAATCAAATCAACTCAAACAGGAAAATGTCAAACCATTGGCATACAAAATCAATATCAGTAGGAAATTTGCTACTGTTATGCTGCCAGTAGCCTATGTGAGGCAAACGAGATATCAAAGAAGTTTCTAAAACATGTAGGCCTAGCTCTGTTTCGGCATCTGCAGGCGATTTCTATGCTTTGTTTTAAAGCTAGAGATGAAGAAGAATTGTCGTTTCTAAATAGCTACTTGAAACAATTACCATCAAATTGATTGTTTTGAAAGTTAGGCACGAATTCGTTTGCAAGAAATATCCAGAAGTGTGGCAATGATATTTTTCAAATCTGGACTGCAAAGTAGAAGCACAACATAATATTGTAATTCAATCAGACTTTCTTTTTCATGAAGATTAAGGTCGCATGTGTTGACATCATCGATGCATGGACTGTTTATCCAAAAGTTTCCATGTCGAGGATCTTCATGTTACGCAAAATGATGGTCAAAATTGTTAGCCAACTCTTTCAAGTGTTGACTCACAATGCTCAGCACCTCGTTTTACTTTTTTTCACCACTCCATTTCAACAGCATTTTCCACAGCAAATTGGCTTGTCTTCATTCCATTCCGAAGCGCTATTTTCTGCATAGTTTTTGAAAAACAATATCTTTGCTAACTCCGGTTCTGGCAAATTTCCATTGCAGGCCTGACTTTACCCCGGAACTTCAAATTTATCTATTCCCAAATTTTCGTTTCCAGCAACGACTTTGAAATTTTTCAAAATCAAGGACAAAATTCCCCATTTGATTATGTATTTCTGTGTTTCAAAACTTTTTGAAAACTACACGCAATTTGTCACAAAAACATTATCAACCGCACAGAATTAGGTCATCAAAAAGTTCACTTTTATTATCAAACAATTTTACGTGGAGATATGTCAGTTTTACAGCTGTGCAGTGTACATGTTTCACAGTGCGATCACAATTTCATTATATGCTAACGACTCCATATTAAAATAAGTTTTGCAGAAAGTAAGATCTTCTGCGGACCGGCAAAAAAATTACACGGACCGGTGATTGAGAACCACTGCCTTAACAGGCTGTTTCACTCTTATTGAGATCATCAAAAAGTTCTTCTTCAAATAAAATAATTCTAATAGAATATTGATGTCATTGCAACTGTGATCTAACAGTGATCATAAGGCTGCCATTTTTTTTTATGTCGGCCATGTTTCATCAAGTTTTTAGGCTATTTGAGGCGCTGAAGCCAAACCTTATATTGTAGATCACAATATGACCAAAAAAGTAAAAATTGCAAGTTATACACATTGTGATGTTCGGAACTGAAAACAGTGATTACGAATTTGTTTTATTCTTGCCCTACTTACTTCTAAAGTCTAAACCATGCAAAAAATGTTTAGGGGGCCTACATGGGCTGTCGTCTCGGAACATGACATGGAAATGACACGCTGTAAAGTCTAAAAAATACAAGTTTTTAACATTTTAGGTTTGACATAGTTTTTCTGGAAATATTTTATTACATAATCTTGAAGAAACCATAAAAGAAATAATGTTAACAGAACATTGAAACTGTTCAAAACTGGTTTAAAATAAACTTCAAAACTCGTTAACAGATGTCCAAACACCGGAAACGTTAATACAGCCAACTGCCGCAATTCTAACTCTTTGATTCTGATAAATGAAATTTGTCATCTCAAACCAAGCTGCGATATTTCATTGAACTACAGGACATTAGGAGATGCTTGTCCCACTTATCGTAAATATCTCAACATTACGTACAGATGCGATGATGAAAGTGGTGAGTTTATGAGTATTTATAATAATATTAATAGTAATAATGTTTTATTAACGTTGCTTGTTGTTTTAGGCCTTTAGGGACATCAACCCCATCCAAAAGAGAGTTCCCTTGCTTGCTTACAGGAAATAGCTTTTAATGTTTTGATTTTCTGATGCTATTAAGTTCTGAAGATAACTAAAGCTATCGCTTTTATGAATGATTAGGATCGTACACCGCCCAAGCAACTGAAACCACCAATACTGTGCAGGCGACTGACGAGAGCGCAACTTCCACTGATGAGAGATCGATCTCAGGGAGCATTTCCACCACGAGCAAAACGCAAACCACCACAATTGCCTCCAACAGTGAGAATGTCTATTTCAGTTGATCAATGGTGTACTTGGTGTAATGGTGTAATATTGTAATGGTGTAATGGTGTACTATTTCAGTTGATCAATATTTTATGGGATATTCACACTTTCTAGAAAGTTTCAAGCACATGCTTCATTTGCACAGTGATTCTTTATATGGCATCAATTAAGTTTATTTTAATTTGGTATAAACAGTACTGCAAGGCTTAGGTAGCCTCAGTGGCGTAGCTAGGGAATGTGCCGCCCGGGGCGGATTCAGATTTTGCCGCCCTTTCAAGAAAAAGCATGTGAAAATAAAATGCGTTTTTTTATCAGCACTGCAATACGCAACGCTCTTTTTTCAATACGCAACTTTCAGTTTGCAATAAAAAAACAACAACTTGTAGTCTCCAGCAGTAGCGTAGCCAGGCATTTTGAAAGGGGGTTCTGGGGGGTCCCCCCCAGAAATTTTTGAAAAATTACTTTGGATTTGGTGCATTCTGAGAGCATTTTCAACAAAAATGTGGGTATAAATATTCCTGTAAAATGGTGCTGTCTAGTGGCATAGCAAAAGAATAAGATCATGTTTTCTTGGGCATTTATCGGTAATTTAAAGCTAAGTCTATTTGAATAAGACCTTCTGATGATCCGTTAGGTGAAACAATTTGTAAAGGCTTCAGATAGTAATAACTATATTTGATTTAAAGCTAAGTCTCTATGTTTTCTTGTTGCTAATTCCTGGCTGATATATTTGAAGGTTTGGTATTGCAAAACTCGCTATTTTAATGCAGTTTCGTTTAAAATTAGGCAAACTTTGTTTTAGTTAGAGACATAGAGACTGAAAGCATCATTCTCAATATCGTGACGTCACACGTGTGCCAAATGGGGGTTGTAACCACCCACCCCTTTGGCTACACCACTGGTTTCAAGACATTTGCAATAGATAATTTCATTTTTTTAATTGACTTAAAGTGCCTCTGACAGGTAAATAAATTCGCTAAATTTACCTAAGATACCAAAAAGATGACACTAACAAACTTCCCTGACCAGCAAATCGTAAAAAATATCAACGGGCTACTAAGTTACACGCTTGCAAACCTTCGTTGACATCGGCGAATCTGGCACTCATTCAATTGCGAAAATAAAAACGGCAACACCGCTGTGACGTCACAGTAAGCGGGAAAGATACATTCTTTCTCTGTGATGACTTGGTAAAGTATGGTACGGCTACTGCAAAACGTGAATGTGTGGGGCTCTGTTGGTCTAAAGCATGTGCAAATTAAGAATTACCAAAATGAAAAAGTGAACTTATTATTACTATCAGGTTTCGATCAAATAAGTTGAGTTTACTTTTATCAAACAGCATCTCAATTCAATTGAAATTGCAGTTTCATAGGGCTACAATTTTCATACATTTTTATTTGTCCTAATCTGGGTAGCCTATAGCCATTTGCACTGTAACAACAGTATCTCGCAAACAGTACCTTTAATTTATGGTTGAGGCAATGCCTACAAATTGCTGTTTATGTGACATTGTCAGTGACAAAGACCGTGTGCTTTCTTTTCCCACTTTCCCACAAAACAAGGTACTGAGAAGAAAATGGCCAAAGTTTTCTTCAAGTGTTCGAAGTGGGATGGGCCATACAAAACTAGTCGTATATGTTCACTTCACTGAAGATGATTTTGTTAATACCACTCAAGTAAAAATGCCTACAGGCATATGTTGGAGTGTATACTACAAGGTGATGCTCTCGGAAGCAACAATCGGATTGTGATGCCGTCATGCATTGTTTGGCGAATCCGAAACAACTTTCCAGATCCAGATGGCCGTTACACAGGATTTCAATGGCCAACTAAAGGCACATTATGAGCGAGAGAGAGAGAGAACTTTTATTTATTTTTGAATAGTGATGATGAATTAAATATGAATGATGATTCGTACGATTTCTTCATGTTTCACTTCAAGTATATTTTAGGTTTTGTAAGAACGTATCCAGTACAGTTTTATTAAACTGCAAAAAACAATAAATCTTTGAAAAGAGCAACCGCTTGTACCAACTCCGACCAAACTGTGATTCACCAATTACTTCTAGGAAGCGTTTGTTTCATCCGTTGCTAAAGACGTCCACTTAGGATGACGTAATACCACCAAAGTCGTCCCAGAGCAGTGAAATATGGAGTTTCGCCTGTGGTGGCGCTGCGGAGCAGTCTTTTGATTAAATTACGCCCTAACCAGTCGAGCTACGAGGTTAAGATTAAAAAGTTCGCTAAGTGTAATTCTGCACTAGGAAATGCTTTAAAAAGTTACTATACTTGGATCCAACCTGTCAGGGGCACTTTAAAGTGGAATTATTCTATGTTTTGATCGTTGCCATTCTGTTTGCTTTTATTTTTCGTGTACTTTTGCATTATCAACAAAAAAAACGTCCTGTCTGAAAATGCCGCCCCCAGACGTGCCGCCCGGGGCGGTCCTCCCCCCGCCCCCCCCTAGCTACGCCACTGGGTAGGCTACCAACAAGGGAAGGGTGGCCAGTTCCTCTCTCTCGGCCGCCTTTTCAGAAGTTAAGCCAACCCAATTTATTTCACCCTGGGTAGACGTGTTTATCAACAACCAGCTTAAGCCTGGTCCAGGTTCGCATTATTGGTAAACCAACACCTTATTTTCTACAGCGCTACGCCATCACACTGTTTCAGTATCGTACTTAGGTATATTATAAGTTTACTAAACTTTAAAGGTGAAGTTTCCAGAGCATATTGCAACGGCAAAGCCATGGCTATTTTTTATAATTTACCACTTCAAATAAAACTGCTTTTAATATTCTTGCTCCTGTTATCAAGCATTGATACACTCACGAAATGTTCAGGTAGGTATTCTTTTCTGATATTTTGTAATTACTCTTTGGTGAGCAGTCACCCTTGTTCATGCATTTCAATTTCAAGCCGTGCTTTAGAAGTTTGTGATGTTATTTTAAGCAGACGATCAAAGAACCGTGGTTGAAATATTTTGTGACGATGCATACGGAGGAATAACCATTGCAAGAATATCGTGCAACGACAAACTGATCCACGTGATTGATTCAAACTATGGAAGATCGGATACAACAACGTAAGCTACATATTTATTACACTGGTCAACACAATTTTTGGTGCAACAAAGATAAGAAGGCTTTGGGTGGTTTTCAAGTGTGGAGAATCCGAAAAGGAAGTCCGTTTTTGTGTATGTAATCTGATTTTTTTTCATTACAGCCATCATACTTTAAAGTGTGATAGCAGCAATAAAACAATCAGATTTAATACGCATCAAAGAACTTCATTTTCCAACTCAGCGTCCCAAATTTACCTTATAAACAACATTTTTCTTCATGCACCAAAAAGTTGGTTTCAAATTGTTTAACTGTGTAATCATTTAGTGTTAAAATATTTCCACAAAGCCTATATTACGCAATACAACAATAAATACTATTAATATTATTAAAAAGTGTACAAGGCCAAGTAAAATGTCAAGTAGAGCGAATTGCATCATATGCAGTTTGCCTACAATTCATTAAATACTTTAACACAGTGGTTCTCAACCTTTTAACAGTGGCGGACCGGCAACATTTTTTTAAAATATTTGCGGACCAGCAACCAAAGATCGTAGTGAATAAATTGAATATTTGCAACGTTTTTTTAACCAAAGTTGTCGTTGCGCACCATAATGCAACGTTTCAGCATATGATTTGTATTCAGGACGGAAATTGAAATAAAACGGCAATCAAATCAACTCAAACAGGAAAATGTCAAACCATTGGCATACAAAATCAATATCAGTAGAAAATTTGCTACTGTTATGCTGCCAGTAGCCTATGTGAGGCAAACGAGATATCAAAGAAGTTTCTAAAACATGTAGGCCTAGCTCTGTTTCGGCATATGCAGGCGATTTCTATGCTTTGTTTTAAAGCTAGAGATGAAGAAGAATTGTCGTTTCTAAATAACTAGTTGAAACAATTACCATCAAATTGATTGTTTTGAAAGTTAGGCACGAATTCGTTTGCAAGAAATATCCAGAAGTGTGGCAATGATATTTTTCAAATCTGGACTGCAAAGTAGAAGCACAACGTAATATTGTAATTCAATCAGACTTTCTTTTTCATGAAGATTAAGGTCGCATGTGTTGACATCATCGATGCATGGACTGTTTATCCAAAAGTTTCCATGTCGAGGATCTTCATGTTACGCAAAATGATGGTCAAAATTGTTAGCCAACTCTTTCAAGTGTTGACTCACAATGCTCAGCACCTCGTTTTACTTTTTTTCACCACTCCATTTCAACAGCATTTTCCACAGCAAATTGGCTTGTCTTCATTCCATTCCGAAGCGCTATTTTCTGCATAGTTTTTGAAAAACAATATCTTTGCTAACTCCGGTTCTGGCAAATTTCCATTGCAGGCCTGACTTTACCACGGAACTTCAAATTTATCTATTCCCAAATTTTCGTTTCCAGCAACGACTTTGAAATTTTTCAAAATCAAGGACAAAATTCCCCATTTGATTATGTATTTCTGTGTTTCAAAACTTTTTGAAAACTACACGCAATTTGTCACAAAAACATTATCAACCGCACAGAATTAGGTCATCAAAAAGTTCACTTTTATTATCAAACAATTTTACGTGGAGATATGTCAGTTTTACAGCTGTGCAGTGTACATGTTTCACAGTGCGATCACAATTTCATTATATGCTAACGACTCCATATTAAAATAAGTTTTGCAGAAAGTAAGATCTTCTGCGGACCGGCAAAAAAATTACACGGACCGGCACCGGTCCGCGGACCGGTGATTGAGAACCACTGCCTTAACAGGCTGTTTCACTCTTATTGAGATCATCAAAAAGTTCTTCTTCAAATAAAATAATTCTAATAGAATATTGATGTCATTGCAACTGTGATCTAACAGTGATCATAAGGCTGCCATTTTTTTTTATGTCGGCCATGTTTCATCAAGTTTTTAGGCTATTTGAGGCGCTGAAGCCAAACCTTATATTGTAGATCACAATATGACCAAAAAAGTAAAAATTGCAAGTTATACACATTGTGATGTTCGGAACTGAAAACAGTGATTACGAATTTGTTTTATTCTTGCCCTACTTACTTCTGAAGTCTAAACCATGCAAAAAATGTTTAGGGGGCCTACATGGGCTGTCGTCTCGGAACATGACATGGAAATGACACGCTGTAAAGTCTAAAAAATACCAGTTTTTAACCTTTTAGGTTTGACATAGTTTTTCTGGAAATATTTTATTACATAATCTTGAAGAAAACATAAAAGAAATAATGTTAACAGAACATTGAAACTGTTCAAAACTGGTTTAAAATAAACTTCAAAACTCGTTAACAGATGTCCAAACACCGGAAACGTTAATACAGCCAACTGCCGCAATTCTAACTCATTGATTCTGATAAATGAAATTTGTCATCTCAAACCAAGCTGCGATATTTCATTGAACTACAGGACATTAGGAGATGCTTGTCCCACTTATCGTAAATATCTCAACATTACGTACAGATGCGATGATGAAAGTGGTGAGTTTATGAGTATTTATAATAATATTAATAGTAATAATGTTTTATTAACGTTGCTTGTTGTTTTAGGCCTTTAGGGACATCAACCCCATCCAAAAGAGAGTTCCCTTGCTTGCTTACAGGAAATAGCTTTTAATGTTTTGATTTTCTGATGCTATTAAGTTCTGAAGATAACTAAAGCTATCGCTTTTATGAATGATTAGGATCGTACACCGCCCAAGCAACTGAAACCACCACTACTGTGCAGGCGACTGACGAGAGCGCAACTTCCACTGATGAGAGATCGATCTCAGGGAGCATTTCCACCACGAGCAAAACGCAAACCACCACAATTGCCTCCAACAGTGAGAATGTCTATTTCAGTTGATCAATGGTGTACTTGGTGTAATGGTGTAATATTGTAATGGTGTAATGGTGTACTATTTCAGTTGATCAATATTTTATGGGATATTCACACTTTCTAGAAAGTTTCAAGCACATGCTTCATTTGCACAGTGATTCTTTATATGGCATCAATTAAGTTTATTTTAATTTGGTATAAACAGTACTGCAAGGCTTAGGTAGCCTCAGTGGCGTAGCTAGGGAATGTGCCGCCCGGGGCGGATTCAGATTTTGCCGCCCTTTCAAGAAAAAGCATGTGAAAATAAAATGCGTTTTTTTATCAGCACTGCAATACGCAACGCTCTTTTTTCAATACGCAACTTTCAGTTTGCAATAAAAAAACAACAACTTGTAGTCTCCAGCAGTAGCGTAGCCAGGCATTTTGAAAGGGGGGTCTGGGGGGTCCCCTCCAGAAATTTTTGAAAAATTACTTTGGATTTGGTGCATTCTGAGAGCATTTTCAACAAAAATGTGGGTATAAATATTCCTGTAAAATGGTGCTGTCTAGTGGCATAGCAAAAGAATAAGATCATGTTTTCTTGGGCATTTATCGGTAATTTAAAGCTAAGTCTATTTGAATAAGACCTTCTGATGATCCGTTAGGTGAAACAATTTGTAAAGGCTTCAGATAGTAATAACTATATTTGATTTAAAGCTAAGTCTCTATGTTTTCTTGTTGCTAATTCCTGGCTGATATATTTGAAGGTTTGGTATTGCAAAACTCGCTATTTTAATGCAGTTTCGTTTAAAATTAGGCAAACTTTGTTTTAGTTAGAGACATAGAGACTGAAAGCATCATTCTCAATATCGTGACGTCACACGTGTGCCAAATGGGGGTTGTAACCACCCACCCCCTTGGCTACACCACTGGTTTCAAGACATTTGCAATAGATAATTTCATTTTTTTAATTGACTTAAAGTGGAATTATTCTATGTTTTGATCGTTGCCATTCTGTTTGCTTTTATTTTTCGTGTACTTTTGCATTATCAACAAAAAAAACGTCCTGTCTGAAAATGCCGCCCCCAGACGTGCCGCCCGGGGCGGTCCTCCCCCCGCCCCCCCCCTAGCTACGCCACTGGGTAGGCTACCAACAAGGAAAGGGTGGCCAGTTCCTCTCTCTCGGCCGCCTTTTCAGAAGTTAAGCCAACCCAATTTATTTCACCCTGGGTAGACGTGTTTATCAACAACCAGCTTAAGCCGGGTCCAGGTTCGCATTATTGGTAAACCAACACCTTATTTTCTACAGCGCTACGCCATCACACTGTTTCAGTATCGTACTTAGGTATATTATAAGTTTACTAAACTTTAAAGGTGAAGTTTCCAGAGCATATTGCAACGGCAAAGCCATGGCTATTTTTTATAATTTACCACTTCAAATAAAACTGCTTTTAATATTCTTGCTCCTGTTATCAAGCATTGATACACTCACGAAATGTTCAGGTAGGTATTCTTTTCTGATATTTTGTAATTACTCTTTGGTGAGCAGTCACCCTTGTTCATGCATTTCAATTTCAAGCCGTGCTTTAGAAGTTTGTGATGTTATTTTAAGCAGACGATCAAAGAACCGTGGTTGAAATATTTTGTGACGATGCATACGGAGGAATAACCATTGCAAGAATATCGTGCAACGACAAACTGATCCACGTGATTGATTCAAACTATGGAAGATCGGATACAACAACGTAAGCTACATATTTATTACACTGGTCAACACAATTTTTGGTGCAACAAAGATAAGAAGGCTTTGGGTGGTTTTCAAGTGTGGAGAATCCGAAAAGGAAGTCCGTTTTTGTGTATGTAATCTGATTTTTTTTCATTACAGCCATCATACTTTAAAGTGTGATAGCAGCAATAAAACAATCAGATTTAATACGCATCAAAGAACTTCATTTTCCAACTCAGCGTCCCAAATTTACCTTATAAACAACATTTTTCTTCATGCACCAAAAAGTTGGTTTCAAATTGTTTAACTGTGTAATCATTTAGTGTTAAAATATTTCCACAAAGCCTATATTACGCAATACAACAATAAATACTATTAATATTATTAAAAAGTGTACAAGGCCAAGTAAAATGTCAAGTAGAGCGAATTGCATCATATGCAGTTTGCCTACAATTCATTAAATACTTTAACACAGTGGTTCTCAACCTTTTAACAGTGGCGGACCGGCAACATTTTTTTAAAATATTTGCGGACCAGCAACCAAAGATCGTAGTGAATAAATTGAATATTTGCAACGTTTTTTTAACCAAAGTTGTCGTTGCGCACCATAATGCAACGTTTCAGCATATGATTTGTATTCAGGACGGAAATTGAAATAAAACGGCAATCAAATCAACTCAAACAGGAAAATGTCAAACCATTGGCATACAAAATCAATATCAGTAGAAAATTTGCTACTGTTATGCTGCCAGTAGCCTATGTGAGGCAAACGAGATATCAAAGAAGTTTCTAAAACATGTAGGCCTAGCTCTGTTTCGGCATCTGCAGGCGATTTCTATGCTTTGTTTTAAAGCTAGAGATGAAGAAGAATTGTCGTTTCTAAATAACTAGTTGAAACAATTACCATCATATTGATTGTTTTGAAAGTTAGGCACGAATTCGTTTGCAAGAAATATCCAGAAGTGTGGCAATGATATTTTTCAAATCTGGACTGCAAAGTAGAAGCACAACGTAATATTGTAATTCAATCAGACTTTCTTTTTCATGAAGATTAAGGTCGCATGTGTTGACATCATCGATGCATGGACTGTTTATCCAAAAGTTTCCATGTCGAGGATCTTCATGTTACGCAAAATGATGGTCAAAATTGTTAGCCAACTCTTTCAAGTGTTGACTCACAATGCTCAGCACCTCGTTTTACTTTTTTTCACCACTCCATTTCAACAGCATTTTCCACAGCAAATTGGCTTGTCTTCATTCCATTCCGAAGCGCTATTTTCTGCATAGTTTTTGAAAAACAATATCTTTGCTAACTCCGGTTCTGGCAAATTTCCATTGCAGGCCTGACTTTACCACGGAACTTCAAATTTATCTATTCCCAAATTTTCGTTTCCAGCAACGACTTTGAAATTTTTCAAAATCAAGGACAAAATTCCCCATTTGATTATGTATTTCTGTGTTTCAAAACTTTTTGAAAACTACACGCAATTTGTCACAAAAACATTATCAACCGCACAGAATTAGGTCATCAAAAAGTTCACTTTTATTATCAAACAATTTTACGTGGAGATATGTCAGTTTTACAGCTGTGCAGTGTACATGTTTCACAGTGCGATCACAATTTCATTATATGCTAACGACTCCATATTAAAATAAGTTTTGCAGAAAGTAAGATCTTCTGCGGACCGGCAAAAAAATTACACGGACCGGCACCGGTCCGCGGACCGGTGATTGAGAACCACTGCCTTAACAGGCTGTTTCACTCTTATTGAGATCATCAAAAAGTTCTTCTTCAAATAAAATAATTCTAATAGAATATTGATGTCATTGCAACTGTGATCTAACAGTGATCATAAGGCTGCCATTTTTTTTTATGTCGGCCATGTTTCATCAAGTTTTTAGGCTATTTGAGGCGCTGAAGCCAAACCTTATATTGTAGATCACAATATGACCAAAAAAGTAAAAATTGCAAGTTATACACATTGTGATGTTCGGAACTGAAAACAGTGATTACGAATTTGTTTTATTCTTGCCCTACTTACTTCTGAAGTCTAAACCATGCAAAAAATGTTTAGGGGGCCTACATGGGCTGTCGTCTCGGAACATGACATGGAAATGACACGCTGTAAAGTCTAAAAAATACCAGTTTTTAACCTTTTAGGTTTGACATAGTTTTTCTGGAAATATTTTATTACATAATCTTGAAGAAAACATAAAAGAAATAATGTTAACAGAACATTGAAACTGTTCAAAACTGGTTTAAAATAAACTTCAAAACTCGTTAACAGATGTCCAAACACCGGAAACGTTAATACAGCCAACTGCCGCAATTCTAACTCTTTGATTCTGATAAATGAAATTTGTCATCTCAAACCAAGCTGCGATATTTCATTGAACTACAGGACATTAGGAGATGCTTGTCCCACTTATCGTAAATATCTCAACATTACGTACAGATGCGATGATGAAAGTGGTGAGTTTATGAGTATTTATAATAATATTAATAGTAATAATGTTTTATTAACGTTGCTTGTTGTTTTAGGCCTTTAGGGACATCAACCCCATCCAAAAGAGAGTTCCCTTGCTTGCTTACAGGAAATAGCTTTTAATGTTTTGATTTTCTGATGCTATTAAGTTCTGAAGATAACTAAAGCTATCGCTTTTATGAATGATTAGGATCGTACACCGCCCAAGCAACTGAAACCACCACTACTGTGCAGGCGACTGACGAGAGCGCAACTTCCACTGATGAGAGATCGATCTCAGGGAGCATTTCCACCACGAGCAAAACGCAAACCACCACAATTGCCTCCAACAGTGAGAATGTCTATTTCAGTTGATCAATGGTGTACTTGGTGTAATGGTGTAATATTGTAATGGTGTAATGGTGTACTATTTCAGTTGATCAATATTTTATGGGATATTCACACTTTCTAGAAAGTTTCAAGCACATGCTTCATTTGCACAGTGATTCTTTATATGGCATCAATTAAGTTTATTTTAATTTGGTATAAACAGTACTGCAAGGCTTAGGTAGCCTCAGTGGCGTAGCTAGGGAATGTGCCGCCCGGGGCGGATTCAGATTTTGCCGCCCTTTCAAGAAAAAGCATGTGAAAATAAAATGCGTTTTTTTATCAGCACTGCAATACGCAACGCTCTTTTTTCAATACGCAACTTTCAGTTTGCAATAAAAAAACAACAACTTGTAGTCTCCAGCAGTAGCGTAGCCAGGCATTTTGAAAGGGGGGTCTGGGGGGTCCCCTCCAGAAATTTTTGAAAAATTACTTTGGATTTGGTGCATTCTGAGAGCATTTTCAACAAAAATGTGGGTATAAATATTCCTGTAAAATGGTGCTGTCTAGTGGCATAGCAAAAGAATAAGATCATGTTTTCTTGGGCATTTATCGGTAATTTAAAGCTAAGTCTATTTGAATAAGACCTTCTGATGATCCGTTAGGTGAAACAATTTGTAAAGGCTTCAGATAGTAATAACTATATTTGATTTAAAGCTAAGTCTCTATGTTTTCTTGTTGCTAATTCCTGGCTGATATATTTGAAGGTTTGGTATTGCAAAACTCGCTATTTTAATGCAGTTTCGTTTAAAATTAGGCAAACTTTGTTTTAGTTAGAGACATAGAGACTGAAAGCATCATTCTCAATATCGTGACGTCACACGTGTGCCAAATGGGGGTTGTAACCACCCACCCCCTTGGCTACACCACTGGTTTCAAGACATTTGCAATAGATAATTTCATTTTTTTAATTGACTTAAAGTGGAATTATTCTATGTTTTGATCGTTGCCATTCTGTTTGCTTTTATTTTTCGTGTACTTTTGCATTATCAACAAAAAAAACGTCCTGTCTGAAAATGCCGCCCCCAGACGTGCCGCCCGGGGCGGTCCTCCCCCCGCCCCCCCCTAGCTACGCCACTGGGTAGGCTACCAACAAGGGAAGGGTGGCCAGTTCCTCTCTCTCGGCCGCCTTTTCAGAAGTTAAGCCAACCCAATTTATTTCACCCTGGGTAGACGTGTTTATCAACAACCAGCTTAAGCCGGGTCCAGGTTCGCATTATTGGTAAACCAACACCTTATTTTCTACAGCGCTACGCCATCACACTGTTTCAGTATCGTACTTAGGTATATTATAAGTTTACTAAACTTTAAAGGTGAAGTTTCCAGAGCATATTGCAACGGCAAAGCCATGGCTATTTTTTATAATTTACCACTTCAAATAAAACTGCTTTTAATATTCTTGCTCCTGTTATCAAGCATTGATACACTCACGAAATGTTCAGGTAGGTATTTTTTTCTGATATTTTGTAATTACTCTTTGGTGAGCAGTCACCCTTGTTCATGCATTTCAATTTCAAGCCGTGCTTTAGAAGTTTGTGATGTTATTTTAAGCAGACGATCAAAGAACCGTGGTTGAAATATTTTGTGACGATGCATACGGAGGAATAACCATTGCAAGAATATCGTGCAACGACAAACTGATCCACGTGATTGATTCAAACTATGGAAGATCGGATACAACAACGTAAGCTACATAGTTATTACACTGGTCAACACAATTTTTGGTGCAACAAAGATAAGAAGGCTTTGGGTGGTTTTCAAGTGTGGAGAATCCGAAAAGGAAGTCCGTTTTTGTGTATGTAATCTGATTTTTTTTCATTACAGCCATCATACTTTAAAGTGTGATAGCAGCAATAAAACAATCAGATTTAATACGCATCAAAGAACTTCATTTTCCAACTCAGCGTCCCAAATTTACCTTATAAACAACATTTTTCTTCATGCACCAAAATGTTGGTTTCAAATTGTTTAACTGTGTAATCATTTAGTGTTAAAATATTTCCACAAAGCCTATATTACGCAATACAACAATAAATACTATTAATATTATTAAAAAGTGTGCAAGGCCAAGTAAAATGTCAAGTAGAGCGAATTGCATCATATGCAGTTTGCCTACAATTCATTAAATACTTTAACACAGTGGTTCTCAACCTTTTAACAGTGGCCGACCGGCAACATTTTTTTAAAATATTTGCGGACCAGCAACCAAAGATCGTAGTGAATAAATTGAATATTTGCAACGTTTTGTTAACCAAAGTTGTCGTTGCGCACCATAATGCAAGGTTTCAGCATATGATTTGTATTCAGGACGAAAATTGAAATAAAACGGCAATCAAATCAACTCAAACAGGAAAATGTCAAACCATTGGCATACAAAATCAATATCAGTAGGAAATTTGCTACTGTTATGCTGCCAGTAGCCTATGTGAGGCAAACGAGATATCAAAGAAGTTTCTAAAACATGTAGGCCTAGCTCTGTTTCGGCATCTGCAGGCGATTTCTATGCTTTGTTTTAAAGCTAGAGATGAAGAAGAATTGTCGTTTCTAAATAGCTAGTTGAAACAATTACCATCAAATTGATTGTTTTGAAAGTTAGGCACGAATTCGTTTGCAAGAAATATCCAGAAGTGTGGCAATGATATTTTTCAAATCTGGACTGCAAAGTAGAAGCACAACATAATATTGTAATTCAATCAGACTTTCTTTTTCATGAAGATTAAGGTCGCATGTGTTGACATCATCGATGCATGGACTGTTTATCCAAAAGTTTCCATGTCGAGGATCTTCATGTTACGCAAAATGATGGTCAAAATTGTTAGCCAACTCTTTCAAGTGTTGACTCACAATGCTCAGCACCTCGTTTTACTTTTTTTCACCACTCCATTTCAACAGCATTTTCCACAGCAAATTGGCTTGTCTTCATTCCATTCCGAAGCGCTATTTTCTGCATAGTTTTTGAAAAACAATATCTTTGCTAACTCCGGTTCTGGCAAATTTCCATTGCAGGCCTGACTTTACCCCGGAACTTCAAATTTATCTATTCCCAAATTTTCGTTTCCAGCAACGACTTTGAAATTTTTCAAAATCAAGGACAAAATTCCCCATTTGATTATGTATTTCTGTGTTTCAAAACTTTTTGAAAACTACACGCAATTTGTCACAAAAACATTATCAACCGCACAGAATTAGGTCATCAAAAAGTTCACTTTTATTATCAAACAATTTTACGTGGAGATATGTCAGTTTTACAGCTGTGCAGTGTACATGTTTCACAGTGCGATCACAATTTCATTATATGCTAACGACTCCATATTAAAATAAGTTTTGCAGAAAGTAAGATCTTCTGCGGACCGGCAAAAAAATTACACGGACCGGCACCGGTCCGCGGACCGGTGATTGAGAACCACTGCCTTAACAGGCTGTTTCACTCTTATTGAGATCATCAAAAAGTTCTTCTTCAAATAGAATAATTCTAATAGAATATTGATGTCATTGCAACTGTGATCTAACAGTGATCATAAGGCTGCCATTTTTTTTTATGTCGGCCATGTTTCATCAAGTTTTTAGGCTATTTGAGGCGCTGAAGCCAAACCTTATATTGTAGATCACAATATGACCAAAAAAGTAAAAATTGCAAGTTATACACATTGTGATGTTCGGAACTGAAAACAGTGATTACGAATTTGTTTTATTCTTGCCCTACTTACTTCTAAAGTCTAAACCATGCAAAAAATGTTTAGGGGGCCTACATGGGCTGTCGTCTCGGAACATGACATGGAAATGACACGCTGTAAAGTCTAAAAAATACAAGTTTTTAACATTTTAGGTTTGACATAGTTTTTCTGGAAATATTTTATTACATAATCTTGAAGAAACCATAAAAGAAATAATGTTAACAGAACATTGAAACTGTTCAAAACTGGTTTAAAATAAACTTCAAAACTCGTTAACAGATGTCCAAACACCGGAAACGTTAATACAGCCAACTGCCGCAATTCTAACTCTTTGATTCTGATAAATGAAATTTGTCATCTCAAACCAAGCTGCGATATTTCATTGAACTACAGGACATTAGGAGATGCTTGTCCCACTTATCGTAAATATCTCAACATTACGTACAGATGCGATGATGAAAGTGGTGAGTTTATGAGTATTTATAATAATATTAATAGTAATAATGTTTTATTAACGTTGCTTGTTGTTTTAGGCCTTTAGGGACATCAACCCCATCCAAAAGAGAGTTCCCTTGCTTGCTTACAGGAAATAGCTTTTAATGTTTTGATTTTCTGATGCTATTAAGTTCTGAAGATAACTAAAGCTATCGCTTTTATGAATGATTAGGATCGTACACCGCCCAAGCAACTGAAACCACCAATACTGTGCAGGCGACTGACGAGAGCGCAACTTCCACTGATGAGAGATCGATCTCAGGGAGCATTTCCACCACGAGCAAAACGCAAACCACCACAATTGCCTCCAACAGTGAGAATGTCTATTTCAGTTGATCAATGGTGTACTTGGTGTAATGGTGTAATATTGTAATGGTGTAATGGTGTACTATTTCAGTTGATCAATATTTTATGGGATATTCACACTTTCTAGAAAGTTTCAAGCACATGCTTCATTTGCACAGTGATTCTTTATATGGCATCAATTAAGTTTATTTTAATTTGGTATAAACAGTACTGCAAGGCTTAGGTAGCCTCAGTGGCGTAGCTAGGGAATGTGCCGCCCGGGGCGGATTCAGATTTTGCCGCCCTTTCAAGAAAAAGCATGTGAAAATAAAATGCGTTTTTTTATCAGCACTGCAATACGCTCTTTTTTCAATACGCAACTTTCAGTTTGCAATAAAAAAACAACAACTTGTAGTCTCCAGCAGTAGCGTAGCCAGGCATTTTGAAAGGGGGTTCTGGGGGGTCCCCCCCAGAAATTTTTGAAAAATTACTTTGGATTTGGTGCATTCTGAGAGCATTTTCAACAAAAATGTGGGTATAAATATTCCTGTAAAATGGTGCTGTCTAGTGGCATAGCAAAAGAATAAGATCATGTTTTCTTGGGCATTTATCGGTAATTTAAAGCTAAGTCTATTTGAATAAGACCTTCTGATGATCCGTTAGGTCAGGGGTCGGCAACCTACGGCCCGCGGGCCGGATCCGGCCCGCCAAGCAAAATTATCCGGCCCGCAGCATTTTTGCAAATTGTAGTTGGCGGGCCAAAACGAACATCCCATTATTTTATGCTGCCATTTGGTTTTACATAACAGAATTAAGATTACTAAATGTTATGTAAAACTTTCGCAATTTTTACTTTTCCATATTTATCCGTAACGCTCACTTGTAATCACGTAGCCTGTGTACTTATGCCGCAACAATGCTTAGTTAGGGCATTGTCGCCATTTTGAATTTCCTTGATATTCTTTCTCTGCGAACTGCATTTTAGAGAGAGCGACGTTGCAGGCCTGATAGATAGTTTGATAGATTTGAAGTTTTAAGAATTAGTTTGTTTGAAGGTTGATAATTTAGAAATATGTGTAGCTTAGGAAGCAGGAATTGGCCTTTTTAGTGACAGCCGGTCCAGACTTTTAAATTACTTTATTTTTTAGAGTTATAATTTACTCCCAGTTCCATTTTTCCATTTTTTTCAACAAGTTATTCTTGTCTTTGAAGAATTTGCTGCTTGTTAGAATCCACCAAGCATAGGAAATTATCACAAAGCGCCTTTGTACCCGCGACCTATCGATCACGGGTCGCTTTGTTATAGTAAACTAGGTTTGGGGCAAAATTTAGCTTAAGCTTGCAGAAGGTAGCATCAAGGTACTTGGCAGTTTCACCTTGAAGTCCGGTTATATTAGCCTATTTACTGCATGCTAGTTGGAGGCTACATGAGTTGCGTTAGTAATAGTCAATTAACCGTATATTTAACGGCAAGTTGAGAACACAACTCACTGATGACCACTTGCAAGATGTTATGATTCTTGCCTCATCCAACCTATCACCTGACCTTCAGAAACTTTCTAGCAGGAAACAACATCAAATATCACATTAATGTTGTGCTGTCAATAAATAAAGTACTTGGTGTTTTTCGTTACCAATTGTTACTAATTTTCTTTATATTAATCTATATCAGCCTATAGTAGCTAAATATGGAGATACTCTGATAAGAACGCCAATTTTAACAATATTATGAAAAGTAAAGAAAACGGAAGTGCAAATGGAAAACTTGTACGGCCCGTTGACATCTGCGCAGTTTTGTTTTGGCCCGCGACTGAAGAAAGGTTGCCGACCCCTGCGTTAGGTGAAACAATTTGTAAAGGCTTCAGATAGTAATAACTATATTTGATTTAAAGCTAAGTCTCTATGTTTTCTTGTTGCTAATTCCTGGCTGATATATTTGAAGGTTTGGTATTGCAAAACTCGCTATTTTAATGCAGTTTCGTTTAAAATTAGGCAAACTTTGTTTTAGTTAGAGACATAGAGACTGAAAGCATCATTCTCAATATCGTGACGTCACACGTGTGCCAAATGGGGGTTGTAACCACCCACCCCTTTGGCTACACCACTGGTTTCAAGACATTTGCAATAGATAATTTCATTTTTTTAATTGACTTAAAGTGGAATTATTCTATGTTTTGATCGTTGCCATTCTGTTTGCTTTTATTTTTCGTGTACTTTTGCATTATCAACAAAAAAAACGTCCTGTCTGAAAATGCCGCCCCCAGACGTGCCGCCCGGGGCGGTCCTCCCCCCGCCCCCCTAGCTACGCCACTGGGTAGGCTACCAACAAGGGAAGGGTGGCCAGTTCCTCTCTCTCGGCCGCCTTTTCAGAAGTTAAGCCAACCCAATTTATTTCACCCTGGGTAGACGTGTTTATCAACAACCAGCTTAAGCCGGGTCCAGGTTCGCATTATTGGTAAACCAACACCTTATTTTCTACGGCGCTACGCCACCACACTGTTTCAGTATCGTATTTAGGTATATTATAAGTTTACTAAACTTTAAAGGTGAAGTTTCCAGAGCATATTGCAACGGCAAAGCCATGGCTATTTTTTATAATTTACCACTTCAAATAAAACTGCTTTTAATATTCTTGCTCCTGTTATCAAGCATTGATACTCTCACGAAATGTTCAGGTAGGTATTTTTTTCTGATATTTTGTAATTACTCTTTGGTGAGCAGTCACCCTTGTTCATGCATTTCAATTTCAAGCCGTGCTTTAGAAGTTTGTGATGTTATTTTAAGCAGACGATCAAAGAACCGTGGTTGAAATATTTTGTGACGATGCATACGGAGGAATAACCATTGCAAGAATATCGTGCAACGACAAACTGATCCACGTGATTGATTCAAACTATGGAAGATCGGATACAACAACGTAAGCTACATATTTATTACACTGGTCAACACAATTTTTGGTGCAACAAAGATAAGAAGGCTTTGGGTGGTTTTCAAGTGTGGAGAATCCGAAAAGGAAGTCCGTTTTTGTGTATGTAATCTGATTTTTTTTCATTACAGCCATCATACTTTAAAGTGTGATAGCAGCAATAAAACAATCAGATTTAATACGCATCAAAGAACTTCATTTTCCAACTCAGCGTCCCAAATTTACCTTATAAACAACATTTTTCTTCATGCACCAAAAAGTTGGTTTCAAATTGTTTAACTGTGTAATCATTTAGTGTTAAAATATTTCCACAAAGCCTATATTACGCAATACAACAATAAATACTATTAATATTATTAAAAAGTGTGCAAGGCCAAGTAAAATGTCAAGTAGAGCGAATTGCATCATATGCAGTTTGCCTACAATTCATTAAATACTTTAACACAGTGGTTCTCAACCTTTTAACAGTGGCGGACCGGCAACATTTTTTAAAAATATTTGCGGACCAGCAACCAAAGATCGTAGTGAATAAATTGAATATTTGCAACGTTTTGTTAACCAAAGTTGTCGTTGCGCACCATAATGCAAGGTTTCAGCATATGATTTGTATTCAGGACGAAAATTGAAATAAAACGGCAATCAAATCAACTCAAACAGGAAAATGTCAAACCATTGGCATACAAAATCAATATCAGTAGGAAATTTGCTACTGTTATGCTGCCAGTAGCCTATGTGAGGCAAACGAGATATCAAAGAAGTTTCTAAAACATGTAGGCCTAGCTCTGTTTCGGCATCTGCAGGCGATTTCTATGCTTTGTTTTAAAGCTAGAGATGAAGAAGAATTGTCGTTTCTAAATAGCTACTTGAAACAATTACCATCAAATTGATTGTTTTGAAAGTTAGGCACGAATTCGTTTGCAAGAAATATCCAGAAGTGTGGCAATGATATTTTTCAAATCTGGACTGCAAAGTAGAAGCACAACATGATATTGTAATTCAATCAGACTTTCTTTTTCATGAAGATTAAGGTCGCATGTGTTGACATCATCGATGCATGGACTGTTTATCCAAAAGTTTCCATGTCGAGGATCTTCATGTTACGCAAAATGATGGTCAAAATTGTTAGCCAACTCTTTCAAGTGTTGACTCACAATGCTCAGCACCTCGTTTTACTTTTTTTCACCACTCCATTTCAACAGCATTTTCCACAGCAAATTGGTTTGTCTTCATTCCATTCCGAAGCGCTATTTTCTGCATAGTTTTTGAAAAACAATATCTTTGCTAACTCCGGTTCTGGCAAATTTCCATTGCAGGCCTGACTTTACCCCGGAACTTCAAATTTATCTATTCCCAAATTTTCGTTTCCAGCAACGACTTTGAAATTTTTCAAAATCAAGGACAAAATTCCCCATTTGATTATGTATTTCTGTGTTTCAAAACTTTTTGGAAACTACACGCAATTTGTCACAAAAACATTATCAACCGCACAGAATTAGGTCATCAAAAAGTTCACTTTTATTATCAAACAATTTTACGTGGAGATATGTCAGTTTTACAGCTGTGCAGTGTACATGTTTCACAGTGCGATCACAATTTTATAATATGCTAACGACTCCATATTAAAATAAGTTTTGCAGAAAGTAAGATCTTCTGCGGACCGGCAAAAAAATTACACGGACCGGCACCGGTCCGCGGACCGGTGATTGAGAACCACTGCCTTAACAGGCTGTTTCACTCTTATTGAGATCATCAAAAAAGTTCTTCTTCAAATAGAATAATTCTAATAGAATATTGATGTCATTGCAACTGTGATCTAACAGTGATCATAAGGCTGCCATTTTTTTTTATGTCGGCCATGTTTCATCAAGTTTTTAGGCTATTTGAGACGCTGAAGCCAAACCTTATATTGTAGATCACAATATGACCAAAAAAGTAAAAATTGCAAGTTATACACATTGTGATGTTCGGAACTGAAAACAGTGATTACGAATTTGTTTTATTCTTGCCCTACTTACTTCTAAAGTCTAAACCATGCAAAAAATGTTTAGGGGGCCTACATGGGCTGTCGTCTCGGAACATGACATGGAAATGACACGCTGTAAACTCTAAAAAATACCAGTTTTTAACTTTTTAGGTTTGACATAGTCTTTCTGGAAATATTTTATTACATAATCTTGAAGAAAACATAAAAGAAATAATGTTAACAGAACATTGAAACTGTTCAAAACTGGTTTAAAATAAACTTCAAAACTCGTTAACAGATGTCCAAACACCGGAAACGTTAATACAGCCAACTGCCGCAATTCTAACTCTTTGATTCTGATAAATGAAATTTGTCATCTCAAACCAAGCTGCGATATTTCATTGAACTACAGGACATTAGGAGATGCTTGTCCCACTTATCGTAAATATCTCAACATTACGTACAGATGCGATGATGAAAGTGGTGAGTTTATGAGTATTTATAATAATAGTAATAATGTTTTATTAACGTTGCTTGTTGTTTTAGGCCTTAAGGGACATCAACCCCATCCAAAAGAGAGTTCCCTTGCTTGCTTACAGGAAATAGCTTTTAACCCATTAACCGCTGACGTTGCGTTGCTGCAACGCTTACTTTGAGCCTTTATAAACGCATTTCAAAAGCAACTTTCTATCTAAAAAAATGAATATTCTTGTCATTTGAACTCTAAATAAAGTGTTTAAAACCTTATTTTAAAAAAATATTTTTTTTTGTACACTTAAAATCATCGCTCTTTTACGACACTTTTCACGCATTTCGAGCGCATTTTGTTAGTCGTATTTCAATATGCATTAATTCAATAAAATAATTTCAAAAATTGGCTTAAAGTATAGTGTAGTGATGCTAGAACATACCAGTGTAAGCACATCTTCTAAATGTGTGAAGAGCTGGAGATATTTAAGTGCAAACTTTGCTGTACCATTTCTGCAACGTCAGCGTAAAACCGATACTTTGTTATGCATATGCAGTGTAGTAGACATGCACCGTTGTTTCGTAAAGAGATGCTGATTATAGGCGAAAACTTCTGTTTGTTTGCTAAGAAAGCATTTTCGAAACAATAAAGTGACAATTGACCTGATTTGCAAATGATTTCTGAGAATTACTAGCCAGTAACCAGTAATTTTGTCCAACTCTAAACGATACTTAGTTGTCTTACTAATGGCTTGACCGAAATAAAGCTGGATATTGTGTTCTGTCTCACAAAGTCGCACGGTAACTGATTGTGACAAGAGGCAGGCCGAGCTACTGCTATTTTTTCCGAACGCATTACGTTACACTAAATAATGTCTCGCCAGACGTTTCTACTGTAGAGGAGGTATTAGCCGCTTTCGAAGATATGGAATATTGTGAAGAAGATGAAATTGACATGGTCATAGCACCACTAGATCCTGCTGTAGTTAGCGACGAAGAGGGTATGGACGAAAACGATTTGACAGAAAGTGGAGCAGTGCTACCAGACGCTGCAGGAGAGATTGAAATTCATTGCAACCCAGTACAAAGTGATGATGTGCCAACGACCCCAGTTCCTAAGAAAAAACGCAGCTTATCGGAAGTGAAATGGAGTAGGAAAAAGGCTCCTTTCTTATTTTCTCCTGTATGCAAAGTAGCTGACAAGCTGGAAGATTTGGAAAGGAAATTGCTGGGACTAGAGTTTCGACGACAAGTGACTGTGAAACTTTTGAACTTCAAACGCTTTGCAATCTCTGCCACTGGCCGCCCAAGTGTTTTTGCTCTTGAATATAGCCGACCAAATAATTCTACATCGCACCACTGTCTAAAAACCATTCCCTGCAATAAAAGACGTCGTTGCAGACAGTGTCACAGCCAAACGCGTTTTCTTTGTAGGATGTGTGATGTTCCTCTTCATCAGCATTGCAATGAATTGTACCACAAAAACAGGCCATAATCCAAAGTAGATGTGTTCAAGGACATTGTGTTTTATTGAGTGCATTTTTTGTGTACTTTTATTACTCGTATGTTTTCATGCCACATGATTTCGTTGTTTGCAGTTGTGAATAGAAAACTATGTTTTCGCACTTGACTAAAATATGGTCTTAGATTTTTATATGTTCAAAGGAAAAAAAGAAAACGGTCAAAAGAGAGACGCAGAAGACGCAAAGGGAAAGAAGTCTTAACACTCGATTAGTCAAACTATTAAAAAAAAATTATCGCTTAACCGCTGACGTTGCGTTTCTGCAACGCCTCAGATTTTATACAAACAAACAAAAAAAAATTCAATTTTTTTTACTAATTGTCCAAACTGGAAGAGTGCTACCAACATATCAAAAAATGAAAAAAAATTAACTTCTAGAAATAGGTGCGGCGTTTAATGGGTTAATGTTTTGATTTTCTGATGCTATTAAGTTCTGAAGATAACTAAAGCTATCGCTTTTATGAATGATTAGGATCGTACACCGCCCAAGCAACTGAAACCACCACTACTGTGCAGGCGACTGACGAGAGCGCAACTTCCACTGATGAGAGATCGATCTTAGGGAGCATTTCCACCACGAGCAAAACGCAAACCACCACAATTGCCTCCAACAGTGAGAATGTCTATTTCAGTTGATCAATGGTGTACGGGACTATTTTATGGGATATTCACACTTTCTAGAAAGTTTCAAACACATGCTTCATTTGCACAGTGATTCTTTATATGGCATCAATTAAGTTTATCTTAATTTGGTATAAACAGTACTGCAGGGCTTAGGTAGCCTCAGTGGCGTAGCTAGGGAATGTGCCGCCCGGGGCGGATTCAGATTTTGCCGCCCTTTCAAGAAAAAGCATGTGAAAATAAAATGCGTTTTTTTATCAGCACTGCAATACGCAACGCTCTTTTTTCAATACGCAACTTTCAGTTTGCAATAAAAAAACAACAGCTTGTAGTCTCCAGCAGTAGCGTAGCCAGGCATTTTGAAAGGGGGGTCTGGGGGGTCCTCCCCAGAAATTTTTGAAAAATTACTTTGGATTTGGTGCATTCTGAGAGCATTTTCAACAAAAATGTGGGTATAAATATTCCTGTAAAATGGTGCTGTCTAGTGGCATAGCAAAAGAATAAGATCATGTTTTCTTGGGAATTTATCGGTAATTTAAAGCTAAGTCTATTTGAATAAGACCTTCTGATGATCCGTTAGGTGAAACAATTTGTAAAGGCTTCAGATAATATTTGATTTAAAGCTAAGTCTCTATGTTTTCTTGTTGCTAATTCCTGGCTGATATATTTGAAGGTTTGGTATTGCAAAACTCGCTATTTTAATGCAGTTTCGTTTAAAATTAGGCAAACTTTGTTTTAGTTAGAGACATAGAGACTGAAAGCATCATTCTCAATATCGTGACGTCACACGTGTGCCAAAGGGGGGTTGTAACCACCCACCCCCTTGGCTACACCACTGGTTTCAAGACATTTGCAATAGATAATTTCATTTTTTTAATTGACTTAAAGTGGAATTATTCTATGTTTTGATCGTTGCCATTCTGTTTGCTTTTATTTTTCGTGTACTTTTGCATTATCAACAAAAAAAACGTCCTGTCTGAAAATGCCGCCCCCAGACGTGCCGCCCGGGGCGGTCCGCCTCCCCCCCCCCCTAGCTACGCCACTGGGTAGGCTACCAACAAGGGAAGGGTGGCCAGTTCCTCTCTCTCGGCCGCCTTTTCAGAAGTTAAGCCAACCCAATTTATTTCACCCTGGGTAGACGTGTTTATCAACAACCAGCTTAAGCCGGGTCCAGGTTCGCATTATTGGTAAACCAACACCTTATGTTTTACGGCGCTACGCCATCACACTGTTTCAGTATCGTATTTAGGTATATTATAAGTTTACTAAACTTTAAAGGTGAAGTTTCCAGAGCATATTGCAACGGCAAAGCCATGGCTATTTTTTATAATTTACCACTTCAAATAAAACTGCTTTTAATATTCTTGCTCCTGTTATCAAGCATTGATACTCTCACGAAATGTTCAGGTAGGTATTTTTTTCTGATATTTTGTAATTACTCTTTGGTGAGCAGTCACCCTTGTTCATGCATTTCAATTTCAAGCCGTGCTTTAGAAGTTTGTGATGTTATTTTAAGCAGACGATCAAAGAACCGTGGTTGAAATATTTTGTGACGATGCATACGGAGGAATAACCATTGCAAGAATATCGTGCAACGACAAACTGATCCACGTGATTGATTCAAACTATGGAAGATCGGATACAACAACGTAAGCTACATATTATTACACTGGTCAACACAATTTTTGGTGCAACAAAGATAAGAAGGCTTTGGGTGGTTTTCAAGTGTGGAGAATCCGAAAAGGAAGTCCGTTTTTGTGTATGTAATCTGATTTATTTTCATTACAGCCATCATACTTTAAAGTGTGATAGCTGCAATAAAACAATCAAATTTAATACGCATCAAAGGACTTCATTTTCCAACTCAGCGTCCCAAATTTACCTTATAAACAACATTTTTCTTCATGCACCAAAAAGTTGGTTTCAAATTGTTTTAACGGTGTAATCATTTAGTGTTGAAATATTTCCACAAAGCCTATATTACGCAATACAACAATAAATACTATTAATATTATTAAAAAGTGTGCAAGGCCAAGTAAAATGTCAAGTAGAGCGAATTGCATCATATACAGTTTGCCTACAATTCATTAAATACCTTAACACAGTGGTTCTCAACCTTTTAACAGTGGCGGACCGGCAACATTTTTTTAAAAATATTCGCGGACCAGCAACCAAAGATCGTAGTGAATAGAGTGAATATTTGCAACGTTTTGTTAACCAAAGTTGTCGTTGCGCACCATAATGCAAGGTTTCAGCATATGATTTGTATTCAGGACGAAAATTGGAATAAAACGGCAATCAAATCAACTCAAACAGGAAAATGTCAATCCATTGGCATACAAAATCAATATCAGTGGGAAATTTGCTACTGTTGTGCTGCCACTGCCAGTAGCCTATGTGAGGCAAACGAGATCAAAGAAGTTTCTAAAACATGTAGGCCTAGCTCTGTTTCGGCATCTGCAGGCGATTTTTATGCTTTGTTTTAAAGCTAGAGATGAAGAAGAATTGTCGTTTCTAAACAGCTACTTGAAACAATTACCATCAAATTGATTGTTTTGAAAGTTAGGCACGAATTCGTTTGCAAGAAATATCCAGAAGTGTGGCAATGATATTTTTCAAATCTGGACTGCAAAGTAGAAGCACAACATTATATTGTAATTCAATCAGACTTTCTTTTTCATGAAGATTAAGGTCGCATGTGTTGACATCATCGATGCATGGACTGTTTATCCAAAAGTTTCCATGTCGAGGATCTTCATGTTACGCAAAATGATGGTCAAAATTGTTAGCCAACTCTTTCAAGTGTTGACTCACAATGCTCAGCACCTCGTTTTACTTTTTTTCACCACTCCATTTCAACAGCATTTTCCACAGCAAATCGGCTTGTCTTCATTCCATTCCGAAGCGCTATTTTCTGCATAGTTTTTGAAAAACAATATCTTTGCTAACTCCGGTTCTGGCAAATTTCCATTGCAGGCCTGACTTTACCCCGGAACTTCAAATTTATCTATTCCCAAATTTTCGTTTCCAGCAACGACTTTGAAATTTTTCAAAATCAAGGACTAAATTCCCCATTTGATTATGTATTTCTGTGTTTCAAAACTTTTTGAAAACTACACGCAATTTGTCACAAAAACATTATTTACCGCACAGAATTAGGTCTTCAAAAAGTTCACCTTTATTATCAAACAATTTTACGTGGAGATATGTCAGTTTTACAGCTGTGCAGTGTACATGTTTCACAGTGCGATCACAATTTTATAATATGCTAACGACTCCATATTAAAATAAGTTTTGCAGAAAGTAAGACCTTCTGCGGACCGGCAAAAAAATTATACGGACCGGCACCGGTCCGCGGACCGGTGGTTGAGAACCACTGCCTTAACAGGCTGTTTAACTCTTATTAAGATCATCAAAAAGTTCTTCTTCAAATAGAATAATTCTAATAGAATATTGATGTCATTGCAACTGTGATCTAACAGTGATCATAAGGCTGCCATTTTTTTTATGTCGGCCATGTTTCATCAAGTTTTTAGGCTATTTGAGGCGCTGAAGCCAAACCTTATATTGTAGATCACAATATGACCAAAAAAGTAAAAATTGCAAGTTATACACATTGTGATGTTCGGAACTGAAAACAGTGATTACGAATTTGTTTTATTCTTGCCCTACTTACTTTTGAAGTCTAAACCATGCAAAAAATGTTTAGGGGGCCTACATGGGCTGTCGTCTCGGAACATGACATGGAAATGACACGCTGTAAAGTCTAAAAAATACCAGTTTTTAACCTTTTAGGTTTGACATAGTTTTTCTGGAAATATTTTATTACATAATCTTGAAGAAAACATAAAAGAAATAATGTTAACAGAACATTGAAACTGTTCAAAACTGGTTTAAAATAAACTTCAAAACTCGTTAACAGATGTCCAAACACCGGAAACGTTAATACAGCCAACTGCCGCAATTCTAACTCTTTGATTCTGATAAATGAAATTTGTCATCTCAAACCAAGCTGCGATATTTCATTGAACTACAGGACATTAGGAGATGCTTGTCCCACTTATCGTAAATATCTCAACATTACGTACAGATGCGATGATGAAAGTGGTGAGTTTATGAGTATTTATAATAATAGTAATAATGTTTTATTAACGTTGCTTGTTGTTTTAGGCCTTAAGGGACATCAACCCCATCCAAAAGAGAGTTCCCTTGCTTGCTTACAGGAAATAGCTTTTAATGTTTTGATTTGCTGATGCTATTAAGTTCTGAAGATAACTAAAGCTATCGCTTTTATGAATGATTAGGATCGTACACCGCCCAAGCAACTGAAACCACCAATACTGTGCAGGCGACTGACGAGAGCGCAACTTCCACTGATGAGAGATCGATCTCAGGGAGCATTTCCACCACGAGCAAAACGCAAACCACCACAATTGCCTCCAACAGTGAGAATGTCTATTTCAGTTGATCAATGGTGTACTTGGTGTAATGGTGTAATATTGTAATGGTGTAATGGTGTACTATTTCAGTTGATCAATATTTTATGGGATATTCACACTTTCTAGAAAGTTTCAAGCACATGCTTCATTTGCACAGTGATTCTTTATATGGCATCAATTAAGTTTATTTTAATTTGGTATAAACAGTACTGCAAGGCTTAGGTAGCCTCAGTGGCGTAGCTAGGGAATGTGCCGCCCGGGGCGGATTCAGATTTTGCCGCCCTTTCAAGAAAAAGCATGTGAAAATAAAATGCGTTTTTTTATCAGCACTGCAATACGCAACGCTCTTTTTTCAATACGCAACTTTCAGTTTGCAATAAAAAAACAACAACTTGTAGTCTCCAGCAGTAGCGTAGCCAGGCATTTTGAAAGGGAGTTCTGGGGGGCCCCCCCCAGAAATTTTTGAAAAATTACTTTGGATTTGGTGCATTCTGAGAGCATTTTCAACAAAAATGTGGGTATAAATATTCCTGTAAAATGGTGCTGTCTAGTGGCATAGCAAAAGAATAAGATCATGTTTTCTTGGGCATTTTTCGGTAATTTAAAGCTAAGTCTATTTGAATAAGACCTTCTGATGATCCGTTAGGTGAAACAATTTGTAAAGGCTTCAGATAGTAATAACTATATTTGATTTAAAGCTAAGTCTCTATGTTTTCTTGTTGCTAATTCCTGGCTGATATATTTGAAGGTTTGGTATTGCAAAACTCGCTATTTTAATGCAGTTTCGTTTAAAATTAGGCAAACTTTGTTTTAGTTAGAGACATAGAGACTGAAAGCATCATTCTCAATATCGTGACGTCACACGTGTGCCAAAGGGGGGTTGTAACCACCCACCCCCTTGGCTACACCACTGGTTTCAAGACATTTGCAATAGATAATTTCATTTTTTTAATTGACTTAAAGTGGAATTATTCTATGTTTTGATCGTTGCCATTCTGTTTGCTTTTATTTTTCGTGTACTTTTGCATTATCAAAAAAAAAAAAACGTCCTGTCTGAAAATGCCGCCCCCAGACGTGCCGCCCGGGGCGGTCCTTCCCCCGCCCCCCTTAGATACGCCACTGGGTAGGCTACCAACAAGGGAAGGGTGGCCAGTTCCTCTCTCTCGGCCGCCTTTTCAGAAGTTAAGCCAACCCAATTTATTTCACCCTGGGTAGACGTGTTTATCAACAACCAGCTTAAGCCGGGTCCAGGTTCGCATTATTGGTAAACCAACACCTTATTTTCTACGGCGCTACGCCACCACACTGTTTCAGTATCGTATTTAGGTATATTATAAGTTTACTAAACTTTAAAGGTGAAGTTTCCAGAGCATATTGCAACGGCAAAGCCATGGCTATTTTTTATAATTTATCACTTCAAATAAAACTGCTTTTAATATTCTTGCTCCTGTTATCAAGCATTGATACTCTCACGAAATGTTCAGGTAGGTATTTTTTTCTGATATTTTGTAATTACTCTTTGGTGAGCAGTCACCCTTGTTCATGCATTTCAATTTCAAGCCGTGCTTTAGAAGTTTGTGATGTTATTTTAAGCAGACGATCAAAGAACCGTGGTTGAAATATTTTGTGACGATGCATACGGAGGAATAACCATTGCAAGAATATCGTGCAACGACAAACTGATCCACGTGATTGATTCAAACTATGGAAGATCGGATACAACAACGTAAGCTACATATTTATTACACTGGTCAACACAATTTTTGGTGCAACAAAGATAAGAAGGCTTTGGGTGGTTTTCAAGTGTGGAGAATCCGAAAAGGAAGTCCGTTTTTGTGTATGTAATCTGATTTTTTTTTCATTACAGCCATCATACTTTAAAGTGTGATAGCAGCAATAAAACAATCAGATTTAATACGCATCAAAGAACTTCATTTTCCAACTCAGCGTCCCAAATTTACCTTATAAACAACATTTTTCTTCATGCACCAAAAAGTTGGTTTCAAATTGTTTAACTGTGTAATCATTTAGTGTTAAAATATTTCCACAAAGCCTATATTACGCAATACAACAATAAATACTATTAATATTATTAAAAAGTGTGCAAGGCCAAGTAAAATGTCAAGTAGAGCGAATTGCATCATTCTGCAGTTTGCCTACAACTCATTAAATACTTTAACACAGTGGTTCTCAACCTTTTAACAGTGGCGGACCGGCAACATTTTTTAAAAATATTTGCGGACCAGCAACCAAAGATCGTAGTGAATAAATTGAATATTTGCAACGTTTTGTTAACCAAAGTTGTCGTTGCGCACCATAATGCAAGGTTTCAGCATATGATTTGTATTCAGGACGAAAATTGAAATAAAACGGCAATCAAATCAACTCAAACAGGAAAATGTCAAACCATTGGCATACAAAATCAATATCAGTAGAAAATTTGCTACTGTTATGCTGCCAGTAGCCTATGTGAGGCAAACGAGATATCAAAGAAGTTTCTAAAACATGTAGGCCTAGCTGTGTTTCGCCATCCGCAGGCGATTTTTATGCTTTGTTTTAAAGCTAGAGATGAAGAAGAATTGTCGTTTCTAAATAGCTACTTGAAACAATTACCATCAAATTGATTGTTTTGAAAGTTAGGCACGAATTCGTTTGCAAGAAATATCCAGAAGTGTGGCAATGATATTTTTCAAATCTGGACTGCAAAGTAGAAGCACAACATAATATTGTAATTCAATCAGACTTTCTTTTTCATGAAGATTAAGGTCGCATGTGTTGACATCATCGATGCATGGACTGTTTATCCAAAAGTTTCCATGTCGAGGATCTTCATGTTACGCAAAATGATGGTCAAAATTGTTAGCCAACTCTTTCAAGTGTTGACTCACAATGCTCAGCACCTCGTTTTACTTTTTTTCACCACTCCACTTCAACAGCATTTTCCACAGCAAATCGGCTTGTCTTCATTCCATTCCGAAGCGCTATTTTCTGCATAGTTTTTGAAAAACAATATCTTTGCTAACTCCGGTTCTGGCAAATTTCCATTGCAGGCCTGACTTTACCCCGGAACTTTAAATTTATCTATTCCCAAATTTTCGTTTCCAGCAACGACTTTGAAATCTTTCAAAATCAAGGACAAAATTCCCCATTTGATTATGTATTTCTGTGTTTCAAAACTTTTTGAAAACTACACGCAATTTGTCACAAAAACATTATCAACCGCACAGAATTAGGTCTTCAAAAAGTTCACCTTTATTATCAAACAATTTTACGTGGAGATATGTCAGTTTTACAGCTGTGCAGTGTACATGTTTCACAGTGCGATCACAATTTTATAATATGCTAACGACTCCATATTAAAATAAGTTTTGCAGAAAGTAAGATCTTCTGCGGACCGGCAAAAAAATTACACGGACCGGCACCGGTCCGCGGACCGGTGGTTGAGAACCACTGCCTTAACAGGCTGTTTCACTCTTATTGAGATCATCAAAAAGTTCTTCTTCAAATAGAATAATTCTAATAGAATATTGATGTCATTGCAACTGTGATCTAACAGTGATCATACGGCTGCAATTTTTTTTATGTCGGCCATGTTTCATCAAGTTGTTAGGCTATTTGAGGCGCTGAAGCCAAACCTTATATCAGTGGTTCCCAACCTTTTTTTGGCTGTTACCCTAATCTCCAGCCTGAAGTGAGCCAATTACCCCCACAATCAATTTTCAAAAAAAAAAGTGTTTATTGCTACGTATTTCAAAGGGCCAACTCTGACAATCAAAGTGCAATAAGTTACAATACTGAATACAAGATGAAAATGCGTGGTAAACATTCAATGCGAAGGTTGGGCCTCGACTTCAGCCGCCAGCTTTATGACATCGCTTTCGACATCTAGGCGATTGCGCTTCTTTGCCTTCATTCCCAAGACAGCTGAAAATCCTTGTTCACAGCGATACGTTGTTAAAAAAGATGTCAGGATATTTAATACCAGTGTCGCTAACGTTGGTGCGTCCTGGAGTCTGCTAAACCAGAAGGGTTCCAAGCCTTTCCCCTTGAAATCAAGTTTCAACGCTTCGTTCATTCGGAGAGTAATAAATTCTTCTTTGGTCGGAAAGTCGTCATCATCCACCTGGCTGTCATCACATGTGAAGGGCTCAGTGCACCATTAGAGACTAGCCGTATCCAAATTCGGAAAGTAGTTGTCCATCTTCTTGGCTAGCTGGCCTAAGTGGTCAGCTATGTCCTCCTTCAACGCCGCTGTCAACTTAAGTTCATTCGACTGTTGAGTGTCTAAAACTGCGCCACGGTGTCTCTTCCAACTCGCTTGTTCCACAATTTAACCTTTGCGATAACTGCTGCTACGGCTAGTTCGTTGTCGATCACAATTACATTCTTGCCTTGAATTAAAAGATTGCCTTTGTTCAATTCACCAAAGATATCAGCCAGATAGCACAGCTGGCAAATCCACTGTTGGTTAGAGAAGTTTTCAGCCAAGTCGGACTTCTTTTCTATCAGAAAACCATGGACAGCCTCACGAAGTTCGACCAGGCGGGTTATCACTTTGCCACGAGACAGCCATCGTACTTCTGTGTGGTACAGTAGCCTAATGCTTCGTATCTTTCTTCCATCTTCTTGCACAGTTTCTTGAAAGGACGGCTGATTAATTCCTTCGCTATTTATCAAGTTTACAACCTTCACTTGCTTCGTTGTTTCTAAATCGGGTCTCGTTACCCCCCGGGGGTAATTTACCCCCAGGTTGGGAACCACTGCCTTATATTGTAGATCACAATATGACCAAAAAAGTAAAAATTGCAAGTTATACACATTGTGATGTTCGGAACTGAAAACAGTGATTACGAATTTGTTTTATTCTTGCCCTACTTACTTCTAAAGTCTAAACCATGCAAAAAATGTTTAGGGGGGCCTACATGGGCTGTCGTCTCGGAACATGACATGGAAATGACACGTTGTAAAGTCTAAAAAATACCAGTTTTTAACCTTTTAGGTTTGACATAGTCTTTCTGGAAATATTTCATTACATAATCTTGAAGAAAACATAAAAGAAATAATGTTAACAGAACATTGAAACTGTTCAAAACTGGTTTAAAATAAACTTCAAAACTCGTTAACAGATGTCCAAACACCGGAAACGTTAATACAGCCAACTGCCGCAATTCTAACTCTTTGATTCTGATAAATGAAATTTGTCATCTCAAACCAAGCTGCGATATTTCATTGAACTACAGGACATTAGGAGATGCTTGTCCCACTTATCGTAAATATCTCAACATTACGTACAGATGCGATGATGAAAGTGGTGAGTTTTTGATTGTTTATAATATTAATAGTAATAATGTTTTATTAACGTTGCTTGTTTTAGGCCTTTAGGGACATCAACCCCATCCAAAAGAGAGTTCCCTTGCTTGCTTACAGGAAATAGCTTTTAATGTTTTAATTTTCTGATGCAATTAAGTTCTGAAGATAACTAAAGCTATCCCTTTTATGAATGATTAGGATCATACACCGCCCAAGCAACTGAAACCACCACTACTGTGCAGGCGACTGACGAGAGCGCAACTTCCACTGATGAGAGATCGATCTCAGGGAGCATTTCCACCACGAGCAAAACGCAAACCACCACAATTGCCTCCAACAGTGAGAATGTCTATTTCAGTTGATCAGTGGTGAACGGGGACTATTTTATGGGATATTCACACTTTCTAGAACGTTTCAAACACATGCTTCATTTGCACAGTGATTCTTTATATGGCATCAATTCAGTTTATTTTAATTTGGTATAAACAGTACTGCAGGGCTTAGGTAGCCTCAGTGGCGTAGCTAGGGAATGTGCCGCCCGGGGCGGATTCAGATTTTGCCGCCCTTTCAAGAAAACGCATGTGAAAATAAAATGCGTTTTTTTATCAGCACTACAATACGCAACGCGCTTTTTTCAATACGCAACTTTCAGTTTGCAATAAAAAAACAACAACTTGTAGTCTCCAGCAGTAGCGTAGCCAGGCATTTTGAAAGGGGGTTCTGGGGGGTCCCCCCCAGAAAATTTTGAAAAATTACTTTGAATTTGGTGCATTCTGAGAGCATTTTCAACAAAAATGTGGGCATATATATCCCTGTAAAACGGTGCTGTCTAAGTAGCTAGTGGCATAGCAAAAGAATAAGATCATGTTTTCCTGGGCATTTTTCGGTAACTTAAAGCTATGTCTCTATATTTTCTTGTTGCTAATTCCTGGCTGATATATTTGAAGGTTTGGTACTGCAAAACTCGCTCTTTTAATGCAGTTTCGTTTAAAATTAGGCAAACTTTGTTTTAGTTAGAGACATAGAGACTGAAAGCATCATGCTCAATATCGTGACGTCACACGCGTGCCAAAGGGGAGTTGTAACCCCCAACTCCCCACCCCCCTTGGCTACGCACATGATTTCAAGACATTTGCAATAGATAATTTCATTTTTTTAATTGACTTAAAGTGGAATTATTCTATGTTTTGATCGTTGCCATTCTGTTTGCTTTTATTTTTCGTGTACTTTTGCATTATCAACAAAAAAAACGTCCTGTCTGAAAATGCCGCCCCCAGACGTGCCGCCCGGGGCGATCCTCCCCCCGCCCCCCCCCCCCCCCTATCTACGCCACTGGGTAGCCTACCAGCAAGGAAAGGGTGGCCAGTTCCTCTCTCTCGGCCGCCTTTTCAAAAATTACCCCTATCCAATTTATTTCTCCCTGGGTAGACGTGTTTATCAACAACCAGCTTAAGCCTGGTCCAGGTTCGCATTATTGGTAAACCAACACCTTATTTTCTACGGCGCTACGCCATCACACTGTTTCAGTATCGTATTTAGGTATATTATAAGTTTACTAAACTTTAAAGGTGAAGTTTCCAGAGCATATTGCAACGGCAAAACCATAGCTATTTTTTATAATTTATCACTTCAAATAAAACTGCTTTTAAAACCCTTTCAGTGCCACGCTTTTTTTTGATGAAATCTTTAGGATTTAGCTTGAACAAAGGCTTTGATTTTGAACTGCTGTATTTTGAGAACCGTAACTGCTAGAAAAACAATCAAAACATGAAAGTTGTTGCATTTTGTTTGTTTATCTTTATCCTGCATTGCGGGAAAGCGGACTTGAGCGCTATGCATCGGTGTACGCCTTCCGACATACACCTGACCCACGCTGCAGCCGACGGCAATGTCTGTTTCCGGTTGTCTACTTTACTTATGACTTAAATTTGGTACTACCCATTACTCGATCACTAGGTAGAGGCAATTATCGTAAAGTTTCTTGCCCAGAGAAACAACAGCAAGTGCGGGTGGCTGGAGTCGAAGATGCAGGCTCTCGACTGCGAGCCCAACGCGCTAACCACTCGGCCACGGCTGCCGACAACAGTCTTTTAACAGTCTTTAACAGTCTTTCAACAGTCTTTTACAGTATGGTTACAAATTTTGTGTATTTTCTTTTTAAAATGCCTTAAATTACTAAAATTTCTGACAAACTACAAAAATTCTGCGTTTTTTTGACTTTTTTTCGCTTCCCTTTAGATATCGAAAAAACATTTTTAAACTGCGTTAAACTTCACCGGTAGATGTCAGGCAAGTACTACGATTGTCGCACAAAGGTTGTCACGGAGATATTGACGCGTTTTGCGAAGAAAGAACTGGATATACCTCACTTTACACAAAAAATGACAGTTTTTTGTAAATAATTGATAGTTGCAGAAAAAATTTAAATACAAACCTAGTAATTTCTTTCAACTTTTAGACAATACAAGTCTTCCTCTTTCTAAAACAGTCAGACTCATGCAGTTTGGCAAACAAAAAGACCAGATTTATCTATTTTTTAAATGACCAGTGCGGTCCAGGGGTTACCGCGTGTATACGCGCGGTCGGTACTGATAGTGTATTCTTGCTCCTGTTATCAAGCATTGATACTCTCACGAAATGTCCAGGTTCGCATTATTGGTAAACCAACATCTTATTTTCTACGGCGCTACGCCATCACACTGTTTCAGTATCGTATTTAGGTATATTATAAGTTTACTAAACTTTAAAGGTGAAGTTTCCAGAGCATATTGCAACGGCAAAGCCATGGCTATTTTTTATAATTTATCACTTCAAATAAAACTGCTTTTAATATTCTTGCTCCTGTTATCAAGCATTGATACTCTCACGAAATGTTCAGGTAGGTATTTTTTTCTGATATTTTGTAATTACTCTTTGGTGAGCAGTCACCCTTGTTCATGCATTTCAATTTCAAGCCGTGCTTTAGAAGTTTGTGATGTTATTTTAAGCAGACGATCAAAGAACCGTGGTTGAAATATTTTGTGACGATGCATACGGAGGAATAACCATTGCAAGAATATCGTGCAACGACAAACTGATCCACGTGATTGATTCAAACTATGGAAGATCGGATACAACAACGTAAGCTACATATTTATTACACTGGTCAACACAATTTTTGGTGCAACAAAGATAAGAAGGCTTTGGGTGGTTTTCAAGTGTGGAGAATCCGAAAAGGAAGTCCGTTTTTGTGTATGTAATCTGATTTTTTTTCATTACAGCCATCATACTTTAAAGCAGTGGTTCTCAACTTTTTTGTTGTCACGGACCCCTTTACACAATATATTAATTCTGCGGACCCCCACCTAAATTTTGCCTGAAACTCAATTAACATACTATTGTAATAATTATGCTACTCAACTACTGTACTGTGTCATTATTGCATTGCCGCTATGACTCCTGCGACAAATATCAGGTTAAACAGTTGCTCAAATAAGACAATGAATGAATTGTTCAAGAAATGTCATCAGTATTCGAATATTAAGGTGACCCAAAGTGCCATGCCGAAACTTTTTCAACGTAAGCAAATTTAATGAGAGGGCTGTTGTTGCCTTTCCTGAACTAAACGACTGAACTGTGCTTGAGTTTTTGACAATGCAACACGCATGTCATCTCCAACGTCCAGGCGGTTTCGATGTTTAGTTTTTATTGTAGCAAGAGCTGACAATCCTGCCTAGCAAAGGTAAGTGGTTATGAATGGTAACAAAACAATAATCGCTTGCTTTGCCAAGAATGGGTAGGTTTGCAGTTGTGAGCACCAAAATTCTTCCACAGTTTTTGAATGAAATTCAATGCGTAATAACTCTTTTGATCTTAAATCAAATAGGTCATCTTTACTGAGATCGTCATCGCTAATGTTGCTCAAACCAAAAGGAAAAGGATTTCGAATCCATGTTTCAACTTCGTGCGGCAGGTGTTCTAAGTTAAAATAACGTTGAAATGAGATTTGCAGGGTTTCCAAGTGTGCGCAAAATTTTTCTCTCATAGAGATCAAAAGAGTAGGCTACATTCTCTTTGAGTTTCATGCATCAAGATAAGATCTTCTAACATTGGAAAGTTAGCGTAATTACCTGCCTCCAATCTGCGTTTCCAAACCGGCAATTTGGCTGAAAACGCTTTCAGTTTTTCAGCTGCATCAGTTATTGTCACACCTGGTCCTTGCTGAATGCCACGATTAACATTGTTAATATGACCGAAAATATCGGCTAAGTAGGCCATGCCGTACACTTATAGTCTCAAACAATTTTGAGAGGGGACTTCTTTTTGCTTTCAAAAGAGTTGATACCTCATTTTTTAGCTGCTGCAGTCGTTTTAAAACTTCTCCTCTAGATAACCAACGTACCTTAGAATGATACGAAAGTACTTCGTAATCTGACCCTACTCTTGACAGGGCGCTTTAAAAGTACGGTGGTTTACAGCTCTGCTTTTGATGAAATTAACTAAATTAAAATTAACTTTCACGCAATTCGTCAGAATTTCTTTGAGACTTTCTGGTAAAGTTTTTGCTGCTAAGGCATACCTGTGCACGAAGCAATGGGTAACAACCACGCGAGGAGCTTCGTTTTTTACTAAAGCAGCAAATCCGGATTTGTTCCCGAGCATAGCTGGTGCTCTATCCGTGCATATAGAACTTTTTTTTTTTCAAAATCATCAAGGAAATCACGCGAACCCCAGGTTGGGAACCACTGCTTTAAAGTGTGATAGCAGCAATAAAACAATCAGATTTAATACGCATCAAAGGACTTCATTTTCGAACTCAGCGTCCCAAATTTACCTTATAAACAACATTTTTCTTCATGCACCAAAAAGTTGGTTTCAAATTGTTTAACTGTGTAATCATTTAGTGTTAAAATATTTCCACAAAGCCTATATTACGCAATACAACAATAAATACTATTAATATTATTAAAAAGTGTGCAAGGCCAAGTAAAATGTCAAGTAGAGCGAATTGCATCATTCTGCAGTTTGCCTACAATTCATTAAATACCTTAACAGGCTGTTTTACTCTTATTGAGATCATCAAAAAGTTCTTCTTCAAATAGAATAATTCTAATAGAATATTGATGTCATTGCAACTGTGATCTAACAGTGATCATAAGGCTGCAATTTTTTTATGTCGGCCATGTTTCATCAAGTTTTTAGGCTACTTGAGGCGCTGAAGCCAAACCTTATATTGTAGATCACAATATGACCAAAAAAGTAAAAATTGCAAGTTATACACATTGTGATGTTCGGAACTGAAAACAGTGATTACGAATTTGTTTTATTCTTGCCCTATGTAGCGCCCTGCGTTTCACCTTAGGTATTTTCAACTTTCCTTAAACGCCTGTTACCGCCTTGAAATTATCGTTCTGTTGCATATATGTAATGTTACCCAGTAAGTCAAGTAATTCATGTAGTTTGGCAAGTTGTGCTTTGGGCTTCCTGAAGTATGATTAGGAAAATTGCTTGCCTCTTAAGAAATCGTACGTCAATCAGCTAAACGCATTCTTGCAACCGGCACCTTTCAATTACATATGCGTAATTTTTCGTCTTTTCAACGTTTTAGCCTACAGATGCTTGATTCCTCAGAGACTATGTATATCGCGTTTTGGCCGACCATTCCAGAGACAGAGAATTTTAGTTTTGGTGTAAGGAGTATGTCAGAGTACGGTATAATTTTAGTGCAGCTCACTATAATATGATTTTGGTACAGTAGTGATGTTACTTCCGGCTCCGTCAGTCAACGTTCAGTGTTCAGTTTCCTGGGTTGGACTTATGATTTGGATTATGTTCTGTTGTGGAAAGACGATTGCAATATTTTAAGTTATGTGGTGACAATAAAATCATACTTGTAATAAAGAAATACAGACCTCGTTCTCGGATCATTTCTGCCACATTGTTGTGCCCGAAATGTCGCTGTAGACTAGTATTACAGCTAGGTATGGCCGAATAAGTTAAGTTACCCGTTGTCCGCTACACCCTACTTACTTCTAAAGTCTAAGCCATGCAAAAAATGTTTAGGGGTCCTACATGGGCTGTCGTCTCGGAACATGACATGGAAATGACACGCTGTAAAGTCTAAAAAATACCAGTTTTTAACCTTTTAGGTTTGACGTAGATTTTCTGGAATTATTTTCTTACATAATCTTGAAGAAAACATAAAAGAAATAATGTTAACAGAACATTGAAACTGTTCAAAACTGGTTTAAAATAAACTTCAAAACTCGTTAACAGATGTCCAAACACCGGAAACGTTAATACAGCCAACTGCCGCAATTCTAACTCTTTGATTCTGATAAATGAAACTTGTCATCTCAAACCAAGTTGCGATATTTCATTGAACTACAGGACATTAGGAGATGCTTGTCCCACTTATCGTAAATATCTCAACATTACGTACAGATGCGATGATGAAAGTGGTGAGTTTTTGATTATTCATAATATTAATAGTAATAATGTTTTATTAACGTTGCTTGTTTTAGGCCTTTATGGACATCAACCCCATCCAAAAGAGAGTTCCCTTGCTTGCTTACAGGAAATAGCTTTTAATGTTTTGATTTTCTGATGCTATTAAGTTCTGAAGATAACTAAAGCTATCGCTTTTATGAATGATTAGGATCGTACACCGCCCAAGCAACTGAAACCACCATTACTATGCGGCGACTGAGGAGAGCGCAACTTCCACTGATGAGAGATCGGTCTCAGGGAGCATTTCCACCACGGTCCACGAGTAAAACGCAAACCAACACAATTGCCTCCAACAGTGAGAATGTTTATTTCAGTTGATCAGTGGTGTACGGGACTATTTTATGGGATATTCACACTTTCTAGAACGTTTCAAACACATGCCTCATTTGCACAGTGATTCTTTATATCACTTCAGTTTATTTTAATTTGGTATAAACAGCTATTGAGCAAACTGCAAGCCTCGTGTTTGCTTAAAGACTGCTGATAAAAAAGTAATCACCCAACAAAATAGCCAACGTACGCCGCTGCAGGTAATGTGTCAAGCGTGAACTTTTCATGTAGTAAAAATTTAAAGTAAAAAAAGGAAAAAGTTCATGTAGTAAAAAGTAGCTTATATTTTATGCAATACAAAAATATAAAAGTAAGCAATAAGATAGGATATCACAAAAAGAAATGCTAAAAAACAAACGTTTTGGTTTTCATAAATCGTTCATCTAGCAATCTTGATAGCCTACACTGTAAAATAAAAGTTTTATCTAATAACGAAACATAACACCATGTAACAAAATTTCGCAAAATTTTTAGTTGCAGAAAAGTTTTTATGTATTGTGTTCTGTTACTCCTAACTAATCACTAAAAAAGCAAAAAAAAATCTGAAGTGTGCTTACTTTTGATAAAATGTCACTTTTTCTGATTGTTAGTTTCACTCAAAGATTTTCTGTATCTACCAGCATAGTTTTCTATTAAACGTGTAAGCATGCAAACACAAAGAAATAATATGCAAATATAAGCCATATATGCATCATGCAACGATGAAAACTCTTCAAAAGTGATCACATTTGTGTGACTTGCGTCTATACACTGAGAAATCTTCTCGTATTGCGGACCATACCCTCCCTCCCTCTTTCATGTTGCAAATTTACCGCCCTAGATATTTTCTTTCCATATAAGATGAAACCTTTCACCATCTTTTCCGCTTCCACCAATCACCCATACAAGGATCAACACAATCAAGATGGGAGTGCAGGAAATGAAATTTTATGGACATGAAACACACCATTTTTCATATATTCTTTCATCACATTGTTTCCAAAAGTTGATAATTATTGCTTTGTTGAGCCTATTACACAAATTCTGAATCTATGTCTGTATTAGGTATGTTGAATTCGTCATGAGAGACTTTTTCTATATCTTGAGACACTATACATGTCTTATGCAGCTTTTTTGCTCGAGGGTTTGAGAATCGGCAACTCAGCTGCTAACTGCTATGCGAAGCATGTGCAATAGAACATAATATGGAAGAATATGCAATGTCATTGTTTTTCTAAACCGTGAACTGTCAACCATATAGCAACAACGGTCTTCTGTATGGTTTCGGGGTTCTCTCCAAACTCTTGAAATAGCAAATAGGCTACTGTAGTGCTGTATCAAATGTCGTTTTCCCTTAGTCAGCCATCTAAATTGGAGAGATGTGTTCTGCAGACCATATAAGGTGCACAGCTTTTAACTTGGTCAATTTGGTCACTAATTTCCATACCAAAATACATTTCTTAAGTATAAAAGCTTTGCTTCCAGCTTTGTTTCATTGCACATTTCGCTTAGTCCAGTGGTTCCCAACCTGGGGGTAAATTACCCCCGGGGGGTAATTTGCCTGTTTTTGTGGGGTAACGAGACCCGATTTAGAAACAGCGAAGCAAGTGAAAGTTGTAAACTTGATAAAAAGCGAAGGAATTAATCAGCCGTCTTTTCAAGAAACTGTGCAAGAAGATGGAAGAAAGATATGAAGCATTAGGCTACTGTACCACACAGAAGTACGATGGCTGTCTCGTGGCAAAGTGATAACCCGCCTGGTCGAACTTCGTGAGGCTGTCCATGGTTTTCTGATAGAAAAGAAGTCCGACTTGGCTGAAAACTTCTCTAACCAACAGTGAATTTGCCAGCTGTGCTATCTGGCTGATATCTTTGGTGAATTGAACAAAGGCAATCTTTTAATTCAAGGCAAGAATGTAATTGTGATCGACACCGAACTAGCCGTAGCAGCAGTTATCGCAAAGGTTAAATTGTGGAACAAGCGAGTTGGAAGAGGCACCGTGGCGCAGTTTTAGACGCTCAACAGTCGAATGAACTTAAGTTGACAGCGGCGTTGAAGGAGGACATAGCTGACCACTTAGGCCAGCTAGCCAAGAAGATGGACAACTATTTTCCGAATTTGGATACGGCTAGTCTCAAATGGTGCACTGAGCCCTTCACATGTGATGACAGCCAGGTGGATGATGACGACTTTCCGACCAAAGAAGAATTTATTACTCTCCGAATGAACGAAGCGTTGAAACTTGATTTCAAGGGGAAAGGCTTGGAACCCTTCTGGTTTAGCAGATTCCAGGACGCACCAACGTTAGCGACACTGGTATTAAATATCCTGACATCTTTTTTAACAACGTTACGCTGTGAACAAGGATTTTCAGCTGTCTTGGGAATGAAGGCAAAGAAGCGCAATCGCCTAGATGTCGAAAGCGATGTCATAAAGCTGGCGGCTGAAGTCGAGGCCCAACCTTCGCATTGAATGTTTACCACGCATTTTCATCTTGTATTCAGTATTGTAACTTATTGCACTTTGATTGTCAGAGTTGGCCCTTTGAAATACGTAGCAATAAACACTTTTTTTTTTGAAAATTGATTGTGGGGGTAATTGGCTCACTTCAGGCTGGAGCAGTGGCGTATCCTGGTTGGTTGAGCAAGGGAAGCAATAAAACTCGTGGGGGAATAGAGCGTGCCGAAGGCACGTGTTTTCTAGGGGGGTCCGGGGGCATGCTCCCCCGGAAAATTTTTGCAAAATTACACTCAAATAATGAATTATACTGCTTTCTGGAAACACTTTTAGGGTAATTTTTGTATGAAATTTATTAGCAGATAAACAGCTATTAACTTATTAAAGGTAGCTCTTACACACGAACGGGCAAAAATGCGACTATAATTAGAGAACACCAAAAACTCAGCTACAAAGTCAAGTCTAGCTTAGACCTCACATATCCTGTCTTATTCCAAAGTCTATCCAGCCAGGATAACAGTGTAAAACCAACATTTGGCTCAAACTTTTGCTTACAAGGCCGATATTATAACCATAACAGTGCCCTAGATTTTCTCATTACAGAGCTCACTGGCACAACATCCAACAGAGCAGAGTTGCCAGACTATGAAAAAGTCTTAAAGCCAAAATAATACAAAGAAAAGGCCAAAACAAGAAAAATATTAGACAAAAAAGGCCAAATGGATATATTTACCTGTTTCTATCAAAAATAATAAAATTTACATATATATTTTATAACTTGTAGTGGATTTTAATAAATTGTAGCAAAAATAATTCTGAAAGTAGCCCAAAAAATAGCAAGTTAGCCTATAAAAGTAGCGGATGAGTTTTGATCCGCCACATTACGAGTATTAAACAAGTATAGAACATGTATTGAACAATGTTGAATATGGTTTCATCTGGTAAGGTTACAATATTAGAGAAATATTGATTATTATGCATTTTGAAAAGTTATTTAAAAAAAAAACTAATTCGCGGAATTTGGCTAATCTGGCAACTCCGCGACTGGAAGCAATTTTTAAATCGCTTCCAGCGATTAGTTAAAAGAAACGTAAATTGCGAAAACTTTGCGCTGCTTTTTTCCTTTCTTTCAAACTTGTTTCTTCTTATTGCAAAAACGAGAGCAACGGATGCAATACGAATCTTCGCTTCCGTTGGCTTCCAACTTTTTTAAAATTAAAACCGAGTTCAAAATCATACGGGGGGGCATGAGTTAAAAACCGTTCTAAATCGCATTTAGGTAAAGAAATCACGAAATCGTTTTACTGAAAAATATCAGCTTCTCTTTTTTCAATTTTGACAGGGGAAGCAATGCTTCCCTTGCTTCCATTGAGGATACGCCCCTGGGCTGGAGATTAGGGTAACAGCCAAAAAAAGGTAGGGAACCACTGGCTTAGTCTGATGATATGGCTACTGATATAGGTAGACCACAGACATAGCAAAAAGTTTCAAAACAATCAGTAGAAAGTTTGCATTCACGTGATGATCCAATTCCCAACTTATCTGCAATTTAGACTAGAGCTTTTTATAGAACACAGTAAGAAACATTGAATGATTGAAACATTTTAAGTTCTATATTTTTTTGACTAGAATGATAGTAAATAAAAACAATTTGAAATTTCTGTACGTACTCTATACCGCAACTATGACCAAACAAAGGTCATTGTTATGATACAAGCTACAGTTATGAAGCTAAAATGATAGCCACTATGACGTCATAGTTTACCGACCTTACAAGGAATTTAGAATATGAGCTTGAGAAACAGGGTACTAGAAGTTCAAAAACCTTAAATAAATATGTTTTGTTTGAGAATTATTAAAATAAAGTTCAACCAGCCTCATGTTTAAAAAGAATATATATTTCGCTACATAATGAGCATCTTCAGTTCTTATTCAAATAGATTCAAATAGATTCTATTTGAATAAGAACTGAAGATGCTCATTATGTAGCGAAATATATATTCTTTTTAAACATGAGGCTGGTTGAACTTTATTTTAATAATTCTCAAACAAAATTTTCGATGTGATCAAGTCAACCGCTTCTTGCTGACGGCCTGCCAGGGTTAGGTCTCGGTGTCTCAGAAGACATTCACTTTATAAATATGTTTTAAACGACATTTGTGGAAAAAAAATTGCTAGAAGCATGTTTTAATGAGCAATATCTTTCAAAAAATACTAAAAACTTGACACAACTAATTTTTTGTTACATGGTGTAATTTATCTTAAAAGTGCAACGACACTGCTCGAACTAAACACAACACAATAACATCAAACACAAGAGTGACAAACAGATGTTGCACCAATCAACGCGGAACGCGTCAAGTGACGTGTGAAGAATAATCAAAAACAAGCAAAGCAAAGATGTTAGATTGGGATATTAACAATGATGCCAATTTAATTCAACAAAGTTGTAACTTACATTTTTGTGTTTAGCAAGCACAAGGTTTAGTTTAGCATTCTGTTGTTTTGCAGGTACATGGATTGCAGTCTGCATTGTAATGGGATGTATCATTTTGCTGTTCGTAATTGGCTTATGCTATAAAGAAATATTGTTAAAATGGAAAGGAAACATCTTTGGAGAAAATCATCAACAAGTTAACAGTAAACGCAATAAACTCAAACAAGTGTCATTCTCCAATAGTGTCATCTCTCCTAGCACATCTCATGTCAACAAAAGTACCCTTAATGGCACTCATCATTATCAAAATCATTTAAACCAGATATTTGCGCCTCCAAACAACGTAGCCGCTTATGAGGAAATTTCAGCTGATAAACCAAGTGACGTCAATGCAGCAAGACAACAAGTAAGCCACATGAATGTTGGCAACTACAGAGAGGAAACCAACGTTGAAGAGAAATATGAATTTATGGCACTTGATGGAGCTTATGTTGATCTTGAATAAACTAAATCAAAGTTTCTTGTTAATGCAAAAAGGATGAAGGGCTTAAAACACGGAAAAAACTTTTTCCTGCTGCTTAACGACATTTTGTGCAAAATCATTCCTTTGACCATGATCTTCCATCGACGTTACGATTGATGAATTCATATGGCGCTACAATGGACATGTCATTTGATTAAAACAAATCTGATTAAACAGAACATGAATAGTTAAGGGCATTTTAAAAGTTATTTTTCACTCTACATTACATTTAGATTTTCATTTTGCATATTCAATTTATACTTGAAAATTTTGCTTAAAATTATTAGTCTGCTTTTCTTTCAAATTCAACTTTAACCTTGGTTTTAGGATACAACAGCCTATATTCTAAGACCTCTGGTAAAAAAATTCTTTATATTGTATTAACTCTATATCCATATATGCACATTTCACTTGTTTTATAATTATAAGCAGGTGATTGCCAACAGAAACTCTTTTAGCAATAGTTGTAACCAGTGCCGGTCTTTGGGGAGCGCAAACCGTGCGATCGCACAGGGCCGCAAATTAGGGGCCCGCAATTTACTCAGAAAATGCAGTAATCCGAAAAATGCGAAAGAAAACATGATCTTATCCTTCTGCTATGCCACCGGACAGCACCATTTTACAGTATTAGTGATTTCCCTAACCACGAATCTTTTTTCATAAACACGAAATATATTTCTTAACCCACTCTTTAATTCTGAATATATATATATTTGGTGGTAATCGCTTCTAGCTATTGCGTCCACTTTACAAAAAATAATTTAAGTGAAAACTGCAACAACTTTAAACATACCGACGAAAATCGTGATTGAGAGCAAGGATATCGCGTTTAATGGAAAAATCCCTAATGCGTAATTGCACAGTTGGGAAAATTCGTGGATACTACAAATCTTTCAATTGCATGTTTATTTTGGACTAAATTTAATTACATTTGACATGGTTAGCTCCTGCATACTTACTGATTATTTTCAGATAGTTTCATCTGAAAAAAAAACACCAAACCTTGGTGTAATGCAGGGGTCACCAACCTTTTTTTCACGCGGGCCGCTTTGGCACTAAGGAGAGCTGTGGCGGGCCGCACTAATAAAATTTTAGGTAGGTTGATTCTTATGCTAGAAAAGAACGCATTTCGTACCCAGTACCCAGCGTTACATTTTGTTAATATTTATCTTAGAATACCGCACCAACAAAATTAGTCGAACAACGCTACTGCCAGGCCAAGCTCTTTTAACAACACTTTTGACTTTAACAATGCCTAATAAACGAGGCCACTTGTTTTGCGCACATAGCGAGGCGAGCGGTTTCATCAGAATATTCATCGCCAAGGAAGAGTATGGTGTAACTTCGCTTCACAAAAGATACAGTATCTTGCAAGTTGCAATTAACTGTTTCAGTAAACAAGGAAATGTTTGACACATCGCAATACAGGCAACACTAGTGACCTGTAAACATACGGTATCAGCGAAAAATAGGTTTCAATAACAGGGAGAAAGAAACCATGCAGGCACAATGAAACAAACGCTTGTGGAAATTACCGAAAAAAAAAACGCTTCTATCGTAACTCATGAACAGTGGTTCCCTCTAAAAAAGCAATGAGTTGGTTTTTCATCCTTTTTGTGAGAGTTTATAAAACCCCTCTTTCTTTGATTATTATTAGACAACTGTCACTTGCGGTGCTTATCAGCATTCAGCATGGCAAGAATTGTTGATTGACAACATTTTGCAGTACTAAACTAAATATTTTCATAATACAACCAGAAAAAGTCTTTAAATTTATATACAATATTTTGCCAATATATTATAAATTGAGTTGGCACACCGACCTATTTTGCCAACAAAAACTTGCATAAAGGAACACTGCTCGTGAAACACAATAAACGTGAAACGCACACTAGTGTTTACTTTACATAACATTTACAAACTTAAAATAAGCAACCTTATGCTCACAGACAAGTTCGAAAACAGACGTTTTAATCAACCACTGCGACAGTGTGGCTGGACATCGCATTGGAATAACTTTAAGCGACCCCTACCTAGAACAACAATCTGATTGGTCGGTCGGTGGAATCGTTTACAAAGCGAAAATATGCTTCCCGAAAAGTATATTTTGCCTTCATGCTCTTTAACTCCACAAGAAAAGTATTTTTGGTTATACTTGTACGCTGATACCTTGCGCCGGCCGCACATAGCAGCGTGGTAGGCCGCCAGTTGGTGACCCCTGGGTAATGGATCCCGAAAAGCGATGTTGGTCCATAGGACAATATAAATTACCACGGGATCCGCAATTTTCCTAATTCTTATTTATTTATTTAGTGCAGAAATATCATTCTAAACATTTTAAAGACTTGGGAACACAATAGTTGACATACGAAATTTATTAATCAAATTAAAATCAGAAGAAACACGAAAACAACACTGAAAAGATCTTCAAATATCTTGATTCGCTCTGCGTGACTAAAACTCTATCAAACTAATTAACTCTATCAGGCTTAAACAACCATTAAACAACTAAGTCAATCAGGCTTAAACAACCAAATTAAAAAAAGCTAACCAGTAACCACTCGCCTACCTCTCCTGCTAATGAATTTACACCAGCTTGCAATATTCAGACATTTGTAAATTTGCCTCCGGCTGTGTACACCACCACACTAGCCTGTTGTATAATATACATGTTTAAATGAGTTTCTACATCTCCAGTGCATATGTAGGCTACATCCTAGGCAAAGGCTGCTCTTCATTACACTTCCTTACCTTTTCCATGACCAGATCAAACCCGATATGCCTAAGGCATGGTTGTTGTCACAGTTTCTTTCTATCTCTTACCAGAAAAGAGACTTGGAAAGGTTCAATGAGGTAGTTTAATGGGTTACAACCAAAAAGCAGTCAATCAAATGTCGGATAGTTCTACTAGTGAAATGATAATGAAAATTATTGAAGGACTTTAACGAATGGTTTAGCACTTCCAGCAACTAATCAAAGTAATAGTAACAGTGAACAACAATAGATTCCAACGCTTACAACTATCAATCGAGTTTAACGTGATCCACTCACAGCTTCTCATACGATTCTAATTTTAATCAGAAATTATATTAGCATCAACTTTGCTTTACTCGTATTCAATAACTTCAACTCTCGATCAACAATAATCTTTGCGTCTATTACCAACTGCCACTACTACAACAATAATCTCTCATAATAAATTATACGCAAATTACATCACTATTTATTGCAGGTTGTCTGGTCTAGTAACTTCGAGAAGGTTACGTAATTTTGCAGAACTCTTGTTCTGTCAGGTTGCATTGCACGTAAACATCTTTGTGACGTCATAAACTCTGCACCTGGCAAATCATGAGAAGCAAGCAAAACAAGCTTCCAGATTCGCACGTAGGGTAAAATGTTCTAGAATGACAATTGTGAAAAACAAGAGAATATTTCAGATTTAGATGTTACAGATTGTTCTGGAAATACGTTACATAACAAAGACTTCCCAATCAAAGGTTACTACAGGTCAATAACCGATAATAACACATCGCACAAGAATTTTACAATCAAAACAACACGCTCGGTCAAGACACAAAGCAGCCCGTCGCGAGGCCCGGCACATTGATTGTGACATACACTCTCCCTTAGAATATTGTTGCAAACAATATAACAACACAATCAATAACAAAAAAACAACAGCAACAACAACAAAAGCACGTTATCCAACACAGTGGTATACAGCTGAGCAACTGTCAAGTTAATCAATGTTTATTCGACTCATATAATCGGCTACAATGTTGTCCTTGCCCGGAATGTCTTCAATGCGATAGTCGTACACTTGCAGTGCCAAAGCCCAACGCATTATCCGATCGTTTTGAAATTCGGCGTGGGAAAGGAAAGTTAATGGCTTATGATCCGTTTGCAAAACAAATGGTTTTCCCATCAGAAACAGACGGAATTTGTTAATGCCCCAAATTATTGCAAGGCATTCCTTTTCTATCGTTGAGTATTTCTGTTCGGCATTGGTCAGCTTCTTACTGGCATAGGTAACTGGATACAGTTTGTCATTGTGTCTCTGCATCATCACTGCTCCAATACCAACGTTTGATGCATCGGTTCGCACGATGAATTCCTTATCATGGTTGGGCAATTTCAGAATTGGTCTTTGCAGAAGACTTTCCTGTAGTATTCGATAAGTTTCCTCTTGTTCTTCTTTCCACATTACGTTGTTTGGCATCCCCTTCTTGGTTAGATCACTTAGAGGTGCAGCAATTGTAGCAAAAGATGGAATATGATCCCTGTAATAATTTAGCAAGCCAAAGAAAGAAAGCACCTCCTTTTTAGTCTTGGGAATTTTTGCATCACGAATTTTCTTTAGGTTATCTTCATTTGGCGTAATCCAATCATATCCTACTCTATGACCCAAAAATTCCACATCCTTGGTCGTAACAACGCATTTTGACGGGCGGGCTGTTAAATTAGCGACACGAAGGTGCCCAAACAGTTCGTCGAGTGTCCGCACATGTGTGTCCCAATCTTTAGTGTGTATAATCAAATCGTCAATGTAACTTTCCACATTATCCATTCCGGATAGAATCCTTTTGATTGTGCGCACTAACGTCGCCCCAGAGTTTTTCATACCAAACGGCATTCGAATGAACTCATAGATTGCATCTGATGCAACAAAAGCAGTCTTGGGAATATCCTTTTCTTCCACTGGGGTCTGTCAATAGCCCTTACTTAAATCAATTTTCGTGAAATATCTACCTTTACCCAAGCGTTGAAATAAACCTTCGGCCGTGGTCATCGGTTCTGGATGTCCGAATGTAATTTTATTAAGCTTTCGATAGTCGACGCAGATCCGATTGGATCCATCTTTCTTTTTCAAGATAACAATCGGTGAAGCATATGGGGATGTCGACCTTCGAATGATTCCTTGCTGTTCCATTTCTTCCATTTCTTTCTTCAAATTTCCTCGAACAGCGTATGACAAAGAATAAGGTTCAGAACGAATTGGTATATCATTGGTCGCGTTGATTTGATGGCTAGTGACTTTTTTTTTCAGGTAGATCTGAAAATAGCCCCTTATGTTTCCTCAGTAACTTATTAATTTCTTCCCTTCGTACGTCTGGTAGTTTGGATTCAATAACCACATCGTTGACATTCTCTCTTCTATGGCAATTTCCTAACTCTAGTAACTCATCATCATCGACACTATAATCTTCGTTATCTTGATGTTCCATTTAATCCCGCTAATGTTGCAATGGGCTCTGGCACTTGTAAAGAATCTTGGAACATCTGTTTCTTGCTTCTCACATCTTCATCTCGATCAAAGTACAGCTTCAAAAGATTAGCATGATACGATTTTAGCTTGTTACGAACAGAAACCGGAAAGTCATTTTCTCTGACCTTCTTTTTAATCTGGTAAGGGCCTTTCCATTGCATCAACAATTTGTTGTTGTCACTTGGCAGCAAAATCAGCACCTTATCCCCTTCCTTCAAGTTTTTCTTTGTCGTTTTCTGGTTAAAATAATTTTTATGTTTTATTTGGCTTTTCTCTAGCTCCTCCTTGGCAATCTACATAGCTTCTTCTAGACGTTCCTTAAGTTCCAAAACATATTGATAGCTAGTTTTTACTTCTGAAGAATCGGATTCATTGGTTCAGAATTCCCTTAGAATCTTCATTGGTCCTCTAACGGTCCTCCCATACAATAGCTCAAAAGGGTAGAATCCAGTTGATTCTTGGGGTACCTCTCTGTATGCGAACAGCAAGGGATTAACAAATCGGTGCCACTGTCCAGACTGTTCGCTGCAAAGCCTCCTTAACATTTTTTTTAGTGTTCCATAAAAACGTTCCACCAATCCATTACACATGGGATGGTATGGAGTAGTCCTGAGCGACTTAATGAAGAGTAAACGAGACACCTCTTTCATGCAATCAGAAACAAATTGTGTCTCTAAGTTGCTCAAGACCTCCTCAGGTATACCCAGCCTATTGTAAATATCAATCAAAGCCTCAGCTACAGTTTCAGTATCTATCCTTTTCAATGGTACAGCTTCTGGATACCTTGTGGCGTAGTCGACTAGGGTCAGAATGTAACGATGAACATCATCACTAACGGGAGCAATCGGTCCTATCAAATCGATTGCAACTCGTTTAAAAGGTAGATCAATTATCGGCATCTTCCCTAAAGGAGCTCTTCCAAAACTCCCCTTCGAAACTGTTTTCTGGCATATATCACAAGATCTACAGAAGCTGAAGCTAACAACGTCACTATGCACTCCTGGCCAAAAGACATTGGTATTGATTCGATCTTCCGTTTTCTTTACACGCATATGTCCACCAAAAATGGAGTCATGAGCAATCACCATCACTTGTTTTCTCAATTCTTTTGGCACTACAATTTGGCTCCATACTTCTCCAGTGTCAAATCTTTTACGTTTTCGACAAAGGATTTTTCTACACTTCTCATAGTGAACTTCAAAATTTCCTCTTTTAATTGGGTCTTTCATACTAACAAATTTCTTCAGAGTCAGGTCGTTTTTTTGAATCTCAGCCAATTTATTTCTCGTAACGGTTAATTTGGATTGTACCTCAGCTACCTTTAGAGGCTTTACATTATCTTCCCTCTTCCTTGCCTGTGCCCTCGTAACTGCGGCGGCAGATATACCCCACTCCGGATCAGGTTCACCAGGTGCCCTTGCTTCATCCACATTACCAATCACTAGATCAAGCAAAGGCCTTTCTAAACACAAGGATTCCACAATTCTGGTAAGGTAAGGAGTATCGATATGCACTCTTGCTAAATGTCCTTGAATTAGAGTGTGATCAATTGCCCTGGTACGATTCGTTTTACCAGTCAACTGATCCTCACTGACTAAGCTTCTTTTAATAATTATACCGTACATCCAGTGTCCTGTAAAACCTTTACCTCCTTATTTCCCACTTTCCCATCCACTATGGGCGAATTAGTGTCAATTTGTTTTACTTCACATATATCCTCCATTTTCTTTTGTGACCAACCACCACTCCCATCTGGCATCTCCTCTTCTGGCAATAGTCTTCGAATTTGCATAGCACATCCCACTTGGTGAGCTACAGTACCGGTCACGTTCCTCAACGGCTGATGTGTAGTTTGTGAACGCGGTTTGTCTCTGCATGCCTTCGTTTCATGCCCATATCTACTGCAAAAGTTGCACCACTTTCGTCCATCCCTAGATTTAATTCGACAATCAATAGACTTGTGACCTATCCCATTACATTTAAAGCAATGTATGTCGCTGGTAGAAAGGCTCTTGTGAAAACTACTTGTATGACCTTTATCGATATTACCGTACGTCGAAATGGTTCTTTATGCGCCAATTTCTTGCCATGAGCAACCAAGTAGGCTACTGTTCCGCCACACTGGCTATGTCTTCTAGAGTCTTTGGACTTCTCTCTATTAAATAAACAGAAAGACCTTTGAACACGATTCTGTAAATTGCTCCTTAACAATAAGGTTTGCCAACCCGTCCAATGATTGATCAGCCCCAGAAAGTTCAAACCATTTTAACAAAAGGTTTCTTAAACGTTCAATAAATTGACCTGGGCTTTCGTGTCGTTCAGGCCTTGCCTCACAGAATCTTTAACAGAATCCATGCTCGGTAAAATTGTATCGCTTTAACAGAGCTAACTTCAATCTTTTGTAGTCCATGGCCTCTTCTTGTGAAAGTCTTGAATATACATCAAGAGCTTGTCCCGATAACAACATGCTTAACTGGGTAGCCCATGTCGACTTTTCCAATTTGGCTATTACAGCATATCTTTCAAATCTTAACAATTAATTATCTAACTCATCTTTTTCATCAACAAATGATGGCAAATCTGGACGTCTAACTTGCGCCACAATAACATCTCGAACATCTCGAACATTGTCGTTAGTAGAATTAGATCGCTCACCAATGACCAGTTTTTGTTTTTCTAAATCAAGTTTTAACTTTTCCAATTCATATTGCGCTTTTCTTTCTTCAGCTTCTGCTTCGCGTTGTGCCCGTTTCTCTTCAGCTTTAAGTTCTGATTTCCTTACTTCATGTTCTGCTCTTCTTTCTTCTTTTTCATCAGCTTCTCGCTGAGCTTTTTGATCCATTATCTTGCGATACTCTTCCATCACAAACTGAGACTTCTCATTCAGTGGCGCCGCCAGACCTTCAACATTGGGAGGGTAAAATATTGACAGTGCAAGACAGTAGCGTAGTCAGGAATTTTGAAAGGAGGGGTGTTGAAGGCCGGTGGGTGAAGCCCGATGGCGTGTTCGCCGAAGGCGACACTTAGCGGCGGGGGCTCTGGGGGGCCTTCCCCAGAAATTTTTGAAAATTTCTTTTCAGTTTGGTGCATTCTGAGAGCATTTTCAACAAAATTGTGGGTATGAATATTCCTGTAAAATGGTGCTGTCCGGTGAATTTCGCTATAGTGATATATTTCGCTATAGAATTTCGCTATAGAATTTCGCTATAGTAATAGCATCTTCAGCTTATTCAAATATAATTATTATTACAGTACTAACAAGCTTCACTGAGTAAAAACAAGCTTCACTGAAAGTAAAAACAATCAATTAAAACGCCAACCACAGCCAGCTAAATCTGCTGATTTTACATCGATTCAACGTTGTAGGGCGTTGAGTCGATGTAAAAAATGCACGATCTTGCTCGCGGGGACGCAAATCTTCCAATTTAAAAGCAATAAGCAATGCAATATCCTTAGAAATAAAAGAAAAAATTTTTACTACAAGTGAAACGTATTTTAACGTCTAATAAACGTAGGAATATGTTTACTTTAGTTGCATTATTTCGTCATACTGCAGTTTTTGCATCTTAATATGTATATAATATGATTGCTCGCTCATTGTGTGTTTTAAACTTTATATTGCGCTTGAAATCTTCGTAGATAGGATAAAGAAACTTTAATAAAAAATCATTTAACACCGGTTCAATAGAATAAACTTTAACTAATATTAACAGGACTATAACATATACCAAGCTGTTGAAAACTCGACTGGGAAAGCAAAATGTGGCATCCTTAGCTTCTGAACACTCCAGCCAGAAATATTCATCAAACCACTGGTTACTTACTGAATTAATTTAGTAGACTTCGTTGAGTTAAATCTACATTATATCCTTGAAACATTGAATGACCCACTGCTGTATGCACTGCCACCACTCAAGAACCATGCAAGAGCAAATCTGCTGAACAGCCGGTAACAATTTTTACGTGACAGTCAGCAGGAGAAGTACGTGAATAGAATCACAAAATGGTAAAAAAAACAGCAGCAAGAAGAGCAAGTTTAAAATAAGAGAAAGTTTTTACCCCCCCCCCCCCCCCTTGCACCTTGAGTTGACTTTAGGTTGGGATCCAAATATTGAAAAAATAATAACAATATGTAATAATATAAAAAAATTAAAAAGATGATGCCAAAACATTCGGGGGGCAGATGCCCCGCCTGCCCCACCTCTGCCGGCGCCACTGTTCTCATTGCCACTCAGCCCCATTCGTTCAGCCGTGCTCCGTAAGTCTTCGATCAATCTCATTTTTGATCGTATCCGCCATCTGCTAGGATGGGTAGGCAATCCGTCTGGGTGGGACGCAGGCATCCAGTCACAGTACGCAATGCGTCGTTGATGGCGGTGTCCATCTGGTAGGTATGAGAACTACGACAACAGACCGGTGCGCAGTACTCAGCGGTGGAGTGAACAAGGGCTAGGGTAGCTGTGCAAAGAGTTTTAGCACCAGCTCCCCAACCGGAACCCGCCAATCGCCTCAAAAGTGCGACGCGTGTAGATAGTTTTTTGCGCAGTGATTCCAAGTGCCGGCGGTACGTGAGTGACCTGTCCAGGGTTATGCCGAGGTATGTAGATTCGGCACAGTAGGGCAGGCGTTCTCCATCAATGTTGATGATTATCTCAGACTGTGCCTCCCGGTTGTTAAGGTGGAAGGCCGCCGACACTGTCTTTGACTTGCTGAGCTGTAGCTTCCATTTCTGGAGGTATGCTGATAGTGTTTGCATGTCTTGGCTGAGGTTCCTCTCCACTGACTTCCAGTTTCCTGCTGAGTGCAGGAGTGCCAGGTCGTCTGCATAAGCATATTTTCTGGAGATGGTAGGGGGCAAGTCGTAGGTATATATGTTGAACAGGAGAGGAGCCAAGACTGAGCCCTGTGGGACGCCATTTTTAAGTCGGCGTAGTCTGCTTCGACGACCGCTACCGGTTGTGAGGGTAAAACTGAGGTTTTGCACAAGCTCCATCATCATATGGACCATGTGTCTGTCAGGGAGCAGACGGAGTAACTTGCAGGTAAGGCCGCTGTGCCATACGGTATCATAGGCAGCCGTGAGATCAACAAACACGGCGCCAGCCTTCTTCTTAGCAGAGAAGCTGTCCTCAATGTCTTGGGTCATAAGTGTGACCTGATCTACGGTTGATCGTCCGTGTCGGAAACCAGCTTGTTCACGGGGGAGCTGCGGATCTATTATTGGTTCGACACGGGCGTAGATGAGTCTCTCGAGGATCTTGAAGGGGATGCAGAGCAGTGAGATTGGACAGTAACTATTCGGGTCCCCTGGGGGCTTTTTCGGCTTAGGAACTGCAACCACAAGGGCTCTTCTCCAGATTCTGAGAATTCTCAGGTAGCGCAACAGCAGGAAAGGAAGTCTTTTAACCATGACTTTAAGGAGACAGCAGCATGGAGTATCAACTCCGGGCATAGGTGGTCAGGGCCCGGGGCTTTACCTGGCTTTATGTGCTGGAGAGCGGCGGAAAATTTTTCCGGGGTGAACTCACCCGAGATGTTGTCACAGAGGTCCGTCATTTCTTGTAAGACGGATCTATCTCATTCACGGTCTCTCGATTTGTATTTCCCGTTCTCCACAAGTTGTGAGGCAATGGAATTTGCTGAAACGCAACATTGTTGACGAGAGGCACGTGATCTGCCAGTTAGGTTGTTCAGTGTACTCCATGCTATGCGGCTGGAGTGCGTGAAGTCGATTGATTCAACGGCTTCTGTCCAGCGCTCTTTCCTCTTTGAGTCCAGCCTTGGCAGCAGAGCTGTGGCTGAGCTGTTGGTGTCATTGCCCTGGGGGGCGTGGAGAAAGTCGGAGTAGAGGCTTTCGCACTCCTTATCCCAGCACGGTATATAGGTCTTTCGTCGGCCGCGGGGATGGATTGTTTTGCCGCTGATGTTATTGCATCACAAAAGTCCTGGTAGGCTTCTTCCACGTTGTTGGTGTGAGGGGATGGGAGATACTGTGTGGCTTCATTGGTGAGGAGGCTATAGTACTCCCAGTTAGCCATTCTGAAGTTCCATCGCTTAACAAGCTTGCTCGGGACAGGCATTATGAGCGTTGGAGCCGTGGTAATCGAGGTTCGATGTTGGGATCTGGGGAACTTCTCTAGTACACGTCTGTCCGGTTGGCAATTATCGGGGTCATCACTTGCGAAAGCCAGATCGGGGTTTGTACCAGTGTTCCAGCGTCCGGAGAAGAAGCTCGCTGCACCCTTGGGATCGTGCAGTAGGGTGAGGTTGTTATTGGCTGACCATGAGGCCAGGCTTTCTCCGTCGGTGTTGGTGGTGTTGTAGCCCCAGTCAACGTGGTGGCAATTAAAATCGCCAGCATAGAGGCTCCATTGGGGGAACACTGGGATGGCTGTTGGTGTTAAGCGTGAGGGTGGTGGCTTATAGACATTGATGATGCGATAGCCTGATATGTCTATGTATTGTATAGCCACTCTATCTCCGATTGGGCACTGGACTGGTCTATTGGCGTCCAGCTCAGTTGCTCATGGACAAATGTGGCAAGGCCGTGTTTCCTGCTGATGGTTGCGCCTACGAGTGTGAAGTTGGGTAATACCAACTTATCTGCAGATGTGCAGTTGGTCTCCTGGAGGAGAATAACGAGGGCCTGATGTTTTGTGGCCAGATACTCGGTGATGCTGAGCTTGCTGGCCGTAATGCCCTCGGTGTTCAGCTGCAGTACGGTGGGTCGTCGGTACTTTTCGACAGAAGAGCTGCCGCGCCCTGAGAAGGGCGTTTCTCTATCTACCCTGCGCTGTACTCGGACCTGGTTTGCTCGAGTGTGACAAGCTTCGCTTCGCATATATATTTTTTTTCTTGAAGATATGGTACTGACAGGAGGGACCACGAGAAGGTGCTTGTTCTTACCCCCCTCTCTCTCTCTGCACATGGAAAAGCTTTTCTTAAAGCATACTTTGTATTGTGACTTTATTTCAAATCAGGACACTTAAACCCAACGTATTCGTTTTTGTCACTTGGAAACTTCGATGTAATGGCCGAATCGACGCATGACATCAGAGGCACACTGATTGATCTACCAAGATAACCCCAGATCCACCGAACAAACTGTCTGTAGGAAATGTGCTTATAGCATCTGTAGAAACAACTTTTGGTTATATGTACTCTTGTATCTCCAAAATCCTAATAAAATAAAAAGCATCAGTCAGCTACCAGAATTGCATAAAGTAGCAGTCACATTCATTGTGACAATATTCTAACTGTACCTTTCGCAACATGGCAGACATCACACACATGTTCAACTTCTGGCATGTGATCCCGCATACATGCAATGATTTGTGGATGGCGGTCAGTAACGAGAAGTTTCACCCGCACATCAAAGCCACATCTCTCAAAGAAATCCATACATTTAACTAGCCCAGCCTTTTCCATCGCATTGCTGCCACCACATACATTGCTCTGCAACAACATTAAACATATCAATTTTGCACAATCTGCTTTTATCTACTCTTAGCGGGAAACGCAATGGCCGCGAGTGTTGTATGTGCCGATTCGATAGGAGACGGCCATGGCCGCAAATTTTTCTTGACTTTGCAATGGGAAGCATGTACATTGTACAGCCAAATACAACTTGTATTGTTTCATTGAATTTCCTATAGGTTCTGCTTTCTTTCAGAAATAGCTAAGCATCAATAAATCATCATTACGTTGCTGGTTTCTGGCCGAAGTTGGCCTGTCTACGAGCAGTTTTGAGAAAAGTACCCATATTTCAAATCAGTCGCGTTTGTACATTGATTCAACGTCTGTATGTTCACACTGAAACGACCATTTATTAGGTTTTAATGAACTGAGAAACGAAGTAAATCTGCAAAACACAAGCCAATAATATAAAACGAACAAAGTAAGTTAGTCTCACACGATCAGAACTTAAAGTAACAAAAGTCCCTTTAACTGAACACTCCAAGAAAAGCTCTTATGAAAATAGGTTTGCTGAGATTGAATGAGCCGAGAGGCGCGAGCAGAGAAAACAATCAATGAAAAGCGCGCTGAGCAGAGAAACTATAACGTACAAACATACGTAAAATAAACGTAAATTTGTTATAAGATACACTGGCTTTTTAATGAGTCATGTAAAAGAAGCTGGATTTGCTATCTAAAGTATAAAATGTACTGGCTGAAATCCATACCTGAAGAAGTTGCAAATCCACTATTTTATTCAATCTTGTGTCCATGATTGTGTATGTGCCGTACTTCCCACAATGTCCAGGAGAATCGACCCTTCCATCTCCCGCTAACATGAGGTCAATACCATCACCTTCCACTTGTTGAAGTACAGTATTTTGCTCTTCTCGCCACATGCGATAAATAGCTCTTCCGTGATTTTGGTAGACCTAATATGTGCCATTTTGTCGAAAATGACTTTTTTGCATTTTTCTACGTTTAAAGACTTCATGCATCTCCTGACAAAAAATTGTGCCCTGTAGTATAGTTTTCGAGATAATTGGTGGGTAAAACCTAACATATTCTAATCTGTGCAAGAATAATTTTCTGAAACCTAACATATTCATCTACTCCAATCACGTAACAGGATATCGTCACGTGACAGCCATAATTTCAAAAGCAATTGCAGCAGGCTATTTCACAACATCTTACATCTCTTAGAGTTGCGTGAAGCGGATTTAAAAGCGTTTGATAAAGTAGATTGGGCGAAAATGTTGTCAAGCACTCAGTAAGCTTAATTATGTAGGCTAGCCTAAAAATGTCCATCCGAACACACTAGCTTTTCTTTTCATTAAATGCCGTATCATTTACGTCTCGCCGATCAGTTTGATTTTTCGTAGCCTACTGGTGTACTGATGGCTTAGTTGACTTTACGGTACGCTAAATCAGGGGTCCGCAAATAGTGGGTCGCGACCCAAATTTGGGTCGCGAGACCATTCACAGTGGGTCGCAAAACGGTTTAAAATTACCATAATATAACTTGTATGGCAAAAATAAATACATTCATATAGTTTTTGATGTGCTGAGTTTCGTACAATTTGGTAGGCTACAAGAAAATTTATACTTTCGATTGTAGTAGGCTACAGTAGTTAAGCCCACGGTTATATTTATAGCCTGGAAGACAGCTTGAGCCAGGGCATGAAAACTCTCTCAGCTTATCTCCCGAACTGGCGACTGAAACTTAGCGAAAACAAAACTTTGGCGGCAGCTTTCCACCTATACAATCGGGAAGCTGATCGTGAGCTACATGTTTAGAACAATGGAAAACCTCTGACCTTCTGCCCCGAACCAGAATACCTTGGGGTGACACTAGACAGATCGTACACATACCTGATACCTCCACCATTTGGTGTCACTGCGCAAGAAAATGACATCCCACGCTGCACTACTCAAGCGCCTGGCAGGCCACAGCTGGGGGGCGAGGGCTGACACTTTGCGTATAGCAGCCTTAGCCCTTGTCTACTCTTCAGCAGAGTAGGCTACTGTGCACCTGTTTGATGCTGCAGTGCACACTGCCATAACATCGGCACTGCCATAAACAGCGCCCTGCGCTCAGTTACCGGATGCCTGCGTCCCACACCATTGGATAATTTTGCCATTCTCGCTGGCATCCAACCTTCTGAGCTTCGTCGCGAAGAAGCCACTTTGTTTCTTGGCCGACGGGCACTAAAGCCTAACCATCTTCTCCACCACAAGATCTCTGCTTCCTCAAACCAGCACCCCAGTCGACTGAAGTCAAGACAACCATTCGTGCCAGCCGTTCAACTTCTGATCAACGCAGCAGATGAACTTCATCTCTGCGGCTACTTGAGCGGACTATAAATGGAATTCTGAAAGGAAGTCAAGTACCACCGGACTTCATTCGTTCATCCCTAACGCCGACACATGCCCCATCGGCCTGACACTACAAAGACAAGCATGCGTGCACCTCAACCGTCTTCGTAGGCTACGGGCGTCGGGTTTTTCCGGTCAACCATGCGCCATTGGGAAATTGGCCTCTTCCTCCTCCTGTGAATGTGGTGCCGAGGAACAGACTGCAGACCACATCATCAATAACTGTACCATCTTCAAGGCACCTAACGGAGTGGAAGGTCTGCGTGTCATGGATGATGAAACTAAATACTGGCTGCTCTCTAGTAGCCTTCCAGTGTAGTCCGGGAACATCTTGAGTCTGGGCTGGTAAAAGGATAGAGTAGACCCTCGGCCCCAGAGGCTTGCACGACGACGAAGCGCACGGTTAATAGGTCCACCCGCTTATTAAGCCCAATTTGGTCCATTCCGGAATTACTGAAGGTATAGTAGTGGTAGAAAATTGTCTCCCGCAACCAAAGTCGTCCGGTCCCGATGTAGCCTTAATAAGTGGGGACGACCGTATTGGAATTGATATTAATTTACAAAGTGTTTTGCTCAAAATTATATGCTTCCGAAACGTTTGGGTCGCGAAGACTTCGAACGATTGCTTTTTGGGTCGCACCAAAAAGTATTTGCGGACCCCTGCGCTAAATAACTTAGCTTGCATATGATTATTAAGATTTTAAAGTGCCTCTGACAGGTAAATAAATTCGCTAAATTTACGTAAGATACCAAAAAGATGACACTAACAAACTTCCCTGACCAGCAAATCGTAAAAAATATCAACAAGCTACTAAGTTACACGCTTGCAAACTTTGGTTGACATCGGCGAATCTGGCAATCATTCAATTGAGAAAATAAAAACGGCAACAACGCTGTGACGTCACAGTAAGTGGGAAGGATACATTCTTTCTCTGTGATGACTTGGTAAAGTATGGTACGGCTACTGCAAAACGTGAATGTGTGGGGCTCTGTTGGTCTAAAGCATGTGCAAATTAAGAATTACTGAAATGAAAAAGTGAACTTATTATTACTATCAGGTTTCGATCAAATAGGTTGAGTGTACGTTTATCAAACAGCATCTCAATTCAATTGAAATTGCAGTTTCATAGGGCTACAATTTTCATACTTTTTTATTTGTCCTAATCTGGCTATAGCCATTTGCAGTGTAACAACAGTATCTCACAAGCAGTACCTTTAATTTATGGTTGAGACAATGCCTACAAATTGCTGTTCATGTGACATTGTCAGTGACAAAGACCGTGTGCTTTCTTTTCCCACTTTCCCACAAAACAAGGTAGGCTACTGAGAAGAAAATGATCAAAGCTTTCTTCAAGTGTTCGAAAGTGGGATGGGCCATACAAAACTAGTCGTATATGTTCACTTTACTGAAGATGATTTTGTTAATAGCCTACCACTAAAGTAAAAATGCCTACAGGCATGTGTAGGAGTGTATAGCCTACTACAAGGTGATGCTCTCGGAAGCAACAATCGGATTGTGATGCCGTCATGCATTGTTTGGCGAATCCGAAACAATTTTCCAGATCCAGATGGCCATTACACAGGATTTCAATGGCCAACTGAAGGCACATTATGAGAGAGAAAGAGAACTTTTATTTATTTTTGAATAGTGATGATGAATTAAATATGAATGATGATTCGTACGATTTATTCATTTTTCACTTAAAGTATATTTTAGGTTTTGTAGGAACGTATCCAGTACAGTTTTATTAAACTGCAAAAAACAATAAATCTTCGAAAAAAGCAACCGCTTGTACCAACTCCGACCAAACTGTGATCCACCTATTACATCTAAGAAGAGTTTGTTTCATCCGTTGCTAACGACGTCCACTTAGGATGACGTAATACCACCAAAGTCGTCCCAGAGCAGTGAAATATGGAGTTTCGCCTGTGGTGGCGCTGCGGAGCAGTCGTTTGATTAAATTACGCCCTAACCAGTCGAGCTACGAGGTTAAGATTAAAAAGTTTGCTATGTGTAATTCTGCGCTAGGAAATGCTTTAAAAAGTTACTATACTTGGATCCAACCTGTCAGGGGCACTTTAAAGCAGAGGCTCGGGAATACGCTACTCAGTGTGTAAGTGTGTTTGGTCATTTTTAATCAACCGTCCCAGATGCTGTGCAGCCAATGAGCCAATGTAGTATGGTAGCCTTAAATCAGGGGTGACGAACCTTTTTGCGGTCGCGGGCCACTTTGTCAATTACACATGAGTTATAGGGCCACACAACTTAGCGGTTGTCAAAATTCTATGACGTCATAGATTGGAATCGACCAAAAATACAAGGTGAAGTTGGTGAATAGTGTTAACAACTTTGCCTTATAGCTTTCCTATTTTCTAACTTTAAACCTTGAAAGTTAGTGTTTAGGGTAAGAAAATAGCAAAGGAAAGGTGTACCAGTGAATGCATAAAACAGCTTTGAGATATCTTTTCTTTAATGCATGAGCGATTGTCAAATCGCTTTGCGGGCCTCACAAAACTTTGACGTGCTGCATGCGGCCCGCAGGTTCGTCACCTCTGCCTTAAATGAAGGCATGGTTTTAAGTAGGCTACCAGCAACTAACTTTGAGTCAGCGATAGCCTTTAACCTAGCAGGCTTTTGTGATATCAGCAAAGTCATCTAGAGATTACAGTGATGAAATGATACAGAGTTCTGGGAGTACTTTAGGTACCGGTACTTCAGTACCGGTACTTTAGGTTTGATTTAGGCTTACAAAGCCAACATAGTGTGGTCAAAGTCAACATTTAGCTTATATGAGGCTTTATCATACAAAAACATAACATTAAATAAGCCAATAAGGCGGTTAAAGTCAACATCGAGAGTATATATTAGGTTTTATCATACAAACCTAATACTTTTTTTATAACTAGTTATCTGGCAAAACCAAATATAAGCCATATTTTAATAAACAAACAAAAACCTGGCTCAAATTTCATTCTTAAAAATTTTGTTTGGTTGTCCTCTCCAGCCTTCCAAAAGTCAACTTCGAGTGTTTTACCTTGTTAATTTTACAGCTATAAACACAAAAAGTCGTTTATCTCGAAAACTTGAAAATGGGGATATTAGGTTGTGACAAATCACGGGAGAGCTGGTTGGACATATTTTTTAGACAGGTTATAGAAGGTAGTAGTTGAAATACTCTGAACATTCAGGTAGCAAGCATCCTCAGTGTTTTGACGTACGATAAGCCGTTACCAAAGATGGAACCCACAGCCAGAAGTAATACACTTCCTGCTGGGATCTGTCCCATCATTGGCTGATTTGACCAGACTCTGAAATAGTTGCACTCAGGCATAGAGCAAACTTCTGTTATGGTTATGCAATGCATGTCCCACAACCAGCAACAGTTGCATTTGTAGCAGTTTGGCAGACTGGACAAATCTTGAACAATTCCATCAGCTGTGTAACAACTAGCAAATCCAATGTAGCCTACTTCTTCTCGTCAATTGGAGAAGTGTTTGACGAGGAACTGGAAGATCTAAATACTGCAAGTGAACTATTTTAGATTATTTTAGAGCAACACCAATGTATTGGTGAGTTGGTGACAGCAAGAAATATAACTCAAACTGCACAAAAACTTCTTATCAATGACATTATTTAAAGAAAAGATTGAGCCATGAACCCTTCCGCTTACTGTATGTGTGTGTTTCCATACATCAGGATTCAGGAAGCATTTATAAAATATCTATAACAGATAACAGTATCATTGTTTACAAACTTACCCCGGCTTTTCACTACGTTCATTGGTAGACACCTCCGAAAATGTATATATTTATTGATAAATTTGGATCGTGCATTTCATTATCTTCAAAAGATATGTCTTGCAAAACCATTCTTGTTTTTTTGGGAGTGGAAGTAAGGTAATCTGATGGAATTAGTTCTCTTTCTTGCAAGTTACAGGTCACACCTACAGATTGTGTTGATACCAGGGCATTAGCCTGAGTTGCTGCAATAAACATATTTCAAATCAAGCAAAGCAACTTTTACAGTATTATTTGGCATCACTTCTCTTTCCAATGCTATTAAAATGTACACTACTGTTATTTCATAACATGTTATATTATAGAGTTAAAGTTTCTTACCTTTCGCCGCACTCATTGGCTTCAAGGCAGCTTGGCATCCTTTTGATGAACAAACACGGAAATCTAACACGTCATATTGTGTTGCAGCATCACAAGTAACCGTTTCTGTTTGGTATGATACATTAGAATACTGGGACAACTATAAACAGAAGAATGCACAATAGCACATTACAAACAGAACAACAGTAACAAATAAAACCCACATTCATACACTAAACATTCCTGCAATTGAGTGTGTTCAGCTTCTTGATTGTCAACACTAGTGCAAGCCAGTGGGTGCAACCTAATTCGTACCCTGAAAAGATCTAGAGAAAAAATAAAAAAGCCGAAGTCGCTGATCGGAGTTTCCTCAAACAAACAAACAAACAAACTGAAAAGATCGAGAGAAAAAATAGGTGGTCGATATATTCAGATCCTGGGTATTTCAGCATCACGTAGTGGGCTTCGATTGATTTTTGACGATAGCCAGTTATGCCATTCAATGTAAGGGTTTTATCCTTTCTGTCGTCAAAGTAAAGGCCTTCAACTATTGTGCCGAGCGAACTGGGCGCGAAGTGACTCGTCTCTAAACGGAGCAGTTTTCGTGCACGAACGAGCTTGTTTTTGTCGACTATCATCGTCGGATTGAAATCATCCTTTGTGTCTAGTAATGTTGCGGTTGCGAGGGCAGCTGCTGCTAGACTCGGAATTCCATACCTTTCCGCCTCACGCGCAACTTTATGCAGATCGAAAGTACATTGCTTCTGCTCTTCTTCGAGTTCATCTCTGCCGATCGAGCACTCTGAAAGGAAGTGCCTTCTGGGAGTTTCTTCTGTATTGTCGTCATCCGAGTCGTGAGTAGCCTACATTCTTCGCGTTTTTCGGCTCATTTTCTCGCTTCTCTCTCGAAAGCAGTTGCTCCTTCTGCTCGTCCGCCTTCTCAGATTTCACTGCCTCCCAATCCAATGAAACCAATGCGTGCTCCGCGTTGGTCCTTAACGAAATCAACCTCACGTGAGTGCAGCAACTTGTCGTCAACAACGTCGAAAAGAGTGTGGAGGCAAAGACTGGCCTTCACTGAAGTTTTCCATTCAGCCTTCTTTCTCGCCGTGAGAATTTTATTCTTCATCTTAACCATGGCCCATTCCTTCAGAATCTTCTTAACACGTAATGATCGGTTATAGGCAAATTGTTCGTAAACAATTGTTCGTAAACTGTTGTTCGTAAAATAAAATCCGTAAAACAATTCTTCGTAAAGCATTTCTTCGTATACATCAAATTTCAACTGCATGCACTAAAAAATGCTTTAGGAAGAGTTGTTTTACGAAGAATTAATTTTACGAACAATTGTTTTACGAACAATTGCTTACGAACAATTGTTTTACGAACAACTGTTTACGAAAAAACGTCGGACACCTAATGATCGCCACTGTGGCGAAATCGTAGATATTTGTTTAGTCGCCAATGCTTCCGCCAATTAGCGCAGCTCCATTTCCTTCTTGTAATCTCCGGTGTCCTCTTTCTTCATGATTTTCGTCTTTCACTGGGCCGTAGCTTCGGAGAAGGTCACCACTAGTGGGGGGGAGTTTATATCCCAGAAATTGCGTAATTTACTGCTTATTTGGACTGTGTTGTGCACAGGCCCGGGTTTAGGGGGAGAAAAGAATGCGGTTGCCCTGGACCCCCTTTTGAAGGGCCTTCCGACTTGAAAAAATGTGACTTTGTGTGATAATTATTTTCTCTCAGCCTTTGAAATTTCTGCAAGATTTTTCAAGGTTAATTTTGACTCACAAGGTGGCGACTGAGCTTGGCGTAAAGGCATTATCAACGGTGTGGGTGATTTTCAAGTTACCTTGTAAAGTTTTACGCGCCCGCGCAAAAAAAACTTTTTTGCACGGGCTCTCCGATCTAAGAGTGCCCTGCCTCCATCAGTTAAACTAGCCCCTGGTTGTGCACCGTCTTCCTGGCGTTCAATTAAAATGTGGTTTTCGACTTCGCCATGTACTCGACGAACCTCCAAAGAAACTCGAGTTGCTAAGCGATCTGTTTCCGAAGGCCCTCCCTACTGTACATTGATTGTGACAGTTGTCTTGCGCAATCTTAAAATTTACCGAAACGCAAAACTTACTATCTCCATCTAGCGGTTGCTGTTTTGAACTTTTATTTGTCACATAGCGCTAGAGTATTACTTCTCGATTCCATTGATGTTTCACTGGTCATTATAGCCTCACCAGAAGAGAATTTATAGCAAAGTTAGTGCAGAAGGTCAGAAAGTTTTCAATTTGATTTGGGAAAAGTTTTTGGGCCTAGGTCAAACATTTGCTGATTGTTGAGATCTGAAAAGCGATTTTTGTCTAATTTTTAGTGCCGAAATAGTGCTAGCAATTGTCTTACCTGTGCCATTTCAGTTTTTAAGTTTAAAGGGCCATTCAAGTCCATTTTCAAAAGTAAGCGGAGAGTTAAAATGCATAAACTAGATATTACTAGATATTCAAGAACATGTTTTACTTGTTTTTATGAAAAAAAAACTTTTTGTTCAAACGCAATCTTGAAAAAAGTATCGATTTTTCAATTCGAACACACGCCGTATGAAGCAATGTCGAAATAAAAATGTTCCTCGGGTGACGTCATACGCGTACTGCTGCTGGGCAAATATTTTGCTTGTTTGAGGTAAGGCATGCGTTTGCAGCAGTGGATAAGATTATTTCAAGTTACTGTACAATTGAAGTTCAAATTTAGTTTATTGTAGGCTTGGTGATAGCTTATATCATTTTACAGACTAGGCCTACACTAAACTTTTTAGTGGACGTTTAACTAAACATTTTGGGCTAGACCTTGCATTGTTTGCAGGAAACAAACAAATGCCATTACCTTCCATCAGTGCCACAGTACCGTATACTGTATAGTTTTGATGGTATTTAACAACAAGAGGTTCCGACAATCAAGGGTTGCAGAGATTTGCATTTATTTTTTACTTCATGATTAGTCAGTGCTACATCCTGTGCTGTGTGCACGATAGGCCTACCTACCAGTCTCAGTATTTACTAATGTATTTCAATTTGTGATTGTGTATTGCCTAGACAATTAAGTAGGCCTATCTAAATATGCATTCTTTCCCATTACTGTGTGAGTAGACTAAGCTAAACCTGTTACAATTCGGTACTCATCATGCCAAATCGGTGTGTTGTATATGACTGTTCAGTGTTCATCTGGCAGTTCTTCTACTGATAAAATTTCTTTGTTCCATTTTCCAAAAAATCGTACCATAAAAAAGAAATGGAACAAGTTTGTAAACACCACAAGAGTGTGGCCAGGATCAACAGAGCCAGCACAATATGTCGACCCATTTCAAGGAAACAGATTTTCAAAATCTTTTTTAATTTGACATTGGTCATGCCACACGTCTCAATTTAAACCGTAATGCATGCCCTTCAAATTTTCCAAACAAAAACATTTCAACAACTTTGCAACCGTTGGATTCAAAGTCCAGTGGAGAGACAGCTCCACAGCAAAATTCCACTTTATCGATGCGACCGGCTGCTAGGAAGCGTCAAGTTCTTGAGGTAATTTTAAGCTAACAATTATATTACTACATGTTTGTTATAAAATACCGTACATAAGTAGCGAAGAAGCATCCTTGAGAAATGGTTTTCCATAAATTTACAATATGTATGCTGCTTGCTGGTATAGCGATTCCCAGCTACATGCAGTTTTAAAACGTCCCATGTATAATTCACCAAGTGCATTAACAAAAAAAGTCCTTCATATATATATTGTTGTTTTCTTTTTCAGTTACTGGCAAGGGATGCACCCAAATTCGTACCTTGAACAATTCCTACCCTGAAAAGGTCGAGAGAAAAAATGTAAAAAAAGCCGAAGTCGCTGATCGGAGTTTCCGCAAACAAACAAAAACTCTTAGGATCATTACCGGAAATTTAAAAATGTTTGTGAAAACTCCAATCAACCCTAAGCTAACCCTACCATTTTTAAAATGTTTGCGGAAACTGCGATCAGCGACTTCGGCTTTTTTTACATTTTTTCTCTCGACTTTTTCAGGGTAGGAATTGTTCAAGGTACGAATTTCGGTGCATCCCTAGCCAGTAACTGAAAAAGAAAACAACAATATATTATGAAGGACTTTTTTTGTTAATGCACTTGGTGAATTATACATGGGACGTTTTAAAACTGCATGTAGCTGGAAATCACTATAACGTTAACGATACTCTGGGACAAACTTTCGCTTGCATGATTTTCGTAAATGTTCTGAGTGGATTTAGGATTTCCATTGACCTATCGTCTTAGGTTTCCACACAAGCTTTACATGCAATATGTGGAGCCCATGATTTGTCCTGATCACCCAGGCGCATTTTAAAGTATGCAAGATATCGTGGCCGTGGCCGAGGCCGAGTGGTTAGCGCGTTAGTGGTTATCTGCATGTTCGACTCCAGCCACCCGCGCTTGCTGTTGTTTCTCTGGGCAAGAAACTTTACGATAATTGCGTCTACCCAGTGATCGATTTCGAGTAATGGGTAGTACCAAATTTAAGTCATAAGAAGAGTAGACAACCGGAAACAGACATTGCCGTCGGCTGCAGCGTGGGTCAGGTGTCTGTCGGAAGGCGTACACCGATGCATAGCGCTCAAGTCCGCTTTCCCGCAATGCAGGATAAAGATAAACAAAACAAACAAACATGCTTGTTTCACAAAACTTGTTATGGTTTGCCTTTGGTTAGGAACAGTATAACTGCTACATAACAAAAAACATCCGGGTTATTTTCACACTTTCTCCTTGAAGATGCCATCCTGCTACTTATTCACACCACAAACAGAATTAACACCTTGCTATAATATGAAAAAATCTGAATATATGAAAATTCAAATAAGAATGAGTTATAGACAAGTTTCACATAAGCTTTAACTTCTACGTTCAGCAGTAGCTATGGCGAACTCTTCACAAAACGTAAAAGATAAAACCGATGTTATATATCAACAAGTGGAGTGGTACTAAACACTCAGGCGAAAGTGAATGTAACCCTGCCTGTGAGGGGTGATTTATGGACAGTTCTTAAAAGGTACATAAGTTGGATGGTCTACCACAGATAGATGGTCCACTAGCCAGATGGTCTAGATGACCTTTTCGACCAGTGGACTATCTAGCTAGGGGGCCTTCTGAGTAGGGTACCTTCTGAAGATAGGTCGGTCACTCCAATGATCATGGTGTCATCATACCTCTCTAAATGTTACAAAATAAAATCATTTCCATGATTTTGACAAATTTTCCAATACTGTTGGCTGATAAGGTCTTTATAAAACGGTAACAGTAAGAGAAAATTCAGCTAAAAAGCCAATAACATAAGAAAAAATATCATGCAAAAATCTCAAAAACCTGATGTGATGGGTAAAATCTGGTGTGATTTCTGAAATCAACAGCCTCAATACACCCCAAATCACATCTTACATTGCAGACACAATTGTTTTTATCTTTTTTGTTGGCCTGTGTTATTATTCGCATTTGTACCTCTAGCGTCCCATTTCTTGTGTTTCGAATCCATCTTCTTGGTTGAATGTATTGTCCTAAAACTTCTGGCCTTTTATATATTTCATCTTTTTTGACATATTGTCCATAATTTAATATTAAATTGTTGTATTGGGAAATTTTTTTTTCAAATTTAATACTTGTTTTATTTTTCATTTGGAGCGCTTACGTCATTAAACAACTATCCAATCCAAAGAACGAAAAATTAAAGCCAAATCAATCTGTAAAATGAAAAACCAAAGCAATCGAAATAAACTTTTTTTCAGTGCAGTGAAGAGATCTCTAAGATCGAAACAGTTGGCCTCTGTCTGCAGTTAGTATTTAGTATAAAGCCTTATTAGGCGCTTTTCAATCATCAAAAAGAGTTTTATAGTCACTTAATTTTCCCTTTGTGTGGAGCTGGCCTACATGTGCTTGAGAGGTTGCTAATCTTTGGTTTTCATTTGTTGATTAGTAATCATCTTTGTGGATCAAGCACAGATCAAGCACATTCCACAGCTTGATATGAGTCCTGGCCCCAGTATGGCAATCAAGATTATTGTGACCCACATCCACTATACCATATTTTTAAGCTCGCGTTTTTGTAGTCAGGAGTTACAAAATCATGGGGTGCCCGGTTTATGCCGTTTATAATACCTATTCATCTTTGTGGATCCTTTTCCTGCTTTATGAGCCAATCCGATAGATGTTTAAATAATAGACTCCTCTTTTTCTTTCCATTTTAATCCTGAAAAATAACTAATCGTTTGGCACTTTGGGTTTCACGTAGTTTTTTGGAAAAAAAATTATTAGATAATTTTAAAAACATGCAAGAGATGTTGTTAACAGAGCAGTGTTAAATTGTTCAATATTGACCTAATAAAATAAACCATAGAAATCGTTTTTTCAGATGCCTCAACTATGTTGGAGTACCGAACTCAGTCAACTGCAGCAATCCTAGCTCTTCTATTCTGATAAATGAAATGTGTCATCTCAAACCAAAGTGCGATATCCGATTGGACTACAGGATATTAGGAGGTGCTTGTCCTGGAGAGCGTAAATATCTCAACATTACGTACAGATGCCTTTCGCAAAGTGGTGAATATGATTTTTGATAATAATGAGGCCTTGTTGCTATAATTATTATTACCATTTCTTGTTGCTATAGAGACGTCAGATATAAGCTATACAGCCCTAGCAATTAAATATTTTAAATTTAAGTTGCAGCATAGACATTACAATGCAGCTTTAAATTGCACAGGCCAGCTGTTCATAGCTGACGTCTGTAAAGTCAGCGACATCGACTTCACTTACTACTTGTAAATAGCCTTGTAAATAAAAATATAGCCTACAGCTTACACTACAGCCTTGTAAATAAAATTTTTAAATATTATCTCTTAACCCTTTCGCTGCTATAGGTATGTCTAGTTCCTGTGCTAAGCCCTTTTTTAGGAAAAAATATGCATTTTCAAATGAATGTGCAAAAAGTACTACAAGAGCTTTTTTGAAAATTTCTTTTGTGTATTCGTTTTTAAAAAAGGTTGGACTAATAAAAACAGGCAAAATTTTAGAGTTTTGCGCAGTTAGATTGTCACGTGACGTCATGGCAGCCATTTTGGATTTTTTCATTTTTGTGAAATTGTGAAGAAAACGTTTTTTTTTGTAATGAAATGTAGTTAGAAAGTCTTTTTTCTTACTAAATATGGATAAAGATACACAAAACGAAAAAAATCAATTACTGAATAACATTTAAAAAATGAAACTGGTAAAAAAAGTAATAAATTAGAAAAAAAAAATTTAGAAAAAAGTATGCATTTCATAATGAATGTGAAAAAAATAAGCTCTTATTAAAGCTTTTTGAAAATTTTTTTTTGTTTTAGATTTAAAAAAAGGTTGAACTAATAAAAAAAAGGAAAATTTTAAAATTTTACACAGATAGATTGTCACGTGACTTCGTGGCAGCCATTTTAGGTGCTTCAATTTTTAGAAAAACTGTAAAAAAAAGTTTTTTTCTAGTAAAATGTTGTTGGAATGTCTTGTTGTTTACTGAAAATGGATAAAAATAAACAAAACGGACAAAAAGAACCATAGGATACCATGTAAAAAATGAAAGATAGCCTACATTGAAAAATAGTTATAGTTTGTAGGCTACATAGTGATTGTAGTCTTCTATCACATAGGCTAATGCTTTTCAATAAATGTTTTTGCTTTCTTTCACAGTACAAACTTCAGGCTGTTGAGTTTGGTGAGAGCAAAATTTAGACATTTACTCGTAGGCTATACGTCTAATGAATCTCTGTTTTTTTCATCAGGTGCAGCCAGGCCCGGATTTAGGGAGGGGGCAGAGGGTGTAGGTTAGGGTGGAGTGAAAAAAACTTTTTTTTTAAATTCAAAAAAAGGGGGGTCTAGATCCCTGACAAATTGGCAAAAAACAACAACAAAACTGGTTTCGGGGAGTTGCACCTCCTATTGGCCGTGCTACCCCCCATTTTATGGGGGAGTACCCCCAAATTTCTCAAATCGGCTGTAACTTTGGAACTGCTGGTGCTAGGAACATGAGTTTGGTATCAAATGATGCAGAATCATCATATTTCTATCTGCTCTAAGAGGACTTTTTGCCTTAATCTCACTAGAAAAAAAGTTATGACAAAAAATGTATATTTTACCATGTTTTGGACAAAAACGGTAGCGCAGGCACAAGGTAATGGGTAAATGTGTACTGCATATGCACTATGCAGGTTACAGATAACTTGGATACTTTGGCTTATTTTATTTGCAATAAATATACAGCATAGTATGCATAATATATGGTATGATACACATGACATAAAGAATACAAGGGTTAATTGAGAGCATGTTGGCAGTGGCAACCATGGTCTAACGGTACAGTAGTGTGACTGCGGACTGGTAATACAAAATAGTGCTCATGTCATGTATACACACACTTGCAAGTAACAACTTTACTGCATGAGGTGGGGGTTACTAACTGGACACCTGTTCAAAGTGTAGGTGCATAAAACATGACATATAGAGCATATACTGTAATTGGTGATGGGTAGACTGTGATCTGCCAAGAAATCATTGTCAAGGAAATACCAGCACACAGATTGATATGATCCATACTGCTGCACGTGCTAGGCCACCAGTACTACGTTGAGACTTCAACCAAAATGGTGAACATGTCAATCTTGTGGGAATTCCTTCTTGCTGTTGAATTCTTTCATAAGTTGATGAGGTTGCACCTTCTGACGAATCAGCCAATACCTTCATCCAAAAGCTACAACAGATTCTTGCTTCAGTCACAAGCTTGACATGATGCTCCACCACTTGGATGTGGCAAGGATAATCGAGCCGCAGAGGTTAGCCAATGACATTGTCAAGCTGTTGATCTGTTAGCGATCTCATGATAGGTGGCTCAGACTTATGAACTAAGCCAAGCTTCACAAGTTGGTGGTATGATTTTGCTTTAGTAGCTATGGCACAAGTAATCTGCGTATTGCAGGTGGCACCGCTGGTGAAATTTCCTTTCTCAGCTTTTGATTTTCATCTTCTGCTTGTTGTGAGCAGCCAACATTATTCTTGCTTTGCTTTTTCTGTTCTTGTGAACGTAACGGATGGATTTGTTGGACTGCTTCTCTTTATAATTGGCAGTCTTCATCACCTAGCATACCAACAATGACATTTTCAGGGTGATAAAAAATGCATTGCGTTCCAAAACCTTCCAGAAATCTCTTTTACTTCTTGGTTTGGGAAGGACAGATTTCTTTGCAACATGTTGAAGAAGTTTTTTGACTCATCAGATAATGAATTGTGGTGTTTTATTTTAAACTAAGATGTGAAGCAAACCTTGGTGCAGTACTCAGACAAGATCATGAAACTTTTTAAAGGGTTGATCGCAGATGTGTATTTACTAAGTAGCCTACAAGCAAGTGTTTGCCACCTTGAATGACATAATTACCCGACTGACAAAAATTGCAAGTCTTCATCAACATGCCCAAGCAGAAGAGCTCAACATATTCTGTAGCCATAATACTAGTCAGAACTAAGGTTATCGATCACACTGTTGGGCAACACAGAAAATTTGGAATTGATTTGATTTGGACAATTTTCTATGCAGAAACGCTGGCTCCCAATTCCTTTCCTATGATTCCAGAAAAAGATGAAGGGTTATTTGTTGTCCCATCTAAGTTTGTAAATATATGTCGCAGAGGGAGATCGTTGCAATGCAGAAAGCCAATAACCCACTGCACTTGTCTTTTGAATTGCTCTTTCAGATGACGAAGTGCTCCATGTTCAATTGTTCATTTCCAGTCATTGCAGCAGTACTATCGTTTCCAACGAGTGCGAGCTTGTCATGAAGTTCAGTATCTGCAATTTCCTGCAGCACACTTTTGCTACAGATAAGCCAGTAGGCTACCATCCATTGCACATGCAGCAGTATGGATCATATCAAACCTGTGTGCTGGTATTTCCTTGACAATGATTTCATGGCAGATCACAGTCTACCCATCACCAATTACGTCTACCAACTACAGTATATGCTCTATATGTCATGTTTTATGCACCTACACTTTGAACAGGTGTCCAGTTAGTAACCCCCACCTCATGCAGTAAAGTTATTACTTGCAAGTGTTTGTATACATGACATGAGCACTATTTTGTATTACCAGTCAGCAGTCACACTACTGTACCGTTAGACCATGGTTGTCACTGCCAACATGCTCTCAATTAACCCTTGTATTCTATATGTCATGTGTATCATACCATATATTATGCATACTATGCTGTATATTTATTGCAAATTCAATAAGCAAAAGTATCCAAGTTATCTGTAACCTGCATAGTGCATATGCAGTACACATTTACCCATTACCTTGTGCCTGCGCTACCGTTTTTGTCCAAAACATGGTAAAATATACATTTTTTGCCATAACTTTTTTTCTAGTGAGATTAAGGCAAAAAGTCCTCTTAGAGCAGATCGAAATATGATGATTCTGCATCATTTGATACCAAACTCATGTTCCTAGCACCAGCAGTTCCAAAGTTACAGCCGATTTGAGAAATTTGGGGGTACTCCCCCATAAAATGGGGGGTAGCACGGCCAATAGGGGGTGCAACTCCCCGAAACCAGTTTTGTTGTTGTTTTTTGCCAATTTGTCAGGGATCTAGACCCCCCTTTTTTTGAATTTCAAAAAAAAGTTTTTTTCACTCCACCCTAGTGTAGGTGCCCCGGGCCCCCCTTTTGAAGGGACCCCCGACGTAGAAAAAAATGTAATTTTGTGTTATTATTTTTTTTTCGGCCTTTGAAGTTTCAGCAAATTGCTGTGCAGTGCTGGATTACTGCTACTGTACACGTAGAGGTGGTTTTTCGCGCCGACGGAGCTAAAAAAATTTTTGCACGGGGCCCCCCCGATCTAAAAGTGCCTCCGGCTCCCCATCAGCTAAAGCCGGCCCTGGGTGCAGCTACAGAATAATCCAATTTTATGTGGTAAACCCTAAAACAATCTTTATCTGCATGCAGGCCTGGCTGGCTTGGACAGTCAGGGCAAACTTGGGCGGACCATAAATGCGGCTACTTGGGCGGACCATAAATGGCATTCTGAATGGAAGTCAAGCGCCACCAGACTCTATTCGTTCAGCCCCGACGCCGACACACGCCCCATCGGCCTAAGGCTACCAAGACAGGCATGGGTGCGCCTCAACCGTCTTCGAACTGGCGTCGGGCTTTTCCGCTCAACCATGCACCAACGGGGAATGGCCTCTTCCTCCTCCTGTGACTGTGGTGCCGAGGAACAAACCGCAGACCACATCATCAATGACTGTTCCATCTTCAAGCCATCTAATGGAGTGGAAGGTCTGCGTGTCATGGATGATGAAACCAAAGACTGGCTGCTCTCTAGTAGCCTTCCAGTGTAGTCCGGGAACATCGTAAATCTGGGGTGGTAAAAGAATAGACCCTCGGCCCCAGAGGCTCACACGACGACCACCCTCTTCATCATAATCAGGAGACACATCCATGGATCTATCGTCAAGATGTAAATCATAAAAATCATTCAAATCACATTCCCAATCACTCCCCGGGCTGTCATTGTCAACATGCGGAAACGAAACTTCTCTATCAGCAATATCAAAATTGTCCCCGTTGTCTGTGTCAGCAAAAATCTGACCTACCGCTTCCTCCGTATTGAATCGACTACCTCGCACATTGTTCCCCGACATTTTAAAGTTTGACGTTTTTAAACAGCTACAAATAACTTCTAGTGCATAGAAACAAGCCAAGCTGGCGCGTGCAAGTCAATAACTAGCTTTAACAAGGTTTTAACTGACTACCCGGTATTACCGGGTACACGCATTTCACCGACATGTTGCTATACCCGGTAACACCGGGTACACGCACTGAAAGGGTTTTAAACCAAAATAGTTGTTGTCACAGTTAACAAACTAAGATTAAACAAACTAGTTAGCAAACTACACGCAACACAGCAGACAACTAAAAGCAGGGAAGAGATTTGCAGTCAGAGTCGTTTGCTGCCTTTGTTTTGGTGTTAATAAATGTCTCGTCGAGACATAGCCACGTGTTTTGGTGAGGTATCAAACCGACGTTGAGCAGACATTCTCACCAATCAGCCAGTTATCAACTATCAGTATTCATGATCAACGTTTCAACAGCCCAAACAACAATATGGAAAAATTTTTCACTGTATGCAACAGTTAAACACGTGTAACATTTTTTAAAGTCTCCTAATAAATTCTAGAGAACCAGTTGTTAAGAGAGGATTGAAGCTGATGTGAAGGGATGTAACTTGGTTGGAAGTAGCCTATTAAACTTAAGATGAGGCCACATTCAGTCATGGATTTAGGTAGAGGTAAATGAGGCAGTCTCCTCGCCTCCCCTTTCTTAGAAGAAACCCGGAACCTCAGTTTACAGCTTTTAAGTTTATAGGTCCGGCTTACAGGTATTCAGGCTATTATAACTTTTGCATAGCAAAGTCTTTCTTTTGAAATAACCTTTAACAGAACGCTTAATTAAACCAAAAACTAAGCTAAATTGAAGTTTTGATGCCAAATATGCAATAGAATTGCTAAATTTTTCCAAATTGTTTGACAACATGCAAATTTGTCTCTTATATCATTTAGAAATATTCAATAACACATTTAATTAGAAGCAAATGAAGCAGTTAATATGATCTTACATTAAAAAGGTCCAGTCATTTCGCACGTTTGCTATTTTATGACATAAATGAGTTTAGGTAGAAAGTCCTACTCTGTTTTGTTGAAGTTGATTCAAGAGAATTCTCACATTTTTTTCACGAAATACATGAACTGAACGATGATAAAAGGTCTAAAAGTATGTAAATTGATAAGCGGTTTCAAAAAACGTTTAACAAAGAACTTTTTCTCAAATAAGTGAGTTAGGCTAATTGAACAACTTCTGCAACCTGCTGTAAATTGTAGAAAAACACATTTTTTTCAATGTTTAATACTCTTGTTTATCGAAGCTTGGCATTTTGCATGTTACTCACTAAATGTGTTTTTTTAACAAATAAGAAATGAGAAGCTTTGACCTCTCAGGGAGATTCAGTTAAAACAAAGAAAACTGAGACAATGCTTGTGACGCCTTATACAACACTAATGCAGCTATCTATAAAAAGTGTTGCAGTCAAATTACAACAACAAAGAATCAGTAGCCTAGTAAACGGAATCTCATTGACAAAACTGTAAATTTAAATACTGTACTTGGCTTTAAATGTAAATATGCTCAAGCAGGCGTCACCAAACTAATTCCCGTAATCTAAATCTGGCTTACTAGGTTAATCTTTCGTCTTTCACACTGTGGTACAACTAATGCGCTAAAACGAAAATATCCATCTGAAGTTGCCACCAAACAATTACTGAAGCTTACAAAGACGATGAAAAATCTTGAGAAAAAAAATTATTGGAAAACAAATTTATTAATGGGTTAATAAATTAAGAAGATATGAAGAGAAATAATGAATTATAGTGAAAGTATGAAAGTGACAAAACAAAAGTTGTATTCCGAAATTTCACGGCAGAATTGATGAAAGCGTCCACCGTGTCTGAAGTCTTTATTGGGTGTCTGAAGCCTACAAATATCAACAAACTTTATCTGCATGTTGGTATTGCATCACCACATACAGAAAGAGATGTGAACAGTCAAGCTGAAAGATTAATACAAACATGTGATTTTTTGTTGTCGTATCCAGGCTTACACCTGGTGGTTGAAGATTTAGATTAAGTGGACGGGAAGGCAAGGAAGCCAATCTTCATGTCCACCTTCAGTCATGCCTTTAAGTGTCCTGCCCAAGACACAGCTGTATGCTCATGAGCGGTGTCGAACCGGCGCCCTTTCGATTGCCGTTCCAACGCTTTCACCACTCGGCAATGCAGCCGACGACATGTGATGAAAAACACTCTCTCTATGGACAAGTTGCTGCACAGATCAGGATTAAATCAAGAAAAAGCTTTCTAACACACGTTCAGCTTCAACCAAACCTCAACCAAAGAAGAAACAAGGCTAGAGCAATGGAAACAACAATGCAAAAGTGACCTGAAGTGTTGTCGTCCCATCGACGACTATATATGGGCGGACATGCTAACGAGCAACGTCCGTTACAGACCCATCATATGTCGAAATGAAGATTTCACCATCAAAGTCTTTCGCCCCAAGAGCAAACACCCCTTAGACAAAGTGGAAAACATTGAATCGACTCCTAACCGGTGTTGGCCGTACTAAATCTGCAATGGGAAAGTGGGGTTTTAACACGGGCCCAGTTATATGTATCTGTGGCACCAAGAACCAAACAGCGGACCATCTTCTTGTGTGTCCTTAGCTTACTACCCAATACAATAAGAAGGACTTTTCAATCTACAACTTCGTCGCAGTGTATCCTGTGGTGTATCAACCGAATTTTGAAGACTCAATGGAAGACGGAATAATTTCAGAAAATAGGCTAAGAAGTCCACCCTTTTAGATATTTCGCTTCGCTTGTGCAAGCATGCGAAAGATCAAAGGAGTGAATAACAAACAGGATGTAAACGCCAAACTGTATGGAAAGGTATCACAAGGGTTGTATGTGAATGTGTGGCTACAGAGTTAAAAGCAGAAATAAATAAGAAACTTAAAAGCGATAGTTGAACCGATAATTTTTATGAAACGAAAGAATTGGAAATGAAAACAATGCAAGATGATGAAATTCAGAAAAACAGTCTTTCTACAAGACAATAGGCAATTTAAGCCAATAGCTAAGAAACATCGTGGAAATCGTTATGCTTTTAATGAGTACACCTACATGAATGTTTTTTTTTTCAGCTTATCTGTGGTTGTTCTGGATAACAAACTAGTATTTGTATCTTGTCTGATGTCTATTTTTTAGTTTCTCACTTTCAGTAAATAAAGAATGCAAGTAATTTACATTGCTCGAGCTAGCGCATTAATAGAATGGTTTTGCATTTACCATTACACTGGTCTACAAAAACTTTTTTTGCTGCAGAACCATGGATAGGGGATAAAGCTGGATATTCAACTTCAGATTTCTTTCTTCTAAAAATCTTATATTTTTGTCGTGCAAGAACAACTGTTCTTGGTGGCAGTATTTTACTTGGGCCATAACATTGACAAAGCAGAAGTTATTACCTTCCTTTTACCGTTAAAGGGATACTAAAGGAAAAACCTGACTTGGTGATTTTACACGTTTTTTGTGTTTAACTTGCTACCATAAAACGATTTTCAATAAAATTTTGCCCCATTGCGGTCTGATCAGCATTCCGCGCTTGCTTTTGTCAGAGCTTTCAAAACGGGAATGGGCGTGAGCAGCGAAGCGTGCGACTGTACAGTCTATGTCACTACTCACTATAGACTAGCAATTAGCTGATCGAGCAATAGTTGTTACTGCAGGCGATTTAACTGTAGGTTATGTAATGTATGTACGTAGGCCTACATCAAAACATCAGATTTCAACATCAAAACATCAGGCAGTTTGCTCAAAACATCAGATCTGATAATAAAACATCAGATGTGGTAACGTAGCTTTTGTTATTGCTTTCGATAGTGACGTATTCTCGAGCTGTGTTTCTACTTTTTGGTCATTGTAAAAAAATTAAAAATAAATGAAACATTGGACTTTGGGCCTTGCCAGTGCCATTGAAAAGAATTTTTTTTTGGTAATTTTTTTTTAAATGTATTCTTGAATGTTCAGTTTAAGTATTTTAATGCTTAATTCCGGTTTGAAAATTTCATTTAGTATGCCTTTAAGCCACAACAAAACCTTGTTTTTGAGGGACTTTTCAATTTTCTTCCAGAGGTCGTAGAATGTACTATTGTATCCTATCAGGGCTAAACTTGAAATTCAAATTAACCCCTCCTTACTTTTAATGCACTGATTTTTTTGATGATAGCTAAAGCTTAAAACTATCGTTTTTATGAAGGATTAGGATCGTCAACTGAAGAGAGTACAACTTCGACTGATCAGAGCTCGACCTCATGGAGCATTTCCACCACGAGTAAAATGCAAATCACCACAATTACCTCCAACAGTGAAAATGTTTATTTCAGTTGATCAGTTGTGTACGGTGACCACTTTACGGATTTCACATTTTTAGAAAGTTTTAAACACATGCTTCATTTGCACAGTGACTATTTATATCATATCACATCAGTTGATTGTGATATGATATGAGCAGCTATTAAGCAAACTGCAAACCGCGTGTGTGTTTAAAGCCTGTTGCAAAAAGTGAAGACCCATAAAAAATGAATTTTCGTACGCCACTGAAGTTAATATGTCAAGCGTAACCTTTTCATTTAGTAAAAATATTTTTTATGCATTACTAAAATATAAGTAAGCAATAACACAGGTAGAATGATAAAGCTTTGGTAAAGAGTTTGCTTTGTTGAACCATAGAGAAATTATTTAGAGAAAATATTTCTCTATGGTTCAATAACACAGGATTTGACAAAATAGATCCTACAAATCGAAAGGTTTTAGCTTTCGTAAACCTCTCATTGAGAAATCTTGATTGGCTAGATTGTGAAATAAATGTTTCATCTGAAAACAAGAATAATTTATCCCAACATAGCAAAGATACTTCTCAAACTGAACACTGGGCCTACAATTCTGTATCTTAACATTAAACTTAAGCGTGACTGGCACATGTTGTAGGGGAGACCGGGGATAGTTCGGACGCGGGGATAGCTCGGATAAGGCATTTGACGTCACAGTAGAGTATTGTTAAATCACGTTTACCAAAGCTTTGTGGCTCCATTACAAATCAGGATAAAGTTTGCAAGTAGGTCTGGTTTTCTTAGAAAGTTGAGGCCGAAAAAGTAATTTTATCAGTGATATCAAGATTTTAAAATTGTACGTGTAAGGTCATAATTCCGTTGCAGTTAACCAAAACAAACTTTTTATTGATTGAGGTTGTAGTTAGAAAGCAATACTCAGATAAGCAAGTGATGATTTTGACCAGCAGTTAATCAGGCAGCCATATTTTCTTCATTTACCTGTAGTCACGTGGTCGGGAATACTTCGGACACAATGGCCGAAGCATCCCCGTGGAAAAAATCAAACTTAAACAAAATCTTATTTTCAAATCTTTTGAATATTTTATTGGATTTTAAAGACATAATGGTTCGAACATATAAAAGAAAAACAAATATTCTGTATTAACTGTCAAATGAACTCAAAACGTTTGCATAAAATTGCTGTCCGAGATGACCCCAGGCATGTCCGAAATTACCCCGGTACCGGGGTGACTTCGGACATTTGAGGACCGTAGAAATTATGCTTTTTATAAGCATTTTCGGTTTTCTGAAACAAACGATACTCCTTCCCTTTTTTGGTAAAGCTTTAAGGTTTACAACAAAATAACATTTACAAATTTGCCGTGTAATTTAAAAAAAATATAGGCTGTTTTCAAAAAATCGTCCGAGCTATCCCCGGTCTCCCCTACCAATGAGCGACGAACACGTCACAATCAAAAACAAGCAAAGCAACGATGTTAGATTGAAACAAGAACGACAACGACAATTTAATTGAATGAATTTTTTTGCTCTACATTTTTGTGGCTTATGGTTCAGCGTTTTGTTATTTTGCAGATGCATGGATTGCAGTGGGAATTGTGGCGGGATTTATCATGTCACTGTTGGTGATTGGATTATGCTTCAGAGAAAAGCTGATAAAGTTAAAAGGAAATATCTTTGGTGTAAATCGTCAACTAGAGGATAATAGTCAAAGGAATCAATTAAAAAATATATCAATTTCCAATACTGTCATCTCTCCTAACTCATCTCTTGTCAACGGAAGCATCCTTGATGGAAGTCATCATTATGAAAACGATTTAAACCTGAAAAATGTGCTTGCAAACAACATCGTCGTTTATGAGGAAATCTCAACTGATAAACCAAATGACGCCAATGCAGCAAGACAACAAGCAAGCTACATGAATGTGGACGACTCCAGAGTGGCAGCTAACGTTGGAGAGAAATATGAATTTATTGCACTTGATGGCGCATATATTGATTTTTCATAAACTAAATCAAAACACATGTTAAAAAAAAAGTTTCTTGCTGATAGAAGCAAAAAGAAGGAAAAGAATAAAACATGAAGAAAAACTTTTTCCTCTGCTTAACGACGTGTCTCGTTTCCTTTTCCACAGGTCCCGATGATTTAGCTGCTATAAAATTTTGCAAATTTATAAAGTATAAGTAGCTTGCATTTTTATTTTGCATACCGGTAGGATACTCAATTCAGTACTTGAAAAGTTTTATTTGCGTGAGTGACAAAATAATTGCATTGTGTGAAGTCATTAAAATGCTTATCATTGTTACGTTTTGATTTTCGTTCGCATTAAACTATTTAATATTGTACCTCAGACATACAAAACAAATTTAACACAGGAGTGGGCAAACTACGGCCCGCGGGCCGCATGCGGCCCGCCGGCACTAGCAGAAACTCCTACTCATCACTTATTGTTTTAATTAAAACTGGTAACAACAGGTTTTGTCACTTTCCTTTGCTGAAAGAAGCAAACATTTCTGCTAAACTTGCAGCAAAGTATAAAGTTCAGTTGGATACCTTGGCTATCGAATTCGGCAGAAGGTTCCAAAGGTCCTGGAACCGCAGTTTAATATGCTCAGCTCTCCATTCACTACAGAAGTTTATTCGGTTCCTGAGGATTTACAGCTGGAACTGCTGGAACTGCTGGACTTGCAAGCAAATAATGACTTGAAAGAGAAGTTTAAGTCAAATTCACTGCCTGACTTTTACAAGTCATTGTCTGACGATTTGATTCCAAACTTAAAAAACTTTGCTGCTAAGTTTTTGACACTGTTTGGATCCACATACATATGCGAACAAGCATTTTCTTGTTTAAAAATAAACAAGTCGAAGAACAGGTCTTTGCTGACAGACACCAACTTGCATGATGTTATGAGGATATCTACCAGCAAACTTGCTCCCAATTTGCAGAAGATTGTGAAAAACTGTGAACAGTTGCACAAGTCTCATTAACTTTTGTGATGATGATTGCATAGCTTTAAACGTAACTGAGTGTGAAATACAAAAATTGTGTTTAATATGAATATGCGTTTATTTACACACCGGGTAAATTTTCCTACTTTGTAATGAGAGTGTGCGGCCCCCCGGCTGCAACATTTTTTCAAATGTGGCCCTCAATACAAAAAGTTTGCCCACCCCTAGTTTAACACATTTTATTTTTCAACTGAATGCAAGTGATTGCATTGAATCTCTAATTTTAACCTTTTCCTTTCTTGCATTGCAGATGTAAATCAAGCTATTTGTGATGAGAATACAGTGCTGCGGTAAAACGTTCGGAAGTACATTTTAATTATGTTGTAGTCTATATTTTCTTTTGGTGATCGTTAACTCGAAGTTGAAGGGACCGACCAAATTGCTTGGAGTTATCCGTAGTTTGCAAAAAACAAACAAGTTTGAATGACGCAACAACAAGTAGCCTACTATGCAGTTTACTGGTACACACGCATGAATTACACAGGTAAATAACAACAGTAGTTCGTCTCAGTGCTTTCACGTATTCAATCGCCATCTCAGCTTGAAGCAGATTGCGCATCAACATGGGTTGTCTGTTTCCATGAGTCACGGTTTTAGCTAGCTCGCCCAGTGTCGTCAAATTGAGTTCGATCTATGCCTGGATGTTGTCATGCCATCGACTTAGTGGTCTGCCTCTTTTTCTCTTGCCGTTAACTTTACCTTTTATGCAGATTTGGCTGACTCTCTATTTTGATCATGTAGCAAAGTCAAACAGTTTTAGAATTTTTGATTTTATTGCTGCAATTGGGTGTAGCTTCGTTAAGTCCATAGGTCTTCTATTTTCATGTGGTCAAGTAGCCTTTTGTAAGTCATGCTTTTCTGGATGAGATTTTGGAAAGTTGTGAGTTTTTTCATTGTTGTGGAGTCCAAGTTACGCATCCTAGACTGTAGTGTATAGGATGACTGGTTTAACGTACTGTAAATGTTGAAAATTTTTGATTTTGGTTTGATTGGGAATCTATTGGAGGTCAAAATCTTTTTTTTATTTTCAGTACCTTGATTTTCTTCAAAATAATGTATTGATCAAGTTTCTTTAATATAATAGACAAAAGTTTCAGCAGAATTAAATTGCATTTGTAAAATCTCGTATCCCCATGCACTGATCAAGTGTTCTTGTTACTGTTGGTATTGATCTAGCTTCTGGCTTGATGTCATCATCGTCATCACTTCCAGCAGCGTCAGCTATCTTGTGTTTTCTCTGTTCTTGCCTCAAGAATGTCAACGGTGGCATGATCTTCGTATGTCCCGTTAAAAATCACGCTGACATTTGAAGCGCATTTGTCTGGTGAGCTCAGCAATGGGGATGTCATCTTCATCACATGTATTCGCTGTGACTTCAATGCCAGAAGTCATCGATATGAAATTGGCATACCTGAGGCAATTGCTTATTGTTTTCGCCTCAATCGATATCTATGCTCTATCAAACATGTACACAGGGGCGCCGGAACGATTTTTGACTGGGGAGAGGGGCAAGATTACGAAAAAAGGGCACTTTAGTTTACTGAAAGGCCAATTTTTTTTCAAGTTTTCAGATAAGATATAGCGACAATGCTAATCTATCAGCTCACTTTGTATTGAGTAATCTTCATCGTGTGTCACACCGCCGTAGCCCAGAGCATCACGCAGGCTCTTGCTCTATCGTTGAACTATCTTATTGAGTAATGATAGCCTTCAAGTGTCCGGTATACAAAAAAGGGCATCATGCTATGTTATAATGATGTAACCTACTGTCAAGCCTTAAAGCAGCATGCGGCCATGGCCGCTAAGTAGTGCTTGAATGACCGCCGGTTCTACCTCCTCAATCGGCCAAGTTTTGCCGCCGGTTTCTTCTAGCCAATTATTTAATTTCGCAATAGAATGATCGTGGATTAACTGTCGAAAATATGTAGTATCAAAGAGTGACCCAAAATTAGGTCAGCGCGTCATAATCGCCACTGTTGCATTGTGCGGGAATATTTGTTATTGATGGAATATATCCATCTGCGATCACCAGCGCTGTAAGTCTTGTTTGTAGTTCCCAACGTTTATTTTAACAAAGTTATAATCCGAAGTGCTAATTTACATCGGCTGGCAATATTGTCGCTTTTATGTCGATTCGGTGTTGTCAGACATTGAATCGTTGTTAAAAAGGAGAACTAGGTTAGTTGACATCAGAGGGGAAAACATTTTTTGATCATATTTAGCAAAAATTATGCTTCTTTTAGTAATGTCCTTCACATCATTGAAATACTTATTTTATTACCTTGCCCTCATCGTCAACACATGTCGAACGTTGTTTTTCGTTGCTAAACAGAATTCTAGGGGAGTGGCAAACTTCTTTAAAATCAGCCCCATTGGAGACACTCGTGCGAGTGTCGTTAGATGGTCCGCAGTACTGGATTACAATCCCAATAAAGATAAAGGAGTTATTGCGTGGTGCAACGATTCTATTTTAGGACGTCGCCCAGGCCCAGACTTCAACAACGCTAAGTGATCATTTTAGCATTGTTGCAAGTTTAATTCTATTTACTTGTGCTATCGTTATTTTAGTTTGTACTTTGGCCTCCAAGCACGCAGATTTGGCCGCCGAGAAGGAGCTCCCGGTAGGCCACGATAGCTGCCGAAAACAAAACTAGTTTTAAGGCCTGTAATGTGTTGCAAAATTTTGTGCCGTAAATATTATTTTGAGGCAAAAATGAAAGGTTATAATTAGGCTAAAAGCGAATAGCAGAAATTGTTACATTGCAAAATGTACAGTAGCTTCCATGACTTTAAAAGGGCATCATTGCCCCCCTGCCCCTCCATCTGCAGAAATATTGAGGACAGCGGGGCATCCGCCCCCACGCTTCCGGCGCCCCTGCATGTACAACCCTTCCAAAGCATTGTCATTTTTCAGTAATTTTGGGATAAATAGCGCTGCATATGCTCTGGGGACACAAAAAAAGCTTCGAGTTAACCAAAGTTTTGAGATAGAATGTCGCGTTAGGGATAGTTTTTAGCATGTATTTTGTAGTCGCGTTGCAGGTAGACCTACCAGTCAACCTCTTTTGAAATAGAGGGAGTTTCGAGTTATCGAGCTTTGACTATATACTTTGTTTTGTATGTCTACGGTACAACAAAGCGAACTCTCTACAAAAGCCTATTGATGGAAACAATTCCTTAATTCACGTTGGATAAAGTTACTCATCGTTTTATAATTCTATTCGTACTCCGTGACCTCAGAAACTAAGCTTTTCTGACCGCGTACTATTTTCCTTCTTGTTGAACTTGGTGTCATTGTTTTTCCAGTGAGTTGACAAATAAAAAGTTTAATCTAGGTATGCCATCGGGATTGCAATGTTTTTTGGTAGTCCGTCATTCAGCCAAGTTTGTGTTGCATCATGGCGTCACGTATCCATGATATCACAATGCGGCTCAGAAACCTGATAATAATACCAGGACAACTGGGATGGATGTTAATTAATTTCAAATAGGTTAGTGGAGTAAATCTCGTTTAGTACTGTACTCCACACAAAGCAGAGAAGCAAAGAGTTGCAACTGTTCAAGTACGTTTGCACTGACTCAGCTTCCTATTTAATACTTGGAGATCATTCTCTATCAATTCGATCCTTGTGCTTGATGCAAATACCATTGCCATCATTATCCCTGTCAACCATGATCTTCAACTTCTGTAAAAAAAGCGAAAAATTAAATTAAACAAGTTTTCACACTTGGAATACGTTGAATACTGTTTGAATACTTTATTGACGTTGAATCAACATTAAAATAATGAGCCTTATTTTGGTAATTGTCAGTTACCATAGCCTAACTAGGCTACAATCACCAGATGATGCAAGATATTTCAAGATTTCTGACGAACAATTTGAGTTTAGAATCACATTGAGTTTGATAAATCATTTATCGGGGCGGCTCGCTATAGTGTGTGCGTGCTGCAGCACCATCACAGAAGTTTTCTCAAAAAGTTTCTGATATATTAGCGTTTCTTCTTCCCAAAATAAATTTTATCTTCTCAATTCTCAGAATTGCTGGCTGTTATAAGTGTAAATTATATTTGGAAACTCTGCGTGTTTAAGAAAATATTTTGCAGATGGGTACAATTAAAGAAACACTCGATTGTGAAGTCGAAAAGCTGCGAGTTTTCCTGAATTGCCAATACGAACAAATAGCAAAAGCTTGTGTTGCGTTTAGACAATACATGTGAGCAGGGTGCTGTCCCTTGTGGAACGGCGAGTGTTACGAAATAAACCAATGAGTAGTTTACATTTTCGCTGATTTGTATTATGGGAGTCTCATTAACAAAAGAACGCAAATAAAGAGGCACTAGAAGAACTGATACTTTTTAGGATAGATCTATATCCCATCCTTGGTGAAAACTGCTTAAATTTAATATGTCATGCAATAAGCAACGTATCTACATCCAAAATGTAAAGAATGTAAAGTGACATAGGCCACGGGAGAATTTTTTGCCAAGTAGGGAATAAAGAAAAAACAAGCGTTTTCTCTTTCACCGTTTACAAAGTGTTATTCACATTTGTTTGTTGATCGTTCCCTTCAAAATATTACACATTTGCAAAAGTCGTAAATAACCCAAGTCTTATCTTAAACTTTTGTCATAATTTATAACTGAAAATACGCTCAGAATGAACCAAATCAAATTTAACTTTTCACAAATTTCTGGGGCAACTTTCACCTGTTGTATTCGTCTTTGGGGAACACGTGCCCGGGCATCGCCGTCTGCAGCACCCCTATTTCTACAACTCACCAGCCGCTATTGGATAGGTGTTACGTTAGATAACGTTAATGCAACGTAAACAACTCTCACATTGTTTTCCAACCCATTCAGGGCTTCCTGCAACCTGGCTCGTTCCTCCAAGTTCGGGTATCTCCACTCTCGACCACCAGCATCAAGGCATTTCAACATCACAAGCAATTCCTCAACTTTATCTAATACGTCGATGACGTCATCGACGCTTGAAAGGAGGTTGTCATGGAGATTCATCTGAATAATCTAAACATCAATAGATAAACCAACAATTAAGGAATGATTGTTGTTTGTGACTTTTTGTTTGTTTATGAAAATTTAACAAGAATTATCAGAAAATGATAAAAATTCAACTTAAATTGGAAACTCAATAAAACCTGAGATATCAGATTAAAACTTAGAAGATGGAAGAACTGTAAACAACTTAATGCAACTTAACGACTGGTATCAATGTAATCATGCATCAACGTAATTAAACGTTGGTTATAAAAGTTAAACGTGACTTACCGATCCAGGCATCGATTTGATCGCCTCAACCCATGGACGGAATTGATTGGAAGTCATGTAGCAATAGTACAAATTAAGGATTGCAACTCGCGCTGGCATGGACTTGAGGAATGATGTGACTGCGTGAATGTCAGTTTGAGTGTCAGAGGAGTCCATCCATATCAATCCTCCATCAAAATATCTTCCTGCAGTCACAATAACTTCCTCGTCGTTGCTTTCCTTGACTATTTTGCTGATGGCTATGATAGAGCGTTTATTGTGATCTAATAACATAAAGAAATAGAATCAATCAATACTATATTAGCTCCGCTAACCAACCTGTAGTCCAAAACAGGAAGGGGTCATTAAACTACGGCCCGCAAGCCAGATTCTGCCAACGAGGTTTATCCATCCAGCGTGATAAACGGTGCAAAAGTGATATATGCCATGAACAAAAGTTCTATCTCAAGTTAATGCTTTTTAAAGTGTTCAAATATTTAAATTGCAGTTTTTTTGTTCTTGGCCTTTTCTTTATATTGTAGGCTACATTTTTTTTAAATAGCAGTTTCTGAAAAATTAATATGTGTGACTCTTGGAAGATAAGCTGAGTACGCAGCCAGGTCGGGCTTTAAAACTTTGACAGTATCAGTGTTTGGAAAACCAGAATATGAAGAACTACTTGCTATGCCCAAGGCTACTTTTGGCCGATGAATCCGTATCTGGGTTTAGTTTTTTCCTACTGCCAGTAGTTTTTTTTTTGGATATTTGCAATATTACGTTGTGCAATGTTACCGTACGCAACACAATTCACTTGGTTCACATACAAACGACCTGTTTTAGCTGCAGATTTGCTGTGGTAGCCTAGTAGTGGTTTGCACTAACTCAGGCCCGTAGCCAGACATTTTCAAGGGGGGGTTCCCAAATCCAAAAATATGGACCTTTTGAAGTTTTGATAACACTTTCTTCTTGGCGTGTCCACAAGTAAGCAATCAAAACATAGGAAGCGGCAGTACATAATAATTATATAGACCAACAAACTTCAAATTGTCAACATTACAAAAACGAAATATATAAATAGGCTACATTTTGCAATATAACAATTTCTGTTATTCGCTTTTAGCCTAAATTGTCTACGATGTGCGAGGTTCTTAACGAGGGATCTGCAAATAGTGGGTCGCAACCCAAATTTGGGTCGCGAGACCATCCACAGTGGGTCGCAAAAGAGTTTAAACTTACTATAAATATAACTTGTATGCCAAAAATAAATACAATCATATAGGCCTACTCTTTGACGTGCTGGGTTTCGTACAATTTTGTACAAGAAAACTTCTACTTTCCAAAGTAGTACAGTAGGCCTAGTCCCCGCTTATTAAGCCCACAGTTATAAAGCCTAGAAGACACCTTGAGCCAGGGCATGAAAACTCTCTTAGCTTATCTTCAGAATTGGCGGTTGAAACTCAGCGAAACCAAAAGTGTGGCAGCAGCTTTCCACCTAAACAATCGGGGAGCTGATCGCAAGCTACTGTACAAGTACATGTTCAGAACAATGGAAAACCTCTGTCCTTCTGCCCCAAACCAAAAATTCTTGGGGTGTCACTAGACAGATCGCTCACCTACCACCACCATGTCACTGCGCAAGAAACTGACAAACCGCGCTGGGCTAATCAAACGCTTGGCTGGATCCAGCTGGGGGACGAGAGCTGACACTTTGCTTATAGCAGCCTTAGCCCTTGTCTACTCTTCAGCAGAGTAGCCTACTGTAAACCTGTTTGGTGCTGCAGTGCTCACTACCACAACATCGACATTGCCATAAACAGCGCCCTACGCACAGTGACCGGATGCCTGCGCCACACACCATTGAACAATCTCCCCATTCTCGCTGGCATCCAGCCTGCTGAGCTTCATCGCAAAGAAGCCACTGTGTCTCTCGGCCGACGGGCACCGGAGCCTATAACCATCTTCTCCACCACAAGATCTCTGCTCCCCGAAACGAGCACCCCAGTCGACTGAAATCAAGACACCCAATCGTGCCAGCTGCTCAACTTCTGATCAACGAAGCTGATGAACAAAACATCTCTACGGCTACTTAATTGGGCGGACCATAAATCGAATTCTGAACGGAAGTCAAGTACCACCAGAATCCATTCGATCATTTCCTACACCGACACGTGCTCCATAGGCCTGACATTACAAAGACAGGCATGGGTGCGCCTCAACAGTCTTCGTGCGGGCGTCGGGCTTTTCCGCTCAAGCATGCACCAATGGTGAATGGCCGCTTCCTGTGAATGTGGTGTCGAGGAACAGACTGCAGACCACATCATCAATGACTGCCCATCTTCAAGCCACCTAACGGAGTGGAAGGTCTGCGTGTCATGGATGATGAAACCAAAGGCTGGCTGCTCTCTAGTAGCCTTCCAGTGTAGTCCGGGAACATCGTGAATTTGGGGTGGTAAAAGGATAGACCCTCGGCCCCAGAGGCTTACACGACGACGACGAAGCTCACAGTTAATAGATCTACTCGCTTATTAAGCCCAATTTGGTCCATTCCTGAATTACTGAAAGTATAGAGTGGTAGAAAATTTTCCACTCTCAATAAGTCCAAAATTGTCCGGTCCCCATGTGAGCTTAATAAGCGGGGACGACCGTATTGAAATTGATATTAAATTGCAAAGTATTTTGCGCAAAATTATATGTTTCTGAAACGTTTGGGCCGCGAAGATTTCGAAAGATTGTTTTTTGGGTCGCGCCAACAAGTATTTACGGACCCTTGTTCTAAACAAGCAGCAAAGATATATCATTCGGAAATACACAAACTTTTGTGTATTTATCGAACAATCGTGCTCATCTCGGTCAATGCTGAACGCAGTTTTAGCGCCATGAGGCGAGTAAAAAGATTGCTTTGCACCACAATGACAGACGACAGACAACCGAATGTTTGCGACTATTCACAAACTGGTGATGGACACCATTGACATTGCAACACAAGGCATTATGACGCAGCAATAATCAAAGTTTAATACTTTACTATTGTACAATCTTCCATTTATCTTAGGTAGATGATCCTATGTAGCCTACACTACACCTTTTCCAAAATGTGGACCTTTTCGGCTCAAGGGGGGGTTCCCGGGAACCCCGAGAACCCCCCCTGGCTACGGGCCTGCACTAACTTTTGGAATACAGTCACATAGTCATGTGCATGTCTTGGTTCGACAGTTTATGAGAACGGAACGAGCGACAAAAAAGTGACAAAAGATTCCAGGCAGGGCGGGGAGCGTGGAAGAAAATAACAGCAGTCATGTGCAATAGAAAGGTGCCAGAAAAGCTGAAGGAAAAATATTCTAAAACTAGCACTGTTGTACGTATGGGACGCAGGCGGTAGCCCTAACGAAAACACAGAAAAGAAAAATGCAAGCTGCAGAAATGAAAATGTTGCAATGGTCTTTGGGATTGACAAAGTAGGACAGAGTAAGAAATGAAATCATCTGAAAATGAATGCAAGCCAGAGAGCTGGAAAACAAGCTGAGAGAGATACGCCTTGAATGGTTGGGTCGTGTCGTAAGGAGAGATGAAGATTATGTCAGAAAAAAAATAAAACAATTGGAAGGTAAAAGAAAACAAGGAAACTGAAAAGAAAATGGAGAGATTGCGTGACAGCAGATATGGAGGTAGTGGTCTTAACAGAGGAAGATGCTGCTGACAGACTGCTGTGAAGGACTGCAAACTGCATCGACGACCCCACTTAAAGTGAGAATAATGAAGTCAAAAGAGGAAATCATGTGCTACGACGAATGGTACTCGAGTCAGTGTGTCGTTGTTTTTTTATATGGCTGTTTTCTTCGGCTTGATGGCTGCTGTCTTTTTTGCTGTCAGTTGAGTTTATGTGTTGTCAAGCATTATCACTGTGAAATTTGTCGAATCAGCTCTGTCCAATTATGAAAATGGCCTCTTTGATGCGCAATTGTGCCGCATGGTTCTTTCTGGTAATGATCGTAAATTCAAAGTTGGCAAGGCACAGTTATTGACGATTAAAGACCGAACTTTTATCACAGCTAATGTGTTCTTTCAGGCGGGAGTGGAGTGGGTGGATCGTGCTGCCTATGTAGCTTTCCTTGCAGTTTTTGTATATGATCTTGTAGACACAATTCTTGGTGATAGGCTACGTACACATGTCTTTTCGTAGTGGGCAGTCTTGTACCAGGCAAGGATCGGATTTTGGTCCTTTTTAAAGGACGTTTTGAGGGGTTCGTAAGCGTCTAAAGAGGCGGACTGACATATTAAGGTTTTTGAAGACTTTCTTTATTTTACTCTCCGCATAGTCTCTGATAAAAAGGATATTTAAAGTGCATTGGATTATGCTGTATGGTGTTAAGGGGCTTTGTTTATTTTGCTGGTATCGCCGTCGTCCGTGTGGTTGCTTGAGGGAGTCCTTGGGGGTATCTGTTGTCCTGTTGATTTACAGTATATTGTATTGCAGAAAATTTGTTCATTTTCGGACTCATTGGGTCAAAATACATCTCAAAACATCTAAATATCAAAAAACTGTTGCCCAGTATTATCTTCTCGTAAGCCTACAGGTGACCAATAACCATATAGTTGTCAGTAGCAGAGATACTATAAGTGAGGTAGCTGACAAAGATTTAATAACTTGTGGTCAGCCAGATCAGGTTTTGAACTCATCTGTTACAGTTTAAGGTAGCATCTCAACAATCACGTTGACCAAAAACTTAATTTAACAGAGTTAAGGTTATATGATTGATATCACCTTGATACGATATTGGTGGAATATTTGATACATGACTTCACCAAAATAAAAATTTGTTTTGATCAATTAAAAACTGTTTTTTACTTGCAGCAACTTTCTGGGTTATTTTATACAGTTCTGAAATGAACATCTTCTTCTTCTGCAACTTTTCATCTGAAATAAATTGTATCTTGAATTAAAGCTGCTAGAAGTGCTACAACCGCGACTTGGAATCGTCTCTTTTACAGGCTGATAGGCAACCAACAGGCTAGGTATAATTGTAATAGACAACAATATGCCAATAGAATCAAATAAGCATGCTCGTGGTAGGCTAAGTGTTTTTGCTGTTGGTTTTGGTAGGTCGTGCTTAGAATCCCAGTCGGGCCATGCCGCACAGTTTAAAAGCGGTACCGGTACCTATTGCGTTTTTTTATAGCCTAATAGACTGTAGACATAAAAACATCTCAGCAAGTATAAAGAAATATATAGTAGCCTAAACAAATCATGTTATTGTTACAAATCTATCTTTGGTTTGCTGGTGTTTAGTTTGATGAAACACTTTGTTACATACGGTTTGTTTAAGTTTACATATTAGCCTATGTTAATTAGGATTCACCAAATATGCATGCTTAAGTGTGCAAACACACAAGTTTCTTGTTTTTTAGCTCAATTAATTATTATGGCAAGTTTGAAGTAGGCCTAAGTTGTGAATTGTGATGTTATATGCTTTCATTCGTTTTACAAAAAAAAAGATAGTCACTCTAATCTAAATATCATTCTCTCCTGGTATGGACTTGCCCGACTGACTTGTGTCAAGCTCAACAGAATTCGAACACAAGTCGCCCGCTTCCATTCTAACATGCACGAGTTGAGATTGGCTCCCTCATCGACCAGCAAATGCGGCGCGAAAAAACAAACTGCTGACAATTTCGTTCTTAAATTGAGTGGAGAAAATTTTCACTTAAAGACGTTGTGAAGATGGAGTTTGCTGCAAAATATTAGTGCGTGTGCTGTTGTGGTGGATTCTGTTGAAAACCTCTTAATTTCAAATTTTTTATTGCTTTCTTATTCAGGAAAATGTTAATATTAGAGTTTATTCTTACTGGGTAAAAGTTGTGAAGAAGGAGTTTGCTTGAAAGGAGTTGGTGTTGAAGTGGATTCAATTGAATGTGACTGGCTGGTTGCACAACTCGAAGAAGCTTAGCGAATAATTAGGGAAGGTTATATGATTGCAATACTCTAAACTTTTCAAACACATCTTCCATTCATATTTAAAGCTTAGTTTTATTGAGAATGGAAACAGTTTAGCAACATACAAATTAATTAATTTAGTGATATAACAATTATATTCCAAGTGCTGTTTTAAATAATTAAAAAAAATCATCAATTTCAATGCTTCCTTAATTACATCCAACTTTCTACTCTGCTGCATAAAATAAGTGTGTTTTGAATGAGCAGTGAGTAAGATTTCGGTGATTGAATTTATGATTTTTTATGTCGCTATAGACCAGGGGTGACGAACCTTTTTGCGGTCGCGAGCCACTTTGTCAATTACACATGAGTTATCGGGCCACACAACTTTTTAATCGTAACCTACTATGAAATCTTTTAAAAGCGAGTCAAGATATTATTCATGAAGAGTAACAAACGGCAGATGAAAGTAATAAATCCCACACTGTGGAAATTATCTTACGCAGAATCGAAACATACAACAGTAAAAATAAAAACAAATCAACTTGAGCAAAAAGGATAGAGCAACAGTACTTGCACTGATAATGAAGACAGTTTAATTTGGAAGCGTTTGCTTTCATATGAGTATGATTTCTTCTTTTTTTGGCTCTATCTTTTTTGCTCAAGTTGACTAAATGTTTCGACCATTATGCTCCGAAACAACAAATCAGTTAATGAAATTTCTTTTTCAAACAACAAACAAAAGCCCGTGTGAATCATACAGCTGAAGCTATCTAATGCAGCATTGAAGCATAAAATATTAAAAAATAACATTGAAGCTTTGAATTTTTTTGCTTAGTGGGATTTTTGAAAAGTTTTTTGCTTGACTAAGCGTTCAATATTAGGTCGAACAGACGATGTGGCAACTCTCAACTAGGGTTGGGACTTCGGGATCAAATTTGAAATCCCGGGATTTTTACTCCTTAATCCCGGGATTTCTCGGGATTAGCAAAGTAGGAAAATACACATGCAAGCCACATTTATTTATTGTAATACTGACGTTTTATTTTATGACCAAGCTGAGCCTGCGGTTGATCAATGTAGGAAGGTTTCTTGAGATACCCAAAAAGGTGAACCAGTTCGGCATTCCGACGCTCGTCGATTCGAAACCTAAAGCTTTTCTTCGTCCTTGCTAATTTCCAAATTTAGTTATTAGTCTCTTTGTACTGAAGCTTTCAAAACGGCTTGACAGAAGTTACATTTTGCTTTTTCTGTAGATTTACAATACAAAATGTTTTACCACACCTCGGATTTTCTCTTTGAACTTACATCTTTAAAATTCGACATTCTGAGCTAAATTTTAATTTCTCCTTTGTAAAAAGATAGGGCAGAATTAGCAGAAACCGTCCTAATAGCACCATGGCGCAACCGTCTTTCTAACTAAGATACTCAATTGCACTTATGCTACGACTGAAGCGATTGCGTAGTTCGTTGTTATGTCATGGTTGGTATTTTTATCACACTAATGTGGAGTGTTTAAGACAACCAGCTGATATTGTAAAGCTGCTTTGAAACCAAAATAATATGAGCGTCAAGCGATATAGCGCTACATCAGCTTTTGTAGATGTTTTCTGGAAATCCCTAGATTTTAATAAAATTAATCCCGGGATCGGGATCAGAAAAACGGGTTAAAATCGGATTCCGGGATCGTGATTTCCCGGGATCCCAACCCTACTCTCAACTGCATACTAAGATTTTCATCTGTCAGCCTCGACCTGTGACGACTTTTGTAAAGTGCATTTTAGCTTTGAGATGTCTTTTGTCTTTAATGCATGAGCGATTGTCAAATTGTTTTGCGGGCCGCACAAACTTCTTTGCCGGGCCGCAGGTTCGTCACCTCTGCTATAGACCGATAGGTGTCATGTGTCCAAAGTCTCTCTCCATACACTGAATAGAACTATGGCTACTCAAAACTTTGTCCAGGAATATAAGAAATCATTTTGTCGTCATAAAAATACATGTTTTAGATAGGCTTAAGCCCTACTTCAATAAAACAGTGAGTGTTCAATAATTAGATCTAGCTTTCAACAGGCACAGAACAAATTTACTCATTTAGTTTCAAGAATATTACTAAGGGTTTAGCGAATAATGTTACTTGAAGCAATTTGTGAAGACGGAGATGTTGATTGAGATGATGGTGACGCGAACGTTTCCGCAGATTCATCTGAAGTAAGTAGGTTGATTTCACAACTTGATATATCTATAAATAGAAATAAAATATTGCTGTTAACGTAATGACAACCTTAACGATCTTAGTTACATGATCTTCGTTCTTTGAAGCTGCTGTTTGGCTCAATGGGCCTCAAAATGTAGAGTGTCACCGCTATAAACTCCAGCAGACACGCAAACACTGAACAAGCATTGATCTAATTAAAGTAACAAAGCCAAGACATAAACTGCACAACGACTGATTCTTGAATAAGTTACTAACATAACTGCATGAAGTGACAATGATTTTTGCATACGCAATCTGATGTTCACTTCAGACAAGTGAAAAGACCTCCAAATAATGCATCAATAGTGATAAAATAATCCTTATAACAAAACAATAATAACACACATAACTATAGGAGAATAACCGTAGTTAATCTTTAAAAGATTAACTATAGGAGAAAGGAAACTGTTCAACGGCAAGCTAATATAGCAGTTCTGAAATAACATATACTGACAAAGATGTCCACTCCAGTAATGTGAACAGACTTTTATGATAAGATAGTGTTGCGTCAATGTCGGCTGCATAGCCGAGTGGTGAGAGCGCTGAAACGGCAATCAAAAGGGCGCCGGTTCGACACCGCTCATGAGCATGCAGCTGTGTCTTTGGCAGGACACTTAAATCGTCTAAATCTAATCTAAATCTTCAACCACCAGGTGTAAGCCTGGATACGACAATGCCATATTCAAGGCAAGGTGGTAGGCTATAGAGTGATAGAAAATGATGGAATTGATTTATTTTTGTAATGTGACGTGTGTTTTTGTATTGTTTGGGTTTTGTTGTGCAAATGCGATATTCAAGGTAAAGTTGTAGGGTGATAAGTCATCAAATAAAAAGATTTCACAAAAATTAGCCAAAAATAATGATGTACCGTACCAAATAGCTTAAAACTAGAGTGCCCAGCTTTTCATTCTATCCAGAATGCCCGAAGTATAGTCATTTTGACTACCAACGCGTTAGCGTTTAAAGTTAATGCATAGTTAATATTTCAGTTTGAAATTAAGTCTACCTAGATAACACACATGTAGCCTACTGTGTAGCATATTTTAGAGATAGATTTTATCTCATGTTATTCCGTGTAGATGTTTTACCATACTTCTTTAATTAAATAGCCTATTATCTTAATCTCAAGTTGAAAATGATCTAAGATTTATTTTTGTGTGTATTGCAAAACAACTCTTGGCAGCATTCCCAATAAAGCGATACCCAAGCGATACAAATGAAATACGCTATCTTATAGTTGGCTATAGTGGTGGTCCTTGCAGTAGTGGTACAGGAGATACCTGGGCCGAGGGACTACCACTGTAGTCAGTCTATGTAGGCTTACACTTTGAACACACACGTCGGATAACTGGGGTCCACCTGCCGCAAATTGATCGTTGGATTTGAAGCATGTAACAACAGAACGGTTGTTAGTTACTGTAATATTCTTTATTCTGGCAGTATCTTCTTTGTTTGGCCCTCTCAACTTGTTATGCTGTATCAGTTATTAGTCCAAGTCTTTTTTCCACCAAAGGAAAAGCAAGTTCTCTCACCAGTATCAGCAGATAAACTCTTTTTGATATTTTTGTGCCGTTTAATTTGCTGTAGCCAACAAAACCCAAGCATTTATTGCTGTCGATACTATTCTGAAAAGAATGAACAGACCAACGTGTTTTGCAATGTAGGCTACTTCCTAACCATTTGATCGATGACATCTACTTTGTACGTTGTTTTTCTTTGCTTTTTCTTGGTAGGCGCAAAAGGGTAAGTGAAGCTTCAAGGGACTTGTAAATCTTTGTAGCATATAGTTTATCTCTCATGTTTTTGGCAGTGGAAGGAATTTCTCTTTCATTTTTGATTATCGTTCACAAAAGACCTATCCGTTGATTTGTCAAAAGTCTCGCTGGTTTGATTGAAGTAAAGTAGTTATAGGTGGTTACGTTTATGGCCGAAGTAATTCCATCAAGAACCGTTCCGAAACACGCTCATCTGTTCTTCGGGACGCAAATTTTTCGATGTATGGAAACCAATGTTGTACGTTGACACCGTTGTTGACGCTGAGGCGAAAGCGCCGTCAGTTTATTTTTTAGTTGACAGAAGTGATAGCGCCGTCAAATATTTTGCCGATTTTAAGCGTTATGCGCTATACGTCATTTGTTGTAGTCATGGAAAATCTCGTTTTACAATTCACAATGTATTCTGGCCAGCGCGACTCATCTAAATTACCGGCTTTCGCGTTGGTTGGAATGCTCCCCTGGAATAGCCTACAAGCGGAAAAAGTTCGCCAAATGGCGATCATTCATATCATTAGCAGTACTTATCGAGAACGAGGGATCAGAGAGAAAAAGCGAAAAATCAATGAATATCATCGCAGAGGTTGAAGATAAGCTACTTTATTTCAAAAGCTCTATGCCCCTGAAGATTTATTAAACCACTACAGCACGCTTGGAACAGTGTTACCTTTCTGAGTAAACATTTTCAAGACTTGTTTTTGAAATACAACACACCAATACCATCCAGCGCTGCTGTGGAACGCATGCTTTCACTTGGAAAGGACATTATGCGTCCCAAACGCAGCACATTTTCAGACAAACATTTTGAAATGCTTGTGTTTCTATAAGGAAATAACTGATAAGCTAAGCAGCTAATTACAATACAGTCTCAAAACATGATACCTACTCTTTATTTATAGCTATTGTTAACCTAAACTTGGTTAGGCGAAATGCTTCCGTTTTGTGAGACGCTGGCTAAAATAGCGCAAGAAATTAGCGCTGACTCCGTCAATTTCTGAGCTGACGCAGTACTTTACGCCGTGAAGTTTTTTGGCAATATGCGCTGACGCCGTCAATTTATTTCATTGACGCGTACAACACTCATGGAAACCCATTTACAAGTTACAACATATTTGTTGTATAATGTCTATATCTACAGGTAACTAATTCCATTGTCCGTGTTTGTCTGTGTCACAATCGTTGTGCAAGGTCTCGCGACGGGCTGCTTTGTATCTTGACTGAACGTGCTGTTTTGATTGTGGAATTCTTGAGCGATATGTTATTATCGGTTACTGCCCTGTAGTAACCTCTGATTGCGAAATCTTTATTATGTGACGTATTTCCAGATCATTCTACTGCTACGTGCAAATTTGGAAGCTTCTTTAACTTGCTTGTTTACGCGTAGTGTAACTTGACAGAACAATGAGTTCTTATGATGTAACATTACGTAACCTTCTCGAAGTTACTAGACCGAACAACCTGCTATAAATAGTGGTGTAATTTGTAATATGATTATTATGAGTTGTAGATTGTTGTTGTTGTAGTAGTTGGTAATAAATGCAGAGATTATTGCTGATTGAGAGTTGAAGTAGTTGAATACAAGTAGGTGAGAGTTGGTGCTGATATACATTGAGATCGAAATTAGAGTTACATGAGAAGGTGTGTTTAGCCGTTCGTTAAAGTCCTTAAAGAATTTTCATAATCATTTCACTAGTAGCACTATTCGACATTTAATTGACTGCCTTTCGGTAATATCCCATTAAACTACGTGATTGAACCTTTCCAAGTCTTTTTCCTGGTAAGAGATGGAAAGAAATCGTGACAGTCTGGTTTAGACGACATAAACTGGGTAAAGGGACGTGTAGTTTTGTCAGAAAAAAGCTGCTGATCAAATGTACTAAAATCAGCAGGCTTGTTGCATGCTGTGCTATTTGAGGTGGGTCGTCGGGTTGACGGTGGGTCGTCGGTACTTTTCGACAGTGCGAGCACTGCCGTGCCCTGAAAAGGGCATTTTCCTACCCACCCTGCGCTGAACAGTCTCATTAGCTCTTGTTTGACAAGCTTCGTTTCGCATACGTATTTTGTATAATTTCGTATGTTACTGACGGGGGGGACCACGTGAAGGTGCTTGTCTTCCTCCCCGTCTTAATCAGCGTCTACATAAAAAATTTGAGCATGCAATGCATGAACGATATAAAACTTACCGTAATCTACTAAACCGTACTATCGAGGCTGCTAAACGTAAATATTATCACAACACCCTAACAGAAAACAAAAACGATTCCAACAAAATATGGAAAAGTATTTATGAATTATCCAGTATCAAAAAGAAAAAAACAACAATGCCCTCTAAAGTAATTACTACAAATGGCAAACCTCTGACGTCTCCAAAAGACATAGCAGAGGAACTAAATAATTTTTTTGTTAACATCGGGCCAAACATGGCAAAAACAATTAAACAATCAAAAGACCAGCGTAATATAACTTCGTCTCCAGACAGTGTCAAAAACTCTCTTTTTCTTGATCCCGCAAGTCCAGAAGAAATATATAAGTTAATCTCTAATTTGAAAGACAAAAAGTCAACAAGGAAATCTGACTGTGAAACTAAATTTATAAAATATGCCAGCCCTGTGATCTCTTTCTTCCTAAGTAAACTATTTAATTTGTGCGTCACTACTGGAGTGTTCCCTGATGCCTTAAAAATTGCTGAGGTTATTCCGGTTTATAAAAAAGGTGATCCTCATAATTCCACCAACTATCGACCAATATCACTGCTATCTCCATTTAGTAAAATATTTGAAAAGCTTCTTCACACTAGAATTTACACATATCTAGAAAAATTCCACCTTTTGAGTGCTCAACAATTTGGATTTCGTCAAAATACATCCACTGCAATGGCAATAAGCACGCTGTATGACGATCTGTTAAACAATGTGAACAAAAATTTCTATACCTGTTGCATATTCCTTGACTTGTCAAAGGCATTCGATACAGTTGACCACAACATACTGACAAATAAACTTCAACATTGCTACGGAATACGTGGCACTGCTCTTGAGCTGATGAAAAGTTATCTTACTAATCGATACCAATATACCAAAGTGTCTAATTCTGCTTCAAGCTTGCAAAAAATCCTTTGTGGAGTCCCTCAGGGTTCAACATTGGGACCCCTTCTCTTCCTAATGTATATTAACGATCTTCCTTTAATGTCTAAATTTTCTACCGTGCTTTTTGCGGATGACACATATCTAGCATTACGTGGTGAAGACTTGGAATCTTTACAAACAGAAACCAATACTGAACTACAAAAAATTGATGCTTGGCTACGAAGAAACAAACTCTCTTTAAACTACTCTAAAACAAGCTACATTTTAATAAACAAAGTACCTAAGCGTACTGTTGAAACTAATTTCAGGTTGTGTATAAACCAAACAGTGATTGAAAGAATGAAAACAGTTAAGTACCTGGGAATCCATGTCGATGAAAATCTAACCTGGTCCTCACACATTAAACATTTGTCGCTGCAGTTGGCTCGATATTCCGGAATTTTTTATCGCCTTCGTAACTATGTGTTAGAGGAAACATTGCTTATGTTATATTATAGTCTAGTATATAGTCGTGTTCAATACGGTATTACTATATGGGGTACTGCAGGTAAAACACTAATCAAGGAAGTTGACGTAAGACACAATAATATTATTCGCGCAATCACTAGAAGTACAAAATTCAGTCACGTCACTAGCTTATACAAATCTTTGAATATTTTACAACGTGAAGATATTTACAAACTCGAAATTGCAAAATTTATGCATAAAGTTTCCAATAATAATCTACCGCCTGTATTGCAAGATCGTTTTATAAAACTTGATAATATTCACTCGCACAACACTCGACAACTAAATAAAATGAAGTATTTTCTTCCACAAATAAACAAATCCGTGGCACACAATCTTCTGACACATCGGGGTACTAAATTGTGGAGTGAATTGGATGAATGTATTAAAAGCAAACACCTTGCTTTGTTTAAAAAACTTTATAAAATTACCTTGTTAAGTTCTTATTAAATCGTTAAAATCGTTCAGTTAAATTATTTTATCTCATGTAACCTCGTATTTGTGTTCTTAAACGATATGATTCATTATATGCTCATGTTTTCCCAGCTGGTCTTGATTCAATATTCTACAAAACCTTATATATTCAATTCGATTTCGAAGCTACTGTTCCATCCATCATTATATTTTATTGATACAGTTATAATGTCTGATGCTGCAATGTAAGATGACTGATGACAGGCAGCACCTTGACTGGTTAACCGCAAGGTTGTTCGGTGCTGCCAGACCTTTCTATTGCCATATTTTGATTTGTATGTAATTGTGTTTCTTTATATCGAGTCGTATTAGAAAGGCAAATAAACAATATCTCTCTCTCTCTCTCTCTATTTGCAATAAATCTGTTAAAAATCGAAAACAGTGCAAATTAAAAGTTTTTAGTGTATCAGACCAATCGGATTTACAATCGAAAAGAAAAAAGAGAGGCTTCTTTATTTGCTTTTTAAGTGTTCTTTGGCCAAATCAAACCCCAATTCTATACCAATACTAATTTAAGTTGCTTCTAGGAAACATTTCCAGTGATCCCCTTCTTAACTCATTTTTCCAGAGTAGGCCTACTATTTTATATTTAAATTCTGTTATCTTGTCAGAACATGTCAGTATGTTTTCACCTTTGCTTTGCATTTTAATGTTGAGTTCATTCAAGTGTTCAAATATGTCGGCCATGTATACAAGTTTGGCAATCCAATAATTACACTGGTCTACAAAAAAAGAATTTTTTTTTGCTCCATGAACTTTGAAGACTGATTTAGAGTAATTTTGGGGTGCTGAATCCAAATCTGACCTCAGATTTATCCTATCACGTCAGGTTTGTAAAACATGATAACAACAAATTGCTACTTTCGTCAAAAGTGGAAGATTCGGCGTTGCGTTTACTACCAACATATGCAGTGCTGTAACGAAAGGTTAGTGTTAGACAGGCCAAAACAGCCTAAATATGGTTACTGAACAAGCATTGCCATAGGCCTGCTTAAATCTTTGTGGTTTCATGCAAAACATTGACGGGGGAGGGGGTCAGTTACACTTATAGCCTCCTTTTTAGCTTGTTATTACTGCCTTGTTAATAATGTTGCTTAGAAAACAAATTGGTATCAAAATTATAATTGGTAGGTGTATTTCAGCTACTTATGCACCACATGGCCTGGATTTCTGGATCTTGCACAATGTGTATGTGCAATAAACGCAACGTCAAACCTTCCACTTTTGACAAAAGTAACAATATGCTGTTATCATATCTCACAAACCTGACGTGATAGCATAAATCTGAGGTCAGATTCGAATTCAGCACCCCAAAATTACTCTAAATCAGTTTTCAAAGTTCACAAAGCAAAAATCGTGTAGACCAGTGTTATCTTTAAAATGTTTATACAAATCATGGTTGTTCTGATTTAATAAGAATTCACTTATTTCATACCGTAGCTCGAAAAGTTTTGCGAGAACTTTTCCTCGAGAAAACCAACGCACAGAAGTCTGAAATAGCAGTGATTGATGTTCTGATCCAATTTCTTCCCATAGCCACATTCGTGAATTCAAAGCTCTTGCTTTAATAAAGTTGACAATTTGGATGCAGTCGTTCATCGTTTCTGTCAGCTCTGTCGGCAAAATTTTAATCATCAAGGTTTTCCTATGAAAGCAGCAGTACGTAAGTTGAATGGTTGGATTTAGACGTTTTACCCATGCAGTAAAATCTCTTTCTTCGCCCACCATTGCTGAAGCACCATCCGTGCAAACGTTGATGTAGTTATTCCAATGGATACCATGGGCTGTAAAAAACTCGTTGGTCTCTCTAAAAATTTCCTGGCCAGTCGTTCGTTCTGAAAGTTCTTTGCAAAATAAATACTCTTAGTTAGTTATGGAGTCACCATTGACAAAACGTAGGCCTACTACACATAAAAGCTGTGCTGTTTTGTTAATATCTGTTGTTTCATCAATCTGAAGAGAAAACTTTCTAGACGTTTTATTTTATTAATTAGAACTTCAAGTAGACTATGTCACTGAACATACCATCATCTCTTCTTTTAAAAGTTTCTGCAGACAATGACACCTTCCGTAGCTCTTCAACAAGCCAACTTTTTTACAAACTACCAGTAGCGCACCCAGAAAAAAATTGGGGGAGGGGGTGCTAATTTAGAAATGTTGGCCGAGTGATTTGTGACAATAGTGACAGTAGGCCAATACCCAATGGGCATTGCCCATCCCTTTGATTAATATTTAAAGGCACTCACGGCCCACAACCCACCGGTTGCCGATACATCAGGATTCGTTCTCTCAATCAGATTAGAAGTTGGCCTAGTGAACCCCATGCTATTAGAATCATCAGCATTCTCATCTCTACGTCCACTCTCGCAATCTTCTATAGATCTCGACTTTTTCGTCATGTATGACAAAATAGAATTAGCTTTCCGTTTGCCAACACAAATAAGTGCGAAAGCAACAACTAGCACGAAAACAGTTTGAAACAAAACACCAATTTTGTAAACAGTAAATTTGATGTGGACATTTTCCTACTTACAAAACATTCAAAATTAGTTCGTATTTTCAATTAAAGTTCCAGACACCTACGTCTCTCTGCTCAAATGTTGTATACAGATTTACATATCCGTGTGATTCGGCATTGACGTACGGTACATCGGTATGTCTACCAGACATTTGACCACGAGAGTACGGAAGCATCTGAACTTTAAGGAGTTAAAGAAAAGTGCCATCAAAGACCATATCATGGAGTATTCTTTTTGCACACATCAAAAATTGTCTGCTGACTCAATTAAAATTTTATGCAAAGGCAAATCCCAATTTAATACCAAAATTCAGGAACCATTGTTAATGCTACAACCCAAATTTAAGCAAACAATTATTTGCTGGAGGCGAGTCCATTCTCCTCAACATTTACTTGATGTAGGCCTAGGTATCATGTTCCCAGTGGTGCAAATTTTTTATAGTTATTTATGCAGTTGCCTTTTCCTAATGTAAATTTACTTTCGAGAAGTTGAAATTTTTTGCATTTTTTAATTATTTTCAGATTCCTGATGAGGGCTTAAAGTTAAGCCGAAAACAATGAACTATTAAAACTATTTGTAAATATGTAAAATGTATATTGTTATAATGTTTAGCACTGTTGTATTGTTGTGTCTTATTCATATCTAACCCGTAAGCAAAAGGTATAAATGGGGAACATACAAAAGTCAAAAACTTCATTTTTTGTAGCGAGTTTGGGGAGGTCTTGAGCTCCCTTAGCCCCATGCTGGATGCGCTACTGCAAACTACCAACACTTTTGAAATGATTGCCGCATGAACGCAGACTACGCACAAACCTTCGTTTTTAGATTTAACGAATATAATTATCACTTATCAATAAGTGAAAACACTTCTTTCAAGTAGATCTTCAACTGCGCTTCAATATTAGCGACTTTGACTTGAGTTATAAAAAAAGTAAAGAGCTTTTTGAAGATGGGGTTGCTATAAAAATCGATAATCATATTGTAACAATAATTGCATAAAATCATTGCAATTTATGAATTATTGTTGTTTTTCTTAAACCATATTGCTTCGAAAGCTTGGTTGGTAGGAAATAATGGCATTGATTTTGAAGTATAGATGCTGTTGAAACTTTATGGATAATTTTGAAGTATGAGCTGTCAGTGAAATTATGATATGATTTAATGGTGTTTTATGTCAGAAAATTTCATTTTGTTGACGCAAAGCAACAAACGTGCAATCGATATTTTGTGAGCAGAAGCGCACCTAGGAGAGTACACTCTTCGGACTCTCAAAAAAAAGCTTCATCCTTATTCCCAGGTGGGATTTTGTCTTTTTATATTCTTGCAATAATTGTTTGGAAAACCAACTATAGTGACATCCACAAATATTTTTTTGATTGGTTAGGTCCAGACAAAATCAATAAATAATGTAGTTTCTGCACACAAGAATTTGAAATATTACACACACACAAGAAAAAAAAGTTAGTTGATTACCAAAACATAAAATTACTGTACCTTCATTCATGTATTGGTCCAGAAGTAGCCCAGACAAAAATTGCACCACGACAGACCAGTGACTCTCCAATAAGTTGTTTCGAATAAATGATGTAAAATCTGGTAATGACATTTTTCGACAAATATACAAAGCACTGAAGTACTCTTGAAAGGTTTGGTGGCTAAAATATAACCGTTGCTGCCCTTCCAATAGTCCACATTCTCTGTTTGCACCTAATAAAGTGACGACAAGATCTTGGACTTTTTGGCTGGAAAGATTTTCTGTTTCAAGATCTTCGGTTGTGATTAATACAGTTCCTTTTTTTGTTGCTTTATACGCAATTTTTGACAATTTGATGACAATTTCATCAGATAAAGAGATTACGTTTCCTGAAGCTTTAAGATTTTGCAATACGGAATGAAATATTCTGGTCATTGTTGAGACATCTGCAGTTTTGAATGATGAACAAAGAGAAGCCCTCAAGTAGAGTTGAAGCATCAGAGGATTGTAGCACATGGACTTTAAATGAGGAATTTTCACTGAAAGTTCATTCCAAAGAAATTCGGATTGTTGTTGGTCGTTTACCAAGGCGTCGAACAATGTTTTCATGTTTTCAGAATTTAGATCGTGAATGAAGTAAGTGCGTTTGGGTCGGCATGGTTTAGGTATATTAAGCATGGCATGTGGTCGAGAAGTGAATATCAAGTGACTGTGCTGAAGAAATCTTCCCAAACAAAGATTGGATGTAAGCTCCCAATAGTTGAGTGGAGTGTTGTAGGTGGAGTCTTTCACATTTTCTTCCAGATTCCAGTTCACCTGATCAAATCCATCCAAAATGATAAAGCAATTTTCCGGATTGGTTGTCATCCATTCAAACACGGAATTTTGTTCTTCTTTATTTAAGTTGTAGTTGCAATCTCCCAATAGAAACTCTTGTAATGTCATTTGTTTGCTGCAATCATTAATGTCCATAAATAGTTTCCTTAAAACGATAGCTTCTTTTCTACAAAGACGTCTTGCCAGGCGTTTCGATAAGGTTGTTTTTCCAGACCCAGGATATCCAATAATTGACACAAATCTGTTGTTTTGAATATCAGAAATTAATTGATCGATTGTTACTGCTCGGTCAGAGGTGGTTAACGTAATTCCTTTATTTTTTACGTTGTACTTGTCGTCGTTAGGAATGAACCTTCCTTGATAAAAATCAACTCGAAACATTTCACAATAAACTTCTGTAAATCCCTCTGGAGAAATGTCAAAATTGGAGAGGTCAACATCATACTTTGGGTGATAATGTTTGCGAGTTGCATTTTGCAGTTTGTTGAATCCTTTTTTTGAACCTTGAAAGCAAAATAAAAAAATGCTCAAAAATTTTCTTGAAAACGGCAACTGGTTTTGCTGCCGTATTCAGACTGGGCTCTCAAGGGATTCCCTGAGTTGGGGGTGGGCATAAAGTGCCCACGGTTTTTGAACGTTTATTACGCCTTTGATATGCATGCTGTCAGTTAGATATTTTACCAGTTGAAAGAAAATTTATCTGACTTTCCAAAAAATTCAAACGTGTCTTCGAATCATGTGTATATCTATAGCTATAATAGATTTATTAGACAGGAGTCAAATCGCCAAAATTAGATGTAAATTATAATAAAGAAACAAGGCTTTAACTTGCTCTGCTTGAGATAATGACGTCATGGTAGCCTATTCCTACGGTAATCACACTTTGCGCTCTGTCTCTCACACTAACAACCACAACGGCTCATCAACTGCCGAAAATCTATTTATTCTGTAGTTATCCAACCGGCAAAAGTGCGACATTATTATATCGACTCAACGTTTGACCACAGTGCTTAGACGTGAAAATTGTTTATTTGACTTCAGTTTGTTTGGAAAGATGCGAAGATCGGAAACAAGTGTTGCTAGACATGTAGGCAGATTTGGCTAGAAGCTGCAAAAAATATATTCTTACACAGCTAACAATTGTAAGACGTAATAATCATTCAAATGCATATTCTTTTCAGCAATTTATAAATACTGTTTTTGGTAAGCTACGTCGTACTGGTACTAACAAACGATTTTGTTTGTAGTTTCTCCCTGTAAATACGTGCGTAACTTTTCGTGTAGCTGTTGTTTCATCATTTTCTCTCGTCGATATCGACGTACAATATTAGAACCTGCAAACTATGTCGTTTATATACGATACATAAAATAGCGAAATTTGATCTCTCGATAAGTCTATAATATTCTTTCCACATACGTGGCACCCAAGCTGGAAATAATTCACATTCACACCGATTGAGCGTAACAAGGGCGATTTTCTAGCTGAAAAGCAACGGTGAATGTAAATAACCTTCAATAAACGTGGATTCAATGCAGTTAATTACATTATAAGATATCGTCATATGATTAAGTATTTCTCATTGCAATACTCGTATTGTGCAGTCAATAGCGTTTCTGCTTCAATAATATTTTAGTGAAGATTCACATGTAAAAGTTATTTTTGCGTCTATCATTTGTGCGTCTACTCAACGTCCTTAGTTGTTGAATCAATGTAAAAATGGCCGATTGGTCAGCGGAGAACCAGCACATGGAAATGGTTTTATTTCTGTTTGTTTCAATCGCAGCAACGTTTTTACATCGATTTTACGTCGTATGACGTTGGATCTGCGTAACAATGGTGGGATTTGAAAACAGGAAAATACGATCAAATGCAAGTGAAATGAGACGACGTTGATTCTATCCAATACCGTATTACAGCGAGCGAGTTATATCGATTGAACATCTGCGTTACATCAAAATCATTGAACAATAACCACGGTTTGTTTTGTATGTTTGCTAGTGGCATGATAGAGTCGGTTTACGATGATGCGTAGCGGCCGCCCATGCTGTGAAATCTTTTATTTGGCATCACAACACTCGACTAAATTAATTTTGCTGGTTGTTCTCGCGCGCCAATGTAAACCAGCTTATCCTTATGCATGGTTTTTAAACGAGCAAAACTGGTCCTTTTTACATTGATTCATCGTTTGCAGACGTTGAATCAATGTAAAAAGGACCAGCTTTGCTGACTGGGTTGTGTACCGTAACCGTTGCGGCTGAGGGTGAACTTCTTTGAGGCTTCAGAAAAAAATGCGCCACTGTTACATTATTACAATGTTGCTTCAAATAAGAAGGCTCCGTTACCAATATACTGTATATGCATTTTAGAGTGAAAAACGAAACAAATCACGCTGTTACTCAATTTACACGCTGTTACTCAATTTACACGCTGATACACAGCTCGTACAATCTGTCATATTTATGGTGATTCAACGTCTACGTCAACGTAGAACTAATACCAAACTTACCCAGTTTTCGAGCTGGGTATAAATTGCTCATGGTCGAGAACAATGGCGCATTGTATCCAAACCTCCATACGAGGAAGGAACAAAATGATGATGATGATGATAAATTGCGACGGTTTGCCGATGTTTAGAACAATTCAATTATCGAAATCAGGAATTGTTTATTTACCACGTTTCTGCAAAAACAGATCCGAAACAAAAACGTAGTGCAAAAATATAAAGTTACAGACTTTTCGCATTCTATACCCACGAGTTACGTCATTTTACATCGGTTCAACCATGATGATAATAAATCAAAGCTGAAACAGCAATGTGCTGTTCTAACACTTATCTATTGAAACATAACAATAAGCGATGTCCACTTGTGCAGTCATTGGAGGCAGCCAATTTTACGATAAATCAAACTCGTCTAACGTTGATTCGATATAAGAATCCTATAGTATAGGCCAGTGGTTCTCAAACTTTTTTTGATGCGACGCCTCTGGAGAAGTTTTCTGGACTTGCGACGCACCAGCAAATAAAAGTAAAATGAAGACGTGTTTTTTGATACTACAACAAAAATCAATGCATATTATTTAGCGTGACGTGTGGGTCGTTTTTTTTTACATAGTTCGTTGAATCTTGGGAGAATTTTTGAAATTGCCACCCGCATTTCTCTTTCAGTGTTTATTCGTGATCGATATTTGCTTTTTATCACCGCCAAGACAGAAAATTCTGCTTCATATAAATACGACGTGGCGAATGGGATAATAATTTGTAGTGATTTCTTCATCAAAGGTGAATAATCGTCATTTATTCAAATCCAAAATTTGCCGGATTTTCTGAATTAAACATCCTTTTCAGGAAATTGTCAAAGGAAAGGTCAATGTAGGCTTCTTTTTCTTGTGCTGTAAAAGGCGATGAAGTAGGTTGGACGAAAGGATCACGATTCACGTATCCGTTCGTAGTTTAATAAATTTTCCAGAAAGTATTTTGCAAATTTCGACTCGAGCTTGGACAAATGTTGCCCAAATATGCTTCGCAAATTTGAAGGCAGCGCCATACTTTTCTTTTCAAGAAAATCGGACAAGAAAGAGAAGTATCGAGAGCTTCCAGACAGGTTTGCGAAATCTTCCTTCCACAATAGCAGCTTTTTAACGAATGCTGCAATTCTATCTGAAACGTCAAGCATATTTTTATCCGGCCTTTGTATAGGAATGTTCAGTTTGGCGAAGATATCACACAAGTAAGCCATTTTCAATAAAAAATCGTTCTGAGCTGAACCAGTGGCGTAGCCAGAAAAAATTTTTGGGGGGGGCCAAATATTTGATGAATTGAAGAGAACGACAAAATGTTTGATTTAAGACATCGCCACCTGATGTGCAGTGGCGCATCCTGGTGGGTTAAGCAAGGGAAGCAATAAAGCTGGTGGGGGTTAGAGCGTGCCGAAGGCACGCGTATTCTAGGGGGTCCGGGGGCATGCTCCCCTGGAAAATTTTTGCAAAATAACCCTTAAATAATGGATTATAACGCTTTCTGGAAACAATTTCAGGGTAATATTTGTATGAAACTTATTAGCAGATAAACAGCTATTAACTTATTAAAGGTAGCTCTTATCTACACACAAACGGGCAAAAACTGCGGCTAAACTTAGAGAACACAAAAAACTCAGCTACACAAAAACCCTACAGAGTAAGCGATTCTGAAATTGCTTCCACAGATTAGTTAAAAGAAGCGTAAATCGCGTAAACTTTGCGCGATTTACGATTTGCAAAATTTATTGGTGTCTTTTTGTGTGTCTAAAACAAGTCCTGGGGGGTGTTAATAGCCAGATGTCTTGGAAAACAATATAAATTTATACAAATTATATTATATTTTCAACAAAGGGTTCAACTTCGGAATCCAAACTTTGAAAATTTGGGGGGGGCCATGGCCCCGTTCGCCCCTCCCTGGCTACGCCTATGAGCTGAACAATCTGCAAGTGGATTATTTTCTTGCTGCAAAAAAGCCTGTAGTTTGTCTAACAATTCGTAAAAGCGTTCAAAAGATTTTCCAAGCGAAAGCCACCTTGGATGAACAATAAAAGAGCAAACTTTGATGCGCTGCATTCATTTCGCCACAAAGTTTTTCAAAAACTCTGACTTGAGTGGGCGTCCTCAAAATGTTAACCTCGTTTTTATAAGATAAACTGAGTTCAGCCACGAAACGGAACTATTTTGCGACGCCCTTGGAAAATTGAAACGACGCACCAGGGCGTCGCGACGCACAGTTTGAGAACTACTGGATAGGCGATCGTGTGCAAGCATTCCCTCATCGTAAACTTGTCGATTATTAAATCGATTCAACAGCTGATGATATTGAATCGGTGAAAACATGGCACTTGCTGCCATCAGGCTTGTACGAGGTTAGGGATATATTATTCATAGCATTATATATCATTCCCCAATTAGTAAAGTGATGCATTTGACTTGTGTTAGACAACTTATCTAGTTCGAAATTCCTTCATATACATATGCGAATTCATTTTCAAAATACATTTCATCAACATATTGTTGTTTTTTTTTCTGTCGATATCTGCTTCATTTCGCCAATTTCACATTAGAGGGACATCTAAAGACTAAAAACTGATAGACAAGGCAACCAAACTTTGAAGTAGGTTATTCCAAGAAGAATATATCCGTTGCGTGAAATAAATGGTTTTGTTTCGGTCACAGACAGAAGTAACTGTATGCAATTTACACCAGACGCAAATCATCATGCAGTGTCTTTTTTACAACTAATCAAATTACACGCGCGATAAACTCATTAGGCGACTCGGCTTGGCGCCTTTGAATAAACGATCGATGATCTGTCACTCTTTTTATAAAAGAAACCAACCAAGCGCAATCTGCTCTCACTCCAGGAGCAAATCAATGAAATATTTCAAGGTTCATGCTAAAAACAGTAGAATATCTCCCAAACCCAATCAGGTATAGCCACGAAACTTTAAATACGTTTAGCCAAGTAATATTTAAGAAAAGTCAAGAAATTTCAGCTTATTAGCACGTATGCCCATTAAAATACATTTGTTTGAAATTGGTGTGGGCACATTATGCCCAACCCCAGTCTTAATACGGTTCCTAACTTGACTGGACACTAATTGATTTATTTATTAATTCATAGGTGTAGGGGAAGGTTAATTTTTTGGGGAGTGAAAGCATTCTTGACCAAATATATAATCAACTGCCCGAGGGAACCGTTTCAGGTTAACCATTTAACAAAATTATAAATTTATGTTATTAAATTGTTATTGTAAATCTACATCTATTTACAATTATTTTACTTTTGCTTTACAAAAATTAGTTTCATACCGTATGCTTTCAATAAAATATTTCAATTTTTTATGAAGGATCAAACAAAATATTTGTGATTTTCTGAAACCATCATTTTCAGAAACAGAACGCAATTCTTATAATTAATTAAACATAAAAAAAACCTTCATCTCCAGATGGAACACTACTTTGCTCTGGTAACTTGTAGATCGTTGTATGATATTGGTTATATTGCCGGTTGTCAAATTGTAGGATCATTTGTTGCCGATGGACAGGGATATTGCTCGAAGCTTGATCTGTAAAAAATCGAAACATAAATATTATTTTAAAATTCAGATTTCTTCCTCAGATTTAATATTATGGAAGTCTCCGAATGAGTTTTTGCTTTATTTCAGTAAAATACTCTATAGGCTATCAACATATTTCACAACACAAAAGCTATAAATATTAAAATGCTCAACATATTATAAAAAAACTCTCAAGCAAACTTACCACGATTGGTTGGCAATCCACTTTCGGCCATGTTGGTTCCGAACGTAGCTAATAGAATTACTAATTAAAACTTATTAGTTGATGCTGCCAAGCCCAATTGCAAGCGATTATAATGCCACTACCTCGTCAAATATAAACATGACAAATCAAGATATTATAGCGGTATGTTGAGGGCAAACCAAAACATGCGCTTGATTTAAATAATAGTTTTGTTTGCAGTATATACTAGCTATATTAACCTCCATACTCCCTAGCCACAAAGTTTATCACACAAAGTATACATAAATAGCTTTAAATCAAATATAGTTATTAGTCTCTAAACCAGTGGTTCCCAACCTGGGGTCCGCGGACACCTTGGGGGTCCGTGAGAAAGCATTTGGGGGTCCGTGATTACCTTGATGAATTTTGGAAAAAAAAAACGAAAAGCGATCTTTTTACTTTCATTTCTTTCTTTAAATGCAAGAAATTGTTTGGTAAAAATTTGGTCTTTGTGCGTTATGTTCATGGTGAAAGACTGAAAGAAGAGTTTTTGTTTTGTGAGCCTCTTTTGGAAACTACCAAGGCAAGTGATATATTTGGAAAGATGAAAGAATTTTTTGTAAAACAAAATTTTGATTGGAAAAAGAAACTTTGTTCTATATGCATGGATGGAGCACCAGCTATGCTCGGGAACAATCCGGATTTGCTGCTTTAGTAAAAAACGAAGCTCCTTGCGTGGTTGTTACCCATTACTTTTTGCACAGGTACGCCTTAGCAGCAAAAACTTTACCAGCAAGTCTCAAAGAAATTCTGACGAATTGCGTGAAAGTCGTTAATTTCATCAAAAGCAGAGCTGTAAACCACCGTACTTTTAAAGCGCTCTGTCAAGAAGTAGGGTCAGATTACGAAGTACTTTTGTATCATTCTGAGGTACGTTGGTTATCTAGAGGAGAAGTTTTAAAACGACTGTAGCAGCTAAAAAATGAGGTATCAACTCAACTCAAAATTGTTTGAGAGTAAAAGTTTTCTATACGGCATGGCCTACTTAGCCGATATTTTCGGTCATATTAACAATGTTAATCGTGGCATTCAAGGACCAGGTGTGACAATAATTGATGCAGCAGAAAAACTGAAAGCGTTTTTAGCCAAGTTGCCGGTTTGAAAACGCAGATTGCAAGCAGGTAATTACGCTAACTTTCCAATGTTAGAAGATCTTATCTTGATGGATGAAACTCAAAGAGAATGTACTCTTTCGATCGCTATGAGAGAAAAATTTTACGCACACTTGGAAACCCCGCAAATCTCGTTTCAACGTTATTTTAATTAAGAACACCCTGCCGCACGAAGTTGAAACATGGATTCGAAATCCTTTTCTTTTTTACTTGAACAACATTAGCGATGACGATCTCAGTAAAGATGACCTAATTGATTTGAGATCAAAAGAGTTATTACGCATTGAATTTCATTCAAAAACTGTGGAAGAATTTTGGTGCTTACAACTGCAAACCCACCCATTCTTGGCAAAGCAAGCGATTATTGTTTTGTTACCATTCATAACCACTTACCTTTGCGAGGCAGGATTCTCAGCTCTTGTTACAATAAAAACTAAACATGAAATCGCCTGGACGTTGAAGATGACATGCATGTTGCATTGTCAAAAACTCAACCACAGTTCAGTCGTTTAGTTCAGTAAAGGCAACAACAGCCCTCTCATTAAATTTGTTTACGTTAAAAAGTTTCGACATGGCACTTTGGGTCACCTTAATATTCAAATACTGCTGACATTTGTGAATTTGACATTTTGTCATTTGTGGCAAGAATACGGTGCGATACTGATGAGCCCAGCCTCATGGGCGAAACACGTGTCTATCGCTGTTAATTCTTGATACAAATCGGCTGCCGAGAAACATACTGCTGACATTTCTTGAACAATTCATTCATTTTCTTATTTGAGCAACTGTTTAACCTGATATTTGCCGCAGGAGTCATAGCAGCAATGCAATATGACACAGTACAGTAGTTGAGTAGCATAATTATTGCAATAGTCAATAGTTTGTTAATTGAGTTTCAGGCAAAATTTAGGTAGGGGTCCGCAGAATTAATAATTTGTCTAAAGGGGTCCGTGACAACAAAAAGGTTGGGAACCACTGCTCTAAACCCTTGACAGCCTGTTTCACCTAAAAGGAGGATCATCAGAAGGGCCTTATGTATTTATCAACTACCAACCTAATCAAACTATCAATTTAAACTAGCGATTCTGACTGCAAACAAGAGTAGCAGATTGGCTTCGTCAGGCTTGAAGCTCACACTTTGGCACCACATGTGCTGTATCTACAGGCCGCCATGCTTCATAACCACAATTTGCTTCAAATATGTTATAAATTGTTGGGAATTCATTAACGCTTGACTAATTTATCTCCACTACTGAAGCCAGAAGCAGAATCTAAAGCTTTATTTTGCTTGTTTTGGTTTGACAATCACCAGATTCGAAGTTAGGCTTACAAACTTGTTGACTGCATGAAACGCTCAGCAACTCACGTTTTATGGCGGAAGTCAATTAAGGCGTGATCCGAAAAAAAGCAAACATTTAGTCTATAACAAGTGATTTAGTTTATTATGTTTACGTCGATCCACTGTTAAAATATGCTGAATCGATGTAAAAAGGCATTATTACTCTTAGGAAGCTGTGTTTTGACGTGACAAGATTTAACTGGTTTTCTTACCTTTATCAGCAAATTGCCTTTCCACATTCAAAGGGATAAAAAATAATGGACATATAAATCTAAATGCGTGTTTTATCGCCTTCTACACTACCTACAAGAATCAACTAACCATACAAGAGACAAACTTCTTACATAGGTTAATCACAAATCCGAGTGCTTTTAAATTCTAATATCAATACAATAATTCTAATCAAAAAATAAAGAGCCCAAAATGTAGATAGCCTACTAACTTCATGCTCAGCAAACAAACGTTTTGAAATACTGTCTTCTTCTTCTTCAGTGCTATAAGTATATTTATAGCACTGACGATGAAGACAGTATAGTTTTCGAAACGTTTGTTTACTGAACATGAGATTAGTACCTACCATGTATCTACATTTTGGGCTCTTTAATTTTTGATTAGAGTAACCAGGCGTTCTAACCGTTTTGTTTCTAAATTTAATAATTTTATATGAATTTAGAAGATTAACAAAGTAAAGTTGCCAATCCTTAATTTAAATGCTTAGTATTACAATTTATTTCATACTTGAGTCCTTAGAAGTTTTTAATATAGCTGTATAGCTGTTTTTATTTTGCAAATATCACATTGCATTGCAAATACTTATAGTTGTTAATATAGCTGTTTTTAATATATAATTTGCTTATCGTACTTCGGGAAAAAAACAAAACAATAATATAAAAAAAAACAGACAAAAACCAGGGATTTCCTGACAGAAACGTATACAAAACTTTATTCAGTTGATTGGGGGTTCATTGAATAGTTGTTTCTACAAATTATGTTCAATCGTGAAAGGTTTATTTTTTATGACAATTTTTAATTTGAAAAAAATTAATTAAAAAATATAAAAATTGCAGTAAAGACATTGGCATGGTCGTCATAACCGACGCTGCTTTCAATGAACCAGATGCTCAGCTCGCAAATCCAACAATCTCCAATTCTCACGAACGCTTCCAATATCGTGCAGTGTCTAAAATTACAAGTTACAAATTACAAGTGCAGTAAAGTAGCCTAACGGTCTGTTATTGCAGCAGACACATAAAAATAGATATTTGAGCAAGATATGACTCAAGTTGGGCCACATGAAATAAGAAATAGTGAAATATAGTTATCACACGCTGAGAAAATTACCGAAGCATTCCAATTTCCAATGTTAATAAAAAGGTAAAGGTTGGGTCCCATACTTGATTCAAGCTTTGGGGGATGAGAAGATAAGGTTCTCATTGTACTAAGCCTTCGGCACTAACGAGAGTAGGGTGGCCAGTTCCTTTCTCTCGGCCGCCTTTCCTTCAGCAACTACGCCCACCCAATTTATTACACCCTGGGTAGAGGTGAGCGGTGTTTGTCAACAACCAAAAGCTAAATCAAAAAAAAAAATCGTACTTGGCTAAATTTATCACCACATACCAATTTCGGTTAAAAACATTTCACATATTAGCACAGATTTTGTTCTTTTCTGTAAAGTAGAGCGCACAAGTTGATCTACTGTAATAATGTAGCCGCATTGCAAATACTTTGCAACATTGAAAACAGAGCAGAAAAAAAATCATTTGCAGTAAATTGCAAAAATGCAAAAATTTATAACTTAGAGAAAGCAGTAACTTTAGCAAAACCTTTCAAGATCGTGCAATTCGTTGAATTGCAATAGTTGCCTTGCTGAAAGTTTAAAAAGGAACTAACGGGCTTTGCTTTGACACAATAGAACCGTGCTTCCTTTTTGCTGAACACACCTTTTAAAAGCCATACGAAATTGAACCAACGAGTGCTAAACATTTCCAAAAAGTTCAGTCAGCAATCTTGATGCGATTGTCCTGTTTGCTGTAATGCCACGCTTTTTGTTCTATATAAAATTAAAGCAAATTTTCTGCATTCCAGTGCAGAAAACTTGAAGAATATCTTACGTTCTTAGTAAGCTCACAAAAAAAATGTTTCAGTTTCAAGAGCGTTTCACCTGTTTGCATACTGCTATAGACTTTCATTCTGAGCAAAGATGTAGCTATGACTTGATAGATCTGTGCTTGCTAATTAGTTAAAGTTATATTGTTTTTGAAATTGGTCAACACTCAGGAAGCCTATGAGATGTAGGCACTAGCGTACGCAGGGGGGGGGGGCCATTGGGCCATGGCCCCCCCCTTTAAGATGTTGTGTGACGTCACGATATTGAGAATGATGCTTTCAGTCTCTTTATGCTTGGAAATGATGCTTTCAGTCTAAAAAAAACTTGCCTAATTGTAAACAAAACTGAATTAAAAGAGCGAGTTTTGCCAATACCAAACATTCAAACATCTCAGCTAGGAATTAGCAACAAGAAAACGTAGAGACTTAGCTTTATTTCCGAAAAGTGCCGAAGAAAACATGATCTTATCCTTTTGCTATGCCACCTGACACCACCATTTTACAGGAATATTCATACCCACATTTTTGTTGAAAATGCTCTCAGAATGCACCAAATTCAAAGTAATTTTTCAAAATTTTCTGGGGGAGACCCCTCAGACCCCCCGCCGCTGGGTGTCGTCTTTGGCGAAAACGCCGTCGGGCTTCACCCGCTGGTCGTCAAACCCACCCTTCCAAATTTCCTGGCTACGCTACCGTTAATGGCCCCCCCCTTGAGAAAATCCTGCGTACGCCACTGAATGTAGGATTTGGGAAAGTTTGACGAAAATGTGGGCAATAATTTTAGGATGTTTGCATAATCAAGATTATGCTCTGCTCTACAATCAAACCAATTGCATGTAAAGTTGGCATATTTATCTAAAAATGTGCATGTTTTAGTTTGAAAGATTTTAGAAATAGTTTTCAGCGTATTGAGATTTTGAGCAGATATAGGCTATGCTAAAATGTTGAAGTTTCCAACTGCAATTTGTTCGAAAATTTCAAAACAATGTAATTGTAATGTACGGTATTTAAAAATTTTGATAGTGTAATTGTAATATAATTGAACCGAAAACTACCCAATTGATCCAACTCTGCAGTCACCAAAGTACATGTCATCTCAATCATTTTAATAGGTATTTGTGCTGTTTTAATTTAAATTTAAATATATATGTTTTTTAAACAAATAATACTATTGATACTACAAAAAGTGCTCAACGCCAAGCAAAGCAAATTACATCAAATATAGTTACTAGTTTTTAAAACCTTTACAATCTGTTTCAATTATTCACCATTTTATATCTTTTCAGGTATTACCGATTTATTGCTTTTTGCATATTTTTCAGGACCTTCTGATGACTCCCCTTTTAGGGTAAAACAGGCTGTAGAGTGTAGAGGTTTTAGAAAGTAGAAACTATATTTGATGTAAATGTTTTTCGAATAACTTGTACAATAATCACTCCTAAAGCATATCATTTGCTTGTCTGCACACCGTTTCGGCCTCTTCAGTGCAGTAGGTACACTGGTATGGCCATACAGATATATACCTCCATGTGACTTTTTCCTATTTCATGTGAGTTAAAAAAATAGTACTACAGCCAACCTTGCCAAAGTGGTCAAACTGCAAGCAGTGAGCTTTGCGCAATAGCCCACATAGCAAAGTGCCTCTAGTAAAGAGTTTTTATGTTTTATGTTGCTTTGTTTTTTTTATTTTGCTGTTATGTGTTATGTTAAGTACCGGTATTTTGTCTTATGTTTCTAAATTTCCATGTTTTGTTTATATGTTTGGGTAGCAGCTGACTTTGGTGACCTTTTGGGCTTTCGGTGCCATTCTTGTGAAAATTATTTGTGTTTATTATGTTTTGTATATTTTTGTTTATTCGCCAGCAGACAAAAATAAACTGAACTGAAACTTTTAGGAGTAAGTGTATGTCATCTAATATATTGTTTGCTCCTATAGTGCAGTCATTTAAAAGTCCAAATATATGAACGAAAAAACAGCAAAATCAAGTGGTAAAATTAAACTACGAGGTGTGTGATCAACGCATTCGTACAACATATCTTTATTTAGTGGCACTTTGTAGATAGAATAGTGGTGAGGTGATTCAGCAGTGGATAAAGTGTTGACTTGCCGATAATGCAAACCTGGCTCGACACTCGGTTTAAGTTGATTGTTGATAAACACCGTTCATCTCTACCCAGGGGTGTAATAAATTTGGTGGGCGTAGTTGCTGAAGGAAGGCAACTGAGAGAAAGGAACAGGCCACCTTACTCCAGTTAGTGCCGAAGGCCAAGTGTAATGAGAAGGTTATCTTCTTATTGCACGAAACTCGGTAACTGAGTAGGGGACCAGCATTATCGTTAGTGGATAGAATGATTTACAGGCAAGCAGAAACGTTATTCTCTCAATTCATATGAATGGCTCTGCATAAGAAGTTCAAAGCCTCTACAAGTATACTCAACTGTCAAGTTTAAGATTCCAGAAAGACAGTTTGTCTGAAGCAATAAAGATTTCAACAAATCAACAAACAAATGATTGTCTAAAAATTAATTGGACTGAATGCCATTAATTAAACACAAATGTATCTTACTTCCAAATGTAATTATTTAAACATTTCAATTACAAAAATTAAATGTTTTAATATTTATGTTCATCGGTGATTTTTGAGAATTTGATTTTATCAAAGACAAATAGAATTGTGTTATGATATAAAGAATGTTATGATAAAGATTAATTGCAATGCAGAAGTCCCTACTAAACCCCAATTCAGGCTCAACATAAGTACTGATACCATGTGTGCAACTTACTCAATGTAAAGTGTGGGGGGGACAGTCACCTTCGCATGATCCCTTATATAAGTAGCATGAAAATGCAAAGCAAAACTTTCAAAACCCAACATCGACCCGTACGTTTAGAAGACTCCACGGGAACCGCTCTTTTTAGATCGCAACAGCTCTATTGTCGAGCTCTAATCGAGCAGCTCGCTTATAAGAACCTTCGGGTTTACCCAAATCTTCTACCAAAACGAATGCAAGCTATGATGATCAGCTTGTACACAACAACCTGAGATGGCTAAAAGGGAAGAGTTTTGGAAAGGTTTAGGGCACTTAGAAAGGAGTTACAAACATTTCTCAAAGATCAAACCGGTCCGAAGGCAAACCAATTTTTTAAATTTTTAAAAGATGAGAGGAAAATGGAAATCGTTGCATTTCTGACCGACATAATGTCACATCTGAACCATCTCAATGTCAAACTGCAAGGGGCAAATCGCAGCATTTTTTTTTATCTACAGAACGTGCACGATTTTCTAAGCACTTTTTCTTTCAATTATGAATGGGCAAATGATAGCATTGAATCATTGTCTATCCCTACTCACTGATCACCTTCCTGTCATGAATATTTTACCTGTTTCTTTGTGACCAAGTATTTTTGTAACAAACCTACGCTTATTGTGAGGATGTTGCCTGCACTATCACATTCTGTTTTCATGTTGCTGAGTAAACTATAACTCCAAGTGGGTAGACGGTGCACGTAGGTTAGCGAGCTACTTTCCTCTAGTACATGGAGGCATATATAATATTGTTTGTTCAGTAGTCAACCTGCTCAGGTTGTAAATAAAAGTACAGGCTCTACTGTACAATGACTAATTGATTATGAGAATCTTAATCATCGGTTTGAGAAAGCTTCATAGGCTACTGCTGGTTTGACAGAGTAGAGTTTCCGCTTGTTGAAGCGTTGTTGTATGTGAATTGTTTCATTCACCAGGTGCAGCTGAATTGAAGAAGCCCTTAAATGCGTTGCTTGCATGCACACATTGGGAGGACATTTTGCTGTCTCGGAGGCAAAACGAAATTGTGGATTGAACCTTCATTTCGATGGAGGTTCGATTTCCATTCAAGTCGGAGACGTCCACTATTTCCATCTAATTTAAAAGTTTGATTCTCCCTCAAGACACATTGATATGGAGAACTGATGATTCTTAACAAGGGTGAAACGTTTTCTATTTTTATCGTGATCTTAATAATTTTCTCTGATCTGTAGACTTGTTATCGAAGAGAAATAACTGTATCTTGAACGACAGACTATCGGTTAGTTTGAAAATCTTCAACTTTGAGAATTTTAAAGATCAAATTTAGCTCAGTGGTTACGCGCCGTTAGCTCAGTGGTTACGCGCCCGGCTCAAGATCACGCGGCGCAAGTTCAACTCTCGGGGTGTGCACTTGAGCAACGCATTTCAGGACTGCTCTCCATTCAGCGGCACCTAGTGAATGGAATAATTCCCCGGCAACAACACTTCAACAATCGGAAAACTGCACTCTGCCAATCTTGGTAACCGGCCCTGTGTCAAGAGTCTCTACAAATAGGCCTATGCGAAACGACCAGGAATAACCAATCAAGGCTTTGCCAGTCCAAGAATAAAGATTCAAACACCAAACTAAATAAAATTAATTGAGTAACTTAAGTCAAACTTTACTTGTTACTTATAGTAAAGATAAACTTTTTGCTAGTGCATAAAATTATCATTTATGACGTTAATGTAACTAAGCTTAATCTCAAACTTTTTGAATGATACTCGTTAAATTTAGAAAGTAATAGTTGTATCACGCCGGAATTTTGAAGTAGCAGAGCACCGTTGCAAGTGGTACAGGCTTTCATTCATTAATAGCCGATTTGTTGACAAAGCCAGACTGTTATGTCAAACATCACTTTTAGCAAAAAGGTTGAGTTAAAAACCCACTGACACTCTTAATTGAAATAAACCATAAAAAATATCGACTCAACATAAAGCAATATAGAGAAGATGAAATGTGTGTAAAAGCACCAGCACAACATATCCAGAAACAAAATTGTAGATCCAAGTTTAAAACAAAGACTAATAAATTTAAAAATTTGTTAGTTAGAATTGTTGATAATAATTTGTTGAAAGTCGTTTGTAAATAGGCCTATGTTTTTATTTTTTAATGAGTTAATAAAGATTTTTTTTACTACAAAAATCGTGATTGGGTTTAAATTCACAGAGTTGTACTGTGAAACCAGACTAGAGTATTTTAACGATAAACTAACGCTTGTTTGACAAAACTATTCAAAAAAAGGCAAACTAACAGAAAGTTAGACTAATTCTAAACCCCTTCTTATCAGCAAATCAATTCAATGAAGTTTGGAATTTGGAGTCTGGTATCCCTGCTATATAGGTGCAGAGAAAATTTAAGGTTGAGAGAAAATTCTGCCCAACTGATTTTTGCGACAAATCATATACTACCGGTATACTTGAAAATCTCGTACTTTATAAATGCAGTCTGTCAGCAACCTGCACAATTACTTTGCTACATTTGTAAAAAATATTTAATTCAGTACTTTTATTCTATTATGCCACAATTTGGATCATATGTCTCATTGCACAACCAATGTTTTGAAAAACATTTTAGGTACCGTCACTAAAATAATAAGTAGGCTACCCACAAATGGGTTTCGGGAAAGGATGGAGGAGGCGAGGTGGTGCTCACACAGCCCTGCCTAAGCTTAAAGATCCGCTTTTGTAATCGTAATCACGGTTTTTACCAATTTAAACATGCCGAAATGCGACAACTGCCAACATCAACTGACAAATAAGAAAACTGTGTCTCGTGGTGAGAAGTCAGTGTCTTCATATACAATTCATCAATAAAATAGCTTTTGCCATTTCAATTGAACAAAACGATATGAAAACAATTATTGTAATAATTTTCCTATCTTCATAATGATTCTTCTTTACAATGTTTAGCCAATTGCCCTAATTAGTTCAGATGTATCCTTTGCTATAATTAGAGAATGCATAGTGAAAGCTACTTTTTCACTGTCATTTTTTTCGGTTATTCTTTTTCATTCTGACGAGGAGTAAACCGGTTTGTTTCTACACATTATTTGTTACTGTTTAAAGTAAACAAAATAATATTAAATTTGGCTTGCTTAGTTTTATAACTTTGTAGAACAATGACATGAACGCTCTGCCAAAGCTCTATCTCCTCATGAGTTTTTAGAAAACTAAAAGTTACATCTAGGCTACAGTTAATAAATGAAATAAGAGATTTAATCAGTAAAGACAGTCCCAAACTCAGTTACAGAGCAAAAATAGTCAGAAATGCAAGAGAACAACTGCGCGCCCAGTTTATGCCCATAAGCATAAAGACCATAAACTTAGTTTCAGAGCTTTGGGAAATGAAGAGATATGGTTATCACACTGGGCGACTGAGCGTTCGGTACCAACAAGAGAAGGATCGCCAGTTTCTCTCTATCGGCCGCTTTTCAGCAATTACGCCTACCCAATTTATTTAACCCTGGGTGGAGGTGAGAGGTGTTTATCAACAACCAGCTTAAGTCGAGTAGCGGACCAGGTTCGCATTATTGCTAAACCAACACCTTATTTTCTCCGGCGCTACCCCATCACATTGTTTTTAATTAATATTTATAGGTAGATAATTTTTTTTTTAATAGGTATATAAATTTTACTAAACTTTAAAGGTGAAGATTCCTGAGCATATTGCAACGGCAAAGTCATAGCTATTTTTTTTTTATAAGTTACCACTTCAAATAAAAATGCTTTTGATATTTTTGCTCCTGTTATCAAGCATTGATACTCTCACGAAATGTTCAGGTAGGTAATTTTTTTTTTGATGTTTTGTAATTACTCTTTCGTGAGCAGTCACCCTTGTTCATGCATTTCAATTTCAAGTCGTGCTTTAGAAGTTTGTGATGTTATTTTAATCAGACGATCAACGAATCATAGTTGGAATATATTGTGAAAATTCTTCTGATCCATCAGTCATGGCACGAGTATCTTGCGACGATTCTGACAAACTTATCCACGTGATTGATGCAAACTATGGAAGATCGGATACAACGACGTAAGTTACATATTTATTACACTGTGAAGTAAACTTAATTCACTTGTACAACAACCTTGCAAAGGCTTTAATAAAATAGAAAGCAACTACATCCGCAAATAAAAGGATACATAAATAACTGCTTCCGAACGTATACAATGCTGCAACAACAGAACTGAATAAATGAACGAATGAAGAAAACGTAGAACCAAGGCGTGTAGAAAACAAGGCAATAATTAACTGAGTAGAAAGCTTGAGGGACAGAGCGCCGTGCTCAGAAACACACGACATTCTCCCCCCTCTCAAAATTGCATTATATATAGCACAACCACGCAAAATATAGTTCATAAGCGTAACTTGGACAGCAGGCGTGATTTTACATGAAATCAAAGCAGACTGCTAAAAATATGGCACTGCACCATAACGATCAATCGAACGACGAATACGAGTAGATCTACGTAAGTGTGTTGTATCAGTGGTGGGCGAAGACGATGACATAAAGTGATCAGTAGTTTCACGTTGTACAATGTCGCCATCGTCACTACGCACACTTAAATTTACATCCGGTGATGTTGAAGTTACGTCATTATTTACAAATCCATTGGGTAGAGCAATAGCCTTACCATTCGCCACTGGAGGAGGCAAACGTGTTGTTTGCTTCGACTGGAACATCCTGGTCAACCGGTAAAACAGGTTCATCCGATTGTCCCAATGGTGCAATATCTTTGAGAGAGACCGTTGTTTCTCTGCCAGAAGGAAAACGAACACGAGCATAGTTGGGGGTGGCATGCATGAGCTCTACTTCGTCAACAACAGGATCATACTTTGATAAACGAACATGACGCCGTAGAAACACTTTATTAGGTGTTGATAACCATGTCGGCATAGAAACTCCAAATGACGATCGACGTTTATATACAAATAACCTTTCGTGAGGCGTTTCATTTGTAGCGGTGCAAAGCAAAGAGCGGATAGCACGCTTTCCCAGCGCGACATGTCAAGTTTACGAGACTTTAATGCTGATTTCACTGCAGACCAAATTATTCCATTATACCTTTCACATTGTCCGTTTCCAGGAGCATTATAGACAGACGTCCTACTGCATGCAACACCATGACTTTTAAGATACGATGATAGTTCTTTGGACATGAAAGCCGAGCCCCTATCGGAGTGTACATACGCAGGCATACCAAACAACGCAAACAATTGGTTTAAACAAGAAATAACAGTTCGTGCATCAGTACTTGCACAAGGAAACGCGAAAGGAAAACGAGAAAATTCGTCCACAACTGTGAACATGTATTTGTTCTTGGACACAGACGGTTTAGGGCCTTTGAAATCTAAACTCAGTCGCTCAAACGGCTGGGTAGCTTTAACAAAATGTGCATTAGGTGGTTTATAAAAGTTAGGTTTGATTTCTGCACATACGCTGCAGTTTTGCACCGTTTTCCAAACGTCGTCGACAGAATAAGGTAGATTTTTAGTTCGAACAAAATGAAGCAAACGAGTTATACCAGGATGGCATAAAGATACATGAATATCGTGTAGCACATTATTATGCATCGTAGCAATGTATGCTCTGGACAGTGCATCGGGAGCGAAGTTATATTTCCCAGAGCGGTAAACAATGTCAAAATTGAACTCACTTAGTTCCATGCGCCATCGTTGCACTTTATTGTTTTTAATTTTGTTATGATTTGTGCTTGAGTACATAAATAAAACTGACCTTTGATCCGTCACAACCGTCACAATTTTGGTCAACACAATTTTTGGTTCAACAAAGATACGAAGGGTTTTGTGTGGTTTTCAAGGGTGGGGAGTCGAAAATGAAGTCCGTTTTTGCATATAAAATTTGATTTTTTTTTTATTGCAACCATCACATTTTAAAGTGTATTGGCTGCAATTAAAAAAATAGATTTAATACGCATTAAAGGACTTCATTTTCGAACTCAGCGTCCCAAATTTGTCCTAAAAACAATATTTTTGTTCATACACCAAATTGTTGACCAGTGTAATCATTTAGAGCTGAAAATATTTCCACAAAGCTTATTTTACGCAATATAACAATAAATATTAAATAGCCTACTATTAATATTATTTGAAAGTGCTTAAGGCCCAGTAAAATGTGAAATAGAGCGAATTGCATCATATGCAGTCACTAAATACCTCAACAAGCTTTTTCAGTCTTACTGAGATCATCAAAAGTTTCTTCTTAAAATAGAATATTGACATCACTGCACCTGATGTAACTAACAGTGATCATAAGGTTGCGATTTCTTTTATGTCGGCCATGTTTCATCAAGTTTGAGGTGTAGGCTATTTGAGGCGCTGAAGCCAAACCTTATTTGTAGATCACGATTATATGATTAAACAAATAAAAATTGCAACTTATACACATCGTGATATTTGGAACTCAAAACAGTGATTAAGAATTTGTTTTATTCCTACTTATTTCTAAAGACTAAACCATGCAAAAAATGTTCAGGGGGCCTACATCAGCTATCGTCTCGGAACATGACATGGAAATGACACACTGTAAAATCTAAAAAAGAGCAGTTTTTAACCTTTTAGGTTTTACAAAGTTTTTCTGGAAATATTTTATTTCATAATCTTGAAGAATACATAAAAGGGATAATGTTAACAGAGCATTGTTAAACTGCTCAAAACTGGTCTAAAGTAAACTGTAAAAATCGTTTGCAGATGTCCAAACGTCGGAGCATCCAACACAGCCAACTGCAGCAATCCTAACTCTTTCATTCTGATAAATGAAAGTTGTCATCTCAAACCAAACTGCAATATTCCATTGGAGTACTGGACATTAGGAGATGCTTGTCCTGGTAATCATAAATACCTCAACATCACGTACAGATGCGGTGATGAAAGTGGTGAGTTTATGAGTATATATAATAATATTAATAGTAATAATGTTTTATTAACATTGCTTGTTCTTTTAGGGACATCAAACGTATGCAGCGTATACTTTCAAAATAAATTGCGACATTCATTGTTATACAGCGACGAATTGCGCAGATGTGTTTAAAGCTGACGTGTTATGCAGAAAGTTTTCAAAACCATCGACCAATAGCGTCGTGATAAAACGTTTTAAGATATTATTTCTTAAACCGATAACTTTATTATCATAGTTGTCAAATTATCAGAAAAATCAAATCAGCCAAAAACGATTCTTAATAATTTTAACAATACGTTTAATCATGCTTTTATTGTTTATGCACAAAGCTTTGCGATCACAAATGCAATAGGAAGCAACGAAAGGGACATAGTCAGAGTCAGTTGCTCTCATTGTTTTGCCGTGCTGTTAAATATCTCACCCAGACGAGTGCTTTGAAAGAGTGTCGGACTGACGTCAGACTGACGTCGCACTGACGTCGGACTGACGTCGGACTGATGTTCTCACTACTCGACCACGCAGCCGACGGCCAGTTATCAACTATATTTATGAACAAGATTTTAACAACGCAAAACAACAGTGTGGAAAAATACAATATTGTAGGTAATGGTTAAAAACGTATAGGGCCTAACCATTTTTTAAGGTCCAAATAGAGACATCGATATGGCTATGCGTGTCTTAAACCTCCAGGCACCAAAATAATACCATAATGAGAAAAAAATGGCCGAACACAAATATATCAGTCGGTTGAAAAGGAGGTGTAAAGAGAAGCGATGTATCAACGAAGGTAACAAAGTGAAAAGAACAAAAGCTGTAGGATGTTATAAATTTTACGGTAGAATTGAGGAGAGAAATTGATGAAAGTATCCAGACCAAAGAAACATTTCAGGACATGAGAGATCAATGCTTTCAAGTATTTTGCTTCGATAATGCAAGCATACGAAAGATCAATGAAGGAAAATGAAATATCTTCTGACAGGTGTCAAACCCACAACAATGCTGGATATGAACGACCCAGTTACATGTCTTGTAATACAAACGAATTTGTTTTCACACGAGTCAGTTCAATCATAAACAGCTGAAAAAAAAAAACAATTTAGCTGTTTATGATTGAACTGACTAGTGTGACAATAAATTCGTTTGTATCAATGAAGGGAGTAGCAAACAGGATGCATATAAGCAAAAGTTTATGAAAAAGATCACAAGGGTCGCATTTGATTATGTGTGGCTGCAAAGTTAAAAAAAAAAGTAAATGAAAAACTTAAAAGCTATAGATAAACCGGTAATTTTCAATTGGGTCTGCTACTATTCGGTGAGTTCCTAACCTCTAACCTCTAACCCTAACCCTAAACCCCTAACCCTAAAACGGCAATGGTAATTAGGCTATTGTACCCGATAATTTAAAAAAAAAATCCCCCGTTAAGGGATCGGACTCACCGAATCGGACTCACCGAAACGGGCCATTCCGTTTTCAATTAATTGAAATCATTAGAAATGAAGACAGTGCAGGATGATGGTAGAGCTTGTGGTGCCGCAACAGCCTTTCCAAAAAACGATTAAAACGAATAGCAGGGAAACACCATAAAAATTAGGCTACTATCTTTAACGAGTTGCCTACATGTACATTGTTCTTTCAAAATATTTGGGATTGATTTAATTTTGTCTGATGTCTATATGCATATTTTCACTTACACTCAGTAAATAAAGCATGCAAGTAATTTATCTTGCTCGAACCGACACGGTTAAGAAATGGCTTTACATTTGCAATTACTATTGATTTCGAAAGTACCAGTTGCTGTCAACCTCATGACAACACCCCAAATAAACGTTGCGCTTTTCCTCGCTTGCAGGAAATAGCTTTTAATGGTCTGATTTTTCTGATGCTATTAAGTTCTGAAGATAGCTAAAGCTACCACCTTATGATTGATTAGGATCGTACACCACCCCAGCAACTGACACCACCACCACTGTACAGTCGACTGACGAGAGCGCAACTTCGACTGATGAGAGCTCGACCTCATGGAGCATTTCCACCACGAGTAAAACGCAAACCACCACAATTACCTCCAATAGTGAGAATGTCTATTTCAGTTGATCAGTGGTGTACGGTGACTATTTTATGGGATGTTCACGCTTTTTAGAAAATTTCAAACATGCTTGATTTGCACAGTGATTCTTTATATGGTATCATTTCAGTTTATTTTGATTTGGTATAAACAGCTATTGAGCAAACTGCACCCTCGTGTTTGCTTCAAGCCTGCTGAAAAAAAAGTAATCACCCAAAAAATAACCAACGTACGCCACTGCAAGTAATGTGTCAAGCGTAACCTTTTCATGTAGTAAAAAGTTTAAAGTAAAAAAAGGAAAAAGTTCATGTAGTAAAAAGTATATTTTATGCAATACAAAAATGCAAAAGTAAGCAATAAGATAGGATTTCACAAAAAGAAATGCTAAAAATCAAACGTTTTGGTTTTTATAAATCGTTCATCTAGCAATTTTGATAGCCTACACTGTAAAATAAACGTTTTATCTAAAAACGAAACATAATTTATCTTAAAACTGCTACGATACTGCTCAAACTGATCACAACATCTTAACATCAAACACAAGAGTGACAAGCAGATGTTGCACCAATCAGCGCGGAACACGTCACATGAGTGTAAAGAACAATCAAAAACAAGCAATGCTACGATGTTAGATTGAAATAATATCAATGATGCCAATTTAATTCAACGAAGTCATGTTTTTGTGTTGTTTTGCAGGTACATTGATTGCAGTCTGCATTGTAATGGGATTGATCATTTTGCTGTTGGTAATTGGCATATTCTTTAGGAAAAAATTGTTAAAATGGAAAGGAAACGTCTTTGGAGAAAATCAACAACAAGTGGATAACAGCAAACGCAATAAACTCGAAAAAGTGTCATTCTCTAATACTGTAATCTTTCCTAGCACATCTCATGTCAACAAAAGTACCCTTAATAGCAGTCATCATTATGAAAATCATGTAAACCAGATAATTGCGCCTCCAAACAACGCTTATGAGGAAATTTCAGCAGATAAATCATGTGACGTCAATGCAGCAAGACAACAAGCAAGCTACATGAACGTGGACAACTCCAGAGAGGAAACTAACGTTGAAGGGAAATATGAATTTATGGCACTTGATGGAGCTTATGTTGATTTTGAATAAACTAAATCAAAGTTTCTTGTTGATAGAAACAAAAAGAATGAAGGAAATAAAACATGAAGAAAAACTTTTTCCGCTGCCTGACATTTTGTGCAAAATCATTCCATTGACCATGATCTTCCATCGACGTTACGATTGATGAATTCGTATGGCGGTACAATGGACTTGTCATTTGATTAAAACAAGTCTGATTAAATAGAACATGAATAGTTAAGGGCATTTTAAAAGTCATTTTTCACTTTACATTTAGGTTTTCATTTTGCATACCGGTATTCAATTTATTACTTGAAAATTTTGCTTTTATCAATGCATGAAATAAGAAATTTAGTTTCAAAAATGTAGACATTAATGCAGTTGTACACATTAAACTAAGAAGGGGTAGTTAGTCAGCTTTTCTTTCAAATTCAACTTTAACCTTGGTGTTAGTATACAGCAGTATATTCTAAGACCTCTGGTAAAAAAATTATTTATATTGTATTGACTCTATATCCATATATGCACATTTCACTTGTTTTATAATTACAAGTAGGCGATTGCCAGCAGTAACTTTTTTAGCAATAGTTGTAACCATCACTCCTGTAATTTACATACCCAACATAAGGCTTATCCTAGGGCATGACCAACAACAGACCTTGTCAAACTTTTAACAGTGTTTAAAAAGTAATTTATAATACAACTTAGGCTACTGCATAGCCTAAAATGATTAAGTGGCTGAGTAGTTCTAAAAAATCTTCCATATAAATATTTCCATGAAAAATTGACGCTGTTGCGCCGAAAAATTATTTAGGGTCCGAAAAGACGCTATTTCTATCTTGTTGAAAAGGTGCATAAGCTAGGCCTATTATAAACATGTTACCGTCAAAGACTTTGACGTGAAGTAGATTCTTAACCTGTATGTGTTCGCATGTAAATAATTACAGAACCATTCAAGCACTTCACAACGAAAGAGCGAACTTTTAAAATAGACTTTAAGTGGATATAGTTATATTTGTTTTACTTATTAATTAAGTCAGCTTAATATTAATGCATGACTGTATGAAAAAAGAAAACTTATCCAAATGCAACCTTACACTTAATGGTATTACAGTGAAATACTTTGACAAATTTAAATATCGTTGATACATTATAGCCTAACTTCTGATGGAAAAAGTGACACTGACAAAAGAAAATCGCTGTAGTAAAGGACACTTTCAGTAAAATGAGCACAGTTTCCAAACATCGCAACATAACAATAAAAATGAAAATGAAAGTTTAAAATCATATGTGGAATCAAGTTTAACCTGCGGATGCGAATGCTAGATAATGAGTAACAAAATGAAGAAAATATTGGACGCTGTTGAAATGTGGTTTCTCAGAAAAATGTTGAAGATATCTTGGACTAAAAAGAAAAGTAACGACAAAATTCTAGAATTGGCAAAAACAAAAAGGAGACTAAAAACAACGGTTAGAAGGTGCTAGGTGGAATTTGTAGGTCATATTCACAAATAGGCATGGAGGAACCACGTAGACCTCGTGGGCCTGGGTCCACCTACTTTATTTTCTAAGTGGGCCTGGCCCACCCACTTTTGAAAGCGAAATTTCTTTCAAAATGTACCGAAAACGGCGAATCAGAGAGGAAGTTCCAAAAAAGGTCTTCAGTCTTCACTCATTTGATACACACTATAGTTTGATTATTATCTTTGATAGCTCAATGATGAAATCCAATCTATAAACTTTTCTGTTGAGCTCACTATTGATAGGAAGTGTGATTGGTTGCGTGTGGTTGCGTGTGATTGCATGGTTGCGTGTGATTGGTGGAGCAATCTATCAATCAATATAATTATTCTCTAGGTTGAAACGATGATATCATTGTTTAGAATGAAATGATTTTTAGTCTCATTGAAATTAATACAGTTGGGCAGTAGGCCTACTATATGGTATGCTGTTATATTGTTTGTATGTATTTGCCAACTGAAATCAAGAAAATTACATCGTTTTTCGCCAAACGATCTTTAAACAAGTCCTGTTTCGAAGAAAACTCAGAGGATCTTCATTCTAAAAAGTATAACTGTGTGTGTATTGTTGCCTTTTTATTTGTGCGTAGGCTACACCGTCATATTTTGTGAAGCGTCTATATAAAGCAGTTTAATAATTTGTAATTTTGGCCAAAGCGGGCCCAAAAATGAAAATTTTTAGCTTGTTGGCACAAAAGGCAAACATGAAAACACAATGTATAAACGATTTCAAGTATTCGAAATGCAACAATGTTATGGCGGGTCTGGGGGACGAAGCCCCTCAGAAGTTTCATTGACGTTGACTGCTGCGCCTCTGGGCTCACCTAGGCCTACTTTTAAAATGGTTCCTCCATGCCTGTTCACAGACATGAAGATTTTGAAAAATTAGCACTATTGGGGATGCTACAAGGAAATAGAAGCAGAGGTCGGCAAAGATTAACTTATTTAAACAGCTTGAACCAATGGGCCACAAGCACAACAGTCAAAACTAACGATTTTATACGGATGTCAAATGACAGAGAAGTTTGGAAGCATGTGATCGCCAACGTCTGTATCAGATCAAGCACATAATCAATTAATATAAAATTCGAAAATAAAACCTCATAAATGAAGTTTTCATAAAAATCTTCTTCTAAATTTACCAGTGATCCAAGTGGGTGCGCAGTTCAATAAACATAAATTTAAGAAATAGTGAGTCGGCTAGCGCACAAAATTGATAAATTGTTGTATTGTGAAGCGCCACACAGGTGTGCAGTCCTCAGTAACTAAAGCTAGCTATCATCAAAGATGAAGGTTTAAATTTATACTTTAGTAACTAAGAATGATATTTACAGTCCAAATCATACTTGTGTGGTAAAAGCTATACAATATCTCAGATCAATTTGATGTGGTAGTACACTATTTCTTCAATACAGAATACTGTATCTGTACGTTCGGTACGTTTTTGCGCAAAAATTCGAAATGACCACTTTACTGTGTTTTACGATAAAACCAAGACCAGAAAAACTGTTTGCGGCTATCTTGCAACAGTTTAACGTGTTTTAGTAGGCTACAGTAGTAAGTAACATTTAAACTTTAAATGCCATAAACAAAAACTGACGTCAGTATTCAATACATATGAGCCAATTTTACGCAAAGAGTAATTTTCAGTGTGGGAAGGGATTTGGAAAGAAATTTCAAAAAACTACACCAGAGATGTTATACAAACGAATTTATTTTATTACGAGTCAGTTCAATCATAAACAGCTAAAAATCGATTTCGATCAGCTAGCAGCTAGATCATCTTCAGTTAAGCTGAAAGCAAACAGCACAAAAAATCAAATAAGGAAGGTGGGAAAGAATGAAAAACGTTTCACTCTTGCTACGTTAAAGAGTTGATTGAAAAAACTAACAACCAAAGGAGAAATAAGTGAAAAATGGCACGAAAAACTATAGTATAAAACTGTACCATCATAAGCCTAACCAAGAAACATCAACAATATGCAAAATATTGGTTAAATTGACAAAAAGCTAAAGTATGCGCTTTAACAGATAAGGCGCCTATTCTTATACGTAGCGCATGACTGGGCCAGTTTAGATTTTCTGTAAATATTTTTTTAAATATACAGTAGAATGTATAAATATTCATATGCATCTGACATTGAAAAACATACTCTACAGTCCACGTTATTTGCGTATTAACATGTACACTGTACAGTACACTGTACACTATACACACTATACTATACAGTACACTGTACAGTAAAAACATGTTTGTCAATATCACAAAAAGGTGGAAAAACGAAATGATTCCTTCCAGCTCTGAAAACATAAATGTTAAAAATTTCAAGGCAACAAAACGTCACTAACGATAAAGCATTACAAATCTAACTTAAAAAAATTTTGTTGCAGATATAGTTTAAAGAAAAAACGAGTAAAGAACTTTACAATGCATAAACACGGATATTGTCATCACCAATGGCAAAATGACAAGCATTTAAAATATGGATTTATTAAAGAATACTTAAAATTTCATGGAAGGATAAAATTGCAAACAAAGATGTACTATTTAGAAGAGCATGGAAATTCTATTGCCTGGTTCGTAATTCTATCCAAAGACAACTACTAAATGGAAAAATGAATGGAAAATGAATTAGGGGCAGACCAACAAGAATTTAAACTGATGATATTAAAGACTGGTCAGGACTTAATTACAAACTGCAATAGAAAATCTCACCACAGAGGAACTTTGCTCTTATTGCTTCCAACTCTCGACCAGAAGAATAATCATGAGTTGAAAGAAGAATATTGAAATATTTTGTCTGCACAATACATTACAATTCATTACATCAATACCTCTTATAACAAAAACTAAGTAAAAAAAACATGAAAATAAATGAAATGAACAATAAACATCACAAACAAAATAACGGAGAAAGTAAAGGTAGCCTGTGACAGTGTGGTACGAATACCTCATGATCGCAACAATGGCGCTTCATTGCATCCAACCATCATTACGAAGACGAAAGGTGATGATGATGTGATGCTAGTATATGTGCAATTGTGCATACAGTAACTCATTCTATTTATCCACTCCTCCTACAGCACAACCTGTTTTTTTTTTGTTTTTTTTTCTGAGTAAAGCCACTTTGCATGGGCAAACGTTGATGGACGCTACGTATGTGCGTGCCACAGCACAGGCAAGCGTGAATTGACGCAACTTTATGTGGCTTAACGTCGGAACAGCGTTTATGGTCGCATAAAGCATGTTTTGCTTGGGTGAATTCTCTAAAGCTTCTGTTATCTATCAGAAATAGTTTGGCTTCAATAAATCATTGTTAATTGTTATGGTGCTGCTTTCTCAGCGAAAAGTAGGTATGTTTACAAGCAGTTTTGAGAAAAGTCTGTTCAAACTGGCTATTCGATAAGTCTTTTCACATTAATGCAAGGCCTGGACACGTTGTATCCATGTAAAGCTGAATTCGTTTCACATCAGTTTACATGCTTTGAAGGAGTCTCAAAAGCAGGCAAAAAACTTGTTTGTTCACAACTAGTTTTTAAAAAAGTTGTTTTACATTGATTGAAGGCATACATGTCAAACGCACTAGTACAAATTAGACACGACACGGCGGTATCTTCAGCGGCCGGTGGTGCTTGGTTGCATTTTACCTGCAGCAGATATAATGACAAGACCATACCAGACGGTAAATAGCAAAGTGTTCTGTTAACAAATCCACTGACAGTCTCGAAATAAGACATAACAGTTCTTGGGTTAAGATAATGCAATGCATAGAAAGTTATTACAGACCAATGCATAATCTTATTGCAATTATGCATTGCATAGAAAAATTATGTACTAGACAACAGAGCTGCATCTATTGGGGGGCTCGGAAAGGGTGCTCAACCCTTCCGAAATAGAAAAAAGCTTGATAAAGAGAGAGAGCTTCTGGGGGCTCGTGTAAGCTTTCAGTTTTCAATTCTTCAAGCTAAACAGCAATGTATTAGGCTACTTTTTCATCAGTGTTTGATTATCGATGAAACAAAAGAAGCGGAGTAGGGCCCAGAATGGATGAAGTATTTCCTAACATAGCTTAATTTAGTGGTTGTGTTTAAACTACAGGTTAAAATTAAACCACTCAAGATCGGAGAAGATGCATTGACAGCTATGAAACATTCCAACAAAGTTGGATGCCGAGTTAAGGAAAGTGGGCAAAATTTTCAGTGTGAGTTGGGTTGTCTCCAGCTCTTCACATCGGGCTGTTAATGGTATGTAGAATGGTTAGTTACCCTGCATTCTATAGTGAAAATTTTACAACTTTGCAGAAAGGAATAATATTTAGGCAACAGGTCGGGTTATGTTCAGAAGTTTTTACATTAAAATGACAGAGCTCCACATCGTATAATTTGTCTCACAAAGACAAACAAATCACAATAATCTCTTATTGAAAAAAAAATTACCGTGCTTGAAAAGACCTCGTAGCCTAGTTCTATACACGTAACCACGGTTTTTCCAATCTATCAAAAACAGGAGCGTTTGAAGAGCCCATTTCCAAAACCACTTACACTCACTTTCGGTGATTTCGAGAAAACCACGAAAAACGATTATGACAGTTTAGCTTAGTAGCCTAAATGTATTGCACTTTTGATTTCTGACGATGTATAAACTGCCTACTGAATTGAGACATGACGTTTGCCCAGATCTAAGGAATATTGGATTGCTTAGAATCGCCTTCAGGGGCGCCGGAACGATTTTTGACTGGGGGGGGCAGGATTACAAAAAAAGGGCACTTTTGTTTACTACAAGGCCGATTTTTTTTTCAAGTTTTAAGATCAGCTCACTATGTATTGAATAATGATAGCCTACAAGTGTCCGGTATGCAAAGTAGGGCATCATGCTATGTTATTATAGGCTTGTCATACGTCCCAGTTTAGCCGGGACAGTCTCGATTTTAAGGCCTTGTCCCGTTGTCTCGCCCGGTTAACCAGTTTGTCCCGGAATTTTCAATTTGAGATTTGTAAAAAAAAATTCTTGAGCTAGTCATTTTAACAATTCTTTCTTAAGCGGGTCTGCGGAAAATATCAACAAAATGTTTCAGAAGCAAATGATCAACATCGACTTCTTTTTCGATGAGGACTTTTTGGTAAAGAAATAGCGTAGGCTACATGTCTAAGAGTGAGAGGAAAGAATCATGGCAAAATGCAACGACATCTCTTGAACAAAAGTGAAATTTTAACAAAAACATAACCATTCCAAACTTTCAAAACCTTGTCGAGTTTGTGCTTTGTTTGCCTGGAACATCAGCACCAGTTGAACGAATTTTTTCATTTATGAACAATATGTGGTCTGATGACAGAGGCCAAATGCTAGAACAGAATGTCGAAGCTCTCCTCACTTGCAAAATTAATGTTAATTTGACATGTATTGAATTTTATGAAAAGATAAAATCTAACACTGTAGCCTACTTTCGAAAAAGGAACTTAGCACAGAAAAATATTATTAGACCTGATTCATGTGCTCATAAATATTAAGTTCCCATGTTTTCGTTAGAGAAATGTATTAGTAATTTTCCCATATTAAATAATTAGTTGCATTAAATTATTTTGTATTAGGCCTACATCAAGATTATTTGCAGTTTTCAATATGCGTCCCGGATTTGCATTTCTAAAAAATGACAGCCTATGTTATAATAATGTAGCCTAACCTACTGTCAGCCTGCGGCCATGGCCGCTAAGTAGTGCTTGAATGACCGCCGGGGCTACCTCCTCAATCGGCCAAGTTTGGCCGCCAGTTTCTTCTAGCCAATTATTTAATTTCGCAATAGAATGATCGTGGATTAACTGTCGAAAATATGTAGTATCAAAGAGTGGCACAAAATTAGGTCAGCGCGTCATAATCGCCACTGTTGCACTGTGCGGGAATATTTGTTATTGCTGGAATATATCCATCCGCGATCACCAGCGCTGTAAGTCTTGCTTGTAATTCCCGACGTTTATTTTAACAAAGTCTTAATCCAATGTGCTAATTTACATCAGTTGGCAATATTGTCGTTTTTATGTCGATTCGATGTTGTCGGAAATTGAATCGTTGTTAAAAAGGAGAACTAGGTTAGTTGACATCCGAGGGAAAAATATTTTTTTATCATATTTTGCAAAATTTATGCTTCTTTTAGTAATGTCCTTCACATCATTGAAATACTTATTTTATTACCTTGCCGTCATCGTCAACACATGTCGAACGTTGCTTTTCGTTGCTAAAAAAAATTCTAGAGGAGTGACGAACTTCTTTAAAATCAGCCAGATTGAAAACACTCGTGCGAGTGTCGTTAGATGGTCCCGCAGTAGGCTACTGGATTACAATCCCGATAAAGCAGTTATTGCGAGGTGCAACGATTTTATTGTAGGACGTCGCCCAGGCCCAGACTTCAACAACGCTAAGTGATCATTTTAGCATTGTTGCAAGTTAATTTCTATTTACTTGTGCTATCGTTATTTTTATTTTGTATTTTGGCCTTCAAGCAGGCAGATTTGGCCGCCGAGAAGGAGCTCCTAGTAGGCCACGATGGCTGCCGAAAAAACAACAAATTTTAAGGCGAATAGCAGAAATTGTTATATTGCAAAATGTGCAGTACCTTACATGACTTTAAAAGGGCACCATTGCCCCCCTGCCCCTCCATCTGCAGAAAAATTGAGGGCAGGGGGGGCATCCGCCCCCCCTGCCCCCCCGCTTCCGGCGCCTCTGATCGCCTTTTTATAAAATTAGAAATGTTGATATAAGTGGTTTTGGAAATAAACTGGAGAATAAAAATTACCAGAATGAAATTGAAAGAAACCAATTCGTTTATTCACCAAACCAAAGAAAGTAATCACAAAACAAACAAAATCAAAAAACAAAGAGTTTTTCCTAATAAAAATGTCACATTTGTGATCCTCTACCACCTATCTTCAGTTGAAATTCGATGGCATCATCACAGTCACTCCCATTTGCTTCACTTCGAGTTGTTTCACATACAGCCTGGTAAATATCCACTACTGGAGTTTCTCATTCTTCCCTATTGCCTGCAAAAGTTGAAAAACATCTCGCTTTTTTATCGCTTTGACTTTGTTTGTTGGAGAAAGTTCTTCCACTCAGCCTCATTTATTTTTCTTTTATTGGGGGTTTTTCCAAGTTGACCACCACAAATTCATCACCACAATCCAAATTCATTTTAAAGTGCCCCTGACAGGTTGAACCCAAGTATAGTAACTTTTCTAAGCATTTTCTAGCGCAGAATTATGCTTAGCGAACTTTTTAATCTTAACCTCGAAGCTCGACTGGTTAGGGCAAAATTTATACAAAACGACAGTTCTGCAGCGCCACCACAGGCGAAACTCCATATTTCACTGTTCTGGGACGACTTTGGTGGTGTTACGTCATCCTGGGTGGGCGTCGTGAGCGACGGATAAAACAAATGCTTTCTAGATGTAATTGGTGGATCACAGTTTGGTCGGAGTTGGTACAAGCGGTTGCTTTTTTCAAAGATTTATTGTTTTTTGCAGTTTAATAAAACTGTAGCTCACTGGATACGTTCCTACAAAACCTAAAATATACTTGAAGTGAAAAATGAAGAAATCGTACGAATCATCATTCATATTTAATTCATCACTATTCATACATAAATAAAAGTTTTCTCTTTCTCTCATAATGTGCCTTTAGTTGGCCATTGAAATCCGGTGTAACGGCCATCTGGACTTGAAAATTGTTTCGGATTCGCCAAACAATGCATGAAGGCAGTACAATCCGATTGTTGCTTCCAAGAGCAGCACCTTGTACTGACGTAGTACGGTAGCCTATCTATTCCAATACATGCCTGTAAGCGATTAATTACCGATACTGCCTGCAAGGAAATAAAATCACTTCGTTTAGTGTGCATTCTTTAGCGTTTAGGGTATTTTTAGCCTAATGTAGCATCCTTACTGTTTTTATAGGTCTCCGTTTTCTCCTTTCGGTTTATTGCTTTTTCTCCAGTTCTTCCTGCTCCTCATAAAAAAAGTCCTCAGAACTGCAGGATGTAAGTGCGCTGCAAAATCGGTCAAATTGGTAACACAGCTAGATGCGTCTTTCTTCAAAAGTTCTTTCGTCTGTGGCACTTCATGGCAACATACACATTCATTGGGCTGGGACATAGACCGGCACTTGTGACAAACGCACCACCTACAGTTCCCAGCACGCCACTCATTGCTGAGAAGATCCAAATCGGGTTGGTGGTGTTAACAAAATCATCTCCATTGAAGTGAAGAGAACATATACGACTAGTTTTATATGGTCCATCCCACTTTCGAACACTTGAAGAAAACCTTGACTATTTTTTTCTCAGCACCTTGTTTTGTTTAAAAGCATGAAAAGATAGCACACGTAGGAGCAAAATGGTTGGAACGCCTGGTTAATCTAATCAAAAAATAAAGAGCCCAAAATGTAGATACTAAACTCATGTTCAGCAAACAAACGTTTCGAAAACTATACTGTCTTCATCTTCAGTGTTATAAATGTTTATAACACTTAAATAAAACATTTATAACACTGAAGAAACATTTATAACCTGTTTATAAAACATTTATAACACTGAAAATGAAGACAGCATAGTTTTCGAAACGTTTGTTTGCTGAACATGAGTTTAGTATCTACATTTTGGGCTCTTCATTTTTTGATTAGATAGCACACGTTTTTGTCACTGACTCTGTCACATAAACAGCAATTTCCAGGCATTACCTCAACCATAAATTAAGGGTACTTTTTGTGAGATGCTGCTGTTACACTGCAAATGGTTATAGCCAGATTAAGACAAATAAAAAATTATCCAAATTGTAGCCCTACAAGAGTTTAGAAAAACTGCAATTTCAATTGAATTGAGATGCTGTTTGATAAAAATAAACTCAATCTATTTGATCTAAACCTGATAGAAATAATAAGCTGACTTTTTAATTTCGGTAATTCTCATTTTGCACATGCTTTAGACCAATAGAGCCCCACACATTGACGTTTTGGAGCAGTCGTACCATACCTTACCACAGTGGTTCTCAAACTTTTTACAGTCTAAGCGCACTTACAATACTACAAATAATTCTGGGCACACTTTATATAAAAATGCACTAAAATGTCATAATTAAGTCAAATAAATAAAACTCAAAAATAAAGAAATTATCTTTTTATTAATGGGAAACATGTGCTTGATGAGCCTGTGAGATTTTCTCAATGTTCGGTCTTATGTTTGAGAGGCAAACTCTCATTTCCTCATCGATGCATTGCAGAGTTCCTCTCTTTTTACACTTAATTGTGGCGAGGGTAGAAAAGCCAAGTTCACATAAATATGACGTTGAAAATTGCAATAAAACAGTCAGTGCTTTTTTAGATATCGCGACATGTTCTTTTCTGATAGAAATCCAAAAAGCTTCAAGAGACCACTCTTTGTATTTCATCATCAATCCAGGATCTGTGGACACAGCTGCCAGTTCTTCTTCTTCTGTCAGTGTTAAACTATATTCAGAGGTACTTTCTAAAAAAGGATTTCTAATCCAGTCATATTGCGCAGTGTTAAGTGATGGAAAGTAAAAGTTCATTTTTTCTTCTAAAGTTGATAAATGTTCAATTACAAGTGGAAGGATTTCAGTTTTGCAAGTATTAGTTACCAATGGGAACATTTCTAAACTACATTTAATCGCTGCACTTTTCCAAACGTGTAATTTTTTCTGAAACGCTTTTATCTTGTCAGTGGATGTAAGAACGTTTTGCCCTTTCCCTTGCATACTGGTGTTCAAAATATTGAGATGCTGAAATATATCTGCCAAATATTGTAATTTAGCAATCCAAAATTTACACTGCAAGAGGTCACAAAAATGTGACTGTTTCATTGCTTCAAAAAATACAAGAAGTTCTTGTCTTAACTCGTGTACACGAGTAAGCACTTTGCCTCTTGATAGCCACCTCACCTCGGTATGTAAAAGTAATCGTTTGTGTTAAGATTCCATATTGGTACAGATTTTTTCAAATAGCCGCGATTTTGCAGGTCTTACTTTTATAAAGTTTACCATCTTAACAACTTCATCTAAGACCTCTCTTAAATTCTCTCCTAATATGGTAACTATTCTTTTTGTTTTTCTTATTAGAATACTTTTTTAGGAATGCTGTTGGGCACACCTAGATAACCTCTGGGGCGCACCAGTGCGCCCGGGCACACCGTTTGAGAACCACTGCCTTACCAACTCACCACAGAGAAAGAATGTATCCTTCCCACCTATGGTGACGTCACAGCGAGGTTGCCGTTTTTATTTTCGCAATTGAATGAGTGCCAGATTTGCCGAAAGTGAACGAAAGTTAGCAAGCGTGTAACTTAGTAGCCTGTAGATATTTTTACGATTTGCTGGTCAGGGAAGTTTGTTAGTGTCATCTCTTTGGTATCTTAGGTAAATTTAGCAAATTTATTTTCCTGTCAGAGGCACTTTAAATAAAGCAAAAACACAGCTATAAAGCTCAAGTAAGCTACTAAGCACCGTTGGCAACTGCAACAGTAGGCTACAAGCCTACAACACTGTTTATCAGTGTTGCCAAATAGTGGTTGCTTCAAACTGCCAAACACATTTCAAATTCTACCAAATTGACTGCCAACTCACCAAAAAAAATTGCCAAAATTCTGCCAACTCAAAATTTTACTGCCAAACAACGTGAAATTCTGTCAAATTTTTCAAATTTGAGAGTAAAATTTGCTAAATGGCAACACTGCTTCTTATCACGAAATTATGAAAAAAAGGTTTTACGATCAGCGATATGTCACGTGACACAATGTCTTAATATGATTGGTTTAATGTGGATACAAATGGTTATGGAAGCAAAGTGTGATGGCGCATAAGTGCTTTTGGAAATAAACGCAAACTTTTAGAGTCAAATTTGAAGCAGAAAGAAAAGATTTTGGAAAGAAACAAATGGATAGTAGATACCCATAGTAATACTCTACCTAATGACACTCTCAACTCAATTTTGATAAAAGTGGCGCCGACGTGGTTTTGGAATAAAATAAACAAAAGAAAAGTGTTTTACTTTGATTAACTAATGTCTAAAACAATGTTTTTGTAAAACAAAAATTTGTTTTTACACTAAAACTTGAAAAACCGATGTCTTTAAAATCACTTTATCTGTAAAAGAGCTTTTTCCAATAAATTGACCAAATGATGAGTAAGCAAATAATGTCATAATTTTTACTATGTTGTAAGTGTCTAATGAGCTGCGTTGTTCAGTTCAGAGGTATCATTTGCTACAGTATATACTGTAGGCCATGGTAAAAAAAATCCCTATTAACTTAATCACTGTTATTTTTAGTCCATCACGTGTAGGCTATTTTATTGAATTTTCCTGACCTGGGCTAGGGATTGTAGATCATAGGGATGCGAAACTTCATCCGCTTTTGGCTTATCCGCAACACTAGAAGGGTTACGTTTTTTTGTAATTTACAAAATGTTTTACTTTTTATGGGTTATAAAGGAAGAGTGAAGTTGGTTTTAAAGTAATTTAAGGTTTTTAGTTGAAAGCAAGCCAGCAGTAAAGCGTAAAAAAAATGTCAAATTGGCAATTGACCCTTCTAATGTTGAAGGAACAACGGAGTTGCGCGTCCCGTAATGTACCGTCCCTACCTGGGCACAAATCGACGGCAAAAAACTGTAATCGAGTTTTTGGGTTATTTCTTTAGGTAAAAAAAACTTAACTCAACTTTATATGAAACAATATTTAACCAGATTGTGTTGCTGCCAAAGATCTATATAGTTATAATTTTTAGGAAATTAAACTTAATAAATCAAATAAATGTTTTGTTATATTAAGCAATATTTAGGTGTCTAATCTTAATAAACGTTGAAAATAGGATTTTCACATCATATTGAAACGGAAAGGCCATGGCCATTTTTTATGATTTTCCACTTCAAACAAAAATGCTTCTGATATTTTTGTTCCTGTCATTAAGTATTGAAACTCTTATTGAATGTTCAAGTAAGTAATTTATCTCTCATTATTTGGTTTCATAATTACTTTTTGGTGAGAACTCACCTTTGTTCATGCATTCTAATTTTGCATTGTCATTATTAGACAATCAACGAATCGTGGTTGGAATATATTGCGAAAATTCTTCTGATGTATCAGTCATAGCAAGAGTGTCGTGCAACGATTCCGACAAAGTGATCCACGTGCTTGAAGCAAACTTTGGAAGATTGGATATAACAACGTAAGATATCAATGCTAAATTGTTTTTTAAACTATTTGCACACAAAGTTTATTATAGATTTGTGCCAAATGCCTGCAGTTAGCATGCTTCCTTGATTACTTTTGCACTCCTTTTGTCACGTGTAGGCCTACTCCGAAAAGCAGTAAGACTTACTCTGTTTTATTCGTATCATTTCATTCTGGCAGGCTAGTGAACAACAGCTTCTTTTGTTCTAGTTCTAGTGTTGAGTTTAACAATGTGTCTACGACGCAGTGTTCTATGATAGCGACCTGGAAGAACATTGGGTGGCGAACCATAGAATTCCTCACTTTAGTGGGACGGGCGGGCATTGTCCTTAACCTTGACAAGTTTCAATTTGCCCAACGCACCGTAGTTTTTGCTGGATTCCTTATCTCAGAAGCAATGGTCAAGCCCCTCTCTAAGTACTTGCTGGCCATTCAAAAATTTCCAGTCCCGAATAATATCACAGACATGCGCAGCTGGTTATTAATCAACCAAGTAGGAAACTATACTCAACTGCGTGATCTAATGGCACCGTTCAAGCCGTTCCTTACCCCAAAGCATAAGTTCGAATGGTCTCAGGAGCTGGATTCCGCATTTGCCGCCTCTAAATCGGCAATTGACGCTATTCGCCATGGGGAAGAAATCTTTGACCCCAGCCGTCCAACATGTTTGCGCCCTGACTGGTCTAATAAAGGCATCGGATATTTCCTTCTCCAAAAACATTGCGTATGTGCTTCCACTATACCGGACTGCTGCTCATCAGGTTGGAAAGTGACTCTTGCAGGATCCCGATTCCTCTCATCGGCCGAACGACGTTATTCCCCCATAGAAGGCAAAGCTCTAGCAGTTGCGTGGGGCCTAGAACAGACAAAGTATTTACGCAAGGCTGTGATAATTTGGTTATTGTAACGAATCATAAACCATTGGTAAAAATATTCGGAGACCGTACGTTGGACGAAATCACTAACACTCGCCTGTTTCGTTTAAAACAGCGTACACTAATGTGGCGCTTTGATATCGCACATTCGCACACTTACCCGGCACAACCAACGGCGCAGCCGATGCTGCCTCACGTCACCCAATATCATGCGATCTCATTGCTGTAGCATCGTGTGCAGAAAATAATGTAGCAGAAATGGCGCTGGTTTCTACCATACAGGCAGACGCCGCCCATACCTTTTGCTTGCAATGGTCTAGAATCGTTCGGGAAACAGCCACCGATCCAAACCTTAGCAAGTTAATGGTAGCTATTGAAATGGGATTCACCTCTACCGTTTCCAACACCGGCAACATTCGCCCATACCCCCCTATCGTGACGGGTTCTTTGTTGAAGACGACGTTATTCTATGTCATGATCGTATTGTTGTACCACCATCGCTTAAGCCTAGAGTACTCTCGACGTTGCATGCTGGTCATCAAGGTGTGTCTGCCATGAAACGCCGGGCACGTGCTAGAGTATTTTGGCTCGGTATCACCAATGATATCCATGCTATTCATGATTCATGTACATCATGTAATCCGTGACCCGACAGTTTATCGAAAGACAATTTATCGAACGACAGTTCATCGAACGACAGTTTATCGAAAGACAGTTTATCGAACGACAATTCATCGAAACGACAGTTTATCGAAACAACAGCTCATCGAAACGACAGTTCATCGAACGACAGTTTATCGAAACGACAGTTCATCGAACGACAAATCGAAGGGGCTAGGGGCTAGAGGCTAGAAGTTAGGGGCTAGGGGCTAGAGGTTAAGAGTTAAGGTTAGAATTAGGGGTGAGTGGTTGGGAGTTGGAGTTTAAGGGTTAGGGGTAGGGGTTAAGGGTAGGGTTAGGGGTTGGGGGTTAAGGGGTAGGGTTAAGGTTAGGGGTTAGGGGTTAGTGGTTAGGAGTTAGGAGTTAGTGGTTAGGAGTTAGTGGTTAGGAGTTAGTGGTTAGGAGTTAGGGGTTGGGGGTTAAGGGTTAGGGGTAGGGTTACGGTTAGGGGTTAGGGGTTAGGGGTTAGGGGTTAGTGGTTAGGGGGTGGGGGTTGGGGGTTAGGGGTTAGGGTTAGGTTTTAGGGGTTAGGTTTTCGATTAACTGTTGTTCCAGGCCCCTAGCCAGCAGGGAGCCAGGGAGACCTCGCCCCCCTTAAAAACAAATCCGCCCCTCCTGGCAAAATCCAAACATTCAAGAGCAACAGCTACATTTATAATGATTTTGCCTATTTAAATTTTTTTGGCCCCCCTTAAAAAAAGTTGGCCCCCCTTGCTCTGCGGTCTGGCTACGGCCCTGTGTCGTTCGATAAATTGTCGTTCGATAAACTGTCGTTCGATAAACTGTCGTTTCGATAAACTGTCGTTTCGATAAACTGTCGTTCGATGAATTGTCGTTCGATAAACTGTCGTTTCGATAAACTGTCGTTCGATAAACTGTCGTTCGATGAACTGTCGTTCGATAAACTGTCGTAGTACCATGTAATCGTAATGCTCCATCTCAAACAGCTCCTCCCCCGAGGCCATGAGATCCCCCAGCTACACCATTTGAGAAAATTTGTGCAGATTATTTTGACTATGGGAGCCGTCACGTTTTGGTCATTGGGGACAGATTCTCGGGGTGGTCGGATGTATTTGCCACGCCATCAGGATCGAGTGCCGCAGGAGCAGCTGCTTAGACTCAACTCTTGCGCTCGTACTTTGCCACGTTTGGTGTTCCTGAGGAAATATCTACAGATGGGAGTTCCGAATTTACTGCTGCAGTCACTGAACTCTTTCTTAAAAATTGGGGTGTGCAGCACCGCATATCGTCATCTTACTTCCCTCAATCTAACGGTCGAGCTGAGGCGGCTGTCAAATCTGTCAAACGTTTGCTCATGACTAATGTATGTGAGTCCAAATGGAGAGCTGAACAACGATTCCTTCTTACGTGCATTGTTACAGTTGCGTATCACACCTAGTCCTGACTGTGATATCTCTCCAGCAGAGATCGTGTTCGGTCAACCTCTGCGCGATGCATTCGGTTTTGTAAACCGCCTAGTCAAGTTCTCGAATCGTCACATTCGTCGTACATGGCAGGATACATGGAAGGCAATGGAAGACGCCCTTCGCATGCGAGCTGGTCGAACCGATGAGACGCTGTCTCAGCATACTCTTCCTTTACGTACTTTACAATGCGGAAACCGCGTATTTATCTAAAACCAAAACGGTAACTATCTTCGAAAATGGAACAAAGTGGGAATGGTTGTCGAAACGTTGCCGCATGACAAATATGTAGTGAAAGTTGACGGGTCGGGCAGAATCACAAAGCGGAATCGACGTTTCTTGCGAGTAATTCCACATACTAAAGCATGTGCCGATCCCACCCCTCCTCAACCAAACATCATTGCTCACCCATAGAGCCTCCCATCATCTTCTTTTGTCCAGCCTCCTGAAACGGACTACTGCCCTCCCCTCCCTCCACATCTCGAAATAGGCCCTAGCCCAGAAATTGGAGAATCACCGATGTTGCCTCTCGATGCAGATCACAGTTCGCCTGCACTCTCCTGCCTCACACCAGCCTCAATCCCAAAGCTTTGTGAGATACAGCACTCACCTGACTCTCCAAAGCAGCCGATACCTTTCGATTCAGTGGAACCATGGCCACCTAAAGATACGGCCTGATTTGTCACATTTTGCAGAAATTTCCAGGTTTTTCTAACTTTGAGCGAACGTTTAAATAAATTTTTCTAAAAATTAGATTTCTACGCTTTCTTTATTCTTTTCCCCAGACGACACAATAGGTTTTAACATTCTCACATGTTGAATATCGAAGATTTTAGTCAGACTGTTAATTTTCAATAACAGTCTGATTTTGCGTTTTTCAACTTACTTTTTTTCATTTGCTACTGCTTCCCCAAGGCAACAAAAAAGTTTTATGTCATTAGGAAACCACAAAAAGTAAAAACATCTCAAAAAATGTCAGTCAAGCACTAGCAGTAGCTGTAATCAAAATCTGCAAAATGTGACAAATCAAGCCGCATCTCCAGGTGGCCATGGTGGAACCAACCGAACCCACAAGTGGAGTCCCTCATATTGAAAAGTCGCCTGTTCTGCGCCGTTTTACGCGGTCCCGACGGCCAGCATTGGATTTGGACGCATCCTCTGGTCAATAGGGTTAGAACTCGTAAGTTTACAGTTTCTGGGGGGGGATGCACAAATGCCTGCAGTTAGCATGCTTCCTTGATTACTTTTGCACTCCTTTTATCACGTGTACTCCGCGAGGCGGTACTCTGTTTTATTCGAATCATTTCATTCTGGCAGGCTAGTGAGCAACAGCTTCTTTTGTTCTAGTTCTAGTGTTGAGTTTAACAATCTTACGTTGTGTATTTTGTTGCAGAAATTGCGATTCGATCATTTTTCTTTTGTTAATACATTTAAGAAAAATAACCGTCTTTGTTCAATTTGTAGTTGTGAGTACTTTTTCTCTCAACAGAAGAAACAAAATAAAACTTTACAACTGTTGTTTATATTGTCAATTGTCCTTTAACTTTGCCAATGTCTTAAAACAAGGCAAACCTACATGCTCCAAACGATTTGATTGCAGACGTGTTCTTTTTATGAACTTTCTTGAACCGTTGCTCTTAACAAAGTTTTGCACTTTGAATACAGTAGTTTTTAACCCTAACATACAAACATGAAATAATTTACACTAATGCATAACATAGTTCATTTTGACCTGCGATGCTATTACATGTATATTTATGTTAAAAACTATTTCTCATCAATAATGTTGCTGTAGTTCTTTTCCTTTGTATAAAGGTTCTGTTATGATGGCATATGCAGGATGTTTGCATCATTGTATCGCTCGAATGGGATGAACGACAAGTGGCTCCTCGTGCCCCGTTGTGTGAGTAACACCTGCATTCCAGCAGATGAGAAGCGAAATTGTCTACAAAGAACCTCCACCCGGACGCACAGCTGCATGGCAATTGACATTTGACAAGTTCAGACGCTCCAGCACACTGCAGTTTAACATAGATGGCTACACAACAAGCAAGATCAAAGTTGTGGACCAGCTTGCCCAATGCCCATACCAACTGGACACTCGTCATTCTCCCCCGAGAGACCCACTGTACCTCTGCAGACAGGCTAGCTATTCCCAACTACATGCTACCCGAGTCTACCCTAAGCAGAAAGCACGGTGTTGACACGTGGGTGCATGAGAGCTTGAAGTAGACCTTTGTCGATTAATCTCTAACTGATGATTGAATGAATGAATGGTTGTGCACATGTATCTCAGACAACAACATTGTCAATATCTACAATCTCCCACCCTCGCAAATGTTGCCATAATTATTTCCAATGTTCCCCTCCCGCAGTCTCCACACTAGCAATTTCAACTGCCAGCACACTGACTGGGGCTACAACAACACAAGCAGCGACGGAAAATTGCTTGCTGACTAGGCTTCTACAAATGACCATGCCCTCCTATACAACCCAAAGGAAGCAGCCAGTTTCCACTCCGGTTGTTGAGGGAACAGCAAAAAATCCTGACTTGGCCTTCTCGAGTGCTGACAGCTCTCTTCCAGAAAGACGTGTGCTTGAAATTTTTCCATGGTCCAAACATCGGCCTTCACTCATTATTGCCCCAAAACTTGTGGCACCTGTCCTGAGTACACCGGTAAAGCGATTGAAAAACAATGCAACGTAGATGAGGCATGCCAGGACTTTTGCAATGCCATTATAACTGCGTCAAAGGCCGCAATACCACAACACCGTCGAACCAGCTATACACCATGCTGGGACTTTGAGTGTGAGACTCTCTATTGCTTCTACCTAAACGCTACACCTGATACTGCTTCTACTACCACCGCCACCAGATTACTTGAGCGGCAGGACACAAAAAAGCTTGAGCGATGAAATGAAGCCGTCCAAACCATCGGCTTCTCAAACTCAAACCGCAAAACATAGAGCACCATCAGCAACCTCACAGGACGTTCAGCACACCTTCCTCACCAGTTCCTCATATCTGCAAATGCCATCGCTTCCCAGCTAGTGCAAAACGGGGTCTTTGTCTACAAGACAAAGAACCGCAAGGCGCCCCGATTTGCGGCCAAAGAAGTATCTGCCCTGTGACGAGTGGAAACACCACAAAGGAAACAATTTCTGGAGATTTCACTCCAAAAGTGTTCACCCCCGCCCTCCGCCTAGAGAAACCACACAAATTTCCAGGGCCGGATAGGATGTTCCATTGTGCCCTGAGCTTATGCTACATTCTCGCCCTGTCCTCAAGTCCTGATTACATAGATTCCTTTCTTCTGGCTTGCACCGCCTTACAATCACACATATATTTTGTAAAATAGTTGTCCAATCTACAGGTAGAGAAAAGCTTTAATAGTTGTAATCCCTAAGCCACAAGAACACTGAAACGCAACACCTAAAACAACGCTTGCAACTTTGGATTTTACGGGAGGGCATAAAGAGAACCCTTCCTCTTCTGCTGCGTGTTTGCTGAAATAAACTTTGAAAAGAATAGCAAGATCTCACTATCGCTTCTTTTGTGGCTTTGCTGATTTGCAAAATCTTCTTCTTGCTATCACGTGGGGAAAGATAAGGTCATTTGCAAGATCTGTTAGGAAAAGTCACCGTCTTGAACGTTAGCTACTCTGACTAATAGCATGCTGCACACGTCTAAATACTGAATAAGCATTCAGTGCCCAAGAAAAATCTATAAAATAGTTGTCCATCGATACATTCTTTTCTGAGCCTTGAAGTTTTGATGTTAATGAATAACTACAGTTAGGGCAATATTATGACAATATATGACCTTACCCCAAAAAATTTGCAACAAAAGGTTTTTCAACTGATTTGATTAGTATTGGATGTCAATATTGACATATTCAAAATCTTAAGCGATCCAACTTCCGGAAAGTGGTTATTTTCAAGATGGCCGCAAACCATTAAAATAACAGTAAATTGACCAAAACTCGGTCATCATATGATCAAAACATGGAGTTTTGGTGTCTATATCTAGGTTTTTATACCCTGTAAAGTCAATGAGACCATTTTCAGAATTGTTGAATTATCTGATAGCCTATAAATTCAATATGGCAATCCAAGATGGCTGCCAAACCAATAAAATAACAGTAAATTGACCAAAACTCGGTCATCATATGACCAAAACATGGAGTTTTGGTGTCTACTGTCTATATCTAGGTTTTTATACCCTGTGAAGTCAATCAGACCATTCTCAGAATTGTTGAATTATCTGATAGCCTATAAATTCAATATGGCAATCCAAGCTGGCCGCCAAACCAATAAAATAACAGTAAATTGACCATAACTCGGTGATCATATGACCAAAACATGTAGTTTTGGTGTCTATATCTAGGTTTTTATACCCCGTGAAGTCAATGAGACCATTCTCAGAATTGTTAAATTATCTGATAGCCTATAAATTCAATATGGCAATCCAAGATGGCTGCCAAAACAACTAATAATGAACAATAACAATGTATTGGTAATGGTTATTAAAAAACCCGGTGAATTTCTATATATATTTGAGTAAACTAAGCAAGCATAAGAGTTCATACGATGTGGTTATGTACAGTAGACTCTTGACATAATCAGCGTAAAGAAAGCATATGGATCAAGTATTACTAAAGCTCATCGCTGTCACTCTTGATGTCATTGTCTGTAATTATGTGACTGCTGTATGGGTTGACACATGAACCAGTTTGGCATGGTCCACATCCAGCATGGCATGGTAGCCCATATCTCCGGCAACTACAGTGAAGTGGATACGATACCAAATATCCTTGACGTTGAATCACAACCGGTGAATGTATGAATGAAGAGGAGCTGTGAGCAATGAGCATAGGCTATATCTGGCCCGGTGATTCCCTTCAGTTTGGTGATGTCGTGTATCTTGGTTGAGTAAGCTTTGTCGGAGCGGAAGTAAAGGTCTTTAATGTGTGTGTCAGTGTTAGCATAGTATAGTAACAATATTAAAAGAGCCGTGTCTTCACCAATTAAAGTCGTACCATGTCGATGAGGGCTGTCCATCTGCCGTCTTGACGATGTCAACATCTGCATCACCTGGTGCGTTGATCACATTGCAGCTTTTATTCTTCAGTTGAGCAGAAATTAGAGAAATTAATCCTTCCTTGTTGGAAGCTCGAAACAAGAACTGCTCCTTCTTTCCAATGAACTTGGTGTTTGCAGTAAAGTGAACAACCCGGTGGACGTTCATGCCGCGTCTTTGATTGGTATTGTCTTAGACGGACCACCATATCCATCAAAGACCACCGTTGCTAAGCGATAATGACGAATGGTATAATCTGCATACGACTGTACAATAGATCCACAACTGTCTCCAGCTTTCCATAGCACTCGATGCAACAAGAACCCCCCCATCAAGAACGTAGTGATCGGTTTTCAGGGCAGATTTTTTCACTACTTTATAATCGCCTGACGTCACACTGCTGGCATGTTCTGTGATGGCGGGAGCTATTTGAGACTTATCGGCTTCTCGGAAAAAATGTCTAGCTTCAAACAAGGCGGGTTGGCATGTACTGAGCTCGTGCTTCATCACTTCCTGCATGGAGAGATCACCTGTTTGATTAAGGATCTTGGAAACAAAGCTATGACCGTTAATGTTTGGCTACGATGGCAGTAGGAACCTGGAAACACAGCGCTGCAATACATTGGTCAAGAAAATCACAACATCCAAGTCCTTTGTTCACCCTGAACATTTGCCACCTACACCATCCTCTACCAAATTCCACTGCTTCAGAGTTCACTATACCAGATTATGGTCTGGATGGGTATGCTACTGACAATGGTGTGGATACTCTAGACTGGGGATGGAAAGTAGACAATAATCAGATGGTTCCAATCATGACGGACATGAAAGCTGCCCCGGACAACCTACTGAAAATGATACACTGCAATTGCGAATCGTGTCCTCCTCACTGCAGCTGCCGGAGGTATGGGCTACCACGTCATGCTGGATGTGGACCATGCCAAACTGGTTCATGTGTCAACCCATACAGCAATCACATAATTACAGACGATGACATGGAGAGTGACAGCGATGAGATTTAGTAATACTTGATCCATGTGCTTTCTTTACGCTGATTATGTCAAGAGTCTACTGATGTACATGACCACATCGTATAAACTCTTTATGCCTGCTTAGTTTACCCAAATATATATAGAAATTCACCGGGTTTTTAATAACCAATACATTGTTATTGTTCATTTTTAATTGTTTTGGCAGCCATCTTGGATTGCCATATTGAATTTATAGGCTATCAGATAATTTAACAATTCTGAGAATGGTCTCATTGACTTTACAGGGTATAAAAACTTAGATATAGACACCAAAACTACATGTTTTGGTCATATGATCACCGAGTTATGGTCAATTTACTGTTATTTTATTGGTTTGGCAGCCATCTTGGATTGCTATATATTGAATTTATAGGCTCTCAGATAATTCAACAATTCTGAGAATTGTCTCATTGACTTCACAGGGTATAAAGACCTAGATATAGACACCAAAACTCCATGTTTTAGTCATATGATGACCGAGTTATGGTCAATTTACTGTTATTTTGTTGGTTTGGCAGCCATCTTGGATTGCCATATTGAATTTATAGGCTATTAGATAATTCAACAATTCTGAAAATGGTCTCATTGACTTCACAGGGTATAAAAACCTAGATATAGACACCAAAACTCCATGTTTTGATCATATGATGACCGAGTTTTGGTCAATATTACTATTATTTTAATGGTTTGGCGGCCATCTTGAAAATAACCACTTTCCGGAAGTTGGATCGCTTAAGATTTTGAATATGTCAATATTGACACCCAAAACTAATCAAATCAGTTGAAAAACTTTTTGTTGCAATTTTTTGGGGTCAAACCATATTTTACCCTAACTATTTTGACCCAAATGTATATCAAGTTCTGATGAACAAGCAAAAGATTTAAAAATGCTATAGTATAACCTACTCGGCAAATTTGCTCGGCATGCATTGCGTAAAGTGACATCGCCCTCTGAATGGCATAAGCTGCCTATCTACTGTACTATAAGCTTCGATAGGTATAAATTTTTCAACGAATAAGCCTCATATTATGTAGCTAAAAGCCGCCATTTTGTGTTACTCAGTATCTCTAATCTCGCTCTCTTGTCATCCATTTGTAGATAGGGTCATTTTCAAGACTGTCGTTCTTTAAAGGCTGTTTACGCTGAAAACTGCTTTGCAGAAAGGATTTTTTTGGATCCAAGCACAATTTCGGTGTATCTAAATCTTAGTTTTTTTTCTCATCCTGCCAGGAGTATTACACAAATCAGAGCCAATTTTTTTCCTTTTGTAGAGGTTTCTATTAGGTAGCAACACGTCGAACTTGCAAGTAGGTATACAACAGTATTTCCTCAATTATATTGTCACTAAGAAAGACCTAAAATGCGTCCTTGGGAGTGCGGATATCCGATGAAGTGGCTTTGTGCATAGATAACTTTTTTGTTTGTAGCCAAACGTTTTTTTCTGTGTCAATGATTACCATGTTCATACCGCAGCATCAGTATACGCTCTACCAACAACTGGACGATAACTTCACAGCCATAAACCAGTATTTTTTTTGTAATTTGCTGTCTTCAAGGTGATCCATATTATGCATTCACGCGGTAGTTTAAAAAAATCCAATCTTTTGATAAAAGATAAAAACTTGAAGAGTGATGTATTAATCATCATATATGGTAGTCGGAGCACTCGGCATGCGACAACCCAGCAAGTGCTTCAACTCAGCAAGTACATTTCAGCTACTGCCCAAGTCAGCAAATGAAAACTTCATCTATTATCAGACTTGCTTGATCATCGCTAGCTAAACTGAGTTTGCTAACTTGTTGGGCTACATGTCAAGTATCGGCTTGCTCAGTTTTTGTTTTCTTAGGTTCATCATTTACCAATTTTAGCCACTTGCTGAAGTATTGCTAGCTCAGTTGTTGCTTGCTCAACTGCCATGTGCCAAGTTTACAACTGTTGAATTGAAGGAGACTCTCATCTATGCGTATAAATTCCTGACAAAGTCAAGGATAGCTATGAACAAATTTACAACATGCTTCGAGCAATAAACATGAGTTACACGTGCTTGGGCCATTTTGACTCATGCTATGCATGTTAGAGTTAAGCAATACACAATAGCAAAATGAAAACCTTTGCTTGAGATATGCAAAACAAAAAATATCGATAAATTTCTTGCAGGGATATCTAAAGAAGGGGATACGAAGGCTTTTATTACGTCTGACAATAGAAGGGCTTTTGTTTATCATAAATAATCTGTGTTTATCGTAAAATGACAATTGGCAACGATAGTAGTTTACTAAATCTTGTTATGAAAACTTGCATTGCGCTATTAGCATCAGGCCTGGATATTCACAGCAGGCTCATGGTTGCTTGTTAATTCAACTACCCATATACTTGCTCTACATCTAGCCTACCGCAAAGGCTTTGTTAAAAAAACAGCTTACTGGTAACTTTTCAACTGTCTTTGCAAACAAGTAAACTTTAAATATGCTCTACGTAACATTTGCTAACTGTCTTCTGTTGCTCATTGTACCAGCTGCACTAAAAAACTTTCTACGATTTTAAAAAGAACCACATGTTTAAAGCGCTACAAACTACCGCCCTGGTAGTGTCATGAGAATAACGCAATCATTGCGAGCCTTCGTATCCCCTTCTCTAGATATCCCTGATTTCTTATCGTGTCAAAGTTAGTCTTACTTTTATTTTAAGATAAGCTTTTTAAGAAGAACTTAGTTTCGTTATATAATTTGCAACAAAACGCAGCCTTCGACTACAGTAACTCAGAATATACAAAAAAGCAAAAAATTATATTTCAAAGTGACCTTGCAGTAGATGTTTTCAAACATTAACATCATTACAAGACACATAATATACTGTGTAACACTAGTCAACATAATTTTTATGCCACCATGTTTCAATTTGGGGCGCAAAAATCGAATACGCCTTAGTCTTTTTGGAATTATTTCCAGTTTTTAAGTCGCTTTGAATTTTTAGGTCAAAAAATGAACAAAAAGTAGAAAAAAGTACTAAGAAGCAAAAATTAGGGGAAGGTGGGCAAAATGGGCCCTCTCAGTGAAAAATTGTTTTTCTTGACTCTTGCAAAACAATTTTTAATCGGCTATTTGGCAATTAAAAATCCTGCTGATAGGTTATGCTTGTGCTAAAAAGTACAGCTAAAAGCAGCACTTTTTCACTTTATTTTACCAAATTTGCATGAGACAAAACGGACCACAAGCATAGCAAAATGGACCCGGGGGTCCGTTTTGCCCCACTTTTATCTAAAATCAAACACATAAGAAAATAAATCATAAATAATTACTGCAAAGCGTCGTTCAAACTTGCTCTCTACACACAAGTCGTATGTAAAAGCCTAATGCAGTTAGAACATTTTTCCAGTGAAACCAGTTTTTACGTTTGCTGCACTAAATCCAATCTTCTTTAGTGTGATCTTGGTAGAGATCTCCACAAAGCAAGCAATACCCATTAGTAGGAGAACTACCAACAACAGCTGCTTTAGACTGCTTGGAAAATTTTTTCTTTGTCCAAAATTTTCTGAGTTTTGACCCTTTTGTTAGTTCTTCAACAACGTGCTTTACTGGAAAGCTTTTTAAAACTTCTTATAGTCGAGTCTTCTTTTTTTCTAGAAGTGAACTTAGCAGAAGGCAGTGTAAGTATGTCTGCTATCGAAATAATCATTGGGCCCTGTTGTGTATTTTAGTTTGTTTTCGTTTAAACAATGTACTTTGCTTTCGTTCCCCTTAGGTCTTTTCTTTTGCGTTTTGTCAATCAGCGCTTCTCGTTTGGTTTCACAGCATAATTTGGTGGCACGCCTTTTTGATAATACAGTTTCATTCATTGCGATTTAGAATACAAGTAGAAAACCTTTATATGACTCTGGTTGAATGAAGTGAAAACACAACAGGCCCTTTGACAAGAAGGGAACGTTTCCCAAATCAATCAACTTTATAGTTTCGTTTTCGTCCGATTTTGTAGGGGTCCGTTTTGCCCGCTTGGGGGGTCAGTTACTTTCACTAGGCTTTCCTTAGATCAACATCCTCTAAAAACATTTTATCTTTCCTCATTGCTTTGTTCAAAATGGAATCTGCCTCGTGTTTTTACAGAAACATTTTCTTGACGTTTGTCATGATTTAGTAAAGGAATGGTGGTGCTAGCATTTTTCGTTCGAGAAAAATGGGGTCCGTTTTGCCCCAAGGATCCGATTTTCCCCGCTTTCCTCTATATTTCAAAGTGACCTTGCAGAAGATGTTTTCAAATATTAACATCATTGCAAGATACGTAATATACTGTGTAACACTAGTCAAAATAATTTTTATGCCACCATGTTTCATCAAATTTGGGTGCATTTGGGGCGCAAAATCCAAATACGCCATAGCTCTTTTCGAATTAGTTCCAGTTTTTAAGTCGCTTTGAATTTTTAGGTCAAAAAATAATCAAACAGGTAAAATTTTCAGCTAATACATTGTGATGTATAAAACTTAAATGGACGTTTGATTCGACATTCTTTCATTCTTGCCTTTCATTGGATACTTCCTAACCATAGGTTCCAAACTTTGTGAAAAATGTTTATATAAGCTATCGTCTCGACACATGACATGGCGTCTGATCACTCCGCATGCGGCAACTCAGCAAATGAGATTTTCAGCTAGCATCGGACTTGCTTAGTCATCGCTTGCTAAACTGAATTTGCTCACTTGTGGCATACAAAGTTTCGGATTTCTCAGTTGTTACTTTCTCTGTGTCATTACTTGCCAACTTTAGCCACTTACTGAAATGTTGCTTACTTTGTTGCCACTTGCCATTTGTTCAGTTCACAACTGCTCACTTCCCAGCAAACATTGATTGCTGGGCCAGCGTTGGCTATATGCTGGGTATGTTGGCACAAGGCTGGCAATTTTGTCCAACATTGCCAACATTAAGCCAACAATTTCAATACTTCTTATTATGCGTTCAAAAAGGTCTTAAAGATTTTATTTCAGGTTTATTTGTTTTAAACTTTAAAAATACTAACACAAACCTCTTTTCATGTGGTATTGCTTCAAAACACAGTTGTGTGGTTGGCTAACATCGGTCAGAAGCATTGCCCGCGTTGTGCCAATTCATAACAATTTCGGTGTTTTCTTCAAAATTATGCAAATGTATACCATCATTTTGCTACAATTTTACATTTTAGTAATAGGCTATCAATGCTGTTATTATTTTCTGATACCGTACAAGTATACTATGAATACTTAAGACCAGCGTTGGTCAGAAGGGTAGCCAACAGTTTGCCAACAAAGTAGTTTCATTTCAGTTTGTTTATGCCTGGTCACAGCGGTAAACCATAATCTCTTCGTGGGAAAATTGTAACATAAGATTCCCAAATCCGTTCGTTTGTGTGTAATGACCGAAAAAAAACACTCTTCAGGAAACGTCTATTCGAGAATTGTATTTCTGTAAAAATAGCCTCAAAGCTGTCGAAAATGGGGTGCAACGTGATACACCACTAAAAACTTGTCACTACAGAACAGATTACTTGGATAAAAGACGGAAATGTTCGTCCAGCTGACAAGCACTAAGCAAACCAGTTAAACATGCGACCAACCTCTTCAAGCAATAATTTGCGATATCTCAAACTCACGTAAACAGTAACTGTGACGCAATAATGAAAGACATTGTCACGCAATTCTAACAGGTGTTCAAAGGTGGTGATCCAATGTTTCATGTTTAAACAGGTTTGACACAAGTCTTACGAACGATGGTGCAATTTTGGCTCATTTTTAGGAAAAATTCCATGACGTAATACGCTAAGATTCAGTAGACCTGAACGGTTTTTATATGACGTTTGATTAGGTGAACAATTGTCTGGAACAATGCCAAACTGAGCAGAGGTCTAGAAAAAGGCAGGAGCAACAAAACGCGAACGCGATAACGTGCTTGATACCCAAACAGTTTAAACTTTCCATTAGCCCTACACGTTTCCACAAAATAAACAATTGCAACGTCGGCTATATGCTGGATGTGAGGGCACAAGATTGGCAATTATGTCCAACATGTTCCCAACAATACGCCATCAGTTTCAATAACTTATTTCTTATTATGCGTTCAAAAAGGTCTCAAAGATTTTATTTCAGGTTTATTTGTTTTAATCTTTAAAATTACTAACACAAACCTCTTTTCATGTGGTATTGCTTCAAAACACAGTTGTGCGGTTGGCTAACATCGGTCAGAAGCATTGCCCGCGTTGTGCCAATTCATAACAATTTCGGTGTTTTCTTCAAAATTATGCAAATGTACCATGATTTTGCTACAATTTTACATTTTTATAATAGGCTATCAATGCTGTTATTATTTTCTGATACCGTACAAGTATACTATGAATATTTAAGACCAGCGTTGGTCAGAAGTGTAGCCAACAGTTTGCCAAGTTTGTTTATGCCAAACGGAGCAGAGGTCTAGAAAAAGGTAGGAGCAACAAAACGCGAACGCGATAACGTGCTTGATACCGAACCAGTTTAAAGTTTTCATTCGCCCTACACGTTTCTACAAAATAAACAATTGCAACGTTGGCTACTTCATTTCAGCTTCACTTGATTTATTCTTTGAAAATATTAATAGCCAACAATAAAATGACTCTTTAACTAAATGACTCATGTGGTTTAGTGGAAAAACACAGTTTCTTTAGCATACCGTATTCTTGTACCAACAACGCCATGATAAAAATCGTTTGTTCATATTCAATTGCTTCAGATAATTTACTGCAATAAATGTCTTATGATTCAGAGGACACTTCCAGAAAGTTTAGGCTTTGGCGCCTCCAATTCCCAACTAGCATAATCCGTTCTTTTTACATTGATTCAACGTCTGCAGACGTTGGTAAGGTAACTAACAAGCGATAAACTTAAAAACGTGGTTGCTAATTCAAGTTGCCAGGTTTTCATTTTTTTCTTGTGTTCAACAAAAGCTTTTTTAATTTTCAAGTTTAACTATACTAAAATGTGTTGTAATATTTTTGAAAACATTTTGTCAGGATGGCCACCTAAAGATATGGCCTGATTTGTCACATTTTTCAGAAATTTCCAGGTTTTTTTAACTTTGGGCAAACGTTCAAATAAATTTTTCTAAAAATTAGATTTTTTCGCTTTCTTTATTCTTTTCCTCAGATGACACAATAGGTTTTAACATCTTCACATGTTGAAAAACAAAGAAAATTTGATTTTGTAGATTTTAGTCAGACTGTTAATTTTCAATAACAGTCTGATTTTGCGTTTTTCAACTTACTTTTTTTCGTTTGCTACTGCTTCCCCAAGGCAACAAAAAAGTTTTTTGTCATTAGGAAACCTCAAAAAGTAAAAACATCTCAAAAATGTCAGTTAAGCACTAGCAGTAGCTGTAATCAAAATCTGCAAAATGTGACAAATCAGGCCGCATCTCCAGGTGGCCATGTCAGGACTAACCTCAAAATTTGCGTGCAGTTCAAGAAAATTTAAAACAATTTGTAAGCTTAATCGAATTCACTTGTTGATGTTTGGTAGCGCTCGACACAGCAGCATGATTGTGGTGATCATGTGATCATTGAGTTGCGGCTGCACTGCCGCCGCGCTGCTGACCTGTCTGCAGACGCTGAATCAATGTAAAAAAAATCGATTGATGCGCTATCACTTATTGATTGTGTTGTGAGAGCAGTCTCGCTCACTGTCTGATTTTGACCACGTGGATGAGATTCTCGTGTCGCCAACAAAAGGGCGTCTTTACTTTAAATGTAGAAAAGCTTGCACAATAGGCCAGCTTCAGGAGCAGTCATGTTGCGTCGAAATCTCTCCTTAATTTCTTGAAGCGAGATTTCACAAAACGATCGCTACTTTTACTTTCAACGATCCGGCGAATCGTTTTTTCTCCTCCCGCGGTGCATAGAACAATACTGCAGGCACAATAATTGTTGTGAAAACTCCATTATGACGTCACTACTTAAACTTTGACTGGGCAATATGACGCGTTGAAGTGAAATAGGCAACAAAGCTTTAGAATGCGGCGATGTGTTATATCAACGTGAGGAGATGCAATTTAGCAGAAGAACATGTTTTTTTTTATGAAGGAAAACAAAGGCCATGACTTAATCCTTTGCTAAAGGGATTATGACGTCACTGGATTCACTTCGACTGTTCAAACATGGCGGTTGTGCGCAATACACAATTACGTGGAGAGCCGAAAGCACAATGCTTATGTGAACAGCGCTAAAAGGAATTTTCGCTCTTGCATCGAAAATATAAAAAATCGAATTCAATTGAGATATTACGGCAGAAAGAGGTTTTAGAAATGATCAAAATGAAACTATAGGAATGACTTATGACAATGTTTATGAAAACCTGGTAAGTGAATGTCTTTTATTCATTGAACCTGAAATAATTGTGTAAAGTCATTTTTGTCACTAGGCTACGTTTACACAATTTAAAGAAAGTTATAAAACTCAATTTAAAGAAAGTTATAAAACTCAATGACCAATGGAAAACTTTCATATGAAATATTCTCGTGACAAATTTAGTGCCAGTGCTCCTAGATGAGTGCAAAGAAGATATCAGCAAAGTAGCAGAGCTTGTGATGTCCCACAACATGTGTAGGGTTTTGCTCAATCTTTGATTTTGCTGTTTCGGCAGTGTTTGCCTGACTGCTTGAATGTGTTTGTATTTTTATGTCGTGTGGATAGGTCTGTGATGGTTGTAGAGTATTTGCAAATGTAGCTTCCGTTGCCGTCAACTGAATAATAGTAATAATAACATGTTTTATTTTGCGCCCATTGCGACAACATAGCCTACAGTAGCCTACGATGCGACCTACATACGCAACACAACAGACAAGTGGAATCCCAAAATAAACTTTAATCGTTGGCTGTCATTTGTAGCAGTCGACAATTTCTGTAACAAGTGCTGAAGCTTTTTAATATGATGGATGAAACCCCTGTCATTACATTCGATTTACATTTTGCAGGTGGCAAATTTAAGTCATGTTGTTGGCAAAAATGCAAGCGATTGTATCAGTGGACTTATTCCAACTATTATTATCGAACACAACACAGTTCAAGTCATGTCTAGAAAAAAGAAAGAAAAAAAAAAAACGTCGTGAAGTCTAAGCACTCGTTTGATTGTTTAAAAAATAATCTGAAAAAGGTTGTTCTTGGTGAGTACGGATAAATGTTTCTACTACGACTAAATGATTATGTCATAACTATGCCATTTTGTTCTTTTGATTAATGTATGATGTAATTGTGAAGAGTATTGAGTAATGTATGAAAATGTTTTAGTGGTGTACTCGCATTGATGTGAACAACGAACATGGTGGTTAGTAGGCTATGTAGGTATTTATATACTGATTTAACACTTCTTTTTTTTACTTTCATGATTAGTTTTTTGTCACGCACGTTGGAGAGAGGGTTATTACATTGATTTTGCAGATTGTCAATTAACTTCGTATTATCTTGGACGACAACTGATCAAAATCCTACACTGTTGCCAAACAGCCCTCTTGAATTAAATATTTTTGTTTCATTCGCAGGAATTCATAATGATAAAGATACACAAGAAAAAGCTGCTGATGTGCAATGAATCTCCATCTATCAATACGATTTGATGTGGCTTGTTTCTAATAAATTTGAAAATATACGAAGCTCGGCTGTTACTTTGCTTTGTCACAAAGGGAGTAGTGTTGCTTATAAATCCGTGTTGCTGCTGTTCTTTCGCCCAAGGATTAGCTAGGTTCAACAATAAACTTTTGGTGATGAGCGAGGTTTAGGTACAGAGACGTATGGCAAATGTAGATGCCAATGCTGTTCAGATGTTTTATGCACCAGCTTGCTTCGCATGGCCAACCTTGGTCAAAGGGTGGGCATCACAATAGTCAATAGGTCAGGTGAAGCAGCATCATGGTGCATAAAAGTCAACCAGAATTTAGGCGCCAGATGAAGCAAAATGGTGCACAAGCCATATTGCCAACGTTGGCCAGATACAGATGCCAACGTTGGCAAGATGAAGCAAAATGGTGCATAAAACATTTTGCCAACGTTGGCAAGATACAGAAGCCAACGTTGGATAGATGCAGAAATCGACGTTGGCTAGATGCAGAAGTCGACGTTGGCTAGATGCAGACGCCAACGCTGGCCAGATGCATCCAAATGGTGCATAAAACATTTTGCCAACGTTGGCAAGATGCAGAAGCCAGCGTTGGCTAGATGCATAATCGAATGTTGGCAAGATGCAGAAGCCAACGGTGGCAAGATGCAGACGCCAACGCTGGCCAGATGCATCCAAATGGTGCATAAAACATCTTGCCAACGTTGGCGTCTGCATCTTGCCAATGTTGCAGCCAACTTCTTGCCAATGTTGCCCCAACAATCAATGTTTACTGGGTTGTAGAGACTCTATGATATGGTATTCATTTATCTAATGCAGGTTTGCAATGCAATTCTGAGAATTCCAAAAAACGGCTAATCTTTGATGCATTAGATTTCACATCAGTTTTTCTGGAAATATTTTATTATATAATTTGAAATCATACAAGGCATAATGTTATCAAAACAGCGTTAAACTGTTCACAATTGACTTAAAGTAAACTTTAGAAGTCGTTTACAGATGTCCAAACGCAGGAGCAATCAACACAACCAACTGCCGAAATCCTAATTCTTCCATTCTGATAAATGAAAGTTGTCATCTCAAACCAAACTGCAATATTTCATTAGACTACACGATGTTAGGAGATGCTTGTCCCTATCGTCGCAAATATCTCAACATTACGTACAGATGCATGTCACAAGATGGTGAGTTTATAATGTTTTGTAGTAATAATGTTCTGTTGGACATCAAACAAATACAGCGATAATAATTAAAAACAATGAAAACTATTAATACTACAAAAAGTGCTCAATGCTAAGCCAAAAAGACAAAGCAGAGCGAATTAAATCAAATATAGTTAATACTATCTGAAGCCTTTACAAATTGTTTCACCTAACGGATCATCAGAAGGTCTTATTCAAATAGAATCTATTTGATTTGAATAAGACCTTCTGATGATCCGTTAGGTGAAACAATTTGTAAAGGCGATAATAATTAAATATTTTCAATATAAATTGCCACATTTACATTGTCATGCAGTTATGAATCGCACCGACGTGTTAAAAGCTGACGTGTTTGCACAAAGTCCATGTAATCATCGACTAGAGCCGACATGGGCAACCGGCGGCCGTATGCAGGCCGACAAGTGCCGCCAATACTCAATCTAAAACATTTGACAAACATGCAAATACGAATATGAGGAAAGAACATTGACTGCCCTCAAGGATAGAAAAACTAATTTAAATTAGGCCCTGCTCGGTAACATTTTCCTCTTGCAGACTTTGTCAGGGCAATCTCTTGCAATGCTCCAGCAGCAATCTGTCAAAATGTTTTTATTTGTTTTTTGTAATTGTCACAAAAGATAACCATAGCCTACCGCTTTCTAATTGCTATTCATCCTTTTAAGAAAATTGTTATCACGTAAGCGTGCAAATCTAAAGTCCATCGAACACACGTGTCCTGATGTTGCATACGACAACTTAAGAAATGCAGAAAGTAGGCTACATACTAAAAACATTCATTTCGTTATCCAGTAACTTTAATTTTCTTTAAGTGAGGGAACACAATCTTCTTTTGCCTTACGATGGGGTAGTGCACCATGTTTAGCATGCCTGCCTCCAAAGTTTCATGGGTGGGCCACCCCTTCTGTGTTTAGTGTCTCTGTCGATCTCGGCTGTCCCATATGCAAATATTGCAGAGATACTTTGTAAAATGTCTCTGTTGCCCAAGGAGAAAGCTGACCATTTTGATATCTACAACTGTATACACAAAAGATTCAGTTGCTTTTTTTATATATATTTGACTAAGTTGATGACCTGTTTTATGTCATCATACGTTTCTCTCAAACGACCAGTATTGGGAATAGGTAGTCAATGCTTGAAATCAATTATATTTTGTATATTAATGTGCAGTATATTTTTTGACTTGCTTTCATTGTGGACAGCGACGTTCACACTAATGCTACAATACTAAAGAATGCAAATAATTATCCTGCTCAAACTGCCAGTTATGGAATGGCTTTACATTTGCTATTCTTGTTTGGTTTGGTTTTTGAATCTTTATCCTCGGACTGACAAAGCCTTGATATAGGTTATTCCTGGTAGTTTCGTATACTTGTGGAGGCTTTTAACGCAAGGCCGGTTACCGAGATTGGCAGAATGAAGTTTTCCGATTGTTGAAGTGTTGTTGCCAGGGAATTATTCCATTCACTATAGGTGCCGCTGAATGGAGAGCAGTCCTGAAATGCGTTGCTCAAGGGCACACCCGAGAGTCGAACCAGCGCCGCGTGATCTTGAGCCGGGCGCGTAACAACTGAGCTAACGGGGCGGACAAATGTTGTTGGTTTCAAAAGTGTCAGTTGCCATCAACCCTATATGACAAGCCTTCAAAGAAACATTGCATCTTTCTTTGTTTGCAGGAAATAGCTTTTAATGCTCTGATTGTTCAGTTGCGAGCAACTTTTTGCTTTTTCTTCACAAAAAGTAACCTTTAGTGCTTTCATTTTCTGTTAACCTACTAATAAGATCAGATAGTAGCTAAAGCTATCATGTTTATGAATGATCAGGGTCATACACCACCCAAGTACCTGAAACCTCCACTGTGCAGTCGACTGATGGAAGCACTTCCACCACAACTGAAACGCAAACCAATAACCAACCAATTTCTTACAGTGAGAAAGTTTGTTTCTGATATTGTGTCAAACGTAACCTTTCCATGTAAAACAAAAAAAGTCATTCATTGCAAATATAGCCTACAAATACAAAAATGAGGAATGGCATGGAATACAACAAACTTAAATAAAAAGTAAAAGCGTTTTCGACTTTCATAAATCGCTCGTTTACAAATCTTGATACAATCTACAGTGAAACGAAGTTGCATCCAGGAAATGAAATATTTTATCTTGGAACTGCAACGACACTGCTCAAACTGAACACAACATCTTAACATCAAACACAAGAGTGACAAGCAGATGTTGCACCAATCAGCGAGGAACACGTCACATGACGTGTAAAGAACAATCAAAAACAAGCAATGCTACGATGTTAGACTGAAATAATATCAATGATACCAATTTAACTCAACGAAGTTGTAGGTTACAATTTTTTTGTTTAGCAAGTGCAAGGTTTATAGTTTAACATTCTGTTGTTTTGCAGGTACATGGATTGCAGTCTGCATTGTAATGGGATGTATCATTTTGCTGTTGGTAATTGGCTTATGCTTTAGAGACAAGTTGATTAAGTGGATAGAAAATATATTTGGTAAAAATCATCAGCAAAAGGATAACAGTCAAAGAAGTAAATTCGAAAAAGTGTCATTCTCAAATACTGTCATCTCTCCTAGCACATTTCATGTCAACGGAAGCACACTTGATGGTAGTCATCATTATGAAAACGATTTTAACCAAAGAAATGTGCCTGCAAACAACGACGCCGTTTATGTGGAAATGTCGTAAACCAAATGGCGCCAATGCAGCAAACCACAAACGATTTATATCAATTTGAATAGAAACTAAAGTCCAATGAAAATATTAATTTATGGGAGTTGGCTGAGAATGAGCTGGTTTTATATAAACTAAATCAAAGTTGTGTGTGTTTTTTTATATACAAACACCAAACTAATAAACCGAATAAACGATGAAGGAAAAGTTTTCTTGCTGCTTGCATACAATGCACAAGTTACTTGTTTGAAACTAATCTGAGTAATAGAACATAAATACAAGTCAACCCCGCTTAATCGGCCCACGTTTAATAGGACCACCCGCTTATTCGGACCATTTTGCACTGGTCCCGAATCCAAATCCATTTTTCTGTACAATTTTCCCCGCATAAACGGACCACCACCCCGCTTAAACGGACCACCCTCCGCCCTAAAATAGGCTTTTATGGTTAACGTTTTTTACTTTTTGTACATTTTTCTGCGAGGTGACGCGTCAAGAGATGATGTGGGCAACGTGCTACGTTCTCGCTAAGCCATTTTAAAGTGAAGTAGGCTACAGATAAACAAACGCTTGTTGTCACTTCATAAGGTCAATTGTTATCTATCAGAATTGCAGTAATTGTGATGCAGCACCGAATAGTACTGTACTGTACAGAAGAATGAATGAATGCTTTTAGCGCTTGAATAAAAATGGCAGCAATAACTCGCGTAGATCGAACACTTAAAGAAAAAACAGAGATTCTTAACAAAATGAAAAACCAGCCTTCGGGAACGTCAGAGAGGAAGTTAGCCGAGATTGTTGGCCTACCAAAGTCAACATTAAGAAGGCTACGTGTACAGGAGAGGAAATTGCAAGATCTATGGGCAAAGCATGAGAATAATGGTAGTGCAGCTACAGCTTCGCGTAAACGCCAACGAGGTGCTTAAAATGCTTAAACTATTTTCAAAAACGATGAAAAAAATAAAGAAATTCGTTCTCCCCGTTTAATAGGACCACCCGCTTAATCGGACCAATTTGGCTTGGTCCCGATGTGGTCCGATTAAGCGGGGTTGACTGTATTATGTATTAGCACTTTAATGGTTGTTCTTGAACATGGTCTACGTTTTAAATGTAGATATTTGATTCATTAATTAAACATTTTCGTCTGTTTTGCTATGCATAAACAAAAAAAAAATGTACAGTAGTTTCAAGATTGACTAGTAGAAATATACACATTAACATTTTAAAATGTTGAGACAGACATGGTAAGGAATTCTGCAAGGCTCCGATTATCTTATTTCTTCCCAAGTGCGTTTGATACAGAATGTGTAGCCTACAAATATGCTTAATGACAAAATAATTGCGTTGTGCCTTGTCAATACAGTATTTGTTAAAATTACATTCATATCTTTCTAAATTGAAACATTTTGCTTCAAAACAGCAAAAAGCTAAGCGTTAATCCAAAGTTTTCGGCTAGCCTTGACCAATTAATACGGATGGATAAAATTGAGTTTTATAATTGTCTATAAGATATAGTATTTATGTCCTTTAGTTGCTGGCAGCGTAGGCTATATGCCAAAGAAACACTGTCAGTAAAAAGTAGGAAAGTTTCCTGTTTAATGAAAGAAATATTGGTAGACAATCTAAACTTTGCATCTATACAAACACTTTCAGTGGCAAAAGTAAATATTTTTCAAAAATACAAACCATTTTTTCTTCATTGTTACGACATAAAATTTAATGTAAATTTTTAGTGCAACAAAATGGCAGCCAAAATCTAATATACAGTCGAGCCAGTTACTTTCATGCTAGCATGCCACTGTAAGGGTCTCAAAAAAAAAAAAAAACATTCTTTAGACTTAGAACATTAATCGAATGCCTTTACCACTATGTTACTCAACCAAATCAAAAGACAATATTTCATTAGTAAACAAGTCATTTTAAAATTATGTTCTATTTTGAACATGCCCATATAGTATACGTACTTTACCTTCATTCTCGCAGTGTCAGCTTCGTTTCTTTTTGTCAGCAGTCTGCTAAAGCCTCCACTTTTCATGAGCTCAGAAAATAGCAGATGTATTTCCCATCAAGAAACGCCTGCCACTGCTCAATCAATATAAAAATTTGATGTCACTGCGCCACCATTTGGTGTCACTGCGCAAGAACTAGCATCGCGCGCTGCGCTGCTCAAGCGCCTAACAGGCTCCAGCTGGGAAGCGAGAGCTGACACTTTGCGTATAGCAGCCCTTGTCCACTCTTCAGCAGAGTACTGTGCACCTATTTGATACCGCAGTGCTTGCTGCCACCACATCGACACTGCCATAAACAGCGCCCTGCGCACCATGACCGGATGCTTGTGTCCCACACCATTGGTCAATCTTCCTATTCTTGTAAGCATCTAACCTGCTGAGCTTCGTCGTGAAGAAACCATTCTGTCTCTGAGTGGACGGGCATTGGAGTCCATCCATCTCTTTCACTCCAAGGTCTCTGCTCCTTCACACGAGCACCCCCATTGACTGAAATCAAGACACCCATTCGAGCCTGGACAAAGACACCCTTCTGATCAGCAAAGCTGATGACAAGTCGTCTCTGCGGCTATTTGGACGGACCATAAATGGAATTTTATTTCCCGTTCGTAGAAAGAAGACTTATAAAAACGTATATTTTAAACAAACAGCAACAGTTCGAAGTGGTAGCAGTCTCAAAAAATTTTTCACGATATTCAAAAAAGTTGCGCAGGGATGCATACTTTCACCAATATTATTCAATTTATACAGCAAAGAAATAATCAAGGAAACATTAACAACACTAAACAAAAACGGAGTTAAATTCAATGGTCAAGTAGTAAGCATTAAGCAACATACGAAACACTGATGACACTGTCATTCTCGCTGACACAGAAAAAAAAACACAAAAAGTATGGACAAAATCAATGAAATCAGTAAAAAATAGGCTACGGAATAAAACTAAAGTGGGAAGAAAACAAAGACAATGTTGATAGAAAAATAACAACGAAAAAAATTAAGCTGGAAGGAGAACAATTGGATCAGGTCACCACGTACACATACCTAAGGTTTCTCATTACACAAGATGGAAGATGCATCATTGCACCAATGATATAAAAAGAAGAATCGGACAAGCAAAAGCGTCATTTTGGAAATGCATCTAATTTTTAAGAAGAGTTATAGATTTACAATTAAAACTGAGACTACTAGAAACCGCAGTGAAACTGATGAGCTGGCTACAAGACGAGACGTAATAGCACTTTTGTAGGAGTTGCTGCTAAACAGCAGCTGAATAAATTTACACCTAGAGTGCTTGGTCTGTAGAAAGTGTAATAGCTCTTTTTGACTTATTTAATGTTTTAAAAACTGCGTGATATTAAACCGCTTAAAAGCAGGAATTAGTCGCCTCAATCATATTTGGTACGATGCAGCATGCGGACTTCAGTCCAGTGTTGCATGGCAGGGTAGTGCGGTGTAGAAAACAGTAAATCCGGTAACTTTTGGTTGTCTCGCTTATTCTTATCCACGACGACCAATACGTTTTTCATAGAGTTGATTCTGCCAGAGTTGCAGAAACAAAGCAAGCAATATACTGTATGATGAGTTTTCAACTTTGCTGCAGCACATCATTTTTTATAATTTTATAAAATATTTACTTGGCAAAATGGCATAATATGATTTTTGTATTTGTTTGAGGAGGTTAAAAGCGGCGGTCGGCGGCGGCTTGCCACAAAGCGGCGGTCGATTACCCAAGTGGCAAGAATACTGTGCGATACTGATGAGCCCAGCCTCATGGGCGAAACACGTGTCTATCGCTGTCTATTCGATGCTACAATCGGCTGCCCAGAAACTTATTTGGTCAATTGTTACTTATAAATATTTGGTTAAATTTATTACTTATAAATATGTTGTTTTTCTAAACTTAAGCCACAATTATAAATCTGATATACAAAAACGGCTATGGTCCACAGAGATTTCTAAAAAAAAATTATGGTCCACAGTCACAAAAAGGTTGCTCATCACTGATGTAAACCATTGCTTATGCCGTGACTTGTGAAATTTTACGTAGCTGAAGTGCCGACATAAAAAAGATAAATATTTACTCATTCCAGAAAACAATGATGTCGAAAATTTATCGCTATAAGTAATCACAAAGTGAATCCTTCAACAATGATAATTACACGTTTTTCTTTTACTGTCTTGTGCACTGTGCAGTAGGCTGAAGAAGATAGCCAGATTTTCCCCCTCTTGGTGCCTCTGTTTTATAGTAGCCTACGGTACACAAGTAGGCTCATCGCTGAAACAATGGAAGGAATTAATCTGGTGCCCAGCGAACAAGGCGTTTCTTTTGCAACTTTGCAATCCTGGTTCAACTACCCATTAGCACATCTTTAAAAATACAGAGTCAATAAAATAAAGTAATATAGAAAAAAAAGCCCTGACGTCAAGCAATCCTTTAATAACTCAAGCGAAAAAGTTATGACATTTTGATTTGAACTTAAATTGCGACTATATATAACATTTTTCAAAATCGCTTGAGAAATTTAATCTTCTACTACCGTGATTTTCTAAATGTGACAATGAAAGGTTTCGCGTCATTCTAAACGACAGTGCACGATTACTTTTGACACACCCTGCCCTGCAATGTTTAGCGATGTGGTCATTAGGGATGGTTATCAGAAGAACTTAAAGGTTAATCTAAAGTTGCTAGGAATTATCTGATATCTTGCATAGCCCACAACCAAGACAATGACAAAAAGGATTTTTCACAAGTTCTGGAAACAACCTACTGTAAGTGATTGTTTTCTTTTTGGCTATCTCAGAGAAAAACGTATGTTTGCAGCAACATAGAAGATCATGAAACAGATGGAGACAGCAAAACGGAAAATGTATGACGTAGTTCTAACATAGAAATAAGTTAAAGCATATTTAGTAAAAGGAAGTTTACACCATAAGATGTAAAGATTTAAGACAAAAAAATAATTTGCAATGAGATAAACAATCTAAAAGTCACGATAAAATTTTATAGCAGATACGTATACTTCTAACCCAATGTGTAATGGCAAACGTTGCATGAAAACCAGAAAAATGAACTTAATTGCAACTCTGCATTGTGTTCTAAAAAGGTTGATTCATGACAAAACTCTTCAAATACATCACAATAATGCTTGATCAAGTTACGACATTTTTTGTAGCTAATTACTGTATGTATAGGCTATACGCTTAATCATTTGTGGCTCACTGTATTTTCATCACATTTTCTTTAATAAAGTATCTTTTCAACTTTTAAACAACACTCCCAGCCCAGTGTATGCAATTTGGTTGAATAGATCTAGTCCACTTTTTTAATCTGTTGTTTATGGACGGTTGTCTGAAATCAACAATTACAAGCAAGTTACAACCCTCCATGAAGTGTTTTTGAAGCAACTTGCTTCTCATCAAACACTGTTGTAATCAACCAAATTCAAGCTGAACTTATCACATTGCATTCTGCGAGCTGGTGGAATTCAATAGAGAAATTTCCAGTTTTAATTCGTTAATCTTGCTAATTGCTCAGGCGTCACTTTAAAATCAGAACAAAGTTGAATTATTGACGAAGTCATGAGATACTTTTATTTGAATCACCCAGTATCGACTTTGAGTGTAAGCATTTTTTCGATAAACACACAAGAGAAAGTAGATGTCCTTCTGCGTTTTTTTAAAAATATATATTTATGCGTGTTGTTTTGTTTCATCAAACGATTTGTACCGGATTCATTTGTTAAAGGAGAGTCACTCCTTTAAGAAAAAGCCTTTAATCGTCTACTTAGTGATATTAAAGTAGCCTACGCTACAACCAAAAAGATGATAAAATAGAAAGGTTTTTTAACCCATTTCGCTTTATTTCGATAAAGATAATAATTGAAGGTTCCAGTCAGTGAAAGCAGAAAACGTAGAAAAAAGGCTGTGGCTATATTTACACTACATAGTGTAATAATAGCCTCAATAGTGTTGCCAGACAAGGAATTCTGTCCTAATTTGAGAAAAGTTGAGCTATTTAAAACAAAAACTTGTATTTTGGAAAAAAAAATTATTCCTGAGCAAAGATCAAAATCTTAATTTTATTCCTAACTCTTACCCTTACCTTAACCCTTCCTAACTTTAATCCTAACTCTGGCAACACCTGATTGTGGAAAAATAGCCACTTCCTAGAAAAAATTGGAGGCTTTCAAAATTAAAGTTTTTTAGTAACATTAGTCCAGAAAAATGGGTCACAACCCTGTTGTTGGTTTACTGTAACAATGCAATCAGTTGTTGTATTGTATGCTTCCAAAACGAAATACGGCAGTGGACTGAAGTTAAATCATAGCCTATAAAGTTCCATAAAAGCTATAGCTTCCTTGCAAGAAACCAAACAGCAATAAACTTTGCCAACTTTCTTTACGTTTCAACTGCTGATTCGCTTTTACCCTATTAAAATTTTTGGTTACTTCGGCTTCATCAAACTTAATTACTTATTTTTCAGGGTTTTGGTATGGTTATAATTTATAAACTTTTAGTTACTAAGCAATTTTCACGAGTATTGTGCTACAAGGAAAAGTAATCAGGAAAGTGTTTTTTTATTGCGATAAGATTGAGATAAACTTGTATTTTTAATTATCGGCTTACATTGAATATTAACCTAAAAACGATTATAGAATCGTCCCAACCAATTATTACAGCATTAGATGCAAATTACTATTACATTGCCAAGCAACTTTCCCCACGGCAACGTGGTTTTCAATAGAGAGTACATAGAAACAATTGGCGTTGTATGTAAATAAATCACATATATAAAATAGTGCATTTGGAAATGCTCGAGATAAATCCAACTTTTTACTGCAGGTTTCCTTATAAAAATGTCAATTTTCTTAATTTTACTGTCACAAAATCTTGCCTTAATGGTTGATATTTTTAGTTAGCTGGTTGCCTTTGACTTTAGCCGTGTATTTGTGGCAGTAAAACTTGGCAGAATCAAGCAGATAATTATATCATTTATTTCACAATAATTATGATGATTGCTGAGAAATTTTTTTATACCGTATTGAATTTACAAAGCAATTTTTTCATAGTAGCCTATGTGGCTAGGTTTGATTCCTAAGCAGCTTTACGATATATTTTGCATGAATGGCAAGCATTTTACAACGGTGGGAAAGCTCCTATTTTAAATGATTACGATAATGTTGTTATTTGATTTCATAGAGAAATAAAACATAGTAACTTTAGCGGGTTTAGCATACTTTATTTCACACAAAATATAACATAATTAAATAAAATAAACTCAAACGTTTTCGACACGTACGTGTGTCCTCATCAGGAATTAAATCTGCAATACATAAAATGAAAAATCGTAAGATAAATTGTGAAACGTGCACTGACAATGTCTCGATCGACCAATTTAAAATCATCTCTCGAGGCAGATCTGATTTTCAGACTAAGATCATGGAAGCCTTAGGAATCAAACGTAACAATCCATCTCTCAACCGGCAGTTATTCGCCTGTGGCTCATCGTTCCTTTTGTGTGTGTTCTAATTGTTTTGTCCAATGCCTGTAGTCTACACCTCACGTGATCTGTTTCCCACCGCATAATTTACTCGCAATCATTCTAGTATCATTTGTTCAGTTTGTGCTTTCAGTCCAGAGTGTCGTTACAGTTACAGTGCATAGTCAAATTTATCTTACGATTTTTCATTTTATGTATTGCAGATTTAATTCCTGATGAGGACACACGTACGTGTCGAAAACGTTTGAGTTTATTTTATTTAATTATGTTATATTTTGTGTGAAATAAAGTATGCTAAACCCGCTAAAGTTACTATGTTTTATTTCTCTATGGTTCAACAAAGCAAACTCTCTACCAAAGCTTTATTATTTGATTTCGTTAGTTAAATACAATGCCTTCCATGCAGACTAGGCTACTGTATTTATGTTTTTTCAAAAGCTTTGTTAATTTTATAATTGTGTGTATTACCAAAGAATAGACCTACGATATCATATATTTTCGACACGAGTAAAAGTTCTATGTCTTATGTAGTATAGGGTAGTAACTGCTCCCTTTGGCAAGTTTTGTTGAAAAAATGAGGATCCTTTTGTCTAAATTCAGGGGTTAATAGTATACTATGAATCCCTGTTTAAATTACACATGAAAGGCCGTAATTACCAACTAAGTACGTAGTCGGTGGTTCATATGAACATTTTCTTGAGTTTTTTGAGACAATGCGATAATTATGTCATTACTGGAAGCACCAACAAGCGGAAAATGAGGTAGCAATGGTTAATTTGACACTTAGCATACATGTGAACTCTACTGAAATTTTACTTGTAACGATAACGAGAAAAATGTGATGATACACTAGACAATAATTTACTTAAAACACAGAAAATAAATAAAAATTAGTGAGTGCATTAAGTTTTTGTTACTTTTCAAATAGCCTACTTAACACTTTAAAAACCGTTCACTCTTTTGCATTCTACACCAACCTATTTACCTTCAGGCTAAGATACAAATAATCTTGTGGTTTAGTCGTGTTGTTGCTTTCCGCAGAACGCGACCAAAAGTCATTGGCAGAGAATGTAAGCGACGTATAGTTCTTCGACTTGTGAGAGAGCCTATATAGAAAAAGTGAATGGCGTTAGTGACGTTTCTTTGGGACTTTCAAAGCGTAAAAATGAAATGAATTTTTATGAAGGAAAGTTCTCAAAAGACACCTAACTCTTTGTCTTGTTTTGTCTCTCCAAGACATGTCTTAGGTTATGCTATGATTTATTTTCCCTACTTAAAGTAGGTGGTGGAAGGAAATTTTTATTTCAACTTTAGCCCAGATTTTAGGATATTACAGGACATTTTAGGACCTTTGGAAAAAAAGAAACTTCCGTCCAAAACCCAGAGCAGAACTTTAAATCTTCTTTGATAAGATAGGCTAGACGCTAGATAGCAGATATGTGGGCTAGTCTCAAACGAAGTCACACTAGTGTGGCAACAGCTTCACAATAAGCTACATTTGAATTTATCAATTTAGTGCGGTAACTTACTGTACTCTCTACTTCTTTGACTGGTATTGGTCGCACTACGCAATGATTTGGATCATTCGTAAATTCAACAGTTTGAAAATTTGATTCAAAAAGTTTCAGTTTCGAATTTTGTATTGAGCTAGCTAAATTACCAAATAACCGTGGTGCTAAAGCTTTCCATATTTGGCTTGTGGAAAAACGATCGGGGGAACGCGGTAGGCTTCAAGAAAAAACGGTTCAGTCATTAATGTTGCTTTTTCTTTCCTGGAGTGCAATACTGTGCATTGTAAGGGAAGTTAAGAAAAGACCTTCTAGAAGTTCACTTCAAGATTAGCGCATTGTCTGGTGTTCTTTTGATAGAGCTTTCTCGACAACCACCTCGCGTCGACAACCATGCATTACAACAACTGTCTGTTGAGAAGCATCTTGAGCAGCAGTTATCAGCTTGAGGTTTTCAATTGGTTGTTGCAGCAAAAGCATAGGCTACCAAAGGCAAGTCAAAGCATAGGCTACCAAATGCAAGTCAATCTACGTTATTAAACTGAAACCAGCAGTTAAAATAGACAGCTAGATGGAAAAGAATTGAACGCAGGATCTCAGAATGAGGGTTTGAATCAAAAATATAGAGTAAATTTTTGCAGACTAAAACCAAAGACGTTTTATTTATTAAATCTGTTATCATAACAAAACAAGCTATATAGCGACTTCATTTTTTGAAAACTAGTTTTTTGAGATAGGTTTTGATCAATTTACGGCCGCTCAAATAGAACCAGCTTCATACAAACTGTTTACTTCAATTTCACGCTTTGTGCGCATGCGCGTAATCATGCGCACAAAGCGAAATAACTACTTTGCGAATGGGCACGAAAGCGAAGTGACTACATTTTCTGTTTTTTACGATAAAACTAAAATTAGAAAAATGTTTACGGAAGTCTTGCAACATATTTAATGTGTTTTAGTACAATAGAAAATAATATTTCAATTTTAAATGGCGTAAACAAAAATTGACGTCCATACAATATTATAGGCAATTGAACGCAAAAAGTAATTTTCAGGGTATGGGGGAGGTTTTGGACGGAAATTTAATTTATTTTCTAGAGGTTTTAGAATGTCCTGTTGTATTCTAAAACCAGAGATAAAGTTGGATTGGAAAAAAGGCCGATTAACCTTCCCCGCCACTTAAAATAAAGTTGCTTGGTCGCACAGAACTTGAAAATAGCAAATATAAGGTTGCTCAATGCTCATTGCTCAAAGCCATAGCCGTACGAGACCAAACCATTTTGGGGGGGGGGGGCAGAACGTAAATTTTCCCAAATCTGCACGCTTTTATAGAAATTGTCCAAATATAATGTAGCTATGCGGTGCATGATCACAGTGAAAAATTAACATAACAAGATCACCAGCTAGCTAGAATTTCTTACCAAAGTAGCTTAATCAAGATAGAACAACTGAATTCATCCTTGAAGATACGCATGCAGCTTGCCAACATTTTTTTGCAACCAGAAAAAGCAGGTCAAGTTAATGCAAACAACTGGATCTGTCTCCACAGAACAGAAGTCAAGATATTAATGAAAATAAGTGGAGCTGCCATGTTTCACACAAGATCTTGCAAAGCAAATATTTTGCCAGCTTGCATGGCAGGTTTTAAGTTTAGAAAGCTTTGAAATAAATGAATATAATATGATTGGTTTGAGATTATATATTTCAGCAGTAGCATTTTAAATATTGGTGAAATTAACATGACACAGTTGCATATACAAACTAAATATTTTATTTTTTTATTTTGGGGCGCAACTGCATCATTTTAGTTTGGGTAGTTTTATAAAAGTAACCAAACAAAGCTAAGCAACACCACAACATTAACATTAGGCTATACATTTAACAGGTATAACATTTTTGTGTTAAATGTTGTAGTGTTGCTTATAGCTATGTCCGTTTATGGTTGAAAAAGTAGGCCTACTGTAACCTCTCCACCCGAATTGTTTTACAAAAGTTTTCACCAGATTTATATAAATTTATAATTTGTAGTTGCCCAAATCAAGATGATGCATTTATGAATTCTATGAAAAAAATTAAAGACTTTGTAAATTTTGATGCCGAGGCAACTGCATCATGCCAATTTGGGCAGTTTTATAAATAGACTATGATCAGATAATTTCATATTTTTTGTTGCCCAAATCTAAACGATATAGTTATGTAAATGGGAAAAATTAATCAATTTGTTCATTTTGTGGAAACTGCCTCACGCTAATTTGGGTAGTTGCATAAACAGACTAATCAGTTCCATCAGATAATTTCATGTTTTCAGCTGCCCAAATCAACACGATGCATTTGTGAATATTAATAAAATTAGCTATATAGCAAATTTTGCGTTTTGATTTGTGCAGTTTCACAAAAGTATTAGAAACATAATTTAGGTGGCTGCCCAAATTGGCATGATGCAGTTGGTTAAATGCATTTCGTAGGCCTACTACAGTTTGATCACCATGCAATACAATACATCAATATGGGTGTGCTAAATGAAAATTTTGCGGCACATTTCTTGTGCTAATAAAAGACTGTAGGCTACTTAGTTTGATAGGTAGGCTAAAAGATATTAATTTATAGCTTTTCTTAATTCATGCAATTTTGTCGCTTTTTCATAGCAATGTTTGCCCTAATAATTGCAAGATTTTGCCCAAATTCGCGATGTTTTGAAACAACAGGGGGGCAGCTGCCCCCCTTGCTCCCCTGGCTCGTACGGCTATGCTCAAAGCTGCAGTTATTTGTCTGAATTCCTTCAAGAGCTGTCGTCAGAACAAAATAAATCTAAATGTGGTGAAATATTTATAGTTGAAAAAAAGAAGAAAAACGAAATGTAAATTTTGGCTAATTAGAGTAATTCAAGTAATTTGTAATTAACAGATAAAAAATAATTTTAACTAATTAGCTTTAATTATGAAAGTTAAAGCAAAACAATGCAAACCGCTGTGTTTTGAAACCTTAATTATCACGATCAATATTATTTATTACCACAGTATTTCTGAAACAAATCAAACTACAGTACTGTACAATTTAGTTTGTGTTTCTTGTACGTCAGCAATATAATTTGTTCACGACAAAATTTTCGAAAAAAAAAATCAGACTTTTATCAATACATGATTTGAAAAGTTAGAAACTGTATTTATCTAAACGATGAAATTGCTTTGATGGTTCACAAATATTCACAACTATCATACTATTCACAACTATCACATACTATCACAACTATTCACAACATTCTTTCACAGCTATAATAAGTAGCTATAACCAATAGGTTGATGCCGGATGACCTTTGTGTGACTCGAAATTGCTGTTTGAGGAATTGTGAGAAAATAAAATGATGCAAACATAGTTAACAAAATCTCAGAAGCATCTTTTGATCTTTTGCAGTCGTGTTTTAAATATTTTACAAGGTATCACATCACTCTTTTTCGAGTAAGAACTTCACGTAAATGCCACTCATACCCTGAGGCTTTTTTGACAACAGTTAGTCTCCTGAAATACGACCGGATACCTTGAATTGTATGACTTGAAGCAATATATCATTTGTTATAGCATAGGCCAGCATAACACCAGCTGCGTAGTTGAGACTCTGGTTCGACGCTCGATGGGGAGCTAGTTCGACACCGCCTAAGAGAATGTGATTGTGTCTTTGGCAGGATACTTAAAGGTAGGCTATGCCGTAGATTGCAAAGTGGTCCCCTTTCGACCATAACCTTTAATTTCTCTCTCTCATGAACATTGAACAATACGCTAAGCTGCTCTAAAGAGAAATCCCCAGGGCCCTTCTTAGTGCTATGACCTGCTGAACTGAGAAAAAATGAGGCCTCATAAAAAATAGTGCCTACAAACAAGAGATAAGGTTATGGTAATGCAGTTTGCGTTATTTGTTTTGTTTGTTCACAGAACAACAATGAAACAAATATAAATAGTTAAAATTGAAGCATTTCAACTTAAACAAAAGGTTACGCTATTCAGTAGCCTATTCTTAATCTTAGTGAAGAACCATATCTGCACTAAAAACCTCCGCTGTTAACCACTAAGACAAGACGAGACCTCAAAAGAAGTTTTCAGTATGAAGATTAATCGATAGGCTTCAACAACCGATTTAAATTACAGTCACGAATTACAGAGTCAGAAAAGTTATTGATAAATATGAACAATTTAATATATTTGATTTTGCTCATATGGAGCTACAAGCTTACAAATTGCTGCTCAGACACAAAGAACAAGCCACAGTCGGTTGAAGAGAGAGCACAACAAGCAGAAACAATTATTTACGCTGAAGTAAGTCATGACTAGGAAACAGTAAATTTCTTTTTGACAATTTTCTCAACATTTCTTATTGACAATTTTCCCTAACATATAGGCCTACTTGGACAAGTTGTAAACGGGAGCAATAAACATACAAACACTCAAAAAGAAGCTGATCAAGTTAATGCCTCAAAATATATATAAAATCCTGACGTTTTACTGATACTAATATCAGTAATATGCAACTTGTTTTATAAAAACAAATATATACGCAGTTAAAGAATAAATACTGTACAGTATTACCGTACATAATTATAACCTTTCTAAAGTATTTAACAGCTTTCTTTGACTGTTCAATGCAATAAAAGTAATCGCAATTACTTATTTTCAAGAACTTTGCCAACCGGTTTTGGAATAACTGATTAAAAAATTAATTACATGATTGTAGGTGTAACATGAACTCAAAATAGATAAAAGATACGTTTGCAAAATGTCGCAGTAAGGACACAGAATAAATCATTAGGCTAATTATTGTTTCTTCTATCAAAAGCAGGAAAACATTGTTAATGTCTACCTCGCTTCATTTTGTGGCTGGTTTATTGTGGAAACAATTTCTCCAAAATTTCTTATGCTTGTATAGGCCTGTAAGCGGTTAGAATGGCAGATGCACACGTAGCCTTTGAAATAATGTAGATGGAATGAATTTTTTTCTGGTTGAAGTGTTATTTTCTGCGAATTATTCTATCCAGTACATGCCTATAAATGGAAAGCTGTTCTTAAGATGTGTTATAGCCTACACTAAAACCTGGTCATCTTTCGGATACCGTATTAGCTTACTACTTGTAGTGCAAGCCTTACCCTACTTTCTCGTTCCGACGCTTGGTTATGGAAATTAGTGCATTTTTTAATTCGCAAGTTTGAGACGCTTCCCCATCACAAAATGAAATTTCGTTCAATTAAACTCCGAATTATTTCAGCTAAAATTAAGCATGAAAAATAAGAATCAGCTCTGTTGGCATTGATTGAGCGTCTGCAAACGTTAAATCGATGTGGAAAAGAAATGATTTGCCGACGACTGCCTGACATTTTTCGCTGGACTGCCACACCGTTTAGTTAAATGGTCACTGACGATTTAGTGGCATTTGTATGTATATGTGATAAGTATGTAAGCTTATTTATAAACAGTAAATACTATTAATGCTATAAAAACTGCTCAATGCCAAGCAAATAGCCAAGCAGAGCGAATTAAATCAAATATAGTTATTGCTCTCTAAAACCTTTTCTGTTTGAATAAGGACCTTCTGATGATCCTCCTTTTAGAGTGAAACAGTCTGAAGGGTTTAGGGAGTAATAACTATATTTGATTTAAGCTTATTTGTATACAGGCTAAGCCCGCTGCAGAGCACAAACACAAGTTTCTTCCATGCAATCTTTAACAAAAAATACAAGATGTGACGTAGAGCGAAACAATAGATTAAAAATATGTTCACTTGTATTTTAATTCTTGCTTTGACAGGTGATCTTTTAATATCAGCAATAAATAGGTTCACTCGTGGTGCACTTCATAATATAAGGCCGCCATGAGGCCTAATAAATCAAAGTATTTATGATTTTATTTAAATTATAATAACAATACCACTAAGAATATATTGCCGGTGGCGTGACTTAGCGATAGTTTCTTGACAAGCCTCGAAAATACATGAGTTCGATACCCTTAAAGAGCACATTTTTGTTTTTGTCAAGATATTTTATGCTATGCCTGAAGGTGGACACAAAATTGGCTTCCTTACTCCAGAGCACTTAATTTAAATCTTTTAACATCGTGCATAAGCCTCAAACAGGTTTAAATGATACTTTACATTGAATATCTAACGTTGATGTCGTACTTTTTAGGCTGTTCAAATTTACCCTTGGCGTTCCCTTGACCCATCGTTCAATATCATAACTGCAGAGTTCCGTATGCTTTGTCCTTTGAAGAATGAAGAAAAGTTTGTGACTGGTCTAAAAGAAATCACAGACGAGAGAGTTGGCGATCTTGAGGAATACAAACTGTTGTTCAACGTCACTGAGTTGGGATCTGCACCAGGACGCTGTGTAAATGTAAGTAGGCCTATAACACGTGAATTAAGCCTAAAAAATAAAAACAGGAAAGTGTTTTCCATGTCTTATTAAAAAATAAAGAGCCTAAAATGTAAATACTAAACTTATGTTCAACAAACAAACGTTTCGAAAACTATAGGCCAACCGCCTTCATCCTCACTGCTATAAATTAGTGCTAGGCCTATTAGGCCTATAGCGCTGAAGATGAAAACAGTAGAGTTTGCGAAATGTTTGTTTAGTGAACATGAGTTTAGTATCTGCATTTTAGGCTTTAGGCCTCAATTTTTTTTATTAGAGCAACTAGGCGTTCTAACCGTCTTGCTCCTATGTTTTCTATATAGGCTAGCCTATTTCATTATGCATTAAAGTCTGATCCATTCACCAGGCCTTGACATGTTTCATTTTATCGACTATGGACGGTAATACAAGTATTTTGAAAGTGAGAACCTCCATTTACTACATTACTTAATAATGCTCAGTTATGTCGTTTAGTCTATAGCCTAGTAGGCTATAGACTCTATACCCATATCACAAATTGCAGTGCATAGCATTTTCAACGCGGCTCCAATGGCCATCTTTACATGTTTTAAATTAAAGTCTAAAGTTACAGTCATGTGATAAAGTAATGAGATTCAATTAGCCTACCGTCGAAATTTTAGACAAATTATTAGGTTTTCAAAGTTGTCGATATTAGCCAACTACACTTGCGAGTTTTATTTTATTTTTTGTAACCAATTATAGTTCGAAACAATGTTTACCAACAGTCAACCAAAATTTGAAGCATGTTTGTAGGCCTAGCCTAATGAAAGAAAAAACATGTAAAATTTCAACAACGTTCATGTTATGCAGCTGAACTAGTTACTTTGCTTCAGGCAAATTGTTGTTCTCACCTTGTACAGCAATCTTGCTGCATCACTGAATCCAGTCAAAAATAAAGTAGCCTAATATTTTCTAACCAACACGAGAATTGAACTTTTCTATTTCGTTCATTTGTTGGACTGATGGCAACGTGTTAAGGAGATTAATTGCAAAAACATAAATTCGATTCACATTATAACTTGGTATTTCAATCAAAATTTATGTTTTTGTATTTTGTTCTGACCAACCTGTTGCAGAATACCGTACCTGTGCTAATTCTACAAATGTCAATTGTGAGAATGGTATTTACGTAGATCTATGGTGATAAATCAGTTCTAATTCATAAAGTCTTGATTTTAAACAACAAGTCAGTTGTAAATGAAATGGTAACTGACCTATTCTTATAAGAGGCCCACTGTGACATGTCGATTTGCCGGGTTATTTGATGGCGAATTGTCGAGCATCTTCCCAGACGTCATCAAGACATGTTTAAGCCTTAAAATTGCAGATACGGTAGTAAAATATCTTTGCAGTCTGAAAAAATATTCATTCCATTGGAGGATCGTTTGTGACATGAGTTCTGTCCATACTGTATCATATGTCTATTCTCGTATCTCATAATATGTCTCACTTAAAGTTTACAAAAACAGTAAGAAACTGTAGGCTACTTGAATCGTAACTGATTGCGGAGTCTTTATCAGCAGACTGAGAAGCTTAGTTGGAAGTTTAACAATGGCAGTATGACATACTTTTGTAACGAGGCTTCGAATCACTGACATTATTTCCTCCAGATAGTTTTCAAAAATAGGCTACTGTGGGCTACTCAGTTGACTGTAGCGTAAAGTCAAGTGTTTCTGTCATTCTATCTATGTTACAAAATATATCTGTACAAAATTTCTGCGAAATCAATGAAATAAGCTTGAAATATTTTTCAGACTAAAGTTGAATTGAAGCATCGTTATTTTCTCTTCATCCGACATCTCAGTGAAGAGGAGAAAGAAGTGAATCAATATCCTCATGCTTTTGCAGCTGATGCAATTAATCAAGAGGCGCCGGTGCTTGAAGACACGGAAGATCATAGAAACTCTTTAAAATACATCACAGTGGATTGCAAATTGCCGAACTTGTGGGATGAGGAAAGTGATTCAAGAAGCTCTGTGCAAACAACGATGAAGCCGAAAGAAAAAGAAACAAGGTTCATACCTGTTTCTTTAACAGAAGGGCCAGATGATATAAAAATAGAAGCAAATTCTGTGATAGAGACGACAACATTCATGGCAGACAGAGACTTAAAAGACTTTCCTGGAAATCTGCAACATCAAAAACAAAACCCGACAGAGATTTCTACGACGTCCACATCAGCTGCTGCTGTTCAAAGAGCTAGTCTGCAGCACTTCTTAGTTTCTACTTTTATTTTCTTTCTGACACAAAAAATCTAGTAAATTTTTATTCTTTTCTAAAAATACGTTTCTCTTTTTAAATGTTATAGTCGTAAGTCGACAGCTGTATTATTGCAATTTATTAGCATTTCCATTGAAATGCAATCTAAGTAAGTACCAGTAAACCACTTGTCAAAACAGCTTTTCTACCGCTGAAATTTTTTCAGCTTGAAGTGCTTGCATAGAATTTATTATTTTTTAAGAAAGTAGACCTCAGTATTTTCATTCAAAACGAGTTGCTTGTTTTCTCTATGAGGCAAATCACAGTTTGAAGTTAACATTTAAAACTTTGTTTTCAACCATCATGTTTTCGAATACGTTTATTGAAAGACATCCGCAATGCATATTAAATAAGGCTACTTTTTTGAACAAGTACTAAGCCTAATTTTGATACAAACTGTATCAGATTTCGTTTCGAATTAAATTCCTTGGTAAAAAATTTCATTTACACGCAGGCTATTTCAAATCGCATTTCTTTTTGCGAAAAAAAATCGTTACAGTATCTACACTCTACAACTTTTTATGATAAGCTGATAGGTTTCTATCTGTCAAACATGTTCGGCGTGTCCTAATAAAACCTTATCGGTGAAGAAAATCTCAATGAGTTTATGAAATAGGTTTGAACGTCAAAAGAGTTGATTATAGTGTATATTTGCATAAGTTTTTATCAAAACATTTTGACTGCCTTGTGGCTATTACAAATAGGTAAATTTCTTATTATGTTCTTGAGGAGAAAATCACGTTTAAACCCATTGCAACGCATATATTATAATTTGAAACAACCTCCTGTAATGTTTTTGCAAGTATCGTAGCCGAAATAACAAGAATGGCGAACCACTGGCCGGCAGGTCACAAATGAACCTACCATAGATTTTCAGTAATCAACTTGTCTTTATAGAAATGATTCAGCAAAGATTGATTCATTAAAAATGTTTAATATGGCCCCACTTTTGTTTACTAATGTAGTAAGCTCAGTAACGTTGACAGGGGTGTCCATAAGGTACTTTTGGACCCGGGCCCGGGATGCTTTTAGGGGCCCGTAATCTTTCCACGTGGCCCGGAAACTTGAAGAACCTACCGCGTATCCTTTGAATATATTGAATATACAGTAGTGTTTTATTTTTATTATTTTATAGAAGTGTCTTAGCTTGAAGGTGTAGAATCTCATTGGTACCGGGCCCAAACTATCCTCTCAACGGCCCTGAGTAGGCTACCTTATCAAATCGCCACACGATGCTCAACTGTTTTATTAGCATGGACAGCGCACTGGTACAAATAAATCACACGGCAAAAAGAGTACAATAAACATTGCCAGGTCAGCGACTTTACAGCAGAGAACCGGCCTGCCACACCCTCGACGGCGGGAAGCAGCGTGATTTTAGGGTGGCAATGCACCCGAGAGAAAGGTCCACCAGCTTAGGTCGCGAGGGCCAGGCTGGGGAGTGAAGGTGCATGTGAAAGACGAATGTGGATCGAAAACTTTATGCAACTCGTTCGCAAAACATAGAGTGGCGGAGCGGGCCAGAGAGACAGACTTAACTTTTCTCAACGCAAAAAGGTCGGCCACGACTGGCTGGAGGCCTGTCATGTGTTGTAGCTGGAACCGACAGTAATTTGACAGACGGGCAGCGCTCACGTCTCTTTCATGCAACCGTAGCACAGGTAGGCTACGTTTGACTCTAATACCCGGTCAGCCCTTCGGCAGAGAGGATAAACATACTGTTTCCCACAAAGAAGAAAAGCTTAACAACTTAGGAAAATTTATGTTTTTGTGGGAGACAAAATATGAATAAAAATTTGGAGCAAAGGCTCAATTTATTTGTGTAAAAAAGGTAGGCTACACTACATGCGATTATATTGTTATTTACTGGAGAAGACTAATCGTTGAATGAACGAGCTCGGATGAGTAGCCTACTGGTCAGACGTTGAAGTAGATTCTCCCAGTTTGGTTGGGAAGCTTGAAGCGAACCGGAAGCATGGCTAGGCTGCGTTACCACGGAAAGCAACTTTTGGTGTTGCACCTGGTTGATCAGGGGACTGTATTTATCGATAGGCTACGTTGAAAGCAACGCGAGGTTGATCCGAGAGGGCAATAACAGCCTGTGCAATAAAATATTTGATTGGTGAAAATACAGATACAGTGTGATAAATCATATTATAGAATTAATAGACGCTATGCATCCATTCGCATTTCACAATATGCAATAAATATTTATTTCGTCCATTGTTTTTGCTAGCATCAGTTTAGCATCACTAAAGACGTTGTGATGCCTGGTAAAGGCAAGTAGCCTATAACTGGGCAGCCTAGCCAACTTGTAACGTAACAAAGTTGTTGTATTTTGTAAATTTTTCGTTTTTATTCACATAACTTTGCACAAAGTTTCCAATTTTGGACTTGCTTCAACTTATAACGACTGCGATACTTTTGGGGTAGCCTTGAATAACAATTGGGCTAAAAAAAAAATTGTAGGGCTGCATGAGTATGCTATCGAATTTATATTTTTATGGGCGAAGTCAGCGCAGTTAGGTAAGGTTCGCCCCGAAAGCTCAGTGGTATAACACTAGAATTACCAAGGTGTCCTATAGGACACCAGGTCTTCTTTAATCTGTAATAGCCGCTTCGGATTAAGAGCTTTTGTTCTGAAATTCCTTGACTTTTAACAAAATTCACTTGACATAATGTTACCGTATTGACCGAATTCCAAGGATATTTGTTTAAAAAATTATATCGCATTTTTGATTGTACACCCTAGAATTACCACTGTGTCCTATAGGACACCACAAAGCATTTTACGCTGTAGCCTACTGGCTTAAAAACCATATTTTAAATCTAAATCTCTTTTGCTATCACTAGCTGCCTGTCGAAACTCACTCATTATGACGCAGCAGCAAGTCTTTGATTTGCAACACAGCAACAGCAAGGTTTTTACGTTTACATTTCACACACTATAGTACCTATGTAAAGTACCAACCAAAAGCTAAAAAGCAGTCTGTCTGTTATCCACCATGCATTCTACCCCAGACGTGGACGACACCTCCACGGCTGCCAAAAAGCCATGTGTGATCGATTTCTACAATGAGAACAAAGCCGGCGTCGACGTTTTTGATCAAATGGCTTGTTTGTGGAGTAGCCTACAGTACGTGATCAGTTTCCTGGAGGTGGCTATTAGCTGTATGGGGTAACATCCTCGAAATAGCGGCAATCAACGCATGTGCCCTTTTTATAAAGTCGACGACTGGTAGCCATATGTCACAAAGAGACAGGGTTGTCAGACAGCTTTTGAGAAAAAGAGCCAAATAATGTCGAAAAAAGGGCCAAACTGGGTAAAAAAGAGCCAAATTGTTCAATAATGTTAATAACGTTGCTAATAAAACATAATAACGTTAACAACGTCAATAACGTTACAACATTACAACAACACAGTCTACCGTACATTCTAATCTACAAGAACAATTCCAAATCTTCATCTTCGACAGTGTTTCCACTCGAATCTTTGGCATTGGCATAAACATTGTCAGCTAAACACTGTCTAAAAAATCGTAATAACACTTTTCAGTCTCAATTTCCGAAAGACATTTATTTAAATAGCTGGTTTGATAGTATGTGCCAACTGCTTCCAAAAAGAGCCAAATATTGAAAACAAAGGGCCAAGGGGCCAAACAATTTTTTTGGGGGCCAACTACCTCTAAAAAGGGCCAAATTTCACAAATTTGGCCCCAAAAGGGCCAATCTGGCAAGCCTGCAAAGAGACTTTATACTCGAGCTCATTGAATGTTTGTACCACCAACTACAAAACAACGCAACTGTTGTCATGACATCTGGGTCAAGAAAACGTAGGATATGCTATAGAAGAGGCTGCAACAATGCAACGACATTTACGTGTTCCAAGTGTTAGAATCCTACCTGTGGAAAGTGTTCGCAAAATGATTCAAAAGTTGTTTTTGTGAAATTCAGCGGGTATTATATGGCTGGTCACAACTACACAAGTGTACTCATTTATGTTTCTTTTACATCTGTAGGCTAGTCTAAGATTGCTAAACCGTGTCTCATAAAGTACTTATTTTATATGCTTTTTTGTTCGAAATAGGTTTTCAAGAACACAAGTTGCATGCAAATGTGTTTCTTGGGAAACAGCTTTCATTTAGAATGCAAAATAATAGTTAAAACACTAGCAGTTAGACAGAAAAACGCTGCATTACTGAAGGTTTTCTATAAGACACCGTGGTAATTTTAGGGTGTAAAAAATCCTGGTAATTCTAGCGTTAACCAGGCGCGGATCTAGGAGTTTTTTTTTGGGGGGGGGCCAGAAAATTTGAAAATGAATTAAAAAGTAATAAAAAGATAAAACAGATATGAACAATCAGTGGCGTAGCGAGGAATGTGAGGGATTTTGACGGCCGGCGGGCGAAGCTCGACGGCGTGTTTGCCAAAGGCGACACCCAGCGGCGGGGGGTCCGGGGGGCCTCCTCCAGAAAATTTTAAAAATTACTTTGAATTTGGTGCATTCTGAGAGCATTTTCAACAAAAATATGAGTATAAATATTCCTGTAAAATGGTGCTGTCCGGTGGCATAGCAAAAGTATATGATCATGTTTTCTTCGGCATTTTTTCGGTAATAAAGCTAAGTCTCTATGTTTTCTTATTGCTAATTCCTGGCTGAGATGTTTGAATGTTTGGTATTGGCAAAACTCGCTCTTTCAATGCAGTTTCGCTTAAAATTAGGCAAACTTTGTTTTAGAGACATAGAGACTGAAAGCATCATTCTCAATATCGTGACGTCACACGCGTGCCAAAGAGGGGGTTGTAAGTCCGCCGTGAGACTAATATCAGCTGTTTAGTAGCATATCAAACCATTCAACAATTTCTCACAAATTTTGGGGGGCCAGGGCCCCTTGGCCCCCCCCCCATAGATCCGCGCCTGGGTTTAACCACCTGACTATTCTCCATTCAGCGGCACCTAGCGGATGGAATAATTCAGACAACAAACACTTCAGCAATCGGAAACTTCACTCTGTCAAACTCGATGACTGATTGACTGGGCCTGCGTCCTCTACAAGTAGGCTATGCAACATTTCCAGGATTAAGCTCTCAAAAAAGATTTCCCGATCCAACGATTTTTCTAAACAATAAAAGTTTTGGAACCACTGGCATATAACTTAGGCTATCAAACTAAAGACCTACAGTTACAGTGGGATATCAATATTTTAGAAGTAACCGAGGCCCAATCCAGCCATAGCCTAACTAACATTTCAAAAATTTATCAAAACAACATCCGGTCTTTTAATTAATCTAATTTAAGCCTACGAAATTTACTTCACCTACAGTAGCCTAATATCTTTTAACCTAAACATTGGTAGCCTATAGGCTCATGTTACTGTAAGTTAGGTTAGTACTAACATTAGCCTATGTTGTTGAGTGAATAATGCTTTTACTTCGGAGTAAGCTATTGCATTTTGTCTCAGGTAGAGCAGTGGATTAGGCAGTCGCTTGTTAAAAATGTAGACCTGGATCTATTCGACACCTTGTATAAGCGGGTTGTTGAGATAAGTCAACCTAGCACCGCTTGCCTCTACCGAGGCCCTAGGGTATTCTAATTAGGGTGGGCGTAGGCCTAGCCTACTGGCTGAAAGACGGTCGAGAGAAAGGAATTAGTCATCCTATTCTCGTTAGTGCCAAAGGCTTAGTTGTCACGAGAACCTTATGTCGTCTCACCTCTGGAGTAACTGAAGATGTGACTTTTACTGCATTTTTCTCAGTCTTTAAAGTAGGCAACATGATCAAATTACTCTCCGTGGCTGATTTACTTACTCCTACTCCATCCGTGGCTGATTTATACCACGTCTGCGTAACATCACAGGCTTAGTTACTGTGACTGAGCAAGTAAAAAAATGTCAGTATTTTTCTATTTTTGAAGATAGGCTTGAACAACAAATGCTGATGGATTTACTAGACCTACAGCTACAGTTTGTCCATTCCCGTTAGCTTATTTAGCCTAACCTGTTTGTATTAGGTCTACTTTTTTGCGTTTACTGAAAATACTGGACAAATAAAACTAAAAATTGTTTCAAAAAAACAATACTTTAACTTGCAGCTTTTTTTGGGGGTGAGACTAATTTTTATCCCTTTGATTCCCGACATAGGGCAGGTGGCCGATAAAATGCAGCTACCAAATTATAGCCTACGACTGACCGGCCTCTATTATACAATCAGTTATCAGTAGCCTACAGCCTAGAATATGAATGCTTACTGTGGTATAGGTTTCCATCTTATCACATGAATAGCTCATAAAGCAGGACATTATTGTTTAACCTCTGTCAATTTATCTTGCAAAATGGAATTTATAAACTTAAAATTTAAAGATGCATCCGACGAAGAATTAGTTGGTTAACGTGAAGTACAGCATTAGGCCTACAGCTCTACCTAGTAGTTCTCGTTACAATAACGCGTTATTAAAATTTGCGATAAAATCTGCAATTTTTCACATGCCAACCGCCCAGAAATCTTCAAACGGAGAGTGCAATTCTAGCGATCAACTCTACTCTAGTTTCCGAGCGTGTTGTCACTGTTTTACAACGTGGTTGAGTTTCATTTTTCAGTAGATCTAGTCTTCTTCAATAGATTGATAATGCTAATAATGATATAAATCAGCTGTTACCTCCAGTCATTCTGTTTTTACAAGATTAGTACTTCAGACATGCTTTTCATTCTCGTAATTTGCTTGACATTGTCAAAATATTTCATATTTGTGGTCATTTTGCTCGTGTGCCTTGCACCATCACATTTCCAAGAGAGTTACATCTTTGCGTCTTCTCGTGTCCAAAACATCGTAGCCTACTTTTCTGAGGTTGTTGTTGTTGTTAACTGGATTCTAGTTATCGTCTATTTGTAGGCTAACAAATTAATTTGTTTTTCCTTCAATCTGGAAAATGTATAATATAGTTTCCAGTACACACGGCATCTCAACATTTTATGTCACGTTTTTGCATGTTTACACTTCACATTCGCAGCCGATGCGGCAATTGGGAATACTAGAGTTCGCAGTAATCTTAATTTTTGCCAATTGACCTATGTTTCCACACCGTTGTGAGAAATGTCATTTGTTTCGCCATATTTGCCGTAGCAATTCGTCTTGTAACTTCTGTGCCATCATCGTAAGTGTCTGTTACGACACAATCTAGATAGCCGAAACTATTAACATGAAAATGTTTTATTGTGGTGTTCACAAAATCGATAAAAAAAATTTAGGGTGGACTGTTGTTTGAAAATCAAACATTATATCTTAGTAAAATGATTAAACGATTGAATAGCACTAAAAAAATTAACTAACGTCCAAATATGATACATAGCACAAGAAAACAAGCATACTTCTGTACATTGATACAACGCCAAAGTGAAAAACAACAGGTAAATTGTCACTTGGACAGCCCACAACATTTCTTGAGCAAAATCCTGAATGCTAAGACGAGATTACCAAAAACAGTTAATGGGACTAAAGGTCACTGGGATTTACCAAAGCCTAATTAACAAATCATTTCTTACATGGTTTCAACGTCTCCAAACCTTGAATCGATGCACAAAGAACAGATTTAGAAGAATTGTTGTAAAAGATGAAAATGATTACAACTTTCATCACATTTCCATACAAAGAAAATATAACAAAATGGAGTTTATAAAGCGGGCTCTTATGAGAGACAACAATACTGATGAAATTAGTTTAAAACAACTCAATGTGATGAAACACTTTGCGATGCTAGAAAGTCGCTTGATATGAGTTTGTAGCAAAACGATGAGACAGGGCTGAGAGTTCGTTCGTGAAAACAAGTTTCACTTGTGAAAAAACCATCAGGCTTTTCTAGCAGTCTGCAACAGTCAATTGGAAGCCACGTTCAAAGCTAAAACATGGAGAAACAAATCTGCCACGAGCCAAAGCAATATTGGTAGAGAGGATAACGTATTTGTTTCTCTTAAAACAACTTTTTTTTTCTGTAAATGCACCTCGTCCCATTCAAAGCGCACTCCGAGTACATTTTTCACATCGCAATTTATGCACTGTGAATAGAATATTTCATAATTACAACACTATTGGATAGAAAAAAATTATATTTAATGACACTTGTGGCATGTCGAGTCTTTTTCTCTTCTGTGGAGTTCAACCGACTTGCAATCTTTGCTAATTTAACATTGCAGTATCTGAGACTACTATTTGTTGGAAACAACAGAATTAATGTTTCAGTTTGTTGGAATGCCCAAAAATTAATTTTGCTGGCTGCATTATTACTACTTTACATCCAGCGCAGCCAGAACTTCCCAATGAAAAGAAAAACAACAACAAAGCAGTCAATTTTAATAAATGACGAAACGTTTGAATAAACAGACTAACACGTTACATAATCTTGATGAAGTCTTCCTTGAATATCGACTAATTTAAATCAATGTTAGAAGACTTTGACTTTTTATGATTGAGCTCCGGTGATTATAGAGCATAAGCTTTTATGCTCTTGAGCGGTGTCGAACCGGCGCCTGCGGCTGTGTCTGTGGCAGGACACTTAAAGGCATGCCTGAAGGTGGACACGAAGATTGGCTTCCTTGCCTTCCCGTCCACTTAATCTAAATCTTCAACCACCGGATGTAAGCCTGGATATGACAAAAAGCTTTTATGCTGCAGCACACACAATCCGACTGTGGGTTATCAGAAGCAATTGCGAAAGCGCACAAAGTCAAAAGAAATGTTGATCACTTGTAAGGCCATTCGGTTGAGAATAACATTCGAACAGTTTTAATTTCATGGTACAAGTGAACACAAAAAAGATTAGAAACAAATGCACATCAAAATTTCAACAAATCCACAACAGCCGTATGCCTCTCGCATTTTATCTTTTGCTTCAAGTCTTTATGGTCCGGAGCACATCGTATAAACAACGTCAACATAACCAATCGGACAAGAACCTGAAGGAATGAAGAAAAATCAAACCTAGCAATTTCTTCATTAATTCAACATTTCTCACATCACAGAAAAACTAAACTTGGCTGAAAATTGTGATTCATTGCCATCATTATCTTTGACAGCTTCAGGTTACTTAAACGCTGCAGTCAGCAAAGGTTGTCCAATGTCCATTCACATCATTGCTATGTCTAGCGTCGTTGAAGGAACGATGGAAAAGGAAAAGCTTTTGGGTGGTGGTAAGACAGACAATAGCCTACTACTACTAGTCAAGGTAAGCAAGAATATTTCACATTTCAACGCCAAGTGACGTTAAATTGAATCAAAACTGCAACGTTGGGCAAGCGGGAACATATTTTAACAAATTTTCCTAAAAGTTTTTAAATTGCCTAAAACATAAAAGGTAAGACATCATTCTCGACAAAAAATCTTTATTAGTTTCGAAAGATTTTTAGAGAAACTGCAAATTTCTTTGTCGTCACATTTTCACTTGAACATATTGAGGTGAAAATTTCATAAAAATACGACTAAGTTAGTCTTCAATTTATCAAAATTCAACAGACTCAGAAGGAAAGTTTTCATAGCTGTTCTTAACTTTAAGATGCAATTTTTTTAAAGTACTAGTGGGGATAGTTTTTTTCACGGCCAAGTTTTCGAGAGCTGCTTTGACCGGGCGTAGAATAAGGCTTGTTGCCGTGGTGATGAGAGTTTAAATACGGCTTTCCCATGTCCCCTTTGTAACTGAGATAATCCTGATAAGAGACAGAAAGCTTTTCCGTTATATATCGCGTTGCTTTCACGGTGTCCAAATAAGAGTTTGTGACACGGGAGCGGTATCCTCCCTTGCGCAGTAAATTCTCAACCGTTTGCAACTGGTCCCACCCTGAAAATAAACGAAATACCTATTACTATTGGCATAAACCCAATGTTTAAAAACTGTCTGAAAGCGATTTGACACAGAAAACAACGTGGAAAAAATACAGTGATCAAGGCAACAGAAGTCAAGGAGGAGATATCGGTCAAAGAGGTTTACACGAAACCGAAAATCAGATGGAAAACTAGCAGGAAATGCATGATCAAAAGTTTAAGCATACACAAACATTGTAAAAAGTTCTCTCCGACAAGTTCTGTCAATAAAATATATATCCGACTCTGAAATTGATAAAACGACAAACTCAAGCAATTTTCTAAATGTGTAGTCGAGCAACCGCACTCATGGACAAATCCTCTAATCTCCATTCAACAGAACCTGACTGTTGAAAGTGGACCAGGAGTGGGAAAACTCACAGTGTAGCTTTCCAAGGAGTTTCAAGCCGGAGAACAAAACACTTACGTGATCAACCGATTCGCTGAAGCTGAAAATATTTCCAAAACTACTTTCTGTACACGCTCTATAGTCGTGAAATAAGTAGTTTCGTATTTTAAACGCCAAAAATTGATCAACAGCAAATAGGAATTGTCTTTTCACAAGGAATATATTTGTCGATGCATGAGCAAGATCAAAAATTCAGAAAATCTGTTTGACAGAATCTTGTGACACTAACCTTGCTCTTTGCTGACCTCTGGCAGATAAGTAGCAGTTTTGGTGTGGCCTCTTTCGTTTTTGAACTCGATTCGGATCCCGTGAACTCCCACCTAAATACCCAAGCAATATGTTTCCAATAAAATTTATAAATCCATACCAAATAACTATAAGAAATTTGGCTTATACCTCTATCTATGCATCGGGTAGTAAACTATTATGGCTAATTTGTAATCCTTCTCTAATAACAATTTCCTATTTTCTTTTCAAAAGGAGGTAGTTACGCATTACATGATTAAACCATTTAGTTTCGGAACTCTTCTAGAGTTAGCTCAGCAGTTTGTCTCACAGTTTTTGTACATTCAGCGGTGAACGCTACATGTGTAATCTGTATCGGCCTTTTGTAGCAATTAACAAAGTGTTTTCACAAATTCCTATTTTCGTTTCTAAATGAAGTCGTTATTCATTACACCATTTAGTTGGAAGTTTTGTAGAGTTTGCTCAATATGCTATGAGCCGCTATGTATTAACAACGTTGTAAGCTCACAAAGTTAAAAAGCCAAGCTCACAAAGTTAAAAAGCCAAGCTCACAAAGTTATAAAGCCAAGCTCACGCTAGCTGATGAGTTTACAAATTTACAAGTAAAACGAAGAACAATAAATCACTATCACCAGATCCCACTGTCGATGTCGACTCTGTCCCAGCCAGCCAAAGTTACTGTATTCACATCGCTTCGAAGTCTGATAACGTTGAAACGATGTAAAAGCGCCAACTTTGTCATCTGGGGTGTGACTGGCTTTTGTTTATGGATCTTTCATCTCCACTTGTCTATCTTTTAGTAATAGGGAACTTTACTATTTAGAACTATACCGGCTGCCACTGCACATCTCCTAATGTTTTGACCAGTGTTTGCCGCTACATGTATGTAATGATCCATATCTACCGTGGATTAGAGAATCAGTAGCGTTGTCAGGGGAGGGGGGGTCTAAGGGGTACTTCTGGACCGGGGATGATTTAAGGGGCGCGTAACCTTCCTAAGCGGCCCGGAAACTTGAACAAACTATCGCATATTCTTCGGATAAATGGCATGCTTCTTAATGGTCCCGAGAATCTCATTGGTACCAGGCCAAAATTATCCTCAACACTCAACAGCCATGGATTTAGGTGGCTCAGTAATCCTTGACTAAGTGGTCAGGGTGCCCCATCTTTGTTTTGTTCGAGTAGTGTGTTTACTGATATCGCCATATCATGCACGTGCACAAAATCAATACTTTCACACTGTGGGAACAAAAGGTTTTTCTAACAGCACTTCCATTTATTACTTACCTGCCAGTCCAAGCAATTTTTGCACGCTTCAAAGTTCAATAAAAGTGATACAGAGCAGTGCAGACGGGGCAACTCGCTGGCAACCATTGGACTGAATCGGCTGTCTTTCATGGCACTGCAAACGTAAGTTTAACTAAAGGCATACAAGTAACGTTGACACTTGACAACATACAGTAAGCAATAAGCATACTTGCTTCGACCAACACTTTTTCAGGTTCACTTGCTTATTTTTCAAACATAACAACACTTCAAGGATGGATGTCACTAGTACAGAGGACAGACATAATCCAACAAAGCAAAATCCACTAGTGCGACCGCTTAAATGCTGTCCATGGGTGGTTTCGAAATTATTTTTTTATATTTGTTATGACCATCTTTTTTGCATTGTCTACTACGTTACTGCGTAAAATTTGCAAAGATTGAGCAGTGTTCAGAGGTGCCACACAACCATTCAAGTTTTCACTTAAAAAACAATGTAAACTATGTAGCTTGTATTGTTAGGGTGGAATGAAAAACACTTCTATTAGAATTTGAAAAACAGGTTCTAAAAAGCCGCTACATGGACCTAAAACTCATTTCACAAAGTGGCACCCTCCAACAGCTGTGCCATCCAGCCCAAAATTTCAAGTAGCCACATTTCGAAAAGTACTTAAGATGGATGGGTCAAACAAAGCTCAAAAGAAGCAAAAACACAAAGTTTCTATCTGTCCTAAGAATTCTTTTTATCCTAACTGCACTACAAATTAAGTTATTAAAAAAAAACGCCTTTTATGCTAAATCGAGGACTGTGCAAAATCAGATAAATTGTAAATTAGGCTATAGAGTTCTGCTGAACGGTGTATTGTATTCATTTATGCCCCTCAATCCAGTCGTCTGTGACTGTCACAGGTCAAGTGTTATTAATTCTATTACTCTATAAGTAAAATCTCAAAACCAGGGTCCAACATGTGACTAGGCCAGGCAACCTGATGGAGGTACACTGGTACAGTATTTCACTTTTTTCTTAAACTATGCATACAAAGTTTGTTTGCGCGGCTAAATTCTTGAATACCGTACCAATTACAAGGTTAAATATATGGCACCACTACGTCAGGCAGAAGCTCCTTTTCTAACTGTATCATACCTTAAGAAGGTGACATGCTCAGTGGCATAACCGGGGGGGGGGGGGGTAATTGCCTCCCCCCTGTAAACATTACCTCTTGTAAATGCAGCTAATGAGACAATAATCAGGAAGAACTGTTTTTGATTAGAACTAAGTATCTCATAGTGCAGTAGCCTACAGTATTCTTCGATTCACCTGAAAACAATACGGCACAATTGCTCACAATTGATGATGGTGTTACCTTGATTCAACATATTCGTTCCTTAGAAACTATCATTTGCATCACTTTTCCTTCATTTATATAACTAAACCAGAATCAGCAAGTGCAATCTGTATGACTAGAAGTGTAGTCAGAGAAGGCAATTGCCCCCGCCCAACCCCGAAATATTTTTGTATATGTAACCGACTAACAGACTTGTAACCTATTGAAATGCTGTAGAAAAATAAGCTTATTTCTTTTCTGCTACAGAATTATTTAACAAGTTTTGCTATTGACTTATGCTGAAAGCACTCTGAGAATGTACAAATTCAAAGTATTTTTTTCAAAAATTTTTGGGGGGGCAACTCAGACGTCTGCTACAATAAGCTGCTCATTTGTATGGTTGGTTGGGTAAAACCTCTGCAGGGTTGATCGGTTTAAACCGCCCGGTAAAAACCGGTTAAAACCTGGTTTAAACCGGGCAGTTTTGACCACCTATTGCTGGTCAAAACTGGTCAAAACCCCTTTAGTGTATGAATCAAGTTGCTTTTCAATTGAATTAAAAGTATTACCCCCCATATTATTAGTAATGATGTTCAACTATATTTTGTTTTGATCAACTAAATGCTGGATTTGGATCAAAAAATATTCAACTTCTCTGTTTGTTTTTGATATTTCAATCAGTTGGTTATTTTAATTACTGAGAAAATTCAAATTTTAAAAATAAGTTTCTGATGAACCAAAAAATGCTTGATAGAACGATGAACAATTTGCACAGCCAACTGAAGTACAAGAATTTATTCCAACAATTTTTTTTTATGAAAAACATTTGCCATCAAATTTTATCCAGTTAAAATAAAACAATGCGAATGCATATTCTAAGATGCTTTAAAAATTAAAGACACGATAGTTTATGATTCGTTCTTTGAAGCAAAGTACACGTCAAGCCAAGAAAGGATTATCGGAAAAGGAACAAGTTGTGATGCCTTATGCCTACCTACTTTATGTAGAACACCTCAATTGAACAATTGGAATTAACAAGTCTCTCCAGTATATTCAAATGCTTCATTCACCAGTCAATTTCATCTTTTCTTTCTCCCTCCTCCCTCACCTTCTACCATCTCCCTCACATTTTCAGTGATTTTCTGGCGAACACGATCAAGCAACTCATTACAGGGTTTTGACCAGTCAGGTCAGGGTTTTGACCAGTCAGGTCAGGTCAGGGTTTTGACCAGTCAGGTCAGGTCAGGGTTTTGACCAGTTTAAACCTAGTTTTGACCGGTTAAAACCAGGTTTAAACCGCTTAGTGGTCAAAACCCAGTTTTGACCACTTAGAGATCAACCCTGAACCTCTGGGAGGTTTTTCCCAGTTTTCCCCGGGTAAAACTGGGGGAAACATGGACAAATTGGGGAAACCCTTAAAACTTCTAAATGCAATGTTTGTGGAGTTTCTTATGCAATATAATGACTAGCCAGCTGTTTAGCTGTTATCTCATGATCTGAATTGCACCAATACTTAGATAAAATAGATAAAGCTCCGAATCATCACAGAGTGATAGTTCAGGTTTTTCTTTTGACACTTTCTCAATGCGTACTGACTCACTGCGTTCTCGCAGTACCAATTGTAATTTCTTATTGAATTCAGATGGTCTACCTCCAGCTCAAGGACTACACCAGTCAGTGTTGTGCTGCTGTGACTTCAGGGCTTGAAATAACTTATTTTTTGCGGTGGACATATGTCCACCCAAGCGGAGTGTCCGGCGGAAAAATTGATTTTCCAGTTGAGCAATGAGCATGTATGATATCTAAAATACCGTCCCGCTGGCACAAAGTCGACGGAATCATAATAGCTGGCTAATATGATTGCACTTTTACCAGGCATTTGTATCTCTGTAATATCCTCTGTTTCCTCTTCTGCTGGTCTCTTTTTCTTAGACGTTATTCCAAACCTAAATAATTTTCGCTGCATACTATTTTGTTGGTCAACTAACTGTTTGTTGGTTAACTAACTTCAACTGATCGTCGTGAAAACTGTAGTCTAGCTAGATCTGACTAAGACTTTGACTTAAATTAGTACAATTATGAAGAGGAATGTTTGATGTAACAATATTCCTGTTGTGATTTTTCATTATCGCACGGAAGCAGTCTTTTCGTTTAATTGTGACATTATAATTCGTTTTTGAACTTTGCTTTTGAAAAAGATGACAATTTCATTCTCCTACTGGCAGGATATAAAACTAAGAATAAATCTATTTTTCCAACATCTCTTTTATCAAATCAATAAAAAAATTGTCACCATTTAAATATTGGCAATACATAAGAAAAGTTGCAAACAATGTGCCAGTAAAGAAGTTTTGTTCATTGATGATGGCAATATCATCATGCCCACCATCCAGTGCTGGAATAGAACGCTTGTTCAGTAGCATGGCTTTAATCCACACAACGCAAATAAATAGATTGGGCAATGAGAGGGTTGCCAAATTAGTACATGTTTATAGACACTTTGGATGGAAAGAATCTGAAACCCCAGATGCAGAGCTGTTCAATGTCGACAATCAAGACTGTTGTTATTAATGACTGAGAGATTTTACGGGCTCTTAATCTTTTCTTTTTTTGGTTTTTGTTGTTCAATGTTTACAATTTTGTTTGTTAACTGCATGTTAGGCACAGGGGAGCATCTGACTTGATAACATACCGGTATGTTCGTATGTGAACTAATGATTGGACCTATCTATTACTAGATATCTACTACTAGATAACATACCGGTATGTTCGTATGTGAACTAATGATTGGACTTATCTATTACTAGATATTAGTAAATCACGGTATTTTTTCTTTTTTCGTAGGATGAGCACAGAAAATCTGATAGGTTCATTCAAAATATGATGGTATTAAACATTAACTAGAGTAATCATTATTTCATTCGCAAAATTTGCAAATTTTAACAACTCAAGTTTTTCCCAGTTTCCTCCAAAAGGTTTTTTCCAGTTTCCCCCAGGGTTTTACTTTGTTAAACCAAAGTGGGGGAAACCTCCTTGGCCAACCCTGCTCATTTGTCTTTCATGAATTCCTCTGCTGGCCATGCCAATTGCCCGTGAGTATGACAAGACAAAAGCCTTATCGTGAATTATTGTTCAATGTTTACACAGTATATACTGCCTTCGCTCATGATGTCACTGAAAATGTTGCTCCCACCTAGAAAAAGCCTTGCCCTGTAAAATGGATCTGGTTATGCCACTGGACATGCTCCGCCATTAGTCCTGTGTGGACTGTTTGAGAAATTTGAGACCGTTTCAGTCCTTCAAAACACCTTAAAAAAACTGTACACACCCACTACAGTAAATATACAGTACACTATATACAGTATATACTGTACAGTGTACATATACCATATAATAATGTTTTTTCCCGATTTGCAGCTTCGTGTGGCATTTCTAATTATTGACCAATTTTTCTGAAATTTTGCTTATCTTCTTTTAGCCAATGTAACAATTAAGTGATAGGGTCGTTGAAATACTTTGGTAAACAAATTTGTCTCATACATTTCGAGACCAGTAACTGGTCAGGTAAGCACTAAGCAGGGTTCTATTGTCTTACAAAATGCAACTTTACAATATAGATATGCAATACCTAGTGATAGCGTATTCTCGTAATCCGCTATGCAATGATGTATCACTGAAAGTTCCAATGCAACCCCTCAGTCGAAGATCCTTACCGATTTTCCATGTTACAAACAGAGGGCTGAAAAAATCATAGTGTTAGTTGGTTAAAAAATGCTACTTTTTCTAGGCATAATTGTAGTATTCATACGATGAATTGGATAGTAATAGCAAAAAAAATTTAGTTTAGTATTATTATTGTTTGTTATTATGACACGTACCAGTCGTACCATGATAATACACATTCTTGAGCAATTATTTTTATGCAACTACAGTATATTGTACAGTTAGGGTAATGAAATAAAATAGAAATGTGTATAAATCAATGCAGGCGTTCTAACTTAGAATTTATAAAAGCTATAACTATAACTAGCTATTTACTTGACAGTTAGTAAACAATAGGGTGGGCTGAAAAACACTTATTTTTGAATTAAAAAAAAAAAGTGTTCAAAAAGCTGCCAAATCGACCTAGAAATCATTTCCCAAAATTTTGGGGAGTGGCCCCCTCAATCAGCCGTGCCACCACGCCCAAAAGGTCAAATCGCCATATCTCGAAAACTACTTGGGCTGGAAGGGTGAAACAAAGCTCAAAAGAAGCAGAAACATAAAGTTTCTATCTGTTCCAAGATAACTTTTTAGTACATAAATAGTTGCACTACAAATTAAAATATTTAGAAAAAACACATATTTAAAAAACACATATTTTACTAAAGCGAGTGGTTTAAGTTTTGGAAAAATTGTAGAAATTTTCACTTTGGTGACGCATTCGGTCTGGAATGTAGAAAAACATATATATAACATTCAAATTAAATCACTAGTAATAGTATTCAAAGTACTTTAACACAGCCTGTTTCATCCTATGATGGCATTCATAAGATTCTTATTCAAGAACTATCTGAAGATTCCATCACAGGGTGAAGCTAGCTGTTTTGGTTTTTGGTACTAGTATTAATAATTTTATTTGATTATATTTCTCTGCTTGGCCATGTGGTTGGTATTGAGCACTCTTTTTGTAGAGTTAATAGTTCAGTTTTTGTATATATATATATATAACATTCAATGGTTTTACTTGACATGTAATGTATATAATATTTTGCAAAACAAACAAAAACAACATAGAATTTAAAGCAGTTATTTCCTCCTGTAATGTGTTACAAGTACAAAGTCACCAATTATAGGCTACAATTAATCCAGCATTGCCTTTTCAGTTATGTACTTGCAAAGTCGAGTGATTTGACATGATTATTGATCCATAATCAATGCTATCATCAAATTATGATTAATGGGGAACAACTAGCCTATATCAACTATAATATAATATATATATACTTTCTACAACCAGTGAGCAAATTGGATACAAATTAGCAAGAAAACATAGCATAATATACATTCATCACATATCTACTATATATATACAATAGATATATAAATATTATTCAATCTGTTGTTAATCTACATGGTGAATTGTTTTTTTGTCAAACATTTTCATCAGTTTTCGTGAATGGACTCTTTGTCGTATCATCCCATCCCTTCTTTCAAATGTTGCAACTGAACTGGATGCTTCAGATACAAGTTTGTCATGTCTTTCCACAGTTTGGTTATGGCAAGGATGTTTAATTGTTTAAGTTGCAATGGACTTTGTCTGATTTGTTCAATTTAACTATCACTGAGATGTCTTTGTTAGAGGAGGTTCTAGCAGGCCAGAAAAATCCAGGTTCACCATTGTGTGAAATGCCTTTGCTTTCACATTGATTTTTGGAATTAAAAACTTACGAACTGAACTTGTTACCCTCTGGCTCTGCCTGTCTTGATCTTCTAGTTCCAGAAACCCTCCTTCAAAGTTGTGGTTGTCTAATTTGAATTCAGGGATCCTTACACGCAGGGTCAACACTTTGTTTACAGCTTGCCTGCGAATAATTTCATCCTCGAGTCCAAGCATCCCCAAAATATCTTGTTCAGGATGTGCACAAAAGCCATTTCTTTGCACAACTTCAAAGGCAATACCAGCAATTTTTCGTTTGGAAATTTTATGATCCTTTGTAGCATATTATAGAAGTTTTTCTGATCCATGTGTAATTATGTGATTTTGCTTGATTTCAAACCATGATGGAAAATACATCAGCATGCAAAATTTTGCTAGCAACACCAAATTGGTTGAGGGATTTTCTGTTGCGGTATAAAAACGTAGGATGCGACAAGCCAGAGTTAGCCACCTTGAGTGCACAATTGCACTAACCCCGATCAGCTTCAAGTCTACGTCAACAGATCCAACCATCATTGCTAAACAAATTTTGTAAGCGTAATTTTGATCTGCACTGAGATGGTAGGCTAAATAACATCGTTAGGCAAAAATGAAAAGTTTTGATTGAGAATAGAAAAAAAAAGTTACCACAAGCCAATCGGAAACACAACAGTCAATGGCTTTTCCAATAGGCCCAGTAAAACTATCTGGACTATTGGTAATGCCATCGAGAGTTGCAAAGACATGGTGCAGAGGGAGTTCATTTGCATGTAAAAAGGCACACCGACCACTGCAGAGGTCTCTTAAGAAGTACTTCCAGGCATCTTATGTATCCAGAATGGGGTCCAGTCATTGCAGGAGTGCCATCTGTTCCTACCATTGCAAGTTTTGTTTTCAAGTCAGTGCCTTCCATAGCTTCATATACACAATTTGCAATGTTTTTCCTTTTCCATTTTCAGGTGAGAAACAGGTGAGGTGAGCTTTTTAGAACATCTTTTTTTTTAAATTCAAAAATAAGTGTTTTTCAGCCCACCCTAGTAAACAACTTCAAACAGAAAGACTAATACCAGGGACCGGCAACCTTTCTATAATTGTGGGCTAAAAATGTCTAGAACTTGCAGGGCCACAAGCTAGGACAGGGGCGTGCAACCTTTATTCCAGGAGGGCCACATATAAATAACGGTGTCCGACAAATTGTACGTAAGCAATTGTTCGTAAAGCAATTGTTCGTAAGCAATTGTTCGTAAAACAATTGTTCGTAAAATTAATTCTTTGTAAAACAATTCTTCTTAAAGCATTTTTTAGTGCATGCAGTTAAAATTTGATGTATACGTAGAAATGCTTTACGAAGAATTGTTTTACGGATTTTATTTTACGAAAAACAGTTTACGAACAATTGCTTTACGAACATTTCCTTACGAACAATTTGCCTATAACCATAAATAACTGGGTAAAACCACAGGCCAAACGTTTATTTAACATAGTAGTTGCAGTCACAAAAAATAGTTTCTTTTTGTTATTAATCTTATGGCATTATTAGAGGTTACCGTATCTTCTAGAAGTATTTGGCTTACAAGTGTCAATCCAGCTCTTGTGTGAATTTAACAAAATTTCACAAAAAACTAAGACAAAAAAATTTCTTCTAAATAGAAATAATCTCATACAATTGAACAGAAACAATAAAAACCCACTATGCATTATTTGTAAAGGTAGGTATCTTCGGTGGCTCCATGTTGTTCAATCGACTATTGAGAACATCAAAACAAAAGAAGCACATTTCTTCACAGACAACAGAAAACTTTCCATAACCATTGCTTGCACCATGTGATATTGATGAATGACCATTATGGTTGGCAGTGCTTAGATCAACTTGCTTAATTAATTCACCATTCATTTTATCTTTTTTTCCACCACAACAATTTATAGCCATGCTAAATAAACACAAAAAGAATGACTTAGAATCTCAGTACAATTTAGCTCAAGGACATGAAAAACCTCACATTTTAATTTTGAAAGTAGCTATATTAATAATGCCATACATAAGTAGTCATTTTATACAAAAAATTGTGTTATAATCAACAATGTGTGGAATGGTGAAGAAGGGTTTGTTTAGAATCTTGTACCAGCAATAAAACTGATTGTCTACCTTAATAGCTCAGTTTGTTACCGTACCATATATATTAATACCAACTTTGCGAATGAAGGAACAGTTAGATCAAGTTGTGTTGGTTAGACTTCCATTGTGTGCACTTGAGCAACGCTTCTAAGGACTGCTTCCCATTTAGTGGCAGCTACCGTAGTTATGGAATAGCCTAATTCAGACAACACGCCATTATTGTTGCATTGCGACAAAGAAATTGAATTCTATTGTAAAAAGTATGATTATGTAAATGACCAACTTCAACAAATTGGTTAGGCAACTTAGGCTATTAGTATTGATTATTATTTTTGCAACATGAAAACCAGGAACAAACATTTAAAGGGATTTAGGACCCTACTGGCCTACTCGTAAAGTGATCATGGTCAATATACTTACTAAGGGAGTACAGGGTATATTATATGACTAATTATTCCATAGATCTGCTATTGTTACAATTAGAGATGTAAATGCAAAAAAAACGAACCGTTTTTTTTTTAAAAAAACGTGTTTTTTTTCAAAAAAAACTTGAGCCAAAAAAAACACTCGTTTTTTGTTTTTTTTTGTTTTTTTTCATATTTTTCTGAAAAAGTTGCAATTTTTTGCAATTTACAGCTTAGTTTCATTATAGTGCTCTTGAAAAACATTAAATTACTAAAAATAGTTTTATTGGTGTGCTGAAATTCCTAAGTGTTTGTGTTTGGCAGCATATGTTCTTGCATAGTCCTATGAGGACCTATGTTGTTTCGCTTTCTTCTTCATTCTCTGGCATGTTTGTGGCAGTAGACCTGACAAACATTGAATTAATGAAATTTGATACATGACATAATGTAGATGAGTTAATTTCTTTTTCCTTTTATGGAAGTTAGCCTATGATGTTAGTATACTGTGGTACTGGTTATTCTTGTACACACTCAATGGGTTGATGAAATTTTGACAAAACAAGGTGGCAGTATTCAGAACACACATTTACCTTGTTTGTGGACGTGGTAAGTTACTAATGCAAGCTATTGCCAATAGCTTGTTTAAACATGTTTTGTAACTGATAGCTTGCCAACGATGTATATGCTTTATAAATGTTGAAACAGAAGTATTCTTTTCGTGTGTTGTAAGATCTTGGATTGGACACTTCGTCATTGATGCTTCTTGCAGATTATTTGGGACAAATAATGCAAGAGACCTTATCACTGATATTTTTAGCTGTCAAAAGTTAGTGCATTTGTCAGAAAAGGTTTAGGTTAATGTTCCTTTCAAATGCCCACCACCCATGTTGACTATTGCTAGTAACTACCATTCTACCAACCTTGAATGAAGAAATTTTTCCTTTAAAGTGGAGTTTTTCAGCACTGCTCAGTGCTCAGTGTTCACATAGTGAATAAATGCTTTATAATGCTTTTCCTGACAAGAATAAAGTTTTAGGCTACCCATATTCCCACAATGCAGGATAAAGATACAAAACAAACATCAAAGATGAAAACTTATTTTATTTGAGAACTAGGCCTACTGTTTTTTGAGATAAAAAAAAATTGACCTCTTGTCGTTACGCACCAATAAAACTATGATGCAAACTTTAATTTTTTTTATTGGGCAGAGGAAAGATTGACGAAAAGTTAGGCAAAAACAAAAAAAGTGCTAAAGTCTCAAAGTTCTGCAAACTAGTTCAAATTGGATGGATTAAGTCCAACCAATAACCATACTTCTTTTAAACATGTCTATGACAGCACAATGGTGTGATTAAGGGAAAACAAACATGACTATGACGTCACAAAGGATTATTGAATCTCTTCAGGGAAAATAAAAAAACATCAAAACGTTTCCATCTTTCACTACATTTAAATGTGATTTGGGCTAAAAGTTGGGACTTTAGCACTACACTGCTTTTGCCAAACTTGTCATCAATCTTTCTTCTACCCAATTATTTTTTTTTTAATTTACGCACCATGGTTTTATTGGTGCGTAACGACAAGAGGTTAATTTCTTTTTAGCTCAAAAAGTAGTAGCCAAAACTTGTTGGGGGTAGAGCTAAAACTTATGTAAATATGTTGAGCGGTTCTTGAGATATGGCCGTTTTTCTATTGCTCCTTATCTATAAAACCACTTAGTGGCTAAGGTTATTTCACTTATAACTCGAGAACCGCTTGTGTGATTTTCATCACGTTCGCACCAAATGCACATCAACTGGAACAATCTCTTGACGTTGTACTGGTAATGGTGTGGTGTGCTGGTGAAAAGTGCCTTTGTGAAGTAGAGAAACAGGACCCTGACCACCTGGTCCTAACGTAACATGCCCATTAACCAAAATCCCAGGTGGCTTCGAAACTGTACACGAGTGTGGTACTGCATTTAACAACTGGCTGAACCAAATTACAGACAATACTTGAGATGTGCCAACCATAGGACACTGTGTTACTATTTGAGACGATGAGAAACCTTTATGGCTCGTGTGTTGAGACTTGAGAGACATATTGTCTCATTTGAAAGATGTTATACGAGTTATGAGACTATTTTTTTGTTGAAAGAGACGCTATTGCAATGAGTTTACCCTAATTGCTGCATATTGTGACATTTAATAAAAAAATAGGTAAAAAAAACAAAAAAAAAAAAAAAAAAACGAATAAAAAACAAAAAAAACGATAAAAAACAAAAAAAACGAGCTTGTTTTTTTTAAAAACAAAAAAAAACGTTTTTTTACATCTCTAGTTACAATCTACCCAAAAAAACTCCACCTCAAAGCAAAAACAAATCACAAGAGCAATGTCGCCAGCTCTCTTATGGAAAAGTACTAGATTTGACTGATAAAAAAAACACTAGGTATTATACTGTAGGTAGTATATATATATCATAAACAGTGCTTCCACTTTTACAAAGCTAGATTACCACTTGCATATTACGGAATGGCCCGTCCGATTCGGTGAGTCCGATTCCTTAACAGGGGATTTTTTCAATTTTTTTTTTTAATGATCGGGTACCGTAGCCTAATTATCATTGCCGTTTAGGGTTCGGGGTTAGCATTAGGGGTTAGAGGTTACGAACTCACCGAATCAGACTCACCGAATCGGACTCACCGAATCGGACTCACCGAATAGTAGCAGACCCTGCATATTACCACATTTGTCCTCAGATTACCACATTTTTTACTGTGATTTTCTTCCCGGTTTTAACCGTATTTCAATTTGCTTTTACATTAACAAAGTGGCTATTTTTACCCACTTGTTGCCATGGTTACAATCAGGTGTTGCCAGAGTTAGAATAAAAGTTAGGAAGGGTTAGACTTAGGAATAAGGTTAAGGGTTTCGATCTTTACCCAGAACTAAAAACAAAAAAATTCCAAAACGCAAGTTTTTGTCTTTAAACTTTTCGCAAATTAGGACAGAATTCCATATCTGGCAACGCTATTATTTGGCTATATTTACACTAGGCCTATACAGTGTAAAATAAGGTCTAAAACAACTACTCAATTTATTAACAGTGTCGGTTATTAACAGTTATTAAAACGTCCAAAATAAGTAGCCTAAGCAAAGTACCGTAGGCCTACTGTATTTGACACCGCAGCTAGAATCTGAAAGACATCTTGACTATGCATATGATCACCCTATGTTCAAAGTGAAAAGTCAGGACGCATTCCAAAATCAAACTGAAGTCTGAAAACAGCGGAACATGCTAGTCGCATGCCACATTGGAAAGTTTGGCCTGCGCGGGGGATAAATCCCCCGCGCACTTCAAATTCCAGCCGCGGTTTCAGCCGCGCAATTCACGAAAAATCACAAGCGCAGCCGCGCAATTCACTAAAAATCACAACCTCAGCCGCGCAAAATCGCTCCGGCCAGCCGCGAGACTGCAACTAAATAATGGCAACAATGGTGCTCCATTGCTCCTATAAAATCCGCTTTTTATGTCAATATGACGTCACAAAACGGACGCAACTGTTATTGGGAGGGTGAAAAAAAGGAATGTAAAAAGCGGCGGAATGGAGGTGATAAGGCGGAATGAATATGGATTTTTTGACAATTTTACTATTTTTTCACAATAAAAACATTACACCAACGTCGAGTGACTATTTTTTTACAATTAAAACATTACACCAACGTCGAGTGTTCGATATAAGACCCTAGGATAACTTATAGCTTATCAATTTGCATCAACTCAACTAAAAGTTTATCTAATTAAAGTTTAACATCAAAAATATGAAACCTTTGCCACTATGTGCTGTAGCTTTCTCATACTGCTCGGATTTTAGCAATTTTGCCATCGTTGGAGAGCACGATCGTAGGCCTACATCTACCTGAATCAATTGGCTACAAACCCAAAACAAGTAGGCTAGGCTACTATCTTTATTTTGTGATAACTTAAACTTCACCAACTTATACCAATTCTCAGCAATTTAATTTTTACATTAAAGTTATTATTTCTTTCCAAGCTAAAACAATAGCCTATGTCTTGCTTTATGCACCTGAAAAGTTTCAAGTTTATGTCTCATCTACAAAACGGGCAATCGTCGTTCAAACTTAATTGCCTGGAGAAGCTTTTTTACAATGCATTGTAAAGGCGAATCGATCATTCATCAGTAGCCTCTAAGCCACCCCTGTTTGATTCAGTAACAAGACTTTACATTGCCTGGTTTTGATCGGAAAGAAGAGAAAGGTTACTCAGCCTGCTAAACTCTAAGTTATGACAACAGTTTTGGGTCGAATTCTTTCAGGTAAAAATCCTCCTTGGTAATTGCTTAGCGGTTAAGTCCAGCGAACGCAGTTAGTAGCTATGACAATTGGTCAATATCTTGTTGTCCATATTAGGCTACTTGCTATTTGTAGACAATGGACTATGATATGTCAATAAACACCCTGTTTAAAAGGAGTTTTAATTCCAGTGTTTTGTTGTTTCATCACACTGGTGCCGCGCCGGGACCGAGCTACTCTCGTGGCTGAAATTATACTCCACATTGCTCCCGGCACCGAAATCCATTCCGATGAATGGGGCGCATAATCGAATTTATCCAGTGAGTGTTTGTTTATCTTTCAGTTTAATCGCAAACATGCAATAAAGTAACGAATAAAGTCAGTAGGCTTGTGTTAGCCTACTGTCCCTGCAGTGATTCTTGCTTGCAGTGATTCTTTCACTTAAACAAAACGTTTTGTTTCAGCAGTTTTGAGTTGTTCGATTCTTAAGTTGTAAAGGAGACTCAATTTCTCCAATATTTATCATTTATGTTTCTTCTTTAATCTCAACAGAGTATAAAACTTGTAAAAGTTTTTCATCCATACGACGTCATGAACGAAATTACAAATCGGCGTAATGACGTGACATCATCTAAACATTTTACCGAATAATAAATTAACAAATTCGATCGTCAAAAGTGGTTTGGTGGTGGTAAATATTACGTAATGAAAAAAATGTGATAAGGTTGGAAGACATTACGTCATGTATTTTTAATATAAATATGAAGTTTAAAATTTATTCTTTTGTTCATAGTCGTAATCCACCTTCAAAGCGGTACTACAAAGAACAATTTTCGATAAGGGGGGCATCAAGAATAAATCGACATGACTTTTAACCCTTAGAAGTTTGGGCTCCTGGAGTCTTGCTCAGTTTGGGGGGGAGCTGTCAATTCTTCTTATGCTTTAGAAGTGATATCTCTGTTATTTTGGCACGGTTTCAAAATTTGGGATTCACTTTGTAAAATTATTCACGCTGAGCATATCCGAAAATTAAAACTATGTGAATTTTAGAACTGGTCATAGGCCTATACGTTGAAATGTTGAGGTCACTTATGAGTGTAATTTGTAGCGTGAGTTTACACATTATTTTTTGGTAGAGTAATGAAGAACGTGCATAGTAATGTTGTGATTAATTTTTTTACATTATTTTACATACAGCCAATGCCCTTCACGCTGTGAAACAGTTAGGATTAACGAGACATGGGCCAAATTAATAACTTTCATCCAGCTGGTGGGAAAATATTTCAGAGGATGTGCTGAGAAATGCCTTATATCTTTCAATTTATAATCTTTATTCGCTCAAAATTTAATCTCAATAAAAGTGAATAAAAGTTAGGAAAGGTCAAGAAATCTCGTAGTCGCAGCCTCAGTGGTTTTAGAGATACAACTGTTGATACAAAAAAGTTGAATTGACAGCCCCCCCCCCCCCCAACTTTCAAAGGGTTTGAATTGAGTTAACAGATCTATGCCGTAAGGTTTACGTCAGCTCCGGAGATCAGTAAAATATAAGGTTGTCATCTTCAGTGCAACAAGACCATTGATTGATTGGTTTAGTGAGGATTCGTAGTCCCATTACTTTCATTTTGAGTGATTATACTGATTTTCAATTTATTCCTACAAGACGTTACATAATGAAAAAATATATAACTAAGGTTGGAAGACATTACGTCATGTCTTTTCAATTCAAAATGAAGTTTAAAATTTATTCTTTTGTTCATAGTCGTAAACTCGTAATCCTCCTTCAAAGCGGTATTACAAAGAACAATTTTCGATAAGGGGGGCATCAAGAATATGTCGACATGACTTTTAAGGTTTACGTCAGCTCCGGAGATCAGTAAAATATAAGGTTCTCATTATCGTGATTGTAAGCCGCGGGAAATTTTTTCTCTAAAAAACAGATTCCCGGGAAGCTAAACATTTTTTCCAGCCCTGGCAGAAAACAAGAGAAATTAAATAATATACCACTGTCTTGCACCAGTGGCGTAGCCAAGGGAAGGGGTTTCAACCTTTCAAATTGAATTTACGGATGTTCTACATTGTTTAGGCTACAAGAAAAGTTTTAGCCTATGATGTACTTTCTCGTCAAACTGTGCAAGGATGCAAGGCATCTGCAACTACTGAGATCGCTTGTTCGATCTAGATTAACATCTAAACAGCTATTCGTTATACAAAACTTGAATATATCAGAAATAACCTAAAGTAACTTCATTGTCTCAAAGCTTTTTGTTTGACACTCATCAAGATGTATGACTTCTATGACGTTACATTTTCTAAACTTTGGGTTGACTTTAGAGCATAAAAGTTAGTGACTTACCGGAATAAGATCGTTTTTTGAATCAACCAAGGAGAAAATTGATAAATAATAAAACTGTAATAATCTCGCAAAAAAAAGCAATTAACCTATGTCTCTAAAACAAAGTTTGCCTAATTTTAAACCAAACTGGATTAAAAGAGCGAGTTTTGCCAATACCAAACATTCAAATATCTCAGTCTGGAATTAGCAACAAGAAAACATAGAGACTTAGCTTTATTTCGGGAAAAATGCCGAAGAAAACATGATCTTATCCTTTTGCTATGCCACCGGACAGCACCATTTTACAGAAATATTCATACCCACAATTTTGTTGGAAATGCTCTTAGAATGCACCAAACTAAAAATAATGTTTCAAAATTTTCTGGGGGAAGCCCCCCAGACCCCCTGCCGCTAAGTGTCGCCTTCGGCGAACACGCCATCGGGTTTCGCCCGCCGGCTGTCAACAAACCACCTTTCAAAATTTTTGATTATGCTACTGTCTTGCACTGTCAATATTTTGCCCCCCCAATGTTGAAGGTCTGGCGGCGCCACTGGACTGTCAGGTCGTTTTCTTGAATCTCAGCCAATTTATTCCTCGTAACGATTAATTTAGACTGTACCTCAGCTATCCTTAGAGGCTTTACATTATCTTCCATCTTCCTTGCCTGTGCCCTCGTAACAGCGGCAGCACATATACCCCACTCCGGATCAGGTTCACTAGGTGGCCTTGCTTCTTCCACATTACCAATTACTAAATCAATGTCAAACAAACACCTTTCCAAACACAAGGCTTCCACCATTCCGGTAAGGTAAGGAGTATCGATATGCACTCTGGCTAAAGGTTCTTGAATTAAAGTGCTATCAATTGCCCTGGTACGGCCCGTTTTACCAGTCAACTGATCTTCACTGACTGTAGTGGCAAAGGTTTTATATCTTTGATGTTAAACTTTAATTAGACAATTTTTTAGTTGAATTGATGCAAATTGATAAGTTTTAAGTCATCCTAGGGCCTTATATCGAACACTCGACGTTGGTGTAATGTTTTTATTGTAAAAACATAGTAAAATTGTAAAAAAAATCCATATCCATTCCGCCTTATCATCTCCATTCCGCCGCTTTTTACCTTCCTTTTTTTCACCCTCCTAATAATAGCTGCGTCCGTTTTGTGATGTCATATTAACCAAGGAGGCGGATTATATCACAGACATCTTATTATAACTAGACTGCGCTTCTCGTATTTCGATTGAAGAAATTGAAAAAAGGCGGCGGCCATTGTTAGTGTCTCAAACTCGCGTGAAAGCTGCGCTGTTAACGATAACATTTCTGAGCTGGTTGCGCTTCTGCAGAAAACTAACTTGTTAACTATAATTTAGAACTTTGGTGTAATAGAGGTTTTATTCATCTATGAAATGAATAAAAGCATGTGTTAAATTGTACAGAATTATACATACAGTCTATAATATAAAGCAAAAACACTGCGATGCGAGAGCACGTATACGATACACTGAATGCATCATTTCCAGCAGTTCAGCAGAACTCTTACCGTATTCAATTTGGCGTTACAGCTGAGCTGATGATTAGCCTATTGTAAAAACAGCAACAAACAGTGTATTACATCAAACCTAAGCAAATGATACGCTATATTATAGCGGCTATAACGTAGGCCTATAGCTCAACAAAATCAAAACAAATTAAATATTCACCAATACTGATGTGATGTCGAAAGGAAGTAGTTTATTGGTGTTTGAAAAGTACTGTTTTGTTAAGCGTTTTACGAACCAATTTGCCTTGTATTTGCTTGCAGGTTTCCTTACCAATGTGGTAAAACCTAATTTTTAAATAACATTTGGACACAGTTTTGACTAGCGTAAAAATGTGATTATCGGTAACGGTGCATTCAAACACAAGATCCGTGAGATTAGTAAATATCTTGGAATGGTTTATATTTCCAAGCACAGCTACCGCAATAGCTTCCACAATGCCTGGATGAAGAGGTAATCTCCCAGCTGTGGTAGTTAGTAACCGTTTAATGCATAATTCAGTTTCTTCACAAATATATACAACACTGAAAGAAGGTTTAAAAAGTCCACTTCTATCTTTAAATGATAAGAAGCTGGGTTGAACAGGTAAAGTGTGTGAACTCAGTTCAAAGCGGCACCTTGCACATAACGTTATCTTTGCGCACATTTTGGCAGCATAAATTAACAAATTCTAACAATATGTTTGCGATTGTAGAACAGCAAAGGTGAAATCATATAAAGATTTCGTCATACTAGGTGAATTGCGGAGATATTTATTAGTTGTTATTTCACAGCAACTTGAAACTGAAGCTATTTCTTTAAAAGTTATTGTTGATGAAATCACACGAATTTACGTCATAATGCAACGTTTTGCTACAACGGAGAAAATCGAAAGCCATCAATCTCTATTGAACAGAATCCTGGTAAAAGCTGCGGTTGTGTTGTTGCATAGAAAACTATTTGTTTTGTCAATTATTTGTTCACAACAACTGAGTTTTTTAAGAAACGCAAATATTATAGGAGAATTACATTTTGTAGAAAGTTAAGTTGTGTTCAGTCGTGTTCTCATTGCTTTAAGAATTGGCGCTCCAGTTGTTTCAGGAACGAGGAGGCGACTGATTCTTAACTAAATAATTCATCTACTTCTACTTGTTTTAAAGTATCAGGTTTGGTGGCCGTGCTTAACTACTGTATATTTATCGATTCATATACCGCAATATTAAATCCGTTCATGCACGTCTTAAACCATAATAGTTTTGCCACCTTTTCCTTTTGTTGGTTTTGTTCCTGTATTTCTTTTTCACAATATCATTTGTTTTGCATTCTGACAAGGAAAAATAAATTGAATTGAATTCAAAACAATGAAAATTCATTACGGGTCCCTACAAAAGCATTGGCAAACGCGCGGAATAGGTACACTAATAATGGCTGACGTCTGAACCTGCTTTCTTCAAAAATCGTAAACGAGAGAAGTGACGATGCGCGGTCTAGTTATAATAAGATGTCTATGGATTATATACAAGACGATCCCTATAAGACGATAGAGATCGCCTTGATTCTATAGGAACACGCTTAGCGCAGTTATTAAGCTGCTGCTGTTATGCTATTTCCAAAAGAAGCTCAACGAGGCAGAACAGCATTGCAATTGCAAAGTTAAGGTTTCAGTAAGCATTTTCCTTACGTTTTTGTAAATAATTTTCAAACGCGCAATTTCCAGCGTTTGATATTGACAACCGCGCAATTTCCAGCGTTTGATGTTGACAGCCGCGCAAATGCAACACCTGAAACTCTTCTCCCCCGCGCAATGTTCAAACTTTCCAATCTGGGTCGCATGCTATTATAAGCAGTTTTTTGCATATCTGTTCAATTTCGGAAGACAACAGTTTAAATGCTCTTATTTATTGGTAGTATTTTATGTCAAATTTTCAAAATTTATGATTTCCACATTTTGGCAACATTTCCACACACAATTTCCATATTACCACAAAAATTTCATTACCACATTATTACCACAAGCGTGATGAAAATTCCCCAAATTTTGTGGTAATTACCATCAAAGTGGAAGCGCTGATCATAAATACACGATCTTTACATGCATAATGTACAAAAATGACAGCCAATGGCGTTAGTGAGTGTTAAAAGTCTTTAAAATCAGGGGCGCCGGAACGATTTTTGACTGGGGGGCCAAGATTATGAAGAAATGGCACTTTTGTTGCTGAAAAGCAAGTTTTTTTTTTAAGTTAAGATGTACCGTAGTGATAATGCTCATCTATCAGCTCATTATCGAGTAAAGTGTCCGGTATATAAACAACAACGGCACGGAAGGGCATCATGCTATGTTATAATGATGTAACCGGATGCAACCTAGTTCGTACCCTGAACAGTTCGTACCCTCAGTTCGTACCCTGAAAAGATCAAGAGAATAAATTAAAAAAAGCGGAAGTCAATGATCGCAGTTTCCGCAAACATTTCAAAATTTTTCCCCTGAAAAGACCGAGAGAAAGATAGCACAAAGCCGAAGTCGCTGATCGAAGTTTCCGCTAACCGTAACCCTAACCTTAACGCTAACCCTCGCTGATCGCAGTTTCTGCAAACATTTTTCTGCACTTTCCGCTAAACCTAACCATAGACTACTTTCTATGCTCTAACCTTAACCCTCGCTGATCGCAGTTTCCGCAAAATTTTTTCCGCAGTTTCCGCTAACCTTTACCCCAACCATAGAGTAATCTATGCTCTAACCCTAGCCCTCGCTGATCGCAGTTTCCGCAAACATTTTTTCGCTAACCGCAGTTTCCGCTTACCCTAAGTCTAACCACCGAGTAATCTATGCTCTCTAACCCTAACCTTCGCTGATCGCAGTTTCCGCAAATATTTTTCCGCATTACCCGCTAACCCTAACCCTCGAGTTGTTTGACAGAAAAATCGCTGTTCTCTTTGAATACCGTAGCACTAGAAATGGCCGAGTGGTTAGCGCGGTGGGCTCGCAGTCAAGAGCCTGCATGTTCGACTCCACCCACCCGCACTTGCTGTTGTTTCTTTGGGCAAACAACTTTACGATAATTGTCTCTACCCAGTGATCGATTTCGAGTAATGGGTAGTACGGTACCAAATTTAAGTCATAAGTATAGTATGCAATCGGAAACAGACATTGCAGTCGGCTGCAGCGTGGGTCAGGTGTACGTCGGAAGGCGGCCACCGATGCATAGCGCTTAAGTCCGCTTTCCCGCAATGCAGGATAAAAATAATAAAACAAACAAACAAACAAACATTGATGCAGCCAAACAAAAAATAGGTGGGGGCTACTTTGAACACTGTCCAAACTTATGCACATCACCAACATAGCGCTAAATCACTAAAAAAACACTAGATGCAATTCAAAAACACTAGAACACTAGATGCAATTCAAAAACACTAGATCTAGTGGAAAAACACTAGGAGTGGCACTACTGCGCAAGAGAGATCACCGCACCGATTCATCGAAGGAAGCTAAATCCAATCTGGCAACCTTTGTTGATGGTGAAGTGACTTTGTAATAAAATTGTAAAGGGTCTTATTTTTGGAACGATGTTTCTAGACCAAGTTGAGTCAAGTCAACATATTTTGTTTCAACAGCGACATATGTTAACAAACAAGCAGAGTAAATGTAATTGTCAAAACAATGCATTATACAGTTGTTGGTTAGATTATGACGCTATCAGGATGGTAGCGAAAGTCTCAAAAGACCATAAGCAGTCACGGTTAGTTGGTTTTGAATCTTTATCTTCGGACTGACAAAGCCTTGGTTGCTTATTCCTGGTAGTTTCGCACAGTGTTTTTTTAAGGTGTTTTGGGGGACCGAAACGGTCCCCCAAATTTCTCCAGCGGTTTCCCAAAATTTGGACTTGCAACTACAGTAGAAAAGTAATGGTTGTTTTTCGCTATGTCTTAAGCAAATATGGCTATTTTTCTGTATTTACATGAAACACTTGCGGTCTCTTAAAACTACTTAGCGGTCACCCAAACCAAACCTTAAAGAAAAACCTGGTTTCGCATACTTGTACAGTGTACACTGTACAGTAGAGGCTCTTGACGTAGGACCGGTTACCGAGATTGGCAAAATGAAGTTTTCCGATTGTTGAAGTGTTGTAGGCGGGAAAGTATTCCATCCATTGTGTGCCGCTGAATGGAGAGCAGTCCTGAAATGCTTTGCTCAAGCGCACACCCCGAGTTTTCAAGCCTATAAGGAAAATATTCTTCCTATAGGCTTGAAAAGGGCTGTATGACTAGCTGAAAACGTTAGCTTATTGTTTTTTGTTTTTATAATGTTAAATGTAGTGTTGTTGCTGAGTTACGTCTGTTTAATAGTTGAAGCGTCGAAGATTGATTGATTGAATTTTTATCCTCGGACTGGGAAAGCTTCTTGCAGAGCTTAATCCTGGCGGTTTAGCATACTTGTAGAGGCTTTGAATCACTGACGCAGGCCCGGTCACCGAGATTGGCAGAGTGAAGTTTCCGATTGTTGAAGTCATGCTGCCGGGGAACTATTCCATCCATTAAATGCCGGTGAATGGAGAGCAGTCCTTAACGTGCGTTGCTCAAGCGCACGCCCTGAGAGTCGAACCAGCGCGCTTGATCTTAAAGCTTCTTCGTTCTAGAGGTGACGCGCTAACCAACTGAGCTATCGAGGCGGACACTACAGGCCTATGATATGAAATGTGCACACCAAATGATTGTACTATCCACACAAGACGAAGAACAATCATTTATTGATAGTTGTTAGGAAACCATTGTTATCATAGATTGTTATATAGGCTGGTATGGTGCTACTTTAAATTATTTGTACTGTTTATAATTTTACCGTGCTACTTTTGCAACAGAAGAAATAAGTGTTTCACCATGCCATATTTCAAACTTATCGTCTTGCTTTGGTATCATGCACGCTATAACGTCCGCGTTTTGTCGCTTCTTTTTTTTTAAACCTTTGCTTTGTTTGGCATATATTTTTCTTTGTTATAATGGTCAGAAATAAAACAAATTGATACTGAAACTCCCCTCTCTCCAAATTAACAGAAGTTCAAATCAGGTTAAAATAGCAGTTGTTTAATCCAAATCTGATTTAAATGCAGTGACTCACTTTTAATCTGGCAGGATTTAAGTCTAAATAAATTCCATCTTCGTCTCTGTTATCTGATCTATTTTTTTCTCGTAATTTCAAAACAAAAAATTATAATTTCCTTATGCCAGCAGCTACACAATCCTCAAAATTAGGTAAAAAAAATTTTCTCTGGCAGCTTTATTTCCAACACAGAGCTGCCAGACTTTATAACGCAGTACAAGATACTGTAAAACAAAACTGTTGGATTTTGAAGCGATTTGGTGCTAAAAATAGTAAGCTTTGATTTGAACCTATTGGTGCAAAAAATCTTAGAACGAGACAAAAATCTCAGGAATATAAAACATGGTGTGTCAGAATACTTTTTGCAAAACTTCTTCAGAGATTCTAAACCAGTTTTTGCATTGTAATTTTTGAAAGGTCCGATTACTGTGTTGGCCGAGAGCAGAGCTAATTAGTATAAAACGACGAAAGGTCTAAATTTTTTCATACTAATTTTTTTTTTTTTAAAAAGTATTTTTGGCTACCATCTTTTCTATTACGTTTAACAAAGCCAGCAGAAAGCTTGCATTTTAAAAATTACGTGTTACAACAGCACAAGTTGTCACACTTGGTACAATGATATTGGGAGGAAGAGCATGTGACAGAAAACTGCTGAACAGTTAGCCTAACACACATAAGTTCCAATGCTAGTTTAAATTTTAAACTTAAACCATCCAAAAAATAATAAGCAATAAAGAACAATTGGTTACACAAATGTAAATTAGTAGGACATGGTCAATACAGAGGTTAAAGTTTATGTTTTTTTATGTCCGATATTTTATGGTTTGTAAGATTTTAAAAATCAAATTTTCCGCAAACAAACAAAAACTCCTAGGATCATTACCAGAAATTTTAAAATGTTTGCGGAAACTCCGATCAACCCTAACCCCTAACCTTTTTTAAATGTTTGCGGAAACTCCGATCAACCCTAACCCTTTTAAAATGTTTGCGGAAACTGCGATCAGCGACTTCGGTCGGCAAACTCTTAGAGTCATTTTTGGAAATTTTAAAATGTTTGCGGAAATGCGGAAAAACGGAAACTGCAATCAGCGTCTTCGGCTTTGTTCTATTTTTTTCTTTCTATCTTTTCAGTTTGTTTGTTTGTGGAAGCACCCTAACCCTTTTAAAATGTTTGCAGAAACTCCGATTAACCCTAACTCTTTCAAAATGTTTGCGAAACTGCGATCAGCGACTTCAGCAAACTCTTAGGATCGTTATCGGAAATTTTAAAATGTTTGCGGAAAAACGGAAACTGCGATCAGGGATGTTCTATTTTTTTGTTTCTCTCGATCTTTTCAGTTTGTTAGTGGATACCGCTAACCGATACCCTAACCCTTTTAAATTGTTTGCGGAAACTGCGATCAACGACTTCGGCTTTTTTGAATTTTTTCACTCGATCTTTTCAAAATACAAATTAGGTTGCACCCATGTAAAGCTATAGCCTACAAAAACAAACTTGAATGATTGATTATCCCAACTAGTATATAATTTAGTTTTCAAAGCGATCTACATGTTGCCCATAATTGTTTCTTGGACTATTTGATTCATGGTTGTCGGTATTTTACCCGACCCAAAAAAACCCGGGTGGGTTTAAAAAAAAAAAAACACTTAAAAAAACCCAGAGCATCATATTTGTCCAATTTTTATCAGAAAATTGAAAAAAGGAACCAAAGTACTACAAGGTACTTAAAACAAACTTCAAATTAGGACTTAAGGATGTGATTGTGAAGGAAATTTCCAAGGATAAATTGAAAACACAGTGGATATTTCTGTACACAAAAATCAAGTAATGCCACTTTGTACTACACTAAAACCAGGGTTGGAAGTCGTTAGTCAAAAAGCAATGACTATTTCACTATTCGATAGTGCTCAAAAAAGCAATGATTTTCCGCTATCGATACTTAAAAAAAGCAATGATTAGCAATTACTAAAAATATTGCATTTGCGTATTTAACCCATTTACGGCTGGTGTTAGGGATGGGCAAAATAGAATAATTAGCTATTCTAGAATATTCTAGAATACTGAAACCGAATATAGAATACAGATATGTATTCTAGAATAATTGACAGTTTTTACCATCGACACATTTTAATGATTTTTATGACTTTACAAAAACAATGAACATCACAAAAATTGCTTATCGCAGTGTAAGTTTCACCAGTCAAACGAGATCTCAACTTGGTGGCAGTTAAACCTGCACTTGAAAAACATCTCTCTGAAGAAGCAGATGTAGCAGGTACACAAAAATATTTTGAAACTAACTGACAGAAACAAGAAAATTGGTTTTTGTTTTGCTTTCCATCAAACAAGGGCGTTTTGAAGAGATGTAGTGAATGCTTTCAACAACGTGAGATATGTATCTATTTCTGAAGCAGGGGAAGCCAAATTTGCTGATTCATCTTCACTACTGCAAGCAGCATCTTCAATCCCACAGCTCAACAAGTCGTCCATGTCAATGTACTGGCATGTACGGTATTACAGGCCCGTAGCCAGCCGGGGGGCCTCGCCCCTCCACCTAAAAATTGTTGCCCCCCTGGCAAAATCCCAACATTCTCGAGCAACAGCTACAATTATAATGATTTTGTCCATTTAAATTTTTTCGGCCCCCCCTAAAAAAAAATTGCCCCCCCCCCCCCTTGCTCTGCGGCAGTACAGTAAAAGGCTAAGACAAAGCCCCCGTACTTCAGCAGGGGAGGGTCGCTAATTCGCACACCCTGTGGTCGACGTTGCCCTGCATACGAGAGTGGGAGCCCACGATGTTAGCGAAGGCAAGTCGACTGTTGTATTCTACCAGAAACAACTTAGGTTTGTGGTACCGAAATAGAGAAAAATCCTAAAAAGCGGATTAAGCTGTTTCGTACTACACTTCCGCAAGACTGTGAGGACTACAAAGCGCTTGACAAGAAAGATCTCTTTAATGCGAACAATGAAACTCGTGCGTTTTCCGACGCCGCATCGCACTGAATCGATAAACAATTCTACTTTCGCTGCAGCGAATTCGTTGCGATCAAACGGACTATTACGAAGTGGATCGTTAAAGCGGTTTCAATTATCCGATTTCATATGCATTTTGAAACCGGTTAGACTCTACAACCGGTTATTCTATATTCGGTATTCTATTTTGCCCATCCCTAGCTGGTGTCCTTTTAAAAGGACATCATTTTGGATATATCAGTAGGCTATTGCATCATCTTATTTTGATTGAATCATTGTGGACTTGCTAGTAGTTGTTTAGGGTCTGTTTTGGAAGGTGTTGATAAATATTTGCGAACAACATACGTACTTTTTCTGAATTTTGTGAAAGTTTGAAAAATGAGAAGAGCCAGATGAAGTGAAGTGATGAGGTACATTATGCATAGTTTATTGCCTATTAGTAATAGATATGAATTATGTCTCTTCATAGTTTGACACTCTATAGTATTGTGCTTCCTACTACACTCTAATTTGTGTAAGGTTTTGCTTCTTTTATTTGTTTATTTTGCTTTATGTTTATTGTTGCCTTTTAAAAGGACACCGGCCACATGGCAACATTTTGGCTGATTGTAACACTGTCAAAGAATATTCAACATCGTGTAAAAGCAGCACATTGTGCCTATAGAAGACTTAACCATCGTGTTTTCAACAACCATGCTATATCTATCCGCACAAAAATTATGGTCCTCCGGGCAGTCGTTCTATCCACCCTTATCTATGCTTGTGAAACCTGGACATTATACCGCCGTGACATCAAACGTCTTGAAAATTTTCAGCAGAAGAAACTGGATCAAATGCTAGGCACTCGTTGGGAAGATTGTTTCACCAAAGATGCAATCCTTGATCGCGCTAGGTTGCCCAGTTCAGAAGCCACCATATTGCAACACTGCCTTCGCTGGACAGGACAGGTCATGAGAAGGGACAACGAGGAGAGACAACTAGAGACAGGTAAAAGCCCCCCAGAAGACCAAAAATGAGATACAAAGATCAGCTGAAAGTCTCCCTCAACCATGCAAACATTGATCTGGATTCATGGAAAAACCTTGCGAGTGACAGGTTACTCTGGAGAAAAAGATCTAAGGAAGGCACGGAAATTTTTGAAAAAAAAGGATACAAAAAGCCCAAGAAAAACGAACACTAGATCTAGAAAAGCTAAAACTACCACGTCCCTACCTCCATACAATCCATACCCTCCAAAGCCATATTATGACATCACCATCCAAAGCCAAATTCGATTTGATGACGAAACTAATGCTCAGTCACGAGCTGGAGCCGACGACTGTCAGTGGCGTATAGCTATGGTTTGTGCTGCCCGCAGCGGACCATGATTTTGCACCCCTGAACGCGTGAAGTAGGAACCAGCAAAATAGAATTCGAGCCAAATTCGTTTCAAAAAAGATTTTTACTATGCTTTTTCGTTTACGTTTAAAAATATTCTGCCGCCACAAGCTTCCGACGGGGGGGGGACTGCCTACTGGAGGGGGTCACCCTCCCACTAGCTACGCCAATGGTTATTGTGAATATAATATGTTCATACAATAACTTTGAAGCGTCCTTCAAGAATGATCTGACAAATTTCTACTGAAACAAACACCTTCTTATGTTAAGGTATCGTGAGATTTACATTTGACTATGTGGCCGGTGTCCTTTTAAAAGGCAAACAAAAAAATGCATTAAAAAAGCAAAAATCATCAAATTGTTTTAAACTAATTAAAAATTTATGGCAATACAACTTTGTGGCTGAAATATTTCCTAAAAAGAGCAATGGGAACTTGTGGCGGCTTTTAATGGGTTAAAGACCAGTGATACCAGGTTGTTTTTTGAAAACAAGCAATTGAATCTAAAAAACAAGCCCAAAAAGGCAAATCAATTCCAATAATTTACAACCAATACCAATTAGCATAAAGCACGCAGTTTAGCAGTTCAAAATTTTCAATACAACCTTTGCAGTCCATACATCATGTTTATTTCAAGAATGGCATTTGTTTACGCCATTCCAAGAAATAATTATCTTGAAAAGAAGGGATACAATGTTGACTACAATAAAAACCTCGCAATTTCAGTGTCAAAAACAAGTTAAAAAAAGTTTGACTGGCCAAAAAACAAGCAACCCGCAAACTGAAAAAAGGTATGCAAACTCAAAGAAAACAAGCCCAAACTTGCGGGATAACAAGGTTGGCAACACCGTTAACGACTATCACTGGCATGGTTTTTCTGAACTGTGTTGCCGCAAAATTTTCCTTAATCCTTTAAAGTTCGAAAATCGGAAGGGGACTAGGTCGGATAGTAATCCGAAAACTAAATCTCGTAAATTTGTTTTGACGACGAAGTAAGTGAACAACAAAAAATGATTCAGCAGTTCTCCTAAATATCGATTAGCGAAAACCGAATAATGATTTCGTTGCTTGCATAAAAAAGCACTGAATAACGCGCATTTGATATTTATTTTTAAAAGAAATGGGTATAAGCATTCGATATTCAGAAAGCAACGAATAACGCTATCGAATAGCGACAACTAGTCGTTACTTCCAACCCTGACTAAAACTCATTTATGGAAGAAGGCCTCATAGTTAAACAGCTCTAGTGCATTATTTTGTTGAGTTATGCCAGCATGTACTGTGAGTGAGAGGCACTTCATTGGTAAAAAGTAGTATTTGATGTGAAATAAGTGCATGAATCTACCTTTTTTGCAGCTTTTTTAAATAAAACCCCAAAAAAAACGAGTTTTTTTTTAAAAAACCCATGCGAAAAAAAAAACCATGCGGGTTGGGCTTTTTCAAAAAAACCCGGGTTTTTCTCAACCCTGGTTTGATTGTGTATTCAAGTGTTCACACAAATAGAATCATTTAAGAACTATGCTGCTCACAAGGTGAAGGCTGTCTACTTGTCTTTCTCGAGCAACTGTCCGGGCAATAGTGGTATTGGTTCAATGCATGCAAGATGCAACCGTGCCGTGTGTTAAACTGATTGTCCTGTTTTGGTACCAAGCAGGTTATAACATATACGTTTTTCTACACCTCGGCTATGTTTGGTAGATATTGTTTTTCATTGTGATGATCAGAAATGAAAAAAAAATTGAATTGAATTGAAATTTTATTATTCTTTCAGCTTGAGAAACATAATCAAAAAGAAATTTTTGCTGAACTTATTTTACAAATGTTGTATGTCTTGATGCAATGTTAGAAAGTTGATGATGGTATTGAGGTAGAATGATGGAAGACTGTTTTCCATCTCATCATTGAAATTTTCCATTTGAAAATATGGATATGTACAAACCCGATAACAAGAATAGGCTACAAATTTGAATGTATATCGAGCACAAACTTCAAACTTGGTTAACTCTGGTACCGTACCATAAGCTTTTATTATTTTTCAACTATTGCCAGTGCTAATCTAGGAATCTGTATCATTTCTAGGAAACTTACATACATATATTTTATTTTAGTTGGAGCTTCTGAATTGTGAGATTTAATACCCCAATTTATACAACAGGCTACCTATTTTATTCTTTATACCAGCTGTTCATCTTTGGTAGGCTAGTTAATCATGGAGTTGAGAGTTGGAAATAAATATAGACTGGGAAGAAAAATTGGAAGTGGTTCTTTTGGTGATATTTATCTCGGTATGATATTTGTGTAATTTAGACCTAACTTTTCTTTGATTAGGAAATCATGTACCTGAAAATATGTTTTGTCACGTTACCGTATTTTGTTATAAAATTGACTTATAAAATTTACACATAAGAAAATGTGATCATGTGCTCTATAATTGTTATTCATAAAGAGGATATCGTGTGATGTCGAAAATGTTTGATCATGTAAAATTTGTTTTAAAGTAGTTTTGTTTTCTGTACATCTTTAAAATAGATATATATGTTGAATCTGGTTATGTTACAAGACACATTCTCTACCAAAGCCATATCTTTTTCAAAAAAATAAGTTCTTTGTGTTGCATACATATAGATAACCAATTAACCATTGCCATGCATTCATGTTAGTAATAATTTGTTAACTATATTGGCACCAGGTACGAATATATCAACCGGTGAGGAAGTTGCCATCAAGTTGGAATGCGTGAAAACCAAACATCCTCAACTTCACATCGAAAGCAAGTTTTACAAAGTGATGCAGGGTGGAGGTGATTGGATAATTACTTTAAATCAAAAGAAGTTGTATTTTATGAATGTTCCATGCCAAAGACGCATATACAACGTAAAATTAGTAGATTAATAAACTTTCATTTTTGTAGTTGGTATTCCGACTGTGAAGTGGTGTGGTGCAGAAGGAGACTACAACGTTCTGGTGATGGAACTTCTTGGACCCAGTCTAGAAGATTTGTTTAATTTTTGTTCAAGACGATTTAGCCTAAAGACAGCTTTACTGTTGGCTGACCAGTTGGTATGTATTATAAGTTCATACTTTTTCTGTGATTGTTTTGTTTCGAAGTTTGTTACGTATCACCACAGTTTTGAAATTGAAGTCTGTTCATTTGATACCCAAATCTGAACCTTTATTATTTCCACTATGATAGATTTTAGTAAAGAAGTAACTTTGTTGCACCATAAACAGATAACACCAGCAACGACACATCATTTTGCAATTAGCATAGTATATATATACATGGGCGTCGACATAGGGTGGGCAAAATATATTTTGCCCACCCTGTTTTCATGACTCTTTTGAAGTGTTCGTTACAATTATTTCCGTTTTTGTTAAACGCTGAATTATCCAACCAACTGCAGCGCAACTTCTTGTTTTACGCTATGTCTCTCGCTAGGTATCCGACAGAAAAAAGCAATTTTGCAACAATGCTGCGTTGAAAAAAGGCGGTACTCACTGCATTGTTGTTGCTACGGCAACTGCAACACGCTGGCAATTCGGTACCCGGACATTTTGCCGAAAGACATTTTGCTGAATGGACATTTTGCCGAAACTCCTTTTTGTGTTATATCTATCGATATTCTCCACAGTGTGTTTTAGTCTATCATTCACAACCTTAGTCCTTTCGGCAATTTGTCCATCGGCAAAATGTCATTCGGCCAAATGTCCTTTCGGCAAAATGTCCGTGCACGGGCAATTCCTGGTGAGAGAAAGCCACGTTTGATCTTTTCTCCGAATGGTCGCATTTTTCCGAATGGTCTCAATCAAACTTCAGTTCCGGGTCAGCATAAGGGAATATGAATATGACATCATAATGAACATGACAATAAAATAACCGATACAAACTCAAGACGTACTGAAACAATCGCTTTTTACAAGTCTTTCCTCACAAACTTGTTGCTGGGTATTAATTGAGGCACCGCGCGATGTTGTCATTTCATTATTGAAAAGTTAAACATGAAGCAAAGTCAAACATCTATTCGCGCATTCTTAAAACCAGCTTCCAAAAGGCGTCGAGATAATAACGCTGAAGAAGCCACGTCCAGTACGAATGAACGTAGAGATGACATTGATGAAGAAAGCAGTGCTTCAAGGATGGACAGTGGTGAAGTGAATGTCTCAGGCAATGCACCGGTAGTTGTAGAAAACAGCATGAGCTATGGAAATCTACCTGCTTCATTTGTCGTTAGTATTCTGTCGGATCAGCTTCCGGCTTGGGAAGGTTCCGTCAGCACAGTCACCTGTCCGAACATTTTGCGGCAAATCCGAAAGCGCCACTTTAAAGATAACAGGTCACGAGTCACGCGTTTTTTAGGTCGCAAAGGAAAACATAAAAGAAGTTTGTTTAGTTTAGCAGCGCTCATAAGATCGCAAGGCGCAAGAAAGCAAACATCAAACCTATTAAAGCTTAATTGCTGCAGCGACGCTAAACGCAGTCTTTGTGAGAAAGACTAACCATTACGAATTTGCGAACATACACATTCAATGAAATCTGTTAGAAAACTCTCGCCCACCCATAATTCCTCTCTTCTAAGAAAAAATTGATATAAAAACAATGAAAACTATTAATACTACAAAAAAGTGCTCAATGCTAAGCAAAAATACAAAGCAGAGCGAATTAAATCAAATATAGTTATTACTATCTGAAGCCTTTACAAATTGTTTCACCTAACGGATCATCAGAAGGTCTTATTCAAATAGAATCTTTTCCATCTATTTGAATAAGACCTTCTGATGATTCTATTTGAATAAGACCTTCTGATGATCCGTTAGTTGAAACAATTTGTAAAGGCTTCAGATAGTAATAACTATATTTGATATATATATAAAGAATTAAACTAGAAGTTGCAATTTTTTTGGTTGCACTACCGCATGTTAGCTTTTTTCAAGCATTATGAAGTCAGTTTTTACCGCAGGTGCTTCTGATCGTTTTTAATTAAACTATCATAAACGATAAGTTTTGTCTTACATAATTTTTATCTTGTTTTTGATTTTCAGATCAGTCGGATTGAATACATCCATAGTAAAAATTTTATACATCGTGACATAAAGCCTGACAACTTCTTGATGGGCCTGGGTAAAAAAGGGAACCTTGTTTACATCATAGACTTTGGCTTGGCAAAGAAATATCGGGATGCGAGGACCCACCAGCATATACCTTACAGAGAGAACAAAAACCTGACTGGGACTGCGAGATATGCATCTGTAAACACACATTTAGGCATAGGTATATAACACTGCTATGTAATATGTATTCTATGCTGTTATAAGTCTTTTCTTTTTGGTGTTTTATTCTTAATTTTCAAAAGTAACTGAATAAAGCAAAAACCCAACTAGACACTTCAATTCAAGAGAAAACTCGGTAAAGTTAATCAAGACTCTCCGTAAAGGTTTTTACATGTTTCGCCCTACGATTGATGCGTTTCAATCTTCAACTGATCATGTTGATCTTTAATTAAATATTTTCACAGAGCAAAGTCGACGAGATGACCTTGAATCACTCGGATACATCCTCATGTATTTCAATCTCGGCTCGTTGCCATGGCAAGGGCTTAAAGCTGCCACCAAGCGACAAAAGTATGAACGTATCAGTGAGAAAAAGATGTCCACCCAGATAGAAGTGCTCTGCAAAGGCCACAGTTGTAAGTTATCAAGTGGTTGTGATTTCACAACTTAGTTACACTTTGTTTCTCGGCAGTCGATTTGTAGCAAGAATTGACAGCGATAGACACCGTGTTTCGCCCATGAGGCTGGGCTCGTCAGTATCGCACCACTAGTGTTAAACTGTTTTATTTGCATCAACAGCGCACGGGTACAAATAATTGACACGGCGAGAGAGCACAAACAAACATAGCCAGGTCGAAGACTTTCAGAAACCGGCCTGCCACACCCCGCGGCGGCGGGGAGCGGCGTGATTTATGGGGTGACGATGCACCCGGAGGGTTAAGTCCACCAGCTTAGGTCGCGAGGGCCAGGCTGGGGAGTCGAGGTACCTGTGGAGGGAGAGTGTGGATCGAAAAACTATATGGCCCGTCCGCAAATTTAGAATGGCGGAGCGGGCCAGGGAGACAGGCTCTTTCTGCATAGCCCAGAAAGAAGCCCTGCGACAAACCGGGCGACCCGTCGTGTGTGGACGCTGGAACCGGCAGTAATTGACCGCCGGGCAGCGCCCACGTCTCCTTCACGCGTCCTCGCGCAGGTACTTTGACTCTTATACCCGGTCTGCCAGTAGGCAGAGCGGATAAAATTGGGGTCTCCCACGAGGAAGAGAGTCGAACCATTTATTCTGCCACAAAGGTATTCGACCACCGCTTTACCAGTCTGTTTAACTCTTATCTTTGTGGAAAGAAAAGAGCCAACAAAACCAGCAGGCGCCAGGGCAAAGGACATTGTGAAGAAAGGGGCGTTCTTCCCGGCTATCAACACAAGGCTGAACACTCACTAGTACAGCGAGCAGTTGCGATTCGCTAACCATAACGGTATAGCTTCCACGCTAATTGTCGCTATATGTCAGGGCATCGGTTGGTTAGCCACTGCCTGGTGTCGTCATCGATGGAAATTAAGTCTTCCATACCATGGGGTGGTCTATATAGCCGGCAATCCTTGATAATGTGGGCTGCCGTCTGCATTTCGCCACACTTACAAGCAGCACTCTCTGCCAAGCCCCAGCGCAACATGTCTGCACCATAGCGTCCAACACCAGTGAGCAAACGGTTACGCCTTGATGAGGCAAGTCTAGAGAGGCCATGTCCCAGCTGGTTTTCGGACGGGGATCTGAATACTTGGCGAAGTGGGGACGTGCTGCTTGACCATTGTTCACACCACGCCGCGTGGCACCACTGTTTGCTAGGGCTTCCAGCAGAGGCTGCCAGAAGGTCTTGTGCAGCGCGTACAAATGGCTTTCTTGATTTTAGCCACTGCTTTGGTGGATATCTCAGCAAGAATTGACAGCGATAGACACCGTGTTTCGCCCATGAGGCTGGGCTCGTCAGTATCGCACCACTAATTCTGCCACAAAGGTATTCGACCACCGCTTTACCAGTCAGTTTAACTCATATTGTTGATTGGGTGGTCTGAATGGCTAGCGTGGAAGCTATACCGTTATGGTTAGCGAATCGCAACTGCTCGCTGTACTAGTGAGTGCTCAGCCTTGTGCTGAAAGCCGGGAAGAACGCCCCTTTCTTCACAATAGTTACACTTTGATAATTGCACCTAGCTTTCATGGGTCTGCTACTATTCGGCGAGTTTCCTATTCGGCGAGAGCCTTTTTCGGCGATTTTTTGAAAATCCAACGACGCCTTCTGCAAATCTGACAATTGAATATTATTCAATATTCAGACATTGAATCAACGGAAATACGAACTGTTAGACTAATTGGGTTCTTTGAATCGTACGTCACCGTCTGTATGCAAACTTGGAATATATTAGTTATTTTTGTTACCTAGCTTAAGTATACTTTTAGAAGTTAGTGCTGCCGGACCTTTTTATTTTTTATACTAAAATTCGTATCATCAAAACTACTTTACTTCTGTAGCTTTAATGTTTTATACAAATTGTTGCAACTATAATCTTTCTCCTTAATTTGCTTTTCACTACAATTTTTTTTGTATTTTTATCACTAAATCAAGCCATCTAACTAAATCTAATTCACCACTAAATCTAATTACAATCCAAGCTGTTGGCCACACATTTATTTTAATTATTCAAAAGTACTAACTTATAGACATAAACATGACGAATTTTAATTGAATAGTTTCAAACATTTTATTTTTTCTGCACGATTTCAACGTTTAGTGACGTTAAAACGATGTAAAAACGGCAATGATAATTAGGCTACGGTATCCGACGATTTCCTTTCAAAAATTTCAAAAAATCGCTGAATAGGGAACTCGCCGAAACGGGCCATTCCGAGCTTTCATACCGACGGTACTTATATCAGTTCTTCTCGGGCAAGTCTTGTTTCACTTGTGATGGTATTTTTTAGAGAGACCCACTTTATTAAAGTAAAAAGGCAATCAAAATCTATATTTTAGAAGAACAAACTGTGTTGATCACCACGAATGTCAGTAAGCCTTATATGATATTATTCCGAGTCTATATATTATAACATGCATGATCAATAAACAACGAAAGAATAAGTAATATTGACTTGAACTCGAAGGATACATTGGCACACAACTGTCATCATATGGCCGGTCTCAGGTTTCTTACCAATCTAAGTGTAGAGAAAGTGTTCTGTACAATGATATGTTGTTTTCTTACTTTCAGCCGAGTTTGTCACCTATTTGAATTACTGTCGTTCTCTGAGGTTCGATGACAAGCCTGATTATTCTTACCTCCGCCAGTTGTTTCGGAACTTATTCCATAGACAGGGATTCACATACGATTATGTATTTGACTGGAACATGCTCAAGTTTGTAAGTATATGCAATATCAACATAGTAGTAGTACCTGTGCTTAAATTAATTCCTGTGCAGAGCAATGACACTGACATGTTGTTAACCTAATAACTAAAGTCAGTTGAGAAGCGTGGTCAGAATGACGACCTTGCAAGGAATCAAAATTTCGTCTTCATCCAAATTCTATTTTGCCCCCTGTTGATAAAGGCCAACTCTTTGTTTACAGCTATTGCCTTGCAACTCCTATTCTTCGTCTCGTTCTGTCCATCGCATCTTCCTTAAAGGGCGGGGAAACCCAAATTAACTTTGCGAGTTTTTTGTTTCATCGTGATGTCATTGTGTACAACATGCGTTTTAGCAATAAAAAAATCCAAATTTTGTTGCCCTCGTCTCGCTAGGGCCGCTTTTGTTTGATACCCGTTTGCGAGGTCTCGTTGCGCATCAAGCTATGATTCTGTTCTCTGTGACGTCACAAGGTACATATAGTTGTGGCCAAAAGTTTAAGACCAGACTTGATTTATGACGATTTTTGCATTACTTCAAAATACTGCATCAGATATAAGATGATGCATAAAGATGATGCAACTGAAACAATATATGATGCAGTATTTTGAAGTAATGCAAAAATCGTCATAAATCAAGTCTGGTCTTAAAGTTTTGGCCACAACTATATGTACTGCCGCCAACACATATATGTGCGTGTCAGTGTTTTCAAAGTTGATAAAATACCGTTCCAGCGCAAATAACATTGAAGCTGCCTTGAGACCAGCATTGGCAAACATCGAGCGACGGCTAGACTTGCTTCGTCGCAGAGAGCAGTCGCACCCATCACACTGAATAAATGTGTTTACTGTTGTTTGGTTTTGTTTTCAGCAGGCTACAAGGCCTAGTAAAGTAGTAGGCTTCGAGTACGGAAAACTTGCTTTTAGTTTTCGTTCAAATTAAACCTTTCAATATATATCACAAACGTATATTTCGCATTGTTTATTCCTTTAACCGTAAAGGGGGTCGCGGAAAATGTTAGGAGATTGAAAGGGGTCGCGAGCAAAAAAGTTTGGAAAGCTCTGCTGTAGAGTGTAGATACTAAACTCCTCTTCAGAAGATTAGTTTAGTATTTACAGTATATGTTGGGCTCTATTTATTTTTATTAGATTGCTATTAAACGTACATGATAAAGAGCTTTTTATACCTAAATTTACCAAACTGTGGTGTCCGATCGACTATTATTATTGTTTGTTAATGCTTTAGCCCCTCGAAGCTAGTCGCAAAGTTCAATGAAATTGTAAAAACTGATGAAACAATCTCAGCCGCAATGAACTAAACCACCCAACATAATTATTTTTCTTTTTTTTAACTAACCTGGTATGAAAAACGTTGTCATTGAAATTGATCAGATGTTGCCATCTGAAATTTGAGTTCTAATTCTGTGGTGTCGTATTGACGGTGGGTGGGTGTGTACTGTGTGGTGGAAGATTGTCTTTATTGTGAAGCTTGATACAAAATTGAACACAAAGTAACTAACACAATATTCTGTTTCGAATATTTTTGTTTCCTGATAATTATTATCAGTAAGCTTTAAATGATAAGGCGTAAGGCCATGTGTTTTTTATATTTTCTGCGATAATAAAAATAATTTAATATCACTACATTGCAACAGGGAAGTAGAGCTTCAGCTGATGGCCAAGGCAGGGAAGAACATCGTTCGTCACATGGAGTTTCTACTGGAGCCCGCCAAACTGCAACGCAGAACGTACAAAGTTGGTACAAACAATTTTCTGAGTGTGAAAAATTGAAGTTTTTTCTACTAAGCGTAGAGGCAGCACAGCTAAAATACTGTATTGTGATATTGGAGTATGGAGTACATATTACATATTAAGGAAAATAAATGCACAGTTATCCGAAGTTCGTAATGAAATACAGTAAAGTTTCGGTCTGATACTAAATGTAACAGATTATTTCTTTCTCGGTTGAAACGTTGTTTGTGCGTTCATATAGAAGTGAAAGTAATTGTGCGTCGGTTTATACAAAACTGCTTGTGTTGTGATGCGTAGAAAAATACATTTTAGTTGTTTTTATGCAGCGTTTCTGGTCACTTATTGTTTATCCTGTGAATCAAAATGGTGTGCCTTGGTGAAAAAACTGCAGCAATATAACGTTGGGTTGGTGGGCACCCGCTACTTTGAAAGTAGCGCGCTATCGTTACCGCGGAATTCACTACAATAAACCGAAATATACCGCTACCGCCTACCAGTCATTGAAAAGTAGCGCGCTACTGCCTACCTTTGATTGTAGATAGCTGTCTTTGATTGTCACATGGGCTCAAACAAATGGAAGTTGATTTTCTCTTTCACAGGTGCCTCGCGGCCACTTTCTAGAGCTGAGCGGGAGCGCAAAGTTAGTGCAAGGTTGCATAGAGGTTCAGCCGCCAACACGCAACCAGATTTCACCTCTTCGAGAGCTATGCAGGTGTGTATGGGGTGATCCAGATAGTGTTCTGTTTGTATTCAATGCAATCGAGGAAATGTTTTCGTCGATTCGTATAACTTCACCTTGTCACTGAGTTTTGCCCATTGTGCGTTTTATAATTTTGAATAACCAGCCTTCGAAACAAATGCTTGATATGCCAGATCTATTTGCAACAAAAAAACAAAATCCAGCCCTTCAGAAACTATGCTCAATACTTAGCAAAGTAAAATTTGTTAACTTGAACTAAACTAATTGTTAACTTCACCTAGTGACTATTCTACCATCAATAAGTATAACTTCAAAATATAGCTATATAACGAACTTACACCTTTCCAGTAATTAAAAGTCTAAAAACATTGCATAAACTTAAACAAGCTTTACTTTGTTGGCTTAAATTCCCGATAATAATTCATCATCATAATCCATCGTCGGTTTGTTCCCCACTAGTGGGGGTGGCCGATTGTTTCCGCGCAGCAATTGTTTTAATCCCTTTTCTCCATTTCACCCTGTCCCTTGCATCTTCCTCCTTCAGTCCGACTTTTTTAAATTCATCCTTCACTTGTTGTTTCCACGTTCTTCTTGGACGACCGCGTTTCCTCTTCCCGTCCACCTTTAGATCTAGTGCCTTTCTAAGAAAACTTCCTTCCTCCCTCCTTATCACATGTCCATACCATCTTACTCCATTTGCCCTTGCCAGTTGGTCTATGGTCTCTCTCATCTCTAGCATATCCAACAATTCTTCAGTCCTTTTTTCCCTTCTCGTTTTCACCCCACACATTGCTCTCACCATTGACCTTTCCGTTCTTCTCAGGATTGCCAGTTCACTCTCTCTCAATATCCATGTCTCGCTACCATATAGCATTGCAGTCCGCACACAGCTCCGATATACTTTCCCTTTCATCCTTAGTGAGAATTTTCTGCCATACAACATTTCCCCACATTCCCTGAACTTTGCCCAGCCCAATCTTGCCCTTGTTGTCACCGCTGCTTCACATCCACCACTTCCATTTATCCGATCACCCAGATAACAGAAGTCTGTCACTGTTTCGATGCCATGGCAGAACTCATCATCATGGCCTTCCACTTCATTCCTTCCTTTACTGCATTTCCCACAAACAAAACACTTCGCCAATCTTGTTGCGGCTCTCTTGACATTAGCACATCTTGCATGTACCCACTTTTCACATTCCTTGCATTGCATTGAATTTCTCATCACTCTCTTGCCACATATTCCACAGGGATCTACTTTGCTCTCAACAACTGTTCCTTCTGCTCCACTCACCATCACTTTTGTTTTTTCAAGATTCACCTTCATACCCTTGGTTTCAAATGCTTCTTTCCATTTCTCAAACTTTCTCTCCAGTCCCTCCATACTATTACTTGTCAAGACCAGGTCGTCTGCATACAAAAATTCACTCAATAAGCCCTCCCTCACTCCTTCAGTTACAACGTCAACCACAATAGCAAATATCAGAGGTGACAAAACTGATCCTTGGTGTACACCAACCTTCACAAAAAACTCGTTTGAATAATTTGATCCAACTCTCACTTTTGTTCTTGCATCCTCATACATAGACATCACAGCTCTCACTAATACCTCCGGTATACCTCTTTTCCTCATTGCCCACTCCATCACTTTCCTTGGTACTCTGTCAAATGCCTTTTCTAAGTCGACGAAACACATATATAGCATAATTAACGAAACACATAATTAACAATTCAATTCTCCAACACTGAAACTGATCCATATATTGGCTCTCAGGGTAGTAATCCCGGTCATTCCAGCATCCCACCTGGCACCACTCACGATGTTCTGGCTTTTGAGGGAGTCCGGAGGAAATGAGAATCGACGATTGTGACGTCATGTCCGGTCGGGAATCCCCGCTAGTGATACATTGTGGCGGAAAATTGCTCATTGCAACTTATGATGATGGTTTTGCACTAATTCGTCGTCTTGAAGACGTTAGAAAAGTTCAATGTGTTGCAGACCCAAAAGGAAATTATAAAAAAGTGTCAGAAATTATTCCGATCAATTCCGTTGATTGTTGATCGATGAAAAATAACGTACTATTTCCCTTTCTTGATGTTATACAATTTACGCGATTAAGATAACCTTTTGTCTTTGCTTCATCCACTTAGAATGAAGCACTCACAACGAACACGAACGACATTTCGTGTTTCAACACGTTGATTGGATGTAAAATCGATTAAAATGAACGATTTCATATAAAGCAATATTGTGAAAATTTTTTTACTGTTTCGTTTTTATTTGATCATTTGACACAAAGAAGTTGTCACTAAAGTCATATCATATTTTAACCAAAAGAAATGTTTGGAGCTCGCTTGGTGACTATGGTGAGTGTCAAAAACTTACGTGCTATAAAACTTACTTTTTATGCGATGGTTTGGCTTTCACAATATTTGTCCCAGCCATGTATTGGTCTTAATCTTGCACCTTGATATTTTGAAGCCAGATTTTTAAGCAATTTATTATTTTATTGAACGAAAGAGCGAACTGACGCATCGTGAGTTTGCTTGGTCGACAATTATGTTACCATAGTTTTGAGTTATTTTTCTTAGGGTCTGATGACTTTAGAATAAGAAATGGCACGTGGTTTTGCTTAGTGTTTTGTAAAGAATATCAAACATTTTTATGTATTGAGTTTTCAGTTTTCCACTCTTTCCCATTCACATCTGTTAAAACGTTACTTTCATGTGCTTTCTGCACCTCAACGATGATTTTGAGTAATTCTCAAAGTGCATAATGAGAGCAACTTTGTGCTCTTCGGGCCTTAAGTTTTTTACTGGACCAACTGTGCTGGTTGCTTTTGATGTCAGATGACGTTTAAGATATGTTAGTTTCTTGATTCATGATTTTGCTTGTAGCCCATTGTTTGTTCATTACTTTACATTTTAATGTTTTTTTGGCTCTCTTAACGAAGTAAAACTATCGTTTTTCACGTTTTCTTAACGACATGTGATGTTAATAGTATGTTGCATTAGCGTAAGCGACGACGACGAGGATAAACTGAATTTAACTCGTAAAATCCGTCATTTTTGTATTGATTGAACAGATCTTCAATCAATGCCAAAACGACAAATTTTGCTGCCTTGACTAACCAAGTCACCGACCTACACTGTGCCTGATTCCATTTTATCTCGCATTATTTCATTGTAGTGTTTTTTGTGCTCCAATAAAGTTCTTAGTGTTTCGTATTTGTCAATTGTGTCGTGTTTGGTTTTTTCCCATGGTTCTGTTTTTGTCTTCTATGAGTTATATTCATCATCAGCTACGTTGTCTGACTTTGTATTACCCCAAAGTCAGTTAATCAAGTTTTCATTGAAAAAATACGTTTTAATTTTACCCTGATTTTAAAAATCTTTTCAGAAACTTAATTTTGACAGTTTATAAACCCTTGTACACTTGTGGCCCACAGTACAGTTGCACAGCCTCCTCCCAACATTGTTTTTTTACGCCATTTATACTTTTCTTGAAATTCAACCAATAGGCTGCGTGTTATGATATTTTTAGGAACAAGCCATTTTAAAAGTTTAACAGCGAAGGATCAGAACCGTCACTCTGATAGGTTTGTAATTTTTCGCCGTATGGAGCCCCGAACAATATATAAGCATAACATACAATCACCTCGCTGAGGCAAAAGTGTTTAAAAACACCTCATGATATTTTGTTGCACATGTGCAAAACTGACATAAATCTAATTCAACGAAGTATCTCTCGCATCATAACATTGTATGTATGTCTTCGTGTCTCAATAACTTACAGTATTGGCTCTAGTTTGAAGACCATGATCCTCAAGAGATGGTCATAGCCATGTTTTATATTTTGTATTTTAGCAAGCCAATTTTTGCAATCACTGTATACCAGGCATTACAGTATAATGTGACTTTCCAAAGACACAGCCACGACGACCTATTGACCAATGTCAATGTGGTGCCCTTTCAAGCGTCGTAGGCTATAAGGAATCTCACAACTCGGAGAATCATGGTCACTCTAGTCTAACCTGATGCTTTTCTCAGTTTAAGCGCACAAACATACAACAAGAAACAATGATTCTACTCCTGGGCGTGCGCTTGAACAATGCTTTTCAAGAACAGCTTTCCATTCAACGGGAGTCGTATTTGCTACGTCGCTGCAGTAAACGGAGTGTTTTGACCTGTAGACACTTTACAGTACATTGGACACAATGGACAGTGAACCAGCTCTCTGTGGTCATTGTGGCCCTTTTAGTACTCAGCCAGAGAGTTGATTCTTGCTTTGAACTTTGTTTGGTACGGTAATTAAAGAAGAAAAAGGAGTAATGGCAAGGTTGCGAATCGAACCCACGTCACTGAAATCACTACCTTCCTAACCCTTAAACCAATAGGCCACGCTGCCGACGACAAAACGTTTACTCAATTTAATTTCTATAAGAAATGTTTCGAGAAGAACGCTCAAAATATCACTTGCATGAAACACTCCATCTGCAGCAGCGACTCACAAATACGCCAACGGTTAGCTCAATATAGTCAATGAAACAATTTAACCTGCAGACTTGCTTACAGCAAGTGGAAAATTCACTGTCAGTAGCCTACCCATTGGACGGTGACCAGGCTAACGTCAGTGATTCATGATTGTGTGAGCATGCAAAACTGCCAGGATTAACCTTATGAGGGTTTTCTCAATCCGAAGAAAAATATTTTCAAAATCAGATATCAATCAGGTGCCGAGCTCGATCACGTGTCTGCGAAGTGTTGTGGTGTGTGAGAGTTCTGTCCAAACCAACACTGGTGTGGGGTTAAAGGGTAAGATGTCTCCATTGATATTCAACTCACGCTTTGCTTCCCTGCTGTTCAGATGGAAAGCAGTCGACACCGTTTTACTTTAGCTGAGCTTGAGTTTTTACTTGTAGAGGTAGTCTGTCTTGGAGTTCTTATCAGTGGAGGCTATTTCGAAGCATTCATGTGCAGTTGTGCACTATAGCCAGATCGTCGGCATATAGGCTGAAAGTTTAGATGTTGTAGGTCAGTGGTTCTTAACCTTTACTAACCTTCTGAACCCTTACACTAATCAGCAAGCTTTCGTTGAACCCCAAATTTTCGCTGAATCACGAAAATCTACCACATTTAATAGTAAACATTACTGTATCAATGAGACTTCTGTTGTTGTTTTTCTGTGACCAATAGTGAGATTCGAGGCTTTGTCTAGGAAACAGCAATTCTCATTTCATTTTCGCATGCAAGCCGGTTTCGTTTTTTTACTTTAACATCCACCAGAATAGAAAACGCATGCTCGCAGAAATAAGTAGCCTAGTTACGAATGGCATGAGAACTTCAAGGGCAACTTTTGTAATAAGAAGATAACTTTCTATTTGTTGGCACTTGAAAGTTTGTTGTGTTGAAGTTTTTTTTTGCATCTTGCTTTCTTGAGGCTCGATAATGTAATCCAAGTATGGACTGTTTATATCTGCTGTTGTTGAAAAAATTGAAAATAGAAATCAATTTTCCTCAAAAAGTGAGAGCCCTGCTTCTACCGTTCCATGCAAAAAGCAAACGTGAGGAAATTCATGTTTTGAGAAAATAGAGATTATTTACCATCCTGTATGCCGCAATGAAGTTTCGGCTGGACAATATTTTCCAAAAATATTCTCTGATGTACCATTCAGTTTCAATAGGCCATGTGTTAATGTTTCAGAGGACGTTCGCGCCGAACCCCTGAAACAGCTTTGTCGAACCCCAGGGGTTCGATCGAACCCTGGTTAAGAACCACTGTTGTAGGTGGAAGGTCATGGATGGAAACATTAAAAAGCGTGAAGCCAGGACGGATTCCGGTGGGATGCTATCTTTGAGGCATTTTGGCTTGCTTCTTCGTCCACGACCAATGGTGAAAGTGAAGCTGCGTTGCAGACAAGCTTTATAATTATTGTAACTATGTGCCTGTCTGGAAGAAGTTTGCAAACAAGGCCCCTGTGTCATATGCAACAGTGAGATCAATGGACACGGCACCAGCCTTTTTCTTATAATTCTCTATGGCTTGGCTCATGTGAGTGACCTGTTCCACAGTTGATCGGCCACGGCGAAAACCTGCTTGCTCTGGCGGTAAAAGTGGTCGATGACTATGATTGGATCCACGCGAGTATGGATGAGCCGTTCGAGAATTTTATAAGGGATGCATAGGAGTGAGATAGGACGATAGCTCCTAGCATTATCAAGAGATTTGTTTGTTGGACTTTTGTATGGCCATGACGTCAGCTCGTCTCCAGGCTTTGAGTAACCTACTGCATTTAGGTGGTGCAGGTAGAAGGAGAGGAAAGCGTGCAGCAAGGATTTCAGTGCTTTGCCAGCGTGGAGGATGAACTCCGGGCATACCGTAGGCTACATGATCTGGGACGGGTGCTTTTTATGACTTAAGAATATTCGGAGCAGGTTGAAATTTTTCGTGGGTGAAATCTCGGAATAGCCTAGCTTATATTTTAATCAGATTGTGTTGGAATCTTCCACAATTCAAACACTTCCTTAGCTACTTGGCGAGCCCCGCTTTCATCCCCTAAGGCAGTGGTTCCCAACCTTTTTGACCTTGCGGCACACTATCAAAGAGATAAATAGTTTGCGGCACCCTGGCAAAACTGGGTCAATTTTATGAGATTTCTGTATTTCAAATCACTGTATGAAATAACACAGAATGAGTTGTACAGTATAGAGCGCGTAAATAAATGTAGGCTATTTATTCAAATGTTAGTGTGAAATTTGGGCTTGACTTCTTGCACAAAGTCCCTTAATATCTGGAGGCACATTCGATAAAGCCACCCACATTTCTTCCTCGACTATGAGCAGTCGTTTTCGTTTTTATGTTTGTTAATGTTTGTATGTATGTATGTTTGTATGCATATGTTTGTATGACGTGAAAAACTGCAGCAAAAAAACAATAGCTTTCTTTCCAACGCAAGGATATTAATTTTGAATTTTATCCAGAACTCGTCGAGAGGCATCTGCTTGTGCATAAGCTTAAAATTTCCATCGTTACAAATGTCAATTAATTCTTCTTCTTAAGATTCAAAACAACATGAAAGTCCAGTAAAAATGGATTTCTCACCCATGCGTAATTTAAAAAGGACAAGCTGAGAAAATACTTCTCGATTTTTTCTTCCAATAATTTTAGTTGCCGAGTTACTTATTAGTGAGACAACTTCTTTGTTCTTCATTTCAGAGAAGTGTGAAAGCATGTCAAGGTTTCCGTTCTCTACTATTAAGAACCACATTTGCAGTTTTTCTCTCAGTGCTTTCAATTTATCGGTTGAAGTTAACGAAGTTTCGTTTTTGCCCTGCATTTTGGCATTTACGTTATTTAAATGGTCGAAGATATCTACTAAATAGCCTACCGGTACACTAATTTGGAGATCCAATTGTAATCGCAAAGCAATTCACAAAATATATTCATAAGTATAAAGAACAAATTAATTATAACTTAGCCTTTTCTCGATTAGCTATGTATCGTGCTTGTATCCCCCATGAAAAAGTTTCCTATTTTATACTGGTTCGCAAACAATCGTACAATTTTATAATCGTGCTGGGTCACACAATCCGATATTCTATCACTGCAATTTGACTTTGTGCGCCGTGAAACGCAAAATAAAATCATGAAACCCGGCAATAATGATGCGTTTCAAACGTTTTTATGGAAAGAACAGCAACGAGTCCAAATCTCTTTCACGCTGTTTTTCCTGGGTTAGAAAACAAAGGCTTACCGGGGATTAGAGTTAAACTAAATAAATTCCACACTTAACGGCTTAAAGTTAAAATAAATAATGGGCCGCAGTATTGCAATATCTCGCGGCACCCTTGAGCATTGCAATTGGCACCCCAGGGTGCCGCGGCACCCCGGTTGGGAACCACTGCCCTAAGGGATATACCCAGTGTTGTACGTTGACGCCGTCAATTTGACGGCGTCATTTGACGGCGTCAACTTTTTGTTGACGCTGAGGTTAGCGCCGTCAATTTATTTTTCAGTTGACGGAAGTGATAGCGCCGTCAACTATTTTGCCAATTTTAAGCGTCAAGCGCTATGCGTCATTTTTTTTTTCATGGAAAATTTCGCTTCATAGTAAGAGTTTCACAATGTATTCTGGCCAGCCCGACTCATCCGAATTACCGGCTTTTGCGTTGGTTGGAATGGCTCCTGGAATGTTCACCAAATGGTGATGTAGGCTATTGATTGAAAACGAGGGATGAGGGACAGAAAGCGAAAAATCCATGAATGGCATCGCGGACGTTGAAGATACTTTATTTCAAGAGCTCTATGCCCCTGAAAAGAGCGATGTTGGTGCAGTGGACCTCGTTAAAAGATTTATACATGCAAACTATGACAGCACGCTTGGAAAAGTGAGACCTTTTCGTATAGTGGCGTAGCTAGGGAATGTGCCGCCCGAGGCGGATTCAGATTTTGCCGCCCCTTCAAGAAAAAGCATGTGAAAATGAAATTTTTTTAATTGATTTAAAGTGAAATTATTCTATGTTTTGAGCCAGTAGCGTAGCCAGGAATTTTGAAAGGAGGTGGGTTAAGGGCCGGCGGGCGAAGCCCGACGGCGTCTTCGCGAAAGACGACATCCAGCGGCGGGGGGTCTGGGGGGCCTCCCCCAAAAAGTTTTGAAAAATTACTTTGGATTTGGTGCATTCTGAGAGCATTTTCAACAAAAGTGTGGGTATAAATCCCTTGATATAAATATTCCTGTAAAATGGTGCTGTCCGGTGGCATAGCAAAAGAATAAGATCATATTTTCTTGGGCATTTTTCGGTAACCTAATAAAGCTAAGTCTTTATGTTTTCTTGTTGCTAATTCCTGGCTGAGATATTTGAATGTTTGGTACTGGCAAAACTTGCTCTGTTAATGGAGTTTCGTTTAAAATTAGGCAAACTTTGTTTTAGAGACATAGAGACTGAAAGCATCATTCTCAATATTGTGACGTCACACGCGTGCCAAAGGGGGGGGGGTTGTAACCCCCACCCCCTTGGCTACGCCACTGTTTTGAACGTTGCCATTCTGTTTACTTTTATTTTCCGTGTACTTTTGCATTATCAACAAACAAAAAACGTCCTGTCTGAAAGTGCCGCCCCCAGACGTGCCGCCCGGGGCGGTCCGCCCCCCTAGCTACGCCACTGCTTTCCGAGTAAACGTTTTCAACTTGTTTTTGAAATACAACACACCAATACCAACCAGCGCTGCTGTGGAACGCATGTTTTCACTTGGAAAGGACAATATGCGACTATGCGTCCCAAACGCAGCAGATTGTCAGACAAAAGTTTTAAAATGTTTGTTTTTCTGCAAGGAAATAACTAATAGACTAAGCAGCTCATTAAAATACAGTCTCAAAACATAATACCTGCTCTTTATTTATAGCTATTGTTATCCTAAACTTGGTTGAAATATTTCCGTTTTATGAGACGCTGGCAAGAAATAGCGCTAGTAATTAGCGCTGACGCCGTCAATTTCTTTAAGAGCTTACGCAGTACTTTACGCCGTAAAGTTTTTAGGCAATTCGCGCTGATGCCGTCAATTTATTTCAATGACGCGTACAACACTGGATATACCCCCATTGTTAACGAGTGGTGATGCGATGATGTTGGCTGTGATAGCCTGATAGGGCGTTGTCTAAGCGGTTGTCGGGACATGTCAGTTTAACTGTTGATCGTGGTCCATGCCTTACGACTGGAATGGGTAAAGTCGATGTTTTGAACAGTCTCTTCCGACCGCTTTCGTCTGTTGTTATCAAGCCTCTTATAATCAGTTTGCTGACCGCTGAGTGTGATGCGTTGCAAATAAACGCTTGTGTGATGTAGAAGAAAGCTTCCATTCTTTATCCCAGCACGGTATGTGGAGCTATCTACAGCCACGAGAAATGCACTTTTTAGCGGCGTGGATGGTGAAGTCACGGAAGTCCTGATAGGCTTTGTCCAGATTGATAGTTTCTAGGGAAAGAAGCTCCTTAGCGAATTGCTTGGTAATTGTGCCGTACTGTAGCGCTTCCAGTCTATGAGTGATTTTAATTGGACCCTAGCGTTCTTGCAAAATATATTTAAAATATTGCTTTTGTTTACATTTTTTTAATAAATACCAACTTTTTCGCATTAATGCCTGTGTGTTATTTAATTACATTTATGCCTATAACTTCAATAGCAGGCTAACCAGAATTAGAATTTATTGAGTTGATTTATTGTCTTCAAACGTAAAAATAACATAACAAACCAAAGAGGTAAAAGGTTAGATAACAATTAAGTAGGCCAATTATCTGAAATTTGATCTACTTGCGACAAAGGGAAGCTTGTGTATTGATTTTATTGAGGTGAAAATGTCATTTGTGTTATTTCTTTGATTGGATGAAAGCAGCAGTGGGTGTGACAGAACAAAGAAGATTATTTTCGTATGAGCCTAATTTTTTTTTGAAAACAGAATAATTTAAAGCTTTGGTAGAGAGTTTGCTTTGTTGAACCATAGAAAAATAAAACATAGTAACTTTAGCGGGTTTAACATACTTTATTTCGCACAAAATATAACATAATTAAATAAAATAAACTCAAACGTTTTCGACACGTACGTGTGTCCTCATCAGGAATTAAATCTGCTATACATAAAATGAAAAATCGTAAGATAAATTTGACTATGCACAGAATAATTTGTAAACTAATCCAATTTTATATTGGCACTGCAAACACGCAAATTCTGTTTTGGCTTTTTTTTTTATAAAGGTAGCCTATCTGCTTGAATCAGTTGTTGACGTATGAGATATTTTTCTCTGAACGCTTAGAGTCAATTTTAAAAGAATTAGCCTATGCTTTATCATACTTTTTTTGAGTTGGCTTCTAAAATAAAAAACTGAACTTGATAAACTAATAATTCAAAACAAATGAACAGACAGTTTGAGCTGAAAATTATTTATAAACTTATCTTTGTCAAACTTTTAAGAACTGTCATTTTGTATGTAAATTACAAATATTGACTTTAAAAAAATTTCCAAATACATACAACATCAAAAAATGCAGGAGGAGTTTGAACTTATTGCTGACAATCCTACTTCTTTTCGAAATGAAAAGGTAAGATATCTTGACTTTATGAAAAGAGTTTTTTTGTGACTCCATGATGAAGCTTGCTATAGCTGCAGCATATTTGTAGTAGACCCGTAACCGATGTTAAACAAAGCTACAGGAAATAATTTTAAATAAAAAGGGTTTGGTTGGTTTGCTGTATCCTCGGACTGAAAAATTCTCTGAAAGGTTATTGCTGGCAGTTTTGCATACCTGTAAAAGTTTTGAACCACTGACGCAGGGCCCGTAACCGAAATAAACAGAACGAAGTTTTCTTTTGTTGAAGCTTATAAACTATTTCTCAAGTTCACACCATGAGGTGCGAACCAACGCTGCGTGATCTTGAGGTATTTTTTGTTCACAAAGTCGGCACTTAACTCAACAATCGGGGCGGACAATGTTGAATGTGCATGTAGCCTATTCGTTTGTGATGTGACAATGTCCCAGTCTGAGTTATTTATAGGGTCTTTGATGTAAATTATGCCTCTGAAATAAATGACAATGCATCGATATTTTATAATGGAGCCAAACTAACAAAGAAAAATAAAGCTAACTTAATCTAAAGTAAGCCATTTATACTGTGCAACGTGTTATTAATAGACATATGGTAACGCATTCTCCTACTGCACCTCTTTTGCAGAAAACTGATGCTGCTCTTTCAAAGTCTGGATTAACAGTTGCAACATCTGTGCTTTTTATCACGGGTGAGATGACAGGAAGCGGGGTGCTGGCACTTCCTAAAGCTGTTAGGGATGCAGGATGGGTAAGCAAATTGCTGCTTAAGAGCAGGTTTATCATTTAATGTGATGTAGGCTACTTTTCCACGCTTGACTGAGTTAAGTAGTAACTATAACGTATTCACTTACCGCACTACGCAATCCGTACTAGAGATGCAGCGAACCCAAAATTTTTATCCGCACACCGCACCGCAACTGACTCATCTATCCGCGCACCGCACCGCACACCGCAATTTATCTGGAACTTTGACACTGCACCGCACCGCACACCGCAAATTACAAAATTAAAAGAAAATATTTTAACGAGTTATTGTTTAGAAAGTCAATTGTAGGAAAAAGCATCCATGGCATATAACTGGTAACCTAGTACCAATACAGTTGTGCACTAATTGGCCAGGCTAACCAGATCATATTCTCTTATCAGCAATGCATCTAAGTTCTAAGACATAATACAAACTAAGACAAATAGAATGTTCCTGGATCCAGTATCAGGACTTTTGAACACTTTTTGTAAGCAATAATGCAATTATAATGCCAGTGGCTATATGAACTACACACACAAGAGTAAAACTTATAGCCTGAACTCACTGGGCTAACTGATATAGTAAATAATGCGGTAGTTGCGCTAGGCCTATAGCCTGGTAACTGAGCTTATCAGCTAGGCTACTAACCAAAAACATTCGTACAGCTTCCCTGACAAGCAAGCCCTAAAACCCTGTCAACTGCAAGCCATTTGCAATTTGCATTTGCATAGCTTTCCATCTTAGGGTTTCCGAAGGGAAAAATAACTGATCCGTGTTTCCAATTTAAATTTGAAGTTTCATAGCTGATTCTTGAAAAGTTGAAAGTTTACGTTTACGAAAGTTCAATTTCTTGAAAGTTTACGTTTACGAAAAATTAATTTCTTGAAAGTTTACGCGGCAAGCGGCGCGGCGCGGCTTTGTCATTTCAACCTTCCACGCGGCGCGGCGCGGCACGCGGCGAAAAAGTCAAAAGCGGCCGCGTACGCGGCGCGGCGCGGCGCGGCTTGCATCACTAATCCGTACTAACCATTCGTGCCTTGCCTTTGTATGGCGTTACATCTAGATTCTAGTCTGTAGTAGACATGAATCGCTATCAATGCTTGGTAGGCCTAATGCAGACAGCTTCAATGCAGTATTGAATTGCGTAGAAGTAAGTTGAAACGAAAGCATCGTATTCCAACTAATATGGTAGCGTGACGTAACACCACGTTTAAACTAACGTTCTGACGACATAATTCTGTTTCTTAAATTCTACGTTTTAGTCAACGTCATAAAGAAACGTGCAAACCGACTTTTTAAAGATATTTTTTACTTGTGTAAATAATTAAAGCTAGCCTACCTGGCACTCTGGCAGAACAGCTTTCTTGCAGCTTTCCATGTTGTTATAAACCTACCGTACCGGCAGGGACGTTGACAGGATTTCTCGGGACCGGTACCAATTTATTTTCGGGCCTCCTTCATTGACAATGTTATGAATATAAAGGTTGTGTACAAACTTTTATTGATGTCGTTTAAGCATGGTCATTTAACAAATCTTGCGCAATCTTAAAACTTTTTGAGTCGCAAAACTTACTATTTACCACATAGCGCTAGAGCAGTGCTACTCAAACGCCGGTACGCGTACCGGTGCCGGTACGCGAGCACTTGGCTGCTGGTACGTGGTCAGTTAGGAGAAATTGTAAATTGAGTAATTTGTTTTATGTTGATCAGAACGTCTATATAATAATTTTTAGGCAACGATAATGTTCAATCTGCTTTCCCAGCTATAGACTGTTTGGTGGCCCGCTACTACGACGACTTCCAGTTTCGTCACAAAGAAATATTATTTTGTAATTGTTATCCATTATTTCAACAAAGTATCGCAATGTTCGATGATCATCCTTTTTGTGTGTTTGTGCTGTGTCCACGTGCTTGACTATACATGCAGCGTCCAGTAACGAGTAGAGAAGTGAGAGGCTAAATCGATCGGCCACACTCTGACTTCAAAATATCAGATGATTGTAGTGAGTTGAGCATGTTTTTACATAGATTTTTGGATGCTATAAACCATGAAGCTATAAACCTTGAAATGAATGGATTCGAAACCCATTTGCACCAACTGTAAACGTAGAAGATTTAAATATAAGTGTCGATTTAAAAGATAAATTATTGGATCTATCTGCTGATGAAGGTTTGCAAAAATCTTTTGAAACAAACTCCTTTGCAAGCTTCTGGGTCAAAGTAAAAGCAGAATATCCGAGACTGTGTACCATGACTATTAAAACACTGCTTCCATTCCCTTCTACATATCTATGTGAAGCCGGCTTTTCTACCAGGAGCTGTTTAAAGGGAAAACACAGAAACGCGTTGGATATCCATGCTCCTCTTCGAGTAGCATTGTCTTCCATAGCAAGCACACACTTCGCATCAAAATTCGAAAGACCATAAAAGTGTTCTTTTGTGTTGGCCTATTTGGTACAAAAGTAATAATGACTTTGCTCTTGTCTTTTTTTCGCAAACTGACCGGGACACCAAGTGATGGAAGGTGCTCAGCCGGTACACGGCATAAAAAAGTTTGAGTAGCACTGCGCTAGAGTATTACTTCCCAATTCCATTGATGTTTCACTGGTCATTCTAGGCTCACCAGAAGAGAATTTACAGCACTGCAGACAGTTAGAAAGTTTTCAGTTTGATTTGGGAAAGGTGTTTGGGTCTAGGTCAAACATTTGCTGATTGCTGCAATCTGAAAAGCGGTTTTGATCTAATTTGTAGTGCAGAAATAGGAATAGCAATCTTCTTACCTGTGTCATTTCAGTTTTTGAGTTTGAACAAATATTAGCCTGTTTATTTTGAAATTTGTGTTTCGGGTAATATTCGTGGTTAGGGAAATCACCAGGCTTGTCCATGGGAATGGGGTTCCCACGGGAATCCCATGGGAAATTAATACGATATGTTATGCTTGAATTGCTTTCATAGTTTACTTCACAATCATACAACACTCAAGTCCGAAAGCCATGTGGCCTGGTGTAAGGTGCTGCAGTCTGACAGACAGTTCGAGGTTTTGGAGGTTGTAGACATAAGCAGTGGCGTATCCTGGTTGATTTTCGTAGGCATGCAATGTAGGGAGGGTTATAGCCAATGTAAGGGGGTGTGGGGGCATGCTCCCCCAGGAGAATTTTGCAAATTTGCCATAGGTTTTATAGCTTTTCTTGAAATCTGAGCTTTACTTAGCTGATAATTGTTTGAGCTGTTTTGCAAAAAATGAGGTTTGAAAGACATCATGAATCCAATGTCTTAATTTTATATGTCTTGTTAAACATTCAATACCAGTTAGGCTAAAGCTTTTGCAATGCAATACAACGACTACCAGTTTAAAGTTACATTGGACTTAAATTTCGTTTTTAGTACACATTGGACTTAAATTTCCATAAATTTAATAACATTTATTGAATTGTATTTTGATGGGAATCCCATGGGATGGAATGGGACGGGACAGGCATGAATTGCTATGGGATGGGATGGGACAGAAAAAAATGTCCCATGGACAAGCCTGGAAATCACTATACTAAACTAAATTCTTATTTTACAGTTTAGTGGCTGAAGTGGCTATTTTACCACCTGAAAGCTGAAGTGGGCCCGGTACCCAGAAGGAGGCCCGGTACTTTACCATCTGACGGCTGAAATGACTGTTTTAACCTCTGATAGCAACTCCTTTAGATCTGATTATATTAAGATCTTGATAATGTTTGAGGTAGCCTACGCTGTATAGTTGCTGCGAGAAAATACGCTTTGATAAAATACCTTAGCTACTGCAGGCGAAATTGGAGCACGGTATTTTACCAAAGCTTTTAGAATGTTGTATTATTTTTGTATAGATCGGTTTGTTTCTCATCTTTGTCTGCGCTGCAATTTCGTCTTTTACGGGTACAGTGCTGGGCCGCTGCTGGACAATGGTCAGAGAAAATAACCCAAGAAGAACTCGACAATGCGCCGACCCTTACCCGACCATAGCGGAATATGCCTTTGGATATCCTGGAAAGTAAGTTTCCTGGCAAGTATCAACAAACCAATGAAAAACACAATTGAATCGCACATCCTACAACAAGTGTCTTGGAGAACACAGCAAAGTAAACATCTCCATAAAATCGAAATAAAATCAAAAAGATGGTCTTTAACAAAGAATAAGAATAAATTTATACACATCATGCACTAATAATAATCATCATTCATCGACTATATTTAGCTTTCATCAATAGTTTTTAATCGTTTTTTAGTCTAAAGCACATTCCTATCCCATCAAAAACAACGCTTTACGACATACTAACCACTCCAAAACATTATTAAATGATGCTTTGTCACCATTTTTCAAACAGCCGTAAAATATACAATATAACCTACAGTCAATAAAACCAGTCATGTTGCGTAAATTAGGCTATATGTATAATTTAGATATAGCGTTCACCACCGGGAAGACCGTTTTCTCAATAACCTATGCGTGGTTGAAAAGAAATCAAACCAGAAAAAATAAAAAAGTAAGTTTACTCGCAAAAAATACTGAAATCATTTAGATAGCAAGTATTTTCTACAACTGAGAAACTGGGAAGGTTAAATATATAGCCTGCAGAAACTATAGTTGACGCAATAACCGTCTACGCAACAAAAGCAAGATAAGACCTAGCTGAATAACTACGGTACCAATTTAAACAACCCTACTTTTCTGTTTACAGGATTATAGTAAACATCTCCGTGTACTTCACGTTGTTTGGAGTGTGTGTTGTCCTGCTTCTTATTGCGTCAGGAAACGTACAAAATTTACTGCAGCAGGTGAATTGCAAACGGAGTTTGTATGGGATCATGTTTTATACCCAAACATACGAGTGGAATAATCGTAATTGTAATTGCACAATGAAAAAAATATTTGTAGTCGAATAGCCTACTGACGTTTTAAATGAACGCACTTGAAACAATCGGAAAATGGGCAAGTAGGCTTATTTGAATTGTTAAAGAAAAAAACTATTTTTGTCCCACTGGTCTCATAAGTGATTCTCCACAACTCACCAATGTCAGTAGCTCTAGCTTCCTGTACATTATATTTGATTTTGCAGTAACTTTTGTGTGCCATACGGGAGTCTTTCAATTTTGAATTGATTTACAGCAGGTGCATAGCCTATGTTTGGAAATATTGTCCGCCACTATAACTTGTAGGCCTACTATTGCTTTGTTGTTTACAGATAAACGTTGATATCTCGTTATGTTATTGGCTGATGATCATTGGTGGAGTATTATCTCCGTTCTGCTGGTTGAAAAGTCCCAAAGATTTCTGGTAATAAAATAATAGCCACAAGCATACTGCATACAAAACCAACCTTGACTGCTTAAAAGGTTTTGATAGTTTGAAAGCATTAGTAGCCCCTAGCCCTAGATTACGCCTACAAGAATTCTCTTGAAAACGTTACACAAATTTTGTTATTTACCTCAGTTTAACTTTCTTATTCATCGAATAAGCATTGTAACTAAATCTGAAATAGATGTTTGCTTTTGTTTACTTTCAAGAATTTCAATATACCGGTAGACAGAGGTGTACGTAGATATACGCCGTAGACTTGCGGCGTAGACTTTTTGCTTACGCTAACGCTTACGGCCACATTTTTTTGGATAATTGTTGCTTGAGGCTACGCCGTAAAGTTTTCGCGTTTTTTAGCGCACCGCTGCGCTGCAGTTGAAAGAATGTTTTCAATGGGCAAAGACATATTGAAACCAAAACGCAGCAAAATGTCAGATGAACACTTTCAGATGCTTGTGTTTCTTCGTGGAAATTCAAAATGAAACATGTTTGTTTCGAGTGGTTTATACCGTGTGAATGTTTGGCACCTAGCAAACAAAATTAGTTTACGCTAGTGTATGCGTGGCGCTGGCGCCGCCAACTTTTTTTACAAGTTACGTTGACGCATACGGCGTATGGTTTTTCGAACGTTTGCGTTTACGCTGACGACGTCAATATTTTTTGCATACGCGTACATCACTGCCGGTAGGCCTACTTTAACTCACTATTTTCGTTTTGCAGGCCAATAGCGTTGTTGGCCACTCTGACAACTGCAATAGCTTGTGTTTTAATATTTATTCAAGCAATAATGGATATAGACAGAGCTCGCAACGAAACGATATTTTACCTGCAACAAGTACAAGCTGGAGGTATTAGCAATAGCTGCCCTTATAACTAAGCTAGGCCTACTGCTAAAGATATTTGCATTGAAGACAGTAGTAACTTTATGTGAAGTTATCATTAAGCTTACATAGAGAGATCTTATAAATAATAAAGCCTACTACATATAGAGATCATGAGTTGACATTTGGTATTTTGATGTGACACAGTTGGTTAAAGAGCATTTACTGAAATTACGTTGCTGGGCTGCTCATCATTTTTATCCCCCAAACTTATACTTTTCTTGAAGTGTTTTGTGATGCAACTCTGCAAAACTTTTGTTTTCACTCTTTTTTGCACCAAAAGCTTTGATCACGTTGCAGCCTAAAAACATTTTGAGATAGCCTACTGGGACTTGGGAGTGATATCAAACCAGCCTACTTTGCCAGAGACTTGACGATTTTATCTTGATTTAGTAGCCCGAACTATTTTACACTATAGGCTACTCTATAGAATAGCCTATGCATGCCTTAATTAGGTTACCACAGAAAGGTGCAGTAAAAACTTTTTCTTGCAGTTGCAACATAAATTTATGTATGGAAAGTGGCACTTTTCACAGTCCAAGGACGACATAACTTGCATAATGTTGTTGACATACCTTTTAAAAACGCAGAAGTGGAGCCTTTTGTCCGTGGATTTGAAACTTTCTTTTTAACATTTGGTGTCATTCTTTTCTGCTTTGGTGGAATGGCTGCTTTTCCTACTATCCAAGCAGATATGAAAGAACCAAAGCAGTTTACTAAAGCCGTTCTTATCTCTATGTCATGTAAGTGCAATACAACTTATTAGTTATGCTATGGTAGCCTACTAAGAAAAACAGGATGACCAAAATCCAGGGGCGTATCCTCAATGGAAGCAAGGGAAGCATTGCTTCCCCTGTCAAAATTGAAAAAAGAGAAGCTGATATTTTTCAGTAAAACGATTTCGTAATTTCTTTACCTAAATGCGATTTAGAACGGTTTTTAACTCATGCCCCCCGTATGATTTTGAACTCGGTTTTAATTTTAAAAAAGTTGGAAGCCAACGGAAGCGAAGATTCGTATTGCATCCGTTGCTCTCGTTTTTGCAATAAGAAGAAACAAGTTTGAAAGAAAGGAAAAAAGCAGCGCAAAGTTTTCGCAATTTACGTTTCTTTTAACTAATCGCTGGAAGCGATTTAAAAATTGCTTCCAGTCGCGGAGTTGCCAGATTAGCCAAATTCCGCGAATTAGTTTTTTTTTAAATAACTTTTCAAAATGCATGATAATCAATATTTTTCTAATATTGTAACCTTACCAGATGAAACCATATTCAACATTGTTCAATACATGTTCTATACTTGTTTAATACTCGTAATGTGGCGGATCAAAACTCATCCGCTACTTTTATAGGCTAACTTGCTATTTTTTGGGCTACTTTCAGAATTATTTTTGCTACAATTTATTAAAATCCACTACAAGTTATAAAATATATATGTAAATTTTATTATTTTTGATAGAAACAGGTAAATATATCCATTTGGCCTTTTTTGTCTAATATTTTCCTTGTTTTGGCCTTTTCTTTGTATTATTTTGGCTTTAAGACTTTTTCATAGTCTGGCAACTCTGCTCTGTTGGATGTTATGCCAGTGAGCTGTGTAATGAGAAAATCTAGGGCACTGTTATGGTTATAATATCGGCCTTGTAAGCAAAAGTTTGAGCCAAATGTTGGCTTTACACTGTTATCCTGGCTGGATAGACTTTGGAATAAGACAGGATATGTGAGGTCTAAGCTAGACTTGACTTTGTAGCTGAGTTTTTGGTGTTCTCTAATTATAGTCGCATTTTTGCCCTTTGCCCGTTCGTGTGTAAGAGCTACCTTTAATAAGTTAATAGCTGTTTATCTGCTAATAAATTTCATACAAAAATTACCCTAAAAGTGTTTCCAGAAAGCAGTATAATTCATTATTTGAGTGTAATTTTGCAAAAATTTTCCGGGGGAGGATGCCCCCGGACCCCCCTAGAAAACACGTGCCTTCGACACGCTCTATTCCCTCACGAGTTTTATTGCTTCCCTTGCTCAACCAACCAGGATACGCCACTGCCAAAATCCCAAACAACAATAACTAGCTATTGGAAACTAAGAGTTAATCAGACGCTTTCACTATTTAACTTCGCAGCAGATAATTTCAATTGCTGGTTGTTTGCTAATAGTCTACTCAAAAATAGTTTAAACGTTGGATGTTGAAATTCCTAAATGTTTCTTAAAACTCCAGGCATTTTGTTGATGTACGTTCCTATCGCATGTGTGGGATTTGGAGTTTATGGTGACTTGGTTGCTGATAATGTATTTCGTTCTTTGACGCATGGTCCATTTGAAGCTTCATCTAGTATACTTATTACGCTGCATCTCATTTTTGCTTATATCATTCTTCAAAATCCACTGAGTCAAGTTCTTGAAAAACCGCTCAATCTCCCAAATAGTAAGTTTTTGTCCTGTTTCCTTGATATTCAATAAATAGTTACTGTAGTATAATCTCATGTATAATCTAACTTTTAGCAAATGTAAAACAATGTCAAGACTGTGTTGATTGGCGTCTGCTAAAAATTATGTGCTGGCATTGCGGTATGATTTCCCCTACTATGCGACCGCCTTGGGGTAGACTCGATTAGCAACGTTTTGCAAGGATTGCCTATGGTTGCTTGATATAACCTGATGGAATTTTCTAAAAAAAGTTGATGAAGCAGTTCAGCGTTTGAAAGCATTCCAGGTAATTGCAACATGTGCTTAAAAGTTTGAAAAGATGCTGGGCAACTTTGGAAATTTTGATGCCATTTTTTAAAACTTCATTGAGAGAGAATGTTGCTTAAATAAAAAAAATATCCTAAATCGTAGGCCAATGTCGTATTGGATGTAACGATACTTCTGATCAGATGTGCAAAACTGATGGGATTTTTAAAATCATTGCTCCTAAAAAAAACAAAGCCATTTCAAACTTCAAGTCTTCAAAAAATAGTTGTAGGTTACCCAATTAATCTAAAGTGCTGTTTCAAATCGTGTATTATTTGATTGAACAACCTTTTGGCAGAATTTGGATGGAAACGGGTATTGGTCCGCACCAGCATCACTATTGCTGTCATATTCACGGCTGAGAGTTGCCCCAGATTTGGCCATATATTGGCCCTTGTTGGCGGAAGCGCTATAACTTTGAATACTTTCGTGTTTCCGTCGTTATTTTATTGCAAGCTATGCAAAAGTCATGGAAGAAATTGGATTGGCGCGTGAGTTCAAGTTCCTTCTATTCAGTGTTGCAACACCCAGAAAAGTTGCAGTTAAAATGACATTAACCTGTTATTACAGCTAGCTTGATTGCCGGGATAATGGCTACCTAAGAATAGCTAAAGTTGTATCCTTTTTTTTGAGTAAAGGGGGAGAGGGGGGTGTTATTTTCCAAAACTTTTAAAATTCACCCTACGCTACAATCTTTTCATGCAACAAGGTTTTCTATCTAAATTTTTTGTGTAATCTGCTTGATATTTTCACCCAGCCTACTCAGATCTACCACCTTCTCAAAAGTTTCCCTTTTTACCCTAGAAATCCATGTTTATCGCGATTTTCGCAAATTTTCCACTCTTTAGCATGTTGTGATTAGTCCTGAACATGTTTGTGATAAGTCAATTGACACAATAGCCGTATTTAAATAAAATAAATAATATAGAATTAAAATAGGCTTGGCCTACGCCTCATTGTAGGCTATTTTTTATTTAAAGCTATTTACAAGGTTCGTTCAAATGGTCAGATTTTTTCTAATACAACATCTATACACAATAAATAGCTAACATTTAATAAAACGTAAGCAGAACTATTTACATGTTGATTGATTGAATTTTTATCGTCGAAATGGGAAAGCGTCTTTGAGAGCTTAATCCTGGCAGTTTCGCATAGGCTACTTGTACGTAGAGGCTTTGAACCACAGACGCAAGGCCTGGTCACCGAGATGTTGTGGGCTGTTATTTAAACTACACACTTTATTAAACACGTTTTCATGCAAAAAGATGAGAAGAGTCATGTTTTATTGTTACAGAAAAATACCGAAGTGGGAGATTCCATTTCACATTGTAATTGTCATCATCGGCATTTTCGGAGGAGTCTCTGCTACTTACTCTGCTATCAGCGGTATCACTAACCCCAAGGCGTTTGTTCCTCCTTGCTACATCAACATTTCGGCTGCTTCAGACTTTGCATAAAAATTGCTACAAGGAAAAGCAATGATTATGACAGTCACTGCAAGGAAAGGAGCATTTTTAGTGCCAAATCTTGGTTTTTAAATCTAGTCCATTACAGCTTTAACAAAATAGCTCTTTGCCTGCTTTTTCTTGTAAACTTTCTTTGTAGCTTTCGCTTTGAAAGCTCCGTCTAGAAAAGAGGCTAGGAGCTTTAGCCTAATTGATTTTATGAAGCAATACATTTAAAAAATCTATCATGGCCTAGACTACAGGCCAACATTAAAATAAAATCTCAATATTTTTTTGTCAGGATAGAAGAACATGCGATAATGTGACTATCGTTTCATTACTTCAATGAGAAAGTCTCTGAAAGGTAATTCCTGGCAGTTTCGCATATTTGCAGAGCTTTGAACCAATGATGCAGGCCCGGTAACTGAAATTGACAGAGTGAAGTTTCCGATTGTCCAAGTGTTGCTGTCTGCGAGTTATTCTATCCACTAGGTGCCGCTGAATAGAGACCAACAGACTTTAAAATGCGTTATTGCTCAAGCACACACCTCGGCAGCCGAACCAGGGCATAGACTCTACAGGTAGTCTATGCCCTTTTGCAAAATAGTAAGTTTTTGGCGTTGTTGAAACTATATTCACTGAAAAAGCTTAGACATTTGTAGCCTGGTATTCGAAAACCATTACGCAGGAAGAATTGTCTCGAGCTGACTATAGATCACCAAATGGTGTTTCGCTGCTCCTGGTTAATCAGATTAAATTATTTAACGCTGAGCGTACTTATGCATTACTCTATGTTTATAAATTGTATGATATTGTGATGTAGAGAAGGCGGGGCAAAACGGACCCTCTAAGAAAGAAATGATTTTTAATGGGCTGGTTGCCAATCAAAAGGCCTGCTGATAGGTTGTGCTTGTGCTAAAAATTACAGCTGATAGTAGAACCTTTTTCGAAAAAAAATAATCATTTTTGCAGATTTTTGTACGAGGCAAAACAAACCTCAAGCGGGGCAAAGTGGACGCAGGTGTCAGTTTAGCCCCATAGTTCTGTAAGGTAAAATACCTGGTAAATTCATAAAAAAGCACTGCAGCTGCTCAATCTGAATGGTGATAGACCATGCATAAATTGGCCTAATGTATTTCATAATATGCTACCTGACGATTTTTCAAGCCGGTCGAAATCCTCGTTAGGCTCTTTAACGAGGTAGTAATGTCTGCCAAATCAATCTATTTTATAAACTTAGTTCTGTTTTGGTCTGGTTCTTGAGAGGTCCGTTTTGCTCCAACAGTTCGCATAAAACACTTTTGAAAAAAACATTGCATAACTAAAAAACTCCAACTGTTTATGATTAATAAAGAAGTATTTCCCTGCAATTGCGCTTGAGCAACGCATTTCAAGGACAACTCTTTATATTCAGTGGCACCTGGCTGATGGAAAGATTCACAGACAACAATCGAAAACTTCAATCTGCCAAAATCGGAACAGAAAACCTCTAGAAGTATGGGAAACTGCCATGATTTAGCTCTTATAAGCTCTCAGTCCGCAGATAAAAATTCAATCAAATACATTACTGAAAACGCGTGCCCTATGTTATCAATTAGGCTACCGGTAGTTTAGTTTAATGAAGCGCAGTTGAGCAAACTAATCAAGCCATAAAATTTTGAAAAAATGGATAAAAATTACATAACAATCACATAGTTAAGCGCTCCCTTTGATCTCCTACTGGACACAAGCTATTTAAGATATTTTTGCCAGACAGGGAACGGGAAATCAATAACAACTTAACTTCATAGTGGTAACGGTTTCCTAAAATGAATCATTTGGTGTTCAGGCCAACGACCAAATAATTAGGCATGTTTTTGTTTTTCCAGATTGAAATCTCCGAATTGCTTTTCGGAACTTGTTTATCTTAAGATTCCTTGTGTGATTTTTTTAACATATTTGTGGCATACCAAAATATATTTGGACCGCGAATTATAAAAAGAAAAATAGGACGAATTTTTTATTTTAAACTTTTAATATTTGAGAAGATTTTGTTTGAAAGTTTATTATCATATTGGTGACAAATAATATTATAGCTTTGGAATTGGCATATGTAATAATAATAATAATATAGTAATGATGTTAGATATAGTGATAATCATTTTTTTTTTTTAAACTGTTAATAGCATATTGATAAGCCTATGCAATGGAATGGTATACTAGAGGGAAAACCATGGTTATAGGATAAAAATGTGTGTCAGTGTCAGAGGGGTAAGCACAGTTAAACTGAGCGGATTAACCCATTCCCTACGTAAATGACTAAGAGCAATTTCACACTTAAACTTAAAACTTTCGAAGTAAGATTCAATGGGGGTAAAAATGGGCACCTTTTGAACATTTAGCTTATTTAGAAAAGGATTGCCATTCTTCATTTTGTTAATTGTTTACCTAAAAAAGATTCTTGTTTTGAATGACAGCACGACTGATTCGACGCAAATTAGAGTTATAACATGGAACACAATTAACTGAAAATGCTGTGGAGGTATAGCGCGTTAGAGCAGGGGTGTGCAACGTGCGGCCCGCGGGCCAAATGTGGCCCGCGAAGAAAAATTATGGGGCCCGCGAAGATGTGCCAATTTTGAATTGTGTGCGGCCCGCGAAACATGTTTATACGGTAATTTAGTTTAGTCTGGTACGTTTGAACAATTCATTGTGGAGTGGAATATTGTAGATTTCGCACCTTTTGTTAACCATTTTAGAAGTCTCCCACCGGCCACCGCCAATCCATTGTATTTAATTTTCTATTCTGATGTCTCTGGATTTATTTATATTCAATTGAACACTGAGAATATGTCCTTATAATGTTTGTAATGTATTGTATTGAGTTTAAAGTTAACCGTTGTTATTGCGTTCATAAACGTAGTTGCACTGATGAGAATTTAATATTCGAAAACGCGTTCTGCAACACTGTTTTTTGCACTCTGTAATGCCAGATGCAGATTTATCTGTAGCTTTCCATCACGCATTGAAGCGGTGATCTGATCATGAAATTTTCTACGGTTCGAGAAAAAGTTTTCTCTGCCTATAAAACGTTGAATGGTAGTTTAATCAATTATTTCTAAAAATGTATGGTCACATAAAAGGCATTATGAACAAAGTACGACTTTGGAAAGCTCACATACAGACAGGACATCTTTTCCACTTTCCAACTTTGAGAGACTATGGAATGCATCCGGAGAAGAAAACTAAATTTGAAAAATTGTTGTATGAATTTTTGGCTCGTTTCAAGGACTTTAAATCTCATGAACATTTGTTTGATATATTCTCTTCACCATTCAACACGGACATTGACAAAGCACCAGCTGATATCCAACTTGAACTGATTGATCTTCAAGAGAAAAAGGATTTGAAAGCAAAGTATTTAAAAATGAATCTTGGCGATTTTTACCGAAAACATTTCAACTAAGATGACTTTCCACATTTCAAAAATCCATGGCTTCAAAAATGGCACTTTTTGGCTCAACATATTTGTGAGAACATTTTTTTCTAAAACGGGCGTCATGAAATCTCCCTATTGATCGGTTCTGACAGACCAACACTTGGAAAATGGACTTCGAATTGCGATCACTTCCATTAAAGTAAATTTGGAAAAAGCCGTCAGGAAAAGAAGCCAGCTGCAAACTTCTCACTGAGCTCGTTTAAAGACAGTGTGACAATAAATATGAATAGCAGTTTTCTTCAGAAATTTATGCGTCCTAACTTATTATTTCTGGAAGGAGATAACCCCTAATATAAGAATAACATGAATAACAAGAAAAACTACTTTTTTGTGCCTGCAACTACTAGAAATCATATGTTAAATAAACGTGCGGCCCGCGGTTTCACCCAATTATTTATATCTGGCCCTCCTGTAACAAAGGTTGCACACCCCTGCGTTAGAGTATAGGAACTCTACAATTGGAATAGAATTATTTCTTGAACAGCGACAAGTGCAAATTTTATCGTTTGATCATTTGCTTATACACATGGTCAAAAAAAAGTCAGCTATTTTATTGTTGATAAGTTAACCTATGGATTAAGAACAACTGTTCAAATAGTTGATAAAATTTTTTTATGAATCAACGCCTATCCAATACCATAGCACGACCGGCAATATGACGAATTGCTGACCACAAACGCACGTCAGCAGGTATATTGTTGATCAACAAGGAACAATTCATTTTCACACGTCAGTTCAATTATATATTTAACAAGAAATCGATTTCAATCAACAAAGTTAAGTAGGCTATTTAATTTAAACTAAAAGCAAAATGTGAATAAATATTTACGTGAGAATTTACAATTCAGTTGTATGACATAATTATACGTAGGCTATAGTATATTCTTTTCTATAAAATAAACAAACAAATTTTGTGTCATTCCAACTCTTGCATGCTTTAATAATACTTTTAAGATTTTTTATTTGGCTAATTTGCTTTCAGTTTGGATGAAAATCATCATTTAAATGAAAATAGATTTCCAGTGAATATGATCAAAATATTTTGTACCTTAGACTTATAGCGACTTATAGGTTGCCATGCCCGGACTGTTAATAATGAAATATTTTTAAATGTTTTGTGTAATTTCAAGTAAAAAAAAGTACCTAATTTCTGTGTTGTGGATTTACTGTGAAGCAAAGAATTTGCCAAATAATCTATTGAGTATGAATTTTTGTTTTGTAAATAATAATGTTTTGTTTTGATTAAAAAAAATATGGTTTCAAGAAACCATGTGACTGATCCGAGCGAAAACTCTCTGGTATCGTAAGATTTGTAGCCGAAACGTTTACAACAAGTTTTTGTTTTGAGTTTAACACCTGTTAGGAAATATTTCTTGAATAATTATGATTAAATTATGAATAAAATAAAGCGTAACTTGAAAAATGCTTAATACAACAGTTTATTATATTGTGACTAAAATACCTCCTTTTCAGTTATTCCCAAAGCGCAATACTAACATAATTGGTCTGTTCAAAATTGATTCACCATCGGATTTATACAATCGTTGGTCAGCATTTTGACAACAAAATTATCAAATATTCTGAATCATCAGAACAAATAGCCTCTTGCGCAAGAAATGTGTCACCAAAAATATTCTGTTGTTGAATTTGAAAGTTTATATTTTTTTTTCTCAAAGAAAATATCATTATCGTGAAAAAAGGAAGTATCGTTTTGTCATAAACACTGTTGCGGAATATTTTTTGTGTAGCATAAATTTTTCATAATTATTTGTCTTTTGAATGAGTTTGAAACAAAACATTTAGAATTTAGATCAATAAAAAAAACTTTCTTTTTGTTTTATTATTCACTATTTTTTTTATTTGTTATTCTCAGGGCTTTCACCACCCGGCTGTGCATTGTGCAGCAGGCAAGCAGAAGTGTAAGATGGTTAAATAACCATATAAAAAAATATAAAAAATTGTATAATTTTTGGAAGTTTTAACGTAGTCTATAATGCTAACCTATACTCTACACATAAGAAACAATAATGGCCTACCAATTAAAAATAGATGTACATCATGAAAATAAGGTAATAAGGAAATAAGCATATCCGACAATAGCCTAATAATACCGATCAAAATAAGATGCACAAAAAGTAAAAGTGAAATCGAAATCAGAAGCTTGGTTGGGTTCAAAATCACATGTCATCTAATAAAAAATAAAAAATTTGAACTGTTGAATAAAAAAAAATTGAGAAAAAAATACTTTGACGTTTGTGTTTAAAAGGAAAAACTCATAAACTTTTTTAACTTTGTATTTTGCATATTTTTTCATTTTGTCAATATGCTTCTTTGTTGTGCCATATTGCTGCTAAACAGCTAGATTTTACCTGTTTTAGCCCCTTGATAAAGTCTGCAATCGTGCTGACTAACAACATGTCGGAAATAAAGTTGGTTATTATTCTCAGCACCTTGTTGCTGCCTAGTTTGTAGCAGTCAACAAAATAATGCAAGATATTATTTTATAAATTAGGCTAAATGCCAATTGAAAGGTCTTATTCTGTGTTTAATCGGTATTGCTTTATAGAATCATTTTTAAAGTTTCTGACCCTATTTCAAAATTTTTCCCAATGTGAAGAAGTTTCTTTCAAGGAAAATTGAATGCTCAGACGTTCCATAACAGACCGTACAAACTCTTTGAAATATCATGTCCTCCCATATGCATGCTGCAAATATTGATAGTATTTTTAGTATTGCGTATTTTCCAATTCAGTAGCGATGAACACCAAAGTCAAGTTCGGCCGTATCCAGGAAAGCACCTTTTAAAAAGTAATATTTAATGTGATTATAAGGAGCAACCGCAATTGCAAATCAATATCTATTGATACTTTAATCAAATACTAAAAGATAGAAACAATTGCAACAAAAAAAACATTTTAACCAAACGATGACGTTTGACTTACAATTTGAAAGTTACACCACACCGATAGCAATGTAATAAAAACTAAGTTGTAGGTACTTCGTATAATTAAACCGAGATAAAAGAAAATGGACCTTATTGAATGTAGGTTGGTTATCTCATAAATAATATGAAAACTTTTATATTGTAGTTCTCTTCCAACTTCAGCAGTAATCCCTACTACAGTACTTGTAAGCCTAGTCCTAAGTAGATTGTCACGAGCCCAAAAAAAGTGCGCAGCACATGCACACATAAACGCACGACTCTGCATTTATGAAGAATTATTTGAGTGTAGGAATCTTTATACCCTCACAGAAAAGGTTTGCTTAGGAGCTTAATCCTAGCAGTACGCCTATGACGATAATTTGGTCTTTCTACACCACTCGAATCATTGGGAAATATTAAAAAGGTCTCGTAAACCTGGGCATGTCGACACTTTCGGCATATCTCCAGAGATGTAGATTGAACCTCAGCGAAACTAAAACAGTGACGACAGCCTTCCACTTAAACAATTGGGAAGCAAAGCGTAACAACACCGATGGAAAAACCCTGTTCTACTGCCCAAACCCCAAGCATCTAGGGGTAGTCCTGAATAAATCGCTCACTCATTATCAATATTTGGAGTCACTACGCAAAAAGATCTCAACACGCACAGCTTTGCTGTGGTGTCTGGTCGGCTCAGGCTGGGGAGCCGGAGTTGACACCCTGCGCATTGCCACCATTGCGCTAGTTCATGCTATAGCAGAATAAAGTTATGCAGGTTTTCTAAATGTTTGGTTAGATTGTAAATTGCTTCCTAGTTAATAAATCAACTGTTTTTGCGCTGATTTATCTCAGCAGAGGTTGGATATGTAAAATAATTTACTGACATTTTTACTTTTACTGCAACGTTAAATTGACGTAGTTCAACCATTTTTCTCATGCAACGTATTAAGTTACAATCCCAGACAGCCACTTTATCTGGTCCAGATCTGGTAAATATCTGGCCAGATCCGTATTCGATCTGATAAAGACCTGAACCTGAAAAAGTGGCTGTCTGTGGTAAGTTTACTTTCTATCAGCTGCTATCACCTAGCGCTCCGAGTTCGCGTGCATGGTTGTTATTGATAGAACAAATTAGTTGCAAATCAAACTGTCTCTCAAATACCTATTGTGATGTTATAGCCTCCAATTTTCTTTTGTGCAGATTTAGGCAAAATTTCGTTCAGTCGCCTGAAGCAGACTGCGCATCAACACGGGTCATCTGCCTCCATGAGTCACGGTGATGAACAAACTCGCCCTGAGTTGTCAAGTTGAGTTCGGTTTATGATGCCTGGATGTTGTCATGCCATCCTCTTGGTGGTCTACCTCGTTTCCTTTTTCTGTTGACCTTACCTTCCATGCAGATTTGGTTGGGAGCTGCAGTGCTGACTAATTAACCAAATGGTCTTTTGCTGCTCCTGGTTAATCAGATTGAACTATTCTACGCTGAGCGTACTTATGCGTTCCTCTATGTTTATGAATTATATGTATTGTGATGTAAGCTTATTGTAGATCGTACTATTATAGAATTTGATTGGCAAATAAAGTTATTCATGAGTTATTTCGTTCTCTTTCCATATTTTGATCTTTCAGTATAGCCAAACAGTTTTAGAATTTTTGATTGCATTGTTGCTGCAATTTGGGTGTAGCTTCGTTACAGCTAGAGTCAATAGGTCTTCTATTTTGTTCAGCAGGTTTTAGACACACACCAGGTTTGCAGTTTGCTCAATTTCTGTTCATATAAAATTAATTGTTATTGAGCAAACTGATATAATGTAAAGAGTCAACGTGCGAATCAAGTATGTGTATGAAACTTGCTAAAAAAATGCAAACATCCAAAAAAATGGTCAATCTTGTTTTGAGCAAAGAAAAATGCGTTTATAGTAATATTGTACAGTATTATTTAATATCGTTTTCATGCAATAAAGTAGTAGGCTATAGGCCTACAGATATTTTGTAGTATACCCTACATAAGAAATTAATACATCCAGAAACTTTGTAAAACACAGCTGCATATGTGTTAATGTGAAGGATTTGTCCGCCCCGATAGCTCAGTTGGTTAACGCGTGACTTTTGGATCAAAAAAGCTTCAAGATTAGGCGACGCTGGTTCGACTGTCGGAGTGTGCGCTTGAGCAACGCACGTTAAGGACTGCTCTCTATTCAGCGGCATCTAATGGATGGAATGATTCCTCGGAAACTTCACTCTGTCAATCTCGGTGATCGGGCCTGCGTCAGTGATTTAAAGCCTCTACAAGTATGCGAAACTGCCAGGATTAAGCTCTGCAAGAAGCTTTCCCAGTCCGAGGATAAAGATTCAATCAATCAAGGATGAAACTGACGTCTTGATTTCACTACCCAAGTCAAGTCTGGTTCGAAGTAGAAATATCACAAGCGAAATATCAACTATTTGGCAGTTTTGATCTCCAACTGTTAGCTTGCAACCGAGAACGTCTACTCACACAAATGTGTTGAACCAAACAAGCTCAATATTTACTTTGCCAAGTTTTACGTTTCTCGAAATTTGTTTTTATCCAGTTGCTTGTGATACGGCACGAGAGAATAATGTTGCTGTCGGAAAGAAGCTTAGTCAGAATGCAGGCGAGCTGGAGCCTCATCAGGATTCAAGCAGAAAGGCGTGAATAGCAATAAATCCCTTACAATTGCGCAATTGCGAAAGCGGTCGTTGGATTTGCTAGAAAGGAAATGAATGAACGCTCGAACTCGACTGTATCAGTAATTGTTATACTCTTCAGGCAATAATACTTCTGTAGTTGATTTAGCAATTACGACGCAGCAATGCTTTTAACTTTTCTGCTTGGCTTTTGGTTGTGAAAAAATCCTGTCTTCATTGAATTAAAAAAAATGCAAGTTGCATTTGTATGATTTATCTGCAAGCCAAAACTAACACATTGTGCAACAGCTGTCGCGGGCCATACAAAAACGTATCGGGTTTGGCCGGCTTGTAGGACTTTGGACACCCCTGACTCAGGTCTCAGGGCCTACCTGATGAGATAACGTCTCTTAGCAGCCAACCGCTGTGGCGAGGTATTAAGCTTTAGAAACGATTTTGGTATTCGAGAAATATAAATATTTTTTGGTAACCTAGAGTTTTAGGTTATTCTTTTACTGGGAGTTTAGATTTTATTGAATTTTTTACAAACATATTAACAAATTCGTTTTGTCAGTTTTTAATTAATCGATAAATTACAATCAATTTCTACCACGCGAACAGTAGACTATCGCTGTTTCGATTTTTTGTGCCCTTTAACTCGGAGGTTTTAATTCTCGATGGATCATAATAATAATTATTTAGCATCAGCATCATTTCTATTTCCTTCTGTCATCAAATCATTGTTAGTAATAACTCTAGTTTTGTTATCAGTAAATGGATTTGGTTGTCTCAAAAACGGTTTGTTTCAACATCGATGGACTCAGCTGTTGTTTTTAAAAATTTAAATTTTGTTTCAAGTATTGTGAGTCTTCTTTCAGCAATGCTGTTTTTGGGGAGATCCGAGAACTAAAGGCGTGGTTACGTTTCGACAAACACCACATAATACAAAGTTGTTCTTGACAAATTAAATATTCTTAGGCGTAGAATCAATGTAAACAGATTAAGGTGGTTAAAATAGGCCTACAAATTTCATGATTTAATGTTGAAAGGGTGGAAACCAAGATAGCCACTGTTTGATGAATCATATTTTGCTTACGTGTGGTTGTTTTTATCTTTAAAAATTGACAAGTTATAAAAAGAATTCAGTTCAACAATTTACATATTTCTTTATTCTAATACTTATGTTTGATTGCACGTGCTGAAGTTTTGTTGTTTACTTTACTCAATCACCTGAGTAATTGAACTTTTTTGAAGCTACGGCCATCTTGTTTACAACATGAGTGGTCTCTTTCTGACACTGTCAACTGTTTGTCCTTCCTTGACCTCTGCTCCATGGAGACCAATACCTTTAGAACAGTCAGTTAAATTGATGTATTTTACCACATCGCTTTATGTTGTGACCGATTTTTTACAAAGTGAAGAAATGCTTGTCTAAGTTTGGACAAGAACTCGACAAATAATTATAAAATGTCTTTGAAGCTTGAGTTTGAAGTTTCGTGAAATGGACTTGAGGTTGTTTTTATCAATTACTTGTTTCATAATAGCAGTACTGAAGCAACTACGCATCTGAATCTTCGAAGCTTTGTGACAAATAACACAACAGATTCTAGTTTATTTTGCTTTGCATTTTCTGTTCAACTTTTGAAAACCTAGACGTGACAAGATAGTCATCCTTCGGTAATGGCAATACTGGACATTTTGAAGTAAGTAAGAATCTTTACCCCTCCTTTGACTCCTATAGGATATGATCCTGACTGGATGTTTAACCTCAGTTGAGACAAATAGTATAAATTGTTTGAATTTGTTTGACAAATCAAAATGAAACCAAAAGTTGTTCAAAATGCGTAGCTTCGACCATACCCGGAGGCGTTTTAGTGAAATAGCGGTTTGTTTGAATCATATATTGGATTTGAAAAAGTAAGAAAAAAGAAAAAAAATCTGACTGTTTTTAATGAACTGATTTTGCTTTAGTTGTTACATTAAAATTTACGGTAGGCTACTCTAGTTTATAACGTCTTTCTGTTGTTTAAAGAATTTCATAGTACTTTTTTTACAAACCAAAAATTCTACTACTTCCATAAGCTGAATGCAAGTATATTTACAGCTGAATGACGTAGCAGACTTGAAATAATATGGGAATAACACACAACTACCAAGACGCAGAAAATCAAGGACTTTATTATATGTCTCCCGGTGCCAGTAGCACAGCATCAGATACAGCTACAGGCTTCTGTATGGCCAAATCATATGGTATCATAACTCCCGAACACTATGCGGCGGATGTCGCCCACACTGATGTGAGCATGCGTGGAGGCAATAGTCCAGCAGTGAGTCACAGACAGCATTGTGCTAAGTGGAGCGAGCGATCAAGCAACAGAAACACTAGTCGGTTTTACAGTGAGAAAAAGTATGTGGAACAAGGTGGAAATTCTATTGGACCAAGACTAGTTAGTGAATTACCAATAGCTGCAATGAATGTGAGTTCAATGATCTCATCCCCTGTTGCTACTGATTTAAGTCAGCATACGGTCAGCAGCAACGCAAACAACTTGCACCTAAGAGACGGTAGTTATACTAAAACCTTCCCTCACATTGTTTTGCCTTCACATACTCAACATCAAGCAGTTGCCAGGAGTCGAGAGACATTTACTGTTCCAGTTTCAACCTCAGATAAAGACAACAAACGTTATAGTATTGGCGAGTTCAAACACACAGTATGGGGTGGTTTTGAAGCTGTCCCCCCTTTAATTGCTGATCAGCAACACATACAGGGGCGCCCTCACCAGCACCATCACCCTTACGAAGCAACGTTTTGTTCTGAATGCAATCCAGCTGGTATTTCCCCTCATGCAGGGGTTGGAAGTTATGAAATGAGCCCCTTGTTGCTGAAAGACAATGACGCGCTTGTCAAACAAGAAAGAGATCTCCGTCACCCAGCAAGTATCCAAATGAGATGGGGAGAAAAGAGCTCCGCAGCTTTTGACAAAATGTTGGGTACCATGTACAAACCGACGGTAGAAAAAGAACCTTACTATATGAAGCCACCCCCAGTGGATTTAGATGAAGTGAGTACTAAATATATCTTCACTATATGTTACACCTGTTAACTTTAAGACGGAAGAACCTCATATACAGTAGGTTAAACCATTTTACCTACGTTTACTATTTGAAAAGATGTTTCCATTAGCCTGCCGTCAGTTAAGGTTTTATTTCGAGTTGGTTCTATTTGAATTTTTGAACAATCATGTTTTGTGCAGGTCACATGTAGTTGTCTTGATTTTGAATAATGGCGCAAACCTTTCGGTAACTTTGAGCATGATGAAATTACTAACTTAGCCTACTAGACATGACCTTTGTTAGCGGGTTAACAACCATACTTTGAGTTACTTGATAGGAAAGCAAAATATTGTGATAGAAAAAGCACTTCTGTTGTAGACTCGTGTAATTAATACGTTTTAGCAGCACTGACTTTGCTTGCTTTGGTTTGTTGTACATGTAGCCTATTTGTTTTTTCAAGTTGTAGCGGAAAAGACACGGACTAATAAGTCTAACTAGATTAGCATATGCTTCAAAGCAGTTTGGATAAAAAGCATACACTTTTTGGGTAAAAACCACATATTCTGCAATAATCCACTTTATTTCAAACCGCGTAATGCTAACCTAAATGATTATAGTCCGAGATGTAGGCTACATGTCAAACGAACCAGATGGGCCAAATCGTCCCCTGGAAAAAATAAAGCATCAAAATTGTGTCTGGTTAGGAATCCATGTTTGTTTAGTTTTATTGCAAAAGCAAGTCATCAACTTGTTGTATCATTACCGAAAAAACTTCTTTTTATTGTTTATTAATGTTTACTTAAATCTCGCTGGTAGTGACAATAAATAGACATATAATACATTGGTGGTGTGGCAAAATTCCGATTAAAGTTCTAAAAATGTGTAAAACTTCATCGTTTTATTGATCCGCTACACTGACAACCAACGCAGGCTGAAACGTTGCTGTGTTGTGGATATGAAGCCTACCTAGACGTGGTTAGTGATACTCTTTCTAAAGGAAGAGCTTTCTAAATTAACGTAATATTTAGACGAGGAGCAGAAAGCTGTTTTTAAAAAAAACGAATTTCCGAAACGTGCCCACGGCTGTTCTGATATTGGTCTAACTTCCTGTTTCATAAAGTTGTGCAAGTTAGTTTTCCATGCTCACGAGCTGTGGTGCTTCTCTATGAAAAACAACGTCACGAATGCAGGCAGACTTTACACGTCACAGAATTATCTACACAGTCGTATATTTTTTTGATTTTCGAAGCTTTATGTGTTAAAACCACTTCTAACTTGATGTCTGGTTTGAATGTGTTTTATACTTTTTACAATGAAGAAATTTAAAATAAAAAATATAAAAAATGATCTTGTCTATCCTACATCGATATACTTCAATGGTGTACGTTCTGCCACGTTGCTACGATGTCTATATTTGCAGCGGTGTTACCAATTTTTTTTTGATAAATTTGTGAGGTGATAGTTGAAGAGATGACCGCCAGCGATATGTTGTTGTTAATTTCAAAACTGAATAATAGTTTCTGCATCTTGTATACTGTAGGTATGTTAGCACGGTAAATATACGTACAATCGTGTAGTATCAGCCTTCAGCAAGTTGCAAGAAAATTTTCCTTGTGTCAAATCGTTGTGTGCAAGTTCATAGCAAAATGAGATATTTTTACACTGAACCAGCCTCTGATAAGTGACCGCAGATCCAGCTGACTTGCAATTTTAGAGCTTAGACAACTTTGTCGATTAGAGATTGGCAATATCGTGGTAGAAGCTTCACACAAAGAAAAAGTAACAAACAAAAGGCACTTTCTTCTTACCGTCGTAGACTTGTTTTGAATCTCGTGTGCTTCGTTCGCTTGATGAGTCATACAATGGCAGTCTTGATAGATTCAGCTGCTGAGACAAACCAGTTTTACATTTTTTTAATGTTTTTAGATGTTGAATTTAAGCAAAAATTTCATTATTTTACAAGAGTAGACTCCGTGTTTGTTTCGCAACGCTCAAACTGTTGTTCGAGTTTTTCCTTGCACATTCAACCAAACCGACATTGATCAAAAAATTCCTATTTTGTATTTTCTTTGCCTAGGCTTGTTATGGTCAACGGGCACGTACATCGCTCGAGTCGAGTCTAAATAAAACTTATCAAAAACAAGCTTGCGACATTTTATGATGAATGTGTGAAAACACCATGACAGGAGTGTAATTTTCGTGTGTTAACTATCTCATTGTTATCGATAGTGCATCATAATTTTTCACTTGACCACATCAACTATATTTCTGTCATCAAAAATACGAACATTGTGAAATGATTTAACCAAGAACACTTGCTCATCTTAAATCGCTGATCTTTTAAATATTTTTTATCAAAAAGATATTTAGCTGTAGGTTCATTTATTGATTTCTGGGTTTATTTCAAAATGGCGTAAACATTCAGAAATTTTTCTCTGTCGAGTAATTAGATGAAATGGTTTAAAGTAATGCAGCTTGTTTGTTGTCTTCGAGATGACAGGGCTGTTCGTAAAAAAATATTTTGATATTCCCTTCATTTGGGCAATAATATAAATCGTATTTTGTTTCTTGATCAACTCGAAACACAAACAAAAGGCACGAAACAAACTGGTGATTTTGAGCCTGTTTTTTTTTTAAAAAGAAATACCAAACATCAAGTTGACGAGTGTTTGAAACAAAACTATTTCGAAAAATCATTAAACAGAACAAAATTTTGCTCGTTTAGACGCAAGGAATACCCTTGAGTTAAATTCTTTTAAGTTTAGGTTTCTCGGCAGGCGATTGTAGCAAGAATTGACAGCGATAGACGCCGTGTTTCGCCCATGAGACTTCTTCACGATTCTTTTAAAGTTGTTTGTCTTATGAACATTGAAGCTTTACTGTATTTTATTTCGAAACAATTTTCATTACTCCGAATTCTTCCGTGCAATCACTTAGAATCGAAAGAACATTCGTTTCAATCAGTTTTCCTAAATATTTAAAACTAAACTCGGTGTTGTTGTTGACAGCTTTCCGAAGATGAAAGAGAACGAATGAGAGTGAAGAGAGAACGAAATCGTGTCGCTGCCGCCAAGTGTAGGAATCGGCGAAGAGAATTGCTTGAGCGTTTAGAGAAGGTAAGCTTTGAATTGCAAACTAACCATAATTTCTGTTATACTTAAACTGGTGAGTTTGCGTGGACATTTTTGTGCTGTTACGTTTTGCTTTAGGTTTTTTATACTACATCAAAACAACTGAAGTAAAAAAGTTACATTTCTATGGCCTATTTGTCTAAAATTATCAAATTGTAGCCTATGCAACTTATCAGCACTTTTGCCTACAAGCTACTTCAAGTTTTGCTGAGACTTTCAGCAAGTGCAATCTTGAAAAAAAATATGGCGGAAGCACTGCAACCCTCTCAGTTCATCACAGCAACCTTTCAATAACCTTTCGTGAACCTTGAAGCCGCAAGTACATAAAATGCGGAAAGTTTAGTTTCAACAATATTCGTATTCCATTAGTACACACACAGGAAGGTGACCACCTGGTCTTATCATGATCCCATTGCTGCAGCTGATAAAGTTGATTCTGCTCAGCTAGCAGTTTTGCGACAGAATGAAGTGAATAGAAAGCTTGCCAGATAACGCCTTTATAGATCTTTCGTAATTTGTTTCCTTTCAAAGTTTTACACTCAATTAGCCAATATATCCAGAGCCACACAATTTTCCTCGACAATGCATAGTTTTTAATAGAAACTTTCTTTTGAGTGTCTTCGTTTGCGAGTACAAATGAGTCATCGTAAAAAAAAAGATTTGCAAAACCATACCAACCGAATCGAATCCTAAGCTCAAGCAGTAAAACCATGGGCTACATTTATTTTTGAAACTTTGTTAATTGTTACTCTGTTGAACAAGGGCATTCAATTATCAGGGCAATCAATTATCAGCATTATTATTTATCACACATAAAATTTATTTGATGCAAAAAATGGATAAACTTTAAGCTTCGTTGAAATCATATCCAGAGGCAGGATTAAGCACTAAATGGTTTCTCTTTGGAATGTTTTTCTTCATACGTAGCTAAATTGATTTTTGTTTTCCTGACAAAAGAGCACAGTGCTAGGCCGAAAGCGTTCAATCTATTTCTTCGCATAAATTTGTCGATATTTTAACCCAGTTGATTTTCATTGAATTATGTGTTTATTAAATGTGACAAATATTTTATACGTTTTTTCCAAGCAAACAATGCATGTGTCTCAAATTTACAATTTACTGAAGAAGTCTTCATTGTGAACTTTTAACTTTGTGTTATATTTCGAACTTATTTATCCCATTCGTTTCTAGAAAGAAGCAAAATGTGAATAGTGCGAAAAGACATAAAAGCATTCGCGTTGTAAAAGCAGCTTTTCGTAATTACACGCTTTCTGTCTTTAAGGAGATGATTTTTTTGAAAAATAACTTGGAAACACTGTGATAGGAGAAGGTTATGAACTTTTTTTTAAGTGTTAAACCACTTTAGAGATTTTAATTTGCAATTAAAAACTTCAGAAAAAATTTGATACAAAGAATGCAACAAAGAATTAATTGTGGCGAATAACTTTTAACAAAGTAATCTGCTTGAAAACCCCCTCAAGTACGTCGCCGTACTTAAAATCAATTCTTGCTAAGTGGAAAATCTTTTCCACTCTATAAAATTAAGGAAATAATAGGTGCTTTTGATTATTATTATCAAAGATTTATGCCATAATTAATACAACGTTGAGATATTTATAATTTTTCCTTGTTTAAAACCCATTGTCCTATAACTAGATTATGTTGAACCAAAGAAAATAACGTTTTTCTGGCAAAACTGCAGTTTCTTGTTAGGTCGTAGTTAACCGGAAATTGGCGAAGAACAAAAGAAAATCATTCCATGCCAAATTTGAAACGTTGTAATTTATAAATTTTATAATGTTTGCTCATATCTCAATGGCTCGTTTTTTTTTAAAGTCGACAATGCGCCACTTAATGTTGTGTGATGTTAAAACAACGTCACTGGTGATAATAGTGATATCTAAAAGAAGAAATCCAACCTGAATACCCACCAATACTTAAAAACAACTGTGTTACAAAAAAGAACAGACGATTTAAGAGGAGTTGTTCACAAAGCGCTGGACCTTACGTATCACTGGTTACAAATTATTTCAAATATCAGTAAGTAGACATTTTAAAACGGAAGTGTCTAATTCGTTTTGTTGCTTGCTACGTACGGTATAATCAGGGGGATAAGTGCATTGGAATTCCTTAATAACATAGGCTACAACCCTTGTCTCCCATGGCAGCAACCTACTAAACTTCATCACAATATAGTATCGAATAGCACCTTTTGATTTAAAATTAATTGAAACTTCGACACTATATTGAGTTAAATGAACAAAAGTGGTTAAGTTTTGTTTACCATCTTCATGATCTTTTCAGAATAACACGACATTCTAAATAGGTGAACTTTCTGTTTTAAGCTTATTTGGCTGGTTAGCTACAAGCTCTTAAAACCCAACAAGTCCATCAATATTTTTGTGTTTATGGACGTCCTTTGTGGATTAGCAGGTTAACGCCACAATAATACAATTAATGGTGCCTTGGGTTGTTTCAAAATTTATTTCGAATTTTGCGAGTGAAAGATAGAAAATGATTTCTTTCAGAGTGATTTCCAAAACTTCATTTTTTTCCAATTAGAAGTGTCTTCTGAAGAAAAGTTGACAATTTTTGTATACAATTTCTGGCCTTTATAGCAATCGAATTCGTTGCCAATTCGTCTCATTACCACATAAAGGTTTGCAACGTAGCCTACCATGCAATGAATATTTAACTTTACTGAATAGATGCCAAAAAATTTGTCCTCATAACTTCAATTCAAGTTGCACCATTTCTCAGGAGTGATTTGCATAGAACAAAAACTTGCCTAACACAAAACATGAGAAAGAGTTGTTTGTAAAATTGCTTTAAGACTACTTTGGTATCATTAACTTAGTTTTTATGTTTCTCTTCCATGTGATATTTTGGTTTATGGAGAAAGCTAAACACCCTACCAGCAAAACCCATCCGTTTTACACTTATGCTAAACCTCTGCAAAAAAAATACAGCCAGCTCCGAAGTCATGCAAGTTTTTTTTGTTATTATATTTTTTGTCGTTGTTATTATCCAGGAAAAGCTTAAACCTTATCAGAGCATTTACATTTACACAAATAAATAAAGGATCAAGCTTAAACACATCAAATTACCAGAACAAATATTAAGTCAAAACGAGTATGCTTATTGTGAGCACAGTCTCAACGAATCGCTTTGGCAATGAGTTCAAAAAACTTTAAAACTTGTCGCATTTAGCGTTTGCTAAAAATCAAACAAGCATGCTACTGCTACAAAAGAGTGTCGAGACAGCTTTGAGATATAGGAGGTTAAAAAAACTGTTTCACTGCCACAACCATCAGAAGCATCAGCAACCTATCGCGTAAGAGAAGCTTGATAATTGCAAGAAGTTATCAAAAGATGGTTTACCTCTCATTAATGTCACGAAGGAGGATGTCGTTTTGGTTGAGGCAAAACACGTTTCAGCAGCAAACCAGGTATTCTGACCTGGTGGAGGAAATCGAGTGTTTCATACATACACAAAAAAGTGAAATACAAAAATATCACCGCTCTTTTGTTTGCATCCTGACTTTGTTTTCTAATTTAATCCTCTGCTGTTGTGGTTACCAAGCGTAAAAATGACGTCATTATATCCCTTTTTGGAGAAACCTGATCCTTTTTGAAGAACAACCAAATGAAGAGTTTATTTGTAACTGTACGACACGTAATAGGTAGGCTCAATAATAAAGAAAGTTTCTCTACAATATTAAGCTTCGCTTTTCTGTGTAAGTTTAACTACTTATCAAAGTGATGGAAAGACATAAAAAGTAAAAGTAAAAGACTTATGTCAAACAGATGCCTCTTCTGAAAGTGTGCCAACAGCAGACCTCTCACATGATTGTGGCGCATATATGACGGAGACATAATACTCGTCGCTGAGAAAATCAGTGCCTTTGCAGCAGACTAAAACAAGTCTAGCCAACATCCGATCACAAATAGTAAAGTTTAATCAATCAAGAATACTGTAATACTGTGAGATACTGAACGCCAAGGTTCTGAACTCAATATTCACGCTGAAAGTACCTACATTTCGTCAAAAGCCATATTAACTGTGATAGAGATCATACCAACAAGCCAAAATAGAATCACTATTTTGTGTTCAATTTATTCTGTTCAAACCAATTTTTAAATACTAAACAATTGTCTTATTGACTTTGACCATACAAACAAGGAAGCTCAGCTTTTCATCTACAACTATCCAGGTATACTGCATACCGCATATATTTTTACTGAGGTACCAGAATAGTATTGAGGTAGGCTACCGGTATTAATGTTTCTGATAATTATTGTTATTTTTCGTAATTGTTTACAAGATGCCAGAAATCACAAGTGGAACGCAAAAACTGTAGGCTACAGAATGAAGTTTGCTTGATATGACAGTCTACAATCAAATTTAGCATTACAATCATCGTAGAAATATCATCATTGCATCACCATTACCATTCCATAGAAGTAGAAATTCCAAAATAGTGACGTCACTTTGCTTGTGAATTATTGAATTATTGTTTTATGATAACCACAAACTGCGGCCAAACCTGTCATACTGTGAGACGTATGTAGATGGTGTTGTTTCGGAGTCTTCATAACTTGTTACAGAAAGTCCCCATTCAATACATTCAAGAGCTCAATTTCACACCCACGCTAAAATTGAGATGAGATAAACTACCGTAAGTGTTGGTTTAGGTTACCTGAAGCATAAGTAAACAATTTCACATCGATGCAACATTTTAAGACGTCCAATTGGTGAAGAATTCTTTGCCGAAGCACTTGAACAAGAATATCATTACCAGCAACGTCATATTTGTAACGTAGAACCAAGCTTTCAAATGCTACCTGTTCTGTTGTTTGCGAATATGTAGCCAGCGGTAAGCAATACTGTTCACCATGTGAGATTTGTTAGTACATTGTCAGTGGAGGATGCAGAAAAATCTTATCTGAAGACGTTGTTAATTCCATAACGTTGCATTATATTAGGTTGACCTACTCTGGTTTACTCTACAATAGAAACGAAAATAGGCCTATGAATACATCGCTGGAAAAGCGCTTGAGACGTAAATAAAAGTAGGCTAAGTTTGTAATTTTAAAGTTAAAAATAATTCACTCTGGATTAATTTTGTGCTGGTTCAAAACTTCGGGCTAGTTTTAGCTGGCAACTTAGCTTACCCTTGACTTAATTAAAAGTAACCTAACATTTTGGTGATGGTTTTTAAAAATGTTTGCTTACACTGTTATACAGTATAATTCACTCTACTCTCATCATTGCATTCCGCATACCGTATTTTTGAAGATATCTAGTTTAATGTTACCAGCAAATGTCACTACCGTCAGAATCACAACAAATGTTTTGTTTACACAACCACTGTAGCAAAGACTGCAAGTTCTTGTCAATCAAATCTCATGCTGCATTAACCTATTTTGTATTTTAGGAAGCGGAACAGCTAGAACGAGAACAAGAGGTTCTAAGAGACAATGTAAAGCGACTGCAAGCTCAAAAGAAAAGACTCGGTACGATGCTTGACAGCCATGAGCCAGGATGCTCAAACAACGTTGATGAAAATGCTGCAAAATCCGCCTCCGTGGATGCCGAGTCATCCATCAAAACAGCATCACCACAGTCACTCTAAGCCGTAGATTCGAAAGCCGATGCAATATCTTTTTCTGCTCATGATAAATCAAAATGCGGACGTCAACAGGTGTCTTTGTAGGCACCAGAGGCATTAACGAAAACACTTCATGCATAGCTAGCTGTACCGGCTGTTCTGTTCGCTGAAGTTGCCTATAGTTTATTGCTCCAACTGTCTACAACATAGGCTACATTGTTTTTGATTGATATTGTTACTGTGTATTTTTATTATTTTGTAAAAATTAATGTTCCGATTGGTTTGAGATATGCTTTAAGAACGACTTTCTGTGCATTATCCATGTCGTTGCCAAGTAACTGTGTTATTTTGTGATTGCAACTATTCAGGGAATATTTTCTATCATTTTTTGATGATGTTAAAGAAAGCTATAAGCATTTTGAACTAACATTTCAGAAAGTTATTCATAACTGCTATCTTTTGAGAAATACGCGTGTTTGATTATTTTTACTGGATCACTGTCAAATACATCTAATTTATTACTTTATGTCTGTACAAAAAGTAATCAGATTTTTCACGATGAATTAATAGCCTGCTGTGTATTGAAGGTTCTCAAACTGAGATCTATGGATCCCTTGGGGTGCGTGCGCAAGTTTTAACCCTTAGGCGGTTGGACTCCTGGAGTCTTGCTCAGTTTGGGGGGGGGGCTGTCAATTCTTCTTATGCTTTTGGAGTGATATCTCTGTTATTTTTTAAGGCACGGTTTCAAAATTTGGGATTCACTTTGTAAAACTATTCACGCAGAGCATATCCGAAAATTAAAACTATGTAAATTTTAGAACTGCTTATATACGTTGAAATGTTGATGTGACTTATGACGTTTGAATTATTTGGTATTTTTTGATAGAGTAATGAAAAACATGCATTGCAATGTTGTGAATAATTTTTTTTTACAAAATCTCAATTTAAATCATTTGATTAACGAGACATGGGCCAAATTAATTGCTTTCATCCAGCTGGTGGGAAAATTTTGAACAATAGAATATGAAATATTTCAGAGGATGTGCTGAGAAATGCCTTATATCTCTCAATTTATAACCTTTATTCGCTCAAAATTTCAGCTCAATAGAGGTGAATAAAAGTTAGGAAAAGTCAAGAAATCTCGTAGTCGCAGCCTCAGTGGTTTTAGAGATACAACTGTTGATACAAAAAAGTTGAATTGACAGCCCCCCCCCAACCTTCAAAGGGTCCGCGCAACACTTTTTATATTTATAAACTTATAAATTATGTTGACCAATTTTCCTTCTAAATGGTTCACCTTTGTTAAGTTATTAATTGATATCTTCACCTTAAAAATTAACACTTGTTAACATTATAGTAAATAATTTAAAAAATCATAACTATGACTAACAATTTTTCAACATTGTAATTTGAATGGACAAGTAACTTATTACTTATCATACTCTGCCTTTATGAGCAACAAACAAAATTTTATATCATGCATCAATATTTTTGTTACCTTCAAGCAAATAAAAATAATTTAACTGTTATAAATGTTCGCTGTGTTAATGTGCAGAAAGTAACACGTACAAACACAATTTGCACATAAGATGATTATGCAAATCTTTGTGATGTCAGTTTCATGTAATTACAGTATTTACTGTTCAATGTGAAAAAACAAATTCTAAAAATTAATTTTAAAGTTTCTAAAATAACTTTGCTCAACAAAAATAACTAAAAAACTGACTCACTCGAAGTGACGTACAAGCATTTTTTCCAGTTTTAACGTCGTTGCTGCTTGAAAACTTTTGTTTGGCTTTCCGCAACTTGAGTCGAATGAAGTTAATTGTTCAAACCAACGTTGGCCACCAAACTTGTTAGTATGCACGCAGTAATGTTACATAGCCTACTTTGTTTTCACGCCTTTATGCAAGTTGTTATTGTTGAAGTGGATGCTGTCAATTCTCTAAATAATAAATACTTTGCAAAATAAAATAAAATTGCAACATTTTTTTTGAAATATGATATTTACATAATATGTGTTGCTGGTTTGACTAATTTCAATACTAAAAGAATTCTTTTGAAAGTCGTTTTTTCTTTTACTGTTTCTGTATTTACTTTTTTCACAAAGCGTCGTCATTCTGCTTGCATGGAAGTCTTTGGAGGGTAAGGTTTAAACCAATTCTAGATTTTTGAATAAAAGTTTTCAAGTAGCCTAGTGTTATTAATGTTAAAGTAAAAACCTTGCATTGTACACAAAGTTTGTAATTTTATTTTCTGCTATGTGTATAAATGAAAATCCAAATAGGCTTGTACTGTTTTTTACATTTCCAGCTAGCAAAATTGGTCATCTTTGCATTGGTTTAATTGACTTTGATTTTATGTCACTGAACATAACCCGCTTTATTAAAATTGCAAATTTTAGACTAAAATTGAAAACCGTAGCCTAAGCGGAAAAAGTTTCAGTTTCACATCGTTGTAAGAGTTGGAGGTGTTGAAGCGATGTGAAAGCGAAAACTTTGCTTCATCATCATGAAGCAGAGGTACGCAATAAATTTTCTTTGAATGAACTTCAACAAAGTCCACTGAAATCTATAGCCTACGTCTTACGTCTGATGTTTACAAGTTCACAATATTTTGCGAACATTAGCCTACGTATAACTTACAACCAGTGTTGCTGCGTAACCTTTCAACCCCCTCGATTTCAGCTATTTTAAGCCTTGGAAATGTTTCTCGTGTGTTTTACTTTAGTGAGAATGTTTTCGGTTTTTGTACAGTCGAATTTGCAAGCCTGCATGCACAAGGAAACCAAAGAAATCATTTGTAGCTTTTTATAACTTAATTAAAAGTATTCAAGGACAAAAATACTGTTTGTGCAGCCGTAGCCTTTTCTGCATTGTTTTTAACCTAATTGTTCTATTTATGCATTTCATCATCTACTATTATTACTTACGTTTTTGTCGATTTATTAAGCATTTACGAACAAAATTTAAGCTATAATCTGATGTATGGTATTACTATTGCATGCAATTTTAATAACAGTAAATGTTGAATTCACTGCTTTTGTTCCAAAATAAATAAAATATAAGTTCAAAAAGTTTTCTCTAAAATACATAAGTTGGCAATTCTGACTTGAAGACAAAACTTCTCGTATGTAATGAGTGAATATTGAATCTTTAATCTAGATTTATAGTACAGGAAGTATTGTATTGAAACAATGTATTGCACCCTACGGTTTGATGTCATAAAATCATTCAGTTTACGAATTAAAAGTTTGCGTGAAATTGATGCTTTGACCATTTAACTAGGCAACACATTTTCAAAGTTAACCCAAAATTCTGAAAATCGTAACGTAAGTAGCGTAATTTTTAAACTCAGATCACCATACAAGAAACTCATTTTAATACAAACACACATTTTCATACAGGATCTCTTTGTAGGCTCTGGTTGGTGCTTTAGCAAAGGGGTTGACAACCACCGGGCCGCCCAAAACCAATGCATAATTGCTAAAAAAATTGCAATATTTTTATCAACTGGGGGGTTGCTAAAATACAGATTTCATTTTTAATAATTAGTATCGGTAAGCGCTTGCTGCAAAAATACTCAAACAAAAAAAACAAGAATTTCATAAAGTTTCCTTCAAAAACAGCAACGTATAGGCCAAAACACAAAATTACGAAGTAGGCTGGGCATAACAAACACACTACGGGTGTCACTGACTTCCATAATCCCTATAGGTCGAAACAAGTTAGGCTATTGCTGCGAAACAAGCCTAGGGCTTTCATTGTTAAGATGACTGAATGAGTTGTAATATTTGTGCATGCAACAAACATATGTATTTTACCGATGGCCGGTCCGCAATATTATGCCTGCCTCAAACCGCTTTGTAGTTCGAAAAAGGTTGCCTACCCCTGTTCAAGCAAACAGTGCAGATGTCATGCGACTCGGCGTGAATTGGTCAAGTAGCACATCTTCACTGCGTCAAGTGTCTAATTGTGTAGACGACATCAGAAGAACGGGATTTAAAAAAAAAATCTTGGCAAAGTTTCTCATCGTTGCTTCAAATGCAATATGCCTTTATGCCCAAAGCACATGTTGAAACTATGTATGTTAGGCCATTCATGACATATGTTTGTCAGAAAATGCTTGTAAACTGAATTTTTCATAACTTCCCGATCATTCGATGTGTGTTGATCCAGAATTGTGGTACATTTCATTTTGAATATTGAAAAGTAAAATTAACTTTTCTTACATTGCCACGACATTGCTAGACTCAAGTTAAACAAATTGACCAAAAAGCAGCCAGCCTAGGCAGAAAAATTGGCTTTCATATCGTTTCAACCTTTAGTTACATTGAAAAGCATTAAAAAGAAGTTATTTTTTCTAATTTTAAAACATTTTGGCAGGTTGAAATGAAAGCTAGGCTACACTCTGTGAAACGCCTGACAAAGCAGCTAACTGGAAATCGTGTTACCTATACTTTTAACCGAGCCAGCAAATCAACCACTTTCAACAATGATTTGACGTCTGCAGATGTTGAATCAATGTCAAAATTACCAATTTTATCTGGCTGGGAAAGAATGAAGTTTTTTCAACCAGAAAATCAATCTGCGAACTTTGAATCAATGTAAAAAAACTGATTTGCTGGCTGGGATCGCGACAGCTACGGTACTTTATTTTTTCATTCCTCTTGCTTTGTCCTGAGATTGAGAGATACTACGATGCTAAGCAAGCATGACCACATGCGGAGAACCCATTAGTGCAATTCAATAACCTCAAAACCTCTTGATGTAGCATGAATATGAAAAATACTGTATTTATTGTAAGTTAGAAAAAATAATTTGTTTCAAAGTATTTTTTTGAATGTTCACAAATCATCAAAATTAAACTTCGAACGAACGAAATCGGACATAAAATGACTAGGCCAAAATGCCAGAAAAATGCGTGCTTTTAGATCTATTTTGCGACACACGTTTTCAGAATGCACATTACACAAACTAAGCTATTGTTTTGAAAATAAATAATTAAAATGTAAAATAAAAGCATTTCACTATGTGCAATTTGTGCATGCCAATTTTCTCAAATGTGCGATATTTAACGGCTGAGTTATAAACCATTAGGCCTAATCAGGGCGGCCTCAATGGCCACGTCTCGTGCTTTTCGCGTGTCTTTGAAACCAATACCAGATAGGGTTAAAGGCGAAGCCTCAATTTCATGTTCTTGTTGAAGAAAAACAGCAGCATATTACGTTAAATTAAAAATTTAGACTACCGCTAAAAGAAGTACCGGTAGCGATTGAGTAGCTTCGAGCTAGAATTTAGTTTAAAAATGTGAAGGAAAAGAATACGTCATGCTCGAGTAGATGTTTGCATAGTACATATAGCCTCATGGGCTGTATTCACAATAGGCCTAGTCAGGCGGGGATTTATGGGGAGGGCCCAGGGCTCCCCCCGAAATTTTGTGAAGAATTGTTGAAATTGTATGTTTCCGCATCAAATGGTTTGATATGCTTCTAAACAGCTGATATTAGTACCACGGTGGGCTTAACTTATCCTGGGAGGGGGAGAATATTTTTTTCTGGTTATTATTGTTGAAATTATCCATCGATTAGACTCCGGTATTTTCTTTCATACAACTTCAAATACATTTTAATAGTAACTTTTGTTGGAGCTGACACCAACGCTGAAACAAATGACGTCAGCTGAAAAAACCTGAAACCTTGAGTGGCTGTTTTATATTTTTTAGTCTTCATTATAATTTCAATCAATTAGGCTACCGTAGCCTATATGGCTGCAAACATAGGCTACTGGTCACAGCGGTAAACCATAATCTCTTCGTGGGAAAATTGTAACATAAGATTCCGGATCCGTTCGTCTGTATGTAATGAACGAAACAGAAACACTCCTTTGAAACGTCTATTCAAAAAGTGTATTTCTGTAAAAATAGCCTCAAAGTTGTCGAAAATGGGGTGCAACGCGATACACCACTAAAAACTTGTCACTACAATCCAAATTACTTAGATAAAAGACGGAATTTTCGTCCAGCTGGCAAGCACTAAGCAGACAGGTAAATATGCCTTTAACTTTCAAGCAACCATTTTACGAATGACTAACTTAGAATAATTTGCGATATCTCAAACTCAAGTAAACAGTAACTGTGACGCAATAATGAAAGACATTGTCATGCAATTCAAACAGGTGTTCAAAGGTGGTGATGCAATGTTTCATCAGGTCTTACGAACGATGGTGCAATATTTGGACATTTTCTAGCAATTTCCATGACGTAAGATGCCAGCTAGGTTAAGTAGACCATAACGGTTTTATATGACGTTTGATTTGGTGAATAATTGTCGGGAACACATACAAATATCCGATTGGTCATGGACACTGCATAGGCCTAGGCTACATGGTTTTAAACCAGATTTCAAATTTACTTGGTTGGTTGTTTTTTTAGAATCTGTAACCTCGGACTGACAAAGCCTTGATAGGTTATTCCTGATAGTTTCGTAGGTCGCCTACTTGTAGAAACTCTTGAGGAAGGGCCGGTTACCGAGATTGGCAGAGTGAAGTTTCCGATTGTTGAAGTGTTGTTGCCTGGGAATTATTTCATTCGTTAGGTGCCGCTGAATGGAGAACAGTCCTGAAATGCGTTTCTGAAGCGCATACCTCGAGAGCCGAACCAGCGCCACGTGATCTTAAGCCGGACGAGTAACCACTGAGCTAACAGGGCTAACGTGCATGCTTTAGCAATTTTTATTCAAGCAAAATTTATTTTTTAAACATTCACAATTAATGAAAATGGCTGTTTTAATGTCTATTTTATAGCATAATTATCGCATATGTCGTGGTATCATTGTTCATATCTGTTTTAGCCTATCTTTTTCTTTCATTTTAACTGATTTTCAAGTTTTCTGCCCCCTCCGCCAAAAGACACTCCTAGATCCGCGCCTGGCTAGGCTATATGGTTAGAATAGCCATTTCGTATTTTTTTTATGCAGTGGTTATTCTTACCATAATATTCTAAAGATAGCTTCAGAGCCTATCAGCCTATGCAATATGCACAATTGCACCTGTAGCCTACACTCGGCAGCCGTGGCTGAGTGGTTAGCGCGTTGGGCTCGCAGTCGAGAGTCTGCATGTTCGACTCCAGCCACCCGCACTTGCTGTTGTTTCTCTGGGCAAGAAACTTTACGATAATTGTCTCTACCTAGTGATCGATTTCGAGTAATGGGTAGTACCAAATTTAAGTCATAAGTAGAGTAGACAACCGGAAACAGACATTGCAGTCGGCTGCAGCGTGGGTCAGGTGTATGTCGGAAGGCGTACACCGATGCATAGCGCTCAAGTCCGCTTTCCCGCAATGCAGGATAAAGATAAACAAACAAACAAACAAACTCAAGCAAGACACATTGTTTGTTGCTTTTTAATTTTTAACACAAAAAAGCTGCCCTTTATAAACTCTAAACTCGACAAATTTTTAACGTGAATGTCCCGTGTCTGTGGCTCATAGCGACTGCATCGGTTTTAGATTACAAAGGGCGTCAGTTTGACACAGCCCATGAGCGTTTTTTTTTTTAGAACTTTATTTATAATGTGCTTTTTTGGTGCTTTCAGCTGAAACAGTATATATAAATAATCAAGGTAAAGTTATTAGAATTTTTTCATTTTGTTGGAGTTGGAGAATTCTCTTGATAAATTTTAATAAATTAAGTTGATAAATCCTCTTGATAAATAGGATTTTTTAAAGCCAAATTTGAAAATTTAGGCTTTTTTTGAACCACTTTGGATTTTTTGGTTTAAAAAAAAATCCAAATGTAATTTGGTTTTTTAGGCTTTTTTTGTTTCATTCAAAAATTTTATGAGTATTATGTTAAGAAGAGATCAAACTATCACAAAAAAAGAAAAATTGCCTTGCATACCTTGAAGTGCCAATTCAATAAATACTAGAACTGAACTGAACTAGCCTAACATGCTGTGATGGGATGAGATGACGATGATTTTTCAAGGCTTAAGTGCTTTGCACTTATCTAAAGTCCTTTCCCAAACTCGTGACCAAACTGCTCGAGTCCTTTTTGATCAGTTGCCAATGAGATTTTTCCAAGGTGATAATGTTCAGGAAATAGAGCAACAATACAGGAAGATAGGCTTTATTGACTGGTTGGTCATCTGAAACTGAAGTAGCCTATTTGCTGGGAAAATCCCAAAAGATACAGCAGATTTTTAGATTGTTGTCAAAACATACACAAATTCTGCAGGTACACATGGATTTGCAAACTTGGCCACATAGGCTATGCTTTTTGTTGTTTAACAGTTCAGTTCAGTTTGTTTTATTTCTGACCACCACAACCACAAAAAAAACAATAGGCTTATGCCAAACATAGCAGAGGTCTAGAAAAAGGTTAACCATGCCAATCTCCAATGTAGTTGTAGAAGGGATTATTTCTACCGTCACTTTGACTTGACCAAACAAAGGAGAGAAATAGAATGAGGTTGCAAATGTTGGACTCATTGCTGAGAATAAAACCGCATTTGCATTCCTCAAAGCAATGCTGTAAACACTTTAAAGTAACACCAAGGATGCTATCTTTGTTTACATCAAAGAACATGTATTAAACTGACAAAGTTGACGAAGGTTCAGTAAACAAAGAAGGTCTTTTGTGGCTGCTGCAAGAAGACGATGATCTCATTTAAATTTTTTGACTAGATGACTGCTAGGTTTGTCTATTCGCTACAGACCCAGTCGCTTTAGAATATTGTTAAACTGTTATTTTTGTCTTTTAGTGTCTTGTCGCAACTGATTTTGTTTCTTATAAGCTAGTGTATAGGTAGCTTTGTGTCTTTTAAGGAAAAAACATAGGTTTGTTAGAGTTTGTAGCAGATTTGGCTTTTTTTTAGGCAAGTTTGGCTTTTTTTATTTTGGCTATCTGGCAACCCTGGCCGCTAGTAGGCTATTACGTTTGAATCAGTTAGGATTGTGTTCAGAGTCTGTATGCTACTGATTTTGCTGCAGCAGCTGTGATTTCTGACTCAAGACTGTTAATAATGTAGAAGCGACAATACTTTACATCCAGTTTTTGTGGTGGAACGTTAACCATATTCGGGTGTTTATTTTTCTTACTTTTTGTGTTACTGGATCGAGAATTAGTCGAAGATTAAAATCATAAACAAATATAGGCTACTTGTGAGCAAGCACTACTCGGTTGAATTTCAGTCAGTGGACAATACAGCAGCAAAGTCGACCTCGTGTCCGATCATTCCTTGCCGACTTCGCCCAGGAATGTCGCCATCACAACGAAAAAACAGTAGATGACAAACATAACAGAGGTATAGAAAAAGGTAGAAGTGACAAAACGCGGACGTTATAGCGTGTATGATAGCAAAGCAGGACAATCAGTTTAAAATATGGCACGGTCGTAACACCTAAAATTTTTATAAATTTAGAATTTTTTTTACTCATTTTAATTGTTAAAGAAAAAAAATTCACTAGCCTTTTTTTCTCTTTGTTTTAAATTTAAAAAGATTATGACGACGCCACGGTTACGATACGACCGTGCCATATTTCAAACTGATTGTCCTGCTTTGGTATCATGCACGCTATAACCTCCGCGTTTTGTCGCTTCTACCTTTTTCTAGACCTCTGCTATGGTTGTCATATACTGTTTTTTGTTGTGATGGTCAGAATTAAATACGGCCATAAAAATGCGTAGTCTAACGATTGAGTCACATCGGGTTAGAATTTAGTTTAAAAAAAAATCACCACTGGTGGTATCAAACTCACACCCTCGGACTGCGAGCCAGACAAAGAGCGCACGCGGCACGGATTCACTTGGCAAAAACAGTTGAATTTAGAAGATATATATGCTCGTTTTTCATGTGTTTTGCTTAGAAAGTGAAAGCGAAAAAAGAAAAACATACGCAGCAAGCGCGCATGCGCAGTAAAAGCGACGTAAATATTAAAAAAATGCATGGAACGGCTGTATTTACGGCGCCGTGAGGCGTTAGTGTAGCCACTTCCTTTTTCTTTAGCAGATGGATTAAACCTCAATCGAAAATCTCAAACTGATTTCATCTGTGTTTTGGTGAACAAGCATAAAACTAAGTTTCAATTAAAAATAAATACATTATGGAACTAAAGATGATATAAAGAAGCTTTCAAAGCCATGGATCACACGACCCAGCTCCTTACTGCTGCTAAAAGTGGAAATTCAAATTTACTGAAAAGACTTTTAAAAGTTGAAGAAAATTATAATTCTATGGACACTAATGGATGTCATCCAATTTATCTTTCTATATCTAATGAACATGAGAAATGTGTTAAACTGTTTATAAAAGCGGCCATAAAAAGAGGTGATAATCCATTGAAAAAGTGGCCTAGTAAATGGAGAAGTTTATTAACTTATGCTGTTGTCGGAGGTCACTTTGACTCAGTCAAGCTGATTTGCAAGTATTATGCCAAGAATGTTCATTTTAGGAAGTACTTATATTGTGATGATATTAATGAAGCTATGATAGAAAGTGTTGTCTATCCAAATATTTTAACATTTTTATTGAACTTCTTTTCTTGGGATCCAGATTATATTTCTAGTGCATTTGGCTATGGGCTATTGATTAGCGCTGCAGAAAAAAATAATTGTGACAGCATGAAGATTTTGATTCGTCAAGGCCTTGATGTCAACAGACAATTAATCATATATCGCTCACAATCTGAGAATGAGCAACATATTTCTCATTTTGAACTTATTAAAAAGTTGATTATTGATGTTGGCTATGATGTGAAACTGATAGATCTTGTTGATGTTGTCGCTTATCGTTTCACTGACGAAAACGTAAACATCAATATTTTAAAATTTCTTGTAGAGCATGGTGCTGATGTGCATGCATGTTGTGAATGCCCTGAACGATGGTTTAATAATCCCACAATTGTTTCAGTTACTCCATTATTCGCCAGCGCTATATATGGAAAACTTGACATTTTAAAGTATTTGTTAATGGTAACTAGCCAAGAAAGGTTAGGACATTGCAATGCTACTTCTCCAGTGATTGCAGCAATTAGAGCAATGCAGTTAAGATGCTTAGAAGTTTTGATTGCTTCTGGATATTCCATTGATGGCCGATTGCAAGGTTGTCAAACTTACCGCAGCTCACCATTCTATGGCTCAAATCTCCTTGAGATCATTGATTTTTCTGTTATGTCAACAAATGGAGTTGAAATGTCAAACTTTCTTGATCTGTTGTTGAAAGAAAATCTCAGTTTAACTACTCATTTTATTGATCTTTCAATATTTCAAGATTTATTATTGAAAACTATTCCAGGATTTTCCAAAGTGATTTATGTTTTAGTTAAATATGGTGTAATTGAACTGCTTTACAGTCAAAACAGCACTTATCGATCATTTTATTGCAGTGTATTGAAAGTGTGTCATGAATATTCTAAAAGAGTGATAGATACTTCGGTTGAAGAACAGTCAGAAGTTTATAAAAGTATTCTTTTGCTTCTCAAGTTAATTCCAGTGTTTCAGCCAAGACAAGATTTCTCAACAGAACATGATCTTCAGCCATTAGTTCTTCCTTTGAAAGAAATTTGTCGACAAAAAATTCGATTTTGCTTATTTCATAAAAATTATAATCTGTATTTTATTAAAAGTTTAAAGTTGCCAGATTCACTTATAGATTTCCTAATGTGTGTGTAAATTTTGTTGTACAATATGTTTTTGTTACTTCTAAGGAGCTTTATTTTATCAACTATGTGTCAAATGGGTTCAACTACATTCATTTGAGTTTAAGTCACAATTGTGTATAGTCACGCCCCTCTGTTGAAACCAGGGTTGAGAAAAACCCGGGTTTTTTTAAAAAAGCCCAACTCGCCCGGGTTTTTTTAAAAAAACCCGGGTTTTTTTTGGGTTTTATTGGGTTTTTTTAAAAAAGACGCAAAAAAGGTAGATTCATGCTTATTTCACCTCAAAACTACTTTTTACGAATGAAGTGCCTTTCACTCACAGTAGGCCTACATGCTTGCATAACTCAATAAAATAATGCACTAAGGCTGTTGTTGCTTGAATGTTGCATCATCCATTAATTTCAAGATCAAGTTGGATGTTGCATCATCCACTGATTTCTATACCGGTACCAAGTTGATTTTAATGTGGACGTGGTAGAAATCACATTATTGCATCATTTGCTTTAGATTTGAAGGCAAGGAGCATTTATGCCATCATGTTTAAATATTTTTTATCATTTATATATATATTATATAAATGTAATATAGTAATGGATGAGCGATTGCGTGGCCAATGGCCATTTAGGCAAATGCTCTGAAACAAGCCATGCGTTAGAATCCAGAATCCGCAATTGGTAAATAGCCTCCTAAATTGCATTTCACATCATATATACAGACTGCAGTAGAGTAGTAGCCTACTTTCACCAGTTTAACTATAAGGCCTTCTTGCATAAATGAGTTTTAGTGTAATATACACAAAGTGGCATTACTTGATTTTTGTGTAGCCTACTGTACAATATCCACTGCGTTTTCAGTTTATTCTTGGAAATTTACTTCAAAATCACATCCTTAGTGTCCTAATTTAAAGTTTGTTTTAAGTGCCTTGTAGTGTTTTTGTTCATTTTTTTAATTTTCTAATAAAAACTGGACAAATATGATGCTCTGGGTTTTTTTATGGGTTTTTTTGGGTTTTTTTAAGTGGGTTTTTTTAAAAAAACCCACCCGGGTTTTTTTGGGTCGGGTAAAATACCGACAACCCTGGTTGAAACGGCATAAAAAATAATTCACAGATTTTATTAAAACATTTAAAGCCTTAATAAATGCAATGCGGTAGTGCAATTAAAATCTTTTAAAGTTAATCTCTGCCATGTCATTAAACTGTTTGTTTTCAATGTTCTCAAATATTTTCAGTTTGTTGCCTTTATCCTAAATTCAGGTGGTGGCAGTGCATGAGCAAACATGATTTGAATGTGCTAGGGCAGGGGTTTTCAACCGTTTTTTGCTCATGGCCCACTAAATTAGTAAAAAAATGGCGTTGGCCCATTAACGTTTAATGAAAAACACCTAATGAAAAACTTCATCAACGAAAAACACCAAGTTTCAACAACACAATAAATTAATCAGCTGAACATTCACACAAATTTAATGAGAAGGTTGTTGCTGTAGTTTGTCTACAAGACTTTGTATTCTGGGTGCAGTCGATGAGAGTGCGCAGCGTATGTCAGCTGCAACTTCAAGTCTGTTGCGCGGCTTGGATCTTATGTTCAATAGGGATGAAAATACTGACTCACACAACCACGAGTATTTGCTGTCGGATGTACCCAGATTGAAGACCAGCGATAAAGGCATCCCTGATTGCCGCTTCTTTGATTTGCACGGAGGTAGAATCCATGAAATTGCAATTGCCACTTAGCGCTTTCAATCGTTGTAAAAAATCTTCTAACGATTCTCCAGAGTTTTGATGGCAAGTGTTGAGCTGGTGTCTGGCGAATACTTCATTTACGGGCTTCACATATGCACTTTCTAAACGCGCAACTGCTTCATCAAAGGTAGCGCATTCACTGATGTAGGAATACACCGATGCATCAATCAAACTGACCAGAATATCGAGCTTATCTTCGGCTGTAGCATTTTCGATCCGACGTAAATAATTTTGAAATGTTTTCCTCCAATGCTTCCATTTCTTGGTGCTATCTGAGGCATTTACATCTAAGTTGAAGGTCGGCGGTCTTAAGCACTTGCTGTCCATTAGTAATCAGTTTACAGTTAATTAAATTGTACTAAAACACATTAGTTTACTTTGACCTTTGTAAGGCTTTAATTAACTGGTTGTAAACTTAACTCTATGGAACATAAAATAACAATAATAAAAGACGCGCTCAAACTAAACAGCATGCAAGCTTCCCAGCCACTGCACTACAATGTGAGTGGCAACTCATCGAGTAAGCAGAGTCACGCAGCAATTAATCAGCCAGAAGCAAAGTAAAGGAAACACAGTAGCAATAATAGTACGCAATAATAACGCAATTTTACGACATTAGGTCTTCACACAACTTCCGGAACAATCGAGTATTTAATGCGCTGTTTTTGATATAATTGATGCTTTTAACGACCACATCAAAAGCGCATTTAAGACCGTCAAGTAAGATTTTTGAAGCTAATGCTGCACGATGAATAAAGCAGTAAGTGGTCACAAGATTAGGTGCTTTGTTCTTTACGAGCGTCTGGAATCCACTCTTGGCACCTAACATGGCTGGTGCGCCATCAGTGCACACACCACACAAACTTGCCCAACTTATGTTCTCTTTATCAAAAAAATCCTCGACCTTAGCCATTACATCTTTTGCCTTTGTGGTGGTTTCCAATTCACTGCAAAAAAGCAGCTCTTTTTCACATTTTTCTCTGTTACATAACGAACAAAGGCCATTAGTTGAGCTGCTGAAGAAACATCTGTTGATTCATCCAGTTGCAGAGCAAACAAACCAAACAATAACTTATCTTTAACTTCGGTGACCACTTGCTCTTTTATATCATTCGCCGTAAGATCAATTCTTCTCTGAACTGTGTTGTCCGACAAAGGAATTGCCTTTATCTTTCTTTCACCCAATACATTTCGAACCATAGCCAGAGCACTTGGCTTTACAAGAGTCTCACCAATATTATGAGCCTTTTTCTGTTTGGCAATGAGTAGGCTCACTTCAAAAGATGCCTCTGTCAGTTTCTTATCTGTACATGCAAACGATCCAGTCTTGTCAAGTCGTTGACGCTTCAAACCGTTTTCCAGTCTTTTAAAGTATTCAATATCTTTGCCCTTAAGGCCAGGATGATTCTTTTCCAAATGATTTTGTAATTTGGATGGTCGCAGTGATTCATTACTCAAAACACGATAGCAAATGACACATTGACCCTTTTCCTCACCTCGATCACTGAATGAAGTAAACCCATACTTTATAAAATCTTGATTGAATTTTCTTTTTGCCATGCTGAATTATTAAAATCTTTATACTATTAAACATTAAATTGAATTATGTCTAAAATCAAAATTGAATTTATTTTATTTAATTACAGTATTTCAAATTCACTGCCCAGTGCCCAATCAACCAACCAAAGTGTACCAGCATCAACGCAAGATAGCAACTTCCATAAACAGTGCAGCATTGTTAGCAGAAATAATGTCGTCACAAACGTAACGTTCTGTGTTCAATGTTCATGATTTCTGATATCGCTGTACAGGCTTGCCAGGTTCTTTTGCCCGAAAATTTTTGTTTGGCATTTCTTAATTTGGCCTTTTAAACATTGTTCACATGGCTAATTGTGGCAATTTCAATAAAACCATGGACATTTTTATTTCCCTCCGTTTTCTTCACAAAGTTTTGCATTAGTGACATCATAAACCTCGCCAAGCAATGAATGAAGATAGCTAAGTTGTGCAATAGCAGTACGTGTAGGCTGAGCTTTGTTGCAGTTTTTCCATTTTTTATCAAATCCCATTACTCCTTAATGAAAAAACCTTCGATTTTGCAGCGGTTTGCCTATTTGGCATTTTTTTAGGTCATTTGGCATTTTTTGACCAGTTGTTTGGCATTTTTTTTATAAGTGGACCTGGCAACCCTGTCGCTGTATGCCAAGCTCTGTGGCCCACTGAAAACAGCGTCATGGCCCACTACTGGGCCATAGCCCATAGGTTGAAAACCTCTGTGCTAGGGCAAACCAATACATAATGCAGCCATTTTAAAGAGACATCACTTGGCTACTGTGCAGACATGATTTTGTAATTTATCATATATAAATTTTCACTTTAAAGTTATTTGTGTACATTGTACAAGTTGCACCTCGACTTTGCAAGTAAACACTTGGTACAAAATTCTGTGTTTTGTACTCGAATACATAATTATGCAGTCCCATATTTACAGTACTTACTACCGTATTTTACGGACCATAAGGCGCACTTTAAATTCTTTTTTTTCCCTCATAAATTGATCGTGCGCCTTATGGTCCGATGCGCCTTATGTATGGATCAAGTGCGGTAGTGCTTTATTGCCTACACTCAAAACCAGTACCGATATACTATTATATATGGTCCGGTGCGCCTTATGGTCCGGTGCGCCTTATATATGAACAAAAAACTAATCAAAGCAATTTATTGACAGTGCGCCTTATAGTCCGGTGCGCCTTATGGTCCGTAAAATACGGTACTTATTTTTTAACCTTTTTTTTTAGAAAAGAAGTAGTTTTGATTTGAGGTTAAACTTGCTTTACCGAAGGCTTGCCATCCCAAGTATATTTTTATTACTAATAGGCTACAAATAATTTCTTACTAATATTACAAATAATCATGTTATAGACCAATATTCTGATTGGTTTTGGTGTCAGAAGCATTCAAACATTGAAAAAAACACTTGTACGGGGCAAAAACTAGGATTTTGATAACCCACCTAACACCCATGCATCAAAAAATATTCTTTTTTATTGTTGAATTGTGTAGTAGGGTTCATTGTGAATTACCACAGCATTTTTTAGTTTTTCACTGCATGTACAATAGAAGTTATGGAGCTCTATAAATGGCAAAAATTGCTACATGCTACCTCCACAAGCGAAACGGTGGTACACAAAATTCAAATGGCCGCCATAGACAAACCCTTTGAGAGGTTGATTTAAAACATGGGATGCTTTCGTTTGGTATCCTAAAACATAGTATTTATATGACAACTCTTTGCAAAGTCTGAGAAGTATTATATTCGGGGAACAAGTCTTTTAGGCGCAGACAGTTAGGCACCAGTCAAATAGGCGCGCACACTATGGCGTCTGAACTCTGAATATTAAGGTGCGGAGCACTATGACGCCCATTCATTTAGGTGCTATTCCTAGTAAAGTCTGCAGATTGTATCAGCTTGGCAGGTAGGGCAATGCTTTTCACACAAAATGTTATGTTGAACAAAAAAATATGTCATGGCTTCCTTGAATAAAGCTGCTTAACGATTTGTTGTGAAATGCATTGCCCTACCTGCCAAGCTGATACAATCTTCAGACTTTACTAGGAATAGCACCTAATTGAACAGGCGCCACAGTGTGTGCGCCTATTTGATCGGCGTCTAACTGTCTGCACCTAAAAGACGTGGGCCCCATATTCGAGATATCTTTCATAATATATTAGTTGTATTCATGTGGAATGACCTTATTTTTTATTATTTTATTTTGTTATCAAACAGCTGTTTAAAACTTTTGCGTTGCGAATCGCTATTGCTAAACCAAGATTTCTTTGCAATTCTTTGCTTAAAAATTACATCTGCAAGTGCAGAAAACACATGCGAATCTCTCAGGGTTGAGAAAAACCCGGGTTTTTTTGGGTTTTATTGGGTTTTTTTAAAAAAGATGCAAAAAAAGGTAGATTCATGCTTATTTCACCTCAAAACTACTTTTTACGAGTGAAGTGCCTTTCACTCACAGTACATGCTTGCATAACTCAATAAAATAATGCACTAGGGCTGTTGTTGCTTGAATGTTGCATCATCCATTAGTTTCAAGATCAAGTTGGATGTTGCATCATCCACTGATTTCTTTACCAAGTTGATGCTACTGTGGTAGAAATCACATTATTGCATCATTTGTTTAGATTTGAAGGCAAGGAGCATTTATGCCATCATGTTTAAATATTTTTTATCATTTATATATATATGTATTATATATAGTAATGGATGAGCAATTGAGCGATTGCGTGGCCAATTAGGCAAATGCTCTGAAACAGCCATGCGTTAGAATCCAGAATCTGTAATTGGTAAATAGCCTCCTAAATTGCATTTCACATATTTCATATATACAAACTACAGTAGAGTAGTACTTTCACCAATTTAACTATAAGGCCTTCTTGCATAAATGAGTTTTAGTGTAGTATACACAAAGTGACATTACTTGATTTTTGTGTACTGTGCAATATCCACTGCGTTTTCAGTTTATTCTTGGAAATTACTGCACAATCACATCCTTAAGTCCTAATTTAAAGTTTGTTGTAAGTGCCTTGTAGTGTTAAAATTTGTAAATTTTTTTAATTTTGCAATAAAAACTGGACAAATATGATGCTCTGGGTTTTTTTATGGGTTTTTTTGGTTTTTTTTAAGTGGGTTTTATCAAAAAGGGTCGGGTAAAATACCAACAACCCTGGAATCTCTACTGCTCAATCTTCTTCATTTCAAAAACAACCCTATCTAAAGCATCATAAAAAATCTAATTCTTGCTCTTTTCTATTGCAAACACTGCACCACCTTGTTCTTCCCCGGTTAAAGCTTGTACCCTTCATGATGGTGTTGATTAATGAGGTGAAAGGAAATACATTATTTCATTTGCTTCTAAATTGTGTGGTTTCAATTTATCACACATTCGTCAGGGCATCTGCCAAATGAGTAAAAAATCCTCTTCATTTCGGCAGCAAAGTGTCTCCTAATTTTTATGGTTGAACCAGTTCAAGTGGAAGATTTCCAAATGGTGGCCGAACATTACTTAAACAAACACATGGAGACAAGTAATTCATCTTTTTGAGAAGGCTTAAGTTAGCTGGTAAGCGCATAAGCAGTTCTGTACAAATTTTTATCAAAAATGTTTGGCATCTACTTTTCACAAAAATCTCAGTTTCCTCAGAGACTGAACCTTCCATCTTTTTCACTCTCAGAAGTTCAGTGAATTGGTATACAAAATCAACCATTCCTAAAGGCCGGAGTATAGACTGGAAATTAAAATCAACACTTAAGCTCACATACTCTTCAGTCTTCATCCACCACTCTTTTCATTATCACAAATGTCAATCCTTCAAGTTCAGCCGAAAGTTTCGAAAAATCAACTTTGTCCTTTTGAAAAAGAAGATTGAGAGACTCAAACTCAGACAAAGTCTGTTTCAGGAAAGTCAAAAACTAAAGATTACATGGATCTGAATACATTGCTGATAATTCATGTGAGACATATTTATCACAAGATGATACAACAATCTGGAAATGGGTTTTAAGATTGTCCCACTGTTCCAAAACACGCTGCTCACAACGGCTACGAGCAAGCCACCTAGTGCCAGATAATGGAATTAACTGGTAAGGCTCCTTGCCATCGTTGATAAGCTTAAAAATACCTGTATATGACTGCCCCCTCAATGATGACCGATGGAACCAATTATACACCTCCCGCAACATATAATCGTTGGATGGCAACTCTTCAGATGCATGTCCGCGTACGGAATGGCCCGTTTCGGTGAGTCCGATTCGGTGAGTCCGATTCGGTGAGTCCGATTCGGTGAGTCTGATTCGGTGAGTCCGATTCGGTGAGTCCGATCCCTTAACGGGGGATTTTTTCAATTTTTTTTTAAAATTATCGGGTACCGTAGCCTAATTATCATTGCCGTTTTAGGGTTAGGGGGTTGGGGTTAGGGGTTAGAGGTTAGGAACTCACCGAATCAGACTCACCGAATCGGACTCACCGAATCGGATTCACCGAATAGTAGCAGACCCGTGCGCGTACCAAGTGCAAAGAATGACAGACACACTTCAGCAATATCAGATTCCGTATGTCTCTTTTTAACAAGGTATAATACGGTATACAATGAATTGTGCATACCACACAGATTTGATGCACCATCTGTGCCTATTGCAATGCAATTATTAATATCAATATTGACTGACTTAAAAAACTCTTGTAAATGTTGATACAATGCCTCTGCCATGGTAGTTGTCACTTCAATTAAATCCACAAAATTTTGAAACAATTTTATTTACTTTCGTGCTATAGGCTAATAACGCACACAAACACAGAGGTGTTTCGTACATGCAACATCCGTCGATTCGTCCACAATGATAGAAAAGGGGGTTTCTCTCATGCCATTTACCAAATCATGCAAAAACATGGTGCGATAACTTTCCTTATAAGGGCTGTGTATTTTGTTCTATGCAATATAAGGTAGTCTGAGCTTGTTGAACCACATAAATTTGTTTTCTTCCACAATTCACTTAGATGATCAATCGACCTTATTGCTGAGTGACATGCCACATGTACAACAAGACGAATTTCCAATTTCAATAACTTTTCACTTTTGGGGGTAAAGACGGATGTAATGGTGGGCTGATCTACCAACTTTTTTACATTTTTTGCATGTTTTGTAGTGACAGCATGCTTTTCTAAGTCGCCCTTATGGGCCCTCAATTCAACTTTACAACACTTGTAAAATGCCTTCTATCCTCCATCGCTCGATTGTAACCAGTTCTTAAACTGTTTTTCTTTCATCCATGTTTCGTTGAAATTTTTGCTGTATTTAGCCCACTTTCCCATTAATATCAGTAGTACAATCTACAATTTAGTGTTAGATAGCAACAGAGTTACCGGTACAGTAAGGCACATTCACAGCAGGCTCTATTGGGTATAGATTAGATTCTCACTACTTTTTCAGCACACTACTTTTCAAGCACTTCTGAGTTCTAACTTCTACAGTAAGAATAAACTGTAAAGACATAGAACGGAGATAATGTAACGCTAGAATAGACTAGAAACTCACTCAACCATGTCCCTTGCTACGTCTTGGAAACATGAAAATGCACTGTAAAATTTGTAAACGACAAATAAAACTGTCAGTAGACGGCAAGCGAAACTTACTTTAAATAGTAAGAAATTTCCGATGTAAAAAAAGTCGCAATCTTGTTATATTGTCGCCAATCTAAATTTAAAAGTGGCCCAAAAAGTCACAAGTCGCCAAGCTCAATTTTTGTCGCAAATCACGTATGGAAAATAGCCCAATAAATCGCCCAATCTGGCAACACTGACTTGCTCTTTATTGCCGATACCTGTTTCAGCATCAATTATACCATATAATTTGCAGCCCTCTCTACGCTACCGGCATTATTCTTAGAGACAAGTGTGAGTTTTATATGAAAGATTTCACTTTGAATACGTGGAGATAACTACTGCACATGATGTTTAAGCTGCTTTGATAATGAATCTTCAGCCAGCCAAAGGATGTCATGGCAACTTAGATACGTAGAAGCTCTAAACAATTTACATGAGAAGGATTTTCAACAAAAACTCTGCTTTCTTTAACACCTCTGGCTAATATTTTGCTGTGCTGTAAACACTCGTCGTCGTCGTCTTGTAAGTGTTTGGGGCCGAGGGTCTATCCTTTTACCACCCCAGATTCACGATGTTTCCGGACTACACTGGAAGGCTAATAGAGAGCAGCCAGTCTTTGGTTTCATCATCCATGACACGCAGACCTTCCACTCCGTTAGGTGGCTTGAAGATGGAGCAGTTATTGATGATGTGGTCTGCGGTCTGTTCCTCGGCACCACATTCACAGGAGGAGGAAGAGGCCATTCCCCATTGGTGCATGGTTGAGCGGAAAAGCCCGACGCCCGTACTGAGACGGTTGAGGCGCACTCATGCCTGTCTTGTTAGTGTTAGACCGGTGGGGCGTGTGTCGGCGTCGGGGATGAACAAATAGACTCTGGCGGCGGTTGACTTCCATTCAGAACTCCATTTATGGTTCGCCCAAGCAGCTGCAGAGATGTCTTGCACATCAGCTTTGTTCATAAGAAGTTGAGCGGCTGGCACAAATGGGTGTCTTGATTTCAGTCGACGGGATGCTCGTTTGGGAGAGCAGAGATCTTGTGGTGGAGAAGGTGGTAAGGCTCCAGTGCTCGTCGACCGAAGGACAGAGTGGCTTCTTCGCGACGAAGCTCAGCGGGTTGGATGCCAGCGAGAATGGGGAGATTGTCTAATGGTGTGGGACGCAGGCATCCGATCACTGTGTGCAGGGCGCTGTTTATGGCAGTGTCGATGTTATGGCAGTGAGCACTGTGGCACCAAACAGGTGCACAGCACTCTGCTAAAGAGTAGACAAGGGCTAAGGCTGCTATACGTAAAGTGTCAGCCCTTGCCCCCCAGCTAGAGCCTGCCAGGCACTTGAGTAGCGCAGCGCGAATGTGAGTATCTTGCTCAGTGACACCAAATGGTGGCGGTATGTGAGCGATCTGTCCAGTGTCACCCCAAGATATCTTGGTAGGGGCAGAAGGACAGAGATTTTCCTTTGTTCTGGACATGTAGCTTATGATCAGCTTCCGATTATGGAGGTGGAAAGCTGCTGCCACAGTTTTGGTTTCCCTGAGTTTCAGTCGCCAGTTCTGGAGATAGGCTGAGAGAGTTTTCATGTCCTTGCCTAAGGTATCTTCTAGATTTTCCCACGACTTTGTGGAGTGGAGAATTGCCAGGTCGTCCGCATAAGCGTATTTTGCGGAGACCTTAGTTGGCAGGTCGTGGATGTAGATGTTGAAAAGAAGTGGAGCCAGGACCGTTCCCTGTGGGACGCCGTTTTTCAGGCGTTTCAGTCTGCTTCGTTGTGAGCTACCGGTGGTGAAGGTGAAGCTTCGATTCCTGACAAGTTTCATAATCATATGAACCATATGTCGGTCAGGAAGCAGGCGAAGCAGTTTGCAAGTAAGGCCGCGATGCCATACGGTGTCATAGGCAGCTGTAAGATCTAGAAAGACAGCACCGGCCTTCTTTTTTGCTGCAAAGCAATCCTCGATGTCTTGAGTTAAGAGTGTGACCTGATCTACGATGGATTTTTCGCACCGAAACCCAGCTTGCTCTTTTGGAAGGAACGGGCCGATGATTGGGTTGAAGCGTGCGTAGATCAGACTTTTGAAGATCTTGAAAGGAACACAGAGGAAGTATATCGGACGATAACTCCTTGGGTCCTCTGGTGGCTTGTGAGGCTTAGGGATTGCAACTACTAAAGCTCTTCTCCAGATTTTTGGGATTGTAAGGTGGTGCAGGCAGGAAGAGAGGAATCTATGTGTCACGATTTCTTTCTATCTCTTACCAGGAAAAAGACTTGGAAAGATTTAATGACGTAGTTTAATGGGTCAACCGAAAAGCAGTCAATTAAATGTCGAATAATTCTACTAGAGAAATGATAATCTGACTTCTTGAAGAACTTTAACGAACGGCTTCTCAAATAACTTTAATTTCTGCATCAACTACCAATCCACAACTCATAGCACAACTCTCATAACCAACTCAATAATAATCACCATAATAATCTCAGAATCATAAACATTACACAAACTACACCACTATTTATATAGTTGGTTGTTCAGTCCAGTAACCTCTAGAAGGTAACGTAGTGTTGCATCACACGAACTCATCGTCGGTCACGTAGCATTTAAATGTAAACAACAGAAGTCTCTAGAATGTCACGTAGGGCCGAAGGTTGTAGAAAACACGTTACATAATACAGATTTCGTCATCAGAGGTTACTTTAGGTCAATACCCGATAATAACATACCGCTCAAGAATTCCATAATGAAAACAGCACATTCTGTCAAGACGCAAAGCAGCCCGACGCGAGGCTTTGCACATTGATTGTGACATACGCCCCCCCTTAGAATATTGTTGCAAACAATATAACAACACAATCAATACAAAACACACTACAAAACAATTAATTACTCGATAAATCAATTCTCATAAGTCCATCGTTGCACGATCTACCAACGATAGCTTTTCTCAAAACAATAGTCACTTTATCTGCGAAAGTCTCCATCGTCCTCAATGGGTTCAATGCACCGGCGAGCAAGATGACCCATCTTCTTACATCGGAAACACCTCCTCTCCCGACAGTCCTTGGCGAGATGACCTTCTTTATGACAATTGTAGCAAGCCTTTTCATCAAAAGAGCAGCTCCTGGCTATGTGTCCAATCTCCCCACATCGGTAGCAGTGGTTGTCACGGCAACGTCTATTTTCCGAATGTCCGCCGTCAGCAACGCACTCCCTGGCGAAGTGTCCGCGTCTACCGCATCTATAGCAAACTCCAAATGGTCGTCGCCTGCCTCTTCTCCTCGGTTCATCGCGCTCGTTGTATCCATGACCGTGAGATTGTCGCTGATTATCTGCAGAACAATCTCGAGCAAAGTGACCATTCTTGCCACAAGAATAACAAGTAACTTCAGAATTTCTCTCAATAACATTTCCGATTATAAGATCAACTAAAGAGTTTTGTAAACATAACGCTTTCACAGTCCCACTACAATATGGTGTTTCGATGTCTATCATCGCTAACGGTCCTTGAATTGAAGTGTTATTAATCTTTATCACATGGCCAGTTTTTCCCGTTAACTGACTGTCTTTAACCAAATCTCTTCTCACTATTATACCAGTAGAACCAGAATCACGTAAAACCTTTACCTTTTTGTTTCCAACTTTTCCATCCACTACTGGCAGGTAATCTTCAGGTATTATTTTTTCGCAAACATCTTCATCCGGTTTCTCCTCGTCAAGTTTGGGTTCAGGAATCATTAATGCACAACCGCATCGATAAACGTCCGTGTCTTCATCTTTTCCAGACTGATTGGATCGGGACAACGACTTGTCCTTGCATTCCTTCGTTTCGTGTCCTTGCCTATTGCAACGATTGCACCACTTCCTCGATTCCTGATGATTTCTGTTAGTCTTCTTCCGGCAGTTAACAGCCTTATGACCTAAGCCATTACAAGCCTTAAAGCAGCCGGCGGCCATCGCGGCCATGGCCGCTAAGTAGTGGTTGAATGACCGCCGGTGCTACCTCCTCCGTCGGCCAAGTTTGGCCGCCGGTTTCTTCTAGCCAATTATTTAATTTCGCAATAGAATGATCGTGGATTAAATGACGAAAATATGTAGTATCAAAGAGTGACGCAGAATTAGGTCAGCGCATCATAGTCACTACTGTTGTATTGAATATATACAGCTGCGATCACCAGCGCTGTAAGCCTTGTTTGCAATTCCCGATGTTTATTTTAACGAAGTGGTAATCCGAAGTGCTAAGTTACATCGGCTGGCAATATTGTCGTTTTCATATCGATTCAATGTTGTCGGACATTGAATCGTTGTTAAAAAGGAGAACTAGGTTAGTTGACATCCGTGGGTACACCACGTGTCTTCATAGTTGAGAACGCTGTGGGTTAGTGACTTCACACCCTCAATGGTGACATCATAACGGAATAAATGGTCAGGTTTTATGAAAGGCGGTATGCAGTTGAAACAATTTACTGAGCTGCGAGCAGTGAAAACAATTTAAGGTCGTTAGATGGTCCCGCAATACCGGATTACAATCCCGATAAAGCATTTAATGCGTGGTGCAACGATTCTATTGCAGGACGTCGCCCAGACTTCAACAACGCTAAGTGATCATTTTAAATGCAAGTTTAATGCTATTTACTTGTGCTATCGTTATTGTATTTTTGGCCTCCAAGCACGCAGATTTGGCCGCCGAGAAGGAGCTCTCGGTAGGCCACGACGGCTGCCGGAAAAAAACACGAGCTTTAAGGCCTGCATTACAATTAAAACAACGTACTTCTCTTGGAACCGCACCTCCTTTAAAATTATTTGTTTGCTCTTCGTCATTATCGCATGACAACGTTTCTTCAGTCGACAACTTCTCATCATGAGCAACTAAGTACTGTTCCGCCACACTGGCTATTTCTTCTAGAGTCTTTGGACTTCTCTCCATTAAATAAACAGACAGATCTTTTGAACATGAATCTGTGAATTGTTCCTTAACTATAAGGTTTGCCAATCCGTCCAATGATTGTTCGGCCCCCGAAAGTTCAAACCATTTTAACAAAAGGTTTCTTAAACGTTCAATAAATTGACCTGGACTTTCGTGTCGTTCAGGCTTTGCCTCACGGAATCTTTGACGGTATCCATGCTCGGTAAAATTGTATCGCTTTAACAGAGCTAACTTCAATCTGTCGTAATTCATAGCTTCTTCTTGTGAAAGTCTTGAATATACATCAAGAGCTTGTCCCGATAATAACATGCTTAGCTGGGTAGCCCACGTTGACTTCTCTAATTTGGCTATTGTAGCATATCTTTCAAATCTTAACAAATAACTATCCAACTCATCTTTTTCTTCCACAAATGATGGCAAATCTGGACGTGTAACTTGCGCCACAATAACATCTCGAACATTATCATTAGTAGAATTAGATCGCTCACCAATGTTCAGCTTTTGTCTTTCTAATTCAAGTTTTAACTTTTCCAATTCATATTGCGCTCTTCTTTCTTCAGCTTCTGCTTCGCGTTGCGCCCGATTCTCTTCGGCTTCTGCTTCGCGCTGTGCCCGCTTCTCTTCTGCTTCAGCTTCACGCTGTGCTCGTTTTTCTTCAGCTTCAAGTTGTGCTCGCTTCTCCTCAGCTTCAAGTTGTGCAGCTTCAGCCTCATGCTGTGCTTGTTTTTCTTCAGCTTCAAGTTCTGCTTTCCTTATTTCACGAGCAGCTCTTCTATCTTCTCTTTCGTCAGCTTCTCGCTGAGCTTTTTGGTCCATTATCTTGTGATACTCTTCCATCACAAACTGAGATTTTTCATTACCAGTCAGGCCCATTCGTTCAGCCATGCTCCCTAAGTCTTCAATCATCTCACGTTTGACAGTATCCGCCATCTTGACATTAATTTATTATTCTTTCAATAAATCTTCGGTATTCTTCGGTTTTTCGGTTATATTCTTTTTCGGTTTTCCCGGACGAGCCCCCAGAATGTCACGATTTCTTTCTATCTCTTACCAGGAAAAAGACTTGGAAAGATTCAATGACGTAGTTTAATGGGTCAATCGAAAAGCAGTCAATTAAATGTCGAATAATTCTACTAGAGAAATGATAATCTGACTTCTTGAAGAACTTTAACGAACGGCTTCTCAAATAACTTTAATTTCTGCATCAACTACCAATCCACAACTCATAGCACAACTCTCATAACCAACTCAATAATAATCACCATAATAATCTCAGAATCATAAACATTACACAAACTACACCACTATTTATATAGTTGGTTGTTCAGTCCAGTAACCTCTAGAAGGTAACGTAGTGTTGCATCACACGAACTCATCGTCGGTCACGTAGCATTTAAATGTAAACAACAGAAGTCTCTAGAATGTCACGTAGGGCCGAAGGTTGTAGAAAACACGTTACATAATACAGATTTCGTCATCAGAGGTTACTTTAGGTCAATACCCGATAATAACATACCGCTCAAGAATTCCATAATGAAAACAGCACATTCTGTCAAGACGCAAAGCAGCCCGACGCGAGGCTTTGCACATTGATTGTGACACTATGTAACCAGGACTTTAGGGCATGACCAGCATGGAGCCTAAGCTCAGGGCAGATCTTATTCGGCCCTGGAGACTTGTGTGGTTTCACTAGGCGGAGGGCGGTGGCAAATTCTTCTGAGGTGAAGTCTCCAGAGATTGCTTCCTCTTGTGGCGTTTCCACTCGCCACAGGGCAAATACTTCCTTGGCAACAAGGCGGGATGCCTTGCGGTCCTTTGTCTTGTAGACCCCGTTCTGCACTAGCTGGGAAGCGATGGCATTAGCAGAAACGGGGCACTGGCGAGGGTAGTTTGCTGAGCGCCCAGTGAGGTTGTTGATGTTGCTCCATGCTTTGCGGCTTGAGTGTGAGAAGTCGATGGTTTGGACAGCTTCGTTCCATCGCTCAAGCTTCTTTGTGTCCAGCCGCTCAAGTAGTCTGGTGGCGGGGTTGTTAGAAGCAGCACGTAGGTATGAGCGCCTAGGTAGGAGCGATAGAGAGCTTTGTGGCGCCTAGGTATGAGCGATAGAGAGCTTCACACTCAGAGTCCCAGCATGGTGTATAGCTGGTTCGATGGCCACGTGGTATTGTGGCCTTTGCCGCAGTTATTATGGCTGCGGCAAAGGCTTTTAAACATTGTTCACATGGCTAATTGTGGCAATTTCAATAAAACCATGGACATTTTTATTTCCCTCCGTTTTCTTCACAAAGTTTTGCATTAGTGACATCATAAACCTCGCCAAGCAATGAATGAAGATAGCTAAGTTGTGCAATAGCAGTACGTGTAGGCTGAGCTTTGTTGCAGTTTTTCCATTTTTTATCAAATCCCATTACTCCTTAATGAAAAAACCTTCGATTTTGCAGCGGTTTGCCTATTTGGCATTTTTTTAGGTCATTTGGCATTTTTTGACCAGTTGTTTGGCATTTTTTTTATAAGTGGACCTGGCAACCCTGTCGCTGTATGCCAAGCTCTGTGGCCCACTGAAAACAGCGTCATGGCCCACTACTGGGCCATAGCCCATAGGTTGAAAACCTCTGTGCTAGGGCAAACCAATACATAATGCAGCCATTTTAAAGAGACATCACTTGGCTACTGTGCAGACATGATTTTGTAATTTATCATATATAAATTTTCACTTTAAAGTTATTTGTGTACATTGTACAAGTTGCACCTCGACTTTGCAAGTAAACACTTGGTACAAAATTCTGTGTTTTGTACTCGAATACATAATTATGCAGTCCCATATTTACAGTACTTACTACCGTATTTTACGGACCATAAGGCGCACTTTAAATTCTTTTTTTTCCCTCATAAATTGATCGTGCGCCTTATGGTCCGATGCGCCTTATGTATGGATCAAGTGCGGTAGTGCTTTATTGCCTACACTCAAAACCAGTACCGATATACTATTATATATGGTCCGGTGCGCCTTATGGTCCGGTGCGCCTTATATATGAACAAAAAACTAATCAAAGCAATTTATTGACAGTGCGCCTTATAGTCCGGTGCGCCTTATGGTCCGTAAAATACGGTACTTATTTTTTAACCTTTTTTTTTAGAAAAGAAGTAGTTTTGATTTGAGGTTAAACTTGCTTTACCGAAGGCTTGCCATCCCAAGTATATTTTTATTACTAATAGGCTACAAATAATTTCTTACTAATATTACAAATAATCATGTTATAGACCAATATTCTGATTGGTTTTGGTGTCAGAAGCATTCAAACATTGAAAAAAACACTTGTACGGGGCAAAAACTAGGATTTTGATAACCCACCTAACACCCATGCATCAAAAAATATTCTTTTTTATTGTTGAATTGTGTAGTAGGGTTCATTGTGAATTACCACAGCATTTTTTAGTTTTTCACTGCATGTACAATAGAAGTTATGGAGCTCTATAAATGGCAAAAATTGCTACATGCTACCTCCACAAGCGAAACGGTGGTACACAAAATTCAAATGGCCGCCATAGACAAACCCTTTGAGAGGTTGATTTAAAACATGGGATGCTTTCGTTTGGTATCCTAAAACATAGTATTTATATGACAACTCTTTGCAAAGTCTGAGAAGTATTATATTCGGGGAACAAGTCTTTTAGGCGCAGACAGTTAGGCACCAGTCAAATAGGCGCGCACACTATGGCGTCTGAACTCTGAATATTAAGGTGCGGAGCACTATGACGCCCATTCATTTAGGTGCTATTCCTAGTAAAGTCTGCAGATTGTATCAGCTTGGCAGGTAGGGCAATGCTTTTCACACAAAATGTTATGTTGAACAAAAAAATATGTCATGGCTTCCTTGAATAAAGCTGCTTAACGATTTGTTGTGAAATGCATTGCCCTACCTGCCAAGCTGATACAATCTTCAGACTTTACTAGGAATAGCACCTAATTGAACAGGCGCCACAGTGTGTGCGCCTATTTGATCGGCGTCTAACTGTCTGCACCTAAAAGACGTGGGCCCCATATTCGAGATATCTTTCATAATATATTAGTTGTATTCATGTGGAATGACCTTATTTTTTATTATTTTATTTTGTTATCAAACAGCTGTTTAAAACTTTTGCGTTGCGAATCGCTATTGCTAAACCAAGATTTCTTTGCAATTCTTTGCTTAAAAATTACATCTGCAAGTGCAGAAAACACATGCGAATCTCTCAGGGTTGAGAAAAACCCGGGTTTTTTTGGGTTTTATTGGGTTTTTTTAAAAAAGATGCAAAAAAAGGTAGATTCATGCTTATTTCACCTCAAAACTACTTTTTACGAGTGAAGTGCCTTTCACTCACAGTACATGCTTGCATAACTCAATAAAATAATGCACTAGGGCTGTTGTTGCTTGAATGTTGCATCATCCATTAGTTTCAAGATCAAGTTGGATGTTGCATCATCCACTGATTTCTTTACCAAGTTGATGCTACTGTGGTAGAAATCACATTATTGCATCATTTGTTTAGATTTGAAGGCAAGGAGCATTTATGCCATCATGTTTAAATATTTTTTATCATTTATATATATATGTATTATATATAGTAATGGATGAGCAATTGAGCGATTGCGTGGCCAATTAGGCAAATGCTCTGAAACAGCCATGCGTTAGAATCCAGAATCTGTAATTGGTAAATAGCCTCCTAAATTGCATTTCACATATTTCATATATACAAACTACAGTAGAGTAGTACTTTCACCAATTTAACTATAAGGCCTTCTTGCATAAATGAGTTTTAGTGTAGTATACACAAAGTGACATTACTTGATTTTTGTGTACTGTGCAATATCCACTGCGTTTTCAGTTTATTCTTGGAAATTACTGCACAATCACATCCTTAAGTCCTAATTTAAAGTTTGTTGTAAGTGCCTTGTAGTGTTAAAATTTGTAAATTTTTTTAATTTTGCAATAAAAACTGGACAAATATGATGCTCTGGGTTTTTTTATGGGTTTTTTTGGTTTTTTTTAAGTGGGTTTTATCAAAAAGGGTCGGGTAAAATACCAACAACCCTGGAATCTCTACTGCTCAATCTTCTTCATTTCAAAAACAACCCTATCTAAAGCATCATAAAAAATCTAATTCTTGCTCTTTTCTATTGCAAACACTGCACCACCTTGTTCTTCCCCGGTTAAAGCTTGTACCCTTCATGATGGTGTTGATTAATGAGGTGAAAGGAAATACATTATTTCATTTGCTTCTAAATTGTGTGGTTTCAATTTATCACACATTCGTCAGGGCATCTGCCAAATGAGTAAAAAATCCTCTTCATTTCGGCAGCAAAGTGTCTCCTAATTTTTATGGTTGAACCAGTTCAAGTGGAAGATTTCCAAATGGTGGCCGAACATTACTTAAACAAACACATGGAGACAAGTAATTCATCTTTTTGAGAAGGCTTAAGTTAGCTGGTAAGCGCATAAGCAGTTCTGTACAAATTTTTATCAAAAATGTTTGGCATCTACTTTTCACAAAAATCTCAGTTTCCTCAGAGACTGAACCTTCCATCTTTTTCACTCTCAGAAGTTCAGTGAATTGGTATACAAAATCAACCATTCCTAAAGGCCGGAGTATAGACTGGAAATTAAAATCAACACTTAAGCTCACATACTCTTCAGTCTTCATCCACCACTCTTTTCATTATCACAAATGTCAATCCTTCAAGTTCAGCCGAAAGTTTCGAAAAATCAACTTTGTCCTTTTGAAAAAGAAGATTGAGAGACTCAAACTCAGACAAAGTCTGTTTCAGGAAAGTCAAAAACTAAAGATTACATGGATCTGAATACATTGCTGATAATTCATGTGAGACATATTTATCACAAGATGATACAACAATCTGGAAATGGGTTTTAAGATTGTCCCACTGTTCCAAAACACGCTGCTCACAACGGCTACGAGCAAGCCACCTAGTGCCAGATAATGGAATTAACTGGTAAGGCTCCTTGCCATCGTTGATAAGCTTAAAAATACCTGTATATGACTGCCCCCTCAATGATGACCGATGGAACCAATTATACACCTCCCGCAACATATAATCGTTGGATGGCAACTCTTCAGATGCATGTCCGCGTACGGAATGGCCCGTTTCGGTGAGTCCGATTCGGTGAGTCCGATTCGGTGAGTCCGATTCGGTGAGTCTGATTCGGTGAGTCCGATTCGGTGAGTCCGATCCCTTAACAGGGGATTTTTTCAATTTTTTTTTAAAATTATCGGGTACCGTAGCCTAATTATCATTGCCGTTTTAGGGTTAGGGGGTTGGGGTTAGGGGTTAGAGGTTAGGAACTCACCGAATCAGACTCACCGAATCGGACTCACCGAATCGGATTCACCGAATAGTAGCAGACCCGTGCGCGTACCAAGTGCAAAGAATGACAGACACACTTCAGCAATATCAGATTCCGTATGTCTCTTTTTAACAAGGTATAATACGGTATACAATGAATTGTGCATACCACACAGATTTGATGCACCATCTGTGCCTATTGCAATGCAATTATTAATATCAATATTGACTGACTTAAAAAACTCTTGTAAATGTTGATACAATGCCTCTGCCATGGTAGTTGTCACTTCAATTAAATCCACAAAATTTTGAAACAATTTTATTTACTTTCGTGCTATAGGCTAATAACGCACACAAACACAGAGGTGTTTCGTACATGCAACATCCGTCGATTCGTCCACAATGATAGAAAAGGGGGTTTCTCTCATGCCATTTACCAAATCATGCAAAAACATGGTGCGATAACTTTCCTTATAAGGGCTGTGTATTTTGTTCTATGCAATATAAGGTAGTCTGAGCTTGTTGAACCACATAAATTTGTTTTCTTCCACAATTCACTTAGATGATCAATCGACCTTATTGCTGAGTGACATGCCACATGTACAACAAGACGAATTTCCAATTTCAATAACTTTTCACTTTTGGGGGTAAAGACGGATGTAATGGTGGGCTGATCTACCAACTTTTTTACATTTTTTGCATGTTTTGTAGTGACAGCATGCTTTTCTAAGTCGCCCTTATGGGCCCTCAATTCAACTTTACAACACTTGTAAAATGCCTTCTATCCTCCATCGCTCGATTGTAACCAGTTCTTAAACTGTTTTTCTTTCATCCATGTTTCGTTGAAATTTTTGCTGTATTTAGCCCACTTTCCCATTAATATCAGTAGTACAATCTACAATTTAGTGTTAGATAGCAACAGAGTTACCGGTACAGTAAGGCACATTCACAGCAGGCTCTATTGGGTATAGATTAGATTCTCACTACTTTTTCAGCACACTACTTTTCAAGCACTTCTGAGTTCTAACTTCTACAGTAAGAATAAACTGTAAAGACATAGAACGGAGATAATGTAACGCTAGAATAGACTAGAAACTCACTCAACCATGTCCCTTGCTACGTCTTGGAAACATGAAAATGCACTGTAAAATTTGTAAACGACAAATAAAACTGTCAGTAGACGGCAAGCGAAACTTACTTTAAATAGTAAGAAATTTCCGATGTAAAAAAAGTCGCAATCTTGTTATATTGTCGCCAATCTAAATTTAAAAGTGGCCCAAAAAGTCACAAGTCGCCAAGCTCAATTTTTGTCGCAAATCACGTATGGAAAATAGCCCAATAAATCGCCCAATCTGGCAACACTGACTTGCTCTTTATTGCCGATACCTGTTTCAGCATCAATTATACCATATAATTTGCAGCCCTCTCTACGCTACCGGCATTATTCTTAGAGACAAGTGTGAGTTTTATATGAAAGATTTCACTTTGAATACGTGGAGATAACTACTGCACATGATGTTTAAGCTGCTTTGATAATGAATCTTCAGCCAGCCAAAGGATGTCATGGCAACTTAGATACGTAGAAGCTCTAAACAATTTACATGAGAAGGATTTTCAACAAAAACTCTGCTTTCTTTAACACCTCTGGCTAATATTTTGCTGTGCTGTAAACACTCGTCGTCGTCGTCTTGTAAGTGTTTGGGGCCGAGGGTCTATCCTTTTACCACCCCAGATTCACGATGTTTCCGGACTACACTGGAAGGCTAATAGAGAGCAGCCAGTCTTTGGTTTCATCATCCATGACACGCAGACCTTCCACTCCGTTAGGTGGCTTGAAGATGGAGCAGTTATTGATGATGTGGTCTGCGGTCTGTTCCTCGGCACCACATTCACAGGAGGAGGAAGAGGCCATTCCCCATTGGTGCATGGTTGAGCGGAAAAGCCCGACGCCCGTACTGAGACGGTTGAGGCGCACTCATGCCTGTCTTGTTAGTGTTAGACCGGTGGGGCGTGTGTCGGCGTCGGGGATGAACAAATAGACTCTGGCGGCGGTTGACTTCCATTCAGAACTCCATTTATGGTTCGCCCAAGCAGCTGCAGAGATGTCTTGCACATCAGCTTTGTTCATAAGAAGTTGAGCGGCTGGCACAAATGGGTGTCTTGATTTCAGTCGACGGGATGCTCGTTTGGGAGAGCAGAGATCTTGTGGTGGAGAAGGTGGTAAGGCTCCAGTGCTCGTCGACCGAAGGACAGAGTGGCTTCTTCGCGACGAAGCTCAGCGGGTTGGATGCCAGCGAGAATGGGGAGATTGTCTAATGGTGTGGGACGCAGGCATCCGATCACTGTGTGCAGGGCGCTGTTTATGGCAGTGTCGATGTTATGGCAGTGAGCACTGTGGCACCAAACAGGTGCACAGCACTCTGCTAAAGAGTAGACAAGGGCTAAGGCTGCTATACGTAAAGTGTCAGCCCTTGCCCCCCAGCTAGAGCCTGCCAGGCACTTGAGTAGCGCAGCGCGAATGTGAGTATCTTGCTCAGTGACACCAAATGGTGGCGGTATGTGAGCGATCTGTCCAGTGTCACCCCAAGATATCTTGGTAGGGGCAGAAGGACAGAGATTTTCCTTTGTTCTGGACATGTAGCTTATGATCAGCTTCTGATTATGGAGGTGGAAAGCTGCTGCCACAGTTTTGGTTTCCCTGAGTTTCAGTCGCCAGTTCTGGAGATAGGCTGAGAGAGTTTTCATGTCCTTGCCTAAGGTATCTTCTAGATTTTCCCACGACTTTGTGGAGTGGAGAATTGCCAGGTCGTCCGCATAAGCGTATTTTGCGGAGACCTTAGTTGGCAGGTCGTGGATGTAGATGTTGAAAAGAAGTGGAGCCAGGACCGTTCCCTGTGGGACGCCGTTTTTCAGGCGTTTCAGTCTGCTTCGTTGTGAGCTACCGGTGGTGAAGGTGAAGCTTCGATTCCTGACAAGTTTCATAATCATATGAACCATATGTCGGTCAGGAAGCAGGCGAAGCAGTTTGCAAGTAAGGCCGCGATGCCATACGGTGTCATAGGCAGCTGTAAGATCTAGAAAGACAGCACCGGCCTTCTTTTTTGCTGCAAAGCAATCCTCGATGTCTTGAGTTAAGAGTGTGACCTGATCTACGATGGATTTTTCGCACCGAAACCCAGCTTGCTCTTTTGGAAGGAACGGGCCGATGATTGGGTTGAAGCGTGCGTAGATCAGACTTTTGAAGATCTTGAAAGGAACACAGAGGAAGTATATCGGACGATAACTCCTTGGGTCCTCTGGTGGCTTGTGAGGCTTAGGGATTGCAACTACTAAAGCTCTTCTCCAGATTTTTGGGATTGTAAGGTGGTGCAGGCAGGAAGAGAGGAATCTATGTGTCACGATTTCTTTCTATCTCTTACCAGGAAAAAGACTTGGAAAGATTTAATGACGTAGTTTAATGGGTCAACCGAAAAGCAGTCAATTAAATGTCGAATAATTCTACTAGAGAAATGATAATCTGACTTCTTGAAGAACTTTAACGAACGGCTTCTCAAATAACTTTAATTTCTGCATCAACTACCAATCCACAACTCATAGCACAACTCTCATAACCAACTCAATAATAATCACCATAATAATCTCAGAATCATAAACATTACACAAACTACACCACTATTTATATAGTTGGTTGTTCAGTCCAGTAACCTCTAGAAGGTAACGTAGTGTTGCATCACACGAACTCATCGTCGGTCACGTAGCATTTAAATGTAAACAACAGAAGTCTCTAGAATGTCACGTAGGGCCGAAGGTTGTAGAAAACACGTTACATAATACAGATTTCGTCATCAGAGGTTACTTTAGGTCAATACCCGATAATAACATACCGCTCAAGAATTCCATAATGAAAACAGCACATTCTGTCAAGACGCAAAGCAGCCCGACGCGAGGCTTTGCACATTGATTGTGACATACGCCCCCCCTTAGAATATTGTTGCAAACAATATAACAACACAATCAATACAAAACACACTACAAAACAATTAATTACTCGATAAATCAATTCTCATAAGTCCATCGTTGCACGATCTACCAACGATAGCTTTTCTCAAAACAATAGTCACTTTATCTGCGAAAGTCTCCATCGTCCTCAATGGGTTCAATGCACCGGCGAGCAAGATGACCCATCTTCTTACATCGGAAACACCTCCTCTCCCGACAGTCCTTGGCGAGATGACCTTCTTTATGACAATTGTAGCAAGCCTTTTCATCAAAAGAGCAGCTCCTGGCTATGTGTCCAATCTCCCCACATCGGTAGCAGTGGTTGTCACGGCAACGTCTATTTTCCGAATGTCCGCCGTCAGCAACGCACTCCCTGGCGAAGTGTCCGCGTCTACCGCATCTATAGCAAACTCCAAATGGTCGTCGCCTGCCTCTTCTCCTCGGTTCATCGCGCTCGTTGTATCCATGACCGTGAGATTGTCGCTGATTATCTGCAGAACAATCTCGAGCAAAGTGACCATTCTTGCCACAAGAATAACAAGTAACTTCAGAATTTCTCTCAATAACATTTCCGATTATAAGATCAACTAAAGAGTTTTGTAAACATAACGCTTTCACAGTCCCACTACAATATGGTGTTTCGATGTCTATCATCGCTAACGGTCCTTGAATTGAAGTGTTATTAATCTTTATCACATGGCCAGTTTTTCCCGTTAACTGACTGTCTTTAACCAAATCTCTTCTCACTATTATACCAGTAGAACCAGAATCACGTAAAACCTTTACCTTTTTGTTTCCAACTTTTCCATCCACTACTGGCAGGTAATCTTCAGGTATTATTTTTTCGCAAACATCTTCATCCGGTTTCTCCTCGTCAAGTTTGGGTTCAGGAATCATTAATGCACAACCGCATCGATAAACGTCCGTGTCTTCATCTTTTCCAGACTGATTGGATCGGGACAACGACTTGTCCTTGCATTCCTTCGTTTCGTGTCCTTGCCTATTGCAACGATTGCACCACTTCCTCGATTCCTGATGATTTCTGTTAGTCTTCTTCCGGCAGTTAACAGCCTTATGACCTAAGCCATTACAAGCCTTAAAGCAGCCGGCGGCCATCGCGGCCATGGCCGCTAAGTAGTGGTTGAATGACCGCCGGTGCTACCTCCTCCGTCGGCCAAGTTTGGCCGCCGGTTTCTTCTAGCCAATTATTTAATTTCGCAATAGAATGATCGTGGATTAAATGACGAAAATATGTAGTATCAAAGAGTGACGCAGAATTAGGTCAGCGCATCATAGTCACTACTGTTGTATTGAATATATACAGCTGCGATCACCAGCGCTGTAAGCCTTGTTTGCAATTCCCGATGTTTATTTTAACGAAGTGGTAATCCGAAGTGCTAAGTTACATCGGCTGGCAATATTGTCGTTTTCATATCGATTCAATGTTGTCGGACATTGAATCGTTGTTAAAAAGGAGAACTAGGTTAGTTGACATCCGTGGGTACACCACGTGTCTTCATAGTTGAGAACGCTGTGGGTTAGTGACTTCACACCCTCAATGGTGACATCATAACGGAATAAATGGTCAGGTTTTATGAAAGGCGGTATGCAGTTGAAACAATTTACTGAGCTGCGAGCAGTGAAAACAATTTAAGGTCGTTAGATGGTCCCGCAATACCGGATTACAATCCCGATAAAGCATTTAATGCGTGGTGCAACGATTCTATTGCAGGACGTCGCCCAGACTTCAACAACGCTAAGTGATCATTTTAAATGCAAGTTTAATGCTATTTACTTGTGCTATCGTTATTGTATTTTTGGCCTCCAAGCACGCAGATTTGGCCGCCGAGAAGGAGCTCTCGGTAGGCCACGACGGCTGCCGGAAAAAAACACGAGCTTTAAGGCCTGCATTACAATTAAAACAACGTACTTCTCTTGGAACCGCACCTCCTTTAAAATTATTTGTTTGCTCTTCGTCATTATCGCATGACAACGTTTCTTCAGTCGACAACTTCTCATCATGAGCAACTAAGTACTGTTCCGCCACACTGGCTATTTCTTCTAGAGTCTTTGGACTTCTCTCCATTAAATAAACAGACAGATCTTTTGAACATGAATCTGTGAATTGTTCCTTAACTATAAGGTTTGCCAATCCGTCCAATGATTGTTCGGCCCCCGAAAGTTCAAACCATTTTAACAAAAGGTTTCTTAAACGTTCAATAAATTGACCTGGACTTTCGTGTCGTTCAGGCTTTGCCTCACGGAATCTTTGACGGTATCCATGCTCGGTAAAATTGTATCGCTTTAACAGAGCTAACTTCAATCTGTCGTAATTCATAGCTTCTTCTTGTGAAAGTCTTGAATATACATCAAGAGCTTGTCCCGATAATAACATGCTTAGCTGGGTAGCCCACGTTGACTTCTCTAATTTGGCTATTGTAGCATATCTTTCAAATCTGGACGTGTAACTTGCGCCACAATAACATCTCGAACATTATCATTAGTAGAATTAGATCGCTCACCAATGTTCAGCTTTTGTCTTTCTAATTCAAGTTTTAACTTTTCCAATTCATATTGCGCTCTTCTTTCTTCAGCTTCTGCTTCGCGTTGCGCCCGATTCTCTTCGGCTTCTGCTTCGCGCTGTGCCCGCTTCTCTTCTGCTTCAGCTTCACGCTGTGCTCGTTTTTCTTCAGCTTCAAGTTGTGCTCGCTTCTCCTCAGCTTCAAGTTGTGCAGCTTCAGCCTCATGCTGTGCTTGTTTTTCTTCAGCTTCAAGTTCTGCTTTCCTTATTTCACGAGCAGCTCTTCTATCTTCTCTTTCGTCAGCTTCTCGCTGAGCTTTTTGGTCCATTATCTTGTGATACTCTTCCATCACAAACTGAGATTTTTCATTACCAGTCAGGCCCATTCGTTCAGCCATGCTCCCTAAGTCTTCAATCATCTCACGTTTGACAGTATCCGCCATCTTGACATTAATTTATTATTCTTTCAATAAATCTTCGGTATTCTTCGGTTTTTCGGTTATATTCTTTTTCGGTTTTCCCGGACGAGCCCCCAGAATGTCACGATTTCTTTCTATCTCTTACCAGGAAAAAGACTTGGAAAGATTCAATGACGTAGTTTAATGGGTCAATCGAAAAGCAGTCAATTAAATGTCGAATAATTCTACTAGAGAAATGATAATCTGACTTCTTGAAGAACTTTAACGAACGGCTTCTCAAATAACTTTAATTTCTGCATCAACTACCAATCCACAACTCATAGCACAACTCTCATAACCAACTCAATAATAATCACCATAATAATCTCAGAATCATAAACATTACACAAACTACACCACTATTTATATAGTTGGTTGTTCAGTCCAGTAACCTCTAGAAGGTAACGTAGTGTTGCATCACACGAACTCATCGTCGGTCACGTAGCATTTAAATGTAAACAACAGAAGTCTCTAGAATGTCACGTAGGGCCGAAGGTTGTAGAAAACACGTTACATAATACAGATTTCGTCATCAGAGGTTACTTTAGGTCAATACCCGATAATAACATACCGCTCAAGAATTCCATAATGAAAACAGCACATTCTGTCAAGACGCAAAGCAGCCCGACGCGAGGCTTTGCACATTGATTGTGACACTATGTAACCAGGACTTTAGGGCATGACCAGCATGGAGCCTAAGCTCAGGGCAGATCTTATTCGGCCCTGGAGACTTGTGTGGTTTCACTAGGCGGAGGGCGGTGGCAAATTCTTCTGAGGTGAAGTCTCCAGAGATTGCTTCCTCTTGTGGCGTTTCCACTCGCCACAGGGCAAATACTTCCTTGGCAACAAGGCGGGATGCCTTGCGGTCCTTTGTCTTGTAGACCCCGTTCTGCACTAGCTGGGAAGCGATGGCATTAGCAGAAACGGGGCACTGGCGAGGGTAGTTTGCTGAGCGCCCAGTGAGGTTGTTGATGTTGCTCCATGCTTTGCGGCTTGAGTGTGAGAAGTCGATGGTTTGGACAGCTTCGTTCCATCGCTCAAGCTTCTTTGTGTCCAGCCGCTCAAGTAGTCTGGTGGCGGGGTTGTTAGAAGCAGCACGTAGGTATGAGCGCCTAGGTAGGAGCGATAGAGAGCTTTGTGGCGCCTAGGTATGAGCGATAGAGAGCTTCACACTCAGAGTCCCAGCATGGTGTATAGCTGGTTCGATGGCCACGTGGTATTGTGGCCTTTGCCGCAGTTATTATGGCATTGCAGAAGTCTTAGTATGCCTCGTCTGCGTTGCATGTTTCAGTCGATGGTAACTTTGCAGCAGACTCATTGGTCAGGAGGCTGTATTGATTCCAATCGGCTTCTTTGAAGTTCCATTGCTTCACTGGTGAACTCGGGACAGGAGCCACAAGTTTTGGGGCGATGATGAGGGACGGCCGGTGTTGGGACCTCGGGAACTTCTCAAGCACACGTCTGTCTGGAAGGGAGCTGTCGACACTTGCGAAGGCCAAGTCAGGGTTTGTCCCTGTTCCCCAGCAGCCGGAGTGGAAACTGGCTTCTTCCTTTGGATTGAGTAGGAGGGCAAGATGGATTGTAGAGGCCCAGTCAGCCAGCAATACTCCGTCGCTGCTTGTGTTGCTGTAACCCCAGTCCATGTGCTGGCAGTTGAAATCGCCAGCGTAGAGACTGGGGGAGGGGAACGTTGGAAGGATGGTGGCAACATTCACGAGGGTGGGGGCTTGTAGATGTTGACGATGTTGTAGTCTGAGATGCAAATGCACACCCACTCAATCTCAGCATCAGTTGAAGATTGGTCAACAAAGGTCCACTTCAGGCTCTCATGTACAAACGTGGCAATGTCGTGCTTCTTGCTTAAGGTAAACCCGCCTAGCGTGTAGTTGGGAATAGCTAGCCTATCTGCAGAGGTGCAGTGGGTTTTTTGGTGGAGGATGACGAGTGCCCGGTGGTATGGGAAAGCTGCTCCACAACTTTGATCTTGCTTGTTGTGTAGCCTTCTATGTTGAGCTGCAGAATGGTAGGGCATCTGAACTTGTCCTTTGCCCCCTGCAGCTGTGCCGTCCGGGTGGAGGCTCTTTGTTGACAAGTTTCGTTTGGCATCTGCTTGGGTGCAGATGTCACTCACAGGATGGGGCACGAGGAGCCACTTGTCATCCATCCCTGTAAACGTGTAAACACTAATGTTTCAAGAATGACTTTTAGGTATTTGTTTTGACTTTTTCTATATGTGCATTGGTAATCTGTGCCATGTCTGAAGTATTCTATGATTTGCTGATGTTATAATTAAGTCATTACCATTTGATATTAGCGACAGCCCGACTCACTCCTTATTTTTCCAGTGAGTACAAACAAAAGTTCAGAATTTTTTTCCTATGAATAACATTCAATCTCTTTGGTTGGAACATGAAAACTTGTCCAAGAATATTTTTGGCCAATTCAGGATTTTGTCATACAAACTTAAAATCGACTGGTGACGGCCTTCTGATATTGCAGCATTTGTTATGATAGTTGCGATTTTTTTCTAATCATTTGACACACAATTTTTGATAGAATGATTACTTTCTGTTTCCTGGCATAAATCCATATATAACTATTATGTTTTTTCTTTCTAACCTTGACAGATAATTGTTGCTCGTGCAAATCCAGGTCTATTTCTACATTTGGAACATGTTGATAACTTAGTCAACAAGGGGGAAAGATGGCTCGTATTTAAAAAAAATTCATTTCCATTTTATGTAGAAGTATAATGATAGCATTTTGCCAGTTGAAAGAAATTTAGTTTGTTTTTATGCATTCAGTAAACAGGCGGGCAAGAGGTGGTGAAATTATTTCTTCTGCATCTTTTTTTTTAGGTAGATGTTTTAATATAATTGTTTCACCTTTCTAATATTTTGCCTTTGCGTTTTATGATAGAGTCATATTGTTCTTATAATTATGTTGATCATATGTATTTTTCCTTTGAAGTTAAGTTTATTTTTTGCACACTAAAATCCTATTAAATTGTTTCTTTAACAACATCAGAGTAGTATTTTCTTTCATCTTTTTTTACTTTTTCACTGATAAGTTTGTCATGTTTACCTTTTCAATTTTATCCTAGATAAGTTAGGGCTGGTTGTGCCCTGTAGCACCGGTCGGTTAACTGAGATGAAACTTAGGTTTGCCACAACTTAAGTCTTAAATATTTTTTCCACTAATTAGAATGTCATTTCTACTTTATATTTTACGCAGTTACATTGCACTATAGCGTTACACAAAAGGGATTGATGTTTCTGTTTGGAACTCAAAGTTTTGGCAGACTTACAATATACAGTACATGTGACGTGTCAAGATAACTCGGTGCCAAACCGTGGGAAACTAAACTTGCAGGGCTTATTTTTCATGTATTGTTTCATTCTAATCCTTCCTTTGTATGAGATCATTTGCTCATCCACAGAATGTTTTTCATGTGGTTCTATCTTTAAGCACTGCTGTCGCACTTTTTCAAGCACAGGGCGAACCTTAAATAAAGGATCATATCCTGGTTCGTCTTTTTGCTTCATTTCAGCATTATTGTTGAGGTGCACATAAGTTCTCAGATGGTCAAATCGCTTTTTTCCCATTACTCCAGCAATTGGTTCGTAGCGAGTAGATGTTTGCCAGTACATCCGATAGGAAGGCATTTTTAATACAGTCATCCATATGTGCATGCCAATAAACTGCTCCATCTCTGCTGGGGTGCATTTAAGTAATGGCACATTCTTTTGAGCTGCATATAAGTTTGATTCTTCGGCCATTAATTCAAAAACTGATTTATCCATAAACTGGTCAAAGTACCACTTAAGACTAGGTATTTCATCTGGAGGAGGAGAAAAATCTGTTCCAGCAAAGGTGGAGTCCGTTTCAGCAGATGCAGGTTTCCGTTGCCGCCAATTAAACTGTTTCCTGAGAACGTTGGTAGCTGGTCCAGGTTGCAATTCAGTCTCAGCTACGTTTGCAGTTGTATCATCGTAGCTTTCCTCTTGAGACACTGTTGCATTGTGAATTTCAATATTCAAAACAGATTCAATAGTTTCTGTAATTCCTGCAATCTGTTCTTCATCTGCACTAGAATCTGAGAAATAAGTTTCATCTTCGTCTCGATTCACCACCGGCATAAAATCTGGATCAAGTATAGCCTACTATCATCCGGAAGGCTTTCTTCATCAGAAATGGTACCATCAGGCAAATATATCATCTGTACTGCTTCAGCCCTGCTGTATTTATCTCTCGATGACATTGTTATTTGTAACAGGCTGACTTAAAAATATTTTAGTTTCACAATACTTTCAAAATTAAATTTATGTTGATACCTATTTTACATAAAAAAACGTCCTAAAATAGAAAGCACCATAATAAAAACAAATAACCAGCAGCCTACCAGGATAAAAGCAGCTAAATTCCTTATCTTGGACCTGTGGCAATGTCCTACATACCACAATAAAGCTATACATGCTTGTTACTAGTTTGCGTTACAAGCATGGCTTTGGAGCAGGCATAAATTTGTTTTGTTTTATTATCTTTATCCTGCATTGCGGGAAAGCGGACTTGAGCGCTATGCATCGGTGTACGCCTTCCGACGTACACCTGACCCACGCTGCAGCCGACTGCAATGTCTGTTTCCGGTTGTCTATTCTACTTATGACTTAAATTTTGTACTACCCATTACTCGAAATCGATCACTGGGTAGAGGCAATTATCGTAAAGTTTCTTGCCCAGAGAAACAACAGCAAGTGCGGGTGGCTGGAGTCGAACATGCAGGCTCTCGACTGCGAGCCCAACGCGCTAACCACTCGGCCAATAAATGTTAAGTTGCTCCGGCTCCGGAGCTCTCTTTTATCATAAATTAGCTCCTGCTCCGGAGCTTATTGATATATCTGCTCCGGCTCCGAAAAGTGCTTTTTATTATAATAATGACGACATATCAATTTAATTTCTAAAGCTTAAATTTGCCTGCAGTCAACTGTTGCTAAAAAATGGCACAACTTTATGAAATTTAAGGTACTTTCATCAAAATATCATGCGGTACTGCGTTTCAAAACATAGGCCTATTCGTTAATTCGACGTCTGATTACGCAAATAATTTCTTAATTTTGTGAAAGGTTGCTGTTAAATTATGCAAATTCAGCCAATAGTAGCAGCATCTTATGAAATACATTGGAGCCGGAGATATTTTTCAAACAACTGGCTCCAGCTCCACTTGAATTTCACAAAGAGCTCCGGCTCCTTGCGGCTCCAAAGCCCTGCTTACAAGTTACATTTCGTCATCGTAACACGTGTTACATTTTATTAACTTGTGCGGGCAAATGTGCAACAACATAACTAACTCATGTCCAGCAAAACTACCAAAAGATCTCGTCCTCAATTATTGGCATAGAATGCTTCTATATGTATCTAAATTTTACCAATAAATTTGACTGCTTGGCCATCAAAATCGCAAGCACTACAGCTGCCAAACTGAAATTTCTGCAACTCGAAATATTTTCAAAATGGCGGCTTACCATTTGTTACACACGTGAAACAAAGTCCTGTAGTGGTATTAAACGCGAAAAAAGTTGAAAGGGACAAAATTATTTAATGCATGATGTCATGTTGCATATATGCTACGAGTGCCTTGAAAGGGTTAAGTCCGGATAAAAATTTAGAGTTCAATTTAAAGTCCAAAATTTATTTTAAAATAAAAAAGTAAAGTCTAAATTTTGTTGTAGTCACCAACAGTAGCCTACCACCTGCAAATCATAGACACGCGATTTTGTTTTTTATTTAAAATTTGTAATTTCCATTTCCTAATTATAGGTGTTCATTAAATTGTTTATCCGTTTATTTGTTTTTACCGTCAAAAATGCAATTGTGTATATTGTTCACACCTACTTTATTTTTTGTTTGAAATCATCAGATCCTCTTCCTTGCAATCGATATATTCAAGGAATCATTTTGAGTAGCTTAACATTCAAATTGCACGTTGTAGATTATTGGCGATTCATTGTTATCTTTGAACAAAACGAAATGTACTTTTCTAAATTGCAGTTGAAACATGAGTCCTGGCAACAGTGCATAAAGGCTTCACTGAAATAAAAGCCTTGCAGATACTGCACAGCTTTACACTTCAGCAAAGTGGTAGCTTACACATTTAGGTGTGAGAAACACCTGAATGACAATCACTGACCTTACTTTTGCAATTGTGGTAATTTCTAGAACTAATCAAATTCTTAATGGCGCAGTTTTGTTTCATGCTATATTGAATAATTTTCAGAAAAAAAGTAACTTTGTTGTGCCATGATTAGATGATCGAATACTTTGTTACCAATCATAATATGTTGCTTCGTACGTTTTTATATCATAGCCGCTGTACCATTTCGTGAACTAGATGTTGAACTCGTAGATTTTGCCCGTAAATCCGTTGTTGTTAATAAGTTTCCCAAAATGGGCTTGGTTGCCTAATTTATTTTTCAATTAATTTGATAAAAATGGCATTTGCTACGTTACGGGCACACCTGTCGAAAAATTAAAGTTATTTTTGAATTATGCTGTTCAAGTTCAGTAATTCTCCGTGTTCAAAAGTTGTTTATTTCTAACATGCTCTGTGTATAGAATCCAGAGCATTCGTTTGAACAACCACATTTCTGCTGTGCTTCGACGTTACTCGAAGTTTACCTACCGATGATAGGTCTACCTGCAAAGCTTATGTTTATTGAAAGTCTATTATTGTTTCTTCAAATAAAGAAGTTTTTTTGGTTGCAACAGTAGATGTCATTTCATCAATGTTGTGTTTTGTTTTAGCTTATTGTAGAAGTAGTGACGCTATTCAACGATCTTGATAGATTTTGTTAAGATACTGTGAGAGATGTAATGCGTCCAATGTCTCAACCTACTGTTCTTTTTTTATTTTATGCAACAATAAACACAAAAACGCAGCATAATTTATTACTGTGGTGTTATGCCAGCTATGGCAATGTTGCTGAAGTAAACCATCAAGAAAATAAAAACCCTTGCCACAGCTGGTACATTCCGTTCTTTTTACATTGATTTAACGTCTGCACACATTGAATCAATGAAAAAAGGACAGATTTTGTTATGCATGCTTTTACACAGCACAAACGCTACAGTCAACACGACTCAATGGAGTTGTAATGTCATGAAAAAGTCTGTCAACTGGTGACAGTCGGAAAAACGTTTGGCTCCAATTCATAGTCTGCAAAATGCACTTGTTTAGCGCATTTTACGAAGAACACGCTTGTAACTTAAAAAAATGCGGTATGATTAATTATGATATATTGGAATTAACTTGGCTTCCCAGCAAGCAAAAGTTACATTTTGCTGCCTGGGTAGTTTATTTCCAAAATCATATTCATTTTGTTTAAAATTAAGCATTTTTAATTTAGTTGTTTTTACGCATTCACAAAACAAAAACCCAAGCTACAGTTCATCCATTATTTTCGAAAATCCAATGACGCAGTTAAAAATCGTTGTAGGAAAAAATGCATCGTTTAACTGCTATAGGGCAATTTGAAATCCATTCCTGACTGTGCGCAGTTACAATTGTTGAAATATTGCAAAAGCTGATATTCATGCATTGAATTAACGTTCAAAAATGCTTCATTATTGAATAAAGTGAACTATAGCTTTTGCTAAACAAAATACAATATTAATGTAAGCCTATTATCAATATTTCATACAGAATCAACGTCAAAAAAACAAACATAGGCGGAAACGGATATAATTTAATAAGGTTGATATAGATTAGGTGCGTTTGCAAGCATGTATGTTTGTCGGCGATTGTAGTCTTCCTGCCAGAATGGATTCACTTGGATCTTCAACGTCCAATCCAACCTAAAGAACAAGACAAAAAAATTGACTTGTTTTTCAATATAAGCAGTGCAGGCGTACAAACATTTAGGCGATTTAGTTTCAAGTAACAGGAAGTAATAAAAAGCAATGATGTTTAGCTACACTAACTCTACAAAAATATTCTTCATTTTGATCTATCGTAAGTAGGCTAGTGGCGTAACTTAACCAAAAGGGGAAGTCACCACCTCATAGCCGTGGGAGATGGGGAGGCGGTTGCTCCCCCAAAAACGTTGCGAATTTAGCATTAATGTCCAGTCATTTGGGCAAATCAATCTTATCATGATGTTTCGACATTTCACCAGTTTACAAACTTTACATAATTGTTATAATTTTGAGATAGCCTACATTGTTATTTTCCAATGAATGTAGTAGCTCTGATAACTGAGGCTGATTAAAGCTGTTGGAAAAGAACAGTCTTGTTTAAAATGGAACAACATATTTCATTCCATAGAAACCAAAATCCCTGATTGAAAGCTTAGGCCTACTTTTAAGCAAAACACAATTCTATTTCGAAAACTGTCACAAAAGTTTTGCTTTGAACATTCGCAAGCTTCAATAAATTGGAAAGCAGTTTTCGCAGAACTGGGTACAAGTCTTAAATCTGAAATTTCAGAAATTTTTGATTGTTTTTGTATTAATTCGAACGCTTAGGCCTAGTTCCTTGGATTTCAAAACTAAATAAAAAAATTCGCTGAGGAGCTTGTTTCAAAACTACGGTACCGGTAGGCTAGGCTATATAATGTATAAAACAAAGAAATTTTGCGTCGAAGTGAAACAAAATATTTTGAAAATTTATAATATTGGCAACTAGGCTACACAGCCCGAATTTTGAATAAACGAAAAAGGAAACTCTGAATAACTCGGTATTTGGTTTCTCTGGCCATCAAAAGACACTTCAGACCCTATTCAGACTCAAGTGTCCTTCCTAATGTTCAACAATGATTCAGGTTTCTAAGTCATGGGAATCTTTTCATAATTAAATCGAAGTCACTTCATTTGAACAATACAGCAAACACTATTCTAGTTTTACTGTAATTGGTGGTGTTATTTCTATAACTTTTGCCTATTCAGCTAAGCACTTTAACACACTGATTGTGCTCTAAATCTAAGCCCTACAAAATTACATAGCCTACTCTTTGAAGCCTTAAGCAAACGAATACTTGGTTGGTTAGCCGTAGCGAAAGGTTAATATCAATGTTTCAAGAAAAACTATTTCGAAATTTGATTGAAATACAAACTCATTTTAATAAATCAATCTTAGTCACGTTTCAAATTAAATGTGTTTATAAAGAACTTAACTTCTACCATTTTTCCGTAAAGCAAACAACCTCATATTGTTTTGCATTTTACCCTACCAGTAGCAGATCCAGGAGGCGTAGATTGCTTGGTCACGTGCTCCCCAAAAAACGAGAAATAGGCTACTTTGTAATTTTTTCCATTACTGCATATGAAACTTTTTCACTCTCTTCGCTTGTTCAACTACATTTCATTGACCTAATCAACGGTTTTAGGCACGTGTATTTCAGTAGTGAATGTGAAAGATGGAAGTGTTTGTTAAGCAGGCTAGGCCTATAGGCTACCCAGGGTCGCCGACAGTATAATTCGAAACAGTAGGCCTACACGTGGTTTCTTGGTTGCCGGGCTCACTGGAAAGGTTCCAGGTCTCTAAAATCACTCCCGGTTTGGGTCCAAAAGTAACCCCGGAGTCCTGGAGTCCCTTTTCAACGTTACTGAGACCCTAAGCTAAGAAAATAGTGTAATATTCCAAAGTAGCCTATAAACACACCGCTCATTCAACTAATAAAGTGTCAAATCGTTTAACCAAAATGAAAAAATCGTTTAAAACAACTGAACTGAACTGAACTGAACAACAACAACTGAACTGAACCAATTCCAGCGCTGTTAGATGTAGGCTACGAGGTAAAATGTGCCTTGCGTAGGGTAGGCCTACTATAGGAAAAGGTTGTGAGGGGATACCTCAAACGGATTTTTCAGTTTTATTGAAAGAATACAACCTAGGCTATGTAGCCTACAAGATTGTGCAAAACGGTATCAACGAATAAATTCTTTATTTAAATCATTTTTGGCAGTAAAAATGTATTTGAAACGACTTCAATTTTGAATCAAGCCTTTTCATTCCGTTTTTACAGAAAACCAATTTAATTAGATGAAATACAAAATTTTCCTCTTGAAAAAATAATAGTCTATTGAGGCACAAAATAGCCTACACGTGAAAGTGACCACAACATGTCAACAATTTCTGGGGGAAAACCTCTGCAAAACTAACTGTTTTTTGGACCTGCTTGTTTAGCCTACCCTACATTGTCTATTTTCTCTTAACATATAGGCCTACTCATGGCCACCTAAAGATACGGCCTGATTTGTCACATTTTGCAGATATTTCCAAGTTTTTCTAACTTTGGGCGAACGTTTAAATAAATTGTTCTAAAAATTAAATTTTTGCGCTTTCTTTATTCTTTTCCCCAGATGACACAATAGGTTTTAACATTTTCACATGTTGAAAAACAAAGAAAATTCGATTTCGAAGATTTTAGTCAGACTGTTAATTTTCAATAACAGTCTGATTTTGCGTTTTTCAACTTACTTTTTCTCATTTGCTACTGCTTCCCCAAGGCAACAAAAAAGTTTTATGTCATTAGGAAACCGCAAAAAGTAAAAACATCTCAAAAAATGTCAGTCAAGCACTAGCAGTAGCTGTAATCAAAATCTGCAAAATGTGACAAATCAGGCCGCATCTCCAGGTGGCCATGGCCTACTCTGTTTAAACATTGGTGGCCAACCAAAGATTTTTTTAGTTCCGCTACTAAACCTACCTTTCAAATCCATCTGGTATATATTTCCAATATCTGTCAAATTCTTTCATCGCATTACTGATAGTCTGGTCATCCAATTTGTCACGAGAATAATCTTCACTTGCGTACATTACAGTTCTTGCTTCGATGCTGTTTAAAAACCTGAATAAAAGTGAGGAGATTGAAATTGACACGAGAAACAAATTGACGCAATATGAAAGAAGAATATCTTCACAAAATCATTAGCCTATAATTTATATAGCTTATTTTGTACGTTATGTGGCCACAATAGAGTCTCTCTAAATTTTGGAATATTTCGCTAAGAGAAGTTATCAGTGGTGTAGACAAGGCCGGCGCATCCATTAGTCACAGTTTTGTAACTTTTTTGAAGTCATCTTTCTTTGAACAAAGACATTTTTTGTGTTTCAAATTTCGTCGTACGAACTGCAGGCGTAGGCTATACTTTATGGCTTAATAAATGAGGAAGTCTCTCTGAGGTTTTGAAAATTTTGATGGGCTCATCTTGACATACGGATTTGAATTTGCAAAACCGTTGTTAGAGCTTTGAGATTGTTGCAACTTGCACAAGACAAAACATTAGTAAAATTAAGCAGTCACATTGGCGCAAATGCGTTGAGCTGTAAACTAACAGCAATGACTACGAAAGTCCCAAAATCTATGACACCTGAAGATGTGCTATCGTTTTTAGTGCTATAAAAATTCCTACTAATAAAATAATAACGCTGAATATACAAAATGTTTCAATGCTTTGCAAATTCCTCTGACGCTTCCAGCATCAGTGCAGGCAAGCGCTGAGCGTAGCCTTTGAAAGCTGAAACTTATCAAAACGATTGTGCGCTATACATTACAGTATACAATGATTCAGGATAGTCTTGCCCGGTCAGCACATTAATTCTTTTTTACATTGATTCAACGTCTGCAAACATTGACTCAATGTAAAAATGATCGGGTTTGCTGTCTGGATGATGAATTACAGTGGCTACGCTGGGGGCGCTGAGATAACAGGTCGGGCCGAGCGTAATCCCGGACTTTTTTTGAAAAAAGTCAGATATCTCTAAAAACGTTTTCCAAGAAAAGTTTAGGTGTTTATTTCATAAGAAAGGCACCTCAGCCATTAAAGTGCAGAAATGTGGACATTTACTGTATAAAAAAATATCTCGAACCTTTCAACAAGTTTCTGGGCACCTAAAATATCTCGAGCCCTGGTCCAAACGTAGCCTACTAATGTCACGTAGGACCACCAATGTCAACGCTAGTGGCTACGACACACAACGAGCCTGAGCCTGACTATACTTTTGCGTTCAATAAAAAGTGAGCATGGGAAGTGAGATTGTGACTGAAGCAATTGCCTATCAGTGTAGCCTACCAGGATTGTGTAAGTTTTGACTATCATCTACTTTTGAACTAGGCTACCACTTAGGCTACTACGGTAGTGTAATTCTCAACAACAATTTGAGTTACAAAAACATAAAAAAGTACCTTTGTTGTTTGCTTATTCTAGTAAAATGTTGAGCGATAGGGCGCAAAAATTGAAGCTTGCTTAGGGTGCAAAATAACCTTGCGCCGGCCGTTGGTGTAGGGCTGTAGACTAACAACTCTGACATTGCAATCACAATTTTGTGATCGGAAGGTTTAATAAAGCATCCTATACAGTTAGTTAGATTATCACTTAAATGTTAATATAAACAACAATGTTGATGATGATTTATTGATTTCAAACTTGTAACTTAACGTTTAAATAATGATAAAGTTTAAAACATTGGCTCCCAAAAGTGCCAGTTTCCCATCTGCAACTCATAAGGAGGCTATGTTTGTTTTGTCGACCTTTGGAAAGATAGGCCTGTCTTACAATAGGAGAGTTTGGTTAGTTTGATTTTGAATCTTGAGTCTCGGACTGACAAAACCTTGATAGGTGATTCCTGGTAGTTTTCATACTGTCTTGTAAAGAGTGAAGTTGGCAGAGTTACAGTTGCAGTCTTGCTTATGAAGTAGGCTAGGTGGTGGAGTCGAAAGAAACTTCTACAGAGTTTAAGATATTTATCAAGAAATCCCCGATACTTATTAGGCTACAACCCAAGCCCAGCCTATAAACCTGCAGAACGGAGTGCAATAGCATCGTATTGTATTCTAGAAAGTCTTTTGCTTCTCTTCTACTTAGGCTAAAATTATTAATAAACTGCATGGAGCACAATTACTAAAAGCATATATAGCTTACCTTTGAAAGCCCTCCTCACTTGCAAATGCTCCCTCCCTGTACGCGCTTGCCATTGTGATTATATATCACTGATAATTGTTGCAAAGCAGATAATTCAACTGAAGTGTACGCTAATGCAGGCGGACCAAATAGCCTCCTTGATTCAATTCACCTATTAACACGCTTCAAGTCGTAGCCTATCACCAGAGACTGCAAGACAAAAGTTATCCAGTTTAAAAAAAACAATTAAGACTTTCAAACAAAATCGAAGGAACAGAACTCGCCTTCGAATTCAGCCTCTCCGGGTCAAGCAAAAGGTCTTCGTAGACACCAGATTCCAGCTTAGCCTACTGTTGATGCCACCATGAGATACTCACAAACTTTGCCTTAACTCCAAATAGTGTAGAATGCATAACATGTTTTCTTGTTTTGCATTGTGGCTACGTTATCAAATCCAACATGACAAGCTACAGCCTACTTTTTAGGACGCCTTTAACCTATGGTTTACGACCTAGGTTGCCATACTCAATCCTCATTTCTTGATAAACATAATGGTGTTCACTGCAGTTTTCGAAATCAATTTGAAATAATTATGTTGCTCACTTCTCGTGAAAGCCCTAACTGCGCTAACACAATTTTTTAATAAGTGCTCAAAACTGTTTTAAACTTTAGCTGAAGCAGAACATAGAAAACGTTTAGGTCTACAAATCTTTTCAAAGACAGTTCAAGCAAAGCAACAACTCTCTGGGTCATAATTCATACAATTTTCGTTTGAACAAAAGAAGGACAAGCTGTATCTCCCACCCACCGCGACCTCGGCTAATCTAGTGCCGTCCTTGGAAGGAAAATTGATATTTAGGGTAAAGAGAAAATCACTGTAAAGACATCTTATATTGATACAAGATCTTTTCGTGTTATCAACGTCCAGTATTGTTTGACCAGGTACTGTATTTGTTCAATAAACACATAAACGATTTGACCAAACATTGCTATTACAGTCGATTGCTGACTCAGGTTCGTGCAATGCCAAAATCTTATTTGTGAAACTGCGACGGATTTTGGTCAAGCATGCCATTTTGGAAGTCTTTACTTTATTTGCACTTGCAGTAATCTTCGTTTTAAATTTTGGACCCTCACTGTCATAAAATTACTGTAGGTCTAAGCAACTTTTCTTTTCATACTGTCCCACTAAGTAACCTACCAATACCAGTACCCCATGGGCATACAAAAAAAGCGTGGATAGGCTATAGTAGGCTAGGCAAGAGTAGCAAAGTTGCTTTTATTATTACCAATGAAAAAAACGTAGCTTACAATGTATCTTGCCTTGTCCATTAACCAAAAATATTGCGTTCCGAGTCAGTTGTTTGAAGTTCGTTGTCACTATTGTTTGTAATGTGACGTCACGCTCACTCCTTCAGGGTCAGACAGCGGCTCGATGAGTTGTTGTTGGCGCTTTTTAATTATTGTCGCTTTTTAAATAAGCACCTACTAGTAGTCTATAAAGCACAAAACCATTTTATGAGGAACCTAAAATTATATTTAAAGTCTTGAAACGACTACATTTTATCATTTTGTAATTATTTGATTTTCCTAAAAATATTTTTCCATCTCAGAAGTCGATAGGCTACCTTTGGTGAATTTTTTGAAACTATGTTAATTTACTTTTTATCTGATCTCAACTGACAGGCTACTTGATGATTGAAAAGTTTTAATTGAACAAACAGTTGAATAAATTCAAAGCAAGAAAGTCGTTCTTTTTACCATCTTGAAGCGTTCTCTATAGCATTTCTTCACGTTTTCTGACTTTAGCACCTTTATAAATAGGTCTGCTTAGCCTAATATCTAATGTTAATGTTAGGTAGGCTATTCGACTGGAGTGGTTGTTTTAATGAATGAATTTGATTCATAGTGGACATTTAGTTAGGCCTAATGGCCTTAATAGGCCTTATGGTTAGGCCTATATTCTCAAGCATTTGGCACTTTTCAACACAGCCATAAATTGATGTTCAAGAAATAAGATACATACTTAATATACATAGTATACAATATACCAATATGCAATGCCAATAAGTTGATTTCAGCGCCCCAGTTAGAATTTAGCACCACTTTCTGAGAAACCTCAATTCGAACCTAACTGACAAACACTGCCTTAGGGCATAAACCTATTTAGTTTAAAACATGATCGTAGGCTGTGTAGCCTACTGAATGGGCTTCGAACTGACCATCTTCGGAACCTCGATAAAATCTTTTTTTAACTAAAACGTATGGCACGGCTAGAGTATAGGCTATCGGCTGTAGCCTACGACGACGTACGTCTGCGTTGCAGTATTGACACTGTATGACAAGCTTTATAAAGCGCTATGCAAAACGCATGTTTGTAATTCATACAGCCGGTGCTGTGAAACCTTTTGTAGGGCCTTAGGGTCAGAATAATTTTGGGTCCTTTATCAGCGCAGAGAGAGCAAGCAGTTCTACGAGAACAATAGGCAAATGCTTGTTTATGTATAGCGCTGTATCCATCGCAGAATGCGTTACTCCTTAGCACTATACAAACCAGATAGTTGGTCACAGCGGTAAACCATAATCTCTTCGTGGGAAAATTGTAACATAAAGTTCCCGGATCCGTTCGTCTGCATGTAATGACCGAAAAAGAAACACTCCTCGAAACGTCTATTCAAAAAGTGTATTCCTGTAAAATTAGCCCGCGGCTATCGAAAATGGAACGCAACACCGTACGCCTCTAAAACTGTCACCACAGAACAGATTACTTGGATAAAAGACGGAAAATTTGTCCAGCTAGCAAGCACTAAGCAAACAGTTAAATATGCGACTGACTTCCAACAAACAATTTTACGAATGACTAGAATAATTTGCGATATCTCAAATGCACGTAGACAGTAACTGTGACGCAATAATGAAAGACATTGTCACGCAATTCAAACCGGTGTTCAAAGGTAGTGATGCAATATTTCATCAGGTCTTACGACCGATGGTGCAATATTTGGACATTTTCTAGCAATTTCCATGACGTAAGATGCCAGCTAGGTTAAGTAGACCATAACGGTTTTTATATGACGTTTGATTTGGTGAAAATTGTCGGGAACAATAGTGTCAGTGTGGCCTACGATAATATTTTCACTAAACCGATTTGAAAAGTAGGTTGGTTTTAATACATTTCTTGGCCTGCTCATAACATCACGTCTTCGTCCGTTATGTCGGTTTCGACGCTTAGTCACTCCATCACAGTAGCGCACCCAGAAAAAAAGTTTGGGGGGGGCTAATTCAGAAATGTCGGACGAGTGGTTTGCGACAATAAGGACAGTGACAATAGGCCAATGCCCATCCCTTTGATTAATATTTAAAGGCACTCACAGCTAGTGGCGTAGCCAGTAATTTTGAAAGGGGGGGTTTGACGGCCGGCGGGCAAAGCCCTATGGCGTGTTCGCCTAAGACATCCAGTGGCGAGGGGTCTGGAAGGCCTCCCGCAGAAATTTTTGAAAAATTACTTTGAATTTGGTGCATTCTGAGAGCATTTTCAACAAAAATGTGGGTATGAATATTCCTGTAAAATGGTGCTGTCCGGTGGCATAGCAAAAGGATAAAATCATGTTTTCTTCGGCATTTTTTCCAAAATAAAGCTGTCTCTATGTTTTTTCGTTGCTAATTCCTGGCTGAGATATTTGAATGTTTACTAGCACCATCAGCTTCCTCATCCCTGCGTCCACTCTTGCAATCTTCTATAGATCTCGACGTTTTCGTCATGTATGACAAAATAGAATTAGCTTTCCGTTTGCCAACACAAATAAGTGCGAAAACAACAACTAGCACGAAAACAATTTAAAACAAAACACTAATTTTGTAAAAAATAAATTTGATGTGGACGTTTTTTCTACTTACAAAACATTCAAATTTAGTTCGTATTTTCAACTAAAGTCCCAGATGCCTTCGTTTCTTTGCTCAAACATCATATACAGTTTTACATGTACCATGTTGTACCATGTACCATGTACCATGTACCATGTTGTACATTACCGCCCCGATAGCTCAGTGGTTACGCGCCGGGCTCAAGATCACACGGCGCTGGTTCGACTCTCGGGGTGTGCGTTTGAGCAACGCATTTCAGGACTGCTCTCCATTCAGCGGCACCTAGTGAATGGAATAATTTCTCGGCAACAAGACTTCAACAATCGGAAAACTTCACTCTGCCAATCTCGGTAACCGGCCCTGCGTCAAGTGCCTCTACAAGTATGCGAACAAGTACCAGGAATAACCTATCAAGGCTTTGTCAGTCCGAGGATAAAGATTCAAAACCAACCAACCAACCAACCAACATGTCCGTGTGATTCGGCATTGATGTACGGTACATCGGTACGTATGTCCACCAGACATTTGACCACAAGAGTACAGGAGTATCTGAACTTTAGGGAGTTAAAGAAAAGTGCCATTAAAAACCATATCATGGAGTGTTCTTTTTGCTCTGATCGAAAATTCTCTGCCGACTCATTTAAAATTCTACGCAAAGACAAATTCCAATTTGACACAAAATTTAGGAAGCACTGTTAATCAAACGCTATAACTCAAATTTAAACAAACAATTATTTGCTGGAGGCGAGTCCATTCTCTTCAACATTTACTGGATATCACCTTCCCTGTGGAGCAAATTTTTTCGTAGTTATTTATGTAGTTGCCTTTTCCTAATGTAATTTTACCTTCAAAAAGTTGGAATATATTGCATTTTTATAAATATTTTCAGATTCCTGATGAGGGCTTAAGTTAAACCGAAAACGTTCAACTGTTAAAACTATTTGTAAGTTAAATATGTAAAATATATTGTTATAATGCTCAGCCCTGTTGTATTGTTGTGTCTTAATCATACCTAACCTCTAAGCAAAATGTATAAATGAGGAGCATACAAAAACTTCATTTTTAGTGGCGGGTTTGGGGGGGGCTTGAGCCCCCTTAGCCCCATGCTGGGTGCGCTACAGCTCCATCATTTATTTGTCTGCACGGCTCTCGATCTCTCACATAGAGTCTCACAATCTCCTTCAGCTCTTCCTTACCCATCTCACTGTCATTTATTACTGTTACGAGCCATCTCATTTTTGGACGACTACTTCTTTTTCCTCTGCTTACCAAATCAAGAATGATTAGCATATATGTTTGTAGGCTAATCTTTTCTGGTCCAAAAAGTGCGAATTTCCTTTCAGTTATGTTTAATTGATTGTGAGCATTTTGGTTTTCGAAATTAGAAAGCTTCTTTGAGAGCTTAACACTGAAAGTTTTGCTTACTTGTAGAAAGTGGTGTACCCGGGGGGGACATTGGCCTTGGCCTCCCGTTTTAAAAAAGGTTTCAGTAATTTAACGAAGTAAAGTACGGCATTTAATATGTTTTGGATAACATTGTCAAAGCAAATAACTTTGTTGTTATAGACTAAGCAGATACTAAATCCCTGGCTCAATGCCTCACCTACCCCCCTCTACCCTAGAGACACAGGACCGGTTATCGCGATTGCCATACCGATATTTACAATCAAATTAAGTCGTTAAAACGCCAAAATCTAAAAAAGTCTGTGGGCCTCCTGATATGGTTAGCTCAAAGAGCGGCCCACCTGACCCCCTTCACGGAACTGGATACAATCCTTACATAAAGGTTTGTGATTATTATTTTTATTACTTTAATATCTACTGTACAAGCCATTCCGTTTAGTCGCATATCAGTTTTTATCATGTAGCCTACTTAGAAAATTCCAAAATATTATATATTACGTACCACAAGCTAAAAAAATATACCACATTACAAAGACAAAACAAATTTTCAGTGCATATACGGACTCCGCTCCGACTCCGACTCCAAATTACATTCTTTGAATTGGCACAACGTGCAGGTGTATTCGTATGCTTGTCTGTGCCAAGTGCGTTTTGATGATGAACTGTTTTATTTTGATCAACGACGCACGAGTACAAAATATTTGACACGGCGAGAAGAACACAATAAACATAGCCAGGTCAGAGACTTTAAAGAACCGGCCTGCCACGCCCCGTGGAGGCGGGGAGCGGCGTGATTATGGGGTGGCGATGCACCCGGAAGGGAAGTCCACCAGCTTAGGTCGCGGGGGCCAGGCTGGGGAGTCTAGGTACCTGTGGAAGGAAAGTGTGGATCGAAAATTTTGTGCGACTCGTCCGCAAAAGTTAGAATGGCGGAACGGGCCAGGGAGACGGGCTTTGCTTTCTGCAAACGCAAAAAGGTCAGCTCACGACGGGCCGGGCGACAGAAGTTTTATAAAGCCAGGCAGCGCCCACGTCTTCATCACGTGACCGTAACACAGGTACGTTTAACTCCTATACCCGGTCTGCCCGTAGGCAGAGCGGATAAACTTTGGGGTCTCCCACGAGGAAGAGAAGCTTAGCTACAAGGACGATTTGAATACTCGTGGGAGACGAAAATTATATAAAATCTGGAGCAAGGGCTCAATTAATTGGTGTAAAAAAAAAGATGGTAAGTGGGAATATATTGTATGCTTTACCTACCGAAAAAGTGTTGACGTTGAACCAACGAGCACGGATGTGCACTGGCCAGACGTTAAGGCAGGTTCGCCCAGATGGGTCGGGGGGCCTAGCGATCGAAGCGTAGATATGACTAGGCTACGTTAGCAACTCAATTACAGTCTTCGACCTGGCTATGTTTGTTTGTGCTCTCTCGCCGTGTCAATTATTTGTACCCGTGCGCTGTTGATGCGAATAAAACAGTTTAACACTATGAAAAAAGGGCACTTGTTGCTGAAAGGCCAATTTTTTTTTCAGATAAGATGTAGCGATAATGCTCTTCCATCAGCTCATTATCGAGTAATGATACAAGTGTCCGGTATACAAAGAACCAATCATGCTATGTTATAATGATGTAGGCTAACCTCCTGTGATACAGAATTTTGTGTCGTGAATTTCCTTCCACAGGTACCTAGACTCCCCAGCCTGGCCCCCGCGACGTAAGCTGGTGGATTTCCCTTACGGGTGCATCGCCACCCATAATCACGCCGCTCACCGCCTCCGCGAGGCGTGGTATTTTGCGGACGAGTCGCACAAAATTTTCGATCCACACTTTCCTTCCACAGGTACCTAGACTCCCCAGCCTGGCTCCCGCGACCTAAGCTGGTGGACTTCCCTTCCGGGTGCATCGCCACCCCATAATCACGCCGCTCCCCGCCTCCACGGGGCGTGGCAAGCCGGTTCTTTAAAGTCTCTGACCTGGCTATGTTAATTGTGTTCTTCTCGCCGTGCCAAATATTTTGTACTCGTGCGTCGTTGATCAAAATAAAACAGTTCATCACCGTTATTTTGAGGCAGAAATGAAAGATTATAGTAGGCTAATAGCGAATAGCTGAATTTTTTGGCTCGGGTTCCAAATAGCGACTGTCAGAACAGCGACTGTCAATAGAGCGACTACACGACAGCGATTCATTTAAAACAGCGACTGTCAATAGAGCGACTACACGACAGCGATTCATTTAAAACAGCGACTGTCAATAGAGCGACTACACGACAGCGATTCATCAAAAACAGCGACTGCCACAACAGCGACCTCACTTCTTTTATTAAATCCAAGGCTTACGCGCACACGCACTCTTTCACCCCCTCCACACATACCTTCCATCCCCCACACCTCTCTACACACGTATGCACGCACAAATAGGCAAACACTGCGTAGTGAAAGATTGAAACCAAAAGGGACTTTAAAACAACATTTTATTTGGACTATCCATAGAAGTCACATGATTTAAAAAGAAATAGGCTAGTCAAGCCAAACAACAGAAAGTCGTCAAGCCTTGCAATAAAATTCAGGGTCTAGAAAAAGATTGAAACCAAAAGGGACTTTAAAACAACCAAAAGTCTTGCAATAAAAATCAAGCCACGTTTATTTCTAAATTGTGAGCAAGGGCTCGAAGGAACTGCCGCAGATCATACTGGTCTCGATTTTGCTGTACAACAGTGATTCGTGTGTTCATTGTCACGTATCTTTTCATTCGCTGAGTCAGGTCTCTGCCTTGTAGTAGCTGGGTTTGGTTCGGTTTAAAGTGTTAAGTCGCTATCATAACAGTCGCTGTTTTAATGCAGTCGCCATTATGACAGTCGCTGTTTTGACAGTCGCTCACTTCATTACGTCGCTATTATGAAGTCGCCATTATGACAGTCGCTGTTTTGACAGTCGCTATCCGGCCTGGATGCCGAATTTTTTATATCGTATTGCAAAATGTGCAGTAGCTTACATGACCTTAACACTTTGCTCCTCAAAGGGAGGCCAGATTTGGCCCCCCCCTCATATTTCCTTTAATTATTTGAAGCACAGTAACGCCATGCACTTGGTTTTTCTTGACTTTTCCTAAAATTGCCAGGCGGATCTGATGATATTAAATTTGATGCTAAAAGTTGTGTAGTTTTCTTGTAAATTCAAGATTTTGGTGAATTTTTGCTATTTCTAGCTCACTTCCAGCAAAGCGTGAAATGGATTACATTGCGATGACAAGCCATAAGCTCATAATTGCTTCGTGCATCGATATGCGCGAGCAGAGAGAAGCATCCTCTTGCTTTCTTTTGTTTGGTTTGACCTCAATAATACAAAGCGCGTTATTTCTTATGCTACAAAGAAAAGCCAGTGATCGCAAAGCTGTTAATTAGAAACAATAATAGCAAACGTTTTTTGCGTTATCAGCTCTACAAAGAAGAATAGCAATCCACGATCAAAATAGTAGGCTATGGAGGCCACAAACTATTCAAAACAGTTGTTTCAAGCAGATAATATTCATTGACGAATAAAAAACGTTACAATAAGAAATCTTCTCTTGGATAAAGACACGAAAACCTGGTTTCGAAATAAACGTTCTATGGAAATGCTCTCATTGACAAAACTTGCAATTGAGGAAATGTATCACTGCAAATGCTTTTGGGAGAAGCCGGAGAAATGGCGTTTTTGCAAACAGTAATTGTGAGATACACTCAAAAGTATGAGATAGGCTCCATTTACACATATCAGCTAACTCGATGGCGTCCCTTCAATGCTTTATGTCGCCTACTTGTTGTTATGTCCTGTATTTTTGTTTCACAGTGCACTGTGTTTTGTTCCAAAAAGCGCAAAATAAAGATGATAATGCCTCATCTACATTACAAAATATTTTGTAATGTAGGCCTACAAACAAAATGTACAATGTACACAACGTACATTACAAAATATTTTGTACTGTAGACGAGGCATAAAGTTAGGCGTCACATAAGACAAACAACAAATCAGCTTTCTTCATCATTGATTCAACATCTGAATACGTTGCGCCAATGTATAAGAGGCCGGCTATTGTGAAGACCCGCCATTTATAAACGATCCAATTATACCAAAAGTGGGAGAAACTAGTGGATCAAAGAATGAATAAACAATGCTGAGAAAACTAAATCTAAGTGACGAACAATACCGATGTCTTCATTTATCTTGGAAAAATGCTGCCTAAACTTATCAACAAAAAATACCGTAAATAACGGCAAGGATCCCGAAAGCAGAATTTGCTCGACTTTGGCATGAATTTAGTCAGACATCTACAGTAATAATTCCACACATACAATAAACGGGCTCTCAACTGCTGTAAGATACATAATAATCAACCTGGTTCTGGGCAATTTGTGTAACAGTTTAGGGGAAGACACTACTTGAAATGATGCACCACACAAAAGATTTTCAATGAAGACTGAGTCTAAAAACCGATGTGGATTGTGCTGCACAATAACTTCAAGTTTAGGACAGAAGAGGCAGAAAATATCACGATAAAAATAAAGACCTTGTGGGAAATTTTCGAGAATCATAACACGATGCAAATACCATAAACGCTTAGTTTGCATGCTGCTCTAAGCTGGCCGGCAACTGCAAAGGTAGACAATAGCCTACAGGCAGTTTATAATTCGATAACAGCGCAATAAACATTATAAATACGTAAATCGACAATTTTCTTTTACAAACGTTTTACGTCTAATAGTAAATTTTCCCCCAACAATTTTTTGTGAAGCACTTGCAAACCACGGTTTTGTAAAATCATTCATCATTATTATTTTTTACTTCTCGGATATTGTAAAACGTCATCAGCAAAATCACAAAAAAAATTTCATTACTTCAATGTAGTAGGCCTAAGAATTTTTTATAGAATTGTAGCCGGTCGTTTCAACAAAGAAGCCATTTTTTAGTAATATAAAGTTATGGAAAATAATTTGCAATCCTGCAAATGGTTGGAAAGAATCTAGGAAATTTTCTCACAATCTGGCACAAAATGATTATGTTTATTGTATCTCTGTAAAATTTTTTACGACAAACTTTGAAGCTTCATTATAATCATTTTTATCTTTGAAGTCAAAAGTTATTTTTTTTTTTTGGCCAGAAACATAATCACTGCCTTGCTGATGTTGTCGCTTTTACGCGTATTTTTAGTGCTTCAAACAATAAGGACCCAGTCAGCAATCCAGTCCTTTTACATTGATTCAACATTTGTAAACGTTAAATTTATGTAGATTTGCTGACTGTGGGTAATTTCACATTTCCTTTGTTTACGCATGTTCCTCAATTCGCTGTTGCATTATTTCGACGCTGGCGGACTAAAAATGTATTTTCAAATTGATTGACACAATCTTCAATAAAAAGTGAGCTTCGAACTTAGCTTTGTTGATGTAAATGCTGTATTTTTTGTTGATGTAATTTATGAGTCATGTTTATAAACACCCGTAAGCGAAATGACTTATGATGTGGCCTGCATGATATTGGTGATGCGACTTGACACAAATCCACAATTTCAAAAGCACCTAATTTGAACTTAGAAATTTCAGATAATTTCAACAACATGTTCAATTGTCTTCTCTCTACTAAAAATATTCATACTACAAACTCAATTGTAGACCTAAAATACACAAACGAAGATGTAAACAGCTATTCAAGCAGGCTAAGCTGTTACTTATGAAAAATTTGGTTCCATAAAACTAGAAGCTAGCCATGAGTTTCGGAATGCATTAGTTTAGGATAAAAATGTAAGACAACAAACGCAGTTTTGATTTTTTTTCAAATTCGTGTAACAATGTTACTCTGATTGTAACTATTTTAGAATCAGTGAGTAGCTTACAATAAGATTTGGTCGCAAGTCGTAAATTCTAATCAATGCAATGATTCGGCACACCGCACACACACTTCGTGCGTTCGATCGAGCTCTTTGTTATTTAGAAGTTTGCATGAAATCGGATTAGCACGGTAATTAAATAGCGGCAAGTTAAATCAAAATTGTCGTTTTTGGGTACCTTTGCAAAAATTGAAATATCAAGTTTAACATATAAAATTTTAAAATAATGACTTTTCAAACTTATAGACAAATGATTTGCTTTCACACCAGTGCAACTTCTGTTGAAGAAGCATCAGCGGATAACACGTAACAGCTGATTGAATTTGATCCAAAAACGGCCCCCCCTTGAGCAGTTAACTTCCAAAAAAACGTTGAAAAGCAAAGGGTTAACAGGGCATCATTGCCCCCTGCCCACCAATCCACAGAAAAATTGAGAGCAAGGGGGAATTCTCCCCCCCTGCCCCCCGCTTCCGGCGCCCCTGAATACACGTATAATATTTTGTCTGGCACATATGGAAAGATTGGATTTCATGAATATGTATTGTATCATTTACCCGTCTGGCAACTTTAGTACTGTTATCTAAAAAGGTCAGACAAAAAAGAGGCAGCGCACGTATGTTTTCTCGTTTAATATGTTGGCTTATACTCAAACCTTTAATAATTCTTTGTCTGGCTGATTCACTGTCATAAACCACTTTACATGACCAAAATTAACTATAGAGTTGTTCCAGACAATTGTTCACCAAATCAAACGTCATGTAAAACCGTTCAGGTCTACTGAATCTTAGCGTATTACGTAATGGATTATTTCTAAAAAATGAGCAAATTGCACTATCGCTTGCAAGACCTGTAAAACATTGCAGCTGCAGCATAACATTACATCATCGTTAAATCTTTAATTACTTGAACAGGTGTAAGCTAAACTTGAACAGGTGTAAGCCAAACTTGAACAGGTGTAAGCTAAACTTGAACAGCTGCTTGAATAGCTTATCATTGCTTATCATTATTACGTCACAGTAGCTGCCTACGTGCGTTTAAAATATTGCAATCTATTCTCGTCATTTTTAAAATTGTTGCTTGAAGAGTGGTCAAATATTTAACTGTTTGCTTAGTGCTTGCCAGCTGGACGAATTTCCGTCTTTATCCAAGTAATTTGTTTTGTAGTGACTAGTTTAGTGGTGTATCGCGTTGCACCTCAGTTTCGACGGCCAGTGGGCTATTTTTTACAGAAATACAATTCTTGAATAGACGTTTTAGAAGAGTGTTTCTTTTCGGTCATTACATACAGACGAACGGATCCGGAAATCTTATGTTACAATTTTCCCACGAAGAGATTATGGTTTACCGTTGTGACCAAGAGTGCAGTTTTTTTCTTTAGCTGAGCACTCTGAACGGTTAAAACATCTAAGATTGGATCAAAGAAAGCAAACATTTTTTTTAACTTACAAAACAGAAATGTGAACAAAGTTGAATCATTTTTTATCATACAGTACAAACAACATCAAATTAATACGTAAGTTTACTTCAATATCACCGAAAGCTTTTTCTTTTTTAAAATAGCAACACTGACCGAGCTAGATTGAGACTTCAAATCGATGTTTGTTAAACTCATATCATATTAACAGTGGTTTAATGTTAGTAGTTGTCACTAATTACATTCAATACTTTGTACAGTAAAAGATCTAAAAATGCCTCTATCTCGCAAAAAAATTTAAATTATAAAGTGATCTTGATCTTATTGATTTTCAAGAGAGAGAGAGAAACCTTTTATTTCGTCTGTTGCGACAATAGTACGGTACATTATACACAATACGAATAAATAAGTACCATAGCTATCTAAATACCACAACAGACAGGAAGCAGCGAAAGACTATACCAGTCATCGAGTCAGCTGCTTCCCAGTTCTTAATGTGACAAATGTCCAGCATCGGCAAATTACGTTGAAACAAGATAAGATCACGCTTATTTCTGCATACACAGTGGTGAAAGTAAACCCGGTAAAATATATATTAATCCTTAATTTCAAGTTTGACTGATACAAAGTTAGACTGCCAGTTTTGCCACAAAGATTCAACTACGTTTTTTGTGTGAAGGATGGTGTTGAATAATAGAAAAATCATTTTTTCATTTTCATACTCTTGAAATTTTTGTAGATTTGATGAATCGCGTAAAAAAGGTTTCAAATTGTTACGTGACGTTGAAGTAAGTCGTCGTTTTCTATACAACTAACATCATAGATAGACAACAGATAGAGAACAAAGTAAACTAATTGGGTTTAGTGATTGTTATTCAACCCAATTACTTTATGGTATCAATTGTCTATGGTACAACAAAATAACTTCTCTTCCAAGTAGCTAACAAAACATGATTTCCCATTGTCTGCAATAATAGGAGACTACCATGGACAGACACAGATCGAACCTTACATAGATGATAGCCAACAGGGTCAAAAGCGTCATTCCAATCCTTTTTTTTTGCGAAATTACTTTACAAATAACCAATAAACCGTGTTAGCTTTTTTCTATCAAAACTAGATTCATTAAATTCTAAAATAAAACTCACACAACTCGTAAGTTTATTAGGCCTATATAGTAAATCCAGCCCATTGCAGCATCCAGATAGCAAAATCCATCATTCTTACATTGAATCGATACATTGTAACGATGCGTTTTTTAGACAATTTGAGGTCATAAAAAAAATTTCTCAAGGCTGTGCAGAATATAAAGGTTTGGGAAAACTGAAGAAGCGGTCTAGCAATCTGGTAGACTACAAATTAATTGCTTTTTTTATTGTAACTCTGTGTAATTTGAATCTGAATTTCAGACTAAGATCATGGAAGCCTAAGAATCAAACGTAACAATCCGTCTCTCAACCGGCAGTTATTCGCCTGTGGCTCATCGTTCCTCTTGTGTGTGTTTTAATTGTTTGTCAAATGCCTGTAGTTTACACCTCATGTGATCTGTTTTCCACCGTATAATTTACTTGTAATCATTCCTGTGTCACTCGTTCAGTTTGTGCTTTTCAGTCTGGAGTGTCTTTAATATATGAAAAGTCAAAATTACCTTACAATTTTCATTTTATGTATATTGCAGATATGCAATTCCTGATGAAGACACACGTACGTGTCGAAAACGTTAGAGTTTATTTTTAATTATGTTATATTTGTGTATGGAATAGGCTACATCATGTTAAACCCGCTGGAGCTACTTTGTTTTATTTCTCTGTGTAATTTTTATCATAAACTTTGAAACTATGTTGCAATCAGTTCTGTTATTGAAACTATAAGTCAATTTCTTTGTTCTTGCTTAGAAACTATTCCTAAAATGAAAACTCTGGCATTTTACATTGATTCAACGTCTGAAGGCGTTTGCTGTATGGGAAAGTCGCTGCTTTGCTTGTACTCATTGTTTTACACCACCTCATTCAGGTAATACGATTGTATTTCACAAAATAATAGTTTCTGTCTAATTGTATTTTCTTTTCGTTTACTTTGTTGTATCATTGTTACTGGCTTATAATAGTTCTTTGTTAGAAGCTGTCAATAATTTAAAATTCAGCAAATTTCAAACTAAAAGTTTCATATAATTTCATTGTAAGCAACTCTTTTGACATCAAAATGTCTACATGGTATTGTAAGCCAAAATCACACACACGAAAAAGTAAATAGTTTTAGACAAAGTTGCTATGGGATGCTTGGTTCCATAAAAAATAGAAATTATGCATTTCGGAGAGCATTTGCTTATGAATAAAAGCCATTTTTGTTTCAATTAGTTATTGAAAACGATATGAAACCATTCATGTTAGGCCGATACAATCAATCATTTTACAGTGTAACACAGTCATTGTTTACTGAAAAATTTAATCATTATTTACATTGCAACATAATGTAGGCTAAACAATGCCTGATTTACCAACTAGTAAAATGTCTCTGCCTCTGGGTTTGTGGCAAGAAAGATTTCAGAAGTAAAGCACGGTGTAAGATTCGCTGGCAAAGCTGTGCCATTGTGAGATACTGGCACACACACCCCACATTGCGTTGGAGTTCGCTCATTTTTTGCAACGTTTGCATGAAGTCGGATTAGCACGGTAATTAAAAGGCGGTAAGATAAAACAAAATAATCGTTTTTGGTACAGTAGCCTACCTTTGCAAAAATTGAAATATCAAGTTAAGTGTACGAAATGTCAGAATATTGACTTTTCAAACTTAATGATTTTTCTGCACATTAGGCTAGTACATGACTTTCTATTCAGGCACGTTATACACCTTTCAAGGTTTTGCCACCTTTTCCGTTCATTTTTGACTGCCGCCCCCATAAACATTGGCTCGTAAAAACACAAGAAATATACGTGTATTACACGAGTTTCCTCAGAATTTCACGTGTTTTTCACGTGTTTTTCTCGACCAATATTTATGGGGGCGTCACCCATGTATGGGTGACAGCCTATGTTTCATTCAGGTTTTTGTGTCACCCATATATGGGTTATTCAGGTTTGCGTCACCCAACAATGGCCTGTGGGGCTATTTTTGAAAAATAGGCTTGGCAGGCAAAGGGTTCGTGTAGGGATGGTAGAAGTAGGGGATTGCTCACTCAAAAGTAAGATGGACAACTGGAGGGTAATAATGTTATGACAAAAATTGATGCAACTACAGCTTGAGGTCTACTGCCATATGTCGCATACTCAGGTGCAGTTTATATGACCTGCCCAGTGCCCACGTGTGTACAAAGTGTGTATCGTCAAAACAAATGTAGGAAATATGTGATAGCTTGTTTATTTAATAGTATTCAAGTTATGATAATGCACGGGTAGACTTCGCGCAACACCGGTAACGCTAGGTAGCCTCACACTGCTGCAGTAAGGTTTTGCAGATTTTCTAGCACCCAAAAATTTAACCAAATATAGCAATTCATTTGAGGAGAATGAATTTACCTAAAAGCAAAGAAAACGTTGTGCAGTTCTGCTAATTTTTGAACTTCTTAGTAACCCTCCAGCTGTCCATTTCTCAAGAAAAATCAGTAAAGTGAGTCGTCCGGTATTCCACTGTCCCTAGGTTCGTGCTGGTAGGCCTATATCGACTTTTGTAGTTAGTATCTTTTTCGTCCCGGACGCGTTACTGACGAAAAATAAAATGGTTGATGAGTACAAACCCTATTCAAAACGAACCACCAGCAGATTACACGTAACAGCTGGTTAAATTTTATCCAAAAACGGCCTCACAGTGATGAACTGTTTTATTTTGATCAACAACGCACGAGAAAATAATTCACACGGCGAGAAAATCACAATGAACATGGCCAGGTCCGAGACTTTGGAACCGGCCTGTTACAGCTTGCAAAAAGAGAATGAAAAACAAAGGGTTAAAAGCGGATTGAAACAAAATGTCTACATGGTATTGTAAGCCAAAATCACACACACGAAAAAGTAAATAGTTTTAGACAAAGTTGCTATGGGATGCTTGGTTCCATAAAAAATAGAAATTATGCATTTCGGAGAGCATTTGCTTATGAATAAAAGCCATTTTTGTTTCAATTAGTTATTGAAAACGATATGAAACCATTCATGTTAGGCCGATACAATCAATCATTTTACAGTGTAACACAGTCATTGTTTACTGAAAAGTAAATGTAAAACGGATTGAAATAACATATCGAATAACACTTGGCACGTACAAGCATAGGAATACACCTGTACTTTGCGCCAATCCAAAGAATATAATTTTGGAGTCGGAGTTGGAGTTTGGAGTCAAATCTGTAACAGGAATTTCTTTAATATTTGAAATGTGCTATATTTCTTACGCTTGTGGTACGTAATGTGTAATATTTTGCAAATTTCTTGCATCATGATCAAAATGCAGGCAATTTCATTGATTGCATCTTTATCATCGGACTGGGAAAGCTTTATGAGAGCTTAATCCAGGCAGTTTCGCACATTTGGAGAGGATGACGCAGGCCCGGTCGCGAAATTTTTTTCCCACGCACTTTTTGTCTCATTTGTATATTTATGTACGTGTAGCCATTACTGGTTAACGCGCGGCGCCCGTAGGCTAACTGTTTTTACCGATTTTCGCCCTCAAGCAGCCGATTTTCGCCCTCCATGTCCAAATCTAAATATTGAACTTTAAAAAAAAACGTAGCCTGGGTCTAGAGACACACCTAGTCTAGTTAAGTTTAAAAAAGTTGAAAAAAAAAATTGATTCTGGTCACTAGTCTAAAAGTAAGATTTTCCGAATTGATTAAAAATTAACCCTAACCTTAGTTTTTTTGAAAAGTTTTTGTGCACTGCAAAAATTAATTTAAAGAAAAAAAATGACTTCGATCGATGGGCGGCGACCGATGTCCTCACGAACGTAAGGCAAAAGGCGAAACCACTGAACCAAACACGCCAACAAAAAATGTTTGCATTCACACCGTATAAATACAAACTCTATCTTCTTCTTCAACAGATTGATCATGTTTGATCAGCTGTGATCTCCCTTATGAACTGCCACCATTTTGTTCTGTCCTTTGTTTTTATTAGTGTTTCCGGTATGCTTTTTATTCCTGTAATTTGCTTGATATTGTCATTCGAAGTAACAAAAAGTTCGTGGGAAAAAAATTTCGCGGCCCAGTCACCGAGATTGATAGCAAAGTTTCCGCTTGTTGTGTAAAGTATGGTCTGTTAGACCTGTTTAAACGCATTGTTTCCCATGATTTTGATCGTGAGAAATCCAAAAATGACATCCATTTTACTCTCAGATAATGAGATACCCTGCCTCAAGAGGCCTAAACATTTGTCTTTTTGCCAAAATCACTCATTTTTGTTAAGCCATGATTTTGATGGTGGAAGTCTTTATTTCAACTGAAAGCATTTTCATCTAACCATCTAATCTAATGCCTTACCGATAGCTTATCAGTGAAAATCAACTTTTGGATATTTGGCATCATTTTGGGTGACGGGTTAACAGCTGAATATTACTAAAATACAAAAGCAATATTGTAGCCTATGCACTGCTACACATTGTTACTGCTTCAAACTTGTCTGCTTTGTAACTTAGTGCTGATCCCGTTAAATGTTTCGTGAGGGAAGATGGAGATTCGACTGATAACAGTCAAGATGACTATGTTGCAAAACTCAAGCCATGAACTGGTTAGGAAACAATATTGGCATTAAAAAAAATTTATCGCCAATGCAAACATTTGCACCACAACTTATTATCTTTCGATGTCAAACCCTCTGGTCAAACAATCAAATAGTGACGCACCGGAGGCGAGATTTTGGCCTGAAGAAGGTTGTTTCCGCCAGAAAATGTCAACTCCGGCCGGATGCCGGAGCTTCCGGCCTCTGTTAATATCTACTTCATATAATCAATACTTTAACCAAGCGGTTGTGGGCAGTTTAACATTGAAAGGGTTGTCCAGAGGGTATTTTTGGACTCCAGGTGATTTTAACAGCTGTGACCATGTGAAGGGGTCCGGGAACTTGAAGAAACCACTTCATGTTTGTTGGATATGATGCGTTATCTTAGAAGTTTCTGAACTTGGGGCCTGAGAGTTTTACTGATACTGGACACAAATTATCCTCTCAATGGCTCTGGTTGTTGGTAGGCTACACTACTGTGATCAAGCAGTGAAGCGATAATCAGGAACTCTTAAAGACATTGTTTTATGGCAATTTCTTCTAGGGATAAATATTATAATCTTTCAACATTTCGTTGCAACATGGACACCTGAACATCTTGTTTATGCTGATTATTCTATTCGTTTTTATATTAGCGTACTTTTTAATATGTGTCCTATTCATGATACGGTACTGTACAAAATTTTTGCTTGACACACTGTCTTAGTCCCAATTATAAAGATTTTGAATGGCGACATTCAAAATTCAGGTGACTATAGTCTATAGACCTATTGTTGTAGCTACAGTAATCTCAAAACTGTTTAGACGTTTTATTCTGAATCATCTATTGCCTTTCTTGAATACCAGCGACAATCAATTTGGGTTTAAGTCTGGTCAAAGTACTGACGAGTGTTTTGTTATTAAAACAAGCAATGTCCTCTAGCTTATATCAGTCATAAAACTCCTGTCAGTGGCGTATCCTGGTTGATTTTCACAGGCATGCAATGGAGGGAGAGTCATGCCCCCCAGAAAATTTTTGAAAATTTGCCTTAGGTTTTATAGCTTTTCTCGCAACCTGAGCCTTACTTATCTGATAATTGTTTGAGCTGTTTTGCAAAAAATGATGTTTAGAACGCACCATGAATCCAATCTTAATTTTATATCTTTATCCTGCATTGCAAGAAAGCGGACTTGAAGCGCTATGCAACGGTGTATGGCCTTCAGCATACACCTGACCCGTTTTCTTGATATATTTTAAACTACTGTGCTTAGGCATCAAAGTGCAATGGCACAGCTTGCAGTAGGCTTCATCAAGTACAGTGGGTGCTTTTTTCAACCATGGAAACTGTTTTTTCCCACTCAGTATTATATTTTCGCTGACTGTCCTAAGCTGGCTTCCATTTTTTTGTAGATGCCATGTTAAACATTCTTAACCAGTTAGGCTAAAGCTTTTCCAATGCAATACAACGGATACCAGTTTAAAGTTTAAACCTGACCAGCTGAAATAGGATTAGATTACAAATCACCCAACCGAAAGATCCCTGGTGCTCTGTGACATCGCCAATGCCGAAATCTGACTGAAAACTTTGATACATTATGAGTAGGCTATAGAGTTCAGTAGAAAGCCGCAAACCAAAAGAAAAAAAGGCCAAACAAATGCCAATTAGGAAACTAAAAAAGGCCAAGAGGCCAAACAAAAATTGTCGGGCCAAACACTTTTTAAAAAGGCAAAATTTCTGAAATTTGGCCTTAAAAAGTCCAATCTGTCAACCCTGTCCCTAAACAGTGATTTTTGTTTTGCATGCAATTTCAAATCTGCATGCCTTGGTCGCATTTTGCGCCACAGTGTTGGTTAAAGAGCGACGAACAGACAAATTGTATTATCAAGGCGTGCTGAGTTCTCTTCGGCATGCAGGGTTGCCAGGGTCAGCAAAGTTGCTAAATTTTGAAAACAAACAGTTGTTTCGAATATTGAAATTAAGAGAGCGAGGAGGTTCTGCTATTAACATTTTCAATTTCTACGCCTAAATTCGTTGTTCCTGAAGGATTTCTGATTTCATCAGAATTGTAAGGCATGCAGTGCATGCCTTGCATGCATGGAGAATACGCCACTGACTCCAGCATATTCTGTCTTTTTGGATGCTTTAAAAGCCTTCGACAAAGTCAATCATCATTTATTGTTTAAAACGCATATCACAAGTAACGGTGTCCGACAAATTGTTCGTAAGCAATTGTTTGTAAAGCAATTGTTCGTAAAACAGTTGTTCGTAAAATTAATTCTTCGTAAAACAATTCTTCCTAAAGCATTTTTTTGTGCATGCAGTTAAAATTTGATGTATACGAAGAAATGCTTTACGAAGAATTGTTTTACGGATTTCATTTTACGAAAAACAGTTCACGAACAATTGTTTTACAAACAATTGCTTACGAACAATTTGCCTACAACCCACGTAACGTACCTATGTATTTTGTTCGCTTATTGGAATAGGCTACTTGTATAGTTAACAAACCATGCAAGTGAAGTGGGGAGATCACCTGACCCAATCATTTACTGTGTCCAATGGAGTCAGACAAGATGGGGTGTTAAGCCTCTATCTTTTTGCCGTATATATTGGTCACCTTTTTTATGAGCTCAATAAAACAAAAGTTGGTTGCTATGTTGGCAACACTTGTCTAAATCATATTACGTTAGCTCAACGTGGTCCAACTGCAGGCCTGCGGGCCAAACTTGGCCCGCGAGCTCCGTTTTTTTGGTCCTCGAACTGATAGTGAGCTTTACTTTAATCTAACAATATCACTTCAGTTTTTGTTTCTTTGTTATTGTATTGACAAAAAAACTTTGTGAATGATTCTTTGTTATGCATACCAATAGGCCTACCACTTTGTTCAAAAATTTTTCCCATTGGTGTGAGAGTTAGTACACAGCCAGAGATGGGCGTGATCTTGATCTAAGATCGCTTTTTTTTTGTGTGATCTTGATCTTGAAGAACAATAAGATCAAGATCACTTTAAAATTGAATTTTACTTCCTAGATAGAGGCATTTTTTAGAACTCGTACTGTACAAAGTAGTTAGTGGTAACTACTAACATTAAGCCACTGTTAATACGATATGTGCCCTACAAAAGACGATCCGCCCCGATAGCTCAATTGGTTAGCGCGTCACTTCTGGAACAAAGAAGCTTCAAGATCAAGCGGCGCTGGTTCGACTCTCGGGGTGTGCGCTTGAGCAACGCACGTTAAGGACTGCTCTCCATTCAGCGGCATCTAATAGTTCCCCAGCAACAAGACTTCAACAATCGGAAACTTCACTCTGTCAATCTCGGTGACCGGGCCTGCGTCAGTGATTTAAAGCCTCTACAAGTATGCGAAACTGCCAGGATTAAGCTCTGCAAGAAGCTTTCCCAGTCCGAGGATAAAGATTCAATGAATCAATCAATCATTTAATGTCTCCATCTAATCTGGTCAGTGTTGCCATTTCAAAATTAAAAAAGTTTTCTGTGTTGGTCATAATAAAGAAGTCAACTTACGTGTAGCCTACTTTATGTTGACGTATAATAAAAAATGATTTAATTTTGTTCACAATTTCCATGTGTAAATTTTAAAGAAATGTTTGCTTTATTTGACCCAATTTTAGATGTTTCAAAAGTCTAGAATGGCGGTGTTAAAAAATCTGGACTCTAGCCGACTTTGGTCATGTAAAGTGGTTTATTGCAGCAAATCAACCAGACCAAGACTTGTTTAGAGTTTGAGTATGGAGCGGTTTGTCTGACCGAAAACCTCTGAACTTTTTTGATAGCAGACAACAGTATCAATGTTGCCAGATGGGTAAATGATGCAATAAACATTGACATAATACAGTGGAAGTTAAAACTACTTAGTAACAAAAATAAAAACTCCCACATGAACCAGACAAAAATTTGGTAAAAAATGATGCAGTTCAAAGTTTATTTACAATTCTTAGGCGAGCGATCGAGTAGTTAAAAGTAAAAGTTAGCAATAGGCTACCAACTATATACCTTTACCCAGGTTGCTTATAGTAATTATTTTTTGCAACATCATTGACCAAAAACTTCTTTTTTTTCAAGTACACAAAAAGTGATCTTGAAAGTGATCTTGATCTTCAAGATCATGATCTTGATCTTCAAGATCACATAGTTTGGTGATCTTGATCTTCAAGATCACCTATTCTTGGTGATCCTGATCTTGATCTTCAAGATCACGAATACTGGTGATCTTGCCCATCTCTGTACACAGCCCCCACAGCTTCAACTCCAATTATGTGAACTTCAGAACGAACCGTTTTTGCTGTCAAAGAAAATGGAAAATCCTGCAAGCTTTTGGAAGTTAATAGTGTCAAATGAGAAGTTTCCCATTTTAAAAGATGCTGTTCTGAACCTGTAGGCCACTCGATGTTTTGAAGTAGGCTACATACCTACAATTGCGAATGTAGCCTACGTTTTCGACAATGAACAATGTTAAAACCAAAATTTGAAATCAACTTGGAAACGAGGCTCTTTACGCTTGCGTTCGCATGGCCACAATTACGATTATCTTGAATATCAACTCTATTGTCTAAAATTAAAATCTAAAGTTTATAAAGTTATGATCCTCCTTTTAGGGTGAAACAAGCTGTAGAGGTTTTGGAGAGTAGTAACTATATGCCATGGGTTATGCACAATTTGCCAGCAATAAGCCTATGAATCGCTATTTAAAAACATCGGCCCACAAGATAAAAAAAAATTTTTTTGCACGTGATGAAAAGAAGTTGGACCACCTTGTGTTAGCTGATGACATTTGCAAGTAGGCTATGGTGTTGAGAATGAAGTAAACTTCAATTCTAAAAAGTTATTTGGTATATTATTCTCCCCAAAAAACTTTTACCTTTCACATGCTCCTCTGCTACATCTAGGTAGCCTAAATCTGAAATTGTGTTCACAGACTCTGTAAAATACCTGGGTGAATTTATTGAGAGTTCTCTCTCAGATGAAAATTATATTTCAAGGCAGGTACGCTCTCAGTACTGTGCAGCAAACAATGCAAAATCTCATTTCGCTAAAGCTCACCCGCTGTAAAAACATTGTATTTCGCTCTTATTGTAGCCTAGGCTATGTCTTTTTACGCATCCCAGTTGTGGAATAAGTTTAGATCTTCCAGTATAAAACGATTAGCCTATACGTATTGTTTACAATGATTCTTTTTGATTTAGAATATTGCACAATTTGCCTCGTTATGTCAGTGTCCTTGAATATCATGAATAATACAACAACGTTTGATGCTTTATTGCGGAAAAACATGTTTTTGTTTATCAACCGTTGCATTCACTCCTCAAATCGCTTTATGTCAGACCTGATGTCATCTGATTGTTTTTATCGTTCTGAATACTTTCAATTTTTCCAACGCTCATTGTATGTAAATTTGTAACAATTGATAACCTATTTAGTGAGCTTTTAAACTGACGACATCCAAAGTGGCTCTCTGTTAGGCTACCTTTGTGCATTTGAAGTTTGTGTATTATTTTGTTGTTTTGTTTTGGATATGGACAGCTCTGTCTGACGCAAATAAATAATAATAATACCGTATGGAACACAACTGTTAACTACGGTATATATACTAAACTATAATATAACATGCACAATGTTTCCTGCAATTACAAAGACAATAAAAAATTCCAGAATATCAAGCCATCTGCAGCGACAAATGTTTAATGTGTGACGACCAGGTTAGATTTTCATCCTCAGGGATTCCCAAATACTTAACTGTTTTCGCTCTTTCTATCACTGTTTGGTTAATGCACTACCTGAAACTAGTTTCAACAGTACGCTTTGACACTTTGTTTATTAAAATGTAGCTTGTTTTCGAATAATTTAAGGAAAGTTTATTTCTTCGTAGTCAAGTATCAATTTTATCTAGTTCAGAATTGGTATCTGTTTGCAAAGAATCTAAGTCTTCACCACGTAAAGCTAGATATGTGCCGTCCACAAAAAACAAGGTTAAAAATTTAGACATTAAAGGGGCAGTAAACCCCAAACCATACTTTTCGATTTTTATGTTTCTAAGTGCTCTAGACATGTATAATAAGTAGTTGTCGTTGAAATTTTCCCTTAATTTCATTGCGTTTCCTTTGTAGGGCCGTTTTAGTTAGCCCTTAGTTTCAGAGCGACGCGTGCTCACTGAACCGTGCGATAATCACGTGTGACGTCATAAGAGTACTAGCCGATCTTATGTTCGCGCAAGAGGCATTGTAAGCAAGTGTTCGTAGTGTCGTTTCCAACAAATACAATGAACTACATGTATTTATGTCGATTGTAAGCGGCTTAGTAGTTGATAAAATGAACATTGAAAGTAACTACCTTTCGACAAGTACCATATTAGTTTGTAAAGAACTAGATTCTAGTATAGCTTACTGTACTGTCTGTACAAGTACATGTACAAAATTCACTCTCTCTGTGCACACGAAAAAGCTTTTTTCAAAGCAGATTTTGAATTCTGACTTTTTATTTCAAATCAGGATATTTAAATCCAACATATTCGCCGCTATCTTGATATGAAAATTTCGACCTAATTGCAGAAACGACGCATGACGGCAGAGGTACACGGATTGAACGTCCAAGGTAACCCAGATCCAGCAAACAAACTGTCTATAGGCAATGTGCCTATAACGTCTGTAAAAACAACTTTTGGTTACATTTACTCTTGTTACGGTAACTCCTTCAAATTCAAAACAACTTTTTAAACAAACAAACTTTTAAAACAACTTTTGTCTGTCTATGGTTTTTAAAAAGTACCTCTCTACCAAAGCTATACTTTTTAAATGGCCGCGAGTGTTGTAGCCTATGTGCCGATTTGATGGGAGACGGCCATGGCCGTAAATTTTTCTTGACTTGGCAATGGGAAGCATGTACATTGTACAGCCAAATACAACTTGTATTGTTTCAGTGAATTTGTTTCAGTGAAATTGTTTTCAGTGAAATAGCTTAGCATCAATAAATCATCATTACATTGTTGCTTTCTGGGCGAAGTTGGCCTGTTTACGAGCAGTTTTGAGAAAAGTACACATAATAGGAAATCAGTCGCTTTTTTACATTGGTTCAACGTCTGCAGACGTTGAATCAATGTAAAAAGCGACTGATTTGTTATCTGGGTATGTTCACACTGAAACGACCATTTATTAGGTTTAAATGAAGTAAGAGAGTAAAGAGACGAAGTAGGCTACATCTGCAAAACACAAGCCAACAATATAAAACGAACCAATTAAATTAGTCTCACACGATCAGAACTTAAAGTAACAAAAGTCCCTTTTACTGAACAAGTCCCTTTTACTGAACAAGCCCAGATGACACAATAGGTTTTAACATCCTCACATGTTGAAAAACAAAGAAAATTTGATTTTGTAAATTTTAGTCAGACTGTTAATTTTAAATAACAGTCTGATTTTGCGTTTTTCAACTTACTTTTTCTCATTTGCTACTGCTTTCCCAAGGCAACAAAAAAGTTTTTTGTCATTAGGAAACCGCAAAAAGTAAAAATATCTCAAAAAATGTCAGTCAAGCACTAGCAGTAGCTGTAACCAAAATCTGCAAAATGTGACAAATCAGGCCGGATCTCAAGGTGGCCATGCTATAACGTACAAACATACGTAAAATAAACGTAAATTTGTTATAAGACACACTGGCTTTTCAATGAGTCATGTAAAAGAAGCTGGATTTGCTAGCTAAAGTATAAAATGTACTGGCTGAAGTCCATACCTGAAGAAGTTGCAAATCCACTATTTTATTCAATCTTGTGTCCATGATCGTGTATGTGCCGTGCTTCCCACAATGTCCAGGAGAATCTACCCTTCCATCTCCTGCTAACATGAGGTCAATACCATCACCTTCCAATTGTTGAAGTACAATGTTCTGCTCAATGACATATTAAAAATTCTTATCAATGACACTATTTTAAAGAAAAGATTGAGCACTTCCGTTTACAGTATGTGTGTGTTTCCATACATCAGGAAGCATTCATAAAATATCTATGACAGATATATCATTGTTTACAAACTTCTATTTGAATAAGTTTATACTGATGAAGCCACACTTGTGTGGCGAAAGCTCTGTATTTAAATAAACCGATTCTTCTGATTTGGTGTGATATTGTTTACTTTATTTAAAATGTTTTGTCACACCGTGCATCCCAGTGGATCATCACTTAAATTATAGGAAAATTTGATGAAAAGTTTAGGAACGAAGTTTTGTTTTGGAATTTTACAAACTTACCCCGGCTTTTCACTACGTTCATTGGTAGACACCTCCGAAAATGTATTTATTGAGAAATTTGGATAGTGCATTTCATTATCTTCAAAAGATATGTCTTGCAAAGCCATTCCTGCTTTTTTGGAAGTGGAAGTATAAGGTAATCTGGTGGAATTCATTTTCTTTCTTGCAAGTTGCAGGTCACATCTACAGATTGTGTTAATACCAGGGCATTAGCCTGAGTTGCTGCACTGCTGCAATAAACATTTTTATTCCAAATCAAGCAAAGCAACTTTTACAGTATTATTTGGCATCACTTCTCTTTCCAAAGCTATTAAAATGTACACTACTGTTATTTCATAATATGTTATATTATAGAGTCAAAGTTTCTTACCTTTCGCCGCACTCATTGGCTTCAAGGCAGCTTGGCATCCTTTTGATGAACAAGCACGAAAATCTAATACGTCATATTGTGTTACAGCATCACAAGTAACCATTTCTGTTTGGCATGACTTCGGCTTTTTTTTAAAAAAATTCTCTCGATCTTTTCAGTGTACTAATTGGAGGTAGGAATTGTTCAGGGTACGAATTTGGGTGTATTTCTAGCCAGTAACTGAAAAAGAAAACAACAATGTATATATGAAGGAACATTTTTTGTTAATGAACTTGGTGAATTATACATGGGACGTTCTAAAAATGCATGCAGCTGGGAATCACTATACCAGCAGGCAGCATACATATTGTAAACTTATGGAAAACAATTTTTCAAGGATGCTACTTCGCTACTTATGTGCGGTACTTTATAACAAACATGTAGTAATATAATTGTTAGCTTACAATTACCTCAAGAACTTGCCGCTTCCTAGCAGCCGGTCGCATGGATAAAGTGGAATTTTGTTGTGGAGTTGTCTCTCTACTGGACTTTGAATCCAACGGTTGCAAAGTTGTTGAAATGTTTTTGTTTGGAAAAATTGAAGGGCATGCATTAAAGTTTCAATTGAGACGTGTGGCATGACCCATGTCAAATTGAAAAAGATTTTAAAAATCTGTTTCCTTGAAATGGAGTCGCCATATTGTGCTGGACTCTGTTGATCCTGGCCACACTCTTGTGGTGTTTACAGACTTGTTCCATTTCTTTTTTATGGTACGATTTTATGGAAAATGGAACAAAGAAATTTTATCAGTAGCCTAGAACTGTCAGATAAACAGTTATATACGGTACAACACACCGATTTGGCATGATGAGTACCAAATTGTAACAGGTTTAGCTTAGTTTACTCACACAGCACTGGGGAAGAATGCATATTGAGACACCAGTATAGGCCTACATGTCTAGCCAATACACAATCACAAATTGAAATACATGAGTAAATACTAAGACTGGTAGGTAGGCCCATCGTGCATACAGCACAGGATGTAGCACTGACTAATCATGAAGTAAAAAATAAATGCAAATCTCTGCAACCTTTGACTGTCTGAACCTCTTGCTGTTAAATACCATCAAAACTATGCAAACACTGCAAGGTCTAGCCCAAAATGTTTAGGTTAAACGTCCAATAAAAAGTTTAGTGTAGTCTGTAAAATGATGTAAGCTAGCACCAAGGTGGTCACAGCGGTAAACCATAATCTCTTCGTGGGAAAATTGTAACATAAGATTCCCAAATCCGTTCGTCTGCATGTAGGTGACCGAAAAATAAACACTCTTTCGAAACGTCTTTTCAATAAGTGTATTCCTGTAAAATTAGCCCGCGGCTATCGAAATCGAAATGCAACGCCTTGCACCTCTAAAAACTGTCACTACGATACAGATTACTTGGATAAAAGACGGAGAATTTGTCCAGCTAGCAAGCACCAAATAAACCAGTTAAATGTGCGACCGACTTCCAACAAACAACTTCGAGAATGAATCAGAAAAATTTGTGATAACTCAAAGGCACGAGAGCAGTTTGTGACGCAGCATTTCATGTCCAAACAGGATTCAAACTGAAACAGGTTTAAACCGGTTTAAACAGGTTTGACACGAGTCTTACGGACGATGGTGCAATTTTGGCTCATGTTTTAGGAATTTCCATGACGTAATATTCAGTAGACCCGAACGGTTTCTACATGACGTTTGACCAGGCGAACAACCGTCTGGAACATAGCGGCCCCTAGTTATGACAGTCTGACATGGCATAACTAAAAAAGAATTGACGACAATTGTGAGCCAATGAATAAAAACACATGATACACAAATTGTTTGAATCACTCACGTTTAAGTTAATACGCAAATACAAAGGGCATGCAAAGAATGAACAGCAATAAGAATAAACACGACGATACATGAAATTGGTACCATAGGAATTAGGTACACGCAAAAAATGACGCTGTATACAATGGTTGCGATAATAACCGACTGTTCTGGGCTCAGACAAGTGTCGGCCACCGCAGACAAAACCAGGCTCAAACCCTAACACTTAGGTGTTCTTTACGGGGGCGAGGCACGAAATATCCCTCAACACATAGTCTACTTTCACTTTCCCCGTACTTTCATCATAGTTGCAGACGGCAACTTTAGCTCTACGAACCACAGGCTTCCCTTTCCTAATTTGTGGAACTACCTCATGCACCCTCCTAAGTTGATACTTCCCACGTTTACCAATGTCCTGGAGAGAACCTACCACTACAAGTTGACCAGGCTCCAAATTCTCGGCCATTTTTAGCCATTTTTTCCGGCCCTGAAGACCTGGCAAGTAAAAATCGATCCATTTACTTTAAAACTGATGAGAAAGTGACAAATTGAACCGATAATCCCTTCTTAGTTGGTCACGATCATGTGGTTGCCCAACAGCACAGTATGGGTCTAAGTATGGGGTCAAAAGTGAGGCAGGGGTGATGACAGTAAAATCCCTAGGGTCGTCACTCAAAGGTACCAAAGGGCGTTCGTTCACGATCCGAACGGCACTGCCTGTGTACGTAAGCAGTTCAATAAATTTGGGCTTACGACTTGAAGAGTCCAAAATGTGAAAAAATGCAATTTTAAATTGTTTAACCATTGCCTTCCAGGCGCCACCTTGCGCCGGAGCATACGGAGGTATAAATTCCCAGTTTATCTCTCTCTGTCTCAGGGCGTTGTGAAATTCAGCTGATCCTATCAACTCGGGTAACTTCTTAGATGCTGCCTGAAAGGTACTTCCATTGTCGGAATAGATAGCATTAACCTGCCCACGTAAATCTGTAAACCTTGTAAAGGCAAGTAAAAAATCACTCAGCGACAATGACGTAACCAGCTCAACATGAATAGCGCGAGATGCCATACATGTGAACAAGAGTCCCCAAGCTTTTTTGTGACTTCTACCTTCAACAAAAGTTAAAGGTCCAAGATAGTCTAAGCCGCAATCAAAAAAGGGTTTCCTATGCGCAGTTGTGCGAGACAAAGGTAAATCAGACATGAGCTGCCTTATAGGTCGAGCTTTCTCAATCGCGCATACACCACAGTCATTAAGATACCTCTTCACGGAGGCATTACCATTAGCGATCCAAAACTTCTGTCGCGTAGACAACAAAGTGTGCTGTACTCCACAGTGCGCATTTCCATTATGATGCGACAGTACAACAAGCCTAGTGAAGGGGTGCTTCGAAGGCAAAACAATCGGATGCTTTGCTTCAAAAGAGATCTCGGGAGAGTTACTTAAGCGCCCTTCAATGCGGATTACACCAGCGTCATCTACACAAGGTCTGTACTTTTTAAGTGAACGTAATTCTTTCAAGCGTTTCTTCTCACGTTGCGAAGCGCCAACACTACCTCGCTTTATCACTTCCTCAAGGGCATCCGGCGATCGTTTGGTCATTAAATGTACCACATCGCCATACACGCTCTTCTGAACAAACTTCACAGCCAACTCTGAAGCACTGTTAAGATAAGATGCATCCAGTTTTGGCTTCACAAAGCTACGCTTTCTCGTTTTACAGCACAAAAATTCAACAAAAGCAACCAAATAAGCAATTCTCTTTTTCATAACATACAAAGAAGGTGCGGCCTCGATCAATCTGTGAAGAACACCCTGTCCAACGTCAAGCGACTCCAACGTCAAGCGGCAAAAGCTAATGGCCTATTCAAATGCCCTGTCATTATTGCAGAAAAAAGCATTATGAACCGGTTAAAAAAACTGTGGAAAAGAGCAAATGAGATTGCAAGTGGTAAGGGAAAAACCGAAGCACGCCAAAAGTTTCTACGAAGCATAGACTCATTGTTTGACATCCTTCATTGCAACTGTGTTATAAAAACATGTGATGAATGCCAATGTGGTTCGGGTTGTGAAAAAGTGGTTCATATTTTCTGTACCTGCACCCGTGAACACAAGATTCCAGTTATGGATTTAGAGTACATCAAGGGACAAAGGGAAAAAAATAGCAGCAAGGGGCCCCATCAAATGTCTCATAAGGATGTTCCTGAAACAAGAAAACAAATTGCAAGTGCTTTAAATCAAAAAAGGAAGATGGAAGCCAGCGAGAAAAGAAAATTTAGACTAGAAGAGAAGGATGAAATGTTCGAACTTCAAGAAGAAGAACAAGATGACTATCAAGCAAACGAAAGTCCACAAGATAATGAATTTGTTACAGAAGCTTCTGCTGGGCCTTCTACTATAAAGCGACGTAGGCATAACACAGAAAAAATACCAAACATTGAATTAGCTAGTTTACGACACAACACAGGCTTACGAGAGGCAGCTGAAATAGCCAGTGCAGCTTGGATGGATGCTGGGATTATAACAAAGGATGACCTATCTAAGGTGATTGACCATAACAAGCTCAGAAGAGCACAAACAGAAATGATGAAAAGCATCGAATCCAAGCTTGAAGAGCAGATCAAAACGGAAGGAATTTCCTGTGTGTTTTTTGATGGAAGGATAGACAATACTAATTCTTATTTCTATGTTGAAGGATCTAGCCAAAAGTACCCAGGAATGGTAAAGGAGGAACATTACTCGGTGTGTAGTGAGCCAGGAGGAAAATTTTTATTTCATTTTATACCAGATACTGCAACTAAAGAAAAGAAACATGCTGAAATCATTGCTGAGAAGATATTCGAGTGGTTGGTCGAAAGAGGATTGGACAAAACTATCCTGGCGGTCGGCGGTGACTCAACTAACGTAAACACAGGTTGGAAAGGAGGAGTAATGCACTGTTTGGAAACTAAATTGAACAGAAAACTGGTTTGGATAGTTTGCGATTTGCACACTGGAGAGCTGCCTTTGAGGCATCTTATAATTGCTCTTGATGGAAAGACCGTATCTGATAGTAAGTGGTCTGGACCTCTAAGCAAGATGTTAGACGATGCGACGGAGATGGAGATAAATCCAAGTTTTCCCACGATTAGTTGTGGTCCAGCACTTCTTAATCTTCAACCAGAAATTATAAAAGATCTGTCTACAGATCAGTGCTATGCATACAAAATCCATGAAGCTATAAAAACTGGTAACCTTTCACCATCTCTCGCTCGCATGGAAATTGGCCCTGTAAATCATGCTCGCTGGCTCACTACCGCTCTTCGATTCTGCCGAATTTGGATTTCCAAGCATAATTTAAAGGGAAAAAAGCTACAAAATCTTCAAAGCATTGTTCAATTTATCATGGGGGTCTATCTTCCTAACTGGTTTAATATTAAAGTGAAACATAAATGGACAGAAGGTCCCGCCAATTTGTTGTTCATGCTAGAACAGATAAGAAAACAAAAGACCGAAGTGCAGCAGCAGGTCAGTCCTGCAGTGCAAAGATCAGCTTGGAACGCCTTCAGCGAGATAATTTTGCAGGCAATGCTTTGTTCCCAGGATGAAAGTGAAAGGGTTTGGGCCGTTAACAAGATCATTGAACTGAGAAGAGAAGGAGAAAGCAAAGTCGGAAATGAAGCAGTGCGAGTGAGACGGGTGGAAGAGATTAATATCGATGCAACTAAGATTTCAGACATGATAAAGTGGGAAGCATCGGCTTATGAGCCACCTCTTACATGTTCGCTTACAAGCAGTGAACTGAGAAAGTTTTATGCTGTTCCTATGGACGTGCCCATGTGGTCTAGCCACCCACAAAGTGTTGAGAGGTGTGTAAAGATGGTGTCTGAAGCAGCAGCAACTGTTTTTACACAAGAACGAAGGGAAGGGTACATCAAATCCCAGCAGGTTAGCCGTATGCTGATGTCCAGAAATCATTCCAAACAAGACAGAGCAAAGTTGATCCAGTTTGGCAGTTTTGGAACAATTTAAATATCCACTTTGCCAACTCTTGTGTTTCTGTAGTTGTGCAACAATTATCTACGTGTTTTACGATGTGTTGCTGTGTTTTAAATGTTTTTTCAATTTTTTTTAATTTTTAAAAAAATTGAAAAAACTTCAAACTTTCTCGAAATTTCAGATGCAAAATGATGTAGGTAAACAAACTTCAATATTGCTAAAACTTTTTTCCCCAGTACTAGGCATAGATTTGCACCATTTGTTGGGGTAGCCGAGAGAATATTTATACAGATTCTAAAAATCAAAAAATATGACACACCTTAATGAAACAATATCATCCGGACTGCACACACCAGAGTTTGCAAAATACCATCTCGGTAACGAAAAATCCTTAAGCAGGTCCAAAGAGCGAAGCCACGACTCCCACTCTTTAACAAAGCTATCAGGGACTTCGGTTTCCCAATCAAACTTGTCTATCGCCAATTGCTGAAGTATAAGGCGTGCTTTTAGAAAAAATGGCGCTCCAAAGCCTAGCGGATCAAAATTTTGTCCAAGCTGACTGAGCATACTTCGGCGCGTGTGTTTAGCTAAGGGCTTTAAGGAACATGCGATACGCATCTCGTCAGACTCGGTTTGCCACACACAACCCAATGTCTTCGCTGATGGCAAAGTCATATTTTCAGTCTGAAAGTCAATGTCACTAATCAAAGGTGAAAGCATCTCATTATCCAAATTTGACAAGACAATCATAGCCTCCTTGTTAGCACTCCACTTACCAAGTTTAAACCCACGGCTATCAAACAAAGCAATTGATTCATGAGTGATTTGCTGAGCTTCCTCTAAGCTATCAGCGGAAAATATAAAATCATCCATGTACATATTATTTGCAATATTGCAGAGAGTCAATTCACCAGCACTGCTGGGATTCTGCTAGATCATTTTCTTTATAGCCAAGCAAGCGATATATGGGCTACTCTTTATTCCCCAAGGGTGTACACAAAAACGAAATGGTACCATCCTACCATTTTCAAGGTCATCATCTTCAAACCACAATATACGAAACAAATCCCTTTGCGACTCAGGTAACTTTATTTGAAAGAAGCATTTAGTCACATCAGCCATGAGACCAAATCTACCAAGCCGAAATCTAGCCAAGACATCTACCAGAGGGTTTAACAAGTCAGGACCCGAAAACATTACATCATTAACACAAGTTCCTCGAAATTCAGACTTGCCATCGTAAACAATGCGCTTTTTTAATTGTGACGTAACAAAGTATGGTAAATACCATTCAAATCCCTTGACATTTCCTGCTTCACCAGTACGCTCAATATAGCCATTTGATTTAAGATCTTTCATGGTGTCAGTAAGGAAATCACGAAGTTCAGGTTGTTTTAAAGCTTTCTTTCTTAAAGCAGCAGCTCTATCTGACGCCAACACAAAATTGTTAGGTAGATCAATATCTTCCTTCAACGGAACAGGTATCTCAAATCGACCATCTTTCAACTCAATATTCGGTTCGACAAGTTCTCTAGCCAAATTATCATTGCGAGACAATTCACAGGTTTCATTTTGCAACGTCAAATCCTGAATGACTTTATTCAGGTCTGCTATTTCCATATCACGAGACTCAATTTTACGCTGAAAGCCAGAGATGACATCCGACTCTGAAGACGTCTGCACTCTGCACACTTTAGCAACGCTTTCATCTAAGGGTGACTTACCACCACAAGCCAACCAGCCGAGAGGAGTGAGCAAAGCATGTGGTTCACTACGATTTTCTCCAACACGCTCTTTTTTTGCACACATCAAATAAGCGTTGTCGTTGCCAATCAGTACATCTACAGTACTACAATCATTCAAATGAAACATATTCACGTCATGAAAATGACGGAAACCATTTAAATCTTGTTTATGCGGTAAAGTTTTAACATCATCAGCCCAAGCTGGGTTAACCACCGAGGTTATATCACAAAACAGTTCATCTGTCTCTAACGACTGGATGTTGAGTTTGACAAGGTCAGCACAAGTAGCTTTCTGACCAGCCAGGGTATCCATTTTAAACGACGCTTTATCGTACGGTTTAAGATCAAGTTCACACACCAAATCACTCGAAACAAACGTCATCTGCGAACCAGGATCATGCTGACAATACACCAACTTCGATTTGCCAGTCATTGGATTCAAAACACGAGCAGCAGTAACGCGGTTAAAGGCTGCTTTAACATTTCCAATCTTAACATTACGCACAGGAACTCTGGCACGAGCATCATCTTTCCCAACCGAATCCAGAGAATCACGTGACGTCACATAAAAATCATGCAGAAGAAAATAGTGTTTCCTATCGTTGTTAGGCCCACACTTACGACAGCTATTTGCATGAACGCAATCCCTAACCATATGCTGGCGCAAACAATTCAAGCATTTGCCAGCTTTCACAATGACATCTCTCCGATCTTTAGGTGTCAAGCTCAAAAATTCTTTACAATTAGACAAAAAATGATATTCAACTTGACCACGTGACGAACAACAAATGCATGCCGGTAGGTTTTTACGTCTAGCTTCACCACCGCGCGGTGCGCCAACAACAGTCGAGTACTGCGAACTCCCTGACATCACATCATCATGGGGTTTTACGGACGTCTGCCTAACCGGACATGAAGGCAAATTTCCTTTGCCAAACTTTTTAAATTGCTGCGACTCACCAGAATCGCCCATTAGCATAATGCTAAAATCAGTCGACTTACGCGTTTCCTCTCGTACTACAAATTCAAACAAACTCTGAAAAGTAGGCTCATCAGTGCCACCATACTGATCACCTAAAAAGTCAAGATAACGCTGCTTAGCGTCAAACGGGAGTCGCTTAGCCAAATCCAAAACAAAACGTCCTTCTAATTTATCACGCTGACCATAAGCTTGCGCATAAAGCAAACACTGCGACAATTCATCTTTAAACTCTTTCAGATCACTGGAAGAAGTCGAAGTCAATTTGCTACCATAGCGATACTTTCTAATTTCTGGTTCTGCGAAAAGACCTCCACGAACCCCAAAACGCTGGGACAAGCGAGCTAACGACATTTCTATCCTGTCTTCCTCTGACAAGCCAGGGGTGTCAGAAACCAAATTAGCAATCGTTTGCGCAGCTGTCCTAACACAAGCTGCTTGTAACAAAGTCAAACGAGTCCCCTTAAAGGGCGAAGCTGCCATTAAGGCCGTAACACGATTTTTAAAGAAGATAAATGGCATATTATTACCATCGTAACCAATCAAGGCCGCCTTATCGAAAAACGTCCTACTATTTTGGTATTCAAAAAAGCAATCCTGCTGTTGAGAACTCGATTTAGCGGGAGAAGACAAGCTATATCCCTTAAGGGGCTGAGTGGGCTCAGTCACGTGCACAGCCCGATCACGATCCTCACACATGTTAAAATCAGGAGACGCGATACGCCTCTCACAACCACCCAAATTACGTGTAGCTGGGCGATCAAACCTAGCGGCGCAGAAAACTGTGAAGGGGGCAAAGCATTACTACTAATGGCGGCCCCGTGACCTGTACGCTCTGGGGGAGGAGTTCGGTTGTAATTCGCAGACCTTGGCTCTACAGCATTCGGAAGACCCTTAGCCGCGGCCCCGAGACCTCCTGAAACAGCTGGAAAACGTGTGGATTGCCCTGGTCCACTCACAGGTTGAACGGGCGTTTGGAAAAGGTTATGTAAATTAAACTGCGATTGATGTTCATTTCTGGAATGCCTAGAAGAGCTCTTCTTAGAGCTACGCCGGGAGCCCGCCTCTGATCGATATTCAGCTAAAACTACCTCTTTACGTTGTTCAGCCCTCAACTGAGCGTCTTTGAGTGCGAACTCAGCAGCTCTCGCTTCGGCTTTCGCGGCGGCTTCAGCAGCTCTCGCTTCGGCCTCCGCTCTCGCGGCGGCCTCTGCTCGTACAGCCTCAGCAGCTCTCACGGCAGCCTCAGCTCGTATGGCCTCAGCTCTCGCGATGGCCTCAGCAGCTCTTGCTTCGGCCTCAGCTTGGATCTGGAGCTCCTCTCGTCTTAGCTGTAGGTTAATTTGTGCAACTATCCGAGACGAACTCTTAGACATCTTAGTGCTTACATTTGAGGCGCTATCTTCAGGATGTATGTCAGCATCCAACATTTCGGAGTACTCACTTTCTTTTTGTTCGAAGTTATTTTTTAATGAGTTAAATTCGGGATCTACCCTATCACGAAGTTCTGCCAAGATTGCAAAGTTAAAGATTTTAGTCAAAAGAGCATGGAAATGCCGTAATTCCTCTTCTAAAGTAGATAACTTAGATCTAAAAATTAACAGTTCCTGCTTATCACTCAAAGAACCTAGGGCTACAGAAAGTTTCCCAATTTGAGTCAAAATATCCCGTCTAAGATGCCGGGCCTCTCGAACTGACTTAGCCTCATCGTTATTGGGTCCCTCCCCAGAATGGCCTGCCCGACCGCAAAGAACATCATCAGGCTTAAACTCAGTCGAGTCTACGGCGGTCGAGTCCTTGTCGCCACCGAGTGTAGACATATTAAATGTTGGGGCTAAATTTAACAATTAAAAAAAAATGAAGTTACACAAACACACAAAATTATTAGGCTACAGTAGTTATAAAAAACTTAACTGCCAAGACCGTAAAAAATACAAAAAAGAATTTAAATGCACGATACCGTAGCTGTACGGGTATGAAGTCCTAAAGTCCACAAAACTTGCTTGGATTCTTCCACTTGAATCTACAAGCACAGATGGATTGTCTTTTAATCTTCTTTCTTGCCAATGAATGTCAAAGTTATTTTTCTTCTGTACCAAACTGAGAAGAATTGTCTTTACTTTTCTTTGCTTCTGTAAGAGTGTAGACTACCAACCAACAAATCTTCTTTTATTATTTCTTGTACTTCTAAGTAGTTCTTCTGCACTAGCTGACAACAAACACGTCGTTTATTTTTATGCCTTCAAGTGCTTCTTGGCCTACCAGCTAACAAATCGTTTTTTTTTAGTTTTGCTTTAATTTCTTCTTGACCTACCAACTGACAAGAACTCGTCTTTTATTTTTTATGTGCTTCTAGTGCTTCTTGGCCTACCAGCTAACAAGAACTCGTCTTTTATTTTTTATGGTCACAGCGGTAAACCATAATCTCTTCGTGGGAAAATTGTAACATAAGATTCCCAAATCCGTTCGTCTGCATGTAGGTGACCGAAAAATAAACACTCTTTCGAAACGTCTTTTCAATAAGTGTATTCCTATAAAATTAGCCCGCGGCTATCGAAATCGAAATGCAATGCCTTGCACCTCTAAAAACTGTCACTACGATACAGATTACTTGGATAAAAGACGGAGAATTTGTCCAGCTAGCAAGCACCAAATAAACCAGTTAAATGTGCGACCGACTTCCAACAAACAACTTCGAGAATGAATCAGAAAAATTTGTGATAACTCAAAGGCACGAGAGCAGTTTGTGACGCAGCATTTCATGTCCAAACAGGATTCAAACTGAAACAGGTTTAAACCGGTTTAAACAGGTTTGACACGAGTCTTACGGACGATGGTGCAATTTTGGCTCATGTTTTAGGAATTTCCATGACGTAATATTCAGTAGACCCGAACGGTTTCTACATGACGTTTGACCAGGCGAACAACCGTCTGGAACACAAGGCTACAATAAATTAAATCTGAACTTCAATTGTAACTTGGAATAATCTTATCGACTGCTGCAAACGCATGCCACACCTCAAACAAGCAAAATATTTGTCCAGCAGTACTCTTATGACGTCACCCGAGAAAAATTTTTATTTCGACAACAGTTCGTGCAGTGTGTGTTCGAATTACAAAACCAAAACTTTGTTTTAAGATTGCGTGAGAACAAATGAGTATTTTTTCATAAAAACAAGTGCAACGTGTTTTTGAATATCCCCTTTATGTATTTCAACTCTCAATTTGCATTTGAAAATGGGGTTGTCTGCCCCTTTAAAGAAAGATCGTTAATATTAGGAAGAGGAGAGCTCCCTATGTTGAACCTTGAGGGACTCCACAAAGGATTTTGCAAGCTGGAAGCAGAATTAGACAATTTGGTATATTGGTATCAATTAGTAAGATAACTTTTCATCAGCTCGTGGGGAGTGTGTCAGAAAAGAGTTAAGAATCACTGCTCTACAAGTATGCAAAACTGTCAACTCATAGTGGTCACAGCGGTAAACCATAACCTTTTTGTGGGAAAATTGTAACATAAAGTTTCCGGATCCGTTCGTCTGTATGTAATGACCAAACAGAAACACTCTTCCGAAAACGTCTATTCGAGAATTGTATTTCTGTAAAAAATAGCCCACTGGCTGTCGAAACTGGAGTGCAACGCGATACACCACTAAACTTGTCACTACAATGCAAATTACTTGGATAAAAGACGGAAATTTTGTCCAGCTGGCAAGCACTAAGCAAAACAGTTAAATTTGCGACCAACTTCTTCAAGCAACAATTTTAAAATGACCAGAATAAATTATGATATTTCTAACGCAGTTACTGTGACGTAATAATGATATGCAATGATAAGTTATTCAAGCACCTGTTCAAGCCTGGCCCACACCTGCTCAAGTCCGGCTCACACCTGCTCAAGTTTGGCTTACACCTGTTCAGGTAACTAAAGATTTAACGATGATGTAATGTTATGCTGCAGCTGCAAACGGTTGTGCAATTTAAGATTTAACGATGATGTAATCTTTGCTATTTTCTAGCAACAGTCCATGACGTAAGACGTCAGGTTTAGTAGACAACGGTTCTATGTGAAGTTTGATATGAAAATTGTCCGTAACACATAGAAGCTTTCCCAGTCCAAGCATAAAGATTCAATCAAATCAAAATCAAATCACATTATTATCTGGCAGTGGTTTTTTCTCACTGCGTTATGCATGAAAGAACACACCAGGGTAGTCATATGATCTCGGTCTCACTATTTTTTGATAATCATGAAAACCTGCGACACTACCGATCAACGTTGCCAGTTTCGCAGTTTTTTTGCGGGATTTGGCTACTTTTATTTCCAAGTCGAGATAAAACTTTTGCAGTCATAATTGTGTTCCGGTTGATACTGGGCTGTGGAGTCGTAGTCGTTGAGTCGGAAGAAATTTGACATTTTTGGAGTCAGAGTTATTACAAAAAAGTCAACTCCGGCTAGATACAAAATGACAAACAATAAAATTTTGGCTTGCAATATCTTTTCAAAATATTATTATTATTTTTTTTTTATTGAGTTTTACAATTTTACCGAAAAATAATAGTATATGTTCTTGTTACTTATTACAAAAGTTGTCGTTTCAATTTCGATAACAATATAAAGTAAAAATAAATTTTCGCCCGACTCCACAGCCCTGTGGATTTCTTTAGTTTTTTTTGTTCATAAACCAACATTGATAAAATGAATACCAATTTTTTTTATTTTTTTTTTAAATTGTTTTATCTTGCCGAATTTTCCATTTCGATGGTAAATTTGAGCTTTTTAATTTGCCACTATTGGCCGCTTGCGAGCATTTTTGTAGCTAATGGAGTTAAAATTTTAAAAGCATCTGGCATCACTTTTTCTGGATTTGGTGTTGGTGAAATTTAACATCAATCAAGAATCAATTCAATTCAATTTATTTTTCTTTGTCGGTGAACAACAGCAATGATAAAGTTACAAATAGTGAACGGGAACAAAATCAACAAAAGGAAAAGGTGGCAAAACTACTAAAGTTTAAAACGTGCATGCGTGGCAGATTTAAAGGTTACGTGCACGAAAGTAAATTAAGCATGGCCACCAAACCTAACAGTTTAAAGTAGATGAATTAGTTGGAAGAACCAGTTGGCTCCTCAGTCCACATAGGTACCTAAAGCAACTGGAGGTGTGCCAGTTGATAAAACCATGCGGGGACGACTGAACCTTACAACTAATATAAAAAAGAAAAATCAACAACACGAGCATTTAAGAATAAACAATAAACATACGGCATATTATTGCATAGGTATTAAACATATTATAATACAAAATACTATGTACAGTGTATCGTTTTAAGTAAAATGAAGTGTTTGCAGCAACGACAGTGGTGTGATGTTGAATAAGAATTGATAACTGATGGGTACAGGAATTTAGATTAATTAACTTTTTATTTGAGCATGACATTAAAATGATGATCATGAATGATGAAAAATGTAGTGAAGATGATATGAAAATGGTCTTGATGGCATGCGGGTGACTTCGGTATCGGAGCGGGATGGAGTTTCTTTGGAGTTTTTTGAAATGAATTTCCAACCAAACTGCTGGAGAGTGATACAGCTTCATTGTTGTACAGTAGTATTCTTGTCAAACAAATCTACACAACAAAGTAACAGAGAGTTATAAGGTTCTGTGAACAAGTATATTATACGTAGTTCGGCTAATTAAAGGCGTATTGCTTTGGTAACATATTAGCATCTAATAGCAGCCTATTGAAATTGAACAGTTTTAGGTGGTGATGGCAGATGTACGACAGTGACAGCTGTAATAAGCTAAGCAGATACTAGGTGTCAAACAGTAGTACTTGAAAGATTAAATGAACAAAAGTGGTATCTTACACAATGGACGTATGCTAGTCAGTTTGATTTTTTGTTTGCAGATGGGTTTTCAGCTTGCTGCAGAATAATGAAAAGGTTTCGATTTCAGTAATGTGTTTAAGGAGATCGTTCCAGACTTTTAACTCCACTAAATTGGATGGATTGTTGGGTTAACTTTTTCGAGTAATAGGGGAGAAAAAATTGATTGCTACTTCTAGTTGATATGTGATGCAAAGTTGCTGTTAAGTTGAAAATCAATCATTTTATTTTTTGTGGTTAACACGTCCTGGACGAAAAAGATACTAGTATTTTCACTAATTGGCAGCATTTTTACTAATTGGAAGACATTTTCAAGGGCTGTGGGATCATATTCTTTCCCCTCACTATAATGCAAACTGTGATCCTTGAAATTAGTCCGATTGGAACTAGCAGCCCTGATAATGGGTAGCCTACGGTATGTAGACGTACCGTACCGTTATAATTCTAGTGATTGTTTGTGTCCCTACTATTTGTTTGTTTTTTCAAGGTTTTTTAAACAAGTGTATATATAATGCGCACTTTTAGCAAATATATTAAGAGGTGGCTACATTTACGGCGCCGTAAATACAGCCGTTCCATGCCTTTTTTTTAATCTTTACTTCGCTTTTACTGCGCATGCGCGCTGGTGCGTATTTTTTCTTCTTTTTTGAAAAAACAAATGAAAAAAAGTGCATATATAACTTCTAAATTCAACCGCTATTGCCAAGTGAATCTCTGGCGCGTGCGATTTTTGTCTGGTTTGTACCTCCAAGGATATGAGTTCAATACCACCAAGAGGTGTTTCTTTTTTTAAACTAAATTTGAACCCGAAGTGACTCAGTCGTTAGGCTACGCATTTTTGTGGTCGTTCAGTTTAGTTTGTTTTTAGTTCTGACCATCACAACGAAAAAACAATATATGACAAACATAGCAGAGTAAGGTAGAAGCAACTATAACGCGGACGTTATAGGCTAACGTGCATGATACCAAAGCAGGATAATCAGTTCAAAATATGGCACGGTCGCAACACCTTTAATAAAAATTGATAAATTGAGAACAAAGAGAAAAAAAAAGGCTAGTGAGTTTTTTTCTTTAACAATTATTATGAGTAAAAAAAAACTCTAAATTCTTAAAAAAAATTTTAGGTGTTACGACCATGCCATATTTTAAACTGATTGTCCAGCTTTGCTATGATGCACGCTATAACCAGGGCCAGATTTACCACCAGGCAGTTGCCTAGGGTGGCAAAATATACGAATAGATTACGTTGATAATACTGTACGTGAATATAATAATTCACAACAGATATATTCAATTATATATCAATTAATAAATATGTCATCACATCTCACGCATTTATAAACAGTGCGGCAAGTCATCGCCCCTAGAGTACTTCACGCTTGATTAGTTTTCAACAACATGTGCTGCTTAGCACTTCTTTTAGTTATCTGTCTCACGTAGTATGGACGACTAGGCTTTGTCTGTGCAATTTTTATTAATCTTTATTCGGTTTGTTTCACTGTTAGTAAATTTAAAGGAGCCTAGAAAAAATGTTTTTAGTCAATGTTAGGTTGATGAAAAAGTTGCAGGTTATTTTGTGTACTTGCCTTGATGCTTAAAGTATATATGTAAAAAAGCCAAAAAGTAAGACTAGTTTACGAAAGAACTTTAGTTTCATGAAGTTTTATAAAAATGGCGGAATTGAGGACAAATGAGAACAAGTGCCTGTGTTATATCAAAAATCACCATCGAAAATTTTTTTTTGGGGGGCGGCACTTTTCTCATCTGCCTAGGGCAGTACTTAGGCTAAATGCGGCCCTGGCTATAACGTTCGCGTTTTGTCACTTCTACCTTTTTCTAGACCTCTGCTATGTTTGTCATATATATACTGTTTTTTCGTTGTGATGGTCAGAACTAAAAACAAACTAAACTGAACGACCACAAAAATGCGTAGCCTAGCGATTGAGTCACTTCGTGTTCGAATTTAGTTTAAAAAAAGAAACACCTCTTGGTGGTATTGAACTCATATCCTTAAAGTACGAGCCAGACAAAGATCGCACGCGCCACAGATTCACTTGGCAAAAGCGGTTGAATTTAGAAGTTATATATGCATTTTTTTTCATTTGTTCTTTCGAGAAAGAAGAAAAAATACGCACCAGCGCGCATGCACAGTAAAAGCGAGGTAAAGATTAATAAAAAGGCATAGAACGGCTGTATTTACGGCGCTGTAAATGTAGCCACTTCCAATATAATAATGTTATGATATAATATAGGTAGTACTGTATTATTGTTATTGCAGTTATATGATAATCTCCTAATAGCAAAATGTTTAACTTAGTAAGTATGATTGATACAGTGAAGATTCCTCCTTGGTTATTTAACGTAACCTTAAATGAAGCTGTGGAAGTTGAACTCAATCGACGTTTCGCCAACAAAGTCATTCACAATGTAGGATTGTGTATTAGTTTGTTCGATGTTGAAAAGTACGAAGAATCATTCATTTTTCCAGGCGATGGCTCATCGCATACAAAGGTTCACTTTCGGTTCATCGTCTTTCGACCATTTGTTGATGAAGTTTTAGTTGGAAAAATTAAAGGATGTTGTCAAGAAGGAGTTACGGTTTCTCTAGGATTCTTCGATGATATTTTAATCCCCCCTGAAGCATTGCAGCAACCTTCAAAGTTTGATGATGCTGAGCAAGTGTGGGTTTGGGAGTATGAAACGCCTGAAGGCACACATGATTTATTTATGGATATTAATGAGCCAATCAGATTTCGAATAGTAGATGAAACGTTTGTTGATACAACACCACAATCTATCGCAACAGAAACAGCACTGCCAAAAAAAAGTGAAACTCCGTATTCTTTGAAAGGAATTATTTCTGAACCAGGTTTGGGTCTATTAAGTTGGTGGTCCAATAAGTGATGCATTATAGCTTGCCAATTGAAGTAGCTTTGCAAATAATTTTTACCGGTTTACTGCTGAACCATGGAAACTGTGTTGTAATTGTTTCTTTTGTCAATGAACAAAACAGGCTACGTATGCTGTATACAATACATCATGTCTGCTTGTACGGGTCTGCTACAATTTGATGAGTCCGATTTGGTGAGTTCCTAACCTCTAACCCCTAAACCTAAAACGGCAATAATAATTAGGCTACGGTACCCAATAATTTAAAAAAAAAAATTGAAAAAATCCCCGTTAAGGGATCAGACTCACCGAAACAGGCCATTCCGGCTTGTACAATGCAAAAGCTTAAAGCGCCTTGTCCATAACATGATTTGTTTGAAAAAGTTGGCATCTATGTGTTGTTTACAGTGACAATTTCAATACCGTACTTGCGACAGGTTGACTGTGACAGAATGTTGTGTTCCTCCTCATTTCTACCTGGGCACCTTGGCACAGCTGGTTGATTGTTTTGCTTTCTACAAAGGTTAAATTTCAATAGACTGGTATTTTAGTCCAGGCTCAGTGTGATTTGACTTAGTGGTGCAGTATTGATTGAGGCCAGTCCAGTGTAAATGTTAATACATGTGTTTTTGCTTTCAAATATTATCGCCAAACTTGTCTGCCAAGTACAGTTACTTAAAAATGTAGATACGTACTGACGTACACTAGGGTGATTTATAAATTGAAATTTTTTTTAATTTAATGGGGCACCCTCTTGTATCGTGTCAATACCTGAAAAAATAATCCTGTCAAATTTTTAGAGCAATCGAAAGCATTTTTAAGGTTGCTACCGACTTTGAAAGCTGCACATAATACACACATGGGTCATTCCCTGTCAACTCAACAGGGTGTGCAAGCTCGATCATCTTAGATTTTTTCTTGAAATTCACACTAAAGTTTCATATTGATGTATAATGAACACAAAAAAAAATTCAGCTCATTATCTCAAGACGTTTAGAAATTACAGCCCTTCAAAGTCACCAAGGTCCCTCAAAATGCGTTCGCATGTACATTTTCCTCCATGTTTGGGTCTTCATAACTTTTAATCTAAAGCATTTACAAAGCTGAAATTTGGTATTCCGATTAAGAAGCAGCCCTAGTTTTCATATCTACCACCAAAATTGCTAATTTCAAATTAGTTTTAGATACAGAACCTTTCAAAAATTGAAATTTTTTACATTTGAATTTTTTTTATCAATTTTTGATGTTTGTTTTCTCCCAAACCAATAGTCACAGAACTACCATTTTGCATATCATTAATCTATACTAGTTGATAATTAACCCCCATGAGACTGACACCAAACAAATGTGAAATTATTGAAGTTTGGAGGGTGTAAAGATGGTTCGGGCTTCATCTTTGCACTCTCCAAACTTCAATAATTTCACATTTGTTTGGTGTCAGTCTCATGGGGGTTAATTATGAACTAGTATAGATTAATGATATGCAAAATGGTAGTTCTGTGACTATTGATTTGGGAGATAACGGACATCAAAAATTGATAAAAAATTTTCAAATGTAAAAAATTTCAATTTTTGAAAGGTTCTGTATCTAAAACTAATTTGAAATTAGCAATTTTGGTGGTAGATATGAAAACTAGGGCTGCTTGACCTGCTTCTTAATCAGAATACCAAATTTCAGCTTTGTAAATGCTTTAGATTAAAAGTTATGAAGACCCAAACATGGAGGAAAATTTACATGCGAACGCATTTTGAGGAACCTTGGTGACTTTGAAGGACTATAATTTCTAAACGTCTTGAGATAATGAGCTGAATTTTTTTTTGTGTTCATTATACATCAATATAAAACTTTAGTGTAAATTTCAAGAAAATCTAAGAGGGTTGAGCTTGCACACCCTGTTGAGTTGACATGGAATGACCCATTTGTGTATTATGTGCAGCTTTCAAAGTCGGTAGCAACCTTAAAAATGCTTTCAATTGCCCTAAAAATTTGACAGGATTATTTTTTCAGGTATTAACACGACACAAGAGGGTTGCCCCATTGAATTTAAAAAAAATCAATTTATGAATGTTGTACACTGTCAGGCATAAGACGGATTTTGCCTAAAAGATCTTTGACCAACTGTTTTTGTACTTTTTATGTTTTTAGAGTTTATATTTGTCTTAAATTTTTGTTGTTTTTAACTTCCTTGCAACTATTATTGTCATGGCAAGTAAAGTGATGAAAACCACGGCCGCTATGACTTGTCTAAAGGCCCTTTTGGGTATATTCACTGCTATTTTGTGGGTAAGTTCTTTCAATAATTCAAGCAAAGTAGACAAGACTTCTAAAATACTGTACAAAATGGAGTTTTGATTGTTTTTACTGTTCAGCTGCTGTGAAACACTTTTCCTTAACAAAATCTGTAAATGTAGTGGCCTACTGTATACACTTCTGGCTTGACCAATGTGAAGAAAATAAAAATGGAATACACAGCATGAAAGAACGTTTTACAAATTCTTATGGATCTACTGCATTAATGAATGGTTGAAAGATGGCATAGGCTTTACACAGTTACACTACACAATCACATGTAAAGTTTTCCAAAACCACATTAACAAACTTTCAGGAAAGTTATCCAGTTTTAATTCTTTCTTGCCAAAATTTTCACCAAGCAATGATGGATGCACATTGCACAGTTTGATTGTTTTGATTTATATACGTGATAATATTCACTATTTAGATTGTCGGTGCCGTCCTTCTTGGCTTCGGAATATACAGCAAGATCAAACTTGGAAATTACAATGTCCTTTCTGACATAGACTTTTCAAGTGCACCTTATGTGCTGATTGGAATCGGCGTATTCGTTGTACTCATCGGATTTTTTGGCTGTTGTGCTATTACACAAGGAAATACTTGCATGCTTCGTACAGTAAGTTTCTTCAGCATACTTAATACTTATCTTGGTTTATTTCACATGTGGACTTTTTGTAATCTAAAGTCTTACAGTAGTGACATGAGTCAGTCGAAAGTATCTGGTATTTTTTCACAGTGCCACTGACAGTTCAAAATAGAATTTATTAGTGGTGTGTTCATATCTATGTATTCTGTGTCGAAATGGCCCGTTTCGGCGAGTCCGATTCGGCGAGTTCCCTATTCAGCGAGAGCCTTTCTTGGCGAGTGCCCTATTTGGCAAGTTTTTTAATTTTTTAAATAAAATTATCGGGCACGGTAGCCTAGTTATAATTGTCGTTTTTACATCGTTTTAACGTCGCTAAACCTTGAAATCGTGCAGAAAGGAATAAAAATAAAATGTTTGAACTATTAAATTAAAATTCGTCATGTCAGTTCAGTTGTTTTTATCCTTTTATACTGCTGACCATGTCGTTCTCGATTGTCCGATCTATAAGGCACCAAATGGAACGCATGGTATAGCAACGCTGGACGAAGCTACACTCACCTGGCTCTCCATCACCTGCCCTGAAATTTGATTTGATCTGGTCTCAAACGAAAGAAGAAGAGAAGAAGTTGTTTTTATTTCTGACCATCATAGCAAAAAGAATACATGTCAACATAGCAAAGGTAGAAGTGACAAAACGCGAACATTAAAACGTGCTTGAATTCGTCATGTCAGTAGAGTTGTTTTTATTTCTGATCATGATATCAAAAACAATACATGTCAACATAGCAAAGGTGTAGAAAAAGATAGAACTAGGATACGAATACGAACTAGGATACGTTGAAACTGAGGAACATTCACAGAAGCCCTTCGATTTGTTCCAAGAACCCAGTTAGCCTAATGTTACTACAGTGTAAAAATGAACTGTTAGGCTAACTGGGTTCTTGGAACAAATCGAAGGGCTTGAACTGTGAACGTTTCTCAGTTTCAACGTATCCTAGTCAGCAAAAGTTCCCTTTTCTACACGATTTCAACGTTTAGCGACGTTAAAACGATAAGCCACACATTTGGTTAGACTTTTTATTCTGTTACTATAATGTAAAAATGATTTCCGTTAGGCTGACTGGGTTCTTGGGACAAATTTTTGCTGGTCGGGATAACTAGGCTACGGTACTCAATAATTTCCTTTCAATCCAAGCTGTAGGCCACACATTTGTTGATCCAAACTAGTCAATCATTACATGATTTATTTTGTTTGTTATATTTTCTTTTTTTTATTTTCCCTTCACGTTGTGTCGCTTCTACCTTTTTCTACACCTTTGTTATGTTGACATGTATTGTTTTTGATATCATGATCAGAAATAAAAACAACTCTACTGACATGACGAATTCAAGCATGTTTTAACGTTCGCGTTTTGTCACTTCTACTTTTGCTATGTTGACGTGTATTCTTTTTGATATGATGGTCAGAAATAAAAACAACTGAACTGACATGACGAGTTTTAATTTAATAGTTCAAACATTTTATTTTTATTCCTTTCTGCACGATTTCAAGGCTTAGCGACGTTAAAACGATGTAAAAACGACAATTATAATTAGGCTACGGTGCCCGATAATTTTATTTAAAAAATTTCAAAAGCTCGCCGAATCAGACTAGCCGAATAGTAGCAGACCCGTTCTGTGTACAACTGTCATCTTTCTGTTATGCACTTTATTTGTTCTTCACTTTATTTTGTATTAGATTGTTTAAAATTTGCACGTTTTCTTTTCTGTTATACTGTAAAGCTTTTACTCCTTTTAGTCTGCTCCTTTTGTGCTTTTTAGTTCTTTTTATTTATTTTTTTATTACAACTGTCATTCTCTCAGTTTGATATGACGTTGCCAGAGGTGGGCACCCGCTACTTTTAAAGTAGCGCGCTACCCGTTACCGCTACTTGGACCAAAATAGCGCGCGCTATCGCTACCCGCTACCAATTTACAAAAGTAGCGTGCTACCGCTACTCGGACCAAATTAGCGCCCGCTACCGCTACTTTTGTCTAAAATGACACTAGGAAACACTCTTCAATTTCCTAGTGACGCGAAAATGACCTTGAAAACGAATGTTATCATTCGTTTACTTACACTGTCATTTTAACGTCGTTATAGAAAACAAACACATTCTAAGGGAAGTTTATTGTTACGCATCTTTCAAAAACATGAGCATTTCAAAATGAGAGTCACTAAGTCCTGCCCACTTTGGCTTAAGCAGTAAAGCACATCTTTACCAACAGAGAAAAGTCTCTCCACCGCAGCACTGGAAGGAATGGGCGTGTTGTATTTTATGAATAAATGTTTTAACTCAATATTCGAAAAGCTCAAGGACTTTCTCCGTCCGAAAAAAAGGCGTCCACAATTGCTGTTTTCTTCTGCACCGACATTTCACGGGATGTCGCCAAGTATCGATTTTATACCTTGATCGCAGGACCGTAGCTCCACACCAGAAAACGAAATTTCACAAAAGACCGAAACTTTGCAATCAAACCGATTATATAGGCTATATATAAGCTATATATATAACATAGCTGCTTGACCACGCCAGCGTTACCAAAAAACGAGTATTTTTTTCACTTTAAATGAAAAAGTAGCGGGTAGCGTGAGTGCGACTGAAAAAAAATAGCGCCGCTAATCCAACTAAAAAGTAGCGGCGCTACAAAAGTAGCGCGCTACTGCCCACCTTTGCCGAAATGGCCCGTTTCGGTGAGTCCGATCCCTTAACGGGGGATTTTTTCAATTTTTTTTTTTAATTATTGGGTACCGTGGCCTAATTATCATTGCGGTTTTATGGTTAGGAGTTAGGGTTAGAGGTTAGGAACTCACCGAATCAGACTCACCGAATCGGACTCACCGAATAGTAGCAGACCCCACCTCTGCACGTTGCCTATATTTTTGTTTCTGATAAGAATGTAACTGTCTCATAAAACCCTTTAGTTACCGCGAACCTAACCGAACTGTCTGCTTGAAACGGTTAACTGTCTTGAATTAATAAGTATTATATAAATTGCCTTGTTTAATAAAAATGCAGCAACAGTTTACCAGCTCATTTTCTATATTAATATTAAAAGTAAAGCCGATAAACTGTTGCTGGGTCATTAAACATTCAAGGTATCTTAATACTAAGAATGTATATAACTGTTTTACATTTATTGCCGTATGTGATTGAAAAAACTGATGTTTTATTAACGTCCACACTTTTTACCTTTTTGTTTAAGTAAGTAGTTGGCTGGTGATGTTTTTAGGTCCGAAGAAGGCTTGTGTCAAAGGTAGCCTCAGAAACTGCGGTAGACGTAGTAAATGGCTTAATTGTATAAAGCATTATATATATATATATATTAGGGTGGCTCTTAAAATTGAGTTTTTGAATTTTGCTTGGGACACCCTTTCAAATGGTGAGGTTGTCAGAAAAAATAACTCTTGCAAATTTTTTTTTAATTTGAAGTTGATTTAGAGGTGGCCCTCCCCCCCTAAAGTTCTGTGCCCTCCCTTGAAATACCAAATCTGCGTATCTCGAAAACCAATTGAGCTAGAGATACAGTTTTTGTGTTAAAAGATGCAGAAAACATGGTTTTCTATCTGCTTTCTGAACATTGAATGCATCTATCTTGAGTAGAAAAGCAGTTATTTAGAAAAAACGCCTTTGACCAAATCTTGATTTTACAACCTTTTTTGTGACCACGAAACCGTCTACAAAATTTCGTTTTTTTGTCCTAATTTTTGCACCTTAGAGGGAACACTGGTAACGATATTCATATCAAAATGTAATTCTGGTCAGTATCATACTGGAAGAAGCGATATTATCGACAATATTTCACATATTGCCTTGCGCATCGTGACAGGATGTCTGCGACCTACACCATTGGACAATTTCCCTGTCCTTGCAGGCAACCAACCAGCTGAGTTTCGTCGCGAAGAAGCCATCCTGTCTCTTTCTCGCCGCACTACGAACCCCAACCACTTGCTCCACTCAAATCTCTACGAGTCTGTGAGCGAGCAATCGAGCATCCTCGGCAGCTGAAATCGAGACACCCATTTGTATGTGACGCACAACTTCTGATGAAAACCGCTGAAGACCAATCCATCAGCGCGGCTACCTGGGAGAACAACAAATGGAGCTCAGAGAGTCAGAGTGGAAGAAGAACTCCTCAAGACTCTAAAGTTGTATCTCCGACACCAGCCCCCATCCAACCGGAATGCATAATTTGCCAAGGAAGGCCTGGGTGCGGCTCAACCGCCTGCGTACTGGGCTAGCCTACTGGAGTCAGACTATTTCGCACCAACATGCACAAATTGGGGATGGCTCCATCCGCAATCTGTGAGTGTGGCAAAGAGGAACAAACCACAGACCACACCATCTGTAACTGCGCCAAATGGTGTGCGTGGTCTGCTTGAACTGGATGACGAATCAATGGACGAATCAAAGGATTGCTGCTCGACACCTGCTCAAGCATCTAAACCGCATCGCCACTGCCCAAGAGTGGTAAAAGACAGAGCCCTTGACCCCTGGAGTAACAAAGAAGGTTTAAACGAAGAAGAATAGACAATATTGTTCTTGTTGGAATTTGGAAACAGTTTTCTGTGTTCAGTAACAACTTGCAAAAGAAACTGAAGTTGGTACTCATCTTCAGTTAAGATTTTGTTAAAATCCTGGATTAGACTTAGAGCAACTCCTCTCTCTGCTCTGTCATTGACTACTGAAAGTCCCTTTGCCATGTGTAAAGCTTGAATAAATGCACCATCTTCAGTCCAATGAGCAGGATCCTTTGAAAGTATAATTATTGCTTCATCTTCACCCAACAGCTGAAGAAGCCATTTTGAATTAGAGGTGCAATACTGTTCTAGACCCTTATTGCTAAGAAACGCATCTACTTTGATGCTTGGTCTCCTTGGTGGACGTTCTCCTGTTTCATCTAACATGGTTGCCACCATTAGCTTTTTACTTTCCACAGACAATCGAGAGTCAAACAAGGCTAGTCCAACCATTTCTTCGGACAGATACCATAAATGCACACCAAGCTTTTTGCATAAATCGCCTTTGCCATCCAACAAGTGCGATGCATAGCACCTGAAGCTTGAAAGCGGATTCCACGCTCAGGAGTTTCTCCAAGGAATATGATACAAAACGGGCATTTTAGCTATGCATGAATGCATAAAAGTTTAGGAATACTTATTTCGTTTATTGCTTTACCAGTTTTACCGGTTAGTTTATGAACTTTGTTTATTGAATAGCTTGGGCCACAATGCTTGTTTAGCACTGTTTTGTGCTAGAATACCGAAAAACAGGTTTTTTCTAAATAACTGCTTTTCTACTCAAGATAGACGCAATCACTGTTCACAAAGCATATAGGAAATCATGCTTTCTGCATCTTTTGACACAAAAACCGTATCTCTAGCTCAAGCAGTTTTTGAGATATGCAGATTTGGTATTTTGGAGGAGGGAGCAAAACTTTAGGGGGGGAGGGCCACCTCTAAATCAATTTCAAATTCAAAAATTTTTTGCAGGAGTTATTTTTTCTGACAACCTCACCTTTTAAAAGGGTGTCCCACACAAAATTCAAATTTTTTTCATTTTTTGCCAAATAAGAGCCACCCTAATATATATATATAATGGTTTAACACATTATCAAGCCTCGAAAAAGAGTTTGTCAAGCTTGTACAAATAGCTGGTGTTTGTATATGATATAAGCTGTTCTAACGATCGTATTTTAAGGGACAAGTGTGTAACATAAAACAGTAAACATCTTGTTTTGTGCAGTATGCCTTTGCTCTTGGGATCGTGTTTGTAGCCGAAATTGGTGGTGCAATATCTGTTATCGTATTTCGCGGACAGGTAAGTTGTTTTACAGTTCGACGATTGTATGGACATCATTCCATTTAGATTATAAATCGCTCTTTTACAACAGCACGGTATTTGACTGACATAAGCCAAACGTGGGACAAACGCCAGGTCTCATGTACTAATGATAGGACAAATGGATGATGATAGACATCAGCAGAGGATGGTGTTTTGACACAAAGTGGATTTATGTCATAGGAATTAAGTCCATGCTTTGCTGATGCGTGATATTGTATATTTTATGAGTTGGTCGCTGGATACCGTGATGCTTTTATTGTGACATAAGTTAAAGGGCAACAGATTTATGTCAAACACCTAGCAACTGCTTAAACATCCAAGTAACTTTGACAAAACGAGATGGCAGGCTCAATGGATGTCGATAAAAATACTGTAATTATAAAGCTTTGTTTTACGATTTAAAAAAGCTCTTACATCCATTTGAATGGAAACATTTTGTTTAGAAAATCTCAACTGATTTTATACTCCCAACAAAAGTAATGATCTCATTCTTCCAGGACAAAATTTTCTGTTAATTTTATTTATTGTAGTATAGTCAAGTGGGGTAAAAAAAATAGTGGAGTTATTGGGGTAAAAAAAAAACACTTACTATCTCACATCTAAAATGAGTAAATATTCACTCAACTTTTTTAGTGTCTGTTTAAGTGGTCTCTGGTGATTAGTTTGAGGGGTAGAGGAAAAAGATTGGATTTGACAAAGAAGAGATATGTTAAATAGAGTAGATATGGGCAGCAAAGGGTGCAAAAAAGGTTCGGAGGAGTTTATTAAAGGTTTTTGCTAAATTTTAGTGATAGGTAGTAGTAATGCAAGCCGTGCCGCGTACGCGGCCGCTTTTGACTTCGCGTGCCGCGCCGCGTGGAAGGTTGAAATGACAAAGCCGCGCCGCTTGTCGCGTAAACTTTCAAGAAATTAAACTTTCATAAACTCAACTTTTCAAGAAAATCAGTTATGAAACTTCAAATTTAAATTGGAAACACGGAAGAGTTTTTTTCCTTCGGAAACCCTAAGCTGGAAAGCTATGCCAATGATTTGCAGTTGACAAGGTTTTGGGGCTGGCTTGTGACTTGTGAGGGAAGCTGTACGAGTGTTTTTGGTTAATAGCTTCGCTGATAAGCTCAGTTACCAGGCTATAGGCCTACCGCAACTACCGCATTAGTTACTAGAACAGTTAGCCTAGTGAGTTCAGGCTATAAGTTTTACTCAAGTGTGTGTAGTTCATACAGCCACTGACATTAAAATTGCATTATTGCTTACAAAAAGTGTTCAAAAGTCCTGATACTGGATCCAGGAACATTCTATTTGAAAAAGCATGATGTCTTACAACTTAGATGCATTGATTATAAGGGAATATGATCTGGTTAGCCTAGTCAATTAGTGCACAACTGTACTGGTACGGTAGGTTACCAGTAAGGTAATATGCCATGGGTGCTTTTTGCCACAATTGACTTTCTAAAAAATAACGCATTAAAATATTTTTTGAAAATTTTGTAATTTGCGGTGTGCGGTGCAGTGTCAAAGTTCCAGATAAATTGCGGTGTGCAGATAGATGATTCAGTTGCGGTGCGGTGTGCGGATAAAAATTTTGGGTTTGCTGCATCTCTAATAGGTAGTATGAATGTTTTAATGTTATATTGTGAGTACTATGTTGTGAGGCTACTAGATGCAACAAAGACTGGGGCCTCCAAATGTTTATGTAAATTATTATTGAGGTGTTTTTTTACCCCAATAAAATTCGTTGATTTGGGGTAAAAAAAAACTGTATTTTATGGAATGTTTTGGCTTTGTATTGGTGTTACATCAACTGCCAAGCAGTATATCATCAAAAAATATAAAAAATAAAGTTCTGGATGCATCAGTGCCAATGTATGCCTGAGTTATGCACAATGAATTGATGTTTGTTGGAATTATGGGTCCGAGGTTAAGGTTAGTGTTGCGGGTTAGTCGATCAATAGCGCAGATTGAGAGTACAGAGTGATCCATCGATCGATTGGGCACAACACATACATTCATACAATCATACATACACAAACTGTTGTTTTATTTCCTGTCTGTTGTTTTTTAGTTGTATGTTTATTCACAAACTGCTGGTTGATTTTTTAAGATTCACGATCCGCGGAATTTAATCGCCCACTCGCATGTTCAAACTAGAGCTGCAGATAAAATTCAGAATGGCGTGCATAAGTATACTAGACACAATTTTTTGTCTTGCTGCTGTTTTTATTACAGAAATGAGACTTTGCGATTTTACAATGTGTATTTTAATAAAAAATGCATACAAAAATTGTGTGCAAAATCGTTTACATCATCATCATGACCCATCCGGTCAGTTTCGACTATGGGTTCAGCGTCTCTCACAGTCCTTGATATATGAGTTACACAAAGCTTCTTTCCTCAGGTGGAGAATCATTTACATTACATATGAAGGGTCTGCTACTATTCGGTGAGTCCAATTCGGTTAGTCCGATTCGATGAGTTCCTAACCTGTAACCCCTAACCTCTAACCCCTAACCCTAAAACGGCAATGATAATTAGGCTACGGTACCCGATAATTAAAAAAAAAATTGAAAATATCACCGAATAGGGATCGGACTCACCGAATCGGACTCACCGAATCGGACTCACCGAATCAGACTCACCGAATCGGACTCACCGAAACGGGCCATTCCGACATATGAAATCAATAGCAAAACATACGAAATCAATATTATAATAATAAAGAAGAAGAAGCTGCTATACCAACAGGTCTTCTTACCCCATGAAAACTTTTTTTACCCCAAAGCTGGGGTAAAAAAAATTCAGGTATTTTGTGCATAATTTTCAAACCAGTTAATGGATTTAAAAAATTTCATTGCAGGATGATAGACATACATGGTCTGTATATTGTGACCAACTTTAGTGGTCATACTTGATAAGCTAAAAAATCTAGGACAACCTTTGTGAAAAAAAATTTTTTTTACCCCACTTTAAGGTTACAATGGGTGAGCCTGAGCATGAATGTAGACGCAGTTGGACAGTTAGAAAATTCAATCAAAGTTCGCGCTATTAAAAAGCGTATAATACCAATAGTAAAAATGCTTCCAAAAAAGTTTGTATGAAAAATAAGCTCTTTTGTTTGTGCTGAAGATTGATTTTGATTGTGCGTTTTTTTTTTACTTAAAGTGTACACATGCTCGTAAAATTACGTAATAAATCCACATACGCAGCTTCATTTTAGCAGACAAGCAGACTATTAATTATTGATTTTTACGTTAAAAGGTTGAAATTGAGCATTTGGAAGAATTGTTATTGTGGTACCTAGAGTTATACTCGGCGGCTAACTATTATATCAAACAACAACACATTTATGTTGTTTTGACTTGGTATGCAACTTCGGTGTGCCAAGATTCTTGCTTAAATACAGGAATATTAGTGCACAAAGCTAGTTCGTAATATCGATTTTCATCTCAGAATAGTGGAATTTTTTCTGCAGTTTGTTCATAAACTTTCTACCTTCACTACACATTATTGTCACCGCATTTCACAAGCATACCTATGACCTTATTTTGCCACTTCTGCTGTTGCTCGTTTCAGCAAAGCCAAGTTGGTGTGGTTGTTACCCTACTGATCCTTACCCAGAGAGTAAGTCAGTCGTTTTTTACAGTGTAAAAAAGGACTGATTTGCCGTCTGGGAACTTAATCTGAAGTCGTTTTGTTTTATGAACGTCTAAGAATTGAGATACATATTGAAGCGATATATGGCCGGACTGTTCATGAAATATAGATGAACCAGTTATTGTTTTTTTTTTCACTGTCAGCTTTACTTTTTGTTCCAGGTATCGGATAGCTTCCGTCACGGAATGACAAATGCCATAAACTCGTACATGAACGACAGTCAGTCTAAAGATGCCATTAATCAAATTCAATCTCAGGTAAGTTTCGCTATAAGTATAATCGAGTTTCATGCACAACAGTAACATATCAACGTTTTGAGCTTGTGAATTGTCTAGAAACTTAAACCTACCGACTAGTCTTTGAAACATGTTTTGAGCACTAAGCAGTTTGAGCAAGTTTCACAATGTTATTATCTTTTTATCACTGTGTACATTTCTGCTGATATCATGCCTCTCTTTTTTTAATTTACTGAATAAAATAGGTTTGAAACGTCCAATATGGGTGTGTTGTAACCATTAGTTCTCAGACATTATTTCATGTATTATCCTAAAGCCACTACCGTACTTTTGTGGTGCTGTGTACAAAGTACAGCAGTTAATTTTCTAACAACGTTATGTAAAAAAAAAATTGACACTGATAACTGGCACATGATGGAAAAAGTACCAGCAATTTACATGTGTTACTTAGGCTAGATGCTTAAAAACGGTATTGCAAACTGTCAGTGTTAAAAATTGAATGGATTTGTTGGTCTTTGTATAAAGTCACGAAAGTAATTCATTCCCAAAGGACTTGTGCATTGCGTAACCTGATATCAAGATTTTCTGCCTGCCTTGTAATCGGTAAGATGACACACGTTTCAGCATAAGCTTTGGTGGCATTGTTTTTGATCCCATTACTGGTTTTGGACTGACTTTCAATAACGAGGTTTTACAAGTTTAATTATTTCAAAACGGAAATTATTATTAACATTTTTTTGAAGCTCTAAATTTGCACTTAATGATGAAAAGTATACGACTACTGTAAACAGATTCTTGTATTGCTGTAGTCTGGGTTTTTTTTAGGCGCCTAACGATTTTTTTGGCCGTGGGGGCGAAAGCGTGTTTCATCAGCAGCAACGTAAATTCAGCAAAATGTCACGCAGATGGATGACATAATTATGTCGTCACACTAGGATTGCTTTTATTGCCACAGTCGGAGTTATCGCTACGTTCGACCTACCGGTACCGTTAATTATTATAAACAAAACTCGACCGCTTCGGTTAAGCAAACACATGCCATGCGTCTGCGTAAACTATCGGTTGATGGACTGCGACTCTTTAAGCTAAGCACAACATAAAGTTTAGCAACGAATTAGATTTATTACCATGAAATAAGAGACGAAAAGGTTTACTAAAAAGTAAAAGGTATACTGTAAATGGAATGACAATGTCTTGAAAATGGAATGCAAGTACTAACTTGATTATACGCTTGAAAATGTACCTGTTGAAAGTAAAATCATTCACGTTTACATCAATTCAACAGCACGTCACCTTGAATAAATTTAGAAGTTGCTGACATCCGTAAACAGCTCTTGAAAAATAGTTACGGAGAGACGTTTGATTATAGCTCCCTTTTCACTACAATATCGCAACTTATGACTGACCTGTTTTCAACTTTATGGTTGACCTGTTTTCGTGTTGCAGATGAAACAAAAGATGCGCATATTCCCGTCTTTGATCAGGTTTCTATGGCAACGGTCGTGTGTGCGCCATGCAGTTTGCGCGAGTCCGTTGTTGCGTTGATTATTCCGCATGTGCGCAATGCGGTTTGTACCAGCCCTTGTTGCGTTGGTTGGTGTTTACGTCGTGCCGAGACTACAAGTTCATTTTCACAGCGAGCGATTCACTGCCGCGACAATTCACTGCAGAGGTTTCGACTTTCGAAAGCAACATCGAGTCTGTTTGCAAGCGCGTAAAGCCAAACGCACACTCCGTCTACGTAGCAAATTATGTTGTTTTTGGGTGCATTCAACATCTGATGACATTGAATCGACACAAAATGGTAGACGTTAAATCAATGTAAAAATGACAGATTTTGTCTGGTGTGGAATTGTAGCATCCTACTCGTTCTAGTGATTATTTATCGCGAAGCTGTTGCGGTTTGCATTCAAAAAATGTTGTCCTGCTGCCGATCGCTAGTTCATCTATTGTTTTATGTATCAATACAGCATAAAAAGTTGGCGCCTATGTTGTAGCTAGTCAGGAAGTGCAAATTTTGGTTTGTATCAGCTACTTGAAAGGAAATATTTTCCTCAGAAAAAATGACCGAAATAAATAAAAAATGACCGAATTTTTTCAAGTCATTTCGAACAAATGACCGAAAAGTGTCAGCGAAAAAAAAACCCCAGGTAGTGAAATTCTACAACAAATTAAAGACACTTATCAATTCTGCTTCACACTCAAACTAAGAAGTGCACTCATTTAAAGTTTGATTGATGACATTTTTCACCCGCTACTAATCCCCTATTGTCAATAAGAGAATTTCCTTGATATCCTGCACGTAATATCAATCAGAGCTAGCCAAACTTTGCACATGTTCTTTCATTGTGACTGGGCAAAAGTTTAACGTCATTCACTGAAATCATGTTGATAATTGATATTATTCTAGATTTTATGGTTCTAGATTTTCTTTTATCCCCATACCTTCCCTGATAGCAAATCAGTCGTTTATACATAAATTCAATAGTTGAACGTTGAACCAATGTAAAAAGACGACTGATTTGCTGTTTGGGTTATATACACAATCAAATAAATGTAATATGTCCAAAGTCCATTGTCCAGTAAGTCCAAGTAAAATTCAACGTTTGAAATTCAAGCTCAGTTTTGTTCCACACCGTCGCACAGTGCCTTGTGCAATGTGCAAGCACATTTTGGGACAATTGAATGCAATCGTTGGCTATCTTGTCATATGTTGTCAGTTCTAGCCAGTAAAAAAGGAGCTAATTTGCTAACTGATTAGTGATTACGTGTCATCAAGATTATCACACAGTTATATACTGTCTTTTTTTTAAACTCGTCTTGAAGTGGCGTAAGTAATGTTCTTATACGACAGATCATAGTGATCACGTATTTATAAAGCGCGTGAATAGTATCATTCATTTTATGTTTACAGGGTATTAATTTTATGGAATGACCAAACCAACGCCAAAATGTAGCAGGCTATTACTTTACAAATCTTGTTAATTGATTTGTGACCTAGTCGATATCTACAGTAGTTCTCCAAGCATTTTTCAAGGAAAACAATCACCATTGCCTGAAAAAATTATAACACTATAAATTTGAAGCGAACACGTAACGAATTGTTAGGATTTTGCATTCTTTTATATTTTTTTCTTGTCCTTTTGATATCGTTCTGATCTCGATATTTTTTGCATGGCTAAGTTATAGAAAACTCAGACGTTGTTAGTATCTTAACTATTTAAATGTTGCAGTTGGAATGCTGTGGCGTTCACAACTTCTCGGACTATTGGTACGTTGCCAACTGGACACAATTGAATCTGCCCAAAACCTGCTGCGCTGCTAACATCTCACTCTGCGATGAACTGTCAAACAACGACGGCATAATGACAGTAACTGCTAAAGACCCATCAGCGGATCTGGTCTATCAAAATGTGAGTTTGTATTGTCTTATGTTTGACCATGAATTGAAGTCAACGCTTTGCTGCGATTGTTTTATTTTCTTTGTTGTTGTATTCATGCGAACAAGACGACAAAGCAACGATTATGTTACTGCATCTTATTATGCTTATAAGTCAGGTAAGTGATGAAGCCTCTGTGAGCAAAGAGTGAGAAGTGTTGCGAATTGACGCTTTTTGTAAAAAAATTTTTTTGTAAAACTCAAATATTCGAAGAAAATTTAGTTTATTTAGACTTTGATGAATTTGTTTCCCGAATCCCGATCAATTGAGGCACTTCATAAACTTTTCGTCTGTCACAAAAGGTTTCTCATGTGCATCAAAAAGTCAATCAATTTGTCTGTTGCAGGGCTGCTACGACTTAGTATTCCAGACAGTGGACAGCAACCTTGGAATTATTCTAGGGGTCATGTTTGGGGTCGCCGCCTTTCAGGTGAGTTGCTTGTGGTTAACCCACACTTAAATAAAGGGACCTTGAGGCTTTAAATAGTTTTTCTAAAAATCAACTATTGTAACATGTTTATACAAAAATACACCAACAACAAAACGTAAAAATAGACAAAAAAGAAGATTTCTTTGCCAAGATCAAAGATTGCATGATGTCAGTTCTTGCTTTGTGCAACCAACAGCAGCACGGTGCAAACCGTTTCGTTACCATTCACCACCACAAATTTTTGTAAACTACGTTTTACCTCTGCGTGCTCAATTGCTCATGCACCTTTGTGACTGTTGTGGCACACCTTGCGGTACATCGTTCACCCCTGGTGAAGAGCGCTTGTAACGTTTTAGCTGAGGTTTCTGGCGTTTATCATCAAGTCCCACCCTGCGAAAACTTTTTTAAACTCGATGCTGTGTGCGTTGGAATTTATTGTTAACTTTAACTGACTCCTCTGTTGATGACTTTTCTACTGTTTCGTAAACTTATTTTTTCTACTCATTGAGAACCAAAGATCGCAGTTTAGATCCAGTAATGTTATAAAAATATTTCAATGGCTGCTCTGTACACAGCATTGCACGATAGTCGGTCACATAAAAAATGTTTGCCTTTGAGCTTGCTTGTTAACGACATAATTGTACAGTTATAAACGATCGCATTTTTAATAATCTGACGTGCCCCATGCTATTATCCCTAGTGAGCATGTGATGCATTCCATGATTCTTTCTCGAAAGTAGGAGACCATTGGAAAGTTGCTGATTGTATTTAGGAATCATATCCCAGTCCTTTGTAATCCTGTAAACAAAACGTACAATAATAACGCCGTGACGAAACACATCCCAGCGAGTAAAAGTTCTCTTTCATCTTTGTCGTAGTTTCAACGTGCTGGTTTATATCGCGGAATGGCCCGTTTCGGCGAGTCCAATTCGGCTAGTCCGATTCGGCGAGTGCCCTATTCGGCGAGAGCCCTTTTCGGCAAGTTCCCTATTCGGCAATTTTTTGAATTTTTTTTTTAAATTATTGGGTACCGTAGCCTAATTATCGTTGCCGTTTTAGGGGTTAGGGTTGGGTTAGCGGTTTGGGGTTAGGGTCTTATTTCAACGATTAGCGACGTTAAAACGATGTAAAAGCGGCAATGATAATTAGGCTACAGTAGCCGATTATTTAAAAAAAAAATTCAAAAAATCGCCGAAAAGGGCTCTCGCCGAATAGGGCACTCGCCGAATCGGACTAGCCGAATTGGACTCGCCGAATAGTAGCAGACCCTTTATATCGTGCGGTTGATTGACACCCCAAACAAGCCATGGACTTGCAATCCAATGCTTTTCTTCCAAGCTATTATTTTACCACGTGGCTTGTTGACAATAATTTGGTACGGACAACTCTCTATTTTTCAACAAACAGTTTTATTGCATCACCGGTGCGAACTGATTGCTCATCAGTACGCTATGGTACGCCTACTTGATTACCGCAAAACTGGATGCTGGTGCAGTCAGGAAACATCGTAGAAAGAAGGAAAGTTAAAATGGGCTCAGACGCATTAGTAGACTTTCTTGTTTCCTACCTAGTTTTTGCTGTGCTTCATATGCTGTTTAGCTTCTGCAGTTGGCTAGCACCACTTCCAGTTCGATTGCTTGGCCTGACTTGGTTAGTGCCGCCACAAAGTATCAGCTTGGTCTCGTTTCGAAGACGAATATTTTCTTGACCATTCAGTTGGTATTTTTTTTTAGTTTGTTTTTTGTGTGAGTCCACACTCCACAAGGCCACAAATTGAAGCAAGTGTCTCCGACTGTACTGATTTGTTTGCCATATAATATGTTTCGTCAACATGAAATCGGTAAAATTCACTCATCCATTTGTTATTACTTTAGCTTCTGGGTGTCATCTTATCCTGTGGCCTGGCCTCCAACATCAATGCGAATAAGTACGAGTTGGTCTAATTCCTTGAGAGATTGATGTTTGTGGAACACAAAGACGTTTCATATCTATAATCACGACGTTAAACTAATGTGAAAATGTGTAGTTTTTGTAGTAAAAGTGAATAGTGATGTATTGTATCTTACCTAAGTGTTGTTATCAGTTGGCAATATTGAACATCTTTGCGTGTCATCAAAACTTCTGGATGTTAGATTTATGCAAAATGTTGAATTTTGTCAGCTTAACTGTCATGCTTGCTTAATTTTGAAAGAGTTATACTGTGTTTCCGTTTTATCATTACTTTTTATTGCAACAACAAAACTTTCAACATAAAAATCAATGTAAAATATTTTCAAGATCTTTAAAAAGAACGAATACTGGGATTTTGCACGACCCATCACAGCTCTTGTTTTGCGAATCTGGTTTTTATCCAATCGATTTATTGCTCTCAAAAGGTGCAATTCCAAAGTTTTGTAAACGGGGAACACCGAGCGATAAGAAATCCACAGTTGACAGAAATGTTCGAGATGCGAGTATTTTCATATATATGTAGTTTCTTGTCTCTAAAATCGTGTCACGTGCATCAATTTAGCTTTTCTTTCTGAATAGTGTTTTCATACCTTGTTAACTTTGCTATTCGGCTACATGCCGTTGCTGACATTTACGTTAAAACTCTTATGGACGTTAAAGCTTCTTTAACGTTCTTCTATTTAATTTGAACTGAAAAATCAAACCTTGATAACATACTGAACTACATAATCATCATAAAAATCGAACTGTTAACGTTCAGACCACAAGCTGATTTCTTAAAAGTCCATTTTTTTGCCATTAGTTACCACTGAAAGCCATTTTGGTCTGCACGTGAGTTCCTGGGTTTCGGCTACGCGTTAAGCTAGACAGCTTTCTGCGTCCTACTTGAATGCTCTGAATATTTTTTGTTTTATTTTTTTTTTAATTCTTACTACTGCATTGCAAAATTTCCCCCCTTTTATGTTCATTTTAAAATACTCCTATTGCAGCCAAACTTAGATGACAGCATAGAAAATAAAAAGGTTGCCCTGTTGTGCAATTCATCTTTTCAAGTGATTAGTAATATCGAATAATAATGACACTTTTGGTTTCTCTGAAGCTGTGTTAAGCTTTACCATTAAATTTGAACTTGTAACATTCCCAGCAGTCAAGATTCTGCTTTTTGCCAAGTACGGTACCACAGATATTTTTGACCAGCCAGCTATCTATCTATTTATCATATATTTTGTCAAGAGACGTAGGTGAATCTTTGAAACAATTTTGTCGAGTGTAATGTGTTGTAAAATTGCCTGCATAGCAATCTGATTCTTTATCATCAACGAAATGAAAATTGATAGTAAATCAACATGAACTCGTGTCGTTGTAGTCTTGTTTCATTTTTGTTTTGAAAAGGAACTCGTGTACGCCAACGCGTAGGCCTTTCTATAAATACAAATTCATTGTAGCTGGTTCAGTATCATCTTTAAATGAACTGTCAATTTACAACATCCGTGTTTATATTTTATATATTGACACACCGACGTTTCCATTTCTAGTTTGTTCTAATTCGAATGTGAAGTGGTGTTACTATCTAATCTTAAAAGTGTAAAACAAAGAGTGTGTTTTTAAGTGTACTGTATTATTGTCTTAGAAGATTGAAGTATTCTGTGAAAGTATTGATATTGTTCTCCGAAATTCGTGTTGTGGCATGCCTTCTGTCTTGTCTATCCTGTATATTACACTAGATTTGTGTTGTCAGCTCACTTGTGTACCTGTGCGTTATTGAAAGGGGCAGGTAGAGCTTATTCGTAGCGGAGTTGAGAGCTGTTCAAACATTATATAAAGCTCTTGGAGGTTTATATGATTGATGAACCGCCATGTTGCCTTGCGTCGGTCAAAGGCATAATGTTGTCGTCATGTAAGGGAGTTGCGTGTAATATTTAAACTGCTTTTTAGTACGTAGCTTAGAATTGGAGCAATTTTCTTGCCGTGACACGAATAGTTTACTTCCCCTGTTGTGTTTTTTTCTGTCGAGCTCGACAACCTCAGATAGATCTGAATCATAAACTACATGACTCCAGACAGCAATTCAACAGTTTTGTACATTGATTCAACCTCTGCAGACATTGAATCATTGTAAAAACCAGTTGATTTGCTGTCTGGGACAGGCTTGTCCGTTGCCGGTGAGACAGGAAGAACAGCTTTGTTACAATGAACATAATATTCTCGATTCACAATCGGACAGTTCCCAAGGATCCAATTACTTCATTGGTGGCTAGCCTCGGTTACCAAAAGACGGCAATGATAACCGATTTCATTCTAAGTTTCGTTAGTCATCTGAGTGTCTGACTTAGGCCTACATCGGCACGCTATAAAAACATGCAACTTGACATTGAACCATTTTCTCTGAAAACGCATTGGTGTTGCCAGTACGCAGGCGAAGCAGAAAAGCAACTCCTTGTGCCTGACAACCTTGAAATATTTTATTGACAGGCATCAAGTGATTCAATAACCAACATCTCGAGTGTTTTCCACGTGACAGCGTCTTGTGATTGTCACATGATAGTGACGTCACTGACGTGCCACTTAATCATCGCTTCCTTGTCAAGAATTCAACAATCACTGTTTAATGATATTTGACATTATTACAATATAGGCCAGCTTTTCTCAACCTGGGGGTCGCGAAGGTTATTTCATGAGGGTCGCAAAGATATTCACAAAAGATTTTCGAAATCGCAAAAATTTCCGGATAAATGAAAAATCTTTGCGGCATTCACTTTAGTATACAGTGATGTCATAGCAAGTGACTGATTGGTTGCACTGTTACGAAAGTGAACGCGTAGCTCGGTTGTAAGCCAATTTATCATCGTTTGTTCAAGTAGAACGATATTTCTGTGAGCTCAAAGAAAGAAATGCCGCATAGGCCTATGTACGAAATCCGTTCTCTACTGCTTTGGATGTTGCTGATATTCCAGATGAATTACAAGACCAATTTTATGATCTTCAAAATGATTCTTCCACATGTGATGTTTTTCATGAAATGCCGCTCTCTCAGTTCTGGTGTGCTATGCGTAAATCATACCCACAACTATCTGTACCGTACTAGCTTTTTGAATGTTATATCCATTTGCCACAACATAGGGGAGATGCAGGACCTATTATACAGAAGGACCTATTATACAGTGCTGTATTTTCTTTACTTCAAAATAAATGTTTTCGGTTTTTATGGTTTTGAATCGAGATTTTAGTCCAACTAAGTTGTATGAAGTTTCGTGTGATAAAAGCTTTCGGTTCAAGAGAAACATAGGATTTTCCATTTTGGGGTCAAAATGTAAATTTTTGGAAGTTCAGCAATAAGGCAATAAATTTTGTTATTAAAGCTCTTTGCAAAAGTTTGCATTTATTTACGGTTGTGTGGTGATTAAGCTAGGTTGTCACAAAATTTCAGAGTGATTGCTTGTGTAGATACTTTTGTATTAACTAAGAAATAAAAATGATTCCTTGAAGGACCTATTATACAGTAACGTCCAGGACCTATTATACAATGAGTTAAGGCACTTGAAGAATTAACTTTTGTATGTTTTAAAATTAAGCCTTACTTTTCTAGCAACATTATATTACACGTAAGCTCCAAAAGTCATTTCAACAAAAATAGTGAATTTTGGCCGTGGTGGAAAAGAGTTTAACACCCCCTTTATGAAGACGCCTCTCCCCCAATTAAGAGCTATTGATGTAATGCTAATTGATCTTACTTTGGCAATTAAAGTGTTTATAAACACTAAGTATTATTATTTCACATTTGTATGTGCTTGTTTTTGATATGAAAGTGAAAAAACATGTTTTGTTTTTCAATGTTCGCTTGTGTATAATAGGTCCTGCAGGGGCAGGACCTATTATACACTCTTCAAAAAAGTTTGTATAAGCTCTAACTTCACAAAATTAAATTCGATTATCAAGATATTTATACAGTCAATAACCCAGCAAACATTGATTGCTGGGCCAGCATTGGCTATATGCTGGGTATGTTGGCACAAGGTCGGCAATTTCGTCCAACATTTTGCCAACATTGCCAACAATACGCCAACAATTTCAATACTTCTTATTAAGCGTTGAAAAAGGTCTCAAAGATTTTATTTCAGGTTTATTTGTTTTAAACTTGAAAAATACTAACACAAACCTCTTTTCATGTGGTATTGCTTCTAAACACAGTTGTGTGATTGGCTAACATCGGTCAGAAGCATTGCCAACGTTGTGCCAATTCATAACAATTTCGGTGTTTTCATTCAAATTATGCAAATGTATGCCATCATTTTGCTACAATTTAAAATTTTAATAATAGGCTATCAATGCTGTTATTATTTTCTGATACCGTACAAGTATATTATGAATATTTAAAACCAGCGTTGGTCAGAAGAGTAGCCAATGCTTTGCCAACAAAGTAGTTTCATTTCAGTTTGTTTATGCCAAAATGAGCAGAGGTCTAGAAAAAGGTAGGAGCAACAAAACGCGAACGCGATAACGTGCTTGATACCGAAACAGTTTAAAGTTTCCATTAGCCTACACGTTTCCACAAAATAAACAATTGCAACGTTGGCTATATGCTGGATGTGAGGGCACAAGGTCGGCAATTTCGTCCAACATTGCCAACAATTTCAATACTTCTTATTAAGCGTTCAAAAAGGTCTCAAAGATTTTATTTCAGGTTTATTTGTTTCAAACTTGAAAAATACTAACACAAACCTCTTTTCATGTGGTATTGCTTCAAAACACAGTTGTGTGATTGGCTAACATCGTTCAGACGAAGCATTGCCAACGTTGTGCTAATTCATAACAATTTCGGTGTTTTCTTTCAAATTAAGCAAATGTAGGCTATGCCATCATTTTGCTACAATTTTAAATTTTAATAATATAGGCTATCAATGCTGTTGTTATTTTCTGATACCGTACAAGTATATTATGAATATTTAAGACCAGCGTTGGTCAGAAGAGTAGCCAATGCTTTTATTAGGCTACTTATTTCCATTTTTAAAAATATCAATAGCCTACAAACCTTTTTTATGCGGTTTTGTTTAAAAATATGTTTGTGTGAGCAAACATCGGTTAGAAATGTTGCCAACGTTGTGCCAATTAAACAACTATTCTAAAGTTTTCTTTCAATTTATGCAAATGTACACCATCATTTGCTACAGACCAGGCCAGTGAGAAGATAATTTGGGCCCGGTACCAATGAGATCTTTGGGCCTCTAAACAGTTTTAAGAATAACGCACTACATATAAATATACGCGGTAGCTTGTTTGTTTTTCCGGACTCCTTGAAGAAGTTACGGGCTCCTAACATTATCCAGGGCCCGAGTTCAAAAGTACTCCCTGAACTCCCCTGACACCGCTACTGGTGGGCAATTCCCAGCTTCAGGAGCAGTCATGTTGCGTCGAAATCTCTCCTCAATTTCTTGAAGCGAAATTTCACAAAACGATCGCTGCTTTTACTTTCAACGATCCGGCGAATCGTTTTTTCTCCTCCCGCGGTGCATAGAACAATACTGCAGGCACAATAATTGTTGTGAAAACTCCATTATGACATCACTACTTAAACTTTGACTGGTCAATATGACGCGTTGAAGTGAAATAGGCAACAAAGCTTTAGAATGCGGCGATGTGTTATATCAACGTGAGGAGATGCAATTTAGCAGAAGAACTTGGTTTGTTTTGATGAAGTAAGACAAAGGCCATGACTTAATCCTTTGCTAAAGGGATTATGACGTCACTCGATTCACTTCGACTGTTCAAGCATGGCGGTTGTGCGCAATACACAATTACGTGGAGAGCCGAAAGCACAATGCTTATGTGAACAGCGCTAAGAGGAATTTTCGCTTCTTGCATCGAAAATATAAAAAATCGAATTCAATTGAGATATTAGTTTTAGAAATGATCAATTAGAAATGAGCCAAAAGAAGTTATAGAAATGATCAAAATGAAACTATAGGAATGACTTACGACAATGTTTATGAAAACCTGGTAAGTGAATGTCTTTTATTCATTGAACCTGAAATAATTGTGTAAAGTCGTTTTTGTCACTAGGCTACGTTTACACAATTTAAAGAAAGTTATAAAACTCAATTTAGAGAAAGTTATAAAACTCAATGACCAATGGAAAACTTTCATATGAAATATTCTCGTGACAAATTTAGTGCCAGTGCTCCTAGATGAGTGCTAAGAAGATATCAGCAAAGTAGCAGAGCTTGTGATGTCCCACAACATGTGTAGGGTTTTGCTCAATCTTTGATTCTGCTGCTCCGGCAGTGTTTGCCTGACTGCTTGAATGTGTTTGTATTTTTATGTCGTGTGGATAGATCTGTGATGGTTGTAGAGTATTTGCAAATGTAGCTTTCATTGCCGTCAACTGAATAATAATAATAATAATAATAACATGTTTTATTTTGCGCCCATTGCGACAACATAGCCTACAGTAGCCTACACTGCGACCTACATACGCAACACAACAGACGACTGTAATCCCAAATAAAACTTTAAACGTTGGCTGTCATTTGTAACAGTCGAAAATTTCTGTAACAAGTGCTGAAACTTTTTAATATGATGGATGAAACCCCTGTCATTACATTCGATTTACATTTTGCAGGTGGCAAATTTAAGTCAAGTTGTTGGCAAAAATGCAAGCGATTGTATCAGTGGACTTATTCCAACTATTATTATCGAACACAACACAGTTCAAGTCATGTCGAGAACAAAGAAAGAAAAAAAAACATCGTGAAGTCTAAGCACTCGTTTGATTGTTTAAAAAAGAATCTGAAAAAGGTTGTTCTTGGTGAGTAGGCTATGGATAAATGTTTCTACTACGACTAAATGATTATGTCATAACTATGCCATTTTGCTCTTTTGATTAATGTATGATGTAATTGTGAAGAGTATTGAGTAATGTATGAAAATGTTTTAGTGGTGTACTCGCATTGATGTGAACAACGAACATGGTGGTTAGTAGGCTATGTCGGCATTTATATACTGATTTAACACTTCTTTTTTTACTTTCATGATTAGACATGGTGATGGCGCACGACAAAGCTGCTGCCGTGCAGAAAATTGATGAAGAGTTTCAGAGTGATTTCGAAATTGGAAGGACAGGCAAGGTGGACGAAAACGGCAAAAACTAACTTTTGGTGAGCTTGTTGTATGTTTGAAAGACGACTGCGAATGTGTTGCTTTAGTTGTTGAATAACTATCTGTACACGCAATTAGAATGTATTGGAACTTGATTATCGCTCTGCGTGGCGCAGAATCGAATGATAAGTTTTTTGTCACGCACGTTGGAGAGAGGGATATTACAATGATATTGCAGATTGTCAATTAACTTCGTATTATCCTGGACGACAACTGATCAAAATCCTACACTGTTGCCAAACAGCCCTCTTGAATTAAATATTTTTATTCATTCGCAGGAATTCAGAATGATAAAGATACGCAAGAAAAAGCTGCTGATGTGCAATGAATATCCATCTGTCAATACGATTTGATGCGGCTTGTTTCTAATAAATGTGAAAATATAAGAAGCTCGTCTGTTACTTTGCTTTGTCACAAAGGGAGTAGTGTTGCTTATAAATCCGTGTTGCTGCTGTTCTTTCGCCCAAGGATTAGCTAGGTTCAACAATAAACTTTTGGTGATGAGCGAAGTTTAGGTACAGAGACGTTTGGCAAATGTAAATGCCAATGCTGTTCAGATGTTTTATGCACCAGCTTGCTTCGCATGGCCAACCTTGGTCAAAGCGCGGGCATCACAATAGTCAATAGGTCAGATGAAGCAGCGTCATGGTGCATAAAAGTCAACCAGAAGTCAGGCGCCTGATGGAGCAAAATGGTGCACAAGCCATCTTGCCAACGTTGGCCAGATACAGATGCCAACGCTGGCCAGATGCATCCAAATGGTGCATAAAACATTTTGCCAACGTTGGCAAGATGCAGAAGGCAACGTTGGCAAGATGCAGTAGCCAGCGTTGGCAAGATGCATAATCCAATGTTGGCAAGCTGCAGAAGCCAACGGTGGCAAGATGCAGACGCCAACGCTGGCCAGATGCATCCAAATGGTGCAAAAAACATCTTGCCAACGTTGGCGTCTGCATCTTGCCAATGTTGCGGCCACCTTCTTGCCAATGTTGCCCCAACAATCAATGTTTACTGGGAACCATTGACCTTGGCCGTATTCTGTAAAAAACTTGTCTAATTTTGATGAGTCAACTGAGTCAGAATTTTGATGAGTCAACAAAAATAGTGAAAGTTGAAGATGATATGAGATTGGCGTTATGAAGTACTCAACCACTAATTTCGAAGTTGGCCAAGCAGTTGCAAAGTCAACCGTCACATTAAAAGTTGTAACATTCAGCAGTTCTTTGAAATTAAATGTTATTGAAAAGTATTTTTGTGGTAATTTGCTAACGTATATCTATAAAAAAACATAGCAAAAAGGGGGGTCGCAGTCTGTATTAAACACCTAAAAGGGGTCATGAACCACAAAAGGTTGAGAAACACTGGTAGGCTATAGGCCAAGCGCCCTAGCCGTGATAGTACAAAGACCACACAAAAGGTAGCAATCACTCGCGGGCTACCACAGCAGTAACTTATATTCAAAATATGTTTTAAAATTAAAGGTGCCGTACAAAAATCTAACAAAATCTGAAGAAAAACATTTGTTTACGTGACACTTAATAAAATTACCAGATATGTTTAATAATTTAAATTTACAATACGAAAATAAGCTAGGTCTACTAAAATAAGCAGCGGATTTACAACGAACAAGTTTTGGGAAGCACCAGAGTTTTAACAAAATCAAAATTGTGAAAGAGTATAGACCAGCATTTCTTAAACTGGGGTAAATTTACACCTGTGAGTAAATTTCCTCGTTTTTGAGGGTAAAGGGGCTATTATTCAATTATAATATCCACATCAGTTGACGGGACAGAAAAATTGTGCCAGCTGTAGGTATTGGTATTGTAGCTATCATTTCACAGCTTGACGGAGATAACTGGAGATAATCTAAATCAAAACTTGAAAGATGACATTATCAGTCATCTTCAAAACTTGCAGGAGGAGTTTGAACGATATTTTCCCGAGATAAATACTGGCAGCATTTTGATGAAAGTAGCGAGAAATCCTTTTGTATGTAAAGTGAAAGATGTTCCTGAAGCAATCCAAGAAGAATTTATAGAATTAACAAACGATTCTTTTGCAAAAGATGAGTTTCACTCTTGCAACCTAGAAAAGTTTTGGGTTAAAATATAACATTGCTATTCAAGGATAGGTATTCAAGCTCTGAATGTTCTGGTCACGTTTTCTTCAACTTACCTATGCGAATGCGGCTTCTCTGCATTGCTTACTATCAAATCTAAAGAAAGAAACCAACTTCATGTTGAATCCGATATATGTTGTGCATTAGGCTATATCCTACTTTACCAGACATTGAACAACTCGTTGCCAAAAAGCAAGGGCACTCGTCGCATTGAATATAACGGATGGAATTTGTTACTTTCGTTTTTTAATAAATGAGTACCATTTTATCTATTGGGGGTAGATATGATATTCATCTTTGTTAAAAGGGTAAAACATACAAAATAGATTAAGAACCACTGGTATAGACGATGCATAAATTAAGATCCAAAAATGTAAATAGTGAGGTTTAACCCCCCAAAAAGTTTCGACAAATTTTATATTGTTTTCGTCGCTTTTTGTTATTGGTTTTTTGTTTGACGCACATTTGTAGGCCATTTGAACAAATTGAAACTAAATTTTTGTAAAAGTTAATGGATTGTGGGCAGGGCCAGATTTAGACCATAAGAGGCCCTAGGCTATTCCATTTATGAGGCCCCTCCCTATTTTTGATCTCAGAATTTCTCTCTAAACAACATCACATGTCATTGCTTAATGTTAAAAATATGAGTGCATTAAACTCTTCGTTCTTTTCATTTTCTACAGTCATGGGTGCAAATTTTTAATTAAAAGAATAAAAATTTAGTTAAAGATCTCAGTTTATTTTTGATGCTTTTGAGCCTTGAGAAAGATCTCTCTCCTGAGCAGTTAGTGACCATTCAGCTTAGAAACAGTCTTAATATTGCTTCCACATTTGGAAGGCAGTGTTAATTTTTTCCTTGCACATTGGCTTCAAGTGCGTCGAGCATAGCGCATAGGGATAAAGGAATTTAATATTCTGTTAATTTTTAATAATTTAATAAGTTAATATTTCAGTTTTAGCCAAAACTCTGGTGGGCTAAGGTTATCACTATCATGGAGAGCGAGAGCATTGCACGCTTGAGGCAAACCTCCCTATTCTTCTTGCAAATCATCTAAATTTTCTTCGTTAACAATCAATCAATCATTTCAATCAATCGTTTTATTTTTCGTCATTAACGCGTCCGGGACGAAAAAGATACTAACTACAAAAATCGATATAAACCTACCAGCACGTTAACGAACGGGAAAAGGTGGCAAAACCTTGAAAGGCTTAAAACGTGCCTGAATGAAAAATTATGTAGTAGGCTATATAGCAGTAGTTAGCACGGCCACAAAACCCAAAAAACAAATAGCAAAAAATAAAACAACAGAACGAAAGTTGATGCTGCCACTCTCAAAATTAAAAAAAAAACACTAGATTCTCCAAGAAAGCCACTAGCTTCTTTCAAAAACCACTTGTGTTTAGAATTTTCTACTCAGAAAAGCTTGGTATATATATACTTTAGGTAGGGTTTAAACTTGTCAAGTTTTTAAAAGAATTACAAACTTCGAAACCGAACTTCAAGGCCCCTGGACGTTGAGGCCCTAAGCTTCAGCCTGCCTAGCCTATTGGTAAATCCGGCCCTGATTGTGGGAATCTTTATCCTCAGACTGAGAAAGCTTTTTTGAGAGCTTAATCCTGGCACTTGTGGAGACTTTGAACCACTGACACAGGCCAGGTCACCGAGATTGACAAAGTGAAGTCTCTGCTGGTAGGCTAGAAGTGATTTTGTCTGAGCTATTCTATCCACTAATTGCAGAGCAGTCTTTGAATGCGTTGCTCAAGCGCACACCCAGAGAGCCGAACCAGCGCTGCTTGATCTCGAAAATGTTTGTTCCTGGTATGTCATAAACTTCGGCTACTCGAAAAAAGTTATTGTATTTTTCATACCACCTTGTATAGCAGCTTGCAGTTCACTCACTTACCACTTAGCATTTTCTGTTTTACGCTGATAACACAAAACCATGGATGGACGACAAATGGCTCCTCGTGCCCCATCCTGTGAGTAACATCTGCTCTCAACCAGATGAGAAACAAAATTTGTCAACAAAGAGCCTCCACCCGGACGGCACAGCTGCAAGGGGCAATTGATAAGTTCAGACGCCCCACCATTCTGCAGCTCAACATAGAAGGCTACACAACAAGCAAGACCAAAGTTGTGGAGCAGCTTGCCCATACCAACCGGGCACTCGTCATCCTCCTCCAGGAGACCCACTGCACTTCTGCAGATAGGCTAGCTATTCCCAATTACACGCTAGCCGGGTCTACCTTAAGCAGGAAGCACGGCATTGCCACGTTTGTGCATGAGAGCTTGAAGTGGACGTTTGTCGACCAATCTCCAACTGATGCCGAGATTGAGTGGGTGTGCATATGTATCTCAGACTACAACATCGTCAACATCTACAAGGAACCAGCCAGTTTCCACTCCGGCCGCTGGGGAACAGGAACAAACCCTGACTTGGCCTTCGCGAGTGTCGACAGCTCTCTTCCAGACAGACGTGTGCTTGAGAAGTTCCCGCGGTCCCAACACCGGACGTCCCTCATCATCGCCCCAAAGCTTGTGGCTCCTGTCCCGAGTTCACCGGTGAAGCGATGGAACTTCAAAAAAGCCGATTGAAATCAATACAGCCTCTTGACCAATGAGTCTACTGCAAAGTTACCACCACCTGAAACATGCAACGCAGACGAGGCATACCAGGACTTCTGCAATGCTATAATAATTGCGGCAAAGGCCACAATACCACGTGGCCATCGAACCAGTTATACACCATGCTGGGACTCTGAGTGTGAACCTCTTTATCGCTCCTACCTAAACGCCACCCCGGGTACTGCTTCTAACACCGCCGCCACCAGACTACTTGAGCGGCTGAACGCAAAGAAGCTTGAGCGATGGAATGAAGCTGTCCAAACTATCGACTTCTCACACTCAAGCCGCAAAGCATGGAGCATCATCAACAACCTCACTGGGCGCTCAGCAAACTCCCCTCGCCAGTGCCCGTTTCTGCAAATGCCATAGCTTCCCAGCTAGTGCAGAACGGGGTCTACAAGACAAAGGACCGCGAGACATCCCGCCTTGTCGCCAAGGAAGTGTTTTCCCTGTGGCGAGTGGTAACACCACAAGAAGAAACAATTTCTGGAGATTTCACTCCAGAGGAATTCGCCACCGCCCTCCGCCTAGTGAAACCACACAAGTCTCCAGGGCCGGATAAGATCTGCCCTGAGCTTGTGCTCCATGCTGGCCCTGCCCTCAAGTTCTGGTTACGTAGATTCCTCTCTTCCTGCCTGCACTACCTCACAATTCCAAAAATCTGGAGAAGAGCTCTAGTAGTTGCGATCCCTAAGCCTCACAAGCCACCAGAGGACCCAAGGAGTTATCGCCCGATATCCCTCCTCTGCGTTCCTTTCAAAATCCTCGAAAGGCTGATCTATGCCCGCGTCAACCCAATCATCGACCCGCTCCTTCCAAAAGAGCAAGCTGGGTTTCGGCGCGGAAAATCCACTGTAGATCAGGTCACACTGTTGACCCAAGACATCGAGGACTGCTTTGAGGCAAAAAAGAAGGCCGGCGCTGTCTTTCTAGATCTCACAGCTGCCTACGATACTGTATGGCATCGTGGCCTTACTTACAAGCTGCTTCGCCTGCTTCCTGACCGACATATGGTCCATATGATTATGGAACTTGTCAGGAATAGAAGCTTCACCCTCACCACCGGTAGCTCACGGCGAAGCAGACTGAGACGCCTGAAAAACGGCGTCCCACAGGGATCGGTCCTGGCTCCACTTCTTTTCAACGTCTACACCCACGACCTGCCAAACACGGTCTCCGCAAAATACGCTTATGCGGACGATCTGGCAATTCTCCACTCCACAAAGTCGTGGGAAAATCTAGAAGACACATTGAGCCAGGACATGCAAGCCATCTCAGCCTATCTCCAGAACTGGCGACTGAAACTCAGCGAAACCAAAACTGTGGCGGCAGCTTTCCACCTACACAATCGGGAAGCTGATCGTGAGCTACATGTCCACAACAACGGAAAACCTCTGTCCTTCTGCCCCGAGCCAAGGTGTCTTGGGGTGACACTAGACAGATCGCTCACATACCGCCACCATTTGGTGTCACTGCGCAAGAAACTGACATCCTGCGCTGCACTACTGAAGCGCCTGGCGGGCTCTAGCTGGGGGGCGAGGGCTGACACTTTGCGAATAGCAGCCTTAGCCCTTGTCTACTCTTCTGCAGAGTACTGTGCACCTGTCTGGTGCCGCAGTGCTCACTGCCACAACATCGACACTGCCATAAACAGCGCCCTGCGCACAGTGACCGGATGCCTGCGTCCCACACCATTGGACAATCTCCCCATTCTCGCTGGTATCCAACCTGCTGAGCTTCGTTGCGAAGAAGCCACTCTGTCGCTCGGTCGACGGGCACTGGAGCCGAACCATCTTCTCCACCACAAGATTTCTGCCTTCCCAAACGGGCACCCCCACCGACTGAAATCAAGACACCCATTCGTGCCAGCCGCTCGGCTTCTGATCAACGAAGCTGATGAACAAGACATCTCTGCGGCTACTTGGGCGGACCATAAATGGAATTCTGAATGGAGGTCAAGCACCACCAGACTCCATTCATTCATCCCCGATGCCGACACACGCCCCATCGGCCTGACACTACAGAGACAGGCATGGGTGTGCCTCAACCGTCTCCGTACGGGCGTCGGGCTTTTCCGCTCAACCATGCACCAATGGGGAATGGCTTCTTCCTCCTCCTGTGAATGTGGTGCCGAGAAATAGACCGCAGACCACATCATCAATGACTGTACCATCTTCAAGCCACCTAACGGAGTGGAAGGTCTGCGCGTCATGGATGATCAAACTAAAGACTGGCTGCTCTCTAGCAGCCTTCTAGTGTAGTCCAGGAACATCGTGAATCTGGGGTGGTAAAAGGATAGACCCTCGGCCCCAGAAGCTCAGACGATGACGACGAACACAAAACCATGTTTTTTTTCTACAATGTAGGCCATCATGAAGTCCCTGCATGGAGTAAGCTATATCAGTAGCCTACCACAATCTAAAACATCCTGTAGGCTACAGTACATAGATGACGTGATCAGATGATCTAGACAATTTTGTGAAAAATAACAGCATAATATTGCTTAATAATTTGCTTCCAGAGTGTTTTATTCAACAAAACTTGCTTTATAGTTACATTGAAACCATGTGCGCGCAAAGTGGTGAGCGGCAACATTCCGTTTTGCCCCAAAATGTGATTTTAAATAAAAGTGAAAATAATGAAAATTTCAAAGATACAAAACTTGTGCTCAACCTGCATTCAGATGCTCCTTAAAAACACTTCAAATTCAACTTATAGCCTACTTTGATAAGTCAACTAGGTTAAAAAGAAACTGATGCATTTTCGAACATGTCTCCTTATAGACACAGCATGAAATAACTGAAATTTCTACTTTACTGAGCACGCCCAACTTACAGCTCAACAAATTTTGGTGCGGAAATGCATCACATGATAGTCTCAAACGTAACCGATAATGGTAGTTTAAATCAGTTCATAAAAAATTCCAATATTATGCTTTGCTCCACTTTCCCTATGCGAAACATCGAGGATTAATTTCAAGAAGCTTTCTCAGTTCGAAGATAAATATTCAAACAATCAATCAATTGCACATTGCTGCGGTATTCAGTCGCAAGAAAACACTTAATGGGGAAGGTTTGGTTAGTTGAGCCGGGTAACGGTTGATCCATCCTGTTTTATCGCAACGTCGTGCATGATTAGTCAACCGTTTCATAACGAAAATATGGAAAAACTTGAAGTCCATCAGCACATGTAGTTTTAGGGATTTTCTACAAGCAGAAAAATTGTGAAGCAGTTAAATGTAAAATGGTAGGTAAAAGTAGTTTTGAGAAAAATAAGAAATGTGTTATTTTTTCCTACGATGTTTCATCGTTGTCTTAATGGAAATACTGGGATAGGTGAGGGTAACTTACTTTTTGTTTTAGTAGTTCTCGTTGCTTGATTAGCCAGTTGGTTCTTGGCAATTTTTCATGAATTTTGAAAATGGCGGCGATGTTAACAGTTGAGCCACTTGCAATGTTCACGGTTGAGCCATGCCTTTATCATAAGGAATGTAGTTTATGAGCCGATGGTCCTTACGTACTGCTCTAATTTTGTTGTACCGTACTGTAATTGATGCGTAGAACTGGTGTCCTAGCCGGGGGGCGGTCCACTGCCCCCCTTAAACTTCCATAAGAGTAGTTTTTTTCTGTAATGCGCCAGTTTGGGGGTAATTTTTTTAGCAGCCCCCCCCCCTCCTTATATTTTTCTCGATAGCAACGCCACTGGTTGCTAATGTTCGTTTTCTTCACAAACCTCGCGAAATCGTTTCAGAAAGGTAAAAGCACCTTCGTGCAAAGTTTCCTATTCAATGATTCTCAGTGTTTTCAGAAATATAAATTTCTGTTCGTTCAGTGTTCACTGTTCTTTCATTTTAAGACACTAGACACAATACACAGTTTAAACTTTTTTTTGATTGTTTATTTGCAAGATGTTCAAGAGAAGAGTTTATTGTGTTTGATGCAGATTGAGCTCTGTTTTGGGATATCTTTTGGAAGTGAAATAATGGTGGATCAACCGTTAACAACGCGTGGCTCAACCGTGAAATTTAGGGTATCATTTGAGCCGGCTAAATTTCAATTTTAAAATGCCGATAAATGATATAAATCGGGGTCAGTCTCAAACACAAACATGTTCACAAGAACCGCATAAGACTGAAATTTATCATGATGGATTCGGATTTTCGGTAAAGTTTGTCGTTAAATTTTTATTGCAGAAAAATCGATTTCTGGCTCAACTAACTAGACCTTCCCCCTATATGTGACTGATGTTTGTCAACTTCTTAAAAAACAAATTAACTCTTTTCTTCATAATGTAAGTCGTCGTCAAAAAAGACTAGGCTATATCTTTACAAAGTCACTCCTGGAATTGTTGTAGCTGATATCCACATTTTCTTCCTTCCGTCAGGGATTATCAGTAGTTTGTGATTCACTGCGTTACTTTCTTCCCCGGGTAATAAACTCTCATCAAGTTGAAAATCATCAGAGCGTTTTTCATCAAACCTCGATGATCTATTTGATCCACTGGGTGGCAACAATCGACGATTTACTACCTCGTCAAATAATCCAACTTCATCATTGGAAAGTGGTTCTGAAAAGCAATTGCAAAGTTTTTTTCAAAATTTTAATATTATCTGAAAAGATCAAAATCTACTGAGTTAACTATTTAATTCTACAAATGCATAACAATTTTGTAAACCTAGGCTATTGTTTTTTATGTGACAAGAAATTTATTTTGAATGAACGTTTTGGTTTAGCCAACAACTTCTAATTGAGTTAGTCTATCTCAAACTAAGTTTACAAGTAAATCCATGTTATTTTATTTTCTAGCCTTAGATAAATGTTTCTATCCTTTGCCTAAAAATGATCTCACTCCTTATAAAAAAGCCTAGGATATTTGAAAAGTTTAGGCTGTGCAGTAGTCAAGATCCCTTAGCTTGTAGAGCAACGGTCATAGCCTACCTCTGATGAAGTAGACCAGTGTGCAATTGTTTTGCAAAGGTTACTGAACTACCCGTTAGATCCAATTAGTGAGCTTCTGCACAATTGTAAGCCTACATGATGTAGGCTACCCTACATCTATAAAGCCGTCCGCATTGTTCAATTTGATATAAAATAAATTATGCAAAAATACAGGCTACATTAGGAGTTGATGTAAAGTGATTTCTATTATAAAAAAATTGAAATTATTGTGCAAAGAGCATCTTATTGTATCGTACAGTAGCCCAATCCTAATGGCTTAGGCTTACATGGCAAATAGGTTATCCTTATGTAATCACTACCCATTTCTCACCTGAATTTATTGCCTCTAAGCTGCATTTTCTTGATACGCGTTCATGAGTCATTTGTCTTAGTGGTATGCTTTCACTTGAAACTTCACTGATTTTATTCCGTACACAAGATGAAGGGGTTTTAGGTCTATCAAAAACAGTCACACTGTTCCTACCAATGGCTCTTTCACAAATCCTTCGGATTGCTGAATAATTTAGACTTGTCCAAAAGCTTGGTCTGTTGATTATATGTAACAAATATTAAAACCTAGTTTTTAGCGGAATGTGTTAGTTTTTGATTGTTGCGAGTTTAGATTTATTGAATCGATGAAACTCCTGCTCAGGGGCGCCGGAAGCGGGGGAGGAGAGGGGGCAATGGTGCCGCCCTTTTAAGGTAATGTAAGCTACTGAACATTTTGCAATATAACAATTTCTGCTATTCGCTTTTAGCCTAATTGTAATCTTTCATTATTGCCTCAAAATAATATTCACAACACAAAAGTCTGCATCACAGTACTGTAGGTTAGGCTACATCATTATAACATAGCATGATGCCCTTTTGTCCCATTGTTCTTTGTATACCGGACACTTATTACTGTATATCACTACTCGATAATGAGCTAATAGATGAGCATTGTCGCTATATCTTAAAAAATAGCCTTTCAGCAACAAAAGTGCCCTTTTTTCATAATCCTGCTCCTCCAGTCAAAAATCGCTCCGGCGCCCCTGCTCCTGCTTGAATAAAATTTGAATCGAAACTAAAATAAAACATGCAGCGTAACCTATCCACGCGCGGGGTGGACGGCCACCTTCACCCTTTCAACTAAGTTTAGAAAGCAATCTGTTAAAACACTTTCGTTTTTAAATACGCAATGTTTGCATGCATAACGTTCGGTTTGTAACAAAAATATCTAAAATTGAACAGTTTTGGCATAATGCAGAGTTGCATCAATTACAGTACCGTACATAGTTTTCAGTTTAATAGCATTACAATTTCAATTATACTATCAAAACTTTTAATTGCGTTACAATTACATTGTTCTGAAATTTTCAAATCACAATAACTTTCAAATATAATCAATTACATGTTCCGATGTTCCAATTACACAATTATTTTTTCAATATTTATGTTTATTGGTGATTTTATCAAAGACAACTAGAATTGCATTTAATAAAGATTAAGTTGCAATGTAGAAGTTCCTAATGAACCCTCAACTGGCAGCTCAACAAAAGTACTGATATTATGCGTGAAACTTTCCAAATGGTAATTAGGACTTAATTTTCTTTAAATTACAATTATGATTACACTTACACAACCAGGGCCGTGTAAGCACCATCTCGCCAGTTAGGATAGGACCAGAGTTTTAACAAAGTAAAATTTAGAACATGAATGAACAATGCAATGCAAAAGTTATTGTCTAAATAAATGAAATGAAAGGAGGGTGAAGGAGGCTTACTCACCAGAAAACTTTGACAATATACTCTTGTTTTGGTCACTTTTTAGGCATTTTTGGAGCAATACCGGTATTGTTTTATCAAGATGCACACTTTGTCTTTAACCAAATTCGTTAAATTAAAATTGGATTGGGGTAGAAATTTTGTTACTTTAAGTTAGCATACCATTTTAGTTTTTTTTTATATCACAAATGCACGAGGATTTCAATAACTTATATCTTGAAAGTTTGTATAGCTTAGTGTATTGTATCCATTCAGAAACTTCGAAATTTTTTACGTTTTCACACTTTAACGTTTTCACTTCAAAACCTATTTCGATTAATTAACTAGGCTGTTTAAGTGAGAAGTATATACTTCGAAATATTGCATCATTTTGCTAGTTTTTTTTAGACGCAAAAAACTTTTAATTCTTAATCAAACCTTAATCCCCTTAAAAAACACCTCCCTTAATCCCCAACTGTGCTTGTTCAAATATAGCCGAGATGAACAAAATGTAGTTGAGCAAAAAAAGCGAGCAAAATTTTTTTTACAAAAATGAAAAAAACTGTAAAATTAAAAGCAGAAAAATACTGCACGAATTAAATATGAATGGGGCCCCTAGTGAGAAGTAGGTCTCCAGTCGGGGGTTTGGAAAGCAATAAATACGGCCTTACATGATTTAATTCGCTATTGATTATCGAGCTTCTGTAGTATTTTATTTTATTTTTTAAAGAGTTAAAAAACATTTTCCAGACTAAAATGAATGGGCCCTTAATCACCGTAGGCCCCCCGGCCAGGGAATACAGGACGGTTAACACGGCCCTGTACACAACAACAGAAAGTTTCACTACGATTATAATTACATGAATATATGTAATTAATTACATTCCACTACAATTGTAATTGATCCCACTCTTGCTACTTACGATCCCCACACAATGGAATAAAGGTTATGCTTAGCCGCTGAAAGTCAGCATAGAGAAATTAAAAAGAGGAATGTGAATTCCCTTCAAGGTTACAGACTCGTTTGTCGCACAGCTTGAAATCATCAGGTCGACAACAAAGTAGCTTCATTGATCACGTTCAATTGCAACGCATGAACCTATTTATAGCACACAATGCACCAACCTCACATGTGCTGGTCGACTTCAATGACGGGGAAGAGTTAAAGCCTCGGAATTTATATACTTAATATTATTATAGTATTATTTATTAATATTAATATTATATAAAATAGGCTACTGTATATTTTTAATAATTACATTATTATAATTAGCCTATATCTATATTATATTATTACATATAGTTATTATAGTATACTTATAATTTGATAGTTCAAGTAGTGCAGTATACTAGATCATACGAAATACAAAAGAAATTAAAAGCAAACAAAAAAATCTCCAGCGCAGCCAAAGAGGCAGAGATCTGGGAGTCAGACTTGCACGTTACAATTCACCTACCTCCTTTGCGACGTGTGTGGCTTTATGAAAATATTATCAATAGTATAAATGATGTTTTTATGCATTAAGTTATTGTTAATTTAAATGTTGTAAAAACACATGTGTCAGACAGAAGATGTGTGATACACACAGAAGATGCGTGTATAATTCCCAAACTTCTTTTCCCCAAACCTACTTTGTAGAAATTTTTCATGGTGAAACTATAGTGGAGAATATTAAGCGTTTTTAACACTTACGTTACAAGCCAAAGTAATCAGCCATCAATCAGCCCAGAAGTGACACTATTTTTCTCACCCAGTGCTTTTGCTGCCACTCCTCTGTCGGCGTGATTTGCAACTAAGTAAAAGTTTCAACTTTTTTCGGAACTTCGCTCCCATGAAGGAATAGACAATTGGATTCATCATTGAATTGGAAAATCCGAGACACACAGTGATAAAGTGAAAGTCTACGAATGTACTGTAAAAAGCGTATTTATGTGCAAACTAGAAAAATAAGCATTCGGTGTAACCTACAGTCTTCTGGCAAGTACAGTACGGTAATCCAGTTGTAGGCTATTGAATAACGTAAAAATTTTGGAGAAAAAAGCTTAAAAATTTTTTAATCTCAATTAGGCAAGTTACAACCGCATAGACCACAGGCAAAAGTTCATGTTTACTACCCAGGTAAACTGGTCTAAATATATGCCTAAGTAGATTCCAGTTGAATAACTTCCTTCTGTTGATCTTATTAAAGTGAAACAGGCTGTTAAGGTTTTTAGTAAAGTAGTAACTAACTTTGTTACTCGATCTGCTTGGGTTTTCGCTTGACATTGAGCACTTTTTTTAGTATTAGGAGAATTTATTGGTTAGGCCTAAGTAGATGTTTTAAACCGTCTGAAAACAACAGGGAGTGTATAAAAACGATTGCAGAAATATCGCAACGATTACACGAAGTTTGTGCAAGATGCAAAGTTGACAAAACTCTTTTTTAAAGGTCGATAGTTTGGCACGCTGAAGTTTCGCTAATTAAATTTTGAACAGGACAATGTTTAAAAATTGACAAATAAACAAAAAGAAAAATTAACGGATTCATAAAAAAAAATGTTGTGACGGCAAGAATACGATTCATACAAATGTTTTTTTTGTGAAAATTTTTTTTATTGTTTTTCCGCAAAACATTATAGTCAAGGCCATAGTCGTACTCCTTTTGTCTTGGAAATAAAATATCTGGCTTCTTTCTTTGATGGCATTTCGAATTACATAAATGGCATTCAGGAGTCAAAAAGTTGCCAATTGACCACTTGGGCGTGTTGTTTTTACTAATCATGATTATGTACACTAAGGCAGACATCGCACCTTCTGAACTTGGACAGAAAATTTTGCTACAAGTCCAGTAGTCCAGCTTGGACTCGCCATAAAACCAATTCGGTTCCACACAAAAGTTTATAGCTTACATGTCACCCAAGAATCATCCCAGCAAATTCTGACAAAAATTTATATTGCATCAACTAGATTTTGGATGATAGTCATCTAGGAAGAGTCGTACAATCGGGTCCAACATTTTATATCCGGTAACGAATCAAGCTCGAAGTTGTACGCTTATATTATTATGCAGCTTAAACAAAATCAGCTAGGTGACGAAACTTGTAGAATAATTTATTGCAGCCTCGATAAACACACATATCTTCTTCGGTTTCAGAATTTGAATAAAAACACCTCGTAAAAAATGAACCCATGTTAGGAAAACATTTCTTTAAGTTGCAAATTCCAAAAATAAAGAAATGATAACACAGAAAAAAGTTCTAGAAAATGGACTATTTTGAGTATTAACTTTATTTAACAACTTGTAACATCAAGCACATCACACAGAATAATATTTATCTAACACAAAAAATTCGGTTGAAGAATACTTAAATACTTATGAATACAACTTTGAAAAGGTAAAACTTTTGTAGGTTTAGTTTGTTATAAAAACTCTGTTTGTAATAGGCCTAATTGTGCTTCTAATCATTTTTGCAGTGACTTTTTATTGGATACTGATACTTCGTCTTTACCTACCACAATGAAATATGCTTTTTTTTTTTTTTGGGATAAATTTTGGATTTGTGCAATTAAGAATACTTGGCAAATGAAAAAGTATTTTTATAAAACTTTTACGTATAATTTTGCACGAACACATGCTTGCCTTCCACAAATGAAGCTATTCGACACATCAGCTACACGATTTATTGCTGTCATATCGTCTTTGGATCTGTAGTCTCCAGAGAGTTTCATCAAGAGAGGTATTCCAGATACTTGTGTCTGTAAAAACATTGGAATGACATCCCTGGTTAAATAAGCTACACTAGTATATTGAATGTGTGCGTGTATGTTACATGAAGATAATCGAATTACCAACAAACAAATACTTGATTTAAGAAATTTTAAATGCTCATTACTGAAAATGTTTGGAGGAAGATCACATTTCTTAAAATGTTGAATTCAATGTACATTTGAATAAAGCATGAGATCCCATCAATACATTGCTTAACGCTTCTAAATAATTGATCAGTACAAGCAGTTCTACACTGTAACGTGTTTGTTGGCTAAACCAACAACAGGAAAGATGAAGAGAAATAAGCTTTGACTGAATAAGGCGAAGAAGCTTAAACAAAGTGATCAACTCGTTGGTTGGTTTTGAATCTATATCCTCGGACTGACAAAGCCTTGATTGGTTATTCCTGGTAGTTTCGTAAACTTGTTGAGGCTTTTGACGCAGGACCGGTTAACGAGATTGGAAGAGTGAAGTTTTTCGATTGTTGAAGTGTTGTTGCTGGGAAATTATTCCATTCAATAGGTGCCGCTGAATGGAGAGCAGTCCTTACCATGCGTTGCTCAAGCGCACACCCCGAGAGTCGAACTTGCGCCGCGTGATCCTGAGCCGGGCGCGTAACCATTGAGCTAACTGGGCGGAGAAAGAACCGAACAAAGTCAACATTTTGAAACAAATTACAGTAGGCCTATGTCTATTTATGTTGCAATTTATACGTTTTGAAAACGTATTTGCATAGTTTACTGTACTGAGTTGAAAATTAAAAATCTGGCTGCCTACGGTTCTTGATTTGAAACCAATCGCTGCTCGTTTTAATTTTGATCATCAGGCGAGATAAATTGTGATTGGCTGTATAGCCGAGTGGTGAGGCCCTTAATTGTGCGACGCTTGATAGATTGCCAGTTCAACACCTTGTCGACACTAGAGCTGCGGCTGTGTTTTTGGAATGAGATACAATATATGTCTTTGGTAACATCAGTATGAGCGGTTGGGCACAGTAACTTTGTCCGTTTAGAGCCACTCTATGGAATAATGTACAAGCAACAACATGCAGAAACTTCAAACCATTTTTTCGTCTTTCTGTGAATCTTTTTCAAACTATTGACTTTGATGACCGGATCTAGGTGTCATCAATGCAATATTGCCAGGGTTAAATTTCCAAAACGGCTTTCTTAGTAGGAATATGTATTCTCATCATCAATCACAACTACAAAGTCGATTAGGCTACAAATAATGGGCTTGTTCGCGTTGAGATGACTTTAGTCTACTGGCAAGAAACATTTAGCTTCCTTATTTCGTATTATATTGAAAACACTACAATCCAGAAAATTATATTCTACCCAAAGTAAAAAAACGCTTTTATCAAACAACTTTACCAAGACCTGATTGTTGTATGGATAGGTTGTTGAATTTTCCAGTCTGATTCGAATATCGTCTTGATCAGCGGCGCTTGATTGGCTGTCACAATTTATTACTTGCGAATGAATGAGAAATATCACAAAGTTTGTGATCTGAACAAAAGCACAACTTTGTTGAACTTGAAAATATGTGTTTTGTTCATGAAAAGAAGACCACAGCACAGTTAAGATAAGCTATTTTCCCAACAAAATGCTGTAAGCCTAAAGTTGCAAAAATGATACAGTGGTTTGGGTTTGTAGTTTAACTTGAAGTTTACAAGAAAATTATTTGGTGTCATCTCGCTGGCCAGGAGGATTGAGTGCCAACAAACGAGTAGGTAGACAATGGATTCAATACTTTGCCCAACCATACGCAAATTTGTAAAAGTAACATTGAACCTAGTTCTCGCTTAACTCAGCAATGAAAAAAGCGATCTATTGTAGATTTTATGGGTTTATTTGGCGATCTATATGGCTTTGCATTGAAACTGTCGTTTTTGTAAATTCGAATGCGACACATATTCGAGATGGATAGAACACTGAATCAAAACGAACCTTTCTGGTCTTCAACATCATCAAAAACACGGAAAGAATTTCTTATATTGCTTACAAGATATCGGTTCGGAGTGTCGTTACAGTTATAGCGCATAATCAGATTTATCTTATAATTCTTCATTTTATGTATATTGCAGATTTAAGTAATTCCTGATGAGGACACACATACTTGTCGAAAACGTTTGAGTCGATTTTTTATTTAACTATGTTATATCTCTTTGTAATAAAACATGTTAAACACGCTAAAGTTACTTTGTTTTGTTTGTCTATGGTTCCGACCTTTATACACAGGCCATGGCAACGTGCAGCTTAAAATTTGACTGAAGGCCGATCTGTTAGTAGCCAAAATCGCGAGTATAAGTTGATAGCTTGAGTATTAGTTGATAAATAGAGTTTTTGTCTATATTTTGTGAGAGTTTGAGTTACTTTTGTGCTGTTTTTACCATTCAAATAACGGAATAGATTTTGGCACTTGTACTGGAAATCCAAAAAGCGTCTGGCAACACCAGTATTTCGAAAAATTTTGTCATTTTGTCAACATAATTTTAGGAGTTTTGCAGTGATTTGGGATTCAGTGATCACACTTTGGCAATTTAAATTGTTTATATTATCATTTAAAAGGAATATAAAGTGAATTTAGCTTAACACTTTGCTTCTCAAAGGGAGGCCAGATTTGGCCCCCCCCTCATGTTTCCTTTGATTATTTGAAGCACAGTAACGCCATGCACTTGATTTTTCTTGACTTTTCCTAAAATTGCCAGGCGGATCTGATGATATTAAATTTGATGCTAAAAGTTGTGTAGTTTTCTTGTAAATTCAAGATTTTGGTGAATTTTTGCTATTTCTAGCTCACTTCCAGCAAAGCGTGAAATGGATTACATTGCGATAACAAGCCATAAGCTCATAATTGCTTCGTGCATCGATATGCGCGAGCAGAGAGAAACATCCTCTTGTTTTCCTTTGTTTGGTTTGACCTCAATAATACAAAGTGCGTTATTTCTTTTGCTACAAAAGAAAAGCCAGTGATCACAAAGCTGTTAATTAGAAACAATAATAGCAAACGTTTTTTGCGTTATCAGCTCTACAAAGAAGAATAGCAATCCACGATCAAAATAGTAGGCTATGTAGGCCACAAACTATTCAAAACAGTTGTTTCAAGTAGATAATATTCATTGACGAATAAAAAACGTTACAATAAGAAATCTTCTCTTGGGTAAATGCACGAAAACCTGGTTTCGAAATAAACGTTCTATGCAAATGCTCTCATTGACAAAACTTGCAATTGAGGAAATGTATCACTGCAAATGCTTTTGGGAGAGGCCGAAGAAATGGCGTTTTTGCAAACAGTAATTGTGAGATACACTCAAAATTATGAGATAGGCTCCATTTACACGTAGCAGCTAACTCGATGGCTGCATGTCCCTTCCCTGCTTTATGTTGCCTACTTGTTGTTATGTCCTGCATTTTTGTTTCACAGCGCACTGTGTGTTGTTCCAAAGAGCGCAAAATAAAGATGATAATGCCTCATTTACATTACAAAATATTTAGTAATGTAGATGAGGCATTATCATCTTTATTTTGCGCTCTTCGGAACATAAAGCTAGGCGTCACATCAGACAAACAACAAATCAGCTTTTTTCATCATTGATTCAACATCTGAATACGTTGCGCCAATGTAAAAGAGGCCGGCTATTGTAAAGACCCGCCATTTATAAACGATCCGATTATACCAAAAGTGGGACAAACTAGTGGATCAAAGAATGAATAAACAATGCTAAGAAAACTAAATCTAAGTGACGACCAATACCGATGTCTTCATTTATTTTTGAAAAATGCTGCCTAAACTTATCAACAAAAAATACCGTAAATAACGGCAAGGATCCCGAAAGCAGAATTTGCTCGACTTTGGCATGAATGTAGTCAGACATCTACAGTAATAATTCCACACATACAATAACGGGCTCTCAACGGCTGTAAGATACATAATAATCACTCTGGTTCTGGGCGGTTTGTGTAACAGCTTAGGCGAAGACACTACTTGAAATGATGCACCACACAAAAAATTTTCAATGAACACTGAGTCTAAAAGCCGATGTGGATTGTGCTGCACAGTGACTTCAAGTTTAGGACAGAAAAGGCACAAAAATATCATGATAAAAATAAAGACCTTGTGGAAAATTTTCGAGAATCATAACACGATGCAAATACCATAAACGCGTAGTTTGCATGCTGCTCTAAGCTGGCCGGCAACCACAAAGGTAGACAACAAAGGCAGCTTATAACTCGATAACAGCGCAATAAACATTATAAATACGTAAATCGACAATTTTCTTTTACAAACGTTTTACGTCTAATAGTAAATTTTCCCCCAACAATTTTTTGTGAAGCGCTTGCAAACCACGGTTTTGTAAAATAATTCATCATTATTATTTTGTACTTCTCGGATATTGTAAAACGTCATCAGCAAAATCACAAAAAAAAATTTCATTACTTCAATGTAGTAGGCCTAAAATTTTTTTATAGAATTGTAGCCACGTTGTTTCAACAAAGAAGCCATTTTTTGGCAATATAAAGTTATAGAAAATAATTTGCAATCCTGCAAATGTTTGGAAAGAATCTAGGAAGTCTTCTCACAATCTGGCACAAAATGATTATGTTTATTGTATCTCTGCAATATTTTTTACGACAACATTTGAAGCTTCGTTATAATCATTTTTATCTTTGAAGTCAAAAGTTAATTTTTTTTTGGCCAGAAACATAATCGCTGCCTTGCTGATGTTGTCGCCTTTACGCGTATTTTTTGTGTTTCAAACAATGACGACCCAGTCGGCAATCCAGTCCTTTTACATGAATTCAACATTTGTAAACGTTAAATTTATGTAGCTTTGCTGACTGTGGGTTATTTCACATTTCCTTTGTTTACGCATGTTGATCAATTCGCTGTTCCATTGTTTCGACGCTGGCGGACTAAAAATGTATTTTCAAATTGATTGACACAATCTTCAATAAAAAGTTTAGCTTCGAACTTAGCTTTGTTGATGTAAATGCTGTATTGTTTGTGGATGTAATTTATGAGTCATGTTTATAAACACCCGTAAGCGAAATGACTTATGATGTAGCCTGCATGATATTTGTGATGCGACTTGACACAAATCCACAGTTTCAAAAGCACCTAATTTGAACTTAAAAATTTCAGATAATTTCAACAACTTGTTCAATTGTCCTCTCTCTACTAAAAATATTCATACTACAAACTCAATTGTAGACCTAAAATACACAAACGAAGATGTAAACAGCTATTCAAGCAGGCTAAGGTGTTACTTATGAGAAATTTGGTTCCATAAAACTAGAAGCTAGCCATGAGTTTGGGAATGCATTAGCTTAGGACAAAAATGTAAGACAACAAACGCAGTTTTGTTTTTTTTCAAATTCGTGTAACAATATTACTCTGATTGTAACTATTTTAGAATCAGTGAGTAGCTTACAATAAGATTTGCTTGCAAGTCGTAAGTAAATCTTTATCAATGCAATGATTCGGCACACCGCACACACACTTCGTGCCTTCGATCGAGCTCATTGTTTTTCAGAACTTTGCATGAAATCGGATTAGCACGGTAATTAAATAGCGGCAAGATAAATCAAAATTGTCGTTTTTGGGTACCTTTGCAAAAATTGAAATATTAAGTTTAACATATAAAATTTTAAAATAATGACTTTTCAAACTTATAGACAAATGATTTTTTTTCACACCAGTGCAACTTCTGTTGAAATAGCACCAGCGGATAACACGTAACAGCTGATTGAATTTGATCCAAAAACGGCCCCCCCTTGAGCAGTTAACTTCCAAAAAAACGTTGAAAAGCAAAGGGTTAAACTTCAAAATTGAAAATACATCGGCCTTCAGTCAGCCCTCCAGTTCGTACGTTGCCAAGGCCTGTGTATACAGATCGCCATGGCTTCAACAAAGCAAACTCTTTACCAAAGTTTCATCACGCTTGCAAGATCTTTCTTAATACAATCTCTTTTGACAGTTCTGTTTACATTGAACCAGTTCAAAACTTTTGGTAATACCACTTGTTTATTGATAATAATAAAAACATTTATTGGACAATAAATGTAGGCTACGTTCCTGTTATCTACAGTAGATACAGGTTCCGTTCAAAGACTTCATTCTGTTTAAAGTAACACAAGATCTTACAGATGAGTACAGCGTAAACTATTGTGCTTCCCCTCAATATCTTGGGTATTTAACCAATGAATTTAGTAGCCTAATACTGCTGCAACGTAGCTCAAAGTGTAAAGATATACTAAACAAAATTTATTTTTGTAGTTCTTAGCAACCCAGTGTAGGAAAAATAGGCAGTAATTGATATTGGTAATTCGGTCACTCGGCTCATCAGTAAGCTATACTGTAGCCTACTAATGAAAAACTTAGTTCAAATTTGAAGGCTTTTCTTAGTCATTTTCTTTGACACACAACGTAACTTTAGAAAGTAACGCAACCAACTAGACCGGTGCTGTTGAAAATGGACAGTTTTGTCAGGGTGATGCTACTTTACTTAATACTTTTAGAAGTGTGCTTTCTCAATATTATTGTTTTGCTCTACAGCCATGGCAAAGAAAAACACTTGGCCTTCTTTTGCATGGCTCATGCTAAATCAACAGCTCACATACGACACGCTTGCATGACACTGAAGAAGAAAACATTAAATAATTTATTTGAAAATATTAGTTTGTTTTAAATCTATAAGAACTGCACTAACAGAGTGTCAATTCGTTATGATTCTACAATTTTCCAAAAACTTTTTCACTTTAGTGGGATAAACACTTTGTCATTTCAAAGTTTTAACAAATTTTCAAATCACTTGTAACACAACACATGCGCGCAAGTGAAAAAAACAAAGGAATCACCTGATTTGGCATCCAGCAAATGATGAAACACGATATGACAACCAATACCATCGCACTCACTCTATCGCTTCCTATAAATATTAACAAAATGTTAAAGAAACAAACAACGCAAAACCTGAGATGCATGTTTGTATGCTATAAGCCTACTGTAAGATAAAATTTGATCATAAAATTTACACGCCATTTTTAAACCTATTTATTATAGCCATGGCCGAGGGCGAGTAAAACGCTTCGGGGGGGGCAACACCCTTAATTTTTTTTTGCATATTTATTTTTAAAAACGAAAAATTAATCACAATTTCTGAGGGAGTGCAGTTTATAACTGTACAGTCATCAATTTAGTCGTGTACGAAAACACAGACAATAAAACGTACAACAGCAATACAAAGCTAAATTAACTTTAATCTAAATTCATAGACGTGTCTGTTTCCCAATTAAATAAACTATCAAATTGAAACATTCTTGTGTGGCACAAAAAAGATATATATTTGGGGCTAACTGGATTCAACAACAATTTGAACTGAGACTTCAACAATAACAATAGTGGCTGAATATCTATGCCGCCAGATCATTTGAAAATCTACAGCCCAATTGTCACAGCAAAAAATAAATTGAATTGATAAAAGGCCAGACAAAAAGTATGCTAATCGTTTCATTATCTAGATAGCCCAAAAACTCAATATTTGTAAATTTGCATTGAAAAAAACTAAAACGACAACTTTTTTACTTATCAAATCAGTAACATTACTTAATCCATGCTACCGGTAGACTACTTCAAATCCTACAGCCTGAAAAGAATTTAACAGTTTATCATGATATGCGCTGCAAACTTGCACCTTTAAACAAAACCACTTTTGATACCAAAAATATTGATACCATATTACAATGAAATCAAAGTTCTTACAGAAGAGCATTACAAACATATTCTTACTTTACAATAAAGCAGCTAGTCAAATCACTAGCGCTGAAGAAAAATGACTCCCAGGTAATAACTTCAAACTCAATGCTTGCCAAAAAGTACAGACCATATTACCAAAGGCAGTGTTCACATCGCTTGATGCATCAACTGCATTATTTGGATGACAAGCAACATCACAATTTACCTTTATATTTGATTGTTGTTGCTATGTTTGTTTGTCGAGGTTTACACCTGGTGGTTGAAGATTTAGATTAAGTAGACGGGAAGGCAAGGACGCCAATCTTCGTGTCCACCTTTAGGCATGCCTTAACTGTCCTTCCAATGACACAGCCGCATGCTCTTAAACGGTATCGAACCGGCGCCCTTTCGATTGCCGTTCCAGCGCTCTCACCATTTGGCTATGCAGCAGCTCAGCTATGCAGCTATGCAGCCGAGTTGTTGCTATAATACCGTGTCATACATGGTAAATTGCTGAGCGTATCAATCCTAGGACTAGCAAAGACAAACAGCAGTTTATACAAAAAACTTCTTTATTGAAAACAGTTAAACCGTAGCCTACAAAATAATGAAATCAAATGCTAGAAAATTTGCAAATTCTTTTTATTAAATATACTTTTTCACTTTGTGCAGGCCTATAGTTAGTTGCTGGAATTAAATGCTCACAAAAGCGGTGTAGGCTATATGCGGCCTTACAATAAATTGTTGGTTTTTAAAGTTTATAACAAATGCGTAACTTCTTTGGCAAAAAAGGTAAGCTATCTTTGTAGTATTATTATCTTTGTATTATTATTGAGCTATCTTTGCTAGTACGCTATCTTTGTATTATTATTAAGTTTTGTGAGCATAGCATAATTCATTGTAAGATTGACTTGTCCAATTACTGGATGTTTTTGTCCAATATTTTTATAAACAACTACATTAATAGGGTATAGAGAAAAAAGCAAAAAACCTCATAAGGTTACCAGTACCCAGCAGGGTTTCAAAATTCTATCAATGAAAAAATGCAGGCTATGAGTGTATATATCCTAATAAATATCTACAGTATAATAAGCTTACCTCAGCTCGCCAAATGCATTATTTTGCATTTATTTTCTGCAGATACTGAATCGAAACTTAACATTCTACCCTAATTGTAATACCAAATACAAAAGTTTTCAAAATTGTCGATGCTACATTTTACATTCAAAGAAAATGTTAATGTATTTCATACAAAATGCAACACTACAAACGAATATAGAAAGTTACTAAACTGGTAGAATGTTGAAAACTCATGGTAAGAATTAGTTTGTCCAAACAACTAGACATTTTTCCCAATTGATTTTGACAAGCAACTACATTAGTCAGCCTTAATTGGTTATTCCTGGTAGTTTCGCATACTTGTTGTAGAGGCTCTTGACGCAGGGCCGGTTACCGAGATTGGCAGAAACATTATTGAAATAGGAACTCAAGAGAATCAAAGCAAAAAAACAAAGATTAATATCCAGGTGGAGTTGGCAAGGACTACAGAAGTTGTCTTCGGCATAAATGAGACATAAAACGTCTGTAAAACTTGTTTTCCAGAAAACAAAAATTCGTTAAAAAAATCGACTGTGAAACTTTTAACGTAAGCTCATTACTTTATCTCCTCGTAGTCGTTGTGTGAGCCTCTGGGGCCGAGGGTCTATCCTTTTACCACCCCAGATTCACAATGTTCCTGGACTACACTGGAAAGCTATTAGAGAGCAGACAGTCTTTGGTTTCATCATCCATGACACTCAGACCTTCCACTCCGTTAGGTGGCTTGAATAAGGTACAGTCATTGATGATGTGGTCTGCGGTCTGTTCCTTGGCACCACATTCACAGGAGGAGGAAGAGGCCATTCCCCATTGGTGCATGGTTGAGCGGAAAAGCCCAATGCCCGTACAGAGACGGTTGAGGCACACCCATGCCTGTCTTTGTAGTGTCAGGCCGATTGGGCGTGTGTCGGCATCGGGGATGATCGAATAGAGTCTGGTGGCGCTTGACTTCCATTTAGAGTTCCATTTATGGTCTGCCCAATTAGCCACAGAGATGTCTTGTTCATCAGCTTCGTTGATCAGAAGTTGAGCGGATGGCACGAATGGGTGTCTTGATTTCAGTCGACGGGGGTGCTCGTTTGGGAGAGCAGAAATCTTGTGGTGGAGAAGGTGTTTAGGCTCCAGTGCTCGTCGACCGAGGGACAGAGTAGATTCTTCGCAACGAAGTTGAGCAGATCGGATACCAGCAAGAATGGGAAGATTGTCCAATGGTGTGGAACGCAGGCATCCGGTCACTGTGCGCAGGGCGCTGTTTATGGAAGCAGTGTCGATGTTATGGCAGTGAGCACTGCGGCACAAAACAGGTGCACAGTACTCTGCTGAAGAGTAGGCAAGGGCTGAAGTCTGCTATACGCAAACTGTCAGCCTTCGCTCCCAGCTGGAACCCGCCAGGGGCTTGAGTAGCTCAGCGCGGGATGTCAGTTTCTTGCGCAGTGACACCAAATGGTGGCGGTATGTGAGCGATCTGTCCAGTGTCACCCCAAGACACCTTGGTTCGGGGCAGAAGGACAGAGATTTTGCGTTGTTCTGGACGTGTAGCTCACGATCAGCTTCCCGATTGTGTAAGTGGAAAGCTGTTGCCACAGTTTTGGTTTTGCTGAGTTTCAGTCGCTAGTTCTGGAGATACGCTGAGAGAGTTTTCATGTCCTGGCTAAAGGTGTCTTCTAGATTTTTCCACGATATTTTATTACCTTTTCAGAGGGAAAGGTTCACAATGTTATTTGAAATGTTGTTTTTATGTTTTAACCACTTGTTCTATTATAATAATATCACTTATTTTATACTTGTTTTATTATAATAATATCACTTATTTTATTATGTAATAATATTGTAATTATAATATTAGCATTTATGTGATATCACATCTACACAGTGTAACTATGCTTCTGGATGCAGTACACTGTACAGTGTACTGCATGACGATGGTGATAAAAATATTTGATTTGGTCATAATGTTCAGTAAAATGAAATATTATTAAGCGAGTATTGAAATTGTCCAATCTATCAGCTTCTTTTATATAAGTAAGCAAACAAATCCTACTTGGAAGCTACGATCGATTCCCAGGTTTTATGCTATCTATGTAGAGACCATTGCTGCCAAGATAAATATCAAGCTAGGTGGAATATGACGTATAGCCTAATCCCGATTGGTTTGAGAACGTTTTGTGGACATTGATATTTACTTTACTAAGTTCATTAGAAGCTGTCGGCTTGTCGGCTGCATTCCCGAGTGGTGAGAGCTCCAATACATTTGCACAAAAAAGGCTTCAGAGCGTGCCACTGTGTCTCTGACAGAATAGCCTGCTCAAAGGCATGGCTAAAGGTGGACGCGAAGATTGCCTTCCGTTCAGTAAATATAAATATTCAACTACTAGACGTAAGCCTGGGTAGGCCTACGATTACAAATGTAAAAGTTCCCCGAAATATCCTTCACAACTTTACATTTGCAGAACATTCATTTTTGTTATTGTTGTTGCGGCCATTGTGGTCGCGAGGGTGCACCAAGAATGTGTCAAAACAGGTTGCTTTGGGTTACAAGAGTATTGGGTGTACTAATGCGCTTTTCAAGCAAACACAAACCAAGTCTTCATTCGTATACAAATCATTTTAAAATGAACAAAAACTATGTACATGATTGAATTAACAAGCGGTGACATTCGTATGTCTCAAGGACACATTTTTATAGCTATCCAAAGATGCAATGCACAAGTTCAAGTCATTCATTTCTACTCACTTTTCGATGATTTTCGCCTTCTTTCCTCATTTCGCTTGTGTATGTATACTATGAGGTCAAAGTAGCAAAATACAATCACAAGCAAAGGAAAGAGGAATCCAAAGACAGATCTTAGTATGCTGTATATGATGTTCAAGGACAATGCTAGGTCATGTGGAAAATCCCAAGTGCAAACCTCCCTAACCATGTGACAGAAAGATTCGTTGACAGAAAAAAAAATAATCAATTGAACAAAAAGCAATTGGCTTAGAGTAGGTTCACAAAGATTTCGAATACTCGTAATAAGACTTTAATTCAATATCACGCAAGTTTCAAAGAAAATGCTTCAACGCATGTTAGATTACACTTCAATGACTGATTAAACCCGTTGGATTAATTAGCTGCATCTTCAGCAATAACGAGATAAGGGTCACAGGAGCACATACACGTCAAACGAATTAAACTACTGTAGAAGCAAATGCAAAGATTTGGCAAAGATTTTTTACAAGATAGTAGTATATGGCAAAATGAAACACAAATAAGGATTTACAAGGCACGAATATAACGTGAAGGAAAGGGAATAAGATATTTTAATTATTTTACTTTTTTGTTTATTGATATGACCTTTGAGCAGAAGGCATGTCCAAATGCTTTTGCAATATTTATAAGCGGTAATTGAAGGAGCTCATGCAATTGCAGTGATGACGTGGTTTTATATAAAATAGTATTTTAAACATGTATGTACAATGGATTGGAATGGTGTGTTACCATCGCACAATCTGGTAGGATGTTCCACGCCCAAACTTACTGCTGCTTAAGCAATTAAAATTGTACCTTTTATCAGGTAGAAGCTTTGTAGACCGGTACAAAAGTGGAAGAACTATGAAGAATAGTCCGATTATCCAAATAAATCTGCAAATGATCCGAGCGTTCCGAACAGTTCTGTACTTCCGGCTTTTAACAGCCTAAAATATATCGAAAGCACAAACAGTCGATTTAATAGTTTTCAAATGACAACATATACTTTTTGTTTCAGACAAAATTTGATATCGAAGAAGTAACTGTAATCGAGATTTTTGAATTGGGTGCTAAATTGTTGGCTGAAGTTTAAACAAAATTGGATTAAATTCGAAAAAAAATCAGAGATTTTGTAATCCTTTCTGTAGGCCAACCTAATTTTCTTTGCAAGTTTGATTTATTTAGATTGGACAATCTAACTTGTCGGCTAATTTCGAGCTTTAAACGTTTTTTTTACGTTGCATGTCTTTGACATACATGCTTTAGCAAAATGATACCAACAAATTTGTTTTCACGCGAGTAAGTTCAATCTTAAACATTTAACCATAAACACTTGCAACTATAAGCAAACAATATCCAAAGACACACACATCCAAACTACTGTGACATTGATTAAATTATTATTAACGTTTTTGACAGAACCAATGAGATTTGAAGAGCTGGTGGGCAGAAGTCGTTTCAGTTTGTCAACGGACTTGTGGGCTGCTTTGACGATGAAACTAAATCAAAACTAAAAAGATTTCAAATTATACGGCTACGAAAAAAACTTTAACTGGATTTAGCGGTGCAATGTGCATGATTTTGTTGAACTGAACAATTTCAATTTAGCAATGTTTAACGAGAATGTACAATAATCGGAGAAATAGAAAGGATGAAATGAAATCGAATAAGTTCTTGAAATAATCCCATTTTGCAGCGTATTTGTGTTGGATAGGCGGAAATCAGTTTGTAATGTCAATAAGTGTTTTCCAAAAAGTGTAAGCAAAAAGCTGTAACCTTACTCACTGAATTGAAAAACAATTTGTAACCTTCCGTGACTGGCTGTGTTTTTGACATTGTAGGGCTTGCATATACCTTCTGAACTTAACTTTACAAAAAGACCGTTAAGTTATGCCATTGCATGAAATGAGAACAATTGATGCTATGAATCGAATTACAATATCAATAATTTAAAAAATGCTATAAGTATGCATAAAATATTAGGTACCTTGACTACAGCAAACCACCGGTCCAAACTCATAGAAGTGAGAAAAAATACTGAAGCGTAGATATTGAGATAAGATGCACCACTGATGACCTAAGTGTATTAGTTGAGATTGTTGTGAACTGCTAATCAATAACATTCAAAAATAGCAAAAGTACATCTAGGACGAACACAAGCGTTCTTACATGAAACACATTCCCTGAGTTTCAAAATGCTGCTTAAAAATTAGTATTGATCAAGCTGTGTTTTGGTTTTCAATATTTCAAAAGGTTTACTTTACAATTTTAAAAACATCATGTACGAAACTTTAATTTGTTTTTGCATAAATTAGCAGGCTATGATGGCTTTCGTACATCGAATTTGTGAGGAAAGTAAGCGGTCACATAGGCTAATAAGAGCAAAACACTTCAATACTTTGTCACAGTGTTAGCCTAATTTTGTGAAAAAGATAGCTTCTTAATTCTGAATTATTAAAATTCCGAACTCTCGAAAGAAAATAACGTATCTAAAGTTTTTTTTTCAGCAACTTTTTAGTGATAATCTTTTTTATTTTTTGTTTCAAAATTCACAAGATTTAGTTTCGTTGTTATCTTGGTAATAAAACAAAACACATGAGGACCTCAGAACTCGAACTGCCGTAAAATTCAAACAACGTATGGCCAAGCTCCAAGACGAAAATTTATCAATTATTCAGACTTAGGCTACTGTATGTATGCTCAAAACAAAAATATTTTGAAACAATATTGCATTTTGCCACAATGTCGTTGCTTTGAAATTGTTTTGTTTCAACTGACTTTAAAAAAAAACAACTGTGGTTTGTTTCAATTTGAATCATCTTTTTTTTCTTTTTATCATGATTTTTTTTTTGTTTCTCTTTTGCCACTGAAGTCGATGGTTTGTCTCGTTACAACGCATGGTTGTCGGTATTTTACCTAACCTTAAAAAACCCGGGTGGTTTTTTTTCAAAAAACCCACTTAAAAAGACCCAAAAAAACATAAAAAAACCCAAAGCATCATATTTGTCCAATTTTTATCAGAAAATTGAAAAAATGAACCAAAGTATTACAAGGTGCTTAAAACAAACTTCAAATTAGGACTTAAGGATGTGATTGTGAAGGAAATTTCCAAGGATAAATTGAAAACACAGTGGATATTTCTGTACACAAAAATCAAGTAATGCCACTTTGTACTACACCAAAACTCATTTATGCAAGAAGGCCTCATAGTTAAACAGCCCTAGTGCATTATTTTATTGAGTTATGCCAGCATGTACTGTGAGTGAGAGGCACTTCATTGGTAAAAAATAGTATTTGAGGTGAAATAAGTATGAATCTACCTTTTTTGCATCTTTTTTAAATAAAACCCAAAAAAAACGGGATTTTTTTAAAAAAACAGGTTTTTCTCAACCCTGTTACAACGCCAAGTTTCTAAAACTACAACTACACCATACAACGTTGCCAATCTGGTCTTTGCCACCCAAGACACGCAGACTTTCCAGACGATTCTTCTACAAACCATGTGTCCTTAATGATGTGACCCTTGGTCTGGTATTTAGGTCAACACTCGCCAGTAGAAGAAGGCTTTAAAACACATGATTGTATAGTTGAATAAAGATGTTTAACAATTGTTTAAGAGCTTTTGTTAATGATAATTCAAAAGTATTACCTGTTGCTTAGAATCGCTTCAAGCGATTAATCTAAACAAAAGCGTTTTTTAACACTTTAAGTGGCCTACCTTACACAAGAATAACCCGAACTTCCATTCCTCCATGATCAAGTCTATGGTCCAAAATGGTAAAGTACACACCAGGAGGAGGTCAGCTATTGCCAAGTTGCTGACGTAAACATCGGTAACAGATTTCGACTGAAAAAAAAAATTACAACGCTTATAGTTGATGGCCTACTTGCTGTTCCACTGGCTACAGTTTAATATAGGTTATAAAAAATGGCAAGACTTACCAATCACAGCTTATTACTTATAGGCTACATTCCTTTGATAGAGAATGTTGAAGCTCAAAAAGTCGAAACCGGTTGTTGATTATAGGAATGTGCAAACCCAAATTATCTTTTGGTGCATCGCAAAACGTACCATCTATTTGCGCATCGCACATGCAACAAAGCAACCGAGATTTGCGAACGTCGCTTGTAATTTGCAGGTGAGCTACACACGTAACGAAATACAGTAATGACAAATTTACTAACGAACGTCAACAGCCAAACATTACTAGAAAAGTTGGAAGAAAGTTTGACGCTACCATCAAGCTTGAAATGGTCATTGGTATCAACACTGCAAGTAAAAAACAAAACGCTAATTATCTGTTTGTCTCTAAGACTAAGACTGCATCGATTTAATGCAGAAAAAATGCAAATTCTACCATGGAAAAAATTTTCTTAATTGGTAAGCTTCTGTTACAAAGGTGAAGATTTCATCCTTTTGTAACTGCATTAAGCTGTCACGATGAGCTTAAAAAACGTTTTACAGCCAGTGAAGAACATTTTTAAAACCAATTGAACACAGATAAAAGTTTAAAAAAAATAAAGGTGTGTATATCATCATGAAAACACATGAGGATCTCATCCATCCATCATCCCAAACCATCATCTATTTAGTTTGGATTATGATACAAAAGGATAATTTTGGATGTAAAAAATACAAACTGACTTAGCTTACATAACTTAACGAGTAAGAATAAAATTTAAAAAAACGTTAACTACTCACTACTCAGGACATGTTGCTCTAAACCCGTGGTCGGGAACCTTTTTGAGTAAGAGAGCCATTAAAGCTACATTTTTGGAAATACATTTCCGTGAGAGCCATAGGTTATACTGTAATGCTTTAACTAATACCTTTAACACGTGTTGGCACTGGTGAATTTTTGAAAGTGTGAACGCGTTTTAGCAAGAAGAGAAAAACAGCGGGGGGTTTGGGGGTGCTCTCCCACCAAACAAAAATGAAAAATTACAATTAATTTGGTGCATTCTGAGAGCATTTTCAGCTCTAAATTGTAATGAAAAGTTAAGATAAAACTTTTGCGGTTTGCACTTCAGAAGATTGTTTTGTTTGCGAGCCAGATGCCGTCTTTAAAAGAGCCATATATGGCTCGCGAGCCATAGGTTCCCGATCCCAGCTCTCAACATAGCCGTATAGCGTGCATCGACGCATCGAACATTGACACCGGACTGAATATAATAAATCCAGTATTTTTAGTCTTAAAATATTCCCAAAAAATGATTTTATTATTGTTAACGCAAGTAACAGGTCTGTAGGTCACAGTGAAGAACAGATGTGCCTACCAAAAGCGTATCGTCAAATATTTGTTTCAGGCTATTTCAAATGAACGTAATGCCAAAGCACAATTAGTTATCAGGAAAGAAAATTAACAGACTTTTAGCTACAGCCTGTTATAGTTTGCCTGCTTTATTGGCAATCGTGCTAAATAATTCATAAGCCATATTTTCTTGTGAAACAACATTTAGGTTGTAAAGTGTGAGTGCGATCATACGCATGGCTTGTCAAACACAATAACACAATTCCTGATTTTTTTCCTCTGCCACAACCGAGATAGCAGGATAATGCACAATTCAAATAAATATTAGCGTGATTTTCTTAACTTAATTTTACAAGATACTTGACTAAATTTGTTTATGCAATGTCCAAATTAACGTAAGAACCATTAAGAATACGGCAAATAAATGCATAGAGTTTCTGCAATGAGCATTTCAGTTATCTATTTCAATTGTATAAACTGATACGATTTAGTGTTATCTTTGAAAGCAAAAACAGTATACCTACAGTGTAGAAAATATTTTGTATACACCAAACATGATTCAAATGACTTAGGTGTTTCAAATACTTTACGCACAAGAGTAGAGTAAAACTCTTAATTATAAGTTTGTATGAAGTTGCTTCAAAATTGACAAACAATGCCAATTAACACGCCCTACAACAAGACGCTCATTGGTATATTTTAGTTTTAGGCCTAATTTATCACCAACCAACAAAGTATGTAGGCCACTTACCGATATCATTTTCTGCATAATATACAGAACGACTCCGTTCCCGATGACGCCAATGATCGTTATCACCACATATAAAATGGGAACAATCGTTTGCTTGGTAAAGTCATGTTCTGTAAAGTTGCTTGAACTGTTTAACATCGGGAAATCTTCACTTAGAGTTGCAGCATAGATTCTCGGAGACTCGGTTGATGGAAATGAAATACTCATGTTGAATTCTTAATGCAGCAGATAAATTTATCAGAAAAAAGCAGCAATCTTTCGATTTACATTTTAAAGTGCTGATTAAAGCACTTTAAAAACGACTCTGGAAAAAAATCTTGATATTACGTTACAGATAAAGAAAATGTAGATTAGATTTCAAATACAGTAATCTAATCTTTCGACTCTTGTAGAAATCAATGACTTTAGGCTATCCTTCTATTCTCTTCAACTAATTAGGCCTAAATCCTACTGAAAGGACACCATTTCAAGTTTAAAGGATGTCGTTGGGAAATTGCTTCGACTGGTAGTTAGGCTGAGTAAATTTTAAGATATGTTTAAGACTATGGCTGCAACGACAAAAAAGCTGGTAAAAATTTAATTTGAAAAATGTATTGCTTTAGTGGTTTAGACTCATTCAACTCACAAGACTAGCAAGTGGGAAGGTGGTAGTAAAGGCAATTATGCTAATGATGCAACTCTTTTTTACAGTCGCTGATAACTAGCATTAAACATATTTGATATTTTTCAATTCCTTCTTGCATCTATCATCAGACTAGAGCATTGCCACACTAAGCGCTCTTTGACGACAAAAACTGTAAAAAGTGTTGTCTGAAAGCTTTAAAATTATAAACTAATAAAACTTGCGCTTGTCATGGAAGATCAATAAGTGTTGTTTATCACAAAACAACCGCCCACAGAACTGTGAAAACAAAGGCTGCCCTCAGTAGTGTTAACAGGGAGGCCCAGGAGGTACTTTTGGACCTGGGCCATACATAATTTCAACGACCCACAACGTTACCAAGGGGCCAGAAAGTTTAAAGAAACCACGTAAGCACAGTCTAACTTTTATTCATTTTTAAGGTCTGCACATTAATTTTTTCTGTCGTTGTCTTACAGTATACGTCCATTGAAAATTTCCTACTGTGCATCACTGTCCTAGTGTTTCTTGTTTCTCAGAGTTTGTTTTTTTTTTGTTAAAAACTTTGTGAAAAATCAGCTAATTAAAGCGTGACTGCAGAAAATGTTCGAGATCGTTTAGCTACAGTAGGTCTATTCTCCCATCTCACTCGCAATAACAATGATGATACTTGTAAATAAATTTGATTGTTGTCTTAATTAGCTGCACCGCAAGAAAGGCGACTAGGCCATTAGCCTACTCGTACAGCAAAACTGACAATACAGTATAGCCTACCCTATAAACACATTTCACAAACACCCACCAGGATACAATTCAAAACCCTTCATCGATTTGCAAACTTTTGAAAGGGGTTCTGCTCTGCCACATGATGCTACTGCAGTTTATAGAATGGACACTTCAAATGGTATTTCATGTAAATTCTACAAAGAACACCACGAAAAGCATTTTCCTACCCACAGCAGAAACTTTCTTTTCTATGACACCTCGATTTAGTAAACTTTAATAAAAGTTATTTTCGATAAGCTTTCCAACAAGATGCCTCATATCCAAAAACTTGCTGCTTAAAAACACTGAGTAACACTTTTCAGTCCTCACTCTTCTTCAGCACGAGTTTGAATATTGCTAAAATGAATAAAAATCAATTTGCAGTTGATAAAAAAACTTCGATTTTTACTCTGTAGTTGACAAAGGAATCTTTTGATTGATTTGACACAAGTAATCAACCTTCAAATGAAGTATTGGCAGTTTTCGAAACTTGTGATGTTCTTGATTAATCATCCGATGAGCAAGCTCAATTTTAAACTTATCGGATGACAAAAAGCATTTACTGATCAATATAACAAAGGAAATGTCAACCTTAGCCTGCTCCTGTGTTAGTTACAGTAGAAAAAAAAATTAAAATACAACAATCTGATATTGCATGTGTATTAAATTGTACAGTAAAACGTTTTAATTCAAAAATAGTGTAAATTAATTTGCTGTGGCCATTAATGAATGACACAAAATCAAATTTATCGTTTCTGAAGATGACAACCTGACAAGTGCCGAGCAATTTTTTATTAACTTGCGATAAAAATCAATAACGTAGTGGGTTCGGATTTAAAGAAATCACAAACCCCCTTTTAAAACGTGTTGACGTTGCAACCAGGGCCGAATTAAGGTTTTGATGGACCCAGGGCCGGATTTAGCTGATGGGGGGCCCGGGGCACTTTTAGATCGGGGGGCCCCCGTGCAAAAAATTTTTTCAAGCCTACGGCGCGAAAAACCACCTCTACGTCTTCGGTAGCATCAGTCCAGCACTGCACAGTATTTTGCAGAAACTTTAAAGGCCAAAAGGAAAAAATAAAACAAAATCACATTTTTTTCCACATAGGGGGCCCTTCAAAAGTCGGGGGGCCCGGGGCAACTGCCCCCTCTGCCCCCCCCTAAATCCGGGCCTGGATGGACCTGGGGCTATATGGTAATCTGAAGCCTATATTTCATTCCCCTCATTGTACCAATCACAATTAAACTGAAATAACAAAAATCATACTCGAAGTGCGGTAGGCTATTTACTTATTAAACACATTCAAATGACATGTTTTCTGGATTTAGACAAAGCAAAGCTGTTGATAACATCATCGGTGTCTATTTTACCAAAATTTCGTTTTCAATGCAGAGTAGAGCTAAGGAATGCAACATTTCTTGGCCAATGGATGAACGCAATTGATTCTTTACTCTTTTAAGCACTGAAAATGAACGCTCGCCTGAACAATTAGAAATCATCAGACAAAGATACATTCTTAGTAGAACAGATACGTTTGGAAATTCATAGATAAACTCATTTCCATTGATGCATTTGAGTTTCTTTGCTGCATTCGCTGTTAAAGTGGTGTTGTTTTAACAGTGCAGAAAAATAAATCATCTCTTCAGGCAGTGATTTTTCTAGAATCTAGATCATCTAGATTCCAGATAATAGTGAAGCAACGTTTTAGCACTCTCTTCAATTTTACAGTTAGACATGGTGTTTAATTCCGCCAGAAACGGCAGCCGTGGCAGCCGCCTAACCACTCGGCAGCCGTAGCCGAGTGGTTAGCGCGTTGGGCTCGCAGTCGAGAGCCGGCATGTTCGACTACAGCCACCCGCACTTGCTGTTGTTTCTCTGGGCAAGAAACTTAACGATAATTGCCTCTACCTAGTGATCGATTTCGAGTAATGGGTAGTACCAAATTTAAGTCATAAGTAAAGTAGACAACCGGAAACAGACATTGCCGTCGGCTGCAGCGTGGGTCAGGTGTATGTCGGAAGGCGTACACCGATGCATAGCGCTCAAGTCCGCTTTCCCGCAATGCAGGATAAAGATAAACAAACAAACAAACAAAACGAAAATCTTATTTGAAGACGATCGTATGCTGCAATTCGGGATTTTATACACAAAATAATTTTGTCAATGATTGGCAAATATGAGTCTACTTTGAATCTGCTCGATGGATCAAGTGATGTGTCTTCAGATCCACCTTCGCTATCCAAGCATATTTTTCTTCTCTTCTTTCTAGAAATTTCTTCAATAAAATGATGCAGCCACTTCATACTCTACCCTTTTCTTCGAAATTTTAAAACCCTGGTTAAGAACCACTGGTTTACACAGTTAACATTCATTCTATGAATTTCGTCCTTTATTCTTTCGATCCTGATAATAATAAGCATGTCAGTTGCTCTTAGTAGGCTAAGTTGTTATCGGTGGGCCTATTTTTGGTGGCCCTGGGGCTGCAGCCCCGTCAGTCTCCGCCTTAATCCGGCCCTGGTTGCAACACTTGAAACTAACCTACGAAAGCGAAAGTAAGTGAATTAAATATCCACTACTGTGTGTTTGTTGCAGGCCTAATGACCAAGATGCGAACATTCGTGAGCTTATTTTTAACTTGTTTCAATATCAGATAAGACCTGCTGCTATAAACCTTGCATCAATTATTATTTTAGATTGTTTATTTAAACTTTACTAAAATGATGATGATTAAAGTTATAAAAAAGCCTTCACAATCTAAAGATAAAGATTCTCACGATAGTAGTCTCTTAAGTATGTCTCAACCCTTAAATGTATTAACCCTCGGTATTAACCAGCAATAGGACAATATTGTGAGCACATTTTTCTGCCTATTTGAGCGGGCATATTTTTGAAGTCCTCACACATTGGACATTTGAACTTCCTGCGCATTGTGATCACATATATTTCGGCTGATGACGCTATATCAAAGGTAACTCATATGCATAACGGTTGATTTGAATCAGGAAGTTGCAAAAAGAAGCTTTGATTGTATGAAGAATACCGACTTGAGAGGGCAAGTAACGGTTTATTTAAACCAGGAAGTTTTTATGTGATAGTTTGGAAAACATGGAGAAACAAATCTCACCAATCTATGTGCCACAACCGTATGATTATAAACCATTCTATGGGGCTGAACAAGGCTTAGCTAAAGAATCAAAACTTAAACGTGCTACAGCAAAAGTTGTTGACATCGCCAGGACTTTCAATGTGAAGCATAAAATTGGATTTAATCCTCACTTAAGACGAGCTTCATTATCTGTTCGCGTCGGAAGAAAAGCGTTTCATCCTGAACAACTTTGCAAAGTTGCGAAAAAGCTAATTGTGAAACAACCGTTTTTTGCTTTCCCTTCCACAAAAAATATCTTACAAATTTTATACTGGAGCAAAGAAGAAGATTCAAATTCTTATCATAGCCAGCATATCCAGCGTGTGAAAGAGGAGCTCCTACCTCAACAAATTGATTTGAATTTTACCAGTGGGAAAGTTTACGCGCCAGCTGCCTATCTCTCTTATATTATCGATGGTAAAGTGAATGTGAAGGTTTATCATGAAGCGTATCCCTTACCAACTCCAGAAGACCAACACCAATTGCAAGAAATCCTCAAATATTTGAAAGTCCTAAAGGATCAATCACCAAACACTTTTCGACCTCAAAAACGTATTAAATTAGATTCTATTCTGTGATTGTTTTGTACGATTTGTCAATAAAATATGATTGAAACTACACTGTCTTGTTTCTTTTGTTTATTGATATAATAAAAAACAATATAAAAAAGGTGTTCTTCTGAATTTTGGAGCGTTAATAAATCGTGTAAATAAATATTATACCGTCGGTGTTGTTTTCTGTATTATCGAAATATACCACACACAAATTATAAACAGTTTGTTTTATTGGACTGCACAAGCGAAGAAGTTGTAAACAGAGTTACACAGCAATTTAATCTTTTTCGTTGATCCAAGTGTTGAATTCAGGCGGATAACCTAACCAATTCACTTGTTCTTGTTCATTCCTTCCTCGTTTTCGTCAATAGCATCAAATAGATACTCATCATCATTCTTTGTGAATTTTTGAAGTTCTTGAGGATAAAAACGACCTTGGAGTTCTTCGTTGTCGTGGTCTTTTAGTTTGTAAAGAGTAGGGCTTCCAGTGAACCCTTTGAAACGGTAAAATATTTCTTCAGTAAAGTTAGGCATATAACCTTTCTCAAACAGTTGCTTCACCTTGTTGATGCGAACCTTATCGCCAACCTGAAATTCAGAACCTTTAAGGGGTCGTTGCTTTCCATCTTCGTTTCGGTTTATATTAGTTTCGAATATTATTCTAAAATATGTACCAAATATGTAAAAATAAAGAAAATCCAAGAGGCGGTGGTGTAAAATTTCTTCAAAAGTTGTTGAATTATAATGGAATGACTCAAATATAACTTACCTGGAAATTAAATTTTGGTTGTATGATGTCATTTAAAGCTTATAAGAATAATATATTGTTCAGTTTAGATCTGTGTAGCTTGTCAGGTTCATAATTTAGCTAAGCATTTGTTTGTTAAGGATCATTGAAACAGTGGTTTTAGGTAATCATTGATAGTAATTTTGATAAATATAACTTAACTGGAAATTAAATCTGTTGGTATGATGTCATTTAAAGCTTATAAGAATAATGGATTTTTCAAAACAACGTTACTCTAAGTTTGTTATTGTTTGTTTGCACGAATACATTTTACATTTTTATTTTAGATGATGCTAATACCAGCTAAACAATCATCATTCCCTTTATGCAATGAGAACACCCTAATTAACTGCTGTAGAACAATTTGTTACAACATATACTTCTACATTCTGACAACTAGAAAAAAATCAACAAATCTAATGCAAACTACATCACAAGTTGTTACCTAAACTTAAGACAAGCATGAAAAAATACAAACTCTCGCAGAATACGAGCACAAATTTTGCAACAAGCAATGACACCTGATGAACACACAAACAAATCTCCGAACACAGATTTTAACATTACAAATTATGCAACAGAAACTTGTGCTATTTTGTTGTAGTTTCTTAAGCTTGTAAAAATAAAATTGTAATTTGCTGAAAATATTTTTAAGTTTGTAAAAGAAAATTTAAGTTTGTGACTTAAAATAATTTTGCATGTGCATGTTTTTCAGAGATAAACTTTCAGATTACAATTTGTTGAACTATTTTTTTATCTTCAGTTTGTAAGTTATGAAACTTATCAGTTTGTTGTTTGTTAAAACTATTTTTTCAGTTGTAAATTATGGAACTTAAGAGTTTGCACCTTCTCAGTTTATTTTTTTGTTCTAATTTGTCAATCATACAACTTAAAAGTTTGTAGTTTGTTAAAAAATATTTTCAGTTGTTGCTGGTTTTTACAATGAAAGCTTTGTGATTTATTAAAATTATTTTTCATTTTTGCAAGTAACAGAACTAACATTTTCAATTTCTTAAAATATTTTTTTTTATCAATAATTTTAGAGCAAAAACTTTCAGTTTACAGTTTGTTGAAATAATTCTTTTATTTCTCTCAAGGATAATACATCTGCTTGTTTATTCATTTGTTTATTTTTTTATGCTACACAATTCAGTTTGTAACGTTTTTGCATAAAAAATCAAGATGAGGTATTTCCAACAACTTAAAGCACACTTATGATTTGCAAACCCCTAAATTGTTTTTATAATCTTTATCTAAAAATAATAAAACACTTTGAATGTGTCACATGAGACTTTTAAACGCCAACATCGTTTACTTAAGGTTTCACCTCCATTCTGTTCTGAAAGTTTTATTGTTGAGCTGTTGGATGTGTGATCGATCCCACGCTTACATTTGTAAAAAGAATTAGTGTGAATTAATTTTTTTTCACATTTTCAACCCCTGTTATTTTTGTTAAACACACGCATGGTTTACTTTGTAGATGCTAAAATTTTTATACTTGTAGTTTTATGAAGCATAATACTTAAAGTGATTTATAGTTTCTACCTGCTGCAATTTAATTTCACATTCATTCTTAGCCATTCAGAGATTACTTAAAACAATGAAAGATATTAATACTACAAAAAGTGCTCAATACCAAGCAAAAAAGCAACGCAGAGCGAATTAAATCAAATATAGTTATTACTATCTAAACCCTTGACAGCCTGTTTCACCTAAACGTATCATCAGAAGGTTCTTATTCAAATAGAATGATTACTTTTGTATATTCTTCCTATTCCATCAGCACAATTCATCTGTAAAGATAATGATTACCTATAATTTACTGTTTTGAAATAACAACACAACATTTTTAAATCGTGGTAGGTTGTATTGCATAAATCAGTTTTAAAGCTGTTTTATTAAAAAAACATCTTTGGTAGGCTACATATGCGTTGCATCTTGCAAACTCCAGAACCAGATTGTGTAAGAAACAGAGGAAGTCACGAAGTTGCATTGTTTTGATTAAATGCTTTGAAGGGTAACATTTTTGTAGCATTGACGTAAATTTACCATTCAAGGGTTGGTAGCTTATAAGTTTATAACACAAGATTCACTTTCTCACATAAAAGCATAAAAATCTAAATATTTACAATAAGTCCCCTTTCCTTTGCTCAGAGTCCAACATCAATGGAAAGAAAATATCTTTACCTTTGATCTATTTGACTATTTTCTGGCAAGCATTCAGGTTTTGGCAATACTTTTACAACAACTTATTAGGTTTTTACGTGTGTTCTAGCTACAATCTACTTATCACGAGTTTACTTATAATAACAATGGCGGATAAAAATGAAGAAACTCAACTTAGAATGGTATAACCTTCGTGATTTGCAATAAACTTGTGCATACAACATGTCAATTTTGAAACTGAACCAAAGTTAAGCACATATAACAATCACATTTTACTTGTTTTTATACAACAATACCAAAATTATTATTTCCAACCATATAACACCATCCATTCTGTTAGAATCGACATAAACCCATTATTCTTTGACAAGACTAAACACGATTTATATGAAATTAGCGGTTTATTTTAAATCGAGCACAGCAGCGTTTCAAATTTATTTTGTGGCAATTAAGTTTTTTTTTTTTAGTTTTTGGTAAATGTTCATTTATTTACATCACGTAAAGGTACGTTTTTTTTCATTTCACTGTGTTATTGTTTGGTAATTTTTTTTTGTAAATATCTCCGTCTTTTGTGTAACTTTAAGTGTTTTGTAAGATCTAAACAAAAAGATGATACTTTCATGGTAGCTTTTGAACATATCTAAACCAATTTTGACGAAAATATGCTTAAAAACACATTATAATGCTTTATTAAATGACCCACATATGTCAACCACGAACCAAACCAATTACAATAATTTTGTTTCACAACCTCAGAAAACTTTGTGTTCGTAGATTTCAATAATTGTTTGGTCTGTAATCGACTTAACCGGTCTGTTTACCATCAACTTACGTTTAAACATAAGAAAATTACTTGAACACTCTTGGTTACATAGTACCATACCATTTGCGCCTGATGATTTCTTGTAACAACTACAAACCAATGACACCAATTTATTCAACAGAACCATTAAGTGAAGATTTGTTTATCGTTACCCGCAACTATTTCTATTGTCTTTTCACCATTGAATCCGTTCCTCAGACTTTCTTTTGTCATGTGTTATGTGATGTTTAATTCTTAAAAATATGTTATTTGAACAATTTTCCGCTTTTATGTTTATCCTCATCTCAAATAGATTGCCTGTGAAGACCTATATTTTAATAGTTTCTATATTTTAGTGAAGATTTCCATGTTTCATTTAACTCTTTTATCTTGCTCCTACATCTAAACTTATTGTTTGGTTTCTCTTGAACTATATTTTGGTCACATGTTCCTGGTGCTTCATCTTTATATCTCACTTAGGATACACTGGTTTGTGGTTAGTCTATGTAATACTGGCGTATACAGTACACTTTGTACTGGTTTTTACTTCCATACAGTAGATTCATCCTCTTTATCTTCACTTCCAAACACCTCTTCTTTGGTCTTTCTCTGATCTTATTGGATCAAAACTTAATAAGTTTACCAACTAGTCTTTCTGTTTTTACATATCCATGGTATTTTACGACCACTCGTATGTTTTTTTCACAGATATTAATCCAAAGGTAAAGCTTTAATTTTGTGTAACATTTTCAAAATAACTTCAAACAAATTTTTAAGACATGTACAAAATATCATAAAATTGTGTTTGAACCTAAAAACAAGAAAAAAAAATGCATATCAATGTCATACTTTTCACTAAGCAGATATGCAAAATTGTTAAGTCACTCAGTTTTGATGATCACTGTCTGTTTCACAAAAACAATCTGTCTTTTGCTTGAGTAAACGTTTTTTTCTTTTAGATAAGTCACATATCTGTACACACCTTTCCACAGTGATTGTCTACTAAAGTGGTGCTCCTTCCACAACACTTGCTCGAGATGTTTGTGGTGACGTACTTGTAGCCTATTTAATATGATTGCGTTATGCTAACTGCAAGCTATTTTCTATATAGTATATTCTAGTTTTTCTTGACAAATGCGTTTTGGTGAATGTTTTACATTGTCTTAGATTTTGTCTGATAGCTTGCAGTTAGCATAACGCAATCATATTAAATAGGCTACAAGTACGTCACCACAAACATCTCGAGCAAGTGTTGTGGAAGGAGCACCACTTTAGTAGACAATCACTGTGGAAAGGTGTGTACAGATATGTGACTTATCTAAAAGAAAAAAACGTTTACTCAAGCAAAAGACAGATTGTTTTTGTGAAACAGACAGTGATCATCAAAACTGAGTGATTTAACAATTTTGCATATCTGCTTAGTGAAAAGTATGACATTGATATGCATTTTTTTTTCTTGTTTTTAGGTTCAAACACAATTTCATGATATTTTGTACATGTCTTAAAAATTTGTTTGAAGTTATTTTGAAAATGTTACACAAAATTAAAGCTTTACCTTTGGATTAATATCTGTGAAAAAAACATACGAGTGGTCGTAAAATACCATGGATATGTAAAAACAGAAAGACTAGTTGGTAAACTTATTAAGTTTTGATCCAATAAGATCAGAGAAAGACCAAAGAAGAGGTGTTTGGAAGTGAAGATAAAGAGGATGAATCTACTGTATGGAAGTAAAAACCAGTACAAAGTGTACTGTATACGCCAGTATTACATAGACTAACCACAAACCAGTGTATCCTAAGTGAGATATAAAGATGAAGCACCAGGAACATGTGACCAAAATATAGTTCAAGAGAAACCAAACAATAAGTTTAGATGTAGGAGCAAGATAAAAGAGTTAAATGAAACATGGAAATCTTCACTAAAATATAGAAACTATTAAAATATAGGTCTTCACAGGCAATCTATTTGAGATGAGGATAAACATAAAAGCGGAAAATTGTTCAAATAACATATTTTTAAGAATTAAACATCACATAACACATGACAAAAGAAAGTCTGAGGAACGGATTCAATGGTGAAAAGACAATAGAAATAGTTGCGGGTAACGATAAACAAATCTTCACTTAATGGTTCTGTTGAATAAATTGGTGTCATTGGTTTGTAGTTGTTACAAGAAATCATCAGGCGCAAATGGTATGGTACTATGTAACCAAGAGTGTTCAAGTAATTTTCTTATGTTTAAACGTAAGTTGATGGTAAACAGACCGGTTAAGTCGATTACAGACCAAACAATTATTGAAATCTACGAACACAAAGTTTTCTGAGGTTGTGAAACAAAATTATTGTAATTGGTTTGGTTCGTGGTTGACATATGTGGGTCATTTAATAAAGCATTATAATGTGTTTTTAAGCATATTTTCGTCAAAATTGGTTTAGATATGTTCAAAAGCTACCATGAAAGTATCATCTTTTTGTTTAGATCTTACAAAACACTTAAAGTTACACAAAAGACGGAGATATTTACAAAAAAAAATTACCAAACAATAACACAGTGAAATGAAAAAAAACGTACCTTTACGTGATGTAAATAAATGAACATTTACCAAAAACTAAAAAAAAAAAACTTAATTGCCACAAAATAAATTTGAAACGCTGCTGTGCTCGATTTAAAATAAACCGCTAATTTCATATAAATCGTGTTTAGTCTTGTCAAAGAATAATGGGTTTATGTCGATTCTAACAGAATGGATGGTGTTATATGGTTGGAAATAATAATTTTGGTATTGTTGTATAAAAACAAGTAAAATGTGATTGTTATATGTGCTTAACTTTGGTTCAGTTTCAAAATTGACATGTTGTATGCACAAGTTTATTGCAAATCACGAAGGTTATACCATTCTAAGTTGAGTTTCTTCATTTTTATCCGCCATTGTTATTATAAGTAAACTCGTGATAAGTAGATTGTAGCTAGAACACACGTAAAAACCTAATAAGTTGTTGTAAAAGTATTGCCAAAACCTGAATGCTTGCCAGAAAATAGTCAAATAGATCAAAGGTAAAGATATTTTCTTTCCATTGATGTTGGACTCTGAGCAAAGGAAAGGGGACTTATTGTAAATATTTAGATTTTTATGCTTTTATGTGAGAAAGTGAATCTTGTGTTATAAACTTATAAGCTACCAACCCTTGAATGGTAAATTTACGTCAATGCTACAAAAATGTTACCCTTCAAAGCATTTAATCAAAACAATGCAACTTCGTGACTTCCTCTGTTTCTTACACAATCTGGTTCTGGAGTTTGCAAGATGCAACGCATATGTAGCCTACCAAAGATGTTTTTTTAATAAAACAGCTTTAAAACTGATTTATGCAATACAACCTACCACGATTTAAAAATGTTGTGTTGTTATTTTAAAACAGTAAGTTATAGGTAATCATTATCTTTACAGATGAATTGTGCTGATGGAATAGGAAGAATATACAAAAGTAATCATTCTATTTGAATAAGAACCTTCTGATGATACGTTTAGGTAAAACAGGCTGTCAAGGGTTTAGATAGTAATAACTATATTTGATTTAATTCGCTCTGCGTTGCTTTTTTGCTTGGTATTGAGCACTTTTTGTAGTATTAATATCTTTCATTGTTTTAAGTAATCTCTGAATGGCTAAGAATGAATGTGAAATTAAATTGCAGCAGGTAGAAACTATAAATCACTTTAAGTATTATGCTTCATAAAACTACAAGTATAAAAATTTTAGCATCTACAAAGTAAACCATGCGTGTGTTTAACAAAAATAACAGGGGTTGAAAATGTGAAAAAAAATTAATTCACACTAATCCTTTTTACAAATGTAAGCGTGGGATCGATCACACATCCAACAGCTCAACAATAAAACTTTCAGAACAGAATGGAGGTGAAACCTTAAGTAAACGATGTTGGCGTTTAAAAGTCTCATGTGACACATTCAAAGTGTTTTATTATTTTTAGATAAAGATTATAAAAACAATTTAGGGGTTTGCAAATCATAAGTGTGCTTTAAGTTGTTGGAAATACCTCATCTTGATTTTTTATGCAAAAACGTTACAAACTGAATTGTGTAGCATAAAAAAATAAACAAATGAATAAACAAGCAGATGTATTATCCTTGAGAGAAATAAAAGAATTATTTCAACAAACTGTAAACTGAAAGTTTTTGCTCTAAAATTATTGATAAAAAAAAATATTTTAAGAAATTGAAAATGTTAGTTCTGTTACTTGCAAAAATGAAAAATAATTTTAATAAATCACAAAGCTTTCATTGTAAAAACCAGCAACAACTGAAAATATTTTTTAACAAACTACAAACTTTTAAGTTGTATGATTGACAAATTAGAACAAAAAAATAAACTGAGAAGGTGCAAACTCTTAAGTTCCATAATTTACAACTGAAAAAATAGTTTTAACAAACAACAAACTGATAAGTTTCATAACTTACAAACTGAAGATAAAAAAATAGTTCAACAAATTGTAATCTGAAAGTTTATCTCTGAAAAACATGCACATGCAAAATTATTTTAAGTCACAAACTTAAATTTTCTTTTACAAACTTAAAAATATTTTCAGCAAATTACAATTTTATTTTTACAAGCTTAAGAAACTACAACAAAATAGCACAAGTTTCTGTTGCATAATTTGTAATGTTAAAATCTGTGTTCGGAGATTTGTTTGTGTGTTCATCAGGTGTCATTGCTTGTTGCAAAATTTGTGCTCGTATTCTGCGAGAGTTTGTATTTTTTCATGCTTGTCTTAAGTTTAGGTAACAACTTGTGATGTAGTTTGCATTAGATTTGTTGATTTTTTTCTAGTTGTCAGAATGTAGAAGTATATGTTGTAACAAATTGTTCTACAGCAGTTAATTAGGGTGTTCTCATTGCATAAAGGGAATGATGATTGTTTAGCTGGTATTAGCATCATCTAAAATAAAAATGTAAAATGTATTCGTGCAAACAAACAATAACAAACTTAGAGTAACGTTGTTTTGAAAAATCTATTATTCTTATAAGCTTTAAATGACATCATACCAACAGATTTAATTTCCAGTTAAGTTATATTTATCAAAATTACTATCAATGATTACCTAAAACCACTGTTTCAATGATCCTTAACAAACAAATGCTTAGCTAAATTATGAACCTGACAAGCTACACAGATCTAAACTGAACAATATATTATTCTTATAAGCTTTAAATGACATCATACAACCAAAATTTAATTTCCAGGTAAGTTATATTTGAGTCATTCCATTATAATTCAACAACTTTTGAAGAAATTTTACACCACCGCCTCTTGGATTTTCTTTATTTTTACATATTTGGTACATATTTTAGAATAATATTCGAAACTAATATAAACCGAAACGAAGATGGAAAGCAACGACCCCTTAAAGGTTCTGAATTTCAGGTTGGCGATAAGGTTCGCATCAACAAGGTGAAGCAACTGTTTGAGAAAGGTTATATGCCTAACTTTACTGAAGAAATATTTTACCGTTTCAAAGGGTTCACTGGAAGCCCTACTCTTTACAAACTAAAAGACCACGACAACGAAGAACTCCAAGGTCGTTTTTATCCTCAAGAACTTCAAAAATTCACAAAGAATGATGATGAGTATCTATTTGATGCTATTGACGAAAACGAGGAAGGAATGAACAAGAACAAGTGAATTGGTTAGGTTATCCGCCTGAATTCAACACTTGGATCAACGAAAAAGATTAAATTGCTGTGTAACTCTGTTTACAACTTCTTCGCTTGTGCAGTCCAATAAAACAAACTGTTTATAATTTGTGTGTGGTATATTTCGATAATACAGAAAACAACACCGACGGTATAATATTTATTTACACGATTTATTAACGCTCCAAAATTCAGAAGAACACCTTTTTTATATTGTTTTTTATTATATCAATAAACAAAAGAAACAAGACAGTGTAGTTTCAATCATATTTTATTGACAAATCGTACAAAACAATCACAGAATAGAATCTAATTTAATACGTTTTTGAGGTCGAAAAGTGTTTGGTGATTGATCCTTTAGGACTTTCAAATATTTGAGGATTTCTTGCAATTGGTGTTGGTCTTCTGGAGTTGGTAAGGGATACGCTTCATGATAAACCTTCACATTCACTTTACCATCGATAATATAAGAGAGATAGGCAGCTGGCGCGTAAACTTTCCCACTGGTAAAATTCAAATCAATTTGTTGAGGTAGGAGCTCCTCTTTCACACGCTGGATATGCTGGCTATGATAAGAATTTGAATCTTCTTCTTTGCTCCAGTATAAAATTTGTAAGATATTTTTCGTGGAAGGGAAAGCAAAAAACGGTTGTTTCACAATTAGCTTTTTCGCAACTTTGCAAAGTTGTTCAGGATGAAACGCTTTTCTTCCGACGCGAACAGATAATGAAGCTCGTCTTAAGTGAGGATTAAATCCAATTTCATGCTTCACATTGAAAGTCCTGGCGATGTCAACAACTTTTGCTGTAGCACGTTTAAGTTTTGATTCTTTAGCTAAGCCTTGTTCAGCCCCATAGAATGGTTTATAATCATACGGTTGTGGCACATAGATTGGTGAGATTTGTTTCTCCATGTTTTCCAAACTATCACATAAAAACTTCCTGGTTTAAATAAACCGTTACTTGCCCTCTCAAATCGGTATTCTTCATACAATCAAAGCTTCTTTTTGCAACTTCCTGATTCAAATCAACCGTTATGCATATGTGTTACCTTTGATATAGCGTCATCAGCCGAAATATATGTGATCACAATGCGCAGGAAGTTCAAATGTCCAATGTGTGAGGACTTCAAAAATATGCCCGCTCAAATAGGCAGAAAAATGTGCTCACAATATTGTCCTATTGCTGGTTAATACCGAGGGTTAATACATTTAAGGGTTGAGACATACTTAAGAGACTACTCACGATCAATCAATAAATTTGTCTAAATTGGCACAAAAACATGAAAGAAAAAAAAAACAGAAGTTTGTCTCCCTTGAATAAACGTCCAAATAATGCCATAATAATGCTGGTCACAGCGGTAAACCATAATCTTTTCGTGGGAAAATTGTAACATAAGATTCTCGGATCCGTTCGTCTGTATGCAATGACCGAAAGAAACACTCTTTTAGAAACGTCTATTCAAAAAGTGTACTTGTGTAAAATTAGCCCGCGGCTGTCGAAAATGGGGTGCAACGCGATACACCACTAAAAACTTGTCACTACAATCCAAACTACTTAGATAAAAGACGGAAATTTTGTCTAGCTAGCAAGCAATAAGCAAAACAGTTAAATATGCGACCAACTTCCAAGTAACAATTTTAAGAATGATCAGAATACATGGCAATGTCTCAAACGTACATAAGCAGTTAATGTGACGCAATAATGAAAGGAATTGTGAAGCAATTCTCAACAGGTGTTCAAAGACGATGATGCAATGTTTCATCAGGTCTTACGAACGATGGTGCAATCTAGCATCTTTTTTTAGGAAAAATTCCATGACATAATACCTTAAGATTCAGTAGACCTGAACGGTTTTATATGACGTTTGATTTGAAAATTGTCCATAGCAAATGCAACTCATTTTTATAATATTTGAAAAGTTCTTTTGTTGGGAAACTTCAAAAACATTTCGGAAACTTACAAGCAAGACAATTAAATGGTCAAAATTGTAATTTAAAATTAAGCTGATGTAGAAAGGCTGAATGAAATACTGATTTGTCAACAGTCAAATAGGATAGTAGATAGTCTACTAGCCTATAGTTCTACAGTAGCCTACGTGTAGGCCACGCCCCTTCCCTTGCGACATCTCACCATTGTTTGTTTAAACTTGTAACCAAAAACAATGTTATAACGCAAAATGTGCCTTATATGCCTACTATTGGAGGAGGGGGGGAGACACTTTTGATAGATTGACGAAATTTTGTTGAAAGATTTTACACGACAATAGGCTACATATATACTTAAAAATATACCAGTTAAAGTTTGTCACTACAATAATCAAAAATACCCTGACACAAGTTCTAAACTGTGTGCGCAATTAAGCTATATTGACAACGTTCTGGAATCTTGAAAAAAGTATTTCAAACTGAAATGTGCATCTATATATAAGTTATAGGGCAAATCCTGCAGGTTAATATCTGTAGCTGGCTGAGCTGTGGATTTTGGGTCAGGCTGGCTGGTCTTCCTCCGGTATACAGATTAACCACAAACCGTGGCTGGGAATATGGAAAAAATACTTTATTCATTAATGTAGCTTTTTCTTGCCTGGAGTGCAATGCTCTACATTGTGAGGGTATTTAGGGAAAGACCATCTGAAAATTCATTTGACTGCATTGGCGTATTGTCTAATGTTTTTTTGATAGAGCTTTCTCAACAACCACTTCGAATCTAACAACTATCCATTACAACAACTTGCTGTTGAGAAGCATCTTCAGCAGCAGTTGTAAGCCTGAAGTTTTCAAGTGGTTATTGCAGCAGAAGCATACCAAAGGCAAGTAAATATACGTGATTAAACTGAAACCAAAAGATAAAATCGACAGCTAAATGAAAATTGAATTAACCAAGAAACTCATAGTGAGAGCTTTAACAAAACAAGCTTAAAGCGACTTTATTTTTTGAAAAGTATTTTTAGAGAAAAGTTTTGGTCAATTTACGGCCAATTAAAAGTATAACCAGCTTCACACAAACTGTTTGCATTTATGTTGCGCTTTCGCGCAAGCAAGAGAAATCACCAAGTAAGCTCAAATCCATGGTATGATAAAATATTCAACTAGAAAATCCTTTAGATCCATTGATTACGTAAAATCTGTCTGGTAAATATTTACTTTTTATTTTTTTATGATAGTTTTTCTTACAGACTTGCTAATTTTTGTCATTTGTCCTTCGTAAAGTATCGCTTCAATGTGTGTTATCTTGCCAAGTGCGCTGTAATTTCTATCGGCAATGATTTATTCATATACTAGCTTTCTCATAATTTTTTTCTTGATGGTGCCGTTCAAGACTTTTGTCGATCAAATGTCTTGTGTACGACAAAGCTATCTTCTCCTTTATAAAACATTTGTTTGGATTTTTTTCAAATCTGTTTCAAATGCCTTCAAGAGCTAATCCTAGGCACAATGGTTAAAAGTTCTTACAACTGACCTATTGATTAACATTTATCCAACAGAGAGCTCTTTGAATCGATAAATTAATTGCTTTGAATGTGAGCTGATCAAAAAACATAAAATGTACCAAATAAAATCAGGTTTCAACCCGTTACGAATCAAATAATAACAATCATGATCCTTTGCAAGAAGTTTAAAACATGAGAGAAGAGAATATCTGCACTAAATAACCTTAACTCCATGTAGGGGAAGGCGGGGCAAGTTGTCCAGTTTTTTTTTCAAAATCTTTTTTTTTTTATTTCACTAACTTTTTCGAAGACTCAAGTATTGCATTTCAGACACATGCTAATAAGCCAAATTTTAAGACAAAAACTGGTTGGTTTTATTTATTATTTTGCACTGTATTCCAGTTTAAGTAACAAGCACCATGGGGCAAGTTGAGCAACACTAGGGGCAAGTTGAGCAACATATTACGGCCAGCAAAAACACAGACAATTGTAACAAATCAGCTATTTTTACATTGATTAAACTTTTTCAGACTTTGAAACTATGTAAAAATGGCTAATAGGCCACAGCATTTGTAAATTAACACAGACGGTTAAACATGAACTTTCAGCAAAATCAAAAAACAATTTGAGGCACTTTTAGCATAGTCCCAAATAGGTATGGAGAAGGAAAAATATGCAGCTGAGCTGTTTCCCCCTGAGCTCAACCAAACATTTCCATCTACTTTACATCCATATATATTAGGCTCTGCTTGGGGCTTCAAAAATTTTTCGGATGTTGTTGAGACAAGTTTTTCAAATCATCCAAGTAAGAGTTTAATAGCTACAGATAGTCAATGTTCCATTCACTGAATTGGCAATGGAAGAACCAGCCGCTTTTCACAACGTATTGTTCCACCAACTGCTTTTGGTGCTGATCTGTCTTCCGTTTATAACTTACGTACCGGTACGAACTATTTTGCTATTATTCTAATTCAATTCTCTTTAAAAAAAAAAGGTAAAAGTAAATACGCTGTTGTTGAAGCCAGGGCCTAGAATCACTTTCTGAATTAGAAGAGGGTGATTTTCAGTCAAGCGATGTGCCAAAAGCCAAATGAGTGGGGAGGGTAATTTTGTATTAATCGCCCTCCATTTAAATGTGTGTGTGGGGGGAGGGAGTGAAACCCCATCACCCTAGATCGTAGCCCCTGGTTGAAGTTTCCGGAAAGTTAAAAATTAGATTTAGGCCAAATCTGATCTTAAACCATTCGTCAACATGAGTTCAATAAAAAACAAATAATGTTGTGCAGTTGACGGGGCAAGTTGTGCAACTGCACAATCGTCTGCTACACGTCATCAATTGCACAACTTGCCCCATTTACAATTTTTTCAAAAAACATAAAATTTCAAGAAAACTAACAAGTGTACGAAAAAATTTTAACTGCGAAAATACAACCACATCCTATGTCTACTGACCCCTACTGCTAAAGTTTGACTAGTTCTACTATACATCCAAAAAATCAAAATTTCGTTTGCATCCGATTTTAGATTCTAAGACCTAAACACCTTATATTGTTGATCATGCCTAATCTGCCTAAAAAACTGATAACTGCGATTCACGTACTTTAAAGGCATTATGGGTAGAATATAATAATGGCGTTAAAGATTCATTACACTCTTTATTTCCTTTCAAACGGGGACTTGTACAACTTGCCCCGTTGCATAACTTGCTCCGTTGCATAACTTGCCCCGCCTTCCCCTACACGGCATGAGAAAACATTTAATTAAGGAATTCTTTAGACCTGTTGGTTACGTAAAATTCGTTAAGGAAATTTTTTTAATTTTTCTGTGATAGTTTTCTTACTGGTCCCAGCTTTGCTAATTTGTGTCAATTTGTGCTTAGCATGGTTGCGCTTCAATATAACAGTAGAAATGCATACCACGACAATCAGTAAAAGTGTAAAAACATTCAAATTGTTGCTCAGTTGTTGCTTGTTAGCTGCTGTCATCACAATTAAAGACACATGTTCGGTAGAATATAAAAAAACACATTTAGCTACGTTAGTGATTACTTTGATTTTTGGCATTTCATAAAGAAACCACACTTTCGCTCTTTTGGAATCGTTGACTGCAATACATAATGCTACAATACTTTCAGCTTGTTATAATGTAAAATAGGTGCTCTACTCTGCTACTATAACCTGAAGTCTACTGCCGTATGCTGCCCGACCCTCCCATACAAACTTTTAACCTGTTCACATAAAATGGCAGCAAATAAATGTGCTTGACTTAGTGATAAAATATTTTGGTTAAGGTTTGTAAAAAATTGTAACATGTTTTATTTTCAATGGGACAAAGATAATAAAGCCGTACATCTCATGCCACAGTAACACAGTAGCCTAACACTAAAAATGTTGACTACAACTTGCGATGCGATAGGCTACTTTTTTCTTTTATAACTATCGCTTCCTCATGTCAGCATAATATCCCTACAAACGCTTCCAGCTAGAAGGAAGATCGTTTTGAAGTCAATGTGTTCATATCAAATTTTTCTCAACACAACAAAGTAGAGTAGGCTATAATTGTTCAGACGCTTTATTGATAGACAATAACATTGCAAATTTGAGCATCAAAATTAAATAAAAATGAGATGGTAAACATCCATAACTTTAACAATCGATTTTCATTATTTTTTTGTTAAATTGTTTTTTAACTTCTTGGCTACATAACGAATTACAAAAAGTTGATTCCTTGCTACTCACCAGGGCCGTGTTAACCGCTCCCGTACCCATGGCCGGGGAGGGCACGGTTTATTAGGAGCCCACTCATTTAATTGATTCAGTTTTATGTTTTTTAGCTGTTTAAATAAATAAAAAAGCTGCTACAGACACTCGATATTCAATAGCTTAAATCATGCAAGGCCGTATTTGCTGCTTCCCAACCCACAGCTGGGGCCCACCTCCGTGTTTGGGCTCACGCATATTTATTTCATCTAGCATTTTACGTGTAACATTTAATATGTAAGGTTTTTTTCGATTTTTGCAAATTTTTATTGCTTGCTCCGCTCGCTCCGCTCGCTCAATCACATTTCATTTACCTAACCAGCAATGTTGAGCATGCGTGGTTTTAGCAGGGGATTAAGGGAGTAAAAATTTTTTGTGTCCCAAAAAAACTTATCGAAGAGATGTAATAATCCAAAGTAAACACTGCTCTCTCAAATAGCCTGGTTAATAAACAAATTGATTAATTTTTGTGTTAATCGAGATAGATCGTAAACTCAAATGTGCCGTAAAAGTGTTATCGGTAAAGGTGAGAACACCTAATAGATTTTCAATTTCTAGCCTGCTGAAAGGCTACACCACACTTAGGCTTAAGGCTATACAAACTTTTCAAAAATAAACCATTAAAAGCCTTCTGTGGTCGCAAATGAATTTTTTTTTAAATGGTATGCTTATAGGCTATAACTTATATTTTTAACCAAAACTTCTACCCAAATCTAACTTTAATTTGATAAATTTGGTTACATATACAAAACGTGCATCTTAACGAAAAAAAAAATCAGTAAGCCTATTGCTACTAAAAATACCCAAAAGTGACAAAAACTATATTATATTTGTCAAATTTTCTGAGGGCAAACCCCCCAACATTGATTAATAGGTTTGTATTGTTTGTATTGTTGTGAGTAGCCTATAATAACACAGAGATCAGAAAAAAACACAAAAATACGTATTAAAAAAATCACACTCACAAAAAAATATTAAATAAAACGAACTGTCCTGTAGAATGCGTGGATGCCGCAACGGGGGGCTACGAAGTGACCTGGAAGGTTTTTGAGTCAAGTAGCCACCTTCGGTTATGTTAATAAAAAAAGTAGCACATTGAACAATCAAGGAAGAAGCATGATTATAAAGTGTTCTCGCGTTCACTGCGCGACCAGGCAAGAAGAAAACGGACAGATTCTATGTTGTACAAAGTTGATAAAAATGAAACATAAGTTTACAGTAGTTGCATGAATGAAAAAAAAAACACACCACACCCCCTTTCTAACTTTCCTTTTTTGGAGATTAAGCTTTGCATTGTCCATTTTTTTTTGAAAATTTTGCTTTGTTAAAGGCTGCTGGTCCTCCCTCAATTTTTTGTAATCCGCCACTGCATTGTCGCATTATTAACTTTTTTTTCTAGAAAATCATAAGAATTGTTTACGCTTTGCTAAAATGTTGAATGTAAATTTTCCCCACATTGACAGAGTTTGCGGCCCTAACTTAACGCTTTCTTATCCTATTTTATTTTTATTCTTTAAGCGCCATCACTAAACCTAGGGTCCAAAGTGGATTTCAGAAGGTTGCCAGCAAGATGATGCTCACACGGCCCCGCTACTCACTGTGCAGATTTTACTTTTGTCTCTATCATATCATCTTTTTGGCTGCATGTCAGACTACAAAAAATACTTCTTCACTGCCCTTTCTCGATGCTCATTTATCGCTCTTTTTTCGTTTCTGAGTGCATGGCGAAGTGTTTGTTATTTCCTTGCTGTCGTCTGTTGATTATTTTCTCTTGTCGCTTGTTTCACTCAATTTTAAAATTACACTAGCCGACAAAAAAAAAAATTTTTTGGTGCCAAAGATATTTCAACTGTTTTTAGTTAATTTGTGGTCGCTGATTTCGAAAATGCAGTCAGTTTTTGTCCATCAGGTCTAGTTTTCCAGTTACGGTGATTCCACTGCATACGTGCACTTATGCATAATTGCTCATATAAAATCTATTCACGAGTCAAATATATTGTCAAAAGGCATAAATCGATTTCAGCGAGCCAACAAAGAACTTAAAAACGTACACACAAACATAGGGTTAATAGGTATGGTAGCTTTTTATTCCTCACCTTGCTTAAGTGTCTGCCATAAACTTGCGCTTATGAGATCTACGAGAGTGAACTGCAAAAGCATCATCGCGTTTAATAGACCAGCAATAGTCAGCTAGCATGGTAGCATCCCATCTCCCTTGATATTTGACTTCCATCTCACTAATGTCTTGATGAAATCGCTCTCCTTGCTTGTCACTCGAACCGCCAAGATTATCAGGAAAGCAGTCTAGGTCTAGATGACTTTGCAGAAAATGAACTTCGATTCTCATATTATCAATATCTTAGAGTCTTCTGAGTAAGTTAGACACGAGCTCTTTGTAATTGGATGCCTTTTTATTTCCCAAAAAATCCTTAACAACTTTCACAAAAGCATCCCAGGCACTCAGTTCTTTTTCATTCATAGAAGGTGGGAAGTTTGGGTCTTTGATTAATATTCTGATTTGAGGCCCATCAAATATGCCGGCTTTTAACTTTTCAATTGTTAATCCTGGAAATTTTTTGCAAAAATATATCTGAAACAATTTCCATCTTTATCGAGTGCTTTCACAAATTGCTTCATTATACCCACCTTTGCTACGTAAGTTATCATGAAGTTGAAAAAGCATTACTGTGCTTGCAACACCATCATTATTATTATATTAATGTGAAGAAAAGGTAACACAATTTTTGATCGTTCCACCATCAGAGAATGAGCTTGAACATTTTTCTCGCCAGGAATCATTTTACTTCTCATAGGCCAATGTTTCCTTTTCCAATGCTGTTCTTTTGCATTTTCTCAATCAGCGCTCCAAAGTTAGTCTAAATCAGTTCAAAAACCGCAGGCACCAAAAATTGTGTCGGCCAGTGTTATCGTAGGCTACATCTTATATAATAAAAGCTACTTTCTCAATCTCGACTGTTTCGACATTGCTTGTGTAAAGTAGTTCATGGCCACCTGGAGATGCGGCCTGATTTGTCACATTTTGCAGATTTTGATTACAGCTACTGCTAGTGCTTGACTGACATTTTTTGAGATGTTTTTACTTTTTGCGGTTTCCTAATGACAAAAAACTTTTTTGTTGCCTTGGGGAAGCAATAGCAAATGAAAAAAAGTAAGTTGAAAAACACAAAATCAGACTGTTATTGAAAATTAACAGTCTGACTAAAATTTACAAAATCAAATTTTCTTTGTTTTTCAACATGTGAGGATGTTAAAATCTATTATGTCATCTGGGGAAAAGAATAAAGAAAGCGTAAAAATCTAATTTTTAGAAAAATTTATTTAAACGTTCGCCTAAAGTTAGAAACACCTGGAAATTTCTGCAAAATGTGACAAATCAGGCCGTATCTTTAGGTGGCCATGAGTAGTTAGGCGTGCTAAAATAGTTTAGTCCTTTCAGTTTTTACAAGCCGACGCCAGGTTAGAGAACTTCCCAGAAGTTCATGCTCTGAGAAGGAAGTGGTAGAATGATTTTATGTCAGTTGCACACTTTTTGCATATCACCCAAGAAGATGTCATCAGTCATCTGTCAATATCGAGAAAATTGGCTTCCTTGCCTTCCCGTCCACTTAATTTAAATCTTTAGCTACTGAGGGCAAGCCTGGATACGACTAAACTAATCGAGAAAAATGCAAAATTCCACAAACGCTTTAAATTTAAGAAGCAAGGAGATTATCCCCCTTGCCTTTTTGTTTACTTTTCAAACCTTCAGCGGTAGGCCAACAAAGCGTAAGCCTGGATGCGACAAGAAAACAAAACTCTTCAGTCAACATTCGTTATGCTGGAAGTGTGCACAATATTGCTAAATTAAAAATTTTCTTGATTAAAACATTGTTCATTTTCCCAAATGCAGTTCTTGCAATTTCTATTCGCCTCGGAATTTTATGGCCACACTTTCTATATTTAGTTATTGAATGTCCAAGATAGAAAAAAATCTTTACTTTTTGTTAATTTTCATTCTCAATTATTATAAATTGGAGTACGATGCTGGAGTATCAGATAATTTTGGGATCATCATTGATATAGTCTTTTCGCATTAATTTTCATTGAATTAACATTGTCCCAAATTTCTTGTAGATCTTCTTGCGATTTGACTAACAGAACAGTATCACCAGCATAGCTTAAATTTTTTAGGCTCAAACCGCCAACTTTTCTCCCTTTCATATTATCAACGCGCCGAAAAACGATTTATGTGTATAAATTAAAAAGACATAGAAAAATTACACATCATTGCTTAGCACTGAGATGATGTTTGTGAGGTGATGATGTTGTATGTTGTGAGATGATGTCGATTGTGAGATGATGTTGTTAGATGCTTTTTTTTCGATGATAAAATAAGATGGAGCCAGAAATGGGCAGTAGCGCGCAACTTTTTTGCTACTTTATGCTACGGTTTTACTACTTTTTTGTTGGAGTAACGGCTTCAGTAGCGGCGCTAGTTGTTTTTCAATGCAACGGTAGCGGTAGCGCGCATCATTTCTTTCAATCATACTCTCGCTACCATTTACTTTTCAATTTAAAGTAAAAAAAAATCATTTTAGGAGATTTTTTATGGAAACATTGCGTGAAAAACACAAAGCAGAAATTTCAACTATTCCGGGAAACATCAAGCCACGCTGATGCCAAGAAGAGTGACATCAACACTTAGACATGGGTTGTTTTAAATAGTATTGAATTCGAATCTATTCTAGAATTGTTTCTATTCTGTAATAATTAGGATTATTTTTGTCAAAGAAAATGATTCAAACGTCAAGTAAAGTCAAAGTATTGTTTGGAACACAAAGTATGCCCATTGAAATAAATGCTGTGCGATGTTCAATGTTCATAACTTTCCAAACCTTTTCCTGCTAACGTTGTCTCAATTTGATGGTGGTTGACTCTGCAGTGGAAACTAATAATGTGGAGACTCTCGCAATTCAGTCGCTGTTCCAATACCCATGCGATAAACAGCGTGACATCCACTGACAAGATTTTATTTTGCTCTCATTGATATATACACTAGTAATACAGTTATTCAAACAAAGTGAAACCAACCAACAAACAACGGTTTTCATGTTGATTTACCGTCTGCAAACGTTGAAACAATATAACAAAGACGGTATTTGCTATCTACTGCAGGGTATGACGCAAGAAAAATGCAGATTAATTTTGGTGTTGAAATATTGTTATTCTGAACGTACACGCCTAATATGTGCATTGTGCACTTGTTTTTGCTTGCATATGTCTTATAGTGCATGTTACATGCAAATGAATTTGTTGAATTGTTCTCTTTGCTTCTTTCATATGGATCTCAAGGTCTGAAATAAACGCTTAATAATAAAGCGCTTTGAAGCCATGCTGCTTGTTTATTGTCGATACTAAAGATATTGCAGTGCTGGTAAAAGAAATAACACTAATAACAACTCTACTTAAAGACCGTCAATTACCAAAAAAAATAATATCTAACTGATGGTAGAATCGTTTCTAGCACTAGTTGCAACGTTCATCTGATGAAAGTGAAAGTAAAAGCAACAATAAACAGGTTGGTTTATTGTTGGTAGAATGGTAATTTGTTGCATTTTCTGCGCAAACACACGATCAACAGCTCTCTTGCGGCGTTTAACGGCAAGACCAACAGCAGCTGTCGATCACAAGGTGGTTTATTCAACAAAGTAGTAGGGGAAGACCTGGGCAGTTTGAGCCACTTAGGATATATACTCACGCACTGCAAAAAGTTTTATCTGTAGAATGTTTAAACTTAGATCAACATAATGCTAACTCTATTCGCTTTAATTTTAGCCAAAGCCTTTCTGTATTTACTAACAAATATATACTTAAAAATTCACTTAAATTGTTTTGTAACTTTGGCTCAACTTACCCCGACTCCGGGTTTCACATTCATCGTCGGTTTTGAAAACAAAAGCAACCCTTTCATCAAAGGCACTACAAAAATATTTCCGTAAAAACTTAGCAGCAATACCATCATCTTAAAAGTCTTCAATTAGACCTATGTATTGGTGAGTTTTAGACAGGGGCGCCGGAACGATTTTTGAGTGGGGGGGGCAAGATTACGAAAAAAGGGCACTTTTGTTTACTAAAAGGCCAATTTTTTTCAAGTTTTAATATAAGATATAGCGATAATGCTAATCTATCAGCTCACTATGTATTGAGTAATGATAGCCTACAAGTGTCCGGTATACAAAGAAGGGCATCATGCTATATTATAATGATGTAACCTACCGTCAAGCCTTAAAGCAGCCTGCGGCCATGGCTGCTAAGTAGTGCTTGAATGACTGCCGGTGCTACCTCCTCAATCGGCCAAGTTTGGCCGCCGGTCTCTTCTAGCCAATTATTTAATTTCGCAATAGAATGATCGTGGATTGACTGACGAAAATATGTAGTATCAAAGAGTGACGCAAAATTAGGTCAGCGCGTCATAATCGCCACTGTTGCATTGTGCGGGAATATTTGTTATTGATGGAATATATCCATCTGCGATCACCAGCGATGTAAGTCTTGTTTGTCATTCCTGACGTTTATTTTAACAAAGTCTTAATCCGAAGTGCTAATTTATGTCGACTGGCAATATTGTCGTTTTTATGTCGATTCGATGTTGTCGGACATTGAATCGTTGTTAAAAAGGAGAACTAGGTTAGTTGACGTCCGAGGGGAAAACATTTTTTGATCATATTTTGCAAAAATTATACTTCTTTTAGTAATGTTCTTCACATCATTGAAATACTTATTTTATTACCTTGCCGTCATCGTCAACACATGTCGAACGTTGTTTATCGTTGCTAAACAGAATTCCAGGGAAGTGGCGAATTTTTTTTAAATCAGCCACATTGGAGACACTCGTGCGAGTGTCGTTAGAGTTAGATGGTCCCGCATCAGTACTGGATTCCTATCCCGATAAAGCAGTTATTGCGTGGTGCAACGAATCTATTGTAGGACGTCGCCCAGGCCCAGATTTCAACAACGCTAAGTGATCATTTTAGCCTTGTTGCAAGTTTAATTCTATTTACTTGTGCTATCGTTATTTTTATTTTGTCTTTTGGCTTCCAAGCACGCAGATTTGGCCGCCGAGAAGGAGCTCCCGGTAGGCCACGATGGCTGCCGAAAAAAAAAAACGAGCTTTAAGGCCTGTAGGCTACTGTGTTGCAAAATTTTGTGCCGTAAATATTATTTTGAGGCAAAACTGAAAGATTATAATCAGGCTAAGAGCGAATAGCAGAAATTGTTATATTGCAAAATGTGCAATAGCTTACATGACTTTAAAAGGGCACCATTGCCCCCCTGCCCCTCCATTTGCAGAAAAATTGAGGGCAGGGGGGCATCCGCCCCCCTGCGCCCCTGGTTTTAGAGGTGCCCTTAAAGCGGAAGAGAACAAAGTTAACAACATTGTATTCTATACTTTCTCTACTAATATTATGAAGATCCGAACCAGAGCTAAATTATTTAGAATCGTGGACAGAATAAGCTTTTTCATCATCACTGGTTACATCGGCTTTATCGAACTCTGTTGGACGTTTTCGTTTGTTCAAGGCTTTTTTTGTTTTATTCGTTCTTTCCTCTTTTTTCCTATTCTAATATATGCTTGTAAAGCCCACACTGTTTTACCGGGGCAAGTTGATTCACAAGTGGTCAAGGTGGTTGAACTTGCCCCGCTACCGCCATTTTTTTGTATTTGGTATAATTTACTATGAAAGCACTAAGCTGTTCTGCTGCTACCACGGAAAATTACTATTATAAGTATCACCTAACTATTCGATGGAAGTACATTGACCAAGTACTTATATACATCTTAAAAACATGGCAAAAATATTTTCAAAAATTTTTCAAGACGACCTCATTTTCATAAAAACAGCCTTCACTAGCTGTTAAATCGAAAATGAACGAGAAAACCAAGTTTCAAACACGTGGTAATAAACGTGCGAATGTATTGGTGGCGCTATTGAGTTAACAATCTACTTTGTTTTCTTGTAATGAGGGTGGATCAACTTACCCCGGTGGCTCAAATTGCCCCGGTCTCCCCCCTAACTCTCACTCCTGGTCAAGGCCGTTCCAGTGACAGAATGCACTTCCTTAAATGGACACTGCTTATAGCATGATTTAACTCCATCAAGAAGTCAGTTAATTGCCTGTCATTGAAAAAGTAGTAAAATATATGTATGATATCACTTAGGCTGCATTGTATAACCATTTGATGACCAAGTGGCTTAAATCTGCCACATTTTTTTTATTTGAGGAAGTTTTCACTTCAGCACGTATTGTCGGCAACTTTGAAATTACCTATGTCTGTCATGCAACTGTCAATAAACTTCTTCAAACAGAACCGCGAACTCAATCGATTGTTTTTCATGTTTACAAAATATCTGCAAGTATATGAACTCTTTATTTCACTAACAAGTTTTAAGAGTATTTCTTCAACGATTTGAATCTGAAAAATGACAAGCTTGCAAAAAAAAAGATATTCCAAATACTTATCAAGTTTGATTGTTGGATAATTCTATGTCGTTGGGCTGAAAAGAACTCTTTTAACAGTTTTGCAGACTTGTAAAAGCTTTGAACCACTGACGAAGGCCGTTCACCGAGATTGACAGAGTAAACTTTCCGTACGAAGTTCAAGTGTTGCTGTCTGTGAATCATTTCATCTACTATAGTTGCCACTGAATGGAGAGCTGTTCTTGAAATGTATTGCTCACACGCACATTCGCACAGCCCAAAGAGACGAACCAGAGCTGCCTGATCTTGCTGCTTCTTCGTTTACTTGGTCGTGCACCTAGCGACGCTATCCGGACAGGCATGCATGAAAATATAAGCAGTGCAAAAAAGTGAATTTAAACACGTTTTTAAGCAGTGAGACGATAAACTGCCCCCTGTGGAACTCCTTGTTAAGGCGCATTAAAGTTGAATCATTTATTAACCCTGGAGGTTAAGAAAGATCTGCCCTGTACAAAAACAACCAAATACGTTTATTGTTAACGACATAAGGTAATGGCTCGATAACCACAAACCGTGTCTTCTTGAAGTAGAAAATGTAACTATTTTTTTTGGTTTGTTTAAAATCTAATAAATTGTAATTTGTATTAACAAACAAAATGTTGTGAAAAGAATATTTTCAGCTCATCATAGTTGCAAGTTAATTTTGTACCTTTTTTTTTAAGCATATTTCGATTCAACGTGGCTTACCTCAGACACCTATATTGTATTGCATAATTATTGTTTTCAGATTTCTTTGATTTACTTTAAATCAAAGCTATTCAGTTTTTTTTGAAATTAGGTTTGCACCATAGCATTAGTTGAAAGTAAAAAAAAAATTAGAACTTGAATATTATTATATTTGTATTTGTTATTTGAATGGATAAAATGTGGATTCATCCAACAAAATTGAGCTATTTGAATAGTTCGTACTTCAATCATTTCACAATGCCAAATTTGCTTAGGTTCATAGATATCTCGGTGACACAATAATGTTTCAAATCATTTCGTTTCGTTATTCATTCGAAACGAATCGAAACGCACAAGAATCTCAAAATGCAGAAAATCTTAAGAATTCATTCTTCAAACTGTTCTTGCAGTTTTTTCTTCAATATGATGTAGGCCTAATTACACAGTAGCGAAAGGTTTTGCAAGATTTTGCTTTTTGAAATGACACTTTCTCGAAGTATTGTGCCAAAAGGAAAAGTAATATATTAATAAAGTTTATTTGCATCAGACCAATAGGTCCATATTTACCACTGAACATGCAAAACAAAAAACGATACATTTAAAAAATATGATAAGCACAAAAGCGCAGTTCATGGACAATGCTGTAGTGGAGAATTGTCAATACGTAAACCGCGAATGGCACCATCAAACTACGACGATTTGACAAGAGTGTCAGAATTGCAGAGAGCATTCATTAACAATTTTGTGAAGATTGACATCTACATAAAAAGTTGTAAAGAGATTAGCGAAGTTTTGTTTTGACTTTTATAGCAATCAGGTTCAGATAAATTACATTTGGAGGATCGGCTTAAACTGAACAGCGACCTAAAAACGGATCGTAAACATGTTTCAGGGAAACATTACCCCTGTCAACGCTATTGCCTTTATATGCAAACAAATTTCTCAACATCTTCTACAACAAACGTTGGTATGTCCAAATGCAATTAATTCCTAGGAAAATTAGCAAGGGCGTATTTGAGCCGCATCAATTCAAATTTTTCTCGATTTTGTTTTGGTTTTTTAGCTACGAAGATTTTACGTCTCATTGTTTCAAACAATGAAAGAATCTGCATCAGAAAGTTTAATTTCACTTTGTTAACAATGTCAGCCTTGATAGTGATATTAGAATCAGAACATTTAGATTCTAGAAGAATTCTAGAAGAATTGTCACATCATTGATTTAGCACCTTTGCAAAAGTCATCTTTCATCTGGTAATGGTTGACGTATATTCCATCAATATTCAACAGTTTAAATCATTTTTCGATCAAAATTTATTGAAGCTACTTTTTTCTCAGCTGACAACTTTAGTCACTTGAAACGCACCGCCTTGCGTCGTAATCAGATTACTTTTCAAAATGGCGTTCGCTATGCTGATGTAATAGAACAGGACCACCTAAAATGTTGACATCACACATTAGCAGCAGTAAGTTGTAGCGTGAGAAGGGTGACAAAGCTTTTTGCAGTAAAAATATAAAAGTTTTATTCAGCTGTTAGACGTCATTGATGATTGGTTGAAGCATTTAGTAAAATATAATCCTGACTTAATAACATTGTAACAGCTTGCACTTCACAAAAATTTAATGTTTTTGATTTCCTACGTTTTTTAGCAAATTGTTGAACAGTTTGTTGCAAAGAACTTTCTTCGTTTCAAAGATGTTAGAATGAGCTCCAGGTACGGGATTAAAGGCTATTACATTCATGAAATTAGACAGCTATAATTTCAAAAATTTGTTAAAAATTATTACAAATAGATTAATAGTGGAAAGAAAAAAGCTGTACTGTTAGTGGTTGCCAAAATCAAAATGTTGAAAAATTTGCTAAATGCAATAATTGAATTAAAGTTGGTTTTAGCGGCAACACTCGCGCTGTTTTTTCTTTGTTTTTTTTTCAATAACACGTCAATAACGAGAAAGTCAGCCAAAGTTTGTGCAGCGTTCTATAACTTGTTTATTCTTCTTTTTTTAACTTTACTGTTATCAGCTAGGGTTTAGAATTAAAAACTGGTGAATCCACAATGTTTTTTATTATTTAACAGCGCATATTAAAAGCAGTTTGTAGTGGAGAGTAGAATAACAAAGCATGCGTCTTCACTGTAATGTCATTAAGCAGTTAGTTTCAATCAGGACATTGGTTTGCTGATTTTGTGGTTTTTATTACTGTATTTGGGGTAGGAAAAAGTAAACGACAAAAGATTGTAGAAGACAGGTCCGAATCCAGTTTAGTTGATTTTAGTTTGTAGGCCTATTGGAATGAGCCACTGAGCCTGTTTCTTCTATTATAACCTAATTTAATACCTCACATTAAATTTCTTATAGCCTACTACATCTTTATCACTTTAATTAATGCTTTTTATAAGTGTTTTTTTTTAATCTTTATATGAATCGTGCAGAAAGAGACTACCACATATCTATTGGAAGTTATCAGAACTTTTAACCCACTTTAAGGCCGTTGGTTTATTACAGTTCAGTTCAGTTTGTTTTATTTCTGACCATCACAACGAAAAAACAATATATGACAGACATAGCAGAGGTCTAGAAAAAGGTAGAAGCGACAAAACGCGGACGTTATAACGTGAATGATACCAAAGCAGAACAGTCAGTTTAAAATATGGCACGGACGCAACACTTTAATATTATACTATATAGCTTTGTGTCAACTTAGATTTGATACTTGCTTAAAAGTGTTTTGCAAGTTCGATATCCTAAATTTGGCACTCACTTTGGTGAGCTCCAGCAATGAAATCACTTCATTGAACTAAGGTTGTTTGTCATCTCACTCCAACCAACAGGTGCTTCAGACTGTGATCATTATCGACATTCCCTTCCCGAATGCTTCAATATCTTTGCATGATCACACGCATGTAAAACAACCAGACTCTTTATCAAACATTTTGTTATGAATCCAGTCATAAATATATCTATGTCTCAGACTAAACAACAAAAAGATAGCTTCTTATAGCTGTTTCTTGAAAACTTATTATTTTTTTTTGAGCAGCTTGCTAGATTTGAGTTATTTTAACTTTTATGTTTGATTTGCGATGTCAATTTTTGAACTTGAAATAAAATACTAAAAATGGCAGAAAAAGACTCAGAAATAGTGAAGACAATTACTCCAGTTATGTCATCAAGAGCTAATGCATTTTCTATCGAAGCCCTCATGTCACGTGACAGCAAAAAAAGCGCTATTTCTAAGTCCAGTGATTCAACATTGCTTGAAGCAAAATGTGTGGAAAGCACAAAAAGTAAGTATTAAAGTTTGTTTGTTTCTATTGATTGTACAATAACTTTCCATTTTAATAAATCTAAACCATTATTATTATTTTTTTAAAACAAACAATAAAACTATCCCATCAAAGGCTTTTGTTAATACCAGACAACATTGTTGTTCCGCTAAACGCGATAATTGTTTTTTTTTATTGCTTCGGGTGCCCACATCCGTAAAAGTTGTATATTTATCAGGAGCGAAGGTTTGAACCAGATTGTTGACAATTGCATGATGATAGCCAATGTTACATCAGCGCAATACGATTGTCTGTCAACTACAGTTTAAAACACATTCTTCCAATAACTTATCGGATTGTAAAAGTGACTTCATCTTCTTTATACCCATAAATGGTATAATGCTAAATCTACAAATTATATTTTATTTATTATCTAGTGTATGAAGTGGCCATTTTGTGACCGGTGTTTACTTTTTCTCTAAATGAAGCAGGGAGTTTTGAACTGAAAGACCAACGACAAGCTGCTATCTACTGGTTTCAGGTTGTAGTCTCAAAAGTGACAACTAATTATTGGGTGATAACAAGATAGAGTCTGATAAACCCTCGTATTCAAAAGCTAAAACGACACCAACAACTTTTTAGAGTAACAGCAATCAGATTATAACAGTTTTGGAAACTTTGTCGTCGTTACCTGGAAGGTACAGTAGGTTGTTTGTTGTTTAATCATTCATCAAATCAATAGCAGCTGTTGGTTTAATCAAAGATAATATTTTTCATAACTTGGAATTAGTTGTCAAGCCTGATTTGAAAAAGAATGCACTCGCCAACATCGACAGCGATAACTTTTACGACGAGACACGTCAAGGCGAAATCCCCGTGGAAACCGTCACCGCCCCCGAAGAATGGCCTGCGTCGTTTGAGCCAAAACATCCCGCTTTGGCAGAACTGAATTGCATTCTTGAAACTAAAGACTTGTGGCACAAGTTCAATGAGTTAGGAACAGAAATGATCATCACGAAATCAGGAAGGTGACAATTTCTGTATAATATAAATATAAACAAAATGATCTGGTTGAAGATTTTCTATAAAACAGATATTGGCTATTAATGAGAAGTATAAAAAAGCTTCATACTTTTTGCAACATCGTTAGAGTCCTGCTTAATTTTTCGGAAATGTTTTGTTCAATTATTAAATATGCTCTGGAGGCGGATTTCGAACAAAGTTAGTTCAATAAAAATCGAAGAGCTGGAGTCACTCATTTTCGCCCTTCTCCTCAACTCTATACTTTGTATGTTACATAACGTAAAACATGCTACACCGGCAACTGACGGACAAGAAATCTGGCACATCTTTAATTTACTAATGAAATTTTTTTTCAGAGTTGATTAAAAGTTTTAGTAGTTCAATATTTTCGGCGTTGAAAACTAAAACAAACAAAAAAACATTTATTTACAGACGAATGTTTCCCACGGTCAGAGTTTCCTTCTCAAAAGCAGACATTAGTCAAAAGTACATCGTTATAATGGACATAGTTCCGGTTGATAACAAACGATACCGATATGCTTACCATCGATCAAGCTGGCTTGTGGCGGGTGAATGTTTGATAAATACGTTTAAACATAATGTCCTTGAGTAGGAAATTTTTGGCCAAAAACTGAACAATCAAAAACCACCTTAGTCTAACTACGGTCTAGCTATTGTAGACTATCAACGTTTTAAATATTTGCCAACCTCTATCTTATATATACTATAAGCAATTTACTTTAACCCATTACGGAATGAAAACCAAGTAAGTTAATAAGTAGAGGTCTAAAGCAACAAGTTTTTCACACAACAGTTGATCTCAGTTTCATACCTTGTCAATTTTACCAAGTTCTTTGTAAACCTATGCGAAGGTAAAAATTAGGCTGAACTAGCCTCCTCATCACATTAAGGTTTACCGTGGTTGGTTTCAAAGAAAACCTTTCAGTGCAAAAATTTATTTTGTTTAAGTTTCTGCATCGACAGATCTCTAAAATCTGATTACAAATGGCGACATAGCCTGCATATTGACAATATTGACAAATAGCGACATATTGACAATTCACTGTGCGGATAATTTAGGGATGGACACTGGACAGTTGTTTCTGCTTTTTGGCCATTTTTAGTGTCCTCCTTCGTCGTACGAATTTATCATTCATATTTATCAAGACTGCGGAGATAACGGTACATAATACTTTACAGGCAAGGCTGATGCTCCCATTTCCCCGAGGCTTTATATCCATCCCGATTCTCCTTTAACAGGGACTCAGGTATGCAAGCAAATGTGCTCTTTTGAGAAACTGAAATTGACAAACAATGAATTGGACCAAAATAGTCATGTGAGTGCCTGAACATGAGGATTTGAAAAAGTGTTAGCCTACATATTGAAACTAAAAATAAATTATCTTTAAAAGGTAATCAGGATTTCTGTTTAATTTGAAGATTTTCTAACTTTTGGGTTTATTTTCTAGGAATTATCCATGTAAGTAGGTTATATTGTGCCTGTTGAGTGCTTGGGTGTGTGGACGGCTCCCGGAGCGGACGCACTAATGATGAGTCAGATAACATTTCCATTTTATATCGGAAAAAATGTAAACCTGCAAAGTGTAATGGTATCCACTTTGAGTGTGGCGTGAAAAAAAAAGTTGTTGTTGGACAAAGAATTTCCTGACACCAAATTTTAGTTTGCTTGCTGTATTTTGAGACAAAGATTGTTTCAAATTATGTGCTAAAATCTTACTGTCTTTGATTTATATGTTACACGTTCTTTCTATAATTGGGTCTTCTTAAAGCAGTTAAATCGTTAAAAGTTAGAAAATCTATTTGAAATACATTTCCTTTTACTCTTCTTACAAGATAAAAGCATTGAGAGCCAAGTAGAGAAACTAATTGCACATGTAATCGAATTTAAATCTTGCTGTTTATAGCAAATGCATGCATTGACGATTCGATTTTTCACCCTTACCACAAAGTTAAACTGTTTCGAAATCGTTTCAAAATTGCTTAACTGTCGCTTTAACCTTCCTAAAAGGTGGACGAATGCGAAGAATTGTCAACACTTTATCGGACAAACTTACATTGGACGGCCTGGAAAAGATATGAGATGCCTTAGTTATCTGGCAAGGGTGTGTTAACAGCTTAACGCGTTCCTGAAAGAGTCTGTTATGGCCACACATTAGTTCAGTGATTAATTGTCTACTTAACTCTTATCAATGCTGGGCTGTCACCAATGTATTGCTTTCACACTTTTCTCTGTATCAGGGATTAAAGTGTCGTTTCAAAGGTCATCAATCAACTATGTCTATTTTCTACGTCAATTGCATTCTGGGCATATTATATCAGGCTGGTAGCTCTACAGCTGTCAACAGAACTTAACGCTTCATTTTGTGTAACATTCAAAGCAATTCTTAAAGTTTTATAAAGTTATTAAAGCCCCAATCAAACAAACATGGAAGACGTCATACTCGAGTTTCACCAGCGGCATCATAAGCGGTACAAATCCCGAAGTTGAGCTGAAAGTTCGATTCCCGACCAAGACACATGAGTATCCACCACTGATGACCCCAAACAATTGTGAAACTCGAGTATGGCGTCTTCTATTTTTGTTTGGTCGAGGCCTTAATGACTTCACAAATTCTCACATCCCCTTCAAAATTTTATAACCAATGCACTGATTAGTGTGAATTACATTTTGTTATGTTTTGGTGTCACAAATCTTTTCATTGATTCATTTTCGGAAGAGTATTCTACTCGGAGTACGGTATAATAGCCTTGTTGAAGTAGAAAAGTGTTTTCTGGAACTTGGTTGTAGTGTTGCGTGCAGAAATTGCAGTAGTAATTTTTATTTGTAATATAGAGTTATTTATATTGTGTTTCGTCGCAGATCTAGAAACCATTTTTTTTTTGGAGGGGCACCAAAGTTTTAATAAAGCAAAAAAATTAATAGATAATGGACAATGCAAATGTTAGGCTCAAAGCAGCGAAATTTTGACTTGGATCTGGATTTTCCCCTTAGATTCGTTATGCTAACCAACAGTGTTTATACAGAAAATATGGTTATTTTAGTGAAGCTGCTTTTTCAATATTGACTGATGGAATGATGATTCATCTATTTAACGGAGAAAAAATGAGTTTTACTCTTGGCTGTTTCCAATATACGTCAAGAAAGAATTACGCCATTATTTTAAAATGTTGCATTAATTAAGAATATGCAGCAACAATATTTCTACCAGGGTTTTCACAAGAAAATGTTATCTTTTATTGGTTTGCAAGCAATGACATCATTATTGACGCAACAAGCAGTGATGAAAGTGTATGACATCAACAACCTATTGTAGATAAGAAGGGAAGAAATAGCACAAGAGATTATGAGATGTCTTCCACCAAGAGTGATGAATGGTTGTTACCATTAAAATATGTCAACAGTTCGTTGCTGTGAAGCAAAGGAAACGGCTGCTTCAACAATTGCAACAATGTTTCCATAAGTTTGGTTTCGACCAGCCTTTGTTGTAATGCTTTGACGCACTTTTTTTTTTATTTTTTAGCCGATTGGCGCCTTCAATACAATACGTGGTGCTTAATTCAACTCAGAAAATATTTACTCTTACCGTTTAAAGTTAGACGTATTCCAAAGGCTTCCTCCAAATGAAGCTATCACACCGATCCTCTGCCTCAGACAAGATTATTTCTCAAATTTTACACCCTGTTTTCCTCTCCTTAAAGTTCTAATTTCGTAAATTTCTTTCTTGAGCCGTCTCAAAATGTGCCAAAAATATGGAGAATAGGCTGCAGTAGTTCATTATCTAGTCCAGCACATCACTCGCCCGTGGCGCCCTACATCTTTCGAAGAAAACCGCTTGGTGTCTGTGTAGAAGATCATTGTAGATCACCTCACTCTTCGACTGGCATAGAGGATTACTTAAAAGCTGAAAACAAAGCTATAGAACTGTTTTTTGTTAGATATGACAGGACAGCTGCTTACCAGACCGTGCGATTACAATGCTTTACGCCATAACAACCTAATTTGCAAGTTGACAAACACATGATTTAAATCAGTGGTTTTTAATATTTTGTAGTCACCGACTGCATTGAAATTTATCTTGATTACCCTTAAACACGTGGGCCAATTAAGAATAACCCCAAGTGAAAGTTAGCTACAGTATGCTATAAACAGTTTTAAGATAACAATATAACTATCGGCCAAAATAAACTAACTAGCCTACTGTATTAGATAAATTAACTAGTGTATTGGATAAAACTATTACTTATTAAACTAACAAAATAACTATTAGATAGCTATAGAATTTTTAGTTCTTGACTTTTAGTAGCCTACCCTTTTTCTAAAAATAACTCATATATGGACCTGATTGATCTATATGGTCATTGGTCATGCAACTAGTCAGCAACAGGAGCTTGACTTTTACAACTCTAAAACTCCTGAAAAACGGCGACGCCTCATGGTTCAGTCGTAGCTCCACTTTTTTAACATAACAGTGCCACACCCATCAGGACTTGACCAGCAATCGCATGATTCGTAATTTTCTCACGTCTGTTCACCCTTTTTGTGTAACTTCGTTAGATGTCCTAATATACACACTTTGAGCAAGAACATTATAAATAATGGCTTTTATACGGTGTCAGACCGCTCAACCATGCAAAAATGAGTGGCAGCTTTTTCCTTCCCTAAGTGAAGCGCTAAGACGGAAGTAGGCTATATAATGAGTGAAACATCTTTCATTTTCCAAACTGAACACGGGATTTACTCATCTTGGATGACAAGACTAAAAGACTGACTGTTTTGTTGGCCTCTCAGGATAATAAGAGAAATTGTTGATCACCATGATGGGGAAGAAAAATAATAGTTCTTGAGCTCCAGAAATTGAAAGAACGACGATTAAACAGTAATTCAGTTTGAATAACTTAGAAATAAGTTGAAAATTGATTAGATATATTCTGTAGTTTGCAATGAAAAAGCAATAATAAAAACAACGTCTTAGAAAGGTTTTTCGAGAGTCGAAATCTATATGTCTCGTTTTTGCATTTCCAGGTGATTTTGAACTCTATGCACAAGTACCAGCCACGTGTCCACGTGGTTAGGAAGGATGACAATTTGACAAATTTTTCAAATCTACAGAAAGATGAATACAAGACCTTCATCTTTCCCGAAACGCGGTTTACAGCAGTCACAGCTTATCAGAATCAGCTGGTAATTTTGGCTGCAGTAGACCACCGGCTTGAGTATTGTTATCGTTAGCTATAAGTATTGTTCACTATTGTAGTAAACTAAAATTGTAAAAAAATTGAAACGGTCAATTATTATCTTAATATCATATTGTATGGCCTAGTTCAAACAAAACGTTAAAAGCATTATAGCATTTCCCTTGAAATGAAGTGTTTCTGATCCGAGAAAATTTAACAAATATCATTAAACGCATAATTTTTCGACGGCATTTGTTTATTGGTTTTCTTTAACTTCATTGCGAGATAACATCTACTAAAGCGGCATTGTCCTATAACAAGGAATATTATAAATTCTGTCTTTCAGATCACACGACTAAAGATTGACAGCAATCCCTTTGCAAAAGGTTTCCGTGACTCATCAAGGCTGAATGAGTATGAAAGGTGGGCTATAGTCTACATAGAACAGGCTTTTTGAAGTTGTGTGCTTGATATGTTTCATGTTTTGTAAATTACTATGTATTATTTCATTACAATAACTCAACACAGCCCAATTGACTATTATGGACCTAAACAGTTCGGAATGATTTTGGAAATGGCAAACTGTGAAAGTTAGCCTACAACATTTAATCAATTATTATATTTAAGATTTTTCATTTCATATTACTGCATATAGAATTTTTGTTGCGTTTTTTTTATTGCAATTATCCACGAGCTTATCTATGAAAGCATTTAACTGGTGTTGATATGCAACGAGAATTTATAAAAAATCTGTTTTCAGAATAGTTTTCTTTACAGTGTAGAACATTGATTTCCAGACTTACTGTATGTGTCTGGTGTATCTCCAGGATATTTTTTGGAAATTGTTTTATTTTAAGAAAAGTAGATTACAAAAATTTAAAAACTACAATAGTGGCATTGAGAAATGATAATGAGAATACAATTACACCACAAAAGTTAATGAAAAAATTGGTAATATTTTGCTCTCGAGATTTAAAACTTTGCAGGCTTGACCAAAAAAAAGTTGAAAACCATTGATTTAGAGACATAAATTTTCACATAATTGCTCATGACTTGTCATTTGCTCTGTGAAGGCTGAAGCAAACAGTCTAAACAATTCGATCAAACTTTATTTGCAAAACCCAGAAAAGTCAGCAAAATAAATTGAATAAACGTTGCCTTAATGCCCAGAGAAAATGAAACCACGTTTAATTCAAAATGTTTATTAATAAACATATCTCCAGGTGGCCATGATAAACATTATTTTAAAAAATCATATAACCAACAAAAAAATATGAAAACGTTATTGCAATGTTAAAGTATGAAAGAATACGTAGTGATAAAGTCGTCTTTACAACATAGAATAGGTTACAAGGAAACAAAAATGCAATTTCGAAATTTTAATCAGTAAAAGTTGAACTTGATTAAAGTAGGTAGTTTTCTATCTAGATTATGTTTCAAAGTATTGAATTTATTTCCATTTATCAATAAAAAAATTCTTATTTTTGGGAAAATGCAGTCAGTTTATTTTCTTTTTGTCTCATTAGTCTTATCTAAGTTGGTTTCGCTAAAGTTTTTTTATATTGCCAGCGTAGTTGACATTTTTAACGACGACTAAAGTAATTGAGTATTTCTTTTGATTTACAGTATAAATCAATAAAAAATCTTATTTTTCTTTCTCACTCTTCCAGAAGTGCTAAAGTGAAAGCAAAGAAAAAACATTTTCAAAACAAACAACGAACAATTTCCTTAAGTGCTAAATCAGAGCAGTTAAAAGGGTCAAGTTTCTAAAAGCTGCAAAATTAAACATAATTACGATGCCCAGTCCATAAATAATTAATCAATTTTTCAAACCGATAGCGATCAAAAAGTCAATTTTTACTCGATTAGTTTAGTCTGCATTGACACGTCACGCCTTTTCAAAGCACTTGCCAACTACATGGTTGCCAAAGTGAAAAACTTTTGTCACTTTAACATTTGATCAATGTTTTAAAAAGTTACAAAACGACGCTCGATAAAGAAAAGTTTCGAAGCAGCCTTTTTTGCTTACAATGGCTCCCTAAAGACCAAACAACGACACGAAAAAACTTCAATAAAAAAATAAAACACTTAATTCTCTACTTTCGTTCATACGCTAATGAATCCATATCTTGTCTACGCCAAAGAAGTGAGCTTAGCGGGAGGGCGGGGTCTTAAAGAAGGCGTTAACTTCGTTACTGTCGACCGAAACCTTTAGCATGAGTTGATAGAATTAGAAACGATTTGAAAGGTACCGATAAAAGCCGCCGCTTTTTGATCAGATTATTTGCGCATTATTCGATGACACCTTTTGTAAGTTTTAGCGGTAGCTGACAGAGATTAATTTATTTTAATGTTCAAACTAGTAGCGGATCTAGAAAAAAAATACTGGGGGCACCAGAGTCAAGTCGAAGCAAAAGTGTTTTAAGTAAAATAAACAATATAATATTTGAAAGAATATTGATGCTTAACCCTATCTGTAGCGACACGGGGTTTTATGAGGACGCTCCACTCCAGTAGTGAAATATTTCACAGAAGGAGGTATGCTAGAAATGTGAAATTTCTTGACTTTTAGTTTTTATTCTTTGCGAATTTTCTAAACCTAAACTGGTCATTTTTCTACCTTCCTGCCCTTCACAATAAGCATTTCGTCTCAGTTGGCTAGACATTTTCGTACAATGATAGTTATACATATTATGTTAATGTTATTGCAATATAAACGTTAGTGCAATTAATTTTAATTGTAAAAACGCCCAAAAATATCTTATATTTATGAGCAAAAGTATTTTTTGTTTGGTTTAGCATTGCTCTATGCTATAATTCAAAAATTTCAATTTTGAAACTATTTTTGGAAAATTAAAATATAAACCAACTTTCTGACGTTTTTTTCATCTTAACAATAAATTTTTGGGTAAAAATTTAATTTCTATACGCCCAATACACATGGCTATCATCTTGTAAAATATTTTGGCTCTGGGATTTTCATGGCTCCCGTTATTAGCGATTAATTAGCACGGGGCTAAGATAGCCGGTGATGTAGCCAGTAAGATAGGGTCAAACAATGAAAAGATTGTTACCAAATTTGTGATTTCGCAGTTACCCTTGCAGTTATTATATTATTATTATAACCCTTAAGCAAGAGCGTAAATAAAACAACACTGAAAAACTGCTAGAAAGCAGCCAATGGTTGGTTTCGCTATTCAAGACATGAGAGCCTTCCTCGCGGCTTGGGACACAAACGAGCATGCAAAATAGTTGATAATAACTTTTTCTACGGTACAGTATGTTCCTCTCTAAGTAAGTTTTAGGCTTTGCCCATTGCTAATGATTTTTCACTAACTTTTGTTTTCCACTTTTAGTAACATTTCCCTTTTTTCGATATGGCTTAAATGCAACAAATCATGATTCTACAATAAACCGATTGTGCAAACCAAACACGTTAAGACTAAAATCGACAATTAACAGATTGGTCCAACCAAACACCTTAAGACTAAATTTTAACTTTATTCTTTTTGTGATTATCTGAAATTATAAAAACCCGAATTATTTGTTGTAATTTTGCGTCACAGTTTGTTAAGTTTTTTTTTTTTTTTTAAGTCCACATTGTGAACAGAAAGTTCTTGGACTTTTGTTCATTTTATGATTAAACATATTTAATGCCACTTACATCAAATAGTATTTATTGTTTGATTGTCACCTTTTAATATGCTAAATATCTTGGTAAACTGTCTAAAATTTAGGTCTAATTATAAGCATTAATTGTAAGGTCTAAAATGAGCCAAAGAGAAGCCATCATTCAGCTCCATCGCGCGGGGAAAACCAACTTTGAGATCATTGGGCGTTTAAAAGTTGCCAAATCCACCGTTTATCATGTTGTGAATAGATTTAAGAATCTTGGTACATCTGGCATCGTCATAGGAGTGGAAAACCTTGCACTGCTCGAACAAAGAAGTAGTTAAGGCTACGCGAGGAGGAGAAACCCAAAAAGATCAATCGGTCAACTGGCCAAAGACGTGAATGTGAGCAACACTTCAATGAGAGCCATTGTTGAAAATGATCTTCAGTTGTCTCCTCAAAAGATGAGAAAACGGCAGTTCCTTACACCTCTCCAAAAGCAAAAGCGACTTGAAAGAGCACAGATTCTTCTCAGAGAACTGAAGGCAGGCATAGCATGGCAAGAGATCATTTTTTTAGATGAAAAACTCTTTACAAGTTTAGCTCATTTCAGTAATCATAATGACAGAATTTGTGCAAAGTCTTCAGCAGATATTAGCCTAAAGATTCTGAGAGAACAGTTTACCGCCGTCGAAAACCGTCTTCTGTCATGGTGTTGGCCGCCATCTCCAAAACTTGGAAGTCTTCTCTGATTTTCGTGGAACAATAAGTTAAAATCAATTCAGATCGCTACATCAACAATATTTTCATTCCAGCCCTTGAAGAGATAGAAACATTACATAGATCAGCCTTTCACATTCCAAGAAGGTGGTGCACCATTCCACACCTCAAGAAAGACTCAGGACTGCTGCTCACTTCAACTTCCAAGATTCTAGAGCAAGGAAATGTGGCCTTCCTCATCGCCTGATTTGAATCTCATGGACTTCTGTGTGTGCTCGTTATTGGAGGCAAAAGCCTGTTCCATTGCTCACCCAAGTGTTGATGCTCTGAAGCAATCACTCCTGCGGAAATGGGCTAAAATACCTCAGGATGAGCTACGTGTCTCGGTCGAAAACTTCCGACAAAGAATTGAGAGAGTTATCCAAGTGAAGGGCGGCAGCATTGAAAATAAATGAAGAAATTTCTTTTTAGTATTGTAAGCTCATATTGTGATATCTTTTTGATGAAATTTTATTTAATCGTTGATAAGTTGGTCCAAGCACTTTCTGTTCACCTTGTCTACAATACTGTATATGTTTATATGCTTCATCAAACTGTATGAACTAAGACCTTCCTCAAGTGAAAGGTCATTCCAAAGTTATGACAATCTATTCGTGTTGTCAAATTACTGTATTGTTACGTGAAAACCTAAATTCACTCTAAATAGCTTATACAATAAATCTGATAGGTCCTTATATCGAATGTTCTTTCATTGCTTTTTTAATAGTTCCAATAGTGTTGCTAAATTTGTTGCAATAATGTTCATTTTTACATTAAACTTGTTGTGAGTCAGGCAGGCCTACACTTTTAGAAAATCTAACTTATGTTGTTATTTCTGTGGGCCAAAAAACTTTGGGTCCACAAACCTTGCATTGTCGCTTGTTGCTTCTTATCTTGAACAAGCAAAATCCTGATCTGACATGATCGTAATTATTGGAAATCTAATTTGCTGTGTTTTCGGTCAATATAATCCAATAATTTTCTATTTGCTTCCTCTTGCATCATGTTAACAAGCTCCTGCTAAACTGTTCACTTTCTTACAACGTTTGAGCTGAAAAATAAGCTTGATCGATTGATTTCATGGGTGACACACGCACAAAAAAATTCGAAGAGCGTTTTCGATTTCATAAGATTACCGCACGGTAAACATGGCATTAATGGTAAATTTGGTATTAAATGGCATTTCAGGAAAGAGCAAGAAAAAGGGTCAAAGCTGTGTTTCATGTTATTTATTTATGTCAAAACAACTTACAGTAGGCTGACTCTAAATAAATTGATTTTAGTTTCAAACTTATTGGCTTGGTCGGTTTGGTTTGGTTTTGAATCTGTATCCTCGCACTGATAAAGCCTTGTTGGGTTATTCCTGGTAGTTTCGCATACTTGTAGAGGCTCTTGACTCAAGGCCTGTTACCGAGATTGACAGAGCGAAGTTTTCCGATTGTTGAAAAAATGTTGTTGCCGGGGAATCATCTCATTCCCATCCACTAGTTGCCGCTGAATGGAGAGCAGTCCTGAAATACGTTGTTTAAGCGCACACTCCGAGAGCCGGACCAACGCTGCGTGATCTTGAATGAGGCGCCTAACCACTCCTAACTGGCTACAATTTATGATATAAAACGATGTTGAAATAGCAATCATAATTAATACTGAACTCAAACTTTAATTCCAGCACATCGGTGGAGTTTTACTCGCTGATTCAAAATGTCTGATGTATGGTTCTTAGCCAGGTTTCATGCTTGTGAAAAATGTGAGCTAGATAACGAAATTATTTGTCATTAAATTAACTCACCTCCGTTAAATGCTCCTCTTGAGATCCTCATGAGCTTTCTTTCATAAGTATGAATATGTCAATGAAGGAATGAATGTGGGCTACATTTGAATTTACGCTTTGCAATGGCAAATGTTGTTCAGATGCCACCACATCACCAAACAGTAGGCTACTATAAACAAAACGTTGAAAAAATGCACAATCACCAACAATTTGCTTGCAGGGACTCAGTGGATGGAATGCTTTGCGATACTCGACTGGTGCAGCCCACTACTACCGCTATGCGGCTCATTCTGCAAGAGAGATCTGAAGGTGGTAAAAATTATAGGCTTAGGCTACTTGAGAAACAATTTCAATAAATGAAAACTGCTCTTAGGTAATTTCATAATAGTAATTAGTCTTCTACGTAAATGCTTTTTATATGAATCAGTTTAGCATTTATCTGGCTTAGCCATATTAAGAGCATTTATTTTAAAGCCTCGGTGGATGAAAGTTTTTTTTTTTGGATAAAACGACCTTATTTTTTTTTGATATTTTACTATAGTGAAGCCAAATTTGTCGACCTCGCTATTACTGTAAAGCTTTTATCTTTCGATAAAGTACAGTGCTTTGTTTATGTTGCAATCACTTGAGATGAACAAAAATTGGTCTAACTGAACATTTTCCTTGATGAAGCTACGTGTTCGTAATGAAAGCTTCCACTTCAACAAATCATACAAATTAAGTTGAAAATAATAATATTTCCAATACGACCGTCTCTTGTTTGGTAAACTCCTGAGTATAAACCTTACACCAAGAAGAAGAAGAAGAAGACCAAGAAGTGATTGATTTGCAAAACGCTGCTTTTGTTTTCCAGCTGCTCAAAGGAACGTGGATCGTTCTCACCTTCACAACAACCAAGACTTTCAGAGATTGATGAGAAACTTAGCCATGAGTAGATTGGAATCAACTTCTTCTCATCCAGTCTTCACACCTTTTCGTCCAAATTTTCATCACATTGGGTACGCCAACATTTGAGTTAAATCTTCCTAATTTAAGCAAACAATCGGGCCATGCATTAGGCCTACTGAAGATGAGCCTGTCCGCATGGCGCTTAATGCCACATACTAAGACTAAACTATCATCCAAATAAACTACTGTAGGTATTTTGTTATACGTTAGGTGTCTTGCGACTAGGGATACGTTATTCTAAACAAAAATATTCACAATGATCGCAGGATTCCTTAGGGCGCAAAATTTTTTAATTGTTTTTTTTTTTTTTAAACTGTTGCAAATTTTATACAAAACAACTTGGCAATTATTTGGCCTTTCGAGTGTTCGCAATAGCCTACAAATATTTTGCAATATTGCATTTTTTTTTATGAAAAAATCATAGTCGGCTTTTTTCGTTATGAACTAAATTTCTAGTGAAGGACTTTTTGTCAAGCAAAAAAAAATTAAATTTGTTTCATGGCCACCTAGAGATGCGGCCTGATTTGTCACATTTTGCAGATTTTGATTACAGCTACTGCTAGTGTTTGACTGACATTTTTTGAGATTTTTTTACTTTTTGCGGTTTCCTAATGACATAAAACTTTTTGTTGCCTTGGGGAAGCAGTAGCAAATGAGAAAAAGTAAGTTGAAAAACACAAAATCAGACTGTTATTGAAAATTAACAGTCTGACTAAAATCTTCGAAATCATTTTTTTTTTAACATGTGAGAATGTTAAAACCTATTGTGTCATCTGGGGAAAAGAATAAAGAAAGCGTAAAAATCTAATTTTTAGAAAAATTTATACGTTCGCCCAAAGTTAGGCAAACCTGGAAATTTCTGCAAAATGTGACAATCCAGCCGTATCTTTAGGTGGCCATGTTTGTTTCAAAGAGTTTTAATTACAACATACCGATTCAGCTAAGGTATAAACCAGAAATGTATTACAGAGAGAGAGAAACCTTTTATTTTGTCTGTTGCGAAAAATGGTAGGACCTAAAGGGTACAAATATAAACCGGTGCAAATATATTCAACAACAGACAGGAAGCAGCGAAAGATTATATTAGTCATCGAGTCAGGTGAAAAGTTGAAGTTGAAGAAGCATCTTCTGACAATCCCGCAAAGTGTGAAACAGGTTTATTTGATAATAATGATTTAATTTAGGCTACTTGAATTAGCTCTGCTTAGCATTGCGCTTTGCATTGAGCAGTTGAGCACTCTTTTGTGGTAGATCTATTCATACCCTTTATGGGGCTATTGCAAACTGTATAGTTTACGCAGTCGAATCGTCATTTGTTAAATGAATGAGCGCAATGCAAGTACGGCTAGCTGGCGACACTCACACAATAATAGCTGATAGGCCTATTGCACTAGCGTTTTATTTCGTTACTTTAGATATAAACAGCCTTGTCTGATGCGGATAAATAATGATAATAATTTCTATCTAAAGCGATAAGCCGACTGTAGTCACCTAGTAGGATATTGGTCTGCCCTTTCTATTCACATATCAAGTAAAACAACATTTTATCCTGAGATGAGGGAGATGTACTTTTCTTCAGAGTTTTCAGAGCTCGACAGTTCCAACATGAACAAGTAGCCTAGTTGTTGGGTGATGATAAAACTCTGTATCTGTTATGCCTTTTGACTTATTTAGATTAAAATTATGTAGGCTAAGCTACTTTTTTTTTCGTTTCCCGCAGGTTTTCTCTTGCTTTGTATTCATCCGCAAGCTTTTGTTAATCAGCACTTTTCGTTTTGAGCTTAGCCTACTTTGGAGGTTTCACACTATCTATCTTGGTTGTACAACTTTATAATAAAAAAAAAAAAGAACTCCAGTATGACTCGTTGTATGAGTTTAAAAACACAACAGTATCCCATTAAGCAAGTGAGCTCAAACATCTGTTATTTGAATATAGTGTTTGATGCTTTGTTCGAATATTCAGTTGCATATTTGTTGTTTCTTCAGAAGAACTGCTCTTGGACTGATGTCACTGCATCGGCCAGAAGGGCTTCCTTTTTCTGCTGAAGCGGCATTGTCCCAATACCAAGCATTGCGTCGTTTTCATCCGTACCTTGTGCAGACAGCATCCTCATCCATCACTCCCTGCATCAATCGTGGTGAAAGTTCTGCATCAGAAAAGCCTAAAAGTTCGACCTCACGATGATTTTTCAGATCAACATTTTATTTTTGCTTTTATGTTCCCTGTGATTTTCCTTGTTTATCATTGCTATTTGATTCTTATTATTCAACTGTCAGAGTGGACGAAGCCGTGCGTTTGACATCCCATCACAAGAGCTAGCCTACATATGATGATGTCTAAACTTTAAAAGACAATGAAACTTATTCTTGTTTAAAATTCAGCAACAGCAAAATATACTAACTTTTACGAGTCACAGGAAAACTACCACAATTGTTCGAATAGCCCCTCAACTCTAATCGCCTGATGCCGGAACAAGGACTAACGCACAGTGAATTTTCCAGTCGTTTCAACCCGCTACAAAAGTGTACGGTACTAGGCTACTCAGTCGGCATATCCTACCAGTTATGGGCTAACGCTACTACGTACGTATCCTACAGTGGCGGAACTAGTCATTTGTGGCTATAAAATCATTTTTTGCTTCTTTGGGGATTTATATGTCTTCACTCGTCTTATCATTCTTTCATTAGAATTTTTGTTGCATCGATTTTAATGTGATTTTCCACAATTAAGGTCAGTATCGCCCATCGAGAACAAAGCCGTCACAAATACGCACGTGCTTATACCCAAACCAATGTTTACGTAAAAATAATGAAAAGGGCGATATAACTCAAGAGAACAACTGCACACCCAGCAAGCCGGTGCTAGAGAGAGGCCCAATCACGTATCCATACTAGGATGCACTGCCTGATAATTATGTACTCAAGAAAAATGTACTAGTCCAAGTTCTATCAAGTTATCTTGCTGTGTATTGCGATTTCGAATATTAAATTCTCTTCAGCACAACTTTATAAGTAAACATAGTAAAATCTTCGGTAGTTCAGATCAAGAATGCAGCAGTTAAGTTTAGAAAAAAAACAACAATGTTGTTTTTCGGTTACTAAGAAACAAATCAATAAAATTACGCAGTGATAAGAGTTACGATGAGATTGAAAAATGTAGCCAACTCATCCTATCAATTAAATCTTCCATCCTCGGTATTTTTCATACCTACACTCAGCATACTACTTTCGACGTTCGCGTTTTGTCGCTTCTACCTTTTTCTCGACCTTTGCTGTGTTGACGTGTATTGTTTTTGCTGTAATGGACAAAAATAAAAACAACTGAACTTCGCAAACAACCTCTCCTAGCCGTTGTGAAAAGAAGTTCCTAAAAGGCTCATGACGCAGATACCAGGCTGTGGGAGCGTGGGTCAAGCAGTCGATTGCTGATCAAACGATCATTCATCGAAACGATATGAAGATTGGAGAGAAAGCTTTTTGTGGATTGGGATTTAGCGGAATATTTTCCATGATAAAAAAAAATCTCCCGAAAACCCTGTCATTTGATAAATTATCACAGTAAGCGTGCTTTCTGCCATTGCACTGAAACTGTCTGGTAACGCAGCCAAAATATGACAAAATGAAATCACTGCACGTCTCAAGATGAACTTCATCAAACAGAAACAAGTTGAAATTCTTTTATTCTTCATTGTATGGCGTCACACAGTGACTGACGGTTGACAGATTTTACTAATCTGCGTGTTTCTGATTGGACAAAAAGGAAACGCCACATGATCACGAAGACGACGACACGCTTCACCGAGCGCGTAAATATTACGCAAACCTGTTCCTAAAAGAAAGAAATATTTAAGCATAAAAGTCAAGTAATACGGTCAACAAAATATCAAAAACAAACAAACATACGATGCTCTCCGTAACCTGAAAAGTAGAATGCGTCGTAAATGTTAAAACAAACATTGCAAAAACGTAATATATGATTGAAAAACCATTTACTGCAGCAACGTGAGAACAATTGCATGTTATCAACAAAAATTGCCAAACGACCACTATATAAAAAACAAAGAGATTTTGAAACATGACACTGGTTAATTTTACGTCTTTACTATTATTGTGCACGGTGGTTTGAGCGTATCGCCACCCCTAGACGTTGTTTATTTTCGTTATTTGTTTGAAAAAGACAAGAGTATACTGAATTCCAAAGTTCAGCAAACCAGATCTTCTGAAAACGATACTGGGATAGGAACATAATCTGTTCATTGCAGCATCAAGGACACATGCGCAGAGGTTGAGGAGTCAATCGTCAATTGGTAATTGATCCTTCAAGACATAGTTCTTGTCTCCATTCGAAAGAACTGGTTTACCGAACCTTGGAATAGAGTCTCGCCCCATATCCTTCATCGGCTTTGCAGTTAGCAGAGGATTACGTCCATACACCTAGAAGCAGCCTTCTTCACAGGTAGAAAACCGAACTACATTTTAACAAAGATATATGAAAAAAACAATGTCTAAAAGGTGGCGAGACTTTCACCAATGTAATAATTTTCTTGAAAAACCCTGAGCTATGAAAACATGCAATCGCTCCCACACAGTTGTAGTAACTGGTAGAAAATACTCAAGAAAAAGAACTTCATTCAATAACAAATCGATTTCGCTTTGACCAGTCAGGGGTTAATAACGTCATGTGAGAACAATGTTGAAACAACTTAAAACTATGCAAACTGATGCCACCAATGTGCAAGAAAGTTAAAGAAAGTTGGCACAAAGTGATGTGACATTATGATGATAATAGTTGTCACTTAGAAATAAAACTATGTTAAATGGCGGCTTATTAAAGTTTGTTTTGTATTGAAAACCCAGCTTCCCATATAAAATTGATGCAAAACAGCGCCCTGTTGCTTCTGCACAATAAAAAACAAACAGTCTACAAACAGTACGTGATATGAATGTAAAACCAACAAAATCGATGAAGCAGTACGAAAGGACACCAGGGGAAACGTGTTAATTTCCACTTACCGTTGTCTGGTAAAACGACATTCATTATATTCCCTTTATCGGTAATTGCACAAAAAATAGGTTACGGTAAAGAACTTATTGGTTGTCTAGAACAAGTCACGTTTAGAACGCGGGGTATGTCACATTATTCTTATAAAGAATTCAAAAATGGTTAAACTTGCACAAAAGTTAAATAGGCTACATATGAAAATACATAACAAAATTAAGTCACACAAAACAGCGAGGACTCACCTTGGATTATTGTTATAAATAAGTTTAAGAGAAAAAAAAAAATAACTTATACAGTTTTACATTATATCATATACACAACGAATATACGCAATATATTGAAACATGTGATCATATACAGTGAAGTTTCAGCTTGTTTTCGACAAAAATTACACAAACGTTTGTGCTAAATACATTGAAATCATAATGAAAATATAAAAAATAAGATACTTACATGTTTTGAGTTTATTATATCCAACAAATCGTGCTATAGGCACTGACATGTTCATCCAAAAATCCTCAGTGAAAACGACATTTTTTCAACAAAAACAAAACATCATTTTGTGATTCTTACGAATGACAAAATGTTTACACTTTTGCAAAACTGATGCTTGCTTTTGCGCAAGTGGTTTAATTGTTATTCAATCTCTTGCTTTTAGATTCATTTAGCGTAAGGGCGTTGAATGAATGTTCAAACACCGGATATGTAGATTCAAACATTCTCAACAACACAAAACTTAACAATCGTTTTTTTTGCCAAATTTAATGAAAATATCACGGTACAACACCTCTATGTATAAGCAATAACCCAACCAGCAAATCAGTCCTCTTTTACATTTACTCGTTGAATCAATGTAAAAAAAAAACAGAACTGATTTGCTCACTGGGAAGCAAGGTAGTACACTGTACAGGCAACAGCGGCAAAAATGTACACCCTCACAAACAGGGATGCTCAACACACAGTCGTGGTGCTGTTCTAATTGACAAGTGGCAATACTTTCCCAATTCACTCGCTATTCATACTGATCAAATCAATCCAGCAAAGCGAGATCACTAACCCGGTTACAAATTTCCAAACGCAACCAGTCAAGAAGTTAAAGCGAATGTCCTTGATTTTCAAGAATGGTAAGCAAATGATTTAATAGGAACGAAACTGAACGGCACAATTTGAATAAAACTACAAGAAAAAAAGGAAATTGAGTTATTCATACGTTCGTTACTTGTCTAGTTTGTGTAAAGGCGGGATAAAGCTATCACTCATTAATAGGTTGCGTTCACTGTTGAAATTAGAAATTTTGAAACTAGGATGTTCATTTTTTTAAGTCCGTGATTGAGCCACAATGAAAAGTATGGATACACACTACACAGGGATTGAAAAAAAAATGCATTTTTGAAACTTTACTGTTGATCGAAACGGTAATATCTGATATTCAGCGCCAGAGCATTCTTTCGTTTCTACGGTTTCAATTTCACCATTTATTTATTCTGTAGTCAACCTTCAATCTCAACCCATCCGGCACAATTTTAATTTGATCATACTGTACAACACATTTTCTACAGCTGGCGTGTGGAAGTAACAAGCGTTCGTACAGAACATAGCATCCGCTGAGCAATACGGGCCACGTGTTACATTCACAACCACAATCTAAAAACTGCCGGGTACAAAGCAAAATAATAATGGCATTACACAAAAATGGGTCTTCTTTTTTTTTGTATAGCAAGCAAAGCTTGTCGTTTTTAAACCGTCACATATCGGCAACTTTTGCAGGTTGGCTTACAGCACTATGTGAGAAAAGCATAAAACAGGTTGAAACAGACTCAAGCGTGGACGTTGCTAAATAGCAGTGTACAAGTTCAGCAATGACAGCAAGCAACTTCTTTAGTCGCCAGCTTATTTTACATTGTCTGAACATAACGAGACGGTGCACCGACATTGCTTCCAGCTGAGCAAGTAAGAGATTGTAAATAGCCAGGCAACAAAACCTGTCATTTTTACATTGGTTCAACGATTGCACACGTTGAATCAAAGCAAAAATGACGGATTTTACTGTAAAATTACCAGGAGATAAAACATTTAAATCAATCCTTATCAATGTAGTGCATTTTTCTTTTGACGATTTTTGTACGTGCCTCATGTGACCACCCACCTATTTGACTGAATAAAAGACAACGATACAAAACTGAATTGAAATGGCATTTCCTTCTTAAACAAGTTAAACGATCAATAACTTTAAATGAACATTGCATGATGATTTCTCGCTCTGGGGTGGTGAGAAACAAATTGAACAGATAAAATTGCGTATCTGCAATATCATAATAGTGAGGGGTAATCTCAATTTAGTCAGTGTGTCATTTGTATATTTTATGACCGACAAAAATGGCGGCCATATTGGCAGAGTCGCACCTCGAAAGAGAATGCAATCCACTTCCTCGAAATGTAAAACGATCGTAACAAAACTTTTTGCTAATTAAATTGAAACCAGGCTTTTTCTTATTAAGTGGTTTGAATTGAACGAAACCTTTTTAAGGAGTTACACAATTTAAAAACATCAAAATAACGTCGATTGGTGTTGGGAGTTTAAATGGCATTAAACCAATGTAGTTATAGACAATCTTGTAAACGAATCCACAAAGAAAGAACTAATGACGTAATAGCGAATGTGTTTCTTGTTGAACACCAGCACACAAAGATGAAACATTAAAATACGACACAAAGTCTAAGACAGACTTTCGCTTTTTACAAAACCTCAGTTACTTTTACGATACTTTGGCGTTGTTTAGACGTTAAAGTAACGTAAATATGACAAATTCGCCGTGTTGGCCTCTAACAATAAGTCCACATTGTATAAAGATAACCACATAGTCTCGACTTTGCCTAATCCAAGTACACATCCACAGTTGTGTTGACATGCATCTTCAACCGACCAAGTTCACTGCTATGTATGATAGATCAACCATGAACCTGAAAGTAGAAAAAGAATACTCGCTGAGATAATGAGGATTCAAAGTCAATTCTATGCGATGAGTCTCATACAGTCATACATTAAAAATGCCAACATACGCTGACCTAACAAAAATAAAGAAAAAATTTTAAGTAAGCTTGACATTTGGCAACAATGAGACTCAATAAAACATAAACTATGTGGCAAGAACTAGTGGTGCGGTAACTGCCCTCTCTGGTTGAAACATATAACAACCATATGCGGAAATCAACTGCTTTTCCTCAGAAGCAAGCAGGAGCCTTGTTCTAAAAATCAACAGAAAGCAAAACAAAGTAACCTTAGCGAGCTTAACATAAAGTATTACACACAAAACAAAACATATAACATAATGACAGAGAACATCGTGAATCTGCGAGCTAGTAAACGGATAGACCCTCAAACCTAAACACTCAACAACAAAATTATACGTTGTCGAACAGACAGGGTGAGCAGTCGACCAAACAGAGAATCGACCGCTAGACCTTGCGATTCAGAGCGTAATTCAGTCAAGAAATCCAATCAGAAACTCAGTCGTTTTTACCTTGATTTAAGGTCTGTAGACGTTAAATCAATGTAAAAATGTATAATATAGTTTAAAGCCCGAATGGCTGGGAAGGCTCGAAACTTCACCGCTGCTGAAATCGTAATGTGAAAAAAGTAATGACAAGCAACATACCTGTTGTATTTCTCAGTAAACTCCTTGGCGTGCTGTGGTGATTTGAATGCTCCCGAGATTGTTCCATCCTTCTCGTTGTAGCTCACTGTCTGTAAGCAGTGGTTGCTATTATTACTTTGATGACAGCCACTCGAATGACATTGTTCTAATCTATATCGTTTCGCCATAAACCGGACGTAACCACACATCCATCAATAAACCGATCATTTCCAGAAAGATTCAGTTGAGGTTCGATGCGATCAATGTAAGTTAATTCACACTCAATGATGTCTCCTTTGGACGTTCTTCTTTTTCACATCTCTGATGCGTTAAGCAATATTAAAAAGTTGACATTTGTATGAAACTGTTTCTAACACGCTGTTAATTGTGTGTGAAAATGTTGACTTTTGTGTTCAGACCACGAGACCTGACGATAAATAATCATGAAAATGCAGGTTAGCCTTGAAAGCACTTACTTCAACCGGTCCCACGGCTTGCATCATACGTTCTATAGACTGAACTTTCGTGGCCGATGCTAGGTTACTGATCTTCACCGACTTTGGACCTTGTTTCGGGGTGGTGGCTTGCTTTATCGCGGCCTGGATTTTTATATTAGATTTATCCCTTCTAGTTTGTTACAATGAAGCTGAAAGGGTTTCTATGTGCACGTAGATTTTATATATTCTCGTTGATTAGAGACCTAGGTTGATTGGACGGGACATGGTGTCCACTTTCAAGTGTGGCAGGAAGTAAATGTAAACTCGTATTCACGTTGAGGATTGAACCAATGTCGTTTTGAGGTTAGGAAAGATGCTGCCACCATGAGGCCACACACCCAGAAAAATAACATATTTCTAGTTTCGTACGAAAAATAGCTGGCTTCATTTCAACAAAATATTTTTGTTTGCTTTTTAATTAATGGCCTACAAAAGCTAGCAGTGAAAACCACGTTTCATACGAAAAATATATAAACGTGTTCTTTAATTTGACAACAGAGAAAGATTTATTTTTCTTACAATGAAACACTGCAAATTAAGACCAGTATTACTTACTGCTCGTGTGCACAATGAGGGGCGAGGGCATACCAGCTCTATGACATTAAGCTGCAACAGCGAACGAAAGAATGCAAGCTATTGGCTCATACACGTAAAGAGTCGATAAGAAGACAGAATGAAAAAATCTATAACTCAGTCAGTCACAATCGTATTCCTAAAAAGTGAAAGATTCAACTTATCACGTCATCGAAATACAAAACCTCCACAAAGTTGCCACCAACCTTTGCCAGTTCTCGTGACGTCATTTCTCCACCTGTTAAAACAGAAGTCTCATCATATTATGTTGAGATTTGGTGCAGAACTACAGGTATTAAATGAATCCTGTAAATAACTACAGTCTTCTCTTATACACAAGTAGTTTCACTTATCTCCTAATCATGGGCGTGTTTGTACGGAACTTACTGCAGCTTGTACTTTCTTGCTCTTTGGATGATAATCAACAAAATAAAGATTACTTCTTAGTTTAATCACTTTATTCAACTCCAGATATAAAGCTAAAAATGGCTGTATACTGAAAAATGGCTGAAACGAGTAAGAATCATAGAGAGATCTTTTCGACTTTTCATACAGGCATTGAATCCACAATAAAGGCAAAGATAAATCAACTTGCCTCTTCTACGGGCTTTTTGCGCCAAAAATTCCTTCCGTTTTTGCTCCTGCTTCCGTAAACGAATGTGATAATCATCATCAACAGTCGCGGACGTCTCATTGTTCCAGTGCTACGCATTAGAAGGAAACAAAGAACAAAATCGTATCTCTCAGAATAAAATAGCAAATCTTCAACTTTATTCCACACTCAGTATTATAACGGAATGACCCATTGCGTCGAATCCAATTCGGAGAAGTCGATTCGGAGAAGTCGATTCGGAGAAATCCCATTTCGGAAAAAATCGATTTGAACATTTTCGAGAATTTGTAGGGATTATTTAGATAAGCGGCTTTCTGTTTACTTTTCCACATTCACCCATGCAAAAAGTCAGGCAATTAACTAAGCCTATAACAGTGCTTCCCAACCGGTGGGTCGCGACCCATTGATGGGTCGCAAAGCTATTTCAGGTGGGTCGCAAAGCATTTCTAAATGTTACTTAATGTTAAAATTTTCTAAAAATACCGACGTTACTATGGATCTCACAAGCCACAGTTTGGTCTTGAACAGTACTGCGCCTTCGCCATCGCTACTCTTACCCTTCACTTCATTTGTTGACTTACCATTTTCATCAATTGTGCACCCTGTTTTCTATTCGATCGGGAAATTATTGCGTTATCATTACGTAACAATTATGCAACAATGTAACAATTAGATGTGTTGTGTCGCATTAACAGTATGTACGTCAGTAGTAAAGATGTCATATCTCATTGTGGGTCGCACAATAAAACTTGCATTAAAAGTGGGTCGCGAAATGAAAAAGGTTGGGAAGCACTTGCCTATAACACTGGTCAACAAGTAATTTTTACAAGACAAACTAACAATCATTTCCAAGTAAGTAAGTAATTCAATACTAATACGCACTCAGTGTTATGCTTGGTCAAAATTGGTATTGTTTTCAGAAGTTAAACTGTGTAAGGTAGCTTTCAAATTGCTGTATTTTTGTTATTAGCATAGCTGGCAAGAGCGACTGCAACAAGTATGAGTGCTAGGCCAAGTAGCTCAAGACGAGGTTGATTGAGCATCGATACAAATTTTTGCTTAATATGTGGAGAGTAGGTACACATTTACCTTTTGATTCTGCAAAGCTGTTCACCAGCCACAAGCTTGCTTGGGCTAATAAAGTTAATTTATTACATTTTAAGGAAGCAATTGCCAGATTCGCCACTGATATGTCGACCGTGGTAACGATTCATGCGTAACAAGTATGGATGGGCAATTTAGAATTGGATCTTTGCATGCATGTCTTAAAACATTACGCTTGGTAACTTTTTCTTTTGTTGGTTATGTCACTGTATTTTATTCCCACAACACAATATCGTTTCTTTTGAATTCAGACAAAGAAAATAAATACACACAGTGTACAACTGCAAAAAGCGTACATTTTAATGGGAATTGGGAAAGCTATAATCTGTTGTCGCAAACAAAACTTTGACTTTATTTTGCGTTTTCTTTATTTCCTATGGCAGAAATATATAGAATCAGATTCGATGTAGGCCTAACTAGGCTACTCTAGCAGGCCTCCAAGCTCGTTTATTTTTCCTGAGACCAAGCATAGCCTACCAGAGATGCTTCCCGGCGGCCAAATTCTCGGGCCCGGCAACCAAAATAAAAAAATCCGCTAATTGATATCGTGTTTTTTTTGCGTTCACTCAAAGAACACCGCAAACAAGGACCGGAAACATATTTGCAGTTGTATCTAAATGCACTGCTTCCCACGTCGGTGTAGAGCTAGTTTTCGAGTTTTCATAGGTTGACAGCGACGCCTATACTTTGTTTAGTTGGTGAAAAAATATTGCAAATGCGAGTGAAGAGAAAAACATTCGAATACCAACGGCAAAGAGAAATGTTGGCTAGTGGAAGTCGGTCTAACATGGTCTACCGGCACGGTAGTTTCGAAGGCCGTTTCACGTTTGATAACTGTACATTTTTTTGCCGAGACTTAAGTTGAGTCTTTCGCTGACACTTTACTTAATTACTTCCTATTTGACCACTGTGTTTGTGGCTGAGAGTTTATTAAATTAACCTCTATTGTTAATAATGAAACGCCCTTTGATAACTTTTTTTTCTTTACTTTCTTTAGTTAGAATTTTCCGAAAAAGGCTTTCTCCGAACTGGGATTTCTCTGAATCCCTTCTCCGAATCGGATTCTCCAAATAGTGGCAGACCGGTATTATAATTACAAAAAATACAGCTTAATAACAATATACCATTTTGACATTAAAAGAAAAAATGTAGCATATGGATATTTTTCTTCACTAAGTCTTGCTCTCTGCTATAAACTAAAAAGTTACAAAAATGAAGTTCGAAACCAGGAGGGAGCAAAGCTAATATCATGTAAGAGCGACAAACCTGCTGGTTGATTTTACTCCCTGCATTAGGAGGAGGCTTCAAACGAGAGGATGGTTTGGGAAACTTTTGCGCATTGATTGTTCTGGTGATGGTTCTAGAAGTAACAACAAAAGTGATACGCGAGCAACAGCATAGCAAACAAAATAAATCCACAGATTAACTGATTGACATACAACATTAGCGCGGAAAAGGAGTTGTGGCGGCACAGCTAATGGTTCTTTGTATAAAATGGAAACATGAAATCTTTCAACCACAGAAAACATGATACGTTTGATGTTAAGTGGAGACTTAGGTAGTATTGGTATGTTTAGCTTGTCCAGGGACAAGGAAAACAGTATTTTATTCAGACTACAAGCACAAAAGAACTGGAAATGTGAAGGCAGGTTTACGAGCAAAGCCGCGCAATCCCAATAAACAAAAAGCTGACTAGAAATAAATCGTTTTCGACAATGCTCTCATCTGGCTATGCCATTGGAGTGATGAGTATTAAATGAATCTTGTTTTTAAAGGTATTCGACTTACCCAGATGCAAGCTGCCTGCCATCTATTCCCAACCTTGCTTTTAAATTTGCAGATTGCCTTTCATTCAAGACTGGACGAATGTGTACGGCAGGCTTCGTCCGTTGCATGGGATGACGTCCACTTGCCATGTGTGGTCGCAGTGGCAAGCCGCTTGAAGGTTGTAGAAGTGGTCGTGAGTTATTAACGTTTTGTGATGCAGAAAACGGGGGTCTCACATCGCCAAGCTGAGGGGGTCGCTGAATGTTTTCAACTCTTGGAGGAGGTCCAGACATCATTTGCGGCAAGTGAGGATGCACAGGTGGAGAATTTGAAAGTGTGATAAGCGTAGGTGGCCTCAGATGATTAACTTGTCCAGGAGGATTTCCGAAATTAGGAGGAGGAACAGATATGTTTGGAGGTGGGGGCCTGTTTATAGCACCAGGGGGAGGAATTGTGATTGGGGGACGAAAGCTTGCAGTGGGAGGCAAACCTGGTGGAGGAAACGTTTTATTTTGTTGTGTCTCTAGAGGAACTGAAACGTTTGGAGGAGGACCATGAGGAGCAATGGCAGCTTGGGTGAGTATTGGAGGAGGAGGAATAGAGAACAGAGCAGGAGATACGCCACTGAAGGGAGTACTTCCCGGCGTTGGTTTGCTCTCCAATGATGCAGGAGGATTAGCTGATGCGATGAGATTCCTTGCTCCTTTGAAATTCGGATTTATCAGTATTTTTCCAATGGGCTTTTGACTGGAACCTAAAAAACGAAAGAATGACAACAGCTGCTAAATTTCAATTCGGGTTCGCTGTGGTAGTAGCGGTTTGCACTAACTTTCGGAACACAGTTCCCTAGTCATATGCTACGATGAATGATTGATATTGGTTGTATTGAAGAAAAGTTGATATTAGTTTGAAGTGATGCGTAGCGAAAAACTACTTTTCAAAACTAATTAAAAAGTGGATACACGACAACTAAAGTTGTTTTTTCGATACTTGTATAAATTTAAGCTCACCGTCTAGATATATATTTTACTCAGTAAGTAGAAACAGCAGATTCACGCTACCCAACCAACCCAGTATCGATATCGTATTATCGTAACGTTAAAACCAAACATGGGTTGTTTACATCATTTATGAACTGTATAATTTAAACGTCACGTTAAAAAAAACAAAAAGCAATAATGATTGGCAATGAAAACAAAAACATTGTCGGCATCTAACACTCACTTTCCGATGCGGGAATCCGTCGTGGCGATCTTCTTCTAGGAGAGTACGATCGAGAACGACGACGGGATCGCTTCTTATGGGACTTCGCGTGCCGCCTACGTACATTCGTACAAGGATGATAAAAGATATTGAAGTTGTCATTTTAACAAAGTCACAATTGTGTATCAGTAGACGGGATGCGAATTTGTAATCTGCAAGTCTCGCTGCAGCAGATGAGGTTTATTAGCCAATCAGAAGGCAAGATTTCAATCAGCTGATTGCAGTCGTGCGACTCACGCACGTTAGAAAGTAGATTAATTGAACGTTTCGCTGTCGCCAGCATGGCGTGGAGGGTTATGGCTAGGGAATAGTCATTTCGATTCTTACCCCTGCCATTACTCTTTTTTCTTTTGCAATTACCAAAGAAAGTTCAAAGCAAGAATCAACTTCAACTCTCAGGCTGAGTTCTAGAAGAGTCACAATGACCGCAGTCAGGTGGTTAATAGAGAAAACTGTCCTCCGTTAAAGAGTCTACCGGTCAAAACACCCCATCTGCTGCAGCGACCTACAGATTACAAATACGCAGATGGAATAGAGACATATGAAAACTTAAACCTTACAATTAAGAGATTGCGTCTTTGATTGTCGCCCACCACAAAGATCACAATCTCTAGTCTTTTGTATGGAAAATTGGACATAGCTGGGGTACAATAAGGATAAAAAAGTAATTGAACTGTCATGTTTTGTCATTTTTTTTGCTTCCGATTTTAACAATTTATTTATTCTTTTAGTAAGAAAAGCTACATCAAGAATTACGATAAAATAATTATTCAAAGTTACACGACGCAGTGAATAAATATTTGATTAGCACATTTGACTCAGTGTAAAATATCTGAAAGACTTTTTCTCCAAAGGAAAAAGTATAACTTGAGTAGAGACTAGAGAGGTTACTTTTTTGAATAAAATGGATAATGAATTAACGATTCATCCAAAACTTGGTTTATATTCAGAAAAATTCAAATCATATCACTAACAATAATAAGATATAATAATTGCTTTGCTTCTGCACCTATTGATTAAAAAAATATTGTTATGCGCTCTACATTATATTGCAAGAACTTTACATTTACAACACTTACACTATTCCACCAAACTATGTGAGGATAAATAAAAAAAGGAGAGAACTGAAAACTCGCAAGCAGAGTGAAAAAAATCAAGTACATGAAAAAAATCAAGCACGCCAGACAAACATCAATTACAACACTTCAAAAGAAGTTACGACTAGTTACCGGTGTCTGGGTGGTGTCCTAGACCTGGATCGAGATCGTGATCGACTCCTGGACCTGCGGGGACGGAGGACTTTGCGTTTGCTGTTGTAATACATTGGAGATGAAGATCTAGATCGGGACCTAGATCGAGATCTGAAATAAAGCAAACAAACATGACATGAAATATATTCTAATAAAGCATTCAAATATGGCATTGACACTTCTACATTCATTTCAAATCAGGTGTTCTTCAGCTCTCAGTGCTTATGATAAAAATCTAGAAGCACATTTTATTTCTCTCATAGTGAAATAATTTCATAATACATGAAGAAACATGACACTCAAGATTCTTTTTTCAATTATTGCTGTTGAAACAAAATAGGCAGAGATCAAACACAACAAAGTTTTGAGAAACAGGAAAGAAACGGTCGAAGTTCGTGACTAAAATGTACGTTGGCTGACCAGATTATCTTGTACACTTAACTTTTGTATGTGTAGGCTGCAATAGCATCTGAAGTGCAATGTGCATTGTGGTTGCTGTGGTATGATAAATCTCAGTGCAGTTCGTATTATATACTTTTACAATGTACTACAGGCATTATGTTCACATGATAGCATTTGTTACTCGGGTGTCACCATTAAAAGTGTACTCAATGATTACACTATTTCGTATGCAGCGTTTCAAAACGCTTCAATAAATCCATTTGAAATTACAGTATATCGGAGAAAATTGAAGTTTCCAACTACAAGCTACGATTTTTATTCAGAATCCATTTTCAGTGTTGTTGCTATTAATCGTATTCTGTTCTCATTGAAAATCGCACAGTCAGATTGCTTAATGTCAATGACTTGTTTTTTGTGTTGAATAAACATATGAAGTTATTCGGAGCTGTTTAGTTTTATGTGGTCGTGGTTTAAAAAAGCAAGACCTCTATTAAACCTGTATAACAAAATTTTAAACAGTAAGAACAGTCACAGATTCAAAAATAAAACACAAGAAAAGAATAATGAGCACAACAATATTTTTATTTACCTTGTGATTTTTACTGAAAGTTTTGGAGAATCAACTCTTTTTGGCTCTTTGTCGAACAGAACTTCTCTATCTTGCTTCAAATCGATAGTTTTTATGGGCTGGCCAGTAGTTTCCTCTCTTTGAGAAGCAGACATGAGAGTAGGAATCGGATTTCCAACATTTTGGACAGGAGCTTCTGATGTACGATTTGTTACAGAAAGAACCGGAATAGAAGCTGTGATTGGAGGAGGAGGGAGTCTAGAGATGGTCACTGGAAGAGGATGCTGTATCATAGGAGGCGGAGGCTGCTGAAGCAAAGGATTAGCATTCAGTCCAGCCAAAGTGGGACGTTGGACCGGAGGTTGTGAAGAAATGAGCAAAGGGTTCCAATGGGGAGGCGGAGGAGGACGCAACATCCGGATGTTCATTGGAGGAGGAGGAATTGATGTTCGTGGAAAATTATTTGCTTGTCTCATGATGGGAGGAGGCCGATTAAACAAGTGAGGAGGTTGGGAAACATTGATCCCCATCCTGGGCATGGCTCGAAAAGGAGGGAAATTCAACAAAGGTTTTTGTCTTTGATTCATGCGTTGTCCTCCTAAAAATACAACTTTTATGTAATTTAACGTCAATATGTCACTGCTTTCATTCATTCATGGCTTGTCACACTAGCGTCGAGACCAGATAAGAGCATTGTTGGTAGTACTAAAAGTCAAAGCAAAAACATGTTGGATTGATGTTTCTTATTTTTTTATATTTTACACACCTATACTCGAACATGCAAGTCATGCATTTTACCACTTAACAATGAAATCCTAATGCACCTATTTCAAACATTCTGCTATAGGTATATATATTATATAATCTTTCCTACAATGCGCAGGCTGGAAATATTGTAACAGATGTTGGTTGGCGTTTAATGAAACACGATGTAAGGTTAGATGAGTACTCCGCATCCGTCTTGTTTGAGAGGGGGGAATGTATGCAAAAATTACAGTTCTTGCTGAATTACAACCGTGGCAGAAAACACTGGGGCTTCTCTTTGCATTTAGGGAAGTGCATTTAATGAACAGTTAGACTGCAGCGTTTCTTAACCTTTTCTGACTCTAGCACCCCGGTAAACAGGCCTGACCAGTCTAGCACCCCCTAACTATTGTTGACATACGACTACTACAGTGCCGACCAAAAGTTTAGTAGAGGCCGAAATTTTTACATGCCTTCAGATCGCTGGCGACATATTTTGTAATGAAGTCTCTTGTTGTTTAACAAACTGTGCAGTTGTTTTAACGAAGTTGATTCGGGATTTGGTATTTGACTTTCATTCACCAACAGAAATTCAATTATAATCATATGTAATTGAATCAACTCTCTTAAAACAACACTACAGTTTGTTAGGGGACAAAAAAATACAAACTATACTGCTAGCGATCAAAAAGCATGTCAAAATTTCGGCGCCGCCATTAAACTTTGGCCGGCACTATTGAAAGGAAAGCGATGTACAAATTGATCATTTTGCTTATTCTTCAAAACTACTGTCGTCACTAGTGATAAAAGAAATAGGAAAACCCGAGAATAGTGAAAGAACATGAACAAACTTAAGCATACTTAAGTTACCCAGCTGGGTAACTAGTTACACATGAATCAATGGGATTTCTGTTGTTGCTTATGTGTGACCAATTCCGGTTTCTCTATTCGAGGCTTCGTGCTAGTCAAAGCCACTCTCATATCGTGGAGCAACCCATGTTGAAGGCGATTCCTTTGTTTTTATTTGGAGCATGGTGGAAAACGCCTTTTCACACAGGTAGGTAGTCGGAAATGGAAAGATCAGTTCCACTGTTGCTCGTTCCAATGCAGGATATGCTGTCAACTGATCACACCAGAAATCAGCAAGCGGAAGGACAAAATTTTGTCCAACAACTCTTATTCACCTGCATGTCAATCAGCTCCTCCTTTAGTCTATTATTATCACTCATGTCTGCCAAGAAGGGCTGCTGTATCCACTCTGGATACAAGTGATTTGTGGGAATGTATTTTGCCATGGTGGTTTCTAGAAGCGAGAGGTGAGCAATAATATTACAACAAAGCAACCACCAGGTGAGTTCGCACAATCTACTCAGGATCAATTTGCGTACTTGACTGGGAGATGACTACAATAACAGCAAATCATGTTGGCTACTTCGAAACAGCAATCATTGATATGACAACTGCTGATTCTGACAGAAAGATAAAAAAATGCAGGAAAATAAAATGGCATTTTTTGGCATTATACTGCATGCATTTAGCACCTCCTACAGTCCATTCCAGCACCCCCAGTTAAGAAACGCTGAGTTAGAGTAAAAGAAAAACTCTGAATGGTAAACTTGACATGTTATGATAAAGTCATAGACATATCAGGGCACATTTTCAATGCCAACGAAATAAGCTTTAATTAATCCGGTTGAGATGGTCTTTAACTTTATGCAATATCTTGTCGACAAACAATTTCATTTTAAAATGTTGAGGAACTTATAACAAAACACCTAAAAAGTTTGAGTTAAGTTTTATTGTTGGTTTAAAGCTAACAAATCTCTGAACATGGTGGAAGATCAACGGCTTGCAATCGAATCCAATCGAATCCAACCGAAGTATATAAATGTTTTTGTAATATATTTATAAACTTCAGTAAACTTTTGCTAATTGCCATCGCATAGGCAGATAAGTCGTTTTGGAAACATTCCACGAAAATATGATTCTTACAGCTCTTTAGTGAGTGATGCTTATAGTCAAGCTTGTTAAAATCGATGAAGATATGCCCTTCTGCTTTAGGAGCATTGATACAGTTACGAACCTCTTAATGGAAATCGGCCCTGCATGGGATTTCCTCTTCTGTTTCTGCGATTTTTCCCACCAAATTTTTTGTTTCTCTTCTCATTTTGTTGCTTGTTGAAATCTTCTATTTTCTGGCGTGCTTCCTCAGATATTTCCAGCGTGTCAGGAATGGCCCTGGTTTCTGTGTTGGATCTGTTAAATAAAATTGAAAATTAAAATTGTTAATGCTTTTACAATCATCATCATAATCCATCGTCGGTTTGTTCCCCACTAGTGGGGGTGGCCGATGATAGATAGAACTAGAACAATAGAAATAGATAGAAATGATAGATAGAATAGATAGAAAATGAATAGATAGTATGATAGAACAATTTGAAGTTTACCAACAGACTGCTCTAAATAGTGAATTGTGGTTTGCGTGACACAAAACAACCACATCTATCAGACAGTTATATATTTTTGTTCGGCAGCAAAACAAAACATAATACAGTGTGCAATGTGCATCCAATGAGAGAGAGCAAAAAACTGTAGGCGTAAGAGGACGTCGAGTCTACACTCTCTCATTCGAACAGGTATAAAGGCCTACAAAAACAAATGTTATGCTATTCAAATAGTAATAACTATACTGTAAAATAAAACAATAGAGAAAAGAAAAAAGAAACGAATGCGGACGCAAGAAATGCCAAAAAAAAATAATGATATAATATTGAAGAAAATCAAGTACGGTAGCCTAGTGGCTGTCGCTTCTACAACTCTTGTTTACTGAGGTAGTGTTGTTTGCAAGTTTTGTTGAACAGTGAACAGTTTATAGCCTTTTCCATATGTTTTTTTATATTGAGGAGTGTTGTTCTGTATTTTGATTCCCATGCATTTTAAACTTTTTTAAACTAATTGGGTATCAAACTGACTTCATTCTTCCATTCTATTAATTTAAAAATTGCTTATTCAATATTCATCTGCTGAAATATAAAAATCAGAGCAGAAGACATTGGCTCACAAGCGTCAAGCAAGCCAGGGACATAGAAATGGGGGGAGCTTGGGGAGCAATCGCCCACCCTCCTCAAAACTTTATTTTGCCAACAGAAAAAAATGTTTTAATACTATTACAACGTTTTAATGCCATTGTAATTCATGTTGAATGACGTTTGCCCCTCCAACAGTTGCTTTCCCCCCATCAATTTTCTTTCCAGATATATCACTGAAGCAAGCATCCTAAAATAACAACATCGGGTTTTCATTTATCTTAAATGTGTTCTTGGAATGAGTTTGATCTTTGTACAAATTCTTTAATTTAGCGATTGTTGCACGCATTCATGTAGTTTCTGTGAATTCATTTTTGATTTTTAACTACTAATTATTCGAACATCACCAGCATTTCATGTAAATTGCAACCGCATAATGTACAGTATATATTGAAAATAAAACAAGTTTGAAAAACGGGCCTACCTTTTGGAACTAACAGATATCTGTTTATCGCCCCTTTCCGATTTGAATCGATCCCTTTTATCTGGTTCATCATCGTCACTTTCTTCGTCTTCATCTAGAAGTTTATCTTCTGATAAAAAAAGATATATACCGTATATAAAAAACCTACGTAGTGTCGAAATGGTTAGTGCTAACCTATGCTGGGTTTTTTTTTTCACTGAGACTTTTCGGTCATTTGTCCGAAATGACTTGAAAAAATTCGGTCATTTTACAACGGAAAGGAATAAAAACAAGTAAGAATGACCAATTGACTATATATTTTTTCGGACATTTTGACCAAATTGACTATATATTTTTTTTTCAGATATTTTGCTAAAAAATCGGTCAATGACCGATAAATGACTGAAAAAAAAAACCCCAGTTACATAGAAGTATGTTTTTAATATCGTTTAACATCACTTTAGTTTATGCGAGTCTACTCCTGTAATGCAATCTACAATATTTCACTTCGACTTATTTTGCCTGGGTTTGCCTTATTCTGTCATCTGTTAATTTATACAAGTCTAGTAAAAATACAACAATGATAAAATTGATTAGGCTATTCATGATATATATATATATATAGTGGACTCGGTATGAGTCTCTACAATACACACTCGGTATTTTCTAGAAATCAGGATTTTAACTCAAAGCTTGTAATAAAACCGATTGATCAAGGAAGCAGTGGAATAAAAAGCAACCCACCTGAACCTCAACTTGTTACATAACAGACTTTTCTGTATTAACTCAATCTTATTATGTGCCAATTTACTGTATTTATCTAAGAAGCCTTTCTGCTCATTGAACTGTTTTTTTGGGTATAAGCTAGGTGTGTATTTTTTGCCCAATTAAAGCAGAAAAATTTTAGCACGGTTTTGTTAGGTTTGGTTGGTCTCAGGACATACCTATCTCAAACATGAACCATCCACTAACCTTTCTAGCTCATGCAAAATAGTTTTGTTTTAACATACACAGCATAATCTGTATCAAACTTTGAGTGTTTTACTGTTTTCATAAACATGTCATTTAACATAAATTTACTGAGAAACATTAAAGCAATACTTACCTTGATTATCAATGTTACAAGTATCGCCATCCTCTCCAAGCAACAAATTCTCATCCTAAACGACCAATGAGTTGTTTTTGAAAGAAATCAAGTTCCCATATACAGATCTATTTTCTAAATTACGGTACTTACTTTTAAAAGTTTGGATAATCACAATAGTCTGTTTAATTCAACGTTATAGGACACTCATTCAACAAAGAAAAAGTCAAAAAGAAACATAAAAACTAAGGACTGAAAATTAGCATTTAAGCAGCGCCTCAGCTCATATCTGATTTTCTGAAAAATCTACTTTGCAAAGGTGTTGTGGTAAAGTCTAAGGTTGGCATTAAGATTAAGCAGCAACAACATGACAAATCAATAAACAAAATTAAACCTACTGATGTGTCCATTGAAAGCTTCTGGTTGCTAACACTGGAAATAGTTCTGTAAATTTTGATTTCTTTTCTCGAAGAATCATCATCAGCAGGCACATAATCAGTCTCATCTCGGGTATCAGTTCCATCAGAGTCAGAGTCAATCAAAGTTGATGAAATAGTTCGTTTTAAAGATGTCTGATGAAAATAATAAAACATTACAAATCATTGATGTGAGAGTGGGGATCAAGATTTTTGATGGTAAATAAACATCACTAGAAACAGAAAGCCAAAGTTGAGACTAGTAAATCTGACCCGCCCTGATGCAATTAAACTGTATGATATATATATCTTTTATATTTTTCTCACACGACAACCACATCCTTTATGAATCTTTACTCTGATAACACATTTCTAATGCAACAATAGCATATTAACACCTATAGGTATCTAGCAGCTGTCAAAGCAGCACTTTCTTGCGATTAAAGTGCATACTTTCTGTCTTCTGAACAGTGAGACAAATGTAACATGTTGCAAGAGTTAAAGATATCAAAAATATCACAGATGGCATACTTGCTCAGCGAATTCAGTATTGCTTGCATCAAAGGTGATTGGTTGTTGAGAAGTATATGTGGGACTGGGATCAGGATTTATGTTTGTAGGTGGAGTGGTATTAAGTAGCTCATGTTCATCATCACTTCCGTAAAGCAAATTTTCCTCATCAAAATCATCATCAAAGTCATCATCTTTCTGTGAAAATAGTATACAATCTTATCATATAAAAAAAGTTTCTGTTGTTAGTAGCATGACAGCTAAGGTCTGAGATTGATGAACAATGTATTTAAACTTGTTTAGATTGTTTTTCAGCAACAATTAAATCAAGAATTTTCAACCTGGGGGTTGCAAGCCATTATTCGGGGGGGATGGCGAGAAATTGAAATGAACCTGAAAATTCAGGATATTGTTTTTAATTATTTTTTGCCAAAAAAAAAAAAAATGTTTTTTTTCACAGTTGACCATTCCTCAACGCTATTGTTTAGGCTTTCAGACGATGCAAAGGCTTTAACAATAGAAAAGCATTCAATATTTTTAGGGACTATCCCTACATATATTTCACCTAGTTCCTGTATGTTGCTTTGAGCCTACTAAGGTTAACCAGTAACCAGTATGATACATATTCAAATTACCGTATATTCTAAGTGCATTGTATGATTGCTGCTTTAATTACATCAATGACCTCAAATAGGCACATGGACCGGTTGGACCCTATATACATTAGGGTGGCTCTTAAAATTGAGTTTTTGAATTTTGCTTGGGACACCCTTTCAAATGGTGAGGTTGTCAGAAAAAATAACTCTTGCAAATTTTTTTTAAATTTGAAGTTGATTTAGAGGTGGCCCTCCCCCCCTAAAGTTCTGTGCCCTCCCTCGAAATACCAAATCTGCGTATCTCAAAAACCACTTGAGCTGGAGATACAGTTTTTGTGTTAAAAGATGCAGAAAACATGGTTTTCTATCTGCTTTCTGAACATTGAATGCATCTATCTTGAGTAGAAAAGCAGTTATTTAGAAAAAACGCACTTGACCAAACCTTGATTTTACAACCTTTTTTGTGACCACAAAACCGTCTACAAAATTTCGTTTTTTTGTCTTAATTTTTGCACCTTAGAGGGAACACTGGTAACGATATTCATTTCAAAATATAATTCTGGTCAGTACTGGAAGAAGCGATATTATCGACAATACTTTACATATTGCCTTGCGTATCGTGACAGGATGTCTGCGACCTACACCATCGGACAATTTCCCTGTCCTTGCAGGCAATCAACCAGCTGAGTTTCGTCGCAAAGAAGCCATCCTGTCTCTTTCTCGCCGCACTACGAACCCCAACCACTTGCTCCACTCAAGTCTCTACGAGTCTGTGAGTGAGCAATCGAGCATCCTCGGCAACTGAAATCGAGACACCCATTTGTATGTGACACACAACTCCTGATGAAAACCGCTGAAGACCAATCCATCAGCGCGGCTACCTGGGAGGACAAAAAATGGAGCTCAGAGTGGAAGAAGAACTCCTCAAGACTCTAAAGTTGTATCTCCGACACCAGCCCCCATCCAACCGGAATGCATAATTTGCCAAGGAAGGCCTGGGTGCGGCTCAACCGCCTGCGTACCGGGCTAGCCTACTGGAGTCAGACTATTCCGCTCCAACATGCACAAATGGGGGATGGCTCCATCCGCAATCTGTGAGTGTGGCAAAGAGGAACAAACCACAGACCACACCATCTGTAACTGCGCCAAATGGTGTGCGTGGTCTGCTTGAACTGGATGACGAATCAATGGACGAATCAAAGGATTGCTGCTCGACACCTGCTCAAGCATCTAAACCACATCGCCACTGCCCAAGAGTGGTAAAAGACAGAGCCCTTGACCCCTGGAGTAACAAAGAAGGTTTAAACGGAGAAGAATCGATAATATTGTTCTTGTTGGAATTTGGAAACAGTTTCCTGTGTTCAGTAACAACTTGCAAAAGAAACTGGTTGGTACTCATCTTCAGTTAAGATTTTGTTAAAATCCTGGATTAGACTTAGAGCAACTCCTCTCTCTGGTCTGTCATTCACTACTGAAAGTCCCTTCGCCATGTGTAAAGCTTGAATAAATGCACCATCTTCTGTCCAATGAGCAGGATCCTTTGAAAGTATAATTATTGCTTCATCTTCACCCAACAGCTGAAGAAGCCATTTTGAATTAGAGGTGCAATACTGTTCTAGACCCTTATTGCTAAGAAACGCATCTACTTTGATGCTTGGTCTCCTTGGTGGACGTTCTCCTGTTTCATCTAACATGGTTGCCACCATTAGCTTTTTATTTTCCACAGACAATCGAGAGTCAAACAAGGCTAGTCCAACCATCTCTTCGGACAGATACCATAAATGCAGACCAAGCTTTTTGCATAAATCGCCTTCGCGTCGCCATCCAACAAGTGCGATGCATAGCACCTGAAGCTTGAAAGCGGATTCCATGCTCAGGAGTTTCTCCAAGAATATGATAAAAAACGGGCATTTTAGCTATGCATGAATGCATAAAAGTTTAGGAATACTTATTTCGTTTATTGCTTTACCAGTTTTACTTTTGAATAGCTGAACTTTGTTTATTGAATAGCTTGGGCCACAATACTTGTTTAGCACTGTTTTGTGCTAGAATACCGAAAACATGTTTTTTCTAAATAACTGCTTTTCTACTCAAGATAGACGCAATCACTGTTCAGAAAGCAGATAGGAAATCATGCTTTCTGCATCTTTTGACACAAAAACCGTATCTTTAGCTCAAGCAGTTTTTGAGATATGCAGATTTGGTATTTTGGAGGAGGGCGCAAAACTTTAGGGGGGGAGGGCCACCTCTAAATCAATTTCAAATTCAAAAATTTTTTGCAGGAGTTATTTTTTCTGACAACCTCACCTTTTAAAAGGGTGTCCCACATAAAATTCAAATTTTTTTCATTTTTTGCCAAATAAGAGCCACCCTAATATACATATCACAAATTATGCAAATCGGACCAAAATTGGAAAAGAGATTCAAACAGCTTTGGTACACTATATATACTAGTACCGCTAGAATGCACCCAAATTCGTACCCTAAACAATTCGTACCCTGAAAAGATCGAGAGAAAAAGTGAAGGATCATTACCGAAAATTTTAAAATGTTTGCAAAAACTGCGGAAAAGCGGAAACTCCGATCAGCGACTTCAGCTTTTTTAATTTTTCCTCTCGATCTTTTCAGGGTACGAGTTAGGTTGCACCCGTACCGCTACATCATAATAAACTCATGTTCTAATTACTGTGATAGTTTATTAAGCATTGCAACCAACAAATTGTCTTGTATAAAGATTTCTTAAATTGGCTTCTTTCTTTAAATAGGCTAGTCCGATTGAATTGACTTTCAGAACTATCTGATAAACAAATAAATCTCATTGAACTATCAAAAGAAGGATTGTAACTCAAATTTAAACTGTCCAAAATTTATAAATAAAATATTATATACCTTTCTGTAATCTTCTGACAGCAAGTCGTCATCATCCAACAAGTCAGACATATCAACTGCTTGATAACATATAGACTTCGTAGAACTTTTCTTTATGTTACTGACACAAAAATTGCAACCTGCAAATTCGAATTTGGTGAAGAATAAACACAAAATAATACTGGCACATGAGTACCGTAACTTAGTCCCTGTGATAGAGATTGTCCCTAGCCAATGCCTCAATAGGCTACAACACAAAAAGCAGATTTTTGTATGCAAGATGTAGTTTTGGAATTATTCTTGCAGAGAGAATGGGTTGAGATTCATGTTAGTAAGAGGGGGAGACTTATACCAAAAATTGCCAAGATATGTTAACGCTGGTGTTTTTTAGCACTTACGGTAATTCTTTCAAAGTATTATTTGGGAGTAATCGAGTATGTTAATGTTTTTCTCTGTAGTACCATGAGTACTGGACCAGAATGCAATATAATAATAATGAAAGTTTATTATTATCACCTTCCAAATCTTTAATTAATTTTATTCAAAATTCCTCACTGGAAAGCCAGATTTCTCACTTAAGCAGAAGTCCTGGCTGGCTGGCCTGAAAGAACCTGGAACTGGTAGTGGTAGAGATTAATCGCGTTCGATGATTGGTCAAAAAAAGATGTTTCCAAGTAACAAACTTTAAAATGAATACTGAAAAGTTTGGGTGTTCATCAGGACATCATCGTTTCTAGCACTAGTTGCAACGTTCATCTGATGGAATTGAAAGTAAAAGTAACAACAAACAAGATGGTTTATTGCTTCTCAGATGAACGTTGCAACTAGTGCTAGAAACTTTAAAATTTTAATTTTCCAACCAGAGTGGATCCTAAGATCCAATCCACTTCCCCGTACTGTGCAGTGCTGGATTAATGCCACTGTAGAGGTAGAGGTGGTTTTTGCACGGGGGCCACCCGATCTAAAAGTGCCCTGGGCCCCCCATCAGCTAAATCCGGCCCTGGCTGTGTTTCTCATCTTCAGTAAACACATGAACCCACTATTACGTTCCACTCACCACGTGCGACTACATGTTAGGCTAGTTCAGTGGTTCTCAACCAGTGAGCCATGGCTCACTGGTGGGCCATAGAAGCATTTTGAGGTGGGCCACAGATCATATTTAAAAAATTGAAAGAGTTATTGAAACATTTGGTTTCATTTTTGTCACTAATAATCAATTTTACACTTGTGTGTTTGTTTAGTTACAATGAATGATGCTGCTGTTTTTAGCTACAAAGTGGCAATCATCATTCTAATTATTACAACATAGGCTACAGTTTTATATCAACTCAGTTTTTAACAACACTTCATGATGTAATAGACTAGTTTGTGGTTACAATTAAGCCATCTTTATAAGCGGTAGCCTTGTTGAACTTCTGCAGATCCGCTTTTTAGTATGTGCAGCTGCAGCATTGTATTTTGGGAAGGAATTGACAATACTTGAAACTAAGTTTGATGAAAATTACATTTGAACAGTAGGCGTATGTACATCAAATTTTGATAACAGAGAAGAAAAAGGACAATGTGTATTTATGTTGTAAAGTTCTTAGTCAATTTTCATTGAGGCCATCAAAACTGAGACTTCACCTGGAAAAATTTCATCCAAATTACATGGATGAAGATGTGACCTTTTTTTGATGAAAAGAAGATAGTTTGAAGCGTCAGCGCCTGGATTCAACAAGGGGATTCCAGAAACATTCCAAAGGCAATGTTCTGTTGCTTTTTTGTTTATAAACCTTTTTTGGAATTTGTTGTGTTTCCAGACATTTAATATAAAATAAACAATAATAATTGTAGCGATAGCCAACCAAGTGAGAAAACCATTTACCTCTTGTACTTACTGACTTATGTGCACAAAAACAACTCAATATATATCAAGAAAGAAACGCAAAACAATCAACTAAGGAACGTGGTACAGAACGCTCAATTGATTACACGCGCAGTGCGGTGGTAATCAATTCCAACGTCTGTACCAGAAAACGCTGAACGTGATCATGTAGTGAGGCAGGTCACAAGTTTACATAAAATCAACGTAAATAAAATGACGACTATAACACCTCCCTCGATAATTTTTATACACAAAGAAAAATATGAATAAGACAGCGAATTAAACAATAACTTAAAACTCAAAGTCGGAAACGAGCCGGAGGTCTGCGGCGACGGCTCGACCTTCGTGGGTTGTGTGGCCCGAATTCCGGTACAGTCGGTGTGTCGTCCGAATCCGTTCGAGCTGAGGTGGGGACAGAGGAGGAGTCGACTGTTGGTGCAGGAGTTTCTCCCGGCTCCTGGTCCTCCGATGATGCATAGCGAGGTTGCAGTTGGTCCATATGGCGCCTCCACGTCGGACCATGTGGAAGCAGACGTACCAGGAAGATTCGGCTACCCTGTCGCTTAATCACCTCGGCTGGAACCCAACGAGGATCCTGGTTCCGTCGTGGAGTGAATGATAGCGCGTAACAGGGATCTCCCGGTTTGAAATGTCGTTTTGTACTTTCGGAAGCGTCCGCGTTGTGTCTTGGTACCACTTGAGACGATGTGGGGAGAAGCGTGTCGAACTTGGTTCGAATCTGACGATTGTTGAGTAATTGGCATGGAGAGTAGCCACTCGGAGTGGGCGTGCGTCGATACTGCTGTAGGAACTCCAAGACGGCCTGTTTCGGAGGCAGGGAAGATTTGCGAAGTGCTTGCTTGAACGTACGTACGAGGCGCTCCGCCGCTCCATTGGTTTCCGGATGGTAAGGGGCACCCATGATGTGTACCATACCCCTCTTCTGTGGATTTAAAAGTAGTAGCATTATCGGTAACTATAGTATGGGGATAGCCGAAATGAGCAAAATGTTCTTCTAGCAGGTTGATAGTAGTTGTTGACGATAAGGAAGTAGTAGCATGAATACACGGATATTTAGGTAACCCATGAAATCTACCGCATGATCTATGTGTAAGCGACTCCACGGTGCTTCTGGAACCGTCCATGATTGGACCTGGGTTTTAGATTGCGGTTGTTGATATTCGCCACAGGTACTGCATTTGTGACAAAGTTCCGCTATGTCTCGGTCAATGTTTGGCCAGTGGACGGGTGTTCTTGCCAACTGTTTCATTCTCTCAATGCCAAAATGTCCTTCATGAAGCAATTGAAGGACGGAAGGACGAAGTTTGGACGGGATGACCACTCTGGAACCGTAAAGTAGACATCCATAACAAGTAGAAAGAGAGTCTGCGTACTTACGAAACGGCTCGACCGGGTCTTGGAGAAGACTTGGCCGGCCATCCTTCATGAATAAAACGCATTACCGTGGAAATGATGGGATCTTTAGAAGATTCTTTACGCAGTGAGGCGGCATTTAAGGTCTGGACCTGCAAATCCAAAGCATCGATAGCGCAGACGATATCAATATCATCCGCACTTTCCTCATCGAAGACTTTATCCTCTCCTGCTGGTAAGCGACTCAAAGCATCAGCGTTTTGATGATCCTTCGTCTTCCTGTACTCAATAGTGTATGTAAATTGCGACAAAAAGAGTGCCCAACCAGCCAAACGATTTGCTGCCAAAGAAGGTGTCGATTTTGTCGGGCCAAAAAGACTAAGCAATGGTTTATGATCTGTGACCAAAATGAATGATCTGTACCGACTGCTGTCTTATGTTCGTCACCAGCCATTATTCTGCAGTGCAGTCCAACGTTCTCATAATTCCATAATTCTACTGTTTAGCCAACGTTCAGGTTTTATTAATTCATTTCCTATGCGCCTGGCAGCACCGGCGTATGAATACTTTCGTGATAAAATACACTAGCATGGCAATATTCGTTCCTTTTCAAATTGACACAACTTGGGATAACACGTTTTTGTCTCGGCTATCTGATGACATCGACTTGTATGCTGGGTAATCAATAAAAAAACCCTTTTGAGAAACAACAGTAGTGCTCTATCTATGTATACAGAATGTTAGCTTAACCACTTCTGTTACAGATCTACCAAAAAGATATTGATAGAATTTCTTTAGCGCAAAAATTATCGACAAAGCCTCTTTTTGGATTTGACTATAGTTTTTCTGCGAAGCTGTTAATATCTTTGAAACGTTTGCTATAGGCCGTTCTGTGCCATTTGGGTAACGATGAAACAAAGTAGCACCGATGCCCACACTAGAAGCATCACATGCGATACCTACCGGAAGTGACGCATTGAAATGGGTAAGAACCTCTTCAGTAGAAAGATAATGCTTCAGCTGAACAAAAGAGTTTTCCTCTTGTTTTCCACATCTCCAAGGAATGTCCTTTTTCGTGAGATGGTATAGTGGTTCTGCTACTGTGGAAGCGTTCAACGGTAAAAACTTCGAATAAAATTGTAAGGAACCTAAAAATGAACGAAGAGAAGATACGTCAGTGGGGGCAGACATCTCCAGTATGGCATTTACCTTAAGACCTTTGGAGATGCCCTGCCTGGACAAAATGTGTCCGAGAAACTTTACCTGAGGTTGTGCAAACTTACACTTGTCTTTCCTGCACCTCAGGCCTTTTGAGTGAAGTCGATCGAGGAGCCGTCTAAGATTCTGGAGATGCTCCTCAGCAGTAGTGCCACTGACAAGAATGTCGTCTAGGTAGACTGCGACTCCTGGAAGGTTGGCTGTAAGGTCGTCTATGATCTTCTGAAAATAACCTGGAGCAGAAGATATGCCAAAAGGTAACCCATTTTGTAAAAATACGCCACGGTGAGTGCTTAATGCGAGTCGTTTTCGACTGTCAGGACCAAGTCGAATCTGATTGTAGGCAGCAGCCAAGTCTATCTTGCTGAAACCATACCCACCACCCAACTTTTGCATTAAGTCTTCTGGTAAGGGTAACGGGTGACGATGGGTCTCCAGGAAAGGGTTCATCGTGACTGAATAATCGCCACATATGCATAACTTGGCCTTCGCTTCTGAAGAGTTTGACGGCTTACGGACTGGAACAACCGGTGTGCCCCAATCGCAAAACTGAACTGGTGTCCATACACCACCACGTGCAATGCCCGAATCATAGGCTTGTGCTAAGTCCTCCTTTAGCGCAAAAGGTACCTACAGGCCTAGGTTTGAGAACAGGTTTAGCATCAGACTTAAAATCTATGTCTAGTTCATAATCTCGTAAGCACCCGAGTTCAGGCTTAAAAACATCTTTGAACTCGTCACATAAGAGGGAGCATGCTTTCTCCAGACTCTTATCAGGCTTGTCGTATGACTGGATACTCTGTACAGTAGAATAGTTAGACAGAAGAAATTTATCGATAGAAATTCCTAAAGACGAGATTGCATCACGACCTAGCAAGTTTAGTCCTTTGACTGTCGTGACTACAAAAGGAATATTATCTGACCTTCCCGTGGAAGGATAAGTTACCTGGGCCGTGAAAGAACCCGTGGTTGGTACTAGATGCTTGGTAGCAGATTGGAACTGCGACACTGGTGCTTGCAATTGAGGTGCGCCTACCCGAGTCCAGACGTCGTTGGAAAGGAAATTTCCATTTGTGTCCAGTGTCCATTTCTATGTGTGTGGTTACCGAATTAATGGAGATCGGTACTTCCAACTTTGAATTTCGAGGTTTTCTGCAAGAACTAGAAAGCATGTTAATTTCCTCGATACAATTTACCTTAGAAGGTTTGAACTGTCTAGCTTTCTTTCGACAAACACTCTGTAAGTGTCCCGTGATATTGCAGAAATGGCAAGTGGCTTTCTTAAACCTACAGTCATTGGCGTTGTGGTTGGAATTACCACAGCGATAGCATTCTTTATTTTTAGAAGAAAAGAAAGTACCTGTAAGTTGCCTAGTTTTTGGAGGTTTGCTGATGGTCCTTACTTTCACAACTGGTGCTGGTGGAGTGCCGTAAACAGTTTCTTTGGTCACCTTGGCTTCCTCTTCGGTTTCTGATGCAACCTCTACCGCACGTTTGAAAGTAAGTTCATCAGCTCTGATTTTGAATAACGCCTTAAGCATCGCCTCGTTACCTATTGAACAAATAAAACAAGTACGTAAAACTTCGTCCAATGGATTTGAAATGGACGAGAAGTCACAGGTGGCAGCTGCCTGTCGTATGCGGATGGCTAGTTCTTGAGCTGTTTCACCGGGCTTGCGCTTCATTTCGCTCCAGAAACGGAATCGCTCCCTCACGATGAAGCGTTTTGGGTCGAATTGTTGAGCCATGTAATTTGTAATTTCCGTCATGGTGAGATCGTCAACTTCCTTTGGGTTTGTTTCCTGCGCAGCCAAATTTGTTAACACTTTGTAGATTGTAGGTGATTGATTGGTGAGAAAAACCTGCGGCATTTTGTCTTGTGCGACTGAATGTGCTGCTACAAAGGTGTTAAACCTCTTCCAATAGTCTGTCTACAGTTCAGTGGTGGCATCGAACGCTACGAACTTAGGTAAAGATACCTGTTGTTGTATTGTTGTTGGCTGTGATCTCGCAGTTTGGGCTCGTATTTCTCGTAGTTGTTCTTGGTGGCGCCTTTCTTGTTCTTCTTGATGTTCCTGGTGACGTTGTTCTTGTCTGGCAATTTGCTCCTTCGTCTGGCGTTCTTGGTTGGCAATTTGTTGTTGCGTGACTTCGATCAGTTTCTCCATGTTTCTAAAATCCTGTAGAAATTCTGTAAAGATCCTGCCGACGACGCCAGTTAAATGTCTGTTGTATTTCCAGATGTTTAATATAAAATAAACAATAATAATTGTAGCGATAACCAACCAAGTGAGAAAACCATTTACCTCTTGTACGTACTGACTTATGTGCACAAAAACAACTCAATATATATCAAGAAAGAAACGCAAAACAATCAACTAAGGAACGTGGTACAAAACGCTCAATTGATTACACGCGCAGTGCGGTGGTAATCAATTTCAACGTCTGTACCAGAAAACGCTGAATGTGATTATGTAGTGAGGCAGGTCACAAGTTCACATAAAATCAACGTAAATAAAATGACGACTATAACAGAATTTTTTCTTACATAAAAACTGAATGGGCCACAGAACTTTTATGCAAACAAAAATAGGCCACGAAAGAAAAAGGTTGAGAACCACTGGGCTAGTTGTATTTAGTGTTAAATCATTAGCCTATAGGCCCATGGCTTTCACGGAAATAAGTTACATTTCCAAAAATGTAGCTTTTATGGCTCTCTTACCTAAAAAGGTTCCCGACCCTGCATTAGACTATACGCCTACATTATAGGCTACCTCAGAGATTGTGAGTAATGTTGTGTTTTTGAAAATGCAATTGCAAAGACAAAATTTGGGCAACTTTTGTTCGCCTCCCCAAAATGTTTTACTCTCCTACGGCTATGCCTCCACAAATATGCGAAACTACCAGGAATAACCTATTAAGGCTTTGTCAGCCCGAGGATAAAGATTAAAAACAAACCAAACAACATTGAGCAACAAATTTAGTATTTACTTAGTTTATAACAACGTTGTTATTTGCTTCGACAGTGGTATCTAAAACATATCAAATCTCGTGCTCTACTTCGTTAAATTTCTTAAATTTTTTAAAATGGGATCAGGCAAAACCCGGTGCTCCACCTCTCTTCTCCTCCTGCGTACGCCTCTGGATAAAGACATAAAACTTAGAAAAGACAATAAAGTTAGAGAAGCACAGCCTGTTATCTTCAATAAATATTTTGCAGTACGTAGGCTATATATGGCTATACCTTGTGCAAACCATTTGCAAGACAATAAAATATTTTACGACCCGCGGTACCACCATCGCACGAGTCAACAATAAACCCACATTGCATATTTGTTTATTCAAAGTACTCACATAGGCTACCGGTACTGCCTTGAGAGTAGTAGGCTATGTCATTTGTCTGTCGAGATGTCAGCGTGCATCCGATTTTTATAAGTATCAAGGGCTTAGATAATTTTACTATAGCCGTAGAAACATTACGGCAGACCTTGCTTGGGATCATGCATGGCCACCTGGAGATGCGGCCTGATTTGTCACATTTTGCAGATTTTGATTACAGCTACTACTAGTGCTTGACAGACATTTTTTGAGATGTTTTTACTTTTTGCGGTTTCCTAATGACATAAAACTTTTTTGTTGCCTTGGGAAAGCAGTAGCATATGAGAAAAAGTAAGTTGAAAAGCGCAAAATCAGACTGTTATTGAAAATTAACAGTCTGACTAAAATCTTCGAAATCAAATTTTCTTTGTTTTTCAACATGTGAGAATGTTAAAACCTATTGTGTCATCTGGGGAAAAGAATAAAGAAAGCGTAAAAATCTAATTTTTAGAAAAATTTATTTAAACGTTTGCCCAAAGTGAGAAAAACCAGGAAATTTATGCAAAATGTGACAAATCAGGCCGTATCGTTAGGTGGCCATGGATCATGCTAGTTTGATTTATCATTGTAGTTAGACTACAACTTGTGTGGGGCATTTTAGTCATCAGTCTTGACTCTTGAGGTTATACGCAAAACGAGAAACAGACATTCAACTTCAAGGTCTGAACGTTTACTCGTTCCTCCCTGACTCGATCTACTTATTTTGTGCAGCCTAAATGAAGTTCACATTATAATGTATTTTAAAAATAAAAATTATGATTTTTTTTTATCTTTTAATTATCAGATCTACAGTTTTCTGAGCAAACCTATGCATGAAAATTGTTATGTAACATTTTTTCTCATCCTGAACGTAATTCTGAGGTCATTTCCTTGCATCACTTCAAGCATCAGTTAATACCGTGACGTACAACAAGTCAACAACAAGGAGGCTATTAACAAGAAAACTACACTAGGATAACTTACTGTATCAGCCGCTTGTCCATTGAGGAAAATTACAGTAAAATTATTCTTTTTAAGTGAGGTAGGTTAGTGAGAAAATCCAACTTCCAAACAATTCTAAAACCTATCTTCTAGTAGTCTATATAACGTATAGTACTTTTTCAGCATTTTTAAGGCTATCTTACCTTCAATTTATGACTATAACCATCAAAATATTAGCCTAAGAGAAAATCTTTCAGAGACCATCATAATATGGTACGAATGAGACTTGCTGTGTTTTCAAAATGAATGGCAATATATAGCCTATAATCAGAGATGGGCAAGATCACCAGTATTGGTGATCTTGAAGATCAAGATCAAGATCACCAAGAATAGGTGATCTTGAAGATCAAGATCAAGATCACCAAACTATGTGATTTTGAAGATCAAGATCAAGATCGTGATCTTGAAGATCAAGTTCACTTTCAAGATCACTTTTTGTGTACTTGAAAAAAAAATGAAGTTTTTGATCAGTGATGTTGCAAAAAATAATTACTATAAGCAACCTGGGTAAAGGTATATAGTTGGTATTGCTAACTTTTACTTTTAACTACTCGATCGCTGGCCTAAGAATTGTGATAAGTTAGTGACTGTTGCTATTAGGCCTATCAATTGTTGATGTAGCTTGCGTAGAATCGCAACGTCACACCCAAGGCCGAGGTTACTTACAGTTGTTCTGAAAAAGTCGCAAAATTTGCAATTAGTTTTATACGTTTTATTTATAATAAATAAATAAAAATAAACTTTGAACTGCATCATTTTTTACCAAATTTTTGTCTGGTTCGTGGGAGTTTTTATTCGTGTTACTAAGCAGTTTTAACTTTTACTGTGTTATGTCAATGTTTATTGCACCATTTACCTATCTGGCAACCTTGATGCTGTTGTCTGCTATCAAAAAAGTTCAGAGGCCTGAGGTCAGACAAACCGCTCTATACTCAGACCTTAAACAAGTCTTGGTCTGGTTGATTTGCTGCAATACACCACTTTATATGACCAAAGTCGGCGTCCTAGAGTCCAGATTTTTTAATGCCGCCATTCTAGAGTTTTGAAACATCTAAAATTGAGTCAAAGAAAGAAAACATTTCTTTAAAATTCACACATGGAAATTGTGAACAAAATTAAATCATTTTTTATTATGCGTCAACATAAAGTACACGGAAGTTGACTTCTTTATTATGACCAACACAGAAAACTTTTTCAATTTTGAAATGGCAACACTGACCAGATTAGACGGAGACTATCGTCTTTTGTTGGACACATATTATATTAACAGTGGCTTAATGTTAGTAGTTGCCACTAACTGCTTTGTACAGTACGAGTTCTAAAAAAATGCCTTTATTTAGGAAGTAAAATTCAATTTTAAAGTGATCTTGATCTTATTGTTCTTCAAGATCAAGATCACACAAAAAAAGTGATCTTAGATCAAGATCAAGATCACCAAAAAAAAGTGATCTTGAAGATCAAGATCAAGATCACGATCTTGATCTTCAAGATCACTTGTGATCTTCAAGATCAAGATCACGCCCATCTCTGCCTATAATGCAATACAATATAATATTTTTTTACATAATATTTTTAATTTCAATAAGAAAAGGGGCCAGATCCTTTTACTTTACAATAGCAACCTTCTTGTTCGAACTTTTTATGCCATAATTGTCCATTGTCCAAATCTGCTTTCTATCCGGCCCTTTTTTTCACATTGTTGCGCAAATGCACGCTGCACATTCTTATTCGACTGTGTTCTAGCGTACTTAAGTGCACAAAATGCTGTTCTACGCTATCGTATGGCATTTCTATATCTAAAAAGAAAAACGCCTGAAAATGAAAAGATAAAATTTTATGTTGCGTCTGTACATGCTGTGAAAATCTGAGATAGTAGGCTATGAACGATAATGGGCAAAGTTACAAGACTGTACAATGATGTCAAATTTTTTAAAACATCCTATATATTGCTAAAACTGCACATTATTAAAGAACACAATGTGGCTGGGGGAACAAGCCATTACAATGCGATAAAAATACTAGTTGATCTTTATCAAGATGAAATATATGAATAAAAAGTTTAATAAAGTCATTGTAGTAATTAAAACTTTCAAGCAATTTCATTATTTTTTTTATAATTGATTCAGGCTTTCGCGGACCGCACAGAAAATTGTCTAGGGCAGCATGCGGCCCGCGGGCCGTAGTTTTCCCACCTTTGAGATAGATAATTTTCTGAATAAACACTAAGTAAATATTTTCCTGCTTTCTGAGCAGAATGCTGTCGCTGAAGTCATTTTATTGCATTTTTTCAAGTAGCCTATCAGGTAATTTTATGGAGTAACCTACAGGAATATTTGTAAATTAGAATACGATAGGTAGTGCTCACTGCTCAGGTCAGCTTAAAAAATATTCATAAGAAAATTTGAATGTTCGTTTTTCAGTGAGGTGAGCTAGTGAGAAAAATTAAGTTTTCCTTATCACAGGTTTAAATTTCATGAAACTGTTTTTTTGTTTTTTTCTGGGACATATGATTTTTAACCTTGATAATAATTTATGCTTGTCTTCTGTCTAATATAGAGCTCGGAGGAAAAAATATCTACGAAAGAAACAAAAATGTAAACTGCTCTCTCCAGCGGGCAAAATTTAAAGAAAGGTTCTCCGCCGCAGATATTTAAAAAAAAAAGAGAAACGAAAGTAAGCTATTAAATAGCGGAGGTTATGCATTTAGTTTGAGACAAACAAGCTAATTTACGGCTCAAGTAACCTACCAGCCAAGTCGACTACTAGAACCAGTGTTGTAGCTTTCCATGCAAGTGCAACTGTGCAAAAGATGCCAACGTGGGAAAGGTGTTTTGAAAGTTTCAAGTGTTTATTTGACTCAGCTAATTCTAATCAGATGTTATTATCTAAGTCCTTTACTTCAAAGCACATAGCCAACTTAAAAGGCTACAAGACTCTTAGATTTGTTGGGATGTTTTGACACGAGTGGTCTGCAGGTTATGGGAAAATGAGCATTGCAGCACTGCAACAGCATTAGTTCTGCCTGCCTTGTATTCTCCATAACTTCTGCATAGTTTGATCACTTAGACTTTAGAGACTTCAACTTTAGAGACTAACAACTAACTTCAGCAAGTTTGATCACTTAGACTTTAGAGACTTCAAACAACATAACTAGCCTATATGTTATCATCACACGCTGTAAATCAAAGCGGAAAAACAAACCAAACCCAAGGCCAATAACCAATATGTTGAACACTGCCCTTTGAGCCTTCTAATAATAAGCCAACAAGCACCATGTTTGTTAATGCATATTCAATGCAAATATGTTATGGATGCAGCTTTCCAAATACTTTACAAAAGAAACAAATGAAAGACACAGGTTGGGTTATATGTTTTGATTTTTTCAAATCAACCAAATGTTGCAATGTTGCACCATTAGGGATTTAGCCTCATATGATGAAAAGAAATGAGGCAAAAGACTTCCCAAAACGAAAGAAAGTTAAAAGGAATAAAATTGGTTAAACTTTAAAAGCAAATCATTTGTTATTATTTATATAAAATAGTACAAACTTTGTTATCTTCATTGTAAACATTAATTAGATGGTTTTAAACTCGATAACAGATTACCGAGTAATTGAATTAGCCTACTGTAATTTATTAATGGGTAAAGGAACAGTCGAAGAAGTAGCAAGAAGTCGACTAATTAGTTTATAATTTCTTATTTCACTCGTGGCAAAGTGTAAATTAACTGTTTTGGTAGTTATTGTACGCAGTATGTTGTAAACCACTTTGAATTGATATCTGTTAAGCTGTGGTACTTCACCTAAGTAATAATTTTCCTTTTGAAAAAGTTATACTACGTATGAATAGTTTACATAAAACTTTCCAAACCAAACCATTAATCAATTTAAATAGTGTCCTGGCGCAGCATAAACCTCAAAATCGTAGCATCGAGGAAATTGAGACCGATTTAAGGATAGGTTAAAGAGTTTTTAAAGTAAATAGCCTGCTGTTGTATGATTGGGCGGCTCCTCTGGTTGTAGACGCGGTACCGGTGGAGATAAGATGATTTTACAACGTGCCAAGCACAGAATGAAACAACAGAAATCGCTTTGCACAAGTTCTGCAATAACAATATGAGACGTTTTGCATGAGGAGTTTTTTCCTTTGCAGAGTATCTGCAGCTGAAGACAAACACCAGTTTGAGGCCTAATGTAGGTTTAATCCGGTTTAAATATAAACTGAACGTCTATAATAAGGTACAAGTATTTGTGTCACTCGTCAAACATTGCGTAATTAGACACGTCACTGAGAAGAACTTGTATCAAGGTTAGAGCTTGGTTAAAAATTGATTGTGAATAGTGTAGCCTATTATCTCTAAATACCTGTATTAAATACAACGCGTAAGAGTTGGCAAGACGTCTTAATAACATAAAAATGTTTTTCCTGTTCGAAAAAGAAAACATGCAATAGCAAGTGATTGATCGAAGTTACGTAAGTTAATTTTTTTTAATTTAGCTGTCAGTTCCAATGTATGGAATAAACAAACTTTGTGGTAGGTCATAAGGTCAAACAAAATAAGTTTAATTATGAAAGCATTTAAGGAAGTAATTGACAGGGATCGAAAAATACCTAGTAACAGGTTAAATGTTGCAACTGGATCCTTTGCGGTAGCGTAGTCAGAAAGGGAGTAAACTCTATCCCTTTTTAGGGCTGTGTGACGTCACGAAGCTTGAATCAAAAAATAATAAATGAAGTAGTATTGCTATTGGTACAATTTTCATGGAGTCACACACGTCTCAAAAAGAGATTTTGATGTTCACAATCTTTCTACGGCAACGAGCTGACCTATGGGATATTTATGTTTTTCATGGTAGTTCAATGATTTACTATTTGACAGTAAGGTGTCCACGACAAAAAAATAAACCATTTAACTAGTTGCAAAAAATGATCTACGGATGTATAGAAAAATGAGGCAAAACCTTGGAGAGTTAAAATGTTCAAAAATAGGTATTTGAGTGGTATTGTCCTGAGCATTACCCATAAAATAAGTTTATTTTAAAAATGAGTCACTGTCATCAAAATGCTTGCAGAGATCTATTGTAAATTGCAGGCACACCTTCGTGTGACGTAACAATGGAAATCAAAAACAGTTGATAGACTTTCTCGAGAATTGAGGAGCATGGGGGTGTTACAGTGTATTAATACAGGGCTGTGGAATGTGGCAAAAATGTACGGGTACAACTCCTCGTTTTACAACTGGCCGACGTCAACTTCGGCTTCAGTGTTGCCAGTTTCTTTTTAATTGTTGCCAGTTTTTTTAATTGTTGCTTTTTCATTTTTTAAAATTTAATTTCACTTTAAGCTGTCATCGAAATTGAAACGGTGATTTTTGTAATAACGACCAAAAACAAACACTTCTATTTTTCGGTAAAGTTGTAGAACTCAATACGCAAAACAAGAAATAATATTTTGAAAAAGCATTGCCGACAATATTTTATTGTTTATCGTTTTGTATCCAGTCGGAGTCGGTCTTTTTGTTTAACGACTCCGACTCCGAACATGCCAAAACCCTTTCGACTCCACCACTCCAACTCCATAGTCCTTTATAGCCTACTTACAGCTTTTTATGACTTTACACAGTAGAATAGCAAGTTAAGAATTTTGGGTAGGCCTACCGGTATTTGGTTTTAAAAAGTGTTAAACTCGAATTATTTCAACTTTTCAAAAATTAGTTTATTTAAATTTAGTCTCTAAATTTTCATTCAAATGTATCCGAGAAAATTTCCTTTCTTGTTTTTGCTGTAATTGCTTTTTTCGTAGCACATATTTTTTTTTACAAAATGTCGATGCACTCAACAAGTTAAAAATCGGAAACCCTGAAAGAGTTTATTTCATAAATTATGAGGAGCTTGTCGCTAGGACAATTCTTTGAGTTCTTTGTCGCTTTCTGCAGTCACCACTTTGTGTGGCTACCGAACGCCTCATTGTCTCACAGAAATATCAAAATTATCTCAGTCTAAAAAAGATTGCTCATCCTTCATTAAGAGGGCGTCGGAACATATGAATATTGCAATAAATCCAAAAGTGACATTAGTAGTCCCGTTTGTATGTGTCAGGTTTTCTCTAACTGTAAGTGTAGCCTAAGTTACTGAAGTTTGGATTGCGTCTGCCAGTTTCCTTTCTTTATGCAAGTTTTTATTAAACTAAGTTTGTTATTATCAAGCTAAATCAAACACTCAGCGTGATGCTTCCTACGCATGCTCCATAAATTTCTCACGCTGTAAAGTACATCACTGAGATGAAATCATTGAAGCACTTAAAACTATTTTTATACCACTTTCTTATCAAGTTCAAAAAGAGGTAATGATGTTATTAACCTACTCTAGTTGTTAATGAAGGTTTGCTTTCAAAATGAAAGTGTTTTTACCACAAATAGTCTATTACCTTGTTGGCTTTATGCCGTCATCATTTCGCACACTTATCGAGCACTAGCAGTCTTGTTCTGTATTTGGCAACTCTTTTTATTCTTATGCATAAAATCATTTTTCAAGCCTTTTCATTCATTTTGCCCTTATCAATCTTTGAATTAGTTACAAGACATGCTTGGCACATTGTTACGTCATTGTTGGATTGCTTTCAGCATCCTTCCGAGTTAAAAAAGGGTTATTTTACATTTTTAAGCTTGAAATTTTGTCTGAAATGTTATATTAAAACCTCCTAGTTTTCGTAGATTGAGCACGTCCTGTTGTAGGCCTACGTAGCGTGTGAAAGTCTTTGACATGTGAACGTCTGCATACCGGACTTCCGCAACGTCATTGATGAGAGAATGGAGCCAATCTTTGCCTGAATGATTAGTTCACACGCTTTACAGCTAATTAAATTTTTCGTATAACATTACTTTAACGTTTAGCCAGATCAAAACGATGTAAAATAGTCAACGAATGCTCGTTGGGTAATAAGCCCGCAGGCAGGTGCATGCTACCTTAATTGACGTAACCCATTTGCCTGTTCCCTGTAACATGGCAGCAGAGGCATTTGACTTGTAGTAGCTTGAACGCAATAATATTCGAATGATGACTTCAGTATTGCTTCTGCTGGATAATATTGTAAAAGAAAATAAATAATAATTTATTCGCTGTCGTTTTCGACGTGGTCTCGGTTTGAGCCTTTGGGCCGAAAGTCTATCCATTTACCACGTAAGAAAGGAAATAATCTATATTTAAAAAAGACGAAAAGATTAGCCTACGAGCGTTTTTGCTCAGTTACTAACCGATTTTTATACCAAACGTTTGATAGATTATAGTTAGGATTTATATGTTTTATCTTACAACTAAAACTGTCTAAAATGATTTTTGATCGAAACAGAGTTTCTAATTTTAATATGAAGGAATTTGGCGTCGAAACTAAATTTTTCTTTCGAAAATTGGTCCAAATAGTTTTTTGTTGATGACTTGCAAACCTGAATAATAATAATTTATGATTGGTCATTCTTGGTAGGACCAGCCATGGTAGGACAAAGCTGAAGACAAACTACTAGCTTCCGCCGATGTGCTTTCTATGTTTGAAGCACCCAGGCCCGGATTTAGGGGGGGACAGAGGGGGCAGTTTGCCCCAGCCCCCCCTATGTAGAAGAAAATGTAGGCTTATTTTGTGTTATTCTTTTCATTTTGGCCTTTAAAGTTTCTGCAAAATGCTGTGCAGTACTGGACTGATGCTACTGTAGACGCAGAGGTGGTTTTTGCACGGGGGCCCCCCCGATGTATAAGTGCCCCGGACCCCCCATCAGTTAAATCCGGCCTTGGAAGCACCTCTGGAGAAGGGACGTAGCCAAGGAAAGGCTTAGGGAGTAATCGCACCCCAAAAGTGTATCTCACCCTTCCAAAAGAATACGTTTTTGAATGATGTTATTACAACGTTTTAATGACATTATATTTGTATGTTAAATACTATAATATATATAAACAATAGATATAATTGAATTTTTACATGAGAAATTTTTTGTTTGCTTATATTAATAGTTAACATTTAAAACAATGAAAACTATTAATACTACAAAAAGTGCTCAATGCCAAGCAAAAAGGCAAAGCAGAGCGAATTAAATCAAATGTAGTTATTACTATCTGAAGCCTTTACAAATTGTTTCGCCTAACGGATCATCAGAAGGTCTTATTCAAATAGAATCTATTTGAATATTTGAATTCTATTTGAATAAGACCTTCTGATGATCCGTTAGGTGAAACAATTTGTAAAGGCTTCAAATAGTAATAACTACATTTAGTTAACATTTAATGTGACTTATCTGCTAGGAAAAATTGGTTACAGAAATTGCAATGTATTAAACGTATAGCCTACGTATCCATAATAAACTTTTCTACCAACAAGCGCAATACTATTTTTATTAGCAAAATGGAGTACCCCGCGATTGGGCCTCCCTTTCCCTACCTATGGGGACCTAAAAACTTGAAACCTTGATTATTTTTGTTTCCCCAAGCACGGCCTACTAGAACACGGCCAAATATGTTGCTATTTGAGGAAATTTCTAAGAGTCTGAATTGTTACAATTATAGCTATGACAAACCTGTCATCTTCCCATTTCCAGAAGTAAGTAAAATAAGCATTATTTGTACTTAGACATATGTTTGGCTTGTTTAACCGGAGATTAGGTATGTATGTTAAGCACAACTTATGCAATAACAATGTAAAATATGTAAGATTTTCCAACTGCAACCTGGAGGTAATGTCGTTTGCTGTGTCGCTTTTGGTGAAATTGCATGTTCCATTCAAAATATGAAGGATTTTTTGTGAATTCTATGTTGTAAGCGGTTCATTTGATGTGTTAATTTAAATTTTAGTTTGTTTTGTTTTCCACCAAGTTTAATTTTGCAAGCAAAATGTGGCTATTGACAAAAAATCCTGCTATACAAAAACCTAACGACTGTATGATGAGACTACCTCCAGGATGTAGTTGGAAATTTTTTTACATATTTTACATTATTATTGCACAAGTTGTGCTTAACATGCATATCTAATCTCTGGAAAAACAAGCCAAAAATATGTCTAGATGCAAATATTGCTCATTTTACTAACTTTTGGAAATGGGAAGATGATAGGTTTGTCATAGCTATGATTGTAACAATTCAGACTCTTAGAAATTTCCTCAAATAGCAACATATTTGGCCGTGTTCTAGTAGGCCGTGCCCCAAGTCATTTTGAAACTATTTAAAAAAAAAAATTGCTTTTAACAAGAAAAAAATCACTAAACCTACTTTTCTGACACAACGCCGCACATTAATAAGAGAATCCACTTTTCTTTTTTTAAGTCCATCCATAACTGATTGCGTTTTTGTGGTACCAAAACTTAAATGAAACTCAACAAAACACACGAGAATCTTCACCACGAAAAAGCTTTGATGGGAACGAAAAGTTGATAACATAAAACAATTCTTCACAAGACAACAAAAACAATAAGCTGGGACAGAGTTTCATACTTTTGCTAACATTGAAGTTTTATTAAAGCACTAACTGGTATATATTTGCAGTTTCGACACTGAATGCCCAAATTAATAGGGTTGTTTACCAGCAAAGTTGTAACTTCAAACAATTAAAATAGCAAATGTTATTTGCCTCGCAATTAGCAAGCATCATGTGTTTGTTGTTCATCATTCCTCAAACGTCTGGTTATGTTTAACTCAATGAATTGCTTTAGTTTTACTAATTGTGATTGTAAATGAAACTTCACCAATATACTGCAACTTGACTTGAAGTTTCAAAAGTTTTCTTTAATGATGAATAATGCATTATCAAACCTGGATTAGCATTTCTTGAATAGAGGCTATCCAAGCAAGTGATTGAATTAACACTTAAAAAACCCTTTTTTTTGCTTATGATCATGCTTAAAGATAAAATTACAATTCAACTCAAATTGTATTGAAACAAAAAAAAATGTTCTTCTCTTGCATGCAAGTGATGTCTCGTCTTCTGAAGCAAATCACAATTTTGCAAAGTTATCAAAAAATACAAAATTGTTGACAAACTTCTCTTGTCGACGCATTGACGAAGTCTTTATTTGCATAGTTTGAATGTACCCCAGACTGCAGACTCTGAAAAAGGGCAAATGTTGTACCAGGCCAAATGTTGTACCAGAATCGAGACCATTGCTTTGTTCGACTTTCCTACACAGTCAGAGCTACAGTAGGATACTAGCTAGGAGGCTTATTTTTCTTCAGAGATATTTTTGCCGAAAGTAGGTAAAAATTCATACGAAAAAAATCCGTGCAGAAAATATCCATACGGGAAAATATCTCCTCTCTCGAAAAAACATCTACCCTGGTCTAGCCTCCAGCGCATTTGAAGGTTATTTTCCACTCGGGATATTTTTCGTATGAATATTTACCAGATTAATTATTGTGGGAATCTCTTATCTATGAGCAAAACTAATTGTTCAACACCATTTATAAAACTACAATTAGCTTGTTTTAAAGCTGTCAAATGCTCACTGTTTTGTTTTTATTATAATCTTAATTATTTTGTTGTAATGTTTCTTTTTGTATTAACTCAAAAAATATTGGACGGCGATTTTGCTTTGTGCCTTGACAAAATATGGAGAGGCCTTTTTAACCCCAGGAGAAAAATGATGCAGTGACGTCACTGTGCCGATCCCCAACGAAGGAGAGCCACTGTATATTTTTGGTATGACAGTTTGCACTTTGCATCACCCCATTTTGTTGGTGTTTGCGCAGTGATGTTTAACGATATAATAAAAATAACTCAAATTTATGATATGGTGACGTCATACAGGTAGGTAAAACTGTGATCTGTTGTAAATTAAGCAGACATTTCAAAGGTTGATGTTCCCTTCACGATGATTCAAGTATATAGCCTAATTGTTCAGTTTAGCACAAACACAATACGATAACTTTCAAAGATTACAAAAGCTTTTTCAAAACAACTTAACCAAAAGAATTATTCATAAATAAATAAATAAAAACTTTAGTTCATTTTTTTTGTTTAACTTTTGGATCAATTTCAAGTTTTTGGTACTCAAATTATTTAGAAGGTATGAACACAACCCTGGCCTCGACACAACACACCCAAAAACTATGACTTCCAGGGGATTTTAGGGAAAGGGCATTTTCCAGTTACATTAAATTTGCCAGCACGGATGATCACAGTTAACCTTCTTAATAATTCGAAACAGCAAAACAAAACAATAATGCTGTGAGTCGATGGGAAATTTGGTGGTTTTAGATATCCTAGTGTACCAAACTAAGTACATAACTGTGTAGTATAATTGAAGTCACACAGTCCGAGAATTGATAGCACAAGTTATTTTTGTTGGTATTTGTTTGCCAGTCAACAGAATCCCTTAGGGTTGTTGACTTTTGAAAGAATGCTTGACAATATCTTACTTCCTCGTAAATTGAAGAACAGCACATTGAAATGTGACATACATTTCACAATATGCTGAAGCCGATTTCAGCAAATTGATAGCCCAGTGTTTGTCTAAATATTATGATAATGACAGTGTTTTTTTTTGGCGTAAAAGTTTAATGGAAAAATCAATATTGTACAAGTTTTTGTGTGATCGTACCAAGGAGGTATAACTGAATGTTTTGAGAAAGAGGAACTTAAAAATTAGTTGAAGGAGAAAACTATGTCAATGCTTTGGTACTGCAAGGTTTTATATCTCATTTGAATTGGTAACATGCTCACTAGGAAAATTCTTAAAACTAACATACAATCCATAAATCAATTCCATCAAGTGGACCCGGTTATTTATCTTCCTTTCGTGTTGAGACAAAATATGCCAAATGTTTTGTGGACACTTCTGCGATACAGCGGACAACACAAAGGGCTTTTGCAAGGCGCACTGCTGATGCCTCATCAATAACAACAATAAAGTGTCAATACTGTGTCCACATAGCATCATAGATGGTTGTTGACGTCCTATCAAAAGCTTCAGATCTTTGCCGAAGCCGCTGTAACATGCCACATGCCTATTTTACGAGCAATTCCCACACAAACTCTATTAATGCGTTAAATCATTTTAAACTCTACTTCTCTTAAAATACATTCTACCTTTACTATTGAAGATAAATCGTTTGGATTTATTACGCTTACCCGTGCAGTAAGTCATGTTGAAGCTAAATCACCAGACAGTGATTAAACTCACTCGCTCAATAAAACAGATGACGTACATGCCCCTTTGACAGTCAGCAAGTAAGGCACAGGCTAACTATGAAGTTGTCCTTGAATGAAACTTTATTCAAGTCTTTTTTTTGAGAGTATGGTGCTTAGAAAATTATTCCGGTGTGGATTACATAATGTTTGTATCTTCAAAGGCAAAAAATGAAAAGGTTTGCAAAAATGATTTGAGGAAGTAAATTTGTATGCCAGTTTAATCATGAGAATACTACAGTAACTGTAGCCAGTGGAACAATCGAAGTCATGCTTTCATGGGGCGTAGACCATTCAACGAATGATTTCAATACTTTTAGATAGGTTGAAGTATCGCATCTGTGTCGCATCTGTGATCGCAGAGTACTGTATGTTGTCGTAATGGGCGCAGCATAAAACATTATTATTATTATTATTGAAGCTGCAGTCAACTTGTGAAACAAGATGACAGAATGAAAGGTGGACTGCAGTGTTTTGTTTGTATGACTTTCAAAGTGCTAACCATTTACAGTAGGCAAATTGATTTTGACGATTTGAGTTTCAGCTTTGCGAGGATAGAAATTTTTTTATGTGAAAGGTAGGATAGGATAAAAAATTGTATTTCACTTTTGTAAAAAGTACTGTACTGTAATTTTTCTTTAACCTGAAAAATTCTGTATATTATTTGTAGTTTGTCGTGCAGTTTTGATTAGAACCTTGCAGAAAAGCAATTTAAACAAATCAGAGATTTATTATCATTCTTATTATATTAACATTTCATCGAAAGAACTTAGGTAAACATCTCAATGTACAGATCTAAGAATAAATTATACAGGCCAACAACAAAATTTTGGTACAGAAGGTAAGGGTCATATTAGGGTATTTCAAGGCCCCTGATTACGAAAATACACTTACTTTTTTCGAATTGGCTCTAATTTTTGAGATATTCGACATTGAAATTATTTTTGAAATCGTTACTTAAAAGTTTAAATTAATAAATCACTCATTTTCAGGTCTGTTACCATTATGACGTCATAATTTCGTTTGTCCAGTTCAATTGGTTGCTATTTTAGCAAGTTCAAAGCGTAAGCAAGGGTTGAAATGAACTGTGATTATTTAAAGGCGAGGCATGATTATTCAAAGAAAATGGCTGGGAATCAGTACCCCACAAGAAACACAGCCCAAAACCATGTGTTTAAGAAGGCAGTTTTGTATTGAAAAGGTAGGCCTACTGAAATTGATATTTGTACAAATGAAATTTTATTCTAAGCCTCTGCTAAGACCAAGTCTTTGCTGTAAACAATTTTTTTGTTTTGTTTTTATCTATAATCTAATATACGATAAACGCTAATAAAAATATGCGTTTGATAACTAGGATGCTGCTCTAATCATTCAGATATATTTAACTGCAACTGTGACAATACTGTACAATATATGACAACTTTATTACTTTGACATGAAGCTGGGAGATCAAGAGTCCTGGGTCCCTCCTAAAGTATGCAAACATTGCACTCAATCCCGTTTTTTTGGCTCAAGGTTAAGGCTAAAGCTAAGGCTAAGAAGTTCAGACTGTGGTGGCTCAAAGAGAGCCTCGGTATCACCATGAAAATTGATACTTCTGTAAGGTGAATATGTTTAAATGAAGTCGTCACAAAGGAAGTTGGGACATCATGTTAACATGGAGTCTGCAAGGCAGCCATTGGGTGGACATATTATTTCTCCTTTTTTCTTCCCCACCCCCTCTTGTTTCAAATGGTGATTTGCTTGAAACAATCGTAAAACAAGCATGACTGAGTCACTGAGAGTAACCTCAATATCTTCAGTACTGTTTTGGAGCAACGTCAATCCTTTTTATCAAAATGATCTCTACCACCTACTGCAGTTAGACATTTAGCCATCAAAAGTGGCAGCTGAAATCTTGGCTCCTCATCTCGATCAACATATAGCATTCTTGACTTCGAGGCCAAAATTACGTTCTTCCGTAACAAGGGTAAAATTCTAAGCAGTTACTTTACTGAAGAACATTACTTTGTATTCTGCAAAGTAAAAGGCCTTCGTACCTAGGTGGGTGTCGCTCAGTGCCATATTAAAGACCTGCGTTTGTTCACTGATAACTTGTTTTGCTTATTTGTGCAAAGCAATGTAGTTAGTACAAGTCCATTTTCGGAAATAGGGGCCACGAAATACCCTAAAATGACTGTCGTGCCTTTTGAAAAAAATGATTTGTTGGCCTGTGTTATTTATTTACGCATAAACAATGAAGAATTACTTTTTTAACGAGCAAGCATAAAGTGACATATTTCTAGTTCACCTTGTATCTAGTCATTGGGATAATATATAACGCATTACTTTTGTAAGACAATTTTTCATTAGATTTTCATTAGAAATCCATTTTCGGAAATAGGAGCCTCGACATACCCTAAAATGACTGTCGTGCCTTTTGAAAAAAATGATTTGTCGGCCTGTGTTATTTATTTATTAGATTTTCATTAGAAGTCCATTTTCGGAAATAGGAGCCTCGAAATACCCTAAAATGACTGTCGTGCCTTTTGAAAAAAATGATTTGTCGGCCTGTGTTATTTATTTACGCATAAACAATGAAGATTTACTTTTTTAACAAGCATAAAGTGACATATTTCTAGTTCACCTTGTATCTAGTCATTGGGATAATATATAACGCATTACTTTTGTAAGACAATTTTTCATTAGAAGATTTTTCTAAAACTTTACAGAAAAAAATATTCGCTATATTTATGACCTCTTTGGCAATTCTATAGAAAAGAAAGTAGGCCTACTGTAGCCTACTTTCTTTGGAAGTAAATTTTGATTATGGTATAAAACTATGTTTTTATCTTGAAATAGTTTGGTCGCGAAAGTCTATTGAGGCAAAAATTATTTTGGCTAATTTTCAGAGCTTTGTCATGTTATGATGTTATTAAACATATTTTATCGTTAACATTCGTTTGATTGTGTTTTTCTAGAACAAATTTCTTTATGTGATATTTAAAACTGCTTTAATCAATTTTCAGGATATTCTGTTTTTTGTAGTTTTCAATGAAATTTTGCAATATCAGATTTTTTTTTGAATATTCATATTCAACCTATAAGGATCTCACAAAAAAAATTTTGTAAAAATATTCCTACTAGAACAATGACCGGGCACTAATGGGTTAAAACTGCTTTAATCAATTTTCAGGATATTCTGTTTTTTGTAGTTTTCAAAGAAATTTTGCAATTAAAACGTTTTTAAGATTAGTTAAATATCATCAGAATAAAAATGAATAAGATTGTTTTTTGAAGTTGTTTCTTGAGGATATTCCACGCTCATTCCATGACGAAACATATTACGAAATAGATTGTCGGATGGTTTGAAGCTGTACATTCTATAGTTCCTCAATCATTCCTGGAAGTGCTTCTGGCAACCTTGCGTAATTCTGCCTGATTCCTTTTCTGAACAATTAATTAATTTTTACTTCTCAAATGCTTGACCCGTTGTGCTGTGTAATTTTCAGTTATCATTTTGTGTGAGCGAGGCAGTTTCTCAAATGTTTAGATTTGACCATATTTTTGCTGTGATACTATATGATTCTTTAGCATTTCTTTTAATATGTATTTTTCTTATAGGCTTGAAAAGGATTGTATGACTAGCCGAAAACGTTCGCTTTTTGTTTTTATAATGTTGAATGTAGTATTGTTGCTGAGTTATGTCTGTTCATGGTTTAAAAGCATTACTGGAAGGAAAAAAAATTCCAGGATAATCTTGGGAGGCTTGGCTGTCACACTGTTAGGTTGGGAGATTCCACAATTAAATGTTGACTTTCTTGGGGCGCATCGCAATTGCTTTATGACATCTGAATAAACAATCATTTAATAGCGAAGAGTTCATCGACTTTCCTCGAGAACTCACAAAGGGGTACGGCCACCTTGAAATTCATGCCCGTGCTTGTGTTATGACGTCACATGAGAAACACAAGGGGAAAGTGGATAAACATGTTGCATCATTCTTGAGCAACAACGCACAGCCAATGAAATGAATTCAAGCAAATGCTGTAACACGTTAACAACTACACATCTTTCTCACGCTGTCAAATTAATCTTAGGTCGTCTTTTGTCCTCTTCATTACCCCAGTTATTGACACCATTAACCTATATGAGAACCCAACCAGCAAATCAGTTCTTTTTGTATTGATTCAACGTCTGCGTACGCTGAATCAGTGTAAAAAAGGACTGATTTGGAGGTTTGAGGAGGCTACTTTCAACTGCTTCGAAGGAGGTTAAAATTTTGGCTGGTTCATGTGAAGCATAGTTTTTAAATATTTGCTGCGATTATCCTGATATGGTGAAAGCTACAACGAGTCGATAATTGCCCCAAACTCCTGGAAAATCATTTTTCTTGAAATGTAATACAAAACTAAGTTAAAATCAAGAATGCTTATTGAATCATCATCAATTCATTATGATAAAGTAAAATCGATTTTTTTATGAAGAAACTACAGTACTTTCAAAGTGGAGAACGTCATGATAAGATGATAAGTTGCTGAGCTCCCTTGCTTTTGCTTGACGTTTAAAACTTTGAGCTGCATCTTAATTTTTGCAGTTGCTGTTTTTGTCACAACTTTCTTAACCAGTGGTGCCACTGCCACTCCTAGTGTTTTTCCACTAGATCTAGTGTTTTTGGGTTGCATCTAGTGTTCTAGTGTTTTTTTTTTGCTATCTAGTGTTTTTTTAGCGATTTACCGCTATGTTGGTGTGCATAAGTTTGGACAGTGTTCAAAGTAGCCCCACCTATTTTTGTTTGGCTGCACCTGCATCAATGTGTTTGTAGTGCTTTTCAAAGTGGACTCGAGTTTTTTGTCTAGGTACACCCAATGATGACCAAATTTGAGGCATAAATACTTTAAAAAATACACAAATGACTGTGAAAAGTGTTCAAAGTAGGCTAAAGTAGGTAGCGTAGCCTACCATATGGTACCGGAGGCTTACATTACGTCGCTTACATTTGATAAGTGTGGAGTTCTTAGACTACACTACCGTACCTCACAGATGATTGTGAGTAATATTGCGTTTTTGACAATATGTTTGCAAAGGCTAAATTTGGGGAAAATTTTGTTTGCCCCCCAAAGTGTTTTACTCTCCTACGGCTATGACTTCAGGGCTCTCACTTTCAAGGAAATTCAGTTCTACTTTGAAATTTTAAGGACTTTCAACACTCTCTAACGCCATTGGCTGTTATTTTGTACATTATGCATGTAAATGATTGTGTATTTATGATGCTAGTGTTTTTTTTGTGAATCTAGTGTTTTTTTAGTCAAATCTAGTACTTTTCCATGGCAAGAAAGTGGCAACACCGCAACAATGTCCTTAACCAAGATTACCCAGAACAAGAGTAGGCCTAAGTGACAATACCAGTTTTGTTACTTCTTAACTCGAAAAAAATCGGTATTTTTTTGCATAGATTCAACGTCTTCAAATATTGAATCAATACAAAACGAGTGGAGTTTTAAACACTATGTCTAAGCAAAATGCTTCCAATGAAAAATATTATAATCGGTTGAAAGAGCTCAGTAGTTTCCAAGTAAACAAGTTAGATTAGTCTAATTGTTAAAGATTTAATGAGCTGTTTGTGAAACGTATGGAGCTTAACAAAGCTAAAAAACAGCAGGTTTCTCAATTTTAATGGCAATTTTGTATTTGAGTAATCAGTTGTCGCTTGTCTGCATTCAAGTTTCCAGCCAAATCAATAAGTTCATAGGAAAATCTTTTCAAGACGATTGTTCTGCGCTTTATTTAATGGCTTTATATGAGACTAAAGCACAGGCTTACAACCGGCGAGTTTCATTTGATATAGCAAAAAATCTTCGGTTTGTCTGTAGCATTGAACAATATGAAAGTTTCAGCGGAAAATTTGACATCAAACTTTCGCCAATGCAGCTTGAATGCTTGGAAGAAAGATCGATAGACACTTCAAGAGGCAAGTCACATAACCAAGAAGCGTAGGTGACAGCGACATGTAGTTTCAATTTGATGATAAAAAAGAAAAAAAAGGCGACACGTCTTTAAAAGGATTTTGAATGAATGATTTAAAACAGACTAGAAAGGTTTGCCGCCGAGCAGATTACATTGAAGTTTGATTGCTACCTACTTTGTATTGTGGCCAGAACATCAAATACAAGATCTTGCTGGGTGGCTAAGTGAGCACATGATTTGCGGTCATAGTTCAAAGACAAAGTGCAGTGCTTGATGTTTTGTTTGCATAAAACTAATTTAGAAGTCAGTGCCACGCTTCAAACATGATGCCATCGCAGGCAACTAAAGCAAATAATTTATAAATTTATTTGTTGTCAGTTTATCCAGCAACACGTTGATAGAAACAAGTTTTTCAATTATAAAGTCAACGATATCAAACGAGGCCGGGTTTAACTGTTCTTACAACACACGTATCTGTCTTTCGTTTGTTCAGTTCGTTTTAGAACGATTTGTCTTTTCATAAATAATTTTCCAGCACTAGAAGAGGCAGTTTTTTTGTCATTTTTTTTCATTGTATAATTTTTCGAAATTTACAATATATGAAAGTTATTTTGAAAGTGTATTTAAAAAAAACTAAAAGAAAATTCAGTTTACGCAATTTATCAGACTAAACATAGCCTATTTGGGGCCCTTTGCTTGATTTGGTTAATTTATGCTTAGATACAGCTGCTTAGACTTTAAGAATGCGTGCGAAGTGGAGAAAGGTGTACACTTCAATTTGAAAAGTTGGTATGATTTGAATTGATTAAGATAATAGGATTTTTAATGCTTTTGTTTTTGTAGAGTATTTAATTTATAAGATAAGTAGTTTATTTGAACTTGTTTGAAATTATCTGCAATCTAAAAGTGGTATCAGAAACTACGAACATTTCTCATTGTGCATGTACTGATATGCCGTGTGAAAGCATGCAACTGGACAAGAAAGAGGTTAACACTGCTACATTTTACTCCACCATACCTTTCGGAAGCGGATATTCCACATGTAAAACTGTTGTCAGTTGCAATACAACAAATAACATCGAGGAAGACAAAAAACGCGCCTTGCAGTACACATCCCAATCATCAACTATGTCGAGAGAAAAGCCGATTGGGAGTGTTTTGGATGCAAGTAACTTGCAATACTGTGAACTTTCCAACGTGCCACATCGTTATCACTGTCTGTCAACTAGTTCGCTTTCTTTAATTCCTTTTGCAAAAGTGAGAAGAGCCTATTCAAGTACCTTAGCCACTTCAAAGTCGTCACCGCGAGAAGTGTTTGAGTTTTCAACGAGCAAAATCTCTTTTCTGTTTATGTGTTTGATGATTGCAATTTTATTTTTATGTGCAGAAGGTTCCCCCGTATCAAAAATCGATTCCCTAAAATCCTCTTCACTTTTAGTTGAAAAACGGAATGATACTTTAACTGACTTCCAGGTCCAAGACACTGAAATTGTGCCACAACAAACAAAGGACAGTTCAACAGCAGAGATGGCCCCCGATAGTTTTTCAGTTAAAATAAAGCGCTCTCTTGGTAAACCAAAGCGCCCGAGAAAGGGAGGAAAACGGAAAGGGAGCAAAAGAAAGCATCCTCGTCAAAAACAACCAAACAAGAAAAACAGGCGACGAAAGCCTAACCACAAAACAAACCCTCTTCCTGTGAATGTTCTACCTCAGAAACCCAATCATCATGATGTATCTGCTTCCCCAAGAAGGCAAAGACTTTACAACAAAATCGGTCAATCGTTTCATCTTGTTGTTGGTAAAGACGGCTCCGTGAGAGGGGAAAGCTCACATATCCGCAGTGATTACAGTAAGTTTGTCACGTTTTTTCAAAACTTGTATTGTGGACAATTGTACATATTTACCAGGACATTATACAACGCAGACTAGCGGACTGTTCCAGTGTTTGAAAAACAGGGATAGTTATTTGTCTTATTGTTTCATATTTGCTCCACATCATTAATAGCTATTTCGTCGCAATTGTATTAACTGGTCCAGAGACACACGAAGTAAATTTTAAAGATTCTTATCTCTACTTTAAAAGGTTCTTTTGTGAAACGACCGGGCTATTCAAAATGATTTCAAACAAAACAAACAAGCGAATTCCTCACTCACTTCATATAAATTATGAAGTTTTCAATAAACTGAATGACTCTTGTCTTACTGTTATCAAATATATTATTAGCAATTGATAGGTGGAATTTAAGTGACACCGATAAACCTAAGTAACACTTACGTTGGTTTAACCAAAGTAAACATTGAATCAGCACAACTTATGTACTTTGACAAAATTGATTTTCAAAAGTGTGCTTTGTAAGCGTAATAGTTCTTATCAACAGTTGACAGCTTGTGTTGACCAAAGTCATTCAGTTCTCTTTGAAAATAAAGCAACTAGATATGAAGTTGACATATTGTTATCAATTCCATTAAGTATTGAAGCTGAGCATGGTGATGGACAGTGTTTCAAAATTTCCATGCGCGTAATGGCATTTTTATTTTCTATCTGCGTTTTGAATGCTTTTGTCTTGAAACTAAAACAGTTCTAAGGCAGGTAGAGAAATAGTACTTTCGTAAACCGTGCAGCACTGAAACAGTTACAGAATTTCTAAGTCTATTCAAAACGCTGAATCAAATTAATGTCTGTTTTCTAACAAAATTTTTATCCCCAAAAATAAATTCATAGTGAAAATTTGGCGTGTTTTTATCGGAGTTGCGGTTTTTATACAATAGACAACAACAGTACCCGTACGAACCTCATGGTCAATAACTTTACAAGCACTGATCAAAATCAGGTGTGGTATATCGAAATAACGACACAGTGATTTTTTACTTATTTTTATTTCTCCATTGCTGTAGAAGGGAACCATGTAGCCTACTTAACAACACAAACTTATCGACCACAAAACATGTTTTCAAACTTCTACTGTCCAAAAACAAGAAACTCAGATTTATTGCTGCCGACGTTTCTTGTGCTGTCAGTTTCTGTAAAAAGCTGATAAATTGCTTTTCTGAAGTCAATTATTGTGCAAAATTAGTGAGATTCGGAACCAACGTTATTTTATATTGTTAATTGGTTAATTTTATTTTACGCTGATGATAAGACGGAAGAAATACGTTAAAAGCAACACAGCGTCATTCTGACACCGCAATTCTACTTTACGTTTAAATTGATATTAATTGCATGTTGGCGTGGAAAAAATAATTGGGATCACACCCATGTAGGCTCAAGCTAAGCTTGTAATGGCCGCAACAAGTGTGGTAGAAATCTTCTTAGCGGTCTCACCGTCAAATATTGCTTTGATCCAGTAAGGGGTAGATTAAGCTTACTCACTAAACACTAGGATTTAGGACAACGAAAAGTAGTGAAATGTCCATCCACGGTTTATTATCAGACAAGATGGTAAAAAGCTTCTGGAGTTGATATAATGTGATAGTGGCTGCGAATTTCTTATGCTAAATTAAGTCGCCACAATAAAAAAAATGATCTTTGCTTGTTGTAATGTAATTGTTCGTGAACTTGTTTCGCGTATTGGTAGTTCCTTTACGCAGTTGTGTATGATGAGACAGCGTGACAAGTTTTCATATCTAGGCTACTTTTATTAAATTCCCTTCAAAAAGGTCATCTTGTACGTTAACAGTATTACAAAGATAAAATTTAGCAAAGTAACACTTGCAACTTTATTCGATCGGACGTTGTTGGGTAAAATATTGTTTTTGCTGGGCCTTTGAAAGTGCCTAGTTGACCTTTTGGCCACCTGTGGTGGTAGCGCAATATTGTTTTAGCTATGGCAATATTGAGCAATCAAGTACACCTTTGACATACAGGTGGAGCGTGCCGGCTGCATGCAGAATCCACTGATTGAAGACTTTAAAGACTTTTTGTAATGTGGGTTATCCATAATTCCATAAACATCATTTCGGGTAATAAAATCAAAGAAATACTCGGTTTTTTTGTGTCTGACGCTTTCTTAAATTTAGAAACCTATTTAGAAGCAGGATACAAAAGAAATTTCCCAGTCACATCATGACATACGCACTTTTATAAATCAACACATAATTACATGTCTTCTGCCCTATTTAACCAGTTATGAAGGGCTTTGCGTTTGATCCCAGTTGTCCAATAAACCAGATGGGGAAAAGATCAAAGTCAAAACATAATAAAATTACAGCTGGACTAAAGTTTAATTTAATTTTTGACCCCCAAGGTTGATGTTATTTTGAGGATGAAAAACTGTCTGTTTCTTCAAAAATAAAGTACAATATAAGAGATTACACGTTCATGTCACCCAACTGTTAAATGTCATTTACCCATAACGGGTAACTATGGTCTGTTTGGCATGAAAAGAATATCATCGCAACATGTGTCGTCATCGCAACATATGTTACAAACAAGAGCCTGGTTGTTTACGCCAAAATAATACTCTTGCAACTTTTTGATATTTTAAGAATATTGCAAACGTACAGTGAGGACAAAGAAAATAGCTAAACGAAAATAGCTAAAAATAAAGAAGTGTCATTCTTTTTGTAGTTTTTTTTTGATATCTTCAAGTTGGTGTGAAAATCTCTCATTCATATCCTAATGTTTTATATATCAAAGTACGATGTAATGAGCAGCTACAGTACGCTACAAATGAAGCAACCTACATGCAAGGATGGTATTCCATATTTTGTTTCAATACGGTATCTGCAGTAAATGATTCGACTGGAGTAAATTTTAACTGCGTTTACTTTCTCCGTAAGTTTTTTTCAGTTAGTAGCCTAAATGGAACTTTTATGTTTTATCACGTATCGACAAAACAAAGATATGGTGAGAAACGTGGATTTAACGAGAGTTATGTTTTTAGGTGAGCTGGAAATAAAAGCTGTTGGAAAAGGCGGGATAGTTGCTATTATGGGCGTCAAAGCAAAAAAATACATTTGTGTAACCAAGCGAGGATCTGTCAAAGCTCGGGTAAGAAGTCAAAAGATCGTAATTAATTATAAACTATTAAATGTCTTTGATACTGTAACTTAAATTTTCAAAGAAATCTTCATTGGTCACACAATTTGCCAATCTAACATTTCTGATTTAAATCGCTCTGGCTTTGTTGGATAAGGAACAGCCCTTCTCAATGACCATTAACATTAACATTTTTGTGTTATATCGTGCCTGTGTCTTTTACCTCTGCAATAGCATTATGACGTTGTGCTCATGTTTTGTAACTATATGGGGTAACTCGTTGGGGTAGAAACCGGTACTTTTAGCCATCAGGGATTGGGATGAATGTTGTTCTTGTTGCTTAATACCCTCTTCCACTGCCCTGATTCTTTACGTACATCCGCTCGTGTAAAACTATTTATAAAATCCTTCCGACATTAATCTCTAAAATACAAAAAGACCACAGAAGAAATGGCTCTATTGATGACTTAGAGTTTTGAGAAGAAAGCAGGCTAAATTACATGTAGATGCCAAAGTTGACACTTGCGCAAACTTTGAAATAAACGGTCGCCGTAGAGATAAAAGTTACGGAAGTTGTATTTTTAGCTACCCATTCATTTTTAATCCGTTCATCACAGAGCAGACAGCAAATATTCATAGTAGTCGTAACAAAGGAAAATATAAAATAAAGCTTATACCTCATGCTACAAAGCCCTAAAAATACATTTTATTTGATGCAACCACAATTTATCAGGAAACTGCATTTCGTCTTGTTTATCTTCATGTTTGAGTTCACCATAACCACACAAACAAGTACTTAATGACAGAGGGTAGGCCTACCAAAGTTTAAAGTTGTATTATACACGTTATATATTTAATGGGCTATAGGCTACTGTTGAATTGTGCGTCGTACTAAACTATCTTCTGTAGCTAACGATTTGAAAGTGCTGTCATTAGTTGGAGGACTTGTTTGAAATTTCTAAACATTTCTTCTAACTTACAACATACTTACCAATGTGATAGCAATTAGTTGAAACTCATGTACTAGGCCACGTTTCTAATCATAAACGTTTGTCTTAAAATACTCAAATGCGTGTCATTTATCTTGCTATTATGCCTTTTTGACTAATAATAAAGAACGAACGAATAAACTTAAAATTCTAAGATTCTGTTTGTTTTAGTTAGTTGAATCAGTGTTTGTTGAATTCGAACAGTTAGGAACACATCCTACGTTTAGCAAAAATGCTTTCGTTTATTATTTTCCCAAGTTTTGTTCTTTTTAATGAGGGATTTTTCGTCGTGGGCCATTTCTCCTCGAATACTGGCGCTTTCTGCTGGAGATTACTGTACTTTGATTGATATTGATACTCTTTGGATGAAGTTTTAAGCTATTATTAACAAAGATTTTTTGCTTTGTATTACAAATTTTTCTTAACAGCGACTTTTCCAAGTTTGGAAATTTTACATTTGTGAAGTGAAATCAAATTCTCTTCACTGACAGAGCCTGTTATCGCATTCCTTATCTCTTTATATAAAAATTCTGACAATTCAATTGTTGCATTGCGAAAAACATTTTGTCAAGTTGCCAATCCCGAAATAGCAAAACCCGTCATTTTTACATTGATTCAGCATGTGCAGACGTTGAATCAATGTAAAAATGACGGATTTGCTGTCTTGGTCCATTTCACCAACGAACTTCTTGCGTAATCGTTCACTTTCCACGGCTCGAAAAACTTCACCGCTTTCACATTGATTCAACGTTTTCAGACGTTGTATCGTTGCAACACAGACCGATTTGCGAGCAGGGTTTCTATAACCAGAGACATCCCAAACCCTTGCGTGCGTAGATGCCTAAAATTATCAAAAGTTTGTTTAAAATTTAGCAACAACGAATCGAATCCTGTAACGAAAGTAGCTTATATTCGCGTCGTTCTATTGTGAATTCATAAACAGTTTTCTCGGATTGTCAAAGCGGCCCCTTTGAAGTTCCTTATACATTTTGTCATAACAGTAAGTGCCTTTAACGCACCCTCAGCATGTTTTTCGTATATTTGATTTTCAATACGAAACTACGTTATAAAAACATTGTATTTTCAGAAAATTAATGTAATTGGTAATGATGTATGCTAGATACTGTTGCATTCCCGGATGTTTAAAAGCAAAACACAGAAAAAATCTTCTTCAATTTAACTCGGTACTACAATTTGGCAGGCAAACATTCTTTATTCAATTTTTTTTACTTGATAGGACTACCAAAACCACATGAAAATGATGGCGCTTTCATTAGAAGTCTGTCCCATTGTTACTTTTAGCATCTTTCAACAAGGTAGTTACCGGTGTTGCAAAAAGTTTACTTCAAACATCAAGGGAAGGTTTTCGTGGTTTGCATCCCGCCATTTGACTAATAAGATCATTGTTTGCTACATTGATTCAACGTCTGCAGTCGTTGACTAAATAAATCATAAGACTGAGTTTGCTAACCGGACATCGATATGAAATGAAGCGATTGAAAGTGAATGCCTCTTTCTAAAGTATCACTTTGCACTGAGTCAATACACCACAATGATGTTTGTTAACGTGTGTTGGTTTTTAATGAACTTCGACCTTCAGTTAATTGCTTGCCGAGTGAGTGAATGTGCAGAAAATTACGTCACATTTTTCGCTTCCAAAAGCACTGCTTGGAATTCTGCAGATTTGCGTTTATTTAAGATATTTTTCATTTATTTTTCTGTTTTTATTTGCAGAAGAAGTACAAGAAGGCGCGCTGTCAGTTCACTGAAAGAATTCTTTCCAACAAGCAAAACACCTACGAGTCCTTGTCCTGTACGGGCTGTTATCTTAACATCAACAAAAGAGGAAAAGTCAGAAAACTGAAAAGAGCTAACCACAAGCTCCCGCAGACTCACTTTTTACCTCTCAGAATAAAACAATCTTCGACTTCCGAAAATCCCAATTATCTATCTGCAAAAAAAGGGAAAATTGTCACTGTTGACTTGAAAAATTTGGATGGGACAAATCACGTGACAGAAGAAAGAGCGTCGTCGGAACCCAATGGAGACGAATTTAGGAATGACGATGTTAAATTAAAGTTTGATATCACTGACCCAAAACGTGACGTCATAAAAGCGTCGGGTCGTCCCTCAAAGTCACTGAATCATCGCCGTAAGTCTCAAAAGCAACGCAAAAATCGCAAAAACATGAATAAAAAAAAGCGATTTGATCAAAAGCTTGAATAAATCAAGCAAAATTTGAAGATTTCAAAACTCGGCAATTTGCGCATAATCACCGAGGTGATGAGCCACCACAGATGATGGCATCTTGCTACAATCTGCATGATATTGCCTTCAATAAAAGAACCCGTAACTTCATATGCTGGTGGAAACTCGGAAAGAGTTTCAATGAAAGAACAAAAGAACTTGGATGTTCCGACCAGTTGTTTACTCCTTTCTTTAGCAACTTTCAAATTGAAGCAAAAAACTTTGTGCGACGTAACACACCGTTGTTGCTTAGTCATACTGTCATAAGCAATCATTTTGTGCTGAGTCACAAAAGCAGTGACTACGCTGAGTTTGAAAGCAATGCTCGTACTGCATGGGTTATATGTTCAAAAGACACAAAGAAAAAAACCTGCTTACGGTATTTATTTATTATCAACTTTTGTTCGTAAAATGTTTTCAACATGGCCATCATGTTCCATGTTTCGATATTTGTTGTATGTGCTAATTTAACGTATTCTGACATTTATTTAATACCGTATTGTAGACTCGACGTTTTGCAACACCACGTACGTATTATGTACCACTGTAACATTTTCTGCACAATTTGCAATTTGATCTGTATAATTTATATTTATTAGTTCCATTTTAAGCTTATTACCATTGCGACCATCAAAAATACTTTTTCAAATACTTGTAACGTCACTTTAAATCATTATTAATTTTGGCACGCTTTACACTTGTTTACTGTAAGGCTTTTTGTACCGTTAAATGAAAAGTTCCATTTTCTACATTTTTCAATAACAGTTGTTTGCACTAGAAAAATAGCAAATGATTATGCAACACAATTTTGCATTTTCAGCTAAAGATAAAAAGATTAATTCGTAGAAATAAAGCTCAAATGCCACGTTTTATTGCATGAACAAGACTTGATCCGCCAATGGTGTTAAACAACTCTAAACTTTTTTTTTATTTTTTGTAATTGTTCCCGCCGTATATGCCATAATGGTTTTTTGATAATAGCCTATAGGCCTATGTTTATTTTTTTCTTCTTTTGTTCTTACATTTTGTAAAGAACCTATTTATCTCATCCATAATAGTCACGTGATCGATGTATAAAAAGCGGATTAAGTTTTTATGTAACAAAAACGTTTGACAATGTAGATGAGCGGGATCAATATAACATTGCTTACCTTTTTCTTCGACAACTTGCGCTAACTGCGAGTAAACTGCCTCATGCAACGATTTTGTTTTGACGTAAAGTACGTCAAAACGTCAATGCGTTTTTTGTTTCGACGTAAAATACGTCGAAACGTCAATGCGTTTCAGTAATAACCAGTTTGTTCCTCACATACAAAAGTTACTATTTCACCCTCTGCCACGTACAGTTTCAATGTAAAAATGGCAACTTCATGTCACTACATGTTGTGTTCTTGTGAAACTACGTGGGTCATATGGAGAGGCCGTTTAGTAATATAAATTGTACAAACATTGTTGTGGAAAGCTTGTTGAACAGCCTATGGTTTTTTCATCTAAAAAAATTTACATTTTTTCATCATTTCAACGTCGCTATAGGAATGGTAACTTTTGCCATCTGGGCCCTTCAGTCTCGGATTGAAATGTTAACCTTGTGAAAAAGTAAACACAAACCGTTTTGATTTCTTATGGAAAATACGACAACGTATTAGCCTACTTATAGCTACAAATTGACATTAGCAACGAAAAAAAAAAGATTTTGATTCTGACGTGTTTGTTCGTTATTGTTATTGATCGAGCAGACTTATTTGATGTGTCACGTTGATTTGCATCGTATTTTTTACGATTCTCTTACTGGCTTTGTCGCATTTGTTTATGTTTAAAACAATACACTATTTATTGCTCATAGCATAAGTTTGCTGCTATTGATGGTTACATTTTCCCTTCCGAGTGGTTTTAAAACAGCCGTTAGAACAACAGGAAGATTTAGTAGAATAATTACCAAGGTTAACGTAAGAATACTGTAGTCTACTTATGGTAATTTGCTGGCACTCGTCGGGAAGATCGTCTCACGAACGATGCAATCCTTGATCGCGCTAGGTTGCCCTGTTTAGAAGCCATCATATTGCAACACCGCCTTCGCTGGACAGGACATGTCGTGCGAATGGACCCAACGAGGCTTCCTCGTATAATGCTATATGATTAACTAGAGACAAGGAAAAGAACCCCGGAAGACCAAAAATGAGATACAAAGATCAGCTGAAAGTCTCCCTCAACCATGCAAACATTGATCTGGATTCATGGGAACAACTTGCTAGTGACTGATCGCTCTAGAGAAAGAGAATTAGGGCAGACCCGAAAATTTTCGAAAAAAACAGGATACAAAAAGCCCAATCAAAACGAAACATTAGAAAAGAAAAGCTAAAACTACCACGCCCCCCACACTCCATACAATGTGCCTTTTGCCCACGTTTTTTCCATCATAGACTGGGCCTCCAAAGCCACATACGACATCACATCCAAAGCCAAATTCGATTTGAAGACGAAGACAATGCTCGGACACGAGCTGAAGCCGACGACAGAATGAGGGAGTGGCAAATTCATAAAAGCTGAAACTACTGGTTTGCTCCTTTATCCTATTTTGTTCTATGTTTAGTCGTAGCTTAAATCATTTGAAAAGAATTTTTAGTATGAAAACCATCGAAAATTCAAACCACCTGCCATTTTTGTGGTATCCTCTCTTGTGTTCGTGAGGCTTAGGTGAGTAAGTTAGACAAAAATGTAAGAAAGCCAATCGTTCTGTCCACCCTCAACCACTGTGAGAGGATCTATCCAAGACTTGTGACGTGTTCTTTGAATTCCTAGTGTCTATAAGTGTAGTGCATAAAGTGGAGTGGGAGTAGAGTGGACCTGAGTTTTCCCGATTTTCAGAAAATGGAGTGGATTCGGAGTTTCATTCTTCACAAAAGTTTTAGAGTGGATTAAGTGTTTCGTTCAGCAACTTTGCATTTTAGTTAAATCAAATAAGTCTTGTAGCTTATAGTTTTGTTTGTAGAAAAAAAAAAGAACTGTCTCCACGATTTTCGTCCTAGCACTAGCAGTTATGGTTATAACTGTTATAAGAGTGAGCCACTGAAAACATTTACGTACTACAAAAGTTGAGAAAGATTTGTGCACTCCTGAGCTATTTCATGTTATATACATTGGTTAACATCACATTTACTCAGAATGCGATTTTGAAGTGGATTCGAAGTCTAAAATGTTGAATTTTTTAGGAGTCGGATTGGAGTAGTGTCTGGTTTCATGGAATAATAGTAACATTGAAGTCTCAAAAATCCCACTCCGCTCAACACTGGTGTCGATACTCGCCATTTCAAAAGATGCCTCATGATTTGCTAAAGACAAGGTTGTTTTCAAATGTTTGTCTCCACCGTTTGCTTTGTAATTTCTTGCGACGACAAGCTAAAGTGCTGCTCAATAGAATACAGCGAAAGTTGAACTACAGGTATTGTCATTTGTCGTTGCCATGTACAAAATCGGATTTTTCCAATTGATGATTATTTGAGTTTTCTTTACTCCCATCTATAAAAATATCAACTTATTTTTATTCAACTGGTTGTCAATGACTCACCAAAAATTATAGAATATCATGCGATTACAGATAGTTTGATTGGCAGTACAATTGTAATCAGACCACAGCATACAAATATCATTATTATTTCTATTTACAAACAGACAGAACAACACTCGTTGTTTCTACTGAGTAAGAACGATTAATTGAATATTGATTAGTAATTAATTTTGTTCAAAACAGGAAAACAATGCAAAATTGGATAACTTTTCTTTTACTATAAAAAATTGTTTTTGCGTTTTTTTATTCTGTCCTTTTGACACATCAATCAACGTTTCATTATTGTCACAAAATAAAACGTTGAATTAACATAAAAAACAAACAAATGTGTACTTTAGTGACCAATAGGTATCATCAGTTATATTGTGTTATATCTTCTGGAAACCTATGACCTGAGTAAGCCTACGGATTGTTTTTAGGCGTTTCTGAAAAGCTTTCGTGTATAGGTTATGATTTAATATGAAAATTATACCTTCGATTCGCAAATGTTAATTTGGCTGCCAAATTCAAGTTTGTTATTATTGACTTTGAGTCCGCCCCCCAGAGAGCAAATCAACCGTTTTTACATTAATTTTCTGTCTGGGGTCATGTAGGCTATAGAATGGAAGCTTGATTCAGAAGCTGTTCTAGCGTTGAATTTACATCATGTGAGGTTCATTTAACGTTTGAGATGCGTCATTTTAAATTAGCACTAGACATGGCGGCTACAGAATATTGCTGGTTCATTGGTTTGTGAATTATGGCTATAAATGTTTTATGGTAAAATCTTGGAAAGCATAGATGAATTGAGATTAAAGTTGTTCTAAAGTATTGTGCATTAGTTTATATGATAGCTAAGTTTTTCAAAAATTTATTTTTAGGCATTTATTAATAGGCTGCAACTTTATGTGTTTATTTTGTTAAAATGTGTGAACTTCAATCATTACATACATTCAAGTCTGCTTTTATTTGTGATAGCCTGCTGAAGCAGATGTAGAAGAGTGAGGTAAGATGATCCTGGGGGCAAGATGATTAGGCTACCCCCAATAATCTTTTGTTGAAAGAAATAATTTTACGAAACTGCCATTCAGTGATTGTTCTGCAGGTGCGAGTTCTTCTAAGTCGGTTGCAGCCTAAAGTTGGACAGGAGCAGGCATCTAGACACAAAAACCAGTGCCGGATTAAGGGGGGGCGGACTGGGCTGAAGCCCAGGGCCCCCACTATTGGGGGTCCCCACCTCAAAGAAAAAAAATATACCAATTTTTTTAGTTGCACAGCTGGAGATTACTGCTTTAATTCGTATCTCAAACAAGCCAGGGCGGCTCACCCATATGTGCTGCGGTGCTGCAGCACCCCTGCCCAACCCCAGTTATTCAATTTTTTTTCGTTTTTTTAACAAAAAAACATATTTATTTGATACTTTCATATCCGAAAATGGTACGGATTACGGGTCAAAGTTATGATAATGCTGCCAATATCAGTGGCAAGTAGGCTATAACGGTCTTCAAGCTTTTCTGCGCGAGAAATGTAGTGTAGCTCATTATGTCCCTTGCACAGCACATTCACTTAAACCGGTAGCCTAAATGTCCTGTAGAAACATGCCGTTCTGCCGCTGAGCTTTTTAAATTGTTGCAAAGCCTTTATTTATGGCTCGTCTCGTCTACTCATCGTTGGCAAGTCCATCGAAAATTCCTAGATGGTTTGCCTGTTTTGAAGACATTATCTGATACAAGATGGTCAGTCAGATATGATGCAGTTCTTCTTCTATCGAGTCTTCTAAAGTTCATTGATACACCACAGATTGACACATTCTTCCGCAACGGAGTTATACACTGACAGGTCCCACCTACTGCACCGGGCGGCAAGCCGAGGGTAAACAAGAAGGTGATCCCCCAGCCAGCAAGCCTATATGGGCCCCACATGGGCTGATGTACGGGCCCCATGTGAGATGCCCATATGGGGCCCATACACATTGTGTCCGCGGGCATCACATTGCCCCCATATAGGCTGCCCATATTTATTTATGGGTTGCTCACACTCAACCCACAAATCTAATATGGGCTGCCCATATGTAACCCATAAATCTAATACAGGCTGCCCATATGTATATCAGGTATATAACTGCTGACAGATGCCAAAGTGCCAAACTGCAAGCAGTGAACTTTGCGCATTGCATTGCAAGGTGCCCCCAGTAAAGTGCTCAATCGGCGTAAGCCAAGAGCGTCAACTGCAGACAGTGCACACGATGTTTATTTTGATCAACAACGCACGAGTAGGTATATAGCTCCATGTGACATTTTCCTATTTGTGGTACGTAAGCACAAAAAATAGTACTACTGCTAACCTTGCCAAAGTGCTCCAACTGCAAGCAGTGAGCTTTGCGCAATGCATAGCAAGGTGCCTCCAGTAATTTTGCTTGTTCAATTTCATTTTGTGTTTGTTTAAAAGATCAACAAAAGTCGTCTGAGACAACTAAAAAATCTCAAAGTCTAGACAAATGCTGATCGAGGTGTATATCATATTAGTATGAGTTGCCCACAAACCTTTGAATCACTGTGTGGGTAGCCCATGGTCTGCTCATAAAAAATGTGGGCAGTCCATGGTCTGCGCATAAAAAATGTGGGCAGCCCATGGCCTGCCCATGAAAAACGTGGGTAGCCCATGGTCTGCCCATAAAAAATGTGGGCAGCCCATGGTCTGCCCATAAAAAATGTGGGCAGCCCATGGCCTGCCCATGAAAAATGTGGGTAGCCCATGATCTGCCCATAAAAAATGTGGGCTGCCCATGTTCTGCCCATAAAAAATGTGGGCAGCCCATGGTCTGCCCATAAACAAAGTAAGATCAATAATTTTATGTGGCTAAATTTCTTAAAATGCATTTATATGATCACGCATTTGAAGATTGGAAGTTTTATATTCCACCTTGTCATTTAGCAACACATTCTGCAAGAAAGCCCATATTGGGCGCATATGGCAAAACCAAAAAAACCCACATAAAACCCACATGCCCACAAGCCCATTAAAATAGTATATGGGGCCCATATGGGCTTGCTGGCTGGGCCGCTGCATAGGCGTAGCCAGGGAGGGGCGAAAGTGGCCATGCCCCCCCCCCCAATATTCCAAGTTTGGATTCTAAAGTTGAGCCCTTTGTTGAAAATGCAATAAAGTTTGTAGAAATTTATATCGTTTTCTAAGGCATCTGGCTATTAACACCCCCAAGGACTTGTTTTAGACACACAGAAAGACACCAATAAATATTGCAAATCGTAAATCGCGCAAAATTTACGCGATTTACGTTTTATTGAACTAATTTATGAAAGCAATTTTAGAATGGCTTACTCTGTTGGGTTTTTGTGTAGGCTAGTTATTGAGTTTTTGTGTAGCTGAGTTTTTAGTGTTCTCTAATTTTAGCCGCGGTTTTTGCCCGTTCGTTAAGAGCTATCTTTAATAAGTTAATAGCTGTTTATCCACTAACAAATTTCATACAAATATTACCCTAAACGTGTTTTCAGAAAGCGTTATAATCCATTATTTGAGTGTAATTTTTCAAAATTTTTTCGGAGGAGCATGCCCCGGACCCCCCTAGAATACGCGTGCCTTCGGCACGCTCTAACCCTCTTACCACTTTTATTGCTTCAACCCACTAAGATACGCCACTGCACATCAAGTGGCGATGGCTTTAAATCAAACACTTTGTTGTTCTCTTCAATTCATCAAATATTTGGCCCCCCAAAATTTTTTTCTGGCTACGCAATTGGTCCGCTGTTTAGGGCTCGGTGCCACATACATGCAACTGGGCCCGTGTCGTAGCCCCACTCCACCATTAATTTTTAGCGAAAAATGTCACTTGATAAGGGCCCCCACTTTCAGCTCAGCCCAGGGCCCCATAAACCTTTAATCCGGCCCTGCAAAAAACTAAATTTGTATTGTAGGCTAAACGTAAAAATGACAAGTCCTCAAACAGTTGAGTTCAACTTTTTACAGAATATAGTGGAGAAGTGACAAGATGTGCAATATGTAGCCTAAAGGTAGGCTACAGATTTCTTCCATGTTGTGTTGTTTACACTACAGCATAACTTCACTTTTAGTTTTGAGCTGATTGATTGATTGATTGTTATGGTTTGTTTTATGTCGCTTTACAACATCTAAGGTCTTTTAGCGACAGTCATTATTATAATAGCTATTTAGCACAGTTAGAGCACAACAGGGCATAGTGAAGGGTGCAATACGACACAACACAACATAATACGATACAGTAGTTTAAATACATCATTAGTGGAAAAGAAATTCTTGTAGGAGGTTAGGCCCACGAAAGTCAGGTACTTCTTTGGAATTGCACGCTTGGTGTTACAAACTGAAACAAAATAAGGAAAGCCCAGCCAGCTGATGACGCGTAAAAATGAAAAGTCATGAATAGGTCAATCACTTGCTTGTAGGACAACATCATCAGGGGATCATCTCGCCCTATTCATACTAAACAATAGCTTTTCTGGAAGGAGAATTAAAAGTAGGATAATTGATTTTGTAAACATTTTTAATCAAAACGTTTGAACAACAATATGATTCTCTAATAAGTTACAATCGTGAAAGTAATCATGGAAATGTACTTCTGAGTGGTAGGCACTTTAACATTACCCACTACTCGAAAAGGTACGCAATCATGCGTGACATGTTCATTCGCGATTCAGCTGATTTCAGTCATGTGACTGGACACGTGATATTCTGATCGAAAACTTTTGATACAAAGAAATTTAACTGAATGCTTCACCACAACCACCGTTGCCTAATGGTTAGGGCAGAGGAGTAGTAATTTCGATTTCGTGGGTTCGATTCCCACCCTCTGCTAATACTATTTTTTCTTCTGCAACTGAACTGAGTGCAAGAAGGATCTTAAATGACTGCAGTCAATGGAGTTTATATGGAAAATTGTGACTAAAACACAAAGCAATTTCACATTGAAAAGCAGGCACTCTTCGACGAGTGGGTGATGTAAAAGTGCCTACCCTTCTGAATCACTTTTTAATTAAATTATATCACGCAAAAAAAAAACGCAACCCAAGTGGTAGCCTATAGTATCAAGTGGTCGCATTAGCCTCTGGTTCTTTCCTTCTACCTAGGATGGTAGAAGTAGGGGATTGCTCACTCAAAAAGAAGGTGGACAACTGGAGGGTCATAATGTTATGGAAAAAGTTGGTGCAACTACACAGCTTGAGGTCTACCGCCATATGTCGCATAAGCTACCCAGGTGCAGCGTGTTTGACCTGTCTACGAGTGTACAAAGTGTGTATTGCCAAAATAAATGTATGAAAATATGTGATATCATGCTTATGTAATGCTATACTAGTCATAATAATGCAGCAATAGATTTCACGCTACAGTGGTACAGTGGCGTAGCTAGAAAAAAATTTTTTTTGGGGGGGAGCAAATATTTGATGAATTGTGAAGAGAACGACAAAGTGTTTGATTTAAGACATCGCCACCTGATGTGCAGTGGCGTATCCTGGTGGGTTAAGCAAGGGAAGCAATAAAGGTGATGGGGGGTTAGAGCGTGCCGAAGGCACGCGTATTCTAGGGGGGTCCGGGGCATGCTCCCTTGGAAAATTTTTGCAAAATTACAGTCAAATAATGGATTATAGCGCTTTCTGGAAACACTTTCAGGGTAGGCTAATATTTGTATGAAATTTATAAGCGGATAAACAGCTATTAACTTATTAAAGGTAGCTGTTACACACAGATGGGGAAAAACTGTGGCTAAAATGAGAGAACACAAAAAACTCCGCTACACAAAAACTAAGCGATTTTGAAATTGCTTTAACAGATTAGTTAAAAGAAGCGTAAATCGCGTAAACTTTGCACGATTTACGATTTACAAAATTGATTGGTGTCTTTCCGTGTGTCTAAAACAAGTCCTGGGGGGTGTTAATAGCCAGATGTCTTGGAAACGATTTAAATTTATACAAATTACATTATATTTTCACCAAAGGGTTCAACTTCGGAATCCAAACTTTGAAAATTTGGGGGAGCCATGGCCCCTTTCGTCCCCCTTGGCTACGCATATGCAGTGGTAACAGTAGTTAGCCTTACACTGCTGTAGCAAGGTTCTGTCGATGTTCTAGCATCCTAAACCTCGCGCAAAATATAGCATTTCATTTGTTAAAAATGAATTTGTGTAAAAGCAAAAAAAACTTTTCGCAGTTCTGCCAATTTCTAAATTTTTCTGTGACCCTCCAGCAGTCCATATCGCAAAAAAAATCAATAAAGCGAGTCGTCCCGTTATTCCACTGTCCCTAATTATTACCCTAACCCACTCCATTGCCCAGTGCCAAGCAGGAATTAGATTCAGTACCATTTTTAAAAAGTCTTTGGTACTTTACGTCTTATTTTTAGTTTATTTCTGCTTCAATTTGGCTTATTGTGGTCTTTTTTGTTTAGCTTCATGTGTGGTAATGCGATTTGTCATCAGTAGGCTACTGTATGTTAAAGATGCAGCGAACCCAAATTTTTATCTGCACACCGCAATTTATCTGGAACTTTGACACCGCACCGCACACCACAAATTACAAAATTTTTAAAAAATATTTTAATGCCGTATTTTTTAGAAAGTCAATTGTGGCAAAAAACACCCATGGCATATAACTGGTAACCTATCGGTACAGTTCTGCCGTGATTTGGTTCATTCTGGTCTTTTTTTTAGCTTCATCTAGTTTATTTAAAAAAAAAACTTAGATGGCAACACTATACTGTACCAAAATTTAGTTAACATACCAGACCAGTCCAGTTACTGGTACAACATTTTGTTGTTGCCGTTGGTTGTTGGCGATGGCAAAAAAAGTAATATAAAATTATGTAAAATATAGTCAGACTGTGTTTATCCATTACAACTCAGGAAAGCAGCATGGTCTAAAGCAGAGGTGACGAACCTGCGGCCCGTCAAAAATTTTTGTGCGGCCCGCAAAACAATTTTACAATTGATCACGGGTTAAGCGAGCTAGTATACAAGTCCTCTCCCCCCCCCCCCTTGGTAACACATGACAAAGAGGAATTGACCAAAACATGTGGATTGAAGTGTGTGAACAGTAAAGCAAAAGAAAAGTAGTTTCACCCTATATGTTTCGTCGAGTCTTGTCTTTGTCATGAGTTACCAGGGGGGGGGGGGACTTGTATACCAGCTCCAACAAAAGACATCTCAAAGCTTTAAATATTTTATGCTTCAATTCTGCATTAGATAGCTTCAGCTGCATGATTCGCATAGGCTTTTGTTTGAAAAAGAAATTTTATTAATTGATTTGTTGTTTCGGAGCATAATGGTTGAAACATTTAGTCAATTTGAGCAAAAAAGATAGAACCAAAAGAAAGAAGAAATCATACTCATATGAAAGCAAATGCTTCAAAAATTAAACTGTTTTCATTATCAGTGCAAGTAGTGTTACTCGGGTGCAACCTAGTTCGTACCTTGAACCATTCGTACAGTCAGTTCGTACCCTGAAAAGATTGAGAGAAAAAATTAAAAAAGCCGAAGTTGCTGATCGCAGTTTAATAGCACAAAGCCGAAGTTGCTGATTGGAGTTTCCCCAAACAATTTGAAACAAACTCGAGGGTTAGCGGAAACTGCGGTTAGTGGAAACTACAAAACTGCGGAAAAATGTTTGCGAAAACTGCCATCAGCGAGGGTTAGTGTTAGAGCATAGATTACTCTATGGTTAGAGTTAGGGTAAGCGGAAACTGCGGTTAGCGGAAATTGCGGAAAAGTGTTTGCGGAAACTGCGATCAGTGAGGGTTAGAGCATAGATTAGCCTACTCTATAGTTAGGGTAAAGGTTAGCGGAAACTGCGGGAAAATGTTTGTGGAAACTGCGATCAGCAAGGGTTAGAGCATAGATTACTCTATGGTTAGAATTAGGGTTAGCGGAAACTGCGGAAAAATGTTTGCGGAAACTGCGATCAGCGGACTTCGGTTTTGAGCTATTTTTTCTCTCGATCTTTTCAGGGGGAAAATTTTAAAATGATTGCGGAAACTCAGCGACTTCGGCTTTGGTCGAACTACCGTAAAATGGGGTGACATTGATATACGGGGTGACATTGATAAAACAAAAGATTGAAGCATTACTGGGCTGCAACACGCTTGGGGTTGCACATTTTCGGATCTGAGATAGATTTTTAAAATGAGGTTGGAAAAATATGCGGACAATGCCCAGCGATGCCTGACAATTCCCAGGGTTGCCAGTTCCATGGTTTTCATTCCAAACTGGACCATTTTAAAAGAATCGAGATCTAAAGGGTCAATTCCAAAGAGTCATTTTCCAACAATGCTCAAACGACTCTGTGACAACATGAAACCTGACAATTTAATTTCAGGTTTCAGGGCCACAGGACTTTATCCAGTCAATCGCAATGAGGTATTAAAGCGATTGCCATGCGTGAATAGAGACCCCGGCGGAGAAGAAGTTCGAGGGTGTCTTAATAATTGCGTAATGGAAGTGTTGCAAAATTATTGTGGGCAAGCAAAAACAGACAAAACTCCAAATAGAAGAGGCGAGAAGATACCAGTAGTGCCTGGCAAAGCAATCGAGTCACTACTGGTGCAATCTCCGACATCTGAAGAGCTCTCTTCAACATCACCAGCTCAAGTACCGGTATCAACGCCAACTGCATCTACATCACAAATTATGCATACTTCTGTCGCTGAGAATGCAACAGAAGAATGGTTTTGTGGTGAATGTGGCGAAGCTTGGGATGAACAAGGAGACGATCGGTGGATCGTCTGCGACCTTTGCGACCAAGCTTTTCATTTGCAGTGTTCTGGAGTGTCCTACAAAAGGAAGGATTATTATACTTTACAAATTGAAACCATGAATTATACTTGTAACTGCTGCACATCGTAAGTTTTTGAATAAGTTGAATGGACTGCACATAAAAGGTAGGCCTAATAAGCCTTTTACCTTTGTATTTCTTTGTTTTAGTGTTTCGTTTTTTCGTTGGGGTTTTCGTTTATAAGGTAGCCTATATCTACTGTGTTATATATGCTTATAGTTATGCGCTTTGCGTTTTAATAACGTCATAACCTTTCAAGCTCTTATCCGCAAATATTTGTATCAGTTTGTAACACTGGTTGCGGTTAACAGGTGTTGCGACCGTGCCAAGTTATTCAACTTATTATCTTATTTCGATTTTAAGCACGTCTTACCGTTCGCGTTTTGTCGCTTCTACCTTTTTCTGGACCTCTACTATGTTGGCATGTATTATTTTTCACCGTGATGGTCAGAAATAAAAACAAACTGAACTGAACGTTGTTATGGGTGTTATTCTTTCAGTTTTAACATGAAAAAATCTGGTGTTGTTTGTTTGTTCCCGTCTTTTCTGCCTCAGTCAAGAGATACCGAAGTGACCTTACTGCCTTCAGTCAAACTACCACCTGTCTACCACTTAAAGGTGAAGAAATCCCGTTAAGTGCCTTTCCCAAACGTATCCCAAGGGACATTGTCGGCTTTTTCTTTGCGCTATCCTGTACTTTCTGAGCACCACGGAAGCTGTGAATACCATGTGTTTGGTATGACCCGACCAGGAATCAAACCAAGGTCTGCGATTAATACACCGTAAAAAGCGTCTAGCTTCTGGTAGTCCGCCTCTTTTTATTCATTTGTTTCGGAATGCTCCTGCAAAAAAAATCATAAAATCAAATCATTAACTCATAATGTCCCCTTATGGCATTAATAAAGGTAATTTTCTGAGGCCGAATTCAACAACAAAGTTTAAACCAGTCGATGTTCCCACGCGGGCCTCAAAACTGGACATTGCTGGCCGGATTTGGGCCGCCAATTTGACACCCCTGACCGAAATAATTAAATTTAAAGTAATATTAAAACCCTTCAAATTTTTTAAAAACATCTAAAATGATCAATCTCACCTCATACGACGTGATACATTGATAGAAAATTGAATTTGTATTAGCGATCAATGTCACCCCAAATGCGGGGTGACATTGATCATGAAATGGACTCTAAATGTATCGCAAACTAGAATTCAAATTTAAATTCACGTTAGGAGGTTTGAGAAGTGAGACTTGAAGTGTTACGTTGAGCCACTTATGAGAAGCCTAGCAGTGAGGTGTAGAGAAGCAGATAATTTTGAAGTAAAAAATTGATCAATGTCACCCCGTTTTACGGGGTTGCATCTGTGTTACTCTATCCTTTTTGCTCAAGTTGATTTGTTTTTATTTTTTATCATTTTATGTTTCGATTCTGCATAAGCAGGGCTGCGATTTTTGCCTTTTTCGGTGACGAGGTCACTCGACACGCGCCATCACTATTCGACAAACGCCGTGCCTTACAAAAAAAAAAGAAAAAAAAGAAAGAAAATAAAAAGGAAAAAAAAACTGAGAGAGGACTAAACGTCGTCAGGTCAAAGAACAATCGGTGGGGGGGCAACACGTGATGCAATCATAAGAGTGCTGACTTACGTAAACTTTCCAGGGCCAGGTACTTAAAAGCAAGGTCTAAAAGCGACGCTTCACACAAAAAACTCCCAAGGCGCCGCCATTTTGAACACTGCGGGAGAATGCTTTAATCGAAGTTCCAACGCCTGGCATCAAACATTTCGCCACACACGTTTTGTGCTATTCGACACAACGGGTTTCTTTTATAGATAAAATAACCGAAGTAGGCTACTTTAATTGTCAACGTGTTTGCAAGTTTGGATTTATGTCTGACTTATGCACTTGTTGTTCCAAGATTGCAGAAATGTTTTGCAATGTGAATAAAGAATAGTAGACAGATAAACAGGGTTGCAACTTGACTTCCATCTACTAAAAGGGTTTCTGTGATTACGTAATGGGCGATTTTGCATTTGCATTCACAAACGCACACCACCCAGCTGGCAAAACCCGTCGTTTTTACATTGATTCAACGTCTGATTTGTAGTGATGTAATAATACCAAAAGTAGCGATACGCACGCTGTTACGTTAAATAACTCAGGGGGAAAAGTAAGTTAATTTTGGGTTGATTCAACGTTCGAGTCAGCACAAATCTATTTAAATTTCTTGGCTGGTTACATTGCGTACCCAGACAGCAAAAATCATCATTTTTACATTGATTCAACGTCTACAGACGTGAAGTCAATGCAAAAATAACAAATTTTGCTGCCTGCGTAACAATGCCCAAGAAGAAATTGACGTTTGTTTTACATTAATTCGACATCTAGCGACTTTGAATTATCATAAAATAACGTTAATTGTTCAACCAGGTACCGGTAACAAATTAATATCTCACTGCGAGATGATTGCCTCGATTTACGTTTACACTAACATAATTTCGGCACAATTGAGATACTGCGAGCAAACACGAGTCTGTTTGATAAAGAACTAGCTGTCAGAATCGGAATCATAAGATGCTGTATGGGAGGATGAAGCTGTCGCATCGTCACTGGAATACTTGCAGACGCAAAACTGCCCGTTCATGAACGCGCGGTGCCATATGATCAGAAGCATTATTTTTCTTTTCTGCTGAACCGTTTCGGAATGGCCCGTTTCGGCGAGTCCGATTCGGCGAGTCCGATTCGACTAGTCCGATTCGGCGAGTTCCCTATTCGGCGAGAGCCTTTTTCGGCGAGTGCCCTATTCGGCGAGTTTTTGAAATTTTTAAAAGGAAATTATCGGGTACCGTAGCCTAATTGCAATTGCCGTTTTTACATCGTTTTAACGTCGCTAAACGTTGAAATCGTGCAGAAAGGAATAAAAATAAAATGTTTGAACTATTAAATTAAAATTCGTCATGTCAGTTCAGTTATTTTTATTTTTGACCATCATATTAAAAACAATACACGTCAACATAGCAAAGGTAGAAGCGACAAAACGCGAACGTTAAAACGTGCTTGAATTCGTCATGTCAGTTCAGTTATTTTTATTTTTGACCATCATATCAAAAACAATACACGTCAACATAGCAGAGGTAGAAGCGACAAAACGCGAACGTTAAAACGTGCTTGAATTCGTCATGTCAGTTCAGTTGTTTTTATTTCTGATCATGATATCAAAAACAATTCACGTCAACATAGCAAAAGTGTAGAAAAAGGTAGAAGCGACAAAACGCGAACGTTAAAACGTGCTTGTGACCGAAGTAAGTTATTGAGTTGAAAGAAATTTGGCAAGGTTGCATCACCTTCAGAAAAATTTAAGATATGAAGGAAAAATAAAACAAAGAAAATGTTACAAAAAAAATAATGTTTATGTCTATAAGTTAGTACTTTTGAATAGTTAAAATCATAGGCGCCTAACTATTTTTTTGGCCGTGGGGGCGAAAGCGTGTTTCATCAGCAGCAACGTAAATTCAGCGAAATGTCACGCAGATGGATGACGTAATTATGTCGTCACACTAGGATTGCTTTTATTGCCACACTCGGAGTTATCGCTACGTTCGACCTACCGTTAATTATAATAAACAAAGCTCGACCAAAACACATGCTATGCGTCTGCGTTGGCTAGCGGTTGATGGACTGCGACTCTTTAAGCTAAGCGCAACATAAAGTTTAGCAACGAACTAGATTTATTAGCATGAAACAAGAGACGAAAAGGTTTACTAAATACTAAAAGGTATACTGTGAATGGAATGAAAATACTAACTTGATCATATGCTTGAAAATATACCTATTGAAAGCAAAATCATTCATGTTTACATCAATTCAACAGCACGTCACCTTGAATAAATTTAAAAGTTGCTGACATCCGTAAACAGCCCTTGAAAAATAGTTACAGAGAGACGTTTGATTAAGTTTTCGACTTGACATTGCTCCCTTTTCACTACAATATCGCAACTTATGGCTGACCAGCTTTCAAGTTTCAATTCGCTGTAATACGCCCGTTTTCGTGTTGCAGATGAAACAAAAGATGCGCATATTCCCAGCCTTTGATCGGGTTTCTATGGCAACGGACGTGTGTGCGCCATGCAGTTTGCGCGAGTCCGTTGTTGTGTTGATTATGCCGCGTGTGCGACTGTGGGCAGTGCGGTTTATACCAGCCCTTGTTACGTTGGTTAGTGGTAACCTCGGGCCGAGACTTCAAGTTCATTTTCACAGCAACCGATTCACTGCCGCGACAATTCTCTGCAGAGGTTTCGACTTTCGAAAGCGACAGCGAGGCAGTTTGCAAGCGCATTAAGTTAAACGCACGCTGCGTCAACGTAGCAAATTATGTTGTTTTTGGGTGCATTCAACATCTGATGACATTGAATCGACGCAAAATGGTAGATTTTTGCTATGTCACAGGCAGCAAAATAAGTCATTTTTACATTGATTCAACGTCTGCAGACGTTAAATCAATGTAAAACTGACAGATTTTTTTGTCTGGGGTGGGATTGTAGCATCGCTACTCGTTCTAGTGATTATTTACTGCGAAGCTGTTGCGGTTTGCATTCAAAAATGTTTTCCTGCTGCCGATCGCTAGTTCATCTATTGTTTTATGTATCAATGCCGCATAAAAAGTTACTCCCACGCGGAAATATGCGTGGGGGCCTAGCCCCCACGGCTTAGGCGCCTATGGTTAAAATGATTAGTTTGGATCAACAAATGTGTGACCTACACTCCTACAGCTTAGATTGAAAGGAAATTATCGGGTAGGCTACCGTAGCCTAGTTATCCCGACCAGCAAAAATTTGTTCCAAGAACCCAGTTAGCCTAACAGTTCATTTTTACATTGTAGTAACAGAATGAAAAGGCTAACCAAATGTGTGGCCTATCGTTTTAACGTCGCTAAACGTTGAAATCGTGTAGAAAAGGGTGCTTTTGCTGACTAGGATACTTTGAAACTGAGAAACATTCACAGAAGCCCTACGATACGTTGCATTTTTAAGATAATGTATTTAGACGTTGAATCAATGTACAAATGAAATGTTATGCTAAATGGGTTCTTGGAACAAATCGTAGGGCTTCTGTGAATGTTTCTCAGTTTCAAAGTATCCTAGTCAGCAAAAGCTCCCTTTTCTACACGATTTCAACGTTTAGCGACGTTAACACGATAGGCCACACATTTGTGTAGCCTTTTCATTCTGTTACTACAATGTAAAAATGAACTGTGTTCTTGGAACAATTTTTTGCTGGTCGGGATAACTAGACTACGGTACCCGATAATTTCCTTTCAATCCAAGCTGTAGGCCACACATTTGTTGGTCCAAACTAATCATTTTAACTATTCAAAAGTACTAACTTATAGACATAAACATGATCTATTTTTTTTTTTTTTTGTAACATTTTCTTTGTTTTATTTTCCCTTCATATCTTAAATTTTTCTGAAAGTGTTGCGACCGTGCCAAATTTCTTTCAACTCAATAACTTACTTCGGTCACAAGCGCGTTTTAACGTTCGCGTTTTGTCGCTTCTACCTTTTTCTACACCTTTGCTATGTTGACGTGTATTGTTTTTGATATCATGATCAGAAATAAAAACAACTGAACTGACATGACGAATTCAAGCACGTTTTAACGTTCGCGTTTTGTCGCTTCTACCTTTGCTATGTTGACGTGTATTGTTTTTGATATGATGGTCAGAAATAAAAACAACTGAACTGACATGACGAATTTTAATTTAATAGTTCAAACATTTTATTTTTATTCCTTTCTGCACGATTTCAACGTTTAGCGACGTTAAAACGATGTAAAAACGGCAATTATAATTAGGCTATGGTACCCGATAATTTCCTTTCAAAAATTTCAAAACCTCGCCGAATAGGGCACTCGCCGAAAAGGGCTCTCGCCGAATAGGAAACTCGCCGAATCGGACTAGTCGAACCGGACTCGCCGAATCGGACTCGCCGAATAGTAGCAGACCCGAACCGTTTATCCAATTTTGTACTACTTTTTTAACTTGAACCCGTAGCTTTTATAATTCCGATTTGTTTCCGTCACAAAATTCTTTACAAATTTTGCAAAATACCACACTAACTTTTCCTTCTGTTTGATAATCTATAGCAGGTAAATTCCACTTTTTAACTGTATCTTCTTTCAGGATGATTTATATTTGCAACGACACCGGTAAACAATAAGCATTCGATGAAAGAATAACTTTTGCGTAACAATAAGCCGGTATTTATAAGGTTGCAAACATTTTACAGTTCACAAAAGCATTGTCAGCGCATGATATAGCTTGCGTGCTGCTCTAGGCTACCACCGTGTGACACGCGATGAAAAAGCGCATAAAATTTCGTTTGATTAAACATTAAAGCATACGGCAACTGTCGCAGCATTCCAAGGTGTGTTGATTTGGCGACGGCAATGTTTTTGCCGTCATAGATGGAATCACTCAACCAGCGTGCGATTAAAAACTTAAAATAAGTGACTCTGATACCACACAACTTGTGCGGTAACTCGCGGCCAATTGCTTATAATCTGACTCTTGTGACGTCATATTACTATTCGACAAACAAGCGTAGAATTTTTGGTCGTTCGACAAGAAAGAAAAAATCGCAGCCCTGTGCATAAGATAATTTCAACTCTGTGGGTTTTATTACTGGTACTTTCATCTGCTGTTTGTTACTTTCCATGAATAATATCTTGAGCCGCTTCTAGAAGATTTCATAGTAGGTTACGATTAAAAAGTTGTGTGGCTTGATAACTCATGTGTAATTGACAAAGTGGCCCGCGAGCGCAAAAAGGTATGTCACCCCTGGTCTAAAGACTGCAATGGGTTAAACATTCTAATCGATGCCTTGTTTCAAACATTTTTTTATTCAAACACAATCAACGATTTTGTCACAAGGTTTTGTTTTAATTTTCAATTATTTTATTGAAGCTGCTGCAATCATCAAATCAGGCAACCTTTGTTTGGTCACTTCTGGACTGCACATATACGTGGTCTGAAAGTTACAGTAACTTCTGGACCGTTACACTAGGCAAAGTGAAACTTAGGTGACGAGTTCAAAGACCTAGTTTGATCAGAACATCACATCACATGGGTTATCAAACGTAGGACTAGAACATATCTAATAATGGAAAAATTCTTATAATCTATTTCTGTTTTGCTTTATCGCTAGTTGAGTCCATTCGATGACGCCTGTTTGTGTCTAGGGATGCACAATACAGAATATCGAATCTTAGAGATTCGAATCTCAATGTATTCGAATCGCATTTGCAGTTTCTTTTCGGATATCAAGATTCGAAAATAAATCTGTAAAATGAACAGTGTGTGACGTTAAACAAATGTAAAGTTGATATTTTCCGTCTTGCGCGCTGACTTTTTTCTTTATGGACTGTTTGTTCCAAGCGACATTTTTCTTCCTTCATAGGGTTTGCGCAGTTATCAGAACTGCAGACACGCAGTGCGTTTCCGTGGGATCGTATGATGATGCATCGAATGATGATTGATTTATCATATGTTGTATATACTCTGTTTGACATGTGATACTAATACAATGTAAAATAATGTACAAATATTTTTGCTTTTTGTTCGATATTATTTGGAAAAAATTGCCGCGTAATTTCAGAATAGATTCGAAATTCTGGATTCGAAATTAAGTATTCTAGAATAGCCAGGTATTCTGTAATGTGCATCCCTATTTGGTTCTGACATCACAGTGTAAATAACTACTGCTTTTTTATCATAGGTTTTTAGTATATATAATCTATCTAGCTCTAACATTGGCAATGAATATTAGTGACAATGAATTGGCAATAAATGTTAGTGACAATGAAACTTTAGCTGTCATAACTGACATAAAAGAAGAAGTTTTTGAACCTTGGAGAGATTATAAAGAAAGTTTTACATCAAACCAATGTCCGGTTGTCACAAGCAATGATGCGGAGTCAGCTTTATCTAGTACCAGTAGTAGTACTGTACAGGAAATAAATGAATGTAAGAATTCTATACAACAAAATGATATGAGTGATGCATTTGATTACTTAGGTAGCAAAAAAGAATCTGTCAATTCCCAGCGACATCTTTATGATTTGAGTAAGCATGTGAATGTCAAACAAAGTTTAAAGTGTGAAGAGTGTGGTAAAAACTATACGACTAAACGGTCACTTCGACAACACATAATGGCCACACATTCCAAATACCAATGTCATTCATGTGGAATAACATTCTCTCTAAAACATAGTTTAAAGATTCACAACTTGAGAACTCATGTCACTGAGAAACCTTTTAAATGTAACATTTGTGGAATATCATTTGCAGTCATTTCATTTTTGAATCAACACAAAAGATGTCATAGCGGAAGAAGAACTTTTAAATGTTCGGTCTGTAGCATGTCGTTTGTACGAAAAGGAGATCTTGTTGCACATGCAAAAATTCATGAAAAGTATCAACCTTGCAAATGTAGAAGATGTGGAGAAACCTTCAAGGATAAACAGGATCTTGACTTTCATGTACAAAGTAACAAGCATAGACTTTCTGGATGTGACCAAAATGCAGCTTGTTCTGGTAGGAAGCAAAGATTAATGAAACATTCCAGCAAATATTTTCCAGTTAAACATTATTTAACATGTGAACAGTGCTCTCAAAAATTTTCAAGCTCTGATAGCTTAGATGCTCATTTATTGTTGCATGAAAGAAATCCATGTCAATGTGAAATTTGTGGTCGTTTATTTGAACCACAAGGTGCACTAAAAGTGTTTTCAAGATATCAAAAAGAAGAGCAACCATACTCGTGTGAATTGTGTTATGAATTGTGTCTTAATAAAGTAGGAGTATTTTCTTTCCTAAAGTACAAAAAAAACGAAAACATGCACTTTCAGTGCATTGTCTGTTCCAAATTGTGTGTCACTTTTAAGAGGTTTCAAAACCATTTAAAAGCACATTCAAAAGAAAAGCCTTGCCAGTGCAATATATGTTTGAGAGTTATTCTGCAAAGACGTAATGTGTATCGACATTTGCAGTCACATTCATCTACATTACCATGTTCTTGTAGTAAATGTGGTGCTTTAGTTATGAGAAAACAAGATTTGCAAAGACATGTACTTACACATTTTAGAAGGGGTATGTACAAATGCAAAAACTGTCCAAAGTTGTTTTGCAGAAAATCTGATTTAGTCGGTCACCAAAAAGCACACAGTCATCAAAGCCATAAATCATTTGAATGCGTTAAATGTGGAAAACGTTTTTCATTGAAAAGTGTTCTTTCAAATCATCTGAAGCTGTTTCATAAGCCTGCTGTGGTTTACAGATGCAAGACATGTCGAAAGCCTTTCTCAAGCCAGGCTCTTCTTTCAGAGCACATGACAGTTCACTCAAAGCCACCACAAAATTTCAAGTGCTTAGTTTGTGGACTTCAGTTTGTTCAAAAAGAGTCTGTAAGAATCCATTTTCTAATGAAACATGCCAAGTAATTTTTGATGTATTGAAGGGGCTGTGCATGTTGAAATGGCTCAAACATTGTATTGTTTATTTGTATAGTCTATCATAATTATGTTGCTTGATGTTTTGTGACATTTATTAATATGCCATATGTTTTTCCAGGGGTAGCAGTGGCATGCTACTTTTTTGGTAGCGGCGCTACATTTTTGTTAGTGTTGCCTACCCGCTGCAGTTGCAACGCTTCTTTTTCCCAATGCACCGGACACTTTGAAAAGGCACTACATTTATATATATACTTCAGTAAATAAAAAGTGAATCGTTTTCAGGGATTTTTGATGGAAACCCTGGAGCATAAGAATAAAATTTCTGGTTATAAGATCAATCAACACCTTACGTTAGACAGCTGACCTTGACCAACTTGTCGCAGGGACATCTCACCACTATACTACTTGTTGTGAATTCTACCAATTGGGTATATGGTATCTGGCGTTTTACAGATATATACTTTTTGAAACTTTCTTGTTTACCAGGCATTGCTGTAATGCAAAGATTATTCAACATGCGTACCCTACTTGGATTATAAATAACAGTTTAAATGATATATCAAAAGGTAAACAAGATACGTTTGGACGATATGTATTGCCATAGACATCGATTACACAAGCAGAGGTGGCTCCCCCACAGGTCTGAAACAAAGGGGGGTGAGATATGTCTGGCCCCCTCGGTTTTTATTAATATTATTAAAACAGCATTAACATTATAACAACTTTGTCAGAAAACTGCCAGTTTTGCTCTGTTTACGCGAATGCACAAGCTAGGCCTACCTTACTTATTTAAACTCCTGCAAATCAGCTTCAAGTCTTCGAATTTGGTGTCAGCAATTGCCAAAGTTATCGAACAAAATACTGTATGAACTGCATTGGCGAAATAGGGTCTGCTACTATTCGGCGAGTCCGATTCGGCGAGTCCGATTCGACTAGTCCGATTCGGCGAGTTCCCTATTCGGCGAGAGCCCTTTTCGGCGAGTGCCCTATTCGGCGAGGTTTTGAAATTTTTGAAAGGAAATTATCGGGTACCGTAGCCTAATATAATTGCCGTTTTTACATCGTTTTAACGTCGCTAAACGTTGAAATCGTAAAGAAAGGAATAAAAAGAAAATGTTTGAACTACTGTATTAAATTAAAATTCGTCATGTCAGTTCGGTTGTTTTTATTTCTGACCATCATATGAAAAACAATACACGTCAACATATCAAAGGTAGAAGCGACAAAACGCGAACGTTAAAACGTGTTTGAATTCGTCATGTCAGTTCAGTTGTTTTTCTTTCTGATCATGATATCAAAAACAATACGTCAACATAGCAAAGGTGTAGAAAAAGGTAGAAGCGACAAAACGCGAATGTTAAAACGTGCTTGTGACCGAAGTAAGTTATTGAGTTGAAAGAAATTTGGCACGGTCGCAACACTTTCAGAAAAATTTAAGATATGAAGGAAAAATAAAACAAAGAAAATGTTACAAAAAAAAAATAAAATAGATCATGTTTATGTCTATAAGTTAGTACTTTTGAATAGTTAAAATGATTAGTTTGGACCAACAAATGTGTGGCCTACAGCTTGGATTGAAAGGAAATTATCGGGTACCGTAGCCTAGTTATCCCGACCAGCAAAAAATTGTTCCAAGAACACAGTTCATTTTTACATTGTAGTAAAGGCTAAACAAATGTGTGGCCTATCGTGTTAACGTCGCTAAACGTTGAAATCGTGTAGAAAAGGGAGCTTTTGCTGACTAGGATACTTTGAAACTGAGAAACATTCACAGAAGCCCTACGATTTGTTCCAAGAACCCATTTAGCATAACATTTCATTTGTACATTGATTCAACGTCTGAATACATTATCTTAAAAATGCAACGTATCGTAGGGCTTCTGTGAATGTTTCTCAGTTTCAACGTATCCTAGTCAGCAAAAGCACCCTTTTCTACACGATTTCAACGTTTAGCGACGTTAAAACGATAGGCCACACATTTGGTTAGCCTTTTCATTCTGTTACTACAATGTAAAAATGAACTGTTAGGCTAACTGGGTTCTTGGAACAAATTTTTGCTGGTCCGTATAACTAGGCTACGGTAGCCTACCCGATAATTTCCTTTCAATCTAAGCTGTAGGAGTGTAGGTCACACATTTGTTGATCCAAACTAATCATTTTAACCATAGGCGCCTAAGCCGTGGGGGCCAGGCCCCCACGCATATTTCCGCGTGGGAGCAACTTTTTATGCGGCATTGATACATAAAACATTAGATAAACTAGCGATCGGCAGCAGGAAAACATTTTTAAATACAAACCGCAACAGCTTCGCAGTAAATAATCACTAGAACGAGTAGCGATGCTACAATCCCACCCCAGACAAAAAAAATCTGTCATTTTTACGTTGATTTAACGTCTGCAGACGTTGAATCAATGTAAAAATGACTGATTTTGCTGCCTGTGACATAGCAAAAATCTACCATTTTGCGTCGATTCAATGTCATCAGATGTTGAATGCACCCAAAAACAACATAATTTGCTACGCTGACGCAGCGTGCGTTTAACTTAATGCACTTGCAAACAGCCTCCTGTCGCTTTCGAAAGTCGAAACCTCTGCAGAGAATTGTCGCGGCTGTGAATCGGTTGCTGTTAAAATGAACTTGAAGTCTCGGCCCGAGGTAACCACTAACTAACGTAACAAGGGCTGGTACAAACCGCATTGCCCACAGTCGCACAAGCGGCATAATCAACACAACAACGGACTCGCGCAAACTGCATGGCGCACACACGTCCGTTGCCATAGAAACCCGATCAAAGGCGGGGAATATGCGCATCTTTTGTTTCATCTGCAACACGAAAACGGGCGTATTACAGCGAATTGAAACTTGAAAGCAGGTCAGCCATAAGTTGCGATATTGTAGTGCAAAGGGAGCAATGTCAAGTCGAAAACTTAATAAAACGTCTCTCTGTAATTATTTTTCAAGGGCTGTTTACGGATGTCAGCAACTTTTAAATTTATTAAAGGTGACGTGCTGTTGAATTGATGTAAACATGAATGATTTTGCTTTCAACAGGTATATATTCAAGCATATGATCAAGTTAGTATTTTCATTCCATTTACAGTATACCTTTTAGTAAACCTTTTCGTCTCTTGTTTCATGCTAATAAATCTGTTGCTAAACTTTATGTTGCGCTTAGCTTAAAGAGTCGCAGTCCATCAACCGCTAGCCAACGCAGACGCATAGCATGTGTTTTGGTCGAGCTTTGTTTATAATAATTAACGGTAGGTCGAACGTAGCGATAACTCCGAGTGTGGCAATAAAAGCAATCCTAGTGTGACGACATAATTACGTCATCCATCTGCGTGACATTTCGCTGAATTTACGTTGCTGCTGATGAAACACGCTTTCGCCCCCACGGCCAAAAAAATAGTTAGGCGCCTATGATTTTAACTATTCAAAAGTACTAACTTATAGACATAAACATTATTTTTTTTGTAACATTTTCTTTGTTTTATTTTTCCTTCATATCTTAAATTTTTTTGAAGGTGATGCAACCTTGCCAAATTTCTTTCAACTCAATAACTTACTTCGGTCACAAGCACGTTTTAACGTTCGCGTTTTGTCGCTTCTACCTTTTTCTACACCTTTGCTATGTTGACGTGTATTGTTTTTCATATGATGGTCAGAAATAAAAACAACTGAACTGACATGACGAATTTTAATTTAATTAATAGTTTAAACATTTTCTTTTTATTCCTTTCTGCACGATTTCAACGTTTAGCGACGTTAAAACGATGTAAAAACGGCAATTGCAATTAGGCTACGGTACCCGATAATTTCCTTTTAAAAATTTAAAAAACTCGCCGAATAGGGCACTCGCCGAAAAGGGCTCTCGCCGAATAGGGAACTCGCCGAATCGGACTAGTCGAATCGGACTCGCCGAAACGGGCCATTCCGGGCGAAATAAGTACCCACACAAAGTTTGAACACTGTTGATTACACAAATCAACTCTTTTACACCGAAGCAATGCCTGCGTGCGTTGAATCAATTCAAATAAGAGCTGATATCGGCCAGCAATTGCTTAACTGAGGCAAGAAAGCATGTCCATTAGTGTGAAGGAAAAGCTGTATATAAGTCGTGACATGATTGGTCAATATAGTAAGATCAAAATTATTTGAAATTAAGCAAACTGTGCGATTAAGAGTAAGGCTCCTCATAACGTTCTTGAAGCAAAGATGTCTGACTATCCGTGTTGTGTGAGAACTGTAAATTCAAAAATGATATATAAAGGAAAAGATGTTGGTCTTGATCGCAAATCTAAATATTATTGCTTTGACGTTCTCAATATTTGCTTAGGCTCAATTTTCATGCCAAAAACGTCAGACAGTTTAAAAATGGTTATACAGTATATAAGTTACCAGAGATGTACGTATACGCCGCAAATAGAATTTTTGTTTACGCTAACGCTTGTGGCCACATTTTTTTGGATAGTTTGCGCTTGAGGCTACCCCGTAAACTTTTTGCAGTTTTTTAGCGCATACCGTAGCGTCAATGCATACTTTTTAATGTCTTTTTTTCGCTACAACACGCCAATACCTTCCAGCGCTGCAGTTGAAAGAATGTTTTCAATGGGCGAAGACATATTGGAATCAAAACACAGCAAAATGTCAGATGAACACCTTCAGATGCTTGTGTTTCTTCGTGGAAATTCAAAATAAAACTTGTTTGTTTCGAGTGGTTTATACCGTGTGAATGTTTGGCACCTAGCCAACAAAATTAGTTTACACTAGTTTATGCGCCGACGCTGACGCCGCCAACTCTTTTTACAAGTTGCGTTGATGCATACGGCGTATGGTTTTTCGAACGTTTGCGTTTACGCTGACAGCGTCAATATTTTTTGTATGCGCGATTGCGCGTACATCACGGCAAGTTACTATAATTAGGTAAAAACAATAAGTGAACGTTTTCGGCTAGTATGACTAGCTGAAAACGTTTGCTTATTATTTTTTATTTTTATAATGTTAAATGTAGTGTTGTTGCTGAGTTATGTAGTCTGTTTATGGTTGTATGAAATATCTGCTCAATGCAAGAATAAAGTGGAATCCACGACAAGTAGTCTAGCGGTGAGATGAACCTTTGCGGTAAGCTGTCACTGCGACAGGTCGGCTGTGGTTAGTTGTTTTTCGACAGGCTGGCTGCGATGGAATGTCATGTATACAGAATAATATACCCTAAAATTTTACCTAAAGCTTATTTTCCGTAATGACGGCTGACGTTAAAATGCTAGTGCAAACAAATATGTTTGTGAAAGGTCGTCGTCGTGTGAGCCTTTGGGGCTGAGGGTCTATCCTTTTACCACCTATTTTACCGGCAATTATTGTTTGTGAAAGGTACTATTGTATGATACTATTTGTTTTCATGGTTATTCTGATTTCACAGGGTATTTGAATAGCGGAGCACATCTTTTAGGTGCAGACAGTTAGGTGCCTGCCAAATAGGTATGCACACTGTGACATCAGGATATTTAGGTGCGGCGCACTTTGACGCCCGGTCATTTAGTTACTATTCCTAGTAAAGTCTATTTCATTAGGTTTTTGATGGTAATACTGCATGCATATGATATCAGCTTGGAAGGTAGGGCAATGCTTTTCACACAAAATGTTATATTGAACAGAAAAATATATAGTTTTTTAATGTGTGTGACATGTCTGGCAATTATTGTTAGTCCAGGTTTGCATCGGCGAAAGCTTTATCAATAAATTATTCAAGTTTCCAAACATGACTGTTACTTCTAGGTAGATCAAGTAATAACTACACTAAGCACCAGTAAAAAACATACCATATATTTAATCGGGTGGTAAGCTTGAGTGAAGAGTAACTTAGTTTTCTAAAACCACGACTAGGGTTAGAAATATAAAACATAGCCTATTTTTATACTATAAAAATTAGTAATTTCCATACCAGCTAGTCATTCAACAAAGCAGAATTGTGAAACAGTACCGATTGAGCAAAGTCACACCATTATGCTTGCAACTTGTAGCCAGGGTGCATGATTCCTGTAGAGAAGCAGAGATGTGTTCATATCAGCAGTAGTAGAACGTTGTCTTACCCTTACTCACCACACGACCTAACCGTCCCGAATAGTAATTGCTAAAGATAATAGATTAAACAAAGTTCCATCTAGCTGCAACTTGTGTCCAGGATGCATAGCAATGGCTGTGAAGATGTGTTTATACTAATTTTGATGCTATTCCCAGTAAAGTCTATTTCATTGCGGTATCCATACATTTTACGCTATCGTTTGTTTTATCTGACTTTGCTGAATACGTGTATTTATACTCGCAACAAAATAAATGTCAATCAATCATTAGGTGCTTGATGGTGATACTGCAGATAATATCAGTTTGTCAAGTAGGGCAATGCCTTTCACACTATAGCACTGAAATGACTGGGCGCCGCACCTTATTATCCTGACACTACAGTGCTTGCACCTAAAAGACGTGAATCTTTGAATATAGCTTTTTAGTTTCACTTTAAGAGTAAAGTAGGCTAGTGGTATCACATGCTACTTTTGGTCTGAGTAGCATTAACATGGTAGTATTTTGACATATTGTAGCGATAGCACATTACTTTCAAAGTAGCAGATGCCCACCTCTGGCTTTTTCTGCTTTTCTTTTACAAGTCAGTTCATGTTCACATCAATATTATTTATGTAACTTTTTGAACAGCTATGAATTCAACTACATGATTTTGAATTGTTTGTTGAGCACGTTTGCTTCTGCTCATTCTGAGGTGTTCAACATTTGTGCTAAAAATAAAACAGCTTGAAATTCCTCAGCTAGAATTGAAACTTTACCATTTTTACTGTAGCCTAATACAGCAACTGCATTCCTGGCTAACTAAATTGGTTGAACAAAGCACCTCTTAATTAGTTATTCTTTTACAAACCATCAAATTAAAAAACACCACCATCCCTCTTGCTAGATCGCTATTTGAATTTTCTTGATTTTTTAATTTGCGTGATGTTTCATTTATAGTTACTTCAAGAGTATCAGTAGTTGAAAGTGTTTCTTTATATTGTGATAATCGATATATATGTAATGGCAAAACGAATTTTGTTAATTTGTTCGGCAGCTTGACAATTGTATAGATCGGTAGATTAATGGTGATAGTGTCCACTTCTGAATTGGATGTAGGTTTGTTATTCTATTGGGTTACACTTTTATACTGTTGTTTATACGGTTACACTTTTTAAAAATGATACTTAATCGTATTCCTGCTTGGCACTCAGCAAAGGAATGGATTCAATGTAATTATGTATTTGCTACACCTTTATATGGCTGCACTGGCACTGTTTCCTATATAGATTTGTCTTAGTGACTGTTAAATGGTTGTTGAATGTTGGGGATGTTATTTTATGTTAGCCATGATTGTATATATTGTTTAATGTGAATCTGTTTTAGTGTAAATGATGCAAAGATCTTGTGCATTGTATTCATCGTAAAACTACTTCTTGTTCAACAATAGAGCACGATTTTGTTCATGATCTTGATTTATGTTTGCTCTGCAATTGTTTTACGTTGTTTTTGTTAAGAGTGCTGGATAAGATTTCAAATTATTATAGCTCAGTGAAAAGTTAATTTATTAAGGCCTCAATCAAACGAAATTGGAAGACCCAATACTCGAGTTTCACCCTTGTTTGAAACCATTAGTGGTGCATAATATCCAAAATCCATGTTTCTGAGCGGGAATCGAACTTCTAACTTGATGGAAATTGTGCACGTGAAAATGAAACAAGAGCAGTGCAACAAGTTTTCTGTTGAAACAAATTGTTGGAAAATATTTTGTTTCAAGCACTAGTAATAAGCCTGGATTGTTCGTATCTTTTGTTTTAGATTTTGAACTAATTGGATCGTTCTATTTTTAATGAAATGAAACCAAGATAAAGAATGTTGTGCTGAAGCGAACCAGGCTATGTTGAAGTATTTTCGTTTTGGACAGCCGAGAATGTGCAAACTGCAAAGCTTTACTTTCGATGAATAAATGCATGTGCAGGACATTACTGAACTGAAGTGTTGATGATGCTAGTTTTCATAATCCTGTTAGTATTCATGTTTTTGTGTTCATATTAATATAAAAACTCAAGACATATTAAACTGTTCAGTCAAGTTTTTGTTAAGTCAGTACCGTAGTCGTTTTTTATTTCATTTTAGCCAATTTGTTTGAACTGAGTAAATAAAAACTTACCCAACATTATTTTATTGTTGTTTTTGTAAATATTAATTAATCTTTTGCTGCATTTCAGATAGAAAAGTACACAACTCTTTTGGCTTTGTGAGAAATTAGTGTAGATATTTAAGTGTATTTTTTTTGCAATAAGTTTGGAAAACCAAAGAGTCTTTAAGAAGATCAAAATCAATCTATGCTTTGCAAGAGTCAGGTGTTTTTTTGTTATTACGTACTTGTTTATAAGCCATTGGATCTATGCAGTGCTTAGTAGACCTCCCCAATCACCGGACTTTCTTTTGTTTTCATCTATATTGTGACTTTTCTGCATGGGTTTTCAATGCTGATTTCAAAAATATCCATAAAATTTTTTTTCGATCAACGTCTGGGAAGTTATTCGCTGTTGCTTAGCAACAACTTTTCATAAAAATTTCAAAAATCCTCTTTAAAACCCCTTTCCTTTTAACCTAGTATCCTGATATTTAGATTATCTGAAAGCATTTGTTCTGCTGAAGAATTTAAAAAAAAAAATATTAAAATTGGACTATCCGTACCAGAGTTATGACCGTTTAAGTAGCCAAATTATGCAGTCACGCATGACTGATTTTTGTTAATTTATTGCCAAATGATACTAGAAAAATGGTGAAAGTTGCTGTCAAAGGGTTTTTGGGGGTAAGGAGTTCAAAAAATATATTAAAAAGTGTCTCAGAGCAACAGAAAAAAAGTTATTAAAAAATTGATACGAACAGTCATGCATGGATGATTTTGTCGCAGTTGCTTCATTCCTACAACGAGATGTATTCCTTAGGCACCACAAACGTTTTGGAATGTTTTAAAGGTGGCAAACATTTGGAATGTTTTAAAGGTGGCAAACATTTGGAATGTTTTAAAGGTGTTTTAAATGTTTTAAAGGTGGTTTTAAAACATCATGGAATGCAAGCAGGCTGCCATACTTTTGCTAGACATACTGCTGTATCCCAAGCTGCGAGCTGCCCACTCTGGTGGTTACGAGGAGTTAATTGAAGATAATATATGTGTTTCTGAAGAACATCTCCAGTAGTTGGTCTAAATTGTCCTTCCTTAAAATGTTTTAAAGGCTGCAAATTACCAAGCAAACCACCATTGTTCATTTTATTCTTCCTCAGCTCCATGATGGATACATAAATACACACGGAATATTAGACAGTAGAAGTGTATACAATACGTTATATAATAATCATACAAGATTCAAGTAGAAAATGCTAACTGATCAATAATGAAACTTGAAATGCATTACAGAAGGTTATCGTTAAGTTCAGCTGACTTAGTCCATTTTTTGCCACATGATTTAGATACATAGACTACATTATGCTGGGTGAGAGATGCTATTGAAATTGTGGCGGACCGTGACCATCTTGCACTTGATCAGAGCTCTTTCCGAGCAATGAAGTGTGTATTCCAACATCAAGTGCAATAGGTACCCAGATATTAGCTACATTGAGATGATCGGTTCCATGTTATACTGTATATGACTCCAGGCATTTAACGTTTGTGGTGCCTAAGGAATACATCTCGTTGTAGGAATGAAGCAACTGCGACAAAATCATTCATGCATGACTGTTCGTATTAATTTTTTAATAACTTTTTTTCTGTTGCTCTGAGACACTTTTTAATATATTTTTTGAACTTCTTACCCCCAAAAACCCCTTGACAGCAACTTTCACCATTTTTCTAGTATCATTTGGCAATAAATTAACAAAAATCAGTCATGCGTGGCAATAAATTAACAAAAATCAGTCATGCGTGACTGCGTAATCTGGGTACTTAAACGGTCATAATTCTGGTACGGATTGTCCAATTTTAATAATTTTTTTTTAATTCTTCAGCAGTAGAAATGCTTTCAGATAATCTAGATATCAGCATACTAGGTTAAAAGTAAAGGGGTTTTAAAGGGGATTTTTGTAATTTTTATAAAAAGTTGTTGCTAAGCAACAGCAAATAACTTCCCAGACGTTGATCGAAAAAAAAAATTATGCTTATTTTTGAAATCAGCATTGTAAACCCATGCAGAAAAGTCACAATATAGATGAAAACAAAAGAAAGTCCGGGGATTGGGGAGGTCTAGACTGCTTAACTTTCTCAAAATGTCTTCATAAATGCAGGTTTACTGTTGAGTTATTATCGGCTGCATAGCCGAGTGGTGAGAGTCATGGTTCGACGTTCGAAATGCCGCCGGTTCGACACCGCTCAAGAGTATGTGGCTGTGCCTTTGGCAGGACACTTGCCGTCGTTTGCGGAGTTGCGCCCCTTCGACTACATAGCCCTTGATTTCTCATGATTATGAGCAACTTATTAGCTGCTCTAGAAAGAAAGGCCTACGGCCCTTAGGGCTATGGCTTGCTGAACTGATTATTGTTTAGTGTGGGAGTTGTTTGCTAAAAGCATATGTTTGTGAAAAAGCAACAAAACTATCATATATCTCTTAATTAGCTACCTAGTACCTACCATGAGTGGGGATCCTGCCGCCTCTTTTAATCAAGGCCTATGGTAAAATATTGTTACAAAACATAACTGTGTGTTTGAACGATTTTAAGATGTAAACGTGACACATTGATCACTAACTTCGTATGGTTACAATATACAAAGTACAACTGTTTCGTCGTTGTATTTTATTTCAGTTTACCGGTATACTCCTTTTTACTTTATTTTCAGGTTTATTAAGTAATGAAAATGGCTGGAAATGTTGAAGATTTTGTGAGTAACGTGAGAACATTCTCTTCACAAGGCCAGTTTAGCCAACTGTGTGATTATATGAATAAATCATGGAATGTACTCGTCAAGAATATATGTCATTTGGATACGGCTTTAGAAGCACTAGATTTGCAAGACCATTCTCTTGGAGTTTTGTACATTATGTACTGCAAAGTGACAATGCTGGCTTCAGCTAACGCCACAGTAGAAGAATTCGAACAGGTTTTCTTTCAATATCAGCTCTTTATCACTCAATGCGTGGCTTCGCAAGTTCAATTCGCTACCGGCAATTTCGCTCAAATGTGTCATGTGATCACTGGTGAGTTGTGCAAGCGTGGAATGGCAATCCGAGGCATTAGAACACTGTGCAATGCTATTGAAAAAGTTCAGAACCACCCAACACAACTAACGTCTTTGCATTCAGATCTATGCCAGTTATGTTTGGAGGCAAAATGTCTCAAACCTGCTTTGAAATTCATTGACGTGGAAATGACCGAAATCGCGAAGGAGGCTGGCTGGTACGAGTGCAAACACTTTCTAACTTATTATTACTACAGTGGAATGATATACACCGCGCTCAAGAAATATAACCAGGCCATTTATTGTTTTGAACAAGCTATTACTTGTCCTGCCACGGCTGTAAGCCACATAATGTTGGAAGCATTTAAAAAGTTTATGCTGATTCGCATGATAACTGAAGGCGATTCTTTGCCCCTTCCTAAATACACGTCACAAGTGATAACCCGTTTTGTGAAGCTTTTTAGTGTGGAATATAACGAATTGATGCAAGCTTTCTGCACGAAAGATCCAGCAAAGATTAACGCAGTTGTTGAGTCTCACTCCAGCGTATATGCAAGTGACAAAAATCTGGGATTAGTCAAACAAGTCTTGGAGTCTCTGCAGAAGCGAAATATCCAAAGATTAACGAAGACATTTATAACACTTTCCCTATCTGACGTTGCGTCTCGCACTTTTCTTGAAGGTCCTGATCAAGCTGAGTTACATCTAAGACAAATGATCGAAGATAAAGAAATTGTTGCTCGAATAGACCAAGATAGCCAGATGGTGAGCTTCTTCGACGACTCTGAAAAGTACAACACGGAAAACATGTTTAGGGAAATTGACAGCCACGTGCAAAGAGTGATGGAGCTTGACCGTAAAGTAACTTCAATGGATCAATCAATACAAGTCAACCCGATGTACGTCCAAAAAGTGAAGACGAGTTCATCTCAAGAGGACGATTTTGATGGAGGCTTATTAACAAGCTCATCATCTGCATCTTCTTCTAGATCTATATCCTTACTTTCAAAAATGCAATTCAAGTGACAGTGTATTTTCTCCAAAGTTTACAATATGCTCGTAAATGAAGACCTGAGTTGAAGAACTAGGCTACTTTCCAAAATATCACTTTTTAATAAGATAAACCAAGTTTTTTCAACTTTGTTTAATCGTTTATTTCTATGCAAACACAAACGTGTGTTTAACGAAATTAAGCCGTTTTTCTAAATCAAATTTAGCTCGGGGACAAGCGTTGACCATCATACAACATATTTTGGTGATAATTCAATTTCCACAAAATGTAACTTAGGCTAAGTAGTTCTACAACTCTGATCTTCAAATACTAATAATGTTTTATTGTATAATGGTTCTTTGTATGTGAAGCTTGTGACACAGAAGATTGTTTTGACAGTAAAGATTGTCATTGCTAGTCTTATCAAATCATAGTGGCTTTTCAGTTCTAAACTTCAACTTTAAATCATTTAGTAGTTTTTATGCATAATAATCGGATGATAACAATTAACAAACATAAACAAATTGAATTTCTCAAACTATTAAGCTTATTTTCTTGTTAGCTCAGGTGCAAAAATAATGATACCAATTTTGTCTGATGATGATTAATAGTTCACTTTCCACATTGTGCATTGGTGAAAGCAGCGTATATCTGTGCTGAATAGGCTATTGAGAAATGTTACTTGGAAAAAACTGCTGCTTTTTCCCCGGAATATGACGATTCGGAATTGTCCAAATTCAGAGACAGTCTTTTTCGGAGACGACCGATTCGGTGCATAGATGTTATTCTGTTGTGTTGATTCACCGTAGATGCTAGAGCAGCGCTCTTCAATCTTTGTGTACCTAATCGCGGAACCTCTGATTTACTTTCGCGTTTGTCACGGAAACGCCACGAATAAATATTTAAAAATTACAAATTGTTTGTATGAAAATTAAATATTTCATTATTATCTACGCTTCAAACAGTAATTTCACACTTACAAATAAACAGTTATTACAAAAGTTACAAAGTCAGAAATTTAATGACTTTGCTGTTTTTGCAACCTCAACTTTCAACCTCTTGTTGCGTGAATGTGGCCACTGTGATCTGAAAATTGAAAATGACGCATCAAGTGAGTGACAACACACGGATTATGACGTCGGTTCGAGACAGACCGAAGCGACGATCGCTTTTCCAAGTCCTTTAGTTGTATTTGTCCTAGAAGTAACAGGGGTTCTTAACCAGGGGAACGAGACCTGTGCCTACAGGTGGTGCGGAGATGCTGAATTATCAAGGTTGTTATAATATGACGTAAAAAGCAAAGTTGTTTTACTAAATTTCAACAAAAAAATTCAAACTGTAGGCGATTATTACTTTTCAGCCAATCCTAGAAGGGTGTGCGAGAACTGGTTGGTAATTTCAAGGTGGTGCCAACAAGCATGGGCGCCGATCGCTCTCTAAGATTGGTGGGGACATTTACTAAGAAAGAAAGGGGAGACGAGCGAGCTAGAAAGATCGAGGTCTGTTCAACAAACAAACAAATACAGTAACTTAGGTACAAGTCCAATGCGATGTATTTTAATTGTCAGTGTCAGCATTGGACAGCAGATGTCTAAACACTGCAACATGGCAACGAGTCTCCGGCGAATTAAAAACGAAGTCCTTGGAGAGGTAATGGAAGTTGATCGAATTCAAAACTTTTTTGTGCACATGGCAGACCATTGCATGATTTGGCTGTTTCTGTGTCATAGTAGATCGTAACCAAGTTTTGACACGTCGCATAGGCTAGTTGAAACTGACCGTTCAGCTGAACACGAGCTGGCTGGTGAAATGAGCAAAAGTTCCACACTGCGGAAACATTTGCCGAACAGCGGATGGCATCTTCTTGAATATGCCATCCGCTGTTCGGCAGAATATGGCATCCAAGTTGGCATCTTGTTCAAAGAATATGGCATCCGCTGTTCGGGACTCTATTACACTTGTGCAAGGGACTCTGTTTCAGTGGGCAGCAGTGGCCGAGTGGTTAGCGCGTTGGGCTTGCAGTCAAGAGCCTGCATGTTCGACTCCAGCCACCCGCACTTGCTGTTTCTTTGGGCAAGAAACTACGATAATTGCCTCCACCCAGTGATCGATTTCGAGTAATGGGTAGTACCAAATTTAAGTCATAAATAGAGTAGACAACCGGAAACAGACATTGCAGTCGGCTGCAGCGTGGGTCAGGTGTACGTCGGAAGGCGTACACCGATGCATAGCGCTCAAGTCCGCTTTCCCGCAATGCAGGATAAAGATAATCAAACAAAATAAAAAACTCAGGATAATCGTATACCACATGTGATTGTAGCTTTCCACTAAAGAGTGATTCTTGTAGAATTTTGTAGTGCTCAAGATCGGTCGACTTGAAATAGTCAGTAAGATTTTGTGCGCGCTGTCAATGACTATAAAATACTCTGACCAATATTTCGTCTCTGGTGTTTGAAGTTTAGGAGGTTGACCATGTCCATACTGAAGACGATTTGGAACGTGACAAGTCTTTCAAAAATTGGTTAGGGTAAGAATTTTTTTAATTGAAAAAAAGCTGCCTGTCAGCCTTCCAACTGCTTCTTCTATCGAGTCTTCTAAAGTTCGTTGATACACCACAGATTGACACATTCTTCCGCAACGGAGTTATACACTGACAGGTCCCACCTACTACACCGGGTGGTAAGCAGAGGGCAAACAAGAAGGTGGTCCGCTGTTTGGGGCTCGGTGCCACAGATACATGCAACTGGGCCCGTGTCGTAGCCCCACTCTACCATTGCAGACTTAGTGCGTCCAACACCAGTTCGGAGTCGGTTTAATGTTTTCCACTTTGCCCAAGGAGCGTTCCACTTTCCTCTTTGCCCAACCTTCCAACTGCTGATTTGGCCTATAGGCTATACAATTTTTGCCAAACCGGCAAAGACGTTTCAGCAGCTCTTAACCTCAATGTAATAATAACTGAAAAAATAACTTTTTTCTTATACAAAATAAGTAACACAAGCTAAACTTAGTGCACTACATGCTTTTAGGACTCTTTCTAAGTACCGTACCGTAATTCTAAAACTCTGCACTGTCTGGCCCTGGCGTAACCAACACAAATACAATTTGCGAGTTGCACCAGGGTTTCTCCACCTAATAAAACATTTCTACTACGGTTGGGGCTTCCTCGCATAAAACAAAAATGTTGTCCCCTCTATTCAATATATTTTAAACGTCTGACTGATAAAATTGTGACATTCGGTTAATATTTTCCTGCATAGCCGAGTGGTAAGAGCCCTGGAACGACGTTCGAAAGGGCGCCGGTTCGACACCGCTCAAGAGCATGCGGCTGTGTCTTTCGCAGGACACTTCTTCTTCATCGTGTGTCACACGGCCGTAGCCCAGAGCATCACGCAGGCTCTTGCTGTATCGTTGAACTCAGCCAAATCCTGTGCAGAGCACCTTGCTTTTAGGTCAGGGCATTCGAGTAGATGTTGCATCGTTTGCTCCTGTCCGCATTTGCAACTTGTGCTCCCCATGGAATGGAATACCCATACTTTTTCGATATGGGATTTGTATGTGAGGGACCTATCTAATTTGACACCGAGGTATGTGGGACTGATACAGTGTGCCAGTTTGGTTCCATTCCAGGAAATGTTTAGTTGGCTTGATGCATCCCGGGATCTAAGGTGGAATGCGCAGACTTGGGTTTTATTGGGGTTGGCACGCAGGTGGTTGTCCGTGTAGTATGTTGTCAGCCCATCCAGAGCATCGCTGAGTACTCTCTCCGCGGAAGTAAAGTGTTTGTGTTGTGTTGTTATACACAAATCGTCAGCGTATATGAAGCTTCTTGTACCAGGATGGATTGGTTGGTCGTTTGTATAACACTTAAAGGCATGTCGTTTGCATGACACTTAAAGGCATGCCTGAAGGTGGACACGAAGATTGGCTTCCTTGCCTTCCCGTCCACTTAATCTAAATCTTCAAACACCGGGTGTAGGCCTGGATACGACAAACAAACAATACTTTTCCTTTTACGTTACAAAAATAATGTAAAAAGATGGTGGGGACATGTCCCCACTGTCCTATAGGGATCGGCGCCCATGCCAACAAGGCAATAGATTAAGAACCGCTGTCCCAGAGGAAGGGATTTTGATAAATTTTGTTGAGATATATATAAAAAATATAGTAGCCCAGCCTATGATTTCAAAAATTGTATCATCCAACTCGCCAGTAGGCCTAGGCTGTAGGCTACGCCAAAAAATTTTGGGAAATTTTTGACTTTGTTCGAAACAGATGACTAAGTTTTTAGCAAGAAATTATGAGATATCTCGATCTCATGTTACCAAAATTTGAAATTTTAAACAACAAAGCATGTACAAATACATCTGTTCACGAAATTATGCCCAAGCTATCTGTCTTTGTATTGTGACATAATTGTGGCTCAATCGTGACGTCATCATTGCGATGCACTGTCACGCCATAGCGACAATCACTCGTTATTCTTTCTCTATTTTTTGTAACTAGTGCTTTCGCGACTTAGCGAAAACGTGGTTCGGCTTTCTTTATGATGTGATGTGTGAATGTATCGGACGGACGTGCCGTAATAAGAGTGTGCAGTGACTATTCCACATCACAATTGAACCCGTCTCTTTTTGACAATATAGGCTACCGTCTTAATTCAACTCATGTGGAACTTGATGAGTCAAAAGTTAGAAAGAAGACAGGTTGGGTAACAGTTAATGCATAGCTGTTACCAGAAAGAAAGAACAACATCTATAAAGTATAGAACCATTAAAGCAAAAATCAAGATTTTTCTATTACTGGTTGGCTTACTTTTTAACTCTATTTGTTTTCGATGAACTGTGCAAAATTATTTCTAAATTTGCTGGTGTAGTGGTGTCTAGTCTACACATGTGAATATTTGCAGGAGGTGTTTTACAATTGGACGTAGTCACTAGGCCTATGTTTCGATGACGTGAGTTCGATTCCCAACCCTGCCATAACACTTTTTTGTTCTGTAATTACCAAACAAAGTTCAAAGTAAGATGAACTCTCTGGCTGAATGCTAGAGGGGTCACAATTGGACGGTAGCCTAGTCACTGAAACATGTTTTGATTGGTCGGCGGTGTCTTAGGCTACAGAGAATTGTCACGTTCAAGTGGCTACCGTGTTACATAGCGTTCTATATACTTCATAGTGTTTTAAAAGTATCTGACCTAGGTTGTAAAACAGCAGAAACCGAGAAGATTGGTAGCCTATCTGGTGGAGCTCAGATAGTCCAATGCTAAACAGTTAGTGTAGGCATATTTGTAATTTCGTGTTTTTTTTTTGTTAAAAGCAAAAACTCACTTGTTTTTGAAAAAAAACATACTAAGCTTAAAAAAAATTAGGGTGGCATTTTTTCTGAACATTTTTGGGCCACAAAATCCAAGATGGCGTCCAAAATGGGGCACAACAATAATTATGCAGTATTTTCGCAAGTATATAGGCTACAATTACAAATAAAATATATGTTTTCTGAGCCAGGAAATCTAATGGGATCATCGAATTTAGGTTTCATATATGATATACATGTGCCAAATTTTAAAATGTTATTCAAAATACCCCCCGCGCACCCGAAATGTATGCTAACCTACCTAGGTAATTTTGTAATTTTACACAAAGGACTGTATTAACTTAAATGCATGCATTTTCACAAAGAATACGCAACTAGAAAGCCAATGAACTGATATAAATACAATGAAACTTGAATTAATGTTCGATCCTTCAAGTCGTATTACACGCGAAAGATGTAAGAAGTCTTAGGCCTTCTGATTAAATGGCAGTTATCGTTAACAGTGACGATCGGCGAGGGAAAGCAAGGAAAGCAGTGCTTACCTTAGCAAAAACTATGCAAAATATAATGACTGAATTCTAGGTTTAGGCCTAACTTATTATTTTTATCACGTCTATTTTAACTTGAAAATTACTGTATTCGTGACTGGAATTACTCGTAACGCTTGTGAGTAGTCTAAGTCCTCACCAAACCGCATGTCTTGCCTATAAATGCCAATGAACGCAAACGCTTCTGTCAGAAACAATCACTGAGGCTCCAGGTAAGCAACTATCAAACTTGCTTTCCCAGATTCAAAAATGTCAAAAAACGCCTTCGTTTTAACCAATCCTCACCCGTTTTGCAAAACGTCACCAGCTGCTTAGCCAATCAGATGTGTTATGGTAGGTTAGTTGTGCTTTCCCAGTGACGTCAATGCGTACATTCGCTAAAGTGACTAGACTAACTCGTCAGAGTGGTATCTCGTCACAGCATCATAATGCCAAAAAGCTTGTTGCTGTTTCTTGATGTCTCCTCGCCATGTACTTTAGCCTACTGTACTAGCTTTCATAGTCATGCCTTTGCCCTTTTTACAGCGTTGATATGACGTTACTTCGCCAATGAACGTTCGGGTGCGGGTGCAATATTTAGTTTGTTAAGCTTCTATACGCAGGAGACAAACTTATCCAGCTTTTTGTACAATTTGCTTGCGGTTGTAATGTTTAGGCCTAAGTGTTAGTTTTTGTAGTGTAGGCTTAACTGAATATCTGAGAATGAACATTCATGACGAATTAAACATTTAGACAACTATTATTCCATGTCTAACTCAGGATTTTGGTCCTGCAACGTTAAAATTAAGATTGTTCATGACTTCTAAACATTAAATGGATGTATGATCACGACATAGGCGCAGCACAATTTGACAGACTTTTATTTTTGATTTGTTTTAGAAATGCTCTCACAGCGCACCAAATTGGAAGTGTTTTTCAAAAATTTGTTAGCTTTGTTATTCATAGTCCGAATTTCCTCCAAATCCTACGGTTATGCTCCGAAGTTTATTACTTTACTTCTGGCCTTTTCAATATCAAATTAATTGGCCCATAAAACATATTTTTTTCATATAATGATGTAGCCTAACCTAACTTGTAATATCGCCATGGTATTATGTGCATTTCTACATCACTCCTGTACGCAACGTTGGTCTTTAGCATACTAACATATCCAGTGGCGTACGCAGGATTTTCTCAAAGGGGGGGCCATTAACGGTTGCGTAGCCAGGAAATTTTGAAGGGTGGGTTTGATGACCGGCGGGCGAAGCCCGACGGCATTTTCGCCTAAGACGACACCCAGCGGCGGGGGGTCTGGGGGGCCTCCCCCAGAAAATTTTGAAAAATTACTTTAAATTTGGTGCATTCTGAGAGCATTTTCAACAAAAATGTGGGTATGAATATTCCTGTAGAATGGTGGTGTCAGGTGGCATAGCAAAAGGATAAGATCATGTTTTCTTCGACATTTTTCGGAAATAAAGCTAAGTCTACGTTTTCTTGTTGCTAATTCCTGGCTGAGATGTTTGAATGTTTGGTATTGGCAAAACTCGCTCTTTTAATTCAGTTTTGTTTAAAATTAGGCAAGTTTTTTTTAGACTGAAAGCATCATTCCCAAGCATAAAGAGACTGAAAGCATCATTCTCAATATCGTGACGTCACACAACATCTTAAGGGGGGGAGGCCATGGCCCAATGCCCCCCCCCCCTGCGTACGCTAGTGAACATATCGTAGATGTCGTTTTATTTGGACAGTTGCTCATAGTACTCCCAGAGCTAAATATATTGCCAACGTGTTGCAGATAATCTATATCGCACCTTTAGAGGAATTCATCATTACGATTTTACATACCGTAATTCAAGAGTTTGCCGCAATAATCAGGAATGCTTTGTGTCTTATTCAAAGTATTTTTCATCTCATAAATGACAAAGTGCCATGAGACATCAAAATGACGTAGAATAGCTGTAAAGTTTATAAGTTTTGCGCAAAGAAATTAAAATTAGCCAGGATACTTTGTTTTCTGTCCGATATAAACTCATCTATATTTGTCTAAATAGGTTGAATGACAGTAAATTGGCATGATTTGACGGTTACAACCGATTACACAAATTTGTGAAGCGTATAATGATTTTTAGCAATGATGGGACCGCTTGAAGTACCTCTCATTCTTCATTGTAGGGACGCTATGAACTCATAACGAAAATCAATGACCTAGAATTCATTACACCGTGGTGCTGACAAAACACGTTATGTATGTAGCATGACAGGTGTTATATTATATTGTATCGACGCTCTACGAGATAAATAAAAGTGAATATACTTACAAGAATCTAAGGTACGATAAGGCGTTGTGAAATAAATGATCGAGCAATTTTGTTATGATTATGGGAATACAACATGCATCAAAAAGAATCAAATCAAAAATAATTAAATTTGGGCTTCAGCATCTTCTAAGAAACAAGCGTATTTATGACTTCGGCAATGTCGTCGAACAAGGGTAGAGCACATAAAAAGATAAAATCGTAATGTTTGATTTGTAGTTTGTGCGATAGGCTACAATCAAAGTAAGCAACATATTGTTACAATAATGATCAAGCATTTTACGTTGATTCAACCATGATTCAACGTAGAAATGCATCGACAAAATATCAGGGACAGACTTTCTGTAACGGAATAAAGCTTGTTTATTCTATCTGGAAAGCAGCGAAATGTGGAAAGCAGTCGCAATTCTAAGGGCATTGTTCGAACACACACAAGATTGTAATTAAAACCCCACAATCCTATTTTACGCTTTTGCGGCGAAGCAACGCCTCGGGGTAGGATTAGAACGAATGTCCTAAAAGGATATATTGGATAATTGGATCACACAGCGGGAGAAAAACTTCCCACGACAATTAACTGCTGTAATGTAGGCAGTTTCATGAAAATGTCTAGCCACCTGGCAGGCGCGGATTTATGGGGGGGGCCCAGGGGGCCCGGGCCCCCCCCGAAATTTTGTGAAAAATTGTATGTTTCCGCATCAAATGGTTTGATATGCTTTTAAACAGCTGATATTAGTCCCTCGGCATCACAATTGATGAAAATGGTTGTTTTAATGTCTATTTTCTAGCATATCGTATATGTCGTAGTATCATTGTTCATATCTGTTTAGCTTTTTCTTTCTTTTTAATTGATTTTCAAATTTTCTGGCCCCCCCCGAAAAAAACTCTTAGATTCGCGCCTGCCACCTGGGATAAAATGCTTATTGTGAATGGTAGGAAGGTAGAAAAAAGACCAGGGTAGCCTAGGGTTAAAAAATTCGCAAAGAATAAAAACTAAAAGTCAAGAAATTTCACATTTCTAGCATATTTCCTTCTGTGAAATATTTCACTACTAGAGTGGGGCGTCCTCATTTGACCCCGTGTCGTCTTAAGATAGGGTTAATCTGCCCTTTCGCGTAAGGAAAGTTTTAGGGCGGAATTCAGAAACCAAACTTAAGGCGGCTTAAGTCTGTCTGGACAAAAGTCTGCGTTAAGCGTCGATTTTGCGATTCAGAAAGCAGGCTTACGCTTTAGCAAGGCTTATACTCGGCTTAAAAGCCGAAAGATATAAGCCAACTGCGGAGGTGGTTTAAGCCTCTGTTGAAGGAAAAAGTGTTTGGCTAATACTGTAGGTATTGAAAGTAGGAGGTTTGTTACAGCATTTTTTTTAAAAATAGACTATCTGGTGCAAAGGCCACGAGACTTTTTTGATAGTTTTTAATGTGAAACAGGTGTGCCTGTTATCTTAGCTTGGTTGCAGGCAGAGTTTCGGTCTGACAGTTGGCTTGGTTGTTGAATAACTACACTTCTTTCAGACGCTGACAATAGTAGGTTACTAGTGTTATCATAGCCGTAAAAGAGTAAAAAAATTTGGGGGGGCGAACAAAATTTGCCCAAATTTTCCAAACTTTGCCCAAATTTTGCCTTTGCAAACATATTGTGAAAAACACAATATTACTCACAACCTCTGAGATAGTGTAGTCTAAGAACTCCACAATCATCAACTTGGCAGTGTACAAAAACACAGGCAGCAAAACAAGGCTGAATTAACTTTAAACTAAATAAACCATCAAATTGAAATAAGTCATCAAATTCAAAAAACATTCATCAACTTGGCAGTGTAGGCTACTTTAAAAACACAGGCAGCAAAACAAGGCTGAATTAACTTTACACTTAATAAACCATCAAATTGAAATAATTTTCTTGTGGCACAAAAATATGTATATATATATATACAGGCCTAACTGGATTCAACAACAAATTAAACTGAGAATTCAACAATAACTGGACAGCAGTGGCTAAATATCCATGCCCTCAGATCATTTCAAAATCTCAAGACTCAAGGTTCGTAAATTTGCATTGAAAAAATCTAAAATGACAACCTATTTACTCATCAAACTAAAGTAACATTACTTACTCCATGCTACTTAAAACCTTGCAACCTGAAAAGAATTCGACAATTTATCATACTATGAGCATCAAATTTGCACCTTTGAAGAAAACTAAGTTGCTATTAATTAGTATGAATATTGATCTCATTACAGTGAAGTTGTAGCCAATGTTTTTTCATTAACATCATTACCAAGATATTTTAAGTTCATGATGAAGCAACTACTGAAATCGTAGGCACTGAACTAAAACAACTCATAGGCCTATCCTATAGGTAATAGTTTCAAACTCAATCCTTGCCAGAAAATACAGACAACATCATCAATATCATACTATCTACATTGCCCGATATATTAACTGCATGAATTGGATGCCAAAACAACATAACACTTGCCTGTATATTTGATCATTGATTGCTATAATACTGTGTCATTCATGGTAAATAGCTGAGCATATCAACCCTAGGACCAGTAAACACAAACAGCAGTTAATACAAAAAATTCTTTTTATAGAAAACAATTCAACTGTAGCCCACAAAAACATGAAATCAAACACTGGAAAATTCACAGGTACTAAAACTAAGCTTAACATTCTCCACAAATTGCAACATACCAAATACAATATTTTCCAAAATTGAAGATGGCACTGTTTACATTCATAGGAAAATTTTAATGTATGTCATACAAAATATTACACTATAACAATATACAAAGTTTTTAAACTGGTAAGATGTTCAAAACTCATGGTAAGATTGATTCTCTCAATAACTGGACATTTTTACAAATAAATTTATTAGTAGAATATAGATAAAGAAGCAAAAAACCTCATAAGATTACCAGTACAAAGCAGGGTTTCAAAATTCCACCAATGAAGAAATGTGTATATCCTAATGATTATTAGTAATAGCGTACCTCTGCCTTCTTATTGCATTATTTTACATTTTGCAGATATGATATATCATATATATACTAAATCGAAGCTTAATATTCTGCCCAAATTGCAATATACCAAATACAAAAGTTTTAAAATTGATGACACTACATTTAACATTTAAAAAAAATGTTAATGTATTTCATACAAAATGCAACACTATAAACAAATTCCTAAACTAGAAAGATTTTGAAAACTCATGGTAAGATTGATTTGCCCAATAACTGAACATTTTTGCCCAAATATTTTTACAAATACATAGGCTATCATACATTAGTAGAATATAGAGAAAGAAGCAAAAAACCTCATAAGATTACCAGTACAAAGCAAGGTTTCAAAATTCCACCAGCGAAAAAATGTAGGCTACCGTAGTGTATATCCTAATTCCAAATGAACTTCAGTAATAAGCTTACCGGTACCTCTGCTTGCTAATTGCATTTTTTTACATTGACGCTCTGCAGATATATACTGAATCGTGAATCGAAGCTTAACATTTTGCCCAAATTGCAATATAACAAATACAAAAGTTCCAAAATTGATGACACTACATTTAACATTTAAAGAAAAATGTTAATGTATATATTACGTACAAAATGCACATAAAGTAATAAGCAAAAACCTCATAAGGTTATTAGCAGGCTACCCAGCAAGCTTAGAAATCTCACCTGTGAAGAAATGCAGCCTATGTACATGCTGGTGAATATCGGTACTAATAAGCTTAACTTTGCTTGCCAATTATGTTCTTTTACACTTTACTTTTTGCAGGTGGTGTTGAATCGAAACTTATCATTGTGCCCAAATTGCAATACCACATGCAACAATTTTCAAAATCGATGAAAATGCATTTTACATTGATTGGAAAATATTAATGTATATATCTCATAAATTATAACAATTACGTAAAGTTTCTAAACTGGTAAAATGTCGAAATATCATGATAAGATTGATTTGCCCAAATAAGTGCAGATTTTTGCCCAAATTCGCGGCGTTTTTTTTTCAGCGGGGGAGCGACCGCCCCCCCTGCCCCCCATCTCCTACGGCTTTGAGTGTTATTGCTGGTGGTGTAAATTTTGAAATGCCTATTTTGTGTTGTTGAATTACCAGACGCTGACACGCAGTTTAGTAATACTGCTTGTAACATCACTTTTGCAAACATACAATTGTGATTGGTCATACTTTTTCCTTTGTCTGCAATGCCAGGAAAAGCAAGTCTATTAACTATCTTACATTTGACAGTTTTCAGACCAAAGAGAGTCTATGCGCCCGCCCTTTTAGTCATAAACTGGCAACAGTATTCCTACAATTGTACTATTTTTAACTTTCAAGGCATCAAAAAATAACCTGAGTTATCTGATTCTTTCAAATTGATGAATTATTGCAAACGAAAATCATGTGCGTATTGGCATAACGTTGTCTTAACGTTGTTTCAGTGCTGAGTATTACTTGCTTGTGAAGGAAATTTTTGCGCCAGATCTGTTGCGTCATGGATTACTTGGCATCTACGTAAACGAACGACTTACTGATGCAACTACAACGTTTCTATTTCAACGTCACAAAAAACGACTTTTTTTCTAGTTGTAGGTTTAAATAGCACAACATTGCATTATTTGCAACATTGCATTATTTATCATGAATATAGCTCAGCTATACGCAAACACTTCTTCGCGTCAGTTAGCTATCGCTAAGATATGAACTACTGATTTAAATTCAGTGAGCAACTTGATGAGCGAGTTTGCTGCGCTTTCAGATAAAGATAGTTTATACAAATTCCCGTAACCCTTTAATGTAAATTGCATTATCATTTCTTATTTCAATAAAAATACCAAGAGGATTTAATTACAACGATTCTGAACGCCAACTGCTTATTGACCTCATCAAAGACTTTCCAGTGGTGGAAAATAAATAAAAAAAGTGATAAAAAAGCCTTTCCAAAATAATCAAACGAGGAATGATTTAACTAAAGTTTTTAACGCGAACAGCTCTACTGAAAGGACCACCCAGAGAGCAAAACCCGTTATATTTACATTGATTCAACGTCTGCAGGCGTTGAATCAATGTAAAAATGACGAATCTTGCTGTCTGGGCACAGATCAGTTGAAAAAGTTAGGGTTAGTTAGTCCATCTGAAACATGCCGCTATTGACACAGATTTTGGTTTGATACTTAGGTCACAGTATATTATTGCATATAATTGTATTTTCGTTTTCTCACAAATTTTCAAACCATTGCTTTTAGGCAACTCTTCGATGAAGAGTATGCAAATATTTGCATTGAAAGGCCTGTTCGCGATCATGCAGATCCTTTTAATCAACTTAACGACAAGCAGTTTTGTCAACGTTTTCGTCTTAGCAAAACTGCAACTATGGAACTCTTTGAATTGTTTAAAAATGACGAAACGTTGACAGCCCGATTGCATGCAATACGCCCATACTGCAGCTATTGGTAAGCCTTCGATTTTTTGCAAGTGGCCATTTCCAGAGAAGCGATGGCGACTTGGCCGGGGTTAGTCAAAGTTCTGTTTGCAGAATTGTAGCGCGTATTTCTCGGTGCATACCCATTGTCACCCAATAGGATTCCATCAATTTCTCGATTCTCAAATTTATCTCGAATGATGCTGTTGTCAAAAATCCGCGCATCATGTGTCAATCCTGGCCATGATTGTGCAAGCAAAGTCAAAACTTTCCTATTTAGGCATCAAAAATAACTTGAGTAACCTGATTCTTTCAAATTTATGAATTATTGACTAAACGAAAGCCATGTGCATATTGCCATAACGTTGTTTTACGTTGTTTCATTGTTAAATGAGTATTCCTTGCTTGTGAATGAACTTTTTGTGCTAGATCTGTTGCGTCATGGATTACTTGGCATCTACGTTAGTTAACGAACGACTTACTGATGCAACTATAACATATTTCAACATCATAAAAAAGTGCTTTTTTCTAGTTGTGAGTTTAAAGCACAACATTGCCTTATTTGGTGGTTCAGCAGGAATGTCGCTCAGCTTTACAGCCTTCAGTTTCACGCTTCATTACCTCAACCAAAGAGTTGCTATAGCAATTTCTCTTTCGCGCGAAAACAAAGAGGCTTAATACGGTCTTATATAAGTCGCGCGTAAGTCAAGTTTCTGCATCGCAAATAAGCTTCTCGTATAAGCCTGGCCTATATAAGTCTGACTTACGCATAACACTGACTTATTTTGAGACGCAAATCTGAATTCCGCCCTTAGACCCGGGTAAGTGTGGATACATGTAGATGAGCAACAACAAGATGTCCGAGTCTGGGGAACTGACAACCAGTTCTGTTTCATTGGAAACAGTTAGAGCGCGCAGAACAATCAAAGTGTCTGCCTCTTCTTGCCTGTGAGTCAGGAGCGAGTCTGGAATATTAACATTGCTCTTGGTTTGTATTTCCGATGCCACCAGTAGTTTTTTCAGTCTGTTGTTGGAGCTCTTGCTGTGATGTACAACCTTTTCAGCTAAATACTCGGTCAATTCTCCTTTGGTGCGGATATCTGAGAGAAAGTCCTTCAGGGAAATATTCTGGATTAAAGTGTTGTCTTTCACGTGGTAATATGTTGACTTTCCCTTGGTCCTCTTTGTTCGCATCTGTTGCTTGAGTGATGTTTCGATGTACCGGTCAAACACCAACCTGATCTCGTCATGCTATGTACAGGGGCGTTGACAGGGGGGTCTAGGTGGTACTTTTGGACCCGGGCCCGGGATATTTAAGGGGCCCAGATTTAAAAAATTCCCCGCGACTTCAAACATTATCAAGATCTTGATATAATCAGATCTAAAGGAATTGCCATCAGAGGTTAAAACCGTTTTTCAGATTGCAGCAATCAGCAAATGTTTGAACCAGGCCCAAACATCTTTCCCAAATCAAATTGTAAACTTTCTGACTGTCTGCACCACCTTTGCTGTAGATTCTCTTCTGGTGAGTCTAGAATGACCAGTGAAACATCAATGGAATCGGGAAGTAATACTCTAGCGCCATGTGACAAATAAAAGTTCAAAAAAGCAACCGCAAGTTTTGCGATTCAAGAAATTTTAAGATTGCGCAAGATTTGTTAAATGACCATGCTTAAACGACATCTACAAAAGTTTGTACACAACCTTTATATTCCTAACATTGTCGATGAAGGGGGCCGAAAATAAATTGGTACCGGGCCCGAGAAATCCTGTCAACGGCCCTGACTATGTAGCCTACCCATGTTACAAATTATCTGAAGAAAGACTTCGGCAAAGTCTTGGCATGTTTTCATTTGTTCCGTTTTGGTAACTGCGTTTACCATAGCCCTCCCATCAATGATGATCACTTGGTGAGTTGTCAGTTCATCTGGTAGGTCCACAGTGGTATATTCAACTGCTGTGTCTGTCATCTTTAAAGGTACTTGGAATGAATGGTTATCAGACCGCTGGTAACAGTTACCTCATTCCTGTCAACTTGTACCCGTTGTCTGTTACTACCGGTATCCAGCAGCTTCTCAAGATGACTGAGTATAGCAGTGACGTTCGGTGGCTTAAACCATTGGGAAAGCAACTTGGAAATATGTTGCAGCAAGGTAGTAGGCACGAGGGGCGTAAACGTCGGGCGAAGCCCGAAGGCGTGTTGCCGAAGGCAACACTTCCAGCGGGGGGTCTGGGGGGCCACCCCCAGAAAATTTTGAAAAACACTTCCAATTTGGTGCGCTCTGAGAGCATTTCCAAAACAAAATCTTCGGACTTTCCCAGTCCGAGGATAAAGATTCAATCAATCAATCACTCAAACTGGGACTAGTCTAGAATGTTGGCTGCTTTTTTAGACTGAGCACAAAAACTTATTGTCAATGTCATCTGTAAGCATTTACGACATGCATTGGACTGGTGCACTAGTAAAGAGCAAATAATTAGCCTATAAATTAAGCTAGTCCATTCTTGAAGAACACAAGTATGTTTGCTCTGAACTTGTGATGTCACTCTATTGACCCAAAGAATTTAAAAAACACTTGTGCTGTTTCAGTACTGGTTGGTTAATGTACCCTTTGGAATTGCATGTCTTATTGTAGAATCTATGTTTTTTTTGGTAAGAGAACCAGCTTTATTTTCAGCGTACTCAGTAGCCTATAGTTACAAGCCCGAAAATCACTCATGCGTAGAGGCTGTATTCCTTTCGCCTGAAACCAAAAGCAGCCGCTATGAGATACGCATTGACGTCACTGGGAAAGCAACTTTAACCATAACACCAGATAACACATCTGATTGGCTAAGCAGCTGGTGTCGTTTTGCAAAACGATTGAGGATTGGATAAAACGAAGGCGTTTTTCAATGTAGGGTAAGCAATTTTGAAAGTTGATTTCCCTGGAGCTTCAGTGATGGTTTCTGACAAAAGCGTTTGCGTTAATTGGCATTTATAGGCAAGAAATGCGGTTTGGTGAGGACTTAGACTACTCACAAGCGTTACGAGTAATTCTAGTCACGAACACAGTAATTTTCAAGTTAAAATAGACTTGATAAAAATAATAAGAAGTTAAACCTAGAATTCAGTCATTATATTTTGCATAGTTTTCGCTCAGGTAAGCACTGCTTTCCTTGCTTTCCCTCACCGATCGTCACTGAATCATATGCCAGCAGGAGGGATCCATCTGAAGCAAACAGGGATCGGGGCACCACACCAAACTCATACGTTCCGATGCATTCCTTGAGGTGTATCTCCGGTCGACTTCTTGATATTACAATGAAACGCTGCAACAGTCCTTGCTCTTCTTTAATTTTGATTACCTTGTCTCCCATGCTGATTTTGCAATTGCATTGGCACTTTCGAATATAGACAGTTTCTTTCTGGTCATTTTGTCCCACATGGAAAGTTTTCCTTCTACAAGACGTTCACTCGTTCAGTGACGAAACTTTCGAAAATCTGTTGCCCAATCTCATCACGCCGAAGGATGTTGTTGGTAGCAGTTTTATTCATAACTGCTTTGGTGAGCAAATTGTAAATTTCATCTTCGTCGGAGGATTCAAATGGGTTTCTATGCTCGTGAAATACTACGCTGAGTTTGATAGCATTTTGCGTTATTCGGGAGAGTTTTCCTCCTGCGAGCTCATGGTGTTGCGTTCTCTTTGCCTTGCTACCAGAGTAGTACTTTTTCTCAAAGTCATGCTGCAAATTTGAGAGTTTGGGTGCGATGAGAAAGTATTTTTCCAGTGACTTTTGATTCTGTGTAATTCCAACTATGCCTCCAATAACCTTGAGTTCACGATTTTCTTGTTCAATCCCGTGGTCTGCACCTATTGATGTGAATCCAGCAACACCTTTGGTTACGCAGAAATTCCCTTTCATGAACTCTGCCAAGATCTCTGGGTGCTCCTTTTCTGTTTGCTGCATTGTAGAAATGTAAAGTGGTAAAAGGCGTGCATAATTTAAATGATCATGGGCAATAGTGGTTTATTTGTGCATCACATGTTATCATTAGACACTCTGGCTACTCGCAGACTGTTTGCTTCACAGATCATCGCCAGAAACTATTTCTACGTAAAAAGCAGCCACTATGAGTTCTTCAATTTATTAAAAATCTTTAACAGGCTGTTTCGCCCTTTACTCCAGCATTACTTCTTTGTTATTTTTATCCAGCAGCCTGAGTAAACCTGTAAAAACCGTTATGACGTCGCAAATTATAAAAAACAGCTGATTAAATGATTCAATAAGCTTGCTGTATGTGCGTCACAAAGTAACTTTGTTACAAAGTATTTACGTCATAAAGTTTATTTGCAAATTTTTTACTGTTAATGAATGGGGCCAAAATTTCATTTTTGCCATTTTGATAGAGGATTTCAGGTCATTAGAGTGCACAGAAAAAATGCCACCCTAATTTTTTTTCATCTATATTGTATCATCTGACAATATCAAGAAAGTTTAAACTAGCCGTTGCAAATTAAAACATTATCGTCAATGCAAGCTGAGTAGGCTACCTACCTATGCCAGATTGCCAGTAACCTATCGGCTTTTTATTAGCAAATGGGCGTTTTTATTTTTTTTTCGTTTCGATTCAAAAGCATTTTCAATGCCCCCCCCCTTGAGAAAATCCTGCGTACGCCACTGGCCTTCGGTCCTGGAAAAATTCGGCTTTCAATTTTATTAAGGTTAAATTTTGTAAGGCTGATAGTGATACAGATCCAATACCAGAACAGTATACACTATACAGTAAGCCTACAATTTTGCTTAAAAACGGATGACTGAGTTTAGTCAATAGGCTATATGAAAAACCCATTTTCAAAACCGCGTAGGCGCCAAATGCATTTTTGTAGCCTAGCTTGGTTTGCAGAATTAGGCCCTTCTCTAGTAAACAGCATTAGGCCTACACTACAGTACCCTTAATCCGGCCCTGGGCCTAGCTTATTGGAAGGAATTATAGGCCTACGACTACGTGCTTTTGTTATCGAAGCCATTTTCATTTTTGCAGTAAATTAATAGAAAATGCTTTTCTTAGCTGTTTAAAAATCGTTAAGCAATGCTTTGAAATTACAACCCTTCTATTAAAACTTTAGTTTCTTTGCAATTTGCATTGATTTCTTTTATCTGTTGTAGATAATGTTGCAACCTAACAAAATAAAGCTAAATGTTTGTTCATCAACAGACAACGTAGGAGTAAGATCACAAAGCTTTTATGAAAAACCATGCCTCGCGGAAGCAATTTTTATTACATCAGTCAAATATCCAAATGAAATGAAGTAACAAATGCAACCAGTGACGGACGCTTCTGCTACCTGTAGATTGAGATACGAGCAATGTCCGTTGGAAAACTTTGAAAGCCATTCTCTTAACATAGTTTTGGTTGTTTTAGAGTGGTAGGCTAATAGAACTCTACAATTCCTGTTATATTGGAACGGGAAAAATATTCCAATATTAGGACATAGGACATCTTGAGGTTGGGGTGGTGGCAGTAACAACTAACTTTCTTGAACCAATGGCTCAGCTGACTAAGACTGCTCTTCGTCGTGTATGTACAAATCAGACCCATGCTCATGTAGCTCAGTTGATTTATTTATCAAATTTGACAAAATTTAAACAAAATATCAAATAATTGACACAGGAAGTTACAAATTGATTTAACATCACGAGTCATCGAAACAATACAAAATTGTCTAAAGGTAACATTGAAAAAACAATCTATAAAACTTGTTGTGCCTAAAGTAAAAGATGAAACAAACCATTTAATAAATAATTTACACTAAGATATGGCTAGTGTGAAGTAGCTGCAAAGGAAAGTCTCGCATTTCTCAACAAAAGTGCGATTTTATTTAAACATACTTTTTATATCTCTGTATTGTTGCAATACAAAACGCAACAAACAATGAAATGCCACAGTGAATTGATTTATGACGACAGAAATGAAAATTAAATAAAAAAATTTGCAGGTAGATTGTTTCATGAAAAGCATAAGGTGAAGGTAAAATGTGTAACGAGTACGCAAAGAAAACACTGTAAAAAAAAACAAGATGCAAACGATAAACTAACTGGTACTTCAGATTTGCGGTCCGCTTAAACATTGCAATTTTATGAAATTACACAAAAATTTGCATGCAAAAAACGTTGATTGCGAGCTGTCGTTTTTTATTGATTTGAAATATCTATGATGCGGTTGAACAAGTTTTATTTTCAATTTTAGCACTGACGATAACAAGAGTTTTGAAGCACAATATAATTTAATAACAATTGGTCTACTTTCAAAATTTTGGTTATATTTTTTATTCGGTGTTTAGCAATGGTTAGGCTATAGCTTGTTTTTCCTTTTTCATTTACCAGTTGCACTCTTCATCAACAGAAAACCACCGCTGAGTTGAAGAACAAAGGAGGTAAAATGCTAAAGCTTTGGCAAAATCTTGTCTTTCAATTGACACTAATATACTTGTCAACACCAGACACGCCATTGCCTGATATTTACTTAAAATAAAAGCGCAGCGTCCATTGCCTGATATTTACTTAAAATAAAAGCGCAGCGTTATTAATTTATAAATTAATAATTTATTTTATAAATTAACATATAGGTTCCATCATCCAAGGTACGCGGGAAGGTAAAGTGGAAGACAATGTTTTCACGCATGCGTAAGTTTACGTAAAAAAATCTGACGTTTTATGTTGAAATAAGTTACTAAATCTTCACGAAAACGTAGGCTATAAACATGGCCACTTATAAACGTTTTGTAATGACATATGCTTGGACTTTCGTAAGACATAAAACACAGATTGGTAAAAAAAATAACGAAAAAGTAGCCTACTAAAGCAAAATTTTAATTTTTGCATTGATTACGATTTACAAAACGCACTTCATAAATTTTGAGAGGAAATTGCTGAACTTTTTTATACATTAAAGTTAGTTGATGACAAAACAAAACTGTTAATAATGCAAATGTTAATACGCGTTGCATTAAGAATAACAAAAACACATGTTATTGTTGTTTAAATTATAAACAGAAAACACTTTACCTTTTAACAAGGCCGAAAGGTTACAGGGTAAGTAACAACAAAGTCTTATTTACTGAAGTTTGATACAACAGGTCATTGTGTTCCACGCATTTGTAAATCCGGGAATTGTCTGTACATTAACATCACTTAACGTTTTCTTTTCCGATGCTGTTGTTATCTGTTGCATTATAATTACCATTGTCTATTTTCAGTCAAGCATCGTTGCAAAATAAAGTGTGAACATAAAACATAGATGAACTTAATCAAAAACACGTCAGGGGTAGAACCCTAATAACTTTACTGGTTTAGCGCTGACACCAATAATTTGGACAAAACACCGAATAGAGCTAGCTCAAAGGAGGCATATGCGAGTGTGAAACTGCTGCTTGAATCATTTCGTCTATGTTACGCTTGCATAACGTAACCATCCAGCAAAAGTTGCTATGTTTACATGCTTTCGATGTATCCTGAAAATGCAAAAATGGCAACGTTTGCTGTCTCGGTTACGTTAGATCAGAAATAGGTTGAGCAACTGTCACGAGAAAACAGTAACTGACAAGCAAGTTCTCAACCAGCGGTCAGCATTGTAGGCTCTTCAGAAAAGCCAGAAGAAGTTTTCGTTTTTGTCTCGTTGGACCGATAGTGTGTGGGTACTGCTGTTGCTATAGCAACCACTTTCGATAAGGCGGTAGGCTTGTCTACTGGTAGTCCCGTCGAACTAGTTGAGGCAAGATCTCCTCCCAAGATCGTGACTCCTTCCTCTTCCGGAAGGGGATAGAAAGATTCTTTTGCTTCACTAGAGGAGCCTTTTAATTTAGGGTCTTGAAGATTTAAAGCTGTATTCGGACCGGTAGAAGAACCAGAGGGGTAAGGCTTTTTCTGAGGTAATGGGGCTCGTCTGCTACTGAGTGGGTCGATTACTTTTCGTGGTGTTATAAGACTAGGTGACTGGGTTACCACGGGCACTTTTAAAGGGACTTTGTGACCCTTTGTCTCATTTTGCGAAGTGGGGCTAGTGGTCCCATCAGTAGTTCGAGGTGAATTGTCATTAACTCTCGACCTTAGACGCCAGATGACCTTTTCCTCTCCAGATAGACGCGGTCGACGATTGGTTTGGGTGGAGGAATCAGATTTTGTTTTGTTGCTTATGTAGGAGGCGAGCTTCGATTGAGCCTGAACAAAACAAACGTTTGAGGTAGGATACAGAGGTACAGTGTTTCGACAAAGATGACGACAAAACAAAAATTCACGTCCACAGTTGTCTGAATATACTAATTGCCTATAAAGATTTTTTTTTTAAAGTTGCTTTAAAGTTTTTTTAAAGTAACGTTTCAAATCGTTCTTTCCAAAACACTTGATAGGTTTTTATAAAAAATATTATAAGCTTCAGTAATGAAGGCAGTAAAATGTAGCTCTACACACCTGACCTGTTATGATGACAAACCTTGATGCAACTTCAGCGTTAACTAGATTTGTGTTAGTTAAATGGTGCCAGGAATTAGGCTCAAGGAATGAAGAGTTGTTCTTAAATGGCTCGGTACAATAGCATGGTCTCAAATTTCGACCATGTTTTGTTCTATTAGATTTCTCAATTGTCATATCAGAAGCGTCAACTTTGCTGAGGAAATATTCGAAGATCTCAATCCAGAAAGACTACACGACAAAGTATTTTGAACCCACTCACCATCGAACTGTTTTGTAACGGCACTCCTCCGTACACGACAGACCCCCCGGAGAGGTGACTCTGTCTATAATCCTGATCGGAACTGATGTTCGGTTGGCTATTGACGTGAGTAGCCGCCAAGTATATCAAAGCAGAAGAAGCCACAACCTCGTGATGACTTTCTGGAATAGCATAGAAATGATGTAAATGAGCAACAATACTACATGACAATAAGAGGCGAACCAGAAAGACAGAGTTTTGTCTTAATAAAACACGAAACTTAGTGTAGGAACTCCGCCCAACGAGCACAATTGATTATTTTTTACACTGATTAAGCGTCTGTAAACGTTGATTTAAAGTAAAAAATACTATGTTTGATAGCTGGGCAAATTTCAAAACGAAGCACAGTTCAACCAAGTAGCATTGTGCTAAGATGTAGAAGTAACGTAATTTGACATTCAAAGGTTGACAATTTATTTCAATAACTTTATTGTGTGACTTGAAACAACTGCCATTTATGGAAGGCAAGACAAGAATATGTCTGACCGAAAAAAAACAAAAAAAAAAAACGGAAAGAACTGGAAAAACAAGCTCAACATACCAACAGGGTGATGCTGTCCGGCATTCATTAGCTTTAATCGAGTCGCGTTGCTCAGTTTGCGGTTGGAAGGATACGTGTCATTGGACAACGAATTGGAAAGCTTGCCTGGAAAAACAAACTTTGTTACCTTGCGTTGTTGCACATAGTGTAGTTCATTATTTGCATGGAATACTGGGATTGGAAATGAAACACGGAAATGCACAATGTTAGGTTGGAGAACATGGGTAGAACAACGTCTATCGGTTTAGGAGAACCTAATAAACGGATCAGCGATATACAACACCACTTTAACTCAAGATTTCAACCTTAGTGTCAGCGCTTGTGGCAATGGTCTAATACCTACACCATTATGCGAACGTAGTTTTAAAATCCATCTTGATTTGATCGGCAAGTAGAATATTTCGGCGAGAAATAGTTGACAAAAAAAAAACAGTGTGACGTGATATTGTGTAGATTTATAACGAGCTTAATAACAAAAAAACTTGAAGACAATGTAATAAAAAGTAACTTTCTTTTGTTGAAGCAGGACGGTCTACTTGAGTCACGGTCTGTTCGTCACGCAGTTGAGCAGTCTAACAGTGCATGAAAATTTTTGGAAGTTAAGTAATTTGTTGAAATATAATGTTTCTGAATTACGTTTTCGTGCTGGATATGTGCATAGGAAGAGAACATGGATAAAATCGGAAATTGTGTTAAACCTTCAAAGGGGCTAAACTTGAAGAATCTGTGATAAACTGAGAAACTCTGGTTTACCTGATGAAGAAACAGCAATTAATCCTCTTCGAGATTTTGGCCCTATCTCTAGAGTGCACGTAGTGGCAGGCAAACTTTGCCTTATTCTTACAGTAGTAGGCGCTCTAAACTGCATCTGCAAGACAACAAAGTCGATGAATTGTCAGCTTAGCCAGCACAGTAGGCACAGATTCAAAGTCAGCGGAGGTTAACATTCCAATAAATTATGTATTTCAGCAAAAAAAGAAAATGATTGGTATAAGGAGATACAAGCCACCGAAGATACAATCCACCTTGCTTCCTGGGTCCAAGGATGAAGAGCATGGGGAAGATTGGGACATTGAAACGGATGGAAGAGGAAGATCTAAGAGAAAAACAAATTGATAAAAGCAGCATTTAGGTTGGTGCAAAGATGCCTTAAGCACATAATATTACGACTACTATTGTCCTCGGATTCTCAGGTTTTAAAGTTGACCATGTCGATTCAAATGTTTTGGGCGGATTGCGCTTTTTTAAGCATCGTGATCGAGCACGGTTCGGCTTTCGAGTCGCAACTCTCGAATCTCTTTGTTCACGTTTTTTTTCCGACTTTTTCGGACGTTCGCACCAGGAAGTTCATAAAACATGACACTCTTGGACCATATCCAGTCAAGCATGCGTTACTAGTGTCAACACCATTTCAAGCAAAAACCTCAAAAATCCATCTCAATACAAAATGAAAGTTTTTGACATCTATCTCCTGATCACCTATCTGACATAGTTCAGCTCAGCAAGCCATAGCACTAAGAAGGGCAGTAGGCATTTCTTTCTAGAGCAGCATACTGTTCATACATGCGAGAAATTTAGGGCTACTGTATAGTCGAAGGGGCGCCATTCCGCAATCGACGCCGTGTCTTTGCAAAGACACGGTCACATGCTCTTGAGAAGTGTCGAACTAGCGTCCTTTCGAACGTCGAACCATGGCTCTCAGCACTCGGCTATGCAGCCAACACCATATCTGACACAGATCATGTAATTTATTTCTCGATAAGTTGCATTGATGAAAAGTCTACTCGTCTTTCTTGTATCTAATGTTAAAATGTGATGCTCAGTTTCAGCAGTACCATTTGTATCTTCAATCTTTCGTGCCATAAAGTTTGATTTCTATTACTATCATTGCAAATTTAGAATTCCTAATGGTGGCTCCATGCAAGATGAAAATGTGAATTAAAATTATCTTCTATTCTCAGTTATTGCTTAGATTAATATATTTGAGATACAAAAATTAAACTTAACAAAAGTTCTATACCAGTTGATTAAAAAAAGATAATAATTACAGAATATTAGTTCCATTAAATTATTATGTAAGATAGTTTAAAGTTTAAGATATTTACAATTTTTAAGCAAGAAGACCTTTTAAGCTTAAAGTCAAAACCAAATCAAGATAATGATAACAATGATGTGCATGATGATGATGCTTACCAACATTACCCTTGACAGACAGAGAAGCTATTCGACTGATTTTCTTGTGTATATTTTGAAGAGGTTGGGAGGAGTTTCTTGACCATGTTGACAAACCATTGGCTGTTGAATAAAAACTTTTGAAATTTCGCAATAAAAAAACAGGCAAATTGTAACTTGAATGGTGAGTTTGAAAACTGCTTTGTTTTTTTTCTGTTGTTTTTTGTGTGTTGAAATCTAACCTTAAAATATCTTCAGAATCAAGAAATAAGATAAAGCTGTCAACGACTCCACATTCGATTACATTTTGTATAGCCTACAGAATACAGATGTAACACACGCTGCCCGTTGTAGCGAAAAATAGTTCTCTGTCTTTTAAAAAATCATGGAGCTTTGGTAGAGTGCTCGCTGTTGCAGCTACTACAAATATAACACTGAGTAAAGTCAATGGGTTTAACCAATTTGGGTTTAACATTTTTTGTTCCCAAAAATATGCGATGTAACATAAACAAACAATTAAAAAACGTTCAAACTTTTTAACGCATCGTTCAGTCCTTATCAAGAATAGGTTTTAAAAAATGTGTATCACATACTACAATATCAGCATACGGCGATGCAGACCAACAAATACCCACAGAGTATGAGTCCCCCAGAAATTGAGTTGTTGTGGTAGTATGAAGGCAGTTTTGCAGATGGACGTCGTATCAGTTCAGGAGAGGAAGACCTTACGATTCCGAGAATTTCTTCTTCATCTTCAGTGTCAATCTCATCCTCTTCTTCAAGTATTTGTTCGAATAACTTTTCACGTTCAACCTCTTCTGAAAATTTTGAGATTGAAAAATGTAAAAATTATATTCATGGTAAGCTGAATAAATACGAAATATCGTGTTTATCTGACAACTGAGAAAGCGTGTTTAGTTTTACATGCTGGAAGATTTTAAATAACTGACTCAAATCCAGTTCCTGAAGTTAAAGTTCTGTTAAGTAAAGAGTTGTCACTTGAAAATATTCCGCCATATATGTTCCACAAAGCAGAAGACTGTCACATGGACAAGTCGCCCATCTGTGGTTTGTGCAATCAAAATGATGCTCAAGCTATTTCGTATCGAATCCAGAAACTACAACAAAACAACCAGAAATTGAGAGTGTGGTGCTGTGCACTATAATTCACAGCACAATATGTTGTAACAATTAAGCAACTCATTAAAGTGATTGTCACGCATACAAGAAAACTAAAACAAGATTCGCTTTTTTAGCAAAAAATCAACAATTTCCATTCACCGATTTCTTCATTTAGATCCCTCAAGAATGCCTCATCAACTGCCATTTGGTTCTCAGAATAAATGTCCTTCATCTCCGATGAGATTCCGTCGTCTCTCTTAGGAGTGAGGAGAATAGATTTTGCTTGGTTCAGCTGCAAAGAAAAAAAAAAAAAGAATACGTTACAACAAAACCTCCTTGGCGTACATGCACAAGAAAGGGACTTACCACCTTAGAGCTAGACGCTGCGGTCAAAGCTGCGTTACTCATGCTGTCTCTCCTTTGGCTTTCAATCGGGTACAAGTTGTTGTGGCTCATAATTCTCGACTCGACTTGGGCGTATTTCTTGTTAAATTTTGGGGCTGAGTAAGGACGACTTGCGACAGTGCCTGTAGCAAACTATTTATTTAAGTATTAGAAGGGACAGCAAGTTGGAACGTTTTTGACAAATGTTGGTGAAAGATTAAGATTCGTGAGCAAAAAATGGCTTGAACCAAACACAGTACAAGGATAAAATTTGTTTCGCATCAGAAGCGGTTTCGGAACTCATTTACTTAGAGGAAACCGATTAGTATAACGTAAAATGACATCATAATAATAACAATTTTGCTGAAGCCTTCTTAAACATCTATGTGCCAAGTAACTATTCTGTGTTTAGTTGAAGGCACTTCCTACAGATCATTCTTAATTGCTTAAAAAAATTTAAGTAATAATAAATATTAATTAGAAAATTTTAATTCCAAATCATATAGTTGTAACTTGTAAGCAAAAGCGCTTTTTAAAAAGTGTTTGCCATCTTCCCACCTTCACAATGAATCAGGTATGAAAACAAAACATTCAAAATGATACCTTTACTTTGATTAAACTAGCCAGTTGTAAGAGATCACTCCGGCTTCACTTAGATAGTACATTAAGCAATAAAATTGTTCTCACCTCCTGCATAGAAAGGTTTTAAAGAAACATTCGGTGTACTCTTAGACTTTGTGACCCGCTGCTGGGACGAGGCAGTTAGGGCAGTAACGGTGGAAGATGGCAGGTTAAACGTGCGAAAAGACTGCGTTGTAAATGTAGTGCTTCCGGTAGGCGAAGTGTTAGTAGTAGGTACCACAGTGGCCATTGTTGAAGGGCTGTACGACATGCCTCTGTTGTTATAGGTAGAGTTTGATGTGGTCATAATAACAGTGCTTTGGCTAGACGACGATGGGTTAGGGTTACTAGTGGCAGTAGCAGTCGTGGTGCTGACTGTGGACGTGGTGCTTGTTGTCGATGGGTTAGTAACACTTCGCTTGTACTGAAAAATTAAAAAAAGGGTTGTTGATAAACGGCATGGCATCATTTTCAATGCTGTACGAAGCAAGCAGAGTGTGAAACAAAGTAGCAAGAGAATTTTTAACGTGAGAAAATATATCTATCGTCAAAAGACACATCCTTTGCAGCGGAAAGCTGGATAGGCTCCGACAAAAAATGAAAAAAGGGAAACATGAAGGCCAAAGCGCGCTCATGCAGATCAGAGTATTCATTCAAAATTCTAAAAAAAGATAAAACACCTGCTCTTTTTATTAAGAATATATTCAGAACACTCAACAAAACAAAAATACGAGTACATCATTTTCTTGCATATTCGTTCCTTAATCAATTATGTCACGTTTGTTGATACCTTGTTGAGGCCGATAATTGATAACACGGACCGATTCAAAACATCAATTATGAAAACACTTCGCTCTGTGAACTTCGGTGACTGGGTTTGCGATTTAAGTCTCGGGAAAAATACGAAGCTATTTGCATTGAAAGCTTTCTCGTGCTCTTGATCGTGTCACTTGTCACTTGTGACTACAACTTACCACAAATTGTCCGGGAACAAAACGCTTTCGTCTCTGGGCGCTCCTTGCTCTCCGTCTGGCCTCTGCAGCTGATTGCAAGCGCTCCCTTCTTTCTGCTGCCTCGATAGCATCGCCATTGTAAAGTAAGCTGAAGTGGCTTTGAGAGGCGAGAGGCATGATCCTTTCTTTTTTCAACGCTTTGTCGAAAATTTCTAACGATAGTTCTGTAAGAGAAGTAAAATAAAAACTTTATGATTTTTCAAAGTAGTAGCTATAGCTTTCAACGCATCATTTTTAGTGACAAAGTAGTAACCTAGCTAGCAAACATTGTCGTTTTAACATTATCAAACAGCGTTTTAACGTCGCCAGTTGTGAAAGCAATATGAAAGAACCAATTTTAGTATCTAAAAATGTCCGTTATTGGGCGATTTTATCTTTCATGCAACCATTGACTGTTTTATGAAGATAACTTGTTATTAATTACAAGCGACATGCTGAGCTTTAGCAGAGTAGGAAGTATTAACGACTGGGTTTTGGAATAAAAAGAAACTTAACAAAAAGCAGTTGAAGTAAAACTGTAAAAGTTTTATGTATTTAGTAATGCTTTCCATGTGATCACAACTTGCGCATGTTTGAAGTACGGACTCCACCAATACAGTGCATGACGAGTAACAAGACGTCACTCGACACCGAGCATGCTATCAGCATAAAATGCCAAATAATATAACAAGTCAATTAGCATAAGGTACAGAACACCATACTCTGCTAATCAAGATACGCTGCCACAACGGCTTTAACAAACGACGAGCAAAGTTTACTTGGTTTTCAGATATTGGTAACAACACTCACTTAAAGTTTCGCCAACGACTAGAGGCATTATTTCTCTAAGAGCTTCACAGTTCATATGCAACGCTGGATTGCAGTTCATTTCTAATAAAGACACCTGGAATAATCAATAACTTTAGCGATTTGTACTCTAGAGCAGGGGTTCTTATCTCAAGGGTGTAAAATCTGCTCTACGGGTGTGTGGATGCTATATGGATGAATCGTTAAAATTATTTATAAAATAGCGTAAGAAGTTATGGCGTGTTTACCTGAGTTTCAATCAGTATTGTGGATGATTATTACTATCAGCCACTTTAGAAAGTACTACGGGAAAAAGCAATGCATCCATTGCTTACATTTATTATTGTTATGGCAATAAAAGAACATGGTATTATTAATTTTTGTGCGACTGGCTACTACTATTTAATCGAAAAACAATGTAATAGTAATACATAAAAATCATGTTTTATTATGGTGAGGGCACTAACTAATCCGCCACCGAAAGGAGGAGGCTTGGTTTGGTTGCCTTGAAGTATAAATTGCAGTTTTCTGCTTCATGAAACAAATGTGAATGAATGAGTACCAGTGAAAACATATTTTAAAATCCTGCATCAAAATTTATGTAGAATGATGTTTTGTTGTAACTCTACCAACTCGTAAATCTCTACTTACCTTGAAATCATCATCGACAATAAAATCGCATCCAATAAGATCAAAGAATCCTAAGCGACATTCCAATTTATGCTTCACTGCTTGAAAGCAGTGAAGCATTATTTGTTGGCAACGTTTCTAAAAATCAAACAACCAGAAATTTAACACGTCAGCGTGGAAAGACCTCATAAAAATCTCTACCTACTTGAGAAAGGTGAAATCTTAACACTTCCTTATTTACACGGAAAAATTCCAATGCTAAGGTTACGTATTTTTTGTTTGTTGACGTTTCGCGCAAGATGTTACTACGCATCCTCAGTGAAAATAGTAGGCCACATACTACATATTAATTTATAACAAATTAAAAGGTAATAAACAATAGTTGTCTTTGCATATTAGCATGAGCTTTAAAATATCGGTTCAGGTTATACACAATTATTCATATTACTTTGCAAAGTACAAAAAATTCCACCGATCAATAAAAGAATACACACTTTCCACAAGAATAAATAGAGAATCAGTAAGGAAAAATATAAGCAAAATTTAAGTAAAAACATACAATGGCATCACACAAAATCAATCTTGTCTTGTTGAACAAGAGCACTGCATAGTTGAGAACCATTGTCCCACCTTTAAAACCGTATGGACCCAGTCCTCTGGTAAGTTTTTCGTTTGCATAAAATTTTCATTGACGTAATCATTGAACCTGTCCATGTGCCACACGGTGTCTTCCTTTACTTCTTCATAGAGAGGATTTTTCTTTTGCATGAACTGCGATGACAAACAAAATTGTTTAGCTGATACAATAGACTAGTTTGATAACAGAACCACCCCAGTTTAAGCCAATCAATTTATACAAAACTGATGCAAAACAAACAAAAGTAGAGCTTTACAGTTACAGAAAAAAAAGTAATCATAAAAATAGTTGCAAAACAAAAATCAAAAATTTGATCGATCTGAATCAGCAGCTCAGAACGTGCAGTTGCACAAAGATACCAAGCCAACAGCTTGACATCCGTTGATATGCTGCGCCTACCTGGTTGGTCAAGTGACCTGTTAGGTCAGTGCTGTGGTGATCATAGGCCATACAGGTCAGTCGGCAGTAACCATCTCCATAAAACACAACCAGTGGGTTAGCGCAGGCAATGAGTAAATAATTTCGAACGTCAAATTTCCTTCCATCCAGCAGCAAAGGATTCGTCACATATCTAGAAAGTATGAAATTTTTATTGGAAACGAAACCTTTGCCATGGAAGTCCACAAATTTCGCTTTCGGTTATAGTTAGTAGCCTACAGTGTGCTTTGGCACGGTTTCAGAATAAGCTATACATAAATATCAAAAGTAGTCCGATATACCTAGTTTTGTGCTGTATGATTTTCAGAAGACAAAAAAATCATAATGTTAACAATTAAACCAAATAGTAAGGTGGTTAGATTGGTTTTCCACTGGTCACAGTTTCGTTTTGTCGATGGCCAGAAGTCGTGTTATGGATTAACTATACAGAGAAGATCAATTCAATTGTCCGTAGATAAGCTAACAATCAACTTACCTCTGAACAACTCGGGCTAGGGGCATTTTGAAAGGGAGCTTCCTTGCCATTTGTACGTCTTCTTCAATCTCAGCTATACGTTCTCTGCAAAATATATAAGTTACTTGCCATGACTATGGGACTTGAATGTTCACATCTATTACGTAAGCAACGATTAATTTGTAACTCAAACAAAACTGTCAAGTGTCAGAACTTACTCTGAATTTCGTTTAATGCACTAAAAATAATACAGGGGCAAATCAGTTTTCTTAACATCCATTGAAAATAAGGGAAGCCTAGATATAGGAAATCACAATTTTCATTGAACAATCCATCAGTAGAATATTGCTTAGTCAATTAGTCATGCAATTGTATTTGTCTCGTAAGGTTTAAAATTGAATGAACAGATGTTACTGAACATACTGAAGCCTTTCAATGTCTTCTCTTGACCGGAGTAAGTAAATTCCTTTGCCTTGGTTCATTCCTGTTGGTTTAGAAATCCATATCTCATCGTCTAAAACAACGTTTCATTAGAAATAGTTGGATATTATTAAATAGCCTACCTACATTACGGAACTTATCAGCAATTTCACAAAATTTCAGATGGATCAAAAATTAGCGTGAAACAAAGATTTAGATACTTTAATTTTTTCAAAAAATTTTAAAAAATAAAACTTTACTTTTTATAAAAAGCCGAAACCATAATATTGTATTCAAAATAAGTTGGCAAATATCTTATAACAATTTAGAGTTAAAGCAGGATCGCAAATAATTATGTAATACAGCACGCTATTTACCAATATAAGTTTCGAAAAACAATTCTCGGTCGTCTTTAACATCCAACCTGTAGGTTTCAGGAAAGAAGTCTTGATATCTCATTATCCTGGATCGAAAAAGAAATGATTGTATAGTAAACAAAACATTTCAAATTAAGTAAGTTCTTTACAATTGAAAAACAGAGAGAATAGATCGTGCATTTCAGGTAAAAACCATGTAGAAATATTGGATATAGCCACTAAGCTAACAATTACTGTATCTACCTAGGTCGTCCTTTCTTAACTTTATTCATGACCCTGTCGTATTCTTGCAAGGTTGTAAGAAGGCCGATCTTTGTTGTCAGTAGCTTATTATTCGGGATCTGGTAACACATCTGGTCTCCTATTGAAGAAATAAATCAAATCAATCAGATTTTTGATTTAAAGGAGAGTTAGCTTTGCTGCAATACATCACCTAAGATTGTTGTTCAGGTGATATGCTAAAAAATAAAATCCAACGGATCTTGCAGCTAAAGCAATTGTAAATGCTAATAAATGAATACAAAAATTGTGATTGATAGAAAAACGCGAAAAAATGATGAACTCAATTTTGGGCTTAAAACTACAAATATGGGTGTGACCATATTTTACATTTTGACCGCTTTGAAACAGCTGACAAAATTAATGCTGTTTTAAGAAGTTTTGTCTCACAAAAGACTACACAGCATTCTTAATGAAAAAAGTGGATTGTTTGTGAAACAATCAAATCCTAACTTAAACCCCCAAAATAAACTCAAATTTCACATAACATCTTATCACAAACTTATACATGAAATAATTTTATATTAATACGACATAATTCTGCATATTCATGACACAAAATTCTTTGAGTAATAAGCTACTATGCTCACCTTCTCTGAAGCTGTGGTAATTGTTGTGGGATTTTATTTCACACCATTTCAGTTTAAAATCTTCTCTATTTTTGTCTGAAATCCTTTCCCAACCAAGAGAGGTCAGATTTTCGTCAACCCTAAACGCACAAAATGAAAGCCATCAAGTAGACATTTGGGATAAAATAGCCAACTTTTAACATGACATCGTGCATTGAACTTAGAAGCAACACAAGGCTAATAAACAAACTAAACAGTGGTAAGAAAGAGTTTCAAGCATGAAAGATGCTTCAAAGCTCTGCTGGATTGCAGAAACCAATGCTCTACGAAAACTCTAGTTGGGACAAAGCATGTCTTGAAAAAAAGTTTAACTTCTTTTTGTAACTTATTAAATTATAACAAAAATTGTTTTGTCAAAACAAACAGATCAAGCATTTAAAGGTTTAAAATCTACTTTACATAAATTTTTAGAACTTACACTTAGCTATAGATTGGGCTGGACATGATGAATAAGCAACAATTTCATAAATAACATGGCGAGCAGGTTTGTAAAGTCTAGTCACAATTGTCTTAAGACACTTTTGCAGGGTTCTTTGTTCTTTTGATAAATAATATCTGACGTTTTTTAACGTGAGTTAAATTTACAGCACATGAAATGGCATGCTCATTAAAATACAAAACAGGACATTTTAGTGCAATGCAACTTATTTCTCGCATAAAAATAACGACTAAACAATGCCGCTACTACTCACAGATGGGCTCCATTGTTGCCGCCTATGTAGAAGTAAATTTTAGGCTTCTTCACTTTCCTCCGACGATGGTGGGTTTTCTCCGATGATGAAGATGCCTCAACCTCGTCACCTTCAAGGTCTGCCTTCTCATTTTCTTTTGCTTCTTCAGTCACTGATGACCTTAGAAGGAAATTAAATGTCTAGAAGATATTTTAATTAATTTGTTGCATGTAATAATAATTTAATGAGTAAATAGTAGGAATAGTGAAGTTAAACAATTATTTGAATAACTTCAAAATAAACTTCAAATTAAACTTTGTGAAGAAAGGAGCGTTCTTCCTGGGTGTCAGTACAAGGCTGAATACTCGCTGGTACAGCGAGCAATTGCAATTTGCCAACCATAACGGTGTAGCTTCCACACTAGCTGTTTAGACCATCCAATCAACTATATGTTTCTCGGCAGCCGATAATAGCAAGAATTGACAACGATATAGACTGTGTTTCGCCCATGAGGCTGGGCTCTTTTTTAATATTTCTCGCAACCGCTCAGAGTTCAAGATGGATTGGATACCACTACACCTTGCAGGCTAGGCTTTTTTTGTCAGTATCGCACCACCAATTTATGCCACAAGGGTATTCGACCACCGGCTTTACCAGTCAATTTAACTCTTATTCTTGTGGAAAGAAAAGATTCAACAAAACCAGCAAGCACTAAGGGAGGACATTGTGAAGAAGGGAGCGTTCTTCCTGGCTATCAGCACAAGACTGAGTACTCACTAGTACAGCGAGGAATTGCAATTCGCCAACAATAACGGTGTATCTTCCAAGCTAGCCATTTAGAGTTTTAGACCATTCAATCAACTATATATATGTTTCTCGGCAGCTGATTGTAGCAAAAATTAGAGTTTAGAGTTGAACTGATTGAATAAGAGTTAAGAATAATAGTTAAGTTAATAAGAATAAGAGTCAAACTGACTGGTAAAGGCGGTGATTGAGTACCCTTGTGACGTGAATTAGTGATGTGATACTGACGAGCCCAGAATCATGGACGAAACACAGTCTCTATCGTTGTCAATTCTTGCTACAATCGGCTGCCGAGAAACAAAATATCTTTAGTTAGGAAGTATGAGTAGCCTAAACCAAAAGAGAAATGTTTTTAGTCGTTTTTTAAAACAAGTAGCAGAGCTGCCATTATATAATGCGATAAAAGTGTTCAAAGTGCTCGACCCAAAATATTGGAATGGTGTAAAACAAAAACGCATAATCTTTTGTGTTATCAAAGCTGGGCGACAGAAAACTGCATGGAAGTTTATTTCGTAAGTTTGTTTAGTAAACAAACAGTCAAACAACCAACCAAGTACTTAGTACATGGGCTAGTCCTAGTACTGTAGGCTACTACCCATCCACACAGTCTTAAACAAAAATTTGCAAGGATCCGCATCTCATTAATGTCACAATCCATTTAAGGGTTAATTTAATTTTTCACAAATATGAAAATATGTTATGAATAGATGCTTTAACAAATGAACTGGAAAAGACAATGAAAGAATTTTGTACACTGACGATTTATACAACTGGTTGACCCTGATGTCTCGGGATGAAAACCAGCTGTTGTTTAAAAAAAATAGAGAGATATGAAAATATGATATTGAACTTAAATTATATCAGGGATGCTACATCACATAACATCTTAATGACATTACAATCCATTTTAATACATTCCACTTTTGAAATCTAAGTTATATATACATTTTTTTGCTATTTCAGACAACAACTTCCGATCAACTTACTTTCGCGCAGAAGATTTGTTTTTTACTTCTTCCTTGTCATTATTTTCTTTTTCCATTTTAACTGCTAAAAGTAAGAAATGTCAATTAATTAGTTTTTAAACATCGATATGAGAAGGGGTTTGATCGTTTTTTAATGCTTCATTTACAAAGAAAACACTGTATTGGTATTTACAACTTAAAAGTAAAAAAGTGAAAAGTAAAATGAAAAGCATTGATCTTTGATCAAACACATATATGAAGTTGAAAATTTAAATTGGAATCATTAACTTCATTTCACAATATAGTTTGAAGTAGCATTATCAAGCATTAAATAAGGGAAAAGTGCTGAGACAGGATAATGTGCTATTATTGCAATGCTAGCCAATCTAACTGTTAATGTCATTTAGTGAAAACTGTGTACCGTATGTGAGAAAAGATGCTTTTTCTTGAAAGACTAATACAACAATTTGCCAAATACAGCATAACAATACTTCTCATCTCTTTGAAAAATGCATGTTTTGATTTAAATTTTGCAAACTAACTAACTACTAAGCTAACTACTAACTAGCTTAACTACCGAGCACTCGGCGGTATTTTGCTCTACTTCGGTATCACAGTTCCAAGAATTGCCACCGACTTCTGGCGTATGAGGCTATGAGCGCTTCTGACGAGCTAGTTTCCCTGATAGAGGAAATGCCATCTAAACACATCTGTTGGTTTACATTGAGGTAGAGATTTGCAACTGAGAGTGGTCAATATCTGAGATTAGTAAAGAAGGAAAACTTGTAAACCCAGCTTTTCTCTGACAGCTGTAAAATTATTGGAGTTGGTGTTAGGAAGGGCATCCAGCTGTCATATCTTGCCTCAATTACAAATGATAAAGTCAATCTTGAATAGTAGCTTACAGATCAGAGAAGGCCACCACCGGACCCTCGAAGGTCGATCAGGAATGCACATCGGCAACCCCGGACTGATGTGACAGAAGTGAACAGGGTTTCATCCCAGCAGCCTCAGACTGGTATGCAACTTCTGAACAGAGGAAGATTGACAGAAAAAAGAAAAATCAAACTACATATTGGAACTTAAATGTCGGAACCATGCGGGGAAGAGCAAGCGAAATTCGGGAGACTTTAACACGTAGAGGCATTGACATCTGTTGTATTTAAGAAACTCAAAGGAGAGGAGCATCCACAAGATTTATTTAAGGAAAGAATAAAAAATACAAGCTTTTCTGGAAAGGTGAAGAAGATGGTTTTGGTGGCGTGGGGATTCTTAACAGAACAATGGGTCGACAAAGTTTTGTCTGTATCTCGCATTTGCAGCCGAATAGTTGTTTTAGAACTTTAAATGAACACGATGTTATAAATGTGTTCAATGCTCGTGCTCCTCAGGTTGGTGGTCTCAAAAAGAGAAAAAGATGTTTTATGACATATTCCTAAGTAACCTTTCTGCTGTCCCTAACATTAAATTGTTTCTGGTTGGTGGTGTTTTAATTGTCACATTGGTGAATCTGCAAACGGTTTTACCAGCTTTTGAAGTGTCCATGGTGTCTTTGGGTTCGGTAAAATAAATATTGAAGGTATTAGACTGCTGGACTTTTAAAAAGCTGTTTTGCGGCTGATAACTTATCTAAGTCTGGGTCTATAACTACTCAGGTTGAGTACATTCTGGTGAGAAGGTCTAACCTAAAATTAGTAAGGAATGCTAAAGTTATTGGAAGTGAAGAATGCACATAACATAAAATGCTGATATTTGACATGAACATCAACATGAAAGGGCATGAGCAAAAAACTTCTGTCCTCAGACCCCAAGTTTCAGATTTGGTAGCTTAAAAGTCACTGGAAAGTCGCTCTGCATGTGAAGAGCATGTGTCTGACCAACTAGAAGCTGCTGATATCGATAGTAGTAGTAGATAGATAGATAGAGATAGTAATGAAATAAAAAGTGTAAGTATCTTTTTCATTTGAATCACATTATTTATAACTCTCTTCCCGTGACGACAACAACCTCAAAACCATTACTGACAATTCTCTTATCTGGCTCCGACACTGGCGTGACAAGCTACTATATTAGCAATTTATAACCTTCACTGCAGAACGAAGGAGTGTTTAATGTGCAACATTAACTTTGCATGTCACAAAATTATGTTATTACAAAATGACTGAAATTATCAGTAATTATCTGGGGTGGCAACTTGCAGGTGACAGCTGACTTTGGTGACCTTTTGGTCTTTCGTTGCCATCCTTATTGCGCAAATGATATATTTGTTTGTGTCAGCATAATTTTGTTTTATTGCCAACAAAACAAAATAAACAGAGCTGAACTTATCTGTCACAACATTTAGTTTCTACTGTAGTGCACAATTGCATGTTTATTATACCATTATTAGTAAAAAAAAGCGGCAAAAAAAACATGAAATATTTTTATCATCTTTAGCATAAACATTGAATAGCAAAAATTTAAATAAAAAAATGAGCATGTAATCAAAAAATGAAGAAACCAAAATGTAGATACAGTACTAAACAAACTCTTGTATTTATAATTAAAATCCATATTTTCTGCTCTATATTTTTTAATTAGATTGACAACGTATTTTAACCACTTTGCTCCAAAATAAGAAAGGTATACCAACATGGTTAATTTCACATCAGACAGGAAGCTGGGAAAAACTATAAGAGCCATTGAGAGTTGCTTTAAGCTTAGGATGATGAAATCAGACATTCATAATTTTAGACCATGAAGGTATAAAAATAAACTTAAAAAATAACAGTTAAGAGCAGAGTCAATTCTCTATCTTGCCAAAATTTTAAATCTGAATGTACTATGAATGACAAAGAAAAATGAAAAATGAATGAAAAATATGAATGAAAAATGACAAAAGTATCTATTTTTTCAAATGAAAACCTATCAGTAGAATTACTCCAAAATAAATTACACATGAAATTGGTTAAATGCATAAGGTAAATGCGCCAATAGTTTTATTGCATATAATTCTTGAACCTCAAACCATACAATGAACTTGTGTACTTTAACTCTTTTTTGTGATACACCTTTCTTAACATTACAAGAATGTTGTACATCTCAGTAGCCTACATACTGTTATGTTTAATTGTATTAAATGAAAAACAAAGAAAAATCTAAAAAACGTTTAGTAATAACCCTTTTGAATGTATGATTTTGTTAAGCTTAATAACAGGGTAAACATTATTTCCAATTGGCAGTACCAAAAGACATTTTAAATCATTTGGAAATCCGATTTGAAAAAAATCAATTTGAAAATCCTTATATGTCTTAATACATAGGCTACCGTACTATACTTTAATAATGTTTTACAAATAATGAAAAAAAGCGACATTAGAAATCCACAAGGAGGCTGTAACCTTTTAAATACCCTTTCTCAGTTTTATACTTTATTTAAATCTAATACATTTCAGTACACCTGGTAGAAGAGCACTGCAATGATCAGATAATCTGAATCAAATAAATACACATATCAGCTAAAGTAATGAAAAAGTTTTAAAGTTAGATTTACAGAAACCTGGCAATCAAATAGTCATATGGAAATTGACAAGCTCCTTTATGCGAATTCAAACAATATTTATATGCAATCATACAATATTATTAATAGGTATGCAATCAATCAGATAATCTTAAAATCCTTTAGTTTAAAAGTTAGGAATCTTTATGTTAAAATGGTATCTGACATGCTTTAATGCTTACGTATATATCATGGGATGCAACCTATACATCCCCTGAACACTTTGTCCCCCAATTTCGTCCCCTGAAAATATTGAGAAAAAAAATAGAACTAAGCCGATGTCACTGATCTGAGTTTCCACAAACATTTTAAAAGTTTAAGAGTTCCCTTGCATTAGTCGTTGAATTTTTATGGGCCACCACAAAATAAGTGTGACTAACCCTAACTCTGACCCTAATCTTAATTCGATAACCCTAAGTCAGTGGTTACCAAACTTTTTCTATTCATGTACCATTTAGCAGTTTCATACAGTGCACGCGTACCACCAACGACGCTACAACCAGAAAATCTCAAAAATGTACAATAAAAAGCAAGAAAGTTTAACAAATTTTAGCACAGCGCTTCAAGACTAAAAGATTTTAATATTAGACTAAATATAATTACAGTAAGCTATTGAGCTGTCAGATTATAGTAGAATACCCATAAATAGGGTGCACTACTAGTGCCACTATCAGTAGCAACATTGAAAACTGAAAAGTTTTGGCTTTTCTGTTCAACGACCTAGGTCAGAGGTTCTCAAAGTGTGCGTCGCCACGCTCTTGGTGCGTAGTTTTAATTTTTCAAGGGCGTCACACAATGATTCCGCTTCGTATCTAAACTCAATTGCATAATAAAGCACTCACAGATATTGTTATCCCCTCACATGTGCATGAGAACTCATCATTGCAAAACTGTAGCAAATGCTTATGGTTTAACAATCACATAGCGCAATTCTAAATTCATTTCGTCGAGCAACAAATAAAGGCTAGAGAGAGACACAAATAAATAAAAATTACTGAAATTCTTATCGCTGAGTGAGTCACAAGTCCAATAAAGATTTTCGAAAACGTCGCAACAAAAAAGTTTAAAAACTACTGACCTAAATGTTGCGTCATAAACGCTTGAATCTCCTATGAATAACATTGATTATGACACAATAATGCACATTGAGTAATTTGAAAGTTTGCACAAATTGTATTCAGTTATTTTACTTTAACTGCTGTCAACCATGGACGTCCACGTGTCAACTTCAGTGAGTTTCTCGCGTACCATCTGAAAGACCTTCGCGTACCACTAGTGGTATGCGTACCACAGTTTGGGAACCACTGCCCTAAGTAGAAAGTGAGGTTCGATTAATCAACTATTATTTTAAGATACTTAGCGCGGTCAACGATTTCGAAAACTCCGCCAATGGCAACTCCGATCAGCGACTTTGCGCTTCTGTATTTTTTCTTCTTTTCAAAGGAAAAACTTTAAAATTTTTGCGGCAACTCCAATCACCGACTTCGGCTCTATTGAATTTTTTTCTTGATCTTTTTAGTGGATAAAATCAGGAGACGAAATTGGTTACACCCTATATTATATTATGCATTCAACCAGAAGCCTGTGACATTGAGACTACCATACCGTAACTGATTTTGTTTGTGATAGTAAGGTGCAATTTTTTAATTCCCAAATTGCTATTGGTTTACTCATGACTTTTAAAATATGTGTGTTTTTATAGCCACCTGGTTGTTTCTATGCATTTTTGTGTGAGTAAATTGTGTGTATGCAGACAAAGTAAAACACTGCAAATATTGTCAATCTACTGTAACATAAATGCTAAGTGGCATAACAAAATAGTGATATTATGTGGCTTTTAGTATAGGACTGTATCATGTCAGTTTTTCATTCTCTTAGTAGCCTACTTTCAAGTCAGTTTCAGTGCAGTAGGAATGTAGTGATGTAGCAATTTATTTTAGGCTGCCTGATGCTAGGCTTAAACAATTAAAAATAATACGGTACAACATCTATTCAAATACAGATTATTATATAAACAACATATTTATGATAGTAGATAAATAGTATACTCACCAAACTTTGAATATTGCCTCGAAAATGCTTATTCCTTTACGTTTGTCATAGCAAAGATGCCAACACAGTAGAAACATACAGGTAGACTGGACACAGACGTAGTCACTGCCATGTGCAGGCTAACAAAAAAGAAATACCAAAGGATATAAAAAAAACTTTAGTTTATGTGGCCAACGTAATCTGTGCTCATCAAGCAATTTTGAATTTTTCTTATAGCAGGAGATTACCTCAATCACATCGGGACAACAAAGAAACGAATGGCACAAAACAGCCACAATCCATTCAGCACAACAAACAATTTGTACATACAAACTCTACGTATCCAACAGGGTCAAAAATATTTTTGGTCCTAAACAAAACAAAAATACTGCGTTAAATAATTTTAGATTTATCGCTCAAATTCAAACAACCATATAAGTTACGGTATCATTTTTTGTTAAAAATGTTATAATTCGAGTTTCTATTTTCAAGGTCAGGTTACCAAGACATCAACGCCAGAGAAATTGATGAAGCGTAACATTGCTTTTTTTTTAAACAGCGTCACCAAACGCGAAAATTATTATAATTCATATAAGGGAAAATTAATGGAAAATAAAGAAAAATTCATTGCTTCACCTCTATTTTACCAACAAAAAAGATACCCAAAATTCTCAAAGAAGCTCTAATGATTGTAATCTACAAGAAAGGTAATATACCCGATTACAGCAACTGCCGTTCAATCAGCTTACTCAGGTAGCCTATATCTATAAACTCTTTATCACTATTATCGATACACGAGTAGGCTAATAGTGATTTAAAAGCATCTTTCCCCCAAACACAAGCAGCTTACCAACCAGGAAGAGGAACAATCAAACAAATACTAGCCTTAGATCAAATTAGAAATTTTTTTATCGAATTTAACAGGCCAGTTCATCTAGTCTAGTCTTCGTTGACTTCAAAAAGGCCTTTGGTAGAGATAGCGTTATAAACTACTTTACCTCTGGCAACTTTTAGAGAGAGAGGAACCTTTTGTTTCGTCTGTTGCGAAAATAGTAGGCTATACGGTACAAATATAAACAATGCCAACAAAATACCACCATAACAATCTAGATTCCAAAGGAGATAAAACTTTCATCTTTTAGATAAAATTTTCATCAACAAAAGATAGCTTACGTCAATCTTTTGAAAGCAACCTACGACAACTCAAAAGCACTTATCACAACAAGCATCGGAACAACCAGGTCGATGGATATTCTAAGAGGTGTTAAACTAGGGGATGTTCTGTCCTATGTCCTGTTTTGCATCGTAGAGGCTGCTATTGTCTCAGAAACAGAAGACGTATCCTACAGTAGGCTATAAGCTTTGCTATAAGTGGATTCACGATTGGTGGTCACGTGCCATCTAACCTAACCAATGCAGACGACATGGTCATCACTTTATTTATAGGCCTATTGGATATAAAAACTTTTTTACTTAATTTATTGAGAATAGGCTAGGTTTTATAAAACTCTAAGCTACTTATGGCAGGAAATACGATTTTGGTTAAAATATCAAATTTTTTTTAAAAAGCTCATTAAACACATGAACATTCCTGCGTTACTTAAGTAGCCTAGATAAAACTGATTTATCGTATTATTCTAAGGACTGCTCTCCATTCAGCGGCACAAACTGGATAGAATAATTTTCCGCGGCTACAACACTTCTACGATCGGAAAACTTCACTCTATCAATCTCGGTAACCGACCCTGCGTCAAAAACCTCTGCAAGTAGCCTAGCAGTGCCGGTCTTTGGGATGTGCAAACCGTGCGATCGCACAGGGCCCGCAAATTAGGGGGCCCGCAATTTACTCAGAAAATGCAGTAATTTTTGTCATTTCCAATGAAGCATTTAAATATCTCAGCCAGGAATTACCAACAAGAAAACATAGAGACTCAGCTTTATTTCCGAGAAATGCCAAAGAAAATATGATCTTATCCTTTTGCTATGCCACCGGACAGCACCCAAATTTTTGTTGAACATGCTCTCAGAATGCACCAAATTCAAAGTAATTTTTCAAAAATTTCTGGGGAGGACCCACAAACCCCCCGCCGCTGGGTGTCGCCTTCTTAGAACACCCCGTCAGGCTTCGCCTGCCGACCGTCAAACCCCTCTCCTACCCTTTCGAAATAGCTAGCTACGCTACTCAATTGGATCATTATCATTGGGGCCCGCAAAGCATATTCCGCACAGGGCCCAAAATACCCTAAGACCGGCACTGAGCCTAGCCTATGCGAAACTATCAGGAATAACCTATCAAGGTTTTGTCAGTCCGAGGATAAAGATTCAAAACTAAACCACCATATCATGATCTTGATATTTCTCTGCCTATGGGTGAACATCAAAGAGCAAGATCCAAAAGTAGGCTACACAGTATGACGCGTTCGGTGTCCGACGTTTTTTTCGTAAACAGTTTTTCGTAAAACAATTGTTCGTAAGCAATTGTTCGTAAAGTCAATTCTTCGTAAAGCAATTCTTCGTAAAGCAATTCTTCGGGCATGCAATTGTTTCCCTGCATTGTGATACTTATTTTGGAGCGAAATTAGGCTGAAGAACATTTAGCCTACATCAAAGTGAAACAAAATGTTTCTATACCGGATAGACAGTCAGTAAAGCCTACCAGAGTAAATTCTTTTGTTCCCGATGTAACTTGTCTTCCAATCAATGGATTTATGAACTGATGCGAACCGACTGTTATTATCATTCTTTGTATTTTACATTACGACTCAGCTCCTCGGAGTTGAGTAGCCTACCGGTATCTGCTTTGTTTCTACTTTTTATGTTTGCTTGTAATATGGGCCATCTTGAGTGTGATCAAGCGACCTCACAGGAAAAGTTCTCGAATTTCTAACCTTTCGTTGAATCCACTGGAGCATAGCAGTAGCCTAGTAAAACATTTTAGGGGTGGGGCGAACATAATTTGCCCAAATTTTGAATTTGCATATATAATTTCAAAAACGCGAAATTACTCACAATCTCTAAGGTAACTGTACAGTCATCAACTTAGCCGTGTACAAAAACACAGGCAACAAAAATAGCCTACAACAGCAAAACAAGGAAAATAACTAATGACTCCCTGGTAATACCTTCAAACTCAATCCTTGCCAAAAATACAGACCACATTACCAACAACACTGTCTGATGCATCCACTGATTGAATTGGATGACAAGACAACATAACACGTATCTTTATTATTTGATTGTTGTTGTTCTGATACTGTGTCATAGATAGTAAACAGCTGAGCACATCAACCCTAGGACTGGTAAAGACAAACAGCAGTTAATAAGTTATAAAAAATTTCTTTATTAGAAAACAGTTAAACCGTAGCCCACAAAAAAATGAAATCAAATGCTGGAAAATTCAGACTGTTTTTATTTAATAAGTTATAGCCTAGACCTAATTTCTTACTTTGTGCACTGTGCAGGCTTAGAGTAAAATGCCCGGATGAAATTCCCACAAAAGTGGTGCAGGCTATAGCATAGCCTATGTAGCCTCACATCTGTTGATTTTTAAAGTTTATAACAAATGCTTTAGTTGTTTGGCCATATCTAAATTGATAAGCTATCTTCGTGGTATTTCAGTTAAGTTTTGTGAGCATAGCATAACTCATGGTTGGATTGATTTATCCAATTTTTGCCAAATATTTTTACAAACAACTAGATTAATAGGATATAAAAAAAGCAAAAAAACTAACCCAGCTGGGTTTCAAAATTCTACCGATGAAGAAATGTAGGCTAGTGTGTTGAGTGTAATCCTAATGAATACCTGTAATAGCCTAAGTTTACCTCAGCTCGCCAAATGCATTATTTTACATTTATTTTCTGCAAATACTAACTCGAAACTTAGCATTCTGCCTAGATTGCGATACAACACGCAATAGTTTCCAAAATCGATAATACATTTTACATTCATTGGAAAATATTAATGCATCTCATAAATTATAACAATTATATAAAGTTTTTAAACTGATGAGATGCCGAAACATCATGATAAGATTGATTTGCCCAAATGACTGGACATTTTTGCTCAAATGTGAGACGTTTTTATCCAGTGGGGTAGCGACCGCCTCCCTTTTCTCCATCTCCTACGGCTATGCACTGCAGACACAAATTACTACGGCATGTTCATGTCATTTAATCAGTTCTGCACATTCTTTAGTCATATGTCACTATTTATTAAAAGAATATCCAGTCACTCACTTACGTTTCACCCAGGGATATCTAAAGAAGGGGATACGAAGGCTTTTATTACGTCTGACAATAGAAGGGCTTTTGTTTATCGTAAATAATCTGTGTTTATCGTAAAATGACAATTGGCACCGCTAGTAGTTTAATAAATCTTATTATAATGACTTGCATTGCGCTATTAACATCAGGCCTGGATATTCACAGCATGCTCGTGGTTGCTTGTTAATTCAACTACCCATATACTTGCTTTACATCTAGCCTCCTGCAAAGGCTTTGTTATAAAAAACAGCTTACTGGTAACTTTTCAACTGTCTTTGTAAACAAGTATTCTTTAAATATACTCTACGTTACATTTGTTAACGGTCTTCTGTAGCTCGTTGTACCAGCTGCGCTACAAAACTTTCTAAGATTTTAAAAAGAATCACATGTTTAAAGCACTACAAACTACCGTCCTGGTAGTGTCACGAGAATAAGGCAATCGCTGCGAGCCTTCATATCCCCTTCTCTAGATATCCCTGGTTTCACCACGGCAACAAGCATGTAACAAGTGGCAATACAACAAACAAAAATTGCACAGACATATCGCAGTAGCCTACGGAATGAATAGAGTACAAAACAGCCAAATGTAGGCTAAACAAAAATCATGACTTTTTATCAGCCTTTTGACTCGAGAAGAAGTTGATAGTTTTTGAACAAAAACAGAAGTTATTTTACAAACACAAAGCTCAATCAAATCTGCAATTTGTAAACGTTATGTTGGTAAACGCTAATATTAGGGGGCATGTTTAACTTAACATTTCCAACGTAAAACGAAGTGATATTGTTGACTGAGAGACTTGGTAGGTAACCCTGATTTCAGTTTGCATCAGAAATAAAAAGTGCTGGCACGAGCAGAGTGATGTAATAAAGAACTAGTCTGGCGCTTTGTCAAAAACATTTTCACATTCAGGCCTCTTCAGGCTGGCATGCACTCATGCTTGTGGTTGGAGTGAGATTACACAATAAAAAGCAGACTTTGTATCGGGAGCATCAACGCGACAGCTAATTCTTCACGTTCATTTCCTAAGCTTATCAGTGTTCATGTAAATTTCATTCTTAGACAATAAATTTTGAGATGTTAAATCCGATGAACTCTTTTTCTTCGTAATCTGAACAGCATCAGTGAAACAAAGCAATCAAGTTTGAATAAACACTTTTGATTGAATCAAACTAATACGTTTGAACAACGTAAATTTCGAAACAAAGCGATGGAGTTGCAAAACTCTAAAAATAAACACATAAACGAAGAAATATAAACAATACATCTATGAAATCAATTACACAGACCAATCATGAAAGCGATAAACCTTTTGTCTACTACTATTTTGCCATTAGGCCTATAAGGCGAATGTATGTGTTATGTATGTCATGGTCAAAAATTATAAACAGGGCGCTATACGGGAAACACACACTTTAAAGCCTTTTCTTGATTTAAAACATGGAGGGAAAGCGAACAAAGTTTCTTTTTAGTGTTTTGTGTAAACGTTCGGTTAACTTTCAAAAAGATTAGACAAGTTTGAAAACCACACCGCTCTACAATTCCAAAGGTTTAAACAGGTTGAGATCATCGTCTGAGATTCGTCTTTCAAGCATGCAATCTATAAAACTGGGTCACCAAGCAATGTGAAAGCATGCAAAATATTCCATGAAAATTGCCGATCAAATTGGAGTTTTTCTTTTTTCATAATGCATCATCGCAAGCGCATCATGCAGTTGAAACAGCAGCATTGTCTTAAGGTAATTTTTCCGAACAATTGTGTTCGGTTTAACAACCAAAAGCTGATAAGATTAGGTCGAGAAACTTGTGCAACAACAACATCACGATAATGGCAAGCTACGGCAGTAGAAATAATAGAAAAAAATGTCTATGATCAATTAAAAAGTTAATCCTCATCTGAAGACAGTCACAAAAACTACATGAAAATTTCATTTTATTGTGAGTTATAAGCTTTAAAACTTGGCTGGATGTGAACGAGCTTTTGTGTCGGTATTTCAATAGTTTACAGACGGGCATCTACTGTATTTAAATGAAATGTCGTTTCCAAAGAAAGGCTTTAGACATTAATCACATTGTTCAAAAATGTGTTGTTTAAATCTGACCTCACACGTGCTGGTGACAATCGTAAACAAATGATAATACGCCCAAAGATTAAAAAAAAAATAACTGAATGGAAATGATCAAAAATGAAATCTGTGGGATCTTAAAGAATTTTCAGACAAGATGACTTGTGTACAAAAGACAAACTTATTTTAGAATCGGAAACAAACTGAAATTATATTGGCAGAGCATTGAGAAAGCGATAGAAAGCTATTTCGGCTTTCTGGGCCTCATCAGTAGCAAGCTGATTGATCACGTGATATCCACTACCACTCATCACCATCGAAAATCGATTGTTTTTCTCTCCGGTTGTAGAAATAAAACATTCAACTGTTTTAAGATAAGCACAGCTAGTAAGCATAGACAATTAAACACAACTAATTTTAAAATGCTTCCAATGAAAGAGCTTTGTTCAAACTACTCAGCTGATGATTTACAATGAAAAAGCAAAGATATGTTTATGAAGAGAACGTGGACATTCAGAGCAGGACTGGCAAGGTTCTAAGTAAAAGCATAATTTTGCAACGTTTCTTAAAAGGCACGTTGATACAACGAGCAATACACAAAGTGGGCGTGTTGCTAACCTTGTGTGCACAATTATACTAACTGCTAAATTCTTCCTAAAAAGTATACATACATTTGTTCAACATGCAATACAACGTGTAAATTTCACGCAAGTACGTCAACAAGAAGAAATAAACGGTAAGTCTAAAGCAAGGCAGTTGAGTCAACAAAATACACAATTTACAACGCAAAAATAACAGTGTAATAACTGAATGTGAGTGGGTGACAATATGTTGGCAAAGTATCTACCAACGCTTTTCTATACTTCAACAACAAACCAAAAATATCCTACACCGCCACACATAAAAAAAACAAACACTTTGTTAGCGAAAAATTAGATTTCTTTAAACTGCTGATTCAAAAATCGAGTCTCACAGAATGTCACGTCGCTTGGCAGAGAATGGCGCGTGCTGTTTGTTTCGAACAAATTTCTAGGTTTTTGATCAAATGAAACGTTTTCCAACGTTAAAAATGGAAACTTGACAGTGATAGAACGTTCTAAACAAGCGATTAAGACAATTTTCAGAATTATTGAAGAATGGCAATGTACGTCACGGGGACTTTCCCATTGCTATTACCTCGCTGTCCCATCATCCAGTCTTTGCCCAAACCAGGTGCTTCAGTGACGTGAATTATCTGAAATTATACATATATGCAATGTAAAGTTTAAATATGTTTGCTAACAAAAAACATCAATAACGATGCTTTTGAAATATTTTAAAGAGTTTTTAGTTGAAATTTTTTAAAATTGTTTCAAGGGCATCGATGGCAATGGTCGGTGAATCTCATATGTGAGCCTCATCATACCAGAGCTGTTTTGATTTCAGCTTGATATCAATGTAATAACCTGCCTCGGTCTTGACAACACTTTCAGGTCAGTTTAACTTTTTCTTGCATATTCGCACTAAAACAAAAGGTGATAAAATATGCAAAAACTTCCAAAACCTCGTCAGCTAGTAGCGAAAGTTCTGTTGTGTCGGTTGCATCATAGTCATATAGAACCCTCGCTTGCTTAGATGCTGCTGAAGAGATGGTGGAACCGTCAGCGATGTTACTGATCGGTATCGTGGTTCGTTTCGTCCCCGATCGGTTAAAAATCGGTGAAGGTACGGTGTGCCTGGAAAAGCCGTTTTTGTTACATTACAACTCGAGTATGAAAAAGTTCCTTTTTTTACATCGTTTCAACGTCACGATGTAAGTCATAGTAATTGATGATGGAAGAAGTTGTTGTGAAGGTTTAAATATTAATGAATAATATGATATTATTTCCTTTCAGAAAAGTTTCAATGGTTTAAAACCGAATTCCTTAAAGTTTGTACAAGAAAACAAGTGAAAATTTTTATGTGAGAATTAAACTCAAACTTACTTAAGTTTTCCTTGTAATTCCTTCATGCTTTGGTAGCATTTTGAGAAGTACTCAGTTTGTGCGTCAATGTATTCCTTTAAACTTCTTAAATGATGAGCCTTTAAAAAACACACCAAAACAAATTACCGAAAGTACAAGAATCGAATCAAAATAACGATGCAAGTTATTACGATTATTTCAAATAAACTAGCAATTAAAAATGCAACCTTCACTCGTCAATCATGACCAGAAACGGGTAAATAGAAGTGAAATCAACGCATCTTTCAGTGGAACCGCACCTGTGTACTGCTGACCCCTTCCAACAGCAGCCGAGTGATTTCCTGTTGTCGGTCAAAGTCGCTTTGAACAACCCGCAACTCATTCTCGATCTGCATCAACACATTATGTAGTAATTACAATTATGAGAACAGTAACTTTAATTATAAAGTAACAACAAATAAACGTCATAGTAAAAGTAAAAAACAAAATCAAATTCATGGAAAAAAATTTCCCAAAAATACATCAACATCAATTCGAGAACAATGAACGGAAAAACGTACCTACTTGGTGCAGCACATGTATTCAAATGTAAAATTTTGGGTTTCTTAATGTAATCTCATATTTCTAAACATGTTTAGTTTTTAACTTGTGCGGCTGCAAAAGATCATTATTCAGAGCAGTTAAGCTTAGATAGTATTCTTACAAATAGAAACGTAGCCTATGTACTACATTTCATACAAATATTACGTGTTCTTACGCTTTCTCTACTCTCTAATGAGGATGCCTTCCGAGCGCGACTTTTGCAAGCATCCAAATCAAGCCGCTTCTTTTCTAGGGTTTTCTTCTCTTTTTGGATGGTTTTGCAATCTCCTTCCAAGAAGTTGAACAGAGGCTGCAGGAAGTGATGCATCGTGGTGTGCATGAAACTTTGTTGCGCGTCACCTATTTGCATTTGAGTCTCCCCGCATTTCAGCAATACTCCCCCTGCGTAGATCGAATAGATTCACTGATTCGTAAGTGACAATTTGTTTGTCATCCAGTAGCTACTTATTATTACTAGAGACATATGACACAAGTTTAATTAAAATTGGCTACTGCAATCAACTGCAAATGAGTATCACGATTTTACAGCAAAACTTCACCGCACGAGATTTATCAGTATTTTGGTAAAGTCGTCAGACCACTCGGCAAGACTCTGATAAGATATATTAGACGGTATTTTCACCTTGTTAGTTGATGTGTGTAAAAAATAAGTTATTTTTGACCTAATTGCTTTGTCAAATGTCTTCTGAAAAGTCAGCGACAGTATCGGAAAATTTAGCCAACACTGATGTTTCACATTTGGCCGATACCACAGATGTCAATATACCCGAGCAGTATATATTATATATACCTATATTTAGCACAAACTTTATCTGCTGTTACAGAGTAATAAAAAAAACAGTTATTATATATTGGGACAGGCTACATGTCACTGTTTTTTTTTAACTGCCACTGACAAGCCAATACATTATCTCAGACAAAGTGTGAAAACAAGACGCATGATTTACATACAAGGATCGGTGTGTTAGTTGAAATTTTGATGAACTTTCCGAAATAGCACAATGACTTTGAATGAAATATGATACAACAAGAAGTGAAGCGTACAGTGGTGTGAAGATCACGCCACATTCAAATGACGACATGGACTAAGCCAACACAAGTCGGTGCGAAGTTCCATTCTTCAACAAAACTTTCCAGTTGATAAGTGACATATATAACAAAAGCAATCGCAACCGAAAGAAAAAAAAAACAATTCATTGTAATATATACGTATTTTTTTTATGTCAGAATAACCAAACTGCCAATAACAGAACCACGAAGATTAAGAATCTGAATTCTGAATTATATATATTGGAATGCTTTTTGCTATTTCAAGAACTCATACAATATTAAACAACTTCACAAACCGGCAGTAGCACACAAACTGTAATTTTATCTTCACTTTCTTCAGCATATAAATAAACGTCCTTTAGGTGTGACCGTGTGAGTGACATGTTTGTTGTTAACACTTTTATGCTATTATAAGTTAGATAGAAACAAGTCTTTAGTTTATGACGCGATCCGAAAGCCACGAGACTCGCGATCCGAACGCGCACAAGCAAGCGATAGACCGAGATTCTTTGCTGACAAGGTTTTGGTACTTTAGTACGGTGCATACATACATATAGTGTACACTATGCATACCATACTACTGCCTGGTGCATGCTATGCCAAGGTGGCTCATTGCTACCTCAAAGCAGAGCTTCAACTGTGAAAACTCATCAATAGCTTTCGAAAACTGCAAAAAGGTAAAGACGTCTCGACCACGAAATATGTTGGCCGGTTACGAATCGACACGCAAATGACAAGGTACCAAAGGGGGAACGAGAGCATTCAAATACTAGTAAATAGTAAATACTTTTCTTGGAAAGGATCAGCAATCTCAGCCTCACTAAACAGCGTGAGAATTAGAATTTCATACAATTCCGAAATGGAACCTTAAAAATTTGGATAAGGATTGTGTGTGTTATTTTCGTTTTGTATGGTGTCCAACAACTAGTAGGCCTAACGTGGAATGGTGGAAAGACATTGCAACTAATTCAAAACCGGGTATCAACTCAACTTGATTCTAACCATAGAAGCGAAAAATATTACATATATACCGTCAGAAGTCTAAAAACATATACGTAAGCGACAAAACGCAACTTCGACAATATCATGACAGACTAACGAACAGTGATGCGCGTCATTTAGAAATTAATAATTTTACAACATTACACTGTCTGTCACAAAACCATAAGCAATAACCGAGCCTCACACTCACGTCATTACGCCTCTCGCATCTTTCGATTACTGCGGCATTCAGATCATGGAGTTAGATAGTTCATCAATTATGTTGTTCATTCACATGCTTCATTAAAACAACAGTGCTAACTCACCGTATGAAGTCCCGACACCAACATCTTTGCCAGCTTCAGTCATAAGCATTCCCAGTTGCTGTGTGCTGTTGGGACGATCTGGTGGCTTGCGATCGAATTTTAAATATACAGAATCTTCCATTCGGGTGTCTAAAGCACAAAATCAAACACTTTGGCAGGTAATCTTACTGTAATTTGTATATATAATATATATTATCAACATTGTAAGCCTTTACTAGGAACTAGTTACCTTCTCATCATAAGCAAAAATTGCTTCAAAACTCACCAACAAATTCATGATAAAATAAAGTGACCCTTTATGAGCATTGACAGAAGTTAATTGCTATGAGTGTACACTGTGCAGTTCGAAATTAGCATATTTTTACTTCGGCAAAAACGTTGCCGAGGCCAAACGGCAAAAGTTGAAATTGCCTCGACAATTGCTGTGAACATTCATTACGGAAAGATTGTACCGTACCTAAACATGTTAAACGAGAAGCGAAATTCTAGAGTAGTCTATCACGACCGCATTGTTTGATTTGTTGTGATGTAATAATACCAAAAGTAGCGATAAAGCGAGCAACGCGATACGCACGCTGTTACGGTAATTCACGTTAAATTACTCCGGGGGGGGGGGGGGGGGAGTAAGTTAATTTTGGGTTGATTCAACGTTCGAGTCAGCACAAATCGATTTAATTTTCCGGCGGGTTATATTGCGTACCGTACCGGTAACAACAATGTCCAATAAGAAATTTATGTTTGTTTTACATTAATTCGACATCTAGCGACGTTGAATTATCATAAAATAACGCTAATTGCTCAACCGGTAACAAATTAATAGCTCCTTGGGAGTCCCTACGAGAAGATTGCCTCGGTTTACGTATAAGCTAGCTAACATAATTTCGTTACAATTTGGACACTGCGAACAACATAAAGTCTGTTTGATAAAGAACTAGTCAGAATCAGTATGATTAGATGCTGTATCAGCTGGACGAGACAACGGAAAGGGAGGCGCAATAAGGAGTAGATGCTTACAATAATTTGACGTCTACTGGTGTTAAATCAATGCAAATATGGTGATATTTCTATAAAAGATTCAATTCTCCCAGCTAAAAACATCCAGCAATAGTAAGATTGAATCAACATCCTAGTCTGGTGTAGTCTAAGAAAAAATTTTTTTTTTGTAATCTTGTGGTCCTTACAAGCACTCGTGTGGCTTCGGCATTTTTATTACCGACGCTAATGCGCCATTCGTTCATCTGCGTCGGCAATCACCCAGGTGATTGCCGATTGCCGACGCTAATTTCGAGGACTGGTCACTGTATGATGGATGCAGCAGCAATGAATGCCAATGGGAAAGGGTGGAAAAATTTGTGGAAGAGCAGTAGACTATCTCGGACAAGAACAGATTCAAAGTATACAGGCTGCAATAAAAAAATTAATTGAATACGTGCATTGTTTGTGGTCGAATGTATGTACGTTGCAAACTTGATAGCCAATCAGGTAAGTGATTTACGCAAAAAAATAATGATAGAGGTGACGGTCAGGGTGCACTTTAAAAAAAAATAGATAAAAAATAGATTCAATCAACAACTGAGGTAGGAACTTTAACATAGGGCAGTTTTTCTTACGAATCAGCAGATTGCAATCATGTGATATTGTGAGCATTCTTCTCGAAACATTTTTGATACAAAGCAAATTAAGTGAACGTTCGCCGTCGGCAGCGTGACTTAGTGGTTTAAGGGTTAGGAAAGTAGCCATATTGATCATGTGGGTTCAATTCCCACCCCCGCCATTAGCATATCGTACTCTTTTTTTCTTCTGTACGTCAACATAGTGAAAGAAGGATCTTAATGAGTGCAATCAGATGGGTTGACAAGGAAAAAAGTCCTACATTTCTTAACCAGTGCGCCCAGCGCACTGGTTCATACGGAAACTGTCCTGTGACAACCCTTTGAGGACCGCTGGGACATATGTGTCCCATGCAATTAGGCCGATTACCTCCCAGTTGACTTTAAAAATTTGCCACTGCTGATACCCTAACGTAGTATTTGATATCTACGGAATGGCCATTTCGGTGAGTCCGATCCCTTAACGGGGGATTTTTTTAAATTTTTTTTTAATTATTGGGTACCGTAGCCTAATTATCATTGCCGTTTTAGGGTTAGGGGTTATAGGTTAGGAACTCACCAAATCAGACTCACCGAATCGGACTCACCGAATAGTAGCAGACCCTGATATCTATGCTAAATTTTAGGATAGACATCCTTTTTTAATTTTTTTTGCGTAAGTGTTGTTTATATGACATATGAAGTGTAAACAAACAAATTCTACATAAATATTTTTTTTGGGAAAAAATGGTCCTCAAAGGTATTGCATACCAACAACTGAGACATACTAGGGTTTGGTTGCAAGGCAATTTCAGTTTGGTTTTTGAGTCGTTCAGTCCAAACTTTAGTCTTTTCATAGCGAAGAAGAAGGTTCTCAAAGTTTGCATCATACTCTGTTTTCTCTCCACTTCCAAGCATTTCCGCTGTGTACTGCAATAAATGATGCAAATATTAAAAACTCTACGGTGGCCAGCCCATGAGGAATTTGTTACCAGGCAGCGCAAAATCAAGACCAAATTGCTACAATAATTTCAAGGTTTCACAATAGCCTAACAATCATTAATCAACAGAGCCAAGTGTAAAAATGACAATTTTCTTTTCAATAATTACCATACCTGTACTGAATGTTTGCTGCCAAAAACACTCAAACCAAAAAAATAATTGCATAAAGCTTCTTTTCAATACAAATAAACAACATCAAATAAGAAAAAATACAAAATAATGAACATATGAGTGGCGTATTTGCATACGGGATATATAATCTGTAGTTTAAACAAAGCAAAATAAAGCCTTAAACCAGCCTTGCAAAAAAAAAGTGCAAAAAAGGTAGCCGACCCTTACTCTAGGCTGCAATGACCACTATTCTATGAAGTATCATCTCAGGCTAACATAAACTGAATCCATCAATCGATGGTTTATTTGTCAGAAACAGGAACATAGTACAAGTAAGCTACATGTTTCAAATACCGTATGCAAATAATACACACAATGCAAAAGTCGCACAAGTTCCCACTCTGATAGAGGACGAGATGACCATATGATCAACTGGTCAATCGTCACCCTACAACGAAGAAAGGAATGTACGCACAAACGCACTAGCTGAGAAGTATGCAAAATAAATCACCACTTAACCATTACCGGTACATGACATCTGGGCGAGACAAACTGGGCATACCCACTTGGGCAAGATTTTTTTTAGTCTGGGCAAAGATCAAAACCCTAATCTTATTCCTAACTCTAACCCTTACCTTCACCCTTCCTAACTTTAATCCTAACTCTGGCAACACGCCAGATTGTAACCATGGCATTAAGTGTGGAAAAATAGCCACTTCCTTTGTTAAATACAGTTGTTTGAAGTTGTAACGTTAATTATTGATGAACTAGGCCCGTAACTAGCTTGGAGCACCAGGGGGGGCAATAAGTATTCTAGAGGGGGCTCAACTTTTACCTTCCGTATTATGTACGTAAACGACATTTGTACACAATGTGGGTATATGTACGCAAAAATGTTAATCTTATTACAGCATTTACATTAGCATAGTTATCATAGACACAGTAGCGTGAACTGGCATTATAGAATCAATTGCATGCTGTAGCTTAAACAGTTATATATAATGACGACAGCATAGAAATTGAAAAGCAAAATCATTTTTAAAACATCCGACCATCAACTAGTGATAAAATGGATAAAATTGGAATAGAAACCGCAGTGAAATTTATGATTTTGTAGTTAATTATTTTGTTAGTTAATCCATTGCCTTTCATGGACTTTGAGTTCGTTTTACTTTTAGTATATATTTACATTTTCCTCTAATACCGATACGCCGCATAAATCAAAAAATATAATATAGCCTACTATAGGTAGAAAATAGGCGTTTATCTATGATCAAATAGGGCTGCAGTCGCTACACCTGTCACTCATCATTTTGTAAATAATTGTACAATGTGTACTTGTGTAGGCTACATTGCACCTCATTTTCTCTAGTGCAGAATCAACAATCATCTCTTCAAGATCAATCCAATCCTTTAATGATAATAGTGAGAATGTATTTCACACCATCACTGAAATGTATTCTCGCCATAGATAGGTTAGGTCCTACCTTGACAGAAGGCATGGATGGACTTCACTGAATCTATTAACAAGAACGTCCAGGTCTATTTTCTCGGTCATTTCTTTTTCAAACCACAACAGAACCAAGTTGTTTCTGAAAATTTTGCATTTTTGTGGGTGGTTACATGATACATAATTGCGTTAGACATTTTGCCAGCTATAAAACGTCATTGTATTTCTCTTTATAGACCTGCCCTGAGCTGTTGCGTCATTTTTTAATGAAATTGGGTTAATTTAGTAGGAAAAAGTGACGTCTTTTATTTGAATTTACGTCACTGATGAAGTTTGTAGTTATGTAACCACAAACAAAATGCGAAATTTTCAGCAAAATGAAATTTTCAGAAGCTGTGAGGAAGCTGAAGGAATAGTTCAAATGACTCCAATTTTTTTCTTAGGCTAATTAGATATATCTAAACAATATTGTATCTACCCAAACTAAAAATATTTTTGAAAAAAAAATGCGTTTTTGACCCCATTTTTTGATTTTGGGCCCCATGGGGAGGCTGAAGACAATTTTTACGAATCTCAAATTTTGTCATGAGCGTTTTCTCACTCATTGGCACCATTTCCCCACTACCACAAGAGAATTTAAAAAAAAAGTTCAAAAATGAGCCACCCTAATGTCCGCGGTGGCTGCCGTGAATTTCGAGGCCTGGATGGTCATGTAGGAACCGTTTTCAGACATGCAATTCCGCCTCTCATGGAATATCTATCTTCAGTTGCGTATATAGTGGAATGAGCGATTCACAGTCCAAGAAGTATTCAATTTTTCTTGAAAGGGCATGAACAGATGTGTAAAACCATGAATTGTCTACAAATCTGAGTGTCAAATCCAAACAATTTTGTCAATCACAGCATTCATCAGAAACTTTCTCAGATCCCTTTCCTCCTCCATTCCTGCAGCAACTGTTAACTTTTCCATCACCAGGAAATCAGTAAGGCGTGTATTTAGAGTGCGCTTACGTTTAGGTCGTAGTAGTGCTTCACCAGTTTCATTTATTTATGTTCTTTTGTAGCTATCTGATCATGCAATTTGTTGCATTCCTGCAGAAGTACATCATAGCCTATCCATCATCATTACGTAGTAACTGAATCACACTTCATAAGGAAGCGTAAAGGCAGAATAAGCAAAGCATTTTATGGCAAAAACAAGAATTATAAACTGCAAGTCAGCAAGTATAGAAGCATAGCCTAACTAGAATGCAAATGCCAAGGTGGTTGTCCGGAACTTTAGTAACGCTTATAGCAGGGGTCGGGAACCTATGGCTAACGAGCCATTATGGTTCTTTTGAAGACGGCATCTGGCTCGCAAAAAAAAATCTTCCAAAGTGCAAACCGCAACAGTTTTATCTTAACTTTTCATTACAATTTAGAGCTGAAAATGCGCCCAGAATGCACCCAATTAATTGTAATTTTTCATTTTCTTTTAATGGGGGAGACCCCCAAACCCCCCGCTGTTTTTCTCCTCTCGCTAAGACGCGTTCACACTTTTAAAACTTCACCAGTGCCACCACGTGTTAATTATATTAAGTGTTATAGCATTACCAGTACCGTACAGTACATATAACCTATGGCCCTGACGGAAATGTATTTCCAAAAATGTAGCTTTAAGGGCCCTCTTACTCAAAAAGGTTCCCGAACACTGGCTTATAATAATGCTTAGTTAACGCACAATGCTTACAATTAAACAACACAAGAAAATTGGGTATAATACTAAAATGTCAGCGAACAATTTAACTAATAATTAACATAATTTTTCCCAAGGAGGCCAACATTTTTGCAGGGGGGCTTCACCCCCCTGCGCTAGGGTGCATCATTTGCCGAAAATTTTTGATAAATGAGCCTAACTTTTTTTTACAAGTGAGGTTAGCTAAAAAAATGACTTGTACAAAATTTCACCCCGATTGAACAAAGTTTAGACCCCCCAGCCGGCCCTTAATTTTGGACTCCGATGTCATTTTTTCAACGTTTTTGCCACTAGGTGGTGCTATGTTTATGCTACATGCATGGGGTTACTTTTAAAAGATGCCCCTTCAATTTCCTCATCATGCTACAAAAAATTTTTTTTAAATCAGTCAAAGGGTCGTCAAAAAATGGGTAAATTGATGTTTTATTTTAGTCAAAACACTGCAGTACGACATCTAGTGGAGAAAATTGAATTCAGGATATCTGCTAAAGTTCTTATCCAAATAAAATAAAATTGGTATCTAGACCCCCATTTTCGAGGGTGGAGAGTCCATTTTTGCTGTTTGTTTTGCATTATTTGGCCACTAGAGGGCTTAATGCTCAGTTTCAAACTTTAAATACATTTGAATTGTTGCCATAAACTTCATTTTCACAGAAAATTATTATTAGGTTTATCCTAAAACTATACATTACACTGGTTTGTTATGTCTGACTTTAGCTTTAGAGAATCTATTCTTGAAACAATTGTAACAGAAGATGACAAAAGCATCAATAGAAGTAGGCTACCAACCGAGCATCAAGTCCTTCTTTGCTACTTGGCACATGGTCAATGTCCAAGTGTATCTTTTAAACGAGAGGCTGCGAACAAAACCGTAGATTCTGTGATTCCTTTTTTTGATAAAGCTGGTGTACCTAGGCCTAATGTTTATAAGCAAAAAATGGCTGAAGCTGTAGAAAAGTTATTGGGAGAGTTTGAAAGTTTGTTAAGATCAAAGCGAGTGCCCGAAAATCTGGAAAACCTAAAGAAAGAATCAAAATGTTTAGGAATAGAATAAAAGAAAAAAACATAAAGTTTTGGCCAAGAAACGTATGGAAAATGATGGCCAATGATGAGGACAAAGCTTTTTTGGAATCAATGATGTCAGACCGAAAAGCATCGCTAGCTGGAAAGGACAATGGCTGTTTGTGTCAAGAGGAAGAAGAAACTGGAAATGACCAAGAAGCTATGTAAAAGAAGAAAGCAGCATGAAGTAGATGCAGCCCACTCTGCCTCTGTTGTGCTCAGTGACAGTACTACTACGGACACAAGCACAGATGATGATAACGAATTTCATCAAAATTCCTCCTCCACTCAGATTATCAGGAAACACACAAGATCTGTGAAAATCGGAGTCAATGTCCATATCCCTCCTGATATACTGAAAACACCGAAAGTAGTCCTGGCCTTAGTACGCAACAAAGTTTCTTCTGCTATTTCAGCTGTGATGCATGAAATTATCACTACAACAGATGGAGATCCTTCCAGATTAAGCTTAAGTTACGCATCCACAGAAAGACACAGGATCGAAGCAATTCAAACAATCTCAGAAGAAATTGCTGATAATTGGACACCCCCTGCAATAGCAAATATACATTGGAATGGTAAGCTGATGGATGCATCAGATGGAGTAACAAAAGTTGAAAGATTACCTGTTTTTTAAAAACGCATCTTTAAATCTGGTCAAAATATAGGCTGTTGCAACAGTTTGTCTGGAATGGTATTTGATACCACTAGTTCCAACACTGAACCTCAAACGGCGGCATGCGTGGCCTTGCAAAATGCCATTTCAAAGCCTTTACTTTGGTTCGCATGTAGTCATCGTGTAGGTGAAATAAGTTTGAGCCATGTTTGGGATATTCTACAAATTGAAGTATCGAAGAGCCATGAAATATCCCTCCAAATAGATAGAAGCAATTCTTTCCTGCTATTCCTTCCTCAACTAAAGACCTCGAGTATATTAATATTCCGGAAAATTTGGCTACAAGACAAGCAATTATCAACCTCTGTTACAATTATCTGCAACAGCCATGCAGTAGGGGACTACAAAGAGTTGGTAATGTTAACCTTTTATTTTATTTTGTTATTTTATTCTTTTCCTAAAAATTTTGATTCTTTCTTTAGGTTTTCCAGATTTTCGGGCACTCTCTTTGATCTTTAACAAACTTTCAAACTCTCCCAATAACTTTTATACAGCTTCAGCCATTTTTTGCTGATGAACAGCAGGTACACCAGCTTTGTCAAAAAAAGGAATCACAGAATCTACGGTTTTGTTCGCCAGCCTCTCGTTTAAAAGATACACTTGGACATTGACCATGTGCCAAGTAGCAAAGAAGGACTTGATGCTCGGTTGGTAGCCTACTTCCATTGATGCTTTTGTCATCTTCTGTTACAATTGTTTCAAGAATAGATTCTCTAAAGCTAGAGTCAGACATAACAAGCCAGTGTTATGTATAGTTTTAGGATAAACCTAATAATAATTTTCTGTGAAAATGAAGTTTATGGCAACAATTCAAATGCATTTAAAGTTTGAAACTGAGCATTAAGCCCTCTAGTGGCCAAATAATGCAAAACAAACAGCAAAAATGGACTCTCCACCCTCGAAAATGGGGGTCTAGATACCAATTTTATTTTATTTGGATAAGAACTTTAGCAGATATCCTGAATTCAATTTTCTCCACTAGATGTCGTACTGCAGTGTTTTGACTAAAATAAAACATCAATTTACCCATTTTTTGACGACCCTTTGACTGATTTAAAAAAAATTTTTTGTAGCATGATGAGGAAATTGAAGGACCATCTTTTAAAAGTAACCCCATGCAAGTAGCATAAACATAGCACCACCTAGTGGCAAACACGTTGAAAAAATGACATCGGAGTCCAAAATTAAGGGCCGACTGGGGGGTCTAAACTTTGTTCAATCGGGGTGAAATTTTGTACAAGTCATTTTTTTAGCTAACATCACTTGTAAAAAAAAGTTAGGCTCATTTATCAAAAATTTTCGGCAAATGATGCACCCTACGGCCTGCGCCCCTTTTAGTTACGGGCCTGTCATGAACCTGTAGTCTATTGGCACTCTATTATTGTTTAGTATTTTTTAGATTAGGGTATACTAAATATGTAGTCGAAATATTGTTATTCAGCACCTGTAGCAGTACTAGCACAAATATTGACAAAGTCTTAAATTACCTGTCGTGCCCTGGAAAATATAGCAGTGGCATCGCTGGTGAATTGGCGCATATCTGGCAATCTAAAGTCCATTTGAATGCAATGCCTTCTTGACGCAATAGTTTAACAATATTAAACAGAAACGTCTGTCTATGTGTAATTTTATCAAACTATTGAAAAACAAACTTAAAAAAAACACAAATTTAAGTGTAGGCTTTCATCATCCATGCATGACTTTAATAGTCAACCTATAATGCAAATAACTTTTTATGAATGAATTTTGGATGGTTTTCAGAAAGCAAAATTCGTCATATTTACATAGATTCAACGAGACGTTGATTCAATGTAAACATAACGAATTTTGCTGTTTAGGATTTACAGAATTCAAAAGCCTTGATCAAAAAAACACCACCGTCATTCTGGCAGAATAATTTTGGAGCTTTCCGCCTAAAAAAGTTATCCGTGAATAAGTGCGAGGTATAAAATGCAACCAGACATACATTCGAAAAATCTTAAATAAAACTATAATCTGCAACACGTGCCACTTAAATTTTACATGCATCGGATTCAGTATTAAATTACCTTTCCAGGGATGTGCACCAATAGGTGCGCATTTAAAAGGAACTCCCAGCAGAACGCTTCAAAGATGGAGGATATATTTACGATAAATATTAAAATAATACGATTTTTGCATAATTGACACCTCTTCAAACATCTTGGAATAAAACTATAATCCGCAACACGTGCTACTTGAATTTTACATGCATCGGATTCAGTATTAAATTACCTTTCCAGGGATGTGCACCAATAGGTGCGCATTTAGAAGGAACTCCTAGCAGAACGCTTCAAAGATGGAGGATATATTTACGATAAACATTAAATAATACGATTTTTGAATAATAAACACCACTCAAACATCTTGGAATAAAACTATAATCCGCAACACGTGCCACTTAAATTTTACATGCATCGGATTTAGTATTAAATTACCTTTCCAGGGATGTTCACCAATAGGTGCGCATTTGGAAGGAACTGCCAGCAGAACGCTTCAAAAATGGAGGATATATTTACGATGAACATTAAAATAATACGATTTATGCAAAGTAAACACCACTCAAACATCTTGGAATAAAACTATAATCCACAATACGTGCCACTTAAATTTTACATGCATCGGATTCAGTATTAAATTACCTTTCCAGGAATGTGCACCAATAGGTGCGCATTTGGAAGGAACTCCCAGCAGAACGCTTCAAAGATGGAAGATATATTTACGATAAATATTAAAATAATACGATTTTTGCATAATTGACACCTCTTCAAACATCTTGGAATAAAACTATAATCCGCAAACACGTGCCACTTAAATTTTACATGCATCGGATTCAGTATTATATTACCTTTCCAGGGATGTGCACCAATAGGTGCGCATTTGGAAGGAACTCCTAGCAGAACGCTTCAAAGATGGAGGATATATTTACGATAGCCTAAGCATTAAAATAATACGATTTTTGCATAATAAACACCACTCAAACATCTTGGAAGAAAACTATAATCCGCAACACATGCCACTTAAATTTTACATGCATCGGATTTAGTATTAAATTACCTTTCCAGGAATGTGCACCAATAGGTGCGCATTTGGAAGGAACTCCCAGCAGAACGCTTCAAAGATGCTGAAGGATATATTTACGATGAATATTAAAATAATACGATTTTTGCATAATAAACACCTCTTCAAACATCTTAAAATAAAACTATAATCCGCAACACGTGCCACTTAAATTTTACATGCATCGGATTCAGTATTATATTACCTTTCCAGGGATGTGCACCAATAGGTGCGCATTTGGAAGGAACTCCTAGCAGAACGCTTCAAAGATGGAGGATATATTTACGATAGCCTAAACATTAAAATAATACGATTTTTGCATAATAAACACCACTCAAACATCTTGGAAGAAAACTATAATCCGCAACACATGCCACTTAAATTTTACATGCATCGGATTTAGTATTAAATTACCTTTCCAGGGATGTGCACCAATAGGTTGGCATTTGGAAGGAACTCCCAGCAGAACGCTTCAAAGATGGAGAATATATTTACGATAAACATTAAAACAACAAGATTTTTGCAAAGTACCGTAAACACCACTCAAACATCTTAGAATAAAACTATTATCCGCAACACGTGCCACTTAAATTTTACATGCATCGGATTCAGTATTAAATTGCCTTTCCATGTTGATTTGAGCATTTTAAAAAGGTTTGCCCAAATGCAAAATTATTTCATATTTTATGGTTGCCCATTGAATTAAAATGATATAGTTTCAAAACACACAAAATTTATAAGATTTTGTTAAGCCAGTCAAGCCACTGCTGGCAGATGGCATCCACCATTTTGTTTTTAGCTGTTCTCATCCAGGTGATGCCAATCTTTTCTTCAATGTTATCCCGCCATCTTCTTTTCACTCTCCCTCTAGTTCTTTTTGCATATCTTGATGTCCATTTTGTGGTAAATTTGGCCCATCTGCTTCCTGTCATTCTTGAAATGTCTGCTTGAAACCCACTGCCACTTTAGATTTGTTGTTGTTTCAATGACACCTTTGATATGTGGTAAATAGAGTTATCCTAGTCCGAATAATTTTTTGAAAAAAATAAACTCGAGATGAAACAAGTTTGTGTAAAAGTAAAGCATATTTGTCTTGAATAGTCTTGTAGGCTAAATCTGAAAAAGGCCTACTGTACCCTAATTAAAAAAATACTTAGGTTGGTAAACTGAAACTAGCTTACCTACCATACTATTGGTTTGGTTTTGGAATCTTTATCCTCGGACCAGAGGCGTAGCCTAGCAACCGCCCTCCGATCGGAGGGGGCCCCACTTTCCCTAGGCCCCGAAGGAATGAGAGCCCCTCCGCCGAAGTTTTTGAAAGACTATCGAAATACAGGATATAGGCTAACCACGTGGTCATAAACGCAGGCGAAATAGTAGAGCTTATTGGTATTGAGAAGGTGTTTTCAAAAAACACGGTACGACGTAGGAAGAGAATGTTTGGTTACGAATGTGCTGATGATTCGAGTCGTCTTTCTGCTGAAGACCCCGTTTTATTGGCACTGCATTTCTCAGTCAAAATTGATGGAAATCGAAAGTACGGTACCCTTCTTTTGTTTATGTTCTTTGTGCAAGAGTTCGTTTTTTAGCTGTCATTGAGATTTATTTGTTTGAAAACAATGTGAAACGATTCTCATTTGTCAGGAAGAGAAAGAATTTTGCTTGTCGATCCGTATTCTTGCCTATCACCTCAATTCTCACCAAATATTTTCTTGAGTTCACAAGCTGGTGAGCTCGGCAGCAGTGGCCGAGTGGTTAGCGCGTTGGGCTCACAGTCAAGAGCCTGCATTTTCGACTCCAGCCACCCGCACTTGCTGTTGTTTCTCTGGGCAAGAAACTTTACGATAATTGCCTCTACCCAGTGATCGATTTCGAGTAATGGGTAGTACCAAATTTAAGTCATAAGTAGAGTAGACAACCGGAAACAGACATTGCAGTCGGCTGCAGCGTGGGTCAGGTGTACGTCGGAAGGCGTACACCGATGCATAGCGCTCAAGTCCGCTTTCCCGCAATGCAGGATAAAGATAAGAAAAATAAAATAAATAAAAAAATAAACTGGTGTGAATGGACCAATTGAATGAACCAAAATTCAAATCACAATTTTTTCTTGTTTTCACTGATCAGGCCATGTCTTCTGTTTCTTTGTGCTTTGACCAACTCGTGGAGTGATACAAGTTGTTTGAATTTCTGTACAATGCTAACAGCCTGAAGAAGTGTCTTAAAGAAAATGGTTGGGTTGGTTGGTTTTGAATCCTTATCCTCGGACTGACAAAGCCTTGATTGGTTAATGGTTATTCCTGGAAGTTTCGCATAGGTCTACTTGTAGAGGCTCTTGACGCAGGGCCTATTACCGAGATTGGAAGAGTGAAGTTTTCCGATTATTGAAGTGTTGTTGCCAGGAAATTATTCCATTCACTAGGTGCCGCTGAATAGAGAGCAGTCCTGAAATGCGTTGCTCAAGCGCACACCCCGAGTGTCGAACTTGCGCCGCGTGGTCTTGAGCGGGCACGTAACCACTGAGCTAATGGGGCGGACAATGGAACTGGACAATCACCGCAAACAAATTAAAAGACAAATGGGAGAGTGGGAGACATTGATGCCAACGAACTAATAATGGAATTGAATCGTTTTATTTATGTCATCGAGAAAGAGAGAGGACTTAATTGTCACGGCAAGCATTTTTCGTGCAAGAACCGCCTTCAGGAGATATATCCGAATCTTTGCATTTGCACCAGAATTCTTCTGACCGACCACACCAGTTAGGCAGTTACTGTCGCCAGTGCTGAAAGGACCATCAGCAGAATGAAACTGATCAAGAATATCCTGCGCTTAACCGTGGCAGATGATAGGCTTTCTGCTGTTACAATTACCATCGAAAACAAGATTGCCAAATCCCCAGACTATGAGTCTATGACCCATTACAATTTGCGCAGAAGAAGGCGCGAAAGAAGCGCTTTGCGTAATTATGGAATAGCCTATATGTTCACACTGTCACCGTAGAGTAGACCTATATGTACACAGTGGAGGGCGCAGCTAATGTAAAAGTTAGCTTTCAACAAAGAAATCAGCGGATTTCCAATAAATTTACTTTCGCTAACGAGTCCGCTAAAATTTCTAAATATTAGCGAAAATGCCAACCAAAGCGTTAGCTTCGCTAATTAGCGGTTAACGGAACTGTGCCCTCTACTGTGTATACATAATATAAACCCTGCATGTTGTGTAAAATAAATACCACATTCCGTTTCTGCGTTGGAAGGGGCCCCGGACTTATGTTCGGAGGGGCCCACGTTCTTTGTTGCTACGGCCCTGCCTCGGACTGACAAAGCCTTGATAGGTTATTCCTGGCAGTTTCGCTTAGCCTACTTGTAGAGGCTCTTGACGCAGGGCCGGCTACCGAGATTGGCAGAGTGAAGTTTTCTATTATTGTCGGGGAATTGTTCCATTCACTAGGTGCTGCTGAATGGAGAGCAGTCGTGAAGTCAAGCGCACACTCCGAGAGCCGATCCAGTGCCGCGTTATCTTGGGCCAGGCGCGTATAACCACTGAGCTAATGGGGGGAACAAATCTTTTCCTCGGACTGATAAAGCGTCTTGTGAGGGATTCCTGGTAGTTTCGCATACAGGCAGTGGCGTACCATCGCCACTTTGCTTGGATGCTCACTTTTTCAGCGAGATTCAAACATATAGGCCTAGGTTACATTTACTTTGCATTAGTTTTTACTTATCAAGTCTACCAGATTCATAAATCTAATTTGATCCCGTGTAAAGTTTGATAAACTTTTTCCTGTGATAAAATGAGATTTTAAAACTAAAACCAGGCTTTATAAGCACAATTTTCGATCTCATGTGGCAACACTGACATCACAATCACCTAGCTAAACTATTTCTTAAAGCAATGGTGTCCAATCGTTTTCGCTAATGGGCCACATGCGGTTTACGAATGATTGCACGGATCACTTGGATGTTTAGGCCTACTGCTAATTTTAAACCTTAAAAAGGCTGTCTTATAATTTTTAATTAAAACCTTTGTAGCGACCGCTGCTGATTAGCTTGCTCGCCCATACACACTACACAGCCGTCAGTAGGACGGCGTCACTCCTGGGCATGATTGGATGACGAGAAGTGACCGGGAGACGGGGTCTTCACTATTGATTCGTTTATTGACTTATTTTAACTGAGTAGCGCTGAACGACAGAATGCAACAAGAACACCAAATGAAAACACCAGAACAACTGTAGCCTACGTTGGGGGAAAATCGAGACAGTGCGATGAGAGTAAAGCGGGACAATGTTCTGCTTTGCCCCAGCAGTGCATTTCTTGCTTTCACTTGAAACCATTGGTCATCAGCATAGCCTGAGCTTAACTTAGGTGCCTTAACTAGGTTGTTCAGTCTTTGCATTCTAATGCAAGAAAACTAATGCAAAATTCATAATTTTTCAAAAATTTCCAGTGAATGCTAACTTAAAAACGCCACAAACACGTTTTAAAAAGTGTCGCAACTCATAGATGGTATTTCTATATGGCTTTGTAATGTTAAAAACAATCACAGGATTACATATTTCAGCAATAAACGTAGGTGGGGCAAAGCGGGACACCTGTCCCATTTTGCCCAGAGCTTAGGACAAAGTGGGACGATTAAAAAAAAAATTCAATTTGACTTCATACGCACTTTAGAGTGCAGGTGCATATAATCGTTAAACACGTGTAACAGAGGTTGCTAGCTTCCATTTAACATCAAGAAACTGCTAATTTAATATTCTTCTACGTTGCAAAAAAAAAGATTTTTTCGAAACGCCCAGCTTTGCCCCACTTTCCCTTACGTGTGTCGTAATCAGGAATTACTTAAATCTGCAATATACATAAAATGATAAAAATTATAAGATAAATCTGACTGTAACCACTAACGACACTCCGGACTGAAAAGCACAAACTGAACAATACAAAAACGATTACGGCGGGAAACAGATCACATGAGGTGTAAAGTACAGGTTTTGTGACAAACGGTGTTTGACGTTTTTTTCGTAAACAGATGTTCGTAAGACAATTGTTCGTAAACAATTGTTCGTAAAATTAATTCTTCGTAAAACAATTCTTCATAAAGCATTTCTTCGTGCATGCAATTGAGAATTGATGTATACCAAGAAATGATTTACGAAGAATTGTTTTGGGGATTTAATTTTACAGCTTCGGTAGAGAGTTTGTCTTGTTGAACCATAGGCATACGAAGCCGAGCAACGTTATCAAGTTTAACATATTAAAGATTATTATATTTACAAAAAACACAAAACTACGCAACAATTAAATATCGAACGTTTTCGACATCACACGATGTCCTCTTCAGGAATAACATATATACAATTTTTAGGATTAAAACAATGAAAACTATCAATACTACAAAAAAGTGCTCAATGCTAAGCAAAAAAGCAAAGCAGAGCAAATTAATTCAAATATAGTTATTACTATCTGAAGCCTTTACAAATTGTTTCACCTAACGGATCTGTGATAAAACGGTTTTCTTGACGTCACTTTGAATTTGCTATCTGGTAAATTCTGGCCTTATAGAAAACCCAATAATGATCCAATTTACATCCATGCCCAGTCCAATCACCCACCCAACATTAAGAGACAAATCCCGACTATGATTTCAAAGCGATTGTCCGCCACATCATTTGGCCAAAATGAATTTGATAAGACCGCATCTGTTTATAACGATGCCCTTTTGAAAAGTGGTTTTGCGGAGAGAGTTTGCTACAACCCTGCTAATAACTTACGAACATCTAGGAAAAGGAGCCGGAAAATTTTATGGTTTAACCCTCCTTTCAGCTTGCAGGTTGATAGCAATATTGGTAAGGAATTTTTCAAACTTGTTTCCATACTAGTCCAGTCGCTGAATGATTTGACCCGGAAAAAAATAATACCAAGCTGAAACTTTGTCAGGAGGTTCGATTGGTGATGTGTAGTCACCAAAAAAAAAGCCCCATGATTCCCTCTTGGGAATAGTGAGTTTTGGCCATTTTTCCATAATGGCCGCAGCCCCCATAAGCCAAAAATTCGAAATCGTCTAAAATTGATGTTTTATACCTCATTCGAAAGATAATTTCATACTGAATCACTTTCACAAAAGAACTATGGTCAAAAAATACTCACATTTGAAGTTATTAGCCATTAAATGCGGACTATAAGGCAGAATCCACCATTAGGCTTTAGCCTGGTGGATTTTTGTGAGGAGTGACAAGCAATGAATTACTCCATGGTTAAACCAGAGCTGACGAAAAAGTGTACAATTTCACATCCGAAGTTACTCCTCAAACTGATTTAGGAAAACTTAATATATAAACAAAAAGTCTCCATAAAAGTGGAAAATTTAAACCAATTGTAGGTGTAGAAATTCAAAAATTGCTGAATCTATAATTTTTGGAATATTTTATCCTGACCTACTTCCAAACCAATATTAACATATTTTTGACATTAAAATACACCACACTGAAAAAGTGTTGACCGGTAAATAGCAAAATTGTAGAAATTATGTTTAAAAAAATATGAAAAATGTTCCATATTTTATATTAGAATAAATCAAAGATATTCCGTCGATCATCATCGTCGTTATCATCATCACTTGATTCGTAAACTTCGAGTATCTAAAATTAATAACATTGATCTTTATGAAATATCTGATCTGACTGCATGTCACCTGACATAGCCTATAAATAGTTGAAGTCACTCCATACAACTAAATTGATGGTCACATGACTTGCTTCTGTTGTAGCCTAATGAATTATGGCGTTATACACTTATTTTCATCTTAATTGACTAAAAGCTTGATTGTCCAAGAAATTAGAAAACATTGAACTGAAGAACTGTTTACCTCTTTATTTTCACATCCTTTACCATGACAACCACTGCATGCTGCTACACAACTGAGGCCATGCTTCTTACATGAACATCTCTTTGTACCACACTGATTCTTCGTTGATTGGCATTTGCATCTTATAACCTGCAGGAGACACTCTGGAGCAACTTTATTGTCCGTCATTATTGGAGAATAATTGTTGTCTTGAAGTTTCCAGCCCCACTCCTCTTCCTTTGACTCTATTTCCCTATTGCTTAAAAATTTCCATATGGTTACTTGATTATGTGCACGAAGAGCATGGTAATAAGCTGCTCTGCTTGTTGGTGGCATTTTTCTGGTTCCAACACACCCTGGGTTGCCATCTCCATATACTTTCTATCACTACCGGTATGTCCAAAGTAAAATTAGTAATGGAAGGTACTATATGAAATAATAACTTATTACAGGGATGTTTAAAAGATCAAGGAAATTATCTTAAATTGCCTCTCTTCTGCGTTAATTATTTAAAATGTTGCACCCTTATTCACAAATGCAATGTCTTTGAGATTCGTACTAAAATGCTGATTTGTTATGTGGTTCTTTAATTTTCTGTAGGCTACTAGGGCAATATAAAGTGATCTTCAGTGAGAAATACATATGTAGGTATACACTATACAATAACTGACTGAGCCAATACTAACCTGAGATTCGTTAAGGTTTCAAATTTCTTTCCACCATACATTGCTACAAAGGTTGGTTCTGCTAACATTGCAATTTGAGCTTGGTCTTCCCAAACATTGCTCATTTTTATGGATAAATCTTTCAGTTCATCAGATTTTTTCACAAGCTTGAGAAAGCTTACTTTTCCTTTTCCAAATGGAGCCGAAACAGTATCACAGCCGGACCATGCATGAATAAACAGAGGATGCTCTCTGATTGTCTCCAGTGGTGGTGGTACAGTTTTCATGCTCCATCCCTTCTGAGCCCTTTCTTGGAAAAATACAACATCTTGAAAATCTCCCTTCCAATGATACGGTAACATAACAATGATGTCTGTGTCGTCGGCTACAACAACAATAGGATTTCGTTTGCTTGCAGAAAGATTGATTGCTGTTTCCACAATTTCAGTGTCAGCATCACCATCGCAGTTACCGTAGTTACTTGCTGTCCATCTTTCTTCGAACTCTCAGAAATCAGATCAATAAATTGAGCTTTGTTGTGTTCATTCGAAAGAAAACAATCTTGTGTAGCTGGTACAGAATTGATAGACGCCACTTCAACATTTGGACACTTTTTACTAGCAGTTTGTCAAATATGTTCATATGACTTTGTACAGTAGAAGCGTATTTATATCCATCAAAGATAACATGAGCAGAACCATAGTGTCTTCTAACATAAGATACATAGAGTTGAGCCAATTCAGCGAATGTTGAGTCTTTCAACCATAAGATACATAGAGTTGAGCCAATTCAGCGAATGTTGAGTCTTTCAACCATCTGACTCTGTGAAGTAGGGCACCTCCATCAACAACATACAATTTGGTCCAATTACCAACAGCTTCTGTATCATTCATTAGTGCTGTTCTCAAAACAGCTTTCCTCATAAGTCCATCCTTCAACAGTGAAGGAGGATATGGTATCATTTCGAATGAAAAGTAGGCTACTTCTCAACATCGTCTTCACGTTCTGCAATAGCGGCCAGTATTGTAAAATGAATAATTGGAATGACATTTACGTGTTCCTTGTCTATCTTTACAAAAATTCCAAGTACCTCAAGTGGTTTAATGCAGGTTTTGTGTTGAATAGTTGCAGTTGCTAAATTTTGACCATCCAATGTTTTTTGAATGATTGCTCCTATCTCCTCTGATCTCAATTAACCAAATCTTCTCCAGATATAGAAACCCAGCCGGATGTCAAGGAATGTAGATGCTCATCAGAAAAAGTAAATGGATTGCGTTGTTCAAGCCAATCTCTAAACATTACATACGGTAACTTAATCATCATAGTCGCGCTTGCGTCTGGAGTCACCCATATCTATGTGCTGTTCACTTGACTTTATATCTAGTGCGGAAAGCACCAGGCTAAAGCCTAATGGTGGATTCTGCCTTATAGTCCGCATTTAATGGCTAATAACTTCAAATGTGTGCATTTTTTGACCATAGTTCTTTTGTAAAAGTGATTCAGTATGAAATTATCTTTCGAATGAGGTATAAAACATCAATTTTAGACGATTTCGAATTTTTGGCTTATGGGGGCTGCGGCCATTATGGAAAAATGGCCAAAACTCACTATTCCCAAGGGGGAATCATGGGGCTTTTTTTTTGGTGGCTCCACATCACCAATCGAAACTACTGACAAAGTTTCAGCTTGGTATTATTTTTTTCCGGGTTTGACCATTTTTTTCAGTTCAGCGACTGGACTATACACTTTCCACCCCATCATAGATTGCACAAAATATTCAACCGTAATACTATTAAGCTGAGCTACAGTTGTACTCCGAATGTTGCAAGCGTCATATCCTCCCACAATAAAGCAATATTGCAGGCTGATAATATACCATCGCAGCCTGGTTGCAATTGTAGGGTGAGGCTAGAATGTCCTTTGAATGGGCAATGCTTGCAGAAGGCCATTGTTTACAAAGCTACCATTGATAACAGCCCGAAGGTTCTTAATTACATTGGTTGTTGTGAAACTACTTTTAAAACACGTTTTTCCAACCATAAATGTACCTTCATGGATAGGTCTAAACGAAACAGTACCGAACTATCTAAGGCAGTTTGGGACCTTAAGGATAAGGGTGTTGATCCTAAAATAACTTGGTCCATCCACAGCTGTGCTCGGCCTTATAGTGGTGGTGGTCGTAACAATTGTGGCCTATGTTTGGCTGAAAAGCTGGCCATTCTGAAGGCTGATAGTGGCCACCTTTTGAACAAGCGTTCGGAACTGGTCGGCAAATGTCGTCATAGAAACAAATTTAAACTCAAGTACTTCAAAATAAAATAAATTCCTTTTGATTTTCACAGGTTTTTAAAATTTCATTTGATTTTTACAGGCTATAAATCTCATTTAATTTTTACAGGTTTATAAACAGATTTTATTTCATTTGTTCAGGACACTACAGGTTACATCATCACAATTCCTTGGGATTTTTACAGGTTATAATTTTGAAAAAATTGAATTTCATTTTTACAGGTTGTAAATCTCATTTAATTTTTACAGGTTTAAAAACAATTTTTGTTCATTCTGTTCAGATTACTACAGGATGCGCCGATCATAACAAGCATTTTGCTTCTTTGTGATGTCATAGATGTTGCCATCAGTTGCTTGGTTTCCATTGGAACAAATTGATTGAAACTTTATCGTGGCGGATGGAGGCTGTCCTTAGTAGTTCTGGAGTTTTTTCTGCAGATTGGATTACGGTTATAATATTTAATATCTTTTCAGGAATTCAGGTTTAGAGGTTTTTTTTGCAGATTAAATTACAGTTGTAATATTTAATATCTCCTCAGGAAGTACAGGTTTAGAGATTTTTTTTGGCAGATTAAATTACAGTTGTAATATTTAATATCTTTTCAGAATTATCGATTCTTCACTGTTTACATGTTTTTACAGACCTTCTGATGATCCGTTAGGTGAAACAATTTGTAAAGGCTTCAGATAGTAATAACTACAATTTTTAGGATGTATTTTTTTCAGAGGATGTATTTTATTCAGATGTAGTAAAAATTGTATATATGTTATTCCTGAAGAGGACATCGTGTGATGTCGAAAACGTTCGATATTTAATTGTTGTTAATGTGTATTTTGTAAATATAATAATCTTTAATATGTTAAACTGGATTTAATTTTACGAACAACTGCTTACGAACAATTGTTTTACGAACAACTGTTTACGAACAATTGTTTTACGAACAATTTGCCTATAACCGTGACAAACGATTCGAACACACACAAAAAGAACGATGAGCCACAGGCGAATAACTGCCTGTTGAGACGGATTATTACGTTTGATTCTTAAGGCTTCCATGATCTTAGTCTGAAAATCAGATCTGCCTCGAGAGATGATTTTAAATTGGTCGATCGAGACATTGTCAGTGCACGTTACACAAGAGGCGATGCGCTCTTTATGCACTTTTGGTTGTTTGGGTTTAAGTGCTCCCCGGCCCTTGTCAACAAATGTCTGGTTGGCATACCAATGTATGTCTGGTTTGCGTCACGCAAACAACTGAATTTATACACAACATACGAGAAGAAAGCGCAAAAGGAGTGGGCAACTTCAGTTGAAAATATTGGTGAACTTTGAATATAGGATGAATGTCACACAAAAATTTCTTTTTTTTATAAGTTAAGCTAGATTTCTTGCAAACCATGTTGAATATTTTCCTAAAAAGGATACACTAATAAAATACCTAAAATCTACTTCTTCAGGCGTGTGCTTTGGTTTATCAGCCATGAAGAATTGAAGATGTTTAAATAGGGCTCTGCTGATTCTCCATGCATTTTCAATAGTTTTATAAAATACTGATGTTTAAGACTTTATTGAAAAAATGAGAAGGAAATCCATTAAAATAAAACATGTTTTTCAATTTCTTAATTTCTTTCTTAAACAACTGATCATCAGAACACACCAAACGGGCACGAAATAACAGACACCATATTAAACCAGATTTCCACTTTTACGGCACAGAGCGTTATAATTTAAAAGTAAGCCAGTGCTGGTAAGTTTTCCCTCAAATCCAGGTGTCAAAAGAATTGTGTTTTCAATTTCAACATCTAAAAAAGCGATAGCATCATTAGATTTTTTCAAGTGTAAACTCGATATTTTTATGTTGCGAGTTTGTAAGAGGTTTAAACATTTTGAGCGCGACTCATCATCATTAAAAATTCAAGAAACATCATTGACATAACGTAAATACAGTTTGGGATAAAAATCACGATAAAATCGAAACCAAAAGATTTGAATTTTATACCTGGAAGGTAGGGCAAAACGGTTCAAAAATGGAAACCAATTTTCTACAAATTTTGAAATGAAAACTATTCTGTTTCATTGTCTGCTTATCACATTCCTTCCTGCCAAGATCATTCCAGGCCACCTTTCAAGTTTTCTAAAGTAAAAAAAATGGTCATGTTAAAGAGCCTACCACACCTAAATTAGATTGCAGGAAACTTGTTCAAGCAAATTCGGTTTAAACAAAAGGTATAATCATTAGCCTAAAGGAGCATTCATTCTGCTTGTACTTTTTACATGAAGGTCAGTAAGTATCAGTAAGTAAGTAAGGTCTCAAAATAATATTGCAAATGATTAGCATAAAAACGAATGTGAGCAGCTTAAACATCTTTAACTGTAGTTTTCATATCTGCGGTTGACAAAGTTGGAAGGTTTGCTTTTCTTTTGTAGTTTCTCATCGCCAATTGCCTGATGCAAGATTTTACGTCTAATCTAGGTTCCACAAACATTGAGATAACGCAGCATTTAGCCTTCAGCAAATAAGAAAAAAAAAGTAAACTAGTAACTGATCAGATTAGCATGGCATAGTCTAATTTGTAATCATTTAACAGCTTCCAGCTTAGTTGCTGGGCCTACCATTCAAAATTACATGTTTGATGATATATCTCTACTTGTAGCAACCGCAGACCACTGCCTAGTTTGTTAGGGATTTTTAAAACCCTTTAACTGCCACGCTTTTTTGATGCAGTTTTTCAGTATTTAGCTTGAGCAAGGTTTTGGTTTTGAACTGTAGTATTTTGAGAACGTTAACTGCCAGAAAAAAATCAAAATGTGCAAGTTGTTGCATTTTCAACAGTCTTTTTGAAATAGAGCTTCGGTAGAGAGTTTGTCTTGTTGAACCATAGGCATACGAAGCCGAGCAACGTGATCAGGTTTAACATCTTCAAGTTTATAACATATTATAGAAACACAAAACTACGCAACAAATTAAGTATATATCGAACGTTTTCGACATCACAAGATGTCGAAAACGTTCGATACTTAATTTGTTGCGTAGTTTTGTGTTTCTATATATGTTATAAACTTGAAGATGTTAAACCTGATCACGTTACTCGGCTTCGTATGCCTATTGCCTATGGTTCTTTTTGAAATGTTTAGAATTTTTTTTGTTTTCTTGAAAAGTTTGTTTAGAAAGTTTGTGTATTTTTTTTCTTGAAAAAGCCTTAAATGACTAAACTTTCTGACAAAATACAATTCTTTTTTTTGTTGTTTCCGTTTAGATATCTGAAAAAAAAAATGTTCAAACTGAGGTAAACTTCATCGCTAGGCCTATATGTCAGGCAAGTGCTAAGCTTTCCACACAAACGTTGTCACGGTGATGTTTATGCGTTATGAGAAGAACAAAATAAAACTTTGCACAAAAAATAAAAACTTTCTGTAAATGCAAAAATTAGAGATGTACCGATACCAATATTTTGGCCGATACCGATCCCGATATCACTTTTTTAGGCCGATACCGATATTTTGGCCGATACTTTGGTGTTACAAAAAGAAGCAATTTTGGTATTTGCAAGGAATTATATCAAATGCTAAGTTTTACCTTGTTTGCATAAAACTATTAAAAAAAGCTTTCAATTGGCATAATTTATTAAAGATTCAAGAATCCAATCTCAACCACATTGTTGTGTCATAATAGTACGTTTTAGTAATGAAAGGCCACCGTAATTGAGGAGTGGGGTATAAGGGAAGAAACATTACATCATAATAAAGTGTTTGCGCAAACTCTCCAAATAGGCTATCATAATTGATAATAAGATGTAAAATGTAAACCAAGTGATTTGTGTAGTTGTACAAAAACTATTTGACAAGTAATGTGCAACCTAAGGGCGCTTGTCGTGTGGTTGAAAAGCTTTTGCCAGGCCAAGACTACCCAGGTAGGCTCAAAATGAAAGCAATGGGACTACGAATCCTCACTAAACTAATCCATAAATGGTCTTGTTGCGCCTAAGATGACAACCTCATTGTGAAGAAAGGAGTGTCCTTCCCGGCTATCAGCACAAGGCTGAGCACTCATTAGTACAGCGAGCTGTTGCGATTCGCTAACCATAACGGTGTAGCTTCCACGCTAGCCATTTAGACCATCCAATCAACTATATGTTTCTCGGCAGCCGTTAGCTGCTGTTGAATTACTACATCCATTCACCGATCATGCCATCAGCACAGCACACTTCATGGAACATACTTGGAATGCAGCGTGGTGCGCCACCGACACCAAACTACATGGTTTTATACCCCACCCGGTGGCGCGCCCCCCTGGTATGGACCTGCCTCGGCCGACTTGGGTCAAGCTCAACAGAATCCGAACCGGAGTCGGTCGCTTCCATGCCAACATGCACAAGTGAGGTCTGGCTCCCTCATCGGCCTGCGAATGCGGCGCGGAGGAACAGACTGCTGACCATGTCTTTCTCAAATGTCCCATCTACAAGGCACCAAATGGAACGCATGGTATAGCAACGCTGGACGAAGCTACACTCACCTGGCTCTCCACCACCTGCCCTGAAATTTGATCTAGTCTCAAACGAAAGAAGAAGAAGGCAGCCGTTTTGTAGCAAGAATTTACATCGACAAGAATTGAAAGGTAAAAACGATGCAAAATTATACATTTTTGCTACCTGGGTAGTCTTGGCCTGGTTTTATCCTCTGCTGAGAGTAAAAAAGAAACACAAATGATAAATATTGGAGAAATTGAGTCTCCTTCACAACTTAAGAATCGAACAACGCAAATCTGCTGAAAGAAAACGTTTTGTTTGAGTGAAAGAATCACTGTAAGCAAACAATGTCAAAAGGTGCACGCATGAAGTCATGGGAGTGTGAGGTATCAAAAATTTGAACAGGTTATTTTTCTACTTCAATGTGATGTTAGTTACTACTTTAAAAAATCTATATATCTGGTTCTGCAGAAAATCCGCAGCAAAGGCCTTTTTTTACATGTTTAGTATCGGCCACAGTATCGGCCAAATTTTGCCGATGCCGATACCAATACTCAAAAAATAGCCGATATCACCGATACCGATGCCGATATATCGGTACATCTCTAGCAAAAATAATGAAAAAGGCAATATAACGCAAGAGAACAACTGCACGCCCAGAAAGCTGGTGCAAGAGAATTAATTAATAATTGGGCCTCTTTTTGTAAATGCTTGATAATTGCAGAAAAAATTTAAATACAAATCTAGTAAGTTAGTTTTTTCAAGTTTTAGAAAATACAAGTTTTTCTCTTTCTAAAAAGGTAAGACCCATGCAATTTGGAAAACAAATTATGGTGATTGCAAACAGAGTGTATTTTTTTAGAAATAAACACTTTTTTAAAATTGGAAAACGAAATTCGTTGGCGTTCAACACACGCAATACGAGGATAAAAGACGTTAAATCGTAGAGATAGAGATCATTATATTTATGACAAGCTTGAATTGTTTTGCGCCCTAGAGTAGAAGGTATTGCGACCCAAATTTGGGTCGCAACCTACTATTTCCAGACTGTTGAGTCACATTATTAATTGAACAGATCACTGGTACAACATCGCCTGATGAAAAGCTTAATCAATTGAAACGTCACAAAAAACATATATTCAAACCATGCAGCCTTGCAAAGATTGATTAAACGACAAAATACAAATATATGTGATCGATAGTTCACTAGGGGAGATGTTCCACCAACGGACAGGGTACGACCAATGGACCACCGTTCTACTTCTTAAAATAAAAGTTGGAAGCACGAAAAATGTTATTGTGGTATCGAGATTAACCTTTTTGGTTTTGGAAATCTTCCTTGCCGGGACCTGTGATTTTTTTTCTTATTGTTATGAAGGAAAGTATGGTTTACAAGGTAGAAAGTAAAATTTGAACATTTTTCTTCTGCAATTTTTTTCACCCATCGGTTTATTTTTTCACGACTGTTTTTTGTTTGCTGATTGCTTATTCATTGATTAATGAAATTGCAATGAGTTAAATGTTTAAATTTTATCCATCATTAAACTAGGCCATAAAATCCAAGAACTATCATGCATGTGACCAACGGACCACCCACTTGTTCGACCATTGGGTCACTAGCTAATTGTTCAACAATGTCTTCCTTTATGTATTCAGACTAAAGATGTCAGAAATTAAAACAACTAGCAATAAAACAAAGTTGTTTAGTTCGGAAAATCTTAACAAAGCTGTCGAAGATGTTTTGAAACAAAATATTTTTGTTCGAAAGTCGGCGAAAAAATATGATATAGGCTACCACGAACAACGTTCGCTCGTTATGTTAAAGAATAAATCAATGGATAGTGAGAAAACTACTGCACCAACAGAACACCCGTGGCATCTACAAAACGCCTGTCTGATATCTTAAAGGTTTCTGCAACTTTAAAAAAATATGAGATTTAAAAGGAATAAAATAAACACCAAAAACACTTGAAGCTCATATTATGAAATTGAATATGAAAATATGAAATGAAATTTCATAATAAAAATGCTTATTGCATAATAAAAATGCTATTGCTTATGTTGTTGTGTTGTTTGTATGTTGTTCATGCATTAAATAGTCCAAAATATGCTCCAGTGCATCAGCTTTTTGCCATGTAGAAGTGACCCGTTGGTCGAATAGCAGTGGCCCGTTGGTCGTATAGGGGTTTGACCAACGGGGCACTTTTTATTATCATTTAAAAGTTAATTTTCGGCAGTTAGTAGTTGGAAAATTAAGAAACTTTTCTGGCTGAATATACCAGGGTATGTAACCTACTGTTATGCCAAAAAAGAAGGACGCATGACCTTTGTATGGCCAGAAAATAACAAATATGTGAAAAATGACCCGTTGGTGACACATCTCCCCTACTATTTGATTTCTTCGCTGTATATCATTACGGTGCAACCTCACATGGTTAGCCGTGTAGTCGTTCAACGGAGCAGATATTCCATCCTCAACGTAGGGCCGTTGTCGGTGCACGAACCGACAATGAGACGAAAGTATCTACCGGTCACGGGAGTTGGAAACAGATTTGTAACGTGAGTATCTCCATCAACCGCGTTCGCATGGAAAGTCTAAGAAAACAAATAGCCAAGAATATAAAAACTTATCTCATACATTCAACCTGCAGTTGAATATGCGTCGTAAAATATGGTGCCCATTAATACAAAGGATATAGCCAGGGATAATTTAAGGATAATTTAGGATAATTAAAAAGGATAATTTAGGCTTCTGGCTGTCTAGTCTAGGGGTATGACTTCCTACAAAAAGCAAACGAATTAAATAGAATCATACATTTTATTGTTTATCAATATTACAAGTTTTAGTATTCGGGGAGTTGAGAAAATTGACTAACTAATCTAGTTTATTGAGACGGGTGTCGGATGAGTGACATTCTCCCGGCTTGAATTTAACCTTCTCGTTCTAAAATTCAGTCCGTTCGTTTTGCCAGTCTAATTTCGAATGCCTGTCCTTTTCAATTCCCCGCTTACTTCATAAAATACCGGTAGAGCCTTTTCATCAATAACAGCTATCGTAAGAATCAAGGGAAACGCTATACCGGTTTCATAGTTATGTCGCATTAGAAATACAGATGTGTTGAGCTAGATTCTGTGTGAGTGGCGTTTGTTAACAGGAAGCTTGACTTATGTTCTGTGAGAGCGTTAGGTTTTGAATTTGCAGCATTGAAATGCACTTTGCAATACTGATAATTTTCGGTTAAATGTTAAAATATAAATTTGTTAGTTAAAAACATGATACATGTTACACACTTCCCTCCTTACGGCAAAAATAACAGATAAGTAATATTACAACTACTCGGTTATACATGATGCAATAATATATAGGTGTGTGGTTATAAGATATGTTTTTTACAAAGAAAATTGACAATTGTAGGCTAACAAATGCTATAGGGGAAGACACATGACCCCCCTCCTTTCGTGGGATGAGGAGATTGGACGCACACATAAGTTAACAAGTAGTCGATAACGTGATTGCAGGGATAACAGTCGTTTATCATGAGAGATAAGGCGATGTCTTAAGTTCCCTGGGAGCCATTTTGGCTTAGTAGGCTACGATATCCAATAATTGCAGGACTGTAATAGGCTACAGTAATTGCGGTTACAGGGGTAACAGTCGTTTATCATAAGAGATAAGGCGATGTCTTAAGTTCCCTGGGAGCCATTTTGGCTTAGTAGGCAAGACAGCAGTGGCTGAACTAATGGCTTGGGTACAGTTTTACCTCTTGTCCAGGAGGGATGCAGTTTTACCTCATGCTCAGGAGGATCTATGAGTTGGGTACAATTTTACCTCTTGTCCAGGAGGGATGCAGTTTCACCTCATGCTCAGGAGGATTTATGGGTTGGCAGCTGCTACGTTGCTGCGTCATTCTTGAGTAAGTATTACGAATAGTTTCAAAATAAAATGCACAAATATAGTAGGCTATACACTATACAGGCAGGTGAGTGTCCTTGACTGTTCATGCCCCGTGTCCGGGGAGATAGGACTTGACACTCATAGAAGCAAACCATAATAGTAATAGGATAGCGGTGAGCTACGCGTGCGCGAAGGTTGTGCGAGACTGAGATGGCGTTCATACGAGTAATGTCTTTGAGGACCAGATATGCTATTGAGTTCGAGCAATGTTGAGTTCGAGACTATGACAAGCAGTGCTGATGAGCAGTTCAGTTTATGTCTGTTGACGGATGATGAGCAGTGAGCACGACATGAATGAGTAGTCAGCTTGTAAGGTCGCAAGCTGTAAAGCAGACGTCTTGAGCAGCTGGATGCTGGATAGACAGTGCAACTGTGGTGCACGTCGGTGTGTCGCAAGCAGCAGTGCTTGTTGTGTGAAGAAGGCTTGAGTGCGTAACAATGCAACTACGCGTGGTGTCGCAATGTAGCAGTGGACATGGGATTGACCATGTTGAAAGGTAACGATGCAGCTTCGGTGCATGTTGGCGACTATGAGGTTAGCCGAGTTGACGTCGTCTGCGCAGAGCTTCTTTAACCCATATCCTCCTGAATCAAAATTTTTTTGCAATTTTTTGTATGTATATTATTTTTAAGGTATCTTAACCAAATTGAACAATATTTTTGAAAAAAAAATTTGGGGGGGACAATTATCAACAATTTTTGGCCTGTCAGTTTAAACTGACGTTAGGAGCAGGAGGGGGCATATAAAATAAATACAAAAACGTTTTCTCAGTCAGTGTTTAGTCTAATACGTATTCAACCAAAGCAGTAATGGAAAAGGACAAAAAAGTCAAGAAATCACTACATGTTAAGGAATCAAATAAATGTTGCAGTATCAAAAGATAGGAATGTTCTTGGTTGATTCAACGTCTGGCGATATTGATTTATCGTAAAAATGTACTTTTATTGGCTTGAAACTATTTCGTCTCACATGTTCACCCGGCTTGAGTTCAGCTGAAAGAGCCCAATTCTGACATCATCTATTTCTTGTGGTACTCCATAAAACACTGAGGATGTAGGCCAACATTGCAGGTTTCACAAAAATAAAGAGATGTTCCAGAACATCCTGGTTTGGCGCAGCGGCGTTGCTTCCCTTTTATGATCCAGTGTTGGGCAGTGCTGTATATTTTATATGGGGTTGCGGAGATGCCCTGGGTCCGGAAACAGTATATCTGAAACATCTTTTCGATAAAGCTGGTGGTAACTTTCAACAACTGCTCTTCTGAAGCCCAGAGCATCTAAACAAATTTCACCAGCATTGGTGTTGCGATGGCAATGTATTTGAAAAGCATTGTTGACTGCCATATCAATACAAAAACGAAATAATGGCCACCACCATTTTTTGCTTCTCAAGTTGATCATATGCTTTGAAACATGTTGATCAAAACGGTCAACACCACCCATGTGTTGGTTGTAAATGTGTATTACATTTGGCTGCTGAATATCAATCTTTTTTCTCTCTTGCTTACTATATCATATCGCTTCGCTTTTTGCAGTGGGTCTTTTCCTGCAAAGGTTGACAGAACATTTACTACTTTTCTGTCTTTCCATCGGATAGCAGCAATGTTATATTGTGATGTCTCCACAGCAACATCCGAGGCACCTCTGTGTAACTTGTCAACTTCGTTAACACGCTTGAGGGGAGGATTTTCTATGCGGTTAACTCTGGCTGTTCCTGTAGCTGCAATAGACTTTTCACGAAGGTATCGCAGAAGTCCCGGACTTGTGAAAAAGTTGTCCATAACCACATGATAGTTGGAACTGGACTCGCTTTGTGGAGGTAGATGTTGCATCAAATGAGATTTTTTTTGTCGTATCCAGACTTACACCCGGTGGTTGAAGATTGAGATTAAGTGGACGGGAAGGCAAGGAAGCCAATCTTCGTGTCCACCTTCAGGCATGTCTTTAAATGTCTTGCCAAAGACACAGCTACATGCTCTTGAGCGGTGTCGAACCGGCACCTCGTACTCTTCCAGCTGGGAGTCTTTTCCTGCATGAGGGCGGAATTGTACGCAGTAGCCTAACGGCTTCACTAGCACCCACAGCTTATAGCTAAACTTTATAGGCTTCCCATGAATGTATTGTTTTGCGCCATGTTTCCCAAAGTATGGTACCATGCTTTCATCCACACTCACATGTTGTTCAGGTTTGTAGTTTGCAAGGCATTGTTTGTTCACTGCATCAAAGAATGGCCGGAGTTTGGAAAATTTGTCACTTTTGTCTAATTGCTGGTTGTCAGAGAGATGAAGAAATTGCTTACATTCTTCAAATACATTTTTTGTCATCAGTTCAGTTACCATTTGGTTGTTGGAATCCTTTCGCCTCTGCCAATACATCTCTTGTCATGACATTTGAGTATATCCGCTTAACAGAAGGATCGCTATAAATGATTTCAACTTTTTAACGTCATTGTAAATGTGTGATTGCCTTTTTGCCTGGCATACTTATTTGATTCCATCTGGAAGAGTACGCGATCCAATTCAGCATTAGCCAACAACTGTCTACCACATAGATTGTTTGGAAAACAATCCATTTCACCACCATCATCTTCATCTGTATCCATGCCATCATCTTCAGGAGGAAATATAACTAAATTTGCTTTAGACACGACTTCTGATATTGATTCTTCATCAGTTTCTAACCTTTCAAAAGCTTCCAATGCTTCAAAAACTGTCAATTTGTTGCTATCATGCATATGTTTTGCCATTGCTATGCTGTATGAAATCAAAAGATGTATGATATATCACTACTTTTAACTTCAAAATGAAACAGTTATACCATATTATGTTCACCAATTGACCTAGATTAAGTTTTCATTTGCTAATATATCAACGTTTTGCTTGAGAATCAAAATGTTTGCAAAATATATAACCCCTAAACTCAACTATTCTGCACATAATTTCTAAAATCATTTACTATTTACATGCTCCCTTCTGCCCCTAGCGTCAGTTTAAACTGACGGAAGCGGAAATGGTACAAAACTTAAACAAACAATTAATTTCTTCTAAGTATGCAAAATATGGATACAGCAATGTTAGCTCTAACTAATTTCGTGGTTTATGTCATCATAACGCGATCCAGTAAAAATTGACACCGCTATAATTTCGAACAACAAAAAATATCCATTTTGGAAATTTGATCCGTTATATCCAGTCGAAGGATAAAACGGAATTTCACTAAATGTGCTATGGTGTTAGGTACAGACCTTACGAACCTCATAACATACTAACTGGGTTTCGACAAAACGATTTGTAATCTAGAAACCATCTAAATGTGCTGTCAGTTTAAACTGACGGTAGGAGGATATGGGTTAAGTAAAGGCATCTCTGAATAGAGGCATCTCACGTGGAGGTAAGTTGATGGGGGCCACAGTGTGGTGGCGATAGAGAATTCTGTCGTGTCATCCGTCATAGTGCTGTAGTCTCTCAAGGTCTCTCGCATCTCATCTAGCAGCAACAGTGTGGTGAGGGGTGCATCTGAAAAAAGCGATACAGAGTAGCATCCGCAAGATACATGTAATAACTAAGGTACGTACATGGTAGTATAACACAATAACAAAAAATATAGCATAAAATTGTTGAAACCACTAGGCGACATGATTTAGTCATGGTAGCAAATGCCAGCTGATGAGGTTCTAGAAGCTGTTCAAGTGTGAAAACAGGCAGGAAAAATTGATAGACTGATGTAAGTGTGTAGGCTAAAATGTGATACAATACAGGGGATGCAATGTCAGTGAATGAGCGAAGTCGTTGATAACGAATAGCTTAGTTAACGTATAGGCTAGGTGAAATAATGAGCACCTAAAATTGTAATAAAATGCAGTGAAAAACAGGTGATGATGCGATATCAGTGAATGAACAATGTCAGTGAGACATGGCGTAGCTTGACGTACGATATGTAAAAGCGGTAAATAATAACATAGAATAAGTGGGAATACTACGTAACATGACAGTGTCATGGCGTAGGCTAAGCTTACGGCTAATAGGGTGAATGTAACAGGAAACAATAATGGTTCAATAGAACATACCGAGATAAATCGTTAGGCCTGGCTAGTATGTTTTTTAGTGGTTAATCAACGTTTGAACGACGTGTGATGAATGGTACTGTTTTATTGATCTAAGTAAGCTACGTGGCAGCGCTTTTGCGTTATCAAGAGATAAGAGAATTTACATGGCCAAATGCCAACCAAGTTTTTGCACACAAAGTTCCATATTCAGGGTAAATAACTGTGCATATACTGCAATTCCAAACAAAAGAGAAACAGCGGCTAAATTTGCTAAACAAATTCTCTCAAATCATGTTAGCTCCTAATAATTATAAAAAAATGGGGGGAACGATAACAACCTTATGTGTCCAGGCGGTTTCACATGATTTCCCCTTTCCTTTGCCCCAGGGAGTTGCACGAACTGATAGCTTCAGCTGAGAACGTATAAGGGTACCAAAGTGTCTCCTAGCCGGAGTAAAAAGACGCACAAAAATTACGATGGTTGCTTGGGAGCGAAACCACAACGCTTTGCAGAGCGGTGCCTGCACGTCTGTATAAAATAAGATTGGGACGGGGTGTCCTGCAATCTGCGATGCCGAGTAAGGCAAAATAAAAGGAATATTAAAATGAGCTAAAAATTCAAGTTACATTTGACACTGTGAATTTTAAACAAAAAATTACATGGTTATGTTTCCCTGAAACGGCAACTTGTTGGTAATTACTAATCAGTGAATCTAATTATTCTAATGTGAACGTTTAAAAATATTAAAAGTGGCAAATGGCGGTTTGGCATGTAAATAAATTGTTGACATCGGCGTCTAAATGGGCTGTCTGCCGCTGAACAATTCGCTTTATTACTTTCCATGAGCAAACAACAAAAATCAGTTACGTTTGACAAGCAATAAATTGCCGGCGTTGCGCTTAAAAAGTATAGTAGGCTACACAAAATTTATTGTCGAACTAACGTGTGAAATGTTATCAAGTAACATGTTTTTAAAAGGTATTTACTATTTATGATAAAAATTGTAGCATAGGGTACTTACCAGATTTTTTTATAGCTAGTTTGGAAAATCTTTCTAAACTTACTTGTTTGAGTGGCACCAATGTGGTAGGCTAACTCTTAAACTTTATGAAAATTGAATGAGGCTGTTCACCAGGCATTAAATTAAATAATAGGAGATGTTCTACTGGTGCAAATTGAGCTAAACTATCACAAGATGTATACAGTGACAATTTGCTTTTATTCCGACGTTTCGTCAATCAGACACGACTGACTTCTTCAGGGGCTAGACCAGGTAGTGACTACCTGTCTAGCATGGCAAAACACAGGACCATGTTGTTGAAACCAACTAAACACGCAAAATGAAAATTCAATTCTAGACAAAATTAGTTTGAATTAAGTTAGAAAAAAGGAAAGATTTAAATTTTAACAATTAACAACCCAGACAAAAATCTGTCATTTTCACATCTACCCAACGTCCGCAGACGTTGAATCAATGTAAAAATGATGGATTCTGCTGTCAGGGAAGAAACTGAAATACTGACAAGAGAGGAGGATGAACGGCATGAGTCATGATGAAACGAGTTTAAAAAACGCACTACTGCACAGTTTTACAATCAGCGTGAAACCAATTTAAAAAACGTAAAATAACCACTTACAATAGTTTTTTGTAGATAGCAGGAAAAGAGATGCCATCATTGCGATTCATTACATGAGGCTTTTGATTGATGAACCAACTTTCAGAAAACACTCGCTTTCTATAATCACTTTCAATTTCTTGTGATGATTGTAATTTAATTTATGTTGGCCAAACAAAACGAGATCTTAAATCTCGCATTAATGAACACAAAAGAGCTTTCAAATATCAACGCCCGGAACATTCTGCTCCTTGCATGCATGCCATAACTTCAGACCATAGAATAACTTGGAGCAATTCTAAAATTCTAAAAGTTGAAAGTGATTATAGAAAGCGAATGTTTTCTGAAAGTTGGTTCATCAATCAAAAGCCTCATGTAATGAATCGCAATGATGGCATCTCTTTTCCTGCTATCTACAAAAAACTATTGTAAGTGGTTATTTTACGTTTTTTAAATTGGTTTCACGCTGATTGTAAAACTGTGCAGTAGTGCGTTTTTTAAACTCGTTTCATCATGACTCATGCCGTTCATCCTCCTCTCTTGTCAGTATTTCAGTTTCTTCCCTGACAGCAGAATCCATCATTTTTACATTGATTCAACGTCTGCGGACGTTGGGTAGATGTGAAAATGACAGATTTTTGTCTGGGTTGTTAATTGTTAAAATTTAAATCTTTCCTTTTTTCTAACTTAATTCAAACTAATTTTGTCTAGAATTGAATTTTCATTTTGCGTGTTTAGTTGGTTTCAACAACATGGTCCTGTGTTTTGCCATGCTAGACAGGTAGTCACTACCTGGTCTAGCCCCTGAAGAAGTCAGTCGTGTCTGATTGACGAAACGTCGGAATAAAAGCAAATTGTCACTGTATACATCTTGTGATAGTTTAGCTCAATTTGCACCAGTAGAACATCTCCTATTATTTAATCTTAAACTTTATATTACATATGTTAAATTAAAGGTTTAATAAGTTAATTATATTAAGACTGTCTGATTATCTCTTAAACTTCTATATATTTTCACTATGGTACACTAAACCTTATTCACAGAGTTAATCAGAAGTAGGCTAATCATTTTTTGTTTGGACGAGCCCCCAGTGTAGGGATTTTACGTGTCTGACGAGCCCCCAGTGTAGGGATTTGCCTCTTCTAAGTCCCCAGCGTGGGGTTTTACTATCTAACTGTCGTATTATTTTTTTCAAGGAAAATAAAAAAGATATTAAAAAAGGCTAATTTAAAGGGATTTTGAGAGACTCTAAATCTCTAATTAAAAAAGGATAATTTAACAGGATAATTTAGGCTTCTGGCTGTCTAGGGGTATGACTTCCTACAAAAAGCAAACGAATTAAATAGAATCATACATTTTATTGTTTATCAATATTACAAGTTTTAGTATTCGGGGAGTTGAGAAAATTGACTAACTAATCTAGTTTATTGAGACGGGTGTCGGATGAGTGACATTCTCCCGGCGTGAATTTAACCTTCTCGTTCTAAAATTCAGTCCGTTCGTTTTGCCGGTCTAATTTCGAATGCCTGTCCTTTTCAATTCCCCGCTTACTTCATAAAATACCGGTAGAGCCTTTTCATCAATAACAGCTATCGTAAGAATCAAGGGAAACGCTATACCGGTTTCATAGTTATGTCGCATTAGAAATACAGATGTGTTGAGCTAGATTCTGTGTGAGTGGCGTTTGTTAACAGGAAGCTTGACTTATGTTCTGTGAGAGCGTTAGGTTTTGAATTTGCAGCATTGAAATGCACTTTGCAATACTGATAATTTTCGGTTAAATGTTAAAATATAAATTTGTTAGTTAAAAACATGATACATGTTACATGTTCACATATTTGCATTGTTTTTTGTAAATATCTCGATGAATAGATAATTTAGTTTTTCTCCATTTGTGTTCAAGCTTTTTTCGAATTTGTTTTTCTTTCTTGAGTTCCATAGTAAACCAGAGAGAATTTGTTCTGAGTGTGAGCAATTGGGAGCAGATGGGAGCATGATCATTAGAAATAGATTTAAGAGTTGAATCATACAATTTTACAAGTTCTTCACAAGAACAGTTCAATTTTAAAGATTGAAAAGCAAGAGAGACATCAGAAACAAAATCTTTATCAATAATGTTCTTCCATTTGCGAAATTTTACTTGCTTCTTGGGACGAGGTGGTTTGTATAGGTTTGTTTTTAATATTAATGCAAAATGGTCAGAAGAGAAAATACCCTGAACATTGGTCAGACATGGATCAATGACTAGTGGTTTATCAACAACAATGTTTGTATGACATCGCACTAACATGAAGTCTAGTGTGTGACCTTTTGCATGAGTTGGATCATTGATCAATTGTTTCAAACCAAATGTAGATGAAATATTGTTAAATTGCACAACATCCACTGAACCAATATTATCAAGATGCAAATTTTTATCTCCAGTAACAATAATTTCATTATTACATAAAGACAATTGTTCCAAATAGTTAAACCACTCATTAAAAAATATGCTTGTTTTAAATCCATTCTTTATGGAGGGAGGAGGTCGATAAATTACACAAATTAATACTGGAATATTACCATGCTTTGAAATACATTCCATATGTTCAAACTGAGAAAACTGATAGCTAGCAAAAATTTGACTCTTGTCAAGTTTGGCAGAGACATTGTACAAAAAACCTACACCACCACCACGCTTTCCTTGAGATCTGGGAACATGCAAAATGTCATAACCTTTAGCAGTGATGTTACTTAACACATGACCATCAATTGAACTTCCTAACCAAGTTTCAATCAGGGCACACACATCAATTTTGGAGTCAAAAATAAAGTCAGTTAAGGAAAGTGATTTATTATTGATTGATCTTATATTTAAACATCCAATAATTAAGGGGGAGTGAAGTTTACTAGAAGTGGGAAAACGTTGGACTGGAATTAGGTTAGTTAAGTTCAAGTCCCTTTGTTTTCGATGAGAAGTTATAGGCCTACCAGATGACTTTGTACATACAACTGAAATTGGTCTTCGGAAACACTTTCCTGCTTTCTTTCCTCTTCTGGTTGGCTTAATCCTGTTGATTTTCAATTTTAATAACTCATTTCAAGCTGTTTTCTCTAAACTGTACTTTCCACTTGATAGATTTTTTACTTGTAACAAACTGCATCCTAAATAAGTGTACTGCTGCTTTCTTGATTTTAATTTTCCATGCTCAAGGTCTGCTGCAGCCATAAGATAGCGCAAAAACAGAAGCCAAAAGTTAAGTCCGAGAAATCCATAGGATATTTCAGAGCAGCTTCATAAACTTTGAGCAGTAAGGCAATGCGAGGTACCAGGTGGTAAAGTCTTGTCATTGATGTTCATTTCCACCTAACGCTGTGCCTCCTAGTGGTGGCAGAAGACTGTCGTCACGATTTCACTTTTGCTAAGCTTCAGTTATTATTGATGGAGGTATTCTGATGAGGCCGTCATGCCTTGGCTCAACGTTACCGCTAAAAATTTCCAGCCTTTAGACTTAGAGGAATGCACAATGGCCAAGTCAGTCATTTGCCTAGCCTACATGCCGTTTGTTGTATTACAAGTGGCAGATCACGGAAATCTGCCATGACCTACAGCTTATGTACGAAGTACATGTAAAAAAAAACAGTGAAAAAAGGGGTGCAATGACTACTATTGACTAGTCTCTGTGGAACACAACCTGCCAGGTTTTTTAGCTGTGGCTTTGTGGTTCTAACTGCTTGCGGAGCTGTCTCTTCACGACTGCGGTGCTGGATAGATTTCATAGCTCACTTAGTACGTGCTATCTGAAAATTTTACTTGAGGAATTTTGTATCAGTTTAATTGGACTTTGCAACGCTCAGAAAAATAGGTTAAAACATCTTGAAAATTGATATATGCCTAACTTATTGGTATATAGCTATTAGCTACTGTTGTAGTTGACATTACTTTACGTTATATGGATGTACTACATAGCCAGCGTCAAAGCAACAATAATAATAATATTATGGTTTTATTATTGTCGCTCTACAACTGCTGTGGTCTTCTAGCGACATGGCTCATTTTTAATTTTATAACAGGTTTACGATGTCATCACATTATCACCGGACTTATTCTCACAGCGTTATGTAAGAAAGAACACAATCGGTACCGTTTTTAAAGTCTTCTGTTTGACCCGACCTTAGATCTACCAGCACAAGAGCCGAACGCGCTTACAACACGGCCAATGTGCTGGCAAATCAAAGCAACAAGACCTCATATGATTTTGCAATGGATTACATTCGTATTTACGCGTTGTAATCAGTCAACGTTCTGTACCACGTTTCTAATTTTACATTCTCTACCTTGCCTTACTATAATTATATTGGATTGCTTTCGTAGTCAATTTGAGCAAGTGTAAAAAGTCTGTAGCCTTCATTTTACTTGGTTCGCCAACAATGCTGTGTACTCCACTACGACAGTCCGTCTGTCAATACTGCCTAAACTTATTCTATTTTTTTTGTTTATGAAAATACAGCCACCGTAGCGTTTCAATTTATAAAAATCTTGATGAAAGATGCTATGATGTTTAAAGAAAAGTTTTTATCCGGATAAGATTGATCCAAAAAAGGTAGTCATCCCTAGTAATGAAATTCTTGCAATAAAATCAAACTCACGTAAAGTCATGATAAATACTGCATGAGATGATAGGTATTAAGGTAACACAAAAGGAACTTACTCTCACACCTCCTGTAAAATTCTGAATCACTTTCAACTGATCGGGAGAATTTCCATACGATATCGTAAACCCGGATACCCAACAAGCATGATATATCGCATGACCTTGAGTTATCAATCCAACAATCAGTCAACAGTTACCACTCCTCCAACAAATCAAACCCACGTGAAGCTATTATAAATAGTGCATGAGATGATAGGTATTAAGGTAACACGACAGGAACTTACTTTGACACCTCCTGTAGGTTTCTCAATCACTTTCAACTGATCGGGAGAATTTCCATACGATATCGTAAACCTGGATACCCAACAAGCATGTATCAAATGGCCTTGGGTTATCACTCCAACAACTCGGGTAGGAGTGAGAAAGTCAACTTGAAGCCAAGCTCCCTTATCTGTAAAACAAAAGCTTTTTAGACGCATGTTTTGCAAAAAGGCACGATGCATCCATAGCAGCGAAACATAGTTAGTTGGCATTATTATTATCAAGAGTAAGAAACTAAATAGCAACAAAATTGGTAAATTTTGTGTTTCCCAAAACCGTTGAAGCAGAATAAAGATAAAACCTGCAAACGACAAAGTTATTGACCTGCCTTTGAAATATGATCCTCAAGAACACATTGTCATGCAAATCCAGAATTTCTTAACCTGAAGAAAATTTACCTGGAGATAAATTTATGACTGTTTCTCTCATAAGAAAAGCTTATACCGCCTTTACGCGATTGCAACACGCATGAGTTGTGCTAAAATTGACAAGCTCTCGTGTTTTTCAACTACGAGAAGAAATCAAACAGTTTTTGGTTGCGCACAAAAAAATGATCTTTCGTTAGCATGTGGTGGAAACGGATTTGATATGTACTTAGCTTATCTTGCTGAATAGAAGCAACTTTTCACTATGATAGGCCTATGCACGATCGTATAAGCGTATTTTGGAAAAGATCTCATAACTTCAAAAATACTTACGTGGCGTTTTGGGATGCCAAGTTCCCCCTCCAGTACCTGGAAGTACTCGATCCAATCGAGCATAGTGAGGTAACCATAACCTGCCGTGGAAACTTGAGGCAGTAATTTGACAGTCTTTGATTCGTCCGTCTTTTAATCCAGCCTCGCATCTTTGTTCTGTTATAACGAGGTTTAACAAACACACTGATCGTTGTTGCAGTATTGCTTGTGTTAAATTGGTTTTAAATATTAGACATTTATATTGTTTACAACTTGTCTTACGGACGCTTTGGCTACAAGGTTGCATCAAGAAAATAGTCCATGAGGCTTTATAAAAAGTTTTGGAAATCTTATGGCTAGCGCCAACACTAGTCGGTAACGAAGCGCAAATACGCGCTGCACTAATCGGCCTAAGTACTCAACTTTGCATTTGCTTATTGGCAAAGCTCTTTATTTTATACAATATTATGCAAAAATGTTATTGCTTTACCTTCTTGCTCAGAGGCGACTGAATTGGTCATTTCATTTTTAAGACGTGAAACTGTTGATTGAAGTGCCAGCTTTGTACATTGGAGAGATTTCATGATTAAGTCCTGTTAGGCACAACGAGTTATTAAGTTTAATTTCGGCTTGCTATATTTATGTACAACTGTACATTGTACAGTCCGTAAAAGTATATTTCTGATTGTAGCCGTGACGCTGTATTAAGCGTGACCAAGCGTTAGCCCAATAACTGATTGTTCAATGTTCATCCGCCGCCTATTAGCTTAATGTGCAATAAAATATGATGTATCAGCAGCAAAAGAAAAACCGTATAGGTGTGACAGTTATTAACTTTATTAAGAGTCGCGCACTCAATAGGCTGCCCGTATTTTTGAAAATTTAAGAGGTGAAATAAAATCGGAGTTAAAAACTCTTTTACTGCATCGTGAAGTGAGGTGGCTTTCAAAAGTTAAAGCTTTAAAATGGCTAGCCAATTAACGTTGAAAACCAAAATCGTGATTTTTTCAACAGAATTAAATTCAGTCTTGGTCCACCATTTTCGCAATGACCTAGCTTTTGGAATTATACCATTGAAAAACTGAACGAATTTAATTTATCTCTCCTAAGAGAAGACATCGATATTTTGCATTGAAATCTAAAATTAAAGCGTCCATCAAAAAATTGAACATCTGGAAACAAATATTTTAAAATAATTTATCTGAAATGTTCTCACTTCGCCTACCGTTCCAGCCTAAACAACATTGAAACCGCCTTGAGACCTGCATTAACAAACACTGAGCCATAGCTGGACTTGCTTTGTGGCAGAAAGCAGTCACACCTATCACACTGAATAAATGTGTTTGCTTTTTTGTTTTGTTTCCAGTAGGCTGCCCATAGGCTTCGTTGTTATGGTCAGAAATAAATAAAAACAAACTGAACTGAGAACGGTTAATTGTTTTTGTTAGATTTAAGCTTTTCAATAAATATCACAAATGTATATTTCGCACTGTTCGTCGTTTTAATTGTAAGGGGCCACGAAACATTTTAGGAGATTAAAAGGGGTCGAGAGCAAAAAAGTTTGGGAAGCCCTGGGCTAGAATACAAGTATACCAGAAGAGTAGTTATAGCAATATGTACGCTATACGTAAAACAGTGTTTGCTTCATAATTGGACTAGTCGTGCATGTTCGCTTTTTTTAGTCGTTTTCACATTTTGTCTTGCTTATTTCATTCATGTGTAGCATAGTTCGGTTAATAAACATCGTATTGCAGTACTAAGCAATTTTTTGTTTTGATCGTTCTACAATGGCAGTGTTTTATGAGTGTGTTTAGTGTTCATTTCTGGAAGCTATGCCGTTGCAAAGCAGACGCTCAGCCTATGTAAATTTTCTACAAAACTGTAAAAACTACCCCATTGAGGAACTCAGACGAAAACAATAATCGGAAAATAAAAAAAGAATCTTTTTATATGAAACGTTCTCACCACTCGGCCATGCAGCCGGCATTATACGATGGAATGCGCAAAATTACACCTATTTTATGTTTTGTCGTATCCAGGCTAATGTCCGGTAGCAAAAAAATTCTGTACATTATAATCATGTAGGTAACATAATCATGTTAATATAGTGTTTGAACAATACTAACTATACCTCATTAATCTCATTAATTAATCTATACCTCATTAAGGAAGGTATTTTGTAAGAAATCCGGTGAGAGATTCTCCAACTTAAGGAAACTCAATAATTTGACGACATATTTTTCACGTGCCGTGACGTCATGCTTTATCCAGCCAATAAGAGCGCAATAAAGGTTTTCTTCAGTGGGCACCTGACCGGAGATGATAAAAAATGATTAGATTTAAAAACGACAATATTCTGACATTAACCTAACCGTTTAGTAGGAGCGGTCTACCTGACGTCAGCACAACAGCGTTCAGCGAGCATTGTGTTTCGCTAACCATGCCCGCGTAGCTTCCACGCTAGCGATCAAGAATTTTACAAAGACACATGAGAAACCTAACTAACTTGTGACTGGTTTTCGCGGCAACACGGGCGATTTCAACTGCTGTGTGGGTCAGTGATAAGAGTGTCCGTCTTTCAATCGCGGGGGTTTATGACCTTAGCTTTGGTCATGCCAAAGACTTTTTAAAAATAGTATCAAGTCCTATTCCTGCTTGGCACTCAACAAAGAAACCCAGAGTGATAATCTTAAGGAGGTGTGACATATAATTGTAAGCAAGTTCCCTATGGAATATGCTTGTTTACAAAAACACGGTTGACCGTACACAGCTGAAACACTACAGATTTTAAAAACACAAAAGTTGGACGGCAGCCTAGATTAGATGTGCTTATTCATTGTTTACATAAAATTCGCAGCACTGGGAACAAAAATTATATAAAGTGGTTCGCAGGCCACATTTAGCACAACCCTAGACTTTACACACCTGTTTTTCTTGCAGTTGCATTAATTCAGAAACCTGGTCAAAATTCAATTTGTTAAATTCTTCTTCTTCAATGATAGTCTGAAAATTTTCAGCAGTTACAGCATCAGCTTTTTTAGCAAGTTCTTCGATGTCGTATCGTTTTGCATAGGCACGAACGCTTAAACAGTTGGTGGCATCGATTTCGTCAAGCAGAAATGCAACACAATAGTCTTTTAAATCTAAAGAATACATTAGAAAAATCTTTAAAAGAAACAGTAGGATCAGGAAGGAAGAGTCATAATTTTGATGCAAATAGTATCTAGAGATACTTACATCTAACTAAATTTCCAGTCAATACAAAACTTTACCAAAAATTAAATTTTACATGCATTTAACATCATATTAAAAGATATCACTTACATGGAATCTCCATATAATTCGAAGCTTCCAACAAATCATAAACATTGTCACTGGTTATTTCCACGTCACAAGTATACATAAAATTGAGTACAATTTCCATGGTTTCTTGACTGACCTCTTGAATGTTAGCCTTGTTTTCATATTTTTCCTTCATCTGTGCAAGACACTGTTAATTTTTTTGAATTAAAAACAGTTCAGTTATTTTTCTTTCATGAACGAACGCTACCAATTGCGCTACCGTAAAATGGCTAAAACATTACAGTCAATAAAAACAACATAACAAGATCCCACAGTGCACAGTTCTAACATGGATCCTGAATTTATTTGTTAACCTAGTTTGCAGTAACAATTATCACGTCCCTCTGTGTTGCTGTTTATTTATAATCGTTCGTAGTCAGCACCAACATAACACAGCAACACTTACTTCAGCTCTCAGCAATTTGTCAAAGAACGAGGAAAAACTCCCCAAAATACATTTGTGTGAGTGGAAATCATGTAAATCAGCAGTCAATGTCATATCACAATAATGCTTGGATGATTTTCTTTCCCTAAAAAAGTAACATATACGGTGTATTATAATTAGGTTAGTCTTTGTATTGCCATAAAAGGATTTTTATTTTATTTTTGTTAATTTGGACTTGCTTTTTTTCTAACAATATTTCATACTTATCACATCACCATTTATAGAGAACTAGAGCCATGTTCAGCAGCATATTGTTTTTACTCAAAAAAAGTATTTACAAGACTAGAGTATTGATTTAACGTACGGTATACAGACTATCAATCAATGGTAAAGAAGATATATTTCCAGTTAGAAAAGATATTTTTTTAATCATTTTGATGAAGGTAGGTGTCAAAGATGGTCCCATAGTCAACTATTGAGGTTCGGGAATGGTCGAAGTTAGGCCCACCCAATTTATTAGGCCCTGAGTAGAGGTGAGCGGTGTTTATCAACAACCAGCTTAAAACGGATGTAAAATCTGGTTTGCACTATTGGCAAGCCAACGCCTTATGCGCTACGCCATTCCACCGCATTTTACATAAAGTCCATTCGTTTAATTGAAAAACAAAATACTTAAGTCACCACTGATGCAACTAGTGGTTTACTTTCACACGCAAAACATCATCGATTTACTCTTCAACTTAAACATACGTTATCAATTACAATAGTTCAAACAAATGCACTTAGGGCACACCGGTGCCTGTGTTGACAAACATTCACTATCTTAGGTGTAAAAATCTCATAAACAAGAAACGGTTCATTATCTCGGTGTATCCTGACCCCAGTTGGAGACTGATCAATAGGTAAAAGTGGTCGAATACTTGATTTAAGAGTCGGGTATGAAAAAATAAGGTTCACATTGTACTAAGCCTTCGGCACTAAGGAGAGTACTGGTGGCCAGTTTCTTTCTTTCGGTCGTCTTTCCTGCAGCAATTATGCCCACCCAATATATTACACCGTTGGTGGAGGTGAGCGGTGTTTTCAACAACCAGCTTAAACAGGAAGTGCAGGTTTGCATAATTGGAAAGCCAACGCCGATACAAGTGATGCACAAATACGAACAATATCATAATACTTTTAATAGACTATGAACTTGAATTACAGTAATAAAAGATAATGTTATAAAGTCATAAAAAATTTCATATTCAAGCATACATCTCTTACTTGTTCAATTTGGAAAAAATATCCTTCAAATGATTGCTTGAAAACACTTGACTTCTCATTATTGTTTTTCTCAACCTGAAAACGATACTTGCATAGTTTGGTCATGTTTGCTTAATATTAATGCGTGGTAACAGTAGTTACACAGAAAACTATAATCCAAAAGCCATTTATAAAATACATAAATATAACAAAATTTTTTGTGTACCCCAGACAGCAAATCAACAATCTTTTGCATTCAATTAAATAATGGTTTATTTGCTGCCTGGAGTAAGCTATGCCATAGCAAAATGACTTACCTATGATGTGACCTTTCTGAAAGAAAAAGTATTTTCACTTGCAAATCGTCGCCTAAACAGTTTATTTCAATACCAAACCACTTGTAGAACGTATCAACAATAGGCTGCAAAACAATCATTTATCACGATTTTGGCCAAAAAAGTAGGCTAGATTCTGAAAATTGAATGAGACTGTTCACCAGGCATTAAATTATTGTGATAGTTTAGCTTAATTTGCACCAGTAGAACATCTCATATTATTTAAAGTAGGCTAGATTATTACATAAAAAAATCAAGTATAGAAAAAATGTGGAAAATCTAGGACACCTCTTACACAACCTGCATATGAAAACCTAGAATTTTCTACAGTTACAATGCAAACAGAGTCAACAAATTTATCCGAAGTTTTTTTCATGAAAAGCAAACTTAAAGGGTTACCAAGAGACAAATCAAAAAAATGATCTGACTCGACAGAGGGGTATTGTTTGTGTGGCTTGCAGACTACAGTTTAAATAAGCCCGCTATAGACAATAATCAAGACATATTTTCATACAGACTTGAAGTGTATATACTGTGCAGCTTTACAAGTTGCGGCTTCCTACTTCCATATCGAAAGTGCACACACAGTCTGGCATATGAGTAACAGAGCAAAAAAAGCTTTGCTACAAACTGAGTGACAAACATATTCCAAAGGATTCATCTATCCAAGATTTAGCATGAGAGTGGATATGTAGTTTTTAAACCGATTTTCGAAAAATAAAATTATGTGCATAATAATAATACAATGCAATAAATATCTTCATATTCTTCATATTAGAATAAGTCACTTTGCAAACTTCATCGATTCAATGTCACCACGTTTCAAGGTCATAAAGTGTCTACAACAAATAATTACTGGAATGCCTTAATCGCCATCCTTGACCTTTACCAAGGTAATTATGTAGGCTATCGAAATATCGATGACAGACCTCCACCTAATTCCTGCCACAATGCATCACAGGCTACGCCGCTAAATCACAATGTATAGAAATTACAAGTTATTAGGTTGGATACTGCGACATTTTATCGAAGCAACAAGGATGTTAATCGAGACGACATCTTCAGCAAAAAAAGACGTCAATGCCCCCATGACGGACGGTTCGATAAATTGTGGAACAAAACTCATTTTCGATGAATTCTCGAACACATTACCGCATCACGATTACAGTTTATTTAAGAATTATTGCATATCATGTGAAGACATTACAGTAGATGATGTACAACAAGCCCAATTGCAACAAGCTCACTTTGGAATTAGAACTTTATGTTTTATCTAAAACTTGGCAGCACCTCATGTGCCGATACATATGCCTTAAAAATATAAAATAAGTTCACCACATAAGTCAAAATCAAGCAGTCCCGATGGGGCGTAATTAGACAGGAATGTAGTGTTACTTCGCTACATGCATGCAAGCATGGCTCGTGTGCATACCAACAACACAAATACAAGTTTGAACCCAAAGTATATCATGGATAAATGCATGAATAAACTAAATTATAAAAATTAATGAAGAAAATATCATGAACAAATGCAACTACGCGGTAGTCAGGGCATGCTATGGAATCAAAGAGAAGAGCATGTGATATTTCAAGTAGATTATAGAAATAAGGATTTTCTAGAATTGAATATTTTAATGTGGCTTTCGTATTACAATAACATACGTAAGTTTCAGGTGACTTCAGTTGACTACAATTTGAAATGCTTTGTTCTATATTACGTCATAAGGTATTTGGTTATCTGATAAACACAATTTGTGAACTTCGACTAAATAATGCAGCAACACAAGCGTTTTCAACAATTTGTGATTTTCTAAACTGCGGTTTGTGGCAATATCGCAGTTAAAAGTGTGGAATATGCCGAAGAAAAGTTCTCCTTTCATTTCATAGCACACCATGACCGTAGCACCATGGAAAAGATTTAACGGTAAAATCGCAACGAGTGGCATTCCATAATTCACTCAGCGCATACAGTGAGAAAAAGTGCTTTAAGTGAAATAATGCAAGTGCATAAACAATAGTATACTCTGTACATTTATACAGTCATAAAAAACATACAGTATGGGCTAATTAAACGTGCGGAATAATGACAAGTAAAATTCACTTGGAATCAGAACAAACAGTCTTAAGAGAAGTAAAAATGAAGCAACTTTCATAATTATGCAACAACCACACACTAAAATCGTCAATGATTTCTATTGTGTGTTTGCAGTTTGCGTAAATTGAGTTAAATTTCAAACATAAAGTCCATTTTCTCCAACCCAGAAATGTTCCCTTCCATCTTCCAAGTGTTCTGAATAGAATCGTAAACTTCTATTGTGTCATTGAACCTGTAATTCACCATAAGAATCACATTCATGAACTTTGAAGTGAACTTAAAAGGTAACATTGTGACGCGACAATATAACATTATAAAATAGAATCGTAGAAACACTCTGTTCCAGAATTTGCAATTTGTATTAACAAAAGCAATCGGTTTGTCATCAATCGAAATATTTATTAGCTAATAATCTTTGGAACTGTTGCATCAACAAAAGTTTATACTCACCCTCCGGCGACATAGATTTTCCCTTCCCTCGCACAACTCACAGGGCGAAACCTTTCCACATTCATTGGGGCAACGTTAATCCACTTTTGATTTCTCGGGTCGAATTGTTCCGCAGTGTTGTGAGTTATACCCAGAGTATGATTACGACCTCCTGTATTATACAATTCAAGTTTGAGTGAGAAGTAATTCAGCTGTAAGCCTACATGACATAAACAGATCATTGACAACAAAAGAATCCGGTTGAAAAGATTGTTCGAACTATGACAAAGTCAACAAAGCAAGTTTTAGGCAAAAAACGGAAATAGTGTCAGAAACTTTTTTTGTCAGGAATCAATTACGTTTGAAGAAAAAAGGCATAATGTTAAAAAATGAGGTATTGAACTTGAACCAAACACTACTTGGCTGTAAATCATTACCCATTACGTAAATTCCATTGTTAAGAACACAAGAGGAAAACCAAAATCTTGCAGAGTTCATCGGTGGAATCTTTGTCCATAGACCTTCTCTGGGGTCAAGAGATTCTCCTGTGTGTAACCCATCAACTCCTTTGCAGCCCCCAAGAGCAAATATCAATCCTGTTATTTCAATTTATGTGTGGTAAAATTGATAGCTGTACAAGGGTTAGAAAAATAAAGTCATAAAAAACATACAAATATTTTAGATGGTAAAATAATAAAGTTAGAGTTGCTTTAAAGCATTAAAAAACTGCCGTTGCTGATGAGCTACACGTAATCGAGCGAGGTGAAGACAGAATTAAGTGGCGGTAAAATCATGAGAAAGTCTAACAAAGCGATAACAAAAGAAACGTATAATTAACTTAGAAAATAAATCAATAGTTTTTTTTCAAGTCTAAACCTTAAACCATTTGACCAGGTTAACACTCACAATAGTATTTCAAAATTTTTTAATATAATTTATGTTGTGGAACCGGTTTTCTTCCTAACTTAGAAAACTTAGAATTAACTTAGAAAATGAAATAGTTCAGTTCAGTTGGTTTCTATTTCTGACCATCACAACAAAAACAATATATGCCAAAAACTGAACATAACAAAGGCCTAGAAAAAGGTAGAAGCGACAAAACGCGGACGTTATAACGTGCGCGATACCGAAGCAGGACAATCAGTAAAATTTGACACGGTCGCAACAGCTCAATAGAATTTTAAAAATTAGATAAGACAAAGAGAGAAAAAAATTCAAGTAAGTGAAAATAATATGAGATGAAAAAAATAAGAACGCGTTTCGTGTAGGTGACCTGATGTGGAAGCAAAGAGAAAAAAATTCACAAACATTGTTTTGAATGTTGTTTATTAATCATCTTCGTTTCGTTTTACAGTATATGCGCAAACATGATAATATCTCTGCTCTTTTGTTTCACAGACCTCTTGTATATACCAAGGAATGCCAGCGGCGTCTGACATTCATTTCAGCAATAGGACTCCATCTGTTCCCATCAATGTTAAAACTTTCACATACTGATGAAGAAGACCCACATGCACCGCCACCCACGTTAAAGATGGAATCTGTTGATAGAAAGAGAACTACTTTGCTTATATTGTCGTCAATGTTAAAAAGTGGTGTCGTAGGTCTAAAATCGATTTTGTCCATTTTTGTGCTTTTAAAGTTAGTTCGCTTTTTTATATGTTTCGCATGTCCAGCTGCTATTGTTTTTTTTTTCATTGATTCAAGATATTCTACAATCACTTAGACTTAGAGAATTCTGCCAATTTTAAGTTAAAAGCAGTTCTGGTGTCGAATCGATGTCATTTTGGTCTTCATACAGACGCTCTCCGCAAGCGCCCGCGTAGCCGACTAGTTATTATAATCATACTGTAAAAAAAGAAAAAATCTATTTGATCAATAGCTGGGCTGATGCTCTGGGTTACGGCCGTGTGACACAAGACGAAGTAGAGTAGGTAATTGAAAAAAAACTTGAAGGACAATCTTACCATTGCAAACAACAGAAGCAGCTCCCCATCTGTGTTTATCTGGTGGAGTTAGTTCAATCCAATCCGCATTCTTCTCTCCCAAATTTAACCACTCAAGATGATTTTGTTCTCCCCCGATCAAGAAAACCATTTTCTCGTTATGAACAGCCGATCCATCGGAATGAGCAAACTTGGTGCTCTAGAGAAGAAATAAAAATGTGATTTCACTGAGTCCTTACTTACTTACAAAGAAAACAGCTTCATCGAAGATATTATAGATTTAATATATTGAACATTAGGTTTCAGGGCATCGTAACTAGGGTTAGGATTGGTTTTGAGTTGAAATAAAAAACGTTTTAATAAAGTTGGAAAAACTGAGTATTCTGTGATAAATTGATTGAATCAATATGTATCCACCAAGTATTTCTTAGACAAAATACGCAATTAGAAAGGACCTTATTCATAAAATCTAAACTCAATCCCAAGATCTAAAGAACCAAATGGTAAATTGTTACTGATCGTCAAAGTTAAAAAGATTTAAAACACATATTTTATTTTAAACAGATCTCACAAGCCTACACTATTACTTTGAATAATGTCCTGAAAAGAAGTAAACAACTTTATATGAAAAGTGCGTTTTTAAAGCTAACTACCACAATTACATACTTTTTGCATTGAAAAGACATAAAATGAAACTTTTACAATATTATTTTAAATGTACTCGGTTGAGTCTCATACGGCAGCATTGACACTGTTTGCTTGCAAAGCGCTGAGAAGCAACGCACTCTGCGGTGGATTTAGAGCTATATAAAAACCAGGGCTGTAATATCGGGTGAAAAATACACGACTCCGATTCCTCAGCGCTGTGAAATCGGACGAAAAATTTAAGACTCCGACTAAGCCTTATTGTCGGCTGCGTAGCCGAGTGGTGAGAACGTCTGCGCGACGCTCGAAAGGACGTGGGTTCGACACCGCTCCAGAGCACGCGGCTGTGTCTCGGCAAAAACACTTAATGGTAAGCCAAAATAAAGGGAGCCGCTGACTCGGAGACGATATGTCACTTCGCTGCTTCCTGTCGTCTGTTGTATCGCATCTGTGATCGCAGTGTACTGTATGTTATCGCAATGGGCGCAAATGAAAACACGATTATTATTATTAAACACACAATATTATTATTTAGCGGCAGCTTTCATCGATAAGTTGCAAGCAGTTTGTCAGTGACAATGTCACTAAGAAGTAAATGAAAAAAACACCTAATTTCAGCAACTTGAGGGACTGAAACGATGCGTTCTAACTCTAGTAATAAGTACAAGAAAACTTACCGGCATTTTAGTGGCAACTTTCCTCTTGATATCATATTTCTGCACTTCTTTAAGCAAATATCCTAATACATTGACATCTAAAAGCAAAAATTAAGACGTTATCAATTGAAAACTATTATTTACTATATTATATACAAATTATTTTCAACTGAAGTGTTTGCTTTTGGACCAAACACGACAACTACTTTGGAGATGTTCGCCAGATTTCCTGAAAAGTGTCATAGAAAATTGCAATATGGAGGCGTGTTGCTTCCAAAAGCGAAGAGAAAGAACAGAGTGAGTACTGCCTCGTGTCACACAAACCAAGAAACAAAAACATGATGATAATATTGCAATTTGTGGTAGAAACTGACTATATTGAATTAGTTATTGAACATCTCTGAAAACTACTTTGTTTGATAGTCACTTTAACATGACAACTCTTGTAGAGCCCAGCGAAACTTCGAACTAATTAACCAAACAGAAGTTACGTTGTTTGTGACGTCAGGTTGTGTTTCCAGGCAGAACGAAGAAGAAACGAAAATATTAAGTGAATTAAGCCATCGCTTCGCCATCAGCTGAGTGGTGTAGAAGGTTAGGGCAGTAGTGGTAATTTCGATGACTTGAGTTCGATACCAACTCCTCTCATAGCCCTTTTTTATTCTGTAATTACCAAACAATGTTCAAAGCTCTCTGGCTGAATGATAGAAGGGTCTCAATGAAACGGTAGCCACTTAAACATGTTCTAATTAATTGCTGTAACTGGGATCTTGAACTGGTAATTGACCTAATAAAGTGGCTACAACTTAATTATTTACAGTACAGTACCATGAACAGGGTTTCCAACTGGAACATTCGCTTTAGGAACAGGAGCGACAACTTTTGTGATAACTTTCTTTGGGAAGGTCTTACGGTCCTCTGCAAAAATCATGAAAAGTGTTCCTTTATTGTCATTTATCAATACACTTGAAAGCATAAAGCAAGCAGTAAAAACATCGACAAAAAAAATGTGGACAAATAAAACCGAACAACTACACGGCATTTAACATAATTCAAACACTAAAAATTACGAACGTTTTCGGTCATAGTCAATTACTCATGTTAGCCCTTATCAAGTAACCAACTGACTGATGTTATACATAAATTGAAATTACAAAACTGATCTACATTATTATGCTCAATCGAGAAAAAAAGAAAAGAAACGCACAAGAATGAAACGGCACGGCAGAGGCAACATCACATGACGCTTATTTCAGGCGCTTCTTATCTGCTAAATATCTTTACGTAATTTTGCGTCATGTGATGTGTTTTTTTCCTTGCGCATTTACGTGTAATGTGATTTGCCTCTCCTCTGCTTTGCCGTTTCATTCTTGTGCATTTTTTTTGTTGGTGTAGTATTATGTAGACCAGTTTTGTAATTTCAATTTACGTATACCATCAGTCAGTTGGTTTCTTGATAAGGGCTAACATGAATATGACCGTAAATGTTCGCAATTTTTAGTTTTTATTCTACGTTAGTGTATTATGTGAAATGCTCAGTTGGTTGTTACGTTTTATCTGGCTAGGGTTAAACAACATCACCTCTTCACCAAAACTGTAAAGAAATGAGATAATGCAAAATACAAATTGCGATACAAAATGTCGTTGGTAAAAAAAAAACCTTGTATTGCGAAGAATAGGTATGTATGGCGAATGTATAGTATATGTATAGATTGTATGGCGAAGAATAACCAGATTTTTATTATATTTTTCATCTCAGGTATTTGGCTGAAAATTTTGAAAGTAAAAAGGAGCTGTAGTCCAACTCTTATAAAACTGCAAAAGTGTGACAAACCAACATCAGCTTACTTCGAGATTCAGAAATTACCTTAATGATGACATATTTTAAACAAACATTATTTTTGTGTTAGCATTAGGCTCAAGATCGTTCCGACTTTTTTGGCCAAAACAAAATATTTTAATAGAAAAAAATCGAAACGAAAATGTTCATTAACAAATTTATTTCGAATAAAAAAAGAACGACAGCCAGACAAACAATCAACATCGAAATAGAACAAAAGTTTTGTGGATTTTTTGACAATGGCACAAGAACAGTCTGACGCTTTCTGCGTTCTAAAGGTGATTTGACCACGTTTCAAACAAAATTACTTGGATTTAAAAAACAAAATTCTTGGTTAGAAAACTTGTTTTAAAACAAAAGAAGCATTTTGTGGAAACAAAATTTTGTAAGTTTAAATTGTACCCCAATCCAAAGTACCAACCCCAGGTAAAAGACGTGCGTCAAACCAAAGATTGTGTTTGAGAAACGTAAGCATGGAAATCATGGATGTTAGAAAGACGTAAAATAAGGCAACAGAAACTACTTTTTATTCCACAACACTCGAAATCATAAAAGCATTACAATATTCTTAAAACATTAGAATCAGAATAGGCTAAATTAAATTAATTAAAAGCACTTTCTTTTAAAACTACAATTTCCACCAACTGAGTTTCCAACACAAAAATTTGCTTTTGCAACATAAGAAGCGGTAACATTTTTGGGGATGATCGCCAGGTTCTCTGAAAAATGGCATAAAAATGTTTCAGTCTTTTCAAACATAAATTCAATAAGCTAAAATAGCACTGAGTCGAATCATTAAAACTTAAAATGGTAAAACAAACTAACAATGAAATTCAAGACACTAGTGAACGACTAAAGTAAGCAAAAAAATGAAAAACCGCGATTAAAAAATGCAGAACGAACGTCAGGGCACTTCAGGAAAGCAATAAATTGGGATGTTTATGGTAGAGATGAGATCCCGAGAAATCTCAGGATTTTATGTACTTTTTTAGATTCCAACACAAAGAAATAGGAAAACTAAAAGGCAAAAAAGGCTGTGAAAACCTGAAAAAATGTGATTTGACGATTAATTAAATTGTCAAACCTGGTTAAAAAGGAGTTAACATGTTTTGTAAAATCCCGGTTTCTTCGCCAATAAAATCAGCTTATTGACGACATTTTTAATGCAGATTTTTTTTGCTTTATGATTAACAAAACATTCACTTGTTTAGCCAAAATTGCGAATCTACGACCTCGTATGTTTGAGCATGCACGCTTAGAGTTAAACAGTAACCTAAGCAGAAAATTATTTTACATCTTAAAAAAATTCGTAATAGGCTACTCTTATGGTATGACCACCATTTGCAGAAACTGAGTGTTTTAAAGTTGTTAGAACTATTTCCATTGAAAAAGCACTTTATTACCATTAACTTGGTTTTGAACTGAAGCCCTTGCTATTGGAACAGGAGCGATAACTTTCTTGAAGATGTTTGCCGAATTCTCTGAAAAGTGCCAAAGTACAAGTTGAAACGTAGGTTCTAGATAATTTGATCAGCATACTGTTTCTAAGGGTGTGCAGGAAGCGAATAACAGCCATCTCGCACAAGAAGTTTGAGACCTGGACCTCAAACTGCACATATCACGTGTCAGAAATAAGAAATACAAGATCACACCTACGGTTGTCGACCACAGTCAAATGTCTAAATAAGCAACTAATTTTAGCATGCAAACTGCAAAGGCAACACTCTCAGAAGATCATTGTACAACATCATGTTCAGAACGAACATTAAATATGGTGCATATTTAACACACCATAAAATAAGCTAAAACCTCAATTGCTGAGGTAACAGGGATCAGTTGTCAGAAGATGTTACAGAAAATATATTTCGCTGAAATATATTTTCTGTAACATCTACTGACAACTGATCCCTGTTACCTTAGCAATTGAGGTTTTAGCTTTCTAGATATGGAACAGGGATCGTTTCAGAATAAGACTAGGTCAGAAAGCGAGGTAGACTCCGACGCAGCTCAGCATCAGCCTAGAGCAGTTAGCTACACCATAAAATAATAAAGAATGTTTCACGTAAAACTTAATACTGTATCTAAAGTGGAAAATTTTAGCTAAATAGTCAACATCAGCGGTTCTCAACTGGGAGTCCACCAGACAACTTGACGCGAATTCGTTACTAATCCTATTAACGCTTCTTCCTTCATCATAGCATGCTCGTGGCTTGTTTGGCTCGAACCATGAACACCTGTTTTAGAAAACAGCGACAGAATGATCTTAAAACTTTTAACTTCAATATAGGTTGAATGCTGATGCTTTTAATATTGCATTATTAAAAAAAATAATTAATATTGATCACAAATAAAAGCCGCCTCCGAATCTAAACGCACAAATGATGAAAAACAAAAAGTTTATAAGGTACGGCTTACAATTCAGTAAATTTATAAGTCATCAAAGGTATTGTACACTAAAATTAGTGTTGGTTGCTCAGGCTAGTTTTATTGGTCAAATTGTTTTCTTACAATTCTTCCGAATTACTTCTCTCCCAAAGCTATATAACTTTTCTGTACACAAAAATTCCGTGATTTAAGTGTCCGTCAATGGTTGTATTCGACTTTTGACTCGCACAATTTAATTTAAACCAACATTTATGGCATATCTCTAGCTACTAGCTCGGCTTTCATACGCTATTCTGGTAAAAAAAAAGCGGAAAAACGAACGTAAAATCCACCGCAACTCCACAGGCTACCAGATATACAATACTTTTTTACTGGTGGATGACGTTCGCATTTTTACATCGATTTGATGTTACCGTACCGAACACTACAATGCATTATCGTTTCTAGCTTGGAAGTAAAAAGAACACTACGAAATTATTTGATACAATAGTTTCTATTAGCAAAAACAGCTTATCTTTTTGATCAATATATTAAATACTTTTCATCGATAGTACAATATTAAAAACATCGGCAATCAACCAATATTGGAGTTAGAAGTTTTAAGATTACTCTGTTGCTGTATCCTAACATACATCAACGGGTGTCCACTGTCCAACTGTCCATGGTTCGATAAGCCACGAGCATACGATGACAAGAAAGTGTTAATCAGATTCGTGAGGAATTCGCGTCAAGTCGTCTAGTAGTGAGATGTCCTTGCGACAGATGTCGTGTACCCGTAGCCGATTGTGAATTATTATTATCGAACCTAGATCAAAGGGGAATTCACACGTTTTGCAAGCTCTTGGTTTCTTAGCCAAACAATCAGCCTTTTGATGACATTTTTAATGCACATTGTTTTTGCTTTATGATTAATAATAATATTCACTTGTCCGGCTTAATACACGATTCTATAACCTCGTACGTTTCAGCATGCTCGCTTAAAGTTCAACGGTAACCGAAGCAGGAACTGCTATTACGTTTTAATAAAAAATTGCAATACTCTTATGATGTGACAATTATTTGAAGAAACTGAAATATTTTAAACGTGTTGGAGGTATTTATTTAAAGTATTTTACTTACCACCAGCTTGGTTTTGAACTGAAGCCCTTGCTATTGGAACCGGAACGATCACTTTCTTAAAGATGCTCGCCGGATTCTCTGCAAAGTGCCAAACTACAAGGTGAAACGTGGGTAATTTGATCAGCATATATATTGTTTCTAAGGGCGTGCAGGAAGCAAATAACAGCCATCTCGTTAAAGAAGTTTGAGACCTGGACCGCAAACTGCACATATCACGTGTCAGAGATACAAGATCTTTATCAATCATGCGGTTTGTAAGGTCTTTGGAGGTTGTTAAATATATTTGCTTTATATGTTGAAAAAAAAACGTACTTTGGTCTGGATTCTCTGGAGTCTTGGCATGAGAATTTTGAACATTCTGTTCTTTTCCAATGCGTGGAACGGTGGATAAAAGAGCCATCTTTGTACATTCGTGAGACTTCATGATCAAGTTCTAGATAATATTGAGACACATTAATCCGCTATTGTTCTGCGTTTGTTCCATCGCGTAAACAAGCTTTTACAAATGACTTGAAGAAAAGTAAAAAAAACTAAGGCAAAGAACAAGATACAGTAATAACAGTATATCATAAAATTGCAATGTGAAAATTCGTCAATTGAATATATGAACTTCTAATGGATTGTGTTCATACTATTATATATATCATATTAGTTTCTTTCACAAGACAAACACAGATTTTCAAAATTATGAAAACTTGTAAAAGTTAATTTTTTCAGGCGAATCACTTTCAACCTCCATACAACACAAAAACAACCAAATCACAGACAGCAATGTACCAGTCTGCAACACTTTGGAAATGTTACCTCATTGAGAACAACATTTTGTATGAAATTTCCAGGTAGTCTATCCAATGTAAGCAAACTGAATAACTTAACAACATGCTTTTCACGTTCTGGTACATCATGTTTTATCCAGCCAATCAGAGCATGATATACGCTCTCCTCCGTTGAAACCTACGTCATAGCAGGCTAAAGTTATTAGGACTCCAAAACATACAACAATACACAAAAAGAACGTTACAGCAAGCAAACAATAATAAAAAAGCTATATCCAAGTCCCATGATACGCTCGAGGGTAGTGAATAGTGATTAGAGATGTAAAAAAACGTTTTTTTTTTGTTTTTAAAAAAAACGAGCTCGTTTTTTTTGTTTTTTATCGTTTTTTTTTGTTTTTTATTCGTTTTTTTTACCTATTTTGACATTAAATGTCACAATATGCAGCAATTAGGGTAAATTCATTGCAATAGCGTCTCTTTCAACAAAGAAACAGTCTCATAACTCGTATATATAACTTACTTTAAATCAGACTATAAGTCTGGTATAAGCCTATTTTTTCATTGCAATTTTGTAGATCCCAAGTCTCGACACACGAGCCATAAAGATTTCTCACCGTCTCAAATAGCAGTAACAGTGTCCTATGGTTGGCACATCTCAAGTATTGTCTGTAATTTGGTCGAGCCAGTTGTTAAATGCAGTACCACACTCGTGTACAGTTTTGAAGCCACCTGGGATTTTGGTTAATGGGCATGTTAGGACCAGGTGGTCAGTGTCCTGTTTTTCTACTTAACAAAGGCACTTTTGACCAGCACTCCACACCTTTTCCAGTACAACGCCAAGAGGTTGTTCCAGTTGATGTGCATTTGGTGCAAACTTGATGAAAATCCCACAAACGGTTCTCGAGTTATAAGTGAAGTAACCTTGGCCACTAGGTGGCTTCATAGATAAGGAGCAATAGAGAAATGGCAATATCTCAAGAACCGCTCAACATATTTGGATAATTTTTAGCTCTACCCCATGTTTTCTGGGGTGGGCTATTTGTTTATGAACATTAAGACAAGTTTTGGAACTATTTTTTCAGATAAAAAAAAATTAACCTCTTGTCGTTATGCACCAATAAAACCATGATGCGAAACTTTAAAAAAAATTTTTTTTTTAATCGGGTAGAGGAAAAATTGATGAAAAGTTTGGCAAAAGCAGTGTAGTGCTAAAGCCCCAACTTTTAGCCTAAATCACATTTAAATGTAGTGAAAGATGGAAAAATTTTGATGTTTTTTATTTTGCCTGAAGAGGTTCAATACTCCATTGTGATGTCATAGTCATGTTTGTTTTCCCTTAATCACACCATTGTGCTGTCATAGACATTTTTAAAAGAAGTATGGTTGCACTTATCTATCCAAATTGAACTACTGTAGTTTTCAGGACTTTGAGACTTTAGCACTTTTCTTTTTTTGCCAAACTTTTCATCAATCTTTCCTCTACCCAATAAAAATAAAAAAAATTAAAGTTACGCATCATGGTTTTATTGGTGCGTAACGACAAGAGGTCAATTCTCACTCCTTTTTACTCCAGCGTAGTTCCCAAATAAAATATGTTTTCATCTTTGATGTTTGTTTTGTATCTTTATCCTGCATTGCGGTAGCCTAATATGGGTAAAACTTTATTCTTATCAGGAAAAGTATTATGAGGCATTTATTCACTATGTGAACACTGCAAGTAGTGCTGAAAAACTCCACTTAAAGAGAAACTTTCTTCATTCATGATTGGTAGTTACTAGCAATAGTTAACATGGGTGGTGGGCATTTGGAAGGAACATTAACCTAAACCTTTTCTGACAAATGCACTTACTTTTGACAGCTAAAAATATCAGTGATAAGATCTCTTGCATTATGTCACAAATGATCTGCAGGAAGCATCAATGACAAAGTGTCTAAGACCTTACAACACACGAAAAGAATACTTCTGTTTCAACATTTATAAAGCATAAATACATCGTTGTTAAGCCATCAGTTAAAAAACATGTTTAAACAAGCTATTGGCAATAGCTTGCATTAGTAAATTACCACAAACAAGGTAATGTGTGTTCTGAATACTGCCATCTTGTTTTTGCCAAAATTTCGTCAACCCATTGAGTGTGTACAAGAATAACCAGTAGGCCTACCGGTATACTAACATCGTAGGCTACCTTCCATAAAGGGCACTTCCATAAAAGGAAAAAGAAATTAACTCATCTACATTATGTCATGTATCAAATTGCATTAATTCAATGTTTGTCAGGTCTACTGCCACAAACATGCCTGAGAATGAAAAAGAAAGTGAAACAACGTAGGCTATAGGGCTATGCAAAAAACATATATGCTGCTGCCAAGCACACACACTTAGGAATTTCAGCACACCAATAAAAACAATTTTACTAGTTTAATGTTTTTCAAGAGCACTATAATGAAACTAAGCTGCAAATTGTAAAAAATTTGCAACTTTTCCAGAAAAATATGAAAAAAAACAAAAAAAAACAAAAAACGCGTGTTTTTTTTGGCCCAAGTTTTTTTTTGAAAAAAAAACACGTTTTTTTAAAAAAAAAAACGGTTCGTTTTTTTTGCATTTACAACTCTAATAGTGATGCCATCAAGTCATAATGTAAATAATCGACGATGAAGTGATATGAACACTTCTGGGGACAAATTATTTCAAAATGACAAAAGTTTTGTCAACACTCAATAACAGGTTGTATCAAGATTTAGATTATTCGGTTGCTTACAGTTCAATGTATTCAATGCATGGCGCTCTATACTACTGGCCTTCCCAACGTGGCAACAGCCAAATAATGTGGGGGCCTATACGAAAATTCAATTTACCAACTGAGATAAGTGTTATGTACAACATATAATCAGCGATTGTCATTGGTCAAGTAATGTTTTTTGGTGTCCGGTCGTTTGGTCGACAGACATTTGGTCGACAGGGCGTTAGGTCGACAGAACGATTCATTTTAGGGTTAGGGTTAGAGGTCTGCTACTATTCGGTGAGAGCCCTCTTCAATGATTTTTTTGAAATTATTTTTGCAAATTATCGAGTACCGTCGGAATGGCCCGTTTCGGTGAGTCCGATTCGGTGAGTCCGATCCCTTAACGGGGGATTTTTTCAATTTTTTTTTTAAATTATCGAGTACCGTAGCCTAATTATCATTGCCGTTTTAGGGTTAGGGGTAAGAAGTTAGGGTTAGGGGTTAGAGGTTAGGAACTCACCGAATCAGACTCACCGAATCGGACTCACCGAATCGGACTCACCAAATAGCAGCAGACCCGAGTACCGTAGCCTAATTATCATTGCCGCTTTTACATCGTTTTAACGTCGCTAAACGTTGAAATAAGACCCTAACCCGTAACCCCTACCCCTTAACCTCTAACCCTAAACCCCTAACCCTTTACCCCTAACCCTATAACGGCAATGATAATTAGGCTGTGGTACCCAATAATTTAAAAAAACATCACCGAGTAGGGCTCTCACCGAATAGGGAACTCACCGAAACGGGCCATTCCATAGGGTTAGAGTTAGGTTAGGATTAGTTAACTAACCCTAACCCTAAAATAAATCGTTCTGTCGACCTAATGTCCTGTCGACCAAATGTCTGTCGACCAAATGACCGGGTGCCTGTTTTTTAGCCTAAAAATTGTAAATACAGTGCCAAAACGTAATTAAGATGTAATATTATTAAATAAGTGGCAAGAAAGCATTACAATAGCTGCATGTTAAGAATACCATGAGAATCACGATATCAACAGAATCAAGGTACACGAAATCAAGAGTGACCCAACTTTCAAAACACTCAGTATGTTAAAAAATTCGTTTTCTTACCAGAAGTATTTGTTTGTTAGTAATAATTCATGCAAAGACGCCTGTTTTACGCCTAATACCGGTTAGTTGCTAAAACTTAATAGGCCCCGACATTATTTGGCTGTTGCCACGTTGGGAAGGCCAGTAGTATAGATCGCCATGATTCAATGTCGTTTTGGATGCTCAACATCATTTGATTTCAGGCAACATTGGCAAGTAAATTACAAGAAGCCTTTTTTCACGGCAATCTCACTTTAAAGTAGTTTCACCTGTTTTTCCTTCAGTTGCATTAAGTCAGAAACTTGGTCGATATTCAATTGTTTAAACTCTTCTCCTCCTATGATGGACTGGAACTTGTCAGCAATGACAGCATCAGCTTTTTTAGCAAGTGCATCGATGTCGTATCGCTTTGCATAGGCACGAATGCTTAAACAGTTTGTGGCATCGATTTCGTCATTCAGAAATGCAATGCAATATCTTTTTAGATCTGAAAATATTATGAATGAGTTTTTGAAAAACATTTTAATTTTGAACATTGAGTGCCAGTATGACGTCATTATTGGTTATAAAGTTACAAAGGTATGCGTATCAACATTTTCTTCAAAATTACACATTTTTCTAGTTCTTCAGAATGATGATGGATAAAAATTTGATAAATCGGCAAAACGAATTATTACAAAAAGGTTAGTGTGCCAGCTAGGAGTAACATTCTACTGTTCATATTGTTGTTGTTGCAACCACCAATGGAAAAGACCTTCATAACATAACGCGGTTTTGTATGTTTTCAGTCAAATTTCGTTATAACAACGATTAAAACAACAACCAAAGCCGCTTTGTGTAATATCTAATGATTTTAATTTCTCGCCAAATGGTTGTAAAGCAAATTATTTCATCAATTTAAAAATAAAAAATGTGTAAAAATACTTCTGCAAATGCGATAGGTCTACGTCAGTTTCACTACCTCAGCACGTCAGTGCCGAAGCTCCGTGAACAAATGGCCCAGGTAACAATTTCTTTACTCGACTGTGTTTTTAGCTATATAATTATTTCAATCGGACAGCAAGGAACATTAGCCTACGTGGATTTTTTTTTAAAATTCAAAATAAATTTGTTTTGAACAGAACAACTAAGGGTGATTGAAAAGTAACTCCCTATTTTAAAAAAACTATAATTTATTTTTTAAATATAATTTCTACAATTAATGAATATGAGAAGGAAGTATAATGCATGGGCTTTTATTTAAAATTCGATATGGGCGCCTTTATTTGCCACCAGCTTCTCAAGTCGACCAGGAATCGCATCAACTGATTTCGCAAGAAACTCTTGCGGGATGGAAATCATAACTTCTCGTATTCGCCCTTCAAGTTCTTCCAAATTTCTTGGTTTGGTTGAGTAGACTTCCTCTTTCAGCCAACCCCAGAGAAAAAAGTCGCAGGGTGTTAAGTCAGGACTTCTGGCCGGCCATTCGTGTGAACCACGACAACCCATCCATCTTCCAGGAAATTGAGCATTTAGCCATTCACGAACAACAATAGCAAAGTGTGGAGGAGCTCCATCTTGCATGAAAATCAAATCTTCAATATTTTCCCAAGCACTGATAATTGGCCAAATTTCATCTTTCAACATAGCGAGGTACCTTTCGGCATTCATGGTATCGCGAAGAATGAAAGGACCCACAATCCTATCAAAAGTCATTCCACACCATACCGTTACTTTGGGTCGATTTTGCATTTTTTCACAGGTAACACGAGGGTCTTCTTCCGCCCAGTAGTGGCAGTTATGACGATTCACAAATCCACCTATGTGGAATACAGCTTCATCACTCCATAGAATATTTTTAAAGAGGTTGGGCCAATCTCTAAACCAAGCCAACATTCAAGCCAAGCCAACGTTCCTGTAGAGTAAGACGTCCAGCCATTTTTGTAGGGTTTTGAAATAAAATAAATTTGAAAAGATTGAAATTGAACAATATTTAAACAAATCTGAAAGGAAAACAAGAACATAAATTAAATTGCCATACATTAAGTAATATATACACAAAAATTGTGAAACATGATATAGCATTTGAATAAATTGTATTTATTTTAAAATAGGGAGTTACTTTTCAATCACCCTGTATATAACTTGTCAAGACAGCTTTGCAATCACACATGAGAATTGACAATAATATCATTACTTACATGGAATCTCCATATAATTTGAAGCTTCCAACAAATCATAAACATTGTCACTGGTTATTTCTACGTCACAGGTGTATATAAAATTGAGTACAATTTCCATGGTTTCTCGACTGACCTCTTGAATGTTGGCCTTGTTTTCATATTTTTCCTTCATCTGAAAAATTGTTATTAATGCAAAACATGGCAATGCGTTGTTTCTTATCTCTCACCAGAACATATAAAATACACGTTACATGAAGCTGACAACTAAATTATAGCATTGTTGATTTGTTGTTTTCAATTATCGTCAGTGAAAGCCAATTCCATATAAACTAAGGTTACGTAATTTGTAACTTGAAAACAGAAAACCTACATAAAACATGAGTTTGGTTGCTGGTTTGTGCACATTTCCTGGTTTCGTCTTTAGCTATTGTGTTACAAACTAGCTTAAGCAATTCATACGTAAACCATGAACTATCGAACAAACAAGCCACTAAGTAAAGCGGTCTGCCACTATTGGGAGAATCCGATTCAGAGAAATCCCTATTCAGAGACAGCCTTTTTCAGAGAATGGTAAAATCGCAGCGGCACATAGGCTATGTATATTGAAAGGAATTAGCTTAAAATAGAGAAATAAATGATCACCCAATTTAAAAGTTAGATTTAACAATCTTGCTTACTGTTGCTTGACATTAAGATTAAGGTGTTTTTATAACCTACCTGATAATAGAAAATAAATCAATAGTTTTTTTTCAAGTCTAAACCTTAAACCATTTGACCAGGTTAACACTCACAATAGTATTTCAAAAATTTTCTTAATATAATTTATGTTGTGGAACCGGTTTTCTTCCTATAGGATTCATCAGCACAACTGGATCGAAACGAAAAAATTACAGAAGATTACTATCAGCACAACTAGCCCAAAAAAAACGCAAATTTACATGTTAAATAAATAAAAAAATAAAAGTCACTGAATGTCCAAAACCTTCATATCCTATCATATATTCATATATATTCATATCCAGGCCTCGAAATTCGATTTTGTTGACGGCGGACAAACGTGTCCGGTCTGAGCAGCTATCTCGGCGGACAAATTAAGTCTCACGGCGGACACACCAGTTTTAGCGTCGATCGTCATGCTTAATTACTTTATCTTGATAATTCTTCGCCATTTGAGAACTATAGCTACGGTTTTGAAGGCTTTTAAAAATTTCAGCAAAGTCGCTCTGAAAGGCTTTCATCAGGCCAACTGCGAGCGCTTGAAAAGTCAAAGCGCCGTGTAGCTGCTCAATACGTTGCACAACTAATTAACCCTTTAATGCCCAGTGTAGCCAATTGGCACATCTTAATTGAGGGGCCCCTGTAACTTTTTTAAAAACAAATAAGTTTCCTTGTCATGGTTTAATCCACCATTCTATCTCTTGTGAAGACAATAATAGCAAAGAAATTTATTGGAAACACTAATTACCCACAATTCCCTTCCGAAGAAAGCATGGTGATGAGGTGACCATTGAAAAGTTGAAATAGTCAGAAAATGAGGCAGCTTCAGAGCACTGCAGATTTGTTTATTTGAAGAAATTATTGCACTTTTGTGTGTTTTCACAAAGTCATATCAACAAATAACTAGACTAAATACTTTAATTTTGAAGTTAATGTTTTTAATCTTAGTTATGTTACCCGAAATTTTGATGTAGCCAAATGGCTACATTGGGCGTAGAAAGAGTCCAAATTCGATGGAATAGAATAAATTTCTGATTTTTTTTTACTTTTTATGCAGATACGTTCTTTACTGTAACGCTGCCTGAATTATCTACAATTGATGAAAATAATGTAGATTTGGTGTTGAATGGGATATTGCGATAGTTGTGCCCGCTGGTGACATTTCAGAGTAAGAGGATGAGTCCGATGAAGATGCGGAATGCCTACTTCTTCAGTTCTTCATCAAGGTTATCTTCGGCGCCTTCTACTACAAGACAGCCACAAGTTGAAGTGGTTGAGAAAAGTGTGAAAGAGGTTCAACCGACAAAACGCTCAACCAGTAAAACCACAAAACGCCAGAGTACGTGGAAGAAAGAGGTATTTAAACCCAGTTTGGATGTTCAGTGGGAGGATCAAGGGTATACTCTATCTGAATATGAAACCTCTTTGGAGTATTTTTTAGAGTTTTTTGATGACGAGCTGTTTGGAAATATTGTCCGTGAATCAAAACTCTACGCTCATCAAAAAGACGGACATGTCTTGACTACATCTATTGCTGAAATGAAAAGCTTATAGGAGTGCTCCTCCTACACATCAGTATTGTAAAGATGCCTTCGAGAAGGATGTAATGGGAAAGACGAACGAGATACTCTCTAATAGCTGACTGAATGCCACGCAACAGATTTGAAACGCTGTTGCATGCACTTCAATGATAACACAGATATGAAGAAAAGAGACGAGGAAGGCTATGACAATCGAAGTGAATCCCTTGATAGAGCATCTGTAATCGAAATGTCAGCAAATTCCTCCGGAGGAATATAATATAAATTGCAAATAGCCTGCCAAAGAATCTTAAAGCCATTTTAGTTTTCTGGTTACTCTTTGTAAAATGCATATAACATTTCTTCTTCGGTTTTTGACCTTCAGCGATCGAATTTACAGGATAATTTGCATCTACGAATTTTCATATTTGCGCACTCTGTATGCCCAATGTAGCCATTTGGCAACATTTTTAATTTTTTTATTTAAAACACAAAAAATAAAATTTTTGATAAAAATGGATTTATTGGGTCACAAATGTCACTAAAAAACAAAAAAAAAATTTTTTTCGTTTGTAGAAAGTAGTCCGGGCATTAAAGGGTTAACTTCTACCAAACAAGGTCCTGTGGCTTCTTGCGTCACAATGCTCTGGGCACGAGTCGGAAAGCTTCTATACTAACGCTACTATTTTCTGCTGTGCAAAGTTTCACAGGCTCTTTTCTTTAAGTTTATTTTTGCGTGTCATGTGAGCGAAAGTGAATTTTCCTTGGGGTTTTTCTTTCTTACTGTAATACCAAAACTTAACAAATTTTGTTGCATCTTGCTGTAATAGCCTACTCGTATAATCTAATTTTGTAACCAACCTTGCCTTATCAATATTACTCGAAGATCAAAGTCAGACATTGTGACGTAAAACTTGAACTAAGTTGCGCTGATTCGTGTAGAAGTGCCCTTACTCCCATCGATTCTTAGCGAAGAATTCACCTTTGTTACGCTGATTCAATGTCATTCAATCGTTGAAGTAACGTAAATACCGAAAGTTTTCCCCCTTGAATGGAAGCTAAGGATACAATATTCACATTTTGTAGATGCGCGCTAGAATGCGCGGGAAATTATATTCTCGGAACAATTGTTCGTGCTATGCAATGACGATTTGTATCGCTAGTTCCTGTGTTATTTCTCGGCGGACAAATATGACCGATCTAGATGGTACTTCCCGCGGACATCACATGCTGTGACGGCGGACATGTCCGCGGTGTCCGCCGTGAATTTCGAGGCCTGCATATCATATCATATTCATATCATAGCAAGGATATGAAGGTTTTGGACATTCAGTGACTTTTATTTTTTTATTTATTTAACATGTAAATTTGCGTTTTTTTTGGGCTAGTTGTGCTGATAGTAATCTTCTGTAATTTTTTTCGTTTCGATCCAGTTGTGCTGATGAATCCTATAGGAAGAAAACCGGTTCCACAACATAAATTATATTAAGAAAATTTTTGAAATACTATTGTGAGTGTTAACCTGGTCAAATGGTTTAAGGTTTAGACTTGAAAAAAAACTATTGATTTATTTTCTTAATGATTGCTTTCTGTGTTAGGTTGATCGCCCATTTGAGGAAGTGTCATAGTACCTGATCACCTTTACCAGTTAGTTTTTCTCACTTTTGATACCTGATAATAGCATACGATACGTACTGTCACACAGGAAACTGCCCGTAATTATGCAAATAAGTAACTTTTGTGCAATTTTTTAACTAAAAAATAAATTTAGATAACAGTAACTGGGTCATTCCAGCCCAACTCAACCAACATTAATAAAAGTTCCATGGGTACCGTGTCAGATTTTGCTCAAAATTGCACCAAACGTACATCTATGAGAGCAATGAAAAATCCCCAAGTTTCAGATGAAAATTCCAAGCAGCTTAGATTTTATGGCCGTTTAAACTTTACGGGCCTCATCCCTTTTTCATTAACAGTGGACCGCCGCATTCATTTTCAATGGTTTTTGAAGGCACATATCTTCATTTCTATGCATGCAATATGCCTGAAAATCGGCTGTATTATGAGTATTTCTGGGCTGCTCTTTCAGAATCTGCTGTCATAATTGGACTAGGATGTGTTGATAAAAAGTTACAGGTATCTCAAAACTGGATTTTTGTTGGTCAAAATGTAAATTTTTCACATTTTGACCATCAGCTGTGAGTCCCCCTTCTTGGCCAACATCACCAAATTTGTGTAATTTAGGCAATAAGCATTGTGTAGAAGCAATAGAAGCAAAATGTCTCGATACAAACAGGGAATAATGGTTTTAGAGGCTACTGAAAATGGTCACCACTTAAAAAATACCCCCCTTGGGCCCCCCTTTTTCGGGGGTGTAGATAATCATGTAGATGGTACCCCAGAGTGATAAAACTTTCACTATTTAAAGATACATGTCTTAGCTATGCCTGATATAAATTAGAACATCTCAACTCAACTCCTTCCTATATTACTCAGCTATTGAAAAGAAGCAGTTTTCCTGTACTCGGCCTGTATATTTTTAGGGTCATTCCATACCAAAACAGCCAATATGAAGATATCTTGTATATGGTACTTCTCAGATTTTGCTTAAAAGTTGTCATACTATGCCTTAGGCTACCAAACGAAAAAATCCTAGATCAACATTTCAAACGGTTTTCCTATGGCGGCTATTTGAATTTCGGGCGCTACCGACTTAGGGGGGGGGGGGGGGGGGGGTAGCAAATAGAAATTTCAGCCATTTTCAGAGACCCATAACTTTTATTGTAATTGTGTTAAAGGACTAAAAATTGCTGTGCTAGTTCATTATAAACTATACCACACAATTAAATAGTAGAAAACAACATCTCTTGATGCGTAAGTGTTAAGTGGTAGGGTGTGGCTGGTGCCGTTATGTTACTCAAATCAGCTCTTCTTTTAGCATACTCTGTGGATGGGTGATACAAACTCACCTGCAAAATTTCAGCTGATTTCGACAACATGTAGGTGTAGCACACGGGATTTAAAGATTGCGCAATCACGCGGCACCATATAGATAGGAAAAGTGAAAACAATTAGATAGGCCTACTATGCTTAGAGATCATAAACATTGGAATGCTGACACTGCTTTCCATTAATTTTTGTTCAAAATGATGCTTTCACCCTTCTCACCTTATGAAAAAGTACCCACCTGCTATCAATAAGCTATGATGTGGAGATAAAATTTAGATAAAATCTAATTGTTTTCACTGTTTTCATGATAAATCATTGTTGAATTTTCTCTGACCTACATTACGGACTTGAAATTATTTGCCAAAAATGACCAAAATGTTACGTTTTAAAGACATAAAATTTATAGTGAAGAAGTTTGATAATCAAAGATTTTATTTCATGAAATGAAAGAATAAATGTATGTGTTTGTCTGGTATAACTTTCAGCATGACCATAAAACGCCCACGTGGTCATTTGGGGCTCTAAACATAGGGGTAAAAAGGGCCATTTCTGCCTGATAGGGTTTGCAAACCACCATAAGATCTCTGTTAATGGCACCACAACTCCCAAATTCAAGTCGGCAGAAGAAAAGTTTCCCAATATTACAAATAATTAGGTTTTAGAGAAATATTTTGATTGGTTTGGGTAGTAGAAGCATTTGAAAATTGAAAAAAAAACACTTATACGAGGCAAAAAAGCAGGATTTTGATGACCTACTTAACATTTATGCATCAAGAGATGTTGTTTTCTACTGTTTAATTGTGTGGTATAGTTTATAATAAACTAGCTCAGCAATTTTTAATCTTCTAACACAATTACAACAAAAGTTATGGGGCTCTGAAAATGGCTGAAATTTCTACCCCCCAAGTCGGTAGCACCCAAAATTCAAACAGCCATAGGAAAACCGTTTGAAATGTTGATCTAGGATTCTTTCGTTTGGTAGCCTAAGGCATAGTATGACAACTTTTAAGCAAAATCTGAGAAGTACCATTATACAAGATATCTTCATATTGGCTGTTTTGATATGGAATGACCCTAAAAATATAGAAGTCGAGTACAGGAAAACTGCTTCTTTTCAATAGCTGAGTAATATAGGAAGGAGTTGAGTTGAGATGTTCTAATTTATATCAGGCATAGCCAAGACATGTATCTTTAAGTGGTGAAAGTTTCATCACTCTGGGGTACCATCTACATGATTATCCACACTCCAGGAAAAGGGGGCCCAAGGGGGGTATTTTTTAAGTGGTGAACATTTTCAGTAGCCTCTAAAACCATTATTTCCTGTTTGTATCAAGACATTTTGCTTCTATTGCTACTACACAATGCTTATTGCCTAAATTACACAAATTTGGTGATGTTGGCCAAGAAGGGGGACTCACAGCTAATGGTCAAAATGTGAAAAATTTACATTTTGACCAACAAAAATCCAGTTTTGAGATGCCTGTAACTTTTTATCAACACATCCTAGTCCACTTATGACAGCAGATTCTGAAAGAGCAGCCCAGAAATACCCATAATACCAATTTTCAGGCATATTGCATGCATAGAAATGAAGATATGTGCCTTCAAAAACCATTGAAAATGAACGCGGCGGTCCACTGTTACGAAAAAGGAATGAGACCCGTAAAGTTTAAACGGCCATAAATAGCAGTGGGCTATAAATAGGCAATTTTTAGTTTTGCTTTAGGGACAGTTTTTTGTGTTTCATTTAACCTATCTAAACATAAAATGACAAAAGTTTTGGTCTAAGTTCCAAGAAAAAAGTGTGCAGAGCAAAAATTCAAAATGGCCGCCATTTTCCCTAAAAAATCACGTTTTTAGCCATAATTTGGTCATTTTGGGGTATTTTTACCTGATTGTGGTGTCTTACCCCATGTTTGTGGGATCAGGCAATCTGTTTAAGCAATAATAAGTAGGGTTAACTTTCACTTGTAGAGGGATGATATAGTTTGACAAAATTACCCACGTTTTTAAACCTATTTCGTGGTTTTTGTTTTGAGCATCAGCAGACTACAAACTGTATGAAATTGTCCTGCTTTCAGCTAAACCAATAAAAAACTTCAAAGGCACTCTATCAGGAAGTAGCTGCTGGGTCAGTCTATGCCAAATGAGCAAATGGGTTACACCACATGTCATAGGTTTTATTGAAATTTGGCATACTTGTAGATGTCAAAGAAATATTACGAATGCAAAAAAAAATTTTGGAAAATTTTAAATATTAGTAGAGTTATGGTCATTAGAAAAATCACCATTTTTGCATGTTCCGCTTCAGTGATTTTGTCCAATTTCTTATTATATTTCTAATTTCTTAACCTGTGATCAAACAAAGTGGCTGAAAATTGCTAGACAGACATTTTAAGATCCAAGGAATCCAAAAATGTAAATTAAAAAGTTGACAGAGAACTTCTTGATATGATTATAAAGGTTTCAATTTGCTACATGCATTTTTCGGAGGCCAAACTTTAGGGGCCTATAAAAAAATGGGTATAAAAATTAAGTGGCGAAAGCTCTACCAATAAATTTTTGTAGTTACCAAACCTGGTGATTTTTTATTGATTATTATACGTTTGGTTGAATCCTCTCGCATGGATCCTACAATTATTTATGATTAGCAATTCCCATCACCGAGAAGCCAGAACTGAGGTTAAGAGTCTGCAGAAACCTTTTATTACTATAAAAATTAAGAACTGAAATTCACATATTTTATACTTATATCAATACTCTTTCATGTCAAATAAGTTGAAAGTTGGAAGTTGACACAGAAAATGGTGACATCTTTTCATTGGCCAAGAAACAAAGACAAATGTTGGATCCCTTTTGAACATGTTTTGTGTGTTGTAGATAGTCCAACCCTTGCAACTACTCGAGGCCAATACCAATTTTCCATGCAATGTTTGCAACAAATTCAAACTTATTGGAGATCAGCTAATAAATAATTAATTTCTGTCACACATATGCTTTGGAATATATTATATATATATATACATTAATATCCAGTTTGACCTAATTATTTAAATTGGGAATATAAATTGAAAAGCAGCTCAACAGTTATCATGGTTCAACACTGCAATGAGAGTTAAATATATATCGTAATTAATTATCCTTTGCTGACGAATTTTGTGATATATTTTTCTTAAATATTTTTCTTAATATATTTTTCTTAAAATTTCTCAAAGCATGATAACCTTTTTTGTTGATTAAATTGCATCTTTGGACCAGGTAAAAAGAGTCACTTCTCTATTAGTATTCTTGGTTTATTTCCTTCGATCATTAAACCACATATGTACATTATACAATCATTAAAAACCAGTTTCAAGTGAAACATTTTACACATTGAATTTCAATAATCTTTGCTTTGATTTTCAGTAGTCATAGTATGGTTAACTGACTAATCAAGATATTCAAAGCTTTCAACTTACCTATTATGCCTACTAATGTATTGTGCCTACTAATATTTTGTGCATAATTGGAAAAAAGGGAAGCAAAGCACTGTTGAACAATTATAAAAATAATCCATTTAGCCACTTTGTGTATATGGTACATTTCAACTTACTACACCTAGATTTTCTCAAATACACAAAGATATCTTTGTTTCACTGAATAGGGGAAGTCAAGACCTTTCATATGATGTATTACTCGAAAAAATTGAAGAGGGGCCTTTTTCAGTATAGTGCTTGGAAGTTACGTCATGGTTGATTGATTTCAGTTTCACAACAATATTAACTTGTCTTCAAAATCATTCAACCATGACCAAAATTGTTGAAAGTTTGTAAATGTGTTGACTTTAACCAAACTTAAATTCTCACAAAATTTGAAGTTTGTAACATTAATGGTGTATGTTTTATTTACGTTTAAAATTTGTTGTACCCACCTTTCACTAATTCCATGCTTGAGCGAACGCAAAAACACCTCATTTTCAAATGGCCATATCTCGAAAACCGCTGAACCGATTTTGCTGAGATTGGTGTAATTTTCCCTAGAATGACTTGCTCTACAAAGTGTCAAAATTTCATCAAAATCTGAGACCATGGGTTACATAGCTTGGTCAAGTTGACAAAGACTTGCCCAAGAGGAAGTAGTGCAAACACTTACCCAGGAGCTAAAGAGGCAGAGGGTCAGTATAAGGAAGGCCTGGTGTTCCAGCCAAACCAGTCACTTGCCGTCATATGCGATGTGGGAGAAAACAAAAGATGGTACGTTGGGTTTTACCTTGACGATAATAGGGATACAACATTTCGAGTGGATCATTTCGAGCTGGCATAGGAGACGAAACTTGGCAGCGGCCACCTGGCACTGATGACATTCAGGACACTATGAAGCAACAGATTGTCCCTGTGACAGTTTCAGGAACTTGGGTCTTTTCTCGGAGAAAACCATGTTACATTTTAAACAATGCCCCTGAAATTGAAACTGTGTTTAAAGAAATAACCCAATAAAGGTGAAAAAAAAACAATAAATTGGTAAAAATTAGTATCAAGTCAACCTCCAATCGTCAGTGACTTTTCTGACATGCACAAACAGATTGCCTGACCCCACAAACATGGGGTTAGACACCAGAACCAGTGAAAACAACCCTAAAATAGCAAAGTTACGGCTGAAAATGTGATTTTTTTTATGGAAAATAGCGGCCATTTTGGATTTTTGCCCTGCACACTTTTTTCTTGGATACAAGATCAAAAATTTTGTCATTTTGTGTTGAGATAGGTTGAATGGAATAGAAAAAAACTGTCCCCAGTAAAAAATAACAAAAAAGTAATTTTGACCCATGTATAGCCCACTCCTACCATAAAATCTAAGCTGCTTGGAATTTTCATCCGAAATACCCATGGAAGCACTGGTTGAGTTGGGCTGAAATGACCCAACTTATATTTTAAACTCATGTAGATGCGGGATAAAAGAAGAGAGGTGAAAAACATATCACAGTACTTGATATAAATAGTCAGAAAACAAGCTGTCATGTTTCGATCAGGAGAAAGAACATTTGTTGTCTCATAGTGCAAGTGGCATTTAGACACATATATATGTCCAATCTGCGTCCAATAAGATATATACACATCCAGTATGCACCATGCAATCTCAAAGAAAAGCGAAAAGCAACAACTGATGTTCATCTAATTTTGATGTATATACTAATGCATTGATGGATTGGATTGTTGTAAAGACTATCTGTATGCATAAGCATTTTAATTTAAATAGTTCAAAAATAAATTTAATTCTCTTTTTATTTTTTGCTAAATTTCAATTTATTGTGGAATAAAATGCAAAATTCTCTAAAAATCTCCAAAAAGAACCTTCTCCGAAAAAGGCTGAATCCGAAGAAGCCGATTCTCTGAAACGAGCCATTCCGAAATAAAGAGGTAAGGTAAAGCGACAAATGCGTGGAAATTTGAAGAAACTTTAATGTAGCTTAAATAGTTCTTGCGCATTTCAAGTAATTTTTATCCTGTAGCTAGCCTAACATCTTGGGTATGTACTCCCAAAAAATTACGGCACTTCCGGTTCGGGTTTTTAAGCACGTAATTAAAGACTCACTACGCGCATTTTCACTCAAAAATATTAATGCGCGACGCTTATTACGGTAATGCGCACGTGGAATTTCATTGCGCGAAAACCACTAAAATAAATAGGTTTACATCATCTCTTGCACAATCGAATGAATGAATAACGGCACACAGAGCTTAGGGACGTCGGAACGCTCAAGCAGTGCCGGTCTTAGGGTATTTCAGGCCCTGTGCGGAACATGCTTTGTGGGCCCCAATGACAATGATCCAATTCAGTAGCGGCGGGAGCAGATGCCCCCTGGCCCCCAATTCTTCTGTGGATGGGTGGGGCAATGATGACAGAAGCCTTAACAGTTCTGCTGCTGGAAGCGAGTTAGCTCGTGCAATTGTGATGTAATTTAACTTCACGTGATGTCACAATGCCCCAAAAATCCTAATGTGTTGCCAGTCTGGGGGCTTGACAGGTTGCTTCAATTTTAAACCAAAAAAAAACGATTTTTAACCCATTTCCCCGCCAAATTCTTAAAATTAAATAAAAGTCAAAACACCAATCAGTGTGAACAAAGCTTGAAATTCAGCAATGACTTTGAGGTCTAGAAATTCTTAGACTGGGATAATGATGCCAGGCTACTAGTATATTGATCAATGCACATAGGTCATGTAAAAGAGCTTACTTTTTATGCAGCAAGGTAATTGAAATTCGGTCATTGAAATTAGTCGGCAGCTGTGGCCGAGTGGTTAGCGCGTTGGGCTCGCAGTCGAGAGCCTGCATGTTCGACTCCAGCCACTCGCACTTGCTGTTGTTTCTCTGGGCAAGAAACTTTACGATAATTGCCTCTACCTAGTGATCGATTTTCGAGTAATGGGTAGTACCAAATTTAAGTCATAAGTAGAGTAGACAACCGGAAACAGACATTGCTGTCGGCTGCAGCGTAGGTCAGGTGTATGTCGGAAGGCGTACACCGATGCATAGCGCTCAAGTCCGCTTTCCCGCAATGCAGGATAAAGATAAACAAACAAACAAATATTCTATTATTTTTTAAGGTTTAGACTAATTTACCTATTCATTTAAAGTCACTAGACTAGACTGCTTACTGGTACTAGCTAGAAGTCCTGTAGGCTATCTAACCCTAGTCGCTAAAAAAATCCAAGCAAGCATTTTCTTATGAATATAGGCTATGACTATGCTATGATGTCAACAAAACTTTTGAATGTAATGTAAAGGCAAACCAAACGTGGTAGCCTATAGGTTTCATCGAAAGGAAATATGCTTGCAATCGCCTAGTTGGTTAAGCTAAACTTCGGTAGCCTACCGTACAGTAGCCTAGCTACCGGCCAGCATAAATTGTCATTTTTACATCGTTTCATCGTCGCCAGACGTTGAAATCGTGTAAAAAAGGAACTTTTGCTGATCAGGTATAAGTTGCAACTGAGAAATATTTACAAAAGCCATTCGATTTGTTCAAAGATCCGAATTAGCCTAACAGTTCGTATTTACATTGATTCAATGTTTGAATACGTTGAATCACTCGGTCTATCGTTTTTTTTTTTTACATTGATTTCACGTCTGAACAGGTTGATTCGATGCAAAAAAAAAACTGTTTTGCTGACTGGCGCGCTTGTAAATGCAATGGTCATTTCGACGATCAATTGCAACACTGATTTGCTCCAAAATTTCAAAGTGCGTTTCAATAGTTTGGCAACCCATTTTTTCATTACCATGGCAACCAGAGAAAAAGGAGAACTCCTCTCACTTTTTCAAAACGCTGGCAGCTAAAGTGTTAATAGGTTTGGATGTGCCTACAGATTATTCCTGGTAGTTTCGCACAGGGGCGCCGGAAGCGGGGGGCAGGCGAGGGCGGATGCCCCCATGGCCCTCAATTCTTCTGTGGATGGGGGGGCAATGATGACAAAGCCTTAATAGGTTATTCCTGGTAGTTTCGCACAGGGGCGCCGGAAGCGGGGGGGGCAGGCGGGGGCAGATGCCCCCTGGCCCTCAATTCTTCTGTGGATGGGGGCAATGGTGCCCTTTTACTTTTTTTTGCTATATCTTATCTTAAAACTTAATAAAAAATTGGCCTTTCAGCAACAAAAGTGCCATTTTTTATAACCCTGCCCCCAGTCAAAAATCGTTCCGCCGCCCCTGGTTTCGCATACTTGTAGAGGCTCTTGACGTAAGGCCGGTTACCGAAATATATATCGTAAAACTTAATAAAAAATTGGCCCTTCAGCAACAAAAGTGCCATTTTTTATAACCCTGCCCCCAGTCAAAAATCGTTCCGCCGCCCCTGGTTTCGCATATTTGTAAAGGCTATTCACGTAAAACCGGTTACCGAGATATATATCTCAAAACTTAATAAAAAATTGGCCTTTCAGCAACAAAAGTGCCATTTTTATAACCCTGCCCCCAGTCAAAAATCGTTCCGCCGTCCCTGGAAGATGCTGTCCTACAAGCATAGTAACCGACATCAGGGTTGCCAGCATACGCGCCGACTCCCGGGGGGCGGCGCCCCCCGTAAATTTATGGTTGAGGGGCAACAAAAATCTTTTACAAGTGATGTTTCAAAGATAAAATACTTCGTGAGAGATTTAGATCATTTTAACGGACTTAGAGAATGCCGAAAGCGAAAAACAGCCTGCGTTACTCTTGCCCGCAAAACAACAGCTGATCACATGGCTTTCTCTGGAACGTGAATTACTACTGAGATGCGCACCGCACGCACGCTCACAGTCACACACTGCTTATCTTCCGCGCGTGAGGACCAACTTCAAAGTCAAAACGCGTGGTAGCGAAAAAGCGAATGCGAGGTTAAATGTTTATTCTCATTTTACGAGTTATTCAAACGTCCGTTAGATTTTTTGTGACTTCAAACATGAAATCGATTTTAGCAAACTTTATCGAGTTGAAACTACGACACACCGAACAATTACATGAATACAGCTTGGAAATCATACCGTATGGAAATTTCAAAGTAGAGTGTAGAGTAACTTACGCTGCTGGAATAGTCACGTAACTATTCACTGCAGTATTACGTAAACCAGCTAAATTAGACGAGCTATTTTCAACGAGGTCGCCCGGCTGTGAGATCAATTATGATTCAACAGAACGCATTGCTTTGTTCGCAATGTGTGAGAATTAAATTGAAAACCGATAAAACAAAAGGTGTTTAATGGTCTTGGTCGCAGATATTGCCTGCATTCACGTCTCTTACCTCTATTATCACCTAGCCAACCTGACATCATTGTTTTATGCGGCCGCTAAGGTTTGACATCGACTTTAATGATCATGGAATGTTACGTAATAAGAACGATTATATAGTACACGCAAAAATAAAAAAATTGATCTCTTAAAACAGCTCTTTTTGCTGTTTTGTCTACTGAGCTTTGCATATTGCTCAACAAGTGCAAAAAGTTTAGAATTGACAAGAAATCATTAAATTTGAAAGTTAAGTTTGAATCTTTGCAAATAAACGTATTCAAAACTTTTACTTTGGCCGACGCCATTTCACCTTCTGTAACCTACGTCGGCAATGATTTTGCCGCTGCAAAAATGCGTTAATTTTGAAAACTGCCGAGCTGGGGACAACAGCTTGTCCCGTGTATAAGTTGAACCTGTCTTTTTGAGATGAAAACCATTTGTGAAAATCTCGATCCATATTCGAGTATATACGGTATTCGATAAAAGACTATAAAGACTTTCGATAAAAAACAGAAGAGAAAACACTTCGCCGTTGTTAACGCTTTGAAGGAAAGTAATTAGCAAAACGTGCGATACGAGGTTAATAAAACTGATAGCGGGTTTCCACTCTGCTTGAAATCATGATTGTTTTGCGTTTTATTTCGATAACTTCACTGTCTTGATCGTTGTTATTCACTCGCACGAAAAGGAAATGAATCGGCTTGTTTTCCAGCTGTTCTAATTATGAGCTAATAATATCAAAATTATTACGACTAGGCGTACTGTATGCGTAAAACTAATCGTTTCAAGCAGCGGTTGTAATAAATTCGGTTTGCAACCTAGGTGTCAATATAAACAAGATGGTAAGCTTAATCAAAGACTACTTATTGAGTAAAGTAGCGTTATGGTCATGATGTCATCACCTTTCTCGCCCCCCAAGGTTTTTTGAAAAGTCGGCGCCTATGGTTGCCAGATTATGAAAAGGTCTTAAAGCCAAATTAATACAAAAAAAAACCCAAACTGATATTTATCTGTTTCTATTGAAAATAATACATGACTTGTGACTTTTCTTTTTAGTCACACGTTATCTTTTCAGTTGTCTGAGGTTTACTGTAGCCTTTTTCTGTTTTCTAGATGTTGTTCTTTAATTTCTTTACCTGTCATAAAGTAACAGTTAAAAGTAGCAGTTAAGATTTTCAAAGCAACGGTTAATAATAGTTACTAGAAAAATAAAAGTTGGGCACATCTCTATTACGAGTATTAAACAAGTATAAACAAGATTGGCCTTAAGAAGTAATAATAATATATTATAATATTGAAACAATGAAAACTATTAATACTACAAAAAGTGCTCAATGCTAAGCAAAAAGGCAAAGCAGAGCAAATTAAATCAAATATAGTTATTACTATCTGAAGCCTTTACAAATTGTTTCACCTAACGGATCATCAGAAGGTCTTATTCAAATAGAATTTAATTTATTTAAAATAGATTCTATTTGAATAAGACCTTCTGATGATCCGTTAGGTGAAACAATTTGTAAAGGCTTCAAATAGTAATAACTATATTTGATTTTATTATAATATTGAGAAATATTGATTATTATGCATTTTAAAGAGTATTTAATTGTAAAAAAGGCTAAATTTAAGGCAAAATCTAGAAAAAGGCCAAATGTATAATTTCTAAGGCCAACAGAATCTAAAAAAACATTGGTGGAATCTGGCCTTAAAAAGTCCAATCTGGCAACCCTTGCCGACATGACGCACGTGTCTTTGGCCTGGCGCGCATAGCAAGATCTGATGCGATTTGACTTCGATCATGTGCTTTCGTTAAAAACGAAGCAATGCAATGAGATTTAGTTTGTTTCTTTTGATATGACGATAGTATCTACTCTTCACTGCAAAACAAGAAGAAATGGCGTTCGTACAGTTTCTGACGAGGCAGCACAAGCAAAGTTAATTCGACTACCAGCAAAGTAGTTATTGGCGTGAAATTAGCTAGCTAGATTTAGTTACATTTGAAGAGAAAATTTTCTACGAAAACAACCTCGCAGCTTGACCATCCAAATGCCATCTCTGGAATAGTCGCTGAGCACCTCACAAAAAATTACTCAGAATTTCTCAACATATATACAGACGGATCCAAGACCAACACGAAAACCGGATCTTCCTTTTTTGTAAACCGCCATGGAATAAAACGCTGTTTCACAATTAATAGATCCGCATCTGTGTTCAGTGCCGAACTGTTTGCAATAAAGGCTGCACTTATATGGGTAAAAGAGACCAAACAAAGTAAGTCGGTCATCATTAGCGACTGCTTAAGTGCACTACGGACGATTTCAAATCCAACTTGGACAAAACACAGCTTAATCAATGACATACTTCTGCTTCACTCCAACATTATGTATATCAAATACAACAAAAGTAAAGTTTTTATGGGTTCCTAGTCATGTAGGCATTCCTGGAAACGAAACTGCTGATTTCTTAGCAAAACTTGCTTCAGGAGCCATACCAGCAATACCAACATCAGCCATTACCCCCATCTCCGCAAACACAAAACTCAGCCTAAGCGAAGTCAAAAACCTCACCAAAGATCTAGCTCTGCAAAAATGGAATAATCATTATATAAACAGTACCACAGGCCAACTCTACAAATCTATATATCCTGACACCAAAAGTGCAGGAACAAACAAAGTGCCTGACCATCCAACCGTTTTTAGACTCATCACCGGTCACTGCCGTTTAAACCAACACCTCTTCAAGATCGGATGCCACACTTCTGGACTATGCGACACATGTATGACCCCTGAGACTGTGAATCATTTTCTATTTCATTGCAGTAAATATGCAACTCAAAGGAAGTGTCTTGAACAAAATCTGAGCAAGCATGGAATAAACATATCGGTGAAAACTTTTGCTGAAAATCGTCCAACTACTACACATCTGCTGGCTTTTATAAACTCCTGCAATAAGCTCATTTAAATTATTGTTTTAATCACTGTAATCATCCATGTTATGCTGTAGTGCACCCGTGTCGTGTCTGCTCCCAGCCAGAGATCGATCGCTTTTTACATTGATTCAGCGTCTTTAGACATTGAGTCGGTGTGGAAGGCAATTGATTTGCTGGCTGGGCTTTCCTTATTTTGTTTCAGTTTGTAACACCAAGTGTGCAATTCCAAAGAAGTACCTGACTTTCGTGGGCCTAACCTCCTACAAGAATTTCTTTTCCACTAATGATGTGTTTAAACTACTGTATCGTATTATGTTGTGTTGTGTCGTATTGCACCCTTCACTATGCCCTGTTGTGTTCTAACTGTGCTAAATAGCTATTATAATAATGACTGTCGCTAAAAGACCATAGATGTTGTAAAGCGACATAAAACAAACCATAACAATCAATCAATCAATTTGAAGAGAAAATTTTCTACGAAAACAGAAAGGTAAGATGTTACATTTTGTATCATTGCAAGAATGATGCTAGTGCTACATAATTCACCAGTCAGAACCTAAAATATTTTTGAATGTTTATTATAATTTACACCTCCGGGCATTCGAGGCCTTTTAGCTGTTACGCGCATTTGTCGCTTTACATATACCACAAAAAACAATCAGGAAATCAGCATTAAAAAGGCAACAAACAATAGACGGTTAGCGACCAAGCGTGTTTTCCAGAACTTTCATTTTCTGACAAGCATACCAATTATTGTTTTTAACATTTAATTTTCAAAATAATCCAGTACTGATGCAAGCATGTATTTAATATTGTTAAATCATTGTGAAATCACATTTTGCATGCTTTTCAGTCATTGCAACAAGCACTTAAAATCCACTTATCATTCTGCTGTTACAGTAAAATATGATCTTTCTATGTATGGCATGTCATATGCGAAGAATTGCCAATGCTTGCATTAGTTAAATATCCTTGATGAAAAATACTTGTTGCTTTAATAAGCATCATTTCACTTACTTCAGATGTAAATAATTTGTCATAAAATGAAGAAAAAGCTCCCAAAATGCATTTGTGCGTTTCAAAGTTACTTGATTCAGCAGTTAATGTGACATCACAGTACGTTTGCGATGATTTTCTGTCCCTTCAAGATAAAGGACATCAGAAATTAATAAGCAAGTTAAAAGATATATATTAATAAGCTTTGCTGCTCAGCTAGATGGCAGTTTGAAATATAAATTTATCATACGTTTTTTGTAATATGTATCATATGATATAATATATAATAAAAGATTATTATAAATTTAGTCAGTTTTAATGTACCGTAACATATACAATATGATATACAACAAATATATATATATATATACCGGTATAGTTATATATATATAATACATATATATATATTATACATTTATACTGTATAATATTTGAAATGCAAGATTGCAGGTTGATTAAGAATTGTATGGCACTTTATAAGCACAGTTTATTTGAAAAAGTTTTTTCCCATTAGGCTATTCATTTAGTTGAAAAACTAAACACGTTGTGGATTTGCTCAGACAACAAACTGTCAAGTTTTCCAACCAAACTTATTACAGTACGGATGTGACTTATTAGCGGAAGAGGATTTAACTCTTTGAATCTGTGGAAGTGAAATTCTTGATAATACAATAACAAATGATTCAAATTAGTTTGTTGTCAAAACTTTTTAATTCATCATGCTAAACTTTCTAAAAAGTTGATTGCATTAATTTATTATGTCTCTAGGAAATTGAAAAGTAGAAAAACAAGCTTGATTTGTAGGTTGCTTCTTACTTATTCAGCTTAGAAAAAACTTCCCATAAATGATCACTTTTATAAACTTTCTTTCTCATGATTGCATGCAAGTCTGTAAAAAAAGGTAAAAAATTAATATTGGTAATCACAAAAAGGTTAAAATTTTGTCAAAAGCAAACTGTGATAAAATGTGATTTAGGAATAATGCTGTTGATGTTTTGTGAAAAAAATGGTATATATATATATACATTGTCAACACAAGTAATTCTCCCAGCATTAAAAGTAAAATTTGTTGGTAAAAAAACAATAGATTTACACAAAAGTTTCAATCTAACAAAATGCATTTATCTGAACATTTAGCTGGTTTCAAAAGTTTCAATGTTAGCATTAGCATGCTGTACACTAAGCAAAACTCATATTTACTTTTATAATTATGCTCATCTTATTTCACTAAAAGTACAACTACAAAAATACGAAACTGTGTTTTACTGCTACAGTGACAACTATTACATTCATCATAAAGTGCATTCTTAGATTAAAACAATGTAGGCGTAAAACTCAAAATCTTCACAAACGTTGTAAGTGATCAGAAAATATAAATGGCTTAGTCACTACCGTATGTACAATGTACAGTATCTACAAAGTACAGGGTCATCAATAATAATTGATGTTATAACTTCAAACAAATGTAGCTACGGTAGCCTAGATTTAACAAATGGTAGACGATTTTTGAGTATCATAATAAACATATATATGTATACAGTAATATTATTGTCAAATAAGTACATATATATTTAGGAAAAACAAGTTTTACTCAATGTGTCCGCCATTTGCATTGATAACAAGTTGGAGATGCTTCAAAACAGACCTGCATTCCTGCAAGAGTCACAAATAACTGTTTAAGGTATTTTGGCTCTATCTATTTTCAGATTAGCCTTCAGTGCTTCCAAACTTTGGTGGTGTTTAGTCGAAGCCTTGCTCTCCAGGTAAGACCAGATGCCAAACTCTAGGGAGTTCAGGTCTGGAGATGAATGAGGCCATTCTTCCTTGGAAATGAAGAACGGTACATTGGCTAAAAGCCAGTTTTGCGTTCTCTTAGCTCCATGTGAAGGGGCAAAATCTTGTTTGAATGACCAATTACGTTTTTTGAAGTGTTTCTTTGCCCAAGGCAACAGTGAACCATCAAGAATATCATTTCAGTAGTTTTCTTGGTTCAATTTCACTACTTGGTCCACAAAAATCAATGGACTCTTTCCTGATACGTTGACTGTGGCCCACACCATCACTGATGCCGCCCCTTGTCTCTGAGCGACTACCCGGGGTTCCACATCACCATCTCTTGATGAAACACGATCATTGTGACTGTTGAAATGATGCTGGACATCAAATTTCTTTTCATCGCTAAACACAAGGTTTGGCAGCGTGCCTTCTCCTACAATGTGTGAGAGCAGAAGTCTGGCTCTGGAGAGACGTTTCTCAATGGTATTGGCATTTAGCAACTGTTTCTTCATGTGTTTGAATAGGCTCATCTTCAAATCCTTCTTGAGAACTGTGAACATGGCACCATAGGCCACGTTCGCCTCCTTTACTAGTTTTTGAATTGGATCTCTTGTAACGTTAATTATTGATGACCTTGTACATATTAAAAAACAACAAAAAACTTGTTGAACCTTATTGTTTACCTTGTTAGCAGTACATTAGGGTGCAACCTATTTCGATCGATCTGCAATCAGCGACTTCGGCTTTTTTTTCTCAATTTTTTCAGGGTTCGAAATGAGGGTATGAAGTATTCAGGGTACAAAATATGTTGCATCCAGTACAGTAGACGATGATATCTCTTACAAAACGATTATTTTGTGCAAAATTTCAAAGATGTTTAATTGTTTAGGCTATTAATGTGTGGAAAGAAATATATATAAATAAAGCGTTCATCAATTACTATAATATCATATATATAAATAATAAATAAATTAGAAATGAAATTAAACCTTAAAATTGAAAACCCACCTTTGGTTTGTGGTAAACAAATGTTGACTGCTACTCTGATCAGCGACTTCCACTTTATTATATTCTCTTGATCTTTTCAGTTTGTTTCTTGTTTGTATGCGGAAACTACAATCAGCGACTTGGGCTTTGTGCTATTTTTTCTCTCGATCTTTTCAGGGTACGAAATAGGTTGCACCCTAAGTAGTGCATACAGGAGACGTCTAGACAAGTTGTAATTCTATCTTAATTAGCTGTAAAATAATGCAATATATTTGTACTGAACCTGCACAACAGCTATGTAACCCCCAGCCTTTGTGTGTTTAATTTATTAGATATTTTGGGTAGCAAAAGATAAGTTTAATGCAATAAACTTTGCTATCACAAATGTCCTGTCTGTTGAAAATTGTGCATTGTTTATAGGCAGTGGCTATTTGACCGGCTTCGATCTTTTAATCTGAAACACTGTTTGACCGGTCATGACGTCACTATATAGGCACTTTTTTCTTTTTCTCTTTCAAAGCAAAAGATGAGAAGTGCCTATATAAGTTTTAAATTTGACAATTGTATTCAACTGGGTCAGTGGTGCGTACCCTAGGGATGGGCAATTCAGAATAATTCACTATTCTAGAATTATTCCGGAATACTAAACCGAATCCAGAATCGAATCCAGAATACTGAATCCTATTAACTTCCAGGCTCCAGCAACACAAAAAGTAAAAAATTTCAGACACAAAAGCTACACAATCAAAGTAAATGTTTGTTGCAATGCAACACATTAAAGCTGGGTTTAGACTACGTGCGTTTTACGTGCGGTTTTGTTGCGTTGCGATTTCCGTGCGTGTTGTCTCAAACAGCTCGCGTTTACACCACAGTCTCTATATTACTAGTCTGGAAGCTCAATGACGTTGCTATGCAAGGGTGTGTCTTAGGATTTGAGACAGCGCCTCAAGTGGAACGTTGGAACTTTGCAATTCGTAGCCAAAAGTCTAGGTAGGTTTAGCCGAGTAATGTCAACTGCAGGTTGTTTTAACTTTAAGTAGGCTAAATTCTTATTTGCAGATTACCGCTAAATAGGCCTAGGCCATTTTTTCTTATTATCAGTTTATCCTACTAAGTTAGTCTAAAGTTTACACTTTTAGTTAGCACGCTAGTCACTGATTAAAAATGGGGTTTGTATAAGGTTAGGAATGGAGATGTCTGAGTTATCATATGCAGTTCACTATTCTAAATATGTTTGCCCACAATCTTAGGACAAATCTAAACCACTTCAGATGCAGATATAGATAAGATATTAATACTCACTCTGTCTTAATGTACTGAAACTACCATGTAATGCTATATTTAGATAATCTTCAAGTTTGGTATGATACCGTATGCAATTTAAAAACAAAGTCAAATGTGGAAAGATTTATACGTGAAAAACTCTTCAATGGAACATCAAATAAGTCTTGGATCAAGCTGGGTTGTATACTTTCATTATATGCCAATAAATTCCATCCAATTAAAAACAACAATAAAGCAAACAAGCATAAGACTGGGCTCTGCCCAGGTTAAGCAAGCAAGGAATCAAATTGACTGCTTGCTCCCATTTTCATGGAGTCAAAATGAATTTTAGGTGCCATTCAAATACTGGTGAATTTTTTTCTAAACCTTGTGTTTTGTTAATTCAATTCTGTAGGCCTAGGCTATTTAAGCTAATTACCTTTTAGCCTACTAAGCTACCATCAGCTAACTGTTGTTTTAGGTTTATGTTCTTAGTCAGCACTTCAGATTGGATTGAAATGTCTGCTTCTGAATCGAGTGTAGTTTGTAAGTCTAGTAATGGAAGGTATTGTTGCTTGCCAGGATGTAAAAGTTCTTCTAGTAGCGGTATTAAACTGTACAAAGTTCCCTATGGTCAACGTCGTTTTGGTATATCAACAGCAGAATGGTCAGCCAGATTTCATCAGGTTAGCAATCTCATCAATAAAAGTTAGGCTTTAATCAACTCTTTGTTAATAGATTTTACAATGCCTTGTGCTGTTTTTTCCCATGCTTTACAGTATCTGCCAGTTTGCAACTGTTAGTAAATAGGGTATTGCAGTTGTAGTACTATAATGTACCAGTAGTATACTTTACTAAAGGTTTTGGATACCGGTAATGCAAATGGGCAAGGTGCGGAGTTGAGTCAAGGCTAGTGTTAGGGATGAGGTTAAGAACAGAGCTAATAATTGCCTTAACTTTAACCCAATCTATAACCTCAATTTTAAACATTGGAGGGATATGCTACACATTACCTGGTAAAAGTATCAGTACAAAGTTAGAGGTTTTATGGTTCAGAGTATTTACCGGTAGTCCACTAATTTTAATACCTTCATTCTTAGGCTTTATTGTACCATATATATATTGTACCTTTATTTAAGACTGTGTACCAGAGGAATATGCCCAGTTGTTTGAGTTAGCTGATCATGGAGGTTTGTCTGCTCCTACAGATGCTCGACTGCACTACATTATTTTCTATATGTTAGTGTAGAGATCCCACCCCAATCAAGGAACTTCAAACATCCTCCGAAACCAGGCAACAATGAGCGACGTGGCAGTCGCGATACCCCCCTCTCAAGGGTTAATATGCTTGCCCATGGCAGCAGGGGACCTGGAGCCACCGGAAACACATAGGCCTAACAATGTTGGCGTTGCAGCAGTATTCATTATCTTTGTTTAATTTTCCAAAAAAATGAATATATACGGTCTTATAGTATTGGCGATTCCTAGAGTTAGGAAGGGTTAAGGTAAGGGTTAGAGTTAGGAATAAGATTAGCGTCTTCATCTTTGCCCAGGACTAAAAAAATTTACAAAATTCATGTTTTTGTTTTCAACAGCTTTAAACTTTTCTCAAATTAGACCAGAATTCCTTTTCTGGCAACACTATTGAGGTAATTATTACACTATATAGTTTAAATATAGCCACAGCTTACTCAATTTTGAGCTGAGTACCCTTAAAAGTTGTTACATGAAACAGAAAGACGTTTAGATGTTATCTTTTGTTGATTTTCGTTTGAGCGGTAGTAACCCTCTTAAAGCCCATGCCGTTTTTGAGACGGAAGTCCCCTTCTCTGTAGTCCCGGGATACCGCACCTACAGTTCGAATGTTCAGCAGTACCGCCAAAACTTTTGATATGGTAAAGTACTCTGCAGTGAAGGGATCTAATGTCAAAAGTGAACATTAGACTAACTACTCCGGCATACTCCGCTTTATTTAAGTTACGGTGTTAATAGAAGGCCTATTTTATTCTCCTTCAATGTTTGCTTTGAGAATTGCTTAAATATATACTTTTCTGAGTGCTACATAGTGCACTGTTCGGCTTATGCGATTGTTTAGCTGTTTTGTTTCTACCATGTAAGCAGTCTTGTAGTGGCAAAAAATATAACCTCCTCATTCGCATCTCCAGCACTTTTTTATAAGTTCATTTTTTTTATTTCTGACCATCACAGCAAAAACAATACACGTCAACATAACAAGGGTCTAGAAAAGTTCTTCAAAAGCGCCTTTGTAGAGAGTTTCCAGTTAAAGAAGAGAATTTCCCTGTCATTGGCGAATTTCACCTTCCAAATCTTCATTCAACTGTAAGTACAAATGCATTCAGTAATGCACCATTTTCATCAAGTGCCAGCATACCAGTAATGTACGTAATGCATATGTGTAAAATAAGTCACGTTCAATTGCTATATATAGTATGCAAAAAAATGGCACCCAAGGAAGAATGTTCATTAACGGTACCTCAAAACGTAAATATAGCTACGGAATTATTGAATTAATGTACTTCTAAAGTAGCACCATCGTAATGGTGTATATATAATTGCATAGTATGCTTTTGAAAGCTAACTTTTCCAACACGGGCTAACCCTGAAGCAGTTAAGTATTTCATTGGCTAGATTTCAAAATTTCATACCATATTGATAATATTATTATTACTATTTATTTACATCAGACCAATAAGTCCATATTAATTATGTACCATACATGCAAAAAGACAAAAACAAAAAAGACAAGAACAATCATAATAACCCGGCTAACCGATAATGCTGTTGTGGAGAATTGTTAATGAGTAAGCTGCAAATGGCACATTTGAAATAAGACGATTTGATAAGAGTGTCACAATTGCAGCAGAGCATTTATGAATACAAGTCTTAAAGAGACTTACCGTAGTTAGTAAGATATATGAATAGTATTTTGCATGTAAACAAGTGTAGTTCAACATACCTTATGAAAACATATTGTAAGTTCTTGTTCACTCCTGTCTTGAAAAGACTCCAAACATTGTGACAACATTTTAATGACTTTTTAAAACAATATAATAAAAAACCTTTCTGTACCCTATTGCTGCATTGTAAAAAATATATGCTGTATTTAAGAACATGCTCTGTTTGTATTCTAAATGTGACATATCTGAAATATAGAAGTGCTGTATTTCCTTTTCTATGAAGCTAGCTGTTTGCATTCAAAAGTGAGTTACCAATACCTTAGCCCACCCGACGGTGTTTAATGCAAACATAGTTATTTTGCTTAAGGAATTGGCTAAAAATCAACCATGGTTACGGTAGTGAATAACAACTCATAATATATATATAGGCTACAAATGTGTCAAGTGGAACAAGAAAGGAGATTACATACATAACGTAACTTTATATTTGTATCAGTAGTAAACAAACAATTATTTTGCCAGTATATCTGCAATCTGTAGTGTAAACTGACAGCAGTAAATATTCAATGGCAAGTTAGAATGAACTTATAGGGCCTAACCTAGAAAACTAGCCACAAGAATGGGCAATTTTTTTACTGTAATTCACATATTCTTAATAAACAGCAAAACTGTTGATTGTGACAGGTATAGATTTGACCAGTGCATCATAATTTGCACATGTCTGATATATAACCTTATCTAGATTTACATAATGTAATTAAGATCTTTTAAAAATTCTTCAGTATAAATAACCTGTACAGTGTAGGCTACATATTATATATATTTATAGACTTTGAATAGACAAAAGTAACCTACTGTTTAATCTTGAGTTTAGGTCAATTTCCATTGGCAACAAGTGCCTTCCTTTAAACTGACCAGTGCCTAATATTCCTGGCAGAAAAGTTTATCAACTAACCAGCCTTTCAACAACCTATGTTTTGGTCTTCTGCTGAAAAAACTCAAACTCACATCATCTTTTAACTACTTGTAGTCATGCTAACCTAAGCCTCAGAAAAGTAAACTAAACGAAATTTTCTAGATAAATACTGTAACTAACATCCTAAACATTCTACATTAGTTAAAAACAAGTCTGCAACAACAATATCTTGCACAATTTCACCATTGACAGTAGACAATATACCTGTATTTGCATACCTTTGCTGCTTTGCTTTCATAATATTCCAACGCTCCACTAGGGGCGCTGTTTCACGAGCGACGACAACTGCCTTTTTCGTTAGCCTTCCAGACTAGTAATATAAAGACTGTGTTTACACTACTTGCGGTTTTCATGCGTAGAGTGTTACGTCATTTTGAAAATATAGGTTATTCCCCTACATTGATGTCAATCAGCTGATCTAGTTGACATCACTTCAGTTCTGTCTATGCGATCATTACAATACATGTTGAGTTTTACTTTCTCTGTACAAATGACTTTCACAGAAAGAAACTGTCTTGCTACAACTGTTGCTATAAAAGTCAACATGCGAAAGAACAATCAAAAATAGACCGCAAATTTCAACGCAGACTCTCAAGCCTCACATCAGAAATGTGGAAGGATGACACGCGCAACAATGAACTAACTGAAGACTTTTCGACTGAAGAAATGAATGAAGCCATAAAATTACTGAAAGCAGGGAAGGCCCCAGGACCAGACCTGATTCACCCCGAATTCATACAAAACTTAGGAAAGGAAATGATTAATTGGCTACGAAATTTTTATTCTCATTGCATGCGAACCCTAAAGATCCCTAAACTCTGGCGGAAAGCATTGATTGTTGCAGTCCCAAAACCAAACAAACCGGTAACTGACCCAAAGAGCTATCGCCCCATCTCCCTATTGTGCGTGCCATTCAAACTACTGGAGCGCGTCTTACACCGACGAATGGAACCCGTTATTGACCCCAAACTCCCACAAGAACAGGCGGGGTTTAGGAGAGGAAGATCAACAGTCGACCAAGTAACCTTGCTGACACAAAACATCGAAGATGGGTTTGAGGCCAACTTGAAGTCGGGAGCGGTCTTCCTTGACCTTACTGCGGCATATGATACTGTTTGGCACAGAGGTCTCACTTACAAACTGCTGCAGATAATCCCAGATAGACACATGGTTAAGTTTATTGTAGAACTCATCTCCAACCGCAGCTTCATCCTTAAAACCAGCGACGGAAAGAAAAGCCGACAGAGACGTTTAAGAAATGGAGTTCCGCAGGGATCTGTTCTCTCCCCAATGTTGTTCAACATCTACATTTATGACCTTCCAAATACTTCCTCCAATAAATACGCATACGCAGATGACCTGGCTATTCTTTATTCTCACCGCAAATGGGAAACAGTGCAGAACACCTTGACTAAGGATATGGACATTTTATCTTCCTATCTGCACCAATGGCGCCTCAAGCTGAGTGAAGCGAAGACCGTGACTTCTGTCTTCCACCTATGTAATAGAGAGTCAAACAAGAAAATTAACATCAAAAATAACGGCCGAACACTTCCTTTCGAAGCCACACCCACATACCTTGGAGTTCGACTTGATCGGTCCCTGACATACCGCAAACACCTAGAACACTTACGCGGAAAAGTGACAGCTCGCACTGCTCTCATGAAACGTCTTGCTGGTACAAAGTGGGGTGCTAGCCCCTCAATGCTGAGAACAAGTGGTTTAGCCTTAGTCTACGCCCCTGCTGAATACTGTGCTGCTACTTGGTGCAGAAGTGCCCATACTGACCTTGTCGATGTACCAATCAACAACTGCCTGCGAACTGTCACAGGTTGCCTCCGCCCAACTCCAACTGACTGTTTGCCTGTCCTTGCAAGCATTGAGCCAGCTGCACTACGGCGCCAACGTGCTGTTCTTTCCCTGAGCCGTAAAGCCCTAAACCCTGGCCATCCGCTACACACAACCACGCTGAGATATCCACCAAAGCAGCGGCTAAAATCAAGAAAGCCATTTGTACGCGCTGCACAAGACCTTCTGGCAGCCTCTGGTGGAAGCCCTAGCAAACAGTGGTGCCACGCGGCGTGGTGTGAACAATGGTCAAGCAGCACGTCCCCACTTCGCCAAGTATTCAGATCCCCGTCCGAAAACCAGCTGGGACATGGCCTCTCTAGACTTGCCTCATCAAGGCGTAACCGTTTGCTCACTGGTGTTGGACGCTATGGTGCAGACATGTTGCGCTGGGGCTTGGCAGAGAGTGCTGCTTGTGAGTGTGGCGAAATGCAGACGGCAGCCCACATTATCAAGGATTGCCGGCTATACAGACCACCCCATGGTATGGAAGGCCTAATTTCCATCGATGACAACACCAGGCAGTGGCTAACCAACGGATGCCCTGACATATAGCGACAACACGAGAGAAGAAGAAGAACAGAAAGAAACAAGCTCATAACACAAGTAATTGAACTCTAGCTATTAGCACACAATGATATCAAAGTAGAACACTTTTGAGGGTCATATATTGCGAATGGAAAAACCAAAAAAAAATTGCTTATCAATATGGAGTTCAGAGTGGCATCCAAATTTTTAAAGCAATGCCAGATACATTTAATTGCACCGAGTGGGTTCTTGTGTTAAAATAAACTTTGTTACATGTGGACCAACACCACGAGTGTACCACTAGAATTTTTAGACAGGCTATGTTTTTAGAATAACCTTGGATTCTAAACTCATGTTTAGTAAACACTTCGAAAACTAAACTGTCTATTTCTGAGCTATATATATATTTTTTGATTAGATTGACCTTGCATTCCAACCATTTTGCCCCTGACCTTGGTATCTTTGTTCAACAACCTTTCTTGTTTTATAACCTTTGAGGAATAACTTTGAATTCTTTGTTGGCTTTTTAGTAGATTGGTTTCTTTATTTAAATGTTAAAAGTTGAAACTATACCACAAGTCTATTGCTAAAAATTTCTTTCCTATATGCAGTTATGCACTCAGCATAAAGAGCACTAAAAATGCCGGCAATGTAAACCACTGAGCAATGCAATTGCATATTTGTGTAAATATACACTATACAATACAGGCCCTTTACAGGGTGTATGAGATCTCACAGATCATTACCATTTGTAACGGACTAAATTCTCTGATATCATGACAGGCTATAGTTTAATAGCTGTTTATTTTCTGCTTTCATAAACTATTAATAGGCTAAAACAAAAAAAACTGAACGCAATTCAACTTTATTTGTCACCAGCAAATCAAAACTTACATAGTATTTTTGCATGTTGGCAGTTTTCTGTAGGCTATATATACTTGTTTATAGGCTATGCACATTTGCACAAATAATGAAAAAAGTAGGCTAGATGCTATAAATTTGGTAGAAGCAAATAAAATAGCCCTAACAGAATTAAAAAGGTTGCAAAGTCACAACAATGACAAATATGGACAAAGAATTCTTTGTAATAGCAATGTTGATAATAATAAACCACCATTATAGTTGACAATTTTTGGCTGTTTATCAACAAATCTATAGGCCAGCAATGGCAGTTATTCATCACAACAAATAATTTTCAGTAAACAAATTCTCTTGTCTTAATCTGCCTAATGATGGCAAATACAATATTCTATATTGACATGTTTGTGTCACACATGTATGGAATAATGTCAGTTAATATTATATCATACCTTTGTCAAATCAATTGTAATGCCTAAGAACACATACTATAACATGATATGTTATGTGTGTGTTCTTACCACCAAATTCCTTTAAGAGTGATTGTAATGAAATGCACAGCCAAAGTAATCATAAGAACAAATGACTTCAGAATACTTAATTTTAAAAGTGATTGTAATAAAACACATAGTCAAAGTAACCATAAAAACCCATAACTTCAAAACTGATATACAAAAACAAAATGAAATAGGCTTTAAGCAAATGTACACCTCAAGTCTACACTACATGTATACTTTTGAAATATTGTATCATACTAGAGTAGGTGTAATGTATTAATTCTGATATATATAGTAATAGTATATGTCTATGACAGTACAATGATTATGCAGTTCAAATTCTTTATCATGGACTTTATATTGATGTAGAAAGTGCAAGACTTCAAATTTCAACAGCAGAAGAATCATCATGAGTCCGATAAGACCACAAACATATCTGCAAAACAAATAAAATTTTGATGTAAAAAGCAATTTTTCTATCAATACTTCACAAAAAACTAACCTACCTCGGTGTTTTTTCGCAAAACTACCTAGACTGACTTAGCAAATACGTACGCGACCTAGGATCCATTGCGACAGCTTCAGCTTCCATTCAGTTCGGATCGCTTGCGATGGCTTGCGATTGTCTGAGACCGAACGTACAAAATACGCGCGCAATGTAAACGGTCCCAATCACTTGTGTGTGATGGATCGAGCGATGCGTATTGTCGGAGTGCTTACGCACGGAAAACGCACGTAGTCTATACCTAGCTTAAGGCATTCTAAATGACTTCCAGCCAAATGGGAGCAGTGTTGCCAGATAAAGGAAGCCGCTTGGCAACAAAAAGTAACTAAAATTTCACCAGATATTTAAAACACCCTAAACAAGCCCGTAGCCAGCCGAGGGCCAGGGGGGGCATCGCCCCCCGCCCGGAAAAAAATCCGCCCCCCCCTGGCAAAATCCCAACATTCTCGAGCAACAGCTATAGCAACATCATCGAGCAACATTCTCGAGCAACAGCAATTATAATGATTTTGCCCAAAAAAAATTGTTGGCCCCCCTTAAAAAAAATCCCCCCCCCCTTGCTCTGCGGTCTGGCTACGGCCCTGATCCTAAATAAAGCAATTTCGCTTAAATACAAATAATTTTTAAGACTTAAGACACTGCCATCATCCATATGCAGACCTCTTGCAAAACGTTTTCTATACGAGCAGGGATTATTTGCTAAAAAGTTTAAAAAAATTGAAAAAACTTTCTTGAAAAAAATTGAGTAGGAAAAATTTCACCAGATTTCACCAAAAAGTTATCTGGTTCCAAGGTCAAAAAGCTTGGCAAGAAAGACCTCTAAATTTCACCAGAATTTTTTAATTTGATATTCTATTTCCCCATCTGGCAACGCTGAACGGGAGCGCAACTTAGTTTCCGTCAAGCCGCAGTTGAAAAGAATCGCTCGAAAGATGCTGAGGTGTTTCAGAGCCAACTCCTATAGCAAGGGGCATCTGCTCAATGTTGTTACGCCCACCAGTCAAACTATCGCAGAGTCGCATACGCACGTGGATTGAAAAAAAGCATTGCACGATTGTGCATATTGTGTACAAAGCGTGAAGAAAATTGCGCGCTTAGTTTCTTTGGTTGCTCGTGCGAGCGAGTGACGTAGAGTTGCATGAGCCGTGCGCGCACAACGCGTGCACAATGTTTTTGAAAGTGCGGAACTGCGGATGGTGTCAGTGCAAAGAAAAAAGGGAGTAAACCACACTTTTTTTCAGTTCACTGTCTCCAGCTGACAGCTCGCACAAGACTTATGTATATCTTTAAAACCGAATCTTATTACCCGGTTTTATTGCCGTTTTGGATTCGGATAGTTTAAGATCCGAATCCTTCTGGATTCGGTATTCTGAATTGCCCATCCCTATGCGTACGATATTTCTCGGGCTGGTGTTCCAGAGGGAATGAGTTCAATACTACCCGGAAGCGTTCTTTTTTTTTTAAACTAAATTTTGACCCAAAGTGACTTAATCGTTATAGGCTACTGCATTTTTGTGATCAATTTTTAATTTGAGTAGCCTACAGCCCAATTTTTTTGTCTTTTCAAATATGAGTAATAAAGCTAGAGATGAGAGAGACCATAGACCAACTGGCAAGGGAAAATGGAGTAAGATGGTATGGACATGTGATAAGGAGGGAGGAAGGAAGTTTTCTTAGAAAGGCACTAGATCTAAAGGTGGATGGGAAGAGGAAACGCGGTCGTCCAAGAAGAACGTGGAAACAACAAGTGAAGGATGAATTTAAAAAAGTCGGACTGAAGGAGAAAGATGCAAGGGACAGGGTGAAATGGAGAAAAGGGATTAAAACAATTGCTGCGCGGAAACAATCGGCCACCCCCACTAGTGGGGAACAAACCGACGATGGATTATGATGATGATAATGAAAGTTAGAGTTTTTTTAACTTGCTGGAATTTGAGAAATTTGAGTTAAAAAAAAAAGCTTCCGGGTAGTATCGAACTCATTCCCTCTGGAACACCAGCACGAGAAGTATCGTACACGCCACTGACCCAATTGAACTTAAATTGTCGAATTTAGAACTTATATAGCATAGGCGACGACTTTTCAAAAAACCTTGGGGGGCGAGAAAGGCGACGACGTCATAACCATAGCACTATTTTACTCAATTAAAATAGTCTTTGATTAAGCTCCGCAAACCGAATTTATGAGAACCGCTGCTTGAAACGATTAGTTTTATGCATGCAGTACGCCTAGTCTTAAAATTTTTGATATTGTTAGCTCATAATTGGAACAGTTGGAAAACAAGCCGATTCATTTCCTTTCTGTGCCACTGAATAACAACGATCAAAACAATGCAGTTATTGAAATAAAACGCAAAAAATCATGATCTTAGGCAGGATGAAAACCCGCTAATAAAAGGCAGTGGCTATTTGACCTGCGCCGGTCTTTGAATCTGAAACACTATTTGACCGTCATTACGTCATTGTACAGTCACTTTTTTTCTTTTTCTCTTTCAAAGCAAAAGACGAGAAGCGCGTATATAAGTTCTGAATCCAACCATTTTATTCAACTCGTTATGTGGCGCGTGTGGTACGTCGCCGCTTCCTATTCTGGAGGGACTGATTTCGATACTACCCGGAAGCATTCTTTTTTTTTTAACTAAACTTTGACCCGAAGTGCATTTTTGTAGTCAATTTTTAATTTGAGTTGCATTACATTTACATACCAATACCTGGTAACAGGGGTAAATTATAATCTCTTCGTGGGAAAATTGTAACGTAAGATTCCCGAATCCGTTCGTCTGTATGTAATGACCGAAAAAGAAACACTCTTTGAAACGTCTATTCAAAAAGTGTATTCCTGTAAAATTAGCCCGCGGCTATCGAAATCGGGATGCAACGCGATACACCTCTAAAAACTGTCACTACAATACAAACTACTTAGATAAAGACGGAATTTTTGTCCAGCTAGCAAGCACTAAGCCAACAGTTAAATGTGCGATTAACTCTCAAGCAACCATTTCACGAATGACCAGAATAGATATCAATATCTCAAACTCACGTACGCAGTACTGTGACGTAATAGTGAAAGACATTGTCACGCAATTCAAACAGGTGTTCAAAGGTGGTGATGCAATGTTTCATGTTTAAACAGGTTTGACACAAGTCTTACGAACGATGGTGCAATTTTGACTCATTTTCTAGCAACTTCCATTACGTAAGATGCCAGCTAGGTTAAGTAGACCATAACGGTTTTTATATGACGTTTGATTAGGTGAACCATTGTCGGGAACAATACCATCAATCAATCATTTTATTTTTCGTCATTAACGCGTCCGGGACGAAAAAGATACTAACTACAAAAATCGATATAGGACAAGAATAAAACGTGCCTGAATGAAAAATTATGTAGTAGGCTATCGGTACCTCTAAATACCCATTGTCAGGCATTGTAAGCATTGTCGGGCATTGTCAGGCATTGTCGGGCATTGTCGGGCATTGTCAGGCATTGTCGGCTTTTTGGGGGGTTGTGGAGCATTTCTAGGGGATGTCGAGCATTTCTAGGGGATGTCGAGCATTTCTAGGGGTTGTCAAGCATTTTCAAGGGTTGTCAGGCATTGTAGAGTACGGTACCGTGGCTACTTTCAGGCATTGTCTAGAATTTCCAGGCATTGTTTAGGATTTCCAGGCATTGTCGATCATTATCAGTGGTTGACGGGTTTGTTAGGCATTATACAACATTTTCAAGCATTGTCGAACATTTTCAGGGGTTGTCGAGCATTTTCAGGGGTTGTCAGGCATTGTTGATAATTTCCAGGCATTGTCGATCATTACACTGGTCTACAAAAAAAGATTTTTTTTTGCTCCATGAACTTTGAAGACCGATTTAGAGTAATTTTGGGGTGCTGAATCCGAATCTGACCTCAGATTTATCCTGTCACGTCAGGTTTGTGAGATATGATAACAACAAATTGTTACTTTTGTCAAACGTAGAAGATTTGGCGTTCCGTTTATCACCAGCATACACAGTGCTATAACGAAAGGTTAGTGTTAAACAGGCCAAAACAGCCTAAATATTGTTACTGGACAAGCATTGCCATAGGCCTGCTTAAATCCTTGTGGTTTCATGCAAAACATTGACGGGGGAGGGGGTCAGTTATACTTTTAGCCTCCCTTATAGCTTGCTATTACTGCCATGTTAATAATGTTGCATAGAAAACAAATTGGTATCAAAATTGTAGTTGGTTGGTACATTTCAGCTCCTTATGTACTACATGGCCTGGATTTCTGGATATAGCACAATGTGTATGTGCAATAAACGCAACGTCAAATCTTCCACTATTGACAAAAGTAACAATTTGCTGTTATCATATCTGACAAACCTGACGTGATAGGATAAATCTGAGGTCAGATTCGGATTCAGCATCCCAAAAATACTCTAAATCAGCTTTCAAAGTTCATGAAGCAAAAATCGTGTAGACCAGTGTTATCAGTGGTTGACAGGTTTGTTAGTCATTATAGAAAATTTTCAGGCATTTTCGAACATTTTCAGGGGTTATCGAGCATTTTCAGGGGTTGTCAGGCATTGTAGAGTAGCTACTATCAGACATTGTCTATAATCTGAAAGCATTGTCTAGGATTTCCAGGCATTGTCGATCATTATCAGTGGTTGACGGGCTTGTTAGTCATTATAGAACATTTTCAGGCGTTGTCGAACACTTTCAGGGGTTGTCGAGCATTTTGAGGGGTTGTCAGGCATTGTAGAGTAGCTACTTTCAGGCATTGTTGGGAATTTCCAGGCATTGTCTAGGATTTCTAGGCATTGTCGATCATTATCAGTGGTTGACGGGTTTGTTAGGCATTATTGAACATTTTCAGGCATTGTCGAACATTTTCAGGGGTTGTCAGGCATTGTAGAGCAGCTACTTTCAGGCATTGTTGGGAATTTCCAGGCATTGTTTAGGATTTCCAGGCATTGTCGATCATAATCAGTGGTTGACAGGCTTGTTAGGCATTATAGAATATTTTCAGGCATTGTCGAACATTTTCAGATGTTGTCGAGCATTTTCAGAGGTTGTCAGGCATTGTAAAGTAGCTATACTTTCAGGCATTGTCTATATTCTTTAATGTAAAGGCATTGTCTAGGTCCTAGACATCCTAGACTCTAGGATTTCCAGGCATTGCCGATCATTATCAGTGGTTGACAAATTTTTTAGTCATTATAGAACATTTTCAGGCATTGTCGAACATTTTCAGGGGTTGTCGAGCATTTTCAGGGGTTGTCAGGCATTGTAGAGTAGCTACTTTCAGGCATTGTTGGGCATTTCCAAGCATTGTCTAGGATTTCCAGGCATTGTCGATCATTATCAGTGGTTGACGGGTTTGTTAGGCATTATAGAACATTTTCAGGCATTGTCGAACATTTTCAGGCATTGTTGAACATTTTCAGGGGTTGTCGAGCATTTTCAGGGGTTGTCAGGCATTGCAGAGTAGCTACTTTCAGGCATTGTTTATAATTTCCAGGCATTGTCTAGGATTTCCAGGCATTGTCGATCATTATTATCAATGGTTGACGGGCTTGTTAGTCATTATAGAACATTTTCAGGCATTGTCGAACATTTTCAGGGGTTGTCGAGCATTTTCAGGGGTTGTCAGGCATTGTAGAGTAGCTACTTTCAGGCATTATTGGGCATTTCCAAGCATTGTCTAGGATTTCCTGGCATTGTCGATCATTATCAGTGGTTGACGGGTTTGTTAGGCATTATAGAACATTTTCAGGCATTGTCGAACATTTTCAGGCATTGTTGAACATTTTCAGGGGTTGTCGAGCATTTTCAGGGGTTGTCAGGCATTGTAGAGTAGCTACTTTCAAGCATTGTTTATAATTTCCAGGCATTGTCTAGGATTTCCAGGCATTGTCGATCATTATTATCAATGGTTGACGGGCTTGTTAGGCATTATCGAACATTTTCAGGAGTTGTCGAGCATTTTGAGGGGTTGTCGAGCATTTTGAGAGGTTGTCAGGCATTGTAGAGTAGCTACTTTCAGGCATTGTTGGGAATTTCCAGGCATTGTCGATCATTATCAGTGGTTGACAGGTTTGTTAGTCATTATAGAACATTTTCAGGCATTGTCAAACATTTTTAGGGGTTGTCGAGCATTTTGAGGGGTCGTCAGGCTTTGTAGAGTAGCTACTTTCAGGCATTGCCTATATTTTAAAGGCATTGTCTAAGATTTCCAGGCATTGTCGATCATTATCAGGGGTTGACAGATTTTTTAGTGATTATGGAACATTTTCAGGCATTGTCGAACATTTTCAGGGGTTGTCAAGCATTTTCAGGGGTTGTCAGGCATTGTAGAGTAGCTACTTTCAGGCATTGTTTATAATTTAAAGGCATTCGCTAGGATTTCCAGGCATTGTCGATCATTATCAGTGGTTGACAGAACATTTTCAGGCATTTTTTGTGTGTTCCATTTGTGAAATGAAGTCACAAACTCGTTCCAAACTTATTGTGACGGGTTTGACTTCTGGAAACAAACTCATCTACGGTTTCGATGAGATCGAGGGCTTCCACATGATCTCAATAAGTACTTATGATAGCCAGGTCATTTAAACGCTGTGTTTGTGTATACCGTAAATACGTTCACAACCTTCGCAAAATAAAAAGGGATCATTCTGCTGCGCATGCAGAGTTGGGAATGAAAATGCATGAAAATGTTCGACAATGCCTGACAAACGTGTCAAAAACCAATAATGATCGACAATGCCTGGAAATCCTAGACAATGCTAGGAAATCCTAGACAATGCCTGAAAGTACCTACTCTACAATGCCTGACAACCTCTGAAAATGCCGACAACCCCTGAAAATGTTCGACAATGCCTGAAAATGTTCAATAATGCCTAATAAGCCTGTCAACCACTGATGATGATCGACAATGCCTGGAAATCCTAGACAATGCCTGGAAATTATCGACAATGCCTAAAAGTAGCTACTCTACAATGCCTGAAAACCCCTGAAAATGCTCGACAATCCCTGAAAATGTTCGACAACGCTTGAAAATGTTTCATAATGACTACCAAACCTGTCAACCACTGATATTGATCGAGAATGCCTGGAAATCCTAGACAATGCCTGAAAGTAGCTACTCTACAATGCCTGACAACCCCTGAATATATTCGATATTGCCTGAAAATGTTTGACAATGCCTAACAAGCCTGTCAACCACTGATACTGATCGACAATGCCTGGAAATCCTAGACAATGCCTGGAAATTATCAACAATGCCTGAAAGTAGCTACCTCTACAATGCCTGAAAACCCCTGAAAATGCTCGACACTCCCTGAAAATGTTCGACAACGCCTGAAAATGTTCCATAATAACTACCAAACCTGTCAACCACTGATATTGATCGACAATGCCCGGAAATCCTAGACAATGCCTAAAAGTAGCTACTCTACAATGCCTGACAACCCCTGAAAATGCTCGACACTCCCTGAAAATGTTCGACAATGCCTGAAAATGTTCCATAATAACTACCAAACCTGTCAACCACTGATATTGATCGACAATGCCTGGAAATCCTAGACAATGCCTGAAAGTATAACTACTCTACAATGCCTGACAACCCCTGAAAATGCTCGACAACTCCTGAATATATTCGATAATGCCTGAAAATGTTCGACAATGCCTCACAAGCCTATCAACCACCGATAATGATCGACAATGCCTGAAAATCTTAGACAATACTTGGAATTTCCCAACAATGCCTGAAAGTAGTTAGCCTACTCTACAATACCTGACAACCCCTGGAAATGCTCGACTACCCCTGAATATGTTCGATAATGCCTGAAAATGTTCGACAATGCCTCACAAGCCCGTCAACCACTGATAATGATCGACAATGCATGGAAATCCTAGACAATGCCTGGAAATTCCCAACAATGCCTGAAAGTAGTTAGCCTACTCTACAATACTTGACAACCCCTGAAAATGCTCGACAATCCCTGAAAATGCTTCACAACCCCCGAAAAAGCCGACAATGCCCGACAATACCTGACAATGCCCGACAATGCCTACAATGCCTGACAATGGGTGATTAGACGTACCCCCTGAGAACCCCTGACACCTGAAAATGCTCAACAACCCCTGATTATGTTCGACAATGCTTGAAAAATTTTCGACAATGCCTAACAAGCCTGTCAACCATTGATAATGATCGACAATGCCTGGAAATCCTAGACAATGCCTGGAAATTTCCAACAATGCCTGAAAGTAGCTACTCTACAATGCTTGACAACCCCTGAAAATGCTCGACAACCCCTAGAAATGCTCCAAAACCCCCCAAACAGCCAACAATGCCCGACAATGCCTGAGAATGCCCGACAATGCCTACAATGCCTGACAATGGGTATTTAGAGGTAGCCTACCCGTAGGCTATAGTTAGCACGGCCACAAACGGAAAATTACCCAGAGAAATTTTCAGATTCCAGCAAATTAAAAAAACTCTAACTTTATTACTCACATTTGAAAAGACCTATGAAAATGAGCTGTAGACAACTCAAATTAAAAATTGACTACAAAAATGCACTTCGGGTCAAAATTTAGTTAAAAGACATAAATAAATAAAAAAAGGAGTGCTTTCGAGAAGTATCGAACTCAGTCCCTCTAGAATAGGAACCGGCGACGTACCACACGCGCCACGTAACGAGTTGAATAAAATGGTTGGATTTAGAACTTATATACGCGCTTCTCGTCTTTTGCTTTGAAAGAGAAAAAAATAAAAAAGTGGCTGCATAGTGACGTCATAACCGGTCAAATAGTGTTTCAGATTCAAAGACCGGCGCCGGTCAAATAACCACTGCCAATATTTTAATGCGTTATTTTTTAGAAAGTCAATTGTGACAAAAAGCACCCATGCCATATAATTGGTAACCTATCGGTACAGTTGTGCACTAATTGACTAAGCTAACCAGATCATATTCTCTTATCAGCAATGCACCTAAAGACATCATGCTTTTCCAAATAAGATGTTTCTGGATCCAGTATCAGGACTTTTGAACACTTTATGTAAGCAATAATGGGTAACTATTGAGATTAGTACATTGCAAATAAAATACGGTAACAAATATGTAACTTTACTAAATACAGGTCAGTACAGCAGGCACAATATGTCCAATTTCGACCAATTACACATTACCTACACGTTTATGATCATACATATTCAGGTCAACCTTATCTAACAATTTCAAAGATGGCCATATTTTCCCCACTTTCTCATGATAAACAATGACTTGTTATGAACACAACAGCGTTAGATAAAGCTTTGCAGGCCTACTGAACTTTTATATAAACTTTCTGAAGGAAAATAAAAAAAATAATACAACATTAATTTATGCATCTCACAAGCACAAAATAAACTTGCCTTTTTTATGAGACCAAGCTAATGGCTGATATGACAGCACTACAGCAGCAACTTACAGCGTTCTATACGACCTAACTACAGGACAATAGGACATTTGAATCTCGACTAAATCCTCTCCTTTTTAACAAGTTTTAGCGATGTTATGTTGTTTTGAGACACATTACTCAAACCAGCCCCAGAAACCGCAACCCGCAACCTTCGAAAAAATCCCGCAACTGAGGACGAAACCAGCCCAATTGGGCGTGAAAACCGCAAGGTTGGCAACCCTGATTGCAAGCCATTTGCAGTAGTGAATATAGTGATGCAAGCCGGCGCGACTTACGTCGCAGCGTACACGGCCGCTTTTGACTTTTTTGCCGCGTGGAAGGTTGAAATGACAAAGCCGCTTGCCGCGTAAACTTTCAACAAATTAAACTTTTGTCAACTTAAACTTTTGTAAACTTTTTAAAACTTTCAACTTTACAAAAAAATCAGTTATGAAACTTCAAATTTAAATTGGAAACACACATCAGTTTTTTTTCCTTCAACGGAAACCCTAAGCTGGAAAGTTATGATGGGTAACGACTAGAACATCACACAACTCAGGCGAAAAAGAAAATTGAAAAAGAAAACTAATCGGGAAAAATGATGGTTTGCGAAAATGAGAGAATTAAAAGTAGTTACTTTTAGCGCCAAAAAACTCGAGAGTGCGATGTTTTAACTATTTCCCGATTAGTTTTCTTTTTCTCTTTCGCCTTAGTTGTGTGATGTTCTAGTTGTTAACGCTATGATGAGCCTAATGAGGGAAGGCACTTTAACATGTAGATATCCAATCTAACCACGAACCAATGAGATGCTAGGTTATCTGTCCAATTGTGACTATTTCAGCATTCAGCCAGAGAATTAATTATTACTTTGAACTTTGTTTGGTAATTATAGAAGAAAAAAGAGCTATAGCAGAAGTGGGAATCAAACCCACGTCAATGTAATGACTACTGACTAGCCTACCACCGCCCTGACCCAATGCGCCAAATCAACCGATAGCAAAGCGATGATTTAATATAACTAGAATTTCCGTTTTTCCTTTATTCTTCCAAAACATCATCAATTCCTTGATGACGTCATGAACAGCGCAGCTTCTGATTGGTTCCTGGTTTATTGGGTAGGCACTTTAACGTATTACTTCTCGAAAAGCAACGCAATCATGCGTGACATATGACATCACTAATGTTGGTAGCGCTATCATGCATGACATGACTGATAAGAAATTTTGCGGTAGGATATCATGCGTAACATATGACATCACTGATGTTGATAGCGCTATATTTTTCGGCTTGCATCACTATTAGGCAGTTTCACGGGAAAAACTTGCAGATCTGGCAACACTTGAAAACTGTCAGGCATATCGACATTTTCAGAAAGTGGCAAACATATTTAAGGGTTACCTAAAAACCAACGATATTTAAGGATTGTCAGATCATAATTTTAACATAAGCTCCCAATCATAGCCTAACTCGTAAAGCAGAAAACAAGTCCGATTGGATTGAGCAACCCCGATATTCCGATAATGCTCAAAAATACCTGACAATGGATATTTAGAGGTGGGCTACCGTTCCAAATAGCCTACCTATATTGTAATGAACGTTTATTGTATGAAAATGTTCACCTTACCAAACCCACGCTCTGCTTTTGTTCGAGCTGTTAAGAATGCCCGCAGAGACGTCATTCGGCTTGCAGGCTGATGAAGCTTGTACCCAGGGTTGGAAGTCGTTAGTCAAAAAGCAATGACTATTTCACTATTCGATAGTGCCCAAAAAAGCAATGACTTTACGCTATCGATACTTAAAAAAAGCAATGAATAGCAATTACTAAAAATTGACTGGCCAAAAAACAAGCCCAAACACAAGCAATCCTCAAACTCAAAAAAAAAAACAAGCCCAAACTTGCGGGAAAACCGCAAGGTTGGCAACACTGTTAACGAAGCAGTGGCCGAGTGGTTAGCGCGTTGTTCTCGCAGTCGAGAGCCTGCATGTTCGACTCCAGCCACCCGCACTTGCTGTTGTTTCTCTGGGCAAGAAACTTTACGATAATTGCCTCTACCCAGTGATCGATTTCGAGTAATGGGTAGCACCAAATTTAAGTCATAAGTAGAGTAGACAACCGGAAACAGACATTGTCGTCGGCTGCAGCGTGGGTCAGGTGTACGTCGGAAGGCGTACACCGATGCATAGCGCTCAAGTCCGCTTTCCCGCAATGGAGGATAAAAATATGACAAACAAACAAACAAAAGACTCTCACTGGCGGAAAAACCTAGAACATCACACAACTAAGGCAAAAGAGAAAATTGAATTGAGTCCTGTCTTTGTCATGAATTACCAAGGGGGTGGAGGGGACTTATATACCAGTCCCAGGTATACAAGTCTCCCCCATCCCCCTTGGTAACTCATGACAAAGACAGGACTCAATGGACATGGCTCTTTCGCCTTAGGTGTGTGATGTTCTAGGCGTTACCCTCACTGGCATGGTTTTTCTGAACTGTGTGGCCACAAAATTTTCTTTATTCCTTTAAAATTCGAAAACCGGAAAGGAACTAGGTCGGATAGTAATCCGAAAACTAAATCTCGTAAATTCGTTTTGACGACGAAGTAAGAGAACAACAAAAAATTATTCAGCAGTTCTCCTAAATATCGATTAGTGAAAACCGAATAATGATTTCGTTGCTTGCATAAAAAAGCAGTGAATAACGCGCATTCGATATTTATTTTTAAAAGAAATGGGTATAAGCATTCGATATTCATAAAGCAACGAATAACGCTATCGAATAGTGACAACTAGTCGTTACTTCCAACCCTGCTTGTACCATAGGCCACTATAATTTTGAATTGATTGTAAAAACTTCGTATTGTTTCGCCAAAAATGAACTAAAGCGTTTGAACGCTCCCAGTCGCGCGGAACCAGCGAAGATGGCTCGAACAGTTCGCAAGCTTACGAGTGGTGGTTAACGCAAGACTGCGAATATTTGAATTTAGGTCACCACTTGATTGTGGTTACAGTTTGTACTTATAATAAGAGATGTACGTAGCCTATACGCCGCATATCTACGCCGTGGACTTGCGGCGTAGACTTTTTTTTTACGCTAACGCTTACGGCCACATTTTTTTTGAATAGGCTAGTTGTCGCTTGAGGCTACGCCGTAAAGATTTCGCGGTTTTTTAGCATGTAACGTCGTATAAGCAGGGTTGGAAGTAACGACTAGTTGTCACTATTCGATAGCGTTATTTGTTGCTTTCTGAATATCGAATGCTTATACCCATTCCTTTTAAAAATAAATATCGATTGCGCGTTATTCACTGCTTTTTTATGCAAGCAACGAAATCGTTATTCGTTTTTCGCTAATCGATATTTAGGAGAACTGCTGAATCATTTTTTGTTGTTCTCTTACTTCGTCGTCAAAACGAATTTACGAGATTTAGTTTTCGGATTAGCCTACTATCCGACCTAGTCCCCTTCCGATTTTCGTGCTTTAAAGGATTAAGGAAATTTTTGCGGCAACACAGTTCAGAAAAACCATGCCAGTGAGAGTCGTAAACAGTGTTGCCAACCTTGTTATCCCGCAAGTTTTGGCTTGTTTTTTCGAGTTTGCGTACCTTTTTTTCAGTTTGCGGGTTGCTTGTTTTTTGGCCAGTCAAACTTTTTTTAACTTGTTGTTGACACTGAAATTGCGAGGTTTTTATTGTAGTCAACATTGTATCCCTTCTTTTCAAGATAATTATTTCTTGGAATGGCGTAAACAAATGTCATTCTTGAAATAAACATGATTTATGGACTGCAAAGATTGTATTGAAAATTTTGAACTGCTAAACTGCGTGCTGTATGCTAATTGGTATTGGTTGTAAATTATTGGAATTGATTTACCTATTTTGGGCTTGTTTTTTAGATTCAATTGCTTGTTTTCAAAAAAACAACCTGGCATCACTGGTCTTTAAATATGCAAATGCAATATTTTTAGTAATTCAATCAATCAATCATTTTATTTTTCGTCATTAACGCGTCCGGGACGTTATAAGCACTTAATGATGTTGTCCACATTTTGGGGCCACAGAGCATGACACTCCTAACACAGCTTGAGTAAAATTGACCTCTAATTGCAGCAGGAAGTTGCTTAGGCTACTTGTAATGATAGGGAGGAGTTCTCGGAAATTTTTCCAGACTGACTTGCACCGCGTTATGGCTGCAAGTTTACACTCGCTCCAGTAGACATGGTATCTCCAAGGTAAAATACATCAGCTACCTCGTCAAGTCTGCCACCTTTAACCTTAACCTCGCTTACTGGCCTATTGTCTGTGGTCTTGCTGTGCCTTACATCGTGGGCATAGGTAATGTAGGTACGGTCTGAGAGGGCCTTTTTATTTTACAACTATTCTTGTGGACCCAGTGAGAGCAATGAGTGCAGAAGATAGAGTTTCTAGAGGCCCTTTGCTTCCATTCCCTTCTTCCAAGATGTGCTTCTGTCAACAAGTGTCTGTGTCTCTGATGGGTGGTCAATGATAGCAAGGTGGCCAGCGCACAACAGCTCCCAAGGGCAGCCAGTGTGCAGCTCAAGACATGGCTTCCTGGGCGATGATAAAGAACAGCAGGTTTAATACAGAACCGAACCTTGTAATAATACAGAACCCATTGATAAATCATTCATTTGTAGGCTACTGGAATATAAAATTTAGGCCTATAGCCTAGGCCTTCCAACAACGCATTAAAATAAAAACTTGACAGTTTTATCGTGATGTAGAAACAATCGATAAAGAATGTTTTGGCTTAAAGTATGCTGATGAATTGTCAAATTAATTGATATTGATTAAGCTGACAATTATAGGCCTACAGCAATAGAAGTAGGCTATGTGACAAAAGAACACTTGCAAATAAAAGATAAAATCACATAATTGTTTTCATTGATGACAAATTGGTCTACTCTTCAGAAAAGTGATAAGCTGACTATCCCATGGTTTTGGCAAGGCATGGGCATTTCATGGTATAGTCTACACACATAGTAGCGTTGACAAGAGTGTTCAAATGCTACTTTTGGGCCCGGGATCATTCAAGGGGGCTAAGAAAAATAAAAACACCGCGTATTTCGTGGAGTTTTATGTTTTTTTAAATTAGAGGCCTCTTGTTTGAAGGGGCCCGGTATTTTCATCTGTATCAGGCTCAATTTGTACTCCCAAAGACCCTGATGGGTGTGCAACACATGGTCGCTAGAGATCCAACATGTTTGTTTTCTCAGTGAAAAGAAACAGATGGACAACTTGGATGCATGAAACGTATCAGCACATTACCATTTTCTTGTTCTACTGTACTTTCAAACATGTTCCAGCACAGGGGCGGCTCGCTAGTAGGATATGTGCTGCGGTGCTGCAGCACTCCCGTGAAAGTTTTCACAAAAAAGTTTCTCAAATCTCTTAGCGTTTTTTCTGCCCAAAATGCAGTTTATGTTCTCTGTCCACAGAATTGCTGACAGTTATAAGTGTAAATTATACTTGAAAACTCTGCGTGTTGTGAAATATTTTGCGCATGGTAAGGTTACAACTAAAGGGACACTCGATTGTGACGTCGTAGAGCCGCGGGTTTTCTTGAATTGCCAATAAGTTACAAACGAATAGCAAAACGATGTGCTGTTTTAAAACAGCACACGAGCAAAAAGGCGAGTGGAAGAAAAATAGCAGTGTGAAAAGTCGATGAGTGTCGGGTGACGTTATAACGTCAAAAGCAGCTAACGGCTCAAGCCAGTGTGAATCCGCCTTTACGTTGTGAAATCACGCATTCTTAAATGTTACGCAATAAACCAATTCGTAGTTTACATTTTCGCTGATTAGTATTACGGTAGTCTTAGTTATGGAAGAACGCAAATAGGGAGGCACTAGAAAAACTGATACTTTTTAGGATAGGTCTAGGCCTACTTCCAATCCTTGGAAAAAAATGCTTGAATTTACAGTAATATGTTACGCAATAAGCAACGTATCTACATCCAAAATGTAAAATGACATAGCCCACGGGAGATTGTGGAGTAGGCAATGAAAAAAACTAGCGTTTTTTTCTTTTGTCATTTAGAACGTGTTATTCACATTATGTTTGTTGATCGTCCCCTTCAAAATATTACACATTTGCGAAACTCTTAAATAGCCTAAGGCAAGTTTTACTTAACGTTTTGTCACAATTTAGAGCTAAAATATGCTCAAAATGCACCAAATCAAATGTAATTTTTCTGAGGGAGACCCCTTCTATTGTAGCCTATTAGCCTTCGGCGGACACGAGGCCGGGCTTCGCCCGCCAGCAGCTCCATTTCTAGGACTCACCACCCACCACTGTTCCAACATACCTACCACTGCATAGCTGCACTGCTGATAATTTTTTTTGTTTGATTATCTGTTTCAAAAGCGTGAAAAACCTCTATGGTAAACTATTTTTGATGGTAATTAGCCTACTAATTGAACATTTCCCGACTAAGTAGGAATTCCATGCATTAGAAGTGCTGGTTAAACTCTTTTTTCAGAAAAGTTAGAATATATTTTTTGAGTGAATTGTTCTTCAGTCATATTTTCAAATTTAGAGATTTGTAAGCACCCTGAAAATATTGAAGTGGAAGAGCAGTCCATCATAAAAAGGTCTAGCTCAGGGATGTCCAACCTTTTATTATAGTGGACCGCATTGTCACAAGAAATAAATCAATAGGCCGAAAGACCTATTAAATTTCAAGAAAAATAGGTACAGTACATAAAGAAACAATTAAAAACCATTAATTTCATCTTTGAAAATAGGAACAAAAAACACACACATGAAAAGAAACAAAAATTTATTTCTACAATACAAAGGCAATGAGATTTTTGACATTGTTTTCCAGCTAAGAGGTTATCAACATTTGCATTAAAGGGCGTTGTCTTGATTCTTAGGATGTTTGCTAAGTGTTTGTCGGTCAGTCTGTTTCTTTCTGCAGTTTTGATGTTTTTCATGGATAAAAATAACTGCTCGCAACAATATGTGCTGCCCCACATAAACAATAATTTTTTGGACAAATTAACTAATTTAATAAATTCATTACATGAATGTAATTCTTTATAAAATAAAGGAAGAGTGTGTTCTCTGTGGAAAGTTTTCAAACTTTCTCGACTTCGCAGTTAAATCAGTTCAAGTTGAAATTTGGGTGGCACTTTATCACACTGAAATGAAATGGGTCACTGAATAATTTTAATTCAATTTCAATCTTTTTGAAGTCAGAATATCTGAATGTAAATTCTTCAAGCAAATCTTCACATAAATTAGCATACTTTTCATAGTTTACAAACCTGTCATGAGCTCTTTCATATAGACTACGAAAATGTAGCCTACAATTTCGCCAGCTTTTAATTGTGCAATGAAAAGTTTTAATTTCCTGGTAAAGCTACTTATTCACTCGAACATAGAAATACACAACTAACCTTTCTGTTGTAAATGCAAATTGAGCTCAGCTAGCACTTCTGTGAGGTCAACTAAGAAAGAAAAAAAATCATTCAACCATTCTTCATTTTCTATAAAGTTCACATTTTGTTTCTTTTTCTCCATGAAATTCAAAATACTACTTGGAGTGAAAATGACTAGCGGGCCGCACAAAAATCTCAGGTGGGCCGCAGGTTGGACATCCCTGGCTAGCTGATTTAAGCTATTACCGGTAGTGCATATGCATATCTCCTTTTCCAAAGTTAAAACCAAATTTTTGCGATCATATATTGCTTTGCAAATTGAAGAACTAACCTGTCGAAGGCATTTTTATGCTCTTTCCATGATATTCAAATTGGTCACAGCAATGGTTTTGCCTGAGCTCAAGTTTATCTATAAATAGTGTTGTTTGTGTTGGATACAGATTGAGGTCAAGTGTTTTTCGGAAGCCACTTTAACATGAAGAAATTCTGCCAGACCCCAATCCCAATGACACCGCCAACCAATCAGAACATGTTATAAGAGGCTACCGTCTAATTGTGACCCTTCAAGCACTCAGGTAGAGAGTTAATCTTTGTTTTAAGCTTTATTTGGTAGTTACAGAAGAAAAAAAGTAGCCTAATGGTACGGGTGGTAATCCAGTGTTGTACGTTGACGCCGCCAATTTGACGGCGTCATTTGACGCCGTCAACTTTTTGTTGACGCTGAGGCTAGCGCCGTGACTTTATTTTTTAGTTGACAGAAGTGATAGCGCCGTCAACTAGTTTGCCGATTTTAAGCGTCAAGCGCTATGCGTCATTTTTTGTTTTCATGGAAAATCTCGTTTCACAATGAGAATTTTACAATGTATTCTGGCCAGCGCAACTCATCCGAATTACCTGCTTTCGCGTTGGTTGGAATGGCTACCTGGAATACAAGCGGAAGAAGGTCGCCAAATGGTGATCACTCATATCGTGAGCAGTATCGAGAACGAGGGATCAGAAAGAGAAAAATTAATGAATGTCATCGCGGAGGTTGAAGATACTTTATTTCAAGAGCTCTATGCCCCTGAAAAGAGCGATGTTGGTGCAGTAGATTTCGTTAAAAAATTTATATATGCTAAGCCATCACAGCACACTTGGAACAGTGATCCCTTTCCGAGTAAACGTTTTTAAGGCTAGTTTTTGAAATACAACACACCAGTACCATTCAGCACTGCTGTGGAACGCATGTTTTCATTTGGAAAGGACATTATGCGTCCCAAAAGCAGCAGATTTTCATACAAACGTTTTCAAATGCATGTGTTTCTACAAGGAAATAACTAAGAAGCTAAGCAGCTAATTACAATACAGTCTCAAAACATAAAACCGGCTCTTTATTTATAGCCATTGTTAGCCTAAACTTGGTTGCAATACTTCTGTTTTGTGAGACCCTGGCTGAAATAGCGCTAGAAATTAGCGCTGACGCTGACGCCGTCAATTTCCATAGGAGCTGACGCAGTACTTTACGCCGTAAAGTTTTTAGGCAATTCGCGCTGACGCTGACGCCGTCACTTTATTTCATTGACGCGTACAACACTGTTACTTTCTAACCCTAATCCCCTAAACCAATCAGCTGACAGAGAATTCATTACTTGATTTTTGCTTTGTATCATCTTCTTTTCGCCCTTTTTCGCGTTACGGAAAACGTAGCTTATTATTGGTTGATTGGTTCGATGTTACAATGGCTGTGGCATGTGGGAAGTCAAATAGTCTTAGTTCCGTTATTTATCCTATAACGTATCAATAGATGTAAAATATTATGATTATATTAAAATAAGGACCTCCTGATGATCCCCATTTTAGGGTGAAACAGGCTGTAGAGGATTTTGGTGAATAATAACTAATACTTGATGTAATTTGCTATGCTTGGATTTTTGCTTGGCATTGAGCACTTTTTGTAGTACGATGTTAGTAGTATTTATTGTTTAGATGTAAAACATATCTTCACATTAGATAGATGGGCAGGCTTCATGCTTATTTTAGCTCAGTTGGAAACGTTCTCGTTATTTAGTTTCATCGCGAATGTTTTGTTTGTCTTAATTGGTTCGGTTTTATGTTTAATTATTTGAAAGTTTTATGTTATCGTATGTAGAAAGTACAGTGGTTCCGAAGTTAGTTGAGGATTGGGGGGGTGGGGGATAAATCAACATTTTATCAAATTTTAGACGATTTTGAACATTGGGGGATGCATATTTTTATACATAATTTTAGTGGTACCGGTATTAAGTTTATTAAACAATAACCGGACCTCGCAGTTTATTAAACAATCACCGATAAACGTAGGAGATTAATCCATTGCATACTAGAGACACAAGGTCTGCACAGGAGATTAATACAATGAGTTCCCTCATAAGCATTACTGCAGTGCCGTGGCCAGTGGCCTGGTCCAACTCGTCCTTAATACCTTCAATGATGAAGGTCCTTTGTGACGTTTGGGTTCGATCACCGCAAACCCACGCGAGAAACTAAATTAGTCTTGCGCTTGCCTTCAGATGATCTTGCATTTTTCGTAAGTTACACGTTTCATTTTTTGACTACGTTGAGCAAAATTCATTAGTTTTTAGTTTGGTTGAGGTAAAGAATGGTCGTTTGTTTGCTTGTCACTAAAGTTTAAAAAAGGAAGAAATAAAACAGAAGTTGCACAATTGTTTCTATTTATTGTCATAACGTCAAAACTTACAACAAAGAAAACAGAGAAAAACAAGCCGTTCGCGCACATTGGTGACCCTGACAGTTCAGTTTATAACAAGATTGCGATCAATTGCGATATACTGGCAGGAGTAAACAGCAACCCTGGCGGCGTCATACACATATTTCACTAGATCACGAGCAAAAATTTTAAAGTTACCGGGCAGTAAGCCTCTCAATATAACCGACCCCACGAGTATTCTCCCAGGTAGCCCCACAATGGGAAGCGAGATGGACAAGGAGCTGGCCGATGATATGCACTCATTTCACGCAGCAAGGACTACGCCGCACGTGCCTAGTAGGTTCAAGGACTTCAAGCAGGAGGATCAGATGTCCATCCACCCTTCCAACCACCGCCACCAGTTCGGTAACTTCAACTCATCAAAATCGACAACACCAGGTAACCTACCACTCGTACCAGATTACAATTCTTCGCATCCCCCTTTGAGTCAAAAGATTCCTTCAAATCAAACAATCCCGCTACTGATCCATTCACATTTGACCCATTTCAACCTGTAGCATATCAGCAACAAACTCCCTCTTTGAATTACCAACCAGGAAGAAAGATTTTCATAGATTTTAATAAACAACATCCTTCCATCTGGTTTGCCGCATTGGAACTCAGGCTAAAATTTTGGAACATTACAAACGAAAATATCCGCACAGATATATTAGCAACACATCTAACTGAGGAACCTTTATTAGTTATCCAGGATTTACTGTTTGAAGAGCCTACCTACGATTTCATTAAATCTCGTTTGTTAAACAGGTTTGAACCCTCAATGAGCAGCAGGGTGGCGGAATTATTCAATCCAACACACTTGAGTGACAGACGGCCTTCAGACTTATTAATACACTTAAAGGCAACTCTAGCGCAAAAAGATATCTCCCCTATAGCATGCTAAAAGAAATGTTCATTCTACGCATGCCCGAAAGCATTCGCCTTTTGTTGTGCACCATGACTGAATCTTCCATGGAACAGCTAGCGGAAGCCGCGGATAAAATGGTTGCAATCCCTCCATCACCCGGAATTCATAACATTTCCTCCGCTTCTACAGGAAATACGGCTTTGAGCGAATCCATAGCTAAAAATGAACGAAGAACCCTTCAAGCTAGTCTTAGTAACTTGGAGGAGAAAATGGAAACTCTTCTAAACCAACATTGACCTTCTAATAAGCCTACAATATCTGAATACCAATCACCTCATCATAGATATTCTGACTCGAAAATTTTCCCCCACCTAGATTTAACCAGCACAACCATCCTCAGTCACGAGGAAGGCAAAATCTTAATCAATTATGTTTTTATCATCAGAGATTCGGCAATAGAGCATTCCGATGCACAGCACCATGCGAATGGCGTCCAAGAGCATTTAACCAGGGAAACGGATGGAATCCACGTCAATAGTGGCGGATGTGGAGAACCAAGACAAAAGCCCACTTCCTCATGTTCGAGATCAACGTACCGGAACTCTACTTCTTATCGACACTGGTGCTGAAATTTCAGTGATGAAACCGGGTAAAACTGAGCGGAAGTATAAAATCACTGATCGTACTCTGGCGGCTGCCAATGGTTCTCCCATCGCAACCTACGGGTACCGTTCTATGACAATAGAGATCGGTACTACTAAACCATTTAAATGGATTTTTATGATTGCAGATGTGTCCCATAATATTATTGGTGTGGATTTTTTGGCTCACTTTTCCTTATCGCTAGATTTCGATCAAAAATGCTTGAGAGATCAAGAACAACAATGTTTCGGATATCTGGTGGAAAAGATGATATGCAACATTTAAGCTCTACGACCATTTGTTCCACAAAACGACTTTATGAAGATTTTGGCTAAGTACCCTGATTTAACCAGACCTCCAAACCGCAAACACCCACCAAAGCATAGAATTAAGGATAAAATAGTAATTAGTGGGTACTCCTGTTCTGCTCGACCACGCCCTCTAACTCCCGAGAAGTTTTGTCATGCTCAAAAGAAAATTGATGATCTGATGAAAGCAGGCATCATACGAAGGTCCGATTCACCTTTTGCTAGTCCTCTACATATGGTTTCTAAATCAAGCAAAAATGGATCTACCTACAGGATGTGTGGTGATTACAGACAGCTAAACAAAATGACAGTAGAAGACAAATATTCGGTCCCAAAAATCCAAACTTTGTTTCACAGGTTACAAGGCTCAACAATATTTTCAACGATCGACCTGGTTAAGGCATACCACCAGATTCCGCTGGATGAGGAATCTATTCCGATGACTGCAGTTACAACCCCGTTCGGCCTTTTCGAATACTTGTTCATGCCCTTTGGTCTTAAAAACTCGGGTGCTACATTTCAACGATTCATCGATCATGTTTTGCAAGGCTTAACCAATGTAATGGCTTACATAGACGATTTAATAATATTTTCCTCTTCTGCAGAAGATCACAAACGTCATCTCGAAGAACTTTTCCAACGCTTAGACCGATTTGGAGTAGCCATTAATCCATCAAAGTCGGAATTCGGTTTGCAACGTCTCAACTTTCTTGGACATATCGTAACACCGGATCGAATTCTTCCCTTAGAAGAGCGTGTAAAGGTCGTCAAAGATTATCCCCGTCCTCAAAAATGTAAGCAATTGCGTTAATATCTTGGATTTATCAACTACTATCACAGATTTGTGGAGAATTTGTCAAAATATTTAGCCCCGTTATACGACCTGCTGTAGAAGCCCAAAGACAGAAACCAGGACCTTGTTTTTTGGTCTGACGAAACTAAAGAATGTTTTGAAAACAGTAAGGAGTTGTTAGCAAATGCAGCACTACTAGTGTATCCTGACAATAATTTGCCAACAAGTATTCAGGTGGATGCAAGTGACGTTGCCATAGGTGGAGTTCTACAACAAAAACATGATGAAACCTGGAAACTAGATGACCAGGAAACTAGATGACTAGGATGACTTTTTTCTCCAGGAAACTAGATGACACACAAAAAAGTACTCTACTTTTGATAGGGAGCTTCTGGCTTCTTATTTATCCGTGCAGCACTTCTATCACTTGGTGGAAGGTAAGACGTTTACCTTATTCACTGACCACAAGCCACTGGTCGCTGCATTTTACTCCAGATCTGACCCATAATTGCAAGACGCGCACGACAAATGAGTTTCATTGTGGAGTTCACGAATGATGTCCAGCATATAAAAGGAGAAGCTAATTTTACTGCAGATGCTCTGTCACGAATTGAAATTAACGATGTTATATGTAGACAGGAAGGAATTGACTATGCTGCGATTGCAAAAGCTCAAACAAAAGACGCCTATATTCGTGAAGAGCTAAACAACCCACAAAAGTCCAACCTGAAGCTGAAGGAATTTCCACTTGAGAACTGCGATGTGGCCTTGATCTGCGATACATCTATGCCAAAAGTTAAACCGATTATTCCTCTCGATTTTCAAAGACTTGTTTTCGACAAGATTTATAACTTATCACATCCTGGTGTGAACGCAACTCGATCGTTAATTCAACAACGATTTGTTTCGAACCTCATGAAGAAAGAGATTGTTTTTTGGGTTAAAACATGCCCCACATGTCAAAAAGGAAAAATCATTAGACATAATAAAGCAAAGCTTCAACAATTTCCCTTACCGTCTCGTAGATTTTCTAATATCCATATCGATATCGATATTGTTGGTCCACTTTCACCCAGCAACGGTTACCGATACTTGCTTACGGTCATTGATCAATTCATTCGTTGGTACACAGCTACACCGATGAAAGACATTACAGCGGAATCAACCGTTGAAGCATTTCTACATGGCTAGATCCAATATTATGGGGTGCCGTCATCCATAAACTCTGATCGTGGTGGCCAGTTTATCAGTCAACTGTGGCATGGCACTATGAAATTCCTGGAAATAAAGCATATTACGTCAACAAGCTTCCTTCCACAAAGCAACGGAATTGTCGAAATTATCCATAGAAGGCTTAAAGATGTCCTTTGTATGCAAAAGAATCCAGACACTTGGCATCAAAATCTACCTCTCGTTCTACTGACAATACGTACCACTCTGAAGGAAGAATTAGAATGCTCACCTGCAGAACTTGTTTATGGTGAAACACTGAAGTTGCCTCAAGAATTTAGGGAATCTCCGAATCAGATTGTGGATACTCACCAATTCGTTCGCAAACTAAAAGAATACTTCGCCAGCATCCACCCTACACCTCCACGCGTTCACAGTGAAGTAACTTCATATGTAGACAAAAACCTCTGGACTTGCAAGTATGTTGTAGTTAGAAACGACCACCAACAGGTCCCACTACGTCCCCGATTCAGCGGACCATACGAAGTAATCAAACGAAATGAAAAATATTTTATATTTTCGATAAACAGCAAAGAAAATCCATTTTTGTTGACAGACTGAAAGTTTTTTTTGTAAACCAACCGACGAACCAGAACGAAGTGTCAGCAACGGCAGGATGGCAACAAGGCTCAGTGGCTCACCCAATCCCATGCTTTCGGGAAGAGGATACCTGGCAAGCTGTTGTGCAGACACGTGCTGATCGCGTGGTTGTGCCGCCGTCAAGGTACAAACCATAATTCATTTGTATATTATCCTGATTAATATTTTCTCTTCAGGAAAGTTGCATGGCCGTTCGTAGTTGGTGGATCGATTGGTCTGGCTAACTCCGATAACGAACGACACTCTGACCTGATAAATACCCGGCCGCTCGCTGACCGGCGACGCCATTACGGCGGCGCCGCCACGAAGGAACGATTGCCGGCGCTCTCGGAGGGACAGGCGCCGTTCAGCTGCACGAGAATGAGCAATAACAGGTCTGTGATGCCCTTAGATGTTCGGGAGCACACGCGTTCTACACTGGTCGGATCAGCCGGAGCCTCTTTCCTCGACATCCCTGCTCGATAGGACCGGGAAATCCAGCATCTCCGCACCGCCTAGGCACAAGTCGTGCACCCCTGGTTGAAAACCCTTGATCTAGACGTAGCACATCACTGCGTTTTGTCGAAATCGCCTCCTCTCCTGAAACTACTTGCGGGATCCACCCCTTCACGCTTTCTCATGGTAACGAAAAGGGTTATTAGGACTTTTGCTTTCAAAGTGACAAAGTGTAAATTTTTGTACTGATTTGAATAACCTTATTGAATCTTTGTCAACTCGTTCATTAAAACAAGGGTTGTCTTCGACAGTCTCTTCGATTTCGTTTTCTCTTTTGCAAGCGTGTATGTTGGATTTGATTTCGACTTCCGATGGCTGGCACCAGTTCTTGCGAATTCTCTTTAAGCTTTTTGATCAAACTTGTAATATTTTATCGTGATTTTTTTCTGTATATTATTTCGTTGTCTGGTTTTGCATACTCTGTTGATTTTTGCTTAATAGAAAAAAGAGTTGATTTTTTTCTTCAGCCATGGAGAATAAGAAGCTGTTTCTTCTCAATACAAGATCCAAGTTTAAACATCGTTTAGGTGATCCTCAATTATGTTTTTGTCGTTTATGTATTGCATTATTTTGTACATCATTCATTTTTTTGTCGATTCACCATTTTTGTTTGAATAATCACATGGTTCATCTTGGGGAGGGCTGGTGTGACGTTTGGCTTCGATCACCGCAAACTCACGCGAGAAACTATAAATTAGTCTCGCGCTTGCCTTCAGATGATCTTACATTTTTTGTAAGTTACACGTTTCATTTTTTGACTACTTTGAGCAAAATTCATTAGTTTTTAGTTTGGTTGAGTAAAGAATGGTCGTTTGTTTGCTTGTCACTAAAGTTTAAAAAAAGGAAGAAATAAAACAGAAATTGCACAATTGTTTCTATTTATTGTCATAGCGTCAAAACTTACAACAAGGAAAACAGAGAAGAACAAGTCGTTCGCGCACACTTTATCATTGTCTAACGTCAAATCCAAGACAATTTAGAGCTGTGATCAAACATCAATAAAAGAAAAACAACAGCAATTCGAGGTGTTTACAAACAACTAAATTGAAGTACAACTTCATAGCAAATAACTTTTTCTAAATTATTGAGGGGGATGCTGCCAAAATATTAGGGGATATAGGCTATCCCTCCATCCCCCTACTTCGGCACCACTGAGAAAGTAGGCTAACCTCTCACACATCGTGGTCTCCTGTCAACTCGAGACCCCTTGTCAACTTTTTCTATTTCTTTGGATCTCAATATTTGTATTGGTCATTTCGCTTAGAATTTTGTTGTTGTTGAAGTTTTGGTGCCTCCAATCTTATTTTTAGATTCGCTATATTGGATTAATATTAAAGTAAATCTTGCATACGTCTGCTGACCAATATCCTCTTTTAAGCAGCATACCGTACTAGGTAGCCTCATGCAGTGTTGACATTATATTTTCATTGGCAAATAATAGTGATGTAACTCTGATATGACTCACTCTCACATGATTAGACTATCCCACTCATTCTATCAGTTTTATTCTGATGCAACTCTGATACGGCTCACTCTCACATGATTGGACTATCCCACACATTCTATCTGTTTTATCCTACTGAAGTTTTTTAACTTTATCAGCAAACCTACGTAGTTCCTACATATTACTCAAGATATCAACCATTCAACGACATGTTATATTTGGTAGATTGCATTGGATGTTTAGAAACGAGCGTGTTTACCGCATTATCTTGTGCTAATAATTAAACCACATTTTTAGAACTAAGTTGAGTTAAAAGAGAAAATATGCTTAATAATGAGGGTATTAACAATTCGTTGGAGGCGCAATAGTTGGAGGCGCAAAGGTTACAATCAACAATCTTCGTTTTTAATTACAGAGAATATTGGTTTAGTTTAGGATCGGACCTAGATTACAGACTACTTTAAAATCTACAAAATGATGTTATATTTTCAGGGTACTGTATCATATAACTTACACTGTAGAAGAAAAAGTAGGCTAGGCCTATCATGATAAAAGCTTATAGGCTACAATATATTTTAATGAATCTCCTGCAGCAGGTGTGTCCGAACGTTTTTACAGAAGAGCCAGATTTGACAATGCTTAGCCTAAATCCCAGAGGGCCAACAATTTCTGATAATCTTATTTTGCTCAAAGAAATATACCTATATAGCTTTTTAAATCAAATATAGTTATTACTATCTGAATCTTTAACAGCCTGTTTCACCTATACGGATAATCAGAATGCTTTAAACAAAAATAAATTTTAAATATTTTTTTTTAGAATAAGATGCTTTGCTTTTTTGCTTAGCATTGAGCACTTTTTGTAGTATTAATAGTTTTCATTGTTATATAGCTTTTTATATGTCATCTTTATACAAAAAAGCAATATGCAGGTTTAAGTATTTTGTTGTACAGGTCCATATGATTATGATGCCAGGGGATATGACGACGAAACTGACTTCTTGATTTCAATATACAAGTCAACTCTGCTGGTTTGAGGTAGGCTAAGTGGTAGACCCCGATGGTAGACAAGCGTAAGTTACGCAGCTGCTGGTAAAAATGAAAGAGGGAAATATGTAGGCTAGTAAGGTTGGCTTAGGCATTCTGCGTCGCAGTGAAGCTTAATTATCTCCAGCTGCTAGAGACTGGAGTCTCATCAGGGTTCAAGCTTAAAGGAGAAATAATAACAATTAGTTTTTATCAATTGCGACAAATTTCCAAAAATAATAGCAGGATTGCTGAAACCTTTGTCTTAACCCACCCACAGTCAACAGTGACATTCCGCAAAGCTGGAAAATATATGGTGCAAGGCTCCGTTTGTGACAAAAGTCTCTACTGTCCTAATTTGTTTGTTTAACAATGTCAGTTGAATTGGTAGCCTACGATTTGTGTGTCTTCGGGCCAAAATATCACATTATGCAACAACAGGCGCTGCCATACAAAAATGTAAAGCCGGCCGAATTTGGTCCGTAAGCGGACTTTGCATACTTTTGACCTATAGCCAGTGATGTACGCGCATACAAAAAATATTGACGCCGTCAGCGCAAACGCAAACGTTCGAAAAACTATACGCCGCATGCGTCAACGCAACTTGTAAAAAAAGTTGGCGGCGTCAGCGTTAGCGCATACTCTAGCGCAAACTCATTTTGTTTGCTAGGTGCCAAACATTCACACGGTATAAACCACTCGCAACAACACACTTTTCAAGTCACTTCGCGATTTCTCGTTACAAGAAATTATCTTTTTGGCCGGAAGGCACATCTGGCATTGAAAATATAAGTTTTTGTCTTTCGAAGAAGAGAGCTTAAAATACTTTTCCATGTAGGGCCATGGATTTGTATTATCATGCTCCATTTCACTTGGAGATTAGTATTACCGTAATTTATTCCCTGAATACAATAGTGTAGTGTAAGAAACTGTACCATATGCCTATCAAGAAAATTCTAGTATTATACTAACTGTCGCTCCGAGTAACCTACTAACTGTCGCTCCCTAAAAATCCATTATAAAAAACACTATTTTTAAAATGATTCCGTTTGAATAAGACTAATGTTGCTTTTAATGCCATAATTCTCTCAGTAAGCTCTATGCTTTTTTTTGATAAGAGTTATCATCTTATCATCTTTAACATCATCGTTATCATCTTTAATTCAACCAAGATGATAACTTTTTATTTCTCAATCATTGTAAATGTTACTCTCGATGCTTCTCATCAAGAACAAATCATTTTCGTGTTAAGGTAGGCGATGTTAAACAGCTTCAAGACGTAAAATCTGAAGCTGAAATGATTTCTGTATCACTGAACGGTTTCGATTGTATTGATAGTGTCAACATGTACCTATGTTCCTGTTACTGACAAATAAAACATTGATTGATTGATTGAACTTGAAAACTGGTGCTGTTTTAGCTAAGCGGGAACTATTTTTGCTTGACAACTGAACCTTAACTTCAAAATCGTCGGCTGCATAGCCGAGTGGCCAGAGCCCTGGAACGGCAATCGAAAGTGCTGTGCCGGTTTGACACCGCTCAAGAGTATACAGCTGTGTCTTTGGCAGGACACTTAAAGACATGCCTGAAGGTGGAAACGAAGATTGGCTTCCTTGCCTTCCCGTCCACTTAATCTAAATCTTCAACCTTCAACCTGGTGTAAGCCTGGATACGACAAAAAAAAAAACTTCAAAATCTGCGTTGGCCAGACATAGGATGTTGTATCCAGCATAAGTTATCTGGGAAAGTTAAAGGTATTAGTCCAAGCACGATTAAAGAAAGTAAATCCTGTATATTTTTTGTTTATGGATCATTATCATCATCATCAGTCATCATCTCCGCCTGCAGCAGATTGCTCATCAACATGAGTTATTTGCTTCCAAGAGTGGCGATTTTGAGCCAGCTCGCCCAGTGTCGCCAAGTTGAGTCCGGTCCATGATTGGATGTTGTCTTGCCATCGTTTTGGTTGTCTGCCACGTTTTCTTTTCCTTCTACTTTTCCTTCTGTGCAAGCTTTGCTGATTCCGAATTGTGATCTTTTAGTGTGGCCGAACAGTTTTAAAACTTTTGAATTTAGCCTATTACTGCTGCAATTGGATGTAATTTTGTCATAGTTAAAAGATCTTCTGTTTTTGTGTGGTCAAGTAGCCTTTTGTTAGTCATGCTTCTCATGATGTGATTTTGGAAGGTAGTGAGTTTTTTCTTTGTTTGAGTTTTTTGTTTATGGATGTTGTTGCTTAAATCTAGTTGGAATTCATAATGTTGCCTACAGACAGCGTTGTTCAAATGATCATCATTTTTGGAGTAATTGATTATCTGTAAGCTAGTGGCATCTTTAAAGTTATAGCCCAGTCAGAGGAAAATTCTGAAAAATCTAAAGAAAGCTGTCCTATCATCTTGCAAAGAAAATTGACTTCGAGAGGGTAATCAAGGCGTGGTGCAGTCAAACACAATGCTTTACATTATCCTTTTGCAATGATTGAAAACCAATAAGAGCTAGATCGGAAGCTGAGTCAATGCTAAAGTAGCCTACAACTAGCAGTTTTAAATTTGTGACTGCTTTGCATTATGTGGATTACGGTCCTAAACAAGATTCACTGATGAATTTAATAAAATTAAAGGAAGATGTAATCTAAGTAAAAGAAAGCTAATAAGAGTATAGGCCACTAATCGCAAGCTCAAGTTGCAGTTGCAATTATAAATTTAAAAGAAAATGATTTTCTTTTCCTGAGGACAGAACGCTTTTATAACTCCACTTAACTAGCTGAATCATTCGAAGGAAATGTATTCTACCGTACATTGCAAAGGATTCGATAGTTGTTGGAATTGACAAATGTAGGCCTATCAACAAACTCAAACATATCGTCGATGAGTTTGAAGTTCCATGAAAATTTCATCGTAGGCTATGTCTGTTGTGCAGTTGCGGGCATGTGGGACAAATTTAAACCATTTGTAGGCTACAACAATGACATTTTTCAAGACATTTTGGATGAGTTGGTACTTTTGACAGAAAGCCACACAGCAAACATCAGCTGCAAACCAGAACGAACAACCCCATAATCTCCACACAAGGAATCATTGATTGCAACTTTCGAAAGGTTTTTCCAAATAGTTTTGTTATGATTATTTTTTGTGTTCCGGTAGCTACCTCCAAGGGTTGTGCTTTGAGAACGTGGTTTTAGCAATTACTGCAAAATTGTATCATTTGATGCTATGATCCGTAACTTTGCATTGCAAAAAGTCCAGAAAAGGTTGAATTAAATCAGGGATGTCCAAAGTCCGGCCCGCGGGCCAACTCCGGCCCACGAGACGTTTTTGTATAGCCCGCGCCTGTTGTACAATGTGTGTCTTTTGGCCTGCAGACCACAAAAATCATATAAATTCAACTTGCAGTTTTCAGACAAATTATTGTGGCTGTTGGCCCGCGAACACTTATTATCAAATCTGGCTCGCGTGGGAAAAAGTTTGGACACTCCTGAATTAAATGCTTGGTTGAACTATTTTCGTTACCTGTACGCCTATTGTGTGTTTACAAAGCTTTCTAGACAAAATAGTTAGCCTCAATGGCATTTTTGCTTCAAGTGTAATCCAGTGATTAATTATTGATGATTTTTACATTGAACGAAGTTCTTTTCATGCTGAGAAAAGTAGGCTAATTTCAGCTTAACAAGAACATGCAACGCAATATTTGCTAAAAAATATTATGGGGCCCATTTTTCGTATTGTTTCCCGACCAGTGCTGACTTCTCTCGGAGGCCCTGGTCAGAGGTGGGCATCCGCTACTTCAAATTAGCGCACTATAGCCGCTATCGCTACTCGAGGTAAAGTACCTCACGTTACCACTACTTTTGACTTAAATTAAACTGACACAAGAAGCACTTTGTGACGTCAAAATGACCTTGAAAACGAATGATATCCTTTGTTTACATTGCCATTTCAACGTCATTATGGAAAATACGTTCTGAAAATTATTGTGAATTTTATTGACAGGCTACGCATTTTTCAAAAACACGAGCTTTTCAAAATGCGAGTTGCTGAGTCCTGCCCGCTTTGGCCTCAACACGTCTTTTAAAAAGAATTAAAATATTTCTACTGCAGCACTAGAAGGAATGTTATGTTGTATTTAAGAAAGATACTTTGTAAATGGGTGCTGGGAAGTAAGAAAGCTCAAGAACTTGCCTTTGTCTAAAAAAAGGCCTCCACAATTGATGTTTCTTTCGTACGGACGTTTCATGCGATGACACCAACACACCAAAAAATTCATCCTCGTAGTCGTGACTGGTGTTGGTGTCACTCTTCAACGTGGCTTGAGGTTTCCAGCAATAATCGACTGGTTTCTACTTTTACTGTTTCACGCGTTGTTTCCATAAAAAATCTCCAAAAACGAGTCATTTTTTCACTTTAAATTGGAAAGTTGCAGGTAGCGGGGGGAGTGCGACTGAAAGAAGCACCTCTTCGCCACCGCCACCAAAAACGTAACGGCGCTACACTTTTGTAGCGCGCTACTGCCCACCTCTACAACTGCATATAAGTGGGCTACATTTTGTTGGTGAGTTATGTAGCCTAGGCCTTTCTGTAGCAAGATCTTATAATAGTGAGGTATTAATGGATATTTTGCAATACTGTGTTTGTTCAGGAATTTTGTTCCTCAACAAAAGCTTCATAATTAACGGTTTCTGTAGTTAAGTAGCCTTTCTGTAGTTAAGTTCATAACGTCGTTCGTTAAGATAACAACGCCTGCCTTGGTGAAAGTTTTGTTTTGTCACACAGTAGGCTACTGCTTGGTACAGGAGACTTTTACAGCAAAAAAATCATGACCAGAAGGTTGGAAAATTCTACAGGAGCCTTCAATCCATTTCGAGCCATATCAGATAATAGCGTCCTCTCTGGCGTCGGTGTTTCGCACACAATAAAGTTGACTCTGATATTTTTTTTCCTGTCAGCAAGCTTCCATGCTTTTGTTGAATGTTTAGGTAAGCTGATTTTTCATTACCCGTTTATAACTTTATAATACAATTTTGGTAAAGAGATGACTTTCTTCAACCATAAACAGATAAAACCAAGCAGCCACACGGCATTTAACATAATATATTAAACTGAACCATAGGCGTAGCCAGGGGGGGGGGCGAACGGGGCCATGGCCCCCCCAAATTTTCAAAGTTTGGATTCCGAAGTTGAACCCTTTGTTGAAAATATAATATAATTTGTATAAATTTATATTGTTTTCCAAGACATCTGGCTATTAACACCCCCCAGGACTTGTTTTAGACACACAAAAAGACACCAATAAATTTTGCAAATTGTAAATCGCGCAAAGTTTACGCGATTTACGCTTCTTTTAACTAATCTGTGGAAGCAATTTCAGAATCGCTTACTCTGTAGGGTTTTTGTGTTCCCTAATTTTAGCCGCAGTTTTTGCCCGTTTGTGTGTAGATAAGAGCTACCTTTAATAAGTTAATAGCTGTTTATCTGCTAATAAGTTTCATACAAATATTACCCTGAAAGTGTTTCCAGAAAGCGTTATAATCCATTATTTAAGTAATTTTGCAAAAATTTTTCGGAGGAGCATGCCCCCGGACCCCCCTAGAATACGCGTGCCTTCGGCACGCTCTAACCCCCACCAGCTTTATTGTTTCCCTTGCTTAACCCACCAGGATGCGCCACTGCACATCAGGTGGCGATGTCTTAAATCAAACATTTTGTCGTTCTCTTCAATTCATCAAATATTTGGCCCCCCCCAAAATTTTTTTCTGGCTACGCCACTGAACTGAACATAAACTATAAACTACGAACGTTTTCGGTCATACACATGTTAGCCCTTTTCAAGTAACGAAAAAATAACTGATTTTACATCTACATTGAAATAAATCACTGATCTACATAATGAATTGAAAACAAAATGCATAAGAATGAAACGGCAAAGCAGAGGAGAAAAACACATCACATGGCGGTTAATTCCGCGAGGCAAACACGCATCATATGAATATGATGAATTAAGAAAAGAAGTTAAGCAAATAAGAAGCACCTGCGGCAAACAACTGCGTATTGAGGCGAGAATTGCATGATTTTATCAGCAAAGCCTCGTGGATTTTAATGTCAAATTCGGTGAAACATTTGAGTATTGAGGCGTACTGAGGCGAGGATTGCATGATTTTATTAGCAAAGCCTCGTGGATTTTAATGTCAAATTCGGTGAAACATTTACGCAAAATCTAAAAGATTTCAAGAATGGTTTGTTGTTTAAACATGATTGGCAATCGAATAGCCTATATGGTCTTTAACGGCACTTCTTCTGTTCAAATTAGTTAAATCTAAGTGCTCCCTCACTCTCGTGGCCAAATGCCGCGTGGACATAGCCTACCGATGTATGTACAGTTCGCGTCGTGCGAGCAAGTGAACTTGTACACGACATTTGAACACAAGCAGGAAGGAGTTCAAGATTGAAGCTGAAAATAATTACCCACTTTAAACGTTTCTTCTTCGTTTGAACCTTCTTCGTTTGAACCTTCTTTGCCACTCCAGGGGTCGAGGAGCTCTGCCTTTTACCACCCTTGGGCAGTGGCGGCGACGCGATCTAGATGTTTGGGCAGGTGTCGAGCAGCCATTGAATTGATTCGTCATCCAATTCGCGCAGACCACGCACACCATTTGGCGCATGGTAGATGGCGCAGTTACAGATGATGTAGTCTACGGTTTGTTCCTCCATGCCACACTCACAGATCGCGGATGGAGCCATCCCCCATTTGTGCATGGTGAAGCGGAATAGTCCGACGCCAGTACGCAGGCGGTTGAGCCGCACCGTGCGCGGACATTTTGCCGAAAGACATTTTGCCGAAACCCATTTTGCCGAAAGACATTTTGCCGAAAGGACATTATGACGAAAGACATTTTGCCGAATGGACAAATTGCCGAAAGGACTAATTGCCGAACGGACTAATTGCCGAAAGGACTAATTGCCGAATGGACAAATTGCCGAAACAATTTGGAAAAAAATTACTTTGAAGTGACACAAAGTCTCGTTACTATGCAAGCAGTGCTTTTGAAATAAAATTATTTTGCTACTGTTGTTTGCTTAAAAATTACTTTGAAGCAACATCAAGTCTCGTTACTATGCAAGCAGTGCCTTTGAGCTGGTAATTATTTTGAAGTGACACCAAGTTGCAAGTCTCATTGCTATGCAAGCAGTGCCTTTGAACTGGTAATTATTTTGAAGTGACACCAAGTCTCGTTACCATGCAAGCAGTGGCTTTGAAGTAGTAATTACTTTGCTACTGTTGTTTGCCTAAACTAGGGTGGGTTTGAAGCTTTGAAGTAGTAATTACTTTGCTACTGCTGTTTGCCTAAAAATTGCTTTATATACAGTCCCCACAGTTTTGGAAATCAGTATTAGTTTAAGTGACACCAAGTCCCATCTATAAGTATATATGCAGTCTCCACAGGTTTTAGACTAGGGTGGGCCAAAATTGAGCGTTTTTTAAATTTATCTTTCAATCGCTTCAATAAATTGGTAAAAGTTGCCATTTTCTATATGGTTAACGATAGCAAAAATTTTTTTTTGAATGAAGAAGTTTTTAGGGTCCCGCAAACGCCCCAAAGTGCTCCAATTTTGTTAAATTTCGCAAAAAAAACGATTTAAAACGCCAATTATACCATCTAAATTATCGCCAATCGTTCTTATACTTGACGGATACATGGAGCAACTTGATACACAACATGTAAAAAAAAATTGATTAACATGGCTAAAATACTTAGTGAGATATTCATGTTTAAAGTTTTAAAAATTTCAACCACCTGGTGGCGCTATAATTTTATATTTCCTTTAATAACTGGTGACACACTGAAGCTACCGACATATACAAGGTATCAATGAAAAGGTAATTAGCACGGCTAAGCGATTGTGCATTGAACTTGGTCATGATAATGTTTGATGACGTCATTATGACGTAATATATTGGAAATTGAGTTTATATGAACGATTCATTTGCCTTTTACAGTATATCGAATTCTTAAAGTTCAACTTTTAATTAGTGATATTTTTTTCCCAGTTTAAAGTAACATTTTCTTTTGGATGCAGGTAATCGGAAGTACATGGTTTGTAATTATACACTTATACAGACAGTAATTGATACTAATGCACAACACTATAAATCAAGAAATCAGCCAAAGTTTTTTTGGTTACTCGTTCAGACGCAGTAGCTGCAGATCGTTGGAATTTTCTAACTGCATCAATCACTTTATATGTTGCTTGTAGCTGCTTTTCATTTTTTGGCTTTGTAGGACCACGAAGAGATGTTGCTATGCCAAGTGCTCTTTCGGCACAATCATTTACCACTGACAGATTCTTGACAACAGATACGATATATTGATAGTCTGGTGATTCAGGCCTTTTAAACGCTGACAGTTTTAGCAACTCTTCAAGGAAATGTAGAAGATCAAAAAGTCTATATGTGTCGGCCCCAACAAAATCTTTCAATTGCTTATTGGAAAATGAAGAGCACTGTGGCATCTCTTGACTTTTTTGAAGAGGTTTTCCTTTGTATTTTAACGAAGCTGAGCGCATTGCTTCTTTGGTTGAGTTATCCACTGATGTATCGAAAAGAGCAAGACCTACCAGCCGTTCACTCAAGTACCCAGTGTGATCTTGAATCTTATCTAGAGCCGGTTGGACAATCTTTAAAAACTCATAGGGCAATATTCCTTTAGCACTGCAGATTTCCTCTAGTGCTTTGATGAAAACCAAGTCATTTGAGGGAGCTTTGGAAGCAAACATGCATGTTAGCCACGCTTTGGCATAGTAAACGCTGTAAAATGTTGTCAAACTCCGGAGTCTATGTCATGGGCAAAATATGGCTTAAGCATTGCTAACTTCATAACGTAGAGAACTTTAGACATCCATCTTGCATGATGGTTGGCAGACGGTGTCCGCAGCTTAAATGACGTATATTTTCGTGGAAGAATACCACCAAGATACACGTAGCAAAGTTGGGCGATTTCTAAATAATGATGCCTTAACACTGTGTCATTTTCCAACCAACTTTTCAAAATTTGTTTAGCTTCTTCAATGTGGCGGAATAAAGTGCGTGAAAGTTTCTTCTTATCAAAGAGTTCGAGATTTTGTGTATCTGTATTAATATCATTCCAAACAGAACACAGCTTCTTAAAAAGTGGTTCATAAGGTGCTGTGGTCTTCTTCTTATCTCCAGTTGTAGACAGTTTTCCGAGGACGGATTCACTTGCTGCACCACAAAGCAATTCGTAAACATGTTGCCGGCAGGCTAATTCCAACAGTGCATGGGATAAGGAAGTTTCCAAGCGTTTCACAATGCCAAATTTTACACCAGTATTAACTGCGGTAGTGTCAAATACGCATGCGATTATTTTGTTTAGTTTTATGCCCTTTTCTATTAACAGATTAAGAATTCGGGAGTGCTCTTCAGCTGCAGATCCATTTTTCGCAGGTATTCTTCCGAGTAATATCTCGTCTCCCTCAGAAGTGGTTGGTAGCACGGCCACTCGCTCCTCCTTGTCAGCACAGTGAGTGAGAGCTTTGAATATTTTCCCGTCCCAGTGAAGTGTGAAAAAATCAGTAGCTGCAGCAAATTCATTAGCTAAGAGATTTCTTTCTGCTTCAGTAGAAAATTTCATCTGCTTTTGGCGTACAGTATTTACAGAGAGGATTTTGTTATTAAGACTATTTTTTGCCGTCGCGGCACTTACCATTTCAAACACTTGCCTGTTCGACAAAGAATATTTGCCTGCCAGGCTGCAAACTTGGGGTGTAAGAACTTGCTTTTTCTTGGTTTCCGTTGTCTTGCTTGTTTTTGCCGAAAAATCCCCCACATAAATTTGATCCAGATCTTCTCCACTTTTTTCTGAAGAAGTACTGGATTGCAACAAATCTTGCAGAAGTGGTGTATCTAAAGCATCTTTAAGTTTACGTTTTATACTTTGATCTTGTCTCGTTTTCTTTCTTTTCATTTTTATTTGGTCTTGAATATTTAAAGAACCCAAAGTGGCTTTTCGATTTTTACCCCGGATCGCTTCAAGATCATGCCAGTCCTCCATTTTCTTAGGGTTGGTAGACGTTCTCAAATCGTCTTCTACGTTTTTCTTAACAACCCATAGCGTATCTTGCAGATCATCTAAAAATTTCTTTCTGTTTCTCTTTCTTTTCCTTCTCTGGGTTTGCATTTTTTCAAATTTTCATAACGGTCTGTCAACTTCTTGACCATGTAAGTTATAGCATTTGTGGTTTTAAGACCGATTCCTGTTTTCTTCCACCATTGTTTAATATCTTCGACAACTAGAATTATTACTTCTCGTTTCGGGGAAGTACCTTTAGATAACCATGGAACTGAAGCAAGACTTCTTTCCCACATGGAGGATAGGCTACTTTCCAATAAATCCAAGTCTATGGACACCAGCGTTGAGATTTAGCAAAGGTGATTCGTCAATTAGCCATAGTTTTTTTGAATACATTTTATTTGATTAATTGCAGAAAGACAATTTTAAATAGTATGACGTCATAGTGACGTCATCAAATATTAGTTTGGCCAAGCTTAATACATGATCGCTTAGCCTTGCTAATTACCTTTCCATTGATACCTTGAATGTGTCGCTAGCTTCAGTGTGTCGCCAGTTACTAAAGTAAGTATAAAACTACAGCGCCACCATGTGGTTGAAATTTTCAATATTCCAACATCTTCTCCACATGAATATCTCACAAGGTATTTGAGCCATGTTCATCAAATTTTTTTAATATGCTGCGCATTCAGTTGCTTCATACGCGTATCAAATATGAGGAAGATTGGTGGTAATTTAGAAGGTCTTATTGGCGTTTTATGTCGTTTTTTTTGCGAAATTTGACAAAACTGGGGCACTTTGAGGCGTTTGCTGGACCCTTAAAAGTTTTTCAATCAAAAATTTTTTATTACCATCGCTAATCATATAGAAAATGGCAACTTTTTCCAATTTATTGAAACGAAATTCCAAAGTCGGTTTTTTTGGCCCACCCTACGGGGCATTGTTGGATACCATATCCAACAGTGCCCCTATCAAAGTAATTGGTGTCTTTAGTTGCAATGTTGAGCCACTCTTTTTGCAATGATTACTCTAGGTATGAAACTTGTGTTAGTACCGGTATTGTTTTACATGATAGATGTCACTGAGCTGGTCAGGTCAAGACAAAACCTTTTAAAAGTGGTATATATGCTACACAATTATCACAGACACAAAATATAACAGCAAAAATTATCATAACATGTAGGACACGCTATCTGCCCGTCGTGGTGACTGTGCTTAAACGAAATAATGCAAATAGGTTCCAAGAAACCATGCGAACACACTGAGCTGTAGTTTATAGAACAGCCCAAGTTGCTGTATTTACTTTTTTAAAAGCTTTGGTGTTATGACCTAACCCTAACTACCAATTGCCAGAGGTGGGCAAAGTTACTTTCAAAAGTAACTGAGTTACAGTTACAGTTACTTGGCCAAAATAGTAACTGAGTTACCGTTACAGTTACCGATTTCAAAAATGTAACTAGTTACAGTTACTAGTTACAGTTACTAGTTACAGTTACTAGTTACAGTTACTAGTTACAGTTACTAGTTACAGTTACTAGTTACAGTTACTAGTAACAGTTACTAGTTACAGTTACTAGTTACTTTCAGTTAGGCTACTCATAAATCTCAACATAAACGCTGTAATCCAAATTTAAACAAACAATTATTTGCGGGAGGCGCATCCATTCTCCTCAGCATTTATTAGATGTATCACGCACCCTGTGGTGCAAATTCTTTTCTAGTTACGCAGTTGCCTTTTCCTAATGTAGTTTGTTTTCCGTTTGTCTGTTTTCCACACTATTGCTTATAATCGTTGCGTGTTTCTTGATGTTTCAGTTAGTTATATAGTTACTTTCAAAAAGTTTAAATTTATTACAATTTATCCATATTTTCAGATTCCTGATGAGAGCTTAAGTTAAGCCGAAAACGTTTGACTGTTAAACTACTTGTAAATATGTAAACTATATTGTTGTAATGCTCAACCATGTGGTATTGTTGTGTTTTGCCTGTCTTTGGTACAAAAAAGAAAACTCTCTTCCGAAACTATATTCTCTTTAAATTCTCGAAACAAAGGAAATAATTTGTTTTTCCTGCTATGACTCGAAGTTACTTAGACATCGACTTCCAATTTTGAATCGAGAAAACAATGATGTAATAAGGTTGCGAACAGTGAACGTAACACCGAGACTCCGGGTCCTAAATACTCCAAAAATACGACTCCTGTACACCTCTGGCAGCTATACGACAAGCATGAACTGAGCTATCAAGTGTTGCCAAACACTTTTGCTAAACATTGCATAGAAAGTCACATATTGATCAATCACCAAAAGCAATTAATTTAACCAAATCAGTTCTCAAAAAGCGCTAAAAAAGAGCCAAATCGCCAAACCATAAATATGAAGCCAAACGTCTTAAAAAATCGCTAGATTTCTGGATTTTGGCGATGAATTTGCCAATATGGCAATTCTGCTCCATAAGATCACAAAACAAGAGCGCCGCGCATGGGCAGTGCTGCTCCGATACAGCTGAGAGAAGAATGCATTATTGAGCAACGCGTAGCAAACACGCATAAAGCATGACACAAACATGTGCAGAGTAATGGACGGCAATTAGAAACATAAATTTCAATACAAAAGTAACTTGTAACTGTAACTGTTGAAAAAGTGCTAAAATAGGAACTAGTTACCGCGTTTCGTTACTTTTGGAAAATAGTAACGAAGTTACCGTTACAGTTACTCAAAAAGTAACTAGTTACAGTAACTAGTTACTTTTGTAACTAGTTACTGCCCACCTCTGCCAATTGCAATAAGGAAGGTGTTTATTCAACAGTCAATCAGTGAAAGAACATGCATTAATAGCCCCGATAGCTCAATTGGTTAGCGCGTCACTTCTGGAACGAAGAAGCTTCAAGATCAAGCGGCGCTGGTTCGACTCTCGGGGTGTGCGCTTGAGCAACGCACGTTAAGGACTGCTCTCCATTCAGCGGCATCTAATGGATGGAATAGTTCCCCGGCAACAAGACTTCAACAATCGGAAACTTCACTCTGTCAATCTCGGTGACCGGGCCTGCGTCAGGGATTCAAAGCCTCTACAAGTATGCAAAACTGCCAGGATTAAGCTCTGCAAGAAGCTTTCCCAGTCCGAGGATAAAAATTCAATCAATCAATCAATCAATGCAGGAGATTAAAGACATCATTGATTTGGCAACATGGAAGGTATGATTAACACAAGAGACAGACACAACACACTTTGGTAGGCCTATATTGGCATGTGGTTCACAAGAAATGGCTTGGTTTATGGAGCAAAATAACCAAATTTGACAGACAAAATGACTAAACAATAGGCCTACATATAGTTCAGGCACGAAACTTAGAAACACAGGCTACCAAAAACTCCCCAACACCTATAATATTGTTGATATAACATAAAATGTTGATAATCATTTTGGCACTGCATATTGATTAATAAAATCTCATGGCTTCCAACAGTGCTCCACCGGGGCACTGTAGGAGACCTCAGGGTGGGGCACTGTTGGAACCACGGGCCTACAAGATAAGATGGCGTCAGTTTTTTTTTTACCGAGGCCTACGATCTGAAACGTTATTACTGAAACCTAGTCTAGTGACTGACCACGCATGAAAAACTTGTGAAGCGTCCCTGAAGCCACCGTAAAAACTGCAACAAAAAAGTTATAAAGTTCTGAAAATTTACTTTTTACCCCCTAAAACAAACTTTCATTTCTGCCAACAACAAGCAATGACTTATTTCTGCCTAACTTAGTTTCAGCAGCTTCTACGGACCACGTGACCATGGTAATGTACAGTTGAGTGAATAATTTGTCACGGATTGCAAAAAACGATGGGAGGGGCACTATAGGCACCCGGGGCACTGTTGGGCACTCTCCCCTATATGTTCAAAGCTCCAAGTGTGTTTAGCACGTATGATGGCGAAATCATTTATACCATTCAAATTGCCTTGTTCAAGCAGCAGTTATCAGAAAATCCAGCTTTTACAAAAGATTTTGGCCTTGGGAATATATTCACTGGCTGCTTTTTTCGTGCGCGGACATTTTGCCGAAAGACATTTTGCCGAAACCCATTTTGCCGAAAGACATTTTGCCGAAAGGACATTATGCCGAAAGACATTTTGCCGAATGGACAAATTGCCGAAAGGACTAATTGCCGAACGGACTAATTGCCGAAAGGACTAATTGCCGAATGGACAAATTGCCGAAACAATTTGGAAAAAAATTACTTTAAAGTGACACAAAGTCTCGTTACTATGCAAGCAGTGCTTTTGAAATAGAATTATTTTGCTACTGTTGTTTGCTTAAAAATTACTTTGAAGCAACACCAAGTCTCGTTACTATGCAAGCAGTGCCTTTGAACTGGTAATTATTTTGAAGTGACACCAAGTCTCGTTACCATGCAAGCAGTGGCTTTGAAGTAGTAATTACTTTGCTACTGTTGTTTGCCTAAAAATTGCTTTATATACAGTAGGGTGGGCCGTTTTTGACTTTTTTTCGAAATTCAAAAACGGCTAGTCATAAAAAGTGGTACATGCATGAAAAAATTACGTGTGCAAAATTTCATCAGTTTGGGGGTGCATCTTCTGCCCCCGCAGGGGGGTTAAACTTTCAATTTTTTGAAAAAAAAGGGAAATTTCACTTTCCGTTTTAACATAATTTTTTTTATAATTTTTTTCTACTGGCTAGTTATAAATTGTAAGTGGGATGTACCCAGAACTTTCCTATGTAAAGGCATGTTCGAAGCTTAAGGTTTACTGCCCCCGCATTGACGACCAAAATGCTGAATTTTCACCAATTTGAGATGCTATTTTGTCATTGCTCAATAATCAAACTTGTCGCAAAAGAGCGAGATGGTGTTAACGCTGTACGCTCATTTATGATCTGTCCATTAACTTTGCAGGATGATACGAACTGACAAACTAATGTAGCAATGTAATGCAATGTCAATGTAATGTAAGCAAGACGTAGTCTTGCTTAAACTAAAAGCAATAGTAGCCTACGTTTGATCAGCTGCAGCTATAAAACGCAACCTATAATTTAGCCTACTTCAGAATAGCGTAAAAGCAACATGATCTGCAGGTTCTGTAAATGGATTGTACTGTACAGTTCCACGTGAATTGTTATCATGATTTTGTTTACACAAATTTGTCATTTACAAACATTTACAAATGTTTTCAGGATGGGAATAAAACGCATTCCTCTATATTACTTTGTTGAGGATATTGGGGGTTTATTCGATAGCTTCTGAGCAGAGTGTAGAATTTTAAAGAAATGTTTTTTGCCATTAGTGAAACTACTTTCCTTTATAATGGCAAACCATACTGAAATATAAACATTCATAATATAGTCCACACGTTCCACCAATACAGCTGACGCCTTAGATGCAACATATAAACGTAGAATTCTATTGGCTGTGTTCAACCATCTTGAGTGGTGCATCATACCTGGACTCCAAGATGCAAAATAAATTGATATATTTCCAATTTTCATTGCTTTGTGCATGTGTAGAAGATATTTTTAGTCAGTGCTGAGGTCATTTTCATCAATTTCAATCTCTGGTGCAGGAACTGCTTTATATTTTACAACATCTAGTTGTGTGACAGTGGCTAGCTGCTTTATAATGGGCCCAGTGAAGCTATCGGGTCTGCTAGTATTGCCATATCTTTTATAAGATGCCTAAGAGGCAATTCATTACTATGGAGTAGGCATATTAACCATTGAAGTGGTTTTTGAAAATGATCTTCCAGGAGCTTTGTCACGACGCCTTTTTGACCTGTGTTTATTGCGGTTCCATCGCATCCAATTGCAATTACATTATCGTAGTAGCTAATTTTATTGGATCCAAGATATTCAAGAATCCCGGTAGCTATTGACACATTAGATCAGTTGGCTGCAGTAAAATGACCAATGAAATGATAACTTGGCTCCTCAAGTAAAGTAATGTGCTCTTCAACTGCGAAATGTTTTCGAAGTTGCCCAGCAATATCATTTTGTTTGATGGTTTAATCTTTTCGGCCATCAAAATATATGCTTTGCAAATTTATGCACATGATAGGCCTACTTTTCATTTGAGTTGTAAACCTCATTTTTTTTCTCGCTCTTCTCACTTTGTATTTATCTATGACTGATTGAGATTTGCTATTCGTTACAACTCCCGCATCTTGTAGAAATGATGAAGCAATAAGTGCTGCAGACCTGTCTGATATACCAGTACGATCGCATGATTTAGCAAATACTACTAAACTGGAAGTAACCTTGCTTTTTCTGGGGTTTTCCGAGGCAAAACTGGGTTGATAATCAAAATTTTCGCAACGTTCTTCATTGGATGACAAAGTTTTTGAGCTTGAATAAGAAGTTAAAGGTGTTTTAACCGAAGCGCTACTTGTGCCTGCTCTTGGGCCTTCACGTAAAGAACGGAATTGTTCTGATCTTGCGACTCTCCTCGGAAAACCTTTAAAGTTAGATTTTGTGGCCGATTTATCATGTTTATCAATCACCATTATGCGAGTTGTTCTTTGATCAAGAATGAACTGTTGTTCTGTAACAGGAACACGATTTTCCTGCGGACAAGTACATTGCAGAAAATTGGAACACTTAGGCTACAACGACCGATTTCAAATATTTTTACTTTGTAGATTCTTTCATTTGGTCCAAATTTTACTGAAATTTAGGCCCACCTCTAGAATTTGACTTCAAAAGGTTATTCATTTTTTTTGTAACTCTTTATCATAAATATGTACTCATGTTCGTACCTCATTCGTATCATCCTGCAAAGTTAATGGACAAAACATAAATGAGCGTACAGCGTTAACACCATCTCGCTCTTTTGCGACAAGTTTGTTTATTGAGCAATGACAAAATAGCATCTCAAATTGGTGAAAATTCAGCATTTTGTTCGTCGATGCGGGGGCAGTAAACCTTAAGCTTCGAACATGCCTTTACATAGGAAAGTTCTGGGTACATCCCACTTACAATTTATAACTAGCCAGTAGAAAAATTATAAAAAAAATTATGTTAAAACGGAAAGTGAAATTTCCCTTTTTTTTCCCAAAAAATTGAAAGTTTGACCCCCCTGCGGGGGCAGAAGATGCACCCCCAAACTGATGAAATTTTGCACACGTAATTTTTTCATGCATGTGCCACTTTTTATGACTAGCCGTTTTTGAATTTCGAAAAAAAGTCAAAAACGGCCCACCCTAATATACAGTCCCCACAGTTTTGGAAATCAGTATTAGTTTAAGTGACACCAAGTCCCATCTATAAGTATATATGCAGTCTCCACAGGTTTTGGAGATCAGTATTAGACGTTTGCTTATATAACACTTCTGTCGGATACTTACGCGCTGTCGCACATAATTTGTGAGTGAAATCTGTTTGTGAATGACATTTATGTGTTATTAGGTTATGATAATACATTATAATGCATTTGTATAATTTCGGCAATTTGTCCATTCGGCATTTAGTCCTTTCGGCAACTAGTCCTTTCGGCAAAATGAGTTTCGGCAAAATGTCCATTCGGCGAAATGTCTTTTGGCAAAATGGGTTTCGGCAAAATGTCTTTTGGCAAAATGTCCGGGTATTGCTTTTTTAACACTTTTTTATGTTAAATATTGGTTTACATCCCCAAATTTGACAAATGCTGCAGCGTATGACTTTGAAATGTGGAACACTCTCAAAAATGCTATAGCTCACCTCTAAAAGAAGCAACTTGGGCTACCTTGACCTTTTCCTTGAAATGGCTGTTACTGCACGAACAAAACTCATCCTGCACCTGTGGTAGGCTACCTCATTGAGCGCCACGTTGTGTTTGCTTTTGCAAGTGATGACGTGAGCATATCCACCAAGGTCCAAATGTGGCAAAAGATGCAAAAATTTCGATCAAGTTCCGAGAGAGCCGTTATTGGTAAGGACTTAGTTCAAATGCATTTCTAAACTTCACTCGCTTGCCGGACTTGATCGGACCAGACTCTTTTGAACTCATTAGAATTTTTCCCAAGTTTGAATGTCTGACTCATGAAAGTCCCAGATCTTGGTACCATATGGAGGAGTTTTCATCGTTCAAAGCTCTGCTACAGAACATGCCTGCTACAAATGATGTTGTGGAGAGAGTTTTGGTCATGGTCAATTGGTCATTGGTCACTGATGTTGAGGAAAGGGCTTCTGCTCCAAGTAGTGAGAAAGAGTTGGACAAAGCAATGAAAGTCACTCATGCTTACCATTCCAAAGTTCGAGATATGGCCAAGAAGTCATTGTCTACCAAAAGCTGGACACAACCACAAAATCATTTTTAAGAAATGTTAAGTGGTAAACTAATACAAAAAAATGAAAAAAACTGTCTTGAGTTATTTAATGGGTAATTACAGTGGTCAGTGGTTGAAAGTTAAGTGGTAAACCAAAGTGCAAAAGCAATAAAGCTTGTCTATGATTAAACAAAAGTTGCTTGTATTTTAAATTTTGTGTTATTAGTCAATTAGTGTTGTATACTAAACTAAAAGTTGAACATTACACGTTTATGGGGGCCACATTTGGTCAAAAATGTGTTTTTTGCATTTTTTTCATAAACTAAATGGTTTAGACCCCAAAACCCCCTGGAAGTTAGATAGGAAACCATGCATTCTGCTTCTTCAAAGCCAAGTTTGAGCATTCTAGGCCTATCGGTTGCTGAGATACAACCAGATTGGCCGATTTTAACTCGGCGGGGGGTAGGGGAAGCTCGGGTTAGTTGAGCCACTGGGTTAGTTGATCCACCCCTTTCAATTCTTAAATGTGGACAGGTAACCACATTTTATCATCACGTGATCTTAAAGTTTCTCATCGCGTGGTCTCCCGTCTGGTTTGAGTTGACGATTGATATTATATGTGGTGCTGAAGTTAAAAAGTTGAGTTTGACCTTCGAAAGTAGATTTTGAAAATAGAGGTATGTCCAATAATATTTTTTTTACTTGGTTACTGAGACAGTTTCATTTAATTTGTTTGGTAGCTTACCAAACAAGCTACGTTCTGAATAAAAAGCGGCATGGTGTACCGTGAAGTTTTGCTGTAGTTTTAACATTTTCATGGCGGTATAGTTAAGGTGTTAGTTGAGCCACTGCCTTCGGTGTTAGTTGAGCCAGTGTATTAAGGGCGTTATAATGCTTACGATACCTCCACACACCTTACATAGATTGCAGCCGTTGGATAAGTTTGTTTACGGTCCAATAAATCTCTTTGAACTATATAAAACTCAACAAAAGGTCATAAACGTGGTCAAGCTATAATGAAATGGTGTTATTTGGATGCCGTAGCAATACCTTCATTATTTTATCTGCACATTGAGTTACGAGCAACTCTTGGAACAATTGTTAACCTGTTTTCATACATTAATATTATTACTTTAAATATAAACTAAGGCTTGGAAAAGAAATGTGGTTAAATTTGTGTTTTCAAAAATAATAAATGATGGCTCAACTAACCCTTGCCGTGGTGTTAGTTGAGCCATTTGACTACTAGTTTTTAAACACCTGTGGATCCGGTTGTCGTTGTTCGATAAGGCTTGTACTTCTTACAAATATTGTTTAATATACGCAGAAGGTAGACCACTGTGAATGAAGAAATAAAACCAACTCATATAAAAAAATATTGCAAAAGTGCAAAAAGTGGCTCAACTAACCCGACCTTACCCTACCGGCCCACTGCTAGGGCGTCAAATGTGGACCAATCTCAACAAAACTTGGCAAGGTGTCATTTTGGACCATAATGCAGAGGTCTAAACAAGAAAAAGTTTAAAAATCAAAATTTAGTTTTTTTAGATTACCCTAATGTGTATGGCCGAAAACGTTCGTAATTTATAGTTTATGTTCTATGTTAAATGCCGTGTGGTTGCTTGGTTTTATCTGATTATAGTTTATAACTTGTTTTTGGAATAGTATTCTTCCAGCATTGCTAAAAAGGTCTGTAGACTAGAGCTAATTTGTACTTTAGAGTTCATCCAAAGTTTAGCTCTAGGGTTGTCAACAAATAATTTTTGTTAAAAACACAAATTACTATTTTCTTATAATGTTTTAATTGTCTTGCTAAATAAAAAAAAAAATAGTTATAAAGAAAGTTTAATTGTGTACAAACAATTAGCCTAAGCTTAAATTAAAACAGAAAAAATGGTTGTAGGCTATATTGTAAGAATGAAATAGTGCATTGTATTAAGAAGAATACTACTGCTACTCATGCGTACTTCTACAGATATTTAGGGGAAGGCGGGGCAAGTTGTGCAAGTCCCCGTTTGAAAGAAAATAAAGAACGGAATGAATCTTTAACGCCCATATTATATTTTACCTATAGGCTAATGCTTTTGAAGCACGTGAATCGAAGTTATCAGTTTTTTGGGCAGGTTAGGCTTGATCAACGATATAAGGGGTTTATGTCTTAAGATCTAAATTCGGATGCAAACGAAATTTTGATTTTTTGGATGCACAGTAGAACTAGTCAAACTTTAGCAGTAGGGGTCAGTAGACATATGATGTAGTTGTATTTTCGCAGGTAAATTTTTTTCGTACATTTGTAGTTTTCTTGAAATTTTTTGTTCTTTAAAAAAAGTGTAAATGGGGCAAGTTGTGCAATTGATGACGGGGCAAGTTGTGCAACTGTTCCTGTAAACCGCCTTTGTTAATTTACAAACGTTTGTAGCCTATTAGCTATTTTTACATAGTTTCAAAGTCTGGAGATAGTGAATGAATGTAAAAATAGCTGATTTGTTAAATTGTCTGTACTTTTGCTGGCTGTAATATGTTGCTCAACTAGCCCCTAGTGTTGCTCAACTTACCCCATGATACTACACAGCTTGCCCCTTGGTGCTGCACAACTTGCCCCGGAAAAATAATCCGGGGCAAGTTGTGCAATCGTTACTTAAACTTTAATACTGTGCAAAAAAGTAAATAAAACCAATCAGTTTTTGTCTTAAAACTTGTATTGGCTTTTTAGCGTGTTTTTGAAATGCAATAGCCTACTTGAGTCTTCGAAAAAGTTAATGAAATAAAAAAATTAGATTTAAAAAAAAAGTGCTCAACTTGCCCCGCCTTCCCCTACCAGGACCAGGAACGAAGTTTTTTTCTAAAATAGCTTACAAGCTTTGCTTTGTCAGTTGACAGTGTTGTTTTAACTAGATCAACAAATCGTAGTTGGAATATATTGTGAAATTTCTAATGATACGTCAGTCATGGCACGAGTATCTTGCAACCATTCCGACAAAGTGATCCACGTGATTGAAGCAAACTTTGGAAGATCGGATACAACAACGTAAGATTTTAATGCTCAATTATTGTTAAATATATTTGCATAAATAGCTTATTTTATAATCGAATACATTTTATAATAGATGATCGGATACATCGACAAAAGATATGCAATACTTTGTTTTAAAAGGGTGTCATTTCGATTTCAAACGGTGATTCATTCATAATAGCCTACAGTAGCAGGAAAAAAGATGAATACTGAATAGGCTACAAAAAAATGTTATGATAAACACAACTAACAATTTACTAAAATGAATGCATGCAGTAACTCAAAAAATACAGGACAATGGTGCAGTAGAGGATCCATGGGAATCCAAGGGGTGGCTAGGGAGGTTGTCCATCCTAAAATACAGAAGAGTAAGCTACTTTTATGCATACTGTATTTGCAAGGTCGGATTAATGAAGACCTGAGAACTACGGAGTCAGGTTTTCTAGACTCCTGCTTCACTTTGACTTCAAAGTTGTGTCTCTAAACCCATTCTTGCTCCAAAATTTTGGTGATATTGACTCCAAACTCCACTTCGACACCAAAATCAAACCATAATCCAGATTTCTTTACCATGCACAACTTTACTGTACCTTCCTTATCCCCAATCAAGATAAGAAAGGCATATTTTGAAATGTAAAAACAACTGCCTGGATAACTTAAACATAAAACATAAAAGTACACAAAATCACAACTGCACTAATTACAGCGTAAATATTTGTAAGCTATAAGTATCAACTGGCAAAAAATCATCCTCCGTCTTGAATCTGGCTCCTATGTGTTTTTCTGAGAATTTCAGACTCCGACTTCATTCAGATTCTTGTCGGAAACCGAAACTCTGGCTCCTGAACAATTCAAAACTCCGACTCCTGTACACATCTGATATAGACCTACGCATCATTGTGTGTTGTTGAAAGTGTCTCCTCTAAGTCTACTTGCTAGATCCGGCCCTGCTGTGAAGTAGGAAAAAAATTTCAACTCTGACACCTGCATTGTTTGACGGTCCATCTCAGACTCAGCTTCAGTGTTACCAGATTTTTTCAGGGATGCCATTTTTATTTATTTTTTTACGATTACTAATCGCTATTTTATCTATTTTTGAAAAAATTTCAAAAAAACAATAGGTTCTATATCCACGGTCAAGGTCAAAGCCTTGTGACCAGAGGGGTACACAGGATTTTCTAAGGGGGGAAGAGGAAGGCATTAGAAATGCTTTTATTTGCTAATCTCCTTCTTTGTCGTGTGAGCTTCTGGGGACAAGGGTCTTCTTTTACCACCCCAGATTTACCTGTTCCTGGACTAGCCTACACTGGAAGATTACTATAGAGAGCAGCCAGTCTTTAGTTAATCACTGGTAAGTTATATTGTATAAGATTAGCCTATATCGTACTCACTTTGGATGATGCTATTTTTTTAGCTTCCAACAGCTAGGTTACTTATTTGGATAAATTTTGCAAACAAACAAACAAACAAACAAATTTTGAAAACAAAAAATATGATATAGGTTAACATTCTAGACGTCGCATATAATGTTTCACGTAGACGACGTCGTTGACTTGCCTACCCCAATTAACCACGCGTATTGTGGGTACGTTCAGTGAAGTAAGCCGGATTTTGTTACTGGGAGAAGAGGCATTCGATATAATTGTACAGTTTTTGATCATCATGTTTTATATCATTTTTTTCTCGTTAAGAATACTCCAATGCTACTTTATAATCTGATCAAGGTTTAACCGTTTTTCCTGTGGGGGGTGTCTGTGGGGGCTTGGTAGCCTACTTTTCAAAGCAATATCATTAAAGAACTAGAACTAGATGATCTCAACATTCCTAAAAATTATTCCAGTATTTGTTCTGCTTTAAATGACGTTGCTATGGTCTATAGCAGTGGTTCCCAACCTGGGGGTAAATTACCCCCGGGGGGTAATTTGCCTGTTTTCTGGGGGTAACGAGACCCGATTTAAAAACAGCGAAGCAAGTAAAGGTTGTGAATTGTGATCTTTATAAAAGTGAAGGAATTGAACAACTGTCTTTTCAAGAAACTGTGCAAGAAGATGGGAGAAAGATACGAAGCATTACTGTACCACACAGAAGTACGATGGCTGTCTCGTGGCAAAGTGATAACCCGCCTGGTCGAACTTCGTGAGGCTGTCCATGTTTTGCTGATAGAAAAGAAGTCCGACTTTGCTGAATACTTCTCTAACCAACAGTGGATTTCCCCGTGACCCGACAGTTTATCGAAAGACAATTTATCGAACGACAGTTCATCGAACGACAGTTTATCGAAAGACAGTTTATCGAACGACAATTCATCGAAACGACAGTTTTTCGAAACGACAGTTCATCGAAACGACAGTTCATCGAACGACAGTTTATCGAAACGACAGTTCATCGAACGACAATTCATCAAAGGGGCTAGAGGCTAGAGTTAGGGGCTAGGGGCTAGAGGTTAAGAGTTAAGGTTAGAATTAGGGGTTAGTGGTTGGGAGTTGGAGTTTAAGGGTTAGGGGTAGGGGTTAAGGGTAGGGTTAGGGGTTGGGGGTTAAGGGGTAGGGTTAAGGTTAGGGGTTAGTGGGTAGGAGTTAGGAGTTAGTGGTTAGGAGTTAGGGGTTGGGGGTTAAGGGTTAGGGGTAGGGTTACGGTTAGGGGTTAGGGGTTAGTGGTTAGTGGTTAGGGGTTGGGGGTTAGGGGTTGGGGGTTGGGGGTTAGGGTTAGGTTTTAGGGGTTAGGTTTTCGATTAACTGTTGTTCCAGGCCCCTAGCCAGCAGGGAGCCAGAGAGGCCTCGCCCCCCTTAAAAACAAATCCGCCCCCCCTGGCAAAATCCAAACATTCATGAGCAACAGCTACATTTATAATGATTTTGCCCATTTACTTTTTTTCGGCCCTCCTTAAAAAAAGTTGGCCCCCCTTGCTCTGCGGTCTGGTTACGGCCTTGTGTCGTTCGATAAATTGTCGTTCGATAAACTGTCGTTCGATAAACTGTCGTTTCGATAAACTGTCGTTTCGATAAACTGTCGTTCGATGAATTATCGTTCGATAAACTGTCGTTTCGATAAACTGTCGTTCGATAAACTGTCGTTCGATGAACTGTCGTTCGATAAACTGTCGTAGTACCGGATTTCCCAGCTGTGCTATCTGGCTGATATCTTTGATGAATTGAACAAAGGCAATCTTTTACTTCAAGGCAAGAATGTAACTGTGATCGACACCAAAATAGTTGTAGCAGCATTTATCGCAAAGGTTAAATTGTGGAACAAGCGAGTTGGAAGAGGCACAGTGGCGCAGTTTCATACGCTTGACATGTACTTCGAAGGCAATGGACATGAGTTGACACGGCGTTGAAGGAGGACATAGCTAACCACTTAGGCCAGCCAGCCAAGAAGATGGACAACTACTTTCCGAATTTGGACACGGCTAGTCTCCAATGGAAAACTAAGCCCTTCACATGTGATGACAGCTAGGTGGATGATGACGACTTTCCGACCAAAGAAGAATTTATCACTCTCCGAATGAACGAAGTGTTGAAACTTGATTTCAAGGGGAAAGGTAGGAACCCTTCTGGATTTGCAGACTCCAGGACGCACCAACATTAATTAGCAACACGTGCATTAAATATCCTGACATCTTTTTCAACCACGCATTGCTGTGAACAAGGATTTTCAACTGTCTTAGGAATAAAGACAAAGAAGCGCAATCGCCTGGATGTTAAAAGCGACGCAAGAATCGCCCTCAGTACCACAAAGCCCAGAATCACAAAGCTGGCGGCTGAAGTCCAGACCCAACCTTCGCATTGAATGTTTACCACGCATTTTTATCTTGTATTCAGTATTGTATCGCATTTTGATTGTCATAGTTAGCCCTTTGAAATACATAGCAACTAAGCAATAAATACTTTTGTTTTTGAAAATTGATCGTGGGGGTAATTCGCTCACTTCAGTGTGGAGATTAGGGTAACAGCCATAAAAAGGTTGGGAACCACTGGTCTATAGTTTTAGAGACACGACACGACTTTCTTTTAAGTACTCTGATATTTCAGCTTGCTACTAGCTAGTTCATATGTTTTCAAATTACACGGATTAATCGAATTACTGAACGCCGCCGTGTATAGAACTGCGACGCAGATATTTCATGATGAGTTGACGTTGTTGTAAAGCATTCAACCGTAATGATTCCGCCTTTTGTTTGCAAACTCGAGTTTTGAGTTGCTTTGATTAATCGTTTAATTACGGTACATCTTAGTTTCTTTGAAATTATCAGAGAGCATACGATAAGCAATGCAGAAAAATATGTCATTTTACATTGTTTTCTATGGCCAGCACATTTTGTTTCTAACTTATAGGCAGGGTTGCCATACCGTCCTTATTTCTAAGATTTGTCTTTATTTTGAAGGGCCAGGTCTTAGAAAACTTAAATGTCCTTATTTCTAAGAAATGTCCCTGTTTTCGACTTGCGTCCTTATTTTGTCTTATTTTCAACGATTACAGAACTTCGATCGGTTTCCTCTGGTATCCGGTGTTGCATATTCTAAAATTATGCTTTTGCGCCGAGATTTTATGACATTATAAATGAAATGTAATCCGGTTCTCTTGCTCTTCAATAAACCCCTGTTACTCCTGCAAAAGTCAATTTCATTGTTTCCAGAACTGGCAGAGATAATTGAATCTTTCAAGATCAAAATATTGCAACTCCAGTGTTAAGGATTTTTCGGAGCAACAACAGACGAACTACTAAGGACAGTCGATGAAGAGCATGCTCAGGTTCTCAAAGAGAGCTTCCAGGAGTTCTACACCATTACTTTAGAATATAACAACAAGTGGTATTGATTTTAGAAGCATCCAACGCACATCAACTGGACCCTGCTAAATGATCAAGCAATCGAGTACGAAGAAATCAAAGGGTTGGCGAAGCAAGTTGATCCACTAATGGCAGTGAAAGATGAGCTGTTCGATGAGGTCTCGGTTGTTAACGCTCTGCTCAAGAAGATTCCAGATGATGTGTTCGGCAAGGATGAACCTGAGGCCAAGTGGATGAAGATATTTAACGGAAACAACTCTTTTCCGCTGCTCTACAAACTGGTTAGCATCATTTTCTGCCTTCCGGTCAGCAATGCGTTTGTGGAAAGAGTGTTCTCTCTTGTTTTGGCACAGTGGGCCAAGGAAAGAAAGAGACTTAGTGAAATGACAGTCAAATCCCAGCTACCAGTAAAGGTAACCCTAAACTTGAGCTGCCGTGAGATCCATGAAGCAATTTCTAATAACAAGGAGTTGCTGGAGCAGATTGTTTCTGGCAAAAAGTATGGAATGTAATATGACAGGCTCGTATAACTACAAAGTATGTCCAAAAACGTTTTTTAAATGTTAATCTAATTTTTCGGTTGTCGTTATTTTTGGGTCCATGTCGATGGCAACCCTGCATAGGCCTAACAAGGAGCAGTAGGAATTTCTTGACAAACCTCAGTTTATCTCATAAAACAGACAGACTGATGTGGTAAGTTTTTTGTTGATTTCTTGTCGGAAAGCAACAAGGAGTGAGATCTTGACCCGCCAATAAACTTCTGCATGTTGGCTACCGGCGCACTTATACTGACATAAATATTTATGGATGTTGTTAAAATGTTTTATAAGAACGAGAGATTGAAGGATACTGAAAAGAACTTGAAAAGAACTTGCAGCTCAATTATTGTGGTTTGACAAACATTGCACATATTGTATCGGCACTGAATCTTCACCTAAATGGTAATTTTGCAGTTGCTTGATGGATTACAAATTATTTTTTCTTTACGAGAATTCAAAAGTTTTGATCTTTCTCAGCAGAAACACTATTAGAACCAACTTAATAAAGTCAAAATTTTTATTCAAATGTTGGTCTTCAAAGGCTTATGTTTACAAAAGCTGTAGGCCAATTATATTTTTTATCAGATGGAAGCAGGCTGTTGAAAATATTTTTTATTAAAAAACTATATATTTTATTCAAGAATATAATACTTTGCAATTATACGTCATATTTGTGTTTTTACTTCGACTTTTCACAAGCGAGACTTTGCACAATAGAACTTCAGTGTGAGCCTACCCAATAGGCCTAGCATCGAATAGTTACTAGCAACGTGAGTCGATTGACTAAAGTAACTTAAGTGGACCAGGAAGCTGTGGCCGAAACTTGATTACTTTTCATCAAAATGTTTACACATTGGGAACAGCAATCACTTTGTTCCAAATCAGCAAATCACTTTTTGTGATTGGTTCAACGTCTGCAGACGTCTGAACCAATATAAAACAAATTGGTTTATCTGGGTCTTTGATTCAGAAAAACATTTTTATGATGTATTGTGATATAGTCTAATCAGCAGTGGTCTGTGCGCCTTTTGTTTTTGGGTGTATATCAATTACAAAAGATGGCCTTATGCAGTAACGCCGTCAACCACAATCTGTATCTAAAATGCTATTTCAAAATTGGAAGAGAAAGAAATCTTCTAATGCGTAAGCACGAGCTTGCCACAAAATGTAACGAAAAAAGGCCTACTTTACAAATACAAAGCCATTTCGCTTCCAAGAAATCCACCAGTGGACCCTTATTTTTTTAGTGGCAGTACTTAAAATATTTTTCAATCTTTTGGTTGTAAATTGGGATCAAAAACATCAGATTAACTCCACAATATTTTAATAGGACTCCATCCTTTGCCTACACTGTAAATGAAAAAGGTTCGTTTAGGGTTCTTTTAGGGTTCTTTTTTCGAGAAAAACCCTAGGCTTAGGGTTCTTTTAACAAAAAAGGTTCTTTATTGCAAAAAGAACCCTTTGCTTGCCAAAAGAACCCTAAGCCCAGGGTTCTTTTTCGGAACTTGTTTCGAAAAAGGTTCGTTTAAGGTTCTTTTTTCGAGAAAAACCCTAGGCTTAGGGTTCTTTTAACAACAAAGGTTCTTTATTGCAAAAAGAACTCTTTGCTTGCCAAAAGAACCCTAAGCCTAGGGTTCTTTTTCGGAACTTGTTTCGAAAAAGGTTCGTTTAGGGTTCTTTTTTCGAGAAAAACCCTAAGCTTAGGGTTCTTTTAACAACAAAGGTTCTTTATTGCCAAAAGAACCCATTGCTTGCCAAAAGAACCCTAAGCCTAGGGTTCTTTTTCGGAACTTGTTTCGAAAAAGGTTCGTTTAGGGTTCTTTTTTCGAGAAAAACCCTAGGCTTAGGGTTCTTTTAACAACAAAGGTTCTTTATTGCAAAAAGAACCCTTTGCTTGCCAAAAGAACCCTAAGCCCAGGGTTCTTTTTCGGAACTTGTTTCGAAAAGAACCCTGCAGAAAGGTTCTTTTCGAAACGTTTTTTTTTTAACCTTTTTTTGAGATTCTTTAGCAACAACACTGTAAAGGAAGAAGGCTCGAAAAAGAACCTATTAGGGAGCTACTGGGAATGGGAGTTCTTTTTAAGAAAAAAAAACCTTTGGGGGTTCTTGAAAGAACCAATACAGGGTTCTTTCAATAAATTTTTGAGGTACTATTATGAACATTCGATAAAATACCTTTCAGGTTTTTTCTTATTTAATACCTTTTTGAGGTACTATTATAAACCTTCTGAACGTTCGATAAAATACCTTTCAGGATTTTTTTCTATTTAATACCTTTTTGAGGTACTATTCTGAACCTTCTGAACGTTCGATAAAATACCTTTCAGGGTTTTTTTGTGTTTAGTACGTTTTTGAGGTACCAACCTTAGAAAACGAAAAACGATGAAGCATCTTTATTCTTTACATAGGACGATAAAAAAATACAGACCACAACAACTACAAAAATTACATAGGATGATCGATAGCGTTTAAAGAGCACAGAAAACATGCTTGTAACAACGAGATACCGGTACACGTTTTCTGATCTCCTAAAAATCTTCCGAGCATCCTGTATAATCACTGCCCATTACAATTTATTCACAAAACGCAATACCTTGCTTGTTACCTCCACATCTAAATGTAAAATGTGGGTAGAGAAAAAAGACAAGGTATGCTTAATGGATTTGGGGTACTGGATGTTAAACACCCAGTAAGTACTCAACAGCACGGCCACAGCATCCACTAAATTATCCATGCCAATTACTTGACACCCGTTGACCATGACAGTGAAGCCATCTTCTTCTCCAAACCGTATAACCGGATATGTTGATTCTGATATTGGTGCATTACATTTTGGTAAAGGCAAGACTGTACAGTTTGTGCATGGGCAATCCGATATTGATGCAGTAAGGTTTGATAAACGCAAAACTGTACAGCTGTGAAGAGAGAAGGCATATTGCGTGACCGACAATTCCAATCGACTGAACGAATGATGATGATGATTAAAACATAGTCTACAACATTTGTAAAATGAGATGAAACGACACACGATTTTTGATTTGGTTTTTGTTTGTGCTTTTAATATGCTTGATGTGCATTAATTTAGGCTACTTTATTGTGCGTGTTAGACAATTTCACTTGCGCTGTAACTTTTGAGCTTTCGATTTGTGACTGTCTTTGAAATTATGAAATATTGAAATAAGCAATTTTAGAACGAATGCAATACAAACCGATTTGCCAATTACGAATCCTGTTTTCTTTTGGCGATCAGTGCAAGAGAGTGCAAAACAATAAAGAACGCATGACGAAATAAAGGAACACAAGTAGGCGAAACAACAAACTAACGTAAAATTATCAAAACAACCTTGTGTTTTTATCGTTTTGTGTCGCTGTTCAGTCAAGCTTGAAGTCGTCGTTTAGAAAACTTTTTTTTCGTCTTCGTAAGCTGAAGGAAGCATTTGTGCGTCTCTTGACGTAATTTCTACTAGTTATCGTACGTTTACGGGTCAGACCAGTTTACCGGTCAAGCCAGTGTATGTGGTGACTACAACGCATTTCACAGTTTAGATAGTTAGATTAGTGTATAGACATAGAGTCAAGACATCTGCTGCTGCATATATAAGATAGTATCAGTAATTATGCCAACTATCGAAGTGCAGAAATCAACTCGTGAAGATCTGTATGCTACAATTAGTTGGTAAGATACTGTTCTTTGTATTATTAATTATGTCGTACTTTGGCGATATACTGGTTAAAAGTTTGTATTCTAAGGATCCTCTCACGTCAGATTAATGTTCTCGTCTGTTGTTTTGTGATTACGCAACGTGGTCTTCTTTATACAATAACAACAACTTTGTACTTTGTAAAACAACAGTTAATTCTCTGTTTCTAATTACAATTTATAATATTGTCTTCAGAAACCGTCGCATCTGGATACCCGTCAACTGTCAATGTCTACTCTACTATAAACCTTATTACTGCAAACCTTGTATCTATGGTTGTGTGCGTGCTAATTGTTGTGTTTTACAGTTAGTTGGCGAGGTAGAAGATGCTTTCAACATTGAGCGTCATTTGAAACAATTGAGAGGGGAGATGGCGAAGGGGGAGAGCTGTCGCAACAACGGCTTGATTCGCGACCGAATGTTGCGCACTCGATCCACGTGTTTGCACAATGGGAACGAAATGTCGGTTGCCGATCTGCAAGCGAAATATCTGTCGTTGGGAACCGCTGTTTGGGTATGTTGAACATTACGTTCATTTTTATATATATACGGCACTATTTAAAGACTAAAGCCAGTGTGACGTACTGGTTAGTAAGGTGACTGGGATCTAGCTGACATCAGATATATCAGGCGACAACTATCAGGCGATCGCTGCTGGAACTTGTTAGCTCAGTGCAGTAAACTCACAGTATAAACACAGAAGCCTGATTAATTGACATATATATTTCGCCTTTAAGGATTATTATCCAACTAACCCTGTGTTTATACTATGAGTTTTAATATATCCTATATAGTGACAGAAATTGTGCATGTATGTGAGGGTTAATTTGAGGCTCTTGGTTGTGTGTCTCCCACCCATTGTAGGCTATTTGTTTGGTGAAGTGAATGTTGCTCAATGCCCGCACTTGTGCTGGCCATCGAGTTGATATATAATATGCTCATTGATTGTTATAGAATCCAGAATCAACATATCCGGTTATACAGTTTGAAGAAGAAGATGGCTTCACTGTCATGGTTGACGGGTGTCAAGTAATTGGCATGGATAATTTAGTGGATGCTGTGGCCGTGCTGATGAGTACTTACTGGGTGTTTAACATCCAGTACCTCAAATCCATTAAGCATACCTTGTCTTTTTTCTCTACCCACATTTTACATTTAGATGTGGAGGTAACAAGCAAGGTATTGCGTTTTGTGAATAAATTGTAATGGGCAGTGATTATACAGGATGCTCGGAAGGTATTTAGGAGATCAGAAAACGAGTACCGGTATCTCGTTGTTGCAAGTACGTTTTCTGCGCTCTTTAAAAGCTATCGATCATCCTATATAATTTTTGTAGTTGTTGTGGTCTGTATTTTTTTATCGTCCTATATGTAAAGAATAAAGATGCTTCATCGTTTTTCGTTTTCTTTACACTTGTTCATTTCTACAAAACACGATTTCTTGATAATCGTGTTTTGTGAAGGTATTTGCTTTGTAACCGTCTTTTTCAATAAAACCTTAAGCATCAGTTATAGCACTGTAAGTTTATCTAAAGGTGTCTATTGGAACCATAGGAAGGTTGGTACCTCAAAAAAGTATTAATACGAAAAAAACCGTGAAAGGTATTTTATCGAACCTTCAGAAGGTTCATAATAATACCTCAAAAAGGTACTAAATAAGAAAAAACCTAAAAGGTATTTTATCGAGAGTTCATAATAGTAGCCTACCTCAAAAAGGTACTAAATAAGAAAAAAACCCTGAAAGATATTTTATTGAACGTTCAGAAGGTTCAGAATAGTACCTCAAAAAGGTACTAAATAAGAAAAAGACTCTGAAAGGTATTTTATCGAACGTTCAGAAGGTTCAGAATAGTAGCCTACCTCAAAAAGGTACTAAATAAGAAAAAAACCTGAAAGGTATTTTATCAAAGGTTCATAATAGTACCTCAAAAAGGTACTAAATAAGAAAAAAACCTGAAAGGTATTTTATCAAAGGTTCATAATAGTACCTCAAAAAGGTACTAAATAAGAAAAAAACCTGAAAGGTATTTTACCAAACGTTCAGAAGGTTCATAATAGTACCTCAAAAAGGTTCTTTTTAAGGAAAAACCCCGTTGGGGGTTATTGAAAGAACCCTGTATTGGTTCTTTCAAGAACCCCCTAAAGGGTTCTTTTCTTAAAAAGAACCCCATTCGCAGTAGCTCCCTTATAGGTTCTTTCAAGAACCCCCTAAAGGGTTCTTTTCTTAAAAAGAACCCCATTTGCAGTAGCTCCCTTATAGGTTCTTTCAAGAACCCCCTAAAAGGTTCTTTTCTTAAAAAGAACCCCATTCGCAGTAGCTCCCTTATAGGTTCTTTCAAGAACCCCTTAAAGGGTTCTTTTCTTAAAAAGAACCCCATTCGCAGTAGCTCCCTTATAGGTTCTTTTTCGAGCCCTTTTCGTTTACAGTGTACATGAAAATGAAAAGAGCTTTAGTATTTTAGGAAAAATGAAACAAAAAGACCTTTCAATACCGTTTTCAGAGGCTGATTTGCGCCTGTTGTCAACAAAAAAGACCATCTCAAAAGCTTGCAATTGCATCGTTCTTGAAATGCAAAAACTAAAAACAGGGAAAAGAGGAATAACGCAGTGTTTGTTTAAAAAAAGTAAGACGCTAGGTTGAACACAAAATACTTCAATATAACAATGAGGTAACGTCATAACAATGAGGTAGCTGAAAATAAAAATTGGTGTTGTGGAGTTTCCTTCCGAATGCAAGCTCCCTTAGAAAGTTTTTAAAGTAATAAAGTTACCTCGGATGCCAAAGTATTCCCTGAATAATCCTTGTCAACATCGTTTTTGACTGCCAATATCAAACATCTTTGCCGTTTTACGAGTATTTAATGTTGGACAAGTCATGCTATCAACCGTTGAAAGGGGAAAGAACAGTCACTTTCACGCGGTCTCTCCTGTACTGCAAGTAGCATGAAAATGCGAAACGAAGACTATCGAAACCGAACCTCGACTTGGAACGTTCAGAAGACTCCACGAAAACCGCTCTTTTTTCAGAGCTCGGCAGTTCGCGCCGAGGGCATCAGATCCAACAAGATCGATGTGATCGAGCAGCTCGCTCATGTGAACCAAGTTCTTGTCATTCTACTCCAGGAGATCTACTACACTTCTGCAGAAACTGGTATTTCTACACTACTCACTAACTGGGTCTGCTCAAAGCAGGAAGTATTTCTACGTTTGTCCATGAGAGCTTGAACTGGACGTTTGTGAATTCCTCCGCCAGTGAGGAAATATAATCGGGTTTGGGTCTGCATTGAACATTACAACATCATCAATGCATACCAGCCGCCATCCTCACGCTTGAACCCATCATCTATCCCGGCATTCCCCTCACCCAGTATCTATACGCTGGCGACTTCAACTGCCAGCACACTAACTGGGGTAGCAATTATACCAGCAGCAACAGAAAGTGCCTGGCTGCTTGGGCTGCGAATAATAACTTCGCTCTTTTTTACAACCCAAAATATCGAGCCAGATTCTGGTCCGGACGCTAGGGAACGAGTACAAACACAGACAGCTCTCCCTGACAGACGTGTTCTCAACACCAACCTTTGCTTGTCACTGCCCCTAAGCTTGTCTTTTCCATTTCAAGTGCCCTAGTGAAGCGATGGAACTTCATAAAGGCTAATTGGAGTTGCTACAGCCTCATATTCAACCAAACCGCGGCAGAGCTACCATCACCTTCTAGCGCCAACGTGGATGAAGCCTATAAAAATTTCTGCAATGCCATCAAATCCACAGCAAAACAAGCTATCCCTCGCGGCTGCCGAAAGAACTACACGCCGTTCTGGGATTCAGAGTGCAAAACTTTATACCTCTCCCATCTTCGCGCCTCACCAGCAGGTGATGCCTCTAACTCAGCCTCAACAAGAGTGCTCGATTGGCTGGATTCAAGAAGCTAGAGCGATGGAAAGACACTGTCAGTATTATTGACTTCACACACGACCTCACACACAGCACCTCCGAATATGCTGTATAAAGGGATGACCACCTCCTCAACCAGATGGTCCTAAAATCGCACCTCCAAAAGCCCCAGCGTTTGAAATCTCGACGCCCTTTTTCTCGCCATGCTGCAGCTATCTGCAACTCCAACTTCCACATTGCCGAAGTTTGAAATAGTGAATGGAAAAAAGTCGCGAGACCAGTTCAATTAACGGTCCTTCCCAGTATCAATGCTCCTCCAGGAACAAAAATAAGTCGGAAGGAATGGGTGAAGCTGAATTGCTTGCGAACTGGAGTTGGGCCGTTTTAACAGCAATATGCTCCAATGGGGCCTTGCCGACTCACCATCTTGTGCATGTGACTCAAATTTTCAGACTGCATACCACATTCTCTACCATTGTCTTGTATCCCCGCCCAAAGGTAACATATAGTAGCCTAGTAGACCTAACAACGCTGGGTGAACACACAATCCATTGGCTGCTGCGCCTGGATAGAACAACGTGACCAGCGGCGGCCCAAAACGCAAGAAGAAGAACAACCTTAGCCTACAGGCCGTTTAGCACGCTACTTCCGCCAATGCCTATAGTTACTGCCAATAGCATAGCATCACACATAGTAAAAAAAACGGGACCTATAAAACAGGCGACGGAAAGTTATCCAAACTTGAGAAGAGGGAAACGTCTGATCTCTTCAAAATTCCAACACCAGACGAGGAAAGCATCTCCGGTGAATTCACATCGAATGATTTCACTTCTGCCCTCCACTCAACCAAGACCCGTAAAGCCTCTGGCCCCGAAAACATCTGACCAGAACTTGTACTCCATGCTGGCACGACCATACAGTCTTGGCTTCGCAAATTTTTGTCGTCCTGCTTATGCCAACTTAAAATCCCAAAGATCTGGAGACGAGCCAAAGTACTCGCGATCCCTAAGCCTCATAAGCCACAAAAACGTTTTATCTACACTCCATTCGAACCAATTGTAGATCCACTCTTGCCCCGGAGCAAACTGGTTTCCGATGTGGAAGATTTACTGTGGACCAAATCACTTTCATAACTCAAGACATCGAAGCCTTATTGAGGCAAAGAATCAGGCCGATGTTGTATTTTTTGACCTCACACCCGCCACGACACCGTATGGCACCAAAGCCTCACCTGCAAACTGCTTCGCCTGCTCCCGGACGCGAAATTGTTTTCCCACGAACTTTTCGTCTCATTTGCATATTTCTGTAAGTGTAGCCATTACTTGTTACCTCGCGGCGCGCGTAACTGTTTCTACCGATTCATTTTTGTCCGGCGGTTTTCAAAGTCAGCAGTCAAATTTGAACTTGAAAAATAACGTAGTCTGGAAATACACGTTTAGTCAACTTTAAAAAAGTTGAGAAAAGAAATTGATTGATTCTGGTCACTACTCTAAAAGTAAGATTTTCCGAATTGATTAAGAATTAACCCTAACCCTACTTTTTTTGAAAAGCTTTTGTGCACCGCAAAAATTAATTTAAAGAAAAAAAATTAACTTCAATGGGCTTCGAACCGTTGTTCTCACGAACATAAAGCAAAAGATGAAACCACTGAACCAAATACGCCAACGAAAAATGTTTGCATTCACAGGGTATTAATAGAAACTCTATGCGAAGTAACAAAAGTTCGTAGGAAAAAATTTGCCTCCCGGACAGACACATGGTTCACATGATCATAAAGCTCATTTACAACAGAAGCTTTACCCTTACTACTGGAAGTGACAAACTAAGCAGAGTACGGCGCCTTAAAAATGGCGCCTCTCATGGATCTGTCCAAGCTCCCCTTCTGTTTAACATCTACACTCACGACCTGCCAAACACGGTATCCGCAAAGTAGCCTACGCCCATGTTGATGACTTGGCCCATCTTGTTCCAGACGGTTGTTCGCCTGGTCAAACGTCATGTAGAAACCGTTCGGGTCTACTGAATATTACGTCATGGAAATTCCTAAAACATGTGCCAAAATTGCATCAGCGTTCATAAGAATTGTGTCAAACCTGTTTGGGCCTGTTTGGGCCTGTTTAAACAGGAAATATTACATCAGCTTTAAACACCTGTTGGAATGACTTCATAATTGTCTTTCATTATTGCGTCACAGTACTGCATACGTGAATTTGAGATATTGCTATCTATTCTGGTCATTCGTAAAATGATTGTTTGAAAGTTGGCCGCACATTTAACTGTTGGCTTAGTGCTTGCTAGCTGGACAAAGGTTCCGTCTTTTATCCAAGTAATCTGTATCGTAGTGACAGTTTTTTAGAGGTGTAAGGCATTGCATCTCGATTTCGATAGCCGCGGGCTAATTTTACAGGAATACACTTTAAGAATAGACGTTTCAAGAAGTGTTTCTTTCTCGGTCGATACATACAGACAAACGGATTCGGGAATCTTATGTTACAATTTTCCCACGAAGAGATTATGGTTTACCGCTGTGACCACATCTACACCTGTCGAATGATTGGGAAACATTTGATGGGATTCTAAACCAGGACATTTTAGGCATATCTCCAGAGATGGAGATTGAAGCTCAGCGAAATCAAAACAGTAATGATAGCTTTTCACTTAAACAACCGGGAAACGTAGCGTGAGCTCAAGATCAATACCGATGGAAAAACTTAGCGACATTATGGGACGCGCAACTCCGTTGTTCCGCCAACATTAGAAGGGTCAGTTGCCAATTTGAAATTTGTTACGCTTTGCTGCTGGCTTGCTTTTAACTAAAAACCTTAAATCACTTTAAAACCAACTCCACTCTTCTTATTTAATCTATAAAAAGTACATTATTCCGTAAATCAAAAAAAAACAAAAAACGAAAAAAACGTAACCCTTCTAATGTGGCGGATAAGCCAAAAGCGGAGGTAGTTTCTCATCCCTATGATCTACAATCCCCAGCAAAAACATGTCTTTTTGCCCAAACCTCAAATATCTGAGGGTAGTCTTGAACGAGTCGCTTACTCACCGTCAACATTTGGAGTCACTACGCAAAAAGACCTCGACACGCACAGCTTTGTTAAAGCGTCTAGTCGGCTCAGGCTGGGAAGCCGGAGTGAAGCCACCGAGATAACAAGGCCAATTGCACTATTGTGACGTATATGTTTACGTCACAACTAGTGGATACGCTGTGGTTTATCAGCAACCAGCAGGTATCTTGTTTTTTTTAACTCTAATAGAGACCAGTTATGTAATGTCCTGTTATTTGAAAACACAAACTTTTATGCAATTTGTTTTATTTTTAGTACACACAACAAGCACGACTAGATAAGAATCAAAGCATGCAGTGAGAGTAGCAAAAACAACATTTATTTATCACATTGTCCATGAAAGTCGAATATACAATTTAAGCAACACAAAACTATGAGACGATAGTTCCACATTGGTTGAGCGTTTGACCATGTTGAATCAATGTAAAATTAAAACTCAGTCATCGTTCCTTCATCATGAAATAAAGGTAGTAAAACCAACCACCTTACAGTACTAACGATTTTATTATTATGACCTGTGTGCAAAAATATAGAAGCTTAATTACATCAAATATAGTTATTACTATAAACCCTTGACAGCTTGTTTCACTTAAAAGGAGGATCATCACAAGGTCTTTAATAAGGACTTCCTTAATTTTGAGTCCTGAATCTCAATATTGCCAATGGTGTTTACATTTTTTCACCCGAATTTATTTTCATCTTACATCTTTTTAATCGTTTATTTTTTCGTTTGTACCCTGAATTACAGTTTATTAGTTATCGCCATAAACTCCTTTGTTTGGTGTCTGCTTTTTGACAACCAGCTGGTTTGAGAGCACGACAAATTGGCACACAATTGTCCACTGCTAGGTTTTTTGTTTTTATACAATACTATACTTCTTTAGTTGTTTCTCCGACAGAAGTGGCGTATTCTTCCGCATTCTCTATTGAAATAATTTGACATTTATGTCAATTTATGCAGCGACGGTTATGTCATAAAATAACCTTGCAGACGTTTTATGTTTTAAGTTTCTGTTTTAAACAGTTTTGATCTTTTTACATACCTGCACTGATAGGCTCTTTAATGCTTTGATGATGCGGATAGGACTTTGGTTATCTTCTCTAAACTTCAAGCTACTCGCAATGACGTTGACAGTTTTTCTTGAACATGAAAACGTAAAACGTCATGAATGTTAGGTCGTCTTTGTTGTCCAACCCAACACCGCAACACATGCGTTTCAGTTTTCTTTCTATGGCTTGAAGCAAGCCGGCATCACATTTATGGGGCACTGGGTCAAGTTTGCCCAAAAATCATGTAATTTTTCTCAAGTTTACAAACAACTGTCATCCGGTCATGAAATCAGTTATTCCAGTTAAGTGCCTTGCTAAGACACAGTCGCGTGGTCTCGAGTAGTGACATCCATTCTATCATTGCAGTCTTCAAGCGTGTTTACTACTCGATCGCGTAGCCGACAAACGTGCAATCGTGCATACTGTACAATCATAGGCTACCTCAACAATGCGCACCTGCACAATACATCAGTAGCCTATGGATACCTCGGAATATATCGAAGGAATTATTTATTTATATATATTTTGAAGCAATCTTCACTCGGTTATTTTGCAGATGCAAAGGAGACTCCAGCACAGCCAACTGCAGCAATTCTAACTCTTCCGCTATGATAAATGAAAGTTGTCATCTCAAACCAAACTGCAATATTTCATTGCACTACAGTATATTAGGAGATGCTTGTCCTAGGAGTCGTAAATATCTTAATATCACGTACAGATGCGTGTTGCAAAGTGGTGAGTCTTTGATTTATTAGGTATTTGCAAGGCAAAACAATCCTTGTTAACATTAAATTTAAAGCTAACAGGTCTTGCATCAAAATTTTTTACATTGATTTATAAACTATAGCAACTTTATTGTAATTCAATTATAAGCAAAATAATTTTTTTCTGTGATCCTTCGGCAGTAAAAGAACAATGAGTTAAACAGTAAGTTATAGGCCTACTGTAAGTTAATCAGTTGCAGGCAAAAAAATAGTATAAAACCTTGGGTTATACTTTTAAGTCGCCTACAAATATATATAGTAGCTTCGTGTTGAAGGTCAGGTATTGTTTTACAAATAACTCTCTTACACTAGAAAATGTATTCATAACGATTTTTGGTCAGGTTTCAACAACACCGTATTATGCGTAAGTTCGCTTAACAGAAGGGTGTGGGGTGTACTTTCTTGATTTTTCTTGATAAAAATATATTTTGGTTACTTACATTTAGACCGATTGAATGATAACTTAGTGGCATTAAATTGTTCGATACTCAGTAGACGTACTGTATATAAACAAAGCAACAAGATTACACATCAATCAATATTACATTGGCATTCGGAAAAAAAAACACGACCCACAAGCACAACAATTGAAAGTGGAGGCAATTTGCTTTCAAAGCATTTGTTCATTTAATTAACATTTTAAAAATATAACTTCTACATCAACATCAACTTCAAAGGAAAGATAAAGTAATACCAAAGCAAGTCGATCGTTGCATCATGCAGTTGGGAACAATTGGAGATTGTAAACAGCGGAAAAGCAACGCGATGTTCCATTGGCGAAATCTGCTGTTCTAGCTCACAGGCGCTTAAAAAAAACTTCATGGCTGTGTGTTTATATACTTTTACCAATGTCTATATTTTATTTCGTCTGATGAGTGATGACACAAAGACATTGTAATTATGTTTGTCTGCTTTTCCAGTATACCGTATATTTCCGGTATATTTTTTGACCTCAGTTGTATCAGAAGTATTACTAGGCTAGTATTAACAAGAGTATTCTTGTTGGGTTTCTAACTGTAGGATACGTGGGCTACAGTGGATAAACGTGTATTGCCTTGTTAATAAGTCTATTGGCTACAGAAGCAGTAGGCTATATAGGAGAGCAGAATGTAAGCCAGAAAGGCAGTTATTGCCAAAATGTATTCATTGGACACATTTTTGAATGCAAGCCTCTTCTTGACATGTGTTACAATAGTAAAATAGACTTCGCTTTGACATTACTTTGTCACGAGGTAGTCATACCACTCTTCTTCTCCTAAACACATAGCCGAATGGGACAAAAAATAATTTATCTTGGCAAAGCAAAAATTGTCCAGATGTGGAAAGTATATTGAAATTGCTTAATGCTCACATCCATATCGTACTGGCTATTGACTGAGCTTAAACGAATAACAAAATTTCAATTTTGTAAAATACAACCGGGATCAGTAACATCAACTCTACAGTAGCTTACTGTGCATGTAAATTACATTTTTTTGTTACAAATCCCATGTAGCAGGGCAGAACTTTGAGGTTTTCACTCAGCCATGTCAACATTTGAGAGTGCGTAAATGCCTTGTGACAACTATGTTAGCAAGATTGCCAGAAAACAACTCTTACTTTCAAAAATGCACGTTTATTATCAGTTAAATCGTGTCACTTTCAAAAGTAGCGTATTTTTGGCTACAAAGCTTATGTTACTAACTTAGTACTCAAACTCATACGCTGTAGCCCACTCACCAGTTTTACTACCAAACTGATTATTAAGCAAACTATAGCTATTAATTAGAAGCAATTGAAGATTATTTTTTTTTATTTCCTACAAACCTTGCGATTGACTTGAAGCAATTCATACTCGGAGCACTGCGGTATTATTCAAGCAAAAATCTAAACAACAGTTTTGAGTCATATCTTCTATGTCTATTTAAGATTTTTTTTCAATTGTTTTTGCACTTCAAAAATTCATTCTAAAACATTACCTATGAACGACGGACGCATCTGTGTATAACAAAATAAACCCAGGTTTTAGCACTTGTCTCAGTGTATGGCTTTCTCGTTAGCCACAAATTGAAAGTAAATAAGTTTATTAAAACCAAAAAATGCTTTGATGTAGGCTAAATGGCCAAATATATTCGCATTTTTTTCTTCAAAACATGCGTAGTTACTTTCTTTAGTGTAGGCCTATTGATGGTTCGACACAGTACGGTAGCCTACGTTGATATCATAAAAATTTGTAATATAGAAAATAACAACAGGAGAAATAATCACGAAATACCGTGATGCAATTTCGAAAAGATAATCAACATTTAGGCTACCAGCAGCATATTTCATTCACACCTTTTAACTTGTAGTTGGCGACTGAAACTCAGCGAAACCAAAACTGTGGCGGCAGCTTTCCACCTACACAATCGGGAAGCTGATCGTGAGCTACATGTCCACAACAACGGAAAACCTCTGTCCTTCTGCCCCGAGCCAAGGTACCTTGGGGTGACACTAGACAGATCGCTCACATACCGCCACCATTTGGTGTCACTGCACAAGAAACTGACATCCCGCGCTGCATTACTGAAGCGCCTGGCAGGCTCTAGCTGGGGGGCGAGGGCTGACACTTTGCGAATAGCAGCCTTAGCCCTTGTCTACTCTTCAGCAGAGTACTGTGCACCTGTCTGGTGCCGCAGTGCTCACTGCCACAACATCGACACTGCCATAAACAGCGCCCTGCGCACAGTGACCGGATGCCTGCGTCCCACACCATTGGACAATCTCCCCATTCTCGCTGGCATCCAACCTGCTGAGCTTCGTCGCGAAGAAGCCACTCTGTCCCTCGGTCGACGGGCACTGGAGCCTAATCATCTTCTCCACCACAAGATCTCTGCCTTCCCGAACGGGCACCCCCGCCGACTGAAATCAAGACACCCATTCGTGCCAGCCGCTCAACTTCTGATCAACGAAGCTGATGAACAAGACATCTCTGCGGCTACTTGGGCGGACCATAAATGGAATTCTGAATGGAGGTCAAGCACCACCAGACTCCATTCATTCATCCCCGACGCCGACACACGCCCAATCGGCCTGACACTACAGAGACAGGCATGGGTGCGCCTCAACCGTCTCCGTACGGGCGTCGGCCTTTTCTGCTCAACCATGCACCAATGGGGAATGGCTTCTTCCTCCTCCTGTGAATGTGGTGCCGAGGAACAGACCGCAGACCACATCATCAATGACTGTACCATCTTCAAGCCATCTAACGGAGTGGAAGGTCTGCGCGTCATGGATGATGAAACTAAAGACTGGCTGCTCTCTAGCAGCCTTCCAGTGTAGTCCGGGAACATCGTGAATCTGGGGTGGTAAAAGGATAGACCCTTGGCCCCAGAAGCTCAGACGACGACGACGACTTGTAGTTGTTTTCATCAAGTTTTTATTGCCACAAAATACTTTATGATAAGTTTGCTGATCTTGGCAATGCCTTTTATGCAGTGTTTCTTACCGTTTTACCTCAAGGCGCACTTGTAGACTCATGAAAGTATGATGTCGCACCTACGAGCGAGTGCAATTATTTTTTGCTTTACTGGTAGTCCCTTTTCCTACAGATACAGAATTGTTATCGCACAAATCATACTTTAACAGTTTGAAAACAGTTTATTTTACTTTCAGGCTACACTACATCAGCAACATCCCAAGCAACCACCACAGTGATGTCAAACCCGCAAACATATCTACCGATTGCCATAGGATCAGCGATTGGCCTGCTCATTGTGATAACGGTCGGCATTGTTATCTACATGAAAAAAAAGAAATCGAAGAAGAGTTTTGGTTGTCAGTCCGTCCATCGTCAACAACACAATGATACTTTTACTGAAGCTGAAATTGTTAACAACGTCATTTACAATCTTGATGATGTGTCAACTTTTACTGCCAGGCCAGTGGAATCATCAAATCGAAAACATGATTTTGCCACAACAAATACAAATGAATTAAACGTTGAGAACTTATACAGCATTGCTGAAGAGTCTACACCGCCTGATGCTGCTGCTTCTTCAACAGATGAAACTTCAAATGAACCACAAGAAGCTGTTTATGCAAAGATTGACAAAAGTGTCAAAAAAGCGGCTCAAAAGACAATAATAGATTCCAACCAGCTAGAGAAGATAGAAGAAACTGCAGAAGTTGTTGACAACGTTTTATGTAAAAGTTTTGATTTGGACAGTGATTAAACTACGTAAAATGTTTTATTTTAATATGGAAGCACAAATCAATTGTCAAAGATTTTATCTTGCTACCTACCATCGAAGAAGCTTGTGCAAGAAGTAGGCCTATTGTAGCGATCCATTATTTCGTCATATAAGTTTCCCTTTCTTTTACTAAAGTGAACTACTTTAACTTAAATTTATTTCCTAGTGTTTCTGTAATTTTCCATGTAAACTGCTCCCGAAGTAAATAGAAAAAAGGGAACAGAAAATAAAATGATTTGTTTGCATTCGTGCACGTGCAGGCACAGCTCTGCAAAGCGTTATGGTTTCGCTTCCAAGCAACCATCCGTGAGTTTGTGCGTCTTTTTACTCCGACAAAGAGAATCTCCAAATAGGAGAAATCATTGTGAAGACTTTGCTTCACAACTTTGCCACCCTTATGTTTTTAGCTGAAGCAATCAGTTGGTATAACTCTGTGGCGCAAAGACAGGGGAAATCATGCGAAGCCGCCAATGTTGTTGTTTTCGTTTGCCCCAATTTTTTTTAATATACTACTAGGAGCTAACATGATTTAAGAAACTTTGTTTAACCATTTTGGCCGCTGTTTTTTGTTTGCAATTGCACTACTGTGTATGCACAATTTTTTTTACCCTGATAAGCTAATGAAACTTTTTGTGTAAGCTTGCTTGGCATTTGGCCATATCTTTTGTCTCTTGAGAAGGCAGAATTTCTGTCAGGTGCTGTGAAACTGACATCGACAAAACAGCACTATCTATCACACTTAACCTTTTATCCAGCAAAACAATCCATTGATGATGTTAGTTTCCCTCAACCCAAATGACACTATATAATTTCTTCTATTTCTATCAAAATATGTTTGATCAACGTTTGATAACCGTCTTGTAGCATATCGCATCTTCCCAACAACCCATGTGGTTGACTGCAAATCTTAGTGTTCACGTTGCGTGAACAGTTTTCGATGTTTTAGTTATGTTGCTGTATAACGTTTTTTCTCAACAGCGCTATTATCACCACAAGAGATGTGATACATGCTGTGAAAAGCAGTAACATGAACTCTCCGACCCAGAAATTGAAACTGATCAACAACACTATCAATCAATGACATCACCCACCCAACAGTCGACGGGCAGCTCATGTGATTAAAGCTGCAAATCTTTGCATTTACATTACGTTATCTTAATATTGTACTCATGTAACTTTTTACTGTAGTGTTTGTGTATTTTTTAACATCGCCAAGCTGTTGTTTTACGACGCATCGCTTTAAGGATTGTCCACTTGACCAGTCTACCCAGTGTGCAGTCAGAGAGGGGCGTGATCTTGATCTTGATCTTCAAGATCACTTTTTTTTTGTTGATCTTAATCTTGATCTAAGATCACTTTTTTTTGTGTGATCTTGATCTTGAAGAACAATAAGATCAAGATCACTTTAAAATTAAAGTTTACTTCCTAGATAGAGGCATTATTTTAAAACTCGTACTGTACAAAGTAGTTAGTGGCGACTACTAACATTAAGCCACTGCTAATAGTAATATGGTATGTGTCGAACAAAAGACGATTTAAAATCTCCATCTAATTTGGTCAGTGTTGCCATTTCAAAATTGAAAAAGTTTTCGGTGTTGGTCATACTAAAGAAGTCAACTTCCGTGTACTTTATGTTGACGTATAATAAAAATTGTTTTAACTTTGTTCACAATTTCCATGTGTGAGTTTTAAAGAAATGTTTGCTTTCTTTGACCCAATTTTAGATGTTTCAAAAGTCTAGAATGGCGGTGTTAAAAAATCTGGACTCTAGACGACTTTGGTCATGTAAAGTGGTTTATTGCAGCAAAACCAGACCAAGACTTGTTTAGGGTCTGAGTATGGAGCGTTTGTTTGACCACAAACCTCTGGAACTTTTTTGATAGCAGACAACAGTATCAAGGTTGCCAGATGGGTAAATGGTGCAATAAACATTGACATAATACAGTAAAAGTTAAAACAACTTAGGAACACGAATAAAAACTCCCACATAAACCAGACAAAAATTTGGTAAAAAATGATGCAGTTCAAACTTTATTATTATTAATTTACAGTAGAATTCGCCTATAACGGCACCTCTAGGGGATTGCAAAAACTGACGTTATAGCCGAATTGCCGTTATAAACGAACTACCGCAAACTATTCCAAAACTGTATTTTTGTTAAAGAAAGAGGTGTATAATCCAGTAAGGTTTACTGTGTACCACCAAACTGACAAAAGTCACGCAGAAAATACAGTAAACAAAGAAATTGTTTAAAAAAAATAACCTACAGCGAAAGGTACAGGAAATTTGTGCAATACGGCTCGTTACATACAGTAGTAGAAAAAAGGCATTGATCTTCAGCTGTTTCGGTTTTGACATGGATTTCTCTACCATATAGCGTTCAGCTTTTGCTAAATAATGTAGGACTTGCTCGCTATCGTCGTGACTTTGGAAGTACTGCACGTACAACTGTTGCTTTGAGTTGTTTCAAGGTCAGCTGTAGAGCTGCCTTTTACACGTGATAGTTTTTCACCGGGAAAAAAGTTAATTCAGTTAATTAAAGTCCCTGCTGCGAACGATCGACGTAGCAAAATAAAGGGAAGACATTTTGCAAGCAGCAGCGCTAACTAGATTAAAAGACTGACCGTTCGTGGTGAAGGTGATGGCTTAAACCTTAAAGTGACGTTATAAACGAACGAAAGACGTCTGGGGACCAATGAAGAGTGCTGTTACATGCAAATTGACGTTATAGGCGATGCTGTTGTAGCCGAACTACAATGTACGTAAAAGATAGGAATTCTGCCGGAACCGAGCGAAATGTGACGTAATAGGCGAATTGACGTTATAAACGAAGCCGTTATAGGCGAATTCTACTGTATTATAAATAAAACGCATAAAACTAATTGCTTTTTCAGTAGGCTACTCCTGTAATTAACCTCGGCCTTGGGTGTGACGTTGCGATTCTACGCAAACTACGTCAACAATTGATAGGCCTAATAGCAACAGTCACTAACTCATTACAATTCTTAGGCCAGCGATCGAGTAGTTAAAAGTAAAATTTAGCAATACCAACTATACACCTTTACCCAGGTTGCTTATACAGTAGTAACTATTTTTTGCAACATCATTGATCAAAACTTCATTTTTTTTCAACAAAAAGTGATCTTGAAAGTGATCTTGATCTTCAAGATCACTTAGTTTGGTGATATTGATCTTGATCTTCAAGATCACCTATTCTTGGTGATCTTGATCTTGATCTTCAAGATCACCAATACTGGTGATCTTGCCCATTTCTGTCTGCAGTACTCGCAGCAATTTAGGTTGTTTTTGTTTGTTCTTGTAGCCTACATGTGTTTAATCATCCATGTAGTTTTTTAAAGGAAAGTACAGCGTCTTCCCGTATAGCCATCTCAAGTAGGCCTACTTCGGAATGAGATGCATCTCAGCCAATTGGCAATTCTTTTTCAAGTCGCTTGTAGGCTACAAGCTGGGCAATCTGCTTTTCAAAAGTTTTCGCCTACACTGTAGGTTATATAACTTCATCGCAGGAAAAATGAAAATATCGCATTAATGCGAATTCGTTGTCTTTTTCTGCAATTGTCTGCATTCCTTCCAATGCAAAACCAGTGGTTGTCTATTTCAACCATTCTCTATGTATAAGTTGTCTGCTCAACGTTTTTGTTTTATTGTGTATGGTTGAAGTGACTGCAACTGAGAGTGTGGCATGCAAATGCGCGTATCTAACGGTTGGCATGGCATGTTACTAACCTATTCAACCTATATTGGGCAAGCATGCATATGTCCACGAAACATTACTTTCCATACTGCATGAAACAACAGCATGATTTTGAATCATGTATCTTTTTATTGCTGTATTTTATTTGCAGTTGCTGAACGACTGTTCAGACTTATGAACATTTACGATTTTGTGAATGAAATTTAGACCTATCGAAGCGTATGTTCCTTTGTTTTAATTAGCTTTGTTTGCCTTTCAAATCGTATCTTTACATTTGTACAGGTCGACTTAAAAATCAAGTCTCTAAATATTTCAAAGTTGAACTCGTAATTAAATTTGCTTTGCTATTTTCAGAAATCTTGCATCATGAACAAAAACAGAGGCACGTGTGTTACGTGTACTGCCGCCTGAAACGAAAAATTGCTCCAGAGCCACCTGCACTCGACTTTCTAGCGCCTCTCAACGAATGCAAAAAGCCGAATGCCAACAATTAAATGCTATGACGACGTCAATGATCTCCAGCTGCGATGATGGTGGTGATCTCCAGCAAACAAAAAGCAAGACAAGGCTACAATTGCATCAAGTCAATCGGCATGGTCTGCTTTTCAACAGAAAAAGACAGACAATGAATGCCTGCTACGGCTTGCAAGGGCGCTCACACACAAACCAACGAATTTTTCTATGCGGTGGACTCTTCTTATAGGGCACAAACTCAGACATTCCATTTCGGAAGGCGGTAGAACAACGCAGAATCACGTCGCGACACGATACCACAATCACAACAACACAAACACTCAACATACTTGATTTGTACCATATCTGTTACGATTTTAATCATTGGTACCCTTGGTTCCAATTTAGCCCAAATTTGTGGGGTCCTCTGCAGCAATCCATTATTTCGTCATATAAGTTTTCCTTTCTTTTACTAAAGTGAACTACTTTAACTTAAATTTATTTCCTAGTGTTTCTGTAATTTTCCATGTAAACTGCTCCCGAAGTAAATAGACAAATGGGAACAGAAAATAAAATGATTTGTTCGCATTTGGCGAGAGTTCAGTTAGACCAGTTCAGCTCTCAGAAAACCTTAAATTAATTGTTTCGTTAAAATGTAATAATTCGTAATAATGTTTCCCTGTTTTACAATTTCACTATTCTGTAATGTTAGTCAATTCGTGTTATAGACCTACAATATTATATGAACACCTTCTGATAACTAAAAATTATAATTCGAATAACAATTGTGTGGAAATTAGTTCATGGAGTCAGTAAGCTAAATTAGATAAGTTAGATAGAATATGTATCAGGTAGTCAGACAGCCTTAATATTAATTCACATATAAACAAACATTAGTGTCACGATTTCTTTCTATCTCTTACCAGGAAAAAGACTTGGAAAGATTCAATGACGTAGTTTAATGGGTCAACCGAAAAGAAGTCAATTAAATGTCGAATAATTCTACTAGCGAAATGATAATCTGACTTCTTGAAGAACTTTAACGAACGGCTTCTCAAATAACTCTAATTTCTGCATCAACTATACCAATTCACAACTCATAGCACAACTCTCATAATCAACTCGTAACAAACACCATAATAATCATCATCATAATCTCAGAATCTCAGAATCTCAGAATAAACATTACACAAACTACACCACTATTTATAGTTGGCTGTTCAGTCCAATAACTTCGAGAAGATTACATCATAAAGAACCATCGTTCGGTCACGTAGCATTTAAATGTCAACAAGCAGAAGCTTATAGAAGGTCACGTTCGCAAGAAGATTCTTACATAATAACGATTTCGTAATCAGAGGTCCATTCGTAAACAACCTTGTGACATCATGACAAACGATATTGGCAATTGTGAAAACAACAGAACGTTCCAGATACAGAATAATCTAGAATTACGTTGCAGAACAACGACTTCACAATTGGAGGTTACTACTGGTCATTGACCGATAATAACATACCGCTCAAGAATTCCATAATGAAAACAACACGCTTGTTGAAGTAACAAAGCAAGCCATCGCGAGGCATTTGCACCTTGATTGTGACAATTAGACATTAAATAAAATAGACCTAAAATAGATGTTACTACACTATGCTAATGCTTTTTCGGCAGCCAAAAAATTTTTGTTGGTTAGATAGTATTAATGGCTAACATCAAGGCTACACTGCTGTCATGGTTAGCAAAGTACAATATGCCGTATGATGATCATATAATGACCCTGACGTATGATGTTACACTCATATCTGAGCTGGGATAATTCCTTGTGTTCGATTGCATAAAATTTATGAGCAAAAATAAGGATTCGCTCAAACATAAAAAATAAAATTTTTTAACAAAGCTATTGCAAATATTTTCATGGTTTCAAACGAGTTTAACGGGAGTTTCATATACAACAACAATTGTTGTATATTATGTTGTTGTTGTTGTAAAATTGTTGTTGTAAAATATAATTATTATATTTTCAACATGAGTTTCAACAGCAATTCCGCCTGATGCTGATTTGTGTAGCAATCCATTATCATGATGTTGCATATATTTCTGCAACACTAATCATAAACAGCCAAGAGGCATGCATAGTCACTGTTTGTATAAAAAGATACAAACGACTACCTACAGAAAAATAATTGCTATCAATCAAGAGCACAACAGCCAGTGACTTGTCGTTTTGATGCATTAAATCGGCCCAAGTTATGTCAGACTGCTACATGACAACTCGGTATGGTAGGCTCAAATTAAAATAAGATGAGGCCTACTTACAAATCTTTAAAGAAAGATTTATTTTTTGCTGATTCATTTCTACAAAATATTTTTCAAAAAGACAAATAGGTCAACGAAAATTTGTAATGGGTCAGTTTGCCAGGCGCCGTTCAGTGACTCGCCATCTCTGCCGTATGCTATAAAATCCAAAATTATAGCTTGTTCTCCTTAATAAATAAAATAAAAAATACGTGGGCTATGCTATCCGAACACCACCAAAGCTAATTTTGAAGAATCATTCTCAAGTCCGAGACTTGACATCCTTAGTAGGCTATATGTGTAATTAAAAAGCTGATGATGCGATTCATAAAATGTGTTTTATGTCAGGTAATGCTTTTCGTAATCTTCCGTGATAAACAATCGGGTTCGATTAATCGTTTTTTCACGTCTTAGAGTTGTTCCAAACAAAAATATTTCGGTATTTTTGTTCCAACACAACTTTATTTGTTAAAATAATTTCTCTCAGTAATTCTTTTATAAATACCCGACTACAAATAGTTCACATTGTACTCGAATAATGTATTTACTAACAAAAGTATTTACTAAAATTTATGCATTTACTAACACATTATGTACTATTATATTATGTATTTGCGAATTATGTAAGTTGCTAACAATTTAACAACAATAGAAAAAAACAGTGCACAGACTATTTTCTTAGAATTTATTAATCGATTAATTATTTTAATTATATGCAATACAACCAATAGGCCTAAATGTATACGCTCTCTTTGTTGGAGCCACACTTTGCAAGTCCGGACTCAATGAACACTGAACAGTTAATTGTTATTCCGAATCTGCTTCTTTTCTATCAAATGAAGGCTAATTGTTTAAATTATTGTTATAGGGTGTGCTGTTATTGTACGTTTTGCTTCCTATTTTATTACAGCATGTTTTGTTTCAATGCAATACAGCATTTAGATGCTTGACAAAAGCTAAGTGGATAGCTGAAAACGTTTGAACTATTTAGCATTTTAGCATCATCACAGTTATGCTGCTTGGCTACACTTTCTTGTGGTTTAACAAAGCAACCGACTTTGTAATTTCTATAAAAATTTACACATCAATCGATATTATTGCATTTACCGTTATGTTGGTAATTGATAGTATTATTATTTTACCATTTAATATTTTATATATGGCTCCCAATGCAGCGGAAGCAGAAAGGCGCTACATTTGTTTTAGTTGTACTTTTGCTGCCAGCTAGCCTACTTTTCCATACAAAGCGAAAAAAAATGAAGAGTTGTTGGAGAAAAGACTTTGATTAGATTTTTGATAAAAATACTAGGGAATAAGTGTAAAATTTTACAAACTTGTTTTCCATATCGAAGTTGAAATGGCAGTGTAAACGAATGTGGCACTAACGGTTAATATCATTCGTTTTTACGGTCATTTTGACTTCACAAGGTTCTTGAATAGAGCTTTTCTGTGTCAGTTTATGACAAAAGTAATGTCGGAGAAAAGTAGAAGTAGCGATATCGCGCGCTACATTTGGTTCGAAAAGCGGTTGCACGTTTCTTTTCATCAACTGGGTAGCAAGTAGCAGTAGCAGCTACATTCAAAGTGGAGGATGCTCACCTCTGCGGATGTGAATGTAAGAAACATTTTCGTCGTGTGATTGAATCAGTTAGTGCTGAAAAGAAAGACCTTTCTCATACGACCTTTGCACCGCGAAGTTTAGCAAAAGTAAAGTTACTGCAATAACATAAAATAAAAATAATGCAAGTGTCATCTCATTTCGCACACACGCATCAAGTTTTTGCTCAAAAAGGCTGTGTGATCCTAGCCATAACGCGGCGCAGCAGCGACAAACATTTGGCAAGTATCTTATTTCCGATCCAAAATGGGTACAGATTTGGAATTGGTTCTGAGAAATCCGTTATTCTGAAATAAGCATTTCGATTATTGTGCGTGTCTAAACCGCTCCAGGTTCCACAATCAGATGCAAAATCTGGTTGTAATATCAGTATGGGAACGAGGGGTCAGATAATTTTGAAGCGTTTTCACGAATCTCCAAAAAGTTTTTAAATTTGCACCATCATTCATAATTTACAGCATTTAAAATTTGTTTGTAGTTTATTGGTGTAATGGGTTCGAACATTTACCTAATTACCTGTTAAAATGTGACAATGTAGAACATAGGCCTATTTATCAAAGAGAGAGTCATTACAACATTCCAAAATGTTATTGCGAAGGTCGTCAATGAAGTTTTATATTGTTATACCAAAACGATATTAGCCTGTCACCGTCTTAGCAGTAATCACCGTCAAGCTACAATATTGCATCTTGTGAAATAAATAATTGTAAGCCTACTGGAATGCAGCTAGGTGCTGTGATTGCAAAAGCAAAGTTACAACTTCTCTTCTACTGCATATAAAAGAACTGTTGTCGTTAGGAGACGCAATAAACTAAAAACTCAGATAGCAAACATTTTTGAGGGGTCCGTGACCACTTTGAGGGTTTCAAAAAGAGTCCTCAAACCAAGACAAAAAGGTTGAGAACCACTTTATGTCTTTTATCTCAGCTTGCACTTGTCCACCATCATAACAACAGCGCGCAATCCAGTTAACAATGATGAAAATCCTTAGTGGTGGGTTTTTAGCTGCTTCAGTAAAATATTTTTGCAGCCTATCCACTAAAAATAGTCACGACTCGCCATTGCATTGTGGGTATCATGTATGCGCCCAACTCATCTATCGAATTCTCACAGAAGCGAGTGGGAATATTTCGTCCAGGCATATGACACAAGAACGCTCTTCGTGCATAGTCACACCAACGTTGTAAAATGTCTTTTTTTTGGTCTAACAAAATTGTTCCATCATTTGCCTTAATGCAGCCTGCTTGTGTGCAATACGTTTTCTTTCCTGTTACCAGTTTGACTTTCTTGTAGCCTATACATATATTTACTATCTTTGGTTTTGACATTTTTGATTCTTCACATTGAATATTTATCTAAGTTTCTGTAGCTTCAACACACATTTTTTAATTTTCTTGTTCAAAATGTTGTATCGTTGTTGATTATTCTTTGCTTTTCTTCTTTCTTACATGAGGTCAAAAATTTGGATGTCATTCATTGCTTTTGTTTCCGAGTTTTGACTAGAGGTATGAAATCTTCCAAAGAAACTGACAGACTATTTTTATATTTTTCCGTTTTGCTGTTAGCCTTTCAAGCGACTCGTATTTATTTTTAACTGAGACGGAAAGTTTTGTTTTTAGTTCAAGATTTCTACTTATAAGTAGGTCAATTTCATCCTTTGGGTTTGGCTTAGTTGCATCTCTTTAGTTTGACCCTAAGGGAGCAGACAACTGGAACATGGTCATTATCGCAGTTTGCACCAGGCATTTATTTAGCTGATAAAATGGCATTACAAAGCCGCTAAGAATATAATCGATTTTATTTTTCGATCTATCACCAGGCCTTTGCCAAGTGCATTTTCTTCGTCGGTGATTTTCCGACCAGGCATTAGTTATTGCATATTCATTGCCTCTGCACCATTCTACGAGTCGTTCTTCCCTGTCGTTGATTTCACCAAGACCATGTGGGGCCCAGTATATCTTCAATTTGTTTGTTTCCTACTTTTGCATTAAATTTCCACATAGTAATCTTGATGTCTTGTGATTTTACTTGTTTGATGCCACGCTCAACGTTATCATAAAATGTTTCTATGTCATACCAATTGTGACATGATGTTGGGAGTATGTTTGAACTACACCAATTTCAAAAGGTTTAGCATTTAGTTTAAGGACTGTTACCCTGTCTGAGACTGGCCAAAAGCTTTGGAAAGTCATAAATGTAGCAGGGTTAAGTATACATGTAACGCCAATACTTCTGTGATGTTGATCACCTTCCGAATATAAGATTTTGCAGCCATCCGTTGTAGTTGTACCTGTAGCCTACCAGTCCAACGAACTTCTGCTAAGCCAAAAATATTTACGTTCATTCTTTTCATTTCTTGCATGCAGAGTACGCACATTCCACGTTCCTATGCGTTTTAGTTTGACTTTGCTGACAGTCACATTATGACGATCAGATGTCACCTGTCGCACATGGCAATCCCTTCCGAGTGAAGCGCTTACCTTGTATAGTGTATACCCCATTAACGCTGTTTATCTGACTTTTGATTAGGCTGACCATAGTTATCCGTTATCGGACGAGTGTCCTAGCCATTGTACCTTATTCCGTATGCTCTGCTTAGCACTGTGAAGAAGAAAACCAGTTCTAAACTATATCAGTTGCTTTTAATTCTCACCCGTCACCAGCTTACCATGACGTTTGTGTCCCTGATCGGGGAATAAAGGGTTGCTCATACATGCCTAAGGTACGACCCCGGGCTACGGAAAGGAGCGCCTTACACCATCTACTATAGGTACCGTAACCCGTAAGATGGTGTATCTATGCCGCTACCGTGGAATGCCATCTACAAAAAAAAGACTCTTAATAGGCAAAAATGAAGACATATGTAAAATTCAGTCAGAGTTTCTTAAGTTTGGCAAACAGATTTGTAAGATAAATTATAGTGAAATTAGGCTACAGTTCTTCCAGTGCAGTAGACTTACGAGAATGTAGTAGGCTACTGAGCATTCCACTCGCCAGTTAGCTTATGCATGCCATAAACATATTTTTAAAGCAGTGGCTCGTTCTAAACAAAATTTCAATGGTGATCAGAGGTTATAAATAACTCACATGAAACAGACTCATAGTAATTGGTAGCAACATTTTACTTCGTGACAGAAACCAGTGTTGTACGCGTCATTGAAATAAATTGACGGCGTCAGCGTCAGCGCGAATTGCCTAAAAACTTTACGGCGTAAAGTACTGCGTAAGCTCTTAAAGAAATTGACGGCGTCAGCGCTAATTTCTAGCGCTATTTTTTGCCAGCGTCTCATAAAACAGAAATATTTCAACCAAGTTTAGGCTAACAATAGCTAAAAATAAAGAGCAGATATTATGTTTTGAGACTGTATTAGCTGCTTAGCCTATTAGTTATTTCCTTACAGAAAAAGCAAGCATTTCAAAACGTTTGTCTGACAATTTGCTGCGTTTGGGACGCATAGCCTAAGCTATTGTCCTTTCCAAGTGAAAACATGCGTTCCACAGCAGCGCTGGTTGGTATTGGTATGTTGTATTTCAAAAATAAATTGAAAACGTTTACTCGGAAAGGTATCACTGTTCCTAACGTGCTGTGATAGTTTAGCATGTATAAATCTTTTAACCAGGTTCACTGCACCAACATCGCTCTTTTCAGAGGCACAAAGCTCTTGAAATAAAGTATCTTCAACGTTCCGCGAAGCCGATCATGGATTTTTCGCTTTCTGTCTCTGATCTCTCGTTCTCAATACATGGGTGATCACTAGGGCCCGCAAAAGTCAATAAAGTCAAAAATTTTTAAGGACCTCGTCTATCCACGAATCCAAGAATCAAGTTATTTTTAGCACCTAGGGGACTGTTTCTAAGAAGTTTATAGGTCAAAATAAAGTAAAAATTGACAATAAAGTCAAAATTTTCAATAAAGTCAAAATTTGTCAAATTATGGCTTTTGACAAACTTTTTGTATTTCTTGAAAGTAATTTTTGTCAAAATCCTCGTGGAAGCATTGTAAATCAGGAACTGCGACGCAATTAAACCATATTAACCTATAAAAGCAGGAAATATGTCACAATGCTGACGGATCAGCAGTACCTTTTATCGGAAATTGCCCATTGTTTATTCATTGTTACGTATTTAAATATTTTTTATAAAAAGCTCCATCTTCACAAACGTAGTCTTTTCGAAAATCAACAGTTTGGATTGTAGGAATAGCCAAGCTAAATCGTCTTCAGCAAAAGTTAGACAGATTTGTGGAGATTTTCCTATCGGCGAAAAACACGACGCACTTTTTATAATCCATAAAAACCTTGACTTTTCGACAAAATATTACGTTTGGGTCTGAAATCGACAAAATATTATGTTTGGATAACTAGTATCAATTCAAGGAAGAAATGTGACCTTTACAAATAAGCAATTTCGTTAGGTCAAAATAAAGTCAAAATTTGATAAAAATAAAGTCAAAAAAATTTTTTTTTAGGTCAAAATAAAAATGGCCCTAGACTGATCATCATTTGGCGAACTTCTTCCGCGTGTATTCCAGGGAGCCATTCCAACCAACGCAAAAGCCGGTAATTCGGATGAGTCGCGCTGGTCAGAATACATTGTGAAACCATAGGTGAAACTCTAATTGTGAAACGAGATTTTTCATTTTTTTTCCATGAAAATAAAAAATGACGCATAGCGCTTGACGCTTAAAATCGGCAAAATAGTTGACGGCGCTATCACTTCCGTCAACTGAAAATAAATTGACGGCGCTAGCCTCAGCGTCAACAAAAAGTTGACGCCGTCAACGTACAACACTGACAGAAACAAATCTGAGCTTTTCATCATCGTCATCATCCATTCGGGCGTAGCCTATACTTGGACACCTGCCTACCTCAACCTACAAGGATATCAAAACATTTTTTTTCATCAGTTACTGCCACTGTTACTTTTACTAAATCTTCAATTACAAACCAAGAACCTTCTTTCCCTCACAGCAACTTTCAAACGTTTTCATTTTCTTTACATAAAGTATTGGGACTCCTCGAATCCACATCCATTCTGTAGCACGGAAACATACATCACTATCAACACTGTACCCAGTACTTTCTCAATGCAAAAAACTACAGTGAGTCAGATGTATCTAAATGCAGCAATTGTCTCAATACAATTAGAAAACACCAAAAGTTTGCCAACTGTTCAACTTGTTCACAAACCGTCCATGTCAAATGCAGTAAACACAGTAATTTACAAACATGGACATATGAAGTATGCAATAAATGGAGCTCCCCTTTCAGCAACTTAACAAACACTGGAAATGACTGCACTTGTTATGAATCACAACATAACAAATTATTTTTCTTATTATATTAACTATCTGAATGATTTCTTTGAAGAAGTTCCAAACACAAAAACAATGACATTGATGAGTTCATCATCGGCGTATGAGCAGATTTTCCAGGCTAGATTGGAGGGCAGGAAATCATCAGCCACTCAACATCCTCGTCGTCCAGGACCCTCAGACCATGCGCACCGTGTGGAGGCTGGTGGGTTAGGCAGTGGTGGATGACATGGTCTGCGGTATGTTCATTGGCACCATACTCGCATTCTGATCTCAAGCCAGGCCCCACTTGGGCATGTACGAACGAAAGCGGCCGACGCCAGTTCGCAGGTGGTCAAGCCTAACCCACGCAAGTCTTGCGAGGAACATCACCGGTGGGCGGGATCGGCGTCAGGTATGAAGTCACGGAGCGTGGAGGTGTGGTTTTGCCACTCTGTGTTCCACATGCGGTTCATCTAGTGTCCCGCACTTAAACCAAGTTCTTCTGCGTTCTTAAGTAAGTTAGTTGTTGTGCCGCAGGCACAAAATGGTGTCTTGATTTCAGCCGCTGCTAGGTGGTGGTCGCTTGAATGTTTGCATAGAGGAGATGGTAGGGGTCCAGAGCGCGGCGAGCGAGAGAAATTGTGGCTCCTTTACGACGTAGCTCAGCGGGTTAGATATCTGCTAGGATGGGTAGGTAGTCCGTCGTAATGGGACGCAGGCATCCAGTCACAGTGCGCAGTGCATCGTTGATGACGGTATCAATGTGGTGGGTGTGAGAACTACGGCACCAGACAGGTACGCAGTACTCAGCGGTGAAATGCACAAGTCCTAGAGTAGCTGTACGAAGAGTTTTGGCAGCAGCTCCACAGCCAGAACTTGCCAATCGCCTCAAAAGTGCGACCCGTGTAGATAGTTTTTTGCGTAGTGACTCCACGTGTCGGCGGTACGTGAATGACCTGTCCAGGGTAATGCCGAGATAAGTAGGTTCGGCACAGTAGCGCAGGCGTTCCCCATCAATGTTGATGTTTATCTTATGCTGTGCCTTACGGTTGGCAGAAGGCTGCCGACACTGTTTTTGCCTTGCTGAGCTGTAGTTTTCATTTCTGTAGGTTTGCTGATAGTGTTTGCATGTCTTGGCTGAGGTTCCTTTCCAGTGACTGCCAATTTCCCGCTGAGTGCAGGAGTATACTATACCCAGGTCGTTTGCGTAAGCATATTTCCTAGAGATGGTGGGGACAGGTCGTAGTTGTATATGTTGAACATTGCCGCTATGACTCCTGCGGCAAATATCAGGTTAAACAGTTGCTCAAATAAGAAAATGAATGAATTGTTCAAGAAATGTCAGCAGTATTTGAATATCAAGGTGACCCAAAGTGCCATGCCGAAACTTTTTCAACGTAAGCAAATTTAATGAGACGGCTGTTGTTGCCTTTCCTGAACTAAACGACTGAACAGTGGTTGAGTTTTTGACAATGCAACACGCATGTCATCTTCAACGTCCAGGCGATTTCGATGTTTAGTTTTTATTGTAACAAGAGCTGAGAATCCTCCCTCGCAAAGGTTAAGTGGTTATGAATGGCAACAAAACAATAATCGCTTGCTTTGCCAAGAATGGGTAGGTTTGCAGTTGTGAGCATCAAAATTCTTCCACAGTTCTTGAATGCGTAATAACTCTTTTAATCTTAGATCAATTAGGTCATCTTTACTGAGATCGTCATCGTCAATATCATCGCTGATATTGTTCAAGTCAAAAAGAAAAGGATTTCGAATCCATGTTTCAACTTCGTTCAGCAGGTGTTCTAAATTAAAATAACGTCGAAATGAAATTTGCGGGGTTTCCAAGTGTGCGCAAATTTTTTTTCTCATAGAGATCAAAAGAGTACATTCTCTTTGAGTTTCATCCATCAAAATAAGATCTTCTAACATTGGAAAGTTAGCGTAATTACCTGCTTCCAATCTGCGTTTTCAAACCAGCAACTTGGCTAAAAACGCTTTCAGTTTTTCAGCTGCATGAATTATTGTTACACCTGGTCCTTGATTATGCTATGCAATGCCATGGTTAACATTTTTAATATGACCCAAAATATCGGCTAAGTAGGCCTGCCGTATAAAAAACTTTTACTCTTAAATAATTTTGAGAGGGGACTTCCTTTCGCTTTCAAAAGAGTTGATACCTCATCTTTTAGCTGCTGCAGTCGTTTTAAAACTTCTTCTGTAGATAACAAACGCACCTCAAAATGGTACAAAAGTACTTCGTAATCTGACCCTACTTCTTGACAGAGCGCTTTAAAAGTACGGTGCACTTGACACATTTGCATTTAAACAGAAAAATGAAAGTAAAAAGATTGCTTTTCTTTTTTTTTCAAAATTCATCAAGGTAATCAGGGACCCCCAAATGCTTTCTCACGGACCCCCAAGGGGTCCGCGAACCCCAGGTTGGGAACCACTGGTGTAGTGTAATATGTTATTGCTTGAAGGTGGTTTAGGGTAGGCCTTCTTTTTCGTTCAATAGTTATGATCGAACTATTATGGTTTCTACTTCTCCGTTTAGGCCTGCTATCATGCTTTTCATATTCAGAGTCGGCATCTGTACAGTGACATACGCAAAGACCGTGAGAGTCTATATTTCACCAACAAATAAGCTACCTTAAACCTTGGTCAAACTATAGAGTAGCATAAGGCAACTCTTGATAAAAAAAAGTCAAATTATATCGAATGCCCCCCTCCCGCTGAACAAAATCCTGCGTACGCCAGTGAACGTATCCTCAATACGCGTAGTTCATTGGGTTTAGTAAGTCAACTACGTCGTCTACGTTAGGCATTAAATGCGACGTTAAGAATGTTATATCGTACATCGTTTGTTTTCAATACAACATCTATCCAAATGAGTAAACTTGCCGTTGCAAATTAATACATTATCGTCAATGCAAGCTGAGTAGGCTACCTATGCCAGTAACCGTTCGGCTATTATTAGCAAATGGGCGTTTTTTACTTTTTTTTGTTTCGATTCAAAAGCATTTTCAATGGCCCCTCTTGAGAAAATCCTGCGTACGCCACTGCCTGTGGGACGCCGTTTTTAAGTCGACGTAGTCTGCTTCGACGACCTACCGGTTGTGAGGATAAAACTGCGGTTTTGCACATGTTCCATCATCATATCTTCGTGAGAAACAATATAAAATTGAGCTCTCCCAAAAAAAACAATTTTCAGCAAAAATAAAAGCAACGAATTTGTATCATGCGTTGCATCATATGTATTAAGCTGAACTTGCCTACTTTCTTTTCCTTGCAGACAACTGTACAGGACAGAACAAAAACTGGACCCTTTACACTGTGTTATGTTGGTGCATGATTCAAAGCAAGGGCCCTCAAAGCATCACACTGAAATATTATGAAAGGGGACACACAATTATGCGGGCAGACAGCATCCATGGTGTTCCCGAGGCTCATTTGCTTAATTGTTTCTGCGCACGCGTCACCTAATTCGTTAGCGCTTTACCTGCGGGAAGGCGACTTCTCAAAGGTAGAGCCAGTATCGTTTCAATGTTTATTTCAATCACTTCAGTTTTTTGTTAATGCCGTCCGGATGGCAGAGATCTTTTGGTGCTATCGTTTGGTTTTTGTAAAAAATTATTTTTAATCCTTTAAAAAGAAAATCAAATAAGCTTCAAAAGGTTGTGTGTTGAAAGAAGTCTTAGAAAAGGATAGGGAGACTTATAATACAAGCTTCCTAAATTTGAAAGTATGTTTAAGTAACCTTGAGGAACGATCCAAATTAAAAATATTTGTTTGTGATGGAAACAGATTGAGGTCAAGTTTTTTTCGGAAGCCACTTTAACATAAAGAAATTCTGCCAGACCCCAATGACACCGCCAACCAATCAGAATATGTTAAAAGAGGCTTCCGTCCAATTGTGACTCTTTTAGCACTCAGCCAGAGAGTTAATCCTTGTTTTCAGCTTTATTTGGTAACTTAGTTACAAAAGAAGAAAAAAAGTAACTTAGTGGTACGGGTGGTAATCGAACCCATTTCATGAAATGACTACTTTCTAACCCTAACCCCTAAGCCAACCAGCTGACAGAGAATCCATCCATGTACTTCTAGACTACTCTTAGTCTAGAAGTAGTCTAGAAGTACATGATCCATCACTTAAGTTTGCTTTGTATCATCTTCTTTTCGCCCTTTCACGTCACGGAAAACGTAGCTCATAATTGGTTGATTAGTTCGAGGTCTTAATGGTAGTGGCAGAATTTTATCATGTCAAAGTAGCTACCGTTTTTTTCAATGCTTGATTGAGCTTAAGCTTTTTGTGCGGACCATAGTCAATTATATTTTTAAAGTGTTCCACTGGCCAATAAAAACTGGACCGCCTGCCGCAGTTGTCCCGCAGGCCGTAGTTTGGACACCCCTGATCTATAGCCTACAGCAAACTAGCTGTAAAGTTTAACATAGAAACAGCTTTGCAGTTGTCTATTTATTAAAAAAATAACAAGGTATGATCATTTAGGAGAGGAGCTTTGAAAAAAATTCATACTTGATGACTTCCCAAATCAAAATGGTAGCCTAGGCTAATAGGAGCCCTATAGCTAAACAAAGTGAACAATATTCTGTTTAAAAAAAAAAATTAGCTTAAAAACATTTTGAGGCAACTGCATCATATTGATTTTAGAAATTTTACAAAAGAATTAATCAGATTTAAATAATTTCATATTTGCAGCTGCCATAATCAACGTTGGCTACAGCTATATGAAAAGATAAAATTAGTTTTGAGCAACTTCATCATCTTGATTTGGATAGTTTCAGAATAGGATTGACTGCCCAAATTAACATGTTTATGTGAACAGTTTCACAGAAGGATAAATCAGATTCAGGCAATTCTATATTTTGTGTGTGTCGAAATTAAACTGCCTGCTTAATCCTTTTAAGAAACTGTTGAAATCAACAATCATACTAATTTGAACACCAACAAAATTTGAAGTTGTTTAAGTGACATAGTTTGCCCAAATATTTGTTTATTTTTTCACCAATGTGTGAGGTTTTTTAACAACAAGAAAGAAGCACCTTCCTGGTTCATACTGCTATACTTTTGATGAACTTCAAAAATATAAATTGGACAACAATATGTGGAAGGAAACTCATCCTTAGAGAACTGGAAGAAATTGATGAAGGAATTAATATAAACGAAAAACTTATAAATAAAATTCGATATGCAGATTGCAGATGACACAGTCTTGCTTGCAACGTCACAACGGGATTTTCAAATTTTACTAGATGCAGTTCAAACAACTAGTGAAAAATATGGACAAAAAATAAACATTAACAAAACCAAAACTCTGGCAGTCTCGAAACGTCTTCCTGAACCAACAATTTGCTTGTACTGCAATGTATGGGGCGCCGTTTGGAAAAACACAATTTAGCAATTTTGCAACACATTTAGCTATATTGCAACAATTTAACTAAATTGCAAAAATACGATTTAGTTATATTGCAACAATTTAGCTATATTGCAGCAATTTATTAAAATTGCAAAAAATACGATTTAGTTATATTGCAGCAATTTAGCTATATTGCAACAATTTAGCTATATTGCAACAATTTAACTAAATTGCAAAAATGCGATTTAGTTATATTGCAGCAATTTAGCTAAATTGCAAAAATACAATTTAGCTATATTGCAACAATTTAGCTAAATTGCAACAGTTGCAAAGGACTGTTTAGTTATATTACAACAATTTAATTAAATTGCAAAATTGCGTTAAATTGTTGTTGTAATATGCTAATGAGGACAGCCGCGTTTCCATCTGTAATTTAAAGAGTTGCCAAAGTCGAATGGGACAGTTTTTGCTGTTTAGGCTAGGCCTATTCTGTTTTGCATCTGGTACGGTACCTGTAGAAAAGTAACGCGTCGTTTTTTACAGTTTGATATGTTTTAGAGCCCTAGATCAGTTGTGGCAGTTTTGGGATGTGGATTAACAATTCCTTTGGAGAACCAGGCTTAACTCAGTAGGCCTAACTGTCTGACTATTAACCGTCGAATGTCTTTCAGGCTAAAATTGACTGCTTGGACGAGGCTTACCGGTGCAGAAATAAGTTGTGTGGCAAGTGTGTCTGGCTATTAGTATGCTGCATATTGGTTAGCAAGATACCAGTAGTACCGGCAGGTTGCCATTTTGTATCGGTAGGTACAAGCAGAGATGGGCAAGATCACCAGTATTGGTGATCTTGAAGATCAAGATCAAGATCACCAAGAATAGGTGATCTTGAAGATCAAGATCAAGATCACCAAACTATGTGATCTTGAAGATCAAGATCAAGATCGTGATCTTGAAGATCAAGATCACTTTCAAGATCACTTTTTGTGTAGGCTACTTGAAAAAGAAGTTTATGAAGTTTTTGATCAGTGATGTTGCAAAAAATAATTACTATAAGCAACCTGGGTAAAGGTATATAGTTGGTATTGCTAACTTTTACTTTTAACTACTCGATCGCTGGCCTAAGAATTGTGATAAGTTAGTGACTGTTGCTATTAGGCCTATCAATTATTGATGTAGTTTGCGTAGAATCGCAACGTCACACCCAAGGCCGAGGTTAATTACAGTAGTTCTGAAAAAGTTGCAAAATTTGCAATTAGTTTTATACGTTTTATTTATAATAAATAAATAAAAATAAACTTTGAACTGCATCATTTTTTACCAAATTTTTGTCTGGTTCATGTGGGAGTTTTTATTCGTGTTACTAAGCAGTTTTAACTTTCATTGTATTATGTCAATGTTTATTGCACCATTTACCTATCTGGCAACCTTGATGCTGTTGTCTGCTATCAAAAAAGTTCAGAGGCCTGCGGTCAGACAAACCGCTCCATACTCAGACCCTAAACAAGTCTTGGTCTGGTTGATTTGCTGCAATACACCACTTTACATGACTAAAGTCGGCGTCCTAGAGACCAGATTTTTTAACGCCGCCATTCTAGAGTTTTGAAACATCTAAAATTGGGTCAAAGAAAGAAAACATTTTTTTTTAATTCACACATGGAAATTGTGAACAAAGTTAAATCATTTTTTATTATACGTCAACATAAAGTACACGGTAGTTGACTTCTTTATTACGATCAACACAGAAAACTTTTTCAATTTTGAAATGGCAACACTGACCAGATTAGACGGAGACTATCGTCTTTTGTTGGACACATATTATATTAACAGAGGCTTAATGTTAGTAGTTGCCACTAACTGCTTTGTACAGTACGAGTTTTAAAAAAATGCCTTTATTTAGAAAGTAAAATTCAATTTTAAAGTGATCTTGATCTTATTGTTCTTCAAGATCAAGATCACACAAAAAAAAGTGATCTTAGATCAAGATCAAGATCACCAAAAAAAAAGTGATCTTGAAGATCAAGATCAAGATCACGATCTTGATCTTCAAGATCACTTGTGATCTTCAAGATCACGCCCATCTCTGGGTACAAGTAAGGTGACCCTACCGGTAACTCGGTTAGATCTAGGACCTAGTTTGGTCTAATCATTCAGTTATTTGATAACTGTACCAAATATCCCTTCATCTAATGTTTTGGGCCTATTCATTGTAGCCTATTTGAAAAAGGCCCAATATTCTAATAAAGCAGTTAAGGGAGGTAAAAAAGGAACTTCAACTTTGATTGGTTGTGGCTTGAATTATTATTTACTTATTGCTTCTTATCTTTATATTATATATATATATATATATATATGTCATAAGGCTCCTTTTTTGCCATTATAGGTGTACATGCCCTAAGAGATTTTGAAATTTTTGGAGATACACCTACCAATTAATTGTAGGCTATGTGTATATACATAACGTTCCATTTGATGATATTGATATGTTATGTTTCTACCAGCAGCGAGAGAAGCAGAGGGTTAGCTTACTCCCTGACCTTTGACAAAGGAGAGAAAGGGGACAGAAAGTGTGCTAATAGCATAAGGTAGGCTACTAAGATAAAAGAAAATTCAAAACAGCTTCCCAAATTTGCAAGCACGCTTAACATGCACTTGCACTCCAAATCAAAAGCATATGACCAGTTTCACACATAAGATTTTAAGCAGCGCATAAACGCCCACAGAAATGCGAAATTTTTGCCCAAAAAAGCTTAAAAACATCCAAAAAATTTTGGGGTAAAATGCCCAAGCAGTGTTGCCATTTTGCAGCTTCAGTGTTTACCTTAGGGTGTCCTTGATTCTGGTTATCCATTCCTATTACAAAAATATGCTTATTTGTCCCTAGAGTTTTTTAAAATGTACAAATATGAACAAACTTACCCCATGTAAGGGAGAACTTGTTCAAAAACTTTCTTTTTGAGTGTGAGCAAAGTCACCCTGATTGTGGTGACATGTGGTCACCGATAGGCGATCGCGGTGACCACATGGGTAAGCAGAAATAATAATGAACAACGTGATTGGATAGGTGAGACCATAACTGTTACAGTTAGGTAGATTTTGGAGTTTCTTCAGTTGCAAAGGTAGTTACCGGTAGGGTCACCTTACTTGTACCTACCGATACAAAATGGCAACCTGCCGGTACTACTGGTATCTTGCTAACCAATATGCAGCATACTAATAGCCAGACACACTTGCCACACAACTTATTTCTGCACCGGTAAGCCTCGTCCAAGCAGTCAATTTTAGCCTGAAAGACATTCGACGGTTAATAGTCAGACAGTTAGGCCTACTGAGTTAAGCCTGGTTCTCCAAAGGAATTGTTAATCCACATCCCAAAACTGCCACAACTGATCTAGGGCTCTAAAACATATCAAACTGTAAAAAACGACGCGTTACTTTTCTACAGGTACCGTACCAGATGCAAAACAGAATAGGCCTAGCCTAAACAGCAAAAACTGTCCCATTCGACTTTGGCAATTCTTTAAATTACAGATGGAAACGCGGCTGTCCTCATTAGCATATTACTACAACAATTTAACGCAATTTAATTAAATTGTTGTAATATAACTAAACAGTCCTTTGCAACTGTTGCAATTTAGCTAAATTGTTGCAATATAGCTAAATTGTATTTTTGCAATTTAGCTAAATTGCTGCAATATAACTAAATCGTATTTTTGCAATTTAGTTAAATTGTTGCAATATAGCTAAATTGTGTTTTTGCAATTTAGCTAAATTGCTGCAATATAACTAAATCGTATTTTTGCAATTTAGTTAAATTGCTGCAATATAGCTAAATTGTTGCAATATAATTAAATTGTATTTTTGCAATTTAGCAAAATTGCTGCAATATAACTAAATCGTATTTTTGCAATTTAGCTAAATTGTTGCAATATAGCTAAATGTGTTGCAAAATTGCTAAATTGGTGTTGCAAAATTGCTAAATTGTGTTTTTCCAAACGGCGCCCCATAGCAATGAGAACAAAATCGAAGTTAAAGGTTAAAAACTTTAATTATTTGCGCTCAATACTGAATCCAAGCACCCGATGTGAAGGAGAAATTAGACGACGCATTGCATTGTCAAAGTCAAGTTTCAACACCATAGCAAAAATCTATAAAGATCAAACGCTCTCCAAAACCCTAAAAATTCGTTTGTTAAAATGCTTTGATTGGTCAATTTTGATGTAGCCTGCGGATGTGAAACCTAGACGCTAACAACAAAAAGCTTGAAGCTGAAGAAATGTGATTTTACCGAAGACTTCTTACAGACTGCTTTTCGAACCAACAGAGCAGTTCACCAACAGATGGGCCGGGAGCAGCAGATAATGAGATCTTTAGAAATGCGGCAGCTGAAGTTCTTGGGTCACATCAAAAGGAAAGACGAACTTAAAGTTTCATCTTTAAGTGGAAAAATAGCCTACTAGGAAAACGGTCAAGAAAAGATCAATGATTCACATTTTTGCACAATTTTCAACCACATATCAAAAACCCTACTAAAATTTGGCAAGACGCACGAGATCGGACCGGAACATCATTGTACATCGAGGGTAGGGACGGTAGTTTACGGGACGCGCAACTCCGTTGTTCCGCCATCATTAGAAGGATCAAATGCCAATTTGACATTTTTGTCACGCTTTGTTGCTCGCTTGTTTTCAACTAAAAACCTTAAATTACTTTAAAACCAACTTCATTCTTCTTATATAACCTATAAAATGTACATTATTTTGTAAATCAGAAAAAATCGTTACCCTTCTAGTGTTGCGGACAAGCCAAAAGCGGATGTAGTTGCGCATCCCGATATTCTACTGTCCCTAATCGAGGGCTGTATCAGCTATGATACCTACAGAGAGAGATGTGGAAGGAGTTTAAAATCAGATAACTAAATTAGCCTGCATAGGATTTTGGCTGCATAGGAAGTCAGATTATCTTAGTTCAGTTAATTATTCTATAACGTATCAATAGATGTAAAATATATATTCCAACATTAGATTGATGGGCAGACTTCATGCTTACTTTAGCACAGTTGGAAACGTCCTCGTTATTCAGTTTCATCTCGAATGTTTCTTCAATGCTTCGGCTTTATGTTTAATTATTTGAAAGATTTATGTTATCGTATGTAGAAAGTAACCGCTCGCCCATCATTGTCCTCGAGACCCCTTGTCAACTTTTTCAATTTCTTTGGATCTCAATATTTGCATTGTTCATTTCGCTTAGAATTTTTTCTTTATTGAAGTTTTGATGCCTCCATTTTTTTTTAGGTTCGCTATATTGGATTAATATTAAAGTAGGCTAAAACTTGCATACTTCTGCTGACCAATGTCCCTTTTTAAAAAGCAGAGGCATGCTAGGTAGCCTCATGCAGTATTGACATTACATTTTCATGGGTCAGTAATAATGATGCAACTCTGATATGACTAACTCTCACATGATTAGACTATCCCACACATTCTATCAGTTTTATCCTACTGATCTTTTAACTGTATCAGCAAACCTACGTAGTTCCTACATATTACTCAAGGTATCAACCATCTTGACATGTTATGTTAGGTTTATGACAAATACATGTTATGTTTGGTAGATTGCATTGGATGTTTAGAAACGAACGTTTTTAAACCGTTCTTTCTAGAGCGTGGCAGCTCCACTGTCGATAAGTAGGCCTAAAGGTCGTACCACCATCGCCTCAGCTGAACAGCGAAGGCATTACATCCAGTAAGATCGATGTGATTTGGCAGATCGCTCATAAGAACCGAGTTCTTGTTATCCTCTTTCAGTAGATCCACTACACTTCTGCAGGACAGCTAGTAATTCCACTGTTGGTGGCTGGCAGCATTTATGTGATTTACAACTATATTTTGTTAAAAAACTTGTTGAATTCAGAGTCAATCCAACTTTCTCAAACAGTATTTCCTGTCTCAGCAGTAAACCGTGAAACAATGTGTCTATACTAGCCTACAGTAATTTCCGCAGAGGTTTTAAAGAAGTATAGGCCTAAGTCAGTTGGTAACTGTTTCTGAGCATGGCTTAGCAGGCTGATAATACTTTGCCAGTGTTACACTTTTTGTATTCGATCCAGTTTTGTGGCTTTTCGTATAAAACATATAAGTTCAGTTGACCATAGACTTAAAAAGGGCCGTAGGAATTTTTCTTTAGAACAGCGTACCGTTTATTATCATGAAAGAACTCAATGGTCGCCACTTCGCAATCAACGGCATGCCTTAAGTGTCTCATATGATTTTGAGCGGTGTCGAACTGGCGACCTGTCGAACGTCGAAACAGAGCTCTCATCACTCGGCTATGCAGCCGACATTAAAGTACAGCAAACAATACAGCAAACAACTAAACATGCTGTTGTATGTTTAAACATTAAATAACTTAGAAATGCAGTAAGTAGGTCGCAAACAAGTAATAACTTAATGATTCGTCAAACTAGCAAATGAAAACCACTGATCTCTTGTACTTACTCAACTGATTGGACAAACGTTACGCAATAGCCTATAGACCTATAGCAACAAAGAAACGCAAACATGTAACTGAGAAACGTGGTACAGAACGCTTAATTGATTACGACGCGCAGTGCGGTGGTAATCAATTTCAAAGTCTGTACCAGAAAACGCTGAATGTGATTATGTAGTAAGGCTAGTCACAAGTTACATAAAAACAACGTAAATTAAATGGCGACTATAACACCTCCCCGATAATTTTTATACACAAAGAAAGATATGAACAAAACACCGAATTAAACAATAAAACTCAAAGTCGGAAACGAGCCGGATGTCTGTGGCGACGGCTCGACCTTCGTGGATTGCGTGGCCCGAATTCCGGTACAATAGGTGTCTCGTCCGAGTCCGTTCGAGCTGAGGAGGAAACAGCGGAGGAGTCAATCCGAGTCCGTTCGAGTTGAGGAGGAAACAGCGGAGGAGTCAACCGTTGGTGTAGGAGTTTCTCCCGGTTCCTAGTCCTCCGATGATGCATATCGAAGTTGTAGTTGGTCCATATGGCGCCTCCACGTCGGACCATGTGGCAATACACGTACCAGTAAGATTCGGCTGCCCTGTCGCTTAATTACCTCGGCTGGAACTCAACGAGGGCCCTGGCTCCGTCGTGGAGTGAAGGATAGCGAGTAGCAGGGGTCTCCTGGTTTAAAACGTCGTTTCGTACCTTCGGAGGCGTCCCTGTTGCAAGTGTTTTGTCAGGAGACCACTTGAGACGATGTGGGGAGAGGCGTGTTGATCTTGGTTCGAATCTGACGATTGTTGAGTAATTGGCTTGGATAGTAGCCACTCGGAGTGGGCGTGCGTCGATACTGCTGTAGGAACTCCAAGACCGTCTGTTTCGGGGGCAGGGAAGATTTGCGAAGTGCTTGCTTGAACGTACGTACGAGGCGCTCGGCCGCTCCATTTGTTTCCGGAAAGTAAGGGGCACTCGTGATGTGTACCATACCCCTCTTCTTACAGAAAGTTTGGAATTCTGTGGATTTAAAAGTAGTAGCATTATCGGTAACTATAGTATGGGGATAGCCGAAATGAGCAAAATCTTCTTCTAGCAGGTTGATAGTAGTTGTTGAAGATAAGGAAGTAGTAGCATGAATACACGGGTATTTGGAAAAAGCATCAATGCTGAGTAAGCAATGGTAACCCATGAATTCTACAGCATGATCTATGTGTAGGCGACTCCACGGTGCTTCTGGGACCGTCCATGATTGGACCTGGGTTTTAGATTGCGGTTGGTATTCGCCACAAGTACTACACTTGTGACAAAGTTCGCTATGTCTCGATCGATGTTTGGTCAGTAGACGGACGTTCTTGCCAACTGCTTCATTCTCTCAATGCCAAAATGTCGCCCATGAAGCAACTGAAGGATGGAAGGACGAAGTTTGAACAGGATGACCACTCTGGAACCGTAAAGTAGACATCCGTAACAAGTAGAAAAAGAGTCTGCGTACTTACAAAACGGTTCGACCGGGTCTTGTAGAGAAAACTTGGCCGGCCATCCTTCATGAATGAAACGCATTACCGTGGAAATGATAGGATCTTTAGAAGATTCTTTACGTAGTGAGGCAGCATTTGGGGTCTGGACCTGCAAATCCAAGGCATCGATAGCACAGACGATATCAATGTCATCCGCACTTTCCTTTTCATCGAAGACATTATTCCCTCCTGCTGGTAAGCGACCCAAAGCATCAGCGTTTTGATGATCCTCCGTCTTCCTGTTCTCAATAGTGTACGTAAATTGCGACAAAAAGAGTGCCCAGCGAGCAAAAGGATTTGCTGCCAAAGAAAGTGTCGATTTGGTCCGGCCAAAAAGACTAAGTAATGGTTTATGATCGGTGACCAAAATGAATGATCTACCAAAAAGATATTGATAAAATTTCTTCAGAGCAAAAATTATTGACAAAGCCTCTTTTTGAATTTGGCTATAGTTTCTCTGAGAGGCTGTTAAAATCTTTGAAACGTTTGCTATAGGCCGTTCTGTTCCATCTGGGTAACGGTGAAACAAAGTAGCACCGATGCCCACACTAGAAGCATCACATGCGATACCTACCGGAAGTGACGTTATGAAATATGTAAGAACCTCATCACTAGAAAAAAATGCTTAAGCTTAACAAAAGTGCTTTCCTCTTGTTTTCCTCATCTCCAAGGAACGTCCTTCTTTTCGTGAGATGGTATTGTGGTTCAGCTAACGTGGAAGCGTGCAACGGTAGAAACTTCGAATAAAATTGTAAGGTAGGCTACCTAAAAACGAATGAAGAGAAGATACGTCAGTGGGAGCAGACATCTCCAGTATGGCGTTTACCTTTGGAGATGCCCTGCCTGGACAAAATGTGTCCGAGGTACTCTACCTGAGGTTGTACAAACTTACACTTGTCTTTTCTACACCTGAGGCCTTTTGAGTGAAGTCGATCGAGGAGCCGTCTAAGATTCTGAAGATGCTCATTTGCAGTAGTGCCACTGACAAGAATGTCGTCTAAGTAGACTGCGACCCCTGGAATGTAGGCTGTAAGGTCGTCCATGATCTTCTGAAAATAACCTGGAGCAGAAGATATGCCAAAAGGTAAAACATTTTGTAAAAGTTCGCCACGGTGAGTGCTTAATGCAAGTTGTTTTTGACTGTCAGGACCAAGTCGAATCTGATTGTAGGCATCAGCCAAGTCTATCTTGCTGAAACCATACCCACCACCCAACTTGTGCATTAAGTCTTCTGGCAAGGTAACGGGTGACGATGAGTCTCCAAGGAAGGGTTCCCTGTGACTGAATAATCGCCACATATGCGTAAATTGGCCTTCTCTTTTGAAGAGTTTGAAGGCTTACGGAGTGGAACAACCGGTGTGCCCCAATCGCAAAACTGAGCTGGTGTCCATACACCACGTGCAATACCCGTGTCATAGGTTTGTGCTAAGTCCTCCTTTAGCGCGAAAGGTGCAGGCCTAGGTTTGAGAAAAACAGGTTTAGCATCAGACTTAAAATCTATCTGTAGTTCATAATCTCGTAAGCACCCGAGTTCAGGCTTGAAAACGGTACCCGGACATTTTGCCGAAAGGACATTTTGCCGAAAGACATTTTGCCAAAAGACATTTTGCCGAATAGACATTTTGCCGAAAGACATTTTGCTGAATGGACATTTTGCTGAAACTCCTTTTTGTGTTATATGTATCGATATTCTCCACAGTTTGTTTTAGTCTATCGTTCACAACCTTAGTCCTTTCGGCAATTTGTCCATCGGCAAAATGTCGTTCGGCAAAATGTCCTTTCGGCAAAATGTCTTTCGGCAAAATGTCTTTCGGCAAAATGTCCTTTCGGCAAAATGTCCGTGCACGTTAAAAACATCTTTGAACTCGTCACATAAGAGGGAGCATGCTTTCTCCAGACTATTATCAGGCTTGTCGCATGACTGGATACTCTGTAAAGTAGAATAGTTAGACAGAAGAAACTTATCGATAGAAATTCCTAAAGAAGAAATTGCATCACGACCGAGCAAGTTTAGTCCTTTGACTGTCATGACTACAACGGAAATATTATCTGACCTTCCCGTGGAAGGACAAGATACCCGGGCCGTGAAAAAACCCGTGATTGGTACTAGATGCTTGGTAGCAGATAGGAACTGCGACACTGGTGCTTGCAGTTGAGGTTCGCCTACCCGAGTCCAGACGTCGCTGGAAAGGAAATTTCCATTTGTAGCAGTGTCCAGTTCTAGGTGTGTGGTTACCGAATTAATATAGATCGGTACTCCCAACTTTGAATTTTCAGGTTTTCTGCAAGAATTAGAGAGCATGTTAATTTCCTTGCCTTAGGTTTGAACTGTCTAACTTTCTTTCGGCAAACACTTTGTAAGTGTCCTGTAATAACTTATTGCAGAAATGGCAGGTGGCTTTCTTAAACCTACAGTCATTGGCGTTGTGGTTGGAATTACCACAGCGATAGCATTCTTTAATTTTAGAAATAAAGAAAGTACCTGTAAGCTGCCTAGTTTTTGGAGGTTTGTTGATGGTTCTTACTTTTGCAACTGTGCCGGTGGAGTGCCGTAAACAGTTTCTTTGGCCCCCTTGGCTGCCTCTTCGGTTTCTGATGCTACCTCCACCGCACGTTTGAAAGTAAGTTCATCAGCTCTGATTTTGAATAACGCTTTAAGTACCTCCTCGTTACCTATTGAACAAATAACACGAGCAAGTAAAGCTTCGTCCAATGGAATTGAAATGGACGAAAAGTCACAGGTGGCAGCTGCTTGGCGTATGCGGAAGGCTAGTTCTTGAGCCGTTTCACCGAGGTTGCGTTTCATCTCGCTCCAGAAACAAAATCGCTCCCTCACGATGAAGCGTTTTGGGTCGAATTGTTGAGCCATGTAAGCTGTAACTTCCGCCATGGTGAGATCGTTGACTTCCTTGGGGTTTCTTTCCTGCGCAGCCAAATTTGTAAACATTTTGTAAATTGTGGGTGATTGGTTGGTGAGAAAAACCTGCGGCATTTTGTCTTGTGCGACTGAATGTGCCGCTACAAAGGTGTTAAACCTCTTCCAATAGTCTGCCCATAACAGTTCAGTGGTGGCATCGAACGTTACGAACTTAGGTAAAAAAATACCTGCTGTTGTATTGTTGTTGGCTGTGATCTCGCAGTTTGGGCTCGCACTTCTACATAAAAACAACGTAAATGAAATGGCGACTATAACACATGCCGCCCTTAAACATACGGTCAGAGGTGGGCATCCGCAACTTTAAAATTAGCGCGCTTGCCCCTACCGCTGCTCGGGCTAAAGTAGCACGCGCTACCGCTGCTTTTGTCTTAACTTCAACTGACACAAGAAGCACTTTGTGATGTCAAAATGACCTCGAAAACAAATTATATCATTTGTTTACATTGCGATTTCAACATCGTTATGGAAAACACGTTCTAAGTAAAATTTATGGTTATGCATCTTTCAAAAACACGAACATTTTAAAATACGAGTCTGAAAAGAATGTAGTGCCCCTCCGCAAATGCTACATTAAAGAAAGTAGCGCCGCTACGACAGCCGCTATTCCAAAAAAAATATAGTGGCATTACCGCTACTTTCTGCTTGCAGTGGGCTTCATTTTAGTTGGTGATAAAGCAAACAGGAAGTAACCTATCTTATGCAGGCTGAGGCTACGATTTTAGGAATACTAGCTTCAATAGCCTACTTTTGAGGATCAACGAGATGAAACAAAGAAACAAATGTATTGAAGTTTTCAGCGTTGTCACGTTCATTGTTATATTAAGAGTTTTCTAAATTGTACAAGGTGGTTTTAAAAAAAAAATTATTTAGCCTACAGACAATTTAGAAAAAGGCTAGCTTTAAAATGTTTATTATTTTCAGACAAGACTGAATTTGAAGGTGAGAGCTTAGTTTGGTTTGTTGGATTGAATCCTTATCCACGGACTGGGAAAGCCTCGGACTAGGAAAGCGTCGGATAGGTTATTTCTAGTAGTTTTGCATACTTGTAGAGAGGCGTTCAGTTGGAACCACCGACGCAGGTCCGGTTACCGAGATTGGCAGAGTAAAGTGTCTGGTTGTTTTCTACAGTGCAAATTATTTAATCATATATCATCATCATCATCGGCCATGCCTGAATAAGGCGTCGGCCATGCCTGAATAAATTTAATACGTTTTAATTTAGTTTGAATTTATTGAGTTGGCCAATTAGTGTTTCTGCTGAGATAAATCAAAACTATTGAATTCTCGTAGAGAAAAATAATTTTGAACACTCTCAAGCAACTGCAAAATTACCATTCAGATAAAGATTCAGTGCTATGTTTGAGAAAGTGCAATATGTGCTATATGTGCAATATGTGCTTTTTGCAATATGTGCTATGTTTGTAAAAGCACAATAATTTAGCTAAACGTGTTTTTTTCTACAAAAGCAGAGCAGTTGTGATAGCTGATATTACGTTCTTTTCAGTATCCTTCAATCTGACGTTTTTATAAAACATTTCAACAACATCCGTAACTATTTATATGAATATAAGTGTACCGGTACATGCAGAAGTTTATTGGCGGGTCAAGAACTCACTCCTTGTTGCTTTCCGACAAGAAATCAACAAAAAACTTACCACATTAGTCGATTTGTTTTATGAGATAAACTGAGTTTTGTTCAGAATTTTCCTACTGGTCTTTATAAGTTAGAAACAAATGTAAAATGGCATTTTTTCAACATGGCCCATGTTTTGATCTCTGATAATTTCAAAGAAACTCAGATGTCATTAAAAGATTAATCAAAGCAACTCAAAACTCGAGTTTGCAAACAAAAGGCGGAGTCATTGCCGTTAAATGCTTACTCATGAGATAAAGCCAACTCATGAGATAGCTGCTTCGCAGTTCCACACGTGGCGACGCTCCGTAATCATATTATTCCGTATGAAAACAAAAGAACTAGCATAGTTGCGAACTAAAATATCCGAGTAGCCTATGTTATGAAAATTATGTCATTTCTAAAACTATAAACAATAGCAACGTCGTTTAAAGTGGAATAAATAGGCTATTTATATAATTTTTAGGAAAAGTAGTTTTTTTAGTTTGTCCACAGGACAAACGGTTAAAAGTAAAAGTGGGATGATTGTATCTCCAACCATGCAAACCAATCAGACTTTAGTCTGATAATTTTCAAAATCAGCAGGTCAGTCGTATTCTAGATCGTTTTTTTTTTAATATTGTTTTATTCGAAAGAGTTTTCCAATTAAGTATTCAGGAACCTAGAGGTGCGTCTACACGAGAAAGTGTTCTTGCTTAGAAATTCTTGCTTAAGCTAGTGATTAAGGTCGTTTCGTCTACACTGGCAACCTCGACGAAGATTTTGCTCGCTTGAATCGCGGTCACGTGAGTATCTAATCCCCAATGACGTCACGTTTTAAAAAGTTCCCGCCAAAGCATAGCAGTTCGCGCTAAAGTACAGCAGAGTAGACCAAGCAACTGACTGTTCTTTAACCATTTGAAGTTGTTCAAGTTGTTGCAGTCTTTCAGTCATGGCTTCCCAGAAGTTGTGTAAAAAATGCTGCAAAAAGCGAAGGATGCAAACCCGCAATTTACTGCTTATTGAAGCATTCAGACACCTCAGTGAGGTTGAAATGTTGGAAACAGAATTTCGTGTCAGCGTGGGTGACTGGTAACAACCAGCAAGATCATTCCTCCGCTATTTTTATTACCCAGTGTACAATGGCAATGGTTTTCTGCTGAGATCCTGTTTTGGATTTGAAATTGGAAAATATTGTGCTTTCTATGGGCTATTTCGAGTACGGTCACCGCCAGTTCAGCCCACAACATTAATAAGAACGGGTTGGGGTCAAAACTTAACGAAATCCTTTAACGATACCGCGCTGCCCTGTCTGGATACTGAGCTGAGAGGAGAACTGAGATTTTGGCGGGAAAAAACATTTCTAAGCAAGAGAACTCACTTAAGCGCCCAGTTTTTCGCTCTGGAGCGTATTTTTTCTCGACGGCTCGCTTACTCGCCCATTTTTTTAAAAGTAAGCGGCACAAACTGCGATTAACTTAAAGAAACAAGAAGTTTGGCTAGCTTAAGCAAGAAAACAGTCGTCGTGTAGACGCACCTTAGAAGCTGACTACTATCCACGTGACTTAGGCCTACTTATTATTGACCAAAACAAAAGTTGAGTGCAGGCCAACGATCTGTTTATACTTTCGTGTTATTAGATCGATGTGATTTAGCAGCTCGCTCATAAGAACCGAGTTCTTGTCATCCTCTTTCCGTATATCCTCTACACATCTGCAGGACAGCTAGTAATGCCGCTGTTGGTGGCTGGCAGCATTTATGTGATTTAGAACTTTATTCTGTTAAAAATTTCTTCAGTTTAGCGTCAATTTAACTTTCTACAGCGTTTCCTGTGTCAGCAGGAAGCCGTGAAACAATGTGGCAAAGCCTGCAGAAATTTCCGCAAAGCTTAAGGAAGTACGCCTAAGTCACTTGGTTGGTAGTTTCTGAGCATGGCTTCGTAGGCTAATAATAGTTTGCCAGTGCTACATCTTTTGTGTTTAATCCAGTTTTGTGAATTTTCGTATCAAACAGATAGTTAAGCTGACCATAGACTTAAAAATGGGTTATAGGCAAATTGTTCGTAAACAGTTGTTCGTAAAACAATTCTTCGTAAACAGTTGTTTGTAAAACAATTGTTAGTAAACAGTTGTTGGTGAAATGAAATTTGTAAAACAATTTATCGTAAAGCATTTCTTTGTATACATCAAATCTCAATTGCATGCACGAAGAACTGCTTTGGGAAGAATTGTTTTACAAAGAATTAATTTTACGAAGAATTATTTACGAAGAATTGTTTACGAAGAATTGTTTTACGAAGAACTGTTTACGAAGAAAACGTCGGACACCCTAAAAATGGCAGTACCCATTTTTTTAGAGCAGCGTACAGTTTATAAACTTTATTATCACGAGAGAAATCAATCAAGGGGCGCCACTCCGCAATCAACAGCATTCTTTAAGTGTCTTGCCAAAGACACAGCCATATGTTCTTAAGCGGTGTCGACTCGGCGCCATGTCGAAGGTTCAACCAGAGCTCTCAGCACTGGGCTATGCAGCCGACATAAGCTACAGAGCGCGAACATACAGTAAACAATTTAGTAAACTAAACATACCGCCCAAAAAAATATAGCCAAAAGTGGGCATCCGCTACTTTAAAATTAGTACTAGGCTACCTCTATTCGGGCTAAAGTATAGCGCGGTACCGTTACTTTTGTGTTAAATTAAACTAAGACAAAAAGCACTTTGTGACGTCAAAATGACCTTGAAAACGAATGATATCCTTTGTTTACATTGCCATTTCAATGTCGTTATGAAAAACACGTTCTAAGTGAAATTTATTGATGCGCATTTTTTAAAAACGCAAGTATTTGAGTTGCTTAGTCGTGCGCACTTTGACTTTAGCACGTCTTTACCGCAGCACTAGAAGGAATGGAGAGTTGTATTTAATAAAGAGGCTTTATAAATCGGCTCTGGGAAAGCTCAAGTAATAGCTTCTGTCTGAAAAAAAAGGCCTCCACATTTGTGTTTTCTTTTCGTATTGAAGTTTCATGCGATTACGCTCTTGTCGAATCAACGTAGCTTGACGTTTCATGCAATAGTCGAATGATTTCTGCTTTGATCATTGTTTCCATAAAGTCTCAAAAAACGAGTCATTTTTTCACTATAGGTGTGCTACATTTTAATTAGTGAAAAAGCAAGCGGAAAGTAACCTACCCTACGCAGGCTGAAGCTACGATTTTAAGAATATTAACTCAACAATAACCTACTTTTGAGGATCAACGAGATGAAACAAAGAAACAAATGCATGGAAGTTTTTTAGCGTTGTGACATTCATTGTTTTACATTGTTTAGTGACGTTTACAAAGTTATAGGAAATGGTTTAAAAAAAAAAATTGCAAACAGTTTAGTGGTGAAAGGTTAGCCTTAAAGTATTTGTTAGCAGACAAGACTAAATTCAAAGGTGAGTTTAGTTGGTTGGTTGCTTTGAATCCTTATCCTCGGACTAGGAAAGCCTCGGATAGGTTATTTCTAGTAGTTTTGCATACTTGTAGAGAGGCGTTCAATTGGATACACCGACGCAGGTCCGGTTACCGAGATTGGCAGAGTAAAGTGTTTGGTTGTTTTCTACAGTAGGGGAGAGTGTGGCTAGTCGGAAAGTTTTTTTTTTAAGTGAAATTTAAAACAATTGGTGCATAACCTGACAACTTGAAGCGGCTTAAGTTATCATCTATGGTGTCCTCTATCGTACAACCAAAAATAAGTATTGAATCAATTCAGCTATTAATGAAAATTTAAAATAAATAAACATACAATTGATTTTTCAACTAACCCCATGCCTGGGGTTAGTTGAAAAACGTCACTTTATTGCCCACTAATGAACTGGATACTCTTTTTTCAACCAACAAACATTTACATGGGGTTGTAAGCAATTATGTTTCCTTGCTTTAAAATCAAAATGCAATGAATTCTACATCTAATCATCGGAAAAACATTTTTTAATAAACGCATTGTTAAAACTTGTGATGCCGCATATAAGTAAGCACTTTCCAAGTTATTCAAATTAAAATTTTACAATGTATGTCTGCTTAAAACAGGTACATTGGAACTTATACTACTTATTATCGTACCACGACGATATACTCGTAGCATACTACATAGTCATACCGCTATCAAAACATTTTCCAACTAACCCCACCCACTATTTTCCAACTAGTCCAATTAGCATATGACAAACTATGTTCCTAAAACATTCAAGTACGGTGCAATAAACTAAAATTTGTTTATTTTTTAGTGTTGTAGAACACCTACAGCTGACACACACCAAAAAACTTCTTCCTATCTTTAACGATATCGACGCATGAGATGTTTTTAAATGCGCTAAAAAATTTACTTCGAAAGTAAGAAAACACAAAATTGTCAGCCAAACAAACATACCTTGACTTAACAAATCGAAACTAACATGGATTGTGTGTTTTTATAAACTACTTCACATGTTTGCAGTAGAGATTTAAAAAAGTTATGGAGAGTTAAGAAAATGATCATTTTTCAACTAAACCCGCCTTCCAACTAACCCCACTCTTCTCTATAAATGATTTAATCCTGTATCATCATCATCATCATCGGCCATGCCCGAATAAGGCGTCGGCTGCTGTGAGTCTCCACAACGATCGATTGTCCATAGTTCTTATTAAGTTTTTAAAAATTTGGTTTTAAAAAAATGAGTTTTCAAAATCCTATTTAACTCATTAAAAAAAAACTGAAGATAAATGGTGAAAGAAACAAAGGTAGACTAAGAATGACTTGGACAACAAACATTTGTAAATGAACAAAATTAATTTATAAAAGAACAGCAGGCTACGCACAGTTCATGATCGTGGACAAGGCCGCGTTTTTATTTTAGTATCCAACCCTCAATACGAGGAACAAACATAGAGATGATGATGACTTCATCCATTACGTGCAGCTTAATCGAGTGCTATCCTTAAAATACGTTGCTCAATCGCGCGCCCAGAGAGACGAACCAGTGCCGCTTGATCATGTCATATCTTTGTGCACAAAGTCATCGCTTAACCAACTGAGCTATCGGGGCGTAGAAATGCCACCCAGGCCTCTCTATAACAAGACCTTATAATACAGTAAAGTATTAATGGATGTTTTGCAATACTGTGTATGTTAAGGAATTTTGTCCCTCAAAAAAACTTCAAACTTAACGGTTTCTATAATGTAGCCAAAGCTCATAACGTCCTTCTTTTAGACAACAAGGCCTGCTTTAGTGAGAGTTCTGTTTTGTCACACAGTAGCCTATTGCTTTGTAAAGGAGACTTTTAGAGCAAAAAAATCATGATCAGACGTTTGGAAAATTCTACACGACCCTCCAATCCATCTCGAGTCATACCAGATACTAGCGTTCTCTCTGGTGCAGGTGTTTCGCACACATTAAAGTTGATTCTGATTCTTTCTTTCCTGCCAGCAAGCATCTATGCTCTTGTTGAATGTTTAGGTAAGCTAGTTTTACATTGCCAGTTTATAACTTGTTTTTTGAATAGTATTCTTCCAACATTGCTAAAAAGGACTGTAAAGCTAGGTTTGGACTTAATAGTTCATCCAAAGTTTAGTTCCATGGTTGTAAACAAATAAATTTTGTTTAAAACACAGATTACTGTTTTCTTATGATGTTTTAACTGTCTTGCTAAATAAAAAGAAAAAAAGTTGTAAAAAACGTTTAATTGTGTACAAACAATTAGGTTTAAATTAAAAACAGAAGAACATGGCTACAGTGCAAAAATAGTGCTTCCTATTATGACAAATAGTACTGCTACTCACGCGTAGGCCTACATCTACGGAAATGAGCAAGAATCAAGAGCCAATTTTTTTCTGAAATAGCTTTCAATTTTTGCTCTGTCAGTTTACAGTGTTGTTTCAACTAGATGATCAACGAATCGTAATGAGAATATATTGTGAAGTTGATAAAAAAGCCATAGTATCGTGCAACGATTCTGACAAACTGATCCACGTGCTTGAAGCCAACTTTGGAAGATCGGATACAACAACGTAAGATTTTATTGCTCAATCATTGTTAAGAAATATTTGCATACAGAGCTGATTTTAGAGCTTCGGTAGAGAGTTTGTCTTGTTGCACCATAGGCATACGAAGCCGAATGTAATAAACTTGAAGATGTTAAACTTGATCACGTTGCTCGGCTTCGTATGCCTATGGTTCAACATAGCTGGTTTTATAATCGAATACATTTTATAATAGACGATCGGATACATCGACAAAAGATAAACAATAGGCTACTTTGTTTTAAAAGAGTGTCACTTCAATTTCAAACGGTGATTCATTCATAAATCATAATACATGTACAGTAGCAGGAGAAAGGATGAATACTAAGTATAAGAAAATGTAATGTTGAACACAACTAATAATTTACTGATGTGAATACAAGCAGTAACTCAAAAATACAGGATATTGGAGCAGTGGAGGAATCAGGAGAATGAGAGGGGTGATTTGGACGATCATCCATCCTAAAATACAGAAGAGTAGGCTACTTTAGTAGAAGATGATGCATAGTATCTGGGGTAAAGGAAGCAATATTCCCTCTCCTATCCTCTTACAAAGGAGGCAATCCTTAGGTAGTCTGAAAGAGGCAATAAGCAACGCGCTCTTAGCCAGTCTGAAAGAGACAGCGCGCTGGTAGGCAAAGAAACTTTCCCTAGGCGCTATCAAGGAAGTAATTCATTTCTGCAATCAAGTTTAGCAATTGAATTCTGTTTAAGTGCAATGTATTCTGTGTAGTACTCCGTCTCTCAACAGGCAGTTATTTGCCTGTGGCTCATCGTTCCTTTTGTGTGTATTCTAACTGTTTGTCACATGCCTGTGCTTTACACCTCAGGTGATCTGTTTCCTGCCGTATAATTTACTCGTAATCATATTTGTATCGCTTGTACAGTTAGTACTTTTCCGTCCGAAGTGTCGTTATAGTTACAGTGCATAGTCAGATTTATCTTATAATTTTCACTTTATGTATAGCCTATACCGCAGATTTTAGTAATTTCTGATAAGGACACACGTACGCGTCGAAAACGTTTGATTTGATTTTTTAATTATGTTACATCTTTTTGTAATAAAACATGTTAAACCGGCTAAAGTTACTTTGTTTTATTTGTCTATGGTTCTACAAAGCAAACTCTCTATCAAAGCTTTATCTTCTAACAGATATGAAGCCCCTTCTTAAAATTCACGGATTGAGATGTCTGCTTTTGAGTCTTGAACCACAATATTGCTAATGGTGTCCACATTTTTTCACCTGAATTTTTCTTTATCTTACATGTTCTTAATCGTTTATTTTTTCGTTTATACCCTAAATCAGGGGTCACCAACCTTTTTTGCATGCGGGCCACTTTGGCACTAAGGAGAGCTGTGGCGGGCCGCACTAATAAAATGTTAGGTAGGTTGACTCTTATGCTAAAAAAGAACGCATTTCGTACCCAGTATCCAGCGTTACATGTTGTTCATATTTATGTTAGAACACCGCAGCTTTAGACTTGCCTCATCAAGGCGTAACCGTTTGCTCACTGGTGTTTGACGCTATGGTGCAGACATGTTGCGCTGGGGCTTGGCAGAGAGTGCTGCTTGTGAGTGTGGTGAAATGCAGACGGCAGCCCACATTATCAAGGATTGCCGGCTATACAGACCACCTCATGGTATGGAAGGTCTAGTTTCCATCGATGACGACACCAGGCAGTGGCTAACCAACGGATACCCTGACATATAGCGACAACACGAGAGAAGAAGACGAGAGAAGAAGAATTCCGCAGCAACAACATTAATCGAACAACGCTACTGCCAGGCCAAGCTCCTTTTACAACACTTTTGACTTTTTTAACAATGCCAAATAAACGAGGCCACTTGTTTTGCGCACTTAGATAGCGAGGCGAGCGGTTTCATCAGAATATTCATCGCCAAGCAAGAGTGGTGTTGTCACTTCGCTTTACAAAAGATATCTTGCAATTAACAATTTCAGTAAACAAGGAAATGTTTGACACATCGCAATACAGGCAACAATAGTGACCTACAAACATATCAGCGAAAAAGAGGCTCCAATAACAGGGAAAAAGAAACCAGGCACCATGAAACAAATGCTTGTAGAAATCACCCAAAAATCGTAATTCATGAACAGTCTTCCATTTAAAAAAGCAATGAGTTGGTTTTTCATCTTTTTTGTGAGAGTCTATAAAACCGTCTTTCTTTTGTTGTATACAACTGACACTTGCGATGCTTATCAGCGTGGCAAGAATTTGTTGATTAACAGCATTTTGCAGAACTTGCTTCGGCAGTAGATATACTAAAATTGGAACGATACAGAGAAGATTAGCATGGCCCCTGCGCAAGGATGACACGCGAAATCGTGAAGCGTTCCATATTTCTTTAAAAAAAGAAAAAAAAATTTTTTTGCAGTACTAAGCTAAATATTTTCATAATACAATCAGAAAAAGTCTTTAAATTTCTATATAATATTTTGCCAATTTATTAAGTTATAAATTGAGTTGGCACACCGAACTATTTTGCCAATAAAAACTTGCATAAAGAGAACACTGGTCGTGAAACACAATAACGGTGAAACGCACACTAGTGTTTACATGACATTTGCAAACTTAAAATAAGCAACCCTATGCTCACAGACATTTTCGAAATTCGAAAACAGACGTTTTAATCAACCACCGGGACAGTGTGGCTGGACATCGCATTGGAATAGCTTTAAGCAACCCCCACCTAGAACATAATCTGATTGGTCGGTCGGAGGAATCGTATGCAAAGCGAAAATATGCTTCCCGGAAAGTATTTGTTGCCGTCGTGCTTTTTAACTCCTCAAGAAAAGTGTTTTTGGTTATAAGGCCTACTACTTGTACGCTGATACCTTCCGCGGGCCGCAGCGATACAGCGTGGCGGGCCGCATGCGGCCCGCGGGCCGCCATTTGGTGACCCCTGCCCTAAATTATAGTTTATTAATTATCGCCATAAACTGCTTAGTTTGATGTCTGCTTTTTGACAACTGCAGGTTTGAGAGCACGACAAATTGATACACAATTGTCCAATGCTAGGTTTTTTTGTTTTTTTTTTATACAACTCTTTTTTAATTGTTTCTCCAACAGAAATAGTTTGCAACAATTTCTCTCTTGTTAGCGCTTTACTTTCGCATTCTTCTTTACACTAGTTTGGCATTTTTGTCAATTTATGCAGCGACGGTTATGTCATAAAATAATCCTGCAGACATTTTATGTTTTAAGTTTCTGTTATAAACAGTTTTGATCTTTGTACCTACTTGCGCTGATAGGCTCTTTAATGCTTCGATGATACGGATAGGACTTTGGTTATCTTCTCTAAACTCCAAGTTACTCGCCATGACCTTGACAGTTTTTCTTGAACATGAAAACGTAAAACGTCATAAACTGTTAGATACGCGCCTGGCTCAAGATCACGTGGCGCAAGTTCGACTCTCGGGGTGTGCGCTTGAGCAACGCATTTCAGAACTGCTCTCCATTCAGCACTCAGCAGCATCTATGATCTAATGCAGGGGTCACCAACCTTTTTTGCATGCGGGCCACTTTGGAAATTAGGAGAGCTGTGGCGGCGCACTAATAAAATTTTAGGTATAGGTTGACTCTCATGCTAGAAAAGAACGCATTTCGTACCCAGTATCCAGCATTACATGTTGTTAATATTTATCTTAGAATACCGCAGCAACAAAATTAGCCCAACAACGCTACTGTCAGGCCAAGCTCCTTTAACAACACTTTTGACTTCTTTAATATTGCCTAATAAACGAGGTCACTTGTTTTGCGCACTTATAGCGAGGCGATCGGTTTCATCAGAATATTTATCGCCAAGCAAGAGTGGTGTTGTCACTTCGCTTCACAAAAGATATCTTGTCATTAACAGTTTCAGTAAACATGGAAATGTTTGACACATTGCAATACAGGCAACAATATCACCTGCAAACATATCACCAAAATTGGCTCCAATTACAGAGAGAAAGAAACCAGGCACCATAAAACAAACGCTAATGAAAATCAGCGAAAAAACGTTTCTATCGTAACTCATCGTAACGTAACTATAACTCATCGTAACGTAACGTAACTCATCGTAACTATCGTAACTCGTAACGTTTCTATCGTAACGTGTTCTCTCTAAAACTCAACAATATTCCCTTTAAAAAAGCAATGAGTTGTTTTTTATCCTTTTTGTGAGAATCTATAAAACCGTCTTTCTATGATTAGACAAATGTCACTTGCGGTGCTTATCAGCATGGCAAGAATTGTTGATTAATAACATTTTGCAGTACTTATACCAAGCTAAATATTTTCATAAAATCAGAAAAAGTCTTTAAATTTATATATAATATTTTTTCAATTTATTATAAATTGAGTTGGCGCACCGACCTATTTTGCCAACAAAAACTTGCATAAAGGAACACTTCTCATGAAACACAATAACGGTGAAACGCACACTAGTGTTTACAGGGCATTTACAAATTTAAAATAAGCAAACCTGTGCTCACAGACATTTTCGAAATTCGAAAACAGACGTTTTAATCAACCACTGATGGGACAGTGTGGCTGGACATCGCATTGGAATAATTACAACCCCTACCTAGAACTACAATCTGATTGGTCGGTCGGTGGAATTGTATGCAAAGCGAAAATATGCTTCCCGGAAAGTATTTTTTGCCTTTATGCTGTTTAACTCCTCAAGAAAAGTATTTTTGATTATACTTGTGTGCCGATACATTCCGCGGGCCGCACATAACGGCGTGGCGGGCCGCATGTGGCCCGCGGGCCACCAGTTGGTGACCCCTGCTCTAAATGAAATAGCAGTTTGGGGTTCTACATTAAAAACGTATATAAACTACAAAAATTGCAAAACGAATCTATAAAAACAGTTGCTGGAGTAATGTGGTCTGAACACGTTTCACCTTACTTCAAGCAGCTAAAAGTTCTTAAAATAAAACATATTTACCAACTAGAAATTGCTAAATTAATGTTTAAATATAATCATAAATCTTTGCCCTGTACTTTTTCGAACTACTTTAAAAAAACAACAAACGAGATGTTGTTCAATCAGTAATGATAATTACTTTGTTTCTTCCTCCATATCAGTGGTTCTCAACCTTTCTTTCTAGTGGGACCCCTTTTGGTGCTTTCGAAGATGTCGCGGACCCCTATAAATTTCTATTTAAAATTTTGGTATATCGCTTCTCCTTAAGGAATCATGTGCTATAGCACTTGTGTATACACAAGTTTCAAAGCAACACACTAAGAGGAATTTGTATATTCGCAACGCACTTGACAATTGATGAGATTGATGAAATTATGTTATGAGCTATATGTTGGCACACGGGATCAAACATCAGTAATCCATATGCTCATTTTATGTTTTTCTATAAATTTTATCAAAAGTAAATACGGTAGAAATTTTGCTATACCGTTACAAAGAACTTTTCCTTTTTTTCATTTGTCATCAATATTAATTCGTTATAATCACAGTCATTGCAAAACTGTGAGTGGTAATAGACTGACTGACTAACGTTTGCATTGCCAAATAAATTATTGATCAACAATTTGCTGTCTCAAAAGATTTCAGTTGAACATAGCCAACATATAGCCTTATTAAAAGATTTAAGTCATTTATATGATATTTTTTAGTTAAGAAACCAAACCTTTGTGCAATGTCCTTTGCATTTTCAAACGACACACTAGTGCGTTACGACTTATAATTTGAGAATCACTGTAGGGCAGGCTAATACATAAACAGGGCACAAACAATTTTTAAATTTTGCAATTTATCAATCATGCTGAAAACTTGGAAACTTTCGCGGACCCCCTGAAATCGCTTCATTGGGGTCAGCGGACACCCGGTTGAGAACCACGGCTCTATATGCTTCTACAAAACTTCAACGAAGCATCAAGAGCAGTATAGTAAAGTTAAAATATGGAACTCAATCCCGCTAAATATAAAAAAATACTTTTTTAACACATCTAAGAAACTTAAAAAAAAAACTATCTAATTGCAGAATATTAAAGAATGGTTGCACAGTATAGTATAATTTATTGTTGTACAGAGTTAAGCTCTTTCAGCACTTTATCGTTGATTAATCAGCGTTTAATATTAAAGATATGTATTTTGACACTTTATGGATGCAAATTTGTTTCTATTTTGACTTTGGTTGCTAGTGTACTGTAGGCTACATGGTTTAGTGTAAGGCATGTTAAAAGTTTTTCATGGACATGACTGAGGGCGGGTGCTTGACTCGAAGACCGTCAGTCATTTCGTAGGCTTCCCTTGTAGTTACATGAAGCATTTAGGCTACATTTATAATTTTCAGTTGTTAATTATGATTGCTGTGTGTAAGGTATTGTGTCATTTAAAGTTTAACTTTTTTGATATTGTACAACAAACTAAACCAATCAATCGATCCATTCTAGCATTGCAGTTTTCAGGTGCGTTTACAACTCGACCGTGTAGCTGACAAGTCGACATACATTATAGCCTACCTCAACAATGCGCAACTGCACAATACTTTATTAGCCTATATACCAGTAGCTTATATACATATCACGGAATAGATCAAACTAACTATTTTTTCACCATTTATTTATATGTATTCTGATGCAATCCTTGCTTGGTTATTTTGCAGTTGCCCAAACGAAACCACAAACCCAGCCAACTGCATCAATTTTAACTCTTCCATTCTGATAAATGAAAGTTGTCATCTCAAAGCAAACTGCGATATTTCATTGGACGCCGAGACATTAGGAGATGCTTGTCCTGGGAAGCGTAAATATCTCAACATCACGTACGAATGCGTGTTGCAAAGTGGTGAGCCGATTTATTAGGTATTTGCATAGGCCAGTGGTTTTCAACCAGGGTTCCGCGGAACCCTAAAGTTCGGCCAATAAGTTTAAGGGTTCCGCAAGTTTACATTCAAATCCGAGAGTCTATTTTATTATTATATGCATATTATTAAATATAATCAAATATTGATTAGGTTTGCCACTATTAATAAATTTACTACACTTTAACATGTTCGCTGCAATTTCGTTGTTTTCTTGTGGTGCGATTACCTTTAACTTTCTGCTTTCCCTCCACGTGTGCAAGAAATACCAGGCTCAAGTTTCTCATTGGATAGCCACTTTAACAAGTCGAAGTTCTGCCACTGAAATTGACTACAATGCAACCGCCAACCAATCAGAACGTTATGTTTCTCGGCAGCCGATTTGTAGCAAGAATTGACAGCGATAGACACGTGTTTCGCCCATGAGGCTGGGCTTATCAGTATCGCACCGTATTCTGCCACAAATTTATTCGACCACCGCTTTACCAGTCAGTTTAACTCTTATCTTTGTGGAAACAAAGAGCAATAGCAGTGGCGAGAATCGAACACGCGTCAATGAAACGACTATTTCTAGCCCCAACCCTAACCCCTAAGCCAACCAGCTGACAAAAAATCCATCACTTAATTTGCTTTCTATCATCTTCTTTTCGCCATTTTTTACGTCACTTAAACCGTAGCTTATGATTGGTTGGCGGTTTCATTCTAGTCAATTTCAGTGGCAGAATTTCGACTTGTTAAAGTGGCTACCTTCTCATTGAATCTTTTATGAGAATAAAGGTAATTTTTTACAGTTTGCATTTTTATTGTACATAAATAAATCTGAACATGAGTATTTTAATTTAATTTTATTAATTAAACGATGTTTTTTGCATAAGGCAATTAAATTATTGAACAGGGGTTCCTCAAGCTTTTGGAATGTGTCATTTGATTCCGTACCACCAAAAAGGTTGAAAACCACTGGCATAGGCAAAACAATCCTTTTAACGTTAAATTTAAAGCTAACACGTCTTGCATCAAACTTTTTAAAATTGGTTTATAAATTATAGCAACTTTATTGTAATTCAGTAGGCTAAACAAGCAGAAATATTTTTTCTTCTGTAATCCGTCGGCGGTAAAGAAACCATGACTTAAAACAGGCTGTGCAACTTTTTTCGTCAGCACCAGGAGCGTTGACATGGGGGTCTTGGTGGTACTTTTGGACCCGGGCCCGGGATATTTAGGGGCCCAGATTTAAAAGATTTCCTGCGACTTCAAACATTATCAAGATCTTAATATAATCAGATCTAAAGGAATTGCCATCAGTGGTTAAAACAGCCACTTCAGCTGTCAGATGTACCGGGCCTCCTTCCGGGGTATCGGGCCCACTTCAGTTCTTTGGTGGTAGAATAGCCACTTCAACCACCAAACAATAAAATAAGAATTTAGCTTAGTCTAGTACAGTGGTTTTCAACCTTTTTAGTGGAACGGAACCTAATGAAACATTCCACAAGCTCGAGGAACACCTGTTCCATAATTTAATTACCTTATGCAAAAAAAATCGTTTACTTAATAAAATAAAATTAAAATACTCATGTTCAGATTTATTTATGTACAATAAAAATACAAACTGTAAAAAATTACATTTATTCTCATAAAAAATTCAATAAGAAACTTGAGCCTGGTGTTTCTTGCACAAGTCTTTAATATTGGGTCGTGTGTTTAACAGACACACACGAAGTTCATCTTCCACAGACAGCAATTGTGCTCGTCTCTTATGCTTGATGGTTGTCAGAGCAGAAAATCCAAACTCACACAAGTAGGAGGTTGAAAACAGCATGTCGCAGCGCTTTCTGAACAATTGTAGGATATTCCTTTTCAACCAATAAGCAGAATGCATCCATATAATAATAAAATAGACTCTCGGATTTGAATGTAAACTTGCGGAACCCTTAGGCTTACTGGTGGAACCTTAGGGTTCCGCGGAACCCTGGTTGAAAACCACTAGTCTAGTATGTAAAAACAGAATATAGTAGGCCATCATGTTTTTGACTGTTTGAGCGTAGACATTACATTTACCGATACAATACATTGTAATAAAATATATTTTTCTTATATTAGGAACTAGCACAATATCCGTGATCCCTCTTATAACCTAAACACGCATTTCAAAATAAATAGACTAATGTTTGTTTAAATTCAAAAACTAAAATGACACAGGTAAGAAGATTGCTATTCCTATTTCTACACTAAAAATTAGACCAAAACCACTTTTCAGATTTCAGCAATCAGAAAATGTTTGACCTAGGTCCAAAAACCTTAAAATTGAAACTTTCTAACCGTCTGCACTAACTTTTCTGTAAATACTCTTCTGGTGAGCCTAGAATGACCAGTGAAACATCAATGGAATCGGAAAGTAATACTCTAGCGCCATATGACCATAATGGCTCTGATATGACAAATAAAAGTTCAAAAAAGCAACCGCTAGATAGAAATAGTAAGTTTTGCAGTTCGGGAAATTTTAAGCTTGCAGCATTTTATGCTTGCGCAAGATTTGTTAAACGACCATGCTTTTGGCATATTGGGTTTGATGGAGCACAGAACAAAAAGCTCTACATCTGACGCTACAAACAAGAGCAAGCTACTGAGTTACAGGCTACCAGAAGCACCTAGATTGTGATAAGCGCATAGCCACTTTAGTGGTAGCCTATATGTAGAAAAATTTTAATGCCTTTGACAATATAATAATATATATATAAACGATATTTTTCTTAATTTTCTGCTTTGAATGGCTTGTGTCATCTTCATTTTAACAGCACATCAATAAAAGTTTGTACAGTACAGTACACAACCTCTATATATTCATAACATTGTCGATGAAGGGGGATCGAAAATAAATTGGCCCGAGCAATCCTGTCAACGGCCCTGGTTAGCATGCCAAATATTTCTAATTAAGCTATGTAAAACCACTGGCCAAGCTTTCACTTCTAATATACTGTAAGTTATCTTTAAAATTATTGCAGGCAAAAAAATAGTATAAAACGTTGGGTTGTTCTTTTGTGTCGCTTACAAATATATTATAGTAGCTTTGTGCTGATGGTCAGGTATTGTTTTATAAATAACTCTCTCACCCTAGAAAAGGTTTCCTAATTAATGTGTTCATAACGATTCTTAGTCAGATTTTAACAACGCCGTATTATACGTAAGTCAACTTAACAGCAGGGTGTAAGGTGCAGCCTACTTTCTTGATTTTTTTTGTTAAAAATATATTTTGGTTTATTTACGTTTAGACCGAGTGAAAGATGAAAAAATAGAGTTTCAGTTTTTCACGATCGATTTCAGTCTGATCGCAATTTCTTTCATTTTAGTTTTTTTTTAATCTATATCTTCGGGCTGACAAAGCTTTTGATAAAAGAGGCTTTTGACTCCGAGACTCCTTTGATTACCGAAATGGACAGAGTGAAGTTTCCGATTGCTCTTCTTGCGTTGGAGGCCGCCACAGATCACGTTGTTACATCCAGGCGCAGCAGCCAATGGATTGCGTGTTACGTGTACATCTAGCGTTGTGAGGTCCACATATGTCCTGGGATCGATATACAGGACAATGTATATCGACGCCAGGATAGATACGTGGACCTCCGATTGTTGAAATGTTTTGTTTAGGAATGGTAGAAGTAGGGGATTGCTCACTCAAAAGCAAGGTGGACAACTGGAGGGTCATAATGTTATGACAAAATTTGATGTAACTACAGCTTGATGTCTACTGCGGATGCAACCTAATTCGTACCATGAACAATTCGTACCGTCAGTTCGTACCTTGAAAAGATTTTAGGAAAAAATTAAAAAAAGCCGAAGTCGCTGATCGCAGTTTCCGCAAACATTTTAAAATTTTCCGCAAACATACAAAAACTCTTAGGATCATCACCAGAAATTTTAAAATGTTTACGGAAACTCCGATCAACCCTAACCCCTAACCCTTTAAAAATGTTTGCAAAAACTCCGATCAACCCTAACCTTAACCCTTTTAAAATGTTTTGCGGAAACTACGATCAGCGACTTCGGCAAACTCTTAAGATCATTACCGGAAATTTAAAAATGTTTGTGGAAACTGCGGAAAAGCGGAAACTGCAATCAGCGACTTCGGCGGTAGGCACTTTAACATGCAGATATCCAATCCAGCACGAACCAATCAGAAGCTACGCTTTTCATGACGTCATCAAGATTGCGTTTGGGAAGAATAACGGAAACTGCCATCAGCGATGTTCTATTTTTTCTCTCGATCTTTTGAGTTTGTTTGTTTGCGGATACCGATAGGCGATACCTAACCAATACTCCGATACCTTAACCCTAACCTTTTTAAAATGTATGCCGACACTGCGATCAGCGACTTCGGCTTTTTTAATTTTTTTCTCTCGTTCTATTCAAGGTACGAACTGGCGGTACGAATTGTTCATGGTGCGAATTAGGTTGCACCCGTCTACTGCCATATGTCGCATACTTAGGTGCAGTTTATATGACCTGCCCACGTGTGTACAAAGTGTGTATCGCCAAAATAAATGTAGAAAATATGTGATATCGTGTTTATTTAATAGTATTCAAGTCATGATAATGCAGGGGTATACTTCATGCAACACCGGTAACGGTATGTAGCCTCATACTGCTGCAGTAAGGTTTTGCAAATTTTCTAGGACTCAAAATTTTCGCTAAATATAGCAATTCATTTGAGGAGAATGAATTTACCTAAAAGCAAAGAAAACGTTGTGCAGTTCTGCTAATTTTTGAACTTCTTAGTGACTCTCCAGCTGTCCATTTCGCAAGAAAAATCAATAAAGTGAGTTGTCCCGGTATTCCACTCTCCCTAGTTTTGTTGCATGCGACTTATTCTATTTACTTCGTGCCGCTGAATATGGAGAGCAGTCCTGAAATGTGTTGCTGAAGCGCACACCCCAAGAACCGAACCAGCACCGCGTGATTTTGAGTTCGGCGCTTAACCACTGAGCTAACATGGCGGATTTTTTTTTGCCAATCTTAATTATGCATTTAAGGAATGAAATCTTCTGTTGATGTAAAATGTTCTTATAAGTAGGGAAAGGTGGGTCAAAACGGGCCTTTTCAATTCTGAAAGAAGGATTCATCTTCTGAGACCCTTTTTTCTACTAGAACATCCGTTGTGGCCTGTGGGCATTAGGCTACTGTCGGCATTAGGCTAATTAAGCTGTTTTGAGCATCTCTCACAGAATGTTGGCCTGCTTAGGCTACTAAAGTGTGCATGGTAGCTTCATTCGGTGTTTAATTTAGCATTTGTTGTCACTCTGGTAATGTAGGAAACTTTGTGGCATTAGATTGTTCGATATTCAGTAGACGTATTACTGTAAACAACAAAGCAACAAGATTACACATTGGCATCTGGAAAAAAACAAGACCCACCGGAACAACAATTGAAAGTGGAGACAGTTTGCTTTCTTAGCATTTGTACATCTAATTAACATTTTTAAAAAAACACTTCTGCATCAACGTCAACTTCAAACTAAAGATAAAGTAATACCAAAGCAAGTCGACCGTTGCATCATGCAGTTGGAAGCAATTGGAGATTGTAAGCAGCGGAAATGTAACGCCATGCTCCATTGGCGGATATTTGCCGTTCCAGCCCACAAGCGTTTAAAAAAAATTATGATTAAGCTATGCGTTTGTATACTTTTACCAATGTCTATATTTCATTTTGTGTCATCTTCTGATGACACAAGGACATTGTAATGTCTGCTTCTCCTGTACGCCATATAGCCTTTCCTTCAGCAACTAATTACACCCTGGGTAGAGGTGAGCGGTGTTCTTCAACAACCAGCTTGAGCCGGGAGTCGAAACAGGATTGAATGATTGGAAAGCGAGTGCCTTATCCGTTTCGCCATCTCAGTGTAGAGCTTTTTCATTAGCCACAAATTGAATATAATTTTAATTTACTAAAAACGGGAAAAAGTTTTGATGTAGGCTACAGTAATGCGAAATATATTCGCAGTTTTTTTCAAAAGATGCCTTGTTGCTTTGTTTTGGGTATTGATGGTTCAACACAGTAGGCTACGGTAGGCTACGTTGATATCATAAAAATTTGTATTATAGAAAATAACAACAGGAGAAATAATGACGAGATATTGTGATACAATTTCAAAAAGATACTCAACACTTAGACTACCGGCAGCATATTTCATTCACACCTTTTAACTTGTAGTTGTTTTAATCAAGTTTATATTACCACAGAATTCTTTAGGATAAGTTTGCTGATATTGGTAATGCCTTAAAGCAGTTTTACCTCAAGGCGCACCAGTAGATTTCTGAAAGTATGATGGCGCATCCACGAGCAAGTGTAATTTATTTTGCTGTATGGTGCTGATATTTCTCTAGAATTACTTGTCAGTTTTTATTTATATAGCTGGTAGGCTATAATCTTTGACATACTGTAGGTTCTGCTGAATTGAGATGCCTCAAAAGAGAAAGAAACTGTTTTATAAAAATAAAACCTTTAGTATTTTAATAGTTTCAAATTATGAATACACACAGCACAGCCTTTGGTTAAAAACAAATTTGAATCTGACCAAAAAATATCTTACTATGAATCTGCACTTCCGCCAACAGAAGCTAAAAGCATACCTTATACCAAATTTATACAATCTGAAACGCAGAAATTATACAAATACGTATAATTATTTCCGTATTATACAAATACGGAAATAATATAAATTTGTTTTAAAAAAATTCTTTTTTTCTGCGGCGTACCTGGCAACCTTTCATGGCGCACCAGTGCGCGCAGCGCACCGGTTAAGAAACGCTGCTTCAAAGACGTTTAACACGCCATCTGGCACATAAGCCAACGAAAGGTTATTAATTTTTTTTTTTATGCAGCAATATCAAATCATTAATTCTCTTTTCCTACAGGTAGGCTACAGAATTATTATTGCACAAATCATATTTTGGCAGTTTTGAAAACAGTTTATTTTGTTTCTAGGCTGCACTACATCAGCATCATCCCAAGTAGCTACCACAGCTACAACTTTCTTAGCATCCCAAGAAACCACCACAGTGATATCAAAATCGCAAACATATCTACCGATTGCCATAGGATCAGCGATTGGCCTGCTCATTGTGATAGCGGTCGGCATTGTTATCTACATGAAAAGAAAGAAATCGAAGAAGAGGTTTGGTTGTCAGTCCGTCCATCGTCAACAACACAATGATACTTTCACTGAAGCTGAAATTGTTGACAACGTCATTTACAATCTTGATGACGTGCCAACTTCTACTGCCAGACCAGTGGAATCGTCAAATCGAAAACATGATTTTGCCTCAACAAATACAGATGAATTAAAGGTTGATAACTTATACAGTAATGTTAAAGAGTCTACACCGCCTGGTGCTGCTGCTTCTTCAACAGAAGAAACTGCAAATGTACCACAAGACGCTGTTTATGCAAAGATTGACAAACGTGGTAAAAAAGGGACTCAAAAGACAATAATGGCTTCCAACAAACTAGATAAAACGGAAGAAAGTGCAGAAGTTGCTGACAACATTTTATATAAAAGTTTTGATTTAGACAATGACTAAACTACGTAAAATGTTTTATTTAATATGGCAACACAATTCAATTGTAAAAGATTTGGTGTTGCTATACCTGCTATTGAAAAAGCTTGTGCAAGAAGTAGGCTAATGCTTTCTCGACAGCAGAAAAAATGTTTTGTTGGTTAGATAGTCTTAATGGCTAGAACCAAGGCTACACTGCTGTCATGGTTAGCGAAGCGCAATATGCCGTATGATGACCATATGATGGAGCACTCATATCTGAGCCGGGATAATTCCGTATGTTCGATTGCATAAAATTCATGAGCAAAAATAAAGATTTTCTCAAATATGAACAATAGAAAAAAATTAACAAAGCTATTGCAAATATTTTCATGGTTTCAAACGTTTAACGGTTAGTTTCACTTATTTGTAACAATTATATTTTCGACATGAGTTTCAACAGCAATACTGTCTGACCTATCTATGTCCATTTCCATTTCATTTATATCACCACATTATCATGATGCTGATTTGTGTAGCGATTCATTATCTTGATGCTGCATATATATTTCTACAACACTAATCATAAACAGCCAAGAGACATGCAGTCACTGTTTGTATAAAAAGATACAAACGACTACTCTATAAAATAATTTGTTAACAATCAAGAGCACAACAGTCAGTGACTTGTCGTTGTATTAAAACAGTCTTAGTTGCGTCAGACTGCTACATGACAACTCGGTATGGTAGGCTACTAAATTAAAATAAGATGGGGTCTATTACAAATCTTTAAAAAAACATTTATTTTTTGCTTTATCATTTGTTCAAAAAATATTTTTGAAAAAGACAAATAGGTCACCGCAAATTTGTAATGGATCACTTTGCCAGCCGCCGTTCAGTGGCTCGCCATCTCTGCCGTATGCTATATAATCCAAAATGATAGCTTGTTTTTCCTAAATACAATAACCAAATACGTGGTCTATGCTATCTAAAGATCACCAAAGCTAACTATAAAAAATCAGTCAAGTCTGAGCCTTGTGTTCTATAGTATAGGCGCAGTTAAAATGTTGATAATGAGGTTCATAAAAATTTGTTTTATGTAAGGCATGGTCACCTGGAGATGTGGCTTGATTTGTCACATTTTGCAGATTTTGATTACAGCTTCTGCTAGAGTTGGACTGACATTATCTGAAATTTTTATACTTTTTGCTGGCTCCTAATGATATAAAAGCTTTTTGTTGTCTTAGGGAAGCAGTAGAAAATGAGAAAAAGTAAGTTGAAAACGCTAAATAAGACTGTTATTGAAAAATTAACAGTATGACTAAAATCTTCGAAATCAAATTTTCTTTGTGTTTTAACATCTGAGAATGTAAAAACCTATTGTTTCATCTAGGGAAAACAGCAAAGAAAGCGTAAAACTAACTTATAATTTTTAGAAAAATCTATTTAAACATTTGTCAAAAGTTAGAAAAATCTGGAAATTTCTGCAAAATGTGACAAATAAAGCCGTATCTTTAGGTAGCCATGCGTAAGGTAATGCTTTTCGTTATCTTCCGTATTATAAACAATCGGGTTCGATTAATCGTTTTTTCATTAATTGTCTTAGAGTTGTTCCAAAGAAATATCCTTCGTTATTTTTGTTTCAACACAACGTTATTTGTCGAAATAAGTTCTCTCTGCAATTCTTCTATAAATACCCGACTACAATAGCTCACACTGTACTCGAATTATGTATTTACTAACGATAGTATTTACTAACGATAGTATTTACTAACGATAGTATTTACTAACGATAGTATTTACTAACGATAGTATTTACTAACAATTATGTATTTGCTAACATATTATGTAAGTCTACTATTATATTATGTATTTATGAATTATTTTATTTACTAACAATTTAACAACAATACAGTAGAAAACATAGTCAAACTGAATCCAGTATACAATGATGAAAGTCCTTAGTACTGTAGTGGGTTTTTAGCTGCTTCAGTAACATATTTTGCAGCCTATCCACTAAAAATAGTGACGAGTCGCCATTGCATTGTGGGTATCATGGATGCGCTCAAATCCTCACGACAGATACGTCATATCCAATTCTCACAGAAACGAGTGGAAATATTTCGTCCAGGCATTTCGCATGTAGCGGACGTCGAATAGTCTGGAGCATCCGCCCATAGCCTACCTAGCTGAAGCTGTTGCAGCAACATCCCGAGTAGGCTACTAGCACGGTAGTGGTGATGATCTGAGAATGATAGCCCTATCCTGGTTTCCACAAGCATGAGTTTATTGCAAAGAAAAAAAAACAAACCTCCAGATCGAAAACGTTGCAGTTAAATAAAGGCTAATTTGATTACAAACAGAATGAATTGAACTGAATCAAAATCATGATCCAGAACATAAAACTAAACTAGAGCCACAACTGAACTGACACCGTAACTTTCAAGAAAAGAATCGGTGGTGAACTGATTGAAAATAAAGCTTTGGTAGAGAGTTTGTCTTGTTGAACCATAGGCATACGAAGCCGAGCAACGTTATCAAGTTTAACATATTAAAGATTATTATATTTACAAAAAACACAAAACTACGCAACAATTAAATATCGAACATTGATTGAAAATAACGCACCACCCAATGGAAGAGCAAAACCACAGGCTACTGATTTTTGTTTGGCGCTAGACGGGTTGATTTAAGAGAAACTCAGTGTGATTAGATTGCTCCAAGCAATCAGTGATATGGCATGCGGCAGATTCACAACGCTAATATTTAAGTAAGATGTTTTGGAGCTTAGGTACCGCAAATGGGAAAATGTCACATGGAGGTATATATCTCCATGGTCATACCAGTGTACCTACTGCACTAAGAAGGCCGGAAAGCCGAAACGGTGTGCACTGTCTACAGTTAAAACTACATATATGTGAATCAAACTGCCGGTTGCAAGATAACCCATAATTACTGTTAGCGTTTCAAATCCCTAATAAACGGCACACATTTTTAAAGCTTTCTGGCTTTGGGTTGAAAGCAAGGTGTTGGTAGTAGACAGCACATGTGCAGCTTCACTCTGAAACAATACATTCGAGATTAGGCCTAAGCACGATTAAAAAAACACAAGTGTACAAAAGTATTTTAATTTAAAGCCTGGAAAAAATTACGAAAGAAGTGATTGCATGTCCATTTTCAAACAAATACTTTCGGAAAGTTGTAGCATTTTGTTTTAATTTAAATGTTCAAGTGTTTCAGTTTTTAGTAATTCAAAACGTAGATTGCTTTGTTACAAAACATCTGCAGGAGACAAAATTAGAAGGTAAAATATTTGATACCAGCTGCGTGACCGAGTATAGGAAAATTTCATCATTAAAATTATAGGAACTGCAGCTTCGAGCTATGTCCAAGCTTTTACTTGCTATTTAGAATCTCGGCTCTCTCGATTCAATTCGAGGCTGTGTCTTAGAAATACATGTAATGACATCGGTATGATTGTTAAAAGTGCCTTTTGTTTTTTCAATAATGAAAGCTTCAACCACCTCGAAGACGCTTTGGAACGATAAAAAGTATTTTTGAAATTGCTGACTGACCTAAATTGGACTTAGTCTCATATAAGAAAATCAAGTAGGCCCACGTAAACAAGTGAAAGTTTAACTCAAGCAAAATCAACAAGAACACTGCGAATAAATAAAGTGGTGATACGAATTTAGTATAATGATCAGTTTAACCTCAATCAAACTGTAAAAATTAACCGAAAATTTTTTGACAATCAATTTTTCTGAAATTGTATAGAACCAGGGGTATTTGAATAAAGCGTTTCTGTATAACTGAGGGTCCACAACCTGATTCTTTGAGCACCAAGCTTCAGACGACAACTGTGATCGTATTTTTGGTAAAGCAAGATATTTCTTTATTCCAACTCATGAAATCATGAAGAGACTTTTAGACAATTCAAAACAATTCAAAAAATGCGTTATAACAGATACCATAATTGAACCCTACCGCTACTTCTTTGCATATAAATGCTCCCAATACCATAGTTTTATATTCCAAATTAATGCATTCTTTGCACATTAGTGTTGAGCATATACCACAAACACCTGAGCATATAGCCTACCAGCGAGAGCAAATTCCACACTTAGTGCGAGTTTTATTACAATTGCAAATCCTGCACTTGTTTTTTTTATTCGGTGGTAAATCTTTATCACCTGCATCACGAACTCGTTTCAATAGAAGTAAATGGGGTATTTCATGTCGGCGACTCCGTTCTGATGCGCAGAGCTCTTCTCCAGCTAGATTTAAAATTGAGGTCGGTTTTGGCCAGACAAGGAAATATCCGTACATATAACGTACGTATTCAGTGACACAATATCTAGCAGACTAACATGCTGCCAAAGGTCATCTTCTAGATGAAGCTTTAGTAGAATAAGCAAGAACACTACCTTATTTTTTTTTCTTTGCTTTGTAGCTGAGCATCATGATGCTCTCTATGGTGGCTATGTAAAGATAAACTTAAATGAACAAAGAACAGGATCTTTTTCAAAACGGATTTCGTTCGGAATTTCTCTTCGATGACCTCTGATGGTACCCACCAATGTTGTATTTTGTTGTAAACTTTTTTTTTGGAAGAGACAACGATGTAAAAAATTGGCGCAAGTCACATTCAGACCTGCATTTCCGTAAGGCTCTAATAACAACAACGTTACAAATTCACCAAGCCCAGTCGAGACTCGATCTTCTTCTTTGCCGACGTGAGGGAAAGCTCGTAAAACGTTGTAGGTCTACTTTGATGGTGGCATCACAAAACATCCAAAATTTTATGCCAAATTTTGCTGGTTTTTGGGCCATATATTGAATAAACGGAGATCTAAAAATCAAAAGCAGCATTAGAAAAATTGTTTTCATATTAAAAAAAAGTCATTTATGTAAAGATTGTCTATGAATATTTAAAATTATTTTTGTAAAAAAATGAAAATGATCAGACTAACGCGCCAGACGATAATAAATCGTTTATTGAAAATACATACTAACCTTGATCGACATGGAAAAAGTTGCTCATCCACTGTTACATCAGTATGAGAAATATACGACTTCTGCAAATTATCCATTACTGTGTTCTATAATTTTCGAATTGCAACAAACTTGTCTGTTCTTCGGCGAATCGGTCTGGAGTTTTTATCGTCAAATCGAATACATCTTAGAATAGATAGAAACTTCTTTCTTGACATTTTTTTTCTAAATATTGGTCGTCCATATTCTAATTCCCAAAAGCTTGGTAGTGGCTCATTTTCTCCTTTGAATACTCCACAAAGAAGACAAAGTCCAAAAAATGCATCTAATTCTTGCTTAGTGATGGAAAAGTTATTATTTTGTTACCTAAGAGCTTCAGCCTTTGTGTACCGTAAGATGCATTCGAAGTTTTGGTGACCTCACAGCTCTTTGAAAACATCCAATGCCGTATCAACTCGAGTAAGAATAAATTGTTTGGTTCCTTGTTTGGTTCGAATGATGTTACGCTTGATTGTTCTTCTATCGGAATTCAATTGACAACTGTCCCAAACAGTTTCGTCCCTGCTCAATATGTTTTCGCAGTTACTGTTAAGTGGGTGAAGATTTTTTGTTTTCTTGAAATTTATCTTCAGCGCATTCATCCTCGTTATCTTGAGAGATGTTCTCCTGTTTTATTATAACAGGGTTCCAGTCATCAAAATCTTCTTTGTCAGAATCAACATTTGCTGCAAGCAAGCTAAATTAGGATTATTTTAACAGCAAAGTGTCCAGGAAATTGTTTTTAAGCAATATTAAGTGCTAGGGTCAATTGACCCCTTTGGTAGTTCTTGAGGAAAAAATATCCGGTATTTCTAAAGTTAAATATTTTTTTAAAGCAGACTATGATTCAAAGTAAACGTTCTCCTGAGTCCTGACAACAAATTAGCACTTACTACTATCGCTGTCAATTCTTGCTACAAATCGGCTGCCGAGAAACATATTGTTGATTGGATGGTCTGAATGGCTAGCGTGGAAGCTACACCGTTATGGTTGGCGAATCGCAGCTGCTCGCTGTACTAGTGAGTGCTCAGCCTTGTGCTGATAGCCGGGAAGAACGCCCCCTTCTTCACAATGTCCTCTGCCCTGGCGCCTGCTGGTTTTGTTGGCTCTTTCTTTGTTTCCACAATGATAAGAGTTAAACTGACTGGTAAAGCGGTGGTCGAATACCTTTGTGGCAGGTCGCGTGAGGGAGACGTGGGCGCCGCCCGGCGGTCAATTACTGCCGGTTCCAGCGTCCACACGCGACGGGTCGCCCGGCCCGTCGCAGGCCATTTTTCTGGGCAATGCAGAAAGAGCCTGTCTCCCTGGCCCGCTCCGCCATTCTAAATTTGCGGACGGGTCATGTAACGTTTTCGATCCACACTCTCCCTCCACAGATACCTCGACTCCCCAGCCTGGCCCCCGCGACCTAAGCTCGTGGACTTACCCCTCTGGGTGCATCGTCACCCCTAAATCACGCCGCTCCCCGCCGCCGCGGGGTGTGGCAGGCCGGTTTCTGAAAGTCTTCGACCTGGCTATGTTTGTTTGTGCTCTCTCGCCGTGTCAATTATTTGTACCCGTGCGCTGTTGATGCGAATAATACAGTTTAACACTAGTGGTGCGATACTGACGAGCCCAGCCTCATGGGCGAAACACGGTGTCTATCGCTGTCAATTCTTGCTACAAATCGGCTGCCGAGAAACATATTTTTGTACATTATTATCGTTTTTAAAAACGCATAATTTCATTTTTAGGCAGTACTATCACTACTCCCACAACTTCTCCAACATTCCAAGAAACGGTCGTCTATTATAATAAGTAAATGATTCTTCAAATGAAGCTGAAATGGTTGACAACATTATTTACAATCTTGATTACGTGCGAACTTTTACTACGAATCCAAATGAGTCGTCAGTCCAAGAAGTGATTTTGTTTCAACAAACTTGTACAATGATGTTGAATTACTGTATCTGGTGCTGGGTCGACGAATTCCGCTTCTTCTTCTTTAACACGTGAAGCTTCAAATGACCCACAGGATGCTATTTATGCTAAACCCAACAAAAAACGCAAAAAAGCTAATCAAGAAAAGAAAATAATTATTAACGAATTATATGAAATGGAACGCACTGGAGAAGTAGCGGACGACGTTTAATAAAAGTTTATAGTTCAAACAATGACTGAACAGCTTGGAAAGACCTCAGTTAGGCCTATACAGTAACATGCAAATTAAGTCTCTGTGATTCCAAGTTGAGCTACAACAACCAAAAGTTAGATAGATTACATGAAAGAAATTTAATTAAGCACATATTATTTTGCATTTTGTTTTGAATTTGCCAAACAAGCATCGATTACATGAATGGGTGGTAGTTTCCAGACATTACGAAATAATTCTTAAAAATAAAACTCCTGAAGTTTGTCGTTACACTTCAACAGTTTTTTATCACAATTTTCGATAATTTTTAACGGTTATGTATTTTAAATAAAATGTGCCGTTTGGCCGCTGTGCATTAAAATACAAAATAAAGTTGACATAAGAAAAATAATATATTTTACGATTGATACAACCCCAAATACTCAAAGTGAAGCAATGACAGCCTATTAAGTTAACCTGCTTTGCATTATAGTATAGGCCTACAATATTTTGTCTCAAGGATTTACAGTACAATCAGGAACAAGGTTATGAAAAAAATCAGCAATGTTTGAAAATGAGTAACAGAATGGTTCTGATGTCTATTTAATGTTTCTATCAGAATAAGAGTACTGATGAAGCCAGACGTCGTGGTTTCTTTCTTCATTTGACCACAAATGAACATGGATACTTTAATAAATTTATCAATGATGCTTGATTTGAATGAGATGCTCGGTAAAATCTATTAGAATCAAGTGCTTTTATTCTACTTGCATTTTTTCTAGTTTTAATTTAATTTTTATTCTGATTATCAAAATAGACTAGTTAGTATAACACAGCAAAGGTTTTGCAAAGAAACAAAAGTGAAAAGAACCAAATTTAAAACTCAAATGTTGTTTTAATTTACTTTACACTGTTCTGACAATTATGATCAAGATATTTTCTGTGATCAAAATAAAAAGGAAGAAATGATGTAATTGGTATCAAAATTTTGCATACTTTTAAGTTAAGCTATTATTTGTTTGCAATGTCTAGTGGGGCCATATAAAGCAAAACTAAGCCACTGTCGACCCACGCGAACAAAAATAACCGGTCTATATTTTATTGGCTGCTGGTATAATTCTTAGTAGCCTACAATTTTCATCGTGTATTGTGATTTGTGACCACTTGTATTTATTTTAACATGGTCAATTTGGCTTTTCAATGAAATCTGACTTTGGTGAGCTGGTCTGTAGTGTTATGTTGAAAACTTTTTAACACAAAATTTTGTTTTATTTTGACAGAAACTTCTTTTGTTTTCTTTCATGTCAAAAGTTTAGCAATTTGGTTTCGTTATGCTCTTGAAAAAAATATACAGTATGCGTTACGTAATGTTTTTGTTTTTTTCTTGTGTAATTAATTGTCATGTGATATGTCTCTCATCTGCCTTTCTGTTCATTCTTGTGCATTTCATTTTTTTATTCATTGCATGTAGATCAGTTATGTAGCTTCAATTTATGCATAGGATCAGTCATTTTGTCACTTGATAAAGGCTAACATGTGAATGACCGAAAACGTTTCTAATTTTAAGTGTATTTTCACTTTATTGCATTATGTTGAATGCCATGAGGTTGCTAGAATGCTAAGTGGTATTTGTTTATGGTTCAAAAAAATCAGTTTTTTTTACCGAAATTGCATAAAAAATATATGAAATAGGCCTACAGGTTTTATATGATTCTATTTGAATAAGGACCTTCTGATGATCCTCCTTTAGGTGAAACAGGCTGATAGTAATATTCAGATAGTAATAACTATATTTGATATGAAATACAGGAAGTATTATATCATGAAGTGCACAATGAGTAAGATAGTAAGGTCAGCACATGACCATAGATTTCACAAAGAAGAAAAAAAAGCATAAAATGTGTAGAAGAAAAAACGAGTTTGAGAAAACGAGAAAATAAAATGAGGAACTAAAGGTGCGTCTTTAAGATAATCACACTTTGTATTCTGATAACCCTCGCTTAAAACTCTTTCAGTGCCACGCTTTTTGATGAAATTTTCAGGATTGAGCTTGAGCAAAGGCTTTCACTTTGAACTGCTGTATTTTGAGAACCGTAACTGCTAGAAAAAAAATCAAAACATGAAAGTTGTTGCATTTTCAACAGTCTTTTACAGTATGTTTACAAATTTTGTGTATTTTCTTTTTAAAATGCCTTAAATTACTAAAATTTCTGACAAACTACAAAAATTCTGTGTTTTTTTGAGTTTTTTTCGCTTCCGTTTAGATATCTGAAAAAAATCTTCAAACTGCGATAAACTTCACCGGTAGATGTCAGGCAAGTACTACGCTCGTCGCACAAAGGTTGTCACGGAGATATCGACGCATTTTGCGAAGAAAGAAGTGGATATACCTCACTTTGCACAAAAAATGACAGTTTTTTGTAAATAATTGATAATTGCAGAAAAAATTTAAATACAAACCTAGTTATTTCTTTCCACTTTTAGACAAAACAAGTCTTCCTCTTTCTAAAACAGTCAGACTCATGCAGTTTGGCAAACAAAAAGACCAGATTTATCTACTTATCAAATGACATACACACTACTACGTGTATACACGTAGTGAACACTGGTAGTGCTAAGCGAGTTCTCTTGCTTAGATATATTTTGGAGTCAAAATCTCAGGTCTACACTCAGTAGTCTGGCTGCTAGTCAAGCAACTGGAAAGTTTGTAGTTGTTGTTTTGTATTTGATGCACTCAGTGTTCTCTGGCCACACCTGTTTCTAAGTTCTAACTTTTTCACTTCACTAAGGTGTCTGAACACTTCTTTCTGAAGTAAATTACGTGTTCGCAACCTTACCTTCTTGCAGCATTTTTTACACAAGTTCAGTTCAGTTGCTTTTATTCCTGACTATGACCAATGACCAGTGGCGTAGCCAAGGGGGGGGTTTTGGGGGTTACAACCCCCCCCCCCTTTGGCACGCGTGTGACGTCACGATATTGAGAATGATGCTTTCAGTCTAGAAAAAAAATGCCTAATTTTATACAAAACTGCATTAAAAGAGCGAGTTTTGCCAATACCAAACATCTCAGCCAGGAATTAGCAACAAGAAAACATAGAGACTTAGCTTTATTTCCGAAAAATGCAGAAGAAAACATGATCTTATCCTTTTGCTATGCCACCGGACAGCACCATTTTACAGGAATATTCATACCCACATTTTTGTTGAAAATGCTCTCAGAATGCACCAAATTCAAAGTAATTTTTCAAAATTTTCTGGGGGAGGCCCCCCAGGCCCCCCGCCGCTGGGTCGTCAAAACCCCCCCCTTTCGAAATTCCTGGCTACGCTACTGCCAATGACCATCACAACAAAAATAATACACGTTAACATTTGAAAGCCATTATTGAATCATTGAATGACTACAACAACTCAAAGTGCCAGTTCACTCCGACTAGTTAAGAACAGGTGGTTTACTTCTTGCTTTGTTGAAATACTCACGTGACCGCTGTTTAAGCAAGCAAAATCTTTTTTCGAGATTGTGAGACTGTGAGTGTAGACGAAACGAGGTTAAAAACTAGCTTAAGCAAGAATTTCTAAGCAAGAACACTTTCTCGTGTAGACGCACCTTTATGCTGCAGCTATGACTTATCTGCCGTTTTGTTTTCTGGTTCAAACATCTGACAACAAAATCTCCGTCACAACATATTTGACAAGTAGGTTCATTAACCTACTATTATTTATTAACCTATTATTAACCTAACTATTATTAACCTATTATTAACCTACTATTATTATTAACCTATTATTAACCTATTATTAATCTATTATTAACCTATTATTAACCTAACTATTATTAACCTATTATTAACCTATTATTAACCTAACTATTATTAACCTATTATTAACCTATTATTAACCTACTACTTATTATGGCGAGTAACACAATAAGCTACTGCTGTGTGGAAAAACAAATGAGAATAATAAAGTGAGTAATTGTGATAAGTCTGTCAGAGTTGATGGAGGAAAATTGTGATATTAATAACTTAGTCTGTTATCATGTTTGCTTCCTTAAACGGTGATATTTTTCAGACATATGCTAGGCCTGTTTTTTTTCATATACGGTAGGTTACAGTAAAACCTTGTCTTGCAGCCTATGACATTTTCTTAAATCTTATCAGAGTAGCAGATGCTCAAATTAATTTTTAAAAAGTTTACAAAAGAATATTACAGATAATATTATTGGATGTTTTCATTTGATGAGTTAGCTGAAATTTGGTTGTATTAGTCTCCAGTAGCGTTGGCAGGAAGGTCCATGGAATACTTTTGGATCCAGGCCCGAGATAATTTTAGGCACCCGAAACTTTTCCAGAGGACCAGGAAGGTAAAGAAAATGTTGCATTAACTGTTCCCATACTGCATTTTTAGCAATCTTTTGTTTTTAAGGTGCAAACATGTCATTGGTAGAGGGCCCAAATTCGCCTCTCAACTACCCAGGGTGTGCTGTTATCAAAAAAATACCTATAGACAGAAAAGGTACATATAAAAGTAAGTAAAGTGTAGGCCTTTAGCAAAAGAAAGAACTTACGTTATACGGTACATCCAGCAGAGAAGAGAAAGGCGATTTGCTTAGTCTTTAGAAAGGTTCATTTTTGAAAAGATAATAATAACCATACCGAAGTTCATAGAAACTGCGCACAATCATAAAATCATTGCGCTTTGAAAAGGCCTCCATTGACACAGATGAGACTTATCTTCAAAAGGAGCAACTTGTGAGGCAAGAAAACACACTGCAAGGAAATCGTTTTTTTTTTCTAACTTGAAATCCATCTGCAGTAAAATTTTATCACAAAATTTTAGTCGATCTCATTTATGATCTGCTAAATGTCTTTTCATGTCTGGATGCTTATGCATTATTACACAAACAAATGATTAGCATTTAGTTAAATAAACTTTTTCGGTTTTATTAACTTACTTTGCATTAAACATATTTTCCAGAAGGAAATTTTGAAAAACTACTATGCTTTCCTTTTATTGTTCTGCTTGAGCGTGAGGTAATGTGCAAAAATATGGAAGCAACGATAACATTCCATTAAAATTTTCTTAACTCTGTGCCAATCCAACTTTGTCAAACAGTCTTGCCTTGTACAAATTTGTTTAAGCTACTACACATTTCCGCAACGGAGTAGCCTATACTATTTAATTAGTCATGTGTTTCTGTGCATTGCAACGTCATTTTGTGAATTGTTTATATGAACTGGATAATAATTAGCCTTGGTAAGTCTTCTAAGGCTCTTTGGCAAAAGGTTGAAAGCAAGGTGTTGGTGGTGGACAGCATATGTGTAATTGTGTAACTTTACTTCAAAACAATACATTTAAGGTTAGGCCTAAGCACGATGAAAAAAACAGAAGCGAACAGAAGTAGGTTATTCGAATTTACGACGTTGAAAAATGACAAACAAATGTGATTTGAGGTGAAAAGTTATGGCAGATTAGATTTTGTTCCGACGTTTGTGCATTAATTGTGCTATAAAGTGTTTCAGTTTTAGTAACCGACTTTAAAACATTCCTTTTTTTTAAATCTACAGGAAACAATTTTAGAAGTTAGTATTTTCAATATTAACTGTGTGACCGAGTGATGGGAAAGTTTCATAGACGTTGAAAATATAGGATCTACTGTAAGCTCTCTCCACTGTTCTTAGAAATAAATTTTTAACAATACGCTTGAAAGTGGATGTGTGCTACTGTAAAGATTAGTTTTTTGTCTTCAAACAAAAGCTTCAACCACATCGAAGACGCTTTAAAACTATAAAAAAAATATTTTTGAACATCGCGAAGTCTACATCGAACTCGGTCTCATAATTAAAAACAAAATCAAGTATGCCTATGTCAATAAGTGAACGTACAAGCTAAGTGTCTATAACAAGAGCACTGATCGATTGATTCAATCAATCAATCAGTGCAACTGAATAAAGTAGTGATAAAAATGTAGTAAAATAGTAAGTTTAACCTCAATAAAACTGAAAAACTAACCAAAAAAAATTATGGCGAATGTTTGTTCAGAAATTGTAGGCAACAAGGGTATTTAAAATAAACTGATTCTGTAAAACTGAAGGTCCCTTATGCACCACGTTTCAAACGACAACAGTGACCGTCTTTTTGGCTGTGCATAGGCGTTTTTAAGTCCAACGCATGGAATCATGAAAAGACTTCTTGAAAATCTTAAACAACTTAAAGAAAGGGTCATGTTAGGTATTGGTACCTTCTTAGGGGCAAACGTTCCACATGCGGTAAAATTAGCATTGTTGGTCTTGTTCCTGCCCATTAGCATCCATGCTTTTGCTGAAGGTCAGTAAGGTGACTTTTTTTCTTACAATTTTAACATTCATTGTTGGTACCAATAAAACTTTTTGAATAAACTAGAAAACTAAAGTCAACTCTCTAGGTGCAATTTAGGTGTTGTTAATAATTTGATGAAGGCTGCAAACTTTGATAGTGTTTGCCGTCTGCTAACTTCAAAATCTGATTATTTAAAAAGTTGAGCAACGTGCTATCCATACCGTTAAAACAAGTAGAACAAAAAACAATAGTTTAGATACTTTAAGTTCTTATGTTTTATTGCAAAAAGTTGTAGCTTTTTCAAAGATTACAGAAATGGAACTGATCTAGTAGGTCTAGAATAACATTGAAACCTTGATTTTCAAGTTTGTAATGTTCTTTTGACTAGACGATCAACAAACCGTGGTTGGAATATATTGTGAAGATACTTCTGCAATAGCCATAGCAAGAGTGTCGTGCAATGATTCTGACAAACTGATCCACGTGATTGAAGCAAACTATGGAAGATCCGATTCAACAACGTAAGATTTGTTACAAAATGCGTGGACGTATTTCGGTTTCAGTTATTGGCAATTTTGCTTTTATAAAAACGGGATTAAATGTGAATAAATAATTTCGATGGCAACATTAAACCTGATAATCACGTTCAGATTAAGTTAAACAAATACAACACAAAAGAATATATTTACAAGTAATGTAACTATATGTTTAGAAGTGATTTACAAAGTCCTAGCATAGAAAATCAAATTACAACATTACTTACGCGAAAACGTATGAATATGCCAACAACCTACTACTGTGAAGAAAGGCGTTCTTCCCGGCTATCAGCACAAGGCTGATTACTCACTAGCACAGCGAGCTGCAGTGACGCTTCGCTAACCAGAACGGTGTAGCTTCCACGCCAGCCATTGAGACCTCCAATTAAACGTTTAAGTTATTTTGGCAGCCGATTGTAGCATCGAATAGACAGCGATAGACACGTGTTTCGCCCATGAGGCTGGGCTCATCAGTATCGCACCGTGGCAAGAATAGTGGCAAGAATACGGTGCGATACTGATGAGCCCAGCCTCATGGGCGAAACACGTGTCTATCGCTGTCTATTCGATGCTACAATCGGCTGCCAAAATAACTTAAACCTACTACTGTATGTAACGTTTAATAAGCTATTTCAACACTAATTACAGATGAAATACTTGATTTTTTACGTTTTTCAATGATACCGGTTTTTCTTTCGTATAAATTACCTATAATGTAACCTACTTGTACATTTAGCTTTCAACTTTTAGTTGGACAAAGTAAGAGTGTAGGCTTTGCAGTCTAGGATTCATTTATCAAAAGTTGACTATTTAATCCTAAGATTTCATTTCCCAACCATGTCTTGAGTGCCCACTGCCTATCCCTTTGAAGTATCAAATATAAAGCAAACAAATGCAGAGTGTTTTACTGCTTGATTGACGTTTGAAATGAAGATTGTCTGAGCTACACTGTAGTCTGCAATACACCATTGCAAAAACATGCATGTACTGCAATTGCAGCATAAGGTTGTTCAACCAAGGCAATTATAGAGTATAATTAAACAATGGCTTCTGCTACAGCAGTAAATGCAAAGAATCTGTTATAGAAAAGCGTTAAAAAGTGTTTTGTTTGAGGCTACGCTAAATAAGACCATGAAAACTTGTTTGTACTCCATGGAAGTAACAAATAATCAAAAAATTAAACATCCAGGTATTAAGCTCAATTGGGAGGCTAACTCTTAAAATTAGCTCGGGTATTAGCCCAGTTATAAATATTAACCGTTTAACCGGCTCGGTGCTTAGTGTTTAAAGCGTCTGCCTTTGAATAGATAGACATGCATTTGCTGCTCCATTGAGTCCTACCAAAGACTTTATAAGCGTAGGGGAAGGTGAGGTAAGTTGAGCCAGTGGGTAAGTTGAGCCACCCCCCGTAACTCGAAAAATAAAAATCGCATCAACTTTCTACTGCCACCTACCTGACCGTTTATCTTATATGGAGCTGTTCTGTAAAGATTATAGGTCTTTGTCTTGTAGAAAGACAGAAAAACTGTTTTTAGTGATTTTGGGAAGTTTTTTGAACTTTTTAAAAAAAAATATTTTTTTAGTTTTACAAAATGTCTATGGCATTCACCAGTATTGATATGTCTAACAGTAATCACTAATGTTAGCTTATTCAAAAACTATTAAAGTGAGGTTGCTAGCTCATATATGACTGGCGAAATTCCCGTTTAACTTTTAATGGCGGCCTTGAGGTAAGTTGAGCCAGTGATGTACAGGTAAGTTGAGCCGGTGGCTCAACTTACCTCACTTCAGCTCCAGTGTTAAGTGATGATATATGTAGTCATTAAATAGATAACAAAGTGTATTTTACTCTTTAATAGTCTAAATCTCTGGAAAAAATAATTTGTCCATTGGTCTATTGAAGTTTAAATTTATTTGTAGTGTAACTTGCAGCCTACTAGCAACATGCAAGGGAAAACCCGACTTGTGCATTACATTGGTAAAATCGAATGCTTCAATGAAGATGGAGTAATTGAGGCCAACTTTTTAAGAAAAGTGCCTGGAAAGTCCGAGGAAAAGTTGTCCTTTGTCTTTAAAGCAGACGATGAGTGTGCTTTTCTTAAAGAGGATGTCGTTAAAGCTTCCTCACACGACCAGTTGGAGAAACTTTCTGCCGTCAGCAGAAATTCCGGTTTCCATGCTCTCTTGATCAGTGGCATATGGAATAAGTTTAGATCTGACAGACAACGGAAATTGATTTAGAAAATTCACATTTGGAGGTTTATTTAATCAGGATTGTGTAATAATTCATCGTTTTATTTTCTGTTCTGCAGGTCAGTTGACACGATCTGCTAGTACTACATTGATTCAACGTCTGTTGACGTTTGATCAACAAAAAAGTGGCAGATTTGTCGGCCGGGAAGTGCGCAATTTCACAATCGAACAGTCACAACCAGGCCCGGATTTAGGGGGGAAGAGGGGGCAGGTTCCCCGGGCCCCCCGACTTTTGAAGGGCCCCCCTACGTGGAAAAAAATGTGATTTTGTGTTATTTTTTCTTCCTTTCAGCCTTTGAAGTTTCTGCAAAATGCTGTGCAGTGCTGGATTGATGCTACTGTAGACGCAGAGGTGGTTTTTCGCGCCGTAGGCTTAAAAAAAAATTTTGCAGGGGGCCCCCCGATCTAAAAGTGCCCCGGGCCCCCATCAGCTAAATCCGCCCCTGGTCACAACAAAATAAATTTATCCTTTTACATGTTGTTCTTTCTTCCTGGTAGCAGCTATGTATTAACTGCTACCCAACCTGTCTTCTTTCTAACTTTCGACTCAGGTTCCACATGTGTTGAGTTAAGATTGTATATTGTCAAAAAGAGACGTTCAATTGTGATGTGGAATAGTCACTGCACACTCTCATACGTCCGTCCAATAGATTTATCACATCGTAAAAGGCCGAACCACGTTTTTGCCAAGCAGCAAAACACGAGTTAGTGAATAGAGAAAAAATAATGAGAGATTGTCGCTCAAGCATGACAGTGCATCGCAATGATGACGTCACCATTGCGTCACAGTCCATGTTACAATTCGGGACAAATATCTGGGCAATAATTTCGTGAACATATGTATTGCATAGCATTTTATAATGTAGGCTACCATCGCTACAGCTTTTGTTATTGAACAAAAACGAGTGGCTCAACTTTCCTCACACCCCGGCTCAACTTACCACGTGGGGTAGGTAAGTTGAGCCAAAATGACGTAATATTTAAAACATGTTTTTTTTTAATATTCTTATGAGTTTTCAAAAATTTTTTTTTGTTAAATTAAGGCCAAAGCATCAACCATTATGCTGCCACTTTCATTTTTATTGTAAACCAAGCGGTTTTCTTAGTAGAAGCGTTTAAGTAAAAAGTGGCTCAACTTACCTCATCTTCCCCTACAGTTCAGCAAACGAATGTATTCACAGTAATATTGTACTACCACTAGGTTGAACTTCTATACATTATGTTGGCACTTTGCCTATACTGTCTACTTTGTACAGCACAGCGCTGATCGCAACGTAGGCTACTACCTATCTGTGATGGATAAAGCGCCATACAAGAACACACATAATGGTTATAATCGAACGACCCAAATATAATAAAAAACAAAATAACTTAAACGTTTAATTGGAGGTCTCTATGGCTAGCGTGGAAGCTACACCGTTCTGGTTAGCGAAGCGTTACTGCTGCTCGCTGTGCTAGTGAGTAATCAGCCTTGTGCTGATAGCCGGGAAGAACGCCCTTCTTCACATAACCCACCCCAGGCACCTGCTGGTTTTGTTGGCTCTTTCTTTCCACAAAGATAAGAGTTAAACTGACTGGTAAAGCGGCGGTCGATTACTCAAGTGGCAAGAATACGGTGCGATACTGATGAGCCCAGCCTCATGGGCGAAACACGTGTCTATCGCTGTCTATTCGATGCTACAATCGGCTGCCAAAATAACATAAAAAACAAATGTAAGTTTCAGTTTACGACTTTTTATATCAAGCACAATGTATGGCTACGTTTATGCCAAAAAAGAAATGTGTTACAAAAGTTTCGAAAATTAATTACCTGTATAGATTCTGGCTTGAATCAAACTTAAAATATTTGACAAATATGTGAGCCCAAAATTGACCTGAGTCCAACTTACAACTCTGCATAGACTACCTCAAAGTTATTAAGCAGCAACTACGTATTTTTAGAAGTAGTCTTCATTAGATTATTTTGGCAGATGCCCAAACGCCGAAGGAGCACCCAACACAGCCAACTGCCACAATCATAACTCTTTCATTCTGATAAATGAAAGTTGTCATCTCAAACTAAACTGCAATGTTTCATTGGACTACATGACATTAGAAGATGCTTGTCCCATGCATCGCAAATATCTCAACATTACGTACAGATGCATGTCACAAAGTGGTGAGTTAATGATTATTTACAATTATGATAATGTCACGTTTTATTAACACTATTTGTCCCTTTGGTGAGATATATGCACAGCTAGCAACCAAATATTCTTGATATAAATTGCAGTATTCGCATTGCAATACAGCTACAAATTGCATTCGCACAGATGTTTTCCAACTGACGTATTTTGCACAAAACCCATGAAATTATTTACTACAACGTCGTGAATTACATAAATAAAATGTTTTTTAAATTACATTATTTTTTAAACTAAGAAAATTGCTGTCATAGTTGTTTTTTTGTTTGTCTGTTTTTGAATCTCTATTCTCGGACTGACAAAGCCTTGATTGGTGATGCGCACACTCAGAGAGTCGACCAGCGCCGTGTGATCTTGAGCCGGGCGCGTAACCATTGAGCTAGGGCGGACAACGGTAGTTAACGAGCTATCGGAAAAATCTAGGAAACCGAATGCGATTTATATTCGTAATAATATTATTATCATGTTTTATATTTCGCCCTATGCAATAACATACTGCAAGGTGGACTGCTATCACAAACGCAAACTATAACAAACAACTGCAAGCAGCAAAGCGACATACAGAGTCATCTGCTCCCATTGTTTTGGCGTGCCATCAAATCTTACCGAGACTCAGCACGTGCTTTGGAGGGATGTCAAACTGACATCGCACAGACTCACAGACGTTCTTACCAATCAGGCAGTTATCAACTATTACCAGTCATAAAAGTATTCTCTCAACTGCCCTGTACGTATGGAATGACCAAGAACGTTTATTCATTTTTTTAAAGTTTTTAATTAAATTCTAGAGACCATTTGTGAAGCAAGGATTGTAGCTGATAGGAAGAGATATAGGCTAACTTTGTTGAAAAATGTTAAATGGAAGATAAGACCACATTCAGTTGTGGATTTAGATAGAGACAAATGGGGCAGTCGCCTCGGATCCTCTGTTGGCGAGGCACTCCCTAGTCAAATTACGTACTTACATAGATTTAGGTTATTAAGTTAGTTTGTTTAACTTTTGTGTAACAAAAAATTTTTTTTTTTTAATTAGTTTTAACAGGTAACTCAAGCAAGTCAAAAGGTAATTTAAATTTAACTTTGCATACCGAATCTTCTAAAAAATTGTTACATTTCTCTAATATATCTAACAAACTGCAATTTTAGACTCTAATACAATCTAAAAATAGTCACTAGTCAGTGGCACATTTCAGTAGATTTAGCCTAGCCAGCATGATCTTACATTTGATAGGGCTTGCTATTTTGCAATCATTGCTGGAGAGAATGGCGCGGTGCGATTGCGCTTCAAAGAAGCCATTTTCATAAGTAGACAGAGTCCTAAGATCAAAAACCATGACAAAAGGGAAAAATTAAATCACCTAATCTCTTAATCAACTGATTCGACAAAATTTTACAATGGCATCGCCTGACAATGTCACATAAACTCAACATACAGCAATCCAGACGGCAGCCTTAAGCCAAAAAAAAAAGAACCGCAAAAAACAGCAACACACTGACTCTTAACACCATTTGTCATAGGACATAGCCAGGAAACTGTGTTCCGAAAGCTAATAAACCTCTATTACCACAGCGAACTCGCAGCATCAGGCCAAAACAGGTGGTTAGTATCCACATTGTAAATTTTCCATGATGGATACGTAAAATTAGCTTATTTATTTCCTCCAATGTGCTTATGTCAAAGTTCACCCTTGTTTACTCATTCCATAATCTCAAGCATCAGTAAACAAACGAATTTTGCTTCTCCCATCAGGAAAGGATGTGCATTTTCGCGAAATTGCAAGTATGAAAGTTTTTGCAAATCTGGCACGCTTTCTTTCCACTTTTTTTTTGTTGGATTATGCTATTTTCTTCATCCTTCCAAACGGGAACTACAGATCGAAAGGATCGAAGTGAGAGTTGACATCGCTGATTGTTTTGCGACGAGCTCAGATGTTAACATAGTGGAGTAATGGGAAATATGGGAAATTTTTTACATACAGAATTAGTTGGTCCATTTTGGCATCTACGCTGAGTGTCGGACAAAACGTTTGCATAGTTCTTTAAGGCAGTGTACTTTAATACAGATACCTCCGATAACAAACAAGGCCAATTACAAAATGGCAAATATCCACTCATAAGGATTATTTCTCTCCGTTTCTCTACTGAAAGAGGAAAACCTTAGCATGTCTCAATCTTCATTATGTATTTTGATTTGAAGAATGATGTTCTTTATGTCCCATTGTGCCTGCATAGACATGTTGTCTGGACAGAAGTAGAACCCTTACGAAAGGTACCAAGAATGTTGGACCAACATATTACTAGCTATTTCAGTATTTGGCTTGGGCTACTTCGCGTTTGCGTGAATTTCGAAGTATTCGATCATCAGTTTTACTAAAATGGCAGGGATTCCTACGTAAACTTTTAAACAAAAGCTTCAAAATGTACGAACTACAGTATCATTTAAATAAAATTCTGAATTAGTGCTAACTAAACCTTTTTTTGCCATCATTAACAATACAAAATTAGTAAAACTAACTCCAGTAGCTTAAAATTATTTTAAACCAAGAACATGTTTACATTTACGTTTATTTAGGTTATACTTACCGTATATGGATCTAATTTTGCCCTTTTGATGTGATGCTCTTTGCTAAATTTCTTTTTAACAATTTTTTTTAATGTTTTTTTTTGTGCGTTCCCAAAGTACTGAAGAAGCCGCCTTGACGAGGGCGATAGCTCTACATAAATTTTATTTAGCTGTTGAACCTGGTTGTTTTCATGTACCAAAAGCATAGTCCAGGGGTGGCCAACTTCTTATCGATTGTGATCGACTACAATATTTCGTAATTACCAGCGATCGACACTGCAGCGACCAAGCAGTTTTTTTTTTCCTTTGACTTAACGCCTTTATTGTAAATGCGTTTACATCAATCGCACATTTACTATCGTCAGCACCAAGCAGTATATTCTTGTTTCAGTTAATTTAGTAGTTGGATCAATTTTATAGTTTTCAGTTCATTTACATTACAATTACATGATCAAAATTTTTAATTACATTGCATTTAGGCTACATTGTTTTGAAAATTTTAAATTAGCCTACAGTTATAATTACAAGTAGCCTAGGCTACTTCCAGATGGAATTCATTACACGCTTCAATGGCAAACATGAAATGTTTCAATATTTATATTCATCGAGGTTTAAAAACAAAATGTTTAAAAACGTCTGACATTGAAACCAAATAAAGTGAACCTCATGAATACAGTACGCTACTACGCTTTCAAATACTGGTGCATAAATTCAACTGTATAGTGTAACTTTTTTCTACATAAGTGCAGTTGTTTCAACTTCTTCAATAAAAGTTTCCCCACTTATGACTATTTTTGGTAAGATTACATTTAACTGTCCTTGCCACACATTATTTTATTTGCAGGCGGTACTAACAATGCTCCGACGACATCCCAAGAAATCACCACAGCCACATTATCCCAAGCATTCCGAGTATCTACCTTATCCACATCACCCGTAGCATCCCAAGAAACTAGCATAGTAATGTCAACAACACAACGTGGAGTTCGTGGGGACCCTTTGCAAACAAACCTATCGATTGGCATAGGATCAGCCATTGGCCTGGTTATTGTGATAACAGTCAGCATTGTTATCTACACGAGAAGAAAGAAATCGATGGAATGTTTTTGTTGTGAATCCGACCATCGTCAACAACACAATGATACTTTCACTGAAGCTGAAATTGTTGACAACGTTATTTACAATAATGATGACGTGCCAACTTCTACTGCTAGACCACATGGATTGTCAAATCGAGAACATAATCCCGCTACAACGAACATAAAAGAACTGAGTGTTCAGAACTTGTACAGCGATATTGAATTATCTGGTTCTAGGCCAACAAGTGCTGCTTTTTCACCACGTGAAGCTTCAAATGATCCTCAAGATGCTATTTATGCAAAACCTGACAAAAGACGCCAACACGACAACCAAGATAAGGAAATGGTTTACAACGAATTATATGAGATGGAACGCACTGGAGAAGTTGTGGACAACGTTTTGTATAAAAGTTTAGGTTCAAACAACGACTGAACAACTTGAAAAGACTTCCGTAACACTGAATCTTGCAATCTATCTTTTTTTGGCTCCTCCATATCACAACCTACTGTAAAGTAGAGTAGCCTACGAGAAACCGAAGCAATTGCATTAAACTTGACAAACAAACATAGCCTACTGTAGACTTACATGAATGAGTAAGTGGATTCCAAACCAAATGAAATAATTGATCGATTCTTTATCCTTGGACTGAGCTTATTCGAGAGCTTAATCTTGGCATTTTTGCATACTTGTGTAGAGGCTTTCAACCACAGACGCAAGCCCGGTCGCAAATTTTTTCCCCACAAACTTTCTGTCTCATTTGCATATTTCTGTAAGTGTAGGAAACTGTTTTTATCGATTCATTTTTTCGCGCGGTTTTCAAAGTCGGCGGCCAATTTTCGCCCTCCAGGTCCAAATCTAAACATTGAACTTGAAAAAAAAAACGAAGCCTGGAGACACACCTAGTCACGTCAAGTTTAAAAAAGTTGAGAAAGGAAATTGATTCTGGTCACTCTAAAAGTAAGATTTTCCAAATTGATTAAGAACCCTAACCCATTAACCCTACTTTTTTTGAAAAGCTACTTTTTTTGAAAAGCATCGTAAAAACTAATTTGAAGAAAAATAAATTGACTTCGATTGGCGTTGAACGTTTTTAACACGAACATTAGGCACAAGATTAAACCACTGAACTAAACATGCCAACGAAAAAATGCAGTCACACGGAAATTTACCGCACGCGGTAACCAATAATGACTACACTTACCGAAATATATAAATGAGACAGAAAGTTCGTGGAAAAAAAAAATTCGCAGCCCGGTCATCGAGTTTGACACAGTAAAGTTTCCAATTGTTGTTGAAGCGTTGTCTGTGAATGATTCTATGTAATTGTAGCAGCTGAACGGAGGGCTGTCCTTGAAATGCGTTGTTTTAAGCACTACCCCGAGAGTCGAATCCGCACGCTTGATCTTGCAGTTTCTTTGTTTGTAACGTTAAACTGTGTTCTTTTGTTCGTAACGTCTAGCGCTTAAACCAGGGGTTCCCAACCTTTTTATGTTCTCGTACCACTTAGCCACCACGGATTGTCAACAAGTACCACTATTTTTCAAAACAACTACTTTGATCCAATATTAAATTATTTGCAAGATGATGAATCTGGATGTAAAGTCAGCAAAAGTAGAAAAACTACCAACAAAACATCACAGAGTCCATTACACCACACAGCACAGAACGCATCAGAATAACAAAGAAAAAGACACAACTAAATTTAATGAGATTTGTCTTTTTGTTTATCTTTCACCAGTTGATCGATGCATGGCATAACTTTGCTAATAGCACATCTGAAGTCACGTCCAGGGGCACTTAGTCGGTTTCGATTTTTTGATTTGATGTTCATAAGAATAGAAAATCCCTGCTCGCATTCCCAAGTAGAAGGAAAAATCAGTAGTGGTGGAACAGCGTGGGAAGCTAGCGTTGGGAATGAAGAAGCCATATTAAGCCAGAAGTTTATTGCAGAACATTCTTTGCGTTGTTTTTTTGCTGTCTGATCCTCCTGCATGTCTATCAGTTCCTCTTGTTCCCCTGTACCGACAGGTAGGTCGGTTGGGTCCACTGAGAAAGGGTCTGTGATGTATGGGCACTGGGCAGCTTGGGGTATCTGGAAAGTAATCCTGCAATTCAGCAGTTAGCAGCGAGAGGTGCTGGGTAATTTCTCTGGAAAAGTCATCGCTGATTTCCATTTCAAGGGCTGACAAAAATTTAAACATACCATAGCGCTTGTTTTCCACATTTTTCCTCCATAATTCCAGCGTTCGGATAAAAGCTCCCAGTTTTGAAACAAAGTCTACGACAGTGCAGTTTTGCCCTTGAAATGACAGATTCAAATGATTGAAAGCTTCAAATATATCTGACAAATAAGCCAATCTTGCAATGAATTCCTCGTTCTCCAGATCGTTTTGAAATTCATGGTCTTTCTGTTGGAAAAATAAAAGTAATTCATTCCTCATTTCAGAAAGACGCTTAGTTGTATTTCCTCGAGAGAGCCAGCGCACTTCTGTGTGATAGAGGAGGCAAGTGTGGTCTGAGCCGAGATCTTCAAAAAGAACCTTAAACAATCGAGTATTTAAAGCTGATGTTTTAACAAAATTTACGATTTTGACAACCCTGTTCAAGCACATTAACAACTTTGCAGGAAGAACCTTTGTGCAAAGAGCAAACCTGTGTATGAAACAGTGAACACTTATGACGCGAGGTGACCCAGCTTTGACATGGGCTTGAAATCCAGACTTTCTACCGAGCATAGAGGGAGCCCCATCTGTCATACATCCGACAAGATTTCCCCAATTCAGTTCATTTGCCTTGAAAAAATTATTCAAAGAGTTGAAAATATCTTCCCCTTTTGATGTAGTGGACACCTCATGATTCAACAATAATTCCGTTTTTACAGCATTGTTCTGTGTAAAGCGGACGTAGACAAGCAGTTGGCAGCAGTTTGTGACATCTGTGGATTCATCAAGTTGTAAGGCAAATCCAAAATTTGAATCTCTTACTCCTGCAACCACTTGGTCAGTGATATCATCTGACATTTCCTCGATGCGTCGTTTCACAGTATTGTTAGAAAGCGATACACTATCCAACTTTGCCACTGAATCTTCTTCAATCAAATTTCTGACTAATATCTTTGCTGCTGGCAAAACAAGTGACTCCGCAATGACATGAGCTTTTTTTGTTTTGGGCCACCAGAAGAGATACTTCATAGGATGCCTGCACAATTTCGGCATTATTTCTGTAAAACTGGCCTGTGTGATCCATGCGCTGTCGCTTCACGTTCTCCCCAAGTCGCTCAAAATAACTCTTATCTCGATTCATCTTGCATCTGCATGATTGGACTCAAGATGCCGCTTAAGCAAACTTGTTTTCAAAGCTGCATTTGAAAGGGTTTTCATACAGATCACGCACTGAGGTAAGCTATCTCCACGATGTTGAATAGCACTGAAGCCATACTTAATATAATCTGCGCTATACTTTCGCTTCGACATTTTCAAATATTTAGACAAAAATGTAATGCTGTTCAGGATTCAGCCACTACACGTCGGAAAACCAACATCAGAATAAACGCAATTCTGCAATTACACAGACCACATTGCACACGTAATAGTTTCATCACAGACACCATTAAGTTCGCACAGCAGCATTGTATTAATAACAACGACAGCAGGGAGCAAGATCGACAAAAGTAGCTCACTGAGTGCAGAGAATTTAGTACTGAAAGAAATAAAAGTGTTCGCATGTTTTAGAAACTCAAAATTAAATAATTGTTGCAATAGGTCTACTTTATTTGACAATACTACTACATATCGCATGCAACGGAGAGCTGCTCGCGTACCACCTGAAAAGCTCCCGCGTACCACTAATGGTACGCGTACCACCGGTTGGGAACCCCTGGCTTAAACCAACTGAGATATTGGGGCGGATTCGCTAAAACAATGGAATCCATAATATTTGCCTCAAGGGTTTAATTTTTCTTTTGTACATTTTTTTAATCTTGAAAGACTAAACATTCTGCAGTACAGTACTAAGCAGAGGCGTAGCTAGCACAAAGTTTCGGGAGGGAGACAAATAAAAAATATTGCAAATGTCAGTGAGCTCGGCAACGAGTAAGCGAATCACCCAGACAGTGGTCTGGGAGCCTCTCTCAGAAACTTTTGAAAAAAAAAACCCTCAAAATTGCACATTCTGAGACTACTATCAACCCAAATTAACAGCATACTCTGTTAAATGGTGCTGTAACAGAGGGTGAAATGTTCATTTAAAATATTTCGGAGACAATTGCCCCCTTTGCCCCGCTTGACTACGCCCTTGGTACCAAAACTATATATTACATCGCTGTACGCCTATGCGTTAAAATACAAATAATCATATTAAAATTAGAAAAATCATATTTTGCAAGTGGCACAAATCTCAGCAGGCAAAAGCCAATAGTAATGGACTGTTTAAATTAACCTATCAGTTGGAACTATTTTCTCTTGGTGCTTTGGAAGCAGAGAGAAGGCTTTAAGATTAGGCAACGTAATAGGTTACTTACAATTACATAGCAAAGGTTAAGAAGCTGACGCGACAAAACGAGAACGTTATTCATGGTTATTCTTATTCTCATACGTAGTGCTGTTACAAATTGTGTATGCCGCTATTAACAATGACAAACAGTCAAATAAAATGTCACTGCATAATAGTGCTCATAAGTTGTCAATGAAATTAAATTGCTTCAATAATACCCGATATTACTGTTATGTGACAATTTAATTGTTGGAAAGTTCGAGTTGAATAAATTTTTAAAAACAAAACAACGAAAAAAAGTACAGAACAAAGATAAGCAGGGCTAAACAAAACTTGTTGATGACAATTAAAGCAATCTCTTGAATAATAACATGCGGAACTGTGTTGTTGCGTTTGAGGGATCACGTCACTGTTAGCCTTATACGTAGACCAGTGGGTTAAGCAGTAAATATCCGGCCTTTGATTGTAGTGGTTTGTCATCACAATAGCATATTTATATTTAACCTGCAACAAGTGAATCAGAAAAGCACAAAGTGACAAGAGTGTCTCTTATAGGAGGACCCAGACAGCAAATCCGTCACTTTTGTATTAATTCAACAATGTAAAAATGACGAACTTTGCTGTCTGGGAAGTGACGTGGCCATTTGTCATGATAAGTTATATGTAATTAATTAAATGCAAGAAAGTAATCAACTATCACCATAATGATGAATATTATTATATTGTCAATGATCATTACGTCATCTGATATTCAACAATTTTGTAATGTATGATTTTCACCATCTCCTACAAGTAGGCCTACAGCACTAAGGACAGCCACAACCATTTGTATAAGATATATTGGCTATATAGGTTATATTTAAAGTGGAAAAAGAGGGTTGTTGGCAAACGTGTTCTAAGAATCTAGATGATCCTGCAACAGGCAAGAAGCAGAGGTGTACGGATCAAAGATTTTTTGAAACCTGATCCGATCCTGTTTTTGCTTTTTGAAATCCGGATCCGATCCAGATCCGGCAATTTCTAAATATCTCAGATCCGGATCCGAAGTAATTTCTTGTTGAACATTTTATTAACTTACATTAGTATTTCACCACACGACAGATTCGCACTTTTTGTAAAAGTTGTTTGCAAAATGGATTCATTAAATTCAGTACGTGGCTTATTACTTAGTAGATGTGTGATGCTTACCCTACTATCGTAACGGTAGCGTAGGCTACACCGCTACACCATGCATTACTGGCTGATCACCTCTTACAGCAGTAGGTCTATTGGTCTCTACGTAACAAACATCCTGACTTGAAATGTGTTATCTTTCTTCCTTCAAATGCATAATTGCATACAACATGACACAACCACTATTGTTGCTGAAATAACCATTTAGTGCATAGCAAAGCAATAACAAAAAGATGTTGGCTGTAAGCTTAAAAATGAAATAAAGCCTATCATGATTTATTAACTTAATGTAGGCCTAGTAGCCTACCTTGTAACCCATGCATGTTTGTTTCTGTAACATTAAACATTTTCACCACATATTGCAGAAAACGTGCAACAAGCAAAACCAATGACTAGAATTTTGAAAAACTATGTGATCTCACAACGTCAACTTTGGCCTGACTAAAATTTCAGCGTTGCCACAAAACGCAATGGTTCAAAACTCCGGGTTTGGAAATGTTGCCAGGAGCTCATGAAAAATTTGTATCTCTGTGTAAAAATTTTAAAAATAATTTATGAAAATTTAAGATCCGGGTCCGGTACAAAACAAGAAGATTTGGGTCCGGATCCGGTTCCTGTACACCTCTGGCAAGAAGTGCTCTTTTAAATGCAGACAACTTAAACCAAAATGTAATTCACCGAATGATATTCCAAATGATATCCAGACTATTATCGCAGGCATCAGGACGCTCAGATGATCAAGTCATTGTCACTAAAGTTTGAACGTGGAAATGAAGTTACGTTGCAACAACGTTGGTTGTGGTTAGAACGTTAATTTCACATGTATGCGGTTGGACCTACTACATAAAAGTAACAGTTACGGTATGCAGTTGTGTCAGCTGCAAAGCTGCATTCACGAAACAAAACCACGTTGTAATCGCGTGAGATAAAATATTGTAGGTTTAGAAATGGTATTTCTCTGTTACCAAATTACCACCTTAGCAAAAACGTCTTACTAATGTTACAAACTCGTGTTCTCACAACATTGATTTTAAAGGGATTCAAATTACATTACAAAAGCTTATTTGAGTAGCCTACTAGCTTGTTGCTCTCAAGATTATAAGAGCTAAAAATGCAACGTGCTATGTTTAGGCAATACAACAGGCCAGCTATACCGTAGTCGTAGGCCTACAGTACTTCCATTTTTTTCCGCCGAAACCTCTTATTGTTAAAAGCTCGACTTTGCAAGCAAACACGAGCGAAGAAACGAGAAAACCAAGCAACACTGATTTACCTCTCAAAATGTGCACTTGAGCAGTGCATTTCAAAAACTATTTTCTGTTTAGTGGCTATATGATCATCTAGTGCAGGGGTTCCCAATCTTTTTCACACCGTGGCCTTCTTTGAAAATTTTGAAAAATCAATAGCCCCTCTATTTTTTTCAACCTTTTGAAAATATTAAGAAACGTCATTTTAATTAAAAAACTTGTTTTTACAGTAACCGGTAGTTAGAATGATAAAATGATATAAATACAACACACAATAATCATGATAGTACATTAATTATTTATTACACATGCAGTTAATGTGATGGTTGAGCTTGTTTTTGCTGCCAATGTTTTAATTGCTGGTTTGGTGGTGGAAAGAGCAAGCCGCATGTCATATTGAATATCCAAGACACTGCACTGCTTTGTCTTCAGAAGTTCAGTGATATTTATTAGTCTCACAGCAGCCGCAACTTTTTACAACTTTATATAGAAATGTTATATTATTATTTTTGAAACAACCGGGAATTAAAGACCATTTCATGAAGATTTGGGCAAAATGTACTAGTTTTTTATTAAATTTTAAATTATTTCTTTTGTTATATAGTGTTGGAGTGGACGTAGAGATGATAAATTAAAAAAATTATTATTTTTAAATTTTTCCATGGCCCCCAGGTTGGGAATCCCTGATCTAGTGGGTGGAATAATTGATTGGTTTTGGTTTTGAATCTTTATCCTCGGACTGAAAAAGCCTTGAGAGGTTATTCCTGGTAGTTTTGCATACTTGTGGAGGCTCTTGACGCAGGGTCGGTTACCGTGATTGACAGAGTGAAGTTTTCCGATTGTTGAAATCTTGTTGCCGGAAAAGCAGTCCTGAATGCGTTTCTAAAGCGCACACCCAAGAGTCGAACCAGCGCTGCGTGATCTCGAGGCGGGCGCGCAACCACTGAGCTATCGGGGCGGACAATTCTCAGTCGACAACTCTTCAACATCAAGCGGAAACTTCAATCTGTCAATCTACAATAGATAAGGAATCTTTGAAGTAAAGATTGCATTGTTTTGATTTAATCTTGATCTTCAATGAACCAGTTTTGCTGATATTTCTCATCTCTGGCTACAACGAACCCTTTTTGAACGATTGTGTTGGTCTACGGGTTTAGTGAGACTACATTGATATGTCTAGAAAATACATTTTTACAGAGGAAGTTGCCCCATAAATTGCAATAAAGTAATAATTTTTGTAAGACAAAACCGACAAACATATCACAATGATATTTTAGCAGACAAATTTTCATAAACATATTACAAAATATCCGAGATTCACACAGATTAGTTTCAAGTGATATGTTCAAAGAGGTTGGCGGTGCGTCAGTGGGAAAAGGTGGACTTGTTAAAATTGTTTTAATATGGTCTAAATTTTCAGTCTACTAGTAAAGCACCAACTTTTAACAACGCGTTTTTTTAGCTCTTGGTCTTGCTTTAATTGAAGGTATGAATTTTTGAAAGAGCGGTAACGTCGGACTGGATCTTGTGACTTCCTTCTATAGCGTCCATCCTGCGATGGACTGAGGGGCTTTGTCGAAACAAACCTCAGCCAGAAAAGAAGTAGTTTGTCCCAAAACGCAAAAGGTGTGTTTACAATCCATAGGATTTAGTACAGTTACACTATAGAAAACAAGATATGATATGTGGTATCATTTTCAATTTTTTAAGCTCTTTGGGAAAGTTTTGGACCCCTAAAATTATTCTAGACTCTGGTCTAAAAGCATTCCTTGGACCTCTGTCTAGGCTACTGATGAAGGCGAAGCCAGCACAAAGTTATTTGTACATGTTACTGAGCTCAGCAACAAATTGACGAAATCGAAGCACCCGGAAGGGCGCTGCCCCTCCCCAGAAAGGTTGGCAAAGAAATACCTCAAAATTGCGCATTTTGAGAGTATTTTTAGCCAAAACCAATAGTAAAACTCTGTCAAAAGAAGTAATACAGGTTGACATGCCCATTTAAAATATTTTGGGAGAGGGAGGCAGTTGCCTCTTTTTCTCCCCTGATTACGCTCCTGGATACTGAATATCCATAACCAGGTCATGGAGGTTTCACAAGTGCGTATTAGGATGATGCAAAACAGGGGGTTAAGTTTTTTGTCTCCGATTTTTCGAGTTAGCTTACCAACTTATTTTATTCAGAGGAATGTCTTTTTTACAAAATAATGCGTGTTATTAAAAGAGTAACTTTACCCATTTGCATATGTAATTAGTATTGTATTGTCAGATAATAGTTTTCGCAATTGAAGGATGAAGTTTTTTGAAGAAAAATATTTTTTTTTACCTATTTATAAATCGCACAATAAAACTCCACAATATATGATATGGGTACTGCTAATTTGCATTCATCAAATGCTGGCATTTGCACAACAATCTAACCTCTTAGTGTAATTTATTAAGTTAAGAATCGATTTCGCTATAGTAATAGCATCTTCAGCTAGCACATGTAAAAAAAGAAGAAAATTTGAAAATACGTAAAAACGAACAAATAAAGCAAACTCCGATGTTATCAACACGCATAAAAATTATATTTTAAATAGGTGGTTACATAATATTAAAATCAAAACCTGCAAGCCTAAATCTTAACTGGTGTTCTCCCACGATTTCCAACAATATACTGGTACAAAATTCAAGAAATACATTAACCTGATCATCCGTCTAGTAAATTACAACTTGGTGGTAATTTGATCTGGTTCGGGTTTGTTATTGGTTAGCCAATCAATTAAAATTTAGTTAAACATTTGATAGATAAATAAGTCTAGTACCGCAAAAGATAAAGTAATGATGGACAACAGGTGCAATGTAATACATTTTTTTCTAAATGTAAGCAGTGTACTAAGTCGTGTCACCACTCACAAGTCCCAATTCAGTACAAGCAAATGTACCAAACACAGTAATATCAGAAACGCTTCTTCAAGAATTCCACATTAGGCTATGCGCAACTTTTCTTGGTTGCTAAAAAAAACTATTCACATTGAAGGTATTTTTTAGGGCTGTGGAGTCGGAAGGTTTTTGGCGTAAAAAGACTACTAAGGCTACTCTGACTCCGGCTTAATACAAAATGATGAACAATAGCTTTGTTTTTTGAAATCTTTGTTCAAAATATTGTTTCTTGTTCTCCGCTTTAAAACTTTACTAAAAAGGAGAAGTGTTCGTGCTTGTCAGTTTTTGTGATAGTTGCTGCTCCAATTTCGATCACAACTTGAGTGAACTTAAATTTAAAATTTGTCCGCCCCGTTAGCTCAGTGGTTACGCGCGCGGCTCAAGATCATGCGGCGGTAGATCACTTGGGGTATGAGCTTGAGCAACGCACTTTCAGGACTGCTCTCCATTCAGCGGCACCTAGTGAACGGAGTAATTCCCCGCCAACAACACTTCAACAATCAGAAAACTTCACTCTGCCAATTTCAATAACTGGCCCTGCGTCAAGAGCCTCTACAAGTATGCGAAACTATCAGGAATAACCTATCAAGGCTTTGTCAGTCCGAAGATAAAAGTTCAAAACCATACCAAACCAAAAACATAAAAAAGGACAAAAATTTAAAAAATCTGGCAACCCTCAAAAATCTGGTACCACTGAAGTCAGAGTCGACCAGTTATAAACCAAAAATCTGATATTTTTCACGTTATCCACAACCTTGGTATTTTTGATAAATATGTCTGTAATAGAGAGAAAACATATTTGATAGTGAGTCTAATAGGAATAGATCAAGAGTAAGCATCAATGATATATCCAGTAAGATTGTCCAAAAATGCAAAATATTGATGTGCGGCTCATCTTTAAATAACTATACTTTCAACACAAAATTTTGTGTACGATGTTTTTATGTCGAAAATAATAATTTGAGATGGTGTTACGATAGATTTTTGAATGATGGTTGTTTACATCACCACAGTGCGTAGGTCAAAACATGCAACTGATAAAAATATAGAAATAAAAGAATCTCAAAATTTAATTGTTGAATGTAAAACTGCCTGCAAGATGCTCGAAATGACGTTGGATTTACACGACCTTATAAGGCAAGTGGTTGTGTCTTGGCAAAATGTTAACACTTCATGGATGAGAACAACTAACTCGATAAATGAAAAGTCTTTGCTTGCTTCCAGCTGTCTGTTATATTATATTGAATTCTCAATCAAACCGACTTTACTGCACAAAGTGTGTATTGCTACAATGGACGCAAAATGAAATGATGATATTATTGCTATTTTGACTGTTATTTCGGTTGAGACATGAGTGAACAAGAAGACTGTTGAACCGTAATATCCCGAGATACAGCTACTTCTGAAAATCGTAGTTCAACAAAAGCTTAACATCCAGTTATCAAGCTTTGCTACTGTTGCTAAATCTGACGTCACTAGACATTGAAATAACGTATAATGGTAACTTGTTGGCCGTGTCGCAACCAGAAGACCAAGAAATCATATTTGTTTAGTTTTCCTACTTTATCCACGAATACAAACAGTTGGTAGGCTACTATCGGGTGCTTAGTTAGTAGCTTTGAAGTTTTTAGATCATTTGTTGCATACGATTTGTACAAGTCAAACCTACTGCAGATATACAGTAAGTTTTTGATTTAATCACAACGAAGCTTCATAACAGTTTCTTTTAAAGCAGTGTTGCTTCCTTTCCATGCAAACCAAATTATGTTGTCCCAATTTCCGCTTGACTCTCCCCATTCAGCATTCAGATCAGAGTGGAAGCAACTATTGAACCACCACCCACCTCGGTACACTCCTGTTGTTCCAATAGCACAATTATATCTGCAACACAATTTGATGCATTGATGCTGCTATGGTTCTATAAAGTATCAGACAGTATCTTCTATTTAAATATTTGCAAACGGCTCATGCTTTTAATTTTTAACGTCATCTATGCAAATGAGCAGTGGCGTAAGCAGACCGATATAAATTAGACGTGGTGCCATTTTAAAAATAGCACTCACAATCAAATTACCAGAATCATCATCATCATTATGTTCCTTCCTCGTATTGAGAGTTGGATTTTTACCGGAATACGAGGAAAGAATTAAAGTGCACCTGACAGGTTGGATCCAAGTATAGTAACTTTTTTAAGCATTTCCTAACGCAGAATTATGCTTAACGAAATTTTTAATCTTAACCGCGTAGCTTGACTGGTTAGGGCGTAATTTATATCAAACGACTGCTCCGCAGCGCCACCACGGGCGATATGTGTATTATGCCATTGAATTGGTGCCACTGAATGGAGAGCTGTCCTTGGAATGCATTGCTCAAGCGCACACCCCGAGAGTCAAAGCGGCGTCGCTCGATCAAAGTTTCTTCGTTCATGAGGTCAGACGCCCAACTGAGCTGTCGGGCAGACTCAGATTATATTTTTTAAATTAAAGTGGCCTACCCGCTTTGATCATTTTCGCTGTCCTTGGTCGTGAACCGCTGTTTGTCATGGCTGTGGTCACCAGTCAAACTGTCACCAGCTGTGCCACTGTAGCCTTGAACATGGAGTTTGTACAAATCATCTTCGCCTTCAATCGAAAATGCACTGAAAAGTAAATGTAAGTTATTATTCATCATCTTTTTTTACGTGTCATTGAGCAACTTTCATCTTGATCATCATCACCAACCAGTCATGCCACTGATGGCCAATGAGCAATTTTATTTTACATTAAATTCAACTTTAAATTTAACTGGGAGTCGGCTGCATAGCCAAGTGATGAGAGCCCCGGTTCTACCTTTAAAAGGGTGCTGTTTCAACACTCCCCAAGACTATGTGGCGGTGTCTTTGACAAGATCCTTACCTGTAAAGGTACATCTGAAAGCAGACACAAAGATTGACTTCCTTGCCTCCTGTGCACTTAATCTAAATATTTAACTACCGGTTGTAATCCTGGATACAACAAAACAGTGGGAAGTTCTTACTTGGAAATCGGTTTTCAAGTTTTAATGCTTTATTTTCGATGAGAATTGGTTGTATTGTTTCTAAAAGAAGCAAAAATGTTGGTGTTTCACGACGGCGTCGTAGCTAGTTTTTAAAGTCATTAATCACTTATTGATCTGACAGTTAAAATCTTTGAAATAGCTAACCCCCAACGATTACTCATTTTGTCAATCTGTACTTTGACTTTAAGATTTATTTTATCTATTGCTATCCATATGTGAACCTAGCCTTATGTCTAACCCCATCACTATAGCTTCTACCCTGTCACACTTTTCTGATCTGGCTTGTAAAATCAAGAAAAAAAAATCTGTGAATGGTGAAATATACAACGACGAGCAGTTGATGAAATAGGCTACCGGTATGCGAATAAAAGCTTTCTTACCATGGAAATGTAACCTAAGCCTTGCTTTGACATTGAGTCTTCAGGAGTGTTGTGCGTTGACGGCGTCAACTTTTGTTGACGCTGAGGCTATAGCGCCGTCAGTTTATTTTTTAATTGACGGAAGTGATATCGCCGTCAACTATTTTGCCGATTTTAAGCGTCAAGCGCTATGCGTCATTTAATTTTTCGTTTTCATGGGAAATCTCGTTTCACAATGAGAGTTTCACAATCCGAATTACCCGCTTTCGCGTTGGTTGGAATGGCTACCTGGAATACAAGCGGAAGAAGTTCGCCAAATGGTGATCACTCATACCGTGAGCAATATACAAGAACGAGGGATCAGAGAGAGAAAGCGAAAAATCAATGAATGTCATCGCGGAGGTTGAAGAAACAATGGCTACCTAAAGATATGGCCTGATTTATCACATTTTGCAAAAATTTTCAGATTTTGCTAACTTTGGGCGAATGTTAAAACAAATTTTTTCAAAAATTATATTTTTACGCTTTCTTTTGCTGTTTTCCCCAGATGACACAATAGGTTTTAACATCCTCAGATGTTGAAAAACAAAGAAAATTCGATTTCGAAGATGTTACTCCTGTGGTGTGAAGATGAGTGTTTTTCAACTTACTTTTTCTCATTTGCTACGGCTTCCCCAAAGCAACAAAAAGCTTTTATATCATTAGGAGACAACAAAAAGTAAAAAAATCTCAGAAAATGTCTGTCAAACACCAGCAGTAACTGTAATCAAAATCAGCAAAATGCGACAAATCAGGCCGCATCTCCAGGTGGCCATGAAAAAACTTTATTTTAAGAGCTCTATGCCCTTGAAAACAGCGATGTCGGTGCAGTGGACCTCGTTAAAATATATATGCTAAACCATCACAACACGCTTGGAACAGTGATAGGCTACCTTTCCGAGTAAACGTTTTCAAGACTTGTTTTTGAAATGCAACACACCAATACCATTCAGTGCTGCTGTGGAACGCATGTTTTCACTTGGAAAGGACATTATACGTCCCAAACGCAGCAAATAGTCAGACAAACGTTTTGAAATGCTTGTGTTTCTACAAAGAAATAAGTAATAAACTAAAGTAGCTAATTACGAGTCTTTTATGACATCATAACTAAATTTTGGAATTGAGACTCTCAAGATAAAAACTTCAGGAAACTTAACGCTTTTGAATTTCTTTTGTAAGCTATATTGTAAAATTTAAATTGCGCTTGTTACACTTACAAGTTTTGATTGTAGGCCTATTTTTACAAATTACAACCGATGAAACAAAAGTATTATTTTTTCCCTTTCTTTTCTTGGTTTGGTGGCTGTGCATTTTTAAAATAGTGTTTTCCAAACAATGTTTTATCGATGGATATTTTAAACCTTTCGGTTTTGTCATCGTTTACTTTTGTTGGTGCGAAATTCATATATTTACCTTATCGTTTTCTACATGTTCGCAGCAGCAATAAAAAATAAATTGAACTGAATTGAAATGGAATAATCACTGCTGTTGTCAGTAGCTCAGTTGTACAACATTATTGTCATCCATCAACCGGTCATGTCACTGCTGGCAGAAGGTGCTAACAAAAATTCCAACATATAGGCTACTCTTTTTTGTTGTTCTTAACTTTTCATCCCGGTAATCGTCATCAAAATCATCCTTCCTCCATCTCATCGGTCTTCCCTGGTTGTTTTTGAATAGGTTGCAACCCACTCAATGGCTGTGTTGATCTACATTCTACATATTTCTCTCAGCTCAGTGCCACATTAAGTTGTTTTGATGCTTTTCAGCTAACATCTTTAACCTTTGTTTGTTTTTTTTGAATGGCCTAGTTTATGATATAACTGCTGAAAGTGAACCAACGCAATAAATCACCTATACCAACGTCTTTCCGCTGCAGCTACCACAAAAGGAATATTAGGTACACACAACTCAAGAATATTTTACATTAAACGAAGAAGACGTGTCAAAGGTGTTATTGTCAGGCCAAATGACTTCACCAAAAATAAACTATAACCTAGTAAGCCAATACACATTCTTAGTTTTTAACGTATTATTTTAATACGCTCCTTGGTGTCCGTTAAAAAAAATGTAGCCTCTAAACTTTGCTTTGCGGCGCTACTTCGGCTCTTGGGGTATGAGCTTGAGCAACACATTTCAGGACTGCTCTCCATTCAGCGGAACCTAGTAGATGGAATAATTACACGGTACCAACATTTCAACAATCGGAAACTTCACTATGCCGATGTTGTTAACCGACCCTGCGTCCAAAGCCTCTACTAGTATGCGAAACTACCAGGAATAACCTATCAAGGATTTGTCAGTCCAAGGATAAAGATTCAAAACCAACCAATTACCCCTCCTTTAAATTATTGGTACGGTACATGATCAGTGAAAGAAAAGCTAACGCTTGCGCTTGCTTGCAGTGTTGATAAAAGTTAACTGTTTAGAATTAGAGAGCTGCGTGCCACAGTAGATAAGGGAGACCGGGGAGGGTTGTTACAATTTTCAGTAAATCTAAGATTTATCTTTCAATATTTGCACAAAGTTGCTGAAAATTTTATATAATCTTGCCACATGACCAGTTGTTATAAAGACAACCTCAAAATTTAACAAAGTTATGTTTACAGGAAAATATTTGCATTAATATATCAATGAGTCAGTTGTAACAAGTCACCCCAGTATCGGGGTGACTTATTACATAGATGGGGTGAAATGTTACAATTTCAAATAGGCTGTTTTATTAACTAATTTTTCTAACTAAAATACCTGAAACTGATGGAATACGTTGACACAGCATTCTTGAATTTATTGAACATCCAAATTTAATAGAAAAAATCATGAATAAACAAATAACATCATTATTGACAATGCATTGTCACCAGAATTGCAAACACATTATCTCCATTCAACCATTCATGGTATTTGGCCTCAATAAGGAACTCTTTATTGGTTTTTGGCATGTTTAGGCACAGATACAGCAACAACAGATATTAGTAGAACTTAAAAATGTAATCAACTATTCTAAATAATACAAAATTTGTTATTTGAGTACCAAATTAAGTACTTTTTCCAGTTGAGATGAGCAAGCATTACACTGTGTAACAACTCACCCCAATAGTAGTTGGCTGAATAAGATCAACATATGTCAAACATGTGACACTCAGCTTTAAAATATTTATAATGAATCAAAGGTATTGCACTTCAAGTCTGATTTAACTTTGAAGCCAGTTAAATATCACTCATAGTTTTGTAGCAATAACATTTTCTTAAACAAAGCCAAAATTTACTTTTTATACCCTAAAACAGTTTTTCATCAATAATTTTCTACTGCAGCCTTCAATATGGCTGAAGCTTCGTTTGCACATGGAAACTAAAAACCTGACAAAAACAACTTAATTCCAGCGGTTGGTGAGAACTAAGTTAAAAGGACTGTAACAACCCTCCCTTGTAACAAATCTCCCCGGTCTCCCCTAAATTGAAATAAATACAAGACATAATACAAAGATAAATCGTTAAAGTGTATTATTCAACGGCACAGCCGATTTAAATCACAATCGATTCATTTTTCAATCTTACAACAACCTCTTCACATTTGCTTTTTATATCTACAAGACCAGGTGCTTGTCGAACTAATACCCTATGCGAATGAAACATGGCACATAAATAAAGGAGTAACTTAAAACCTATTTCATGTCAGTATCAGTAAAATTCTTCAGTTTCCAAAAGAAGAAAAAATAATACTCAGCTAATCAGATATTAATCTGGAATAACAGCTCACATAGCCTACCTGTATTGAGCAAAAGCATGATCTCCATCAAAACTCCACAAATCGATCCTCAGCTTGCATCCGCGGTGTGACGTCATGTTATGAATTTTATTAAGACCTTCAAAAAGCATGGTGAATGTACAAATGGTGTTATATCAGAAGCAAGAATAAGTGTAAAGCTATAATAGGAAAAGAAATGTTTGGGAATTTTTTAGCACAAACAAACCCTGTTTTCAATTTCATATTCAATTTTCCAAGATAGTATAAATGAAATGAAAAGTTGTAAACCAAAATGGCTTTTTAGTCGGCTGCTATGAAAAGTTGTGTGTAAGCTAGTGCTAGACATATTTCAGCATTATGTATTAGACCTGTCATTTGGAAATACATTTTTATTTCTACAGTAGGCTATATGTTCTTTTATCATTCAGTTAAATTTCTTCTTATTTTGCGTTGTGATTTACCTGTAAAAGCGTGATACCAAATAAACTCTACCAGTCATGCATCAAAACAACACAAAAGCCTATTTGATCAGTGCGGGTATGAAAAGCAAAATGTTGGCAACGTTTGAAATGATAGACTTGTCAACTTCTACAAACCAAACCAAAATTCTCCATCCAGGTTTCCAAAGCCATTTTTGTAAGCTCTCAAGTTTAGATCAAAGTTTACACTTCCATCTAGTCTTCTCTGAATCACCTGTTACATGACAGTAATAAAAAAATTTCAACAGAGAATCTCACTAATATACCATTATCTTATCAGCCAACATGCAGTAGCCAAATTAATCGATTTATAGCGTTTAGTCACTTTTGAGCAAATCTTTTGATTGACTTTTTGCTGAAATTTGTTCCATTTAGATGCTATTTTTTAAATCATAAACAACAGACATATCTAAGCAACAACACTACATTTAACATTATAAAACAAAAAGCGAAAGTTTGCGGCTGGTCATAACCGTTTTCAAACCTATAAAAGAAATATTGTAAAAAAAATACTGAAGAATCATACGGTATCACAGCAAAAATATGGTCTAACTAAACTATATATTTGAGAAACTGCTTAATTTTCTCACACAAATTATAACTGAAAGATTACGATTTACGCAGCACAAAACGGGTCAAGTATTTGAAAGAGGTAAAATTGATTGTTCAGAGAAGACGTAGGCTATCCAAACAGATTACGCAAGATCAGGGGTCACCAAACTACGGCCAGCGGGCCGGAACCGGCCCGCAAACTGATTTCATCCGGCCCGCCACGTACTACAGCTGCACTACAATTCTGTACATATGTGCTTCCCTTGGCCTTGGCATTAGCAACCGTTTTTGGCTTTGCCTTTTGTGTAATAGAGACTTCTTTGTTAAAAGTGTTCGTTCTTATAGTTCGTTGTTGTATGTTGAATTTGTAAACCTACATTTTTCCACCAGGCAGCCTACATGTTGGTGTTCTGTTTTTATCATTAGGCCACCACAAATAGTGACAGCCTAGGCCAAGTTTGGAAAGATGTAATGTTTTTTCAAGAGCACGATGCCCTCCTAGTGTATCACAGCAGGGGATAACTTTTCCAGCAACCTTTCTATTTTCATCACAACTTTGCTATTCCACCACTGACTTTGTTATATATTGTGCTCAATTCAAGTCAATGGAGATTCTAAATAGTTGTATATCTTTTTGCAATTTGCATCCAGCCCGCAGCATTTAATCTCGCAGCAATCCGGCCCTCATAGAAAAAAGTTTGGTGACCCCTGCGCAAAATGAACAGAAGCACAAAACGAAATAGTGGCACAAACAAAGCAAAAATACGACAAGCACAACACGTGACAATTTAATCAAAAACAATTTATTCAAATTAATTGTTGCTGTTTATAACCAGCTTGCTTTTTGCTTCATTCTAAGCGAAATAAACATTAATCTTCATGCTCTCAAGTAGAGCACATGACAACAAAGCCTGTTAGTGTTTGTTGCATCAAAATTGTGCCAAATCGGTTAAATTGCTTCAATTTCCAACAAACAGTAGGCTAACAACTGATAGTAGGCTATTGCAATTTGCAATAACTGATATTAGCCTACCTTTGTTGCAATTGCAAAGTTTTGAAATGGTATCGCCTACATTTGAAATTGTATGTAGCCTTAAGGTTACCATAACCTCATTGACATTAAAAATTGTTCCATTTTGTTAGAATTTGTTAAATATAATTTGCATAGAAAAAAACTAACGTAAGTTACGTAAACGTGAGTACGCTTACTTGCCATCCTCCATCACAATAAACTTCCTCTCCTGATCGAAGTGTCTGTCTTCCATCCTCCAGGGAGGTCAAGCATGATGAAGGAACGAAATGTCGTTTTAGTGCTAGAAAAATTGTGATCAAGTTTAATTGTAGCCTATCATTTTATCAGGTAGGCTACATACTGCAAACTATTTAAAAACGTTTATTTCACAAAAAAATTGATATTACACAGTTTAAAATACATGTCTTTAGGCCTAGCTAAGCATATTGTCAAATAGGTTTTTTCTTGCCTTACATTGCCACAAATGAGGTATCACAACGATGACATTACAATAACAAGATCTGGTGTTCAACACCAGCAATGTTAGAGACAAAGCCATCTCTAATAAATTTACTTTCATTCAAGTTCTTGTTCTCACTAAACAGCAAGCGTGAGTAGGCTATGCGTCTCATAGGATTTTGTCAATCTAAAGTGTAGACAACATTTATAGCCGACTAATAGCACTTTCCTATATCATTGATTTCAAATAAAAAAGTAAAATGCAAAAAATAATAGAAAATTATGACAATTTTTACGAAAGCATTGTACAGCACTTAGTTATTACTTTTTTTAAAATAACTTCACAAAATTATATAGAATAAGGTTGCTCTTGCTCAATAAATTACTTGCAAATTCTCTTCTAACTTCATCTTCAAAGCTACCAAGTGCACATGAACTTCCTTGCTCGCCTTTTGCACCTTGCCATCCTTTGATTCCAGGAGGACCCGCCTTACCCGGAGCTCCAACATCACCTTTCTCAGCTTTTTTACCCCCTGAAGAGTTTTCTCCACAAACAGTGATTTGCTGACATTCTTGCAGAACGACAAACTCCAACACAATCACCAACAAAAACAAGCTTAAAAGTTTTGTGGCCATGCTCTGAGCTGCGTGTCAAGACTTTATGAGTGAACTCTTAAAAACACATCGCCTACTTTGATGATATTTCATTTATAGAAAAATAAAGAGTACTAGACATCACGTTTTCAATTGCATCGTTAATAATTATAAATAATGTGTTAATAGTTCTTGGAAAGAAAGGATCCATATTCTGTGATATCTTTTTTACTTCTTTTTTGAAAATACCTTCCAGCTTTTGATTTAACTAGGCTATACTTTAAATTTAAAACTCCGGAAACCAACTCGCATTATCTTGAAAGTTTAATCTAGTAAAAAATACATCATGTCATAGATTTGAAGAATTTCTTTATTATTTACTGCTTGTAGGCTTACTAGTGTGTTGTATATAGTGATCACACCACAACCTTAATTCATGCCACAAGGCTCTCGACTCAGCCTTGTGCTGGCGCCAAGTAGATCGCTTCCTCTACACTCAACAGGCTATAATATTATATCATTACCTTGATGTATTTTTTTCAATGCTAAATTCTAACCCTACTCAACAAACACTCTAAAGCAGTCTTTCGACCACTGGTCTACCGTAACAACAAACGTCTCAATAGCCTAGTAGTTTGGGTACCCACCTCTGCGTCGGTTGATATGGGTTTGATTATATCGATCTGGTCATACCAAAATTCTTTTTAAACTGGTACTAAGCATTCCTGCTTGGCACGCAGCAGAGGAGAGAGTTTAAGATTTTTAACTACTTACGTAGCCTACTTCCCCGACTTTATTCGGACCCACTGTTCTCAGGGGATAATCCCGCTCCTCTGCAGACTGAACAAATTGAGTTCGATTTACAAGAATATTCCAAAACCCGGTAGCCTACTTGATTGCGATTGAAGACGTCATCAACGCTAGTCCTGGGAAGGAGCCCAAAATTTTCATCAAACCTTGACAGCAAATAACAAGGGAAATGCTGCTAGAAAAAATCGTTTGGGTTCGTTCTTTTTTTGAACCACGATTCTTCATAAAAATCTTAATTGTATCAAAAAGAGTAAATCTACATTTTTTTAAATTCATTTACAAATGCACGTCTAGTAGCAGGTTTTATCATCGTTAGCCCATACAAGGTTCTGTAAAAAGTTATATTCAATAAAAAAAAAACAATTGAATATATTATCATTAAAAGCACTATAATTCGGATGTAAATGCTGGACAATAAGTAAAGATATGAAGAAAAGACTAGAGGCTGCTGAGATGTGGTTTCTCAGAAGGATGTTGAGGATATCTTGGACTGAAAAGAAGAGTAATGACGAAGTTATGAAATTGGCAAATGCAGAAAGGAGATTACTAACAACAGTTAGAAGGCGTCAGATGCAATTTGTAGGTCATATTCACAGACATGGAGATTTGGAAAAATTAGCTCTATTGGGGATGATACAGGGAAAAAGAAGCAGAGGTCGACAAAGATTAACTTATTTAAACAGCTTGAATCAATGGGCCACAAACACAACAGTTAAAACGAACGATTTTATACGAATGGCTAATGACAGAGAAGTTTGGAAGACCATGATCGCCAACGTCTGTATCAGATCAGGCACATAATCATCATCATAATTCGGGTAGTCTGTGGAATTTTCAGTAGCCTGAAACTTGTGTTTGTATAAGGATGAGATGACGAACTGGCTTTTTTTGTTTCAAACATGTCCAATCAACGTTGAAGTCGACAAAGCTTGAAACAGATTAATTCAACCTAATACTGTAGCTCCATTATGTACAAAGTACAAACTAATTCAATAACATTCGCCTAACTAAAACATAACCATGATACTTTCACATTAATCCGTTGGTTTTCAAACTTCTTTCGGTGCTATGCGCTTGGGAGATGCTGAACTCGAGACGCAGTTATGACAAGTCATGGCAAACCTGTGAGTACGAGGCCTACTAAGCTGCTGACTAATGATTGCATTTTTGAATTATCATTAACAACCTGCTGCCTTAAAAGAATGGGGTTGAACATAAATAGCTTATAGAAAAAATAATAGTTCTTTCATCTTTTTTTTTAGCTAGGTAACCGAATCTTTGTGCGACTCCCTTTGAAATTTCAAACGATGCCGCCACCACGGCATCGCGACGCACAGTTTGAGAACTCATGCATTAATCATCATAAAATGAAAACAATTGAAATAGAAACAAACACATGCTATTGTGCAACCAAATGTTGTTATTTCTTGGTCGAAATGCGTTGATTAATTACATAAGAGAATCAAAAATGATTTTAACAAAATACTTTCGAATGAATTTTGTAACGAAAAAAGGAAAAGTTTCCAATGACGATAAAATACACACGTAAATCGAAAGTATCTGTTTCGGGCATGGAAAAGTGCAATTAGCTTTTATTTTGCTTCTTTAAACCCTTTCATATGTTGCAAGAACAACATGAAATTTTTCCCAAAAAGTTATTTCCCAGTGAATAAAAAAGACACTTTTATAGCACAAAATTACGAAATTACGTTAATATTACGTTTGACAACGTTTCTTCAATAAGCGATGATTTTTAACACTGGTCATGGCAAAGATGAGAATTTAAGAGACGACTGATCACATCATAACAGCCAAGCACGCACCACAACATGCATAACATAAGTTCTCTAATTATTACAGTAGGCTACTTGTTTCTTGAATTATAATCTGTACAAAATGTTGTATTAAAGTTGGTTTTACATTTGAGAAAAATACTACACACAATCAAAGATGCCTTTTGTTCAAAAATCGATATTTGTTCAAAAGCCGATACTTTGCTACAAAGCAACACATTAAATGGTTGTCCTACAAAAAAGAAAAAGAAAATAATGTTACTTTTTCAAACGAATTATATATACACTACTGTATAGATAACTTTCCAGTGGTATAGCCAAAAATAAACTTCTTACAAAGCTGAAACTGTACCAAGCAGCTGCATTTATTTTTCTACTGATTCCATGCAACTTTATGCTTGACATAGACTTTTTTTAACAAACTTTAATTCAATGAATGCATTGTATGTACAAAAACGTGAGAAATATTTACAATATGTACAGTAACCACCAATCACTTGTGTACGATATGTACACATCCAACATAGCTGATATTAAGCTTTCTCTTCCAGAAGTTTGGCATTTTTCAAACAGTTTTTATACTAAAAGCAGCGCAGATTTTGGCAGCCTTTTGATATTGCGTTTTCAAACCAGTAATTTGATACATTAACAATTTTTTTAACTACATATTTACAAACACAAGCGCAACATTAGAACAAAGAACAAGACAAATTTTCCAGTAAGACTAGATTGGAAACTCTGCACAGGATAAACGATATACATTGTGAAACGAAAATTCTGCGATATACACACTATGCAACAAAAACATAAAGCAACGTTATGAGGTATGTACATATTCACTCACAAGCTATCTATAATGGAAGTTGCTATAACATAATTTGTCCAATGTTAGCTTTTGTTAATTTAGCATTAAATTCTTTCTTTTAGTGGTAACTCATGAAATTCAACTGTAGAGGAAAGATTTCTAGTTAATTAGATAGGACGAGAAAACAATCCATTTTTTCATTCAAAAAGAGGCAATAGTTAGTACAAAATGCACGACGTGGCATCATCATCTGACTATGTAACTACCAATCACGCCACAGCAGTTGAATAACGTTTGCTTTATACGTTACCCACAATGCATCAGTCTTCTATTGAACGCAAATACGCATTTTGCACAAAACAACCAAAGATATTCCTTATTGTGAGATTGTCAGTTTAAGTGACCACACCCAAACAACAATAGGCAAAATCTTGAACGTTAAACTGTGATTTCCTGCAAATGTATTCCATTTGCAGATTTGAAAGTACTCGTGAGGTTTATCGCAATAAGAAGGAAATTACTTAAAAGCTTTACTGCGTTGTGCGTCCAAGATGTTCATTAAGAAAGATTTAGCAATTTAAATAACTGGACAACATTTTGGAATGTGATTGATTCAAACGTTCTTCGTTGTTGTAGTTTTAAAAATATCACGCACAACAAATATATTCAACCGCATAAAAGTTTCAGTGTTTCAAACGCAACTATACTACGATATAACTTAGTTTTAAACTGCAACATACAACTTTAAATTTTCGAGAAGTCGTGATTTTTTTACCCTACGCTCCAGTTTCACAAAATACAATTCCCCACAATAGTTGTTTGAAAATAGAGCGTTGTTTATGGGTTGGATCTCGATTGTCGCAATACACTCAAGATATAAAGAACACCACATGTAGCTATATACAATGATCTCGTCTTTTGAAGATATGTTGGTGATAGAAGTGTTTTCAAGCCATAAACTAACGTACATTGCAGGCTATGCAGGTCTTGTTAATTTTCTTCTAAACTGATAGAAGAAAATATAGCCTACGCTAAACAGTTTTGCATACGACTAAGCACTAGCAACACAACTTCACACTTAAGAGCACGCTATGTACAAATTTATGGAGGTTTCAATTTACATGAATCACGTTTACACTTTAATTAACTAGGTGCTGGTGATTCAGCTACTTCAAGGTGTTCAACAAAACAATGCAAAAAATAACCAAAACCACATTTATTGAATGCAGTAGGCTACTTTTATCCCAAGTCGAAAAATTTGTAAAGGCCATTGCATTTTCAAAGGCAAAAAGCACATGATCCACCATTAGATTTCGTATGAAAACAAACACAATTTTCCAACTTCTGGTACGATTCTGACAATAAAAACAACCGTCACCAATGTAGATGAAGTGCTTTGAATGGGAGATAAGCGTTTGTTCGATGCTGGAAATATCCCATGGTTGATCCTGATTGTTGCAATTTGCTTGAGCCAAACGAATCTTTAATGGATGAAGGATCTTATCCTTGAATAAGTAGAGAGACAATATGTAGAAAGTTCTACATTTTTTCACAGTGACGCATACTTGGAACGCAGATCTGTAAATAAACGGCACTGTTTTAAATTGCAATAAAAAAATAATTTTAACGCTCTACAGGACGATGATTTTGGAGCAACTTTTCGTTAAAGGCCAATGCAAGTATCTTGAGCTAAAATGAATCAACAGAGTGGCACCAGAACCACCTGGAGGAAAAATTAACATGGCTTCTTCATCGGGTGCTGTTGGTTGTGACTATCACGTGTGCTATGCTATTTATTAAAAGTTAATCGTACGATGGAGCCCATATAGTAGTGCTCTCAAATTAAAGTTTCCACCAATGATAACTAAAAATATTTAGTTGCTTAAGAAACTAGTTGAGATATTCTTGTGCTATTTTTACTTTGAATTCTAATAATCTGAGATTCATTGCAATTGGAAACCATTGACAAAGAAATTATGGATTTGTTTGCTCTGCACTTAGAAATAAATACTGTAGGAACACACGTGCATAAAGGTCCAGCTATCAGACTTAGCACATGATGAAGAGGAAACATACTTTTTCATGCTACTGTATATATTTTAAAGAAGATGTGGTGAAAGTAACAAAACTAAGTCTGCATTCACCGCGTGCCTTATTAGTCACAAAACAAGGTTCACAGTAAAAGCGGGCCAAGTTCGCTATCAAGCATCGTTTTTTATGTTGATTTTACGACTATTCAAAAATAGTTTAAGACTACGTCAAAACTAACCATAAAAGTTTTTTAGGTTATTATACACTAATCAGTACGGTCATTCTTGTAATAAATAAAAAAAAACAAAAACATGCTGAAGCCTATACAAATTGAACTTTAAAGTAATCATTTAAAATTTTGGTTTGATTCTTTATAGTTGAAATTGGCAGCACGCTGACAGTATTCACCGCGTGCCTTACCAAAGTACTTTGACAAGGTCACCCAATAAACACTACCAATGTAAGCCTTGTCCAAAATTTGATCCTAATTATGCTTAGCTAAAATTTAACATTTTATTGGAGAAAAACTGGTACTTTCTGGGCTTTTGCAAAACTTTTTTACTAGGTTTTTTTTTTAATCATAGCAAATTAAAAGAAATGTTACCGTGGAAGTACGACAAGAAGATGAATAAAGAATGAACTCCTCCAAAGCTAAGAAATAAATCTAATATTCGAAGAAATTAAAACACATCGCTTAGTCAACTAAACTAAAAAACACTGTTCAATCAACTGCATTAAACAATTTAATGAACCTATGCCACAGTTAATGAAGGTATAAGATAATGTGAATAGGTAACCCACATTGTTAATCACACAGCATCAGTCTACTAGTGTCAGTTTTTGATAAAAAAAAATGCATTTCGCTGTTATAGTAAACAACTCAGTAAATAGTTAACTATACGAAAACGACAAACTCTTTAACAACAAAGAGCAAATTATACCAGCTTTAAATTTACGAATTCTTACAACAAAAATCCGAACTTTTGTATGTTGTTCGTTAGTACATTTTTTTTATTAAATTTGCTTTGATAGTTGCATGCATAGACTGCAACGTAAAATAGTAATATCGATACAAAGTTAAGATTTTCTATCAATTTTTTTTTTATCCAGCTCAGAACGAGAGGAATTCTGTTTCATTGCTGTTCAAGTGATGGGGTTGACCTATAGCAGGAATTTGCAAGTACCAGATGATACCCTTGAAGCTACATGACGCCAGTCAAGGGGTAAAGATAAAAATAAAAGATATACGCTTGGTTGCATGGGTTTCCATTTAAAACTATAAGACCACGGTAAGTGTTTTTGAGAGGTTGTTGGCATGTCACATAACGTCATTTTCAAGCTTGTTATTTTCTCTACATATCGGGCCTCTATCGCCAACGTATGCAACGTAATATGAAGATTCTGGGACTTGCTTCCCCTACTCTTGAACTGCAAGTAAAACTAAAAAAATAACCTCTCGTCCGTACGGCGAATATAGACTATTGTGTTTCTTGATTAAAATAATTTTTGATGTTGCGATTAATCTTTTCAAACTAAAGGGCGAAAAAATACCCAAAATGCAAAGCTAGTTAGGTTTGGAGTATAAAACGCATAAATGGAAGGCAAGACCAGAAGAGATATGGCAAAAAATGTCAAGATTATTAAAATCATTTGAAGCCTTTTCGATCACGCCACACGATGAACAGAATTTTGCACATTAGTCCATTTCCAAGAAGATTCATAAATTCTCACGACCAACCAATTGTTCTAAATTTTTTCACAACTGACAAATCAGACGCCAGTCATCGCTTTTTAAACGATTCTGGTAAAAAAATAACATATGAAAACGTTGAAACAATGCAAAATTTTGAACTTGTGTTCTTGTCATTTGTATTGCTTTGTGTGACTTTTATGTCCCCAGGGCAATCCGGATTTAACACAGTTTTGTTTAGTACTTCGAATTTCACGCCCTAGTATACATGATCAATTCCTGGTTAATTATAGAGCAAATTTGTTTCATATTTACGTCTGATCTACATTAACATTCTAACAAAACTGTGAAAATGATTTTTTTACTGGGTCATTAGCGAGAGAGCCAAGAACGAAAAGACAATTCGTTGGCATTGTGAGATGAAGCCAATCAAAACTATTTATTGAGGCGGAAACAAAAGCGATTATGCTAGGAGCTGTATCGGCAACACTCATGAAAACTTCCATCATTTTTCCTTTTTGTTGTACTTATTGATTACGTCAATGCAAGCAAAACAGTAAGTTTTTATCAGTCGCGGTTGTTTGTTGTTATTAAGTTGAAACAAAGGTTATGCTTGCATTGTAATCAAAATCGAGCATGCTGTTTCAGAGAAGCACCACATTGGCAACCACACATCTTATTCGGTGGGAAAACTGAAATAATCAAAATGTACTTTAACTTAAAACACAGTAGGCTAAGCAAAACCTTCACTTCCTGAAGGTGAAGTGATGCAATTGGGCTATGCACCGTCTTTATGTGGTCACTGGTCAATCACATGCATGCCATCAGTTTTTCGTTACTATCAAACAGCATCTCAAAGCATTTAATAGGCATTTATTAAAGCGACTTATTTATGCTTTTTAAAGATTCCTAAAATGGACGGCAGCTTGCACTTAGCAATGATGCGTCCCGCCTTTCGCCCAGACGCCAGACAGAACCGTTTGATTTTGACTCCGTTGGTCAGATGCTGACGACATGACTCAATGGTGCTAGACACCTGCTAGCCTAGACGCATGACATTAAACTTCTGGTCCATCTATGGTTCGTTTTGGCGGCATGTGTAGCCACAACCCACAGACAGCCATCATAAAAATGAACAGTGTTAGCAGGCCTTTCAAAAACTTCTAATCAGTCATTTTGCGTTGATTCAACGTTTGCATACAATAGAAGAACATATTTGCCGGCTGGGGAATGGGCATGGCTTTCAGATGTGAAAAAAATCAAATTTTGTGCATATCCTTTCAAAATTGTGCGATAAGCAGTTACAAATGCCATTGAGTTTAAAATCATTATTAATTTATAAAAATATTAGTTGAACGCTTTTTATTTACACTATAAATTAAAACTCCCATAAAGACAGAATTCTACAAAGTGCATTATAAAATAAACTTTTAACTCTCATTACTTTTGCGAGTCTGTATTATTACACAAATAAAAGTTTGATTGTTTATTGACAAATCAACGCCATTTATACTAACAGCCAATCATTCATATCAAACATAAAGATATTTCAACAAAGTAATTTTAACAAATTATTCTTTCCGTTAATAATAAAATCAAATACTGAAAGTAGGCTAATAAAGCACGAAATAATTCTTAATCCGGCGTCGAGTTATTACAAATTGCAAAATATTTTCTATTTCTATAAACTAGGCGTATAACTTTGGTTTATGTTGCTACAACGATAAAAGCTAGCAAACATGCTTCTGTACTAAATCCAGAGTACTGGTCTAAAATGAAATTTCGGATTAGACAACATCGATTCTTGAGCTTACGGATTCTGTTCTAGAATAAAACATTTAAATTTAACTTAACTTCGTAAGTTAATTAACAAATTCAAACAAATGATATTAAATAACTAAGCACCACCCAACGCAAGATCTAGATTTTTTAACTTGAGTTTTTTCAACAGTCAATTTGAATTATTTTAATCGGTGTTACTGTTTTCGACAATCAACTGAACGATTTCGTCAATAAATAGCTAAAAATATTCGAAAGAGTAACAATTCAGAATATAGCTTTCCACCGGAAGCACCAGTTATTACTAATATCTCATAAGGTTTATTTTTACTTTCTTTATTAAATGCAAAGTCTATCTTCTTGTAACATATTAACATTGCTTTTTCCATTTAGTAAAAAAAAAAATTTCATTGGGGTAGATTTTGCACATAAGTTACGTTACTTTGCATAACATATGTGCCGGTTTTACTTTAAAAAACTCACATAATTGGACAATATCTATTGTAAATTATGTTAAAAATATCTTTTTATATGCGGCAATCTTAATTTTTTTAATAAAATATATATTAATTCATTTAAAAGTAATGAACTGTAAAACAGATTTGGCAAAAATGCGCAAATGTAAGCACGCATTTTATTAACGGTAAAACTACTCACAGTATTTATAACGATTTAATGTAAGTGAGTTATTTTTGCATTATTGTCACGATTAGGCTTAGAAAATAATTTGTTCAATGAAGTGCTTAACGGCTAAAGCAATTAAAAATTAAACTAGCATTAAGACCAAGCTAAAATCACTTTCATACATTCCTGATTTCTCAAAGTCTACGCAAAGTTTGCTTTATTTTGTTGTTAAAATATCTCCTTGTCTTCTTTTCCGATGCCAAGTTTAGCTCAATACTGAAAGAAAATTCGATTGCCTTTGCGTGCATGACGTCAATGCAGTAAATGAATAATTTATCGTTGCCTAGAGAAACAGAGGTCCCAGACGACATATTGTACGTGCCCGCTGTTGTGCGCTAAGGGCCGCAGAGTAAAATTTGTATGACATTTAGGTAGTCTTATCAATTATGCAAAAATCCTCAAAAAGCCGTCGTTGTTTTCACTTGCCTCCCTATTCATCGATCGAAATGCACTTTGATCTGATCAAAACACGCGTTGCTAGTGAAGATAGGGAAGAAATTAGTTTTCTTGCACAACAACATTCAACTATATTTTGACTTAAGATGTTTTTTGTTAACAGGTGAGCAAGTTATCTAAAATCTTAAACGTAATGTTTAGAAGATAACCAAATAACCATTTACAATAAAGGTTACTTACAAATATGTTTTTATGCTTCTTCCATATCTTCAAGGATCATTTTCTTGCATCTTTCTACCAACGACTGTGCTGCCGTTGTTTGTCAGATAGTTGTATCTGCCATCTGTCTGGACATGTGAGCAAAGTGAGTTCCTTTTATAGATAATAGGGCCAACTGGGAGCCCCTTGTCCAGCGAAAGTATAGCCTTTTTTCTTGATTGGGAGACGAGATTTTAATTCTCTTGGGAAAAGAGAGGCACTGTTTTCTTTTTCTTGATAAGAAATGCATATTTTTTACGTTGCAATTGCAATCGCCAGAAAAAAGAATTGGTTTTTGCTTTTACCACAATCAAGTAATTCTAATAATACAATATGTCAGGGTTCTGTCGACTCAGCGGAACAGTGCAGTCACTTTTACGATATAATGTTTTCATTGATAAAAATATAAATTGTTTTGGGGCAAAAAATAATAATAATTAGTTAGTTATTTCCATCACATTCCTCTTTAGACCTAGAATCTTCGAATCTTTTCATACAAGAGACGGTCAATGCTTGGAATCAAATACGGCAATGAAAAAAGAAAATAATAATAATGTTATGGTTTTATTTATTATCACTCTACAACTGTTTAGACTTTAGAGACAGGACACACTATTAATTTTATATCAGATTTGCTATGTCGTCACATTATTACCCGACTTATACTCTCTGCGTTATGCAAGAAAGAGCACAATCGGCACCGTTTTAAGGTCTGTGGTATGACACGACTTGGAATCAATCTCAGATCTACCAGCATCAGAGTCAAAGGCGAAACCCCTAGACCACTGATCTGGCATCACAGTCATAAAGTACAGTAACTACTGCGAGGCGCGCAGTTTTAAAGTCATCTTCTGCAGTACTTTGTCCACACTTCATCCAATGGGTATTATAATAATTACGAAAAAACAGTCAGCAATTCACTGCGCACTGTTTGAAGTTTCAACGTTTGAAATACCTGAATCATAAATGCAGAAAGAGATTGTTTACCAGGTAATACCTGATTAACGTTGAAGTAGATTAGTAACCCAGACAGCAAAATTCGTCATTTTTACATTGATTCAGCGGCTGCAGACGTTGAAAATCTTAATGTTACTTTTTTGTAATCCACTGAGAAGATTCTCTTGCAAACTGTTTGTGCTTGCGAGGTTTACATCTATGTTTCTTTCTCTGTGACGTCACAAAGTCTTGCGTTGCCGTTGCGGAATGCGTAAAATTAATGGAAACGAAAATGAGAAGAAAAATCGATATTATATCTTTAAGTCAGATTGCAATTTCGAAATCCTACCTGCTCACGTTCAGCGCCTTGGGGACCTGTAAGGATCCATATGAGTTCCTGCGTGAATTAAGCTCTTCGATTGGATAGAGTACAACCTTGGGAAAAAGCAATTAACAGTTGTGAGGTCGAATGGGTTCGTTGCAAATGGATTTGTTTTTATTCTTTTGTCACGTGGTTTTGGACTTTGGCATTCTTTTCTAAGAACGATTTTTGAACTTGTGACGTTCGACGATTCCAGATGAAAAGTGATGGCGTTTGCTATGAAAGTACAAATGGAAACAGAAAACTTAAAGTCGAATCTTTTCCAATGTTTTACCGATATTAGACTTCATGAGTGCTTTGACATTCGAACCTTCAATCTCATAAAATTATATCGGGCACAAACTTTTCGCGTAGCTACCTTAATCAAAAATAAAACTATTATACAATACTTCCCAAACAAAACATGATTTTTTAATCGCAAAACTACTCAACAACAAACTTTTGAAAAAGTGGAAAGTTAGCATATTTTCTAAAAGTGGCACGTTTGCTAAAAATGCAGTATTGCTTCTATTTCATGGTAGCAGAGTAGCCAATACCACCACTACTACACTTTGGAATGATTTTTTTTTAAGAAGTGAAGACTAAACGTGGTTGTCAATTCTCGATAGGATATTAGTTCGATTCCCATCAATAACCAGTAGCTATGTTAGAGAAATACTCCAAATGACGAGCAGGAAGCCGGGCACAAGACTTTCCATCCAACCAGGCGCGGATCTAGGAGTTTTTTTTGGGGGGGCCAGAAAATTTGAAAATGAATTAAAAAGTAATAAAGATAAAACAGATATGAACAATCAGTGGCGTAGCCAGGAATTTGGGGAGTTTTGACGGCGTGTTCGTAAAAGGCGACACCCAGCGGCGGGGGGTCTGGAGGGCCTCCCCCAGAAAATTTTGAAAAATTATTTTGAATTTGGTGCATTCTGAGAGCATTTTCAACAAAAATATGGGTAGGCCTATAAATATTCCTGTAAAATGGTGCTGTCCGGTGTCATAGCAAAAGGATAAGATCATGTTTTCTTGGGCATTTTTTCGGTAATAAAGCTAAGTCTCTATGTTTTCTTGTTGCTAATTCCTGGCTGAGATGTTTGGTATTGGCAAAACTTGCTCTTTCAATGCAGTTTCGCTTAAAATTAGGCAAACTTTGTTTTAGAGACATAGAGACTGAAAGCATCATTCTCAATATCGTGACGTCACACGCGTGCCAAAGGGGGGGTTGTAAGTCTGCTGTGGGACTAATATCAGCTGTTTAGAAGCATATCAAACCATTCAACAATTTCTCACAAAATTTCGGGGGGGGCCCGGGCCCCTTGTCCCCCCCCATAAATCCGCGCCTGCATCCAACTATACTATTTCGACCACCACTCCACCAGTCATGTAAGCTGCGATGAAATGGAATGAACCTCTTCAAAGGGCATTTCTGTGATGCCAACCGAACCGAAGAACATCTCCAACCTGGATAGGTAAAAGAATGCAGAAGCTTGAAGAAGACGACTTTTCACAAATCCACAATAAGCTACCATTCCAAACTTACAGTATAGTGAAATGGTGTTTTTTTGGTTAATGTTTTTGCAGAAGGTAAGTTAAGCTTAGTTTATATCATGCCTTCTCGGTCACAACACCCAACAAACTTAAATAAGACAACATGCGCATCTTTTGTTTTGTGTTGGTTTGAATGTAACTAGCCTAAAGACAAATTTCAAGTTTCAAAGTTGTAGTTTAATTTTAAAATAAAATTAGTTCTTGACAATAGAAAGTCATCCTGCTCTGGGTTGATTATTTCCATATGTCCCGTCACCAGATGTTGGTTAGTTTGCACTTGCCATAGTCCAGCTGACGCTGACAGAAGATAAAATTACAAGCCCTCCGACAGTTACTTTCATGAATTTTTTATCAAGACAATGAAACCAGATTAGGAGAGTGTTCTTATTAGCAAGATAAGAGGTTTAAAATAGCCTGTTTCCGAACCATTTTCTTCAAAGTGTTTGAGAAAACAAATTATATCAATAAAATTGATCAAATTTGCTCTTTGTTGAATCATTCCCTGAATAAAATCAGAGCAGGCTACCTTGAAGAAAAGTAAATTAAATGTTTAGGCTATATCAAAATGATATTTTTTGCAGGTTTTCCAAACTGGATTGTTATTTTTGAACAAGCGATTGGAAACACTTTCGATAGAAGCATTATTGTAGGGCGTTCGAGATCGAATAATGGTTTCAAATAGAAGCGTTACAGTCAATATGTCTTTCTTCTCCAATGAATTATTTAAGACATGTAAGTGCTGGATAGTGAGCACTGCAGTACTTTACTGCTTGCTGTCTCAAAGCAGCTCACTAAGCATGTCAATGAAATATTGTAGCCTGCAAAACTTGTAGGCTAGTAGGCTTGCAAATCCCGAATCGAAAAGCTGTTAAACTTTGTTGTAGGCTATAAATGGCTTGCAGAGTATGAAATTTCTTTTGTTTCAATGTATTCAAACTGATCTTTTCTATTTTAAACTAATCAATGCTGAAGAAGCATGCTGCTGCTGAAGCATGAAGACAACTTGCAACTGACGAGAAATAAGTCTCATTGTGTTGGATCTCTTACGTATCTTTTACGTTGAATCACTTAGGCTAATTTCAGCGTAAAATTGATCACATTCCATATTAGCAATGATATGGGACTTCTAGAAGATTCCTGCATTTTCAAGCAGGTAGGCTACAGATTTTCTTAGCCCTTTTTGTTTTGGTGCTAACTTTACTAACTTTATTGTTAGTTAAATTGTAAAAAAAAAAGATTTTATTAAGATGATTGTCTTTGTGGCGGGTCTACGCCATTTATCATCCACCCCAGCAAATCGGGATAATCAAATTATATTATAATTGAGATTGAAGAACAATCTTTTGACTCCCCCAAATACTTTATAGGCCTACTTGAATCAAACACATTTAATAAGACAAGCATGTTTTCTCATGTTTATCAAACTTTAATCTCGGTGAATGAAATACAGCCTATTTCAATTCAAACAAGATAGCTTATAGTCGTACGTAGACTAAAAACTATAACTTAGATATATAAAAACTATAGCCGAAAGTAAAAACTATGATATACGGTAGGCTACTAAGTTAAAAAGAACATTGAAAAGCATTACAGCTACGAAACACAACACGTCAGATGTAGATTTTGCATAAGTTATTTATTTATTTATTTATTCCTACAGGAATCTACCTGAGAAAACTGACAATTTTACGAATATAGCGATGTTTCAAACTCATGTGACCTTGTTCCTAATCAACGGCATGTCCTCATAGTCATTTCTCAGATGGACCATTTGATTATTGCACAGAATTCTTCATTAGTTTCTATTGATTTTTATGAATAGAATAAAGGTTGAAGCGAGGCCACAGCAATCTCTGTAATGAGCAAGAGATTAACAATTCACCGTCTCCTTGAAACGTCCTTGAATATATTTTCACGGGAACCTGTGATAGAGTTTCGATTCAAGCTTTCAAAAGTGTTTCCAAGCGATTTAAAGGCAAGACAATATGAGCACTGATGTTGGGTTTGTCCTACGAAAATAAAAACAGCCTGCTCATGATCAATTGGCTACTGCTCGTTTTTCGGCATTAGTCGTTTATTTACGACCGGATAAAGCAAAAACATTATCAAAAAAGATTTGTTCCAAGCTGTTGTTTGTCGGTGGTAGTATAAGCTAAAAACAAATATATACGGAACAGCTTTTTTAAGAATGGGGTAACAGCTTTTGTTAAGTCTAATTCCGGTTTGAAGGTAGCCTAGTACTCTTTGTCATAAATAAGCTATCTGTTGCAAGTGTTCATCTAATATTCCCTCTTAAAAATTTTTAAATTAATGAGTAGGCTACATTAGTTCAAAAATTTAAGGATTTTTCAGAAAAAATCCTTAGGCGGCCATAGCCCATATAGCATTTGACAAATAGTTGTAGAAATATATCTTACTTAGGCTTTCTTCGTTGTATTTCTCTTTGATTATATCGTTACATTGTGAATCAACCATTCGCTTTCAATGTAGAAGTTTAATGGAGCTATGTGCAAATGGCACAAATATGTTAGTCGTGTAATGACAATTTTTCATAAACTCAAAATCGGTGCCCATGATTGTTGGGAAAGTAGACTTCCAAAAATGATTACGTTATTAATTTTCTCACAGCTTTGGGTCATGGTTTGGGAACCCATTGTTGATAATTTTAAACAAGCCTTGTTTAAGATCATCTACGTAATGATGGGTAATGATTCAAAATAATAATAATGTTAGTATTTATATAGCGCTGTATCCATCGCAGAATGCGTTGCTCTTCAGCGCTTTACAAAACAAACAGTTTCAATGCAGCCGTATAGAGGCGCAACTGAGTACATTATTACCCGAATCCACTCCATTGCCCAGTGCCAAGCAGGAATTAGATTCATTACCATTTTAAAAAAATCTTTGATATGACTCGACAAGGTATTGACCCCATGCCTACCGATTCAGAGGCGGGCGCTGCGTTATCTAGTTACGTATAGCTTATATTACAGTAAGAGATGATTTACAGTAAAGAAACAATGATGCAAATATACGATCTAAGACTATACTACATTCTTGTGTAATCTATTTATTTAAACAAAGATTGGACGTTACGTAAATCCATCAGCAACATTCTTATTTCAATGTTATTGATTGCAGTCAGATAATATGCACCAATATAAACAGAATATATGTCTATATGTGTAACGCTACGAAATGAGAAACTGAAGCTAAAAGTCGTTTATTTTCAGCATTATGAATGATGATATGTGGGCTTGATTACTATGTTTTTCTATTCGAAGTGAAATGGAAGAAGCTTGGGCAACGCTTTCATAAGACTAATGTGTATTAACTTTAGTTCCAAAGATGTATCACAATATTCTTTTTTGCAAACGTGAAGCTTTTAGTTCAACAAAGCTATAGAAGTGAAAACATAAAAAATTGCATTGCCTTATGACGAATCTCTTTAACAAATAAAGACGTTTCTTAGAGTAATCAATATTCTTTTAACTTGCAAAACTTTTTTTTAACTTTTATAGCGTGTGACGTAGTGTCTCGTCATGGAATTTTTTTTGTAGTGCCCACGATATATCGTATCATGGCATGGTCTCATTACAAAGCGCTGTGCATGCACGTCACCTTGTCGTCACACTGAACGTTTATTCTCTATCTCTGCGTCTCTGAAATTAGTATTTTCGTAATTAAAAAAACATTATTCAAAATTTAACGCCGCCTCTACTCCTCAAATGTTTTATATTCTTGTGAAGTAGACGGTTATTATAAAAAAATATCCTGATTGCCTAATTATTTCTTTACAACTAACCCTAACCATTTAACATTTCCGCACCTCCTAAGAACAACTCTCGCACTCCTAGGGGGTGCGAGCATCCCCGGTTAAGAACCCTTGTTGTAGAATGTAGAGGGTTTGAATCACTTACGCAGGCCCACCACCGAAATTGACAGAGTGAAGTTTCCGATTGTTGAAGTGTTGTTGGCGGTAAATTTTTCAACGATGAAGTGCTACTGAATAGAGAGCAGTCCTTAGAATGCGTTTCACAAACGCACACCCCGAGAGTCAAACCAGCGCTGCTTGATCGTGAAGCTTCGTCGTTCACGAAGTCACGCGTTAACCAACTGAGCTATCGGTGTAGGCCTAAAATTAATTATGAAAACAAAACTCGGATTTGTATGTTTCAGACAGAGCTGTAGAGTTGGGTTAAAAATGTGGAACTCCGACTGCTCGGTTTATAACTGCCCAACTCCGATTTCAGTGCTGCCAGATTGTTTATGATTGCCAGATTTTTTCTCAATTTTTGTTGATTTTTATTGTTTTCAAATTTAATTTCACTTAAGTTGTAATCAAGGTTGATTGAAAAGGCGACTTTCACAAATACTGACAAGAAGAAACACTTCTAGTTTCTGGCAACTTTTTAGAACACAATAGCCTACGGAGAGCAAAAACAACACTTTGAAAAAGATTACAAAAAAACTTTAGTGTTCATCGTTTTCTATCAGGCTGGAGTCCGGAGCAGTAGGCCTACTTCAGAGATCCCTGGTCCAGAGTCGGCCCTTTTTTCAACTACTCCGAGGCCTGACACGTATAATTACTTTCGCCTTTGACTCCACACCCTAGTTTCAGATTTTTTACGGTTGCCTAACCACAGTTTGTTATTATTGGCTGGTTGTCTACAAATCCGGGTTCATTTTGCCTGTCACTATGACGTTTCTTATGATGTCGTAAATAAGAAGTCATCATATTGTAGCCATTAAACTGAATTTCAAACTGAACAATTTATTAATAGCTGCAGCTTCAATAAAAAAGGAGTCTAAGCTGGTGAAAGTTGACCAATGACCATGCAAAATTGCGAAAAATAGTTCCGCACTGTAAAGCAGTGATTTAGGCCAGAAATAAAATTTCAAGGATTTTAAAGAAGCAATATTTTATTTGGTAAAATAAAATTAATTTGAATAGGCCTTGAACAGGTCCTGTTGTGTGTCGCCTCAAAACATAGCATAAACAATCTTTCTTCCCCCTCCCATTTAAGTTTTATTTGTGTTCCGATGAGTGGATTGTGTCCGTTGCCTCAAGCAAAAATCCCGAAAGCTGATGAATTCGTGTCCAGTGCTGCTTGATCTTGTGGTAGGCCTATCTTCATGCACAAAGTTAGGCTCTTGACCAACTGAGCCATCGGAGTTGACAATAGGAAGTTCAAGTTCATAAGTCATGTCGTAGGCTACAAATAGGCCAGTGTCCTTGCAAGTCAACTTTAAAAACCAACAATTTATTTCGGAATTATTTTTCTCTTCCAAATCGAACATTTTGCATCTCTTTGAAAATTGTATTTTGTTCTTGTGCGCACTGAACTTATTTCTCAGTGTTAAACTCATGTTAAATATTTTTAATTTTTTCTTGGTTGATTGCTTGAGGGAATCTTTATCCTCGAACATAGAAAGCTTCTTGGAGAGTTTAATCCTGGTGGTTTCCCATAGATGCTTAGTGTAGCCTAGAGGTTTTGAACCACTGACGCAGGCACGGTCACCGAGTTTGACCGTTGCAACCGAATATTATTTCCGTGGTAACGGTTTGACAGAGTAAAGATTCCGATTGATGAAGTGTTGCTGTCTGTGAATTATTCTATCCACTACGTGCGGCTGAATGGAGAGCTGTCCTTGATATGCGTTGCTCAAGCGCACACCCGAGAGTCGAACCAGCGCCGCTCGATCTTGAAGTTTCTTTGAGAAGTCTGACACTTAACCAGTTAATTTGACGCAGTTGGCATCATCTCGAATAGGCTACATCCTTACCAAAGCAAGTTGGTCAACATTTATAGGTTAATTGGCCTACGGGTGTGCTTGATAATTATATTCTAGAAGATAAAACAAAAGAAAGTGCAAAAAGCTAACAAATAGGACAAAAGCTGTCAAAAAAATTATGAAGGCAAGCTCTCTACGACTAGGTTTTTTGTTGAAATTGTTGCTTTTTGACACCTCAAACTGTTATGGCTTGTTGTCCACAAGGGTATCTCTTAAAAAAAATTATCAAAACATTTTGTTGCCACCTTTTATTTTTCTTGGTGCACCATAACAGTGATAGCCTAGATTGATTAATAGATATTTTACTTTGAGGTTGCGCTTTATTATGTGACATAGACCTACTGCACTGAGCCTCAAAAATGTGCGATGGAAATGTAGCCTAAGCCTATTGTAGTTTTATTAATGTTTAAAATTAACCTAATTTTTTTTTATTATTCAGCTGACCACATTAGTCGCGCGTGATCAACTGGTTGGTTGGATTTAAATCTTTATCCCCGGACTGACAAAGCCTGATAGGTTATACCTGGTAGTTCACATAGGCTAGGCCTACTTGTAGAGGCCGCTTACCGATTGGCAGAGTGAAGTTTTCCGATTATTGAAGTGTTGTTGCCCGGGAATTATTCCATTCACTAGGTGCCGCTGAATGGAGAGCAATCTTGAAAGTGCGTTGCTCAAGCGCACACCCCGAGAGTCTAACCAGCGCTGCGTGATCTTGAGCCGAGCGGGTAAGGGACTGAGCTAAGGCTATCAACTAGCCTAGTTGGATTGACTTTACGAGCTTTCCTTATTTCAATCAATCAATCAACCATTGTATTTTTCGTCATTAACGCGTCCGGGACGAAAAAGATACGGTAGGCCTACTAACTACAAAAATCGATATAAATTAAACCTACCAGCACGTTAACGAACGGGAAAAGGTGGCAAAAAACATCTGCACTGTTATCATGTCAGAAGTAGGCTAGAGATTGAAGTAACTTTTCATTGAAGTGGAAATTGCCTCGTGGTAGCCTAATTTTATTCGCTATAGCCTAATTATTCTGCTGAAAGTGTAGCCTAGGCCATAGCCTAGGCCAGGGGCGGCACCAGCCAAAAATGAGTGGGGTGGACAAAAATATTTCGAGGTAAAATGCTACCGTAAAATATGGTCACTTAGATTACCGATTGCGAAGTGATTCACTGCAGCTCGGTTGTGAAATTTATTGAAAAATAAACAAAGGAAATTGAAAGGGGGTAAAAGCTTGTCTTCCATAGAGCGCACTCTAAATTGTGAACAAAAGAATAGAATGGGGCCAAACGCTACCGGTACTATACATTTCCTATGCCGCTATGCGGTTCATGGAATTGCCGACTACGATCTTGATGTTAGCAAGCTTGTCGTTATTTTATGTCATGGAGCTACTACAATGATAGGCGGCCTCATAAAAATTTATTGGGTGGCCCCTTAAACAGAATTTTAAAAAACTTAGCTATTACCTAATTCCTACCCAATAATACCAATAGCCATAGGTTAAGAATCACTGCACTAAAGTTTTATTTTGCGCTCCCAGGTCCAGGTCAGTTTAAAAGGTTCCACCAAATTTGGAAGATTAGTGTTATCGGCAATGTCTCGCTCACTGCTGATCTGCACCAGATGTTCAAGTCTTTGTGATGACATGGCAGGTCGCAGATAATTGTTTATTGTCTTAACTTTGCTGTGGTTACGTTCGCAAGATGCCACAGTCATGCGCAAAGTAGCAACAGTAACAATAATTTGAAACAAATCGCTGTACAAATGATTTAGGCTAAGATCGTTTTGTCCACACAATTTCAAAAGTGAAGACAAACACAACCACGCGGTCTTGGTCGATCCACTTTGGTGCTTTTTAAATTCTAGTTTCCGCTTGTGACAATTATAACTTAGCTGACCTCAAAAAAAGAAGATCCTATTGCTGCCCAACCTGATTTTCATCCAAATTATAAAATTTGACTAAATATTCAACTTTAGGCAAATTTGATGGAGACATGTGCGTGAAATAAAATGCAGCTGCATTTGATATTGATTCACATGCTTGATCCGAGTAACGCTTTATAAGTTCATTTAGCATTCTATCAAAGGGTAAAGAAAAATCTCTTCTTAACTTTTCTGTGATGGATTCAGATTCACTCCACGGAAGACTGTTGCAACCTATCAATAATATCTGACCATCTCGGAAATGGTTTGGTGGGTAGCGGCATCGCTTAGCCGGCGTGGTGGTTTTTTCACTGGTAATTTGATTTCGATCCACAAACAGCGATGAGTTGAAAACCAATTTGTTAAAATCTTCCTCTGATCGCAGTGAGTCAAATGCTCTTGTCAAGTCGTTGATAGCAGCAACCCCAGTGGTGAGATCCATTTTTTCACGTTTTAAATAACCTGAAGCATGTTTATTTAACGAAAAGCATTTATGAGCAGTGTTGGGCGCGATAACTCATTTTTCAGTTAAGCGATAACGATAATCGATAAACGAAAAATGCCTAAAGCGATAACGATAAATCAAAAAAAAGTTAAGCGATAACGATAAACGATAAATTATCGCCGATAATGTCCGATAACGATAATTTTTTTTTTCTTGATTAGCGCTGCCTCATCCCATGCAGCACGAACTGTTTTCATCAACATGACGAAAAATCGAACATAATATACTGTAAAGGGACAAAACTTTTTGTAAGTTATGCATGAATAGAATCGCAACAGCGGCAGTAGGTATCGAATCTTCAACCTCTTGATCCAGAATCAAACCACTGAGGTAACCGCCGTGCTTATAATTATACCTTCAGATACCAGTTGGATGCTTTTATCAATTGAGTTACACTGCCGCTTACGTGCAGTAGGCAAAATAATTAAATCAAATGAAAATACCATAAAAAATTCCAAACTTTGTATTTTGCTTTCTACGGGCTGTTTACAGCAAAGTCAGCAATAGTTGAAAAAATTCCAAACAACGCAAAATGCTTGAAAATTTATCAGTAATAGTGTTATTGGTAGTAAAAATGTGCATACTGTGAAATCCATCAAGCTTGTCAAATTGGTCGTGTTTGTTCAAGAACAATAACATAATTATCGTAATTTACTGATAATTTCAGATAAATTTTTCTGTTTTTTTCAATTAAATTCAATTCAATTTATTTTTCTTTGTCAGAACGCAAAAAGAAATGATATTGTAAAAAAGAAATACAGTAACAAAACCAACAAAAGGAAAAGGTGGCAAAACCTTAATGGTTTAAGACGTGCATAAAAAGATCTAATATTGCGGTATTTGCATCGATAAGTATAGTTAAGCACGGCCACCAAACCTGATACTGTAAAACAAGTAGCCTAGATGAATTAGTTAAGAATCAGTCGCCTCCTCGTTGCTGAAACAATTGAAGCGCCAATTCTTAAAGCAATGAGAACACGACTGAACCTAACAACATCACAAAAACAAACTAACACACACATATTGTAATTAGGTAATGGACTATCAAAACATGGATTATTTTCTTTGTTAACACCATCATAAAAGCAATGGCAGAACGATGAGTTGTTGAGATAAGAATTACAATATAGGCACTGTATTATTAGTGGAAATAAAAATATTTGATTGAGCGTTGGCAATGTCGCATAGGTAAATCGTCGTCGTATCCAGGCTTACGCCCGGTGGTTGAAGATTTAGATTAAGTGGACGGGATGGCAAGGAAGCCAATCTTCATGTCCACCTTCAGACATGCCTTTAAGTGTCCTGCGAAAGACAGTGTCTTGCCCTTTCGATTGTCGTTCCAGCGCTCTACTGTATTTAGCATAATTTTACCACGCAACTCGATGCGCCTATTGTCATGCAAAAACTACTACAAGATGCAAAAAGTGTGATGTCGGTCTGCATATCAAATGCTTCAAGCAATATCATATTCTGCAATGACTTGTTTCAGTGATAGTGGCGCGAAAGACCATGTTTCCGATGTAAAAGCGGCCTCGTATTGCGACACTTTCATAAACCACTTGCCAATTTCTTTCGCTTCGCTTCAAAGGAATCTGTACCGCCTGTGTGCTTACATTTTAATTGTAAAATTCACTCGCGCTTGCCGATTGCAGCAAAACAACAAGAGACTTGTTGCATGCATGTCATTGCATTGCAATTTGCAACTCTAAAAACTATTGTGTTGTCAGGGCCGCCGCAGCAGGGGGCGTGCCCCTCCCATGACAACGACCTGTGCACACACACTTCAGGTACTGAAGAAGAACTGGTTTTAATTTTAGTTTCATGAACTAGGTGGCTAGTAAAAATATTACTTTTCATGTTCTTTCCACTTGTGTGTTGATCCGAAATAAAATTTATCGGCGATTAATTATCGGCGATAATCAAATATTGCCTTTGGCGATAACGATAAACGATAACTGAAAAAATAATTAAGCGATAAGCGATAAAAATTTATCGCCGATAATTATCGCCGATAAATTATCGCCGATAATGCCCATCACTGTTTATGAGGAATAAGACTAGCAGTAACAAATTCAATTTGTTGATGCGGAACAACAAACCAGTAGCTACACAATTACCTTCGTTTGACATTTGTTAGAAGATTGACAGCAGTGCTGGATATCATCATCTTCATTATCAGCCATTGTTGCTCCACTGCAGGATGAAGGCCTTTCACATATGTTTATAATTTTGTCTGTCTTTGCAAGTTTGTGTCCAGTGTTTGTCGAATTGATAGAGTTCGTCTCGCCATCTTGTTTTCTGTTTCCCTCTTTTGCGTTAATAACAACATCCAGATCATCTAAACCTGCAGACCATCTAGTAGCCTATCAGATAACGAGTGCAATGCAATTTTTCCAGACATGATTCCCTCCTTTTTCAATTGCTCTTTATACAAAAAATGTCTCTTGGGAGAACAGTCCATAAAGTGGTAGATGTTAACAATTGTTTTAAAAATTGTTTTGACTGTCGCTACGTTTTCAACACTGTGCTCAAGCACAAGATTTAATCGGTGTGCAAAACAATGAAAATATACCGAAAGTTTGGCACCCGCTGCAACTAGGTGTTGCTGTGCGCCTTCAATTTTTGCCTGACATGTTGGTGGCCCCATCAAAACCTTTGCCTATTAGGTCTTACAAAGCTTGTGTCTCAGCTGTGATAAAAGCCATCACCTCAAAATGGTAAAATTATACTACAATCAATCAATACAACAGAGCGATAACAATGAAGATTCTTCATTTTTTCTTATGTCAATGCTGCAAAAGTAATTCATACGTAAGAAGTTGAAATTAATTTATCACGCAGTCACTAGGCCCCCCTAACCCCCTGCATACACCCCCCGAGTTTTCTCATCGGATCTCGACGAATTACAAAATTGACCTTAAATAGGAGTGGGGTGGACATGTCCACCCAGTCCACCCCGTGGCGCCGCTACTGGCCTAGGCTACCTTGGGCCCACGTTTGTTCTGTAGCCTAGTCTACTCTCAAGATTATTCAGTTCAGTTGGAAGCAAGCTACTAAGTAGACGTGTGTCTCATATTGATATGTTGTGTTTGAAAAACATCTTTTGTATCGTTGTTGATTTCCAAGTGATCTGTTGAGCAGACGCCTCTTATTGTCTGTGTCGTATTTCATCATCATTTCAACAAGTTCTTTTCAAGTACGGTAGCCTACAAAAATCTTTTGTGTTTATTATCAACTGAGCAAGGTAGTTTACCCTGGTGGTCTTCCGCAAAGAAGGAAACCCTTTCCCGAAGAAATCGCCGTGTCTCTCGGTCTAAGAGTAGGCTAGTGGTTGGGGCTGTCGCTGGAGTCTCACAAGAGTCAGATAATTCCACAAGCAGCCACACAAACTTCTAGAGGGAGCACATTGCTTTGGTAAGGATGCATCTTTTTTAGTTTTTCGACAAGATAATTTAACAAGAATTAAAGCCATGCGTATTCAGCTTTGTAGCCTACATGTAACCTTTATAAAATCATATAAACTAGATTGATTGAACCCTATTTCTGCTTCAGTGGGTGGGCTTCCAGCTGTTTGACTTTGCAGTTAACGAAGCGTAAAGCGTAAAAACAAGTCACATGATCATGTGATAATTTGGTCATTCTCGATTTCTCAGTTTCTTGCTTGATTTATTACTTCAGTTTTGTGTTGGCTACAAAAACTTGCTGGTTGTTTGTTCTTATTGATTGGTCAACTTTTCACCGTTTTAAGCGGTAAAAGTTTTTACACTAGGAATAACCAAATATTGACCATCCAGGTGCTAGTAGATTATGAGTTTGCTTTATTTATTACTATTTATTATTATTTGTATCAGACAAGGTTATCGGCATTTTAAGGTTTAAGGCAAGGTTTATGGCATTTTAATTTTGTTTCTAGATCATGACAGCGAAAACTCATACCAACGTGGCAAAGGTTTAGAAAAATGCAGAATTATTGAATTCTAGGCTACCCTGAGGCCATCAGTTATAATTGCCAATTAACAAACTTACTGGTACATTCAATTGATTTGAAAGATTCATTTGAACTGAACTGAAAATTCTAGGCAGTGGCTATTTGACCGGCGCCGGTCTTTGAATCTGAAACACTATTTGACCGGTCATGACGTCACTATACAGTCACTTTTTTCTTTTTCTCTTTCAAAGCAAAAGACGAGAAGCGCATATAAGTTCTAAATCCAACCATCTCCCTCAACTCGTAACGTGGCGCCTGCGATACGTCGCCGCCTCCGACTCTAGAGGGACTGAGTTCGATACTACCCGGAAGCGTTATTTTTTTTTATTTATTTTTTTAACCAAATTTTGACACGAAGTGCATTTTTTAGTCAGTTTTTAATTATTTTTTATGTCTTTTCAAATGTGAGTAATAAAGTTCGAGTTTTTTTAATTTGCTGGAATTTGAGAATTTCTCTGGGTAATTTTCCGATTGTGGCCGTGCTAACTACTGATACGGTAGCCTACATAATTTTTCAATTCAGCCACGTTTTAAACTTTTCAAGGTTTTGCCACGTCTTCCCGTTCATTAACGTGCTGGGAGGTCTATATGTATCGATTTTTGTAGTTAGTATCTTTTTCGTCCCGGACGCGTTAATGACGAAAAATAAAATGATTGATTGATGTGACCGTGTTTGCCGAACGAAGCAATACATTTTTGCTCTCAACAAAATGCACTTTGGGTCCAAATTTAGTTAAAAAAAAAGAACGCTTCTGGGTAGTATCGAACTCAGTCCCTCTAGAATAGGAAGCGGCGACGTACCACACGCGCCACATAACGAGTTGAATAAAATGGTTGGATTCAGAACTTATATGCGCGCTTCTCATCTTTTGCTTTGAAAGAGAAAAAGAAAAAAAGTGACTGGACAATGACGTAATGACGGTCAAATAGTGTTTCAGATTCAAAGACCGGCGCCGGTCAAATAGCCACTGCCAAAATTCTACTTTTCGTCAATAGTTCAGTCTGTCCCAATACCTCATTCACTCAACTTAAGGGACTGAGTTTGTGACTCAGGTACTTTGTAATTCAAATACCAACAGAATACAGAAATACTGGCTTGTGGAAGCTGGTGGCTTATCTGCTGTAGTTTTGAAGGCCATTTACAACTTATCGGTGGTAATGATTGCTGGGAGCAGGCCTGAGTTCTTGTTTCTGGCAAATAAACCATTGATTGAGTGACTTTAGGATCTATGGCACTTTGAGAACTAAAACAAAACAACATCATTTTCTATGCAATTGCGCACATGACTACATGCAACTACAAACGTTAAGGGTTAGGAAGTGGCTACATTTACGGCACCGTAAATACAGCCGTTCCATGCCTTTTTTATAATCTTTACGTCGCTTTTACTGCGCATGCGCGCTGGTGCGTATTTTTCTTTCTCGGAAGAACAAATGAAAAAAAGTGCATATATAACTTCTAAATTCGACCGCTTTTGCCAAGTGAATCTGTGGCGCGTGCGATCGTTGTCTGGCTCGTACTCTCAAGGATGTGAGTTCGATACCACCAAGAGATATTTCTTTTTTTTAACTAAATTCGAACCCGAAGTGACTCAATCGTTAGGCTACCCATTTTTGTGGCAGTTTAGTTTGTTTTTAGTTCTGACCATCACAACAAAAAAACAATATATGACAAACATAGCAGAGGTAAAGTAGAAGCGACAAAACGTGGACGTTATAGCGTGCATGATACCAAAGCAGGACGATCAGTTCAAAATATGGTACGGTTGTAACACCTTTAATTAATTTTTTATAAATTGAGAACAAAGAGAAAAAAAAGGCTAGTGAGTTTTTTTTCTTTAACAATTAATATGAGTAAAAAAAATTCTAAATCCATAAAATTTTTAGGTGTTACGACCGTACCATATTTTAAACTGATTGTCCAGCTTTGCTATTATGTACGTTATAACGTCCGCGTTTTGTCGCTTCTACCTTTTTCTAGACCTCTGCTATGTTTGTCATATATTGTTTTTTTCATTGTGATGGTTAGAAATAAAAACAAACTAAACTGAACGGCCACAAAAACGCGTAGCCTAATGATTGAGTCACTTCGGGTTCGAATTTAGTTTAAAAAAAGAAATACCTCTTCGTGGTATCGAACTCATATCCTTGGGAGTACGAGCCAGACAACGATCGCACGCGCCACAGCCTCACTTGGTAAAAGCGGTTGAATTTAGAAGTTACATATGCACTCTTTTTGATTTATTTTTTCAAGAAAGAAGAAAAAATACTCATCAAGCCGCATGCGCAGTTAAAGCGACGTAAAGATTAAAAAAAGGCATGGAACGGCTGTATTTACGGCGCCATAAATGTAGCCACTTCTTAAGGGTTAATATATATAAATGCAAAAAGTTTTGTGTACATACCTTTAAACATCGGAATGGCCCGTTTCGGTGAGTCCGATTCGGTGAGTCCAATTCGGTGAGTCCGATTCCCTATTCGGTGATTTTTTGAATTTTTTTTTTAAATTATTGGGTACCGTAGCCTAATTACCATTGCCCTTTTAGGGTTAGGGGTTAGGAGTTAGGGTTAGGAGTTAGGAACTCACCGAATCGAACTCACCGAATCGGACTCACCGAATAGTAGCAGACCCTTTAAACATAACCACTTTCTTTTAAATAATCCCAGAAACTTAGAAAGTACCGGTACCCAAAATTTGTCAGTCTTTCCTCTCAACCTGGCACCAATGGGAAATGGCCTCTTCTTCTGTGAATGTGTTGCTGCGGAACAGGCCTCATCATCAAGATCATGTGATGCTGGTTCGACTCTAGGGATGTGTACTTGAGCAACGCGTTTCAGGACTGCTCTCCATTCAGTGGCACCCAATGGATTGAATAATTCCCTGGCAACAACACTTTAACAATCAGAAAAACTTTACTCTGTCAATCTCGGTAACCGGCCCTGAGTCAAGAGCCTCTACATTCTACAAGTACGGTAGCCTATGCGAAACTACCAGGAATAACCTATTTGTTTAATGGCTTTGTCATTCCAAAGATAAAGATTCAAAACCAAACAGTCTTTAGTATGACAAATACATACTCAGTCTCATAAAAAGGTCCGTTTGCTTATTTGCAACCATCGAGGTAATTGCATCCACTTTACAAATTTGTAAATATTTTGCAATTGAAAATAGTTTGACAAAAAAAAATTAACAGTTTATTTATCAATAATGTTATTACAACTTGTGTAAGTTTTATCTTTTTACCCTAACTATGTGACTTGTTTTTTGATTTTCAAATTACATTTTTAGAAAAATCCGTTTATTTATAAAAAATGGCATGCTGACTTTCAAGTGGCAAAAATTAAATATGTTAACAAGATGTGCTTTTATCAGGGTCCGCGTGTTGTTGCCATCATATTGTTTAGCGTTTTTTTACAGATTGTTTTATCTGGCGGATCTCAGGGTTGATCGGTTTAAACCAGGACAGATTAAACCGCCCGGTTAAAACCTGGTTTAAACCGGGCAGTTTTGACCACCTATTACTGGCCAAAACCCCTTTAGTGTATGAATTAAGTTGCTTTTCAATTGAATTAAAAATATTACCCTGGCCATGTTTAGTAATGATGTTCAACTATATTTTGTTTTGATTAACAATAACCTAAATGCTGGATTTGGAACAAAAAATATTCAATTTCTCTGTTTATTTTTGATATTTCAATCAGTTGGTTATTTTAGTTATTGAGAAAATTCAAATTTTAAAAATAAGTTTCTGATGAACCAAAAAATGCTTGATGGAACGATACACCATTTGCACAGCCAACTGAAGTACAAGAATTTATTCCAACAAATTTTTTTTATGAAAAACATTTTCCATCAATTTTGCCATAAAATTTGCGCAACATTTGCCCTCCCGTTGCGTAGCACATAAGACGTAGCACGACATGTAATTAAGGTAGTAGTCTTAACGCTGTTTGATGTCTTGTTTTTGGCGGCGCTGAAACAAGAGAAAAATCCAAGATAAATATAATCTTTCGTACAAATTTAACAGGCAGCCATCTGTGGTCTCCTGACAGGTCGGTATTGGCGGCCATTCATAAAAGTTCAGGCGGCCGGCTGGCCGCCAGCTATTTCGAGGCCTGCATATCAAAATGGTCACAACTCACAACTGCTTTTATATATTTCCTAAATATCCCATAGCCCAGGTAGCCGACCATTCACTACATAAAAATATTTTTCTGGATTTTGACCGGTTTAAACCTAGTTTTCACCGGTTAAAACTAGGTTTAAACCGCTTAGTGGTCAAAACCAGTTTTGACTACTTAGAGATCAACCCTGGTCAGAATGATCAAGGTTGGTCAAGAAATGGTGTCGTAGAACCCCGGGTAGTCACTTGGAGACAAGGGCTACATCAGTAATGGTGTGGGCCGCAGTTAACGAATCAGGAAGATGTCCATTGATTTTTGTGGACCAAGGAGTGAAATTGAACCAAGAAGATTACTGAAATGATATTCCTGAGAATTCATTGTTGCCTTGGGCAGAGAAACACTTCAAAAAACGTAATTGGTTATTCCAACAAGATTCTGCCCCTTCACACGCAGCTAAGAGAATGCGAAACTGGCTTTCAGCCAATGTGCCGTTCTTCATCTCCAAGGAAAAATGGCCTCTTTTGATCCAAGACCTGAATCCCCTTGACTTGGCATCTGGTCTTACCTGGAAAGCAAGGTTTCGAATAAACACCAGCAAAGTTTGGAAGCGCTGATGGCTAATCTGAAAAAAGAATGGGCCAAAAGAGTTATTCGTGACTCTTGCAGGTCCTTTTCAAAGCGTCTCCGACTTGTTATCGATAGCAAAATCTATTTATTTCACAATAATATTATGTGTTTATTAATCCAAAATTGTCTACCATTTGCTAAATACAGTTGTTTGAAGTTTTAATTACTTATTGACAGGGTTGTTGGTATTTTACCCGACCCAAAAAAACCCGGGTGGGTTTTTTTAATAAAACCCACTTAAAAAAACCCAAAAAAAACCATAAAAAAACCCAGAGCATCATATTTGTCCAGTTTTTATTGGAAAATTAAAAAAATTTACAAAAATACTACAAGGCACTTACAACAAACTTTAAATTAGGACTTAAGGATGTGATTGTGAAGTAATTTCCAAGAATAAACTGAAAACGCAGTGGATATTGCACAGTACACAAAAATCAAGTAATGTCACTTTGTGTATACTACACTAAAACTCATTTATGCAAGAAGGCCTTATAGTTAAATTGGTGAAAGTACTACTCTACTGTAGTCTGTATATATGATGTGAAATGCAATTTAGGAGGCTATTTACCAATTACAGATTCTGGATTCTAACGCATGGCTGTTTCAGAGCATTTGCCTAATTGGCCACGCAATTGCTCATCCATTACTATATATAATATATACATAAATGATAAAAAATATTTAAACATGATGGCATAAATGCTCCTTGCCTTCAAATCTAAACAAATGATGCAATAATGTGATTTCTACCACAGTAGCATCAACTTGGTATAGAAATCAGTGGATGATGCAACATCCAACTTGATCTTGAAACTAATGGATGATGCAACATTCAAGCAACAACAGCCCTAGTGCATTATTTTATTGAGTTATGCAAGCATGTACTGTGAGTGAAAGGCACTTCACTCGTAAAAAGTAGTTTTGAGGTGAAATAAGCATGAATCTACCTTTTTTTTGCATCTTTTTTAAAAAAACCCAAAAAAAACCGGGTTTTTTTAAAAAAACCCGGGCGGGTTGGGCTTTTTTAAAAAAACCCGGGTTTTTCTCAACCCTGCTTATTGATGACCATAGTGTACACATAGACTAAATGATACGGTCTACTCTATAATATCTTATTTTTTATTAGATTTTTATGTGAACATGATTTTTATCTTTTTGAATAGATTATAATTGATCATAATAGTCCTCGTTTTGAATCTTTGTAAAGATGTCTTATGGATCAGGAGATTTGTCAAAAAGTAGTGGAGGATTTAGTGGGAGCAGTTCAGTTGGATATAATTCATATCAAAACTATGGTGGGGGTGTTCCATCAGCAGATTATATAAAGCTCACTGAAGTAATAAGTTCCAATATTGACAAAATATCACAGTCTGGTGAGTAATGCTTTCGTAGAAATATACTTCTATTTATATTGTTAATCATTACAAAACAAATTCAAGGTGTGAACTCTATCTTCACGTAAAAAAATATTTACAACAATGTTTAAGAATTTGTTGTAAGCCTACATGGGTTTTAGATGATCCACGTGTACATGATGTTGCAATGACCAATGTTTGCACCATCTCAAGGATATTCACAAGCAAAGCAACTTTTTTTTAGTTTTGATTTAAGTCTGTTCATGGAGCTATTGCCCAAAGTTTAGATTAGAAGTTCTGTTAAAGTTTAGTTTAATATTATTTGAAAATGGTTGGTTTTGAATCTTTATCCTCGGACTGACAAAGCCTGGTAGTTTCGCACCTACTTGGTTCGTTGGTTTTGAATCTTTTTCCTCAGACTGACAAAGCCTTGATAGGTTATTCCTGCTAGTTTTGCATACTTGTAGAATGTAGAGTAGGGTGGCTCATTTTCCTTGATGTTCTTTAAAATTTTTGTCAGTTTGGAATAATGTTCCATTTTGCTCACTGATATTTGTAAACCAAAAATTTTTGTTGGGTTTTGACCTTTGACCCTGGTTTACCCAAGGAGAAATTCTGAATTTTTCTGAAAAATTAGTAAATTTCGAAGTGGTTTAGAAGTATCTCAAGAGAGGATTTCTCAAAATTTGACCACGTGATTTTGATGTCACTTCCTCTGTTAACTTCCACGTGGAACATCTTCACCCTACTCCAAGTCTGAGAGTCACTAATAGTGCATGCTTTTAGTGTCATTTTAGTTGATTTTACAGCCTTTTCGCAGTCAGTGAATCTATAACGTCGTAGACCAACAAAAAAATTTGGCATAAAAGATGAGAGTCATTTTAGAGTATTTCAGGGCCCCTGATTCCGAAAATGCACTTAGTTTTTTCGAATTGCCTCTAGTTTTCGAGATATTCGACAATGAAAATATTTTTGAAATCGTTTCTCAAAAGCATTCAATTAGCAAATTACTTATTTTCAGCCCTGTTTACCATTATGATGTCATAATTGCACTTGTCTAGTTCAATTGGTTCATATTGCACGAAAGTTCAAAACGCAAGCAAAGGTTGAAATGAACTGTGTTTAACGTAAGACAGACATAAATATCATACTCAATGAAAACAGTTGTGAATCAGTAGGCCTACATCACAAGAAAAATATCCCGAAAGTCATGTGTTTATGAATGCAGCTTTATATTGAAAAGGTAGGCCTACTGAAATGGATACTTGTACAAATGAAGTTTTATTCCAAGCCTTTGCTAAGGCCAAGTATTTGCTGCAAGAAGTTTTTTTCTGGTCTATAGGCTAAATAAATGGCATATAGGCTAATAAAATATGCCTTTGACAAGTAGGATGCTGTACAAACAACCCAGATATATTTTGCTGCATGAAGCAACGCAGAGGACCAACACATTTTGCGATAGATACAGCGCTATATAAAAACAAGCATTATTATTATTACTTTGACATGAAGCTGGGTGATCAAGATAAGTCCTGGGTTCCTCCTAAAGTATGCAAACATTGCACTCAAACCCGTTTCTGGGGTCAAGGCTAAGAAGTTCAGAGTGCCATGACATAAAGAGAGCCGTGGAATCACCATGAAAATTGATACTTCTGCACGGTGAGGATGTTTGAAGGAAGTTGGAACATCATGTTTACATGGAGTGTGCAAGGCAGTCATTGCATAGGCGTTGCTATTTCTGTTTTTTGTTTGCCCTCTCTATGGTTTCAAGTGGTGATTTGCTTGAAACAATAGGAAAACGGGCATGACTGAGAGTAACCTCAATACCTTCAGTAATGTTTTGGAGCAAGGTCAAGTTTTTTTCTCAAAACCATTTCTACCACCTACTGTAGTAGTTCAAGATTTAGTTATCAAAAGTGGTAGCTGCAATCTTGGCTCCTCATCTCGATCAACATGGCATTCTTGACTCCAAGGCCAAGATTACGTTCTTCCGCAGCAAGGATAAATGCAGCTACTTTACTGAAGAACATAACTTTGTATTCTGTAATTATATAAATGGCCTTCGTACCTTGATGGGTGTTGCTCAGTAGGCCAATCATAATAAAGAGTTGCGTTTGTTCATCGATAGTTTTGTTTTGTTTATTTGTCTAGTTTGTTAAGCAAAACAATGTATGCATTTTGTTTGTACTTAGTAGCTTACTTAGTAAGTCTGAGACTGTTGAAATCAACAAATATATTAATTGCAAAACGCAAGTTATATATTCTACATTAGGGTGTTTCATTTTTTCCACACTTTCGAAATTAAAAACGTTCGGGTTTGCGTATGATGGGATTTTGGACACTGATTTGAAAAATGTAATTTTTTTTCCATTATGACGTCATTTAGATGTGGCACCGCGTGGTCGAAATTCGTGTGGGGACAAAAATAGGGGATTTCCCGTAACTCGGTAGTTAACGGAACATGGTAGAGAGACGAAATTGGTGTCAAAATGCGCAGAAGGGCCGCTTTCCTATACCTTCTTAAGAGACTTCATTGCCGTATCTTCCCCACAAAGCGAATTATATCGAATAAACGATATTTTGCATGCACAAGGTGTTGCTTTAAGTACAATTTTTTCCGTCAGTAGTGCTGTTGCTGCAAATTTACCTTGCATTACTACTACAAAGCTAAGAAAAGGAAAAATAATGAAAGTTGAGAGTGAGATCCATTTGGCTAACTTGGAAAGTTCCGCCGAAAACGAAACAACGGCCGCTTTCCAATACCTTCCTAAGAGACTTCATTGCCGTATCTTCGCCGCAAAACGAATTATATGGAAAAAAAACGTTTTTTACAACTTATGATGCAGGGTACTTGTTTTGCTCCTAAATAAGTACTTTTTCGTAATACTTCTTTAATGGTCTCGAGGTAACTGTTCTGTTACAAACTTAACAATTGTATACGTAATGCAAAGCTGAGAATTTGCAGAGATAAATTGATACTGGTACGAAATCAATAACTTGCTAATGATGTCTACAGTTAATCTTGCAGTAGCCTACTGTATTTCTGAACGAGGTTTTGCAAAAGCGGCTCACATTTCTCGACGTTCTCATTTCTCTCATGCTATTGCCATTAATTGATCGTTCTAATAACAAAATAACTCTTTAACAGCAAACAACGCTACTATAATAAGCACTATCATTCTATGTTGCACAAAAATGCACGAAGTCGCAAATCGGCAAGGCGGTTGCTTTCATCACTAAGTCGCTCTCCTACAACATTTTTGAGCTTTCCGATTCGTCGCTCAGTGGAACGATTGTTGTTATCAATCGACCTCCAGAAAGATGGAGGTACATGAGCGCACATGACGCATGTTGCAAATTGACTTTGAACCGTGAAAAAGTTCTTCAATCTCGCTGCTCGGCTCTTCAACAGATTTCGAATATCGCCAGTTGCTGGAAGCGAAGTAGGGATTTTCACAATTTCAAGGGGAAACGGTGGAGACACCGAAAAAAAGCAAAGTTACGTTTTCTGAAGACAGCCACTGAGAACCACACTCCACGAAATATCTGTAAACTACATCAATCACTTCTTCTTCAATGTCCCGGTATGCTAGAAGCAAATCTCGCCGAAACAAAGTAATGAATGGTCCATCACATGCCTTGGGTTTTAAATAAATCATTATAAATGAAGGAACGTAAACAGACACGACGTGGGTAGGGATGGGCAAAATAGAATAATTAGCTATTCTAGAATTATTCTAGAATAATTTTTCTAATTTAGAATTTCGAATACTTATTCTAGAATATTTTTTTTTAATGTCAGAAAAATGTCAAAAAGCTTTGTTTTTATTCTGGTTTTATTGAAGACACATCATGGAAAAGTGGCAACAAAACAAAAAACAACAGTAACTGCCCAGGAGAGCAAGTCTTTGTTAATTGTTACAGTGAAGAATGTTTAAAGCTTCTAAATGCTCTCCAGCTATCTGAGCCGTAATCGCAGTTTTGATGCTGTTAATCCCGCACTCGCGAAGGATCTTTGTGAGGATGCAGGAGTGGCTAAATACTTCCTCTCAAGATCAAACAACAGCGGGAACTTTTCTTAATTTTTGTTCCACCATTCAATTGCATCTCTGTTTTTCACTTTTGCCTAAAGATACAATCGGATTTCTTCGGCAGCTGAAAGCTGTTCGTTGTCGTCATTACTTGATGCTGAAGTATTTGTCACTTCACCGGAGCTCCATAGATCAATCTATATTGGATTGCTGCATTGTTGTGGAACTTCCGACGCTAGGTGTAGCGGTAGCCTCACCCAGAGTTGAATTGCGTTTCATGTTTAGTACGATGAAAATAGATGCAAATCCACAGGACAACGGTCTTTCGACGTCCACAAACCGCACTGGTAATGGGAGCTGGCTAGCCGTTTTCGCTAGAGCGAATAGCTATCGCTGAGCCGAAAGTAATTGATCGGCGAAAAATCGATAAAAAATTTTGGTAGTTGGAAAAGGGGATAGTTTCATTTCGGTTTGGAAAATTCGATTCGAAATGTGATTTCAATTCGAATAATTAGATATTCGGATTGCAACTATTCGAAATTCTATATTGCCCATCCCTAGACGTGGGACACTAACTTGATCAGTTTTGACTTGTCTGCTGTAGAAAGCTTGTCAAATTGAACAACAAACAAGCAAAGACAGCCATTGGCTAGACAGACAAGACAGACAAGACAAAGACAGACAAGACAGAGTTGATCGGATTGCTGACGGATGCTTGTCATTCGGCTGTCTGCGAGTATGCAACTTTCACTACTCACATTCAGAGTCGTGAGTTTTGCGTACTGGCTCCCACCTGTGATCGGTTTTAGCAAAAAAATTGGATCAGTTTCGTCTTTGTCGGAACTTTCCAAGTTAGCCAAATGGGTCTCACTCTCAACTTTCATTATTTTTCCTTTTCTTAGCTTTGTAGTAGTAATGCAAGGTAAATTTGGAGCAACAGCTCTACTGACGGAAAAAATTGTACTTATAGCAACAACTTGTGCATGCAAAATATCGTTTTTACGATATAATTCGCTTTGTGGGGAAGATACGGCAATGAAGTCTCTTAAGAAGGTATAGGAAAGCCGCCCTTCTGCGCATTTTGACACCAATTTCGTCTCTCTACCATGTTCCGTTAACTACCGAGTTACGGGAAATCCCCTATTTTTGTCCCCACACGAATTTCGACAGCGCGGTGCCACATCTAAATGACGTCATAATGGAATAAAAATTACATTTTTCAAATCAGTGTCCAAAATCCCATCATACGCAAACCCGAACGTTTTTAATTTCAAAAGTGTGGAAAAAATGAAACACCCTATTCTACATCTTGTATCCTCAGGCTTACTTCGCATCATATTTTGATTGTTACTAGGCCAGTAAACGTTAAATAGCTGTTTATTTGGGTTGTAATCAACGTGATTGGTTCCAAATAGCGTTTATACAACTCAGAAATGTGCCTGGGATTACTTCCAGTTTTGTCTATGTAGTAAACGACACGACGTTAAATCTATAGGGGCTCAAACTTGCGAAAAAAATATTTTTGCTGTAACTCAAAAACTAAAGCCAATTCGAGAAAACTTAGTGCATTTTTAGAATCAGGGGCCTCGAAATACCTTAAAATGACTCTCACATGTCTTTATATAAAAAAAAGTTTTGTTGGCCTGTGAAAATCGATAAACATCGTCAAATGATTCAAGAAACTGAAAGCAGTAGATATTTACTACGTGAAGAGTGCACAAAGAAAATCATGTCTGAAATGTGGTAGAATTCGACATTTTGAGAGTAATACATGTGTCAGTGTTCATGGAATTGCTAATTAAACTACTTTGCTTGCTACAAGTTTGTGTTACTGCCTCTTATTGTGTCCATTAAGATGCTAGAGTGCATTAGAAGATAGCGAGTGAGCAGTTTCAGGGATAAGCGAAAATTCGATATTTTGAAAAAATTCAAACGAGGTGAACCAGGGTCAAACGTTAATATTTTTTTGTAAAATTTGGTGTAGGAGATACATTTACCAAAAGGAACAATATTCCAAACTGACGGAAAATTTAAAAGAAAAAAACTTTTTTTTGGAGATTTTGCGCCAGCCTAATGTAGAGGCTCTTGACGCAGGGCCGGTTACCGAGATTGACAGAGTGGAGTTTACAATTGTTGAACTGCCATTGCCAAGGAATTATTCCATCCATTAGGTGCCACTGAATGGAGAGCAGTAAAAGTTTTTAGGATCTGGTTAGGCTAGTGATTATATATTTGTACTTTATAGAGTCTGTATATGTATATATAGGCCTATAGAGTCTGTATTTGTAAACGGTATTATATAATACAGTATATATATACGGTACCTATTACCTAACTAATCTAATAAACAAGCATTTTTTATTAGTTATGCTTTTATATACCTGATCAATTGATTTTACAGTTCAAGAAATAAAACGATTAATCAAGCAGCTGGGAACTACTCGAGACACAGTAGATTTACGTGATCATTTGTAAGTATATTATATATTTCTTTTATTTTAACATCAATTTATGCTTAGTACTACTAGTAAAAATGTTAGTCTCATACTTGAATCTAAGCCAGGAGATGAGAAGATAAGGTTTGATTGTCATTATATACTAAGCCTTCGGCACTAATGAGAGTTGGATGGCCAGTTTCTTTTTCTCGACTGCCTTTTCTTCAACAACTACGCCCTATTGATTACACCTTTTGTAAAGGTAAGCGGTGTTTTTTAACAACCAGCTTAAGCCAGGAGTTGAACCAGATTTGCTTGATTGGAAAGCAAACACCATCTCACCCCTATTTACTGCTAGCATGTTTACATGAAAATATTGCTGCAATATTACAATTATTACATGTCATGGTGCGTCGTCATGAAGGCATCTGAAGGCTGAAAAAGGTTGGCAATAGGATATTTTTTTATTGCAGAAGTCATATTAGATGATGTACCGGTATGGACTATGACTATGTTAACTGGGGATACTTTCATTTGCATTACCATAGGTTTCTACTTGAAACATTTTTATTTGATTGTTTAAAAATACAACTCAGATCAGCCTCCTTATTAAAAATTGGAAACAAGACTGATGTAACCTCAAAAAGATTTTTTTAAGACTTGATAGATTACTTTCTGAAAGGACTTGAATTTGTGTCTCTCGGCAGTCGAGTGTAGCAAGAATTGATCGCGATAGACACGTGTTTCGCCCACGAAGTTTGACTCATCAGTATTGCACCACTAATTTATGCCACATAGTTCTCAATCGCTGCTTTTATCAGTCAATTGAATCCTTCTATGCTCACTGTTCTATAGTGAGCTAGTCACTGTAGTCAGGTAGTGCTGACGCCAATACGATCGCTCCTTCTCAACAGAACTTGTTGCAGACACCAGCGACAACATGAAACCAACCAACTTTGCAAAGACACTGCAAAATACCTTCGAGATGCCAGATCTCTTCCTCCTCCAGCAATTTCGTCTGAACAGGTAGTGCGTTGTGATTTGCCAATCGTGTAACTCTGCATTGTTTTACGCCTATCTAAAGATAGCTTCTCGTTTCCATTTGTTATTGACACGTTGAGGTCATTGTTGCCGGAATGGCCCGTTTCGGTGAGTCCGATTCGGTGAGTCCGATTCGGTGAGTCCGATTCGGTTAGTCCGATTCGGTGAGTCCGATCCCTTAACGGGGGATTTAAAAAATTTTTTTTTTAAATTATTGGGTACCGTAGCCTAATTATCATTGCCGTTTTAGGGTTAGGGGTTAAGGTTAGGGGTTAGAAGTTAGGAACTCACCGAATCAGACTCATCGAATCGGACTCACCGAATCGGACTCACCGAATAGTAGCAGACCCCATTGTTGCCAACCAGCTAAGCTTTGTTAAATTATTAATACAATAAGCTATTTTTGGTGTTATTTGATCAACTACTTTGCAAAGGCTTCAACAGTCACTGCTCGATTTTGTGACTTTTTCATTCATGTAGTGTAGCATTGTGCTTCTTGTGATATTCAGCATGCTAGCTCAATTGAACTTGGCGGTTATGTCACTGTTGAAAACATGTTTAATCGCTAAATCATCTGCAAAGGGTTGTCCTAAGAACTGAGTAACGAGTCTTACATTGTAACATGTAGATGCCTCGAAAGCACACTATTGTGCCAACCACACTTAGTGGGCACAAATGTTAGCCTCTTTGCATCATCATCATCCAACATCGGTTTTGTCTCCACCAGTGGGGGTGGCCGATGCTTTCCTTGCAGTGATTACCTTCACTCACATTCTCCATCATTCTATCGCTTCTTCTTCCTTCAGTCCGACTTTGTCTGCCTTATTCTTCACCTGTTCTTTCCATGTTTTTTTTGGACATCTCCGTTTCCTCTTTCCATCGATCTTCAGAGTGCAAATCGAAACAAATTGAAAGTCAGTTTAATCCAGTTCGTTTAATTAAAACTATTAACCACAAACCTGGACACTGCTTGAAAAAATACATATGACTTTCAGCGGCACAGAAAGACTCAAACGAAATTGTTGACTGATAACTTCTCGGATGTCCTCAACGCATTTCAAGCTGCACAGCGAGAAGCAGCTGCCACTGAGAAGGAATGCGTAGCGAAGGCTCGTGTTGCCAGTGCCGCTCACCAAGGAGAAGTTCTTCTTGATTTCGAGGGGTAGGCTTGTTTGATTATATTGGTGTATTGGTTGTACAGTGTACACTTAATGGATTGGTGTATTCATATGTAGAGTTGGATCGATTATACAGTTTTCATTTCAATTATATACATTACAATTACATTGTTCTAAAATTTATAAATTACTATTTCTATTTGAATAAGACCTTCTGATGATCCGTTAGGTGAAACAATTTGTAAAGGCTTCAGATAGTAATAACTATATTTGATTAAATTACAATTTCAATTACTTTCAAATGTAACAAAATCCTTATGTCTCGATTGAACGAACATGGAAGACGCTATACTCGAGTTTCATCCATGTTTGGGATCATCTGTGGTGCATACCCAACCCATTACCCATGTGTCTTGAGCTGGAAGCAAACTTCCAACTTGATGGGAATTGTGGACGTTTCAGACATGATTAGACATCGAACCTTCGTCGAGATTGTACCACGGTGTCCAGCATGTCGTTCCTTACCAAGTTGAAAGTTTGTGGTTTTAAGTGGCCTTATGTGGTTTTTTAAAAGTTTCACTTATTTCTCTGGAGTTGAATATAGTTTTTCATCAATAGTTGCAGGGATTATAGTTCAAGCTCAATTTCAAAGAACGGAAATAATCACAAATCATGTAGGCATTTGCTTTTTCATTACGTTGACAATTCTTTATTCAGTGACATGCAAGATCAAAAGCAGTCTCAAATAACTCAAGATGAACTACGTGAGATAGAAGAAAGAGAGACTGCGATTCGTGAGTTAGAGGTGAATCGATTTTTTGAAATGTTTGTGTTTTTTAAAGTATTGTCGGCATACCGCCCTGAGTTATGCTTTCACTGAGCGTTATGACTTGTTCCCATCATTATCATTTCTGCATCACGATTGCAAATTTGTTTTTGTCAGTTGTTATTCGGTCTAATGGCTAAGGCCTAACCAAATCCATGGACGTTCTGTAAGTTTCTACAAGCATCGGCTTTTTTATAAGGTTTATCTGAAGGAAAGTAATAACTGACTCAAACTAGAAAATAAACTTGTCATATAGAGGCATAACTAGAAACATCTATCCCTCCAATAACAAGAAACAGGGTCTGCTACTATTCGGTGAGTCCGATTCGGTGAGTTCCTAACCTCTAACCCCTAATCCCTAACCCTAAAACGGCAATGATAATTAGGCTACGGTACCCGATAATTTAAAAAAAAAAATTGAAAAAATCCCTCATTAAGGGATCGGACTCACCGAAACGGGCCATTCCGCAAGAAACACATATTTTACTTACCTGTTGCACTTTTTCACAGTCAGACATAGTGGATGTTAATATGATCTTCAAAGACCTGGCCACGATGGTGTATGATCAAGGAGAAGTAGTAGGTAAGATATCCATGACGATAAAATCAACATATTGCTTGCTCCGTGAATTTTCCGCAAAGCAGTTCATAATTTTACTTATGGTAAATCAAAGCTTCTTGTGGGCACCTTGAAAGCTTACCAATTTTTTATTACGGGCACTTAGTCAAATGCCTGTTTTTACATTTGTGTTTAGTTGCTGGAATCACTTAGTAACTGCTCTATTTTTGTAGCGTATCACTTGCGTTGATTTGGCGTCCTGAGTTAAACGAGAATGCAACTACTGCATATTTCTGCATTTCACTGTTAAATCTTCCACATGGATTGGGCCCATGCACCGATGTGAAAGCGATTTGCAAGACAGCAGTCGTGTCCTGTTGTACTAGCGTACTATAGTCCAGTCCGGAAGAACAGCTCATACGACGAAGAAGAAGAAGAAGCGTACTATCACTGGCCTAGAAGTAGGATCAAATCTGCCATGCTTGAAACTCACATTGAAAGCAGTCAACTTTTACCCAGACAGCAAATCAGTCGTGTTTTACATTGACTCAACGTCTGCAGTCTTCAACATTTACTGTCTGAGTAACACTACATGTTGTCTGTGTACTCGTCTTGCAGATAGCATTGAAAGTAACGTTGAACATGGCGAGGACAACGTTGTTGAAGGAAACAGGCAATTGCTACAAGCCAGAGCCAGCAAGGTAAAAATTTGATAAAAACATCTTGTTGTGTAACTCAGCGACTAACCTGATAACTTCAGGTTTATGCCATGTTCGAATGCAATATTCCAACAGACTCTGTTAAATTATGCAAGGTGTTCGTGTTGAAAAGCAAGCATCCATGAAACTACAAGTGGAGTGGTAAAAGCTTTAGTTTCAGTCACTAACTGATAAGTAGTAGTCCGGTTGTAATTCGGTGACGTCCCCGTGAACGAGGGTGACCGAATCCACCTCCATGTGCCGGATGCAACAATAACGCTGCAAACATTTTTAGCTTTTTTTGACACGCAAGGTTTTAGACCTCATGAACTGATATAAAACTTTGATGTTTTGCTTAATGGAATACATTATTTTCCAGGCAAGTGCAAGAAAGAAGAAATTCATTTGCGCTGGAATACTACTTGTAATTGTCATCATCATAATTATTATTATCGCCGTCGAAGTACCCAAGAAATAGTTGAAGCTCTGTCTTGTGCGCATCTTGTTGGAGCTCCGAGGATACAATTTAAAATTGTACAACTTCATCATGTTGTCAGTTCCCAGACAGCAAAGCAACCGCTTTTTACATTGATTCAACGTATGCTGACGTTGAGATAATGTATAAAACGGTTGCTTTGTTGTCTGGGTTAGAAGTTTTTGCAAAAAGATTTATTACAAGAATTTGTCAGTGCAGACATTCGTCATACTCCTTTACGAGTAGGGCAATGTTAAGTATCTTGCCATAAGACATCACTGTGTGCGTTCCCTGCTGGAATTCCGGTTGAAAGCGGTATCCGTTTGATTTCTAACTCGTCAATTTATTCTAAACACTGGGCTTGCGACCTATCCTATATACAAACTGATCCGGAGGTATAAATTTTGTTCCGTTTGCATAGATTTGGCGTTTTATTTATTGTCGAACAAATGTAAAAGTATTAAATTACACCGCAATATCAGCTATGCTCATATACGCAGTTATATACTTATCTTTATTCAAGATTAACAGATAATGCATGCGAAACGATTCGTTTTTTCATACCATCTTTTGATTAGTCAACCTACACTATCAGACTACAGACACTGCTACAAGACAGGTTCAGAGAGTCTGTTTGGCACGATTGATTCCCCCACGATTGAGAGTTATCACTCATTGTGTGCAATGTGCATAGCTGCTGGCTGAGTCTTGATCAGTGTCCACCTCGATCTGCTTATGAAATTCCTGAATACCACACACGCAGTGATGGTATTCAGGAATTTTAAGAAGCGGTTCGCGCGAACCGACCAGGTCTTACCGCTGTACACACGCACAATGTTGGTGAATTGATATTGAACCCCGATTTTCTTTCTCATTTGTGTGTTCCTCCTTGCTTTGCTTGTTTTGTTTCTTTTTTCTTAAAAATGCTTTTTATGATTTTGTCGCATTGACATGGAAGCTGTGCACATAAAACTACAGCACTCAAAGAAATGATATTCCACTGGTGACTATGCCACCTACAGGAAAGCATTCCCATCAGATACGAGCCATACTGTAGTGCAAAGTCAAAGTTATGTAGACTTGTAAAGCATATTTTGCTTTGTTATGACCACAGTAACTGCAAGTTAATTTTGTAAATAAATTATTTTATGTGCTCTTTATGATGGCGTCAGGGTCTCTGTTTTCAAAACCACTAAATAATGAGCATGTGTTATGTAGTGTTGTACCGTACATGCTGCTGTAAAATAGTATTCAGCAGATGCCTCATAGGCTAAATTTTGCTTGAAAGCGATTCTTCTGCTGCTCAGGTAGACTCGGTACGGTCGGTGAGGTTCACGTTGTTAACATGTTGCTGTGTTAAAATTATCTAGCAATTAGCTGTCATTTACAAGGTTTCACTCAAGAATATCTGTAACATCAAAACTCTGGGCTTGAAACTACGCTACCAATGACTAGAGTCACTGTTTTCATTTATACATCGTCCTGTAATTGTTATGCTAAAATGATAAAACAACCAGCCACAAGTTAATGAGCCGCTAGTGAAAACAATGTGATCAGATAGGAATTGGGTCCAACTCGGGAGTCCAACAACAAATCTGTTAGTCTGGTCGATATTTTTGGCTTCACTGAATCTTCATATGCTGCCTTGTTTGATGGCTCACTTCATTGAACTGCCATTCTTGATGATTGCATTGCTTGTATGTAATGTATGAGTACACTTTTGATTGAGAATTGTTACGGTTTGTTTTCTGTGTTATGATCGTCTTTGAAGTATTTACTTTACAAGAGATGTCTGTGAAATGCTATCCTATGATCTACATTGATGCAATTCCAGGTGGATTTTTATTTCTGCGTAACATAAACCTATATTGCACGCCAGTCAATAAATATTTTTTCTTTTATTTGTCACAGCAGCATTTTTTTTAAAAGAAAAAAATGTGTATAAAAATTGGTTATTTTATAGGCAGCGTTTGTTAGATTTGCTGAGATACAATGCGATCAAATTCAGAACGATTATAGCAGCTAATCATGTGACAGCGAATCAATTTAGTGGCTGCTAAAACATCTAGAGAAAGCCCTTCGACCCCTGGAGTGGCGAAGAAGGTTCACACAAAGTAGACAAAATCAAGGTTTCTTAACCTGAGGCAGGCAATCACTTCACATAATTTTGTAGCATATATCTAATTATCTATGTGGAACTAAGGTACCCTTCCCCAATAAGACCCGCTATTTTGATTTTGTCGCAAATTGATCATGAAATGAAAAAAAGCGGCTACCAATGTGTGTTTTACTGTGTTTTAACATCTTTAAAGCACTTCTTCAGAACAAATTTAATAACATATTGATCACAGTTTTAAAATTATAGTTGATTTGCTAATTACTGATGAGTGGGCCTTAAAAAGGCACCATTGCTTTAATAAGGCCAGCCTTTAAAACTCAATTATTTGAGCCATAAATTGCGGGGGGAAAAACAATACACAACATCAAAACAGCGAAAAATGCCGAAAACAATTTATTTACGTAGTTTAATAATAAAAGAAATGTTAGACTTTACGTAGTGAGTTCAAGTAAGTTCTTTTCCAATCAATCGTAAGTTCATGCAATCAAGTTGTTCTTTTCAATCACAAGTAGCCTACAAATAAATTTCTTTAAAGGGATACTAAAGAAAAAGCCTGACTTGGCGATTTTCCACGTTCTTTGTGTTTAACTTGCTTCCATAAAACGATTTTCAATAAAATTTTGCCCCATTGCGGTCTGACCACCATTGCGCGCGTGCTTTTGTCAGGGCTTTCAAAACCAGAATGCTCCTGAGCAGCGAAGCGTGCGACTGTACAGTCTACGTAACAAAAGAAGAGCAATCAGCTGATCACGCAACAGTTGTTGCTGCCGGCGATTTAACTGTAGGCTATGTAGCCTACATCAAAACATCAGATTTCAACGTCAAACATCAAACAGTTTGCTCAAAACCTCAGATCTGATGTTAAAACATCAGATGTTGTAACGTGGCTTTTGTTATTGCTGTCTTTTGTGACGTATTCTCGAGCTGTGTTTGCACTTTTTGGTCATTTTGAAAATAAATGAAACATTGGACTTTGGGCCTTGCCAGCGCCATTAAAAACAATTTTTTTTCGGTTAATTTTTTTTTGAAATGTATTATTGAATGTTCAGTTTACGCATATTAATGCTTAATTCCCGTTTGAAAATTTCATTTAATATGCCTTTAAAGAAAATCTTTTTCAACAATAAAACATTTACATATCACAATCAAATCGAAGAACGGAAAGGTCAATGGTGAGAGCAATGTACTGTGGGGTGAAAACGAGAAGGGAAAAAAGGACTGAAGAATTGTTGGATATGCTAGAGATGAGAGAGACCATAGACCAACTGGCAAGGGCAAATGGAGTAAGATGGTATGGACATGTGATAAGGAGGGAGGAAGGAAGTTTTCTTAGAAAGGTATTAGATCTAAAGGTGGATGGGAAGAGGAAACGCGGTCGTCCAAGAAGAACGTAGAAACAACAAGTGAAGGATGAATTTAAAAAAGTCGGACTGAAGGAGGAAGATGCAAGGGACAGGGTTAAATGGAGAAAAGGGATTAAAACAATTGCTGCGCGGAAACAATCGGCCACCCCCACTAGTGGGGAACAAACCGACGATGGATTATGATGATGAATCAGGGCATAAAAATTCATCATCATCTTTTGTTCAGTCAACACAGTCTTCATGGTACCGTATCATATCTTGCAACTTTCACATTGCCTCAGGTTGAAGACTGTATTTTCTGAAGATACTGGGCAATACCAATATTCTACACTTGGACATGTTTGCATATTTACTGTTTTCTCTTTCGTTTTGCCTTTTTTCTCCCTTTTTCATTAGAGTCAAACAGAGACTTCGATACAGTTGTTGCTCGATAATCAATGCTCCTTTTTCTTTGCTCTCACTTCTTGCTTAGGATATTTGCTGACGGTGTAGCCATAATGCTATGAAATGTTGTTGATATGGGGGCTGTGTTGAGTATGTTGATATGGGGGCTGACTTGTTGATGGTTGTGAAGAGATCTCATGACTTGATGACGGTTGTGAGGACATTTCATGACTTGTTGGAGGCTGTGAAAACATCTCATGACTCGGTGACCGCAGCAGAGATTGATCACCGACTGTGTGGTCAATGTTGGTGAAGTCGCTTGGAGCAAAAGCATGGTGAGGATTCAGGAATAACCTTATTGTCATCAAATGGAAAAATTCCACATTTTCGAAAGCCACTCTGAATATCGGTATTACATATTGCCATGGTTTTACACCAAGCAGGTGAAAATATTTTGCGAATTAATTTCTCAGTGAGTGACCTATCTAGTCGCAGTCTCCAAAAATTGAGAACTTCTTCATCCCAGTAGTGCTCAAAGGCTCTAAATACTGACACATCCAGGGGTTGAAGTTCGTGAGTTGTTAGATGGAAGACAAAACGATACTATTTTGTACTTGTCTGTCCCATCTCATCCTCAATAAGGAAGTATCAACTACCCTGTCGTTCTCAAACAGCTCTTACAAGCCCACAATTGCATTCCAAGGGTAGGCTACCTGCCCTAACAAAGCCCATGAATGATTTTGATGGGTCTTGTTAAAGCAACTCTTCACAATCTGTTCAATGTGAACTACTTAAATACACTATCCAAGAAAAGTCAATATGTCAATACATGTTGAAACTTTAGACCCTTTAGCACATTGCTTCCCAACCGGTGGGTCGCGAAGCATTTCTAAATGTTGCTGAATGTTAAACTTTTCTATAAAAAAATACCAACATTAGCCTACTATGGATCTCACAAGCCGCAGTTTGGTCGAACAGTACTGCGCCTTCGCCATCACTACTCTTAGCTTCACTTCATTTGTTGACCTTTTATTTTCATGAAAGTTTTTGTTTGTTTTTGTTTTTTTTGTGCGTATGTTGTTGTTGAAGCGCGGGAACGTTTCAACGTTTTATTTTTTCTCTTGTAAGCTTATTTTAAATGGCAAAATCGTAATTTCCGTAGGGTGGCAATTGACTAGTAGACCGTATGGTCGTCTCGTTGTCTCCCTGTCGGTATGGGAACTTGTGTAACTTTTGTGTTGTGTATATTGCATATTTCAAACATGTACCTATGTTCCTGTTACTGACAAATAAAACATTGATTGATGAATTGTGCACTCTGTTTTCTATTAAATCGGGAAATTATTGCATTATCATTACGTAATAATTATGCAACAATGTAAGAAGTAGCCTGTGTAACAATTAGATGTGTTGTGTCGCATGAACTATTTCAGTAGGCTATGTAGGCCTACGCCAATAGTAAACTGCTCTCCATTCAGCGGCATTTAATGGATGGAATAGTTCCCCGGCAACAAGACTTCAACAATCGGAAACTTCACTCTGTCAATCTCGGTGACCGGGCCGCGAAATTTTTTTTCCCACGAGATTTCTGTCTCATTGATTTTAGTCACTTTAAAAGTAAGATTTTCCGAACGTGTTTGAGAGATTGGTTCAGGGGCGTTGACAGGGGGGTCTAGGTGGTACTTTTGGACCCGGGCCCGGAATATTTAGGGGGCCCGGATTTAAAAGATTCCCCGCGACTTCAAACATTATCAAGATCTTACTATAATCAGATCTAAAGGAATTGCGACCAGAGGTTAAAACAGCTACTTCAGCCGTCAGATGGTAAAGTACCGGGCCCCCTTCCGGGTATAGCCTAGTGATTTCCCTAACCATGATTTTTTTTCAAAAACACGAAATATTTTTCTTACCCACTCTTTAATTCTGAATATATATATTTTTTGGTGCTAATCACTTCTAGCTACTTGCATCTACAATTCATAGCCGTAGGAGATGGGAGGGGGGGGAGCAGTCGCTCCCCCGCTGAAAAAAAAAATGTTGCAAAAATGTCCAGTTATTTGAGCAAATCAATCTTACCACAATGTTTCGACGCCTCACCTGTTTAGAAACTTAACATATGATAATTGTTGTAATTTATGAGATGCATTTATATTTTCCAATGAATGTAAATGTATTATCTCTGACTTTGAAAACTGTTGCATGTGGTACTGCAATCTGGGCAGAATGATAAGTTTCGATTCGACAACTGCAAAATAGAACTGTAAAAAAGCACAGCTGGGAAACAGAAGTAAGCTTATTACTGATATTCACTAACATGTAGGCTGCATTTCTTCATGGGTAAGATTTAAAAGCCTACTGGTTACTGGTAACTTTATGCGATTTTTTGTTTTTTCTCAATATCCTACTAATGTAGTTGATTATAAAAATCATTTGGGCAAAAATGTCTAGTTATTTGGACAAATCAATTCTTACCATAAGTTTTCAACATTCTACGAGTTTAGTAACTTTATAGTGTTGCATTTTGTATAAAAAACATTTTGCTTTAAATGTAAAACAGAGTATCGACAATTTTGAAAACTTTTATATTTGGTATTAAAATTTGGGCAGAATGTTAAATTTCGATTCAGTATTTACAGAAAATAATGCTTCGACAAGCTGAAATAAGCTTATTACAGATGTTCATTAGAATGTCATCACACTAGCCTACATTTCTTCATTGGTAGAATTTTGAAATCTTGCTGGGTTCTGGTGAGCTTATGAAGATTTTGTTTTTTTTCTATATCCCACTAATGTAGTTGAACTTTATAAAAATATTTGGGTAAAAATATCCAATTATTGGATAAGTCAATTTTACCATGAGTTATGCTATGCTCGCAAAACTTGACTTAAATACTACAAAGATAGCTTATCATTTTTAGATATGGTCAAACAAAATAAGCATTTGTTATAAACTTTAATAATCAACAGTTGTGAGCAATGTGAGGCCACATATACACCACTTTTGTGAGCATTGATCCCAGCCACTATAACTACTGTATAGTTATGTACAAAGTGAAAAAGTATATTAAATGAAAACAACTTGTGAATTTTCCTGTATTTAATTTCATGTTTTTGTGAGCTATGGTTTAACTGTTTTCAGCATTGAATTTTTTTGTATAAACTGCTGTTTGTCTTTGCCAGTCCCAAGGTTGCTATGCTCAGTTATTTACTACCTATGACACAGTATTAGAGCAACAACAATCAAATATAAAGACACATGTTATGTTATTTTGTCATCCAATTCATGCAGTTAATATATCAGGCAATGTAAACAGTGCTATTTTTGTGTCATGTTTTGGTAATGTGGTCTGTATTTTGAGGCAACGATTGAGTTTGAAGTTTTTCTTCAGTGCTTGTGATTTGAGTAGGCCTAGCTGCTTCATTGTGAAGTAAGATTATCTTTGTAATGATCTTCTGAAAAAAACATTGACTATTGACTATAGGGTTGCCAGATTTTTGTCTCAAAATAGTGAACATTTTGAAAGTGCGCGATCGCGCCTCAAAGTTCTCAAACACATGCCAAAATACGCGCGACCGCACCCTCTAACGCACACCACGCGCCTAAATGTGTGCAACCTCGCCCAAATGTGCTTACGTGCTTGCCTATGTTGTACTAAGGCATTTAGCCTACTACACCATTGCATGAAAGTCACATTACATAGCTTACATCCTGCTTTCTGTGGATCACTATCGCACTTCTTAACCCATTTGTGCCGAAAGTGAAAGTACTTGAAAAATTTTTGTGAAAATTTAAATATTGCTTAATCATGACCTAAAAAACATTTCACAATTAAATTTTTCTTAATTATGTTAGTACCGGTTGAGAAAAAGACCGTCCTACATATAGGACGCAAGGCAAATCCGCTTTCAAGTTTCGCAAGTTTCTTGTGCGTATAATGCGTAGGCCTAATCGTTATCGCTCAAAGTGATAAATGGGAAACGTTTTGTCATCGAGCATTTTGTTGAAATGAAAGTTCTCAAAATACGAAGATGAAAAGTAGCAAAGCAACACATCACTAAAACAAGTCATTGGGAAATATGATATTGCTTGACGTATTTGACATGCAGACTGACATCACATTTTTCGCATCTTGTAGTAGTTATTGCATGACAATAGGCGCATCGAGTTTGTTTGTCCTGGGCTAGCACCCAATGCTCATAGCCTAGGCATAGTAACGTACATCGGATAAAACCTTTTGTGGTCTGCCCCGCTTTCCTTGTTGAGGTGGCTTTCGATGTTGTGACATATAGCCTATCTTCGAAAAGAAAGCAAATCTATTGTATTGCCACTATTGCAAATTTCTTGCAGTTGCCATGCATTGTTGACAGAAATATCGAGCATGTATGAAATCAAGCACGAATAACATTTTTTCCCTCTCATGCGATGCGATAGTTCGAAATGTTCAGGTCCATTCTATCAACGTTACCGTACCTCCCCATACGTTCGTTATAGAGCTTGATCAATCAAGGTTGTTCAATTTGCACACGCTTCTTTTCAGAGGATGAATATCCAGAGGCTTGAGAAGAGAAGTAAACTCCAACCGTATTCGAGCATAAATTTACCACACTGTTATCATTCCATTTGCAAACCAGCACGCCGTTGTCGGTATCGGCTCTAAAATCGAACTTGCCTCTTCCTTGTTTTTTCAGAGCATCTTTAGTGATCAGCGGACATTTTTCGGTGCTGTTTTCACGAATTGTAGCTGTTGCTTTCACTAATTTTGTCCTCTAGCGTCGTAGCCAATTTCACACTACTGAAAAAGTTGTCGTAGCACAAGTGGAAAAACTTTCTGCCGTAGCTGGTGAGGACATCAGCAAAATTGCTGACAAGGTTTCCTCTAAAGCCTAAACTACTTCGTACTTACCAGACCCTTACTTACTTCGCTTACGTCACGATGCGCATGTAAAAACGCCAAGAGAAAACTAAAAATTTATCAAAAAATTTCAGTAAATTACGATAAATATGTTATTGCTCTAAAAACAAACACAACTACTTTGTTATACAGCGTAGAAATCGTAGGGAATCGCTGTTTGATACAATTCAATTCAATTTATTTTTCTTTGTCAGAATGCAAAAGAAATAATATTGTGAAAAAGAAATACAGTAACAAAACTAACAAAAGGAAAAGGTGGCAAAACCTTAATGGTTTAAGACGTGCATGAATGGATCTAATATTGCGGTATGCATCAATAAATATAGTTAAGCACGGCCACCAAACCTGATAATATCGCTTGATGCGTGGGAATTGATTGCCGCTTTTGCTAACACGTGTGCCTAGCGACCTATATATAGGACACCAATCTTTTGAACTAATTTTCTCAAAAATTTTATTTGCATATGCGGATTGCGGATTTATCATCATAATTCGACAATCGACATGCACCTTCAAAATTTCAGACTTAGCAAAATCTGGAAAATTGAAAATGATGTCAAGCCTCAACCAAAAAAGCAACTTTTGAAAAAAGTGGTGATATATGCTGCAAAAATACTCATAAATGTATTTTGACTTCGTCTAAATCTAAAAACGGAACGTGCAAAGAAAAATTTTAATTTGAGTAGGTGTCCTACATATAGGACGCTAGGCATAAATGGGTTAACCAAGATGAAAACCTGGAATCTTTTTTCCAATCTAACACACAGTTTCGTCTTTTTATCTTTGCTTTTGGGGGAGTATCTGGGCATAATACAATAAGTCTATTTTCATTTGCACTCTTTTCATCCATTGCAATGTTAAATCATCAATATTAGCGTAAGCTCTGTATAGCTAAGTGTAAGACTATAGCCCAGACCTATAAAAGGCTATAATTAGCTGATGGGTACATGCAACGTGCATGCGCTAGGTTCAGTAGGCCCAATGCCCTTCACGTAAAATCATCAACCATCGAAGCTGACTGTTGCCACCATGTGTTCTCACATGGAATGAATTTGAATTTATGGTGGGTTAGAGTTTGTGAGGGTTAAGTATTGGCAAAAATTGAAGATCATCTTGTCTTAAAAGATGCAAATTTGTTTCTTGTATTAAAACTCTTGCAAAATTAACAAGTTAAAAGCTTACTGCCCAGTAGACTGTGTGTTGTGGCTGGTTTCACATCATCAGCAATTTTAGAAATTTCAACTAGCCTAACTTAGTAGCCACATCACACATGATTGAGTAGCTGGTCTACAATAGACTATAAACTAAGAGTTGAACGGCCAAACTTCTAAGCTGTTAGTTGCTCGAGCTAGTGGCTTTCAGTTTGTTAGCTACCTAGGCTGTACAGTGTACACTCCAGTGTTGGACCTCGTGCTGGCCAAGCCTGGCTTTAGCGAAATTACACTGGGGTAGCATAGTAAGGGTTTTTCCCCAAAGCTCCACCTCATGCGCGTTTAGTCTCTAAGCAGCAGAAGCGTATGGTTAGTCAAGTCAAGTCAAGTCAAGTCAATTTATTTTGTTTTAACAGCGCCATATATTAACAAATAATCAGAGTAAAATGTAATTGTCAAAACAATGCATTGTACAACTGTTGGTTAGATTATGGCGCAATCAGGATGGTAGCGAAAGACCATAAGCAGTCATCTAGTCAGCCACCACCCCATCACAGTAAATCTAACTACACATTCATACACACTAGTGTGCAGAGGCAGGCACACTACTTCATTGAATAAAAAGAGTTCGCCACTGAGATTGAAAAACAACTACTGTTGGTTTGAATCTGCATTCTCAGACTGAGTAAGCCGAGGATGAAGATTCAAACCAACGAGCAACGACCAAGAATTGACCAACCACCAATAATTAGTGATTGTGTGCTATAATAGGCTACAGCACTTGCGAAAGTTTTCCTGAAATAACGAGGAAAAACGTGGATACCACCACCGAATTGCAACAATTTTTATGTGAAGCATACAAAAACAGGGCAATTTGATACTAATAACTGTAGAGAACAAATATTAATAAGTAACTTACGATATGATGATATAGGCCTACTGTAAAGGTAAGTTATCCTTTGTATTGAGCACTTAAGGTACGCATGTATATTCATGTAACAGTTGGTTTTTGAGATTTTTTTTAAAGCAATGGAACGGTAAATCTTTTACATCGTGTGAAATTTCACTCCACACTTGCACACACAAGAAATGGAGTGTTTTTTTGCCAAAGTTTGTTTCAAACCTGGGAAGAAAAAATCTGGTTTTAGCCTTATGTCTTGTATCATGTTGATGTATGTCGTCTAATTTAACAAAGTAGCCAGAGAAACATGCTGGCAAAAAATTATTTTCGTACTTGAACATGAACTGTGCATATGCCAGCTTTGCAAGGTCACTCACTTTTAATACCTGAAATTTGCTGTACATGTAGGTCGTCGAAGTTTTCCTGTCACCAAACAAACACGCTCTAATAAATTTGTTCTGAATCACTTCCACCTTGTGTACTAACGTTTTGTTGGCCCTACCCCAATTAATTATCGAATATTGAAGATTTGATTTAAATAATGAAAAGTAAATTAATCGTAATGTGGATAATGGGACATAGTATCTGATTTTGTAAGCAATGCCACATACTTTACTCAATTTTGTGCAAAGGTCAGAGATATGGGCGTTCCAGTTCAATCTGTGGTCCATCGTTACTCCAAGATATTTTACTTGATCAGTTTTGTTAATGGTTAATACTGGTTAATCCATGGCTATTGGCTAAAATATATTGACAGAATTATTGACGGAATTGTTGAGAATAGCAGAATAGTGAACATGTTCACTATCACTGTTAGCAAAATAGTTTACAGTGAACATTTTCTTAAAATAGTGATTTGTTCACTAAAATAGTGAACATCTGGCAACCCTAACTATGACTATTTCATTGTAATATAATATCAATATTTTCGGTATCAAAATTACTTTTGTTCAAAGGTGGAAGTTTGATGCACATAGCATGGTAAACTGTCCAATTCTTTTCAGGCTGTAGGATTTGAAGCAGCATGGATTAAGTAATGTTACTGGTTTGATAAGTGAACGGATTGTCATTTTAGTTTTTTTCTATGCAAATGTACAAATATTGAATCTTTGGACTATCTTTGAATTGAAAAGATTGAGCTACTTTTGGTCAAGCTTTTTATTGAAGTTGGGCTGGAGATTTTCATATAATCTGGTGACATGAATATACAGCAATTATTGTTATCCAGTTATTGGTGAAGTCTCAGTTCAAATTTTTTTGAATCCAGTTCGGCTTAATATAGCCTACTGAATATTTTTTTATGATACACAAGAATGTTTTAATTTGATGGTTTATTTAAATGGGACACAGACAGGTCTATGAAAGTAGATTAAAGTAAGTTCAGCCTTGTTTTGCTGTTGTATATAGCCTACATTTTTTTGCTTGTGTTTCGTACACAGTCAAGTTGATGACTCTCAAAGATTGTGAGTAATTTAGTATTTTTGAAAATATATACGCAAAGACAAAATTTGGGCAAATTGTGTTCGCCCCCCCCCCACATGTTTTACTCTCCTACGGCTACTCTACTCTACAAAGAATTAATAAACCTTTTTAGATATGCTGAACTCTCAACATAAAAACATTAAATTTACAATCGAAAAAGCACGTGAAACCCTTCCGTTTTTGGACGTTGAAATTAAAATTAATGCCACTGGATTTGATACTTGGGTTTGGCGCAAACCAACTCATACTGGTTTGTTTTTGAACTTTGATGCATTATGCCCATTGAAATGGAAGTCTGGTTTGATCTTGTGCCTATTAGCTCGGGCTAAAATGATTTGCTGCAATGATGCTCTTTTTAATATTGAAATAGAGAAATTGAAACAAATGTTTTATAATAATGGTTATCCAAAGTTCTACTTTGAGAAAATATTGAATCGCTTTATCTCTGAGAATTCCAACCAAAAAGAAAAGGCTGAAAATGAGTTAAATATGAAGCATTGCTTGTCCATTCCGTTTGTGGGAAAAGAATCCAAAACGTTTGCTCGTAAAATCGGACAGTTTATGAAAAATAAATTTGATGTGGACGTTTTTCCTGTTTATAAAACATTTAAAATTAGTTCGTATTTTCAACTAAAGTCCCAGACGCCTTCGTCTCTCTGCTCAAATGTCGTATATTGTTTTACATGTCCGTGTGATTCGGCATTGACGTACATCGGTATGTCCACCAGACATTTGACCACGAGAGTACGGGAGCATCTGAACTTTAGAGACTTAAAGAAAAGTGCCATCAAGGACCATATCATGGATTGTTCTTTTTGCACTGATCAAAAATTCTCTGCTGAATCATTTAAAATTTTAGGCAAAGGCAAATCCCAATTTGACACAAAAATTCAGGAAGCGTTGTTAATCAAACGCTACAATCCAAATCTAAACAAACAATTATTTGCCGGTGGCGCCTCCATTCTCCTCAATATTTATTAGCCTAGTTGTATCACGTACTCCGTGGTGCAAATTCGTTTGTAACTTAGTCATGCAGTTGCCTTTTCTTAATGTAATTTTTCGTCTGTCTGTATGTTTTCCACTCCAGTGCTTTTAATCGTGCGTGTTTCTCGATGCTTTTAGTTAGTCAGTTAGTTACGGTAGTCACTGTCAAGAAGTGAAATTTATTGCAGTTTATAATTATTTACAGATTCCTGATGAGGTCTTAAGTTAAGTCGAAAACGTTTGAATGTTGAACTATTTGTAAATATGTAATATACTGTTGTAATGCTCAACCCTGTGTTATTGTTGTGTCTTGCCTGTCTTTGGTATAAAAAAGCAAACTCTCTCCCGAAACTATATGATATTATTATATTCATAACATTGTGGATGAAGGGGGCCCGAAAACAAATGGGTACCGGGCCAGAGAAATCCTGTTTAACGGCCCTGGATTGGTTGATTCAGATTGCGAAATAACTATTTGCCAATAAAATTATGTAATGATAATAAAATATAAGCTTTCCCTAACCCTACTTTTTTGAAAAGCTCTTGTGCACCGCAAGAATTAATTCAAAGAAAAAAAAGGTTGGCTTCGACGGGCGTCGAACTAGGGACAGTAGAATATCGGGACGACTCGCTTCAGTGATTTTTTTCTGACATGTGGACAGCTGGAGGGTCAGTGCGAATTCGACAGTCAAAATCAGCAGTAGTGCAAAAGCTTTTCTTCGCCATTTCATAACCAAACAAATATTTTCAGCAAATAAATTTGTAGGTTTTGATTAAATTTTATTGAGCTTTCTTTGTGAAATCAGCCTACTGTGTTCTCAACATGTGTTAGCATTTAAATGAAATATAAACCTTGGTAGGTTGCAGACAAGCCTATATTTAAACAGCAGGTTTGAGCTAGGCCTACCAGTAGTTTATGTCATGGTAATGAGCTGAGTTACAATGGCATAAATACATTGAACTGTGTAAACACAAAGCAATAGTTCATACTAATTAGATAACAGCTTGAAAGATAACTTAGCCAACCTTTTGTGTTGTTGCTTACCAGCAAGCTGTATGAAATTGAGAATGTAATTTTTATTGTTCAGATTCATGTTTTAGTTTCGACCATCAAATCAAGTAGAAACAATATCACTTGCCATAACATAGCAGGGGTTAAGAAAAAGGTAGAAGCGACAAAACACAAATGTTAAAGTAGCCTATGACAAAATGCAAGGATTTTGTCATGGTGGATGTGCCTTTTTGTAAAAAGCAAGTGTATCTTTGTTGTTGCAGCATATTCTTGTTATCAACATGCTAATACAGTGTTTTTTGTAAAAGTTTGTTGACATGGTAAATACTTGCTGTGTACCAGGGTGTAAAAGTGGGTACAAATCATCGAAGAATGTTGAGAAATTAAGTCTATTCAGGTTTCCTACACTTCCTTCATTAAAAAGCAAATGGATTGCAGCTATCCCACGTAAACATTGGAGTGTGACAAAATATCACAGAGTATGTGCATTGCATTTCGACAAACATGATTATCAGATTACTTCTACTGATCATAAAGTCAACCGACGTAGTTCCAGACAAAAGCAAGATTTACAAAAACCTCGTTTAAAAACAACTGCCGTACCACACATTTTCTTAGGTTTACCAAAATACCTGTCATCCAACACAGCTCCTGGAAGAAGCACTGCATCAACATCTTCTGCACGATTGACGAAACAAAATGACAGAGTTGAAAGTGCCACTAAATTTTTTTTTACTTTGGATGAAATTGAAGACTTTGAAAATTTAAAGAAGAAGGTAAAAGACATGGTGTTACCAGATGGATATATTTTGCAAATTCAGGACACACAAATACTTTTTCATCTGATTGATTGTACTGATACCCCAAAGTTACTTGCCTCTGTCATTGTGTTTCAGGATTTGTCAATTTCGGCATTTGTTTCTGCAGTTAAAGTTGCTGGTTACCGCTTTGAACATTTGCTAACGCAAGAACACATCAAGAGCTATACTGCATTGAGCAATGTTTTGGCTCATTGCAAAGCTTTAGCAGACAAGAGTACTTGTCAGCAGGAACATTGCATTGAAACAGCAGTTTGTTTATTGAATCAACATGTGGCTCACTCTTGTACTGAAGACAATGATACATTTAAGAATACATTATTGCTTTTTTTGATCGAGCAATTACAGCTGCTCTCACGAAAAAAAGGAGGACGAAGGTATTCTAGCAAAACTACAACAATGGCATTCTTGTGGCAAATGACCAGCACAGTCTTGTACCAAAAATTAAGAGAAGTTTTCATTCTCCCTGCTGTTAGTAGACTTCGTGTATACTCTAGTGGATTGTCCGTTGGTGCTGGAATTTTAGATTTGCGTTATTTGAAGGAAAGGACTGGAGAATTGGAAACATATCAACAGATTGTAACCCTAATGATTGATGAGGTGTACACTGCCAAAAGAATAGAATACACTAATGGTTCTTTTGTTGGTCTCACAGAAGATGGTTCACCTGCTAAAACAGTGCTTGCTTTCATGGTTCAGTCAGCTTGTTGTAATTACAAAGATGTGGTTTGCCTTGTGCCAGTCAACAAGCTGGACACTGCCACACTTCATTTCTGGTTTAAAAAAGTGATGGAAGCTTTGAATGATATTTTTCTGGTAATTGCGGTGTGCGTTGACAATCATGTATGCAACAGGTATGTATTTTATTGATGTACTATGATAACAAGTTTTTTGACTAAATTGAAAGTTATAATACGGTATAATATGTATGGAACTTTCATGTGTTTTTTTAAATTCAACTGTTAATGAGTTCAGTAGCCTATGCCTACATTTCCGGGATACATTTATATAAGAAATGTAACAAAGTGTTTGGAAATGTTACAAAAACCCCTATACAGTATTTTTTTCTCACAAGGATGTCATCTATTTTGTTTTCAACTTAGTTTTGTCTGCCGCATTTATATGTTAGTGTAGTTTAAAGTAACAGTCATATTTTTAGGAAAATGTTTATTGATTTATGTGGTGGTGAGCTGAAGCCATATATTCAGCATCCTACGAGACCCGAAGAGCGTTTATTTCTACTATTTGATTTCACTCATAACTTCAAGAACATCTTCAACAACTTTGTATCCAAAGTTCGAATGAATGTACCAACTGTTGGATTTTCAAATATTCTTGGTGACTCGTGCAATGCCAGATTCGATCATATCAAGCAACTTTATGCAGTTGAAGAAAGCAAGACTTTGAAAGTAGCTCATGCTTTGAAAAAAGTTTCTTTGAATCCTAGTAACGTTGCAAGAACTTCCCCCCAACACGCTATGAGTAAGTATGTTGCATGCAGGACAATATTGTTAAGTGTAGTGTAAAAGTATTGCATCTTTACAGAATATAATCATTCACTATCTCCGCTTGCAGCAGATTGCGCATCAATGTGGGTTACTTAACAGGGTTTTTAGCGATTTTATGCGATTTTAGCGATTTTATGCAGAATGGCCCGTTTCGGTGAGTCCGATTCGGTGAGTCCGATCCCTTAACGGGGGATTTTTTCAATTTTTTTTTTTAATTATTGGGTACCGTAGCCTAATTATCATTGCCGTTTTAGGGTTTGGGGTTAGGGGTTAAAGGTTAGGAACTCACCGAATCGGTCTCACCGAATAGTAGCAGACCCGATTTTATGAGCCGTACTGCTTCCATGCTGGCTCAAGGCAGATTGGAAGAGGGTGATATGTCACCAGATTATCCATTAATGCTTTGACATTATTTAAGCATTTTATAAGTGAAGACGTAAATAATACTTCAGCTAATGAAACGATTTTTTAGGTATTTTTAGCGAATCAACTGCTTTAGGTCTGGAGTATTATGGCAAAACATATCCTGACTTTCTTGACACAGCCAGGTACATCAAATTTGTGGTTAATATTTGGAAGGTTATGTCCGTGAAGTCACCTTTTAAAGGTAAGTACTATATGTTTATTACTTGTACAGGTATTAAATATGGATATGTTGAGTGTACGACTGTACGTATGAGTTGTATGTATATATTTTGAGTCAACTTTATATTTTTATTCATTATTACTTGCTAGAGTTTGTGCTCAAATGCGTTTGTAAGGTGTTGTGTTTAGTTAGCATGTGTTGTTAGTTTTATAACATCATATGCTGCATTCCACATAACATGGATATTGATATTGGATAGCTCTTTGTACTGAGAAGTACAGCTAAAGACGTTAATTTTTGCATTGAATGAGTAAACATCATATCATGAAAGCATTAATGCTGTGAACAATTTCCAGGTCGCAACAAACGTGATGACTTGTGCTGCCCTTTGAGATCAGACGGAAGTTCACAAAATGTGCAGTTTCTGTGTCAAGCGAAGGATATTCTAAAGGCATGGAAAAAATCTGGGCAGTCTGGCCTCACCAAAGAAACTTTCACAGCTTGCATTCAAAGCATTGAAGGAATGATTGCTTTATCCAGCTACCTTGTTTGCAACCATGGGTTTAAGTACATTCTTCCTGGAAAATTTACGTCTGACCCTATAGAAGGACGTTTTGGCTGGTATCGTCAGGTAAACGGAGGCAATTTTTTTATGTCGATCAATCAGCTATTTCAGGCTGAAAGAAAAATTAGATCTCTAAGTTTGCTTAAAGATGGAGCATTTCATCAATTCATGAAACTTGTAGCAAGTGACAACTTCTCTGCAACAGAAGATCTAGATGCTGCTTCGGAAAATTTGTGGTTGAATGAGTATCTTGTGGGGGTGGACCTTGATGGTATTTCAGATGATGATGCTAGTGTGACGTACTATGTGAGCGGTTACGTTGGAAGAAGTATTTCAAGGAGAAGAAAGTGCCAGGCTTGCAGAGATTTGTTGGTGAAAAGCAACGAAATTATTAATGTTCCGAATGACATTGGAGACTACAAAACGGAATTGTTGCAAATGGCTGACCGTGGTGGTCTCTCTGCTCCTTCAGAATATTGTTTTGCCGTATGTTCACTGGCAGTTCAGCTGTATTCGTACATTGTGTCCAATCATGAAGCGCGTACAAAGCTGTTTGCTTTAAAAAACCAAAGATCTGCTTTTACTCATGCAGCCACCGTTGTAGCAAATAAGTCTGAAGGACACAAAGTGCTAGTGTTGCAAAAATGTCTTCAGGGTCATTCCAATTTTGCATTTATTCTTCAAGTGGTGTTTAACTGCTTTGCAAAAAATGAGCTGAAGCGATTGAACCAGTGTAATATTGACGAACCGATGAAGATGTCAAGAACTGTGCGAAAACTTACAGCTAAAAGTTCTAATAATAATTGTTAGGTAGAAAGCTACATTTTGGCACTATTTAGTTTTATAAAGTCACAATACAGGGATGAGTGCTTTTCAAGTGTACAGGTACATTTAACATTGGTACATATATCAACTTATTTTTGTTAATGACACACTTGCCGTATTTGCATCGATAAACTTTTAAAGTCTACTTAATATGTACTAATGCTTTCATGTCGTTAACTATATCGGCTGCGTGGAAGACCCCTGTTCGGCGCTCGGAAAACGTCTGCTTGTCACTGATTTTAAGATGACGATGTCGCCATGGCTTCAGAACGTAACCTCTTGCTGTGGCAAAAAACTCTTGCTTTCTGTATTACAGTATTTTTTATGTTGCTTACGTATTTGCCAACAGTGTTTTGTGTACAACTAAGATGTACAAAGGTATATCAACTTATTTTTTCTAAATGACACTTATGTAAGCTTTTATTTAATTTGACAACTTTACCTTTGTGGTTACCTTTACCAGTTTTGCTTATTGATATGAATAAATTACCTGCTGTTTATTTGTGTAGAACTTCTGACCAATTTTAAACTTTGTTACCTTACAAAATCGAAAATTAAAAAAAAATACTATGACCCTCCAGTTGTCCACCTTCATTTTCAGTGAGCGATCCCCTACTTCTACCATCCCTACGTCGAACCCTCGTTCTCACGATTACTAGGCAGAGGATGATACCACTGAACCAACCGTGCCAACGAGAGAATGTTGCATTCACACAGTTTTAATACAAACTTTTACCAAAATATGTAAGTGAGACAGAAATCTCGTGGGAAAAAATATTTCGCGACCGGGCCTGCGTCAGTGATTCAAAGCCTCTACAAGTATGCGAAACTGCCAGGATTAAGCTCTGCAAGAAGCTTTCCCAGTCCGAGGATAAAAATTCAATCCATCAATCAGATGCCGTAATAAAGATGTCATGTCTCATTGTAGGTCGCACAATAAAACTTGCATTAAAAGTGGGTCGCGAACTGAAAAAGGTTGGGAAGCACTGCAACTGCATATCCTGAAAGAAACTCCAACAAAGGTAGAAAACAAGCACCACTTGCGGAAACACGCAGATAGATTAGGTAGGCTACTGAACAAAATTTTATTCCTGCAAGAATGCTTTCAGGTAGGCCACTTACAACGAACTCTGCTGGCATGTGGTTTCTTCTAGGAAACCAAATTACTTTTCTGTTCATTCACCTGATTATCACAGCCAATTAGATTACAACAGCTGTTCCTTACTTGCTTTGGTTTTCCAGATATGAAAGGGTGGGCCGCACGGGCCTTATTTGGGGAAAAGTACCCATTCTCAAATTTTCTTGAGAAAATTGTTGAAATTGCAGAGTGTTAACTGATAGGCTAAACATTAAACAGGCACCACAAAAGCTTCGACAGAGTTGAAAAAGTTATTCACTTAACGCAGAGAAGGTGCTGTAAGCTACCATAACTGTATCCTTCCACCTAAAAATGAGCATGTTCATAATCTAGCCTATCCGCAGGAATTAACTTCAAAGAAATTATTTTTGTTATAGCCTAAACACCAATGGTCAGCTTTTCTCAAAATGATGTCACTTTCGGTGTTCCGCGGACCATGACAAATTGACAATGCGCATCCTCAGAGCGAATAAAATATAGCCTACAGAATAAAATTTGCAAAGTTATACGCTGCAGTGCGGTTGAAGGCAAGAAAAATGAAACACACATCATTTTAAAGATTGGCCAAAGACGTGTGAGCGGTTACTTTCCATGTTAACGTGGAAAGTAGCTTAACCACTCAATGGGCTATTTTATTCATTAGCAAGAAGCGAATGTTATCAAATGTTTCTGTTTTACTTGCGGTTCTCTTGAAAGTTCTGCTCTACCGTTTTTAAAACTAACGTAGTTTTCGTCTAAACCCTGTTTAAACCAAATATTTTTAACTAAAATTTTGTAGCTTTATTGCAAAGTCAAATACTTTAGCATTATAAATTTTCATGATATTTCCCATAAAGTTAAAAATTGTAAAGAATTGCCACAAATCCGTTAACATCTTGAAAGTACAGAATGAAGTTCAGTCAAGCACTAAAATCGTCGATTTACACGACATATATTTTGTCTTGATGTTTAAGATGTCTTTTATGAACGCATAGACGTTTAAACAAAATTTGTAATTCTTTTCGCTAATTTTTTTAAATTTAATCTAATTTGAAAAAAAATCGAAAAATTCTAATTCATGAATTGATAATCTCCAATTGGCTAAAGGTAAAAAATGTAATCATTCTTTGAGGATATCTGTGTGCTACTCTCAAAATTTTGATCTCAAGAATTAGCCAAAAAATGCAAAATTGCATAAACGAAACGCAATAAAATTGCTGAGCAAAGAAATTCGAGGTCAGAAAGCGCCAAAATACTGGCAACTCCTAAACAACATATTCATGGTTCTGTGCAGGCTTGCCAGATTGGCCTTTTTATGGCCAACTCTGTCAAATTTGGCCTTTTTTGAAGTGGTTTGGCCGACAAATTTTTGTTTGGCCTTTTAGCTTTTTTTAGATTTTCTATGAAAACTGCAAGAAAAAATACTCAGGCAATAGGGTGCTAGAGAGAGACACTTTGTCAGCCGACTGTGGTGCCATGACATAAAAAATGATAGCAAATAGGGCCGTAACAGGTTTTATTTGATATGGCTGCCGCCTAAAAAGTGGAAGATCAGTTATGACAGTGGCCGTAGGCAGGGGCGCCGGAACGATTTTTGACTGGGAGGCCAGGATTATGACAAAAGCGCACTTTTGTAGCTGAAAGGCCAATTTTTTTAAGTTTTAAAATAAATCGATAATGTTCATCCACAATCTCTATATTATATAGAGACTGTGGTTCATCTATCAGCTCATTAATGTTACAAGTGTCAGTACCGGTATACAAAAAACAATGCCACGGAAGGCCATCATGCTATGTTATAATGATGTCACCGACTGTGATACAGAATTTTGTGTCGTGATTATTATTTTGAGGCAAAAATGAAAAATTATAATTAGGCTAAAAGCGAAAAGCAGAAATTGTTATATTGCAAAATGTGCAGTAGTTTACATGTTCTCAAAAGGGCATCATTGCTCCCCTGCCCTCCATCCTCAACAGGGTTCGACCTTAACTTTTTTTCGTACGGTACTAGCCAACCGGACCAGTGTGGCTCACTATTTACACTGGTCCGCACGAGATCGCACTGGTCCATCCTGTTTACTGATAAAAACAAGATTGTCGTGGGAAGCACGAGGCCAACCCAAGGAAAACCACCTTAATACGACAATAATGAATAGTGGCAATAACATGGAAATATACAATGGTAATAACAGTAACAACAGTTTATCTAGGCAAGACATTCAATCTACGTTGAGTCTTCAATCTACTTGAGGCTCTTCTTCAATTTCTGAATCCGATGATGGGTCATAATCGGAATCTGATGACGGGACGATCACGGCCCACAGAGTCATAATCGGAATCCGATGTGTGTTTGTCTGGCCTTGTAAACACATAGCCAGTGTCGGGCCTTCTTGACCTCACAGAGGAATCGTTTGCCACGGCAAGTTTGGGGTCGAAATCTTTTATTTCTGCTGACTGTAGCTGGATGGTCAAAAGATCTGTTACATAGTCAGCCCGGAGCCTTGACCTCAGCATCGTTTTTCTTACGATTTAACACTGTCACGTGATGTTGCGATTGTTTTTTTTCTTACGATTTAACACGTGATGTTGCGATTGTCTTTTTCTTACGGTTTAACACGCACGGATCACGTGTTTTGTTCTTTGAAGAGAAGCGCAAACGAGAACCACTCACTCTAACGATCAAACGACACAATACGATGATATTTTCGCACTGGACAGTCGGACCAGTGCGAAACGATTCGTACTGGTCCGCGGTGAACTCACACTAGACATTGGCCAGGGGACCAGTGCTAAGATCGAACTCTGCTCAAGCTCCCGGTTCTGGCACCCCTGGCCGTAGGTATAATTCCAATTGAGATAAAGCGTATTTTTGAGTGAAGAAAGCTGCAGGTAGACCGGAAAATGCTAATTGCAGGCTTTATCACATTACTATAGTATAGCACCAAAAGCGAGTAATCTTTTGTATCATGAAAAATCCGAGAAGCATAAAAAAGAACCCCAGATAATTTGCAGATAGGCTACTGGGTGTGAGTGGCTTATATATAATGTAGGTTTCTTCGTTCTGCAAATGATCTACTTACAGTAATAACTTTTGTATAATTTGTTGAGTTGGCCGTTTTTGCAAATTTCAATCTGGCAACTTTGGTTCTGTGTACTAGACTAGTGTTGTAGTGGGTAGGCACTTTTACGTATTGCACTGCCTGAAGAGGCAACCGCAACCATGCGTATCGTATATGACATTACTGGTGTTTTAGTCACAACTTTTCTCATAAGCTCCATTGTTTGCAGTCACTACGATTCTTCTTGCACTCAGTTCAGTTGAAGAAGAAAAAATAGTATTAGCAGAGGGTGGGAATCGAACCCATGCAATCGAAATTATTACTCCTCTGCCCTAACCATTAGGCAACGTTGGTTGTGGCGATGCATGCAGTTAAATTTCTTTGTATCAAAATCTTTCGATAAAGACGACCAGTTAATCACGTGTTGAGTCATGTCACGCATGATAGCGCTACCAACGTCAGCGATGTCGTATGTCACGCATGGTTGCGGTTACCTTTCGGGCAGTGCAATACGTAAAAGTGTCTACCGTTGTAGTGATGCAAGCCGCGCCGCGTACGCGGCCGCTTTTGACTTTTTCGCCGCGTGCCGCGCCGCGCCGCGTGGAAGGTTGAAACGACAAAGCCGCGCCGCTTGCCGCGTAAACTTTCAAGAAATTAAACTTTCGTAAACGTAAACTTTCAACTTTTCAAGAAAATCACTTATGAAACTTCAAATTTAAATTGGAAACACAGATCAGTTTTTATTTCTTTTTGGAAATCCTAAGCTGGAACAGGGTTACCAGATTGGCCTTTTTAAGGCCAAATTTCTCGAATTTGGCTTTTTTTAAAGCCGTTTGGCCTTAGAAATTATACGTTTGGCCTTTTTCTAGATTTGGCCTTAAATTTGGCCTTTTTTAAATTTAATCTTTAAAATGCATAATAATCAATATTTCTCATATATCGTAACTTTACCAGATGAAACCGTATTCACCATTGTTCAATACATGTTCTATATTTGTTAAATACTTGTAATGTGACGCCGAGTCAGACTGCGCTCCCCTCTAAGCCAGCCAGTGGTGCCAGATGTCACCACTGTAGCGGATTAAAACTCATCTGCTACAGTCCATCTATTATATACATATACTTGCTACTTTCAGAATTATTTTTGCTATAATTTATTAAAATCCGCTACAAGTCATAAGATATCGATAAATATGAATGTTATAGACATTATTTTGGAATTATAATGTTAACGCTCAAAAGTAGGTGGCCTACACAGAAATGTAACGACTAACGTGTTCACTTTTCAGTTCAATTTATTTTTGTTTTGTTGGCAAAAAAAGAAAGAAAAAAACAAAAATATACAAAAACACAATAAACACAAATAATTCGCACAAGGATGGCAGCGAAAGACCAAAAGGTCACTAAAGTCAGCTGCATTTTCGATCGATCGGTAGTCCAACACAACCGCTGGCTTGCCAGCAGAGCATGCTTTCAGAAATTCAGTTGTTGAGCAATACAAGTGATTCGTGGTTGTGTAATTGAGTGCGTTTCAAATTACCATTATTGTGATGTTATAAATAAATTTGTGATGAGCAAATAGATTATTGATCATAGACTTGTTACAAAAGAATCTTTTTTTAATAATTACTGTAGTAATGTTCACTTAAATGATAGGGGAGACCGGGGCTAGTTGTAACATTTTTTGAATTATTTATTATATGTCTGTAAAAACAAGTTTGAGCGAATTTTTTGGAGATTAGTTGTATAGGTAGACTATTTACGCATATTATTCCACCTAAAGCCCTGTGATATGTATTAAGGATTTTGAGAAAATTGGCCTAGAAAAACTTCAATCGAGCGTTACAACTTGCCCCGCATCTGGGGCAAGTTGTAATACAGGCAGGGGCAAGTTGTAACAGAATATTTTTGCTGCTAATAAATAGCAAACACTTTACTGAACATTCACTTTTGCTCAAGAAAGGTTTATTCACTCCTCAAGGTCAGAAAATGTTCTCCAGAAGGTACACACTGAAGCAAAACTGCACACAATATAATAGGCATTTCAAAAATTCACATTTTTTCTTTACTCCTCACAAAGGTGACAATAATACTTTGGCAATCCTTCGGTACATTGAGAATGCGACCAACCATGGCACTTTTCACACCTGACCCAGTTTTCTCCCGGTCTACTGTTCGAATACGCTTCGGAGCACACCAAACAATACCATTCGGTTTTCTTCGAGCAGCCTTGTTTCTTTTTCTTTTCAAAAGTAAGCTTTCGCTTCTTTGTGTGCTTGGATTTGGAAGCATGTTGCTCTGCTTCAAGCTTCTCTTTTTCCGGTGTGTCTGTCAAGATTGCAGACTGCTTAGTTTTGCGTTTCTTTGCTCCAACTTTTCTAGGTGCAGCCTTAGGCAATCCTCCCATTACTTGGATAGGAGAAAACACTGCTGAACCAGCACTCAAAGAAACAGAAGGACTTGGTGTTTCACTTGAACGAAAAGAAGTAGAAGGTGTTGCAACTGAAGGTTGATCAGTAGAAACATCCTCACTTGGAGTGATACAAGACTGTTCAAGACTTGTTATCTCAGTGGAAGTATTTTCATCTGTGATGATAGGTAGAGCAGGGGCAGCATTGCCATGGATAGGGTCATCTCTATCAGTAACAGAAGCAGGAGCAAACTCATGATCTTCAAAGATATTTGAATTAAAAGGCATAATGCCAGTTTTCTTAAACCCATTCATGATATTGATTGGGGTGTTGGCTCTTGGTAGAGCTTCATTAAGAATGGCTGGCAGATGATAAATTGACATTACTTCACCAGGATGATTTTTCATCCAATTATCCTGTGCACTAGCAAGATATTTCTTAAGAGGCCCATAAACTGAAACATCCAGAGGCTGGAGTTTATGGGTAGTGTGCGGAGGAAAAGACAGAAACACAATCCCATTTTCTTTGGCCAAGTCCAGTACAGAAATAGACAAATGTGCAGAATAGTTGTCTAGCAGTAGCAAAACAGGGGCTTCTTTACTGGGTCGCACATGCTTAATAAAGTGATGCATAAACTCCAAGAATTGAGCTTCCTGCATCCATCCTGAACCATTTGCTACACCAATGCAGCCAAGTGGTCCCCCACGAATAAACCAGTCCCTATAAATTTTTCTAGGAAAAATCAATATTGGCGGCACATTATTGCCGGTGGCATTAACTGCTTGACAAACAGTCACCAATTCTCCCCTTTCCCTTGAAGTAATAGCACCAACTTGTCTGCTGCCTTTTCGAGCCACAACTTTACGTGGCTTTTGCACAGTTGTGACCCCTGTCTCATCCAAATTCCAAATGTCAGAGGCTTTAAATTTGTAACGATTCAAAACTTCACCAAGTTTGTTGAAATACAACTGAACATTGTGTTTATTAAAGCTTGTTGCCCTTGCTAAGCTAGTTGCTTCAGCAGATCGAATTGACAATTCGGAGCGTCTTTTCAAGAATCCTGAAAACCAATCCACACCAGCTTTTTTATTTTTGCTCCAAGATGATGGTATTGCAATATCATAAGTGACAGCACACTTGTAAGCCAACATCTTAATATCAGAAGGAGCTAGGCCAAAATATATATCACTCATAAGTTTAATTTGATCTGCAAATATTTCTTCTTGTTCATCAGAAAACACTTGTCTATGCTTTGTGTATCCAACGGCTTGATCCTCCAAGCATTGCCTAACTTCATGCACTTGGGAAGATGCAGTAGCTATAAAAAAGAATATAGCCTAGTTTAACATAAGCTAGCTTGTAGGCTATAGCCTAGTTTGTTTTACTGACATTTAAACACATAATAAAACAAGCAAAGCCTGAAATGAGACCGTATAGCAACAAATCTTTTCTCAACTGTTGTTCTGTAAGTTCAGTGTGACAACCAGCTATTTATGATATGAGATGGTCTGCTTACATCATCACTGTGTAATCTTCAAAACAGGCTTACAAGCCTAATTTAGCCAACAATTAAATAGAAAAGACATAGGCCTACAGGTGTTCAATGTTTTTTCTTACAATCAGTAAGCTATCTTAGGTAGGCTAGTTAAATTTACCTTTAACTTTCTTAACCAGTCTGTACAAAGTCACATGGCATATGTTGTAATCTTTGGCAATTTTTCGAATAGACTCATTTCCAGTGATGGCTTCCTCAGCAGCACGTTTTAATACAGCAGGTGGAGTCTTCCCACGTTCACTTTTTCTTTTATAATTACGCATAATTGTAACAGTTACCAAGTAATCTAGCTCATTTACTGCCAAAGAACATAACACAGCTCTTGTTACATCTTGCCCCAATAGCAGTTAGCCATAAACTGTTCGATATTTCACCAATAAAATGCCACATATTTTTGGTCACCTTTAATTTATTAAATACCTAAGTAAATGGTTATATCAAAAAAAAAAAGACCAGCCCTTTAGCTTACTTTTTCTTGTCGTAGTAACTACAAGTTTATTTTTCTAAAATTTTACTTTCAGTAGGCAAAAAATGCTTTTCGTTATAACTCAACTGTACGGAGAGATATTGAAACGAGGGTTTCTCTGTAACTTAGCTACAATACACTTGATAGAGGGCGCTATAGAAAAATATATTTTTCTGTTTAGTTGGGGAGAAAACGATAGTGTTACAACTTACCCCTGTTACTTTTAGCCCCGGTCTCCCCTACATACATCATTCATTCATTTATTTTTAGTCATTAACGCGTCCGGGACGAAAAAGATACTAACTAAGTATAATAACTACAATAGTCGATATAGGCCTACCAGGACGTTAATGAACGGGAAATGGTGGCAAAACCTTGAAAGGTTTAAAACGTGCCTGAATAGTAAATCATGTAGTAGCCTGTATGTCTGTAGTTAGCACGGCCACAAAACCCAAACAACAAACAGAAGCACACATGTAGCAATAAATGATAGCCTAATGAAAAGTGTTGTGGTTCGCATTTGCCAGTTCCAATATTAATGTGGATGAGCAGTCATCATAATAAAAATAGGATGGAGAAAGAAAACCAGGCATAAAAGAAACCCATCCTTAGGCAAAAGCCCGTTTCGATGCGGCCCAGAAGAGCAAAGTGTTGAGCTCTTCCCATGGTCAGACTGCACATCACGCAGTAGCCTACGACGATTGAGGAATTTAGACGACATGAACATAGATTATTCAATTATGACGATATGAATTTAGTTTTATTCACTGACGACATTTTAATATTGATTGCCTTCATATTTGACCTTCTTATGAAAAGTGTTCAGGTCTGTTCGACACTACAGTAAGACTCTTTCCTGTTGGACCATTCCTTTCATACCTTGCTAAGGTATTGCCTTTGTAGCGGACGTCGAGTGGTCTGAACATCCTCCCATACCTAGCTGTAGCTGCTACAGCAACATCCCGGGTACTAGAGTGTAGTGGGGATGATCTTGAGAACAATACCTTGCTTCTTTTGTGAGTAGGAGATTATTACAAAGAAATGAATGAACTTCCACGTCGGAATGTTGCAGCCAAATAATGCCTTGAATTCAAATAGAACGAGCTAAACTAATTCAGAACATGAAAAACTACACTACAACCATAATTAAACTAACACCGTAACTTCCAAGAAAGGCATCCGTGACAAACTGACTGAGAAAATAAGGCACCACACAACTGGCCGACAGAAACCACACTGGAAACTCACAAACTGACTGTGTTTATTTAACGCTGAACGATTGATTTAAAGGGGCTTATTGCTTCAAGCAATGCAGCATGCAGGGCCGTAGCCAGACCGCAGAGCAAGGAGGTCCAACTGTTTTTAGGGAGGGCCGAAAAATTTTAAATGTGCAAAATCATTATAACTGTGGCTGTTGCTCGAGAATGTTGGGATTTTGCCAGGGGGGCGAATTTTTTTTCAGGGGGGCGAGGTCCCCCTGGCCCCCGGCTGGCTACGGGCCTGGCAGCATGTGTCAAATGCGCAACACCTATAACAACGTAAAACTGCGTATGTAAAATCAAACCCTGATAAGTGGTGAAAATTCCGAGGAAACGCCCTAATTTTCAGCCAGCGTTTCAAATTCCTACCAAGCACAAATTTCACAACGGCAATTAGACTGTCTAAAGCAAACATGAAAAAGGACCGCAGGCGCTAGGCCTACACCTCCTAAGAAAATTTTCCATGGATTTTTCTTGTATTATTTTGGCATTAAGACCTTTTCACAGTCTGACAACCCTGATTACAGTGATTATTTTATCTAGTTTGAGTTTGGCTTATTTTTGGCCTTTTTTCTACCTATTTGGCCTCAATTTGGCCTTTTTTCTTGTTGAGTTTGGCCTTTTTTTCAAATTTCAGTCTGGCAACCCTGAGCTGGAAAGCTATGCAAATGCAAATAGCAAATGGCTTGTAGTTGACAGGGTTTTGGGGCTGGCTCAAGACGATCTTTATAGAGATCGCCTTGGGCTGGCTTGTCAGGGAAGCTGTACGAATGTTTTTGGTTAATAGCCTAGCTGATAAGCTCAGTTACCAGGCTATAGGCCTAGCGCAACTACCGCATTAGTTACTATAACAGTTAGCCCTGTGAGTTCAGGCTATAAGTTTTACTCAATGTGTGTGTACGGTACCGGTAGTTCATATAGCCACTGACATTAAAATTGCATTATTGCTTACAAAAAGTGTTCAAAAGTCCTGATACTTGATCCAAGAACATTCTATTTGTCTTAGTTTGTATTATGTCTTAGAACTTAGATGCATTGCTGATAAGAGAATATGATCTGGTTAGCCTAGCCAATTAGTGCACAACTGTACTGGTAGGTTACCAGTTATATGCTCTGAGTGCTTTTTGCTACAATTGACTTTCTAAAAATTAACGCGTTAAAATATTTTTAAAAAATTTTGTAATTTGCGGTGTGCAGTGCGGTGCAGTGTCAAAGTTCCAGATAAATTCCAGATAAATTGCGGTGTGCGTGCGGTGCGCGGATAGATGAGTCAGTTGCGGTGCGGTGTGCGGATAGAAATTTTGGGTTCGCTGCATCTCCATAGTGTTGTGTTGTGTGGCAGCAAGCGAAGCAGCAAACCACAAAACTGGCAAGAGGCAAACGGTTGCCAGGTTGGCCTTTTTGGGGCCTCTTTAAAAAATTTGGCCTTTTTGAAAGCCAGTTGGTTCCCCAATTTTGGGTTGGCTCTTTGGCCTTTTTTCAAACCAATTGGTTTCTTAAATCTTAGTTTGGTCTTTTTTGGCCCTTGTTTGGCCTTTTTTAAAGCATGAGAAATTTTAGCTTTTGAAATTTGAATTTCCAGATTTTTTTGAAAACGCTGGACTGTCCGAATCCTTGTGAAATATGAATAGAACAATAGATTAACCATTGTCCATTCACATTATGTGATGTCGTGAGGGTTTGTAGAATGTCTTTTTGCACATGATTCTTTTTGTCTTGTCTTCTGGAGAAGGTGGTAACGCTAGTTAGTTAGGCTATTGTGGCAGTGTAATACCGGTAGCTTACACTATTTTATTTTCATTGTGTTTGTTGGACTGGAACTTGATCCAGGAAGACTACGATGCCAAAGAAGTAGAAAGCAGGATATGAGAGCGGTAGGAAATACATTAGTAGGCCTAATTCGGAAAAAAAAACTTTCCATTAGTCACAAGAGTTCCAGGTGCAACAGAAGAATATTTCTGTACATTATGCCATTGCACTATTCTTCGTAAGGTCGCCAATTTGGAAAGGCATGAGAAAACTGATAAGCACAAGGCTAAGGCTCCATCCGCACTCTGTAGGCCAAACAAATCTATTGTTTTCTGCAACTACCAAACAAAGTAACACGTTACAACTAGCACAAGAAAAAAATATAAAATATTTGTGTACAAAATAACTATTAAATAAGGTACCGGTATTACCTTAATTATTTTGTTTACAGTTGAAATATGTAACTATATATATTGCTAAGAATGTGTTGCTCCTTCAGTGAAATTGTTTCTTAGTAATTGAAAATTGAGTTTTTGGTCAGCCAAGGTCGCCTTTTTTGGCTCCTTGTTTTAGAAGTTGACTCTTTTATGGCCCTTTTTGAAGGTGCATTTGGCTCTTTGCCAAATTTACATCTGGCAACTGCGATGCCAATCAATTGGCTTTTTGTGTATAGTGCTTGACTGCTTGTGTACACTGTACAATATATAACTCATTTGTTGGGAGGCTAAATGTGATGTGGCAAAAAAAATCGTCTGAATACATTATTTTAAAAATGCAACGTATCGTAGGGCTTCTGTGAATGTTTTTCAGTTTCAACGTATCCTAGTCAGCAAAGTTCTCCTTTCTACACGATTTCAACGTTTAGCGACGTTAAAACGATAGGCCACACATTTGGTTAGCCTTTTTATTCTGTTACTACAATGCATACGCGCCGACTTCCGTGGGCGGCGCCCCCCGTAAATTTATGGTTGAGGGGCAAGAAAAATGGCTATTGCAAGTGTTGTTTCAAAGATAAAATACTTTGTGAAAGAGATTTAGATCGTTTAAATGGACTTCAAGAATGCCGAAAACGAAAAACAGTCTACGTTGCTCTTGCCCTCAAAACAGCAGCTGATCGCATGGCTTTCTCTGGAACGTGAATTACTACTGAGCAGTCACACACTGTTTATCTTCCCGCGCGTGAGGAGCAACTTCAAAGTCAAAACGCGTGGTAGCGAAAAAGCAAATGCGAGGTTGAATGTTTATTCTCGTTTCAGGAGCCATCCAAGCGTCCGTTAGATTTTTTGTGACTTCAAACATGAAATCGATTTTAGCAAACCTTATCGAGTTGAAACTACGACACAACGAACAATTACGTGAAAACAGCTTAATTAAAAATAGAATTTTCAAAACTGTCATCCGTGTTTTGCTTCAATAAGCACTGTATTGATGTAGATATTGTGAAATTATATATATACATCTCATGCACTCATCAATATACACTCCTGCACTACGGCATTCGATAAAAGACGATAAAGACTTTCGATAAAAAACAGAAGAGAAAACACTTCGCCGTTGTTAACGCTTTGAAGGTAAGTAATTAGCAAAACGATGTTAATAAAACTGATAGCGGGTTTCCACTCTGCTTGAGATCATGATTTTTTGCGTTTTATTTCGATAACTTCACCGTCTTGATCGTTGTTATTCACTCGCACAAAAAGGAAATGAATCGGCTTGTTTTCCAACTGTTCCAATTATGAGCTAACAATACCAAAATTTTTACGACTGCATGCGTAGAACTAATCGTTTCAAGCAGCGGTTCTAATAAATTCGGTTTGCGACCTAGGTGTCAATATAAACAAGACACTAAGCTTAATCAAAGACTATTTTAATTGAGTAAAATAGCGTTATGGTTATGATATCATCACCTTTCTCGCCCCCCAAGGTTTTTTGAAAAGTCGGCGCCTATGCTACAATGTAAAAATGAACTGTTAGGCTAACTGGGTTCTTGGAACAAATTTTTGCTGGTCGGGATAACTAGGCTACGGTACCCGATAATTTCCTTTCAATCTAAGCTGTAGGCCACACATTTGTTGATCCAAACTAATCATTTTAACTATTCAAAAGTACTAACTTATAGACATAAACATGATTTTTTTTGTAACATTGTCTTTGTTTTATTTTCCCTTCATATCTTAAATTTTTCTGAAGGTGTTGCGACCGTGCCAAATTTCTTTCAACTCAATAACTTACTTCGGTCACAAGCACGTTTTAACGTTCGCGTTTTGTCGCTTCTACCTTTTTCTCGACCTTTGCTATGCTGACGTGTATTGTTTTTGATATAATGGTCAAAAATAAAAATCACAGAAGCCTTTCGAATTGTTCCAAGAACCCATTTAGCATAACATTTCATTTGTACATTGATTCAACGTCTGAATACAATATCTTAAAAATGCAACGTATCGTAGGGCTTCTGTGAATGTTTTTCAGTTTCAACGTATCCTAGTCAGCAAAGTTCTCTTTTCTACACGATTTCAACGTTTAACAACGTTAAAACGATGTAAAAACGGCAATTGTAATTAGGCTACGGTAGGCTACCCGATAATTTCATTTTAAAAATTTCAAAAACTCGCCGTATAGAGCACTCGCCAAAAAAGGCTCTCGCCGAATAGGGAACTCGCCGAATCGGACTAGTCGAATCGGACTCGCTGAATCGGACTCGCCGAAACGGGCCATTCCGATATGATTGAACTGACTCGTGTGAGAATAAATTTCTTTGCATTACAAGACATGTAACCGAGTCGTTCATATCAAGCATTGTTGTGGGTTTGACACCTGTCAGAAGATACTTCATTTTCTTGATTAACAATGCACTGGGTGTTTATTGAGAAATACCCTTTCCTGTTCCGGAAAATTTCAGCGTTTTCACCACCAGATGAAACTATATGTAGGCTATATGCGTGCAATCAATTGCACCTATAACACAAGGAAAATTGGCAATACCATAAAACTTCTGTTTGGTATGTAGAATTTCTGCTGGCAATTGACAGAAATTTTATGTATCAAACTTTGATTGTGATGTAACAAAAGGTATTATGGTGTCATTAATAAAGCATCCCTAACTACAGGAACAACTTTCTAAACTGACAATTACTTTATTTGTCCGGTAGGTTTCAAAAATCACCATGGCAAGTCGAGTGACGTCACAGTTTGTGTCAAAAACATGGCTTAAAACCAATTTTATTATGAAGCGCAGCTCAATGGGTGGCTTGGCCAAGCGACCTTGCAAATTAGTTTCTGCAGCGCGCTCAAGTTTTAAACCAAGCTTGACTGAAACTTCACTTGCCTGAGAAGAGCTCGGTACACGACAACTGGGCGAGACAAAGTGGGCGATACCCACTTGGGCGAGACCAGGTGGGTGACGAGCCAAGTGGGTGACGAGCCAAGTGGGCGACGAGCCAAGTGGGCGACGGAATCGAAAGTTTAGCCGTTCGGAAAAAATATGACTTTTAATTTTTACTTTAAAATACAATGGTTGATTTGTGGAAGGGAGGCAATGAGAGTTTTCACGCTGAGTTTCACGAAGCATTGGAAGCAACATTTTCATTATTTTTTGTAGTCTAGCATAGTCTAGTAATAGCGCTTGCTGTTTGATGTTAATTTGCATTGTGACATCATCTTGACACATTATTTTGCAACACACTATCCAGTCTCTGAATATTATAAACACTTGCGGTAGGTCACTAGGTCAGCCTGTGGTGAGATCTTAACTACTAAGTAGCTGGTTTGGTAGGTACATGCATTAGACATTTGAATGTTAGTAGTGATTTTCAAGCGAAACAGAAGTTTTTGTTAGTTGTTCGAGTGTGTTATTGTTTAAAATACATGTAAAAACTTACATACAAATCATTAACTACGGAGATTAGCATAAATTTGATGCTCTAAAAATAATCCATTAAAATAAAATTTTTGACAGAATATCTAAAACTAAAGTCATATTTTTCAATTTTTAGGTCATAAACAAAATGGCCCTAGTAATGACTGTCAGTCACAATGTGTTCTGTAAACTGCTGATGCGGCTACGCAGCGTCTAGACTAGAGCTTTCGGATTAAAGTTTTATTGGTACTTTCACATACAACAGTGTAAATGTAAGTTAATGGCAAGTCTCTATGAGACATTGGATTTGCCGCGCACATACGATTTATAGCGTCAAGAACACTAACTGTGCGCTGTTTTTTTTTCGGTCATTGACCAATTTTTTAGAAAAATGTCCGAAAAAAATATAACCAATTCGGTCAAAATGTGCAAACAAATATATAGTCAATTCGGCCAAGTGTTGCAAGGTTGAGTCTCAGCGAAAAAAAAAACATTGCGTGTGCTATGTTGGTGGCTGCAGCATTTTTATTAGCATCGATGGTGACCGGAAGTTTTTGCAACATACTCCATCGATAATGATGTTTGAAATTCTTGATGATACCTTGGTCTGAAAGATGGACAGAAGAAGTTGTGTTTGCTGAAAATAAAACACAACTTCTACTTGCTTAAGGTGAGTTTTGTCAATGTTGTTGTTACGATAGTTGTTCAAGAGCTTTTCCCGTGCCTTCCATATCTATGAAATTTGCGCCTGTGCCACATCAAATTTTGCTGCAACAACTCTCTGCGGCGTTTTCCTTTCTAAGTCTTTGATTACAATTAGGCTACTCTTACTACCACTCTTTGACCTTTCGTTTGTTTCTTTTCTGAGGGGCTTCTCTTAAGCTTCACGATAAACCCTGACGCCGCGAATTGCAAAATAATGTGTCAAGATGATGTCACAATGCAAATTAACATCAAACAGCAAGCGCTATTACTAGACTACAAAAAATAATGAAAATGTTGCTTCCAATGCTTCGTGAAACTCAGCGTGAGAACTCTCATTGCCTCCCTTCCACAAATCAACCATTGTATTTTAAAGTAAAAATTAAAATACATATTTTATACTGACAAGCTTTGATTAACGGTTAGGGAACGTTCATTTTTCCGAACGGCTAAACTTTCGCTTCCGTCGCCCACTTTGGCCGTCGCCCACTTGGCTCGTCGCCCACTTGGCTCGTCGCCCACTTGGCTCGTCGCCCACTTGGCTCGTCGCCCACTTGGCTCGTCGCCCACTTGGCTCGTCGCCCACTTGGCTCGTCACCCACTTGACTCATCGCCCACCTGGCTCGTCACCCACTTGACTCATCGCCCACCTAGTCCGTCGCCCACCTGGTCTCGCCCAAGTGGGTATCGCCCACTTTGTCTCGCCCAGTTGTCGTGTACCGGAAGAGCTTGGCGTTAAGCTAGGTTTATTTTGAGCTACCTTTTTGCATTCGACCCTAAATGTAGGTAAAAATTAGAGTTGTTCTAAACGAACTTTTTCAATTCGAATGGAAATTTTTGCCATCTTTTTCTTTTTTTAACAAAAATATCTGAAAAAAAACAACTAGCCTAGAAATTAATTTTTATTTTTAAAATATAATCGAATAAAATCAGAGACTTTTAAAAATGGTAGCAGGCCTGAAGACACTTTTTCCGGCGGCTAAACGTGTCCGACTGAAGCAAGCTGTTCGACGGCCAAGCACATGGCGGCCATCGGAACTTTGACACGCATCAATAAAGGGTCCACGTCTTTTAGGCGCAGACAGTTAGGCGCCGGTCAAGTAGACGCACACACTGTGGCGTCTGTATATTTAGGTGCGGAGCACAGTGGCGCCCGTTCATTTAGGTGCTATTCCTAGTAAAGTCTGCAGATTGTATCAGCTTGGCAGGTAGGGCAATGCTTTTCACACAAAATGTTATATTGAACAGAAAAATATCTTGTTTTGTTAATGCGCGTGTGGATATGAGGTGCGAGACAACACTCTACTACTCTTGATTTTAGCTCATCTCCACAGGACATTTGCTATTCATCCTGAACACAGGTTGCAGCCAGACGGACCTTTACTTAATCTGTTATCTTTCACAATTACTTCTACTCGGATGGATTGGTCGTGTTGCGACTACGTATGAGACAACGCCCTACTCTACTACATGAATACACTTCTAATCTATAGAGCATGTGAACCCTGGTTACAAGTTGCAAGCATAATGGTGCGACTTTGCTCGTTATTCAACCTAGTCAGGGTTCTGACAGAAAACTAAGTAACTCTTCACTCAAGCCTAACACCCGCTTGAATATAGGCTACGGTACCGGTATATTTTTTACTGATGTTTAGTGTAGTTATTATTTGACTTAACTAAAAGTGAACTCAGTAATGTTCGGAAACTTAAATAATTTATTGATAAAACTTTCACCGACGCAAACCTGGACTAACAACAAATAAATGCCAAACCCGCGCATTAAAATACAACATATTTTTTTGTTTAATAGCCTATAACATTTTGTGGGAAAAGCATTGCCGGCATAAGCAGCTTCACTCACGGAAGCCATGACATATTTTTTAGTTCAATATAACATTTTGTGTGAAAAGCATTGCCCTACCTGCCAAGCTGATACAATCTGCAGACTTTACTAGGAATAGCACCTAAATAAACGGGCGCCACAGTGCTCCGCACCTAAATATCCAGACGCCACAGTGTGCGCGTCTATTTGACCGTCGCCTAACTGTCTGCGCCTAAAAGACTTGCTCCCTCAATAAAGAATGTTGTGGTATCACTTGCATCCTGCTTATCGTCGGACACCAGCTCTGCTTGGTCAATCAATAATGTTAACAATTCAAGCATAGACAGTGTGGATTGTGATTTATCAAGTGCTTTGACTGCTTTTTAATCCTTTGTGATTATAAGTGGCAAAGTGCTTTATTCACAAGGTCGCTTGCGTAGAATTTTTCTCAGAACTTCATGACAGACAAATGCTGCCGACGGAAGGGCGAGACTCGACAAACAAAATGTCGGTTTTTGCAAGTTCAAACAACCTTCAGTTTCGAGGCCTGGGCACTGGAAAGCCTACCAAATTAATTGTTTTTTGTTTGTTTATCAACTAATTCCACAAGTTGTTCCAAAGTGAAAGAATAACGTAACAAACACCACAATAAATATTAAAAATGTAATAGCCTAGGTACTTTTGCAATTCTGCTTTTGTAGCCTACGCTTCAGCAAAAAAGCGTATTCTTAGCGAATATCAAGCCTTTTTGGCAACGTTAATTCATAATCACTCACTGGGAATGACACGCGCATTGACGCTCGAGCTGAAATGCAACATCCCGTCGCATATGAAGTCTATTCGGCAACGTTATTCATGATCACTCACCGGGGGCAACATGGGCATTGACACTCGACCTAAAATACAACAGCCCGCAGCATATTAAGCTTTTTCTGGTGGTGTAAATGATTGCGCGTCTCGATGTATGAAGATACGACATCGGCAGGGGACGATATCGTCGGCTGTGAACTGAGCAGTGAAGAGGTTGCAACATGTTTTCACATAAGACTTCATTCCAAGGTTTTCATTGGCCGCTCTACCGATGGTTCCGGAATGGCCCGTTTCGGCTAGTCCGATTCGGCTATTTCCCTATTCTGTTACAGTCCGATTCGGCTAGTTCCCTATTCGGCTACAGTTTTGATTTGTATTTTATTCCACCATATCGTTTTTTTTATAGTTGAAATTATCGAAGCTTTAGATGAGTGGGGTTTAGACCTAACCACTAACCAGGGGCAACAAAAATGGTTATTACAAGTAGTGTTTTAAAGATAAAACACTTCGCGAAAGAGATTTAGATCATTTAAACGGACTTAAAGAGTGCCAAAAGCGAAAAAAGCCTACGTTGCTCTTGCCTGCAAAACAGCAGCTGATCGCATGGCTTTCTCATATGGTATGGAAATTTCAAAGTAGATGATAGAGTAACTTATGCTGCTGGAATAGTCATGTAACTATTCGCTGCAATATTAAGTAAACCAACTAAGTTAGACGCGCTATTTTCAATGAGGTCTTTCCGCTGTGAGATTAATTATGATTCAACAGAACGCATTGTTTTGTTCGCAATGTGTGAGAATTAAATTAAAAACCGATAAAAAAAGGTGTTTAATGGTCTTGGCGCAGATATTGCCTGCAATAGCGACGTCTCTTACCGCTATTATCACCTAGCTAACCTGACATCATTGTTTTATGCGACCGCTTAGGTTTGACATCGACTTCAACGATCATGGAATGTTACGTAATAATAACGATTATATCATACACGCAAAAATAAAAAAATCGATTTCTTAAAACAGCTCTTTCTGTTGTGTCTCGTGAGCTTTGCATATTGCTCAACAAGTGCATAAAGTTTAGAATTGACAAGAAACCATTAAATTTGAAATTTAAGTTCGAATCACTGGAAATAAACCTATTCAAAACTTTTACTTTTCGACGTCGTTTCAAACTCTGTAATCTACGTCAACAATGATTTTGCGACAGTAAAAATGCGTTCATTTTGAAAACTGCCAAGCTGGAAAAGCTTGTCCCGTGTATAGGTTTAACCTGTCTTTTTGAGGTGAAATTCACTTGCGAACATCTTGACTTATACTCGAATATATACGGTATTCGATAAAAGACTGTAAAAACTTTCGATAAAAACCAGAAGAGAAAACACTTTGCCGTTGTTAACGCTTTGAAGGTAAGTAATTAGCAAAATGTGCAATATGAGGTTAATAAAACCGCCAGCGGGTTTCCACTCTGCTTGAAATCATGATTTTTTGCGTTTTATTTGGATAACTTCATTGTCTTGATCGTTGTTATTCACTCGCATGAAAAGGAAATGAATCGGCTTGTTTTCCAACTGTTCCAATTATGAGCTAACAATATCAAATTTTTACGACTAGGCGTACTGCATGCATAAAACTAATCGTTTCAAGCAGCGGTTCTAATAAGTTCAGTTTGCGACCTAGGTGTCAATATAAACAAGACACTCAGCTTAATCAAAGACTGCTTTAATTGAGTAAAATAGCGTTATGGTTATGACGTCATCACCTTTCTCGACCCCTAAAGTTTTTTGAAAAGTTGGCACCTATGAGTGTGGAATAAAATACAAAATACAATTCAAAACTGTAGCCGAATGGGGAACTAGCCGAGTCGGACTGTAGCCGCATAGGGAAATAGCCGAATAGTTGCAGAGTGTAGACTGTAGACCCGATGGTTCTATGACTGACATGACGTCTTTTGGCCGGTTTTGTGGTCAACTGTGTTTGATCTGCCGTTATTGACCATTTTAGCCAGATAAGTATTTGTTCACTTTTGATCTTTTTGAGGGCTATGGCTTGAGGTTACTTTTAACTTTCCCCTCAGCATCAAACTTAGCCACAATTCGATAAACTGTCGTCTTTGAGTTGCATCACATTTCAATTCACACATGGTTATCCGTTTCATTAATTATGCCATGTTTAAAGAACTTTGTCTAACTATTACTATATATTATAGCTCGACTGATATCACTTTTTCAGGCCGATACCGTTATTTAGGAAATTTTAAGGCCGATACCGATATATATCAACTACAAAATATTTGTTACCAACAAAGTTATTAAGCAACAAGCCAGTGCAAGAAAGGTTATGCATTGGTTGCTGTAATGGAAAAATCATTCTTAACACTAGGCTAATCACCAAAAAACACCAAACAAAAAAGAAACAACCAAATGCAATACTGTTTTGTGTTCAATTCAATAACCAAAGTTCAACAGTTTTAAATTGTAGTTCAAAAAACATAGTTTCTCAGCATTCATGCCAAGAAGAGAACATCTTTTGTTATCACAAATTCGTCCAACATGACAAGAGTTTCTGCAAGTATTTGCACAAAGACCAGTGTCACCGCCACTAGCCCGATAAACAGAAGCACAACCAGGCAGCACCAATTAAATAGGCAGCTAGAAGAGTGCCCTTCCACATCGTGCACAAAACAAGACATTCAAAAGCATACCCATGTGCTGCGTGCAAAAATGGATTGTGTGCAGCCGCTTGCATACGCATGTAATTCCAACGAGAGAGTTGAAATGCACATTTGAGCAACTTGTGCTTCTTCTAAAGGCATGTATGACTGGTTTTGAGTGTGCTTTTACTGGCCGATGTTTATCAGCGAAAAATAACCGATACAATATATAGCGGTTACTCCTGATATCGGCCGATAAATATCGGTTGGCCGATATATCGGTCGAGCTCTAGCCTACTATATATAATATAACATACTATCTTTTAGAATACCTTTATAAGATTATCTGCTGAAAAGTTTCATCTTGATTAGAGAAATGAAAAAGAAAATTACGCAAAACAAAAAAGTCCTAATTTAGCTACGGACTGGGCTTTTTTTTCGATCATTTATTGGTCATTGACCAATTTTTTAGCAAAATGTCCGAAAAAAATGGTGTCCGACGTTTTCTTCGTAAACAGTTCTTCGTAAAGCAATTCTTCGTAAGCAATTTTTCGTAAAAGAATTCTTCGAAAAGTTAATTCTTTGTAAAAACAATTCTTCCCAAAGCATTTATTCGTGCATGCAATGGAGGTTTGATGTATATATATGAAGAAATGCTTTACGAAAAATTCTTTTACGCATTTCATTTCACCAACAACTGTTTACGAACAATTGTTTTACGAAGAATTGCTTACGAAGAATTGTTTACGAAGAATTCGCCTATAACCGAAAAAAAATATAGTCAATTCGATAAAAATGTCTGAAAAAAATATAGTCATAGTCAGTGTCTGCGGCCAGGTGTTGCAAGGTTGAGTTTTGCTGATGAACGGTAAAGAAACGTTTGTCTGTTCTAACTTTTCTCAGATAAAACATGACGTTTCACAATAATGGACAAATGACCGAAAAGTCTCAGCGAAAACAAAAACCCAGGCTACGGAACTTTGTTTTTCTAGCAACGATTATTTTATAGGTTGGGCAATTAATTAGGTAAATACAGAAAATTGCATTTTAATTGACAGCGCATTGACAAACTGTTTGCATTTTAATTGAAATGCTGTTTGACAAACTGTTTTTTTTTGTGCTGAGACTTTTGGTCCTTTGTCCAAAATGTCTGAAAAAGGAGTGTTTTCGAATTGGGATATCCGAATCGGTGTCTCCAAAACAGGCCATTCCGGTATTTACTATATACCTTTTTTTATATGTTTTTTTTTTTAATTTTCCAGGCTTAAGTAATATTATAATAATGTCATATGGTAGTGGGGATTTGTCAAAAACTAATGAAGGGTTTTCTGGGATTGATTCATCTGGGAATAGTTCATATCAGAATTATTGGGGTGATGTCCCCCCAACAAATTATTTGAAACTTGTTGAAGTAATCACTTCTAATATTGAGAAGATATCACGGTCTGGTAAGGGACTTTATTTAAGCCATGTCATTCTGCGTTTCTTTTGATAAATTTAATATCGTGTAGCCTATTTTGTTTGTGTGGAGAAAATAATTGCTATTTGTGACAAGGATACTGAGGTGTCGAGGGTCGGCAATATAATTTTTTCATGTAGTTTTTCTGTGAATGTTTAAATTAAAAATTAATATATTAAATCTGGTTATGCTACTTGGCTTTTTGTGCTTATGGTATGTACAACAAGACAAACCATCTACCTTTGGTATATTATTATATATATTATATAGGATATGGTACTTGTATAATTAATTATGTCTGCTCAAGTTTGTGGTTTATAAAGGAGAGTATTTGATCACGTCTTGTAGCCAATGCCCAATAAAAATAGGTGTTGGTTGGAGTAACAGCATTTTTGGTTTCATTTTAGTTTTATATTGCAAGTTAATCATAACATTGAGACCCATTACATATAATATTTTTATGCGTATGTTTACAGCTCAAGAGATAAAGCGGCTCATTAAGCTGTTGGGATCTGAACAGGACTCTGATGATTTCCAAAATCATTTGTAAGTCGTGAAATGTTGCATAAAACAAAAATGTAACGATGTTCACTTGTTCAGCATCTGGTTAGTTATGATACCGTATAGATTTGTGATGACTTTTATGTGTTGAAATTGTTAGCTGCAGTACTCATCTGGGCATGTAGGATAGGCTACACAACTTCATGCCGCGGTCCAAATGACGCGATCCTAGGCCTAGTAAAGACATAAATGCAGCAAGACTGCAGCAAGTATGCAGCAAGACATAAATGACACATGACCTGAATGCCGCAATGCATGAATGACGTGAAGCAGTAATATTGAATACGGCAGTAATTTCATTTTTTATGTAACACCAATTTTATTTTTTATGCAAACAAAAATATTAAAATTGTTTTTTGCACTTGGCAAAATAAAGATCAGACTTAGTAGTACGAAATAATCAAATCTCATGTCATTCATTCATTGCTGCATTTGGACCTTGCAGCATTCAGGTAATGCTTCTATCATGTCTTACTTCATTCGGGCCACGGCATTAAGTCGTGTACGGTACCGTATATATGCGCTTTACTTCCTTGCAATTATTTTAGTGTTATGTTGCCTATTACAGACAAATCTAATCAAATCACACACTAAATGTATTTCATGAAGCTCATGCCTTTTCTGAGATTATGCAACTTTTTATATCTTTTGTTGTGTGCAAAACTGCTGTTCCCACAGCTATGATGCATCTGTGCAACCATTATTTAAAATACAATTTTGGCAAAGAGGTACTGGTAGGCTTATTTTCTTGAACCCTAAGCAGATAAAACCATGCGACAACATATTATCATTTTTTAACATATTAATACAGTAAAGTGAAAACAAGCTATAAATTGCAAACGTTTTTGACTATACAATACACATGTTAGGCTTGTTATCCCAGTGATTCCTAACCGACAATCCGACATGCCATTTAATATTGAGAATTGATTGAGAGAATCTTTTATTTTCAGACTAGGAAAGCTTTTTGCAGAGATTAATCCTGGCAGTTGCGCATACTTGTAGACTGTAGAGTAGAGGCTTTGAATCACTGACGCAGGCCCGGTCTCCGTGATTGACAGAGTGAAGTTTCCGACTGTTAAATTTGTGATGCCAGAGAATTTTTCCATCCATTTGATGCCGCTAAATGGAGAACAGTCCTTAACGTGCGTTGCTCAAGCGCACACCCTGAAAGTCGAACCATCTTGAAGCTTTTTTGGTCACGAAGTCATGTGCTAACCAATTGAGCTGGGGATGTTCTGTGGTGCCGCGAGCTATTTCTCATATTCATTTTTTGTCTGCTTTCAAATGGTTAGCTTGGATCGTTGTTGGTGATGAAAATTTTCATGCACGATTACTTTTGTAACACCATCTAAAGGCAATATTTTGTCATACCGCAAATACCGGTACTCTATACTGCTTTGTACTTACAAATTCTTAGAGTGGCAACCTTATATTGTTGTTGCTTTGTGTCTGTACAAGTTGTGCTGATTGTCTATATCAGTAGTTCTCAAACTTTTTTCAAAAAATTTGTTGAACGGTCCCCATGTGATTTTTTCAACCACTCATGGTCCACCAAAAACTTAAGGCAAATTACTGCAAATAATAATTTATTTGTTACATGCACTTGAAAATGCACATGTCAATAAAATGAGTGCACCTGCTTGGGTGTTATCAGTTCTATGTTAGGTTCCGTTTAGTTCAATATGATCTTGATATTATGCATTACATCCAACATGTTTTGAGCTAGGTATCAATGTGACATTGACTTCTGGATCCTTGCTACCACCTGCGACAAAATGTTTTCCAATAGCTCAGATATTCTCCTACTCACAGTGTCGTTTGACAGAGACGCTTGCTTCAGCTTTTGAGCGTCAGATTCCCCCAAAACGTTTGATACAATAACTTGGCAACAAGGCAAGATCAGTTGTTCTCCGATGGGGTGAGGCCTGGTAGAGTTAGCTGTTTTTCTTGCAACTTCGTAGGAGGCCCTTAACCCTGCAGTGTTTTCTTTCCATTGATCACTAGTGCTATCAAATCTTGACCTAACTAAACTATTAGCTTGCCGTTTAAAAAAATCTGCATCTTTGTTTTGATAATCTGGATGATGTGTTACCAAATGTCCTTTCAGCTTGCTAGGTTTTAGAGCAGAACTTGCTAAAACTTTACAGCATAGCGCGCACTGCAGCTTTTCTTCTCCTCCAGAATGTATCACAGTGAAACCAAGTTGAACATAGGAATCATTGAATCTTAATTTTTTTCGAGGCTGAGCCATTTTCACTTTTTGTACTCAAATTCAAGTTATAAATTCAATTAGTAAAGTCATTATTTTTGGCTAATTTGACTAAGGCTAAAAAAGCTAAAAGTTTGGAAAGGCATTCAATTCAAAACTTAAATCAGTAAAATTAAGTAACCGGCCTTAATCAACTTCGCCTAACTCCTTTTTAGTAAGTATTTTTCGTAAATTTGTTCTTGATCTGGTAAACACAAGTGTTGTAGGAGTACGTCACCACTATTCACTCCTTGATGTCACAAAGGCGGGTCTGCTACTATTCGGCTAGTCCGATGCGGCTATTTCCCTTTTCGGCTACAGCCCGATTCGGCTAGTCCGATTGGGCTAGTTCCCTATTTGGCTACAGTCTTTATCAATTAGTTCCCTATTCGGCAATATTTTTTTAAAATCAAACGATAATCCTTCTGTAATCCAACAAAATCCTTCTGTAAATCCAACGACGCCTTCTGTTTATTTAGAGAATTTTGTATTTTATTCCACAAGATGGTTTCTTTTGCATTTCGACAAAGAAAAACAAATTGAAATGAAATTTAGCGAAAAATGTTTGAACTATTAAATTGAACTGTTTGCTCACATAAAATCGACAACGATGCCTTCTGTTTATTTAGAGAATGTTGTATTTTATTCCACAATATATTTTCTTTTATATTTGAAATAATCGAAGCTTTAGATGAGTGGGGTTTACACCTAACCACTGAGATCTTAAATCATATTTATGACACCGGAAACATCTCTAGTGATATGGTACGTTCCATATTCATAACTTTACCAAAGAAAACCGGAGCAACAGAATGCTCACTCCACAGAACAATTAGCCTTGTGAATCATTTAACAAAGATCTTACTCCGAATCATGATGATGAGATTGAAACCAAAACTAAAATGGATACAGGCCTCGAAATTTGTTTTTGTTGACGGCGGACAAACGTGTCCGGTCTGAGCAGCTATCTCGGCGGACAAATTAAGTCTCACGGCGGACACACCAGTTTTTACGTCGATCGTCATACTTAATCACTTTATCTTGATAAGTCTTCGTCATTTGAGAACCATAGTTACGGTTTAGGCCAACGGTGGGCAAACTCCGGCTCGCGAGCCGCATGCGGCTCTTCAACATATTTTTTGTGGCTCTTGTATTGAATCGTAAGTATTACAAAAAAATTAAGATTATACTTTATAAATATATTATCTCGGACTGTCAACCAAGCAGTGGCGTACCTAGGGTATAGCAGGTATGGCTCGAGCCATGGGCGCCACATTGATAGGGGCGCAAAAATCGGTTGGTATAAATTAAAATCTGTGGCTTAGCCTACACTGTCTTCAAAATCTAATTTTCGGCCAATACAACACAAAGATCAAACAAGAGTCTCTCTTTTACTGTAGCCATTGTTAAACAATGGAATTGTGACTTTGCAAAGCAACATTGTGCCTCTCCTGGTTCATTTTGCGTTCAGTCAGCAACAATTGGAAGTTTAGTAGAGTCGCCATAAGCAGCAATTAGTTGAAGCTTAGAAGTAGTACCAGAACTTACTTATTCATTTTTACAAGAATTTACAACTTTGTAAAATCAAAACATCGTGCAACCTTGACAAATGAACACTTGGAAGAATTAATTCGCACAGCATTAACAACTTATCGTCCAAATTTTCAGAGATTAGTGAGTCAAGTACAAAACTCATATGGATAAACAATCATTGTGTTTTTATTGCTGTTATGTTATGTCAAACGATTTTGCGGCTCGCTGGTGTTTATGGTTTATCCGCGAGCGGCTCTTTCTTTGAACAACTTTGCCCACCCTTGGTTTAGGCTTTTTAAAATTTCCGCAAAGTCACTCTAAAAGGCTTTCGTCAAACCAACGAGGTGCGCTTGAAGAGTCAAAGCGCCGTGTAGCTGCTAAATATGATGATGATGATAATATGATGATTGTTAAAATTTTGAATTTTATGGACTTTGTGTCTGATGCAAATAAATAATAAAAAAACAATACGCCGCATAACTGATTAACTTCCACCTCCGAGGTCGTATGGCTTCTTGCGTCACAATGCTCTGGGCACGAGTCGGAAAACTTCTACACTAACGCTATTTTCTGCTGTGCGAAGCTTCACTAGGCTTTTTTCTTTAGGTTTATTTTTGCGTGTCATGTGAGCGAAAGTGACGAAAAGAATAAACAAAACATTAGAAAAAGCGCAATTATTTTTTGCTCTCTCCGTGATGCGGTCTTGCTGTAGTAACCTACTCGTATTATCTAACTTTGTAACCAACCTTGCCTTATCAATATTACTCGGAGATCAAAGCCAGACATTGTGCCATAAGACTTGAACTAAGTTGGGCGTGATTAGTGTAGAAGTAGCGGTCGGTACTCCTATCAATTCTTAGCAAAGAATTCACATTTGTTACGCTGATTCAATGTCATCAATCGTAGAAGCAACGTAAAAATCAATAGTTTTTCTGCTTGAATGGAAGCTAAGGGATATAGTATTAACTTTTTCTAGATGCGCGCTGAGAATGCGATAATTTCGCATTCCCAGCGCAAATTATATTCTTGCAACAGATGCTCGTGCTATGAATGACGATTTGCATCGCTAGTTCCTGCGTTATTTCTCGGCGGACAAATATGACCGATCTAGAGGGTACTTCCCGCGGACATCACATGCTGTGACGGCGGACATGTCCGCCGTGTCCGCCGTGAATTTCGAGGCCTGGAAATTTCAACAGCACAGTTTGGAATTGTTCAAAACAAAGGGACCACAAAAGGAATTTTTACATTAAAAATGATAACAGAGTATGTCCGATTCTTCTGTGTATTTAGAGAATTTTGTATTTTATTCTACAATATCGTTTCTTATGCATTCTTGCATTTTATCCAGTGTTTACCTTTGAGTGCCTTCCCAGACGGCAAAATCCGTCATTTTTAAAAGTTAAAAATGACGAATTTTGTTGTCTGGGTTAGTTCAAAATATGTTTTTTACATCAAAACAACATTTTTCATTATTAACAATAGAGGTTAATGAGATATATAAATAGAAGTGTTTTGTTAGTTGTTCGAGTGTGTTATTGTTCAAAATACATGTAAAAACTTACATACGAGTTATTAATTACGGAGATAGCATAAATTTGATGCTCTAAAACAAAGTCATATATTGTCATAATACTGTAGTATAGTCAAACTGGCAAATGAGCGGACGACAGTTTTTTATGATAATACGCAGTCCATCAATTTAGAGTACTAACCGGAGGTAAGTATTAACCGGCGATTCAATTCGATAATATCAAACCTCCATCTTTACACTCTGACTACAAAAAAAAATTAGGCCTATATCACGTGAAAGTTACGAGTACTTAAGCATTGATTTCAACGACCTAATTTTTAGGAAAAATCAACTTTACGACCGGTATTGCGAACTTTGATCTTCCGCTTTGCAAGGCAACTTGATAGTTACTTTGCGCTTTAGTCCAACGTAGAGTGGTTTCACTTTAACCTGAATAAAAAAATGTTTACTTTCTGGCTTTCTTTCCCAATTAAAATCATTAATCAACGCATTCAAAAAGGTTTTCCAGAATTTTGTTATTGTGCGGTGACATGCATTTCTGTGGTAAACAACTTTCCACTTTTTTCTCCGCTATTCTCTTTTAAATACCGGCGCCCGTAATTAGGAGTGGTAATTACGCAATTAATAATGACGCAACCAAGGGCTTTAATTTATTGCACGGCTCACCCAGACAGTAAGATCCGCCATTTTTACATTGATTTAACGTCTGCAGACGTTGAATCGTTGTAAAAATGATGGATTTTACCGTCTGGGAAGGCACTCAAAGGCAAAAGAAACGATAAATTGTGGAATAAAATACAAAATCTCTAAATAAACAAAAGGCGTCGTTGGGTTTAGAATTTTGTAATAGTTGAGGCTTCTAATATATTCTAAGTCAGTGGTTCTCAACCTTTTTGTCTTGGTGGACCCTTTTTGGTGTCTTCGAAGCGGTCGCGGACCCCTAAAAATTTCAATTTGAAATTTTGGTATATTGCGTTTCCTTATGGAATCATATGTTACATAAGTTTCAAAGCAACACACTTAAAAGAATTTGTTGAATTTGCAACGCACTTGACGATTGATGAGATTGACGAAATTATGTTATGATTTATGAGCTATATGTTGGCACACAGGATCAAACATTGGTAAGCTATATGCTCATTTGGTGTTTTTCTATAACTTTTATCAAAAGTTAATAGAAAACTTGCGACTGTTACAAAGAATTTCTTCCTTTTTTCATTTGAAATCAATATTAATTCGTTATAATCACAGTCATTGCAAAACTGTGAGTGGTGATAGACTGCCGACTAATGTTTGTATTTCTAAATTAATCATTGATCAACAATCTGTTGTCTTAAAAGAATTTAGTTGAACATAGCCAACATAGTCTTATTAAAAGGTTTAAGTAATTTATATATATGATATTTTAGTTAAGAAACCAAGCCTTTGTGCAATGTCCTTTGCAATTTCAAACGACGCACCAGTGCGTTGCGACTTACAATTTAAGAATCACTGTAGGCTAATACATTAACAAAGCACAAACAATTTTTAAATTTCTTATTTTATCCGTCTAAAACTCGGAAACTTTCGCGGACCCCGGAAATCGCTTTACGGACCCCTTGGGGTCCGCGGACCCCCGGTTGAGAACCACTCTTCAAAGTTTACATGCAGACGGCGACGCAGGATGCATGTCAATTTTATCTGAGCAAACATTAACAGTTCAAAAATAAATTGAGCAAACAGTTCAATTTAATAGTTCAACCATTTTTTGCTAAATTTCATTTCAATTTGTTTTTCTTGTAAATACAAAATTCTCTAAATAAACAGAAGACGTTATTGGATTTACAGAAGGATTTTGTTGGATTACAGAAGGATTATCATTTGATTTTCAAAAAATTGCTGAATACGAACTAACCGATATAGACTGCAGCCAAGTAGGGAACTAGCCCAATCGGACTAGCCAAATCGGACTAGCCCAATCGGACTAGCCGAAACGGGCCATTCTGCACAAAGGCGATAGAAACGAAAGGCAAGGCTTAAAAAACTGTGTGGAGGGATGCAAAGCCAGCTTATTGAAATATATCTTTTAACTTTGGTTTGGAAAATAAGTTGCCTGAAAATTTGTACTTTCCACAATTTTTTTTCCTTCAGAATCGTGTTAATTTGTTTGGAAGGTGCTTTGCGGTCCCAGAAACTTGTCTCGCGGACCCCAAAAGGACCGCGGACCCCAGTTTGAGAGCCGCTGGTCTATATTGTAGTTCAGTAGGTGAATGCTATCAGCTGTGCATGGAAATGTTTTTGCCCATTTTGTCTGCTAAGGAAAAAGCAGCATACCAGTGGTTCTCACCCTTTTTATCTTGGTGTACCCCTTTTGGTGCCTTCAAAGTGGACTATCACGTCTCCTAATGGAAACAAACGTTTCATAAGTTTCAAAGCGACACACTTACAAGAATTTGCTGTACTGGTAGCCTACTCGCGACGCATTTATGACGATTGATGACATTGACTAAGTTATGTTCTGAGCTGTATATGTTGGCACACAAGATCAAAATTCTATTCTATTATTATCAGGGTTCGATCTTAGCGGTAGTCAGCTAGCCAATGGCTAGTGAAAATTTGCGCGGACTAGTAGAAATTTTGCAGTACTAGTCCGATTGGCTAGTGAAAATATTCGCCAGTGAAAAGTTTTGGTTTACAAAATGGCAATCGGCGACGCCACTCTGAAATACTGCAAACGAAGAAGGCGGCAAAGTCGTTCGACTGAGCACGTGACTACTTTTTTCTCGCATTTTTGCTAGACACGACGCGTGGTAGTAGTCAGCACAGAGTTGCCAATTTGACTTTTTTGAAGCCAGGTATTGAGAATCTGGCTGTTTTTCAACTCTCTTGGCTTTTTTTGAATAAAAAAAAGCCAGAAAAATTAGGCTGTTTCTGGCTTTTTTTCATGTTTCATCGATTTTTTGTCAAATTAATAAAAAACCAACATAATTTTGGCTTTTTTTGGCTTAATTTTATCTTTTGCGATTTTTTTTAGGAAAAAATTCGGTCTGCGTCAATTCGAGCAGTAATTTCTACCTTATATTTGGTTGTAGTGTCCGACCGAATTTCGTTTTGAAGCCGAAACTAGAAATTTTTCTAGTTGCTTGTCTTTTCATTAACTATGTTTCTGCGTTGTCGCTGAAGTCAAAGTTCGGTGGGACACTATTTGGTTGTGCACTTTTTATATGTGTATGCTTAATGAATACTAATTGGCTTTTTCAGCTGTTTTTTTGCTGGCTTTTTTCGTGACTAGGTCTGGCTTTTTTTGGTGAAGACAGGTTGGCAACCCTGGTTAGCACGGAGACGTCAGCATCCCAGCAAGCAGCAGTTAGCAAAATTAACATTTTTTGTTGATATATTGTAATCAAATGCTGATTCAACGTTACTACAAAGTGTCTAACGCTTAGTGTTAGCTGGGTAGTTATCGCTATTGAGACTTCTTTGGATTGCTACCTTGTCGTAGTTGAAGAGCTCGTGTGCCTCCGTGACCTAGAAGGTGTTTTTGCGCGTATTGTTGCTCTCTTGTGCGTACTGAAATCTGAAAGCCTTTAGTTAGTTTCAGTCTAAGCCAAAACACTTATCTTAATACGTCATCAGACAAGTGAAAAGTCAGTAAACTGGTCGGACTAGTGAAAAATCGTGCGGGCTAGTGAAAACGGGTAGCAACTAGTCCGGTGGGCTAGTGAAAAAAAAAGTTAAGATCGACCCCTGATTATGCTGATTTAATGTTTTTCTATAAAATTTATCGAGAGTTATTAGAATGTAGGAAACCTTTACAAAGAATTTCTCCTTTTTTTATTATTTGTAATCAACATTTTTTTGTAATCACGTTTGTGATAAGTGGAATGCTGATAGACTGCTGACTAACGTTTGCATTTGTAAATTAAGCATTAATCAATAATCTGCTGTCCCAAAAAAATTAAGTTGAACATAGGCTCTACATAGCTTTATAAAAAAAATTTAATCTTTTATGTGAATTTTTTTCTACTGAACCTTTGTGTCACGCCCTTTGAAATTTTAAACGTCAGACCAGGACATAACGACACCTGGGTTTTCTTTTCAGTCATTTATCGGTCATTGACCAATTTTTTAGCAAAATGTCCGAAAAAAATATATTCAATTCGGTCAAAATGTCTGAAAAAATATATAGTCAAAGTCAATTGACTATATATGACCAAAAATGACCGAATTTTTTTAAGTTATTTCGGACGAATGACCGAAAAGTCTCAGCAAAAAAAAAAAAAGACAACGACACACAGATGCCGATCTCGGTTAAGAACTGCTGCAGTATATATATATATCTCCACTATACAGTATTAAATAAATTTCACACTGACTTCAAAATAAGTAGGCTAAGCTAAACTTCTTATCAAAGTGTCTTTCATAGTACACAAAATTTCCAAGTAAAATTTAAGTTACTAATATTATTATGTTGACTTCTGAAGATGGTATTATTAATTACCATTCCCAAGGGCTTGTGCAACAAGCAAACTGCATTACAGCCAACAAATCAAGCAGAGAAGCTATGAAAATGCTATAATTTTTTAAAATAGTCAGAATGAAAAGGTTAAGGTTTGTACCAACAACCTGCTGCATTTGAGGTGAAAGATTGATGGTCTGCCACAAAATACTTTTCTTTTCTGTAGAGTGCTGTAAGCCTAAAAAAGTTGGGAACCACTGTGTTAGCCCTTTGCACCTCCCTGGCTCAAGACATAATTATGACGTAATTACATTATGCATCTGCCCTTGCAGCACCATTAGCCTATGCCCTATGGCATAGTTTCAAACATCTTCCTGTTGAAGGGAAACATGGCGTTTTTTTTTTTTTCATTTAACTTGTAGCTTACAGCTTTTGTTTCTTCCAATACCTCTGTTTTATTTTACATTTTTAAATGAGAACATTGTAATTTTTTTCTTAGATCTAAACAGAAATATATATATAGCCTGTTTTGTTCGATCAAATGATGTGTTTAAACTTTACTCAATCATCTGAATTCTGCAGTTAGCAACTTGTGCACAATTATCAGCTGTTTCGGAGATTTATATTCCTTTAATTTAAACAATATATTGCACTACGTGCATTGTCTGAAATTCAAATAATAATAATTGGATTTGTCTGTGTATATGGCCATGATGCAGTATAATTAGCTGATTGGTGCTGTAATAACACTTGTCCTACAATACGAGTTTGGTCTTTATTAAGAAAAGTAGAATTTTGAAATAGTGCATCATCATGCGTTGTGTGGAAGACGTGTAACTTTTTTACGCTGTAGTTTCTAATAAAGCTTTGATTGCTAACATCAAGTCAAATATTTCTCTTATCGCTTCACAAAAAACGTTTTACATACCAGCTTACCAGCTATCCTTATTAGACAATAAGGAATTATATATATAATTATTATGTGGATAATAATAATTGCAATTGCCAATGCATCCAACACTTCATGTCATGAATACAATTTATTTGTATCATATTTTATAGTTTAGAACCTAACTCATACTAGTGATGTTTTAATGGGGGCATGACTGTTGTTGATGTTTGGCTTTATTGACATGTTGAAAGAAACGGATTGGCTTTGACAATATAGCATGTAAGTTCTACATATCTTCCCTTTATTCACTAACGTTCTTTAAAGATCCCTAGACAGATAGCTGATTGTGAGATTTTGTATATTTGCAGTGAGGAAGCCTTTTTTGATAGCTAGTTTTGCATACTTGTGGGCCCTGTGGGGCCTTTGAACCAATGGATGGTCGGTCTCGTAAGCAGAGGTGGGCACCGCTACTTTTAAAGTAGCGCGCTACCCGCTACCGCTACTTGGGCCAAAGTAGCGCGCGCTACCGCTACCAATTTACAAAAGTAGCGCGCGCTACCGCTACTTCTTCCGCTACTTTTGTTTAAAATGATACTAGGAAACACTCAAGTCCCTAGTGATACAAAAATGACCTTGAAAACGAATGTTATCATTCGTTTACGCTGTCATTTTAACTTCGTTATAGAAAACACATTCTAAGGGAAATTTATTGTTACGCATCAGGGATATCTAAACACAAGCATTTCAAAATGAGAGTCTTTAAGTCCTGCCCGCTTTCGCTTAAGCACATCTTTTCCAACAGAGAAAAGTCTCTCCACCGCAGCACTGGAAGGAATGGGGGTGTTGTATTTAATGAACAGGTATGTTTTAACTCGGTATTCGAAAAGCTCAAGGACTTGCTCCTGTCCGTAAAAAAGGCGTCCACAATTGCTGCTTCCTTCTGCATCAACGTTTCACAGAATGGCGCCAACACACCAAAAAATTCATCCTCGGAGTCGTGACTGGTGTTGGTGTCACTCTTCTCGGTAACAACCTGGCTTGCTGTCTCCCGCAACAGTTGACGCAACGACCGAAACTTTGCAACCAAACCGATTATATAGCTGCTTGACCACGCTCAACAGTCGAATTACATCTGTCTTGACTTTTTCTCGCAGTGCGTCAGCATCATCCGTGGAAACGTAGTGCAGAAATTGTAGCCACGACTTGAAGGAGGGATGAAGACATGATGCCATAACGCATTTTATGTTGTTGAAATGCTTGTTGAATCGTTTCTTCACCCCTTCAAGGACTTTCACTTTCAACTCCTCACAGGTCACAAGATCACTGATCTCGGTCAAATTCTTCTCGCAAATTGTGATGGTTGGAAGCAAGACTCCGTAATATGCCTTGGACTCGCCCTGAAGAATGTTTAAAGCCTGGCAGATAGGCTTCATCACACGGAGATATTCGCCGAAGAAGTTGACGTCAGCTAGAAACAGGGTTGTTGGTATTTTACCCGACCCAAAAAAACCCGGGTGGGTTTTTTTAATAAAACCCACTTAAAAAAACCCAAAAAAACCCATAAAAAAAACCAGAGCATCATATTTGTCCAGTTTTCATTGGAAAATTAAAAATATTCACAAAAACACTACAAGGCACTTCCAACAAACTTTAAATTAGGACTTAAGGATGTGATTGTGAAGTAATTTCCAAGAATAAACTGAAAACGCAGTGGATATTGCACAGTACACAAAAATCAAGTAATGTCACTTTGTGTATACCGGTACTACATTAAAACTCATTTATGCAAGAAGGCCTTATAGTTAAATTGGTGAAAGTACTACTCTACTGTAGTCTGTATATATGATGTGAAATGCAATTTAGGAGGCTATTTACCAATTACAGATTCCGAATTCTAACGCATGGCTGTTTCAGAGCATTTGCCTAATTGGCCACGCAATCGCTCAATTGCTCATCCATGGATGCAACCTAGTTCGTACCCTGAACAGTTTGGACCCTCAGTTCGTACCCTGAAAAGATCGAGAAAAAAATTAAAAAAAGCGGAAGTTGCTGATCGCAGTTTCCGCAAACATTTTAAAATTTTCACCCTGAAAAGATCGAGAGAAAGATAGCACAAAACCGAAGTTGCTGATCGCAGTTTCCGTTAACCCTAACCATAGACTAATCTATGCTCTAACCCTAACCTTCGCTGATCGCAGATTCTGCAAACATTTTTCCGCAGTTTCCGCTAACCTTTACCCTAACTCTAGTCTCTAACCATAGACTAATCTATGCTCTAACCCTAACCCTTGCTGATCGCAGTTTCCTTAAACATTTTTCCGCAGTTTCCGCTAACCTTTACCTACCTTTACCCTAACCATAGAGTAATCGATGCTCTAACCCTCGCTGATCGCAGTTTTCTTTTAAAACATTTTTCCGCAGTTTCCGCTAACCTTTATCCTAATCCTAACTATAGAACAATCTATGCTCTAACCCTAACCCTCGCTGATTGCAGTTTACGCAAACATTTTTCCGCAGTTTTTGCTAACCGCAGTTCCGGCTTACCCTAACTCTAACCATCGAGTAATCTATGCTCTCTAACCCTAACCTGCGCTGATCGCAGTTTCCGCTAACCCTAACCCTCGAGTTTGTTTGCGGAAACTCCGATCAGCGACTTCGGCTTTGTGCTATTAAACTGCGATCAGCGACTTCGGCTTTTTTAATTTTTTCTCTCGATCTTTTCAGGGTACGAACTGAGGGTCCGAACTGTTCAAGGTACGAACTAGGTTGCACCCCTCATCCATTACTATATATAATATATATATAAATGATAAAAAATATTTAAACATGATGGCATAAATGCTCCTTGCCTTCAAATCTAAACAAATGATGCAATAATGTGATTTTTACCACAGTAGCATCAACTTGGTATAGAAATCAGTGGATGATGCAACATCCAACTTGATCTTGAAACTAATGGATGATGCAACATTCAAGCAACAACAGCCCTAGTGCATTATTTTATTGAGTTATGCAAGCATGTATTATACTGTGAGTGAAAGGCACTTCACTCGTAAAAAGTAGTTTTGAGGTGAAATAAGCATGAATCTACCTTTTTAACCCAATAAAACCCAAAAAAACCCGGGTTTTTTTAAAAAAACCCGGGCGGGTTGGGCTTTTTTAAAAAAACCCGGGTTTTTCTCAACCCTGGCTAGAAAAGACCAAAACTTTGCAACCAAGCCGATTATATAGCTGCTTGACCACGCTAGTATTGCAAAAAAACAAGCATTTTTTTCAATTTAAATTAAAAAGTAGCGGGTAGCGGGAGTGCGACTGAAAAAAAGTAGCGCTTCTCCCGCTACCGCTACTTTGGAAAAAAATAGCGCCGCTACTGCTGCCGCTACTCCAGCTAAAAAGTAGCGCCGCTACCGCTACTTTTACCAAAAAAGTAGCGCGCTACTGCCCACCTCTGCTCGTAAGTATATATGTACTATTTACAGCAGGTTTCATGCTCCACACAACTGTGATTTGCTGATAGAAGGACGGAACTTGTCTCTTGCTCTCGTATTGTTACAGTTTTTACCAGGGCCCCGGAGCTTTTAAGAGTTTTGTATGCGCATACCGTATTGCGGTATTACCGTAGTCCTAGCCACTGAGCTACCTCTTATCTCACGTTTAGTTTTTGTATTTTGTAAGTAAATTGTTGAATATATTCTTTGTTTTTTTACTGTAAAAGCTTCTTATGAAGTCAGTGACAATGTGCGTGTGCCATTGCATATGCAGTAGATATTATATAGCATTGAATGTTTACACTGTTTGGTACCAAGGTGTTATTGTGTATTAATATTGAGTGGTTTGAACTTTGAATGTTTCTTTTGTAGTTTAACTTTTGTTGCTAATAACCATTTCATCTATTAACAACCACATGTTAAGCAGTTTTTTTAAAACGCTAACCCATACTGTCTGCACACGTCGAGGGATTTACATCCATAGAGCATTTAACTGTATAGTTGCAACGTATATTCTTCAGTTTCTTTATCGTTATTTTTAACTTCAGACGCCAACGGCAACATCAAACCAATCAGGTTTGTAAAGAAACCGCAAAGAACCTTAAGGATATAAGAACCCTTCCTGTTCCTGCGATCCCTTCTGAACAGGTGATAAAGTTTGGATTCTTTAGTAATATAATCAATGTCAGTATTTTACTTCTTCAACTCAATGATATATATGTTTTTTTTGTTTTGTTTTTTCATTAAACAATTTTCTGTTGAACCGACAGTTTGCTTTTTCACATATGCGGGCTATGAGAGTGGGACACTCCGTCGTGTCTCACAGTAACGATAGCCTCGTTCAGCATATCAACGTTGATTTGTCTTCTCGCTCTTTATGATTCCTACTGACCCCGCACTTTTCAGTTTCTGATTGAAGGGTTAGGATAAGATCTCTTTCGTTGTGGTGAGGATCTGCTTTGGATCCTTGTCCGTGTGCTGCATTCGAACCCGTTTGAGTGGGCCATCAGTGACAAAAATCTGCAACTGGATACTATTAGGTCACGTTTGAGCTCTGCGAAGCTGTTTACTTAATTAGTCACATCATGAAAATCGGAATTAATGTGCAATTAATCTCAATTTAAAAGTCCTCGCCCAATTTCTCTCTAAAATTTGTCAAGGGAATAGTGCAGTAAAAATTTGGTGCCTACTTGTTTATGTGAGTTCTCATCCTATTTTGTAAACTTATGTGATGTTTGGAATTCGTAGTATCCTCATTATCGCATTTAACATGGCAAAAGCAATAATATAACCACATGATGTGCACAGCGTCAGAGAAAGGCCCAGACAAGCTTGCTGACTAATAATTTCTCGGATATCCTCAACGCATTTCAAGCTACACAGCGAGAGGCAGCTGACACTGTGAAGGAATGTGTAGCGAAGGCTCGAGTTTCCAGTGCCGCTCGTTATGGAAGGGAAGCTGTTTTCACGTTTGATGGGTGTGTTTTATAGTCAAAGATATTCTTTATACTTATTCCAAAGCTACCCATTTCCTTTTTGAAAGTTACTATTTCAGTATTCATTGCGATGCATGGAGATGCAATTTTGTTCTGAAAATACACTTTATGACATTTTCGAAGTGGACACGAAGACTGGTTGTCTTTCTTGTTAATGAAATAAAATCTTTATTCTTAGATCTACAACTAACTAGATGACTTTATTTCGCTGCTTTTTGTTTGTTGTGACACTGCTTTGTCATTGTGATGTTACATTGTGTGTATGAGATATCATGTTCTCACAATGGACGCAAATGAAAAGATATCCTTTCGCGTCTGCTTTGCTTTCAAACGGTTTAGCCTACCACTCTTCTTATGAATTGCCAAGAATGTTTTTGAAGTTCTAAAACAGTGGTTCTCAACCTTCTTGTCTTGGTGGACCCCTTTTGATGCCTTCGAAGCGGTCGCGGACCCCTAAAAATTTGTATTTGAAATAATTTTCGTAGCCTATATCGCGTCTCCTTATGGAATCATATGTTACATAAGTTTCTAAGAACACACTTAGAATAATCTGCTGAATTCGCGATGCACTTAGCGATTGACGAAATTATGTTAATTATGTTGGCACACAAGATGAAACATCAATAATGTATATGCTCATTTGATGTTTTTCTATAAATTTAATCAAAAGTTAGTAGAATACTTGTGACCGTTACAAAGAATTTCTCCCGTTTTTAAACTTGTAATCAATATTAATTCGTTATAATCGCAGTCATTGCAAAGCTGTGAGTAGTGAGACTGCTGACTAACGCTTGCATTTTTAAGTTAACCATTTATCAACAACCTGCTGTCTCAAAAGAATTAAGTTGAACATGGTCAACATAGCCTTATTGAAAGGTTTAAGTCATTTAGCCTATATGATACTTTAGTTAAGAAACCAAACCTTTGTGCCATGTCCTTTGCAATTTCAAACGACGCAACAGTGCGTTGCGACTTACAGTTTGAGAATCACTGTAGGCTAATACATAAACAAAGCACAAACAATTTTTAAATTTCGTAATTTATCAATCGTGCAGAAAACTCGGAAACTTTCGCGGACCCCCTGAAATCGCTTCACGGACCCCTTGGGGTCCGCGGACCCCCGGTTGAGAACCACTGTTCTAAAACATCATTGTTTTTGTTTTTTTGAAAGGGCCAATGCACTTGCTTTCAACTTTTTCCAAATTGCCTTACTTCGCAAGGTAACGCACATGATTCAATTATATACTTTCCTGACAAATATTCTTCACTTAGTTTTTGAACTTCAAAACCTCCGTTTGCAAATTAATTTTTATTACTTTTTCAATGTAACTTTTTGTATTCGATTTGTTGACAATTATAACTAAGTATGAATCTAGTGGCGTGCAAGACCAACAACAAATATCACAAGAAGAACAAGATGAACTTCGTAGACTGGATGAACAAGCAGCTGCCATGCGTGAGCTACATGTGAGAACAAAACTGTTAAACATACGATATAGGTTAATTTATTCAAATTATATAAACAAACAAAGCCTATATCTATTATTTTTTAAACAAAAGATTTTCTTATTTTTATACGGTTCATCACGTAAGAAAGGCCTTATTGATTATAATAGTTCTGAAAATCAATTTTGCGCAAAGCCTGGTTTCACATTCGAATCACCAACATTACGAAAGGTCTTCTACTAAAAGCAGCCTCTTGTGATAAACTTACAACGCAGTGAAAAAGCCTTATCATACTTGAAGGTGGAAATGAAGATTGACTTACTTGCTTTCCCTTCACTGAATTCGAAGTTTCTAATGCCATATTACTTCAAACGTTATTTTACCACGATCTTTTATCTTTTCCTCACTGAAACTACTTTATTACTTGGCTAGTTTACGCTGCGCGTCATATGTATATATTGTATACTGGTTGATTATTTATTACGTTGCCTTTATGTGATTGGAGAAAAAGGTAAATAACTTTACAACACACACTTGCATGATATATTTAAAATTGATATAAAGTTTCAACTCTTGTTTAATCATTCAGACAAATTTGTTGCTCTCTGTGTCATGTGTTGTGCTGATGAGACATCCTTTTCATTGGTGCAGCTATTTGTTTTTGTATTTCCAATCATAGGCGGATATAGCGGATCTCAATAAGACATTTCAAGACGTGGCAGCCATGGTCTACGAACAACAAACTAACATCGGTGAGAACTAGGGTTGTAAAAATACTGTATTTTTGGTTGTGCGTAAAATACAAATGTAAAATACATGTATTTTTCGTATTTTTTCTGTATTTTTCGTATTTTATAACTAAATAAACCGAAAATTTTGTCTACTTACCGTGATGATGCTTTTACTTACAGTGAAAATTATGTCTACTTGCGAGTAGCCTACTTAAGCTGAAATCAAATCCAACAGCACCTATTTAGCAATTAGCACCAACAAATCTCTAGCTACGTACTGTACAGTTTTGTAGGTACTGTACAACTCCATACAGCTTCTAAGTGCTAACTTCGCATTGCGACATTGCAAGGCAGCATTCTTACATCACAAAGCTTCAGCTCTACATAAACCCCCTAAACCTTAAACTTGCTTTGATGTAAGTGAACTAACATTATGCTGAGTAGCCTACCACGCGGGCCACTCAGAACAACGTGGTGGGCGGTTACACATGTCCGCAATAGAACAATGACCTAATTGTGACCTAGATCGCCTGTGACATCACAATATATAATATCTGTGGAAGACTATAAGGCCATTGCAAGTAAGGTATTAGGTACAATCACTAAACGTTGATAAAAAAGAATATACAGGGCTCTAAAATCCGCAGTTGGAATGGTTGGATTGTGTAAAAGTCCTCATTTGTATACGTTGTTATGTAGGCCTACCATTCCGCGACCCTCAGAAGCATCCTCGTGATCCTCGTTTGGGTCGCGACGATGAGTTTGGAAACCACTGACCTACAAGGACCAAGAACATCGCGTAGTGAGCGGATGCTTCCTGCCATTACGCTGTTGCCGGAGCATGACGCGAGCTTTTACTAAGTTTTAATTTAATACGAAAAATACATGTATTTTTCCGTCGATGTATTTTTCTTTTTTACACATGTGTATTTTACACAAAATGTATTTTTACAACCCTAGTGAGAACATATTGCACTTTTTGCTTCGTCATCGCATTCGTCTTTTGCAATCTAGGATAAAAAGCTTGTGTGTCACCAGAGAAGCGAGGATCACTATTGCGAAAAGGAATTATATCGCCCTAAAACTTACATAAGTTTATACTGTAAATATCTTCAACCAATATTTCTGTTTGGAAATCGCAATGTTACTGTCTTGATAGGCTTCTTTTTCAATGCCAATTTTTACTGGCTACGGTTACTATTTATATATATGACGAGCAAACCAACAAGATTGTCCTTTTTCCATAGTAAATTTATTGCGCTCAAGCACTATGCTCATTTTTGTAACAACGTTAACAACATTTTTGTATTGAACAAGACGCAAACCACCTCACGTTTTATTTGTTGTCACTTGGCATGCTTACAGATACCATTGAGAGCAATCTAGAGGACACAGAGGTGGACATCGTTAAAGGAAACGTAAAATTGTTGCAAGCTCGAGCCAGCAAGGTAATTATACAACATTGATTAGATCAGGGCTTCCCAAACTGGGGGTCGCGACCCCCTAAGGGGTCGCGTAACTAACTTCAGGGGTTGCAGAGAGTATACCAATTTGCACCAGGTACTGCATATTACACTTCTGTGCGAGATGTTGTGACAGTTAACCTATTGACTTTATTAAGAGTCGCGCACTCAATAGGCTGCTCGTATTTTTGAAAATTTATGAGGTGAAATGGAATCGGAGTTAAAAACTCTTTTATTGCATCATGAAGTGTGGTGGCTTTCAAAAGTCAAAGCTTTAAAATGGCTAGCCAATTAACGTTGAAAACCGAAATCGTGATTTTTCGGCTTCGGTCATTTTCAGAGGCATTCGGTCATCAAGACAACTCCGGTCTTTAAATGGAGGTTGGAGGTAACCAAGGGCATGCTCCCTGTAGAAAAACATGCACCAAAAAATCCTGGACTACTACTACATCTAGCTTTTGAAATTATGTCAGATTTGCTTGAAAAACTGAACGAACATAATTTGTCCCTTCTAGGAGTAAACATCAATATTTTTCATTAAAATCTAAAAGTGATGCCTTCATCAAAAAATTGAACATCTGGAAACCAAAATGTCAAAATGATTTATCTGAAATGTTCTCACTTCGCCTACCATTCTAATCTAAACAACATTGAAACCGTCTTGAGACCAGCTTTAACTAACATTGAGCGACGGGTGGACTTGCTTTGTAGCAGAAGGCAGCAGTCACACCCATCACACTGAATAAATGTGTTTGCTTTTTTGTTTTGTTTCCAGTAGGCTACCCATAGGCTTCTTTGTGATGGTCAAAAATAAATAAAAACAAACTGAACTGAGTGCCGGTAAATTGTGTTTGGTTTTCGTTTGATGTAAGCTTTTCAATAAATATCACAAACGTATATTTCGCACTGTTCGTCGCTTTAATCGTAAGGGGCCGCGAAACATTTTAGGAGATTAAAAGGGGTCGCGAGCAAAAAAGTTTGGGAAGCCCTGGATTAGATGATACCTTAGCATTTTGTCACCTGCTGGAAGACGAACCGTTAGAATTTCAATTAGTTTTTTTTTTGTATTTTTGAGCCTTTCGACCAGTCGGTCTCTGTAAAGAGGCTCTACAACTGGTCGACCCTAATGTTTTTTTTGGGAGGGAGAAGGCTTTGTAAAGAATTGGACCGTTGTACTTTGTGTCAGTGTGATGTTTTGTACTGTAAATGTGAATCTTTTGGCTTTAATCCCATATTATGGTGTCTTTGGTGCGGATTTTCGACATCTGGAGTAGGCTACTGTGTGCAATTGTGCATCTTCTTTCGAACCCGCAGCTTCCATATCCTCTCTGATGCAGTCTCTCCATCTTTTAGATCTTCCTCTCTTCTCTACACTACCAATTGTTAAACAGTTCTACACGTGTAATCCTCCTATTTCTTTAAATGAGCTTTTTTCATTGCAGCAATGCTTCTTTGAGCTTTCCCACATCCATCTCTTCTCTACCGTCACTTCGTTTCGGATTTTATCCATTACTAGTGTTTGGTGTTGTTTGTTTTTTTACAAATGTTTAGCTTTAAATGTAAATAGTTTGGCTGAACGTGTTCGCTTTTAATGTGTCTTAAAGACTTAGCGGTGGTTGCATAGTGAATGTATCATTCAGAAAACTAATTATTTTTAAAACGGTCTTGTGTCGCTTCAAAGATTTTTTTTGTTTTTCAGTCTAAGTCGAGAAAAAGGAAATGTTATCTTTTGATCGCTGTAACAATTGCCACCATCATTGCCATAATAGTAGCAATTTCCAAAATATAGCTGACATCTTTCGCTTGTTCTTCCGTCCATGAATGAAGATCGCAGAGGATTGTTTATGTCAAATGTTCTACAGATGACGTCATAATGTAGTAGTTTTCAGTGGCGGCTTGTAGTCTTAAAACATGGCGGGCTGCATCAACCAGTAACCTAATATAAATAATTATAAACCTGTACTGGACACCGATTTTCTAAGTGTACAAACCTGCAGGCCCGGTGCTAGGAACCGCGGGGCCCAATTAGAAATGTGATGACGGGGCCCCTACTCTTCATAGCAAAATTTATGGGTGTTTATATATCATAAAATACATACCAGTACATACAAACTACAAAGATAGACATTTATTACTTGCTATAAAACAAATTAAAAGTAATGTGGATGTTTATTTACGATATGTTGTTTTACTTTTAATAGCAAAAAAGGAAAATTAGGCAATTAACCTTTAGGTTTTCAGAAAAAAACTTTTCTTGCCTTTTTATTAGCAAAGTCATTCAAAATAACTTCAAAGTCAATGTAGGGGCGTGAGACCAGAGGGGGGGGGGTACCCAAAAAATAGTATATCCAATTTTATTTTGATAGATATACTAAATCTAGGCTGTATACCAAATTTTAGGTCAAAATATTGAAAAACCATTCATTAGGGGCAAAAAATGTGATTTTTGACCCCAGCGAGGAAATTTTTTTCATAAAAATTAATTTTGGTTATAAAATCTGACACAGTTGAGGGAATCAGTTGATTTAAAAGTGTATTCCTACTCATTTTTCAGCAATGAATCCATTTTTGGTGGTTAAAATCATTTATCTCATCTACAAAGTGGCCAAAACCTAATTTTTCTTCCAAAAATACTGAAAAAACACCCCTCAAAAAAAAAATTATTGTAAAAATCTTCTTGCTGTGCCCCCCCACATCCCAATTCCAGTATTTTAAGCCCTCGTGTGGGATGGTCAGAATAAATGCAAACATTTTGGTGCAAGAAAAAGTGAAAAAGCTCTTGAAATGGCCAAATGGTGCCATTTATGGTATACACGCGAGAATTTGAAAATTTGCTTCATTACATAGCACATAATTAACACATAATATATACACAGCATATTGAGCACAAGGATAGACTATAGCCTAGTCAGTGTTGTGTCCCAGGGGTGGATGTTCTTCCCCAATGCATGTGGAAATTCAAGGGTTTGTATTTAACTCCTTTTTTGTTTGTTTATTATATTGATGGGGGGAGATTGAGAGATTAGCAGGGAATTATATCAGGTGTTTTGAGAAGAACATTCACCTCTGATGTGTCCCAATATTTCTATGTTGCCATAATGAATGTTTATTGTTTATGCATATCAGAATTATGTTCATATTTACTGATATTTAGATCAGCAATTGTGCATGATATTGATACACTTAGAAGGTAGGTTTTGCTTTGTTGAATAGAGCTTCGATTTCTTTGGCATTTTTCAAACAGAATTTCTTTGTTCTACCAAATTCCCACTTTCCTGTAATAATAAGCCTTTTTCCATTTTCATTTGTAAGGATCTGTTCTACATCAACTTTGTCATCAACTGGTTTTTCTGCATGTACCCAGTAAACATTCTTTTCAGAGTCCTTTCTCACAAGATGTTCAATACTATAATCTTTGGCTGAAAACATCTCCTTGAAGTATCCAAAATGATCAACAGAAGAAAATGGTCTTATACTTTGAAAGAAGGTTTTGCAAGCTTGGTTTGTGTGCTGCAGGATTACTTCAAGCATTGCCCTTGTTTGAAAAGCTTTTGGATGAAACACCAGCAAACAACATGTTGGCTCAAGCATATCGTATTTACATACAGTGTGATGTTTTCATCACTGAATTGAAAATGCTTGCTTACTTTGGACAACACCTTACATTCCCTCTAATAAATTGTGTAGAAAAGTTGGATGCAGTGCAGCTAAAATCTCTGTTAAAGCCATTGCATGAGCAGCTTTTAAAAGACCAGTTGACTCTACTCCAAGACTATGAGGTTAAATCAAAGTGGGAGGAGATTTGCCTGAGTGGAGAGCTGGAGCAAAAACTGTACCATCTCATGTGTCAAGAAAGTGCTGGATGTCTCCAACGCCAATGTGGAAGGGAATATGGTTTCCCAGGACCAAACTGTGTGAAAGGCTCCAGGGCTTCTGACTTAACACTGATACCAGATGATATTCTTGTTTCTGCTACAACCAACAACTTACCATGCGAAAGGCAGCTCTCTCAATGTTCAGCCGCTACTCTGAAATAGCAAAATTTCGCAACCGTACACACAATAGACAGACTTTGAGAAATAATATGGTATTGGCAAAAACTGGCTCACAGAAACGTGCAAAATCACAGAATGTGCAAAAGCTGTGAAATCAGCTCTTGATTTGATGAGTATAATATCAAATGGTCAGATTCCCAAGAGCAGTTGAGAAAACAGCGACTGGCAGAGAAGTGTGAGAAAAAACAAAAGCACACTGATTACATCACAAAACTTCTCACTTCATGCAAGAGCTGGAATGGTCCATGCACAACCAAATATGAGTTGTTGGCTGTGCTCCAACAACATCCAGACAATACTAAATCAATTGTATGCACTGAACTAGCACTCTTTATTCTCACTCATCCTCATGAACGCGCATCTAATCCAGAATTATATCGCCAAAGTAGAATCTCAATTGAAGAAAAGGTGGAAAATTTATGCATACTGTTAGGCGGTTCCTATGGCACAGCAATATCATCTGCTCATGTAGCATTGCCTACCAATGAAGAAGCATTGGCAATAATCTCGCACCAACCTGTTCCTATTTCTCTTTTTGAGACCAATGAACTTTGCGCTACATTATGGTGGGAACGAGATACTGTAGTTTGGTATATTGGAAACTTCAAGGATATGTTTTCAGCCAAAGATTATAGTATTGAACATCTTGTGAGAAAGGACTCTGAAAAGAATGTTTACTGGGTACATGCAGAAAAACCAGTTGGTGACAAAGTTGATGTAGAACAGATCCTTACAAATGAAAATGGAAAAAGGCTTATTATTACAGGAAAGTGGGAATTTGGTAGAACAAAGAAATTCTGTTTGAAAAATGCCAAAGAAATCGAAGCTCTATTCAACAAAGCAAAACCTACCTTCTAAGTGTATCAATATCATGCACAATTGCTGATCTAAATATCAGTAAATATGAACATAATTCTGATATGCATAAACAATAAACATTCATTATGGCAACATAGAAATATTGGGACACATCAGAGGTGAATGTTCTTCTCAAAACACCTGATATAATCCCCTGCTAATCTCTCAATCTCCCCCCATCAATATAATAAACAAACAAAAAAGGAGTCAAATACAAACCCTTGAATTTCCACATGCATTGGGAAAGAACATCCACCCCTGGGACACAACACTGACTAGGCCATAGTCTATGCTTGTGCTCAATATACTGTGTATATATTATGTGTTAATTATGTGCTATGTAATGAAGCAAATTTTCAAATTCTCGCGTGTGTACTATAAATGGCACCATTTGGCTATTTCAAGAGCTTTTTCACTTTTTCTTGCACCAAAATGTTTGCATTTATTCTGACCATCCCATACGAGGGCTTAAAATACTGGAATTGGGATGTGGGGGGCACAGCAAGAAGATTTTTACAATAATTTTTTTTTTTGAGGGGTATTTTTTCAGTATTTTTGGAAGAAAAACTAAGTTTTGGTCCTTTCTACATGAGATAGATGATTTTAACCACCAAAAATGGACTCATTGCTGAAAAATGAGTACGAATACACTTTTAAATCAACTGATTCCCTCAACTGTGTCAGATTTTATATCCCAAATTAATTTTTATGAAAAAATTCCCTCGCTGGGGTCAAAAATCACATTTTTTGCCCCTAATGAATGGTTTTTCAATATTTTGACCTAAAATTTAGTATACAGCCTAGATTTAGTATATCTATCAAAATAAAATTGGATATACTATTTTTTGGGTACCCCCCCCCTCTGGTTTCACGCCCCTAGTCAATGGCTTTAGCAATCTCGCATTCTATAGAAAGCATTGACAAACTGTTAAGTCTTTCTTGCGCGATTGTAGATCTCAAGTACGTTTTAATTAGTTTCAGCTTTGAAAAGCTTCTTTCCCCTGATGCAACAGTTATTGGCATTGTCAAATAAATCCTCAATGCAATGAAAACATTAGGAAATGTTGTAAATCTATTGTTTTCTATCAAGTGTTCAAAGAGGGCATACGGCTTAATTCTGGGTTGAAGGAAAGTTTTTAGAGCTTCAAGTTCTTCAGCTAGCATATACCCATCAATATCTTTGTTTTTTTCTCATAACAAATTGATGTTATGAGAAAGAATATTATTTCAATTTTTATTTTACGTTTCAGTAGTATTTTAAACCTCGTAATACAGAAAGACCCCCGCTAGCGCGGGGCCCCTTCAAGGTGCGGGGCCCAATTTGATCTAATCGGTCAAATCGGCCTAAAACCGGCCCTGCAAACCTGTATCACATATTTGAACCTGGATTACAAACAATTAGCTTTCGTCTATGTCACTTTTAATGTACAGGCCTACAGTTACGAAATAACGAAAGAACGTTCAAGTTTAACAATAAGCTATTTCATTTTATTTTTCGTCATTAACGAATCTGGGACGGCAAATAGATAAACGCAGGTAAAGTTGAACAATCTTTGATACGAGTACGAAAATGAGCAGGAAAACGTTACAAAACCAAAGACGGTTTAAAACATGCATTGTAGTTTCGGGTAATAAGTATTGTTGCTTAATAGTACACCACGGCCACATAACCCAATTCTTTTTTTGCCGGTGACGTTTATAACAGCCCATCGGCGATAAGAAAACAGCAGTGGCTCCACGTATTTGGCAAGTTATAATGTATCTACTTTTCTCTTAATGCAATCACATTCTAGAACAGGTAGCAAAGGTTCAACTATTTGACTAAAATTAAGCAAGTACTGAAGTAATTGAACAGGTCTACTTTTCAAAACCTTAACAGAAATGAAAAAATGATATCTACGCCAAATTATGCAGGCTCTTTAAAGTCATCTCCCCAAAAAAAAAAAACTTTTCTTATCTTTGCTTATAAATCCTCTAAATAAGGTAACGTATTGACAAGAACCCCAATAGGGCTCCAGGTCAACAAAATTGTGTGGATTGTTGTCAATAAGATTGACTACAACTACAATCTAATGAATTGGATAACTGACAATAAATTGTGTGGCATATCGGTTACAATATTACACAACGGGTTCTTGTCAGGGCTGAATGAGTTAAAAAGAGTTTGTTGCTTGAAGAGAGCAGTTGACAGTGGAATAAAAGAGAGAAATATTTTACTTAAAAATGAAGTCCATTCTACGGGATTTTGAAGTTGCAAAATGGTTAATTATCTCTCATTAAAGTCTTTTGTCTTCGTAATCATTCTGTTTTCAATTGAAACCATTGCAAGGGCAGCCAATCTTTGTGTAGTCATGGTACTACACAAGAATGTTTTGATTCATTTTAATGTAGAAAAACAGCTCTCGGCTTCAGCTGTTGTCATCGGAATTATGATCAAGTTTTAATTAGTTTTGTAAGTTCTGGAAAAGTGGCCAATAAGTTGTTATCTATCAAAAATGCAAACAATCCTACCAAATTATCTGTCTTGCATAAATCTTCCCTAATATACAGAACTTGTAACTCTGCTTTTAATATAGATTTGTCCAGCATGGGATACGCCTCTACACATTTTTGCAAACAACTTTCAGGAAACTGTTGACTGTAGCTGTGTGCGTTATTTAGTCTCAACAGTTTATTCGCATCCAAATGCCCTGTAAACTGGAATCTTTCAGAGGATTGCATCAAAATAACACCACACACTTCTTTAGCTTTATTAACTCTGTTGACAAGTCTTCTTTTATTTGGGTTAGAAATTGTTAAAGGCATGGGTCCATCTCTGACCTTTTGTATAACTGAATAGAATGCCTGTAGCGAACTATGTGCACTTACAGAATCAATTGACCGTGATTGAAACTGTGAGGACAATATTTCAACATGAGGCATTACTTTTGAGAAAAAGTCTAACCAAAACAAAAGTTCGTCATCATTTAACATTCTTCTTATTCCAGCAGCTGCATGGCCAGTACTATTAGAATGAGACATCTCCAAATTACTACAGCATTCAAGGAGTGCTTCCTTTGACTCATACACTGCATTCACGGTTCTACTTTTGAAATTCCATCGTGTGTTGGATGGCCTAGGGATTCTTCGATTGCTTACTTCTTCTAAAGCTGCCATTCTCTGTGGTGAATTTGAAAAATATGCTGGTATTCCTGATAATCTGTTAAAAAAAAACTCTGACACTACTGTTTTGTGATGTTGCTTTCTGCAACATTAAATTCAACTGATGAGCATAACAGTGAATGAAGTGGGCATTTGGATATTTTTCTTTAATTTTACCTGGACACCATTGCGTATACCACTTAGACATTGCCAATTAATTCATTTATCTCCTTCAGAAGCACTGAAGAAAGTGACTCAGCAGTCAAACTAACTGGATTAAAAAAAAACAAGAACTTTTCTACAGGCACACCATTCTTCTCGTATCTTAACACAATCACCATTTGTGACTTGTCAATAACATCAGTGATTTCATCACACATTATTGCTAAGTAGTCTGAATTACAGATTTCATTTTTCATGATTACCTTGCATATGGACAAAATTGACTCCAAAATGTCATTCTGAATTGACTTTGATGTGTCTTTGAAGACAGTTGAAGAGTAATGAGCCTCAAAGCTTGAATCAAACTGACATGCAAAATGAATTAAGCCTCGAAAATCGAAATACACCAGGGTTTTTAGATGATGTGGATGTTTCATCATGTCCTCTTAGAGGAAGTTCAAATTTTCCACAGAATTTAACACAGTTAATGATTTTTGATAGCACCAACCTGTTTTTAGACACTTGGTCATTGTACTTAGCAACTGCTAGCTTGTTGAATCAATTTCACACAATATGTTCACTTTTTCCAACATAGACAAGTTGACCGTATTGTTCATATGCGTAGCTGAAGACTAGGAAGTTTCTTCAAATTTGTTATTCCATTCTTGGTCCAGACAGCCTCACCACCAAACAGGATGCACGGAAAGCAATGCAATGCATTTTCATCACTACAACCACATATCCATTCATACTGATCATAAACCTTGGCATCAAATTTTCTTACATAAACTTTTCCTTTACTTTTACCCTCTTGCGTTATTGATAAAATTGGTGTTGGTCTTCCTCCGATTTTAACATCAGTTTTCTCTTGTAGTGTAAGTTGAAAAAATTTCAGTTGTTTTAAACTGGTTACTGAATTAGCCATGATTTTAAAAACTCCAGAGTACACCTAAAAAATTGTTTGAAAAGTTTTACACAATGTCTCAAAATCCCAAGTAAACTTAAATGAGATAAGAATGTTACCATAGAGTAGGGATGCATTGAACAAACATTGAAAATGTTAACTTGGTTACCAGGGATGAGAATACAATCAGCAATCAACTTCGTAAAACTCTTACACTTTAAACATTCTTCATTGAAAATTTAGATCCTCAAACTTTACATGAACTAAACTAAATCATGTGTATAACTTAGAACTCAATACAATAATGTAAGTATGCAACTTTGCGCTAATCTAAAGCCAAGTAGACTAGAACTTCACACATCTAATTATTTAAAAAAAAGTTTTTCGGTGGTGTTCTTTTACTAGGCTATATTATATAATCCTTTTAGGTCTACATAAGATGCCTTAAAATGGCTATAGTTAACATCTATATCATGCCTACCGATAATTTTTACTTGATAACATCACAGCCTAATAAATCTTTTCAAGACAAGCGTGAACAATACATCTCATGCTTTTACTGGTCTGAAATGATTAAAAATAATTACACTGATTGGCTTTACTTCACATCAAAACCAGTCTGTCTCAGTGACTTCTCAAAACACTAAACACAGATCATGTAAAGTAACCTACTATCCCTTTACCTAATCACCGATAGCTTCCACACGCTTACCCTAAAGATTTACGAGAACCAAAGTTGGAATCCCTGACCATGGTCTGTTCTATTTGCAGTCCCCACAGCGCTTGTTCAGTGATGCTAGAAAACTTTCTGAAAAACCTACGTCATAAAAAAAGAACAAGCAACATCGGACCTGCAAAATTTGCAGACCCAGGGTTGCCAATTAATTTTTTTTTTACAAAAAACATTTTTATTACAATAAAAAATTATTATTAAGAATGTTTTAATTCTTTAAGCGAAATAAATTGAAAAACATGGAAAAACTATCTATATGTATTATAATTCACATATGCACAAAAATGTTGAGGGGGCTGCAGTTCCTTATGACGAGCCGCCACTGGTAGTTCTTACTCCAATCGATCTGCGCAAAGCAGTCAATGATTTGTTTATCAGTGTTTTTGATAGAATTTATGAAGTTTTCGCTACGGTAGTTGTTGAAGTATTGTTGCTTGTGAACTAGACCAGGAGTGTGCAAACCGTGGCCCGCGGGCCAAATTTTAACTAATGTGTGGCCCCAGAGACGATTTTCATTTATATCTCAAGTTTGCAACGTTGAATAAACATTATTTTTTGTTTGGCTACCCGACAAGTTCAATTGGTGTGAAATCGAGCAAACAAATCTTTACCTACATGCCTTGTAGTTACATCGTTTAATTGCAGTTACATTTTATCTGTAGTAGCCTAATTCTATTCGCTCGCACGCAGTGCAAACTTAAACTGAACGAGGAGTGAGCATCCCGCAATCCCCGCTCTTTCTAAGGCACCTCTAGGCTAGCTAGACGTGAGGTAGCTGCGTACTGGTCAATTGGTGCGTGCACATTCGTCATAATATAATGAACTATAGACAGTAATTCCACTTGTGGACGTGGACCAAGCTGGTTATGTATATTTGGCCCAGCAGAACTGCATGTTTGTACCCCCCTGACCTAGGCTATTGTATCCATGTGTGAACTTTATATTTCGTTACTGTTGGTTACTAAAAGTTGCAATTGCGCCGCATGTTTTGGCCAGAAGCGGAATTTCCGTGTTTCTTTGAATGGAATGTCTTAAACTTGTTTTAAATTCTCAATACAGTAATAGGGTTTGTATGCGATGACATTGCAAGGAAATTATTCAAAATCGTGGTCAAAATATTGCTTTTCACAAGTAAGTTGTCGCCAATGTATTTTTTGTTTTTATTCTGTGTGGTACCTTTTTATTTATCGGTGGCTAGCGCTATGTTTTTTGTAAGATTGAAAATAAAAACACAGCATGCATTGTTGTGTGTTTTTGCCTCATACAATCAAGAGTCATACAACGTTAAGTCAATCATCCACGGTGAAAACCGAGAAGTGAAGAGTTTTATAAAAACAGGTAACGCAATGTAAAGTAAATTAAAACGCTGATTAAAGTAATCAAAGCCAATAGAAAATAGTTGGAAAGCGGCGTATTTGCTCATTTATAACGTCTCTTCATTAAATATCATCCTAAAAATCTTCAACGATGCGTCAGCCCAGTGCCGGATTAAGGGGGGGAGGGGGTGGACTGGGCTGAAGCCCAGGGCCCCCACCTTGAAGAAAAAAATCTATTAATTTTTTTAGTTGCACAGCTGAAGATTGCTGCTTTAATTCGTATTTCAAACAAGCAGGGGCGGCTCGCCCATATGTGCTGCAGCACCCCTGCCCCGCCCCAGTTATTCAATTTTTTTTAACAAGAAACAAAGTTATTTGCTACGGTACTTTCATATCCGGAAATGGTAGGCCTACGGATTTTTTTTTGAAAAATGGAAACACGGCTTGTGCTGGGTTAGGATATAGGTTGGTAGGCTTTATCAGATGTGCCATTAGGCATAGCCGCCTACAGACAAATTTCGTTAGTAAGCCTAGGCCTATATCGCCAATATTGTTTTGGAGTTTCTGGAAAACCTTAATATCAACATTGAAGACTGCCGCGGTCATCGGTCAAAGTTATGATAATGCTGCCAATATGAGTGGCAAGTAGGCTATAACGATCTTCAAGCTCTTCTGGGCGAGAAATGTATAGGCCGAGTGTAGCTCATTATGTGCCTTGCACAGCACATTCACTTAATTTAATCGGTAAATGTGCTGTAGAAACATGCCATTCTGCCGCTGAGCTTTTTGAATTGTTGCACAGCCTTTATTCATGGCTCGTCTTGTCCACTCATCGTTGGCAAGTCCATCGAAAATTCCTAGATGATTTTCCAGTTTTAAAGACATTATTCAGTGGCGTAATCAGGGGGGGGGTAACAATCCCCCTTTGGCACGCGTGTAACGTCACGATATTGAGAATGCTGCTTTCAGTCTCTTTATGCTTGAGAATGATGCTTTCAGTCTAAAAAAAATTTGACTACTTTTAAACAAAACTGCATTAAAAGAGCGAGTTTTGCCAATACCAAACATTCAAACATCTCAGCCATGAATTAGCAACAAGAAAACATGATCTTATCCTTTTGCTATGCCACCGAACAGCACCATTCACAAGAATATTCATACCTACATTTTTCTGAAAATGCTCTCAGAATGCACCTAATTCAAAGTAATTTTTCAAATATTTATGGAGGAGGCCCCCAAACCCCCGCCGCTGGGTGTCGTCTTAGGTGAACACGCCGTCGGGCTTCGCTCGCCGGTCGTCAACCCCCTCCCCTTTCAAAATTCCTGGCTACGCTACTGACATTATCTGATACAAGATGGTCAGCTAGTTATGATGCAGTCAGTGCATTAACTGTTGACTGTTAAAAATTTAAATTCTATGGACTTTGAGTCTGATTGCAAATAAATAAACAAAGGATACAGTGAAACCATTTTAGCGCTTGAAGAATTGGCCTCTGATGATACTCAATCTCGAGAGAGCAAAGTCGTAGCAGAAGGATTTGTAAAAAAGTTGAAACAACCTGGAGACAGCTACTTTGCTTGAAATGTGGAGGGCAATTTTGGAAAGGTTTCAAAAAACAAACCTGTCCCTTCAAAAAAGTGGATTGTGTTTGAATAATGCAGTACACTTGTTACAAAGTCTCATGAGCTTTGTCAAAAGCGAAAGATCCAACTTTGAAACGTATGAAGAAACAGGTAAGAAGAAATGCACCTACGCAGGTTCTTCAAAATGAATTCAAACCCAACGTTATAGGCATTTTGATGAGCCCTCTACAGAGCCAACGATTTTTTTCCCCAAGAGATATATTTAGATTTGAAGGGTATCTTGCCATAATTGACAAATTATCTGCAGAACTGGATAAGCGTTTGAAAGCATACCGTAACGTCGAAAGTAAGTTTGGTTTCATTTCAAAACTGACGGATGTTAGCCCTAACGAGATTCATCAAGCTATGATGAAGGAATATCCCATGGATTTCAAAGCCAATTTTCCAACTGAAACAGTTCATTTTGCAGAATTTTTCAAAGTGAAAACTGCTGATGGTGGAAAGAAGCCTCAGAAAACCCTGATAAACACAAAGTGGAAGACAGTGTTGAGCTCAACATGTTCTTACTTCTAAGGGAAAACAAGTGCGTTGAAACCTTTCCCAATGTCTTCGTTGCTCTGCAAATGTATTTGTGTATGATGATTTCCAACTGCAGTGGAGAAAGTTCTTTTTCAAAATTATAGAGAATCAAAAACGAAGTTCCAAATTCTTCGCGGCAAGAGCGAGTTTCGAATCTTTCGCTTCTGAAGAATTGATCAGCGATTTTGGTACCCGGACATTTTGCCGAAAGGACATTTTGCCGAAAGACATTTTGCCGAAAGACATTTTGCCGAAAAGATATTTTGCCGAAACTCATTTTGCCAAAAGGACTAATTGCCGAAATTATACAAACGTACTATAGGCTATGTATTATCATAACCTAATAACGCATAAATAACATTCACAAGCAATTAATCCTTTTGGCAATTTGTCTTTTCGGCAAAATAAGTTTCGGAAAAATGCCCTTTCGGCAAAATGTCTTTCGGCAAAATGTCTTTCGGCAAAATGTCCTTTCGGCAAAATGTCCGTGCACGGCGATTTTGCTTCGAGAAAAGCAAGAAAGCGTCCATTTTGAGTTGATATGAACAATTTTCTAGGGCAGCAAACAAAATGACCACCAGTAGGCTATACCGCCTATCAGTATGCAGTTTCATTTTTGATTTATGGCCTATACTCCTATGAATATGATTCTGTTTTTATCGTGTGAAGCTGACAAACAATTCACAGTTCATACATAAAGTTGCGGCCAAAAACAAACGTTTAGTTTTTTTTGTGAAACGATTAATCTTACTTTGATCGCTCTGTATCTCAACTGTTTTGTGTTTAAGTAGGCTATTCGACACCATTCACACCAAGCACTAAAAGTTTATTGTCATTGCTAAATTTGCTTTTCAACCAGAAAAGCGAATCTTTTCCGAAGAAGTACTGTTGAAAATTAACCAGGTTTTTCCTCACAATTTTCTTGGGGCAAAATTGTTTGTTTTGAACAGTAGCCTACATTATTGCACAAAATGAACATGTTATTGTACAGCATATCAATAATCGCCTATAAGCAGTTTGTATTGAAAGTGTTGCCACTAAAAATTGTAGAGAAAGGATCGAGTTCACTTTGAACAGTGATAGCCTATCTCACAAATGGATACGATTGTTAATCTGCTCTAAATGATTGGTTTTGCTTTCAAAAAGACAACTAAATAACAATAGAGTACCTAGAGAATAGTGGCATCGCTGGGGTAAGTTTGAGAGTTTGCGCCTTTCCAATAAAGTCAGCATTAAACGAATTATGTCATTTTGTTGTTCTAAAAATAATGTTCATGTTTTATCGCTTTTTTCGATCCCAATCGCAGCAAAAGCACAGTACCAACTACACAATACACACAACTCAGGGTTTGGAGGTGGAGCCCCCAGCTGCTGAGAAATGCTTTTAGCGTCATTGATCGATAACCTTTTTAGCAAAAAATGTCACTTGCTAAGGGCCCCCACTTTCAGCTCAGCCCAGGGCCCCAGAAACCCTTAATCCGGCCCTGCATCAGCCCTATCATCGACCTGCTCCTTCCAGAAAGAGCAAGCTGGATTCCGGCGCTGAAAATCTACTGTAGATCAGGTCACACTCTTCACCCAAAACATCAAGGATTGCTTTTAGGCAAAAAAGAGTGCCGGCGGCAAGTTTCGAAAAGGTACCATTAAAAAATCCCCTTCGAACTTTGTTTGGTAATTACGGAAGAAAAAGAGCTAAGCAGTGGTGGGAATCAAACCCACGTCAATGCAATGACTACCACCGCCCTAACCCTCTGCACCAAGTCAGGCAGCAGCAACCGATGAATTGATTTAGCTATTATTTTCCTTAGTTGCTCAAAGGGGATTTTTTAATGGTACCTTTTAGAAAGTTGCGTGCCGGCGCTGTCTTTCTAGATCTCACAGCTGCCTACAACACTGCGTGGCATTGCGACCTTACTTGCAAGCTGCTTCGCCTGTGTCACAATCAATGTGCGAGGTCTCGCGACGGGCTGCTTTGTATCTTGACCGAGCGTGCTGTTTTGATTGTGGAATCCTTGAGCGATGTGTTATTATCGGTTACTGACCTGTAGTGACCTCTGATTGCGAAGTCTTTATTATGTAATGTATTTCCAGAACATTCATTCAGAACAAACCTGAAATGTTCTTTTGTTTTTCACAATTGCCAAATGTCGTCTGTCATGGCGTCATAAGGATGTTTACCAGTAGATCTGTGATTGCGAAATCTTTATTATGTAACGTATTTTCTAGAACCTTCTACCCTACGTGACAACCTGGAAGCTTCTTTAAACTTGCTTGTTTACGTTTAGTGCAACTTGACAGAACAATGAGTCCTTATGATGTAACATTAGGTAACCTTCTCGAAGTTACTAGACCGAACGACCTTCTATAAATAGTGGTGTAATTTGCGTAATCGTTTTTATTATTATGAGTTGATTATGAGAGTTGTGGATTGGTAATAGGTGCAGAGATTATTGTTGATTGAAAGTTGAAGTAATTAAATACAAGTAGATGAGAATTGGTGCTGATATAAATTGTGTTCGAAATTAGAGTTATTTGAGAAGCCGTTCGTTAAAGTCCTTCAAGAAGTTACATTATCATATCACTAGTAGAACTATTCGACATTTAAGTGACTGCCTTTCGGTAATATCCCATTAAACTACGTCATTGGACCTTTCCAAGTCTCTTTCCTGGTAAGAGATAGAAAGAAACCGTGACAGCCTGCTTCTGGATGGTCCATAATGATTATGGAACTTATCATGAATCGAAGCTTCACCCTCACCACCGGCAATTTGCAGCAAAGCAGACTCAGGCGCCTGAAAAATGGTGTCCCACAGGGATCGGGCCTGGCTCTACTTCTTTTCAACATTTATATCCACGGTCTTCGCAATATGCGCATACGCGGACAACCTGGCAATTCACTCCACAAAGTTGTGGGCAAACCTAGAAGACACCTTGAGACAGGACATGAAAACCCTCTCATCTTTTGTCCAGAATAGGCGACTGAAACTCAGCGAAATCAAAACCGTGGCAGCAGCTTTCCATCTACACAATCGGGAAGCTGCTCATGAGCTACATATCCAGAATAATAGAAAATCTCTGTCCTTCTGTCCCTATCCAAAATATCTTGGAATAACAGAGTCTATAGACAAATTGCTCACGTACCGCTATCGTTTGGTGTCACAGCGCAAGAAATTGACATCACGCGTTGCGCTACTCATGCGCCTGGAACGCTCCAGCTGGGGAACGAGGGATGACACTTTGCGTATAGCACCCTTAACCCTTGTCTGTCTACTCTTCACAAGAATACTGTGTACATGTTTGTTGCCGCAGTGCTCACTACCACAACATCGACGCTGCCATAAAAAGCGCACAGTGACGGGATGCCTGCGTCCAAAACCATTGAACAATCTCCTCATTTTTGCTTTCATTTAACCTGCTGAGCTTCGTTGCGAAGAAGCCACTCTGGCTTTTGATCGACGGGCATTTGAGGCCAACCATCTTTTTAACACAAGGTCTCTGCTCCTTCAAACGAGCACCCTCGTCGATTCAAATCAAGACACCCATTCGTGCCAGCCGCTCAGCTTCTAATCAACAAAGCTGATAGACAAGACCCCTCTGTGGACAATTTGTTCTTGTTTTTATTATCTTTATCCTGCATTGCGGGAAAGCGGACTTGAGCGCTACGCCTTCCGACGTACACTTGACCCACGCTGCAGCCGACTGCAATGTCTGTTTCCGGTTGTCGACTCTATTTATGACTTAAATTTGGTACTACCCATTACTCGAAATCGATCACTGGGTAGAGGCAATTATCGTAAAGTTTCTTGCCCAGAGAAACAACAACAAGTGTGGGTGGCTGGAGTCGAACATGCAGGCTCTTGACTGCGAGCCCAACGCGCTAACCACTCGGCCACTGCTGCAGACCGGGGCAGACCATAAATGAAATTCTGAATAGAAGTGACTATAGAAGTCAAGTACTACCAGACTTCATCCCCAACTCTGACAAGCGCCTCATCGGCCTGACACTACAAAGACAGACATGAGCGCGTTTCAACGGTCTTCACACGGGTGTCGGACTTTTCAGCTCAACCATTTGTAACGTTACTGGGATTGCCGGTTGAATGCATCTGACTAAGAGTGGCTGACAACGACACTAGATTGTTGGTATCAGAAAGTACATCTTGTATTACGCCACGTGTGAAGCGATCAAGGCGGATTCAGAAACGTCACCGACTTCCCGTGGTGAGAGCGTAGATCGAAAAAGAAGGAAGATTACCACACCAGTATGTTTTATAGGCGAAATCAGTCACCCTTGGCGAGTGCTGCCAGACGCAATGCTAATTAATTAAAACTTGAAACAGTTGAGAGTACGGTAGGCTAAGCAATTGAATTAAGATAACTGCACTGCAGAATATTGGTTGATGACGAATGCGAGACAGCAGTCGGTACATACGTTGGCCCCAGTCAAAACGACGTTGAAACGTAGATGAAACGTCGTGAATGACGAAAACAGTAAGTTATGATTTAGGGTTCATATATACAAACAGGTAAGCGTCCATGGCTGTCCATGTCCTGCCTCCGAAGAGATAGGACCTGACACCCACTGAAGCAAACCAGAAAGGTAAAAAAAATGTATGTAGCCTAACGTTGCGCGCTCGGTTGTGCGAGACAGGATGTTCTAAAGTCATACTATTAGTTCGAGTATTTTGATGAGGGAGTACGAGACAGCAGTTGATGTGAAAGTTCGATGATATATGATGAGCACGACAGCAGGTGATAAGCAGTTCAGTTAGTAGTCCATTGATGGATGACGAGCACGACAGGTGTTGAGTTGTGAGTCCGTTGATGTGTGCCGAATATGACACGAAAGAGGCCAGCTTGTATAGTTGCAAGCTGTGTGACATGCAGCCATTGCATGTCGAAAGTGGCGCAAAATAGCGGCACTGGTTGGGTTGATGTCGCAGTGTGCTTCTGACGTGGAAAAGGCTTGAAACGTCGCGGTGTGCTTCTGACGCAGAGAAGGCTTGAGTGATGAACGATGCAGCAATTGATGAACGATGCAGCAAAAAAAAATAGCGATAGGCTACATGCGGGCATGCAAGTTGTTAAAGTTGCAAGGCATGACGTGGTCATGGCAACAAATGCCGGCTGATGATAAGTAGGAAACTAGACATGAAACTATGAGAGTCGTAGTATAGGTACTGAGTAGGCTCAGCACTCATTAAAAAAAAGCGACAAACACGAGCATAAAAAGTTGTTGCAACGTCACGTGACTGTAGTTAAGCGAGTGACTATAAAATGGATGAATGGATGCAGTTTTCACGTCTTGCTCAGGACGGTAAGCTACAGAATGGATGCAGTCTGAAGCCTGCTGAAGCCAAAGCGGGCAGGACCCAGCCCCTCGCATTTTGTAATCCTCATGTTTTTGAAAGATGCGTGATAATAAATTTCAACCAGAACATGTCTTCTGTATCGACGTTGAAATGGCAGTGTAAAAAAACGAATGATATCATTTTTGAAGGTCATTTTGACGTCACAAATTGCTTTCTGTTTCACTTCAAGTTAAGATAGAAGTAGCTGCTAGCGCGTGCTACTTTATCCCGAATAACGCACTACCTTTAAAGTAGCGGATGCCTATCTCTGTTTATGACCGACGTTGGTTAGTTGTGGAAATCTTCATCTTTTGCACATCAAGTGAAGCTACGATTGTCATCAATGTCTGTAGACGTGTCATTGTCAAATACGTATGGTTAGGGTTAGTTATTTCTTATTTGCTGGTTAGGAATGTTGTAACCAGTATTTTTATCAGAGATGGGTCCCTCAAATAGGCTATAGCCTACATTTTCAGTAGGTACAAAAGTGCAGCAGGTGATGCAAGCAGGCTTTAATTTTTTTTGCAAATTAACTATGTTGGTTCATTTTTTAAATGATAACGATTTTTGCAATACATTTTTCACTTCAATATGTGATTTGTGAAGAGTCTTTGTAAAGGAGATATGATGAAAAAATTAGCTTAAAAGATTGTGTAACTACGGTGCTGTATTTGGCTTTAGGCCATTGCAGAAACGTAAGTCATTTAATTTTAAATCCTTTTGTTTCTTATAAGGAGCATCCTTTTATTTATTACATAACACTTCCCATTACTTTTGCATCCTTTCATTTATTACATAACACTTTACATTAGGCTACTTTTGTGTAATTTAGTACCGGTAGGTTATTGTAACTTTTAATATAAGACGATTTGGCAATTTTTTTTTTTCGTTTCAGGAAAGCTTTAGAGACTTAGCCTATAAATAGGCCTACCTACTTTGTGAAATTTAAATTTCAAAAATGTGAGCACCTAAAAAATGGTCACCGTTCGCCACTGCTAGAGTCACAAAATGGCATGCTGCCAAAAGTTATTTTATGCCTTTAAAATGGGTTGTTAGGCTTTTAGCTAATTTTTGAAGTTGGTGTGTAAGTTAATCTACTGCATTTATACTGAAGGGTACTGCACCAAAGGCAGAGTAGCAGCTCACATTTCACCAGACAATGAAATGACGTAGCCCAGCATGTGGTTTAAGGGCCAGTCCTAGCCTGGACATCAGGAGTCCTAAAATTACCTAGCAGTTTACACACAACAAAACATTTTATCCATAGTATTTACAAACAATAAACAGAAAAAGGGATTTAATTTAGATAATGTGAATTAAAACATGTTTCTAAAGTCGATGTGGAAAATATGTTTTCTATATCTCTTACAAAGCACAGCCCGGATGACCTGCGACAGTTGTCTAAAAATCTCCAATTGTGGAGACTTTTTATTGACGCTATTTTGCATCCAACTGGTCTGAAATAAATTGTTATTACCAGTAAGCTTATTCTACAACATCGACGCAACTTAAAAAGATAAAGTCAAAATTAAAACCGTCATATAGGCTAGGCTATAAAAAAACACGTCTGATAAGAATTTAAAAAAGTTTAGCTATGATGCATCAAAATAGCATTGCAAGGAGTTGATGTTCAAGTCATGATTTGATTGAACAGACGTTATCTTCGGCCCTTAGAATGAATAACTACGATATTGAAGGTTTGATGTCATAAATATTAGGCTGTAATTTAGATTTTTAACCATGATTTCTACAGAAATCGTGTCACAGGAATTTACGCCACGAGAAAAGGCCACTTCTTTCATGACCACATTCTCTTGCTATGACAACATTTCAAAATGCAAAAGTAGGCTATGGTTGCTTTCTTGAGCCAAAGGGATTAAATAAACATATCAAGTCAGCTTAAAATTTAATCACAGTTTGCTTATTGGCACGCTATAGGCTACCGGTAAAAAGGATTGTAGGTCAACCTGCAGTGTCTTAGATTGACAGCTGCAACACAGGCATGTTTCAGATTAGGATATTTTCTTAGAAATTGCCGATAAATTTATTTTGTTAGGACGTATTTCTAATCCTGAAATGCAATCTTAGACACCAGTTTATTTGTGAAACCAGTCAAGAATTAGCCTAAGGCAGTACAAAAATAAACTGATATTGAAGCAGTTCATGACAAGGCAATACTCTGAGACGCGAATAGATTTTGCGAGGAAGGGGTTGTGTTTAAATCGAACATTGCACTAACCAAACTTTTTGAAGGAATAGTAGGCTACATTTGTTCTAAACTGGCCAATGTTATATCTAATAGCTAGGGGGCTGGATATCTAGCAAGAATTTTTTTATTTGAAGTGACCTGTCCTAAAGGAATGGTTCAGTTTGAAAGTCGACTATTGCAAATGTTAGAAATATGTTTTGGTGTGGTGATTAAAACGTATGATCATAGAAAGTATCTCATAGTTATTTTACAAAAACCTCAGAGATTTTGATATCTTGTTTAGCATCCTGGATAGGTTCATTTATTGTTACTAAACTTGAGCATGTGAAAAAGCGTTTTTCCAGCTTCATAGCTATCCCTGAATAAACACAAGTTTCTGCACCAACGCTACCACGATTTTCTTTGTAATCTCCTCTTTAATAGGCCTAATCGTGCTTTCACATAAGGTCCAAGGCAGTTACCAGACAAGAAGGCGGTCTAATACTGGACTCCACAAGTCGGTGAGAAGATGTGATTTTTTTTGTAGCCAAAAGCACTAAGAAGAATAAGATGGCCAGTTCGGCTGGCACGGCTGCCATACCTGCAGTAATTATGCCCACCCAATGCACACCTTAGGTAGAAGTGTTCTCAACAACCAGCTTGTTGTTCGCAACAACAAGTTGGGAGTCGAACCACGTTTGCATTGTTTGAAAGCCAACGCTTTATCCGCTACTCCACCCCACAAGACGTAGTCTGACTTTAGTTGTTGCAAACTCTCTCGCTGATAACAGCAGACGTACGGTATACGTAGAATATTGCATTCTTATCCTTTGTGTTTCTTTGCGTCAGTATCAGTGACGTTTGCCATACTTAATGTCACCAAGATAGCGTGGAAGTCACCAGTGACGCGAAATCAATGCAAGCTGATATGACGTTCCTTAATATAAAATCAAGTCATTGAAGTGTAAGTTCAGTTCGGTGCTGAACAGATACTCGAGGTGTGAACTTGTTCCTATGCAAGTAAAAAAATCATATTCTGATAAGCACTCATTGGATAGCTGGATGCAGTGTCAATATGTTAATTATTTAGCTTAGAAGACCCTACATTGGTGAGGTGGTTTTCTGTGGGCAGAACCGGGTATGAGTTTGTTAGCCGAACAGTTAGTGACGTTAGATAGCCTAAGCGAAAGTATAACTTTCAGCTTCTGAATGCGTCCTACCAAGACAGCAAAATCGGTCATATTTACAATGATTTAACGTCTGCAGACGTAAATCATTGTGAAAAGGACGGATTTTACTGTCTGGGTAGTGACATGTCAAAACCAGCTATTTAATTCATCCCATTCGGAGCTTTCTGCCCTACAAGTGACTCCTCACAATGACGAATCATCACTTTCGCAGGACGTAGGTTTGTTTGTTTTATCTTTATCCTGCATTGCGGGAAAGCGGACTTGAGCGCTATGCATCGGCGTACGCTTTCCGACATACACCTGACCCACGCTGCAGCCGAGGGCAATGTCTGTTTCCGGTTGTCTACTCTGCTTATGACTTAAATTTGGTACTACCCATTAGAGATGCAGCGAACCCAAAATTTTTATCCGCACACCGCACCGCAACTGACTCATCTATCCGCGCACCGCACCGCACACCGCAATTTATCTGGAACTTTGACACTGCACCGCACCGCACACCGCAAATTACAAAATTAAAAAAAAATATTTTAACGAGTTATTGTTTAGAAAGTCAATTGTAGGAAAAAGCATCCATGGCATATAACTGGTAACCTAGTACCAATACAGTTGTGCACTAATTGGCCAGGCTAACCAGATCATATTCTCTTATCAGCAATGCATCTAAGTTCTAAGACATAATACAAACTAAGACAAATAGAATGTTCCTGGATCCAGTATCAGGACTTTTGAACACTTTTTGTAAGCAATAATGCAATTATAATGCCAGTGGCTATATGAACTACACACACAAGAGTAAAACTTATAGCCTGAACTCACTGGGCTAACTGATATAGTAAATAATGCGGTAGTTGCGCTAGGCCTATAGCCTGGTAACTGAGCTTATCAGCTAGGCTACTAACCAAAAACATTCGTACAGCTTCCCTGACAAGCAAGCCCTAAAACCCTGTCAACTGCAAGCCATTTGCAATTTGCATTTGCATAGCTTTCCATCTTAGGGTTTCCGAAGGGAAAAATAACTGATCCGTGTTTCCAATTTAAATTTGAAGTTTCATAGCTGATTCTTGAAAAGTTGAAAGTTTACGTTTACGAAAGTTTAATTTCTTGAAAGTTTACGTTTACGAAAAATTAATTTCTTGAAAGTTTACGCGGCAAGCGGCGCGGCGCGGCTTTGTCATTTCAACCTTCCACGCGGCGCGGCACGCGGCGAAAAAGTCAAAAGCGGCCGCGTACGCGGCGCGGCGCGGCTTGCATCACTACTACCCATTACTCGAAATCGATCACTGGGTAGAGGCAATTATCGTAAAGTTTCTTGCCCAGAGAAACAACAACAGTGCGGGTGGCTGGAGTCGAACATGCACGCTCTCGACTGCGAGCCCAACGCGCTAACCACTCGGCGACTGTCTATAGCAAACGGTTTTGTGAGTTGGAAGAATCATATATAGGCTACATTAGGATAGTCGAATACCCTATAGCCTACTCATAGTGTATGTTTCTGATAAATGAAGTAGCCTATCACATCTACACTTACATATAGCCGACGAAGCTAAAAGCATAGCCTATTTACAATAGGCCTACGCAACGTATTTACTAACTACAGGTTCTTGTTGCAACACTGTAGCTTATTGCAATCCTTTCGCAAATAAGCACAATAATTGATAGAGATTTGATGCGTGTTGCATCTTTATAGCCTACGCCCTACATCTTCAACGTTTGGTGAGTAGCCTATCCCACGTATAGTAGCCTAATTAGTAAAAGTAATATACTCTGAAGCAATAATTAGTCTTGATATTTATTTCAACTATTTAAAAATCACACAGCCCACTGAGGAATTTGCAAACTCAGCCTAAGACAGCCTACACAACAAGTAGCCTGATTTGTATCGTAATAAACTTGCTTGTGAACCGAGTTTTAAAAAAACGAGTTAACACTGATGATGTTAGCCTACACTTTGCTATAAAAAAGTTATAACGTTGATTGGTATTTGGTGCCTGAAATGTGGCCTTTTTCCTACTAGAACAATGCATCCTTTGATTTTCATACAATCAACAAAATGTGGTTTCGTTTTTTCAAAGAGAACTTCATTGACGTTTGTCCAACAAACGGGGCCTCTGAGAGAAATTTTCACTAGGGGTACGAAGAATTTTTTCGGGCCCCCCTCTCACTCCGGGCCCACTTTGTCTTGGGCAAAAGGCGTGATGTTTGCTTAGGCGTAATATAAACAGAATTCGCCTATAACGGCTTCGTTTATAACGTCAATTCGCATGTAACTGCACCCTTTATTGGTCACCTGACGTCTTTTGTTCGTTTATAACGTCACTTTAAGCTGCTTGCAAAATGTTTTTCCTTTATTTTGCTACGTCGTTCGCAGCAGGGACTTTAATTAACTGAATTAACTTTTTTCCCGCGTGAAAAACTATCACGTGTAAAAAGCAGCTCAAAACCGAAACAGCTGAAGATCAATGCTTTTTTTGCTAATAAACAATGAACTTCTCTACTACTGTAAGTAACGAGCTGTACTGCGCAAAATTTCCTGTAGGCCTACTTTTCGCTGTAGGTTATTTTTTTTAAACAGTTTCTTTGTTTACTGTATTTTCTGCGTGACTTTTGTCAGTTTGGTGGTACACAGTAAACCTGACTGGATTATACACCTCTTTCTTTAATCAAAAGACAGTTTTGGAATAGTTTGCGGTAGTTCGTCTATAACGTCAATTCGGCTATAACGTCAGTTTTTGTAATCCCCTAGAGGTGCCGTTATAGGCGAATTCTACTGTATTGTTTAGTGTTTTGTGTTGTTTGTGCATATCATGTGATCTGTCCCTCGCCAATTTGTGTATCCTGCATTGAATTCGTGTGTCAGTAGCCTATTGTTGTTGATGGTGCTGTTAAGAGGAGGTGTCGCTTGTACAGCTTTCATGTAAAATTTTCAAATTCATTTATTTATTTCTCTTAGATGTAGCCTATAATTATACCTGATGAGGACATTATGTGGTGTCGAAATGTTGGATTTAGTAGTTATTTTCTTATTTTTTTGTGTGTTTAATAAAACATGTTAAATCCGTTAACGTTACTGAGTGTAAAATGCATCTGGTAGCTACAACAAGTCAAGCTCTCTACCAAGGCTCAAACATAACATCTTGTTAAAACATAATCAAATTAATCACCTGACCAATAACCTTTCTTCATTAACTTTTAAATTCACCACATGCTTAGCAGACGTAAACGAAGTCACTTTTTTTTTACTGCGGCTCCGCTCCTGCTCCGAAAGTAACTTATTGACTCCTGCTCCAACTCGTAAATTCATTTTGAAGCGAAACAAGCGTGAAACTACCTTTTTCAAATAGTTTTTAAAAAGCACAAAAACACCCGAGCTTTTTGCTCGGGTTTTTCTCAATTGCTTTTGCTTTCCCCTGCTTTTGCTATACTATGCCCCCCCCCCCCCCCCAAGTCAGGAGAATAGCCAACTTTTATAATTTAATTTAGGGTGCTTTTAACAAAACATTTTTGCAAGTAAAGCACTGAATCACCACTTTGGGCCCCTAACGTGCTCGCAATGCTCTCAATTACCTTTCCGGGCCCTTTTGCTACATTACGGGCCCCCCGGGCTAAAGAATGACAATTTTTATGCTTGAATTTAGTCATTTAGGATGGTTTTAACCAAACACTTTTGCGCGTAAACTATAAAATCAGAATTTCGGGCCCCCCAATTAACACAGGCCTGGGCCCTCAAGGGTACGCCGTATCCTCCGTACCCCCTCTCATTGGCCTTGCCAACAAATCACTTCGGTTTCCGTAATTTGACGATAAGTTTGAACAGTTGCAGTTTTTTATTGTAGTGCTTTGTCGGGAAATTCTTTTTATTCATTAAATTTGTTTGTCATTTTCTGACTTGAGAAGTGACGTCGCTAAATGTTTATGGAATGCAAAGTGGCACTTGAACTTGAGTTCCAAGTCAACATCCGCCTCTTTACATTAAAAAAAAAGCTATGAAGAAACTAGTTCAAAAAAGCCTTAATCACATTTTTCAAGTCATTTTGAGAAAGTTTTTTGATCTTTTACGATCACTTCTGCTAGGAATGGCTCACCCCACCAACGTTGTGTATGGACAAGATCAGGTGGTGTTGAAACGGTAAAAGAAACAGTAAGACTGGCTATTTTAGATATTGTGTTGAGCATCGTCGTGGAATATTAAGTCATTTAAGAAAGCAAGGCAACTGGTGGTGAATTTGAAATCTATTTAATTGAACAAAATAGTTATGATTTACTTAAACTTGCGTTGATTGAGCAGAATTACTGCTTCCAGCAACTTGTGACAGTTGGTCTAAGCACGCTAACTCAAATGCTTTTTTAGTCTTTAATTTCTACTCAGATAGCAAAATCTGTTGTTTTTATAGAGGTTAAATCAATGTATGCAGGACCGATTTCGGGAAAATTAAGCTTAAACTTAAGCTAGGAAAACTTAAAACATCATATTTATCTGCTATTAAACTTTCTCCAGGTAATTAAATGCCTCGCTAAGTTAATATCTTTATTAATTATTGATCACAAATGGATAAGGTCTATTTACTTAATAGAAGTTAAAAAAAGGTTTTTCGAAATTTATTTCGGTGTTAAAAAAGTTATTTGTTAAAATATTTTTTTAATTCTTTTAATACGTTTTATCAGCTGCTTTTTTGTAATCTACATGGGAAGAATGGATAGCTGAAAGCGAGCTGAACTTATTATTAAGTTCTTGATGACTAAAAGTCTTTTATGATTACAGTTCTTTGATGATGATGATGGTGAAAGATTTCCAATAAGCAATTGTGAGCAAGGCCATTGTAATAAATAAGCAAGAATAGGGTAACAGGCAAACATTGGACAGTGGAATCACTGTTTTGTTTATAAAAAAATGCTAAGAAATTGCCTTTTGTAAATCGATGATGCGACAGATAGGCTAATATAGCTGTTGGAGGTACAAAAGTACAAAACTACCATGCAATGGGTTTATAGCGACATATATAGATTATACAAACTTGCCAGTTTCAAAGAAAATGTCACAAGATTGAGATTGAATGTCAACGAATTTAAACAAACGGCATTTACTCTACATTTGTTGCCTCACGTGTCACACAATTGCAATTTATAACTTTGAGCATGAAATAATAGTAAACTACAAATATCAAATTGTTTTTTTGTTATAAAAAGCCTGCATCTGATTTCGAGTGATCATCCCTATTGACAGTTGACACTTATTCGAAACCTCCTTCTTTATTATCTGAATGTTGACGCCAATGCGACAGTAAGACAGTAATTCTTCAGGAAAACCTTAAAACTAACAACCCTGCTGATGCTCAAACTAAAATGAAACATATTGTAGTTTAATGTCTCAACTTGATTTAAGTTAACTTTTTTAGTTTTTAAAGGTTAGAGTGCTCCAAGAGTTTAAATTGTAGCCCTACATTAATGAAAACTAATAATCAAATTGATATGAAATTATAGAAATATTTTAAACTCATAAAAATAGCTACCAAATCATATATACAAAATGTAAATATCCCAAACAACGATTTCAACTCTTAAACATAAAAAATCATACCAGATTTGTGTAATTCGATATATGAATAAACCAAATGGCAACTGCTTTGAGCAGTTATATTTTAGCTGAGTTCATAAAATTTGACTCAAAACAATGAAAAGAAACGTTTTTGTTATGCGAAAGCAAGATCCCAGCAAGCTGATTTCATCACATTGATTCAACGTCTGCAGACATGGAATCAATGTGAAAAATGATTGGTTTACTAGTTGTCAAAAAGTATCTTTTTCAGTGACACAAGGTAAAACTTCATTACTTCATTATTCAACGTTTACTTACGTTAAATAAACGTTACGATACAAAAATAAACATCTAAATACAAGCTGAGACAACAATAACTTGCTCTGCGTGGTGATCAGTCAGTCACTTTTTTGTCTCTCAGGAGTTCGTTTCGGTGTCATATTACCAACACCAAGTGCTGATGAAAATAAACTTATTGTTGATAAAACGACGTCTGGAAACGTTTGTTGCGTGGTAGTCAATTGTGCTGTTATTTCAAGTAGTGTCTGTTATGAGAGTAGTTGTATTTTCACAGTTGGGAATGCTGATAGGAAAGCCACGGTAATTTAAACCATCAAACAGTCGCTTACAAGATACAACAGAGCATTGTTGTGTTGTTAAGTTATGTTTCTGGTAGAATGCTAGCTCTCACTGTTTGCCAAAAGAAAGTTTGGTTTGATTTATTTTTCGTAGAAGTATAGTGTTTTTTTGCTGAGTTGAATATCTCTCCTTTTTTCCAATGAAAATGCAGCCTACGACACGGAAGTTTAGTTTTTACCTGCTAGCTTACCTTAGCATAGCTTTGACCTTTGATTATTTGGTAGAGTAGTTATTATATCAAACTATTTCCAACAATATATACAGTATGCATTGGCTAAGTTTTAGAGACAAAGATAAAATAGGTTTGCTTGAAAGCAAATACCAAGACTACACAGTCAATACCCCTGACAGTAACATCCGTCATTGCTATATCGATTCAACGTCCGCAGACGTTGAATCAATGTAAAAACGACAAATTTTGCTGTTTGGGATATAGTTACACTATTAATTCCGGAAAGACTTGTTTAAATATTATTTTTGAAAAGCATTTAGGACTTGTCGTAATTTTTGACTCTGTTCTAGTCAATTTTAGTTACTAACAGCTTTAAAATGTATGTAAACCAACAAAAACATTTCAGCAAATTGCCAGACCAGCAACATGACTGAAAAAGTATTTGTCTCATCCTACTAGCTAGAACAATGTTGTTGAATCGTGCAGTTATAGCTAGCTTGTCCGCAGAGGTGGAGTGAATCTTTTGAAATAGGATACCGAGGGTCAGGTTGGTGTAAGCAAGCTGCTTCACAGCTCTGACTTGAACAGCCTTTTATATCAAGCTGCAAGTCCACCCCGCATTTCAACAAGCGAAAACTCACTCTGTCAAAAACTCGGTGATCGAGCCTTCATCAGTGTTTCAAACCCTCTAGTTACTAGTAGCTATACGAAACTTTCCGAATTGAGCTCTCAAAGAAGCTTTTTTCTGTGGGAGAACAGATATTCTCTCAATCGATTAGGATGTTATGGCGACTACACTTCAAGCATCCCCACCTCTTTCTGTTGTTATGTCAGTTAAGGCTTTGTATGGACTGTTGGACATGTTTACAATAGTTTCGCATCTTTGGAAGCTGTGGGTCACGACAAGCCATTGTTTATTTGTCTGTATTGTTTTAGTGCTGCATAACATTTATCTCATTCCAAGAGAGAGAGATAACTGCAATATTGAAACGGTTTTTTGAAATTCTGTATTCCCCAGTCAATAGATTGGTTTATAGTCCTGCGAAAAAGAGCAGAGTTGTGAAAAATGCGTAAAGTCCTTGAAAGTCCGTTGTCATAAATTTTTATGGATGCTTTGAAGTCTAAGAATGTTACCACCTGTGGTCTACTTTCAAAAACGCTTAAAATTTCCCAGTTTTGCGAATTTTCTTAAAAGAAAAATAAGAGATAAAAGATAAAAGTAAACGATTGTGACCATAACTTAAGTACAAAGTCTTCTGTTATTTTATAAGCTCTTGGTAAGTAAAATGCCTCCAAAATAGTTCTTGAATTTTGTCCAATTTTCTTTGCTATTACTTTTCGCTGTTATTAAAAGGGTTCGACCGTTTGGTGTTAACCGTTTGGTGTTGGTGTCGACCGTTTGGTGTTGGTGTCGCTGTTATTAAAAGGGTTCGACCGTTTGGTGTTATCTGTCAATAAGCTACAATCTTTTTGACCTTTTAGTTTGATTGAAGAACCGAGTTTAGGATTTTGTGTTTGATCATAAATTTGTCCAAAGCACTGGCAAACTAAATATTTAAATAGCTTCAAAATCACTCTTGTCAGGGGGTTACTACTTCACGGTATTTATGTGTTCTCTGTACCGGTAGTAAATCTGTCAGTTTGTCTTTGTGTAAACGTTAAAACATACGTAGCAAGTCAAATACAAATTTCGGTGGTTTTTTACAATCTTGTTTGTTTTGAAGTTTAAGAAGATAAATTTCAGTGATCGAGCATTGTATGTGTATTTGCAAACTACATTTCGTTTTTGCTTTTGCATTTCTTGCGAAATTTATTAATTTCGTGACATTTGGTTGTACATCGCACATTTAGATATAACGTTTATTGACCATGAATCAACGTTTGCCACTCTGCATGCATAACAGAGCACAATATCAGACGAAAAGCTTTCAATTTGTTGCTTGTCACTGTAACATTTATTGATTTGAATGGTCATCAAGGTATAATTTCAACTTGGACACAAGTGGAGTGGAGTCAATGACCCTCTGCCGACCAGGACAATGACGTAAGCTGCAAAACGTGTTTCCATAAAAAAATTTAGAAAAAACTTTTAGCGGTGGCCTTTCATTATACCTATATCAACAACAAGCTTCATTAAAGCGGTTTATCTTATGGCGTTATAAGCAAAGCGTGTCAAGAGTCAGATCTACAGCCGATCACGTTTTAAAACTATAAACAGTTTTATATTCAAATTTTGCGTAGGCTAGGTTTAAAACCAACGTTTTAGTTTCAGTATGCAAGTCGAAGTCGAGTCAATTTGTAGACTTTAACTTATTATTTTCAGTGTTTATGAAATTACGATACATTTTATGCTGAGACACCTTTGATCTTGAAGTCTGTCGTTTTAATCTTCCCTATGAAAAAAATCACTAAATTTTCATGGCAACGAATTTGTTTGGTGAGAAAATTATTCCGAATTCAAGAAGTAGTTTGCTCAGTTATTACTGCAACTCTGTTTTTGCAGACAGGAAAAGTCTCTTTTTTAATTTAGATTGTAGTATCATAAAGTTAATGAAAAGCGAACACAGGGGAGGGTTTGCTGTTTGATGTAGAAAAAGAACGACCAATTTCGGGATGATGAAAGAGAAAGTTTTGACAAACCACAAGAAAGAAGAATGGGAGCGCTTGCTAAGCACAAATGCGGTAAGCTGTTGCAATTGTTGCATGTTTTAGTCTTTTCTTGTTGGTTTAACAATGAATATTTTTGCATAACAATTTACAAAATGAATATTTTTCAAGATAACTGAAGGGTCATTAATGAATAATATTGAACAGTTTTGCATGTGAAGTTCTAAAAATAAGGTGTGCTATACTGCTATAAACAAATAGTAAACTGAGCAGATATACTAGCATTTTGTGTCTGTTTACTCGATTTTTGAATGTAAAAGTAGCACGTCTTTCACCTCGTTGATTTTGTTTGTTTGTTTGTTATAGGGGAGACTGGGGTTACTTGGAAAGTTTTTCTTTTAAAGTGAAATTTAAAACAACTGGTGCATAACCTGACAACTTGAAGCGGCTTAAATTATCACCTATGGTGTCCTGTATCCTACAACCAAAAATAAGTATTGAGTCAATTCAGCTTTTAATGGAAATTTAAAATAAACAAACATACAATTGATTTTCCAACTAACCCCATGTCTGGGGTTAGTTGGAAAACATCATGGGGTTAGTTGGAAAACGTCATGAGGTTAACATTTACATGTCGTTGTAAGCAAATAAATTACTTTCTTTCAAGTAAAAAAGCAATAAATTCAACAACCAATTACTTTAAACCAGGGTTTCTCATCCTGGAAGCCATGGATTCTAGTAGGCCATGAGCCTTTTTCAAGGGCGCCATTGAAAAAAAATAATTTTTTTAATTTATTTACTCTATGTCCTTTGTACTTTCCAAGTTATTCAAAGTTCAAACTAAAACCTTACAATGTGCTAAAAACAAGTATATTAGAGCTTATACTACTTTCAAAAGCACAATTTAAAAATTCAAAAGTATTCAAAACATTTTCCAACTAACCCCATCTACAATTTTCCAACTAGCCCCATCAGGACATGACTAACAATTTTTCTAAAATATTCAAGCATGGTTCATTTGACCAAAATTTATTTATTTCTCAGTATTGTGGAACAACTACAGCTAACACACACCAAAAAACGTGTGTCTATCTTTAACGCCATGGACGCATAAGATGTTTCCCAAAGAGCCAAAAATTTTACTTCATAGCTAAAAAAATAAAAAATGTTCGCTCAAGCAGGCATACCTGGACTCAGCAAATCGAAACTAACATGGATTGTGTGTTTTGACAAACTACATCACATGGTAGCAGTAAATATTTTAAAAAGTTTTCGGGAGTTGCAAAAATGCTGATTTTTCAACTAACCCCGCTTTCCAACTAACCCCAGTCTCCCCTAGGCAGCAGGTTTGACATGGAAGTTTAGGGGATGTTTTTTAACTTGGGCCCGAGATGACTTTAGGGGCCTATAACCTTTGCGAAGGGCCAGGAAACATAAAAAACCATCGCGTATGTTTAGATAGTGCGTTTTTCTTAAAACTGTCTTGATTTGAAGCCCGAAGAACTCAGTGGTACCGGGCCCAAATTATCCTCTCAACGGCCCTGAATGTGTTTTTGATTGTTGTAAGTAAGTGGCCGCGAAACTTTTTTTCTCGTAGACATAGCTATTGAAGGCCCACTACATTTCATACGGCTGCGACAAAACGAAATATTTAATCCCTCAATCGCTTGCAAAACGCAAAAGCTTGGCAGACCTGCTAATATTTTGATATTGTACTTTGTTACCACATCGGTCTACGAAAAGCGCATTTTCAACAGCCAAAAAAACAAACAATGACGACAAAAAGCAAAACAGAATCAATCATGACTTGTTAGTAACTCCAACAAACACTACAGTTCTTTACTTTTGGAAAGATCAAGAAACAAAAGTTCGCCTTTTAGAAATTACGAAGGCCTGCCACCAACTGGTGCAGGGCTAAGTTAACCCCTGAAATTTCCTTAGCAGGGTATATCCATGAAACCCATTTAAGTTAAAGGTAATCGTTTGGTGCTTATGATTCTTGGATAACAACCCAGAATTTAATTGAGAGTAATGTAGAAGACTTCAAAAATGTTTTAGCCCATTGTTTCTGCGCAACCGTCAGCTTCATCCCTTTGTGGTTAAAATACATCTTTAAAACTATGAATCGGGGTTTTGCAGCATCGGTTTGCGCTTCGTGTATTTTTGTCTAAGGTTGTTAAAACAACTCTTTTACGCAAAATGAAGTTTTTCACCAAGTTAGCCTACCACAACAAACCTAGGCGAAAATGTTTTTCGTCAAAATAAAACAAAATTTCGCATTGTTTGCAATGTTTGAAATACTTAGTACGACAATGGTGAAGTGATTTCGCTCTACTTTAGTGCGTCGTCTTTATAGTCTAATGTGGCAGCCCTGGAGTTTTACACCTATTTCTTAAGTCATTGCTTTCCTCACTAATTCCTTTCTGCAATCACAATTTTGATCATTTTGTCACGCTTCGGATATAAAGGAGTTTCTAGCGTAAAGTTGATCATGGACGTAATTGCACCTCTTTCAGAACGATCTCCGGCAAGGGTTTGTCGCGTAAAGCACTCGTAATATTATCAGGGCCGTGTTAACCGCCCCCCGTACCCCCGGACGGGGGGGCAACGCTGATTAGGGGCCAGATCATTTTAGTCCGTCTAATTATTTTTATTGTGTAAAAAATAAATACAACAGAAGCTCGATAACCAATAGCTAATTAAATCATGCAAGGTCGTATTTACTGCTTTCTAAGTTTCGGACTAGGGGCCTACCTCTAACTAGGGGCTCACTCATATTTAGTTTGTGCAGCGTTTTTCGGCTTGTAATTTTATATTTTTTTCCTATTTTTGTAAAAAAAAATTGCTCGCTCAACCACATTTTGTTTTTCTTTGCGATATTTGGCAAGCATAGTTAAAAAACTAACAGAATGATGCAATATTTCGAAGTATTTGCTGCTCATTCAAATAACCTATTTAATAAATAATAATTAAGTTGGTAAATTAAAATGTGAATCGAGATAGGTTATGAAGTGAAAATGTCATCAATGAATGGGGGGACAGTCACCTCAAGTAAAAGTTTCGAAGTTCTAGCCTACTGAAAGGTTACAACGCACTAAGCTATAGGCTACAAACTTTCAAGAAATAATTTTTTTAAATCTTTTTGTGGTTGTGAATAAAAAAAATTTGAAATGGTAAGTGTAACATCCATTTATTGAGTTTTAAAAAACTAAGAAACGAAGTGTACCTACAAAACACAAACCATAAATATAAAGCGAACAAAGTAGATCTGTTTCACACAATGAGAAAACTGAGAACTGAGCGCTGAACGCGAACTGAGAAAACAATCAACGTGAAGCGCTCTAGGCAAGGAAACCAGAACGCAAGAACATAATGTAGACTAAACGTAATTTTACAACATAATTTTACAACATTAAGCAATCCAAATTTAATTTAATGAATTTGGTTACATACAAAGTGTGCATCTAGATAAAAAAAATTGCTCTTAAGATGCCTAAAAAGTGACCAAAACAAGATTATATTTGTCAAAACTTTCTGGGGAGCAACACTCCCCACATCCCCTTTCCATTTATTAATATTTGGACATTAAATTTTGCATTGCAGTTTATTTTTGTTATAAATTTTACTTTGATGAAACTCTGGTCCTTTCCCAACGTTTTTCTACATCTATTTTTTTCTATAAAATCTTAAAAGTTGTTTACTTTTTGCTAAAATGATGAATGTAAATTTTTCCCCACATTGGAAGAGTTTGCTCTAAACGCTTTCTGGTCCTTTTTTTAAGATCACAGGAGCCCACTAGTGGGTTTCGAGGAGAAGGGCGAGATGGTGCCCACACGACCCTGAATATCATATACAGTACGGTAGAATGTAGATAACCAATTAAAAAATACAAATTAATTTTATTATATTTAATTAAATAAAATAACCTCTAAAAATAAAACAAAAGAAACTAAAATAAAATAAAATTTAAAAAAAATAAAATAAAACTAAAAGAAACACCGAGTTCTACTTTTTCATATTGTTGCAGTAGCAGATGGATGGCACCAAAGCGTCACAATTTGCCAATGTTGCCAGCCGACACGTCTGCAAACGTTGAATCAATGTCAATAACGAATAATTTGCTTTTAAGGATGCAATTTTGTTTATGGAATTATTCCAAAGCATATGTCAAAATACACATAGGACATTTTTTTTTAATCTAAACTATCAACATTTTACTGCTATTTTGCATTCATCAAATGCTGGCATTTGCACAACAATCTAACCTCTTTGTGTAATTTATCAATAAATCGATTTCGCTATAGTAATAGCATCTTCAGCTAGCACGTGACGTGTAAAAAAAATTGAAAAATACGTAAAACGAACAAATAAATCAAACTCCGATATTATCAAGACGCATAAAAAAGGCTATTTTGAATTGATGGTTACATAAAATTAAAATCAAAAGTTGAAAGCCTAAACCTTAAACTGGTGTTTTGCCACGGTTTCCCACAATCTTATCAAACTTTCCAAATTTGAATGTTTAGCTCGAATGCCATGGAACCTATTAAACCTAAAAGCACTCTGTTGAACGTTGCCAGACGTTTAGGCTGTTTAAATTTATCGATTTCTTTTAAACCAATGATCCCAAACGTCAACTTGGTTCTTGCAGCAGGATCTGATAAAGTGATGGATTTGCTTTCGACCAATTACCTACCTTTTTGGTTGAAGACTAGCAATTTTGCGTAAATCGGACATCGCAAGGTGTTGAGATTATGCCAAACAGCTTTTTGGGTCGCTTTCGCTATCTTGTGGTTTCTTTAATCTACTGCATATTCTCTGTTTTTTTTCTCTTAACTGTGAGAGATCATTCACGCAGCAAATCTGGCGTGAGCGCCGTTACCACGACAGGCTGAATATTTTATTCAGTCTTCAAGTTGAACCGTGTAAGCTATTGCAAAATAATGAATGGGGACGAGAAAAAGCTGAGCTGGAATTCCATTTGGAAAATGCTGTGCTTGGAAAGTATGGCTACCGTTCCGGCCAATACTAAGTGCACTCAGGTGAAAGGTTAATGTAATATTGTGTAAGCAAGGTTGGCAGTATCTTTACCCTTTACTAGGCTATGCTTTTATTGTCTGAATTTGAGACATGAAGGAGTCGTGGTAGGGATGAAGAAGGAAACACAGGTTTTTCTCTTAGTAACAATTATTATTTCCGTGCCAAAGAAATTTTACCAATCACTAACCAACTTAAATGGATTATTTCATGCACTGAAATGATCAGTTGTTTTGTGTGGCCGAGGAAGTTTAGTTGAGCCATCTCGAAAGTCAGATTGAATTTGTCTTGCGGGGAGCCCTGATTGATTCATTCAAGATGGCGAAATCTTCAATCAATGCTAACGTGCGTACTTTAGAAACAGTGACGAAAAATTATAAAGCGTTGTAGCCTATTTGTTCGGAAAGTAGGCACACTACACTACTCCAATCTTGAAAAAAATTTTATAGTAGCTGATAAACTTTTATAAAGAGTAGACAGACTACCAGCAACTTCACAATTGACTTCACCGTAATTTGGCAGAAGTTTTGTTACTAAACTGTCATCGTAAACCACCTTGATTAAAATGCAATTGACAATTTTAACGAAAATTTAAGGAAAGTGACGGTTTAATTAAGCGAATGTTTAGAGCAAACTGGTGTGTTTGTGAATGTTTGTAAAATTAGATGTAGCTCTGTGTCGCACTGACGGGTATTTGTAGGTCATGTTGCCAGCAATGTGGAAATTCGATGAAATTCAGATAGGCTACTTACAACTTGAGCATTTCAAATCATACGGATATATTCACTCTCATGAATATCCTTTGCAACTGAACAAAACCTTTTTTTACTTATTAAAAGTCATAATCTCTTTTCTATCTACTAAAATCGTTTGATGCCTGTTCACTCTCCGTGAGAACAACTTTTAGAAATGACGAAAGTTATTAATTTTCTTCAGAAACATTAAAATTTTCGTTAAACGTTGGAGACCACATACTAAATGCTCTTCGTGCAAATACGAACATTCATGATTTGGCAATTTGGTATGCTAAGAACAAAACTTGCGAATATTCGTACGAAGATACTTTTGTTATAAAAACAATTTAGTTCGTAAGAAGATTGACACAGTACATTTATCAAACAATACAAGGGAAGCAAACGAACAAAAAATGGTAGCCTACTTTGCAGCTATTTGGCCATTTCCACCATTTTTTGGATTTGCTTTAATCTTTTAATTTCTTAAGGTGTTGCGACCGTGTCAAAATCCTTGTATTTAGTAAACCATTTCTTTCTCGAGCACGCTTTAACTTTCGAGTTTTGTCGCTTCTACCTTTTTCCAGACCACTGCTATGTTATGGCAAGGGATCTTGTTTTTGTTTTGCTTACATGAATGAATGACCCAGATAGTGAAGGGACTGATATTAAGATTGACATAGACAGACAAAATTAAGATTGTATATCTTGCAAGCTTTTATACATAAAAGGGGTCGTGATGCTGAATTGTCTGACGAATGACATGCATTCATTTATATATCAAACAAAAGCTACAAATTCAGAGCTAATTCTTATACGATGTACACCTTTCTGTTACTTATTATTACATCTTTTTACGTCACCATAAACAGTTAAACACATCATGATATAACCTGGCAAGACAAAGTAAACAAATGGAGTAGATCTGTTTTGGTGGCAATATGACAGATCGATTTAGCAATATAGGTTGGCATATGGTAACAATACATTGGTATCAAAAATTAACGACAAGCCTATGTTTAAGTATAAACATAGGTTAAATTAAGGTCTTGCTGACGTAGTTTATGTACGTATTTTCGATTTGCGGTCATTTTAAAACGAACGCCTAAAATCTTATTTCCTTTTTGTGGGTATTTGTTTGAATTTGGAAGTAAATTATGCAGCAGGTTTCTTCACGTCAGAGCCAAAAAAGAATTTATTAAATTATTCTTTACCATGTGCAAAATAGAGGACGCTTGAATTTTGAAATAAATAATTGATCGGGGAATCAGGAATACTAAATAATGCATTTCTCAACACGGATAACTGCTTCAGCACAGATATTTTTGTTAACTCTGAACCTTTGATGATTCCTCGCCGAAAAGCAAGTCTTTAAAGCTGTAGCTGTAGTCATTGATGATGATGATAAAAGTTGTAGCCCTCTCCTTGATGCAGTTTTGCAAAGAAATTGTTAATTTTTGCCGACTTCTGTTTCTGGTTACATTTTAAATTAATCCAAAAAACTGAATCTTCTTGTGTTATTTATCAATTAGGACACATTATACTAAAGTTAAAGTTTATTTATATGGATGTTCACTGCTAATTTGATTAATTAGGCCATTGGTTCCCAACCTTTTTGGCCTTGCGGTCCCCTATCAAAGAGATGAATAGTTTGCGGCACCATGGCAAAACTGGATTAATTTTATGAGGTTTCTGTATTTCAAATACCTGTATGAAATAACACAAAATCAGTTCTACAGTATAGCGCACGTAAATAAATGTATTTATTCAAAATTTAGTGTGAAATTTGGGCTTGACTTCTTAAGTTAAGAGAGTTTCCTTTTTTCTCTGCATTTTCACATTCACGTTGTTTAAATGGTCGAAGATATCTACTAAATACGCTAATTTGGAGACGCAATTGTAATCGCAAAGCAATTCACAAAATTCCTTTTGCTTTTCAAGGCTGAAAAAAAAGAGCATTTCATCCTTCAACTCATAGTAGCCTAGTTGAGAAGGAGCAATCTTCCTGGCGTCAGCACTACTTGACTACTCACTATAGGCTACTGTAGAACAGCGAGCATTGTTTTTCGCTAACCATACCGGTGTAACCTCCATAATAGCCATCAAGACTTTTCTCAAAAACATGTGTTTCTCGGCAGTCGAGTGTAGCAAGAACTCAGCGATAGACACGTGTTTCGCCCATGAGGTTGGGTTCATAAGTACCGCACCACTAGTTCTTGCTACACTCGACTGCCGAGAAACTCATATAGCCTACTCGTGACAATGCTTTTCCTCGGGACAACCATTTTACTTCGGACGGTATGCAACAGAAGATTAGCATAGTTTGCTCCCATTTCCTTACAAAGCTTGGCAAATAGACGTGATTTAAGTGGTCTACTTTTCATGTAGTTGACCATTTTGACAACTTTGTTTAACACTTTTTTAGGTCTGAACCTAATGTTTTTCCGACAAGAACTTCGCGATGAAAAAACGGTACCCGATCATTTGGTCGACAGACATTTGGTCGACAGTCATTTCGTCGACAGGACGTTTGGTCGACAGACGTTTGGTCGACAGACGTTTGGTCGACAGACGTTTGGTCGAGAGACGTTTGGTCGACAGGACGTTTGGTCGACAGACGTTTGGTCGACAGGACATTTGGTCGACAGACAATTGGTCGACAGGACATTTGGTCGACAGGACATTTGGTCGACAAACATTTGGTCGACAGGACGTTAGGTCGACAGGACATTTGGTCGACAGAACGATTCATTTTAGGGTTAGAGTTAACTAACCCTAACCTAACCCTAACCCAGGGTTACCTAACTCTAACCCTAACTCTAACTCCCTAACCCTAACCTAATCCTAACCCAAATGTTCTGTCGACCAAATGTTCTGTCGACCAAATGTCCTGTCGACCAAATGTCCTGTCGACCAAATGTCTTGTCGACCAAATGACTGTCGACCAAACGACCGGGTACGAAAAAAACAGTGTGTTGTTATAATATCACTATTTTGCCTTTTTGCTAACGATACCAATCCTTCAATTGACCTTGACCCAACCATCGGTTTACAATGGTTTGCAAACAATCGTGCAATTTTCTAATCGTGCTGGGTCACACAATCCAATAATGAATAAACCATCACTGCAATTTGACTTTGTGCACGTGAAACGCAAAATAAAATCATGAAACCTGGCAATAATGATGCGTTTCAAATGTTTTTATGGAAAGAACAGCAACGAGTCAAAATCTCTTTCACGCTGTTTTTCCTGGGCGAGAAAACGAAGGCTTATCGCCAGCCCAGCGACTTCCCCACTAAGCGACTCTCCAGAAAGGAGCTGGGAATAACTACGAGGCGCAAAACTTAATACGCACTGAAACTCAGTTAGAAATAAATAAATTCCGCACTTAACGGGTTAAAGTTGAAATAAAGAACAGGCCGCACTATAGCAATTTCTCGCGGCACCCTTGAGCATTGCAATTGGCACCCTAGGCTGCCGCGGCACCCCGGTTGGGAAGTACTGAATTAGGCCTTCTGTGTACGAGTAAAGCTGAAATTGAATTAACATCATTTTACCACAGTCTTTTAAAATCTAAAAAAATTCTGGCTTTCGCTTACCGCAGTAGCCTACTTCAAAGTCTCATAATGCCGTGTTTACTACAAAGAAAACTATGTTAGAGTTTTGTACAGTTAAGCATGTTATGACTTCATTTAGTATAAGTTTGAAAAAATGTACATAAGTTGCAAGCTAGTAGTAAGCCATGTATTTCAACGTACATCAATTGGATAGCTGTTTTCCTTAAAACATTGTTTGAGGTTTTACCTTTAAATAGCTTTTGTTTTCCAAAGCCGATAAACAAAGATCATATCATACTACACTCCCATTCACTGTTTTATTGTCAAGTGTTGTCATATTGTTGTCAATAGGGTATAAATATAGCTGAAATTTGAGTCGCAAGTTATTCGAATTGTTGCACTATTTTAAGATTATTTAAAATATTACACTTAGATAATTGTGATTGAACACATTTTTTGAAGTAGATTGTGGTTTGCATAAAAACGAATTAATCCATTATTATTTCATGTTTTATTTTGCACCCATTGCGACAACATACAGTACACTGTGATCGCAGATGCAACGCAACAGGAAGCAGCGAAGGGACGTATAGTCATCAAGTCAGCTGCTCGTCTCGAATGCTAGTCTTAAGAAATTCTGCGTAAAGACGTTCTAAAATTTCTGCACCAATAGTGTCACTAAACTCTTTTTTATTCTTTAGATATACATGGGAGATCATTTGACCAGACAATGGTCGAGATCTGGAAGAGACACTTCTCCTGGAAAACGTGAAATCCTCAAGAGGAACAACAACCTCCACTGTTCAAACAGTCATCAATCGTTGGAAATTGGACCGTCAACTGATGATACACAAAACGCCACCGGGTGAGCATTGGCTGTGCAAGTAGTAAACTTGATATGTTGCTGCAAATGTCTAATATAGGTCCATGCACACTTTTACTGTTCAATGTACCGTACATCTTGACCTTGTCACTGGATATGGTAGAATTGCTTGAAAAAAGTTTGTTTTATTTTCTACAAATTTTCATGCTGCGTATTTGTTCTTTTGATATGTTTTAATAACTTAGTCCAATTATTTTTTGCAGTTTTCAATCTGGCAAATCCCAGTACTCCGTCCGAAAAATATCAAATGGAAAACGAAAACTAAAAAGCGGAAAAGAAATCCTATTGCACCACAAGTAAATAAATAAGCTAACAAAAACTGTCATAGGCATTGAAATTTTTATCAAACCATTGGGCCCTAATGACAACGTGTAAAATTAAAATTCAGTTCTCTTGAACTTATGCTACATTTAACCTAGATAAAATAAAACTTCTACAAACGTATATCATTTTTAAACACGTATTCTTTCTTCGGCTCCAATGACCTATATTTGTTTTGTACTTTGCGGGAACGTTTGACTTTTGAAGTAACATAATGTCAAACTCACTCGCATTTGCCAGTCACACCAGTTTTATATGTTTTGTTTTTCTTAGCAATTGCATCACGGCACTTATTTTGTTTTGACAAAAAAAAGTCGGAAGTTCAAAACCCAAGAATTATTCGATAAATTGGAACCTGTGATTTTTTTTAATAAATAAGCTAGGCTTACTAAGAAGTTGGGTGTAGCCTACAGTATATTTCACACGTGCTTATATCACATCTGACGTAACATTTTCATTATCAATTCCGGCATCCTATTGAGCTGCATCCTCCAATATTTTAGTAACCACTCATTAGGTGATTTTCCTTGCCTATTGGCAGAAAGTCGATTTATTGATTAAAACAAGGCATTATGCAACAAAAAGACCTTTATGTAAGGCTGAAACTCTACATCTTGTTACTGTGTGTATTGATTTTAGCTTTTTATGGTTGATAAAGAAAAGTGGGTTAAAAAGTTAAAAACAAATATCAATACTAAATTTTGTGAAACCAACCTTTTCAAAATATTACGCATGAATTTGTTTATGCTGTCTCACTACCTTTTTGTTTGAGGTGTTAAGTAAATTACGATCAGGAATTCATTTAATTGATTTCAGTGGTTAGAATTTTCTTTTCCCGCGTAAATAATTTTCTACCGCTAGCTAACACCATTCAATAATGTTGTTTTATGTTTTCATGTACCAAAACATTTAATACGTGCTCCAATTTATAGGCTATATTACATGACGCAGGTAACAAGGGCCCAGTTAGTTGACTCAGCTTATTAAAGAGAATCCGCTTGCTCCCCTAATCCTGGGTTAAGCTACTGATAACAAAGCTCATCCTTATAGCCAGAGATGGGCAAGATCACCAGTATTGGTGATCTTGAAGATCAAGATCAAGATCACCAACAATAGGTGATCTTGAAGATCAAGATCAAGATCACCAAACTAAGTGATCTTGAAGATCAAGATCAAGATCGTGATCTTGAAGATCAAGATCACTTTCAAGATCACTTTTTGTGTACTTGAAAAAAAATGAAGTTTTTGGTCAATGATGTTGCAAAAAATAGTTGCTATACTGTATATAAGCAACCCGGGTAAAGGTATATAGTTGGTATTGCTAACTTTTACTTTTAACTATACTCGATCGCTGGCCTAAGAATTGTAATGAGTTAGTGACTGTTGCTATTAGGCCTATCAATTGTTGACGTAGTTTGCGTAGAATCGCAACGTCACCCCAAGGCCGAGGTTAATTACAATAGTAGCCTACTGAAAAAGCAATTAGTTTTATGCTTTTTATTTATAATAAATAAATAATAATAAAGTTTAACTGCATCATTTTTTACCAAATTTTTGTCTGGTTTATGTTGGAGTTTTTATTCGTGTTACTAAGTTGTTTTAACTTTCACTGTGTTATGTCAATGTTTATTGCACCATTTACCCATCTGGCAACCTTGATACTGTTGTCTGCTATCAAAAAAGTTCCAGAGGTTTGCGGTCAAACAAACCGCTCCATACTCAGACCGTAAACAAGTATTGGTCTGGTTGATTTGCTGCAATAAACCACTTTACATGACCAAAGTCGGCTAGAGTCCAGATTTTTTAACACCGCCATTCTACACTTTTGAAACATCTAAAATTGGGTCAAAGAAAGCAAACATTTCTTTAAAATTCACACATGGAAATTGTGAACAAAGTTAAATCATTTTTTATTATACGTCAACATAAAGTACACGGAAGTTGACTTATTTATTGTGACCAACACCGAAAACTTTTTCAATTTTGAAATGGCAACACTGACCAGATTAGATGGAGATTTTAAATCGTCTTTTGTTCGACACATACCAGATTAGCAGTGGCTTAATGTTAGTAGTCGCCACTAACTACTTTGTACAGTACAAGTTTTAAAAAAATGCCTCTATCTAGGAAGTAAACTTTAATTTTAAAGTGATCTTGATCTTATTGTTCTTCAAGATCAAGATCACACAAAAAAAAGTGATCTTAGATCAAGATCAAGATCACCAAAAAAAAAGTGATCTTGAAGATCAAGATCAAGATCACGATCTTGATCTTCAAGATCACTTGTGATCTTCAAGATCAAGATCACGCCCATCTCTGCTTATAGCTTACTCATGGGATCACACAGCAAAATAAAATGGGAATATTTTTGAGGTAGAGGGTGCTGGAAGCAGACTATACTAGAATTGGAGTAATTCCTTATAACTTACTTTCATCATAACAGGCATCATAACACACAACGTAGTTTATTTTGGCATTTTACCGATAGATATGTGTTTAATTTTGGAGTTCCTGCTAAAAAGCGGTACCGTATGCTATAACCTTCTCATTTATGACATAAGTCTGGTTCTGCTTATACGACGTAGAATCACACATCACGGTCAATGACGTCATCACTATGTTCTGCAGACTATAATTTTATAACCGTTGGTTGTGTGACCGAGTCTAAAAGACAGTTTGTTTACGCTTTCAAATTTATCAATGTGAGTTCTTATATAGACTTAAAATTATCTAAGGCATGTTTAAGCATAGCCTATTATTTTCTTTTTATGTGATTATTCACATTTAAGCTGTTGTTTTATTTGCATATAAAATTAATTTGATGACATGTGGTTGTTAATATTTTATTTCTGCTTATTGTTGTTTGTCGTTGTGTTCTTCGCGCTACCTACTGCAGGTTGATGCCTTGATGGTTATCTTCTGCGTTGCTGCGCATAATTTCATGTCATTTGCTGACCAATGCTGCAGCGTTGAGGACAGGACAGAATTAAAATTTTCAGTTAAGATGTTTCCATGTGATAGTTAGAGGTCCATAATTCATTTCCTTCATTGTATGAACCACAATCAAAATGACATTGCAAAAGTGCAACTCGAAATATTTATTGATTACACACATTTTTAGATGATTATTTTTGGCTTTGCTCTTGAAGACCGCTTAGTCACCCATTGAATTGTTACAACCTCATTCCCCAATTGCACGTTATTGGCTAAAGAAAGTTAAATTAAAATGAGTTTAGTTTAAGACTTGTACGTGTAAAAGTCGACCTATAGTTGCAAGTTAATAATTTCGCCGAAACAGTTAGCTGCGGTCATGAATCGAGAAAGATTTGACCGTCTGTATTTTTTTTTGTCATTGTCTTAATTCAGTGGTTCAGGTAGAGTCTCCTACAAGTCAGCAATTGTGAACTGAGAAAATTGCAGTTGAGGAAATGACAACTGACCTAGCAACATTTCAGCAAGTGGCTAAAGTTGGCAAATGATAAAACTGAGCAAGTAACAATTGAGAAAGCCGAAAAGTTGCATCTCACAAGTCAGCAAATTCAGTTCATCAAGCGATTAATATTGAATAAGCAAGTCCGATGCAAGCTGAAAATCTCATTTGCTGACTTGACAGTAGCTGAAGTTTACGGTACGGTAGCCTACTTGCTGAGTTGCCGCATGCCGAGTGGTCTGACGACCATTCAGGTACAGATCCGGTTCGACACTCGAATCTACAGTTTATCACAACACTTCTTTGTCATATATAAATCATACCACCTGCCGGTAACTTTTTTGGAAGTAAATATATACATCCTCAGGGCCTCAAATGAACTGAAATCGTTCAGCTTGACGTTCATACATAAATACTTGAAATCCCTGGATTTGAGTAAAACAAATCCCCGGATTAGGAGTAAAAAAAAGCTGTTAAAATCTTGAGATTTTCGATCTACCAGCTTTATAAATTCTACTAAGATTACGTTAGTTGCTCTTAGTAAGTTTTTGTGGGTAGGCTTTGGCTTATGTTTTTGTAGGCCTGAAGCTGCAGCCCCGTCTTAATCTTAGCCCTAGTTGATGTCAGTAAACGTTTTGATATTTTAAAGACACTCTTAAAATATTTAACATCACGGTTATTTTAGAAAGGTCTTTGATAAACCATAAATAAACCAAACCATGCCACATCATTGATTTTGTTATAATTCAAAAGAGAACAAAACCTTAAGACATTTTTGGCTATAATTTTTTTATTTTAATGAAAATCGTTGCAAACAAACAAAAATGGAAACAAGATTATGGAAGTGATATTTGCGAAACTGAATCAGGATCAATTCGAACTCTTTCAACTAAATCTGAACTTCATGCATTTTAAAACAATTGAATAAAGCTTGCATGGTGAGTAATATTACTATCAGTAGCGTTGACAGCGGGTACAATTAGACCCGTGCCAGAGTGATTTCAGCAACCCGAACTTTTCAAAGAGCCGGGAAACTTCAAGAAACCATCTCGTATTCTTTGGATATAATGCGTCTTTATTGGAAGTGTCTTAATTTAGGGGCCGAAGATCTCATTGGTACCGGGCTCAAATCTTCCTCCTGAATACGGCCAATCTTTTAAATATAACCTCGTTTTTTCAGCATTACCAAGGAAGATATGATGGAGTGGCAAGAATCATTTGACTCTCTCCTCCACAGTCCTGGTGAGAAAAAAGCTGCGAAATCGTGCATTTGCTTTACGTGTTCAATGTTCATATTCGCACCGAAATGTACATGTTTCTTTCTAATTACAACGCAAGGGCAAGGCGGTATGAAATATTCATGGAGTTGTCCAACCGGCACATACGTCAAGTCCTTAAGCTGTCGCGCTTCGATGCACACGTTTTTCATTTTGTTGAAATAAATTCAGTATTCTCAAAGGGAATGATGAAGCGTAAATTTTTCATTGTTAAAAAATCCTGAGTGATTTAAGTTTGGAAAGTTATGCAACAATTTATAATCTGAGCACTGTTAACAGCACTGTGCTTTTGCACATGCTGTTAATTAGGCTACTGCAGGCTTAAGCATTTTGAATGCTGGTCGGATAATGTTGTTGGCTCTGAGAAATTAATTTACTATTATTTTCTGTGCATTCTATCAACCTTTTGTTCAAATGAGTATTCAAACAAAATTAACTTCTATGCTTAGCCTTAGATAGTATGATCAAAGTGAACTTTACATTTTTGTAACTTGGTTTTACGATTTTTGAAGCCGTGAAACCCTATTTAGGCTATCACTTGGGGCAAAGTCATTTAGATTTTTTTCTGTAAAATGTTCCATTTTGCAAGATGCTTACAATAGTGGCACATTCATTTGTATCGCTTTGATTCACAGTTGCAGTTCTATTTAAATTGATTAAGCAAGTCCACTTAAGAACATATTTAAATGTTCGACAATCAGGGATCGGCAACCATTTTGGCTCGGGCCGATACTATTCCACGCAGCATTGTCATCGACGACACAATAAGAATACATTATTCATTCGTAGACATTCTGGAGAGAGTTATGTTGAATTTACGTGAAGTTACGTTCGTTTCGTTATTGTTTTGCTTTGTTAGTCTGTCACCCTTTGATAAATGCTTGTGAAAATTTCTCTTAAATTTGAATGTTTCGGTAGTGTAAAACAGTTTTCTGACCCTGCTCTACGTCAGCTAAGCGTCAATTGGATGCGTGTGAGTCTGGTATCCTATCGTCTAACTTGTGACCTTTTTTTTTCTTCAAAATTTGTGGCTCATGAGTACCGTACCTATTTGACATGTTTTTTTTTTTAAGTTTGCATCAACGTTGACTCAATTATTTTTGTTTGTTCTTCACCAGCGGGACGCTACGTTTTCAAGCTGTTTCTAGAATCGGAGATTGCAGACGAGAATCTAAAGTTCTGGCTAGCCTGTGAAGATTTAAAGAATTCAAAGTCGAAGAGACTTAAGCATCGGGTCCAGGATATATATAATACCTACATTGATGTATATTCCCCTCATGAAGTATGTACATTTAGTATATATACATTTGTCGAATGATTTGATACAAATTTAGACATTGAAAGCGAGTCTTTGAATGTCATGATTAGTTGACCTCCCAAAGATAAAGCGTTTTGTTCAATGATGGTGAATACTTGGTTTGTTGATAGTTTGTGTCAAACCTATATACATTGTGCACACTGAAGATGTTCATCGTAACAACGTAGAAAAGGTTAGCAATGTGACAAATATAACTACAAGTTACCGTACTGAGCAGACTATCAGACCAATACAATAATTCCTCAATATAGTAAATAGAGTACTGACTAGTCCTGGTGTATAACCTAAATTGCACTACTGTATATATACATCATGTTAAAGTTTGTAATTTGATCTACTAGATGTGTCTAATAATACACATGTAGGCTACTGCAGGCTTCTGCTTTTATACTGCGCAACATCTACCACAATTATGTGGTGCTCTAGGTAGCCTACAGCGCCTGTAGTTTCAGCTCAGCCATAGGCTATATAGAGACATAGCATGGTTCTCTAATACATCTCTACTTAACGTTCATTCTCACATTGCAGTGTGCTAAGCAAGAATGACCTTAGATTTTTTTTAAATTTATAGTAGGCTATATTTGAAGAAAGTATCAAAGTCATGCATGCCAAAAGAGAAGTGATTCATCCTCCCAAAGGTTACTAAACGGAGTTACTAGCTGGAACAGTGTTTAACTTCCGTAGGGCTTTTTTGTACTATCTTGTTTCTCTAATAACTTACTCTATAAGTTTATATCTGAAAAAACGTTTTTCTTGCTTTTAATCTCAGATCAACATTGATTACAAAATGCGAGAGGATATCATCGATCAATTGAAATACAAAAAAGATGTTTCAGTGTTCACAGAGACACAGCACCAAGTGTACACTCTGATGCATAGGGATTCCTATCCTCGGTTTCTGGCTTCACAATTTGCTGCTGAACTCACTAACGCTTTGATGGGTATGTCATTGATTTTGTAGAAGTGTTACCATATCGCCGCTTTAACAACTGTTAAAGCATATCATCATTTTATATCTCCACAACCCGGGTAACACCTTGTCGTCGTATGGAGGCTTGCGAGCACCGAGAAACTGTCAGGCAAGCAATATCATGGATCTCTCATACTTGATTTGAGTACAGATGAGCTGCCAGACCAAGATTGACCCAACCCGATATCATACCAAAGCTCGTATATCAAATATAGTCACTAATCATTTGAAAACCTTGGCAGCCTGTTTCATTCCCAGAATCTATTTGAATAAGAACTTTCGAAAGATCCCAATAAGGATGAAACAAGCTGTCAAGGTGATTAGTATTTATTGTTTAAAAGCAATTTATAACTTATTAGCATTTTTTCATTCATATCTGTCTGAACCGCCCATATCACACTGAAATGAAACTTAATGCATGTTCTGATTTTAAAATAGACTTAAATTTTATCATTTTTAGAACGCCAGGAACAGGAGACTAAATCATCGAAGAAGTCGAAAGGAGAAAACGTGTCCAAGTCTCCTCCTAAAATCATATCTTGCTGCTACTATTGTCATTATCAAGACAGCGATGCTGATGAGTTGGTTGAGGAGCAAGCCACAGTTTCAACTCCAGTTATTACAGCTGAGCAACCAAATGACTCCCCTATTGAGAAAAAAGAGGTTTCGGAGGATGTAGAACGATCGAAATGTGCAAAAGCGAATTCCGAAGTTAACTCGAATTCTCTGCTTGCTTCTCCTGCTTTTCATCAAACAGAGCCTTCTTTACCTGAACTTGTTTTATCTCCAAAATCTGATTCAGCTTTTGTTTTGAAAGAAAGTAACAAAAGTTCAAGTCATGTCTTATCTACGACCACTTCAGAAACAGTCACGCATATATCGGAGAACTCTGTTTCCAACGCGGGAAAAAATGATCTGGAAAGCGATGGAGGTTCCGAAATGACAGCCAAAGTGTAAAAGTATAGTGACATTCTAACTACAGTTTTGGTTGGAAGAACAGTTTCCAAGATGCTCTTCAATGTGAGTCCAAAACAATAGTATTGGTGGACTCTCTTCGCAGTTATGTAGTACGAGTACCAACATCAGATAATAAAATCAAATAGCTTTGTCATCAGATAATGAACGAGCTCCACTGGCAGTGAAAACAAAGCTACACGAATTGTAATGCTCACAAAATTGTTCGCTTTGTTCTGATACTGCTGCCATTGCTTCAAGGGAATAAATTGTGATTGTAAATTTAGTTTGATTATACTAATTTTTTTGCGATTGTTTATTTATTTCGGCAACTTATTTTTTAAACATTGACACAGAAGAAATGTATAGTAGTCATATTAAAAGTATAAAAACGCTGCTAATAGCTTTTGAGACTGCTCTTTTAATTAAACTGGAGTGGGTTATACTTGAAGCGGAATAAGGCCGATGTGTGCAGGCAAAAACACTTTATGTTTTATCCAAAGACTGTTACGCGCAAATTCTTGTTGGCAGCACATAGTTCATCAGCAAAGCTTTGAGTAAACACACGTTGCCTATAGACGTAAACTGTACAGTGTACATAGGCCACGCTAAGGCATTGACTCTTATTACCAGTAGTTTTGAATAGGTCTTATACTCCACCTCGTTTGAATAGTGGTTCTTTGCTTCAATTTCGATCATCTTGTGGCTTTGAATCATTACAAAAAGCGGTGTAGCCTACTTTAGGTAGATGTTTCTTTTAACTTTAATTGTTGCATTTTGAGGCAAAGACCTGTTTTTTTACCACCTTTGAGGTTTGTAGAAAAAGCTAAATTTTTTTATTTTGCCGACCAGAATCTTCAGATTTTTGTCATCTTTTAGTAAGCGTAAGTTGACGTAGTTGTTGACGTGGTTCATCTTCACTGAGTGTGTTTGCAAGGATGAAATGTTGTCACTCCAAATCGTGTGCGTGGTAGAGGGGTGATTTGTAATGCTGATGCGGAAATACGTGAAGCGCACTGAAATTGAGGTGCACAGTCGCACACACATTGTATCGGCAGAGCTACTTCTATGTCGTGAAGATTGTCGTCGAAAGTGAACAAATTAAGCTTATTTCGTAGCGCTTAAACCCCATGCTACTGTCCACCAAATTATTCTTAGGGACGTTTTGTTTATCAGTCTTGTTGGGCGGAAGAGCGGAAAACACAAACGAGAAATGCAACGTGGACTGTGGAGTGAAATAAGAAGCTTTTAATGAGAGATGAAATGCAAACGCCACAGTATTTATACTTTATCACTGAACCTTTTACCACGTTTTTTGTCATTTAACAAACCCTTTCGTCACCTTTAAAACGACGAAAAACTTCATTTTCGATTTTTTTTATGTGTTCATGATTATTTGTTTTATCTTGCATCAAACTATTTATGTGGCGTTTTTGTTTGACCTGTTGTAATTTTTTGTTTCGGTTTCACAAGTTGGCTACACTGGCTACACAATTGATTTTAAATGGGTTATTACTATTTATGATTGTCCGAGCGTAAAGTTGTAGACTTACTTTAATGTAGGCCTAAACTTCTTGTTCTCTTTGATTTAAGTAGTTTAAGCTCTTTGATCTCAGCTGCTAACTTTATTTTTGCAACTGTTTGTCTTCTGAAAAGATGTCATTGCATCCCCTGCTTGTTTTGTAGCTTATCCCCTCAAAAAAATACGATTGAGTTAAAAACGAAAACTGAAAAATTCTTACACTCATTAATCTCATTTCTGACATATAATGCTGCAACCGATTTGAGTGGATGGAAGATCAGTAGGCCAGCGCTTGTATGTTATTGAATACACCACGACTTAGACTACACCAACTGCATTAATGTATTTAGAGCTACATATTAAAAACTTTTACACCTTAAAAATAATGCAAGGTGAAATAGGCTAGCCTACTCTACCAATCGCTGCAATATGTGGCGTAGACAGGAGGGGGTGCTTTTCCTCAGGCTCGGGATGATTTTAGGGACCCATAACCTCAAGGGATTATTGAACTTGAATAAACCACCTCGGATTGTTTGGATATAATGCGTGTTCCTTAGAAGTGTCTTTATTTGGGGCCCAAGAATCTCATTGGCCCAGATTACCCTCTCAATGGTGCTAGACATACGCCTACCTCTTCTTTACAGTTGGAGTGACTTTCTCAGCTAAAGATGTAGGCTATAGGCTAAACCGCATTAACCTGCAGTGCATCACCAAGGCCCTAAAATTCCGTCTTGAAAGAGGTTCCAAACCCTTAGCCTATCGCTCCAGCAAGTGCTGGAGAAATCCACTATCCCGATAGCTTAGTTGATTAACCCTAAAACTACCAAAAAATTGTTGTAGGCCTGTTTAGAACGACCACACCGGCCAATTGACCGGTAAATAAGGATAACGCTGTGTTGTAAATGTTCACGATCGAACAAATTTAACTCGCTTGTGATTTGTAACTATAAGTCAATGTCAGAGCTGTTATTAATTGAGCTTGATTATTTGCTGCAGTCGTATTAAGTCACATCAGAAAATCCCTGTCAGAAAACTTGTCAGCATTTTTGATTTGCTTGAATTCATTTGTAATAGCCCAGTGGTTCCTAAATAGGCCACTCCAAAACTTCGGTTCCTGCAGGCTAACTTAAATTTAGTTGGAACTTTGGAAGTGAATAGATCCTTCCAGTGTGGCAGCTCATGATCATTTGCAATGGAGGGGAGGGGCTACAATCTTAATTCGATAACCCTAACCCGAAAGTGAGGTTCGGTTTATCAAAATAAGCCTAACCCGATAGCAAGGTCCGGTTTATCAACTACTATTTGAAGATACTTAGCGTGGTCAACTGTTTCGGCAACTACGATCAGCAACTTCGACACTTCTGTAATTTTTCTCTCGATCTTTTTAAGGGATAAATTTTGAAATTTGCCACAACTCCCTCCGCGACTTCGACTCTGCTGTGTTTTTCTCGATCTTTTCAGGAACGAAGTGTTCAGGGGAGGAAATAGGTTGCACCCGATATTTTGCATGTTGCCAGTGACAAAAAGGTAGAACAAAATTACGTAAAATATAGTCAGACTGTGATGATTATTATTAACTACCGGTAGGCTACAACTAAAGCAAGCAGCTTACTATTGCAATTTAATCTGTCATCAAACAAAATCAAATTGAAAGCTTGCACTATGTAATATTGAGGCGTGTATTGAAGACTGCCATGATTCAAATATTCTAAGCCAGTGGTTCTCAATTGGGGGTCCGAGGACTCCTAATCTTTTTATAAGGCTATGTTGGCTATGTTCAACATGATTCTTTTGAGACAACAGATTGTTGATCAATGCTTCACTTAGAAGTGCAAACATTAGTCAGCAGTCTATCTGCACTCACAGTTTTACCAGAGCCTGGTTTTACTATGACTGTGATAACAACAAAATATTTATTACAAAAATGATAAAAGAGAGAAATTTTTTGTAACGATCCCACAAATTCTATTAATTTTTGATAAAATTTATAGAAAAACATTAAATCAGCATCTATAGTTTGCTGAATTTTGATCTTGGCCTATATTCTAAGTCAAAACTTTGTCAATGTCATCAATGCGTTACCGGTACGAGTTTAGCAAATTTTTCTAAGTGTTTCGCTTCGAAACTTATAAAACATGAGTCCATTAGGAAAAGCGATATATCAAAATTTCAGATAAAACGTTTTTAGGGGCTTGCGACGGCTTCGAAGTACTTTGAAAGCACCAAAAGAGGTCCCGCCAAGACAAAAAGGTTGAAAATTACTGTTCTAAGCAATGCCTTTTTCAAATACTTTTTTATTTAATTTTATTGATGATGATGGCGTATGAGCGATCTTTCCAGGCTAGATTGGAGGGCAGGAAATCTTCAGCCACTCAGCAGTCTCGTCGTCCAGGACCCTCAGATCATGCGCACCGTGTGGAGGCCGGTGGGTTAGGCAGTGGTGGATGACATGGTCTGCGGTCTGTTCATTGGCACCACACTCGCATTCTGATGAAGGAGCCAGGCCCCACTTGTGCATGTCCGAATGAAAGCGTCCGATGCCAGTTCGCAGGCGGTTAAGCCTGACCCACGCAAGCCATGCGAGGGACATCCCTGGTGGACGGGGATCGGCGTCGGGTATGAAGTCACGGAACGTGGAGGTGTGATTTTGCCACTCCGTGTTCCACATGTGGTTCGTCCAGTGTGCCGCACTTCAACCAAGTTCTTCTGCGTTCTTAAGTAGTTGTTGTGCGGCAGGCACAAAGGGGCGTCTTGATTTCAGCTGCTTTATAGGTGGTGGTTGCTTGAATGCTGCATGGAGGAGATGGTCGGGGTCCAAAGCGCGGCGAGCGAGAGAAATCGTGGCTCCTTTACGGCGTAGCTCAGCGGGTTGGATGCCTGCTAGGATGGGTAGGCAGTCCGTTGGAGTGGGACGCAAGCATCCAGTCACAGTACGCAGTGCGTCGTTGATGACGGTATCAGTCTGGTGGGTGTGAGAACTACGACACCAGACCGGCGCGCAGTACTCAGCGGTGGAATGAACAAGGGCTAGGGTAGCTGTACGAAGAGTTTTAGCACCAGCTCCCCAGCCGGAACTCTCCAATCGCCTCAAAAGTGCGACGCGTGTCGATAGTTTTTTGAGCAGTGACTTCAAGTGCCGGCGGTACGTGGTGGACCTGTCCAGGGTTATGCCGAGGTATGTAGGTTCGGCACAGTAGGGCAGGCGTTCCCCATCAATGTTGATGTTTATTTCACGCTGTGCCTCCCGGTTGTTCAGGTGGAAGGCCGCCGACACTGTCTTTGACTTGTTGAGCTGTAGCTTCCATTTCTGGAGGTATGCTGATAGTGTTTGCATGTCTTGGCTGAGGTTCCTCTCCACTGACTGCCAGTTTCCTGCTGAGTGCAGGAGTGCCAGGTCGTCTGCGTAAGCATATTTCCTGGAGATGGTGGGGGGCAAGTCGTAGGTGCATATGTTGAACAGGAGAGGAGCCAAGACTGAGCCCTGTGGGACGCCGTTTTTAAGTCGGCGTAGTCTGCTTCGACGACCGCTACCGGTTGTGAGGGTAAAACTAAAGCGGTTTTGCACAAGTACCATCATCATATGGACCATGTGTCTGTCAGGGAGCAGACAGGTTAACTTGCAGGTAAGGCCGCTATGCCATACGGTAGCCTATCATAGGCAGCCGTGAGATCAACAAACACGGTGCCAGCCTTCTTCTTAGCCAAGAAGCTGTCCTCAATGTCTTGGGTCATGAGTGTGACGTGATCTACGGTTGATCGTCCGTGTCGGAAACCAGCTAATTTTAATTAGCTGGTTTTCGAATAATTTAATTTTATTTGGTTTTCCGAATAATTTTATTTTATTTAAACACAATGATAATTTTTGTCACAAGGTTTTGTTTTAACTTGCACTTTATTTTTGTGGGAGCTGCTACAACCATCAAATTTGGCAGGTAGGCACTTTAACATAAGACAGTTTTCCGTGCGAACCAGCTACCACCATTGCACCGCGGCGCATTGGTTAAGAAAGAAAGGACAATTTTCCTGATTAACTCAATTGATTAGCCTACGGTCATTAAGATCCTTCTTGCACTCAGTTCAGTTGCAGAAGAAAAAAGAACATTAGCAGAGGGTGGGAATCGAGCATGCAATCGAAATGACTATTCCCTTGCCCTAACCTTAACCCAATAGTCCACGCTGCTTGTGGCGATACATTTAGCCTACCGGTACTAAATTTTCTTTCTATCAAAAATCTTTCGAGTAGATCGGTCAGAATATCACGTGCTGAGTCGTATGACTGAAATCAGCTGATTCAATCAATCAATCAATCATTTTATTTTTCGTCATTAACGCGTCCGGGACGAAAAAGATACTAACTACAAAAATTGATATTGGCTAGACCTACCAGCACGTTAATGAACGGGAAAAGGTGGCAAAGCTTGAAAGGTTTAAAACGTGCCTGCATGAAAAATTATGTAGTAGGCTATATAGCAGTAGTTAGCACGGCCACAAAACCCAAAAAACAAATAGCAAAAAATAAAACAAAAACAGAGAGAAGCACACATGTAGTAATGAATGACAGCCTAATGAAAAGTGTTGTGGATTGAATTTGCCAGTTCCAATATTGATGTGGAAGAGCAGTCATAATAATAATAGTAGGATGGAGAAAGAAAACCGGACATAAAAGAAACCCATCCTCAGGCAAAAGCCCGTTTCGATGTGGCCCAGGAGAGCAGGTGTTGAGCTCGTTCTATGGTCAGACTGCACATCACACAGTAGCCTAAGACGATTGAGGTTTGATATCCAGTTTAAGTTATTGTTTCTTGTCCTGGTGGGTGATGGAATGGATGAGCTGGTAGATGATGATGTCCTGATGGTATTGGTGAAGCTCTCATCCCCTTTTGCGACGTGTCGTGTTGATTATGGAGTATTGCGTTTGCTGTTAATATCTACAAACATAAAAGTACAGCACAAGCAATCGATATTATTGTTAGGTAAGCCTAATCTATTGTAAATAATTTCGAGTTTCCACTAAAATCTTCACAAGAATGCAAGAAAGCCTTTCTACGTTGTGTTTCTATTGCGTGTCCGTTTTGCTTAAATGTTGTTTTAGTTTGTGAATAAAAAGTGACTTTGTATCAGTCTTTCTAATTGAAGAAGGAAATTCGTTCCATGTTTTCGCACCTGTGAATTCTATTGAATGCTGAGTAAGCGTTTTATGAGAAGTATGGAATGTTTAGAATGAATATGGAATGCTGTGAACCTCTTTGACATATTTAAAAAGGTTGGAGAAGCAATCTGGTAGTAAATTGTTGTAAAATTTAAACATGAAAACACCAATTTCCAGTTTGAACAATTGCTCAATTGATATCGGGATCTTGCTACAACTATCATTGTTGGGACGGAAAATACGATGAAATTTGTCACAGATTTTTTGAAGTTTTTGTATAAGTCCTTCGTTGCCGTATTTTCTAGTCGTAATGCAATACCTCAGGTTACTTTCAATTAAAAAATGGTAGGCTATAAGCAGATCAAATTTGACAAATTAGGACAGGGTCTAATCTTGGAAATTATGCCAACATTTTTTCGAAGCTTTTGCAGCAAATGTTGCATGTGTGGTTTCCATGAAAGATTTCAAGTCTCAAGATTTCAAGTCGATTTCAAGTCATTTCATGAAAGAAATTCAGAGTCAGGCCAAGGAAACTGATAGCCTATTTTGTACTCTCTCAATTGGTTGATCATTTATATTTAAGATTTGCTTACACTTATTCGCACGTAAACTGTTAGTATCAAATACCATGTACCTATTTTGTTTTATCTACATTGAGTGATAATTTATTTGCTACAAGCCATTTGACAACTTCTTGCATTTCTGTATTGGCCGCTTCATGCAATTTATCCACACTCTTACCTGACATCAGAAGATTTCAATTTCCAGCCGCGATGTCAGCCGCGCAATCCGGGCGAGCAATTCATTAACCTGTCCCCCCCACCCCCCATGGTAACTCATGACAAAGACAGGACTCAATTCAATTTTCTCTTTCGCCTTGGGCGTGTGATGTTCTAGGCTAGGGGTCACCAACTGGCGGCCCGCGGGCCACATGCGGCTCGCCACGCCGTTATGTGCGGCCCGCGGAATGTATCGGCACACAAGTATAACCAAAAATACTTTTCTTGAGGAGTTAAACAGCATAAAGGCAAAAAATACTTTCCGGGAAGCATATTTTCGCTTTGCATACAATTCCACCGACCGACCAATCAGATTGTAGTTCTAGGTAGGGGTCGCCTAGTTATTCCAATGCAATGTCCAGCCACACTGTCCCATCAGTGCTTGATTAAAACGTCTGTTTTCGAATTTCGAAAATGTCTGTGAGCACAGGTTTGCTTATTTTAAATTTGTAAATGCCTTTATATATTAAATAAGGTATAAAAATGAAAGTTAGCCCTTCAATAACCAGTAACATGTTCTTTTAATTGGTTGTCGTTTAATGTTTTTATCATTGCAAATAAACTTTTAATAATGGTTTGAATTTGGTCAAGTTTAGGTGGCCACCAAATGGAGCTAGTAGTAGCCTATTTTGGGACTTGGTATTAACTTAGTTGGTTAGATCTATGCTTGTGCTTTTCAACGATAGCAAATCTGTTGAAATTGAGCAAGAAATGAATAAATGGGAGACAATTAATTATCGTAAACATGCAGGGCGTGAACTGGAAGACGATCGATTCGCCATTGAAATGCATTAGGCAAAAGCTTCGTTGGGGGGCTGTCTTCGAACAACGATTGCGCGCATATTGATTAAGATATAAAAATGAAAGTTAGCACTTCAATAAGCAGTAACATGTTCTTTTAATTGGTTGTTGTTTAATGTTTTTATCATTGCAAATAAACTTTTGATAATGGTTTGAATTTGGTCAAGTTTAAGTGGCCACCAGATGGAGCTAATAGTATTTTAGGACTTGGTATTAACTTAGTTGGTTAGATCTATGCTTGTGCTTTTCAACGATAGCAAATCTGTTGAAATTGAGCAAGAAATGAATAAATGGGAGACAATTAATTGTCGTGATCACGCAGGGCGTGAACTGGAAGACGATCGATTCGCCATTGAAATGCATTGGGCAAAAGCTTCGTTGGGGGGCTGTCTTCGAACAACGATTGCGCGCATATTAATTAAGATATAAAAATGAAAGTTAGCACTTCAATAAACAGTAACATGTTCTTTTAATTGATTGTCGTTTAATGTTTTTATCATTGCAAATAAACTTTTGATAATGGTTTGAATTTGGTCAAGTTTAAGTAGCCACCAGATGGAGCTAGTAGTATTTTGGGACTTGGTATTAACTTAGTTGGTTAGATCTATGCTTGTGCTTTTCAACGATAGCAAATCTGTTGAAATTGAGTAAGAAATGAATAAATGGGAGACAATTAATTATCGTGATCTCAAATGCAAGAAGAAGAATGGTGATCACGCAGGGCGTGAACTGGAAGACGATCGATTCGCCATTGAAATGCATTGGGCAAAAGCTTCGTTGGGGGGCTGTCTTCGAACAACGATTGCGCGCATATTGAATAAGATATAAAAATGAAAGTTAGCACTTCAATAAACAGTAACATGTTCTTTTAATTGGTTGTCGTTTAATGTTTTTATCATTGCAAATAAACTTTTGATAATGGTTTGAATTTGGTCAAGTTTAGGTGGCCACCAGATAGAGCTAGTAGTATGTTGGGACTTGGTATTAACTTAGTTGTTTAGATCTATGCTTGTGCTTTTCAACGATAGCAAATCTGTTGAAATTGAGCAAGAAATGAATAAATGGGAGACAATTAATTATCGTGATCACGCAGGGCGTGAACTGGAAGACGATCGATTCGCCATTGAAATGCATTGGGCAAAAGCTTCGTTGGGGGGATGTCTTCGAACAACGATTGCGCGCATATTGAATAAGATATAAAAATGAAAGTTAGCACTTCAATAAACAGTAACATGTTCTTTTAATTGGTTGTCGTTTAATGTTTTTATCTTTGCAAATAAACTTTTGATAATGGTTTGAATTTGGTCAAGTTTAGGTGGCCACCAGATGGAGCTAGTAGTATTTTGGGACTTGGTATTAACTTAGTTGGTTAGATCTATGCTTGTGCTTTTCAACGATAGTAAATCTGTTGAAATTGAGCAAGAAATGAATAAATGGGAGACAATTAATTATCGTGATCTCAAACGCAAGAAGAAGAATGGTGATCACGCAGGGCGTGAACTGGAAGACGATCGATTCGCCATTGAAATGCATTGGGCAAAAGCTTCGTTGGGGGGCTGTCTTCGAACAACGATTGCGCGCATATTGAATAAGATATAAAAATGAAAGTTAGCACTTCAATAAACAGTAAAATGTTCTTTTAATTGGTTGTCGTTTAATGTTTTTATCATTGCAAATAAACTTTTGATAATGGTTTGAATTTGGTCAAGTTTAAGTGGCCACCAGATGGAGCTAGTAGTATTTTGGGACTTGGTATTAACTTAGTTGGTTAGATCTATGCTTGTGCTTTTCAACGATTGCAAATTTCTTTAAATTGAACAACAAATCAATTAATGGGAGACAATTCACAGTCTCTATATTACTAGTCTGGAAGCTCAATGGCGTTGCTATGCAAGGCAGTGTCCTCGCATTTGAGACAGCGCCTCAAGTGGTACGTAGGTACTTCGCAATTCGTAGCCAAAAGCGCTGTTTCACGAGCGACGACAACTGCCTTTTTCGTTAGCCTTCCAGACTAGTAATATAGAGACTGTGGACAATTTCCTTCTGGTGTGTTTCATTGCAATTCCACCCCGCATTTCCTCCTTCATAATAGTCCATTCCAATGTGTGTGACGTCATCATTTTGTCCGGTTGACCAACAGGGCGTCTTGTGGAAGAGCACTGAAAATTTTATTAATATTCCCTTTCAAAACTTCTAAAAACGACCGGAATAACGATGATCAGCTGGTTTCCGTCGTCACTCGCCATCCGGAGCCCCCTCTCACTCTCTTTCCCATTCTAGCATTTCTGTCGCTTGATTTCTATTCTTGCCATTTTGGGAATTGGATGTGAGTGCAGTGAGTGAGTTGGTATGTTAGTTCTCAATTCTTTTAGTTAAAATTTGGTAATCCGTTGATTTACAGTGGAACTTGAGTAGCAATGACAAAGTTCACTGAGCTTCGACCAGGGATATCTACAACTACGGGATTGCTAACTCACGTTTAATGACTCAGCAATTTTGTCATAAGCGGGCCGACGGTATTTTTGAACTTTGAAGTGTTTCCACAATTCCTTTGCAAGTTTGCAGTGTGCTGACCAGAGAATTCATAACTCTGTGCTTATTAGATTGTCACTGCAGAATTAGTTTTGTTTCTTGGTTATGATTTAAGTAAAGGGAGTAAATGTAAAGCTTTGTAGTGGTTCTTTGCTTAGATTGGCTGGCTACTAAAATGGTGTGCTAGGCTAGGGGTTCAGCAGAAGCAATATATGCAAGTTAGGATATAAACTTTCCTGCTAACTAGTCAAAAATTTTAAAAACTTGAGTTTAGGCTATTTATAACTATATAGAAACATCTATTTTTGTAATCTGACAATTCAAATAGACTTTCCCCCTTGTCTTTTATGCGGCATTAAATGCCATTAACTTTTTGTATGGTACCGTAGCCTACTACTACAACAATCCTATGCCTGCCCTGCATGTACTAATCGTAGGCTACTCTGCAAAGTTGATGGCAGGTTGCATCAGTACATGCTCACACTATGGGGTTATTAGGCTTACCAGTACCAACATTGTTGCTGATTCTCACCAGCTACGGTACGTTGATAATCAAGTGGCTAGGCAAGTTTCACTGAAGGTGCTGACCTGATCACAAGTTTGATTCATGGCAGTAGGTATCACTTGTTTTTATGAATGAGCAGACAGGAAAGGCCAGTTCAGCTTCTGGAGTAGGCCTGGTTAAACTAGACTTCAAGAATTTTGTGTGGCAGTCACCAGTAAAGTGAAACTGTCACTTTACTAAAATTACCGGTAGCCAGTAAAAATATTTCATGACAGCCTACCTTAAAAATATTTACACTGCTTGTACCATTATCGATCCATGTATATTGCTTTCAGCTAAATTGCAGTGTTAAGTTTCTATCTGTATTTAATGTAAACTGAAAGATGGTGTATAAATGTTGGCAGTGGCTATTTGACCGGCTCCGGTCATTGAATCTGAAACACTATTTGACCGGTCATGACGTCACTACATAAGCACTTTTTCTCTTTCAAAGCAAAAGACGATAAGCGCGTTAAGTTTTCAATTCAACATGTTTTTTTCAACTGAATCCGTGGCGCATACGTAACGTCTCCGGCTGCCATTCTAGAGGGAATGAGTTCGATGCTATCCGGAAGCGTTCTTTAATACAGAATTCTAAAATGGTGCCAATTAATGCGAATCAATTCATTCAGAGCATTGTTAGCAGAATGCAAATGACACTTTGCGCTAATGCCGACACTGACAATGGTCAGCTACTGGTTGATATTGCTAACTTGCAACCCAAAAAAATGATAGAAGGAAGTTTGCCTCAAAAGAAGCAGAAGTGAGAAGACTTTGTAGACGCTTTGGCATTGATAAAATACAGTCAATCCAATGATTGAGAGACTTTAGTGAAAACGCTGAAATTGTGCCCAATAATTTGAAGCCTATCTTGACAGCTATTTCGACTTTACCTTGTTCGACAGCAGAATGCGAACGTGGTTTCAGTTTAATGAACGATATTATCACAGGTTAAGAGCATCTTTGCTCATTGATAATGTGAGCTGTTTGATGTTTATTAATTGCCAGGGGTCGATCTTAACTTTTTTTTTCACTGGCCCACCGGACTAGTTGCTACCCGTTTTCACTAGCCCGCACGATTTTTCACTAGTTCGACCAGTTTACTGACTTTTCACTTGTCTGATGACGTATTAAGATAAGTGTTTTGGCTTAGACTGAAACTAACTAAAGGCTTTCAGATTTCAGTACGCACAAGAGAGCAACAATACGCACAAAAACACCTTCTAGGTCATGGAGGCACACGAGCTCTTCGACTACGACAAGGTAGCAATCCAAAGAAGAGGGAAAAAAAACAAAATAAAAGTCAAATAAATTATTGTTTGTAAAAATATTCAAGCTTGGGGACGTATTTACTATTAATGTTACACAGTGACAACAAGCTCTTCTTCGCTGTCAGAATCAGCATATGCTTTCTTCCTGTCAGTCCTCGTAAAAACTACCGATAACTACCCAGCTAACACTAAGCGTTAGACACTTTGTAGTAACGTTGAATCAGCATTTGATCACGATATATCAACAAAAAAACGTTAATTTCGCTAACTGCTGCTTGCTGGGATGCTGGCTTCTGCGTGATGGCGTTACCACGTGTCATGTCTAGCGAAAATGTGAGAAAAAAGTAGTCACGTGCTCAGTTGACCGATTTTGCAGCCTTCTTTGTGCAATTTCGCCTCTGGCAAGCAAATTTTTGCAGTATTTGAGAGTGACGTCGCCATTTTGTAACGGACTAGCGGACTACCTCTAAGATCGAACCCTGATTGCAATGGACCACCTGTGGCTCAATTTACAGCTAAAAAATATTTAAGATCCTGGCTGCTAAACCACCGATCAACTAAGGATACTAGATCTATATCCCAAGTTTTTAAAGAGGATAAAGATGTAGATTCCTCTCGGCAGGCTGTTTGGAATGTATATATTCATAGAAAAATAAACCATTTCATACCTCTCGTCCAATTTTGATGTTAATATAATTCATGTTATGATAAAATAAAGATTAGTATTTTGCAAGTTGTGTATTTTATCATTTTGGCAAATCTGACAATATACCCTGTGCTTTTTTTACGAATACAGCACCGCTAGTATCCTGAAGTTTTTCATCAGTCTCAGATGATTGTGAAGACGTTACTGACAAGGAGAAAAAAGAGATAGCCTAGACTATAGTGTTAAGTTAGCGCATCAAGGAAAACTGAACTAAAACAAAAATAAATTTGTTAATGAATGAATATAATTTCGAGGGTTAAATGACAGAACGAGCCAAGTCACCCAAAAGTAGTTTTGAGAAAATTGCATTTTAAAATTTAAAAATTTTAATTTTAAATTTGAAATCAAACCACTCTTTTTTACTGTGTGACTATATTTTGGACCTGTGACAGCAAGTCGGCAATGATGACAAAATGAGCTATGTCACATTAGCTCATTTTGTCAATAGAGATGGTATAGATGCAGAAGCGGCACAATGAGCTATGTAGCAATAGCTCATTGTGTCGTATAGCCCTCTGGACTTAGTTTAAAATGAGCAGTCAGTTCTGAGAAACCTGTTCAGGCTAGAACTTAGCTCTTTCTGTCAGTAAAAATACGGGGCTTGAGAAACACTTTCCAGTATCTAACCACAAAAAATGCAAAAATGGACTTAGCTTGTTCTGTCATTTAGCCCTCGATTTGTTGCTGGACATTTACCACCTGTACATTTTCGGTGTTAGGGATAGGTTAGGAGTCCGAGTAGGAAAGATGAGAGTGGTAATTGGTAGATGATGTCCAGAACTCCAGGTGGTAAATGTCCCAGAACTGACTAACCGACAAGCATTTTTTTGGCTGGACAGTGAACAAAGGAAGTACACCATGTTATTGTAAAATATGTGCTGCTTTTGTGCTGCCTAATGTTCTAATAAAACAACGTTGCTTCGACATACTGGTGCTACTGAAAAAAATCGAGATTAAAATGGTTTTAACTGAGATTATAATTACTTTAAAGTTGTATTAGCACCCTTTTTAACTTAAATAACGTCAAAAATAACCTTGCCTATAAAGGAAATTTTGAAGGATTTCCGACTGAGAAAAAGGGATTTTTCAGGACAAAAAAGGAAACTGAAGAGGATTTTTCAATTGTCAAGTGAAAGCACTGGTTGTGCCAGTGGGCTATGCAATGAGAAAATCTAAGGCGCTTTTATGGTTATAATATCAGTCTAGTAAGATAAAGTTTGAGCCAAATGTTGGCTTTACACTGTTATCCTGGCTGGATAGACTTTTGCATGAGATAGGATATGTGAGGTCTAGGCTAGACTGGACTTGACTGAAATGAATTCTAGCTTAAGCTGCTATAGCTGAGTTTTCGGTGTTCTCTAATTTTAGCCGCATTTTTTCCCATTCTTTTTTTGTTTGTCATATCTTTACCCTGCATTGCGGAAAGTGGACTTGAGCGCTATGCATCGATGTACGCCTTCCGACGTACACCTGACCCATGCTGCAGCCGACGGCAATGTTTTTTTTCTAGCAATGTCGTGTGTAAGAGCTACCTTTAATTAGTTAATAGCTGTTTATCTGGTAATAAATTTCATACAAATATTACCCTAAAAGTGTTAAAAGCAAAGTTAAAAGCAAAAATTGTCAGGGGGGCACGCCCTCGGACCCCCCTAAAAAACACGTGCCTTCGGCACGCTCTAATCCCCCACGAGGTTTATTGCTTCCCTTGCTCAACCAACCAGGATATGCCACTGTACCATCCATCCCTAGCAACATTTCAAAAATCAAACCCGGAGGCAGAAACAATCTTTTGAACCATGGCCGGTACGTTTATGGCAACGCTGAGAATCTGAAGCTACATTTATTTGTTTGCAAAAAGGAATAGGCTCTAACTTATTCTCTTAAATACTAAATAGACTCTTTTATTAAGTATATACTATGTTTAATTAATTGTTCATTATTAAGTTTGGTTGATTAAGTTATTAAGTTGTTTTTTTCACTTGCTTCATGTCTAGAATTCTACTTGATTATAAGCTTAAGGTATGTGAAAGACATGAATAAAGAACAACGGAGTGGTCATATGATGCAGATTCACAGTGATAGAGTTGTTGCTGGTTTTCCTAGATCTTACTCTAAAGAAGCCCAGATTGATGAAAAATATGACTTTGATCCAAGAGTAAAACGTGCATGTTCAAATGAAAAAGTTTTTTCCATTGGTCTTAAGATTTGCAAAATGATTGTAATTGGTGATGTATCTGTGGGAAAAACCTCTCTTGTCAACAGATTTTGTAAGAAAGCATTCGACAAGGACTATAAAGCAACTATCGGTGTTGATTTTGAGGTAGAAAGGTTTGAAGTTGTAAATTCTCCCTTTACAATACAAATGTGGGATACAGCAGGTCAAGAACGCTTTCAATGTATCGCTGCCGCTTATTATCGAGGCACACATATTGTGACAATTGTGTTTGATGTATCAAACATGTCTACACTTGCCAGTGCTACTAAATGGCTGACTGCAGCTAGAAAAGAAAATTCTGAAAATCATGCTATGTTAATATTCTTAGTTGGCACAAAGAAAGATCTCTTGACGGCAAATGAATATAATGAAGTTGAAAAAGAAGCAATTAATATTGCTAAGAATCTCAGAGCAGAGTATTGGGGTGTTTCTTCAAAAACAGGAGAAAATGTTAAAGAGTTTTTTTTTCGTGTTGCTGCTCTTTCATTTGAAGGAACAGTTCTACGTGAGTTGGAGCGGCGAAGCAATTCACCATCAAGTCGAATAGGAAATGGCATGGAAATAAATTTAAAGGCAGATGATCAATCAAGTAGAAATGATAATAAGATGTCTTGTTGTAAACTTTAAATGATTTGTTTTTTAGAATACAGTATATATAATTATACAGAAAAACTTGGTCAAATGCAAATTAAGTTTACTTTTACCGCTTTCTATTGCAATGCTTTTTATTTGTCAGAATATGACTATTTTAAGATTAATTTTTTTCTGTAATGCAAAATAAATCAGTTAATAAAATTTTAATGACATCCACCCACATTTTTTTCGGTAATCAAGGTTTAGCTCTTCACTTGTTGCAAATTTGTAAGAAGTGTTTAGAAACAATGGAAAATAAATGTGTGAGAGTTATACAGTACGGTACACAATATTACAATATCAGGCCCAGTTAAATGCATCTTTGGCACCAAGCCCCAATTAGCGGACCATCTTTTGTGCGCCCTCAGCTTACCACCCAATGCAGTAAGTGAGACCTTTCAGGCTTTCAATCTACAACTTTGTCGCAAACGAATGTGTCAATCTGTGGTGTGATAACCAAATTTAGAAGAAGACAACACAGGGAGAAAAATGATGACCAAAGCATTGTTGCTCATAAATAAGTTTGAAAAACATTTTTTGAATGACAAAATAACTTTTTTGTCATATCCACACCAAACTGGCTGAAGATTTAGAGTAGGTGGTTGGTTGGTTTTGAATCTTTATCCTCCGACTGACAAAGCCTTGATAGGTTATTCCTGGTAGTTTCGCATACTTGTAGAGGCTTTTGACGCAGGGCCAGTTACCAAGATTGGCAGAGTGAAGTTTTCCGATTGTTGTTGCTAGAGAATTAATTTATTCACTAGGTGCCGTGTAACCACTGAGCTAACGAGGCAGACAGGTGAATGAAAAAAACAAAGACTAAATCTTTGTGTGCACTTTCAGAGCTGTCACTCTTTGCCAAATATACTTCTGAATATTGTGCCGGATCTCTCTACTTGGCTTTGTATCACATCAATACCAGGCATACACTCAACTCAAAAGATTCATTTTTTTTTTGTCTTAATCGGTTTGTTGATATAATTATTTTGGATTGTGAATGACCATTATTTACAGACTATTACCACTGCAATTAATACGACTTGCTGGTTATTTTTTTGTCAACTTATAGTCACTTATAATAGTGTGCAGTTGTTAAAAGATTTGTGACATGTTTGATATTACCTACCGTATTTTGTTTTGAAATAACAAGGTCTGTTAATTTTGGGATTTTTGTCACAGTTAATTTGGTTTTATAACTATATGTGACGTCAAAAAAAAATTAAACCAGTGTGCAAGAAAGTTAATCTGTTAGTATTGACATCAGGTCATTATTTTATGTTAAAATTTTTTGGTTGAAAAGTTTGGCCATACAGCTTGTCAGTGAGAAGTAAAAATGTACTTTCCAATGTAGGCTACTCGTTTTAATAATTTATGTATTCACATTAATTCATTTACCTTTTGGTTTTAATCTGTCGTAAGGCTACCTATGGTTTCACATCTTTTTTAGCACTGTAGGTGTATTTTTTGTTAGTGTTAACAACGTATTTTGATTGTTATATGATTATAACTGAACATAAATCAGTATCATTCACATGTTCAATAAAACCTATCTTCAATTAATTTGATTTATATATCTGGACCAGTCTAAATCTGGTTGGTACTGTGTTTAGTTTATTTTACTGAGAAGAATGATTTTCACTTTCTTTAAAAAGATAGTCATTTCTAATGAACAAGTACTGCAAAAACTTTGGTCTACTGCATACAGTATATATTCAACACTATACCGTACAAATTACAAGGTGTGAATCAACATTGTTTGGGTAGTATGGTACTAGCTAGCTAATTTGTACTACATGTTTATGTGTTATTTTTGTACCGGCAACTGTTTTTGTGGTAAAGTTGCAGTGTTGGATCTTTATGCTTTGCTGCACAAACTAACACAGATAGGTAATTGGGTAGGGTGTGTTATACACCTTGATAGCAATGATTCTTTGATTTCATTGTGAGGATCCTTGCTCTGTGAAACAAATTTATCAATTGATCAACGACCTGTTAATCATGAACCAGAAGTGCTTGCCTCCAGTATTTGCATTTTGTAGGAATCGTTATGTTAAACAGTGACTTTAGAATTATAACTTGTGCTTTTTATAATCTCGCATTAGAATGTGAAAGAAGCAGTTTTTTTTTATTATTACATATATTTCAGTCACCACACACAATCACACATATAATATAAACGCATTATTGTTCTGTACTTGCTGTTGTGTATGATATGACTTTTGGCTATGTATTTTGCAGCTTCACAGAAGACAACTTTACAACGTAAATTTATTGGTCGTTGAACCAACTCTTAGAAAGTCGTTTTAGGTTCAAATGTTTTTTTATCACTCATTTAAATCTAACATTGGCTGGATCCCACCGCGTTCTATCCGCTTTTTCTCACTGTGCTTTTATATAAACGAAAGAGTTTATTATTTTTCCCGTGCGACCGAATGGTACCTTGGTAGTGCCAATCGCATGGTACTGTGCTGGAGAGGTTGCATATTAGTTGGTTGAATCTTTATTTTCGGCCTAGAAAGCCTCTGAAGGGTTGTTTCTGGCAGTTACACATACTTGAAGAGACTTTGAACTACTAACGCTGACCACTGATAGGGTGACATTTCCGCTTGTCGTTGAAGTGTTGTTGCTTGTGTGTTCTTGCATCTATTTAGCAATGCAGGATGGGGAGCTGTCCTTGAATTACGAAGTGCACACCTCAAGAGTTGAACCAGCGTTGTCTGCTTTTGGCGTTTCCTTGTAAACTCGGTCGCATCCAACTCAGATATCGGGGTGGACATTTGTATGTAGGATGAAATTAGCTTATGGTTGTACCGGTATAGAATACTTATTCAATTTTGAATTGTTTGAAAAGTGCATTTTGTTGTAACTGTGTAACCTTACACATAATCCTTGTCGTGTCTCAGTGTCTGCTATCAAACAATTTCAAAGCGCTTCGCCCTCTTTGTGTGTATAAAATACAAAAATCTGATTTACGGCTTGTATTTTGTGGAATCCTGTCACGCTGAAGCTGCGCACGGAAGAAGTGATAAAAGTTCAGAGAATGTCACGTTTTATCATCATAATCCATCGTCGGTTTGTTCCCCACTAGTGGGGGTGGCCGATTGTTTCCGCGCAGCAATTGTCTTAATCCCTTTTCTCCATTTCACCCTGTCCCTTGCATATCTTCCTCCTTCAGTCCGACTTTTTTAAACTCATCCTTCACTTGTTAAATTCCAACTTTACCAAGTTGGAATTTACAGGGTGATCACACCAAGTGTAGACAAATATTTACTGGAATCAGTACATCCAAACAGGAAAAAAATTTACATATACTGTATAAAGAAAAATACAAAGAAAAGTATAAATAAACAAAATTCACTCTTATTTTTCAATATATCCTCCCTTTGCCTTCACCAAACGCCTTAGTCTGTTGTGCACTTGACTGCATGTGGCACGCAGTTCGTTGGACAGACGAAAAGTTCAGGCTGTGCATAATTCATCAGAATGACCGTATTTATGCAAAAAATAAAGAAGACATCCCACTGAATGAAAGGCTGATGTTCTGGAGACAGAAACCAGCCTCTGTGATGGTTTGGGGTGGGGTAACTTCAACTGGTGAAAAAACTCACCTTTTCTTCATTGAAGGGGGAGTAATAGTTAATCAACATGTTTATTTGAAAATGCTGGAGAAATTGATTTCCTGGATCAATGCAACATCTGGAGAAGACGGAATAACTCTTCAACAAGACTGGGCTACGTCCCACACAGCGAATCTTGTCCAGAACTGGTGTAAGGAGAATATGGCAGGGTTTCGGCCAAAGGAATTATGGCCTCCATCCTCTCCTGATTTAAACCCAATGGAGTATCTTGTCTGTTCTGTGAGTGAAGCCTGTTCTTCAAATCATTCAAACGTTACAGCTCTGAAGGCAGAATTGCGCACTTGTGGGAAAATATCGTCAGACACCATACGTGCCTCACGCAGTCAAGTGCACAACGTCAACAGACTAAGGCGTTTGGTGAAGGCAAAAAAAAGATATATTGAAAAATTAGAGTAGGCCACATTTTGTTTATTTATACTTTTCTTTACAAGTGTAAATTTTTTCCTGTTTAGATGTACTGTTATTTCAATAAATATGGAAAGCTGTGTTTTGGTTGATGGTAGTCGTAAAAAAGACTGTTTCTTCTGCGAAGTAATCTCAACCGAATGTTCTTGTAGTTACCAAAATGCCAATAACACGTTGTTGAAAACCATGAGCAAAGTCGACGTCACTGAACGAAATGTTTTCCAATTGAAATGTCAGCCGCATCTTACGTGGAAATTGACGAACAATAACTCCCAATGAACATTCACTCGCAACAATGCCAGCTTGAGGCATTGGACACCTGCAGCACAGCAGTTGTCGAATAGACTTGTTTCAACAGCTTTGAGAAACTATGAATTCGGTTCTGACAACTCTCTGCACAATACAGCATTTAAATGGCCTATAGCAGGGGTGTGCAAACCGTGGCCCTCAAGCTTACACTTTTGGCCCGCTAGACGCTTTTAATTTTTTTTAAAGTTTGCAACGTTAATAAACATTATTTTTTGTTTGGCGATCCGTTAAGTTCAACCATGAAAAACTAGGCGTGAGGTAGCTGCGTGGTCATTTATTGCATGCACAATGCACATTCGTCATAGTACAATGAATGGATATTTCCTGTGAACGGCACTTGACAGTACGGGTCTGCTACTATTCGGTGAGTTCTTAACCTCTAACCCCTAACTCCTAACCCTAAAACGGCAATGATAATTAGGCTACGGTACCCGATAATTTAAAAAAAAATTGAAAAAATCCCCCGTTAAGGGATCGGACTCACCGAAACGGGCCATTCCGTGACAGTACAATAGTATTCTTCCTTTTAAGGATATAGTTTTGTAATAATGAGTTCGAATGCACATGTCAGGAGATGAAGAGCCAACCTGTAAGTATTTCATTATCGCAATTGAGTTAAGATACGAACCGGATTAATACGACGCACCAGGGCGTTGGGACACACTGTTTAAGAACTTCTAGGCGACAGAATCTAATCGTTACATTTCCAATGACTCTGTGTTGAAGAATCAGTTCAAGTTTTATTGATTCTAGTAAATAAATCTAAAACTGGCAGTGGTTCTAAGAACTCCGTGATTCGAAAGTTTACTCCACAGCCCCGGCGATAAGTTCTTCCGCATCAGTGCATTTGCACGCTTCATTGCTTTCCCGGTCACGTCAGCTCTCCACAATCTGATATCACAACTTTTTGACGAGGCTTTCCATCCTTGGAGCCAACGGCCTGGAGAATGCAAAATCGATTGGTTGAAAATACAATGCAGTTTGATTTTATTTCTGAACATCACAACAAGTGCAGTGCTTTGAGAGTTGCAATTGGCAGAGAAACAAATAAGCAATAGCCTACTAGGCAAAAGTTCGACGTGCTCAAAACGAGATAGCATTGAAATTGAATATACCTCAACTTTTTTCACAACTTCAAAGCCTTCTTTTACTTGGCCAAACACGACGTGTTTTTCATCCAACCACTCCGTCTTCTCAGTGGTGAGGAAGAATTGCGAGCCATTGGTATTGGGGCCGGAATTGGCCATTGATAAAATGCCTGTAGATAAAGTTGTAGTAACGTGATGTTTTCTGTTGAAGAATAATTACATACTACAATCCATGCAAAAATGACGGATTTTGCTGTCTGGTTGGTAGCAAAAGAGCACCTAACCACCTACTGCAGGGTTTCCCAAACTGTGGTCCGCGGACCATTGGCGGTCCGCGACGACTGAACAGGTGGTCCGTGGAGATATGACAAGAAATTAAAGTCACACATATATGTTGTACAGTACGTACCCTGTCAAAGATAATTGCTGCAGTTCTTTACAACTGAAATGATTTCGAAAGCTTTTGCTATCCAGTATCGTAAATCTTACTTGTTGCACCTTCGCTGCAGTTAAAAAGTTGTTTACGAAAAATTAGTGGTCCGTGACCCAAAAAATTTCACAAATAGTGGTCCGTGACTAGAGATGTAAATGCAAAAAAAAAACACGCGTTTTTTTTTTCATATTTTTCTGGAAAAGTTACAAATTTTTTACAGTTTGCAGCTTAGTTTCATTATAATGCTTTTAAAAAACATGAAACTAGTAAAAATGGTTTTATTGGTGTGCTGAAATTCCTAAGTGTTTGTGCTTGGCAGCATATGTTTTTTTGCATAGTCCTATGGACTCCTACGTTGTTTCGCATTCTTCTTCATTCTCAGGCATGTTTGTGGCAGTAGACCTGACAAACATTGAATTAATGCAATTTGATACATGCCATAATGTAGATGAGTTAATTTCTTTTTTCCTTTTATGAAAGTTAGCCTACAATGTTAGTATACTGGTACTGGTTATTCTTGTACGCACTCAATGGGTTGACAAAATTTTGGCAAAAACAGGATGGCAGTATTCACAACACACATTAGGCTACCTTGTTTGTGGTAATTTACTAATGCAAGCTATGGCCAATAGCTTGTTTTAACATGTTTTTTAACTGATAGCTTGAAAACGATGTATATGCTTGATAAATGTTGAAACAGAAGTATTCGTTTCGTGTGTTGTAAGGTCTTAGACACTTTGTTATTGATGCTTCTTGCAGATCATTTGTAACATAATGCAAGAGATCTTATCACTGATATTTTCAGCTGTCAAAAGTAAGTGCATTTGTCAGAAAAGGTTTAGGTTAATGTTCCTTTCAAATGCCCACCACCCATGTTGACTATTGCTAGTAACTACCAACCCTGAATGAAGAAATTTTCCCCTTAAAGTGGAGTTTTTCAGCACTGCTCAGTGTTCACATAATATGTTGAGCGGTTCTTGAGATATTGCCGTTTTTCTATAGCTCCTTATCTATGAAGCCACCTAGTGGTTAAGGTTATTTCACTTATAACTCGAAAACCACTTGTGTGATTTTCATCATGTTTGCACCAAATGCACATCAACTAGAACAACCTCTTGATGTTGTACTGGAAAAGGTTTGGAGTGCTGGTCAAAAGTGCCTTTGTGAAGCAGAGAAACAGGACACTGACCACCTGGTTCTAACATGCCCATTAACCAAAGTCCCACGTGGCTTCGAAACTGTACACGAGTGTGGTACTGCATTTAACAACTGGCTGGACCAAACTACAGACAATACTTGAGATGTGCCAACCATAGGACACTGTTACTACTATGAGACGATGAGAAATCTTTATGGCTCGTGTGATGAGACTTGAGATCTACAAAATTGCAATGAAAAAATATACCAGACATATTTTCTGATTTGAAATAAGTTATACGAGTTATGAGACTGTTTGTTTGTTGAAAGAGAGGCTATTGCAATGAGTTTACCCTAATTTCTGCATATTGTGAGTTGTGACATTTAATGTCAAAATAGGTAAAAAAAAAAAAAAAACGAATAGAAAAAAAAAACGAGCTCGTTTTTCTTAAAACAAAAAAAAAACGTTTTTTTTACATCTCTATCCGTGACCCAAAAAGTTTGGAAAACCCTGACCTACGATATGTGTTGTTACTTGTTTGCTGATTGGTTGTTAAAAAAGCAAACGTCACGTGTCGCCTAAGTAGGCTACAGTATCTGATGGGCACGACCTGTCGTATCTGACTTGCACAATGCACAGACACCTTGGGCACACCATCTCGTCTTGTTCATTTAACCGTCAACGTACTGGTCTGGTGTTGCAGTGAAAGTTCCTACCTCTGCTCTGCAAGTATCTAATTAACGACGCAAGCATTATGATTGGATGCCTGCGTTTGACCCCAACGGCCTGTTCTGTTTTGCAGGTCTTATTCTTACAACTCTTGAAGTTTTGTACGTCCAAAGTTTTACTTTTCTTATTGCAGCCAGGTTATTCGCTTCAATGCAAATGTTATGCCAAGCGAAGTAGAGCTGTTTTAAAATCGAATACTGATATTTTTAATATGGACTGAAAAAGCTAGCCATATGTATGCCGCGGCTGTTAACAAGTTGAAGTTTTCTTTTGTAAATAGTTTAAAATCGTTTTTCCCTCTCAAGTAAAATCCTGCGTATGCTGCTGATCGTACCTGGTCCAGTATGTTTGAGAATGAAGTTTTCGTCGTCAAATTTCCTACCGTAGATTGACTTGCCGCCGGTACCATTGTGATTGGTAAAGTCCCCACCCTGAAAACGAAAAGTGAAGAAATTACGGGTACATAAAGCAATAGTGTAACCACTAATGTGAAATAGAGTCCGATTACTTAAAATGATGGCACTGAACAGTGAACATTCAATGAGTGCTGCAAACTATTTCAATGTTTTTGCAATTACAGTTCAGTAACTTTTCATCGATTTCAAATTGGCTCTAAATTTCAGATTTTGTTAAGTTATTATACAAGATCTACTTCTGTATGCAACCAAAGTTATTAAACTTGTAAATACGAACCCGATTAAATTGTTGTTCTTTTTCAGTCTAGTTTAATAGTATAGCCAATAGATTTTTTTTCAAGTTGGCCGAAATAAAAACAAGCCAGTTTTCGAAGTTAACAAAAAACAAAAACGGTAATCTGCTTGAATGCCAAAGTATGTACCACGAACGAACGCGATTTATTACGATGATATAAAACAGTTCACCGAAAACAACGATTGCAGAAAGAACGAACGAACCTGACACATAAATTGCGGAATGATTCGGTGAAACGTGCTTCCTCTGTATCCGTAACCTTTGTCGTGAGAGCATAGACACCGGAAGTTTTCTGACAAACAGAAAAAGTTCTGGTTGAAGCAATTGCAACATCTAAAAGACCTGACAACGGTAGCGAATGAAAAAAGTCAATTTCCCCTAGACTGGATGACGTAAAGAAATATTTTCGCCCAAGTGCTTTTTGACAAACTGTGAGAGTACCAACAATTCAATGTTAAAAAAACACCTTCAGACTTAAGCAGTGCAAGTCCATCAACATTGTTGTTTGGTGCCAATACTAAACCAAAGAAAAAACATTTGCATAACACAGTTCTAAGGGAAAAATGTAATGTCCCTCGCAGCAAACTAAAAAGCAATCAGTATTGGCGGATTTGAATACTTTCTAAACAGGTTTTACCGGCAGTAAGAGGTACAACATCAGCCCGTAGCTCAATCACAATCCGACCGGTGTATTGACTTCCAATGCGAATGTCAAAGAATACCTTAAATATAAAGCATTTGAATGTCAAAATATAGCCTACAACACATGACGGCTTGGATACCTTTGAAATGCAGGAAAGTTTCATTATACAGTACCTGAAAAATCATGCTATACTTTTTAAAGTAAAATAGGTTGAAACATAATACAAAAAAAGTTGTTGATTTACGAATTTAAAAAATGGACTTCACTCAAATAATTACGGTAGAGTGCAACTATAAAATATTAACCTTGGAAAAATGACCAAACATATGTTTGCAATTGGTGTAACAGCTAAATTTCCTTTTCGGCACGGTTGAATTCTGTCGCTCGATAAAAGCAAATAATTATATAGAATCACAACTATGTTGATTTCTGTAGTGGTACAGAAAACAAGTAATTGCAAGAGTTACATTTTATAAGACAGTTTTAAAATACCCGGTAATTATAGCACTTAAAGATGTTCATTGTTCACCTTTGGATTTTTCACCCCTGTTTTTTCAGCAGCTTTACCAGTGGCAGAATCACCTTTTCCATCGGCCTCTTCGTCCTCATCTTCTTTCATGGCGTATTTCTTCAACCAATCCTCATCCGCCCACACTGATGTAAAGAATTTCGTTGAAAAAATATTGTATTTATGCACTGTTGTAGTTGCAACATTGGAAAGACGTACCGTTTTAGAGAAATAAAAAATCCAAAATGAAACACAAATTTAAAAAATTGAATTTTGTAATAAAACACCTCAAGGGCGGTGTTGAGAAAAACAACGCCATCTAAAGAAATTGACTTCCAGGTCAGGTAATGCATCGCAATACTACTGGGGCATACTCCATAGGTTTTCAGTGTAATGTTGATGACTGACCTGGTCTGTGGGCTAGACCTTCTTTCTTGGAATACATTGGCTTTGCAGTATTGACCCTTATCGTCCGGCCGTATATCTCTGATTCATTCTGTAAGCAAATAGAAACTGAAACAGTGCAATTACAACTTTAACAAGCTAAGAAAAGTGCTTGTCTATACAAGAGGTCACCAAACTGCGACTCCCGAGGTTCAACTATCCGACCCGGCAAACCGTGATATATATATACACTGAATAAAACTAGCATCAAGGTCATGGGTTAATGCTGTTTAAGTGTTTCCCCTGCCACGACCGCATGTTCCAAGGTTGTTTATTGTAGTTGAAAAAAGCAAGAAGCCATGCTGTTTGTTTGCATGTCAAATATCTCTTGAACGCTTTAATCGCATCTGACAAGATAGTGACATACAAATAAGCCATTGTTACATTATAACTCCACAAATCTCACCATGTTGTCAATGGCAGCTTGTGCATCATCTGCTAGTTCAAATTCTAGAAAAACATGATAGAATGTTTCATTTATAAGTAAGTGACCTCATAATCAGAAAATAAACAATAGGCTAGTGATTTGAAAAGTTTCTACTCATGAAGGAGAGTGCTCATCAGTTTAACACAGAAAAACTACAGTATATGACATTGAAAAAACATACAGTGTAATAGTATAGCTTATGTTATCATACATTAAAAAACATTTTCAAGCAACATTTAGAAAACCCTGTTTTACTTACACAACAGCAATGTTTTAACGTTTTAGCAAGCAATGTGTAAAAGTCACTTGCCTAATGCCTACCACAAAAAGCAGCGACTTCACATATCATACACATAGTTTCTAGGGGTACGGTACGGTATATTTCCAGATTATTTATAGTTTTACTGTCAGCAGCAGTCAACTACTCAAGCATACAATCATACATACTACTTCAAATTTCAAAAATCTTGGTGAATGAAAATGGTACATAAGCGAAACCACACAGTTCATTTAACAATATGGTAACAGTTTTATCAATTTATTTTCATGACCAATCAAGTGATTGCCCATCTTAACTTTTCTGCAGCCTATGCATTATGCAGGGAACACCACATCATGAACTGCAACTATGTAACTATAGCCACAACATTACATGAGATGACATACTTGTTGCCAGAGCTGCTGCCACATCTACAAAATGATAAAAAAACCTGCTGATCCATAAAATAATGCAAAACTCAGCATACTTGTACACATACCAACAAAAGCAAATCCTCTATGCTTTTCTGTTTCATAATCCAGAGGCAAATTGATATCCACAATGTCCCCAAATGGAATAAATGTAGAATGTATGTCTTTTTCAGTTACTTCTTCTGCCAGACCTCCTGTAATAAAATAACAAAATAAACCAGATGTAAATGGTCAATTATTTTGTTTTCAACTTTTACAATAAACTCAGATCCCAATTTTAGAACATTACAAAAGACCACTTGAGGCCAATGCAATACAGCATATCTACTATGTACCACAGAAGTGGTGGATCAGAGGACCAAATAAGTCAAATTTATTGAATAAGCAAATATTGCAACTCAGGTGAAGTAACCAAAGTAGTTATCAAAAGTCAAAGTCAAAAACTGACACTGGCATACTAACAACTGAATGATTCAAAAATTTAACATATTGGATGCAAACATCCTCAGGTGCATTTTGTGACTCTAAATTTTAGAACATGTATTGATTTAACCATTTTTCTTGATATTATACAAAACACGCTCAAATGACACTCTGACAGTATTGGTATATTTTGTATTGGTTTAGAAACTCATGGTGTGTTTATACAACCACAGTGTGCTATTGACAAATCAGACCGTGTAAAGGGACTTTCTAAAAACACAGTAGAGTCATTCCATTATAATTCAACAAATTTTGAAGAAATTTTACACCACCATCTCTTAGATTTTCTTTATTTTTACATATTTGGTACATATTCTAGAATAATATTCATATCTGTTGGAATTTTTTTGATACCTTGTGTCGTTTTCAAGTTATCGCAATTTAAAATTTGACATTTTTGCCACTAGTGGCGCCATTGTGTGTGGGATATTTTGGGAAAATGCTCTAAAGTCACCATTTCTTGTCCAATTATGATGAACGAAGTGTCTATTCCCATGTTCTCATGGGTGAGGAATTCAATTATGCTACTAAAATATCAAAAAAACAATTGCTTGATATGAAAATCCTCATGTTATTTTTTAAAAGTTCCTTAATCTTTAAGGCCCCCCCACTCCCCCATGATTGCATAAATTTTTTTCTGATTGACTCCATTTTGTAAAGTGATTATTTATTTACCAAGAAATGAAAAATCTTTCACTGAACTTTTCTCTTTAAGTGCTTTTATCACATTAACTGTTAGCATACCCATTGCAAGCTAATAATTATATTTAAGCTATTGTGAAGTTAGGAATAACATTTATGACTTCAGAGCCAATATGACTTCACAAAGACATAAAAATGATATGGTTAACCTCAATTTAAAATAAACAATATCACATCAAATCAAAAAAATCAATTTATTAAAATATAGAGCTTTTGCCACACAAGTGTGGCTTCTTCAGTATAATCTTATTCGAATAGAAACTATTGAAAATATTCAATTATAATTCTATTTGAATATGAATATTTGAATTTTTCATTTCTTGGTAAATAAACAATCACTTTACAAAATGGAGCCAATCAGAAAAAAATTTATGCAATCATGGGGGAGTGGGGGCCGGAGGGGGCTTAAAGTTTGAAGAACTTTTAAAAAATAACATGAGGATTTTCATATCAAGCAATTGTTTTTTTGATATTTTAATAGCATAATTGAATTCCTCACCCATGAGAACATGGGAATAGACACTTTGTTCATCATAATTGGACAAGAAATGGTGACTTTAGAGCATTTTCCCAAAATATTCCCACACACAATGGCGCCACTAGTGGCAAAAAAATCGCTGATTGCAGTTTCCGCAAACATTTTAAAATATTCCCCCTGAAAAGATCGAGAGAAAGATAGCATAAAGCCGAAGTCGCTGATCACAGTTTCTGCTAACCCTCGCTGATCGCAGTTTCCGCAAACATTTTTCTGCACTTTCCGCCCGGCTTTCCGCTAACCCTAACTCTAACCATAGACTAATCTATGCTCTAGCCCTAACCCTCGCTGATCGCAGTTTCCGCAAGCATTTTCTGTAGTTTCCGCTAACTGCAGTTTCCGCTAACCTTAGAGTAATCTATGCTCTAACCCTAACCCTCGCTGTTCACAGTTTCCGCAAACATTTTTCCGCAGTTTCCGCTAACCCTTACCACAGAGTAATCTATGCTCTAACCTTAACCCTCGCTGATCGCAGTTTCCGCAAACATTTTTCTGCAGTTTCCGCTTACCCTAACTCTAACCATCGAGTAATCTATGCTCTCTAACCCTAACTCTCGCTGATCGCAGTTTCTGCAAATATTTTTCCGCAGTTTCCGCTAACCCTAGCCCTCGAGTTGTTTGCGGAAACTCCGATCAGCAACTTCGGCTTTGTGCTATTAAACTGCGATCAGCGACTTCGGCTTTTTTTATTTTTTTCTCTTGATCTTTTCAGGGTACGAACTGAGGGTACAAACTGTTCAGGGTACGAACTAGGTTGCACCCCATCAGGAAATCCAATTTAAATGAACCAAACATTTTCAGCAACTTTTTGTACAAACACAGTTAGTGCACATTCCCACTAATTAAAATTTTGTTTTTTTGTTTGTATGAGCCTCTGACGTCCAGTGTCAATCATTCACCATGCCTTATCATCCACATTTCCATGATTAATCTTTCAATATTCTTTCAGAGGTTTAATTCAGGTATTGTTTTCTAATTTATAATTCTTGTTTTAGTATTCAATACTTTTCTACCAGCGAAATAGCTAAAGCAACAACATTCACACATGCTAGACAGGTATAAAATCCCAAGGCAATATGTCAATAGGATTTAACTTAAAACAAAAGGCTTGCACTTTAGGATTGATTGATTGAATTTTTATCCTTGAACTGGGAAAGCTTCTTGCAGAGCTTAATCCTGGCAGTTTCGCATACTTGTAGACTGTAGAGGCTTTGAATCACTGACGCAGGCCCGGTCACTGAGATTGACAGAGTGAAGTTTCCGATTGTTGAAGTCTTGTTGCCTGGGAACTATTCCATCCATTAGATGCCGCTGAATGGAGAGCAGTCTTTAACGTGCGTTGCTCAAACGCACACCCCGAGAGTCGAACCAGCGCCTATTGATCTTGAAGCTTCTTTGTTCCAGAAGTGACGCGCTAACCAATTGAGCTATCGGGACATTGTACAGTACTTACCTACGTAAATCATGCGCTTGTTTGCCATAGTAAGCTTTTATTGCAAGTTTTTTAGCAGAAAGCAAGTACGTTTACTTAAAATGCCACAAAAACTGAGCTCATCACTCAACACAATCGGATCAACTTTTATGAGTATTGAAAGTTCGATTTGAAAGTAACTTCACATTTCACTTTTTACATTTCACAATTCAAAGTTGCCAGATGCCGCCAAATAAATTTCAAAAGTGGACTGCACATTTTAAAACTCGAAGGGACACAAACAGATGTCAGTTGAATAGGCAGAAGGTAAACAAAAAAATGGACTTCTTTTGGAAACAAGGCCAGCACATTTTTTGGCTGTATCATAAACTTCCACTACAAATTTTTGTCAGCACAATGAGTTGCTTTTTATTTCTAAAACTACCTATATATAAATAAAATCCTAATCGTGCTGTAGAAACAAAATTTAATTTTGATTGAATCTAGTCTTATCTTCGGACTGAAAAAGTTTTTTGCAGAGCATAATCCTGACTGTTTTGCATACTTGTAGAGGCTTTGAATTACTGCCGCAGGCCCGGTCATCGAGATTGACAGAGTGAAGTTTCCGATTGTTGAAGTCGATTGTTGTAGCCTACCGCTGGGCTACACTGACGACGACTAAACGTTCTCTTGCTGTAGTTTCTGTCTGATGTTTCAAGAGCACTTACAATATTACGTGTATGTGGCATTCCATCTCTTGGGGCGGCTTACGGGTTGCATATACATCTACGATTACAACTAATCGGGACGCAGTTACTGACTACCAGTAGGCCTATTACACTGGTCTACAAAAAGAATTTTTTTTTTGCTCCATGAACTTTGAAGACTGATTTAGAGTAATTTTGGGGTGCTGAATCCGAATCTGACCTCAGATTTATCCTATCACGTCAGGTTTGTAGAATATGATAACAACAAATTGTTACTTCCGTCAAAAGTGGAAGATTTGGCGTTGCGTTTACCACCAACATATGCAGTGCTGTAACGAAAGGTTAGTGTTAGACAGGCCAAAACAGCCTAAATATGGTTACTGAACAAGCATTGCCATAGGCTTGCTTAAATCTTTGTGGTTTCATGCAAAACATTGACGGGGGAGGGGGTCAATTACACTTATAGCCTCCCTTTTAGCTTGTTATTACTGCCTTGTTAATAATGTTGCTTAGAAAACAAATTGGTATCAAAATTATAATTGGTAGGTGTATTTCAGCTACTTAGGCTATGCACCACATGGCCTGGATTTCTGGATCTTGCACAATGTGTATGTGCAATAAACGCAATGTCAAATCTTCCACTTTTGACAAAAGTAACAATATGCTGTTATTATATCTCACAAACCTGACGTGATAGCATAAATCTGAGGTCAGATTCGGATTCAGCACCCCAAAATTACTCTAACTCAGGTTTCAAAGTTTATAGAGCAAAAATCGTGTAGACCAGTGTTATCTATGTGACTTTAAAAAAAATTTTCAACAAGTTGTTTATATTTCTATGCTGTTTTAATATTTCTATGCGTTCTGAAATGGCTTTGCCGTGGTAGGATTTCTTTTAGGGGTTTTCTTTGCTAACCTTGCTTTACGTGATGAGCTAACGCATCAAGATTCAAGAGTGTTCCTTTCAAGACCATCAACACTTTTGATAACCTACCAAGGTCGATCAACATATAGCAACTGCCTTTTTGTTTATTTTTTACTCAAATAAATTGTTAAAAAACATTTACTAACTTAACTTTTTTTTAATTTATAAAAAATTATTGTGTTGCGACCGTGCCATATTTTAAACTGATTGTCTTGCTTTGGTATCATGCACGTTATAACGTCCGCGTTTTGTCGCTTCTACCTTTTTCTAGACCTCTGCTATGTTTGTCATATATTGTTTTTTCGTTGTGATGATCAGAAATAAAAACAAACTTAAGTCTTGTTGACTCTTGTTGCCACAGAATTATTCCATCCATTCGATGCCGCTGAATGGAGAGCAGTCCTTAACGTGCGTTGCTCAAGCGCACACCCCGAGAGTCGAACCAGCTCCGTTTGAAGCTTCTTCGCTCCAGAAGTCACGCGCTAATTAACTGAGCTTTTGGGGCAGACAGCTTAGTGATAAACCAAACTCTCCTCATAAGGTCTAAAGTAGTTAAAGGCCTACTAAATGAAAATTTCAAACGGGAATTAAGCATTAAAATGAGTAAACTGAACATTCAAGAATACATTTCAAAAAAAATTACCTAAAAAAAATTGTTTTCAATGGCGCTGGTAAGGCTCAAAGTCCAATGTTTTCTTTATTTTCATTTTTTTTTTCAAAATGACCAAAAAGTACAAACACAGCTCGAAAATACGTCACAAAAGACAGCAATAACAAAAGCAACGTTACAACATCTGATGTTTTAACATCAGATCTGAGGTTTTGAGCAAACTGTCTGATGTTTTGACGTTGAAATCTGATGTTTTGATGTACATACATACATACATACATAGCCTACAGTTAAATCGCCGGCAGTAACAACTGTTGCGTGATCAGCTGATTGCTCGTCTTTTATTACGTAGACTGTACAATCGCACGCTTCGCTGCTCAGGTCCATTCTGGTTTTGAAAGCTCTGACAAAAGTACGCGCGGAATGCTGATCAGACCGCAATGGGGCAAAATTTTATTGAAAATCGTTTTATGGTAGCATGTTAAACACAAAGAACGTGGAAAATCGCCAAGTCAGGTTTTTCCTTTAGTATCCCTTTAAATACCTAGGAGTAGGCTAGCCTACTTATAAATGACTAAATGACCAGTCAATTCATCAACGACAATCTTCCAAGCATTTTTCAAAAACACTTCACCAAAATTCAGAACGTAGGACACACAACACACTCATAACACCAGACAATTAGATAAAGCTGTGTTTTTCTTCCAAGAGTAAACAAAGCCTTTGCACAAAACTTTCTGTTATATCGAGGGACGAAAATCTGAACTGAAATCGATTGAAATTAACCAAACAATAAGGAATTTGTAGATAAACTCTTTTAAATAACTGTTACGGACAAATTTTAAATCAAATGTCACATAAAACCGTTGTCTACTGAACCTGACGTCATGGACTGTTGCTAGAAATAAGCAAAGATTGCATCACCCTTTGTCACACCTGTTGAAATATTACATCATCGTTAAATCTTGAATTACGAGCAGGCTTGCCAGATTGGCCCTTTTGGGGCCAAATTTCACAAATTTGGCCCTTTTTAGAGGTAGTTGGCCCCCAAAAAAATTGTTTGGCTCCTTGTTTTCAATATTTGGCTCTTTTTGGAAGCAGTTGGCACATACTATCAAACTAGCTATTTAAATAAATGTTTTTCGGAAATTGAGACTGAAAAGTGTTATTACGATTTTTTAGACAGTGTTTAGCAGACAATGTTTATGCCAATGCCAAAGATTCGAGTGGAAACACTGTAAAAGAAGAAGACTTGGAATTGTTCTTGTAGAATGTGGGCTGTGTTGTTGCAATGTTGTAACGTTATTGACGTTGTTAACGTTATTATGTTTTATTAGCAACGTTATTAACATTATTGAACAATTTGGCTCTTTTTTACCCAGTTTGGCCCTTTTTTCGACATTGTTTGGCTCTTTTTCTCAAAAGCTGTCTGACAACCCTGATTACGAGATATGGTGCAAGCCAAAGCCAACAGGTGCTGGAATAGCTTCATAATGCTTATCATTATTACGTCACACAAGATGTTTACGTGCGTTTGGAAGATTGCAATCTATTCTCGTCATTTCAAAATTGTTGCTTGAAAAGTTGGTCACATATTTAACTGTTTTGCTTAGTGCTTGCCAGCTGGACAAAATTTCCGTTTTTATCTCAGTAATTTGTATTGTAGTGACAAGTTTTAGTGGCGTACGGTGTTGCGTCCCAATTTCGACAGCCTTGAGGCTAATTTTACAGAAATACAATTCTTGAATAGACGTTCTCAGAAGAGTGTTTCTTTTCGGTCATTGCATACAGACGAACGGATCCGGCAATCTTATGTTACAATTTTCCCACAAAGAGCTTATGGTTTACCGTTGTGACCAATAACACTATAAAAACATTTTACATGACTCATACGAATAGCCTTCTCGTTTCCAAATGGAAGAAATGTGTAATTGTGTACGTATCATTTGCTGTGGTGCTTGGTTTCGCCCCTACATCACAGGGGGGAGTGGGCTGTGTATCTTGGCCTACAGCAATACGATATACTGTTGCACTTAATGTCGCTGGCTGTTGAGTTTCCTGAATAGCTTGAGATGGAGTTATCAATTGTTTTAATGACGTTACTCATGAACTGACTATGACGGTGTAATTGTATAAAAATTTAAGTTCACTGCAAATTATGAACCTTTGCATGTGCTACACGTAGTGATTATACTTTTTAACAATATTGATACTATTGTTGTTACTTGATGACAGGCAGCACCTCGACTAGGAAACCGCAAGGCTATTCGGTGCTGCCATTTCTTTGTTCATTATGTGTTGTATTGCACAACTACTCGATTTTTCTCGTGCTGGTAGGACAAATAAAAAGCATCTCTCTCTATCCCTATTCCGGTTCCATAACTATCTCTGAGCGTGAATACGGTAGCTACAATGACAATGTCTCTGGACCAAATATTTTTATTGGAATTTTTTTTACAAAAAAGGGCAACCCTAAAGTTGCAAGCTTTTTCATACAATAAAGCATAGCACATGACCACCGATTATTATTAAACAAAGAAAAAGGGGCAAGCTCTGTACATAGTGTGGTCACTTTCTAAAATGTTTGTCTCTAAAATGCTTACCGTTTTCGTAATTCACACTCCTTTTTTCCTTACAGCTTATGCTTCTTTTTCTTCATTGTTAAATTGATAGTCATGTGCTATGCAATACCTCGTCATAGCGATCAGAGATGTTCACAGGATCAGATCTTGATTTTTAAGCAAAGGCTAGATCAAAGAGAGATGAATAACTTCATTTACCAATCAGATTTTATAATATAGTACAAAATAAGCATACATCACAATGACATAGCCTACAATTCACAAACATAGAGAAACTTGAAGGTTTAAGAAGCACACTCAGTGTCAACAATTCAACATGATTAGCCAGGAGCAGCAAAAGACCATTTCGTCATGAGCACTGGACAGAATTCAAAATTTTTTGCAACAGACCAAAGATTGCAAACAGTAGGCTATATGAAATGATTCACAAAGTCATGAGGTTTGATTCGTTACAATGACATGGAATAAGCTATAGTTTTGGTGTGCACTGTGCCATGCACCCTAGTTCTATATGACATTGACTCCAAATAACATGTAATTTGATATCAGTCAAGTTTTTTTTTTTAAGATTAAAGACTGTATACAAGGGTTGCCAGGGAGCCTTATATTCTGAAAAATCCGCAGTACCTGACAACTCTGCTGAGTATCAAACATGTGATTTTGCAATCGATAGAAATGCAGCTATGCACTTTTGTCACCAATACAATACAGTTTTCAGCGCACTAGTAAAAGATGATATCTGGTGTAGTACGGCACTATTATTTGGATAAAGATTAATCTTCGGATTTGCAGAAAGTTTTTAAGCATGTAAGCTTTACAAAGCATATGAAGGAAACAGTGTTTAAACTGGTCAAGACATTGAAACATACTCATTTTCTTGACTAAGACATTAAATTGCACCATTTTTGGTAATGTTTTTAGTGTTTAGTAATTACGAGTAAAGAGAAAATTGGTGAGATAAATTCAACCCTAAAAAAGGGTATTGATTAGAAAGTGATGCCTGGAAACGTTATGTTCAGACTTGCAATGCAACAGGAAAATGTACATGAGATTCATCGGGTGCAAGAAGTGCAAGGAAATATTCAAACATGATAAACACACAAGTGAAACAACTCGTCACAACAAACATTTTGAAAAATGCAGTGCCGACAGGTCACAGCCAAAATTGATAAAAAACGATGGTACCCAACTTAAAATTTCAATTTTTTTGCCAGGCAGACAAGTCTACTTTTAGTAAAATAAGAGGTTGCAGATGTATACGTTGATTTTTGCTGGCGATCCTGCACCATTCAGTTCAAAAATCGATTGAAGTTGATTCAGGTAGGAAATGTTTCTGCAGCAAGTTTGTTGTCATCTCGGATGAGATTAAAGCGCCGACTATGTGGAACAATTACAAAAGGAAAGAAACATTTGGCAAAAGATGTTAGGTCAGCTGTGAGTTCATATGATATTATTGGTACAACCATGCATGATGTGGACTGATGTCAAGCAAAGTCCTTTTTTGGATTAACTGTTCATTAAATTGTTAAGAAAAAACTTGTGGCACTTTTTTTTTATTTGCGTATCAGTTTCCTGAGTTCCAAAAGACTGGAGCGAACATTACAGAGAGTATTGAAAAGACCTGCAATTCCTCAGGGATAACTGTGGGGTCACTGTTGCAAAGCATTCATTTTGTCAATGGCAATGAAAGTACAGTAGAATTTGGCTATACTGACATTCTTCTGGCGTGACAGCTGTTGCAAAGTTCCGTTTTTAAACTACAGGTAGAGGAATTCGACTACAGTGTCTACGACATTTTGTTTAAGTGACACTTTTTCGAAGGTCCCAGGCGAGTTTCACTGTAATATGAAAGCAGCGCTTGTGCACTTTTACAGTGCACCATGCACTGTTTTGAAACATGTTTTACAACTTCAATCCAATGTTTAATTCTTTAATACCTTTGCAGCACGAAGCCAGAAAAGAAGTTAATGATTTTGCAACATCTTACAACATTTACAGTAAAGAACTTTCTAATCAACATACCGATGCAGATCATACCTACACAATAGCTCCAAAAAAATGCAGGAAGGTTCTAACAACTGAGGAGGAGTTTGTTCACTGGCAAAATCAAACTGTTCATGACGATACTAAAATTAATGAAGTAAAAGTTTATTCAAAAATTTTTTTTAGGAATTATTCACCAAGCAATTTTTGATGAAAAGGATAGATTTAATATGATTAGGTCTTGGCAGTGCTAACGCATTAAGGAACAATTTCCAGTGTTGAACAAAGTAAGCTTTGTGTGTTTTGAGTTAACCACTCTCAAGTAGTTCCGATGAAAGAGTGTTTAGCACAGCTGGAAGTACAGCGTCAAAACGACGCTCACAACTTGCATCGTCAACAGTGGATGCTTTATTTGCTGTGAAGTCTAACATAGCAATGAAGAAAAGGCTTGATCGCATGAATGTAGCATGTGCTTCAACAAGTTTAACTCCGTCAAATTTTGCTTGCAATTATTATTTATTTTAGCAAGTTTGCTTTGATGGATCACTGGCATACCCTAGTTTGTGTTATGCAAAATTACTGTTTCATTTGTTTTTGTCTTTTACAGTTTAGTTATCACGACCACTTACACTCTTGCTTTAGCGTTGTAATTGTAATAGCCTCTTATTTGTTGCCACGGAAGTAACTGTTTGTGACCACTGTATTTTCTATTTTTAGAAGTAGGTTTGGTGCCTGTGGAATTGATGATACTAATTTCTGAACACTCTTTTACTGACGCATGTTTCAAACCTTTTGGATTTTCGTTTTGTTGGTGCCAAATGTGTTTGTTTACTTTGTCGTTGCTTAGGCCAGTACTTTATCGTTGTTGCGCCAGTAATGAAAAGTTAAATTTTGTTTCGTTATTTTTAGCAAAAATAATGAAATATCTGAGCTGCAGTTTTATTCTTGCAACTCAAGTTTGCTTGCACATTATGAGGGTTATTGAAGTTGCATTTAAAGTGTTTCAATGTGACTAAGTGTTGACTATAACATTCACCACGGCCTCTGAAGTCCGACGGCAGATACATGACGAAAGAACAAGCCAGCAGCGACAGAAAATTAGATTTGTTGAAACATTTTGTTCGTATCGTTTGCCGGGGGGTTTTTTCGGTCATTTATCGGTCATTGACCGATTTTTTAGCAAAATGTCCGAAAAAAATATGCTCAATTCGGTCAAAATGTCCGAAAAAATACATAGTCAATTCGATCAAAATGTCCGAAAAAATATATAGTCAATTGACTAAATATGACCAAAAATGACTAAAAATGACCGAAATAAATGAAAAATGGCCGATTTTTTTCAAGTCATTTCGGACAAATGACCGAAAACTCTCAGCGAAAAAAAAAACAGATCGTTTGCATTGGTGTTGACTGAAAGTGAACGTTGCAACTAGTGCTAGAAACAATAATTATCCTGGTGAACACCCAAACTTTTCAGTATTCAGGTGTTCATAGATCTGAACATCTCTGATACAGATAAGACGCCTTTCAAGCAAAGTTCGCAGTTTCAAGTCGATATTTCAGCAGTTTCAAGTGTCACATTCTCCTTCACTTTATGAACGGATTCCATGAATTTCTTTTGTTTTAAATACTTTTCACTTTCTTGTATAATCTGTAAATGACACCAATGTCAGTTCGCTTTACTGCCTTGCGAGGTTAATATCAGACATTGTTCTACAAGTAAAAGCAATAAAAAAAAGGCAGACATCATTCTAAAAGTCGATGCCAGAACCTAAATTACCAAACACCATTACCTCTTACAGAGCGTCGAATACACAACACACTCCTTTGAAACTTTGTGAAAGCGAATGCAGTTCCGTCTTAACAAAAACTCTATCCACCAGGCTACCGAGAATGTTGACTTACCTTCTCGCATACTGCGGCACTCTTTTGAGGATTGTGCAAGCCTGCTTCTAACTGTTCGACTTTCTTGATCCAAATACTTTTTGCGGATTCGTGCACATTCATCTTCTTTTCGTCTTCAATGAATATGCGAAACGCCTCCGGCTGAAAGTAAAACAAGGTTGAAATTGTAAAGATCTGTTGACCAATGAAAGGGCTTTCCTACTGACTTGTTTTGATGTAGTATGCTCAATCATAAAATAAAGCGTTTATACTATAAGCCTACATGTTTTACGTAAGACCATTTAACTATGACCAGCAATTCCTTACCGTGAGTCTAAAGAGAACGACAACACCATCTTGTTCTTCAAAATCTCCCAAACACTCATTCTTTAACTCATCTAGTTTCTCGAAAGGTTGCACCTCGAAGGTTTTGCAGAAAATCAAGGACTCTGTCAAGTTTTGGAGAGACGACAGCAACTCCCTCTTTCGCAGATCTTTGCAAACGAAAACGATGCCGAAGTCTTTTGACAGTCGATAAACTATTTTGTCGGTGCGAGCACGATCCACCAAACGCAGAAGGAGCTCGACATCTTCATCAAGGGCTAAGTTTTTGTCTTGATCATGCTGAAAGGATTGAGTTTTTTAGGGTTTCGATTTGGTGTAGTGTAGAATGAATGTGAACACCAAGAAATATAGAATGAATGTGACACAGAGAAGCATCAAAACAAAGACTAAACGTACTTTGACCAGGGTTTTTTTGGGGTTTTATTTAAAAAAGATGCAAAAAAGGTAGATTCATGCTTATTTCACCTCAAATGCTACTTTTTACCAATGAAGTGCCTCTCACTCTCAGTACATGCTGGCATAACTCAATAAAATAAAGCACTAGGGCTGTTTAACTATGAGGCCTTCTTGCATAAATGAGTTTTAGTGTAGTACAAAGTGGCATTACTTGATTTTTGTGTACAGAAATATATCCACTGTGTTTTCAATTTATCCTTGGAAATTTCCTTCACAATTCCATCTTAAGTCCTAATTTGAAGTTTGTTATAAGTGCCTTGTAGTACTTTGGTTCATTTTTTCAATTTTCTGATAAAAACTGGACAAATATGATGCTCTGGGTTTTTTATGAGTTTTTTAAGTGTTACAGCTTCGGTAGAGAGTTTGTCTTGTTGAACCATAGGCAATAAAGGCATACGAAGCCGAGCAACGTTATCAAGTTTAACATATTTAAAGATTATTATATTTACAAAAGACACAAAACTACGCAACAATTAAATATCGAACGTTTTCGACATCACGAGATGTCCTCTTCAGGAATAATATACATACAACTTAACTACATCTGAATAAAATACAATGGTTAACTAAATTTATAAACAGAAAAAAACAAAAACTGCACAGTACTTCTGACTAGCTCAAACTCAACGATAGGCTCCACGTCCACGAGAATCAAAGTTAACTGCATCAAAAGGTGTTAAACAGATCACATGATATGGTAGAAAGGCAAGGTGCGAAAAAACTAATTTTAAAATACAGAGAGCAAGAAAGACGAGCCGCAAGCATACAATTGTCTGTTCAAAAGTGGATTGTGACGTTTTATGTACAAGGCTTCCAAGATCTTAGTTTGATACTCGGACCTGCCTCTGGACATGATCTCAAATTGCTTGATAGAAACGTTGTTTTGACATTCTGTACATGAGAAAATGTGATCTTTAATTGCGCTTTTCTGTACAGAAGTCAAATTCAGGTGTTCCCCAGCTCTAGTCGATAAATGTCTTGTTGATATACCGATGTATGTCAGGCTTGCATCACGCAAACAACTGAATTTATAAACGACATTAGAACATAGAGCAAAGGGCGTAGGCGACTTCAGCTGGAAATATCTGCCTACTTTGAACGTTCTATATACAGGGTAAATGTCACAATCAAATTTCTTTTTGACAATTTTAGCTAGATTTTTTGAAAATCTTACCGAATCTTTTCCCAAGAATGGTAGATCAAAAAAGTTGCTAAAATCGTCTTCTCCGGGTTTATCTTTCGGTTTCGTATCCAAAAAAGCTGTTAATATTTTATCAAAAAAGTATGACGGGTATCCATTTAAATGTAGCATATTTTTCAACTTGTTAGTTTCATTGTGGAACAATAAATCCGTTTATAGATTTAGTTAACCATTGTATTTTATTCAGATGTAGTTAAGTTGTATGTATATTATTCCTGAAGAGGACATCTCGTGATGTCGAAAACGTTCGATTTTTAAGTGTTTTAAAAAAAAAAAAAACACCCGGGTTTTTTTGGGTTCGGTAAAATACCGACAACCCTGATTTTGACTCTTTTCATACTAGAAATACTCACCTCTTCTGGAGTTGGGTACGAAGAGAGAAAAATACTCTCTGGCTTGTCGATGTTTAGAATCTTCCCAGGTACTCTCTGCCACAACTCTTCACACAAAAACGGCGCAAAAGGTGCCAGTAGTCTCAAAGCAGTCTCAACTACATCGACCATATTCCAAACAAGTGTCGTCGTGTACGAGTCGTCAAACATGTTTGGACGTTGTTCAGAGATGTCTTTGTTTTCTGAATCCCTGAGTCTACCATTGCAGTGCCTCTGCAATAAAATTATCAATGAAAGAAGATTGATAACGTAGTCAAAGTTCTCCAGCTATGAAGTAAAGTTACAAGAGTGACAGACTATTTTGATAAAATTGTGCAGCATTCTTCTCCTTTTGTAGTCAACCTGAATTGTAATCTTGCCGCAATACCAAAAATCTTCTGATTATCTATAACTGAAATTGGTGTTAAAGTTGCTTTGAAACCTTTCTTGACCATAAGTAAATTTTTGTCGTCTTTAAAAGATCCTTTGAAACAAAGAGAAATCTCAGGTTCAGTGTACCAAGTATCTTGTGATGATTGCAATTTAATTCATGTTGGCCAAACAAAACGAGATCTTAAATCTCGCATTAATGAGCACTGAGGAACTTTCAAATATCAACATCCGGAAAAATCAACTCCCTGCATGCATGCCATAACTTGAAATCATAAAATAATATGGAGCAATCTCAAAAGTTGAAAGTGATTATGAAAAACGAATGCTTTCCGAAAGTTGGTTTTTCAATCAAAAGATTCATGTAATGAATCGTAATGATGGCATCCCTTTTCCTACTATTTATAAAAAAAAACAAAAACATTTTAAGTGCTTGTCTGATGTATTTAAATTTTTCATGCTGAAAACTGTGCAGAGTTGCGTATATAATTTGATTTTTCACGACTTATACGGTTCACTCTCTCCGCGCTCTGCCGTTATTTAAGTTTCTAGTTGATTGATAACATGTACACTATTTTTTTTAGTTTCAAAATTTGCGCACGATAATCTTTGTTTGGAAGTTGAATTTCATTTTGCATTTTGGATTGGTTTACAGGAACATGGTCCTGTGTTTAGCCAATTTAAACAAGTAGTCATTACCTGACCTAGTCTCCTGAAGAAGCCAGTTGTGTCTAATTTACAAAACGTCGGAATAAAAGCAGTTTATCATCTCATACATTTTGTGATAGTTCAGCTTAAAGGTGCGCTGCAACGAAAATACATGGCTTTTGTATTTGTAGATCTTTTTAAAATAAAACGTTTTTCAAGAATTTTTTTATTTTTTGTGTTACCATTAATTAAAATACCTAAAAAAAACCTTTTTTGATTTGAGTGATTCTGATTGGTCAAAAATTTTGATGACGCCACTGGCCGGCAACGCCGTATCCAAGGTCTACTGTTTTGCGTGCAAACACAAGGAACAAATCGCGTAGGCTACCGAAACAGCGAACAATTTTGAGCTAAGGAAGTTTTTACGCCCTTAAAATGGTGGCTTCTTGTATGGCTCCCGGTTGTAGGCTACTAACCGGGGAATCGTCAAAGGGGTATCCTTTCATCGTTTACCTCTGAATAATGACGACAAGCTGAAGAAATGAATCTCGACGATGAAACTCAAAGACCCACCTGTAAACAAGCACTGCCGTGTGTGCAGCAATCATTTTCTGGCCAGCGATTCCTAACGTGATCTGCAGGCAGAGCTACAAGGCCCCACGTCCAAACACCTGCTCATCCCTGAAGCTGTTCCTTCTGTCTTTGATTTTTCAAGATATGTGAAAGCCACTGTCAATGCAGTATACCAAGACCTTCTTTAACTTTACAGGCCTGGAAGCGGTTGTCGCTCATGAGGATTGCGCAATCCTCAGAGGCTTACTGTTCAGAACGCTTGTTCAATGCGAATCACGCTTGCGCGGTTTGCAATGCTAGTTGTGCCAGACAGGGTTGCCGGTTCAGTTTGTTTTTATTTCTGACCATGATAACGAAACACAAGACATGCCAATTATAGCAGAGGTCTATTAAAAATAAAAACTTTTTCAAGACAAAATGCTGAAATATGGCTTTTTTAAAGCGTTTGGATGAAAAAATTACGGCTTGGCTTTTTTCTAAAACTTGCTAAACTAAAAGTTTCGATTTTAATTTGATCTGATTCTGATTATGACCTAATTTTGATCTGGCAGCTGTTCTACCAGACAATGGCAACGTTTTGAAGAGCTAAATATTCAGTAGAGTGTACTGTGTAGACCAGTTGTTTGAAAGATCGAAGTTTTTGTGTGGAGTTTTCAGAATTCATTTTAAGTTTAAACTAATGGCGAAATGAAAGGGTAGGCTGCTGTAGTTTACCAGTAGCCTTTGATTACATTATTGAAAGTGGTGAAACAGTAATCTTGTTTTGTTAGTTGATTTGCATTTTCGACTCACAGTTTGCATGTTTTTGTACTGTCTGGTGATGCACTGATAATGTTAGCTTTATGGGCAACCTACAAATAGTTTTTTAAAACATGCAGGGTCAAGGTATTGAGCATTTTTGCTCAGCTTGTTTGTGCTAAAGTTAAGTTATAAGTTTGTACTTGGGGGTGTGATTATAAACTAGGCGTGTGATACTGCAGTTCAAAAGTAACCATCGGCTGTTGGGAAAGGTTAAAACAGTGAATTTTTAGGAGTGTTTTGCCAAGACCTTTTTTTATAGCTACATTTTTTGGTACTATATCAAGGTACGGTAGCTTTATTGAAGCTGGCATGCAAAAATACTGAATAAGTTGTAACCAAACTAGAAATAATATCCGTAGAAAGTAGAAACATTGTCATGTGACTTTCTTTGTTGGCTTGGCCTGTAGGCTGGTTATCGTACTAATCCCAATTTTGAAGTGGAAAATAGTGAAATTTTGGTTATGATGGTGGTAGCCACTTCTAATAACATCTTTTGTTTCTAACTAGGCTATGTATTTTAGGAATTTTCTGAAACTTTATCGTCATTAAAACAACGCATAACTTTAATAAAGGCTGTCACATTATGGTCAACAAGTGCTGTGTCCCAGGATGTTCTTCGAACTATGACAGCAGCCACGAGGGAGGGCATGTAAAATGTTTCCGCTTTCCGAAAAATGATTTCTTAAGCTCATTATGGTTGAGAAAAATTCCCAGAAGCAATTTGAAAGTGTCAAAACACACTGTGGTTTGTATAAAACATTTCAATGACAATGATGTCATAAAAAGTGATACAATTCCTGGTAAAAATGGGGAGCCAGATATTGTTCTTCCAAGAAAATGTTTTAAACTGCAAGATGGTGCTGTCCCAACTATTTTTCCCAATTTACCAGCATACCTCAGTGAAATACCAGGCAATAGCCGATCTAGCCCAAGCAAACGGCGTAAAAAACATGAAGACTGGCATAATCAACAACAGGAAGGTTTTTTGAACAATGATAAAATTCTGTCCTTTTCAACTTTCAAAGAAGAAGTTGCAAATAAAGTAAAAGAAATGAATAGCCATGTTGTTGTCAACATACAAGAGCACTCTATCATGATTTTTACTATTCCTTCACACAATCCTGACCTTTGGCCTGAGTTGGATTTTGCTGTTTGTATAGATGAATCTTTTTTGGTTACTGCATGGAAAAGCAAAATTAAAATATTGATGAAAGATCTTGAGTGGCTTAACCTTCAACAAAGCAGGTTGGCTCTCTGGAGCCAGCTTCAGAACTTAATTACTCGTTTCACCAGCGCTGAAAATCTGCAATCTGTGGTGTCTGACAAAACCATTGTAGAGCACGTGGAACAAGTTCTACAGCACATTGCTTGTGACACTGTTAAAGATAAACTGAACTTTTTGTTGGATCAGGTACGTTTGAGTGTTTGTCCTCCCTGTCAAAGACGATTTTCGACCGACACCATGATTGCTGCTTTTACCCTACATTTTTTATCGCCAAATGGATATGTATATGTTAGAGACACTCTTTTAACTTTGCCAAGTTGTAGGTGGCTACGTAATCTTACTTCAAGTCTTGCTGCTGGCACCAGCTCTGAAAATAAAACTTATTTAAAAAACAAGGCAAAATATCTACAGCAAAAAGAGTTGCTAGTCAACCTGCTTATCGACGAAATCCATGTTAAGCCTTGTTTGACTTTCAAGAATGATAGAATATTAGGATGCGATGATTCTAGCCAGATTGCATCCAGTGTGCACTCGTTTATGATTACATCCTTATGCTCTTCTAACAAAGATGTAGTTACTTTGTTACCAGCCAAAACCATGTCAGCTGAAAAATTAGCTGAAGCAACAAAGACAGTCTTGTTAAATTTGCACCATGCTGGCTACACTGTTGTTAGCATCATTTCTGATGGAAATAGAATAAATAAAAAGCTCTTCACTTTGTTGTCAGGTTGCCAGAGCTTTTCTGAATTAGGCCCTTACATTCTTAACCCATGTGATCCATCACAAAAGATCTTTCTTCTGTTTGATTCAGTGCATATTCTTAAGTGCTTGCGAAACAATTGGCTAAACTTGAAAAACTACAAAAGAACTTTCTGCTTTCCCCACTTTCAAGAAAATGGAAAAACGTTGTATGCCTCTTTTAGCGATCTAGAGGAAGTTTTTTCGCGGGAGTTGCAAAGTACATTGAAAAAGGCGCCCTCACTCACTTGGAAAGCACTACACCCCTCTCTTTTGAAAGGCAGAATGTTACACTCGCTCTTCACATTTTTAGTGAGAACAATGCAGCAGCATTGCAGTGCTTTGGTCCAGGAGATTCCATTCTGGAGAATTGGGAAGGAACTGCCACTTTCATCTCCACCATATGCAAGTGGTGGTCAATAGTTAATGTCCAACACCCCTACAAAGGGCGAAACACACGGAATGTGGATGCAATGCCGATATGCAGGATTGATGATGAGAAACTTAAATTTCTTTTGAGCCTTGCAGAGTGGCTGCAGAAATGGAACGAAACATGTGCCATAACAAAGGAGGGATTTTTAACAAGAGACACATACATGGCTTTCCGCCATACCCTTGTTGCTCTTGTCAGCTTAGTTAAATTTCTTCTGGAAGAGCACAACTTTCAGTTTGTATTGACTGGGAAATTTCAAACCGACAAGCTAGAAAGCCGCTTTGGACAATACCGTCAGCTGTCCGGCTGCAACCGTTTGGTTTCCATTCAAGAGATTGTTGAAAGCGAGCGGAAGCTTAAAATTAAGTCATTGTTGCAGCTCCATTCCAAAAGCGGTGACATTCCTGTTACAGCCTATCTCTCTGAGTTTTCAGATACTCCAGCACTGCAACAAAGTTGTGCACTTGCTTGTTCCATGATTTCCAGCTTTCCTTTTGAAAAAATAACTGCAACACTAGATGAGAGCACTTTACCTGTGTTGCTATACATCACAGGATATGCTGGAAAAAGGTTGCAGCCAAAGTCGCTTGTTCACGATGCAAACAATGGTTGGTTGATGGCAAAAACAGACCGATGGATATTGAAGTTGATGATGCTTTGTTTCAGTATTTTGACATTCTCAACAGAGGTGGCTTAACGTATCCATCAGCCTCTCTGACATCTTCCAAGCTGCTTACAGTGTTTTTAATGTTTGCATTGCTCCCGAGTTTGAACATCAATTTTTAAAGGTGACTAGTCAAAAATACACATTTTTGACCATCAATAAAAACTACTGGCAGACTTGTGAATTTTTAACGTTTCCTGAATGTTCGGTTTGTAAAGCTGACAGACAATCTCTTGCCTTAAAGTGTTTGAACACTTTTGCAAATATTTTACTGAACAATTACACAAAATCAAAAAACGACAAAATCCGGTATTCCGCTGTTTTATCTCAACGGGCAGCTAAGTTTTAATTTTGTTTAACACATTAATTACTCAGGTAACTTTGATATGATTGTGACAAAGAGCGCATGCATGCATTTAAATCATTTGTTGATTTTTTTTCGCTCATAGTGTGTTGTGTTTGGTAAGTCTCATGCAAAGGTGCTAGACTTTGATTTTATTCTAAAATTTATATAACCACGAAATGGTTGTTGACAAGCTGTTAATGTTGCCTGTTATTTTGTGCGGCTGCTATTAATATGAGTAATCTCAAAAAGTATGATACATTTTGTTATAGTTTAGTAGTTATTTGCTCTTTATTTTTTGAGTTTTGTTGAATTTTTTCATAGATTAATGTGAGCACTGAGCATGCCTTCTCCATACAGTTTTTTTTATTATTAATACAGCTGTTTACCTAGCTGCAAAACTTCAGTGAATATATGTTGTGCATTGTAATTTATCCACAAGTACATTTCAATTGCATGAAAGAATTTAAAAGAAAAGTGGATTCGATATGAGCATTAGTTTTAATACCAGCAGTTTAATTTCAATGCGCTAAGACGTAAACGTCTGATACGCTGTTGAACGTATCGCTAGTTTGTGCCAGCCTCTCAACGACGCCATCTTGAATTCGCTTCCAGGCCTGTAAGTTAAAGAAGGTCTTGAGTATACCCACAAAACTCGATCGACCTAGGTACAGGTCTGTGAGTACGATCGGGCGTTTGGATCGAATAGCAAAGCGAGAAAAGAACAAGACTTTGAAACAGGTCAGTAGGACAGTAAAACGTTGGCAGGGTAGGCAACTCTGAATACATAGGCTACTTTTAGTTGATATGATGATGTTCGCCCTTCGTTTCCGATAGTTGATATAAACCACTTGGTTCAAGCAAATTATTTTCCTGCATTTTTTTCAATGCAAATTTTCCATCCGACTGCTGTCCGAACTGGTGTTGTCAGAGCACGAATCAGAATGATGTTCTTCGCTGTCAAGTCGCCGTCTTTTTGGTTCAAAGAGAAATCCTTGTCTAGTTTCAGACATCTTGTTTGTGCTGATCTTCTATTACTCAATACATGCTCAATTACTCAATATACAATGACATATGCGACGTTTCTAAGGCAAATGCGTGAAGCTGTTTACTTGGCCGCCCACCGATGACGTTACAAGACACATAGCGCCATCAGGTGGCCGATTTTCATTTGGTTATATCTCCCAAACAAAAAGGTATCTCAAAATTTTTTTTCAAAAAATATAATACTTAAACACTAATGAATCACCAAAAAAAATTTAAGTTTTCATTTCAGGTCCCCTTAAATTTGCACCAGAAGAACGTATATGATGTTAAATTGTTATTTAATCCTCTGATTTATCATCTGATTTCCGCAATCCAATTTGCATTTTATTTACTGTTCTATTTATTGTATTGAGCAAACAATTTTTTTTCTGTTTTACACTAAAAATGTGAAGCGCTCACCAAATACACAGAGCTGATGTCATGCTGCCAGAAATCTTTGATTATTCTCAGCGCTTCGGGCACCCGACAATTATTCAAAGCATTGTTGCAATCTGTCACCACGTGAGCGAGCCGGCTTCGGATCCACAAGTCCGCTGTCGTCATTTCCTTTTTATCGACCTTGTCCATCGTCTGTGAATGTAAGTTTGTTTATTTATGAATTCACTACAATTACACGTTTAGACGAGATGAAAAAAGTCTTTAGAAAATGATCAAGTAAAATCCAACAACTTTTGAAGATTTTGACTTGAAAAAGTCTTGTAGGTCGAGGAATGAAATGTAATGTTTCTTCAACATGCCTCTGTCTGCGCAAAAGCAGGTAGTATCTACTCCGCAACTTAATGGAGTCAGATTTAGTAAATTGAGAGAGCAGGAGATTTGGGGAAAGTATGTTGAATCGAAACCTAAATATTTATACCAGCGAAATGAAATCACTATCAGAGTAATGTAGTTTCGGGAGAGAATTCGCTTTTTTTGTACCACAGACAGGCAAGGCACAACAACACAACAGGGTTGAGTATTTAAAGAAAACGTTTTACAAGTTTACAAACAGGTTTAACAGCCGAATGTTTTCGGCTTAACATAAGCCCTGATCAGGAATCTGAAAATATTTGTAACAAATGCAATGAATTTCAACATCTCAAACGTATCTAGCTAATTTTTTACAGTACGTTTCACGTCACCAGTGGGAACTTCAGTTGGTTCTCAATAGCTTTGCTAATTATTGCTCTTGGCATTGAATATTCATTTCAATTTCGCAATCAATGCCATTGTTGCATTGTTATACCAGATATAAAACAATTATGAAGTAACGACAGATAAAAAAACAACACTATGGTTTTAACTGTACACTTTTCGCTGGTCACCAAAATTTTGCATTGAAAAAAGATGACATTACACGCAGAGCCTTTCAGCACTGCCGAGTGTTACCTCTCATAATCATCACACCTGCAACAATTTCTCTGAATCTTTGAAAGCATACAGATCCAAAAATATAAAAACGTTCCACACTTTGTTGCAGAAGGTCCGGCCTTTGAAAGCCAGGTCTACCTCATACTTGATGCTTTGTGTCTAAAAATAAAAGTAATAGGATTTGGTGAAAATACACGACACTTTCATAACCATCCGGTTTATGAGCAGATTCTTTTAAAGCGACCGTTCCACAATAACTATCCTATGACTTGCAGTTATTTTAGAATTTGATAAACGTTCAACATCGTTGTTTTGTCTAAACATTGAATAGATAAGTGAGCTATAAAATCTAAGTTGCTCGAGAAAAGATAGAACAATATCTCATTGTGTGACAACAATGGGCTTGTATTAAGTGAACAGGTTCAATGTTGTGACAATGTAAGTGTATGCAGAGGCATTTTAAAGAAACTTTGCATTTACCTGAAATTTTGAGAAAAGAATTAAATTTCAAACTTTCGTTCTAAAATTACTGAACGTAATTTGTCTCTCATTAATGTACCAACAAACAAAACCGATAGAAAAACTTGCATTAAAAAAAAAAATTACAGTGAGTATAATTCGGAAATAGAAACGGTGCAGAATATTATTGAATTTATTGTATAATGATGTATAAGCTCAAATGCATTAAAACATGAATTAATACAACGCTTAATTTTAGTTAGAGAATCTGCAGTAACTATTTTCGCAAAACAAGGAACTAACATGCCACACAGTTCAAAAGGAAATTGTTTTAAAACAAAATTCACAACGTACATCTGAACTGTGACTCAACAAGGACATCCTCAGCGCATCCGCTCCACACACAGGGATCTCTCCGCTCCTCTCAGAGTAAAATTCCTTGACAATGTTTTCAGTGTCCCTGGAGTTAAGGTCGTAATCTTTTAACGTCTCCACGCGCTCCTGAGCAGAGACTGGACAATTAGTGACTATCAATATTTGAGCACATGGCTAAACCCCAAACAGCAAATCAACCGCTTTTTACATGTATTTAACGTTAGTAGACGTTGAATCAGTACAAAAAGCTGTTGATTTGCTGTCTGGGAGCATACAACCTGGCACAGCTAGTTAGTAGTTACACAAGAGTACTGCACTTGGGTGCGGTGAAGCTGCCTTGCAAAAGCATTGGGTGCTAATTGCAAAGCATGTCGAAAACATGCACCAAGTTGCGAGAGATACATCAAGAAATAAAAACACTTCTGTTATTACAGTCATGTTTTCTCCTTGGCTTTCAATGTGAAACAAATTCGAAATCAGTTGAGATAGGTTTTTAAAATTTAAGCCATGACCGGAAACACCAACAATTATTTGAAATGATAATGAAATTCGCGTAATATTGAACTTGTTTGCAAAAAGCTGCTTACAATGCATAAAGCTAGGAATGAAACGAACTTTGTATTCGTAGATACAACGCTAAGTAAAGTAGATTTTTGACCTTAAACAATCCCATAATCTTAAATGGCATCACTTTGACGTTAAAAACGATACAAAGTAATAAGTGAAGACTGTTTTTAAAATAAGCGACTTTAATTTCTCAAGGTTATCCAGTCTCACGTTCATTGTGGTTCCGTCAATGATCTGAAGTGGGTCGATGACGTTACCCACAGACTTGCTCATCTTCCTGTTATATTTGTCACGGACCAGGGGATGGAACATGATACTACGGAACGGAACCTAAAGGAATGGGATTTTGATTGGCATTGTGGGATATCCCAGCAGAAAAGCAGTCTTTTTAAACATTGAATCAACGTTTGGTGACTGGGTTTGAACAGTTTCATGTTCCATTTTTTTTTTTACTTTTTTTTAGTTTTACTTTCCTAAGGTGGCAACCGACCAAAGGCCACGTCATGTCCTGGTCCTTCACACCAAAGAGAACTTAAGTACAAATCTTACATTGTAAACTATCAACTCAGTTTAAATGAGCAACAAAAGTTTTCATTGAAGTCATCCTTGTTTCAGCTAATCAGACCAACCCTTCGTACCTGTCCTGTAAGCTTCATCCCCAGCATCGTCATCCTGGCCACCCAGAAGAATATCAGGTCGCTACCAGTTTCCATCAGGCTGAGGGGGAAGTACCTAGAAAAACAGAATACTTCTATGCAGAGTTGACATTTAACTGATCTCGGGCTAACACTGAGGCCAGGATTGTTCGAGCAGTGGTGGCTTCTCGCTTCAGAACAAAGTTGGTTTGGCGACTCTCGTAAGCCGACGTCAAGTCTGGGCGTTTACTGTACAACCGGCGAGGAGAAGGTTTACAACCAGTCTATCGACTGGCCAGGAAATAGTCGCAAAATACTTATCGATTTTTTTCATTGTGTTATTAACAATAGAGGAAAGCTGCCAAAAGGGGTCATAATAATGAAGTGAACGAAGCACTTTTGTGTTTCAAATCGTAGTTCGACAACTATTACGTTCCTTTGGATACATTATTCACGTTCAACCAAAGAAAACTAGTCAACGTGTTCTTAAGATGAGTGTAAATCTACCATTGTATTCTCTCAGCTAAAACTTTACGCGGAGAGGCTTATTTCATGTTTTATTTCTACAGTTGTAGCATTTAAAATCTAAAACTCAGCATCGTAAATTCAAAATTTAAGCACGAACTTTTTCATCTCTTCCGTTTCCTTGGGCCAACCTAAGGAAGCAAAAGGATAGAGAGCTGAAGAAAACCAAGTGTCCAAAACATCTTCATCTTGCTTCAAAACAAGATTGGATTCCTTGCTGTTAGGAAGCTTCGATTTCGCTTCTGCCCAGGCTTCAGACTCGCTTCGTGCCGACACCCAGCGGCTTTCTCTGATGAAACCAATTGAAATCGTCGCATTATGACAACTAGTTTACGCAACAGTTCGTCTCGTTGTTTGGAAACTTTTGAATGAGCAAAAATATTCAAATTATTCTCTTCTAAAGATGTCGGTTACCAAATAAGGCTAAAAATACTATACAACGACAAACGCGGCGACGATTCAAAGCGGTATAGAAACGTATGAAAAATAATGGTGCTTTAAAATCCCAGACAGCAAAATCCTTCATTTTTACATAAATTCAACATCTGCAGACGTTAAATCAATGTAGAAAAGACAGATTTTGCTGTCAGGGATAAAGGTTAACTTTTTTTCAAAACGTGGAAAAGACATAAAGTGACTAAACTTCAAACTTACCCCGTCGCCTTGTCATGTACGTGGAACGCTGGTATTTTGTGGCCCCACCATATCTGTCGTGATATGCACCAATCCCCGGTTGTGGTCAGCCAGTGCTTCCACTGCTTTTCAAACTGCGATTTCTGGAGCAAGTTAATTTGATCGCTCTCTACTGCTTCTAGTGCTTGTTTCGTCATGTCGGCAACGCTGCGTGAAATGACAATTGACACGAAAGTATAGAGTTGGCGCGAAAACAAATTCTGTCACGATAAAAAACTGACATTTCATGCACGTGTTGACGTTGAAGTCCGAAAGAAAAACTCACGATCTTTGTGAAATGATTACTAGTATTTCAAACTTTAACAGAACTTTCAAACTGCGGATTTCGGTTACCAAACCTACATTATGAATAGCTAAAAGTCAATATCCTGAGCCGATAAAAATCTCAAAAATGAAAAGCGTTCGAAAAAGTAGGTATTCAAGTGAAGTTACTGTCAAGGTGATGCCAACACCAATAATAACCATGAGGAGTTGCAGCTTTCGTCCTAAGTGTTATTATCAACAATAAAGTCATCAGATAAAACAAGACAACCCAGCTTAAACTTACTTCACAAACCACTGCTCTTTTACCATGGGCTCGACAATGTCTCCGGTCCTGCTGCACATTCTTAGGACGCTCTTGTGCGGCTCTGAACCCCTAGACAAGTGAAAGAAGAAATGCAAAATCATAAACAATAACTTACTATCCTGCAACCTCGGAAAATTATGTTCGACCGATATGGATTGAATCAAAATGAAATCATTCTAGAAAGCATCAACTAGCTACGGAGACGTACACTGCAGTGACCAGAAAGTACAAAATTTCGATCCAATTTGAAACCAAATTTAGCCTGACTTTTCAAATAATACAAACGATTCGCAACATGTATGCAAAAGTATGTTTTCGCCGAAGTTTACAATACAGCTGTAAATAGTTATTTAAATAAATCAATTTCATGCTCAACGAGACACACAACCAACACTAAATTCCATCTTATACTTATAGTTGATCAAGGCGCCCATTCCATCGATATGCTACACAACTTGTGGATAAGAACTTCAGCTGCATGCAAACATGGACCCAAGAATGGAACGAGCTGCCACATATCCCTCCCCAGTTTTCAGTTATGCCAGCACTCTCCATCCCTCCTGGAGCAGACCTCTCAAGAAAGGCAAGGGTCACATTGAACAGGATCAGATGTGACGTTGGCTGTACTGGAGCTAATTTGTTTAGGTGGGGGTTGCATAATTCGCCGATATGTGTCTGCGGAGCGGTAGAACAAACAATGCAACACATACTCCACGAATGTCCCATCTTACGACCCCCAAGTGGAATCACTGGTATTCGACAACTGGACCCAACTACCGTATCTTGGCTGCACGAGGAGGCATTGCCAATCTAAGCTACTGCAAGTCAAACGAGAGAAGAAGAAGAAGTTGATGACATAACATGTTGCTTTACTTGGTCTAATTTTTTTTATTTACAATTATAGTGGGAAAAGCAATTTAAAGGCTTTCGACGCTTCAAAGCCAAGTAAAACTATACGATTCAGAACATCAGAAAGCACTGAAGGATTTTACCTGTACAAATCCATAGCACGCAGCTGCGCCAACAAGACGTCTCGGGCGGCAAACCGCGGGACGCCATTCAAGTAATCGTACTTGGAGACTGTCACACGGGGAGGGAGAGAAGGCTTTTCGTAACTGATATGGCCAGAGAAGTCAATCGTGCTTTCAACAGGCAACCCGTGACGCTGTCCGATCTCAAAGTCAGTGAAGTCGTGCGCTGGAGTGACCTTCAAGGCGCCTGCATCGATTGAAAAGCAAAATATTTAGCTTAAGATGAAGGTGGTTTAAAAAGAACAAAAAAGGTTGTTTAGTCGTACTGTTAACTAGTTATGCATTTCAGTAAAACATATTCAACAAACCGCTTTCGAGTAAAGACTTACGTCAGTGGCTCTGGTCGTTCGATTTAGCAGAAGCATTACGTATAGATGGCAAAGCGCGGATCATGGCTACAATTTGCCTACAAACACTGTTTAAGTGTGCCACATAATTGTTTTTTTTTTACTTTTTAACTGCAATTGTAGTTCTGGTAACATCAGATTGCAACACGTTGTTCTGTTTTGTAAAAAAGTCCAAAAAAAGTTATTTGCTTTAAAAAGTGATAGAGCATTTTTGGTAGAACACAAGAAACATGAATGGGTCAAGAGGCAAAGCAACTAAGTCACCTGTCCCGAGGTTCATGTCCACTGCTGTGTCGGCTATGATAGGTATCTTCTTACCAAATCGTATTGGGTGGAGGAGCCTTTGTCCTATTATAGACGAGTACCTACAGTGAGTAAAGTATATAAAAAATACTGTTTTTAAGTAAATCCAATTTCTGTTGATTTAAGAAACAAAATTTCGATAAAAGGTCCAACGGTCCATGTAGTGGATAAAAACTGACCGGTTTCAATGAAGCCATACGGAAAACAAATAAACACCTAAAACATTAACCATACTAGCAAATGTCAAGTACTTAATTCTCCAATATGTGCTGTTATCCGTTGCTAAGTAATTTATTCCAAGCATTGCTTGTATTAGAGCAACTTAAATTAGTTTTCTGGTGGTTGATGTTGTTTTGCCTGATAAAACGTTCGCAATTTTGTTGTTTACTGTAATGAACCGTGTATTTCTTGGTCATGCCAACTCATGGTTTATTAAATCCATGCCTTTGCCAAAATTGTGCTGCAATCAAACTGCTTCAAATTATCAACAAAACAATACCACAAATGCTTCACCATCTATTAGTGACGTAGTCGTAGTGCACAAGTGAAAGTTCTCATTCTGACAACACCTTCAAGGCAAAGTAGTAACAAAAAATTATACCACCAGCTACCTTGGGTCGTCTGGATGCACAGCCACTGCCTCATCGCCCAAAATAGTCTCCAATCTGGTAGTAGCCACCACAATTTCGGAAATATCACCTGGAGAAACAGATTGTTATTTGAATTAGTTAAAGAAAGTTATCATTCAATTTGCTGTGACCTAACCATTTTTTGCGGCTTAAGGCCGTTAGTTTTCGCAAAAAAATCATGTGTACAACTTAAATAAACGTATCATGTATGATTGTATGTACATTGTACAATGTACCGTACATATAAGAAACAAAACAGTTGCTATACATATCGTGAAAAGTACGAGATTCTGAACGTACCATCATCGTGCATCCCCTAACCAATCGCATATTTAGGCGTTTAAGTATATATAGATTTCTCGGCAAGGCAAGTAGGGTCGGGTGCAAGACACAGTAGATTAGAAACACTGTGTGAAGAATGAAACGCCGCCATAAATTTCTCACAAGGCGACAACTGAGAAATAAAACGCAAAAGTAGTGCAAGTACGACGTAGCAACTAGTTGAACTTTACCCCGTAAATCTTTTGAACCACTTACCTACAGGATTTTCTAGTTTGTATGCAAACTTATGCATCATGCCAAATTGAACAGGACTTTTATAACCGGGTGGGGATAAGACCGTAGGCTTGTCAATCTCTTTCGACTCTACTTCTAAGTCTGACAGAGTAGACTGTAGGTAACAGCACCAGTTAACACATTTGTTGTCGCGGTAAATGAGACCTTCGTTGAAAAGACTGAAAATAAAAACCCAAAAACAGAGTAATACTACTTCAAATAGACTGAGTTTAGATAAAACAAACCAATGTCATGCAACGACTGTAATACAGATTGAATGACAAAACGATATCCATGGCTACGTCAAGAGATGTTTATTCTTTCACTGACGTTTTGGGAATCGCGTTAGTGAGCAATGATGTCATCGCATTTAGATGCATCTTAAAGATGCCAACGACAGAAAGAAGTGGAGACTGGAGAAGTCACTGCTGACATCTGGTAAAGCCCTGATGATCCAGGATAAAGACCAGGCTCCTTTGAACCAAAATGGAGTCGCATCTTAGAAGTTAGCAACAAACATTTTAATTTTTAAGTTCATATAAGCGTTACTAGATTCTAGTTAAACAATAGTATTGCTATCGAAATCTATGAGCTAATACTCCAATATGCGAAATACGGGTCTGCTACTATTCGGCTAGTCCGATTCGGCTGGTCCGATTCGGCTAGTCCGATTCGGCTAGTCCGATTCGGCTGCAGTCTTTTTTCGGCTGGTTCGTTGGATTTACTTAAGGATTTTGTTGGATTACAGAAGGATTATGGTTGGATTTTCACAAATTTTCCGAATAGGGAACTACCCGAGAAAGACTGTACCCGAATACGACTTTGCTTATTGAGCACTGAAAAAGATAGATTGGCGAGTTGGTGTGCCCCGGTTAGCCATTAAACGATGAACGTGGAGCATCTTGCTCAGACGCAATGAGTATATATAATGTCGGAATGGCCCAATTCGGTGAGTCCGATTCGGTGAGTCCGATTCGGTGAGTCCGATTCGGTGAGTTCCCTATTCGGTGAGAGCCTTTTTCGGTGAGAGCCCTATTCGGTGATTTTTTTTTTAAATTATTGCGCGCCGTAGCCTAATTATCATTGCCGTTATAAGGTTAGGGGATAGGGGTTAGGGGGTTTTTGGGTTTTTTTGGGGTTTGGGGGTTTTTGGGGGTTGGGTTTTTTGGGGGTTTGGGTTTTTTGGGGGGTTTGGGGTTTTTTGGGAGTTTTGGGGTTTTTTGGGGGTTTGGGTTTTTGGGGTTTGGGTTTTTGGGTTTGGGGTTTTGGGGTTAGGGGTTTTAATTTGGCTACAGTACCCGATAATTTTCAAAAAAAATTCAAAAAAATTACCAAATAGGGCTCTCACCGAAAAAAGCTCTCACCGAAAAAGGCTCTCACCGAAAAAGGCTCTCACCGAATCGGACTCACCGAATCGGACTCACCGAATAGTAGCAGACCCATATAATGTATTGAACACTGCAGCTTTTGGTTCGCAGCTCAATGCCCTTGTCAGTTTTGACAGAGCTACCATTAAACTCAATGCAACAAGTGTATCTCTTGCATCGGTTTTCTGACAATGCCCTGAAGACGACACTCTCTGGCTCTTGCTGAAGCAATTCCTTATCGATTTACCAGTAGTACCTTTATAGCAAAGCGATCAACTACGAGACTACGAGTACTAGTATATGTCCCTTACCGAATGAAGGCTTCTTCTACGGCGTGTGTATATTTCTCATCCAAAGTAAAAACCGATCTCTCCCAGTCCAGTGAAGCACCCAGTCTTCTGAGTTGCTGATGTATGTCAATTCCTTTACTGAATGAAAAGTTCATGATAGCTTCAAAAAACATGTACAGCAAAGCAACTGAAATCAATTACAACCAACCACATCTTCAAAAAATTTCGAAAGTGAAAGTGATACCTAGAAATTATGGGAAACCTCTTTCCAGAAAGAATGAATTGTGGTTGCATTTTTGCAATTTGAGGTCTAGACATCTCAATAAGATTGCTTAACTAAATATTGTGTTAAAAATCAGTTTTAATTAAACAAAAAGCTATCCGGTTATGGTAACCACTAAAATTCAATAACCATTTAATTTTAAATCAATCTTATTGGTTAGGCCCATCAAACTTGATTTTTATTTGTTTGGTTGCATCCTACAATACATGGATCTTAATAAAATTTATGATCTGCAATTCCCCCAACATCGAGAAGGCAGAAGAAAAATTTAAAGACATCAGAACGACTTTATTTGTTAATTGAATTTAAGAAAGTTCCAAGCATTTCACTAAGTAACATGACTTCAATTAGTTTTTACTATGACTGTATGACACACTGCACTTTCGAAAGACATAAAATGATTTTGTTGAAATTATTACCTAAAACATAGCTAATTACGCAGAGCAGGGACAACATTAACTCGACCTGTTATCAGACGTGTTCAAATGGCCACGCCCTTCACTAGTTTTGAAATTTTATATAGAAGGAATTTTTCTAAAACGCTGATATTTCTTGACTTTTACTTTTTATCATTTGAGCATCGTTTAAACCTAATTTGGTTATTTTTGGAACACTATGTGGTTCACAATAAGCATTTTGTCACAGGTTGTTCAGAAATTTTGTGTAATAAACTAGAGTTATTTCAACCAGAAATTCAATCTGCCAACGTTGAATCAATGTGAAAAAAATGATTTGCTGGCTGGGATCGCTACAACTATTTTATGCTTTCATTCATCTTGATTTGTCATGAGAGATACTGCGATGCTAAGCAGCCATGACCACCTGCGGAGAAGCAATTCATCACAATAACCTCAAAACCGCTTGATGTAGTATGAATATGAAAAATACTGCATTTATTGCAGGAAAAAATAATTAGTTTCAAAATATTGTTGTTGAATGTTCACAAATCATTAAAATTAAAATTCGAACGAACAAAATCGGACATAAAATGCCTAAATGCCAGCAAAATTTGCGTTTTTAGAGCTTTTTTGCAACATATGTTTTCAGAATGCACAAACTAAACATTTGTTTTGAAAACAAATAATTAAAATATAAAATAAAAGCATTTGACTATGTGCATGCCGATTTTCACAAATGTGCGATATTTAGCGGCTGAGTTATAAACCAATAATCAGGGCGTGGCCAAATGGTCACGTCTCGTGCTTTTCGCGCGTCTTTGAGACGAATACCAGGTAGGGTTAAATAAATAATAAAGAATAGGTTACTAAAACGCACAAATATACTGGAGTGGGGCATACGAGGGAAAAACTGCTCCACAAAACCTGCACAGTGCACATTACAAAACAAAACTCAGTGATGATTACAGAAAACAGAATTGGCGACAAGTATTATATATATACTGTACTTCCAAAAGCTTTCCTTTTATTAAAATATATTCTTTATAGAAAGTCTTCAAGCATTGCTTACAACAAAACATATGGTAGTAACTTAAAACACAAATTACAAAAAGTCGGTTCTACCTTTGCTTCCATTCCCAGACAGCTTCTTTAAACTTTTCAGGTCCAAGATCCTGCCTGGTTTCACCATATTGCTTCTCAATAAATTTCTCAACCATTACCTGAGTGGCTATCCCAGCATGGTCGCTACCTGGTATCCACACAACATCATGACCCAACATAGTCTTCCTGAGAAAGCGACAAAAAACGAGTGAGACTGACCACTGAAATCTGACATGATCAGTTGATCACACAGTGTGTATGAATCAACAAACAAGATTGAAGAAATTCAAGCTTATCACTGTTTATTAAGGTATGTAAATAGTAAAAAAAATACTTGAGGCTCACCACTTGTTACATTTTTGCTAAGAAACTGTTAGTCATTGAGATAAGGTCTGGTCACTTCAAAATAAAAACACAAACACTCTTGACACCTAATTTCTTTGCAATAACATTAAAACTATTGTCCTTTAACATGACTTACCACCTAACCAGAGAGTCTTCAAGTGCTACAGTTAAAGCATGTCCTATATGCAATTTTCCTGTCACGTTTGGAGGTGGTATTACCAAGCTAAATGTGGATGGATGAGCTAGCTTAGATTGACTTTTTTTCTTTAATTTTTCAGGAGTAAAATATCCTTGCTGTTCCCACCACTTGTACCAGTGCGCTTCAACAAACTTAGGACTGTATTTGTTTGGCAGAGGAAAGGAAGTATCTGAACCCATCATAAAATTCAATGTAAATTACGATTTATCTGCTAGAATATATATGATATGGAGCACAATAAACATCGATGCCAAGTACGTCACTTTTAAATGCAGTAGAATTCACCTGTAGTGACATCAGAAAAGACTGATTCTATTTTATTCATAAGTTCTTTTTTTAGCATAAAATGTATATATGCGGTATATGGTATAGAGATGGAAAGAGAAATTACCATGTTCAAAAGTACACTTTCTCGATAGCTGAGCCTAAAGTAACCAGATGCAAAAAATTACATTGTTTCTGAATTGATCTTCTGTTCATTGGTTTCCCCAGTGTACAACTTAATAATGTTGCAAATATGAAAACTGCTAAAAGCTATGCATATATAAACGGAAACAGTCCTTTTATCAATGGTCAAAATGCCACCATATAATTATACTCGCGTATAGGTCGATTTCGTGTATGTCGATTGTCGAACCTCTACTTTTGAGCTGAAAAACGGTGATATTTCCTTCTCTCATGTATATATATGTCGAATAGCTTATTCCCAACACTACCATTTGATGGTTCATCTAAGTATTGGCATTGACATACGATGAGGAAATTTCAAAGTAGAGCATAGACTAACTTTCGCTCCTGGAATAGTCACATAACACTATTCACGGCAAACCAGCTAAATCAGACGGATCGCGCTATTTAACAAGGTCTTCCCGCTGTGAGATCAATGATGATTCAACAGAACACATTGTTTTGTTATCAGACACACACGAATTGAAATCCGCTCATTAACACATGAAAATTAGCACTTGGCCTTCCTGCATTTAATGGTCTTGGTCGCAGATATAGCCTGCATTAACAAGTTAACGACGTCTCTTACCGCTATTATCACCTAGCCAACCTGACGTCATTATTTTATGCATCTGCTAAGGCTTGACATCGACTTCAACGATCATGGAATGTTAGGTACGTAATAAGAACGATTATATATATCCTACACAAAAAAATAAAACAAAACTGATCGCTTAAAACAGATCTTTTTGCTGTTTTGTCTCGTGAGCTTTGCATATTGCCAAGTGTATATATTAGGGTGCATAGGCGCCTAACTATTTTTTTGACCGTGGGGGCGAAAGCGTGTTTCATCAGCAGCAACGTAAATTCAGCAAAATGTCACGCAGATCGATGACGTAATTATGCCGTCACACTAGGATTGCTTTTATTGCCACACTCGGAGTTATCGCTACGTTCGACCTATCGTTAATTATTATAAACAAAACTCGATCACTTCGGTTAAGCAAACACATGCCATGCGTCTGCTAGCGGTTGATGGACTGCGACTCTTTAAGCTAAGCACAACATAAAGTTCAGCAACGAACTAGATTTATTAGCATGAAACACGAGACGAAAAGGTTTAGTAAAAGGTATACTGTATTAATGGAATGACAATGTTTTGAAAATGGAATGCAAATACTAACTTGATCATGCGCTTGAAAATATACCTGTTGAAAGTAAAATCATTCATGTTTACTTCAATTCAACAGCACGCAGTGGCGTAGCCAGGACAAAAATTTGGGGGGGGGCCAAATATTTGATGCATTGAAGAGAACGACAAAGTGTTTGATTTAAGACATCGCCACCTGATGTGCAGTGGCGTATCCTGGTGGGTTGAGCAATGGGAAGCAATGAAACTGGTGGGGGTTAGAGCATGCCGAAGGCATGCGTATTCTAGGGGGGTCCGGGGGCATGCTCCCCCGGAAAATTTTTGCAAAATTACACTCAAATAATGGATTATAGCGCTTTCTGGAAACACTTTTAGGATAATATTAGTATAAAATTTATTAGCAGATAAACAGCTATTAACTTATTAAAGGTAGCTCTTACACACGAACGGGCAAAATCTACGGCTAACATTAGAGAACACCAAAAACTCAGCTACACAAAAACCCAACAGAGTAAGCCATTCTGAAATTGCTTCCACAAATTAGTTCAAAGAAACGTAAATCGAGTAAATTTTGCGCGATTTACAATTTGCAAAATTTATTGGTGTCTTTCTGTGTGTCTAAAACAAGTCCTTGGGGTGTAATAGCCAGATGTCTTGGAAAACGTTATAAATTTCTACAAATTTTATTACATTTTCAACAAAGGGCTCAACTTCGGAATGCAAGCTTTGAAAATTTGGGGGGGGCCATGGCGCCTTTTGCCCCCCCTGGCTACGCCTATGACAGCACGTCACCTTGAATAAATTTAGAAGTTGCTGACATCCGTAAACAGCCCTTGAAAATAGTTACGGAGAGACGTTTGATTAAGTTTTCCACTTGACATTTCTCCCTTTTCACTACAATGTCGCAACTTATGACTGATCTGCTTTCAATTCGCTGTAAAACGCCGGTTTTCGTGTTGTAGATGAAACAAAAGATGCACATATTCCTGCCTTTGATCGGGTTTCTATGGCAACGGCCGTGTGTGCGCAATGCGGTTTGTACCAGCCCTTGTTGCGTTGGTTAATGTTAGTGGTTACCTCGGGCAGAGACTTCAAGTTCATTTTCACAGCGAGCGATTCACTGCAGAGGTTTCGACTTTCGAAAGCGACATCGAGCAACGCATCAAGTCTGTTTGTAAGTGCATAAAGCTAAACGCACGCTCCGTGTCTACGTAGCAAATTGTTTTGTTTTTGGGTGCGTCTGCAGACGTTAAATCAATGTAAAATGACAGATTTTGTTGTCTGGTGTGGGATTGTAGCATAGCTGCTCGTTCTGGTGATTATTTATCGCGAAGCTGTTGCGGTTTGCATTTAAAAAATGTTTTCCTGCTGCCGATCGCTAGTTTATCTATTGTTTTATGTATCAATACAGCATAAAATTTGCCCCCACGGAGAAATATGCGTGGGGGCCGGGCCCCCACGCGTTAGGCGCCTATGTTAGGGTGTGTCGTGTGCCCCCAAAAATTTAAAAAATGGTTGAAAACAAAATTTTTTTTTTTGTGGGTGAGGCTTGACTAAAAAAGCAAAATTACAAAATTTCAAAAAATTTGGTTAAGGTTTAGGTGCTCCACATCTCAATTGCCTGTATCCCCTTGTTGGCTTGACAATAGGGTGGATTGAAAAAATTTTTTTTTTTAATTAAAAAAAAGGGGGGTTTAGACCACTGACAAATTGGCTAAAAATAACAAAACTGGTTTCAGGGAGTTGTACCACATATTGGCCGTTCTAACCCCCATTTTATGGGGGAATACCCCCCAAAATTCTCAAATCGGATGTAACTTTGGAACTGCTGGTGCTAGGAACATGAGTTTGGTATCAAATGATGCTGAATCATAATGTTTCTATCTGCTCTATGAGGATTTTTTGCCTTAATTTCACTAGAAAAAAAGTTATGACAAAAAGCGTATATTTGACAATGTTTTGGACAAAACGGTAGCGCAGGCACAAGGTAATGGGTAAATGCACATGCTGTACTGCATATGTTGATGCAGGTCACAGATGACTTGGATACTTTTGCTTATTGCATTTGCAATAAATATACAGCATGGTATGCATAATATACGGTACACACTACACATGATGTAGAGAATACAAGGGTTAATCGAGAGCATGTAGGCAGTGGTCTACCGGTACAGTAGTGTGACTGGAAACAATATAGTGCTCGTGTCATGTACACACACAGTAGCAAGTAACAACTTTACTGCACGACCTGGGGGTTACTAACTGGACTGTTCAAAGTGTAGGTGCATAAAACAAATACTGTAATTAGTAGACATAATTGGTGATGGGTAGACTGTGCTCTGCCATGAAATCATTGTCAAGGAAATACCAGCACACAGATTGATATACTCCATACTGCTGCATGTGCTAGACTACCTGTACTACATTGAGATTTTAGCAACCAGCACAAAAAGGTGAACATGTCAATCTAGTGGGAATTCCTTCTTGCTGTTGAATTCTTTCATAAGTTGACGAGATTGCACCTTCTGACGAATCAGTCCATCCCTTCTTTCAAAACCTACAGCATATAAGCTTGCTTTAACAGTCACTAGCTTAACGTGACACTCCACTGCTTGGTTGTGGCAAGGATAATCCAGCCGCAGAGGTTCGTCGATGACATTGTCAAGCTGTTGATCTGCTAGCGATCTCATGATAGGTGGCTCAGACTTATGAACTGTGCCAAGCTTCACAAGTTGGTGGTATGATTTTGCTTTAGTATTAAGCTGTGGCACAAGAAATCTGCATATTGCAGGTGGCGCGGCTGGTGCAATTTCCTTTCTCAGCTTTCGATTTTCATCTTCTGCTTTTTGTGAGGAGCCAACATGATTCTTGCTTTGCTTTTCCTGTGCTTGTGCACCTAAGGAATAGATTTGTTGGCCTGCTGCTCTTCTAACTTGGCAGTCTTCATCACCTAGCATTCCAACAATGACATTTTCAGAGTGAGCGAATAATGCATTGCATTCCAAAACCTTCTTGGAAATCTTTTACTTCTTGGTTTGGGAAGATTTCTTTGCAACATGTTGAAGAAGTTTTTTGACCCATCAAATAATGAATTGTGGTGTTTTATTTCAAACCAAGGTGGGAAGCAAACCTTGATGCAGTAGCCTACTCAGACAAGTTCATGAAACTTTTGGAAGGGTTGATTGTATGAGTGTATTTACGAAGTAGCCTACAAGCAAGTGTTAGCCACCTTGAACGACATAATTTCCCGACTGACAAAAACTGCAAGCCTTCATCAACATTCAACATGCCCAAGCACAATGCAGGCATAATCCATATATTACACTGGTAAACAAAAAAAGAATTATTTTTTGCTCCATGAACTTTGAAGACTGATTTAGAGTAATTTTGCGGTGCTGAATCCGAATCTAACCTCAGATCACGTCAGGTTTGTGAGACTATATGATAACAACAAATGGTTACTTTTGTCAAAAGTGGAAGATTTGGCATTGCGTTCACCACCAACATAATGCAGTGCTATAACGAATGGTTAGTGTTAGACAGACCAAAACAGCCTAAGTAAGGTTACTGTACAAGCATTGCCACAGGCCTACTTAATCCTTTGTGGTTTTATGCAAACCTTTGACGGGGGGGGGGGGGGGGGGTCAGTTATACTTTTAGCCTCCCTTTTAGATTGTTATTACTGCATGGTTAATAATGTTGCTTAGAAAACAAATTGGTATCAAAATTATATTTGGTGTATTTCAGCTACTTATGCACGACATGGCCTGGATTTCTGCATATAGCAAAATATGTATGTGCAATAAACGCAACGTCAAATCTTCCACTTTTGACAAAAGTAACAATTTGCTGTCATCATATCTCACATACCTGACGTGATAGGATAAATCTGAGGGCAGATTCGGATTCAGCACCCCAAAATTACTCTAAATCAGTTTTCAAAGTTCATAGAGCAAAAATCGTGTAGACCAGTGTTATGTTAAAACAAGGTATTTATGGAGTATGGGGGTCGAAATTCCTGTATTTTTAACTGCAATGTGGAGCACCTAAACATTAATATTTTTTGCTGAAACTTCATATTATTGTTGTTTCAGTGAAACCTCACCATTAAAAAAAAATAATACAAAAAATATGAACATTGGGGCACACGACGCACCCTAGTATATATATTATATAAAGTTTAGAATTGACAAGAAATCATTACATTGGAAAATTAAGTTTGAATCACTGCAAATAAATGTATTCAAAACTATTACTTCGGCCGATGCCATTCCACAATTCGTAATCTACATCGGCAAAAGCGTTAATTTTGAAGGCTGCCGAACCGGAGACAATAGCTTGTCCGGTGTATTAGCCGAACCTGTCTTTTTGAGGTGAAAATCGCTTGCAAAAATCTCAACCTATACTGGTACTCAAATACTATATATATATATATATATATATACATTATATATACAATTATACATCGTGTGTCTTGTAGCAAAATTGTTTTGTCACGTATGTCGTACATATAGGATACTGTACTACCATCAATCCATCATCTGTCCCAAAGAGGTTAAGCCACTAATAATAGGCTACACTACTTTAGACTAAACCTTTTATATGATTTGGATCTGTTGTTCCTTTATATTCTTCTTCATCAAATACAAAAGCTTGCTTAGAAAATTTTGGCAGTGTATTCTGAACATAAAAAATGTAAATGTAGACCTATATTGTAAGTAGTATTATATACAGTTTAAGCTAAAGGCTTTGTCTCTATATCATATTACTATTAGCTTAGAAAAATAACAGAAATGGCTTCCAAAATACCATGTCTTGCAGATAAACAACGAATGGACATATAATTGGATTTTGGAAAATTACAAAACATGCAAAATGCAAATCAGATCCAATCATTTGTTAAAAAAACATTGGTTTATTTATCGCATATATATCAGTTTGTTGGAAAACCCACATAAATAGAAAAAATGTTATGCCTATTTAAATGAACCTAATTGCTGTAATTTGTATAATTGTGTGAAAACTTTACACAAAATGTACAAGTACAAACATAATGTGCAAGTTTTGTGTAGCAACATCAGCAATCAGCATTGCATGTATATATACTATGAAAATGAGCTACCAATTAATCACCATTCACCAACTGTTACAAATTCCTTAAAACATTCAACTTTTTCATCACAGAATGTGCAAGCTTTGCATCTTCTGGTACATTCTGAAAACCAGTCGAATTTATAAAGTTATATTCAAAAGACAATCAGTAGGTTACAATTATGCAGTCTCATTTCACTATTGACCTGCATTCTTTGCAAAACGTGTTGAACTGTTGATGATGGTTTTACAGTTGTACAGTATAATTCAGTGCTGTATGTATTTAGAGGAATAAATGCAAACAAAATAAAAATAAATAAAACAAGGTATTATTATATATATTATATATATTTTCATTGTTTTTTTATATATATATATATATTATATATATATTGAAAAAATCACAATTAGCATGAAGGTCAAAGCCTGAACAGGCAAGAACATCAAAACGATTCAATTGGACTTACCATTGCTAACTTGATGTTATGGTCAATATCCTGTTTTCTTAATAACCTTCGATATTCTTTCTGATTTCGATGTTTCTGTGCATTAGTTTGGGTGTGATTTTGATCATGCTGTAACCTTTTTTGATTGTGCAAATGCCATTGGAATACCCAACGCATTGAAACATTTCTCTTAATCATTATTTTAAAAACTATTTTGCTAAACTGACAAAACAATATATCAGTAACCTACCATTATTCTATTCGGGTGCAACCTGAAAAGATTGAGAAAAAAATACAACAGAGCCGAAATCGCCGATTGGAGTTGCTGCAAACATTTCAAAATTGTTCTCAATCTTTTCAGGGGGAGAAATAATAGGTTGCATCCTTATTCCTTATTGAAGGTTGGGGTTAGAAATGTTTCTATTTCTAACCCAGGCTTAGGAATTAGGTTAGGGTTAGAAATTTTCGGGTGCAACCTATTTCGTCACCTGAACACTTTGTACCCTGAAAAGATCGAGAAAAAATACAACAGAGCCAAAGTCGCTGATCGGAGTTACCGCAAACATTTCAAAATTTTTTTTTATCTTTTCAGGGAACGAAATACTGTCGAAATAGGTTGCAGGCCTTGAAATTCGATTTTGTTGACAGTGAACAAACATGTCCACTGTCCAGCTATCTCGGCGGACAAATCTAGTTTCAAGGCGACCAGTTTTAACGTCGATCATCATGCTTAATTGCTTTATCTTGAACTATATCCACGGTTTGAAAGACTTTACAAAATTTCAGCGCAGTCACTCTGAAAGGTTTTCATCAGACCAACGACCTGCGCTTGGAGAGTCAAACGTTCACTAGGCTTTTTTCCTTAGGTTTGTTTTTGCGTGTCATGTGAGCGAAAGTAATGAAGAGCAAGTAGGTTCATTCATATTTATTTTCACTTATAGAATTTTCCCTGGGCCTTTTCTTTCTTACTGTAATACCAAAACTTAGCCTACACGTATTATTATATATAATCTAATTTTGTAACCAACCTTATCTTATCAATACTACTCGGAGATCAAAGCCAGACATTGTGACTTAAGACTTGAATTAAACTGCGCTGATTAGTGTAGAAGTAGGTACTCCATTCTTAGAGAAGAACTCACCTTTGTTGCACTTATTCAATGTCATCAATCGTTGAAGCAACGTAAAATTCAAAGCTTTTCTGCTTAAATGGAAGCTAAGGTATATAGTGATTTCCCTAACCTCGAATATTTAGTGAAATAACCCGAAACACAAATTTCAAAATAAACAGGCTAATGTTTGTTTCAACTCATAAACTAAAATGGCACAGGTACAAAGATTGCTAGCTAAAGTAGTTGCAATTTTTTGCATGACGTCACATAATCTTATGATGTCACTGACCGGGGCGGCCGATCCTAAACCAGCACCCAAAATTATGAGTGGATAGGCCTATATGCTTGACACTGGGTAGTAACCTTGTGCAGGCCTAGATAAATTGTAGACCAAGAGGAGCAAAAGGATGTAGGCAAAAATGGAAATATGTCAAAATACCGTATGGAATTTTGTGCGAAAATTATGGCAGCAACTCTAATTATGTCAGATGACAATTAATTGATCTTTTGAAGACTTTGTCCGATAAAAGATAGAGATAAACATAAAAAACAGAGCAGCAACAAAGTCATAAAAGTTTCAGCAAGTTTTTTTTTCAAGCTTGTGAGCCTCAATAGCGTTGCCAGACAAGGAATTCTGCCCTAATTTGAGAAAGGTTTAAGGCTGTTGAAAACACAAACTTGTATTTTCGAATTCTTTTTTTAGTCCTGCGCAAAGATCAAAACCCTAACCTTATTCCTAACTCTAACACTCACCTTGGCTTAACCCTTCTTAGCATTAATCCTAACTCTGGCAACACCTGATTGTAACCATGGCAACAAGTGGGTAAAAATAGGTTCTAATAACAGGAAAAAAGAAACCAGGCACCATGAAACAAACGCTTGTGGAAATCACCGAAAAATCGTAATTCTATCGTAATTCATGAACAGTCTTCCGTCTAAAAAAGCAATGAGTTGGTTTTTATCCTTTTTGTGAGAGTCTACAAAACCGTCTTTCTTTGACTATTAGACAACTGTCACTTGCGGTGCTTATCAGCATGGCAAGAATTGTTGATTAACAACATTTTGCAGGACTTGCTTCGGCAGTACATATACTAAAATTGGAACGATACAGAGAAAATTAGCACGGCCCCTGCGCAAGGATGACACGCAAAATCGTGAAGCGTTCCATATTTCTTTAAAAAAAAACATTTTGCAGTAGGCCTACTAAGCTAAATATTTTCATAATACAATCAGAAAAAGTCTTTAAATTTATATATAATATTTTGCCAATTTATTATAAATTGAGTTGGCACACCGACCTATTTTGCCAACAAAAACTTGCATAAAGAGAACACTGCTCGTGAAACACAATAACGGTGAAACACACATTAGTGTTTACATGACATTTGCAAACTTCAAATAAGCAACCTTATGCTCACAGACAAATTCGAAATTCGAAAACAGACGTTTTAATCAACCACTGGATCAGTGTGGCTGGACATCGCACTGGAATAACTTTAAGCAAACCCCACCGAGAACTATAATCTGATTGGTCGGTCAGTGGAATCGTATGCAAAACGAAAATATGCTTCCCGGAAAGTATTTTTTGCCTTCGTCCTCTTTAACTCCTCAAGAAAAGTATTTTTGGTTATACTTGTATGCTGATACCTTTCGCGGGCCGCAGCGATACAGCGTGGCGGGCCGCATTCGGCCCGCGGGCCGCCAGTTGGTGACCCCTGGTGTAGAGTGTAGTCTATAGCCGTCTAGAAGCCTAGTAGTCGGCTGCATAGCCGAGTGGTGAGGAGCACTGGCTGGGCGTTCCAAAATATAGTTCGACACCGCTCAAGAGCAGGACACTTGAAGGCATGCCTAAAGGTGGACACGAAGATTGGCTTCGTTGCCTTCCCGTACGCTTATATGTAATCTGCAGTTTGCTGCAGCAGATGGAGTGTTTTGTCCGATAAAACACTTTAACATTGGACAATTTTCCCTATGAACCAGGTAACTGCAGCATAGCAATCGTTCTCGCACTCAGCTAGAGACTTAATTCTTGCTTTGAATTTGATAATTAAAGAAAAAAAAGAATAATGGCAAGGGTGGGAATCAAACCCGCGTCACCAAATTCAATGGCCCTTTGGCTAAACCACTCTGCCACGCAAGCGCTCGTGAAATCTTCGCTTAATTTGGTTTATATGGGTAATGTTTCGAGAACGCTTACAATATTATCAGTTTGGTTTGTTTTTATTTCTGACCATCACAACGAAAAAACAATATACGACAAACTTAGCAGAGATCTATAAAAGGTAGAAGCGACAAAACGCGGACGTTATAACGTGCATGATACCAAAGCAGGACAATCAGTTTAACATGACACGGTCGCAAGTCGCAACAGCAACCTGCAGATTACATATACGCTGACATGAGGCGTAAGTACCGGTAGTTCCACGTTGCTTATGGGTAATTCGACGCGACTTATGGAGCATTTGGGTAATTCGAGGCGACTTATGGAGCTTATGGGTAATTCGATGAGACTTATGGGGCTTATGGGTAATTCGACTCGCGTCGAATTACCCATAAGCAACGTGGAATTACTTACGCCTTCATGTCAGCGTATATGTAATCTGCAAGTCGCTGTTGCGACTTGCGATCGTGTCACTTAAACTGATTGTCCTGCTTTGGTATCATGCACGTTATAACGTCGGCGTTTTGTCGCTTCTACCTTTTATAGATCTCTGCTAAGTTTGTCGTATATTGTTTTTTCGTTGTGATGGTCAGAAATAAAAACAAACCAAACTGATAATATTGTAAGCGTTCTCGAAACATTACCCATATAAACCAAATTAAGCGAAGATTTCACGAGCGCTTGCGTGGCAGAGTGGTTTAGCCAAAGGGCCATTGAATTTGGTGACGCGGGTTTGATTCCCACCCTTGCCATTATTCTTTTTTTTCTTTAATTATCAAATTCAAAGCAAGAATTAAGTCTCTAGCTGAGTGCGAGAACGATTGCTATGCTGCAGTTACCTGGTTCATAGGGAAAATTGTCCAATGTTAAAGTGTTTTATCGGACAAAACACTCCATCTGCTGCAGCAAACTGCAGATTACATATAAGCGTACGGGAAGGCAACGAAGCCAATCTTCGTGTCCACCTTTAGGCATGCCTTCAAGTGTCCTGCTCTTGAGCGGTGTCGAACTATATTTTGGAACGCCCAGCCAGTGCTCCTCACCACTCGGCTATGCAGCCGACTACTAGGCTTCTAGACGGCTATAGACTACAGTCAAATGGGGTAACTACGATAATATTCTTAATGTTTTATGATGTAAAAATTTATATACCGATTGGAAATCCATAAACTTCTGAATATATGACATTTAGGGTCTTGCCTATCAGCTAAAATAAAAATTTTAATTTTTTTAAAACTTCAAAAAATTATCATAGTTAGGCTACCTCAATGTTGGGGTAACTATGAGATGTGAATATTTTGCAACAGCTTATCATTAAATCCTCTCACTGGGGCTTCAATGATAACAAAAAATATTAAAAAAAAAAAAATTGTATTTTAAGACAAGAAATTAGAAAATCAAACAAGCACCCTGCAATATCATATCATTGAATATGCAAATATGCTATTTTGCACCCTTTTAAAAGAACGCAGTGCTGTACAAATTCAACATAGAATATTTACAGAATGTTCAATATTAATATTAATCACAGCAGCAGTAGTAGGCCTAGACCTATTTTATTGCAGTCATTGTTACCCCCATTGTCGTAGTTACCCCAGTTGACGGTACACTCTACACTATACAGGCTTATGGGTAATTCGACGTTACTTCTAGGTAATTCAATGCTACTTATGGTGCCTATGGGTAATTCGACGCGACTTATGGGGCTTATGGGTAATTCGACGCGACTTACGGGGCTAATGGGTAATTCGACGCGACTTATGGAGCTTATGGGTAATTCGACGCGACTTATGGGGCTTATGGGTAATTCGACGCGACTTATGGGGCTTATGGGTAATTCGACGCGACTTATGGGTAATTTGACGCGACTTATGGGGCTTATGGGTAATTCGTGGGACCCTCCACAATATAGTATTTTTGTCATCATTTCTCAAACATCTAATGTCATGATAGAAATCTGAGTTCACATTGGGATTCAGCACTCCAAACTACCTTAAATCAGCTTCAAAATCCAAACTCGTTTTTTTTTGTAGCCCAGTGTTATTTATCAATAATGTTACCACAACTTGTGTAAGTTTTATCTTTTGCGCTAATTATGCGACTTGTTTTTTGGTTTTCAAATTACGTTTTTTAGAAAAACTCCGTTTTTATATAAAAAAATATATAAAAAAAACGCAGCTGCTAGATGGCTAATCTTAAAAATACATATAATAATTATGTAATCGAGAAGCACTTTCCTCAGGGTCCGCAATCCGCATGTGAGTTAGGGTTGCCAGAGGTTAATATAAAAAAGAGCCCAAGCTTATGCAAAAAGTAGCCCAAAAGTAGCCCAATTTTTTGGGGTTTTTTAAAATGGAGCCCAAAATAGAGCCCAAGCAAAGAGATAGGCCATTATACAAAATTCTTCAAGAGCGCTTGATCATCAGTCCCAAATTATAAGTGTTTTTCCAGTTCTTCACACGTTTCAGACAGATTGGCAACCATGCATTCACTCAACTGTTAGTTAAAATAAGTACAAACAAGCACCGGTACCTAAACACAAAAATGGTTTAATTGCTTTTCGTGATGAGCTAACGCATCAAAAAGTTCCCTTCAAAACCATCAACAGTTTTGATTACCCACCAAGGTCGATCAACGTATAAACTATTCCTTTTTTTTTTACTCATATAAATTGTTAAAAAAAATTTACTACCGGTAGCCTTTTTTTTCTAATCTTTCTACTTTTGTAAAAACTTTATTAAGGTGTTGTGACCATGCCATAACTGATGGTCCTGCTTTGGCATCATGCTCGTTATAGCGTCCGTATTTTGTCGCTGCTACCTTTTTCTAGACCTCTACTATGTTTAACATATATTGTTTTTCGTTGTGATGGTCAGAAATAAAAACAAACTGAACTGATCACTGATGTCCACTGTATTTTCATGAAAACCTGGAATTCTGGACAACCTAAGTTGCCAGGATTGCCAGATATCAAAGCCTAAACTCGCACATTTTTGAAAATTGGCATCTTTCTACCAAATTGGTAACTCTGCTTGACCGAGGCCTCCAAAAACAATGCTCCTCAATGAAATAACTACTACGAATTAGGTAAAAATCTGAAATGTGATAGCCTACAATTTTTACATAAAAAGTTATATTATATTTAGAAAAAAAGTGGCCCAATTGGGCGCCAGCCAAAAAAGCGCGCCCAACGCGAATTTTGGCGCCCGGAGAAATCAAAAGTAGCCCAATTGGGCGTAAAAGCGCCCAATCTGGCAACCCTAAATTGTGAGTCTGAGTTCTGAGTGTGACCAGGGTTGTCACACAGGTTTAAGAAAAAGAGCCATACAATGTCGAAAAAAAGGCCAAACTGGGTAAAAAAACAGCCAAATTGTTCAATAACGTTAATAACGTTGTTAATAATGCAGAATAACGTTAACAACGTCAATAACGTTACAACAACACAGTCTACATTCTAGTACACAAGAACAATTCCAAATCTTCATCCTCTACACTCTACACCAGGGATGTCCAACCTTTTTGGCCAAAGGGCCACATGTAGTTTACAAATGGTTGCGTGGGCCACTTGAGTATTTACTGCTAATTTGTAATCTTAAAAATGACTGTCTGATAATTTCTAATTAAAACCCTTACACCCAAATTCTAATCTTAGAAATGTGTTTGTACACTTTATGGGTTAGGCTAACTAAGAAGAGTGAAGTTGGTTTTAAAGTGGTTTAAGGATTTTAGTTGAAAGCAAGCCAGCAGCAAAGCGTAAAAAATGTAAATTGGCAATTGACCCTTCTGATGTTGCCGGAACAGCGGAGTTGCGCGTCCAGTAATGTATTGTCCGGCTGTCCCTAGGTTCATCCACAAAAAACTTGCTCGCAAAAGTAAGTGCTGCCGAATAATGATGTCAAGAAAACTGCCAATCTATGAATCCTCTGATCTTTTTCTTAAGAAACAATTTTTTTTTTGGAAAATTCTAGCAATAGAAAGTTTTGAACTTCTCTCGCTAAAAGCAAGAAATAATGCTAATTGACTGACTCTTGAAGCACCAGTACTATTGTGTGGAAAAGGATGGACGCAACAATGTGGAAAATGTGATGCCTAACAATGTGCATTGTGATACAATAAAATTAACTTGAACAGTTGCGCACCCCATGCACTAGGGATTATAGAGTAATAAAAAAAGAAAGCAAACAATAAATGCCAATTTATCGGATGGTAAGTTTGCCATAAATTACGTTGGCGATTGAGTTGATTATATAATATATGTCATTTCGAAAAATATCACGCGGGCCACTCAGAACCTTCTCGCGGGCCACATGTGGCGCGCGGGCCACTGGTTGGACGCCCCTGCTCTACACTGTAGAGTCTACAGTGTTTCCACTCGAATCTTTGGCATTGGCATAAACATTGTCCAGACAACTTTTCATAAAATACACCAAGCACTGTCTAAAAAATCGTAATAACACTTTTCAGTCTCAATTTCCGAAAGACATTCATTTAAATAGCTAGTTTGATAGTATGTGCCAACTGCTTCCAAAAAAAGCCAAATATTGAAAACAAAAGGCCATGGGGCCAAACAAATTTTTTTGCGCCAGCTGGCTCTAAAAAGGGCCAAATTTGTGAAATTTGGCCCCAAAGGGCCAATCTGACAACCCTGAGTGTGACATGCTGTTACTGTAAGTTGTCAGTCACTGTCATCGGCAGTGTTGCCATCTAGGTTTTTTTAAAAAAACTAGATGAACCTAAAAAAGACTACAATAAACCAAATTGAAGCAGAAATAAACTAAAAAATAAACCAACATACAATACTGATGACAAATTGCATTACGACACATGAAGCTAAAAACAGGATAAGCCAATGACTCATCGCATTATTTACCGAGCGTTTTTTGGGGATTGTTTCATTGTGCAGATCGCGTAGAAGTATTCCGCCAGAATGACAGTGCTGTTCGGAGCAGTTTGGATATAAAACAGCATTCACAAAAGCCGCTATTGTACTTTTAATACAGTTGAATTCGCCTATAGTGACACCTGAAGGGACCGCGGAAATAGTGTCACCATAACCGAAGTGTCACTATAGCCGAATTCTACTCAACTGTTGCGTATGCAAACGGGACTTTGCAACAGGTGTCACTATAGGCGAAGTGTCACTATAGCCGAAGTCACTATAGGCGAATTCTACTGTATACAGAACAATATCACAAAATTATTACACGTTCAAGAGAAGGAAAATATCTTTCTAATAAAAAAGATTAATTGTTTATGTTAACAAAATACGAATTTTAGTGGTCCTTGAAAAAATGGTCACAAATACGCACATAGGTTGGTTGGAATCTTTATTTTCAGACTAACAAAGACTTGGTATGTTATTCCTGGTAGTTTCGCATACTTGTAGAACAGCGTCTCTTAACCTGGAGGTCGCGACACCCAAGAGGGTCATGTTACGGTCATTTCATGAAGGTCGCAAAAACATTCATACAGGATTTTTTAAATCGCAAAGAATTCCGGAAAAATGAAAAATCTTTGCAGCAATCACTTTAGTATACAGTACACTATTAAGTAGCCTACAGTGTAGCGATCCATTATTGCGTTTGCGTCTAACAAGTTTCCCTTTTCTTAACTATAGTGAAGCCGTTTAACCTACTGTATATGTTATTTCCTAATGATTCTGCAATTTTCCATGCAACCCGGCAACATGACTTCAACTATCGGAAACTTCACTCTGTCAATCTCGGTGACCGGGCCCCAAATTTTTTTCCCACGAACTTTTTGTTAAATCGCATACAGTTTGTATTAATACAGTGTGAATGCAAACATTTTGCGTTGGCGTGTTTGGTTCAGTGCGGTACCTCTAAATACCCATTGTCAGGCATTGTCGGGCATTGTCAGGCATTGTCGGGCATTGTCAGGCATTGTCAGGCATTGTCAGGCATTGTCAGGCATTGTCGGGCATTGTCGGCTTCTCGGGGGGTTGTGGAGCATTTCTAGGGGTTGTCAAGCATTTTCAGGGGTTGTCAGGCATTGTAGAGTACGGTAGCTACTTTCAGGCATTGTTGGGAATTTCCAGGCATTGTCTAAGATTTCCAGGCATTGTCGCTCATTATCAGTGGTTGACGGGTTTGTTAGGCATTATAGAACATTTTCAGGCATTGTCGAACATTTTCAGGGGTTGTCGAGCATTTTCAGGGGTTGTCAGGCATTGTAGAGTAGCTACTTTCAAGCATTGTTGGGAATTTCCAAGCATTGTCTAGGATTTAAAGGCATTGTCGATCATTATCAGTGGTTGACGGGTTTGTTAGGCATTATAGAACATTTTCAGGCATTGTCGAACATATTCAGGGGTTGTGGAGCATTTTCAGGGGTTGTCAGACATTGTAGAGTAGATACTTTTAGGCATTGTTGTGAATTTCCAGGCATTGCCTAGGATTTCCAGGCATTGTCTAGGATTTCCAGGCATTGTCGATCATTATCAGTGGTTGACGGATTTGTTAGGCATTATAGAACATTTTCAGGCATTGTCGAACATATTCAGGGGTTGTGGAGCATTTTCAGGGGTTGTCAAGCATTGTAGAGTAGATACTTTTAGGCATTGTTGTGAATTTCCAGGCATTGTCTAGGATTTCCAGGCATTGTCTAGGATTTCCAGGCATTGCAATGTCGATCATTATCAGTGGTTGACGGATTTGTTAGGCATTATAGAACATTTTCAGGCATTGTCGAACATTTTCAGGCATTGTCGAGCATTTTCAGGCATTGTCAGGGGTTGTCAGGCATTGTAGAGTAGCTACTTTCAGGCATTGTCGATAATTTCCAAGCATTGTCTAGGATTTCCAGGCATTGTCCGTCATTATCAGTGATTGGCAGGCTTGTTAGGCATTGTCGAACATTTTCAGGGATTGTCGAACATATTCAGGGGTTGTCGAGCATTTTCAGGGGTTGTGGAGCATTTGCAGGAGTTGTCAGGCATTGTAGAGTAGCTACTTTCAGGCATTGTTGGGAATTTCCAGGCATTGTCGAACATATTCAGTGGTTGTGAAGAAAGGGGCGTTCTTCCCGGCTATCAGCACAAGGCTGAGCACTCACTAGTAGGCCTACAGCGAGCAACTGCGATTCGCCAACCATAACGGTGTAGCTTCCACGCTAGCCATTCAGACTTTCCAATCAACAATATGTTTCTCGGCAGCCGATTTGTAGCAAGAATTGACAGCGATAGACACGTGTTTCGCCCATGAGGCTGGGCTCATCAGTATCGCATTGTATTCTGCCACAAATTTATTCGACCACCGCTTTACCAGTCAGTTTAACTCTTATCTTTGTGGAAACAAAGAAAGAGCCAACAAAACCAGCAGGCGCCAGGGCAGAGGACATTGTGAAGAAAGGGGCGTTCTTCCCGGCTATCAGCACAAGGCTGACTGGCTGAGCACTCACTAGTACAGCGAGCAACTGCGATTCGCCAACCATAACGGTGTAGCTTCCACGCTAGCCATTCAGACTTTCCAATCAACAATATGTTTCTCGGCAGCCGATTTGTAGCAAGAATTGACAGCGATAGACACGTGTTTCGCCCATGAGGCTGGGCTCATCAGTATCGCACCGTATTCTGCCTCATGGGCGAAACACGTGTCTGTCGCTGTCAATTCTTGCTACAAATCGGCTGCCGAGAAACATATTCAGTGGTTGTTAGGCATTGTCGAAAGTTTTCTTGGGTTGTCGATCATTTCCAGGTTTATCAGGCATTGTCGAAAAATAAAAAATCCAAAAAATCCATAAAAAGTCCAAAATATCCATTGCTGAAAAATAACAATTGTTTTTGATGATTTTGAATCTCGATTTAGTGTTTTTCATGAAATCGAAGAAATAGTCGACTACGTCTCATACCCGTTCAAGTCGGATTTAATTGTGTCTACTCTCTACTAATTTCTCTCAAAATAAATGAAATATTTTTGTTGGAAACAGGTAAGTAGGTACGATTGAAGTGGAAATGTAGACATTGAAGATTCGAGCATCCGAAGATGATTTCTGGTGGTTTGTTGTTGATGCAAAATAGTGCAATATCAAAAGATGTGCGGAACACATCCATTCTATATAGTTTTGGTTCAACTTATTTATGTCAATCTGCATTTTCATTTGTGAACGTAATCAAAAAAAGCAACGTGCTGTGCTAACCGACCGCCACCTGGACGATTGCTTTAGACACCTGATGTAATGATAACGGCAAGCTGAAGTACCTACAACATGATGACTCTAATATTTCACTGACTCATTTAGAAGAAATTTAAAGTAAATTTACTTGTAGAACATAATTATTCTTCTCGTGTTTTATTGTAAAGAACCAAATTAACTGAAACATGAATAGACTGCTCTGTGCTGACGATGGTGGATGTGTGATAAATGTAAATGCATTTACAGTAAAGGTGTCACTGGAAAAAAATTGTTTAGTGACTTTATCACCGACCGATTGATCGCTAGTGATTAAGAAATTTTCTAGTCGATCACAATCGATGAGAAGTTGGCCATCCCTGGCCTAGTGTATAACAGGAGCAAATTGTAATAACTGCTTCCGAAGTTTGCTTAAGCTATATCTTCTTCAACAGGAATCCCAAAATAGTCAAGTGGTATAGCGTATTAAAACAACTTTAATCCTTGAGTTCCGTCAGTTCAACAAAGACAACCTGACAAACCTTGCCTCGGAATTTTAGTATGAGGCTCAAATAGAACTTAAGCCTAATCTTTTTGTTCTTCAATAATGGTGAAAACGTCTGCCCCGAATGGTCTGTGGATATAAATATCATATTTTAGTAAAATAAACAAAAAAGCAGCAAGATCAAACAAAAGTAATTTTTTAATTTTTGGAGTAGGCTATGTAACTATATGAGCTTGAGCAATGTAGGCTACTTCAAAGCAGTTCTCCATATTCAAATCTGGAAAACAAACAGTAGGCCCATAAAGAACTATAACTTCATAGGACCTCCGACCGACAATTTATGCTGACGTCTGAAAATCAAATCATCCTCTTAAATCACTAGTCTGCCTTCAAATTGCGAGTCGCTTTTTTAAAAGTATGTTCAGATTGCGGTCCGTCCCGATAGCTCAGTTGGTTAAGCGCCCCCCCCCCCCCCCTTTATGCACGAGAGAAACCGCAAGGTTCTCTGATTCAGTTCACAGGGTGTACGTACGAGCAACGCATTTTAAGGACAGTTTGTTTATATTTCTGACCATCACAGCGAATAACAATATATACCAAACTTAACAGAGGTCTAGAAAAAGTAGGAGCGACAAAACGCGAAAGTTATGACGTGCTTGACACTAAAATAGAATAATCAGCTTAAAATATGACACAAAGGTAAGCAAGAACTATTTCGAAAAAACTATCCTCTTCTTCAGGCGTACTGAGTAAACTTAGAAAATTTACTTCTAGAAAAGTTCTCAACAATATTTATTATAGCATTGTAGGCTACACTCGCACCTACAATATGGAATTATCAACTGGGGATGCGCACCCACAAAATACTTGAATAGAATCCAAGTTAGACAAAATAAGATAATTAAAATGAAAACTAAATTACTGCCACTCTATCAAGAAAATAAAATAGCCTACTAACTGTTAATTCTTTCTCTTTAGGTATCATAGCTGATACAGCCCTCGATGTACAATGATGTTCCAGTTTGATCGATCTCGTGCTTCTTGCCAAATTTTAGTAGGGTTTTTGATAAGTGGTTGAAAATTGTGCAAAAATGTGAATCTTTGTGCTCCTCTTGACTGTTTTCCTAGAATTTTTCCACTTAAAGATAAATCTTCCAGTTCGCCTTTCCTTATGGTGGCTGACTAGATGACTGCTTATGGTCTTTCGCTACCATCCTGATTGCGCCATAATCTAACCAACAGTTGTACAATGCATTGTTTTGACAATTACATTTTACTCTGATTATTTGTTAATATATGGCGCTGTTAAAACAAAATAAATTGACTTGACTTGACTTGACTTGACTTATAATGTGACCTAAGAACTTCAGCTGCCGCATTTCTAAAGATCTCAGTATCTGCTGCTCCTGGCCCATCTGTTGGAGAACTGCTCTGTTGGTTCGAAAAGCTGTCCATGGAATTTTAAGAATTCTTCGGTAAAACCACATTTCTGCAGCTTCAAGTTTTTTTCGTGTTTTTACCGTTAGTGTTTGATTGATTGATTGGTTTATTTTGTTGTGCAATATTATAACAGCAAAATCATTAAATGATGCAGCACGCTTAACGAACACAATTGAAACAAAGAAAAATAACAAATGTACGTACACTGCATCGTTGATAAGTAAATCACAACGGGAAGCTGCGAAGTGACCATGACGGTCTTCGAGTCAAGCAGCCACCCTCAGCCAAGTCGATGAATAAACATTTAGTAAACATTACACTAAAATATCTACACTAGCAACAAAGAGTCAAGATAGGAAACAAACTTGCTTCCATGATATGTCAAAATTTTCACATCCATACATCAAAATTGACCAAACAAAGCATTTCAACAAACGAATTTTTAAGGTTTTGGAGAGCTTTCGATCTTTAAAGATTTTTGCCATGGTGTTGAAACTTGACTTTGATAATGCAATGCGTCGTCTAATTTCTTCTTCACATCGGGTGCTTGGATTCAGTATTGAGCCCAAATATTTGAATTTTTGAACCTGTTCAATTTTGTTATCATTGCAGTACACGCAAATTGTTGGTTCAGGAAGACATTGTTAATTCTACTTATTTAAGTTACTTAAGAAGACATTGTTAATTCTACTTATTTAAGTTACTTAAGAAGATATTGTTAATTCTACTTATTTAAGTTACTTAAGAAGACATTGTTAATTCTAGTTAATTCTACTTATAGCCTAAACTGGAAATAAGCAAATTTATGTTCAAATTTTATAATAATAAACTACCGGAAAACTTCAAAACTTTCTTTACACATGTATCAGCTATTCATTCGTATAACGCCCGACGTTCAAGCTCTAATTCACTTTATACTAAACAGGCAAATACCCAATTATTTCAAAAAAGTTTAAAATGCATGGGAATCAAGGTATGGGACAGTTTACCTCAAAATATGAAAAAAAAACATGAAAAAAGGCTTCAAATTTTTCAGTAAAATGTGCAAAAAACACTTCTTCAATAATCAAGAGCTATAGAAACGACATCCACTACCTGACTATGTTAATTGTTATTATTTTTTGTAGTATCTGTATTTGTTTTTTTTTCTGTTCTTCCTTCCTTTTTCTTTTTTGTGTCAATTTGCTACAATATTTAAAAACCCAATAGGCCTACTTTCTTTCGTATAACTATTTGAATGAGAGAGTGCAGACTCGATGACCTCCTACGCCAGTGGTTCTCAACCTTTTAGTCTTGGTGGACCCCTTTTGGTACCTTCGAAGCGGTCGCGGACCCCTGAAAATTTATATTTGAAATTTTGGTAGGCTGATATATCGCGTCTCCTTATGGAATCATATGTTACATAAGTTTCAAAGCAACACACTTGGAAGGATTTGCTGGATTCGCAACGCACTTGATGATTGATGAGATTGACGAAATTATGTTATTTATTTATTTGCATCAGACAAGGTTGTCCATATTAAAACCAAAACACAAAAAGACAAGACCTAAGGAGTCACTTGGATGACATGTGCAACATATCATTATAGTGCTTAAAATATGTCGTTTTATAGAAAGCGTCTGAGGACATTAATGCTATGATAAGAGAATTGAGAGACTTGTAACAACGTTGCACAAAAGCATAAACTGTTTTCCGCAATAGAGCATCAAAAGTTGTAACATTTGCATTGACTTGACATTCACGTGCACTAGTAAAGCGAGGTATATTGTGTAGAATTCGAAATGAGTCATTATATGCAATTCTAATCCGATTGATAGAAGAACGGCGATAATTGTGCCAAAGTTGACAAACATAAAGAGATGTACAGTTAGAGCGAAACAACACATTTTTTACTCTCCGTGAACATTTACTATATTTATTTTTTAATTTGTTTGCAGTACAATAAAGAGATTTAACTTGTCGCAGTATGTCCTTGTCATCTGATAATGAGGACGTGATATGCACACCTAAATACTTAACATTTTCAACAAACTCAATCGGTTCTTGGTCAAGAATAATCCTTGGGGAAGCAGACAGATCGAAATGTTTGGGCTTAAATAACACCCCAAAGGATTTTCTACAGTTAAAAGTAATGTCATGTTGCATTGCAAAGTCTTGGCAGATTTCAATCAATTCACGTAAACCAACAAGGCTGGGACAAAAGCAGCAAAGGTCATCAGAAAACATAATGTGATTTACCAATGCATTCCCTACATAGCAACCCGCTTTAGACATGTTAAGCTTTTTGGATAGATCATCAACATAGAGGGCAAAGAGGTAAGGGCTCAAAACCCCACCCTGCCTCACCCCATTTGAAACATGAAAAGGCTGAGAGAGGTGGCCACCCCATTTTACACGCATAGTTTGATGACTGTACCAATACTGTAACAAACGGACAAATTGCATAGGCACTCTTCTTTCAATCATTTTTTTAAACAATGTGTGATGATTAATTTTATCAAAAGCTTTAGAGGCATCTAGAAACACGGAAAAGACAGGTGTATCATGCGACGTATATGAATGAAGGTATGAGCTATCTGTTGGCACACAGGATCAAACATCAGTAATCCATATGCTCATTTGATGTTTTTCAATAAATTTTATCAAAAGTTAATAGAATACTTGCGACCATTAAAGAGAATTTTTTCCTTTTTTCATTTGTAAATCGACATTAGATCAACATTAATTCGTTATAATCATAGCCGCTGCAAAACTGTGAGTGGTGATGGAAATGCAAACGTTAGTCAGCAGTCTAAGTTAATCATTGATCAACAATCTGTTGTCTCAAAAGAATCAATTTAAACATAGCCAACAGAGTCTTTTTTTTTAAAGGGTTTAAGTCATTTAGTGTAGGTATATGATATGTTTTAGTTAAGAAACCAAACCTTTGTGCTACCGGTATGTCCTTTGTAATTTCAAACGACGCACCAATGCGTTGCGACTTACAGTTTGAGAATTACTGTAGGCTAATACATAAACAAAACACAAACAAATTTTCAATTTCGTAATTTATTAATCATGCTAAAAACTCAGAAACTTTCACGGATCCCCTGAAATCGCTTCACGGACCCCCAGTTGAGAACCACTGCCCTACGCATTCAGGGCTACGGTCTTTCGCACTCTCTCATTGGATGCACACTGTCAGTTTTTGTTTTATGTATGTTTCGGCGTTTCGCATCCAAACAAAAATAAAATGACCATCCATCCATCCAACACCTTCGAAGAGTTTCAATATTTAGAAAAACGACGAGGAAAAAAGAGCAAGGAAAATTTTTAAAATTTATATTGGTAAAAACAAAAAATAATAAACAGTTGCTATGTTGATCGGCCTTGGTGCGTTATCAAGAGTGTTGATGGTCTGGATGGGTGCGTTATAGTCATGGGGTGGGTGTCTCATCATGGAGGAGAGCAAGCTATTGAAGGTATTGCATCATGAAGAAGAGCTCCATTCAGCTACACTTACTGGATGGAATAATAACAACACTTCAGCAAACGGAAACTTCACTCTGCCAATCTAGGTGACCGGGCCAGCGGCGGTGGTTCAAAGCCTCTATAAGTAGGCTATGGGAAACTACAAGAATTAAGCTTTCAAAGAAGGTTTTTTAGTCCAAGAATAGAAACATCTCAAAATCAATTATCATTCCGTTGGCTACACCTAGTGCCGCCGCTCGGCACACTACGGTGCCACGGCATGCTGGTTACAAAGTAGCCCACTGGGCTGTAATGATGTTTCTGAAGAAAGGAATTTGAAAACCTTTACTTTTGTAGTTGGTGCATATAGGGCCTAGATGATGAACTGTTTTATTTTGATCAACGACGCACGAGTACAAAATAATTGACACGGCGAGAAGAACACAATAAACATAGCCAGGTCAGAGACTTTAAAGAACCGGCCTGCCACGCCCCGTGGAGGCGGGAAGCGGCGTGATTATGGGGTGGCGATGCACCCGGAAGGGAAGTCCACCAGCTTAGGTCGCGGGGGCCAGGCTGGGGAGTCTAGGTACCTGTGGAAGGAAAGTGTGGATCGAGAATTTTGTGCGACTCGTCCGCAAAAGTTAGAATGGCGGAACGGGCCAAGGAGACGGGCTTTGCTTTCTGCAAACGCAAAAAGGTCAGCTCACAACGGGCCGGGCGACAGAAGTTTTATAAAGCCAGGCAGCGCCCACGTCTCCATCACGTGACCGTAATACAGGTACGTTTGACTCCTATACCCGGTCTTCCCGTAGGCAGAGCGGATAAACTTTGGGGTCTCCCACGAAGAAGAGAAGCTTAGCTACAAGGACGATTTGAATACTCGTGGGAGACGAAAATTATATAAAATCTGGAGCAAAGGCTCAATTAATTGGTGTAAAAAAAAAGATGGCAAGTGGGAATATATTGTATGCTTTACCTACTGAAAAAGTGTTGACGTTGAACCAACGAGCACGGATGTGCACTGGCCAGACGTTGAGGCAGGTTCGCCCAGATAGGTCGGGGGGACTAGCGATCGAAGCATAGATATGACTAGGCTACGTTACCAGGAAAAATATAGAATAGTGGGATGAAACTTTGGAGGTTGCATCGAGTTGATCGGGAAATCATGTTTATCGATGAGTTAAAAGCAACGCGAGGTTGATCCGAGCGGGAAAGAGCAGCATATCGGGAGAAGGTAGTGTGTGATAATCTAAAATATTGCTTTAACTGCAGACAGTGCACACCGTTTCGACCTCCCGGTCTCATCAGTGCAGTAGTTAAGGTGTTAAACTGTTTTATTCGCATCAACAGCGCACGGGTACAAATAATTGACACGGCGAGAGAGCACAAACAATTATAGCCAGGTCGAAGACTTTCAGAAACCGGCCTGCCACACCCCGCGGCGGCGGGGAGCGGCGTGATTTATGGGGTGACGATGCACCCGGAGGGGTAAGTCCACCAGCTTAGGTCGCGGGGGCCAGGCTGGGGAGTCGAGGTACCTGTGGAGGGAGAGTGTGGATCGAAAACGTTACATGACCCGTCCGCAAATTTAGAATGGCGGAGCAGGCCAGGGAGACAGGCTCTTTCTGCATTGCCCAGAAAGATGGCCTGCGACGGACCGGGCGACCCGTCGCGTGTGGACGCTGGAACCAGCAGTAATTGACCGCCGGACGGCGCCCACGTCTCCCTCACGCGACCTCGGCGCAGGTACTTGACTCTTATACCCAGTCTGCCTGTAGGCAGAGCAGATAAAATTGGGGTCTACCATGAGGAAGAGAGTCAACTATTTAAGGATAGTGTTGAACTGTTTTATTCGCATCAGTAGCTCACGGTACAAAAGATTGACACGGTGAGAGAGTACAAACAAACATAGCCAGGTCGAAGACTTTCAGAAACCGGCCTGCCACACCCCGCGGCGGCGGGGAGCGGCGTGATTTATGGGGTGACGATGCACCCGGAGGGGTAAGTCCACCAGCTTAGGTCGCGGGGGCCAGGCTGGGGAGTCGAGGTACCTGTGGAGGGAGAGTGTGGATCGAAACACTATATGGCCCGTCCGCAAATTTAGAATGGCGGAGCGGGCCAGGGAGACAGGCTCTTTCTGCATAGCCCAGAATGAAGCCCTGCAACGGACCGGGCGACCCGTCGCGTGTGGACGCTGGAACCGGCAGTAATTGACCGCCGGGTAGCGCCCACGTCTCCTTCACGCGTCCTCGGCGCAGGTACTTTGACTCTTATACCCGGTCTGCCAGTAGGCAGAGCGGATAAAATTGGGGTCTCCCAAGAGGAAGAGAGTCGAACCATTTAAGGATAATTTGGCTCTCGTGGCAGACGAATATTCAATAAAAATGTGGAGCAGAGGCTCGATGAATCAATATACTGTAATAAAAAAAAAATATATATATATATATAGGTGGGAGTGTAATTAATACTCACTGGAGAAGAGTAAGCTTTCATTCGGCGAGCACGGATGTGCACTGGCCAGACGTTGAGGCAGGTTCGCCCAGGCTCTCGTGGCAGACGAAATTCAAATAAAAATGTGGAGCAGAGGCTTCCCATTCGTGGTACCTAAACAGTAACCAAAAATGGTAGCCTACTACTGCCTGATATTTTTTCAATGTTTTTGCAAACATTGCGAAGTTAGAAAGTGAATTGGCTAAAGACATTCATCGTGTTTGAATCATCATCATCATCGACGTATGAGCAGGTCTTTCCAGGCTAGATTGGAGGGCAGGAAGTCATCAGCCACTCAACAGTCTCGTCGTTCAGGACCCTTAGGCCATGCGCACCGTGTGGAGACCGGTGGATTAGGCAGTGGTGAATGACATGGTCTGCGGTCTGTTCTGTGGCGCCACACTCGCATTCTGATGGAGGAGCCAGGCCCCACTTGTGCATGTCCGAACGAAAGCGGCCGACGCCAGTTCGCAGGCGGTTAAGCCTGATCCACGCAAGCCTTGCGAGGGACATCCCCGGTGGACGGGGATCGGCGTCGGGTATGAAGTCACGGAGCGTGGAGGTATATGGTTTTGCCACTCCGTGTTCCACATGTGGTTCGTCCAGTGTTCCCCACTTAACCCAAGTTCTTCTTCGTTCTTAAGTAGTTGTTGTGCGGCAGGCACAAAGGGGCGTCTTGATTTCAGTCGCTGCTTTATAGGTGGTGGTCGTTTGAATGTTGCATGGAGGGGATGGTCGGGGTCCAGAGCGCGGCGAGCGAGAGGAATCGTGGCTCCTTTACGACGTTGCTCAGCAGATTGGATGCCTGCTAGGATAGGTAGACTTAGTCTGTCGGAGTGGGACGCAGGCATCCAGTCACAGTACGCAGCGCATCGTTGATGGCGGTATTATGGTGGGTGTGAGAACTACGGCACCAGACTGGTGCGCAGTACTCAGCAGTGGAATAAACAAGGGCTAGGGTAGTTGTACGAAGAGTTTTGGCACCAGCTCCCAAGCAGGAACCCGCCAATCGCCTCAAAAGTGCGACGCGTGTAAATATTTTTTTTGCGCAGTGACTCCAAGTGTCGACCGTACGTGAGTGACCTGTTCAGGGTTATGCCGAGATAAGTAGGTTCGGCAAGTAGGGAAGGCGTTCCCCGTCAATGTTGATGTTTATCTCGCGCTGTGCTTCCCAGTTGTTAAGGTGGAAGGCCGCCGACACTGTCTTAACCTTGCTGAGCTGTAGCTTCCATTTCTGGAGGTATGCTGATAGTGTTTGCATGTCTTGGCTGAGGTTCCTCTCCACTGACTGCCAATTTCCCTCTGAGTGCAGGAGTGCCAGGTCGTCTGCGTAAGCATATTTCGTGGAGATGGTGGGGGCATGTCGTAGGTGTAGGCTGTGTGTTGAACAGCACAGGAGCCAAGACTGAGCCCTGTGGGACGTCGATTTTGAGTCGGCATAGTCTGCTTCGACGACCGCTACCGGTTGTGAGGGTAAAACTGCGGCTTTGCACAAGTTCCATCATCATATGAACCATGTGTCTGTCAGGGAGCAGACGGAGTAACTCGCAAGTAAGGTCGCTATGCCATACAGTATCATAGGCATTAGGCAGCCGTGAGATTGACAACACGGCGCCAGCCTTCTTCTTAGCCGAGAAGCTGTCCTCAATGTCTTGGGTCATAAGTGTGACCTGATCTACGGTTGATCGTCCGTGTCGGAAGCCAGCTTGTTCACGGGGGAGCTGCGGATCTTTTATTGGTTCGACACGGCGTAGATGAATCTCTCGAGGATCTTGAAGGGGATGCAGAGCAGTGACATTGGGCGGTAGCTCTTCGGGTATCCTGGGGGCTTCTTTGGCTTAGGAACTGCAACCACAAGGGCTCTTCTCCAGATCCTGGGAATTCTCAGGTGGCGCAAGCAGCAGGAAAGGAAGTCTTTTAACCAGGACTTTGAGGAGGCAGCAGCATGGAGTATCAACTCCGGGCATAGGTGGTCAGGGTCCGGGGCTTTACCTGGCTTTATGTGCTGGAGGGCGGCGGAAAATTCGTCCGTGGTAAACTCACCCGAGATGTTGTCTCCGTCTGGGGTTGTTACCCCCCAGAGGTCCGTCATTTCTTGTAAGACGAATCTGTCTGATTCACGGTCTCTCGGTTTGTATTTCCCGTTCTCCACAAGTTGTGAGGCGATGGAATTTGCTGAAACGGGACGTTGTTGACGAGAGGCATGTGATCTGCCAGTTAGGTTGTTCAATGTACTCCATGCTATGCGACTGGAGTGCGTGAAGTTGATTGATTCAACGGCTTCTGTTCAGCGCTCCTTCCTCTTTGAGTCCAGCTTTGCCAACAGGGCTGTGGCTGAACTGTTGGTGTCATTGCCCTGAGGGGCGTGGAGGAAGTCGGAGAGAAGAGGCTTTCGCACTCCTTGTCCCAGCACGGCATGTAGTTCTTTCGTCGGCCGCGGGGGATAGAGTGTTTTGCCGCTGATGTTATTGCATCACAAAAGTCCTAGTAAGCTTCTTCCACGTTCTTGGTGTGTGGTGATGGAAGATACTGCCTGGCTTCGTTGGTGAGGAGGCTATAGTACTCCCAGTTAGCCATTTTGAAGTTCCATCGCTTAACAGGCTTGCTCGGGACAGGCATTGTGAGCGTTGGAGCCGTGATAAGCGAGGGTCGGTGTTGGGACTTGGGGAACTTCTCTAGCACACGTTTGTCCGGTTGGCCATTATCGGGGTCATCACTCACGAAGCGAGGTCGGGGTTTGTACCAGTGTTCCAGCGCCCGGAGAAGAAGCTCGCTGCACCCTTGGGATCGTGCAGTAGGGTGAGGTTATTATTGGCTGACCATGAGGCCAGGCTTTCTCCGTCTGTGTTGGTGGTTTTGTAGCCCCAGTGAACGTGGTGGCAATTAAAATCGCCAGCATAGAGGCTGGGTTGGGGGAACTTTGTTTTAATTCTCAATTGATTGATTTTAATGCATTGCCATAGGCAGAGATGGGCGTGATCTTGATCTTGAAGATCACAAGTGATCTTGAAGATCAAGGTCGTGATCTTGATCTTGATCTTGAAGATCACTTTTTTTTGGTGATCTTGATCTTGATCTAAGATCACTTTTTTGTGTGATCTTGATCTTGAAAAACAATAAGATCAAGATCACTTTAAAATTGAAGTTTACTTACTAGATAGAGGCATTCTTTTAGAACTCGTACTGTACAAAGTAGTTAGTAGCATCTACTAACATTAAGCCACTGTTATTATAATATGTGTCCAACAAAAGACGATTTAAAGTCACCATCTAATCTGGTCAGCGTTGCCATTTCAAAATTGAAAAGTTTTCTGTGTTGGTCATAATAAAGAAGTCAACTTCCGTGTACTTTATGTTGACGTATAGTAAAAAATGATAAAAAAACAAAAACAAAATATAATAAAATAAAAAATTAACTTTGTTCACAAGTTCTATGTGTGAATTTTAAAGAAATGTTTGCTTTCTTTGACTCAATTTTAGATGTTTCAAACGTCTAGAATAGCGGTGTTAAAAAATCTGGACTCTAGCCGACTTTGGTCATGTAAAGTGGTTTATTGCAGCAAATCAACCAGACCAAGACTTGTTTAAGGTCTGAGTATGGAGTGGTTTGTCTGACCGCAAACCTCTGAACGTTTTTGAAAGCAGACAACAGTATCAAGTTTGCCAGATGGGTAAATAGTGCAATAAACATTGACATAATGCAGTGAAACTTAAAACTACTTAGTAACACGAATTAAAACTTCCACATGAACCAGACAAAAATTTGGTAAAAAATAATGCAGTTCAAAGTTTATTTTTATTTATTATAAATAAAAAGTATAAAACTAATTGCAAATTTTGCGACTTTTTCAGTACTACTGTAATTAACCTCGGCCTTGGGTGTGACGTTGCGGTTCTACGCAAACTACGTCAGCAATTGATAGGCTAATAGCAACAGTCACTAACTTATTACAATTCTTAGGCCAGTGATCGAGTAGTTAAAAGTAAAAGTTAGCAATACCAACTATATACCTTTACCCAGGTTCCTTAGGCTATAGTAATTATTTTTTGCAACATCATTGATCAAAAACTTCATTTTTTTTCAAGTACACAAAAAGTGATCTTGAAAGTGATCTTGATCTTCAAGATCACGATCTTGATCTTGATCTTCAAGATCACATAGTTTGGTGATCTTGATCTTTAAGATCACCTATTCTTGGTGATCTTGATCTTCAAGATCACCAATACTGATGATCTTGCCCATCTCTGGCCATAGGCTACTTCATTATTACATTGTTATAGGCCTACCCTAAATAGTCGAAGATGAGCTGCCATACTGTATTTTCTGGTTATAGGCTACGATAGAAGCTGACTTTTCTCACCCTGTGGTATTTCACCCCCATCCAAAGTAGGACTTGAGTATGGTATCAGCACCATACGCATGATAATCGAAATAGCCTACTGCAGCGGTCCCCAACCTTTTTGCTCTCACGAACCGTTTTTAAATAAAAATAGCCTTGCGGACCGGCGATAGGACAAACAAAGTTTGACATCTACGTATAGCCCAGGTCCAATTTTTTACTGCGGTTTAAACACACTTTGAGCAAGATTTGTAAAATATAATAGACAATGTAACAGTTGAGGTCGGAAAATGAAGCTAGTTTAGCAGGGAGTCTGTGAGGATTGCTCCCCAGAAAATTTTGACTAAATTTACGTTGTTTTGATCGCATTTTGATGCACTTTTAGGCCCAATAATGATTTATTTATGAAGTCGTACACCTCGTAATTGATCAACATCATCAAATTAAAAATAGATTTTTAGAAGTTTGAGTGACAAACTTTGATTTAAAATTAAAGTTACTTTTTAAATATATTTTCTTTCTCGACTACAGAAGGATTTCAATAATTTATTTGTTAAAAGTTTGTATAGTAGTATATTGTATGAGCTTAAAGTAAAATTTCGAAAATCCATTTCAGGTGCCCCCACCTTTCATAGCTTATACAATGCACATTTCACCTTATACTTCAATTTTATTGTTGGGTAGTTGATTGATTGATCTTTATCCTCGGACTGGGAAAGCTTCTTTGAGAGCTTAATCCTGACAGTTTCGCGTAGCCTACTTGTAGAGGCTTTGAACCAGCCGGTCACTGAGATTGACGGAGTGGAATTTTCGCTTGTGTTCTTGTCGGTGTTGAAGTGTTCTTGTCGGTGAATTATTCCATCTACTTGGTGCCACTAAATGGAGAGCTAAACTGAAATGCGTTGCTCAGTCAAATACACACCCCGAGAGCCGAACCAGCGCCGCTTGATCTTGTTTAACTGTAATTAGTTTATTCTATGGCTAAGGACATACTGGGTCGCGACCCGGTTATTGGGAACCCCTGGCCTACTGTACAGCATAGCCTACCCGCGATCTTCATATTTCAAGCTGCATCGAAGAAATAAAAGCAAACTGAATCTCACAATGAAGATAGAGTGGAAAGTCTAACTTTTATAAGCTAATGTCGTTCTTATTCCAATTTTGCAGTTCGCAATTTGAAAAAATCGCATCTCGAGTTGGCCCATGTTTAGTCAAAACACCAAGTAAAATGCAGAGCTTTTTATGATTATATGACGATTCAAGATAATGGAAATAAAAAACACGATAATCGTGGATGCGCAGTGTGAAACATGGCTTTAGAGTCGGAACCTGGCGTATTCAGACAATGCCTGGAAATCCTAGACAATGCTTGGAAATTCCCAACAATGCCTGAAAGTAGCTACTCTACAATGCCTGACAACCCCTGAAAATGCTAGACAATGCCTGAAAATTTTCTATAATGCCTAACAAACCCGTCAACCACTGATAATGATCGACAATGCTTGGAAATCCTAGACAATGCCTGGAAATTCCCAACAATGCCTGAAAGTAGCTACTCTACAATGCCTGACAACCCCTGAAAATGTTCGACAATGCCTGAAAATGTTTTATAATGCTTAACAAACCCGTCAACCACTGATAATGATCGACAATGCCTTTAAATCCTAGACAATGCCTGGAAATCCTAGACAATGCCTCGAAATTCCCAACAATGCCTGAAAGTAGCTACTCTACAATGCCTGATAACCCCTGAAAATGCTCCACAACCCCTGAAAATGTTCGACAATGCCTGAAAATAAATGTGTTATAATGCCTAACAAACCCGTCAACCACTGATCATGATCGACAATGCTTGGAAATCCTAGACAATGCCTGAAAGTAGCTACTCTACAATGCTTGACAACCCCTGCAAATGCTCGACAATGCCTGAAAATGTTCGACAATGCCTGAAAATGTTCTATAATGCCTAACAAACCCGTCAACCACTGATAATGATCGACAATGCCTGGAAATCCTAGACAATGCCTGGAAATTCACAACAATGCCTGAAAGTAGCTAGGCTACTCTACAATGCCTGACAACCCCTGAAAATGCTCGACAATGCCTGAAAATGTTCGACAATGCCTGAAAATGTTCTATAATGCCTAACAAACCCGTCAACCACTGATAATGATCGACAATGCCTGGAAATCCTATAGACGATGCTTGGAAATTCCCAACAATGCCTGAAAGTAGCTATTCTACAATGCCTGACAACCCCTGCAAATGCTCGACAACCCCTGAAAATGTTCGACAATGCATGAAAATGTTCTATAATGCCTAACAAACCCGTCAACCACTGATAATGATCGACAATGCCTGGAAATCCTAGACAATGCCTGGAAATTCTAGACAATGCTTGTAAATTCCCAACAATGCCTGAAAGTAGCTACTCTACAATGCCTGACAACCCCTGAAAATGCTCAACAACCCCTGAAAATGTTCGACAATGCCTGAAAATGTTCTATAATGCCTAACAAACCCGTCAACCACTGATAATGATCGACAATGCCTTTAAATCCTAGACAATGCCTGGAAATCCTAGACAATGCCTGGAAATTCCCAACAATGCCTGAAAGTAGCAACTCTACAATGCCTGACAACCCCTGCAAATGCTCGACAACCCCTGAAAATGTTCGACAATGCCTGAAAATGTTCTATAATGCCTAACAAACCCGTCAACCACTGATCATGATCGACAATGCTTGGAAATCCTAGACAATGCTTGGAAATTCCCAACAATGCCTAAAAGTAGCTACTCTACAATGCCTGACAACCCCTGAAAATGCTCGACAACCCCTAGAAATGCTCCACAACCCCCCGAAAAGCCGACAATGCCTGACAATGCCTGACAATGCCTGACAATGCCTGACAATGCCTGACAATGGGTATTTAGAGGTACCCGTTCAGTGGTTTCACCTTTTTCGTCATGTTCGTGAGGACAACGGTTCGACGCACATCGAAGTCAAATTTTTTCCTTTGAATTAATTTTTGCGCTGAACAAAAGCGTTTAAAAAAAAGAAGGGTTAGGGTTAATTCTTAATCAATTGGGAAAATCTTACTTTTAAAGTGACCAGAATCAAATTCGTTATTCTTGTATTCGAATAATTGTATTGTTCTTGAATAAATAATTGTTGTTGTATTCGAATAGGCTAATGTAATTATTGTATTCGAATAAATAACAAAAAAAGGGTTTCTTCATTGTGCTTATTTTTTATGTCGTTGTAACTTGGTTATTCAGGAAAACGTACATTATGCATCTTCATCGGAAATTTCCATAGAAACCTTGCTGTTGCAAAAAATTGTTCACGAACAATTGACCTAACACCTGTTTACGAACAATTCACATATATGTAGCCTACGAAGAATTGATGTAGGCTATACGAAGAAATGTTTTACGAAGATTTAATTTCATGAAAAACTGTTTACGAACAATTTACCTATAACCGAGGTAACAGTCCATACTCCAGAAGTTACTCCTATTGCAAGAGAGCATGCTGATTCGAAATGTGTTTAAGAAAGCTTGCAAATTTGTAGAAAACTATGTAGTTAAAACTTCTTTTGCATACTTTAGAGTTTAGAACTAGACTAAAAAGAAAATTGTAAAACTAAGTTATGGCTGAAAAAGCATTGGCCAATGGCCATGCGGAGAAGTTTAAAGATTTTTCAGACACATTTTTTTCAAAGGACTTCTTAAAAAATTAAATGAGTTATATCATAGATATCTTAAAACAATGAAAACTATTAATACTACAAAAAGTGGTCAATGCCAAGCAAAAAGGCAAAGCAGAGCGAATTAAATCAAATGTAGTTATTACTATCTGAAGCCTTTACAAATTGTTTCACCTAACGGATCATCAGAAGGTCTGAAAAAACATGTAAACAGTAAAAAATCGATAATTCTGAAAAGATATTAAATATTACAACTGTAATTTAATCTGCCAAAAAAAATCTCTAAACCTGTACTTCCTGAGAAGATATTAAATATTACAACTGTAATTTAATCTGCAAAAAAAACCTCTAAACCTGAATTCCTGAAAAGATATTAAATATTATAACCTTTCATAGATATCTTATATATAGATATGCAACTCAGTGGTGCGTAACGATGTTTGAAGGCTAACAACGTAGCTATGTCTGTATGCATTGACTTCAAACTTGGCACAGCAAAACAACTTTATTTTTAATATATTTTTTTGGTTTTTGTTTAAATAAAACTTTCTTCGTTTTCAAGTTGACGTGTGGATTGCTTGTGATGACGTCACATTCTCGTTCGCATGGACTGCTTTATGGAGATTCTGGCGATTGAAAACAAATCACAGTCACAGAGGGTACCTCTAAATACCCATTGTCTGGCATTGTAGGCATTGTCGGGCATTGTCAGGCAATGTCGGCTTTTTGGGGGGTTGTGGAGCATTTTCAGGGGTTGTCGAACATTTTCAGGGGTTTCAGGTATTGTAGAGTAGGCTAACTACTTTCAGGCATTGTTGGGAATTTCTAGGCATTGTGTAGGATTTCCAGGCATTGTCGATCATTATCAGTGGTTGACAGGCTTGTGAGGCATTGTCGAACATTTTCAGGCATTATCGAACATATTCAGGGGTTGTCGAGCATTTTCAGGGGTTGTCAGGCATTGTAGAGTAGCTACTTTCAGGCATTGTTGGGAATTTCCAGGCATTGTCTAGGATTTCCAGGCATTGTCGATCAATATCAGTGTTTGACAGGTTTGGTAGTCATTATGGAACATTTTCAGGCATTGTCGAACATTTTCAGGGATTGTCGAGCATTTTCAGGGGTTGTCAGGCATTGTGGAGTAGCTACTTTCAGACATTTGTTGGTAATTTTCAGGCATTGTCTAGGATTTCCAGGCATTGTCGATCAATATCAGTGTTTGACAGGTTTGGTAGTCATTATGGAACAGTTTCAGGGATTGTCGAGCATTTTCAGGGGTTGTCAGGCATTGTAGAGTAGCTACTTTCAGGCATTGTTGGGAATTTCCAGGCATTGTCTAGGATTTCCAGGCATTGTTGATCATTAGTAGTGGTTGACAGGTTTGTCAGACATTGTCGAACATTTTCAGGGATTATCTAGCTTTTTCAGGGGTAGTCAGGCATTCTAGATTAAGCTACTTTCAGGCATTGTTGGGCAGTTCCTAGCATTGTCTAGGATTTCCAGGCATTGTCGATCATTATTGGTTTTTGACACGTTTGTCAGGCATTGTCGAACATTTTCATGCATTTTTATTCCCAGCTCTGCATGAGCAGCAGAATGATCCCTTTCTATTTTGCGTAGGTTGTAAACATATTTACGGTATACACAAACACAGCAGCATTTAAATGACCTGGCTATCATAAGTATTGACAACGCCTGACAAACCTGTCAAAACCTGGTATTGATCGACAACCCAAGAAAACGTTCGACAATGCCTAACAAACCTATCTACCACTGAATATGTTCGACAATGTCTGAAAATCCTAGACAAGGCCTGAAGATGTCCGACAATCAGTGGCGTAGCTAAGGGGGGAAGGAGGGGTGGACCGCCCCGGGCGGCACGTCTGGGGCGGCACTTTCAGACTACGATTTTGATTTTGATTATAATCTGATAAAAACGCATTTCATTTTCACACAGGGCCGGATTTAACTGATGGGAGGCCCGAGGCACATTTAGATCAGGGGCCCCCGTGCAAAAAAATTCGCCTACGGCGCGAAACACCCCCTCAATGTCTACAGTAGCATCAATCCAGCACTGCACAGCATTTTGCAGAAACCACAAATACTAAAAGAAGAAAAATAACACAAAATCACATTTTTTTCATGTAGGGGGGCCCTTTAAAAGTCGGGGGTCCGGGATACCTGCACCCTCTGCCCCCCCCTAAATCCTAGACAATGCCTTGAAATTACCGACAATGCCTGAAAGTAGCTACTCTACAATGCCTGACAACCCCTGAAAATGCTCGACAACCCTTGAAAATGCTCGACAATCTCTGAAAATGTTCGACAATGCCTGAAAATGTTCCATAATGACTACCAAACCTGTCAACCACTGATATTGATCAACAATGCCTGGAAATCCTTGACAATGCCTGGAAATTCCCGACATGCCTGAAAGTAGCTACTCTACAATGCCTGACGACTCCTGAAAATGCTCGACAACCCCTGAAAATGTTTGGCAATGCCTGAAAATGTTCTATAATGCTTAACAAACCAGTCAACCACTGATAATGATCGACAATGCCTGGAAATCCTAGACAATGCTTGAAAGTAGCTATTCTACAATGCCTGACAACCCCTGAAAATACTTGAAAATTTCCAACAATGCCTAACAACAAGCCTGTCAACCATTCATAAGTAGGTAAAGACCTTTTTTGGAGCTGTAGTTCCAGGACAAGCTGAAGTTTTATTCAATTAATCTACTGAGTGTTACCAAAATGAAAGTTACTGCTGGCTACCGAAAGCTGTGCTATAGCATTTGGTAGCCTAGTTATGGTGTGTACCAAACATTAAACTTGTCTTGGTTTGGCGGTTGGATCCGTGATGCTAATGAAGCTGTCTCAGCAGGGGGAAGGATGCCCCCTGGCCTCAAATTTTCTCTGGATGGGGGGCAATGGTGCCCTTTTAAGGTCATGTAAGCTACTGCACATTTTGCAATATAGGCTAACAACTTCTGCTATTCGCTTTTAGCCAAATTATAGGGCCTATAGCCTAGAGTAGGCCCACACAAATTATCCCGTGGACACATTTTATACTTTGCAGCAGATTGTGATGCTATGAATGTGAAATTTACCTTTCGTTTCTTGTTCAAGCTATTGCAATTATTCATCTGTCTCACATTTCGACTTTCATGGCTAATAGCGGGAAAACGAACGAGTTGCCCAGCATTATCGCTACCGTATATCTCACCCTAAAATCGTTCCGGCGCCTCTCTATCTCAGGTTTGTAAATTGCCTACAACAAGCTTTAATGAGTCACTGGAAATAAGCTTAAATGGTAGTTCCAACGATCATGAAACAGAAGTTGCATAACCTACGTGAAGAAAGATTATTGTCTTGATTTTTCATAGTAGGCTATTCTGTGAAAACTTGAAATATACGCCAAACAAAATATTCCAAAAGAGCTCAAAAGCCACCACTCGCCAAGCTCAAACCTCAAACCGTACAATAATAGCCTACCATAGATACGCTAGCCAAGCTGGCAACCTTGATTGTTGATTGTGTCCATAAAGTCAGTCGAGCGTGACGATAATTCCACGATTGCTTAGTTGCATATCTATAGTTATATCATAGATATCTTACATATAGATATGCAACTCAGCAATCGTGGAATTATCGTCACGCTCGACTGACTTTATGGACACAATCAACAATCAAGGTTGCCAGCTTGGCTAGCGTATCTATGGTAGGCTATTATTGTACGGTTTGGGCTTGGCGAGTGGTGGCTTTTGAGCTCCTTTGGAATATTTTTGATGTCGCATATTTCAAGTTTTCACAGAATAGCCTACTATGAAAAATCAAGACAATAATTTTTCTTCACGTAGGTTACGCAACTTCTGTTTCATGATCGTTGGAACTATCATTTAAGCTTATTTCCAGTGACTCATTAAAGCTTGTTGTAGGCAGTTTACAAACCTGAGATAGAGGGGCGCCGGAACGATTTTAGAGTGAGATATACGGTAGCGATAATTGTCAAACATTTTCAGGGGTTGTCGAGGATTTTCAGGGGTTGTCAGGCATTGTAGAGTAGCTACTTTCAGGCATTGTTGGGAATTTCCAGGCATTGTCGATCAATATCAGTGGTTGACAGGGTTTGGTAGTCATTATGGAACATTTTCAGGCATTGTCGAACATTTTCAGGAATTGTCAAACATTTTCAGGGGTTGTCGAGCATTTTCAGGGGTTGTCAAGCATTGTAGAGTAGCTACTTTCAGGCATTGTTGGGAATTTCAAGGCATTGTCTAGGATTTCCAGGCATTGTCGATCAATATCAATGGTTGACAGGCTTGTCAACCATTATCAGTCATTGTCGGAAATTTTCAAGAATTGTCGAATATTTTTAGGTGTCAGGGGCTCTCAGGCATTATAAAATACTTTAGATTCTTTCTGGCAGGCATTGTCGGCAGTGGCGTAGCTAGGGAATGTGCCGCCCGGGGTGGATTCAGATTTTGCCGCCCCTTCAAGAAAAAGCATGTGAAAACAGGCCCGATTTAGAGGGGGGGCAGAGGGTGCAGGTACCCCGGACCCCCCGACTTTTAAAGGGCCCCCCTACGTGAAAAAAATGTGATTTTTTTACTATTAGCTTTTGTGGTTTCTGCAAAATGCTGTGCAGTGCTGGATTGATGCTACTGTAGACGTCGAGGGGGTGTTTCGCGCCGTAGGCGAATTTTTTTGCACGGGGGCCCCTGATCTAAAAGTGCCCGGGCCTCCCATTAGCTAAATCCGGCCCTGTGTGAAAATGAAATGCGTTTTTTATCAGATTATAATCAAAATCAAAATCTGAAAGTAGCTTAATCTAGAATGCCTGACTACCCCTGAAAATGCTAGACAACCCCTGAAAATGTTCGACAATGCCTGACAAACCCGTCAACCACTAATAATGATCAACAATGCCTGGAAATCCTAGACAATGCCTGGAAATTCCCAACAATGCCTGAAAGTAGCTACTTTGCAATGCCTGACAACCCCTTAAAATGCTCGACAATCCCTGAAAATGTTCGACAATGCCTGAAAATGTTCCATAATGACTACCAAACCTGTCAAACACTGATATTGATCGACAATGCCTGCAAATCCTAGATAATGCCTAGAAATTCCCAACAATGCCTGAAAGTAGCTACTTTGCAATGCCTGACAACCCCTGAAAATGCTCGACAATTCCTGAACATGTTCGACAATGCCTGAAAATGTTCCATAATGACTACCAAACCTGTCAAACACTGATATTGATCGACAATGCCTGGAAATCCTAGACAATGCCTGGAAATTCCCACCAATGCCTGAAAATAGCTACTCTACAATGCCTGACAACCCCTGAAAATGCTCGACAACCCCTGAGTATGTTCGATAATGCCTGAAAATGTTCGACAATGCCTCACAAGCCTGTCAACCACTGATAATGATCGACAATGTCTGGAAATCCTACACAATGCCTAGAAATTCCCAACAATGCCTGAAAGTAGTTAGCCTACTCTACAATACCTGAAACCCCTGAAAATGTTCGACAACTCCTGAAAATGCTCCACGACCCCCCAAAAAGCCGACAATGCCCGACAATGCCTGACAATGCCCGACAATGCCTACAATGCCTGACAAAGGGTATTTAGAGGTACCCTCTGTGACTGTGATTAGTTTTCAATCGCCAGAATCTCCATAAAGCAGTCCATGCGGAACGAGAATGTGACGTCATCACAAGCAATCCATACGTCAACTTGAAAACGAAGAAAGTTTTATTTAAACAAAAACCAAAAAAATATATTAAAAATAAAGTTGTTTTGCTGTGCCAAGTTTGAAGTCAATGCATACAGCCATAGCTACGCTGTTAGCCTTCAAACATCTTACGCACCACTGAGTTGCATATCTATATATAAGATATCTATGGTTATATCATAGATACTGTATCTTACATTTAGATATGCAACTTAGTGGTGCGTAACAATGTTTGAAGGCTAACAGCGTAGCTATGGCTGTATGCATTGACTTCAAACTTGGCAAAGCAAAACAACTTTATTTTTAATATATTTTTTTGGTTTTTGTTTAAATAAAACTTTCTTCGTTTTCAAGTTGACGTGTGGATTGCTTGTGATGACGTCACATTCTCGTTCCGCATGGATTGCTTTATGGAGATTCTGGCGATTGAAAACAAATCACAGTCACAGAGGGTACCTTTAAATACCCAATGTCAGGCATTATAGGCATTGTCGGATTTTTGGGGGGTTGTGGAGCATTTTCAGGGGTTGTCGAACATTTTCAGGGGTTTCAGGTATTGTAGAGTAGGCTAACTACTTTCAGGCATTGTTGGGAATTTCTAGGCATTGTGTAGGATTTCCAGGCATTGTCGATCATTATCAGTGGTTGACAGGCTTGTGAGGCATTGTCGAACATTTTCAGGCATTATCGAACATATTCAGGGGTTGTCGAGCATTTTCAGGGGTTGTCAGGCATTGTAGAGTAGCTACTTTCAGGCATTGTTGGGAATTTCCAGGCATTGTCTAGGATTTCCAGGCATTGTCGATCAATATCAGTGTTTGACAGGTTTGGTAGTCATTATGGAACATTTTCAAGCATTTTCGAACATTTTCAGGGATTGTCGAGGATTTTCAGGGGTTGTCAGGCATTGGAGAGTAGCTACTTTCAGGCATTGTTGGGAATTTCTAGGCATTATCAAGGATTTCCAGGCATTGTCGATCAATATCAGTGTTTGACAGGTTTGGTAGTCATTATGGAACATTTTCAGGCATTGTCGAACATTTTCAGGGATTGTCGAGCATTTTCAGGGGTTGTCAGGCATTGTAGAGTAGCTACTTTCAGACATTTGTTGGTAATTTTCAGGCATTGTCAAGAATTTCCAGGCATTGTCGATCGATATCAGTGTTTGACAGGTTTGGTAGTCATTATGGAACATTTTCAGGGATTGTCGAGCATTTTCAGGGGTTGTCAGGCATTGTAGAGTAGCTACTTTCAGGCATTGTTGGGAATTTCCTGGCATTGTCTAGGATTTCCAGGCATTGTTGATCATTACTAGTGGTTGACGGGTTTGCCAAGCATTGTCGAACATTTTCAGGGGTTGTCTAGCTTTTTCAGGGGTAGTCAGGCATTCTAGATTAAGCTACTTTCAGGCATTGTTGGGCATTTCCTAGCATTGTCTAGAATTTCCAGGCATTGTCGATCATTATTGGTTTTTGACACGTTTGTCAGGCATTGTCGAACATTTTCATGCATTTTTATTCCCAGCTCTGCATGCGCAGCAGAATGATCCCTTTCTATTTTGCGTAGGTTGTAAACGTATTTACGGTATACACAAACACAGCAGCGTTTAAATGACCTCGCTATCATAAGTATCGACAATGTCTGACAAACCTGTCAAAACCTGGTAATGATCGACAACCCAAGAAAACGTTCGACAATGCCTAACAAACCTATCAACCACTGAATATGTTCGACAATGCCTGGAAATCCTCATCAATCCAGCACTGCACAGCATTTTGCAGAAACCACAAACGCTAAAAGAAAAAAAACACATTTTTTTTACGTAGGGACCCCCTTTAAAAATCAGAGGGTCCGGGGTACCTGCACCCTTTGCCCCCCCCCTAAATCCGGGACTGTTTTCACATGCTTTTTCTTGAAGGGGCGGCAAAATCTGAATCCACCCCGGGCAGCACATTCCCTAGCTACGCCACTGCCGACAATGCCTGCCAGAAAAAATCTAAAGTACTTTACAATGCCTGAGAACCCCTGACACCTAAAAATGTTCGACAATGCTTGAAAATTTCCGACAATGCCTAACAACAAGCCTGTCAACCATTGTTAATGATCGACAATGCCTGGAAATCTTAGATAATGCCTTGAAATTACCGACAATGCCTGAAAGTAGCTACTCTACAATGCCTGACAACCCCTGAAAATGCTCGACAACTCCTGAAAATGCTCGGCAATCCCTGAAAATGTTCGACAAAGCCTGAAAATGTTCCATAATGACTACCAAACCTGTCAAACACTGATATTGATCGACAATGCCTGGAAATTCCCAACAATGCCTGAAAGTAGCTACTCTACAATGCCTGACAACTCCTGAAAATGCTCGACAACCCCTGAATATGTTCGATAATGCCTGAAAATGTTCTATAATGCTTTACAAACCAGTCAACCACTGATAATGATCGACAATGCCTGGAAATCCTAGACAATGCCTGAAAGTAGCTAATCTACAATGCCTGACAAACCCTGAAAATGCTTGAAAATTTCCAACAATGCCTAACAACAAGCCTGTCAACCATTGATAAGTAGGTAAAGACCTTTTTTGGAGCTGTAGTTCCAGGACAAGCTGAAGTTTTATTCAATTAATCTACTGAGTGTTACCAAAATGAAAGTTTACTGCTGGCTACCGAAAGCTGTGCTATAGCATTTGGTAGCCTAGTTATGGTGTGTACCAAACATTAAAATTGTCTTGGTTTGGCGGTTTGATCCGTGATGCTAATGAAGCTGTCTCAGCAGGGGGGAAGACGCCCCCTGCCCTCAAATTTTCTCTGGATGGGGGGAAATGGTGCCCTTTTAAGGTCATGTAAGCTACTGCAAATTTTGCAATATAGGCTAACAACTTCTGCTATTTGCTTTTAGCCAAATTATAAGGCCTATAGCCTAGAGTAGGCCCACACAAATTATTCCGTGGACACATTTTATACTTTGCAGCAGATTGTGATGCTATGAATGTGAAATTTACCTTTCGTTTCTTGTTCAAGCTATTGCAATTATTCCTCTGTCTCACATTTCGACTTTCATGGCTATAATAGCGGGAAAACGAACGAGTTGCCCAGCATTATCGCTACCGTATATCTCTCCCTAAAATCGTTCCGGCGCCCCTCTATCTCAGGTTTGTAAACTGCCTACAACAAGCTTTAATGAGTCACTGGAAATAAGCTTAAATGATAGTTCCAACAATCATGAAACAGAAGTTGCATAACCTACGTGAAGAAAGATTATTGTCTTGATTTTTCATAGTAGGCTATTCTGTGAAAACTTGAAATATACGCCAAACAAAATATTCCAAAGGAGCTCAAAAGCCACCACTCGCCAAGCCCAAGCCGTACAATAATAGCCTACCATAGATACGCTAGCCAAGCTGGCAACCTTGATTGTTGATTGTGTCCATAAAGTCAGTCGAGCGTGACGATAATTCCACGATTGCTTAGTTGCATATCTATATGTAAGATGTCTATGGTTATATGTTCGCATAATTTGTCGATAAATACCTTGTTTTTGTAGGGTGCCCACTAGGGTGGCTTCTTTTTTGAACTTTTTTTTTAAATTCTCTCGGGGTAGTGGGGAAATAGTGCCAATGAGTGAGAAAGCAATCATGACAAAGTTTAATATTCGTAAAAAATTGTCTTCAGCCTTCTCATGGGGCCCAAAAATCGAAAAATGGGGTTAAAATCCCAATTTTTTTCAAAAATATTTTTAGTTTGGGTAGATACAATATTGTTTAGATATATCTAATTAGCCTAAGAAAAAAATTGGAGTCATTTGAACAATTCCTTCAGCTTCCTCACAGCTTCTGAAAATTTCCATTTGGTGAAAATTTCGCATTAGTTCTCATGCTTGACTCATGCTCGCATTAGTTCTCATGCTTGCTTGACCATTCCAAAACGCGCTAGTTCTCATGCTTGACCCGCCATCTCCTAGTCTGCTCCAAGATCAGCAAGAGGAAAGTCGAGATAGGCAGATCAGCTTGAGGCAGCCACTAACCAAACATTTACATCCACAGATTACCATCTACCGCGGTGGGTCCCTTCGGTCGTAGTGAGTCCCTCGCCTCCCTGGTAGGTATCTTCCATGTAAGTATGGTGTGCAGACCTGGATTAACCAATTAACCATTGTGCTAGGGTGTGCTAAAGCACAGGGGCCCCGCAGACAGAGGGCCCCACGTTTCCTAAAAATTAAATAAATAAAATAACAAATTTTTCCAAAAAAAAAATTTTAAAGAAAAAAAATTAAGAAAAGTGGGGCCCCTCTGTCTAAAAAAAGTAACACATTTATCAATAGCCAGAAAAAAAGTCGTTCAACTAAATTTCATGTTAGTTTTCTAAATCCTATTTACGTAGTTAGTAGTGAATGAAAGAGCAGTTTAGAATAGAACTTCAGAATAACCTTTCATTGCGATTTGCAGTGTAGTGTGCAGTACTAACAGTGATCCCTTGCTACAATGTTTTCCCTTGCACGGTTTCGTTGATTTAATGTGTGCGATTTTGCATCCATTATAACGTTAACATTGTTGACTTAATTTGCACATGCTTATTTAATCATCGATCAGTATCACGTGCTATTTCAAAGTTATCTAACTTACCTAAGCAAGGCTCGGTTTCCTCTGCAAGCGAAACCAGCTTACTTCCATTACGCTCCACATAAGCTGGTAAGGGCCCCCATAAAATTCATTAGCACAGGGGGCCCATTTGACCTTAATCCGGGCCTGATGGTATGCCTGCTGAGTGTTTGGGTGTGTGGACGGCTCCCGGAGCGGACGCACTAATGATGAGACAGGAAACATATCCATTTCATATGGAAAATTGTAAACCTGCAAGATGTAGTGGTATCCATCTTGAACTCTGAGCGTTGAGCGAAAAAAAAACAAAAAAACTTCAAGTTTTTTTTTTAGCTTATTTAAATATATCTAAACAATATTGTATCTACCCAAACTAAAAATATTTTTGAAAAAAATTGCGTTTTTGACCCCATTTTTCGATTTTTGGCCCCCATGAGGAGGCTGAAGACAATTTGTTACGAATCTCAAATTTTGTCATGATTGTTTTCTCACTCATTGGTACCATTTTCCTACTACCCCGAGAGAATTTGAAAAAAAAGTTCAAAAACGAGCCACCCTAGTGCCTACACCCAGAGATGTACGTATACGCCGCAAATTCTACGCCGCATACTTGCGGCGTAGACTTTTGTTTACGCTAACGCTTGCGGCCACATTCTTTTGGATAGTCTGCGCTTGAGGCTACGCGTAAAGTTTTCGCGGTTTTTTAGCGCACAGCGTCAACGCATACTTTTTAATGTATTTTTTTCGCTACAACACGCCAATACCTTCCAGCGCTGCAGTTGAAAGAATGCTTTCAATGGGCAAAGACATATTGGAACCAAAACACAGCAAAATGTCAGATGAACACTTTCAGTTGCTTGTGCTTCTTGATGGAAATTCAAAATAAAACTTGTTTGTTTCGAGTTGTTTATACAGTGTGAATGTTTGGCACCTAGCAAACAAAATTAGTTTACACTAGTGTATGCGCTGACGCTGCCAACTTTTTTTACAAGTTACGTTGACGCATACGGTGTATGATTTTTCGAACGTTTGCGTTTACGCTGACGGCGTCAATATTTTTTGTATGCGCGTACATCACTGCTTACACCATATCCCTGTTTGAACATCTTAAAGGGATACTAATGGAAAAACCTGACTTGGCGATTTTCCACGTTCTTTGTGTTTAACATGCTACCATAAAACGATTTTCAATAAAATTTTGCCCAATTGTGGTCTGATCAGCATTCCGCGCGTGCTTTTGTCGGAGGTTTCAAAACGGGAATATAGTGTAGTCATCTAAGCTCAAAAACAGGGCCAACCCGGAAAAAATTCGTAACTTAACAAATTTGGTACCAAACGAAGCGCAATTTTATGTAGATCATCATATCCAAAATCCTCTTCAATCGGCTTTGAGCAAATGGTATGGGGGGCAGTTAAAATTTGCGTCTAGCGCCCCCTAACGGAAATAAACTATAATCATCTTTTCTAATACTTCCATAATGATTTCTGATTTGTTTTTTCAAATATCGCAATCTGTAGCTTTGTGAGAACATTTTGGTAAAAAATTCTGGATGTGACGTCATGATGACGTCACAATAATAATTAGAATATCGTAATTAGGCCTACTCTTCAATATTCTGTGCTATTAGAGAACTTAAGTTTCACTTATATATAACTCTAGAAAAGAACATTGACCTTCTTTGGGAAATGTCGTTTACTTTATCTGATGTTACTAGACCAAACTAGTCGGGATTTATGCAGACGTATCGCAAAGGTACCTACCCAAGAAAGTGTGACGTTACCCTTCTACCTATTATCAATTTAAATCCAAATGATCACATTCACAGTTGTATTTACTCAACATTATCATTTGTGATTGACCAGTCGAGGAAATCCAACACGGGAACACCATGCATCACCTTCGACCAGCTGTTGTGGTTGAAGCAGTAGAAATAATAACAGAAAAGTTTCTGAAGATTCTTTGCCGTCTTGGAGGGTTCCACACTTTGATAAATTACTTAGGAAGCATCGGTAATACAATGAAAGGATCCGGTATTGTAGAATGCTTGCAAGTGGTTTATGGTGAAAATGCGGTTCAACACATGATTTCAGGCAAGGCGATAGCGAGAGCAGCAAGAGGCCATTTTCTCTTACAATGTGCTCTTCGATTAACAATCATTGGCAGACTCCTACAAGAAGAGATCATATCGGAAGACGATTTGAAAAAACTGAAGGCCATCTACCACAATCTTATCAATGATGAGATTCCACCTGATGAAATCAACAACTGTGAAGTATTGGAGAAGTTAAACAGTGCTATGGAACAGATGATGAGTAGACTTGGTGCTCTTTCCCGTACAGCCAAGCTTTGGGTACAATATATCCCGCTGTATCAACACCGTTAAATTATTCAGTGCTGCGGAAAGGACTGGTAACTGGCAAAATCATCTAGCTGCTATTGTACAAATGTTGAATTTATTTGCTGCAATAGGTCATATCAACTACGCAAAGAGTGCCAGACTTTATCTACAAATGATGAATGACCTCCCATCAACATTCCCAGATTTGCATGAACAGTTCACGCTCAACGGATATCATGTTGTCCGACGAAGCGCTCAATTTTGGAACGGAATTTGGACTGATCTGTCGATTGAACAGGTGTTGATGCGCTCACTGAAGACACGTGGTGGCTTAATCCGTGGAAGAGGGATGACAGAAAATGTAATGCTGACCTGGGTACACACGATGCATGTTTGCGCTTCAATACATGACGCTATGACAACATTAACTGGAAACACACGTAAAACAAGCAATCAGCATGCAGAATTAGGAACAAGCTGTATGAAGCGAGACAATGATGATTTGGTGAAGATTCGATCTTGGATTGAAAGCCATAACCCCTTCTATGAAAGTGAGCCTGTACTAAGAAATATTGCAACAGGAGTTACAGCAACAGACGGAGATGGAATCAATTGTGATGATGCAGAAAGTGTTAGTGAAGCAATCCAGCATCAACTAGACGGTGTTTCGTATTCAGAAGCAAAAATTAGGAAGAGAGATCAGATCAAGACGCTGGAAGCACTACAGATTGGTGTAAAAATCGACAAGGAGAAAGTGCATGTCGATTGTCGACCCATTGCTCTTATTTTCCAGGTTGCTTGTGTTGATTGAGAGAGAAGAGGATATACAAAGCTATTTCCAATATGAGCTGACAGCCGTTCCTACCTCGCTGTTTCAGAATTCGATGATGCGAAAATCAAGCAAACCAAAACTGGGAAAGGCTTTAAAGAAAGGTGTCACATCCTCCACCTACATATGGGATCAATCATTTCATATACTGGATGGAGGTGCTCTGCTGCATAAATTAAAGTGGCTCAAAAATCGTCCATATCGGTCAATTTTGGATCAATACACAAAGTATGTGAACAAGAAATATGAACGATCGTATATAGTTTTGGATGGATATGATAATGGTCCCTACGTAAAAGATCATGAACACAAACGAAGAATAGGGAAAATGAGTGCCTTTGTAAGTTTGGATAACTTAGAAATGATCCCAACATTCAACCAAGAAGTATTTTTGAAGAACGAGCAGAATAAATCACAGTTCATATCTTTCATATCAGACGAGCTGCGAAGAGAAGGTCATGATGTTCCACTCAAATCGTTTCAGCAGCATTGGAGTATGCAGAAGATAACAACAAAGGTGTGGTTGTAGTAGCGGCTGACACTGATATTCTAGTGTTGTTGATGTTTCACTGGAAAAATGGTATGCATCTCTACATGCTTTCTGATGCTAGCAACAAAGGTGACAAAGAAATGTGGAAAATTTAAGATTTGATCAAATCAACTGGAGATGTCATTACAAGTCATATTTTGTTCATCCATGCTTGGTCGGGTTGCGATACTACGTGTGCATTGTTTGGACAAGGTAACCTACAATTTGTTTTTGGCAACTAGGAAATTTCATGATAAACTTGGTTTTTCTTGCTTGAATGATGTAAATGTGACTTTACGAAATATTGTATTTAGATAAGCCTTATCGTATTTTTTTTAATATAATTGTACACGATGAACATATTCGGAATTGCCTTCGTTCTTTACTAATTTTTCGGTTAAGCTATGCACATTGCACAGGCTACTTATATCTATAATCTTTTATGTCAGGAAAAACTAGTACCCTGAAGAAGTTTGGGACAAGGGAAGTGTTCCAAGAAACTGCTAAAGTAGTCGAAGACGAAACAGCCACTGCAGAGGAAGTAGAACAAAAAGGACTTAAATTGTTAATGTTTAGGTAACTTAAAAAGTTACATTAGTATTATAAAGATAATGTCAAGTTCCTACCACCAAATCATCAATAAAAGTTTGAGAAGTGTGTTCAGTTTTAATATAAAATTTTTATCTTTTTGCTATGGTGGGAAAGAAAACTGGGCGATGGAAGATTTGCGCTACAATCAGTTTATGAAGGCAGCAGCAACATCTAAAACGACAATCAAGCCACAGTCTCTCGCTCCAACCAAAAATGCTGCAAAGTATTATTTTCTTCGAATCCATCTGCAGGTGATTGAATAAAAAACTCTGATGAACGTTGAACTAAATCCGCTCGATTGGGGTTGGAAATTATCCAATGGGAGTTACGATCCTATTCTGACAGATTTGAGTGAGCTCCTGATAACATTCTTCGCTTTGTACGATGTAACTGTAACGTCACTAAGAAAAGTCCTTGCACTACCAACGTTTGCAGCTGCAGACGGTACGGGCTTTCATGTGTTTCTGCTTGTGGTAATTGCAATGGAGTGGATTGTGAAAATTATGACAAAGACGAAGTTTCATCAGACGAAGACAGCGTTGGAAGTGACGAGGAAGCGGATAGAAACATATTTGATGTCGAAAAATAAATATCAAATTCAAATTTGGTCAAAATTATTCAAAATCTAGCTTTTTTGAAGTGGTGGTTGGAAACAAAAGCGATTTACAAGTCAGGAAAAGAAATCATGAAAACAAAACTTTTGAAACAATTTTAATTAATTTCAAACGCCTTCTACTGATATGATATGTTTGGTTTGACATGTAGATTATTGTTCATAAGTATTTGCAAAGATTGATATTGAATTTTACTACTGTATTTACCTTATAACAGTGATATTCGTGATCGTCCAAAAAACATTGCTTTTAACCACTGCATTATGACGCCATTGCTACTGCAAGTATTAAAATTTTTCATTGATTTTCTAAATGCTCTGAAAGGTTTACTCAAGTAAGTGAAAACAAAACAATATGCACAAACCAACGATTGCATTCACTGGAAATTCTCGATTGTCAACATTTACATTTTTTCAGCACTAGATGGCGCAACATGTGTTTTCAGTAGCCCATCACTCCCCATTAAACTTATTGTATTCAACAAAGTAAAAAACGAAAAGAAAAAGTGGCTTTACTGGGAGTATTCTTGCATTCCATTCATCCACTAGTATTGAAGAGTAATTACGATATTCCAATTATTCTTGTGACGTCATCATGACGTCACATCCAGAATTTTTTACCAAAATGTTTTCACAAAGCTACAGATTGCGATATTTGAAAAAACAAATCAGAAATCATTATGGAAGTATTAGAAAAGATGATTATAGTTCATTTCCGTTAGGGGGCGCTAGACGCAAATTTTAAATGCCCCCCATTCCATTTGCTCAAAGCCGATTAAAAAGGATTTTGGATATGATGATCTACATAAAATTTCGCTTCTTTTGGTACCAAATTTGTTAAGTTACGAATTTTTTCCGGGTCAAACCCTAATATGACTACACTAATAGGTGTGAGCAGCGAAGCTTGCGACTGTACAGTCTTACGTCACTATAAGGACAAGCAATCAGCTGATTGGGCAATATTTCTTACTGCGGGCGATTTAACTGTATGTATTCTCTCATTAACCAGAGTTTCTATGATTACAATCCGTAGTTTTTATAATTGGAGAATGAAATGATGTTTTGTCTAGTTCAAATACTGCATTCAAAGAAATGGCATAGGCTACACATGATTTTACACAACCAACCAAGCCAACTCTACATAGGCTACTGTGTAAATTCACGCTCGTCTGATCACATAGGCTATATTTCTTAGAACTTAGACCAACAAAATGAGCGATTTTATGTAGATTTAAGAGGACATTGAATTGCTTTTCATAGTTTAGTGCATTTTTCACTCCGTGCAGACTTGCATACTACCAAAGTCATTTTAATTTAACCTAAAAAAAGCTTTTTTACTTTATTTTTAGTGAACGGAATTGCTAACTTGGAAACAAATAGGGCGATAACAAGTCAAGTCAATTTATTTTGTTTCAATAGCACCATATATTAACAAACAAGCAGAGTAAATGTAATCATGCATGTCCAATTGTCCATCTAGCATGTCTTTCATTTGTGCTGTATCTATCTCACAGTAGCACAAAGCTTGATGTTGCTCATCCATTGCCACACAGTGACAACATGAACGCCTGTTGATATAAAATTAGTAATAATTAGGGCGATTACTTTTTTACTTGTCAAAAATTACTCAAAATTGTGGCGTTAGGTCTAAAATTGTCAAAATTGTTTACAAACTGCATTGTCGTGGTGTCGTTGAGGTTGCACTGTCAGTGAATTTTTCATTTTACACCTTGTGGCCTACTTTGGCGCAGAGGGATGGTGTATTGTAATGGATAAGGCGTTGGCTTTCTTAGGCCTATTAGGCCTAGCTCAGTGGTTACGTGCCCGGCTCAAGATCATGCAGCGCTGGTTTGACTCTCGAGGTGTGCGCTTGAGCAGCGCATTTTGAACGGCTCTCCATTCAACGGCACCAAGTGAATGGAATAATTCCCCGACAACAACACTTCAACAATATGAAAACTTCACCTTGTCAATCTCTGTAACCGGCCCTGTGTCAAGAGCCTCTACATTTACAAGTATGCGAAACTACCAGGAACAACCTATCAAGGCTTTGTCAGTCCGAGGATAAAGATTCAAAACCAACCAACCAAACCTGGTTCGACTCCCGGCTTAAGCTGGTTGTTGAAAACACCGCTCACCTCTAGGGGAGAGAGGGGCTAAAAGTCACACGGGTAAGTTGTCACAAGCCTGAGTTTAGCGCACCCAGTGTAATAAACTTCTTTCTGGCGTCATAAAAAGCGAGTACTACTTCCCTGGTTACACGTTGAGATCGGCCATGTTGGTTTAAGCAACAGAAGTGAACAAAATCTAGACAACAACCTGTAGTGATTTTCTGCTTCTTGCGAAGACGAATTGCCCAAGGTAGGTATTTTGATACAACTTAAACGTTTCTGAATATATGCGGAATCTTTTTGTTTCTGTTAGTAGTGACTAATGTCAGTAATATATGGATGAACTTATTGTTTAAAATGCTGAAGCATGTTTACCAAAATTTGGAATTTAAAAACTAAAGATGCTTTGAGTTAAGTTGTCACATTGTGTGACAACTTACCCCGAGGTTCAATACTAATATTTCATTAACCATCTTGTTTCAATCAGAGTGTATTTCTGTAAATTCTGTCATAAATAAGCTAAACCTACTGTATTACCGATAATTCTTGTTTCTTTCTCATATAAAATCAGTACCGGTAGCTTATATTTTTGCAGATGCGGAACTACCAAAGGAAAACTGAACGTGGACGGTATTCGAAAGACGCGATGGAGGCTGCTGCAGAAGCGTTTGTGAATGGTGGCCTGAGCATCAGAAAATCTGCTAGCAACAATGATGTTAACTACAAAACATTAAGTCTTTATATTCCAATCTAAACCACAAGTCAAGCCTTGTTTGAAGACACACATGTGCCTTCTTCAGGCTCCGCCTCATCTACTCAAATCTTAATTCCTCCACAAACTCTACGACCATTTGGGCACCTCAAAGCAAGGAAGAAGAGCTCCAGGAAAAGGAAGAAGAGAAAATCTGAGATATACACAGACTCATCTGTTATGAAAAGGATGGCAGAAGAAAAGAACAGGAAAAGAAAAGGGAAGAAAACAGCCGCTAAAAGAGTGATAAAGTTTCAAAAGAAGACCAAGACTCCAGCACCAGAATCATCAAGTGAGGACAATGAAAGCTTAAATGAAACAACCTTGTGCGATGATACCACCGATGAAGACTCAGATGATGAAAGTTGTGTTCAGACACCACTTAGTCTTGATAACATAGATATGGACGACCACATTGTTGTAAAATTCGAAAGTGATCGAGCCACACAATATTACGTTGGAAAAGGTTTAGAATTCACCAAAGATCAGATTAGATCAAACTTCATGCGGAAAAAATGCCTTGATAAATTTGGAAACATGCAGTTTCATTTTCCTGAAAATCCTGATACTTACCTTCATCCACTAGAGGATGTTGTCTTCAAGCTTCCAATTCCACTTTGTGAACAAACAAAACGAGGAGCAAACTTGTTTAGCTTTCACTGCTCTCAATTATCTGAGTACAATGTGCAGTAGTTTTGGACTCCACACAAAAGCCAATTTTAAAAGTAACAACAAATACCATACTTGTAAAGTGAATAGGCTACTATGTATAATTGGCTTTTTAATGGAGCCTATCTGTACTATCTTATTAATTCCATTGTACTGCATCCTAAATAAACTTTACGCGTTACAAACTGCATGTGACAATTTACCCCAAGGTTTGTGACAACTAACCCGGAGGCGGGGGAAAAAGTCTCACCTCAGTGCTCATTCAAAATGTCGAAAATTTTTGATAAAGAATATAGTTATGTGGAATATTATATGTAGGCCTACTTCAAGTACTCGAAGTGCGACAGTAAACCTTAGTTTGTAAATGTTTATGAAATTCCCACCCAGGGCGTGTAGATGGTTCAATTAGTAAATTTTGTGACTTCTTGCCCCTCCTTCCCCTACCTAGGGTGTAATAAATTGGGTAGGCTAGGCATAATTGCTACAGGAAAGGCGGCCTAGAGAAAAGAACTGGCCACCCTACTTTCCTTAGTGCCAAAGGCTTAGCCCTAGTACAGTCAATGAGTACCTATCTTCTCATACCCAACACTTGAATCAAGTATAGGATCACATTTGCCTTTTTAGCCTACTTTATACTGGTGTAAATGGCCCATTGTCTACTTATTGTGAATCATAAGCCATTAGGTGAAATAATTAAGTTAATATGGTGTGGTGCTCAACACACCTCAAAATGTGTAAAAATTTTGATTGGTCGTTTTGCGGCAGCTGTGTTGTACAGCATTTTGTACAATGATGCATAATTTAACTACTTGAGTTTTTCATACGTCAAAATTTGTCAATAAAAATTTTAATGTCAAAAGTTTCAATTTTTAGGCCAAAAAATAATTGCCCTAGTAATAAGTCATTGCATAGGCCACCGGTACGGGAAAATGCAACTTTGCAATATAATTAGTATTCTAACTAAATACAATAAACTATAAAATCATCATTATTTCATTAACTTGGCGTCTTCTATAAGCTGGTCGCCAGGAAGAAGTCAAATGTGATCTTTCAGTTGTTGCACTAGTTCCTGGTGGAGAAGAAAATATTGATGGACATGCAACAAGCAGGGCCGGATTAAGGTTTTGATGGACCTGGGGCAGGCGCGGGTCTATGGGGGGGCCCAAGGGGCCCGGCCCCCTCCGAAATTTTGTGAGAAATTATTGAATGGTTTGATATGCTTCTAAACAGCTGATATTAGTCCCACAGCGGACTTACAACCTCCCTTTGGCACGCGTGTGACGTCACGATATTGAGACTGATGCTTTCAGTCTCTATGTCTCTAAAACAAAGTTTGCCTAATTTTAAGCGAAACTGCATTAAAAGAGCGAGTTTTGCCATATCCGTTTGCTATGCCACCGGACAGCACCATTTTACAGGAATATTTATACAGTACCCATATTTTTGTTGAAAATGCTCTCAGAATGCACCAAATTCAAAGTAATTTTTCAAAATTTTCTGGGGGAGGTCCCCCAGACCCCCCGCCGCTGGGTGTCGCCTTTGGCGAATACGCCGTCGGGCTTCGCCCGCCGGCCGTCAAAACCCCCCTTTCTAAATTCCTAGCTACGCCACTGATTGTGCATATCTGTTTTTTCTTTTTATTACTTTTTAATTCAGTTTCAAATTTTCTGGTCCCCCCAAAAAAAATATCCTAGATTCGCGCCTGACTTGGAGCTATATGATAATCTGAGACCTATATTTCATTCCCCTCATTGAATGAAATAACAAAAATTATACCCAAAGTAGGCCTACAGTATTTACTGATAAAACACATTCAAATGACATGTTTTCTGGATTTAGACAAAGCAAAGCTGTGAATAACATTATCGGTGTGTACTTTTTCCAAAATTTCGTTTTCAATGCAAAGTAGAGCAAAGCAATGCATCCTTTTCTGGCCCATGAATGAACACAGTTGATTCTTTACTCTTTTAAGCACTGAAAATGAGCGCTCGCCTGAACAATTAGAAATCATCAGACAAAGATATATTCCTAGTAGCCTACAACATACACGTTAGAAAATGCATGCATATACTGATTTTCATTGATGAATCTAAACATTTGAGTTTCTTTGCTGCATTCGCTGTTAAAATGGTGTTGTTTTAGCAGTGCAGAAAAATGAAGCATCTCTTCAGACAGTGATTCTTCTAGATAGATCATCTGGATTCTGGATAATAGTGAAGCAATGTTTTAGCACTCTCTTCAATTTTACATTTAGACATGGTGTTTAATTTTGCCAGAAACGAAAATCTTATTTGAAGACGATCGTATGCTGCAATTTCGGATTTCATACGCAGAATAATTTAGTCAATGATTGGAAAATATGAGTCTACTTTAAATTTGCTCGATGGATCAAGTGATGTGTCTTCAGATCCACTTTCGCTATCCAAGCATACTTTTCTTCTCTTCCTTCTTGAAATTTCGTCAATATAATGATGACAGCCACTTAACTCTACCCTTTTCTTCGAATTCTTGAAATTGGGATCTTAACCGTATCTGTTACTGGCGTAGACCCTATGGTCTCTCCCTCTTCTCATTCAGCAATTTCACATAGAAGCAGTGACGCTAGAAATCTGAGATTTCTTGACTTTTCCTTTTTTTTCTTGCCCCAACTTTTTATCCCGATTATGTTGGTATCGGATAATTGTGAAGTTCACAATAAACCTTTTGATACAGCCAGTTATGAAATGCAAGAAATTTGCTGATATTCAATAGCTTGATTGACAGTTTACTATAAGCGTGCAGTTTCATTTTGTGTCACTCAGAACGCGACAGGCGCTAAAATTCCATTCGTACCCAGGCAGCAAAATCCGTCATTCTTACATTGATTTAACGTCGATTTTGCTGTCTGGGTAGGGAGTCGGTCTCTGACGCAATATGAGTCATTCTTTGCTGGCAAACAAATTAGGAAGGGAATTTGTTATTTGCTCAAATTGCTTTGTAGTGCAAAAAGTGCATGGAATACTGTTTGCACAGAAACGGAAAAACAAAATTGATGAAATTCTGTGTTCAATGCAAAAACCTTTCAAAATAAAATGTGAACTGAGAAATTTGACCAAGAAATGGCGAAAATAGGTCAAACTGAGTCTTTATCACCTTTTTTACCTAAAATACACAATCACGAATATATTTTGCGAAATAATTTGATTGAAGTAATGGATAAGGCTTTTGACCAACGGCATACTTTTTCCCGGTGTTATTTGATATAAGCCGACGGAGTAACTAGCAATAAGAGAGACGTAGACATGGAAAATATGAGTCTACTTTAAATCTGCTCGATGGATCAAGATCTTTAGATCTGCCCGACCTGATGGTCTCGGCCAGGAACTCTTGCCGCCAAAAGGAAGCAGCAACAAATACGATTAATGTTTAAACAAAGTCATGTAGACCCTGAAGCAAATTTGTTGCCTTATTTGAAGTAATTTTGCTATCCTGCAGCCAGTGATGGGCATTATCGGCGATAATCTATCGGCGATAATTATCGGCGATAAATTTTTATCGCTTATCGTTATCGCTTAATTATTTTTTCAGTTATCGTTTATCGTTATCGCCAAAGGCAATATTTGATTATCGCCGATAATTAATCGCCGATAAATTTTATTTCGGATCAACACACAAGTAGAAAGAACATGAAAAGTAATATTTTTACTAGCCACCTAGTTCATGAAACTAAAATTAAAACCAGTTCTTCTTCAGTGCCTGAAGTGTGTGTGCACAGGTCGTTGTCATGGGAGGGGCACGCCCCCTGCAGCGACGGCCCTAACAACACAATAATTTTTAGAGTTGCAAATTGCAATGCAATGAAATGCATGCAACAAGTCTCTTGTTGTTTTGCTGCAATCGGCAATCGCGAGTGAATTTTACAATTAAAATGTAAGCGCACAGGCGGTACAGATTCCTTTGAAGCAAAGCGAAAAAAATTGGCAAGTGGTTTATGAAAGTGTCGCAATACGAGGCAGCTTTTACATGGGAAACATGGTCTTTCGCGCCACCATCACTGAAACAAGTCATTGCAGAATATGATATTGCTTGAAGCATTTGACATGCAGACCGACATCACACTTTTTGCATCTTGTAGTAGTTTTTGCATGACAATAGGCGCATCGAGTTGCGTGGTAAAATTATGCTAAATACAGTATAACCTTTCTCATTTACCTGTGCTGCATAGCCGAGTGGTGAGAGCGCTGGAACGGCAATCGAAAGGGCAGGACACTTAAAGGCATGCCTGAAGGTGGACATGAAGATTGGCTTCCTTGCCTTCCCGTCCACTTAATCTAAATCTTCAACCACCGGGCGTAAGCCTGGATACGACGACGATTTACCTATGCGACATAGCCAACGCTCAATCAAATATTTTTATTCCCACTAATAATACAGTGCCTATATTGTAATTCTTATCTCAACAACTCAGCGTTCTGCCATTGCTTTAATGATGGTGTTCACAAAGAAAACAGAAAAATTTATCTGAAATTATCAGTAAATTACGATAATTATGTTATTGTTCTTAAACAAACACGACTAATTTGACAAGCTTGATGGATTTCACAGTATGCACATTTTTACTACCAATAACGCTTAAGATTACTGATAAATTTTCAAGCATTTTGCGTTTTTTGGAATTTTTTTAATTATTGCTGACTTTGCTGTAAACAGCCCGTAGAAAGCAAAATACAAAGTTTGGAATTTTTTATGATATTTTCATTTGATTTAATTATTTTGCCTACTGCACGTAAGCGGCAGTGTAACTCAATTGATAAAAGCATCCAACTGGTATCTGAAGGTATAATTATAAGCACGGCGGTTACCTCAGTGGTTTGATTCTGGATCAAGAGGTTGAAGATTCGATACCTACTGCCGCTGTTGCGATTCTATTCATGCATAACTTACAAAAAGTTTTGTCCCTTTACAGTACATTACAGTATGTTCGATTTTTCGTCATGTTAATGAAAACAGTTCGTGCTGCATGGGGTGGGGCAGCGCTAATCAAGAAAAAAAAAGTTATCGTTATCGGACATTATCGGCGATAATTTATCGTTTATCGTTATCGCTTAACTTTTTTTTGATTTATCGTTTATCGTTATCGCTTTAGGCATTTTTCGTTTATCGATTATCGTGCACTCCATTGTGCACGACCATAACTCAATTAAAATAACGGTTTCAAGCTTTTCCATTGACAATAATAAACCCCTTGGCTGTTTCTTTAGTCTGTGATTGTTCGTCATTGTTATCGGTGAGCTTTTTTTTTGGTGGGCCTGGGGCTGCAGCCCCATCAGCCCCCGCCTTAATCCGGCCCTGGCAACAGGTTTCAAATCAAGTCTTTTGGCATATCTCATTTTGAATTGAAGAAAAATTTTGAAGTCTGCTTCTTGAAAATGCAGACTACAAATTCTGTGGTGTGGTTTTGGTCCACTCCAATGACTTGTGGTGTTGACAAGTTTATTCCATTTCCTTTTTTGCGTACTGTCTTTGGGAAACCCAAACATACCAACTTTATACAATGCTGTCGTGTCACAGCCAAACACAACACAAAAGTCAGGCATAGTATTTGCAATGATGCAATATTGTTTCTACAATAGTCAAACTATGATGCAATATTGATTTTATGGACATTTCATTTTAAGCAATGTTACTACATTTATACTACCGTACCTCACCTTTCTCGTAACATTGCTACTATTACTCAATGAAATATCCTAGAAACTTAAAAACATGTAAAACTATCCTGGAAAACTTCTTGCAACGCAACGCGTCCGAACTTTTGGTATTGCTTGCTGGAGCTCTCGTCTCTTGTGACGTATTCTCGAGCAGTGTTTCCACTTTTAGGACATTTTGAAAAAAATAAAAAATAAATGAAACATTGGACTTTGGGCCTTGCCAGCGCCATTGAAAACCTTTTTATTTTTTTGGTAATTTTTATAAAAATGTACTCTTGAATGTTCAGTTTACGCATTTTAATGCCTAATTCCCGTTTGAAAATTTCATGTAGTAGGCCTTTAAAATATTCCACATTATTGCAATGATGAGTTGATCAATTAAAGTTTTAATTATTTTTGAAATCTTGTCTGCAAAGTTTGAAATTGATTTATCTAACAAGCATAAATTTAATTTTGAACAATTGAAGAATAGCATTTAGGTTAAAATAAAATCTGACAACAAATTATTTACGCACTTTACTCTGAGACTCATCGTTAGCGTTTTTTTTTTTTTAGCAAAGACCAACATCCTCGAAAACGAGGAATAGCCATCATCACTCTGAGAAGGTAGTATTGCATCATGTAGGCTACTTCTAAAAATCCCTGTCATCTACCTCTAGAAATCTGGTTCCATTGCAACTATTTTACTGAATAAAATAGGCTACGCAAAATCTTATCAGTGTCAAAAAAAGACGCAAGCAAAAAACTAAAATCGGAGTTGCCTGTAGGCCTAGATGGCATTAACTCCACTTTCGGAACTTTAGTCCCGGCTTCACTTTAAACCTCTACTTGCAAATATACGCTGCGTTATGGTATGCATTCGATTGCAAAATACTTCAGACGCAATGTCCTCTGTTAAATGGTCGTTTTCCAACGTTACAAGATTAGGCCTCCTGAGTTGTAACCAGGCAACTTTTGGACGATTATTTACATGGAGACGTAGACCAACCCAGACCATTATTTTAGGCTGAGGTTAGTCCAGAATCTTGTGTTTTGAATATCAAAGATTGGTAGATATAGCCGTTTGTACCAATCACAAAAGGCAATCTGAAATGATGAAGTCACGTGAGATAAATAGGCTACACATTCGTATTCCACTATGTCCTTTTTGCTGTGGTCAACTGTACAATATAGGCTACTATATTACAACTATACCTTATACAATCTTTCATCACATTTTCAAGTGATATTTTATACGTAAGCCCACAAAACGATTTTATATATAGCCTACAGCTATGTAACAAATTTCAACACGTAGAAGTAGCATCATCTTTAACGAGGAACTAAATTCACATCGTAACTAAGTGGAGCGTGGACAATGTTATTGTGAGCTTTGTTGATCTCAGGAAGGGTTTCGGTGCAAGGTTTTATGGAAAAATTTTGTAGCAATTTTGTAAACATGATAAACAGTTCGGTCCGAGCAAAGTTTTCCCCCAAACAACGTCGGTAACCAACACAAAAAGGGATGACACTGTTTGAAGGAACAAATTCTCCGCTTTTGTTGATGTGCCGTTTAGGATTAAATTTCTCCGGATTATCCCAAACTCGAGGATCGTTGTGAACTCCCCATAAATTGATTAAAATCTGAAGAAGAATTTGTACAACATAAACATTTTGTGATATTTATCACAATAGCCTACTTCTACTGTACATCGTGATGTTGCTCGGTGTTTCTTCCACAGTAACTCAAGTACAATTTAGGCTACATGGCCTACCATGTAATAAAGATATAAATAAGATATCGTAATGAAAATATGAATATATGACAATATGTAAAATAAAATTCAAAAATATTTTCATTTCATGGTAAAAGAATTGTTATTCCGAGAGTTTTCATTTGCTCAGTAAATAGTGCAAACCACAACAATACAAGTCGCCATGGTGCAAACACTCACCATTGTTCTGACAGGAATGGAGTAGCCCATCGCTGTTATTGGTTTGATCGATTGACGAAACATGGTGTTCATTGGAGTTCGAAAACGAAACACCTCATGAAGAAAAGCACATGTCATCGGCATGCGATCTCGCATTGACATGGTTGAATTTTTTTCTTTTCCTAGAGTACAAAGTTAAAAAAGTGTTTATGTTATTTGCCTTAGTTTGATTATGGCTTAGTGATAAGTCTAAAGATCTCTACAACGGCAGCCAATATAAGGTTAAAATCCAACAAAATTAACAAACGCCACATCAAGAAATCACAATGCAGATGATGAAGAGATTTTAATGCAATAACTATGCGACCAGTTTTTATACTCTTTAAACGCTTTGACAAGAGTCCGGTGAGTACCCAAATCCAATGGTCGATAACATACATTTAACGGTGTAATAAAGCCTTAAAAATGTCTTGACTTTAGCAGACTCTGAATGTAGGTTACTATACTTTCTATCGACGAGTGTATCACCTTCCAACCGAGTTACATTCTAGAAAAGAAAAAGTAAGAGCATAGCTTATTACTGATAAGATTACGCAGCCAAGACCTTGACCTCTTTTGTAAAGCGCTGAAGAGCAACGCATATCCACGATGGATAGGCTACAGAGTTATGTATACAAAAACACACATTAATATTATCATACCAGAGTGGGGCAACCGGCTTTATGAGCAAACACCAACTTCGCAACATGGTTTACGTCTGGACTTAACCAACTGTAGATAGAAACCAATAATCGCATCTGTTACCACTGCGGATAGGCAACTGACAAGATTATAAACAAATTTAACTTGTATTACTAATTAATATTGAAGGTCTTGTAGGTAAGCAGTTCCAGTAGGCTGCCTACTGCCTAGTAAGGGTGTTCGTAAAAAGTAGGCCCAATTTACAATTTTTAAAATCTTTTTCTTGGTTTTGATTCAAAATAAAAGCAATTTTTATGTAACTTCACTTCCAATCAAAGCATAATTCGCTCTAAACTACCTAGAACAGTGTCGATTTCCTTTTGCACTAATTCTTGATATTCTGGAAAGTGGATCCAGCATAGAATAGCCCAGGATGTCACTACAGAAGTAGTTTCAGTCCCGCCTGCCAGTAGATGGACTATTTGATGTCTCAATTGCTCATCCTGTGAATCAAGAAACATGGTGTCAAACCAGTGAAGTGCAGAGGACAAAACATTACGACACAACCATCGAGAAAATGGTATAGATATTAATCAATGCGATGCATAGATTAATCAATAACACTACAATACCTTAAATAATGTTTCGATTCTAGTCTTTTTGTGTCATCTCTAGTGAAAGATTGGGTTTTGGCGAATGGGTTTCTTACGGTCAGACAATGTTTGCTAAGCATTCCCGATATATGACTTCTCAGCTCAGAAGGCGCGAATCCTTTTCAAACTGAAAGGTGAACGCTACAGGGTTGAGGAAATAAAACTTACAGTAAATATATCTTTGTCTTTGCCAACCTCTTGTTCGTGCAGGAACAAATCAATATAATCTTTCAAGTTGTCAGGATCCAAATTTGCTTTGTGTTCCTTTATTATAGGATCCGCAAAATCTACAAAGAGGAAACTGTCTTGATGTTTCGTGTGATGCTAGAATGCCCAAAGTAGTCGTTTTGACTAGCCCTACCTATTTGTGAAAATTAAAAAGCTTTTGATGTTATGTTATGATTTTAAGAAAATCCTGTTGTGACTTTTAATCAATTCAGGCCCTTAACGGTGTAGCCTAGCCTGTTACGCTTTTTCTGCATTTAAAGACAAAATAATTGATTCTTTAAACAAATTAGAAAACTCTCGATGTAAATACATAATTTGTGGATATATAAATATTGACTTGTTAAAGGCTGCAAAGTCTCCTGCAGTATTAAATTATAAAGAAGCCCTTGAAGCTGCAGGCTGCCAGTCATTGATAACAAGTGCAACTAGATTTTGTGGAGAATCTAATCCAAGCCTACTAGATCACATCTACACAAACATAACTTGTAACCAAAATGCCTATGGCATTTGCTTACATGACATCTCTGATCATTTACCTATTTTCTTATGTGTTAAAAATAAAAATGTAGTGTGTAATTCACCAACCAAAAAAATTCGAAGCTTAAAAAACTTTTGTCTTGACAGCTTCTTATGCGATTTAGAGTCTAATTTGAATGAAGTAAATACTAATTGTGATGATGCAGACAACTTGATGCACTCTTTTATTATGCGATTTCAAGTAACACTAGATAAACATGCACCACTTAGAAACATGTCGAGAACTGAAATTAAGCTTTCTAACAAACCATGGATAACAAAAGGCATTCATAAATCTATTAAAACAAAAAACAGACTATTTAGATATTGGATAAAAAATAAACATGAATCAGCAAAGAGGAAATACAAAGCATATTGCAATAAGCTGAATCATTTGAAACAATCACTGAAAAATCAACATTATAAAAAAAGTTTGAAGAAACAAAAAGTGACTGCAAGAAAACATGGAAGATCATTCATGAGATGATAGAGGGGAAAAGAAATTCGAATAATAAAAAGCTTCCTTCAACTAACTTATGACTATAAATGATAAAAGCTATAAAACAGATTCTATTGAATTCATTAATTTATTAAATAGGCTAATTACTTCACAAATATTGGAACTTCAATGGCAGCTAAAATTCCAAATTCAAATGCAAATTTTGAATTATTTATGTTAAACAGAAAATGCTCTTCTTTTGGCTTTCCTGATATAAATGAAATAGAAGTATCTGATGCTATAAGGAGCCTCAAAGCAAATAAAGCTTCAGGCATTTTTGAAATACCTTCTAAATTTATCAAAATGGCTAATGTAATTATATGCCCTTTTTTAACAAAAGTGCTGAATAAATGTGTTTTGCAAGAAATCTTTCCTGATGTATTCAAAAAGAGTCTGATAATACCTATACCAAAAGTTAGTTCACCTTTACACTTTACAGATTTGCGACCAATTTCTTTATTGCCAACTTTTGTCAAAATTTTCGAAAATTTTTTATATAAACGGATGATGAATTTTATTGACAAATGTAATATTTTCACCCCAGCTCAACATGGTTTTCGTGAAAATGATTCAACAAGCTTAGCATTGACAAAAATTTATGATGATTTACTTTCTAACTTGAATGATCACAAATACACATCCTCGGTTTTTGTTGATTTAAGTAAAGCTTTCGATACAGTTGATCATGGCATACTTTTAGAAAAACATCACCATTATGGCTTTCGTGGCAAGTTTTTAAACGTTTTACCATCTTATCTAACAAATAGAATGCAAAGTACAAAAATTAACGGTAAGATTTCTAGTTTCAATGCTGTTAAATGTGGTGTCCCACAGGGGTCAATCCTTAGTCCCTTGCTTTTTCTTCTTTATGTGAATGATCTTCCAAATGCATCTTCTTTTTCAACTACACTTTTTGCTGATGACTCAAACTTTCATATGTCAGATAAATGCCTGTCATCTCTCCAAAAAAATGTCAATAGAGAAATAGAAAAAATTGATGTGTAGATGAAATCCAATAAACTTTCATTAAATTATAGTAAAACTACTTATATGATCCTCTGCAACAAAATAAGTGCAGCAGAAAATTTTAGTCTGTCCATCAGTGGCCGATCCATCGAAAGGAAGAAATGTATAAACTATCTAGGTGTAACTTTGGATGAGCGATTGAATGACATGGGATAGTCATATTATTAATCTTAGAAAGCAGCTTGCAAACGTCTGCGGCATAGCATTTAAGCTGAGATACATTGCCCCTTTAACAATATTACAAACTTTATATTAGGCCTATGCTTTGTTTCAATCCAAGATCCAATACTCGATTATAAATTGAGGAAAAGCAAACTCTAGACTGCTTGCTCCACTACAAGTGTTACAAAACAAGTTCATTCGATCCTGCTCATTTTTGCCGAGGTCAACAAATACAACTGTTCTTTATCATCAATTTAATGTGCTCAGAATTGACGATATTATTAAATTAGAGACTGCAAAATTTATGTACAAATATGTGCACAAAATGCTGCCCTGGGCCTTTGCTGGCTGCTTTATTTTTGGTAAACGAAATTCACCATCATAAAACCCGTCAGAACCAAAAGAATGATTTATATTTGCCTTCTACAACGTCAAACTCTGGTAAGAAGATGCTATGTTTTAATGGAGTGAAACTATGGAATCAAGTACCAAAAGAAATAAAAGAAAAGTCTTACAGTGTTTTTAAATATAAATGTTTATTAAAGAATTTGTGCAATGATCACTCCTGAAACGTATCATCCGCTTATTTCTCTACACAGTTTTTTTTATGTTGCTCTGTGTTATTCCATTGTTAATGTTTACAAATTAAAGTGCTGGTATTGTGCTATATATTATATACTGTAGGCCTATATGTTAATGTTCTTAATTTTGGGTCTTTTGTTTAAATGTTTGGGTGGCAGCTGACTTTGGTGACATTTTGGTTTTTCGCTGCCATCCTTGTTGTGCGAATTATTTGTGTTTATTGTGTTTCTGTGTCTTTTTTTTTCGCCAACAAAAACAAAAAATAAATTGAACTTAACTGAACTGCAGTAAGAAATGTCTAAATTTGCAGAATTTAATTTGGATGCCCAAAGTAGTCTAGTCATGCTGACAAACCGTGTGAGACGTGCCTACCTATGTAGCCTAGTTCAGTGATTCTCAACGTGGTCTAGGTGGACCACTGGTGGTCCACCTGGAATTTCTGTTGGTCCACAGAGAGTTCTATAAATCCTTGATAAAACGTTGTTCAAAATTGAAAATTGTATCATTTACTACAGTAAATTATATAAAGACTGCATACAGGTGCAAGAAATTTATGTAGCATGTTATATTTTTTCAGACGCTAGATTAAGTATTGTATTTTGCACAGCTTTTAAATTAAGAAAAACAATACTTTAAGGACTAAGATTGAACACGCCCTTGAGTTGTCTGACCAATGTGCAATACATACAGTTTTGACTAGTGGCGTTCATGAGGCGTCAACATAGCAAAGTGGTCCATTGGATATTTTTTTTAAATATGGGCCAAAAAAAATTGAGAATCACTGGCCTAGTTGACACACGGCCGACTCAAGAATACGGCCTGATTTGTAACATTAAACAGGCCAGTTCTAACTGGCCGACTGCATTCAAATTGCATTTTAAGTTATAGTGGCCAAATGCACTATTGAAACGTAACTATGGCTCAACAAAACACTGGGATGGTCAAAATGTTTGTTTTGGAACCATAACACTTCATATGTAATACAATAATTATATTAGATAGCCTATAATAACTTGAATATAGTTTAAAACAAGATAAAAGTTCAGCAATACTAGATGACAAATGTTCAAATATTGTAAGTTGAGACCAGTCTTTTATTCCCTTCAGTTTGTTATAACAGAGTCAAAATTATACCGCTTTTTAAAGTAGGGGAAGGTGAGGTAAGTTGAGCCAGTGGGTAAGTTCAGCCACCCTCCCCCCGTAACTCGAAAAATAAAAATTGCATCAACTTGCTACTGCTGCTTAACTGACCGTGTATCTTATATGGAGCTGTTGTGTAAAGATTATAGGTCTTAGGGCGGAATTCAGATTTGTGTCTCAAAATAAGTCAGGCTTACGCTTAAGTCGGACTTATATAGGCCAGTCTTATACGAGAAGCTTATTTGCGATGCAGAATCTCGACTTACGCACGACTTACATAAGACCGTGCTAAGCCTCTTTTTTTTCGCGCGAAAGAGAAATTGCTATAGCAACTCTTCGGTTGAGGTAATGAAGCGTAAAACTTAAGGCTGTTTCACTGAGCTACATTCATGCTGAATCAACAAACAAGGCAATGTTGTACTTTAAACTTCCAACTAGAAAAAAGTCCTTTTTTGTGATGTTGAAATACGTTATAGTTGCATCAGCAAGTCGTTCATTAACTAACGTAGATGCCAAGTAATCCATGACGCAACAGATCTGGCACAAAAAGTTCATTCACAAGCAAGGAATACTCATTTATATGCAATATTATGCAAAAATATACTGTGACCTAAGTATCAAACCAAAACCTGTGTCAATAACGCCATGTTTCAGAAGGATTAACTAACCCTAGCTTTTTCAGCTGATCTGTGGTCCTTTCAGGGGAGCTGTTCGCGTTAAAAAGTTTAGTTAAATCATTCCACGCTTGATAACTTTTGGAAAGGCTTTTTATTAGTTTTTTATTTATTTTCCACCACTGGAAAGTCTTTGATGGGGTCAATAAGCAGTTGGCGTTCAGAATCGTTGTAATTAAATCCTCTTGGCATTTTTATTGAAATAAGAAATGATAATGCAATCTATTTCAAAGGGTTACGGGAGTTTGTATAAACAATGTGTATACGCAGTAAACTCGCTAATCACGTTGCCCACTGAATTTAAAGCAACAGTTTATATCTTAGCTTAGTTTATATCTTAGCAACAGTTTATATCTTAGCAATAATTATATATGGCGTCTGAAATTGCAGTACGAACAAAGTTCTTTTCAATAGCTCATTTAATAGGTGCGATATTTTGAAACTGCCAAGTAATTCTATCTATTAACGTATAAAACTGACGCAAAGAAATGTTTGCGTATAGCTGAGCTATATTCATGCTGAATCAACAAATAATGCAATGCTGTGCTATTTAAACCTACAACTAGAAAAAAGTCCTTTTTTGTGACGTTGAAATAGAAACGTTATAGTCGCATCAGTAAGTCGTTCGTTAACGTAGATGCCAAGTAATCCATGACGCAACAGATCTAGCACAAAAAGTTTATTCACACACAAGTAATACTCATTAAGCACTGAAACAACGTTATGCCAATATGCACATGGCTTTTGTTTGCAATAATTCATCAATTTGAAAGTATCAGATAACTCAGGTTATTTTTGATGCCTTGAAAGTTAAAAATAGTACAATTCTAGAAATACTGTCGCCAGTTTATGACTAAAAGGGCGCATAGACTCCCTTTAGTCTGAAAACTGACAAATGTAAGATAGTTAATAGACTTGTTTTTTTCCTGGCATTGCAGACAAAGGAAAAAGTATGACCAATCACAATTGTATGTTTGCAAAAGTGATGTTACATGCAATATTACTAAACTGCATGTCAGCGTCTGGTTATTCAACAACACAAAATAGACATTTCAAAATTTACACCACCAGCAATAACACTAGTAAGCTACTATTGTCAGCGTCTGAAAGAAGTATTGTCATTCAACAATAAAGCCAACTGTCAGACAGAAACTCTGCCTGCAACCTGGTTAAGATAACAGGCACACCTCAAAAAAGTCTTGTGCCTTTGCACCAGACGGTCTATTTTAAAAACAATGCTGTGACAAACCTCTTACTTTCAATACCTTCAGTATTAACCAAACACTTTTTCCTTCAACAGAGGCTTAAACCACCTCCGCAGGTGGCCTATATCTTTTGTCTTTTAAGCCGAGTATAAGCCTTGTTAAAGCGTAAGTCTGCTTTCTGAATCGCAAAATCGACGCTTAACGCCGACTTTTGTCCAGACAGACTCAAGCCGTCAGAAACCAGACTTAAGTCTGGTTTGTGAATTCCGCCCTTAGTCTTGTAGAAAGAAAGAAAAACAGTTTTTAGTGATTTTGGGAAGCTTTTTGAACTTTTTGATAAAAAGTATTTTTGGGTTGTACAAAATGTCTGTGGCATTCACCAGTATTGATATGTACTGTATAACAGAAATCACTAATGTTAGCTTATTTAGAAACTAGTAAAGTGAGGTTGCTAGCTCATGTATGCCTGAAGAAATTTCAGTTTAACTTTTAATGGCGGCTTTGAGGTGAGTTGAGCTAGAGATGTACAGGTAAGTTGAGCCGGTGGCTCAACTTACCTCACTTCAGCTGCCAGTGCTAAGTGATGATATATGTAGTCATTAAATAGCTGAAAAAGTGTATTTTACTCTTTAAAAGTTGTTACAGACAATCTCTTTACAAATCAAACGTCACATAACTTACGTCATGGAAATTGCTAAAAAATGAGCCGAGATTGCAATATACTTCGTAACACCAGTAGGCTATCAAAACATTGCACAAACCGTTTCAACACCTGTTGGGAATTGCATAACAATGTTTATCACTGTTACGTCACAGAAGCTGGTTATGTGCATTTGAAATATCTCAAGTCAGTTTTGTCATTTTAGAATCGTCGTTGGAAAGGTTGATCTGTTTCGCTTGTGCTTACCAACTAGACGAAATTTCTGTCTTTTATCCAAGTAATTTGTATTGTGGTCACAAGTTTTAGTGGTGTATCGTGTTGCACCTCATTTTCGACAGCCTGTTGGCTATTTTTTGCTGAAATACAATTTTTGAAAGACGTTTTCAGAAGAGTATTTTTTCCGTGTCATTGCATACAGATGAAAGGATCCGGGAATTTTATGTTACAACTTTCCCACAAAGATATTATGGTTTACCACTGTGACCAATAGTATAACTCTCTAGAAAAATAATTTGTCCATTAGTCTACAGTATCGAAGTTTGAATGTTTGAAGATTTATTTGTAACTTGTAGGCTACAAGCAACATGCAAGGGAAAACCCGACCTGTGCATGACATTTGTTAAATCGAATGCTTCAATAAAGATGGAGAAATTGAGGCCAAGTTTTTAAGAAAAGTGTTATTTTCTGCTACATTGATTCAACGTCTGTTGACGTTCAATCAAAGAAAAAGTGGCGGATTTGTCGGCTGGGAAGTGCGCAATTTCACAGTCGAACAGTCGCAACAAAATAAATTTATCCTTTCACATGTTGTTCTTTTTTCTTGGTAGCAGCTATGTATTAACGAATACCCAACCTGTCTTCTTCCTGACTTTCGACTCAAGTTCCACATATGTTGAGTGAAGATTATATATTTTCAACAAGAGACGAGTTCAATTGCGATGTGGAATAGTCACTGCACAGTGCACACTCTAATACGGGACGTCCGTCCGATAGGTTAACAACATGTTACGCTGGATACTGAGTACAAAATGCGTTCTTTTCTAGCATAAGAGTTAACTTACCTAAAATTTTATTAGTGGGGCCCGCCACAGCTCTCCTTAGTGCCAAAGTGGCCCGCATGCAAAAAAGGTTGGTGACCCCTGCCTTAGATGATTCACATCCAAATGTAAGCCTACTACTGGAGCGTAATAAAACTGAGGGAACCTAAACTTCTCATGGTGCAACATCAGAGACACAGAGAGGAGTTCAATCCAAAGCATTCTGAGAAAATGTTCTGGTTCAACGTATTATGCCCGTAGAATTGTAATTAAAACTAGCCTATCGAGTGCCTGAAGATTGATCATCGGGAAGTTTGTCCCTGAGCATTTAGCCTGTTAGGAAGTGTAGCCTACCATTGATGAAACTTTCTGCCAAGCATGAAAAGAAAAATTTGTTGTATTCAGGCGCGGATTTATGCCCCCCCCCCTAAGTTTTGTGTGAGGAATTGTTGAAATAGTATGTTTCCGCATAAAATGGTTTGATATGCTTCTAAACAGCTGATATCAGTCCCACGACGGACTTAACTTATCCCAGGCGGAATAATTTTTTGTTATTATTATGGTTAAAATTATCCATCGATGGGACACCGTTATTTTCTTTCATGCAACTTCAAGTATATTTTTATAGCAACATTTGTTGGATCTGACTCAGCTGAAACTAACGCTGAGCCAAATGACGTCAGTTGAAACAACCTGAAACCTTGAATGGTTGTTTTATAGTTGTTAGTCTTCATTATAATATCAATCAATTACAGCATATGCCTGCAAACATACAAATATCCAGTTGGTCATGGACACTGCATACAGGGTTTTAAACCAGATTTCAAGTTTACTTTGCAATTTGCATGCTTAGCAATTTTTATTCAAGCAAAATTTATTTTTTAAACATTCATAATTGATGAAAATGGCTGATTTAATGTCTATTTTATAGCATATCGTAGGCCTATATGTCGTAGTGTCATTGTTCATATCTGTTTTATCTTTTTCTATCTCTTTAGTTGATTTTCAAATTTTCTGCCCCCCCCCCCCCGAAAAAAACTTCTAGATCCGCGCCAGGTTGTATCCAGTCTTGGGCGCGATAACTCATGTTTCAGTTAAGCGATACCAATAATCGATAAACGAAAAATGCCTAAAGCGATAACGATAAACGATAAATCAAAAAAAAGTTAAGCGATAACGATAAACGATAAAATTATCGCCGATAATGTCCGATGACGATAATTTTTTTTTTCTTGATTAGCGCTGCCCCATCCCATGCAGCACGAACTGTTTTCGTCAACATGACGAAAAATCGAACATAATATACTGTAAAGGGACAAAACTTTTCGTAAGTTCTGCATGAATAGGATCGGAACAGCGGCAGTGGGTATCGAATCTTCAACTTCTTGATCCAGAATCAAACCACTGAGGTAACCGCCGTGCTTATAAACCTTCAGATACCAGTTGGATGCTTTTATCAATTGAGTTACACTGCCGCTTACGTGCAGTAGGCAAAATAATGAAATCAAATGAAAATACCATAAAAAATTCCAAACTTTGTATTTTGCTTTCTGCTTAAAGGGCTGTTTACAGCAAAGTCAGCAATAATTGAAAAAATTAAAAAAAACGCAAAATGCTTGAAAATTTATCAGTAATATTAAGCGTTATTGGTAGTAAAAATGTGCATACTGTGAAATCCATCAAGCTTGTCAAATTAGTCGTAATTTACTGATAATTTCAGATAATTGTTTTTGTTTTCTTTGTGAACACTATCATTAAAGCAATGGCAGAACTCTAAGTTGTTGAGATAAGAATTACAATATAGGTACTGTAATAAAAGTAATTTGCGTTCTTCTGGTGACTATTTACTAGGTTACCTCCTGATGTTAAAGATGATAACTAGCTTTTGTATTTCCGACGTTTCGTCAGTCAGCACGACTGACTTTATCAAGGTGGCTAAAACAGGTTAACCCAACCTGTTCAGCAACGATGGCACAACACAAAAACGTACTGATAAAATGAATAAAGTAAGCAGCAAGAATCAGAATTAAAACACGCAACAAGACACCTAGAGGTTAAACTGAATGCAGTGAATGCCTAAAACCAGTAGGCTGCTTTCCAACAGCGTAAATTTATCTATCTATTGGGCCACCGTCAAGAAACATTGAAAAGTCATCAGACAAGACAGAAACCAAGGGAATTGGCAATAACAATGATAATTGTTATTGCCAATTCCCTTGGTTTCTGTCTTGTCTGATGACTTTTCAATGTTTCTTGACGGTGGCCCAATAGATAGATAAATTTACGCTGTTGGAAAGCAGCCTACTGGTTTTAGGCATTCACTGCATTCAGTTTAACCTCTAGGTGTCTTGTTGCGTGTTTTAATTCTGATTCTTGCTGCTTACTTTATTCATTTTATCAGTACGTTTTTGTGTTGTGCCATCGTTGCTGAACAGGTTGTGTTAACCTGTTTTAGCCACCTTGATAAAGTCAGTCGTGCTGACTGACGAAACGTCGGAAATACAAAAGCTAGTTATCATCTTTAACATCAGGAGGTAACCTAGTAAATAGTCACCAGAAGAACGCAAATTACTTTTATTATAAAATGCCTGGTGAACAGTCTCTCTCTGTTTTTATATAGGTACTGTATTAGTGGGAATAAAAATATTTGATTGAGGTAGGCTATGTCACATAAGTAAATGAGAAAGGTTATACTGTATTTAGATTGAATCTGTATTCAATTTTAGTTTCATTAACTAGGTGGCTAGTAAAAATATTACTTTTCATGGTCTTTCCACTTGTGTGTTGATCCGAAATAAAATTTATCGGCGATAATCAAATATTGCCTTTGGCGATAAACGATAACTGAAAAAATAATTGAGCGATAACGATAGGCGATAAAAATTTATCGCCGATGATTAATTATCGCCGGTAAATTATCGCCGATAATGCCCATCACTGGTTGCATCCGTGGAAGAACTAATTAAAGTTGTTGCTATCAAGCATGCAGAAGTTTTAGGAATAAGCAAACGTTAGTTTGCGCTCTTTTTCACTTGCCATGCATAGTTGCTCGCCCCTGGCTTAAACCATAAAAATATCCAAATAATTTTATTTTGGTTGACTACCAGGGCTGACAGGTAGCATACGAAAGAGAAAAATTGGCCTAATTTCAGGCTATATTGGCTAGAATATTTGTTATGCCAATGTTCAATTTTCTGTCATCTTACCTTTCAAAAGTATTTCATTTCTAATTCTTGTTCTTTCCCATACACTTTTGAAAGGAGGGATGTACTTGGCGAAAGGAAACAGATTGATGGTAACAATTCCATGCGCATCTTCACTTTCTCCAAACCTAAAAAAATATATAGGCTCTAGACAGAGACAAACGATAATAATACGGTACTTAAGTAAAATTTCTTAATTATAATTCTTCATTTTTACCACCGGAAAAATAAAGCTTAGCTGGCTGCGGTGCAAACGATGTGTTACGTTACAGAGGTCGGTTTGGCACACCCCTCCACCCCTTTAATTTTAAAATCCTTGTCCCAGATTTGCCACCTACAACATCACGATCTGTCACCCGCAGTCAAATTGTGCTTGTTTGATTATGACAGTTCGTTTCTTTTCAGAGTACACCGCAAGGTTTGTTTAAATTTAATTGCGATAGATTGTTTTCAAATGATTTTCTGTCAACAAAACTACCAGACAGCTAGTTTATCTGGTTCAGATCTTTACCAAATTGGGTAAGGATCTGACCAGATCTGGGCCAGATAAAGTGACTGTCTGGGTATGGTACTGTAAATACGCTAATGTTAACATAATATAGCCTACGACAAAGTAAATTTATCTGTCCTTTTGAAAGATTATCATGTTTGATCAGCTGTGGCCTCCCATATGAACTCTTGCCATTTTACTTTGTTTTGTTTTTGCACTTCTGGCATACTTTTTGTTTCCGTAATTTGCTTGATATTGTCAAAATATTTCATTTTTTGTCGTCTTTTTGTTCGTTTGCCTTGTACCATCCCAGTCAACATTAAATTTTCCAACGAGTTTCTTCTTGCTATTTGTCCAAACATCTTAATTTTTTTAGGTACGGTAGCCTATAGTAATAAATAAATTCCTTGATCGTACTGTGGAAACAAAATTTAATTTGGTGATAAACCAAACTTTCCTCATAAGGTCTGAAGTAGTTAAATACTTAGGAGTACTTATAGATGGTCAACTAACATAAAACATGTATCACACCAGTTGGCAAGATATTCAGGAATTTTATTCCGTTTACGCAGGCTTGTCCATGGGAATGGGATTCCCACGGGAATCCCATGGGAAATGTCCCATGGGATGGGATGGGATGGGACAGCACGAATTGCATTTCCCATGGGACAGTAGCTAGGCATTTTTATTTTAAAATATTTTAGACAGATTGTCAGAAATTCTTCTTGCAAAACTTCAAAATTAATACGATATGTTATGCTTGAATTGCTTTCATAGTTTACTTCACAATCATACAACACTCAAGTTCCTCAAGTCCAAAAGCCATGTGGCCTGGTGTAAGGTGCTGCAGTCTGACAGACAGTTCGAGGTTTTGGAGGTTGTAAACATAAGCAGTGGCGTATTCTGGTTGATTTTCGTAGGCATGCAATGTAGGGAGGGTTATAGCCAATGTAAGGGGGTGTGGGGGCATGCTCCCCCAGGAAAATTTTTGATGGGAATCCCATGGGATGGGATGGGACAGGCATGAATTGCTATGGGATGGGATGGGACAGAAAAAATGTCCCATGGACAAGCCTGCGTTTACGTGATTATGCAGTGGCCGCTCGTGTCATTGGGCTACAGGGCTGTAGCCCCACCTGAAAGAACGAGAAGAGGAAAAATATGTTTTCCTCTGTGTTTTTCCGACCCGGTTACTTTTTTTCACTTAAGAATTGCGGATCGAAAATTAAAATATTAAAAGCTTCGATTGGCAACACCGATATTGGGCAAACTGCTCTGCAGCCCGAGATTCTGCATTTCAAGCGCTCTGATTGGCTAAAATTATCCTTGAAACTCCACCTCTTTTGGTATTTTACAGCAATTTTTGAATCTGTTGGGGCTGCATAGAAAACAGCCCAACCTTACCGAATAACTTTACACTTTTTAAAGTTAGTTTTTATTTCGCAGAGTAGCGATGAGCCATGAATGTAGAAGTGTTAGCTGTAAAGTTAGGGTATTCAACAGGTTATAGGAAGTGCTAGTCCAGCCTAGGGCATCTCAAAATCACTTGAACCTTGTATGCAATGGCTAGCTTAGCTAGGCTAGTCAAGACTAAGCTCAATACTAGTAAAGTTTGTCTCCAAAGCAATAGCCTACTGTTAGTTTTTTCAAATTATAGCTTAGGAATACATCAACTTTTTAACAAAGTTTGAATGCATTTTTTTCAAAATTTGGCGTAAAAACATGCTCAGAACGTTCCAAATTTAATGTAATTTTTCACATTTTTCTGGGGGGACCCCCAAACCACCCCGTGAAGTCGTTCGCCTTCGGCCAACTCAGCGACGAGCTTCGCCCCCGGACTATCTATTGCAGCCCCACTGCTCACAAACACCACCAGCCGCCACTGTGATTATGTATCGCAAAATATACTAAGTATGCTTTATTACAGCTCAGTGTACACAGTATACAGGGCCGGATTAAGGTGGGGGCTGATGGGGCTGCAGCCACAGGCCCACCAAAAAAATAGGCCCACCGATAACAACTTACTAAGAGCAACTGACGTGCTTATTATCAGGTTCGAAAGAATAAAGGACGAAAATCATAGAACGAATGCTAACTGCGTAAGCCAGTGCTTCTTATCCAGGGGGCACGCCTCCCCAAGGGGGGGCGTCAGCTAATTTCCGAGGGGGCGCGAGGCCTACTAAAACCACTTCATTTGCCAACAATTAAGCCTTTGTCCGATACAATTTGGGAGGCACGATATGACGCTATAGGGTTAGCTACATGCGCTAAGAAAAGGTTGTCAAGCAATTCTTCAAGTCTTGAAAGCAATGTCTAATGACAATGACGAATGGTCACAGCGGTAAACCATAATCTCTTCGTGGGAAAATTGTAACATAAAGTTCCCTGATCCGTTCGTCTGTATGTAATGACCGAAATAAACACTCTTCAGGAAACGTTTATTCAAGAATTGTATTTCTGTAAAAATAGCCTCAAAGCTGTCTAAAATGGGGTGCAACGCGATACACCACTAAAAACTTGTCACTACAATACAAACTACTTAGATAAAAGACGGAAATTTTGTCCAGCTAGCAGCACTAGGCAAAACAGTTTAATATGCGACCAACTTCCAAGTAACAATTTGAAGAATGAGATAGGGTTGCCAGAAGTTAATATAAAAAAGAGCCCAAGCTTATGCAAAAAGTAGCCCAATTTTTTGGGGTTCTAAAATGGAGCCCAAACAAAGAGAAAGGCTATTATACAAAATTCTTTCAGAGCGCTTGATCATCAGTCCCAAATTATAAGTGTTTTTCCAGTTCTTCGCATCTTTCAGACAGATTGGCAACCATGCATTCACTCAACTATTTATTAAAATAACTACAAACAAGTACCGGTACCACACCAAGTAACACAAAAAATGGTTTAATTGCTTTTCGTGATGAGCTCACGCATCAAGAGTGTTCCCCTCAAGACCATCAACAGTTTTGATAACCCACCAAGGTCGATCAACGTAGAAACTATCTTTTTTGTCTTTTTTTTCACTCATATAGGCTAAATTGTTAAAAAAAATTCACTAGCCTTATTTTTCTCATCTTTCTACATTTGTAAAAACTTTATTAAGGTGTTGTGACCATGCCATAACTGATTGTCGTGCTTTGGCATCATGCACGTTATAGCGTCCGTGTCTTGTCGCTTCTACCTTTTTCTAGACCCCTGCTATGTTTGACATATTGTTTTTCGTTGTGATGGCCAGATACTCAGATTGTCAGAAATAAAAACAAACTGAACTGATGTCCACTGCATTTTCATGAAAACCTGGATCACTTAAGTTGCCAGGATTGCCAGATACTAAAACCCAAACATGCATATTTTTGAAAATTAACATCTTTATACCAAATTGGTAATCCTGCCTGACCGAGGCCTCCAAAAACGCTGCTCCTCAATGAAATAACTACAGTACTACGAATTACGAATTAGATAAATATCTTAAACATGATACAATTTTTACATAAAAACATTAAAAAGTTATATTAAAACAATGAAAACTATTAATACTACAAAAAGTGCTCAATGCCAAGCAAAAAGGCAAAGCAGAGCGAATTAAATCAAATATAGTTATTACTATCTGAAGCCTTTACAAATTGTTTCACCTAACGGATCATCAGAAGGTCTGAAAAAAACATGCAAACAGTAAAGAATCGATAATTCTGAAAAGATATTAAATATTACAACTGTAATTTAATCTGCCAAAAAAATCTCTAAACCTGTACTTCCTGAGAAGATATTATATTTTTATTATAGAATATTATAAAAATTATTATAAATATTATTTATATTATAAAAAGTTATATTATATTTTTAAAAAAAGTAGCCCAATTGAGCGCCAGCCAAAAAATCGCGCCCAACGCAAATTTTTGGCGCCTGGAGAAATTAAAAGTAGCCCAATTGGGCGTAAAAGCGTCCAATCTGGCAACCCTAGAATGAGACAATAATTTGCAATATTCCAAATCGCACGTAAGCAACTATGTGACGTAATAATGATAGGCAATGATAAGTTATTCAAGCACCTGTTTCAAGTTTTGCTAACACCTGTTCAAGTCTAGCTCACACCTGCTCAAGTTTGGCTTACACTTGTTCAAGTAATTAAAGATTTAACGATGATGTAATGTTATGCTGCAGCTGCAAATGTTTTACAGGTCTTGCAAGCGATTCTGCAATCTGCTCATTTTTAGCAATAATCCATTACGTCAGACGCCAAGATTCAGTAGACCTGAATGGTTTTATATGACGTTTGATATGAAAATTGTCCGTAACAACGAACAATCACAGACTAAAGAAACAGCCAAAGGATTTATCTTGTCAGTGGAAAAGCTTGAAACCGTTGTTTTAATTGAGTTATGGTCGTACATAATAGAACAGTTTCATAAAACTAGTCGAGCGCTGCAGGATAGCAAAATTACTTTGAATAGGCAACAAATTTGCTTCAGGGTTTACATGACTTTGTTCAAACAAGATCCCAATTTCAAGAATTCGAAGAAAAGGGTAGAGTGGCTGTCATCATTATATTGAAGAAATTTTAAGAAAGAAGAGAAGAAAAGTAGGCTATGCTTGGATAGCGAAGGTGGATCTGAAGACACATCACTTGATCCATCGAGCAGATTCAAAGTAGACTCATATTTGCCAATCATTGATCAAATTATTTTGTGTATGAAATCCGAAATTGCAGCATACGATTTTCGTTTCTGGCGAAATTAAACACCATGTGTAACTGTAAAATTGAAGAGAGTGCTAAAACGTTGCTTCACATATCCAGATGATCGATCTAGATTCCAGAAGAATCACTGCCTGAAGAGATGATTCATTTTTCTGCACTGCTAAAACAATACCATTTTAACAGTGAATGCAGCAAAGAAACTCAAATGTTTAGATTCATCAAAGAAAATGAATTTATGTATGCATTTACCTGTTGTACTAAGAATCTATCTTTGTCTGATGATTTCTAATTGTTTAGGCAAGCGCTCGTTTTCAGGGCTTAAAAGAGTAAAGAATCAACTACGTTCATTCATGGGTCAGAAAAAGCTGCATTCCTTAGCTCTACTCTGCATTGAAAACGAAATTTTGGAAAAACATAGACACCGATGATGTTATTAACAGTTTTGCTTTGTCTAAATCCAGAAAACATGTCATTTGAATGTGTTTAACAAGTAAATACTGTACTTCAGGTATAATTTTTGTTATTTCAGTTTAATTGTGATTAGTACAATGGGGGGAATGAAATATAGGCCTCAGATTACTATATAGCCCCAGGTCCATTAAAACCTTAATCCGGCCCTGACAGTATAGTCGTATACAATATGGTCCATATGGAATTTATTAGGTGGGGAACAGGCACTAAATCTTTATATAATGAGGTTGACGTTAGACGCAACAATGCTATTCGCACTATAACAAGAAATTGTAAATTTTGTCTTCTCAATAATCTGTAGAAGTCATTACAAGTTTTAAGACGGGAAGATATTTACAAACTGGAGCTTGCCAAATTCATGCATCAACTCATCAACAACAATGTTTCAAGCGTCTTTCGAGAACACTTTACCAAAACTCAGAACGTACACATCCATAACACCAGACAGTTTGATAAAGCTGTGTTTTTTCTTCCTCAAGTAGCCTAAACAAAGCCTTTCCAAAATATTTGCTGTCTTATTGAGGGATCAAAAGTTGGACTGAAATTAACTATGGTACACAATAAAAAAATTGCATATAAACTCTTGTAAACAACACTATAAAAACATTTTACTTGACTTCTATAAATAGCCTTTTCGTTTCCAAATGGAAAAAAATGTGTAGGCTATGTATCATTTGTCGCTGGTCGCTATGGCTGTTGAGTTTCCTGGATATCTTGAGATGAAGAACAATTGTTCGAATGATGTTTCTCATAAATTGACTATTTCGATCTAATTGTATAAATATTAAACTTCATATGCAATGCAGATCGTGAATCTTTATATGTGCTACACGTAGTGATTATACTTTTTAATTAATTGATACTATTGTTGTTGCTTGATGACAGACAGCACCTCGACTAGGAAGCAGCAAGGTTATTCGGTTTTGCCAGTTCTTTCTCCTTTATGGATGTGTTCTATTGTGTAACTACTCGATTTTTCTCGTGTTGAAAAAACAAAGAAAAAAACACTTCTCTCTCTCTCTCTTCCATCTCTCAGTGCTTATAATCTGGATTTGCACCTGGATTTAATTTTTAAATTGAAATCTGAAAGAGGATTTAAATTTTTTAAATTAAAATTTGCACATTTCTGGCTTATATGCGTAGGCTATGCCAATGACCAGGCGATTTTGCACTCCACAAACGACTGACAATCATAAAATTATTTACATGTAGAATATAATTTCAGCTGAAGTTCGGCTCATAATAAACTACAAGTTGCTATTTTGAATGCTGGTTTCTTTCAAAAGTTAGGCTATTCGTTAGTTAATATGACCCAATCAGACAGATTAAATCCATGATTAAATTCCTTCGAATTATTGTTCATTGGTGCTCAGTTTACGCTTTATTTGTTTGATCAAATTCTGTTTTCGTTGTAAGCTTGATTTTTCATTAGTAACTCACCACGAAATGAAACATTTCAAAGCATTCTAGTCAAGGTTACTTACACTTGAGCCATAAGCCGAGCAACTTTCTCTACTGTAGGGTCATCGTAGTCATAGTGCTTGCTTATTAGGAGTTGACAGGTCATATTCATGGAAAGACGGGGAAAATATTTCTGAAATTAAATTTGTTTTGCAAAAAAATAACAAAGAAAATATGTTATCACGGCAAAGTAGAGGGATTAGTCAGGTTTTCTCAGGAAAAAAAGTTTTCATATAAAAAAATAAGGCTTTTAAAAACGAAATTAATAAAATAAACATAAAATGGAAAAAAGACAAGTGCTTAAAAAGTTAGGTTGAAAAAACATCAGTTGTCAATATGAACTATATCATTATCTAGTTTAATCAATGATTAAAATCAAAAAAATGTAATGTAGCATGTTATTTCAAAATAAATTATAAAATATGTCTAATAATATAGGATGTAGACTAATTGTTAATCACGTTGCGATAGTTGATGTATCCCGAATTAGTTATTAAGACTACTTTTTTCTGAATATATATCCTTACGTTAGGGCAAAATGGCTGCTGAGGAAGATTACGAAGATACTTTATGAAACAGGAAACTTCTTCGTTCACTGCGTTTTCAATTGCATCTGCACCAGCTCCAAAACTGCAAAATATATAAATGTATCAGCAGCACCAAGATTTACTAACCTGCAAGCATTGATGTGTTACTAATTGGCGTTGTCTTTAGCTCATCGGCTGCATAGCAGAGTGTTGAACCATAGTTCAACGTGTGCAAGGCCGCCGGTTCGATGCCGTTCAAGAGCATGTGGCTATGTCTTTAGTTTAGCAAGACACTTAAAGACACACCATCAATTGTGAAGTGACGTCCATTGATTTCTCTAATGTAAACTGTAGGCTACGCTGCTTTAGAGAAATATGCCTACGCCTCTTGTTAAAGCAACGGCCTGCTGAACTGAATTGATACCTTGGCGTTGAACCACATGCAATTCTCGATTTATATAAAAGCTTACATTAGAAGAAATCTGTAATGTACAGTGTAAAAAACGACGGAGACTCTTCATTTTTGCAACTGGTATAGATTTACGTAAAGGTAGCCACACTAACATAACAAATTTTGTAGCTTAACAGCCTTGTGAAACTTTGAATAAACCAACCAATCAGAAGTTACAGGTAAAACAGGGTTTTAATCAAGGTAACCACTTTAACAAGTCGAAATTCTGCCACTGAAATTGACTACAATGCAACCGCCAACCAATCAGAACGTGTTATAAGAGGCTACCGTCCAATTGTGACCCTTCTAGCACTCATCCAGAGAGTTAATGCTTGTTTTGAACTTTATTTGGTAATTACAGAAGAAAGAGCAATAGCAGTGGTGAGAATCGAACACGCGTCAATGAAATGACTATTTCTAGCCCTAACCCTAACCCCTAAGCCAACCAGCTGACAAAAAATCCATCACTTAATTTGCTTTCTATCATCTTCTTTTCGCCATTTTTTACGTCACTTAAACCGTAGCTTATGATTGGTTGGCGGTTTCATTCTAGTCAATTTCAGTGGCAGAATTTCGACTTGTTAAAGTGGCTACCTTTAATCAATGAGAATTTACGGGTAGAAAAGAAAAAAAAGCGAACAGTTCTGATAGAAACTAAATTAAGTGAACGTTTCGCCTTGGCAGCGTGGCCTGCATGGTTAGGGAAGTGCTCATGACGATGGGTTCGATTCGATGCTTCGATGACATGGGTTCGATTTTCACCGCTGCTAGAACTCTTTTTTCTTCTGTTAATCACCAAAGTTCAAAGCAAGGATAAAATCTCTGCTTGTGCTAGAAGGGTCACAATGGCGACATCCCCTTAAACATGTTCTGCTTGGTTGACGGTGTCAATAAGATCTTAGTAGAAATTGACCTGTTTAAGTGGTTATCTTATGTAAAACATGTAAACTTGCCCGCGAGGTATCTGATTAATGAGATAAATTTTGTAATACTATAGCTTAGGTGTAAAAAAACAACGCTCAAGGTGATTACGAAAAGTTGCTAGACATGATACAGTATAGCCGATGCCCTTAGGCAAAGCGTAAGCTATGTGGTATCAGTAAAAAGTAACTACATTGTTACTAGAACCATTGTCTTAATTTGCAAAATTTAAAAAAGAATCTAGCTTCCCTCCATAATCTGGCAACACTGAAGCTGGAGTTGGAGTAGGCAATTATAAATTAATGAGTCGGGGTCGTACATTTTTCGCCCGACTCTACAGCTTGCTTCTAGTGAGCAAGCTATACACTACAGCATTATACGTTGACTGCCATGAAGAACGCTCCTTTCTACACGTTTCGTCTTATGTCAATTGGACGTAGAGTGGGACATCAAGAAATCTCGATAAAAAAATAAAACTTGTTTCTAAAAGCCCAATATGTTTTTATCCGCCACTGTGATCAAGCAACGGTGGTTCAAATTACGCGCAGTGGACAGTTCACTTCGAAAAATTTTTTCATTCTACTAAAATACAGCAAACGAAGGGCTAAAAGAATTTTAAACTAAGGTATCTGCAGCTAATAAGGCCCGCTAATTTTCAAACCTCAATATTTTTCTAAATACTGCATAATCTTGAACGAAACTTGGAATACAGATATTTTGGGTCTATTTAAACAACATATCTGTGAAACAAGTTTCTAAGTAAAAGGAGTTGTAAAATATTTAAAAAATCAAAAAAAATCTCAAGCCGGCCTTATTAGATACATGTGTTGTGAGTAAGGCCCGGTTTGAATTTGCACTAAAAATGATAGAAAATGTGTATTTTCACAATAACAACACCAAAAAAAACAACTTCTAATCGACAACACAGGCACAGAACTAATAAGTAAATACAGTGAGAGAACTATTCTTTCCTATCTCCATGCTCCATTTTTTTTCAAATAGACATGGTGTTTTTAGATATGGTAGGGATGCGAAACTATTTTGATACTGAAATTGTGATATTTCCATTGCAATACAAATTGGATTAATGGTGAAGCAGGAATTTTTTGGGTTACCGGTACTCAGGTCTTTACCTCACTTTCTTAACCAGTGGTCTTCTTCTTTTTCTGTCGCTCTTGATTCCAAGCATTGACTGCCTCTTGTATGAAAAGTTTGCAAGATTCTCTGTTGTTTTCTTTGTGTATTAGGTGCATGTTGGTGTTAGTTTTGAACCAGGAGTGCACAACGGTATAATTTTCCTACCCCATGGGCCTTATTACCAACAATCTAACATTAGCCTATAGTCGTGATCATCATTATCAGTCTTGCTTTAATTAGAAAAAAGTTCAAATTTATTGGTTTTACTGCATGAGCATGCACATATCTTTCACATAAAATGCAAAAAAACGGAAGTCAAAGCGGTTTGTTAACTGCAGTGCAGTCTAAAATATGTGAAAATTAATAAAACCACTCAATTTCAGTCCCCCCTAACTTCAACTTTTCGTAACTCAAAAAGTTCTGAACTTTAGGCTGTGAAACTTTACCAGTCAGTCTCAATTCAACATAGCAGCAATTAGAGCTTCCACTTTTGTTTAAAAAACTTGTAACAACGGAGATCCTGGGGGTGGGCCTTATTTCTGACCGGGCCTTATTAGCTGCAGGTACGTTATGCATAAAAGCGGTTGAACATACAAACTCTATTCGTGATCGATCTTGCAGTCTTGCACCAATAACTCTAAAGCCTTCAAGAAGATGTGAATCTGCTTGCCAAAAGTGAACAGCTTTTCCAATTATTATTTGAAAATGATTCCATATAAAATCAAAAACACTTTAAATATTTTTTACAGCATTCGATTCACATTCATAGGAAATGTAATATGTAGCAGAATGCAGTCAAGAACTCTTTTGTTTTAAATTGCTAAGAATATCATTAGAGCGAGTCTTCAATATAATTGTCATCATAACATAATTCAAAATTTACATTACACTCCAAACCGCTCCTAGATATGCAGCACCTTTATTTAATTGTTTGTTAGAATGCCATAATGCTGCTGCATTTTTGTCGATTCAACCAATGAGTGCACTGTGTCTTGAAACGAATTTTGTAGATGTAGCCTACATTCAATAATAGTCAGAGATAGAATGAAATTTTATGTTTACACTACATGTATGAACAATACGTAGGCTACACCTCGTTTACTTTATCATTTCCTGATTAGTTAATTTTTCAAATCTAAAAAGTAGCACAACATATGATGTCATATTAAACCACGTATTATTTACCCCTTTTTGAAGTGTGTCAAAGCGAAGGTCCTATGTCTTTTAAGGGTGTCACTAAAATCTACAAAGGGTATTCCGTTTTGTTTAGATAATTGTGTGAAGGAGGATAAGTCTGGTCTTCCTGCGGCTTTGATGCTGTTATTGACGAGGACCTGCGAAGTCAGAGTTCAAACATTGACAAGAAAAAACTTACAGGTCGTAGAAAGTTTTGTAATGGTACATAACAAAATAAGTAATTTAGAATCTAAATATAACCAAGACAAAACAATGTCGTCGAAGTAAAATCGAAAATTCGTTTTGAAAGGGTTTCCCTTCGAACAGTTTCACTCTACACAAGCATCATGAAAAAAGATGAAAACCATTCAATAATATAGCTTTGCTGGCAATGGACTTACCTGCTGTATAGATTCGATAGTGTTTAAAGAAACAGCATCCCTAGAACCCAGTCTCACTGATATTATTGGTTGATTCATTTGTGAACTCCATTTTTTCAGCACTCTTTCCGGATTCTTTCCGAGGAATGGAAGTATACCCAAAAATGGAAAACCTCTGTACCCAGGAGGGAAATTAGGATGAGCTGGCCTCCACCATTGGTAAAGCACAGCAGCAAATATTGCAAAAACAGACCAAGTGGTAAAGTTGTTTAAGATTGACGACAATGGAGGTATTTCAAGCATTGTATTGTTACAATCCAATTTTATCTACACAGAAAATTAAAATTGTATTAAATAAGATTGCTCCAAAAATGCAATGAGCTGAAGTAATAGGCCTACCTACATATCAGGGGTGTCTAAACATTTTCCCAGACAGACCACATTTGAGAATGCGGAAGGGCCAGAGGGTCAACAATCTCTGATAATCTGGTTTTGCGGAAAACAGATGCATATGTATACCGTAATATTGTGTTATGTAATGTCATTTTTTTAACAACAAAGGAATATGAAGGTTTAAGTATTTTGTTGTACACATATCATATGATGTGTTAGATTATCTACTATATATCCCAAGTTATCTTCCTTTCATCAGAAATTGAAACATCCAAGAACTTTGTATAGAACACAGCTATGTTAATGTGAAGGATGAAACTGACATCTTGATTTCAACACACGGGTCAAGCCTTGTTTGGGGTTGAGGGTAGACAAGCTTGAAACATCACAAAAGCAGAAGTTGCTCAGTTTTGATCTCAAGCGGTTAGGGTTTAATTTGATAACCGAGAACGTCTGCTCACACAAATATGTTGACCTGAACAAATTCAACATGTCCACTGCAAACGTTTGCATTTCTAGTTTGTGTTTTGCAGCTCAATTAGCTTCAAGTGGCTGGAGTCTCATCAGGGTCCAAGCAAAAGGGAGAAATAAATAACAATAAGTCCTGATCAATTGCGGCCGAATCTCGAAAACGGTGTTTCAATTCGCTAGCGAGAGATACGAGGACTGTTGAATATTTTTTTGTCTCAAGACACCCACTGCCAACAGGGACATCTCGCAAAGCTTAAAAATGTCTTGTACAGGGCTATGTTTGTAACAAAATGTCTCTGCTATGCAAGTTGTTTAATATGATTTCTGTATGTCAGCGGATCAAACATAACACATTGTGCAACAACCGGCAAGTGCCATACATAAACGCATCACGGCAGGATTTTGCCGGTAAGCCTGACTTTGGACACTCCTGGCCTACATTTTAAACTTAAAAGTTTTCTGAAATACTCTACGCCAGTGTTTCTTAACTTTTTTTTACATCAGGGCGCACCTGCACACCTCAGAAAACGTAATGTCGCACCAGGCAAACGAAGCGAGTGCGAAATTGTGTTTGGATACAGGCTACCGGTATTTCTCTTCAATTAGGCTACTTGCAACTTTTAGTTACATAGGCCTCCTAGTTGCATTATCTTTAAAGTACTGTAGCTCAATGAGATAAGCCAAAAAAGAAAGTAACATTTTTTTATAAGAAATGAAGCCTTTATAAGTTTATATTGTAATAATTTTAAATTATAAAAATACACACTGCACAGTGCACAACCTTTGGTTGAAAAAAAGTTGGTTCTGACAAAAAAAAAATATCGCACAAATTGTACTGAAATACCTATTTCAGTGCCCATCAGATTTAAAGAACACATAGATTCTATCCTTCTAAACATAGCCTACTAAGTTACAGATTTTTTGAATAGGTAGGCTACTTTTATTCAATTTCACTGCTGCTGGGCACCTGACGACCTTTCGCGGGTTAAGAAGCGTTGCTCTACGTTCTCATCAGAAAAATCATCTGATCGGTCTACATCTTAACAAAACAAAGATAAGCCTAACTGCAAATAATATCAAATGTCTATTATAGCCTACTGTGTGAAACATTGACTAACCTTAATTTTAGTAAAGCAGACAAAATCTCGTTGGTGTTGAAATTTGTGCTTGAAAATAAATTGCAGTAATTTTCTTCAGCAAAAGACTGAAATGAGCAAAGTTTACGGCCATGTTTGAATAAAAGTCAAAAGCAGTAACGGATTTAGAGAAGCATCTTTGGAGGAGAACTAAAGTCACTTAGTCTAAGCAAAAATGTCGATATGAAATGGTTAGTATAACAATAGAGGCATAATTAACATTAAAAAAATTAGCAGGGTGGTCTGGTGCTTAATTTGGCAGAAGAAAACTTTGACAACTTTTGCCACGTTTTGATCGCTTTTTGAATATATTTTTACTCCAAAAATGCTTTTTGTTTAAGATGCACAATTTCTAGGCCTATTTAACCATAACCTCCTTTCAAACCGTGGCTTTTAGTAACTAAAAAATGAACTGAAACTTCAAAATACTTTAATTTCTTTCATAACAAACCAAGTAGGCTACTGGAGGCTAACATTGGGCTACTGTATTTCTACAATGATTTATTTTTGACAATGTTTTAAATGGCCAAACTTGTATAAATTTGAGGAAGGCTGAGGGAAAATTTTTCCCACTTGATAATAATTTGAATCTAAATGAGAGATTTTTTATAAAAAAAAATTACATCAGGAGAAGAATGGTTGAAACGCCTGAGGTCACATACGCCCTTCGTACAAACACAAATATTCGTCATTCGTAAACTGTTCGTGTTTAACCCTATTTCCTGTGACGTTTTTTGGCCAGTTGACCTGCGGACGGGGAAGTCGGTGCGACAGAGCGACACTAGCACTTTGAGCTGATACAACTCAAAAACTACGCAAGATAGATCAATTATGGTGCAGAAAATTTATCTGACATCACAGCATCAAAAATATTTTTGCAATTTGTCCAATAGTACAACTTGAATAATCAAATAATTTGATGATTGGTCATATTTGTTTATTGACTTGAGAGATTGGTTCTTAATTACCTGATAACTTACCCTATAAACTGAGTGTGAGGGGCCAATTCTTTTGTGCTCGAATTTAATCTCTTACGCGTGGACGTCGTCCAAGCTTCATGTAATGAAATCGTAATTGGTCTACGACTTGCGTTAGCTTGTTTTCTTGACCTAAGTATTGTAAAGATCTTTTGCTTTGTCTCTACATTTGCAGAGAATGAGATCAAACCACCCCTAAAAGCAGCACATCCCAAGGTGCTATTCAGTCATTTTTAGCGTTGTTTCAACGTCTAGAGAGGATTTGTAATCTCTCAACAACTGAAAAATAACAACTGTAATCTCTCACCCACTCAAGCCGTAAAGCATGGTCCACGATTAACAGGCTAACTGGCAGGTCCATACAACCGCTTGGAGAACGCCCCATTACAGCCAACTCTATTGCATCACAACTTGTGAATAATGGGGTATACCCCTTAGGGGATAAAAGAACGGCTCGCCAAGTGGCTAAGGAAGTGTCTGCACTGTGGAAGATCCCAACACCACCTGAGCACAATATATCCCGAAACTTCACCCTCGAAGAATTCCAGCATGCTCTAAACCTCCTAAAGCCAGGCAAAGCACCGGGCCCAGACCATATATGCCCAGAGTTCATCATCCACGCCGGAAAAGCACTAAAATCTTGGCTGCACGATTTCCTCTCCTCCTGCCTGCACCATCTAAAAATACCCAAAACTTGGAGATGAGCTGACGTCATAGCCATTCCAAAGCCTAACAAGCCCCTGGATAACGCTAGGAGCTACCGTCCTATCTCACTCCTATGCATCCCCTATAAAATCCTCGAAAGGCTCATCCATACCCGAGTCGATCCAATCATCGACCCACTCCTTACCACCAGAGCAAGCAGGTTTTCGCCGTGGCCGATCAACTGTAGAACAGGTCACTCGCATGAGCCAAGACATAGAGGATTGTTTTGAGGAAAAGAAAAAGGCTGGTGCCGTATTCATTAATCTCACTGCAGCATATGACACAATGTGGTACCGCGGCCTCGCCTGCAAACTTCTTCACCTTCTCCCCGACCGGCACATAGTCAGAATGATTATGGAGCTTGTCTACAACCGCAGTTTTACCCTTACCACCGGACGCGGACGAAGAAGCAGGCCAAGATGCCTCAAGAACGGTGTTCCCCGGGATCTGTCATGGCTCCACTCCTTTTTAATGTTTACATCCATGACCTTCCATCAACACATCTAAGCTGTATGCCTATCCCGACGACCTGGCTATGGTGCATAACGCTTCGGAATGGTCCCCATTGAAAAGGACCCTAACTCAAGATATGGCTAAGATGTCCGACTACCTCCACAATGGAGACTCAAGCTCAGTAAATCTAAAACGGTGTTGACCGCTTTCCATCTAAACAATAAGGAAGCAAAGCGTGAGCTGACCCTCAACATCGATGGAAACACTCTGCCTTTTGACCCCACACCAGTCTATCTTGGTGTTAGTTTGGACAGGACTCTCACGTACCGACACCACTTGGAATCACTTCGCAAGAAAGTAACATCACGCGTTGCCCTTATTCGTCGACTGGCAGGTACGAGCTGGGGTGCGACAGCAACAACTCTGCGCACCACTACTCTGGCTCTTGTCCATTCCACCGCGGAGTACTGCGCCCCTGTATGGTGTCGTAGTGCTCATACTCACTTGCTCGACAAACCCATCAACGATGCCTTGCGTATTGTATCGGAATGCCTGAAACCTACACCTACTGAATTTTTACCAGTTCTTTCAGGCATCGCCCCTGCTGAGCTTCGCCGCAAAGCTGCCACACTCTCCTTGGCTCGCCGGTCACTGGAGCCACACCACGCGCTCCACAGCTACATCACCAGATCGCTAATAAAGAAACGCCTCAAATCGAGAAGCCCCTTTGTCGCTCAAGCACAATCCTTGCTGGAGTACAACACCAGTGCCTCATCCTGGATCGCCAATACCTGACAAGAGGAGTGGACACACAACACCTCCAGACTCCACACCTTTGTTCCCGACGCTGGACCCATGCCATCAGAAAAGGAGCTCAAACGACCTGCCTGAGTACGGTTGAATCGCCTCCGCACGGGTGTTTTGCGCTTCGCTTCCTTGATGCACAAATGGGGCCTATCAACATCTGCGGTATGCAACTGTGGTGCAGAGGAACAGACAGCAGATCACATTCTCTACCACTGCCCGACGTTTACTGCTCCAAGGGCAGTTGGCCTGTCAACGCTGGAGGACTCTACAATCAAGTGGCTGCTCGAACAATGCCCGGACATTTGACCCCAATGAAATGTAATCCCAAAAAAAACTCTCATACGAAAGAAGAAGAACCGAAAAATTACCATTTAGGTAAAGACTCAATGCTGATACAATATGTGCAATGCTTGACAAACTACATTAATTTAGCTGCGAGTGTTTTTTTCCACATAAGCATAGCAGTTTAGATAGCTGATATCAAGTTCTTTTCAATATCCTTCGATCTCTCGTTTTTAGAAAACATTTCAACAACATCCATAACTATTTATGTAAGTATAAGTGTACCGGTACATGCAGAAGTTTATTGGCAGGTCAAAAACTAGCTAGTAGCAAGTTAAAATATCAGAGTATGTTCTGAAAATTATGTCATATCTCCAAAAAGAAACTTTTAGCAGAATAAATAGCCTACTTAAATAATTTTTAAGAAGTGTCAAAAAATTTCAAAGGTGTTGATCGCGTAGTTCCATAGTGATATTGCTTTGAAAAGTACTAAGTCCTCACAGACTCCCCTCACCCATGGAGCAAACGGTTTAATATTTCATTCGGAAAGCTTTGTGCAACTATTTTGAAACACAAAGATTTTACTTTTAGCAAAATGCTTTACAAACTGTCAAAATTTCTCTAAAATAATTACACAAAAAAATGAATGAAGCGTTTTTGACAGAACAAAATCTTCGTGTTCGTCTTCGAAAGTTTTTTTTGTGTATTTGGAGCGCAAAAGTTTTTTTACGAACAAAAAATGTCGTACAAAAAGTTATGATAATAGACTACATTTAAATCAATGACTGCAATTAGAAATAGATAGTTTAATTAAAAACAAGCATGCCTTTTAAAACTTAGTAAAAATCGTTGTACAAATTTGCAGTTAGTTTTAACCAACTTCGTAATCAAACAAGTTTTAGAAACATCAAAAAGGTCCTGAAAATGGCTTTCAAACACATAGATAAAATGTTTGACATGTTTGACCTGTATGTTTGATACCGAAAATTATAAATAGATGAATAATTTAATAGACATCCTACCGATTTGTCTTGTCGGTCACTGCGTTTCTAACTTTTGTTTATTTCTGGTATTTCTACATCTTCAAATCTCTCTCCATGAAAAAAGCCATAAAGTGCCATTACAAATATGATCATTGATCACCTATAGCTAATCTTGCCTGCTTGGATATCCTAAAAACTGCAATAAAGTCAAGCAAACCTACTCAATTGGGTCTAGCTTAACTTTACATGTAAAAAATCTTCGTGAAAGTTACAAATGGTTTTGATCATTTGTGAAAATCCACAAAAAGTGCTCTTTCTAGAAAAATTAAAAAAATTGTGACTCACAAAAAGTTTTCGTATGAACAAAGTGATTTTTTACGAACAAAAGAAAATATTGGTGAGAAGAAACATATTTTCTTACGAATATCCATCAGTTTTATTTGTAACGAAAACCATAGTATGCCAAATTGCCGAATCATGAATATTCGTGTTCGTACGATAGATACTAAATTCATGTTCTGAAAATGTTTCAAAAATTATAGCCTACTGTTTTCATCTTCAGTGCTGTTGAATAACTTAAGTGTATTCGTGCATAAACGTTTGCTGAACATGCGTTTAGTATTTACATTTTAGACTCTTTTCTTTTTGATTAAAATAACATTATGTCACAGTTTGTGAAGGACCAACAATCAAACTTTTTCCGCTCTTCATGATTCTTCTACTGATTTAGAACACTCGGGCCCTTATGCTGTTGATCAGATTAATGCAGGCCTGATCCTGATGTGTTTGAGAGAGTGAAACATTTTTGAACAATTGGAGAAAAAATACATTTTACTGTCTGACATCTTTCCGTACTAACAAAATTAAATTGAACTATTCACTTTAGTTGTGTGCACTGACTCAGTATAACCACCACCAGCCAAATTAATATGCTATGTGACTCATGTTTACCGGAACCAGAAGTCTACCGCTAAAGGTTTAAAACAAATCAAATGATGACTTAGCAGAATGCACTGACTTAACCATCGCCGACCAAAAAAATAATGACAACTTCTATAACTCATGTTACACTGCAAAAAGGTTTAAAATAGATAAAATTTTAAATAATGGCTTTTTTACTCGGTAATCGGCCCTGCGTCAAGAGCCTCTTCAAGTAGGCTATGCGAAACTACCAGGAATAACCTATCAAGGCTTTGTCAGTCCGAGGATAAATATTCAAAACCAAACCAACCAACCAGCAACTTGTTTTGAAATGGTGCGGCCCTGGAGCAGCCTGCCTAATTGATATTACCAGGGTATGAGATGAAATGGAATCGAAGACGTTTTTTTTCCATCTTCCATCTTAAGATTTTTTTGTATCCCATTTCATCATACAAATATTCCGTTCCATTTCGAAAATTTCTTTTATCTTCCATCTACAAATTTTGTGATTTCTGCATTGTAAGGCGTGGGCGTTTGTACCACTAATATGCCACCGACAATAGGCTAAACTTAAACTAAACATTTTACAACAGTACTTTTCTGAGGATATCTGTGGTCTTGTTACGGTACAACTTAAACACTTCTTGCACAGGGAGTGCTTCTTCATCCGTTCAGTCGTTTACGACTCTCGATCATTCTGTATGTCATCTTTCTCCACATCTCTCGATCCCACGCAGCCTCCTTCAATTCATGCACTCCCATACCACTTTCATCTACAATTGTGTCAAGCCATGTTGTTTTTGGGCGCTCCCTTCCTCTTCCTCCACTGACAGACCTCCGCTGACAGGGAGTGCAGTGATATAGAATGCGTTGGAGTGACTGTTTTCTGTGTTCTGTCAATACATCTAAAACATAAAGATAACTGTTTATTTTTTTAGATAACTCCAAATGTATTGCCAATATGTTTTTGCAGGTTAGTCGAGGATAAAGGAGCGACTACGTTTATGTGTTTTGTTTTCGCTGTGATTTCTCCAGTTTGTGTTTGCAGTTTTTAGCGCGCAACTACTCTCTCTTCAATCGCTTAAGTTTGGTAGGCTAATAGTTTGATTGGCAATGAATCGTTTTCGTTTTTCCTGCAGAAAATTATTTATGTTTTTATGAAATGTGAACAAAAACTCTCTAAATAACATGATATAGGCTACTTTCTTCTGGTACAAACTAAGCTGAACTATCACAAGATGTGTAAGGTGATAATCTGCTTTCATTCCGACATTTCCTCAATCAGACACGACTGACTTTTCATGAAGGTAGATCAGGTAGGCTAATGACTACCTGTTTAGCATGTGCGCAAACGGGCAACAAACTTCACAAGCAAAACACAAGACTACGTTGCTGTAAATCAACTAAACGTGCAAAATGAAAATCAACTACCAAACAAAAATTATCGCGCGCAAATTTCGAAACTAGAAAAAAAAGAGTTTAAGTATTCAATCAACAAGAAACTTAAATAACGGCAGAGCGTTCATGCGCGATCATAACAGGGCTGTGAAATCGAGCAAACATCATAATTCTTGTTCATCGATCCTTTGACAGAACGGCCCCGACTTGTGTTCCAGAGTGGCCGTTTATTTAAGTTTTTTCACTTGCAAGATTTATTTTTGTGATTATGACCACAACTGTCAATTTTGTCAAGTTTATGATCAAATTTTATCATAAGAAGTTTAATTTATTAAACTTGATTTCTTTTAACCATCTGTGTTTTACATGAAAAGTGATATACTGTAGTTTGACCAAGTAGGGGATCTATGCTACTTATTCAAACGTTTTTTTTATTTTTATTTTTTTATTTATTATAAGCGAGTTCTGATTGAAGCTATCTGTATCTCTTCTTCACGATATTTAAAAGTAGTATGGGTGGTGACTTCGGCCACATAGCCATATTTTGTGTTATTGTCAGTGTAAATAAATTCTGCTTCCTGATCAACTCACGTTTTTCATCAAACCTTTCTACGTAATTTGTCCACATCAGTGCAATGACACACCAAAATTTCGTTTTATGTTTTACTACGCTGTCTTTCAGAACTAAAAATGTTCATAGTAAACTATTCGATTTGAACGTAAAAATTAAATTAATAAAAACGTTCACTTTTCTCTAGATGTACCCATCGAGAAAAAAATTTAAGTACATAGATGGGTTGTAAACGAGACTACGTTTATAGTCATCAGAGTAGAGACTAGCTTACATGATGTAAACTAAACAAATTCGAAATATTATTTTCCAAAGTTTCTTTCTGTCTAAATAAAGCGTCGTCACCTTGCCTTAATTAACACCAACACTACCCAGAATTTCTTCAAAAAATTACCAATTGATACTCTTCCATGGCCATCAATTAAACTAAACCTTTAAAATGCAACTATAACATAAACTTTGTTTTGCTTTGATGATAATTGTCAAATACAAAGTGTGCGTTTTGAGCAAAAATATTTCCTTCTTTAAACTTTAACAATTATTGCTGAGGCCCAAAAAAATACTCAATTCTTTGAAACTCAACCACAATTATTGTTGAAGCTAATTCAGAAGGAACTAAAATAGAACAAACAAAAAAGTTTGAAACAGTAATATTGGAGTCCAAAGAAGCACTTCAATTTTTTGAATTTCAATATTACTTTTTGAGGATTGAAAAATAAGAAGGTTAGATTTTTTAAGAAAAGTTGTGTTAAGAAATGATTGGACTAAGCAAGAAATAAAACAAACAAAGAAATGACAAATTCTTATTTTTAATATAGTCCAATCATTTCTTAGCTCAACATATCTGTTGAAAGCCTGGATGAAACCTCTTTGTTTTATTTTAGTTTTTTTTTGAAGTTACCGTAGCGTAGTTTAACTTTCGCATTGAAGAGTCTCGTTTCGTTTCAACCAAATAAAATTGATTTCAAAGTTTGAACATGTCTAACTCTAAACGGCTCACAATTTATTGCAAGACATTTTCGCTCTTTCAATCATCTTGCGCACAAATCACATCTTGCGCACAAATCACAAATGACTTTGCAAAACTTTTGGCAAAAGTGTTGACTTTGTGAAGGTGACTTCCAACAAAACAAAGGCGAAGAACAGGATTGTTTGCACAAGGTGCAGCATTCTTTGTTTTTCCTCTTGTCACTCACTTGCAACAAGGCTTAACGAGAACGTTTATTCATGGATATGAAACAATGATACCCAGATATTATGTAACATTATATTCTCACAATATATAACTTATTCAAGAACCAGTGCCGGTCTTTGGGGTGTGCGAACCGTGCGATCGCACAGGGCCGCAAATTAGGGAGCCCGCAATTTACTCAGAAAATGCAGTAATTTTTGTTATTTCCAAAGGAAAAAATTTAATTCGATTCACAAGCAAGTAGGCTACCGGTATCCTTGAAGTCAGTTGTGGCTTTAGGGTGAGGCAAGTACTGAGATTGTCGCGTCGGCCACCTTTAAAAGCTTACATGCTTTTAGGCCACCCACGACATTTCACCAAGTGCCAAATAGTTAACATTGCAGTGTGACAACAGAATTTCATTTTGTGGCAATCGCGTTTAAATAGAATACATGTTACTTTCAATACAAAACCATCGCTATTATGCCATATATATGTAGTTTTAAAACTAAACATTTAAAGGGAACGGATTTTTTAAACGCCATGTATCAAATTGCTTAATATTTTATAAATTTAAATGCATGTTACTTCCAGTATTAAATACTATCATTATTATGCCCTATGCATGTAATTTTTAAAATCTACTATTGAGGGGCCCAGTTTTTTTCAAAACGCCATCTAGGCTACCAAATGTGTAACATTGCTCAGTGACAACATAAACCAAAAAGTTCAATCTTGTAGCAACTGTATTTAGACATAGCCTATGTTACTTCCAGTAGTGAAATGTCATTGTTATTCCAATAGCTTCAAAATAACATCGAAGGGGCCCGGATCTTTTCAAATTGTTTCAAGTTGATTACTCTGTAGTACCCAACCTAAACAATTTTTAAATCTTAATACACTTGTTATTGTACTTAGATACAGTTTGTGCAGTAGGCTACATTTTACACTTATTCATTGTTTGGATTTTTTTCACTGAATAGTAATATAATCCTTTGATTTATTGATGATATATCAATGTACTTTTTGTACCAGCAAAGGTTGTTGAGCTCAACAATAAAGTACCATTAGTGATTTATCCATTAGCTATACCTAATCATTGTAAAAGTGGAGCAAAGAAAAAAAAAGATTTAAAATAAGAGTTGTAGAGCAATTATGCAAAGCATTCTTCAATTTCTAAGTTTTTAAAATATACTAGTTGCAGTAATGACACCAGTGAGTCTACTTCTTTGACAACATCTTAAATGATGTCACTACTGGTGGTAACAGATTTACTCTACTAAATTTTGAGGTCAGCTTTGCCTTATTCAAACTCCAGCTGCTTCCTATAATGTTAAATTAATAACAGAAATGCTTGATTTCCTCTAAGTGTGATGTGCTGGCTAATTTTTACCCAAATGACCTGAACGCCAAGTCTTTGCTCGAAGAGCTAGTGTGCTTACAAAATGTAACTATTATTTAACTTATTGAGATATACATCTCAATGTGCTTTTTCCCTTCGATCGAGTAGCTGTATTTATTTTTCAAAGTTTGTATAACATGAGGTATTTCACCGCAAAGTATTAAAATGCATGGTTTACGTACTTGATGCATGATGTCTTCAATAATAACACCTTCACTCGTCTTCAAAATTTCCCCTTGTTGCCTGTTGTGGCTTAGTTTCATGATATACGAATCCATTTCTAGCCTGTTTGATTATGTTTTAACTTGCATTTGCAGGAATGAGGCAAACAATTTAAATAAATGCTGCTCTGTGACTGTATTATATAGAAAATGACTCTTGCAGAGAATATTGCCCATCTTCAGTTGCAGGGTTACTTTGGGTTTGACAGCCAGCAGTTTTAGTAAAAACTTTTTCTAAAGTGAACCTGGTGGACATTTTGCAAGCATTTCAGACAACTTCAATCTACCTACTTCTGAGTTCAGATAGATTCCGACAATTTAAGCATAATAAGGAGTCCTTGTTGCACAGGTACATTTGGTTGGGTTTGTTTCTTTTGCATTGTTATAGTTCATGCTTAAATATTCCCAAAAGACAATATGCACACATTTCTTGGAAGTTGAGCATTGTGTTTTTGATGTATTTTCATTCATGCCTTCTATCCATACTTATGCAACCAAGTAAAAGTAAACCGATTTTCTTAAAACAAATTGGATCAGTAGCGTAGCCAAGTGGGGGTTTGGGGGTTACAATGCCAAAGAAAACATGATCTTATCCTTTTGCTATGCCACTGGACAGCACCAATTTACAGTAATACTCATACCCAAATTTTAGTGGAACATGCTCTCAGAATGCACCAAAATCAAAGTAATTTTTCAAAATTTTCTGGGGGAGGCCCCCCAGACCCCCCACCGTTGGGTATCGCCTTCGGCGAGCACGCCGTCAGGCTTTGCCTACCGGCCGTCAAAACCCCTTCTCCCCTTTCAAAATACCTATCTACGCTACTGAATTGGATCATTGTCATTGGGGCCCGCAAAACATATTCCGCACAGGGCCCGAAATACCCTAAGACCGGCACTGCAAGAACACACAAGCATATCTGGGACCACGTAGGCTACTATGTTCTTCGCATGAACACGAATACTCGTCATTCGTAAGCTGTTCGTGTTTAAATATATTGTTCGGGAAGCTCTGTGCGACTATTTCGAAACATGAAGATTTAAATTTCATTAAAATGTTTTACAAACAGTTAAAATATCTCTAAAACAATCGCGCGAATAAAAAAATGATTCAAGTGTTTTTGACGGAAAAAATCTTCGTGTTCGTCTTCCTAGGCTTTGTTTGTGTATTTGGAGCACAAAAGTTTGTTTACAAACAAAAAGTTATGACAATAAGCCTACATTTAAATCTAAGGCTAGCTACTATTACGCTGGAAATAAATAGCCAACTCAAGAGCAAGCATGGTTTCTAAAACTTTACTAAAAGGCATTGTAAAAATTCACAGTTCAGCCAGACTAGTATTCAAATAAGTTTATGTGAGTTACCAAAGATGCCCCGAAAATGACTTTCTGAAAAATTAGACATATCATACGATACGAGTTAGTCTTGTCGAACACAACTTTGAGCTTCTAACTTCTGTTTATTTCTCATATTTCTACATCTTAATATCTCTCTCTAAAAAAAAACAGAAAACGCCATTACAAATATACTCATATAGCTAAACTTTCCTGCTTTGATATTCTAAAAACTGCAATAAAATCAACCAATCATACTCAATTGGGTCTAGCTTAACTTTGCAGGTAAAAAAATCTTCGTGAAAGTTATGTATGATAATATCTTGACCGTTCTTGAACATCCGCGAAAAAAGAGCCCTTTCCAGAAAAATTAAAAAAATTATGTCGTACAAAAAAGTCTTTATACAAAAAAAAGTTTTGTATGAACAATAAATTCTTCGTGCAGGCAAAGTGATTTATCATGAATAGGCTAATTCAAAATTTTTTGTACGAAGAAAAATATCTTCTTACGATTATTCGTAAGTTTTGTTCGTAATGAAGATCATAGTATAACAAATTGCCGAATCATAAACATTCGTGTTCGCACGAAGAGCATGTTACACTATATGGCCCCAGGGACCCTTGCTGCAAACGTGACTAAAGTTATGGAACTAAACTTAGGCTAAGCACAAAACATGTGTAGCCTATGCTTTCAGTACAATATCACAGCAATCTTAAAAAGCTCAAAATCAAGTCATAACTGCAACTGCCATATTTAGGGACTAATATATTTTCTAATGTGGAAATTTTGCCAGGCCTAGGTCCAATTCAAATGAAGAACATCTAGGAGAGACCGGGGAGATTTGTTACAAGGGAGGGTTGTTACAGTCCTTTTAACTTTTAAATTAGTTCACATCAACCGCTGGAATTAAGTTTTTTTTGTCAGGTTTTTAGTTTCCATGTGCAAACGAAGCTTCAGCCATTTTAAAGGCTGCAGTAAAAAATTATTGATGAAAAACTGTTTTAGGGTATGAAAAGTAAATTTTTGCTTTGTCAAAGAAAATGTATTGCTACAAACCTATGAGTGATTTAACTGGCTTCAAAGTTAAATCAGACTTGAAGTGCAATACCTTTGATTCATTATAAATATTTTAAAGCTGAGTATCACATGTTTGACGTATGTTGATCTTATTCAGCCAACTACTATTGGGGTGAATTGTTACACAGTGTAATGCTTGCTCAGTCCAACTGGAAAAAATACTTAATTTCGTACTCAAATAACAAATTTTGTATTATTTAGAATAGTTGATTACATTTTTAAGTTGTACTAATATCTGTTGTTGCTGTATGTGTGCCTAAACATGCCAAAAACTAATAGGGTGCCTTATTGAGGCCAAATACCATGAATGGTTGAATGGAAATCATGTGTTTGCAATCCTGGTGACAATGCATTGTCAATAACGATGTTATTTGTTTGTTCATGATTTTTTTTATTAAACTTGGATGTTCAATAAATTCAACAATGCTGTGTCAACGTATTCCATCAGTTAGGGGAAGGTGGGGTTAGTTGAGTCATGTTTCAAATTTTTCCTTATATTTTTTTACCTATTGTAGATACACCTATGAAACTCTAAGTGAAACAAAGGTAATGGAGTATGCTTGCTGCTACCCATTTATCAAAATGCTATCTCACGTTTAATTGCCATTTTTATTACCTCAAACATAGAGCACCGTTTGACTCAACCAACCCCGCAGGCAGGGTTAGTTGAGTCAGTGGGTGGGGTTAGTTGAGGCGCAATGGCATTCATGAGATGCATAACTTTTTGGGTCTATATTGGGCACCGCCCCTACCTGGCACCTCTGATCTATACCATCAATGAGCGTTTATTGTATTCAGAAGTGGGGAATAACCTAATTTGTACTGTGGGCCACAAAAATTATTAACAATACCAGGCGGGCCACATGGCCCCAAATTCGCCCGTTTCCACAGTCTTTTCCTGAAAAAAGAGTCTTTAATGCAACCAGACCCAATTTTCTTCGGTTATTTTACCTGACTTTATGTTGTTTCTCTAAGAAAATAAAAATATATCTTTACCGCAACCAGGCCCTAATTTCTCACGATTTCGCCCTACTTCATGTCATTTCTCTAAAAAAAGTCTTCATACCGCCTAGACCCAAATTTCACACATTCTATCGAAATTAGTGACGTGAAATCGAATACTTTTCATGCTTTTTCCGCGGGCCACATTGTATTGCTTCGCGAACCAAATTTGGCAAAATTGGAAGTATTGTATTTCCATTGGAGACACATAAGTGATCTCTGAACTAGCTGAATTCCGAGCAGAAGTTACGCTGGAACAAGCTTGATGTGCAGCACTAATGTTGGGTGTTTCGAAGGTTGCGGACAACTGATCCGTGTGTTCATTGATTTCTGAAGCACAGTTTTCAGCTTGAACCCCAACACGTAACTCTAAAGGTCGGTTGGTCATTTCTGATGGAGCAAAATCTATGTCAGTGAAAATGTTTCTGTACACAGGATATATCCCTGTTGTCTCAAAACCGGCAGCAATATTTTTGTGGGAAAAAGCATTTTCATAGGCTTGGTTTGTAATGCCAGCCACATCATATACTACAAACCTTTCCAGGATTATTTATTTGCCAGAAACTCAATGCTCTGTTGTAGTAGGCCTTAAACAGGCCATACACAGCCCTGTCCAAAGGCTGTAATTAATGAGATGTGTGAGGGGGTAAAACTAAACAGAAAAGTAAGCCTAATGGATAATTTTAATCAAATAATAGCTCATTTTGTCCAAGTAACTGATTTAATAATGCACGTTTAGCAATTCAAATTCAGAAGTAAGATTTCAGCAGCCTGCAACTTGAGGTAGGGCTAGTTGAGTCACTGCCTCAACTAGCCCTGCAGCTATTGACTCAACCAACCCCAATCCTTCCTCGTGACAATTATTGAATACACTATCTATACGTAAAGCTTTATGGGTCTTACACAAATGTACTATGCTTAAGATAGCTATAAACTGTATGAAACTTTGACGCTATCTTCGCTTACGCCTAGCATAGCTTCAGCATCCCAATCAACTTTGAGCTAAAAATATTTACTTTTTAGTCCAAAAAATGGCATTTAGCTGACTGGATAACCTGTATAACTTGCACAGCTGCTAAAGCAAGATGGACGCAGTTACCCATAATGCTTATTGTTTCTAGCAATTAATCTTCACGAAGTCATGCTTGGTTAGTCAGAAAACAATGGTGACTCAACTAACCCACTGACTCAACTAACGTCACCTTCCCCTATAGGTATTTTAGCAAGAAAAATTAGTTAATAGAACAGCCTATTTGAAATTGTAACATTTCACCCCATCTGTGTAACAAGTCACCCCAATACTGGGGTGACTTGTTACAACTGACTCATTGATATATTAATGCAAATATTTTCCTGTAAACATAACTTTGTTAAATTTTGAAGTTGTATTTATAACAACTGGTGATGTGGCAAGATTACATAAAATTTTCAGCAACTTTGTGCAAATATTGAAAGAGAAATCTTAGATTTACTGAAAATTGTAACAGCCCTCCCCGGTCTCCCCTATTTGCTTAGAAATACAAGAATAAGTCTATGATTAAATGTAAAAGCACAATTGTGATTCAAAAATGCTGAGTATAGGTAGAAAAACCAATATGATGAATTTGTAAGTCAAAATGAAAAGAAACATATCTAATTTTCATAATATTTCCTTTTAGAACCCCAGTGAATATTATTATTGTCTCATTCGTTTCAACTATCATTTTATTTTATCCATAAAGTAAAATTTTGAACATCTATTCTCGGTGGTGTCGGGGAAGAACTATTTTATCAGCAGCATAAAGCACTAACATTCATACATGGCTACCTAAAGATATGGCCTGATTTGTCACATTTTGCAGAAATTTCCAAATTTTTCTAACTTTGGGCGAATGTTTAACTAAATTTTTCTGAAAATTATATTTTTACGCTTTCTTTACTGTTTTCCCTAGATGACACAATAGGTTTTAACATCCTCAGATGTTGGAAAAACAAAGAAAATTTGATTTCGAAGATTTTAGTCAGACTGTTAATTTTTCAATAACAGTCTGATTCAGCGTTTTTCAACTTACTTTTTCTCATTTTCTACTGCTTCCCCAAGGCAACAAAAAGCTTTTATATCATTAGGAGACAACAAAAAGTAAAAGCACCTCAGAAAATGTCATTCAAACACTAGCAGTAGCGGTAATCAAAATCTGCAAAATGTGACAAATCAGGCCGCATCTCCAGGTTGCCATGATTCATATAACAACATTTACAACATTAGCCTATCGCCCAACACGAAATAGTGTAGGGGTGCCGAAACCTTGTCAACCTTATCAACACGAAAATGTTTTTGTGGATCACATTTATAAGCATCACCACTGGTACCAAATGGTTGGGAAAGTTTTTTTCCTTCTATAAACAGAACTATAAGCTACGGGATTTATTTGATTTAATTAAAATGAAAGTTGTTGAACCAAACTCCGAATCCATTCCATTTTCTGATATCTGTACAAATTTGTCACCGGTCAAGCTGTGGGATGAAAATTTTGATTTTAGAAAATGGAGAGTAATAATTGATCCGCGATTGAGTTCGATCTCACCTATTTGCCTATTTCACAGCTATTGTGTGTCCAACAGTTCTTAAAAAGTTAACTAGAATGAATAAAAAGAAATTCTCGAAGTGTAGTTCGGAAATTTTGGTTACTCTCGAAAGTTTATTAACTTTTACAAATCAGGTCTCATCGCAATTACTGTACTGAATAAACATCGCATATCTTATCAATGCTAGAAACAGACAGAAGCAAAAACCAAACTTGGGAGTTTTCTGTACATAGCATATTGTTTCAGACAATTGTTCAACAAATCAAACGTCATATATAAAAACCGATATGGTCTATTGAATGTTATCGTATCACGTCATGGAATTTTTCCTAAAAAATGATGCAATCTTGGCTCATTGTTCCTAGACTGATAAAATATTGCATCAGCCTCTTTGAACACCTGTTTGAATGACTTCATAATTGTCTTTCATTATTGCGTCACAGAAACTGCTGACGTGCTTTTGAAATATTGCAAATCATTCTGGTCAATCGTAAAATTGTTTGTTGGAAGTCGGTCGCATATTTAACTGTTTGCTTGGTGCTTGCTAGCTGAAGAAATTTTCCGTCTTTTATCTAAGTAATCTGTTCTGTAGTGACAAGTTTTAGTGGTGTACGGCGTTGCATTCCAGTTTCGACAGCCAGGTGGCTAATTTTACAGAAATACAAATTTGAATAGACGTTTCAAGGAGTGTTTCTTTTTCGGTCATTATATGCAGACGAACGGATTCGGGAGTCTTATGTTACAATTTTTCCACGAAGAGATTATGGTTTACCGCTGTGACCACATATAACTAACTACATTTTTAGAATGTATGTATTGTATATTTAATCTTTCAAGTACTACTGTTTGACACCAAGTATCTGCTTAGCTTATTACAGCAGTCACTGTCGTACGTATGCCACCACCAAGGCTGCTATTAGATGCTAATATGTTACCACGCAATACGCCTTTAATTAGCCGAGCTACTTATAACTTATTGTACTTGTTTCAAAGAACCTTTTGACTCTCTGTTACTTTGTTGTGTAGATTTGTTTGTCAAGAGTACGGTACTACAACAATGAAGCTGCATCGCTCTCCAGCAGTTTGGCTGGAAATTCATTTGAAAAACGTCAAAGAAACCCCTTTCCTCTCCGATACCGAAGTCACCCGCATGCCATCAAGACCATTTTCATATCTTTTTCACTACATTTTTCATCATTCGTGATCATCACTTTAATATCATGTTCAAATAATAATTAATGTATATTCCTGAACCCATCAGTTATCGATTAAGCTTACTATTTTAAAATTATACCACTGTCGTTGCTGCGAACACTTCACTTCATTTTATTTAAAAACGAAACACTGTACATAGTTTTTTGTATAATAAGCTCACCCGTACGTTTATTCTCAAATGCTGATGTTTTTTGTATTGGTTGTAAGGTTTAGTCGTTCCCGCATGGCTTCATCAACTGGCACACCTCCAGTTGCTTTAGGTATTTGGAGCCAACTGGTTCTTTCAACTAATTCATTTATTTTACTGTAAACTGTTAGGTTTGGTGGCCGTGCTTAAATTTACTTTCATCGACGTATCCTATAAATTTACATCGCATGCACGTATTAAACTTCTGTGGTTTTGCCGCCGTTTCCTTTTGTTGGTTTTGTTCTCGTAAACTATGGGTAACTTTATCATTGCTGTTGTTTTCCGACAAAGAAAAATAAATTGAATTGAATTGAATTTTTGAAACTTTATTCCGGGCTTCACTTTAAACTTCACTTAAAATGAAGCCCTAGCCCTATCACCTAGCGTGGTGTAGCCTTTCAGCAGGTTAGGATTTCAAAAATTTATCTGAGACATTCCTACCTTCACCGATGGCATTTTCACTTCACATCATCTCCTTCAGCACCACGTGGTGGGCCAGCATCAAAGCATGGTGACATACTAAACAAGCAATGCCCGCTTATGCCGCATTTGTCCAGAAAATTATAGTTTATGTGGGGCAGCACGTATTGTTGCGAGTAGTTATTTTTATCCATGAAAAACCTTAAAACTGCAGAAAGAAACAACCTGACCGACAAACACTTAGCAAACATCCTAAGAATCAAGACAACGTCCTTTAATGCAATTGTTGATAACCGCTTAGCTGAAAAACAATGTCAAAAATCTCATTGACTTTGTATTGTAGAAATAATTTTTCTTTCTTTCTATGTGTGTGTTATTTGTTCCTATTTTCAAAGATGAAATTAATGGTTTTTAATTGTTACTTTATGTACCTATTTTTCTTGAAATTTAATAGGTCCTGCGGCCAATTCATTTATTTCAAGTGACAATGCGGCCCACTATAATAAAAGGTTGGACATCCCTGATTTAGACGCAGTGTCCTTTGCTGAATGGTCTTGTTCCAACGTTTCCAGAGTAAACTATATTGAACAAGCTGAGCATTTATTTAGAAGAATTATTACATGTACATATCAATAACTACACAAGCAGAATAAATGCAATACTGTACAAGCAGTCAATCTTGTGCCTGCAACAGAGCAGAAGTGCAGGTGGTTGTTGAAGATTACTGCATTGTAAGCAGGTAATTTTCAGAACATTAGGCCTATATACATAGGGATGTAAAACCAATCCAGACCATGATTTTAGACTGAGGTTAATCCAGAGCATTGTCTTTTGAATCTCAAAGTTTGCTAGACATAGCAGTTTACACCTGTCACAACAGGCAGCCGGGACTTGTGACGTCACGACAGAATTAATACACATCTATGTTCTTTTTGCTGTGGTCAAATATATCCTTATACAATATTTCGTTACACTGTTTTGAGCCATATTTCATGATTAGACCCACAAAAAAAGCTTTTATATACAGCTATGTAACAGAGAAAATTTAGTAATTTTAACACGTGGAATTCACATCATCTTTAACGAGGAACTAAATTCACATCGTAACGAAGTGGAGCGTGCATAAGATTATTATGTGATTTGTTGATCTCAGGAAGCGTTTCGGCGCAAGGTTCTATGGCAAAATTTTGCAACAATTTTGTAAACATGATAAACTGTTCAGCAAGAGCAAGATTTTCGCCCAAACAACGTCGGTAACCAACACCAAAAGGAATGACATTGTTTGAAGGAACAAATTCTCCGCTTTTGTTGATGTGCCGTTTAGGATTAAATTTCTCCGGACTGTCCCAAGCTTGAGGATCGTTGTGAGCTCCCCATAAATTGACTAAAATCTGTAAAATAATTTGTACAACATAAACATTTTGTGATATTTATCATAATAGCCTATAACTATAGTCTGATTTGTCTCACAGCAACCAAATTCAGCTTGAATATTATTTTAGGCGACATACCACCACTCATCAGCGCTGCTGGGCGCTGCTTTGTAGAATTAGTTGCACTGGTCAACATATTTTTTTTGAATAAAATGATGACTTTCAACCAGGGCTTTAGAGCCGGAACCCCGGAGCCGTGCATTTTCAACGGAGTTAGAGCTGGAGCCGGAGGTCTACGTGAAAGTCAAATGGAGCTAGAGCAGGAGCTGGAGCCAGTTGTTTGAAAAATAGCTCCGGCTCCGATGTATTTCATAAGATGCTATGCACATTGCGCATCATTCGCTCTGATTTAAAATGCTCGATGAAAGAAGAATTGATAGAGGCAATATTTTTCCTTCGTACAAATGGTTTTTGAACACTTCTTTGTGCAGAAAGAAATGTTTTATGTTCATTGATTGTATTGTTTGGTTTGTGATTATTTTGAAACGCTAGATATTTCAAATTGAGCTTTCATCCTTAAACCTCAGTTTTTGACTAACTAAAAACGGCATCCAACAACTTTATCTCACAATCACACATTTATTATTGATCAACTCGCTTAAAACAACAATTGGCTTTTCCCCCCTGATTAGGCAGTTTTTGAGGTGCATTTGTCATTTTTTTAAATTTTGGTTTGGCGACTCTGCAACAAAAAACAACTCAAAACTAATTGCTCACAATGCGATATAAAAGTGTTTTCTTTTTTGCATAAGCAATGACTGGTAGGCTATGCAGTTTTACCACTTTTATAGGGAAAGTTAAAGGTGCACTGCAACGATACATGGCTTTTGTATTTTGTAGATCTTTCTGAAATAAAACATTTTTCAACAATTTTTTATCTTGCCATTAATTAAAAAAACTAAAAAAAAAACTTTTTTAATTTAAATGATTCTGATTGGTCAAAATCATGGGGTTGCAACGCTGTATCCAAAGTCTACTGTTTTGCGTGCAAACACAAGGAACAAATCGCGAAGGAGAACGAAACAGCGAACAATTTTGTACTTAGGGAGTTTTTACAGCTTTAAAATGGTGGTTGCTTGTATGGCTCCCGGTTGTACTAACCGGAGAATTGTCAAAGGGGTATCCTTTACTTGTTTACCTCTGAAGAATGAAGACAAGCTGAATAAATGGATCTCTGCGATGAAACTCAAAGGCCCACCTGCAAACAAGCACTGCCGTGTGTGCAGCGATCATTTTCTGGCCAGCGATTACCAACGTGATCTACAGGCAGAGCTATAGGGCATCAAGCACAGACACCTGCTCATCCCTGAAGCTGTTTCTTCTGTCTTTGATTTTTCAAGATATGTGAAAACCACGGCGCCATGCAGCGCTCACAAAATTTGATCAACCGAGGTACAGATCTGTGAGTACGATCGGGCGTTTGGATCAAATAGCAAAGCGAGAAGACAACAAGACTTTGAAACAGGTCAGTAGGACAGTAAAACATTGGCAGAGTAGGCAACCCTGAATAGATACGTTACTTTTAGTTCATATAAACCACTTGGTTTAAGCAAATTATTTTCCTGTATTTTGTCCAGATTCACCAGGCAGTGAATGAACAATTCAAATCTAAACCAGACCCTCAACCAAGATTTTCCAAGACTTTTTTATCCAGGCACATCTTTTCAAAGCTGCTGGCCTGTTATGAATTGACGGGTTGTGCACAATTACCACACATAAGCCTACACAGGGTTGGAAGTATAACGACTAGTTGTCACTATTTGATAGCGTTATTCGTTGCTTTCTGAATATCAAATGCTTATACGTTATACCCAGGGATATTCCTTTTAAAAATAAATATCGAATGCGCGTTATTCACTGCTTTTTTATGCAAGCAACGAAATCATTATTCGTTTTCCACTAATCGATATTTAGGAGAACTGCTGAATCATTTTTTGTTGTTCACTTACTTCATCGTCAAAACGAATTTACGAGATTTAGTTTTCAGATTACTATCCGACCTACTGCAGTCCCCTTCCGGTTTTCGAACTTTAAAGGATTAAGGAAAATTTTGCGGCAACACAGTTCAGAAAAACCATGCCAGTGAGATAAAGATGCAGCGAACCCAAAATTTTTATCCGCACACCGCACCGCAACTGAATCCCCTATCCGCACACCGCACCGCAATTTATCTGGAACTTTGACACTGCACCGCAATTACAAATTTTCAAAAAATATTTTAACGCTTTATTTTTTAGAAAGTCGATTGTGGCAAAAAGCATCCATGGTAACCAGATCATACCGTATTCTCTTATCAGCAATGCATCTAAGTTCTAAGACATCATGCTTTTTCAAATAGAATGTTCCTGGATCCAGTATCAGGACTTTTGAACACTTATTGCAAGCAATAATGCAATTTTAATGTCAGTGGTTTTATGAACTACCGTACACGGACAGACAAGAGTAAAACTTATATCCTGAACTCACTGGGCTAACTGTTATAGTAACTAATGCGGTAGTTGCGCTAGGCCTATACAACATCTCATATATTATTATTATTAACCAAAAACACCCGTACAGCTTCCCTCACAAGCCAGCCCCAAAAACCCTGTCAACTGCAAGCGCAAGCCATTTGCATAGCTTTCAAAGCTTAGGGTTTCCGAAGGAAAAAAAACTGATCCGTATTTCCAATTCCAATTTAAATTTGAACTTTCATAACTGATTTTCTTGAAAAGTTGAAAGTTTACGAAAGTTTAATTTCTTAAAAGTTTACGCGGGAAGCGGCGTGGCACGGCTTTGTCATTTCAACCTTCCACGCGGCGCGGCGCGGCACGCGGCGAAAAAGTCAAAAGCGGCCGCGCACGCGGCAAGGCGCAGCTTTCATCACTATACAGTGAGAGACGTTAACAGTGTTGCCAATCTTCCGGTTTTCCCGCAAGTTTGGGCAGTTTTTTTCGAGATTGTTTTTTTAGTTTGCGGGTTGCTTGTGTTTGGGCTTGTTTTTTGGCCAGTCAAACTTTTTTAACTTGGTTTTGACACTGAAATTGCGAGGTTTTTATTGTAGTCAACATTGTATCCCTTCTTTTCAAGATAATTATTGCTTGGAAAGGCGTAAACAAATGTCATTCTTGAAGTAAACGTGATGTATGGACTGCAAAGGTTGTATTGAAATTTTTGAACTGCTAAACTGCGTGCTTTATGCTAATTGGTATTGGTTGCAAATTATTGGGCTTGTTTTTGCTTATCTGTGCTGTTAGTAATTATTTATTTTTTTTATTTGAATTACTTTTTGTAATTGCTATTCATTGCTTTTTTTAAGTATCGATAGCGGAAAGTCACTGCTTTTTTGGGCACTATCGAATAGTGAGATAGTCATTGCTTTTTGACTAACGACTTCCAACCCTGGGCCTACACCAAGGCAAATTTTCCATTCGACTGTTGTCCGAACTCGTGTTGTCAGAGCACGATTCAGAATGATGTTCTTTGCTGTCAAGTCGCCGTCTTTTTGATTCAAAGAGAAATCTTTGTCTGGTTTTAGACCTCTTGTTTGTGCTGATCTTCTATATTACTTATTATAGGCCTACATTGACCTATGCGACGTTTCCATGGCAAATGCGTGAAGCTGTTAACTTGGCTGCCACATGATGACGTCACAAGACACATAGAGCCATCCGGTGGCCGATTATCTTTTTGTTATATTTACCAAACAAAAAGGTTTATCACAAAAAATTCGAAAAAGATAATAGGCTACTTAAACTCCAAAAAATCACCAAAAAAAAATTTATTTTTCCTTTCAGGTCCCCTTTAAGTTTGAAAAAGTAAAGCAGATCTAATTCAAACTGTGTGGAGTCAGGTTGCTAGGATAGTACTTGTTTGGTTTGTGTCGTAAGCAGGTCGGAAAACCATGTATACGTTTTCATGTCCTTCATGACGAATCTACTTCCCAGACAGAAAAAAAACGTCATTTTTGAGAGAAATGATGGATTTTGCTGTCTGGGATAGTCGTCATTTGCCACCACTGCTTCATCTTTACAACACAATACGTCTTTCCTTTACTTAATAGTTTGATATGAGTGGCTAGTGCTAACTAAATGAAGTGTTAATACATTTTCGATACTGTGGGCTGTGGCACGAAACAGCTTAATCCGCTTTCGGGATTTTGCTCTATTTCGCTACCACAAACCTAAGTTGTTTCTGGTAGAAGACAAGGGTCGACTTGCCTTCGTTGAGCAACCGAACATCGGGAGCTCCCACTCTCGCATGTAAGGCGACGTCGACCAACAGGTGTGAGGACTAGCGACCCTCCCCCGCAATCGGAATGTTTTTTCGTTAATTTGTACTTTGTAATAAAAGTGAAATGGTTCGTGTCACCAGGGGCTTCGAGAGGGGGTGGAAGTCGGGCCAGTTTCCCCCCTAGCAAAACATTGTAATAGAAAAACGAGTAGTTTTTTTTGTTTTTACACCTACGAGGGTGACCCATTTTTACTACTAAAATAAAAATGGACCAACTAAATAACAAACAAACTCTTAAATGAAGTGCGTATAGTTCCATGTATTTCTCAATCATTGTAAATGTCACTCCAGTCCAGATGCTTCTCATCCAGAACAAATCATTTTCGTGTTAAGGTTTTCGTGTAAGGATGTTGAACAGCTTCAAGACGTAAAATCTAAAGCTGAAATCATTTCTGTATCACTGAACGGTTTCGATTATTTTGATAGTTTCAACTTGAAAACTAGTGCTGCTTTGGCTAAGCGTGAACTATTTTTGCTTGACAACTGAACCTTAACTTCAAAATCTGCCTTGACTAGGCATAGGTTGTTGTATTTTGTATCCAACATATCTGAGAAAGTGAAAGGTGTCAGTCCAAGCACGATTAAAGAAAATAAACCCTGCCTATTTTTTGTTTATGGATGTTGTTGTTTAAATCTAGTTGGAGTTCATTGTGTTGCCTACAGCGTTGTTCAAATGTCATATCATTTTTGGAGGAAGACGTCACAAGCTCACAGTATTGGTCGACTGTGAGCTTGCGACGTCTAGTTACAGCCCAGTAAGAGGGAAAATTCTGAAAATCCAAAGAAAGCTGTCTTATCATCTTTGTAAGAAAATTGGTTTCGAGAAGGTAATCAAAGCGTGGTGCAGTCAAAACCAATGCTTTACATTACCCTTTTGCAATTGAAGCTCTAATGACGTTAGGCCTACTTAAATGCATCAAGTTGGAACCAATATGAGCTAGATCGGAAGCTGAGTCAATGCTAAAGTAGCCTACAACTAGCAGTTTTAAATTTATGACTGCTTTGTATTATGTGGATTACAGTCCTAAACAAGATTCACAGATGAATTTAATGAAATTAAAGGAAGATGTAGGCCAAATCTAATCTAAGTAAGAGAAAGCTGAGAAGAGTAGGCAACTACTAGCAAGCTAAAAGTTGTTGTAGCTACTATAAATTTAAAAGAAAATGATTTTCTTTTCCTGAGGACAGAACGCTTTTATAACTCCACGTAACTAGCTGAATCATTCGAAGGAAATGTATTCTACCGTACATTGCAAAGGATTCGATAGTTGTTGGAATTGACAAATGTAGGCTATTAACAAACTCAAACATATCGTCGATGAGTTTGAAGTTCCATGAAAATTTTATCGTATGTCTGATGTGCAGTTGCAGGCATGTGGGATAAATTTAAACCGTTTGTACAACAATGGCATTTTTCAAGACATTTTGGATGAATTGGTACTTTTGACGGAAAGCTACACAGCAAACTTCAGCTGCAAACCAGAAAGAACCATCTAGTAATATCTATATAAGGAAACATTGATTGCAACTTTCGAAACGTTTTTCCAAATAAGTTTAGCTTTGTTATGAATTTTTTTGTTTTCTGGTAGCTACCTCAAACGGTTGCGATTTGAGAACGTGGTTTTAGCAAATACTAAAATTTATAAAGAATTGTTTGACTCAAAATGACTCACTATGACTCAAAAACGATTGAAAAGCCTAACTCAGGGGTGTGCAACCTTTATTACAGGAGGGTCAAATATAAACAACTGGGAGAAACCGCGGGCCGCACGTTTATTTAACATGATTTCTAGTAGTTGCAGGCACAAAAAAGTTTTTTTTTTGTTATTCATGTTATTCTTATAGCATTACTAGGGTTATCTCTTTGCAGAAATAATAAGTCAAGACGCATAAACTTCTAAAGAAAACTGCTACCGTATTCAAGTTTATTGTCACACCGACTTTAAATGAGTTCAGCGAGAAATTTGCAGCTGGCTTCTTTTCCCGACTGCGTTTCCCAATTTACTTTAATATTTTAATAGAAGTGTTCGTCTGTCAGAACCGATAGATAGAGAGATTTCATGACACCTATTTTAGAAAAAAAATTGTTCGCACAAATACGTTGAGCCAAAAAGAGCCATTTTTGAAACCACGAGTTTTTTCAAATGTGGAAAGTCATCTTGTTGAGATGTTTTCGGTAAAAATCGCCAAGATTCATTTCTAAATACTTTGCTTTTAAATCCGTTTTCTCTTAAAGATCAATCAGTTCAAGTTGGATATCAGCTGGTGCTTTGTCAATATCTGTGTTGAATGGCGAAGAGAATGTACCAAACAAATGTTCATGAGATTTGAAGTCCTTGAAACGAGCCAAAAATTCATACAACAATTTTTAAAGTTGGTCTGCAAATTCAGTTTTCTTCTCAGGATGCATTCCATAGTCTCTCAAAGTTGGAAAGTGGAAAAAATTTTCTGTCTATATGTGAGCTTTCCAAAGTCGTAATTTATTCATAAAGCCTTTTATGTGACTATACATTTTTAAGTTCCAAATGATTGAAAACAATGGATTTGCGGTGGCCGGTGGGAGATTTTTAGAATGGTTAACAGAAGGTGCTAAGTCTACAGTACAATAATCGACTCCACAATAAATTGTTCACACGTAGGCCTACCAGACTAAACCAAACTATAAACACGTTTCGCAGGCCGCGCACAATTCAAAATTGGAACATCTTCGAGGGCCAGACAAATTTTCTTTGCGGGCCACATTTGGCCCGCGGGCCGCACGTTGCACACCCCTGGCCTAACTAACTACATGCTGTGCATCAACTCAGACATCACAAAATTATATCATTTGATGCTGTAATCTGTAACTTTGCATTGCAAAAAGTGCGAGAAGGGTTGCATTAAATTAGGGTTGTCCAAAGTCCGGCACTCGGGCCAACTCCGGACCGCGAGTCATTTTTGTATGGCCCGCGCCTGTTGTTGTACAATGTGTTATTTTTGGCCTGCAGACACACAAAAATCTATTCAACTTGCATTTTTTAGAAAATTAATGTAGCTGTTGGCTGCGAACACTTCAGCAGTATCAAATCTGGCTCGCATGGGAAAAAGTTTGGATACTCCTGAATTAAATGCTTGGTTGAACTATTTTCGTTGCATGTATTGTGTGTTTACAAAGCTTTCTAGGCAAAATAGTTAGCCTCAGCCCTCAATGGTGTTTTTGCTGCAAGTGTAACCCAGTGATTATTGTTGATTTTTACATTGAACGAAGTTCTTTTTATGCTGAGGAAAGTGGGCTAACTTCAGCTTAACACGAACATGCAACGCTAGATAGGCTACATAGCCTATTAATTGTATTTTTGCTAAAAAATATTATGGGGCTCGTTTTTCGTATTGCTTCCCGACCAGTGCTGACTTCTCTCGGAGACCCTACGTGTCACGATCAAACACAAGATATTTAATAATAGCAAATACCCAAGGCGGAGATTGAAATCAATCAGCAACCCCTTATGCTAGTCAGCCAAGTTTGTGACAGTAAATATATATGATCTTTACTGCCTAAGTTTTGAATATTTACAATACAAAAGACAAACCTATACAATTATAAGGTGCTACTTTTGAAACTTTATTGATAGAATCCACTTGCAGATGCTTTGTATGAATTATAAATTATACAATACATATAAATCGACTTGACTTATGTTGGACGAAAAACTATTCAACAATTTTTTCGCCTAATTCTATAGGCCTAGTAAGAGAACGAACAGTCCCTTTCACGCGGTCTGCCCTGAAAGTAGCATCAAAAAAATGCAAAACAAAGACTGTCAAAACCGAATATCGACCTGGAACACTCAGCACAAGACTCCACGAGAACCGCTCTTATTCAGAGCGCGGCAGTTCCACTGTCGAAAAGTACCGTCATCCCACCATCTTACAGCTGAACGCTGAGGGCATCACATTCAGAAAGATTGATGTAATCGAGCAGCTCTCTCATAAGAACCGAGCTCTTGTCATCCTAATCTAGGAGACCCACTGCACTTCTGCAGACAAGCTAGTAATTGCACACTACTCACTAGCTGGGTCTACCCAAAGCAGGAAACATGGCCTTGCCACGTTTGTCCTTGAGAGCTTGAACTGGAAGCTTGCAAATTCTTCCGCCAATGAGGAAATAGAATGGGTTTACCGTTTACGTGAGCATTGAAAATTACAACGTCATCAAGGTATACAAGCCACCATCCTCACGCCTGAACCCATCATCTACACCCGCATTCCCCTCACCCAGCATCTATGCTGGTGACTTTAACTGCCAGCACACCGACTGGGGTTACAAGTATATCAACAGCGACGGAAAATACATGGCTGCCTGAGCTGCGAATAACAATCTCGCCCTTCTTTACAACTCAAAAGATCAAGCTAGCTTTTGGTCCAGACGCTGCGGAACGGGCACAAACCTTGACCTGGACTTTGCAAGCATGGACACAGACAGCTCTCTTCTTGACAGACGTGTGCGAGAAAAGTTACCACATTCCCAACATCGACCTTCGCTTATCTTGCCCCTAAGCTTGTCTCACCTATCCAAAGTGCCCCCAGTGAAGCGATGAAACCAGGAAGGTCAATTGGAATCGTTACAGCCTCATAACTAATCAAGCTGCGGCAGAGCTACCATCACCTTATTCCGCCAACGTGGATGAGGCTTACCAAGATTTCTCCCGTGCCATCAAATCCGCAGCTAAACAAGCTATTCCTCACCGCCGCCGAAAGAACTACACGCCGTGCGAAACTTTGTACCGCTCTTATGTTTGTGCCTCACCAGGTGCTGGTTCTATCTCAGCTGCAACAAGACTGCTCGATCGGCTAGACCAGTGCTCTTCAACCGGATATACTGTATACCCAAGTGTATACCAGATCAAAACTAGGGTATACAGCTGGAGAAGGGTATACAGCTTAGATCTGTGATAGTGGAAGTCGCAACAGAGGTACGGTGGCTATCGCGAGGGAAAGTTTTTTTCCGTGTGTTTGAACTTCGCGAACAATTAGGGGCATTTTACACTGAACACGGAGACCCAAGGGCTTCCAAGTTTCGTGACATATTCTGGATTGCAAAATTGGCATACTTGGCGTCGATTTGTGATCGTTTGAACCAAGTGAACATCAGTCTTCAAGGGAGAGGGGGTGATATATTTCGGTCAACTAGCAAGATCAATGCGCTGAAGATGAAAATTACACTGTGGAAAGAGAATGCTTTTTCGAGGAACTTCAATGACTTTCCTGTATTAAGTCAATACATGAAAGAGTCTAGCTGGGAGTTTGAGGACGTTTCTACTGAAGATAACTTGTCTGCCTTTGGTCACAGCGGTAAACCATAATCTCTTCGTGGGAAAATTGTAACATAAAGTTCCCGGATCCGTTCGTCTGTATGTAATGACCGAAAAAGAAACACTCCTTCGAAACGTCTATTCAAATTGTATTTCTGTAAAAATAGCCTCAAAGCTGTCGAAATTGGATGCAACGCCGTACACCACTAAAACTTGTCACTACAGAACAGATTACTTAGATAAAAGACGGAATTTTTGTCCAGCTAGCAAGCACTAAGCCAACCGTTAAATGTGCGACTAACTCTCAAGCAACCATTTCACGAATGACCAGAATAGATAGCAATATCTCAAATGCACGTACACAGTACTGTGACGCAATAGTGAAAGACATTGTCATGCAATTCAAACAGGTGTTGAAAGGCAATGATGCAATATTTCATCAGGTCTTACGACCGATGGTGCAATATTTGGACATTTTCTAGCAATTTCCATGACGTAAGATGCCAGCTAGGTTAAGTAGACCATAACGGTTTTTATATGACGTTTGATTTGGTGAACAATTGGCTGGAACATAGCGGCCCCTAGTTATGACAGTCTGACATGGCATAACTAAAAAAGAATTGACAACAATTGTGAGCCAATGAATAAAAAACACACGATACACAAATTGTTTGAATCACTCACGTTTAAGTTAATACGTAAATACAAAGGGCATGCAAAGAATGAACAATAATACGAATAATACACGACGATACATGAAATTGGTACCATAGGTACATGCTAAAATGACGCTATATACAATGGTTGCGATAATAACCGACTGTTCCGGGCTCAGACAAGTGTCGGCCACCGCAGACAAAACCAGGCTCAAACCCTAATACTTAGGTGTTCTTTACGGGGGCGAGGCACGAAATATCCCTCAACACGTAGTCTACTTTCACTTCCCCGTACTCTCATCATAGTTGCAGACGGCAACTTTAGCTCTACAGGCTTCCCTTTCCTAATTTGTGGAACTACCTCATGCACCCTCCCAAGTTGATACTTCCCACGTTTACCAATGTCCTGGAGAGAACCTACCACTACAAGTTGACCAGGCTCCAAATTCTCGGCCATTTTTAGCCATTTTTTTCGGCCCTGAAGCCCTGTCAAGTAAAAATCTATCCATTTGCTCCAAAACTGCTGAGCAAGTGACAAATTGAACCGATAGTCCCTTCTTAGTTGGTCACAATCATGTGGTTGCCCAACAGCACAGTATGGGTCTAAGTATGGGGTCAAAAGTGAGGCAGGGGTGATGACAGTAAAATCCCTAGGGTCGTCACTCAAGGGTACTAAAGGGCGTTCGTTCACGATCCGAACAGCACTGCTGGTGTACGTAAGCAGTTCAATAAAATTGGGCTTACGTATTGAAGAGTCCAAAATGTGAAAAAAATGCAATTTTAAATTGTTTTACCATTGCTTCCCAAGCGCCACCTTGCGCTGGAGCATACGGAGGTATAAACTCCCAGTTTATCTGCTTCTGTCTCAGGGCGTTGTGAAATTCAGTTGATTTTATCAACTCGGGTAACTTCTTAGATGCCGCCTGAAAGGTGCTTCCATTATCGGAATAGATAGCATTAACCTGCCCACGTAAATCCGTAAACCTAGTAAAGGCAAGTAAAAAATCACTCAGCGACAATGACGTAACCAGCTCAACATGAATAGCGCGAGATGCCATACATGTGAACAAGAGTCCCCAAGCTTTTTTGTGACTCCTACCTTCAACAAAGGTCAATGGTCCAAGATAGTCTAAGCCGCAATCAAAAAAGGGTTTCCTGTGCGCAGTTGTGCGAGACAAAGGTAAATCAGACATGAGCTGCCTTATAGGCCGCGCTTTCTCAATCGCACATACACCACAATCATTAAGATACCTCTTCACGGAGGCATTACCATTAGCGATCCAAAACTTCTGTCGCGTAGACAACAAAGTGTGCTGTACTCCACAGTGCGCATTTCGGTTATGATGCGACAGTACAACAAGCCTAGTGAAGGAGTGTTTCGAAGGCAAAACGATCGGATGCTTTGCTTCTAGAGAAATCTCGGGAGAATTACTTAAGCGCCCTTCAATGCGGATTACACCAGCGTCATCTACACAAGGTCTGTACTTTTTAAGTGAACGCAATTCTTTCAAGCGTTCCTTCTCACGTTGCGAAGCGCCAACACTACCCGCTTTATCACTTCCTCAAAGGCATCCGGCGATCGTTTGTTTATTAAATGTACCACATCTCCATACACGCTCTTCTGAACAAATTTCACAGCCAACTCTAAAGCACTGTTAAGATAAGATGCATCCAGTTTTGGCTTCACAAAGCTACGCTTTCTAGTTTTACAGCACAAAAATTCAACAAAAGCAACCAAATAAGCGATTCTCTTTTTCATAACATACAAAGAAGGTGCGGCCTAGATCAATCTGTGAAGACCACCCTGTCCGACGTCAAGCGATTCCTCTTCGTCATGAAGATATAGGCTATGGACAAGTACTGAAGTGGCATTTTCTACAGATGGAATTTCTTCACACTGATAGAGAAGATTAGAACCATTCAACTACAACTCTCGAAATTCTTTCTTTGTAATAAGATTTGGCCGTGTGCCAACATCAGCTGGGTTCATATCGGTAGGGCAATAACGCCAATCCTGGGGTCCAAACAACAATAAAATATGCTCAACTCGACGCGTAATAAACTTATTCAAACGTAAATCAGGGTTTTTAACCCACTGCAACACAGTCCGAGAATCACACCAAAAATATTTAATGCAGTCAGGCATCTGCAATGCCTCGTAGGCCTGCTTCACGAGTCTTGCTGTATTCAAAGCGGCAACAAGCTCTTTCCTAGCTATTGGCCAGGAAAACTGATTTTTTACAGCAATGGTAGATTTACCCAGAACGAAAGACACACTAGGAACTCCATTAACCAATCTACGCAAGTAAACAACAGAAGAGAAAGCTTGATTCGAAGCATCACTAAACCCATGCAATTGGTATGAAACAATATCATCCGGACTGCACACACCAGAGTTTGCAAAATACCATCTCGGTAACGAAAAATCCTTAAGCAGGTCCAAAGAGCGAAGCCACGACTCCCACTCTTTAACAAAGCTATCAGGGACCTCGGTGTCCCAATCAAACTTATCCATTGCCAATTGCTGAAGTATCAGGCGTGCTTTTAGAAAAAATGGCGCTCCAAATCCTAGCGGATCAAAATTTTGTCCAAGCTGACTGAGCATACTTCGGCGCGTGTGTTTAGCTAAGGGCTTTAACCCTTTGCTTTTCAACGTTTTTTTGGAAGTTAACTGCTCAAGGGGGGGCCGTTTTTGGATCAAATTCAATCAGGTGTTACGTGTGATCCGCTGGTGCTATTTCAACAGAAGTTGCACTGGTGTGAAAAAAAATCATTTGTCTATAAGTTTGAAAAGTCATTATTCTAAAATTTTTATATGTTAAACTTGATATTTCAACTTTTGCAAAGGTACCCAAAAACGACAATTTTGATTTAACTTGCCGCCTTTAATTAACCGTGCTAATCCAATTTCATGCAAAATTCTAAAGGACAAAGAGCTCGATCAACCGCACGAAGTGTGTGTGCGGTGTGCGGACTCATTGCGTCGATAAAGATTTACGACATGCGAGCAAATCTTATTGTAGGCTACTCATTAATCATAAAATAGTTACAGAGTAACATTGTTACATGAATTTGAAAAAAACAAAACTGCGTTGTTTTATATTTTTGTCCTGAACTAATGCTTTGCGAAACCCATGGCCAGCTTTTTGTTTTATGGAACCAAACTTCTCATAATTAACACCTTGGCCTACTTGAATAGCTGTTTACATGTTCGTTTGTGTATTTTAGGTCTACAATTGAGTTTGTAGTATGAATATTTTTAGCAGAGAGAAGACAATTGAACAAGCTGTTGAAATTATCTGAAATTTCTAAGTTCAAATTAGGCGCTTTTGGAATTGTGGATTTGTGTCAAGTCGCATCACAAATATCATGCAGGCTACATCATAAGTCATTTGGCTTACGGGTGTTTATAAACATAACTCATGAATTACATCCACTAAAAATACAGCATTTACATCAACAAAGCTAAGTTCGAAGTTCACTTTTTATTGAAGATTGTGTCAATCAATTTGAAAATGCATTTTTAGTCCGCCAACGTCGAAACAATGCAACAGCAAAGTGAGGAATATGGGTAAACAAAGGAAATGTGAAATAAACCCACAGTCAGCAGATCTACATTAATTTAACGTTTACAAATGTTGAATCAATGTAAAAGGACTGAATTGCTGACTTGGTCGTTATTGTTTGGAACACAAAAAATACGCGTAAACGCGACGAAGCGATACAAGAGCAAAGCGGCGATTATGTTTCTGGCCAAAGAAAATGGACTTATGACTTGAAAGATAAAAATGATTATAACGAAGCTTCAAAATTTGTCATAAAAAATATTGCAGAGATACAATAACCACAATCATTTTGTGCTAGATTGTGAGAAGACTTCCTAGATTCTTTTCAAACATTTGCAGTATTGGAAATTATTTTGTATAACTTCATATTGCCAAAAAATGGCTTCTTGTTTGATAAAACGTGGCTACAATTCTATAAAAAATTCTTAGGCCTACTACATTGAAGTAATGAAATGTTTTTTTTGTGATTTTTTCTGATGACGTTTTACATCATCCGAAAAGTAAGAATAATAATGATGAATAATTTCACATAACCATGGTTTGTAAACGCTTCACAAAAATTTTGCGGAGACTTTACTGTTAGACGTAAAACGCTTGTAAAAGAAAACTGTCGGGTTACGTATTTATAATGTTTATTACGCTGTTATCGAGTTATAAACTGCCGTTGTTGTCTACCTTTGTGGTTGCCGGCCAGCTTAGAGCAGCATGCAAACTACGCGTTTATGGTATTTGCATCGTGTTATGATTCCCACAAATTTCCCACAAGGTCTTTGTTTTTATCTTGATATTTTTGTGCCTTTTCTGCCCTAAACTTGAAGTCACTGTGCAGCACAATCCACACCGGTTTTTAGAAATCCACAATCAACATTGAAAATCTTTTGTGTTGTGCACCATTTCAAGTAGTGTCTTCCCCTGAACTGTTACACAAACTGCCCAGAACCAAGTTGATTATGAATATTATAGCCGTTGAGTGGCCGTTATTGTATGTGTGGATTTATTAGCTGTCTGACTAAATTCATGCCAAAGTCGAGCAAATTCTGCTTTCGGGATCCCTGCCGTTTTTTTCGGTATTTTTTGTTGATAAGTTTAGGCAGCATTTTTCCAAAATAAATGAAGACATCGGTATTGTTCGTCACTTAGATTTAGTTTTCTCAGCATTGTTTTTTCATTCTTTGATCCATTGGTTTATCCCACTTTAGGAATAATCAGATCGTTTATAAATGGCGGGTTTTCACAATAGCCGGCCTCTTATACATTGGCGCAACGTATTCAGATGTTGAATCAATGATCAAGAAAGCCGATTTGTTGTTTGTCTGATGTGACGACGAGCATTGTGCCTAGTCTACAATACAAAATATTTTATAGTGAAGACGAGGCATTATCATCTTTATTGTGCGCTCTTTGGAACAATACACAGTGCACCGTCGAACAAAAATGCAACACATAACAAGTAAGCGGACGCGACATAAAGCAGCGAAGGGACATGTAGTCATCGAGTAAGCTGCTACGTGATCTCGTAATTTTGAGCATACTATATCTCACAATTACTGTTTGCAAAAACGCCATTTTTTCAGCTTCTTCCAAAAGCATTTGCAGTGATACATTTCCTCAATGGAAAGTTTTGTCAATGAGAGTATATCCATAGAACGTTTATTTCGAAACCAGGTTTTTCATGTCACTACTCACTACCTAAGGGAAGATTTCTTATTGTAACGCTTTTTATTCGTCAATGGATATTTGCTGGTTGAAACAACTGTTTTGAATAGTTTGTGGCCTACATTGATCATAGATTGCTTTTCTTCGTAAAGCTGATAACGCAAAAAACGTTTGCTATTATTGTTTCTAATTAACAACTTTGTGACCACTGGCTTCTTTTTGTAGCATTAGAAATAACGCGCTTTGTGTTATTGAGGTCAAACCAAACAGAGGAAACAAGAGGATGTTCCTCTCTGCTCGCGCATATGGATTCACGAAGCAATTATGAGCTTATGGCTTGTTATCGCAATGTAATCCATTTCACGCTTTGCTGGAAGTTAGCTAGAAATAGCAAAAATTCACCAAAATCTTGAATTTACAAGAAAACTACACAACTTTTAGCATCACATTTAGTATCATCAGATCCGCCTGGCAAGTTTAGGAAAAGTCAAGAAAAACCAAGTGCATGGCGTTACTGTGCTTCAAGTAATCAACGGAAATATGAGGGGGGGGCCAAATCTGGCCTCCCTTTGAGGAGCAAAGTGTTAAGGAACATGCTATACGCATCTCGTCAGACTCGGTTTGCCACACACAACCCAATGTCTTCGCTGATGGCAAAGTCATATCATCAGTCTGAAAGTCCACATCACGAATCAAAGGTGAGAGCATCTCATTATCCAAATTTGACAAGACAATCATAGCCTCCTTGTTAGCACTCTACTTAACAAGTTTAAACCCACGGCTATCAAACAAAGCAATTGATTCATGAGTGATTTGTTGAGCTTCCTCTAAGTTATCAGCCGAAAATATAAAATCATCCATGTACATATTATTTGCAATATTGCAGAGTGTCAGGTCACCAGCACCGCTGGGATTCTGCTCGATCATTTCCTTTATAGCCAAGCAAGCGATATATGGGCTACTCTTTATTCCCCAAGGGTGTACACAAAAACGAAAGGGTACCATTCTACCATTTTCAAGGTCATCATCTTCAAACCACAATATACGAAACAAATCCCTCTGCGACTCAAGTAACTTTATTTGAAAGAAGCATTTAGTCACATCAGCCATGAGACCAAATCTACCAAGCCGAAATCTAGCCAAGACATCTACCAGAGGGTTCAACAAGTCAGGACCCGAAAACATTACATCATTAACACAAGTTCCTCGAAATTCAGACTTGCCGTCGTAAACAATGCGCTTTTTTAATTGTGACGTCACAAAGTATGGTAAATACCACTGAAAGCCCTTTACATTTCCTGCTTCACCAGCACGCTCAATATAACTATTAGATTTAAGATCTTTCATGGTGTCGGTAAGGAAATCACGAAGTTCAGGTTGTTTTAAAGCCTTCTTCCTTAAAGCAGCAGCTCTATCTGACGCCAACACAAAATTGTTAGGTAGATCAATATCTTCCTTCAACGGAACAGGTATCTCAAATTGACCATCTTTCAACTCAATATTCGGTTCAACAAGTTCTCTAGCCAAAATATCATTGCGAGACAATTCACAGGTTTCATTTTGCCAGGTCAAATCCTGAATGACTTTATTCAGGTCTGCTATTTCCATATCACGAGACTCAATTTTACGCTGAAAGCTAAAGATGACATCCGACTCTGAAGACGTCTGCACTCTGCACACTTTAGCAACGCTTTCATCTAAGGGTGACTTACCACTACAAGCCAACCAACCGAGAGGAGTGAGCAAAGCATGTGGTTCACTACGATTCTCACCAACACGTTCTTCTTTTGCACACATCAAATAAGCGTTGTCGTTGCCAATCAGTACATCTACAGTACTACAATCATTCAAATGAAACATATTCACGTCATGAAAATGACAAAAACCACTTAAGTCCTGCTTATGCGGTAAAGTTTTAACATCGTCAGCCCAAGCTGGGTTAACCACCGAAGTTATATCACAAAACAGTTCATCCGTCTCTAACGACTGGATGTTGAGTTTAACAAGGTTAGCACAAGTAGGTTTCTGACCAGCCAGAGTATCCATTTTAAACGACGCTTTGTCATAAGGTTTAACGCCAAGTTTGCAGACCAAATCACTCGAAACAAAAGTCAACTGCGAACCAGGATCATGCTGACAATACACCAACTTCGATTTGCCAGTCATTGGATTCAAAACACGAGCAGCAGTAACGCGGTTAAAAGCTGCTTTAACATTTCCAATCTTAACATTACGCACAGGAACTCTGGCATCAGCATCATCTTTGCCAAACGAATCCAGAGAATCACGTGACGTCACATAAAAATCATGCAGAAGAAAATAGTGTTTCCTATCGTTGTTAGGGCCACACTTACGACAGTTGTTTGCATGAGCGCAATCCCTAACCATACGCTGGCGCAAACAATTCAAGCATTTGCCAGCTTTCACAATGACATCTCTCCGATCTTTAGGTGTCAAGCGCAAAAATTCTTTACAATTAGACAAAAAATGATTTTCAACTTGACTACGTGACGAACAATAAATACATGCCGGTATGTCTCTACGTCTGGCCACACCACCGCGCGGTGCGCCAACAGCAGTCGAGTACTGCGAACTCCCTGGAATCACATTATCATGGGGTTTTACCGACGTCTGCCTAACCGGACAAGAAGGCAATTTTCCTTTGCCAAACTTTTTAAAATGCTGCGACTCACCAGAATCGCCCATTAGCATAATGCTAAAATCAGTCGACTTGCGCGTTTCCTCCCGTACTACAAATTCAAACAAACTCTGAAAAGTAGGCTCATCAGTACCACCATACTGATCACCTAAAAAGTCAAGATAACGCTGCTTAGCGTCAAACGGGAGTCGCTTAGCCAAATCCAAAACAAAACGTCCTTCCAATTTGTCACGCTGACCATAAGCTTGCGCGTAAAGCAGACACTGCGACAATTCATCTTTAAACTCTTTCAGATCACTGGAAGAGGTCGAAGTCAATTTGCTACCATAGCGATACTTTCTAATTTCCGGTTTGGCGAAAAGACCTCCACGAACCCCAAAACGCTGGAACAAGCGAGCTAACGACATTTCTATCCTGTCTTCCTCTGACAAGCCAGGAGTGTCGGAAACCAAATTAGCAATCGTTTGCGCAGCTGTTCTAACACAAGCTGCTTGTAACAAAGTCAAACGAGTTTCTTTGAAGGGTGAAGTTGCCATTAAGGCCGTAACACGATTTTTAAAGAAGATAAATGGCATATTATTACCATCGTAACCAATCAAGGCCGCCTCATCGAAAAACGTCCTACTACTTTGGTATTCAAAAAAGCAATCCTGTTGTTGAGAACACGACTTAGCGGGAGAAGACAAACTATATCCCTTAAGGGGCTGAGGGGGCTCCGTCACATGCACAGCCCGATCACGATCCTCACACACGTTAAAATCAGGAGACGCGATACGCCTCTCACAACCACGCAAATTACGTGTAGCTGGGCGATCAAAAACTAGCGGCGCAGAAAACTGTGAAGGGGGCAAAGCATTACTGCTAATGGCGGCCCCGTGACCTGCACGCTCTGGGGGAGGAGTTCGACTATAATTCGCAGGCCTTGGCTCTACAGCCTTCGGAAGACCCTTAGCCGCGGCCCCGAGACCTCCTGAAACAGCTGGAAACCGTGTGGATTGCACTGGTCCACTCACGGACTGAACAGGCGCCTGGAAAAGGTTATGTAAATTAAACTGCGATTGATGTTCACTTCTGGAATGGCTAGAAGAGCCCTTCTTAGAACTACGCCGGGAGCCCAACTCTGAACGATATTCAGATAAAACTACCTCTTTACGTTGTTCAGCCCTCAACTGAGCGTCTTTGAGTGCGGTACTACGACAGTTCATCGAACGACAGTTCATCGAACGACAGTTTATCGAACGACAGTTTATCGAACGACAGTTTATCGAAACGACAGTTTATCGAAACGACAGTTTATCGAACGACAGTTTATCGAACGACAATTTATCGAACGACACAGGGCCGTAGCCAGACCGCAGAGCAAGGGGGGCCAACTTTTTTTAAGGGGGGCCGAAAAAATTTAAATGGGCAAAATCATTATAAATGTAGCTGTTGCTCTTGAATGTTTGGATTTTGCCAGGGAGGGCGAATTTGTTTTTAGGGGGGCGAGGCCTCCCTGGCTCCTTGGTGGCTAGGGGCCTGGAACAACAGTTAATCGAAAACCTAACCCCTAACCTAAAACCTAACCCTAACCCTCAACCCCCCAACCCCTAACCCCCAACCCCTAACCACTAACCACTAACCCCTAACCGTAACCCTACCCCTACCCCTAACCCTTAACCCCCAACCCCTAACCACTAACTCCTAACTCCTAACCACTAACCCCTAACCCTAACCCCTAACCTTAACCCTACCCCTTAACCCCCAACCTCTAACCCCACCCTTAACCCCTACCCCTAACCCTTAAACTCCAACTCCCAACCACTAACCCCTAATTCTAACCTTAACTCTTAACCTCTAGCCCCTAACTCCTAGCCTCTAGCCCCTAGCCCCTTCGATGAATTGTCGTTCGATGAACTGTCGTTTCGATAAACTGTCGTTCGATGAACTGTCGTTTCGATGAACTGTCGTTTCGATAAACTGTCGTTTCGATGAATTGTCGTTCGATAAACTGTCTTTCGATAAACTGTCGTTCGATGAACTGTCGTTCGATAAATTGTCTTTCGATAAACTGTCGGGTCACGTTTGAGTGCGAACTCAGCAGCTCTCGCTTCGGCTCTCGCGGCGACCTCAGCAGCTCTCGCGGTAGCCTCTGCTCGTGCGGCCTCAGCAGCTCTCGTGTCGGCCTCAGCTCTCACGGCAGCCTCAGCTCGTATGGCCTCAGCTCTCGCCATGGCCTCAGCAGCTCTTGCTTCGGCTTCAGCTTGTATCTGGAGCTCCTCTCGTCTTAGCTGTAGGTTAATTTGTGCAACTATCCGAGACGAACTCGTAGACATCCTAGTGCTTACATTTGAGGCGCTATCCTCAGGATGTATGTCAGCATCAAACATATCTGAGAACTCACTTACTTTTTGCTCAAAGTTATTTTTTAACGAGTTAAATTCGGGATCTACCCTATCACGAAGTTCTGCCAAGATTGCAGAGTTAAAAATTTTAGTCAAAAGAGCATGGAAATGCCGTAAATCCTCTTCCAAAGTAGAGAACTTAGATCTAAAAATTAACAATTCCTGCTTATCACTCAAAGAACCTAGGGCTACAGAAAGTTCCCCAATTTGAGTCAAAATATCCCGTCTAAGATGCCGGCCTCTCGAACTGACTTAGCCTCATCGTTACTGGGTCCCTCCCCAGAATGGCCTGCCCAACCGCAAAGAACACCATCAGGCTTCAACTCAGTCGAGTTGACGGCGGTCGAGTCCCTGTCGCCACCGAGTGTAGACATATTAAATGTTGGGGCTCAATTTAACAATTAAAAAATTAAGTTACACAAACACACAAAATTAAGTTATAAAAAACTTAACTGCAAAGACCGTAAAATACAAAAAGAATTTAAATGCACGATACCGTAGCTGTACGGGTATATGAAGTCCTAAAGTCCACAAAACTTGCTTGGATTCGTTCACTTGAATCTTCAAGCACAGATGGATTGTCTTTAATCTTCTTTCTTGCCAATGAATGTCGAAGTTATTTTTTCTTCAGTACCAACAAAGAAACGCCTTTACTTTTTAGCTTAAAGTTCTTCAGTACCAACTGAGAAGAAATGTCTTTAATTTTTTTTGCTTCTGTAGACTACCAACCAACAAGATCTTTTTTTATTATTTCTTTGCTTCAGTACCAAATACTAGACAGAGTAACGTCTTTTATTTTTTATGCTTTAAGTGCTTCTTGGCCTACCAGCTAACAAGCAACGTCTTTTATTATTTATGGTCACAGCGGTAAACCATACTCTCTTCGTGGGAAAATTGTAACATAAAGTTCCCGGATCCGTTCGTCTGTATGTAATGACCGAAAAAGAAACACTCCTTCGAAACGTCTATTCAAATTGTATTTCTGTAAAAATAGCCTCAAAGCTGTCGAAATTGGATGCAACGCCGTACACCACTAAAACTTGTCACTACAGAACAGATTACTTAGATAAAAGACGGAATTTTTGTCCATCTAGCAAGCACTAAGCCAACCGTTAAATGTGCGACTAACTCTCAAGCAACCATTTCACGAATGACCAGAATAGATAGCAATATCTCAAATGCACGTACACAGTACTGTGACGCAATAGTGAAAGACATTGTCATGCAATTCAAACAGGTGTTGAAAGGCAATGATGCAATATTTCATCAGGTCTTACGACCGATGGTGCAATATTTGGACATTTTCTAGCAATTTCCATGACGTAAGATGCCAGCTAGGTTAAGTAGACCATAACGGTTTTTATATGACGTTTGATTTGGTGAACAATTGGCTGGAACAGCCTTTATTGTTGGTCACCTAAAATTAGGCTACTTGCCACAATTGACTACGTATTTTCCTGAAGATAACGAACAATGTCTGGAAGCAAACTCGTGGATTATCCAACCAATTAATGACGAACCAACTGAAGATGAGGAGTTATTGGAACTACGGGCTGATTTAAATCAAAAATACTCATTCCGAGAAGTGGATTACACAGAATGTTGGGTTTCTCTTCTTGAATTTCCCGAATACAAAAATCTCGCGCAAAAAGCCATTGATGTCTTGGTGCAGATGCCTGCCACTTATTTGTGTGAAGAAGGATTTTCCAGTCTTGTTGAGATCCAGTCAAATAAACGAAACTCGATACTTGACATTGATTCTTTAATGCGGGGAGGAATAGAGAAAGAGCTAACACCACGTTATGTCTAACTTTCCGAAACAATGCAACAACAAGCTAGCCATTAAATCAACTTCAATTTTGACGTTTTTTTGCACTTTTGCATGCATAATTTCTTGTGCCCAGTTCAAGACTACTATAATCACTTTCACAAACAATTAATTAATTATTAGTTTTTTTTCCTTCCTGTGCACAATTAAACATCGCTATTTGTGAGGTATACAAAGTTATTAAAAATTGAAAAAAGGTGTACCACGGACAAAAAGGTTGAAGAGCACTGGGCTAGACTCATGGAGCCAGAGCGATGGAAAAACAACGTTAACACTATCGACTTTACACACTCTAGCCGGATAGCATGGAGTATTGTCAACAACCTTACGGGCCGTTCGGCACGCCCTTCCCGCCAATGTCCCGTTACTGCCAATAACATCGTATCAGAACTACTGAAAAACGGGAGCTATTAAACAAGCGACTGCAAGTTCTCCATACTTGTAAAGAGAGAAACGTCTGATCTCTGGAAAATTCCAACACCAGATGAGGAAAGCATTTCTGGTGAATTTACATCGGAAGAGTTCACCGTTGCCCTCTAATTAAATAAGACTCGTAAGGACCCTGGTCCCGATAACATCTGCCCCAAACTTGTACTCCTTGCTGGCATCGCCATAAAATCTTGGCTGCGCAAATTCCTGTCTTCCTGCTTATGCCAACTCAAAATTCCCAAAATTTGGAGACAAGCCAAAGTAGACGCAATCGCTAAGCCTCATACGCCACAAGAGAATCCGAAGAGTTATCGACCTGTATCTCTTCTCTGCATCCCTTTTAAAATCTTCGAACGTCCTATCACTTGTCGAACCAAATACACTGGTCAACAAGAAAATTTTACAAGCTAGACTAACAACCTTTTATAGGGAATTCAGGTGTGCTGATCGACCTCGAATCTGAAGTCAGAATTTTCCTATCACGTCAGGATTTCAAGATAATCACACTTTTGTTCGTTTTTTAGCAAAAAAATCAATTTTTCTACAGTTAATTGTCTCCAACAAAGGTACATAATGACGTAATAATAACCTTTGGCTTTTCGCTGTTGTGACATCATAATCTGTCATAATGGACAGCTCGTTACATTCAGTTCTAGGCATTACATCAAGTGACTGTATCATTGGTTTTGAGGTTGTTGCTGCGTTTGTGTTGCAGTTATGCGCAGCTAATGTATTTGGTTGAGCTTAGTATTGTGTTTGGAGGCATAGCTTTCACAATGTAGGCTATCTTTTCAGGTTATTGTATACCTTTTAGTAACGTAGTCAGCCATAGCATCTTTTCACAAATTGGGACTAGGTGGGCAAATTTAAAAAAAGGGCACTTTTAGCGCGAGAGTTATGTTAAAAAGGGCACTTTTCACGCGTAAATGATGGGAAAAGGGGCATTTTTTCCTGAGCGTAAACTATGCAAGCTTAAAAATGTAGATTTCTCAGGCAAGTTGTGGGTAAAAAGGCATATTATACCTAGACTAAACATTTGAGACCCATAATTGATTCCTACATTCATCCCTGCCCACAATATTTTATAAATAATAACACAAGCCAACACACTTTTTGTGTCAGCATAGTAAATGTCATTCTAGGCCCTAGGGTATATTTTGGGTGCTGAATTCAAAAATCACATCAGATTTTTTGTATCACATCAGGATTTCATGATATCTGTATGCTTTTTTGGTAAAATCGACTCCTGATCTGTATTGGTAGACTATGGCGTTTCATGGAATTTGAACCCTTTTTCGTCAACAAGGTCTGCAATAAAGTCTAAATTCATCACGATAAAGTCTACACAAGACATACAACTATAATATTAATGAAAACATTGAGGTATTTCAAGACCTGTGTTATTTTTTTTTATTTTATTGACGTCTGGTAACTTGAACCCAATTCCTTAAAGTTTATCTGCTAACCCTAAACGTTCAACGTTCTTTTTCTTACCAGAGTAGGCTACTTTGTTATTTTTTTCGTGTTAATTAAGAAGTAGGTTTGGTGGCTGTGCAAATCTCCAATGCATATTTTAAACCTTTTGATTTTGCCATCTTGTCCTTTTGTTGGTGCTACAGTTGTGTGTTTGTAATGTCATTCGCTATATGTTTGCGCCAGCAAAGAAAAATAAAATTGTAGAAATTGAATAGAATAGACACTTAAAAATAGGTTCAGTTCTACAGAAAAAAGGAAATTCACATGCAGTTTTGGGAAATGTTACTCTGGGACAAACTTTCGCTTGCATGATTTTCGTGAATGTTGTGAGTTGATTTAGGATTTCCATTGATCTAACGTCTTAGGTTTTCCACACAAGCTTTACATGCAGTATGTGGAGCCCATGATTTGTCCTGATCACCCAGGCGAATTTTGAAATATGCAAGATATGCTTGTTTCACAAAATTTGTTATGGTTTGCCTTTGGTTAGGAACAGTAGCCTATAACTGCCACATATGTAACAAAAACATCAGGGTCATTTATCCTTGAAGATGCCATCCTGCTACTTATTCACACCACAAACAGAATTAACACCTTGATAATATGAAAAAATCTGAATACATGAAAATTCAAAAAAGAATGAGTTATAGACAAGTTTCACATAAGCTTAAATCTCCACGTTCAGCAAAAAAGATAAAACCGATGTTATATATCAAAAGTGGAGTGGTACTGACAACGTGAATGTAACCCTGCCTGTAAGGGGTGGTTTATGGACAGTTCTCAGAAGATCTCAAGTTGGATGGTCTACCATAGACAGATGGTCCACTAGCCAGACGGTCTATGTGACTTTTTTGACCAGTGGACTATCTAGCTAGGGGGTCTTCTGACTAGTGTACCTTCTGAAGATAGGTCGGTCACCCCAATGGTCATGGTGTCATCATACATCTCCAAATGTTACAAAATAAAATCATTTCCATGATTATGACAACTTTTCAAACACTATTGCCTCATAAAATCTTTATAAAACGGCAACAGTAAGAGAAAATTCGGCCAAAAAGCCAAAATTATGAAAAAAAATACCATGCAAAAATCTCAAAAACTTGATGTAATGGGTAAAATCTGTGATTTTTGAAATCAGCAGCCTCAATATACCCCAAATCACATTGCAGACACAAATTTTTTTATATTTTTTGTTGGCCTGTGTAATCTAATAAAATTTAATCTAGCGACATTTAGTTGCAGAGGTCTCTTGTACTAAAGTAAAAAGAAACAACTATGATAATAGCCATAAAAGAAACAACGATGATAATACAGTATATGAAACACAACTGCTAAGATAGTACAATGAGTTGAATCTTTGCAGAATTAGATGATTCTAAAGAGCTGATGGTATTTTATTTTAATGAAAATCAGGAAACAAACTTCGGTAATTCAGACATTTAGAATCTCACACAAAATATGAGGTACTCACAACACAAATTGATAATAATTAATCTGCTTGAATGGAACATTAAGGATATTATAAGTAAAGTCAAAGGTAGGCTGATAAGTTCTAAATGTATGCTGAAGCTTTCCATTTAGCAGTTCATTCTTTAACTTGGGTCTAACCTAAACAAAAATTAGGTCTTAAAAATTGCCCACCTAGTTTCAAACTAGGTGGGCAAAGAAAGGGCTAGGGGGACAAGCAAAGGGACTAGGTGGGTAATTGCCCACCTAGTTTATATGTGAAAAGATGCTATGTAGTCAGCAATAGAGACTGCAAGAAGTATGAGTTCTCGACCAAGCAGCTCAAGGGGAGCTTGCTTGAACCATCCAGACAAGTTTTGTTACATATCCGGAGAATACACTCCACTTTCCCACACTATGAAGCTCTCCACCAGAGTCAAGTTTGCGTACAAGCACTACTTTGGATGTCAAGTCGGTGACCAAGACAAGAGCTGGGCCCCACACATTTGCTGCAATCGGTGCAGAACAGGCCTTCTGTTATGGCTTGATGGTAAAAGGAACGCTATGCCTTTTGCTGTGCCAATGATATGGCGTGAGCAAAGTAACCATCACTCAGACTGTTACTTTTGCATGACCAACATCAAAGGATTTTCACGCAAAAACAAGTCTAAGATTGAATATCCAGTTTGCTCTTCAGCTCTTCTACCCGTTATCCATGGTACTGATATTGCTATTCCGCTTCCTCCAGTTAGAGGTGAGGAGTTCTTATTTAGCCATGAACCGGTGAGTAGTGAGGAGAATACAGATGCGGAAATGGAGGCGTCTTTGTTGGATGAAAGAAGACCACTCTTAATCAATCAGGATCGCTTGGACGACCTTGTGCGTGATCTGTGTTTGTCCAAAGAGAAAGCGGAACTTTTGGGGTCTAGATTACAACAGTGGAATTTGTTAGATTCAGGCACCACAATTTCTTTTTTTCGTGAACGCAGCAAGAAACTTTTGTGCTTTTTTACAACTGAAGATGATATATGTTACTGTAAGAATGTAGATGGTTTGATGCAAGAGCTAGGATGTGAACACGATCCTGTTGACTGGAGGCTATTCATTGATTCCAGCAAAACAAGTTTGAAAGCTGTGTTGTTGCACAATGGTAACAATCAGCCATCTCTTCCTTTAGCACACAGCATTAGCAAGAAATGACGCTTTGGATAGGTCTACTTGATGTAATGAGTTAAGAAAATATGTCATTACTTCGACTTGGTAATGTATGCAAAATTTACTTACAATTCAAAGCTTTTTACAATTCGGCGGAACAATGGTGCCTCTCTCCCCCTCCGTGGCTATGCCCCTGATCCCCTACTGGAGTTTACATTGCTGTTTACATTATTGTTGACTGCTTTTGATTGTTTGCGTTCTTGTTGAATGGTCGATAACTGTTTTATCCTTATTGACTTTTTATGATTGTTTTAGCGCTCGAATTTTTGTTATAGGCCTATGCTGAAAACAGCAAAATTAGGTTCATGTCGGTATCTCAGAAACGTGACGTGATAGAGAAAATCTGACTTCATATTTGAAATCAACGCCGCCCCAAATTCAGCTAAGAACACCTATTTTCATGCTCTGTATCAAAAAAAAAATTTTTTTTGTTGACCAGTGTTATAAACCCACTCTTGCCCGGAGAGAAAGCTGGTTTTCGACGTGGAAGATCTACTGTATAGACCAAGTCACTCTTTTGACTCAAGACATCGAAGACTGCATTGAGGCAAAGAAGAAGGCTGGTGCTGTGCTTTTTGACCTCGCAGCCGCATGCGACACCGTATGGCACCAAGGCCTTTCATGCAAACTCCACCGCCTGCTCCCGGACAGGCACATGGTCCGATGGTCCGCATGATCATGGAGCTCGTTTACAACAGAAGCCAGAAGCTTTACTCTCACCACCAAAAGTGGTAAACCAAGCAGGTAACGACGCCTTGAGAATGGCGTCCCTCAGGGATCTGTACTGGCCCACTTCTGTTTAACATCTACACCCACGACTTGTCAAACACGGTATCCGCAAAGTACGCCTATGCCGATCATTTGGCCATTCTACACCTGCCGAATCATTGGGAAACATTACAAGGAACTCTAAACCAGAAAATGTTGACACTTTCGGCATACCTCCAGAAATGGAGACTGAAGCTCAGTTAAACCAAAACGGTGACGACAGCCTTCCACTTCAACAACCGGGAAGCAAAGCGTGAGCTCAAAATCAACACCAATGAAAAGACCCTGCCCAAACTACCCAAACCATAAATATCTAGGGGTAGTCCTGGACAGGTCGCTCACTTACCGTCAATATTTAGAGTCACTACGCAAAAATATCTCAACACGCACAGCTCTCCCGTGATTTTGGTAGACCTAATATGCGCCATTTTGTCGAAAATGACTTTTTTGCATTTTTCTACGTTTAAAGACTTCATGCATCTCCTGACAAAAATTTGTGCCCTAATGTAGTATGGTTTTCGAGATAATTGGTGGGTAAAACTTAACATATTCTAATCTGTGCAAGAACAATTTTCTAAAACCTAACATATTCATCTACTCCAATCACGTAACAGGATATCGTCACGTGACAGCCATAATTTCAGAAGCAATTGCAGCAGGCTATTTCACAACATCTTACATCTCTTGAGTTGCATGAAGCGGATTTAAAAGCGTTTGATAAAGTAGATTGGGCGAAAATGTTGTCAAGCACTAAGTAAGTTTAATTATGTAGGCTAGCCTAAAAATGTCCATCCGAACACACTAGCTTTTCTTTTCATTAAATGCCGTATCATTTACGTCTCGCCGATCAGTTTGAGTTTTCGTAGCCTACTGGTGTACTGATGGCTTAGTTGACTTTACGGTACATTAAATAACTTAGCTTGCATACGATTATTAAGATTTTAAAGCAGAGGCCCGGGAGTAGCCTACGCTACTCAGTGTGTTTGGTCATTTTTAATCAACCGTCCCAGATGCTGTGCAGCAAATGAGCCAATGTAGTACGGTAGCCTTAAATCAGGGGTGACGAACCTTTTTGCGGTCGTGGGCCACTTTGTCAATTACACATGAGTTATCGGGCCACACAACTTAGCGCTTGTCAAAATTCTATGACGTCATAGATTGGAATCGACCAAAAATACAAGGTGAAGTTGGTGAATAGTGTTAACAACTTTGCCTTATAGCTTTCCTATTTTCTAACTTTAAACCTTGAAAGTTAGTGTTTAGGGCAAGAAAATAGCAAAGGAAAGGTGTACCAGTGAATGCATAAAACAGCTTTGAGATGTCTTTTGTCTTTAATGCATGAGCGATTGTCAAATCGTTTTGCGAGCCTCACAAAACTCTTTGACGGGCCGCATGCGGCCCGCAGGTTCGTCACCTCTGCCTTAAATGATGGCATGGTTATTAAGTAGGCTACCAGCAACTAATTTTGAGTCAGCGATAGCCTTTAACCTAGCAGGCTTTTTGTGATATCAGCAAAGTCATCTAGAGATTACAGTGATGAGATGATACACAGTTCTGGGAGAAATCCAGAGGCTTACCGGTACTTTAGGTTTGATTTAGGCTTACAAAGCCAACATAGTGTGGTCAAAGTCAACATTTAGCTTATATGAGGCTTTATCATACAAAAACATAACATTAAATAAGCCAATAAGACGGCTAAAGTCAGCATCGAGAGTAGCCTATATGTTAGGTTTTATCATACAAACCTAACACTTTTTTTATAACTAGTTATCTGGCAAAACCAAATATAAGCCATATTTTAATAAACAAACAAAAACCTGGGTCAAATTTCATTCTTAAAAATTTTGTTTGGTTGTCCGCTCCAGCCTTCCAAAAGTCAACTTCGAGTGTTTTATCTTGTTAATTTTACAGCTATAAACACAAAAAGTTGTTTATCTCGAAAACTTGAAAATGGTGGATATTAGGTTGTGACAAATCACGGGAGAGCTTTGCTAAGGCGTCTGGCCGGCTTAAGCTGGGGAGCCGGAGTTGACACCCTGCGCATTGCCACCATTGCGCTAGTTCACGCTCCAGCAGAATACTGTGCACCTGTCTGGAGCCGTAATGCCCACTGCCATCAAATCGACACTGCCATAAACGACGCCTTGCTTATTGTGACAGGATGCCTGCAACCTACACCATCGGACAATCTCCCTGTCCTTGCAGGCATCCAATCAGCTGAACTTCGTCGCGAAGACGCTATCTTGTCTCTTTCTCGACGCGCTACCAACCCCAACCACTTGCTCCACTCAAGTATCTACGAGTCTGTGAGTGAGCAACCCCGGCGACTGGAGTGAAAGAAGAACTCCACAAGACTCCAAAGTTTCATCTCCGACAGTGGCCCGGCAGCCCCCACCCAACTGGAATGCATTTGGCAAAGAAGTCCTGGGTGCGGATCCACCGCTTGCGTACTGGCGTCGGACTATTCCGCTCTAGCATGCACAAATGGGGGATGGCTCCATCCGCGATCTGTGAGTGTGGCAAGCAGGAACAAACCGCAGACCACACCATATGTAACTGCGCTATCTACCATGCGCCAAATGGTGTGCGGGGTCTGCGTGAACTGGATGACGAATCAATTCAATGGCTGCTCGACACCGGCCCAAACATGTAGACCACGTCGCATACATTGCCCAAGGGTGGTAAAAGGCAAAGCATCTCGACCCCTGGAGTGGCGAAAAAGGTTCAAACGAAGAAAAAGAAGAACAAACACTTAGCCTCCTGGCTTTAACTGAAGCATATATACACATAGTTTGTGAAGTCCATGTTAGCTTTACAATATACCTGTGCATTTTTAACAAAAGATAAAATGTATTAAGGTACATAGCCTACTGTAGTTCTTGATCACATTCCATGGGCGGTAGGCTTAATAGCTTCATAATGTAGCGTATCATACCATAGCCTACACAACAACTGTGCTTTTTTCAAGAAGATTCTTTTTCCTTGATCTAAAAGTTAAAAGTTGGGCAGCTTTTTTGAAAGTTTTTGCTTTCTTGTGAGATCATTTAAGCCCAGATAAGTTTGGGAAACAGCTTGGGAAAATTACTGTTTTTAATAGTGCTCTGCTTCTTCAACAGATTGAGCACGTTTGATCAGCTGTGATCTCTCATTTAAACTCCCTCCATTTTATTTTGTTATTTTGTTTTTAATAGGCTACTCGTATTTTTGAATCCCGGCGGGGATTGAGGCGATCGCTTCCCTTAAAACATATAAAAATAACTTTGTTCAAGGTGTTTTTGCAAGTTCGGATTAATGTAGACTTCTACAACGTCGTGTTTTGTTGAAGTTTTCTTCTCCTAAGACGACTTAATGGATTTGCCCCTCCCCAGATGTGCCATCAGACTTGTCGCATTGTTCAAGTCAGTTGTCAGAAACGTAGGCTATTTAAACACAGATAGTCTATTTCGTAAACACAGATTGTTGCATTAAATTTACTGGATTGTAGCGCTACGGTTGCCTTCATAAATTTATTCTTTGCGCTTGACTAACTTGTGTTCTTCACTCAAACTGAAATAACTTTCTTATTTTAAATTAACATATCGTATTCCAACTATTTTTTAAAACAGAAAAAAGCAAGTATGAGGTAGCCTGCATTCCACCAAAGTTTGATATGCAAAATAGCTTTGTGCACATCCTATAGGCCTAACATCATTGCAAGCTAGGCTAGATTCTTTCCATAAATGAAAGAGAAGAGATATCTATGAAAATATGATATGACAATAGGTAAAATAATATTCAAATACATTTTCATTTCATTGTGAAAGAAAATTAAGTTAATTGTTGTTTCGAGAGTTTTCATTTGCTCAGGAAATAGTGCAAAGCACAGTGATACAAGTCGCCATGGTGCAAATAGCCTACTTACCATTGTTCCGACAGGAATGGAGTAACCCATCGCTGATATTGGTTTGATCGATTGACGAAACATGGTGTTCAGTGGAGTTCGGAAACGAAACACTTCATGAAGAAAAGCACATGTCATCGGCATGCGATCTCGCATTGACATGGTTGGATTTTTATCTTTTCCTGGAGTACAAAATTATAAACAAGTTTTTATGTTAGCCTATTTGCCTTGATTTGATTAATGATTATGGCTTCAGTCTAAAGATCTTTACAACGAGTCTCCTACAAGTCAAAAGTTGTGAACTGAGCAAATGGCAGTTGAGCAAGTGGCAACTGAGCTAGCAACATTTCAGCAAGGGGCTGAAGTTGGCAAATGATGAAACGGAGAAAGCAACAACTGAGCAAGCCGAAACCTGGCATATCACAAGTCAGAAAATTCAGTTCATCAAACGATGATCAAGCAAGTCCGAAGTAAGCAAGTAAATCTCATTTGATGACTTGAAAGTAGCTGAAATGTGCTTGCTGAGTTGTCGCATGCCGAGTGGTCTGACTCTGACGCATGCTGAGTGGTCTGACGACCCTTTACAACGGCAAACAATATTATGAAGGGGTAGGCAGTGTGCTACTTTTTTGATAAAAGTAACGCCGCTACATTTTTATTGGAGTTATGGCTGCAGTAGTGGAGCTACTTTTTTAAATGTAGCGGTAGCGAAACGGCGCTACATTTCTTTCGGTCACATTCCCGCTATCCGCTACTTTCCAATTTAAAAAGTAAAAAAATGACTCCTTTTGGGAGATTTATCATTGAAATGCTTTTCAATGAAACAATGCTGCGCTCTGAAACTTTATCAACGAAACAATGCTTGAAAAAATCAAAGCAGAAATCATTCGACTATTGCGGGAAACATCCAGCCGCGTTGATACCGACAAGAATGACACCAACGCCAGTCACGAATACGAGAAGGAATTTAATGGTGTGTTGGTGCCATCGCATGAAACGTAGATATGGAAATGGTCAATTGTGGAAGCCTTTTTACATTTCTTTTTTAATATTTATTGGTTTTGTTAAAAAATAGCAATTTTGGTGTAAATTCGGTTCCAACAAAAGTAAAATTCCAAAGGTATAATTCTTTCTAAACTACCTACCTAGTTATAAGGGTGTTTATAAAAAAAGTAATCTATTGTGGCCTACACCTACATTTATTTAAATCTTTGTTTTGGTTTTGTTAAAAAAAGCAATTTTGGTGTAAGTTCGGCTCCAACAAAGTAAAGTTCCAAAAGTATAATTCCAAAGTAGGCTATAATTCGCTCTAAACTACCTAGAACAGTGTCGATTTCCTTTTGTACTAATTCTTGATATTCTGGAAAGTGGAGCCAGCATAGAATAGCCCAAGACGTCACTAAAGAGGTAGATTCAGTACCGGCTGCCAGAAGATGAAGTATTTGATGTCTCAATTGCTCATCCTGTGAATCAAGGAACATGGTGTCAAACCAGTGAAGTGCAGAAGAAAAACCATTGCGACACAATCATCGATGTCACGGATAATGATGCCAATGGATGTATGCTAAGCACTCCCGATATACGACTTCTAAGCTCAGAAGGGGCGAAATCTTTTCAAACTGAAAGGTGAACGCCACAGGGTTAAGGAAATAAAACTTACAGTAAATATATCTTTGTCTTTGCCAACCTCTTGTTCGTGCAGGAACAAATCAATATAATCTTTCAAGTTGTCAGGATCCAAATTTGCTTTGTGTTCCTTTATTATAGGATCCAAACATTCTACAAAAAGGAAACTATTTTAATGTTTCGTGTGATACTATAATGCTCAAAATAGTCATTTTGACTACCTATTTGTGAAAATTATAAAGCTTTCAATGCTGCAATATGTCTTTTAATTTTAACTATTGTAAGCTTTAATAAATTTGGGCCCTGCACATATAGCCTACACAATTATATCTTTATCAAAATGTGAAAAAAACGGCCAAATTTAAAAATTTAACTTGGATACCAAAAGTAGTCATGTTGACAAACCTGTGCGATGTGCATATAACTTATTAGTTAACATAATTAGCAAAAACATAGCTTTATTGATGAAAAACAGCAAAGTCAACACGAATTAAGGTCTCGAACAAAAACTTTCCGAGTGTCTTTTCCTTTGATAATCCAAAACAGAATGTAGGCCTACTTCTGGGGCGTAATAGAACTGAGGGACCTAAATGGCCCTCGTTTCATCATTAGGAACTCAGGGAAGAATTCAATCCAAAGCATTCTGAGAAAATATTCTGGTCCCACGTATTATGCCCGTAGATATGTTTTGAAAACTAGTCCAACAAGTGCCTGGAACTTCATTATAGACTTTATCCCTGAGCATATCAGGAAAAGTAACCTAAAACTCGGACAGAAAACGACAGATTGACCTAGTTTTATATACTGTGTCCGTAAGGTAGAAAATCATTTGGACTTTCTTTTGTGCCAATATGTTTAATTTTCTATCATATGAGTGAAAATACTGGACCATAAATAAAGCTTTACTCATAAAATACTGCAACCTTTGCCTTAATACGCAGTTGTTTGCCGCAGGCGCTTCCTATCTGATTAACGTTTTTTCTTAATTTGTCATATGTTGCGTTTTTGCCTCGCAGAATTAACCGCCATGTGATGTGCCTTTCTCCCATAGACTTCTAAATAGTAGCATCTGGACTGGAAACGCAGTGACCAACAAAAGGCCAAACAGTTGGTACAACAGTTGGCCAACAGTGGACCAACAGGGTTAGTTACTTGGCTGTTGGCCCACTGTTGGCCAACTGTTGTACCAACTGTTTGGCCTTTTGTTGGTCACTACGTTTCCAGTCCAGATGCTACTATTTAGAAGTCCATGCCTTCTCTCCTGCTTTGCCGTTTCATTCTTATGCATTTCGTTTTTCAATTCATTGTGTAGATCAGTTATTTATTTTCAATGTAGATGTAAAATCAGTTATTTTTCGTTACTTGAAAAGGGCAAACATGTGTATGGCCGAAAACGTTCGTAGTTTATAGTTTATGTTCACTTTAATGCATTATGTTAAATGCCTTGTGGTTGCTTGGTTTTATCTGTCTATGGTTCAAGAAAGTCACTAAATTGTATCATAAATAAAGCATTTTCTATTATTTGTCGTAAATGTTCAAACTAATCAACTACTGTGCGAGTACTTTCTGGACTGCCTGACAACCATGGCATTTGCCACTACTGTATGCCAGGGATGGAGAGACCATGTGGGCCTCGTGGGCCTGGGCCCACCTACTTTATTTTCTGGGTAGGCCTGGCCCACCCACTTTTGAAAGCCAAATATTTTTGAAAATGTAGGGAAAGATTTGACCAAGATAACCTGCAGTTTTTTGTTATATAGATAAAGTAATTTTAGCTGCAGCAAGGGTAGAGGATACAGCAACTTTGTCTCTAAAAGAAGGCACTTAAACCAGGCTAGATGGGGATATTGATGTTATTTCTCTCGAAAACGAACTCAAGCTGTTAAAGTAGATAAAACATTTACATAAATCTATCAAAACTGATACAGTTTTACCTGAAAATCCCCATGTTTAATGCTACTGTAAAAAGGTCTTTTTCGTGCTACAGACTGGTGAAAAATTACTTAAAAAGCAGATTAACCAAAAGCACTTGAACCATAGGATGAACAGTTGAACACATTCACAAAAACTTGATCGATCAGGTTGATCTCACCTCAATTTGCCAAGAATTTATTGCTTTCAATGATCGTATTATTAACTTTTTTAGGAAAAAATTTCAAGTGTAATACAGTAGCAGTCACCAATATAGTGACAGTTGAAGGAACCTTGTTGTTGTTGTTGTTTGATACCAGCAGGCCTATTATATTTGTATATTGGTGGTGCAGCTGTTGTGTATGCACATAATACCGCAGGCTGTTACTCCTGGATAACTTTGCTAACTGTTATATATGTGTAGGCCTAATTGTGTATATACCAGTACCGGTACTCCTGGTATTGAAACTTTGTGGTAATTAGCTGTGCATTGTTGATGCCAGTATTATATTTGCATATTGGTGCTGGTGCTGCGGCATATATGCGCACAGCCTACTGTAGGCCTATAACGCTGCAAATTGTTTATCCCAGGTGATATTATAACTGTGTGTGTATTGTTTCTTTTTTATTTGTGTGTTCATCTCCATATTTTGTACAGCACTATAAAGCATAGAGAAATAAAATATAGTAGGCTAACCTTAGCGGCATTAACATACTTTATTACACACAAAAATATAACATACCGGTAATTAAAATAAACTCAAACGTTTTCGACACGTACGTGTGTCCTCATCAGGAATTAAATCTGCAATAAGTTATACATAAAATGAAAAATCGGAAGATAAATTTGACTTTCCACTGTAACTGTAACGACACTCCAGACTGAAAAGCACAAACTGAACAAATGGTACGAGGATGATTACAAGTAAATTATACGGTGGGAAACAGATCACATGAGGTGTAGACTACAGGCATTGGACAAACAATTAGAACACACACAAAAAGGAACGATGAGCCACAGGCGAATAACTGCCGGTTGAGAGATGGATTGTTACGTTTGATTCTTAAGGCTTCCATGATCTTAGTCTGAAAATCAGATCTGCCTCGAAAGATGATTTTAAACTGGCCGATCGAGACATTGTCAGTGCACGTTTCACAAGAGGCGATGTGCTCTTTAATTGCACTTTTAGTTGTTAGGGCGAAGCCCCCCAGACGTTCGATTGACTTTGACTGCTACGCCTCTGGCCCCACCTACTTTTAAAATGGTTCCTTCATCCCTGCTGTATGCTATTTTTAGAGATACCGTATTTGTTTAAAGATGGGTTAATGAAGTGAATACACATACACAAGCGTCAGATGATGTCACAGAGGCCAGCTTGGTAGATCGCCTCACGAGCGTGTTGTTGAATTTGGTAACTTTAAAACGAGGATTTCAAACTCAAATTGCTTTAAAGGGCCAAATGAATACTTGTAAATTGACCCGAAGGCCGCGATACACAATAAGAAGTAAACACAAACAAAATCACCCAATAAGAATGCAATAAAAGAAGTAGTGAGAACGCTCCAAGACCATAATATGGCAATAAGCCTAACAGAAACAGTAGTAGGTACAAAGAGATAAAAAGACAATGTGAGCACACAATACAACGAGAACGAAAAATAAAAACAAATAGATTGCAAACGCAACGACTTTGACCTGCGGAGCAAAAACGATTTAACCGGCTTTTAACCCTCTGTCTACCGTGGGGTCCAATGGACCCCAAAACCAATTTTGCTCTGCGATTTCTCAGGACATATAGCAGATGCGATATTGATATATCTTGACTTTTCACAGCTTTGCTTGATCTTTAGGACAATATAATAATTATTGATCTGAAGCAAAAATTGGTAACCTAAAAAAAAATAATACCACCTTGTACCGTGGGGTCCAATGGATCCCAAGCCTGCTGCATTCGAAGTAATCTTGTATTACAACAGCACTAAAAGTGTAGTCGACACTATTGACAAAATGGTTAGTAAATACACTTCCAAAAGAATGACGAGAAGATGGCCGATAGCTCTATTTTACAATAAAATTGATGTCACTGCTGTCAATGCTTTGTGATAGGGCATCAAACCCGCAGCCAGGGGGGGGCATTGGGGGCATTTGCCCCCCCCGAAATTTTTTGAAATTTTTTTTAGCGTTCTATGCAGTATGAAATGTATTATGAATAGACGTGCGTCGTACACGTACAGCCATACTGTAGAGCAGGGTTTCCCAAACTGTGGTCCGCGGACCATTGGTGGTCCGCGACGACTGCACAGGTGGTCCGTGGCGATATGACAAGAAATTAAAAAGTCACACATATGCGTTGTACAGTACGTAGCCTACCCAGTCAAAGATAATTGCCGCAGTTCTTAATTAATACAGATTTGATTTTCTCTGACGTTGCACAACATTTGGAATTGCTTTCTGCACATTTCAAGAAGTAGGCTACCGTACTTTTTAAAAGAGACATATGAGAATTTCGACTGGATTTTAAACCCTTTCTTTGTAACAAAGACTGATCTGTCAGGACGCGAAGAAGAAGAATTAGCCGAATTATCATGTGATCGAACTTTAATGCTTAGTTTCAATCAAAGAGAAACAGCTATTGCATCTTTCTAGTTGAGTGTTGTGGAGGAATATCCATTGCTATCGCAAAAGAAAACTAAAATTGTATTGCCTTTTGCCTCGACCTACATGTGTGAGACAGCATTTTCAGCTCTTACCAACATGAAGACAATATACAGGTCCAGACTTTCCGTGGACCCTGACTTAATAGTTTGCCTTTCACAAATAACTCCCAAAATTGATGACTTATGCAATAAGAAGCAATCCCATCCATCCCATTGATGTTGTCAGTTTTTTAAATAAACAAAATTCGGTTTTATTCATTTTTACCATTGTATTGGAATTGGGGGTCCGCGAATAAACAGATTCACAAATAGTGGTCCGTGGCGCAAAAAAGTTTGGGAAACCCTTCTGTAGAGTGTAGACTATCGAAACCGAAAGTAGGCTACGCTGGTTGGAAGCCATGCTAACGATTTTGTTCGATAAATTAGGCTGGCATCCTCATTATCTGTTTCGTTAGCGTATACATAATGTCAGCATCCATCATTTCCATAAAAAGCGTTTAAAAACAACTAAATAATTCGAGATCAAAAGCAGCTACTACAGCGTGGTGAATAAGCTACTCAGTTGTGCTTAGGCATTTGTAAATATTTGTATTATCGTAATTTTCTTCCTTGGGTAGTCATAGCTAAATGAGAAAAGGTTACAAAGGCTAGTTTCCTTTAATGCTGTACTAAACAAAAACGTGATTGACATAAGTTATGACCACTGAACCGTAACATGGTAGTGCCACACTCTCTTGTCCATTATCAATAGGCGTGGACATTAACATAAAAATGTCACAATGCATCATTTTAATACTGGTTCTTTGATAAAAATTAAATGCCCCCCCCCCCCCCCCGAAAATAGTTGCTGGTTGCGGGCCTGTAGGGCATCAATTGCAAGACCAAAATAGCAGCACAGCACTGAAGCATGCATGCATGAAAGAGAAGAAACTTTTAGATCCAACTAGGAAAAGAGCTTGCTTGATTACCAGCTTCGACTTCAATATCAACAAGACATCTAAATCCGCAACAAAATAAAAGAAACAGCTGTTGAAGATCAGGCGCTAAAATCAAAGAAGGCTAGATGCTATCTTTGCGAAAGACACAAACATCAAAAGTGCAGACAATTCTGTGCTACTTACAAACTCAACGTTTGCCAAGAACACTCGCAATTCATTTGTAATAAATGCGATAATATATAAACTCACAATATTTCTTGTGAACTAATATGTAGGCCTTATATGCATAGCATCTTTTCACAAATTGGGACTAGGTGGGCAAATTTTAAAAAAAGGCAACTTTTAGCGCGAGAGTTATGTTAAAAAAGGTACTTTTCACGCGTAAATGATGGGAAAAAGAGCGTAAAACATAAGCTGAAAAATGTAGATTTCTCAGACAAATTGTGGATAAAAAAGCATATTATACCTAGACTAAACTTTTGAGACACATAATTGATTCATATATTCATCGCCGCCCACAATATTTTATAAATAATAATGTAATAAAATTTAATCTAGCAACATTTAGTTGCAGAGGTCTCTGTACTAAAGTAAAAAGAAACAACTATGATAATATAGCCTATCTATATGAAACACAACTGCGAAGATATTATAATGAGTTGAATCTTTGCAGAATTAGATGATTCTAAAGAGCTGGTATTTTATTTTGATGAAAATCAGGAAACAAACTTCTGCAATTCAGACATTCAGAATCTCACACAAAGTTTGAGGTAGCCTACTCACAACACAAATTGATAATTAATCTGCTTAAATAGAACATTAAGGATACCGTATTATAAGTAAGGTCAAAGGTAGGCTGATAAGTTCTAAATGTAGGCGCTAAAGCTTTCCATTTAGCAGTTCATTCTTTAACTTGGATCTAACTTAAACAAAAATTAAGTCTTAAAAATTGCCCACCTAGTTTCAAACTAGGGGGGCAAAGAAAGGGCTAGGAGGGCAAGCAAAGGGACTAGGTGGGCAATTGCCCACCTAGTTTATATGTGAAAAGATGCTATGCTTATATGCGTTTTTTAGCCAAATCACTCAGTAGTGTGGCTATTGCTCAAGAATAGACCAATTCCGTATCAGTTTGCTTTGTGCATGGGCTACTGTATGATTTGTTTGTTAAATTTCGAGTATTTTTGATTTTTCTACAGGGTTTATAAGTTATGGTTTTTGTCGTCTGTTACGTCCTTTCTTATTGAGCTTTAATATGACCATCAGAGCTGATTTTTTTTCTTCAAAACAAGTACTTTTAAATTTGGGGTCCAATGGACCCCCACGGTAAAACTTGTATATATTTTTTTCGGTAGACAGAGGGTTCAGAATAGAAAAAATACAATTCTAGAAGAATTGACTGCTGCAAATTGCGACGTAGGCACAAGAACTGAATAGGCAATGTTATTGTGATGTAACAATATGTACTTATCGCAGCAAGGAAATAGCGACAGCGCGACAGTTGTGTGAGGTTTGATGGGCATTTTCAGATGTTTTGAGCAACTTTAAATTGAGTTTTACCTTTTAAATCTGTAAAAAAATATGTGACACTTGAACAGTTGCTGTTATTGCTAATTACTAAAAAGTTCCAAAATGCATCGCTGGCCGCACCAAAACATTGTCGTGTGTTTGAGGCCCTTGCTTTAAAATAATTCTCACTTTTATAGCGTTCATAATATTGGTGGGTATCGGGTATGTCATCTTACCTTCCAAAAGTATTTCATTCCTAATTCTTGTTCTTTCCCATACACCTTTGAAAGGAGGGATGTACTTTGCGAAAGGAAACAGATTGATGGTAACAATTTCATGTGCATCTTCACTCTCCCCAAACCTAAAACAATAAATTGGGTACACTTTTTGCCACCGTAAAGTTTTTAGTTGAGGCCCCGGTGCAAACATCCAATATGAGCCTCCTTTTTTTCTGTAGCCTAAAATTTTCATGCAATGGCTCATGCAATGCTTGTTCTGTTGTTTTACTGTTTTTCTATTGCTCATATATGACAACTCATAGTAGCGTTGACGAGAGGTAGGGGCACTTTTCGACCCTGGCAGGGATAATTTTAGGATCCCGGAGATTTTCTATAGAGCATTGGAGTTTGAAGAAACCACTGCGTAGGCTATTCTTTGGATATATCGCATTCGTCTTAGAAGTGTCTTGATTTGGTGCCCGAGAATCTCATAGGTACCGGGCCTGAAATATCCTCTCAACGAATCTGCCCACACGTTTTCGCATAATGGGAGCTTTCACGACTCGAATTTGCTGCGATAAATGTCCCCAGTCCTTTAAACTTGTTGTATTGTACCCCATGGCAAAGATGAGCGTGATCTTGAAGATCACTCTTATTTTGGTAATCTTGATCTAAGATTACTTTTTGTGTGATGTTGATCTTGAAAGATCAATAAGATCAAGATTACTTTAGAATTGAAGTTTACATATGAGCTAGAGGCATTTCTTTAGAACTCGTACTGTACCAAGTAATTAGTGGCTAATACGCTATACAACTTGTGGATAAGAACTTCAGCTGCATGGAAACATGGGCCCAAGAATGGAACGAGCTGCCACATATCCCTCCCCAGTTTTCAGTTATGCCAGCACTCTCCATCCCTCCTGGAGCAGACCTCTCAAGAAAGGCATGGGTCACATTGAACAGGATCAGATGTGACGTTGGCTGTACTGGAGCTAATCTGTTTAGGTGGGGGTTGCATAATTCGCCGATATGTGTCTGCGGAGCGGTAGAACAAACAATGCAACACATACTCCACGAATGTTCCATCTTACGACCCCCAAGTGGAATCACTGGTATTCGACAACTGGACCCAACTACCGTATCTTGGCTGCACGAGGAGGCATTGCCAATCTAAGCTGCTACAAGTCAAACGAGAGAAGAAGAAGTGGCAACTACAAACATTAAGCTACTGCTAATATCATCGACGGCTCAGAGATCCACCGCCAATGTGTGAGACCGGGCTGGAGGCAATTTTGGATGATGGTTCAATTTTAAAGTAGCCTACAGTAAAGTTGTTCCAAAGGTATTTTTTAGCTAATATGACCCAATACGATAGATTAAACTAGGAATGGTAGGAACCCATGGTTAAATTAATTCGAATGGTTACTCACTGCTCAGTTTACGCTTTATTTGCTTTATCAAATTCTGTTTTCGTTGTGGGCTTGATTTTTATTAATAATTTACCTTGAAATGGAACATTTCGAAGCATTCTAGTCAAGGTTACTTACACTTGAGCCATGAGCCGAGACACTTTCTCTACTGCAGGGTCATCATAGTCATAGTGCTTGCTTAGTAGGATTTGACAAGTCACATTTATGGTAAGATGAGAAAGGTATTTCTGAAAATAATATTTGTTTTGCAAAACAAAAAAACGGCAAAGTAATAGAATTAGCCAAGCCTTTTCAGAAAAAAAGTTCTTCAAATTAAAAAATAAAGCTTTTAAACACGAAATTAAAAATTGAAATGAACAAATGTAAAAGAGGATGAGTGCTTAAAAAGTTACCAAAACTACTGTTTTCGGTATGATCTATAAGCCTATCATTATTCAACTTAATCGATAGAGTAAAAACTAAAAAATGCAGGTTATATGTTGTGTGTAGATTTGCATGCTTTTAATCAGTGAACAGGTCGAGTTATCTGGAAACAGTCAATGTTATTTCAAAATATATTATTCCAAATAGTGCATGATATATTAATAATTATTAAGGTTATTTTTGTTTTAGTATACTGTAGTGTATATTCACGTTAGGACAAAATGGCTTTTGAGGAAAATTTTGAAGATACTTTATGAAACAAGAAACTTCTTCGTTCACTGCGTTTTCAATCGCATCTGCACCGGCTCCAAAACTGAAATATATATAAATGTATTAGCCACACCGTCATTCATTAACCTACAAGTTACTAACTGGCGTTGAACCACATACAATTCTCAACACAAAACCTTAAATTGGAAATATGTGAAGTAGCTATCCTGTTAATTTTATTTTTTAAGTAGCCTACAATATAGTTCGTCTTGTCGGATAGTCTGTAATGGCTAGCGTGGAGACTACACCGTTATGGTTAGCGAATCGCAAGTTGTTCGCTGTTATAGTATACAGCCTTGTTCTGAATTATTGTTTTAACTTGCATATCTCGTCTTGTGTTCTTCTTCTTTCCTATGAGAGGTTGGTTTTTGGACTACATTCATTGGGGTCAAATGTCAGGGCATTCTTCGAGCATCCACTGGATTGTAGAGTCCTCCAGCGTTGACAGGCCAACTTCCCTTGGAAGAGTAAACGTCGGGCAGTGGTAGAGGATGTGGTCTGCTGTCTATTCCTCTGCACCACAGTTGCATACCGCAGATGTTGATAGGCCCCATTTGTGCGTCAAGGAAGCGAAGCGCCCAACACCCGTGCGGAGGCGATTCAACCGTACCCAGGCAGGTCGGCTGAGCTCTTTTCCTGGTGGTATGGGTCCAGCGTCGGAGACAAAAGTGTGGAGTCTGGAAGTGTTGTGTGTCCACTCCTCTTGCCAGTTATTGGTGATCCAGGGTGAGGCACTGGTGTTGTGCTCCAGCCAGTGATGTGCATTATCGGCGATAATTCATCGGCGATAATGATGGTGTTCACAAAGAAAACTAAAAAAAAAATATCTAAAATTATCAGTAAATCACGCTAATTATGTTATTGTTCTAAAACAAACACGACTAATTTGACAAGCTTGATGGATTTCACAGTATGCACATTTTTACTACCAATAACGCTTAAGATTACTGATAAGTTTTCAAGCATTTTGCGTCTTTTTGGAATTTTTTCGATTATTGCTGACTTTGCTGTAAACAGCCCTTTAAGCAGAAAGCAAAATACAAAGTCTGGAGTTTTTTAAGGTATTTTCATTTGATTTAATTATTTTGCCTACTGCACGTAAGTGGCAGTGTAACTTAATTGATAAAAGCATCCAACTGGTATCTGAAGGTATAATTATAAGCACGGCGGTTACCTCGCAGTGGTTTGCTTCTGGATCAAGAGGTTCAAGGTTCGGTACCCGGTCATTTGGTCGACAGACATTTGGTCGACAGTCCTTTGGTCGACAGACATTTGGTCGACAGACGTTTGGTCGACAGACATTTGGTCGACAAAAAATTTGGTCGACAGGACATTTGGTCGACAGACATTTGGTCGACAGGACGTTAGGTCGACAGAACGATTCAAAACGATTTTTAGGAACGATTTTTAGGGTTAGGGTTACTTAACTAACCTTAACCCTAACCTAACCCTAACCCTAAAATGAATCGTTCTGTCGACCTAACGTCCTGTCGACCAAATGTCTGTCGACCAAATGCCTGTCGACCAAATGTCTTGTCGACCAAATGTCTGTCGACCAAACGTCCTGTCGACCAAATATCTGTCGACCAAATGAGTGTCGACCAAAGACCATACACCGAAGATTCGATATTCATTGCCGCTGTTGCGATTCTATTCGTGCATAACTTACAAAATTTTTTGTCCCTTTACAGTATATTATGTTCGATTTTTCGTCATGTTGATGAAAACAGTTCGTGCTGCATGGCATGGGGCAGAGCTATTCAAGAAAAAAAATTATCGTTATCGGACATTATCGGCGATAACTTTATCGTTTATCGTTATCGCTTAACTTTTTTTGATTTATCGTTTATCGTTATCGCTTTAGGCATTTTTCGTTTATGGTTTATCGTTATCGCTTAACTGAAAAATGAGTTATCGCGCCCAACACTGGCTCCAGCAAGGATAGTACTTAAGCAACAAAGGGGCTTCTCGATTTGAGGTGTTTCTTTATTACCGATCTGGTGATGTAGCTGTAGAGCGCGTGGTGTGGCTCCAGTGACCGGCAAGCCAGGGAGAGTGTGGCAGCTTTGCAGAGAAGCTCAGAAAGGCCAATGCCTGAAAGAACTGGTAAAAAATCAGTAGGTGTAGGTTTCAGGCATCCCGATACAATACTCAAGGCGTCGTTGATGGGTTTGTCGAGCAGGTGAGTATGAGCACTACGACACCATACAGGGGTACAGTACTCCGCGGTGGAATAGACAAGAGCCAGTGTTGTGGTGCACAGAGTTGTTGCTGTCGCACCCCAGCTCGTACCTGCCAGTCGACGAATAAGAGCAACGCGTGATGTCACTTTCTTGCAGAGTGATTCCAAGTGGTGTCGGTACGTGAGAGTTCTATCCAAACTAACACCGAGGTAGACTGGTGTGGGGTTAAAGGGCAGGACGTTTCCATCGATATTGATGTTCAGCTCACGCTTTGTTTCATTGTTGTTTAGATGGAAAGCGGTCGACACCGTTATAGATTTACTGAGCTTGAGTTTCCATTTGAGGAGGTAGTCTGACATCTTAGCCATATCTTGAGTTAAGGTCGTTTTCAGTGGGGACCATTCCGAAGCATTATGCACCATAGCCAGGTCGTCAGCATAGGCATACAGCTTAGATGTTGTTGGTGGAAGGTCATGGATGTAAACATTAAAAAGGAGTGGAGCCAGGACGGATCCCTAGCGAACTCCGTTCTTGAGGCGTCTTGGCCTGCGGTTATAGACAAGCTCCATAATCATTCTGACCATGTGCCGGTCGGGAAGAAGGTGAAGAAGTTTGCAAGCGAGGCCGCGGTGCCACACTGTGTCATATGCTGCAGTGACATCAATGAACACGGCACCAGTCTTTTTCTTTTCCTCAAAACAATCCTCTATGTCTTGGCTCATGCGAGTGACCTGTTCTACAGTTGATCGGCCACAGCGAAAACCTGCTTGCTCTGGTGATAAGAATGGGTCGATGATTTTATCGACTCGGGTGTGGATGAGCCGTTTGAGGATTTTATAGGTGATGCATAAAAGTGAGATAGGACGGTTGCTTCTAGTGTCATCCAGGGGCTTGTTAGGCTTTGGTATGGCTATGACGTCAGCTCGTCTCCAGGTTCTGCGTAATTTTAGGTGGCGTAGGCAGGAGGAGAGGAAAGCGTGCAGGAAAGATTTTAGTGCTTTACCGGCGTGGAAGATGAACTCTGGGCATATATGGTCTGGGCCCGGTGCTTTGCCTGGCTTTAGGAGGTTTAGAGCATGCTGGAGTTCTTCAAGGGTGAAGTCTCGGGATATGTTTTGCTCAGGTGATGTTGGAATCTACCACAGTTCAGACACTTTCTTAGCCACTTGGCGAGCCTTACTTTCATCCCCTAAGGGGTATACCCCATTGTTCACAAGTTGTGATGCAATGTAGTTGGCTGTAATGGGGCGTTCTCCAAGCGGTTGTCTGGACCTGCCAGTTAGCCTGTTAATCGTGAACCATGCTTTACGGCTTGAGTGGGTGAAGTCGATGTATTGGACCGTCTCTTCCCATCGCTATCAAGCCTTGTGATCAGTTTGCTGGCAGCTAAGTGAGATGCGTTTCCAATGGAGGCTTGTGTGGTGCGGAAGAGTGTTTCACATTCTTTATCCCAGCACGATATGTAGTTTTCTGCAGCCACGAGGAATGCACTTTCTTGCAGCGTAGATGGTTAAGTCGCAGAAGTCCTGGTAGGCTTTATCCGCGTTAGTAGCGTTTGGGGGAGGAAGCTCCATAGTAAACTGGTTGGTAATTGTGACGTAGCGCTTCCAAGCAGCCTTGCGAAAGTTCCATCGCTTCACTGGCTTGCTCGTTATTGGTGTAACATAAACACGGACGTTCCTCCGCTCAAAGGTGCATCAAAACCATTTTTTAGTAATGGCAATGTTCCATCAAATTTAATATGGAGCATTTTCGTCTGAAGTATTTTGCATTCAGCAAACGAAGGACTAAAAGAATTTCAAACTATGCATAAAAGCGGTTGATCACAAAAACTCTATACGTGATCGATCTTGCAGTCTTGCACCAATAACTTTAAAGCCCTTAAGAAGATGTGAATCTACTTGCCAAAAGTGAACAGCTTTTCCGTTTATTATTTGAAAATGATCCAATAAAATCAATAACACTTTGAATATTTTTTGCAGAAAGCGATTTACATTCACAGGAAATGTAGTATGTAGCACTAAGCAGTCAAGAGCATTTTTGTTTTATATTGTTAAAAATATCATTAGAGTGAGTCATCAATATATTTGTCATCATAAAATAATTCAAAATTCACAGAACACTCCAAACTGCTCCCAGATATGCGATATACGCACCTTCATTCAATTTTTTTGTTACAATGCCATAATGCTGCTGCATTTTTGTCGATTCAACTAATGAGTGCGTTGCGTCTTGAAACGAATTTTGCCAGATATATATTCAATAATAGTCAAAGATGGAATGAAATTTTATGTATGCACTGTGTAATATGAACAATACGTAGGCTACACCTCATTTACTTTCTAATTTCCTGCTTAGTTAATTTTTCAAATCTAAAAAGTAGCCTAACATATGATGTCATATTATGCCACGTTTCAATTTACCCCTTTTTGAAGTGTGTCAAAGCGAAGGTCCTATGTCTTTTAAGGGTGTCACTAAAATTTACAAAGTGTAATCCGTTTTGTTTGGATATTTGTATAAAGGAGTACAAGTCTGGTCTTCCTGCGGCTTTGATGCTGTTATTGACGAGGACCTGCGAAGTCAGAGTTCAAACATTGATAAGAAAAAACTTACAGGTCGTACAAAGTTTTGTAATGATACATAACAAAATAAATAATTTAGAGTTTAAAATAAAACCAAGACAAAACAATGTTGAAGTAAAATCAAAAATTCGTTTTGAAAGGGTTTCCTTTCGAACAGTTTCACTCCACTCAAGCATCATGAATAAAGATGAAAACCATCCAATAATATATAGCTTTGCTGGCAATGGACTTACCTGCTTTATGGCTTCCATAGTGTTCAAAGAAACAGCATCCCTAGAACCCAGTCTCACTGATATTATTGGTTGATTCATTTGTAAACTCCATTTTTTTAGCACTCTTTCCGGGTTCTTTCCGAGGTATGGAAGTATACCCAAAAATGGAAAACCTCTGTACCCAGGAGGAAAATTAGGATGAGCTGGTCTCCACCAATGGTAAAGCACAGCAGCAAATATTGCAAAAACAGACCAATTGGTAAAGTTGTTTAAGATTAATGACAATGAAGGTAATTCAAGCATTGTATTAAGTTACAATCTAACTTTATCTACACTGAAAATTAAAATTGTATTAAATAAGATTGCTCCAACAATGCAATGAACTGAAGTAAAGGCTACATATTAGGGGCGTCTAAACGTTTTTCCAGACGGACCACATTTGATAATGCGGAAGGGCCAGAGGGCCAACAAAGTCTGATAATTTGGTTTTGCAGAAAAACAATTGCCTATGTATACCGTAATATTGTGTCACGTAATGTCATTTTTACGCTACAAAGGAATATGCAGGTTTAAGTATTTTGTTGCACATATATCACAGATCACAGTATATGATAAGTTAGATTATGTACTACCCTAAGTTATCTGCGTTTTATTAGAAATTGAAACATCCAACAACTTTATAAAATACAGGTAAGTTAATGTAAAGTATGAAACTGACGTCCTGATTTCAACACACGGGTCAAGTCTGGTTAGGGGTAGACAAGCGTGAAACATCACAAAAGCAGAAGATGCTCAGTTTTGATCTCAAGCGGTTAGGGCTTAATGTGATAACGGAGAACGTCTGCTCACACAAATATGTTGAGCCAAACAAACTCAACATTTTCATTGCAAACGTTTGCATTTTGGTTTGTGTTTTGCAGCTCAATTAGCTTCAAGTGGCTGGAGTCCCATCAGGGTTCAAGCAAAAGGGAGAAGTAAATAACAATAAGTCTTTATCAATTGCGGCCGAATCCCTAAAACGGTCGTTCAAGTCGCTAGCGAGAGATACGAGGATTGTTTAATATATTTTTGTGTCAACACACCCACTGCCAACAGAGATATCTCGCAAAGCTTGAAAATGTCTTGTACAAAGCTACGTTTGTAACAAAATGTGTCTGCTATTTTCAATTGTTTGTTAAAAGATGCAAGTTGTTGATTTCTGTATGTCTGTGGACCACAAAAAATAACACATTGTGTAACAACCGGCGCGTGCCATACAAAAAACGTATCACAGCAGGATTTGGCCAGTAAACTGGACTTTGGAAACCCCTGGCCTATAATATAAATTTAAACGTTTTCTGCAATACTCTACGCCAGTGTATTTTTTATTTCAGGGCGCACCTGCAAATCTCAGAAAACGTAATGTCACACAAGTCAAACCAAGCTATAGTGCGAAATTGTTTTTGGGTACAGGCTACCGGTATTTCTCTTCAATTACTTGCAACTTTTCATTACATAGGCCTCCTAGTTGCATTATCTTTAAAGTACTGTATGCTCAATGAGATAAGCCAAACAAGAAAGCATAAATTTTTATAAGAAATAAACCCTTTATCAGTGACGATCGGTGAGGGAAAGCAAGGAAAGTAGTGCTTACCTGAGCGAAAACTATGCAAAATATAATGACTGAATTCTAGGTTTAACTTCTTATTATTTTTATCACGTCTATTTTAACTTGAAAATTACTGTATTCGTGACTAGAATTACTCGTAACGCTTGTGAGTAGTCTAAGTCCTCACCAAACCGCATGTCTTGCCTATAAATGCCAATTAACGCAAACGCTTCTGTCAGAAACAACCACTGAAGCTCCAGGGAAGCAACTATCAAAGTTGCTTTCCCAGGTTCAAAAATGTCAAAAAACGCCTTCGTTTTATCCAATCATCACTCGTTTTGCAAAACGTCACCAGCTGCTTAGCCAATCAGATGTGTTATGTTTATGGTATGGTGAGACTTGCTTTCCCAGTGACGTCAATGCGTACATTCGCTAGACCGGCTAGACTAACTCGTCAGAATGGTCTCTCGTCACGGTACACAGCAGAGCATCATAATGCCAAAAAGCTTGTTGCTGTTTTTTGATGTCTCCTCGCCATGTACTTTAGCCTACTAGCTTTCATAGTCATGCCTTTGCCCTTTTTACAGCGTTGATATAACGTTACTTCGCCAATGAACGTTCAGGTGCGGATGCAATATTTAGTTCGTTAAGCTTCTATACGCAGGAGACAAACTTATCCAGCTTTTTGTACAAATTGCTTGCGGTTGTAATGTTTAGGCCTAAGTGTTAGTTTTTGTAGTATAGGCCTAACTGAATATCTGAGAATGAACATTCATGACGAATTAAACAGGGCTTGAATTCATGACGAATTTAGACAACTATTATTCCATGTCTAACACAGGATTTTGGTCCTGCAACGTTAAAATTAAGACTGTTTATGACTTCTAAACATTAAATGGATGTATGATCACGACATAGGCGAAGCACAATTTGACAGATTTTTATTTTTGATTTGTTTTTGAAATGCTCTCAGAGCGCACCAAATTGGAAGTGTTTTTCAAAAATTTCAGGGGGAGGCCCCCCAGACCCCCCGCTGGAGGTGTTGCCTTTGGCAACACGCCTTCGGGCTTCGCCCGACGGTTATGTCCTTCGTTCCTACTACCTTGCTGCAGCATATTTCCAAGTTGCTTTCCCAACGGTTTAAGCCACCGAACGTCACTGGCCTTTATATGGTAATATTTTTAAATTATAAAAATACACATTGCGCAACCTTTGGTTGAAAAAAAGTTGGTTCAGGTAAAAAAAATCGCACCAACTATACTGAACTACCTAATACCTATGTCATTGCCTCAGATTTAAAGAGCACATACATTCTATCCTTAATTCTAAACATACTATTATACTGTATGAAACATTGACTAACCTTAATTTTAGTAAAGCAGACAAAACCTCGTTGGTATTGTAATTAGTGCTTGAAAATAAATTGCATTAATTTTCTTCAGCAAAAGACTGAAATGAGCAAAGTTTACGGCCATGTTTGAATAAAAGCCAAGAGCAGTAACGGATTTAAAGAGGCATTTTTGGAGGAGAACCAAAATCACTTAGTCTAAGAAAAAATCTTCGAAATGAAATGAATAGTTTAACAATAGTGGCATAATTAATATTAACCAGTTAAGTGCGTAATTAATTATTCGAAACTCTCCTTACTGTGCGTATTTAATTTGATCACTCGCAGTATTTTTCGTCGCATTATTGCTTGCTATGATATTGGGGAACCCCCATGACGCAGCACAATACGCTTTTGTTCAATTTCCTTTTTGTGTCTATTACTTTACCTTTTCATCGACTATCCTGCTGGACTATTGTTTTCTGGTGTAATCGCATTACTCTCAAGTGATTATACCTTTCACCATTGTGAAATTATTCAACTAGTTGTTTATTATGAAGAAAAAAATACATCAGTTCACAGAACAGAATAATTTCTAAGCATTTAGGCCTATAGGACACCAAACAGAGTACACGTAAGTTTAGTTTGGAAATAGTCAAACTGTATCATTTTCTGACGCTTGATTTAACATTAGCAGCGACACAAAACCCTATTGTTTTGTTGACTATATGTTACAAAATATATTTTCGACCATAACAAAATATTTCTGAAACTGCTTGCAAAATTGCATCAAAATGACTTCACACTGACTGAACGCGCTTGATGTGGTTCGAATTGTATACAGCGGAGGGAAGCCATTTCAGAAAAAAAAACATTTAGGATGAAATCTTTTTATTCCTGCAATTGTGGTTATATTGTAGGTGAATGCAGAAGCTACCTAATATTGTAATAGAGTGATTTAAGGATTAATGATTTCCGTCAGGCTACAATCGTTATTGTAGTGTAAACAATGCATCTATGTTTCTTCACACTTCATAATTGCGGCTTCCAGACAAAGCGAATAGAGGAAAGCGAAATTAAAAGCGCCATGAATAGCTGCGATCACGAAAACGACAAATTGTGGTCTTATGCACAGCAAGAGCGACTGTCTCGGACGACAATTGTCGTCATACGCACTTAACAGGTTAAAAAATGATCATGGTGGTCTGATGCTTACCTTGGCAGCATAAAACTTTGACAACTTTTGCCACGTTTTGATCGCTTTTTGAATATTTTTTTACTCCAAAAATGCTTTTTGTTTAAGACGCATACTTTAAAGGCCTATTTAACCATAACCTTCAATCAAACCTAGGCTTTTAAAAACCAAAAAATGAACTGAAACTTCGAAATATTTTAACTTCTTTAGTGACAAACCAAGTACTGTAGGTTAACAATATTTCTACAATAATCTATTTTTTGACAATGTTTTAAATAGCCAAACTTGTACAAATTTGAGGAAGGCTGAGGGCAAAATTTTCCCATTTGCTAATAATTTGAATCTAAATGACAAAAAAATACATCAGGAGAAAAATGGTTGAAACGCCTGCTATGCTCTTCGCACAAACACAAATGTTCGTGATTCGTAAGCTGTTGGTGTTTAACCCTATTTCCTGTAACGTTTTTAGGGCAGTTGACCTGCTAATGGGTAAGTCGGTGCGACTCTAGCACTTTGAGCTCATGTAACTCAAAAACTACGCAAGATATAGATCAATCATGGTGCAGATAATTTATCTGACAACACAGCGTCGAAAATATTTTGCAATTTATCCAAAAGTGCAACTTGAATAATCAAATAATTTGATGATTTGTCATATTTGTTTATTGACTTGAGAAATTGGTTCTTAATTACCTTATAACTGAGTGTGAAGAGCCAATTCTCTTGTGTTCGATTTTAATATTTTACGCGTGGACGTCGTCCACACTTCACGCAATAAAATCGTAATTGATGCCCGACTTGCCTTTGCTCGTTGTTTTGCCGGAGGCATTCCAAAAAATTTTTGCTATGACTCAACATTTGCAGAGAATGAGATCAAACCAACGCAAAAAAGGACTGTTTCAAGTTATTTTTGAGCCACGTGTTATAGTCTACACTTTTCAAACGTACTATCGTTACTTGATATTAGAACTAAATTAAGCAATGAGCTTTAGTAAACATTTTATTTGTGCCCATTATCTTTAGTTCAGTTTTCTTTTCAAACTCACACAGTCTAATTTGGTGAAACATGATCAAGAAACACTTTGTATTTTGTAGCACATCCAAGCGAGCTTATTCAGTCACTCATAGCATTATTTCAACGTCTAGAGACGTTGAATCGATGTGAAAAGTACCAAGCTATTTCTTACTCATTAGAAGATTTCTTTCCCTTTAGATTTTGAAATAGCATATTAGATGCAGTTTGCAGTTGACGGCGTGACTGCAAAAGCCAATCGTTAGTATTAGATACACACTTAAAAACAAAAAGGCGCACACATTACTGCTGATTGATAGACTACGTCATAATACACCATAAAGATGTTTTTCCAAACCAAAAACCCAGAAAATTAATTTTGTTTTATATCAGTTCAGACGTTTGCAGACGTTAAACCAATGACAAAAAGTGATTTGCTGATTCGGAACAAAGTGATTGCTGTTCCCAATGTTCAAACATTTCGATAAATAGGAATCAAGTTTTAGCCACAGCTTTCTGGTACACTTGAAGTAAGTTATCGACATTACTGGGTAGGCTCACACTAAAGCTGCTTTGTGTAAAGTGTTGCTTGTGAAAAGTCGAAGAAGAAACGTAAAAATGCACTACATTTACAAAGTATTAGGCTATATTCTTGAATAAACCACAGTTTTGAAAAAAAAGGTTACTTTTAATAGAAACTATAATTGATATCATAGCGAAGGATTAAAAAGCTGTGAAAATCAACTCGAGCACTTTTTTGTTATATAATGTTATCATTTTTCATTATGCTAACCTAGATAAATCTCAATATACTTACTTTTGCTTGTTTTTAATTAGTTTTAGGAGACAAGAAAAGCGTTCCGTATAAAAATTAATTCAATTCAACATATTTTCCTTGTTTCGTCAGATATTTATTTTGTGCAGCAATGCTTTACAAAAGTATACTGAGTAGTGAGTATGGTATTTAGATGCAATAAGAGAATGCAACTTTTCTGTTGATGGCGTTGCTACAAAACCCAATCTTTTGTCACGAAAATATATTTGAAAACAAAAAAGTACCAGAACTGCTGACTGATAGATTACGTTACGATACGTTGCAAAAATGAGGTATTGATTTCAGATTCTTTTAAGCCAACAAACAACTCTGCTCCAAATGACATACATAAGCATCAAAATTTTTGGAAAAAAAATATATAGGCCTACACCGTTTTGAAGCAAGCTTTTGTGAAAATAAGCTTTTAAAGACCAACATTTGAATAAAAGGTTTGAATATATTGAGTTAATCTTAATAATGTTTCAGCTGAGATATATCAAAACTTTGGATCCTCGTAGAGAAAAAATAATTTTGTATCTCTCAAACAACTGCAAAATTACCATTTAGGTAAAGACTCAGTACTGATACAATATGTGCAATGCTTGTCAAACCACAACAATGTAGCTGCGCGTGTTTTTTCACAAAACCAGAGCAGTTTATAGCCGATATCAACTTCTTTTCAGTATCTTTCAATCGCTCGTTTTTATAAAACATTTCAACAACATCCATAAATATTTGTGTGAATATGAATGTGTGTATCGGTACATGCAGAAGTTTATTGGTAGGTGAAGAACTCGCTCCTTGTTGCTTTCCAATAAGAAATCAACAAAAAGTTCATCATTTATCAGCATCAGTAGGTTTGTTTTATTCGATAAACCGAGTTTCGTCAAGAATTTTCCTACTTTTCTTTGTTAGATGTTGGAAACAGAATGTATTGGCTATAGAAAGCAATGTAAAATGACATCTTTTTCAACATGGCCCATAGTATGCTCTCTGATAATTTTAAAGAAACTCAGATGTAATTAAAAGATTCATCAAAGCAACTCAAAACTCGAGTTTGCAAACAAAAGGCAGAATCATTACGATTGAATGCTTTACAACAAAGCGAACTCGTGAGATATCTGCATCGCAGTTCCACGTACGGTGGCGCTCGGTAATTCGATTAAACCCTTATACAGTAATTTGAAAACAAAAGAACTAGCTAGTAACAAGTTAAAATATCAGAGTATATTATGGAAAGCATGTCATATCTCTAAAACTATAGACAAAAGCAACGTCATTTTAAGCGGAATAAATACTTAGGCTAAATAATTTTTAGAAAATTTCAAAGATGTTGATCGCGTAGATCTTAGGTGATATTGCTTTGAAAACTACCAAGCCCTCACTGACCCTCCCCATAGGACAAACGGTTAAATATTTCGTTCGGAAAGCTTTGTGCAACTATTTTGAAACATTGAAACACAAAGATTTTACTTTTTGCAAAATGCTTTGCAAACAGTTAAAATTTCACAAATAAAAAAAGGATTTAAGTGTTTTTGTTTTTTTAAGTGAACAAAATCTTCGTGTTCGTCTGTAAGTTTTGTTTTTGTATTTGGAGTGCAAAAGTTTGTTCACGAATAAAAATTGTCATACAATACTAGCAAAAAGTTATAATATACTACATTTAAATCAATGACTGCAATTAGCATTAAATGGTCTATTCAAAAACAAGCATATCTTCTAAAACTTACTAAAAAGCATTGTAAAAATTTGCAGTTATTTTCAACTAACTTAGTAATCAAACAAGTTATAGAAACACAAAAAGTGTCCTGAAAATGGCTTTCAAAAACATAAATAAAATGTTTGACATGTTTGTTTGATACCGAAAATAAAAAATAGATGAATAATAGACATCCTACCGATTTGTCTTGTCGGTCACTACGTTTCTAACTTTTGTTTATTTCTGGTATTTCTACATCTTCAAATCTCTCTCCATGAAAAAAGCCATAAAGTGCCATTACAAATATGATCATTGATCATATAGCTAATCTTGCCTGCTTGGATATCCTAAAAACTGCAATAAAGTCAAGCAAACCTACTCAATTGGGTCTAGCTTAACTTTACATGTAAAAAATCTTCGTGAAAGTTGCAAAAGGTCTTGACAATTTGTGAAAATCCACAAAAAGTAGCCTACTCTTTCTAGGAAAATTAAAGAAATTGTGACACACATAAAGTCTTCGTTTGAACAAAGTGATTTTTCACGAACAAAAGAAAATATTCGTACTAAGAAAAATATATTCTTACAAATATCCATAAGTTTTATTTGTAACGAAAACCATAGTATACCAAATTGCCGAATCACGAATATTCGTGTTCATACGAAGAGCATATAGCATGTAGATACTAAATTCATGTTCTGAAAACGTTTCAAAAATTATACTGTTTTCATCTTCAGTGCTGTTGAATAATTTAAGTGTATTCGTGTATAAACTTTTGCTGAACATGCGTTTAGTATTTACATTTTAGATTCTTTACTTTTTGATTAAAATAACATTAGGTCACAGTTTGTGAAGGACCAACAATCAAACTTTTTTCGCTCTTCGGGATTCTTCTACTGATTTAGAACACTCGGGCCCTTGTGCTGTCGATTAGATTAATGCAGGCCTGATCCTGATGTGTTTGAGAAAGTGATAATTTTTTTGAACAATTGAAGAAAAAATTCAGTTGAGTGCACTGACTCAGTATTACGACCACTTGCCAAACTATTACGCTATGTGACTCATGTTTACCGGAACCGGAAGCCTACCGCTAGAGGTTTAAAACAAATCAAATTATGACTTAGCAGAATGCACTGACTTAACCAATTAACCATCGCCGACCAAAAAAATATTGACAACTTCTATGACTCATGTTACACTGCAAAAAGCTTTTAAATAGATTAAATTTTAACTAACAGCTTTTTTTACTCTCAACTTTTTTTACTCTTTAACCAGCCCTGCGTCAACAGCCTCTACAAGTAGCCTATGCGAAACTACCAGGAATAACCTATCAAGGCTTTGTCAGTCCGAGAATAAAGATTCAAAACCAAACCAACCAACCAACCAACCAACCAACCAACTTGTTTTGAAATGGTGCAGTCCTGGAGCAGCCTGCCTAATTGATATTACCAGGATATGAGATGAAATGGAATGGTAGAAGTTTTTTTTTTCCATCTTCAATTTTAAGATTTTTTTGCATCCCATTTCCATTTCATCATACAAATCCGTTCCATTTCTAAACTTTCTTTCATCTTCCATTCCATCTTTCATCTACAAATTTTTTGATTGCTGCATTGTAGGGCGTAGACGTTTGTACCACTAGTATGCCACCGACAATAGGCTAAACTTAAACTAAACATTTTACAACAGTACTTTTCTGAGGATATCTGTGGTCTTGTTACGGTACAACTTAAACACTTCTTTACAGGGAGTGCAGCGATATGGAATGCGTTGGAGTGACTGTTTTCTGTGTTCAATTCATGTGAAACATAGAGAATCTTAGAGATAACTGTTTATTTTTTAAATAACTCCAAATGCATCGCCAATGTGTTTTTGCAAATTAGTCGAGGATAAAGGAGCGACTACGTTTATGTGTTTCGTTTTCGCTGTGATTTCTCCAGTTTGTGTTTGCTGTTTGCAGCGGGCAAGCATACAGTAGGCTACTGTACAGTAGGCCTACTCTCTCTAGTCTCTTCTATCGCTTACGTTTTATTAATATATGTGGGGACGACTTGTCTCAGATAAACCCATTTTTTCGGTGCCTCCATCAAGGTGTAGCTTCGATATGAATAAAAGTTAGGCTATATTTTGATATAACCTACCAGTTTCATCTCGAAATTTTTTCAAATGTACCGTACCGGTATGTGAAAACTATACTGAAATAAACTTGATTGTTTGATTTAATATTACCGCTAGCGCTTCAGATTTTAAATCGCTCTGAATGCTGCCACATAATGTTACCTATTGTTTCTCAAACTGTTTGTTTGATTGTTTACCTGGAGTCACAGAAATAGAATTATTCAAGAGCTATGTAGGGCGTAGGCATTTACAGTATATGAGTGGACTGAAATTATACTGCATAAGAGCAGTGGCGTAGCCTACGCAGGATTTTCTCAAGTAGGGGGGGAGGCATTCGAAGAATTTTTGGGATCAAAAGGAAAAACGAATTGAAAAAATGCCCATTTGCTAATAATAACCAGTATAAGATAAGATAAGCCTACCATACTCAATTTGCATTGACGATAATTTTTTTAGTTATGCAGCAACTCGCTCACTCATTTTGATAGATTTTGCATTGAAAAAAAAAATGCAATGTCGCATAGGCCTATACGCAGACTTTTTTTACTGGGAGCGGTCAATATAACTTAACATTCTTTTTTTATCAAGAGTAGCCTAATGCTACTTTATAGTCTGATCAAAGTTTAAGGTAGACGAAGCTATCTGTTGATGAAATACAAACTCTCACGATCTTTGTGTATGTCACTGTGCTTTTAGATTGAACTAAGTTATTAGATATGTGAATATGAAAAGAATGATATAGTAGTCCTAAACGGATAAGTAAAAACTGTAATAGTTCGATGGTCTTCAGATCAAAGCATAAAACGAACCTCTCCATGAAAGTTTAAATATTGTATACAATTAATTTATCACGGTACTTTAAACAAAAATTATCTCACTCTGACCATATACAACAAAAAAGAAAGCCTAACCCTGCAGGGCCATGGAAGTACCATTTAATCTTTTCCTCCAAAATTCACTAACTTAGTGGTCTTCTACTTTTTAGTAAAGGAGCCTAAAATGTTTTTCAAACCATAGGTTGTGGATTCGCATCAGAAATATCAGACCGATTCCACAACCTGTTGGGACTTCATCTTTGACTACATGACAATGCAAAGGGCTATTGGAGTTTAACTAAACGATTTTCATCTTGATCATTTTTAGCCTGTGGAAGCAACACAGCTAAGTGAAGGCATTTCCCATTTTCTTGTCAATCCAGTCGGTCGCGTGTTTCTTTATACCAGTTTGTTGTTCCATATTGTACAAAAACTAAGGGAAAGAATGACGCAGTGTTTGTCTTAAAAAAAAAAAAACAGAAAAAAACGTTGAGTTGAATGCAAAACACTCCACTTCAACACGGTAGTTACAAAAGATTTGGCAACTTGAAGTTTCCTTCCGTATGCAAGCCCCCTCTCACACCTCTAAAAGTTTTTTTAATTAAAAAATCATCTTGAATACAAAAGTAGACTATACGCTGGAAAATCTTTGTCAACGATTCTGGATGCCATAATTGAACAATTTAGGGTGGTCCCGAAATGTATGGGAAAATTTTTTTTATTCGAAACATTCCGACCACCCTACAATTTTTTTACATAGGCTAAAAGAAGGTAACAAGCTAAATTTCAGAAAAATTGGTTAATATTTGGAGGTGCCACACGAGGTTGCAAATCGGGTTAAGGGGGCTTATTTCAGTATTTCGATTTAATACGATTCCCTAATGATTCGAAATATTTTTTTTGGTACTGCCGATTCGAAATTAAAATTCCCCAATGCAGAATTTTTCTCTTCAAGCAAATTCTTGTTACACCCAAATCAATGAGTATTGCGTAATTTCTTCGATGGCTAGAATTTGAAAGCGAAGCCAAGAACTTGCAAGATAGCAAGCATAGCGAACAAGTTGCAGTTCTAAATTGAATATGCTACTTTTATGAAAATGAAGAGGCAGGAGGAGTTTATAGACTGACAGAAGGTTAACTTTCATGCACTAAGGGGTCCTTAAATGATGAGCGCTGATCGTAGTGTACTTTGTGAACGTTTTTCTTTCTATGTTTTTCAGATGGCTAGCAACAGTAATAATAGTAGTAGGCCTATCGGTGGTGCAAAGCCCAAAACCAGAGAGGACAATTATGTTTGGTTGATTGGTCCCACTTCCAAGGAACTGTCTGGGAGAAAGCTTCCTTCTGCTAGGGAAGTCCTTAGCGTGTTCTTCCATCTCCACAAGATTGAGAAGGTAACCATCAAAGAAAGTTGCAAAGAAGTTATCAAATTGTGTACCGGTATTCCATTCTGGGAGAGAGCCAGGATTATAACATGCACAGAAATACATGCAAGAGAAAGACTGGAAAAGTTATTTCTGCAATGGAAAGGACTCCAGAAGGCGGCTTTAAGGAGAACAGATACACAGATGAAGAAAGAAGAAAAGTTCAGTGCCGATCTTGACAAACTGTTTGACATAGCACACGCGAAAGCACTGAATCTGACTACTATTGAAGAAGACCGTGCTTTTCTGATGGCACAAAGAGATGGACGAAGAGGTTTCCTAGATTCAGTTGATCACGAACTTGCTGCGAAAGAAGCAGGAACTGTCAAGCGGAAACAAGAGGAGCAAGCTCGAGCTGAAAAGGCAAAAGTATCATCTTCTGCAGTGCAAGCATGTTATCAAGAAGATATCTCAACATCGTCATCAGAGTCTGAAAATACTGAACAGTGTGAACAGTCCAGTTCTTCAGAACTGCAGACACCAAAAAAACGGAAATGTACAATTACAGCTAGAGCGAAGAATGTGATCTCTCCAGGACTAGCACAAGCTCTGGACCGAACCAAAGTCAGTGACAGAGCAGCTGTTCATATCATTGCTGCAACAGCTCAAAGTTTGGGCCACGATGTGGATGAATTGGCCATTAATCGAAAAACTATCCGTCAGTCAAGAAGGTCACTAAGACAAGAAGCTGCTATTTCCAGTAAGGACAATTTCAGTCTTGACATTCTTGACCCGGGAGTTAAGGTTGTTGTGCATTGAGATGGAAAGCTAATCCCAGACACAGCAGGGTGTCTGGACAAATACGATAGGTTACCAGTGATTGTATCGTATGATGGTACACAAAAGTTGCTTGCTGTACCAAAGTTGACAAGTGGATCTGGACAATCGATGGCTTTGGCAGTCAAAGAAGTCCTGAATGATTGGGTACTAGAAGACAATGTTGTAGCAATGAGTTTTGATACAACTAGCAGCAACACAGGAAAAAGGAATGGAGCATGTCATCTTCTTGAGGTCCAGCTAGAGAAAGAACTTCTATGGTTGCCGTGTCGGCACCATATATTTGAACTAGTGATAGGTGCAGTATTCAACAATGCAATGGGACCGTCATCAGGGCCTGACATCGAGATTTTCAAGCAGTTTCAAGCGCGCTGGCCACATCTCAAGCAAGATGATTATGAAACCGCAGCAAGTGAACCTTCAGTGGAGATTTATATCGCACTAGAACGTGATTCCTTGTTGATGTCTGCAAAGAAATATCTATGCAAACAACAACCAAGAGAAGATTACAGAGAATTTCTGGAATTGATCATCCTCTTCTTTGGTGAATTGCCAGATCAGGGTGTTTTGGTTATCAGAAAGCCCGGAGCTTTCCACACAGCACGGTGGATGAGTAAGGTCCTTTATTCTCTCAAGATTTGGATGTTCCGGGCACAAGTAAAGCTGACAGCAAAGCAAAAGAAAGGTTGAAAAGAAGTTGTTCTGTTCGCAGTGTTGGTGTATTTCAGAGCCTGGTTTGATGCACCGGTAGCAGTTTCAGCACCAGCCAATGACCTGGCCTTCTTGAAGAATTTGAAAGCTTATGCCTCCATCAACAGCAGTGTCTCCAAAGTGACATGCAGAAAATTCCTCAACCATCTTTGGTACCTGAGTGAAGAAGTTGTGGCATTTGCATTCTTTGATGATGGTGTTGCTGAAGAGAGGAAGCAAAGAATGGTTAAGAACCTTAAAAAGCCTGGAAAGAGTAGTCGTGCCGTGAAAGCCAGCTTGAAGATGGAAGAAATTGAAGCAAGTGAGATAGAAGACTTTGTTTCAGTAAAATCTATGCAGTTCTTCAAAGCTTTGAATTTGTCGACAGATTTCCTGTCAAATGATGGTTGGCTGTCAAATGATGGTTACATTGCAGGAAAATAGAAAGCAGCACAGTTTCGAGTGCTTAACGACACAGCTGAGAGAGAAGTGGCTCTAATTTAGGAGTATATCCATGATATCCAACAAAGGATGAGAAACAAAGACAATGCCTCCTTCAAGTGATGGCAGATCACCGCAAGAACTTTCCAGATGCAACAAAAAGAACTGTTGTTGCTGGGCTAAAAAACTTGGTTAAAGCTGGCCCAATGCCCATGAAATAAACAGTTGTTAAGGTCGTGATGACATTACAGTATAACATAGTACAGAAGGGTTTAGAAACAGTTAATAAGCCACACTATTTTATATTGTGTCTTGAGAGGAAAATTAAATGGCTTTGTGGCACCTCTAAACATTGTTCAATTTTAACCAAATTTTGCACGTTAACTTCTTTTAGGCAATGTAAAAAAAAGGTGAGGTGGTTGTAACAAAATTCTAAAACGGTACCACCCTATTGAACATCTTCGTTGTTTCACGAGCATTTAATTTTTGACAAGGTTTATGCTACCAACCGTTGAAACACATTTTCCAAGAAAGCGAGAGAATAGTATTATTTCTTCTGTAAACTCCAACAAAATAGCATAGGTTTACATGTTTTGCTGATTTAAAATAGTAATTCCAAATGATGATCAACCATATATGTATGAAATATTGAGTTTTTGCAGCAGTATTGTCACATTTCTTATTTAAAATTGTCAAAAAGCGCTGCATCATCCAAATATGAATATGGGTTGGCCCCTACACAGAGATGTGGACGCAGTAACCAAAGTTTTGGAAGCAGTGAAATAGGGCCTTGCGTGTTTTAGGCTATTGAATATCAAGCTTCTGTAGCAATATTCACAACTTTATTTCATTTCAAATAACCCAAAACACATTCAATAAACCGAAATGAGTGGGCCCCTTAACAGCTGTGCCCCCTTCAACCGGGGAATATGAAGAGCGATTAATATGGCCTTGCTATCCACGACCACTCTTGAAAAAAAAACATGTTTGCACTACACAATCACCACAACCATAAAAAAATCAACATTTTTTCAAGGGAGAGCATGGCATAATTCCCCCTCCCCTGCGTACGCCACTGCTCACAAAGATGCCATGTTGTCAACTTCTCGTGTTTGAACAACTGTCTGGGCAACAGTCGCGTTGGTTCAATCATGGTTCAATACCCTACAAACCGATAATTGAATTATTTCAGTTTAAAAAACCTAGGTAGGCCTAATCAAACGGCAACTTTTACTCAAGATCATTTACAATTCTTTTTATGTACGAATACCGTGCTAGAAAGTCAATGATAGAATTGGGATGGAGTGGAACAATGAAAGACTGTCTTCTATCCTATCATCTATATTTTCCATCCCTTTCCATTTTTAACATTTTCCGTCCCAAAATATGCCTTCTATTCCATCCCATTCCCTGGTTACTCGAAACGTGGTAGTCTACAAGCCATAACGAGAAAACACGCTATGAAATCGAACGAGATTAGGTGGACTACTTTTTAACTTGCGATTAAAAATATGGACAAGGACTACAATACAATACTTTCCCAGCCTGTAAAAAGTACTATTTTTACATTGTCTTGCGACGTCAATGCTATGTGACGTAGCAATTTTTTCTTGTTGGTTCATGACGGATGTATGCCCCTGTTCCCGACAATTTTCACCAAATCAAACGTCATATAAAAACCGTTCAAGTCTACTGAATATTACGTCATGGAAATTCCTAAAGCATGTGCCAAAATTGCACCAGCGTTCATAAGAATTGTGTCAAACCTGTTTGGGCCTGTTTGGGCCTGTTTAAACAGGAAATATTACATCAGCTTTAAACACCTGTTGGAATGACTTCATAATTGTCTTTCATTATTGCGTCACAGTACTGCATACGTGAATTTGAGATATTGCTATCTATTCTGGTCATTCGTAAAATGATTGTTTGAAAGTTGGCCGCACATTTAACTGTTGGCTTAGTGCTTGCTAGCTGGACAAAGGTTCCGTCTTTTATCCAAGTAATCTGTTCTGTAGTGACAGTTTTCAGTGGTGTACGCGTTGCACCCCCTCGTTTTCGGTAGCCGTGGGCTAATTTTTACAGAAATACACTGTTTGAAAAGAAGTTCAAGTGTGTGTTTCTTCGGTCATTATATGCAGACGAAAGGATCCGGGAACTTTAAGTTACAATTTTCCCACGAAGAAATTATGGTTTACCGCTGTGACCATAAAAAATAAAAGACGAAGTTTGTAGTTGGTAGGCTAAGAAGCACTTAGAAGCAAAGAAATAATAAAAGAAGATCTTATTGGTTGGTAGTCTAAAGAAGCAAAGAAAATTAAAGACATTTCTTCTCGGTAGGCAACTGAAGAACTTTAAGCTAAAAAGTAAAGACATTTCTTCTCAGTTTGGTACAGAAGAAAAATAACTTTGACATTTATTGGCAAGAAAGAAGATTAAAGGCAATCCATCTGTGCTTGAAGATTCAAGTGGAAGAATCCAAGCAAGTTTTGTGGACGTTTGGACTTCACATACTCGTACAGCTACGGTATCGTGCATTTAAATTCTTTTTTGTATTTTTACGGTCTTTGCAGTTAAGTTTTTTATAACTACTGTAATTTTGTGTGTTTGTGTAACTTAATTTTTTAATTGTTAAATTTAGCCCTAACATTTAATATGTCTACACTCGGTGGTGACAGGGACTCGACCGCCGTCGACTCGACTGAGTTTAAGCCTGATGATGTTCTTTGCGGTCGGGCAGGCCATTCTGGGGAGGGACCCATTAACGATGAGGCTAAGTCAGTTCGAGAGGCCCGGCATCTTAGACGGGATATTTTGACTCAAATTGGGAAACTTTCTGTAGCCCTAGGTTCTTTGAGTGATAAGCAGGAATTGTTAATTTTTCGATCTAACTTATCTACTTTAGAAGAGGAATTACGGCATTTCCATGCTCTTTTGAGTAAAATTGTTAACTCTGCAATCTTGGCAGAACTTCGTGATAGGGTAGATCCCGAATTTAACTCGTTAAAAAATAACTTCGAACAAAAAGAAAGTGAGTTCTCAGATAGGTTGGATGCTGACATACATCCTGAGGATAGCGCCTCAAATGTAAGCACTAGGATGTCTGAGAGCTCGTCACGGATAGTTGCACAAATTAACCTACAGTTAAGACGAGAGGAGCTCCAGATCCAAGCTGAGGCCGAAGCAAGAGCTGCTGAGGCCATCGCAAGAGCTGAAGCCATACGAGCTGAGGCTGCCGCGAGAGCTGAGGCCGACGCGAGAGCTGCTGAGGCCGCACGAGCAGAGGCTGCCGCGAGAGCTGAGGCCGAAGCGAGAGCTGCTGAGGCCGCCGCGAGAGCCGAAGCTAGAGCTGCTGAGTTCGCACTCAAAGACGCTCAGTTGAGGGCCGAACAACGTAAAGAGGTAGTTTTAGCTGAATATCGTTCTGAGTTGGGCTCCCGGCGTAGCTCTAGGAAGGGCTCTTCTAGGCATTCCAGAAGTGAACATCAATCACAGTTTAATTTACATAACCTTTTCCAGACGCCTGTTCAATCCGTAAGTGGACCTGTACAATCCACATGTTTTCCAGCTGTTTCAGGAGGTCTCGGGGCCGCGGCTAAGGGTCTTCCGAAGGCTGTAGAGCTAAGGTCTGCAAATTACAACCGAACTCCTCCCCCAGAGCGTACAGGTCACGGGGCCGCCATTAGCAGTAATGCTTTGCCCCCTTCAAAGTTTTCTGCGCCGCTAGTTGCTGATCGCCCAGCTACACGTAATTTGGGTGGTTGTGAGAGGCGTATCGTGTCTCCTGATTTTAACGTGTTTGAGGATCGTGATCAGGCTGTGCATGTGACTGAGCCCACTCAGCCCCTTAAGGGATATAGCTTGTCTTCTCCCGCTAAATCGAGTTCTCAACAGCAGGATTGCTTTTTTGAATACCAAAATAGTAGGACGTTCTTCGATAAGGCGGCCTTGATTGGTTACGATGGTAATAATATACCATTTGTCTTCTTTAAAAATCGTGTTATGGCCTTGATGGCAGCTTCGCCCTTTAAGGGAACTCGTTTGACTTTGTTGCAAGCAGCTTGTGTTAGAACAGCTGCACAAACGATTGCTAATTTGGTTTCGGACACTCCTGGCTTGTCAGAGGAAGACAGGATAGAAATGTCGTTAGCTCGCTTGTCCCAACGTTTTGGAGTTCGTGGAGGTCTTTTCGCAGAACCAGAAATTAGAAAGTATCGCTATGGTAGCAAATTGACTTCTATCTCTTCAAGTGATTTGAAAGAGTTTAAAGATGAATTGTCGCAGTGTTTGCTTTACGCGAAAGCTTATGGTCAGCGTGATAAATTAGAAGGACGTTTTGTTTTGGATTTGGCTAAGCGACTCCCGTTTGACGCTAAGCAGCGTTATCTTGACTTTTTAGGTGATCAGTATGGTAGCACTGAGGAACCTACTTTTCAGAGTTTGTTTGATTTTGTAGTACGGGAGGAAACGCGCAAGTCGACTGATTTTAGCATTATGCTAATGGGCGATTCTGGTGAGTCGCAGCATTTTAAAAAGTTTGGCAAAGGAAAATTGCCTTCATGTCCGGTTAGGCAGACGTCGGTAAAACCCCATGATAATGTGATTTCAGGGAGTTCGCAGTACTCGACTGCTGTTGGCGCACCGCGCGGCGGTGTAGCAAGACGTAGTGACATACCGGCATGTTTTTGTTGTTCGTCACGTGGTCAAGTTGAATATCATTTTTTGTCTAACTGTAAAGAATTTTTGCGCTTGACACCTAAAGATCGGAGAGATGTCATTGTGACAGCTGGCAAATGCTTGAATTGTTTGCGCCAGCATATGGTTAGAGACTGTAATCATGCAAACAACTGTCGTAAGTGTGGACCTACCAACGATAGGAAACACTATTTTCTTCTGCATGATTTTTATGTGACGTCACGTGATTCTCTGGATTTGGTCGGTAAAGATGAGGCTGGTGCCAGAGTTCCTGTGCGTAATGTTAAGATTGGAAATGTTAAAGCAGCCTTTAACCGCGTTACTGCTGCTCGTGTTTTGAATCCAATGACTGGCAAATCGAAGTTGGTGTATTGTCAGCATGATCCTGGTTCGCAGTTGACCTTTGTTTCGAGTGACTTGGTGTGCGAACTTGGTCTTAAACCGTATGATAAAGCGTCGTTTAAAATAGATACTCTGGCTGGTCAGAAACCTACTTGTGCTGACCTTGTTAAACTCAACATCCAGTCGTTAGAGACTGATGAACTGTTTTGTGATATAACTTCGGTGGTTAACCCAGCTTGGGCTGACGATGTTAAAACTTTACCCCATAAACAAGATTTAAGTGGTTTCCGTCATTTTCATGACGTGAATATGTTTCATTTGAATGATTGTAGTACTGTAGATGTACTGATTGGCAATGACAACGCTTATTTGATGTGGGCAAAAGAAGAACGTGTTGGTGAAAATCGCAGTGAACCGCATGCTTTACTCACTCCTCTCGGTTGGTTGGCTTGTGGTGGTAAGTCACCCTTAGTTGAAAGCGTTGCTAAAGTGTGCAGAGTGCAGACGTCTTCAGAGTCGGATGTCATCTCTGGCTTTCAGCGTAAAATTGAGTCTCGCGATATGGAAATAGCAGACCTGAATAAAGTCATTCAGGATTTGACTTTGCAAAATGAAACCTGTGAATTGTCTCGCAATAATATTTTGGCTAGAGAACTTGTCGAACCGAATATTGAGTTGAAAGATGGTCGATTTGAGATACCTGTTCCGTTGAAGGAAGATATTGATCTACCTAACAATTTTGTGTTGGCGTCAGATAGAGCTGCTGCTTTAAGGAAGAAGGCTTTAAAACAACCTGAACTTCGTGATTTCCTTACCGACACCATGAAAGATCTTAAATCTAATGGCTATATTGAGCGTGCGGGTGAAGCAGGAAATGTCAAGGGATTTGAATGGTATTTACCATACTTTGTTACGTCACAATTAAAAAAGCGTATTGTTTACGATGGCAAGTCTGAATTTCGAGGAACTTGTGTTAATGATGTAATGTTTTCGGGTCCTGACTTGTTAAACCCTCTGGTAGATGTCTTGGCTAGATTTCGGCTTGGTAGATTTGGTCTCATGGCTGATGTGACTAAATGCTTCTTTCAAATAAAGTTACCGGAGTCGCAAAGGGATTTGTTTCGTATATTGTGGTTTGAAGATGATGACCTTGAAAATGGTAGGATGGTACCATTTCGTTTTTGTGTACACCCTTGGGGAATAAAGAGTAGCCCGTATATCGCTTGCTTGGCTATAAAGAAAATGATCGAGCAGAATCCCAGCAGTGCTGGTGAATTGACTCTCTGCAATATTGCAAATAATATGTACATGGATGATTTTATATTTTCGGCTGATAGCTTAGAGGAAGCTCAGCAAATCACTCATGAATCAATTGCTTTGTTTGATAGCCGTGGGTTTAAACTTGTTAAGTGGAGTGCTAACAAGGAGTCTATGATTGTCTTGTCAAATTTGGATAATGAGATGCTTTCACCTTTGATTCGTGACATTGACTTTCAGACTGAAAATATGACTTTGCCATCAGCGAAGACATTGGGTTGTGTGTGGCAAACCGAGTCTGACGAGATGCGTATCGCATGTTCCTTAAAGCCCTTAGCTAAACACACGCGCCGAAGTATGCTCAGTCAGCTTGGACAAAATTTTGATCCGCTAGGCTTTGGAGCGCCATTTTTTCTAAAAGCACGCCTTATACTTCAGCAATTGGCGATAGACAAGTTTGATTGGGACACCGAGGTCCCTGATAGCTTTGTTAAAGAGTGGGAGTCGTGGCTTCGCTCTTTGGACCTGCTTAAGGATTTTTCGTTACCGAGATGGTATTTTGCAAACTCTGGTGTGTGCAGTCCTGATGATATTGTTTCATATCAATTGCATGGGTTTAGTGATGCTTCGAATCAAGCTTTCTCTTCTGTTGTTTACTTACGTAGACTGGTTAACGGAGTTCCGAGTGTGTCTTTCGTTCTGGGTAAATCTACCATTGTTGTAAAAAATCAGTTTTCTTGGCCGATAGCTAGGAAAGAGCTTGTTGCCGCTTTAAATACAGCAAGACTCGTGAAGCAGGCCTACGAGGCATTGAAGATGCCCGACTGCAGTAAGTATTTTTGGTGTGATTCTCGGACTGTGTTGCAGTGGGTTTAGAACCCTGATTTACGTTTGAATAAGTTTATTACGCGTCGAGTTGAGCATATTTTATTGTTGTCTGGAGCCCAGGATTGGCGTTTTTGCCCTACCGATATGAACCCAGCTGATGTTGGCACAAGGCCAAATCTTATTACAAAGAAAGAGTTTCGAGAGTTGTGGTTAAATGGTTCTAGTCTTCTCTATCAGTGTGAAGAAATTCCATCTGTAGAAAACCCCACTCCAGTACCTGTCCATAGCCTATATCTTCGTGACAAAGAGGGGTCGCTTGACGTTGGACAGGGTGGCCTTCACAGATTGATCGAGGCCGCACCTTCTTTGTATGTTATGAAAAAGAGAATTGCTTATTTGGTTGCTTTTGTTGAATTTTTGTGCTGTAAAACGAAAAAGCGTAGCTTTATGAAGCCAAAACTGGACGCCTCTTATCTTGATAGAGCCTTAGACTTAACTGTGAAGTTTGTTCAGAAAAGCGTGTATGGCGATGTGTTACATTTAATGACCAAACGATCGCCGGATGCACTTGAGGAAGTGATAAAGCGGGGTAGTGTTGGCGCTTCGCAACGTGAGAAGGAACGCTTGAAAGGATTGCGTTCACTTAAAAAGTACAGACCTTGTGTAGATGATGCTGGTGTAATCCGCATTGAAGGGCGCTTAAGTAATTCTCCCGAGATTTCTCTAGAAGCAAAGCATCCGATTGTTTTGCCTTCGAAGCACCCCTTCACTAGGCTTGTTGTACTGTCGCATCATAATCGAAATGCGCACTGTGGAGTACAGCACACTTTGTTGTCTACGCGACAGAAGTTTTGGATCGCTAATGGTAATGCTTCCGTGAAGAGGTATCTTAATGATTGTGGTGTATGTGCGATTGAGAAAGCTCGGCCTATAAGGCAGCTCATGTCTGATTTACCTTTGTCTCGCACAACTGCCCATGGGAAACCCTTTTTTGATTGCGGCTTGGACTATCTTGGACCATTGACCTTTGTTGAAGGTAGGAGTCACAAAAAAGCTTGGGGACTCTTATTCACATGTATGGCATCTCGCGCTATTCATGTTGAGCTGGTTACGTCATTGTCGCTGAGTGATTTTTTACTTGCCTTTACAAGGTTTACAGATTTACGTGGGCAGGTTAATGCTATCTATTCCGATAATGGAAGTACCTTTCAGGCAGCATCTAAGAAGTTACCCGAGTTGATAGAATCAGCTGAATTTCACAACGCCCTGAGACAGAGAGAGATAAACTGGGAATTTATACCTCCGTATGCTCCGGCGCAAGGTGGCGCCTGGGAGGCAATGGTTAAACAATTTAAAATTGCATTTTTTCACATTTTGGACTCTTCAATACGTAAGCCCAGTTTTATTGAACTGCTTACGTACACAGGTAGTGCCGTTCGGATCGTGAACGAACGCCCTTTGGTACCTTTGAGTGACGACCCTAGGGATTTTACTGTCATCACCCCTGCCTCACTTTTGACCCCATACTTAGACCCATACTGTGCTGTTGGGCAACCACATGATCGTGACCAATTAAGAAGGGATTATCGGTTCAATTTGTCACTTTCTCAGCAGTTTTGGAGTAAATGGATCGATTTTTACTTGCCAGGTCTTCAGGGCCGGAAAAAATGGCTAAAAATGGCCGAGAATTTGGAGCCTGGTCAACTTGTAGTGGTAGGTTCTCTCCAAGACATTGGTAAACGTGGGAAGTATCAACTTGGGAGGGTGCATGAGGTAGTTCCACAAATTAGGAAAGGGAAGCCTGTGGTTCGTAGAGCCAAAGTTGCCGTCTGCAACTATGATGAGAGTACGGGGAAAGTAAAAGTAGACTACGTGTTGAGGGATATTTCGTGCCTCGCCCCCGTAAAGAACACCTAAGTGTTAGGGTTTGAGCCTGGTTTTGTCTGCGGTGGCCGACCCTTGTCTGAGTCCGGAACAGTCGGTTATTATCGCAACTATTGTATATAGCGTCATTTTAGCGTGTACCTATGGTACCAATTTCATGTATCGTCGTGTTTATTCTTATTGCTGTTCATTCTTTGCATGCCCTTTGTATTTGCGTATTAACTTAAACGTGAGTGATTCAAACAATTTGTGTATCATGTGTTTTTATTCATTGGCTCACAATTGTCGTCATTTCTTTTTAGTTATGCCATGTCAGACTGTCATAACTAGGGGCCGCTATGTTCCCGACAATTTTCACCAAATCAAACGTCATATAAAAACCGTTCAAGTCTACTGAATATTACGTCATGGAAATTCCTAAAGCATGTGCCAAAATTGCACCAGCGTTCATAAGAATTGTGTCAAACCTGTTTGGGCCTGTTTGGGCCTGTTTAAACAGGAAATATTACATCAGCTTTAAACACCTGTTGGAATGACTTCATAATTGTCTTTCATTATTGCGTCACAGTTACTTTCTACGTGAATTTGAGATATTGCTATCTATTCTGGTCATTCGTAAAATGATTGTTTGAAAGTTGGCCGCACATTTAACTGTTGGCTTAGTGCTTGCTAGCTGGACAAAGGTTCCGTCTTTTATCCAAGTAATCTGTTCTGTAGTGACAGTTTTCAGTGGTGTACGCGTTGCACCCCCTCGTTTTCGGTAGCCGTGGGCTAATTTTTACAGAAATACACTGTTTGAAAAGAAGTTCAAGTGTGTGTTTCTTCGGTCATTATATGCAGACGAAAGGATCCGGGAACTTTAAGTTACAATTTTCCCACGAAGAAATTATGGTTTACCGCTGTGACCAGCCCCACACGCAGTCTGAAATCCTGACAGTTTGCTTACTCTTGAGAAATTGTCGGTAGCATTTCAAACGTGTCAGGTGTACTGCCTGCGAAATCAAACGTTGCGACTGTGCTGCAGTCAGTGTCGGATTGTAGGCTTATAACTTAAATTACTTGTGAGCCTATGTTCACGTGTGTAAAAACTCTTTAGGCCTACTTTGACTGGCAATGGAATATTAAACTTATTTCAACTAAACCTCTAGCTCTAGCAAGCTATTCGGCCGCTTGTTCATGACAATTCTGCACAACCTTTTTGCAGTCTGCAATTACTTGTTCCTAACAACCTCGAAAAGTTTTAAAAATTTGGAAATATTGTTACATAAGCTATATACGTAGGCCACTTTTATTTTACTATACTGTAGTCCAGTGGTTCCCAACCGGGGGTCTGCAGACCCCAAGGGGCATGGGCGCCGATCCCTATAGGACAGCGGGGACATGTTCCCACCATCTTTTTACATGTCCCCGCCATCTTTTTACATTGTTTTTGTAACGTAAAAGGGAAAATATTAACCGAATGTCACAATTTTATCAGTCAGACGTTTAAAATATATTGAAAGACAACATAAAGAAAGACAACATGTTTGTTTTATGTGAGGAAGCCCCAACCGCAGTAGAAATGTTTTATTAGGCGGACAAACCCTGGTGCAACTTGCAAATTGTATTTGTTTTGGTTACGCTAGGGCCAGACAGTGCAGAGTTTTAGAATTAGCCTACTTAGAAAGAGTCGTAGCCTACAAGCATGTAGTGCAGTAAGTTTAGCTGGTGTTACTTTTGTGTAAGAAAAAAGCTGTTTTTTCAGTTATTATTACATTGAGGTTAAGAGCTGCTGAAACGTCTTTGCCGGTTTGGCAAAAATTGTATATAGCCAAATCAGCAGTTGGAAGGCTGGCAGGCAGATTTTTTCAATTAAGAAACCTCTTACCCTACATAATTTTTAAAAGACTTGTTACGTTCCAAATCGTCTTCGGTATGGACATGACCATGGTCAACCTCCTAAACTTCAAACACCAGAAACGAAATATCGGTCAGAGTATTTTGCTGTCTTTGACAGCGCGCAGCAAAATCTTACTGACTATTTCAAGTCGACCGATCTTGAGCACTATTGCACAAGATTTTCGAATGATATTCAAGAAGATGCCATCCGCTGTTTGGAAAATGTTTCCGCAAGTGGCATTTTGCTCATTTCACCAGCCAGTTCGTGTTCAGCTGAATGGTCATTTTCAACTTTGCGCCGTGTCTAAACTTAGTTACGATCTACTATGACACACAAACGGCAAAATCATGCAATGGTCTGCCATGTGCACAACAAAGTTTTAAATTCGATCAACCTCCATTACCTCTCTAAGGACTTTGTTTTTAATTCGCCGGAGACTCGTTGCCGAGTTGCAGTGTTTAGACATCTGCTGTCCAATGCTGACACTGACAATTACTGTAAAATACATCGCATTAGATTTGTATCTACTGTATTTGTTTATCTGTTGAACAGACCCCGATCTTTCAACTCACTTCGCTCGTCTCCACCTTATTTCCAATTTTTCCCAGTAGATGTCCCCACCAATCTTAGAGAGCGATCGGCGCCCATGCCAAGGGGTACGTGAAGCGATTTCAAGGGGTCCGCGAAAGTTTCCGAGTTTTCAGCATGATTGATAAATTAAGAAATTTAAAAATTGTTTGTGCTTTGTTTATGTATTAGCCTACGATGATTCTCAAACTGTAAGTCGCAACACACTGGTGCGTCGTTTGAAATTGCAAAGGACATTGCACAAAGGTTTGCACAAAGGTTTGGTCTAAAAATATCATATAAATGACTTAGGCCTAAACCTTTTCAATAAGGCTATGCTGGCTATATTCAATTTAAATCTTTTGAGACAACAGATTGTTGATCAATGATTAATTTAGAAATGCAAACATTAGTCAGCAGTCTATCACCACTCACAGTTTTGCAATGACTGCGATTATAACGAATTAATATTGGTTACAAATGAAAAACGGGAGAAATTCTTCGTAACGGTCACAAGTTAGTGTTCTATTAACTTTTCATAAAATTTATAGAAAAACATCAAATGAGCATATAGATTACTGATGTTTGATCCTGTGTGCCAATATATAGGCTAGTTCAGAACATAGTTCTGTCAATCTCACCAGTTGTCAAATGCGTTGCGAATTCAACAAATTCTTCTAAGTGTGTTGTTTCGAAACTTATGTAACATATTTTGATTCCATAAAGAGACGCGATATACCAAAATTTCAAATAGAAGTTTTTAGGAGTTAGCAACCGCTTCGAAGGCACCAAAAGTGGTTCATCAATACAAAAAGGTTGAGAACCACTGCTGTAGCCTATTGTAAAGTGTAAACTATCTGCAGAAATTCTTTTGAAGGAAGCTATAGGCCTACAGATTGTAGTGAGCTTGTAGGCTAGTATAAGCCTATATAGGCTAAACATTATTAAGATTGACGAACCATCAATAATGATTAATGAAGTCCCTCTCAGAAAAAGAAAATCAACAGGCTACGCCACTGTACAGGTCTACTCTCTTGACTCATTGGTAATTAGTTTCAGAGGTAAGTATTCAGTTGTTGCTTCAAAAATTTTATCACAGTTGCATGGTGGGCAAATAGTTTAATAGGCAATGAATCGTTCTCGTTTTTCCTTCAGAAAATTATTTCTGTTTTTATGACATGTTAACAAAAACTCTCTAAATAACATGATATACGTTCTTCTAGCACAAACTAAGCTGAACTATCACAAGATGTGTAAGGTGATAATCTGCTTTTATTCCGACATTTCGTCAATCAGGCACGACTGACTTCTTCAGGGGGCTAGATCAGGCAGGCTAATGACTACCTGTTTACCATGGTAAAACATATGACCATGTTGCTGTAAATGAAATAAACATGCAAAATGAAATTCAACTTCCAAACAAATATTATCGTGCGTAAATTTCGAAACTAGGAAAAAAAAGTTTACATGCTATCAATCAACAAGAAACTTAAATAGCGGCAGACCGCTGGTTCATGCACGATCATAACAGGGCTGTGAAGTGTGAAACCGAACAAACATCATAATTCTTGTTCATCGATCCTTTGACAGAATATCCCTGAATCCTGTTCCAGAGTGGCATTTTTTTTGTTAATGTTTAACTTAATGTTTTTTGATCATCTGTGTTTTACATGAAAAGTGATAAAATTTGACCAAGTAGATTATCTATGCTGCCCTTCAAACGTTTCTTTTTATTTATTGTAATCAAGTTCTTCTTAAAGCTATCGGTATCCCAGAAAAGCTATCTTTATCTCTTCACGATATTTAAAAGTAGTAGCCTATGTGAGATGCCTTCGGGCACACTGTCTGATGACGCCGATAGCCATATTTTGTGTTATTGTCAGTGCAAATAAATTCTGCTTCCTGATCAACTCACGTTTTTCATCAAACCTTTCTACGTAATTTGTCCACATCAGTGCAATGACACACCAAGATTTCGTTTTATGTTTTACTACGCTGTCTCTCAGAACTAAAAATGTTCATAGTAAACTATTCGATTTGAACGTAAAAATTAAATTAATAAAAACGTTCACTTTTCTCTAGATGTACCCATCGAGAAAATTTAAGTAGCCTACATAGATGGGTTGTAAACAAGATTACGTTTATGGTCATCAGAGTAGAGGCTAGCCTGCATGATGTAAGCTGAACAAATTCGAAATGGGCTTTCCCAAAGTTTCTTTCTATCTAAAGCGTCCCCACCTTCCCCTAATTAACCAACACTACCCAGAATTTTATCAAAAATGTAATACCAACTGAAATACTTACATGGTCTTCAATTAAACCAAACCTTTAAAATGCAACTTTAAATAAACTTTGATGATAATTGTCAAATACGAAGCTGCGTTTTGAATAAGAAGCAATATTTTCAACTTCTGAAGTAAAATAATCTTCAGGTTAAATATTTCCTTCTTTAAACCTTAACAATTCTTACAAACTGTTACTGAAGCCCAAAAAAATACTCAATTCTTTAAAACTCAACCACAATTTGTTGAAGCAAATTCAGAAAGAACTAAAATAGAACAAACAAAAAAGTTTGAAACAGTAATGTTAGAGTCCAAAAAAGCACTTCAATTTTTTGAATTTCAATATTACTTTTGAGGATTGAAAAATGAGAAGGTTAGATTTTGAATGAAAAGTTGTGCTAAGAAATGATTGGACTAAGTAAAAAATAAAACTATTGAAAAAATGACAAATTCTTATTTTTAATAATATAACTTAGTCCAATAATTTCTTAGCTAATCATTTCTGTTGAAAGCCTGGATGAAATCTCTTTGTTTTATTTTAGTTTTTTATTAGTTACCGTAGCGTAGTTTAACTGTCGCATTGAAGAGTCTCGTTTCGTTTCAACCAAATAAAATTGATTTCGAAGTTTGAATATGTCTAACTCTAATCCAGTGATTCTCAACGTGGTCCAGGTGGACTACTGGTGGTCCACCAGGAATTTCTGTTAGTCCACAGACAGTTCTATAAATCCTTTATAAAAGGTGCTTCATCATCTACTACAGTAAATTATGTAAAGATTGCATAGCCTTCAGGTGTAAGAAAATCATGTAGCATGTATGATTGTATGTCAGCGTGAAGTAATAATCATATTTACTTCGTAATTTTTCTTCGATTTTTCTGGAAGTAGGCTATAAGCTGGAATTAGTTATTTTTCTGGAAGTGGAAGCATAAGCTCAGCAGTTTTTGAACTTATTTTACTAGTTGACAAGTTGGCTATTGAACTGTTCAAGGCATAAGTGAAGTGCTGGCAGGCCTAATCAATAAATCATATGTTGCTGTAATTGTTGTTGTGATGTCGCCTTGTCGGTGCACCAAGATTGCGCTTCTTCATGGTACAAAGTTTCTTTATGGAGAGTAGAGCTATTCGCTGTTTCACTGAATGTTAATAAAGTTATTTTATGAATCTCACATGTTATATTTTTTCAAACGCTAAATTAAATACTGTATTCTGCAGTGCTTTCAAATTAAGCTACAAAATGTCAGAAGCTCCTGTTGCAAAGAAAGCAAAACTGACAACTGAAACATTACCAGACATTACCATTTTATTGAAACAATATATGTGCATGATGTTTTGTTAAAATAAAATCTGAAATTAAAATTATGTGTATTCAAGTAGTTAAGTGTGCAAATTAAGAGGGTTTTCTTAAATAACTTTTATTATGTATTATTTCATTAAGGACTTAAGATTGAACACGGCCTTGAGTATTCTGACCTATGTGCAATATAGTTTCGACTAGTAGCGTTCATGAGGCGTCAACATAGAAAAGTGGTCCATCGGACATTTTTTTTAAATATGGTCCATGGGCGGAAAAAGGTTGAGAATCATTGCTCTAAACGGTTCACAATTGACTGCAAGACATTTTCGCTCTTTCAATCATCTTGCGTACAAATGACTTAGTAAAACATTTGGCAAAGGTGTTCACTTTGTGAACGTGACTTCCAACAACTCAAAGGCGAGAAACAGGACTATTTGCACAAGGTGCAGCGTTTTTTGTTTTTCCTCTTGTCAACACACTTGCAACAAGGCTTAACGCAGTGGTTCCCAACCTTTTTGTCTTGGTAACCCCTTTAAAAAATTTCGTAGATACCACGATCCCCACATATATTCTTTTCTAAATGCAAGTATACTACCATTATTAACAAATAATACAATAAAAGACAGCAGGAAAAATATTTTTCTTGCATTTATTGACAAATCAATGCGATGGTTGACCTTGTAGGTCTGCAGCTAACCGTGAAATTCGAGGTTGCATGCTAGACAGAGTCAGTCTCATGTCGTCTTCAGTAGCTCCGAAAGGGGGGGGGGGAAAGTCGGGCCAGTTTCCTCCCTAGCAAAACATTGTAAAGGAAAAACGAGTAGTTTTTTGTTTTTGCACTTTTGAGGGGGGCCCATTTTAGTACTAAAGTAAAAATGTACCAACTAAATAATCAACAAATTCTTAAATGAAGTGCGTAATTCCAAGTATTTCTCAACCATTGTAAATGTCACTCTCTATGCTTCTCATCAAGCACAAATCATTTTCGTGTTAAGGTAGGCGATGTTGAACAGCTCTTCAAACATCTTCGAATAAAATTATAATCTGCAACACGTGCCACTTAAATTTTACCTGCATTAGCTTTAGTATTATTATCGGCTGCGTAGCCGAGTGTTGAGAACGTCTTCGCGACGTTCGAAAGGACGTGGGTTCGACACCGCTCAAGAGCACGCGGCTGTGTCTCGGTGAAGACACTTAATGGCAAGCCAAAATAAGGGGAGCAGCTGACTCGAAGACTATATGTCACTTCGCTGCTTCCTCTGTCGTCTGTTGTATCGCATCTGTGATCGCAGTGTACTGTATGTTATCGTAATGGGCGCAAATAAAAACACGTTTATTATTATCATTATTAAATTACCTTTCCAGGGATGTGCACCAATAGGTGGGCATTTGGAAGGAACTCTCAGCAGCAGTGGCGGCTGGTGAGCTGTGAAAGTGGTGGTGCTGCGGACGGGCGCAACCCGGCCGCGTCTTTTCCCAAGGCGAGTTAAACGGTGGGGGGTCTGGGGGGCTTCCTCCAGACAATTTTGAAAAATGACACTTAAGTTGGTGCACTCTGTGCGCACTTCAGCTCTAAATTGTAATGAAAAATTAAGATAAAATTTTCGCATTAAATCTAGTGGATTCTGAGCGTTCAGATAAAAACAAAGTTATTTATTTGTCAAGGACCGTAAGAGCTCCAGCTGGCTGCCAGACAACCTTCAAATGAGGTAGTGGTGGTGCCTGCTCTTCTGGTATTTTATAAAAACTTGCTGAACAGGAGTCATCTGCCAAACTTACTGTCTCACTGCAGCCCAAACGAGTAGCCTACTCAGAAAGCTGCGTATTAATTTTTGCTGTGGTAGTTGTTTGGTGCCATCGTTCTGCATTGTTTTAATAATCTATTATTGCTTTTCAGTTGTTTTAGGTATGAGAAACATACTGATGCATTCAACTTATTCATCCACGTACTTGTTTAAATTATTAGGTTTGGTGGCCGATCTTAAATGCTTAAAATTGTATTCATCGATACATACACCCGTCCTGACACATGGATCTTTGCATGCACGTTTAAACCATTACGGTTTGGCCACCTTTTCCTTTTGTTGCTGTATTTTATTTCAACAAAACCGTTTCTTCTGTATTACGATAAAAGAAAAATGAATTGAACTGGTGAATTGGCTGGAGCCAATATTGAGACAGAAAGCGTTGCTAAACACTTTTGCAAAGTATTGTTCTGAAAGTATAATATAGGCCTAATAATAATATAATAATCATGCTTTTATTTGCGCCCATTGCGATAACATACAGTACACTGCGATCACAGATGCGATACAACAGACGACAGGAAGCAGCGAAGTGACATATAGTCTTCGAGTCAGCTGCTCCCCTTATTTTGGCTTGCCATTAAGTGTCTTTCACAGAGACACAGCCGCATGCTCTTGAGCGGTGTCGAACCCACGTCCTTTCGAACGTCGCGCAAACGTTCTCACCACTCGGCTACGCAGCCGACAATATAGGTTGGGGAATCACCAAACAGAATTGATTATCTCAAATCGATTCAAAGAAATAATTAAAAAAAAAAACAAATAGCCAAACCCAAAACATGTAGCCAAACATCTTTGAAAATCACCAATTTTTTTGAATTTGACAATAAAATCGTCAATATGGCAACCCAAGACGCACTGATCCAGACAGCGCCAAAACAACGAATGTTGCCGTTGCCAGACTGACAAACTACGTCATTGTCACGTGAGTTCGACTTGGTTTGTATGCTTTTATGACGCTTGCGCTTCGGTGCACGGAAAATCGCAGCGCCACACAGAGCAAAATCAAAGCGGTCAAGCTTGAGTGGAAGTCATGTGACAACGAGGCAGTTCCCTCTCTGAGAAGGCATTTCCAGTCAACAAAGCGAAAAAGTTGGAAAGGTCTGCTAACTTCAACAAATTTAATAAATATAAAGAAAAATCACGACTTGTTTTACAATTCTTATTACGGGCAGAATGAGCCAAAAAATTGGTAGAGCTGCAGCATCGCAGCACCATTACACGAGCCGCCACTGCCCAACAGAACGGTTCAAAGATGCTGGAGGATATATTTACAATAAACATTAAAATAATACGATTTTTGCATAATTGACACTTCTTCAAACATCTTGGAATTAAACTATAATCCGCAACACGTGCCACTTAAATTTCACATGCATTGGATTTAGTATTAAATTACCTTTCCAGGGATGTGCACCAATAGGTGGGAATTTGGAAGGAACTCCCAGCAGAACGGTTCAAAAGTGCTGGAGGATATTTTTACGATAAACATTAAAATTATGCGATTTTTGTATAATAGACATTTCTCTAAACATCTTGGAATAGAACTATTACACCAGCATGTAACACAAAATTTGTCTATGGGTTAAAACTATTACTTTCTGATTTAGTTTGGCCTAAGTCAATAAACATGAGCATTCAAAAAGTTCAAACTTTAGTTCTGACTTTATGAGATTAATTTATTGGAATTTTTTCGTCTAATTTTGCTTTGTTAATGCTTTTGCTCCCCTTGTATCTTTTTGAATCATTAGAATGGAGTTAAAACTAATTTTAGTTGTAGTTGTTTGCTTTGTCATAATAAAATAATAACGGAAAATGTTGTTATCAGAATCTATTTCTAAAAAAATACATAAAGAAGAACACATGTAGGCTATGCAAGGCGATTTTACTACATAAACACGAGACAACAGCCTTAAGGCCTAGTGCTATAGACTTTTATTCAAAATTGTTACAAAGCAAACCTGCGCTGTCCCTTAAAGCATAGCATCTTTTCACATATAAACTAGGTGGGCAATTGCCCACCTAGTCCCTTTGCTTGCCCCACCAGCCCTTTTTTTGCCCCCTAGTTTGAAACTAGGTGGGCAATTTTTAAGACTTCATTTTTGTTTTTTTTTAGATCCAAGTTAAAGAATGAACAGCTAAACGGAAAGCTTTAGCATACATTTAGAACTTATGACCCTACCTTTGACCTTACTTATAATATCCTTAATGTTCCATTCAAACAGATTAATTATCAATTTGTGTTGTGAGTAGCCTTCCTCAATTAATGTTGCCTACCTCAAATTTTGTGTGAGATTCTAAATGTCTGAATTATCAAAGTTTGTTTCCTGATTTTCATCAAAATAATAAACCAGATCTTTAGAATCATCTAATTCTGCAAAGATTCAACTCATTATAATATCTCAGCAGTTGTGTTTCATTAGGGCTACCATATGTCCTCTTTTAGGAAGATTTGTCTTCTTTTTTAATAAAAAATGAATTGTCCTCCGAGGACACTTGAAAATGCTCAAATGTCTTCTTTTTTGCGTTGCTTTTATTTTCAACAGGGTTTTATTTTTATGTGATGTTTGACGAAAGCTAAATAGCTCAGTGGTTACTTGCCCGGCTCAAGATCACAACAAGTGCTGGTTTGACTCTCGGGGTGTGCGCTTGAGCAACGCATTTCAGGACTGCTCGCCATTCAGCGGCACCTAATGAATGGAAAAATTCCCCGGCAACAAGACTTCAACAATCGGAAACTTTATTCTGCCAATCTCGGTAACCGGCCCTGCGTCAAGAGCCTCTACAAGTATGCGAAACTACCAGGAATAATCAATCAAGGCTTTTTCAGTCCGAGGATAAAGGTTCAAAACCAAACCAACCAACCAAGGCTAAGCAACGATACCAAAAAGGTCAATAGGCTACAAACGAATTTATTTTCAGAGTCAGTTCAATCATAACAGCTGAAAATCGATTTCAATCAGCTATAGTAGCTAGAAAAAAAGGAAGTATGAAAAGTATGTTTTCTGTGAGCTGTGGCAGAAGTAGGCTCGCCTTGTTTAAGAAAAGTGTTTATTGACTTTGAAGTTGACAATACATTGCTTGTTGTGGCTATGATGGCAACATTTATTTCTGTGGCAAACGAAAGCAGTGTTACTTGATGACCATGTCAGATGTATTTCTATAGTTCGACTCTTGATTGATTGAATCTTTATCCTCGGACTGGGAGAGTTTCTTGCAGAGCTTAATTCTGGTAGTTTTGCATAGCCTACTTGTAGAAGCTTTGAATCACTGACGCAGGCCCGGTCACCTAGATTGACAGAGTGAAGTTTCCGATTGTTGAAGTCTTGTTGTCTGGGAAATATTCCATCCATTAGATGCCGCTGAATGGAGAGGAGTTCTAAACGTGCGTTGCTCAAGTGCACACCCCGAGAGTCGAACCAGCGCCGCTTGATCTTGAATCCTCTTCGTTCCAGAAGCCACGCGCTAGCCTACTGAGCTATTGGGGCGGATTTGCTTATTTGGATGAATAGTTTCATTTTCCGAGTTCACATCCTTTGATTAGATGCTTATTTTGTATTACACCAAAGAATAGGATAACGCTTTTCACGGTATGTGCAGTAGGCTATCTGTCAGAGAAAAATGTTGGCATTGGTGATGCTAAAACTGTTCGATCTGTAAGCTCCATACCAAAGCTAGTGCAAAGGCATCTACACCTGATAGCTAGTTTGCATTAGCTTTGTTTAAACGATGGCACATTAGAAAATGGACAGAATAGTTTAAACATTGCAGAACTATAGATTTTTTTAAATGAATTGTTAAAAATCGAGCAGTTCTTCGTCTGCAAGAGGCTGTGGTGTAAAACTCATGTTTTCTGTGGTATTTGGTTGGTTTTGAATCTTTATCCTCGGAAGTCGGACTGACAAAGCCTTGATTGATTATTCTTGGTAGTTTCGCATACTTGTAGAGGCTCTTGACACAGGGCCGGTTACCGAGATTGGCAGAATAAAGTTTTTCCGATTATTGATGTGTTGTGGCCGGAGAATTATTCCATTCACTAGGTGCCGCTGAATGGCGAGCAGTCCTGAAATGCGTTGCTCAAGCGCACACCCCGAGAGTCGAACTTGCGCCGCGTGATCTTGAGCCGGGCGCGTAACCACTGAGCTAACGGGGCGGACAATTGAATTAGTGAAAATTAAATGAACAGCAAAATGTTCATCGACTGAATCTGACAAATAAATATTGGTTTTTAATTGTCACTTTTGCTACATAGGCCTGTAATCATCTAAGAAGATGTAAAAAATGTTTAAACGTAAAAATACATTGCATTTTACCGTACTTGCTTAGGCTACTAGCCTAAACTTGTCCTCTTTTTAGGTGATGAAAATATGGTAGGCCTATGTTTCATATAGGCTATTATCATAGTTCTTTCTTTTTAATTTAGTACAAGAGACCTCTGCAACTACAGTAAATATTGCTAGATTAAATTTTATTACATTATTATTTATAAAATATTGTGGGCGGGGATGAATATGGGAATCAATTATGGGTCTCAAAAGTTTAATCTAGGTATAATATGCCTTTTTACCCACAATTTGCCTGAGAAAATCTGCATTTTTAAGCTAACATGGATGTTTTAGTCTCGGGAAAAAATGCCCTATTTCCCATCATTTACACGCGAAAAGTGCCCTTTTAACATAACTCTCGCGCTAAAAGTGCCCTTTTTTGAAAATTTGCCCACCTAGTCCCGATTTGTGAAAAGATGCTATGCCTTAAAGCGCTCAAAACTTATAACTTAATCAAAAAGAAACATTTTTTCGAGATTGGCGACGATACGTCAGTTCAATTTCACATAAAAGATTCCATATATAGTCCCCAATCATATTTTCATTGTACAGTCCTTGATAGCGTTCCTCGAAAGAACCTGGCATGTTGATGAAATCTTTCACCTTGTTCTTCTGAGTAGTCCTCCATGTTATCATTAAATTCATCAAGTTGAGCATGTAGTACGTGTAGTTTCAGTGACATCATGCATCCCATCTCGCAATACGCATCCACAAATTCATCGACAAGTTTCCTGTAGTTCTCTGCCTTGTGATTGCCCAGTAAAATGCCCAGGAACTACAGAAAGGAAAGAAGTCCAAGCTCTCTGTTCAACCTCAGACAGCATCTCTGGAAAATCAATGAAATTTATCAGTCGCTTCACTTTAGATCCCACAAATATTCCAGCTTTAATTTTTGCTTCTGATAATTTTGGAAACAGCTCTTGAATGTGCTTGAATGCGTCACCCTCTGTGTCGAGTTGTTAAATAACAAACTGCTTGATTAGATCTAGTTTTATGTGCAGAGGTGGCATCAGTATTTTCACAGCATCTACCAGTGGTTGTTGTTTCATATTATAAGTTCCAAGCTCATAGCTGGTTCTTAGAGGCCAATTCCTATTCTTGTAGTGAAGAGCTCTATTTCTGCTGTCCCAGAGACAAAGATAGCATGAAAATTTGATATAGCCACCCTGAAGGCCCATCAAGAAAGCCACCATCTTGAAATCACCAATGACCTTCCAATTATTGTAGTGGCCATACTTTAATGCACTCATCAGAATTTTGATGTTGTGATATTCTTCTTTCATATAAACTGAGTGAGCCAGAGAAATGGAGGGACATTTGTTTGTGTTGTGCAGCAAAACAGCTTTGACTCTTCTAGATGAGCTGTCGACGAAGAGCTTCCACTCAGAAGGATTGCAAGAAATGCCCATAGCCTGAAAGAGTCCTTCTATATCATGGTAGTAGCATAAATCATCTTTGAACGTGTAGAACACTGAGAAGCCGCGATGTCGCTTTCTCTGTGAACTAATTCGAACACTGTCATCCAGTAAGTCCCATTGCATTATTCTGGAAATGAGTAGCTCAGCATTCGATTTTTTCAATAACAGTTCCCTTCTTCTTCGTCGTATGAGCTGTTCTTTTGGACTATATGTTTGGGCATGATGTCATCAGCCACTCGACAGTCTCGTCATCCAGGGCCTTCAGTCCAAGCGCTCCATGTGGTGGTTGATGGATTGGGCAGTCATGGACGACATGATCTACTGTCTGGTCTGTGGCGCCACACTCGCATCCCGGTGAGGGAGCCAGGCCCCATTTGCACATGTCTGAACGAAAGCGACCGACGCCGGTTCGTAGGCGGTTAAGCCGGACCCACGCAAGTTTTGCGAGGGACATTCCCGGAGGGTGGGGATCGACGTCGGGTAGGAAATCACGGAGTCGGGAGATGTTGTTTTGCCACTCCATGTTCCATGTGTAGTTCGTCCAGTGTGCCGCACTTATTCCAAGATCTTCAACGTTGTTCAGAAGCTGTCGTGCGGCGGGCACAAATGGGCGTCTTGATTTCAGTCGCTGCTGTCCTCCAGGTAGGCGCTGGAATGTACTGTGGAGGAGGTGGTCGGGGTCCAGTGCGCGACGAGCAAGGGAAATCATGGCTCCTTTACGGCGAAGCTCAGCAGGTTGGATGCCTGCAAGGATGGGAAGGCAGTCCGTTGGAGTGGGACGCAGGCATCCAGTCACAGTGCGTAGTGCGTCATTGATGGCGGTGTCAATGTGGCGGGTGTGAGAGCTGCGGCACCACACTGGTGCGCAGTACTCAGCGGTAGAATGGACAAGGGCCAAGGTAGCTGTGCGAAGGGTTTTCGCATCAGCTCCCCAGCCGGAACCCGCCAGCCGCCTCAAAAGTGCAACGCGCGCAGATAGTTTTTTGCGCAGTGACTCCAGGTGTCGTCGGTACGTGAGTGACCTGTCCAGGGTTACGCCGAGGTAGGTGGGTTCGGCGCAGTAGGGGAGGTGTTCGTCATCGGTGGTAATGTTGATCTCACGTTTTGCTTCCTTGTTGTTTAGGTGGAAGGCCGCCGACACTGTGTTTGCCTTGCTGAGCTGTAGCTTCCATTTCTGGAGATATGTTGATATAGTTGACATGTCCTGGCTTAGGTTCCTCTCCATTGACTGCCAATCTCCGGCTGGATGCAGGAGAGCCAGATCGTCTGCATAAGCATATACTTCCTGGAGATGGTGTCAGGCAGGTCATAGATGTAAGTGTTAAAGAGGAGGGGAGCCAGGACAGAGCCCTGTGGGACGCCGTTCCTGAGTCGACGTAGTCTACTTCGTCGGCCGCTACCGGTGGAAAGGGTAAAGCTGCGGTTTTTCACAAGTTCCATAATCATATGGACCATGTGCCTGTCAGGAAGGAGACGGAGTAGTTTGCAGGTAAGGCCGCTGTGCCATACAGTGTCGTAGGCAGCCGTGAGATCGACAAACACGACGCCAGCCTTCTTTTTTGCCGAGAAGCTGTCCTCGATGTCTTGGGTCATCAGAGTGACCTGGTCTACAGTTGATCTTCCGTGGCGAAAGCCGGCTTGTTCCCGAGGGAGCTGAGGGTCTATTATCGGTTCGACACGGGCGTAGATAAGTCTTTCGAGTATCTTGAAGGGGATACAGAGCAGAGAGATGGGGCGGTAGCTCTTCGGATCCCCGGGGGGCTTTTTCGGCTTTGGGACTGCAACCACTAGGGCTCTTCTCCAGATTCCTGGGATGCGCAGGTGACGCAAGCAGCAGGAAAGGAATTCTTTTAACCAGGACCTCATAGAGGGGGCAGCTTGGAGTATTAGTTCCGGGCATAGGTGGTCAAGGCCCGGGGATTTGCCTGGCTTTAGGTGCTGGAGGGCGGAGGCAAATTCTTCTGGGGTAAACTCACCAGAGATGTTGCCCTCGACAGGTGTTGGGACCTTCCAGAGGTCCGTCATTTCCTTGAGGACGGACTTGTCTGATTCACGGTCTCTCGTTCTGTGCACTCCATTTTTCACAAGTTGTGAGGCGATGGCATTTGCTGAAATGGGGCATTGGCGACGAGAGGCACGTGATCTGCCAGTGAGGTTGTTGAGTGTACTCCAAGCTGTGCTGCTGGAGTGCGTGAAGTCGATTGAGTCTATGGCTTCTGTCCAGCGCTTCTTCCTCTTTGAATCCAATCTTGCCAGCAGGGCTGTTGCTGAGTTGGTGGTGGCGGTACCCTGGGGGGAACGGAGGAAGTCGCAGTAAAGCCTGTCGCACTCCACATCCCAGCAAGGTATGTAGTTTTTCCGTCGACCTCGCGGGATGGAGTCTTTTGCCGCAGATATGATTGCATCACAGAAGTCCTGGTAGGCTTCATCCACTTTGATGGTGTGTGGGGATGGGAGGTACTGCGTAGCTTCGTTTGTGAGGAAGCTATAGTATTCCCAATCGGCCTTTCTGAAGTTCCATCGCTTGACAGGCTTGCTCGGAATAGGTGTGGCAAGCAAGGGGGCCGTGATTAGCGAGGGTCGGTGTTGAGACCTTGGGAACTTCTCTAACACACGTCTGTCCGGCTGGCGATCATCGGGGTCATCACTTGCGAAAGCCAGGTCTGGGTTCGTGCCAGTGTTCCAACGACCGGAGTGGAAGCTCGGTGCGCCCTTAGGATCGTATAAGAGGGCGAGGTTGTTGTTGGTTGCCCAAGCGGCCAGACTATCTCTGTCGTTGTTGATGGAGTTGTACCCCCAGTCAGTGTGGTGGCAGTTAAAATCGCCAGCGTAGAGGCTGGGGTGGGGGAACACTGGGATGGCTGTTGATGTTATCCGCGAAGGTGGGGGCTTGTAGACATTGACGATGTTGTAGCCTGCTACATCTACACAAAGCCACTCGATCTCCGATTGAGCTTGGGATTGGTCAACCAAGGATCAGTTTAGCCGGTCATGGACAAACGTGGCGAGGCCGTGTTTCCTGCTGCAGGTTGCGCCTGCGAGTGTGAAGTTGGTTATTACCAACTTATCCACAGATGTACAGTGAGTCTCCTGGAGGAGGATGATGAGGGCTTGATGCTTGGTGGCCAGGTGCTCGATGATGTTGAGCTTGCTGGCCGTGATGCCCTCGGTGTTCAGCTGCAGTACGGTGGGTCGTCGGTACTTTTCGACAGTGCGAGCACTGCCGTGCCCTGATAAGGGCATTTTCCTACCCACCCTGCGCTGAACAGTCTCATTAGCTCTTGTTTGACAAGCTTCGTTTCGCATACGTATTTTGTATAATTTCGTATGTTGCTGACGGGGGGGGACCACGTGAAGGTGCTTGTCTTCCTCCCCAGTTCCCTGACAAGTTTGTTCATGTCTTCTTGTTGGGGTAGTAGGAGCACCTTTCACCGGCAATTCGGCGTTGAAGATAAGCAACAGATGATTCATCCGTTTCTGAATCTGTAGAGCTTGCATGTGCAATGATCGAATTGTTCATCTTTCAACCTGGGTAAATGTGGTACAGGCATGCTAGTTGCGTTATGGGGTCCAGGTGCAATAGGTCATGAAATGTCAGGGTACTGGCATGGGAAGGGCACTTTTTCCTTTCGTTGTTGGTTTGGGTCCACCATTCAGAAGTAACAGTTGTGAGATGTTTTGTGGGTTCATGCCAGACACGGGAGAAAGCAAAACGCATTTCCTTTTCTCTTCTCTACACCAACTGTTTTGGAGTACGGCAGTAGTAGCCTATTAGGCCTACATATAAAAAGTGGTGCCCAACCTTTGTCTTGATCACCGACTGGCATTGTAAACTATGCAGGATAGATATTTTTGCACGGCTGTAACTCTCTAAACCAGTGTTTCCCAACTTTTGGCGAGCCTCTTGGAGAACAACATACATCATATAATGAACAATATATATTTTTAGCGCAATTTTGGTGCCACGTTACCCCATAAAGTATTGTATATGTCTCCCCGGAGGTAATTTTTCCCTAAATTGGAAACCATTGCTCTGGACAGTGTTTTTTTTGCAAACAGCTCACCACACGTCAAAAGGAAACTGCTGAGCACTTGCAACCACGGCAAGCCATAGCACACTACTAACAATTGCGATATAGCCTACAATCAATGTAATTTACATGCTTATTGCCATGAGAAATAGGAATAATTTCAAACTAGTCTTAGGAACACATACCCAAAGTTATAGTGGTATAATAATGATTTTTCATGTTTTTTCGACAAAAGCAACCAAAGAATAGCAATTGTTTCCCAAGGACAAGAAAAAAATTTTTAATTTTTTTTTGTTACATAGTGTTATCGGTGTGATGTACAAGGTTTTCCTACCGCGCCATTGAGGCAACCTCACGGGGTCGCTAGGCTTTTTTGTTGAGGCAGGACTTATCGCCAGTAGCCATATTCCACCTGCCGGAGTGAATATGACATAACATTTACGACAACCATAGATATGTGACAATTAATTGCGTCAGGATTTACATTAAAATTGATGTTGGCGAGTTTGTATGCAAGTGTACTTTCTACTAATGATCTCACTTCGCTTATGGTTTTATTCCAAGGTGTTTGAAGAGGTGTCAATTATGCAAAAATCTTATTATTTTAATGTTTATCGTAAATATATCCTCCAGCATCTTTGAACCGTTCTGCTGGAAGTTCCTTCCAAATTCCCACCTATTGGTGCACAAAAAGGTAATTTAATACTGAATCCAATGCATGTAAAATTTAAGTGGCACGTGTTGTGGATTATAGTTTTATTCGAGGATGTTTGAAGATACAGTTTGGGTAGAGAGGTAACTCTTTTAAACCATAAACAGATTTATTGCATTGAAGTTTAACGTTAAGATTTTTCCCGTTTATAAAACATTTAAAGCATGGTTATTATTTTCAGGTAAAGTCCAAAACTCCTTTCCGCTTATGTTCTAACGTCGTGTATAAGTTCACTTGCTCGCATGATGCGAGATCGTCATACATTGGTATGACCACGCGACATTTGGTGACGAGAGTGGGAGAGCATTTGAATTTAGCTAATTTTAATAAAAACAGTGCAATTAAAGACCATATTAGAAACTGCCAATCGTGCTCAAACAATAAACCGTCATTGCAATCTTTCAAAATTGTTCGTAAGTGTTTGTCCGAATTCGACATCAAGATTCATGAGGTATTGATCATCAAATCTTTAAACCCAGGGCTCAACAGGCAATTATTTGCTTGCGGAGCTTCTTACCTTTTGTTCACGTCTTGTGCTTTTCGCATTACTTTGTTTTGTGCCACTATCTCTTGTGCTTTTGTCTTTCTTGCGTAATCTGCCTGAGTCCTTGTCTGAACAATCAATTAATTTTACCTCTGAAATACTTGACCCGTTGTGCTGTGTAATTTTCAGTTATCACTTTGTGTGAGCGAGGCAGTTTCTCAAATGTTTAGATTTGACTATATTTTTGCTGTGATACTATATGATTCTTTAGCATTTCTTTTAATAATGTATTTTTCTTATAGGCTTGAAAAGGGCTAGGCTATATGACTAGCCGAAAACGTTCCTTTTTGTTTTTTTGTTTTTATAATGTTAAATGTAGGATTGTTGCTGAGTTATGTCTGTTTATGATGTTTGAAGAGGTGTCTATTATGCAAAATCGCATTATTTTAATGTTTATCGTAAATATATCCTCCTGCATCTTTGAACCGTTTTGCTGGGAGTTCCTTCCAAATTCCTACCTATTGGTGCACATCCCTGGAAAGGTAATTTAATACTAAATCTAATCCATGTAAAATTTAAGTGGCACGTGTTGCGGATTACAGTTTTATTCCAAGATGTTTGAAGAGGTGTCTATTATCCAAAAAACGTATTATTTTAATGTTTATTGTAAATATATCCTCCAGCACTTTTGAACCGTTCTGGTGGGTGTTCCTTCTAAATGCCCACCTATTGGTGCACATCCTTGGAAAGGTAATTTAATACTGAATCCAATGCATGTGAAATTTAAGTGGCACGTGTTGCGGATTATAGTTATATTCGAAGATGTTTGAAGAGGTGTCAATTATGCAAAAATCGTATTATTTTAATGTTTATCGCAGTGACGTTCGGTGGCTTAAACCGTTGGGAAAGCAACTTGGAAATATGCTGCAGCAAGGTAGTAGGCACGAAGGGCGTAACCGTCGGGCGAAGCCCGAAGGCGTGTTGCCGAAGGCAACACTTCCAGCTGGGGTCTGGGGGCCTCCCCCAGAAATTTTTGAAAAACACTTCCAATTTGGTGCGCTCTGAGAGCATTTCCAAAACAAATCAAAAATAAAAGTCTGTCAAATTGTGCTGCGCCTATGTCGTGATCATACATCCATTTAATGTTTAGAAGTCATGAACAATCTTAATTTTAACGTTGCAGGACCAAAATCCTGTGTTAGACATGGAATAATAGTTGTCTAAATGTTTAATTCGTCATGAATGTTCATTCTCAGATATTCAGTTAAGCCTACACTACAAAAACTAACACTTAGGCCTAAACATTACAACCGCAAGCAATTTGTACAAAAAGCTGGATAAGTTTGCCTCCTGCGTATAGAAGCTTAACAAACTAAATATTGCACCCGCACCTGAACGTTCATTGGCGAAGAAACGTTATATCAACGCTGTAAAAAAGGCAAAGGCATGACTATGAAAGCTAGTACAGTAGGCTAAAGTACATGGCGAGGAGACATCAAAAAACAGCAACAAGCTTTTTGGCATTATGATGCTGTGCGTGTACCGTGACGAGATACCATTCTGACGAGTTAGTCTAGTCGCTCTAGCGAATGTACGCATTGACGTCACTGGGAAAGCACAACTAACCTACCATAACCATAACACATCTGATTGGCTAAGCAGCTGGTGACGTTTTGCAAAACGGGTGAGGATTGGTTAAAACGAAGGCGTTTTTTGACATTTTTGAATCTGGGAAAGCAAGTTTGATAGTTGCTTACCTGGAGCCTCAGTGATTGTTTCTGACAGAAGCGTTTGCGTTAATTGGCATTTATAGGCAAGACATGCGGTTTGGTGAGGACTTAGACTACTCACAAGCGTTACGAGTAATTCTAGTCAGGAATACAGTAATTTTCAAGTTAAAATAGACGTGATAAAAATAATAAGTTAAACCTAGAATTCAGTCATTATATTTTGCATAGTTTTTGCTAAGGTAAGCACTGCTTTCCTTGCTTTCCCTCACCGATCGTCACTGGTTTATCGTAAATATATCCTCCATCTTTGAACCGTTCTGATGGGAGTTTCTTCCAAATGCCAACCTATTTGTGCACATCCCTGGAAAGGTAATTTAATACTGAATCCAATGCATTCAAAATTTAAGTGACACGTATTGCGGGTGATAGTTTTATTTAAGATTTTTCGAACGTATGTGTGGTCGCATTTTATGCTTCGCACTTATTCACGGATAACTTTTTTAGGCGGAAAGCGGAAAAATTATTCTGCCAGAATGAGGGTGGTCTTTGAACGTGGAGTGACCAACTCACCATGTGATCATATTTATAGTCAAAATGTCTTTCAGATTCTAGATTCGGTGTCAAGTTCAGTAATTTGCTTATTTATCTCGGATGTTTTAGTAACTGTCAATAACAGGTACTGTTAATAAACTGAGTATAGTTATTTTAGACCTTATTTTACACCATATAGTGTAAATATATAACCAAATAATAGCGTTGCCAGATAAGGAATTCTGTCCTAATTTGAGAAAATTTTAAAGCTGTTGAAAACAAAAACGTGCATTTTGGAATATTCTTTAGTTCTCCCACGAATTACCCATAAGCACCATAAGTCGCGTCGAATTACCCATAAGTCACGTTGAATTACCCATAAGCCCAATAAGTCGCGTCGAATTACCCATAAGCACCATAAGCAGCGTCGAATTACCCATAATAAGCTTGTGGGCTATAGCCGTCTAGTACCTAGTAGGCCTAGTCGGCTGCATAGTCGAGTGGTGAGGAGCATTGGCTCGGCATTTGAAAATATAGTTCACAGCTCAAGAACCTGTTTCTTTGGAAGGACACTTGGAGCCATGCCTGCAGGTGGACACGAAGATTGGCTTCCTTGCCTTTCCATCCGTTTAAGTGTAATCTTTATTTCGAAGGGGGGGGGGGGAGGGGCAAAAAATTTGAAAATCAATTAAAAAGAAACGTCATTTGGTTCAGCGTTGGTTTCAGCTGAGTCAGCTCCAACATCAGGAAGCTGATCGTGAGCTACACGTCCAGAACAAAGGAAAATATCTGTCCTTCTGCCCCGAACCAAGGTATCTTGGGGTGACACTTGACAGATCGCTCACATACTGCCACCACTTGGTGTTACTGCGCAAGAAACTGACATAACGCATTGCACTACTCAAGCGCCTGACAGGCTCCAGCTGGGGGCGAGAGCTGACACTTTGTGTATAGCAGCCTTAGCCCTTGTCTACTCTTCAGAAATGTACTGTGCACCTGTTTGGTGCCGCAGTGCTCACTGCCACAACATCAACACTGCCATAAACAGCGCCCTGCGCACAGTGATTGGGTGCCTGCTTCCCACACCATTGGACAATCTCCCCATTCTCGCTGGCATCCAACCTGCAAGTACCACCAGACTCTATTCTTTCATCCTCGACGCCGACACACGCCCCATTCGCCTGACACTACAAAGACAGGCATAAGTGCGCCTCAACTGTCTTCGTACGGGCGTCGGGCTTTTCCACTCAACCATGCACTAATGGGGAATGGCTTCTTCCTCCTCCTGTAAATGTGGTGCCGAAGAACAGACCGCAGACCACATCATCAATGACTGTACTTAGTGTACTATCTTCAAGCCACCTAACAAAGTGGAAGGTCTGCGTGTCATGGATGATGAAACCAAAAACTGGCTGCTCTCTAATAGCCTTTCAGTGTAGTCCGGAAACATCGTGAATCTGGGGTGGTAAAAGGATGGACCCTCGGCCCCAGAGGCTCATATGACTACGACGAGCTCCAACAAATGTTGCTATTGAAATTTATTTGAAGTTGTATGAAAAAAATAACGGAGTCTGATTGATGGATAGGTCCCCCCCATAAATCCGCGCCTGTCTGCAGGTTGCTGCAGCAGATGGAGTGTTTTGGCCGGTAAAACACTTTAACATTGGACAACTTTCCCTATGAAGCAGGTGACTGCAGCATAGTGAACGTTCTAGCACTCAGCCAGAGTCTTAATTCGTGCCTTGAACTTGATAAAAAAGAAGAAAAAATAATAATTGCAAGGGTAGAAATCGAACCCGTGTCATCAATGTGAATAGCTTTTTGTCTAAACCAGGGGTCCCCAAATAGTGGGTCGCAACCACTATTTGCGGACCCCGCGGCCACTATTTTGCGGCCGCGAAATCATCCACAGTGGGTCGCAAAACAGTTTAAATTTACTATCAATATAACTTGTATGACAAAAGTAAATATATATACAATCATACACTCTTTGATGTGCTGAGCTTGGTACAATTTTGTACAAAAAAATTTATACTTTTGATTGTAGTACAGTAGCCTAGTCCTCGCTTATTAAGCCTATGGTTATAAAGTTTAACAGACACCTTGAGCCAGGACATGAAAACTCTCTCAGCTTATCTCCAGAACTGGAGACTGAATTTCAGCGAAACCAAAACTGTAACAGCAGCTTTCCACCTACACAATCGAAGCTGATCGTGAGCTACATGTTCAAAACAATGGAAACCCTCTATCCTTCTGCCCCGAACTAAAATATGTTAGGGTGATACTGGACAGATCGCTCACATACCACCACCATTTGGTGTCACTGCACAAGAAACTGACATCCGGTGCTGTGCTACTCAAGCGCCTGGCAGGCTCCAGCTGGGGGCGAGAGCTGACACTTTCCGTATAGCAGCTTTAGCCCTTGTCTACTCTTCAGCAGAGCGCTGTGTTTGGGTGCTGCAGTGCTCACTGCCACAACATCGACACTGCCATTAAAAACAACGCCCTGCACACAGGGACCAGTTTCCCACGTCTCACATCATTGGACAATCTCCCCACTTTCGCTGGCATCCAACCTGCTGAGCTTTGTCGCGAAGAAGCCACGTTGTCTCTCGGCCGACAGGCACTGGAGCCTAACATCTTCTCCACCACAAGATCTCTTTTCCTCCAAACGAGCACCCTTGTCGAATGAAATCAAGACACCCATTCGTGGCAGCCGCTCAACTACTGATCAACGAAGCTGATGAACAAGACATCTCTGTGGCTACCGAGCTTGGGCAATGGGCAGACCATAAATGGAATTCTGAATGGAAGTCAAGTACCACCAGACTTCCTTCGTTCATCTCCAACACCGACACATGCCCCATAGGCCTGACACTACAAAGACAGACATGGGTGCGACTCAACCGTCTTCGTACTGGCGTCGGGATTTTCGCTCAACCATGCACCAATGGGGAATGGCCTATTCCTCTTCCTGTGAATGTGGTGCCGAGGAATAGACCGCAGACCACATCATCAATGACTGTACTATCTTCAAGCCACTAAACGGAGTGGAAGGTCTGCGCTTCATGGATGATGAAACCAAAGACTGGCTGCTCGCTAATAACCTTTCAGTGTAGTCCGGGCACATCGTGAATTTGGGGTGGTAAAAGGGTGGACCCTCGGCCCCAAAGGCTCACACGACGACAACAAAGCCCACAGTAAATAGGTCCACCGGCTTATTAAGCCCAATTTGGTCCATTTCGGAATTACTGAAGGTATAAGAGTGGTAGAAATTTGCCCCCGCTTAATAAGCCCGAAATCGTCCAGTCCCTATGTGGGCTTAAGTAGCGGGGACGACCGTATTCAAATTGATATTAATTAAATTGCAAAATATTTGCTCAAAATTATATGCTTCTGAAACGTTTGGGCCGCGAAGATTTCGAACGATTGTTTTTTGGGTCGCGCCAAAAAGTATTTGTGGACCCCTGGTCTAAACCACTACGCCACGCAAGCGCTGGTGAAATCTTCGCTTAATTTAGTTTATATCGGTAATGTTTCGAGAACGCTTACAATATTTTCAGTTATTTTTATTTATGTCTGACCATCACAACGAAAAAACAATATACGATAAACATGGCAGAGGTCAGTAAAAGGTAGAAGCGACAAAACGCGGACGTTACAACGTGCATGATACAAAAACAGGACAATCAGTTTAAAATATGGCACGGTCGCAACACCTTATTTTATGTGACGCTATGTATGCTGCAGCGACCTGCAGATTACATATACACTGACATGAAGACGTAAGTAACTCCACGTTGCTTATGGGTAATTCGACGCCACTTATGGTGCTTAAGGATAATTCGACGCGATTTATTGGGTTTGTAGGTAATTCGACGCTACTTATGGGGCTTATGAGTAATTCGATGCGACTTATGGTGCTTATGGGTAATTCGACGCGACTTATGGTGCTTAGGCTATAGGTAATTCGACGCTACTTATGGGGCTTATGGATAATTCGACGCAACTTATGGTGCTTATGGGTAATTCGATGCGACTTATGAGGCTTATGGGTAATTCGACGTGACTTATGGGTACTTATGGTGCTTATGGGTACTTATGGGTAATTCGTGGGAACGATGCCATGGTTACAATCAGGTGTTGCCAGAGTTAGGATTAAATTTAGAAAGGGTGAAAGTAAGGGAGAGAGTTAAGAATAATATTGGGGTGTTAATCTTTGCCCAGGACAAAAAAAAATTCCAAAATACAAGTTTTTATTTTCAACAGCTTGGTCACAGCGGTAAACCATAATATCTCCGTTGGAAAGTTGTAACATAAAATTCCCAGATCCTTTCGTCTGTATGCAATGACACCGAAAAAGAATACTCTTCTGAAAACGTCTTCTTAAGAATTGTATTTAAAAAAAAAAATAGCCACCTTCAGTAGAAAATTAGTGTAACGCGTATGCACTACGCAGTAGAAAACGTGTCACCACAATACAAATTACTGAGATAAAAGACAGAAATTTCGTCTAGTTGGTAAGCACAAGCAAAACAGTTTTAATACTCGACCAACCTTTCCAACGACAATTCTAAAATGGCGAAACTGACTTGAGATATTTCAAACCACATAACTTGCATACTGTGACGTAACAGTGATATGCATTGTGAAGCAATTCCAGCACCAGGTAAATTTGGCTTACTCAAGATTTTGCAATTCAAGACTTAAGATGATGAAATATTTCACTGGTGTTACAAAGAGGATGAAATCTCTGCTCTTTTTTTAGTAATATTCCATTACGTAAGACGCCAGGTTAAGCAGACCTTAACGGTTTTATGTGACGTTTGATTTGGGGAACGATTGTCTATAACACAGCTTTAAACTTTTCTAAAATTAGGGAAGAATTCCTTATCTGGCAACACTATTAGGGTTATAATTACACTATATAGTCTAAATATAGCCACAGCCTAAAATATTCCACACTATTGCAATGATGAGTTGATAAATTAAAGTTTTAATAATTTTTGAAATCTTGTCTTTGCTAATTTTGGAATTGATGTTAAAACAAAATCTGACAACACTATTATTTAACGCACCCGACTCAGAGACACATCTTCAGCCTTTTTTTATGTTTTTTTGCCAAGACCATCATTTTCGAGCACATAGAATAGCCATCATCACTCTGAGAAGGTAGTTTTGCATCATGTAGGCCAGGGGTCACCAAATGGCGGCCCGCCACGCTGTTATGTGCAGCCCGCGCGGAAGGTATCAGCGAACAAATATAACCATAAATACTTTTCTTGAGGAGTTAAAGAGCACGAAGGCAAAAAATACTTTCCGGGAAGCATATTTTTGCATTGCAAACGATTCCACCGACCGACCAATCAGATAGCTCAAGTCCGCCCCGATAGCTCAATTGGTTAGCGCGTCACTTCTGGAACGAAGAAGCTTCAAGATCAAGCGGCGCTGGTTCGACTCTCGGGGTGTGCGCTTGAGCAACGCACGTTAAGGACTGCTCTCCATTCAGCGGCATCTAATGGATGGAATAGTTCCCCTGTAACAAGAATTCAACAATCGGAAACTTCACTCTGTCAATCTCGGTGACCGGGCCTGCATCAGTGATTCAAAGCCTCTACAAGTATGCGAAACTGTCAGGATTAAGCTCTTCAAGAAGCTTTCCCAGTCCGAGGATAAAAATTCAAATCAATTATAGTTCTAGGTGGGGGTTGCTTAAAGTCAGTGTTGTACGTTGACGCCGTCAATTTGACGGCGTCATTTGACGGCGTCAACTTTTTGTTGACGCTGAGGCTAGCGCCGTCAATTTATTTTTCAGTTGACGGAAGTGATAGCGCCGTCAAGTATTTTGCCGATTTCAAGCGTCAAGCGCTAAGCGTCATTTTTTGTTTTCATGGAAAATCTCGTTTCATAATAAGAGTTTCACAATGTTTTCTGGCCAGCGCGACTCATCCGAATTACCGGCTTTTGCGTTGGTTGGAATGGCTCCATGGAATACATGCGGAAGAAGTTCGCCAAATGGTGATCACCCATGTATCGAGAACGAGGGATCAGAGACAGAAAGCGAAAAATTCATGAATGGCATCGCGGACGTTGAATAGGGGAGGGTGGGGTAAGATGAGCACCTTTTTGCTTAAGTCGCTTTTACAAAAGAACGGTTTGTTTTGGAAAATTTTAATTGGGTGAACTTAAAGCACTAGTGAATCAGCTACATTTTAGATTGAGTTTTATCACCTTGCGATTTTTATATTTTTTTATATTGATACTTATTCGCGTGTTGCTCAACTTACCCCGGCATGAATTGTATGGGGTAAATTGAGCAATGACCTGGGGTAAGTTGAGCAATTCGATTAAGTTGAAGCATTCCCCTGTCAGTTTGTTTGTATAATTGCGAGGCATTATGCTTCACAACACAACACTGTTTTTTTATCCAATACGAACCTAAAAAGACACAAATTCAACAGTTCAAACATTAAATAAGCTAAGGCTATTTCTTTTGGGGTAAGTTGAGCAACTGCTCCAACATACAGTACTTCAACTAGCAATGCACACTTTACCCCATCCTGATTTTTGTGACAAAATTACAAATATTTAAAAAACTACAAGACTAACCAACCTGAACGTTTTATTGAATATCCTCACACTTTATGCTTACCAATACAAAAAAACAGATTTGATTTACATAGTGTAACAATAAAGTTATTCAGTTTTAGGCAAAAAAATAAAAATTTCGAATTTTCGACATAAGCAATATAATCTGATAAAATTGCGTGCCATTGTAAAATGCAATTCTCAGTGGACATAACAAATACATTGAATGAAGTGGCATTATGAGTGATACATCCAGAATAAAAATAAAAAAATTCCGCCGACTCGTTTTTCCAAAAACAGGGGTTGCTCATCTTACCCCATTGCACACTTTACCCCAGTCTCCCCTATACTTTATTTCAAGAGCTCTAGGCCTATGCTCCTGAAAAGAGCGATGTTGGTGCAGTGGACCTCGTTAAAAGATTTATACATGCTAAACTATCACAGCACGCTTGAAACAGTGATAGGCCTACCTTTCAGACTAATCGTTTTCTACTTGTTTTTGAAATACAACACACCAATACCAACCAGCGCTGCTGTGGAACGCATGTTTTCACTTGGAAAGGACAATATGCGCAGGGGCGCCGGAAGCGGGGGGGAGCAGGGGGAGCGGATGCCCCCTGCCCTCAAATTTCTGTGGATGGGGAGGGAAGAGGGGGCAATGGTGCCCTTTTAAGGTCATGTAAGCTCTTGCACACTTTGCAATATAACAATTTATGCTATTCGCTTTTAGCCTAACTATAATGTTCTATTTTTGCCTCAAAATAATATTCACGACACAAAATTCTTCATCACAGTAAGTTATATTACATCATTATAAAATAGCATGATGCCCTTCCGTGCCATTGTTCTTTGTATAGCGGACACTTGTATCATTATACTCGATAATGAGCTGATAGATGAGCATTATCGCTATATCTTATCTTAAAAATTAAAAAAAAAATTGGCCTTTCAGCAACAAAAGTGCCCTTTTTTCATACTCCTGCCCATCCAGTCAAAAATCGCTCCGGCGCCCCTGAATATGCGTCCCAAACGCAGCAGATTGTCAGACAAACGTTTTGAAATGCTTGTTTTTCTGCAAGGAAATAACTAATAGGCTGAGCAGCTAATTACAATACAGTCTCAAAACATAATACCTGCTCTTTATTTATAGCTATTGTTAGCCTGAACTTGGTTGAAATATTTACGTTTTATGAAACGCTGGCAAAAAATAGCGCTAGAAATTAGCGCTGACGCTGACGCCGTCAATTTCTTTAAAAGCTTACGCAGTCCTTTACGCCGTAAAGTTTTTAGGCAATTCGCGCTGACGCTGACGCCGTCAAATTATTTCAATGACGCGTACAACACTGCTTAAAGTTATTCCTATGCGATGTCCAACCACACTGTCCCAGTGGTTGATTAAAACGTTTGTTATCGAATTTCAAAATTGTCTGTGAGCATAGGGTTGCTTATTTTAAGTTTGCAAATGTCATGTAAACGCTAGTGTGAGTTTCACCGTTATTGTGTTTCACGAGCAGTGTTCTCTTTATGCAAGTTTTTGTTGGCAAAATGGGCCGGTGTGCCAACTCAATTTATAATAAATTGGCAAAATATTGCATATAAATTTAGAGACTTTTTCTGATTGTATAATGAAAATATTTAGCTTAGTAGGCCTACTGCAAAACGTTTTTTTTTAAGAAATATGGAACGCTTCACGATTTTGCGTGTCATCCTTGCGCAGGAGCCATGCTAATATTCTCTGTATCGTTCCAATTATAGTATATGTACTGCCGAAGCAAGTACTGCAAAATGTTGTTAATCAACAAATTCTTGCCACGCTGATGAGCACCCCAAGTGACAGTTGTCTATAATAAAAGAAAGACGGTTTTATAGACTCTCACAAAAAAGATGAAAAACCAACCCATTGCTTTTTAAGAGGGAAGACTGTTCATAAATTACGATAGAATTACGATTTTTTGGTGATTTTCACAAGCGTTTCTTTCATGGTTCCTGGTTTCTTTTTCCCTGTTATTAGAGCCTATTTTTCCCTGATATGTTTGCAGGTCACTATTGTTGCCTGTATTGCGATGTGTCAAACTATTCCTTGTTTACTGAAACTGTTAATTGCAATATATCTTTTGCGAAGCGAAGTAACAACACCACTCTTGCTTGGCGATGAATAATCTGATGAAACCGCTCGCCTCGCTATAAGTGCACAAAACAAGTGGCCTCTATTTATTAGGGATTGTTAAAAAAGTCAAAAGTGTTGTAAAAGGAGCTTGGCCTGGCAGTAGCGTTGTTCGATTCATTTTATTGCTGCGGTATCCTAACATAAATATGAACAACATGGAACGCTGGATACTGGGTACGAAATGCGTTCTTTTCTAGCATCGGAGTCAACCTACCTAACATTTTATTAGTGCGGCCCGCCATAGCTCTCCTTAGTGCCAACGTGGCCCGCATGCAAAAAAGGTTGGTGACCCTTGATGTAGGCAGTGTTGGGCGCGATAACTCATTTTTCAGTTAAGCGATAACGATAATCGATAAACAAAAAATGCCTAAAGCGATAACGATAAACGATAAATCAAAAAAAAGTTAAGCGATAACGATAAACGATAAATTATCGCCGATAATGTCCGATAACGATATTTTTTTTTTTCTTGATTAGCGCTGCCCCACCCCATGCAGCACGAACTGTTTTCATCAACATGACGAAAAATCGAACATAATGTACTGTAAAGGGACAAAAATTTTTGTAAGTTATGCATGAATAGAATCGCAACAGCAGCAGTAGGTATCGAATCTTCAACCTCTTGATCCAGAATCAAACCACTGAGGTAACCGCCTTTGCTTATAATTATACCTTCAGATACCAGTTGGATGCTTTTACCAATTGAGTTACACTGCAGCTTACGTGCAGTAGGCAAAATAATTAAATGAAATGAAAATACCATAAAAAATTCCAAACTTTGTATTTTGCTTTCTACGGGCTGTTTACAGCAAAGTCAGCAATATAATTGAAAAAATTCCAAAAAACGCAAAATGCTTGAAAATTTATCAGTAATCTTAAGCGTTATTGGTAGTAAAAATGTGCATACATCAAGCTTGTCAAATTAGTCGTGTTTGTTCAAGAACAATAACATAATTATCGTAATTTACTGATATTTTCAGATAAATTTTTCTGTTTTCTTTGTGAACACCATCATTAAAGCAATGGCAGAACGCTGAGTTGTTGAGATAAGAATTACAATATAGGCACTGTATTATTAGTGGGAATAAAAATATTTAATTCAGCGTTGGCTATGTCGCATAGGTAAATCGTCGTCGTATCCAGGCTTACGCCTGGTGGTTGAAGATTTAGATTAAGTGGACGGGAAGGCAAGGAAGCCAATCTTCATGTCCACCTTCAGGCATGCCTTTAAGTGTCCTGCGAAAGACAGTGTCCTGCCCTTTCGATTGCCGTTCCAGCGCTCTCACCACTTGGCTATGCAGCATAGGTAGGCTAAATGAGAAAGGTTATATTGTATTTAGCATAATTTTACCACGCAACTCGATGCGCCTATTGTCATGCAAAAACTACTACAAGATGCAAAAAGTGTGATGTCGGTCTGCATGTCAAATGCTTCAAGCAATATCATATTCCGCAATGACTTATTTCAGTGATGGTGGCGCGAAAGACCATGTTTCCGATGTAAAAACGGCCTCGTATTGCGACACTTTCATAAACCACTTGCCAATTTCCTTCGCTTCGCTTCAAAGGAATCTGTACCGCCTGTGCGCTTACATTTTAAGTGTAAAATTCACTCGCGATTGTCGATTGCAGCAAAACAACAAGAGACTTGTTGCATGCATTTCATTGCATTGCAATTTGCAACTCTAAAAATTATTGTGTTGTCAGGGCCGTCGCTGCAGGGGGCGTGCCCTCTCCCATGACAACGACCTGTGCACACACACTTCAGGCACTGAAGAAGAACTGGTTTTAATTTTAGTTTCATGAACTAGGTGGCTAGTAAAAATATTACTTTTCATGTTCTTTCCACTTGTGTGTTGATCCGAAATAAAATTTATCGGCGATCAATTATCGGCGATAATCAAATATTGCCTTTGGCGATAACGATAAACAATAACTGAAAAAATAATTAAGCGATAACGATAAGCGATAAAAATTTATCGCCGATAATTATCGCCGATAATGCCCATCACTGGATGTAGGCTACTTCAAACAATCCCTGTCATCAGCCTCTAGAAATCTAGTTCCATTGCGATTAGTCTATTGAATAAAATAGGCTACGCAAAATCTTATCAATGTCAAAAAAAACACATGCAGAAAACTAAAATCGGAGCTGCCTGTAAGCTTAGATGGCACTAACTCCACTTTCGGAACTTTATCTATACTTTAAACCTCTACTTGCAAACATAGGCTACGCTGCGTAATGTCATGCATTCGAATGCAAAATACTTCAGACGCAATGTCTTCTGTAGAATGATCTTGTTACAACGTTACAAGATTACCATAGGCCTACTGAATTGCGAGCAGGCAACGTTTGGACGATTATTTACATACTGTAGAGGTGTAGACCAGCCCAGACCATCATTTTAGGCTGAGGTTAATCCAGAATCTCGTGTTTTGAATATCAAAGTTTGGTAGATAGGCCTATAGCCGTTTGCACCTGTCACAAAAGGCAATCTGAAATGATGAAGTCACGTGGGATAAATACACATTCGTATTCCACTATGTTCTTTTTGCTGAGGTCAACCATCACGTTATACAATCTTTCGTCACACTATCAAGGGATATGTAAGCCTATAAAAAGATTTTATATACAGCTATGTAACAAATTTCAACACGTGGAATTCGGATCATCTTTAACGAGGAACTAAATTCACATCGTAACGAAGTGGAACCTGGACGACGTTATTGTGAGATTTGTTGATCTCAGGAAGCGTTTCGGTGCATGGTTCTATGGCGAAATTTTGCAGCAACTTTGTAAACATGATAAACAGTTCAGTGAGAGCAAGATTTTTTCCCAAACAACGTCGGTAACCAACACAAAAAGGGATGACACTAGTTGAACGAACAAATTCTCCGCTTTCGTTGATGTGCCGTTTAGGATTAAATTTCTCCGGATTATTCCAAATTTGAGGATCGTTGTGAACTCCCCATAAATTGATTAAAATCTGAAGAAGAATTTGTAAAACATAAACATTTTGTGATACTTATCATAATAGCCTACTTCTACATCGTCATGTTGTTCGTTATTGTTTCTTCCACAGTAGCTCAAATACAATTTAGGCTACATAGCCTACTCGCACTCAACAGCACTGCTCGGGGTTTTAAAGAGTTGGTTACACTGGTCGACGTGTTTCTTTTTTAAGTAAAATGGTGGCTTTCAAGACACACTATTTGTGCTGATTGCAAGCATGAAGTCGATTTTTTTCTATCACGTCAGCTTTTTCTTCAGACCTGATTTTGCTGTTTATCCCATCGAGGTTGTTACTTTGACTTTTCGAACATTAAATCATTTAAGCACTAAACTTTGTCAAAAGTGCCCTTTCATATTACCGAGTTTTTTTGTAGACATCATAAAGGTTAGATATTCTATACTTTTTTAAGTACCGTAAGTTATTACCTATTAATTATTTTTGAACGCTTTTTGAATCTTCTGATAACCCCAAATAAGGGTGAAACAGCATGTAGCCTAAATGATTTTAGAGACTAGTTGGCTAAAATTGCATTTGATGTAAATCGCTTTGCTTGGCTTTTTGCTTAGCACTGAGCACTTTTTGTAGTATTAATAGGCTAGTATTTATGGTTTAACGTACTTGATTGTGTATTTTTTTGTTAAACTGTTAGTGTTTACCACACAAAAAAGTCATGTACACATGTTGACTCATGTTGTCAACCTCCTCGTGGTGAGTCCCGGTAACTGCACAAAACAGGCTAATGACAACAAACAGAGACACATCAGGGCGTCTCTGGGGTGGTAAAAGGATAAACCTTCGGCCCCAAAGAACGAAGCCAGAAGTCCCAACATCCTATAGCTTAACGTTGAATGCCTTACGACTGCTAAAATCGATGTCGTACAAAGAATAGCTCAACAACAAAAGGCCCTTATCATCATCCTCCAGGAGACCCACTGCCACAGCGCAGACAGGCTAGTGATCCAAAATTACTCACTAGCTGGGTCAATCCTAAGCAGGACACACGGCCTAGCCACATTTTTCCACGAGAAGCTGAACTGGAGACTGGTTGAACAATCCTTTTCAGACTCAGAGATTGAATAGTTAAGTGTAGACGTCAACGGCTACAAAATCGGAAACATCTACAAGCCACCTTCTTCGCCATTCACTCCGACGGCCATCCCAGTGTACTCCCACCCCTGCCTCTACGCTGGTGATTTTAATTGCCAGCACGTCGCCTGGGGATATCGCATCACCAGACCTTCTGGTGCATGTCTGGCTAATTGGGCATCAAATAACAACTATGCCCCACTGTACAACTCCAAAGACGAAGCCAGCTTTACATCCGGCGATGGGGCACTGGAACAAACCCAGACATGGCCTTTGCTAGCACTGGCAATGACAATCAGCTTCCGGACAGACGTGTGCTACAGAAGTTCCCTCGGTCCCAACACCGACCTTCTCTCATCACCGCAATACCGCTCAAGACACCAATTCCGAGTGAACCAGTCAAGCGGTGGAACTTCCGTAAAGCCGACTGAAATCGCTTTAGCCTCCTTACCAACAAGTTCACAAATGAGTTACCTCCACCTAACTGTCACAATGTGGACGAGGCCTACCAGGACTTTTGCAACACTATCTTAACATGTGCCAAACAAGCCATCCCTCGAGGTCGTAGAAGTAACTACACTCCGTGCTGGGATGCAGAGTGCGAGCGCCTCTACCAATCTTTTGTTAGCTCTTCAGATGGTCAAACAACACCCTCAGCCGCCAAGGCTCTTCTGGAAAGACTCGATGCAAAAAGAAAAGAACGCTGGACAGAAACTATCCAATCTATCGATCTCTCGCACTCAAGCCGTACAGCGTGAAGCAAACTCAATAACCGGGACGATCAAGACAATCACCCCGACAATGTCCCATTCCTGCTAATAAGATCGCATCGCAGGTAATAAAAAATGGGATATATAAGCCATGTTTTTTTTTTGTTTTATTATCTTTATCCTGCATTGCGGGAAAGCGGACTTGAGCGCTATGCATCGGTGTACGCCTTCCGACGTACACCTGACCCACGCTGCAGCCGACTGCAATGTCTGTTTCCGGTGGTCTACTCTACGTATGACTTAAATTTGGTACTACCCATTACCCGAAATCGATCACTGGGTAGAGGCAATTATCGTAAAGTTTCTTGCCCAGAAAAACAACAGCAAGTGCGGGTGGCTGGAGTCGAACATGCAGGCTCTCGACTGCGAGCCCAACGCGCTAACCACTCGGCCACTGCTGCCATGTGATCGTACCTCCGATCGGTTTGTTACCAAAGAAGTGAAAAAGCTTTGGAAGATCAACACAACTGACCAGGAGAGCATTTTTAGCTCCTTCTCACGGAACGAATTCAATGCTGCTCTCAAGCACCTACAACCTGGTAAGGCCCCTGGTCCAGATAGGATATGTCCAGAGCTTGTCATGCACGCTGGTTATGTTCTAAAGTCCTGGTATGCGATTTCCTGTCGTCCTGCCTGCGCCGCCTCAAGATTCTTAAAGTATGGAGAATATCTCTGGTCGTCGCGATCCCTAAGCCAAACAAACCACTAGACGATGTAAAGAGATATCGCCCCATCTCCTTGCTCTGCATCCCTTTCAAGATCCTTGAGAGACTGATCTAAGCTCGTGTTGAACCAATAATTGACCCATTGCTTCCCAAAGAACAATGGATTCCGACACGGGAGGTCAACTGTAGACCAAGTCACACTACTAACTCAGGATATTGAGGAGAGTTTCTCAGCAAAAAAGAAAGCAGGGGCTGTCTTTATCGACCTAACAGCAGCCTATGACACTGTTTGGCACCGTGGCCTAGTCTAAAAACTACTCCACCTACTCCCTGACAGGCACACGGTCAAAATGATCATGGAACTCATCCACAACAGGAGTTTTACCCTTACCACCGGAAGCGGAAAACAAAGTAGACTGAGGCGACTCAAAAACGGTGTCCCACAGGGATCAGTCTTGGCTCCCCTCCTTTTCAATGTCTATATGCATGACCTACCATCAACAACATCTGACAAATATGCATATGCTGATGACTCGGCCATCTTGCACTCTGCGAAAGACTGGCAATCATTAGAAATGACGTTGAGCCAAGACATGACGACCATATCTGGATATCTTCATCAATGGAAACTGAAGCTCAGCGAAAGTAAAACTGTGACGGCAGCCTTCCATCTCAACAACAGGGAGGCAAAACGTGACTTGAAAGTGACCGTTAACGGCAAAATTTTGCCGCCCTGCCCAGAACCTACATACCTTGGGGTTACACTTGACAGGTCACTCACATACCGTCACCATTTACAGTCACTACGCAAAAAGCTGACATCTCGCGTCGACCTGCTGAGACGTTTGGCAGGCACAACTTGGGGTGCAGGTGCTGACACCTTGCACACTGCAACCCTGGCTTTGGTCCACTCCACTGCTGAATACTGCGCCCCTGCCTGGTGCGCAGTGCCCACACCCGCCTCATCGACAGCCCAATCAACGACGCATTGCGAACTGTGACTGGATGCCTGTGCCCAACTCCAACAGAGTATTTACCAATCCTCGCAGGCATCCAACCTGCTGAGCTTCGCCGAAAAGGAGCCATGATGCACCTGGCTCGCCGGGCGGGGGATCCTAACCACTTGCTTCATGCAAAACTCAACATCCCACCTCAGGAATCTCCCCGGCAATTAAAGTCAAAACACCCCTTTGTGCCAGCTGCTGTTGAATTACTACGTCCATTCAGCGATCATGCCATCAGCGCAGCACACTTCATGGAAGACACTTGGAATGCAGCGTGGTGTGCCACCGACACCAAACTACTGTACATGGTTTTATACCTCACCCGGTGGCGCGCCCCCTGGTATGGACCTGCCTCGGCCGACTTGGGTCAAGCTCAACAGAATCCGAACCGGAATCGGTCGCTTCCATTCCAACATGCACAAGTGGGGTTTTGCTCCCTCACCGGCCTGCGAATGCGGCGCGGAAGAACAAACTGCTGACCATGTCGTTCTCGAATGTCCCATCTACAAGGCACCAAATGGGATGCATGGTATAGCAACGCTGGACGAAGCTACACTCACCTGACTCTCCATCACTTGCCCTGAAATTTGATTTGATCTAGTCTCAAACGAAAAAAGAAGACACAAAAAAGTTAGGCTACAAGCCTATCTTGCTTGGCTATCTTGCTTTCTCCACACAATAAGAATGTCAAATGAAGGGCTCATAAGTGTTTGTCTGATACCAATGCAGCTTTTAATGCTCACCATTGCAAGGACAAACTTTTTATTCTGGTCATTAAGTTTGATGTCAAGTTATTAACGAATAAGCACTACTCCACTGTTGGCCCTGTAAACTAAATACAGTAAAGGCTTTGTGTAACTGTGCAAAGCATGGCCTCTATCTCAGGGGGAGGTGAGGGGGTGAGCAATGCAAAATCACCCCCCCCCCCCCTACTCATTTGGCTTTGTAAAGGTTTTGTGATATTTTATTGATCAAATTTTGAAAAAAATATTTCGGCTGTTGTTACTCATTCGGCTTTGAAAAGGTTTTGTGATATTTTAATGATCAAATTTTGAAAAAAATATTTCGGCTGTTATCACTTTTTTGAATTTTTGATTAGGCAACCATGAACTACGAGCCAGGCGTTTACACTGTGGAGTTTTAACTTAGTTTGCGTACCCAAAAATGCCCTTCCGTCAGTGGTGCCGAAGTTATTTGAGGATTGGGGGGATAAATCAAAATTTCATCAAATTTTAAACGATTTTGAACATTGGTGGGATGCATAGCCTACTTTTTACACAACTTTATTGGTAGGCCTAGGCCTACTGGTAGCCTATTAACTTTATTAAACAATCACCGGACCTCGGTAAATTAGCTGCTAACAGCTTAATATACAGACAAGAAATCATGGAGATAAAAGCGTTATCAGTGCTCTTGTGAATGACTGCTGCAAGATTAAGAAAGAAGCCAAGGAAAATTGGTACCCTCAGCGGGATTCGAACCTATGACCTTCGAATGAATAATAACCTACTTAGTTTTTCCAAAAAAAAACAGAAGTTATACTTTTCTTCCTGCTCTCTCCTTCACTAGAATCACTACACTTAGTGCACTATAGGACAAATGACACTATAGGACTATAGAAGACAATGCCTGGTAAGCTGGTTTAGCATCGTAGGCTACAGAGATTTGGTCCATTTGCCTTGCTGAATGCATCAATTCAATAGGCTAACTCATCGATTTTCTATTCAGCTCTGGATAATTTTTGACCATTTCAGGAACTAAGCCGGTCTTGAAAATTCGTGCAAGTACTTTATACTTTGCCGAATCGGAATTCAGGCTACTTTCAAACCGTTCGGTCAGTTCTGAGATAACTCTGTCCATGAACTGATTGTAAAGCATTTTATAATGTAGTAGTTGCTATCGAGCCTCTGCTCTGCTATCGATGTCTGCAGATATCGAGCCTCTGCTATCGATATCGAGCCTCTGCTATCGATGTCTGCAGTAGTTGCTATCGAGCCTCCACTCAATCTTTCAGGGACTCTGCTTCGCCGTGGTGCTTGCAAAGGCGTGATAAAATTAGCAGCAAACTTTTCCGGAAAGTAACTGCATTTTTGTAATTGTTCTCAAGCTCCTAATCACGATACTTCTCTCCAGTGATTTTCAGGGTCTGAAACAGCTCTTCACAAGAGTCAATGTCAAGCTTTTCTCCTTGCAACGTGATACTAAATTGCTCCATTAGTTCCAAAGGCTTGAAAATCAGCACATGTCCCAAATATGTTTGTGCGATTTCTTTATTACTGCAGTGCCGTGGCCTGGTCCAACTCGTCCTTAATACCTTCAATGAAGGTCCTTCATTGTCTAGCATCAAATCCAAGACAATTTAGAACTCTGATCAAATATCAATAAAAGAAAAATAACAGCAATTCGAGATGCTTGCAAACAACTAAATCGAAATACAACTTCATAACAAATAATTGTTTCTAAATTATTGGGAGGGGATGCTGCCAAAATATTGGGGAGATATATTCCCCCATCCCCCGTACTTTGGCACCACCACCTTCCTTCGGAAACATACTTTATGAAACGATTTGAAAACCCTGAGCACGTTGACGAGCAATGCAGCTGATGCTGCAATGGGGGGTCTGGGGGGCGTAGCCCTCCAGAAGTTGACATGACTATGACGATTTAGCCCACTGTCCGAAAATCCCTCCCCCCCCCCGAATTCTAAAAGTGGATAGAGCTCCTGCTGCAAAGTCTTCTTTTAAAATAGCAGTGTGCACTGCATACAATATTACACCATAGTAGGCTAAGTTAGATTTTTTCCGTAATTAAAAGAGAAAAGGATAACGTAATGAAAATATGAATATATGACAATATGCAAAATAATATTCAAAAATATTTTCATTCCATTGTAAAAGAAGTAAAAGAACTTTTATTCCGAGAGTTTTCATTTACCCAGTAGGCCTAAATATTGCAAAAAACAACAATACAAGTCGCCATGGTTCAAATACTTACCATTGTTCCAGCAGGAATGGAGTAGCCCATCGCTGATATTGGTTTGATCGATTTTCGAAATATGGTGTTCACTGGAGTTCGAAAACGAAACACCTCATGAAGAAAAGCACACGTCATCGGCATGCAATTTCGCATTGACATGGTTGGATTTTTTTCTTTTCCTGGGGAACAAAGTTAAAAAGTGTTTATGTTCTTTGCTTTGGTTTGATTATGGCTTATAAGTGATAAGTCTAAAGATCTCTACAATGGCAGCCAATATAAGGCTAAAATCAAAGAAAATCAACAAACGCCACTTATCAAGACGCCACAATGCAGATGATGAAGAGATTTTTGATGCAATAACTATGAGACCATGCGTAGATGACTGCAAATTAAATAAAACCCGGCCAAAGGCGTGAAAGCAACAAACAAACGAGGTCAAGTGAAGTAAAACAAGAAAAAAATATGAAACGATGTTTCAGTTTATGTTTTTCTCTTCTTGTTTTGATTTTACAAAAGAATGAAAAAAACAACAACATTCTATTCATCATATTTACAACTGCCCAGAATGTCACACAAAAAATAAAAAATCTGCTTCTTTTTAAGTAACGTAGTCAGACATTTTGACTCATAATACTTATTCTGTTTTTACTTTTTAAACGTTTTGACAAGAGTCCGGTGAGTACCCAAATCCAATGGTCGATAGCTTACATTTAACGATATAACAAAGCCTTGAAACTGTGTTGACTTGAGCAGATTCTGAATGTAGGTTAAGGTACTATACTGTACTTTCTATCGGCAAGCTTATCACCTTCCAACCGAGTTATACTGTACTAGTAAAGAAAAAGTAAGAGCATAGCTTCTTAATGGTAAGATTGCGCAGCCAAGACTCTGAAGAGCAACGCATATCTGCGGTGGATACAGCATTATGTATACAAAAACACACATTATTATTATAAATACCAGAGTGGCCGAGTGGGGGAACCGGCTTTATGAGCAAACAACAACTTCGCAGCATGGTTTACGTCTGAACTTCACCATTATAACCAACTGTAGATAGAAACCAATGATCGCATCTGTTACGGTACCACTATGGATTGGCAACTGAAACGATTATCAATAAATTTCACTTGTATTAGGCTATTAATTAATTAATACTAAGTGTCTTGTAGGTAAACAGTTCCAGTAGGCTGCCTAATAAGGGTGTTCATAAAAAAGTAGGTCCAATTTACAATATTTAAAATCTTTTTCTTGGTTTTGACTCAAAATAAAAGCAATTTTAATGTAACTTCACTTCCAACCAAAACATAATTTGCTCTAAACTACCTAGAACAGTGTCGATTTCCGTTTGCACTAATTCTTGATATTCTGGAAAGTGGAGCCAGCATAGAATAGCCCAGGATATCACTACAGAAGTAGTTTCAGTCCCGCCTCCCAGTAGATCGATTATTTGATGTCTCAATTGCTCATCCTGTGAATCAAGAAACATGGTGTCAAACCAGTGAAGTGAAGAGGACAAAACATGGTTTGATGCGAGAAAATGGTATAGATATTAATCAATGCGATGCATAGATTAATCAGTAACACTACAATACCGTAAATAATGTTTCGATTATAGTCTTTTTGTGTTATCTCTAGTGAAAGATTGGGTTTTGGCGAATGGGTTTCTTATGGTCGGACAATGTTTGCTAAGCACTCCTGATATACCGGTACGACTTCTAAGCTCAGAAGGGGCGAAATCTCTTCAAACTGGAAAGTGAATGCCACAGGGTTAAGGAAATAAAACTTACAGTAAATATATCTTTGTTTTTGCCAACCTCTTGTTCGTTCAGAAACAAATCAATATAATCCTTCAAGTTGTCAGGATCCAAATTTGCTTTGTGTTCCTTTATTATAGGATCCGCAAAATCTACAAAGAGGAAACCGTCTTGATGTTTCGTGTGATGCTAGAATGCCCAAAGTAGTCGTTTTGACTAGGCCTACTTAATTGTGAAAAGTAAAAAGCTTTTTATGGTATGTTTTGATTTTAAGAAAATCCTGTTGCGACTTTTAATCAATTCAGGCCCTAAACGGTGTAGCCTAGACTACAGTGAATGTCTAAAGTTGCAGAATTTAATTTGGATGCCCAAAGTAGTCTAGTCATGCTGATAAACCCGTGTGCGGTGTGCCTACCTATGTAGCCTAGTTCAGTGATTCTCAACGTGGTCTAGGTGGACCACTGGTGGTCCACCTGGAATTTCTGTTGGTACACAGAGAGTTCTATAAATCCTTGATAAAACGTTCTTCAAAATTGAAAATTGCATCATTTACTACAGTAAATTATATAAAGACTGCATACAGGTGCAAGAAATTTATGTAGCATGTTACTGTATATTTTTCAGACGTTAAATTAAGTAAGGTATTATGCACTGCTTTTAAATTAACAAAATGTTGGAAGCTCCTGTTGCTAAGAGGGCAAAACTGAGACATCGTCACATCACCATGACATTACTATTTTATTGAAACAATATGTGCAATATGTCTTCTTAGAATAAAACTTTTAATTAAAATTATGTGTATTCAAGAAGCCTAGTTAAGGTTGAGTGTGCAAATTAAGAGGCCCTCTGTCCTCCGAAAAAAATATATACAAGTTTTACCGTTGGGTCCATTGGACCCCAAATTTCAAAGTACTTGTTTTGGACAAAAAAAGCAGCTCCGATGAAGAAATTAAAGCTCAGTAGGAAAGGACGTAACATACTACAAAAATCATAACTTATAAACACTGTAGAAAAAACAAAAATACTCGGAATTTAACAAACAAGTCATACAGTAGCCTATGCACAAACCAAACTGATACGGAATTGGTCTAGTCTTGAGCAATGGTCAAACTGTTGAGAGATTTGGCTAAAAAACGCATATTAGGCCTACATAGGCCTATTAGTTCACAAGAAATACTCTGAGTTTATTTGTTATCACATTGGTTGCCAATGATTTGCGAATGTTCTTGGCAAACGTTGAGTTTGCAAGTAGTACAGAATTGTTTGCATTTTTGGTCTTTGTATCTTTCGCCAAGATAGCATCTAGCCTTCTTTGATTTTGGCGCCTAATCGTTAACAGCTCTTTTTTTTATTTTGTTGCGGATTTAGATGTCTGGTTGATATTGAAGTCGAAGCTGGTAATCCAGCAAGATCTTTTCCTAGTTAGATCTAAAATTTTCTTCTCTTCCATGCTGAATGTTGTGCTGCTATTTTCACCTTACAATTGATGCCATATCACAAAAGCATTGACAGCAGTGACATCGATCACATTGTAAAATAAAACTATCGGCCATCTTCTCGTTATTCTTTTTGAAGTGTATTTCCTAATAGTCTGGGAGCCTACGACAGAAGATTTCACCCCATAAGGTACAAAAGGTTTGACCCCTTGAAGTTACTGGGGTCAACCATGTCACTCACAAAAAGTATGGAAGATTGACCGCACCGGGTGGATCTGGACCCTAGAGCCCCCTAAAAAGCCCAAAAAGGGGGTTAATTTCACCCCATAAGGTACATGGACCAAACTTGGTGAAAACGAAGTTCTATGTCAGGACATCACAAAAATATCAAATCTAACAATATTTTCGAGTGGAAAGGTGATGTAAGACTCCCCCCAAAGTGACCCCCCAGGGGGTTAATTTCACCCCATAAGGTACATGGACCAAAGTTGGTCAAAATGAAGTCTTATGTCAGGACATCACAAAAATATCAAATCTAACAATATTTTCGGGTGGAAAGGTGGTGTAAGATGACTTCAAAGTGACTTTCCTTAATGTGACCCCCTCGGAAGGTGTATTTCACCCCATAAAGTACATGGACCAAACTTGGTCAAAACGAAGTCTTATGTCAGGACATCACAAAAATATCAAATCTAACAATATTTTCGGGTGGAAAGGTGATGTAAGATGTCATCAAAGTGACCCCCAGAGGGTTTATTTCACCATAGAGTACATGGACCAAACGTGGTCAAAACGAAGTCTTCTAGGGCACCACAAAATATCAAATCTAACAATACTCTCAGTTGGAAAGGTGATAAAAGACCTACCCAAAAGTGAATCTCCTCCTATAGTTTAATTTACTTCATCCCTTTCTCGAACCAACCTTGGTGTAACGAAAGTGCTATGCCAGGACAGTACGAATGGATTAAATTTAAAAATATTTTTATATAGGTTTTGATGAAATACATTCACAAGCTGTCCCATGATGCATGAAATGGAACTATAGCCTACTTTACAAAAAGTTTTTGTATAAATCATATTAAGTCAATCGAAAAAAGGCAACAGAACATGACAATACATGGCTTTGTAACACCAAAAACAGAAAGTACACAAGAAGCATATAGGCTACAGTAGCCAGAAAATTGATCCAAGATCTTGATACCACCACTAAATGTGGACTTAATCGAACAGCTGACTATCCAAATCAAAACGTTTCGAAATGAATCATTTGGAACGTTAATTTAGGCAGTAATGAACATTTTCCAGCTGCTACAATAAATAACCTAATAAACCCAATGCAGTAAATTTTTATTTAATGCCATTTGCTTCATGTCTCCAATCAGTTATCGTAACTGTTCATTCATAAACAGAGATTGTTCGTGTAAATGTAAACGGTCGTTTCTTTATTCTTCATTGTCACTGCTGTCGCTTTCACTTTCTTCATCTTATTCTTCAGATTCATACAATTCTCCTGTTATATACAGAGATAAAGCAAGCTGTCTGCGATGTACCAGCCCCAAGCAATGTGGTTATCCGCACGTCTGACACTGACTGTCTTGTAATTGGCTTAGGTTGCTATGGAACTTTTGATCCTTCATTAAAGATATGGATAGAAGCTGGCTTGCAAAGCAATAACACGCAGCGGTACATCAACATCAACCAGCTGCATAGGCCTACCGCACTTGGAGTGACGATTTGCAAGTGTTTACCTGCATATCATGCCTTTACAGATTCTGATTACACCTCGTCATTTAGCAGGAAAGGGAAAGTGCGGCCGCTGAAATTACTCCAAGGAAACCACGAAGCGCAGGCAGCTTTTAGCCAACTCGGACACGACAAAGAAATTAGTGAAGACACTATCATCGCCATAGAGAACTTTGTGTGTAACATGTACAAAAACAAGAAAATTAATTATGTCAACGAAGTCCGTTTACAAATGTTTTTAGACGGCTACAAACCCAAAAAAGAAAATGAAAGGATATCATGCATACCAGAAGCTACTGTAGATAGTAGTACTCTACCACTTTGTTTACGAGTACTTCTCCAGAAGACAAGGCGCACACATCTCATCACAAGATGGTGGTTATCTTCAACTAGAAGTGAACAAGCAGCAACGTTGCTGCTAGAGTATGGCTGGAAAGAAGAAGGAGGTTCTTATAAAGTGGTGTGGTTTGAAGGTAAAGGTATAAAGCATCTTTAGATGTCTCTGCGTGGAATCTGATCTCATCCAGGAAAGTCAAGAAGAAGGTAAACAGCATTGGATGTCGCTTGGGTTACCCTTTATAAATATAAAACTTTCTCCTGGTCTATCAGTCGTTTACTTTCTTACTGTAAACATTAGCCAATAACTGGCTGTAAAGTTTCGTTTTAGAAACCTATAACCAATAGTTTCTGCAATCTTGAGAAAAATGCCTGGGTGCACTAAATAACAAATAAATGTTGAACTTTTTCCAGTTAATAGTAAGTTGCAATGTTGCATTATTCGAAGAAAAATAGACGTCTGTAAAAGATAATAAAATTACTATTGTATGTTACGCATATCTGTAGTGCATAATAGCAATTGTTTCGTACAGTCTTTATTTCTCTGTATATAACAGGAGAATTGTATGAATCTGAAGAATAAGACGAAGAAAGTAAAAGCGACACCAGTGATTGATTGATTGATTGAATCTTTATCCTCGGACTGGGAAAGCTTCTTGCAGAGCTTAATCCTGGCAGTTTCGCATACTTGTAGAGGCTTTGAATCACTGGCGCAGGCCCGGTCACCGAGATTGACAGAGTGAAGTTTCCGATTGTTGAAGGCTTGTTGTCGGGGAATTATTCCATCCATTAGATACCGCTGAATGGAGAGCAGCCCTTAACGTGCGTTGCTCAAGCGCACACCCCAAGAGTCGAACCAGCGCCGCTATTGATCTTGAAGCTTCTTCGTTCCAGAAGTGACGCGCTAACCAATTGAGTTACCGTTTACATTTACACAAACAATCTCTGTTTATGAATGAACAGTTACAATAACTGATTGGAGACATGAAGCAAATGGCATTAAACAAAAATTTACTACATTGGGTTTATTGGGTTATTTATTGTAGCAGCTGGAAAATGTTCATTACAGCCTAAATTAACGTTCCAAATGATTCATTTCGAAACGTTTTGATTTGGATAGTCAGCTGTTCGATTAAGTCCACATTTAGTGGTGGTATCAAGATCTTGGATCAATTTTCCGGCTACTGTAGCCTATATGCTTCTTACGTACTTTCTGTTTTTGGTGTTACAAAGCCATGTATTGTCATGTCCTGTTGCCTTTTTTCGATTGACTTAATATGATTTATACAAAAACTTTTTGTAAAGTAGGCTATAGTTCCATTTCATGCATCATGGGACAGCTTGTGAATGTATTTCATCAAAACCTATATAAAAATATTTTTAAATTTAATCCATTCGTACTATCCTGGCATAGCACTTTCGTTACACCAAGGTTGGTTCGAGAAAGGGATGAAGTAAATTAAACTATAGGAGGAGATTCACTTTTGGGTAGGTCTTTTATCACCTTTCCAACTGAGAGAATTGTTAGATTTGATATTTTGTGGTGCCCTAGAAGACTTCGTTTTGACCACGTTTGGTCCATGTACTCTATGGTGAAATAAACCCTCTGGGGGTCACTTTGATGACATCTTACATCACCTTTCCACCCGAAAATATTGTTAGATTTGATATTTTTGTGATGTCCTGACATAAGACTTCGTTTTGACCAAGTTTGGTCCATGTACTTTACGGGGTGAAATACACCTTCCGAGGGGGTCACATTAAGGAAAGTCACTTTGAAGTCATCTTACACCACCTTTCCACCCGAAAATATTGTTAGATTTGATATTTTTGTGATGTCCTGACATAAGACTTCATTTTGACCAACTTTGGTCCATGTACCTTATGGGGTGGAATAAACCTTCCGAGGGGGTCACATTAAGGGAAGTCACTTTGAAGGCATCTTACATCACCTTTCCACCCGAAAATATTGTTAGATTTGATATTTTTGTGATGTCCTGACATAAGACTTCATTTTGACCAAGTTTGGTCCATGTACCTTATGGGGTGGAATAAACCTTCCGAGGGGGTCACATTAAGGGAAGTCACTTTGAAGGCATCTTACATCACCTTTCCACCCGAAAATATTGTTAGATTTGATATTTTTGTGATGTCCTGACATAAGACTTCGTTTTGACCAACTTTGGTCCATGTACCTTATGGGGTGAAATTAACCCCCTGGGGGGTCACTTTGGGGGGAGTCTTACATCACCTTTCCACTCGAAAATATTGTTAGATTTGATATTTTTGTGATGTCCTGACATAGAACTTCGTTTTCACCAAGTTTGGTCCATGTACCTTATGGGGTGAAATTAACCCCCTTTTTGGGCTTTTTAGGGGGCTCTAGGGTCCAGATCCACCCGGTGCGGTCAATCTTCCATACTTTTTGTGAGTGACATGGTTGACCCCAGTAACTTCAAGGGGTCAAACCTTTTGTACCTTATGGGGTGAAATCTTCTGTCGTAGGCTCTCGGTCTATAACCATTCTGTCAATTGTGTCGACTCCTCTTTTAGTGCTGTTGTAATACAAGATTACTTCGAATGCAGCAGGCTTGGGGTCCATTAGGCCCCACGGTACAAGATGCTATTATTTTTTTTCTATGCTACCAGCTTTTATCTGAGATCAGTAATTATTATATTGTCCAAAAGATCAAGCAATGCTCTGAAAAGTCAAGGTATATCAATATCGCATCTGCTATATGTCCTGAAAAATCGCAGAGCGAAATTTCTTTTGGGGTCCATTGGACCCCACGGTAGACAGATGGTTGAGAGGGTTTGCTTAATCAGTTAATTACGCATTACTTTAAGGACTAAGATTGAACACGCCCTTGAGTTTTCTGACCAATGTGCAATACATACAGCTTCGACTAGTGGCGTTGATGAGGCGTCAACATAGCAAAGTGGTCCATCGAATATTTTTTTATTGGCTAAAAAAGGTTGAGAGTCACTGGCCTAGTAGACATAATTAGTAAAAGTAGAGCTTGATTGATGAAGAACAGCGAAGTCTACACGAAAGCTCTCAAACAAAAACGTTTCATAGTGACCTTCCCTTAGAATTAGATAATTCAAATCCAAATGTAAGCCTACAACTGGAGCGTAATAAAACTGAAAGAACCCAAACTTCTCATGGTGCAACATCAGGGACACATATAGGAGTTCAATCCAAAGCATTGTGAGAAAATGTTCTGGTCCCTCGTATTATGCCCGTAGAATTGTAATTAAAGCTAGTCCAACAAGTGCCTGGAGATTGATCATCGGCAAGTTTGTCCCTAAGCACAGTGGCGTAGCCAGGAAAAAATTTTGGGGGGGGCCAAATATTTGATGAATTGAAGAGAACGACAAAGTGTTTAATTTGAGCCATCGCCACCTGATGTGCAGTGGTGTATCCTGGTGGGTTGAGCAAGGAAAGCAATAAAGCTGGTGGAGGTTAGAGCGTGCCGAAGGCACGCGTATTCTAAGGGGGTCCGGGGGCATGCTCCCCCGGAAAAATTTTGCAAAATTACACTCAAATAATGGATTAATAGCGCTTTCTGAAAACACTTTTAAGGTAATATTTGTATGAAATTTATTAGCAGATAAACAGCTATTAACTTATTAAAGGTAGAAACTTACACACGAACGGGCAAAAACTTGTTAACTTACACACGAACGTGCAAAAACTGCGGCTAAAATTAGAGAACACCAAAAACTCAGCTACACAAAAACTCAATAACTACAAAAAACCCAACAGAGTAAGCCATTCTGAAATTGCTTTTACAAATTAATTAAAAGAAACGTAAATCGCGTAAATTTTGCGCGATTTACGATTTGCAAAATTTATTGGTGTCTTTCTGTGTGTCTAAAACAAGTCCTTGGGGGTGTTAATAGCCAGATGTCTTGGAAAACGTTATAAATTTCTACAAATTTTATTATATTTTCAACAAAGGAATCAACTTTGGAATCTAAACTTGGAAAATTTGGGGGGGGCCATGGCCCCTTTCGCCCCCCCCTGGCTACGCCTATGCCTAAGCATATAGCCTATTAGGAAGTGTAGCCTATTAGGAAGTGTAGCCTATTAGGAAGTGTAGCCTATTAGTGTTCCAGACAATTGTTCACCAAATCAAACGTCATATAAAACCGTTCAGGTCTACTGAATCTTAGCATATTACGTCATGGAATTTTTCCTAAAAAAATGAGCCAAGATTGCACCATCGTTCGTAAGACTTGTATCCCACCTGTTGAAACATGAAACATTGCATCATCACCTTTGAACACCTGTTGAGAATTGCTTCACAATGCCTTTTATTATTACGTCACAGAAACTGCTTACGTGCGTTTGAAATATTGCAATCTATTCTGGTCATTCTTAAAATTGTTGCTTGAAGAGTTGGTCGCATATTTAACTGTTTTGCTTAGTGCTTGCCAGCTGGACAAAATTTCCGTCTTTTACCTAAGTAGTTTGGATTGTAGTGACAAGTTTTTAGTGGTGTATCGCGTTGCACCCCATTTTCGATAGCCAGTTGGCTAATTTCACAGAAATACAATTCTTGAATAGACGTTTCCAGAAGAGTGTTTCTTTCGGTCATTGCATACAGACGAACGGATCCGAGAATCTTATGTTACACTTTTCCCACGAAGAGATTATGGTTTACCGTTGTGACCATAAATAATAAAAGACGAGTTTTTGTTGGTTGGTAGGCCACAGAAGCACATAAATAATAAAAGACGATTGTTGTTGGTTGGTAGGCTACAGCAGCAAAAGATTAAAGCCGTTTTCTTCTCAGTTGGTGCAGAAGAACTTAAAGCACAAGAAAATTAAAGACTTTTCTTCTCAGTTGGTAGTAAAGAACTTCAAACTAAAAATTAAAGGCGTTTCTTTGTTGGTTCTGAAGAAAAAAACAACATTGACATTCATTGGCAAGAAAAAAGATTAAAGACAATCGATCAGTGCTTGAAGATTCAAGTGGACGAATCCAAGCAAGTTTTGTGGAACTTTAGTAGGACTTCATATACCCGTACTACGGTATTGTGCATTTAAATTCTTTTTTGTGTTTTTACGCTCTTTGCAGTTAAGTTTTTTATAACTACTGTAATAATTTTGTGTGTTTGTGTAACTTAATTTTTTAATTGTTAAATTTAGCCCCAACATTTAATATGTCTACACTCGGTGGCGACAGGGACTCGACCGCCGTCGACTCGACTGAGTTTAGGCCTGATGATGTTCTTTGCGGTCGGGCAGGCCATTCTGGAGAGGGACCCAGTAACGATGAGGCTAAGTCAGTTCGAGAGGCCCGCGAGAGCTGAGGCCGACGCAAGAGTTGCTGAGGCCACCGCGAGAGCTGCTGAGGCCGTACGAGCAGAAGCCGCCGCGAGAGCCGAAGCGAGAGCTGCTGAGGCCGCCGCGAGAGCCGAAGCGAGAGCTGCTGAGTTCGCACTCAAAGACGCTCAGTTGAGGGCTGAACAACGTAAAGAGTTAGTTTTAGCTGAATATCGATCAGAGTTGGGCTCCCGGCGTAGTTCTAAGAAGTGCTCTTCTAGTCATTCTAGAAATGAACATCAATCGCAGTTTAATTTACACAACCTTTTCCAGACGCCTGTTCAATCCGTGGGTGGACCAGTGCAATCCACACGTTTTCCAGCTGTTTCAGGAGGTCTCGGGGCCGCGGCTAAGGATCTTCCGAAGGCTCTAGAGCCAAGGCCTGCAATTTATAACCAAACTCCTGCCCTAGAGCGTACAGGTCACGGGGCCGCCATTAGCAGTAATGCTTTGCCCTCTTCAAAGTTTTCTGCGCCGCTAGTTTTTGATCGCCCAGCTACACGTAATTTGGGTGGTTGTGAGAGGCGTATCGCGTCTCCTGATTTTAACGTGTGTGAGGATCGTGATCGGGCTGTGCATGTGACTGAGCCCACTCAGCCCCTTAAGGGATACAGTTTTCTTCTCCCGCTAAGTCGAGTTCTCGACAGCAAGATTGCTTTTTTGAATACCAAAATAGTAGGACGTTTTTCGATAAGGCGGCCTTGATTGGTTACGATGGTAATAATATGCCATTTGTCTTCTTTAAAAATCGTGTTACGGCCTTGATGGCAGCTTCGCCCTTTAAAGGGGACTCGTTTGACTTTGTTACAAGCAGCTTGTGTTAGAACAGCTGCGCAAACGATTGCTAATTTGGTTTCCGACACTCCTGGCTTGTCAGAGGAAGACAGGATAGAAATGTCGTTAGCTCGCTTGTCCCAGCGTTTGGGGTTCGTAGAGGTCTTTTTGCCGAACCAGAAATTAGGAAGTATCGCTATGGTAGCAAGTTAACTTCGATGTTTTCTAGTGATTTAAAAGAGTTTAAAGATGAATTGTCGCAGTGTCTGCTTTACGCGCAAGCTTATGGTCAGCGTGATAAATTGGAAGGATGTTTTGTTTTGGATTTGGCTAAGCGACTCCCGTTTGACGCTAAGCAGCGTTATCTTGACTTTTTAGGTGATCAGTATGGTAGCACTGATGAGCCTACTTTTCAGAGTTTGTTCGATTTTGTAGTACGGGAGGAAACGCGTAAGTCGACTGATTTTAGCATTATGCTAATGGGTGATTCTGGTGAGTCTCAGCAATTTAAAAAGTTTGGCAAAGGAAAATTGCCTTTATGTCCGGTTAGGCAGACGTCGGTAAAACCCCATGGTAATGTGATTTCAGGTAGTTCGCAGTACTCGACTGCTGTTGGCGCACCGCGCGGTGGTGAGGCCAAACGTAAGGACCTACCGGCATGTATTTATTGTTCGTCACGTGGTCAAGTTGAATATCATTTTTTGTCTAATTGTAAAAAATTTTTGCGCTTGACACCTCAAGATCGGAGAGATGTTATTGTGAAAGCTGGCAAATGCTTAAATTGTTTGCGCCAGCATATGGTTAGGGACGGTAATAATGCAAACAACTGTCGTCAGTGTGGGCCTAACAACGATAGGAAACACTTTTTTCTTCTGCATGATTTTTATGTGACGTCACGTGATTCTCTGGATTCGATCGGCAAAGATGATGCTTGTGCCAGAGTTCCTGTGCGTAATGTTAAGATTGGAAATGTTAAAGCATAGCCTTTAACCGCATTACTGCTGCTCGTGTTTTGAATCCAATGACGGGTAAATTCAAGTTGGTGTATTGTCAACATGATCCTTGTTCGCAGTTAACGTTTGTTTCGAGTGATTTGGTGTGCGAACTTGGCCTTAAACCGTACGATAAAGCGTCGTGTAAGATGGATACCCTGGTTGGTCAGAAAGCTGAAATGACGAGATGAAATGTTTTTTGATATAACCTCGGTGGTTAACCCAGCTTGGGCTGACGATGTTAAAACTTTACCGCATAAGCAGGATTTAAGTGGTTTCCGTCATTTTCATGACGTGAATATGTTTCATTTGAATGATTGTAGTACTGTAGATGTACTGATTGGCAACGACAATGCTTATTTGATGTGGGCTAAAGAAGAACGTGTTGGTGAAAATCGTAGTGAACCACACGCTTTACTCACTCCTCTCGGTTGGTTGGCTTTTGGTGGTAAGTCACCCTTAGATGAAAGCGTTGCTAACGTGTGCAGAGTGCAGACGTCTTCAGAGTCGGATGTCATCTCTGGCTTTCAGCGTAAAATTGAGTCTCGTGATATGGAAATAGCAGACCTGAATAAAGTCATTCAGGATTTGACTTTGCAAAATGAAACCTGTGAATTGTCTCGAAATGATATTTTGGCTAGAGAACTTGTTGAACCGAATATTGAGTTGAAAGATGGTCGATTTGAGATACCTGTACCGTTGAAGGAAGATATTGATCTACCTAACAATTTTGTGTTGGCGTCAGATAGAGCTGCTGCTTTAAAGGGCGGGGAAACCCAATTTAACCTTTTGCGAGTTTTTTGTTTCAGCGTGATGTCATCGTGTACAACATGCGTTTTACCAAAAAAAAATCTAAATTTTGCTGCCCTCGTCCGCTAAGGCCGCTTTTGTTTGATACCCGTTTGCGAGGCCTCGCGCGCATCCAGCTGTGATGCTGTGCGCTGTGTCGTCACAAGGTACATACAGCCGGAGCCAAAAGTTTAAGACCAGACTTGATTTATGACGATTTTACATTAGCCTACTTCAAAATACTGCATCAGATATTGTTTCAGTTGCATCATGTTTATGCATCATCTTATATCTGATGCAGTATTTTGAAGTAATGCAAAAATCGTCATAAATCAAGTCTGGTCTTAAACTTTTGGCTACGACTATATGTACCTTGTGACGTCACAGCGCACAGCATCACAGCTGGATGCGCGCGAGGCCTTGCAAACGGGTATCAAACAAAAGCGGCCTTAGCGAGACGAGGGCAACAATTTTTTGCTTAAACGCATGTTGTACACAATAACATCACGCTGAAACAAAATACTCGCAAATGTTAATTTGGGTTTCCCCGCCCTTTAAGAAAGAAGACTTTAAAACAACCTGAACTTCGTGATTTTCTTACCGACACCATGAAAGATCTCAAATCTAATGGTTATATTGAGTGTGCTGGTGAAGCAGGAAATGTAAAGGGATTTGAGTGGTATTTATACCATACTTTGTGACGTCACAATTAAAAAAGCGCATTGTTTACGATGGCAAGTCTAAATTCCGAGGAACTTGTGTAAATAATGTAATGTTTTTGGGTCCTGACTTGTTAAACCCTCTGGTAGATCTCTTGGCTAGATTTCGGCTTGATAGATTTGGTATCGTGGCCGACATGATCAAATACTTTTTTCACATTTTGGACTCTTCAATACGCAAGCCCAATTTTATTGAACTGCTAACGTACACCAGCAGTGCCGTTTAAATCGTGAACGAACGCCCTTTGGTACCTTTGAGTGACTACCCTAGGGATTTTACTGTCATCACCCCTGCCTCACTTTTGACCCCATACTTAGACCCATACTGTGCTGTTGGGCAACCACATTATCGTGACCAATTAAGAAGGGATTATCGGTTCAATTTGTCACTTTCTCAGCAGTTTTGGAGCAAATGGATAGATTTTTACTTGCCAGGGCTTCAGGGCCGGAAAAAATGGTTAAAAATGGCCGAGAATTTGAAGCCTGGTCAACTGGTAGTAGTGGGTTCTCTCCAAGACATTGGTAAACGTTGGAAGTATCAACTTGGAAGGGTGCATGAGGTGGTCCCACAAATTAGGAAAGGGAAACCTGTGGTTCGGAGAGCTAAAGTTGCCGTCTGCAACTATAATGAGAGTACGGGGAAAGTGAAAGTAGACTACGTGTTGAGGGATATTTCGTGCCTCGCCCACGTAAAGAACACCTAAGTGTTAGGGTTTGAGACTGGTTCTGTCTGCGGTGGTCGACCTTTGTCTGAGCCCAGAACAGTCGGTTATTACCGCAACCATTGTATATAGCGTCATTTCAGCGTGTACCTATGGTACCAGTTTCATGTATCATCGTGTATTATTCTAATTGTTGTTCATTCTTTGCATGCCCTTTGTATTTGAATATTAACTTAAACATGAGTGAGTCAAACAATTTGTGTATCGTGTGTTTTTATTCATTGGCTCACAATTGTTGTCAATTCCTTTTTAGTTATGCCATGTTAGACTGTCATAACTAGGGGTCGCTATGTTCCAGACAATTGTTCACCAAATCAAACGTCATATAAAACCGTTCGGGTCTACTGAATCTTAGCATATTACATCCTGGAATTTTTCCTAAAAAAATGAGCCAAGATTGCACCATCGTTCGTAAGACTTGTATCATACCTGTTGAAACATGAAACATTGCATCATCACCTTTGAACACCTGTTGAGAATTGCTTCACAATGCCTTTCATTATTACGTCACAGAAACTGCTTACGTCCGTTTGAAATATGGCAATCTATTCTGGTCATTCTTAAAATTGTTGCTTGAAGAGTTGGTCGCATATTTAACTGTTTTGCTTAGTGCTTGCCAGCTGGACAAAATTTCCGTCTTTTATCTAAGTAGTTTGGATTGTAGTGACAAGTTTTTAGTCGTGTATCGCGTTGCACCCCATTTTCGATAGCCAGTTGGCTAATTTCACAGAAATACAATTCTTGAATAGACGTTTCCAGAAGAGTGTTTCTTTCGGTCATTGCATACAGACGAACGGATCCGAGAATCTTATGTTACACTTTTCCCACGAAGAGATTATGGTTTACCGTTGTGACCATAAATAATAAAAGACGAGTTTTTGTTGGTTGGTAGGCCACAGAAGCACATAAATAATAAAAGACGATTGTTGTTGGTTGGTAGGCTACAGCAGCAAAAGATTAAAGCCGTTTTCTTCTCAGTTGGTGCAGAAGAACTTAAAGCACAAGAAAATTAAAGACTTTTCTTCTCAGTTGGTAGTAAAGAACTTCAAACTAAAAATTAAAGGCGTTTCTTTGTTGGTTCTGAAGAAAAAAACAACATTGACATTCATTGGCAAGAAAAAAGATTAAAGACAATCGATCAGTGCTTGAAGATTCAAGTGGACGAATCCAAGCAAGTTTTGTGGAACTTTAGTAGGACTTTATATACCCGTACTACGGTATTGTGCATTTAAATTCTTTTTTGTGTTTTTACGCTCTTTGCAGTTAAGTTTTTTATAACTACTGTAATAATTTTGTGTGTTTGTGTAACTTAATTTTTTAATTGTTAAATTTAGCCCCAAAATTTAATATGTCTACACTCGGTGGCGACAGGGACTCGACCGCCGTCGACTCGACTGAGTTTAGGCCTGATGATGTTCTTTGCGGTCGGGCAGGCCATTCTGGAGAGGGACCCAGTAACGATGAGGCTAAGTCAGTTCGAGAGGCCCGCGAGAGCTGAGGCCGACGCAAGAGTTGCTGAGGCCACCGCGAGAGCTGCTGAGGCCGTACGAGCAGAAGCCGCCGCGAGAGCCGAAGCGAGAGCTGCTGAGGCCGCCGCGAGAGCCGAAGCGAGAGCTGCTGAGTTCGCACTCAAAGACGCTCAGTTGAGGGCTGAACAACGTAAAGAGTTAGTTTTAGCTGAATATCGATCAGAGTTGGGCTCCCGGCGTAGTTCTAAGAAGTGCTCTTCTAGTCATTCTAGAAATGAACATCAATCGCAGTTTAATTTACACAACCTTTTCCAGACGCCTGTTCAATCCGTGGGTGGACCAGTGCAATCCACACGTTTTCCAGCTGTTTCAGGAGGTCTCGGGGCCGCGGCTAAGGATCTTCCGAAGGCTCTAGAGCCAAGGCCTGCAATTTATAACCAAACTCCTGCCCTAGAGCGTACAGGTCACGGGGCCGCCATTAGCAGTAATGCTTTGCCCTCTTCACAGTTTTCTGCGCCGCTAGTTTTTGATCGCCCAGCTACACGTAATTTGGGTGGTTGTGAGAGGCGTATCGCGTCTCCTGATTTTAACGTGTGTGAGGATCGTGATCGGGCTGTGCATGTGACTGAGCCCACTCAGCCCCTTAAGGGATACAGTTTTCTTCTCCCGCTAAGTCGAGTTCTCGACAGCAAGATTGCTTTTTTGAATACCAAAATAGTAGGACGTTTTTCGATAAGGCGGCCTTGATTGGTTACGATGGTAATAATATGCCATTTGTCTTCTTTAAAAATCGTGTTACGGCCTTGATGGCAGCTTCGCCCTTTAAAGGGGACTCGTTTGACTTTGTTACAAGCAGCTTGTGTTAGAACAGCTGCGCAAACGATTGCTAATTTGGTTTCCGACACTCCTGGCTTGTCAGAGGAAGACAGGATAGAAATGTCGTTAGCTCGCTTGTCCCAGCGTTTGGGGTTCGTAGAGGTCTTTTTGCCGAACCAGAAATTAGGAAGTATCGCTATGGTAGCAAGTTAACTTCGATGTTTTCTAGTGATTTAAAAGAGTTTAAAGATGAATTGTCGCAGTGTCTGCTTTACGCGCAAGCTTATGGTCAGCGTGATAAATTGGAAGGATGTTTTGTTTTGGATTTGGCTAAGCGACTCCCGTTTGACGCTAAGCAGCGTTATCTTGACTTTTTAGGTGATCAGTATGGTAGCACTGATGAGCCTACTTTTCAGAGTTTGTTCGATTTTGTAGTACGGGAGGAAACGCGTAAGTCGACTGATTTTAGCATTATGCTAATGGGTGATTCTGGTGAGTCTCAGCAATTTAAAAAGTTTGGCAAAGGAAAATTGCCTTTATGTCCGGTTAGGCAGACGTCGGTAAAACCCCATGGTAATGTGATTTCAGGTAGTTCGCAGTACTCGACTGCTGTTGGCGCACCGCGCGGTGGTGAGGCCAAACGTAAGGACCTACCGGCATGTATTTATTGTTCGTCACGTGGTCAAGTTGAATATCATTTTTTGTCTAATTGTAAAAAATTTTTGCGCTTGACACCTCAAGATCGGAGAGATGTTATTGTGAAAGCTGGCAAATGCTTAAATTGTTTGCGCCAGCATATGGTTAGGGACGGTAATAATGCAAACAACTGTCGTCAGTGTGGGCCTAACAACGATAGGAAACACTTTTTTCTTCTGCATGATTTTTATGTGACGTCACGTGATTCTCTGGATTCGATCGGCAAAGATGATGCTTGTGCCAGAGTTCCTGTGCGTAATGTTAAGATTGGAAATGTTAAAGCATAGCCTTTAACCGCATTACTGCTGCTCGTGTTTTGAATCCAATGACGGGTAAATTCAAGTTGGTGTATTGTCAACATGATCCTTGTTCGCAGTTAACGTTTGTTTCGAGTGATTTGGTGTGCGAACTTGGCCTTAAACCGTACGATAAAGCGTCGTGTAAGATGGATACCCTGGTTGGTCAGAAAGCTGAAATGACGAGATGAAATGTTTTTTGATATAACCTCGGTGGTTAACCCAGCTTGGGCTGACGATGTTAAAACTTTACCGCATAAGCAGGATTTAAGTGGTTTCCGTCATTTTCATGACGTGAATATGTTTCATTTGAATGATTGTAGTACTGTAGATGTACTGATTGGCAACGACAATGCTTATTTGATGTGGGCTAAAGAAGAACGTGTTGGTGAAAATCGTAGTGAACCACACGCTTTACTCACTCCTCTCGGTTGGTTGGCTTTTGGTGGTAAGTCACCCTTAGATGAAAGCGTTGCTAACGTGTGCAGAGTGCAGACGTCTTCAGAGTCGGATGTCATCTCTGGCTTTCAGCGTAAAATTGAGTCTCGTGATATGGAAATAGCAGACCTGAATAAAGTCATTCAGGATTTGACTTTGCAAAATGAAACCTGTGAATTGTCTCGAAATGATATTTTGGCTAGAGAACTTGTTGAACCGAATATTGAGTTGAAAGATGGTCGATTTGAGATACCTGTACCGTTGAAGGAAGATATTGATCTACCTAACAATTTTGTGTTGGCGTCAGATAGAGCTGCTGCTTTAAAGGGCGGGGAAACCCAATTTAACCTTTTGCGAGTTTTTTGTTTCAGCGTGATGTCATCGTGTACAACATGCGTTTTACCAAAAAAAAATCTAAATTTTGCTGCCCTCGTCCGCTAAGGCCGCTTTTGTTTGATACCCGTTTGCGAGGCCTCGCGCGCATCCAGCTGTGATGCTGTGCGCTGTGTCGTCACAAGGTACATACAGCCGGAGCCAAAAGTTTAAGACCAGACTTGATTTATGACGATTTTACATTAGCCTACTTCAAAATACTGCATCAGATATTGTTTCAGTTGCATCATGTTTATGCATCATCTTATATCTGATGCAGTATTTTGAAGTAATGCAAAAATCGTCATAAATCAAGTCTGGTCTTAAACTTTTGGCTACGACTATATGTACCTTGTGACGTCACAGCGCACAGCATCACAGCTGGATGCGCGCGAGGCCTTGCAAACGGGTATCAAACAAAAGCGGCCTTAGCGAGACGAGGGCAACAATTTTTTGCTTAAACGCATGTTGTACACAATAACATCACGCTGAAACAAAATACTCGCAAATGTTAATTTGGGTTTCCCCGCCCTTTAAGAAAGAAGACTTTAAAACAACCTGAACTTCGTGATTTTCTTACCGACACCATGAAAGATCTCAAATCTAATGGTTATATTGAGTGTGCTGGTGAAGCAGGAAATGTAAAGGGATTTGAGTGGTATTTATACCATACTTTGTGACGTCACAATTAAAAAAGCGCATTGTTTACGATGGCAAGTCTAAATTCCGAGGAACTTGTGTAAATAATGTAATGTTTTTGGGTCCTGACTTGTTAAACCCTCTGGTAGATCTCTTGGCTAGATTTCGGCTTGATAGATTTGGTATCGTGGCCGACATGATCAAATACTTTTTTCACATTTTGGACTCTTCAATACGCAAGCCCAATTTTATTGAACTGCTAACGTACACCAGCAGTGCCGTTTAAATCGTGAACGAACGCCCTTTGGTACCTTTGAGTGACTACCCTAGGGATTTTACTGTCATCACCCCTGCCTCACTTTTGACCCCATACTTAGACCCATACTGTGCTGTTGGGCAACCACATTATCGTGACCAATTAAGAAGGGATTATCGGTTCAATTTGTCACTTTCTCAGCAGTTTTGGAGCAAATGGATAGATTTTTACTTGCCAGGGCTTCAGGGCCGGAAAAAATGGTTAAAAATGGCCGAGAATTTGAAGCCTGGTCAACTGGTAGTAGTGGGTTCTCTCCAAGACATTGGTAAACGTTGGAAGTATCAACTTGGAAGGGTGCATGAGGTGGTCCCACAAATTAGGAAAGGGAAACCTGTGGTTCGGAGAGCTAAAGTTGCCGTCTGCAACTATAATGAGAGTACGGGGAAAGTGAAAGTAGACTACGTGTTGAGGGATATTTCGTGCCTCGCCCACGTAAAGAACACCTAAGTGTTAGGGTTTGAGACTGGTTCTGTCTGCGGTGGTCGACCTTTGTCTGAGCCCAGAACAGTCGGTTATTACCGCAACCATTGTATATAGCGTCATTTCAGCGTGTACCTATGGTACCAGTTTCATGTATCATCGTGTATTATTCTAATTGTTGTTCATTCTTTGCATGCCCTTTGTATTTGAATATTAACTTAAACATGAGTGAGTCAAACAATTTGTGTATCGTGTGTTTTTATTCATTGGCTCACAATTGTTGTCAATTCCTTTTTAGTTATGCCATGTTAGACTGTCATAACTAGGGGTCGCTATGTTCCAGACAATTGTTCACCAAATCAAACGTCATATAAAACCGTTCGGGTCTACTGAATCTTAGCATATTACATCCTGGAATTTTTCCTAAAAAAATGAGCCAAGATTGCACCATCGTTCGTAAGACTTGTATCATACCTGTTGAAACATGAAACATTGCATCATCACCTTTGAACACCTGTTGAGAATTGCTTCACAATGCCTTTCATTATTACGTCACAGAAACTGCTTACGTCCGTTTGAAATATGGCAATCTATTCTGGTCATTCTTAAAATTGTTGCTTGAAGAGTTGGTCGCATATTTAACTGTTTTGCTTAGTGCTTGCCAGCTGGACAAAATTTCCGTCTTTTATCTAAGTAGTTTGGATTGTAGTGACAAGTTTTTAGTCGTGTATCGCGTTGCACCCCATTTTCGATAGCCAGTTGGCTAATTTTACAGAAATACAATTCTTGAATAGACGTTTTCAGAAGAGTGTTTCTTTCGGTCATTGCATACAGACAACCGGATCCGAGAATCTTATGTTACAATTTTCCCACGAAGAGATTATGGTTTACCGTTGTGACCAATTAGGAAGTGTAGCCTACCATTGATTAAGCTTTCCGCCAAGCATGAAACGAAAAATGTGTTGTATCCATTGAAGAATTAATTAAAGTTATTGCTATCAAGCATGCAGAAGTTTTAGGAATAAACAAACGCCAGTTTGTGCTCTTTTTCACTTGCCATGAATAGTTGCTTGCCCCTGGCTCAAAGCATAAAAATATCTAAATAATTTCATTTTGGTTGTCTACCAGGGCTGCCAGGTAGCATACAAAAAAGACGAATTGGCCTAATTTCAGGCTATATTGGCTAGAATATTTTTTATGCCAATGTTCAATTTTCTGTCATCTTACCTTTCAAAAGTATTTTATTTCTAATTTTTGCTCTTTCCCATGCACCTTTGAAAGGAGGGATGTACTTGGCGAAAGGAAACAGATCGCTGGTAACAATTTCATGCGCATCTTCACTTTCTCCAAACCTAAAAAAATATATAGGCTCCAGACTAGACAGAGACAAACGAGAACAATATAGTACTTAAGTAAAATTTCATAATTGTAATTCTTCATTTTTACCACCAGAAGAATAAAGCTTAGCTGGCTGCGGTGCAAACGTGTGTTTCAGAGGTCGGTTTGGCACACCCCTCCACCCCTTTAATTTTAAAATTCTTGTCCGAGATCTACCACATACAACATCACGATCTGTCACCCGCAGTCAAATTGTGCTTATTTGATTATGACTAGGGCCCGCAAAAGTCAATAAAGTCAAAATTCTTTAAGGACCTCGTCTGTCCACGAATCAAAGAATAAAGTTGTTTTTAGCTCCTAGGGGAGTGTTTCTAAGAAGTTTATAGGTCAAAATAAGGTTAAAATTGACAACAAAGTCAAAATTTTCAATAAAGTCAAATTTTGGCTTTTGACATACTTTATGTGTTTCTTGAGAGTAATTTTTGTCAAAATCATCGTGGAAGCATTGTAAATCAGGAACTGCCACACAATTAAACCATATTAACCCAAAAAAACAGGAAATATGTCACAATGCCCACTTGGATCAGTAGTAACTTTTATCGCAAATTTTCCATTGTTTATTCATTGTTACGTATTTAATTATTCTTATAAAACACTTCCTCTTCACAAACTTGGTCTTTTCGAAGATCAACAGTTTGGATTTTAGGAATAGCCTACTGACATTCTATAATACAAAAATGCCTAAGCAAGCTAAATCGTCTTCAGCAAAAGTTTGACAGGTTTGTCGAGATTTTCCTGATGCGTTTAATGCAACTCCCTAGGGTGATTTAAGGTGCAAATTTCGCGAGTTCATAATGAAGTGCAATAAAAAGTATTTTGTTGAAAGCCACAAGAAAAGTAAACGCCATCAAGCTGGATTGAAGTGACAACAAGCATCGCAATCAAGGCAAACGTTTATTGAACAAGCCCTTTTTATTGAACACGTTTGGGTCTGAGATCGACAAAATATTATTTTTGGGTAACCTGTATCGATTCAAGGAAGAGCTGTGGCCTCTACATATAAGCAATTTCATTAGGTCAAAATAACGTCAAAATTTTATAAAAATAAAGTCAAAAAAATTTTTTTTTGGGTAAAATGAAAATGGCCCTGATTATGATAGTTCGTTTCTTTCCAGAGTACACTGCAAGGTTTGTTTAAATTTAATTGCGATAGATTGTTTTCAAATGATCTTCTGCCAACAAAACTACCAGACAGCTACTTTGTCTGGTTCAAATCTTTACCAAATCGGGTAAGGATCTGACCAGATCTGGGCCAGATAAAGTGACTTTGTGGGTAGGCTACTGTAAATACGCTAATGTTAACACGTATTAACATAATATAGGCCTAATACAAAGTAAATTCATCTGTTTTTTCAAAGATTAATCATGTTTGATTAGCTGTGGCCTCCCATATGAACTCTTGCCATTTTGCTCTGGTTTTTGTTTTTGCTAGTAGGCTACTTCTGGCATACTTTTTGTTCCTGTAATTTGCTTGATATTGTCAAAATATTTCATTTTTTGTCGTCCTTTTGTTCGTTTGCCTTGTACCATCCCAGTCAACATTAAATTTTCCAACGAGTTGCTTCTTGCTATGTGTCCAAATATCTTAATTTTTTAAGTAGCTTATAGTAATAAATAGATTCCCTGATCGTACTGTAGAAACAAAATTTAATTTGGTGATAAACCAAACGTCCCTCATAAGGTCTGAAGTAGTTAAATACCTAGGAATACTAAATGATGGCCAACTGACATGGTCAACTAACATAGAACATGTAGGCCCTATCACACCAGTTAGCAAGATATTCAGGAATTTTATGCCGTTTGCTTGATTAATTATCGCAAAATACACTAAGTATGCTTTATTACAGCTCAGTGTACACAGTATAGTCTTTTACAATATGGTCTATATGGAATTATTAGCTGGGAAACAAGCACTAAAGCTTTATTTAACGAGGTTGACGTTAGACACAACAATACTATTCGCACGATAACGAAAAATTCTAAATTTTGTCTTCTCAATAATCTGTACAAGTCATTACAACTTTTAAGACGGGAAGATATTTACAAACTGGAGCTTGCCAAATTCATGCATCAATTTATCAACAACAATGGTTTAAAGGCATATTCAATGAAATTTTCAAACTGGAATTAAGCATTAAAGTGCGTAAACTGAACACTCAAGAATACATTTTTAAAAAAATTACCGAAAAAATATTGTTTTCAAGGGCGCTGGCAAGGCCCAAAGTCCAATGTTTCATTTATTTTTTATTTTTTTTAAAATGACCAAAAAGTGGAAACACTGCTAGAGTATACGTCATAAATGCCAAGAGCTCCAGCATATCAAAAATCTTTTCGCGCGCTGGGTTGCAAACAATGCAAAGTTCGGTCGTATTCAGCGCTTCCACTTTGGTGGTAATTACCACAATTGTGGAATTTTCATCGTGCTTGTGGTAAAAATGTGGTAATGAAAACTTTGTGGTAATATGGAAATTTTGTGTGGAAATGTTGCCAAAATGTGGAAATTATAAATTTTGAAAATTTGACATAAAATACTATCAATAAATAACAGCATTTAAACTGTTGTCTTCCGAAATCGAATAGATAATGCAAAAAACTACTTATAACAGCATGCGACTAGCATGTTCCGCTGTTTTCGGTTTGATTTTGGAATGCGTCCTGACTTTTGGCTTTGAACGTAGGCCGTAGGGTGACCATGTGATCATATTCATAGTCAAGATGTCTCTCAGATTCTAGCTGCGGTGTCAAGTACAGTACTTTGCTTTCTTATTTCGGACGTTTTAATAACTGTTAATAAACTGAGTACCGTAGTTGTTTTAGACTTTATTTTACACTATATAACGTAAATATAGCCAAATAATAGCATTGCCAGATAAGGAATTCTGTCCTAATCTGAGAAAAGTATAAAGCTGTTGAAAACAAAAACTTGCATTTTGGAATTTGTTTTTAGTTTTGGGTCAAGATCAAAACCCTAACTTTATGACTAAGTCTAACCCTTACTAACTTTAATCCTAACTCTGGCAATACCTGATTGTAACTATGGCAACAAGTGGGTAAAAATAGCCACTTTGTTAATGTAAAAGTAAGTCGAAATACGGTTAAAATCGCGTAGAAAATCACAGTAATAAATGTGGTAATCTGAGGACAAATGTGGTAATACAAGTGGTAATTTAGCTTTGTAAAAGTGGAAGCACTGGTCGTATTGCGTTCAAAGGAGTTTTGCAGGATAGTTTCACACGTTTTATAAGTTTCTAGGATATTTCGTTGAGAAATAGTAGCAATGTTACGAGAAAGGTGAGGTCCTTTAGTATAATTCTAGTAGCATTGCTAAAAATTAAATGTCCATAAAATCAATATTGCATCATTGTTTGACTTTTGTAGAAACAATATTGCATCATAGCAAATACTATGCCTGACTTTTGTGTTGTGCTTGGCTGTGACACGACAGCATTGCATAAAGTTAGTATGTTTGGGTTTCCCAAAGACAGTACCGTACACAAAAAAAGGAAATGGAATAAATTTGTCAACACCACAACTTGTCATTGGAGTGGACCAAAACCACACCACAGAATTTGTAGTCTGCATTTTCAAGAAGCAGACTTCAAAAATTTTCTTCAATTTCAAATGGGATATGCCAAAAGACTTGACTTGACACCCGGTGCATGTCCATCAATCTTTCCTTCTTCACCAGAAACTAGTGCAACAGCTGAAAGATCACATTTGACTTCTTCCTGGTGACCAGCTTATAGAAGACGCCAAGTTAATGAAGTAATGTTGATTTTATGGTTTATTGTATTTATTTAGAATTACAGTATTAGGTTTTGATAACCTGTACGGTCATAGGCGTCGATTTTTTCTTAGAAGAGAGGAATTCTGGGTGGGCGAGAGTTTTCAAACAGATTTCATTGAATGTGTATGTTTGCAAATTCGCAATGGTTCAGTCTTCGAAATGAGCATATTTTTACTTTGGCAAAAACGTTGCCGAGGCCAAACGGCAAAATTTGAAATTGCCTCGGCAATTACTGTGAATATTTATTAGGAAAAGATTGTACTAAAACATGTAAAACGAGAAGCGAAAAATATACTAGAGTAGTCTATTACGAACGCATTGTTTGATTTGTTGTGATGTAATAATACCAAAAGTAGTGATAAAGCGAGCAACGCGATACGCACGCTGTTACGGTAATTCACGTTAAAAAACTCACCGGGAGGGGAAAGTAAGTTAATTTTGGGTTGATTCAACGTTCGAGTCCACACAAATCGATTTAATTTTTGAAGAACCTATTTTTGAAGAACCTTTAATTTTTGATTTGTTGTGATGTAATAATACCAAAAGTAGTGATAAAGCGAGCAACGCGATACGCACGCTGTTACGGTAATTCACGTTAAAAAACTCACCGGGAGGGGAAAGTAAGTTAATTTTGGGTTGATTCAACGTTCGAGTCAGCACAAATCGGTTTAATTTTTCCGGCGGGTTATATTGCGTAACAACAATGCCCAATAAGAAAGTTACGTTTGTTTTACATTAATTCGACATCTAGCGATGTTGAATTATCATAAAATAACGTTAATTACTCAACCAGGTACAGGTAACATATTAATAGCTCCCTGCGAGAAGATCGCCTCGATTTACGTAAGCTTATAAGCCAACATAATTTCGGCACAATTGGAACACTGCGAGCAACCCAAAGTTTGTTTGATGAACTAGTCAGAATCGGTATCATCAGATGCTATATCAGCTGGACGAGATAGCGGAAAGCGAGGCGCAACAAGGAGTAGATGCTTACAATAATTTGACGTCTACTGGAGTTAAATCAATACAAATAGCAGGCCTTGATACAACTTTTTTTTTCCGGCGGCCAAACGTGTCCGACTGAAGCAAGCTGTTCGGCGGCCAATCACAAGCACATGGCGGCCATCGGAACTTCGACACGCATCAACATACAGTCTTCGAAATTAGCACATTTTTACTTCGGCAGAAGCGAAAAATATACTAGAGTAGTCTATCACGACCGCACTGTTTGATTTGTTGTGATGTAATAATGCCAAAAGTAGCGATAAAGCGAGCTACAAGATACGCACGTGGCACGCTGTTGCAGGAATTCACGTTAAATAACTCACGGGGAAAAGTAAGTTAATTTTGGGTTGATTCAACGTTCGAGTCAGCACAAATCGATTTAATTTTTCCGCTCGGTTATATTGCGTAACAACAATGCTCAATAAGAAAGTTACGTTTGTTTTACATTAATTCGACATCTAGCAACGTTGAATTATCATAAAATAACGTCAATTGCTCAACCAGGTACAGGTAACAAATTACTAGCTCCCTGCGAGAAGATTGCCTCGATTTACGTATACACTAACATAATTTCGGCACAATTGGGATACTGCGAACAACACAAAGTTTGTTTGATAAAGAACTAGCTGTCAGAATCGGAATCATCAGATGCTGTATCGGAGCACGAGGTTGTCGCGTCATCACTGGAATCAGACACATCAAGAGGCTTATCGCTTGGCTGTAAATCTATACCATCTTTGCCGTTCGCAATGAAGCGTCCACGTTTTGCGGCTTTCGGGCTTTGATACCACTCCACAGGCCTCTTTCTTTTTCATAAAGATCCATCAGGGTGTTGACTAGGAAACAAATCTATGCTGTGCCATAACGACTGGGAGGAATGTTTAACCCTAACGTTACAAGCGCTCGTGTGGCCTCGGCATTTTTATTGCCGACGCTAATGCGCCATTTGCCGACGCTAATTTCGAAGACTGAATTTATCGCATTAATAAGGTGTATTGTGGTGTCACTTGCATCCAGCTTATCGTGAGACATCAGCTGCTTGATCACTCAATAAGGTTAACAATTCAAGCATATACAGGGTGTATTGTGATTTATCGAGTGCTTTAACTCTTTTCTAGTCCTTTGTGATTATAAGTGGCAAAGTACTACTACTTTAATTTACAAGGCCGCTTGTGTAAAATTTTCTCGGAACTTCATGGCGGACAAATGCGGCCGACGGAAGGGCGAGACCCGGCGGACAAAATGTCGGTTTTTGTAGGTTAATCGCGGCGATGGCCGCCTTCAGTTTCGAGGCCTGAATTATAGGGTGATATTTTTATAAAAGATTCTCCCAGCTGGGCACATGTCTAAGCGCCGGCGAAGTAGGAAGTAACCCAAATAAAACATCCAGCAATAGTAAGATTGAATCAACATTCTAGTCTGGTGTAGTCTAAGGAAACTAGTTTTTTCTTGTAATCTTGTTGTCCTTACAATCACCTCGGCAATTGCCGACGCTAATTTCGAAAAGTGTGGTTAGTCTTTCTCGCAAAGACTGCGTTTAGCGTCGCTGCAGCAATTAAGCTTTAATAGGTTGGATGTTTTCTTTCTTGCATCTTGCGATCTTATGAGCGCTGCTAAACTAAACAAACTTCTTTTTCCTTTGCGACCTAAAAAGCGCGTGACTCGTGACCTGTTATCTTTAAAGTGGCGCCTTCGGATTTGCTGCATTTGTAAAAGCGATTGTTTTTAGTACGTCTTTAGTTTGTGTCGGTTATTTTATTGTCATGTTCATTATGATGTCATATTCACATTCCCTTACGCTGACCGGGAACTGAAGTTTGATTGTGACGTAACGAAAGTGAGACCATTCGGAGAAAAGATCAAATTGCCGACGCAAATTTGGAGAAAAGATCAAACGTGGCTTTCTCTCACCAGGAATTGCCAACTGTGGCAGTTGCCGTAGCAACAACAATGCAGTGCGTACCGCCGTTTTTCCACGCAGCGTTGTTACGGAATTGCTTTGTTCTGTCGGATACTTAGCGAGAGACATAGCGTAAAACAAAAAGTTGCGCTGCAGTTGATTGGATAGTCCAGCGTTTAAGAAAAACGAAAATAGTTGTAACGAATACTTCATAAGTGGCATGAAAACAGGGTGGGCGAAACATATTTTGCCCACCCTGTTTCACGGCAGGGTGGGCGTCGCCCACCCTGCCCACCCTATTTCGACGCCTATGTGTACGGTACCCCAGGGCCTAATTTACAACAAGGCCATTAACCTAGTGCAGCGGTTCCAACCTGTGGGTCGCGACCCCAACTGGGGTCGCCTAACAATTTGCCTGGGGTCACCTGAGGCCTTCTGAAAAGTTTAGAATTTCATTAGTATAGAAACTTTGCCACAAGAATTCCAAGATACAATGAAAAGCGTTGTAAGTGTCGTGAATTTTGTAAAAGCTAGTGCTTTAAACAGCCGCCTATTTTCAAAAGTTTGCAGTGAATTGGATACATCCAGTAATGTTCTGTTATTTCACACTTGTGTGAGATGGTTGTCCAGAGGCAAAGTTTGGAAACGTGTTTTTGATCTTCGTGATGAATTAAAAACATTTTTTAATCAAAAATCTAAACCACAGCTTGAAGCACTTTTCGGCGACAAAAACCAACTTCACAAAATTGCTTAAATTGCTTGGTGTCAAACTCGTATGTTTACTTTGTCATTCTGTACTTGTTTGCGCCAGCAGCAAAAAATAAAATTGAATGAATTGAATTCACTTTAGGCCTATAACATCGTTAAAAACAGAGTGAAATGGTTCACCAGGCATTTGATAATTAAAGTAACTTGCGTTCTTCTAGGCTACTAGGTTACCAGAAGAACGCAACCTAGTATGGTAGCCTATAGTCACCAGAAGAACGCAAGTTACTTTAATTATAACATCATTATTGTATGCGTGGTTTATATAGTTGTCAATTTTTAGGTGCTTTAGATCAGGGCTTCTCAAACTATGGGTCGCGACCCCAAATGGGGTCGCGTAATGAAATTTTGGGGTCGTAATGAAATTCTAGTGCCGGTGGGTTGTAGTCTTGCCATGATGTCAATTGACCGCAACCGTCGGTGCGAACTGTCGAACGATAAAATATAATCAATCGCAACAATTGATGCATTGTTACGCTATCATTGCTGTAATGTGCTGACCAAAAGTAACCTTACCGCTCGCATTATGATTTCAGAGTAGCTTATCAACTAGTTTCTGAAGGAATGTAGACTAAAGTTTAAAGCAGTTACAAGATTAATTGACTATGGATCAGTAGTTAGGTTCCGTAGATTCATGCGGTAACAATTGCAAGCACAAAGAAAACAATTGATAAGTCAGAAAGAAAAAGAAAATATAATGATCAAAATGATCCGTTTTAATGTCATTAACGTGGATGTCCCCATAATGCAACAAAACTTTAATTGCAACAAAACTGTTGGTGTTTTATTTAAATCCAAGATGTTGAAACTTGACTTTAATCCGATCATATATTTAAATGAAAAACGTATCTGCTTTGAGACCTAGTGAAATATTTAGGAGTAATAATTAACGACTTGCTATCCGATGATGAAGACACGAAACGGCAATTACGGTCGTTGTATTGTGCTGGAAACATGTTAAAAGCAAGGTTTTCCAAATGTTCGATTGCTGTTAAAAATGTGTTGTTTCGTTCCTATTGTATGCCTTTTTATGCCTGTCAACTATGGTGCAACTATCTTTCATCCAGTAATAATCGCTTACGTGTTGGATACAATAATTGTTGCAGAATGTTGTTTAATCTGCAGAGACGACGCAGCATCACCTCTGCATTCGTTGATAACAATACCACAACTTTTCAAGCTCTCATTCGTAAAAAATTATACCAGTTTGTAACACGATGTAACTTGTTTTCCAATCAATAAATTTATGAAATAATGCCAACAGACTGTTACTATCAATCTTTGTATGTGGTACAATGCAACTCAGCTCTTCGGAGTTGAGTATCTGCTTTGTTTCTACATTTTATGTTTGAATATAAAATGGACCATGTTGAGTCTGATGTAAATAAATAAATACATAAATGGGGTCGCATAGAAATATATTTTTCAAAATGGGGTCGCAGAACAAAAAAGTTTGAGAAGCCCTGCTTTAGATTACTATAAATTTTTTGTGTCATATTGGAGAATTTCTGCCTCTTGGTTTCCAATACGAAGAGGAAGATAGTACGGTGGTTGAAGTGAAAGTGATGATGAAGAAGAAAGTATGCTAGAACCTGAACCCTATCGTTTTGAGCCTGAGTACACAGAGGCAGAGATCAATCAGCTTTACCTTGCTGATGTGACTGACGTTTCTCAGCAGGAGGATCGAGTGGGGAACACTGATGGGTAAGCAAATTTAGATATTTGACAACATATACTGCATTTGTTTAGCTTTACTTAACATAGAATAATTAAATCACCGACCGTAGCGGGATAAGTGCTCACTGCTCAGCTTTGTATTGTATTTCCCTATGGGTTTGTAAGGCCTTGAACTTACAACACATCATTGTACAAAATGCTGTACAACACAGCTGCCGCAAAACGACCTATCAAAAATTTTACACATTTTGAGGTGTGTTGAGCACCACACCATATTAACCTAATTATTTCACCTAATGGCTTATGATTCACAATAAGTAGACAATGGGCCATTTACACCAGTATAACGTAAGCTAAAAAAGCAAATGTGATCCCATACTTGATTCAACTTCAAGTGTTGGGTATGAGAAGATAGGTACTCATTGTACTAAGCCTTTGGCACTAAGAAAGTAGGGTGGCCAGTGTTCCCGACAATTTTCACCAAATCAAACGTCATATAAAAACCGTTCAAGTCTACTGAATATTACGTCATGGAAATTCCTAAAGCATGTGCCAAAATTGCACCATCGTTCATAAGACCTGTTTGGACCTGTTTGGGCCTGTTTAAACAGGAAATATTACATCAGCTTAAACACCTGTTGGAATGACTTCATAATTGTCTTTCATTTATTGCGTCACAGTTACTTTCTACGTGAATTTGAGATATTGATATCTATTCTGGTCATTCGTAAAATGATTGTTTGAAAGTTGGCCGCACATTTAACTGTTGGCTTAGTGCTTGCTAGCTGGACAAAAGTTCCGTCTTTTATCCAAGTAATCTGTTGTGTAGTGACAGTTTAAGTGGTGTACGCGTTGCACCCCCTCGTTTTTGGTAGCCGTGGGCTAATTTTTACAGAAATACACTGTTTGAAAAGAAGTTCAAGTGTGTGTTTCTTCGGTCATTATATGCAGACGAAAGGATCCGGGAACTTTAAGTTACAATTTTCCCACGAAGAAATTATGGTTTACCGCTGTGACCATAAAAAATAAAAGACGATTCTCTGGCTAGTGTTTGTACGGAAGCACAGGCAGCATAAAAAATAAAAGACGAAGTTGGTTAGTTGGTAGGCTAAGAAGCACTTAGAAGCAAAGAAATAATAAAAGAAGATCCTATTGGTTGGTAGTCTAAAGAAGTAAAGAAAAGTAAAGACATTTCTTCTCAGTTTGGTACAGAAGAAAAATAACTTTGACATCTATTGGCAAGAAAGAAGATTAAAGGCAATCCATCTGTGCTTGAAGATTCAAGTGGAAGAATCCAAGCAAGTTTTGTGGACGTTTGGACTTCACATACTCGTACAGCTACGGTATCGTGCATTTAAATTCTTTTTTGTATTTTTTTACGGTCTTTGCAGTTAAGTTTTTTATAACTACTGTAATTTGTGTGTTTGTGTAACTTAATTTTTTAATTGTTAAATTTAGCCCTAACATTTAATATGTCTACACTCGGTGGCGACAGGGACTCGACCGCCGTCGACTAGACTGAGTTTAAGCCTGATGATGTTCTTTGCGGTCGGGCAGGCCATTCTGGGGAGGGACCCATTAACGATGAGGCTAAGTCAGTTCGAGAGGCCCGGCATCTTAGACGGGATATTTTGACTCAAATTGGGAAACTTTCTGTAGCCCTAGGTTCTTTGAGTGATAAGCAGGAACTGTTAATTTTTAGATCTAAGTTATCTACTTTAGAAGAGGAATTACGGCATTTCCATGCTCTTTTGAGTAAAATTGTTAACTCTGCAATCTTGGCAGAACTTCGTGATAGGGTAGATCCCGAATTTAACTCGTTAAAAAATAACTTCGAACAAAAAGAAAGTGAGTTGTCAGATAGGTTGGATGCTGACATACATCCTGAGGATAGCGCCTCAAATGTAAGCACTAGGATGTCTGAGAGCTCGTCACGGATAGTTGCACAAATTAACCTACAGTTAAGACGAGAGGAGCTCCAGATCCAAGCTGAGGCCGAAGCAAGAGCTGCTGAGGCCATCGCAAGAGCTGAAGCCATACGAGCTGAGGCTGCCGCACGAGCAGAGGCTGCCGCAAGAGCTGAGGCCATACGAGCTGAGGCCATACGAGCTGAGGCCATACGAGCTGAGGCCATACGAGCTGAGGCTGCCGCGAGAGCTGAGGCCGACGCGAGAGCTGCTGAGGCCGAAGCGAGAGCTGCTGAGGCCGCCGCGAGAGCCGAAGCTAGAGCTGCTGAGTTCGCACTCAAAGACGCTCAGTTGAGGGCCGAACAACGTAAAGAGGTAGTTTTAGCTGAATATCGTTCTGAGTTGGGCTCCCGGCGTAGCTCTAGGAAGGGCTCTTCTAGGCATTCCAGAAGTGAACATCAATCACAGTTTAATTTACCTAACCTTTTCCACACGCCTGTTCAATCCGTAAGTGGACCTGTACAATCCACATGTTTTCCAGCTGTTTCAGGAGGTCTCGGGGCCGCGGCTAAGGATCTTCCGAAGGCTGTAGAGCCAAGGTCTGCAAATTACAACCGAACTCCTCCCCCAGAGCGTACAGGTCACGGGGCCGCCATTAGCAGTAATGCTTTGCCCCCTTCACAGTTTTCAGCGCCGCTAGTTTTTGATCGCCCAGCTACACGTAATTTGGGTGGTTGTGAGAGGCGTATCGTGTCTCCTAATTTTAACGTATGTGAGGATCGTGATCGGGCTGTGCATGTGACTGAGCCCACTCAGCCCATTAAGGGATACAGTTTTCTTCTCCCGCTAAATCGAGTTCTCAACAGCAGGATTGCTTTTTTGAATACCAAAATAGTAGGACGTTCTTCGATAAGGCGGCCTTGATTGGTTACGATGGTAATAATATGCCATTTGTCTTCTTTAAAAATCGTGTTATGGCCTTGATGGCAGCTTCGCCCTTTAAGGGAACTCGTTTGACTTTGTTGCAAGCAGCTTGTGTTAGAACAGCTGCACAAACGATTGCTAATTTGGTTTCTGACACTCCTGGCTTGTCAGAGGAAGACAGGATAGAAATGTCGTTAGCTCGCTTGTCCCAACGTTTTGGGGTTCGTGGAGGTCTTTTCGCAGAACCAGAAATTAGAAAGTATCGCTATGGTAGCAAATTGACTTCTATCTCTTCCAGTGATTTGAAAGAGTTTAAAGATGAATTGTCGCAGTGTTTGCTTTACGCGAAAGCTTATGGTCAGCGTGATAAATTAGAAGGACGTTTTGTTTTGGATTTGGCTAAGCGACTCCCGTTTGACGCTAAGCAGCGTTATCTTGACTTTTTAGGTGATCAGTATGGTAGCACTGAGGAACCTACCTTTCAGAGTTTGTTTGATTTTGTAGTACGGGAGGAAACGCGCAAGTCGACTGATTTTAGCATTATGCTAATGGGCGATTCTGGTGAGTCGCAGCAATTTAAAAAGTTTGGCAAAGGAAAATTGCCTTCATGTCCGGTTAGGCAGACGTCGGTAAAACCCCATGATAATGTGATTTCAGGGAGTTCGCAGTACTCGACTGCTGTTGGCGCACCGCGCGGCGGTGTGGCCAGACGTAGTGACATACCGGCATGTTTTTGTTGTTCGTCACGTGGTCAAGTTGAATATCATTTTTTGTCTAACTGTAAAGAATTTTTGCGCTTGACACCTAAAGATCGGAGAGATGTCATTGTGAAAGCTGGCAAATGCTTGAATTGTTTGCGCCAGCATATGGTTAGAGACTGTAATCATGCAAATAACTGTCGTAAGTGTGGACCTACCAACGATAGGAAACACTATTTTCTTCTGCATGATTTTTATGTGACGTCACGTGATTCTCTGGATTTGGTCGGTAAAGATGAGGCTGGTGCCAGAGTTCCTGTGCGTAATGTTAAGATTGGAAATGTTAAAGCAGCCTTTAACCGCGTTACTGCTGCTCGTGTTTTGAATCCAATGACTGGCAAATCGAAGTTGGTGTATTGTCAGCATGATCCTGGTTCGCAGTTGACCTTTGTTTCGAGTGACTTGGTGTGCGAACTTGGTCTTAAACCGTATGATAAAGCGTCGTTTAAAATGGATACTCTGGCTGGTCAGAAACCTACTTGTGCTGACCTTGTTAAACTCAACATCCAGTCGTTAGAGACTGATGAACTGTTTTGTGATATAACCTCGGTGGTTAACCCAGCTTGGGCTGACGATGTTAAAACTTTACCTCATAAACAAGATTTAAGTGGTTTCCGTCATTTTCATGACGTGAATATGTTTCATTTGAATGATTGTAGTACTGTAGATGTACTGATTGGCAATGACAACGCTTATTTGATGTGGGCAAAAGAAGAACGTGTTGGTGAAAATCGCAGTGAACCGCATGCTTTACTCACTCCTCTCGGTTGGTTGGCTTGTGGTGGTAAGTCACCCTTAGTTGAAAGCGTTGCTAAAGTGTGCAGAGTGCAGACGTCTTCAGAGTCGGATGTCATCTCTGGCTTTCAGCGTAAAATTGAGTCTCGTGATATGGAAATAGCAGACCTGAATAAAGTCATTCAGGATTTGACTTTGCAAAATGAAACCTGTGAATTGTCTCGCAATGATATTTTGGCTAGAGAACTTGTCGAACCGAATATTGAGTTGAAAGATGGTCGATTTGAGATACCTGTTCCGTTGAAGGAAGATATTGATCTACCTAACAATTTTGTGTTGGCGTCAGATAGAGCTGCTGCTTTAAGAAAGAAAGCTTTAAAACAACCTGAACTTCGTGATTTCCTTACTGACACCATGAAAGATCTTAAATCTAATGGCTATATTGAGCGCGCGGGTGAAGCAGGAAATGTCAAGGGATTTGAATGGTATTTACCATACTTTGTGACGTCACAATTAAAAAAGCGCATTGTTTACGATGGCAAGTCTGAATTTCGAGGAACTTGTGTTAAATGATGTAATGTTTTCGGGTCCTGACTTGTTAAACCCTCTGGTAGATGTCTTGGCTAGATTTCGGCTTGGTAGATTTGGTCTCATGGCTGATGTGACTAAATGCTTCTTTCAAATAAAGTTACCGGAGTCGCAAAGGGATTTGTTTCGTATATTGTGGTTTGAAGATGATGACCTTGAAAATGGTAGGATGGTACCATTTCGTTTTTGTGTACACCCTTGGGGAATAAAGAGTAGCCCGTATATCGCTTGCTTGGCTATAAAGAAAATGATCGAGCAGAATCCCAGCAGTGCTGGTGAATTGACTCTCTGCAATATTGCAAATAATATGTACATGGATGATTTTATATTTTCGGCTGATAGCTTAGAGGAAGCTCAGCAAATCACTCATGAATCAATTGCTTTGTTTGATAGCCGTGGGTTTAAACTTGTTAAGTGGAGTGCTAACAAGGAGTCTATGATTGTCTTGTCAAATTTGGATAATGAGATGCTTTCACCTTTGATTCGTGACATTGACTTTCAGACTGAAAATATGACTTTGCCATCAGCGAAGACATTGGGTTGTGTGTGGCAAACCGAGTCTGACGAGATGCGTATCGCATGTTCCTTAAAGCCCTTAGCTAAACACACGCGCCGAAGTATGCTCAGTCAGCTTGGACAAAATTTTGATCCGCTAGGCTTTGGAGCGCCATTTTTTCTAAAAGCACGCCTTATACTTCAGCAATTGGCGATAGACAAGTTTGATTGGGACACCGAGGTCCCTGATAGCTTTGTTAAAGAGTGGGAGTCGTGGCTTCGCTCTTTGGACCTGCTTAAGGATTTTTCGTTACCGAGATGGTATTTTGCAAACTCTGGTGTGTGCAGTCCTGATGATATTGTTTCATATCAATTGCATGGGTTTAGTGATGCTTCGAATCAAGCTTTCTCTTCTGTTGTTTACTTACGTAGACTGGTTAACGGAGTTCCGAGTGTGTCTTTCGTTCTGGGTAAATCTACCATTGTTGTAAAAAATCAGTTTTCTTGGCCGATAGCTAGGAAAGAGCTTGTTGCCGCTTTAAATACAGCAAGACTCGTGAAGCAGGCCTACGAGGCATTGAAGATGCCCGACTGCAGTAAGTATTTTTGGTGTGATTCTCGGACTGTGTTGCAGTGGGTTAAAAACCCTGATTTACGTTTGAATAAGTTTATTACGCGTCGAGTTGAGCATATTTTATTGTTGTCTGGAGCCCAGGATTGGCGTTTTTGCCCTACCGATATGAACCCAGCTGATGTTGGCACAAGGCCAAATCTTATTACAAAGAAAGAGTTTCGAGAGTTGTGGTTAAATGGTTCTAGTCTTCTCTATCAGTGTGAAGAAATTCCATCTGTAGAAAACCCCACTCCAGTACCTGTCCATAGCCTATATCTTCGTGACGAAGAGGGGTCGCTTGACGTTGGACAGGGTGGCCTTCACAGATTGATCGAGGCCGCACCTTCTTTGTATGTTATGAAAAAGAGAATTGCTTATTTGGTTGCTTTTGTTGAATTTTTGTGCTGTAAAACGAAAAAGCGTAGCTTTATGAAGCCAAAACTGGACGCCTCTTATCTTGATAGAGCCTTAGACTTAACTGTGAAGTTTGTTCAGAAAAGCGTGTATGGCGATGTGTTACATTTAATGACCAAACGATCGCCGGATGCACTTGAGGAAGTGATAAAGCGGGGTAGTGTTGGCGCTTCGCAACGTGAGAAGGAACGCTTGAAAGGATTGCGTTCACTTAAAAAGTACAGACCTTGTGTAGATGATGCTGGTGTAATCCGCATTGAAGGGCGCTTAAGTAATTCTCCCGAGATTTCTCTAGAAGCAAAAGCATCCGATTGTTTTGCCTTCGAAGCACCCCTTCACTAGGCTTGTTGTACTGTCGCATCATAATCGAAATGCGCACTGTGGAGTACAGCACACTTTGTTGTCTACGCGACAGAAGTTTTGGATCGCTAATGGTAATGCTTCCGTGAAGAGGTATCTTAATGATTGTGGTGTATGTGCGATTGAGAAAGCTCGGCCTATAAGGCAGCTCATGTCTGATTTACCTTTGTCTCGCACAACTGCCCATAGGAAACCCTTTTTTGATTGCGGCTTGGACTATCTTGGACCATTGACCTTTGTTGAAGGTAGGAGTCACAAAAAAGCTTGGGGACTCTTATTCACATGTATGGCATCTCGCGCTATTCATGTTGAGCTGGTTACGTCATTGTCGCTGAGTGATTTTTTACTTGCCTTTACAAGGTTTACAGATTTACGTGGGCAGGTTAATGCTATCTATTCCGATAATGGAAGTACCTTTCAGGCAGCATCTAAGAAGTTACCCGAGTTGATAGAATCAGCTGAATTTCACAACGCCCTGAGACAGAGAGAGATAAACTGGGAATTTATACCTCCGTATGCTCCGGCGCAAGGTGGCGCCTGGGAGGCAATGGTTAAACAATTTAAAATTGCATTTTTTCACATTTTGGACTCTTCAATACGTAAGCCCAGTTTTATTGAACTGCTTACGTACACAGGTAGTGCCGTTCGGATCGTGAACGAACGCCCTTTGGTACCTTTGAGTGACGACCCTAGGGATTTTACTGTCATCACCCCTGCCTCACTTTTGACCCCATACTTAGACCCATACTGTGCTGTTGGGCAACCACATGATCGTGACCAATTAAGAAGGGATTATCGGTTCAATTTGTCACTTTCTCAGCAGTTTTGGAATAAATGGATCGATTTTTACTTGCCAGGTCTTCAGGGCCGGAAAAAATGGCTAAAAATGGCCGAGAATTTGGAGCCTGGTCAACTTGTAGTGGTAGGTTCTCTCCAAGACATTGGTAAACGTGGGAAGTATCAACTTGGGAGGGTGCATGAGGTAGTTCCACAAATTAGGAAAGGGAAGCCTGTGGTTCGTAGAGCCAAAGTTGCCGTCTGCAACTATGATGAGAGTACGGGGAAAGTGAAAGTAGACTACGTGTTGAGGGATATTTCGTGCCTCGCCCCCGTAAAGAACACCTAAGTGTTAGGGTTTGAGCCTGGTTTTGTCTGCGGTGGCCGACCCTTGTCTGAGCCCGGAACAGTCGGTTATTAGCGCAACCATTGTATATAGCGTCATTTAGCGTGTACCTATGGTACCAATTTCATGTATCGTCGTGTTTATTCTTATTGCTGTTCATTCTTTGCATGCCCTTTGTATTTGCGTATTAACTTAAACGTGAGTGATTCAAACAATTTGTGTATCATGTGTTTTTATTCATTGGCTCACAATTGTCGTCATTTCTTTTTAGTTATGCCATGTCAGACTGTCATAACTAGGGGCCGCTATGTTCCCGACAATTTTCACCAAATCAAACGTCATATAAAAACCGTTCAAGTCTACTGAATATTACGTCATGGAAATTCCTAAAGCATGTGCCAAAATTGCACCATCGTTCATAAGACCTGTTTGGACCTGTTTGGGCCTGTTTAAACAGGAAATATTACATCAGCTTAAACACCTGTTGGAATGACTTCATAATTGTCTTTCATTTATTGCGTCACAGTTACTTTCTACGTGAATTTGAGATATTGATATCTATTCTGGTCATTCGTAAAATGATTGTTTGAAAGTTGGCCGCACATTTAACTGTTGGCTTAGTGCTTGCTAGCTGGACAAAAGTTCCGTCTTTTATCCAAGTAATCTGTTGTGTAGTGACAGTTTAAGTGGTGTACGCGTTGCACCCCCTCGTTTTTGGTAGCCGTGGGCTAATTTTTACAGAAATACACTGTTTGAAAAGAAGTTCAAGTGTGTGTTTCTTCGGTCATTATATGCAGACGAAAGGATCCGGGAACTTTAAGTTACAATTTTCCCACGAAGAAATTATGGTTTACCGCTGTGACCAGCCAGTTCCTTTCTCTCAGCCGCCTTTCCTGCAGCAATTATGTCCACCCAATTTATTACACCCTAGCTAGAGGTGAGCGATGTTATTAACAACCAGCTGAAGCTGGGAGTCGAACCGGGTTTGGTTGGTTTTGAATTTTTATTCTCGGACTAACAAAGCCTTGATAGGTTATTCCTGGTAGTTTCGCGTACATGTAGATTGTAGAGGGTCTGCTACAATTCGGTGAGTCCAATTCTTATCCGTTACACCATCCCTCTGCGCCAAAGTAGGCTACAAGGTGTAAAATGAAAAAAATTCACTGACAGTGCAACCTCTACGACACCACAACAATGCAGTTTGTAAACAATTTTAACTTTGTGAACAATTTTGACAATTTTTGATCTAACGCTACAATTTTGATAAATTCTTCACTTTTTTGACAAGTAAAAAAGTAATCACCCTAATTATTACCAATTTTATATCAACAGGTGTTCATGCTGTCACTGTGTGGCAATGGTTGAGCAACATCAAGCTTTGTGCTACTGTGAGATGGATACAGCACGGATAAAAGACATGCTAGATGGACAATTGGACATGCATAATTACATTTACTCTGCTTGTTTGTGAATATATGGCGCTGTTGAAACAAAATAAATTGACTTGACTTGCTATCGCCTTATTTGTTTCCAAGTTATCAATTCGGTTCAGTAAAAATAAAGTAAAAAAGAATTTTTTTAGGTTAAATTAAAATGGCCTTAGTAATATGTAAGTCTGCACCGAGTGAAAAATGCACTAAACTATGAAAAGCAATTCAATGTCCTGTTAAATCTACATAAAATCGCTCATTTTGTTGGTCCAAGAAGTGTAGCCTATGTGATCAGACGAGCGTGAATTTACACAGTAGCCTATGTAGAGTTGGTTGATTGTGTAAAATCATGTGTATGCCATTTCTTTGAATGCAGTATTTCAACTAGACAAAACATTATTTAATTCTCCAAGTATAAAAACTACCGCTTGTAATCATAGAAACTCTGGTTAATGAGAGAATACATACAGTTAAATCGCCCGCAGTAAGAAATATTGCTCGATCAGCTTTTATGACGTAGACTGTACAGTCGCACGCTTCGCTCCTCACGCAAATTCCCGTTTTGACAGCTCTGACAAAACCACACGCGCAATGGTGGTCAGACCGCAATGGGGCAAAATTTTATTGAAAATCGTTTTATGGTAGCATGTTAAACACAAAGAACATGGAAAGTCGCCAAGTCAGGTTTTTCCTTTAGTACCCCTTTAAGCTTCTTTCGAGAACACTTTAACAAAATTCATAACGTACACATTCATAACACCAGACAGTTAGATAAAGCTGTGTTTTTTCTTCCTCAAGTAGTCAAAACAAAGCCTTAGCAAAAAATTTGCTGTCTTATCGAGGGACTAAAAGTTGGACTGAAATCAACTACGATACACAATAAAAAAACTTGCATAAAAACTCTTTTAAACAACACTATAAAAGCATTTTACTTGACTTCTATAAATAGCTTTTTCGTGTCCAAATGGAAAAAAATGTGTAGGTGTATAATTTGTCGCTGGTCGCTGGCTGTTGAGTTTCCTGCATAGCTTGAGATGAAAAACATTATTTAGTCATGAATTGACTATTTCGATCTAATTGTATTTAATATTAAACTGCATATGCACTGCAGATCGTGAATCTTTATATGTGCTACACGTGGTGATTATACTTTTTAATGAATTCATGCTATTGTTGTTGCTTGATGACAGGCAGCACCTCGACTAGGAAACCGTAAGGTTATTCGGTTCCGACAGTTCTTGCTCTAAGTAAGCCATGTTCTTGCTCTATTATGAATGTGTTCTATTGTGTAACTACTCGATTTTTCTCGTGTCCAAATCCACATTTATAAGTACTGAGAGATGGAGGAGAGAGAGAAGTGTTTTTCTTTACTTGTTTTTTCGACTATTTGATTTTTAAATTGAAATCTGAAAAAAGATTTAAATTTTTAATATTAAAATTCGCGAATTTCTGGTGTCGTATATGCGTAGGCTATGCCAATGACCAGGCAATTTTGCACTCCACTGGTAATCATAAAATTATTTACATGTAGAATTCAATTTCAGCGGAAGTTCGACTCATAATAAACTACAAGTTGCTATTTTGAATGCTGGTTTCTTTCTAAAGTTAGGCTATTCGAAACGTATTTTCTGTTAGTTAATATGACCCAATTAGACAGATTAAACCCATGATTAAATTACCGTACTTCGAATTGTTGCTCATTGGTGCTCAGTTTACACTTTATTTGTTTGATCAAATTCTGTTTTTGTTGTAAGCTTGATTTTTCATTAGTAATTTACCACGAAATGAAACATTTCAAAGCATTCTAGTCAAGGTTACTTACTCTTGAGCAATCAGCCGAGCAACTTTCTCTACTGTAGGATCATCGTAGTCATAGTGCTTGCCTATTAGGAGTTGACAGGTCATATTCATGGTAAGACGGGGAAGGTATTTCTGAAATGAAATTTGTTTTGCAAAAAAAATTAACAAAGAAAATATGTTATCACGGCAAAGTAGCGAGATTAGTCAGGTTTTTTCAGAAAAAAAATGTTTTCATATAAAAAAATAAGGCTTTTAAACACGAAATTAAAACAATAAACATAAAATGGAAAACAATAAACATAAAACAAGTGCTTAAAAAGTTAGGCTGAAAAAACATCAATTATCAATATGAACTATATTAATTGTTATCTAGTTTAATCAATTGCAAAAAATGTAATGTATCATGTTATTTCAAAATAAATGGTAAAATATGTCAAACAATATAGGATGCAGACTAATTGTCAATCACGTTGTGACAGTTAACGTATCCTGAATTAATTATTAAGACTACTTTTTTTCTGAATATATATCTTTACGTTGGGGCAAAATGGCTGCTGAGGAAGATTACGAAGATACTTTATGAAACAGGAAACTTCTTCGTTCACTGCGTTTTCAATCGCATCTGCACCAGCTCCAAAACTGGAAAATATACAAATGTATCAGCAGCACCAAGATTTACTAACCTGCAAGCATTGATGTGTTACGAATTGGCGTTGTCTTTGGCTCATCGGCTGCATAGCAGAGTGTTGATCCATAGTTCAACGTGTGCAAGGCCGCCGGTTCGATGCCGTTCAAGAGCATGTGGCTATGTCTTTAGTTTAGCAAGACACTTAAAGATACACCGTCGATTGTAAAGTGACGTCCATTGATTTATCTAATGTAAACTGTAGGCTACGCTGCTTAAGAGAAACATGCCTACGCCTCTTGTGAAAGCTACGGCCTGCTGAACTGAACTGATACCTTGGCGTTGAACCACATGCAATTCTCAACATAAAAGCTTATTAGAAGAAATCTGTAATGTATAGTGTAAAAAACGACGGAGACTCTTCGTTTTTGCAACTGTTATGGATTTATGTAAAGGTAGCCACTCTAACATTAAATTTTGTAACAGCCTAGTGAAACTTTGAATAAACCAACCAATCAGAAGTTACAGGTAAAACAGGGTTTCAATCAATGAGAATTTAGGGGTAGAAAAGAAAAAAAAACGAAAACATTTCTGATGGAAACTAAATTAAGTGAACTTTTCGCCTTTGGCAGCGTGGCCTACATGGTTAGGGAAGTGCTCACTGCTCATGACGATGGGTTCGATTCCCATCGCTGCTAGAACTCTTTTTTCTTCTGTTGATTACCAAAGTTAAAAGCAAGGATGAAATCTCTGCTTGTGGTAGAAGGGTCGCAAGGGCGACAGCCCCTTAAACATGTTCTGATTGGGACGCTGTCAATGGGATCTTAGTGGATATTGACCTGTTTAAGTGGTTAAGTTATGTAAAACATGTAAACTTGCCTGCGAGGTAGGCTATCTGATTAATGCGATGAATTGTGTAATACTAGCTTGGGTGTAAAAAAACAACGCTCGAGGTGATTGCGAAGAGTTGCTAGACATAGCCGATGCCCTTAGGCAAAGTGTAATTAGCTATATAGTATCAATAAAAAAATAGCTGCATTGTTACCAGAACCATTGTCTTAATTGCAAAATTAAAAAAAAATCTGGCTTCCCTCCATAATCTGGCACACTGAAGCTGGAGTCGAATTTGGCCAATTATAAATTAAGGACTCGGGGTCGTATATTTTTCGCCCGACTCTACAGCCTTGGTTCTAGTGAGTAGGCTATACACTACAGCATTACGTTGACTGCCATGAAGAACACTCTTTTCTACATAGTTCGTCTTATGTTAATTGGACGTAGCGTGGGACATCAAGAAATCTTGATAAAAAAAAAACTTGTTTCTAAAAGTTCAATGTTTCTATTCGCTGCTGTGATCAAGCAACGGTGGTTCAAACTACTCGCAGTAGACAGTTCACTTCGAAAACATTTTTCATTCTACTAAAATACAGCAAACGAAGGGCTAAAAGAATTTTAAACTATGCATAAAAGTGGTTGATCACATAAACTCTATCCGTGATCGTTCTTGCAGTCTTGCACCAATGACTTTAAAGCCTTCAAGAAGCTGTGAATCTGCTTGATAAAAGTCAACAGCTTTTCCTTTCATTATTTGAAAATGATCCCAAATAAAATCAAAAACGCTTTGAATATTTTTTGCAGAAATCGATTCACATTCATAAGAATTATAATATGTAGCAGAATGCAATCAAGAACTTTTTGTTTTATATTGCTAAGATTGCTAAGAATATCATTAGAGCAGTGCTTCCCAACCTTTTTCAGTTTGCGACTCACTTTTGATGCAAGTTTTATTGTGCGACCCACAATCAGGGTTGCATTCCTGGGGGGGGCTCGGGGGGGCTGAGCCCCCCGAAAAACGAAAAGGCTTGATGTAGGGGGGGCTCAGGGGGGGCTCGTTCAAGCTTCCATTTTTCAGCTTTTCTGGCTGAACAACAACTTCTCGACTGAACAAGTAACACTTTAACAGCTTTCTCACAACAGAAAAACACGAACATAAGTTGATAGCAATCGCCAATTATCACTTTTGTCAGAAACTCTCCAGACTGGGAATATCAACTTCGTAGTAGCTAATCGTCATGTCAAATGAACTGTTAATTCTCTACTTCAAATAAAAAAAGCTATTCAAGAAGGAAAGTATTCGTTTGATGAAGTTGTTAACTTGAGTCCCGGAAGTACAAAAAACTACTCCTTTAAAGGCACAACATTGGACCAGTTCAAACCTCACGTAGAGACTACCCTTCTTTTGATCGTAATCGAATTATTCAAGCTTTGGTTGACAACATTGGAAGCAGGATGATGGACACCAACAATGAAAATTCTGTGAAGAGCTTGGAAATTATTGTACCAGAGTTATAGCCTGCTGCAGTCGAAGTTCCATGGCAAGAAGGGGAGCAGAGATTACGAAAAATAGAGGAGAGATTTCATGTCATCACTCCTATTTCTGATTTTCGACTGTATGTTGACAATCCTTGTTATTAACCAGATACGATAAAGTTGCTCAAGAACGTAGTACTAAACATGATTGCTATAAGTGCTGAAGCCGAACGTGGATTTTCACAAATGAACTTGGTCATCACACCGCTACGATCACGGCTGACCATGTCACTTGTTTCAGCATTGTTGTTCATCAGCATCAATGGATCACCTCCTCATTTATGGAATGGCACTGCGGCAACTCAGAAGTGTTGCAGACTCATCGGTCGGCTGTGGATATTCAAGTTAAGCATTCTAAGCTGGCCACATTGAATGAACTCAGATCTCTGCAAAAACTGTTTGCTGGCTAAAATCAAGGACTGTCGTGGTGCTTATAATTTAGCCCATAAAACCAAAGACCTGGCAGACCGGCTATTTGTTTTGTGTAATCTCGTTTGCACCAACTTGGAATATGCTTTTGCTGTAATTGGAGTTTTTTAAACTGTTTGTTAATAACTAAATGAGATTTTAGTGTAACTGTCACATTGGAAGCTTATTGGTTCTTATATTGCAAATCTGCAACCACAAGCGCTCATTTCAAGAATGGCATTTCCTTACTTTCCTATTGCAGTCAATGTTTTTGCAAGTGTGCTTAGGATTGGCTCATACTCATAAGTTTACAATTGAGTTAAGAGATTGGAATTAGCTTATGCAAATCGAGTTTCAAGTGTAGGCCAACGCAGTAAAAAAAAGCAAAGGAGATTGCAGTGTAGCAACCAAGCCAAATTTCAAACTTATAATTTTATATCGGATTCAACCACGTTTTCACGGTTTGTTGCTTCTACCTTTTTCTGTACTTTAAGCTATGTTTTAGCATGGGTTGTTTTTCGACATGATGTTCAGAAGTAAAAACAAACTGAACAGTGTTTCCTTTTAAAAAAGGTAAACATTGCTGGCTAACCTACACCGATTACTTATACATACTTTGTCTATAACAACACAGCTAAGTGTTAGAGCCCCCCCAAAAAAATGTTTAGGAATGCACCCCTGCCCACAATGAGATATGACATCTTTATTATGGCATCTTTACTACTGGCGTACGTACTGAAGTAGTTAATGCGACAGAACTAGGGTCCGCAAAAGTCAATAGGGTCAAAATTTTTTAAGGATCTCGTTTATCCACGAATCAAAGAATGAAGTTGTTTTCAGCACCTACAGGGGACTGTTTCTAAGAAGTTTATAGGTCAAAATAAAGTCAAAATTGATAATAAAGTCAAAATTTGCAATAGAGTCCAAATTTGTCAAAGTATGGCTTTTGACAAACTTTTTGTGTTTTTTTATTGTAATTTTTGTCAAAATCCTCATGGAAGCATTGTAAATCAGGAACTGCGACACCATTAAACCATATTAACCCATAAAAGCAGAAAATATGTCACAATGCCCACGGATCAGCAATAACTTTTATCGCAAATTGTCCATTGTTTATTCATTGTTACGTATTGGAATATTTTTTATAAAATACTCGCTCTTTACAAACGTGGTCTTTTCGAAGATTTACAGTTTGGATTTAATAATAGCTTACTGACATTCTGTAATATTAAAATGCCTGAGCAAGCTAAATCGTCTTCAGCAGAAGTTAGACAGATTTGTGGAGATTTTCCTATCGCCAAAAAACACGACGCACTTTTTATAATTCATAAAACACCTTGACTTTTCAACAAAATATTACGTTTGGGTCTAAAATCGACAAAATATTATGTTTCAGTAACTGATATCAATTCAAGGAAGAACTGTGCCCTCTACAAATAAGCAATTTCGTTAGGTCAAAATAAAGTCAAAATTTAATAAAAATTTAGTCTTCAGGTCAAAATAAAAATGGCCTTTAACATAACACATCTAATTGTTACGTAATGATAATACAATAATTTCCCGATCTAATAGAAAACAGGGTGCACAATTCATGAAAATGCAGTCAACAAATGAAGTGAGGATAAGAATGGCGAAGGCGCAGTATTGATCAAGACCAAACTGCGGCTTGTGAGATCCATAGTAGTGTCGATATTTTTTAAAAAATTTTAACATTCAGTAACATTTAGAAATGCTTCGCGACCCACCTGAAATAGCTTCGCGATCCACTAATGGGTCGCGACCCACCGGTTGGGAAGCACTGCATTAGAGCGAGTCATCAATATAATTGTCATCATAACATAATTCAAAATTCACAGAACACTCCAAACCGCTCCTAAATGCGGCACCTTTATTTAATTGTTTGTTACAATGCCCTAATGCTGCTGCATTTTTGTCGATTCAACTAATGATTGCACTCCGTCTTGAAACGAATTTTGTAGATGTAGCCTATACAGTATACATTCAATAATAGTCAAAGATAGAATGAAATTTTATGTCTGCACTATACATATATGAACAATACGTATGGCTACACCTCATTTACTTTCTAATTTCCTGCTTAGTTAATTTTTCAAATCTAAAAAGTAGCCTAACATATGATGTCATATTAAGCTACGTTTTAATTTACCCTTTTTTGAAGTGTGTCAAAGCGAAGGTCCTATGTCTTTTAAGGGTGTCACTAAAATCTACAAAGACTATTCCGTTTTGTTTGGATAATTGTGTGAAGGAGTACAAGTCTGGTCTTCCTGCGGTTTTGATGCTGTTATTGACGAGGACCTGCGAAGTCAGAGTTCAAACATTGATAAGAAAAAACTTACAGGTCGTACAAAGTTTTGTAATGGTACATAACAAAATAAACAATTTAGAATTTAAAATATAACCAAGACAAAACAATGTCGTCGAAGTAAAATCGAAAATTTGTTTTGAAAGGGTTTCCCTTCGAATAGTTTCACTCTACCCAAGCATCATGAACAAAGATGAAAATCATCCAATAATACAGTAGGCTATAGCTTTGCTGGCACTAACTTACCTGCTGTATAGATTCGATAGTGTTTAAAGAAACAGCATCCCTAGAACCCAGTCTCACTGATATTATTGGTTGCTTCATTTGTGAACTCCATTTTTTCAGCACTCTTTCCGGGTTCTTTTTAAGGTATGGAAGTATACCCACAAATGGAAAACCTCTGTACCCAGGAGGGAAATTAGGATGAGCTGGCCTCCACCAATGGTAAAGCACAGCAGCAAATATTGCAAAAACAGACCAAGTAGTAATGTTGTTTAAGATTAACGACAATGAAGGTATTTCAAGCATTGTATTAAGTTACAATCCAATTTTATCTACACAGAAAATTAAAATTGTATTAAATAAGATTGCTCCAACAACGCAATTAACTGAAGTAGCCTAATGCCTACATTTCTGGGATGTCTAGACGTTTTCCCAGGCGGACCACATTTGATAATGCGGAAGGGCCAGAGAGCCAACAAACTCTGATAATCTGGTTTTGCAGAAAACAGATGCATATGTATACAGTAATATACTAATATTGTATTATGTAATGTCATTTTTACACAACAAAGGAATATGCAGGTTTAAGTATTTTGTTATACACATATCATATGATAGGTTAGATTATATTACATATTATACCCCAAGTTATCTTCCTTTCTTCAGAAATTGAAAAATCCAAGAACACTGTATAAAACACAGCTATGTCAATGTGAAGGATGAAACTGACATCTTGATTTCAACACACGGGTCAAGTCTTGTTTGGGGTTGAAGGTAGACAAGCTTGAAACATCACAAAAGCAGAAGTTGCTCAGTTTTGATCTCAAGCGGTTAGGGTATAATTTGATAACCGAGAACGTCTGCTCACACAAATATGTTGAGTCGAACAAATTCAACATTTTCACTGCAAACGTTTGCATTTCTAGTTTGTGTTTTGCAACGCAATTAGCTTCAAGTGGCTGGAGTCTCATCAGGGTCCAAGCAAAAGGGAGAAGTAAATAACAATAAGTTCTGATCAATTGCGGCCGAATCCCGAAAACGGTGTTTCAATTCGCTAGCGAGAGATACGAGGACTGTTGAATATTTTTTTGTCTCAAGACACCCACTGCCAACAGGGACATCTCGCAAAGCTTAAAAATGTCTTGTACAGGGCTACGTTTGTAAAAAAATGTCTCTGCTATGCAAGTTGTTTAATATGATTTCTGTATGTCAGCGGATCAAACATAACACATTGTGCAACAACCGGCAAGTGCCATACATAAACGCATCACGGCAGGATTTTGCCGGTAAGCCTGACTTTGGACACTTTTGGCCTACATTTTAAACTTAGAAGTTTTCTGAAATACTCTACGCCAGTGTTTCTTAACTTTTTTTTACTTCAAGGCGCACCTGCACACCTCAGAAAACGTAATGTCGCACCAGGCAAACGAAGCGAGTGCGAAATTGTGTTTGGATACAGGCTACCGGTATTTCTCTTCAATTAGGCTACTTGCAACTTTTTAATACATAGGCCTCCTAGTTGCATTATCTTTTAAAGTACTGTATGCTCAATGAGATAAGCCAAAAAAAAGCAATTTTTTTTTATAAGAAATGAAGCCTTTATAAGTTTATATTGTAATAATTTTAAATTATAAAAATACACACTGCACAGTGCACAACCTTTGGTTGAAAAAAAGTTGGTTCTGACAAAAAAAAAATATCGCACAAATTGTACTGAAATACCTATTTCAGTGCCCATCAGATTTAAAGAACACGTAGATTCTATCCTTCTAAACATAGCCTACTAAGTTACAGATTTTTTGAATAGGTAGGCTACTTTTATTCAACTTCACTGCTGCTGGGCACCTGACGACCTTGCGCGGGTTAAGAAGCGTTGCTCTACGTTCTCATCAGAAAAATCATCTGATCGGTCTACATCTTAACAAAACAAAGATAGGCCTAACTGCAAATAATATCAAATGTCTATTATAACCTACTGTGTGAAACATTGACTAACCTTAATTTTAGTAAAGCAGACAAAATCTCGTTGGTGTTGAAATTTGTGCTTGAAAATAAATTGCAGTAATTTACTTCAGCAAAAGACTGAAATAAGCAAAGTTTACGGCCATGTTTGAATAAAAGCCAAAAGCAGTAACGGATTTAGAGAAGCATCTTTGGAGGAGAACTAAAGTCACTTAGTCTAAGCAAAAATGTCGATATGAAATGGTTAGTATAACAATAGAGGCATAATTAACATTAAAAAAATGAGCAGGGTGGTCTGGTGCTTAATTTGGCAGAAGAAAACTTTGACAACTTTTGCCACGTTTTGATCGCTTTTTGAATATTTTTTTACTCCAAAAATGCTTTTTGTTTAAGACGCACAATTTTTAGGCCTATTTAACCATAACCTCCTTTCAAACCGTGGCTTTTAGTAACTAAAAAATGAACTGAAACTTCGAAATACTTTAATTTCTTTCATAACAAACCAAGTAGGCTACTGTAGGCTAACATTAGGCTACTGTATTTCTACAATGATTTATTTTTGACAATGTTTTAAATGGCCAAACTTGTATAAATTTGAGGAAGGCTGAGGGAAAATTTTTCCCACTTGATAATAATTTGAATCTAAATGAGAGATTTTTTATAAAAAAAATTACATCAGGAGAAGAATGGTTGAAACGCCTGAGGTCACATACGCCCTTCGTACAAACACAAATATTCGTCATTCGTAAGCTGTTCGTGTTTAACCCTATTTCCTGTGACGCTTTTTGGCCAGTTGACCTGCGGACGGGGAAGTCGGTGAGACAGAGCGACACTAGCACTTTGAGCTGATACAACTCAAAAACTACGCAAGATAGATCAATTATGGTGCAGAAAATTTATCTGACATTACAGCATCAAAAATATTTTTGCAATTTGTCCAACAGTAGGCTACAACTTGAATAATCAAATAATTTGATGATTGGTCATATTTGTTTATTGACTTGAGAGATTGGTTCTTAATTACCTTATAACTTACCCTATAAACTGAGTGTGAGGGGCCAATTGTTTTGTGTTCGAATTTAATCGCTTACGCGTGGACGTCGTCCAAGCTTCATGCAATGAAATCGTAATTGGTCTACGACTTGCGTTAGCTTGTTTTCTTGACGTAAGTATTGTAAAGATCTTTTGCTTTGTCTCAACATTTGCAGAGAATGAGATCAAACCACCCCTAAAAAGGACTGTTTCAAGTTATTTTTGAGCCACATGTTGTTATCTACACTTTTTTAAATGTACTGTCATCACTTGATATTACAACTAAATTAAGCAATTGGCTTTAGTAAACATTTTATTTGTGTCAATTGTCATTAGTTCAGTTTATTTTTTTCAAACTCACACAGTCTAATATAGTGAAACATAATCAAGAAACACTGTGTATTTTGCAGCACATCCCAAGGTGCTATTCAGTCATTTTTAGCGTTGTTTCAACGTCTAGAGACGATTTGTAATCTCTCAACAACTGAAAAATAACAACTGTAATCTCTTACCCACTCAAGCCGTAAAGCATGGTCCACGATTAACAGGCTAACTGGCAGGTCCATACACCGCTTGGAGAACGCCCCATTACAGCCAACTCTATTGCATCACAACTTGTGAATAATGGGGTAGGCTATACCCCTTAGGGGATAAAAGAACGGCTCGCCAAGTGGCTAAGGAAGTGTCTGCACTGTGGAAGATCCCAACACCACCTGAGCACAATATATCCCGAAACTTCACCCTCGAAGAATTCCAGCATGCTCTAAACCTCCTAAAGCCAGGCAAAGCACCGGGCCCAGACCATATATGCCCAGAGTTCATCATCCACGCCGGAAAAGCACTAAAATCTTGGCTGCACAATTTCCTCTCCTCCTGCCTGCACCATCTAAAAATACCCAAAACTTGGAGACGAGCTGACGTCATAGCCATTCCAAAGCCCAACAAGCCCCTGAATAACGCTAGAAGCTACCGTCCTATCTCACTCCTATGCATCCCCTATCAAGACCCCGAAAGGCTCATCCATACCCGAGTCGATCCAATCATCGACCCACTCTTACCACCAGAGCAAGCAGGTTTTCGCCGTGGCCGATCAATTGTAGAACAGGGCACTCGCATGAGCCAAGACATAGAGAATTGTTTTGAGGAAAAGAAAAAGGCTGGTGCCGTATTCATTGATCTCACTGCAGCATATGACACAATGTGGCACCGCGGCTTCGCCTGCAAACTTCTTCACCTTCTCCTCGACCGGCACATGGTCAGAATGATTATGGAGCTTGTCTACAACCGCAGTTTCACCCTTACCACCGGACGCGGACGAAGAAGCAGGCCAAGATGCCTCAAGAACGGTGTTCCCCAGGGATCTGTCATGGCTCCACTCCTTTTTAATGTTTACATCCATGACCTTCCATCAACAACATCTAAGCTGTATGCCTATCCCGACGACCTGGCTATGGTGCATAACGCTTCGGAATGGTCTCCATTGAAAAGGACCCTAACTCAAGATATGGCTAAGATGTCCGACTACCTCCACAATGGAGACTCAAGCTCAGTAAATCTAAAACGGTGTCGACCGCTTTCTATCTAAACAATAAGGAAGCAAAGCGTGAGCTGACCCTCAACATCGATGGAAACACTCTGCCCTTTGACCCCACACCAGTCTATCTTGGTGTTAGTTTGGACAGGACTCTCACGTACCGACACCACTTGAAATCACTTCGCAAGAAAGTAACATCACGCGTTGCCCTTATTCGTCGACTGGCAGGTACGAGCTGGGGTGCGACAGCAACAACTCTGCGCACCACTACTCTGGCTCTTGTCTATTCCACCGCAGAATACTGCGCCCCTGTATGGTGTCGTAGTGCTCATACTCACTTGCTCGACAAACCCATCAACGATGCCTTGCGTATTGTATCAGGATGCCTGAAACCTACACCTACTGAATTTTTACCAGTTCTTTCAGGCATCGCCCCTGCTGAGCTTCGCCGCAAAGCTGCCACACTCTTCTTGGTTCGCCGGTCACTGGAGCCACACCACGCGCTCCACAGCTACATCACCAGATCGTTAATAAAGAAACGCCTCAAATCGAGAAGCCCCTTTGTCGCTCAAGCACAATCCTTGCTGGAGCACAACACCAGTGCCTCATCCTGGATCTCCAATACCTGACAAGAGGAGTGGACAGACAACACCTCCAGACTCCACACCTTTGTTCCCGACGCTGGACCCATGCCATCAAGAAAAGAGCTCAGACGACCTGCCTGGGTACGATTGAATCGCATCCGCACGGGTGTTGGGCGCTTCGCTTCCTTGATGCACAAATGGGGCCTATCAACATCTGCGGTATGCAACTGTGGTGCAGAGGAACAGACAGCAGATCACATTCTCTACCACTGCCCGACGTTTACTTCTCCAAGGGCAGTTGGCCTGTCAACGCTGGAGGACTCTACAATCAAGTGGCTGCTCGAACAATGCCCAGACATTTGACCCCAATGAAATGTAGTCCCCAAAAAAAACCTCTCATACGAAAGAAGAAGAACCGAAAAATTACCACTTAGGTAAAGACTCAGTGCTGATACAATATGTGCAATGCTTGACAAACTACATTAATTTAGCTGCGAGTGTTTTTTCCACAAAAGCATAGCAGTTTAGATAGCTGATAACAAGTTCTTTTCAATATCCTTCGATCTCTCGTTTTTATAAAACATTTCAACAACATCCATAACTATTTATGTAAGTGTAAGTGTACCGGTACATGCAGAAGTTTATTGGCGGGTCAAAAACTCGCTCGTTGTTGCTTTCCGACAAGAAATCAACAAAAAAGATACCACAACAGTCCGTTTATTTTATGCGATAAACTGAGTTTTGTCACGAATGTTCCTACTGCTTATAAGTTACAAAGAAAATGTATTGGCCATAGAAAATAATGTAAAATGACGTCTTTTTCAGCATGGCCCATAGTATGCTTTCTGATAATTTCAAAGAAATTCAGATGTAGTTAAAAGATTTTTCAAAGCAACTCAAAACTCGAGTTTGCAAACAAAAGGCGAAATCATTACGGTTGCATTTTTTACAACAAAGCCAACTCATGAGATAGCTGCGTCGCAGTTCCACGCACGGCAGCGCTCAGTAATCCGATTAATCCGTATAATTTGAAAACAAAAGAACTAGCTAGTAGCAAGTTAAAATACCAGAGTATGTTCTGAAAATTATGTCATATCTCTAAAAAGAAACTTTTAGCGGAATAAATACTTAAATAATTTTTAGAAAGTGTCAAAAAATTTCAAAGGTGTTGATCGCGTAGTTCTATAGTGATATTGCTTTGAAAAGTACTAAGTCCTCACAGACTCCGCTCACCCATAGAACAAACGGTTTAATATTTCATTCGGAAAGCTTTGTGCAACTATTTTAAAACACAAAGATTTTACTTTTAGCAAAATGCTTTACAAACAGTCAAAATTTCTCTAAAATAATTACACAAAAAAATGAATGAAGTGTTTTTGACAGAACAAAATCTTCGTGTTCGTCTTCGAAAGTTTTTTTTGTGTAGGCTATTTGGAGCGCAAAAGTATTTTACGAACAAAAAATGTCGTACAAAAAGTTATGATAATACACTACATTTAAATCAATGACTGCAATTAGAAATAAATAGTCTAATCAAAAACAAGCATGCCTTTTAAAACTTAGTAAAAATCTTTGTACAAATTTGCAGTTAGTTTTAACCAACTTCGTAATCAAACTAGTTTTAGAAACACCAAAAAGGTCCTGAAAATGGCTTTCAGAAACATAGATAAAATGTTTGACCTGTATGTTTGATACCGAAAATAAAAAATAGATGAATAATTTAATAGACATCCTACCGACTTGTCTTGTCGGTCACTGCGTTTTTAACTTTTGTTTATTTCTGGTATTTCTACATCTTCAAATCTCTTTCTATGAATAAAGCCATAAAATGCCATTACAACCATTTCTATGCTCAAATAGCTCATCTTTCCTGCTTGAATATCCTAAAAAACTGCAATAAAGTCAAGCAAAAATATTCAATTGGGTCTAGCTTAACTTTACATGTACAAAATTTTCGTGAAAGTTACAAATGGTCTTGACAATTTGTGAAAATCCACAAAAAGCGCCCTTTCTAGGAAAATTAAAAAAAATGTGACGCACAAAAAGTCTTCGTTTGAACAAAGCGATGTTTTACGAACAAAAGAAAATATTCATGCTAAGAAAAATATATTACGAATATCCATAAGTTTTATTTGTAACGAAAACCATAGTATACCAAATTGCCGAATCACTGTATTTTCTTGTTCCTACGAAGAGCATAACATGTAGAATTGTAGATACTAAATTCATATTAAGAAAATGTTTCAAAAATTATGCTGTTTTCATCTTCAGTGCTGTTGAATAACTTAAGTGTATTCGTGCATAAACGTTTGCTGAACATGCGTTTAGTATTTACATTTTAGACTCTTTAGTTTTTGATTAAAATAACATTAGGTCACAGTTTGTGAAGGACCAACAATCAAACTTTTTTCGCTCTTCGGGATTCTTCTACTGATTTAGAACACTCGGGCCCTTATGCTGTCGATTAGATTAATGCAGGCCTGATCCTGATGTGTTTGAGAAAGTGATAATTTTTTTGAACAATTGAAGAAAAAATACACTTTTCCGTACTAACAAAATTAAATTAAACTATTCACTTCAGTTGAGTGCACTGACTCAGTATTACGACCACTTGCCAAACTATTATGCTATGTGATATTGTGACTCATGTTTACCGGAACCGGAAGCCTACCGCTAGAGGTTTAAAACAAATCAAATTATGACTTAGCAGAATGCACTGACTTAACCAATTAACCATTGCCGACCAAAAAAATATTGACAACTTCTATGACTCGTGTTACACTGCAAAAAGCTTTAAAATAGATTAAATTTTAACTAACAGCTTTTTTTACTCTCAACTTTTTTTACTCGGTAACCGGCCCTGCGTCAAGAACCTCTACAAGTAGCCTATGCGAAACTACCAGGAATAACCTATCAAGGCTTTGTCAGTCCGAGAATAAAGATTCAAAACCAAACCAACCAACCAACTTGTTTTGAAATGGTGCAGTCCTGGAGCAGCCTACCTAATTGATATTACCAAGGTATGAGATGAAATGGAATGGTAGAAGTTTTTTTTTTCCATTTTCAATCTTAAGATTTTTTTGTATCCCATTTCCATTTCATCATACAAATCCGTTCCATTTCGAAACTTTCTTTCATCTTCCATTCCATCTTTCATCTACAAATTTTTTGATTGCTGCATTGTAGGGCGTAGACGTTTGTACTACTAGTATGTCCACCGACAATAGGCTAAACTTAAACTAAACATTTTACAACAGTACTTTTCTGAGGATATCTGTGGCCTTGTTACGGTACAACTTAAACACTTCTTTACAGGGAGTGCAGCGATATGGAATGCGTTGGAGTGACTGTTTTCTGTGTTCAATTCATGTGAAACAATCTTAGAGATAACTGTTTATTTTTTAGATAACTCCAAATGCATCGCCAATATGTTTTTGCAAGTTAGTAGAGAATAAAGGAGCGACTACGTTTATGTGTTTCGTTTTCGCTGTGATTTCTCCAGTTTGTGTTTGCAGTTTGCAGCGGGAAAGCATACAGTACTGTACACTGTACAGGTATGTGAAAACTATAGGCCTACTGAAATAAACTTGATTGTTGGATTTAATATTACCGGCTGTAGCGCACCCAGCATGAGGCTAAGGGGGCTCAAGCTCCCTTAATCTTCCAGCCACTAAAAATGAAGTTTTCGTATGCTTCTCATTTATAGATTTTGCTTACAGGTTAGGTATGAATAAGACACAACAATACATCAGGGCTGAGCATTATAACAATATATTTTACATATTTAACTTGCAAATAGTTTTAACAGTTGCACGTTTTCGGTTTAACTTAAGCCCTCATCAGGAATCTGAAAATATTTATAAAAATGCAATAAATTTCAACTTCTTGAAGGTAAAATTACATTAGGAAAAGGCAACTACATAAATACGAAAAAATTTGCTCTTCAGGGAAGGTGATAGGCTACATCAAGTAAATCTTGAATAGAATGGACGCCTCTAACAAATAATTGTTTGTTTAAATTTGAGTTATAGCCAGTGGTGGCCTTAAGGTTTTGTGGGCCCGGGGCAAGAAGTAATATGAGGGTCCCCTTCAGCCCGGTATCGACAAATTAAAGTACGCAAAATCAAACAACCACCACAATAACACAAATAGCCAGGAATTTTAAAAGGGAAAGGGTTGGACGGCCGGCAGACGAAGCCCGACGGCGTTTCTGACTAAGAGGACACCCAGCGGTGAGGGGTGTGGGGAGCTTCCCCCAGAAAATTTTGAAAAATTACTTTGAATTTGGTGCATTCTGAGAGCATTTTCAACAAAAATGTGGGTATGAAAATTGCTGTAAAGTGGTGCTGTCCGGTGGCATAGAAAAAGGATAAGATCATGTTTTCTTCGGCATTTTTCGGAAATTAAGCTAAGTCTTTATGTTTTCTTTTTGCTAATTCCTGGCTGAGATATTTGAATGTTTGGTATTGGCAAAACTCGCTCTTTTACCGCAGTTTCGTTTAAAATTAAGCAAAATTGGTTTTAGAGATAAAAAGAGACTGAAAGCATCATTCTCAATATCGTGACGTCACATGCGTGCCAAAGAGGGGTGGTTGAAACCCCCAAAACCCCCTTGGCTACGCCACTGATGATGCAACAATAAACAGCGATGGTAAGCGAGAAGGGTGTATTTCATGCTGTGACATCTTCACATCACTCTGATGCCATGTTGTACCACCACACACAGTGTGGTGTATGACTCTCCTAGTCCTACACCACCCGTCTGCAGCACTTACACAAAATACACCTTTCTCATTAGGATCACCGAACTGACTATCATGAAGAAAAACAAAACACCTATAGAAGTAAAAAAACGAAACATCTTCAAACAGGGTTTCCATGTGCTGGTTGAAAAAATATGCAAAACCGACTCTAAAAAAATAGAGATACCAACTATAAACTATGGTGAAAAAGTTTAAGTTAGCCTACTGCTAATGCTTAATGTAAATTTTATTTTTGCATATTTTGTGTAAGCGCGGGCCCCATAAATTTGTGGGCCCTGGGCGGTCGCCCAGCTTGCCCACCCCAAAGGCCACCACGGGTTATAGCGTTTGATCAACAGTGATGGTGAATCGGCGAGACCCCATTGGAACATGAACATTAAATCAGAGCGAATGATGCGCAATGTGCATAGCATCTTATGAAATACATCGAAGCTGGAGCTATTTTTCAAACAACTGGCTCCAGCTCCTGCTCCAGCTCCATTTGACTTTCACGTAGAGCTCCAGCTCTAATTTTGTTGAAAATGCACGTCTCGGGGCTCCGGCTCCTTGCTCCGGCTCCAAAGCACTTGTTGAAAGTCACCATTTTGTTAAAAAAAAAATATAAAAACATGTTGACCGGTGCAACCAACTCTATAAAGCGGCGCCCAGCAATGCTGATGAGTGCAGGTATGTAGCTTAAATTGTATTCAAGCTGAATTTGGTTGCTATGAGTCAAATCAGATTAGAGGCCAGTGGTTCTTAACATTTTTCCTTGTTGGCACCACTTTGAAATCACCGACAAGTTCTCTCACCCCCTTCTAGAATTACTTAAAAAATAATGTTGTTTTCATGGGTAAATAACAAAACCATTGTGTTTCTTTAATCCTTATTCATATAACTGACAATAAAATATCACAATATGATACTCCTCAGTCTTCATTCGGGGAATCTGAAAATTGCGTTTTTATGTTTTTTGTCTCTATTCATGTCTACGATTTAACGTCACCTGTTCGACCGAGACGAGATCTGCGGTTTTGCCAACCCTAAATCTTCTCCAATGTAGTCCAGTTAACGTTTCTTAAGATACTCACAAGAGTTATTATTCATGGACGTTAACGAACTAAACTTTCTTTGGCGACGCGTCTTACAGTATTCCATGCGTTGCACGTGTCCGTACAAACGCAGCCTTCTCCATCTTATAACATCTTCAAGCTGATGGATACCAAACCTGGATCTCAACTCTTTCATCGTCATCCAGTCAAAAAGGCACTTGCAATAGATCCATCGTTTCATGGAAATTATTGCAACATGGCCGATTTCGCTTTTCAAGAATGGTATATCAGGTCTCCCGTGCATGCAGTAAAACATGCCTTACACACGTATTATGCATGTGATCTCGACCACTGAAGGAAATATGCTTGTCCTTAACAATATGGATGAGCTCACGGAAACTCTTCTAACCCAATTGCACCCTCACTGCCATGTCATTACAGCCTCCAAACTGCCCAATCATGTCACTAAGATAGCAAAAGGTAGAAACGACGTCGAATTCTGCCTTACCAATTGTCAGCAGTTGGCTCCGAAACTGCCTTTATTTCTTCAGTCATGTGAAAAATGCAAAATGGTGTCTGCGTAGTGGTAGTTAAGCAAGAAGCTCAGCAACGGTTTTGTTCTGTTCTTCTGTTAATGATGGCATCAAATCGTAGTGTATTGGTAGGCCTACTGAATACTACTCGCATATCAAGGGTCGAATCAATGTTTTTTTTTGTAGCCTATAGGAAGCCGGCAGGAATATACTAATTTCCTAATTATTCTTTTATAACCAGCTTAATCATTCCCGCACCTCCTAAAAACAGATCTCGCACTCCGGGCTAAGAACCACTCCCCTGCTATAGGATATTATGATAAATATCACAAAGTGTTTATGTTGTACAAATTGTTTTACAGATTTTAGTCAATTTATGGGGAGCTCACAACAATTCTCAAGCTTGGGATAGTCCGGAGAAATTTAATCCTAAACGGCACATCAACAAAAGCGGAGAATTTGTTCCTTCAAACAATGTCATTCCATTCGGTGTTGGTTACCGACGTTGTTTGGGCGAAAATCTTGCTCTTGCTGAACAGTTTATCATGTTTACAAAATTGCTGCAAAATTTTTCCATAGAACCTTGCACCGAAACGCTTCCTGAGATCAACAAAGCTCACAATAATCTTATGTACGCTCCACTTCGTTACGATGTGAATTTAGTTCCTCATTAAAGATAATGTAAATTCCACGTGTTAAAATTACTAAATTTTCTTTGTTACATAGCTGTATAGAAAAGCTTTTTTTGTGAGTGTAATCATGGAATATGGCTCAAAACAGTGTAACGAAATATTGTATAAGGCATCCCAGAATGCAGATCTCAATCTCCATTTGCAAGCTGGTGAGGAACTGAATGAGCCCTAGATTGGATAAAGTACAAGCGCCTTTGGCCACAGTATATTGCAGATACGCATGACCTGAAGATCAACCACCCAGAGACTTGGTGTGAACTTCAAGAAGGCAACAAATGTTTCTGTTAGCAAAAGTGAGATCCCATTTGTGTCCAATGGTCCATATTGTGCATGAGAGCAGTTCAACAAGATGATGAAAGTCCACTCTGGTCTAATTGGCATTTCTAACAACACGAATGCCCGGCAACGGTTTTTCCTGGCTGCACCAAAGATGTCGCGCCTCTCAGAAAAGTTCAAAGAGCAGTTTGGAGACACTTCTTCCAAAAAAAAGTCACCCTGAAGTACAACCAGCCATTGTCAGGAAAGAGCATGAAGCTGTTGACTAGATAAAAGCTACCATACTGAGTCACGGAAATCCATTCGCAGTTGAAGGTGATGAGTTGTATAACTTCATCAAACACGCATGTGTTACACAAGAAAATGTCAAACAGATCCTGACCGTCGATGGGAAGGGACAACAGCTCTACAAAGAGTATGTTGCAAAACGCATTAAGGGTGATGTCAGCTTATGGGCACCAGTTAAGAAGCAGAACAATCCCATGTACATGTCAAGAAACAAGAAGCAAACAGTCAAGTTTCGTGACCAGTCGGTTGATCTGAAAGAAACAAAATATCTCTACGGGCCCTTCATGGTCTTATCCAGATCAACCCGGGACATTGACCAGAAGAACGCTATCAGTAACTATGAGTTCACCCTCACATCGAGAGCACTATTCGCTCCAGATGGATCAGTTCTACAATGCACTGATAAATCAAAGCTCATCCATTGCCTGCAGCATCTGGTTGAAACTGGTGGCACAGAGCATTATGCGCATGAACCAGCATCGGGTGGACAGAGAATAGACACTGTTAATACAGAACTTTTACCATCGGCATCGCACATGAGTCAGAAAATTGCCATTGTCAATAGCATGGTGGTCGTCCAGAAGATGACAAACAATACGGGACCATCACGTCAGTCAAAGGTCTTAGCCAACACTTCAATGACAAGCTCATGACGTTGACAGCAGAGTTTAACGAGATTATTCTGGTGTTCGACACGTACAAGTCTGACTCTTTGAAACAGAAAACGAGAGCAAGACGACGAAAGGACAAAGATCCCGTCTAATACCAAATCATGGATGACACCAGAATCAAGCACATACCACTGAGAAGGTTCCTGTCCCATGACCAAATGAAAGCAGATTTGGCACAGTATCTTGCTGAAGAAGTAATCGGATACAACAAACGTTCTCCAAAGCTGGTGATAACTTCAGCGCCAGGCCACACCAGAAGCAATCGGAACATCACGTTTGAAGTGAACAATCGCGAAGAAGCTGACACCTTGATGATCTACCTCGTAGCATCAGCATCACAGCGGAGTCCTGGTGCGCAGTTAGTCTTCTTCAGTCTGGACACAGACGTTCTTGTCCTTGTTGTTGCAAACTACGACCAACTCTGCAAACACTCGTCCATTTCCATGCTATCAGGTACACTGGTGATCGCACCAATGTGGAGAGCTCAAGGACAAGTAAAGGCGAAAGCATTACCCGCATTCCATACGTTCAATGGAGCTGATAATGTTGGCAGATTTTCAGGATTGGATAAAGCCAAGTGGTTCCAACAGTACTTGAAGGCAGGAATGGAAGCAATCAGTACTACACTAATACAGTTACCTGAGGACAGCACACTATCTCAGAATGTAAAAGAAATGATGGCCAACTTTGTCTGCATGATGTACTGCACGAAGGGTGCTGTCCACATAAACAACATTCCAGAACTGAGATGGCACGTGTTTTGCAAGAACTTGGCGGAGAATCAAAACTTGCCTCCAACAATTGGTGCATTAGAGGAGCAGGTTGAACGCGTGCAAGTTCAGAGTCGTGTCTGATGCCAAGTCACTGTCATGTGGCAACAGCTCCTTGATCCACTTCGGCATGGCTACCATCAGCATGAAAGTGGGATTTTACCTATCATCACAAAGATTCTACCTGCAACCCAAGCCATTATTCAGCTAGACCGATGCCAATGCAAAACCAACTGCTCAACCCAGAGATGTTCGTGTCGATGGAACAACTTGACCTGCACCGACTTGTGCCTGTGTGGGACAGACTGCGAAAATGACGTTGACTGTAATGCTGGAAATAAGACTCAGGACAGCTGTTGGAAAATTGAATTGTTTTTTGTTTGTCCAAATACGACAGTGGCATGCAGGCTTGCTTCTAATAAATTCCTTAGTCAACATAACTTAGCACTAGGTCGCTTCAAGCACAATATGTTTACCTGGGGATTGTGTGACTCACCAGCCTGTATTTGTGGTGACTGTCAAACAGCACAGCACATCATAAATCACTGTCCAGTGTTTCGACCTGAAGAACATGTGAATCTCATAGACCCTGATATGAAGACACTGCTCTGGTTGCAACAATTGGGAGATGTTACCTGAATTGCTGCCTCATAAGCAAGAAGAAGCACTAGCATGTTGAATGAAGTTTATATCTCAACTAGTAAGTAGTAATGTAACGAAATATAATTTCGGTGGCCATTTTGAAAACCAATATGGCGGATAATTGCAAAGTGGTTAACGCTAGGTATCTAAATATGCTTCTAATGGATTTCTTGACCCTTAAAACATAGAATTAGCATGTTGTTTGATAAAGATTCTCAGTTTGTTAGGAGCCGAGATATATCAAAATATATATTTTGCGGCGGCAATTTTGAAAATTCAAAATGGCGGCCATGCAAACATCTCTGCAAATGTAATCAACGTTTTTCGGATTCCTCATGATCTAAGCTTTCCGAAAATGTATAGGTTTGCTAATCCCCAAAAATTTTGAACGAAACTCTTTTTTTTGACATAGTGAACCTGACTAAAAAAGGAAAAGTAAATAACAATAAGTCCTTATCAATTGCGCCGAATCCTGAAAACTAGTCGCTAGCGAGAGGTACGAGGATTGTTGAATATATTTTTGTCTCAACACACCCACTGCCGACAGAGATATCTCGCAAAGCTTGAAAATGTCTTGTACGGAGCTACGCTTGTAACACAAGTTGTGATGAGTAACAAAATGTGTCTGCTATTTTCAATTGTTTTTTAAAAGATGCGAGTTGTTTTAATATGATTTTGTATGTCTGTGGACCACAAAAAAAACACATTGTGTAACAACCGGCGAGGGCCATACAAAATGGTATCACGTCGGGATTTAGCCCGTAAGCCTGACTTTGGACACCTCTGGCCTATAATATAAATTTAAACGTTTTCTGCAATACTCTACGCCAATACTCTACGCCAGTTTTTACCTCAGGGCGCACCTGCACACCTCAGAAAACGTAATGTCGCACCAGGCAAACGAAGCGAGTGCGAAATTGTGTTTGGATACAGGCTACCGGTATTTCTCTTCAATTACTTGCAACTTTTTATTACATAGGCCTCCTAGTTGCATTATCTTTAAAGTACTGTAGCCTACGCTCAATGAGATAAGCCAAAACAGAAAGCATACATTTTTATAAGAAATGAAGCCTTTATAAGTTTATATTGTAATAATTTTAAATTATAAAAATACACATTGCACAAATTTGGTTGAAAAAAAGTTGGTTCAGACAAAAAAAAAAACGCACAAATTATACTGAAATGCCCTATTTAAGTGCCAATCAGATTCAAAGAGCACATACATTCTATCCTTGATTCTAAACATACTAAGTTACAGATTTTTTTAATCCTTTTTTCAATTTCCCTGCTGGGCACCTGACAACCATTCGCGGGTCAAGAAGCGTTGCTCTATACGCTCTCATCAGAACAATCATCCGATCGGTCCACATCTAAACAAACCAAAGATAGGCCTAACTGCAAATAATATCAAATGTCTATTATACCGTATGAAACATTGACTAGCCTTAATTTTAGTAAAGCAGACAAAACCTCGTTGGTATAGAAATTAGTGCTTGAAAATAAATTGCAGTAATTTTCTTCAGTAAAAGACTGAAATGAGCAAAGTTTAAGGCCATGTTTGAATAAAAGCCAAGAGCAGTAACGCATTTAGAGAAGCATATTTGGAGGAGAACCAAAATCACTTAGTTTAAAAAAAATGTCGAAATGAAGTGAATAGTTTAACAACAGAGGCATAATTAATATTAAAAAATAATCAGGGTGGTCTGATCCTTACCTTGGCAGCAGAAAACTTTGACAACTTTTGCCACGTTTTGGTCGCTTTTTGAATATTTTTTTTACAGCAAAACTGCTTTTTGTTTAAGACGCATACTTTAAAGGCCTATTTAACCATTACTTTCAATCAAACCTAGGCTTCTAAAAACCAAAAAATGAACTGAAACTTCGAAACATTTTAATTTCTTCCGTGACAAACCAAGTACTGTAGGTTAACAATATTTCTACAATGATTTATTTTTTGACAATGTTTTAAATAGCCAAACTTGTACAAATTCAAGGAAGGCTGAGCGCAAAATTTTCCCATTTGCTAATAATTTGAATCTAAATGACAAAAAAATTGCATCAGCAGAAAAATGGTTGAAACGCCTGCAATGCTCTTCGCACAAACACAAATATTCGTTATTCGTAAGCTGTTCGTGTTTAACCCTATTTCCTGTAACTTTTTTAGGGCAGTTGACCTGCTGACGGGTGAGTCGGTGCGACTTTAGCACTTTGAGCTCATATAACTCAAAAGCTATGCAAGACATAGATCAATCATGGTGCAGATAATTTATCTGACAACACAACATCGAAAATATTTTGCAATTTGTCCAAAAGTGCAACTTGAATAATCAAATAATTTGATGATTGGTCATATTTCTTTATTGACTTGAGAAATTGGTTCTTAATTACCTTCTATCTGAGTGTGAAGAGCCAATTCTCTTGTGTTCGATTTTAATCTTTTACGCGTGGACGTCGTCCACACTTCACGCAATTAAATTGTAATTGGTGTCCGACTTGCTTTTGCTCGTTGTTTTGCAAGAGGCATTCCAAAATATTTTGCTTTGTCTCAACATTTGCAGAGCATGAGATCAAACCACCGCAAAAAAGGACTGTTTCAAGTTATTTTTGAGCCACATGTTATAGTCTACACTTTTCAAACGTACTACCGTCACCTGATATTAGAACTAAATGAAGCAAATGAGCTTTAGTAAACATTTTATTTGTGTCCATTATCTTTAGTTCAGTTTTCTTTTCAAACTCACACAGTCAAATTTGGTGAAACATGATCAAGAAACACTTTGTATTTTGTAGCACATCCAAGCGAGCTTATTCAGTCATTCTTAGCTTAGCATTTTGATTCTGTCATTCTCGTCTATAGACGTTGAATCGATGTGAAAAGTACCAAGCTATTTCTTACGCATTAGAAGATTTCTTTCCCTTCAAATTTTGAAATAGCATATTAGATGCAGTTTGCAGTTGACGGGGTGACTGCAAAAGCCAATCGTTAGTAATTGATGCACACCTAAAAACAAAAAGGGGCACACATTACTGCTGATTGATAGACTACGTCACAATACATCATAAATATGTTTTTGCTAACCAAAGACCCAGAAAATCAATTTTGTTTTATATCAGTTCAGATGTTTGCAGACGTTAAACCAATGACAAAAAATGATTTGCTGATTCGGAACAAAGTGATTGCTGTTCCCAATATTTAAACATTTCGATAAATAGGAATCAAGTTTTGGCCACAGCTTTCTGGTACACTAAAAGTAAGTTATCGACATTACTGGGTAGGCTCACACTGAAGATGCTTTGTGTAAAGTCTTGCTTGTGAAAAGTCGAAGAAAAAACATAAAAATGTGCTACATTTGCAAAGTATTATATTCTTGAACAAACCACAGTTTTGAGGAAAAAAAGTTACATTTGATAGAAACTATAATTGATATCATCTCGAAGGATTAAAAAGCTGTGAAAATCACCTCAAGCTCTTCTTTGTTATTATGTTACTATTTTTTCATTATGCTAACCAAGGTAAATCTCAATATACATACTTCTGCGAAAAACGATGAAAATCGTTTTTAATTAGTTTTAGGAGACAAGAAAAACGTTCCGTATAAAAATTTATTCAATTCAACATATTTTCCTTGTTTCGTCAGATATCTATTTTGTGCAACAATGCTTTACAAAAGTATACTGAGTATGGTATTTAGATGCAATAAGAGAATGCAACTTTTCTGTTGATGGCGTTGCTACAAAACCCAATCTTTTGTCACGGAAATATATTTGAAAACAAAAAGGTATCAAAACTGCAGACTGATAGATTACGTTACGACACGTTGCAAAAACGAGGAATTGATTTCAGATTCTTTTAAGGCTTAAGCCAACAAACAACTCTGCTCCAAATGACATACACAAGCATCCAAATTTTTTGAAAAAAATATATATAGGCCTACACCGTTTTAAAGCAAGCTTTTGTGAAAATAAGCTTTTAAAGACCAACATTTGAATAAAAGGTTTGAATATATTGAGTTAATCTTAATAATGTTTCAGCTGAGATATATCAAAACTTTGGATCCTCGTAGAGAAAAAATAATTTTGTAATCTCTCAAGCAACTGCAAAAGTACCATTTAGGTAAAGACTCAGTGCTGATACAATATGTGCAATGCTTGTCAAACCACAACAATGTAGCTGCGCGTGTTTTTCTACAAAACCAGAGCAGTTTATAGCCGATATCAACTTCTTTTCAGTATCTTTCAATCTCTCGTTTTTATAAAACATTTCAACAACATCCATAAATATTTGTGTGAATATGAGTGTGTGTACCGGTACATGCAGAAGTTTATTGGTAGGTGAATAACTCGCTCCTTGTTGCTTTCCAGTAAGAAATCAACAAAAAGTTTATCGTTTATCAACATCAGTAGGTTTGTTTTATTCGATAAACCGAGTTTTGTCAAGAATTTTCCTACTTTTCTTTGTTAGAAGTTAGAAACAAAATGTATTGGCTATAGAAAACAAAGTAAAATGACATCTTTTTCAACATGGCCCATAGTATGCTCTCTGATAATTTCAAAGAAATTCAGATGTAATTAAAAGATTAATCAAAGCAACTCAAAACTCAAGTTTGCAAACAAAAGGCAGAATCATTACGATTGAATGCTTTACAACAAAGCCAACTCTTGAGACTTCTGTATCGCAGTTCCACGTACGGCGGCGCTCGGTAATTCGATAGTAGCAAGTTAAAATATCAGAGTATGTTATGGAAATCATGTCATATCTCTAAAACTATAGACAAAAGCAACGTCATTTTAAGCGGAATAACTACTTAAATAACACAGGCCAACAAAAAAATTTTAACACAAAAGGTGAGAGTCATTTTAGGGTATTTCAGGGCCCCTGATTCCGAAAATGCACTTAGTTTTTTTCGAATTTGCTCTAGTTTTCGAGCACATAAACTGTCACTGCCTGCAGAACAATTCAAGGGAAGCTTCATCAATAAAGGCCCAATAGAACTAACATCACACAATTTGTATGAGGTATCATAATGAGCATCACACTGTATGTAAGAGTCAACAAAGATTTTATCATGATCACGATCATGATAAAATTCACGATTATCATCGATTATCTGATGATTATCTATCATTGATTATCATGATATGTGATCATGATCACGATTATCATGATCACATATCATGATCAACAAAGATTTTATCAATATCATATCAATTAGCATTAAATGGTATATTCAAAAACAAGCATGTCTTCTAAAACTTACTAAAAAGCATTCTACAAATTTGCAGTTATTTTTAACCAACTTAGTTAACCAACTTAGTTAACCAACTTTTTAACCAAAAAACGTAGCCTGCCTATAGTATCAAAACTGAGTGAAGTAAAACTGAGGGTTGTCGAGCGTCGACCCAACCGCTTAATTACGGTAGTTGATAAATATATTAACAACATTTTTTATGATCTATCAAAGACTTGCCTTCGTTTCTGACGTGGCAAATTTCTGTTTCATTCAGTCACGTAAATTGGCTAAAAACAACTGCAAACTTTTTCAAGCTATTTGTTTGGCTTGCCCTAACTTATAGTGACAAGGCTTCAACTCCTTACTGTTTGCCGATACAAGCCAAGCAAGCATTCACAGTATCAATAAAACCAATTACAGTAGAATGCTCGTACCTTACTGTAACTTCTTCTCTATTACCAGACAGTTATTAAAAAATAATTTTAATAATTAATCAAACAAGTTATAAAAACACAAAAAATGTCCCGAAAATGGCTTTCAAAAAATAGATAAAATGTTTAATATGTTTGACCTGTATATTTGATACCGAAAATTAAAAATAAATGAATAATAGGCATCCTACCGATTTGTCTTGACGGTCACTGCGTTTCTAACTTTTGTTTATTTCTGGTATTTCTACATCTTCAAATCTCTTTCCATAAATAAAGCCATAAAATGCCATTACAACCATTTCTATGCTCAAATAGCTCATCTTTCCTGCTTGAATATCCTAAAAACTGCAATAAAGTCAAGCAGAAATACTCAATTGGGTCTAGCTTAACTTTACATGTAAAAAATCTTCGTGAAAGTTACAAATGGTCTTGACAATTTGTGAAAATCCACAAAAAGTGCTCTTTCTAGGAAAATTAAAAAAAATGTGACTCACAAAAAGTCTTCGTTTGAACAAAGCGATGTTTCACGAACAAAAGAAAATATTCATGCTAAGAAAAATATGTTCTTACGAATATCCATAAGTTTTATTTGTAACGAAAACCATAGTATACCAAATTGCCGAATCACTGTATTTTCTTGTTCCTACGAAGAGCACAGCATGTAGATGCTAAATTCATATTAAGAAAATGTTTCAAAAATTATGCTGTTTTCATCTTCAGTGCTGTTGAATAACTTAAGTGTATTGGTGTATAAACGTTTGCTGAACATGCGTTTAGTATTTACATTTTAGACTCTTTACTTTTTGATTAAAATAACATTAGGTCACAGTTTGTGAAGGACCAACAATCAAACTTTTTTCGCTCTTCGGGATTCTTCTACTGATTTAGAACACTCGGGCCCTTATGCTGTCGATTAGATTAATGCAGGCCTGATCCTGATGTGTTTGAGAAAGTGATAATTTTTTTGAACAGTTGAAGAAAAAATACACTTTTCCGTACTAACAAAATTAAATTAAACTATTCGCTTCAGTTGAGTGCACTGACTCAGTATTACGACCACTTGCCAAACTATTATGCTATGTGACTCATGTTTACCGGAACCGGAAGCCTACCGCTAGAGGTTTAAAACAAATCAAATTATGACTTAGCAGAATGCACTGACTTAACCAATTAACCATTGCCGACCAAAAAAATATTGACAACTTCTATGACTCATGTTACACTGCAAAAAGCTTTAAAATAGATTAAATTTTAACTAACAGCTTTTTTTACTCTCAACTTTTTTTACTCGGTAACCGGCCCTGCGTCAACAGCCTCTACAAGTAGCCTATGCGAAACTACCAGGAATAACCTATCAAGGCTTTGTCAGTCCGAGAATAAAGATTCAAAACCAAACCAACCAACCAACTTGTTTTGAAATGGTGCAGTCCTGGAGCAGCCTACCTAATTGATATTACCAAGGTATGAGATGAAATGGAATGGTAGAAGTTTTTTTTTTCCATCTTCAATCTTAAGATTTTTTTGCATCCCATTTCCATTTCATCATACAAATCCGTTCCATTTCGAAACTTTCTTTCATCTTCCATTCCATCTTTCATCTACAAATTTTTTGATTGCTGCATTGTAGGGCGTAGACGTTTGTACCACTAGTATGTCCACCGACAATAGGCTAAACTTAAACTAAACATTTTACAACAGTACTTTTCTGAGGATATCTGTGGTCTTGTTACGGTACAACTTAAACACTTCTTTACAGGGAGTGCAGCTATATGGAATGCGTTGGAGTGACTGTTTTCTGTGTTCAATTCATGTGAAACAATCTTAGAGATAACTGTTTATTTTTTAGATAACTCCAAATGCATCGCCAATATGTTTTTGCAAGTTAGTAGAGAATAAAGAAGCGACTACGTTTATGTGTTTCGTTTTCGCTGTGATTTCTCCAGTTTGTGTTTGCAGTTTGCAGCGGGCAAGCATACAGTACTGTACAGTAGGCCTACTCTCTCTAGTCTCTTCTATCTCTTCTATATCTTATCGCTTATGTGGAGACGACTTGTCTCAGATCATCCCATTTTTTCGATGCCTCTAAGGTGTAGCTTCGATATGAATAAAAGTTAAGCTATGTTTTTGATATAACCTACCATTTTCATCTCGAAATTTTTTCAAATGTATCGTGCCGGTATGTGAAAACTATCATCATCATCATCATTTTCAGCCTGTGAGAGCCCACTGCAGAGCGTAAGCCTTCCCCTTTTCATGCCAATTTACATGATTATGTGCTAGTTGGTACCAATTGGTTGTATTGCATTGTTTATCAATGTCGTCCCTCCATCTCACTTTTGGTTTTCCTTTCTTTCTTTTGGTTTCTCGTGGTGGCCTACTGAAATAAACTTGATTGTTGGATTTAATATTACCGGCTGTAGCGCACCCAGCATGAGGCTAAGGGGGCTCAAGCCCCCTTAATCTTCCAGCCACTAAAAATGAAGTTTTCGTATGCTCCTCATTTATAGATTTTGCTTACAGGTTAGGTATGAATAAGACACAACAATACATCAGGGCTGAGCATTATAACAATATATTTTACATATTTAACTTGCAAATAGTTTTAACAGTTGAACGTTTTCGGTTTAACTTAAGCCCTCATCAGGAATCTGAAATTATTTATAAAAGCGCAATAAATTTCAACTTCTTGAAGGTAAAATTACATTAGGAAAGGCAACTACATAAATACGAAAAAATTTGCTCCTCAGGGAAGGTGATAGGCTACATCAAGTAAATCTTGAATAGAATGGACGCTTCTAACAAATAATTGTTTGTTTAAATTTGAGTTATAGCCAGTGGTGGCCTTAAGGTTTTGTGGGCCCGGGGCAAGAAGTAATATGAGGGTCCCCTTCAGCCCGGTATCAACAAATTAAAGTACGCAAAATCAAACAACCACCACAATAACACAAATAGCCAGGAATTTTAAAAGGGAAGGGGTTGGACGGCCGGCAGACGAAGCCCGACGGCGTTTCTGACTAAGAGGACACCCAGCGGTGAGGGGTGTGGGGAGCTTCCCCCAGAAAATTTTAAAAAAATACTTTGAATTTGGTGCATTCTGAGAGCATTTTCAACAAAAATGTGGGTATGAAAATTACTGTAAAATGGTGCTGTCCGGTGGCATAGAAAAAGGATAAGATCATGTTTTCTTCGGCATTTTTCGGAAATTAAGCTAAGTCTTTATGTTTTCTTTTTGCTAATTCCTGGCTGAGATATTTGAATGTTTGGTATTGGCAAAACTCGCTCTTTTACCGCAGTTTTGTTTAAAATTAAGCAAAATTGGTTTTAGTGATAAAAAGAGACTGAAAGCATCATTCTCAATATCGTGACGTCACATGCGTGCCAAAGAGGGGTGGTTGAAACCCCCAAAACCCCCTTGGCTACGCCACTGATGATGCAACAATAAACAGCGATGGTAAGCGAGAAGGGTGTATTTCATGCTGTGACATCTTCACATCACTCTGATGCCATGTTGTACCCCTACACACAGTGTGGTGTAGAACTCTCCTAGTCCTACACCACCCATCTGCAGCACTTACACAAAATGCACCTTTCTCATTAGGATCACCAAACTGACTATCATGAAGAAAAAAAAACACCTATAGAAGTAAAAAAACGAAACACCTTCAAACAGGGTTTCCATGTGCTGGTTGAAAAAATATGCAAAACCGACTCTAAAACAATAGAGATGCCAACTATAAACTATGGTGGAAAAGTTTAAGTTAGCCTACTGCTAATGCTTAATGTAAATTTTATTTTTGCATATTTTGTGTAAGCGCGGGCCCCATAAATTTGTGGGCCCTGGGCGGTCGCCCAGCTTGCCCACCCCAAAGGCCACCACAGGTTATAGCGTTTGATTAACAGTGATGGTGAATCGGCGAGACCCCATTGGAACATGTTGCTGTTGAAATTGTCCTGTCCTGTATATCGCCCCAAGGACAGATACGTGGACCTAACAACGCTTGATGAATACACAATCCATTGGTTGCTGCGCCTGGATGTAACAATGTGATTTGTGGGGGCCTCAAACGCCAAAAGAAGATTAACATTGCTTCCTAAATTTTGGTGTTTAATTGGGATTTGTCTTTGCGCAAAATTCAACACCCCCAGCCCCCCCCCCCCCCTCTTTGGCAAGCGTGTTATGTCACGATATTGAGAATGATGCTTTCAGTTTCTTTATGTCTAACAAAGTTTGCCTAATTTTAAACGAAACTGCATTAAAAGAGCGAGTTTTGCCAGTACCAAACATTCGAATATCTCAGCCAGGAATTAGCAACAAGAAAACATAGAGACTTAGCTTTATTTCCGAAAAATGCCGAAGAAAACAAGATCTTATGCTTTTGCAGTGCCACCGTAAAGCACCATTTTACTGGAATATTCATACCCACATTTTTGTTGAAAATGCTCTCAGAATGCACCAAATTCAATGTAATTTTTCAAAAATTTTTGCGGGAGGACCGCACCGCTGGTGTCGTCTTAGGCGAACATGCCGTCGGGCTTCGCCCGCCGGCCTTCAACCACTTCCCTTTCAAAATTACTGGCTACGCCACTGGCTGTGAGTTCCTTTAAATATTAATCAAAGGGATGGGCATTGGCCTAACTTATTATCGCAAATCACTCGGCCGACATTTCTGAATTAACCTCCCCCCCCCAAATTTTTTTCTAGTTGCGCTACTGAACCAATAGCGCTTCAGATTTCAAATCGCTCTGAATGCTGCCACATAATGTTATCTATTGTTTCTCAAATTGTTTCTTTGATTGTTTACCTGGTCACAGAAATAGAATTATTCAAGAACAATATGTAGGCATTTACAGTTTACAGTACATTTACATTTACAGTATACAATATATCCTAAACGGATGAGTAAAAACTGTAATAGTTCGATTGTCTTCAGATTAAAGCATAAAACGAACCTCTCCATGAAAGTTTAAATATTGTATGCAATTTACCACGGTACTTTAAACAAAAAATATCTCACTCTGACCATATATAATATAAAAGAAAGCCTACCCTGCAGGGCTGTGGAAGCACCATTTCGTCTTCCCCTCCAAAATTCAATTTAAAATTATTCGTACGAAGAAAAACATCTTTTTTTAATATTGCAACTAATATTGCTATTTGCTATGCATTATTAGGTTGCGTGTAGCTCAACAGCAATGTCAGTCCTTTACAAAAAGTTTGGTAACTTTTTTCCTTAACAGTTGTAGTGCAGCTATTATTTCCGCAGCACGTGGCGGGCCGGATGAAATCAGTTCGCAGGCCGTAGTTTGGTGACCCCTGGTTTAGATGCAGTGTCCTTTGCTGAATGCGGTCTTGTTCCAACGTTGCCAGAGTAAAGTAAAATGATCAAGCTCAGCATTTATTTAGATGAATTATTGCATGTACATATCAATAATTACACATGCAGAATAAATGCAATAAACAAGCAGCCAATCTTGTGCCTGCAACAGAGTAGAGGTGCAGGTGGTTGTTGAAGATTACTGCATTGTAAGCACGTAATTTTCAGAACATGAGGCCTATATACATAGGGGTGTAAAACCAATCCAGACCATTATTTTAGACTGAGGTTAATCCAGAACATTGTGTTTTGAATCTCAAAGTTTGATAGCTATAGCAGTTTACACCTGTCACAACAGTCAGCCTGAATTTGTGACGTCACAAAAGTATTAATAGGCTGCACACTTGTATTTCACGATGTTCTTTTTGCTGTGGTCAAATATAACCTTATACAATATTTCGTTACACTGTTTTGAGCCATATTCCATGATTACACTCACAAAAAAAGCTTTTATATACAACTATGTAACAAAGAAAATTTAGTAATTTTAACACGTGGAATTTACATTATCTTTAACGAGCAACTAAATTCACATCGTAACGAAGTGGAGCGTACATAAGATTATTGTGAGCTTTGTTGATCTCAGGAAGCGTTTCGGTGCAAGGTTCTATGGAAAAATTTTGCAGCAATTTTGTAAACATGATAAACTGTTCAGCAAGAGCAAGATTTTCGCCCAAACAACGTCGGTAGCCAACACCAAAAGGAATGACATTGTTTGAAGGAACAAATCCTCCGCTTTTGTTGATGTGCCGTTTAGGATTAAATTTCTCCGGACTATCCCAAGCTTGAGGATCGTTGTGAGCTCCCCATAAATTGACTAAAATCTGTAAAATAATTTGTACAACATAAACACTTTGTGATATTTATCATAGTATCCTATAGCAGGGGAGTGGTTCTTAACCCGGCGTGCGAGATCTGCTTTTAGGAGGTGCGGGAATGATTAAGCTGTTTATAAAAGAATAATTAGGGAATTAGTATATTCCTGCCTGCTTCCAAACACACATTGATTCGACCCTTGACATGCGAGTAATATTCAGTAGGCCTACCAATACGGTACCCGGTCAATTGGTCGAAAGACATTTGGTCGACAGTCATTTGGTCGACAGGCATTTGGTCGACAGGACGTTTGGACGACAGACAATTGGTCGACAAGACATTTGGTCGACAGGACATTTGGTCGACAGACATTTGGTCGACAGGACGTTTGATCGACAGACATTTGGTCGACAGGACATTTGGTCGACAAGACATTCGGTCGACAGGACATTTGGTCGACAGAACGATTCATTTTAGGGTTAACTAACCCTAACCTAACCCTAACCTAACCCTAACCTAACCCTAACCTAACCCTAACCTAACCCTAACCCTAACCCTAACCCTAACCCTAACCCTAACCCTAACCTAACCTAACCCTAACCTAACCTTAACCTAACCCTAACCTAACCCTAACCTAACCCTAACCTAACCCTAACCTAACCCTAATCTAACCCTAACTCTAACCCAAATGTCCTGTCGACCAAATGTTTTGTCGACCAAATGTCTGTCGACCAAATGTCTTGTCGACCAAATGTCTTGTCGACCAAATGTCCTGTCGACCAAATGTCTGTCAACCAATTGTCTGTCGACCAAACGTCCTGTCAACCAAATGTCTGTCGACCAATTGACTGTCGACCAAATGTCTTTCGACCAATCGACCGGCCACCACCAATAGCCTACACCACGATTTGATGCCATCGTTAACAGAAAAACAGCAAAATTGTTTTTGAGCTTATTGCTTAACTACCACTAAGCAGACACCATTTTGCATTTTTCACATGGCTAAAGAAATAAAGGCAGTTTCGGAGCCAACTGCTGACAATTGGTAAGGCAGAATTCAACGTCGTTTCTACCTTTTGCTATCTTAGTGACATGATTGGGCAGTTTGGAGGCTGTAATGACATGACAGTGAGGGTGCAATTGGGTTAGAAGAGTTTCCGTGAGCTCATCCGTATTGTTAAGGACAAGCATATTTCCTCAGTGGTCGATATCACATGCATAATACGTGTGTAAGGCATGTTTTACTGCATGCACGGGAGACCTGATCCACCATTCTTGAAAAGCGAAATCGGCCATGTTGCAATAATTTCCATGAAACGATGGATCTATTGCAAGTGCCTTTTTGACTGGATGACGATGAAAGAGTTGAGATCCAGGTTTGGTATCCATCAGCTTGAAGATGTTATAAGATGGAGAAGGATGCGTCTGTACGGACACGTGCAACGCATGGAATACTGTAAGACGCGTCGCCAAAGAAAGTTTAGTTCGTTAACGTCCATGAATAATAACTCTTGTGAGTATCTTAAGAAGCGTTAACTAGACTACATTGGAGAAGATTTAGGGTTGGCAAAACCGCAGATCTCGTCTCGATCGAACAGGTGACGTTAAATCGTAGACATGAATAGAGACACAAAACATAAAAACGCAATTTTCAGATTCCCCGTATGAGGACTGAGGAGCATCATATTGTGATATTTTATTGTCAGTATATGAATAAGGATTAAAGAAACACAATGGTTTTGTTATTTACCCATGAAAACAACATTACTTTTTGAGTAATTCTAGAAGGGGGTGAAAGAACTTGTCGGTGATTTCAAAGTGGTACCAACAAGGAAAAATGTTAAGAACCACTGGCCTATAGTCTGATTTGACTCATAGCAACCAAATTCAGCTTGAATACAATTTAAGCTACATTCCTGCACTCATCAGCGCTGCTGGGAGACGCTTTATATAATTGGTTGCACCGGTCAACATATTTTTATATTTTTTTTTCTGAATAAAATGGTGACTTTCAACCAGGGCTTTGGAGCCGGAGCAAGGAGCCGGAGCCGTGCATTTTCAACGGAGTTAGAGCTTAAGCCGGAGGTCTACGTGAAAGTCAAATGGAGCTGGAGCAGGAGCTGGAGCCAGTTGTTTGAAAAATAGCTCCTGCTCCGATGTATTTCATAAGATGCTATGCACAATTTGCACATTGCGCATCATTCGCTCTAATTTAAGATGCTCGATGAAAGAAGAATTGATAGAGGCAATATTTTTGATTCGTACAAATGGTTTTTGAACACTTCTTTGTCCAGAAAGAAATGTTTTGTGTGTATTATTGATTATGTTGTTTGGTGTGTGATTATTTTGAAACGCTAGATATTTCAGATTGAGCGTTCATCCTTAAACCTCAGTTTTTAACTAATTAAAAATGGCATCCAACAACTTTATCTCACAATCACACATTTATTATTGATCAACTCGCTTAAAACAACAATTGGCTTTTCCCCCCTGATTAAGCAGTTTTTTGAGGTGCATTCGGCATTTTTTGAAATTTGGGTCTGGTAACTCTGCAAAAAAATGCGATATAGAAGTACCGTATTTTCTTTTTTGCATAAACAAAGACTGGTGTGCAGTTTTACAAGTTTTATAGGGGTGAGTTAAGTTTGAAAAAGTAAAGCAGATCTAATTGAAACTGTGTGGAGTCAAGTTGCTAGGATACACTTGTTTGGTTTGTGTCGTAAGCAGGTCGGAAAACCATGTACGTTTTCATGTCCTTCATTACAAATCTACTTCCCAGACAGGAAAACTTCCGCCATTTTTGACAGAAATGATGTATTTTGCTATCTGGGATAGTTGTCACTTGTCACAACTGCTTCATCTTTACAACATAACACGCCTACCTTTACCTAATAGTGTTGATATGAGTTGCTATAGTGCTAACTAAATGAAGTGTTATCACGATTTCAAGATACCTTTGAAGCACGCTGTAGTGTAGGTCTCACTTAGTCAAAACATTGAAAAAATACCTTGTATGCCTACCCAGTAGAAACTTCGGTAATCGAAATGATATTTTCGTTAATTTGTTTTTGTAATAAAAGTAAAATGGTTTCTGTCACGATCAATCACAAGATATAGCTAATAACCTAGGCAGAGACTGAACTCAACCAGCAAACCCTTAAAAGCTACCTAGTCAGCCAAGTTTCTGACAGTAAATGTGATCTTTACTGCCTAAGTTTTGAATATTTTACAATACAAAAAACAAACCTATACAATTATAAGATGCTACTTTTAAAACTCTATTGAAAGAATCCACTTGCAGATGCTTTGTGTAAATTATAAATTATTAATTATACATATAAATTAACTTGACTTATATTGAACGAAAAACTATTCAATAATTTTTTTCGTCTAATTCCATGAGAACGAACAGTCATCTTCACGCGGTTCCCCTTGAACGTAGCATCATAAAAATGCGAAACGAAGACTGTCAAAACTGAACCTCGACCTAGAACGCTCAGCCCAAGACCCCACGAGGACCGCTCCTTTCAGAGCGTGGCAGTTCCACTTTAGACAGGTAGGCCTACCGTCATCCCACCACCTTGCAGATGAACGCTGAGAGCATCACATTCAGCAAGATTGATGTGATCGAGCAGCTCTCTCATAAGAACAGAGCTCTTGTCATCCTCCTCCACGAGACCCACTGCACTTCTGCAGACAAGCTAGAATTTCCACACTACTCACTAGATGGGTCTACCCAAAGCAGGAAATATGGCCTTGCCACGTTTGTCCATGAGAGCTTGGACTGGACACTTGCAAATTCCTCCACCAATTAGGAAATAGAATGGGTTTGCGTGAGCATTGAAAATCACATCATCTATGTATGCAAGCCACTATTCTCACGCCTGAACCCATCATCTACACCCGCATTCCCCTCACCCAGCATCGACGCTAGTGACTTTATCTGCCACCACACTAGCTGAGGTTATAAGTACATCAACAGCGACGGAGAATGCCTGGTTGCTTGGCCTGCGAATAACAACTTCACCCTCCTTTACAACCCAAAAGATCCAGCCAGCTTCTGATCCGGACGCTGGGGAACGGGAACAACCCTGACCTGGCCTTTGCAAGCATGGATACAGACAGCTCTCTTTCTGACAGACGTGTGCTAGAGAATTTCCCACGTTCACAACACCGATCTTTTGCTTATTCTACCCCTAAGCTTGTCTCACCTATCCAAAGTGCCACAGTGAAGCGATGGGACCAGGAAGGCCAATTGGAATCGCTACATCCTCATAACCAATCAAACTGTGGCAGATCTACCATCACCTTCTACCAGTGATGTACGCGCATACAAAAAATATTGACGCCGTCAGCGTAAACGCAAACGTTCGAAAAACCATACGCCGTATGCGTCAACGTAACTTGTAAAAAAGTTGGCAGCGTCAGCGCATACACTAGCGTAAACTCATTTTGTTTGCTAGGTGCCAAACATTCACACGGTATAAACCACTCGAAACAAACAAGTTTTATTTTGAATTTCCACAAAGGAACACAAGCATCTGAAAGTGTTCATCTGACATTTTGCTGCGTTTTGGTTTCAACATGTCTTTGCCCATTGAAAACATTCTTTCCACTTATTTAAAATTTGGAAAGTTTGATAAAAAAATAATGCAAACAACAGCTAAGACATTAAAAAGTATGCGTTGACTCTATGCGCTAAAAAAACGCGAAAACTTTACGGCGTAGCCTCAAGCGACAACTATCCAAAAAAATGTGGCCGCAAGCGTTAGCGTAAACAAAAAGTCTACGCCGCAAGTCTACGGCGTAGAATTTGCGCCGCATACGTACATCTCTGCCTTCCACTGCCAACGTGGATGAGGCTTACCAAGACTTCTGCCGTGCCATCAAATCCGCAGCTCAACAAGCTATTTCTCGCGGTCGCTTAAAGAACTACACGCCGTGATGGGATTCACAGTGCAAAATTTTATTCCGCTCTTATTGTGCCTCACTAGATGCTGCCTCTTATTCAGTCGCAAAAAGACTGCTCGATCGGCTGGACTCACGGAGGCTAGAGCGACGGAAAATCACCGTCAAAACTATTGACTTACACTCTAGCCCAGGGGTCACTAAACTACGGCCCGCGGGCCGGAACCGGCCCGCCAATGTCTTTGTTTTTTTCAAGGGCACGACGCCCTGCAGTGTATCACAGCAGGGGATAACTTTTCCAGCAACCTTTTGATTTTCATCACAACTTTGCTATTCCACCGTTGACTTTGGAGTAACTACGCAAAAAGATCTCACGCACAGCTTTGCTAAAGCGTCTGGCTGGCTCAGGCTGAGGAGCCGGAGTTGACACCCTGCGCATTGCCACTATTGCGGTAGTTCACGCTGCAGCAGAATACTATGCACCTGTCTGGAGCCGTAGTGCCCACTGCCAAAAATGACCCCTTGCGTATCGTGACAAAATGTCTGCGACCTACACCATCGGAAAATCTTCCTGTCCTCGCAAGCATCCAACCAGCTGAGCTTCGTCGTGAAGAAGCTATCTTGTTTCTTTCTCGCCACGCTACGAACCCCAACCACTTTCTCCACTCAAGTATCCACGACTCTGTGAGTGAGCAACCCCGGCGACTGGAGTGGAAGAATTGGCCACTGGAGTAGATCAAGAACTACACAAGAAATCCAAAGTTTCATCTCCGACACCGGCCCCCACCTAACCGGAATGCATTTGCCAAAGAAGTCCTAGGTGCGACTCAACCGCCTGTGTACTGGCGTCGCACTATTCCGCTCCAACATGCGCAAATGGGGAATTGCTCCATCTGCGATCTGTGAGTGAGGCAAGCAGGACAAACCGAAGACCACACCATCTGCAACTGCGCCATTTACCATGCTCTAATTGGTGTGCGTGGTCTACGTGAACTGGATGACGAATCACTTCAATGGCTGCTCGACACCTGCCCAAACATCTAAACTGCGACGCCGCCACTGCCCAAGGCTGATAAAAGGCAGAGCCCCTGGACCCCTGTAGTGGAAAAGAAGGTTCAAACGAAGAAGAAGAACAAATACTTAGCCTACTGGCTTTAGCTAAGGCATATATAGTTTGTGAAGTCCATATTAGCTTTACAGTGTGCATGTTGATTTCTAGCAAAAAATAAAATGTTTAAGGTAGGCTACTTAGTTCTTAATCACATTCCATGGGAGGTATTAACTTTATAATGTAGCGTATCATACCATATAGCCTACACAACAACTGTGCTCTTTTCAAGAAGATTCTTTTTCTTTGATCTTAACGTTAAAACTTGGGCAGCTTTTTTGAAAGATTTAGCTTTCTTGTGAGATCATTTAAGCCCAGATAAGTTTGTGAAACATTTTTGGAAAATTATTTTTGACTTTTTTAATGCTCAGCTTCTTCAACAAATTGAACACGTTTGATCAGCTGTGATCTCTGATATGAACGCCCTCCATTTTATTTTGTCTTTTGTTTTTATTAGGCTACTTGTGTTTTTGAATCCCATCGCCTCCTTTAAAACACAGAAGAAGAACTTTGTTCACGGTGTTTTTGCAAGTTTGTATTAATGTATACTTCTACATCATCGTGTTTTGTTGAAGTTCTCCTTTCCCCCTAAGACGACTTGATGGATCCGTCCCTCCCCAGATGTGCCATCAGACTTGTCGCATTGTTCAAGTCATTTGTTAGAAACGTAGGCTGTGTAAACACAGATAGTCTATTTCGTAAACACAGATTGTTGCATTCTTTTAAATACAATTTTACTGGATTGTAGTGCTACTGTTGACTTCATAAATTTATTCTTTGCGGTTGACTAGTTTGTGTTCTTCACTCAAATTTATATAACTTTCTTATTTTAAATTAAAATATTCCTACTTTTTTTTTGTTAAAAAGAAGTTTTAAAAGAAAAAAAGTAAGTAGGAGGTACATTTCACAAGTTTGGTGTGTAAAATAGCTGTGTACAAACCTTATGACATCATTATAAGCTGGACTCTTTCCTTAATCGAAGGAGAAATGATATCTTAATGAAAATATTATATGACAACAGCTAAAATAATGTTCAAATACATTTCATTTCACTGTAAAAGAAGATTAAGTTAATTGCTGTTCCGAAAGTTTTCTTTTGCCCAGTAAATAGTGCAAAGCACCAAAGCACAGTGATACAAGCCGCCATGGTGCAAATACTTACCATTGTTCCGGCAGGAATGGAGTAGCCCATCGCTGATATTGGTTTGATCGACTTACGATGCATGGTGTTCAGTGGAGTTCGAAAACGAAACACTTCATGAAGAAAAGCACACGTCATCGGCATGCGATCTCGCATTGACATAGTTGGATTTTTGTCTTTTCCTGGGGTACAAAGTTAAAAACAAGTTTTTATGTTAACCTATTTGCCTTGATTTGATTAGTGATTATGGCTTCAGTCTAAAGATCTTTACAACTAGTCTCCTACAAGGCAGCAGTTGTGAACTGAGCAAATGGCAGTTGATCAAATGGCAACTGAGCTGGCAACGTTTCAGAAAGTGGCTATAGTTGGTAAATGATGAAACGGAGCAAGTAACAACTGAGCAAGCCGAAAGCTGGCATATCAGAAAATTCAGTTCATCAAGCGATGATCAAGCACGCCCGAAGTGAGTAGCTAAAATGTGCTTGTAGCTGAAATATGCTTGCTGAGTTGTCACTTGCCGAGTGGTCTGACGATCCTTTACGACGGTAAACATTATTACGTAGGGATGGGCAGCAGCCAGTGCCGTGTTAAGGGGAGGGCCAAAGGGGGCCCGGCCCCCGGGCCCACCATCTCAGGGGGCCCACAGATAACAGAGTTTTGCGTTTCAGTTTTTTTTCTCCATTCTCTAGTTACTAGAGAATGGAGAAAAATTGGAGAAAAAGTCTAGTAGACTATTCCTTTCGATTGGTGGTGTTAGGGGTGTGATTGTCAGTTAATGTTGTTTCGGTCAATGGTCTTTCGACTCTTCAGTCAATGTTTGTGATTCCATACAATGTTAGTAGTTAGTTTTAGCATGTATATGCTTTCCTCTCAAGTTTCTGTGGTAGGCTATTTTCTAGTATTGTTTTCGATTGGTAGTGTTAGGGGTGCGGTTGTCACTCAATGTTTTTTTTTTTGGCCCAAGGTCTTTGACTCTTCAGTCAATGTTTGTGGTTCGGTACAATGTTAGTAGTTAGTATTAGCATGCATGTTCTTTGCTCTCAGTTTTCTTAGGCTTATTCTCTAGTATTCATTTTGATCGGTGTTGTTAGGGATGTGGTTGCTAGTCAATGTTTTTTTCAATCAATGGTCATTCGGCTCTTCAGTCAATGTTTGTAGTTCTGTACAATGGTAGTACCGTAGCCTACCGTAGTTAGTTAGTTTTAGCATGCATGTTCGTTGCTCTCAGTTTTCTCCAGTCGACTTATTCCCTAGTATTCATTTTGATTGGTGGTGTTAGGGGTGTTGTTGCCAGTTAATGTTTTTTCGGTCAATGGTCTTTCGGTTCTTCAGTCAATGTTTGTGGTTTGGTACAATATTATTAGTTAGTTTTTACATGTATCTGCTTTGCTCTCAGTTTTCTGTAGTAGGCTATAGGCTATTTTAGTAATCATTTCGATTGGTGGTGTCAGGGGTGTGGTTGCTGGTCAATGTTTTTTCAGTCAATGGTGTTTTGGCTCTTCAGTCATTGTTCGAGGTTAGGTACAATGTTAGTAGTTAGTTTTAACATGCATGTTCTTCGCTCTCAGTATTCTCTAGTATTGTTTTCGATCGACAGTGTTAGAAGTGTGGTTCGGTCAATGTTTTTTCATAAATTGTTTGGTGTAGCATCACTTGTAGTAAACTACTTGTTTGAATGGAACAGTTGTATGTGTTAGTAAATGTTAGCAAGCACAGAGGGTACAATGTTGGTAAGTGAAATCGGTAGAGCTAATTGCTAAGCCCCTTTAGTATACGTCAATCAGGTAGGTTTATTTGTGCATGAGATTACAATAAAGTGGTTTAAACCTATCAGGCAAAACATAATAACCACTTGGTGAAAGTGTTGAAAAGTTCTTTTTGCTAAAGCTAATTTTGTTGCACCCAAAAATGTTTTGCTCTGTTACGTCTACGTTTTTAACGCAGTCAATTGGTTACCGTTGTAAAATTTCGGATATTTGTAATTTTAGGGAAAAATTGCTTCCAAATGTAGTTAGGCTAACTGAATTAAAATTCCCCCAATGTGTCAATTCTTGTCCGGTTTAAAAAAAATTAATTTGAAGTCTATTCAATAAGCATCCAAATTTTCATGGTAGCTTCTACTGTGCGTTAAGTTCTGGATTGAATGATTCCAATACTTTATCACCATTGCCAGTAGCCTAAAATTGTTAATGCTTTTGGCTTTCATTCCAAGCAAAGGTGTAGCTGTGACATGTTAAACCTGTGTTTGCTATCACTTAACCTACATTTGTGTTGTTTTCAAAACTGGTCAGGACATTTATTGAAGTAAACCATCTTTCCATATCGATGTAGTAAAAATACACACTATACGTTATTATGATAGCTTTTCTTGCCTGAAGGGGGCCCAAAATTAATTTGGCCCCAGGCCTATAAAGGTCTTAACACAGCACTGGCAGCAGCGCACTACTTTTGTAGCGTGGATACTTTTTTGGTAAAAGTAGCAGTAGCGCTGCTTTCATTTTTGTTACATTTTTGAAAGAAATAAAACAATGTTTTAGTTAATGTATTTCGCTTCTTGGTTTGGTTTTACAAAGCAACGTAAAAGTAGGCTTGTTGTTAATCGGTGTTAGTAGGCGTGTCACCTTCCAACCGAGTCATACCAGTTAGAAAAATGAAAGAGCATAGCCTACAAGCTGTAACATTACGTAGCCAAGACCCTGTGTGCTCTGTAAAGCGCTGATGAGCAACGCACTTCTGCGATGGATACAGCGCTAAATAGTGTAAAGACACACGATATTATTATCAATACCAGAGTGTAGTCACCGGCTCTATGAGCAAACACCAACTTCGCAACATGGCTCACGTCTGGTCTTAACCAACTGTAGATAGAAACCATTGATTGCATCTGTTACCACTGCGGATTGGCAACTGACAAGACTATCAACAAATTTCACTTGTATTACCGGTACTAATTAATACTGAGTGTCTTAGGCGTAAACAGTTCTAGTAGCCTACCTTGTAAGGGTGTTTATAAAAAAGTAATTTATTGTGGCCTACACCTGTGACATTTTTTTAAATCTTTGTTTTGGTTTTGTTAAAAAATAAACAATTTTGGTGTAGGCTAAATTCGGCTTCAACAAAAAGTAAAATTCCAAAGTAGACTATAATTTTCTCTAAACTACCTAGAACAGTGTCAATTTCCATTTGCACTATTTCTTGATATTCTGGAAAGTGGATCCAGCATAGAATAGCCCAGGATGTCACTAAAGAGGTTGATTCAGTACCGGCTGCCATAATATGAAGTATTTGATGTCTCAATTGCTCATCCTGTGAATCAAGGATCATAATGTTAGGCCAATAAAGTGCAGAAGAAAAACTATTGCGACACAATCATCGATGTCACGGATTATTTATGATGCCAATGGATGTTTGCTAAGCACTATAACTTCTAAGCTCAGAAGGGGCGAAATCTCTTCAAACTGGAAGGTGAACGCCACAGGGTTAAGGAAATAAAACTTACAGTAAATATATCTTTGTCTTTGCCAACCTCTTGTTCGTGCAGGAACAAATCAATATAATCCTTCAAGTTGTCAGGATCCAAATTTGCTTTGTGTTCCTTTATTATAGGATCCAAACATTCTACAAAAAGGAAACTATTTTGATGTTTCGTGTGATGCTATAATGCTCAAAGTAGTCATTTTGACTACCTATTTGTGAAAATAAGAAAGCTTTCAATGCTGCAGTACGGTATGTCTTTTAATTTCGACTGTTGTCAGTTTCAATAATTTTAGCATATAGCCTACACATATCACCTACACAATTGTATCCTTATCAAAATGTGAAAAAAACGTCCAAATTAAAAAAATTAACTTGGATGCCAAAAGTAGTCATGTTTACAAACCTGTGCGATGTGCATATAACTTATTAGTTAACATACTTAACAAAAACAGAGCTTGATTGATGAAGAACAGCAAAGTCAACACGAATTAAGCTCTCGAGCAAAAACATCCCGACTGACTTTTCCTATGATAATCCAAAACAGAATGTAGGTCTACTTCTGGAGCATAATAGAACTGAGGGACCTAAATGGCTCTCGGTGCATCATTAGGGAAGTTCTGAGAAGAGCTTTAGTAGTTGCGATCCCTAAGCCTCACAAGCCACCAGAGGACCCAAGGAGTTATCGTCCGATATCCCTCTTCTGTGTTCCTTTCAAGATCCTCGAAAGACTGATCTATGCCCGCGTCAACCCAATCATCGACCCGCTCCTTCCAAAAGAGCAAGCTGGGTTTCGGCGCGGAAAAGCCACCGTAGATCAGGTCACACTCTTAACCCAAGACATCGAGGATTGCTTTGAGGCAAAAAAGAAGGCCAGCGCTGTCTTTCTAGATCTCACAGCTGCCTATGACACCGTATGGCATCGCGGCCTTACTTGCAAGCTGCTTCGCCTGCTTCCTGACCGACATATGGTTCATATGGTTATGGAACTCGTCAGAAATCGAAGCTTCACCCTCACCACCGGTAACCCACGGCGAAGCAGACTGAGAGGCCTGAAAAACGGCGTCCCATAGGGATCGGTCCTGGCTACACTTCTTTTCTACATCTACGCACCCACGACCTGCCAACTACGGTCTCCGCAAAATACGCTTATGCGGACGACCTGGCAATTCTCCACTCCACAAAGTCGTGGGAAAATCTAAAAGACACTTTGAGCCAGGACATGAAAACTCTCTCAGCTTATCTCCAGAACTGGCGACTGAAACTCAGCGAAACCAAAACTGTGGCAGCAGCTTTCCACCTCCACAATCGGAAAGCTGATCGTGAGCTACACGTCCAGAACAACGGAAAATCTCTGTCCTTCTGCCCCGAACCAAGATATCTTGGGGTGACACTGGACAGATCGCTCACATACCGCCACCATTTGGTGTCACTGCGCAAGAAACTCACATCTCGCGCTGCGCTACTCAAGCGCCTGGCAGGCTCTAGCTGGGGGGCGAGGGCTGATACTTTGCGTATAGCAGCCTTAGCCCTTGTCAACTCTTCGGCAGAGTACTGTGCACCTGTCTGGTGCCGCAGTGCTCATTGCCATAACATCGACACTGCCATAAACAGCGCCCTGCTAACAGTGACCGGATGCCTGCGTCCCACACCATTGGACAGTTTTCCAATTTTCGCTGGCATCCAACCTGCTGAGCTTCGTCGCGAAGAAGCCACTCTGTCCCTCGGTCGACGGGCACTGGAGTCTAACCACCTTCTCCACCATAAGATCTCTGCCCTCCCAAGCGAGCACCCCTGTCGACTGAAATCAAGACACCCATTCGTGCCAGCCGCTCAACTTCTCATCAACGAAGCTGATGTACAAGACATCTCTGCGGCTACTTGGGCGGACCATAAATGGAGTTCTGAATGGAAGTCAAGCGCCACCAGACTCTATTCGTTCATCCCCGACGCCGACAAACGCCCCATCGGCCTGACACTACCAAGACAGACATGGGTGCGCCTCCACCGTCTCCGTACGGGCGTCGGGCTTTTCCGCTCAACCATGCACCAATAGGGAATGGCCTCTTCCTCCTATTGTGAATGTGGTGCCGAGGAACAGACCGCAGACCACATCATCAATGACTGTTCCATCTTCAAACCACCTAACGGAGTGGAAGGTCTGCGTGTCATGGATGATGAAACCAAAGACTGGCTGCTCTCCAGTAGCCTTCCAGTGTAGTCCGGGAACATCGTGAATCTGGGGTGATAAAAGGATAGACCCTCGGCCCCAGAGGCTCACACGACGACGACGACGATTAGGGAAGTGTTCAATCCAGAGCATTCTGAGAAAATGTTCTGGTCCCACATGTTATGCCCGTAGATATGTGTTGAAAACTAGTCCAGCAAGTGCCTAGAACTTCATTATCGACTTTATCTCTGAGCATATTTGGAAAAGTAGCCTAAAACTCGGACAGAAAACGACAGATTGACCTAGTTTTATATATTGTGTCCGACAGGTAGAAAATCATTTGGACTTTCTTTTGTGTCAATGTTTAATTTTCTGTCATATGAGTGAAAATGCTGGACCATAAATAAAGCATCTTTTATTATTTGTCGTAAAATATCCAAGCTAATCAAGTACTGTATGAGTAGGCCTACTTCCAGAACTGCCTGGCAACCATGGCATGTACCATTACTCTGTGCTATTTTTAGTGATACCGTATTTGTTTAAAGATGAGTTAATGAAGTGAATACACAAGTGTCAGATGATGTCACTGAGACTAGCTTAGTAGATCGCCTCACGAGCGTGTCGAGTTTGGTAACTTTAAAACGAGGATTTCAAACTCAAATTACTTTAAGGGCCAAATGAATACTTGTAAATTGACCCGAGGGCCGCAATGCACAATAAGAAGTATATACAAACAAAATCACACAATGAGAACGCAATAAAAGAAGTAGTGAGAACGTTCCAAGACCGTAATATGGCAATAAGCCTAACAGAAACAGTAGTTGGTACAAAAAGATAAAAAAATGCTGTGAGCACACAAAACAACGCGAACGAAAAAGAAAAACAAATAGATAGCAAACGCAACGACTTTGATTTGCAGAGCAAAAATGTTGCTACCGGCTTTCAAACAGAGCGGAAAAAATACAATTCTACAAGAATTGACTGCTGCAAATTGCGATGTCGGCACAAAAGCTGAATAGGCAATGTTATTGTGATTTAACAATGAGTTCGTCGTCGTCGTGTGAGCCTCTGGGGCCGAGGGTCTATCCTTTTACCACCCCAGATTCACGATGTTCCCGGACTACACTGGAAGGCTACTGGAGAGCAGCCAGTCTTTGGTTTCATCATCCATGACACGCAGACCTTCCACTCCGTTAGGTGGTTTGAAGATGGAGCAGTCATTGATGATGTGGTCTGCGGTCTGTTCTTCGGCACCACATTCACAATAGGAGGAAGAGGCCATTCCCTATTGGTGCTTGGTTGAGCGGAAAAGTCCGACGCCCGTACGGAGACGGTTGAGGCGCACCCATACCTGTCTTGGTAGTGTCAGGCCGATGGGGCGTTTGTCGGCGTCGGGGATGAATGAATGGAGTCTGGTGGCGCTTGACTTCCATTCAGAACTCCATTGATGGTCCGCCCAAGTAGCCGCAGAGATGTCTTGTACATCAGCTTCGTTGATGAGAAGTTGAGCGGCTGGCACGAATAGGTGTCTTGATTTCAGTTGACAGGGGCGCTCGTTTGGGAGAGCTGAGATCTTGTAGTGGAGAAGGTGGTTGGGCTCCAGTGCTCGTCGACCGAGGGACAGAGTGGCTTTTTCGCGACGAAGCTCAGCAGGTTGGATGCCAGCGAGAATGGGGAGATTGCCCAATGGTGTGGGACGCAGGCATACGGTCACTGTGCGCAGGGCGCTGTTTATGGATGAGTTTATCGCACACAATGAGTTCATCGCACACAATAAAATAGCGACAGTGCGACAGTTGTGTGAGATTTGATGGATATTTTCAGATGTTTTGAGCAATTTCAGAGTGAGTTTTTTTACCTTTCAAATCTGTAGAAAAGTATGTGGCACTTGAATAGTTGCGGTAATTGTTAATTACTAAAAAATTCTAAAATGCATCGCGGGCCGCACTAAAACATTGTCGTGTGTTTGAGATGGGTATCGGGTATGTCATCTTACCTTCCAAAAGTATTTTATTCCTAATTATTGTTCTTTCCCAGACACCTTTGAAAGGAGGGATGTACTTGGCGAAAGGTAATAGATTGATGGTAACAATTTCATGTGCATCTTCACTTTCCCCAAACCTAAAAAATACATGGGCTACATTTTATGACCATAAATTTGTTAGTTGGTGCCCCGGCGCAAACATCCAATATGAGCCTCTAATATTTTTCTCTATAGCCTAAAATTTTCATGTAAAGACTCGTGCAACGCTTGTTCTGTTGTTTTACTGTTTTTCTATTACTCATATATGACACACACATAGTAGCGTTGACGAGGGGTCCAGGGGTACTTTTTGACCCTGGCCCGGAATACTTTTAGGATCCCGGAGATTTTCTATGGAGCATGGGAGTTTGAAGAAACCACAGCGTAGGCTATTCGTTGGATATACTGCATTTTTCTTTAGAAGTGTCTTGATTTGGTGCCGGAGGATCACATTGATACCGGGCCCAAAATATCTTCTCAACGACCCAAACAAATAACAACAAACAACAAATAAATTTCGTGTATAAATAAATTTCTTTGCATCTTGCTCTAAGATCATTTTTTGTGTGATCTTGATCTTAAGGAACAATAGGACCAAGATTACTTTAGAATTGAAGTTTACATATTAGTTAGAGACATTTTTTGAAACTCGTACTGTACCAAGTAGCTTAATTAGTGGCAACTACAAACAGTAAGCTACTGCTAATATCATCGTCGGCTCATAGATCCGCCGCCAATGTGTGAGACCGGGCTGGAAGCAATTTTGGATGATGGCTCAATTCTAAAGTACCGTAAAAAATGTTCGAAAGGTATTTTTTTGCTAATACGACTCAATGTGAAAGATTAAACTATCCATGGTTTAATTAATTGTAATGGTTACTCATTGCTCAGTTTACGCTTTATTTGCTTAATCTAATTCTGTTTTCGTTGTAAGCTTCATTTTTTTTAGTAATTTACCTTGAAATGAAACATTTCAAAGCATTATAGTCAAGATTACTTACACTTGAGCAATGAGTCGAGCAAACTTCTCTGCTGCAGGGTCATCGTAGTCATAGTGCTTGCTTAGCAGGATTTGACAAGTCACATTTATGGTAAGAAGAGAAAGGTATTTCTGAAATAAAATTGACACGAGAAAGAAAAACGGCAAAGTTAATTGACCTGAGCAAAGTAAAATTGACCCGAGAAAAAAAAAACGGCCAAGTAGCAGGATTAGCCAAGCTTTGTCATAAAAAAGTTCTTCAAATTAAAAAATAAAGCTTTTAAAAATGAAATGAACAAATGTAAAAGAGGCGAAAGTTAGAAAAACCATTGTTTTTGGTGTGAACTATTCATTATTCAGCATAATTGATAGAGTAAAAACTAAAAAAATTGAAGGCTATCTGTTGTGTGTGTAGCTTTGCATGCTTCAATTTAATAAGTGACCAAGTCGAGTTATCTGGAAACAGTCCATGTTATTTCAAAATAAATCATTCTAAATATTACATGATATATTAATAATTATTAAGATTATTTTTTGTTTTAGTATATATTTACGTTAGGGCAAAATGACTTTTGAGGACAATTTTGAAGATACTTTATGAAACAAGAAACTTCTTCGTTCACTGCGTTTTCAATCGCATCTGCACCAGCTCCAAAACTGAAATATATGTAAATGTATGAGCCACACCATCATTCATTAACCTATAAGTTACTAACTGGCGTTGAACCACATGCAATTCTCAACACGAAACCTTAAATTGGAAATATTTGAAGTAGCTATCGTGTGAAGAACGATGGAAACTCTTCGTATTAGCAATTTTTATGGATTTATATATAAGTATAACCTAATTGTGAGATACCAGATTAATGCATAAAACTTTACATTACTAGCTGTTCCGATGCCATCAGGCAAAGCATACGCCATTTGATATTAATAAAAAATAACAACGTTGTTACCAGATTTGTCAATTTTAAGTAGCTTACAGTTTAAGTTTAAGTTATAGCTTAAGTTTTTAAGCAGCCTACAATATAATTCGTCTTATCGGATGTTCTTTAAAGCCTAGCTTGAAGGCTACACCGTTGTGGTGAGCGTTAGTAGTGGACACTTTTGAATATCGTTTTGCAGAAAGCGATTCACATTCATCAGTAATACAATAGCAATACTCCGTCAAATTTTTTTTGTTTTATTTTTTAGCCTATTGTTAAAAGTATCACTAGAGCACGTCTCCACTGCATTTGTCCTCATTATAGGCTAAAATAGAAAATTCACAAAACACTCCAAACCACTACTAAACCCTGTTGATATACGACGCCTTCATTCAACTGCTTGTTAGAATGGCATAATGCTGCTGCCTTTTTGTTAATTCAACTGATGAGTGTGCTGCATTTTGAAGCGATTTTACCAGATATTGACACAAAAATAATTAAAGCTAGGGTGAGATTTTATGTCTACTAAGTTATATAGGCTTCACCTCATTTCCTTTCTTATATCCTAGATCAGTGGCTCCCAAACTTTTTGAGCGCTATACCGAAATCTGAACTTCGTGAACATCTTACGCCTTAAGACACAGCGACACAGGCAACTTGTATAAACAATTTCAGCACTCTACTGTTGTTTTTAATCTTTGCCTTTATGTTTGCCTGCTATACACAAGACACAGTCGAACCAGTTTTGGGCTGTCTAATGTATATTGTAGCTGGATTTGCTTAGAGGTAAGTACAAGAGCTGGATTCGGTACGAGTCAAACCGGCTTCTTTTCAGTGCCACTTCTCGGTGCTTAAAAATACATTCGTTTTTCGCATGTTTTAAATGTTTTTTCGACTTGTTCTTCAAGGATTTGTTCGACAACATTTCATAGCACAGCCCACATCACGGATTTTCGCAGCACAATGATCGCATATAAAGATGAACTTCTAATTCAAAAAAATAGTTCAGAAAACTTGAACTTCCAGTATGATTTACATTTACCGTGATTTATTGAAGGAAGTGGCTGAAATGCCGGCTATAGCCTACTGTTTATGATGCAATAATTGATTTTGATAAAAGAAGCCAAATAAATGCGACTGTTCTCGACCCATGTTTGAGTCGCGACCCATAGTTTGGAAACCACTGTCCGAGATCAAGTTCTCAGATTCAAAAAGGAACATAAAATGTCATATTAAGCTACGTTTCAATTTACCCTTTTTTGAAATGTGTCAAAGCGAAGGTCCTGTGTTTCTTAAGGTTGTCATTACAATCTACAAAAGGTAATCCGTTTTGTTTGGACAAGTATGTGAAGGCATACAAGTCCGGTCTTCCTGCGGCTTTGATGCTGTTATTGACGAGGACCTAAAAAGTCAGAGGTTAAACGGTGGCAAGAACAAAATGGCAGATCGTACAAAGTTTTGTATTGGTACATAAAAAAATTAGCAGAATTTGAAATAAAGTTTAAAGGACTGGAAACAATGTCGCAGAAGTAACATCGAAAATTGTTTTGAAAGAGTTTTTCTTTGAACAGTTTCACTCCACCCAAGCATCATGAATAAAGATGAAAACCATCCAATAATATAGCTTTGCTGGCAGTGGACTTACCTGCTGTATAGATTCCATAGTGTTCAAAGAAACAGCATCCCTGGAACCCAGTCTCACTGACAATATTGGTTGCTTCATTTGTAAACTCCATTTTTTCAGCACTCTTTCGGGGTTCTTTCCGAGGTATGGAAGTATACCCACAAATGGAAAACCTCTATATCCAGGAGGGAAATTAGAATGAGCCGGCCTCCACCATTGGTAAAGCACAGCAGCAAATATTGCAAAAACAGACCAAGTGGTAAAGTTGTTTAAAACTGACGACGCAACTAGTTCAAGCATTATTATAAGTTACAATCCAATTTTTTTCTTCACAGAAAATTAAAATGGTATTAAATTAAATGTTTTAAACTATACAATGAACTAACGTAGGGGCTCGGCTACGTATGAAATTCAAATGTTTTCTGTAGAACTCTACGCCTTCATCAAGAAAATAATATAAAGCATCTAAACAAAACAAAGATAACTGTAAATAATATTAAATAACTATTGTCCTATGAAAAAAATAGAATCAAGTAATCCATGGTATAACTAACCCTAACTGTAGTAGCCTACATCAGACAAAACGTCGTGGGTATTAAAATTTGCGTTTGAAAATAAATACCAGAAATTCGGAGCAATATACTACTTATTCAAACATTTTGTATTAAAATTGCATTTAATTAAGTTCTTTTAGCTTGCTATATCTCTATTTCACGATATTTGAAAGTAGAAGTATGTGAAGTCAAAGGTGATTTGGGGCACACTGTCTGAAGACTCTAATAACTGTAGTTTGAGTTACTTCAAGTGTAAATAAGCTACTTCTTGATCAACTCACGTTTTTTATCAAACCTTTCTACGTGATTTGTCCACTATTACACTGGTCAAAAAAATTTTAAAAGTTGTTTGCTTCTGAAATGAATACAGACGATTTATGCATTTTTGGATGCTGAATAAAAAATGTTGGTTAAAATACCTGATTATCTCTAGTTTAAAAGATACTCCTTTTCATTTTTGTATGTAGATCTACAAATAGGCCTAGCAAGCCTTGATGCACTTTATTGAACACAACAGCAACAATTTGCAACTATAACTCCAATGGCTGCAGTGCCTGGATGAAATAACGTGACTGCTACCCCCGCATACGCAAGAAGAAGAACTATAAGTTCATAGTGGCATGCATTTCGATTTCAGCACAACATATCCAGCAAAAGATCGTCATGTGTATATGGAAATTTTTAATTTATTTTGTCTATTCTTGACCTATTGGCCTGACGTTTGTATGCGATAAAAAGAGCATCTCTATGGTTATCATCTAGCAGTGGTCACCAAGCACCGAATGGTTCTCTTTTCCTAGGTATCTCTTTTCTTTTATAGATATGTGTTCTTTCTTTCTGGTAACTGCTATGTATTAACTGCTACCCCACATGCCTTCTTTCTAACTTTTGACTCAAGTTCCACATGTATTGAGTTAAGATTGTAGGCTATATTGTCAAATAGAGACGGGTTCAATTGTGATGTGGAATAGTCACTGCACACACCCTTATTACGGCACGTCCGTCCGATAGATTTGCACATCGTAAAAGCAAGCCGAACCACGTTTTCGCTAAGTCGCGAAAACACTAGGTAGTAAAATAGAGAAAAGATAATCAGAGATTGTCGCTCAAGCTTGACAGTGCATCGCAATGGTGACGTCATGATTGCGTCACAATCTATGCTACACTACGGGGACAAACAGCTGGGCAATAATTTCGTGAACATAGCAGCCTCCAAGATGAATATTACAATATCCATCTTCCAGAATATTATTTTTACCTAAACAAAATTACTCAACATTGGCCATACCTAACACACAATAAACATAATTGCAATAATATTATAATATCGCATAATATTGTTTGATGGCACTTTTCTTTAACTCCCAAAGTTCAGGTGCTCCCGTACTCTCGTAGTCAAATGTCTGGTGGACATACCGATGTACCGTACGTCAATGCCGAATCACACAGACATGTAGGCTAAAACTGTATACGACATTTGAGCAGAGGGACAAAGGCGTCTGGGACTTTAGTTGAAAATACGAACTACTTTGAATGTTTTGTAAGTACAGAAGTGTTATATGTATCGATATTCTCCACAATGTGTTTTAGTCTATCGTTCACAACCTCATATTTCTTGTTTGGTGGCGCTAATTGAACGCCAGCTGATAACTGCTCCAGGATTAGTTCGTTGTGCGATTGTTCCTTTATCAACTTTATTGTCAGTCGACGTATCGTGGGGTGTGTGATGGAGACTCGTTGGTCGAAATCATGGTGCCATCCTTCGATGGAATTGTTAGTACGAGGAAGATCGTCAACAACTCGATCGTGCATACTCGAAAGCGATGGAACGAAGGCAGGACGACGTCGACGACCACGCTGCAAGATACAAATCCAGGTATAGTTTCAAAATATACAACAAAGTCATGAAGTACGTCATCAATGTCGTCGTCAAGCGATGCCAGTAGCTCGTCGAACGCCTCCGTTACACGGTCAGTTGGAATGAATGCCAACGATTGGAACATTTTGATGAGAAGCGCGTTGTCTGGGGATTCTCTGTACCACTGCTGAAGACAAAGTTCCTGTACCTTCCTCCACAGGCATTGGCCGAAGAGAAACAGATAACCCGTAACTTCAGCAGCCGGGAAAGCGGCCTTTAGTGATTGGATTACGGCCATTTCAAAATCCACAATCACCGAAACAGGAGCCAGGTCATTTCGACGATCTTTCAAGTAAGTAAAAATACGGTCGTACGTAGTTCTGTTCTTGTTCTTTGCGAGACAGTACACAACCGGTATTGTTCTTGTGCCGGCTGGGATCATGTGGATGGTGTAGAGCTGATAGCCATTAGGAGCAAAGTAATTACTATTTCAAAGCCACTGCTTGCATATTGTCCATTCGGCAATTAGTCCTTTCGGCAATCAGTCCTTTCGGCAATTAGTCCATTCGGCAAAATGTCCTTCGGCATAATGTCCATTCGGCAAAATGGGTTTTGGCAAAATGTCTTTCGGCAAAATGTCTGCGCACGGAAATTCCTTGGTTACTTGGTAAAAATTGGTATGGACATTTTAATTATGTGAATTTAATTGCTGATTTAATGTTGTTCACAGTGCACACTATCTGCTTCATAAAGCGCTAATATCGACGCATATTCACGGGGGATGTAGCAATGTAAAAACTCACATTAATAAATATTGCCTTGCAGTTTTAGGCAAATGCGTGATTTGTGCTTTTATGTTATTTCAGAAAACGACTTTTCTTGCCATTGTTCCTGTTCTGGTCACTCGGAACTGTGGTCTGAGAAGTTGTTGACAAAAACGTCAAGTATCATTGTAATTTCGCTTCAATTCAATAAACCATTTCCATCTATATTCGACAACAGTCGGATTGCCTTTGCGGTCGATCCTAGTGATATAGGATAATATCATAATAGTTTTTCATTTTCTTGCCGTGGGTTGGCAATGTTCGTTCTTGTTTCTTATTGCCTGTCGTTTCCAGGCAACATTAATTTATCGCCGTGGTCGGCATATCAGTTCTTATTGCCTTTGGTAGGCAATAATAGTTTTCGATTGTTTGCTGTGGGTCGGCATATTAGTTTTAAATTGCTTGCTGTGGGTCGGCAATATTTGTTCTTGTGTCTTATTGCTTTCGTTAGACAATATTAGTTTTCAATTCTTTGCGGTGGGTCGGCAAATTAGTTTTCTTTATTTCTTGTTGCCTGTGTTAGGTACTGTAATAATTAGTTTCTCGTGCCCTAAAGTCGGCGCACTAGTTTTTGGGTTTCTTTTTCCTATTGGTAGGTACTGTACTTTGAATGTTTTGTAAGTAGGAAAAACGTCCACATTAAATTTACTGTTTACAAAATTAGTGTTTTGTTTCAAACTGTTTTCGTGCTAGTTATTGTTTTCGCACATATTTGTGTTCGCTAACGAAAGCTAATTCTATTTTGTCATACATGACGAAAGATTGAGATCTATAGAAGATTGCGAAAGTGGACGTAGGGATGAGGATGCTGATGGTGCTAGTAGCATGAGGTTCACTATAGGCCCACTTCTAATCTGATTGAGAGAATGAATCCTGATGTATCGGCAACCGGTGGTTTGTGGGCCGTGATGGCCTTTAAATATTAATCAAAAGGGATGGGTAATGGGCATTGGCCTATTGTCACTATTGTCGCAAATCACGCGGCCGACATTTCTGAATTAGCAGCTCCCTATTTTTTTTTTGGGTGCGATAGCCTACTGTCCAGACTATTATTTTTACCTAAACGAAATTTATCAACAATGACCATACCTAACACACAATAAACATAATTGCAATGCCGCATATAATATTGTTGTATAAATGAACAATTAAACATACATTGTCATATAGATGAACCTGCAGTCCCACACTGATGTCCATAGGCGTAGCCAGGGGGGGCAAAAGGGGCCATGGCCCCCCAAATTTTCAAAGTTTGGATTCCGAATTTGAACCCTTTGTTGAAAATATAATATAATTTGTATAAATTTATATCGTTTTCCAAGACATCTGGCTATTAACACCCCACAGGACTTGTTTTAGACACACAGAAAGACACCAATAAATTTTGCAAATCGTAAATCGCGCAAATTTTACGCGATTTACGATTCTTTTAACTAATCTGTGGAAGCAAGTTCAGAACCGCTTACTCTGTTGGGTTTTTGTGTAGCTGAGTTTTTTGTGTTCTCTAATTTTAGCCGCAGTTTTTGCCCGTTCGTGTGTAACAGCTACCTTTAATAAGTTAATAGCTGTTTATCTGCCTATAAATTTCATACAAATATTACCCTGAAAGTGTTTCCAGAAAGCGCTATAATCCATTATTTGAGTGTAATTTTGCAAAATATTTCCGGGGAGCATGCCCCGGACCCCCCTAGAACACGCGTGCCTTCGGCACGCTCTAACCCCCCGCCAGCTTTATTGCTTCCCTTGCTTAACCCACCAGGATGCGCCACTGCACATCAGGTGGCGATGTCTTAAATCAAACACTTTGTCATTCTTTTAACTTCATCAAATATTTGCCCCTCCCCCCATTTTTTTCTGGCTACGCCACTGCTGATGTCTAAAGATATTTAAGACGTACTATGCTTACACGACATTACTAACACACCATACACATAAAGTTATACAAAAACAAAGCTGTCATATGAAGATACTGAATAAATGTGAAAGAATGAATAAGATGCTCAGCTCAGTCACAGGTATCACAAGCAAATTTGCTGTAAGCGATATTGGCGTAACTCAACGTGACAATATGTATTTGACAAATACACACGGTTCCAGCCAGACTGTATCTATTGAATTTGTAAACAGCGAGCATAAGCATCATATAAATAACGCATTCATACACGTTAAAGTCATGGAAGATAGTTTCTCTAAATTGCCTAAGTTCTTTGAAGTTCACGTACGTCTTTACGAGTGGCAATATATTGATAAATGCCCTCTTTGACTGCGTAGTAGGTGAAATTTATTGTCACAAATCTTTCAAAAACACGAGCAATTTAAAATGCAAATAGCGGAGTCCTGCAAGATTTGGCTTCAGAACGTCTTTTCCAACGAAGAAAAATCTCTCCACCGCTGCACTGGAAGGAATGGGGGTGTTACATTTAATAACGCGACGTTATAAATCGGAACTGGGAAAGCTCAAAGACTTGATTCTATCTGCTCTGATAGCTCAGTTGGTTAGAGCGTGACTTCGTGAACGAAGAAGCTTCAAGATCAAGAAGTGTTGGTGCGACTCTCGGGGTGTGCGCTAAGCAACGCGTTACGAGGACTGCTCTTCATCTAGCGGTACCTAATGGATGGAATAATTCCCCCAACAACACTTCAACAATTGGAAACTTCACTCTGTCAATCTCGGTGACCAGGCCTGCGTGATTGTTTCAAAACTTGAACAAGTATGCAAAACTACCAGCAATAACCTAACAAGGCTTTGTCAGTCCGAGGATAAAGATTCAAATAAACAAAAAGGTTTCCATAATTGACTTTTTTCCATACCGACGATTTTCCATATCTACGTTTCATGCGATGGCACCAACACACCAATAAATTCATTCTCTTAGTCGTGACTGGCGTTGGTGTCACTCTTGTGCGTATCAACGTGGCTTGATGTTTCCGTCAATAGTCGAGTGATTTCTGTTCACATTTTTTTCAAGCATTGCTTCCATGATTAATCTCCAAAAAGGAGTCATTTTTTTACTTTTTAAATTGGAAAGTAGCGGATAGCGGGAGTGTGACTGAAAGAAATGTAGCGCTTCTCCGCTACCGCTACATCAAAGAAAGAGCGCTACTACTGCAGCCACAACTCCAACAAAAATGTAGCATCGCTACTTTTACCAAAAAAGTAGCAACGCTACAAAAGTAGCGCGCTGCTGCTTACCCCTGCATAATATTGTTTGCCGTTGTAAAGAATCGTCAGACCACTCGGCATGCGACAACTCAGCAAGCACATTTCAGCTACTGTCAAGTCAGAAAATAAGATTTACTTACTCACTTCGGACGTGCTTGATCATTGATCATTGCTTGATGAACTGAATTTTCTGACTTGTGATATGCCAGGTTTTATTACTTTCATCTGCCGTTTGTTACTTTTCATGAATAATATCTTGAGTCGATTCTAAAAGATTTCATAGTAGCCTAGGTTATGATTAAAAAGTTGTGCGGCCCGATAACTCATGTGTAATTGACAAAATGGCCCGCGACCACAAAAATATTCGTCAGCCCTGTGCTAGACTCATCTTCAGAGGTCTTTCTTTATTCTGGAAGGGGGGTAGATACAGGCAACTGAGCAGAATGTGGCACTATTTGTGATCTTTTGTGCAGTATCACAGCACTTTCCGTGGTATTCAAGCTTAGTTGTGATATAGTTTTCATAATTTGAACAATCAAAACTAAAAAAAATGTTGTTTATAAATTCTCTTAAAATAGCTTCTTAAAAATTTCGGCTGACAAAAGCTAAATTTCAAATCACATCTTACAACATGTTCACGGAAAATACGTAATTTAGCACTTCATTCTCTTAAATATAACAACAAAGTTTAAATAGAAAAAATGTGATTTTCCAATCTATCTAGTCATATTAGCCAGTAGGAAATGTTGGTTAGAACCTAGAAACCAATTTTTTTTTTTGTTACACAGTGTTCTCCGATAAATAGCCTTTGAAGGTAACTGAGTTTACGGTAAAACGATAAACTTTAAAATACTTTAAAATATAAGATTGTATTGTACCGAAACTGAAGGTAAAAATCATTAGATTTTAGTTAGGTTTAAACAAAAAGTTTCGACGATTTCTGTTGTTGAAGAAAATCGCTAAACGGCTAAAATGCGTTGTTTAGCCATAAATTAGTCATAAAATACCCACTACGATACTCATAACAAAACTAATCAAAACTACAGAACAAGCGTAAGGAGAAACTGCCAAGTTTACAGTAGATGGAAGCCATACTTGACTGTTAAGTTGCGAGTCGCTGGTAATGGTAACATGTGGCCCCTAGGCTATAAATGATAAAATGCAAACCTCAACGACGTATTTGAAAACGAAACAAGATAGGAGGCTAATAAGTAGGCCTACTTTAGATGAAAAAAATTAGAAAGACTTCATCCAAAGGGGGATCTTTGTGTTATCTACTGTGAAAACAACAGAAAAAAAATATGGCAAACTTATTGTGAAACCAGAGTGTCTTTTTGTTTTTATCGATTGTGACAAACTTCAATCAAGAAGTAGTGACATTAAATTTAATTTGTACAGGTACCAATTTGCTGAGAATAGTAGGATATAATATAGCTTTGAAAGAAAAGTAGACTAATTTTGCCGACACTCGTCCCATCGGCTTGTCTCCATCTAAAAAGATTGGGTGCGCCTCAACCGTCTTTGTTTTTCGGCGTCGAGCGTTTCCACTGTAACAAGATATGCTTTCGGGTGTATTTGCAATGACGTTTCATGGCATGTTTTTCCTGGTGAATGTGAATATGATGAATATGTTATGACTTAGCTCAGTGCTTTCCTAAACTTAGTTTCATTGTTCTCAAGTCATACCCAACACTATCTTACTCGGGATGTCGCTGTACGTGGGCAGGTTACTATTAACTGTGTCGCTACATTATCAACATTGAAATATCAAGATCTTTTGCCAGAGGATAATCTCACCCGGTACCAATGAGATCCTCGGGATCCAAATCAAGACACTACTAAGCAACACGCATCTAAACAATTTGAGGTGGTTTATTCAATTTCCCTGGCCCCTTGGAAAGGCTACGAGTGTCTAAAATCACCCCAGGCCGGATTCAAAAGTGCCTCCTGGAGCTTCCTGGCAACGCTACTGTGTCTAGCCACATAGACTATAATTTGAAATAAATATATGCTACAATAGATGATTGTAATACACTTAAGTTAATATACAAGATACTAGTTGCATAAAGAAAGTTAATAAATAACTACTGTATGAGGTAATCAAATCTTTTAACGTAGCAAACTGCAAAAGCATAATACAATTATGCATCTTTAGCTTCTAGACTCTATATATTTTGTACTGCCACTTCCTATGTTTTGATTACTTGCTTGGAAACACGCAAAGAAGAAAGTGTTATCAAAAGGTCCATATTTTTGGATTTGGCAACCCCCCCTTGAAAATGTCTGGCTACGGGCCTGTCTACTGGCAAGATTCTGGTTTGCTTACCTCAATACAATAAAGGTATTCAAACTACGTATACCAACAGAATAAGACCGGTTTTGCCAGTGCCGTTGACAGGACTTCTCAGGCCCGGTACCAATTTATTTTCGGGCCTCCTTCATGGACAATGTTATGAATGTAAAGGTTATGTACAAATTTTTATTGATGTGTTGTTAAAATGAGGATGACACATGCCGTTCAAAGTAGAAAAATAAGAGGAATATTATTTATATAGATATTATTATATTCTCAAAGATTTAATGTATCCACGAATTTCCCCTACTGCGCAATTACGCATTAGGGATTCCTCCGTAAGCCGCAAAATCCTTGCTCGTAATCAAGATCTTTGTCGTTATGTTTAAAGTTGTTGGATTTTTTAGCTGAAATTGATTCTTTGTAAAGTAGACGCATGTCACGCATGTAGCTAGAAGTGATTACCACCAATATATATACTGTATATATTCAAAATTAAAAAGTGAGTGAAGAAAAATATTTCTTGTTTTTAAAAAAACGTTTCGTGGTTAGAGAAATCACTATACCCAGAAGGGGGCCGGTACTTTACCATCTGACGGCTGAAGTGGCTGTTTTAACCTCTGATGGCAATTCCTTTAGATCTGATTATATTAAGATCTTGATAATGTTTGAAGTCGCGGGGAATCTTTTACATCCGTGCCACCAAAATATTCTGGGCCTGGGTCCAAAAGTACCACCTAGACTCCCCTGTCAACGCCCTTGGGCTTTGCTACCTAGTAAGTCAGGCAAGAAAAACTGCGAATTAATTTTGGTGTTGAAGTGTTAGTGAACCAAACGATCATCGCTCCAATGGATATTGCACTATTGCAGTGTTTCTGAACCTTTTTAGCGCTCGTACCCTTTGAGCTTTCATGAAATTTTCTCGTACTCCCTGTCAGTGCCGGTCTTAGGGTATTTCGGGCCCTGTGCGGAATATGCTATGCGGACCCCAATGACAATGATCCAATTCAGTAGCGTAGTTAAGTATTTTGAAAGGGGAGGGGGATTTTGACTGCAGGCGAGCGAAGCCTGGCGGGGGTGTGGGGGGCCTCCCCCAAAAATTTTTTAAAAATTACTTTGAATGTGGTGCATTGTGAAAGCATGTTCAACAAAAATACCGGTACTTGGATACTGGTACTTGCTTGTAAATCGAATTGAATTTTTTCCATTGGAAATGACAAAAATTACTGCATTTTCTAATAGGGACAGTAGGCTACATTACAGTATGATCTACAATCCCTAATTTTCTGAGTAAATTGCGGGCCCTGTGCGATCGCACGGTTTGCACACCCCAAAGACCGGCACTGCCCCTGTCTACAATGACCAACGGAAGCAAATAAAATTGTAATAATAGGATTTAATCTCAGTGTAGCCTATTTATAGCTTACGTGTTGAATGCATGCATTAAAAACAGTCTTCGTTTCTAGCACTAGTTGCTACGTTCATCTGATGAAATTGAAAGTAAAATTAACAACTAAGTTAGGGACAGTAGATTACTGGGACAAGCAACTCCGTTGTTCCGCCAACATTAGAAGGGTAAATTGCCAATTTGACATTTTTTTCACGCTTTGCTGCTGGCTTGCTTTCAACTAAAAACTTTAAATTACTTCAAAACCAACTTCACTCTTTTTATATAACCCATAAAAAATACATTATTTTGTAAATAAAAAAAAAAATTACCCTTCTAATGTTGCGGATGAACGAAAAAGCGGATGTAGTTAACAATTAACAACAAACGAGATGGTTTATTGCTTCACTGACGTTTCGCGCACCATGACAATGCGCATCCTCAGAGCGAATAACATTTGGATGCCTTCTTCGCACTGCAGGCCTTCAATCGCACTGCAGTATATAACCTGGTGAAATTTTATTTTGTATGTTATTCGCTCTGAGGATGCGCATTGTCATGGTGCGCGAAACGTCAGTGAAGCAATAAACCATCTCGTTTGTTGTTAATTTTACTTTCAATTTCATCAGATGAACGTAGCAACTAGTGCTAGAAACGATAATTGTCCTGATGAACACCCAAACTTTTCAGTATTCAAAAACAGTCTTGTAAGTTCAACAATATTCATCAGTCAATCTACGAATCGCTATTTTGTTGATCAATGTCAATAATCATGTTGAAACGAGGTTCTTTCTTTGAGATGGACACACGCATAACATCTCATGGATCCAAACGATTCCTCGGCTTAGTTTTGATGTTTGCAAGAGTTGAGAACCCAGTTTCACATAGGTAGCCTATAAGTTGTCCCAAAAGCCACAAGGATTTCTAAAGCTCTTTTGCTATCTGGGGAAATGTGTTGAGTTGTGCACACCAGAAGGCATCCAACTGCATTGGCTCAAACTCCATTTTGCTTTTACCACTAGCTTTCATTTCACTAAGATAGTCTTTAATTTGGTCAATAAGCATTCTTTACACATATGCTTAAATAGAGTATAATTTCACACTGCATGTCGTACCCCCTGCTTTGGTGCTTCGTACCCCCAAGGGGTAAACGTACCCCCCGGTTAAGAACCCCTGGCACTATTGGATGCAGTGGTGTTGACCGGACGTAACAAATTTCTAATATACAGTACGTGACATCCAGGGGTGTATTCCTAGCATTTTATTTGGGGGGCTCTAATAACACCTAGCAGTGTTGTTATAGACAAAGTATACGTAATCGGTGTAGGTGTTCAGTTTGTTTTTATTTCTGAACATCATATCGAAAAACAACCCACGCTAAAACATAGCTGTTACGGACAATATCTGTACAAATCAAACGTCACATAAAACCGTTCAGTTCTACTGAATCTTGGCGTCTGACGTAATGGAATATTACTAAAAAATAAGCAAAGATTGCATCACCTTTGTCACACCTGTTGAAACATTACATAATCGTTAAATCTTGAATTACGAGATATGATGTAAGCCAAATTTGACAGGTGTTTGAATAGCTCCATAATGCTTATCATTATTACGTCACAGAAGATGGTTACGTGCGTTTGGAATATTGCAATCTATTCTCGTCATTTTAAAATCGTTGCTTGAAAAGTTGGTCGCATATTAAAAAGGTTTTGCTTGTGCTTGCCACCTGGACGAAATTTCCGTCTTTATCTCAGTAATTTGTATTGTAGTGACAAGTTTTAGTGGCGTATCGTGTTTCCCCCATTCTTCGACAGCCTTGAGGCTACTGTTACAGAAATGCAATTCTTGAATAGACGTTTTCAGAAGAGTGTTTCTCGCTTTCATCTAAAGGTGACTTACCACCACAAGCTAACCAACCGAGAGGAGTGAGTAAAGCATGCGATGCGGTTCACTACGATTTTCACCAACACCCTCTTCTTTAGCCCACATCAAATAAGCGTTGTCGTTGCCAATCAGTACATCTACAGTACTACAATCATTCAAATGAAACATATTCACGTCATAAAAATGACTGAAACCACTTAAATCCTGCTTATGCGGTAAAGTTTTAACATCGTCAGCCCAAGCTGGGTTAACCACCAAAGTTATAACACCAACTTCGATTTGCCAGTTATTGGATTCAGAGCAGCAGTAATGCGGTTAAAGGCTGCTTTAACATTTCCAATCTTAACATTGCGCACAGGAACTCTGGCACAAGCATCATCTTTGCCGATCGAATCCAGAGAATCACGTGACGTCACATAAAAATCATGCAGAAGAAAAAAGTGTTTCCTTTCGTTGTTAGGCCCACATTGACAACAGTTGTTTGCGTGATTACAGCCCCTAACCATATGCTGGCGCAAACAATTCAAGCATTTTCCAGCTTTCACAATAACGTCTCTCCGATCTTTAGGTGTCAAGCGCAAAAAATCTTTACAGTTGGACAAAAAATGATATTCAACTTGACCACGTGACGAACAATAGAGACATGCCGGTATGTCTCTAGGTCTAGCCTCACCACCGCGCGGTGCGCCAACAGCAGTTTAGTACTGCGAACTCCCTGACATCACATTACCATGGGGTTTTACCGACGTCTGCCTAACCGGACATGAAGGCAATTATCCTTTGCCAAACTTCTTAAAATGTTGCGACTCACCAAAATCGCCCATTAGCATAATGCTAAAATCAGTCGACTTACGCGTTTCCTCCCGTACAACAAAATCAAACAAACTCTGAAAAGTAGGCTCATCAGTGCTACCATACTGATCACCTAAAAAGTCAAGATAACGCTGCTTAGCGTCAAACGGGAGTCGCTTAGCCAAGTCCAAAACAAAACGTCCTTCCAATTTGTCACGCTGACCATAAGCTTGCGCGTAAAGCAGACACTGCAACAATTCATCTTTAAACTCTTTCAAATCACTGGAAGAGATCGAAGTTAATTTGCTACCATAGCCATACTTCCTAATTTCTGGTTCGGCAAAAAGACCTCCACGAACTCCAAAACGTTGAGACAAGCGAGCTAACGACATTTCTATCCTGTCTTCTTCTGATAAGCCAGGAGTGTCGGAAACCAAATTAGCAATCGTTTGCGCAGCTGTGCTAACACAAGCTGCTTGTAACAAAGTCAAACGAATTCCTTTAAAGGGCGAAGCTGCCATTAAGGCCGTAACACGATTTTTGAAGAAGATAAATGGCATATTGTTACCATCGTATCCAATCAAGACCACCTTATCAAAAAACGTCCTACTATTTTAGTATTCAAAAAAGCAATCTTGCTGTTGAGAACTCGATTTAGCGGGAGAAGACAAGCTAATCCCTTAAGGGGCTGATGGGGCTCAGTCACATGCACAGCCCGATCACGATCCTCACACACGTTAAAATCAGTAGACGCGACACGCCTCTCACAACCACTCAAATTAGGTGAAGCTGGGCGACAGGGCCTGATTAAGGCTCATGGGGGCCCGAGGCACAGCTAAGTTTAGGGGTCCCTGTTGGCAATCGCTTTCAAAACAATGCCATGTAGTCTCTGCGAATGATGAAATATGGGCTAAAAAATAGTTCAAGCAAAACTATAACTTCATACATATTAATTTAGCCAATTTACCTACAACTTTCTAACAGTATGAACACTTTTATACTTATTACAAAAATTATTGGATGAAAAATCTCTCTAACAGATTGGCAATTGAGCTCATTTTAATTTCATACAGGAAACACTAGCAAAATATAGGCTACATTTGAATTTGAACTAGCAGAGTTTATTAATGGTTCCTTGAAACCAGTGGTGTGTTAAACCTTTTGTGGGCCCCGGGGCCAGAATAATTTTGGGCCCTCTATCGTCAAGCAGACCTATAATATTGTGTATATTTTCACTGCATCGACATGGAAATGTGGTTCATTTCAATAGACTTTCTCACCAGTTTAGAAAACAACACAAGTGTAAGTAACCTCAAACACAGGTCTATCATTTCTAAGCTACACCTTTGCTAGGAATGAAAGCCAAAAGTGTTAACAATTTCTAATAAATAAAAAATACTGGGGAGCTAGTACACAAGTCCCCCCACCCTTGGCAACTCATGATAAAAAGGAATTGACCAAAACATGTGGATGGAAGTGTGTGAACAGTAAAGCAAAGGTAAAGTAATTTCACCCTATATGTTTGGTTGAGTCCTGTCTTTGTCATGAGTTGCCAAGGGGGGTGGGGGGGGGCTTATATACCAGTTCCAATACTGGCAATGGAACATTATCGGTCACGACGCGGTCATACCATCGTACCACACAAAATTTTGACTGTTTTAACTTTGCCCTGCTTTGCCGCCCGGTACTGCGCAGATAAAATCTGGGGATAAAACCAAATCTGTAGAAATTATTAATTTCCATTCAGATTTGGTCATCTGATAACATTATTGTTTTTCACTATTTTTATGTTTTATCTGGCAACATTACTTGTTCTGTCAACCAAGGTGAAAACATTGTGATTGTACGGTAACTTGTAAACAAAAGCAGTGTAAAGCGTTTTGAGGATCAGGTGTTCAAGTATTTTTATTCAACATTATTTCATTCCAAGGCAAAGCTTTCATAATTTTATGTAGGTATTCAAGTTAATTAAAGTTTTTAGGGTATGGTAGCCTAAGTTAGTGGCAAGAATAAACAGGTCCCTTGTGTTAAAAATGATTTTTGTTTTGTACCGTACAACATGTGATATGCCAGGCTTATAAGGTATTTGAAAATAATTGAGCAATTTCATGTGCATATATTCAGAAAAAGTAAATACAGAAGAACGTTTCTGCTAAAAGTACAGGACAGGTTTTTCCTGCTCGCAACATCACTAGTCAAGGATATTTATAATTATGGTATTGTAAATGTTAAAATTGAAATGATAATTAAACTATCTGAAATGCTATTTTGCTTACAGCTTACAATTTTTTAAAACAAAGCACTTTTATTGATGAAAAGAATCTGAATATGTGAATTCAAAAGGGCCCTCCAGTTGTTTTTTTTTTATTTCACTATTTGTGCTTTCCAATTTCTTTCAATGTCTTCTAAATGATAAATGGGTCCAACTACAGCAATTGCACTTCAACTTCTCTATAGTTTCTCCACAGAATCCTCAATGAGTGAACTTTTTAGGTATGATGCTTCTTACCAGTATGTTTAAGCATGTAATCATTATCGAAGTTTCACCACAAAAGTAAATGACCAAAATAATTAAAACAGTTGTGCCAAAAACACTTTGTGGCAATTGGGCCCTTTTTGAATTCATATATTCAATTGCATTCAATACATTTCTGCAGAACATGTTACTAACTTTATCGCATTTTGTTTTTAGATAGCAATGGTGTTTTTAGAGATGTTTCAGTGTAGTTAGGGCCCAAATTTGTAAAATAGGCCCCAAATTTGAGATGTTTTAGTATAATAAGGGCCTACATCATCTTCTTAATGGACAAGTACATGCAGTGAACTTTAGCAACTCAAAAAACACTTTTCTGAAATGCAAAAATCTATTATTTGTGGGCCCCTTGTGATGGTGGGCCTGGGATCCGGGCCCCCCTTGACACGGCACTGCTTGAAACCTATAAAAGTATTGACGCCTACGGTATTAATGTAAAAAAAATTGGGGGCCCCCAAAACCAGGGGGCCTGAGGCCTGTGCCTCGTGTGCCTCATGGTTAATCGGGCCCTGCTGGGCGATATAAACCTAGCGGCACAGAAAACTGTGAAGGGGGCAAAACATTACTTCTGATAGCGGCCCTGTGACATGTACGCTCTGGGGCAGGAATTCGGCTATAATTTGCAGGCCTTGGCTTTAGATCCTTCGGAAGATCCTTAGCCGCGGCCCCGAGACCTCCTGAAACAGCTTGAAAACATATGGATTGTACTGAACCACTTACGGATTGAACAGGTGTCTGGAAAAGGTTAACTCATCTAAATTTAACCGCGATTGATGTTCACTTCTGAAATGCCTAGAAGATCCCTTCTTAGAGCTACGCTGGGAGCCCGCCTCTGATCGATATTCATCTAAAGTTACCTCCTTACGTTGTTCAGCCCTCAACTGGGCGTCTTTGAGTGCGAACTCAGCAGCTCTCGCTTCGGCCTCAGCTCTCGCTGCAGCCTCAGCTCGTGTGGCCTCAGCTCTCGCGGCGGTCTCAGCAGTTCTCGCTTTGGCCTCAGCTCTCACGGCGGCCTCTGCTCGTATGGCCTCAGCTTTGGCGGCGGCCTCAGCAGCTTTCGCTTCGGCCTCAGCTCTCGCCATGGCCTCAGCAGCTCTCGCTTTGGCCTCGGCTTGTATCTGGAGCTCCTCTCGTCTTAGCTGCAGGTTAATTTGTGCCACTATCCGAGACGAACTCCTAGACATCCTAGTGCTTACATTTGAGGCGCTATCCTCAGGATGTATGTCAGCATCCAACATATCTGAGAACTCACTTTCTTTTTGTTCGAAGTTATTTTTTAACAAATTAAATTCGGCATCTACCCTATCACGAAGTTCTGCCAAAATTGCAGAGTTAAAAATTTTACTCAAAAGAGCATGGAAATGCCGTAATTCCTCTTCCAAAGTAGATAAGTTGGATCGAAAAATTAACAGTTCCTGCTTATCACTCAAAGAACCTAGGGCTACAGAAAGTTCCCCAATTTGAGTCAAAATATCCCTTCTAAGATGCCGGGCCTCTCGAACTGACTTAGCCTCATCGTTACTGGGTCCCTCCCCAGAATAGCCTGCCCGACCGCAAAGAACATCATCAGGCTTAAACTCAGTCGAGTCTACGGCGGCCGAGTCCCTGTCGCCACCGAGTGTAGACATATTAAATGTTGGGGCTAAATTTAACAATTAAAAAAATTTAGTTACACAAACACACAAAATATTACAGTAGTTATAAAAAACTTAACTGCAAAGACCGTAAAAATACAAAAATAATTTAAATTCACAATACCGTAGTTGAAGGGGTAGGCCTATATGAAGTCCTACCACTTCCGAAGACTTCCAATCTAGGCTATAGAAAGTTCCACATAACTTGCTTGGATTCGTCTTCTTGAATCTTCAAGCACAGATCGATTGTCTTTAATCTTTTTTTTGCCAATGAATGTCAATGTTGTTTTTCTTGATAACCAACAATAAAAAATTTTAACTTGAAGTTTTTCAGTACCAACTGAGAAGAAACGTCTTTAATTTTCTTTTATGCTTTTGTCCCAACTGACAACAAAACGTCTTTATTATTTATGTGCTTTAAGTTTCTTTGGCCTACCAACTAACAAACCACGTCTTTATTATTTATGGTCACAATGGTAAACCATAATCTCTTCGTGGGAAAGTTGTAACATACGATGCCAGGATCCGTTCGTCTGTATGCAATGACGGAAAGAAACACTCTTCTGAAAACGTATATTCAAGAATTGTATTTCTGTAAAAATAGCCTCAAGGCTGTCGAAATTGGAAGGAAACACGATACGCCACTAAAACTTGTCACTACAATACAAATTACTGAGATAAAGACGGAAATTTCGTCCAGCTGGGAAGCACTAAGCAAAACAGTTAAATATGCGACCAACTTTTCAAGCAACAATTTTAAAAATGACGAGAATAGATTGCAATATTTAAAACGCACGTAAACAACTTCTGTGTCGTAATAATGATAAGCATTATGAAGCTATTCAAACGCCTGTTGAATTTGGCTTACACCATATCTCGTAATTCAAGATTTAACGATTATGTAATGTTGCACAGGTGTGACAAAGGTGATGCGATCTTTGCTTATTTCTAGCAACAGTCCATGACGTAAGACGTCAGGTTCAGTAGACAACGGTTCTATGTGACGTTTGATTTAAAAATTGTCCGTAACATGCATAGACACTTGAAACACGCTTTGCATGAGCTAATTCCAATCTCTTAACTCAATCGTAGGCTACTTATTCGAATAAGCTTATTTTAAGTAAACTTGCAAAAAAAATGACTAAGGAAGTGAGGAAATGCGTCTCCTGAAATGAGCGCTTGTGTTTGCAGCTTTGCGAGTAAGAAGCAATAAGCTGCCAATGTGGCAGTTAGGCCTACAGTACACTAAAATCTCATTTAGCTATTAACGAACAGTAGGCAACTCCAAATACTGCAAAAGCATATTCCAAGTTGGTGCAAACGAGATTATAGGCTACAAAACAAATAACCTGTCTGCCAGGTCTTTGGTTTTATGGGCTAATTAAGTTATAAGCACCACGACAGTCTTTGATTTTAGCCAGCAAACAGTTTTTGCAAACATTTGAGTTCATTCAATGTGGGCAGCTTAGAATGCTTAACTTGAGTATCCACAGCCGATAGATGAGTCCGCAACCACTTCTGAGTTGCCGCAGTGCCATTCCATAAATGAGGAGGTGGTCCATTGATGCTGATGAACAACATTACTAAATTAAGTGATTTGGTCAGCCGTGATCGTAGCGGTGTGATGACCAAGTTCATTTTCGAAAATCCACTTTCGGCTTCAGCAGAACTTATAGCAATGTTTAGTAGGCTACTACATTCTTGAGCAGCTTTATCGTATGATATATGGCAAGGATTGTCAACGTGCAGTCGAAAATAAGAGTGGTGACATGAAATCTCTCCTCTATTTTCCATAATATCTGTTCCCCTTTTTGTCATGGAACTTCGATTACAGCAGGCCATCCCTCTGGTATAATAATTTCCAAGCTCTTCACAGAATTTTCATTGTTGGTGTCCATCAACCTGCTTCCAATGTTGTCAACTGAAGCTTGAATAAACTGATTAGGCCTAAGACCAAAAGAAGGATAGTCTCTACGTCGAGCTTGGAACTGGTCCAATTCTATATGCCTTTAAAGGAGTAGGCTAGTTTTTGTACTTCCAGGACTCAAGTTAACAACTTCATCAAACAAATAGGCTACTTTTCTTTTTGAACAACTTCTTTTGAAATAGAAAATTAACAGTCCATTTGACGTGACGATTAGCTACTACGAAGTTGATATTCTCAGTCTGGACGTCTGGAGAGTTTCTGACAAAAGCGATAATTGCCGCGAAGACAATCTTTTAAAAGCGCCAGATCTTCTAGGAATTCCTTGGTGGTCATTTTGATGCAGAGACCTCTGAGGCTCTGAAGATTGCCCGATCTGTTTCTCTAATATTCTTCCTTTCTGCGAGGGCTGTGAAGTGTTTATAGCCTACAATGCTGGGAAACTAGTCCACAGAGCATTGATACCACGATGTGAGGACGCAACACAACGCACACTGAAAATTTTACCCACTTTTCTAAATTTTAAGGCACATGGGTGGGAAAGGCTATTCAATGCAAGAGTCAACAGTGCCGCTCTTTGGGGTGTGCAAACCGTGCGATCGCACAGGGCCCGCAATTTACTCAGAAAATCTTTCTTTTGGCATTTCCAATGGAAAAATTCAAAAAAGAATTAGCAACAAGAAAACATAGAGACACAACCTATTTCGTACCCTGAACATTTCGTACCCTGAACATTTCGTACCCTGAAAACATCAAGAGAAAAAAACAACAGAGCCGAAGTCGCTGATCGGAGTTGCCGCAAACAATTCAAAATTTCTCTTGATCTTTTCAGGGGACGAAATAGGTTAAAATTCGATTTTGTTGACAGCGGACAGCACCATTTTACAGTAATATTCATACCCAAATTTTTGTTGAACATGCTCTCAGAATGCCCCAAATTCAAAGTAATTGTTCAAAATTTTCTGGGGGAGGTCCCCCAGACCCCCCGCCGCTGGGTGTCGCTTTTAGCGAACACACCATCAGGCAACGCCCACCGACCGTCAAACCACCCCCTCTCCCTTCAAAATACTTAGCTACGCTATTGAATTTGATCATTGTCATTGGGGCCCGCAAAGCATATTCCGCACAGGGCCCGAAATACCCCAAGACCGGCACTGAGTCAAGTCACACGCAGACATCTAGAATGTCAAAAAAAGCCACAAAATTGTTATGCCGTTCTTTATTGCCCCATTTGCAAAAATTTTGATTTACTATATATGTAGATTGCATGATAGAATTAAGCTAACCATGCGGGGCCTAATCACGGAAAACGGCCAATTGCTACCAACTTATGTTCGTGCATTTTTGCAGTTATGTCGTAAGAAAGCTGTTAAAGTGTAAGTTGTTCAGTCGATAAGTTGTTGTTCAGCTAGAAGAGCTGAAAAGTGGAAGCTTGAACGAGCCCCCCGGAGCCCTCCTAAATCAAGCTTTTTCATATTTCGGGGTCTGAGCTCCCCCTGAGCCCTCCCCCAGGAATGCAACCCTGGTTACATCATGCTAATTATTGACTTTAAGAAATTAAATTAACAATATTCAGCCCTCAAAATCGGCATATTTTTACTTCGGCAAAATGATTGCCGATGTAATATTATTAATTGTGACAAGGCGTCGGCAATTGCTGAAGTAAAAACTTACAAACACGTTCATTTGCAGTGATTCAAATTGCATTTTCAAATTTAATAACTTCTTGTCGTTTCTAAACTTTATGCGCTTGTTCAATATACAAAGCTCATGAGACAAACCAAATGCTTTTTCAAAAATAGTATTCACTGCTCAGTAAGCAAAAAGAACTGTTTTAAGTGATCGCTTTTGTGATGTTTTCGTATATAGCCTACTGACAATCGTTTTTATTACGTAACATTCGATCTCAATGTTTGCATTCGATCTCAGTGTTTGCATTCAATCTCAAACCTTCACAGGTGTGACAAAGGTGATGCAATCTTTGCTTATTTCTAGCAACAGTCCATGACGTAAGACGTCAGGTTCAGTAGACAACGGTTCTATGTGACGTTTGATTTAAAAATTGTCCGTAACAGCATATATTATACAGGCTAGTGTAGGGTGCGGCTGATGCCCCGTAAAATTTAAAACTTGATTGTAGCAACCCTAACTTTTTTTTGGAAGTGAGGCTTGGTCTACAAAGCTTAAATATGAAGTTTCAGCAAAATTGAATAAGGTCTAGGGGGTCCAGATTGCAATCAAACTGTTATAGGATTATCGATATTCCCAAATTTCAATTTTGACATTAAATTGAGTGATTTATATATGTTTAAAAAAAAATGTGAGTGATTTTTGTATGTTCATTGCTCATGTGATACCAGCTAATTTTTGTAAGTTATTGCAAATTATAGTTTTTATGCTGTGAACAGCAGCTTAGGTTTCACTTAGAACCAGTGTGTCAATTTAGGGGTAATTTTGCATACTTTGTGCAATGGAATTTCTGAAATTTGTGCAGAATTATGGCAAACGTACTAAGTTTAGGCAAAATCTGTGAAGCATACTTTGCAAAAAATTTCAAAAATGGTGTCTTCCGATTGCAAATTCTTTGAATGAATACCCTGTTCAGAACAAACCATAACTGACACTAGAAGATCAGTGTTTTATACTTTTAATGCCGTTTACCACAGTGCTGTGTAAACTTTAACCATAATCGATTTAATATAAGCTCTCCTTTGCTGCTTTTGAGTTAAACTTTAGATATTACGAAGTGACATTCTAACATTTGTGTTTCAGTGCTCTATGATACATAATTACATATCATTTCACCACAGGTTTTCACCTTAAAAAGAATTACTTCACCCACATGGTGCCTACACGCAGCCTAAAGTAAGGGCGACCTATATCTTCTTGAAGTTGTATACAAGCACCAGTTTTAATGCCCTGTATTACAGCTTGTTGTGTCAAAAACAAGAAATGTAACAAAATCTTTGCAATGCCGATCTTCAAGCAACTGCATAGTAACTTGTGACACAAGTGCTCCAGCTGTTTCTGTTGAATGGGTTGGAATTATTGGAACACCCAACAATTTAATGCCACCGATGCCAGATATCAAAACTCGGAACCTATCATCTTGCTTCTACTTGCTGGTTAAAGTCTCCAGAAGCTTCCCATCCCAATGTACAGCACCAACAGCAGGTGGTGACCATGCGGAGAGAATTTTTTATGAGGTATGTTGCGCTGTTTCAACTCTGTATCTGTGTGACTGAGATGGATGAAGATTTAGCTTCAAAGCATCTCCAGAATAGGCTTGAACCATAGAATGGAGAGTACGAGATAAAGCAGTTGGTGTAATGCTGTTTCTGATTGCTGCAGAGATTAATCCTAGAAATTTCATTATGTCATGAGGAATGAACATGGCTATTCCTGATTTTGATCTTCTTTCATGAGAGTGTTTTTCCTCTATCTCACAAATCATTGAATATGTGCATGGCTCGTTGTCCACATCATGCTCAGCTTCTAAATCGATACCATTATTTATGCCATTAACTCGGGTCTCCTCCTTTGCTACTCGTCTATCTTGTTGTTGTGGCCTGGTACTGATCTTTTTAACTTTTGCTTCTAACACTTTATCTTTTCCAGCCATACTTGCTTCCCGGTTGCCTTGTATACTGATAAAAGGAATAGCATGTCTTCTTCATTGCTATTTTTTTTTCATTACATTGCATGGCCAGAAAGGAAAGGCTTTGCTAAGCTTTTTCTGAAGTTCCTGTATGTTTTTTAGTGGTTTGCCTATGTCTCTCTTAATCTTCATTTGAAATTCTTAGCTCACAAGTAAAACGTAAAAACTTGCTCAACTGTACTGTAATTACCTGCCTTCCTGATAAAATTTTTTGAATTAATTTGAAAATCACTTGCTTGTAGGTTGGTAATGGTAACTTGCTACGTTTGATACCTTGATCTGCTTTTGTGGTAACCGTAGCGAGTACAACATACCGAGGGTCATGTTGTGCATAAGAAGACATGGCCTAGCAAACTTTTTTCGATTAAACACTTAAACAGCCTACCAACTGAATACAAACTACACGTATTGATTCTGGACTGCATTTTGCAATTGATAAATACGATTCTAGGCATGTTTCACCACATAGCATACTAAATGTCTAAGGTAATTCACCATTCCTAAGTTGTCACAATTAAAATGGTTAGGAGCCTTGTCTTGATATAGGAGAAGTGCTCTATAACGACTCCTTACATTTAACCTTATTCTGAACCTGGGAACAATGCCTTAGAAATGATCTGCACTTACTAGACTGAAACTGGAGGTATTTGACTGAGCTAAACAGGGGTGGGAAAGACGATAACCTTCTCGCGGTTCACCCTGTCAGTACTGATTTTTCAGGAAGCTAATCATCGTCTAGGCTTGCGGGCTGACAGCCGCATAAACACCGAGTGGGTGGTAAAAGGATAAACCCTCGGCCCACTTTCGGAAAGATGTCTAACTTTCAACAAGCACCTTCAAGGCCCAACACTATACCATGGGAAATCACCATCGGCACATGGAATGTACGAGGCCTTAATGCTGAAATCAAAAAGCAAACTCTGGGCAAAGACTGCCAAAGCTACAATATTGACCTCTTATGCATTCAAGAAACCAAAATCAAGGACCACCAAGAAGTCAACCTACAAACAGGGCACAAACTTGTCCTGCTGCAACAAAACAAATCAGTTCATTATGGCTTGGGATTTATTATTGGCCAAAGACTGATCAACCACGTTGTGAACTATAAGTACGTTAGCGACAGAATTGCAACTATGGACCTCGCTATTCCAACTCGAAATGGTAGTCTAACAAAAATGCGGCTGATCAACGCCTATGGACCAACCTCTGAAAGAGCAGCAGAAACACCAGAAAATCTTGAAAATTTCTATGCAGAACTTCACACTGCTAGCACCACCCCCGCTAACTGGCTTACTTTTATATGTGGCGACATGAACTCCAAACTCGGAAAGCTTACCCAAGATGACATTGACACGGGCCTAAACGCATGCCTGGGCAGTTACGGCACTGGCCAACGCAATCTGAACGGTAATGCACTCATGGATTTCCTTTCTGCCAATGGTTACTTTGCTAGCAACACTGCCTTTCAACACCCAAGCAGACACCGCACTACCTGGACGGGATTTATCAAAGATCCAAACAACCCCAACTTAAGTAAGCCTATTTACAACCAAATTGACTACGTCATCTGTCAACAGAAAGCACGCCCTCTACTACAAAACGCAAGGTCTTTTGCAGGCACGGACCTAAACTCTGACCACAAGCTTGTTTCCACGAAACTAAGAATTGATAAAATTCATTTAATTCACAAACGCCATCCAAAGAAATGCAAGCAACAGAGAATCAACATCCATTGTCTGAGAGATGATCGAAAGACCCAGCAATCATATAGGAAAATTCTGAAGAATATGTTGAGCGAATTAGACCGCAACGATGATCCAAACACAACTATAAACCATCTACTTGACTGCATGAAAGTTTCAGCCATAAAAGCTGCCGGCATCACCAGAAGCAACCCACCACAACATACGTTTGATCAACAAGTAGCAGATCTGTCCAAACAGCAAAAAGCCTTAAGGCTACAAATTTATCAAAGCACAAGCAACATGGAACGCTCTAACCTCCGAAAGAAACGTACAAACATCCTACACAGCATATCCAAAAGATTAAAGGAGGTTGCAATAGAAAAAGCCAACTCTTTGGCAGAAGAAATATCCGCATCTGAAGACAGCAGTAAAATGTTCCAAGCAGCAAAACTACTTAAAGCGAGAAAGCCTCCTACCCCCATCATGATTCAAGATGTCAATGGCAGTTTTGTGCTCTCAGACAAAAGCAAAGTAAAGATTGTAAAAAAATGGTTTCAGCAACAATTTACAGATTCAGATGATGAACCAATACAACCATTCACCGGAGAAGCAAGACCCTTGCAAACACCAATAACCACTGAGGAAGTGTCTGCAGCAATTTCTTCTTTGAAAAACCGTCGTGCTGCTGGCCCTGATAACGTCAACAACGAACTCTTCAAATTCTCCAAAGACATAACCTCCGGTTTAATATCACAGACTATTAATGAATCATTCAAACAACACAAACCAGTAGACACCATCGGCGAAGGCATACTAATTGTTATACCAAAACCCAAGAAACCAAAAGGACCACCAGCTAATCTTCGACCCATTGTGCTCCTCAATAGCATCAGAAAAATCCTCTCCATCATCATTTTGCATCGGATTAGAGACAAAATTGACAGCTTCACTGGACCCTTCCAAAGCGGTTTCAAACGTGGCAGAAGCTGTGCTGACATTGTCTGGGCACAACGTATGCTCGTTTCAGTGGTAATGGCTAGAAAATGGGACTTCCACAAAATGGGAATAGATATGTCCAAAGCCTTTGACACCATCAAACGCAAAAAAATCCTTCAAATTTTAGACCAAGCTGGCTGTGATGAAGATGAACTGCGACTAACCCGCAGCCTGCTAGCTGGCATGAAACTGTATGTGCGCATTAACAACAAAATGTCCGCAAACTTTGAGACTACCATCGGTTCACCTCAAGGAGACAGCCTCTCCCCAATACTCTTCACCTGCTACCTTTCTGCAGCATTGAGCTCAGTGCGAGAGCAGTCCTCCAGACCAAACCCCCCTATATCTGACACATGCATGCCTTTGGAAATGGAGTATGCAGACGATGTTGAGTTTCTGGATGAGGAAAGACAGCCACTTGATATGCTACAATCTATTGCTACAAAGAACCTGAAAAACTACAATCTTTTCATGAATGAGACTAAAACTGAATTCACCCACATATTTCTTGCAGACACAAATGAAACTGATACTGATAGCCTACCGATTCGAGGAAACGAAAAATGGCGTACACACAAACTTTTGGGATCATTATTGTGCAGCACTGCCGATGTCAAATCCCGCTGCAATTTAGGCAATGTCGCTTTCAGATCACACTGGAAACTATGGAGCAAGAGATCGAGAATCCCATTACAGTTGCGACTAAGATTGTACAACGCGTACTGCATCCCAATTATGATCTACAACTGTAATAGCTGGTCTGTTACCAAAGCAAGTCTTGAAAGATTGGATGCCTGTCATCGAAGACATTTACGTGTCATAACTGGTCATACTTGGCCAAACAGTCTCATCTCGAACAAAAATCTCTACAAAATATGCAACAGTGAACCATTGTCTTGCAAGATCTCCACCATGAGATGGAACATGTTTGGACACATTCTGAGACTTCACCAGGACTCACCTCCTCAGAAAGCCCTTGAATTTGCAATAATTGGCAGCAAAAAGTATCAAGGCCGAACCGGACGTCACCGTACCAATTTATTACAACTGCTGAGATCTGACATCAGAAAAGCTGGCCTGGGATCCCTGCTCAGCACACCACATCTCCATCGATTGCAAAACATCGCAAAGGACAAAACAGAATGGAGATCCTATCAACCTTGTTGAAAGACTGATCGAAGCCAGCGGATGCCAAACGATTTGGCTACACTGGCGGCGGAGACAGTTACAATAATAATAAACAGTGGTAAGTCATTTTGAAGGTATTATGACATCACATAGGCATGTTTTCACTTTTAGCGATTCTCAAGGTAAGCTGACAAGTGGTGACCAGGAAGATTTCAGTCACTCACATTTAATAAAAGTTGTGTATTGTACTGGCTAATACACAGACTATGTTGTTCTACTACTTAATACTTGCATTCTCCAGCAATTACATATCAAGCATATTTTGCAATAGGTTGTCACATTACTTCTCAAGATAGTGTTTGGCTGTCTGCTTGCAAAACCTTACTTGTTAAAAAATAATATGGAACATAATAATAGCAAAGGAACAACATACTGTGTGAAACATTGCAACTGTGGAGCCTAGATGACCTTAAATACAGAATTTACCATGATAAATGAAAGACTATGTAGCACTGTAAAACTACACGATTATGGCAATTAAGTACCAAATTTCTCAATTTTCAACTCAAATCTGGACCCCCTAAACATTTATAGATTGGTCTTAAACTTCATAAATATTGTTTTTGTACCAAGTGTCACCTATAAAAAAAAAGTTAGGGTGTTTTGCTTCAGGTCGGGGCATCAGCCGCACCCTAGGCTAGTGTGGGGGTGTTCAGAGCCGGAGGCAAATTTACAAATGTCAATCAATCAATGGTTTATTTGTCAGTAACAGGAACATAGCACATGTTTGAAATATGCAAAATGCCCCGGATGATTTAAATCCAGACATCTCCATTTTCCCAGCATGTGGCGTAATATCTGTTGCATCCATGCTGCCTTAAAGGCAACAAATGGCTATGCACTAACTATGATGCCATAGTAGCCTACGTCTCGCGCGCACTCGTCACGCAGAGCGAGTCAAAATATTTGAAGACTTTGTTAAATCATTTTAATTCCTCCGTGTTGTGTTCATGCTGTGGTCTTCATTTTAATTTCTATTATAAATTTCTTTTTTTTTCACTGTTGCGTCCGCCCGGATAGCTCAGTTGGTTAGCGCGTCACTTCTGGAAGGAAGAAGCTTCAAGATCAAGCGGCGCTGGTTCGACTCTCGGTGAGTGGGCTTGAGCAACGCACGCTAAGGACTGCTCTCTATTCAGCTGCATCTAATGGATGGAATAACTCCCTGGCAACAAGACTTCAACAATCGGAAACTGCACTCTGTCAGTCTCAGTGACCGGGCCTGCGTCAGTGATTCAAAGCCTCTACAAGTATGCGAAACTGCCAGGATTAAGCTCTGCAAGAAGCTTTTCAAGTCCGAGGATAAAGATTCAATCAATCAATTGATGAGTATTGTCATCACTGCTATTGTGTTCTCAAGTCTTTAAAATGTTTGAATTGATATTTTTCACTAAATAAATAAGAATTAGGAAAATTGCTGATCCGCGGTAATTTATACATATTTTCCTACAGACCAACATCGTTTTCGGGATCCATTACGCTAAAGTTTTTTTTTTTTTTTGGATGAAACTATGGGAAAATAATTAGTAGGTATGCAGGAGCTAACCATGTCAAATGGAAGCAAATTTATTCCAAAATAAACGTGCAATTGAAAGATTTGTTGCATCCACGAATTCCCCATTTACGCATTAGGAATTTTTCCCCTTTCACGAAAATCCTGTTCCCAATTCACGATCTTCTTCCGTATTTTCGAAGCTGATGGAGTTTTCGCATAGACATCTTATGACATCTTATTACAACTAGACTGCGCTTCTCGTATTTCGATTGAAGAAATTGAAAAAAGGCGTCGGCCATTGTTAGTGTCTCAAACTCGCGTGAAAGCTGCGCTGTTAACGATAACATTTCTGAGCTGGTTGCGCTTCTGCAGAAAACTAACTTGTTAACTATAATTTAGAACTTTGGTGTAATAGAGGTTTTATTCATCTATGAAATGAATAAAAGCATGTGTTAAAGTGCACAGAATTATACATAGCCTACAGTCTATAATATAAAGCAAAAACACTGCGATGCGAGAGCACGTATAGGCCATGATACACTGAATTCATCATATCCAGCAGTTCAGCAGAACTCTTATTCAATTTGGCGTTACAGCTGAGCTGATGATTAGCCTATTGTAAAAATAGCAACAAACAGTTTATTACATCAAACCTAAGCGAATGATACGCTATATTATAGCGGCATTAATGTATAGCTCAACAAAATCAAAACAAATTAAATATTCACCAATAGCCTACTGATGTGATGTCGAAAGGAAGTGGTTTATTGGTGTTTGAAAATTACTGTTTTGTTAAGCGTTTTACGAACTAATTTGCCTTGTATTTGCTTGCAGGTTTCCTTACCAATGTGGTAAAACCTAATTTTTAAATAACATTTGGACACAGTTTTGACTAGCCTAAAAATGTGATTATCGGTAACGGTGCATTCAAACACATGATCCGTGAGATTAGTAAATATCTTGGAATGATTTTTATTTTCAAGCACAGCTACCGCAATAGCTTCCACAATGCCTGGACGAAGAGGTAATCTCCCAGCTGTGGTAGTTAGTAACCGTTTAATGCATAATTCAGTTTCCTCACAAATATATACAACACTGAAAGAAGGTTTACAAAGTCCACTTTATAACAAAAAAATCACAAAATCTCCGCCTAGAAGGAAAAGAAATTAGTCAGTGTCAGTCCGAGGATAAAGATTCAAAACCAACCAACCAGTGTTATCGTTACAATACTAGTATTTTCTATTTTCTCATAGCTCGCTAAAAGTATCACAATATTTCCATACCTGTGAAATGAACGCGGAAATGTTCTCTTCGCAATTGATTCTTCATCCTCGCTGCCTTCACTGATACTCCTTTTATCATCTGAATTGTATTTTCTTCGTTTGCTACATCCATATGCACAGCACGCCATATCTAAAGTCCAGGGGTTTAAGGTTTTTATTGAAATTTTATTAACCCCAGAATTTGAAACACCAATTTTTGAACTAGCGTTTTTTTAGAATGAATAGATTTTTAAATTTGAAACGTAAGAATTATCGTAATTGTCATACTATACTATAGGCCTACTATATTATATGTAAAACTTGTTTGTGCGGAGGTATATAAAGCACTTTCAAAATAAAAGAAAAAGCAAGCAATTACGTAATTTAAAATTAACAAATTCCAACAATGTGTTTGCGATTGTAGAACAGCAAAGGTGAAATCATATAAAGATTTCGTCATAGAGGTGAATTGCGGAGATATTTATTAGTTGTTATTTCACAGCAACTTGAAACTGAAGCTATATTTCTTTAAAAGTTGTTGTTGATGAAATCACACGAGTTTACGTCATAATGCAACGTTTTGCTACAACGGAGAAAATCGAAAGCCATCAATCTCTATTGAACAGAATCCTGGTAAAAGCTGCGGTTGTGTTGTTGCATAGAAAACTATTTGTTTTGTCAATTATTTGTTCACAACAACTGAGTTTTTTAAGAAACGCAAATATGATGGGAGAATTACACTTTGTAGAAAGTTAAGTTGTGTTCAGTCGTGTTCTCATTGCTTTAAGAATTAGCGCTCCAGTTGTTTCAGGAACGAGGAGGCGACTGATTCTTAACTAATTAATTCATCTACTTCTACTTGTTTTAAAGTATTAGGTTTGGTGGCCGTGCTTAACTACTGTATATTTATCGATTCATATACCGCAATATTAGATCCTTTCATGCACGTCTTAAACCATTATGGTTTTGCCACTTTTTCCTTTTGTTGGTTTTGTTCCTGTATTTCTTTTTCACAATATCATTTTTTTTGTATTCTGACAAGGAAAAATAAATTGAATTGAATTCAAAACAATGAAAATTCATTACGGGTCCCTACAAAAGCATTGGCAAACGCGCGGAATAGGTACACTAACAATGGCTGAGGTAGACACTTTAACGTAGGACAGTTTTCCTCACGAATCAGCTGATTTCAGTCATGTGACTCACGCCATTATGATTGTTGGCGCCGAAAATGCGTTGGTATTGACTTCCCGCTAAAAACGTCAGACAACTAGTCAACTGTATCTTAAAAGTAAGTGGGCTTGCTATTGTTAACTTAATTTGCTTGAACAAGTAAGTGGGCTTGCTGTTGTAAGTTAACTTAATTTGTAGATTTACTTGTGTCCTGGGGTAGCCTTTGTAGGTCTGTGGAGGATTTTACTTTTTGGTGGTTAGTACGGTAACAGTGTAGTGAGGTGGTCACCTTGCGTTTTGTCTAGTGCTTTGACTAGAGGTTTGCTTACTTTTCTTTCATTCACTCGGACCTAGTGGCATGGTGGCATACGGTAGTTTGTCATCGCGCAGTAGATCTGTTGTTTTTGTTTAATTGCTTTGCGTGGAAGCATACCGCACCATTCTGTTGTACGCTCTATTGTTGTAAGAGTTAAAAAGGTATTTCATTTGCGTGGAAGCATACCGCACCATTCTGTTGTACGCTCTGTTGTTGTAAGAGTTAAAAAGGTATTTCATTTGCGTGGAAGCATACCGCACCATTCTGTTGTACGCTCTATTGTTGTAAGAGTTAAAAAGGTATTTCATTTGCGTGGAAGCATACCGCACCATTCTGTTGTACGCTCTGTTGTTGTAAGAGTTAAAAAGGTATTTCATTGTAAATTACAGTGTTTGACTTTTAGTCTCGTAGTTTGCTTCAATTAAGCTGTTGTACAAATGACTCACTATTTCCTTTGATCAAGTGTAGCCAGTGGCGAACGCATGGGGGCATTGGGCTTTGCCTCCCAGGGTCCGTTTGTGATTCTGCAAAATTCGGTTGTTACCGTACATCATTTTAATTGTTGCATTTTGCAACGTCTGCATTGCAATGTTATTTTGTGTAGTGGTTTACAAGTGAAGCGGATACTCTTGAAGCTATCAAAGAGTTTGGACGGAAAGGTGGAGGGAAATTTATGCACAAACATTTTAATGAACTTCGTAAGTAGGCTTTTTGCTTTACTTCAGTTTTGTAAGAACAACTTTCTATGATACCGGTACCTAGACTACGGCCTTTTTCAGCAGATGTTCCTGCCCTTGAGTGTGTGCTAACTCTATTACTGGAATTGCTTACGTGATTACTGACTCACTCTTTCAGTGAACAATGGGAAAAGTCAAGAGGAGATACATTGTCTTGGTTGATTGTGTGTTGTTTGCTGTCAACTTAACTGAAGATAGATGCAACCTAGTTCATACCCTGAAAAGATCGAGAGAAAAAATTTAAAAAAGCGGAAGTCGCTGATCGCAGTTTCCACAAACCTTTTAAATTTTTCCCCTGAAAAAATCGAGAGAAAGATAGCACAAAGCCGAAGTCGCTGATCGCAGTTTCTGCTAACTGTAACCCTTCTACCCTAATGCTAACCTTCGCTCATTGCAGTTTCCGCAAACATGTTTCCGCTAACCCTAACCAGTAACCATACACTAATCTATGCTCTAACCCTCGCTGATTGCAGTTTTCGCAAACATTTTTCCGCAGTTTCCGCTAACCCTTACCATAGAGTAATTTATGCTCTAACCCTCGCTGATTGCAGTTTCTGTAAACATTTTTCCGCAGTTTCCGCTAACCTTTACCCTAACTCTAACCATAGAATAATGATTACTCAGTAATCTATGCTCTAACCCTAACCCTCGCTGATCGCAGTTTCCGCCAACCTTTACCCTAACTCTAACCATCGAGTAATCTATGCTCTAACCCTCGCTGATCGCAGTTTCCGCAAACATTTTCCCGCAGTTTCTGCTTACCCTAACTCTAACCATCGAGTAATCTATGCTCTCTAACCCTCGCTGATCCCAGTTTCTGCAAATATTTTTCTGCAGTTTCCGTTAACTCTAACTCTCGAGGTTGTTTGCGGAAACTCCGATCAGCGACTTCGTGTTTTGTGCTATTAAACTGTGATCAGCGACCTTGGCTTTTTTTAATTTTTTTTCTCGATCTTTTCAGGGTACGAACTGTTCAGGGTACGAACTAGGTTGCACCCACTGAAGATGGCCTAGCAAATGGAAGTTGATTTTTAACTGTATAGGCTAACACTAAACTGACTTGCATGAAAATGATTTATTTGTATTAGCATTGGCAAAACGTCAAAACATTTTCTGGGATTCCACAAAAACACCATATGTCATTATCCAAAGAGCTGACTTTGTCTCATCAGCGAAAGTTGGGTCTGTAAGTAGCCAAGTCTGTTGTTTTCTTTTGAATTTAAGTACACATGAGCACCTAATTATATATAAAATCTTCACTGTTCAAGTGTTCATGCTTTATTAAGAAAGAACATGTTTTACTTTATACAGCCTTGTATTAACATGGGAAACATTTTGATATTGTCATCATACTGTTTTTACACTGTCTGACTAGTTTTGAGATTGCTAAGCCTTCTACTTCTTTGCACCAAGAAGTTTTGGTAGTACAGAAAAGTGGGGACACTTTAGATGGCGTTGCTTTAAACAGAATGTTTGTTTGTTTGAATAACGTCCGCCCTGTTAGCTTAGTGGTAACACGCCCAACTCAAGATCAAGCAGCGCTGGTTCGGTTCTCTTGAGCAACACATTTCAGGACTGCTATCCATTCAGCGGCACGACTAATTTTCCAGCAACAACAATCCAAAAAGTTCACTTTGCCTATGTCGGTAACTGCCCCTGCGTCAGAAGCCTCTGCAAGAATGAAAAACTACTTGAAATAACCTATCAAAGGCTTTGTCAGTCTGAGGATAAGCAATCAAAAACCAGCCAACCAAACCAAAATTGTGCAAAGGCGGCGCTTCTATTTTCTACCTTTTTTATGCAATAACTTTGGAATACAATATAAGTTTAATAAAAGTTTATTTACACTTCCTTTAATTCTTGTATGTAGCAGTTAAATTTAGAAAATGTCTTCAAAGTGTTCCCATCTTCCCCTATATTGTCATTATTGTGAAACATCAATCTAAAGTAGGCCAAATTGTACAGTATTAACTTTCTTATTCCTGTCTGCATTCAGGAATGCACTGGAAAAATTAGCAAGTATACAACAATTCACCTATCAAAAGTGGTTAAGTTTCCTGACTTTCAAGTAAGTATCATTGTTTGTATTTGTCGGGAATGTGAATTATTATTTTGTTGAAAAAACATCCATACAAGAAATAACGGTGAGGTTTCACTACGGATTGCTCTGCGTGAATGAAAATGAATGCAAGTTTCATACAGTTTGGTGAAATGTTGTACTGCAGCTTTCTCTTTATTTGGCAGGTGTCAAGTGAGGTTCTTTCAGAAGATGCGAAATTGAAGATACAACCTGTTCTTCGTGCACGTTGTGCTGGCACCAATTCTTTTCAGATGACTAAGAAGATGAGTATAGAGTCAAGTTCCCTGCAGTTGACAAGGTCTTACAGTAGTAGCGTACTTACAATACGTACCAGCTCAACAATTCTTTTTTCTCTAGCCTACTATAAATGTGTTACTTACACTTACACTTAACCTTTGCAATGACAAGTGTAACTCTAAAAGTTTCAAAGACAAATTGTATTCATAGTTACAAGATGCAAGACAAAAAGAGAACAGTGTTGGTGAAACATTTCAACACAATGAAGATGGTGAAGACATCACTCAAAATTTTGATGTAAAGGTGAGTAAATTTGTTATCGTCGAAAAAGTCCAACTTGTATTGTTCCAGATATTGTGATCATCCAATGAAGTGATTGCCACTCATGTATCCTACAACGCAGCAAACACCGGATTGCCTTTTCAGTCTTGTAAATGAAAGGTCTGCAAATAGTGGGTTGCAATCTAAACTTTGGTCACGCAACTTTCAGCTTTGGGTTGCAAAACAATTTAAACTAGCAACGAATAAAACTATTGTACCTGTAAAGGTGTTTGCTATACTTTGTTGTTATTGCATTGCTATCCAAGGAGGATATACAACTAGTTTTTAGGATTGTACCAAAAGTGTTTGTAGACTCCTGTTCTATATACTATCAATACATTGTTTGCAGTAGTTTTCTTCATGGGAATGTGCGACTAAAAGTGTTGAAGAATTTGAAAAAGAAACAACAACAAAATTTATAAAGGGAAAGAAAAACAAAGCTGGTAATGTGATGCAGTAAGCTTTTGGCTTCGGCTTCAAGTTGCACAAATGTATTGCTTATATGAGATAAGTGTGCTGTATCATAATCTCTGCATATATGTCCATTGTTCATGTATTAGGTGGTTTAAAGAGCAGACTGCAGTGGAACGAAACACCAGGAGTTCCTTTTGTCATTGCATGCACTCACTACTGGGGATGTCAGCATGGTAGAGTTGACAATAAAGCAAGAAATGAAAAGTAGAGACTCACACAACCACATGTCAGTTAGTTAAAAAAAGTGAAATTAAAGATATAGCCTACATCGATACTTTATTGCATGGGTCACCAAACTATCTTTCATCAAGAGGAGCATAAGTAGTAGGGTGGGTCACGAAACGGACTTTTTCACCAAATCGAAAAGCAGTTAAATTTTTTCTCGTATTTCTTTTGCAGATTGTTTAGTGCTTCTGTGCGATTTCCATAGAGAGTAAGCTTGGGAAAGATGGACTAGAAGAAGCGACAATGGTGTTGGTGACAACAAACCAGCTGTAATGGGTCATTTGCGCGAATTGGCTAAAGCCGCTTCTGAGCAGTCCTTCACAGATGCACGAAATGATTTCAAAACCAGCAAGTGCTGGATGAATAACCCCAAGCTTCAAAGATACATTGAAAATGCTTGGCTTCCAGAAAGGCAGGTTCGTTGAATGAGTAACTCAATGCAAGCATTCACAGCATTAATTTTGCAACGTTCACTGCTAGATACAATTGCAATGTACTGAGCTAAAAATATTTGCAGCGTTGGGTGTGGTTTTATCGAGCCAACAAGTGGAGCGTAACCTTCCACACAAACAATGGAGTGGAACGCCAAAACAGAACACTGAAGGAGTCATACATTCGAACACGGAGGGATAAATCTTTGTCAGCTCTTGTAGCGAAAATTCGTAAAGAATTCCTTCCTGACAACAAGCGTCGGTGAGTGAGAATTACCATGCTGTGTTATTGTGGTACAACTGCAATTACAGTACGGTACTACCATTTATTGTAAGCCTTGAAGGGTTAGAATGCTAGATATTAAATTTCAAGAATGCCTAAACTGTCATGTCATTTTCGAATGAACGTGCACAACTGCACATACCGTCCTAAACAATAACCATAATGACATTATTAAGGCTGACCGTACTTTTGCGGGGCTACTTTTGTAGTCCGACCTATAAGCTATAAGATGTTGCTTTTGAGCACTGTTTGCTTGCTTTGCAGGTACGAACAACAAAATCTTTTCTTCGGAATTCTATCGTCAGTACAACTCCTCCATTCCAGAGTATTTGTACAATAGACCAAACGAGGTGATCGGTAACTTTCTGAGAAGAATTGCTTCATCGGATGAAATTCCATACACCTCCATTTCTCAAGTTGGAGATGCATTTCTTGTAAGAAGTGCTTCGTCGGAATTAATCTATCGCGTAACGTTTGGTGGAGAAAGTACCATCCCCAATTGTTTCTGCGATGATTTCCAGAAGCATCTTCTTCCGTGCAAGCACATGTTTGCGGTTATTCAACACGTTGCCCATGTGTCTTGGGAGACTTTTCCTACTTGGTACGCAAATTCCCCTTTCATTGTTCTCTACCCGTGCGTAGTTGACAGCTTAGCAGTTAGGCCTGGGCGTGAGCGCCCACCAGACTCTGCTGAAGTGTGTGACTCAAGTTGTTTTGCGTCTGACACTCACATGGAACAGATTCTTCAAGACGTACCCGGCCCAAGCAATATTTTAAGCAACGCAAGACTGAACACCATAAAGGAAATGCGGACTGTTGTCAATGAAATGTTCGATGTGGTGTATAATGTGGAAGAAGACGCAGACGTGACAAATGCACTTGGTCAATTGTCCACGATGAGAGATTATATTGCATCACGTTGCAATTCTGATGCAGCCTGCAGGATTAACAATTCGAAAGGATGTGAAGAAATTTCTTAAAGTTGTGCGGAAGCGCAAACCTGGCATTGCGTTTGCACGTGATCCATTGCCTAAGCGAACAAAACCTAATGCATACGCGCAACGTCATGGGGAGAAAGCAGATATGATGAAGTCTGCGTGTGCAGTGTCTTCCTTAGATGAAATGAGGAAGCAAACCTTTTAAGTGCTTATCATTTGCATTGTCAACATTTTCCGCTGTAAGCCTTTTGGAATTTTCAATTAAGCTGTGTATAGCAGTGGAGATGCTCTGTATAGAACAGGCTTGCTTGTTCTTTCTTTCAACCCAGGCGACAATGAGCGTCTGGCAACCGTGAAACCCCCCTTTTTAGGGCTAATATACGTGTTTGTTACCGCAGGGGACCTGGAGCCAAACTTATACTTATATGAACAGTGAACACAGCATGCAATGTGTCAGTGAAGGTGGATTGTGTAAATATCTACCATTATCAATCGTCATATTAAATATCCATTTACCATATATCTACTGCCATTTCAATACAGTCCTGCTATTAACTCTGCTCAAATCTCGTGAGTTAAAATCATTAGGATTAGATAGCAATAATAGTAGCTTAGGTAATATGTTTCTGGTAAGATTTTGAAAATTTTTCGACTGCTTCTAACCAACCAAATCAGTTGTTGAAAATTTAGTTGTGTGGCCGTCGACCGCCACTGCATGTTGGCATAAACACGTAAAACCATTATGCGTGTCCCTCGTAAGCAGCTAAGCACAATAAAGAAAGACAAGATCTACTGATTGTGAAAATATGCTCAGACTCGCAAAACAAACAGTAGTTTTTCATAGCTTCGATGTGTTTGCCCAATCTAGGGTTTGCACGTTGTGGAGTGTAGACAACCACCAGTCTTCTGCTTTTTAAGGTTTAAGCACTGAGAGAGTTAGATCCAGTAAAATTTCAGATAGGCTACACAACCAAGGGCGTAGTCAGCAGGGGCAATTGCTCCCCCGAAATATTTTTATACATACGACTGACCAACCGACTTTTAAGCTATTGGCCTATAGATATTGATAGACTGTCAGGTCTCGTGATGATGCAAATAAACATAACAGCAGTCCCAAGTGAACCCGAAGCCTACACCTCAGACCTAATGTGAACATTAGATAGCGTACGTAGGCTACTGTGCTGTATTTTGTGCGAAAGGTATTCATTCACAAACTTAAGTCTACCATTGCACCAACCACTAGCCTATATTTACTCTTACAAATGTGTTTTATGTAATTTAAATAAACGTTTTACCCTCTGTTGCAGCATCACTTGACAGAGTTTTGCCATTGATTTCGACCGAAAGTACTCTCAGAATGCCCAATTTTGGGATATTTTTTCAAAACTTTGTGGAAGAGCCCCCCACAAACTAAAAGGGTGTCACCTTCGGCGATAGGCTACGCCGTCGGTTCACTTACAGGTGCAATAGCTAATACTCATTTTCCCCCCCTCCCAAAATTTTGTGCTGGCTGCGACCCTGCACACAACCAAATGCTGCAACTTTGTTTTTTTGAAGATTTAGTAAATTCCGAGGATTTTCGTGGGGCGTGGCAGGCCGATTCTTTAAAGCCTCTGACCTGGCTATGTTTATTGTGTTCTTTTCGCTGTGTCAATTATTTTGTACTCGTGCGTTGTTGATCAAAATAAAACAGTTTATCACCTTGTTATTTTAACCAACGAGATATAACACATATGTGTTATATCTCGTTGTTTTAACTGTGCAATAATGCCGTAAAAGCTCAGCCTGATGGTTTACACTTCAAAATTTGCTTTCGATTGTTACGCATTTTAGCACCTACAATCATAATGTGCATGAGTCACAATGACTGCGTTCACTTGGTCCACAAGGAAATTTTTCATCGGTTAAAATGTCAGCCATTTGATACATGTTAATACTCAGAAGACACTTCTTTCTTTTTTTTGCCGCTGGATACCTACTTTTTTTATGTCCCTTTTTTGTATTAACTTTAATTGCAGAAAAAATGTTGGCAACACGATTTGTGAATCAGCTGATTCGTGAGGAAAACTGTCCTACGTTAAAGTGTCTACCAATGGCTGACGTCTGAACCTGCTTTCTTCAAAAATCGTAAACGAGAGAAGTGACGATGCGCGGTCTAGTTATAATAAGATGTCTATGAGTTTTCGCCTGAAATAAATTGTTTTGTAAGGTAGATGCAAGTAACCACCGTCATTCTGGCAGAAAATTTTTCCGCTTTCCGCCTTAAAAAGTCATCCGTGAATAAGTGCGAGGTATACAATGCGACCTGAGCTACTTTCGACAAAAACCCAAATAAAACTATAATCCGCAACATATGTCACTTAAATTTTACATGCATCGGATTCAGTATTGAATTAACTTTCCAGGGGTGTGCACCAATAGGTGGGCATTTGGTAGGAACTCCCAGCAGAACGGTTCAAACATGGAGGATATATTGACGACAATCAAGAAAATAATGCAATTTTCGCATAATTGACACTTCTCCAAACATCTTCAAATAATACTATAATCCGCAACTTATGTCACTTAAATTTTACATGCATCGGATTCAGTATTGAATTACCTTTCCAGGGGTGTGCACCAATAGGTGGGCATTTGGTAGGAACTCCCAGCAAAACGGTTCAAAGATGGAGGATATATTTACGACAATCAAGAAAATAATGCAATTTTGCATAATTGACACCTCTCCAATAAACCTCAAATAAAACTATAATTCGCATTATATGTCACTTAAATTTTACATGCATCGGATTCAGTAATGAATTACCTTTCCAGGTGTGTGCACCAATAGGTGGGCATTTGGTAGGAACTCCCAGAAGAACAATTCAAACATGGAGGAAATATTGACGATAATCAAGAAAATAATGCAATTTTTGCATAATTAACACTTCTCCAAACATTTTCGAATAATACTATAATCCGCATTATATGTCACTTAAATTTTACATGCATCGGATTCAGTATTGAATTACCTTTCCAGGGGTGTGCACCAATAGGTGGGCATTTGGTAGGAACTCCCAGCAGAACGGTTCAAACATGGAGGATATATTGACGATAATCAATAAAATCTAGCGTCAGTTTAAACTGACGCTAGGAAGCAGGCGCGAATCTAAGAGTTTTTTTCGGGGGGGGCCAGAAAATTTGAAAATCAATTAAAAAGAAAGAAAAAGCTAAACAGATATGAACAATGATACTACGACATATACGATATGCTAGAAAATAGACATTAAAACAACCATTTTCATCAATTGTGATGCCGAGGGACTAGTATCAGCTGTTTAGAAGCATATCAAACCATTTGATGCGGAAACATACAATTTTTCACAAAATTTCGGGGGGGGGCTCGGGCCCCCTGGGCCCCCCCCATAAATCCGCGCCTGCTAGGAAGATATGGGTTAAGTAGAACTTAACCTTGCAGATCACTCCAAAGTTTTTGCGAAGTTTTTGCAGTAAGGATAGCATGTGAATTGTGGGGTTTCCATGACAAGTCTTCGCTCAGCAGAATGCCCAGAAAACTGATAGTGTTGACACGTTCAATGGGTTGATTGCATATAGACAGTGCAGGCCTCGAAATTCGTTTTTGTTGACGTTCCAAAATAGTAACGGTCGCCTCTCCAAAATAGTATCAGTATTCCATGAAACCATAGCAGGCTCGGAGTTATAATCAGCGCAGTCAAGGCCATTCAAACATATGAGCATGATGAGAGCTTCAATAATATCGATCTTTAAAGATGTGCGCCAATCTCCACGAGATCACTGCTTGTCGTTAAGATACGTGTTACCGAGATCTATTCCGTGTCTTTTCTCCAGACCGGCTAGTTGAGGGAAAAGTGTAAATGCGAGCTCTTCTTTAGCGATAAAATATGCTTTTCGTTGTCACTCATATTGTCGATGGCCTTGATGATCGGAAATTGACGGCTTGGGGTAAACGATGTGTTGTGATCTTTGACAGAGCTAATCCTTACATTCGTTGCTCCTTTATTATATGCGTCTATTACCAGTAAATTTCCTAGTAGTAGGTTCATCGCCCTCATTCTCACTTTCAGAAATTTTTCTGGGCCTTTTCTTTCTTACTGTAATACCAAAACTTAAGCTTTGCTGCATCTTGCTGTAGAAGCCTACTCTTATAATCAGGGAGTCGAACCGAACCCGAACCGGATTTTTGTAAACCGGTTTTGGTGCGATTTTGTCTGAACCTTAACCGGAACTGAACCGAAAATTTGAGTTAGCTTAAACCCTAACCGAACCCGAACCGGTTGAAAAAAGCGGTTCACTCCAGCATTAGGCTACGTCATTGTTCGCATTGTGTAAGTGAAGTTGTACGTAGCATGTTGTTATCTTGGAGGCCACATTGTACGGATGAATTATAGCCTATTCCGTAACACACGATCCACTATCATCGATGCTTTGGAGAGGAATTTTTTGAGGTAACCAACTTCTGTTCTGTGACATCATAGACAATATGGTTTGATTGTAACTTGTGCAACAAACAACAAAGGCAAGTTAATTGAGCAAAGCAGTGTTGAGATCAGTGTTGCCAACCTTGCGGTTTTCACGCCTAATTGGGCTAGTTAGTAGTTGGGCAATAGTAGGCCTAGGCTAGGGTTACCATATTTGAAAAAGCAAAATTCCGGACAGTGTATGACTATTTTCATGCGACCATAATTATGTATGCGCTATCGAAATGCTAAAGCTGCAAACGTTGTACGATACTCATGCTAAAGCGCCAGCTACCGAAATGAAAAGTATTGTCTTCTGTCACAAACAGAATCTCACACCATGCAGGGTAAGCACTCTCTAAATATAGCTACGGACCGTCAGTGAAAAAAATCTCAACTTCAGAGTGAAAAATAATAATGAGAATTAGGTTGTGCCGAAAAAGGAAGAACAGCAATTACATGCTTAAAACAAATTAAAGATACGCTTGTAAGTCAAGTCACTACAAATTTACTCTTCTGACCATGCATACTTTTCTGAAGATCTAATTCTCTTCAATAGGGCCTTGTGTGATTTCAAAAATGAGAAAAATTCACTACAACACATATCTTTGATATTATCTTTGAAATTATATTGAAGAGTCAATATGCCTTTCATAGTCGCAACGCTCAACTTGTTTCTTTCTTTAGTCCACTGACTTTGCATCAGTGAAAAGAGTCTCTCTACATTGGCATTGTGGGATGTAACAGCAAAGAAAAACTGTACAATCCTTAAAATTTCTGAGTGGCATGTGATGTTCGTAGACTGATCGAAATATTTGCACCATTTCTTATGCGTTGGCAATTTAATAAATTCTTCGTCCTGTAGGTAATTTTCCACAAACTGCTTCAAGTTACAGACTTGGTCAAAGCACTTTGCATCGTCCACACCAACCCCTTTACCAATCAGATATTCCAGGCAAGGCTCTACATCCTTCTAACAAGGTCATCCATTTGAAACAAGCAAACTCTTCCATTGGTTTCATCCATTTGCACAGGTACTCCAAGCATCTCTCATAGAGGTTTGCAACTTCGGAAAGAAAAATGTTACATTCATCTTCATATCCCTCTTCTCTTTTTTCAACTAAAAGCCTTTTAACTTTCAAGAACGTAAAGTTTTCATTCTTCCTTTCCACAAGCACCTTATGAACCAGCTCCAAATTTTCTAGCACTTCTGCAACGGAATTGTTTTCTCTCTCAACTACTTGAATACGTCCATGAAACACGGACATTAGTGAGTGAAGCAGAAATAAACTAAAAAATTTGTTCGAGTGAAATAATCACTGCAACGAACCGAATACCTGACGTAAAGTATGTTAAAAAAACAAATTATAAACCAAAAAAAAAAATAAATAATAAACCAAATCGAAAAAAAATAAACCAAACGGTTGCAAAATAAACCAGATTTGGTTTTAAAAAGACTAAAATGATAACACTGACTTCTAAGTGGTAAACATCATCGATAAGGAAAACGCTCTGTTACATCATAATTCCGTACAACCTCGTAGTAAAAAAATGCTCACGGTGTGAAATAACAACGTTCTGGATTTGCAGTGTGCACAGTGCGATTGCAGATGCAGTAAAATGAGCTGGCTGAGCGAATTTTCTAGGACACCCCTAATTTACAGAATTATTCTCGCAATTTTAATTTCCCCAAAACGCCCATTATAAAATTCCGGACATTTGAGCATTTTTTTAAATTCCTCCCGGACGCAAAATTTAACCCTAAATTCCGGACATGTCCGGAATTTTCCGGACGGTATGGCAACCCTAGCCTAGGCCTAATTTTATCGGACCCGAACCGGAACTTATAAAACCGGTTTTAAGTTTCTTCAAACCTGAACCGGAACTGAACCAAATTTTGAAACAATCTTTGAACCAGAACCGGACCCGAACCGGAAAAATCAAACGGTTCGACTCCCTGCTTATAATCTAATTTTGTAACCAACCTTGCCTTATCAATATTATTCGGAGACCAAAGCTAGACATTGTGACGTAAGACTTGAACTAAGTTGCGCGTGATTAGTGTAGAAGTACCGGTACTCCCATTAATTCTTAGCTAAGAATTCACCTCTGTTACGCTGATTCAATGTCATCAATCGTTGAAGCAACGTAAAATTTGAAAGTTTTTCTGCTTAAATGGAAGCTAAGAGATACAGTATTAACTTTTTCTAGATGCGCGCTTGGAATGCGATAATTTCGCATTCCCAGCGCAAATTATATATATTCTTGCAACAGTTGTTCGTGCTGTGCAATGACAATTTGCATCGCCAGTTTCTGCGATATTTCTCGGCGGACAAATATGACCGATCTAGAGGGTACTTCCCGCGGACATCACATGCTGTGACGGCGGACATGTCCGCCGTGAATTTCGAGGCCTGCAGTGTGTAAGAGAGGTTTGAAAGTTTATTGGTATTATTGAATAACATATATTTTGTTTTTTTTACATTTAGTGATAGCTTATTGGCTGCTAACCAGTTTGTTACTCCTGTCATTTCGTCATTTCGAAAAGTTTGTCATAATTTTTACTGCAAAAGAATAAATTGGTATCGTCAGCAAACATTATAGATTCAGAGTGTTCTAAACATCTCGAAAATCATTAACATAAATTAAAAATAATAGTGGTCCAAGGATTGATCCTTGTGGTACTCCATAACATATTTCTCGTTTAGCAGACATTGAGTGAGATACTTCTACAACTTGAAGTCTGTTACTCTGTTTTGTAAGTAACTTCTGAACCAGTCATGGGCCCTACCCCTAATACCAAAATAGTAAAGTTTGTTTAGCAGAATGTAGTGATCGATAGTACGGTATCAAATGCTTTGGACAGGTCCAAAAATATACCTAGTGCTGTTTCTTTTCTTTCAATTGCATTTGAAATTTTATCAACAAGATGTAATGCTGCATGACTTGTTGAGTGATTTTGTCTGAAACCAAACTGCTGACCATAGAAGAAGTTATTGCCTTCTAGAAAATTGTATATATATTCTATTGTACATTATTTTCTCAAGTACTTTTGAGATTGATGGTAATAAACTGATAGGTCGATAATTACTGCAGTCTTCTGGTTTTCCTTTTTTAAATACAGGTATTACTTTAGATGTTTTGAATGATGATTCCTGCTAGCAGAACAAACGCCAGGTCTCATAAAATAAAGGGAAAAACTGATCGTGATAAAAAGCCCAAAACTAGTTTTATAGGTACCGTTACTTCAAGATTTTTTCATGCGTTGTTTGCAGCATTCTCGTTTCTGTAAATTAAATTAAACTTAAACCAATTTCTGTTTTTTCTTGATCAGAGTTGACTCTATGACCTTGATATGAAATAGGTTTAACACAGTAAAAACATATAATATACCGGTATTCCACCAGAATAGAAAATGCATGCTCGCACAAAAAAGTGGCTACGAATGGCATGAGAACTTTAAGGGCAACTTTTGTAATAAGATAACTTTCCATTTGTTGGCACCAAAACATTTTAAGAATTGTTGTGTTGAAGTTTTTTTTTAGCATCTCACTTTCTTGAAGCTCGATGATGTCATCCAAGTATGGGCTGTTTGTGTTTATACGGTATCTGCTGTTGTTGAAAAAAATTGAAAATACAGTAGAACTAAATTTCCTTAAACTAAAGATATTTCCTCAAAAGTGAGAGCCCTGTTTCTGCTGTTCCATGCAAAAAGCAAACGTGAGGAAATTCATGTTTTGAGTAAATGAAGTTTTACTTACTGATTGTTTTTAAGTTACAATGTTACGTAATTTTTTTTGCATTCTGTGTTACATGCAGATGGCATCCTTACATCACGCGTTAAACACACAGATGTTTAATTACCATCATCTAAGCCGCAATCAAGTTTCGGTTGGACAATATTTTCCATAAATATTCGCTGATATACCATTCAGTAGGCCGTGTGTTACTGTTTCAGAGGGTGTTTGCGCCGAACCCCTGAAACAGCTTTGTCAAACCCCAGGGGTACGATCGATCCCTGGTTAAGAACCACTGCATTAGACAAATTTATCCAATAAAACATTAAGATCATATTGTAGTCAAACTTTAACTCACAAGTTTTGGGAAAATTTGTGCTGTTTTACGGTACATGAAAAATGAGGTGGGTAATTCCATTTATAACCAAATCAAACACCCCTTGTTTGTAACCACTTGTCACAGGTTTTGCGTTTTTGACATATTTTGTACATATACTAAAAATGATGAAAATGGCTAAAAAATTGAAGTATCTTCATTGGAGGCTGACATAGAGCACTTTGAATTTTCGGCCACTGGTAAGATTTTGGAGCTTAGCACAGCCCTTTTTCATTTTGCGCGTTTGTTTTGGCAGCAACTCTTTAGCCCACCTTGAATGATTTTCACAATGAAAACATGCATTTTACCAATGTAAGACCCAAGGAATTCATTTTTGCACTTCAAATTATGCTAAGATGAACATTTCAAACATTGGTTAATTTAATTTTTAAGTTTTTCTTAGTTTATTTATGATATGGTAACTTTAGGGGAGTATTTCGGAGCGTTGAGAAAAAGGTGCAAAACATTTTTTTTTCTTGAAACAACGCAATTGAAGTATAATACTTTTTACAAATTTGGTTGATGTAAGTTTGCATTTAAACCAAAATAATCAACTTAGAAAACACCAGTAATTTGACTACAATTGTTATGAAGAAATAGCCATGAAGTTAAAACTTCAACTTTTAAGGTTGGATGCATTAACAGCAGTTTTTTAAGTGGTTAATTACACCAATTTTTTGATTTTGAAAAAATCTGATGGTTATAAATTATGGAATGCCCCAGATAACTTGATTCTTATGAGCCAAATCCTGGGCCTGATTAAAGTCAAACTGAAAATGTATTAATTTTTTTTTCACAGAATAGTGTGTTTATTTAATTCAAGTCTCACTTGGAATTATTTCAATCTAATTGATTTTTTTAATAATTTAAAACAGCATCATTACTACTTTCAAATATGGATTCACTGGTATGCTCCACCAGCAAAACATCATTTGAATGGTTGCGATCCAGCTTGACAAGTGATTGTGAAGAAGAATTTTGTTACGTTACATTGAAAGCTGGTGGTAAGCAATTCAAAGTTCATGCAACACTTATTTCATTTCATTCTCAATTTTTGAATCGTATGTTTAAAACAAGTATGAAAGAAAAGGAGGAATCTTCGGCTAATTTTGATGAAATAAGCTCCCGTACAATGGGACTTGTTGTTGACTTTATCTATGCATCCAATGTGGAGATTAATGAAGAAAATGTCATGGATTTATTGGAAGCTGCCAATTTTCTACAAATAGAAGAACTAAAAGATTTTTGTATCAAATATTTTCTTGCTACTATTGATTGTTCCAACTGCTTGAATTGTTATTTTGCAGGTGTAAAATACATAGCACCTTTACTAAGTGAAACAGCAGAAATTATCATTAAAGAAAATTCATTGGAAATCTTTGGAGGAAAAGAGTTTTTAAGTTTGGAAAAAGATGATGTTTCCACAATCATAAAATTTATTGATCAGACCTATTCACGTTGTGTCATTAAAGCCTTGGTGGATGCAATAGTGCTTTGGGTTAAATACGATTTTGAAAATAGAAAATCACATGTTACTGATTTAATTCATCTTGTGAAAATGCATAAGCTGCCACAACATTTTTTAAACTTTTTGATTAATGATAAAGGCGCATTGAAAGATATTTTGGATGAAAAATATGTCAAAGAAATGCTGTTTTTGAAATCTTCTTGGGGTAAAGAAGAGACAAAAGGTTATTTTATCACCATCAATAATGGTGAAGTAAAACTTTTTGATGTCATTTGTTTGAAATGGAGAAACTTGCCACGATTACCTGGTAATGGAACTGGAGCTTGTGCTCTCATACATGAACAAACATTGTATGTGATTGGTGGCAATGTCATTCAGATTTTGAGTTTAGAAGATGAAATGAAAAACTGGTGCCAAGTTGGAACAACTGCTGTGAAAAGAAACATTGGTGCAAGAGCAATATATCATGATGGAGTGATAATAATTGCTGGAGGTGACACACAAGTTGCTGAACATCTTTTACCCGATATAGCGAATAAATATCTTAAAAATAAACATCATCGGGCTATGCTTCATCAACCGTTTCCAAAAGGACAAAATACTAGGTTTTATAGTTGTTTGGAAATCCCAGCATTTGTCACCACTGATGGCCTCTCAACAGTTGAAACATATGATCTAAAATCTGGTGCACAAGCAAAAATTGCTTCAATTTTGTATCGCAGTCCACTAATGTTAATTAAGCACAATGATTTAGTTTATGCAGTTGGACCTAAATCAATTACCAAGGATTTCTGTAATACCACTGCATCTACCACATCGCTTGAAAAATATCAAGGCTTTATATGGAGAACTATCCAGAATGAAAGTAAAATTGTTGCAAAAGCAGCTGCATGTTTACATGAAGAAATATTTTGTGTTGGAAATGAAGGTGCGAGATCGTATTCATTTAACTTTAATGAGTGGAGAACAAGACAAGGACCTAAAATTGGACACTTTGAATTGTTTGATATTCTTGAGGTTGAAAATAACATATTTTTGCTTGGTAAAAAGGAAACCACTTACACTCTTCGAAGGTACAATGCGATGAAAGAATCTTGGACAACTGTATATGAGGAAGACACTGGATTTGCTTGTTCATTTTTGTCTGCAACTTAAAGTTTGCATATTGACTTAATGATGTATAATTTCAGGGTATCTTGTATTAGAAAGCATTTGTTAGACTATTTTATGCTTATTTTCATGGAGCTAGTGTACAAGTTTCCACCCTGGTCAATGGTCATAGATGACTCATCAAAGATTGGAATTGACCAAGACGTGTACAGTAGGGTGAAGTGTATGAACTAAAGTGTAAAGCAAAGATAAAGTAGTTTCACTCTATATTTTTGGTAGATTCCTATGTATATATATCGTTGCGGTATTTTTGACCAGGACAGTTAGGCCACTTGTATAGCAGCTCCATGTTCCCTTTTTATCAACGTATTTGATAGTTTTCACTTATTAAATTTAAGTATATTTGCTGCTTTTGCTGTACAAAAAAAGGTTGTGAATTCTCATTGTTTTTATTATTATTATAGCCTACACGAAGGATTTATTGCACAGCTGAGAAAATATGCATAAAATTGACCTTTATATTTTTTAATTATATACATTGTCTTTCAATGTTTTGTTTTTAATTTTGGCTCTGCTTTTTCTAGTAGGCTAGTTTAGGCTCTCATCACACTTGTTGATTTTGACCAATCATGTCTGTCACCACTTCGTTGATTGTTTCACCTATACGTGTCGTATGTATATATAGCTTTAAACACTTATGTATAGCATATGTAATATGTATATATATATAACTTTTTTCACATATGTGTGCTACATGAAACCATATGCAGCATTTCTTTTCTCGTTTGTGCAGTAGAAATGACAAAATTGTCATAGTGATTTGTGCTTTGTTTTAGTGAATGTGTTAAGGATTATCTTGCTCTGCTTTACGCGCTAGTAGAGCATTACTTTAAAGTCTTCGCTAAGCATAATAACTGCAGGAAATGTGTTTTTTTTTGGCAATGTATAATTGTATATAATGCAGTGGTTGAAAAACATTAAGCCAATCATGGGCTTTTAGCTATTTTTAGTGGGCTGTGATGTATATGTGTTTTATTATTTTAATATTTGCTGTAACAGTATTGTTTTATTTCTTCATGCCCCAAAGTTGCTACGGTATTAAAAATGTGCTTGTGGTAGTGCCATTACACCAGTATTTGGAAAATTTTTCTGGAAAAGTCCACTAACAATCAACCTTGGTAATATCCCCCTAGAAAAACATTTTTGCTATATATTTACCATAGAAATTTTCTAGCTGGGGCATATTTAATCAGGTGGATTTTTTCTTGGGAGATATTTATCAAGGTAGATTTTTTTTCAGATGGACGCTTTCCAGGAGATATCTTCTTAAGTTTGATATGTAATATCTAAGTAAGCACTAAAATATTAATAGGCAGAGATGGGTGTCCACTACTTTAAAAGTAGCACGCTACCACTGTAGTATCTCAAAAGAGCGGCGCTTCTTCTACTTGCTACCAGTCAATGAAAAGTAACCCAACCCTGCTATTTTTTGTGCTACCGTACTTTTGTTTTGAGCTGACACTGAAAAGCTCTATTCTTGTAAAGGTAAAGTGTTGTAAAGTGAAAAAAAAGTTGAAAACGAATGATATCACGTTTTAGTACCACATTTTCTTTCGAGACTTAAGATTTTCAAAACTTTGAAGTTAAATAGCTAGTTTGACCACACCAATTTTTTTCATCAAGAATTTTTAAACATGTCATAATAGTTTCAAATCTAGTGACGTTCAATAGATATTGAAAGTTCTCTTGGTCGTGATAAAAATAGTTTGCTGACCAGTGACCACTGATGTATTATATCGTCTTAGCTTGACATTTTTATTGTAACAAAGTTGCATTGTTGTTTCAGTTTAAGAAATGGATAGAACAAATTCACATAATCGGAAATCAAAAATTGGTTTTTCTGTTTTATTGGAAATTAATATAATCTTTGGGACTTAGTGGTGTTTCAATTGTAAAACCAAACTAAACTATTTTTAAATAAAAAAACATCATGGCACGACATCGCAATATTCGCAATGTGAAACACTTTGATTATGACTATGATGATGATATCTATGGGCATTCATATGAAGATGACTACGGAGTTTCTCCTGGAACAATGGCTCAATATACTTCTTCTGGAAGAGGAGTGCAATTTAGCTCTTACATGCCTTCTGAGGAACCAGTACAGGAAGAAACTACTGAAGAATATTATCAAGAGGAAGGAAATGACACAATAGAAGCTACAGGCCATTTGAATAGTTGCAATAATCTGGTTGATTTCAAGAAAAAGATTGCTTGCGTTGAAACTATCCAAAGTGCGGTTGGAGATCATTATTCAGAGAATTCCATTGATAATGCTGCTCAAAAATGTGACTACGATTCTGAAAAAGCAATAAACTTTTTATTAACATCACCAACCGCACCTTCACCTTACATACGCACTGGTGCAAAACCTAAAAATAAAAATAACTCCACCAAATTTGTGTCTTCGTCTACATCAGGAATGCCTATGCCACAAAGAAAAAACACCCGTGGGAGACGAGGTGCAACTCAACAGGTAAACGTTTGTTTAAATTTCATAAATTATTGCTTGTTCCTACAAGTCGGTAACGAGAGAGAAAACTAACAATTATTTGTTTGTGGAAGTGGATATATCACAGTTAGATTGTTAGAATATTAGCCTAGTGTAATTTGACAGCGCAATGATCCAATTCTGTGATGTGCGAAGCGACCGTTTTCGCTCTGTCCGCGCTTGCTACTCTCTCAAAAAAGTTTCCCGCGCTTTCGAAAGTAGGCAGCAAATTGTTTGCTCTCCAAGCCCACATTTTAAAAAGTAGTCCACACAAGCTTAGGGCCTGGATACACGTCAAGATTGTAAAGAAAATTTAATTGCCGTCTTTTTGATACCAAAGTTATAAAATTGGTTTAAAAATGTGTGAAGTTGCGACCATACGAAGATTACAAATCAGACTAGCCTAAAGCCAGCTGCAGTTTCGTTTAAGATTCGAATCCATCCAGAATCGAATCTAAAAACCGCTTTTTATCGGGTAATTGGATTCGGAAATAATACGGAGAAAGGAAAAAAATTATAAAAAAAAAATTGAAAAAATGCTCCGCAAAACGCCTGCAAGTCACGTGCGTCATGCATGCCAATCCGTTTCTGCATGTGATTAACATAGGTCCCTTACGTGTGTGTGCGCGCGCATGTTGTTTTGAGAGAACAAAGGAGAGGAGAAGAAAACGATTGAACCTGAGAATGAGAACTTGTTAAAATGATGGCTTTGCAAAGCTTCTTTTTCATGCCGTTGTAAGCGTAAAGCTGAGCCGGGTTCCCAAGCCATTTTGTTTTTATGACATCATTGTTACAGACGGTTGTTCGCCTGGTCAAACGTCATGTAGAAACCGTTCGGGTCTACTGAATATTACGTCATGGAAATTCCTAAAACATGAGCCAAATTGCACCATCGTCCGTAAGACTCGTGTCAGACCGGTTTAAACCTGTTTCAGTTTGAAACCTGTTTGGACATGTTGTTGCGTCGCGCTACTGCTGGCGTGCCTTTGAGTTATCACAAATTTTTCTGATTCATTCTTGAAGTTGTTTGTTGGAAGTCGGTCGCACATTTAACTGGTTTATTTGGTGCTTGCTAGCTGGACAAACTCTCCGTCTTTTATCCAAGTGGTCTGTATCGTAGTGACAGTTTTAGAGGTGTAGGCATTGCACCAGTCATTTCGATAGCCGCGGGCTAATTTTACTGGAATACACTTTGAATAGACGTTTCGAAGGTGTGTTTATTTTTCGGTCATTACGTACAGACAAACGGATCCGGGAACTTAATGTTACAATTTTCCCACGAAGAATTATGGTTTACCGTTGTGACCAATCATATTGCGTGAATAAATGACGGTCTGTTAATATTTTGTATTGCGGTTTATGCAACTTGAGCGTGAAACAAGTTTGGTATGCATAGGACGTAGCTTGAACAGACACACGTTAGGTAGTACGTAAGTCTCAGTCTAGTTAGTCGTCCCTCTTCTTGAAGTTGCAAATCTTAAAGGGGGCTGTCATGCCGACTAGACAGCCCCCCTAGTTGCGCCCCTGCCGCCCACAATCAGATATTATTTTCCCATCTTCCATAATGAAAACATTTTGTCCTGCACCAGGGGTCACCGACTGGCGGCCCGCGGGCCACGCTGTTATGTGTGACCCGCGGAAGGTATCAGCGTACAAATAGGCCTATAACCAAAAATACTTTTTTTGGGGAGTTAAAGAGCATGAAGGCAAAAATACTTTCCGGGAAGCATATTTTTGCTTTGCATACGATTCCACCGACCGACCAATCAGATTGTAGTTCTAGGTGGGGTTTGCTTAAAGTTATTCCAATGCAATGTCCAGCCACACTGTCCCAGTGGTTGATTAAAACGCGTACAAAGTGGAATTATTATGCTTCCAGGCAGTTGAAAAATATTTAGCTTAGTACTGCAAAAATGTTGTTAATCAACAATTCTTGCCATGCTGATAAGCACCGCAAGTGACAGTTGTCTAATATTCATCAAAGAAAGACGGTTTTATGGACTCTCACAAAAAGGATGAAAAACCAACTTATTGCTTTTTTAGAGGTAACGCTGTTCATGAGTTACGATAGAAGCGTTTTTTTCGGTGATTTCCACAAGCGTTTGTTTCACGTGCCTGGTTTCTTTCTCCCTGTTATTGGAGCCTATTTTCGCTGATATGTTTGCAGATCACCATTGTTGCCTGTATTGCAATGTGTCAAATATTTCCTTGTCTACTGAAACTGCTAATGGCAAGATATCATTTGTGAAGCAAAGTGACAACACCATACTCTTGCTTGGTGATGAATATTCTGATGAAACCGCTCGCCTCGCTATAAGTGCGCAAAACAAGTGGCCTCGTTTATTAGACATCGTTGAAGAAGTCAAAAGTGTTGTTAGAGGAGCTTGGCCTGGCAGTAACGTTGTTCGACTAATTTTGTTGCTGCGGTATTCTAAAATAAATATTAACAACATGTAACGCTGGATACTGGGTACGAAATGTGTTCTTTTCTTGCATAAGAGTCAACCTACCTAAAATTTTATTAGTGCAGCCCGCCACAGCTCTTCTTAGTGCTAAAGTGGCCCGCATGCAAAAAAGGTTGGTGACCCCTGTCCTACACCAAAGACAAAAATTTTTCTTCCATGTATTTCCAAAACCAATCTTGCCCTTTTGTCACAGTTACTTCGCATTCACCGTTTTTATTTATCTGATCACCTAGATAGCAAAAGCATGTTACTATTTCAATGTCGTGACAGCGGCCTATTTCAATGAGGTACCAAAGAAGCCCCATTTATGCTGGTGAAAGCTTTATCAATAAATTATGCAAGTTTCCGATCCGACTGATCTTCTTTACTGACGTTTAATTGTTTCATTGTTTGGTTGCATCTTAATAGAAGGATCTCTGTATAACTTTTCAAATCGTCAACAACATCAAGAAGCTAGAACAGGGGTTAAGAGACAATAGCATGTACTTCATCACGGAATGGGCTGTTTCGAAGAATCCGATTTGGAGACAGCCTTTTTCGGTGATTTCTTAAAAATCCAGCGGCAGCTTCTGTTTATTTAGAGAGTTTGTAGAGATCATTTAGGTAGCCGTTTTTTTGTGTTTACCTTCCCATACCCAATATCCATGCAAACGAGACAGTTATTGTTTAAGTGAGGTAGATGCAAATTAGCTGATATATTGCAGGTATAGGCTATAGCAATATCTAGCAACGATTATTTTCTAGGTTAGGCAATTAACCGAATCTATAATAGTTGATGTCACAGTTGGGGATCATGTTAGTAACGTTGAGGGGAGGACCGATTTCATACATCTGACAAAGAAAAGTAGTTGGCCTACGCCTACTGGTTAATGAAATTAATTTTATTACGTTTTAAGGAAGCAATTGCCAGATGTGTCGACCGCAATAATGATTCATGCGTAGGCTATATCAAGTATAGATATGAATCGCTGTATGAGAATTGTTTTTTTTTCCCTGACTTTAGTTGAAACATTATTTGATTATCCTCTATTGTTAATCATGAAACGCCGTTTGACAACTTTTTTTTTTTTTGGTGAAATTTTAGTGGAGAATTTCGCTGAGACTTTATGAGAGTAACCTCTATTATAAGTTAATTTCTTCGAATAAACAGATGCCACTGTGGGATTTTAGAAATCTTTGAAAAAGGCTATCTCCGAATTGGGATATCTCCGACTTCATTACTTATTTTTTATTATACTCTATATTTTGCAATGAAGTCAATTTAACCCATTTATGTTGAGCTACAATTCTTTTCTACGGTAAAAGTCTGCAATCGAGTTAAAACATGTGTCTTTTGCTACTAATTTTCTAGAAGAATTCTCCTGTTCTTGTAATAAGTGGATCACCTTTAGCACCTGAAAACAAAAACATAAAGACTACAAAGGTGGACACAAACTCCTCTACACCGGTTAAAACTGGCTTTCACCTGTCAACAAGTTCTAAAAAGCAACAAAATGCACTCAATGAAAGTCGACGAAGCAGTGATTTTAGTCTTGAAAAAAGAGAACAAGCTGTGCGGAGCAATCCATCAACTCCATTGAGAAAATTATCCTTGCAAACGGACTCCCTGGAAACAACTCCAACTACACCTGCAAAGCAGTTAAAGAACCAAGTTGATTATAAGGTGTAGTTCTCTTTTGACTTGTAAACTTTCTTATTTTGCATTATAATATTCATAACATAAGGAAAAACGAGTTTATCTCATTTGAAAACTAACCTACTACGTGTTTTTAAAGGTGTTTTTAATTTGTTTGGTTGTCTACATATTGTAGTTATTGTATTTATTTGTTTTTTCGCAATTGCATTAATGTGTGATTGATATTCCACATGTAATCCACCTCTTTAATCTTAATAGGGTCATTCCATATCAAAACAGCCAATATGAAGATATCTTGTATATGGTACCTCTCAGATTTTGCTGAAAAGTTGTCATACTATGCCTTAGGCTACCAAACGAAAGAATCCTAAGTTTTAGATCAATATCTCAAACGGTTTTCCTATGGCGGCCATTTGAAGTTTAGGCGCTACCCTCGTTTTTGACTTGGGGGAGTAGCGAATAGCAATTTCAGCCATTTTCAGAGCCCCATAACTTTTATTGTAATTGTGGTAGAAGACTAAAAATTGCTGTGCTAGTTCATCATAAACTATACTACACAATTCAATAGTAACAAATAACATCTCTTGATGCATAAGTGTTAGGTGGGTCATCAAAATCCTGTTTTTTTGCCCCGTATAAGTGATTTTTTCAATTTTCAAATGCTTCTACCACCCAAACCAATCAAAATATTTCTCTAAAACCTAATTATTTATAATATTTGGAAACTTTTCTTCTGCCAACTTGAATTTGGGAGTTGTGGTGCCATTAGCAGAGATCTTATGGGGGTCTGAAAACCCTATCAGGCAGAAATGGCCCTTTTTTACCCCTATGTTTAGAGCCCCAAATGACCGTGTGGGCATTTTATGGTCATGCTGAAATTTATACCAGACAAACACATACATTTATTCTTTCATTTCATGAAATAAAATGTTTGAGTATCAAACTCCTTCACTATAAATTTTATGTTTTTAAAATGTAACATTTTGGTCATTTTTGGCAAATAATCTCAAGTCCTTAATGTAGGTTAGAGAAAATTCAACAATGATTTATCATGAAAACAGTGAAAATAAGTAGGTTCTATGCTTAGTGATCATAAACATTGGAATGCTGACATAGTTGACCATTAATTTATGTTCAAAATGATGCTTTCACCTCTTCTCACCCATGAAAAAGTACCCACCTGTAATCAATAAGCTATAGGGTGTGCCACTTTGTAACTTTTTTTATAACCAAGGTCTCAACCCATTTTGGGGTTCCTTTTAGGACCTAAAACTATCCCAAAAAATTTTTGGGAAGCCAAGAATCTGGTCCAAACAAGTTATTCATGTTGGTTGACATTGTCATTTCTGCAGGTGTGACTAATTTTCCCAAGTTTTTCAACGATGATTCAGAAGCCGGTTTATAATTTAGCAATGCTTTATGACATTTTTCTTCTTGCACAGACGATAATGCAGAAAACAATACCAAAAATACAAATGGTTCACTAAGATACCACAGATGTTGCATAAGGCGGTTTATCATTGCTGCAATGAACTTTGAAAAAGATTCTGGAAGATTATTCTTTTTCTTAAATTGAAGAAGAGTTTTAAGCAGATGGATATCGTTATATGGAGCATCAAATGGATCAGGTGCTGTTATCCATGCAGGAACATAAAATAATATCAAAAACAAGGAAAGAGATCTATGTTCGTTTGCTTCTTCCTCGGTAATTGTATTGAGTTGAACAAACTGAAGAGAATACAGAGCAAGCTTTAACTCACATAGTAATTTGGCCATCCATCGTGCATGGCTCACTGCACCAATGCTTTTGATCACAGGGGCTATCATGTCATAGGGATATGATGTATTCTCTGCAGTTTGTTCAACTCAATATAATTACCGAGGAAGAAGCAAACGAACATAGATCTCTTCTCTTTCTTTCTGATCTATTTTTGGGATAGTTTTTGGTCCTAAAAGGAACCCCAAAATGGGTTGAGACCTTGGTTATGAAAAAAAAGTTACAAAGTGGCACACCCTATTAAGCTATGATGTGGAGATAAAATTGTAGGAAAATGATTAAGTCGTGTTCAAAAATTAAACTGTTTTCAGTTTGCACTATAATTCTGCATTATGTAAAATGCATAGCTTAAATCAGCTCAGTTGAGTTTGAATATCATCTATTGTCCAAGAAACTGTGGAAGTGGTGTCACAACATTTTCATAATCTTTTTGGTTAAGTTTGTATTTTCGAGCACTGTGTCCGTAGGTTTCTGGTACACATACACAACAAATTATATGTTGGAATGGCATCAAACAAGGCATTTGTCTTTGGTCTGGCAGCCACATCAAAATGTTGTTTACACGCTTCATGAATTTTACGAAAACATCCACCATGTTTATCTGAACGTTCAATAATATTTCCAATTAACTAATTATAGATACAGGCAATGTATATTCCTGGTTGGAACAGACTTGAGATTTTTGATTGATCTGAAAGCAAGCGTTCTTCATCCAAACGTTTTGCATCACAGATTTGTTCTGCACACGAAGACAATATAGTCTTCTTTATTTTTTTTAACACCGTCTGCACTAATGAAGAAGAACTGAATGTTTTTGATGTTTGTTGTTGCCCATTCAAACATCTGTAATGGTGTCAAAATATGGTTTGCATTGGGGGCCGGAAGACTTGCACGTGCTGTAAAACGCTTGACAGTGCCTCCAATTCCGTCACATGGGCTTTTCCCATGCGAAGTGGCAAAAAAGTGCCATTTAGCAGAAATACCAAAGTCATGTTTGTGAATGTGATAGCACAGGTTGGTGAAGTTCTTATAATTTTTATATTGTGAAGCTGCACCATCGCTAAAATAGATCACTTTGTGCAGATTCGGGATAAACTGTTTTAGATGAGGTAACAAGAGTGAGTCACAAAGATGGATCATGCATTCCCTTTTATTTTGTGCTGTAGCCTGTAACATTGGATCAAGTATGACAAATCAAAAATCATAAATATCTTAAAAACAAAATGAGGTAAATAGAAAATTTTGCCAAATTAGAAATCTACCCAATAAAATACTCCTAAGTGGACCCATCTACAGGACCCTAAGCATTGTTCACTGCTTGGTGAGAGTGGTGTACCAACAACCGCACAATTGGAATACTGATTTGAGCTAAGCATTTTACATAATGCAGAATTATAGTGCAAACTGAAAACAATTTATTTTTTGAAAACGGATAGATCATTTTCCTACAATTTTATCTCTATATAATAGCTTATTGATTGCAGGTGGGTAGGCTACTTTTTCATGGGTGAGAAGAGGTGAAAGCATCATTTTGAACATAAATTAATGGTCAACAGTGTCAGCATTCCAATGTTTATGATCACTAAGCATAGAACCTACTTATTTTCACTGTTTTCATGATAAAGCATTGTTGAATTTTCTCTAACCTATATTAAGGACTTGAGATTATTTGCCAAAAATGACCAAAATGTTACATTTTAAAAACATAAAATTTATAGTGAAGGAGTTTGATACTCAAACATTTTATTTCATGAAATGAAAGAATAAATGTATGTGTTTGTCTGGTATAAATTTCAGCATGACCATAAAATGCCCACACGGTCATTTGGGGCTCTAAACATAGGGGTAAAAAAGGGCCATTTCTGCCTGATAGGGTTTTCAGACCCCCATAAGATCTCTGTTAATGGCACCACAACTCCCAAATTCAAGTTGGCAGAAGAAAAGTTTCCAAATATTACAAATAATTAGGTTTTAGAGAAATATTTTAATTGGTTTGGGTGGTAGAAGCATTTGAAAATTGAAAAAATCACTTATACGGGGCAAAAAAACAGGATTTTGATGACCCACCTAACACTTATGCATCAAGAGATGTTGTTTGTTACTATTGAATTGTGTAGTATAGTTTATGATGAACTAGCACAGCAATTTTTAGTCTTCTACCACAATTACAATAAAAGTTATGGGGCTCTGAAAATGGCTGAAATTGCTATTTGCTACCCCCCCAAGTCAAAAACGAGGGTAGCGCCCAAAATTCAAATGGCCGCCATGTGAAAACCGTTTGAGATATTGATCTAAAACTTAGGATTCTTTCGTTTGGTAGCCTAAGGTATAGTATGACAACTTTTCAGCAAAATCTGAGAGGTGCCATATACATGGGTGGCTGAGTTGATATGGAATGACCCAATATTACACAGAAAGAATATGCAAATCGTACTGAGAATGAAAAGCATCAAATTAGCATGGTCGTTATTGGTCATGTTGATGCTGGGAAGTCTACCATGATGGGACACCTCCTTTTCCAGAAAGGCGTTGTGTCAAAAAGAATCATCCACAAATATGAACAGGTTTGATCTCAATGTGTTTTGTAAGATTTTTTGTTGTTTATTTTAGCTTGAAAACTTCTATGCAATGTTAACTAACAACATAATAAAGCAAAATTGAAGTATTCTATTTGACAAAATGTTTTGTATCGCGCTCTTCATAAACATGAAAGTCATAGCAGCACTGAACAACTCTTCAGCTGTATTCAATAAATTGGTACCAGTACTTTACACAGTCCTACTTTTGTGAATGCGTTAACTATATAAAATATTTGATATTAAAAAAACTACTCAGTTTTTTATACTTGAAAATCTTTGCATCTAAATTTCATAGCTTTATTATTCATATTTATCGCTTTATTATTTTGTATTTGAATTTATCTGAAAAATTGACACATTATGACTATTCAGGAATCGAAGAAGTTGGGAAAGTCTTCATTTGCGTATGCATGGGTTCTGGATGAAACTGGGGAGGAAAGAGCTCGAGGAGTAACCATGGATGTTGCGCATAATTACTTTGAAACTGATCACCGGATCGTTACCTTGATGGATGCTCCAGGACACAGAGACTTCATTCCAAACATGATAACAGGTGATGGAAGGGAACAACATACTTTTGTTCAACTACCGTTTTTTCTATAAATTTGAGCATTGGGTAAACCTCTTTTCGGTAGAGTTTGCATAAACGTTGCTATATTTTAATGATTTGTAGAAATCAGCTAGTTTTGATGTACAGAGCGTCTTTGGCGGGGCGATGTCTGGATCGAAAAGGAATCAGTTGACATTTCAAATAATATGTTGTTATCTAAAAAACTCTACTTTTTAATCTATTTCCTGTAAGTACTTGGACTTAAAGTCACTTCAAATTTTGCAGGTGCTTCACAGGCTGATGTTGCAGTGTTGGTGGTTGGATCCAGTACTGGAGAGTTTGAGGCTGGGTTTGGGATAGGAGGCCAAACCAGAGAGCACGCATTGCTCGTGCGATCGCTTGGCGTGTCCCAGCTTGCGGTGGCAGTCAACAAACTAGACACTGTGAACTGGTCCAAACAAAGGTGATTTGTAATTGCGTGTGCTCTGATAGTATTTCTAAGGTAATTCTTAACTGTAGAACTGATTCAATATGATTCATTCAATCATTAATTGCTTTGTTGTTAAGCAGAAATAGCGTCTGTATAAGATGCTAGTCCGACGCTATTTCGCTCACTTTCGCATAATCCTTCAGTCACAAAATACAAATTTGAATACGCCAGGGCATATCTTTTCGGTTTCACCTTACAATAGGTACGCCCAATTAGTCGTGCCAATTATTCTACCATACGAAATTTTATTATTATTTTTTTGCAGATTCGATGAAATTGTAAAGAAACTAAAGCAATTTTTAAAACAAGCTGGCTTTAAAGATAGCGACATCACATATGTGCCAGTTAGCGGTCTTCTGGGAGAAAATCTTATCACGGACTCTAGAGAACCTTTACTAACTTCGTGGTATAAAGGCCCCTGCCTTTTAAAGGTTAGAAACCTAATTTTAATTTACCTGCGAGTAAATCAGTTCTTTTTACATCAGCTCATCGTTTGCAGACGCATCGTAAATATTTCTTCCATCCTCATCACATTTTATTACTGTTTTTGTGTTATTATATTAGCAACAGTCAAGCGGTGCTCAGCAGAAGTTAGCAGTTAGCTGCTTTGATACTTTGTTGCCATATCTACGTTGCCTAAGATATTCCTACGTTCGACACTACCTTCTCGCTGGACCTTTTCCGGACGTTTTATTCTGTAGTTCTATGCATAGTGCGCTGCTTTGTTGTATTAAACTTCCAAGCTTTTATACCTCTTGAGCAGTCTGCCGACTCGAATTTCCAATGGCATCCTTTATTTTGTCACACCTTTGTCATGATCTTTTGTTTGTCAGTGACTTCAAAATTTGAATAAATAAATATTGCCTGGATTTTCATCATTTGCTTGCAATCGTAGAAGAATTTGGTTAATGGTGCCTATCACCGGGCTCGTCTGCGCAACTGAAAAAAAGCAAGTAAATGGTGAATTTCTTACTAAGTGAATAGACCAGCGAAGCCACCTTTACTGTCGCATTTTGTATCACGCAAATGGTCATTAATATCTTTCATGCTACCACTGCAGACAATCTATAAGTTCAATCATTCATACCGTACGTAAACACGACATAGAAACTCTAACTTCTCGGTTTCTCCCGCATGCTCGACAGTTGCCCGGTTTTGTCCAGAATGGCTTTCCTCCATTGATCGCTATCTTTTGCAACTTCTTTCTCCATCCCCATGCTAGCGAGCTATCGAGGTTAACGTGTAAAATATCTTAACAGGTCATAGACCAGTTCCGGTCTCCACAGCGCCCCGTTGACTTCCCGTTCAGGTTTTGTGTCAATGACGTGTTTCGTGGCCAGGGAAGCGGAATATACGTCAGTGGGAAAATTGAATCCGGCGGAATATCTCCGAATACCAAGGTGAACAACACACTGATGGGATGTTAAAAAATGCTTTTTTTGTGATTGCCTAAAGTGACAGCTTTGTTATGGAAGTCAAAGACTGACGAAATGTGCACAACACTGTACACACAGTGTACAGCTTGATACTTGTGTAGTGTATTGAATATTTTTCAAAATTTGTAACGTAGAAAGTAAAGAACGTGGCTAGATCTACAAAAACAGTGTTGACAGATGAGGAATTCTGCACCAATTTGAGAATACTTCAAAGCTGGTTAAGAAAAAAACTGATGGCAACACCAGTGACACAACATGTCAAAACTTTCAAAAGTTTTATTTTCAACAAGTAATCAAATAAATATGCAAATTTTGGGTGTTTATCGAGATTGTTATTTTTTAGCATTAATTTTGTTGCAACTATTGCTAGAAACGAAAAAAAAAATCAAAATTTTGTAACAAGGTTAGCAACCAGCATCTCACTGCCAAGGAGCATGATTTTTTACATTATGAATGCATATTGCATGAATAATAGTCAACCATTTTTGCCCATAAAACCTAGGTGGGCTGGGTTTTATTAAAAAAAACGGGTGAAGAACACTGCATTTCAATGAATCAAAAGATGCAATGGTTAATGATTAAATTACGTGATATCTTTGTAAAGGAAAGTTTTATAAGTTTCTTAAACATTTTCTGAGCAATTATCTTAAAGACTTTTTTAATAGTGAAGTACACACACCGGATATTTGTACACAATTAAAAACGAACCAGAACAGCAATAAGATTTTGTTTCCTGATGCATTAAGTCTATCAATTCTTATTCTTTCAGGTCTTAGTCATGCCCGCTGGAGAAAAGGGTCTTGTGAAAGGCGTCGAACCTAATGACGACAAGGGGCGAGTTGAATTTGCATTGGTGGGGGAACATGCTACCCTTGTTTTGCACGGGGTCGACATAATGAAAATAAACCGAGGGAGCGTGGTTTGCGACTTGGACAACCCCATCCGTGCGATCACACGACTAGAAGCAAGGTTGGTTTGATTTTTTTTTTTGAAAGCGTTGACAATTTGGCAGTCTTACATGTAACTGAACTTCCCCCTTTAGAAGCAAAACACGAATCGTGATGACAGCTCCAACGAGTTCTTTCACCACCTACACATGCTACATGCTGACCTTTAGCCGACAAGTCGCATGCAATGAGATTATTTTGTATGATTGATGTTCAAACGTGATTTTGTTTTCATTTATTTCCGCTAGCATATTAGCCAACTGTATAATCGTAATTATGTTCTCACAAAGTATTAATCTAAGTTGAAACTTCAACTCATCGAATACTGAAAAATACGAATTGAAGTGCTGCTCGTTTAAGGGATATGAAATCTTAGTTTTTTTTTATATGTTTCTAGGATAATAGTTTTCAACATTGAAGTTCCAATTACCAGAGGTTTTCCTGTTGAATTGCATTACAAAGCGGTGTCTGAACCTGCTGTCATAAAACGCCTTGTATCTCAACTGAACAAAAGCACAGGGGAAGTGGTGACAAAAAAACCTAAAGTGATTTTAAAGGTAAGAAAATCGTCGTTTTTTTCAGTAAAAAGTGTTTAAATCAACACTTTCAGACCCACCAATAGCGTCCCAGACAGCAAATCCGACATTTTTGACAGCATTTCCACCAAAAATGACGGATTTTGCTGTCCCGGGGTAGTTTTTGTTGGATAACGGTTTGTGCTCCTTTATACGGCTGCCCTGACAGCTGACACTGTGTTTTTTTTATAGTGCTGAGATCAATGCACATCTGCGATGGATAGAGCGCCATTTATAAACACATTATTATTATGATAATACTCACTTATGATTATTTTTCTCAGGGTCATAACGCTCTGGTTCACATCGAGGTAGCTCGACCTGTTTGCTTAGAAGAATACGGCAGCTTGAAGGAGTTGGGTCGCTTTACTTTGCGCTACGGCGGTTCCACCATTGCAGCTTGCGTCGTGACGAAGCTTCTAGCTTAGGGGGTTGGCGCGATTATTTGTTGGTGGAGTCATCGCGTTCTACTGTATTGCCGTACTGCAAAATTATTTGTGCGTTTTTGTTTTTTTCTTATTTTCTTCCTGTGCCAGGGATTCCCAATCTCTCTCTTCTGGACTTCGCATTTCCTTCAACCGCCATTTCTGCGCTAACCTAATGAATTGAATGGAATTCTTAAATTAATAAAAAAAAAAATCGGTAAATGTTTATTTCCTTAAAAGTATTTAAGCAATGTCAAATGACCTCGCTTGGCTGTTTAAGTACCCGCACCACGTAAGATCAGTTATAAGTTGCTCAAATACATTATTACAGATACGTACATATTCTTGCTCAGTGAAATAAAATAATGTATTTAATTTGTTATTTATTCTGTGTTTAATCTTGTGTTGGTGGACTTGCGGAATGGTTTGTTTTGAGTTGTTTCCTGGCAGAGTTGGATCAATTACAATTGTAGTTAATTACACAGTATATGCAATTGAGACTTTTTGTTGTTTCGTGTAATTTCAACCAGTTTTGGTCCAAATTACGTTTGGTAAGTTGCACGCATGACATAGCCTACGATGTAGAATGGATGTGCCTCCGTGAACTTGTGAGTGAACATGTACTGTGGTGTCTTTATCACATGCAATTCTACTGTCTTTAAACTGTAAAAAATCATTGAAGAACGTAAATATTGAAACCTCCCTGATTGAAACATTTAATTTCTGTAATTGAAATGTATTTAATTACATTTGGAAGTAATTTGAAAATTTTAGAACAATGTATTTAAACTGAAACTGTAACTGATCCAACTTTGCTTCCCGGTTTTATCTGGTGTGGAGCTTCTAGAATGCAAATGTATATGGTTGTTGTAGGCTACTTTTGAAAAGCTGAACAGCATCTGGGGGAATTTAAAAACTTAAACAAAATCACACCCGAAACCTTTTTAGGTTCTACAGATTCAAGGGTGGTATGAATACTAGGGTGTTTCATTTTTTCCACACTTTCGAAATTAAAAACGTTCTGGTTTGCGTATGATGGGATTTTGGACACTGATTTGAAAAATGTAATTTTTATTCCATTATGACGTCATTTAGATGTGGCACCGCGTGGTCGAAATTCGTGTGGGGCTAAAAATAGGGGATTTCCCGTAACTCGGTAGCGGAATATGGTAGAGAGACGAAATTGGTGTCAAAATGCGCAGAAGGGCCGCTTTCCTATACCTTCTTTAGAGACTTCATTGCCGTATCTTCCCCGCAAAGCCAATTATATCGAAAAAACGATATTTTGCATGCACAAGGTGTTGCTACAAGTTTAATTTTTTCCTTCAGTAGAGCTGTTGCTGCAAATTTACCTTGCATTACTGCTACAAAGCTAAGAAAAGGAAAAATTATGAAAGTTGAGAGTGAGACCAATTTGGCTAACTTGGAAAGTTCCGACGAAGACGAAACAAGGGCCGCTTTCCTATACCTTCTTAGGAGACTTCCTTGCCGTATCTTCGCCGCAAACCGAATTATATCGAAAAAAACGTTTTTTACAACTTATGATGCACGGTACTTGTTTTGCTCCTAAATAAGTGCGTTTTCGTAATATTTCTTTAATGGTCTCGACGAGGTAGCCTAACTGTTCTGTTGCAAACTTAGCAATTGTATACCCAATGCAAAGCTGAGAATTTGCAAAGATAAATATTGCTAGTACGAAATCAATACTGTTAAACTTGCTATTTGCTAGTGATGTCTACAGTTAATCTTGCAGTACTGTATATCTGAACGAGGTTTTGCAAAACCGGCTCACATTTCTCGACGTGCTCATTTCTCTCATGGTGTTGCCTATATTAACTGATGGTTCTAATAACAAAATAACTCTTTAACAGCAAACAACGCTACTATAATCACTATCATTCCATGCTGCGCAAAAATGCACGAAGTCGCAAATCGGTAAGCGGTTGGTTTCGTCACCAATTTGCTCTCCTATAACATTTTTGAGCTTTCCGATTCGTCGCTCAGTGGAACGATTATTGTTATCAATTGGCCTCCAGAAAGATGGGATACATGGGCGCACATAACGCATGTTGCAAAGTGGCTTTGAAGTGTGAAAAAAATTCCTCAACCTCGCTGCTCCGCTCTTCAACAGATTTCGAATATCAACGGTTGCTGGAAGCGAAGTAGAGATTTTCACAATTTCAAGGGAAAACGGTGGAGACTGCGAAAAAAAAATCAAAGTCTCGTTTTCTGAAGACAGCAACTGAGAACCCTGTTCCACGAAATATCTGTAAACTACATCAATCACTTCTTCTTCTTCAATGCCCCGGTATGCTAGAAGCAAATCTCGCTGAAACAAAGTAATGAATGATCCATCACATGCCTTTGGTTTTAAATGAACCATTATAAATGAAGGAACGTAAACAGACACGATGTAGGACACTAACTTGATCAGTTTTGACTTGTCTGCTGTAGAAAGCTTGTCAATTGAAAACAAACAAGCGAAGATAGCCATTGGCAGTCGTTATCCATCTGGAGTTTCATATGGTTTCTTGTTTATAAATCAAAAGATGCTTCAAATTGTGTGGTACATCCATAAATGCAGAACAAGCCACCATCATGCATATTTGATCGTCGTTTGACCTGAGATCGTCGTTTTGTCTGTGCATTCTTTGACCTTCTGAAGATTTTACTGCATTCTAAACGTTTGTTACCCCCGACTTTTTACCAGTATTGACCGCCGTCGTGTCTGCCACCACTGAATAAATATTAGGCAAAATACAAAAAGCATGTTGTGTGATGGTATTGCACAAAATTTCACTTGTGACAGATGTAGCTACCGGAGGAAAAAGATTTAACTGCGATCAATGCTTCCGCCTTGTCACGCTTCTCATCGATAAATTGGCCCAAGGAAAACATTCTGCACTTCAACATTCTGCAATGCCATCATGCGAACTTTTTCACGTTGACGAAATATCGTCGATGGTGAAGCAGCGATTTCAGCACCTCCACAGCACAAGAGTTGATTGATTGCTGACGGATGCTTGTCATTCGGTGGTCTGCGAATATGCAACTTTCACTACGGTACTCACTTTCAAAGTCTTGAGTTTTGCGTACTGGCTCCCACCTGTGATCGGTTTTAGCAAAAAAGTTGGATCAGTTTCGTCTTAGTCGGAACTTTCCAAGTTAGCCAAATCGGTCTCACTCTCAACTTTCATTATGTTTTGTTTTCTTAGCTTTGTAGCAGTAATGCAAGGTAAATTTGCAGCAACAGCTCTACTGAAGGAAAAAATTAAACTTGTAGCAACACCTTGTGCATGCGAAATATCGTTTTTGCGATATAATTCGCTTTGCGGGGAAGATACGGCAATGAAGTCTCTAAAGAAGGTATAGGAAAGCGGCCCTTCTGCGCATTTTGACACCAATTTCGTCTCTCTACCATGTTCCGTTACCGAGTTACGGGAAATCCCCTATTTTTAGCCCTACACAAATTTCGACCACGCGGTGCCACATCTAAATGACGTCATAATGAAATAAAAATTACATTTTTTAAATCAGTGTCCAAAATCCCATCATACGCAAACCCGAACGTTTTTAATTTCGAAAGTGTGGAAAAAATGAAACACCCTAATGAATACTGTATAAGTTTTTCTAAATCAGTTTTTATGCTCACTTCAATAAATGAGCATTTGCAATGATAATACAGTATACTGAAAAAGTTCTTTCAAAGCTCCCTGTCTAAAATATAACCGCTATTGTGTAATGATAACGCGGCATTTCCTACTGGTGGCTTAGCAGAATTGCTATTCTTTACTTGATAAACAGGTAAGTAAAACTGTTGCATGGAAGTGAGGGATTTATTTAATATTTCCCGTCATGATTAGATATATAGATAATGTTCTGTTACTTACAATTTGATTCGAAAATACAACCGATTTCTTGGGTTTGTATCCCATTTCTCTTTACCCCTTCGTATGACATGTTGCTAGCCTTGTAGCATAAGGCGTTTGGACAATTTCTTATTTGTACTTTTCCATTTTTAATATCCTTGACCAGAGAAGCATAATAAAAAAGGTAACAAAACCTTTTGCTCTCTTAGCATATTACATGGATGTTATTTACTCGTTATAGTGTTATCTTAACTACAATATAATTACCGGGTTGAAAGTGTAAGAATAGCAACTGTTGAAAATGCCTAATAAATCGTGGAATTAGGCTATTCTATAGCAACATTTGAACTAGCCCCTGTAAACAGTGGCCTACCTTTTATCCGCGAAATGTGTGCTTATTTATTAAACGTGTTTTTGGTCGTGTTTTATTGCATCATACCGGACGATGAATGTTTTCCATCTATCGATCAACGTACGGTGTTGGCTTTTGGTGTCCAACGTTACAAGCTATCGTATACTTTTAACATCGTTGATCTTGCTTTGTTGTCATTTTTATTTGATGGTGCTTTCTTGCACCAAAAAGTTGGTAAATTTGAAATGCAATAAGTTGTATAAAAAATGCTTTATACACCCCAATGCTCGGAAGTGGACACGAAGATTGCCTTCCCGTCCACTTGATCTAAATCTTCAACCACCGGGCGTAAGCCTGGATACGACAATTTTGGACCTTGCAGTGGAGAAACTTTTATGGTGATCCTTTAACATCTTCATGCCATACGTTGGGTCGACGTATTAGGTGGCTTTTAAAATATAACTAAACTATTGGTGATGTGCCTTTTATAGCAATGGAGAACCGTGGTACCACTGGTATGTTCAATATGCGATGTAACATGTAACTGACGTCGTCTGGCAATGTTCAATGAAACTTCGTTTGATGGAAAGCGCTACTTGAAAATGATTGCGATCTATTATCAAGACTTAAAATGAGACTTGCCTTTGCGCTTGCGGCGAAAGATTAATATTATCAAACAACTTTTTGAGACCAAAAGTCGGCAAATTTTTGCCACAACTCATGGCTATCAAAGTCGTCGCTTCGTTCGAGCTTAAGTTTCGCATCATACATTGTTTCTAAAGACTTTTGTTTGGAAATGTCTTTAACTATGTTTCCCGTCTAAAAATGTTTTCTTGTTCCATCTCTGACCACCGGTTTACCTCATACCGTTTTGAAGATTGAATTAGTGAAAAGATCAAAGAATGATCAACATTGCCCTTAGGGAACGTTCAAATATTACGTAACGCTTTTTTTCCAAATTTTTGACCCCCCCCTCCCCATGTAACGCCAACGTAACGCTTTTTTCAATCCCCCCTCCGCCATGTAACGCTTTTTCACTGCAAATTCAGCACAAAAAACTACCATTCCGTAGCCTACTCGAAAGCGTTACGTAACGTTTTGCTTGAACCCCCTCCCCCTCGAAGGCGTTACGTAATATTTGAACGTTCCCTTACCGAACAATCTCAAAAAGTTGGCATGTTTTCAAAAACATTTTCTCAAGGGAAACTACACTATCAGTAGGCTAAGCTAAATATTACTAAGGGAACGTTCAAATATTACGTAACGCTTTTTTTCCGAATTTTTGACCCCCCCCCCCTCCCCCATGTAACGCCAACGTAACGCTTTTTTCAATCCCCCCCTCTCCCATGTAACGCTTTTTCACTACAAATTCAGCACAAAAAACTACCATTCCGTACTCGAAAGCGTTGCGTAACGTTTTGCTTGAACCCCCTCCCCCCCGATGTGACGCTAACGTAACGCTTTGCATAAACCCCCCTCCCCCTCGAAGGCGTTACGTAATATTTGAACGTTCCCTAAGAGGTAGTTTTCCACCAAAAAGTTGTCTCGACAAATATCCAGAATGGAATTAAGCCTACCGTATTCAAAATAGGTTTGTCAAACTCATTTTGCTGACTTGTGACATTTCTTGCTCACTTTCACCATTTACCAACTTCAGTCGGATTGGTTTTTGAATATTTATCCTCGGACTGACAAAGCCTTGATTAAGTAATGGTTATTCGTGGTAGTTTCGCATACTTGTGGAGGCTCTTGACACAGGGCCGGTTACCGAGATTGGCAGTTTTCCGATTGTTACCAGGGAATTCCACTCACTAGGTGCAGCTGAATGCAGAGCAGTCCTGCAATGCGTTGATCAAGCGCACACCCCGAGACTCAAACTTGCGCCGCGTGACTTTGAGCCGGGCAAGTAACCACTGAGCTAACGGGGCGGACAGCCGCTTGCTGAAATGTTCTCAGTTCACTTCTAACTTGCAGAAGACTCATGATCGAGTGTGTCGTAGCCCAGGGATGGAGGAAGCACGTGGGCCTGGGCCCACCTACTTTATTTTCTGGGTGGGCCTGGCCCACCCACTTTTGAAAGCCAAATTTCTTTGAAAAGGTAGTGAAAACAGTAATTTAAAGAAGGATTTCCAAAAAAAAGCTCTTCACTCATTTGATACACACTAGTTTGATTACACAGGCCAACAAAACAATTTTGACACAAAAGGTGAGAGTCATTTCAGGGCCCTGATTCCAAAAATGCACTTAGTTTCTTCGAATTATCGAAACTACCAGGAATTGAATTTCGAACCAAGATTACATTCTTCCATAACAAAGATAAAATTTTAAGCAGCTACTTTATTGATACGGTATAAATGGCCTTCGTACCTTGTCTACCATAATATAGAATTGCGTTTGTTCATCGATGGCTTTGTTTTGCTTATTCGTCTAGTTTGTTAAGCAAAACAATGTATGTATTTTATTTGTACTTAGTAGCTTAGTAAGTCTGATATTGTTGAAGTCAACAAATATACAGTATTAAGGTGATTGATTTCAAATGGCGTTTATACAACTCAGAAATGTGCCTAGGATTACTTTCAGTTTTGTCTATATAATAAACGACACGATGTTAAATCTATAAAGGCTCAAAATTGCAAAAAAATGTTTTTGCTGTAGGCAATCTTAAAAACTAGGGCCAATTCGAAAAAAAAGTGCATTTTCGGAATCAGGGGCCTCGAAATACCCTAAAATGACTCTCACATGCCGTGCCTTCAAAAAAAAAAATTTTGTTTGCCTGTGTTATCTTTGATAGCTCAATGATGAAATCTAATCTTCAAACTTTTCTGTTGAGCCCACTGTTGATGGGAAGCACGTGTGGGTGTGGTAATCTATAAATCAATCTAATTGTTCTCCAAGGTTAAAACAATGATATCATTACATACTATGCAGTGCATGCTCGTCGGCCTACTTTGTAATGCTGCAGATTATTTCTCCCAGGTTGGTATTATAACTGTGTGTGTATATTGCCTTTTTATTTGTGTGTACATCGCCATATTTTGTACAGCGCTATAGAGCAATTTAACAATTTTGTAATTTATTTGGCCAAATCGGACCCAAAAATGGAAATTTTTCGCTGGTTGGCATAAAAGGCAATCATGAAAACACAATGTATAAGCGATTTGAAGTATTGGGAATGCAGCAATGTCATGGGGGGTCTGGGGGGCGAAGCCCCCCAGAAGTTTGATTAACTTTGACTGCTACGCCTTTGGGCCCACCTACTTTTAAAATGGTTCCTCCATCCCTGTCGTAGCCTATATACACGATTGCCAGATGTTTTCAAAATTTCCAGCCCAATTGTCACAAGTAGGCTAATGAAGCAAGCCCAAAATCAAAAAAAACTTGGTGAAATGAAACGACACCGAACGCGACTGCTAAAACTTTCTCACAACTCAAAATAAAACTAGTCCAATTCCGTGGGAAAACCGCGGAACTGGTCTTATAACCTGCTGGTTGTTGCGGACAGCGTCACATTAAACCTGTTTTCAGTGCAAAAACTTCCTCCAAGACAAATACAACAAATGTACGTAACTATTCAATAATTTTTTTACAACCAAGCATGCTTAAGTTGTGCAAACATTGCATTAGTTGCGACTAGAAAAGTAACAGTAAAACCGGAGACAAATTAAAGGATTTACACGTTGAAAAGAAAGCTTACTATTAAGAGGCATCGTTTTCCTCGATCCAGCATTAACATGCTCATGAAGGTCAAGTTGTCAAACATACAGTAGAGTTCTCATCGAAGCAAATTTTATGTAACAGAACTGTAGTCGGTTAGAAGAGCATTGGCAACACATAGGACCAAACATGAAGTGTTTCATTGCCAGTAGAAACGCAGAAATGGCTGCTCTCAAAAAAATAATTCTGAGTGAATTTTTAAAATTACCAAAAAAAAACACGAGCCACAGGTACGGAGAAGCTACCCAACGCAATGAAATGATAAGTTACGTTGAATCTTTTTCGGTTTTGCGCAACAATAAGCCAGAGAAAGACTGAAACAAACTTCTGTAGAGGATTCACCGAACAAAAACGAGACAAAATTTAATGATTAACGAAATATGAAGATTGGTCAGGTCTAGCCGGGTACGACCTCCTCCGCAACATCCTGATCTTAGGATTTGAAGCAGCGCTTCTCTTGGCTACGTATTTTTCATCCAAAGCTTCATGCCACTTCCTCTTAACCTAAAACAAGATGGAAATTACTCCTCAATAAAAAGCTTTTGAAAGCACACAAAAAACATGTTCAGCTGTTCACCCCATAGGAAATCGATAGTATTTGTTAACTTTTTGTTAAGTATCATAAAATATTTCAAAAATTAACGTTCATTCAGCATCAAAACATGTTAAATATCCAAATAATGACCGGTAGAAATGCTCACCCTTTTACTTTTGATTTCTTCGGCTTGACTTCTACTCCAGCTGATGGAGCAGGATGGGATGAAGAGGCTCGAGAGTCCACGACAAGATCCAGATCATGTCCGCTCGCTTTCTTAATGGTGCTCTTGATATTCTCAACCTGGATTTGTAGCAAAGTATTAGTTTGCAAACACAACGTAAAAACAGCTTCGCTTAGCTTAAGCCTAGCAACTTTAATATTTCTTAAGGATGAACAATAAAGTCTTTGTAATGTAGCATCATGTGATTACATTTCATCGACTTTTACCTTCCAAGTTTTGAATTATCACAGACTCAACAGATAAAGACTTCTGTAAAAGAAAATGGGAGATGAGTAAAAGATATAGCTTGAAAGTGAAAGAAAATCAAGTAAAATCAACTCCAACAACCAGAAAGCAAAGGGGCTGAAAGACTTGCAGTTAGACTTGAAAGACTTGCATAAACTCCAGTTATGACAACATTGAGTAACAACTTTCCTGTTAGTATTTACCTCAGTGTTAATTTGAGTTTTCTTTGAAGCATCTTCACTAAGGTAAGCATTGGCAACAACCACTTGTGTCTGGATGCTTTGTAGCATAGATTCACAACTATTGCACCTGTAACGGATGTAAAAAAAATGAATGAGTGTTTAACAGAACAACAATATTGTGCTAGAGCATGTAGAGATTAAAGAACAGTTTAGAATGTCGATACTTTACTAGAAACAGTTTTAACATTAGAATTTTGTTAGGTAGTAGGAAAACTGGTACCGGTGGGACATTTTTACTTGCAAGAAATTATTAATTTGCAGCACTCTCAAGCCACTATTATAGATTAAAAGCTTTGCATTTTTAGGGCAAGGATAATAAAATAATATGAAACAGTGCGAGCAAAAGTTTAAACGCTTGAGCAGTGCTTAACATAGTTATGACAATCAGTATATATACTAACATGGTTTAAAAAGCAACAAAGGTCAGGCCTCGAAATTCCGGCGGTCATGGCGGACATGCAGAGGCGTAGCTAGGGAATGTGCCGCCCAGGGCGGATTCAGATTTTGCCGCCCCTTCAAGAAAAAGCATGTGAAAATGAATTTTTTTTATTTGACTTAAAGTGTAATTATTGTATGTTTTGAACCAGTAGCGTAGCCAGTAATTTTGAAAGAGGGGGTTTTAAGGGCCGGCGGGCGAAGCCCGACGGCGTCCTCGCCAAAGACGACACCCAGCGGCGGGGGACTGGGGGGCCTCCCCCAGAAAATTTTGAAAAATTACTTTGGATTTGGTGCATTCTGAGAGCATTTTCAACAAAAATGTGGGTATAAATCCCCTAGTATAAATATTCCTGTAAAATGGTGCTGTCCGGTGGCATAGCAAAAGGATAAGATCATGTTTGCTTGGGAATTTTTCGGTAACTTAATAAAGCTACGTCTCTATGTTTTCTTGTTGCTAATTCCTGGCTGAGATATTTGAATGTTTGGTATTGGCAAAACTCGCTCTTTTAATGGAGTTTCGTTTAAAATTAGGCAAACTTTGTTTTAGAGACATAGAGACTAAAAGCATCATTCTCAATATCGTGACGTCACACGCGTGCCAAAGGGGGTTGTAACCCCCAAACCCCTCCTCCCCCTTGGCTACGCCACTGTTTTGAACGTTGCCATTCTGTTTGCTTTTATTTTCCGTGCACTTTTGCATTATCAACAAAAAAACAAAACGTCCTGTCTGAAAGTGCCGCCCCCCAGACGTGCCGCCCGGGCCTTTTCGGCAGGATATGTATTCTAATTTTAACAATGAGGATTATTGCGTTACATTGATCGTTTGTTAAAAAGAAACGTCACAGAGAAGCAAGTCTCAGCTGGGTTCCGCACGTGCTTAGGCGAATGTGGCAACCTTATTCATGCTGATACTGATAGAAATAGAATTTCTGCACATAAGGGAGAGTGTTAGACTAACACTATTGTGTTAGTTAGTTAACACTAACACTATTGAGTCACTAATGCGCATTTGTCTGGACAGTCCTGACATGGAGATTTACGACCCCGGCAGTAATCGCTTGGCACAACGATTCTATAACGCGAAAACCACGGAATAAGTGATCGTAGTTGCTTTTATAATATGGAAATTTGGATTGTTGTTTTTAATTGTGTTTATTGCGTCATTACACGACTGTCATTAACGCACTGATTTATTTGCAAGCAATCTGCTCCAGTATTCTTCAGAGTCGGTTAATTAAGCTATTAACTATTGCAGAGTTATTCTGTTGTAGAAAATCTTCTTCTACAAACACGACTACACAATACTGTAGTGTGATTTTGTACAAAATCTACATGCAAAAATTATGTCCGGTTGAGATATTAAATGTCCGCTGAAAGAGCCAGTCTGGTAGGACATGCTTGACCACCGGAAAAAAGTACAAATTTCGAGGCCTGATATCAAATATACGACTTAGTGCATCTTTGCTATGTACAATACATGTGGCTTAAATAACATGATATGCGTTCTTTGGTGCAAACTAACCTGAACTATCACAAGATGGATAAGGTGATAATTTGCTTTAATCACTACTTAATTACAATTATGTATCTTGTGATAGTTCAGCTTAGTTTGCACCAGAAGAACGTATATCATGCTATTTAACTAAATGCCTGGTAAACAGCCTCAGTAAATTTTTGTACGTGTAGCTTGTTGCTACTACTCGTTATTATATTTCAACACTGCAGTTGGCTGTGTGAGCAAGGTATGAACAAAACTAATTTCGACTCAGTTACGAAACAAGATTGACACTTGACAATTGCATCTACTGAGCATCACAAACAACATGTGTCAAACCCAACAAGCACTCAACATTCACAGGCGATGTTGCAAGCTATGCAACAACATGAGAACATACCAGTGAGAAATAGGATGCTTTTAAGCGTGGTACTTGACCGATTTAAAAAAATTAAACGTATCTGCGGCCAAGTAAGTTTTATTCTTCATGTCTGATATAACCGAAGTTTAATGTTGCTCGCCAAACCTTTGAATTAATCACCTACCATGATGATAAAGTATTAGTAATGTAGGTCATGTCATCAGGGGTTAAATCTCGTCCAATCGTCCAGTCAACTTCTAATCTACACAAATACAATAAACGAAAGTTTATTTGTGTGGTGTCTGTCTATATTTCGATACGACATACTTCAAAACAGAACAAGTATTTTGAATCAAGCGCCCTTCGCTTTCCGTTGGTGACTAGAAAATGTTTTGTTAAAATTTAAAGAATGTTTAACATTGCTTAAGAATGTACTGATTAACATCAAGAAGTCATTCATTTTTAGCCTAAATAAGTATTTCACTTTAAAATTAGACGTTATACTTAAATTTGCGGATTTAAACATTAGTGTAGGTGAGATCACATAAAACATACTCACAAAAGTGTATCACATTAAAACTACACAAATATTATGCAATATCACTCAAAAATACTAAAGCCGTGCCACAAAGCTCTCGCATAAAACAATGGATCAATGACAAATCGGAGACGCCGTTTTGGACATTGTTCCCGAGCTTTAAATCCCGTTTTGGGTACATCTGTTTATTTAGAGATGTTATATGGATTATTTAGATCGAAATATTAGTATTTTCGGTCATGGATCAACTAAAACGTTTCTGAAAATTATGTGATGCAGTATTCTGAAGCTTTTTTTTATAGATTAGAGCTTGAAATGAGATGAATCTTTACATTGTTGCATTAACAATTAAGCATTATGTGCGCATGCTCTTAGGACACAATAAAGGTTAGCTAAGTCTTTGTCAGTCTGTCCTTTTTGCCTGTATTGGCTCCATGACTATATTGGCTCTATTAACTATCCAAGAAGCAAGTTTAAGTGTCTCATTAACAATAAATTGTGTCTTCAGTCGTTTTTCCTTTAGTTCAGTTATTTTCATTGTTACTTTGCTGAAAGACTTTGCCGATCTCATAATACTTGTACCCTGAAAAAGAATGAGAAGCACCGTTCTACGGTGTGAAGCCGACATACAGTATATATATATAATATACTGGTAAAAAATACTGCTCATTTGTAATTATCTAATGTATAATCGAGCTGCAATGTTTACTCGCAAGATGACAGATAATGTGCTACGCATACGGTACCTAAGTGATCCCTGCAATTTCTATAAACCAATAAATAGAAGCAGCATCGAAACGGAAGTTTCGATAACAAGTCACCGAAACAGTCGTCTCCAAGCTATCTCTGAAACGGCGACATCGAATCTGATCACTCCTTATAGCAACGTATGATGGACTGGACTGATATAATAAAAGTAGGCTAACTCAGGCAATTTCGATAACTTAAAGAGAATTTATATAAAGCTTTAGTGCCGCGCAGTATCGTAAATGCGGCTTCCTCAACCTCAATACCTTATGCAAATAGAAGCTTTTCATTTAACTAAGACTACTGTAAGTTACTGAGGATGCCACCTTCACGACACCGAAAGCTTGTTTGAAAAATATTTTACAGGTTGATTTTATTGAATTGTTCGGTTGCATCCTAAATTCATGGATTTTTGTATAACTTATTATAACATGGAGATTGGAGAATCCCAAACAGTGGTTGAGAAATATTATTGTTTAGTTGTTTAGTACCGTATGTTTACGTTATAGTTAATAGCATATACTGTAAGGATTCACAGTTTTGTTTTTGTGGAGAATTAAAGATAACCTTGCACAAATTTTTGCAAGGAGGAATAATATGATATAATATTGTGTATGTACCTTGAATTTTTCTGGTCCAACCTTCCTCGAATAATGTCAGCGTAAATAGCAGATATGAGCAGATCTTCTAATTCTCGTATATTATTGACATCTAATTCTTGCAAAAGAGTCTTGTAAGAAATATACTGAAAAATGAGTATTTATGACGAGTTTGAGCATTTCCAAAAATGAGCTTAACATCATCTTTATTATTCTAAATGTAAAATAACCAGATATTTAAATTAGAACCAACCAGAAATAACTGAAGTCGAAACAAGAGTAACAGAATTGCATTTAAACCACATCACTTTCATATTCATATATTGGCATACAGAAAAAAGAAAAATTAAAAAAGGTGATGCATTAAAGATGGATTCAACAAATGGAAAAACAAGGACCTCAATTTTCATGTCTCACCCTTCAAGGGCATATGTTGTCAAAACACAACCACATGCACACAATGAGTAAAAAACTGACAACAATTGAGCAGCTTTTAGTGTTGGACAAAGTACAAACGCAAGACTAGTTAGCCAACAACAGAGTTAAAGATCGTTTTCAATGATTTCCATTTTCCAAAGGAGAACACTGTAGTAGAACATAGTGTCATTCGTGATTCTTTGAAAAATGAATGTAAACACATCAATGAATCGAATGTATGGACAAAGACAATGCCAAGCTGTAAGAAAATGCAGGTGATGTAAATTTAAGTTTACCTTTGAACTTGCGGAAAGAGCAACAATTGTCAAACACTTCAACTTCTTAGACATAGCTGGGGTCAAGGAAGGGAGACATGAGGCTTGTGTGACAAAATCACGAAACGTCCCATAAGCAAAGATTCTTAAAAGCTTGATATACTTGCAATCTTCAGGATCTTCGGTCTGAAAGCAGAGATTCAAAAATAGCAGTTTTGCTATGTTTTCTTTTCTTCTAAGAAAACACCAGTTTATAATTAGGCTAATTGTAGGAGTGGGCTATACATGGGTCAAAAATACTTTTTTTGTTATTTTTCACTGGGGACAGTTTTTTTCTATTCCATTTAACCTATCTCAAGATAAAATGACAAAATTTTTGATCTTGTATCCAAGAAAAAAGTGTGCAGAGCAAAAATCCAAAATGGCCGCTATTTTCCATCAAAAATCACATTTTTAGCCATAACTTCACTATTTTTGGGTTGTTTTCACTGATTCTGGTGTCCAACCCTATGTTTATGGGATCAGGCAATCTGTTAGTGCACATGGGAAAAGTCACTGACAATTGGAGGTTGACTTAATACTAATTTATCGATTTTTCACCTTTATTGGGTTATTTCTTTAAACAAACTTTCAATTTCAGGGGCATTGTTTAAAATGTAACATGATTTTCTCTGAGAAAAGACCGAAGTTCCTGAAACTGTCACATGGACAATCTGTTGCTCCATAGTGTCCTGAATGTCATCAGTACCAGGTGGTCGTTGCCAAGTTTCATCTCCTGTGCCAGCACACGTCAGAAGTTCCACCCCCATTATCGTCACACTTGAGGTAAAACCCAACGTACCATCTTTTGTTTTTTCTCCCACATCCTATATGACGGCAAGTGATTGGTTTGGCTGGAACACCAGACCTTCCATATCCTGACTCTCGGCCTCTTTAGCTCCTGTAAGTGTTTGCACTATTTCCTCTTCACAAGGGAAGACCACTGCTTTCTCAACTTGGAAATCATCTCCAAGGAGTACAGTGAGATTCTCAATCATCTCCTCTTGGGATACCTTGTTGACCTGGTAAATATCTCGCGGACATCTGCATCATGTTGGTAGGAGACTCTCTGATATTGGATTTCTTGCCTGAAGAATGTCTTTAGCTCAGGTGACTTTTTTAGAAACAAGAGTGTTTACTTCACGGACAGATGTAAAAGGCCCCCCATGTTTTTACATTTCACAAGGAGTTGGTCAATAAAATCACTGGCTGTCACTTTCTTTTGTAAATTCTCTTTCAATTTTTGCTTTTTCTTCTCTTTCTGCTTGTTGCTTTCTGATAGCATAAGGTCATCTTTGATCCTCTTTGTCTTGAACATTCTGTTTGAGTGTTTGGCCGATTGTGAAGCAAGATAACCAAACTTGGCCAAGTACCTCTCTGCATTCAAGTTGTTTGTCGGCAGGTTTTTTTGTTTGTCTGATACCAGTGTATGGAGAGGAGTTGCTCGAGCAGCATTAAGATCAACATCTCAATACTCAAGCTTGCACTGCAGTTCCAGCCTGGATGCACATCTCTCCAAGAAGAAGATGATCAAGATCGCTTTGTGGAGCATTGTCTTCCACTTTCACATGTGTCCATTCTACATGGTAGTCCCGAAGGGTGTGTGTCTTTTTTCAGCAAGGTCACTGCAGAGCTGAGGAAGGATGTCAATTACCAAATCCTGGTTTGCTTGTTCTACACGGTTAAGGAAGGGCGTGGTCACTCGGCATGTAAAATTTGCAAGTGCTTTGAATCCAGCTAAGATGAAATCATTCTCAAGGTAAATTTTACAAGCTTCAACAAGATTATTTAGCGGTGTCTTGGCAAGTAACTGCTTCATGTATGGAATGCAATCATAGACTGCATCTACCTGATATCCAAGTCGGGTAAAACGTCGCTCTTTGTAAAGGCTAAACGACTTATATACTCCAGCTTCCTCTAAAATCACACCAAACTTTTCTGTTGAAGATGCTGTCTTGCGCTTGCCATCACCCTCATGGGTTATGAGCTTTAAAAGAACTGCCAGAGCAGTTTCAACCACAGATTTGTTTTGCCAGAGGTAGGCCTGCAATGCTGGCTCTCTCTTTACAATGAGTTTACAAAGACCAATTTTGTTTTCGAGAGCAGCCATAGCTGTTTTGTAAGATTGTCTGTATCAAACCGTTCATATGTATGGGACTTACGAAGAAAATCATATGGCACATGCTTTGATGCAAGTTGTTCTGCAACCCCTATCTCAATCTTGAGATTTTTGCTTGTGGCATCTGTCATGAGGGCATCAATCTGCTCCCATAGACATACTGCAGTTCAGCGAAGGTCATTGGCAGCTACCTATAGTAGGGTGGAGTGAAAATTTTTTTTTCTCTCATATCAATGAAGAGGGGTGTTAAAAAGGTGTCATAAGGTCTAATATTGACTTTAAAATTAATTTTTTGTCGTGGCACCCAAAATTGAGCGTGCCACCCAGCCTCGTGGGTCACGCAAAGGTCAAATCCACAAAAACAGCGTAACTTTTTTATAATGCTCCTAGCATGCTGGGAGTAGGCTTAAAAGTTGCAGAACAGATATGTTCCTATATGCTCTAAAAGAACATTTTGTTCTAAATGCATTTATTGGGCAGATATTCCAAAAAAACGAATTTTTTCAATTTTCAGGGGCAAATTTACCGTCAAAGGCGAAATTGCTTCTTTATCCACACCTACAATCCTACATGAATACATAGGAAACGACTGTTACTTGTCAGAGCTTGTCACACAGCTCACTAGTCAGGCTCTAATGACTTGGTATCCGAGATTGGGATAAGAGAAATCGGCCTTGGGGAGAAGTGTATTAAAATGTATAGTGTTAATAAATGAGTGTTCACTGTTTAGTGTCAATTTAATTAGTTATTTCATGGTTTGACACTGAACACTCATCTGTTCAGTACTTATTTAATATATTTTTCATTCATAGATTGAGACATTATAGACATATTATTAAAGTATTAGGATTGCACAATGTTGACCAGGAAAAAGGGGCATGTAACAAAGATATTGCATAGTGGAGAAGAATTCACCAGCATCAGCGGATTTTTTGATGGATTAAGTGGTATGCTGCCAACTAAGCGAGATATTATCTGCCGTGTGTTAGATGAACAGTTCTATTTGAAACGTGTGGCATCTGAAACTGTTGCTAAGGAGCTTGTTCAATACTGGATTTGGTGCAATGTTTATCCAATTCATCGAACAACAATTGCAGATAAAATCTTCGAAATGATTAAAACGTTCAGTTCATTGGATCGGTACGACAAGAAAAAACGGGGGGCAACATTCAAGAATAAGGAGACTGAATTTGTCAAAGATATTGACAAGCTATTTGATGTATTTTGCCATAATGTAAAACAACGCAGGCTTCTAGGGGAAGAGCACAGATTACGCATGGTTGAGCAAGATTTCAAGTTTTATGAAGACCAAAAAGGTCCAAGAGTTCAAACGTGTCGGCCAATTGTTCAACCACTGACTCCTTCTGATGTAAACTTCCACAACAGATTGCACAGAAGAATAGCTGTCGCAACACACTCCGCTCCATCCGCAAGTTCATCCACTCCATCCGCAAGTTCAGAGAATAATGTGAGTTTGGCAACTGAACCATTATGCTTTTCTGATACCGATTCTTCATGTACAGACGATACTGTTTCAATCGCTTCAATTGCTGACGCTCAATGCTTCAATCACTCAGATCAGAACAGGAAAACCTGGCCAAATTTGGCATTGATGTGTGAACGTTATGAATTATCAGATAGAGCTGGTGCTGCTGTTGCAAATGGTGTGATGAAGGATCTGGGTCTTATCACTGAAACAGATATTTCACAAACTGTTGATCGTAGTAAGCTACGACGTCAACGCACAAAGTATAGAGAAGAAGTAAGAGCACAAGAAGACAAGTTTTTTGAATTGGTGAATGCAGTGTATGTGGATGGAAGAAAAGATGCAACACAAGTAATACTACAAGCTGAAAATGGAAAATATTATAGAAAAATAGAACTGGAAGAACATTATGTAATAATTGGAGAGCCGGGAGAGTTTTACTAAAGCCATGTTACACCGGAAAATGGAAGAGGCCGAACTATTGCTAATGCTATTCATAATGCAGTTGCGGACACTGATTTGGAAGGGAAACTGGCTGTTATAGGGTCAGATGGTACTGCATCCATGACAGGACCATATAATGGGATGATACGAGCACTGGAAGAGCAGCTAGGTAGGCCATTGCAATGGGTAATTTGCTTATTGCACTGTAATGAGTTGCCACTACGTCATGTTTTTATGGCTTTGGATGGAACATCAAAAAGCCCGGATACCTTTTCTGGAAAAATTGGAAAGGAGTTAAATGGAAGTGTATCTGATTGGCCAGTTATTAAGTTTAAGCCCATTTTAAACCAAAATTTTCCATTGCTCACAAATGAAATTGTTGATAATCTCAGCACTGATCAGCATTATGCCTACAAAATATGTTGGGCGGTTATTATCGGGCATGTGGACTATGATTTGGAACTTCTGGAAATTGGGCAAATATTTCACTCTCGGTGGTTGACTCTCGCTTGCAGAATAATGCGATATTGTGTCTCAGTCGAAAAGCCATCTGCAATACTTCAGTTATTGACTGAATTTTGCATAAAAGTATATTTCCCAACATGGTTTCAAATTAAGCGAGAGAATCGAATTACAAGTGGTGCAACAAATCTGTTTGGCCTCGTTCAAAGGATCGTTAAATTTCCAAACAAGAGAGTCAGGGACATTTCACTGAAGGTTGTGCAAAGAAATGCATTTTTTGCTCATCCTGAAAACATACTGTTAAGCATGCTAGCAGATGGAAATGAAGATGTGAGGAAGATGGCTGTTAACAAGATTCTATCAATTAGAGGTTGTTTATCAAATTACACAATTGAAAATATGGATATGGGTGATTTTGAAGGTGGATTTGTTGATCAATCAGATGGTAAAGACGAATCAAGCAACGATAATGTTGATGTGCGGCGATTCTTGGTGCCAAAACTAAACTTTAAAGCAAAGGAATATTTTAAAATGGTCAATTTAAACGTGGCTGACATCTCTGAACCTCCGTCAATCACACACTTGAATAATGTTCAGCTTGAAGAAGTATCATCCACTCCATTGTGTCATCCATGTCATGGTCAAGCTGTTGAAAGGCACATTAAACTTGTTACCCAGGCATCGTCTTCAGTTGCTGGCTATGAAAGACGGGACGGATTGATCAGGCAAAAACTTAACTCTCGGTGTTTAATGAAACGCTTCGACACCAAGAAACATTTCGCTTCTTAATGGACTAATATTATCATGATTTAAAGACCTAGGCTACTATTCTTGAAACACTTTTTATGGCTTTATTGTACAATTGTTTTATATGCATGTATTTCCTTGAAGCTGGCTAAACTGTTGCTTTAAATTAAACTTCCTGCAGATTGAACAATTATTCGATTGTGGACTGGGGATGGTGGCAGGTCAGTCGAATTGTGGCTTAGCTATGCATTGATTGTGCATTTTCTATTTTTATTTAAATACCTAGATATGTGCTCTTCTAAATCAATCAATATTTCTAAGTAACTCTCTGTAATATTGATGAATGTATAACAATATCAAATTAAAAGATAGTATTCGCTTGCTTCATTAAGTCCGCTACAATATGCTAATGCTAAGGGGTATGGTATAGTAGGCATACCTATCAACAAACTAGGTAACCAACCATAACCATTCAATTAAAATAGCCAAAAACCCATCTGTCCAAATGTGGAGACTCAATAATAACACCCAAAATAAATCAACAAAATGTAGTAAAAAAATGTATTTAAGCATCAAATAAATGCAATTTCATCTAAATTTGCCCCCGAAAATGGAAAAAATATGTTTTATTGGAATATCTGCTCAATAGATGCATTTAGAACAAAATGTTCTTTTAGAGCATAAGAACATAGCTGTTCTGCAACTTTTAAGCCTACTCCCAGCTTTCTAGGAGCATTATAAAAAAGTTACGCTGTTTTTGTGGATTTTGACCTTTGCGTGACCCATGGGGCTAGGTGGCACGCTCGATTTTGGGTGCCACGTCAAAAAAATCATTTTAAAGTCAATATTAGACCTTATGACACCTTTTTAACACCCCTCTTCATTAATATGACAGAAAAAGTTTTTTTCTCTCCACCCTAACCTATAGTCTCTTCATCGTCTCAACATGAAAGGGCAACTATTTGGTTTCTATCTTCAAATGCAAAGAAGAGAAGATGTAGAGAGATCATCTTACACTAAGTGTAATCATCATCACGAAACTTTAAGATCAGAGTAATCATCATCACGAAAATTTAAGATGAGACAGGGCCAATCACCGTCTATTATCCTACGTCTCTGTGTAGTGTCAAAGTGTAGAGTTACTTTTGTTGTGGGCTTCTTATTTACAAAGGCATTTGCACCTGCTACTTTCTGACAGAGTGCCTTTTTATGTTTGAATTTGTTTATAGATTTACCTGAAAGCAGGACAATTTCATACAGTTTAAAGTCTGTTGATGATCGAAATAAAAACAACAAAATAAGTTTTAAAAAGTGGGTAATTTTGTCAAACTATATCATAACTCTACACATAAAAGATATAGCATACTTATTATTGCTTAAACAGATTGCCTGACCCCACAAACATAGGGTAAGACACCACAACCAGGTAAAAATACCCCAAAATGACCAAGTTATAGCTAAAAACGTAATTTTTCGGAAAAATGGCAGCCATTTTGAATTTTTGCCCTGCACACTTTTTTCTTGGAACTCAGATCAAAAATTTTGTCACTTTATGTTGAGATAGGCTAAATAGAACACAAAAAAACTGTCCCTAAAGCAAAACAAAAAATTGCCCATTTATAGCCCACTGCTACTAATTGATGGATTTATTTATTTGTGTACGAGTAATTAATTTTCAAAAACGGCAATTTTGAAGAGTTTACTATAGTATATACATTACGACAAACATTACATAAATTGTTATTCGCTTTTGAAACAATACATTATCTGGACTTGCTGAAAACGGCAAAATCAAAGTCATAACCTTATCATTGACATTATCCATACAAAATACATGGTTTTAAATTCACTTTGCGTGTTTCAAGAGACCTTATCTCATTAAGTATCCAAAGTGGTAGATAAAATGTGAATACAATGCAGATGGATCCCTCGTGCTTACTTCTGTAATACATGGAAGTTCCAGAAATTCACCAAAGACATAAACTCCGTTGGCTTCTAAAATTTGAGTTATAAGGGCTCTTAAAGATGATCCTCGAACTGATTTTCCCAAAATTAAAAATTGTTCTAAATGTTGATTTGCAGTTGCATAAGAAGGATTTATAGGATTTTCTATGTCAGTTTCCATACTCTTACAAATTAATAGAATTTATTCTACACTGGCATGCAACCTAAAACAAAGAAAAACCTTACACACAAAGTGATCTAACAATCCTACAGTAATAATTTATTTTACATTTAATGTAAAAAAATGCTCAGGAAAAGCCTCTCCACAAACCATGACTCTGCAGTTTCATGTATCACTTAAAAACATGTCCTCAAGACTAGACCACCCTGACCCATTGGATCAAATCATTCTACTACAAACAGGAGTTGACTACTTTAACTTCATTATGCATATAATTTGGCTCCCTCAGCCGGATGTGAATGAAATACAGAAAGAAACTGCTGAAAATTTCATTCTTGTTTGCCTTATCTACAATGAAATAAGTGGGGTAGGCTATTGGTGTAGTCACTTTGACATAAGCTACATTAACTTTTACACTAAACTCTGTGGAGTTTGCCAGGTTTGTAACATTTAAAACAGGGTTACCAAATCCAAATTTCAAAAAATGTCGAATGTAACCTAACTAAAAATTGCCAAATCAGAAAAAAAATCACAAATGTTATTTTAAGGATTCAATCAACAAATTAGTGTCATTGTGAGAACATAATATGGGGTTTGATGCCCTTTCTCTCATTGCAAAAATAACATGTAACCTATGTACTAGAAGGAGCAATCTACCTGACAAAAAACACAAGCCTGGTCATCATATACTTATATCATACTCACTACAAAACAGTGAGCATTGTGTTTTAATTTGTCCATATAACTTTAATGTAGGCTTATGCTTATTTCATAATAAGAACAGTTTTAACTGCCTCCCGCACTCCCCAGCCCAGTGGTTCACGGTTGTTTAGGCCTTTAGGTGAATAGTTATTTGAAAAGAAAAAGATGAAAATATTGATAAAAAAGCTCAAGTTTCAATTGTTTAAAATGTTCATCACGCAATGCTATGTTAACCACTGTCCACACCCCAACTGAAGGGCTCACCCAATTTTTACTTTGTCCAGCTTTTTTCTGCTATTTGAAATGAATGCTGCTGCAAAAGCTTGATATTTAATAGCTTGCATCAGTAGAGTTTTGTATTGTCGGTCATCATTTGTGTACAAGTTTACAAGGCATACTTCATCTCATCTTTCTACTTTTTTGTGAGATAGGGTATGTAATTTATTAAGTATAGTAGTGTTGGGAATATTTTCATGAATAACAATTGCAATTTTACCTCTTTTGAAATTTACTGACCAATAGGGGGGTCCTTAAATTTTATTTTTGAAAATTGAATGGATTATCCCTGATTATTGTTACATATGATAAAAAAAACACCTACAAAAAAATTTCATCTGAATGGAACAAATTTAGAACATGCGCACATTAAAAATCTGGAAAATCCAAGAAATTTGACAATTTTCATGATTTTTTTCAGAAAACATTTTAATGCCAGAAATGGATAATAAATGCTCAAACACAACTTTATATGACAGATGAAAGGTCTTAAACACTATTTAAACTTATTTTGGGATCACTGGTTAATGATATGAGCTTGCTGGCGGACTTTGAAAATCATGAAAAATTCAAGGAATTTGGCGATTTTTATGAATTTTTTGAAGTTATTTTAATGGCACAAGCTAACAGCAATAGGCTCAAATGCAAATTTATATGACATAAATTTTATTATTTCCGCAGGAAAAGGTGTATATACTTTAAGCATTAGCAAATTGTATTGAATTCTTCAAATTTATGACTTCAAAGACAGTTGGACGTCATCAAGATGAGATATGGTCATAAGCAACTACAAACGTTGTCTCACTGGGGCGAAGCTGCCATCAAAAAGAGAAGTTCTGCAAGTTTATTTCTACTTGCATTGTGTGAAAAAAAAGAAGTTTAGAGAGAGTTCCTCTGCACTATCTGACATGGTATTAGATTTCTGGAAAAGAGTAAAAATTCCTTGTGAATTGAAATAAATTTGATTGTTACTATTGAAAAACTTGTGAACAACTGGCAGAAAATGAAAAAAATAAAGAAAACAAAGCAAAACGTTCAAATACTGCAAAAAACAAGGAAACTAAATTTTCTGAAGACTTGGACAGATTGTTTGATATAGCACATCCAAATGCTTTGGAACTAATGCAAATTCAAGAAGACCGTGAGTTTATAATTGCTCAAAGAGAGAAAGGGCAAAGAGGTACCATGGCTGAAAAAGATATTACTTTGGCCCGTACAGAAGAAAGACCGAGTAAGTGCAGAAAAGCAGAATCAAACAGGACATTTAGAACATATCAGAGACGAGCGGGTGAGGCTTTATCAGTGAGTATCATCATGGCATCTACCGAATCTAAACCTGAAAGTGATACAACTTTCACTTCTAATTCGTAACTGAAATCGGATCATTTGTCCTCACCTAAACAAAAGAGAGCACAAGTGTCTCTTATAACCCCAACAATGGCTGCTACTTTAGATCGCACGAAAGTGAGTGATCGCTCTGCTACATTATGTGCTTGCTGAAACAGCAAAGAGCCTTGGATATGAAATAGACAACTTCACCATCAACAAGTCTTCAATACGGCGAGATAGAATAGAATGGAGGGAGAGTATGAAAAGTTTTCTCCTCATGTGCTATTGACAATCCATTGGGATAGAAAACTTCTGTGCAATATGACAGGTAAAGACACTGTGGACAGACTGCCAGTTGTTGTAACAGGATTAAATACTGAACAAATGCTACCATAGTGGAACTAGCAGCAAGCTTTGATTAACAACCATGCTTAATTGGCATATCGGGTTTGATCTATTCCTCTTAATTTTCTACTTTGAATGGCATGTGTCATCCTCATATTAAGAGCAAGTTTTAACCCTAAACCCTAGCTCTTTTAAAAAGTTTGCGGAAACTGCAATCAGCGACTTCGGCTTTTTTAATTTTTTCTATTAATCTTTTCCTAACCCTGAACCATAACCCTTTTTAAATGTTTGCGCAAATTGTGGAAAAGACGGAAACTGTGATCAGCGACTTAGGCTTTGTTCTATCTTTACTATCGATCTTTTCAGTTTGTTTGTTTGTGGAAACTTCGAACAGCAACGTCAGCTTTTTTTAATTTTTTCTCTCGATTTTTTCAGGGTACGAACTGAAGGTACGAACTGTTCAGGGTACGAACTAAGTTGCACCCTTCCAGGTTGACACTATTTACCTTTTTCAGGACATTGCAAAAAAACAAGCATATGCTTTGTTCCACGATTAACAAGTGCATCATAAATCCGTTTTGCACCTTTAACGTTGTCAGTCTTACATTGAGACTGAAAATACAAAACCAGCGCTTCCCACGGGTGCATCCTAGTTCGTACCTTGAACCATTCGTACAGTCAGTTCGTACCCTGAAAAGATCGAGAAAAAAATTTAAAAAAGCCGAAGTCGCTGATCGCAGTTTAATAACACAAAGCCGAAGTCGCTGATCCGAGTTTCCCCAAACAATTTAAAACAAACTCGAGGGTTAGGGTTAGCGGAAACTGCGGTTAGCGGAAACTGCGGAAAAATGTTTGCGGAAACTGCAATCAGCGAGGGTTAGAGCATAGATTACTCTATGGTTAGAGTTAGGGTAAGCGGAAACTGTGGTTAGCGGAAACTGCAATCATCGAGGGTTAAAGCATAGATCGTCGGCAGCAGTGGCCGAGTGGTTAGCGCGTTGGGCTTGCAGTCGAGAGCCTGCATGTTTGACTCCAGCCATCCGCACTTGCTGTTGTTTCTCTGGGCAAGAAACTTTACCATAATTGCCTCTACCCAGTGATCGATTTCGAGTAATGAGTAGTACCAAATTTAAGTCATAAGTAGAGTAGACAACTGGAAACAGACATTGCCGTCGGCTGCAGCGTGGGTCAGGTGTACGTCAGAAGGCGTACACCGATGCATAGCACTCAAGTCCGCTTTCCCGCAATGCAGGATAAAGATAAACAAACAAATTACTCTATGGTTAGGGTAAAGGTTAGCGGAAACTGCGAAAAAATGTTTGCGGAAACTGCGATCAGCGAGGGTTAGGGTTAGAGCATAGATTACTCTATGGTTAGAATTAGGGTAAGGGTTAACGGAAACTGCGGAAAAAAATTTGCGGAAACTGCAATCAGCGAGGGTTAGGGTTAGAGCATAGATTACTCTATGGTTAGATTTAGCGGAAACTGCGGAAAAATGTTTGCGGAAACTGCGATCAGCGGACTTCGGTTTTGAGCTATTTTTTCTCTCAATCTTTTCAGGGAGGAAATTTTAAAACTCAGATAATATGAAACCAAGGAACTTTCAGAAATAATTAATTAAACTACCATTCAACGTTTTATAGGCAGAGAAAACTTTTTCTCGAACCGTAGAAAATTTCATTATCAGATCACCGCTTCAATGCGTGATGGAAATCTACAGATAAATCTGCATCAGGCATTGCAGAGTGCAAAAAACAGTGTTGCAGAACGCGTTTTCGAATATTAAATTCTCATCAGTGCAACTACGTTTATGAACGCAATAACAACGGTTAAATTTAAACTCAATACAATACATTACAAACATTATAAGGACATATTCTCAGTGTTCAATTGAATATTAATAAATCCAGAGACATCAGAAAATCACTTCCCGCATGCAATTCCAGACCGACATTACTCGCTTAAGGTGTTTTTTGTTAAAACAAACTTAATGTTCAAAGCAAAAAAGCCATCACAATGAACATCTACCGAAGTATACGTGGAAACTGTGATCAGCGACTTCGCCTTTTTTAATTTTTTTTTTCTCCATTTTTTTAAGGTACGAACTGATGGTCCGAACTGTTTATGATACGAACTAGGGACGGTACATTACGGGACGCGCAACTCCGTTGTTCCTTCAACATTAGAAGGGTCAATTGCCAATTTGACATTTTTTTACGCTTTACTGCAGGCTTGCTTTCAACTAAAAACCTTAAATTACTTTAAAACCAAATTAACTCTTCTTATACAACCCATAAAAAGTAAAATATTTTGTAAATTAGAAAAAAACGTAACCTTCTAACAGCGGCGCAACTAGAAAAAATCAAAGGGGGTCGGCAACGAGAGAGAAAACTAACAATTATTTGTAGAAGTGGATATATCACAGTTAGATTGTTAGAATATTAGCCTAGTGTAATTTGACAGCGCAACGATCCAATTCTGTGACGTGCGAAGCGACCGTTTTCGCTCTGTCCACGCTTGCTACTCTCTCAAAAAAGTTTCCCGCGCTTTCGAAAGTAGGCAGCAAATTGTTTGCTCTCCAAGCCCACATTTTAAAAAGTAGTCCACGCAAGCTTAGGGCCTGGATACACGTCAAGATTGTAAAGAAAATTTAATTGCCGTCTTTTTGATACCAAAAATATAAAATTGGTTTAAGAATGTGTGAAGTTGCGACCATACGAAGATTACACATCAGACTAGCCTAAAGCCAGCTGCAGTTTCGTTTTGTGGGTTAATAAGGTTGCATCCTAAGTAGGGATGCCCAAAGTAGAATTTCAAATCCTTAAGATTCGAATCCATCCAGAATCGAATCTAAAAACCGCTTTTTATCGGGTAATTGGATTCGGAAATAATACGGAGAAAGGAAAAAAAATTTTAAAAAAAATTGAAAAAATGCTCCGTCGTCCGCAAAACGCCTGCAAGTCACGTGCATGCCAATCCATTTCTGCATGTGATTAACAGAGGTCCCTTACGCGTGTGTGCGCGCGTGTGTTGTTTTGAGAGAACAAAGGCAAGAAGAAAACGATTGAACCTGAGAATGAGAACTTGTTAAAATGATGGCTTTGCAAAGCTTCTTTTTCATGCCGTTGTAAGCGTAAAGCTGAGCCGGTTTCCCAAGCCATTTTGTTTTTATGACATCATATTGCGTGAATAAATGACGGTCTCTTAATATTTTGTATTGCGGTTTATGCGACTTGAGCATGAAACAAGTTTGGTATGCATAGGACGTAGCTTGAACGGACACACGTTAAGTAGTACGTAAGTCTCAGTCTAGTTAGTCGTCCCTCTTCTTTAAGTTGCAAATCTTAAAGGGGGCTGTCATGCCGACTAGACAGCCCCCTAGTTGCGCCCCTGCCTTCTAGTGTTGCGGATAAGCCAAAAGCGGATGAAGTTTCGCATCCCTATGATCTACAATCCCTAGGTACGAACTAGGTTGCATCTGCTTCCCACTGCTCTAATGTGCTGCTGATGACCTGTTTTCGAGAAAGCCATCATATTTGTGCTAGTTTTGGAATTTTATGTTGAGCTGTATCAGCAACTTTTTGAATCAAAGAAAAGTTACACACCGAAAAACCTAGATTTACCCAAATTTGAAAAAAAAAACTTAAAACCCAGATCTAGGTGGAAAAACCTAGCGCTGACATCTTTGGTTATAGGCCTACTTTAACGCCGGCGCGGCCGGCGCCAACCCCGAGTCAGACTACGCACAACCAATGTTGCCACTCTCTTGTCATGGAAAAGTACCAGATTTGACTGAAAAAACACTAGATTCACAAAAAAAACACTAGTATCATAAATACACAATCATTTACATGCACAATGTATATACAAAAATGACAGCCAATGGCGTTAGTGAGTGTCAAAAGTCCTTAAAATTTCAAAATAGAACTGAATTTCCTTGAAAGAGCCCTGAAGTCATAGCCGTAGGAGAGTAAAATATTTTGGGGGGGGGGCGAACAAAATTTGGCCTTTGCAAATATATTGTCAAGAACGCAATATTACTCACAATCTCTGAGGTAGTGTAGTCTAAGAACGCCACACTCATCAAATGTAAGCCGACAAAATGTAAGCCTAGCCTGGCTACTAGCTTACCATATGGTAGGCTACGCTACGGTACCGTACCTACTTTAGTATATTTTGAACACTTTTCACAGTCATTTGTGTGTATTTTTTAAAGTATTTATGCTAATTCCAAATTATTACAGAAATGAAATAGATACATAATTTCAAACGTTTTCGGCAAAACTTTCTGCCCTCTTCAGGAAAATATCTTAATTCATCTAAACGAAACAAAATTATTCGTGAAATGTTAATAATAAATGACTGAAATTCAATAAAACTGCACTGATCTGCGTACAAGCAACAACTGACGAACAAACACAAAAGGTGGTAGCAATCTGTCATAATTATGCGGGAGTGTGGTCATGAGACAAAATAGTGAGCGGACAACATAACATAAAATAAACGTAAGCTAATACAAATTCAACAAAAAAGATGCCCCTTTAGCGAATAATTGTTTGTTGAGCCGGGGGTTGTGCTGCTTTATTTGGAGTGCCTCATGAATTTTAGTTTCAAACTCTGATTGACAGTTGCGAATTATCTTGAATGAATCTAATGTAAATTTGATGTTGGAACAAATACTGCAGTCATAAATGTGGTCTTTGATTGCACTGTGTTTATTGATGTCTGTTAAATTTAGGTGTTCCATTGCTCTTGTTACCAAGTGTCTTGTGGACATACCTATATATGTCATGTTCGTGTCGCACGAACAAGTGAATTTGTAGACAATGTTGGAACGAAGAGACTGCGAAACGGGAGATTTCAGCGAAAAATATCTACTGATTTTAAAGGTTTTGTACAAAGGAACAATGTCGATATCAAATTTACACTTAAAGAGTTTAGATAGTTTTTTAGCGTATACGAAAGATTCCTTTCCTAGGAAAGGTATGGATATAGAGTTCTGAAAATTTATGACGTCAGTAGTCGGTGAAGATACTGAATTGAAACGTTGTAAAACCTTATCAAAAAACTGCCCGGACACATTGAATTATGCAATTCAAAGTTATTAAGTTGTTATCGATTGTCTGTCTATGGTTTTTAAAAAGTACGGTACCTCTCTACCAAAGCTAGGTACCGTATATTATGCTAATTATATTTCAAATTTGGTCATCATTGGGTGTAACCAAACAAAAAGCTTGCTGTCCACTTTAAAAAGCACTTCAAACACATTGATGCAGCCAAACAAAAAATACTTTGAACACTGTCCAAACTTATGCACACCAACATAGTGGCAAATCACTAAAAAGCAATAGAACAGTAGTTGCAATCGAAAAACACTAGATCCAGTGAAAAACAGAGTTGCCAACCTGTCTTCACCAAAAAAAGCCAGACCTAGTCACAAAAAAGCCAGAAGAAAATAGCTGAAAAAGCCAGTATAGAATAGCTGAAACAGCCAAGAAAAAGCCAATTAGTATTCATTAAACATACACATGTAAAAAGTGCACAACCAAATAGTGTCCCACCAAACTTTGACTTCAGCGACAACGCAGAAACATACCGTAGTTAATGAAAAGACAAGCAACTAGAAAATTTTCTAGTTTCGGCTTCAAAACGACATTTTGTCGGACACTACAACCACATATAAGTTAGAAATTACTGCTCCGATTGACGCTGACTGAATTTTTTTCTAAAATAAAAACGGGAAAAATAAAATTAAGCCAAAAAAAGCCAAAATTATGTTGGCTTTTTATTAAGTTGACAAAAAATCGACGAAACATGAAAAAAAGCTTATTTTTCGGGCTTTCTTTTATTTAAAAAAAATAAGCCAAGGGAGTTGAAAAACAGCCAGATTCTCAAAATCTGGCTTCATAAAAGCCAAATTGGCCACCCTTGGTCACAGCGGTAAACCATAATCTCTTCGTGGGAAAATTGTAACGTAAGATTCCCAAATCCGTTCGTCTGCATGCAATGACCCAAAAATAAACACACTTTCGAAACGTCTATTCAAACAGTGTATTCCAGTAAAATTAGCCCGAGGCTATCGAAAATAGGTGTAACGCCTACACCTCTAAAAAAACTGTCACTACAATACAGATTAATTGGATAAAAGACGGAACTTTTGTCCAGCTAGCAAGCACTAAGCCAACAGTTAAATGTGCGGCCAACTTTCAAACAATCATTTTACGAATGACCAGAATAGATATCAATATCTCAAATTCACGTAGAAAGTAACTGTGACGCAATAAATGAAAGACAATTATGAAGTCATTCCAACAGGTGTTTAAGCTGATGTAATATTTCCTGTTTAAACAGGCCCAAACAGGTCTTATGAACGATGGTGCAATTTTGGCACATGCTTTAGGAATTTCCATGACGTAATATTCAGTAGACTTGAACGGTTTTTATATGACGTTTGATTTGGTGAAAATTGTCGGGAACATAGCGGCCCCTAGTTATGACAGTCTGACATGGCATAACTAAAAAGAAATGACGACAATTGTGAGCCAATGAATAAAACACACATGATACACTAATTGTTTGAATCACTCACGTTTAAGTTAATACGTAAATACAAAGGGCATGCAAAGAATGAACAACAATACGGAATAATACACGACGATACATGAAATTGGTACCATAGGTACACGCTAAAATGACGCTATATACAATAGTTGCGATAATAACCGACTGTTCCGGGCTCAGACAAGGGTCGGCCACCGCAGACAAAACCAGGCTCAAACCCTAACACTTAGGTGTTCTTTACGGGGGCGAGGCACGAAATATCCCTCAACACGTAGTCTACTTTTACTTTCCCCGTACTCTCATCATAGTTGCAGACGGCAACTTTGGCTCTACGAACCACAGGCTTCCCTTTCCTAATTTGTGGAACTACCTCATGCACCCTCCCAAGTTGATACTTCCCACGTTTACCAATGTCTTGGAGAGAACCTACCACTACAAGTTGACCAGGCTCCAAATTCTCGGCCATTTTTAGCCATTTTTTCCGGCCCTGAAGACCTGGCAAGTAAAAATCGATCCATTTACTCCAAAACTGCTGAGAAAGTGACAAATTGAACCGATAATCCCTTCTTAATTGGTCACGATCATGTGGTTGCCCAACAGCACAGTATGGGTCTAAGTATGGGGTCAAAAGTGAGGCAGGGGTGATGACAGTAAAATCCCTAGGGTCGTCACTCAAAGGTACCAAAGGGCGTTCGTTCACGATCCGAACGGCACTGCCTGTGTACGTAAGCAGTTCAATAAAATTGGGCTTACGTATTGAAGAGTCCAAAATGTGAAAAAAGTATTTGGTCACATCAGCCATGAAACCAAATCTTTCAAGCCGAAATCTAGCCAAGACATCTGCCAGAGGGTTTAACAAGTCAGACAATTCAGGACAAGAAGACATTACATCATTTACACAAGTTCCTCGGAATTCAGATTGTTTTAAAGCCTTCTTCTTTAAATCAGCAGCTCTATCTGACGCCAACACAAAATTGTTAGGTAAATCAATAACTTCCTTCAACGGAACAGGTATCTCAAATCGACCATCTTTCAACTCAATATTCGGTTCGACAAGTTCTCTAGCCAAAATATCATTGCGAGACAATTCACAGGTTTCATTTTGCAAAGTCAAATCCTGAATGACTTTATTCAGGTCTGCTATTTCCATATCACGAGACTCAATTTTACGCTGAAAGCCAGAGATGACATCCGACTCTGAAGACGTCTGCACTCTGCACACTTTAGCAACGCTTTCAACTAAGGGTGACTTACCACCACAAGCCAACCAACCGAGAGGAGTGAGTAAAGCATGCGGTTCACTGCGATTTTCACCAACACGTTCTTCTTTTGCCCACATCAAATAAGCGTTGTCATTGCCAATCAGTACATCTACAGTACTACAATCATTCAAATGAAACATATTCACGTCATGAAAATGACGGAAACCACTTAAATCTTGTTTATGAGGTAAAGTTTTAACATCGTCAGCCCAAGCTGGGTTAACCACCGAGGTTATATCACAAAACAGTTCATCAGTCTCTAACGACTGGATGTTGAGTTTAACAAGGTCAGCACAAGTAGGTTTCTGACCAGCCAGAGTATCTATTTTAAACGACGCTTTATCATACGGTTTAAGACCAAGTTCGCACACCAAGTCACTCGAAACAAAGGTCAACTGCGAACCAGGATCATGCTGACAATACACCAACTTCGATTTGCCAGTCATTGGATTCAAAACACGAGCAGCAGTAACGCGGTTAAAGGCTGCTTTAACATTTCCAATCTTAACATTACGCACAGGAACTCTGGCACCAGCATCATCTTTACCGACCGAATCCAGAGAATCACGTGACGTCACATAAAAATCATGCAGAAGAAAATAGTGTTTCCTATCGTTGTTAGGCCCACACTGACGACAGTTGTTTGCATGATTACAGTCCTTAACCATATGCTGGCGCAAACAGTTCAAGCATTTTCCAGCTTTCACAATGACATCTCTCCGACCTTTAGGTGTCAAGCGCAAAAATTCTTTACAATTAGACAAAAAATGATATTCAACTTGACCACGTGACGAACAACAAAAACATGCCGGTAGGTTTTTACGTCTGGCTTCACCACCGCGCGGTGCGCCAACAACAGTCGAGTACTGCGAACTCCCTGACATCACATCATCATGGGGTTTTACGGACGTCTGCCTAACCGGACATGAAGGCAATTTTCCTTTGCCAAACTTTTTAAATTGCTGCGACTCACCAGAATCGCCCATTAGCATGATGCTAAAATCAGTCGACTTGCGCGTTTCCTCCCGTACTACAAAATCAAACAAACTCTGAAAAGTAGGCTCATCAGTGCCACCATACTGATCACCTAAAAAGTCAAGATAACGCTGCTTAGCGTCAAACGGGAGTCGCTTAGCCAAATCCAGAACAAAACGTCCTTCTAATTTATCACGCTGACCATAAGCTTGCGCGTAAAGCAGACACTGCGACAATTCATCTTTAAACTCTTTCAGATCACTGGAAGAAGTCGAAGTCAATTTGCTACCATAGCGATACTTTCTAATTTCCGGTTCTGCGAAAAGACCTCCACGAACTCCAAAACGTTGAGACAAGCGAGCTAATGACTGTCTAAAACGTTTTTTGCCTAGACTGGATAAAGTGCAGGCCTTACTTATTAGAAGAAATGGTGTATTGAAAACGACAATAATAAAACGAAACAAACAGTTGCTTACCGAATTCTTACATATTCCCTAGTCACTCCAAATCTCCAGTTCTCCAGATTTATAAAACAATGACCACTCCAGTCCATGCCAAAACGTAAAAAGAAAGATCAACTAGCAAAAATTGTTAATGCATGGCCGGGTCACTCAAGCATGAAAAAATAGGATGGAGCAGAGATACAGCAATAATATTAAATGGGCGGGGAATCGTTTCTAACATACCCACCCCCAAAACCAGAGTTTAACAAATGAGGGTTTTACCACTGTAAAACGATTACAACGAAGCAAAATACAAACCAACTAATTGCCACAAGGTGGCCAAATAAACGACAATGAACATGAATTATGCAAATATCGACCAGAATCAAAAATATTCGCGGTTAGCAAGGATCACAATTGCAACACAAAGGCTGGCTTGCATTACACACAAACTTAATAGAACATGCATAACAGTAGCCTACAGACACGCCCAAGAAGAGTTAATAAACCCTTTTGACCAACATGCTTAGCGATTGCTAAAATTAAGCACAAAAACATAAGTCTACCGACAACTGGAAGTCAGCATAAACGGATACACGAAAAACAAATGATAGCATACATGGTACCAGTGGCAAAAGTGGGGATATGGCATAAACAAAAGCACACATACAACCTAATACTGCGCAATGCTATGACTAACGCAAGTGACATTAAGGTCAGAGCAAAAGTACCAGAAATAACACGCGACTGTTAAGTCGAGTCGTGATAGTTAAGCAATGAATTGACTAAACACAAAAAATAAAATAATAGTAATATCGCACATAGCAAAAGCTTTAGTAGTGAGACAGGTGTGTGAAATAGTCAGACCAAAAACAGAGCTAGACTACTACAGTGTGAAATAACTGCAGGATGCAAATAGAAACAACACAATTAATGGGAGTCCGTAACACAGTTATGGCAAAACTGCTGGATGCAAATGCATCGACGACACCGTGTTAGCTGCACTAGTGAGGAGCAAACGAATAATAATAGTAAAACACAGACACGCAATACAATTCAAAACTGAAACCTAAGTAGCATGAGAAATGTCCGTTGTGCAATCGTGCCAACCAGCCAGCCTAGAAAACAAAATTGTCATTTTAAAAGTCCATACTGCCCTCTAGCAGGCAGATCTTTCTGATGTCGCGAACAAACTCTGTACCGTCAGCAACCTTTACTCGCACGCGTCTGACAAGTTTATTAGTGTCCGGCATAACTTCCTTTACAATAGCCTTGGGCCAGTGCCCACGTTTAGTTGCCTCGTCCGTTACCAGTACCAAATCGCCTGGTTTCAAGCTTGGAGATGTGCCAAACCACTTTTGTCGGGGCTGCAACAGAGGGAGATATTGCAACAGCCATTGTTCCCAAAACTTGTTTGTGAGGTATTGGGTCTTTCTCCAAGAGCGTCGATAACCGTCAGCCTTCATAAAAACATCTGGCGGTAGGGTGTCACAAGCTGATCCGGTGAGTATCATACTTGGAGTCAGGGCTTGCAGATCATCTGGTGACGATGGGAGCGAAGTGATGGGACGATCGTTTAAAATTCTTTCAATCTCTGCTACCAGCGTGAGAAGGTCGAATTCATCCAACGTAGCGTTTCCCACCAGCGACCGCATCAATTTTCTTAATAAACGAAAAAATGTTTCGTAGAAGCCGCCTTGGTGTGAGGCACGCGGAGGGTTGAAGTGCCAGTTCGTTTCATGCCGAAGTAAGACATCTGCGACTTTCTTTGGATGGAGGTTCTTGAGTCCTTGCCGAAGTTCGCGGTCTGCAGCAACAAAGTTTCCTCCGTTGTCACTGTACAGATCAGTAGGACAAACGTTTCTACGGCTGCAGAATCTTCGGTAGGCTTGAATGAATGCGCTTGCCTCCAGGGATTGCACGACCTCAAAGTGCACAGCACGGGTCGCCAAACAATTAAAAATACAAACATCCGTTCTTTGTAGATCGTGGAAGTTCGAGTAGCGGGTAAACAACCGACAGAGAGAGTCCGAGTCCGTAATCGCGTGTTGTTGGGCTGAGCAATGTTCAATGTTTTTAACCTCTGGATCGTCTGACGAAATTCCGCCAACAAAGTCGGACTGGTTTGGCCAATTGCTCGTGACATCATGCAAAAACTTAGGACCATTGAACCAAAGCTTAGCGGTATTAACTTTATCAGGCCAAACTCCCCGAGACGCGAGGTCAGCGGGGTTTAAAGTAGTCGGTACATAATGCCATTGATTGACACTGGTAAGCATGTGAATAGTGCTCAGCCTATTAGCCACAAAGGTGTGGAAACGAGTCGAAGTATTATTAATGTAACGCAGCACAACAGTTGAGTCTGTCCATAAGACAACACAATTGAATTTAAAATCACACTCCGTCAGGATAAAATTGCAGACTTTGGCAGCGAGCACAGCAGCAGTGAGCTCCAGGCGAGGTACGCTAACAGGCTTTAATGGAGCCACTCGAGCCTTGCCAAATAGAAAATTACAAATTACTACAGAATCATCATAAAACACTTTAACATAAAACACGACCCCATAGCCACTGGTACTGGCATCACAAAAACCATGCAATTCAAAGCGGATAGCACATTTACCAAAAAGAGTCAGGCTTCTAGCGATGGAAACACATTCAAGCTCTGGAAGGGCCTTTAACCAAGCTTCCCAATTAATGTTTACTGGCCCAAGGCCATTAAGGGGTTCATCCCAATCAAGTTGAGCGTCACATGCCTGCTGCAGGAGTTGCCTAGCAGGTAAAATGAAGGGTTGTATTAGACCTAGTGGGTCGTATGTTTGCGAAATCATGGAGAGAACGCCTCTCCGGGTGTTAGGCTTTTGTTGGATACTCACCCTCACCTCCATGCAATCGCTCGCAGCATTCCACACAACACCAAGGGTTTTCTGCGTTGGAAGCTGGCACTGAGGCAAATCGACCTTCGACGCCAAGTCTTCCTGCAACACAGAACTCAAGACCTCTGCACTGTTAGACAGGAATTTAGTTAAATGGAAGCCGCCACTTTGTAATAGTTCACGCAGTTGTTGTATTAGTTCGATAGCCTGATCCGGCGATTCACATGAATGACAAATATCGTCAACATAAACATTTTTTAAAACTGTGTTAACAGTGTTTTGATCAGCACCTGCTTCATTGTCTTTGGCAGTCATCCGAAGTGCGAAGGCAGCACAGCATGGCGACGACTTTGCTCCAAACACATGAGTTTGCATACGGTAGTCGACAGGTTCCCGCTTGAGATCATCGTCCGGATACCATAAGAATCGAAAGGCATCCCTGTCTCCTTCGTCTACACGTACTTGGGAAAACATGGCCTTAATATCGCCCACAACAGCGATCGGATGTTGCCTGAAGCGAAACAATGTTCCTACAAGGTTATTGGTGAGATCTGGGCCATGAAGCAGCTTGTCATTTAATGACACGCCTTTAAACTTCGCGCTGCAGTCGAAAACGACTCTAAACTTGGCCGCATTGGTCGTGCAGTGATGGGGCACATAGCACGTCTTCCCTGGTGTGTCTACCACACCAGTTTCAAGTGGCACAGCATAGCCACATTTAACATATTCCTGCATTTTATCACGATACTTATTGAATAACACCGGGTCAGTAATAAATCGGCGCTTCATTCCCTCTAGGCGCTTGAGTGCCATAGAGCGATTATTGCACAAGTCCGGGTCTTCATCCTTCCACAACAGCCCTACAGAATAGTGTCCATCCACCTTCTTCACCGTGTCCTGCATGATCTGCAGCGCACGTTTATCCTCAATTGAAGGACAGGGGGCCTGTGGCTCATCGATGTCATTAAAATCCTGCAACAATACATTTAACATTCTATCGCAAGACTCCTTTACGCTAAGAAAGTTTACCATTACTGGTGAGTTGAGTTGCCTATCGCCACCATCTTTCCCATAAATGGTCCAACCCAGAAGAGTGTGCAGTCCACATGGTTCTCCTGGTGCGCCAGTACGAACTTCCTGCAAAAGATAAGCCTGGTGAAGATCGCTACCCAATAACAACTCAACCTTCCTATCTTTTAGTTCAGGGAACTTTAAGTCCTCCAAATGACTATATGCACTACTAAGTGCTTCGGTGGGAATACTGTGGCTGACATCCACAATCTGGTCCATCACCAGAGCATCTGCAACGGAAAACACAGCCTGCTCTTCCATTCCCTGCACAGCCAAAAAATCAATTTTCTTGTCATGAAAGGAGACAGCATTGGTGGTCAGCAACTCCACATTGCTTTTTGTCGCAGCAACCCCTAAGCGAGATACGAGGCTTGAGGAGCATAGACTGACGCTAGAACCTTCATCGATAAAAGCATAAGTATAGGTATAGTTGGAGGGGTCCCCAGCCCATACCTTAACTGGCAAAACCTTAAAAATTGTTGTCCCAGATGTTGCTGGCACAGTTGCGGACGTTGTTGCTGAGATGCCCTTCTTCAGAGCAGAGGGGCTTTCCTCTTCCACACGGTTTACATGCAGAAGTGAATTATGCCTCGATCCACACGTTGCACAAGATTTCTTAAATCTGCAATCAACCACTCTGTGGCCTGCTCTCAAGCAACAAAAACACAGTCTATGCTTTTGCACCAGGGTTCTTCTTTCTGCAACAGGCTTTTGTTTAAACATCTCACACTTCCATAGGGCATGCGACTCTGCACACAAACAACAGGACTCTTGCTTATGGTTAGCAGATTGGGAAATCTGCTCTTGGGTTGTGCAAACCGAAGCACGCTTGTAGCCACCTTGCGGATTAGATCGAGCCATCGTTGGTTGTAGAGCTCTCTTAACATCTTTGCCTGGTTGCATAAGATGGCCATATTGGCTGTCGGCTCGAGAGGCTGCATCCTCGACCAAGACTCTTAAATCGCCAAACGTGGCACAGTCCGATCCCAAGTGATTAACATTAACAAACTGCTCCTTTAACTTATAAGGAAGTCGCAGGAACAGCCGTTGAAGCACCTCATCACTGTTTAAAAGATGGGACTTACCCCAGCCATCGAAACTGACTTCACACTTATACATCTTGTCGCAAAGCTTTGTGAGGCCCGGCGCATCCCACTCTGAAATAGGGGGTCCTTGCAGCAAATCTTCCTTCACTTTGGCCATGAGTTTTCCAGGGTTGCCAAACCTTTTTCTCAATCTATCCCATGCCATTCCATATGCTCTTTCACTATTTTGCAAGCAACTCAGGCCAGAAATTACTTCCAAGGCCTGGCCTACACAATTGTCCTCCAAAAAGGCGATGCGATCTTCAAAGCTTAGATAGTTTGACTCAATGTATCGTTCAAAACGCCTTTTAAAGTTAAAGAACTTTAACACATTGCCGTCAAACTTCTCCAGCGACAACCGAGGACCATGAACATTTTGAAACCCTGCACTGAGCTGGGGTTGAGGCACGACGATGGGAAATTCACTACTATTATTAGCTTCAGTGCGAAAGGGAGATGTGTAAGGATTAAGAATATTACTAGCACTACTGCTGCCCTGAAGGATACCCTGTTCTGCTTTTACAGGTGGTATCTTTACACCACTCTCACGGGGTGTCACGTGACTGCTAGACTCAGCAGCTTTGCCTGTGTCACTGCCTGCATCCATAACTACCGATGATGTTTGATGTGACACTCGCTTGGATTGCTCTCGACAGCTTCGAATGAGGGTAGAGCATGCTTCAAGCAAACCATAAATGCTTTCCCCCATACGGTTCATCCTAGATTCTATTGAGCCTGATTGCTGTGGTTTGCATTTGAGTAAATCTAAACGTTTAAGGGAGAGCTTCCTTTGAAGTTCAAGGCATCTTTTCTTTACCTCCAAAACTTCAGAAGAGCTCAGGAAATCATCACTTGAGCATAGCTCCATGTCGATGGAAGTTATGCCAAGCTCGATTTCAACCAGCTCTTGTTCTAACACAACAAGACCTGGCAGCTCTTCGCTACTGTCATGTTGACCACTAATATTAGAGGCGGCCTCATGCTGCTCTGTTGAGCCACTAGCATAACCATTTGGCTTACTCCGTCTTGGAGTTTGCTTGGGCTTTTTACGAGCCATAATTAACACACAGCAATATACAAGCTACAAAAAACAAAATCTGTACGGTACTTACCTTAGGTGAGGTGACAATTGACCTTCACGATGTTACAGAGAATGTCAGTAAGCAACCTACTAAAATTATAGGGTTTAACGGTAACCAGTTCTACCTGACTAGAACAATGGCCTGACAGAGTACAGGCTTAGAAGCTTCAATCTTTGGCGGACCTGACAAGACTGCCCAAAGTGAAGATCTATTTACAAAATTTAAACCAAGTTTACAACGTGGCGGGCTCAAAGGCACAAACCAAAAAATGAATCCTTGGCAGACCTGAAAAGACTACCCTAGGATAACAAACAACTAGTTACAAAGTTCAAAGAAACTTTACAGCATGGCAGGCTCAAAGGCACAAACCAAAAAATGAATCCTTGGCAGACCTGAAAAGACTACCCTAGGATAACAAACAACTAGTTACAAAGTTCAAAGAAACTTTACAGCATGGCAGGCTCAAAGGCACAAACCAACAAAATGAATCCTAGGCAGACCTGAAAAGACTACCCTAGGATAACAAACAAATTACAAAATTCAAACAAACTTTACAGCATGGCAGGCTCAAAGGCACAAACCAATAGTGAATCCTTGGCAGACCTGACAAGACTACCCTAGGATAACAAAACAAATTACACAACTAGCTAAAGTGAGCTAGACAAAGGCACATACCATAAATGAATCCTTGGCAGACCTGAAAAGACTACCCTAGGATAACAAACAAATTACACAACTAGCTAGAGTTAACTAGACAGGCATAACCTTGCACCAAGCAAAGGTATGTTTTATAAATGATGTCTAAAACGTTTTTTGCCTAGACTGGATAAAGTGCAGGCCTTACTTATTAGAAGAAATGGTGTATTGAAAACGACAATAATAAAACGAAACAAACAGTTGCTTACCGAATTCTTACATATTCCCTAGTCACTCCAAATCTCCAGTTCTCCAGATTTATAAAACAATGACCACTCCAGTCCATGCCAAAACGTAAAAAGAAAGATCAACTAGCAAAAATTGTTAATGCATGGCCGGGTCACTCAAGCATGAAAAAATAGGATGGAGCAGAGATACAGCAATAATATTAAATGGGCGGGGAATCGTTTCTAACAATGACATTTCTATCCTGTCTTCCTCTGACAAGCCAGGAGTGTCAGAAACCAAATTAGCAATCGTTTGTGCAGCTGTTCTAACACAAGCTGCTTGCAACAAAGTCAAACGAGTTCCCTTAAAGGGCGAAGCTGCCATCAAGGCCATAACACGATTTTTAAAGAAGACAAATGGCATATTATTACCATCGTAACTAATCAAGGCCGCCTTATCGAAGAACGTCCTACTATTTTGGTATTCAAAAAAGCAATCCTGCTGTTGAGAACTCGATTTAGCGGGAGAAGACAAGCTATATCCCTTAAGGGGCTGAGTGGGCTCAGTCACATGCACAGCCCGATCACGATCCTCAAACACGTTAAAATCAGGAGACACGATACGCCTCTCACAACCACCTAAATTACGTGTAGCTGGGCGATCAGCAACTAGCGGCGCAGAAAACTTTGAAGGGGGCCAAGCATTACTGCTAATGGCGGCCCCGTGACCTGTACGCTCTGGGGGAGGAGATCGGTTATAATTCACAGACCTTGGCTCTACAGCCTTCGGAAAACCCGTAGCCGCGGCCCCGAGACCTCCTGAAACATCTTGAAAAGATGTGGATTGTACTGGTCCACTTACAGATTGAACAGGCGTCTGGAAAGGGTTAGGTAAATTAAACTGCGATTGATGTTCACTTCTGGAATGCCTAGAAGAGCCCTTCCTAGAGCTACGCCGGGAGCCCAACTCAGAACGATATTCAGCTAAAACTACCTCTTTACGTTGTTCAGCCCTCAACTGAGCGTCTTTGAGTGCGAACTCAGCAGCTCTGGCTTCGGCCTGAGCTCTCGCGGCAGCCTCAGCTCGTACGGCCTCAGCTCTCGCGGCGGCCTCAACTCGTATGGCTTCAGTTCTCGCGGCGGCCTCAGCAGCTCTCGCTTCGGCCTCAGCTCTCACGGCGGCCTCAGCAGCTCTTGCTTCGGCCTCGGCTTGTATCTGGAGCTCCTCTCGTCTTAGCTGTAGGTTAATTTGTGCAACTATCCGTGACGAGCTCTCAGACATCCTAGTGCTTACATTTGAGGCGCTATCCTCAGGATGTATGTCAGCATCCAACCTATCTGAGAACTCACTTTCTTTTTGTTCGAAGTTATTTTTTAACGAGTTAAATTCGGGATCTACTCTATCATGAAGTTCTGCTAAGATTGCAGAGTTAAAAATTTTACTCAAGAGAGCATGGAAATGCCGTAATTCCTCTTCTAAAGTAGATAACTTAGATCTAAAAATTAACAGTTCCTGCTTATCACTCAAAGAACCTAGGGCTACAGAAAGTTTCCCAATTTGAGTCAAAATATCCCGTCTAAGATGCCGGGCCTCTCGAACTGACTTAGCCTCATCGTTAATGGGTCCCTCCCCAGAATGGCCTGCCCGACCGCAAAGAACATCATTAGGCTTAAACTCAGTCGAGTCGACGGCGGTCGAGTCCCTGTCACCACCGAGTGTAGACATATTAAATGTTAGGGCTAAATTTAACAATTAAAAAATTAAGTTACACAAACACACAAAATTACAGTAGTTATAAAAAACTTAACTGCAAAGACCGTAAAAATACAAAAAAGAATTTAAATGCACGATACCGTAGCTGTACGAGTATGTGAAGTCCAAACGTCCACAAAACTTGCTTGGATTCTTCCACTTGAATCTTCAAGCACAGATGGATTGCCTTTAATCTTCTTTCTTGCCAATAAATGTCAAAGTTATTTTTCTTCTGTACCAAACTGAGAAGAAATGTCTTTACTTTTCTTTGCTTCTTTAGACTACCAACCAATAAGATCTTCTTTTATTATTTCTTTGCTTCTAAGTGCTTCTTAGCCTACCAACTACAAACTTCGTCTTTTATTTTTTATGCTGCCTGTGCTTCCGTACAAACACTAGCCAGAGAATCGTCTTTTATTTTTTATGCTTCTAGTGCTTCTTGGCCTACCAGCTAACAAGAACTCGTCTTTTATTTTTTATGGTCACAGCGGTAAACCATAATCTCTTCGTGGGAAAATTGTAACGTAAGATTCCCAAATCCGTTCGTCTGCATGCAATGACCCAAAAATAAACACACTTTCGAAACGTCTATTCAAACAGTGTATTCCAGTAAAATTAGCCCGAGGCTATCGAAAATAGGTGTAACGCCTACACCTCTAAAAAAACTGTCACTACAATACAGATTAATTGGATAAAAGACGGAACTTTTGTCCAGCTAGCAAGCACTAAGCCAACAGTTAAATGTGCGGCCAACTTTCAAACAATCATTTTACGAATGACCAGAATAGATATCAATATCTCAAATTCACGTAGAAAGTAACTGTGACGCAATAAATGAAAGACAATTATGAAGTCATTCCAACAGGTGTTTAAGCTGATGTAATATTTCCTGTTTAAACAGGCCCAAACAGGTCTTATGAACGATGGTGCAATTTTGGCACATGCTTTAGGAATTTCCATGACGTAATATTCAGTAGACTTGAACGGTTTTTATATGACGTTTGATTTGGTGAAAATTGTCGGGAACAACCCTGGTGGAAAAACACTAGGAGAGGCACTAGTGATGCAAGCCGCGCCGCGCCGCGTACGCGGCCGCTTTTGACTTTTTCGCCGCGTGCCGCGCCGCGCCGCGTGGAAGGTTGAAATGACAAAGCCGCGCCGCGCCGCTTGCCGCGTAAACTTTCAAGAAATTAATTTTTCGTAAACGTAAACTTTCAAGAAATTAAACTTTCGTAAACGTAAACTTTCAACTTTTCAAGAATCAGCTATGAAACTTCAAATTTAAATTGGAAACACGGATCAGTTATTTTTCCCTTCGGAAACCCTAAGATGGAAAGCTATGCAAATGCAAATTGCAAATGGCTTGCAGTTGACAGGGTTTTAGGGCTTGCTTGTCAGGGAAGCTGTACGAATGTTTTTGGTTAGTAGCCTAGCTGATAAGCTCAGTTACCAGGCTATAGGCCTAGCGCAACTACCGCATTATTTACTATATCAGTTAGCCCAGTGAGTTCAGGCTATAAGTTTTACTCTTGTGTGTGTACCGTAGTTCATATAGCCACTGGCATTATAATTGCATTATTGCTTACAAAAAGTGTTCAAAAGTCCTGATACTGGATCCAGGAACATTCTATTTGTCTTAGTTTGTATTATGTCTTAGAACTTAGATGCATTGCTGATAAGAGAATATGATCTGGTTAGCCTGGCCAATTAGTGCACAACTGTATTGGTACTAGGTTACCAGTTATATGCCATGGATGCTTTTTCCTACAATTGACTTTCTAAACAATAACTCGTTAAAATATTTTTTTTTAATTTTGTAATTTGCGGTGTGCGGTGCGGTGCAGTGTCAAAGTTCCAGATAAATTGCGGTGTGCGGTGCGGTGCGCGGATAGATGAGTCAGTTGCGGTGCGGTGTGCGGATAAAAATTTTGGGTTCGCTGCATCTCTAAGAGGCACCACTGCGTACACTCGGCTGCTCAGTGCTCACTCTATTTAAGCCAACCAGTGTTGCCAGATATCACCACCGTAGCGGTAAAAAACTCATTCGCCGTCTACAATTCTTTTATATATACTTGCTATTTTTCGAGCTACTTTCAGAAATATTTTTGGTACAATTTATTAAAATTCGCTACAAGTCATAAGATATCAATAAATATGAATACTATAGACATACTTTTGATAGAAACAGCAGGTAAATATCCATTTGGCCTTTTTTTATCTAATATTTTCCTTGTTTGGCCTTCTTTTGTATTATTTTGGTTTTAAGACCTTTTCACAGTCTGGCAACTTTGCTGCTGAATGTTGAAATTCAACAAAAACAAATCCAATCAATCAATGTTTATTTATCAAAAAACAATAGGCTACACAAAGGTGACATAAAACGATAATACATACAATGTTTAGGTTTTGTTATTGATAGGGAGATAACGAAACGACCATACGGTCTACTAGTCAGTTGCCAGTTGCCACCCTGGAAAGAATAATTTGAGTTATGAAACTAATCAACAATTTAACCAAATCGGTTACAATCAAAAAAGAAAACACAAGTAAGACTAATATTTCGATTAGTAGCTTTTTACAATTAATTGTCAGCTTCATAGAATTGTATACCAGATTTTCCAACGAACAGTAATCATGAAAATCAGTGGACACTGGACACCATGACAACACCCATTGTTGAATATTAGACTGAGAGCTTAGGCCAAATGAAGACCCACTTATGAAGTATCATTACTTTGCAAGCCGGAAGCTGATGTTTTGCTGTTTTTTTAAATTATAAAAAGATAACTTTTTGGGATTGCTTGGAACCTCTGAGTGACCACACCACTGGTCCAAATACTTGTATGGATTTTTTGCCAAATTCTGTATTAGTGCGATTAACAAAACAATTATTGTTTGATTGATATCTAGTGTTATGGTTGTGGATTAGTGAAGAACTTGTGAACAATGTACAGTAGGCAGAAGGGTACAGGTTTAAGTAGACTCTGAACATTTGTGTTTTTTATTTCTAGTGCACATGTCTTCCAGCTTTAACCGTATATACCTGTTAATGACGTAGACTCTATGGTCTCGCCCTCTGCTAATTCAGCAATTCCACATAGAAGCAGTGACGCTAGAAACCTGAGATTTCTTGACTTACTTTTTTTTCTTGCCCCAACTTTTAATCCCGATTATGTTGGTATTCGGATAATTGTGAAGTTTACAATAAACCTTTTGTGACAGCCAGTTATGAAATGCAAAAAATTTGCTGATATTTAATAGCTTGATTGACAGTTTACTATTAGCGTGCGGTTTCATTTTGTGTTCTTTGGCGGCGCTAAAATTCCATTCTGTACCCAGGCAGCAAAATCCTTCATTTTTACATTGATTCAATGTCGATTTTGCTGTCTGGGTAGAGAATCCCAATCTGACGCGATATGAGTCATTCTTTGCTGGCAGACAATAATTAGGAAGGTAATTTGTTATTTGCGCAAATTGCTTTGTAGTGCAAAAAGTGCAGAACTGAGAAATTTGACCAAGAAATGGCAAAAATAGGTCAAAAAACTAGTCTTTATCACCTTTTCTACCTAAAATACACAATCACGAATATATTTTGCGAAATAAATTGATTGAAGTGATAGATATATAAGGCTTTTGACCAACGGCATACTTTTTCCCGTTGTTATTTGATATAAGCCGACGGAGTAATTAGCAATAAGAGAGACGTAGACCTGATGGTCTCGGGCAGTAACTCTTGCCGCCAAAAGGAAGCAGTAACAGATACGGTTAAGATATTTGTTTAAAAAATAATGGACTGGTATGGGCTTTATAATCGCTTTTTGTAATTATTCTTTTTGCATTTTTTTGAGAGGGTCTAGAACTTTGTTGCAATCTTTACTCCAGCTGGTAATGCAATATTGAAGGTGGAAGTAAATTAAAGTATAATGAATGGTTGGCAATGGAATGGCCCGTTTCGGCGAGTTTGATTCGGCTAATCCAATTCGGCTAATCCGATTCAGCGAGAGCCTTTTTCGGCGAGTGCCCTATTCGGCGAGTTTTTGAAATTTTATTTTTGAAAGGGAATTATCGGGTACCGTAGCCTAACTGTTTTCACATCGTTTTAATGCCGCTGAACGTGCAGAAAGGAATTAAAATAAAATGTTTGAACTATTAAATTAAAATTCGTCATGTCAGTTCAGTTGTTTTTATTTCTGACCATCATATCAAAAACAATACACGTCAACATAGCAAAGGTAGAAGCGACAAAACGCGAACGCTAAAACGTGCTTGAATTCGTCATGTCAGTTCAGTTGTTTTTATGGTAGAAGCGACAAAACGCAAACGTTAAAACGTGCTTGTGACCGAAGTAAGTTATTCAGTTGAAAGAAATTTGACACGGTCGCAACACCTTCACAAAAATTTAAGATGTGAAGGGAAAATAAAAAAAATAAAATGTTACAAAAAAAAATCATGTTTATATCTATAAGTTAGTTCTTTTGAATAGTTAAAATGATTAGTTTGGATCAACAAATGTGTGGCCTACAGCTTGGATTGAAAGGAAATTATCGGGCACCGTGGCCTAGTTATCCCTACCAGCAAAAATTTGTTCCAAGAACCCAGTTAGCCTAACAGTTCATTTTTACATTGTAGTAACAGAATGAAAAGGCTAATCAAATGTGTGGCCTATCGTTTTAACGTCGCTAAACGTTGAAATCGTGTAGAAAAGAGAACTTTGATGACTAGGATACGTTGCAAGCCTTAAAGCAGCCGGTGGTCATGGTCGCTAAGTAGTGCTTGAATGACCGCCTGTGCTACCTCCAACGTCGGCCAAGTTTGGCCGCTTCTTCTTCCAGCTTCTTTTTCGCAAGTTTCTTCAAGCCAATTATTTAATTTCGCAATAGAATGATCGTGGATTGAATGTCGAAAATATGTAGTATCAAAGAGTGACGCAGAATTAGGTCAGCGCATCATAGTCACTACTGTTGTATTGAATATATCCAGCTGCGATCACCAGCGCTGTAAGTCTTGTTTGCAATTCCCGATGTTAATTTTGATGAAGTTTTAATCCGAAGTGCTAATTTACATCGGCTAGCAATATTGTCGTTTTTATATCGATTCAATGTTGTCGGATATTGAATCGTTGTTAAAAAGGAGAACTAGGTTAGTTGACATCCGTGGGTAAAACACGTGTCTTCATAGTTGAGAACGCTGTGGGTTAGTGACTTCACACCCTCAATGGTGACATCATAATGGAATAAATGGTCAGGTTTTATGAAAGGCGGTATGCAGTTGAAACAATTTACTGAGCTGCAAGCAGTTAAAACAATTTAGGGTCGTTAGATGGTCCCGCAATACCGGATTACAATCTCGATAAAGCATTTATTGCGTGGTACAACGATTCTATTGCAGGACGTCGCCCAGACTTCAACAACGCTAAGTGATCATTTTAACATTGTTGCAAATTTAATGCTATTTACTTGTGCTATCGTTATTGTATTTTGGCCTCCAAGCACGCAGATTTGGCCGCCGAGAAGGAGCTCTCGGTAGGCCACGATGGCTGCCGGAAAAAAACACGAGTTTTAGGGCCTGCGTTGAAACTGAGAAACATTCACAGAAGCCCGTCGATACGTTGCATTTTGATGATAATGCATTCAGACGTTGAATCAATGTACAAATGAACTGTTAGGCTAAATGGGTTCTCGGAACAAATCGAAGAGCTTCTGTGAATGTTTCCCAGTTTCAACGTATCCTAGTCAGCAAAGTTCTCTTTTCTACACGATTTCAACCTTTAGCGACGTTAAATCGATGTAAAAACGGCAATTTCTGCTGGTTGGGATAACTAGGCTACGGTACCCGATAATTTCCTTTCAATCCAAGCTGTAGGCTACACATTTGTTGATCCAAACAACTAATCATTTTAACTATTCAAAAGTACTAACTTATAGACATTAAACATGATTTTTTTTTGTAACATTTTCTTTTTTTTATTTTCCGTTCATTTCTTAAATTTTTCTGAAGGTGTTGCGACCGTGCCAAAAAACTGCAAAATAACTTACTTCGGTCACAAGCACGTTATAACGTTCGCGTTTTGTCGCTTCTACCATTGCTATGTTGACGTGTATTGTTTTTCATGATGGATTGATGGTCAGAAATAAAAACAACTCAACTGAACTGACATAACGAATTTTAATTTAATAGTTCAAACATTTTATTTTTATTCCTTTCTGCACGATTTCAACGTTTAACGATGTAAAAACGGCAATTATAATTAGGCTACAGTACCCGATAATTCCCTTTCAAAAATAAAATTTCAAAAACTCGCCAAATAGGGCACTCGCCGAAAAAGGCTCTCGCCGAATAGGGAACTCGCCGAATCGGATTAGCCGAATCGGACTCGCCGAATAGTAGCAGACCCGTTGGCAATGTGTCTGAATTCACATAATCTCTCAGTTTTAATAGTGCCCAAGAACCCTCGGATTCTGGCACATTGAACCACGACTTACAATGCTTAGCTTGTAAACAAAAACGGATTGTTCTGAAGTTCACATAATTGGAGTTGAAGGTCTGGATACTAAGTGTTGTTTATGAAATTTCTTGTAATGATTGTGACTAGGGATGCACAATACAGAATATCGAATCTTAGAGATTCGAATCTCAATGTATTCGAATCGCATTTGCAGTTTTTTTTTGGATATCAAGATTCGAAAATAAATCTGTTAAATGAACAGTGTGCAACGTTAAACAAATGTAAAGTTGATATTTTCCATCTTGCGCGCCGACTTTTTTCTTCATGGAGTGATTATTCCAAGCACCTTTTTTCTTCCTTCATAGGGTTCACACAATTATCAGAATTGCAGACATGCATTGCGTTCCCGTACGAGTGAATAATTTGTGTGTGCGGCCACACGTGTGCTGTACCGTACAGTGCATTCGCGCGCGCATTGATTCACTCACCACGCGCTTGAGCTTCGTGAAAAAGAAAATGTTCACTGTAAACTATTTTGCTAATAGTGATAGTGAACATGTTCATTATTCTGCTATTCTTAACAATTCTGTCAATATATTTTAGCCAAATTTATTTTGGATTAACCACATATTTCATACACTTCTGCTGCTTAGAGACTAAAAGCACATGAGTCTGGTGCTTTGGGGAAAAACCCTTACTAATGCTACCCCAGTGTAATTTCGCCAAAGCCAGGCTTGGCCAGCACAATTTATGATTAATATTAGTTTAGTTAGTATGAATGGATTGTCTATCAGAGTTGTATTTGCAAACTTTTCTTGACATTTTAGCATCAGTAGGTTTATATTGTGTGTACTGCAATCTTTTTACTATGACTGTGGCATGTTTATTGTAATATAGGCCTAAGCAGTATGATGACCAAGTTTTTGTAGTAGTTAGAAGGTGCGGTCGCTCGCTTTTAAAATGTTCACTATTTTGAGAAAAAATCTGGCAACCCTCATCGTATGATGCTTGATTTATCATATGTTGTACTCTTTTGGCATGTGATACTAATACAATTCAAAATAATGTACCTACAAATGTTTTTGCTTTTTGTTCGATATCATTTGGAAAAAATTGCCGCGTAATTTCAGAATAGATTCGAAATTCTGGATTCGAAATTAAGTATTCTAAAATAGCCAGGTATTCTGTATTGTGCATCCCTAATTGTGACGCAGTTTATATTGGCCAAACTGAACGTAGTATAAATTCCCGGGTCAAAGAACATCGCAGAGCGGTCAAAAATATGGAACATGAAAAGTCAGCCCTTTGTTCACATATGTTAGAAGAGGATCACAAAATTAACTGGTCAGAAACAAAAATTTTGAAAAATGAAAGTAATTATTATCACCGCAGAAAGTTGCTTTGCTTCACATCCAAACATTGCAATGTACTCAACCGGAACGACGGAAACCTTTTACCAAAACCTTATAAATCATTATTGTCTCGACATGCAGGCTTCAAGCCTACTTAAACACAATTGGAAACATTATCGCAATCTAATTTTGTCTCGAATTTCTAGTGGTCTTCAGTGCTTCGAATTTATGTTTATTGTTGGAAGTTTTTTACGTAATTTAACGTCGAAAGTAACCGCACATCATTAGCCAATCTTTAAAACATTGTGTTCTATTTCTCTTGCCTTCAATCGCACTTTTTCTGTTGGTCGTCACCGCTTCGAATTTTTTATGTCTATTGTTGGAAGTTTTTACGTAATTTAACGTGGAAAGGAATCGCTCACACATCATTGGCCAATTTTTTTAAGTATTGCGTGTTTTATTTTTTCTTGCCTTCAATCGCACTGCAGTATATAACCTGGTGAAATTTTATTTTGTATGTTATTTGCTTTGAGGATGCGCATTGTCATGGTGCACGAAACGTCAGTGAAGCAATAAACCATCTTGTTTGTTGTTAATTTTACTTTCAATTTCATCAGATGAACGTAGCAACTAGTGCTAGAAACGACAAAGTGGTATTGTTATGCATCACAAAGGATCATTCACAAAGTTTTTTGTCAATTACAATAACAAAGAAACAAAAATTGAAGTGATATTGCTAGATTGAAGCAAAGCTGACTATCAGTTCGAGGGCCAAAAAACAGAGCCTGCAGTTAGACCAGTCCGGCCTAGATGACTGCTTATGGTCTTTTGCTACCATCCTGATTGCGCCATAATCTAACCAACAGTTGTACAATGCATTGTTTTGACAATTACATTTACCCCGCCTGTTTGTTAATATACAATATACATTAGGGTGGATCTTAAAATTGAGTTTTTGAATTTTGCTTGGGACACCCTTTCAAATGGTGAGGTTGTCAGAAAAAATAACTCTTGCAAATTTTTTTAAATTTGAAGTTGATGTAGAGGTGGCCCTCCCCCCCTAAAGTTCTGTGCCCTCTCTCGAAATACCTAATCTGTGTATCTCGAAAACCACTTGAGCTAGAGATACAGTTTTTGTGTTAAAAGATGCAGAAAACATGGTTTTCTATCTGCTTTCTGAACATTGAATGCATCTACCTTGAGTAGAAAAGCAGTTATTTAAAAAAAAGCATTTGACCATTTTTGAATCTTGATTTTACAACCTTTTTTGTGACCACAAAACCGTCTACAAAATTTCGTTTTTTTGTCTTAATTTTTGCACCTTAGAGGGAACACTGGTAACGATATTCATTTCCAAATGTAATTCTGGTCAGTATCAGTACCGGAAGAAGCAATATTATCGACAATATTTTACATATCACCTTGCGTATCGTGACAGGATGTCTGCGACCTACACCATCGGACAATTTCCCTGTCCTTGCAGGCAACCAACCAGCTGAGTTTCGTCGCGAAGAAGCCATCCTGTCTCTTTCTCGCCGCACTACAAACCCCAACCACTTGCTCCACTCAAGTCTCTACGAGTCTGTGAGCGAGCAATCGAGCATCCTCGGCAACTGAAATCGAGACAACCATTTGTATGTGACGCACAACTCCTGATGAAAACCGCTGAGGACCAATCCATCAGCGCGGCTACCTGGGAGGACAACAAATGGAGCTCAGAGTGGAAGAAGAACTCCTCAAGACTCTAAAGTTGTATCTCCGACACCAGCCCCCATCCAACCGGAAAGCATAATTTGCCAAGGAAGGCCTGAGTACGGCTCAACCGCCTGAGTACTGGGCTAGCCTACTGGAGTCAGACTATTCCGCTCCAACATGCACAACGACATTACGCAGACGACCTGGCACTCCTGCACTCAGCAGGAAACTGGCAGTCAGTGGAGAGGAACCTCGGCCAAGACATGCAAACACTATCAGCGTACCTCCAGAAATGGAAGCTACAGCTCAGCAAGTCAAAGACAGTGTCGGCGGCCTTCCACCTTAACAACCGGGAGGCACAGCGTGAGATAAACATCAAGATTGATGGGGAACGCCTGCCCTACTGTGCCGAACCTACATACCTCGGCATAACCCTGGACAGGTCACTCACGTACCGCCGGCACTTGAAGTCACTGCGCAAAAAACTATCTACACGCGTCGCACTTTTGAGGCGATTGGCGGGTTCCGGCTGGGGAGCTGGTGCTAAAACTCTTCGTACAGCTACCCTAGCCCTTGTTCATTCCACCGCTGAGTACTGCGCGCCGGTCTGGTGTCGTAGTTCTCACACCCACCAGATTGATACCGCCATCAACGACGCACTGCGTACTGTGACTGGATGCCTGCGTCCCACTCCAACGGACTGTCTACCCATCCTAGCAGGCATCCAACCCGCTGAGCTACGCCGTAAAGGAGCCACGATTTCTCTCGCTCGCCGCGCTTTGGACCCCGACCATCTCCTCCATGCAACACTCAAGAGACCACCACCTATAAAGCAGCGGTTGAAATCAAGACGCCCCTTTGTGCCTGCCGCACAACAACTCCTTAAGAACGCAGAAGAACTTGGTTTAAGTGCGGCACACTGGACGAACCACATGTGGAACACGGAGTGGCAAAATCACACCTCCACGCTCCGTGACTTCATACCCGACGCCGATCCCCGTCCACCAGGGATGTCCCTCGCAAGGCTTGCATGGGTCAGGCTTAACCGCCTGCGAACTGGCGTCGGCCGCTTTCGTTCGGACATGCACAAGTGGGGCCTGGCTCCTTCATCAGAATGCGAGTGTGGTGCCACGGAACAGACCGCAGACCATGTCATCCACCACTGCCTAATCCACCGGCCTCCACACGGTGCGCATGGTCTGAGAATCCTGGACGACGAGACTGCTGAGTGGCTGAAGATTTCCTGCCCTCCAATCTAGCCTGGAAACATCGCTCATACGCCATCATCATCATCATCATGCACAAATGAGGGATGGCTCCATCCGCAATCTGTGAGTGTGGCAAAGAGGAACAAACCACAGACCACACCATCTGTAACTGCCAAATGGTGTGCGTAGTCTGCTTGAACTGGATGACGAATCAATAGACGAATCAAAGGATTGCTGCTCGACACTTGCTCAAGCATCTAAACTGCATTGCCACTGCCCAAGAGTGGTAAAAGACAGAGCCCTTGACCCCTGGAGTAACAAAGAAGGTTTAAACAAAGAAGAATCGACAATATTGTTCTTGTTGGAATTTGGAAACAGTTTCCTGTGTTCAGTAACAACTTGCAAAAGAAACTGAAGTTGGTGCTCATCTTCAGTTAAGATTTTGTTAAAATCCTGGATTAGACTCAGAGCAACTCCTCTCTGCTCTGTCATTCACTACTGAAAATCCCTTCGCCATGTGTAAAGCTTGAATAAATGCACCATCTTCAGTCTAATGAGCAAGATCCTTTGAAAGTATAATTATTGCTTCATCTTCACTCAACAGCTGAAGAAGCCATTTTGAATTAGAGGTGCAATACTGTTCTAGACCCTTATTGCTAAGAAACGCATCTACTTTGATGCTTGGTCTCCTTGGTGGTGTATCATCTAACATGGTTGCCACTATTATCTTTTTACTTTCCACAGACAATCGAGAGTCAAACTAGTCCAACCATTTCTTCGGACAGATACCATAAATGCAGACCAAGCTTTTTGCATAAATTGCCTTCGCCATCCAACAAGTGCGATGCATAGCACCTGAAGCTTGAAAGCGGATTCCACGCTCAGGAGTTTCTCCAAGGAATATGATAAAAAAACGGGCATTTTAGCTATGCATGAATGCATAAAAGTTTAAGAATACTTATTTCGTTTATTGCTTAACCAGTTTTACAGGTTAGTTTATGAACTTTGTTTATTGAATAGTTTGGGCCACAATACTTGTTTAGCACTGTTTTGTGCTAGAATACCGAAAACAGGTTTTTTCTAAATAACTGCTTTTCTACTCAAGATAGACGCAATCACTGTTCAGAAAGCAGATAGGAAATCATGCTTTCTGCATCTTTTGACACAAAAACCGTATCTCTAGCTCAAGCAGTTTTTGAGATATGCAGGTTTGGTATTTTGGAGGAGGGCGCAAAATTTTAGAGGGGGAGGGCCACCTCTAAATCAATTTGAAATTCAAAAATTTTTTACAGGTGTTATTTTTTCTTACAACCTCACCTTTTATAAGGGTGTCCCACACAAAATTCAAATTTTTTTCATTTTTTGCCAAATAAGAGCCACCTTAATATATATGGCACTGTTGAAACAAAATAACTTGACTTGTGTTCGCACTGTGTGCTCAGCATACTCGCTGTTTTAAAAAAGCTACCAAAATCAAATTTTGCTTGTAAACAGACAGAAGCATGTTCTTTAAAATGGTGATATTGTTAAAAATGTTTGTAGCATTTTATAGCCTGGAATGTATTTGTGTCGATAGACGAGAACTTGTGCTTTGCAACGATGGTTCCTTTGTTAAAGTTGAAGTAGAAACAAGCAAATTGCCGTACAACTGATGAGTCTGATGTAATAAAGCTTTTGCCAGGTTTGCTGCTATTTGCATAATTCACCCTATTTTTTTAGATTTTTTAGTCAATTCTCTTGTATGACATAATGATGACATCATTATATTTTTGACCTGAGAGGATACTTGTTATATATAATTATATCAGCTCCAACAAATGTTTGAATCGAACTGCGACAACTGTGTGAATCTCATCTGTGTTTTTTTCTTTGCTGAGACTTTGAAGTTACTTGAAAAAATTCTGTATTATAATTTTTTATTTATTTTGGTGGTTTTCCTGAGAAAAGTTAGAACAGACAAACGTTTCTTCAACGTTCATCAGCGAAACTCAACCTTGCAACACCCGGCCGCAGACATCTTTTATTGCACACTAGCACGCGTTCAAAAATAACGCAAAACAAAAATACAGTATTTATAACGGAAAGGAATAAAAACAAGTAAGAATAACCAAATAAAAAAAACATGTTATGCTCTAATTGTTCGCAATTACAAAACGATTTAACTCCTCAACAATTTCACCGCTCACGTTGTAGCGTGCTCGCTTCGTGTTACTGTGCCAGTACGCATATGCCGCGTCATAATTGAATGTTTTGTATGATGCAGCATTTAACCTCAAACGCATAAGCTTATCTGCAGTTGAACAACTTAAGCGGACATTTTGACCGAATTGACGATAAACTTTTTCGGACGTTTTGACTGAAATGACTATATTTTTTTCGGACATTTTGCTAAAAATCGGTCAATGACTGATAAAAAATCTCACTGCCTGGGTACCATGCAGAAAAAAAATAGGAAGTGGCTATTTTTCCACACTTAATGCCATGGTTACAATCAGATGTTGCCAGAGTTAGGATTAAAGTTAGAAAGGGTTAGAGTTAGGAATAAGATTTGGGCATTGATACTTTTATTCGAAGTGCCTATATTTGCAATACTGGTTAACTGTGATTGCGATCAAACAGCATTGTGTTGTCAGGGTTAGGCTTTGCTCTCTGCCAAGGATTTCAAAATTTCTTACACCACAAGTTTTTATTTTTCAAAGTTTTCAACTTTTCTTAAATTTAGGAAAAATCCCTACTATTGCTGTGGATGCCGCCACATCCATTTTTATCACAGCAAGTGCTTTTCCCAGCTTTGCTAAGCAAGAATGTGTTTTTAGTGTGAGTCTTACTTAGTGTTTTTGGAATGTTACTACAAACTAAATGTGTTCTTGTTGTGACTTCTGTTTTTGTCTGCAATGCCAACTTGGAATTATACCCTGTGATTAAACCAAACATTTTACATCCTCCTATTCCTACCCGGCCTTTTGTTTGTGTTTGGAACTCATACACAGAACCTTGCATAGAAAAATACAACACTTCAATTGATCTATCATATTTTGACATAATTTCAAACAATCGCCAAGCTAAATTTGGTGAAAAAATGGTTATATTTTACAAAGCTTTTCTTGGTCTTTACCCTTATTTTAATGACAACGGATATCCTATTAATGGGGGAATTCCTCAATTTGGAAATTTATCTGCTCACCTTGAAAAGTGTAAAGAATGTATTAATGAGATTATCCCAAATCAAGATTATGAAGGTTTAGCTGTTATAGATTGGGAGTCATGGAGACCATTATGGACTCGTAATGGTTGGGGTAAAATGAAAATATATCAAACTGCTTCAATTGCAAAGGTGAGAAAGGAACACTCTGGATGGTCTAAGAAACAAGTACTAGGTAAAGCAAAAAAAGAATTTGAAAAGGCTGCAAAACAGTTTTTTATGCAAACATTGCAACTGGGTGTAAAGATGAGGCCAAAAGCAAAATGGGGTTTTTATCGCTTTCCAGATTGCTCTAATAATGATAAGATTGGTACTAACTTGACTTGCCATACAGATACTATGCAAGATAACAATGAAATGAAATGGCTATTTGATGAAAGCACAGCTTTGTACCCTTCTACATATTTGGGAGTTTGGTTCTGGAATAAAACAAAAGCTGCCAATTATACAGCTAATCGGATTGGTGAAGCAACGAGAGTTGACAAAAATCGATCTGGAAACTGTAGCATTCCTATTTATGCTTACAATAACATTGCGTACAGAAAGACAAGTCAATTTCTTCTTTTTAAAGATGTAGTGGATAGTTCTGGCATTGCTGCTGTACAAGGGGCATCTGGCACTGTGATATGGAGTCATGACATATCAAGTTCCAAAAAAAGATGTGAAGAAGCAAAGCATCATGTTGAAACAATACTTGGTCCTTACTTAAAATTGGCATCTGACAGTGCAAGTGAGTGCAGTATGCTAATTTGCAATGGTCAAGGTCGCTGCATTCTCACACAGCCGTTTTTGTCTGAAATAACCCAACCTTTGCCAAATTTAATGAAATTATTTTTAAAAAAGAGTGGCAGAGAGACTATGCTAAAACAGCAAAATTTAAGGATATTGTGCCAATGTTATGATGGATTTTATGGGAATTTGTGTCAGTTTGTCAACTGAGTTTTGAGTGCAATATTTATTCACAAGGGTTGTTTATAACATGTAATTTTCAATTACTTATATAATTAAAAAATTTTGTGTATGTCATATTCAGGTTAGTTTTATTCAAACTGTATTTTGCACATAGAATTGATGTTAATCCATTATTATCAATTATTATGATATCCAGTCTTATGCATTTTCAACTGTTATGTGCAGACAGTTAGGCGCCGGTCAAATAGGCACTCACACTGTGGCGTCAGGATATTTAGGTGCGGAGCACTGTGGCGCCCGATCAGTTAAGTGCTAATCCAAGTAATGTCTGCAGATTATATCAGCTTGGCATGTAGGGCAAAGCTTTTCACACAAAATGTTATTTTGAATAGAAAAATGTATTATTTTGTTAATAATTGTGTGTGCATTTATTTGTTGTTAGTCATGGCTTCAGTGAGTGAAGCTGCTTTATCCGGCAATGCTTTTCACACAAAATGTTATATTCAACAGAAAAATATATTGTTGTTTTAATGCGCGTCTTCGGCATTTATTTGTTGTTAGTCCAGGTATGCATCGGCGAAAGCTTTATCAATAAATTATTCAAGTTACCGAACCTTACTGAGTTCACTTTTAGTTAAGTCAAATAATAATTACACTTAACATCAGTAAAAAACACACCATAGGCGTAGCCTATATTCAAGTGGGTAGTAAAAATTTTGGTGTGCAGTGCCTATTATATAATGCAAGGTGTGGTGCCACAGACCAGACAGTAGACCATGTCGTCCATGACTGCCCAATCCATCAACCACCACATGGAACGCTTGGACTGAAGGTCCTGGATGATAAGACTGTCGAGTGGCTGATGACTTCATGCCCAAACATTTAGTCCGGAAAAAAGCTCATACGACGAAGAAGAATGCAAGTACAGCAAAGAACGCACTTAGCAAGCTCATTTGTTTGAAAAGGTACACAAGGTGTAAGGATGAAGACTTTTATTAAACAATTAATAAATACGGAAAATGCGCAATTAAACACTGCAATGAATAAAATAACCTACGCCTATCTTGTGTGAAGAGCATTGCCGGATAAACCAGCTTCACTCACTGAAGCCATGACTAATAACAAATCAATGCACGCGCATTAACAAAACAACATGTTTTTCTCTTCAATGTAATATTTTGTGTGAAACGCATTGCCCTACCTGCCAAGTTGATATAATCTGCAGAAATTACTAGGATTAGCACCTAAATGAACGGGCACCACAGTGCTCCGCACCTAAATATCCTGACTCCACAGTGTGCACACCTTATTTGACCGGCGCCTAACTGTCTGCACCTAAAAGACATGGACGCTGTAAAAACCATACAAAATCTTAATGTACTGTTTACCTAGTGCTGCAAGCACAAATGACACAATCCGAAAGTCGCAAGACATAACATGAGACATGGTTATTTCTTGTGTCTGTTGTTGAGGTTTTTCTGGTCAGAGGTAGTACTTGCAGTCAAAGGCGGTGTTACTTTTGTAGCAGTCCTACATTTTTGTTGAAGTAGCGCTGCTACTTTTTTTCAATATAGCGGAGAGGCCCTACACTTCTTTTAGTTGCACTTCTGCTATTTGCTACTTTCCAATTTTAAGTGAAAAAATGACTCGTTTTCAAAGATTTTGTATGGAAACAATGCGTGAAAAATCAAAGCAGAAATCGTTCGACTATTGTGGGAAATATTTAGCCACGCTGATTCTGACAAGAGTAACACCAATACTTAAGAATGGGCATTTTTGAATAGTTGATTTGAATCTATTGTAAAATAGTTTTTATTCTATATTAATTTGGAATATTTTGGACAAAGAAAATGATTCAAATGCTAAATAAAGTCACAGTATTGTTTTGTAAAGCATTTTCCGCACTTTGCATGCCCACGTTTATTTTCATGCATCTTGTCTTCGAACCTACCGTACTGCTAATGTAAAAATTCTCTTCCTCTTAAGTCTTAAATAATGCAAACATCTGTATGCCAAATTTATCCAATCATTTGAGCTTACAGTTACCATTAACTATTTGAATTGTCAGGGAATCGAACCTAATTCACTAAATTTAAAACTAGCAGCACGATAATCCACAGAACGCCATCTTACTTTTGTTATATTAAATTATTTCTATCGTATCTGAATATTTGACTCTTCAACTTAGTGTGCGATGAACCTTTGGCCTCTACTTGGTCACATCAGAAATTCAGTTTCCAGTCCAGATCCTACCATTCAGAAGTCCATGACTTACCCTAATCTGTGCCGTACGAAAGTTAACAAAAAGCATAGTCAGCGATGGATACTAGGCTAGGCCTACCATATTTTCATCGCCTAAAAAGAGGACACGTTTCGCCAGCGAGTAAAATACAAGTAGAATGTTACGTATGAAGAATTTTTTACATCCTTTTGGATAATAGACGTACGCAGCAAAAGTTACAGCAAAAAAACAGACAGCTTTGTTTGTTTCTCGAAAGCCGATTTGTTAGATTTGTGTGACAAAATGAAAATGTGATGTGATAATGTCATAAAAATGTGACAAATCAGGCAGTATCTGCAGGTAGCCATGCCTTAACTTTTTTCAGAAAAAAGGATCAGCTTTAACGAAATCATAAAATTACTTGCACGAAATATAATTGAAGTTGTATACAGCTGTTAATGAGATGCTAAGGACAGACTCACCTATTATAAAAGGCTGCTTCTTTCCTTGTAGCCAACCATGGCTGCATCATAGATTAAAGTCATTCTACATTTGCACTCACATAAGTTGTAAGTATCCATGCCACGATTTATTTTGAAATACTGTAGGCCAGTGGCGGCTCGTGCAGAGGGGCTGCAGCCCCCCCTGAGTTGTAAAAGAAAAAGTTTTTTTTTTCAACTTCTTTTTATTTCCAAATCCTAAAATTTTAAGTGAAAAAACTTGTCCTAACTTTAAAAACATTTAAATTTTAGCTACTGTGTCATATTAACCATGCCATCTCTACTTTTTTGTTGTTTTCTTGGCTCCGTTTTCCTTGCTTGACTGATTTTCTTATTTTATTATTGAATTTTTATTGGAAACACGCTGAAGGGCTGCAGTCCAACTCTGAATGTTACTTTTTTTATGACGACGTATGGGAAATCCCCAGCTACTTTACTAGCTTTCTGTTAAAACTTGCTGAGTCACTGGGCTGGCAGACCATTTTGCTGTTTCACATCTTTGCTGGTTCTAGGTTGTGGCGGACTCTGAAAATGACTCTGCTGAATTCGGATGTGTCATTTTGCCGGTTTATTTTTAGGCTAATGAAAAACAGGTAGGCTAGCCATGTCTTGCTGAGCGTTAGAAAAAGAAAAACTAGATGGTTTTGGTAGTAGGGTATAGTTATATGGTAACTTACTGGTAGAGTGTATTTGACTTATATGTTAATTAGGAGGTGATGCAGTTACTGAGATTTGTGAGCTTTGGATATTTGAAAACTTCTTGATAGGCACAATGTTTTTAATGCTTCCCTAAGGGCACCTTAGAAAGCAGCACTTAACCTTTTAAAAGAATTTTGATACAGAGTTTTGGACTGTAAGTATCAATGGATAATTCAGTTAAGCATCTACTAAGCATAAACTTTAATCGGTTGCCTCTGCATGAAAAGACAAAATTGACTGGAAGACCAACACCACCTCTTCAAATTTTGGAAAGCTGCACAAGCAGAAGTAAAGTTTATGTGAGACATTTCAATGAATCCTTATATGAAACTAACCTGTGGATGCACTGAAAAAAATGCTTTGTTTTGTTTTCCATGTTTGTTATTTGGTGGTGATTCATCATGGACAAAGTATGGTATTCAAGATTTAAAGCATTTAAAGGCTAAAGTTGCAAAGCACAAAAGTTCAAAATCTCATTTGAACAACATCGTTAACTTATCATTCCTTGGAACAACGAATATTGCTTCACAACTAGATGCTGGGTACAAAATTGCAATTGACCGCCACAACGATAAAGTTGCAGAAAACAGACTAATTTTATCAAAAATAATTGATTGCATTATGATGTGTGGTAAGTTTGAGCTGCCACTGAGAGGTCACAATGAAAATGCTGATTCCAAGAACCCTGGTGTGTTTCGGGGTTTGCTTGACTTTGCATGTAAACTTGACTCAAGCTTGAACAGCCATTTAACTTCAAGTTCTGTCTTTAAAGGCACATCAAAAACAATACAAAATGATCTTTTGGAGTCAATATTTGAAGTATGTAAAAAGAAGATCAGAGATGATGTTCATAGCTCAGAATTTCTGGCTGTAATGTGTGATGAAACTACTGACATTTATGACATTACACAAATGGTTGTTGTATTAAGATATACATTGGAAGGCAAAGCTGTCGAGAGATTTTGGGGTTTCTTTAATCCGCCTAACCTAACAGCTGAAGCTTTGGCTTCAGTTTTATTCAAGGAATTGGAAGTATTAATTTGCAACAGTCCGGAAAAATTGATAGCCCAAGCATATGATGGTGCAGCTGCAATGAGTGGCTCCAGAAGTGGTGTGCAATCAAGAATAAAAACCCGTTATCCTCATGCACATTTCATTCATTGTTATGCTCATCAGTTAAATCTTGTTGTACAAAAAGCTTGCTCGCAATGTAAAAGTGTTAGAATATTTTTCAACAACTTATCAGGGATACCAACTTTTTTTTCCCACTCTCCTCAACGAATGGCTGTGTTGGAAGAAGTTGCACATCGCCGAATTCCTGCTTCTTCAGCAACCAGATGGAATTTTAAAAGTAGAGTAGTCCAAACTGTTTTTGAATTGAAAGATCTCCTCATTGAATGCTGCAGTAAGTTAGAAGAATCCAGGTCAGAAAGTACAGGGAATGCAGCAAGTGGCATTAAACGAATGTTGAATGATCCAAACTTCTTGTTTTGGTTAGATTTTTTTTCCAGAATAATGCCACATGTTGATAATTTGTTTGCACAACTACAGTCATCAACAATTGATGCAGTGAGAGTAAGTGTTTGTTTAACTGTTTTTTCTGATACTGTTCAGAATATTCGTGATGGCCTGTGTGAAAATTCTCAGATGAGAGAGAATTGCAACAGAATACAGGAAGCGAAAGAAGTGTGTGATACAATTGTGTTTCAGTGTGGAGAACGTTTCAAGTTCACTGGCCATCTAGAAGCCTGCAAGTTACTTAAGTTTAGTAATGCCCAGCATTACCTGCAGTCTTTTCCAGATCAGTCTTTGAGGCATTGTTTGGAGGCTTATCCTGTGCTTGTGGGAGAGGAACTTAAAAGTGAACTTGAATTGTCGTATTCTAGAGAAGATATCTTCAGTGGTAAAAGTTTATCAAGTTTACTGCAAGCACTGACATCACAAGAAATGTTGTTACAAATATTTCCAGAGCTAACAAAATTACTAAAAATTGTAGTTACTACACCAATGACCACTGCAGAACCAGAGCGCTGCTTTTCAACTCTTAAGAGGATAAAGACATTTCTGCGCAGTCCTACCATGACTACAGACAGGTTATCAGCGTTAGCAATGATCTCCATTGCCAATGATATGATTTCAGAGATAAAAAATTTTAACAGTCTTGTGATTGATCACTTTTCTATGTCAAAAGATCGTCGCATTGATTTAAGTTTCAAGTAATTTGTTTTAGTTTCATTCTTTCGTAGGTTTTGTGCAGGGTATGGAGTGGAATGGAAGACGTTTTTTCCATCTTCCATCCTGAGATTTTCTTCCATCCCATCATATCAATCTTCCATTCCATCTCAAAAATTTCTTCCATCTTTCATTCCATCTTCCATGTGCAAATTTTGTGATTTCTGCATTGTGTCTGCCACAAGTAAGCCCACCGACTGTAAGCAAAATTTAAGCTAAAAATTTAACAGCAGTCTTTTTGTAAGGATTACGTACAGTTTGGTGTCAGAAATTACAACTAGACGACCTGCAGTATATCTGTGGTCTTGTTAACAGCCTGTTTCACCCTTTGTGGGATCGTCAGAAGGAGCTGAAAAACATGCAAAAGAGAAACCTGTAATGTTAAGCAAACATAGATAGGTTGTTTCACTTAGATGACTGTTTGTTTTTTTCGATGTCTCCAAGTCAGTGGCGCCGGCAGGGGGGGGGCAGGCGGGGCAGCTGCCCCCCCAATGTTTTGGGCATCATCTTTTTAATTCTTTTTTTTTTATTAAAACATATTAATATTATTTTTTTTAATATTTGGATCCCAACCTCAAGTAATTCAACTCAAGTTGCAAGGGGGGGGGGGGGGGGGGGGTAAAAGTTCTCTCTTTAAAAAAAAGTATAGAAAACCTTGATGACTAAATTGTACAGTAGATAAATAGTCATTCTGCCAATGACTAAATTGTACAGTAGATAAACATGTCATTCTGCCTAAAGAAGTTGCTCCTCCCAAAGATCTGGAGGAAAGCTAACATCATAGCCATTAGAAAGCCCAACAAGCCAGCTGATAATCCTAAAAGTTACAGGCCCATTTCCCTGCTCTGTGTGCCATACAAGTTACTTGAGCGTCTCTTACTGAGCAGACTCGAACCAATCGTTGACCCAAAACTGCCAGAAGAACAAGCTGGATTCCGACGCGGCCGATGCACAACTGACCAGGTTGTCAAGCTTACTGATGACATCGAAAGTGGCTTTGAAGCCCGTGAGAAGGTGGGTGTTGTCCTAGTGGATCTTACAGCAGCCTATGACACTGTGTGGCACCGTGGTCTTACTATGAAACTATTACAACTCATTCCTGACCGACACATGGTTAAGTTTCTGGTAGAGACCATCTCGAACCGTACCTTCATACTGCATACCAACGAGGGAAAACCCAGCAGACCACGCCGCCTGAAAAATGGCGTCCCCCAAGGGTCAACACTATCGCCACTCCTATTTAATATCTATATAAGTGACCTCCCATGCACTACATCGCAACAGTATGGCTATGCGGATGATCTAGCTCTTCTATATGCTCACAGGAACTGGCATGAGGTGGAAAGAAAACTTGAAACTGACCTGAAACTGGTGGCTGACTATCTGGACAAGTGGAGGCTCAAACTGAATGCGTCGAAAACAACAATCTCTGCTTTCCATCTAAATAATCGGGAATCTCAGCGTCAACTGTCTGTCTCGCTAAAAGGAAATCCTTTACCATACACTGCAAACCCAACTTACCTTGGAGTAAAACTTGACCGGCAGTTGACCTACAGACCCCACATCGAGTCACTCCGTGCCAAGGTTACCTCGCGAAATAACCTCTTGAGAAGCCTAGCAGGAACAGGATGGGGAGCCCGAGCATCAACCTTGCGTACAAGTGCACTAGCCTTGGTCTACAGCTCAGCCGAATATGCCTCAGCTGTATGGAACCGCAGCAGACACACAAAAAAGATGGATGTGTGCATTAACGACACCTTGCGCATCATCACTGGCTGTCTCCGCCCCACACCTACTGCTTATCTGCCAACTTTGGCTGGCATTGCTCCTGCTCATGTCCGTAGGGAAGAAGCCTCTCACAAACTGGCTCTACATGCGAGACTCGATCCTCAACACCTTCTCTACAGTCACTCCCAAACAAATGGACCAGTCAGACCTCAACGCCTATCATCAAGGCGCCCATTCCATCGATATGCTACACAACTTGTGGATAAGAACTTCAGCTGCATGGAAACATGGACCCAAGAATGGAACGAGCTGCCACATATCCCTCCCCAGTTTTCAGTTATGCCAGCACTCTCCATCCCTCCTGGAGCAGACCTCTCAAGAAAGGCATGGGTCACATTGAACAGGATCAGATGTGACGTTGGCTGTACTGGAGCTAATTTGTTTAGGTGGGGGTTGCATAATTCGCCGATATGTGTCTGCGGAGCGGTAGAACAAACAATGCAACACATACTCCACGAATGTCCCATCTTACGACCCCCAAGTGGAATCACTGGTATTCGACAACTGGACCCAACTACCGTATCTTGGCTGCACGAGGAGGCATTGCCAATCTAAGCTACTGCAAGTCAAACGAGAGAAGAAGAACAGTAGATAAAAAGATTTTCTACAGAAGCAAAGATATAGACTTTTTAAAGTTTTAACTAACGTCACATTGATGTAGAAAAATAACAACCTGTTAAATTTTTGATATCTCACACTCCCATGACATCTTCCGCGCGCATTTTGGCATTGGTTGCTTGCAGTGATTCTTTCACTTAAACAAAACGTTTTGTTTCAGCAGTTTTGAGTTGTTCGATTCTTTAGTTGTAAAGGAGACTCAATTTCTCCAATATTTATCATTTATCTTTCTTCTTTAATCTCAGCAGAGTATAAAACTTGTAAAAGTTTTTCATGCATACGACGTCATGAATGAAATTATATCTCAAATCGGCGTAATGACGTGACATCATCTAAACATTTTACCGAAAAATAAATTAACAAATTCGATCGTCAAAAGTGGTTTGGTGGTGGTAAATATTACGTAATGAAAAAAATGTGATAAGGTTGGAAGACATGACGTCATGTATTTTCAATACAAATTGAAGTTTAAAATTTATTCTTTTGTTCATAGTCGTAATCCACCTTCAAAGCGGTACTACAAAGAACAATTTTCGATAAGGGGGGCATCAAGAATAAGTTGACATGACTTTTAACCCTTAGAAGGTTGGGCACCTGGAGTCTTGCTCAGTTTGGGGGAGGGACTGTCGATTCTTCTTATGCTTTAGGAGTGATAGGCCTATCTCTGTTATTTTGGCACGGTTTTAAAATTTGCGATTCACTTTGTAAAAGTATTCACGCTGAGCATATCCGAAAATTAAAACTATGTGGATTTTAGAACTGCTCATAGACGTTGAAATGTTGAGGTCACTTATGAGTGTAATTTGTAGCGTGAGTTTACACATTATTTTTTGGTAGAGTAGGCTAATGAATAACGTGCATTGTAATGTTGTGATTAATTTTTTTTACATTATTTTACATACAGCCAATGCCCTTCACGCTGTGAAACAGTTAGGATTAACGAGACATGGGCCAAATTAATTTCATCCAGCTGGTGGAAAAATGTTTCACAATAAAATATGAAATATTTCAGAGGATGTGCTGAGAAATGCCTTACATCTTTCAATTTATAACCTTTATTCGCTCAAAATTTCAGCTCAATAGAGGTGAATAAAAATTAGGAAAAGTCAAGAAATCTCGTAGGCACAGCCTCAGTGGTTTTAGAGATACAACTGTTGATACAAAAAAGTTGAATTGACAGGCCCCCCCCCAACCTTCAGAGTTTGCATTGAGTCAACAGATCTATGCCTTAAAGTTTACGTCAGCTCCGGAGATCAGTAAAATATAAGGTTGTCATCTTCGGTGCAACAAGACCATTGATTGATTGGTTTAGTGAGGATTCGTAATCCCATTGCTTTCATTTTGAGTGATCATACTGATTTTCAATTTATTCCTACAAGACGTTACGTAATGAAAAAATATATAACTAAGGTTGGAAGACATTACGTCATATCTTTTCAATTCAAAATGAAGTTTAAAATTTATTCTTTTGTTCATAGTCGTAATCCTCCTTCAAAGCGGTATCACAAAGAACAATTTTCGATAAGGGGGCATCAAGAATATGTCGACATGACTTTTAAGGTTTACGTCAGCTCCGGAGATCAGTAAAATATAAGGTTCTTATTATCGTGATTGCAAGCCGCGGGAAATTTTTTCTCTAAAAAACAGATTCCCGGGAAGGTAAACATTTTTTCCAGCCCTGGTAGAAAACAAGAGAAATTAAATAATATACCACTGTCTTGCATGTCTTGCACCAGTGGCGTAGCCAAGGAAAGGGGGATCGGGAGTTTCAACCTTTCAAATTGAATTTACGGATGTTAACACATTGTTACAAGAAAAGCTTTAGCCTATGATGTAATTTCTCGTCAAACTGTGCAAGGATGCAAGCCATCTGCAACTGCTGAGATCGCTTGTTCGATCTAGATTAACATCTAAACAGCTATTCGTTATACAAAACTTGAATATATCAGAAATAGCCTAAAGTAACTTCATTGTCTCAAAGCTTTTTGTTTGACACTCATCAAGATGTATGACCTCTATGACATGTTTCTCGGCAGCCGATTTGTAGCAAGAATTGACAGCGATAGACACCGTGTTTCGCCCATGAGGCTGGGCTCGTCAGTATCGCACCACTAATTCTGCCACAAAGGTATTCGACCACCGCTTTACCAGTCAGTTTAACTCTTATGACCTCTATGACGTTACATTTTCTAAACTTTGGGTTGACTTCAGAGCATAAAAGTTAGTGACTTACCGGAATAAGATCGTTTTTTGAATCAACCAAGGAGAAAATTGATAAATAATAAAACTGTAATAATCTCGCAAAAAAAAGCAATCAACCTATGTCTCTAAAACAAAGTTTGCCTAGTTTTAAACGAAACTGCATTAAAAGAGCGAGTTTTGCCAATACCAAACATTCAAATATCTCAGTCTGGAATTAGCAACAAGAAAACATAGAGACTTAGCTTTATTTCCGAAAAATGCCGAAGAAAACGTGATCTTATCCTTTTGCTATGCCACCGGACAGCACCATTTTACAGAAATATTTATACCCACAATTTTGTTGAAAATGCTCTCAGAATGCACCAAACTGAAAGTAATTTTCAAAATTTTCTGGGGGAGGCCCCCCAGACCCCCCGCCGCTATGTGTCGCCTTCGGCGAGCACGCCATCGGGCTTCGCCCGCCGGCTGTCAACACCCCCCTTTTCAAAATTTTTGACTACGCTACTGTCTTGCACTGTCCATTTTTTGCCCCCCCATTGTTGAAAGTCTGGCGGCGCCACTGCTCCAAGTGTATTGTCAATGTGTTTTTGCGGATTGGTGGAGCGTAGGAGCGGCTGTGTTTATTTGTTCTGCTTTCGTGGTGATTTCTGTCCAGTGTGTTTGGAGTTGGTAGCGGGGCTAGCTTATTCTCTATTCCAGTGTTTCTTAACCTTTTCACCTCAGGACGCACCTGCAGACCTCTGAAAATATGGTGGCGCACCGGTCGAGCGAAGCGAGCGCGAAATATTTTTGGGTATCCCGGTATTTCTCTAGAATTGCTTGCAAGTTTTTGTTACATGGGCTTTATGGTTGCATTATCTTTAACGTATTAGATTCTAAATGAGATAAGCCGAAAAAGAAATCAAAACTTTTTATAGGAAATGAAGCTTTGAATATTGTAATAATTAGAAATTATACTTATCTATTTTCCTGCAGCGCACCTAGCGACCTTCCATGACGTACCAGTGCGCCGCGGGGCACCGGTTAAGAATCGCTGCTCTGTTCTATCGCTTTAGTTTTTATATTTGTTTATTATATCTCGTCTTAGATAACCGCCTTTTTTTTCGGTGCCTCCGTGTAGCTTCGATATGGATAAAAGTAAGGCTATGTGTTTGATATAGCTTACTATTTTTGTCTCGGACTTTGTCAAATATACCGGACCGGCATGTGAAGCTATTCTGAAAAACTTGATTGATTTATTATTATATTATCACAGTCAGCGCTTTGGTTTTCAAAGCGCTCTGCATGCTACCGCATAATGTTATTGTTTCTCAAACTGTTTGATTGATTTTTTACATTTTCACACAAATAGAATGATTTAAGAGCGATTTAGTGCATTTAAATTACTGAAGTGAAACTATGCTACCTACTCACGAGCATGCTCGTTTCACTGTGAATGTTGTCGACTTCCCGTTCTCGAACAAAGGTCCGGGCAACAGTCGCGTTGGTTCAATACGAATCGAAAATCAAATTATTTCAGTTCAAGAAACTTTATCAAACGGAAACTTTTACTCAAGTTATTTTACAATTTGTTTATGTCTTAAAACCGTGTTAGAAAGTTAATGGTGGAATTGGGATGGAATGATGGAAGACTGTCTTCTGTCCCATCACCTAAATCTTCCACCTTTGACATTTTCCATCGTCCATCGCAAAATATGCCTTCCATTCCCTGGTTTTGTGTTGCAATTTAGCTTGATGTTTGCATTTTCCAGTTGCACTTGGTAAAGTTGTCAACGAATAATGAAAATCTCATTTTCTAGAGTTTGTAATTTGTTTGCGTTCTCATAGGTTTTAAACCTCCAACTCGATCTCTCTTTCATTGTTAAACTCCACTGTTTCAACTAAAATAAAAGAACCTTTCTGCGCTTAGACCGCGTTGTATAGCCAAAGCATTTAATACAGTGTTATAGGTCTATCAACATTGCAGCCCCTCCACTACAAATGACCACGAGCCGCCACTGCTGTAGGCTGTAGCCTACCTATGTCATGCATTAACCACTTGGATTATTTTTCGATTTGCTTCACTTGACAAATTAGCCAAACTATTAGGTTGGTAATCAGCAACGTTTATAAGCGCTGAATCAATACAAAATAGATCTGGGTACAATAATAATTTATTGTAAAAGTGTGAGAACCTTAAAATGTAAATATATCAAACTCTTTTGCAAGTTTTTGCGTTTTTTAATGTTTCATTTCTTTGTAATTTACTCCATGTTTTAATTTTCTTATTTTTTTTAATTTGTCCAATTTTTCATTTTCATAAGTTGGTTGATCAGATCTTCTCAAATGAGGAAATTACCTCACAAGTGAATTTGCAGTTCCACTCGAACTCATCGCTGACCATTACTTGGCTTTTAAAACAATCGCAAACAATGTAACTTAGTATGTTTTAATGAATGTCAAATATTGTTTAGAACAGCAGATCAAATAGTAGCCTACACCAATGGTTTTTTGAAAATCTATATATCGGAATGTTGCATTGAGCATTGGTACAGAAATGGTTGGAAATTGCAAAAAAGTCACATAACAATGAAATCCTGTTGAAAATATGAGCAAGAAAACTGAAAATGTAAAAAAAGAGGACATTTGAGCATTTTTGGGTGTCCTCGGAGGACAATTTATTTTTCTTCAAAAAAGAGGACAAATCCTCTTAAAAGAGGACATATGGTAGCCTAGCCCTATACTAGGCTAGCTGTGGAAACTTCACAATGTAGATTCTAACGACCTGATGCGGCGAGTTCGCTGTGGTAATAGCGGATTGCACTAGCTTTCGGCGCAATCCGCGGCTATTACCACAGCGAACTCGCAGCATCCGACTAAAACAGGTCGTTAAAATCTACTTTGTGAAGTAAGCAACGATCATGCCGCTAAAAAAGCGAAACTCAATCAATTGCATAGCTGTGGAAAGTCTGTCTTGTGATTATATCAAAAGTCCTGTAAAATATTAGTTACTGCCGGTAGACTGAATTATCTCGGTTCGTAAACGTACCTACTCCAGGCAGTGTTGGGCGCGATAACTCATTTTTCAGTTAAGCGATAACGATAATCGATAAACGAAAAATGCCTAAAGCGGTAACGATAAACGATAAATCAAAAAAAAGTTAAGCGATAACGATAAACGATAAATTATCGCCGATAATGTCCGATAACGATAAATTTTTTTTTCTTGATTAGCGCTGCCTCACCCCATGCAGCACAAACTGTTTTCATCAACATGACGAAAAATCGAACATAATGTACTGTAAAGGGACAAAACTTTTTGTAAGTTATGCATGAATAGAATAGTAACAGCGGCAGTAGGTATCTAATCTTCAACCTCTTGATCCAGAATCAAACCACTGAGGTAATCGCCGTGCTTATAATTATACCTTCAGATACCAGTTGGATGCTTTTATCAATTGAGTTACACTGCCGCTTACTTGCAGTAGGCAAAATAATTAAATCAAATGAAAATACCATAAACAATTCCAAACTTGCTTGAAAATTCCAACTTGCTTCCAAAATGCTTGAAAATTTATCGGTAATCTTAAGCGTTATTGGTAGTAAAAATGTGCATACTGTGAAATCCATCAAGCTTGTCAAATTAGTCGTGTTTGTTCAAGAACAATAACATAATTATCGTAATTTACTGATAATTTCAGATAAATTTTTCTGTTTTCTTTGGAACACCATCATTAAAGCAATGGCAGAATGCTGAGGTGTTGAGATAAGAATTACAATATAGGCACTGTATTAGGCTATTAGTGGGAATAAAAATATTTGTTTGAGCGTTGGCTATATCGCATAGGTAAATCGTCGTCGTATTCAGGCTTACGCCCGGTGGTTGAAGATTTAGATGAAGTGGACGGGAAGGCAAGGAAGCCAATCTTCATGTCCACCTTCAGGCATGCCTTTAAGTGTCCTGCGAAAGACAGTGTCCTGCACTTTCGATTGCCGTTCCAGCGCTCTCACCACTCGGCTATGCAGCATAGGTAAATGAGAAAGGTTATACTGTATTTAGCATAATTTTACCACGCAACTCGATGCGCCTATTGTCATGCAAAAACTACTACAAGATGCAAAAAGTGTGATGTCGGTCTGCATGTCAAATGCTTCAAGCAATATCATATTCTGCAATGACTTGTTTCAGTGATGGTGGCGCGAAAGACCATGTTTCCGATGTAAAAGCGGCCTTGTATTGCGACACTTTCATAAACCACTTGCCAATTTCTTTTGCTTCGCTTCAAAGGAATCTGTACCGCCTGTGCGCTTACATTTTAATTGCAAAATTCACTCGCGATTGCCGATTGCAGCAAAACAACAAGAGACTTGTTGCATGCATTTCATTGCATTGCAATTTGCAACTCTAAAAATTATTGTGTTGTCAGGGCCGTCGCTGCAGGGGGCGTGCCCCTCCCATGACAACGACCTGTGCACACACACTTCAGGCACTGAAAAAGAACTGGTTTTAATTTTAGTTTCATGAACTAGGTGGCTAGTAAAAATATTACTTTTCATGTTCTTTCCACTTGTGTACGTTGATCCGAAATAAAATTTATCGGCGATTAATTATCGGCGATAATCAAATATTGCCTTTGGCGATAACGATAAACGATAACTGAAAAAATAATTAAGCGATAACGATAAGCGATAAAAATTTATCGCCGATAAATTATCGCCGATAATGCCCATCACTGACTCCAGGTTACTGAGATGAAGCCACATAAAATGCTTATGATGCAATAATTCAGTCATGGTGTAGCCTAATTGAAAATACTTAAAAAATTAAATAAAAAGAATTCGTTTGTTCAGAATGGAATCACCATAGCGTGACTAGGGGTGCATTCCTAAAAATTTTTTTGGGTTAGGGTTAGGGTATGTATAAGTAATCGGTGTAGGTTAGCCAACAATGTTTACCTTTTTTAAAAGGAAACATTGTTCAGTATGTTTTTATTTCTCAACATCATGTCGGAAAACAACCTATGCTAAAACATAGTTTGAAGTACAGAAAAAGGTAGAAGCAACAAAACGTGGTTGAATCCGATATAAAATTATAAGTTTGAAATTTGGCTTGGTTGCTACACTGCAATCTCCTTTGCTTTTTTTTTTACTGCGTAGCCTAGGTCTACACTTGAAACTCGATTTGCATCAGCTAATTCCAATCTCTTAACTCAATTGTAAACTTATTTGTATGAGCCAATCCTAAGCACACTTGCAAAAACATTGACTGCAAAAGGAAAGTAAGGAAATGCAATTCTTGAAATGAGCGCTTAATTGTGGTTCCAGATTTGCTATATAAGAACCAATAAGCTTCCAATGTGACAGTTACACTAAAATCTCATTTAGTTATTAACAAACAGTTTAAAAAACTCCAATTACAGCAAAAGCATATTCCAAGTTGGTGCAAACGAGATTACACAAAACAAATAGCCTGTCTGCCAGGTCTTTGGTTTTATGGGCTAAGTTAAAAGCACCACGACAGTCCTTGATTTTAGCCAGCAAACAGTTTAATTTAACCCTAATCTAACCCTGACTCTAACCCTAACCCAAAAATGAATCGTTTTGTCGACCTAACGTCCTGTCGACCAAACGACCGTGCACCACTTTGAGAACCACCGTCTGGTCACAGCGGTAAACCATAATCTCTTTGTGGGAAAATTGTAACATAAGATTTCCGGATCCGTTCGTCTGTATGTAATGACCGAAAAAGAAACACTCTTCTGAAACGTCTATTCAAAAAGTGTATTTCTGTAAAATTAGCCCGCGGCTATCGAAAATGAGGTGCAACGCGATACACCACTAAAAACATGTCCCTACAATCCAAACTACATAGATAAAGACGGAATTTTCGTCCAGCTGGCAAGCACTAGGCAAACAGTTAAATATGCGACTGACTTTTAAGCAACCATTTTACGAATGACCAGAATACATTGCAATATCTCAAACTCACGTACGCAGTTACTGCGACGTCATAGTGAAACGTTGTGAAGTAATTCTCAACAGGTGTGATACAAGTCTTACGAAGGATGGTGCAATCTTGGCTCATTTTTAGGAAAAATTCCATGACGTAATACGCTAAGATTCAGTAGACCTGAACGGTTTTATATGACGTTTGATTTGGTGAACCATTGTCGGGAACACCGTCTGACTTATCGCAAAACAATACCAAGTAAGAATGCAACAAAAAAATTGAGAACATGAGACAAACACGTTTTTTTTATAAGTTTGTAATAAATTTGACTCCATTTGTCTGTGGTTTTCCATTTTATGGTTTCTAGGTAACCCTTTCAAATAAAGATAAACAAACAAACAAGTCGGAGTTTGTTTTTCAACAGTTCTTCGGTTGTTCAGCGAACTGCTTGATGGGGAACCTTGTCGACAGTGCAACTGCTAGTCTCTGGAAAGAGCAGTTTTGGTGCTTCGAGTTGAGGTTTGTTTTTCAACAGTTCTTCATTTTGTGCTACTTACATGAGGGACCACAAGAAGATGCTTTCCTTGTCTGATATTAGACTAGGCTACTGATGGCATTTGCTAGAGATCCATCCACTTCTTTGTTGATGATTTATTATTTTATAAGTTGCACACCGACTTTGTGAATAAACGTTTGATACAAAATTCTGCGTTTTATGCTTGAATAAATTTGGTGCTTTCTATATGTACCAATTTGCATCTTCGCTCTGTGAAAATATTTAGAAATTTAGTTCTGTTTCAAAGATGCACGCATGGCATTATAACAACACTAAGGTACCAACAAACACTAAATCACTGATAACAATCTCTGCAACGAGCTTTACTTTTCTTAGCCAACTCCACTAACATTTCTGAATATCTGTTGCTGCCACACAATGGCAAAGTGACGAATATTTAGAAATTAAGATAAAAAACATATTTACTTGGACATTTTTATTTCCTCGTGACCTATTTCTTTTTTGGAGATGTAGCAGACGTGTCGTAGGTTAAAACGCCCGCTCATACGTAGCCGCCAGAGTGACAACAACACCCCTGGGCACGAGGGGTGATCAGGACACGCTTGGTTTATTCTTAAATGTGGGCATGAAGGGGAAGCAATATAGCAGGTGTACATAATATCAGCATATGGAACCAAAGCAAGAGTCGGCCAACCTAACATAAACTATAACCATTCTCAAAAGTAGCCACCAAACAACTAAGACCAACAAAAACCTGCACCCGAACTAGGAATATTAACAATAGCCTAGGTGAGATGTAGACTACCACCTATGGAACAAAAATGACATTATTAGCCTGCTGGTAAAACGCTTTTGTAATTCAAATTATAAAATAAAGAAATTGTGTTGTGAAGTTAAGTCATTGTTTCATAACATGAAGTCAAAGCAGTAACAAATTTAATATTAGTTTATTGCTTTTTACCTTATTAAAAAATGTCACTCGAAAGTTCAGTTCAGTTGTTTTTATTTCTGACCATCATATCAAAACAATACACGTCAACATAGCAAAGGTCGAGAAAAAGGTAGAAGCGACAAAACGCGAGCGTTAAAAACGTGCTTGTGACCGAAGTAAGTTATTGAATTGAAAAAAAAAAATTTGGCACGGTCGCAACACCTTCAGAAAAATTTAAGATATAAGAAAATAAAAAAAGAAAATGTTAATAAACAAAAAAAAAACAAAATAAAATAAATTTAGGCTATAGCTTTATTAGCCCACATAGCTTTAGCTGATATATTTAAGATTTGTATGGACAGTTGCTATGAAGATTGGCCATGGTGCGTTATCAAGAGTGCTGATGGTCTTAAGGGGAACACGTCTTGATGCGTTTAGCTCATAGCAAGGCAGGCAAAGAAAACCCCACAAAGAAATCCTACCACGGGCAAAGCCATTTCAAGCGCAACGCACCATAGGCCTTGCACGACTCACAAAATACAGTAGATAGGCTATAACTTGACGACACTGAAAACAATGACGAAAACAAATAAAACAAACTAGCAAAAACAACATCATCATCTTTCGAAAATTCAATTATACCCAGGGAAGTTATGTCTTGAAGATATCAAGCGTGCTTTGATAAAAGTTGCGTTGATAAAGCGATAATTTTAAAACCCAGTCAGCTAAACTCGTCACTTCGACACTGATCCAACGTTAGCAAACGTTGAATTAATGCAAAAACGACAGGCATCGCTAGCTGGGACGTAGTAGGCTAGCGGCATGTCACAGTAATATGATAAATTTGGGTTACCGTGTATATGTTTTACACGTTAAATCATAACAAAAGTGATAAAGAAATCCAATTTGGCATGTTAGAAAAATAGATAAATAATCAGACAATAGCATGACGATCCAGTCCAAGATATTGATATAAAAAACAACTGGTTGGAGCACATGGCCACCGCTTCACCGAAAGATGGCGATTGGTCGAAGAGGATGGAGAAACTTCTGAAGACTCTGTAGAACTTCTGTGGACAAAAAACACAAGAACCAGAAGGCCAGTATAGGCTAGGAGTACTTACAACCTTACTATTTTGCTAATGAATCTACACACATTGGCCTATCATTTCTGGGCAAAAAAAATAATATTAGCATGTTTGGTGCATGTAATACTTAGATAGGATCATTTTAAGAAAGATTTAGCTTGTTCATTTTTAATTTAAAGCCTTTTACAGTTTTGCATTCATTTCTTATAGTAGGGGGAAGCTTGTTCCAAACTGTTGGCCCCATGTACCGTATTGATTGTTTGCAAGTGTTAATTCTACAATATATCGGAATATAAGGAGAATTACTTCTTGTTGTTAGGCTACTTGATTGTTTACACATAATTATATCATTGAATGTTGTGGGAAGTAGCCTTTTTGAATATTTAAACATGAAAGTTGCAATCTCTGTAGTTTTCATGTGGTTAATTGATTTTAAATTGTTGAGTTCCATTACACCTTTTACGCTTTCTCTGCGGTCAATGTTAAATACAGTACGAAGAAAGTTATTGCATGTACGTTGTAGCTTTTGCAATGTAGTTTTGTTTTCATGACACCATGTTGAGATACAATATAATATCTGACTCTCAACTAGAGAATGGTAAATGGAAAGAAGTGCTTGTTTGTTTAGGAAAGGCTTAATTTTTTTTGTCACGCAGAGTGTTGATCTTATTTTTTGAAGCAAGATTTCCATATGAGATTTCCATGACAAATGCTCGTTTACAATTATTCCCAGAAACTTTATTGAGGCAACTTGTTCTATGTTGTTTTTTCGAATATTTAAGGGTGGGTGGCTTGATAGTGTCTTGCTTCCTTGACTTGAAAATAATATATGTTTGGTTTTGGTGACATTTACCAATGGGACAAGAGGGTACGTCCTTTGGGACACTTAGTTAGATATAACAACGCGGTGTCTGACTTATCGCAATAAGAAACAATGTTGTTAAACTTAGTGCTTACGGAACAGTAGCCTACTTCACAGCAGGGCCTGATTAAAGCTCACGGGGGCCCAAAGCACAGCTAAGTTTAGGGGCCCCTATTGGCAATCGCTTTTGATGCAGAATAGCAGTGTTCAACTTTTACCTAGCACTAGGGCACCCAGCATGGGGCTAAGGGGCTCAAGCCCCCCCCAAACCGGCCACCAAAAATTAAGTTTTTGTATGTTTCCCATTTATACCTTTTGCTTACAGGTTAGATATGAATAAGACACAACAATACAACAGGGCTGAGCATTATAACAATATATTTTACATATTTGAAAATATTTCTAACAGTCCAACGTTTTCGACTTAACTTAACCCTATCTTATTAGGCTACGAGCTGTTTTCGTACGCGGAAAGCACGTCACGGGCTATTTAGGCCCCGTGCTAATTAATCGCTAGTAACGGGAGCTATGATAAGCATAGAGCCAAGATATTTTGCAAGATAATAGCCATGTGTATTGTGCGTATAGAAATTAAACTTTTACCCAACAAATTCATTGAAATAAAGCGTTTGAGATGAAAAGACGTCAGAAAGTTGGTTTTTCTTCTACTTTCCCAAAAATAGCTTCAAAATTGAAATTTTTGAATTATAACATAAAGCATGGCTACCCAAAGATGGCCTACAGCCTGATTTGTCACATTTTGAAGAAATGTCCAGATTTTGCTATCTTTGGACGAATGTTTAAATAAATATTTCTAAAAAATATATTATTACGCTTTTTTTACTGTTTTATGTTGAAAAACAAAGAAAATTTGATTTCGAAGGTTTTAGTCAGGGTTTTTCAACTTAGGCTATTTTTTCTCATTAGCCATTGCTTCCCCAAGGCAACAAAAAGCTTTTATATCATTAGGAGACAGCAAAAAGTAAAATAATCTCAGAAAATGTCAGTCAAACACTAGCAGTAGGCCTAGCTGTAATCAAAATGTGCATAAAGTAATGCTAAACTAAACAAAAATTTACTTTTGCTCATAATTATAAGGCATTTTTGGGCGTTTTTACATTTCAAAGTAATTGCACTAGCATTTATATTGCACTTACATTAGATTATATATATCTAGCATTGCACGAAAATGTCTAGCCACCTGAGACGAAATGCTTGTTGTGAAGGGCAGGAAGGTAGAAAAATTACCAGTATAGGTTTAGAAAATTCGCAAAGAACAAAAACTAAGTCAAGAAATTTCACATTTCTAGCATATTTCCTTCTGAGAAATATTTCACTACTAGAGTGGGGCGTCCTCATAAAACCCCGTGTCGCTATATAGATAGTGTTAAGCCCTCACCAGGAACCTGAAAATATTTATAAAAATGCAATAGCCTAAATTTTAACTTCTTCAAGGTAAAATTACATTAGGAAGAGGCAACTATACATAAATAACTACAAAAAAATTTGCACTCCAGGGAACGTGATACCTACATCAAGTAAATATTGAGGAGAATAGACGCGCCTCCAGAAAACAAGTTAATTGTTAGTTTAAATTTGGGTTGTAGCGTTTGATTAACACTGCTTCCTGAATTTTTGTGTCAAATCGGGATTTGCCTTTGCGTAAAATTTTAAATGAGTCAGCAGAGAATTTTCGATCTGTACAAAGAGAACTCTCCATGATATGGTCTTTGATGGCATTTTTAAAGTTCAGATGCTCTCGTGGTCAAATGTCTGGTGGACATACCGATGTATCGTACGTCAATGCCGAATCACACGGACATGTAAAACTGTAGGCCTACACGAAATTTGAGCAGAGCGACAAAGGCGTCTGGGACTTTAGTTGAAAATATGAACTATTTTTGAATGTTTTGTAAGTAGGAAAAACGTCCACATCAAATTTACTTATTACAAAATTAGTGTTTTGTTTCAAACTGTTTTCGTGCTAGTTGTTGTTTTCGCACTTATTTGTGTTGGTAAACAGAAAGCGAATTCTATTTTGTCATTCATGAGGAAAAAGTCGAGATCTATAGAAGATTGCGAGAGTAGACGTAGGAATGAGGATGCTGATTGTGCTAATAGCATGGAGTAGCCTACACTAGGCCAACTTCTAATCTGATTGAGAGAACAAATCCTGATGTATCGGCAACCGGTGAGTTGTGGGCCGTGAGTGCCTTTAAATATTAATCAAAGGGATGGGTATTGGCCTGTTGTCATTGTCACTACTGTCGCAAATCATACTCGGCCGACATTTCTGAAGTAGCCACCCCCTAAATTTTTTTCTGGGTGCGCTACTGACCTAGCATATTCAATAACTTCGCCAAAGCGTGACGATTCGGAATCGTTATTCTATTTAGCAGTCGCTACACAATTTGAAATCGTTTTTCAATCATAACAACTGTGCACAAACTGGCGCAACAACTTTCACTTCCTACACCTACGGTACTAATGTAAAAAAAAATTGGGGCCCCCAAAACCAGAGGCCTGAGGCCTGTGCCTCATGGTTAATCGGGCCCTGCTTCACAGAACTACATAAAGGTAGTCACATCACATGTTCATTAAACATTCTAATGCACAAATATTTGGCAAAACAAAAGATTGAATTTGCAGGACAAATTCTGAAAAATTTGCCGCCCGGCTAGCCTACATCAACTGATCATTGAAGGTATGGTAGAAAGAAAGAGATGCTTGAGAACTTAGAGAAATAGCGTAAACTGACTCGTCGAGTATCGAATGGGACATGTCCCAAAGGTAATCGATTGTATTGTCTCATTGCTCAACCAACCACCATTTTGTGTTCAACTTGCCTGAAAACCTGTCACTGTTCGATATGTAGTTTTCTGTTGCTATAGTTTTAAAGCTAATCATATGACTCAAACTTTCTTGTCAGGCCCCAGTTGCGTAACCCTGCTTTAGTATAGAAACGAATGACAACAGTCAACCATTCAAATTTACAAATTTGCAGCTAAAAAAAATAATTAACTGATCTCACCACTTAAGTACACAGTAGGCTACACCAGTGAGTAAACCACGTTGTAGTGATGTAATGTACTAATGTTAATCTCGATTCCATGACAAAAATCTCAGTTCTTATTTTTACACATATTCAGACATAATGAGCTGTCACATAGATAGTAGGGGAGAACCTCCATTATTGGGACGATTCTACAATGGGACACTTGGTCTCCCACGCTTGGTTGATCAAGCTAGAAGAACGTATATGACGAATTTCAATTCGCCATGTAGTCTATAGCTTGTACCAACAGTGGGATCCTTCAATTTGCATGCATGGCTGGTTTGTTAAAGAAAGTGTGTTTTTTGATACCCAAAGTAAAAAAAGATAGGTCACTTGTCTTGAAGATATTTTTGTACATACTTGGCGAAGCAGGTTGAAAAAGCATGGTAGCATAGTCTATATGTCTGGCAGTTTTTAGGACAAAACGTTGTTGTCAGTGACGTAGTCTTTAAGAAATTAGCTGACTTTTTTTGCATTTGCGGATGGCATGTTACAATGGGACAGCAGGTCTTGGCCATCAATGGGACACTGAAAATCAACTCGACTTATTCGTAAAAAGGGAAACACAGATCCTTTAACTATAAAAACTGCTGTTGAAAAAGCAATACAAACCTGAAAAAATAGACCTGTATCAAGAAAATTTGACATACCAAGCCAAACATTGAAAAACTGGGTTGACACATACAAAACAGCCCAAGCAAATAATGATCTTAAAAGCAATCTAAGTTTTCAACCTCATTATGGTGTCAAAAATATTTTGAATGATGAAGATGAGAAAAATTTAGAAAACTTTAATAATGCACTACAGTAAATATAATCAATAACAAAGTGAATATCAAGTTTGTAATAAGCATTTACACAGATAATAAATTGTGTCCCATTGTTAGAAATTGCCTGTCCCAACGGTGAAGCCAGATTTAACAATGGGACGTTTTGAGTAGCTTAACCTTAAAAAACTGCGCGTTATTTCTAAACCACTGGAGATAATGAAATTAAACCAAGTGTTATTTGAAAAAAAATGCATTGGCATAAATGTTGGAAAAAAACACTGCATTTCGTTACAAAATTAAAAAAAAATTAGCAAAACGCAAAATTTGTTCCATTAATGGAGGTTCTCCTACATCCCCCCTGCCTAGGCTACTAAGTTACTAAAGCCTGAGGTGATAGTAGTGACACACCATGGTTGCAGCTGCTTAAGAATAAACTCTAGTTTTAATTAGAAGTGTGTCTCTTTGGGTGTTGCAATCACTTTACACAAATGCACAATGTAAGGAAATCGCAAAACTGCATATATAACGCAAAGTGAGAAGTCGATCAATCACTGTGTGGAATTTTATGAATGGTTATGAAGGAAAGCAAGAATGCCACGAGAGTCGCAGAAATGAACTATGAGACCGTGGGATTATACAGATTCCAGAATTTTGAAGCGAAGCAAGAAGAAATGACGTCAGAAAAACGTGAAAGCGAACATGTGCAAAGCTCGCGTGAACTACACAGCATTTACATTTACAAGGGAACTAATTAGTGCTTCCTTTCGATGCTAATACACTCTTTTTCAAAAATTCATACAAATCAATCAAGGAAAGTTTAATTTCACCAGTGTTGTAGAATATCAGTTTTGAACCCAGATTTTCTACTAAATGCAATTCTGGCTCAACTCATTATAAAATGGGTTTGGTAAATTCAGACATAGGCCTAATACTTTAATGTTGAGCAAACTACTTTACCATGGTACTTGTTGACAGGGAAACTGTCATTGTCTAAAAAAAGGCGGTTTCTGTAGTAGGCTAAACACTCCTAGTCGAGATTTGTTTTTTGAACAGTTCTTCAGTTGTTGAGCAAACTGCTTGAAGACGAAACTTACCGACAGTGGTAGCCTACTGCCGGTCTCTAGAAAAATAGTAGTTCCGGTCCCATAAACCGAGGTTCATTTTTTAACAGTTCTCTGTTTAGGATTTCCGTGCTACTTACCTGTGGGACCACGACTCACGAGAAGATGTCTCCCCTCCCTATGTTGCTCAGCTCATGGCAGTGACGATCGGTGAGGGAAAGCAAGGAAAGCTGTGCTTACCTGAGCGAAAACTATGCAAAATATAATGACTGAATTCTAGGTTTAACTTCTTATTATTTTTATCACGTCTATTTTAACTTGAAAATTACTGTATTCGTGACTAGAATTACTCGTAACGCTTGTGAGTAGTCTAAGTCCTCACCAAACCGCATGTTTTGCCTATAAATGCCGATTAACGCAAACGCTTCTGTCAGAAACAATCACTGAGGCTCCAGGGAAGCAACTATCAAAGTTGCTTTCCCAGGTTCAAAAATGTCAAAAAACGCCTTCGTTTTATCCAATCCTCACTCGTTTTGCAACCGCACCAGCTGCTTAGCCAATCAGATGTGTTATGATTATGGTATGGTAGAGTTGTTTACCCAGTGATGTCAATGCGTACATTTGCTAGAGCGGCTGGACTAACTCGTCAGAATGGTCTCTCGTCACGGTACACAGCACAGCATCATAATGCCAAAAAGCTTGTTGCTGTTTTTTGATGTCTCCTCGCCATGTACTTTAGCCTACTAGCTTTCATAGTCATGCCTTTGCCCTTTTTAGAGCGTTGATATAACGTTACTTCGCCAATGAACGTTCAGGTGCGGATGCAATATTTAGTTCGTTAAGCTTCTATACGCAGGAGGCAAACTTATCCAGCTTTTTGTACAAATTGCTTGCGGTTGTAATGTTTAGGCCTAAGTGTTAGTTTTTGTAGTGTAGGCCTAACTGAATATCTGAGAATGAACATTCATGACGAATTAAACATTTAGACAACTATTATTCCATGTCTAACACAGGATTTTGGTCCTGCAACGTTAAAATTAAGATTGTTCATGACTTCTAAAGATTAAATGGATGTATGATCACGACATAGGCGAAGCACAGTTTGACAGATTTTTATTTTTGATTTGTGGGGAGGCCCTCCAGACCCCCCGCTGGAAATGTTGCCTTCGGCAACACGCCTTCGGGCTTCGCCCGACGGTTACGCCCTTCGTAGCCTATCTACTACCTTGCTGCAGAATATTTCCAAGTTGCTTTCCCAACGGTTTAAGCCACCGAACGTCACTGGCTCATGGCATGTGCTATTGAGATCCTGCCGTTTCATTATTGATTATTACATGTCTACTAAAATTTAAGCTTTGTAGTTCTAATTTCTTTTTTATACAGTATAGCCTACCGTATTTCTCTTGCTTGAATACCTTTTGTTAGAAAAACAAACACTTCTGTGATATTATTTTTGTATCTGAGGTCATCGACTTTTTGGCTTCCGCACATGGACGGTTGGACACCTGCCATACAGGCACTCATTCTGTGACTCGGTGTCCGACAAACTGTTCGTAAGCAATTATTCGTAAAGCAATGTTCGTAAGCAATAAATTGTTCGTAAAACAATTGTTCGTAAAACTAATTCTTTGTAAAACAATTCTTCCTAAAGCATTTTTTCGTGCATGCAGTTAAAATTTGATGTAGCCTATACGAAGAAATGCTTTACGAAGAATTGTTTTACGGATTTCATTTTACGAAAAACAGTTTACGAACAATTGTTTTACGAACAATTGCTTACGAACAATTGCTTTACGAACAATTGCTTACGAACAATTTGCCTATAACCCTGTGTCACAACTCACAATCAATATGCGAAGCTTCACGACAGACTACATTATTTCTTGACCGAGTGTAGGCTACTGTTTTAATTATAAAATTCTTATACGATATGTTATTATCAGTTAGGGGAGAGTGGAGCTAGTCGGAAAGTTTTTTTTTTAAGTTAAATTTAATAAAATTGGTGCATAACCTGACAACTTGAAGCTGTTTAAATTATCACTTATGGTGTTCCTTATCATACAACCAAAAATAAGTATTGAGTCAATTCAGCTTTTATTGAAAATTTAAAATAAACAAACATACAATTGATTTTTCAACTAACCCAATGCCTGGGGTTAGTTGAAACACGTCAGTTTAATGCCCACTAATGAACTAGATACTATTTTTTCAACCAACAAACATTTACATGGGGTTGTAAGCAAATATGTTCACTTGCTTTAAAATCAAAATGCAATCAATTCTACACCAAATCATCGTAAAAACATTTTTTAAATAAACGCACTGTTAAAACTTGTGATGCCGCCTATAGCACTTTCCAAGTTATTCAAATTAAACTTTTACAATGTATGTCTGCTTAAAACAAGTGAATTGGAGCTGATACTACTTATTATCATACCACGACGATATAGGCTAGCCTACTGTCCTATAGTGACCTTTGATTGCGAAATCCTTATATGTGACGTATTTCTAGAAGTTTCTGCGTACATGTAAGTCGAGAAGCTTCTCCAGCTTGCTACTCACAATTTGCCATGTGTTGGTTGTTGTGACGTCACAAAGATTTTACGTGTACTAAAACTTGACCAGAACAATAAGTTCGTATGATGTAACATTATCGTACACTATGACAGCAGACCCGCTGCTGGCGAAACTACGCTCCGATGTCACAGACGTACATCGTTCATTGATATAGAAATCAGCAGAGTCAACAGCATCAGATTTTACACCTTGAAGCATCTAGCCTGACTTCACACGATAATCAGTTCAGTAGGCCAACAGTTTTTTTTTTAATTTCTGACCATCATATGAAAAACAATACTGGTCACAGCGGTAAACCATAATCTCTTCTTGGGAAAATTTTAACATAAAGTTCCCTAATCCGTTCGTCTGTATATAATGACCGAAGAAACACACACTTGAACTTCTTTTCAAACAGTGTATTCCTGTAAAATTAGCCCGAGGCTACCGAAAACGAGGGGGTGCAACGCCTACACCACTTAAACTGTCACTACACAACAGATTACTTGGATAAAAGACGGAACTTTTGTCCAGCTAGCAAGCACTAAGCCAACAGTTAAATGAGCGGCCAACTTTCAAGCAATCATTTTACGAATGAATCAGAAAAGATATCAATATCTCAAATTCACGTAGAAAGTAACTGTGACGCAATAGTGAAATCAATTGTCACGCAATTCAAAACAGGTGTCCAAAGCTAGTGAACCAATGCATTCATGTTTAAACAGGCCCAAACAGGTTTGAAACAAGTCTATGAACAATGGTGCAATTTCGGCACACTTTCCAGCAACTTCCATGACGTAATATTCAGTAGACTTGAACGGTTTTATATGACGTTTGATTTGTACAGAGATTGGCCGTAACAAATACACGTCAACAGAGCAAAGGTAGAAGCGACAAAACGCGAACGTTAAAACGTGCTTTTGACCGAAGTAAGTTATTGAGTTATAAGAAATTTGGCACGGTCACAACACCTTCAGAAAATTTTAAGATATAAAAGGAAAATAAAAAAAAAAGAAAATGCTACAAAAAATAAAAATAAACAACATATATTTAAGCTATAGTGATTTTTTCTCGATAAGAAACATCTGAAGTAGCATCTACACTGATTGAAAAATACTTGTAACTATCGAAACGCATTTCATTCAAAAATTTCTTTATTTTTAAGTTGGTGAATTTTTAATTTAGTAGTAAGAATGGCTCCCCTCAAAAGTGACAAAAAAAACTTCTCGTTTTTCCTTTACAAAGTTTTGCTAGAGAAGAAAGTTGCTCGACATCCTTCCCCTCTCTGAGCCCTTGAACTGCACAAAAAAGTTTAACAAATGTGAGATAACCGGAAAATTTAATTTAGCCCTCATGAATCATAAAAACAATTGTAACGCCAAACAATTGCTCAATAGTCCTTTCTTCGTATCGATTCACCGGTTTTCATACGAGTCGTAGTAGGGAGTGTCGGTCTGCCGGATTATGGGCAAGTTTATTGTAAGCCTAAAATATAAATCATGTGTTGGCCTATTTCTACGTGCCAAGACCTATTTTGGCTCGCAATGAGGGACATGAAACTTATAGGCTATCAACTAATTCCCAACAAGCTATTTGGCATTAAGGGAAAAGGGTAGGCTGTTTAGCTATTTCAAATTAAATTTTAGCCCTGGTTTTAGGATGCAACAGTAAGGTATATTCTAAAACCTCTTGTAACAAAAATGTTGAAATATCCATCCAAACACAAGTGTAATAAATTAACTTCAAATTCATCTCCTTTTTCACAAAATTCAAATTCTTGCTTTAAAATTTGAAGAAATTTATTTTGCAATGTCTGGCAACGCTCTTAAAAAGTATTGGTTTGTAACTTGTAAGATCAAGCTCTATTCGACCTTCCTAGCTTTTTGAGTTTCAGCGATGCTTGAATAAGACTAATAAATATGTTTTAGGTAATTTACCCAACAGTTTGTGATTAGAGCAGCTTTCTAGCCTGTAACTAATGGACTCGATGAAGTTTTAAGCTGAGTATTCACTTTACAAATCCAAATACCCATCCAAGGTCACTGCAAATTCAATTGCTTGCCTTGAAAATACAATTTATTCTCCATTATGAAATGGCTGTAGCTATATTTACACTATGTAGTGTATAGTGTAAACTATATAGTGTAAATATTGCTTCAATAGCGTTGCCAGATAAGGAATTCTGCCCTAATTTGAGAAAATTTTAAGCTGTTGAAAACAAAAACTTGTATTTTGGAAATTTTTTTTAGTCCTGAGCAATGATCAAAACCCTTACCTTGTTCCTAACTCTAACCCTTACGGTACCTTAACCCTTCCTATTTCTGGCAACACCTGATTGTAACCATGGCAACAAGTGTGTAAAAATAGCCATTTTGTTATAAAATAGGCTACTGAGTTTTTGAAAATAATTTTAAATAATATTCAACACCTCTTAAGTATCAAGAACTCAAATTCACACCATTTGTTAGGCAAATATACTGGTTCTAATTGAGTTTTGCATTCGATGGCCTATACATGTAGTCTATGTACCATACCTATTTGCGACCAGTGGCGGCTCGTCACCTGAAAGAAAGATATTTGAAGGAGAATATATTTTCCTCTGTGTTTGTCCGACCCAGTTACTTTTTTCACTTAAAAATTTCGAATCAAAAATTAAAATATTAAAAGTTTCGTTTAGCAACATCGATTTCGGGCAAACTTCTTTACAGCCCGAGATTCTAGATTTCAAGCGCTCTGATTGGCTAAAAATTATCCTTGAAGCTCCTCCTCTTCTGGTATTTTACAGCAATTTTTGAATTTGTTGGGGCTGCATAGAAAACAGCCCCACCTAACTGAATAACTTTACAGACTTTTTGAAGTTAGTTTTTATTTCGCAGAGTGGCGATGAGCCATGAATGTAGAAGTGTAGCTGTAGAGTAGGGTGTTGCAGGGGATGCAACCTAATTCGTACCATGAACAGTTCGTACCGTCAGTTCGTACCTTGAAAAGATTGAGAAAAAAAGTTCAAAAAAGCGGAAGTCGCTGATCGCAGTTTCCGCAAAATTTTTTCCGCAGTTTCCGCTAACCCTAACCATGAGAGTAATCTATGCTCTAGTCTAAACAAAAAAATTAAAACAAGCGGAAGTCGCTGATCGCAGTTTCCGCAAACATTTTAAAATTTTCACCCTGAAAAGATCAAGAGAAAAGATAGCACAAAGCCGAAGTTGCTGATTGCAGTTTCCGCAAACATTTTCCCGCAGTTTGCGCTAACCCAAACCATAGACTCATAGAGCAATCTATGCTCTACCGCTCGCTGATCGGAGCTTCCGCAAACATTTTTCTGCAGTTTCCGCTAACCGCAGTTTCTACTAACCTTCACCCTAACTGTAACCACAGAGTAATCTATGCTCTAACCCTCGCTGATCGCAGTTTCCGCTAACCTTTACCCTAACTCTAACCATAGAGTAATCTATGCTCTTCTAACCCTACCCCTCGCTGATCGGAGCTACCGCAAACATTTTTCCTCAGTTTCCGCTAACCGCAGTTTCTACTAACCTTTACCCTAACCCTAACCACAGAGTAATCTATGCTCTAACCCTAACCCTCGCTGATCGCAGTTTCCGCTAACCTTTACCCTAACTCTAACCATAGAGTAATCTATGCTCTAACCCTAACCCTCGCTGATCGCAGTTTCTGCAAACATTTTTCCGCAGTTTCCGCTAACCGCAGTTTCCGCTTTCACTAACTTTTCAGTTCAGTTTGTTTGCGGAAACTGCGATCAGCGACTCCGGCTTTAATTTTAAAATGTTTGCGGAAGCTGCGATCAGCGACTTCGCCTTTTTTTAATTTTTTTTTTCGATCTTTTCAAGGTACGAACTGACGGTACGAACTGTTCATGGTACGAATTAGGTTGCACCCGTTGCAGGCGCCCCATGAAATTTAAATCTTGGTTTTACCATGCTTACCTTTTTTGTGGTACTGTGTTTAGATCAGTAGATCACAAATATGAAGTTTCAGAAATTGTCATCGACGTTTACCTCCACCGCCGAGGCCATTTTGAGGCCCACTTTTTGATTTTTTTCATGTTTTTTGCCACTAGAAGGCAGTGTATAAGTTTTGCAATATTGGGGGTATATTTAAAAGATGCTCTATGATGTTCTGAATAATGTTAAAAAAAAATTGGAGAAATGGGATAAGTATATCCAAAAATATTCAAGTTTTGTCACTAATTTTTTGCACAATACTGCCCCTAGTAGTTAAAAGAAAAATTGAAATATCTTAAAAACCACTCGTCATATTGTTATGGAACTTGCATGCACCCCCCCATTTTCATGGGTAAGGAATTTGATTTTAGCAATATTTTTGCAAAATATTGCCACTAGAGGGCGGTAATTCTAATTTTGAACTATTTTTCTGTAAAAAGGCGATATTGTTGCATTTCTTGAGCTGTGCTATGTGAAGAATACAATTTCATGGCTTATGCACAACAAAATTTATTCAATTGTAAAGAAACTGCATCATGCAGGGTAGGCACTATATCAAATCCAAAAAGGCAATGTGAGTCTTAGTTAACACAATTTCCGCAAAGGCAGTTGTGCATCTTCATTGTGTTGATAAATGACGTTTTCTAAGATTTAGTATCTTTCTTTGTTCCTCCTCCACCACTTGAATATGGTTTTGCGGATTTTTTTCTTGCTTTGCTAAATGAAGAAAGTCGGATACAGTACCAGTTTTACCCCTCTGCTGAATCATTACAGACTCTGAGTGCACTTATGATACCATTAGCAGAAGCATAGCCATCATCTATTTCCCACTCTTTCGAGTGTTTGGCAAGAAAAGTTGTTGAAATGTGCAAAAGTACAAAAAACATTTTGCTGCTGGCATTTGCATAGGAGCACAATGACAATGAGTTATCATTAACAATGTCTGGCAGCTCTGGCTTTCTGTATGCATTACCGAACCTGTTTGTAACCTGGCCATGGAAACTTGCATTTAAATGCAGCAGAGTTACAGCCAAAGCTTCCTTTTCATCCATAATGACTTGTTTGTCCCATAGAACTAAGGGGATCAGCTCCCTAGTTACATACCATGTATGCCTACCTAAAGCTTTTAAAGCAGCAACACTGATAATTTTGTCTACTGCATCATAGCTTTTGATGTCACTTACCAGTTGCTAATTGTCTCGGGTGCTGATGCAGCAATTGGACAGTTGAACCACCATTCGTTATTCCGCTAACCGTAACCCTCACCCTAACGCTAACCCTCGCTGATTGCAGTTTCCGCAAACATTTTTCTACACTTTCCGCTAACCCTAACCATAGACTAATCTATGCTCTAACCCTCGCTGATCGCAGTTTTCGCAAACATTTTTCCGTAGTTTCCGCTAACCGCAGTTTCCGCTAACCCTTACCCTAACCTTAGAGTAATCTATGATCTAACCCTAACCCTCGCTGATCGCAGTTTTTGCAAATCTTTTTCAACAGTTTCGGCTAACTTTTACCCTAACTCTAACCATAGAGTAATCTATGCTCTAACCCTCGCTGATCGCAGTTTCCGCAAACATTTTTTTGCAGTTTCTGCTAACCGCAGTTTTCGCTTACCCTAACTCTAACCATCGAGTAATCTATGCTCTCTAACCCTAACCCTCGCTGATCGCAATTTCCGCAAATATTTTTCCGCAGTTTCCGCTAACCCTAACCCTCGAGTTGTTTGCAAAAACTCTGATCAGAGGCTTCGGCTTTGTGCTATTAAACTGCGACCAGCGACTTCGGCTTTTTTTAATTTTTTCTCTCGATCTTTTCAGGGTACGAACTGAGGGTACGAACTAGGTTGCACCCGTATGCAATGGCTAGGCTAGTCAAGACTAAGTTCAATATTAAAGAATTCAATAGTAAAGTTTGTCTCCAAAGCAATACTGTTAGTTTTTTTTGAATACAGCTTAGGAATACATCAACTTTTCAACAAAGTTTGAATGCATTTTTACAAAATTTAGGGTAAAAACATTCTCAGAACGCATCAAATTCAATGCAATTTTTCAAATTTTTCTGGGGGGAGACCAGAGCCCCCCGTGAGGTTGTTTGCAGCCCCACTGCTCACAAACAGTGGCTGATGGTGCTGTTTGTGAGCAGTGGGGCTGCAAATTGACTTCAAGTGTGGGTCTGGTCTCCTCAAACAGCACCAGCCGCCACTGTTTGCGACCATTTCCTTCAAGGACCTCTGAAAATTGTATTTGTTAACTTGAACAGTTAGCCTACTCTTTTTTTATTAAAAAATATCTTTTCATATTTTTAAGCATGTAATAATTTGGTGGCATTGTTGTGTGTATTAAAATGACAATAGCCTAGTGCATTTTGTGATTGCTGTTTTGATTCCGAAATGTGCCCAAACGGCACTGTCATTCTGGCATAGTAATTTTAATAAAATCTGTGGTAAATAATGCAATGACAGCAACAACATGTGGACCCTGATAAAAGCACTTCTCGTTGACATATTTATTTTTATGCCACTTGAAAGTCAGGGTGCCATTTTTTTATAATAAAAACAGAGTTTTTCTAATTTAAAAATCAAAAAAAGTCACATAGTTAACGTAAAAAGATAAAACTTGCGCATTGATAAAAAAACTGTTAATTTTTTTCTGTCAAATTATTTTCAATTGCAGAATATTTACAAGTTTGTGAAGTGGATGCAATTGCGTTGATGGTCGCAAATACGCACATGGACCCTAGTACGAAATCAACTGACAATTTTTTCTCCCATCAATTCAGTTTTTCTAGTAGGCATAAAGTTATGTACTTAATCATATAAATTATAGGGTGGACTAAACTGTTGAACTGCATCTTCATTCAGGGTTTAATTTTATAAACTATTAATATACAGCAAGCCTTAAAGCAGCCGGCAGACATGGCCGCTAAGTAGTGCTTGAGTGATTGCCGGTGCTACCTCCTCAGTTGGCCTCTCGTTTCTTCAAGCCGATTATTTAATTTTGCAATAGAATGATCGTGGAGTTAGAAGCAGTGACGCAGAATTAGGTCAGCGTGTCGTAATCACCATTGTTGTATTGTGTGGGAACATGTGCTATTGTATGAAATATATCCAGCTGTGATCACCAGCTTTAAGTCTTGCTGGTAATTCCCAGTTCATTTATTTTAACAGTGTTAATCCGAAGTGCTATATTACATCGGCTGGCAATATTGTTGTTTTTATGTCAACTCAATGTTGTCAGACATTGAATCATTGTTAAAAAGGAGTACTAGGTTCGCTGACATCCAAGGGGAAAACACGTGTCTTCATAGTTGAGAAATGTTCCCCTGCGGGTTAGTGACTTTATACCCTCAATGGTGTCATAACGGAATAAATGGTCAGGTTTTATGAAAAGCGGTATGCAGTTTAAACAATTTACTGAGCTTTTTCTTTCGTATGAGAAGTTGTTTTTTGGACTACATTTCATTGGGGTCAAATGTCCGGACATTCTTCGAGCAGCCACTTGATTGTAGAGTCCTCCAGCGTTGACAGGCCAACTGCCCTTGGAGGAGTAAACGTCGGGCAGTGGTAGAGGATGTGATCTGCTGTCTGTTCCTCTGCACCACAGTTGCATGCCGCAGATGTTGATAGGCCCCATTTGTGCATCAAGGAAGCGAAACGCCCCACACCCATGCGGAGGCAATTTAATCATACCCAGGCAGGTCGGTTGAGATCCTTTCCTGGTGGCATGGGTCCAGCGTCGGGAACGAAGGTGTGGAGTCTGGAGGTGTTGTCTGTCCACTCCTCTTGCTAGGTATTGGCGATCCAAGATGAGGCACTGGTGTTGTGCTCCAGCAAGGATTGTGCTTGAGCGACAAAGGGGCTTCTCAATTTGAGGCGTTTCTTTATTACCAATCTGGTGATATGGTCCTGCAATTCCGGACAACGATTCTATTGCAGGATGTCAGCCAGACTTCAACAACGCTAAGTGATTATTTTAGCATTGTTGCAAGATAATTCTATTTACTTATGTGCTATTTGTATTTTGGCCTCCAAGCACGCAGATTTGCTGCCAGAAAAAAACATTAGTTTTAAGGCCTGATACAGTAACATTTACTTTTTTTTTGATGTATATACAACTTATATATATATGTTCTCAGTTTATATATACGTAGTATATATAACGTATACAACGTATATATATATAGCCTAATTTATCAATTCATTTATAAAACTGTTTGTTTTACTCTCTTTTTGCATTCTCTATTGTTAAAGTAACAAAGAATGGCTAATTACTTCATATCTATTTAGAAATTTTAATATTTTCCATCAGTAGTTTTGTAAACTAACCTTGTATCATGTCTGAGATGGCAAAAGCATCTGGGATGTATGCACCTATGGCAAATGGGCCTCTTCCAAAACCAGATGGAATGAGTGGTTATCTTGTCAAGCGTGTCAGACGATTGTCAGTGCCATGTGCTGTTGCTGTTGCTGGAGTATTTGCACTCTCATTTGTAAGTAGTTGTAAAACAAATATCTTATATATTTCTTTGAAATGAACTGAGAACATTGTTTGGGAGTAATTTAAAAGTGTTGTTTATGCATGAAAACATTGTAAATTCAATATTTTGTTGGATGCTTTTGGAATTTTCTTTTGATAACATAAAAATTGTCATATTTACTATGAAACTTACTGCTGAAAAACTACGACTTCATTTTAGACTGTCACAACACTTTTCATAACTAAGTAAGATACCTATTTAATACCTATAGATAGTTTTTCAAGATAGGTTCTTGCATTTGCAAAGAAACTTGTTCAGTGCTAAAACTTTAGTAAAACAAAGCCAAGGCCCAAGACAACACTGAAATTGAACAAACAAGTCAGTGTAGGGGAGACCGGGGATAGCTCGGACAATTTTTCGAAAACGGCCCATATTTTTTTTAAATTACACAGCAAGTTTGTAAATTTTATTTTGTTGTAAACCGTAAAGCTTTGCCGAAAAAGGGTAGGAGTATCGTTTGTTTCAGCAAACAAGAAGTGCTTATAAAAAGCATAATCTCTACGGTCCTCAAATGTCCGAAGTCACCCCGGTATTGGGGTAATTTCGAACATGCCTGGGGTCATCTCGGACAGCAATTTTATGCAGACGTTTTGAGTTGATTTAACAGTTATTACAGAATATTTGTTTTTCTTTTATGTGTCCGAACCATTATGTCTTTAAAATCCAATAAATTATTCAAAAGATTGAAAAATAAGATTTTGTTTAAGCTTAATTTTTTCCTCGGGGATACTTCGGCCATTGTGTCCGAAGTATCCCCGACCACGTGATTACAGGAAAATTAAGAAAATATGGCCACCTGATTAACTGCTGGTCAAAATCATTGCTTGCTTATCTGAGTATTGCTTTCTAACTACTACCTCAATCAGTAAAAGGTTTGTTTTGGTTCACTGCAACAAAATTATGACCTTACTACGCTTACACGTACAATTTTGAAATCTTGTTATCACTGATGAAGTTACTATTTCGACCTCAACTTTCTAAGAAAACTAGACATACTTGCAAACTTTATCCTGATTTGTAATGGAGCCACAAAGCTTTGGTAAACGTGATTTAACAATACTCTACTGTGACGTCAAATGCCTTATCCGAGGTATCCCCGCGTCCGAACTATCCCCGGTCTCCCCTACTGTATTGTATACTGCATTGGTTTCTTTTGGGGTTAAATTCTGGTGTTGTTTCTGGTTATTTGTATAGTGTAAGCTGGTAACTGGAATTGCACACTAGTGCTGTGTCTTGTTTTCAAATTTACATTGCAAACAACATTATAATACTTATTATATATATTTATTTTCTATTGTAAAAAAAATTTGCCTGTCTACACAGTTGTCCCAAGATCACAGCCTAGCTTACATTACGTTTCCTTTTTAGTATGGCACATTCTATCGACGCAAGCAAAAAATTGAAGAATGGATGAGGAACACTGATCCTGATAAGTTGTTTGAAGAGATCAAGGAGTATGGAGTTTTCAAAACTGTAAAAGCTTCCTGGCAAGAATAAAAAGCCCACTTGATCAAAAGTAAGGGTCTGAATGTGATTTGCTATTGATTGAAAGTGTTAATGTGGTTTTGTGTGTGTATTTATGATTGAGAGAGCCGTTAAAATACTAACTAATCCCATGATTATGGGTAGTGGATAAATTCAATTTGAATGTAACAATTTGACTGGTTTTTGGATGGCAGCAGTCAGAACAACTCCTAAATATCCTTAAAAACTAATGAAGTCTGAAATCATGGCCCAAACTCATCCTTACTTTAATACCCAACTCGCCCTAGATTTGCTGTGCTATTGAGTGTTTTTTCAATTAGCTGGCCAATAAATTTAGATTTTTCCATTTCGCCCGAGCATGGCCACTTATCAAGTTGACTTAGTATGGTCATTTTTTCAAATTAGGCCTTAAAATTAGATGTTTGAATTTTTAAATAAATACAGAAATGCTTTTTGTTTTCTTTCTGACAGTGCAGTAATTCTCAAAAAAATTATTTTGAATTGTTTTCTGCAGCGTGTAATCGAGAACATATTTCAATGAAATGCTGCATAATTTTTTTTCTTAATTGCAGATCACTAGATTATTGCATAATAGTTATTTATAAAACATGTTTGAATTCAAACTATCCTTATACCCAGTAGCGTAGCCAGGAATTTTGAAAGGGGGGGGGGGGTTTGATGACCCAGCGGCGGGGGTCCAGAAAATTTTGAAAAATTAATTTGAATTTGGTGCATTCTGAGAGCATTTTCAACAAGAATGTGAGTATGAATATTCCTGTAAAATGGTGCTGTCCGGTGGCATAGCAAAAGTATAAGATCATGTTTTCTTCGGCATTTTTCAGAAATAAAGCTAAGTCTCTATGTTTTCTTGTTGCTAATTCCTGTCTGAGATGTTTGGTATTGGCAAAACTCGGTCTTTTAATGCAGTTTCGTTTAAAATTAGGCAACATTTTTAGACTGAAAACATCATTCTCAATATCGTGACGTCACATGTGTGCCAAAGGGGGGGGTTGGGGGTTGTAAACCCCCCCCCCTTGGCTACGCCACTGCTTATACCGGTAGATAAAGTGCGATGAGGAAGAGCTAACAGGCCTCGAAATTCACGGCGGACATGTCCTCCGTCACAGCATGTGATGTCCGCGGAAAGTACCATCTAGATCAGAGGTGACGAACCTGCGGCCCGCGGGCCGCATGCGGCCCGTCAAAGAATTTTGTGCGGCTCGCGATACAATTTGACAATCGCTTTATGCATAAAAGACAAAAGACATCTCAAAGCTGTTTTATGCCTTTACTGGTAGGCTACACCTTTCCTTTGCTATTTTCTTGCCCTAAAGTCCAGTTGTTCCCAACCAGGGGAGACTTACCCACTAGGGGGGAATTTTGCAATTTTCAAGGGGGAATTTGGTTTTAGGATTGTAAACCTTTTTAAGCCTAGTAAGTTGGCCTAGATTAGAGCGTTAAAGAGGAAATTGTTATTAGATTAACTCCCGATTATTTAAGCAACTGTGCACTGACAATCTGACATGGATGCAATCCATCAAGTAGGCCTACTTCTGTTTCATGCAAATACTAGATGGCTTTCATGAGGAAACGTAACTAAACGAGTGTTTGAGCTCATAGACGAGTTTAAATTATTTTTTGACTTTTAAATAAAATTGGAATTTGTTTCATTGCTGAATGGTGACAGATGGATTAGATTTCTTTCTTATTTGGTTGATATGTTTGGTCTATTGAATAAACTAAATCTGAAAATGCAAGGGAAAAACACCAATATACGGTAGGTATTCAATTGCCATCTCCGTTTAAAGCAGATTGCTCATCAACTTGGGTTATCTGTATCCATGAGCCATTGACATATTGATACCGTGGGAGTTTACAAACTGTAGGCTACTGCTTTCATGCTGGCTCAAGGAAGGTTGGAAGAGAGTGATTGATTTATGTCATCGTCGTTAGGAGACTGTCTTAAGGTACAAGAAGGCTCTGCTGCCCTGGTCGCGATGGGATTACGTTTTATCTGGCCTCTACCTTTCGACCAGCCTGGTTTGGGTGGCCCTTCCATGAGCAGATGCCAGTACCGCTCAGCATTTAAAGATGCTTTGGGAGTTTTCACCAGCAAGCTTGATAATAATTGAAAGAGAAAAGTTACAATGAACAATTAAACATGTTCCCATGTTTAAAGAATTATCATTGGTGCTGGTTGTTGATGGCAAAGAACAAGTTCTTCCAGAGTTGGAAAACGAATTGATTTTGCAACATCTCACAGCAATAGAACTGGAATTCATTCGATATTTTCTTAAAATTTATGACGATGAGCTTGATTTAATACGAAATTCATTCACATTGTTGATGAAAAAACTTCTCGATAAATTGCAGGATGAATTTTTAGAACTCAAAACGGATTCTTGCGCAAGAGACTTATTCAGAAAGATATCAATTACTGGATTTTGGCCATTGATGCGTAATTCCTCTCCCAAAGTGGCAGAGAAAGCTACTCGAAGTATCCTTCCGTTTGCTTCCACTTTTCTATGCGAATCAGGTTCTTCAACTCTTGCAAATGAAAACAAAACAAAGAAACAGATTAGACGTGGAGAATGATAATCGTTGTGCTCTTTCAAATACTCTTCCACGACATTCATGAGTTATCGAAACAAAAAAATCACAAGATTCACACAGACTGTTACATGCATTGACTCTTAGGGTTTTGAATGCCTATTCTTTGAATAAAATACTTTTCAGCTACGTTCATCTTTAATTAAATTATTTTAGTTTGAAAAGGAATATTACAGGCTAAAAAGCTTATTACTAGTGAAAGTTTAGTTTATCTTCCAAAACTTAGATTAAAATATTAATGTAAACGAGTTTTTAACAAACTAAATTTATAGGGGGGGGGGGATTTAGATTTGAATATCGACTAAAAAGGTCCACCGGATAAAAACTGTTGGGAACCACTGCCCTAAACACTAACTTTCAGGGTTTAAAGTTAGTAAATAGGAAAGCTATAAGGTAAAGCTGTGAAAACACTATTCACCTTGTATTTTTTGGTCGATTCCAATCTATGACGTCATGGAATTTTGACGATTAAAAAGTTGTGTGGCCCGATAACTCATGTGTAATTGACAAAGTGGCCCGCGACAGCAAAAAGGTTCGTCACCCCTGATCTAGATTCAAGATCGGTCGTATTTGTCCGCCGAGAAATAACACAGGAACGAGCGATACAAATCGTCATTGCATAGCACGAATAATTGTTGCGAGAATATAATTTCCTGCGCATTCTAGTGCGCATCTAGAAAATGTTAATACTGTATCCCTTAGCTTCCATTCAAGGAGGAAAACTTACGATTTTTACGTTGCTTCAACAATTGATGACATTGAATCAGCGTAACAAAAGTGAATTCTTCACTAAGAATCGATGGGAGTACTTCTGCACTAATTACAGGCAACTTAGTTCAAGTTTTACGTCACAATGTCTGGCTTTGATCTCCGAGTTAGGAGTAATATTGATGGCAAGGTTGGTTACAAAATTAGATGATTCCAATAGGCTATTACAGCAAGATGCAGCAAAATTTGTTAAGTTTTGGTATAACTGTAAGAAAGAAAAGGCTCAGGGAAAACTCTAGAAGTGAGAATGAGGGCGATGAACCTACTTGCTCTTCGACACTTTCGCTCACATGACACGCAAAAATAAACCTAAAGAAAGAAGCCTGTAAAACTTTGCACAGCAGAAATTAGTAGCGTTAGTGTGGGAGTTTTCCGACTCGGGTCCAGAGCATTGTGACGCAAGAAACTGCACGACCTCGTTCGGTGGAAGTTAATCAGTTATGCGGCGTATTAAGCGGCTACAGGGCGCTTTGACTCTTCAAGCGCACGTCGTTGGTCTGATGAAAGCCTTTCAGAGTAACTTCGCTGAAATTTTACAAAGCCTTCCAAACCGTAGCTATAATTCTCAAATGGCGAAGAATTATCAAAATAAAGTGATTAAAGCAAGCATGACGATCGACGTTAAAACTCGTGTGTCCGCCGTGAGACTTAGTTTGTCCGCCGAGGTAGCTGCTCAGACCGGACACGTTTGTCCGCCGTCAACAAAAACGAATTTCGAGGCCTGGCTAATATGATTTTATGAAACATTTAAAATGTCTTCTCTTATGACTGTCAATTTTAGTTCCAGCCATAGTGAAACATTTTGCAATCAGTAGCGAATCGAGAGAAAATTGTAGGGAAGGGCAACCAGTGTATAGCAAAGTGTGGCAGATGGCCTGGGGGCTACTTTGGCTTCGTTTTTGTCACTTTTTATGTATTTTAAGGCCCAATTGCGTGTTTTTTTTTCTACGTATTTATCAAATTAAAATTGGATTTCTGTAGCAGTTTGAGTTACAAGGTTTGAATTAAAAGTAGAATTAAATTTCAAACAGTTCTTACGATCACAGAAAAATTTCAATAATAATTTGATTGCTCACAAAGTTGTGCAGTTATGGACTTATGGTGTCATAATTTTTCAATAAAAATTTGAAAATCGTTCCAAAGTGTGCACCAGCAAAGACATGCGTGTCTGCTAATGCCAGAGCCTAAAGCTGCTGGTTTGTTTAGTACGAGTTTGAATGAGCAAAAAAAGTTGTGAAAGTGTTAATTTTTTTTTGAGCACGTAATCAAGTACCCCCTGGATCCGCTACTGTGAAAAACAGTCAGCATTGATATGCAAAATTTGCAGTGAACAGTACAAAATTGTTACGTTTTAGTCCGACGCTGTGCATAAAATCTGGCAACTCTTATCTGCACTGAAAAGAAAAACGGATAAACTAAAAATTGGGGAAGCTTATTCTGTCGCAAAAACAAAAAAATGATAAAAATGTTCCCTCAAAAAAATCCTGCGTAGGGCACTGGTTAGTTGTTGAAGGTTTGTTTTGAAGACTGTGATATGCGTCCTTGAGTTGCCAATTTGGGGTAGAAAAGCAATGTTTTGTTATTGTATGATACTGTGACTTTATTCCGAGTCGACATTTTTTAAATTAATGACAAATTACCTGAAGCTTAGATCAGAGAACTATGTTACTTGGTTGCGTTCACTTAAATAGCGTTTATCGATGCTCAGTATGTGTAGAACCCTGTGTTCTACGTAGCAAGCGATTTCACCTATTGAAATCTCTCGCCAAACCCGAACAGCTAAGATAAGACGATGCGGCTTTCTTAAGGTGCGTCTACACGACGACTGTTTTCTTGCTTAAGCTAGCCAAACTTCTTGTTTCTTTAAGTTAATCGCAGTTTGTGCCGCTTACTTTTAAGAAAATGGGCGAGTAAGCGAGCCGTCGAGAAAAAATACGCTCCAGAGCGAAAAACTGGGCGCTTAAGTGAGTTCTCTTGCTTAGAAATGTTTTTCCCGCCAAAATCTCAGGTCTCCTCTCAGCTCAGTATCCAGACAGGGCAGGGCGGTATCGTTAAAGGATTTCGTTAAGTTTTGATCCCAACCCGTTCTTATTAATGTGGCGGGCTGAACTGGCGGTGACCGTACTCGAAATAGCCCATAGAAAGCACAATATTTTCCAATTTCAAATCCAAAACAGGATCTCAGCAGAAAACCATTGCCATTGTACACTGGGTCATAAAAATAGCGGAAGAATGATCTTGCTGGTTGTTACCAGTCACCCACGCTGACACGAAATTCTGTTTCCAACATTTCAACCTCACTGAGGTGTCTGAATGCTTCAATAAGCAGTAAATTGCGGGTTTGCATCCTTCGCTTTTTGCAGCATTTTTTACACAACTTCTGGGAAGCCATGACTGAAAGACTGCAACAACTTCAAATGGTTAAAGAACAGTCAGTTGCTTGGTCTACTCTGCTGTACTTTAGCGCGAACTGCTATGCTTTGGCGCGAACTTTTTAAAACGTGACGTCATTGGGGATTAGATACTCACGTGACCGCGATTCAAGCGAGCAAAATCTTCGTCGAGGTTGCCAGTGTAGACGAAACGAGCTTAATCACTAGCTTAAGCAAGAATTTTTAAGCAAGAACACTTTCTCGTGTAGACGCACCTTTAGGCAATTGGGTCGCTAATCTTCTCGTCTGCAGGTGCCAAGCGAAATGCTCTCAAGTGATTTCTATTAAAATATCCAACGTCTCCACTCAAATAGACAATGCACTTCCAATAGACAAATTCGAGACAAACAACGTATCAAATTATGATTGAAAGATAATTAAAAAGAAATATAAAGAGATTTCGAATAGTTGTGGCAAACACCTACAACGAGCTTAAATCTGAAAGATAGTACAAATCTATTACTGTTTATATTCATGCCATAAATGAAGCTGCACTAAAAGTACGAATACATGCTATGCTCACATCAAGCTACTAAACTGGTCAAATAAATTGGACGAAGGATGGAAAGCGCTTTCGACTGGACAATTGTGCGCTTAGGAAGCAGTGGCCCATATCATACTAAATACATAGAAGTTACGTTGGACATCAAAACACAGACATCATAGCGAGAGAGAAAGAAAGTCGCTGTCCTATGACTCCACATGATTCAACGCCGCGGCGCCGCCACTCTGGCGACAAATGTAAACCTAAACATGACGTTGTCAGGACGAATATTTACGCAATATCTACTTAACATTAAAATCAGAGGGAAAGCATTACAACCGGCCCGAACCGACGATGTGTTTGTAACATACCGGCCCCAAAATGATGATGAGAATTCTCATTTTCTTATAACAAACACAAACATACACAGTTTATACAAATGCGAACATACACAAATAAATTGCAACTTTGACCTCAAGAGTTGCCAGGAAAGTTAACATAATTATGATGTAGCGTTGTCACGATTGCAGTTCGGAGTTTGCACTTTACACGCCTTCCAAAAGACACAATTTGCAAATGTCCCCCTGTAAAGTCGAATCTGCCGTGCGCACACGGGCTCGTCGAACGAAACCGTCCTTGTCAGGAAGTACCTCTTCAATAATGCCTTTGGGCCAAAGGCCACGTCTACAAGTGTTGTCGACCACAAAAACCAAGTCTCCTACCGATATATTTCTGACTGGTTGAAGCCATTTCCGCCGCCTTTGTAGCAAAGAGAGATATTCCTTCAACCACCTCTTCCAGAATTGGTCAGCCAGCAATTTTTTCTTTAGTCCAACCAACCTTTTCTCCGCCATAGAACGGTTGTATGGCAGCTTAACATTATCGGTTTTCCATGGTAAGCCTATAGAGAAGCGTCCCTCTTCCCTTTTAATGGTATCCTGCATGATGCTCAGTGCTCGTCTAGCTTCTGCAGAGTAAGTTGTGATGTCACTATACTGATCTTCTACAAATTCTTTTTCAAACATTCTTTGCTTTTGGACATGTAGATCCTCCGGTTGAGACGTTACAAAATTTACAAAACAACCTGTGTCACGATTCTGTCCACCAGGAAGCGACTCGCGACCAACCAGAGCCCAGCCAAGTCCAGTCTTCACTGCTCTTGACTGATCTACTCCTCCTTTCCGGATTTCGTGAATAGATCATGCACTTCTTGCGCACCGGCCCCGATCAGCATATCCACTTCATCTCTATGAAACGATGGCATGGTTCTCTTGGGTGCATCAAAACCATCGCGAATGGTAGTTGCCACGAGATGCATGGCTTGCATCAAACAATTGTCCGTGTTCTGCCCTCGAGGTTGATACTCTGTCTCCGGCCCCGTGACCTCACACGGACTGTATTGTAACACCTGAGCAACTGGAGCATCCTGACTTGACTTTTCCAACATTGGAGGTATGAAACCTTTAGCCAGAAATTGCTCACAATCTAACGAAAACTGAGGAGGGTGCGAAAACCCCGGGGGTGGTCTAGTAGATACTTCGCACTCAGCCGGGCTGATAGGTATCGACAGGTTGAGTGCACTACCATTATCCTTCAACTCAGCAAGGCGGATGGAAGGAGTTGGCTGAGGTTGTGGACGTTTTTCCAGTTCCGAGTTTCCATAAAAAACAGACTGAGTTGAGTCTGGATGGAAAACATCCTCAAAAACTGGGTCATCAGGTTGTTCTTCAACATTAATGGGGGAATTTGATCTCAGAGACTTCAGTTCCTCTTCGATCTTGCTTGTCTCGATCTCATACTCTAAGGCTTCATTCTTGGCGGCAAGCCTTTGTTCTTCTTCTTCTATTGCTCGCAACGCTTTCTTTCTTTGCATGAGCAGTTCTAGAGCCTTTTTCTTCTGGAGAAGTTCGACCTCTTTGGCGGCTCTTCTGCTGCTGCTTGCACTGGACGAGCTCGATGATGTTCTGGGCATCATAAATTTTAAAGGAATATCACGACGTCTTATTCAAATAGAATGTGAACGAACTTGAGTCCTGTACTCACGTTGTTGAAATAATGTGATAGACTGTTGAAAACAATTCAACCTTTATTCGAAATAATGTAGAACCCTGTGTTCTACGTAGCAAGCGATTTCACCTATTGAAATCTCTCGCCAAACCCGAACAGCTAAGATAAGACGATGCGGCTTTCTTAGGCAATTGGGTCGCTAATCTTCTCGTCTGTAGGTGCCAAGCGAAATGCTCTCAAGTGATTTCTATTAAAATATCCAACGTCTCCACTCAAATAGACAATGCACTTCCAATAGACAAATTCGAGACAAACAACGTATCAAATTATGATTGAAAGATAATTAAAAAGAAATATAAAGAGATTTCGAATAGTTGTGGCAAACACCTACAACGAGCTTAAATCTGAAAGATAGTACAAATCTATTACTGTTTATATTCATGCCATAAATGAAGCTGCACTAAAAGTACGAATACATGCTATGCTCACATCAAGCTACTAAACTGGTCAAATAAATTGGACGAAGGATGGAAAGCGCTTTCGACTGGACAATTGTGCGCTTAGGAAGCAGTGGCCCATATCATACTAAATACATAGAAGTTACGTTGGACATCAAAACACAGACATCATAGCGAGAGAGAAAGAAAGTCGCTGTCCTATGACTCCACATGATTCAACGCCGCGGCGCCGCCACTCTGGCGACAAATGTAAACCTAAACATGACGTTGTCAGGACGAATATTTACGCAATATCTACTTAACATTAAAATCAGAGGGAAAGCATTACAACCGGCCCGAACCGACGATGTGTTTGTAACAGTATGTTTGTCTGAAAGACAAGAGTTTCATATTTGATATAAATGAGGTAGTTCAATCACAGCTTTTTGCAACAACGTTTCGTGTCGTTTCATTGCTATTAGGCTCACTGACTACGTGATTTATTTCGTGGAAACATTTACCTTCGGACTGAGAAACCTGTTCGGAAGCTTAATCATGGCATAGCCTACGTGTAGAGGTTTTGAAGTTTAACTGCAAACATAAGCTTGGTCACAAATTTCCTGTTGAAGTTTGACACGAGACTCGATTAAAAGTATACCACGTTGTTCTGACCAAACATCTTCTCAGTAGGTTTACTCTAAGAGTTTAAAGTCTTCCTTCAGGTCGCCATAGGTCTTGCAAACAAATTTTAAACTGACTATCCTGTTTCGGTCTTAATCACCTGATGACGTTTGAGTTTTATCGCTTCTACCTTTTTGTATACCTCTGCTATGCTTGGCAGATGTTGTTTTTTGCTGTGATCGTCGCCGGTCAGAAATAAGAACAAACTAAACTGAACACTCCACATAGTTAGAGCCTAAATCAAAACGGTGGCCCAATACAAAGTGAACCAACGCCCAGATTTCGTTCTTCCTCTGTCAGAGAATAAAACTACCGTAGATTAAAAATTTGCAACATCTATGTGTGGCACTAGATACCTAGCATTGTGTATATTAGCATGCGGTAAACATTTTTAGATTCACGTTTCCCAATGTCAAATTCTAAACATCATTGTTTTTGTTTCAGGTGTTGAGTGATTGTCAAAAGTTTATTGATGTAACCGGCACCTACCCATGCTCCATGGAACGTTTAATTTGTACTCATGTAAATGACTTGAATGTGTGTTTTCCTTAAATGATTAAACTTTACTCCTTTCGCCATGAGTTTTTTCTTTACTTTCAAAAATGACACAATGAAAAAGAGGGCAAACGACTTAGAATTCAACAATCGGGAAACTTCACTCTACAAGTATGCTGAAGTTACCAGGAATAACATACCAAGGCTTTGTCAGTCCGAGAATAAACATTCAAAACCAAACCAAAGAATTGCTTGGGCCTGCCTTAGTCCAGTAAAATAAACTTCATTTCTCCCACAGTTGCGTTTCAAGTCGGCTTTTATATAAAAGTACTTTTTTTTGTCATTGTTATTTATCATAAGCGTGATTTGGACTAGAAAAAGTGCTAATATAGCCATGATAAGCGACACATGTAACCCTCTCCGCACAGTAATGAACGGCAAAGCCATGCAAGTTAAGGGGTGTGTGATTTGACATATTTGGTACAAGTCTATCACGTAACCTACAAAACCCAAAAATATACAAAACAACGTCAGTTCTATTCCTGGTTTCTAGCGATTGAGACAGGAAGCCAGCAAGAAATGTGGACAAAAAAGACAAATTACTGTAGGCCACGGGTCACCAACTGGCGGGCCGCCTGTGGCCCGCCAAGCTGTTATGTCCGGCCCGCGGAAGGTATTAGCGTACAAGTATAACCAAAAATACTTTCCTTGAGGAGTTAAAGAGCATGAAGGCAAAAAATACTTTCTGGGAGGCATAGTTTCGCTTTACTTACGATTCCACCGACCGACCGATCAGATTGTAGTTCTAGGTGCGGGTCGCTTAAAGTTATTCCAATGCGATGTCCAACCACACTGTCCCAGTCGGAATGGCCCGTTTCGGTGAGTCCGATCCCTTAACGGGGGATTTTTCAATTTTTTTTTTAAATTATCGGGTACCGTAGCCTAATCATTATTGCCGTTTTAGGGGTTTGGGGTTAGGATTAGGGGTTAGAGGTTAGAAACTCACCGAATAGTAGCAGACCCGTCCCAGTGGTTGAATAAAACGTCTGTTTTCGAAATTGTCTGTCAGCATAGGGTTGCTTATTTTAAGTTTGTAAATGTCATGTAAACACTAGTGTGCGTTTCACGTTATTGTGTTTCATATTAAGCAGTGTTCCCTTTATGCAAGTTGTTGTTGGCAAAATAGGTCGGTCTGCCAACTCAATTTATAATAAATTGGCAAAACATTATGTATAAATTTAAAGAATTTTTCTGGTTGTAATACGAAAATATTTAGCTTAGTACTGCAAAATGTTGTTAATCAACAATTCTTGCCATGCTGATAACTGATAAGCACCGCAAGTGACAATTGTCTAATACAGTATAATCAAAGAAAGACGATTTTAGAGATTCTCACAGAAAGAATGAAAAACCAATTCATTGCTTTTTTAGAGAGAACACTGTTCATGAGTTAAGATGGAAACGTTTTTTTGGTGATTTCCACAAGCGTTTGTTTCATAGTGCCTGGTTTCTTTCTCCCTATTATTGGAACCTATTTTTCGCTGATATGTTTGCAGGTCACTATTGTTCCCTGTATTGCAATGTGTCAAACATTTCCTTGTTTACTGAATCTGTTAGTTACAAGATATCTTTTGTGAAGCGAAATGACGACACCAATCTTGCTTGGTGATGAATATTCTCATGAAACCGCTCGCCTCGCTATAAGTGCGCAAAACAAGTGGCCTCGTTTATTAGGCATTGTCAAAGAAGTCAAAAGTGTTGTTAAAGGAGTTAGGCCTGGCCAGGCGCGGATTTATGGGGGGCCCAAGGGGCCCGCCCCCCCCCCGAAATTTTGTGAGAAATTGTTGAATGGTTTGATGTGCTTCTAAACAGCTGATATTAGTCCCACAGCGGACTTACAACCCCCTTTGGCACGCGTGTGACGTCACGATATTGAGAATGATGCTTTCAGTCTCCATGTCTCTAAAATAAAGTTTGCCTAGTTTTAAGCGAAACTGCATTAAAAGAGCGATTTTTGCCAATACCAAACATTCAAACATCTCAGCCAGGAATTACTGTAGCAACAAGAAAATATAGAAACTTAGCTTTATTACCGAAAAAATACCGAAGAAAACATGATCTTATCCTTTTGCTATGCCACCGGACAGCACCATTTTACAGGAATATTTATACCCATATTTTTGTTGAAAATGCTCTCAGAATGCACCAAATTCAAAGTAATTTTTCAAAATTACAGCCAGACGCCCGGCCGTCGAACCCCCCCAAATTTCTGGCTACGCCACTGATTGTTCATATCTGTTTTATCTTTTTCTTACTTCTTAATTCATTTTCAATTTTTCTGGCCCCCCCAAAAAAAAATCCTAAGATCCGCGCCTGGGCCTGGCAGTAGCGTTGTTCGACTAATTTTTTTTGCTGCGGTATTCTAAGATAAATTTTAACAACATGTAACGCTGGGTACGAAATGTGTTCTTTTCTAGCATAAGAGTCAACTTACCTAAAATTTTATTAGTGCGGCCCGCCACAGCTCTCCTTAGTGCTAAAGTGGCCCGCATGCAAAAAAGGTTGGTGACCCCTTCTGTAGGCTATAGCCTGCATTAGACCTGGTCAACATGTGACCTACTTGGAGAACCTCCCACGAAATAGTAATAATAATAATGTTATGGTTTTATTTATTGTCGCTCTACAACAGCTAAGGTCTTTTAGCGACAGGGCTCATTTTTAATTTATATCAGGTTTACGATGTTATCACATTATTACCCGACTCATTCTCACTGCGCTATGCAGGATAGAACACAATCGGTACCGTTTTTAAAGTCTTCGGTTTGACCCGACCTGGAATCGATCTCAGATCTACCAGCACCAGAGCCGAAGGCGAAACCACTCGGCCACTGAGCTGGTCCCCCGAAATAGTGTCAAAAAGCCTATTTTACCTAAGACACAGCCAAGTGCTCTCAAGAAATGTAAAACCACCATCGATCAGGCGCTTTTGCCACTCAGCCTAGAGGCAGTAATCCCAGCCAACAAAGTAGGCTAGCATTTTTTACATTGATTTAACAGCTGCAGACATTGAGTCGATGTAAAAAGACTGATTTGATGGCTCGGGTTATTCCAAGATAGCTTTTTTTTTAAATCAACTGAAGAAAATGTATCTGCAGTCACCAGTCAGTAGGCTAGAGCAGCGGTTTCTTTTTTTTCACGGACCAGTTTTAAAATGAAAATAGCCACGCGGATCAGCGATAAGAAAAACGAGTTTGACATCTAGCCTATATCGGTGTATAATTTTTTATAGCCTTTTAAACACACTTTTTCAGCAAGATTTTTAAAATAAAATAGACAATGTCGAGATCGAAAAAAAGTAAGTTTGTATTTGTGAAGTCACGGTTATTTTCCCCAGAGAATAGCCGCGACCTGATGGGCAACATTGAGTGCTTCGCCGAGACAATTGCGCCTTTTTTCAACATAGAACAACTCATTCAGCATAGTGGTGGTAGAGCAGACAATTCAAGTGGAATCATCTCAGTGTAGATCGGGTGTTTAACATTGGACAGCCCGCACCGCTATACGATCTTAAGCTTCTTTTATGCTACAATGCGTTTGCTTCCATTTCGAATTATTTCTTGTGGTGACACTCTCTTCGTTTGGAGGAAAAATTGTCTTCACCTTTGTCTCGTTTGGATGTGCTCGGGTCTCCTGGACCCAAATTGCCCTCTTAATGACCTAACGTTAGCTAATGACGCAATATTTCAACTCAAATCTTTAAACAACTATGTTAACGATAGTCGCTATGCGATTGTTTTTACCTATAAGGCGGTGACCAGGAAAGAAAGTTGCTGTGGTTAAGTGGCGCCAAAGAGCTAAATAACTACGACAGATTTCGGGTAGGGATGCATTGTTGCTATCACTGCAGTCAGTGGCATTGACAGAGGGTTCTAGGGGGTACTTTTGGACCCTAGCCCATTAACTTTTCCAAGGGGCCCGGGGACTTGAAAAAACACATTTTCTTTGAACATAGTGCTTTTTTATTAGAACTGTCTTCATTGGGAGCCCGAAGATCTGATTGGAACCAGGCCCTAATTATCCTCTCAACGGCCCTGACTGTATGCCTACATATTTTTATATTATAATGTCACCTGAATTTCTATCCACTAGTTAATTATTACCAACCGGATGTGGACTGAATTTTTATGGAATGCAATAGAAACCCACTAAACAAAACCAAAATTTATCAAATATTCTGACGAGTGGTTTCAAGAATTTTTTTTACTATGGAAGAGTTGCCGGGTGATTAATTCCATGATGTTGACAATATTAAGCAAATTACAGGACTAAAGGGATGCTGAAATTTCTAATAAAAACAAAGGTAAAAAATTTAAAAGGGAGGTCACACCTGATCAATCTGGTAATAGTTAATTCCAACTTAAATTTGTTACAGTAAGAAAATCAGTGTCAATGGAGACAAACTCTATTCTTTCTGAACAAATGCTTCGAACCACTTTTCAACAAATCAACTGAATCATCTGCAGATGATCATTGAAGAAAGATATTCCCAAACCAGTCACCAAGGCCAGGGCCGGATTAAGGCGGGGGCTGATGGGGCTGCAGCCCCAGGCCTACCAAAAAAATAGGCCCACCGATAACAACTTACTAAGAGCAACTGACATGCTTATTGTCAATTTGTCATGATCTAAAGAATAAAGGACGAGAATTATACAACGAATGCTAACTGTGTAAACCAGTGGTTCTTAACAAGGGGGCATTCCTCCCCAGGGGGCGTCAGCTAATTTCCAAGGGAGGTGCGAGCCCAAACTGTTAATTTAATTGAGTTACGGTCGTGCATAAGGGAACGGTTTCATAAAACTAGTCGGGCACTGCAGGATGGCAAAACTACTTTGAATAAGGCAACAAATTTTCTTCTTGATCTCCATGACTTTGTTCTAACATCAAGATCCCAATTTCAAGAATTCGAAGAAAAGGGTAGCGTATTAAGCGGCTGTCATCATTATATTAAAAAAATTTCAAGAAAGGAGAGAAGAAAAGTATGCTTGGATAGCGGAGGTGGATCTGAAGACACATCACTTGATCCATCGAGCAGATTCAAAGTTAACTCATATTTGCCAAACATTGCCCAAATTATTTTGTGTATGAAATCCCGAATTGCAGCATACGATCGTCTTCAAATAATATTTTCGTTTCTGGCGGAATTAAACACCATGTCTAACTGAAACATTGAAGAGAGTGCAAAAACATTGCTTCACAATTATCCAGATGATCTAGAAGAATCACTGCCTGGAGAAATGATTCATTTTTCTTCACTGCTAAAACAACACGATTTTAACAGCGAATGCAGGAAAGAAACTCAAATGTTTAGATTTATCAATGAAAATGAGTTTATGTATGCATTTGCTAACGTATCTGTTGTAGGCTACTAAGAATGTATCTTTGTCTGATGAATTCTAATTGTTCAGGTGAGCGCTCATTTTCAGTGCTTAAAAGAGTAAAGAATCAACTGCGTTCATCCATGGGCCAGAAAAGGTTGCATTCCTTAGCTCTACTCTGCATTGAAAACAAAATTTTGGAAAAAAATATACACCCATGATGTTGTTATCAGCTTTGCTTTGTTTAAATCCAGAAAACATGTCATTTGAATGTGTTCAATAAGTAAATACTGTAGTTCGGGTATAATTTTTGTTATTTCATTTTAATTGTGATTGGTACAATAAGGGGAATGAAATATAATGTAGGCCTCAGATTACCATATCGCCCCAGGTCCATCAAAACTTTAATCCGGCCCTGACCAAGGCGAGTTGTTTCCATTACGCAAGTTGCCTGAGTAGAACGTATCAAGCATCCTTGGCATATAACTATAAGTTATATTTGTTATATGATATAGCCTATAACAAATTTATGTTGTTTCACAAGTTTACCGCATTTTTAATTTTTCATTTATGTTAATTTTTGTTTATCACAATATTTCCTAACAGCAACACAACCAGCTTAATTGCAGTGACAGTTTATTTTTAAGCTTATAAAAATTATTTTTAAGCTTTATTTTTATTCTAGTAAATGTTGAGGAGAATGGTCGCGCCTCCCGGAAATAATTGTTGGTTTAAACTTGGTTTGTAGCGTTTGATTAACAGCGCTTCCTGAATTTTGCGTCAAATTTTCCTTTGCGTCAAATTTTAAATGAGTCAGTAGAGAATTTTTGATCTGTGCAAAAAGAAGACTCCATGATATGGTCTTTGATGGCACTTTTCTTTAAGTTTCTAAAGTTCAGATGCTTCCGTACTCTCGTGGTCAAATGTCTGGTGGACATACCGAATTTACCGATGTACATCAATGCCGAATCACACGGACATGTAAAACTGTATACGATATTGGAGCAGAGAGACGAAGGCGTCTGGGACTTTAGTTAAAAATACGAACTAATTTTAAATGTTTTGTAAATAGGAAAAACGTCCACAGTCAGGTAGCTAGTTACCTTCAAAGAGTTGAAATTTATTGCACTTTTATAAATATTTGCAGATTCCTGATAAGCGCTTAAGTTAAGCCGAAAACGTTTGACTGTTAAAACTATTTGTAAATATGTAAAATATATTGTTACATGGCCACGATTGTTATAATGTTCAACCCTGTTGTGTTGTTGTGTCAGGCCTGTTTTTGGTACAAAAAAGCAAACTCTCTCCCGAAATTATAATATAAAAATAGTATGTCTAATGAAAGGTTAGTCAACTTCACATTAACGAAATGTTTGGTCACTCACAATTTTCCACCTTGAGTGGCTGAACCGATTCAATTTAAAGTGTTCCCGACTTAAGCGCAGTGATCCATTGCTTCAAATTAAACAAGATCTCAGCAAAGTTTACTTCTTTTACTTTGTTGTAGGTTTAAAAGCATTTAAATTAGCATTTATCATCACAAAATCACCACAAGCTGGATGTGCACAGTCAAGCGCCTCACTGTCGCCAGCATTGGTTTGTTCTTATCTTGACCCAGGTGCATTGACGCCTGATTGTCTGGTCCAACCTGCCGAACATACAACATACCGCGCATTTAGCTCAAACAGCTTCAGAAACTTTCGCTTTGGGAGTTTCTTTAATTGTTTTCTAACGTTTTTTGTCATTTCTTTAACGTAATTTTGTGTGATTAGCTCTCAAGTTGGTTTTGTTGACAAAACCAGCTGGCGCCAAGCTGCCTACAAAGCCAACATGTAATGGGATAACTCTCTCTTGCACGTGTTGAAACAGAGCAATATGAGGAATAGGAAAACTCCACAAGATAAGAAAGAAACAACATATGATGCTTCTTGACGCTCTAAAAAGAAACTAAAGTTTGAGTTGTTAAGAAAAAAATGGTACTCTGATTTGCCGGGTATAAATTGGGTGGATCGAGCTATCTTTCTCATATGCTAACTTTTGAGAGAAACGAAAAAGAGTTATTGAATATTTGCGAAGGACTTTTGCTTCAAACACAAAATGAAATCTTCGATCAGTGCTAAGAATTCCTCGATCAAACTTAACAAGACCACGAAGACTTCTGCTTCTATTTGTCGCCGAAGCAATGAAGATTTTAGAGTTAGTGAACTCTTGAGCAAACTGCAATCCGTTTTGCCTGAATCTACAACCAGGGAAGATTTGTCAACGCTGGATATTATGCAAAATGCTATCAATTACATTCAAGATCTCAACGAATTATTGTCTGAATCGACTGAGTCACTAGCCTCTGATGACGAAAAAGAAAACCAAGACTCTTGCTACCAAGCTGAGGTCTTCTCAGACCACAAAGTTTTCTCCAGCGGGGAAAAGGCTCACTTCATCCCGCCGTGTCAGAACGGCGGTTTCCATTCCACGCCTGTCTGCTGAATGCGAAACGGATTATGTACGACAACCAAGCATTCTGCGATTCAAATATCGAAAAGGTTGAAGAGATGATTTGTCAGCCACGGTGAAGATGTTCCAATGAGCTGACAAGGGTCGAAACATCGAGGAGGAGATATTGGAAAACGTGAAAGATGAGCGAAGAACTTCATAGCAAACCACTTTGTTATCACTGGCACTATTGTACCACGCATAGTGCAAAAACTTTTGATTGCGTACAAAAGTATTCCATCGAACAACACTGTTTTTGTGTGAAACAAGTTATTGTGAGATTGTATTGTTTACGCAATTATGATGGTGCTCCAACTGTACGATTAAAAACCGTATTACAAAAGTGATTGTTGTAGTCTTTCTGTAGTTTTTCAGTCCGCGTCGGCAGTTAAGTAAAATTACTGTATTCTCAATACTCGCGACAGGGCTCAGAATAACCAGAAATAGGATTTCAATAAGTTAAACTTAAAACCGTATTAAATCACATCAAGTTAGACGAATTCCAAAAAATTTTGTGCAGCAAGGTTATTTAAAGCCAACACAAGTGGCAAACTAGGATGATAGGGTGCTTCAACTGAAGTGCTTTGTAAATCGAGAAACTTAGGAGGCAGTATCTCGTAAATTCAATGAAATCCGCATCGTGTCATATTCGAAAATTTGCCAATTGAAGTGTTGCAAGACAAACATTTTCTTAAAAAAAATGAATCCAAATATGAAATCAAACCTTTTTTGCGTTGACTCAACGTAGGCAAACCGAAAACATGACGGACTCCGTCTCAAAAACTCAATGAAATGATTTCATTCTTTTATTTCTATGATGTTGTTGAAAGACAATTTGCTTCAATTTTTTGGAGCAAATACTTTTCAAATTACTTTTTGGAGCAAATACTATCAATATCTAAACTTTTCACATTGACCCTAGGTGTAAGCCAAACACAACATAAATTTGTCAATGTTTTCATGATGACAGAATTCGTGTTCTCGTCTTCAAAAGTCAGTAACCATTTACAATGATGGTCTGTCTTCTAAACAACCGCAAGTCTAAGACCTAGGCCTAATTGTTTTTTCCGTTTTCATGTTTCGGCAGTCGCCATGTCAAGTTTAACCCCACACATCATTAAGCTATAAACTGAAGTTTTTAACACAGTGATACCAAATAAAGGACATTTTAACACAATTTGGAGAATTTGTGAAAGAGGTAAAGACGTTTTTTCTGCTTTAGAAAACAAGTGCTTTTTATATATTTGGAGTTACCAATGGCTTCTACTACACCAGAAAATGTGCACAAACTTGGGAAACGCTGCACTGTATTAGAGAGATTTTGGAGTGTTCTTAAGATAATTACTAATGGGCTTTGCATAAGTTTTAAGTTTTTCAAAGCTTGCTCTAAACACAAAGTTTCGGGCAGGCTATATATTGTCTGCAAATACAGTTTTGAAATAAGTGTAGGTCAATCAAGCATGGCATTGAAGTTTATCTCTGATCATAAAAAGTTCAATTAAAACAGAAAAAAATCTAAACTTTGTTGAGTGTGGACACAGTTCCTTAAAAAAATAGATTAACATTTCTTTAAAATTCGTTTGAAACCACAATTTGGCGAAATTTTGTGAAAGGTTTTACTTTCTGGCGTTGATAATACTTTATAGAAATATAAAGACGCTACTTTAACAACGTTAAATTACAGGTGCAAACAGCAAATAAATCCTCAATTTGATCAAATTTTCAATGGCTGGCTGCATTTGAAGCACTGTATTTCCAAGCACGTTTCAAATCATAAAAACATCTGTAGAAAACATTTTTGTATTTTATTGTCAAAAAGAACAGATCAAAATAATAACTAAGCAAAAAGTTAGTCTCTATGAAATGTATGCAAAATAACGAATTCGACTTCGTATCCACTTGATAGTTGACACCCTATTCAGTAAGGCCAACTTTGCCAGCCTGATAATAAAACAAGAAATAAGGAGAAAAAGAAGAGAAAAGTGAGAATGACGTTTTCTTGCAAACAAAACCCCAGACTTGCTGGCGTCTGGATACACCTGGGTTTACATTTACACATGTGCACAAAGTTGATTGCTACGCCCTTACAAAACAGATGCGATTTTGAAGTATTTTCAGAGTAACTCAATACAAAACCACAATGAAGCCAAATGAACATCCATTTATTACGTGTACTTGTAATATTTTATTTTGAATACCAACCTTTTTTTCTACACCTGGATGTCATCAATATAAGAAAGGTTTAATTTTCAAGAAGAAATCCTTTGAAAACAGAAATATTTGATTTGATTTAGTTTTCTATTACTATGTCAAAATGAATCTACCAAAACACAAACGCTTTTATCTTTTGTCCTTGTTTCTAAACTAAGCAGATTTAGAATAGCAAATTAAGTAAATTAGGCAATTTAGTTCAAGCAAATCAGTTTGTCTTTAGCATGGGCATGTGATTTGACAGATTCTTCCATAATGAACTTTAACACAGTTGCTCACAGAAAAGCTAAGTAATGGCCGCACTTCTAAATGACCCACGCTTGCGGGTGACACTTTTGTTTGAACTTAAAATGTAGAATGTATGTTTGAAGCTTTTTTTACGGCCAAGTTAACAACAGAATTGATTTTAAAAAACATAAAGACCACAGCTAATTGCCTTAATTGTAAAACTGGCCTATATACAATACAAAAAACGCAATTTTTGCTAAATAACTTTTTGATGGTTTCATAGCCGCCACTAAGACGGGGTATGTACAGAAATATAGGCAGTAAAGAGGTGAATACGCCAATTGAACCCTTAGACTACCAGGCGCCCGAGTACACTTGCAGATCAATTTGAGAAAACAAAAACTTTGAAGTGCAGCGGTCTGTGTCATTTCTAGAGAGGGCCTAAGAATAAAAGAAAACACGAAAAAAGTCCACACTCACAAAACTCTGACGTTGTTTCGGTCCTAACATCAAGCAAAATCTGTCGGTGTTTCTCTTATAGGATTAGACTACTAAAAATTTGTGCTATTAGCGAACAACAATCTATAATTACATACAAGATAATTAACACAACACATATTCTGAAATTAAATTTAATTGTCTTCAACTGCAGAACTTTTGGTTCTGACTGCATGTGTCTATTTTTCGTTATTCATTATAATTGGGCTTTTATGCAGCATATTGAAATCCAATTTAGTGCCCTTCCTCAACGTAGTTATGACAAAAGCTTTTAACCTTATTATAAATATTCAACATTCGTTTATAAATGATACTTTCAATAATACCAGTGCTTTTATAACAGGTTTAACAGTTACCTAGCTTCAGATGGCACAATATCAAATAGCCTAAAATAACTTTTCAAAATATATCTTAAGTGAAGAAAAATGTTATATTTGTTAAGTAACCCAAAAAGTCGCCTACGCTTCATTACGTTTGTATTTCACTTTTATTATTTAGCACGAATTTATATTTTTAGGCTTTTCGACAATTTTAAAAGCAGTTTAGTGTTGGCCATCTAATAAACTGGATTCTTTATTGCAAATTTTATGTAACTTAGTAAAAATTACAGTTAGCAATAAATTTAGCTAATTTGTCCATTTATGGAAGAAGAGATACCATTCGGCATTCTGGTAAAGGTCACGTGAAAGTTCTGTAAAACAAATATGAAACCACAACCTTGTTATGATGATTTATGAGTCTTTTGGGAGTTATCTGTGTTCAATCTGGCCGTTAGCCTAAGGGACCTACTGTTTCAACCGTGGGAAAACCATAGTGTCTTGACCAAAGCCATAAAACAAACTTAGAAAACGGGCAGGTGGAAAGCGTGTGAGAACATTCACTGTCTTGCGAGTGTCATTGTAAAGCGCGCGACATAAACGGTTAAAAATTCAAAAGCAAGCGCTGTCTCAAATCTGTTTGCTGTCATCATGTTTTCCGCACCAGATTTGCGAGTTATGGTTACGCATGAAATGTGATTAACATACAAACAAAAACGACATATCAATCAAATCTCAAATTAACTATTTTTAGCGACCTTTCTTCAGGCATTTATTTGAATTTTTTTAGAGAAGGTTAGTTTTCCTGTGCCACAGACAAACAAGGCAGAACAACACAACAGGGTTGAGTATTGTAAGAATATACCACACATTTTTACAAACAATTTGAACAGTCGAACCTTTTCAGCTTAACCTATACCCTCAGCAGGAATCCGAAAATATTTCTAACAAATGCAATAAATTTTAACTTCTTAAACGTAACTAGCTAACTGACTAAACAGAACATTGTTGCAATTTATAGAATAAAATTTCACAAAAACATAGCCTACATAGTTAATTTTGCTTATCAGTTATCACTGTCAAGTGTCAATATCTACAACGGACTGAGATTTTATTACATGAGTTGATCTTACAATGCACGAATAGCTGCATGCTGTGAGATGCTATGTCAGGTTGCTTTTATCACTAAAAAGATGATTACAGTTGGATTCATCCACGTTTCAGGATACCATTTTGCGTTAAATTTTTTTGTTCAATCAAACAGCAATTTTAAAATCACAATTTCGTAAATGCAAGTAGGTTATTAAAAAATGTGTTAGAAATCCGATTGATTAAATTTAAAAAAGGACCAATTTTTCACAAACAGAAAACAGATAAGTTTTCACATGACGCGATAAATGGTCCAATAGCGATTATCGATTTATTTACTAAGCTGGATATGCAGCGGTTTATCAGTGATCATTGCAAATACGTCTCTGTGGACGAACGCTATTGAAACAAGCAGACACGAGTGGCAGATATTATTAATTGTTCTCCCCGCATACCTGGCTCGGGTAAGCGTGGGAAAGTCAGCTGATATTTGAACGAGGCAGCTGTTGGGCGAATGGGAAAGTCAGCGCACAAGCGCGTTTGTTTTTTGTGTTTGTTTTTACATTTTTATTTCTGGTCAGATTATCACAGATTTTGAATATCTGCTCGTGCCGATATGTTTCGACGATCTGGTCATTATGCATAATCGTGCAAGCTTTTTTTTTTGATAATGTTTTCCATCCAATTTTTACATTGTGTTGTTTTGTAATAGAAAAGGTGACGATTACCTTCGCTGGATAAACAATTAAAATCCCCATATTTACGCTGCATACCTAGACAGCAAATCAGTCATTTTTACATTGATTCAACGTCTGCACACGTTCAATCAATGTAAAAACAGTTGATTTGTCTGCGTGACAACATTGTGTCGTGGCTAGTGCAACAGTTTAATAGCATTTAGAAAGTTTAAATACAGCTTACGTCATTATTTTATTTGCTAAGGAAAAATCAAAAAAATTGCATTGCTCCCACCTTGATTGGTCGGGTGATTATACTGTATTTGTTGCGACCCACAATAGACCAATAAAAAATACTTCTTTCAAACAAGAGACAGAAATTTACACGTAACCTTGAGCAATGTTCAATGTGTAAGCATACCTTGAATTTTAAAAAGATCATGCTTCTTTCTAAATCTACTGTTTAGTGATTGCTTATTTTTTCTATGTTTTTTAAGTGATACGCATGAAGTACAATTTAAATTCAATTTAACGGTGTTGAAAACTTGAAATGGGACATAAGAAAAACAGGAAATGATTGTTTATAAGAAAAATGGAGGCTTAAACGCACCATGAAGGTTGCTCGAGTGCAAAATTAATTTCTTGAGTGAATGAGTATCGCTACCGCTAAAAGAATACGCTGCAGCACAATTCTATATCTTTGAGCCAATATGATTAAATATTGACTAATTTAATGAACTTACGGTACAGCAGAAGGACACATTGATACATCTTCTGACATATGTTAGAGATTTAAAACAAGAGGAAGTGAAGCAATTGCTTTTCTCCTTGCCATGGGCAAATCTTCCATTTGGAAAAGGTTCCATTTTTTACATCATTTCAACGCCTGACAACGTTTCAATTTGTGTTGTCTGAGTTTCACCTGCTATACTCATCAAATTGTTTGCTCCCAAAGGAGCCAAAGACCTTTCCCGCGCATGGCAAATTGAGTAACGGTGAATCTGTCAAAAATATGTCTCATCGCACAACGAACCGTTGTTTTGCGCGCAATTTTCATTACACTGTCACTGCCATATGGTCTCACAGTGGGTAGAAATTGTTGTAACACTTATACACTTACACACAGATATTGTAACAAATTATAATTTCTCGCTCATTGCTTTGATCACCAAGTTCTTATACAAACAGCTTTATTATTTCACGTCATGTCCTCACAAACTAAACCAAAACTTTTACTTGATACCCCTTGAAGGCAACTTTGCATTTGCATGTGAAGTAAGGGTACAGTCCTGTAATTGTAATTCTTCCATTGACACTTTTTTGTGTGTGAGGTTATTATTAGCTGGGTTACGTTTTGTATGTGTGGCAAACAAAATGCATTCAAACAATACAAAAGGTTTTGGATTACGGTATTTTGACTGTTACATTTAGCAGACTTCGTTTATGTTATTTGTAAAGGCTTGGTGCGAAGTAAGTAGCCTATTATGATGATTATGCAAATTCACGTACGTGTAGGTCTGCACTTTATTTTCATTGTAAAATAGCTCGCTGCAAGTAAATTGACTAATAAAATTAACACTAAACTGAACAAGTCTGACAGGGGATCAGCGAAAACATCCATTAATACTTAAATAAGCAAAATTTAAAGGGAAGTGTTACCAGACGCTGATTGGATTTCAACCATGACCTCGGGTAATCTTGCCGGGCACGTATGTATAGCATAGCTTGGTATATGTAGAACTATCCCATTTTTTCAAATACACATGCTCAGTTACAGAAAATCATTTTAGAAAGTATCTAACATTAAATGTATACGATTAAACGCATGATTTTAATCTTGTAAGAGATTTGTCATTTATCTCTGTTTACACAGAAGAATTATTTACGATAGGCTGTACAAGTAGGCCTATCTTGAAACAGATATACTGTTGTATAATTATGTAGGCTACCAATTCTGACCAAGTTCCAAAACCACAAACTTGTTTGCTTAAAGCTCAAAGGGGAAACATGAATCAATTTATTGTGGTTTTGATAAGTTATAAACAGATCAAGTAGAGGCACGATACGTTGAACAAATTTTAAAACTTTCCCACACGAGAGCCAGCTGCCATCACATACCTACTGGTGACGTAACGCCCAACAGAGGTCGAGGTGCGTTTCTCTTTACTATTGAAAACGAATTCTCTATTTCAAAAAACATCAAGTGTCTGAAATTTGTTGCGAAAATGCAGCCGTTGGAAATATCTTCTAACTGAAATCTCATAGCCTATCAACTTATTTTCGACAGTTTGCTTTGGATGAAAAAAAATGCTACTGTATCTTATAGTTTGGCAACCTTTGATTGATCTGCAGTTTTCAACAAATGAACAGTTACGTGTTTATTTGAAGAGAAAATAAACGGTTTTACACTTGCAAGTGTAAGGTTTATTAAAAAATGCATTTAGCAATGAACAATGGACATGTATTTGCTAGGTATCCACGCTATGCTCAAATTGCCCGAACAAGCAATTGTGTTTGTTATAAAAACTAATAAATTACTAGCAATTACAGTACTTACATCTACTCTACAGCAAGGGTTATTGAGTAAACTACATTCCTGAAAAAAAAGATGTAAAAAAATACTTCCATAAAGTCCCTATTTTAAATTTCTAGATTTATTTTTAATAATTTTTCCAAGGTAAATGCTGTAGATTCTGTTAGTTTTCTTCCTAACGCGATGTAACTTCAACATCCACGAAAAGTTTTATGATCCGTTGTTCGAATTCAGATCAATCGGCAAACTTAAGCTATAATGAATATTTCACGTTATTATACAATAATTTTTAAATAGTAAATGGATAAGCTTTATTGTTCAATCTCAATTGTTTTCCCATTCATTCTGACCGAAACAATTGCTTTTGTTTTGACATGTGTTGATCGAAGATCTTATTACTGCAAAGCAACTTATTCCCAACCGTTTAACTGTTACACATCCTTATCAAAAAATTATCGCGCATGTGGGCCCCAAAATTTTTCAAGGGTGATCTTTACGATAACACAGCTTTGTAGACTCCCATGTTGAGGACCAACTGCTTTTGAGAAACCGATTCTTCAGTAGCCCACGAAAACCATGTTTCGGAGATAAGATTATTGTGAAAATGCAGACATTTAGAACAAAAGTAATGCATACAAACAAGTAGTGAAAGCAATAGTCAACAACACCCATTAATAATTAATAAGCAAAATTTAAAGAGAAGTGAATTCTTTTTAAAGGTCGGGAATTTAATAAGCAAGATTTTTAAAACTGAAATGACAGTTCCCTACCCAGTAATTAAAAAATAAAATAAACAATAAATGCAACCATGTGGCTCCATGTCGCTGTTGTAGAGCCATTACCAAACACTTCAATGATGGAAAGATATTAAGTTATTTTTACATTTTCTCACACCAGTTGTATAAATTAAATCAATATCCAAAAGCGAAGTACTGCTGCTTTCAATTGTATTTGAAATTACGACTGATGGGTCAAATGTACTAAAACTCTTTCAAGCTCAGTGTGGTGTCGCTTTTGTACAGGCCAGCTGCAAAAACACCGCTCAAACCAGCGTCCCTCAATGTTAAACTAACGTAAAATTGTGATGTATCATATCTAGCTATTTTCTTGAGATTTCAACATTCAAGCGGCATTATATGACTTCCTCCTACGTGGGAGAAAGCAGAAAACTAAGTTTTGTTTGCGTTGGTTCAAATTTTTCGGAGCCCTGTAGCAAAGATTTGCCGGTGGTTAGTTTCAAACATTTAATTCCGGTTTGCAGAAACTCAACTCAACGACTTGAATCAACACAATGATATCTTTTAGCCTAGCAAACATGTTTATTAAATACTGTGTTTGATTGACAGTTATTGTCAACGTACAATTGTATGCACCCCTTTTGATTGTATGTTGTAGGCCTACTGTAAGTTTCAAAAGTAAATTTTTCTTTTGTTAAGGGGTTGTTTAAATACCATATGGCAATATTTTCATTTTTAACCTACTAAAGTAAGTTATATGAACTATCGGACTTCTTGCCAACTTACTATATATGTCTAATGTCTATGTGACTTTTAACGTTTAATATAACGGACGTTTCTGCAATCTCGACGGTTTTGTGCATTAGTAGCTGACACCTAAATTGACGGAAAACATACTTTGCGCAGGCTATAGGCTACTCTGTGAAACGCGTTTGTATTTTTTTTTTCATTTCCAAACGAATAGTTTGTTTTGTCTTGTAACTTAGAAACATTAAAATAGATTTGCGATCTTTAACAAGCTTAAGGCAAAGTTACTACGACGCGTAAGTAAGCCGATTCAAAACTGTTATTTCTAACTTAATTTTTCAAAGTCTTGCTTAAATTTTATACTGGTGTCTTCTACAAAACCTGTGTCCAACATGGTGAACTGTCTTGGTGACGTGGTTAGATATGCAAGGCACTATATTTTATTCAACATGACGTAAGGCACAAAAGCGTGAATGACTGATTGGTAAAACTGAATAAATAAACGATACAGGTAATAAACATGATATATTAAAGGCACAAAAATAATATTAGGCCACAAAAATGAAATCTATTCAAAACAGACACTTGATGTCATTTTGCAGAGCTTGTTTGAGTTTGATCTTAACACATGGTCGTGTATTGAATCGTATTCAATCTCGATCTGTCATTCCAGCGAACGGACGTGTTTTTTTTTTTGTGCGCCATCAAGATGCCATCTGGCAAGAAAATTTCAACCAATTTCAGCGAAGAAGACCGACAAGAACTTAAAGAAATAAACAATACAGTAAAAAGTTTAGCTAAAGAAATTAAAATTATAAAAAAGGAACTTAAAGAGAGCAAAAGCCATCTAAAACTACTGAATGAGGAAAATTTGAAACTAAAACAAGCCTTGAACCTAAACATTGCAAAGACTGATGAATTAGAACAATACGGCAGACGTGAAAACTTACGAATCCATGGAGTAACTGAAACCAATTCTAACAGTGACGATGGAGTAGAAACAATATTAAAAATTGCAAAAACACTACACGTTAGTTTGAACGAGAATGAAATTCAGCGAGCGCATCGCCTTGGGAAACAGCGCTCAGGAGGCAAGCCTAGAGCGATCATCGTTCGCTTCTCCAACTGCAAAAAACGGAATGAAATAATTAGAGCGAAGAAAAACCTGAAGGCAAACCACGATTTCAACAATGCCTTTATCACAGAAGACCTAACCACTTTAAAATCCAAACTGCTTTCATATGTAAAAAATCATTGCGACGGTAAATTTGTTCTAGCGCACACCATCAATGGAAGAATTCGTATGAAAAGATCGGCTAAAAAAGAAGGACCGGTAAAAGATGGAAAAGATGAAGGTACTGGACAATGGCTGCATATTAATAGTTATGATGATTTGTTTAAGGTTGGAATTGACATTGACTTTAATAAGCTAAATTATCAACCTTTGCTACTAAACGTAAATACTTCATTGGAAACTGCCTCTGACACCGAAATAGAAAGCGACTAGCCCAGAACTAATGTGTTGTTCTAGGAATGCGTCTGAAATTGCTTGCTCATGTCTAGCTCGATTGATTATAATCTTGAATTTTTGCGTTCAAGTCAACCAGCCACGTTCATTTGCAATCCTAACGACAACTTTGATTTGTGTGAAACTCTAAGTCAAGATGGCACACTTAATCCTGAATGTAGAATCGATTTAAACGCATCGCTTGCTTCCTCTGGCAATACGTCAAACGAATTCGGGCAATTCGATGCTTTTTTCAATGACAGCAAGTACTGGGACACCAACTTATTAAACAATAACCTTGTTCTAAAAAAATTCGATGCTTTATTTTTATTACACATCAATATTAGAAGTCTACAAAAAAATATTGATAAACTGGTTAACTATTTATCTGAATTCAAACAACAACCTGATATCATTGCTATCACCGAAACGAAACTAACTAAAGATCAAATTTGCACCAATATTGGAATCAGCGGTTACGCTTTTATCCACTCTGATAGTTCAACCAAAGCTGGTGGAGTGGGTTTGTACATTAAGGACACTCTTGAATTTTCAATTTGCAAACAATTTGATCCAAACTTACCAAACTCTGAAAGTTTGTGGGTAAACGTAGAAACGGGAAATTACCACGTAACGATTGGTGTAACTTATCGTCACCCTGTGTACACTGTGCAAGATGTAGACAACTTTTGCGAAGCTCTATCAGATATTTTTCAAACTTTAACTTGTAAGAAAAGCCCATTTTATGTATTAGGTGATCTTAATATTGATTTGTGTCAAATATTAACAAACGATTCGTATCGCAGGTATGCAAATATGCTTTTAAGTTTCTCTTGCAAGTGCCTTATTAATCAACCTACTAGATTAACGCCGAACTCTAAAACATTACTTGATCATATTTATACGTCGGACATAAACAACCAGATGTTAAGTGGCATCCTTGTGAGTGATCTCTCTGATCATTTTCCTGTATTTACCCTGATACAGACTCCAATAAAAACAATGAATAATGACTATGTATACTATGTTCGTGACATGCATAACTTTAATCTTGAACTTTACATTGACGAATTAGACCGTAAACTCAATTATAATAATAATCTCAACGATCTTTCAGTGCATAAATGCTTTGATAAATTTGAAAGCATTTTCTCTGAAGTAGTAAACAATCATGCCCCTTACAGAAAAGCTACCCGTAAAGAAAAGCGCCTCAAGCTTAAACCGTGGATCAGTCGGGGACTGCTAAAATCAATTAAAACGAAAAATTCCATGTTTAAGCGTCTACATAAAAAATTTGAGCATGCAATGCATGAACGATATAAAACTTACCGTAATCTACTAAACCGTACTATCGAGGCTGCTAAACGTAAATATTATCACAACACCCTAACAGAAAACAAAAACGATTCCAACAAAATATGGAAAAGTATTTATGAATTATCCAGTATCAAAAAGAAAAAAACAACAATGCCCTCTAAAGTAATTACTACAAATGGCAAACCTCTGACGTCTCCAAAAGACATAGCAGAGGAACTAAACAATTTTTTTGTTAACATCGGGCCAAACATGGCAAAAACAATTAAACAATCAAAAGACCAGCGTAATATAACTTCGTCTCCAGACAGTGTCAAAAACTCTCTTTTTCTTGATCCCGCCAGTCCAGAAGAAATATATAAGTTAATCTCTAATTTGAAAGACAAAAAGTCAACAAGGAAATCTGACTGTGAAACTAAATTTATAAAATATGCCAGCCCTGTGATCTCTTTCTTCCTAAGTAAACTATTTAATTTGTGCGTCACTACTGGAGTGTTCCCTGATGCCTTAAAAATTGCTGAGGTTATTCCGGTTTATAAAAAAGGTGATCCTCATAATTCCACCAACTATCGACCAATATCACTGCTATCTCCATTTAGTAAAATATTTGAAAAGCTTCTTCACACTAGAATTTACACATATCTAGAAAAATTCCACCTTTTGAGTGCTCAACAATTTGGATTTCGTCAAAATACATCCACTGCAATGGCAATAAGCACGCTGTATGACGATCTGTTAAACAATGTGAACAAAAATTTCTATACCTGTTGCATATTCCTTGACTTGTCAAAGGCATTTGATACAGTTGACCACAACATACTGACAAATAAACTTCAACATTGCTACGGAATACGTGGCACTGCTCTTGAGCTGATGAAAAGTTATCTTACTAATCGATACCAATATACCAAAGTGTCTAATTCTGCTTCAAGCTTGCAAAAAATCCTTTGTGGAGTCCCTCAGGGTTCAACATTGGGACCCCTTCTCTTCCTAATGTATATTAACGATCTTCCTTTAATGTCTAAATTTTCTACCGTGCTTTTTGCGGATGACACATATCTAGCTTTACGTGGTGAAGACTTGGAATCTTTACAAACAGAAACCAATACTGAACTACAAAAAATTGATGCTTGGCTACGAAGAAACAAACTCTCTTTAAACTACTCTAAAACAAGCTACATTTTAATAAACAAAGTACCTAAGCGTACTGTTGAAACTAATTTCAGGTTGTGTATAAACCAAACAGTGATAGAAAGAATGAAAACAGTTAAGTACCTGGGAATCCATGTCGATGAAAATCTAACCTGGTCCTCACACATTAAACATTTGTCGCTGCAGTTGGCTCGATATTCCGGAATTTTTTATCGCCTTCGTAACTATGTGTTAGAGGAAACATTGCTTATGTTATATTATAGTCTAGTATATAGTCGTGTTCAATACGGTATTACTATATGGGGTACTGCAGGTAAAACACTAATCAAGGAAGTTGACGTAAGACACAATAATATTATTCGCGCAATCACTAGAAGTACAAAATTCAGTCACGTCACTAGCTTATACAAATCCTTGAATATTTTACAACGTGAAGATATTTACAAACTCGAAATTGCAAAATTTATGCATAAAGTTTCCAATAATAATCTACCGCCTGTATTGCAAGATCGTTTTATAAAACTTGATAATATTCACTCGCACAACACTCGACAACTAAATAAAATGAAGTATTTTCTTCCACAAATAAACAAATCCGTGGCACACAATCTTCTGACACATCGGGGTACTAAATTGTGGAGTGAATTGGATGAATGTATTAAAAGCAAACACCTAGCTTTGTTTAAAAAACTTTATAAAATTACCTTGTTAAGTTCTTATTAAATCGTTAAAATCGTTCAGTTAAATTATTTTATCTCATGTAACCTCGTATTTGTGTTCTTAAACGATATGATTCATTATATGCTCATGTTTTCCCAGCTGGTCTTGATTCAATATTCTACAAAACCTTATATATACAATTCGATTTCGAAGCTACTGTTCCATCCATCATTATATTTTATTGATACAGTTATAATGTCTGATGCTGCAATGTAAGATGACTGATGACAGGCAGCACCTTGACTGGTTAACCGCAAGGTTGTTCGGTGCTGCCAGACCTTTCTATTGCCATATTTTGATTTGTATGTAATTGTGTTTCTTTATATCGAGTCGTATTAGAAAGGCAAATAAACAATATCTCTCTCTCTCTCTCTCTCTATTGATTGCATGATGAAAAGGCATTTGCTCGATGTATTTGTACAACGGTTAATGAATTTGTTCGAAGCACAGACACTATTTCAGGCATTCAGCTACGACTTTTGATCGATCTTCACTGGCTTTCGTTCTGTATTGCAGAGGGCTGCACACATAATTCGATTTTTGGAAAAGAAAAGCACCAAACGTGCTTTCATTTAGAAAATTAACAACGGATTACTACTTAGCAAATACAAGAAGAAATATATAAAGATCATCTTTAGTTAAAAGGATATTGTTCATTGTTGGAAATATTCTGCTTGTTCTTAAAGTGCAATTGACTAACTAGGTGTAGTTAAAGTGCCTTCTAGACAATTTTTGGGATGTCATAAGGTAAATGCAAAAAACTCAAATTCAATGCAATAAATTAGGTCTGCAGGTCAAAAAGCAAAATAAGTCATGCACGTGTTTTAACAGATGAAATTTTATTATGATTTTTAACTATCTTTTTAAATGGTATCATCAACAGTATCATAGCCGATGCGGCCTTTGATGAACTAGATGCTCAGTTCGTAAATTTTTCCAGTGTTCCCTTTGTCGCGCAGTGTCCCAAAGTGTTCTTGGTTGGCTGATTGATGTATTGAAATTGGATATAAATGTTGTTCTTTGTCTGCCACGAGCACGTTTCCCGAGAAGGCGGCCGCTTAGACAGAGATTTTCGAAATCTTCTTTTCTGATAATGTGACCGAGAAATTTGAGTTGCCTTTGAGTTATGTTGTTCAATAGTTCCTTATCTTGATGTACTTGGTTCAAAACTTCTGCATTTGTGATGTGATCAGTATATGAAATCCTGAGCATTCTTCTGTAAAACCACATTTCTGCTGCTTCAATGTTACGCCTAGTTTCTGTGTTGAAAGTCCATGTTTCACAACCATACTGGAGAACAGACCACACTAACACTTTGAGAAGTCGCACCTTCAGAAGAATAGAAAGCTTGCGTAAATGGTATAACAGCACGTAAACGTATACACGAGGTTGTTCAAGTTTTAAACTAAAGCAAATCTGTAAATAGTTTGCAACAAAATCGCTGCAGAAGCACACTTTTACAACTAACGCACATCAAACTTCAAATGTGTATATCGCCACCAAAATGTGGGCACGCAAAGAGAGTAAGAGAAAAGCTGCCCCCAGTTCTTTCACCGCATGTTTTACTTCAAGATCTTCGCTTGAAGATTGCCCGCACCAATCTTGAAAGGGCTTGACCCAACTATGGTCTAAATCCACCTTTCACTTCTTTTCAAGTGGAGGTTTACACTACGCATCGACTTTGATGATAAAGCATGAGCAAACTTTCTAATCTCGAAGTCTTGTTAATTGTACTCTGGTGGGAGTGATCTAAAAGCAAAGCAAATTGTTGAAATATAAACGCATTTGCAGAATTAAGTTGGAAATTATCAAAGCTACAAAACAATTTTAAATGTTCTTTTTTGCCTTTATTTCAATTCAAGTTGAAAAGAAATGCCATGCTGTTAACTGGGACAAAATGAGTTAATCAATAATGCCATTGAACATCTGTGAACTTCGATTAAATTAGTGTTTTTAGATTTTAAGTAAATCTGCAGGAATTCTTCAGGTAACGCCATATATAAGCCTAATGTTAAGTGACCAAAGATTGACTTCATTTAAACAACGCATCATTTTTAAAATACCACTTCGTGCAATTGTCCCCCAATAGATATAAAAGGCAAAAGATTTATTTATATTTTCTTTGAAACAAACCAACTCAAAATCAAAGTACCTCATTAGTGGCATTGGGAATAGGAAAACGATTTGTATTGTTGAAGGTAATCTTCGGAGCACTCTGCGGCTGCGACGATGTTGTAAATGGAGGAACAGGTCTTGGAACACCCGGAAACTCTTCTTCCAGTTGCTTGTGAAGTTCATTGATGTAGTCCACGGCTTGAAGAACTATGTCAACACTAGACGCGGGCTTTGGTTTGCATGATGGTACTACTTCACGCAGTTTCTTGTACAACGTTCTGTTGCAAAAGTAAAATTGATGATAAAATTGACGTTTAAATTTTCGTCTTTACAAAATAAATTTAATTCAAAGACATGAAAAATTAAACGCCCCCACAATGCGTAACATCGGTAGTCACAAAACCAATGCTTGGCGTAGATAAGTTTTAGTCAAGTAAAATTTATCTCATCCAGTCATCTACTACAAAAACCAATATTGCATCGCTTTGTGACAGTATGGATTTTCTTGGCTGCTGAATGCATTATTTTTATGAAAATGTGATATTCACAATAAAGCTCAGTACAAACCCTCAAATCGTACACATTAAAAATAACAGTTGCTTTTCAGTCTTTTTAAAAATTACCTCAGCTCTTCTCTTTCTTTTATATGCCTGGCTTTAAGTTGACAGATATGACGTTGTGTTGATTTCTCCCCACAATATTCATTAGGTCGATGATAAGTGGCACTTGGTATGTTGCGACTGTTATCTTCTTTCAACGGGCAAGCTTTAACCATTTTGTTATTTCTTAGTAATTTCTTCACTTGACCGACGTCTAACTTTTTTATTTAAGTTCTGACAAACTTAGCTTGCGAGTTGACTATTATAAGTGTTGCTTTTTTTTCTTTTCACTTTCGCGTCCTTTTTTTTAGCTTTCTCGTCAGCTCACTTTTTGACTTCTTCAAATGGCACTGCATTTCGCGATTTTTATGAATTAGTCGTATCATTTTTTATTAATTTGTTTTTATTTCTGACCATCAAAGCAAAACAATACATGGCAACACAGCATAGATCCAGAAAATACGTAGAGGTGACAAGACGTGAACGTTATGTCTTGCTTGAGGTCAAAACAGGATAATAAGTAAAACAAAGGGGGCAGAACGTAGACTCCTTGGACTTTTTTATAAGGTTTAAACTAGTCAAACCAGGGCCAGAAAGTTAAGATATTTTCGCCTTGTTTTGAGTTGAACATCTTTAGAAAATGCTTTCTCTTTTTTTTCAGATTTTTTATAAATCGCAAATCACCTCAGCGCACAGACTAGAATATTAGCAAACCTTTCATCTCGACAGTTTAAGTACTTTGATAAACGGACCAAGCTCGCAGATCGGCTTCTAGCAAGCAAAACAACTCTAGGAAGGCTGTCAAGAGTATAAGTCCATGTAAGCAAAACCAAATACATGTTGTTTGGGTCAAAGTTTGTCCGAGAAAATTCAAATCTAGAAATAACTTTTCAAAATACCAGTTTGCAACGCACAAACACCTACAAATACTTAGGAATAACATTTGATGAGTCGTTATCATGGAAACAGCACATCAATATAATCTCAACAAAACTTTCTTAAAGCTGTGGTGCTCTATATCGATTAAGAAAGTAAGTAAATTCCCAGACATTAAGAGCAGTTTACTATGCTCTAGTTAGTTCACTCCCACCTAATGTATGGTATTATCTGTTGGGGTCGTGTGTCTAAAACGGAACTGTATCCTTTAAATCTGGTACACAATCGCATCATTCGCTGTTTAAACTTCACCAAGATTAAGGACAGAATTCCCACCAAATCTCTTTTCAATAAAAGCAACTTGCTACAAATCGAAGACATGTTTTTAATAGAAGTATGTAAGTTCGTTTATAAAAGCAATAAAGGACATCTACCAGCAATTTTTTGTGAGTACTTTCGTCCTAGTAATGAAACTCATAACTATAATACCAGAGGTGCTAAGAAAGGTATGCTTTTTAAACCAAGAATGCATACAAAGCTTGGCCAACGCTAAATTAAATTTCTTAGAACAAACACTTCGAACAAATTACCGGAACAGCTAAGAAAAGTTCAAACAATTAGTATGATTTCTAAAAAATTAAAACTGCACTTAATGTCTGAGTGTAAGTAATTGGTATAGTACCATCAAACTGTTTCTACTTATTCTCACCGTATCTCACTAATTACTGTATATTCGCTTTTGTCTTACCAGTATGCTGTGTTGTGTGTTGTATGTATATGCCATTTTGTATTTCTGCATCATTTCTTGTATTCCTGTTTTTATATTTATAGGCTACTGTTTAATTTCGTATGTGTATAGTATTGTTTTTTATGTTGTATATATATAATACATATTTGCGTTCAACTCCGACACCGTTTCATGTCAAATAAGCTATGACACCACACGGGTGTGGCAGACTTGATGACCAGTTCGGTCCTTCTGCCACTCCTGTCATCATCAGCAAACAACCTAGCTCACTTTGTAATCTTGTATTGTTTTTCGTTTTTTTTTTCGCATATGCTGGTGATGCAAAATAAAAGAACTTCTTCTTCACAAAAAAAAAAAAAAAAAAAAGAAAAGTCCAGGGTGGTTCCAATCCTGGCACGCGGGCTGCAAGCGGCCCGAGAACACTTTCTGCATACCGGATTTTCCAGTTTTAAAATGTACAGGTGTTAGCCATAACCTAAAATAAGTCACACATTATCAAATTGCGGTTCAATAGCTAACAATTATGAGGTAACCAACTAACCATTTCTTTTCACCGTTTGTAAGGACACAAACTTGCGTGGACTTTGCGTGGACTTTTATTTTATGTTGCTTGCACAGACTCTCGAATTCATTTGTAAGTTAGCTGTTAACTTACTTTGTTATTAGTTAAAGAAAAACAGAAAATTTAATTCTATTTAGGGGGAAAGGTACATCAAATTTAGTTACTATTCTCTTATAACCTCTACAGGATGTTTCACCCTTGTTCGGGGTCATCAGAAGGTGGTGAAAAATATGCAAAAATAATGAATCGGTAATAGGCTAACTACTTGAAAAGATATTAAACATTATAACCTTAATGTTGTCTGCAAAAAAACCCTCAGAATTATTAAATAGCTACCACCAACGGATACCGCAAAAAGCCTCAACTAAGAAGCCTATTAAAAGCTAAAGTGATCATTAGGGCCCGCAAAAGTCAAAATTTCTTTTTTTTGGACCTCGTCTATCCACGAATCAAAAAATAACGTTGTTTTCAGCACCTAGGAGACTGTTTCTAAGAAGTTTATAGGTCAAAATAAAGTTAATTGTCAATAAAGTCAAAATTTGTCAAAATGTGGCTTTTGACAAACTTTTTGTATTTCTTGAGAGTAGCCTAATTTTGGCCAAAATCCTCGTGGAAGCATTGTAAATCAGGAACTGCGACACAATTAAACCATATTAACCCATAAAAGCAGCAAATATGTCACAATGCCCACGGATCAGCAGTAACTTTTATCGCAAATTGTCCCTTGTTTATTCATTGTTACGCACTTAAATAATTCTTATAAAACACTCCCACTTCACAAACGTGGTCGTATCAAAGATCAACAGTTTGGATCTTAGGAATAGCCTACTGACATTCAGTAATACAAAAATGCCTAGGCAAGCTAAATCGTCTTCAGCAAAAGTTAGACAGATTTGTGGAGATATTCCTATCGCCAAAAAAACACGACGCACTTTTTATAACCCATAAAACACTTTTCGACAAAATATCACGTTTGGGTCTGAAATCAACAACATATTATGTTTGGGTAACTGGTATCAATTCAGGGAAGAACTGTGCCCTCTACAAATAAGTAATTTCGTTAGGTCAAAATAAAGTCAAAGTAGCCTAGTTTAAAAATAGTTTTTTTTACATTTTGAAAATGCGTCGGCCGAAGAATTTTAAAGAGTTTTTAAGTGTGCCGTGAGTAAATAAAGATTGCGGAGCACTGAGCCACTGACCTGTAGCAATGGTGGACAAACTGCTGCTCGACAACATAAATTTTGTGGCTCTTGTATTGAATAGTAATATCACAAAAAAATTTAGATTTAGTTTATAAATATGTTATCTAGCGGCCAGCGCTGTCAAACAAGCAGTGGGTCACCTAGGGTCCTAGGCCGAGGCGTACAGAAATCCTGTTATCAAGTGGTGCTTGATTTCGTTTTTGTAAAAATAAGCAAAACTCAAAAAAATTAAAAGAATCGCCCAACGTGGGGCTCGAACCCACGACCGTTGGATTAAGAGTCCAACGCTCTACCGACTGAGCTAGCCGGGCGGCGAGTTTGCGGTTTTGATTTATAGTAGAGAACTCTGACATCGCAATGTTTGATCTTTTCTAGCACTAGTTGCAACGTTTATCTGATGAAATTGAAAGTAAAAGCATCAACAAACAGGATGGTTTATTGCTTCACTGACGTTTCGCTGGTAGTGCTAGAAACGATATTATTGTCCTGATGAAAACCCAAACTTTTCAGTATTCATGTTTGATCTTGAAACTTGTAAAAAAAAGTTTTTTTCTGAACGATTTGGTTCTTGCAAGTTGGTAGTTTTAGGAAATTTGGGTAAGGCCACCGACGCCACCATGACTCCGTAGATTGTTTATCAATACACTATCCGCAATCCATTTGCACTCAGTGACAAATCTAAAAATTATTCTGAGGAGTGTGACAAAAAGTCTTACAAAGCAAAAATTTCATATAAACTTTCCCATAAAATTGGCAAAGAAACGCAAAAGATTGTTTCGTAGTTAAATGCCTGGATCTGAACAGTGACAGTCTTTTTCTGTATTTTAATAAAGCAAGAAGTTTGTGATACAAAATGAACAACGGAAAATTTAAAATTCAGGAAAGAGAAGCGTGCAATTGGGGTCTGGGGGCTTGCCTCCAGAAAAGTTTTACAACTGCTAACGCAACAAAGCATTCAACTTAGTGGTGTTAAAGTGTAGAATGATCTTCCTAAAAGCATTATCGACACTCAGACCTATTCCGCGTTCTGTGCTAAACTGCAATCTCATGTAGCCCACTGTCTCGATTAGATTAAAATAAAGCTGTCTTTCTGGATTTTTTCACAACCACCGATCTCTACAAAACTAACTCTTAATACAACTTTGAAAATTGCTTGCAAGTTTCCTATTGCTACAGATTGTTCTGTTTTGCAGATATGATGATAAATCTATCTACTACACAAAGCTCCTTCAAACAATTTCCCATTCCTTCACTACCTCATACTACATCACCGCCTAGAGTAGACCTAGACAATGTATTTATTGGGTTCCATTAAGGCAGTGGTTCTTAACCTTTACTAACTTGCCGAACTCTTACGCTAATCTACAAGCTTTCGTAGAACATCAAACTTTCGTTGAATCACAAAAACAACAATTTACCACATTTAATAGTAATACATTACTGTGTCAATGAGACTTCAGTTGTTATTTTTCTGTGACCAATAGTGAGATTCGAGCCTTATCTCGGAAACAGCAATTCTCGTGTCATTTTCGCATGCAAGCCGGTGTAACGGTCCAGGAGTGACCGCAGTCCAAGAGTTACCAGGGTTGCCAAATATAATTAATTATTATTTTTATGAAAATAATTGTAACTTCTACTGCACAAAAAGTTACATTGACAATTTTAGGCATTAATTAATCTTAAATGAAAAAGTATGCATTAGTTTGAGAATAACTACTTAATTAAACTTAGTTGTAAAATTTTTGTTTTTGTATCACTTTCAGAAGCGCCGGGCAGCTCTGGTTATTTGTGATCTGACGTCATTTCTAGAGTGCTACGCTGCAGCAGCACGGTAACTCTTGGACCGCAGTAACTCCTGGACCGTTACACCGGTTTCGTTTTTTTGCTCATCCACCAGAATAGAAACGCATGCTCGCATAAATAAGTGGTCACGAATGGCATGAAAACTTCAAGGGCAACTTTTGTGAAAAGAAGATAACTTTCCATTTGTTGGCACCAAAATGTTTGAAGATTTGTTGTGTTGAAGTTTTTTTTTGCATCTCGCTTTCTTGAAGCTCGATAACGTCATCCAAGTATAGACTGTTTAATGTTTATATCTGCTGTCGTTAAAAAAAATTGAAAATAGTAGGCTACTAAATTTCCTTAAACTAAGGAAATTTCCTCAAAAGTGAGAGCCCTGCTTTTGCCATTCCATGCCAAAAGCAAACGTGAGGAAATTCATCTTTTGAGAAAACTAAGTTTTTCTTACCGATTGTTTTTATAATGTTACGTAATAATATATATTTTTGCATTCTGTGTTACATGCAGATAGCATCATTAGGCTACTAGCCTACATCACGCGTCAAACACACAGATGTTTATTTACATCCATGATCATGAAAGCCGCAATCAAGTTTCAGCTGGACAATATTTTCCAAGAATATTCGCTGATATAGGCTACCATTCATAAGGCCGTGGGATAATGTTTCAGAGGACGTTCGCGCCGAAATCCTGAAACAGATTCATCGAACCCCAGGGGTTCGATCAAACCTTGGTTAAGAACCACTGCAATAAGGATAGGGGATCTCCTAACTAAGAAGCAGCAGGCCAGCGATTCTCCATCAAGTATTATCAATTTAGTATTTGATTATTAAACACGCATGCATTGCATAAAAATCACAAGGACTGGAAAAACGGAAACAATTTGACCCAGAAAATTTTAAGCAGACTGTTAACCAATTGGTAACGGTCTGATTGGGCATTTTTTAACGTCTTGCTTTTTCCTCATTTTTTACCACTTCTTCAACGCAACAAACAACTTTCATAACTTAGTGTTACAAGTCAGCAAAAAGCAAAAAAAATCTAATGTTTAGAAAACTTCAGTCAGACATCAACGATGGCAAAAATTCATAAACTGTGACAAATCATGCAGCATTTTCAGTTGTCCATGTCTTTGGTGTTTTCAATAAGAAGAAATCAACTCTAACAAAAATATGAAAATAAATCAATAGCTTTTTTTCCTTGGTCTGAACCTTAAAACATTTGACCAGGCTAACACACACAATAGTATTTCAATAAGATAAATTTATGTTATGGAACCGGTTTTCTTCCATTAGGAATCGTCAGCATAACTGAGTCGAAATAAAAATTAGCCTACATCAATAGATGTCAGCACAACTGAGTCGAAATAAGAATTAGCTTACAATATCAATAGATGTCAGCATAAATGGACCAAAAACAAACGAAAAATTACAAATTAATTAAATAAATAAAACTGTTCATGACCTCCAATCCTTCATATTCATTTCTTTATTTCTGCCTTTTCTTCTCTTTATAGTTGAAGCAAAACTTCATAGTTTATTTATTTAATTAATTTGTAATTTTTTGTTTGTTTTTGGTCCATTTATGCTGACATCTATTGATATTGTAGGCTAATTCTTATTTCGACTCAGTTGTGCTGACATCTATTGATGTAGGCTAATTTTTATTTCGACTCAGTTATGCTGACGATTCCTAATGGAAGAAAACCGGTTCCATAACATAAATTTATCTTATTGAAATACTATTGTGTGCAGGGGTGCATTCCTAAAACTTTTTTTGGGGGGGCTCTAACACTTAGCTGTGTTGTTATAGACAAAGTAGGCTATGTATAAGTAATCGGTGTAGGTTAGCCAACAATGTTTACCTTTTTTAAAAGGAAACACTGTTCAGTTTGTTTTTACTTCTGAACATCATGTCGAAAAACAACCCATGCTAAAATATAGCTTGAAGTACAGAAAAAGGTAGAAGCAACAAAACGTGAAAACGTGGTTAAATCCGATATAAAATTATAAGTTTGAAATTTGGCTTGGTTGCTACACTGCAATCTCCTTTGCTTTTTTTTACTTCTTAGGCCTACACTTGAAACTCGATTTGCATGAGCTAATTCCAATCTCTTAACTCAATTGTAAACTTATTTGTATGAACCAATCCTATGCACACTTGCAAAAACATTGACTGCAATAGGAAAGTAAGGAAATGCAATTCTTGAAATGAGCGCTTGTGGTTGCAGATTTGCTATATAAGAACCAATAAGCTGCCAATGTGACAGTTGCAATAAAATCTCATTTAGTTATTAACGAACAGTTTAAAAAACTCCAATTACAGCAAAAGCATATTCCAAGTTGGTGCAAACGAGATTACACAAAACAAATAGCCTGTCTGGCAGGTCTGTGGTTTTATGGGCTAAGTTATAAGCACCACGACAGTCCTTGATTTCAGCCAGCATACAGTTTTTGCAGAGATCTGAGTTCATTCAATGTGGGTAGCTTAGAATGCTTAACTTGAATATCCCCAGCCGACCAATGAGTCTGCAACCACTTCTGAGTTGCCGAAGTGCCATTTCATAAATGAGAAACTGGTCCATTGATGCTGATGAACAACAATGCTGAAACAAGTGATATGGTCAGCCGTGATCGTAGCGGTGTGATAACCAAGTTCATTTGTGAAAATCCACGTTCGGCTTCAGCAGAACTTATAGCAATCATGTTTAGTACTACGTTCTTGAGCAACTTTATCGTATCTGGTATATGACAAGGATTGTCAACATACAATCGGAAATAGGAGTGATGACATGAAATCTCTCCTCTATTTTTCGTAATCTCTGCTCCCCTTCTTGCCATGGAACTTCAACTGCAGCAGGCCATAACTCTGGTACAATAATTTCCAAGCTCTTCACAGAATTTTCATTATTGGTATCCACCATCCTGCTTCCAATGTTGTCAACCAAGGCTTGAATAAACCGATTACGATCAAAAGAAGGATAGTCTCTACGTCGAGCTTTGAACTGGTCCAATGTTGTACCTTTAAAGGAGTAGTTTTTTATACTTCCGGGACTCAAGTTAACAACTTCATCAAACGAATACTTTCCTTCTTGAATAGCTTTTTTTATTTGAAGTAGAGAATTAACAGTCCATTTGACATGACGATTAGCTACTACGAAGTTGATATTTCCATGCAGTCTGGAGAGTTTCTGACAAAAGTGATAATTGGCGATTGCTATCAACTTATGTTCGTGTTTTTTTTGCAGTTCTGTTGTGAGAAAGCTGTTAAAGTGTTACTTGTTCAGTCGAGAAGTTGTTGTTCAGCCAGAAAAGCTGAAAAATGGAAACCTGAACGGGCCCCCCTGAGCCCCCCCTACATCAAGCCTTTTCGTATTTCGGGGGGCTCAGCCCCCCCGAGCCCCCCCCAGGAATGCAACCCTGATTGTGTGTGTTAGCCTGGTCAAATGTTTTAAGGTTCAGACCAAGGAAAAAAAGCTATTGATTTATTTTCTTAGTGATATTGCTTTCTGTATTAGGTAGATCGCCCATTTGAGGAAGTGTCATAGTACCAGATCACCTTTTTCAGTTGGTTTTTCCCATTTTTGATCATAGATATGGTTTTTCTAGTTTTTCCTAACCTTGTCACCTATTCTGCCGCATTGATTGCTTTAAATTTTTGCACAATTGCAAGTTTAGCATGATGATGTAATAGAAGCATTTATTCTAGATTTCACCGACATAGTATTTCTATAATCCTCTGCTTAGTAAATTTTATTTGAATTTTCAAGTGTTTGCCATTATACTTGCTCAAGCTAAGTCAAATTGAAATTACAATATTCGATAGTTGCGTTTTGCTTAAACTATGAAGAGAAGAAAAGGCAGAAATAAAGAAATGAATATGAAGGATTGGAGGTCATGAACAGTTTTATTTATTTAATTAATTTGTAATTTTTCGTTTGTTTTTGGTCCATTTATGCTGACATCTATTGATATTGTAAGCTAATTCTTATTTCGACTCAGTTGTGCTGACATCTATTGATGTAGGCTAATTTTTATTTCGACTCAGTTATGCTGACGATTCCTAATGGAAAAAAACCGGTTCCATAACATAAATTTATCTTATTGAAATACTATTGTGTGTGTTAGCCTGGTCAAGTGTTTTAAGGTTCAGACCAAGGAAAAAAAGCTATTGATTTATTTTCTTAGTGATATTGCTTTCTGTATTAGGTAGATCGCCCATTTGAGGAAGTGTCATAGTACCAGATCACCTTTTTCAGTTGGTTTTTCCCATTTTTGATGCTAACAAAAATATGAAATTACTTGCACACAATATGATTGAAAATTGAAACTGTACACAACCGTTTCAAGATGCTAAAAACGGATTTAACTGAAGGCTGTTTTTTTACTTGCATTTTACCATTGTGGCTGCATCACAGATAAAATGCGTTCTACATTTGCATCTAGGCTACATGAGCTGCAAGTATTTCCTTTAGATTTCCTTTAGCATTAACACTAGAATTACCAGGATTTTTTACACCCTAGAATTACCACGGTGTCCTATAGGACACCTTCAGTATTGCAGCGTTTTTCTGTCTAACTGCTAGTGTTTTAACTATTATTATGCATTTTAAATGAATGCAGTTTCCTAAAAAACACATTTGCATGCAACTTGTATTGTTAAAAACTTATTTCGAACAAAAAAGCATAAGAATTAAGCACTCCATGGGACACGGTTTAGCAATCTTAGACTAGCCTACACATGTAAAAGAAACATAAATGAGTACACTTATGACCAGCCATATATAATAATGCATCACAGTATCATTTGCAACACCCGCTGAATTTCACAAAAATAACTTTCTAATCATTTTGCGAACACTTTCCAAATGTAGGATTCTGACACTTGAAACACGTAAATGTCGTTGCATTGTTACAGCCTCTTCTATACTATGGTATAGAATCTATAGCATTTCCTGCGTTTACTTGACTCAGGTGTCATGACAATAGTTGTGTTGTTTTGTAGTTGGTAGCACAAACATTCAATGAGCTCGAGTATAAAAGTCTCTTCGTGATATATGGTTACCACTCGACTTTATAAAAAGGGCACATGCGTTGATTGCCGCTCCATCGAGGATGTTACCCCATAATGGCCACCTCCTGGAAACTGATCGCTATTGTACAAACGAACTAATTGATCAAAAACGTCGACGCCAACTTTGTTCTCATTGTAGCTACCGATCACACATGGCTTTTTGGCAGCCGTGGTGATGTCCACATGTGGCGTAGCATGCATGGTGGATAACAGACAGATTGCTTTTTAGCTTTTTGTTGGTACTTTACATAGGTACTATAGTGCGTGAAATGTAAACCTTGCTGTTGCTGTGTTACAAATCAAAGACTCGCTGTTGCGTCATAATGAGTGAGTTTCGACAGGCAGCTATTGAGAGCAAAAGAGATTTAGATTTAAAATAAGGTTATTAAGCCAATACAGTGTAAAATGCTTTCTGGTGTCCTATTATAGGACACCGTGGTAATTCTAGGGTGTAAAATCAAAAATGTGATATAATTTTTTTAACAAATATCCTTGGAATTCGGGCAACATGGTAGCATTATGTCAAGTGAATTTTGTTAAAAGTCAAAGAATTTCAGAACAAAAGCTCTTAATCCGAAGCGGCAATTGCAGATTAAAGAAGACCCGGTGTCCTAAAGGACACCCTGGTAATTCTAGTGTTAAGCTTTGTTAATCACACTGCACTTTGGGTCATTTTTTCCGATTCACTTTATGTCACAAACTAGGCAAACTATTAAATCGACAATCAGTAACGTACCCAAGCGTTGAATCAATATAAAATAGATCTGGGAAAAAGCATAATTTTTTTAGTTCAGTGAGGATCAAAAATTATAAATACGGCAAAGTCTTATGCAATTTTTTTGTGTTTAGGTCATATTTTTTAATGTCTTATTTCCTTGTAATTTAGCCTGCTCATTTTTTTGATTTTCTCAAATTTTCTGATTTCGTCACAAATTTCTTCACCGTTAACGCCATTACTTACTTACGTTTCTTTTCACAAAGGTAAGGATTCAATAGACTGACAAAAGCAGCGGTTGATGTGGCAAGAATTAGTGGTGTGATACTGATGAGCCCAGTCTCGTGGGCGAAACACGTGTCTATCGCTGTCAATTCTTGCGACACTCGACTGCCGAGAAACACAGGTGTTTAATATGTTACCAATTACCATGAATGATGTGATGTACAAGACATCTCGGCGGCTGCTTGGGCGGACCATAAATGGAGTTCTGAATGGAAGTCAACCGCCACCAGACTCTATTCGTTCATACCCGACGCCGACACACCCCCCATCGGTCTAACACTACCAAGACAGGCATGGGTGCGCCTCAACCGTCTCCGTACGGGCGTCGGGCTTTTCCGCTCAACCATGCACCAATGAGGAATGGCTTCTTCCTTCTCCTGTGAATGTGGTGCCGAGGAACAGACCGCAGACCACATCATCAATGACTGCTCCATCTTCAAGCCACCTAACGGAGTGGAAGGTCTGCGTGTCATGGATGATGAAACCAAAGACCGGCTGCTCTCTAGTAGCCTTCCGGTGTAGTCAGGAAACATCGTGAATCTGGGGTGGTAAAAGGATAGACCCTCGGCCCCAGACGCTCACACGACGACGACGACGAATTACCATGAACGTCTAAGATTTTGTTGTTTACAACAACAGTTCAACAGGGCAGGGTACGCCAATTTCACGGAAAATCCATCAATCAGGACATTACATTGGTACAGAAATGTTCCTTTCAAATCACATACATGCCGTCGTTGAAATGTCACATAACAATAAATTAATGCTTAATATCTTTTCAGGTACTACCGATTTATTATTTTTGCAGAGGACAAACTTCTTAAGAGGACATTTTTACATTGATTCTTTAACATGTATAAGCGTTGAGCAACATTTTTTGTTTTCGCTTAAGACTCATACTTTGCATTTGACTGAATTTATCCAATTATAAACTAGATTTCTGTAGAAGTTATTGCCACCAGGTGGTTTAAAATTGAAGTTAACCTTAATACCTTTTTATTATGGCCGCAGGCCATTTTTGATATGACCAAATAGCCTACCTAGTTCTTAAAACCGCTGCAGATACAAAGTAGGCTACTCGTGTGATTGTAAGTTTTTCTCAGTTTTGTGGGGGCAATGTGCCCAATTGCCCATGTGCCTCCATAGATTCGCTACTATTTAAATTGTGCTATTTGTTCCCCAAAAGGTCAAATCAGAAATTATAAACAAGCTATAGGCCAACATAGGTTTATTTTAAGTTTGGCTTTATTGCTTCCATCCATCAACGAGAGGAGACAACCTGACGATGATGATGATTGAGGCCTATGCAACAGATCATAAAATAAACGAATGTGCATTGCATTGGGTTTAATCAACACCTGTCATTTGATTTTTGATCAAGCCATTGGAAACCCAGTTCAGAAACTGTTTGCATTGGTGTGACAAACGTATAGTTTTTTTTTTAAACCAAAGCCGAAGTAAAGGCTTTCACAAACCACTGCTAAAGAATTTCATAATGTTCGCACACGTTGAAGCAATAAAAACGAGCAATTGCTAGCTGGGACAGTAGCTTAGGCTATCTTGCATTGTTGAAGTGCGTAAAAAAGTAATCACTAATCACTTTTATTGTAGGTCTATACACGAAGATTGGCTTCCTTGCCTTCCCGTCCACTTAATCTAAATCTTCAGCCACCAGGTGTAAGCCTGGATACGACAAAAAAAAATCTACTTTAGTTTATCACTGTTGAAGCCAGATGGGAGCATGTGGTAATGTTTTTGAATCTCGTATTTATGACGTGGATTTAAAGGAAGAAGGTCGTCCATCTATGACATTAAAGACGCAGATTGTTATACAAAGAATTTGAAAAGTTGTACTTAAAGTTTCATAGTAATGATTATCAACTACCCTGACGTGCAATTATTGTTAATCTAATTTCTTCACCTGTGTTCTAAAATCATTCATTACAAGAATTGAAGTCCACAATTAAGTTGATACGTACCCTTCGTAATGAAATGCAATGATAATTTCAGAGCAAATTTTAAGGTTACTTCGAAACCTACATGTTGCTGTAGAGTCGGTCTTGTGTAGCAGCCTACAGCGGATCAAGGAAGAGGAGGCACTTGGTCACGTGCGAATCCGCAAATCGAGAAAAAACAAGCAATTTTTTCCTTTTTTGCAAATTTTTTTTGTTTGCTAATTTTCATTTCACTGTCCAAATAAGCTGCTTTGAGCAGACGTGCTTTTAGCAGTGGATTTAGTGGGTAGAAAATTTTGATGTGCCTTTCAAAAGCTAATAAAAGAATGCATTATTCTAAATTAAATACAATGTTCACTCAACCAGTCAACAATTAAATTATCTTTATTGTGGTCGTAAAAAAAATCAAGTTTTACCTGAAACTCAAAACCAGGGATCTCTAAAGTTGTTCATAGATTCCTGCTCAAAACCAAACCTTGCAACTTCAACTTTCCCCAAAATCCAGTTTCAATTTAATAATATGTAAGTTTTTATCAAATGCAAAGTGGTATTAAGACAAAAACACAAAAGCGACCAAAACCATGCAAAATTGGAAAATTTTTCTAAGAGGTAAGTCACCACCTGACTATTTGTTTGTTTGAATTTTAGCTTTTGCATTGTTTGTTTCTCTTATAAATTTTTATTTTGTCGAAACTCTGGTGCTCTGCATAGATTTGTTTACATCTGTTAGTTTATTGATTGTGTACAACTTTGGTGTTACACCATTTTTATTTCAATTTGGTACTCATTCGAATTCCCAGCATCGGCAATGAGACCGTTACAAATTGTAATAGAGGTTAGAATTCAAGTTTGATTTTCTCGACTCCTTGTAGATCTTATAAAAACAATTAACATGATTAATAAAAGCACAAAGTTATGCTTAACAAAATTTAGTTACCTATGCCATGCCTGTTAACTTTAAACGAAGTAATTAGCTCCTCTGAGTCTAAATAAGTAAAACTTAGTAGCCCACCTTTAATAGAATCTCAAACCTAACGCTTTTAGTAAGTAAGTAAGTTAAATTGGCGTTAGAGTGTTTCTATCGGCAGTCGAGTTGGTCTAAAAAATATTTGGTTTTTCCAAATATACTGGTTTAACCCCACTTTTGGTGATGCAATGATGTGGGTAAATTGCAAAATTATAGGCCTATTAGACTTTTCGGAACAAAAATAATTTGATTCTGTTTTAACTTCGAAAGAAATTTCTTGTCTTGGTTTCGTTTAATTTCGATTTTGAGTTAAAAAAAATTTTTATTGTTTTATTTTCTCTTGAATTATCTTGCTGTTGATAGAGTTCTGCAAATCTTTTGTGAACGCAAGGTCCATGATCATTAGGATGAAATTAAAAGCGTCATTAGACTCAATACATAATGATAATAAAACATGAATTTGTATGTAAAAGACAAATCATTAAAACTATGGTGCTGCAATAAATTGCGAAGAAATATAAGAAAAAAGTTTCGAGGGTACTCAACCGTATTTTGCTCTCTTTGCCTTTGTTGAAGATAATAAAGAAATTAAAAGGGGGAAAGTGTGAGAGTTGTCAGAGGAATCTCTCGGCTACTATGCTATGACGTATTGATGATGGGTTGTGAAAGAAAACAGTCGTCCAGACTTGGAGGCGCCTGTATCCACCTGTGCATAATCCAACGCAGATTTATAAGTTGTATCATATCATTAACATTGCGGCCAATTATTGATTTGTCGCCTTCGAACAGGTGTTCTGGGATTAACAAAAGCTCATTTTTAGCATCCAAGCATTTATGCTTGTGTGTGTGTGCATAAATGCTTTGCTCAATAAACCATTTATCAATCAACATCGCGTTCATAACAATACGCGCTCGCTTGGTGCTCTTGTCTTGCGTGGGTTTTTAGCGACCAGTATGCTACAACTTTTGAAATACTTTTTAGTTCCTTTTTTATCATTTGTGGGCCTTACATTTTCAATTTATGTTAGAATGGTGATTATGCTCATCACAACAAGCACAAAAATGTCGTCTAAATGTCACAAAATGTTTTCTCATTTCTAGCACTAGTGCTAATAATTGTCCTGATGAACACCTAAACTTTTCAGTATGCAAAATATTTTCTTTTGATTTGGTTCAAATTTTGTAATCTTTCCACTCAATTTTAACTTTAATTAGACTTGTAATCGACTTGTGTCACTTGAACTTGGAAAGTTCATTAATACACCATGAGTCAAAAACGTTTGTGGTGCACTGCTGTAGCTGTGTTATCGATATGAACTTCATCACAAAAACTTATATTTTGCTTTTAATGCATCTTTCAATTGAAAAAATGTTTTATCCGCTTTAACATTTAAGACTGAACTTGAATATGAGAGTCGTGGAAGCTTAGCCAAAAAGTATCAAGAGTCAGTTCTCGCAATGATTTTTCATGAGACAGAAATTCTAAAACGCTGATGGGGGATTGTTTAAAAAAAACATTTGTTCAATATTTATTGAATATTTGTAATCAAAGGTGTTTGCACGATCCCGGATTTAAATTTTAAGTACAGTGCCCAATCGCCCATTACAAATTCGAAAATTGTTTTCTGGAAACAGCTACCTACAAAAGATGTAATCGCAAATGTGCAACCTCCGCCGTAGAGATGCATGCAGGAGCGTTGACAATGGGTCCAGGAGGTACTTTTAGACCAGGGATGATTTTAGAGGATCCTAAACATTCCAAGGGGCCGAGAACTTGTAGAAGCTATTGTGTATTCTCTGGATATAAAGTGTTTTTCTTATAAGTGTCCTAATTTGGAACCTGGGGATCTGATTGGCACCGGGCCCAAATTATCCTCTCAATGGCCCTGGAAGCATGGTTTAAATTTTGTTTGAGCAGGAAGTGGTGTTTTCTACGCATTTCGTAAGTTGATGCGAAGTCAGGAATTGAGAAAAACTGTTCAGTGCATGCCAATGATTGAACAGCAACGTCATAATTAAGCAAATCTGTGTTCAGCAGATCGTTTGCCAAAAGTACTAATGCAAACAAATAAAAAGTTAATACGAATGTCACCATGAATCAATAGGCCAACTGTATAATTTCGAAAATTTTATTTCAATTATTGCACTCTCAACTTACTTACATTTGAAAGAGGATTAATGGTGCACATTTTCATACTAGCGTACAAAAGAAACAGCAAACCTAAGCCATTCTCGAAAGCTAAGCTAACACAGCTGCTTTGAGTTTGATCAGGTGATATTGCCATTTACCTTGTAAATGCATTGTCATCACCGCAGGTCAAACAATAAGATGCTGAAAAACTTCCCTCTTGCTGTAAAAAGTCAACTTCTCAATATTTGGCTGAACAAAAATGGATATTTTTCTCTTTAAAGATTTTAATGTCGATTATAAAGCTTAAACTCTGACTAATTTAATCCAATGTAGCCTACACTAGGAGAAATGCTATGAAGGTCTACAAAAAGTGGTGGTTTTGTTTTATTACCTGTTTCTGAAAAACATGACGGCTTGAAAACATGACATACCTTATGGAAAATTGATGATGCAAGCATTTAACGGTTCTTGGAAATTTCTGTACCAAAAACAAACCTTTCCTACAAAAGAATAGGCCTACGTAGGTTTATTTGGCAAGCTTCTGTGTTCGTAAAAAACCTGTGTAGCTGATGACGACGAACCACACGATGAAAACATGTTCGTTTCTAGCAGGTAACAAGTAAATATATTGTAAGTACTTTACTTGTTTACTGTTGATAAGTCTTACCACGACATTTTGCCAGGTGCTGTGATCGTAGATAAAAGAGATGTACCAGATAAAACCAAGAGAACACAAACACATCGTTTGGAAGTTGGCTGTTCTCTTAATGTTTTTGCGATCGCCAGATTATTAAAACAAGTTATTGCTTGATAAAGAAATCAAATCAACAAGTTTAATGCTATTTTGCTGAGGAAATGCTGCCTCGGAAGAGCATAGATTTTTTAAGATTGGACTAAAAACAAAAGTGTCAACGAGCTAAGCTAAATTGCAAAGAAAGATCTACTACACTTGAATCGTACTTGAATGCAATCCAGTTTTAAGCTGTTTGCACTGGTATTAGTACTAGGCCTACTTAAAGACAAGTCAGTGAGATGCAGAGACCTTGACAAGGTAATATGACCCACAAAACAATGGGCACCAATGAGATCCTCGGGCTTCAAATGATCACGCGGTGGTTTTGTTAAGTTTCCGGCCCTTGGAAGGATTCACGAACCGCTACAATCATTTCCGGTCTAAAACATTCCTTTGGACCCCCTGACATCGCTATTGGTAAAATGTGAGCTTGCAAGTGGTCAGACCTACCATCGAAAAAGTAACTGGATGGAGATACTAGACTAGAGTGAGTGATGTGTTGGCGCATCTGCCAAACTGGCCAGTCGAAATTGATAGCCTCTGTTGTTAAAACTCTCATTAAGCCTTACGTTTTGTCCTGTCCAAGACTCTCATCGTTTGCTACCGCCTTAGTCACCATAACAACGCTCATGACCAGAATTATCTGATAATTAAAAAAGAGAAGCAAACTAAAAAATATGCAGCCAACCTGAAATGAAATGTTTTTGGCGTCTCCGCTAAACCTTTGATTTGATTTTCAATAGTAGATTAGTTGGTACATCAACTCACATTACAGTTTCTTTATAGGCGGATGTGTGTTTCGGTAAATGACATCGTGCATATGATTGCTTTCTTTGCGAAAAAGTTGCAATTATTCAGTGGTACAAATCAAGCTAATTTAATAGTACAACACAAAAAGGAATAATACAATAATATTGAAAAGATTTCAACTTGAAATATTTCAAATGGGTTGTGAGTTGCGACGCATACAATAATCCAATCACAAGTTTATTTTCCTCTATATTTTTATTATTTGGTGATTACGTTAAAAAAACAAAGCAGCATATTTAACAATTAACATTATTGCCTTTGTAAATTCTATGCTTATTTTCATGTCTAATATGCATGTTTACGTACTTCTTCCACAAAAACATTACCATGACTTTTCACTCAATAACTTTCAAAACAATGTGGTCTTGGTCGTTTGTAATTTGGTTTCGTGTCGTAATTTAATTTTGGACAGTAAAAATCGCTTATTGATGCCCTTTAGCGAAGGATTTGCATATAAAACAATGTCCACAAAAGGGCACAAGAGCGTTGAATGCCGAAAATTTCCAAAATTTAAAATGCCGAAAAAAGATCAAATGTGATTCGATGAAATTACTTCTTGAATGTAGGCAAAAATAGATATATAAAAAATCCGTACAGAAAATGTATATACGGAAAATATCCCGAGTGGAACTTTTTTTCGAAAAAGGTGATATTTTCCGAGTGGGTATTTTCCAGTCAGGATTTTTTCTGTATGAGTATTTTCCAGTCAGAACATTTTCTGTACGCACATTTTCCGGATGTATTTTTAATGGTTATTGATTACCTTCCTTCATATGTATTTTTTACGTATATTCATTTGGAAAATGTATCATATTGTTTGAATTATGAGTACAATCCGCAGAGTTATAGATCAATTATATAGTTTCCAGTTCAATTACAATGCAATTACAATTAAACTATCAAACTTTTTAATTACATTACAATTACATTGTTCTGAAAATTTTAAATTTAGTTACAGTTTTTTTCAAACATTGTTAACTGGTATTTTTTGATTACAAACATCGAATGTTTCAATATTTATGTTCATCAATGATTTCTACAGTTTGATTTTATACAAGTCAAGTAGAATTGAATTAAACAACGATAAGGTTGCATTGTAGAAGTCCTATTTAAACCCCAACTAGCGGCTCATCAAAAATACTGATATCATGCGTGCAACTTATCAAACGTAATTGTTTTGCTTTTTTAATTACAATTGCACTTGAACAAAACTCTCAATTATCATTATAATTACAATTACATGAAAATGTGCATTTAATCACATTCAACTCATCCAACTCTTTTGGATCACAATATAACCTATTTAGGCCTAGGCTACTTGTAGCCCAGGGGTCCACAAATAGTGGGTCGGTCGCGAGACCATTCACAGTGGGTCGCAAAACGGTTTAAAGATACCATAAATATAACTTGTATGGCAAAAATAAGTACAATCATATAGGCTTTGATGTGCTGAGTTTCGTACAATTTGGTAGGCTACAAGAAAATTTATACTTTCAATTGTAGTACGGTACAGTAGTTAAGCCCACGGTTATAGCCTGGAAGACAGCTTGAGCCAGGGCATGAAAACTCTCTCAGCTTATCTCCGGAACTGGCGACTGAAACTTAGCGAAAACAAAACTTTGGCCGCAGCTTTCCACCTATACAATCGGGAAGCTGATCGTGAGCTACATTTTCAGAACAATGGAAAACCTCTGACCTTTTGCTCTGAACCAGAACATCTTGGGGTGACACTAGACAGATCGTACACATACCGCCACCATTTGGTGTCACTGCGCAAGAAAATGACATCCCACGCTGCACTACTCAAGCGCCTGGCAGGCCACAGCTGGGGGGCGAGGGCTGACACTTTGCGTATAGCAGCCTTAGCCCTTGTCTACTCTTCAGCAGAGTACTGTGCACCTGTTTGGTGCTGCAGTGCACACTGCCATAACATCGGCACTGCCATAAACAGCGCCCTGCGCACAGTTACCGGATGCCTGCATCCCACACCATTGGATAATTGTGTCATTCTCGCTGGCATCCAACCTTCTGAGCTTCGTCACGAAGAAGCCACTCTGTTTTTTAGCCGACAGGCACTAAAGCCTAACCATCTTCTCCACCACAAGATCTCTGCTTCCCCAAACCAGCACCCCAGTCGACTGAAGTCAAGACAACCATTCGTGCCAGCCGCTCAACTTCTGATCAACGCAGCAGATGAACTTCATCTCTGCGGCTACTTGGGCGGACTATAAATGGAATTCTGAAAGGAAGTCAAGTACCACCGGACTTCGTTCGTTCATCCCCAACGCCGACACATGCCCCATCGGCCGGACACTACAAAGACAAGCATGGGTGCGCCTCAACCGTCTTCGTACGGGCGTCGGGCTTTTCCGCTCAACCATGCGCCATTGGGGAATTGGCCTCTTCCTCCTCCTGTGAATGTGGTGCCGAGGCACAGACTGCAGACCACATCATCAATAACTGTACCATCTTCAAGCCACCTAACGGAGTGGAAGGTCTGCGTGTCATGGATGATGAAACTAAATACTGGCTGCTCTCTAGTAGCCTTCCAGTGTAGTCCGGGAACATCTTGAGTCTGGGCTGGTAAAAGGATAGAGTAGACCTTCGGCCCCAGAGGCTTGCACGACGACGAAGCGCACGGTTAATAAGTCCACCCGCTTATTAAGCCCAATTTGGTCCATTCTGGAATTACTGAAGGTATAGGAGTGGTAGAAAATTGTTCCCCGTTTAATAAGCCAAAATCGTCCGGTCCCGATGTGACCTTAATAAGTGGGGACGACCGTATTGGAATCGATAATAATTTGCAAAGTGTTTTGCGCAAAATTATATGCTTCCGAAACGTTTGGGTCGCGATGACTTCGAACGATTGCTTTTTGGGTCGCACCAAAAAGTATTTGCGGACCCACGCGGCTCCAAATTAATTATTCCAACATCAAAATTTCGGATAAAATATCATGCCATATGGCTTTCTCGGCAGTCAAGTATAGTAAGAATTGACAGCGATGGACACTTGTTTTGCCCATGAGACTTTTTTTTTTCTTTCGCGCAACGCTCAGAGTTCAAGATGGATACCACTACATCTTGCAGGTTTACAAATTTTCCATATGAAATGGATTTCTTTCCTGTCTCATCATTAGTGCGTCCGCTCCGGGAGCCGTCCACACACCCAAACACTCAGCAAGCACACCATACTTACATGGAAGATACCTACCAGGGAGGCGAGGGACTCACTACGACCGAAGGGACCCACCGCGGTAGATGGTAATTTGTGGAAATAAATAAGGGTTATTGGCTGCCTCGACTTTCCTCTTGCTGATCTTGGAGCAGTCTAGGAGATGGCGGGTCAAGCTCGAAAACTAGCGCGTTTTGGTAGAGAGTTGATTTTAATTTTATTTGAGTTTGTTTGTATGTGTTTTTTCTTGTTGCCCGCTTGAAGAAGGGCACCTGGTTGTCGGAAACGGGCCACTGCAGTCTGACATCTCATTTGGCGGAGATGCCAGAGAGAGGGTAGCTTTCGCTGACCCCAGGGTCATCTTGGAATGGGCCACTGCAATCCTGTCATCCCAGGGCGAGTGGAACAATCGCACCCATGAGACCCATTAGTATCGCACCACTAATTCATGCCACATAGTTCTCAACCGCTACTTTTGTAAGTCAATTGAATCCTACCTTTGTGGAAAGAAAACAACTAAACTAATTGTCGCCAAGGATATGGACTGTTTCTCAATGATGTAATATGGCTTCCACTTCACGCCAGGGAGTACAAAAGGTGTCATCGTTCCCAAGGTCTCGAAACCTTAGCTTTGTCTCTGTTAAAAACAGCAGGCCAGTACTAATCAATAACACAGGAAAATTAGGCCTTTTGGTTAGTTGCTTTTGTTTTTCGTTCAGAATTTAATGGTTGACACATACTGTATAATTTGAAAAAAGTAAAACATTAGCAATTATGTGAACATTTTCTATGGCTGGAAACGAAGTTTGCTGCTTTCGTAAAAAATGCAAACAACGAACTTAAATTGTACTTCTACCGTGACGTTCCCGTTGCAATATCAATATGCAGCCCCATGCAAATACAGTATTTTTGTTGTCATATTATGAACCTTTCTTCCTTCGTAGACCAAGAGTAGAGGATCACTGCGTTTTACCACACTTGAGGTAGTTATATACGCTTCGTTCCTCCTTAACACACTCACAGATCGTGGAGGTACCATTTCCATGAGTACATATTTGAACGAAAAAATCCGATACCAACGCCAAAGAATTGAATCGTACCTAGGCCTTTCTAAGCAAAACTATTCGATATCGGAAATGAAACTTTGGAGCAATGGTTCTGAACTTTGCGGATTGCAGAAGGTTTTAGCTTTTTCAATACCATACAATCGCTATTTGTAACAAATTTGTCATACATTTTACAGTAATTAATTTTTATTTTTTCCCTGGGAATTTTTACCGATTACTCCGAGTAGTGGGCATTTCGAAAAAAAAACAAGCTTATCGAAGTAACTAGCTGTGCCATGGCTGTGCAAGTGTGCATACCATAAAAAACAACGTAGAAAGTAAAATGTAGTCAAAACCATGGCTACCATGTCAAACAAATTTCAATAATTTCTAAACAATCAGCATAAGAAGTATAGGCAAACGTACAATTGAACAGTCAATTTGGCTTTGCCATTGAGTATAAGGAGTCTAAGGCTTAGATTTAAATCCGAGCTGGGTGAAATCATAGGGGCTGAGATTCGGTTCTGCATCAATCTATCGCGTTTCTGAATGTGCAAGAATCCAGGTCTTTCTTGTGTAAAAACTAATAAATAAAACTTTTTTCTAACACCAGTTCCATTGTTTCTGTGAAAACACATTGTATCGCATAATTTATTGCAACACAACACAGCAAACGAGAGTATCAGTCTTCTCCCAAGGTTTTCTGTCTAGCTAGGCTGTGAGCAATAGGTTACAAAAATTGTTTTTGTTGTTTTTGATTTGTCTGGTATTAATAATATAACTTTATTTGCCCATATTGATGAAACTGTTTGTTTTTCTATAAGCAGCACATACGTGAGGTGCAGGACTAGCCAATAAGATCAATGTATCGATAAAAGTATTAATAATTTCCATTGATCAACCTTTCTAACTATGATTGAAGAAACAATGTGCATCATTTTTCGTTTATTTTGCGTTTTACAATGTAAAATAGAAAGACGTTTTTGTAGCGGTTGTCGGCATTTGGAGCCTTGATAAACAGCTGCCACGTGCTTGTGACGTAATATTGATTATGCCAGCACGGTCCAGCTGGAGTGCAACTGCTTCTTATCGATTTGAATTTCCCGCCATATTCGTTACCAAAATCATCAAAGTAAATTCGACTTTAGTTCTTGTAGCACAGTACGTTTTCCATGTTGTTTTCAATTTTTTATACAATGTAATATATTTTAAATTTGCCCCGTTGCCGAACGGCGTTTCATCAAACTGTTGGCAATCCCATTTGCCATCAGGCATTTGAAGGTGAATCTTGTATTGACCAGACGTTTAGCTGCTCATATATGGTATTACTGTTGATTGTGTATTACGTTCATATTGCGTTATTTCAACGTTGAAACGTTCAAACTAAACAACTTGATATCGCAATACTAGCAAAGACAGCCGTTTAGGTGAATCATTTTTCTTGCAAAAATGTCGGTTTCTTTTATTTCTATTATTGTTTTTTGCTTTGCTTTTGTGTTTCATTAACTTTGCAACTTCCGTAACTAACTGGACAAGTCGGTTTCAGATTCTTTTACTCGGAGTTGTTGAATTTTTCCAATCTACTCTGAAGTTAAACCATCACAGACAAAATTAAGCCAACATTTTATGATAGTCAAAAGAATGATACGACAGCACAAGATAGTACAAAACTTTGTTTTGTATTTTTAGTTTGTTAAAAAAAAACACACCAAAGAACACCAGACAGGCCTCAGCAATCTAATACGAAATGTTATGTCAGTTTGTAAGTTAGTCTGTCCATAAGTTTTCAGCAATTGCAAACATATGATCGACTTTTTAAACAACATCTGATAGATGGAGAAATCACAACAGATTGCGATGGAATAAGGGCTGAACAGCAGCATTTGGCCAATAAATATAATTAGCATATTGCCACAACGTCTGTTGAGAAAAATGCGGTAATCAAAAGACGACGTTAAATACATATCCATCAATTCATTTTGCACAATATGCATTGGGTTTAAAAGCAAAGCATATGTATCAAATGTCTTTTATTATGGTAAAAACATAAGTTAGTTGATCAGGGGTCGGATATGCCAATAAAAACTTTTATTTAAGTTTTTTTTAGATCTGATCATTACTTAACTAGTGTCATATTTTTATTATCAGTACAAAACTTAAAAATTTATTTAAATTTTGTGCTGTTATTTTTAACCAACATATTTATGAAAATACAGTACTAAAACATATTTGTGAATATACAAAATACAAGAACAACAATACTAAAACATTTTTAAGAAATCTAATGTCGTATCTTTTGTGCATATTGTATGAGCTGTAGCGCATCAAATTTTGCATCACATAAAACGTGTTGAAAGCAATATTTCAACTTACGGTATAAATAAAAATTCTGGAAAGTTTATGATCTTTTTATGCCTTCCAATTTTATTTTTGTCGTTAAGAATACAATAATCTTTCTTTATGGAGCGGTGCCATTAATATTCCAATTACGTCAGCGACTGTAAAATGACATACTGTATTTGTGGACATGTGTGCAGAGACAGAATGTTAGTCACATGAGTTTTGCATATGTCAGACAATTAGTGCATTAGTGCACATGTTAACCTTATTGAAAGCGTATTCGGTGGTGAAAAATCTTGACTATAAGTTGGCTAAAATTTTCGCTGTTCTAATACAAAACAAACGTTAAGATTAAAAGTAGGCAAGTAATACGGATGCCATAAGGTGGGAATCGTATTTTAGCAGACGCACCAATCTCACCACTTGACAACATTCAGGAAACAGTTTTTCGTGCAACGTGTAAAAAAGGAAAACCTACTGCAAATTTGCTGTACGTGCATGTAGGCCTATGACAAAAGCCAACACAAGAACAATTTGTCTACTTTAATAGGATTTTTTCGTAGAGTATAATTATTGTAGTTATTTGACTGACCTAAATATGCTATAATCTTTATATTATTGCCTAAAAGTTTTAAACCATTTTGTCGTTTATTTAAAAGAAGTTTTTCCATCGTGAAAATGCTCCCACATTTTGAAACATGAGATCGGAAACACGCTTTAATTTGATTTCCCCAGCCAGAATTATTTTGTGATTTGACTTCAGTAGTTTGTCTAAATACCGACAAAGGTTCTTTTTGTAATCAAAGAACAATAACCAGTAATTTATTACTTTATGAAGCGTAATGTGGCTTTGTATTGAACTGCAGGGCTTGAGAACTAAGGTCATGGGAACTGAATGACTAATTTAAATGGCCACCGGTTTATTTCACAAATTACCAATTGCCTGTGGTTGTCATTGTATATTAGCGTAGTTAACAAATTTTCCAAGCGTTGTTGACTGGGAATAGTCTTGTTCTGGTTTAAAAGAATTATAACAGTGTGACCAAGGGAGTTTTGGAAATTTAGAAATACTTGGCAATTTTAATCGCTTTGATCAGTCAATGCAATTAATCGAAAAAATAGTTGGTAACCTTTGAAAAGCATTGGATGATAAAAAAACTGTCAATCCTTCTCATAGTGACATAGACATAGTAATAACAGTTTTCAGTACAACGTATCATACTAGATGCAAATGGTTGGCCTTGCTGAGTAGAAAAAGTTGGAAAGACTGCAGATGGCTTCCCAACAGCTACGTGGTGTCATACCGAGCAGTTGCTCAGCGTGTACTATTAGCGCCTGTTGTTCGCTGCAAGGCTGAAGCTAACTGTCAATCACGTTGTGATTGAAATGTTCCTTGCTTGAAGTGACAAGTGTCCGGCAGACTACACAGCGAAAATCTCAATCAGAGCAAAACACAAAAACTGTTTAAAAGAGATTTTTTTATTGTGCAGATTGAAAACCTAGGAATTTTTCTGCCACAATTACAAAACTGGATAAAGTTTTATTTCCATAACGGGCTTTCATTTTGTTTTCTTCCCATAAAAACTGCAGTGAAAGGTTTAATGATAGCAGCAATCATTTCAATGAATTATGCATTTAGTTATTGTTTTATGACAATGCTAGCGCAGCTTTCTGTACGTGGGAAAAATATCTGTTCATTGAAAGCTTTCACTACCTTCCTGGTCATTAGCATTTTTTTTTTTTTTTTCTCAATAGCTTGGGGTCTCGAACAGCTGCATTATGAAATCACCGTTTTCAACGTTCAGTAAAGAAAAACAAAATTGTGTGACAAAAATCCTATTACGAAATACGAAGATACAACTGCCAGACAACAGGGTGATAGCGAAGATAATTTTGATTGGTTGACAACATCCAAGAAAAAAGGCGAAGGAAAAAAAATCTCGCTATATATAACAACTCTCTCGGCTTGAGTTTGTTTCATTCTCATTCAAGTTGTTGACTTTGTTGTGTGATTGTGGAAACGATTGTGTATTTGCGTTTAACGTCTTAGTCTTACATATTTATAATTTGTTTATTGCAAGATAAGAGCAGTTCCGATTGAAAAGGAAGATGAAAATGAACCAGAAAAGCATAATTAGAACAAGTGTTATGGTGTCTACCCGTTTTACCACGGTGAGCTCCAATCCGAAGATGGGGAAGAAATGTAATGAGGATCTACAACAAACAGCATTGCTAGAAAAATTGAGAACATCTTTACCAGCTCTTAAATCAATTCCAAAGGAAGAATTAAATACTTTGGACATCATACAGAACGCCATCTTCTATATTCACGACCTGTGGGCAATTCTGCAAGGTAACAGCAAGCAGTCTGGTGGCATCTTGAATAACAAGTCTCCTTGCAAAGACAGATGCAAGTCTCAATTTGAAACAATTCGGTAACCTTTGGTACGTATGCAAGTTACTTTCGTTAATTTGTTTGCGGTCGGATATTTTTTGAAAAGTGTGCCCTTTAACCACACCCCAGAGAGTATTTTTATTGTTGAAAGAAATAAGGATGTTGCAAAAGTTTTATTTGTTTAAAAAAAATTGCTCAGTTATGATAACAGGCTGTAACAAAACAAAAAGGAAAAAATCCTAAACACATTTTAAGGCCTTTTGTGCGTTCTGAAGTTCCCATCCTGTTTTAACGCTATAATGTTTTCTAATATATATTTTTTTAATTAATTGAACAGTGAAAAAGCTATCTACAATATACATTACTTTATTGATTAACTGAATTGTTTGTAGGTTACCTTTGCCTTTTCATTTTCCCCCCTTGTTTAAAGTAAGGATGTATGAACAAAACATTAATTTCATTTCGACCCAAAATTTCGTTTGAATTCTTTAAGAAATTTTAGCACTAGCTGCCCACACATTGATATGCATGATATTAATTTTGCTTTTCTTTGCAGATAAAGTTTTTACTCTGTTTGATGTCTCCAATTGTCGGAAATGTGTCGTCGGAAATGGAACGAAGGATTAGCTGGGACGTTACGTGAACTCCAGCCAAGTCGTCAAACTGAGAGAAATGACACCTCGCATTTTCTAACGATTATTATCTACCAAACAAAATCTGCTTTTTTTGCATCACTAAAACAGACTGCAGACTTTAAATCGATGTCAAGAGCCGTATTTGCTGTCTCAGTGGAAACCTATTCTAATGACCTAAACTATTTCTTTATTTACTCAAAGCATCATGTTATTCCACAGTTTGTTTTTCTCAATTTGAAGAATTTAAAGTTTTGTTGTTTTTCTTAAAAGCAAGAAACTGAGAAACAGGCATTGTTTCAAACAATTAATCCCCAAACAAATATTCATTTAGAAAACAAAATATAGGACAGGAAAACCACTCCAACTTTCAGTGAAAAAAAGCCAATTTGCATCAGTTGACAGCTTATTTTATCAAGACTGATATAAAAAAATGCTGTTTGAATAATACCATAAAACTAAGACTTTCACATATGCCAATTTGTCATCTATTCGCTTAACTGTTGATTACCGATTTCCGCTTATTTCTTCATTGCCTGATGTTTGAAACAGCTCTTACTATGTTTTCTTCTTCAAGATAAGTTGTTGCCCAACAATAGATGATAACCATCCCAGCTAGTAAAATCAATCTTTTTACATGGTTCAACGGCCGCAAAGGTTGCATCTAAATAAGAAGACGGGCATTACCAGCTGGGATTGTACTGGCTCCAATGTTATGCAATTTATTTGTTCAATGCAACTGAAAGTATATCCGTAACTGTTGTGTGCTATTTTGTGTTTGATTTTCTAATTTAATAAACGATTTTGATACATTTTGAGAAGAAACTTATATTTTATCTGAAGACGAAAATGCCCTGGCTATGATCCATACCTTGTCATATTATTTGGGTGAAGCTCGATTGCTTGCGACCTGGAGTATACTCCAGTATAGTCTGTCCATAAGTATACTCCAGCCTATAGGCCGTTTCAACAGCAACCCAATGGGGCCTTGCCGATTCACCATCTTGTGTATGTGGCTCAGATTTTCAGACTGCATACCACATTATCTACCAATGTCCTGTATACCGACTCCGGGGTAGATAAGTTATATGGCATTGGCTGCTGTGCCTGGATATAACAACCTGAACTGAAACAAGAAAATGTAGGTTTTTTCTTAATAGGCTATTGATTTATAGCAAAAAAAAATCTATAAAAAGCTATTGCTTTCAAACTACCTCAAGCTTTATAAAAAAAAAAAACTTATTCAATTGAAATCTTTATTAATTTATTTTAATATTTGTGCAAACGATTCAGCTTTTACGTTACATTTTTTCAGTGATAAACAATAGCTTAAATACCCGCTACGCCATGTCTGTCGCAAACTTGTGAAAGTTGAAAAAAAACACTATTGGCTTAAAATTAAAGTTGTAATATCGTTGCTACTGAGTATTTTGATTTAATTTGTTGCGATGTTAATTTGTTGCGTTTACGTCACGGGCACAAAAACTTAATTGACTTTCTGGAATGGCAGGAGTCAAAATAACATTTCACGACAGTGATATAAATATTTGCAATGTTTCTTGAAGACTCGAAACATGGTGGGAAGGGGGTGGTTATTAGCCTTTGCTTGATTCAGGCGGTTAAAAGAATAATCTAGGCTCGTGTCAATAAGAAGCCTGGGTTCTCTAAAGTCTAAACGAGGCCCCAGAGAGGAGACTGAAGGGAAAAACAATCGTGGGAAAAGGACATCAAGGAAAAGAGGAGTTAGAGATGAAGGCATCAAGGAAAGAGGAGAAATAACCTTTCTGAAGAAATAATCCAGAATAAACGTAGATCGCAATAAGACTCTCAATAGTGGAGTTATCTTTTTACAATCATTCCTGATTCAACGATACAGTCTGTGGGGCATACTTGAATCGCTAAACAAAAATGCTCAGCGGATGACAACTGCAATAGCCTACCTACCAAGATGAGGTTTCAAATCGATTCGTTATTTTTGAGCTGCGTCTCAGATGATTGCTCAATAAAGCTACATCTAGACTAGACCAAACAGTTCTTACAGAGCAAAGCACATAGTGGAAGAAAACTATTATGAGTTACTTCAAGGTGATTATGCACAAGAATGTTTAATTAACAAGTCTAATGATTTTAACACCGAAACCCCTATATCTGTCAGTGCGCAGAAGCGTCCGGAGCAGGGTTTGAGGTTTCTTATCAGCACGACATGTCTCATGAATTAAATTTAAACGGTCGCTCTTCTAAATTGATTGTATCTGTTAAACTTTCTGAGAAGATTTTTCATTGCTTTGCAAGTAAAAACCATAAAACTAAACTAATGGAGATGCCGGGGATTGAACCCGGGGCCTCACACATGCGAAGCGTGCGCTCTACCACTGAGCTACATCCCCACAACACTTTCAGTGAAATAGATTGTAGTTGTAGCTTTTTGACTTTAAAGCTACTGTGAAAACGAGTCAAGAGGTTCTCATATCTAATGATATTGATTAATTTTATTAAATCGATATACAGTATATTGTTGTTTTATTGCAATGAGACCATTTTCTTCCAATAAAGGTAAATTTTTTCTTCAAATTGTTTTCCCTTTTACCAAGTCACAACCATACGAAATTTATTTTTTTGAACAAAATAAAACCATAAAAAAAGGAATTTTCCATAAAAAAAATCTAAAACTAAACGATTTTCCTTGCAGCATATAGCTGCGACAAAGATGTGTAAATGTTTATCTTTCCAAAGCAAAAGCGTTTGTGTCACAGCGCTGAAGCTTCGACCACTTTAGTTGAACTTAAAATTGTAGGGTACAGGACATGATTTCGTGCTGGATTGCTCGATGCAATGATTGAAAACTCAAGAAACGTTAAACTGACGTTTTACAGCCTGTGGGTTGTGGCCACGTGAGACTGGGAAGCTCTTAAAAAACTCGCAAATTATTTTAAAATATTTTATTTTTCAGTACCGTACGTAACTAAAACGTTTTTAAAAACTGTTGGATATTTTATGGTTTTGCGGTGAGATGATGCAGATGCCGATATAACCCCTGATGCTTAGTATTAACTATTAACTAAAGCAGCGTGGTCCAACTACTTTTGACTTACGGGCCACTTTGCAAAAACGTAACAACTAGCGGCCATTTCCAATAAAATGATAGTGGTGCGTAGTCGAAATTGTTAAACAATAGCAAATATAAATTTATTGCAAATCTCCATCAGTGAGATGCCTGTGGTCTAGGTTTCTCTGATACTATCGTTTCTACATCAATTTCAATGTTAGTGGTAGCAAGTCCATCTTCCAGTGTTTCGTCTATCATTCGATTTCTGTTTTTAGACTTGACTTGCTTAGACTTGACAGCAAGAATTGGTTGCACTGAAGCTTGCAGAGTTCGAGCTGAAGTTCTGGTAGCTGTGTTTCCACATTAACATCCATAGGATTGTTATACAAATAGAGATTAGGTTGCGACAGCATCATTGCGATACAATAATGCTGTCGCAATTATTGAATTATGCTAAATTTCTGACTGTTGCTCAATAGCCAGTATTAGGGTTCCAATTTAAAAGATACATAACATGAAAACTGTGGAATATTTAAAGGAAACAAAAACGTCCGGAACACGAGGTTCATATCAGCCTTTAAGAAGCCCAGTTGTACTGACGAAACCTGGCAGGTTGAAACAGTAAGCCTATAAGCTTTGCTGTCTACAACTTTGAATTAATTTTTTTATACTTTTTATCTAAATGCTATACTTGTTCTAATTGAAATTACTTTCTGTAACAAATACACATTAAATCAATACTGTGAAAGCTCGCGGGCCACAAAAATTCTATCCGCAGGCCGCATGCGGCCCGCGGGCCTGTAGTTGGACCACGCTGAACTAAAGTGTGGCCCGTATGGGAACCACCTTTTTCTATTGGTTCATCCGCAAAATGAAAACCATGTCTCCGTCGATTTTTTCTTTTGCAATGCGCATTGCTCCCGTCACCCCGTGCGCTCTTGCGACACAAAGAATAGCTGACTTTTTGTGAGCCTGGATTCCACCTAAATTGGTTTGGGCACATTCGTTGAAGGCTTACGAAAAGATCCTGCTACTGCTTGCTACACATGTAGCCTATTCGTACGTTAGAAACTAGAAAATGTGTTTTCTGTCATTTTGTTTCTTTTATTTAATTTTGTTTCAACGTTGGTTGATTGATTGAATCTTTATCCTCAGACTGGGAAAGCTTCTTGCAGAGCTTTATGCTGGCAGTTTCGCATACTTGTAGACTAAAGACTTTAAATCACCACAGGTCACCGAAATTGACGGAGTGAAGTTTCCGATCGTTGAAGCCTATATTGCTGAAAAACTTTGCAATCTAATGAAATACTGAAATTTTCAAACAAATTTTTCTCTTTAAAAGCTTTAGAAGGTTGGAAAGCAATGCGTTAAACAGAAGGTTTAAGACTTGAAGATATTTGCTCATGGCGTAAGCTCTTCATCAAAAATCGTAAGTACAAATAGGAAAGCCGCAGCTGCAAAAATGTATAGCAAAAAACACATCTGTTTTCACAGACAGATGCATTTTGTTTTCACAAGTCCGCTCAGTTGGTTGACACGAGAATTCTTCTGCCACAAAAACAAACAAATAGCAATTTCTAGCTGCGATATTCCATTTGCTGCTTGAAATGTTGAACAGTTTTGTTCACGGACAGCTCTGCAGTTAGTGCCGCCTAGTTAATGAAATAAACACGATCTTGTTTGTCAAACGAATACATGAAACACAGGAAACAACAGTTTATCTGCAAGTGATGAAAAGTTCAGATTGCTATTTTCGGTGATCGGGCCTGCCTAAGTGGATAACACTCTGTAGTCTACAAGTCTCTAAGCTTCCTATTTAAAACATTTGTTTTCCAACAGTATATAGCGTATAATTCTTCTTTTGCTGAGGTTCGAAGTGGAAAAGATCACCGAGTCCAGCCGGAATATTTTAAAGCTTTAAGACCATTGTTGAGTTTTGAATTAAGTTAGCACAATGTTATAACCTAGTTTTGTTTACAAAAAATGTTTACAAAAAATAATAATTTTTCACTTTGCTATATTCATCATCTTTAGTGTGAGACAAGTTTGTTCAAATTTCGGGACAGGTGATGGAAAGCCAGGTGAACTAGCTATCGAACCACGCTAAATGACATGACAATGAAAGGACATAAAAAAGTTTCTTCCACCGGGAATCGAGTCATTTCACTTCCGTGTTTAAAAAAGTCAGCTATTTACCGAACAATATTAGCTTAATATTTGTCAACATAATGTCAAATTACTTGAAACGGTTACTTTGACGTTAAAAAACTGAAGGAGCTGAAGTTAATTGCTTTTATCGTTTTTGCTTTTAGTTGTTGCTTTTATGATCCCAAATTGCTGTTACAAGTAATTGTTGATCATATAGTTTATTTTTGTCCCTTTGCAACTGCTAATGTCTTTTTGCGAGTCTCTTTTTTCAGTTTGTATTACATTTCCATGTCTTTCTCAACTAGATACAGAGTATAGCTTTAGTAGAGAGGTACTTTTTAAAAACCATAGACAGACAGTCGATAACAACTTAATAACATTGAATTGCATAATTCAAAATTAATACAGAAATGAAATAGTGCAGTTTTATTGAATTTCAGTCATTTATTATTAACATTTCACGAATAATTTTGTTTTGTTTAGATGAATTAAGATATTTTCCTGAAGAGGGCAGAAAGTTTTGCCGAAAACGTTTGAAATTATGTAGCCTATCTATTTCATTTCTGTATTCATTTTGAATTATGCAATTCAATGTTATTAAGTTGTTATCGATTGTCTGTCTATAGATACAGAGTATTAAAGGTGTACGGTCGTTTGGTCGACAGTACGTTTGGTCGACAAGACATTTGGTCGACAGGACGTTAGGTCGACAGAACGTTTCATTTTAGGGTTAGGGTTAGGTTAGGGTTAATGTTAGTTAACTAACCGTAACCCTAAAATGAATCGTTCTGTCGAGCTAACGTCCTGTCGACCAAACGTCCTGTCGATCAAATGACCGGGCACAGTATTAAAGTGCTACATATATATACAATTTTTAAATACAATTCAGAAACCTGGACAATCAACAAAAGAAAAAAGGGGTTTGAAATGTGGGCATTCCGAAAAATGCATATTGGATTTCCTGGATTGCCAAAAAAACAACCAAAGTTTTTAAAATTAAGTTAATCAAACAAAGAATCTACTGAAAAATATCAAAGAAAAAGAACTTTATTTTTTAGGACACGTGCTGCGAAAAGAAAAATTAGAACATCTCCCTCTCGCAGGAAAAATTGAAGGAAAACATGCCTAAGGCAGACAAAGATAACCTACTTAAATCAACAAACCGACAAAACCAGCACCAACTGCACCTAATACACGCAGCAAAAAAACGAGAATCTTGAAAACTTTTCATACAAGAGGCAGTCAATGCTTATAATCAAGTACGACTATGAAAGAAGATTACATTTACAATATGACATCATTAGTACTCCAGCAGCTTATCTTCACTGCAGCCGTCACAAAAGCCTTTGGAATGATCAGACCTGGAATTGAACCATGGACCAAGAACTTGTCGTTTAGCCACTGAGTCGATGTTAACCACAATTCTTTACTTGTCTCTACTTTTATAATCGAAAAGTTGAAAGGTATCTGAGAAAACGACAGTAAGCTATTATGCTGAAACGACATATGTCTTTTAATCAAAAAATAAAGAGCTAAAGAATATAAAAACTAAACTCATGTTCAACAAATGTTTTGAAAACTATAGGCCTACTGTCTTTATATTCAGTACTATAAATGTAAAAATGTGAGGACAGTATTGTTTTTGAAACGTTTGCTGATCATAAGTTTTCTATCTATACTGTGGGCTCTTTATTTTTTGATCAGTTTAACCAGACGTTTAACAATAATTTGCTTTCTTCTGGACAGGGATTTTAATTTCAAATGCAGTGGCTACTGGGTATTCAATGATTGATTTAGCCCAAGATAAAAAAAAAAGTACTCATCTACCACGAATCTACAAATAGTAAATAAAAGTTATAAAAGGTTGCGGTGAAGCAGCGCCACCAAACGACAAGTGCACTGGTACGAACTATGCTACTACGTACGAACTTTCCTTACAGAGCTTTCTAAAAGTAGCCAACAACTTCCACAGTTTTTTTTTTGTCAGCAAGCTAAATTTTGGTACATTAGCTAGAACTAGAGTAGACTAAGTACTAAGTAGTGGTATTTTTCGAAAACCAAAACAAGATGAGATAGCCCTTTGAACGTATTTGCAATGGCATTTTTATCACTTGTTTTCTTGATAGAAGGCATTGCGGCGTAAAGCAGTGGTTCTCGGATTAGAGAAGGGGTCGGGAACCCATGGCTCGCGAGCCATAGCCTACGTATGGCTCTTTTTATGACGGCATTTGCCTCGCAGATAAATCTAAAATTGTAAAGTTTAAATCGCGAACGTTTTATCTTATCTTTTCATAGAGCTGAAAATACTCCCAGAATGCACCACATTAAATGTGTTTTTCAATTTTTTTCTCGGGGAGGCCCTCCAAATCTCTCGCTGTTTTTTCGTCTTTAGCGAAGACGCGGATACCACTTTCACAAACCACCAGGTGCCACTACATGTTAGTGTTACTTGTATTAAGTGTTAAAACATTATATAGCTCTGACGGAATACATTTCCAAAAATGTAGCTTTCAAGGCTCTCTTACCTAAAAAGATGTCCGACCCCTGGATTAGCAACGCACGCTTTGAGATTTGTAAAAAAAATTGATACGTCAAATAGCTTTGGTGTTAGGGAAAGAATCTAAGATTAAAGAATCAGCCATACCTGATTTTGCAAATTTTTAGCTTACTCAAGATCACTGCTAAATGATTAAGAAGTGCCAGCTTTCATTCTGTCGTTGAATTACCAATGGAAATGTACAGTAGCGTTGACTTATTCAGTCCATACTTTTTAGATTTTTTGTCCACCTCAGAGATTGTGAGTAGCCTAATGTTGCGTTTTTGAAAGTATATTTGCAAAGAAAAACTTTGGAAAAATTTTGTTCGCGTATGCCTACCTAAAGATACGGCCTGATTTGTCACATTTTGCATCTCCAGGTGGCCATGGATTGCTCCTCCAAAATGTTTTACTCTCATATGGCTATGCTACAATTAGCAAGGTCTTCGCACGTGGTGAGAGAATCGGCAAAGAGTCGTTTTATTAATTACAAGCAAAAGTGAAATCACGCACAAACTTTTGAGAAACTTGTGAAATCTCTTGATGGTGGAAAACAAAAGAAACATCTGATGAGAATTTACTTGCTCACCTGGAACACATGGCCACTTCTCCCCTTAATCAGGAGTAGAGTGTGCGCTTAGCGGATCTCAAGTGGAAGAGAAAAGAGCACACAAGAAACAAACATTTTTCTCACTCTTCTCCATGTGTTCGAACAGCTGCAGTTCAATATTGCACCTGACTTGTTTGCTTGTGTAACAAAAACACCATGACACTTCCCTATTTTAAGTGCACTTTCAGAAAAACATGATCAAACTCACACAACCAGTGATTTGCAGCTGAAAACAGTGAAGTTTGCTGTGTTGGTTCAATTGTTTGATTGGAAAACTTCTTGTCGAAGCGCTAGTGTCATCAACTCAGACCAGTTTCAAGTTCTACTGTAGGTGGTCTGATAGCATTAAATTTGTCTTTTGCTATAATTATAGAAACTTTTGAAATTACTGCTTTGCAGACAACGATTTTCTGGATACCATTGCTCAATTACTTCTAAGTTCGTAAGGACAGTAATTAAAGTTCTGTAAGAACATTGGTCAAATTGGCGAATGTTCTGATGCAAATCCAGTTGATAAAGTTCAATTTTTTCTCATATTTTAATTAAAACGATGCGAGCGAAAGGAGAAAGCCTGACTGACAAAAGATTTATTTTTCTCACAAAATCTCAGTTAACAGAGTATAAGTTACGAAATAAACATAAACACATTAGGGAAATTACGATTTAAGCATTAAAATCTCATGCAAAGCAGTCTACATCGAGCATTGAACAATTTTTGTGATAAAAAGCCCAGTAAGTTAGTTTATTTTGTATTTTTTTCGGTTGTTTGTTGCAGATATCAAGTAGGCAATTACAAGCCAAAATTAACAAGCAATATTCCCTTGATCTATTTACAGTAAATATACACTTGTACAATAACCTAAACCTATATCATCACTGCATTTGAAGAGCTCGTGTATATATCACATGTAGCCTAAATTATGTCGTTACAAGAATAAATTTAGAAGAAATCTTTTCTTTGGTGCTAAACATTGCGCAGAAAAGCTTACCTAAATCTCTGTTATGGGTTAAAAAATAGCAATAGGCTAAATGTCTTTTGAAACAAAATTAAGCTATTGAGTTATGCTTATTTGACGAAACAGTAGACAAGGAATTATGTTATTAAAAACGTAATCGGGATAATTTCATCATAAGTGACATAGAAAACATGTAATGATAAAATTGTATGCAGAGTTGCTCTGTGCTGGTCTTATTTCAGAATAAATTAAATTACAAGACCAGAGAAATGTTTTTGGTAAATGACAAATTGAGATTCTATGTTTTCATTTTTTTTACAATTCAACCACAATTTGCGAAGAATTGAGTTGGACGTATAACAAAAGCAAAGCTTGAGCCTTGACTTCTGAAATGTCACGCAACGAGTTACGACTTCTCTAAGAACACTTACATGCATGATAAGTCGTAGTTTTTACATGTGAAACAGGAAAAATAATTTAGAAAGATTTGTTTGTGTAAGAAAAGTAATCTACATTGTTGAAAATGCATTTTAATGAAGATTCTGAGCAGTTGTAGCCTATGTTTATAAATAGTTTTTTAAACATCAGCAGAAAAAATTTACCCTGGATAAAATCTTTTTGGTAAATATTCTCCCCGGTAAAAATTAAAATAATTTAGTCGGGAGATAGGCTATCCACCAGGGTAGATATTTCCCCAAAAAAATATTTTACCAGGGTAGTTTTTGCCAGGTTGATATTTTCTGGAAGATTGTTACCGGTTACTTTATAATTCATGGCTTCATACATATACGTGCGATGTTGAACTTTCCAAAACGCTTTCAGCACTTTTCAGTTGTTGTTACAAATGAACAATTCTTGGTGGAGCAGTTTTGAGTAGACTGTGACGTCACTACTCAGATTGCAAATCAACAGTTTCTTACATCTGTTTGTGATTTTTTCACAACGTCTGCAGACGTTGAATCAATGTAAAAAATGGTTGATGGTGTCTGCGTAAAGACGGGAGCGTTTCCTTGAAGGATTGAAACCCAATTTGTATGAGTAGTTATCAAGCTGAAAGCATTTGGGATGTAGTTGAAATAAACTGTGCTTGTCACAGTACACTTAGGGCCGTTGAGAGGATAATTTGGGCCCGGTATACCGATGAAATCATGGCTCTCCAAATCAAGACACTTCTAAGAAAGTGTATTATACCCAAAGAATGCACGGTGGCTTCAAGGATCTGGTTCCGTTGGAATGTTTACTGGCCCCTAATGTCATCCCGGTTCCAAGTCTAAAAATGCCCTCCGCACCCTGTCAATGCTACTGGTAGTGGCTATGACACAGTATCGTTGAGAAAACCAAACAATATTTTTAAATTTATTGATGGTATTTCATTGTTAAGACAAGTTTAAATGCAGAAAAAGGAGCTTTTAGTTTTTGACTCGAAAAGCTTAAATATTATCAAAAGTTTGAAACACTTCTAAAAAATATTGTGATGTTTTTGGTACATCTACAAGCATTGTTATTTTTATTATATCCGATACTTTTTCCATTTTTGTTCGAAAAATTTATTTCAACACCAGCTGCAACAAATAAGTTGCGTTGTGAAAGATCTCAAACGACCGGTCATTTCAATTATTAACTCTTCATTTGTTTTATAGGTTTATCACTGTTTTCTGGCAATCAAATTTTAAGCGCGTCGAATAAAATTTTAAAATTGATTTTTTTGCTCTTACAGGCTTTACTAACTTGTGTCTAAAAAGTCTAAATGCAGTTTACAGATTACAACGCTCAATCGTGGTGAAGTGTGGACAGGTACTTGCAGGCAAACAGTTCATAAAAGATGACAAAGGTTTTCAATTTTTTTGCATTAACGGAAATCTTCATTCAACATACAAATCGTTGAGTTTGCGTCATTTTTCAGGCTTTTGTACATTGAATCAATGTAGTTGCAAACTTGTAGAATTATTTAAAGCGAGATATGTTGTTCGTGTCCAAGAGCAACAGGCGTATATTTCATAATGGCCATTTATTTTCTTGGGGCGTCACATGCATTTGAAAAGTATATTTTGTGCAAGACAAAGCAAAGAATTCCTTTGAACTCTACAGCGCAGACAGTAGACGCCAAGCCGGGCGGCCATCTTGATTTTATAAGTGTGCTTTGGTAACAGATAGAAAAGCTTAAGCAAACGCAATTTGACGAAAGTGTGAATTGTTGTAAACACCAAAGTTTGCTGGGCTTGGTTGTGCTGAGTCTTTGCGGTAAGAAGCCTAGACAGAACGGCGCCTATGCACCTGGGCTCACAGAACCCAGTCAAACAGGCGGCAACTACAACACTGCGCACAGGTTTACCTGTCCGCTGTCCAGTTCAGATGAAGGTCTTTATCGAGAACATAGTGCTGGAGTTCGCTCGATTGAGCTTGGCAACATCGTTTTGAGACAGATATTGGTCAAATTAAAACTGGTGTTAGTTTGATAACAGATTTAAAGTGAAATGGAACAAAGCTCTGTTCAATGAAGACTGATAAAAGAAAAATGATTGTAATTCACAAAATAAGATTGTCGTTTTCAAAACAATTTAGGCGCCTGCTTTTGTTTTCGACAGACAAAAACTTGAGATCAGTTCACTTCGTACAACTCTGATTTAGGAAAAGGTTGTACCGCTAATCAGTAGCTCACTACTTAGTAAAATCATCAACAAACCATTGTTAGTCTGAACGCAATAAAAAAAAAACAACACAGAAAGAAAAGGTTTCGAGGCGCCCTCTTTCAGCCCACCTATTGTAAGTCTAAAAATGTCGGAGACAAGTTGTCTGCAATAGTAAGTAATATAAGTGCTGTCAGTAAGAATTGAATCATTTCAGGTAGAAGTAGCGCTCGTTTGACAACTGTAAAAGAGTTTACGCCGCTTACAATGATAGAAAATTAAACCGACTATCAAGTTGTGTAGATTTAAGACTGGTGCAAGTTTGACAAATTGGAATATGTAAAGGCATGCTTCTTGCGTGAACCACAATGCCTTCATATTTCTAAAGTTATGTTATTTTTTACTGCGCATTTTTTGCAGCCTAATTGAATTATTATGTTGTAAGAGTTAGTGAAGCAAATATTAAGTTCCATCTAAATCACACTAAAATTTTCAAACTTTTGATGTTTTTTGTACATAGTGCTTGGCAGGAGGTTTTCCAAGACGCAATGTCTGACTTTGCACTGTCAGAAAGCGTTGTAGTTATAAACTAATGTTTTTTTAACCTTCCGTGTTATGCTAATTTATTATTGTTACAGACAGGCAAATATACAAAATTAGAAAAAATAGCATCGCTGCTTTGTGTTTTTAACTCTGTAGTAAAATCTTGAAGATGCCAGATTCTCTTGGATTAGCATCCACCCAATGCCTGGATTACTCCAGTAGAAATACTTTCGCTTTTCCAAACAACTCCATTTTGTTTGGAGTCCACGACTGCGAAGAAGATCATGAAGAGATGCAGGAACTCTATCGCCGTCTCAACATCATGCTTCCGTCGTCAAAAGGCTCTGAGGAACCTCGTAGACGTTCCCGGCACGACGTCATCCAAGAGGAAGAGGCCGTGGATGTAATTGAAAGAACAATATGCTATATCCGTAAACTGAAAAACACTTTATCTTTGCTTGGGGAGGACAAAACGGGATGGCAGATGCCACATTGCGAATTATCAGACAAGAAAACATACAAAACTGTTCACAAAATCAGAACTAATAAAAAGCGCAAACATTCGCAAAGCGATAGAGAAGACAGTAGGCAAACTTTCAGAAAAGCAAATTTGGAAGAAAATAAACCGAATTCTAATCATAACTCCTTTGCACTGCCAAAGTAAAATCATTTATTAATTTAGAGTCGACGTTGCGTACTGTTTGCTATTGTTTATCTTCTAGCCATATTCTAAACGATTTTTATTTTTTACTTGTTTTTATTTTCTTATCGTTTTGTTCCGTGTGAACTTTCAATTGAAATACCGAATCAGGGTGAAAATAACTAGATTTAATAAATCAATGTAACGGTTGTGCGAATTCTGGAAAGTTTGTTACATTTTTTATGGTGAGAACCAAACGCTTCGGTAGAAACGGCATATGAACAAAACTGGGGTGGAAAGAAAAATCGTTTCTGATTTTCAAAGTTGAATTTTTGAGTAGAATAATACCAAAAATAATGAGTTGAAAAAATCTGAAAATTTGTGAAAATGAAAATCTCAGGACAACTACATTACTTCTCGGGAACTTTCAACCTGAAAGCTTAACGATTAATTTCTTCCCATCCCCAGTTTCATTACTTACCATATTGTTTCACAGTGAGAATCTTCAGACGTTTCCAAACGTTCAATCTTTATAAAAGCGATAAGTACGATTTGAATTCACTTTCCTTTTTGAAACTATCAGCCGAATACGCTAGTTTTTGATTCACAATCAGCTGATACTTTTTGTGAATGAGATTAAAAATATGTTATATACGAGACTTGATCACCTGGTCACTGCAAAATGTTGTCACTTCAACTCTCCAATTTGTTTTGTATTTTTTAAAGATTTTCTATGTTTTCTTTAACAATATTTTCCGAACATTGAAGGCAGCGGCGGATCCAGGAGGTGCGATTGCCCCCCCCCCCCCCCCCTAAAACACAGAAAGTGACTGTGTTTATGATGTATTTGCAAGGTTAGAGTTGGCCTACACATCATTGTGTTTTGTTGGAATTGTCGACCTAAAAGTTACTTGCTGGATCTGATTGAAGGGTTGTGAAAAATGTTTTTCCAAACCAATTTCTTTTTGAAGGTAGACAACATTTATGTGGTAGTTTTTTTGGCGTCTTTCAACATCGCTTCAATGTAATGAGACAACGTTTGAGGCTGGATGGATACTTTTTGTTGCTTCGCTAACTAAGCAGCAAACTTTTGACTTGTGAAACAGTTGTTTATTTATTTTTTTGATTTGAATAAATCAGACGAAGTTTTCTATGTTGTCGTGTTTCAGTGAAACAACACTTCTGATTTTAATAATTTGTGTTTTAGTTCCCACTCATTGTGTGTAGGCTACATCAGAAAATCAGCTAGACTTTACTCCAGGAAAAAGTTCTCTTGATCTTTGTCGTTGAAAACCGGTGATTTCTACGTTCACCAACGTAAATGTGAATGAAACGTATCTGATTTTTGTGAAAAGATAAAGAGCTCATAGTTTGCTTAAGGTAATTGTAATGTTTATTCTCAGCGATTTTAAAACTTTCCGGGCAGACTCACAGGCGCCAGTTGCAAACGTCAGTAAATCGCTAACTGCAACTATAAATAAGATTGAAGCAGACATAACTAGCTTTAGGATGTACCTGTTTTTGCAGTGAATCTTATTTACTGATTTACAGCTTGTCATAAGGTACACAGACAGAGTGATTTATTGACAAAAACAAGCCCATACGAACTATTTCCCCTCGAGATATAAAAACCAACAAGTGATGAAACGTGTGTTATTAATACAATGCGAGGGTAACATGTGACTAAATCAACAGTTTATTTTTAAACAGTAAGATCAGCCAGATTCGGTTACTTGTATAATAATTTTATGATAAACTTTCGCTAATGCAAATGTGGCTTCTTCAATGTTTTATTTGAATAGAATCATTTTGAGGTTGTAAAAAGATTACGTATCGAATCAGAAATATATTTTGATGAATCGTAGTAAAATCTATTGTCAACTGTACAAAAGTTATCATCTCTATTGTTAACAGACATTCCAGGGAGCCCAGGCAATAAGTAACGTTTGCTTGCCCTTCCATATTCACTTGTAAAAACGTACAAAATGCAATTTGAGAAAAGATTTAGTTCAACAATCCAATTTTTGTTTAGAATTTAAAATACATGCCGATGAATTAATAATTCAACTATCGACTAAACTGATAAGTGATAACACATCATCAAATATTGTCTGGCTGCATCATACTTAGGCTACCGTATTTGGTTTGTGTTAGAAAGATTGATACTCGGTCCCGGTTCACCAATGGACAGGGTTGTCGAGCCGGTGAGATTTTTGCGTGTCCGGAGTGGGAGTCGTTAAAAAAACGGCTGACTCCGACTTGATAAAAAACGATGAACAATAAAATTTTTGTTTACAATACATTTTTTCAAAATAGTGTTTCTTGTTCTCGGTATTGCACTCCAGACATTTATAAGAAAAGAAAAGTGTTTGCTCTTGTCAATTGTGCAAAAGTCGCGGTTTCATTTTTGATTACAAATTTAGTAAAATTAATTTATAAAAAAATAAAAAAGGACAGAAATTCAGAAAAATCTGGCAACCTTATAAAATCTGTCAATACTGAAGTCGGAGTCGGTCAGTTATGAACCGAGTAGTTGGAGTCGTATATTTTTCACCCGACTCCATTGTCGTGGTTTTTAGTAGAGGTGTTCGAAAATATTTTTCAGTGGCCGAAAGGAACGACATTTTACTCCATAAAAAAATATTAACATCCAACCGCGACTTCATTGCACTGCACCACAGTATTACGGAAATGGAAGGTTGGCAGGTGCGCCGCAGTGAAATTGAAAAATTGTATAAAAAAAAGTGCAGTCTATTATTATTTTTAGAATAAGGGACATGTTCTCTGAATCTGAGGCAATAAAACGGGTAGTTTAGTTTATTAAAATGGTATGATATTTTGTAATGTCAGAGCCTATTTTTTTTCAACTAAAGATTGTGCTGAGTGTTTTCATGATTTGAAATTGTTTCAATATTTTTTATATTTTATACCTCTCTTTTTGGCTTATCTCACTGAGCATACAGCACTGGATAAGGAAATTATGACGCTTATGGAATAAAACTTTGCAAGCAAGTTAAAAAAATATTGGTATAGCCAAAAAAATTTCGAGCTTGCTTCGCTCGTCCGGTGCGCCACTATATTTTCGGAGGTCTACAATCCAGGTGCGCCCTCAGAGGAAAAGGTTAAAAAACACTGATCTCCAGCGCACCTTGATCTACTTGCAAGTATTTATTTACTAATTGCTGAGAGTTTATATTTTGCTGGAAGGCATGTATTTAGATTTTAGATTCAACGGAAAGAACATGTGGTGAAATGTTTTATTTATTTTGTATTTTTTTATTAGACAACAATAACAATTAACAACACAGACAAAACACAAAGAAAAAACAATGCAGACATGGTAGGCTACTCATCAGCATATCAGCAAGATGTAGCCTAAGTTAAGGCAAGTTTGAGTTCACTATAATATGTCAAGTGGTTGCATTTTAGCTGGTGTTTTTTCAAGTTCTCAAACTTTGGGCACTTAGCCTACTCGCTCTGATTGCTGAGTTTCTTTCACCATGTCAATGAACTGAGTAATTATCGGGCTAGTTTCGGCACACTTGCATCGATACACAACATAGCGTCCGCATAAAAGTAAACTATTTAACAAATCACAATTCGCGGTTCCAAACAGAATAAACTGGTTATTTGCTATCACAGGACATCTCAGTTTTGCTTATTCTAATACAGTGATTTCCAAACTTTTTCAGCTTGTGGCACACTAAAATAATTATAAAATGCTCGCTGCACACTTAGGTAAATTTTTAAGCTATTTTCTGGAAATTAGAATGAAAACCGACTTCTTGACGTTTTTTCATCTCAAACCTTTATTTCAATAAAGTTGTTAGAAAAAAATTAATTTCTATGCGCACAGTACACATGGCTATTATCTTGTAAAATATTTTGGCTCTGTGATTTTCATAGCTCCCGTTATTAACGATTAATTAGCACGGGGCTAAGATAGTCCTTGACGTACTTTACGCGTACGAAAACAGCTCGTAGCCTACAAAGATAGGGTTAAGTCGCATATGCATGTTTGCATCTGCATGCTTTATTTTAAATATTTATACAGTTCTTTTCCAAATTTCCAAAAAGATTCGCGGCACACTCGAGAATCTGTGGCGGCACACTAGTGTGCTGCTGCACACAGTTTGGGAATCACTGTTCTAATAGAATGGTGAAATCTTTTAGAAAGCAATCGATTTAACTTACACAATACTGCCACCGGGTGATTAAGTCAAAACTTCGGAAATTTAAGATTTTCATCAAAAACCGGCGCTATAGATTAGTTTGGCTTCTCAGTAAGCTGCAAGTTTGCAAAAATTGTGTTGCTGCCTTGGCTTATTGCACACACGTTATCCTTGTATATAGTAAATCATTTAAATCAAATATAGTTATTACTATCTGAAGCCTTTACAAATTGTTTCACCTAACGGATCATCAGAAGGTCTTATTCAAATAGAATCTACTTTCTATTTGAATAAGAATAAGATTCTATTTGAATAAGACCTTCTGATGATCCGTTAGGTGAAACAATTTGTAAAGGCTTCAGATAGTAATAACTATATTTGATTTAATTTGTTCTGCTTTGCTTTTTTGCTTAGCATTGAGCACTTTTTTGTAGTATTGATAGTTTTCATTGTTTTAGTAAATCATTTAGGTATAGGCCTAGACGTCCAATACAATTTACGCAATAATGATGTACCGTAATACGTAAGACTTTCCAACTCACCCCAGATATTTGTTGCATGAATTGTGCTCAACGTAGCTTACATACCTTATATCTGTCTAGCCTGCGTGCAGGTGTAAATATTGCTTTTTTTAAACTTATTTCTGGAAATGGGAAAATGGCAGGTTTGTTATGGCTATGATTGTAAGAGTCTTATAAGTCAGCAGTTGTGCAAACTGAGCAAGTGACAGCTGAGCTGGCAACATTTCAGCAAGCGGCAAATGATGAACCCGAGCAAGCTGAAGCTTGGCATGTCAGTAGCCTAATCAGTAAAATGAGTTTAACCAGCGATGGCCAAGCAAGTCCGAACTGAGCAAGTAAATCTCATTTGCTGATATGGCAATAGCTGAAATGTACTTGCTGTGTTGAAGCACTTGCTGAGTTGTCCCATGCCGAGTGGTCTGACGACCGATTGTAACAATCAAAACTGAAAAAAAGAAATTTTTCTAAAAGGCAACATATTCGGCCGTGAACAGTTTAATCAAGCTTGTACGGTAGGCTACTTACAAAAGAATTCAATTGACTGGCAAAAGCAGCGGCCGAGAACTCTGTGGCATGAGTTATTGGTACGATGCTGATGAGCCCAGCCCTATGGGCGAAAAACGTGTCTGTCTATCGTTGTCAGTTCTTGCTACAGTTGATTGCCGAGAAACTTATGTTTCTTGGAAGTCTCGATGGCTTGGGTGGAGGCCACACCGGTATGATTAGGGAAACGCAATGATCGCTTCTTCAAAACAAAAGGGGGGGTAGCCTAAACTTAAATAAGGCTACAATTCTGGCAAATACAGGAGACGTCAGGTGGTGCGGTTACGCCACTAGTTTATAGGCTATTAACTTCTGGAAAGCCAGAGTAAAGAAACTTAACGGTCCGCAAACTGTACTGTAGTTTTCCCAGGTCTAGTTTAGTGCAAAGGTTTATTTTGAGCCACATTGCATGCCGTTGTGGTAAAAGATCGTTTACTATCGCCCTTTCAGTTCATATCTTTCGTTGTTGGACGTCACAGAGGTAGTTGGCAGCAAGAACAGGTTATCCATATTAGCTATTTTCCTGCATGTCTGTAGCTCATCCACACATCTCTATCTTCTACTTTCCTCTTTTCACGATAGTTAACACTTTTCACCACTGCCTTTTCATTACAAAATCTAACATTTTTATTTTGTTCGACTACATCTTTCTATGTAACCTTAAATTACGTTGTTTGGGAAGCGCGATCACGTCTTCCTTTTGACAGAGATATGCATATTACAATGATACAATTTTCTGACCTTAAATTGTCACTTTATGCAAGACACTAAAAAGTGACGTCATTTAATTGTTCGCAAAACACAACCAATTATAAACTCTGCTAATAACTACAAAAAAAGTTAAATAACACGATAAACGTTTTTCTGGTGCAAACTAAGCTGAACCATCAATATGTAGGTAAGCTTCTAAGGTGATAATCTGCTTTTATTCCGACGTTTCGTCTATTAGACACGACTGACTTTTTCAGAGAGCTAAATCAGGGATATCTAAAGAAGGGGATACGAAGGCTTTTATTACGTCTGACAATAGAAGGGCTTTTGTTTATCGAAAATAATCTGTGTTTATCGTAAAATGACAATTGGCACCGATAGTAGTTTAATAATAATTCTTGTTATGAATTATTACATTGCGTTATTAGCATCAGGCCTGGATATTCACAGCATGCTCAATGCTCATGGTTGCTTGTTAATTCAACTACCCATTTACTTGCTTTACATCCAGCCTGCTGCAAAGGCTTTGTTATAAAAAACAGCTTACTGGTAACTTTTCCAAGGTCTTATAAATAAGTATTCTTTAAATATACTCTACGTAACATTTGCTAACGGTCTTCTGTAGCTCGTTGTACCAGCTGCACTATAAAACTTTCTACGATTTAAAAAAGAACCACATGTTTAAAGCACTACAAACTACCGCCCTGGTAGTGTCATGAGAATAAAGCAATCGCTGCGAGCCTTCATATCCCCTTCTCTAGATATCCCTGAGCTAAATTAGGTAGTGACTACCTGTCTAGCATCCGACAAAACACAATACCACATCGTAAAGCATACTTTTATACATGAGAAATCACATAAACACTTATCATGAACTATGAAATCGTAATTGAGACGAGCAATGGCGACAGTTCCGCATAGCAGCATATTAATGGCAAGCACCACAGTAGGCTAATTATCGGGAAGTACGGGAACAAAACAATTATCTCAATGGAGCAAAGTTGAAATATACAACTTCTTTGCAGCAAAAAGCAATAATGCATATCGACTATGACGATGAACGTTTGTAGTCTTTACGTTCGGCAATTAGCACTGGGTGCTGGCTAGAATCTCGAACGGATTTTCCACAGGCTGTAAAAAAATTACAAAAACTTGTTAACTTCTGCAGTTAGCCTACAGCATGGAAAAAAAGTGCTTGTGTTGCAGTAACGAAAAATGTCACCTGTAGTGGTGAAGGCCTTGGTACGACTCTTATAAGTGCCGGCTCGACACCGCTTTAAAAGCATTCGGATGTATATTTAGCAGGACATTAGCATGGCTTTACAATTTATGGTCAGCAGTGGGCTACCACAGGCTGAAAACGACAATTTACTTACTCCACGGGTGATAAGACATAGGCACACAAACATGTGGTCTATCATTTGGGGTTTCCTACCACAAATGAATGTATTAAACTCTTGCAGTGATACAGCACGTACATTTCTATAATTAAAGATGATAAGACCACACGTTTTCTGTACAATTATCCACCATAAGGGAGAAAAAATGCTCAAAGGAAGTTTATAATTTAGCAGCTAAATATTGCGCTGTAAACACATTATTGTACAATGTACATAGGGACAGTAGAATATCGGGATGCGCAACTACATCCGCTTTTGGCTTATCCGCAACACTAGAAGGGTTACGATTTTTTCTGATTTACAAAATAATGTACATTTTTATAGGTTATATAAGAAGAATGAAGTTGGTTTTAAAGTAATTTAAGGTTTTTAGTTGAAAACAAGCGAGCAACAAAGCGTGAAAAAATGTCAAATTGGCAATTGACCCTTCTAATGTTGGCGGGACAACGGAGTTGCGCGTCCCGGTATCTACCGTCCCTATATTGTACAGTATAGTGTACCATTTCCTCATTCCAAGCATCATAAACTTTCACGTATACCTCACTCTTCTCATCGCTGGTGGTGAGCTTGTCAAAAGCGAAAGCATCACTAAATCTAGACTTTTTAAGAATTGCACAAATGTTTCCATCCGCTTCGACGGCTTTCCCATTTTCAAAAGTATTGCGCCAATCAAACTACAAAAAAAAACTTTTCAAATCAAAAACAGTGTTTCGGTGGATAAGAACTATAGCTATATCACGTAGGTTTTTTAAAACCGACGATACATGCAACGGTAAACCTAACGTGTAATTGGTTTGAATCTTTATTCTCGGACCGGAAAAGCCTCTGATAGAGATTATTTCTGAAAGTTTAAATACTTGCAGAGGCTTTGAACCACTGACGCAGGGTCCGTCACTGAAATTCACAGAGAGAAATTCTGATTGTGGAAGAGTCGTTGTCTTTGAATCATTCCATCCATCAGGTGCCGCTGAATGGAGAGGTGTCCTTAACATGTGTTGCTCAAGGGGGTCGGATAATTCCTATGAGAGATATGAGTTTCTTCGTGCACAAAGTCGGGCGATTAAACAACTGCGATTTTTGGGGGACAAGAAATTTTAAGTTTTTTCCTTGATGATTGTTATCTAGCATGAAACCTAAGGAAACATAACCTATAGGTGTTAGTTTCTACTGTTTATGTATAGCTTTATTGCAGTGGCGTAGCCAAGGGGGGGGGGTTTTGGGGGTTACAACCCCCCCCTTTGGCACGCTTGTGACGTCACGATATTGAGAATGATGCTTTCAGTCTAAAAAAAAATTGCCTAATTTTAAACAAAATTGCATTAAAAGAGCGAGTTTTACCAATACCAAACATTCAAACATCTCAGCCAGGAATTAGCAACAAGAAAACATAGAGACTCAGCTTTTTTTTTCGAAAAATGCCAAAGAAAATATGATCTTATCCTTTTGCTATGCTACCGGAAAGCACCATTTTACAGGAATATTCGTACCCACATTTTTGTTGAAAATGCTCTCAGAATGCACCAAATTCAAAGTAATTTTTCAAAAATTTCTGGGGGAGGCCCCCCAGACCCCCCGCCGTTGGGTGGGCAAAACCCCCCCCCCTTTCAAAATTCCTGCCTACGCTACTGCTTTATTGCAACTATACAGAAATGTGCCGGAAAAGTCTTTATATCAGTCGTTCCCAACCAATTTTGATGCATTCCACGTCTCTCATTTCGTAAACTTTTTTAAATAGGAAGAGTAGTTTTCAGAGTGGCTCAAATAGCATATAGTAGGTGGAACTACTATCCTAGTCGCCCCTTCCAGCCGTGTTACAAAGTAATGATCAAGGTTAATGCATCAACGCTAGTGAAGATATTATGCGACGGGATAATTAATGACATTTACCTTGAGACGTTCTTCGCAGGCAGTGACAGAACCATTGTAAGTAACTTTGCAAGGAGTTGTATCCATTTCTTTAGGGAGCTTAAACATTCGATAGACAACAGATACAAATTTCGCGTCCCCTAAACATAGTCTTATGAATTGAAATTAACACTACCTTGAAAGTAGAATATAATTAGACATGGCAACATTGAGCAGGTAGTCTTGCTAATAAATCATTGCGATATTCTGTGACTGACCTTTCTTGCAAGCAATAATTGTATTCGCCTACACTTTAGGTCAAGTGTCAGCATAATTTTTATTCTTGGAATGGATGATGATCAAGTTATTTACAAGATGTTGCATTTCGATTAGACTCGAAACGCTTAACAGGGTTTTCAAAATTAAGTAAAAGAGAATTAATATAAGTGCATTTCTTAAAAACACTTCATAGTCTGAAGAGCATTCTTCTCAAAAGTAGACCTACATAAGAAATGAATCAAAACTTTATGCGAAATTTATTAAATATCGCTTACCGACCAATTCCTTGAGTGCTGGTTTGCAGATATTGTAAGGACTGCACTTCACAGCTCGTGGTTGTTCGAATCCAACTTCTTTGGCAATTTCAAACAACTTTTCCCACTGCAGAGCGCCAGTGATTCCCTCACCTTGAATACAAAATCAAATTGGTAAAATATCATTGATTGACCACCTACCATGCAGTTGTACAAGGTTTGATCGTAAGTGGAAGATATTCGAAGCAGTAAATGTCATACAATGTAATCAACTAACCATGTAGCTTTCACACACTTAGCTTGAGTCCTTTAATATAATTAATCAGAACCACTTTTGTGGTTTATCAAACCTGGCAAACTATCATTGAGTCACGGGCGATGAAAAAGTTAAGTACAGTCGTGACTATCTAATATAAAGAGCGTAACAGAAAAACAATCAAGACATACCGAAGATCAATAGTTGCAGCAAACACCTATGACCATTTTGATTCACTTTTATTGTATTGTCTTGAGTCGGCTAGCTGTGAAATGCTTCTATTGCTTGACGGAGAAAAATTAAAGTTAAAATATGAAAGAAAGTGATTCACCCCACAACACTGTGTTTGTTTTCAGTTCTTGAGGTAGTTCTTTTTCGCCATATACATCACTGAAATACAATTCGCCACCATATTTCAAAACGCGATATGCTTCTGCGAACACTTTTTTCTTGTCGGGACAAAGATTTATCACGCAATTTGACCTATAAAAATAAGCAGCTTTGTACAAAAAGAATTTATTCAAAGCCCAATAGGTATGGTGTTCAAACAATTTTTCCAGTTCTAAACACTTAAAAGCTTCTTTTGATAGATTGCTGAATAGGATCAATAGACGATGTTTTAATGTGTCTCAACTTCAACATATACCAGAACTTTGTTTCTGTACCGAAACTTCAAACCAAGAGTTAGAAATTTCTTGAATTAAAGCACGTTCGGTATCCTGATCCCAAAAATAAAGTGCTGGTAGCAGATTGGGTTAAAAACGTTATTTTTAGACGTCGTTTTTATTAATCGGTTTTGTTTAGGGATTGTAGATCATAGGGATGCGAAACTTCATCCGCTTTTGGCTTATCCGCAACACTAGAAGGGTTACGTTTTTTTGTAATTTACAAACTATTTTACTTTTTATGGGTTATATAAGAAGAGTGAAGTTGGTTTTAAAGTAATTTAAGGTTTTTAGTTGAAAGCAAGCCAGCAGTAAAGCGTAAAAAAATGTCAAATTGGCAATTGACCTTTCTCATGTTGAAGGAACAACGGAGTTGCGCGTCCCGTAATGTACCGTCCCTAGTTTTGTTGTTGGTTTTTATCCGTTTTATTTATGTTTTTTAATACTATTTTTTCAACAACTGTTTTCAATTATTTCAACAAAGAACTGCAAAAGAAAGTGTTGAATTATAGCTGCTAAATAACTAATCGGTGAAGTCAAGAAGATTTTAATGAAAAGTTTAGTGACGAAGTTGTATATTGGTAACTTTATCGATGTCTTGATTATTTCAGAAGAAATATTTTAGAGAAGCAAAAGTACAAACTGTGTTCCAACATTTCAATTTTAGACAGATTGTTGGTGTAAAAAAAAAAACGATTGCTTTAAAAAAAAAAACAGAAAAAACGTCTCCCATATCTAGTAGCAGTAGCCTACATAAAAATTAATCACTAATACAGTCTATATGTAAGCTTTATATGTTCATTCCAAGAAATAAGCTTTATTAAATTAATAAATGAAACAAGTGGCTTAGTGGCATGTTTAGAGAAAATGCTGCCTGATACTGAATTCTTGTACAAATTCATTTCGAATGTCTTTCTCTTTTGTAATTTCAATTGTACTTATTGTTAAAAGCTAGAGCGTCTGCTTTTAAGTCAGGATATGCAACTTCGATACCCGGTTTCAACAGTTGGGTCATACATACAAAAAAACTGTTTCAAAATGATGAAAAATCTTGTTTTTGCTTGGCACTCAGTAAAGAAATCGACACCGTAATTACTCTCTGAAATGTCTGTATACAGCAGCTGCGCTGACACTGCAATGCTAAAAGTGTTTTGCAAGTCTGTTCTGTAATACTAAAAATCAAAGAAACTAAAAATTCTTACACAAGAATATCTATAGAATTATCTTCTATCCCAAGTTCTTCAAGGTTTTCAATATAGCCTTTCAGAAATTTAACATTAGATTTTTCATATCCAAAAACTTTGGTGTGATAGTCAATATGACGATTTGCAATTTCAAGCTGAAACAAAAACATATCAAGATTTTTTCATGGAGCAGATACAGTAAAACAGCTACAAAAATCGATGTATCACTAAAGGCCAGCAAGGTAAACAATAAACTTGATGAGCTTTTTTGCTGGTGACGTTTATAGCATAAAAGCATTGGCTTCCTCACAATTACAATACAAAGGAATGAAGAATGAGACAGTGCAATCGACTTTGGCAAAATTAAAGCAACGAGGTTTCTTAAATACTTTTAATTTTTCGTGAAGTTTTTGTGTTTAAAATGCATTATCTCGATAGTTTAAAGCTTATTAAAAACGTTTGCAAAACTTTTAATGATAGATGGTTGGTTTTGAACCTTCATCTTCGGACTGACAAAGCATTGATAGGTTTAGAGCAGTGGTTCTCAAACTGGGGTCCGCGGTCCTTTTGGGGTCCGCGAGACAATTTTCTGGGTCCGCGAAGCACCTTCCGGCAAAATTAACACGATCCCGAAGAAAAAAATTTTGTAGGAAGTAAAAATTTTCAGGCAACTTATTTTCCAAACCAAACTTAACAGATATATTTTAGTAAGCTGGTTTGTCATCCTTCCACACAGTTTTTTAAGCCCGGCCTTTCGTTTGATTGTGATAGCCTTTGTTTCGTTTCTATCGACTTTGTGACATCAAGGACTGCATAGTGGTGACGTACTTTTACAACAGTCGTGTTTACCAGATCAAGAACAGAATTACGAAATATACTTGACTAAAAAGGGGTTAGGCGAAGTTTATTAAGGCTGGTTATTTTTTACTGATTAAGTTTTGAATTGAATGCATTTTCGAACTTATAGCTTTTTTAGCCTCAGTCAAACTCAAATTAGCCTAAAATTAAGAACTTTTTCACTTTACTAATTGAATTTTTAAGTTAAATTTGAGTACAAAAAGTGAAAATGGTTCAGCCTCGAAAAAAATTAAGATTCAATGATTCCTATGTTCAATTTGGTTTCACTGCGATACATTCTGAAGGAGAAAAAAAAGCCGCAGTGCGTGCTGTGCTGTAAAGTTTTAGCAAGTTCTGCTCTAGAACCTAGCAGGCTGAAAAGACATTTGGTAACACATCAAGATCATATTGAACCAAACGGAACCTAACATAGAACTGATAACACCCAAGCAGATGCACCCATTTTATTGACGTGTGCATTTTTAATTGCATATAACAAATAAACTATTAATCATTTGCCGTTTTTGCGCTAATTTGCCTTAAGTTTTGGAGGACCGAGAGTCGTTGAAAAAATCGCAGGTTTGAAAAAGTTTGAGAACCGCTGGTTTAGAGGCTCTTGACGCAGGGCCGGTTACCGAGACTGACAAAGTGAAGTTTCTGATTGTTGAAGTATTTTTGCTGGGGATTTATTTCATCCATTAGGTGCCGCTGAATGCTCAAGCGCACACTCCCGAGACTCAAACCAGCGCCGCTTGATCTTGAAGCTTCTTCGTTCACGAAGTCACGCGCTAACCGAGCTATTGGGGTGGACGATAATATAAAGAATAAAGATTGGCTTAAACTAACAGTCACTTTCACTTTTTTACGTAATCATTCTCGATTACACGTCAAATATACACATTCAATAACATTTGAAATCGAATGCAAGTGTCAAAGTAATCATAAGTACTGATTTTTACATAAAGTGAAGGAGAACTACGTTTAGTTTACTTGTTAAACATGGAAAAATAGCACACCATTTTACATACATTTACTTCATTTACTTGAAATAAATGGATATAAGTCCATAGGCAACGTTTACACTACACCACAATAGGCTACTAATAATATTTCATCTGGTTTGCCACCTCTTCAGTGTAAAATTTTAGAAAATCTCAACATTTGCAAAAACAAACCGGTATAACAAATTTGTCACATTGACGGGAGTCACATCAATGACAGCCACGCAATTGAATTGAAATTGAACAACAGCAGGCTTGACTATTTTGTACCTGTTCATCTGTCATATCAACTCCAATCACATGTCCATCTTTGCCAACTAAACTACTCAGTGCATAACAATCCCTTCCACTTCCACTGCCAAGATCTAGAACATTCAAATTTTCTAGGCAGTCTGGAACTGCTAAGCCACATCCATAATATTTTGATATGACTTCATCATGGACTAAACTCAACACTTTTTGCATGTGCTTTGGCAGTGTTTGTGTACCTGTGGTGCAAGCTGATGTTTGCAAATCATCAGTACCTTTCAATTTTTTACCTGCAACATGAACAAAAAGTTGTTAATGAAATTGCAATTTGAATGTTAGGCAATCAGCAAACAAGGAGGATGGTAGGTTCAAGATGTGCAAACAGGAACATGAAAATTACAAGGTGGAACTGTATGCAGTAATTTCCTGGTTGCAGTACCAGGCTACAGTGTAGTCCTTTCAACTTAACAATGCCAATAAAAATATTAGTATCAAATCATGCAGAAAAAAGAATGTTTTTTAAACAAAATAAACTTAAATTAGAATATGTTTGAAAAATTTATGTAGCACTTGATACAACTGTCATGAGCACAAATTTCTGCATTTCTTTCACCTTAAGACTGAAATGACTTAGATTTCAAAATGAAAGAAAAATAGATTAATCTTGTCAAACAAAACGAAAAGCAGCACAAAATAATTTTGTGTCAAAAGCTGATGACAATTAAGAGATAGGCCATGAGAAATATCAGGTAATATAATCACATGATTTCCGAAAATGTTTTCCATCTTTGATAATAAAAACAAAAGAAACGTGAGCAAGCAACAGCATATCCTGTTGTCTTAAATTTGTGTTCACCTCACTGTCAAACGAAGTTAAGTCACTTTGTTAAAGTCTTGAGAAACACTTCAGAAATTTTTTTCTTGCTTTACTTTATTAGCTGCGTTTTTTATCGCATTGGTGTTGTGGGGTGGCTATCATACAATACACATAATATTGATTATTACGCATCATTGAACATAAAGATTAGTGTATACAAGAACTGCTTGAAAAATTATTTTGAAATTCTACACTTCATTTTCTTTACAATTGAAAGTTCTTCTCTTGGTTGCTTTTCAAACTAACTTTCCCAGTGAACTTTGTTTAGTTTTGAAGTAAAAAATCTAGTAGTTCAGTTCAGTTTATTTTTTGTTTTGTTGGCGAAAAAGACACAAAAAGCAAAAACACAATAAACACAAATAATTCGCACAACAAGGATGGCAGCGAAAGACCAAAAGGTCACCAAAGTCAGCTACCACCCAAACATTTAAACAAAAGACACAAAATTAAGAACATTAACACATATATAATATATAGCACAATACTAGCACTTTACATAATACATTAACAATGAAATAACACAGGGCAACATAAAAAAAACTGTGTGGAGAAATAAGCGGATGATACGTTTCAGGAGTGATCATTGTACAAATTCTTTAATAAACATTTATATTTAAAAAACATTATAAGACTTTTCTTTTATTTCTTTTGGTACTTGATTCCATAGTTTCACTCCATTAAAACATAGCATTATCTTACCAGAGTTTGACGTTGTAGAAGGCAAATATAAATCATTCTTTTGGTTCTGACGGGTTTTATGATGGTGAATTTCGTTTACAAAAATAAAGCAGCCAGCAAAGGCCCGGGGCAGCATTTTGTGCACATATTTGTACATAAATTTTGCAGTCTCTAATTTAATAATGTATCGGCAATTCTGAGCACATTAAATTGGTGATAAAGAACAGTTGTATTTGTTGACCTCGGCAAAAATAAGCAGGATCGAATGAACTTGTTTTGTAACACTTGTAGTGGAGCAAGCAATGTCGAGTTTGCTCTTCCCCAATTTATAATCGAGTATTGGATCTTGGATTGAAACAAAGCATAATATAAAGTTTGTAATATTATTAAGGGGGCAATGTATCTCAGCTTAAATGCTATGCCGCAGACCTTTGCAAGCTGCTTTCTAAGATTAATAATATGACTATCCCATGTCAATCGCTCATCCAAAGTTACACCTAGATAGTTTATACATTTCTTCCTTTCGATGGATCGGCCACTGATGGACAGACTAAAATTTTCTGCTGCACTTTTTTTGTTGCAGAGGATCATAGCAGGAATACTTTTTCATTGCTAGAAGCTACCATAGACTACTTTTCATCTGATACTCCTCAGGAGCTTACATCAGAACAAGAAACTTCTGAAATAAATCAAACCAAAAGTACTGCAGCTCCAGCAATGAAGAACTTTCCTCTTACCCTTTCAAGATCTTCACTACAACTATATCAACTCTTAAAAATCTGTTTGATGATGAGATTGAATGATGCATAGAAAATAAGATAAAATTAAAAATACTTGCCCTTGCACAATGTTCTTTCAAGTCTCTTACTGATCATTTAGTGATTACATAATTTCTAAAAATTTTGAAGGCCAATTTCCTTGCCTTAAAACATTACTTTGTGAAGATATGTTTCATCTATTTCTCACTGCGTTTCAAAATATAACTTGTTTTCCCACCAAATTTCATTTTAAACACCTCCAGTTTAGCTTACATAATGTAGTAGCCTAACCTATAATACAAATTGATCATATATATACCATAGTAATCCTTCATGTCTTTTATGATATCATCAGAATTTTTGACCTTGCGTGCCATGCTGCAAAATAAATTTATATACTAAAAGACACTTGTGTCAAATTTTAAATAAAATCCTTATAGCAATCTTAGAATAATAAAAGAATAAGAAAGTTTATTGTAAACCAAATCAAACCCTAAAACAGGATGTAAATCTATTGCAGTTACAACATAAAATAGTTAAATAAAAAATATTGCTTCAATGAGTAACTTAATCCCCGCCTTCGTATGTCTAAATTCTACGAAATCTGAGACAAGACTTCTAACACCAAATCCGCTTTCAATTCCATTCTATACGCAACATGAATTGCTGTATATCTAGATTTAATGTAGTAGTATACCTATAACACCTTTGTGGCCATACCCAGTGTCAGGCCCGGATTTAAGGGGGGGCAGAGGGGGCAGTTGCCCCGGGCCCCCCGACTTTTGAAGGGCCCCCCTATGTGGTTAAAATGTGATTTTATGTTATATTTTTTTCTTTTGGCCTTTAAAGTTTCTGCAAAATGCTGTGCAGTACTGGACTGATGCTACTGTAGACGTAGAGATGGTTTTTCGCGCCGTAGGCTTGAAAATTTTTTTTGCATGGGTGCCCCCCGATCTAAAAGTGCCCCGGGCCCCCCATCAGCTAAATACGGCCCTGCCCAGTGTACCTACTACACTGAGAAGTCTTAGAAGGGCGGACGGTTCTGTAGTTACATATCCTTTGGCAAGGTTGGCAAAAGTACCATTTTGTGGTTTGTTTTTTACATATCACAAATGGAAAATCATCACACAGGGTATATATATGTTTGTAGGCATAGGCGCCGACTCCGGGGGGGCGGCGCCCCCCGTGAATTTAGCTCGGGGTGGCTGCCCCCCCGCAAATTATTTAAAAAAAATCGTAAATCAAATGTTTCCAAGTTCAGATTTGTGTTAGTTTGACCTTCATTGCGGATCGATCTCAATTAAAAGATCTTGTTGATCTTATTTATTGCAACAAGAGCGCTGCTCCTAAGATAACAAAAGAAACAGAAATACGGTAGCTGATAAACGCCAGCATGGTGCCGTTGAAGCATAGTAACAATGATTGAAAAACGTTTTTCTTGATTTCTTCCGCTTTGTTTTTTCTTGGGAGTGTCAATAACGAGGTGCAGTCCCTAAGTTTGCTGCTTGCTCAGTTTAGTATCTACGCGTATTAAGAGCTAAAGTTCAAAGTGACCAGCATATAATTCGAAGTAGCCTACAGGCCTCAAAATTCGTTTTTGTTGACGGCGGACAAACGTGTCCGGTCTGAGCAGCTATCTCAGCGGACAAATCAAGTCTCACGGCGGACACACCAGTTTTAGCCGTCGATCGTCATGCTTAATCACTTTATCTTGATAATAATTCTTCGCACGGTTTTAGAAGGCTTTTTAAAAAATCAGTAAAGTCACTCTGAAAGGCTTTCATCAGAACAACGACTTGCGCTTGAAGAGTCAAAGCGCCGTGTAGCTGGTCAATACGTCACATAACTGATTAACTTCCACCGAACGAGGTCGTGTGGCTTATTACGTCACAATGCTCTGGGCAAGAGTCCGAAAATTTCTACACCAACGCTACTATTTTCTGCTGTGCAAAGTTTCACAGGCTTTTTTCTTTAAAGGGCGGGGAAACCCAAATTAACTTTTTGCGAGTTTTTTGTTTCAGCGTGATGTCATTGTGTACAACATGCGTTTTAGCAATAAAAAAATCCAAATTTTGTTGCCCTCGTCTCGCTAAGGCCGCGTTTGTTTGATACCCGTTTGCGAGGTCTCGCGCGCATCAAGCTGTGATGCTGTTCGCTGTGACGTCACAAGGTACATATAGTTGTGGCCAAAAGTTTAAGACCAGACTTGATTTATGACCATTTTTGCATTACTTCAAAATACTGCATCATATATTGTTTCAGTTGCATCATGTTTATGCATCATCTTATATCTGATGCAGTATTTTGAAGTAATGCAAAAATCGTCATAAATCAAGTCTCGTCTTAAACATTTGGCCACAACTACCTTGTGACGTCACAGCGAACAGCATCACAGCTTGATGCGCAACGAGACCTCGCAAACGGGTATCAAACAAAAGCGGCCTTAGCGAGACGAGGGCAACAAAATTTGGATTTTTTTATTGCTAAAACGCATGTTGTACACAATGACATCACGCTGAAACAAAAAACTCGCAAAGTTAATTTGGGTTTCCCCGCCCTGTTTATTTTTGCGTGTCATGTGAGCGAAAGTGAATTTGTCTTCCAGGGTCTTTTCTTTCTTACTGTAATACCACAACTTAACAAATTTTGTTGCATCTTGCTGTAATAACCTACTCGTATAATCTAATTTAGTAACCTACCTTGCCGTATCATTATTTCTCGAAAATCGAAGCCAGACATTGTGACGTAAAACTTGAACTAAATTGCGCGTGATTAGTGTAGAAGTACCTGTACTCCTATCGATTCTTAGCGAAGAATTCACCTTTGTTACGCTGATTCAATGTCATCAATCGTTGAAGCACGTAAAAATCGAAAGTTTTCCTCCTTGAATGGAAGCTAAGGGATACAGTATTCACATTTTCTAGATGCGCGCTAGAATGCGTTGGAAAATATATTATCGCAACAATTGTTCGTGCTATACAATGGCGATTTGTATCGCTAGTTCCTGTGTTATTTCTCGGCGGACAAATATGACCGATCTAGATGGTACTTCCCGTGGACATCACATGCTGTGACGGCGGACATGTCCGCCGTGAATTTCGAGGCCTGAGCCTACATTATAAAGCTTGGCGATATGCAATGGCAGATAGACGCAAACAAACATCAATGCTGACAAACAAACATCAGCATTTTGAATGTAAGCAATCGGACGGCTAGAAAGTTTGCCCCCCCGGCAATTTTCAAAACCCGGCGCCTATGTTTGTAGCCATACCAGGTGTACCCACTGAAATGAGGCCTAAAGACAAACGGTGTGCCACTGTCTGCAGTTACATACGGTAACCTAAAATACAGTGATGTACGCGCATACAAAAAATATTGACGCCGTCAGCGCAAACGCAAACGTTCGAAAAACTATACGCCGCATGTGTCAACGCAACTTGTAAAAAAAGTTGGCGGCGTCAGCGTTAGCGCATACTCTAGCGCAAACTCATTTTGTTTGCTAGGTGCCAAACATTCGCACGGTATAAACCACTCGAAACAACACACTTTTCAAGCCACTTCGCGATTTCTCGTTACAAGAAATTATCTTTTTGGCCGGAAGGCACATCTGGCATTGAAAATATAAGTTTTTGCCTTTCGAAGAAGAGAGCTTAAAATACTTTTCCATGTAGGGCCATAGATTTGTATTATCATGCTCCATTTCACTTGGAGATTAGTATTACCGTAATTTATTCCCTGAATACAATAGTGTAGTGTAAGAAACTGTACCATATGCCTATCAAGAAAATTCTAGTATTATACTAACTGTCGCTGTTACGGCCAATCTCTGTTCAAATCAAACGTCATATAAAACCGTTCAAGTCTACTGAATATTACGTCATGGAAGTTGCTAGAAAATGTGCCAAAATTGCACCATCGTTCATAGACTTGTGTCAAACTTGTTTGGACTTGTTTGGACCTGTTTAAACAGGAAATATTACATCAGCTTTAAACACCTGTTGGAATGACTTCATAATTGTCTTTCATTTATTGCGTCACAGTTACTTTCTACGTGAATTTGAGATATTGATATCTATTCTGGTCATTCGTAAAATGATTGTTTGAAAGTTGGCCGCACATTTAACTGTTGGCTTAGTGCTTGCTAGCTGGACAAAGGTTCCGTCTTTTATCCAAGTAATCTGTTGTGTAGTGACAGTTTAAGTGGTGTAGGCGTTGCACCCCCTCGTTTTCGGTAGCCTCGGGCTAATTTTACAGGAATACACTGTTTGAAAAGAAGTTCAAGTGTGTGTTTCTTCGGTCATTATATACAGACGAACGGATTAGGGAACTTTATGTTAAAATTTTCCCAAGAAGAGATTATGGTTTACCGCTGTGACCATAAAAAATAAAAGACGAGTTCTTGTTAGCTGGTGGGCCAAGAAATTAAAGCATAAAAAATAAAAGACGAAGTTTGTAGTTGGTAGGCTAAGAAGCACTTAGAAGCAAAGAAATAATAAAAGAAGATCTTATTGGTTGGTAGTCTAAAGAAGCAAAGAAAATTAAAGACATTTCTTCTCGGTAGGCAACTGAAGAACTTTAAGCTAAAAAGTAAAGACATTTCTTCTCAGTTTGGTACAGAAGAAAAATAACTTTGACATTTATTGGCAAGAAAGAAGATTAAAGGCAATCCATCTGTGCTTGAAGATTCAAGTGGAAGAATCCAAGCAAGTTTTGTGGACGTTTGGACTTCACATACTCGTACAGCTACGGTATCGTGCATTTAAATTCTTTTTTGTATTTTTACGGTCTTTGCAGTTAAGTATTTTATAACTACTGTAATTTTGTGTGTTTGTGTAACTTAATTTTTTAATTGTTAAATTTAGCCCTAACATTTAATATGTCTACACTCGGTGGTGACAGGGACTCGACCGCCGTCGACTCGACTGAGTTTAAGCCTGATGATGTTCTTTGCGGTCGGGCAGGCCATTCTGGGGAGGGACCCATTAACGATGAGGCTAAGTCAGTTCGAGAGGCCCGGCATCTTAGACGGGATATTTTGACTCAAATTGGGAAACTTTCTGTGGCCCTAGGTTCTTTGAGTGATAAGCAGGAACTGTTAATTTTTAGATCTAACTTATCTACTTTAGAAGAGGAATTAAGGCATTTCCATGCTCTTTTGAGTAAAATTGTTAACTCTGCAATCTTGGCAGAACTTCGTGATAGGGTAGATCCCGAATTTAACTCGTTAAAAAATAACTTCGAACAAAAAGAAAGTGATTTCTCAGATAGGTTAGATGCTGACATACATCCTGAGGATAGCGCCTCAAATGTAAGCACTAGGATGTCTGAGAGCTCGTCACGGATAGTTGCACAAATTAACCTACAGCTAAGACGAGAGGAGCTCCAGATCCAAGCCGAGGCCGAAGCAAGAGCTGCTGAGGCCATAGCGAGAGCTGAGACCATACGAGTTGAGGCCGAAGCGAGAGCTGCTGAGGCCGCCGCGAGAGCTGAGACCATACGAGTTGAGGCCGAAGCGAGAGCTGCTGAGGCCGCCCCGAGAGCTGAGGCCGTACGAGCTGAGGCTGCCGCGAAAGCCGAAGCGAGAGCTGCTGAGTTTGCACTCAAAGACGCACAGTTGAGGGCTGAACAACGTAAGGAGGTAGCTTTAGCTGAATATCGTTCTGAGTTGGGCTCCCGGCGTAGCTCTAGGAAGGGCTCTTCTAGGCATTCCAGAAGTGAACATCAATCGCAGTTTAATTTACCTAACCTTTTCCAGACGCCTGTTCAATCTGTAAGTGGACCTGTACAATTCACATGTTTTCCAGCTGTTTCAGGAGGTCTCGGGGCCGCGGCTAAGGGTCTTCCGAAGGCTGTAGAGCCAAGTTCTGCAAATTACAACCGAACTCCTCCCCCAGAGCGTACAGGTCACGGGGCCGCCATTAGCAGTAATGCTTTGCCCCCTTCAAAGTTTTCTGCGCCGCTAGTTGCTGATCGCCCAGCTACACGTAATTTAGGTGGTTGTGAGAGGCGTATCGTGTCTCCTGATTTTAACGTGTTTGAGGATCGTGATCAGGCTGTGCATGTGACTGAGCCCACTCAGCCCCTTAAGGGATATAGCTTGTCTTCTCCCGCTAAATCGAGTTCTCAACAGCAGGATTGCTTTTTTGAATACCAAAATAGTAGGACGTTCTTCGATAAGGCGGCCTTGATTGGTTACGATGGTAATAATATGCCATTTGTCTTCTTTAAAAATCGTGTTATGGCCTTGATGGCAGCTTCGCCCTTTAAGGGAACTCGTTTGACTTTGTTGCAAGCAGCTTGTGTTAGAACAGCTGCACAAACGATTGCTAATTTGGTTTCCGACACTCCTGGCTTGTCAGAGGAAGACAGGATAGAAATGTCGTTATCTCGCTTGTCCCAACGTTTTGGAGTTCGTGGAGGTCTTTTCGCAGAACCAGAAATTAGAAAGTATCGCTATGGTAGCAAATTGACTTCTATCTCTTCCAGTGATTTGAAAGAGTTTAAAGATGAATTGTCGCAGTGTTTGCTTTACGCGAAAGCTTATGGTCAGCGTGATAAATTAGAAGGACGTTTTGTTTTGGATTTGGCTAAACGACTCCCGTTTGACGCTAAGCAGCGTTATCTTGACTTTTTAGGTGATCAGTATGGTAGCACTGAGGAACCTACTTTTCAGAGTTTGTTTGATTTTGTAGTACGGGAGGAAACGCGCAAGTCGACTGATTTTAGCATTATGCTAATGGGCGATTCTGGTGAGTCGCAGCATTTTAAAAAGTTTGGCAAAGGAAAATTGCCTCCATGTCCGGTTAGGCAGACGTCGGTAAAACCCCATGATAATGTGATTTCAGGGAGTTCGCAGTACTCGACTGCTGTTGGCGCACCGCGCGGCGGTGTGGCCAGACGTAGTGACATACCGGCGTGTTTTTGTTGTTCGTCACGTGGTCAAGTTGAATATCATTTTTTGTCTAATTGCAAAGAATTTTTGCGCTTGACACCTAAAGATCGGAGAGATGTCATTGTGAAAGCTGGCAAATGCTTGAATTGTTTGCGCCAGCATATGGTTAGAGACTGTAATCATGCAAATAACTGTCGTAAGTGTGGACCTACCAACGATAGGAAACACTATTTTCTTCTGCATGATTTTTATGTGACGTCACGTGATTCTCTGGATTTGGTCGGTAAAGATGAGGCTGGTGCCAGAGTTCCTGTGCGTAATGTTAAGATTGGAAATGTTAAAGCAGCCTTTAACCGCGTTACTGCTGCTCGTGTTTTGAATCCAATGACTGGCAAATCGAAGTTGGTGTATTGTCAGCATGATCCTGGTTCGCAGTTGACCTTTGTTTCGAGTGACTTGGTGTGCGAACTTGGTCTTAAACCGTATGATAAAGCGTCGTTTAAAATGGATACTCTGGCTGGTCAGAAACCTACTTGTGCTGACCTTGTTAAACTCAACATCCAGTCGTTAGAGACTGATGAACTGTTTTGTGATATAACCTCGGTGGTTAACCCAGCTTGGGCTGACGATGTTAAAACTTTACCTCATAAACAAGATTTAAGTGGTTTCCGTCATTTTCATGACGTGAATATGTTTCATTTGAATGATTGTAGTACTGTAGATGTACTGATTGGCAATGACAACGCTTATTTGATGTGGGCAAAAGAAGAACGTGTTGGTGAAAATCGCAGTGAACCGCATGCTTTACTCACTCCTCTCGGTTGGTTGGCTTGTGGTGGTAAGTCACCCTTAGTTGAAAGCGTTGCTAAAGTGTGCAGAGTGCAGACGTCTTCAGAGTCGGATGTCATCTCTGGCTTTCAGCATAAAATTGAGTCTCGTGATATGGAAATAGCAGACCTGAATAAAGTCATTCAGGATTTGACTTTGCAAAATGAAACCTGTGAATTGTCTCGCAATGATATTTTGGCTAGAGAACTTGTCGAGCCGAATATTGAGTTGAAAGATGGTCGATTTGAGATACCTGTTCCGTTGAAGGAAGATATTGATTTACCTAACAATTTTGTGTTGGCGTCAGATAGAGCTGCTGATTTAAAGAAGAAGGCTTTAAAACAATCTGAATTCCGAGGAACTTGTGTAAATGATGTAATGTCTTCTTGTCCTGAATTGTCTGACTTGTTAAACCCTCTGGCAGATGTCTTGGCTAGATTTCGGCTTGAAAGATTTGGTTTCATGGCTGATGTGACCAAATACTTTTTTCACATTTTGGACTCTTCAATTCGTAAGCCCAATTTTATTGAACTGCTTACGTACACAGGCAGTGCCGTTCGGATCGTGAACGAACGCCCTTTGGTACCTTTGAGTGACGACCCTAGGGATTTTACTGTCATCACCCCTGCCTCACTTTTGACCCCATACTTAGACCCATACTGTGCTGTTGGGCAACCACATGATCGTGACCAATTAAGAAGGGATTATCGGTTCAATTTGTCACTTTCTCAGCAGTTTTGGAGTAAATGGATCGATTTTTACTTGCCAGGTCTTCAGGGCCGGAAAAAATGGCTAAAAATGGCCGAGAATTTGGAGCCTGGTCAACTTGTAGTGGTAGGTTCTCTCCAAGACATTGGTAAACGTGGGAAGTATCAACTTGGGAGGGTGCATGAGGTAGTTCCACAAATTAGGAAAGGGAAGCCTGTGGTTCGTAGAGCCAAAGTTGCCGTCTGCAACTATGATGAGAGTACGGGGAAAGTGAAAGTAGACTACGTGTTGAGGGATATTTCGTGCCTCGCCCCCGTAAAGAACACCTAAGTGTTAGGGTTTGAGCCTGGTTTTGTCTGCGGTGGCCGACCCTTGTCTGAGCCCGGAACAGTCGGTTATTATCGCAACTATTGTATATAGCGTCATTTAGCGTGTACCTATGGTACCAATTTCATGTATCGTCGTGTTTATTCTTATTGCTGTTCATTCTTTGCATGCCCTTTGTATTTGCGTATTAACTTAAACGTGAGTGATTCAAAAAATTTGTGTATTGTGTGTTTTATTCATTGGCTCACGATTGTCCTTCAATTCTTTTTTAGTTATGCCATGTTAGACTGTCATAACTAGGGGCCGCTATGTTACGGCCAATCTCTGTTCAAATCAAACGTCATATAAAACCGTTCAAGTCTACTGAATATTACGTCATGGAAGTTGCTAGAAAATGTGCCAAAATTGCACCATCGTTCATAGACTTGTGTCAAACTTGTTTGGACTTGTTTGGACCTGTTTAAACAGGAAATATTACATCAGCTTTAAACACCTGTTGGAATGACTTCATAATTGTCTTTCATTTATTGCGTCACAGTTACTTTCTACGTGAATTTGAGATATTGATATCTATTCTGGTCATTCGTAAAATGATTGTTTGAAAGTTGGCCGCACATTTAACTGTTGGCTTAGTGCTTGCTAGCTGGACAAAGGTTCCGTCTTTTATCCAAGTAATCTGTTGTGTAGTGACAGTTTAAGTGGTGTAGGCGTTGCACCCCCTCGTTTTCGGTAGCCTCGGGCTAATTTTACAGGAATACACTGTTTGAAAAGAAGTTCAAGTGTGTGTTTCTTCGGTCATTATATACAGACGAACGGATTAGGGAACTTTATGTTAAAATTTTCCCAAGAAGAGATTATGGTTTACCGCTGTGACCAGTCGCTCCTAGTAATATACTAACTGTCGCTCCCTAAAAATCCATTATAAAAAACACTATTTTCACTATTTTTAAAATGATTCCGTTTGAATAAGACTAATGTTGCTTTTAATGCCATAATTCTCTCAGTAAGCTTTATGCTTTTTTTTGATAAGATTTTTAAAAAGTGGGTTAATGGAAGACAAAACTGCCAGACACAAGCAAGTTTAGATTCTGAACTGCACAACTCTTTGTTATTAGCATTCAGGGATAGTTAGCATTACTAGTGTTATTAGCAGTAGGCTACTCAAAAGCCTCTCACAATTGGCCCCTGGATGCATATTTTGCTAAACTGCTCATCAAGTTACAAAACATATATAATTACATACTTACGCATCAGAATGTATAAATTGTCAAGTAAAAATTACCTTAGCTTGATAGCCTACTGTATGTAGGCCTACACATTACTACGCTACATAGCCTACAACAAGAATAACCGGCAAAGGCAAAGTAATGTACTACATATAACATACAGAGTACAACATCATGCAAGCAATCACGGTCGGAGACCAAATATTTGAGTTTGTTTAGATCAGTGTTGTACGTTGACGCCGTCAATTTGACGGCGTCATTTGACGGCGTCAACTTTTTGTTGACGCTGAGGCTAGCGCCGTCAAATTATTTTTCAGTTGACGGAAGTAATAACGCCGTCAACTATTTTGCCGATTTTAAGCGTCAAGCGCTAAGCGTCATTTTTTGTTTTCATGGAAAATCTCGTTTCACAATAAGAGTTTCACAATGTATTCTGGCCAGCGCGACTCATCCGAATTACCGGCTTTTGCGTTGGTTGGAATGGCTCCCTGGAATACATGCGGAAGAACTTCGCCAAATGGTGATCACCCATGTATTGAGAACGAGGGATCAGAGACAGAAAGCGAAAAATCCATGAATGGCATCGCGGACGTTGAATATAGCCTACTTTATTTCAAGAGCTCTATGCCCCTGAAAAGAGCGATGTTGGTGCAGTGGACCTCGTTAAAAGATTTATACATGCTAAACTATCACAGCACGCTTGGAACAGTGATACCTTTCCAATTAAACGTTTTCAACTTGTTTTTGAAATACAACACACCAATACCAACCAGCGCTGCTGTGGAACGCATGTTTTCACTTGGAAAGGACAATATGCGCAGGGGCGCCGGAAGCGGGGGGGAGCAGGGGAGCGAATGCCCCCCTGCCCTCAAATTTTTGTGGATGGGGAGGGAAGAGGGGGCAATGGTGCCCTTTTAAGGTCATGTAAGCTACTGCACACTTTGCATTATAACAATTTATGCTATTCGCTATTAGCCTAATTATAATGTTCTATGTTTGCCTCAAAATAATATTCACGACACAAAATTCTCCATCACAGTAAGTTATATTACATCATTATAAAATAGCATTATGCCCTTCCGTGCCATTGTTTTTTGTATAGCGGACACTTGTATCATTACTCGACAATAAGCTGATAGATGAGCATTATCGCTATAACTTATTTTAAAACTTACAAAAAAAATTGGCCTTTCAGCAACAAAAGTGCCCTTTTTTCATACTCCTGCCCATTTAGTCAAAAATCGCTCCGGCGCCCCTGAATATGCGTTCCAAACGCAGCAGATTGTCAGACAAACGTTTTAAAATGCTTGTTTTTCTGCAAGGAAACAACTAATAGGCTGAGCAGCTAATTACAATACAGTCTCAAAACATAATACCTGCTCTTTATTTATAGCTATTGTTAGGCTGAACTTGGTTGAAATATTTCCGTTTTATGAGACGCTGGCAAAAAATAGCGCTAGAAATTAGCGATGACGCTGACGCCGTCAATTTCTTTAAGAGCTTACGCAGTCCTTTACGCCGTAAAGTTTTTAGGCAATTCGCGCTGACGCTGACGCCGTCAAATTATTTCAATGACGCGTACAACACTGGTTTAGATACATAGGCTGGACTGCTCATTGCCTGAGAAGTTTCTGATTTGCCCCAAAATGCAAGACTTAACTAATATAAATTAAAGTGCTCACAATTGCTTACAAACGCCTTCAACACTGCTTGACTAAAAAAACTTCACACTACGAAGCCAAGTCATTGTTTACAGTTTACATTTTACATGGAGCGACATTACCAACCTACCTACTTGCTTGCTTACATTACATTCCTGTTCTGACCTGTAATTTACTAAGTAATTTCGCAGTAGGCCTAAGTTGTTTTAACTAATTCTTTCTTTTTTTTTGCAAGACTTCAGTCTCCACGTGGGACTCTAGCGTCAAAGGCAGTAGTGCGATATACAAACAAACTCCAGCTGACTGAACAATAGATGACACTGTGACACAACACTAGAACAATGGGCAATTGCAAGACGTCAACATTTCGCAGTTTGACAAAAAAAAAATTGCAAACAACAACTAAGACATTAAAAAGTATGCGTTGACGCTATGCGCTAAAAAACCGCGAAAACTTTACGGCGCATCCTCAAGCGCAAACTATCCAAAAAAATGTGGCCGCAAGCGTTAGCGCAAACAAAAAGTCTACGCCGCATGTATGCGGCGTAGAATTTGCGGCGCATACGTACATCTCTGCTAAAATATAATTTTGACATTCGATCCCTCTTACAGCACTACATGGATTTGGTGTATAAAACAAAATCCGAGTCCCAGTAAACTACAGCGGACGTCGTATAGTCCAGACTAACCACTCATACTTAGCTGTGGGTATTTAGCCTACAGCAACATTCCGAGCGCGATAGTGCGGTGGGAATGACCAGAGAAAAATATCTAGCCTTCTTGATTATATATAATATGCATTTATTGTAGAAACAAATCTTTAAAGTTTAAACCATCACACTAACTTAAAAGGTTGCAGTCGCAAAATGTCTCCAACTCAAATCAGTTCATGTCTCATAAATTAAACCATCACCGCAACTAAACTGGAATCATGGCTTGACTACGAATAGAACATGGTGGACTGATTGAACGATGTCACCACTCAACGATTAGAAAGCAGTGAGCTATAGACGAAATAGACCAACATCAAACCACGACTCAACGACTGAAAAAGAATAGTAGCCTACTAATAACAATAATGTTATGGTTTTATTTATTGTCGCTCTACAACAGCTAAGGTCTTTTAGCGACAGGGCTCATTTTTAATTTATATCAGGTTTACGATGTTATCACATTATTACCCGACTCATTCTCACTGCGCTATGCAGGATAGAACACAATCGGTACCGTTTTTAAAGTCTTCGGTTTGACCCGACCTGGAATCGATCTCAGATCTACCAGCACCAGAGCCGAAGGCGAAACCACTCGGCCACTGAGCTGGTCGTAGTAGCCTACTGAATGACAGAGAAAAGAAATCATACTGTTATAGTCGTCATTTTATTTACGTTGATTTTATTTAACTTGTGACCTGCCTCACTACATAATAACATTCAGCGTTTTTTGGTACAGACGCTGAAATTGATTACCATCGCACAACGCGTGTAATCAATTAAGCGTTCTGTACCACGTTCCTTAGTTGATTGTTTTGCGTTTCTTTCTTACTATATATTGCGTTGCTTTTATACACTGAATCAGTAAGTAACAAGAGGTAAATGGTTTTCTCACTTGGTTGGCTACTACTGTTATTATTGCTTATTTTATATTAAACGTCTGGAAATACAACACATACTAATCGAGTTTTTAACGCTAGACGCTTGGTTTGAAGAGTTTCCAAAGTTGATAGGAATGCCCAGAGCGACGCTTGCAATCATGATATACAAAAGCGCTGTGGTATGCAACATACAGTAATGTAGGCTACAACGCTAAGACGTAAAACTACGTGTCGTAAATGTTAAACTGCCAGTAGCAAGAATGCGCTCAACTTATTGGTGGCATTCCAAATCCCTAAAAAGCACACGAGTACTTGAAGAATTGCACAAAAACTTGAATTCCTAGCTAGCGTTTCAAATTTCTAATAAAGGACACATAGTTCTAAAGAAAAACTGCCGGGAATGAAAGGCCTTCAGGTTTCACAACAGTAATAAAACATAAAAACCACATAGGAAAAACCGCAGGACGCTACAAAACCCAATAGACCAGCACAAAGCAGCAACCCATAAAACACCCAAACAGCAAATCAATCGTTTTTACATTGATTTAATGTGTGCAAATGTTGATTTAATGTAAAAAGTGACTGATTTGTTTTATGGGCAAACTCAAACAATAAACACTCCTGATTGAACTTTGACAGAAAAAACTAAACAAACATATTTTTCAAAGCATGTCATTCGTTTATACAAGCCTCCAAGCTCCCGACGGGCATGGTCACCAAGAAGTTGTTGAATGAACTCCGAAACTACTGCCCCAGTAGGCTATGTTTTATTATAGTTTATCTATCATCTATTATAGAATAACTTATATTATCTATTATATTATAGAATCTATTATCATTATAGAATCTATTTGAATAAGCTTAACTGAGGATGATCTAGCTTCTAGCTGATCAAAATCGATTTTTTGCTATATATGATTGAACTAACTCGTGTGAAAATAAATTTCTTTGCATTGCATAAACCAATTACGACCAAATAAAGGATAAAGTTTCTACGTCGAGCTTTGAACTGGTCCAACGTTATGCATCCGAAGGAGTAGTTTTTGTACTTCCAGAACTCAAGATAACAACTTCATCCAACGAATAATTTCCTTCTTGAACAGCCTTTTTTTATTTGAAATAGAGAATTAACAGTCCATTTAACGTGACGATTAGCCACTACGAAGTTGTTATTCCCAGTCTGGAGAGTTTCTGACAAAAGCGATAATTTCCGAAGACAATCTTTTAAAAGCTCCAGATCCGTGGTTCTCAACCTTTTTGTCTTGGTGGACCCCTTTTGGTGCCTTCGAAGCGGTCGTGGACCCCTAAAAGTTGCTATTTAAAATTTTGGTATATTGGCATTGCGTCTTCTTATGGAATCATATGTTACATAAGTTTCGAAGCAACACACTTAGAGGAATTTGCTGAATTCGCAATTAACGTACTTGACGATTGATGAAATTATGTTATGAGCATTATACGTTAGAACACAGGATCAAACATCAGTAATTTATATGCTCATTTGATGTTTTTCTATAAAATTTATCAAAAGTTAATAGAATACTTGCGACCGTTACAAAGAATTTCTCCCTTTTTTATTTGTAATCAATATCGATTCGTTATAATCGCAGTCATTGCAAAACTGTGAGTGGAGATAAACTGCTGACTAACGTTTGCATTTCCAAGTTAATCATTGATCAACAATCAGCTGTCTCAACAGAGTTAAGTTGAACATAGCCTTATTAAAAGGTTTAAGTCATTTATATAATATTTTTAGTTAAGAAACTAAACCTTTGTGCTATGTCCTTTGCAATTTCAAACGAAGCACCGCAGTGCGTTGCGACTTACAATTTGAGAATCACTGTAGGCTAATACATAAACAAAGCACAAACAATTTTTAAATTTCGTAATTTATCAACCATGCTGAAAACTCGAAAACTTTCGTGGAGCCCCTGAAATCGCTTCACGGACCCCCGGTTAAGAACCACTGCTCTAGATCTTCTACGAATTCCTTGGTGGTCATTTTGATGCAGAGACTTCTGAACATGGCCCGATCTGTTTCTCTAATATTCTTCCTTTTCTGCGAGCTGTGAAGTTTTTATACAATGCTGAGAAAGTATTCCACAGAGCATTGATACCACAATGTGAGGACGCAACACAACGCACTCTGAAAATTGTTCCCACTTCCCTAAATTTTAAGGCACATGCAAGAGTCACATCCCACGCAGATATCTAGAATGTCAAAAGAGCCACAAAATTTGTTATGTCACTCTGTATTGCTCTATTTGCAAAAAACTTGATTTACTATAGGCCTACATGTAGATTGCATGAAAGAATTAAGCTAACTATACGGGACCCAATCACGGTAAATGGCGATTGCTACCAACTTATGTTGGTGTATTTTTGCAGTTCTGTTGTAAGAAAGCTGTTAAAGTGTTACCGGTACTTGTTCAGTCGATAAGTTGTTGTTCAGCCAAAAGAGCTGAAAAGTGGAACCTTAAACGAGCCCCTCCTGAGCCCCCCCCCTAAATCAAGATTTTTCATATTTCGGGGACAGAGCTCCCTCGAGCCCCCCAGGAATGCAACCCTGGTTAGCTCTTCACCTACTTGGAAAGCAGTACCGGTACACTTAAATACAACTGCAAATATGTTTCAGGGCTTTGTTTGCGTCATTACCTAAATGAAAGTAAGAGCATGATATTATGTAACAGATTTTTTGCTTTGGCTGCCCAGCGTGAGAATTTGATTTGGCCACCGGGAAAAAGCGGTCGCCAGAAAAGTAATTGAGCTTAGAGGCCTGCTTAAGTGCTTATATATGTTTTTTCTTTGTGGCTGAATCAATGCTCCTATCAAAACAACAAAAGAAATAATGAACATCAAGCCATGTACATTCAGTATAAGACAAAACTAATCATATCAAGATCACAAAACAACAAGCACGGTAATCTTTAAGACAAAGCCTTGATTGGTTACTCCTGGTAGTTTCGCATACTTGTATGTAGAGGTTCTTGACACAGGACCGGTTACCGAGATTGGCAGAGTGAAGTTTTTCGATTGTTGAAGTGTTGTTGCCGGAGAATTATTCCATTCACTAGGTGCCGCTGCATGGAATGCAATCCTGAAAATGCATTGCTCAAGCGCACACCCCGAAAGTCGAACTCGCGCTGGGTGATCTTGAGCCAGGCACGTAACCACTGAGCTAACGGAGCGAATATATGATCAGATGATCTTCAAGGTGGCCTGTAAACGTTGGGTTACTTGTTGTTTGCAGCTAGGTTTTAGAGAATCAATGAACTCACCCAACTGTGGTCTAAGATATTGACTGCTGTTGCCTGACAGTGTAATTATCGTATTGTATTAATATTCACCCTCAGAACTGGTAGCCACTTTAACAAGTCGAAATTCTGCCACTAAACTTGACTAGAATGAAACAGCCAACCAATTATAAGCTACGGTTTAAGTGACGTAAAAAATGGCGAAAAGAAGATGACAGAAAGCAAATTAAGTGATGGAATTTTTGTCAGCTGGTTGGCTTAGGGGTTAGGGCTAGAAAGTAGTCATTTCATTGACGCGGGTTCGATTCCCACCACTGCTATTGCTCTTTTTCTTCTGTAATTACCAAATAAAGTTCAAAACAAGCATTAACTCTCTGGATGAGTGCTAGAAGGGTCACAATTGGACGGTAGCCTCTTATAACATGTTCTGATTGGTTGGCGGTTGCACTGTAGTCATTCGCAGTGGCAGAATTTCGACTTGTTAAAGTGGCTACCCTCAGAACTCAATAGTTTACTGGCCAAAGCAGTGTTTCAAACGCATTTCCATTAAAATTTTACCATGGCCAACAAAGCAGAGATTTTGACAGCTCATTGGTGATGAAAATCCAATATCAACAACATTTGTCTGCCCCGTTAGTTTAGTGGTTACGCTCCCGACTCAAGATCAAACGACTCTAGTTCAGCTATTGGGGTATGCGTTTGAGCAACACATTTCAGGTCAACTCTCCATTTAGTGTCACCTAGCGAATTGAATAATTCCCTGGCAACAACTAATAGAAACTCCACTCTGTCAATCTCTGACCGAGCTTGCGTCAGTGCTTGAAAGCCTCCACAAGTATGCGAAACTGCCAGAATTACACTCTCAAAAAAGCTTTCCCAGTCCGAAGATAAAGATCAAATCAATCAATCATCACCAAGTTCCTTAGGGTAGGAGGCAATGAAGCGCCAAGTTTCTCAGTGGTGAGATTTTTCTATTGCTGTTTTGCAATCAAGTCCCGACCATTCTTTGATATCGCTAGTCCAAATTCTTGGTAGTCTGCCCTTATTTTGTTTTTCATTCAATTTTTCCTTTTAGTACAGTATTTGTCTTTGAATACAATTACAGTATTATGAACAATATATGGCCATAATATTTCAATTTTTTTGTTTTAATTGTTATAGAATTTCCGTGTTGGTTTGTATTCTAAATAGTATAATACATTTTTGTTTGTGATTTTATCCTTCCATGAAATTTAAGCATTCTATATATCCACATTTCAAAGTCTTTATACCATTTGTGATGACAATGTGCTGCATGTTTCTGCATTTTAGAGTTATAGAGTCTACATATAGGATCCATGTGCGCATTTGCAATCATGGACGTAATTTTATCTACTTTACAATTTTGAAATTGAAAATAATTTGAAAAAAAATGTAACAGTTTATTTATCAATTATGTTGTAATAACTTCTGTAAGTTTTATCTTTGCTAACTATGTGACTAAGGTTTTCAAATTACGTTTTTAGAAAAAACTCCGTCTTTCATAAAAAATAAAAAGAGCATTCTGACTTTCAAGCCGCATAAAAATAAATCTGTTAACAAGTCAGAACAAGAGTTCAGAAATGCTTTTATCAGCATCGGGGTGTTGTTCAAGGTTGCCAGATTTTTTTTTGAAATTTCCAGAACGATTGTTATAAAAAAAAACTAGCTCAAAAATAGCCCAATCTCTTTATACAGTAATAAAAATAGTCTAACAAATTAAACATTTGTTGATTTGCACAAATTTCGAATTCAAAATGACAGCTCAGTTGGTCAAGCGCTTAACTTCACACGCAAAGAATCTGCAAGATCATACAGCACCGGTTCAACAGGGGTATGCGCTTGAGCAATGCATGTGAAGGCCTGCTCTCCATTCAGTGGTACCAAGTGGATGGAATAATTTACAGACAACACTTCAACCAGTGGCGTAGCCAAGGGGGAGGGGGGGTTTGGGTGTTACAACTCCTCCCCTTGGCACGCCTATGACGTCACGATATTGAGATTGATGCTTTGTCTAAAAAAAAATGCCTAATTTTATACAAAACTGCATCAAAAGAGCGAGTTTTGCCAATACCAAACATTCAAACATCTCAGCCAGGAATTAGCAACAAGAAAACATAGAGACTTAGCTTTATTTCCGAAAAATGCTGAAGAAAACATGATCTTATCCTTTTGCTATGCCACCGGACAGCACCATTTTACAGGAATATTCATACCCACATTTGTGTTGAAAATGCTTTCAGAATGCACCAAATTCAAAGTAATTTTTCAAAATTTTCTGGGGGAGGTCCCCCAGACCCCCGCCGCTGGGTCGTCAAAACCCCCCCTTTCAAAATTCATGGCTACGCTACTGACTTCAACAACAATCGAAAACTTCATTTTGTCAATCTCGGTGAAACGCCCGTCTGTAACATGTCAATAGTTCATAGCCTCTGCAAGTACGGTACTGTATGCAAAACTTCCAGGATCACGCTCTTAAAGAAGTTTGCCAAGTCTAGGATGAAGATTCAATCAATCAACCAGTGAACTTCAAACCTTAGGTCTACACTCTACAGCCTGTAATCATTAGCAAGTTCATCATGTTATGCGTAGCGTATCAACCTTGATATTCATCATATTGAAGTTATATTTCCAACAAAAACCAGTCATAGTCATTGAAAATATTTACTAAAATGCAATTAATATTCTAACTTTGTAAAAATTGCTGTACTGAACTCACTTGTCTTGCCCTTTACGGTACCTTCGACAAAACGTCTAGGCCTATGGTTACTCAAAGCTTATTTAGTTAAAACTACACAAAGCTTATTTAGTTAAAACTACACTATCCTAAACAAATGCAAAAGAAAAGTAGGGTAAAAATTTTGAATTTGTGAAACTTGTTTAACAATACATTAACATTTTGTGTAGCCTATTTTACAAAAAACTATTATTAGAGCAGGCCTTGAAATTCGTTTTTGTTGACGGTGGACAAACGTGTCCAGTCCGAGCAGCTATCTCGGCGGACACGCCACACCAGTGACCAGTCATGCTTAATCACTTTATCTTGATAAATCTTCGCCATTTGAGAACTATAGCCATGTGCGCTTGAAGAGTCAAAGCGCCCTGTTAGCGTTGGTTAAATCCGCTGCATAAATGATTAACCAACATCGAACGAGGTTCATAGGCGTAGCCAGGGGGGGGCGAAAGGGGCCATGGCCCCCCCCAAATTTTCGAAGTTTGGATTCCGAAGTTGAGCCCTTTGTTGAAAATATAATAAAATTTGCAGAAATTTATAACGTTTTCCAAGACATCTGGCTATTAACACCCCAAGGACTTGTTTTAGACACACAGAAAGACACCAATAAACTTTGCAAATCGTAAATCACGCAAAATTTTCTGGATTTAAGTTTCTTTTAACTAATTTGTGGAAGCAATTTCAGAATGGCTTACTCTGTTGGGTTTTTCTGTAGCTGAGTTTTCGGTGTTCTCTAGTTTTAGCCGCAGATTTTGACCGTTCGTGTGTAAGAGCTACCTTTAATAAGTTAATAGCTGTTTATCTGCTAATAAATTTCATACAAATATTACCCTAAAAGTGTTTCCAGAAAGCGCTATAATCCATTTATTTAAGTGTAATTTTGCAAAAATTTTCCGGGGGAGCATGCCCCCGGACCCCCTAGAATACGCGTGCCTTCGGCACGCTCTAACCCCCACCAGTTTCATTGTTTCCCCTTGCTCAAGCCACCAGGATACGCCACTGCACATCAGGTGGCGATGTCTTAAATCAAACACTTTGTCGTTCTCTTCAATTCATCAAATATTTGGCCCCCCCCAAATTTTTTTCCTGGCTACGCCACTGACGAGGTTGTGTGGCTTCTTACGTCACAATGCTCTGGGCAGAAGTCAAAAAACTTCTACACTGAACGCTACTGTTTTCTTCTGTGCAAAGCTTCACTAGGCCTTTTTTAGGTTTATATTTGCGTGTCATGAAAGCGAAAGTGACGAAAAGAATAAACAAAACATTAGAAAAAGCACAATTAGTTTTTGCCCTCTCCGTGATGCGGTCGCCTCTCCAAAATAGTATCAGTATTCCTGGGCCTTTTTCTTTCTTACTTTAATACCAAAACTTAACAAATTTTGCGGCATCTTGCTGTAATAGCCTATTCGTATATAATCTAATTTTGTAACCAACCTTGCCTTATCAATATTACTCGGAGATCAAAGCCAGACATTGTGGTGAAGGACTTGAATAAGTTGTGCCTTGCGCGTGATTAGTGTAGAAGTGCCAGTATTCCCATCGATTCTTAGCAAAAAATTCTCTTTTGTTATACGCTGATTCAATGTCACCAATCGTTGATGCAAAGTAATAATCGAAAGTTTTCCTGCTTGGATGAAAGCTAAGGGATACAGTATTACCATTTTCTAGAAACGCGCTAGAATGCGGGGGAAATTATATTCTCGCAACAATAATTGTTCATGCTATGCAATAGCGATTTGTATCGCTAGTTCTTGTGTTAATTCTCGGCGGACAAATGTGACCGATCTAGATGGTACTTCCGCGCAGGCCCGTAACTAGCTTGGAGCACTAGGGGGGGCAATAAGTATTCTAGAGGGGGCCCAACTTTTACCTTTCGTATCATGTACGAAAACGACGTTTGTAGGTCTACACAATGTGGGTATATTTACGCCAAACATTAATCGTAATAGAGCGTTTACATTAGCATAGCCATAGATTATCATAGAAACAGCAGCGTGAACTGGCATAGAGTCAATTACATGCTGTAACTTAAACAGTTATAATGACAACAGCACAGAAATTGAGAAGCAAAATCATTTTTAAAACATCCGACCATCAACTAGTGATAAAATGGTTAAAAATTGGCATAGAAACCGCAGCGAAATTTTTGATTTTGTAGTTGATTCTTTTGTTAGTTAATCCATTGCCTTTCATGGACTTCGAGTTTGTTTTAGTTTATTAACATTTTCCTCTAATGCACTACATAAATCACACAAAATATACTAGGCCTATACATAGAAAAAAGGCGTTGAACTATGATCAAATAGGGCTGCAGCCGCTGCACCTGTCACTCATCGTTTTGTGAATAAAATTGTACAATACATCTCGTTTTTTCTAGAGCAGAATCAACAATCATCTCTTCAAGATCAATCCTTTAATGATAATAGTGAGAATCTATTTCACACCATCAGTGAAATGTATCCTTCCTCGCCATAGATAGGCTAGGTTAGGTTCTACCTTAACAGAAGAAGGCGTGGATGGACTTCACTAAATCTATTAACAAAAACGTCCAGGTCTATTTTCTCGGTCATTTCCTTTTCAAACGCCAAAAGAACCAAATTCGCCTGGAACAAAGACCTGCGTGTAGGCTTGTCTATCCGAGGTAAGACCGAGAAGCCACTCTCACAAACCGCACTACTGGACCCGAATGATGCCACAGTATAGCGGCAAGCTTATATCCATTCAGGAATGCCAGTCGTTCATTGTAGGCTACTACAGTTCTTTCAGTAGGATACTATATTGGAATCATGGTGTTCTGGAACTTCCACATGGTCATGTCGGAACTATTTTGTGACTTGGAATTCCGCCTTTGATGGAATATCTATCTTCAGTTTTGTATATAGTAGAATGAGCGATTCACGGTCCAAGAAGTTTTCATTTCTCTTGAAAGGTCACGAACAGATGTGTAAAACCATGAATTGTCTTCCAATCGGAGTTTCAAACTGCAAGTATAGAAGCATATACCTAGAACGCAAATGCCAAGGTGGTTGTCCGGTACTTTAATAACACTTAGTGGCAGTCAACTGCACAGTATTCTGGAGACTGATCGGCTATCACGCTGCTTAGCTCAGCTGAAAACTGGTGTAGGCCTACTCATGCCCACCTGGAGATGCGGCCTGATTTGTCACATTTTGATTCAGGGCCGTAGCCAGACCGCAGAGCAAGGGGGGGCCAACTTTTCGTTAGGGGGGGCCGAAAAAATTTGAATGATTTTGGCATTTTAACCTCTTAAACACCGGTATCCACAAAAATTGCAATATGTCAGTTTAGTGTTAAGACCAGTAGCGTAGCCAGGAATTTTGAAAGGAGAGGTTTTGACGACCGGCGGGCGAAGCCCGACGGCGTGTTCGCCTAAGACGACACCCAGCGACGGGGGGTCTGGGGGCCTCCCCCAGAAAATATTGAAAAATTACTTTGAATTTAGTGCATTCTGAGAGCATTTTCAACAAAATTGTGGGTATGAATATTCCTGTAAAATGGTGCTGTCAGGTGGCATAGCAAAAGGATAAGATCATGTTTTCTTCAGCATTTTTCGGAAATAAAGCTAAGTCTCTATGTTTTCTTGTTGCTAATTCCTGGTTGAGATGTTTGAATGTTAAGTATTGGCACAACTCGCTCTTTTAATGCAGTTTTGTTTAAAATTAGGCAAATTTTTTTAGACTGAAAGCATCATGCTCAAGCATAAAGAGACTGAAAGCATCATTCTCAATATCGTGACGTCACACGCGTGCCATAGGGGGGGGTTGTAACCCCCCCCTTTGGCTACGCCACTGGTTAAGACCAACACTGGTCTCTTATCACGGCAACCATATTACAATGACCAACATAACAAAGCAATTGTTGACTTGTTGTATAAATAGCGGTACTTGTTACGAGCAAAAACTTTAACTGGCTCGAAGAAGCTAGTGCCGAGGATTTTGATATATATGATTACATTCCGCCTATACAACCGTGAGCTAGTCTATTGCAATTGCATTCGCGAATGTTTGGATGCAAGCCGTTTCACAAACAAGTCTAAATCGATAGATTTCGATCCAGAATGTTCAAAGGCCATAAGCACTAAGTTTGCCTGTCTTGGTTGTAACATGCTCCGTCTAGTGGGAGCGTCAGCCCTTGTTAACACTGAGAATCCACACTCACAAACGGCAGTGCTAGATTCAAATGTAGCAATATCTGCTGCAAGGTTGAACACTTCACAGATCAGAAAACTAGAAACAAAATTTATTTACACTGATTGGATTGAAGAAAAAAAATAAACACTGCTTAACTGCACAAATTTGGTTTGTCACTGCACAGATTGGTTATCACTGACCCTTAGAATTAAGTATGGTAAGTAATGGGTATGAATTAAGTATGGTAAGTATTTAAGAATGGTAAGAATTAAGTATAGCCTAATTTGTACCGGTTTGTAGGCCTGCTGGAAATCCATTCCCTCTTTGTTAGGTTATTATTCTTTCCCAAAACATTTTTATTTTACACAGTTTCTGACAATTTTTTTACCAACCTAACACGTGTTGGCCTTGGTTGAATTGAACCTGTTGAGGTTGCCAAAGGAGGAGTTAGGGGGGGGGGGGGGCGAAATTGTTTAATCATCATAGCTGTTAACTAAACAAAACAATTGTAGTTAATTGGGCCAGTTGGAGCTGTGCAACGGGAAAATGGGCAAAAATCATTATAATTGCAGCTGTTGCTCAAGAATGTTGGGATTTTGCCAGGGGGGGTGAAATTTTTTTAAGGGGGGGGCGAGGCCCTCCCTGGCCCCCGGCTGGCTACGGGCCTGTTTTGATTACAGCTACTGCTAGTGTTTGACTGACATTTTTTTAAATGTTTTTACTTTTTGCGGTCTCCTAATGACATAAAACTTTTTTGTTGCCTTGGAGAAGCAATAGCAAATGAGAAAAAGTAAGTTGAAAAACGCAAAATCAGACTGTTATTGAAAATTAACAGTCTGACTAAAATCTTCGAAATCAAATTTTCTTTGTTTTTTAACATGTGAGGATGTTAAAACCTATTGTGTCATCTGGGGAAAAGAATAAAGAAAGCCTAAAAATCTAATTTTTAGAAAAATTTATTTAAACGTTCGCCTAAAGTTAGTAAAACCTGGAAATTTCTGCAAAATGTGACAAATCAGGCCGTATCTTTAGGTGGCCATGGCCTACTCTGGATCTTACCAGCAATAAATCTCGAGTCTGTCTGTTTAACACAAATGTTTACAATTAAACAACACAAAAAAATTGGGTATAAAACTGAAAAGTTAGCGAACAGAGTTAATTAACATCAGTTTTTTCAGGGGGGAGGGAGAGGGGGCGAACATTATTGCAGGGGGGGCTTCGCTCCCCCCCCCCCCCGCCCCCCCTAGTTACGGGCCTGCTTTCGCGGACATCACATGCTGTGACGGCGGACATTTCTGCCGTGACTTCGTGTGCAAAGAAGCTTTAAATTCAAGCAGCACTGGTTCGACTCTCGGGGGTTGCGCTTGAGCAACGCATTCTAAGGACTATACTCTCCATTTAGCGCAGGGGTTCTTAAACTTTTTTTAACGCGGACCCCCTTTGTGGCCTAGTCGGAGAAACTTTTTTGATCAGCATGAGTTGGACATAACGCAATAAAATTAAAATGAATTAGTAACAAAATTTATGTTTTATTAAATTTAAGAAACAGCGAATGCAGATTGTTTTGCAATATCTTCTATTTAACTTCATTCATGTGATGGATGCTGCCGTTAGTTGTCAACAAGAACATGAAATTGTGGCATCGTCTTTGATAGGGCAACAAACACGCATGTAATCCTTTGCATCCAACTGGTTTCGACTCTTTGTTTTGATAGTTACCAACGTTTAAAATCCTGACTCACATAAATATGTAGTCACAAAAGGGATTATAGCAGCATGGTTCTTTTTGCCAAAAAAGGATATGCTTGCGTCAACGAACTCCAAAAATCGCCAATACTTTTCGAATTGAAGGACATTCTTAATGATTCCATTGCCCTTAATTCAATGAACTCATCGTTTGCAAGTTCCTCGCCACCGATAGATTCCAGTTCAACGAGAAAAGGGTAACGTATCCAGGGCCGGATTTAGCCTAAGCGCTGCCCTAGGTAGATACGAAAAGTGCCGTCCCCAAAAAAAATTTTTCGATGGTGCGCTACGATTTATAGTTTCAATTCCTTACAAAAAAGTGATTTGCACTGTTTATTTGAATACATCAATGAATGTCATTGTAGGCTATAATGAACTAATTGTTTAAAATCGCTTCCGGTGGGCTTTTTCTCTTGCAAACAAATCAACAATTTCTTCAAAGTCTGTAGAAACAAGTAAAGATGAGTTAATTCTCAAAAATGTGAGATCATTCGTTGTTTACATACTTTAAGCATCAAGACAAGTACGGTAGCCTACACAAAATAGCCTGCAACTTTTCCATCAACCTAACATTGACTAAAAACATTTTTTCTAGGCTCCTTTAAATTCAATAACAGTGAAACAAACCGAACAAAGATTAATAAAAATTGCACAGACAAACTCTAGTCCTCCATACTAAGCGAGACAGATAAATAAAAGAAGCGCTAAGCAGCACGTATTGTTGAAAACCAATCAAGCGTGAAGTACTCTAGGGGTGATGACTTGCCATACATGACTTGCCGCACTGTTTATAAATGTGTCTGTGTGTGATGTGATAACATATTTATTAATTCCTATATATCTGTTGTGAACTATTATATTCACGTACAGTATTATCAATGTAATATACTTGTATATTTTGCCGCCCCAATAATTTGCCGCCCTAGGCAACTGCCTACTGCTAAATCCGGCCCTGAACGTATCCATGCTGTATTTTCAATATCCTAGCGGTTAAGCAGTAACCTCTGAAAGAGTTTTGCAGTGCTTCCAAATGTCTGCACATGTCCGTGTGCAGACAAGATGGTAGAGCATTACAAACTGCAGTTCCATTTTGAAGCATCAATTCTTCCAACGTTGAGAAATTAAAATAGTTGTTAGTCTCTTTTTCCACAGAGATAACATGTCCTGAAAAGCTTTAAATTTTTCAGAAGCGTTCATAGTTGTAACGGTAGGGCCTTGAATAGAAGGATTTACCTCATTCATATGAGTAAAAACATCCGCCAAGTAGGCTAACCCTTGAATAAACCCATCACTGTCAAACTGCTTTGAGAGTTCAATATTTTTGTCTCTTAGAAAAAAAGAAGTTCAAATAAGCGCTTCAAAACTTGTCCCCTTGACAGCCAGCGAACTTCTGTATGATAGAAGAGACCTTCATGTTCCGCTCCCATTTCTTGACATAACCTCTAGTCTTGATGGTTCAAAGCACGAGCTCTGATAAAATTAACGATTTTCACACTACTAGACAAAATTTCTTTCAAATTTGTTGGGAAAGTTTTCGAAGCTAATGCATGGCGATGTAAAAAGCAATGAAAAACGATGACCTGAGGAAAATCATCAGCGTTGTTTAAACTTAATATAAGTTAACGTGGAAACACCACATAGAACAAGTCTGTGGGAAAGTTGCAAAGGGTTCTTGGGCACTATTAAAACTGAGAGATTATGTGAATTCAGACACATTGACAACCGTTTATTATACTTTAATTTACTCCCACCTTCAATATTGCATTACTAGCTGGGGTAAAGCTTGCAACAAAGTTCTAGATCCTCTCAGAAAAATGCAAAAAAGAATAATAAGAATAATCACAAAAAGCGATTATAGAGCCCATACCAGTCCATTATTTTTTAAAATGAATATCTTAAAGCTGGAAGACATATGTACACTAGAAGTAAAAAAACACATGTTCAGAGTCTGCATGAACTTGTACCCTTCTGCCTACTGTGCATTGTTCACAAGTTCTTCACTCATCCACAACCATAACACTAGATATCAAGCAAACAATAATTATTTTGTTAAACGCACTAATACAGAATTTGGCAAAAAATCCATACAAGTATTTGGACCAGTGGTGTGGTCAGAGGTTCCAAGCAATCTCAAAAAGTTATCTTTTTATGATTTCAAAAAACATAGCAAAGCATCAGCTTTGCAAAGTTATGATACTTGATAAGTGGGTCTTCATTTGGCCTAAGCTCTTATATTCAACAATGTCTATTGTCATGGTGTCCAGTGTCCACTGATTTTCATGATTTCTTTTCGTTGGAAAATCTAGTATACAATTCTATGAAGTTGACAATTAATTGTAAGCTACTAATCGAAGTATTAGTCTTGTTTGTGTTTTTTTTTTTGATTGTAACCAATTTGGTTAAATTGTTGATTAGTTTCATAACTCAAATTATTCTTTCCAGGGTGGCAACTGACTAGTTGACCGTATGGTCGTTTCGTTGTCTCCCTATCAATAACAAAACCTAAACATTGTATATATGTATTATTGTTTTATGTCACTTTTGTGTTTTGTTTTTTGATAAATAAACGATTGATTGATTGATTAATCTCTTTTCTTTTGAAAAAATTATTTCATTTTTGAAATTATACACTAAGATTTCCATTGGGCCTTCAATCTTTCATGGACCCCTTAAAACTAGTCCGCGTACCCCTTGGGGGTCCACGGACCCCAGTTTAAGAACCCCTGAGCAGGGCCGGATTTAGCAGTAGGCAGTTGCCTAGGGCGGCAAATTATTGGGGGCGGCAAAATATACGAATATATTACATTGATAATACTGTACGTGAATATAATAATTCAAAACAGATATATAGGAATTAATTAATATGTTATCACATCACACACAGACACATTTATAAACAGTGCGGCAAGTCATGTATGGCAAGTCATCGCCCCTAGAGTACTTCACGCTTGATTGGTTTTCAACAATATGTGCTGCTTAGCGCTTCTTTTATTTATCTGTCTCGCTTAGTATATATGGAGGACTAGGCTTTGTCTGTGCAAATTTTATAAATCTTTGTTCGGTTTGTTTCACTGTTAGGCTAGTAAACTTAAAGGAGCCTAGAAAAAAATGTTTTTAGTCAATGCTAGGTTCATGGAAAAGTTGCAGGCTATTTTGTGTACTTGCCTTGATGCTTAAAGTATGTAAACAATGAATGATCTCACATTTTTGAGGATTAACTCATGTTTCTACAGACTTTGAAGAAATTATTGATTTGTTTGCAAGAGAAAAAGCCCGCCGGAAGCGATTTTAAACAATTAGTTCATTATACAATGACATTCATTGATGTACCGGATTCAAATAAAGAGTGCAAATAACTTTTTTGTAAGGAATTGAAAATATAAATCGTAGCGCACCATCGAAACTTTTTTTTTAGTGGGCGGCACTTTTCGTATCTACCTAGGGCAGCGCTTAGGCTAAATCCGGCCCTGCCCTTGAGCGGTATCTAATGGATGGAATAATTTCCCGCAACAACACTTCAACAATCGGAAAACTTCACTATGTCAATCTCGGTAACCGGCCTTTCGTCAAAAGCCTTTACAAGTATGCGAAACTACAAGGGCTATTATCACGGTTTCAATTTTAATTCACGTACTTAGCATATCTAACACTGCCTGCTGGCCTCTGCAGCTTAACTGCCAGGCTAATCTAGTTTTCACACATAAAAACCTCTAATTCTCTGAATAAAACTGAAGCGGTTAGTTTAAATTTGTTGTTATTAAGCATATTTAGCTTCCTGAATAATAACGCACTCCCAAAAGTCAAAAGAACTTTGCGTGACAGCTAAAAACCTCGCTTGAACCATCCGCCTCCAGTTTTCGCGCGGTGTCCTGGCCTGTTATGGAGATCGTCTTTTACTGCTTGTTTTTTTACGGATCGTTTTATTAGGCGGATCTCACAAATCATTCCGCAAGAATGACAGTGAGGTTTGGACACATTTTGAAATTGAAACAGTAAACACAAAATGCACTCTTGTAATTTTAACACACACAACAATACTACCAAATTATTACACACTTAACTAAGTTAAGAGTATAAAAATGTTTTTCTAATATAACAAAAAAGTAGGTAACTGGTTAAGTTTACAAATGCAATTTTCAGAAATCCTTGAAAAAAAAATGATGACAAATACGCAAATAGATTTTACTATATCATTTTCCATTTCATAGCTTGTTTTCGAGTGTTGATGTTTATTTTGCGTGTTGTTAATGCCAACAATGTTCGTGTTAATGATCCGCCCGGTAGCTCAGTTGGTTAGCGCGTGACTTCACGAACGAAGAAGCTTCAAGATCAAGCGGCGCTGGTTCGAGTATCGGGGGTGTGCGTTTGAGAAACGCATTCTAAGGACTGCTCTTTATTCAGCGGTAACTTATGGATGGAATAATTCCCCGGCAGCAAGACTTCAACACAAGAGGAAACTTCACTCTGTCGATCTCGGTAACCGCCCTGCGTCAAAAGCCTCTACAAGTACGCGAAGCAACTAAAAATAACCTATCAAGGCTTTGTTAGTCTAAGAATAAAAATTCAAAAAAACAAACCAAGATCGATACCAAACAAGGAGCCCAAAAAACCGCCACCCGCCAAAGTAAAAAATAAAACGCCAGCCAAAGTCAAAGAGAGCCCGATTTGACCAAGATGACAATTGACAACTCTGGTTCAAGGTGAAATTTTATTTTTATGCTCAAGTGTTTCCATCAAAAACATCTGAAACGTTTCTTCTACCTTAAATTGGAAAGCAGCGGATAGCAGAAGTACGACAGAACATGTAGCACCTCTCCGCTAAGTTGGGAAAAACTTAAAGTTGACATTCTTATCAAAAATGTAGCACCGCTACCACAAAAGTAGCGCGTTACTGCCCACTTCTGCTGGATACACTACACAGTTATCTCCAAATACGGCATTTGACTTGATCACAATTTCAGCGTGATTTATCACATTAATTCATGATTTGTAGAGCACACCGCTTGCATGTCAAGACTGAATGCTCACCAAGCAGATGCGTACGAAGTCGAGTTTTCTGGACTCCTCCTCCACTCTGCGACTCTAAATCCACTCTCGCTTCAAATATTTTGGAAATATTGACTCCAATTCGACTGCAAACGCAAAACATAAGTCACACTCCAATTTTTTTTGCAGCATTTTACGTATTACACTTTCAGCGTTTCTCAACTGGGGGTCCGTAAAAGTTTTCAAATTTGTATCATGATTAATAAATTACAACATTTAAAAACAAATACACGACTTTATGCGGCGGGCCAAATGACGCATTCCCTCGACCGCAAGGCAGAAATGACGCAAGACCCAAATGATGCAAGACATGAATGGCGCATGCCCTGAATGACGCAAGGCCCGAATGCCGCAATGCATGAATGACGCGAGATTTGATTATTTTATATTGCCATGAAAGCAATTTTCATTTTCTTCCTAAAGATAAATCTAAAAATTGTCCTTTTCCACTTAACAAAATAAAGAAGCTGTCACTAATTCATTTGTTACTTTTCAATTTTAATGGATACGTCTGCAGGAAATTTACAAATCAGAAACGTTTGGCGAACTCGAAGTGTAGTCTAAGTTAATCTCGTTAGTCCAGTGTTTCTCAACCTTTTGTGGTTCACGACCCCTTTTAGGTGTTTAATACAGCCTGCGACCCCCTTCCTGCTCTCTTTTCTATAAATAAGCTATAAAAATTAGCACAAAAATACATTTTAATAAAATTTAATGTCAAAGAACTGTTGAATGTCCCAATTTTAATGTTTGGCGTTTCAAACCGGCCACATGGCGTTGAAAAAATTCTAAATGCTTGCTGATGTGATTGGAATGCTTTGTTTCTAAATGCCGTTTTAACTTGGATGGTTTCATAAATTCAGCACTGAGAACTACATTGCACATTTGCACAAAACACACTGTTGACTTGAAATACGTTTACTCCTGACTCACTAAACGCAACTGCACAATCTGATTTAGACAAATGTTTTTAACAACTTTGTTCTTCACTATTACTGCAATTTTCTTCACTTCGCCGACCAAGGTTTTTCGACAACTAACGTTTTGAGACTGTTAAACAGGCTGACTCAGTTCATTCGTTCTACTTGGATGATAAATTGGCCTACAATCGAGCTACGCGTTCTCTTTCGTAACAGTGCAACCAATTAGTCACTTTCTACAACATTACTGTATACAAAGTGATTGCTGCAAAGATTTTTCATTTTTCCGGAATTTTTGCGACCCTCATGACATGACCTTCGCGACCCCCAGGTTGAGAAACTAACGGTTAGTCGTTCCTTGCTGCTTCAGGAACCATAAAGGTCAGTTACTCTACTTTGTTTTCGAAAACCAATTGTATCGAAATCCCACAATGGCATTAGCTTGGCATCTGTTTATTTAGACTTTAGGAAATTATTCAGGCTAGTGCAGTGGCGTAGCACTCGTAGCAGCCAGTGGCGTAGCTAGGGAATGTGCCGCCCGGGGAGGATTCAGATTTTGCCGCCCCCTCAAGAAAAATCATGTGAAAATGAAATGCGTTTTTTATCAGATTATAATTAAAATCAAAAATCGTAGTCTGAAAGTGCCGCCCTCCTGCCCCCCTAGCTACGCCACTGGTAGCAGCCTTCAAATTTGGTATCGGCAATTGCCGAGATAAATGCCGAAGTAATCGAATAAAATATGAGAACAAATAAATGGCCGATTTTCACTTTGTGCGCAACACGAAAAAAAATCTTAGGCACAGACAAAAATGAAAACATAGGCTACTGTAATGCGCAATTAGACCATGACTCTTAATTTTTTTTTAATTCGGCAAACGGGTGTTGAAAACTAATTATTGAAACTGAAAGTAGACTATAGCTCCTGCAATACAGTCACGAAGATGAATTATTGTGCATTCAACTTGACAGTAGGCCTACGGCAGTAGGTGGTTCGCCTGGGTCGACAGTAGCCTAGTTTTTCTTTTGTCGTACGGATTTGCAAATTCTGGTGCTTGATTAGAGTTGAAAGGGCTGACTGGAAAACACATGGGGTGCAAAAGTCTTCAAAAATGAAACGTATCACCTTACCTCTTTAAATTTGAATGGCGGATTGGCTCAAAGACGAACTTTTTCTGCTGACAATGAGAGAGAGAAACAATGAAGATTTTACATCCAAATGGTTTGAATTTCTTTGGACTACTAGGTATAAATGTTTTCTTTTTCTGAGAAAATTTTTATTTTCACTTATATAAATAGGTTTCAACTGACTGATCTCACACCAAATCTCTTTAAATACCAACCATTAATTTAAAGTTTAAAATGTTAGCCTGGTGCTGTTGCTGCTGTAGCCTAGCTAGATCGCCGTAGCTTATGGTTACGATATTGTTTTTAATCTAAATGAAGTGTTGCCAGATTAAAAATAATTGTTTAGAGTTTGTGAAATAATAGAACAAGTACTTTTTAGAAACTTTAATATAATTCAGTTGATTTCAATACGGTACACTAAAAGATTTGAGCTAAATTACAATTTATTAAGAATACTTAATTCTATTAGTTCCACAAACACAAAAATATTTTGGACAAATAAATAAAATATTGCAAATGGACTCTTTACTCTGGCTTCTCCACACAGCATAAATCTTTCGCCTTTTACTAAAGATTTCCGTGGGAAGGAGCACTACAATGAGTCTTAACTTATTTTTCGACCTTGCTTTGGCAAGGCTATTTTATTGATGTTGTAGAAATTTGTTCGTCATGCCATGACAAACTTCTTTCTATTTTTAACTTTTAACCCTGTCTTAGTACGAGCTGTTTTCGTACGCGGAAAGTACGTCACGGGCTATCTTAGCCCCGTGCTGATTAATAACGGGAGCTATGAAAATCACAGAGCCAAAATATTCTACGAGCTACAAAGCCATGTGTATTGAGCCTTGTGAATTACAAAGCCTACTTTATTGAGATAAAGTGTTTGAGATGAAAAAACGTCAGAAAGTAGGTTTTTATTCTAATTTCCCAAAAACAGCTTCAAAATTGAAATTTTTAAATTATAACACAGGGTAATGCTAAACTAACCAAAAAAATACTTTTGCTCATAAATATAAGGTATTTTTGGGCGTTTTTACATTTCAAATTTATTGCACTAACATTAACATAGGCCTATATAAACTAGCTTTGCACAAAAATGTCTAGCCACCTGAGACGAAATATTGTGAAGGACAGGAAGGTAAAAAAATGATTAGTTTAGTTTTAGAAAATTCGCAAAGAATAAAAACTAAAGTCAAGAAATTTCACATTTCTAGCATATTTCCTTCTGTGAAATATTTCACTACTAGAGTGGGGGTCTTCATAAAACCCCGTGTCGCTACAGATAGGGTTAAATGTGTCTCACCTCACCCACTAAAGCAGGGGTGGGGAACCTTTTTAGTATTGCGGGCCACATAAAATGAGAAATAACACAGGCGGGCCACTAAAAATTTCGAAATTTTATTTACAGATAAAAAATGCAGCGAAGTAGACAATGATTTATTTCACTTTCACAGCTAGTGGGATGGCTGAAAGTTTTTATTTTTGGTGAGTCGTGTGATGTCTGCGGACACGGAAGATGTTGCAACTTTTAACTGCATCACGTTTTTATCAGTCAGTCTGGAGCGAAGTCGAATTTTTGTTAGATTCAATTTGGAAAAAAAAATTGCTCACGACAGTAGGTGCTTCCAAACAGAGACACATATTTCAAAGCATGTTTCCGCATGACTGAAAAATCATCAGCATTTAGGCTATGTAGCGTTGATAAAAGTTGAGCAGTGGAATGTTTTGGTAAACTTACATCGCTTTCAACGTACCGTCACTCTGGAGCTCTACTATTTCATGTTGGAAGTTACTAGGAATATCAGTTGCAACCACATTACAAGGAGAGGCAAAAATATCTAACTTCATTTCTTTACTCTTTATGTCCAACAATCTTGCTTTAAGTCTCTTTTGTTGACTCTGGTGACATATCACACTCTTCCAATCTGCCTTGAGCCAGCATGGAAGCAGTACGGCTCATAAAATCACATGGAACCCTGTCAAGTAACCCATGTTGATGCGTAATCTGCTGCAAGCGGAGATAGCGAATAATTATTAAGTCTCTTTTGAGCTGTTGTTCCAATATACTTTGGGTAAAGAAATTTTGACGCGGGCCACATGGAAAAGTCACGCGGGCCGCATTCGGCCCGCGGGCCGCAGGTTCCCCACCCCTGCACTAAAGCCTCACCCAAGAACCTAGAATGGTTTTGGGTGAGGCAGTAGTGGAGCTAGAAAAACAAATGGAGATCACTAAAGTTCTGCACACAGGCCATTATTGTTAAATTACATTACTTTCAAATGTTTAATTATAGGCTACGTTTCAATTACGGTACAAAAATTAAATGTTTAATATCTGGGTTCAATGACTTTTTATAGTGTGATTTTATCAAGACAGCAGATTTGGTAAAGACATTATAGTAGGCTACATGAAATAACATTATTTCATAAGTTGGTAGCCTACATTATCACGCACAAGTTCACGGAGGCACATCTATTCTACATCGTAGCCTATATTATGCAGGCAACAATTTCCAACTGTAATTTCAAATTGTTTTTGAAATTACAGTTAGCCTACACAACAACAAAAAAACTAATTATTAGACCTACATAAAAATAAGCCTTCCTGCTTCTTAGTCAGGAGATCCCCTAGCCTATCCTTAATGGAAATCAATATATATACATAAAAATATGTAGGCTAATGAATTAGGCTACATTCAGTTACCATTGTAATTGATCCAATTGAACTGTAGTCAGTGCTTGTGTTTGGGTATTAGCCTACAGGTATACAGGTGGTTTGGGTATACAGGTCAGTAAAACAACACTTTCCTAATTCAAACAAAAAGAATGGTAAAATCAGGCAACGACGGTTTAATCTTTTTTGCTTGGCCAGTTGAGCGACGCAATTCAAATTGTTTCTCAGAATAGGTTACAGTGAGTAGCAGTGGCGTAGCCAAGGGTGGGGGGAGGGTTCAACTGTTCAACGTGTGACGTAACAATATTGAGAATAATGCTTTCAGTCTTTTTATGTCTCTAAAACAAGGGTTCATGTTTTAGAGACATACCTGGAGGCCATGGCCCCCTAGCGGGCCATGAGCCTTTTTCAGGGGGGGCCATGGAAAAATTTGAAAATTAATAATTTTTTAATTTATTATCTCTAAGTCCACTCCAACACTATATAGCAAAAGAAATAAATTAAAATTTAATAAAAATACTAGTACATTTTGCCCAAATCTTCATGAAATAAACAAGTTTTTTAATTAAAATGACGTTTCTTAATTTTTTCAAAAGGTTGAAAAAGATAGGGATTAGGGAGGCCATTGATTTTTCAAAATTTTCAAAAGGGACCACGGTGTACAAAAGGTTGGAAACCCCTGCTCTAAAACAAATTTGCCTAATTTTAAACGAAACTACATTAAAAGAGCGACTTTTGCCAATACCAAACTTTCAAATATCTCAACCAGGAATTAGCAACAAGAAAACATACAGATTTAGCTTTATTTCCGAAAAATGCCGAAGAAAACATGATCCTAACCTTTTGCTATGTCACCGGACAGCACCATTTTACAGGAATATTCATACCCACAATTTTGTTGAAAATGCTCTCAGAATGCACCAACTTCAATGTAATTATTTAAAAATTTCTGGATGAAGCCCCCCAGATCCCCCGCCGCTGGGTGTCGTTTTAGGCGAACACGCCGTCGGGTTTCGCCCGCTGGCCGTCAACCTCTCCCCCTTTTTCAAAATTCCTGGCTACGCCACTGGTGAGTAACTTCAATAAAATACACAACCACCAGTACCTTCATAGAACCAACCCTAGTAGCGCGCTTTCGTCACACAGCGGTTTGTTTATTTACTTTTTTTATAATTTTGGAATGCATCCAACTTCGCGACAACTTGGCTATTAGCCTGCCAGAAGTTTGTAATGTTAATATCACATTTAACCAAAAGTTTAAATACCACTTTTAAATCAATGTTGGAGAATATCATGCTCAAACAAAAATCTGAAAACAACATAGGCCTACTGTAAATACCGCGTTGAAATAGAACAACGTTGAAGCTAAGTGGTGAAGTAACTTGAACGAACGTGGTTGAAGAACATTCTCATCATGTTTCAGTCAATCTCAAATAACCGTCAAACCAATATTTTGTGATTTGGTTCTGCTATGCAAACTTTGAAATACTTTAATTGCTTCTGTCAAATTTCGATGTCATCAATGCATTTGGACAAACTTCTTCCACGATATTTCTGCTTTTATTAATTTATTTGTACAGCAGCTGTCGTGACGTCACAAAAAGATAGCTATTCCCAGCGGACAGTGGGAGAGTTGATAGACATGGTGCAGAGATCGGTCTGAACCAGAAAGGGTGAATTATAAACACACCAAAGTATTGAGCAAGACGTTTGTCCTCATGAAAGTCTGCAGACATTCAAGTTATTCAATTCATGTAAAATGAAAGAATTTTGTTAGCTGAGGTAGGGTGTTCTGTCTTAGGCTAATAATGATGATACCTAATTATGAGCATTTTATGAAAGTTTAGGTAAAAGACGTGTGAACAATTAGGCTTAGACCTACTTCTCCGTGTAAATAACTGAAAGCAATTTAATGGTCGAATAATTCACAGGTTTTGTTGGAATTGTTTAGTAAAATGATGATAGAATACATTTCAATCGGTTGGCCTATATGGGCTTAGGAACACTAACATTACAGTAGAATAGGGCCATAAATCGTATATGATTTATCTGAGTCAGCTTGTAATGCAATTATGCATAATGCAGAATACACAATTTGGTTGCTTATTTACAGCGTACGCCAAGTTTTATGGAAATATTTCAATGATTTAAACTTTTCAAGGTTCAAACTTTGCAATGTTACTTGATTCAATCGGTAAGTTTAGTCGCCTACTTACTCTGAAGTAATCTTTGATGGAATTTTTAGACTTTATTTAAATCACATCTTGCTTATTGATTGCTCAGATTATCATAAAAAGCTTCACATTTTGAAAACAAGCTTGATCACTTTCTTTCAAACCGAGAATGGTTAAAGCGCCTTTTGCAGAAAAATCTTGTAGCCTACCAGCGGTAACGTTGTTAAATCGAAAGCGAACCGCTTCAAATCTCTGCCGAAAAGAATCGCTTATATTTATGAAGGCTAGCTTGTTTAAGAGTTTTGAAAGCTAACTTTATATTTTGGAGACATCAAAAAATAATCAAAAATTGTGATAACGATCGATGTAGTGATTGTCATATGTTAACAAATTAATTAAAGCTAGATAAATTGTTAGTTTTAATCTAAACACTCTTTGTTTGCCATACAGCACAAGTATGGCTCGCTTGTCAAATTTTGAGAAATATTTAGCTCTAGAGTAAAAATGCTTGCCCACCTCTGATCTAGGCTACACAAAAATAAAACGAATATAATTTGACAGTTATTTTGCTTGTCGTCTTGTTGTTTTCGATATGGTTACCTACAATACAATGCCTGGACGACATTCCTCTTCCATGTAAAAAGAGATTTTCTCCTGAAGCAAGGTTAGGTTGCAATTTGCTGAAAGATTATCAGCCAGAAGTGAGTTGTGCTCTTGTGCTCGATTGGTTTAGCTAGTCTTTAGTAGTACAACGCCATCCACACTTAAAAATAAAATTTAGTATCATATTAAGCAAAAGTGTGTACGGTATTTACTCTCCCGATCTTAATTTGAGTTGCGTCTTTGTTTATTTATTTTTTCGTTGGTTAAAACCAAGCAGCATAGCAGCTGAGAGTTGTCGTGGCTCAATCCACAAACTTGTGGCTACCACAAAAAAATTTAAATTTTTTCTAATTTCCAGGTTAGACCTCCAAAAAAGAATGGTGAGAAAACCAAAGTGGATTTTGGAATGACACTCATTCAGATAATGGGAATCGTAAGTGAATTAATGTTTCCAGACTCAAATCACTTAATCTTAAGATAAATGTCAAGACGTGCTAAGAAAACACAACGAAACGAAACTCATGGACGTAGCCTTGCAACATAACTTTCCAGTAAGAAGAGTCAACCCCTTTTTAGGGTGCATCATCTGCCCTTTTTCGTTTAAATTTTGTTCTGCAGTTGTCAGAAGTGTTCCTTTTGTCAAAGTAAACACAACTGTGAAGTTTTATGCGAAATAATTTGGATCTAGGGGTACCACATCGCGATTGAATTTTTGACATATAGAGGTCGAGCGAACAATGCGAAAATCCTAGTTTCAGATGGCATGACTGTGGTACACATATGTATCGCTAGTCCAAAATGGGTTAAATCATTTATTTTAGGGTTTTTCTCTCTAAACTACACACCTTTTGATCATTTTATTGCAAAAAAATATTCGCTGAACTTTATCTAAACTTTATCATTCACTGTTTTGGTCACAAAACACCAATAAATGCACATTGTTTTGCCGAATTTGCAAAATTCCGTATTTTCCGAATTGAAATAACACAGTTAGAAAAGGCACAGTTTCCTGTTCAACTAAATATGCAGTATCCATTGAACATTGTTGTTCATTTCCTTCTTCCGTAAATTCGAACGCTGCCGATAGCTGCTTTCAACAGTCTGCAGAACAGTTTGGAATCTCTGTTCAGACTTTGCCGATGAAAGACAGTCACATCCAAGCTTGACGCCCCGTTCAGCTGCATCATTTACTACTCTCAGCTGCCTTACAACTGTGCAACAAGCTGCATATGAAGGACAGCTGTCTCACTGAAGAACATCTTCGTGCATGAAACTTGTACAATGGCCACGCTTTAGTGTTGCAAAAAGGAACCAGGAATCTTCATTGATTAGATCAGCCAACTTGGTGGTTGGCAACACTGGAATCAACCTTGGTTTTCCAAAACCTTCTCCAAATCTTTTTAATGGCGGTCTGAAACTTTTCATTTTCTTTAGTATTGCTCTTGCCATTGCTGCTTTCTCAGCTGGCAATGTCTTGGTGCTGAAAAGGGCAAAGGGAGCAAGTTCCCCAGACAAGTACCGTGTGTGTAGCATGAAATACTTGAGCGCTATACCTCTGCTACCAGCTTGTCTTCTTTGTGTTGGTGTAAGACTTCAATAAAGCTCAAGTCGTTTGTTGGTGCATTGACTTGGCACGGTGCTAAAAGCAGTACCAGCCATAGCACGACAAGATAAATTTGACAAGACGTTTAAACTTTGCAATTTGAATGTAATAGGCTACACCATTTGCACGTCATGAACCAGTATGTCTTATAGAAAGCAAAAAGATATGTGTTCAACCATGTCAGAGTCGGTGTTTTTGTAATAGCGAAGTACTGGATGCACAGTTGCTTGGGCGTGTGTCCAGTGAAAGCCCTGGATTTCATTTTGCACATGAAAGGAATAATTCTCTGAAAAGTCCATTGCAATCAAAACTTCACCTTCTTGCAAATTTTCTTTTCTGGACTTGTAATAATTTGATTGTGCTTTGGACACATAACTATGTGGAAGAAGTTAGACCAGCTTCTCAATCAAGGTTTCTATGAAATCTGAAACACTCGTGATCATCGTAACAATTTCTGCCCTATCAACTGTCGTCCACTGTTTAAAAGTGATGTCTTCATCATGATCCTCAAACAGCAAGTTAAGGTGGCTTCTCAAAACTTCTAAAGATGGACATTGGTCACACTTGCAAAACATGCATTCTCTTGAGGTAATATCACAGTCCATTGAAGAAAGCAAGTCTTTGTAAGATTCTGCCAAGTATCCCGCCTCTATTAGTAACTTGGGATTCTCATGAATTAGACAAACACAAACTGAATGGGTTCCGGAAGCTCCTGCCCAAACGCACCATTTTGGCCTTAATGTGCAAAATTTTGACAAACCAATCTTCATATCTGGTTGTCTCTTTTTAAACTCCTGATACAACTCATTTAGTGTCACCAAAACCAATCTTTTTTGTTGATAGTATTTTTTGCCCACAGACACTTTATCCTTTTGACCTGGAAGTAACCTAGTAACCTAGCCTACTATAAATTCATCATCTTCATAGAACTTCAACACAGAATCAATAATCTCTTGAGGGAAAGCCTTTTGTTGGCGTGGTTGAGGTTTTGGAAGATTGGTTTTGGTGACACTAAATGAGTTGTATCAAGAGTTTAAAAAGAGACAACCAGATATGAAGATTGGTTTGTCAAAATTTTGTACATTAAGGCCAAAATTGTGCATTTTGGGAGGAGCTTCCGGAACCCATTCAGTTTGTGTTTGTTTAATTCATGAGAATCCCAAGTTAACGTTGTAACCGTTGTATAAGACGTTGTAACCGGTTACAGAATTGATTTTAACGTCTCCCCTCAGTCAGTTGTTTAAACTGTGCTACCCATCCTTCCTTCACTTTAAAAAATACATGGTACACTTACTACAGCAAACTACCTCATTTCTACTCAAATATCCCACTTCATATTTGGAAGCTAGAAAGCCAAGAAAATTACCTTTCATTTAAGCCAAGTTACAGAAAAATCAAAGTAGAGTGTTTTTTGCTATAAGCGATCAAAGTTTCGTCATGCATGACTGATCACAAATAGTCATGTGTGAAACTAGCCACTTGGTGGCCTGTAGTGATATAAAAACAAACAAACAATATATTTTTTCAGAATCTCCTTGCTTTGGATAACTCATATGCATTGGAATTTTCAAGTTACCATTTGAAACACCTTCATAATAGGTCAAACAAAATTTGTAGTTAATTTTTACGCATGAGCGATCACGAAAAGGGCCAATTTTCAATCGCTGATATCTCAAAAAGTACTGGGCCGATTGTGGTAAAATTGGTATCACTTTTCTCAGAATTGCACGGAGATTCTACATATGAAGTATCATAAAAATCTACCGTATATGGTTCTACAACTGTACCAGTAGCCATGGAATGACCCCAAAATAACAAAAAATGACATAATTTAATCCAATTGTGGTACCCCTAGATGTTAATGAATTCTTCTGAAAAGTTGCACATCTTCAACAATCATAAAAAGGAACATTTTAATCCACTGCAGAAAACCAAACAAAAAAATGAGGGGCAGATGATGCACCCTACCCCTTTTGGGCCGCTAACACCTAGACCAGGGCTACTCAACTAGAGGACTGCGGTCCGAATCCGGACCTTCTGGGTGTAGACCTTGAGCTTTTGGAAGAATATCCTCATTGCCACGTTTTAGGGCTTCTTTAAACAGATTTCTACTGGGAGGAAGTAATCTTTACTGTAATTATTCTAGTTTTCTGGGGGGCTTCGCCCTCTAGACTCCCCAACACTTTCTCAGAAATCGAAGTCGAGTTACATTTTACCTAAAAAAGTGGTTTGGTACAGATAATTTAACTTTCGTGGTTGCGTGTGAAATAACCTATTCACCGAACTATTCAACTTGTCAAACTGGACCTTTGTTAACATTTGTTGAGTAACCCTGACCTAAACTAAGTTATGGGTGACACCTATGAAAACAAACAAGCCTCCAAACCGTAAGCAAGATTAAGTGCGTTTATATTTTAACATAATCTTCAAAGCCTACATTGCAATTTCATTAGAGCAGGAGTAGGCAACCTTTTTCGCACTACCGACCGATTTAAGGTGGGCATTATTTTACTGACCGGCCATCAATAAAACGCATATATTTGGTGCATGCTAATTGCACAGTGCACATACTGTATATTGCAACCATAACGTCAGCTATGTGGTTTATTATTCAATTATTATTGAGGTTTACTTGTTTTACACACAGGCCATGACAACAAGCAGCTTAAAATTTGACTGAAGGCCGATCTGTTAGGAGCTAAAATTGCTAGAATAAGTTGATAGTTTGAGTGTTAGTTAATAAATATAGTCTTTGTGTTTTGCAGCAATAAACTACTCTCACATTGAGTTTCTGGTTGTCAATCACATCCGGAGTGTATTAATTAATTATGCACAACTTACTTCGTAATTTTGTCTTGTTTGCTGTAGTTTTACTGTTTTTGAAGGGAGTTTTATAAACTTCTTTTGTGTTTTTAGTCGAGTAGCTTTGGTAGCAAACGAGCAAACGTTCAATATAATGATTAAAAATAAACTTGCTACTTTTGTACTAGCCGGATTGATCAAAACTTTTGCAATTTTTAGACAATTTTCCTTAGTTTTGCGCTGCCTGCGGTAACAAATTCCTTACGGACCAGCACCGGGCTTGCCCATACACTAGCATTTTTGTACAGTGCTGTAAATAAGCTGCCATCAAATGTTCACAAAAAATAGTGTTCATCAAAAGAATAACGTTTGCATTCTTTGCTAATGAAGGACGAAAAAGCAGAGGAGCTTACAACGACATTATACATGGAATATCAGTGGCATGATGACAGACTGAAATGGAATGAAAGTGATTATAATGGCGTACATGAGCTCAGACTTCCATATGATTCAATTTGGATACCAAACATCATTTTAGAAAACAGGTTTCAGACAACCAAGCTTCTAATGCAGGGGTCACCACCCACATGCGGCCCGCGGGCCGCCAGTTGGTGACCCCTGTTCTAATGTATTTTTTTGATGAGTCAAAAGTTCAATTTTATCTTTTTTTTTCATTCGTATTTACAGCTTACTCTGTTTTTACTGTATCATTACTATTGGACAACTGATGAGTGTTGATTAGGAGTTTGACAAAACGAACGTACTAATTTCGCGTAACTATCGACAGGGCCGTTGAGAGGATAATTTGGGTCCGTTAGGGTTGAAAAGGATAGTTTGGGTCCGTTAGGGTTGAAAAGGATACTTTGGGCTAGGGTTAGGGTTTTGGTTAGGGTTTTGGCACCACTGAGATCTTCAGGCCCCAAGTCAAGACACTTCTAAACAAAACGCACTATATCCAAAGTATACGAGGATTTTCTTTCAATTCAATTCAATTTTATTTTTCATTGCTGGCGCAAACATGCAGAGAACGATAAAGTAAATACACGAATTTGACACCAACAAAACGAAAAGGAGGTCACTTCAAGTTTCCCGGCCACTTGGAAATGTTACGGGCCTCTAAAATCATCCCAGGCTCGGGTTTAAAACTACCCCCTGGACCCCTCTGTCAACGCTATTGGCTATAGAGTTAGATGAATTCGTTCGTTCGATAACGCAGTCAGTAAAGCTGTTGCTTCGTGAACGAAGAAAAGGCAAAATCAAAAAACTGTGTTGCTGTATTTAAGGAGGTGCGCTTGAGAAACTTCAGGAACATCCATTTAGCAGAAACAAGTTGTTGAAATAATTACAGACAACAACACAGGGATGGAGGAACCATTTTAAAAGTAGGTGGGCCCAAAGGCGTTGCAGTCAAAGTTAATCAAACTTCTGGGGGGCGAAGCCCCCCAGACCCCCCATAACATTGCTGCATCCCTAATACTTCAAATCGCTTATACATTGTGTTTTCATGATTGCCTTTTGTGCCAACCAGCAAAAAATCTCCGTTTTCGGGCCCGATTTAACCAAACAAATTACAAAATTGTTAAATTGCTCTACAGCGCTGTACAAAATATGGCAATGTGCACACAAATAAAAAGGCAATATACACACACAGTTAGGCTATAATACCAACCTGGGAGAAATGATCTGCAGCATTATACAGTAGGCCTACGTGCATGCACTGCATAGTATGTAATGATATCATTGTTTTAACCTTGGAGAACATTAGATTGATTTATAGATTACTCCACCAATCACACCCACACGTGCTGCCCATCAACAGTGGGCTCAACAGAAAAGTTTGAAGATTAGATTTCATCATTGAGCTATCAAAGATAACACAGGCAAACAAAAATATTTTTTTTTAAAGGCACGGCATGTGAGAGTCATTTTAGGGTATTTCGAGGCCCCTGATTCCGAAAATGCACTTGTTTTTTTCGAATTGGCTCTAGTTTTTAAGATAACCTACAGCAAAAAACTTTTTTTTTTTTGCAATTTTGAGCCCCTACAGATTTAACATCGTATCGTTTATTACATGATAGACAAAACTGAAAGTAATCCCAGGCACATTTTTGAGTTGTATACACACCATTTGAAACCAATCACGTTGATTACAACCCAAACAAACGGCTATTTAACGTTTACTGGCCTAGTAACAATCAAAATACGACGTGAAGCAAGCCTTAGGAAAGGCTACAAGATGTAGATTATATAACTTGTGCTTCGCCTTAATATATTTGTTGACTTCAACAATATCAAACTTACTAACTAAGCTACTAAGTACAAATAAAATACATACATTGTTTTGCATAACAAACTAGACGAATAACCAATACAAAGCCATCGATGAACAAACGCAATTCTTTATTATGGTAGACTTACTATAGCCTACTGAGCAACACACATCAAGGTACGAAGGCCATTTATATAATTACAGAATACAAAGTTGTGTTCTTCAATGAAGTAGCTGCTTAAAATTTTATCCTTGTTACGAAGAATGTACCGTAATCTTGGTTCAAAATTCAGTTCCTGGTAGTTTCGAAAATTCGAAAAAACTAAGTGCATTTTGGAATCAGGGGCCTGAAATACTCTAAAATAACTCTCACCTTTTGTGCCAAAATTTTTTTGTTGGCCTGTGTAATCAAACTAGTGTGTATCAAATGAGTGAAGAGCTTTTTTTTGGAACTCCTTCTCTAATTTGCCGTTTTCACTACATTTTTCAAAGAAATTTGGCTTTCAAAAGTGGGTGGGCCAGGCCCACCCAGAAAATAAAGTAGGTGGGCCCAGGCCCACGAGGCCCACGTGGTTCCTCCATCCCTGCAACAACACTGTCTTGAAATTCCACCTTGTCAATATTGGTGACCAGTCAGTGGCTCAAGGCATCTACAAATACAGTAGCCCTATGCAAAATAAGTAAGCTATGTCAAAATATTATCCCAGTCGGCAAATAAAGGTTTATAGGCTACTTACTACTCTTTCAATTATTTATTATTAACGGTAAAATATCCACTGCATTTCATAAAGTAATTTTATTGTTGGGTTGTTGCCCAATGGCTATTAAAGTTAGGCTATATAGTAGCATATTCCTCATCGATGAAATTAATTAATCTTTAAAGATGGCTTTAAGGCAAATAAACCGGTTTAGAAATTATGTTATCCGCATTTCCACTATCCTCGCCATCAAAGGTTCCAAACTTTGATTTTGAATAATTATTCGCAAACTATTAGCAGTTTAAAATAAAAAATATAGTTTGAAGCTTTACCTTGCCTAAAAGGCTATAGGTCTAGTGCTATATCTTTTGTGTCGCGCTTTTGCAGGTCACCAATCAACCTATCAATTTATTATAAAATTAGTAATCCTAATGATTTGAAAACAAATTTAACGTTGTCCATCCAGCATAGATGGAAACATGGAGGCAGGTGCCTTGAAAGTGAACGCTATAGCCAACAGCAGAGGGTTGATTAAATGGCTCCCACCTTCAATTTACAAGACTTCTTGCTCAATCGACGTAAGAATTTGCGACTTGTGTTAAAAATTTTGTTGGATGGTACCACTACTATAGGCGTCTGCAGTTTGTAGCGTAAAAGAAATCATTTTTAATCCTTTAGTAATAAATTGTGACTAATGATGAGACCAACCTCTCTATCTCGGTAACTCAAGTTTTCTGTAATGTAAGTTGCTCTGGCCCATAAACAAAACTAATTTTCTCGTTAACACTTCATTTTCATTTATTTTCTATTGTTTTGTTAGTTTTTATTGTGCTTATGTTAGGGTAGGTACAGTGCTGTGTGAAGGGGAGGGGGAGAAGGCAAGGACAACCATTTCGGGGGGCACAAATAATGGACTTTTGCGTTGCAGTAACAACATGTTTATAGTATTGGTTTAGACTTTCATTCTAAGCAAAGGTAAAGCTATGAATTACAACACCACCTAGTCCTAGTGTGTTGATACTGTATTTTCAGCCCAGTTTTAGCATGCATGTTCTTTGCTCTCGGTATTTGAATGGAACGGTTGTACGTTGAAAACTTGAGTTAGTAAACCTACTTTTGTTTCTAAAGTAAAGTAAAGTAACAATTATAATCACTTTTTAACGTATCTTGTCTTTTTTAATGATTATTATTAACGAAATCAAACTAAACTAGGAGAACTTGCTGCACACACTCTGGAAACTGTTTTTATAGCAAGTGCTGCTTATAACCACTTGCTTATTCTGTGCAAGTATTAGCGTAATTTTCTCCACTTTTTATGTTATCGCCATGACGAGCAACATAGAACAATGCAATGTCAATGAAGCATTAAATTAATCTTCCAGGTATCACTTTTTCCGTTTGATTGGCAAAATTGTTCATTGGTCTTTCGATCGGCTGCTTTGGACCAATCACAAATGATCTTCGGACTAGCTAAAGATTACGGAAATGAAGTGGTTGTGGATAAAAATGGTACCAAGATTTTCTTTAAAATGTTTCATTCTTAATAATTCCAATTTGTAACTGAAATTTTTTTCCTAAGTTTTAAATTAATTGAATCATTTCAACTCCAAGTCTTAACACGAGTTTTTATTATTATTTTAATTACCTTATTTATATTAGTCATATTAAATACCTGTTATTTTATGAGTATTTCTTTTCAATTTGCAGCTTTCGTGCCAAATGGAGAGTGGGATTTGATACAGCGACCTGTGAAAATATATGAACGACCCAATGATGACCAGTTTCAGAAGATAGCGTTTTACTTTATTGTGAAACGAAAAGCACAGTTCTACGTGTTAAACATGCTTTTGCCTTGCGTAGTTTTGTCCTTACTTTCTTGCTTTACGTTTTGGCTGCCTGTAATCTCAGGTGAGATTCTTGAATTGCAGCTAATAGCTTAATTTGTTGTTTAGTTTGGCGTAAAGAACGGTAAGTTGAGCAAAAACAGTGGAAATATTTTTGTTGTGTTGGAAATTATGCTAATGTTGAGAAAGAATGTAATGCATTTTAATTTTTTTATTAGCAGTGACGGATCTAGAAAAAAATTGGGAAGGGCATCAAAATTTTAACAAATCAAAAACTATAAGAGAAGAATACACAATATAAAAGATAATGTCCAAAGAAACAAATACGTAGTTTGAGGGGGAGGGGGGGGGGCTTGCCTTCCAGAAATGATTGACAAATTATGCAATATTTTGGTCGTTGTTTGCATAATATTTATGGCTCAATAGCGTTTTTTTGTTTTTGAATTAAAACAGGAAAAAAAGTGCATGCTTTTCTCGTTTTGTTTTTTTTTGTTTTTTTTAGGACACATGATCAGGTGACCCCAGTAGATTCGCTACTGTCTGCAAGTATTTTAACAGATACGTTATCTTTATAGCGGAAAAGATATCGCTGGCAATTTCACTGCTTCTTGGAGACACTATCTTTGCTTATTTGTTTGTACAACGGTTGCCTTCTAGCTCTTTCGCAGTGCCATTTGCTGTTTCCTACTTGTTGTTCTCAATGTGCCTGCTGACATTTTCTATTGTTTGTTGGTAAGAGCAAACTTTTCGATTCTAAAGAGAAGAAACTTGTTTACCAGTTTTGTTCAATATTTTTACAACAAAACAAAATCTATAAATCTTTTTTTTTCATATTTTAGCGATTAGTTAGAGAAAGTCAAATTAAATAATTTGGTTTGTTAGGTAATGCTTGATTAAAAAACTACAGTATTAAAAAATAAGCGTAATTTTGTACGGAATGTTTTGTTTTCGGTTGCATCAATTAACAATATTTGAATGGCTTACGCAAAACTTCACAGTTAGCCTACTTTTTTTTAGCTATATTTTCCTCTCTCATAAGTCTCGGTGTACGGTCGTTTGGTCGACAGACATTTGGTCGACAGGACGTTTGGTCGACAAGACATTTGGTCGACAGGACGTTAGGTCGACAGAACGATTCATTTTAGGGTTAGGGTTAGAGTTAGGGTCAAGGTTGGTTAACTAACCCTAACCCCAGGGCCGGATTTAGACTATGAGAGGCCCTAGGCTATTCCATTTGTGAGGCCCCTCCCTATTTTTGAGCTCAGAATTTCTCTCTAAACAACATTACATGTCATTGCTTCATGTTAAAAATATTAGTGCATTAAACTCTTCTCTCTTTTCATTTTCCACATTCATGGGTGCAAATTTTTAATTAAAAGAATAAAAATTTAGTTAAGGCAGTTTTGCTTTTAATTTTAATTTCTTTGATCAAACAACCGTTACAATAATTGTAAAGTTTATTTACGAGGACATAAGAAATAGTTACACCCATCAAATAGAGTAAGCCTAGGCTACCAATTTTTTTTTTCGAGCTTTTAAATCATGCAAAAGTTTATCAAAATTTATCTGTTTAAGTTTGTCACTCTCAATGCTCAGTGCGGACAACCTTTCTTGAGACATTGTCGATCTCAATTTATTTTTGTTGCTTTTGAGCCTTGAGAAAGATCTCTCTGCTGAGCAGTTAGTGACCATTAAGCTTAGAAACAGTCTTAATATTGCTTCCACATTAGGAAATTTAAGTCAGTGTTAATTTTTTCCTTGCACATAATTTCATAAAGGTCTCCATGAGACAAGGAAATAGATTGCTCTTCTGTACCGGTAAGCCCTTGGTTTTGTGTTTGTCTCACGTACAAATGAAAAAGTAGAAGTTCATCAGTAAGGTTCGGGTCACCATCTTCAGGATATGCTTCCTTTGAAAGTTCTACGCCTCGTACATTTTCTACCTGAGTTGCTTTCAGATTAGCAAGAAAGAGGAACATTTCTGCAATGTCACTGTACACATTAGCTCTTCTTCTTAAATTGGCTTCAAGTGCATAGGGATAAAGGAATTTATTTTAAACCTTTCCTTTGAAGAGAGTTCATTAAAAGCGTCAGGTGCATTTCTTTGTCTCCTAGTGACAGCTCTGTAGTTAATAATCGGCAAGGTTACTTTTGCTTGCTGATCAAACTCGTCAAACTCATCTCTAATTTCGCTTGGAAAGTCTACAAGTGAACTGTACAATTCGGCACAAGTACTTGATAACAATTTAGATTTCTGAAGGGCTTTGCTATCACTATGAAAACGACCTAGCACTCTGGACCAAAAATGCAACATAAATACAAATTCCAATTTTTCCATTTTTTGCAAAAAGTTGTTAGCATGAAGTCTGTTGTCACTCTTCTCACTTACATTGGAGTGCAAATGACTGAGAGCATTGGTGATGGCACTGTAACTTTCCAAAATAGCTTCCGTGACTTTTACATGTGCATCCCACCTAGTAGGCTATCTGACAAATGTTTTGGCACTTTTGATTGAGTTTGCAAAAATGATTTTAGAACTGCCCACCTCTTTGTGGAAGCTGAAAAAAGGTGTAAATTTCATTGATAATGTCAAAACAGTTCAGTGCATCAAGACAGCAATCAACAGCTGCGTCCTACCAAATCTAAGGTGTGACCTACGCATGGAATAAATTTTGCAAATTTATTTATTTCTAGGATTTTTTGCTGCATACCGTTGTACCTACCAGCCATGTTTGCAGCATTGTCATAAGACTACCCTCGGCATGTATTAAAATCAAGCTGAAGCTCAGTAGTGAGATATTTATGCACTAAATCTGCCATGCCCACCCCAGAGTGGTCTTTCAGCTCAAGGAAAGTTATAAACCTCTCACTTGGTCAACCGTTTACAGGAGACACGTATCTGATAATCAAAGTTAACTGATCGGTATGTGAAATATCGGGAGTAGAATCCACAGAAAAGCTGAAATATCCCGATTTTTTTCACTTCAGCCACAATTGACGTTAACTTTTTTGGCCATGAGCTGAATCATCTCTTCGCAAATAGTTTTTGACAAATAAGAGGGATTTCCTGATCCTGAATTTCCATAGCGATTGATATGAGCAAGTAAAAATGGATCAAATTTGGCCACTAGTTCTAAAAGACCAAGATAATTGCCGTTATTGGGAGATCCAAATCGTTCATTGTCCCCTCTAAAAGGCAAGCCTCGTGCTGCAAGAGTAGGCCTACAAGTTACAGCGGTGATTCTTTCCATTACGTGCCACCAATACTGCTGTTCTGCTTTTATTTGCTCCTCCAGCTTTGAAGTAGGGCCTAAGCGTATATCCTCGCTTCCTTGTTAGGTATAGGTTAACATGGCATTTGTGTGTTTTTCTGAGTTTTCATGAGCTAGGATAAGATAAGAGTTGTGCCAGTCATTAAAACCATCAAAAGCTAAAGCCGAAGAAGATGCATGATTTGGAAAGAGTTTGCAAACAAAGCAATATACGCGTCCTTTTGCAGGGGAATATACAAGCCACTCTCTGCTATATGTTTCATCATTGACTTTCGTTGCAAAAAACACAGTTTTTGTGCAAAACCTGGATTGCTTTTTGTACACTCATTTGGAACTAGAAAATGGACCACAACTGTGCTGAACTTCAGAAGGGCCTCTCTCTATCCAGTAAGCTATTTCTTCATTTGATAATTCTTTCCACAAACTAACGTCCTTTAAACTCAGTGTATGTGTAGATATATATTCGGCATCATCTGCATAAGTTTTTAAAATAATTACAAACTTCGAAACCGAATTTCGAGGCCCCTGGACGTTGAGGCCCTAGGCTTCAGCCTGCCTAGCCTATTGGTAAATCCGGCCCTGCCTAACCCTAAAATGAATCGTTCTGTCGACCTAACGTCCTGTCGACCAAACGTCCTGTCGATTAAATGTCTGTTGACCTAACGTCCTGTCGACCAAACGTCCTGTCGACCAAATGACCGGGTACCTAAGTCTCTAGTTGAAGTCACTACTAAAAATACATGACCCATAAAAATTATTAGCCTACTAGTAACTGGACCATATTGGCCTATTGGGTGACTAAATCTGAAACTACAGAAACTTAGTATGGCTTATGTAGTGCTGAAAGTAGGCCTACGTTGCTCTCTGGGTAAGATTTCTAGCACCCTGCATGTACATTCGTACAAGGGAACTAAAATTCCAGGCGAAATGTGGCACAGTTAAAATGTGAATTTAGGGCTCAAATTGTCATCAAGCTGATCAAACTGTTACTTAAAGACAAAACCAGGCTTAAACATCTCGGCTTATGTTACAATTTTAATAGAGACTAAAACTGTTGGAACCAACTTTGTTTTTAGCAGCTCTTAGGATTGTTTGAAAGGAAGTTTGTTTGATCGTCGAGACAAAATTTTCTTTCGTAAGAAACAAAACATTCTGAAAGGAAATTTCATACACTGACTGTTCAAAATATCACTGTTTCAAATATCCAGTATATATCTATTTGAATTGAATTTTTCAGCGTTATTGTTTGTAATCTGCATCATCGTCGCATCACGACTCATAAAATGCCTTCGTGGTTGAGATGGTTTTTCTTGGAGCGACTGGGACCACTTATTGGCATGATACAGCCAAATGAAAAGTGGAAACATTCTAGTCCTAAACCGAAAGGTTAAGTAGGAAAGAGATATGAATGTTTCAAGCTACTGTAGTTTATTTTTTATTTTATTTTTTATTTATTTTAAGATAACGTAGACTAGGCCTATTTGGAACAGGGATATGGCACCGAAAGCAATGCTATCTGGATTTAACCACTTCTGTATCTCTCATCTACAGTAATAGAAGAAAAAAACTGTGTCATTTGTTCTGTATTCATAATAGCATTGAATTTAAAATCAAGCCCATAAATCTCAAAATATGTAGGCTATAAAACTGAAACTGTCTTGAAATAAATATTTAGTATAAGTTATCGGCTACCTAGACTCCTGGAACAATTAAAAAAGTTTATTACTGTACAAAGTACGAATGGTAAGACTTCAAAAGTGTTTAATTTTTTTAAAATGATCTTCTTTAAATATAAAATTTAGCACTTTGAAAGCTGATCTGACTAGTTAGAAATAAATGAATGTGATTCAAGTTTTCTAACAGACTTGAAAATTATTTTTCTTTGTGTTAAATACCCTTATCTATTGCACAGATGGTCTAGGAACCGGTGAAATAAGTGCCCGATCACTTCAGAACAAAGTGTCTGAAGAAACGACTAGGGAACCTCCAAGTCAAGTTCTATTCAAAAGTCAGGTTCGGGATCATACTCTGCTACCTACTCTTGTGTGCATTACAGTTTAGAAAATTATCGCATCAGTTATTCAAGTAGAAGGTTTGCAATTAAAAATGCATGTCTCAAACGTAAACCAGCTTTATCTGGTTTGCTTTTGTTTACGATGAAAATTTTGTTTCTTTTTGCGATTCCCGGCAGGTGTAAATATATTTTTCTATAAGGCTACAAAACAGTACGGTATCAAGAAAGAGAATAAATATCTTCTGACAGCTGACAAACCCACAGCGCTTGATGAAAGGAGACGGTTGTAGCATTGGCGTAGCCAGGGGGGAGGGCGAAAGGGGCCATGGACCCCCAAAGTTTTCAAACTTGGGATTTCGAAGTTGAGCCCTTTGTTGAAAATATAATAAAATTTGTAAAAATTTATATCGTTTTCCAAGACATCTGGTGATTAACACTTCCCAGAACTTGTTACTTGTTTTAGACACACTGAAAGACACCAATAAATTTTGTAAAAACAAATGAACGAAGTATTTTTAGTTACATTCAAACTTTTGCCGATTGTGCCATTTTACTATCGGTCCTAACTCCTGATGGAACCTGCGATTTTGACTTAAAATGTAATTGTATGTCACGAGAAACAATTATATCTAGGGTTAGATTGCTGATTATGTCTTTTCAATTGATTTAAGGTCATATCTTAAACGCTTTCTTTGCTGCTTTTGGCGTAGCCTAAGTGACTTTAAGTTTGGGACGTTTCGATGAGTTTCCACGCTTTTCCAGAGTCATGTGATAATATTTCATAATCGCTTAGTCTGTTTAGTTTTTGTGTAGTTTTTGAGTTTTCGTATTGCTGAGTTTTGGTGTTCTCTAATTTTAACCGCAGTTTTTGCCTGCTCGTGTGTAAGAGCTGCCTTTAATAAGTTAATAGCTGTTTATCTGCTAATAAATTTCATACAAATATTACCCTAAAAGTGTTTCCAGAAAGCACTATGATCCATTATTTGAGTGTAATTTTGCAAAAATTTTTCGGGGAAGCATGCCCCCGGACCCCCTAGAATACGCATGTCTTGGGCACGCTCTAACCCTCACCCCCCCACTTTTAGTGCTTCCCTTGCTCAACCCACCAGGATACGCACACAGCACAGCAGGTGGCAATGTCTTAAATCAAACACTTTGTCATTTTCTTAAATTCATGAAATGTTTGGCTTCCTCAAATTTTTTTTCTGGCTACGCTGCTGGGTTGTAGGCTACGTTTTGTATTACAAATCAATTTATTTTCACCCGAGTCACTTTAATTTCATACCACTAAAATAGATTGGGTTCTGCTAGAATTACATTTTTTCAGTTTAGCTTTATGAAATAAAATGATTTTTAGCGGTACCAACAGTATAGCCTACTACTGAACTGACAATAGAGTGAAAATAAATTAATTGGTAGCCTACTTTAAATATTTGGTTCTAAGGACCTGTTGTGTGCACAATAATTTACCTGCACAATATTTTTTACATAGCCCTATTATTTTACAGCGAGCCAAATTTGGATTTCAACCCCGTCAATTTAAAATGGTTCCTATGGGCTCCGAACAACCGCTTGAAGTTGCTAACGTTCCAACACCCATCAAAACCGCCCCACAGCAGCTCCGGCCGGCAATGGACAGCACCAACTTCATTGTGAAACACATACATAAAGAAAAATATAATGAAATGGTAAGTCGATGTTAAATGATAGACAGATAAAACCTACCAACCACACGGCATTTAATTATTTTTTGTTGTGAGTATAACCTCTGCACTATGCAGGACGCAGTGCTTTATTCTGAGATTAGTTTATGGTCACATTTTTATAGACGTAAAAATTCTTTGAGATGCTAATTGAGTTTGATGAAAAGCAAACAAATATTTTTAACCGGTTTAAAGTTATGCATTGCTGTAGGCTAACAGCAATATAATATCTTCCATAAAATATTCTAATAAAAATGCTCTAATAATCTTTTTCTACAAATATTCCATATAAAAATTTAAAACAAGACAGCAGAAATTTGAACTACCGAAGGAATTGCAAGATATGTGGGTAGCAAGCCTACGAATCAACAGATACCCCACTTAGCGAGCCCAACTGAACGATATCCTTCAGCTATAGTCATTGTGTTGCTTTTTTTAACCATCTTTTGTTGGTGGAAAAAAGAGTTTTCAAGTCATTGTGAAGGATTCTTTGTTTTTCCCCGGTTCTCCGTGGGAACATAACTTACAATTTGATGCACCTGGGGCGTATAAGAAGTTTTTCAGGTGAATTGTTCGTTGGTGGATAAACAAGTAATTTTCCACACAAAATTAGTGTTTTATGGCTGCCAATTGCCTACACTATTTAAAAAAGTTTTTGATAATAAAAAATATGTTAATACCAGGGATTCGAACCGATTGATTTTTCCGGTTCGGGTCCGGTTCTGGTTCAAAGATTGTTTCAAAATTTGGTTCAGTTCCGGTTTGGGTTCGAAGAAACTTAAGAGTTCCGGTTTAGCTCCGGTTCAACAACAATGATTTGTGGTTCGGGTACGGTTCGGTTTCGACAAAAATAGTCTCAACACCGGTTTTATAAGTTCCGGTTCGGGTCCGATAAAATTAGGCCTAGGCCTACTATTGAAATCCAACACTGGTCAAAAAATTCCTTTCCAAAGCATCGATGATAGTGGATCGTGTGTTACGGAATAGGCTATAATTCATCCGTACAATGTGGCCTCCAAGATAACAACATGCTACGTACAACTTCACTTACCACAATGCGGACAATGGCGTTATGCTGGAATGAACCGCTTTTTTCAACCGGTTCGGGTTCGGTTAGGGTTTAAGCTAACTCAAATTTTCGGTTCAGTTCCGGTTAAGGTTCAGACAAAATCGCACCAAAACCGGTTTACAAAAATCCGGTTCGGGTTCGGTTCGACTCCCTGGTTAATACCACATCGAAACAAGAATGATCATCCCGGTTTTGTTGCTATTTCAGGTCATGGATGAATGGGCATACATGGCTATGATATTAGACCGTCTCTTCATGTGGATTTATGTGCTTGGTTTTATATTTGGAACAGTAATATATTACTTCACTGTTGAGACTTACCGCTATCCTAAAGTCAACCCTTATTAGAGAAACAAAACTCCAAACGACATTCAATGTTTTGTTTTGTTGATAAAAACATGCTTTGTGGAATTTTAACTTTTACATTCAGATGCTTATGAGCTTAGTGCAGACATAAAGCAACAAACCAAGATGGCAACTTCAGCAAGTAGGCTACGTCCTTGGCATTGGAGGATCTTTGTAGACAAAAAAATAAGTAAAATGGATCTCATCACAGCCAGAAGTTTTCTATAAAAAAACGTGATACATTTTATTCCGCAAAAAGTAATTTAGCTAATCATAGACAACCAGCTTGAAAACTAGGCTACGCATTTCTATGTTCCTTGTATAGTTTCCACAATAAATGCGTAAAATTTACAAATTTGCAATGTTGCACGAGTACGACCAGTGAATAGCTTATAGGCTACATGTACTGCAGCTGTGCGCAGTGAAATAGATCTACCGGAGTCCTGTGGTGAATTTGTGAGAACAAGTATGAATTCAAAATATTTCTAATTGCATCAAGTTTGTAATTATCGAAGAACTAAGTTTGCTATACTCTATTAGTATACAGATCAAATGAAAATTATTAGGTAAGAACATAATTGATGATTTGATTTGAACTTTAGGCTACGTAAACGTCAAGTTATATTAATTTTTTATAGAACTGATGGATTGAACTAACTTATTTTGATACTAAACAGGAATTAATTCTTTGGAAAAACTATTCTAGTTGAAGATGTTACCTTTCATCCTCTGTAGTAGCTCGGGTTTTTGGATATAAACAAGTGCTAAATCCGTTAGCCATGAAAGTCTGCTTTTCAAAACGTTGAGAGCACGCGTTTCTACCATGCACATAAGTTAACGCGGTAGCCTATATTTAAAAACACACATTATTGCAAATGTGAAGCAATTTGTATGATAGACATTTTCCCTACCTTTTGGCTACAGATTGTCTATTTAGCTTTGCTATGGCCTCGTACGGCTTATTTTCATTACATTATTGATCGTACTCCATACAAAATGAGTTGCTTCATCGCCTTTCCATTCACTTTAATCTAAAGTTCTAAACCATCATTCAATGGGCAATAGCTTGGCTATGAAAATTCATAATTATTAGCTCCTTGTAGGAAATCTCAAACAAACGCAATGCACTGCAAACAGGCTACTGATTTTATACAGATATCATTCATACTTGGATATCTAAAAAAATGATAAATTAAATAAATAATAAAAAAATAGATAAAAAAATGAATTTTTGTTCCCACATTCAAGCATTTGAGGTGAAAATCCATTTTTTTTGTATAAAAATTGGCTTTTTCGTGTCGAAGAGCATAACTCTCTATATCAAGCTAATGGGTAAGTTGCAGAGATGTTCAGATCTACCTTTTCTAAGATCCTGATTAAATCCTGATCCGACAAGTACAGGGTCCGACTCCGATCCTGTCCTGATCCGATAGTTAAGGAAATTTAAAATGATTTTGTGAACATCTCTGTTTCCTGGGAACCCTATTACACATTCTTTTAATCCTTTGAAGAAATGAAATCTAAATGACATGTCAATATGATTTAAAATTTCATACCAATGTCATTTTAAAGTTTGCTGCACACTGCACATGGCGCACTTCATGCCATGAACGGCAGGCTACATATTAAGAATAAAATCTGGTAAGTTTGTGAATAATCTTACACGCTGTTTTCAACCATTATTCTGCTGCAAAAACGTTCCTGAGCCTAATCCTTCCTTTTCACAAACATCAAGATCCCTGCTCCTGATCCTGCCCATTTTCAACGATCCTGTGAACATCTCTGGTAAGTTGTTACTTGTTTCTGACGTAATCAAATGGATGCAATACTATTAGAATCTTTTTTTAAAATCCATTAGTTTTTAGATATGGGACCTAAACATATCAAGACAACTCTGTAAGTAAAATAAAGCTACCGTATTCACTTGTTTTTAGTCATCGTCATCAACCTTATTAGCAATAGTATAAGCTTGCAATGACCCTAGAAACAACGCAACTATAAGGCTATAGCGACAACAAAAACAAACAATTTTCTTAAAAATACATCTTGTTTTTGTTTATTCGATTGGCGTCACAAGACAGACTCAATCGCAACGGAGCTTCATAGTTGAGAATTGTTTGTTTTTACTGTCCCACTCCAAGTTGCCAATCCGGCGGTTGAGGTTTGAGTCATCGCAATTATTGTACCACCAGCCAGCACCATTTCTTCCAGAGAGACAGCTACTGCTGGATCTGGGACTGGAACAATGTTGAAGTATTGTTGTATGTTTATTTCGAACAACACAAGGCTTAACTCAAATTTTTGATTACAAAATACCGAATACGCACATAGCAAGCAACAGCAACGATAAAGAACATAAATAGCTATCAGACCTTTGAAAATACAACGCAACCCGCGGCGCACTGGTGCGCCATGGAAGGTCGCTAAGTGCGTCACAGCAGGGAATTTGAAAAAAACATTTTTAAAAAATCTGTATTATTTTAGAATTAAGATAGAAAGTAGGCTACGTGTTTTTTGAATCTGAAATTAGGAAATAAATAGTTCAGTTTATTAAATGGTAAGACATTTTGTTTGTCAGAGACGATTGTTTTTCAACCAAACTTTGTTTTGTGTGTCTTTATAACTTGAAATGATAACAACATTAAAGACTTCATTTCTTATAAAATTTTTACTTTATTTTCCAACTTATTTCCTTGAGCACACTGTATTCTACTTTAAAGATAATGCAGCAATCGTCCGCCCCGATTGCTCTATTAGGTGTGCGCTTGAGCAACGAATTCTAACGACTGCTCTCCATTCAGCGGTATCTAATGAATGAGTTAGGGTTAGTACCTAGCACCTAGTGGATGTAATAATTCCCCGGCAACAACACTTCAACAATCGGAAACTTCACTCTGTCAATCTCGGTAACCGGCCCTGCGTCAAAAGCCTCTACAAGTATGCGAAACTACCTGAATAACCTATCAAGGCTTTGCCAATCCGAGGATAAAAATTCAAAACCAGACTAAACTATGAGGTCTATGTAATAAAAACTTGCAAGCAATTTAAAATGTTCGCTATCACATTTTCAGAGGTCTGCAGGAGCACTCTGAGGTAAAAAAGTTTAGAAACAATGAAATATGAGAAGGGTATACCGTTTGTCATTTTTCCTGTCCTTAGTGGTGAATTGCATATTGTTGTGGATCAAATTGTTACTTTGATGATTATTCAGTCCATCACCAGCTGTGCCGCTGTATCCTCTCACATGCAATCTATAGTTGTCGCTTTCGTCCTCAATGCTGAAGTCACTAAAAAATAACAAAAACAATAATAAACAGAATCCTATCTTGTCCATTAATTCCACATTAGCCGTAGCCTATATCCTTAATCTCTCACACTTGTAAGCTGAAGCTGTTGCTGAAACCACATCAACTTTACTTTGCATGCAGCCGACGGCAACAGCAAAAAGGTAGCCAACGTTTTTGTATTAAAAAAAATCAGTTTTGCCACAACGTTCCAAAAAACTCGTGGCTTTGTTATAGGTCCTTGCAAAATCCCAATAAAAGAACGTAACACGACGTAAGTTGAAATACATTGAAGCGCAAAAGTGTTGTTAATATGATGGCTGCCCAGTGACGTTAAAGTATCCAGATAATCACTTTATCTGGTACACATATTTATCAGATCGGGTAGGCCTACAGATGTGATAAAGATATGTAATGTTACCTGATAAAATGGCCGTCTAGGTTGTTATTATTTTAGATTTGCTTGCAGGCTAATACACCATGGAATCACTTGATCGTCTGCGCCAGTCTTGAACAGTAAATGTGTCCGCCCCGATAGCTCAGTGGTTACGCGCCCGGCTCAAAGATCACGTGGCGCTGGTTCGACTCTCGGGGTGTGCGCTTGAGCAACGCATTCTAAGGACTGCTCTCCATTCAGCCACACCTAATGGATGGAATAATTCCCCGGCAACAACCTGAAACTTCACCAATCTGTCAATCTCGGTAACCGGCCCTGCGTCAAGAGCCTCTACACTACAAGTATGCGAAACTATCAGGAATAACCAATCAAGGCTTTGTCAGTCCGAGGATAAAGATTTAAAACCAACCAACCATTATCGAAAGGCTAAACTCACCTCAGCTATTATAGAAACTGTATGCAGAATATAAATTAGGAGTAGAAACTTTTATATTGTTGCTAGCATTGATTTATCTATACTCTATAGTTTTAAGTCTTCTTCTTGCGTTTGAGATTACGTTGTTACATTCAGGCGCAACAGCCAATGGATTGTGTGTTCATCAAGTGTTGTGAGGTCCACATATCTGTCCAGGGACCAGACTCCGTACATGATTTTCACTACGAAGTCTACCTGGATCGATGCTTGATAGTACCGGCAGAAAGTCAGTGAGAGTTGGAAGCAGGCAACCAGTGATTGTTCTCATGGTGGTGTTGAGGGCAGTGTCAATATAGTTCTATTTGAGTGAATAAACTTTTCTTGAGTGATTTATTTGAGTGAACAATCAAACATAGTTTTAAGTGAACAAACTTTAATAACACTTCAGCTATAAATTCTCACATTAAATGAAGGGCTCCTTAAACTTCAAAAGGATCAACAAGCTACAGAAACGCATCCAGGAAATGTTTACACAGGAAACAATCCGATACTCAATGATTAAGGTGTGATTATTAGAAGTTTTGCTGCCAAGAAAAAAATTGAACGTTTCAATATTTTGAGCTTTCTAAACTTATAATCGAGTAATCTATACGCTCTTTACTTGTTCCTTCGGTATGAACCACTGTATATTTTTCTATTTTGTCTACAACCTTGAAAATGACATCAAAAGTTTTTTGTGCTTATACCTGTATATTGCGAAGTGATGATCATTTTCTGTCGTCCACACATCCACACGAAGTCTGCAGCCACGATTTTTTGTCAAATTGTGAATCACGTCAAGACCTTGGAACAATGCAACACTCAGACGTATGTAATAACACACAGATCAATTTAATGTGAATGTACAGTAATAAAATTAGTTGACTGGATGGTCTAACTCTAAATGGTTATAGCGTAGAGGCTACAACGATATAGTTAGCAAATTGCAATGCTCGCTGTACTTCAGCCTTGTGTTGATAGCCAGAAAGAACGCTCCCTTCTTCACAAAATTATTTGTTGTTTTCTTGCCGAAAACGTTTGAATTTATTATGTTGTTATTCCGTTAGCGTAGGGCGTAGCTATTGTATTTGTTTTGAATAATACTATTCAATATTATCAAGTTATTGTCAATCATCTGTTTATGGCATTGTAAAATTATTTATCTCTCAAAGCTATGCAATTATTTTGTCGTTGTCGTATGAGCATCTGGGGCCGAGAATCTGTCCTTTTACCACCCCTGATTCATGATGTTCCCGGGCTACACTGGAAGGCTGCTAGAGAGCAGTCAGTCTTTCAAGACACGTAGACCTTCCACTCCATTAGGCGGGATGAAGATGTTGCAGTCGTTGATGATGTGGTCTGCGGTCTGTTCCTCGGCACCACATTCACAGGAGGAGGAAGAGGCCTTTCCCCATTGGTGCATGGTTGAGCGGAAAAACCAGATGCTCGTACGGAGACGGTTGAGGCGCACCCACGCCTGTTTTGGTAGCATCAGGCCGGTGGGACTGGTGTCAGCGTCGGGGATGAATGAGTGGAGTCTGGTGGTGCTTGACTTCCATTTGGAATTTCATTCATTGTCCGTCCAATTAACCGCAGATATATCTGGTTTGTTAGCTTCGTTAAGGAGAAGTTGAGCGGCTGGCACAAATGGGTGTCTTGATTTCAGTCGACGGGGTGCTCGTATAAAGGAGCAAAGACCTTGGAGTGGAGAAGATGGTTGGGCTACAATGTCTGTCGATCGAGAGACAGAGTGGCTTCTTCGAGACGAGGTTCAACAAGTTGGATGTCAGCAAGAATAGAGACGTTGTACAATGGTATGAGACGCAGGCAACCTGTCACTGTGCGCAGGGCACTGTTGAGTATTGATGGCAGTGTCGATATTGTTGCAATGAGAGCTTAGGCATCCGACAGGTGCACACTGCACAGTACTCTGCTAAAGCATACACAAGGGCTAGGACTGCTATACGCAAAGTGTCAGCCCTCGCTCTCCAGCTGGAGCCTGCCAGGCGCTTGAGTATGAGTAGTGCATAGCGCGATAACAATTTCGTGGGCAGTGACACCAAATGGTTGCGGGATGTGAGCGATCTGTCTAATGTCACCCTAAGCAGGCCCGTAATTGCCGGGGGGGCTTGGGGGGGCAATGCCCCCCCAAGCTCAAAGCTAAAACTCTGCCAGGCAAGCTACATTTGGTTTTCCAATTCCAAATGAGTACGGTAATCCCGAGCCACACAGGTTTTCCATTATTATTGATATTCAGCTCACGATCAGCTTCCCGATTGTGTGGATGGAAAGTTGCTGCCACAAATTTGGTTTCGCTGAGTTTTAGTCGCTTTTTATGGAAATGAGCTGAGAGGGTTTTTGTGTCTTGGCCCAGGCTATCTTCTAGGTTTTCCCGCGACTTTATGAAACGGAGAAGTGCTAGATCATCCGCAATTCCGCATATACAAACTTTGCGGATATTGTGCCCGGCAAGACGCGGGTGCAGATGTCAAAAAGAAAAGGAGAGTGTAACGATCCCTGTTTATCAGACACTGTTTTTGTTTTTCTGACACCATTTTTCAGGCGTCCCAGTCTGCCTCGCCGCGAGTTGACGTGTTGAGGGTAAACCTTCGATTCTCGACAAGTTTCATGAACATATGGACCACATGTCGGTCTGGAAGCAGGCGAAGCAGCCTCAAGCAAGACCCCTGCGCTACATAATGTCGCAGGCAGCTGTAAGATCCAGAAAGACAGCGCCGCTACTCTTTTGCGCCCCAAAGCAATCTCCGATGTCGAGTCAAGAGCGCGACCCGATCCACAATGAACTCTCTGCACCAGAACCCAGGCCGCTGCCGTGAGAGGAGTGGGTCGAGGATTGGGTTGGCGCGGGAACAGATCAGCCTCTCCAGGAACCGAAAGGAGCACAGAGGGATACTCGAAGCCCAGCAATCGCAACCACCAAAGCTCCTCTCCATATTGCCGAGACTGCGAAGCGGTGTAAGCAGGAAGAAAGGAATCTACGCAACCAGGACCCGAGGGCATGGCCAGCATGGAGCACAAGTCCAGAGCAGATCTCATCCAGCCACAGAAACCTGTGTGTTTTCACTAGGCGGAGGACGATGGTGAACCCCTATGGAGTGAAGTCGCCTGAGATTGTTCCTTTTTGTGGTGTTTCTACTCGCCACAGAGCAGATACTTCCTTGGCGACAAGGCTGGATGCCTGGCGGTCCTCTGCCTTGTAGACCCCGTTTTTCACTAGCTGGGAAGCGATGGAATTTGCAGAATAGGGGCACTGGCGATGAGAGTTTGCTGAGCGCAAACAGTGAGGTTGTTAATGATGCTCTGTGCTTTGTGGCTTGAGTGTGAGAAATCGATGGTTTGGACGGCTTTGTTCCATCGCTTAAGCTTTTTTGCATCCAGCCGCTCAAGTAATCTGGTGGCAGCGGTGTTAGAAGCGGTACCAGATGTAGCGTTTAGGTAGGAGCGGTAAAAAGTTTCACACTCAAAATCCCAGCATTGTGTGTAGCTGGTTTGGCTGCCACGTGGTATTATGAGATTTGCCGCAAATATTATGGCGTTGCAGTAATCCTGGTATGCCTCGTCTACGTTGCACGTTTCAGGTGGTGGTAACTGTGCTATAAAATAGACTCGTTGGTCAAGAGTCTGTAATGATCCATCGCTTTATCGGTGCACTTGGGAAAGGTTCCACGAGTTTTGGGGCGATAAGGGACAGCCGATGTTGTTACCGTGGGAACTTCTCAAGCACACGTCTGTCTGGAAGAGAGCTGTCGGCACTCCCGAAGACCAAGTCAGGGTTTGTCCCTGTTCCCCAGCGACTAGAGTAGAACCTGGTTCTTTGGGGTTGAAAAGGAAGCAAAATGATTTGTGGAGTCAGCCAGCCATTCGCCGTCGCTGCTTGTGTTGTAACCCCAGTCGATTTGCTGACAGTTGTAGTCGTCAATGTAGAGACTTGGAGAGGGGAAGATTGGAAGGGATGATGGCAACATTTGCGAGGGTGGAGGCTTCTATATATTGACGATATTTCGGCATCAGTCAGAGATCATCTGCTTGAGTGCAGATGTTACTCACATGATGGAGCACGAGGACCCATTAGCTCCATCCCAATACAATTATTTTAAGTACGTTTTTAATGCATTAGCTTTCTGCCTAGGGATTGTAGATCATAGGGATGCGAAACTTCATCCGCTTTTGGCTATCCGCAACACTAAAAGGGTTACGTTTTTTTGTAATTTACAAAATATTTTACTTTTTATGGGTTATACAGTATAAGAAGAGTGAAGTTGGTTTTAAAGTAGTTTAAGGTTTTTAGTTGAAAGCAAGCCAGTAGTAAAGCGTAAAAAAAATGTCAAATTGGCAATTGACCCTTCTAATGTTGAAGGAACAACGGAGTTGCGCGTCCCGTAATGTACCGTCCCTATTTCTGCCTCTTGTCGTTTCTTATTATTATTATTTATTTGCGTCAGACAAAGCTGTCCATATCCAAAACAAAACAACGAAATTATACACAAACTACAAATGCACAAAGGTCACAGAGAGCCACTTTGGATGCCGTCGGTAAGCTCACTAAATAGGCTATCTACTGTTACAAAGTTACATACAATGACCGTTAGAAGAACTGAAAGTATTCAGAACGATAAAAAAAATCAGATGACATCAGGTCTGATATAAAGCAATTTGAGGAGTGAATGCGACGTTTGATAAACAAAACATGTTTTTCCTCAATAAAGCATCAAACGTTGTTATATTATTCATTGGTGCATGCTGCCAGGGAATATCCACTGATCTTTGATACTTCGGTGGTGTGGGTTTCTTGCAGGAGCAATGCTGTCACGTTATGCTTTTGTGTGAGATGTTCCAACATGTCGCATTTGGCTTTGGTAAGGCCTTCAACGTTTAGCTGCAAGATTGTTACTCCGACAGGAGGATGAATTTCTCTCATTGGACACTGGGGCCGAGGGTTTATTCTTTTACCACCCCAGGTGCCCTGTGAGTTGTGGTCTCTGATTGTTGCCATTCGCTTCATTAATTTGAATTACCAGGACTCACTACGAGGAGGTTGGCAACATGAGTCACCATCTTGTGCGTGTGGCTCAGATTTTCAAACTGCACACCACATTATCTATCAATGTCCTGTATACCGACCACAAGATAGACATGTGGACCTAACAACGCTCGATGAATACACAATCCATTGGCTGCTGCGCCTGGATGTAACAACGCGATCTGTGGCGGCCTCAAACGCAAGAAGAAGAAGATATTATTCATTACTTGATATTCACGGGCACTGACATAACGAGGCAAATTGTGCAATATTCTAAAAAGAATCATTGTAAGCAACATGTAATCGTTTATACTCGAAGATCTAAACTTGTTCCACAACTGGGATGCGTAAAAGGACATACGATAAAAGGTAAATATAGTGTTTTTTTTTACAGCCGGGGAGCATTTAACGAAATGAGATTTTGCATTGTTTGCAGCACAGTAGGCTACTGAGAGCGTACCTGCCTTGAAATATCATTTTCATCTGAAAGAGAACTCTCAATAAATACACCCAGGTATTTTACAGAGTCTGTGAACACAATTTCAGATTTATCTAGATGTAGCAGAGGAGCACGTGAAAGATAAAAGTTTTTTGGGGAAAATAACATACCAAATGAGTTTTTAGAATTGAAAGTAATTTCATGTAATCTCAAGTAATTCCATGTATTACTTAGTTTTTATTTGTATGTAATCATAGAAATATCTAGCCTACATGGAGTGCTTTTCTATTTCCTTCTCTATTTGGTCGCTTCTGGTGGTTTTTCACTTGTTGGGGATATAACCATTTATCCAATAGGATTTAATTCCATCCAGGGTCTGGTCTTCCCAACTTAATGCTAGTTGGAACGACAATGCTGGTGGTAATTGTTTGCTGAGTTACATAGGCGATTTCAAATTTTAAGCGTTTACCGTATGTGAATTTCAGACCTTGCTACGTTGCGTACTTTATACGTTAAGCAACGTGTTTCAAACTGGACAAACGTTTGTGCACCAAAGAAAAAAAAATATTGTCGTTAGAAAAAAAAAAACGACAAACGATGTAAACAAACATGCAAGGATATGATCTGGAATTGGGCCCAGCGTGATTGTAAGAATATAGGACTCGTTCTGAATGCAGTGAAAGATTGGAAGTTGCAGGGATGTTCAGAACAACTGCTCATCTAAATAATTTTGATTGGAAACTAAGCTAAGGTAAAAGTTCCACGGACTGATAGTAACAAGATATCTTGTTTACACTTACCAAGCCAAAAGTCTCCATTAAAACTTCCAAATCCAGATTTGTATTTGTTCCAATTTTGATTAAAATCTTCTGAATCATCAAACCGTTTTTGGAACACCTAAAAAACACAACCACTCTTACTTTAATGATTTAAAGATCTTCAAATCATTTCACAAAGTATGTAGGTGAACGCAAGAAAGCATAACTTGCGAAAACCATTTGCAAATGAATAGTGAAATTAAGAATCTTTCTAAATTTATCCTAAACAACAGGAACACAAAATATAAATTTTTAATTAGGTTGTTGGATTAGGCTACTTTAATCACCCCCTGAGCATACCATTTCAAGTTTCTTTTAAATTGTAACATTAAGGGTTGCAACATTAAATACGATATGAGCGGTTTTATGTCATGCTTTAAAAATTAATTAAAACTAGCATTTTTGAGAAATTCTACAATAAAGGTTTTGAAACGATGAAACCGTTTTTTCACTTTCACAAAAAATCTTTTTATTTTGGTTTTATTTCGAATTAAGTTTCTTAGTGAGAAATTACTTCATCAAAAATAAGACCTGTTTTGATTATCCCAACTTACTGAGCTACTAATTAGATAAGTAAATTTAATCAAAGTTGTATTTTCAACGACACATTGCAAAAGTGTTGGCCAGTGTCACCAAATGCATTTTGTCTTTTCCCAGCCACTCTAGAAAGTAAATTTAAGGTTGAAATCCAACGACGAGGTTGACTAAATTAACATTTTCAAAACCAAATATTTGAAGCAGGCTACAATAATGCGAAAACAAAAAATAAAATTTTTCTGCCCTTACGACACAGCACCAGGGCTGTGGAGTAGGGTAAAATATATACTACTTCGACTCCTTGGTTTACAACAGGCCTACTCGAACGTCGGTGTGGCCAGATTTTTAAAGGTTGCCAGATTTTTCTAAATATTTGTTCGTTTTCACTTTTTTTAAATTTAATTTTACCCCAGTTGTTATTAAAATTAAAATCGCGACTTCACAAAACCGACAAGAACAAACACTTCTATTTTCTAGAAAAGTTTTAGAACGCAACACGGAGAACAAGAAACTATATAATAAAACAGAAAAATTTTAGTATCTATCGTTTTGTACCAAGACGGAGTCCTTGTTTTGTACCAAGACGGTTTCTAAAGACTCCGACTCTGGACACACCAAAATCTCTCCGACTTTGACTCCACAGCCCTGAAAAATAGGCCTACTGCTTTATACTAACCGTCTATCCATTGTCACAAAACGCTTCAACACCAGAACGCAAAGTTTGTCTTCCATACAAAGATGACGTCAGGCAAGATGCCGGAGTAAGAAAGTTTTCTAAACCTTTTCGACAAAAAAATAAAATAAAAAGAATATTAAACGTAGGTTATTTATACTATACCACCATGCAGGCGCGGACCTATAGGGGGGGCCCAAGGGGCCCAGCCCCCCTGAAATTTTGTGAGAAATTGTTAAATGGTTTGATATGCTTCTAAACAGCTGATATTAGTCCCACAGCGGACTTAACTTATCCCGGGGGGGGGGGGGGGGGGGGGGGAGAATTTTTTTTTGTTATTATTAAGGTTGAAATTATCCATCGATTATACATTTTAATAGCAACATTTGTTGGTGCTGGCTCAGCTGAAACCAACGCTGAGCCAAATGACGTCACTTGAAACAATCTGAAACGTGAATTGTTTTATAGTTTTTAGTCTTCATCATAATTTCAATCAATTACCGTAGGCTATATGTCTGCAAACATACAAATATCCAATTGGTCATAGACACTGCATACCTACAGGGTTTTAAACCAGATTTCAAGTTTAGCCTACTTTGCATGCTCAGCCATTTTTATTCCAGCAAAATTTATTGATGAACATGGCTGTTTTAATGTCTATTTTATAGCATATCGTATATGTCGTAGTATCATTGTTCACAGTGGCGTAGCCAGGGGAGGAGTTGGAGGTTACAACTCCCCCTTTGGCACGCCTGTGACGTCACGATATTGAGAATGATGCTTTCAGTCTCTATGTCTCCAAAACAAAGTTTGCCTAATTTTAAGCGAAACTGCATTAAAAGAGCGAGTTTTGCCAATACCAAACATTTAAACATCTCAGCCAGGAATTAGCAACAAGACAACACAGAGACTTAGCTTTATTACCGAAAAAATGCCGAAGAAAACATGATCTTATCCTTTTGCTATGCCACCGGACAGCACCATTTTACAGGAATATTCATACCCATATTTTTGTTGAAAATGCTCTCAGAATGCACCAAATTCAAAGTAGTTTTTCAAAATTTTCTGGGGAAAGCCCCCAGACCTCCCCGCCGCTGGGTGTCGCCCTTGGCGAACACGCCGTCGGGCTTCGCCCGCCGGCCGTCAAAACCCCCCAAATTCCTGGCTACTCCCACTGATTGTTCATATGTGTTTTATCTTTTTAATTCATTTTCAAATTTTCTGGCCCCCCAAAAAAAAACTCCTAGATCTGCCTGCCACCATAGAAGAAATGTACAGTATGATCAAAATTTCATTGCTACAGTTTATATCGAAAGTATTTTTAGAAATATGGATAGTATCATAAAATTCACGTGATAATTTTTGTCGCATTTCTGATTCAAACGATCCCAGTGCACAGGATTCTCCTTGGATTCCTTTCTCGCCCATTCCTCCAACTTCTCCCGGCCTTTCCAGGAGCTCCAACATCACCTTTCTCAGCTCTTCCTATTGTTGGTTGAACTTGATCGCAAACAGTCACTTGACGACATTCTTGTGACTTCGTCAATCGTGAAAAACAAGTCAATAAAACGAAAATAATCAAAGTCTTCATAGTAATTATAAACTCAAACCTTTTCCAACGACAAACAGTTTTATACAGTTGTTTATGACAAAGTAGCCTAATCATGACCTACTGATTTATTGCAGTCGTTTCAAACCAGAGGTTGGTAAATTTTTGATGAGCAGCAGAAGACATTGCCAATGTCACTAACTTTTCAATTGAATTTGAGAAATAGTATTTCTGTCATATCGCAATGTTATTAAGCGAATGCTAACCAGGTGTTGATAGCAAATATTAATGTCTGATTACTGATTGCATTAGGCAAGCAACAAAATACGAAAAGGCAAAAAGCTTATTCAATTTTTTTGAATGCGTTATGGAAACAAGAAAGTACTTAAAATATTTGTTCAATTTTAATCTTTTAGATTTTCTAGTTCAAATTTTTATTGATATTGCACAATTTTTTAATTAACCTGGAAGCTAATTTACGGGTGGTCTATCTCGTTTGAAAAAAAAAGCGGTAACTTTACTACAGTAGCCTAATTCAAAAAATGCAAACAAAGCTTTTGTTTCCGAAAAATGGCGACTGTCTACTTATGAACTTATGACTATGATCAACAAAATAGGCACGAAAGTAATGACTTTCATTCGAATGTTTATCTGTTTATCTTTCGCTTACATTTGTGACATCACTGCCAAGTGCCACTTCATATCTACTCTAGACTAGTTTGCTTCCACTTAAAAAAAGACTCGCAGATGTGGTTAAGAATTGTTCATTCGGAAACAAAAATCACTGCTGTAACCTGCTGATCACGTTTTCGCCAGGAAGCGCAGCGTCATTACGACTCAACTCAGATGGATTATGTATATTGTATATGCTCAAAGCAAATCAGCAAATCTAGCAGACTTAAAATCAACTGTTTGAAAGTGTAACATGCACCACGCCTTGTTGCAAGTTGTTTGTATGTTTTTCTTTTCAATCTAAGTATTGTTTATATTGAGACGGTTATTTCACGGGCACTGTGTGTTACTTATTACAGTTCCGTGTGGCTCGGTCTGTGACGTATCTTGGATTGTGTCGTCATCATGTGAACTGTTTTGTTAGCACACATTTATCATCTTCGCTCTACCGCGGTTAACAAAGCCATAGCGTAGCGTACTGGCATCGAGGCTAGTGCTGTTCACTTTATGGCATACGAGATAAATATGAAAGTGACGAACGTTTTGAACAGATACAGCGGTGCCAGTGATGTGGAAGTTTGGTTGAAGCAGGCTAACTTAGCAAAAAGTTTGTTAAAGTTAAAAGATTTGGCGGGCGTTACTCCGCTTTTTCTCGATGGGCCTGCGTTTGCCGTCTACGATCAAGCAGTAGAGAAAAAGAGGATGCCGATGCAATTGAAAATGCGTTGAGGCGTGCATTTGCTAAGAACAAATTTTTAGCTTTCGATGAATTTCGAAGAATAACGTGGGACTGGGAGAAAGACTGTGGACGTCTATTTGGGAGATTTAAAGCGATTGCTGCATTTAGCTGGTGTTGGCGACGATGGCTAGGAGATTACTAAACTTGCTTTCATGATGGGGTTTGTTTGTTTATCTTTATCCTGCATTGCGGGAAAGCGGACTTGAGCGCTATGCATCGGTGTACGCCTTCCGACGTACACCTGACCCACGCTGCAGCCGACGGCAATGTCTGTTTCCGGTTGTCTACTCTATTTATGACTTAAATTTGGTACTACCCATTACTCGAAATCGATCACTGGGTAGAGGCAATTATCGTAAAGTTTCTTGCCCAGAGAAACAACAGCAAGTGCGGGTGGCTGGAGTCGAACATGCAGGCTCTCGACTGCGAGCCCAACGCGCTAACCACTCGGCCATTGCTGACTAAAGTTACTTCTCAGTTGAGAGCAACGCCAAAAATTTTATTACATGCATACTACGCAACACATTATCTTTTTCCATTATTTGGCGTTGAAACTATTCTTTCTGCACAGTCCAAATTCAATTATTGCCTGTAGTATTTCATTGTGTTCTCCTAATAATTACTTTTTCTAATTACAAATTAACATCTTCTTTGTTTGAGCTCCTGGGGCTGAGGATCTTTGTACCATCCCAGGTTGACTATATTTTCCCGACTACATTGAAAACAATCATAGGTGGTCTTGTAACCGGTGGTGAAATCTTCTAAAATGACTGAGACTTTTGATAAATTCTTATTTCTGTTCGAATTAACGTGTACTTTAAAAGGTCGTTGCTAATTAATTGGATACGCTACTGTATTACATTGTATTACTGTATAATCACTGAAATCATATTGAATTGATATCAATAACAATACCGTCTATTAATTTTCATTGCTTATCTAAGTACTGTAAATTAGTATACTCGTAGTATACTCCCTAGGTTGGTTGAAGAGATTGCAATCGTTGATGATGTGATCTAATTGTAAAATATCCATCCCAGTTCGAGTAACGTAATCAATAGAAAACAATTGACTGAAAAACAGCCTACACGTATGCTCAAATCAACATCATTTCTGTAGTTAGAACAAAATGGCAAATCATAGCCATTAATCTTCACCACCGGAATGACTCGGTTTAATCGATCTTACGCATAAAAATACTGTAAGATAGTTTAGTTTAACCACGTGGTGCCGCTTTGGAATCATTTACTACGATGGTATTATTGAATTCAACGCCTGTGAACGAGAAGTGAAGGAATTTCATCATTTGCGTCCGTCTTCAAACATATCAAAACACAAACAAGCTCTCTGGATGTTTGTCCAATCGATGTCTCATCGAAATTTGATGCAACATTTCAGTAGCGTTGACAGAGGGTTCCAAGGGTAACTTTTAGAACAGAGCCCAGGATAATTTTAGGGGCTTGAAACTTTTTCAAGGAGCCCAGAAACATGAGAAAATCACAGTGTTCTTTGGATACAGCGCGTTTTTCTTAAAAGTGTCTTGATTAGGGGGCCAAGAATCTTATTGGTATAGTGCCAGAAACATCCTCTCAACTGCCTTGCAACATTCCATCCAGTTTACCTAGATAACAGGTGATTACTGAAATCTACGCCAAACTAAGAGTTAAGTAGGCTTCCTGTGACAGCATCGAGTTTTAAACACAGGCAGGCGACGGAGTGAGGCACCACTCCACTGAATCGTTACGGCACTCAATGTGCTGTATCTCAGTGGTAGGCCTAACGGTTTACCATGTTGCAGCCCTTTTGAGAAAAAAAATGAAATCTCTTGAATCTATTTGATTACGTTTAGCCTAACTATAGGTAACCCAAATTTTTTCTTGAGATTTTTACACGATTAAATACTTAGGTCAGGATTTCAATAAACTGACTCGAAATTGGACATTTGCCGTCTCAATGTGCTATCCTTCAACAGGTCATAACTTCTGCGATTTGTTTAAGAATACCAAAGCAGACAGTAAAATGGAAATAGATTGGTCTACTACTTTTTCCACCAACAAATAAGAATGGACTACTTTTCCTGATAAAATCGCAGTGTATTGCCTTGACCGATATTTTTATATTCTGGCTCAGAACTATCGCATGGATTGAAGATTGAGCATAAAAGAGAGCGAGCAGGCAAGGAAGCCAATTTTGATGTCCACGTTCAAGCATATTATTCAGTGCCATACCAAAAGCGTAACAGAGTGGTCTTGAACAGGCGCCTTCGAATATCTTACGATGATTCTTACCACTCGGCTATGCAGCCGATAGTGAACCGAACTGAACAGCGTATTATGAGATTAGCCTAGGCGTAGACCACTAGCGCAGTAGCCTTGCAATTTCAATACATATTCAATAATGTAATCACGTCAAAAGTATGTTTATTTATTACACAATCATCAATGAGCACAACCCATTATACGATCAACTGACGAGAATGCTTTTTCAAATTCTTAGTTAGACCACACAAGTTATTTAAATACAATAATCCCACAATGTTACATGCAATTGTAGTCAAGGCTGATTTATATATCTTAATAGTCCGTGAATAAGATTTTTTTTTTGTCACTCTACATTTCAATACGGTACTAAATTGTTGCTGTATAAATTTTAACGATTAAAAATTTCTTGATTAAAATTCTTAAAAACAGTTTGTTTCACAGAACGAAGAACAAACTGTGTTATGTGAGAAGAATCTCTTTCAAAGCATCCAAGTTGAACTGCGATTCTGAAAAGTATGAATTGTGTCAGGCGATATATTTATTTGTTTGTGTTTCAGATTTAAAAAGGTTAAGTATCCACTAAAATTGTTTTTGAAGTTAGGCTAACACTAATTATCACTATCCTTCACATCACTGAATGTCAAAACCACAACAGCCCTGGGCCTATATTTTCTTCCACTTTTCTAGAGAAGGTTAGTTAAATTTTTAATAATGTAAAGACAAAGAGCTCTTATGTCAACCAGATTAAAAAGAAATATTGTTTTGGATATTATAATAACAACAATTCTTTATTTACATCCATTGCGATACCATGCAACATTACAAATCACATAATATTGCCTACAGCTGAAAGTAGCGAAGGGACAAATAGTCATCTAGTCAGCTGCTTCCAATTATTTTGGCATATTGTTAAGTATCTTGTCAAGACACAATCGCATGCTTTAGAGCGGTGTCGTACTGACGCCCTTGTTCAAGCGTCACACAAGATCGCCTATACGCCCTTCTAAAGGACATTGCCAAAGTGTGCTCAATGAAATCAGAAACGGAAAGAATTAGACGTTTAAACTTACTTTCATTTATGAGATGTTGTACTTCGTCCATCACAGCTTTAACTCCATCAGGCTTCATAATTAGGCTTATTTCATCAGCAGTGTTCATCATTAGATCTTTGTACTCATCTGGATCCTGGTTATTTCAACAGTAAACATATTGCGTTTAGTTAAAGATAAAATTGATAATGATATACTGTATAGCCTATATGTTCATATGTGTAGTAGTTTAAATGATTACATTTATTTTAAAAGATTAATTTTATTGTAGGCCTATTGGTGTCAACTGTAACCAAACAATACTATTGTAGGTATATTTTTCCAAACGTTGAACTGAGATTCATTATTATCAATCGCACGTTAGTAAACGTTAAAAAGCCAAATTGTTTTCATTAAAATGTAAAATCATTTAAATTACAGTAACTTGAGAGAGTTGATTTGTAGCATTGCTGAGGAAAACAGTTTAGTATTTGAAGCGTTAGCCAACATAACTTTTAAATCCAACTTTTGGGCTGAGTAGTTTTTATTCAGATTGACCAAGGGCCCCAATCGTTTTGCTAATAAAGATATTGTTTATTATATTCCTAAAATGATTACTAAATATCACTCACCACCATTTGCATTTTTTTCAAGTCTGCGTTATCCCTTAGAATGTCGACAGTTATTGAGGCCAATTTCTTTGAAACAGGTGAAGCAACAGAACTTGCTTTTGCTTTCGCTTTTCGGCTGAAATTAAAAGACTTATTTTTTTAAAACATTTTACATGGTTTTAAATATTGATGATTTTAAATATAGGGTATAGGCTATTGATGAATTACACAAGGCAGGAGGCCTATTTGGCTTTTTTTAGCTTTACCATACCGACAAGCAAAATATAACAGCTTCTTTGAAATTATAACAAAATTTGACAAAACTATTTCCAATTTAGCTTATTTTGTATTCTATAGGAAACATGTTGTTTATTTCCATTGTTTGGTCCAACAGTAAATCGGCCTAAGATGCAGAACAGATTTTACCTTTTTCGTCGTCGGCAGTTTCCACTTGAAACCAGCAAAACCACAAAGAAAAGAAGGATCATCCCCTTTAACATCATTTTGTCTGCAAAATACAAAGCAGTGAGCTTGTGCTATCTTTAGTGAGCATGATAATGGATGAATAAGCCTTTACCTTGAGGTTATCGACTGCACAAGTGTGCAGTGTAAACACGCGGCCAGAAGGCTGTTATAAGTTATATAAAACGACGCATAACAAAATAAAATTATCCCTAAATAAAATTGAAGAAAAACTGAACAAAAATTGATTAATAATATTAAAATTTCAAGTTTGAATTTCAACCGCCGAAAAGTAATGAAACCAAAAACTTACTTTCAATTCTGAGAATGATGTGAAGGTTTATACAAATATGAAGCTAAGCATCAAATCATCTTTTCTTTTATATTCGGAAACGTGAAGTAAATGACGCATAATGGAAGAAAACCTTTTTAAATGCATTTCTATGGTCCTGAGTCATGTTAACGCTTTTGTAGGACTAACTGATCATAAAATTGTTACGTAAGTTCGCGAAAATCTACAAAGAAATGAAAGGAAGCTAGTGCGATCCGCATCGTTATTGATCATTCTTTTCAAAAGTCAAATTGTTACGTAAGCGTTATCCGTGAAACCGTGAAGCTCATGCATATTCAGACGCCAATAGAAAAATGTCTCTTGACAGCAGCGGAATCACCCAGATTGTGCAAACCACGAAACTTGATGGCTGAGGCCTGAAGAGAAGTTTATCAAAACCTTTTGAATGAATGGGCATTCAAACATGTCGCGATTGCTTTGAAATCAGCGACGGCAAACCTTTTCAGTGTGACGGCTGTTTAATGAATGACAATGAGATAAAATTAAACACCATGGTTTGATATTCTGGTTTAAACGATGACAGCTTCTGGAAGTCTATTCTTTGCATAGTGACACCTGATGCTTTGCAATTTTAAACAAACGTAGATAAGCAGTAAACAGACGTCCTACTTTGAGACTGGTAAGTCTATAATGGATATGTTTAGAATGAATGAAAAGATCATTTTTTTCAAGCTTGTTAGTAGTAACTGCAGTAACTCTGACAGGGGGGTCTAGAGGGGACTTTTAAACCTGGGTCCTGGATGATTTTAGGGGCTGTAACCTTTTCAGGGGGCCCGAAAACTTGAAGAAACCACCGCATGTTCTTTGGATATAGCACGATTTTCTTAGAAGTATTTTAATTTCGGCCCAGAAAATCTCATTGGTACCGGGCCCAAATAATCTTCTCAACGGCCCTGGTGCACCGAAGCATGTTACGCAATGAAAAAGTTTTGTGAACCACCAAACGAAACTCAGAAAAATTGAAATCGTAGCAAAGTAATAAACTCAGTTACTTGATCGTCTGTTGTATTCAAAGTGATGTTTGGGCCCGCTTAGCCAGGAATTGCCAATTTTAAACTGATTGAACTCTCAATTTTTTTTGGCCATGAGCAGCAGGCTATATCGAGGTCATGACTTTTTACAACATATCGCCTAAAAATTAGAATCAATCATTGCTGCCTGATCTGTGATGCGATCGGCATGGGTCTACGGCATGAATTTTTCTTTTGTCTATCAAGCGGTTTGCTCTTTCATCACACAGCGCAGTTTTAGTCTATATCAGTGGTGTCCAAGCAAACAATGTGTTACCTTTGGACTACAGATGCATAGGTTAATGAAGACCATAAAACATAGGTTAATGAAGACCGCATTTTCTCACAGACAAAAGCAAAGAAGAAAAGTTAGTATCATTGTTGCGTCATAATTGCGAAATCAACTATTATTGCCTGAGAGAATGGCAATGAGCGATAGTCGAGTATGCATTCTAGCATTCATTTTCTCGCTAGCAAATTCAACAATCGCTTTTGAGATTTTGTCTCAAATGTAAAGAACTTCTTGCTACGGTATTCACTTGTTTTTGTTTGAACTTTGACGAGGCTCCGGATGATTGAGCTTCACCGCGACGCCGAGTACCGGCGTCGACAGCAACATCTTTCCCTCATGCCTTATTACCAGCAGTTGGATAAAAATAAATTTCAAAAATGCGCAAGTCTGCAAAGAAAATGTTGAGCTTGTACGGTGCAAAGTTTTCGTATGAGCGTGTGAGTTCTTGGTTATGAACTTGAAAAATCGCTTGAGATCAAACATGGATCAAAGCTGAGCGACTCCCACCTATGTGATATTTTTACACTTGTTTATCACTAATTTCGAACCAGACTTCACATGAGTGCAAAAACGAAGACGTCAGTTTCATCCTTCACATTAACATGGCTGTGTTTTACAAAGTTCTGGCTGTATTAATTTCTGATGGAAAAGCAGATAACTTGTAGGGTAGCCTACCACCTAACTTATCCAACCTAATATCACATAGGCTACAACCTCACAAGATTGTCAGAACCTGGCCCGCGGGCACTTTCGAATTATCACATCTTGCCCGCCTGGGAAAAAGTTTGAACACCCCTGCTATAGAGTAATAGACAAAGCAAACAATAAATGCCAATTTCTCGGAAGTCAAGTTTGCCAGAAATTATGTAGGTGATCAAGTTGAAAATCTAGGTCAGGGTTACTCAACAAATGTTAACAAAGGTCCGGTTAGACAAATTGAATATTTTTAGCGGTCCGGTGAATAAGTTAGCCTATTTCACATGCAACCACGAAAGCTAAACTATCTGTACGAAACCACTTTTTTAATTAGTGTAACTCGACTTGGATTTTTGAGAAAGTGTGAGAGCGAAGCCCCCCAGCAACTAGATTACTAGAATAATCACAGTAAAAATTGCTTCCTCCCAGCAGAAATCTGCTTAAAGAATCCCTGAAATGTGGCAATGAGATTATACTTCCAGAAGCCCGAGGTCCAGAATGTGTTTTTAATAACTTGGTGGATGTTGCTGGAATTTCTTCTTTTATCATTTAGAGCAGGGGTCACCAAACTTTTTTCTCTGAGGGCCGAGTTGCTGCGAGATTAACAGCTGCGGGCCGGATGCAAATTGCGAAAAGATATAGGCCTACAACTATTTCCAATCTCCATTGACTTGAATTGAGCACAATAAATAGCAAAGTTGTGATGAAAATCGAAAGGTTGCTGGAAAAGTTATCCACTGCTGTGATACACTACAGGGCATCGTGCTCTTGAAAAAACATTACATCTTTCCAAATTTGGCCTAGGCTGTCCCCATTTGCAGGGAATGGGATGGAATGGAAGACAGATTTTGAGATGGAAGATGGAAAATGTCAAGGATGGAAAGGAATGGAAGATCTTGATGATGGGATGGAAGACAATCTTCCATCATTAACTTTCTAACGCTTTATCAAGACATGCAAAATATTACGTTGCTTGCTGAAATAATTCGATTTTCGGTTCGTATTAAACCAACGCCTAACACCAAACGGTACGTAATCCTTAGGAAAATACTGCTGTTAAATTTTTAGCTTAAATTTAGCCTGTGGTTTTTAAGTTTATTTGTGGCATATTCAACGTGGAGATCACAAAATATGAAGATGTAAGAGATTTCTGAGATGGAATGGAAAATTTCTAAGATGAAATGGAAGAAAATCTCAGGATGGAAGATGGAAAAAACATCTTCCATTCCATCCCATACCCTGCCCATTTGTGGTGGCCTAATAATAAATACAGAACACCATTACCAACATGTAGGCTGCCTGGTGGAAAAATGTACAAATTCAACATACAACAACGAACTATAAGAACGAACAATTTTAACAAAGAAGTCTCTACTACACAAAAAGGCAAAGCCAAAGACGGTTGCTAATACCAAGGGAAGCACATGTACAGAATTGTAGTGCAGCTGTAATTTCTGCAGCACGTGGCGGGCCGGATAAAATCAGTTTGCGGGCCGGTTCTGGCCCGCGGGCCGTAGTTTGGTGACCCCTGATTTAGAGAAGTGGTTCTCAACCGGTGTCCGGTAAGCAATTTCAGGGGGTCCGTGAAAGTTTTCGCGTTTGCAGCATGATTGATAAATTACGAAATTTATAGTTGGTGTTGCTTTATTCGTGTATAACAATGATTTTCAACATGTAGGCCTACGTCGCAATGCGCTGGTGCGTCGTTAGAAATTTTAAAGTACATCGCAGGCGCGGATTTATGGGGGGGCCCAGGGGGCCCGGGCCCCCCCCGAAATGTTGCGAGGAATTATTGTTGAAATTCTATGTATCCGCATCAAATCGTTTGATATGCGTCTACACAACTGATATTAGTCCCACGGCAGACTTAACTTATCTGGGAGGGGGGGGGTAATTTTTTGTTATTATTATGGTTAAAATCATCCATCGATCAGACTCCTTTATTCCGTTATACAACTGTAAATGCATTTTAATAGCAACATTTGTTGGAGCTGACTCAGCTGAAACCAATGCTGAACCAAATGACGTCAGTTGATACAATCTGAAACCTTGAATGGCTGTTTTATAGTTTTTAGCCTTCATTATAATTTCAATCAATTGCCGTCTATGCTTGCAAACATACAAACATCCAATTGGTCATGGACACTGCATACAGGGTTTTAAACCAGATTTCAAGTTTACTTTGCATGCTTAGCAATTTTTATTCAAGCAAAATGTATTTTTCAAACATTCACAATTGATGAAATGGCTGTTTCTTTTAATGTATATTTTATTTTATGGCATATCGTATATGTCGTAGTATAGTGGCGTAGCCAAGGGGAGGGGGGGGGTTACAACCCCCTCCCCCTTTGGCACGCGTGTGACATCACGATATTGAGAATAATGCTTTCAGTCTCTGTTTCTCTAAAATAAAGTTTTCCTAATTTTAAACGAAACTGCATTAAAAGAGCGAGTTTTGCCAATACCAAACATTTAAATATCTCAGCCAGGAATTAGCAACAAGAAAACATAGAGACTTAGGTTTATTACCGAAAAATCCGAAGAAAACATGATCTTATCACCATTTTACAGGAATATTTATACCCACATTTTTGTTGAAAATGCTCCCAGAATGCACCAAATTCAAAGCAATTTTTCAAAATTTTCTGGGGGCTGCCCCCCAGACCCCCGCCGCTGGGTGTCGCATTTGGCGAAGACGCCGACGGGCTTCGCCCGCCGGCCGTAAAACCCCCCCCTTTCAAAATTCCTGGCTACGCTACTGTCGTAGTATCATTGTTAATATCTGTTTTATCTTTTTCTTTCTGTTTAATTGATTTTCAAATTTTCTGGCCCCCCCCGAAAAAAACTCCTAGATCCGCGCCTGGTACATCGCATAAAGGTTTGGTTTCCTACCTAAAAAAAAACATATAACCTAAGTTATATGAGTTAAAGAGAAATTGGCTATGTAATATGTTCAACTTAGAAATGCAAACGTGAGTCAGCATTCTGTTAGCAGTTAGCACTCACTTTTGCCATGACTGTGATTAACTGATTATAACTATGTGAAGAAAGGCGTTCTTCCCGGCTATCAGCACAAGGCTGATTACTCACTAGCACAGCGAGCAGCAGTAACGCTTCGCTAACCAGAACGGTGTAGCTTCCACGCTAGCCATTAAGACCTCCAATTAAACGTTTAAGTTATTTTGGCAGCCGATTGTAGCATCGAATAGACAGCGATAGACACGTGTTTCGCCCATGAGGCTGGGCTCATCAGTATCGTTTAATTGGAGGTCTTAATGGCTAGCGTGGAAGCTACACCGTTCTGGTTAGCGAAGCGTTACTGCTGCTCGCTGTGCTAGTGAGTAATCAGCCTTGTGCTGATAGCCGGGAAGAACGCCTTTCTTCACATTGACCCACCCCAGGCACATGCTGGTTTTGTTGGCTCTTTCTTTCCACAAAGATAAGAGTTAAACTGACTGGTAAAGCGGCGGTCGATTACTCAAGTGGCAAGAATACGGTGCGATACTGATGAGCCCAGCCTCATGGGCGAAACACGTGTCTATCGCTGTCTATTCGATGCTACAATCGGCTGCCAAAATAACTTAAACGTTTAATTGGAGGTCTTAATGGCTAGCGTGGAAGCTACACCGTTCTGGTTAGCGAAGCGTTACTGCTGCTCGCTGTGCTAGTGAGTAATCAGCCTTGTGCTGATAGCCGGGAAGAACGCCTTTCTTCACATTGACCCACCCCAGGCACATGCTGGTTTTGTTGGCTCTTTCTTTCCACAAAGATAAGAGTTAAACTGACTGGTAAAGCGGCGGTCGATTACTCAAGTGGCAAGAATATGGTGCGATACTGATGAGCCCAGCCTCATGGGCGAAACACGTGTCTATCGCTGTCTATTCGATGCTACAATCGGCTGCCAAAATAACTTAAATGATTATAACTAGTTAATATTGATTACAAATCAAAAGTGAGAAATTCTTTGTAACGGTAGCTGAGGTGGGCACCCGCTACTTTTAAAGTAGCGCGCTACCCGCTACCGCTACTTTGGCCAAAATAGCGCGCGCTACCGCTACCAATTTACAAAAGTAGCGCGCTACCCGTTACCGCTACTCGGATCAAAGTAGCGCGCGCTACCGCTACTTTTGTCCGAAATGACACTAGGAAACACTCTTCAAGTCCCTAGTGACGCAAAAATGACCTTGAAAACGAATGTTATCATTCGTTTGCACTGTCATTTTAACGTCGTTATAGAAAACACATTCTAAGGAAATTTATTGTTACGCATTTTTCAAAAACACGAGCATTTCAAAATGAAAGTCACTAAGTCCTGCCAGCTTTGGCTTAAGCACATCTTTTCCAACAGAGAAAAGTCACTCCACCGCAGTACTGGAAGCAATGGGGGTGTTGTATTTAATGAACAAATGTTTTAACTCGGTATTCGAAAAACTCAAGCACTTGCTCCTGTCCGAAAAAAGTTGCTTTTTCCTTCTGCACCGACGTATCACGGGATGGCGCCAACACACCAAAAAATTTATCCTTGGAGTCGTGACTGGTGTAGGTGTCACTCTTCTAGGTATCAACCTGATGTCTCCCGCAACAGTCGCATTACATCTGTCTTGACTTTTTCTCGCAGTGCGTCAGCATCATCCGTGGAAACATAGTGCAGAAATTGTAGCAACGACGTCTTGAAGGAGGGATGAATTAGACATGATGCCATAACGTATTTTATATCGTTGAAGCACTTGTTGAATCATTTCTTCACCCCTTCCAGGACCTTTTCTCTCAACTCCTCACAGGTCACTGATCTCGGTCAACTTCTTCGCGCAAATTGTAATGGTTGAAAGCAAGACTCCGTAACACGCCATGGACTCGCCCTGGAGAATGTAGCCTGGCTTCATCGCACGGAGATATTCGCCGAAGAAGTTGACGTCAGCTAAAAATAAATGAGTTGTTTAGAAATAAGATAAACTATGTTGTAAGCAAAAGACATCACACAAAATAGCCCTGTAATAATTTCTTTTAACAAAAACCATCCGGTAAGCAAATTTTTATCAGCAACAAATATCTTGGCTAACCATTTGTCAATAGTTTTACTTTAACCAATACGATAAAAAACCTTATTTTTGGACATCTTAGCATAGGTAACGACTGATGAGGTAATGCTCACTGCATGTAGTCTATATACAACTTTATTTCGGCTATTATTAATTATCGATTTCATACCTTGATCGCAGCTCCACACCAGAAAACGAGATTCCCAAAAGATGGAAACTTTGCAACCAAACCGATTATATAGGCTATATAATATAGCTGCTTGACGACGCCAGTGTTGCAAAAAAAACGATTGTTTTTTTTATTTTAAATTAAAAAGTAGCGGGAATGCGACTGAAAAAAGTAGCCCTTCTCCGCTACCGCTACTTTGGAAAAAAATAGCGCCGCTACTGCAGCCGCTATTCTAACTAAAAAGTAGCGCCGCTACAAAAGTAGCGCGCTACTGCCCACCTCTGAACGGTAGCACAATTTGTATTAACTTATTGTTTGATAAAATTTATAGAAAAACATTAAATTAGCATATAAATTACTGATTTTTATCCTATGTGCCAACATTTTGCTCATAACATAACTTCATCAATGCCATTAATCGTCATAAGTGCGTCGAGAGTTCAGCAATTTTTTCTCAGTGTGTCGCTTCGAAACTTATGAAACATTTAATTTCATTAGGAGACACGATATACCAAAATTTCAGATAAAAATTGCTAGGAGTCGGCAACCGCTTTGAAGACTCTAAAAGGGGTCGGCCAAGACAAAAACGTTGAGAACCACTGATTTAGAGTTTTCTTTACTCTGGGTGAAAGTTATGCAAAGTAAACAAAAGAAAACTGTTTCTAACATCTCTAGAACATCTAGTAGTTTTAGATATCATAAAGCACATCAAAAAAAGTAAACATCCACAGTAGAAGTGCTATTTAGCAAAGGGGGATATTCACTACAGAACGTTGGTGCAGATATTCCAATAGCAGTGCTCAAAAGGAAGCGATGTCATTTGTGTACCAAAAACAAAAAAATCTCAACACATATGCCAGAAATATTAGTAAAAAGCACCAGTTGCAGCTGCTGCGATGGTGGACTCGGTTGTGTTTGCCTATCATTCACAACTTTTAGCTTTGCATCTTTTTATACATAACATGAGTAACAACGAACAAAATTCGCTAGACTTCAGTAACATTAGGCTACATCTCCATCGCTTTATATTCCAGGTAAAATGCGTTTGCGGTCTAGTTTTAAAAAATATTTTGAACTATCAACAGTTGAAGTGGTTATCGGTTATGAGCGATTTGGGCATAGAATGGCTCATTTCACTAAGTTATAACCGCTTTAAGTAGGCCTAGTTGTACAACAGTAACGTTGACAGGGGGAGGGGGTAGTTTTGGACCTGGAATGATTTTAAGGCCTGGAAACTTGAAGAAACCACCTCGTATTCTTTGAATAAATTGCGTTTTTCTTAGATGTGTCATGATTTGGGGCCCAAAATGGTCGTGTTGTTCAATACATACGTTTTTTTCGCAGGTAGAAAACATCGTTTTCTGTTGTTATCGCAAGTTTAATCTGAGATCAAAACTTAATAAAAACCAAAGTATAATAGACTACCTGACCTGTTATTCCGTTTGATACTAGTATCGAGTAACAAGTGTTTGATTGTGTCATAATAATTACAGTTTTAAACGTTTATTGAGTTCCGCACAGAAATGACTGCAAGCTTTGCTTGTGATAAACTAAAAAAATTGAAAACTACGAAGCCAAATTAAACTTCTTATTAAGGAAAAACTTAGAACATCACACAACTAAGGCGAAAGAGAAAATTGAAAAAAAACTAATCGGAAAAAAATGATGGTTTGCGAAAATGAGAGAATTGAAAGTAGTTACTTTTAGCGCCAAAAAACTCTCTTTCGCAAACCATCATTTTTTCCCGATTAGTTTTCTTTTTTCAATTTTCTCTTTCGCTTTAGTTGTGTGATGTTCTAGTCGTTACTTCTTATTAATCAGGAAACTGTAGTGGCAGAAAAACAGCTGAGGTGATGAACACTAGAGGTCACACTTAAGCAATGTTAACCAAGTGACATTGAATAACCTTCACAACAAATTATTAGTCATAGATTCAACATTGATTTTGATTCAACATCTTTATAAGGTGAACCAATGTAAACAAGAACTGGCTTGCTGCCAACTGACGAAATAAAACATTGCATCACTTGACACGTAACACAATCTTATTACATCATCCAACAGCGATCTATATAGAATCAATGCATGGAAACAGACTGATTCCTTTTGCTATTACTGCATGCGGTACATACAACCCAAGTTATGCTAGGATGATAATGCAAGAAATTTAATTGTTATTTTTGCTGAACACATCAAGTTCTAGATAACCAAACGACTCAAAAAGTTAAACACTCCATTTTGAAATAGGGGAGTAGAATAAAGAGAAAACTAAATATTTGAAAATTGCTAATTTCAGTAGCGTACAACTGAAATGTGACCTGTTGAAGTTACATAAAATGGAAGAAACTATGACGAAATGGTGTCTTTTGAAATAAAATCCAAAAATACAAGATATCAACTACATCATGTGCACAGTAAGTCGGAGGTTGAGTGAAAATATAATACCCCGAACGAAAACCTGTCAACCCGCAAAAACAATGATGCAAGTGGTTGATTTAACAAAACAAAAGTCCATTCTATTGACACAATAAATATACTGAGCTAATTGAGGAAATGATTGTTTTACAAAATTAAAGTTTTCGTGAGTAAAAACGTCTTTGATATCATATCATGAAGTAAAAAAGATTTTTTTAAACAGTTTAGCGACCACCGACAGAAAAACGGTTTTTAAATTAACTTGACCTAAACTACAAAAGGGACAGTGTTAAGAACTTTGAAGCTTCTATCTTCCTGTTACATTAGACCTTTCATTTTCAGTATTCTTGTTCACATAACGTTGAGCTAATGAATATGCAACGCCACCCGTTAGAACAGCAACCTGCAAAAAGAGAAATTTCAGGTAAACTATTTAACGACGTTTTGAAAGTTCTCAAAAGGAAACAATCCTATCAGCAATCAAGGAACGAAGTTTAAATGATACTTGGCCACATCATTTTCTTATCACTGTAAAAGAAGTCATGCATGCAGCATTGGTACAAATACACTTTTTTTGTTAATACAAATGGAAAGCTATCATTTTTTGCAAATTGTTGTTTTAAAAATATGTCATTGCAACATCACGTAGTAATGCTACATGACGATTGGAGAGACATTGTGATCGCAAGCAGGAACAGTAACTTGTACCTAAGCCGACAAAACCAGTCGTTTTTCAGCGAGTTAATGTTGCAGAGGTTGAATGACAACACAACGAATAGATGAAAAATAAATAAATGCGTCTTGAACATTTGTGAGGCAATTTCATGTTATGTCACAATGAAATGTTTATGTTCAACTCATCCAAAAATGCTTCAATTCTTGTCTGAAGAAAATGTTAATCTTCAGATAGCAATGTACAGTTGCAAACCGCCTGACATGAAACTAGTTTGTTTTAACTCAAAAGCAGCATTCAACTTCAAGACCGGATGAATAATATAAGGAAATATCAAATAAGATCATCCAAGATTTTCATCTTGTCTCAAGCAGCAAATGAGCAGTTATCTGCTTTAAAAGTCAAGAAGCTAAAGGCAGCTTTAAACTTCAAAATACAGAATGAATTTGCAAAACCTAACTTGGACTTACAAAACTTCCTTGAGCAGCCAAACGAAGGTTTATAAGATATAAAGAAAGGCGTATTTTTCTTGCTTTCAATCCATAAAGTCCAGCACCAGCTATTACGGCCAAAGTCCCAGAACCTGCAGATAAAATTGTAATAGTGGATTATGAACTTCAACGTGACTTTTGCTGTTAAAAGGTATTATATATATAACATATTGAAAAGTTAAGTGTGCTATTAATAACCTTACGACACTACATTCTTGCAGAGCATTTAGATATTATATTGAAACAGAGCAAACCAACAATTTGTTGCTTGAGAGTTTTCTCAAAGTTCATTGCAGTGGTACAACACAGCAACACAAATTGTTGATCAAGTAATAGTTCCATATTTTGGTATGATTAATCTTTATTTCCTTTTTGAAGAAAAATAAAAGAACATTAACTTGAAGTTTCGACAGCCACAGGTGGTTGGAAGCTTTAAGTCTGAATCAAATACTCACGTCTCACACTGCCTGCTTTTTATTTTTTACGCAAGGCAATCTCGAAAGAAAACATTCCGTGACAGAAATGTTTAGTGTATTTGACAAGATGATGCTACAACAATTTAAGTTTCAATCAATGATATCAGTTACAGCAAAATTGTTGAAAAAAAAAATCAAAATTGGCAAAATCACAATAATGAAAAGCAAAATGTATGAAATATATAAGAGATATCTTGTATCTACCTATGTAAAATGCTGGTCTTTCTCGGAATTTTGCCAAGGTTCTGCCAAATATGGAATGTGAGTTTGGTGTTGTGTCCATTGTGCCTGACTTTAAAACCACAACAATTAAGTAATAAACTTACATACAACAAAAGAGTACAACCTGAAGTAGAATAAAAAGTTTGCGTCTTGTCTGGGATAGACTACATTCATTACTAGAGCAAATTATGATAGAGTTAGAATCATTGTTGCACCGTCATTGCGAAATCAACTAATATATATTGCCTGGAAAGTATATTAATGATATTGAGTGATACAGTCGAGCATATTCATTTACTTTCTTGCCAGAAAATTAAACAATTATATACTTTCGAGATTTTGCTGCAAATGTAAAGGGTTTATTATTCTTCACTTCTTTCCACTTGAACTCTGGTGAGACTTCAGCTCCCCTGTAGCTAATTGAGCTTCTCTGCAAAGCCGACATCTTTCCCTTGTGCCTTTTCCAGCAGTTGGATAAAAATAAATTTCCAGAATTGCGAAGAAAATACTGAGCTTGTTTGGTTCAATATATTTGTGTGAGCACTGAGCAGACGTTCTCGATTGTAAACTTGAACAAGAACTGCTCGAGTTGAAAGTTGAGCAACTCTCACCGACATGATATTTTACGCTTGTCTATCACTAACCTCAAACTAGACATGACCTAGGAATAGAAATTAAGACGCCAGTTCATCCTTCACATTACTGTGTTTTACAAAGTTTCTGGTTGTGTTAATTTTTTAAGAAAAAGCAGATAGCTTATACAGCCTAACTTCATATCCCGTGATATCTATACAACAAAGTACTTTAACAGACAAAACAAAACTTTGTTTTGTCTGTCTATGGTTCAACAAAGTGAACTCTATACCAAAACCTTAAAATACTTCAACCTGCATATTGAAATTAAAATGCTTTGTTGTATGAAAATGACATTAAATAGCACAATATTGCTATAGTATATATGTACCTTTTTTTTAAATAAAACAATATTGTCAAAGACTGTTGGCCTGCGTGCACTTTTGCATTTATCAAATTCAGCCTGCCCGGGAAGTTTGGACACTTCTGACCTACATGTTCAGAAAAACATAACACTGACCACTAAAAAATATAGGAATAAACGCTAAACAATTCTAGAAACTCTCTCATTCAATAATGTTGAAATAAAAAAGTTAGCCAACTAAAATCATTAAGCACTAAACATCTAGCCAATTTGTTTTTCAGCACCAGCTTAGCAAATTTGTATTAAAATCAGTATTAAAAAATATTACAGTCATATTTATTGCTATATGGTATGTAAGATAATTGGCAGTACGGTGAGATGCAACTCAGTGTTAATTTCCAACTGTGTAGCTTTGCAATTCATCATGCTTATCTGATTTTCAAGCTGGGTTTGCTTTCTGATCGAAGAGCTTAGTATTCCCACATCATAAACTCCTGCCATAAATGACGAAAATTTCCTCTAATTGAAATAGAACTCCTTATCTAATAACATTTGCATTTTTAAGCATTTTCTGATATCAACTTCAAAGTAAAACCACCATAATGGTCGATGTTTCAACTGTGAGCATGTTTAATGAGAGTGCTGTAGATACAAAACTTTAGCATGGAATGGTTAATTGTACAATGCCATAGATACAGCCACTTTCAATTGTTTGCCTGTTATAATTGATTTTAGGTGTAAAAGGAAACAGTTCATACACAGATAAACATTGATTTAACCAAGTGGATTGAATACACACGACCTTTGATCAGCTTTTATTTTAGGCATTGTTATAGTCAAACAAGGTGATCTTGTGCAAAGTACAGTTTTGGTTTATGTATATTCTTAACCACATATCAATAATATGCCCTTATTGTTTGTACTGGTAACATTTGGCTATAAAATAGAAGTGATTTTTCGATGACATCAATGAACCGGTCTCAAAACTATTTTTTTGGTGACCAATCATGGCCTACCAGAGCATTCTCCTGGTATGGTAGCCCAAAATAATAAATCCATTAATACAGCAAAACGTGATTTTCTGAACTCAACAGACCAAATTTTATTATTTGACTTGATGACGCCATTATAAGGTCTTTCACTTCCTTCCTCTCTCATGAAACTATGTAATGTACGATACCAATGTGTTGTTGTGATATCTTAAGAAAAAATAAACCAGATATACACTTAATTCAGATGTAAGTACATACTTAGCATGGGGTGGCAAATGTCGTCCCCTGCCAATGTCGTCCCCTCATACATCAGGACGACACGAGCGTCAATGCCAATGTCGTCCCCGGTGAGTGATTATGAATAACGCTGCCAAAAAGACTTCATATGCGGCAGGCTGTTGCATTTCAGCTCGAGCGTCAATGCTCGTGTCATCCCCAGTGAGTGATTATGAATAACGCTGATGAAAATACTTCATATGCGGCGGGCTGTTGCATTTCAGCTACAGCGTCAATGTCCATGTCGCCCCCAGTGAGTGATTATGAATAACGCTGCTGAAAAGACTTGATATTCGCTGGGAATACGCTTTTTTGCTGAAGCATAGGCCACAAAAGCAGAAGTGCAAAAGTAGGTTATTACATTTTAAATATTTACTGTGGTGTTTGTTACGTTATTCTTTCAGTTTGGTACAACTTGTGGGATTAGTTGATGAACAAACAAAAAAATAATTAATTTGGTAGGCTACCATTTTTAAAAGTCTCTGATTTTATTCGATTACATCTCAATAATAAAAATTTATTTCTACGATAATTGTTTTTTTTTCAGATGTTTGCTAAAAAAAAGGAAAAGGTGTCAAAAATTTCGTTTCGACTTGAAAAAGTCTGTTTCGAACAACCTAATTTTACCTACATTTTAATGGACAAAGTTGAACATCTCGCAACACTGTTTTTAAGAGGACATTGGCATAGAACGAAATCGGGGGGACAACGTGTTCAAGAGAACGACAACGGTAGCATTCCTTAACATGTAACTTGTCCAAGATGCAACTAACCAATGAACATAACACTTTCAATGCTTCGGTTTACCAAATAGGCCTAGGCTGATTTAGTAATGATATAGTGATGTCACAAGCACATTTGTGCTTTTTCACCTTTTATGATACAATAAGGCTAGCTAGCCTACATGATAATACAATGAAAAAACAAATTAGGAAACTAAAACAAGAGACAAAATAGCAACACACTGTTCTAGAAGTTCCGTTCTGCAGTTATCTTTTCAGACAACCAAAAAATTTGGCATTAACTTTTCTTTAAATTTCATTTTTCGTCAACACACCTTTGGATGCGAAACGTACATAAAACAAAACGTACAGTGTGCATCCAATGAGAGAGTGCGAAAGACCGTAGCCCTGAAGGCGTAGGAGGTCGTCGAGTCTGCACTTTTTGTACAAACTGCTGTGCCATTTAGACACGATTTATAAACAGAGCAACCTGCCGGCCTGCCCTGGTTCTGTCCAACTCCTAATCACGCTCCAAGTAAGGTATTGCGCAAGAAATTATCAGCTGATTGACCGTCATGCTTGAGCTCTCGTGAGATAATGTCAAAGCATAGACATTACGGTCAATGGTCAAAGAGTGAAACCCAAATTTTCAAGGCGTAAAAAATTATATTGGAAGTGTCGAAGCCTGATATTTTTATGTTTTACTTTGGTTTTTGTTTGTTTGTTTTTGAATCTTTATCCCCGGACTGACAACGCCTTGATAGGTTATACCTGGTAGTTTCGCATAGGCCTACTTAGGTAGAGGCTTTTGACGCAGAATAAGAACAAAAACAAAGAACAACCCAGTCAAAAGGTTTTGTGTCAAGACGTTGCAAGCGTGCCAACTTTTTGGAATACAGTTGGGATACAAGTGGGATACAGTGCTTTCGAGCACGTCTTTTTATGCTTTTAGTTTTTAACAACCTTGTGCAATTGACATAGGCTATCCCATTTTTGCTGGGACTGTCAAAAGGCCATCGAAGCTATAAAATTTTACATGCCATTTTCAAGGATGATGTGCCAAACGATCACCCTGGTTTGAGCTTTTAATTATCGCTGTTATTTGTCTGTTATTTCTTGAAGAACAAAGTGTCAATATATGCATGAGTAAAGTTACCTAAACCTTCTTGAGCTTAAAAAATTAATTTACCTTTTTCCTTAACGTTGTTGAGGAGAGAGTAAGAGAGAAAATTTAGAACAACTACATCACTTTTTGAACGTCCAAAAGAGTGAAATATTTTAAAAAAATTGACTATTTTTTTTCACTTGACATAATTGTTTTTTCCTTTGAACCCAGCAAATTATTTACATATGATTCTCACTCAGATGTAAAAATATAAACACTGGAATCGTTGAAGCGAAACGGCGTTAACGACACCATTCTCAACCACAACACAAACAACTACAAGCGAAGAAATTTGGTTTTACATTTTGTTTGTAAGCAGCTGATTAAGTGTAGTCGTTTAAGTTATAATGTAATATCATGGCAGACAGAAAAAATGGTTTCAATAAAATGCTTTAATTGGCTAATCTAAAACATTTGTAACACTACAAGTTCAGTTTATTTTTTCTGCTTGCAAACAAACAGAAATGGCTGTGGCTATATTTTCACTACATACGGTAGTGTAGGCCAAATAAGGAATTCTGCTCTAATTTGAGCAAAGTTTAAAGCTATTGAAAACAAAAACTTGTATTTTGGATTTTTTTTTAGTCTTGAGCAAAGATTGATACCCTAACCTTATTCTTATCTAAAGTGAGATAAACTGTGTGTGTACGGTACCATAAGTTATATACCGTACTTATCTCCAAAGATGTTTAAATTTTTTAATAGTTCTGTATACATTGGATTTTCAGTTGTTTTTTAATAGAAATGCACTAAATTTAAATTGAAATTCCTCTGCTGTGAGGTTGATGTGACTGTGATGATGATTAAAAACAGGTACGGTACACAAACTATGATGCTCCAAAAATCTTAAATTTAGAGTTTCTGTTTTGTTCTCAATGTATGTTTACTTGGTACGGTATCATAGCCTATACAAGATTTCAACCAGGCGCTAACAAACAATTACACCAGCTAACATGGGTGGTAACTGGTTTTGGTGAGACCTTTTTTGGTCTTTCAATCCCATCTTTGCTATGCAAACTATTTGCCTTTTGTAGCTGTGCAACTTTTTTTCTCTTGTCAACAAAAACATATAAACTGAACTGAACACCTGTAGGCTAGCCTATCTCAACAAACACTCACAGATCTAGTGCAACATTAGATTCTTTAATATTTCAAGCAATCACTTGCCATGTTTTCAAGCTGTTTATATGATGCCTAGATCAGAGATAGGTCTTCAGGTAAGATTGTAGGAGCTTTAAACTATGTACTGTAGCCTAATTGATTGTCTATGCTATGCTATTTCAATATCAAGCCTTAAAGCAGCCGGCGGCCATCGTGGCCATGGCCGCTAAGTTGTGCTTGAATGTCCGCCAGTGCTACCTCCTCAGTCGGCCAATTTGGCCGCCAGTTTCTAAGTAATTACCATATTTAATTTTGCAATAGAATGATCGTAGATTAACTGTCGAAAATATCTAGTATCAAAGAGTGACGCAGAATTAGGTCAGTGCGTCATAATCACCACTGTTGTATTATGCAGAAACATTTACTATTGTATGGAAAATATCCAGCTGCTATAAGTCTTGTTTGTAATTCCCGATGTTTATTTTAGCAAAATGTTAATCCGAAGTGCTAATTTACATCGGCTGGCAATATTGTCGTGTTTATTTAGATTCAATGTTGTCGGACATTGAATCGTTGTGAAAAGGGAAAACTACCCAGACAACAAAATTTGTCATTTTTACCCTGATTTAACGACTGCAAACGTAGAATCAATATAAAAATGACAGATTTTGTTGTCTGGGTAGGTTAGTTGACATCCGAGGGGAAAACACGTGTCTTCAGAGTTGAGAAATGTTTCCGCTGTGGGTTAGTGATTTCACACCCTAAATGGTGACATCTAGCCCACTGAGAAGTCAGTTATGTCTGATTGACGAAACGTCGTAATAAATGCAGATTATCACCTGAAACATTTTGTGATAGTTCAGCTTAATTTACATCAGAACGTATCATGTCATTGAACTAAATGCTCAGTCAACAGCATCATTCAATTTTTGTAACTGTATTTGTCTAATACTCTTGGACCTTGGTTATTAACAATTTCACCCTTCTTAATCTTATGCTGTAGTTTTCTTAAAGCAGAAATTTTTTTATCATTTTTTGACTTGTGTAGTTCAATAATGCAATTCAAGAATAACTGTTATGTTCATTGTTCAACAAATGTAGTGAATGGAATAGTTGGCAGGCAGTAACTTCACAAGACTCATAGAAATCAAGTGCAAACACTTTGTTACCTTTTCATTTGTTATTTTTTTAATTTATCAATTATACAACACATTCGCTTGGGACTACAGAAATAATATTTTGATTACAGAATTTTGTGATATAAAAGATTGTGTTTAGCTGCTAGTATAATTTGTTAAAACACAATGTGACTTGACTAGCATGGAATTTTTTTTTATTGTAACATTTCACCTCTAACTCATGCTTGAAAAATTGCCATAAAGATATAAGTCATTCCTTAAAGAGCTAGCTAGCAAAAATGGAAAACGACATGGCTGTTAACATGTTTCCATATTCAAATGCCAATGGTAAGTGTTTGACTGGTTTATGCAAAATTACTCAAAATCTGCGTATATATTTGTTAATTTTTTCACATTAATATATTTGTTAAAATTGTTTTTGTGTTAATTTGACTACCAGAGGTCAACAACTTCGGTCTACTTGGAGAGATGATGTGCCTCATAGTTCTGTATGAGGTGTAGTCCGTTAAGGCATCAATCATAGACACAATGGCACATGCCAGGTAGATAGATGCTCCTGCCATTGCTCCAGGAAATTTAATTGCCATATCATCGTGGCGCTCGTGTTATCATAGATACTTTTCTGAACTAAACTTGCTCAATGCAACTATTTGCCAAAATTGGTACCGTATATAGTTTTTGGTCTACTTTGAAAATTGGTTTTCATTATATATACAATGAAAAGATATTCATTTTTTGCAAAAACTTTTCATAACATTACGTGTTGTTTTGTTATTAGACCATATAGACCAGCATTTCTTAAACTGGGGTAAATTTCTCGTTTTAGAGGGTAAATGAACTACCAATCAAAATTCACATCAATTGACCGGACAGATAAAATTTGCCGGTTGTAGTTATTGTACCTTACTTTTCTAGTTCAGATTAACTGATAATCCGAAGCTAGCCTAGTAGTTTATTGATTCATTATCGTCTAGTGGCGGTAACGTTATACTTCGCTAATTGGCTGATATATTTTCTCTGCATTGCTTACTATCAGATCTAAAGCAAGAAACCGACTTAATGTTGAATTTGATATTTGTTGTGCATTATCTACTACTTTACCAGACATTGAACAACTCGTTGCCAAAAAGCAAGCGCAGCCGTCACATTAAATATAACTGATGTAATTTGTGTTTTTCGCTTTTTAATAAATGAGCGCCATTTTACATATTGGGGGTAAATTTGATGAGCATCTTTTTGGAAATGGTAAAACATACAAAAAAGTTTAAGAACCACTGATATAGACCAACCTGTTATGTGCGATCGTTTCCCGTTTAATAATATAATGTATATAATCCCATGTTTTTGCAACCGCCATACATTACACCCTGCAGTAGATTTTTCTAAAATAATACTTAAATTGCTTGGCACCATGGTGATTGGTGAAGGAGGCGCCTACCTACGTGACTTCACCTAAATGTCGACCAGTATGAAGTGATGCAATTATTTCAGTAAAACGAAGAATACTGACAATCCTAATTTTCAAACAAAATGTTTATGTTGAGTTGACTTCAATTTTGAAAAAGTCATATCTACATTCTACAATCAGATTGTTGTCATAGGACTTTCCACTATTCCACCCTGGCCAGGTGTGCCATACACCCCCCGCTCTTCCTCATCTGCTCTGATGGATGCCTTATCGTCTCAAGATACCAGTGCAATCAACAATGATTATGCCACATACACAGGTTTGTGCGTATAATTTTACCGGAATGGCCCGTTTCGGTGAGTCCGACCCCTTAATGGGGGATTTTTCAATTTTTTTTTGAATTATCGGGTACCGTAGCCTAATTATCATTGCCGTTTTAGGGTTAGAGGTTAGGAACTCACCGAATCGGACTCACCGAATAGTAGCAGACCCTAATTTTACATATTGTCATCTTTTGATTTTTGCAACATCTTTCACTTATAGCTTTGCCCAACACCTGAGTCTAGAAGGTGAATCTTTGTGTTCATATTCAATTTATTTTCATAGCAAAGGAGAACAAAATAATATATTGTATTGCCACTGTTTGCTTCTTGGGTTCTAAAAAGCCATCTGTTTTAGATAGTAATATCAAAGTTTTCAAAAAACTTTGATATTACTATCTAAAACAGGTCTGCTACTATTCGGTGAGTCCGATTTGGTGAGTTCCTAACCCCTAACCCTAAAACGGCAATGATAATTAGGCTACGGGACCCGATAATGGCTGGCCAGGCCTCGAAATTCACGGCGGACACGGCGGTCATGTCCGCCGTCACAGCATGTGATGTCCGCGGGAAGTACCATTTAGATCGGTCATATTTGTCCGCCGAGAAATAACACAGGAACTAGCGATACAAATCGTCATTGCATAGCACGAACAACTGTTGCGAGAATATAATTTCCCGCGCATTCTAGCGCGCATCTAGAAAATGTGAATACTGTATCGTATCCCTTAGTTTCCATTCAAGCAGGAAAACTTCCAATTTTTACGTTGCTTCAACAATTGATGACATTGAATCAGCGTAGCAAAGGTGAATTCTTCGCCAAGAATCGATGGGAGTACCAGTCCAGTAGCCTACTTCTACACTGATCACGCGTAACTTATTTCAAGTCTTACGTCACAACGTCTAGCTTTGATCTCCGAGTAATATTGATAAGGCAAGGTTAGTTACAAAATTTGTTAAGCTTTGGTATTACAGTAAAAAAGAAAAGGCCCAGGAAAAATTCACTTTCGCTCACATGACACGCAAAAATGAACCTAAAGAAAAAAGCCCAGAGAAACTTTGCACAGCAGAAAATAGTAGCGTTAGTGTAGAAGTTTTCCGACTCGTGCCCAGACTCCCAGAGCATTGTGACGTAAGAAGCCACACGACCTCGTTCGATGCAAGTTCAGTTATGCGGCGTATTAAGCAGCTACACGGCGCTTTGACTCTTCAAGCGCACGTCGTTGATCTGATGAAAGCCTTTCAGAGTGACTTTACTGAAATTTTAAAAAGCCTTCTAAACCTTAGCTAATTAGCTATAGTTCTCAAATGGCAAAGAATTATCAAGATAAAGTGATTAAGCTTGACGATCGACGCTAAAGCTGGTGTGTCCGCCGTGAGACTTAATTTGTCCGCCGAGATAGCTGCTCAGACCGGACACGTTTGTCCGCCGTCAACAAAAACGAACTTCGAGGCCTGGCTGGCGTATATATACTTGTATGCTGCATGGCCGAGTGGTACTCGAAAGGGCGCCGGTTGGACACCGCGCATGAGCATGTGGCTGTGTTTTTGGCAGAACACTTAGTGGCATGCCTGAAGGTGGATACGAAGATTGGCTTCCTTATCTTTTAGTGTACTTAATCTAAATCTTCCACCACCGGGCATAAACCTGGATACGACAAATGAAACCAGTATCCCAACCAGTGAGCTTGAAGGAAAACACAGATAAAGATTCAAAACTAAACAAAGCCTCCGAAATATGAGACTTTTGGCTTCCTGATTCATCACTAGCATTAACTAAACAACTAATTATAATTTATATCACTAGTTGCAACAATGCAACGTTCATCTGATGAAAGTTGCAACTAGTGCTAGCATGGCCACCTAAAGATACGGCCTGATTTGTCACATTTTGCAGAAATTTCCAGGTTTTTCTAACTTTAGGCGAACGTTTGAATAAATTTTTTTTTAATTAGATTTTTACGCTTTCTTTATTCTTTTCCCCAGATGACACAATAGGTTTTAACATCCTCACATGTTGAAAAACAAAGAAAATTTGATTTTGTAGATTTTAGTCAGACTGTTAATTTTCAATAACAGTCTGATTTTGCGTTTTTCAACTTACTTTTTCTCATTTGCTGCTGCTTCCCCAAGGCAACAAAAAAGTTTTATGTCATTAGGAAACCGCAAAAAGTAAAAACATCTCAAAAAATATCAGTCAAGCACTAGCAGTAGCTGTAATCAAAATCTGCAAAATGTGACAAATCAGGCCGCATCTCCAGGTGGCCATGGTGCTAGAAACGATAATTATCCTGGTGAACACCCAACGTTTTCAGTATTCAACTAATTATTGTCATTATTTATATGAAGAACAAAACAATGAGTTGATTTGTGGTTTACTTCCAAGCAATTGATATACATCAAAATGAAATTCGCCACACTGGGTTTATTTTAGGTTTGTTTGTTGTTAGGTTTGTTTTGCCTCCTGGTCATTTCAGTGTACCTACTTCACTGAAGAGGCAGTTTAGGCTAAGGCGGTGTGCCGTTGTCTGCAGTTAAAGTGAACTTAGGTTGGTCTACATAAATCTCTATAGTCGAAGTCTGAAATAAGTATCCACAAATCCAGCTTCAATGCTCTTGATGGAATGATTTGCCTGTCCAGTTTGGATTAGTAGAAAAGGTCTATTTCAACTTGCAAAAATGGTCATTGGCGACGTTGGAACGACGTAAGAACTACAATATTGCCAGCTGGTTTATCCCTAATTCATGGTTTCAGTTTACAACTGCACTCGTTATTGCTGACATTTTTCCTAGCAACTGTTCAGGAAGAGCATTCATCAAGTTTTTTGTTGAACACTAAACAGGCGAAGGATTGTGCAGGTGGCAATGTTTTTCCTGTTTTGAGCCGCAATAGACAGATTTTCGATCGTGCAATGGCATGGTATAGTCCAGCGATGTAATCGATAGATACGTCCTTCAACATGCAATATGATTCTCAAACCAATCTGTCACTATTTTTACTGGTTACCTATTCGTCTGCTGGCTGTAGTCACCATTTTTAAATCTCAGATAATTAACTTTTAAAAAACCTTATTGTGCAGTGCAGTTGAAGATAGCTTTGGCTAGTGTCATTTCATCATAAATTTGTCTTTTATTACACAAAAGATTGTTATTTTTGCGTTAAAATCTTTTAATTTTGCAAATTTGAAACAAGTAGTTTGGTTGTAACTGGGTCAGAGTTGCAAGCTACTGTGCTTGACTTTGCAGTTTACTAAAATGTTGTTCACGGACGTTAGTGGCATTGGTTTGTTCTCCACTGTGCTCATCAGCCAAACATCTGTGTCCAACAGCTGAGTACATGACCTATCGCTACATGTTAATAAAATAGTTTTCGGCCTTTTGTTGTCACACTTTTCTTTTAAAACACTTTCATTCCCAATCAGACAATAAAGAACTTGTGCGTAATGTTTTTCCACTAGCGTCATTTACAGTTTAGCCTAAAATGTTTTCACCTTGAAAAAGCGTTCATTAACTTTTCGTGTGGCTTGTTCATCTACAATGGCAACAATGCTCGGAATCGCCCGTTTCGGTGAGTCCGATTCGGTGAGTCCGGTCCATGTTAGGTGATTTTTTTCAGTTGTTTTTTTTAAATTATCGGGTACCGTAGCCTAATTATCATTGCCGTTTTAGGGTTAGGGGTCAGAGGTTAGGAACTCACCGAATCGGACTCACCGAATAGTAGCAGACCCAACAATGCTAGTGCAATATCCTCACCTTTATACGCATCAGTGGATACAATGTGAAATCACAGACGAAAAAAGAGAGAATACGATTTTCTTTATCCAATTGGCTTGAGGGTTCCAGCCATCAAGTTTGAGCTTCAATTCACTTTCAGATAGTTTCTCATTCTTTGCACTTGTAATTTTTGTCATTCTTTGCACTTGCCTTCCGAAAAGGCGCCATTGGACTCTTACTTCCGTATTATGGTCATGCTGCAAGTAGACCTATGTTTTGTAAATTGAAAGTAATATAAAATTAATACGTGGTGTCGGTTAATTAGTTTTGCTTTTGACTACGTCACTGTTAAGATACGGTGTGATATTGAAAGTGCTTTGTTGGAAGATAGAATGAACTATAGGTATTAAAATCACTACATTTTGTCCGTTTTATTTTCGGTCACCGTGAAATTTACAGTTTTGATACCATTTGTGCTATAAAAAAACGTTAAAACCATTTTCATTTTAAGATAATTATTTAAATTCCAAGCGTATGTCATTTTTTTTTTCATTTTTGGCTAATGCGTAAGCTTTTAACTTTTGTCCTAATTTGACTTAAGAGGAATCTCACCTAATTTCTGGCGTGGTAACGTTATTTCACTAAAAATTTCCGCTAAAGCAACGTAGATCGTTCAACGCCTGTCAGAGTCGGATATTTTTTCTGTTGGACTTTCCCCTTACACCGAGCAAACTTGTTTCACCTTTACAAGTTCCGCCTGAAACTGTATCCCTGCCGCCAGCGTTGAGAGCCATGGAGAATGAACTTTGTTAGTTTTTCTTTTAAGTTTAGCGCTGAGGAAACGTCATTTAAACTAAACCTGCAAATGGAATTGGAGCAAAAAAAAAACTCGCGCTGCCTTTTTCAACAAGATGTTAGATTTTTGTGTGTGCAAGATGGGATTTCAAATAGAGCAAGCCAGTTTGAAGCAATATTTTATCCATTAAATCAGATCGATTTCGACATAGAAAGGTTGTCTTTTTCAGTCGGTCATTTAGGCTAACGAAAGACGTATAGAGAAGATGGAGTAGCCGATACATGTTGTAAAGTTGTATATTATAATTATGAGCCGTATGGAAGGTTAGATTTCTGTGCTTGTTTTACAAAATATTTTAACCTTGACACATGGCCACCTGGAGATGTGGCCCGATTTGTCACATTTTGCAGATTTTGATTACAGCTACTGCTAGTGCTTAACTGACATTTTTTGGGATGTTTTTACTTTCTGCGGTTTCCTAATGACAAAAAACTTTTTTGTTGCCTTGGGGAAGTAGTAGCAAATGAGAAAAAGTAAGTTGAAAAACGCAAACTTAGACTGTTATTGAAAATTAACAGTCTGACTAAAATCTACAAAATCAAATTTTCTTTGTTTTTCAACATGTGAGGATGTTAAAACCTATTGTGTCATCTGGGGAAAAGAATAAAGAAAGCGTAAAAATCTATTGTTTAGAAAAATTTATTTGAACGTTCGCCCAAAGTTAGAAAAACCTGGAAATTTCTGCAAAATGTGACAAATCAAGCCGTATCTTTAGGTGGCCATGCTTGACAGAAGGGACATGCTGCAATATTATTAACAAATGAAAGAAATACTGTTAACATAATGTTTAGGTAGGCTTTGGCAAGCTCAACGTAGGAGTAAAACAAATTGTACTAAGCATGATACTGTACCAAAATTTACAGATTCCAAAGATAGATGTTTTTCTACCAGCTTTTAAATATTTAAAACAACATATAGCACATTTTTTTTGACTTGTAGCAACCAAGTTTTAAAAACTATATCAAGATTTTTTCGCTCATGCCTAATACCCTTTCTTGGTCGAAAGCAAAAAGAATTATTGGAAGTGAAATAAGAGCATAGACCATAGAGCTTTAGTGGATGGCTATTTTCAGAACTATTGTTGGCGACAGCTATTTGGGCACAATAAGTTCCGAACTATTCGATAAATTGAAATATCACGAGACCTTATGATATCAAGGAAATTGAGCTACTTCTTGATGTTCATACTTTGATGAAAATAGTTTAGAAAATATGTCCATTGAGGTTTACCAGCAGGTTCTTATAAGGATGAGTATCACTACATTGATGCTTCATCTGGCATGATTCACCAACTTACTGGAATCTATGAGAATTCACTACCTATTTTATGGCGTAATTTGTCATATCACCAAGCAATAGAGCTGAGTACATTATTATGCGTCACTTGCACGAAATTAAAATCACGTCATATTTGTATCTTCATTTCTTCATAACATTACCTACATACCTAAAAATATTTTTTTAAATTGGTAGACTTCGCTTTTGGATATTGCAGTTTTGTTATGAAATTTAGAGTTATTCATAACTTTTCAAGGTACCGCACTGAGGGTCTGCTACTATTCGGTGAGTCCGATTCGGTGAGTTCCTAACCTCTAACCCTACCCCCTAACCCTGAAACGGCAATGATAATTAGGCTACGGTACCCAAAAATTTAAAAAAAATTGAAAAAATCACTGAATAGGGATCGGACTCACCGAAACGGGCCATTCCGCCGCACTGACGTCGTACTATTATAAAAGCTTTTGCGACGAATTCACCGTGTAATGTCGCAAACCTATAACACCGATAAAGAAACACAATGAAGTGAATTCGTACACATTGTGATAGTGACAGTTACATTGTTTGACTTACGATCAACTGCAAGCAATAGCACTCAACTTGACATCAAATAACAAAAATATCAAATGAGAATTTTTTGTCTTTGGATCAAATAACGTTCAGCCCGTTGGTGCTGAAACTTTGTCATGTGTCAGTGAAATCTCCTCTTGATCTGTTTTAAAATTCCAAACCAAATGGCCAAGTACCAACGTGAAGAACATGAATGTGAAATCACTCCGACAAGCTTACGTTCTTTTGCTTTTTTTTTTTTTATTACGGACGGGTAGTAGAAAAGTTAGTAATTGAATGATTCAGTCAGTATTGCAGTCAGATGCCGTCGTTTCATACTAGAAAGGTTGTCAGTCTTTCTTCCATTGGTTTCTGCTCTTGAACGTTCAAGTGCATTTGTGCCACATTTTTACGGCACTTACTCTTGAAACAAATAACGTCTGAATGACTAAATTTATTATGTTTTATTTTGCACCTTACCCATGGCCTACTTCCATGCCTCACCTCTATATAAAAGTATGTATTTGATCTAATACAAAACTATAACTTTTACGACCAGTCAAATTAAAAATCAGCAATTTGTTCATTGCGCGCAATATCTAGACAAAAATGTAGACAAGTAATATTAAAGACGTATGGTTGCATATACTTAAAAGGTTATCACTTTGTTTGTTTTTTGCGTTAGATGTCGGTTGATTAAAAAAACACTTTTTTCAATGCGATAATAAAAGGTATAATTGGACAAACCCATTTCAGTAAATTGTCGTAACAAAGTGTTTCAATATTTTTATGTTATAAACTGACTTCGCTTTGCCATTGCCCTACTTGACGAATGAGCAGATAACTTGTTTATTACGATTACTTTCCTTTAATGAACATTGAACGACAAACGGTTTTACAAGGTTGACAGGTTACCATAAAATATTATTCTCTGTTGATGGTTAAATTCTACTACAGCTGTTTTGAAAAACTTCCTAATTTTTTTCCAATGCTATACATTTTGCGATTTGCTTGATATGCACTGAACAAAAGGTCGTATAGGGTTATTTTTATGTCATTTATGTTGCCTTTAGATCCATGTCCATCGGTTTAGCGTCTATGGGATGTCTATTAGACGTTATTTGAATACAAAATAAATGAGTTTGTCATCCGGGTATTGTGTATGTTTGCTAAAGTTTGTGGCCGTGGAAGCTGCACAGTGCACAGCTCTGGTGTAACCTTCGCTCTATAACTACAGGGACTTGTCTTGGGTGCAGCAACTAGCAACAACTCCACAATTTTGATAATTTAGCGTCACCCAACATAAAAATGATGGAGAAAAAAATCATTTTGTAAAGTTTGGTGAAACGTTCTCCTTCGAACTGCGATGACCTGTTCAAACCTTGCTGTGTTTGCATTAAATACTTTTAAACTAATCGGTTCCATTGGGTTTCAAATATAGGTCGTCACTTGAATTTGATCGATTTGCGTGTTACCGTGTCGTTGCTCCTTGTTTGAGCTTGGATTTTCTTGCAGTACTTATTTATTCACGACCGACCGACCATTGGAAAGCAATAATTGAACGCGATTATCTGCCGTGTGCCTTTCTAGTTGATCGTGCGTCAGTATCTGCGTTGCTGCTTTGCTGTTACTCGCGGCAACAAAAGGTGTTTTAGTTCTTGAACAACCAATAGCTTCGAGACGGACTATTGAGAAAAATCATTAAACTGCAAGGAAGATAGAAATTAACTGATGAATATGGTAGACCTAGCAAGTAGAAAGTATATTTTCATTTTGCAGTAGTTTGAAGCAAGTTTTTCAGTTGACAAAAGGATATTGTGGAACATCTCAGCCAGCAATTCGTTGAATCAATGGGTTTGGAAATAGATAAAAAACCATTGACTTGTTTTCTTAGTGATTGCTTCTGATTATGACGTTAAATCAATGCAGGATAGGCCGATTTGCTAGCTGCGATACACATTCTAGCGTGTGTCCGTCGTGAGGCCCCCTATTAGTGGAATTTCTTCATCTCCTTGTTGTCATGTACGATGCAGCTGCCTTGTTCAACCTTGTTCGATCTCGGATATCCGAAAACAGCTCTATTATTGGTCTTGTGCCACGCATGATCTGGGCGTTGCACATTGCACTATCCCCTTCTTGCGGCGAATGACTTTAAACTTTTTTTACTGCTTCCCATATGGTAATTAAAGTTAGATTTTAGGTTTAGCAAGAAAACTGTTTTGCAAATGTGTTATGGCATCTGAAGCCTATTCTCAGTTACGTTTATTGTTACGTTTTCTTTTATTAAGGTTGCTTTGAAATGCTATTTCACGCGCGGGTATACTTGTTTATGATTAGCGAAATATGGAACCATCGATATTTTACAGCCGCTGTTTTAATCTTGTCTGCGGAGATCTTTTTCCCCCGTTTATACAGTTGAAATCTTTATTGCCGATTTAAGTAAGACTTGCTTAAGTCTACGAAAGCTAGAATTGATTTGAAATTCTAAGTGTTTGTGAATTTATGTTTATTGTTTAATTAAGTTTTGTTGACACGAAACTCAAATTTATTTATGTGAGCGTGATAAGGTTGGGGCCAATGGCTCTGTTTTATTTACGAAATGTGAAGCAGCTTTTTCAGATGAGAAGTAGTGCGTTTTTCTTGGTTGAAAATATTAACAGTTTCTAAATTAATACTTGTAACTAAAACTATGCTCTGGATACATAACCCCTTTAAAAAGTTGATGCAAATTGCTAAAGTTCTGTTTCAACTTGTCGCATCTGATAACTTAGAATCACAGTTTTACCCCGTTTCTCGTGTTAAAAGTTTTGCAACTCATAGATTACGAGAGCAGCTCGAAGATGGTAAATGCGGGTTCGCTTCGGCAAAATTTTTCGGCAAAAACGGAGTTTTAGCTTTTGAAAGATGTTCAAAACAGAATCTTTGCCAAGAGAGTTAAATCGAAACGAATCACCGACAAAGATTTTTTGTGAAAAGAAGAAGAAATTTTGTTCCAGACACTTTTGGTGTATAACTGTATAATATACAGTGTATATGCAATATGCGTGTAATCCGTGTATGCGAGTGAATAAAACTTTTATTTTATACTCAACATCTCATGTAAAGAAAGCTGTTCGATGCAAAATGGTTGGAACGCCAGGACAATCTAATTAAAAACTAAAGAGCCCAAAATGTAGATACTAAACTCATGTTCAGCAAACGTTTCGAAAACTAAACTGTCTTCATCTTCAGTGCTATAGCAAACATTTGCAAAACTGTTCCATCCTTCATATATACCAGGCATTTGCAAAATGACCTTTGGTCCTCTTCAACTTGGTATAGTGCAATTTTTGGTGTTGCAAAACGGACATTTCTGATTGAATTTCACGTAAAACTTCGATTGTCAATCATCGCTTTACGAATATTGGTGGAGTATAACAAACAAGCAAGATTTTGTGTAACCAGAGAAGGTTTAATTTCCTTAATGCAGTAGACTATGGAGTCTATGGCCTTCGCGGGTTTTTGAGCTTCCCCAGGTTTAATTAGGTTTACCAAACAAGGTGCAGCGTTTCTGGACTTGGGCTATTTCAGCCATCTGTGCAGAACTGTTGCTTTATTTTTAGTTATTTTAAACATCAGAAATGGTTTTGGACCTATCTCGGAAGCACACTGAAGTCTTTAGGTGACGCACAGTTTTATAATAATCTGGATATATTAAATCATATGCAAATTATCGTTGCTGCAAATCGGATATATCTTGTTCCAAGGAATAGTTTGAATTGTAAAACTGTGGTATGCTTTATTTATCTCCATCGCATGCACCTCAGTGCTTGGCCTCAATAAAACGATACCTCTAAGACTTGGTAGAAATGTTCATCTGCTTCTTCTTTCTATGTCTCCTACGTTGGTGGTTGTTATTAAAAAATATAAACGTCTTTACCAGATTTGTGGCATCACTTTTTTAATTTTGTTATAAAATCAATGTAAATCAGTGGTTCCCAACCTTTTTCTGGTCACGGACCCCTTTAAACAAATTACTAATTCTGCGGACCCCTACCTAAATTTTGCCTGAAACTCAATTAACATACTATTGACTATTGCAATAATTATGCTACTCAACTACTGTACTGTGTCATATTGCATTGCCGCTATGACTCCTGCGGCAAATATCAATATCAGGTTAAAGAGTTGCTCAAATAAAAAAATGAATGAATTGTTCAAGAAATGTCAGCAGTATTTGAATATTAAGGTGACCCAAAGTGCCATGCCGAAACTTTTTCAACGTAAGCAAATTTAATGAGAGGGCTGTTGTTGCCTTTCCTGAACTAAACGACTGAACTGTGGTTGAGTTTTTGACAATGCAACACGCATGTCATCTTCAACGTCCAGGCGATTTCGATGTTTAGTTTGTATTGCAACAAGAGCTGAGAATTCTGCCTTGCAAAGGTAAGTGGTTATGAATGGTAACAAAACAATAATCGCTTGCTTTGCCAAGAATGAGTAGGTTTGCAGTTGTGAGCACCAAAATTCTTCCACAATTTATGAATGAAATTCAATGAGTAATAACTCTTTTGATCTCAAATCAATTAGGTCATCTTTACTGAGATCGTCATCGCTAATGTTGTTCAAGTCAAAAAGAAAAGGATTTCGAATCCATGTTTCAACTTCGTTCGGCAGGTGTTGTAAATTAAAATAACGTTAAAATGAGATTTGCAGGGTTTCCAAGTGTGCGCAAAATTTTTCTTTCATAGAGATCAAAAGAGTACATTCTCTGAGTTTCATCCATCAAGATAAGATCTTCTAACATTGGAAAGTTAGCGTAATTACCTGCTTCCAATCTGTGTTTCCAAACCGCAACTTGGCTAAAAACGTTTTCAGTTTTTCAGCTGCATCAATTATTGTCAAACCTGATTCATTTTAATGCATACCGGTACAGTTTATTCTCGCGGGCTTGAGCTTGACACATTTGTATTTAAAGAGAGAAATCAAAGTAAAAAGACCGTTTTTTTTCGAAATTCATCAAGATAATCACGGCCCCCAAATGCTTTCTCACGGACCCCCAAGGGGTCCGCAAACCCCAGGTTGGGAACCACTGATGTAAATGCTTCGTGCATTTTGTTGTATTCCATACCTTTTAGATTTTGTTTTACTGAACACTTTAAAGTTTTATTGAATTGAATGAAATTCTCAAAGTAGGCCATTTTTACGGTAAGTTTAGATAAACTGGTTAAGTCGATGAAAAGCTAAAAGTGAATACTCTTGCTCTGCGTCCAAACTCTTTTTGAACGTAAATTAAGCCACATAGTTCGTGCGTATGAATCAGGTGCTAAGGTTGTATTGGTATGGCATCAATGCTTCAACAAAGCTTGTTATTTGATATCAAGACGTCAATTTCAATGCTGGTTGTATACAATTTCATATGGATGCTGTCACATTGCCAAGAGCGGCTGCTTGAGTGTTTAATCTCTTCAACAAATGCGTTTTTTAATCAACCTGATTTGCTGTGAAACAAAAATGACCAACTGTGTTGGAAACTTTGGGCTGGAACGGCGATTGGTTTGTTTCTAAAAAGGGAATGTTGTAAGTGAACCAAAACAGGGAGTTAGCAAGTTTTCTGACAAGAGTTCGAAGATTTTCTGAGTACAAAGTTGTTGCGTTTGTTTATTCACGAAAACGTGGTGTTGTGTGTCACTTCAGGAGATGAAAATGAATAATTTCAGTATAAGAAATTGGTTTCTCGATATTTGAATAGCTCCCGTTTTTACTTGCTTCATTATCTCTTCAACTGACAATTGTAAATGTTCACCGCTGACAAAGTAGAATCTTTCTTCGGTGCCTAATTAAAATGATATCATTTTACTTGTTCGCAACACATGACTGATGAATAACTTAGCCAAAAATAGTACGTCTTGTTGTTTCATGGATTTTGCTTGAAATTACGCAATAGTTTGTCCAAACAGCTGTTTTATGACGTGTTTTTCAAAATTCCGGTTATTGATGTCAGTGGTGAATTCAGTCATTCCTAGTCATTAATGATTCATAGTAAATTTGCAGTTTGTTGGTTGCTCTCTGCATTTTTCTTTCTCATCTCTTTTGCTCTCACTTTTCATCTACTCAAGGTCAGCATTCTTTCCATTTGTGGGAAAGCTGCGAAATGAGAAACGACCACCAAAGGGAAATAACAAACTCGACTTGACACTGAAGCAATTCATTGAGCGTTTATTTTGCAATCACCGTTTGAGGATTTGAGATCCGTCATGTAACTGGTTCGTAGCGTAGTCTACGTAAGATATGTTGTGGTAAGATGGGTCGGCAGTTTATCTCAGAAAATAAACAAATGATTTCGCATTGCTTCAACGTCTGTGGACCTGCTGTCAACGTCAAAAAGGAGTAATTTCTTGGTTGACAGGTATTTGCAGGTTGCTGAAGTTTCAACTTTGGGCATAATGAATATTTATGTTTCATTTTATTTTCATTTTTTTGTGATTCCAAGACTGGAGATATTTAATAGGCTGTGTAGCTCACGCACCGTGCACGTGTGGTGGTAACCTCATAGGGCTCAGGATAGTAAAAAGCTTTTAGGAAGAAGAACATTGACCTATTTTGGAACATTATTTCACCACTTGTTACATATTTAGACCATCTGGCTTAGATTTTGGTCTAATCCCTGTTTGCTGTGGACAGATTAACAAGAATGAAGCTGCATGATTAGCACGCAGTAGCTCTCAGTGCATGTGTTTGTAATTGGAAAAAGAAAATCGACTATTTTGAACAGTTTTGTTGCATTAACAGTCTCACTATTCCTTCAGCGAGCTTTTATCAATTAGGCCGGATAGCACAGTAAATGTTAAAATTAATGTATAACTTCTCCCACTTTGCCATGTTTAATTGAGTAAGGTTGTATTATAAATATTGTTTTACTTCTGTTGTTATAAACAATAATGCATAAATTTATGTATGCAGTTTTAAACCATTTTACTGTACTCTTTTTGAACTTATAGGTGAAATCACGATAAAAAATTGTTTTTTCAGTTTTATAAAGCAATTTTGCTAAAGGATAAAGGATATTTCTGAAAACAAATCATTTTGATTATATTTTTTATATTAAAGTTGCTTGGTTCTATGCATGAAATCCGTTCTGTCTCCATGATGCAATCATTTTTTATTGACTTTATGTAATCAAAAGTGTAGATGACCTTTCTTAGGAAACATGCTTAACTGTAACAAAAAAAAAGTTACCTTTTGGCGCTGTGAAAATTCACAGGCTGCATGGAAATATTGTATTGAATCTGTCACCAATAATTTTTTTATCAAGATAATACTGGTCCATCTCAGCCTTGCATATGTATTACAAGTATAACTACAAAATGTTTGCTATTGTGACATTAAATTACAATGAACCAACGTATTGAAGTGATCCAATCAATCAAAGGTTTATTTGCAGAAACAGGAACAGTACATGCTTGAAATATGCGAGTTTTATGTACGCTGCATAAGTTGCACAAAATTCCCGCACTGGATGTGAGACAAGGAGACGGTTGGCTACTGGTCAATTTCCACTTCACAATAAAAATAATTTTGTCATTTAAAATACAAAAGAAATTTATCTATTGTACGACGGTTAAATAGGGTCATATGGCATTCCAAACGAGTTGTTCATTTTGCAGGCAGGATGAAATTAATCTTTTTTGTGTAGGTTCAGATCTTAGCTCTAGTTTCTTATCTCGATGTAAGTGATCGCTTCTTTTCGATAGCTATTTAGATTGTGATTTGTTTATGTCGGTTCTATGACAGCATTCACAGTTTTTAACTCTTATTTGGTTTATTATTTCAAGCGTATGTATGCCTTGTATGTGGTGGTACTAAACTGAAATCACTTTTTAAATTTTATTTGAATTTTGTGTCGTCATCATCATCCCAATTCGTTTCTTCCTCCTTAGTGGGGGTGGCTGATTCTTTCTTTGCAGCGATTCCCTTCACTCTTATTCTCCATTTCGTTCTATCCATCGCATCTTCTTCCTTTAGCCCGACTTTGCCTTATTCTTTATCTGTTTTTTTGTGTTCTTTTTGTAGTCTGCTGATATATTTAGGTATATTTCCATCGATATAATGCAGAAAAATATGGCGTTAAGTTTCAACTTACTAGTTACTTCACGTTTGGTTGGTTTCATCTTCTATGCACTTGCACGTGTAGACGTGAAATGTTTCAGATTTTTTTTTTGTAATCCGAAATAGTGTTTTTACGAAAATGCTTGAAATGTGAGTAATTTTCGTAGTCACGCAGCCTGTCATATGGTACATGGAGTACGTTTATGACGCTTAAACATAACACTCGGAGTTTTCACCTTTTTAAATAAGCGTATCCAAAATTTTCATTTTTGATTGATAATTGCGATTCAAAACGTTTAACACACAATTAACGTTAGTCAGACCATCTATATATGACCATTTTTAATGGGGCAGCTGTCACTGCTAGAAGTAACCACAGCAACTATTAATTTTTAAATTACAATATAAATATAGTACCAAGTTTTGTTTGTCACTTGGTTTAGTTAAAGATCAGTTGATTCAGAGATGTTTGCGGAGTATTGTTAGTTGTAGGAGTTTGCGGAGTTCGTTGTAGATTTGTGCAACATATTGCGAGATTAACTGACATTTTTTTTATTCACTAATATGAAAATATATTTAGTTACACACCGCTTTGGTAGCTTCTTAATGTCTGCAAATTTACCGCATTAATATTTAATCTCAATATTTGGTTCAGCTTAAAGGATGTTAGTGGCTTCATTCCCTAACTATGGGTATAAGATACGTCATGGGAAAGCTTTCCTTTCTGCTTTGTCAGCATTCTGTTTATTCTGCAGTTGCTGTTTCCTTCTAATTGTATTTGGGTTAAACAGGTTCACGATTTGTGAACATGGTTAGACTTAGTTACTCCCGTGGCCATAGCTCGGCCCGAGCTTAGTGGACAAGTTTCATTCAATTCTTCACCTGGAGTTCAGACGGGTTCGCTCGAAAAATAAAACAAACGAGTTTAAAAGAAGCCCTTGAGAAAAGTGGGGCACTCTTTCAACTAGTTGTTCTATTTCTGTCAACTGGTGACTAGAGACGAAGCCTTTTTTTATAGTTGAATGTATGTCGAAAATCGTTTGATTTGCGCAGTCAGTGATGTTTGCTTTGGATATGTATCTTGCATATAAAATTTTAACCACCTTGCAAAGAACTTTATTGTCATTGTTGTGTCAAAGTATACTCGGTTTGATTAATTCCTTTGGAGTTTTGTTTTCTTGACATGAAAACAAACAAAAACAAAACGACCGTTCATGTTGGTGGCTGAAGTTGTGTTCTTTCTGTTTGCTTTGTAAATTTTTTTGTTCATTTTGCTTTCTGTCGTTTACAGCGGAAATGTTCTAATAGCTCTTAATTGATTGCTCGATGATGACGTCCGAGCACACGATCGCGTGCGCCCTCACGTGTTGAGTGAGCAGATGTTTGCTTGCGCAGAGTGAATGGTTTTGCCAAGATTACAAAGATGACTGTTTGATGAAAGTAAATGAGAAATAGCCGCTACTTGTGAATAAATTGTTTTTGAGATGTTTTTTTTTTAACGAAACCAAGTTAAAGTTTGTAACACTTGCTTTAAATTCTTGCTTCTTTCAAAGAGTTTTTTGTATCAACCAATAAACGTGCTACCGAGTGCTACTCATTTTCTTCATGTTTACTTTAAAGCAAATCTGTGAGTGATGCTAAATCACTCATTTTGAAAATTAACATTAACTTTTGCTGCTAATATATGTTGCTTGAAAAATATGTGAAATAATTGCATGAAAATAACATATTAAACCTACAACACAAAAAAAAAATTGTTGAGATACGAGAACTAAATTCGTTTATCTCAGTCAGCAAAATAATAAAGTATTGAAAATTGTGAAGAAAGGGGCGTTCTTCCCGGCTATCAGCATAAGGCTGAGCACTCACTAGTACAGCGAGCAGTTGCGATTCGCTAACCATAACGGTATAGCTTCCACGCTAGCCATTCAGACCATCCAATCAACAATATGTTTCTCGGCAGCCGATTTGTAGCAAGAATTGACAGCGATAGACACGTGTTTCGCCCATGAGGCTGGGCTCATCAGTATCGCACCGATACTGATGAGCCCAGCCTCATGGGCGAAACACGTGTCTATCGCTGTCAATTCTTGCTACAAATCGGCTGCCGAGAAACATAAAGTATTGAAAAGTTGTATCGCCGTCACCAAACCGGCGTTATCGTGGGAACGCTAGCTCATCTACCGGCAGTTTATTTATATATTATTTCCAGAAGTGGGCGCTCGTGCTTCAGGTAGGAACGCGCTTGCTTTGCACGCATGTAATCACACACAAGAAGACGTCATGAGGCATAATGAGATAAATCGTTTGTATACGAGATGGACAGAGCAATGTTGATTGGACACTTTTTGAAACGTCCCAGACAACAAACACCGTCATTTTTACATCGATTCAACGTCTGTTGAATGTAAAAAGGACTGATTTTGTTGTCTGGGATGTTTTCTGTGCGTCGTATTGTATGACCATTGGCCATGGCATGTACAATTGTACATTGTACAATGTACATCTGCATTATAAAATCCAACACACTTTTACATCAGCCTTATTGATAAAATTAAATATCCAAACAGCTGATCTGGCCGTTTGCGTTGAGCAAGTGGTTGCTATTTTAAAATTATTTATTGCAATTATGATTTGAGTTTAGTTCTGTATATATACGAGTAGTTTAAGCCAGGGGTCGCCAACTGGCGGCCCTCCACACTGTTACGTGCGGCCCGCGGAAGATATCAGCGTACAAGTATAATCAAAATTACTTTTCTTGAACAGTTAAAGATCATAAAGGCAAAAAATCCTTTCCGGGAAGCGTATTTTTGCTTTGCATTGTAGTTCTAGTTGGGGGTTGCTTAAAGTTATTCAAATGCGATATCCAGCCACACTGTCCCAGTGGTTGATTAAAACGTCTGTTTTCGAAATTGTCTGTGAGTATTGGGTTGCTTATTTTAAGTTTGTAAATGTCATGTAAACATAGTGTGCGTTTCACCGTTTTTGTGTTTCACGAGCAGTGTTCCCTTTATGCAAGTTTTTGTTGGCAAGACAGGTCGGTGTGCCAACTCAATTTATATTAAACTGGCAAAATATTATACATTATATAAATTTAAAGACTTTTCTGGTTTTATTATGAAAATATTTAGCTTAGTAGGCTGCAAAATGTTGTTAATCAACAATTCTTGCCATGCTGATAAGCACCGCAAGTGACAGTTGTCTATTAATCAAAGAAAGGCGGTTTTATAGACTCTTACAAAAAGGATGAAAAACCAACTCATTGCTTTTTTAGAGGGAACACTTACGATAGAAACGTTTTTTAGGTGATTTCCACAAGCGTTTGTTTTATGGTGCCTGGTTTCTTTCTCCCTGTTATTGGAGCCTATTTTTCGCTGATATGTTTGCAGGTCACTATTGTTGCCTGTATTGCGATGTGCCGAACATTTCCTTGTTTACTGAAACTGTTAATTGCAAGATATCATTTGTGAAGCGAAGTGACAATACCACTCTTGCTTGGCTATGAATATTCTGATAAAACCGCTCGCCTCGCTAAAAGTGCGTAAAACAAGTGGCCTCGTTTATTAGGCATTGTTAAAGAAGTCAAAAGTGTTGTTAAAGGAGCTTGGCCTGGCAGTAGCGCTGTTCGACTAATTTTGTTGCTGCAGTATTTTAAGATAAATATTAAAAACATGTAACGCTGGATATTACGTACCAAATGCGTCCTTTTCTAGCATAAGAGTCAACCTACCTAAAATTTTATTAGTGCGGCCCGCCTCAGCTCTCCTTAGTGCCAAAGTGGCCCGCATGCAAAAAAGGTTGGTGACCTTTGGTTTAAGCCATCCACTTGACTGTGCAAAAGTAACAACGGCGTGGCCTGTTCTTCCAGTATAGATAAGCTAAACTACCACATGATGTCACAAGTGGTTATTTATATTTATTCTTACGTTTTGTCATTGGCACTTCAAAGAATCATGATATCTTCAAGGAGCTAGATGAGATGAAGATTACCTGTCAAGTTTATGGCATGACATATCATTGTCCTGGCAAAGTATATCATTGCTAGGCTTTCAACTTTCAGTAAAAAAAATGCTTGTTTTACGAGGTTCGGATGTATGAGGTTCAAAAGAAGGGAACTGAAATGCTTTGGAAGAAAATCTGTTTTAGCAAATCTGTGTAGGAATGTCGATCGGGAAATCTATCCTGCTTATTAAAGCCTCAGTGAACCAGACCCGACTGTTTTAAAACGTAATGGAACAGGAGCGTACTTGCATACCCATGTTCAATTATTTGACAGTGGGCATTGTTTTATCACGGAATGGCCCGTTTCGGTGAGTCCGATCCCTTAACGGGGGATTTTTTCAATTTTTTTTTTTTTAATTATCGGGTACCGTAGCCTAATTATCATTGCCGTTTTAGGGTTAGGGGTTAGAGGTTAGGAACTCACCGAATCGGACTCACCGAATAGTAGCAGACCCACTATTTTTGGATGTACTGTATTTTAGAAAACGAAATTTGACTTCTTTCTTTAACATGTGATTGAATCGAGCTGTCGATTAGAGTTCTTTAAAGAAAATTCGGTCAAGTGAATAAGAAATTTTTCATACTTAAGTATAAGATTCCAAAGTTTAGGTCAGGAGAAGTGACCGAAGTCACCAAACAGTGACATCAAACAGAAAAGTGTTCCAAGTCGCGAAAGTTTACTATTGCCCCGTAAGTTCGCCTCTATGTTGGCAGCTGACTTTTTCTAGACAGCAAAATCCGTTATTTTTACATTACATCGTCTGCAAACGTTGAATCAATGTAAAAATGACGGATTTTTTTGTCTGGGTTGGTTCAGGGACGAATCAAAAATTACATAATCCGAAATTTTCATTATAATGCGCTGACGATAGGCCTCTGACTACATGACGTGTTGCCACACCGGTAGTCGAACAACATTTTGCTAATTTGTTGCCTATAAAAGGCATGTAAAACTTTCACGTGCTATGACAGCTTACTCGTCGCGAAAAAACGTTTTGTTGTGTTTAATGCTATTGCTCAGAAATGGTTTTGTGATGTTGTTTTGATGTTAAAATCCGCATCGGCACCAAAAGTGCCTTCAACACGATGGACAGAATACAAGTGACTTTATGTCTTCATTTTTGTCATCAATTTAACCTTTTAAGGACGTGAATTAACGTTAATTATCAAAACATCCACGGTGTTTATTGGCGTTGCGTTTCGGTTTTAATTTAAATTCTTCTTCATGCACGCCGTGGAGATTGTAGGCACGTTTTCATACCGGTTCGTGTTATTACTCACCTTGGTTTCATTATTCGTATTTCTCAAACCATGTGAAAACCAGATTGTTTTTTCTGATGCGATTTTTTTTTCCAATAAGTTATTAGCATTTACGGTATGGCGTGTCCTGTGTTGTTTTGTGGTTCAGCTATGTTTGTATAAACTTTAATTAAAAAAAAATGTTTCATTTGCTTTCCATATTATCACCGAAATGAGGTAACTCATAGCAGGATCTAGGATTTCAAGGAACTTTGAGACCAAAATTTTTCCACAGAGGTTTATCTTCATTTCAACAACCGTCTATAGATAATAGACACATTTTTATTGTTTGATGCACAATATTATACACGCAAGTAACACAATATCATCTTTTCCCATTTTCAACATTAAATCAATGACGAATGGTTACATTTCAATAACAAAAAATATGTTATAGGTTGCTTGACGCTCGTGTGTATTGCAAGGTATTACCGGTGCTTTATTCGCTTTTTAAATGTTCTTTGCGAAATTCAATTACGATTTTGTTCAAGGTTCACTTGGCTTGCACCAACATGAAAGTCGACTTAGAGATTAACACAGAAATGTTCTTTTTCTACACTGCGGACACATTCAAGATTAAGGTGATCTGCTTTGTGCTAAGAAGCATCTAAAATCCAATACACGTTTTTAGTTCAACGCGAATTAGTTGTAGCAAATGATTTTCAAGAAGGCAGATACTACTCAAACAGCAAAATCCGTCATTTTTACATTTTACATTGTTCAAAGTAAAAATGACGGATTTTGCTGTCTGGCAACAATTGTGATCTCAAAACGTCTAAATCGTGAGGTTAAATTTTATGCATTGGTTTTGTTCTGAGTGTTAAGCTTGACCAAGCGTTCCAGCGAATTTTCTTTGATTCCAGATAAGACGCTTAACCGTACGGTAATCGTAAGTTCAAAACCGCATTTGCAGCTTGTTTTCTTGGGAATGTCTAACTTTTGATGTTGTTTTAATTGTTTCTATAATTCTATTGTCAATGTCTGAATGTTGGTAATAATGCTTTTCAAAATTACTGTGCCAAAGTTTAATTAGCTTTTGTAGTTAGCATTAACGCGTGTAGTACATTTTTTCGATGTGATACTTCACAAGTTAATGCAGACAATGTGCTACATCATCGTCAAGCAATTTTAAAGCGGATTAAACTGAAGAAAATAAACGCTTTGAGTAAAAGTTTCTGCAATAACACGCGTAGATCCAAAACAAAGAAAAGTAGAAATTCTTCACAAATTTACTATTTGTTGATGTTGTTTGGGTTTGCATGCTTTTCATGTTACACGGTAGTTCGAAGTCTTTAATCTGGTTTGGTAGTGATACCCTAATACGCCAACAAAAAGGTGACCAAAATCGCATGAATTTGGAATTTTTTCCTAATATTAGCACTGAAGCTAATTGATACAGCGCGTATTTTATGGCTGGCGTTTTTGTGTATTTGCACTTTTTTTGCAAATTTATACCTCATTTAGTGGATATGGAATTTCTATATCAATGTTATGAGTAGGGCCATTTTTATTTTGACTTAAAAAAAATTTTTTTGACATTATTTTTATCAAATTTTGACCTAACGAAATTGCTTATTTTTAGAGGCCACGGTTCTGCCTTGTATTGATACCAGTTACCCAAACATAATATTCGTCGATTTCAGACCCAAACGTGTTCAATAAAAGGGGTTTGTTAAATAAAAGTTTGCCTTGATTGCGATGCTTGTTGTCGTTTCAATCCATCTTGGTGGCGCTTACTTTTCCTGTGGCTTTCTACAAAATACTTTTTATCGCACTTCACTATAAACTCGCAAAAATTGCACCTTAAATCACCCCCGGGAGTTGCATTAAATTCACCAGGAAAATCTCGACAAATCTTTCTAACTTTTGCTGAAGACGATTTTGCTTGCTTAGGCATTTTTGTATTACGGAATGTCAGTAAGCTATTCCTAAAATCCAAACCGTTGATCTTTGAAAAAACCACGTTTGTGAAGAGAAAGTGTTTTATAAGAATTATTTAAATACGTCGTAGGTCTAACAATGAATAAACATAAACAATGGACAATTTGCGATAAAAGTTACTGCTGATCCACGTGAGCATTGTGACATATTTTCTGCTTTTATGGGTTAATATGGTTTAATTGCGTCGCAGTTCCTGATTTACAATGTTCTGCGACGATTTTGACAAAAATTACTCTCAGGAAACACAAAAACTTTGTCAAAAACCATGATTTGACAAATTTTGACTTTATTGTCAATTTTGACTTTATTTTGACCTATAAACTTCTTACAAACAGTTCCCTAGGTGCTGAAAGCAACTTTATTCTTTGATTCGTGGACAGACGAGGTCCTTATAAGATTTTGACTTTATTGACTTTTGCGGGCCCTAGTTATGAGGTATCTCTTTAAATTTCACTACGTCTCTCATTACTGCCCAGTATGGCTTGATTGGCTTCGTATGGTATTGAATGGATTGGCTTCACATATACTGTAACAAATTCATGTCTTGCTTTTTGACTAAAGCATATTTTTCAAGTCCGATCGCTTTAAGCAATCTTTTTCGTCGATTGAGTACCACTTGTATTCTGGAACCGAGGATTTATACTGTATATGCAGTTGACCACGTCTAACTTTCAACATCTATACACCCACGACCTGCCAACTACGGTCTCCGCAAAATACGCTTATGCGGACGATCTGGCAATTCTCCACTCCACAAAGTCGTGGGAAAATCTAGAAGACACCTTGAGCCAGGACATGAAAACTCTCTCAGCCTATCTCCAGAACTGGCGACTGAAACTCAGCGAAACCAAAACTGTGGCAGCAGCTTTCCACCTCCATAATCGGGAAGCTGATCGTGAGCTACACGTCCAGAACAACGGAAAATCTCTGTCCTTCTGCCCCGAACCAAGATATCTTTGGGTGACACTGGACAGATCGCTCACATACCGCCACCATTTGGTGTCACTGCGCAAGAAACTCACATCCTGCGCTGCGCTACTCAAGCGCCTGGCAGGCTCTAGCTGGGGGGCGAGGGCTGACATTTTGCGTATAGCAGCCTTAGCCCTTGTCTACTCTTCGGCAGAGTACTGTGCACCTGTTTGGTGCCGCAGTGCTCACTGCCATAACATCGACACTGCCATAAACAGCGCACAGTGACCGGATGCCTGCGTCCCACACCATTGGATAATCTCCCCATTCTCGCTGGCATCCAACCCGCTGAGCTTCGTCGCGAAGAAGCCACTCTGTCCCTCGGTCGACGGGCACTGGAGCCTAACCACCTTCTCCACCACAAGATCTCTGCTCTCCCAAACGAGCACCCCCGTCGACTGAAATCAAGACACCCATTCGTGCCAGCCGCTCAACTTCTGATCAACGAAGCTGATGGACAAGACATCTCTGCGGCTGCTTGGGCGGACCATAAATGGAGTTCTGAATGGAAGTCAACCGCCACCAGACTCTATTCGTTCATCCCCGACGCCGACACACGCCCCATCGGTCTAACACTACCAAGACAGGCATGGGTGCGCCTCAACCGTCTCCGTACGGGCGTCGGGCTTTTCCGCTCAACCATGCACCAATGGCGAATGGCCTCTTCCTCCTCCTGTGAATGTGGTGCCGAGGAACAGACCGCAGACCACATCATCAACGACTGCTCCATCTTCAAGCCACCTAACGGAGTGGAAGATCTACGTGTCATGGATGATGAAACCAAAGACTGGCTGCTCTCCAGTAGCCTTCCAGTGTAGTCCGGGAACATCGTGAATCTGGGGTGGTAAAAGGATAGACCCTCGGCCCCAGACGCTCACACGACGACGACCACGTCTAAAAAGATGAAACTTTTCAGAATTACTCCGCAACGATATTTTGGATCAAAATTTTTATATCTTTTCCGAATTAGGTGTTGAATATCTTTTGTAAATACTCACCGAAACGTAAAACTATAAAAACACCATTTACGCAGACAAACAAAAACAACTGCAATGATATCGGAAGAAAGCAATGTTTATTGACATATGCCACAAGCCATTTTCTATATAAGAAACTATGAATCATCTATGAAAGATCACATAAGAAATCTTAAAATATGAAGATCATAGCTTTGTGTTGAGCCAATGTGTTTTGATGTTTTTTTTACGCAAAATATAAGTAACACATTCTCTGCGTGACAAGCCACGAAAGTCACACTTGCTTTGGCTTTTGCTTCATGAAAATGTTGCAAACTCACAACTCAAATGCTCAGAACGAAGGTAAGCTGAGTCCATACGTCTTCTTACATTTGGAGTGACATTTGTTTTTGTTGACAAACACGATGCTTGGATCTGGTCCAGGTCAACACACAGAGAGGTTTTCCGCTTAATTTTCCATTGCATTTCGTGCAATGTCTTTTTAGCAGACTCTTTTTGGAAACTGAGTACTCCATGTTGCGTGTCGTGGTATAGGCAGTGGTGGCCTTTAGGGTGGGACAACTTGGCGACCGCCCTGGGCTCGCAAATTTATGGGGCCCGCGCTTATCCAAAATATGCACAAATAAGATTTACATTAAACACTAGCAGAAAGCATTAGAGTAACTTAAACTTTTCCACCATAGTTTATGGTTTGTATCCATATTTTTTTAGAGTCGGTTTTGCATATTTTTTCAACCAGCACCTGGCAACCCTGTTTGAAGGTGTTTCGTTTTTTTTTTTACTTTTATAGGTGTTTTTTTCTTCATGATAGTCAGTGCGATGATCCTAATGACCGACAAGTAAAGTCAAGGACCATTAAACTACAACAATTAATTAATTATTAAACTACCAGCATCAGAGTGATGTGAAGATGTCATAGCGTGAAGTATACCTTTCTCGCTTACCATCGCCGTTTGTTGTATCATGGTAATTTTTTTTGTGTTATTGTGATTTATGGTTATTTGAGTTTGCCTACTTTAATTTGTCGATACCGGGCTGTAGGGGACCCTCATATTACTTCTTGCCCAGGGCCCACAAAACCTTAAGGCCACCACTGGGTAGTGGGTATAGGGTTGCAAGGTTTATAGTTTGGTTTGTTTTTTGAAGTTGTTTGGGCGTCCCTCAACAGAACTGTAAGAAATGCTCTCGCACATTTGTCTGTTTGTAACTTTTTTCCAGTCGACGTATTGTTGTCCTTTCGTTGCCGTATTCGAACTTTTGACACAACAATCGGAGAAATGCTTCAATGCATGAAGTGCCATTTGGAGTCCACGGATAAGGAGTAGTATGGAAATTTTTAGTTTTTTCGGTACTGTCTCTGCTCTAATTTCTAGTATTGGAATCGTAGCAAATATGCTTGGAAATGCATTTTTTTTTTCACGAAGTGGTATGCTGTTTTCGATTTTCAGATCTAGGGGACCATTTGTGCAACAATAACGTCTTTGTTTGATTTGCGACTTACAGAGACTGACATCATATTCCATGCTTGATCAATGAAATATCCCAATAATAAACTTCTTCACTACAAACTAGATGTAAGATGAAGTAGATTTGTAATGTTTCTCTCAACCATTTCTCTTGCAAAATCATTAATCGATGTACGCTTGTCGCTTAATCTCATGATCATGACAAGGCCAGGTGTGGAACTTGGGCCCACCCGTGCCAGAGCTGGTTATCCAGAATTATCTAGAGAAAAACTTCCCTGCTTCATTAAAAAGTGTTAGTAAAGTTTGCTGCGGTGTTTCTTAGTATTTCACACTCAATGTCTTCATTTTTACCTGTTTCGAGTGCATGTTACTGCAGAAAACTTCTACTTAAAAAAATTTAGTATTTTGAAATAATTGAATGAAGATTCATCATGCACAACACTCCAGCTGGAGTCGGCATGGGTTTTTGATAGCTCCAGATCTTCAACCTTGGGTCAACCCACACTCATTGTCAACATAATTCATTAACTTACGACTCTTGTGTGCAACGATTTTCAAGCATTCTAAACTTTTATGAGTTGTTTCCTCAATCTAAGGGGAGTCTCATACTTGAATCCAAGCATCGGGAGATGAGACGATAAGGTTCTCATGATACTAAGCCTTCGGCACTAACAAGAGTAGGGTGGCCAGTTCCTTTCTCTCGGCCGCCTTTCTTTCAGCAACCGCCCATCCATTTTATTACACCCTGAGTAGAGGCATGGACTTCTAAATAGTAGCATCTGGACTGAAACTCAGTGGGCAACAGGAGGCCAAACAGTTGGTACAACAGTTGGCCAACAATGGGCCAACAGCCAAGTAACTAACCCTGTTGGCCCACTGTTGGCCAACTGTTGTACCAACTGTTTGGCCTCCTGTTGCCCACTGAGTTTCCAGTCCAGATGCTACTATTTAGAAGTCCATGGTAGAGGTGAGCGGTGCATTTCAACAATCAGCTTGAGACGGAGTCGAACTAAGTTTGTATGATTGGAAAGCGAGCGCCTTATCCGCTGCGCCATTCCTCAATGTTCTTGGTCATTTCACAGATTGAATGACGAACGTGCATTCAGAGAGGTATTGCACATTTTGTTCTTCGCTCAGAATTTACGTTGATGTTTCTTAGTAATCGCAATCCTGTTGCAGCTCATACGAAGGCCTCGCACTTTAACAAGCAGAGTTAGTTCATTCTGTATTGATTTGACGTCTGCAGACGTTGTGTTGTGGTTGTTGCTATAACTTTTGAGGTGCGTCTCCAAAGGTCATTTTACGAATGCAACCACAGGAACATGAACTCTTTAACTCCATCCAACTCGTTTACCATTTCACGTAGCCCAACACAAATGTAGTGGACCGAGTTGAATGAATAGTGTCCTAGCCTGTAGGTTTGTTGAACAAGCAGATTTTCTGCCGACATGTAGAGTTCAGTGTACTCGATTTACGCGAAAGCCTTCTAGTAACATGAGCTTCCCATAACGGTCATCGTGGCCAAAAGTTCACTGCGAAGTACTTTGTTAAGAGTTGGAATGGATTTACTGTTGCGACATATCACGTTGAGTTTTTGGTAATCCTGCTTATGCAAAAACCCATTTTAATGCAAATTATTACAGGAGAGTAAATGCATTTATTTACCTTATTCGGCTATGTTGGTTTGTTGATGATTGTGTCATTGCAGTGCATGGGCTCGTGCTGTTTCGGTGTCAGGTAACGTCGAATGATCTGGAATGTTCGATTAATATTAGTCCAGCACTACCTTTAGTGGAAAAATTACGATACTTTTTGTTGTTTCAACATAAAATTTCAAAAAACAGCAAAATTCATCCTCGTACGCAAACCCAGTCAACACTCGGTGCCGTTTTAAAAGCACGAACATTCACAACTTAATCACTTTTTTTATTTTTTTTTAACCAAATCACTGCCTACTTCTTTGACAATATTATGATTATTTATCCAAGCTGCCCGGAAGTTGCTGCAGTGAGGTCATCTCGGTTTCATCATTTTCTCACCGTCCGTGTCTTCCCATGAATCACGCAAGAGGCTGTCGCTTCACAACAGATTGTTTATATGAAGACCTTCTCAGATGTCGTAGTGTTTTGTATCACATATTTTATAACGCTTAATTGTCACTGCTTCCGGAGCAAGTCAGGTCAAACACTCTGTTTCATATTTCTTCGATTTGGAAACATCAAGAAAGGTAGACGAAAAAATTCAAGCAAGTGAATTTCTTGATTCGAAAGCATTTCAGCAAGCTGGTTTATAAGACATTAGGAAAACAGGTCATTTTTACTTTAGGTATCTAAATTTACTTTGATTTCACGTTGTTGTGTGTTGCAATTCTTCACACTTTTTTGTAAACAGACAAAATGACGTATAAGTATATCAGATTAACCTTTGCCTTGGAATCAAATTTACTTCCTTGCAATGCTTTCTGCATTTTCATAGTGCAGCATGGAAAAAAACAAAACGATTGGCGAATTTTCGGGTATCAAAAGTGGGGTCCATTCCGCTCCAAAGTAGCCTATATATTTTCTGCACTCATAAATATCCAGAGTGCCAACCGTGCTCTCACCATATGATGAATGGTCGCCGTGCGTAGGTATGGCATACTTTCCTGGAAAATCACAAAGCAAAGCTCGGGCCGTGACAGGCGTTTGGAAAGAGACATTAGAAAAAAGCTAACACGGCTAGCCTCATGATGTCATGAAGAGTTATTGCAGTCTGTCCCTTTTTTCATCTCTGTATCTATGTCTTTGCTGGACGCTACGAAATTAGCAGTTTGTGTCTGTTTAAAGTAAACTTCATCGAGGGTTTTGTTTCATTTATGTTTGTGATAAGTGAGAGCAGTTGTATTCAGCTGGAGCAGGTCCTTAACCTTTAGTAGAGGCCTCTTCAAAACTTCCGAGATTTTTTTTAATTGTAGTCTCAGTGACACTTTAACAAATTTAGCTGCTTCGGCTGCTTTTTGCATTAACAGTTTTGAACAAGCTCTTTCACTGTCACATGTTTTTTAAATATATTATCGTCTTACATCACCCATTCTTAGTAGCGAGTTTGTGTCACCAAAGGATCTATATACAATACATGTAAATTGCAACATATCTACGTGTTAAATTGACAACTGCATTGACCTCATAATGGCAAGGTTGCACGAAGTAGGTCAATGCACTTGTTTGGAAACATAATGGATGGAGAGGAACGACATAATCTTTTCAAATCAAATTTCTGTGATGTGACGTTGTCTAACGATTTACAAACGGAAATGTTGCTTTGAAATTACGGTAATGTTCATTTGACTTCACCTTGGGCATAGTCGGATATATAACGAATGTAACCTAGATTAAAAGTCACGTATGTTTTGTCAAGTCAACGATAAATTAGGTTAAATTTACATACATTTAAAAACATTTCGTGCAATGTACATATTTATCTTCTTAAAAGCACAGGTCATGACAAGATTCCTTCAATTAAGAATAGCATTGATTGAGAGAGATCAGGGCAGAAAGATGTTTATATTTTCTGTCTCTGTTTCCTGAGGATGCTGCCAGGTTTTTTGCGACTTTTGATTCGATTCGGAAGCGAATGGTTATTTTAATCATAAACTTTCAATTACCTTTGAGTAATGCACGCATTTTCTCCTTAAATTAATGATTATGAGTAGGCCGAGAAATCAAAACAGGAAAACCGGAAAGGCATTTTGGAACAGCTTTGTTGTAAATTGAAAGTAAGCTGGAGCTAATTAGCTCCGGTTATAATGACAGTCTCATGTCAACTTAACGTTTGTGTGGGTGCGGCCAATGTTGATGATAGAGATAGCCATATTCAGGAACATCAATGCATTTTCGACTGTAGCTGTTTTAAATTTTGCTCATTGGTATCTGATATATTTTTATGCTCGTCCTCGGTACGCTGACTTCATCCTTAAAGCTAAGAGAAAGGACGAGTTGGATTTCTAATTACATGATACCATGGCCATTACATTATTTCTGATTTCTGTTGTTGGCGGTTTGTATTTAAACATTTTTTTGTTTGTTTTTATCGGTGAGTTTAATTCGTTTTTGAATAGCCGGCATAGAGGTTTTCAATCCTCTAGCGAAAAAAAAACAGTTTTTAGTCGTAAGCTGGTTCGCGTCTCATCAAAATCCTTTCAGCGGCTTACCTTGAACTTCTGCTTCAGCTCAGGTGTCACACAGTGGTGTGGTTTTTACAAAGAAGCTTCACGTGATTTATACAGATGGTTTGGTTGAGACAAAGAAAAATAATGCATTGTAACTGAATCGGTAGGTTTAAAAATCAGATCGGGCATCGAGTTTGTTTGAGAGAGCGTTGGGCCAGAGTGAGGAAGATTTGCTAGATTGTCATATAGACCGGCTTGTTATTTCTGATGTGATTCATCGGAGAAGTGAAATTCCTAACACTAACGTTTCGTCTTCGGTCGGAAAGTGTAACGCAGTTTTCGCACTTGCAACTCGGCTAGATACATCCATGTACGTTCAATGCCTGCAGCACTAAATGCGTCAAAAGATTCAAGTATTTTATCTGTATAACACTATAACTGTGATCAAACACGACTTTTTCTTATTTGTGTTTTGTGTATATTTTTATTTGCATAGTTTTTAACGACACGTTGTGAGTTTTGGCGTTGGCTTGCACACAGATTTGTTTATGAAATCTGCTTTCTTGTTTATAAATTGACATGTTGCGATATATTTATTTGAGAAAATTTGCCTTGTGCTCACAAACTATTGTAATTTTATTGAAATTGTTGACATGAGTCGAGTCGCCTTACTAACTTCAATAATATTATCAGCCAATTACCGTGTTCGATCGAAATTATGATATGAATGCAATGCCGAATCGTGAAAAAACGAATCAATGCCGAATCAAAATCCGTGGTCAAAACTTATGCCATATTTTTTTTCAAAGCCAAACATTACGCAATTTGATCGTTCATACGCATTACGCAATCACGTGTATGCAGTTTTTCAAGAACAAAACAAAAATTAAAATTTCATAACCCACCGGGTTTGTTCTACTTTTCTCAAAGATTCTCATTAAATTTTTTTAACTTTTTTTTTTCCATGAGAGTACCGCACTATTTCTTAATATCTTTTAGCGGCTGGACGTGGTATTTTCTCAGTTTGTTTTGTGTCGTTTTCGTACAAACTTCTTGTTACTTTTTGTTATTTGTCTTCGTGTGACGGAATGTTCGAAATTAGACGAACACAGCCAAAGCAACAGCTTGACTTTTATGAGCTTTGACATGGTGTTTCATTCAAAGCGGATCAGAAGTATTTATTCTATCGATCGCACACTCGTCAATAGATGGCGCTCACACTGCCTAATCTCGATCGGTTTGTACTTTGCCACGTATTACACATTCCAACAACGCCAACATGTTATTTTAGTGTAGATTCAACATCGGCCGTGATAATCGCATCAATGTTAACACAAAAGTAGCAGATATTTCTAATTGAGGTAGGTGACTTGACTCTGAAAGGGAGTATTCGTGGAATCGTCATTTTGATTGCGATTAGTGAATTAGAACTCTGATTGCTTAATATCTCTCAATCGCATCAAGTCCCCTATTTTCCGTTGTGATTGTTTTATTCACCGTGACTCAGACAAGAGAACCCTTTAATCGTCTTTACCCGAAGTGATACCTGCATTTTTCTTGTCAGTGCAATGATAGACTGCTTCGGTCTCTTTTGTCACAACTTTATTTGATCCAATTTTGTTTAGTTTTGTGACTGATTAGACTCCGTTGTCCTTGATTATTTAAACTCTTCAATAGTCAATTGAGGGTTGTTTTTCTTTCTTTTGGGTTAATTTTCTTTGTTTCTAGTAGCAGTGAGTTAGCAAGGCTAAAATTTCAAGTCTTGTATTTTACAACAATATGTTTTACTCGAAAAAATCAATCTAATCTGCTGCCAGCATGTTTTGCTTTTTCTTGTCATTTTTCCAGGAAGAACAGAGCGTAGTCGGTGTGGTTCATGCTAAGTGACTTGTCACAAAAACTTTATCTTTGCCAGCTTCACATGCGCGCGTATTTCTAGTTTCACGTTTACGACAGCTTCAGACCGCGGTGTCAATGAAGTTCTGTACGAAAACTTTAGTGCTCCGAAAAATCGCTCATCGTATTTTTGTAGCAATAATTCACGAAAGTTTTTTTTCTTCAAAATCAAAAATTCATATTATTAGTTGAAAAAACAGGTTTAATCAAAACAACGCCTTGTCTTAAAAGTTCGTTTAAAATGTCGACTTGGCGATCGAAAGAACACTATCACAGCTGAGCGAATAATCAGTGTCTTATTACACGCGAGAAGAAAGAGCATTGGAGAAGAAAAAGAAAGAGAATAAATAGGAGCAAGTGTGGGAGTGCAATTGTTCGATAGAGCTCAATGCTACTTCCGCTCGGTCGAAGCGTCAATTGATAAAAGAAGCTGTTTTTATTTGCGCTGGCAGGTTCAGGGGAGAGAGACTGAAGAGCCAACTGCAATTTTTTCGGCTGCTTTTGCGTGGAAGCCTTTGATTAAAGAGAGATGTGTGTGTGGCTAAGGTAATGCAGTTTTTAATAAACCACTAGTTTTTTTTTAACTGTCCTAAGTACTACTTCTAAATGCCAACTACCTTTGTTACAATTAATGTAAGAGCAGTGGTCTACTCTAGATTGTAATTTCTCCAACAGTAAATAAACATCAAAGTAAACCAGAAACAATAAAAGCGTTAATTATAATGGGACGAACAACACCTGACCCATAAAATAAACCAATTATCCTCGATAATTTTTTTGCTTTTTTGTTCCGCAAAAGGATGGCACAACTTTTGTTTTTGATGAATTGAAAACGTTTGACAAGGTCTAAGACGTTCAGAATTTTACCAACCACAACTGATGTACTGAAAGTGGTATCATCAGTTGGTGAAATTAAGTTTCCGTGATTGTATGTGCGCAGGTATGCAGTTGCGGCATGACTATAACATAGGGCAGTTACGCCCACAGGAAGCTGATGAGAATGTTGTTGCTTAGCGTATGTATGTATCTAATAACAGAAAGCACGCTCAATGCAAGATTACAGAACTATCACGTCTTATGTTCACGCTTACGCTTTTTAAACGTATCAGCTTTATTTATTAAGACTTTGGTGACGGTTACATTAGTCACTAACTGATAGGATATGACCGAGCATAATTCTATCATTCACATTGATTTGTTGTTTGAGGATATTTAAATGACACATGATGTGAGGTTATTTGACAGAGTAGGCATGAAGTATAGCCGTCTTTTATTGACAATGTCCGTTAGTGTCTGTTACTCATATTATCTGAGGAAAGTACAGGCAGATGTGTTTTGCTTTCAGAAAGTAACACTGAGTAATGGTGCAAGTGATTGGTGAAAAATGTAACGAGATTGCAGAAGAATTTGTTTCCTTACAGTCAAATAAATTACCAAGTATATTTTTCATATTTTTTAATTTTCATTTAATTTTGTAATTTTCAGGGGATTTTGTTTCACCTATTGCTTTCTAAAAGTAAACCGTGATTTAAATGAAAAAATGAGTTTAGATTTAAGTCGTAACCGAATGGAAGGCATCAGTGGTCTCTCACTGATCTCCCCTGCCCAAAGAAACCTCTTCAACAAACTAATGAACCCTTCTGAAACTTCTCTGCCCTCCCCTGTATTTCCCACTTCCCCCATTAGTATGCCCACTTTCATGCCCCCTGGACTAGGTCTTGGGTCCATGGGGGATTTCGGTAACTTTAACTCGCAGTATACGTACCCTTCTTACCGTCGAACTAACGGTACCCCCTCTCCAAAGTCACCCCCTGGTCGTCAGCACGACAACTTATTGGAAAATGACCGGAAGGGTAAGGATTTATTTGCTAAATAGTTACTGCTCATAGAACAAAAACTTATGCCAACGATGCGAAAAATGAGACTGCAGTCGTGAGGGCGTAAAGTCTTCAAATAATTACGGTTATATGCTTATTGAAACTTAGGTAATTTATCTTATGCGAATGGGTGTCCCTATGTGTGCACTACTCACCTAGGTTAAAACAAAGATATATTAACAAGCAAGATACAACTTGATCTGACAGCAAGTTTCAATCATTTAGAGACACAATGATCATGATTATGAAGATATACATCATAATGAAACGTTAAATCGGACGTTTTATTGTTGTTAATACATGACCGGTGATGATGTTTAATCTCGCTGCTTGACAGTTTTAATGCATTTCATTATACAATGCGATTTAACTTTTTTACACGTGTAGATGATGCTGATTTTAACGTCAAGAAATCATATGGTTACTGGTTACTTTAGCACAAAATCTGTTAACTTTGCTGGACATGTTGTAGTTTACGATCAGGTTTTTCTTATTGCATCAGCAAATCGATCATGTCTTTGCGTGCAACTGAGATCAATATCGTATTAAGATAATTTGGCAATGCTTCCCTGTCTCAAGTTTGTTACCGAGAAAGCTTGTGTTTCTGTTAATTAGTGTGTTAAAATTAAACTGGCCAGTGAGAGCATAGCTCTCGTCCATAAGCATGAAATGGCATTTCATGTTTAAATGGGTATGGTTGAACACATTCACTGGAAGTCTTATAATGAGTTTGTATCGGTATGGTCTCAGCTATCCTTTGCAGCTTTTTGATGACGCGGCGGGATACGTCACCATCCCTCGCCAGCTTAGCATTTGATTTTAGTCAACGACGCTACAAAAAGTTGCGTGTTCCTGATTTAATTCTTCACTAGAAAAATTTCAACGTTTATCATCAATCGATAAATGTAGACCTAAGCATGATGTCACGTCCGTTATTATTATTATTCCGTGATTAAGGATAGACGGTCTATTATAGCGTCGTCCACGGATAGAAGATCAAATTGCCTTCTAACGTTTGTTTTATATTGTTTGTTGTTCTATTGTCCCAATAGAAGGATGAAACAAGCGTCCCCCCTTTTAATTGTTGCGTTTGAAGCTGACTGCCAGTGACTGGGAACAATGCTGGGTTGCGTTGCACCTTCGTCACTTTGATTTTATCAACACGCTGCAAGGCTGAAAGTTTATGCAAGACGAAGAGCTGGATCTAAAGCTTATCAGCGCTTGTATAAAACATACGTTTTTACGCACACCATGCAGTTGTTCCACGAAAATGTCGAAATGTTTCCCCTCATAAGCCTGTCTTTGGTTCCGTATAACTTGGTGCATTTGCTTAGCAACCATTTATTAGCGCTCGGTCCGAAGTGGGCGAAGATTTAATTTCGTGCCAAGATCTTTAACGTTGTCTTGCTTCAGTGGGAATTAGAAATTGCTGTGGACTGTTTCATTTTTAGCGCTTTCTCTCGATTACAAGTCTTGTTCAATTGCAACTATTGAGATTTTACGCGTTTAAACCACTTTAATGCAACGAGCAAGAAATCCTATTCTCCAGTGCAAGTTGATAATTGAAATTGAACCATTTGTTTCCTATACTTGTTGCGTTGGCACATGTTCTCTGTCACGACTCTTGGAAAACCTTTGTCATTTGCCATGTAATGACTTAGTGGGTTATTGGCGGCCAGCAACCGGTCTGTAGCCTCGCTTCTCACGCAATCTTAGAATGACCTTTGTCCAATCATGAGTCAAGTTCCGTATTTTATGTAACTTTTATGTTTCACTTCAAATTTGAAATTGATTTCAAAACGATTTTGCACCCGGCACTGGATAAAAATTGCGTTGCAAGCATCTGACCAGCACTGCGTTAATGGCAGTGGCAATCTATACCAGTCGAAATTTTGGCAAAAACGTGTTATTAGTACAATTCGTGTTATATTTCTGTCGGCCGAGTTTATATTTCGCAATTCAACTTTCAAAACTGTCGTCTGGACTGCCAGTTTGCAAGTGCGTTAGTTTGTACAATCCTGGGGTTTATGGTTCGTCTCTCATCGAAAGCGCATGACTATACTTTGTTAATTTATATCAATACAATAAAACAGTGCTATAAGACACGAGTTAAAATTGACTCTTTTGCTTTTTTATTCACATAATACTGTACCAAAGTATACGATAGAGTAAGAATCGATAAACAAAAAATGCAGATATCACAAAAGAATTCTAATAAACAATCTTACCTATTGTGATGCATCTTTCAGTGAAACCTTACATGTCAGTTGTAAGCATGGCACAACTCAATTAATCACACATATCTTGCAGATGACGGCAAGGAAGTGAAGAGCTGCTTGATTTGCGGAGATCGTGCCACCGGCTTGCACTACGGGATCATATCTTGCGAGGGTTGCAAAGGCTTTTTCAAGCGCAGCATTTGCAATAAGAGAGTCTATCGATGCACGCGAAGTAAGAATTGCGTAATGTCGAGAAAGCAAAGGAATCGATGTCAATTTTGTCGTCTGTTGAAATGTCTTCAAATGGGAATGAACAGAAAAGGTGAATATTGAAAAGTTTAGGGTTGTTTCAAGATGATCTTGTTTGTAGGAGTTCTTCTCTAATGATAAATAAAGTTTAACAAACTTAAAAAAAATGTTATGCTTTACTAACGTTTTGTACACTAGTGTAACGCGCTTCTTTAGAGCAAATAAATATAGGCTACATGATTTTGATTGTTTAAAGAAACACTTAATATACCTTAAGATACTTCTTTATAACAATTACGAAAATTAAACACTATAAAGAATTTAGAACGGCGCAATAACTGTTGAGTTCTTCATCCTGCATCTTCAATAAAGCAATTAGCACATCACATCATCTTTTACTATAATGTTACCATTATACAACGTTACTTTGTGGTCTTGCAGCTATAAGAGAAGATGGCATGCCAGGAGGTCGCAACAAGAGCATTGGTCCGGTTCAGGTACATTGCATAAGATTTCTTCCATATTATATATTTTCCATATTTCCATAATTTTGTGTAACTTTATACCTCCCAAAACGTAAGATTCATTATCAAGCAACCATTCTATTTGCATTTGGTATTAGATAGTTTATAGTTCCACTTTTATTCACCGTATTGCTTCACTTTGGCAATCTCTTCTCCACTGATTTTGGTTCCAATATCCGCAGACGTTAAATCAATGCAAAAGGGACAGATTTTACCAGCTGTGATGAGACAACCCGAGAATTATATAACTGGACTGAAACCGCGCTTTCTAACGTCTGCTCACATCGTTCACGGCGTATCTCTGATATAGTTCATAGTTATATTAATATTTTCATTGCTCTGGATTTTCCGAAATAGCTTTTAAAGATCCTGCAAGACATGCACAAGGTTTTTTCCACCATCACATTGACTGGTCTCAAAGCAATATTGGAAATGAGAGAACACGTTTCCATACGCGACATACGCCGTAAATACCAATAGCTGAACGGATTGGCGCAATCTATTGCTCTGTTATTACGAATGACAGACTTCGTTTAAATTTTTTTACCAAAATGGATTTTCCAGCTATTGCATACTGTTATTTAAATCTAGCACGTTTTTTGAACAGCGTGGTAAGTGTTTGGCATTGAAGCTGCTCTCAATGGTCGTTCGATCCTATCTCACTTGTCTATTAGATCTCGAATTGGTTTTAAAGTGTGTTTTATTAAGATTCAGAAAACATACGTTTTTAAACCCGAAACTGCATGCAGATGTTTTTAAATCAGAGCAATAACTTTAAATATCCCGATTATTGTGGGGATTTTCACGAAAGCCTGCCTGGGGATTTTTTCCCACTTCCTTTCTTATAGCCCCGGAAGTTAAATTCCCATCTATTTCCCTGTACTATTTTTTCACCAGAATAACAGGAGTAGAATGTGAGATGACGTACTTTGACACTAAGTCATGATTTGTGTTACTTTGGATATCAAAAGCAACATGCGAACACTTTTTGCCGCCCTAAATCTTTTCATAAAAAGGTGTTTAACATGTCCGCCATTTTGTTAATATTTAACCTTGAAAATAAACATTGGCATTTTACAGATTTCCAACGAGGAAATTGAACGCATTCTCTCGGGAAGAGATTTCGAGGAGGAAGCAGCTCGCGAGGAGCTCAGCCGAGAACAGCAACATCATGATACCTCTGCCAGCTCTTATTCACCGTTGGAATTCCAATTTCCCGGCCTTTTATCTTTCCTGCCGCCAACTTCTGCTGCTCGAAATCCGGCCAATTTCCAGACTGCAAGTTCGAGGTCACCCACAGGAGCGAATGATTTTAGTCGCGCCAGTCAATTCTCCTCCAATTCTGCGCCAATCAGCACTCGGGGCTTGCTGGCAGGGGCAAATCCTCAGCTGCCGTTCATGCCACAGATGCAAGGACTACGACAAAGGTAATGTTGCTAAAAGAAACATTTTGCAAAAGTTCTTTATAGTCATTAGGTTTACTCTGCACTGTTTACTGGGCAAATTAGTCGACGTGTCTTTCAGAGTTATTGCAGACTATTCATGTTCAATACCTAGACAACAGAATTCGTCATTTTTACTAATAACGTCTGTAAGACTTTAAATTAATGTAAGAATGAAGATTTTTGTTGTCAGGGTATGCATTACGCTATAGCACGTTTTTTAAAACAGTTTCAACATATTCAGGGACAACGCTTTTTACCCAAGTGTTGGAGCAAATCCTCTTCATTTACCTCATATGGGTCCATACCCCGCGTTATTATCAAGCCAAACGTCGCTGTGAGTATGTTATGTCCAATTTCTTTCAAGAATAGTCATGCTTTAGGATGTGCGATTATTATCTTTTTTTATTATTAAAGTTTAGCCTTTACCACCTTAAAACATTTTTTTGACTTTCACCTTACGTTCCTTCCATCATAAATCATCCTTTTTTGTTGTTGCCAAGGTTGCACGATTGATTCGACTTTGTGCTGCGTTCAGTGTTTTGGGCTGTACCGTATGTTTCAATAAGGAAGGGCTGTGTGCTTGATCTCTCATTCAGGATATGACATATCCTTTAATTAGCTTTTCATGTGTCTTCTACGTTATGTTAGTCAAAAAAAGTATTGACCTTCACTAGTTGAAGGGACCAGGTGCATTTTTGTGATAATAATTTCAATCTGTACGTGTGTTGGCGTTTCAAGATCGGTAGATTCGACGTTAAAACACATTTCATTGACGAATAACATTTTAGCCGTTAAAAACAGAGAGAGACTGTTCACCAGGCATTTTATAATAAAAGTAATTTGCGTTCTTCTGGTGACTATTTACTAGGTTACCTCCTGATGTTAAAGATGATAACTAGCTTTTGTATTTCCGACGTTTCGTCAGTCAGCACGACTGACTTTATCAAGGTGGCTAAAACAGGTTAACACAACCTGTTCAGCAACGATGGCACAACACAAAAACGTACTGATAAAATGAATAAAGTAAGCAGCAAGAATCAGAATTAAAACACGCAACAAGATACCTAGAGGTTAAACTGAATGCAGTGAATGCCTAAAACCAGTAGGCTGCTTTCCAACAGCGTAAATTTATCTATCTATTGGGCCACCGTCAAGAAACATTGAAAAGTCATCAGACAAGACAGAAACCAAGGGAATTGGCAATAACAATGATAGAGAAGACGCACTGAGAATGGAAAAGGTGAAGTTAAAGTTAAAGTAATTTTTTGTACACAGAGGGAAAATTCTGACCATCTTTCTGGTTGAGAGCATGTTGTGCTTTCTGGTTTATGTACCACTTTTCTGTAAATAATCTTTTTGTGTAATCCTTTTCAGTTTTAAGAATGGTGGCGTTGGTCCAAGTAATTTTATGGTCTGAATTTATAGAATGTTTGCAAAGAGCGGAATGCTCCGGACGTTGAGTATTGACGTATCTTGTTGCGTGTTTTAATTCTGATTCTTGCTGCTTACTTTATTCATTTTATCAGTACGTTTTTGTGTTGTGCCATCGTTGCTGAACAGGTTGTGTTAACCTGTTTTAGCCACCTTGATAAAGTCAGTCGTGCTGACTGACGAAACGTCGGAAATACAAAAGCTAGTTATCATCTTTAACATCAGGAGGTAACCTAGTAAATAGTCACCAGAAGAACGCAAATTACTTTTATATTTTAGCCGTTGTTAAGTAAATTATTCTAAATTTGAAAGCTCTTAAGATGCATTGCCGCACATTCGAAGAAACTCCCTTGGGCTTTTGGATTTGTCTCGCTTTGTAACCCAACAGATGCTTCTTTATTGCAGAGAGCAGTCCCAAGACAAGGCTGCACAATTGACATTCATATCCATGGTTGAAGACTTGCTTCTTTCTGAAGACTCATCTGACCTTCCAGAAATTGATTCGAAAGGCGCCCTTGCCGAAAGCACTATATCTAAGGTCCTTACCTGTTGCATCTATTGGTTTGATATTTCTTCTACTGTTTTGAGTCGCACAAAAATGACCATTGGCAATGCAGGAGAATTTGTTGTTTACAGAGTAGAAAATACTAGAAAATTTGAAGAAAAGTATTAAACTTATTCCTAGCTTCACACTTTAGCAATTCTTAGATGGATACTTATTCAAATAGAATATGAAACTGTTCCTTTCTAACTATTTGAGTGCATGTAATTATTGTTAAAACCTGCTCCTGGGACATCGCTAAATTTTATTGGTTAGATTTCTATTGTGTTGACGTTGTTGCAAACAATTGAGCACTTGTACTTAAAAATTCTCCACTTTAACAATACAGCAATAAAATTAATGTAATTTTCAGAGTAAGTTTTCATGGTGTATATTTATGTTCTGATATATAATTCAAAGTGGGATATGCATAGATTTTGATGATGTGAAACTGATTTATTTTCATATCAAAGCATCTGTGCGTAGTGGCAAGGACAAACCAGAGCTTCTCTAGGCTGTCCAGCTGATCCCAGGGGACTGTGTCTCAAACTTAAACTTCTGCCTAGCTACAAGTTTGTTTCTTGTTTCTCCAGGATGGCGTGTATGCTATTTTGTGCAAAATCGCCGATCAAATGCTTCATCGTCAAATCATCTGGCTCAAAAAGCTCCCATTCTATGAAAGCATATCCATTAAAGGTACTGAGTTAGTGTTATACAGTATGATTAAATCTTTAACTTTATTGGCTACTGTAAATAGTTGTATGAAATGGCTTTATTATGCTAATAGGTTATGCCTTGTGATCAACCTAAGCTTATCTTATAATGTCAAAGATGTTGCCGGCACTTATTACTTTGAAGTTCGTCATTGTGCATGGATAAAAAATTTGATTGTTTTGGCATTTCGATGTCATAGCGTTAATGAAAATGGAACCATCCTGACGTCACGGTTTACAAGTTGATATTTACCGCTTTTCAATTTGTTACCACTAATTAATAATTGATATCAGAACCATGATGTGTTGTTTCCATTTTAACCACGACACTTTCTGGTAGTCACAACGTCTTTTAGTCATTTTATCTTGGAAATCGGTATTGACAGATCACACAACCCTTCTAAGTACCACATGGGCGGAGATCATGCTTTTAGCGGCTTTGTGTCTTCACCAAGATCAGCTGTTTGGAGATCTTGCCGACGTTATGGCGAAATACGAGCCTGATCAAAGTGAGCTATGGTAAGCCTTCTACTTACACTTTTAGTTTATAATAATTTATCGAGAACCCTCAGTTGCTTCCATAAGATGAACAAGAGTAGCCGGGTAAGAAAGAATACTAAGCAAAAGATTTAATTCGTGTGAGCTCGACTAGACTTCGAACTTAGGATATTAATTTTGAGTCTGGCCTTATTTTACTATTACAGGTTATCATAAGCAATTTGCATTTTCAGTTTGAACATATTGCTGTTTTCATTAAAAACACATTCCTTCTCCCAGATAGTTTACATCCTAGGTCTAGGACATGATAAAAGATCCTGAACAACCTATGACTAATCGCTTGCTTGTCATGTTTTAAACTTATGACACTATAGTTATGTATCCAACTTCCGTTTTGAGCCATTGACTTTTAAAAAGTCGACACTTGACTCATATGGAAGTGTTCGTGTTTTCTTTATGTCTGACCTTGTTGGGCGAGGCTCCCAGTTATCAAAATCCATTGTTTTATATCGATTCAACGTCTGCCGAAAAAGGACTAATTTTACAAGCAGGGATATTGAAGTGTGTCTAAAACCTCATAGTTTTACGTTGATTCAACCATGGCTACCTAGAGAAGGCTTGTTCTACAGACTTTTCCAAGTTTTGCCAAATTTTGGTAACTGTCTCAATGAAATTTTTTAAATATAATATCTTAACGTCGTTTTTACTGTCTTTCCAAGAGACAAATTGGGTTTTACCGTCTCCAGTTTGAAAAAAACAAAGACAATGTGATCCCAAAAACTTCAGTTAGACTGTAAACCATGCGCTAACAGTCTGATTTCACGTTTTTTAACTTTTTCTCATTTGTACTGCTTCCCTAAGGCAACAAAACACAAGGCAACAACAAACTTTTATATCATTACGAGTTACCAAAAAATAAAAACATCTTAGAAAATTTCTGCCAGACTGTAACATTAACGGTAGTCGAAATCTGCAAATATGATTCAACGCAGTTCCGCATATGCGTTACATTTTCCGTAATACATATGCGGAATTCCCCAAAGCTTGGATGAAACCTTTGGACTTCCCGAGTGAAAAATGATGCTTGGGCTACTACAAGGATTTGAGACTTGTCCGCTAAGAAGCTTTTCGTTCTTGTTGATTTTGATCTTCCAAAATTATGGTCACACAAAAACTATTTTACGTTTTTCTAACGTGTAAATGTGTAAAATCAATGCAGTAACTCCGGTTTGAGATAATAAAAGCAAACAGTGATTTATGGTGTGTTTTTTTTACTTAATCATTGTTGGCATGGCCTCGTTTGGCGCGCGAGCTTCCATCATCCCTTGTATACAATGTTATGTAACAACAACTTCCGTGACTGGTGTCACGGTCATCTCATGTTTTTGAAGCGTCGTTGTTTTGCAGCCATATTTGAAAGACTTAAAGTGGTTGACAGTTAACCTTTAATGTTGCGCAGTATTCACTTTCCAAAAATCACAAGTATCTTAAAAAAGGTTGGGGCAGTGGTTTAAAAATCCAAGGGCTACACCGCAAATTCGGGCCTTGGATTAAATTTGAGCTGCGAAGCCTTTGATTGCAGAGTAACTAAGTACAGTACGGTGACGTTTCAGAAAAAAAAAGTAAATTTCGACTCGCAGCGAAGAATGGCTTCAGAAATGCCGGGATAGGTTGTTTAAAACTTGTTTTTACGAATGGTGATTGATCATTTCTCGCTCTCTTTCGATTGGTTGGTGACATTAACGTAGTTTCGACGTCTTTCAATATTCAGTTTTTGTTTGAATCGTCTTAGCTGTTGGTATTTAGCTTCACTACAAGTTTTTCGCACGAAAAGCTCCAGTTGTATTTCCACCCATCCAAGGCACCAAACAACAAATTCAGTTTTGCAATACGCTTTGCTGTCAACAACTCACTTTTAACATCTATCAAACGCTTTTGAATCATAAACCTACGTATACAAGTGATGTCACCAGCTGATTGTTTTCAATACTTACGTATGATCAATTTGTACTTTGATTTCCAGTAAAATACTGGCACTTACGTCGAAATATTTATTCTTAAAAGATACTACCTAGGCTTGGTCGTATGACGTAAATCTTATTAATCACTGAAGCAACAACATTCTTGTTCTTATGTAAGATACTTTTCGTTGTTTTATTTGGCATTGTTAAATTACTATGGAATGATTGATTGGCTCCGGCTCTTGCGTGATAAAGCCATGAATGACGCTGCTCCAATGCAAAATCAAATTACTGTCGCAGCGAAATAAAGGTTAAAATCGTTTTCTTTACACATCGCTTTTGGCAAACTAAATTGAGCGACTGTTGCCATCCGTTTTTCAAGTTAAATGTGATGGCTTTCGTCTGTGGAAAGTTTGAGCCGTCATATTGTACATTAGGCTGGAAAGAAATGTGTTATGTGAAATGGTCGTCGTCTCTGGGTTTGAGAGACTATCTTTTTGCCACCCCGTGCTGGCTGTGCTTCCCGATAATTTCACTATCTTTCCCGATAATTGGCGATCACAGCAATGAGCTACTGGAGAGCAGTTAGTCTGGTTTTGTCGACTGAGACATTGAAGTGACGTCGGGAGGTGAAGAAAACCAAACCATGACGTCATAGAATATTTGACCAGCCCCCCAACGAACTTTTGAATGATATTGGTCTTTTACTGATGGGTTTTTCTTTTGCAGCTTCAGTGACAGCGAGGTGGAGATACTGGAAAGTATTGCGTCACTCTTTAAGAAGTTTGTAAAATTAGACGTCACCAAAGAGGATTACGTCATCATGAAAGTGATCAACTTTTTGAATCAAGGTAAAAATATACGAAATCGGTTTTCGTGCAAGGTGAGCCGAAACTAGAACCAATAAGAAGTTTGTGAAACGAGATGGGTTATTTGGGTATTGTTGTATGGGTCACACTAAGCAAAAAATGTACACAAGTTTGTTCAGAGAAAACACTTTTCAAAGGCGGATCTCTTTTTTTCGACGTCTTCCAGGCTTACGCCAGGTGGTTGAAGATTTAGATGAAGTGGACGAGAAGGCAAGGAAGCTAATCATGTGGTCCACCTTCAGGCATGTCTTTTGAGTGTTCTGCCAAAGACACAGCCAAATGCTCTTGAGCGGTGTCGAACCGGCGCCCTTTCGAGCGTCGTACCAAAGCTCTCACCACTCGGTAGTGACGGAATTTTAGATAATATTTCATTTTTTATCACAATTTTCATTTGAATTCCAACAACTTCATACAAATTCATTATTTCGCGCACCTGACGCAGCTCGTATTTGACAAATTTTTACACCGCAGCGTTTGATCACAAAAAAGACAAAATGTACAATCTTTGATGCTTGATTCACAACTTCAAACAGTATTAGTCACAACTTTTGTGATTTACTATCAAGGTTTCAGGTTTAATAGATCAGTTAGATCACCCTTAGACACCTTATCTCACAGTATGTATACTAAATACACACCATGTATGCATTGATGAATATGATATTAAATACATTATAAAGCAGAATTAAATTATGCAGAGCGTTGAACAGAATTGAATCTTTACCGTGCTCTGCTGCAGAAAATCAATGACCTAGTTTTGCTTCAAGCGGGATAGTTTGTTTACGTAATTTATGTATCGACTTCTGTGTGGGTTGTAAGCTTTTATACTGAATAACGTCACGTATAACGTCTCGGAAAAAGCCGCGTGCCGTTGTGCATCCGCAGCTCCAAGGGCGTAATGTACCGCTAAAAGGTCGTTTTTATATAAAATTTAAATTTAAAATATAAAATAACAAGTTGAACAAAAGAACGCCCTGTTCTTGAGGGCTTCCTTTGCTCATGCTTTGCTTCGAGAGATTGAAGACGAAAGGAGGTGGCGGCAATAGAAACGTGACATGGCTATGCATATTAGAGACGTGTTTTATATGAAATGGTGGCACATACGTTACTATGGCCTTGCTATTTGAATAGTGTGGTACTTTACAAAGCGCGATCTGGTGAAGTTATAACAATGTAAAGTGATGGCCAGATTTTTTTATCTTTTTCACCCAGCAGTTACACTTGGGCGTTAACTATATGTACTGTGTCCTATGTTTCTCGGCAGCCGATTTGTAGCAAGAATTGACAGCGATAGACACCGTGTTTCGCCCATGAGGCTGGGCTCGTCAGTATCGCACCACTAATTCTGCCACAATGATATTCGACCACCGCTTTACCAGTCAGTTTAACTCTTATCTTTGTGGAAACAAAGAAAGAGCCAACAAAACCAGCAGGCGCCAGGGCAGAGGACATGTGAAGAGAGGGGCGTTCTTCCCGGCTATCAGCACAAGGCTGAGCACTCGCTAGTACAGCGAGCAGCTGCGATTCGCTAACCATAACGGTGTAGCTTCCACGCAAGCCATTCAGACTTTCCAATCAACGATATGTTTCTCGGCAGCCGATTTGTAGCAAGAATTGACAGCGATAGACACCGTGTTTCGCCCATGAGGCTGGGCTCGTCAGTATCGCACCACTAATTCTGCCACAATGATATTCGACCACCGCTTTACCAGTCAGTTTAACTCTTATCTTTGTGGAAACAAAGAAAGAGCCAACAAAACCAGCAGGCGCCAGGGCAGAGGACATGTGAAGAGAGGGGCGTTCTTCCCGGCTATCAGCACAAGGCTGAGCACTCGCTAGTACAGCGAGCAGCTGCGATTCGCTAACCATAACGGTGTAGCTTCCACGCAAGCCATTCAGACTTTCCAATCAACGATATGTTTCTCGGCAGCCGATTTGTAGCAAGAATTGACAGCGATAGACACCGTGTTTCGCCCATGATGCTACAAATCGGCTGCCGAGAAACATATCGTTGATTGGAAAGTCTGAATGGCTTGCGTGGAAGCTACACCGTTATGGTTAGCGAATCGCAGCTGCTCGCTGTACTAGCGAGTGCTCAGCCTTGTGCTGATAGCCGGGAAGAACGCCCCTCTCTTCACATGTCCTCTGCCCTGGCGCCTGCTGGTTTTGTTGGCTCTTTCTTTGTTTCCACAAAGATAAGAGTTAAACTGACTGGTAAAGCGGTGGTCGAATATCATTGTGGCAGAATTAGTGGTGCGATACTGACGAGCCCAGCCTCATGGGCGAAACACGGTGTCTATCGCTGTCAATTCTTGCTACAAATCGGCTGCCGAGAAACATATCGTTGATTGGAAAGTCTGAATGGCTTGCGTGGAAGCTACACCGTTATGGTTAGCGAATCGCAGCTGCTCGCTGTACTAGCGAGTGCTCAGCCTTGTGCTGATAGCCGGGAAGAACGCCCCTCTCTTCACATGTCCTCTGCCCTGGCGCCTGCTGGTTTTGTTGGCTCTTTCTTTGTTTCCACAAAGATAAGAGTTAAACTGACTGGTAAAGCGGTGGTCGAATATCATTGTGGCAGAATTAGTGGTGCGATACTGACGAGCCCAGCCTCATGGGCGAAACACGGTGTCTATCGCTGTCAATTCTTGCTACAAATCGGCTGCCGAGAAACATATCGTTGATTGGAAAGTCTGAATGGCTTGCGTGGAAGCTACACCGTTATGGTTAGCGAATCGCAGCTGCTCGCTGTACTAGCGAGTGCTCAGCCTTGTGCTGATAGCCGGGAAGAACGCCCCTCTCTTCACATGTCCTCTGCCCTGGCGCCTGCTGGTTTTGTTGGCTCTTTCTTTGTTTCCACAAAGATAAGAGTTAAACTGACTGGTAAAGCGGTGGTCGAATATCATTGTGGCAGAATTAGTGGTGCGATACTGACGAGCCCAGCCTCATGGGCGAAACACGGTGTCTATCGCTGTCAATTCTTGCTACAAATCGGCTGCCGAGAAACATATCGTTGATTGGAAAGTCTGAATGGCTTGCGTGGAAGCTACACCGTTATGGTTAGCGAATCGCAGCTGCTCGCTGTACTAGCGAGTGCTCAGCCTTGTGCTGATAGCCGGGAAGAACGCCCCTCTCTTCACATACTGTGTCCTATGTTAGATTTATTCTGTTAAAAGACATTTCTTAAGGTTTTAGATCGTGGTAGTATTGAGGTTTCAGCGCATTGCTTTAATACATATTGTGGTGGCACATAAGTTAAAAGTAACCGTGGTCACAATGAACTTGGTGGTTGTTACTCTCTAGAAGACACAAGAGAGTTCACAACAGATATTTTCAACACAGAAATGATTAACCACTTGCGGATAGAGGTGTTGCATGCCTGGTTAGCATACAGGGTGAATTTTACTGCCAGTTTGCACAACGTCTGGCACCCCAGCCTAATGAGTGGCCACAAAGAGGTCCTGAGCCACAATATCATTTTCATCACGCCCTATAATGTTTTAGAGTAATTTCGTTGAAGTTATGAACTCTGACATGAAGACTATTTTTGAGGAAATGTACTGTTTGTTTGGGATAAGTGTTTGTCACTGACTACAGCGATGACCATAATTTTTATAGAGAATTTCTACAATTTTGTACTCTATTGTTTTTATATTATTTTACTATATTCATATTTTTTAACAGCCGCTATTAATTGCTTATTTTGTTGCAGATATTAAAGGCTTGGACGAAGTCGAACGTGTAGAAGAGATCAATAAGCGATACTGGTTCGCTTGCCAACGCTTCATTGAAATCAAAGCATTGCAGAATAACACAGAACGGGAAAATATTTCTTCGTCGACTGCAAATGGAGCGGCTCGTTTCCGTGAACTCATGCTTTGCTTGCCCGATGTTCGGTTTATTTCTGGCCGATTGCTGAATGCCGATGTATCGCGGTTTCCTTTGCTCTTGAAGGTAAGTTGGTGACGTTTTGTGTGTTTTGGTTTTATTTTTAAAAGGCACAACTCAACAAAACTTTGTTGTTTTTTTTACTCGCAGGCCGTTCTGCACAGCTGCAAATATCATAAAGAACACATTGAAGACGCCACTCGCCCAAACTTCGAATCTACCTCTTCAACCCCACCATCGCCAACCTCATCTCCGCGGGAAAGCCGACTGTTTTCTGTTCGTGAAAATGACAAAATGGCGGCTGACGTTTCCGTTTTCAACTTGACCTTGCATCAGCAACTTGGTCTGTCAACTCGGCAATACACCAGCAGTGGATCGGCCGGCCCACCGTCTACTTCTTCAATAGCATCTTCTAGCGGAGTTCAAAATACTACTGGATCGCCGCGTAGCGGCCAAGAAAGCAATAACGAATCTTCATAAGCACAAATCGAACTGTAGACAATGCTTCAACTTACTTTGAACACTACTACTTTTATGCAATCATCTAGCCGACCAAGTTTATGTTTGTGACTTATTTTACTGTAGTAGAAATATGAAGGCCTCATACTTGAAAATTTTGTTTATAAAAGCATGTTTTAGTTATAAATTCCTCTTTCGTTTCTTCTACATCTTTTGATGTGACGTCAGCAAAGAAACTCCCTACGTAGCCCGCCTCTCGTTATCGACAGCATGAATTTCTCGCAACAGTCTTCAAATGCATTGTGGCTTATGAATGTGCGCAATGATACCTTTACTGTGACATGGCCTACCTCACTGCTTTGTGCCTATTTAAAACGTCTGCTTGACACACCACACCCTTTATTTGTACTAACTATATCAGTGATCAAAGCATTACTTGTTTCTCTTTATCCCTTTAACGCCACCCTTGATTGCGTTTGCACTGATGCGTGCAAAGAATCACGTGATTAGTACTGTGTGTACGTAGATACTGTTTTTTTTCGTTTTCTTCAGGGATACCATTAAGCGTACTACTGCGTTTGCAATGTAACTTTTGAATCAGGGAATACTTTTGAAAAATCAATGCTTTTTTGTGTGGATTTCGCGTACGGGATTAACCCAAAAGCCGTTATTATCATTATTGACCCTTTTATTGTTCAGTAGCGAATCGTGACGATAAATTGTTTCGTTTTTTTGTTTAGTTTGTATGATCGTTATGTGTTACGTTTGCCATTCCGGGCTTATGTGTGATGTTCCTTGTTTTACAAAGACGAATGACCAACGTAGAAACGGACATAAAATAGCTGTTCTTTTCCTATCATCTTTCTGTTGTACTGTATATACATTTTTAACAGTGTGTCTTTTTGACTTGAAGGATTACATGCTTTGACAATCCAAGTTACCCCCAACAATCAAAATTAAGATTATTTGTTTGAAAAAGTTTCTACTGGAATTCTTATTCTCGTATCTGGGCTGGATCTGAAACATGGCGCAGAGCTGCAATGAACGACCGTTAAGACGATTCCGTTAAACAACACAACATTTTTTTGCTATTGCAAACATTTTATTATGCAAATAAATTCAACAAAATATGTACTTTTGATGAACAAATAAAAAGTGGTACATTTAATGTGTTAACTAGTTATCATTGGAGCATTGGCTTTTAAGCATGAATCATGATTCAGTTTATGTTTACTATGCTGTCTCTTCAAGCATAGCCAGGGCCGTTGAGAGGATAATTTAGGTCCGGTGCCAATGAGATCCTCATGCCCCAAGTCAAGACGCTTCTAAGAAACGCGCTAAATTCAAAAAAAAATCGTGGTAGATTTAAGTTCTCGCGCCCCTTTCTCCCGCCTGTTCCAAAAGTACCTCCTATCGACGCTACGGAGCATGCTAACCCCATGGTCTTTTACTGTAGAGTCACGACTAGCTATTCCTCATTTTGTTTTAAAAGGCCTACTTTTTGTTTTCTTGATGTTTTCTAAAGTAAAGAGCTGTAGTGTTTGTTGAGGTTACTAACAGTTCGGGAAAGTTGTTTTGGTTTGATAACTACAAACAAAAATGATAAAACTCCATGCACAACTAGCACCAGTAGAGCACTGCATCCAGCCTGAGCGCTGAAAACTCTATCAAACCTCAACACTAATGGAAATCTATCTACCACACGCGATTAAACGGAAAGTTTTGGACGTAAATTTCAAATTTTTTTCCAGAGGTTTTGGAACATACGGTTGTATCCAACTAAAACGAGGGCTAAAGTTGGATTTGAAAAAAACAAACAGAACATTACCTCCTTACTGCAGGTTCACTGAAAATTGATATGCTCTATAATTCATCAAACTGATGTCGTATAAACAAATTTACGTGATATATAACAAAACTACAACAAGTTTCCCGAACTGTTGGTAACCTCAGCAAACACTGCAGTTCTTTACTTTTGAAAAGATCAAGAGAACAAAAGTAGGCCTTTTAGAAATTGCTCACAAAATGTGACATAGCTTGCCATAACTCTAATGGCCATGCTGATCCTCGCACAGCCATTATATCTACAGCAGACTACAGTTTTTTATCGCACTTGGAACCTATGTATAAAGATCTGTCCCGGGTAAAATGGCCATGCACACAGATATAATTGTCAAGATTGGACATGTTGGATAGGTTTTATAGCAAAACCATTTCATCAAACGTATTTCTGGTTATGTTTATTCTACCATGCATTGCAAAAGGCAACAAGTAAAAATGCCCTAATGAGATTAAACAGCTCAAAACTGTGCTCAATGTGACTGTAACATTAATCCCAAAGATAAGGGAAAATTAGCCCAAAACACACTGCTGAGACATTGTGGATCTGGTTTCATACAATTTTGACTGATAAATATCAACTGTGCAACGTACGAAATAGGCATATATATTTTAAGCTCACTTTTTAAATTACAATCAACTTCTCATAGTGTTTGTTCGCTGCCCGGTTGGTGAACCTTTAGGCTTTTGTAACTTATTTATAAGTAATAACTTTTCAAGTTGAAAAGTTGTTAATGATAAAACTCGAAACACGATTTTTCTTAAATCGTATGCATTTAACAAATTAAAATAATAGATATTGACAAATATCTTCTGGTCACTTTAATCAATGATACATTTTTTCGGTCGAAAACACATTGAAGTTGCCAGAAAATGGTTGTGATTTCTCGCTAGCTATGTTGGGGTACTTCCGTTCATTTTTGACACAAGATCTTACTTGGGTAAATGGCATGAAGCTTCAAAAAAATGAAATATCTTTTCACAGGTGTCAAACTCACAACAATGCTTGGTATGAACGACTCGGTTACTTGTCTTGTAATACAAACGAATTTATTTTCACCCAAGTGAGTTCAATCTTGAACTGACTCGTGTAAAAATACATACGTTTGTATTGTACGGCATGAAGCTTACGTTTTCTTCCTCACCTTTGACCTCATGACGCGTTTGTTTAGATTATGACGTGTAACAGAATGGTTGTCAGTAGGCTGATCGTCTGCCTAACCCAACCCTAACCTGCACAAATTGAGAAAATGCTGCGCTTTTTAAACAACAAGTAATGCTTCACATTGTCATTAAATCATCATTGCAAGACAATGAATAAATAGGGTCTTCCGTTGCTTGCAAGCAAGAAGTTAATCCAGTTTGGAAGAGTAGCTTAAATTTTAAAAGGTTTGAGAAACGTTGTGAGGAGCCACAATCTAACATCAATAACTTGACTTGATTTTAGTTCCTCCACAGCAGTGGTTTTCAACCTTTTTGGTGGAACGGAACCCAATGAAACATTCCAAAAGCTCGAGGCAGCACCGGTCTTAAGGTATTTTGGGCCCTGTGCGGAATATGCTTTGCGGGTCCCAAAGACAATGATTCAATTCAGTAGCGTAGCTAGGTGTTTTGAAAGGGGGGGGGGTCTGGGGGGCCTCCCCCAGAAAATTTTGAAAAATTACTTTGAATTTGGTGCATTCTGAGAGCATGTTTAACAAAAATTTGGGTATGAATATTACTGTAAAATGGTGCTGTCCGATGGCATAGCAAAAGGATAAGATCATTTTTTCCCATTGGAAAAGACAAAATTAATGCATTTTCTGAGTAAATTGCGGTCCCCCTAATTTGCGGGCCCTGTGCGATCGCACGGTTTGCACACCCCAAAGACCGGCACTGCTCGAGGAACTCCTGTTCAATAATTAAATTGCCATATGCAAAAAATATCGTTTGATTAATTAAATTAAATTAAAAATACTTATTTTCAGATTTATTTATGTAGCCTACAATAAAACTACAAAGTGTGAAAAATTACAGTTATTCTCATAAAAAATTCAATGAGAAACTTGAGCAATATATTAATAAAATAGACTCTCGGACTTGAATGTAAACTTGCGGAACCCCTAGACCAGGGATGGCGAACCACTGACCCGCGGGTCACGAAGTGACCCATCACAGATTTTCAGTGACCCACTTATCTTTTTTAAAATAATGAAATTTAAACAAATATTTCAGCAAAGAATAAATGTTTCACTAAATATTTGTAATAAGGCCCCACCCTATTTCAATCTAGCTTTGTTGAATTTCACTGCATAATACATCAGGAAGCCCTTTGCGCCAAATCAATCAAATCTTTTCAAAAAGTTGTAAGTGTTGTAACAAAAATAGTCAACTATATTTCATCTCATGCTCTTAATAAACGCCAGTTTGCAAATTTATTGAACACGTGTGACAGTAAATTTAATGGCTTACTCATGTACAACAGTGTAAGGTGGTTAAGTTGTGATAATGTTTTACAGCGATTTGTTGAATTGTTAGAAGAAGTACAACTTTTTTTAGCTGAAAAAAATCAAAAATATCCAGAGTTAAGCGAAAGTGCGTGGTTGAATGATTTACATTTTTTCGCTGATTTCACAATGCATTACTATAAGTTAAATACTAAATAGCAAGGCTGTGGAAATATTGTCTTATCCATGTTTGGGCACATTAAAGCATTTGAGAAGAAACTCGCTATTTTTTCTGTAGACCTTGAACAAGGTCAGCTGAAATATTTTCCTTAGTTGTTGAAGCACTTTACCAGCACCAATTTAACTTATGAACAAAAGCAAACTGCACTCAACAAGTATGTTTTACTGACGAAAGAGGCCAAAAATGTAATGTCAGAAAGGTTTACCCAGTTCCGAAAGCTAGATACTACATTGCAGTTCATTCTTTTCCCTCATGCAATTCAATTTGAAAATCTTGAATTATCAAACTTCGAATGGCTTCGACTTTACAACTTGGAAATAGAAATGATAGACTTTCAAGAAAGTGCAGTATAGAAAACAAAATTTGTAGAATTAAATCATCTCCTACAAAAAATTGAAATAAAAACGAATATGGATGGTTGTGACTTTCCTGCTGTTGAAAACCATGCTGAAAATATGATTCTTACAGAGTGGAACTCCCTGCCAAATTCGTTTGAAACTATGAAAAGATTTGCGGTAGCTCTGTTAACGTTGTTTGGTTCTTTATATTCGTGCGAATCTTTACTTTCGCAAATGAATTTTATACAATCAAGCACACGGAATCGCCTCAGCTCAGATATGAGTGCTGCATGAGTGAAGCTAAAAACTAATAAGGATTACCAACCAAGAATAATAAGACTTGCAGAGAAGATGCAGCAGCAAGTTTCGCATTAACATGTAGTTTTGCACTAACATGTAATTAAATGTATGACCCACTTTTGCTTTTTCAAGGATTAAGGTCTCTTTTGTGACCCATGCACTAAAAAAGGTTCGCCATCCCTGCCCTAGACTTACTGGCGGAACCTTTGGGTTCCGCGGAACCCTGGTTGAAAACCACTGCTCCACAGCTTAGTTGGGCTATCTGAACTATCTAGCTGCTAAAAGTGCTAATTTTGCGTCGTTTCAACGCATGGTGACGTGAAAACAGCAACTTTTACTTACTGGATATGCTTTCTTTGTTTCTCAAGTCACTTCATTAGCCTACAGGCTTCGTGCTTTTCCGCTCAATCATACACCGATGGGAATGGTCTCTTCTTGTGAGTGTGTTGCTGAGATACAGACCGCAAACCAGTAAACCACGTCATCAACAATTGTAGCATATTGAATTTGAACCAACCGAACAGAGTGGTAGGTCTGTGTGTCTTTGAAGTCGGGGACTGATTGCTCTCTGGTAGACTACCGGTGTAGTCCGAGAACATCGCGAATCTGGGATGGAAAAAGGATAAACAATAGGCCCCAGAGACTCACACGATGACGACGATTTACCTACATTTCATTAAGTAACATCAAACGTAATGTGTGATGCTGGAGTACATTTTATGTTTTAATCACCTTGTAGAGTAGACCAAGCAAGTCATTTTTATATTATAATTCAGCGTTTACATACGTCTCGATGTGAGAGACGTGTTTTGTTAACTTGGAAGTCGTTGGAATTTAAATCATTGAAAAATGAGACTACAAACTCAGTTGACCGTCGTATTTTTTAAGCACACAGGAATATTTCTTCTGATCATTGCAAATATATCAAAGTTATTTTACGTCCGCAAAATCCCCTCCATGCCTAATACCCAGCGTTTGCATGATTTGCTTTTTTCTCACAAGGTTGCATCAATGAACGTCAGTAAGACCAAACTATTTTTTTTTTTGCAAACAGTAATTACCTTTTGTGGTCTTTTGTTGGTTATATTGAAATTTTGTTGTAACATTAACCGTTTTTCGTCATGAATTTGCACAAAAATCCAAATTGATTCACTTTCTTTCTTTTTTGGCGCTTTATTGCCACCTGACGGCAATATAGTTTCGTATTTGATTGAAATTGTGAGGAAAGTTCAATTTTCCCTTTTCACTAGTGTTTGCTGATGCTTTTGGATAATAAAATGAAATCAAGTTGACATGACGTCCATGCAACATAAAATGATTGAATGTTAGTCCTATTTTGTTTGTTGGGATCAGTTGATGCATATTGCGACGTCGACCTATTTCTTGAGTCGATGGTCGATGACATCAGCATTAGACAGTTCTATAAACTAAGAGATCATTTGTTTTAAGATTCCAATCTTAGGCTACAATAGTTCATACCCGTATCGCGAAACAAAACTTGACGCTCTTGCTTCTTTTTAACGTATCCAGACGTTGAAACGATGTAAAAGTGGCAATTTTGTTGCGGGGAATCAATTTAACGAAATCGGTTGACTTCTCAGAAAAAAATTTCTTAGGTCTCACAGCAAAGAAACTTGAAACGTCGTTGCCTCCAACCCTCAACAAGAGGAAATGATGAAAGAAAAGATGAGTGCATTGAGTTGCATTGTGATTCTGATGATGTTTGTTTTATGTTGTTCCTGTTATTTTATTCCATTTTCACTGTTTCAATCATGCTTCTAATATTGCATTTGTGTATTTAATTTTGTCGAAATAAGTTGAAAATACTTTGATGAAAGTTTTATCTACTTTTTACAAACCCTGATTGATGGACATTTTTCAGTCAACACCTTTCAAACGGGACCTGCTTCAGCGCAAACAAGAAATTCAATTCCACGAAAAGATTTTAGGCTTACAGTTGGCAGTCATTTCTACAAGTCTATAAATCTCATGCAGTGCGAGTCTTGGACTAACCAGAGAAAACGTGATCATTTCTGAGATTACTCAAACGTTGTTAAATTTTTGTATCTACATTTGTGAAATAAACAAGGATCATGCTGCTAAAAGAGAATCTCAATCTATTGCGCAGTGGTTATTAACCTTTACTTACCTTCCGAACCCTTATGCTAATCTGCAAGCTTTCGTTGAACCCCAAATTTTCGCTGAGTTACAAAAACAAAATCTACCACATTTAGGTAATACATTACTGTTGTTTTTTTGAGACCAATAGTGAGATTCGAGACTTCGTCTCAGAAACAGCAATTCTCATGTCATTTTCGCATTCAAGCCGTTTTTTTTTGCTTTAACATCCACCAGAATAGAAAAACGCATGCTCACATAAATACTGTAAGTGGTTACGAATGGCATGAGAACTTCAAGGGCAACTTTTGTAATAAGAGGATAACTTTCCATTTGTTGGCACCGAAACGTTTGAAGATTTGTTCTGTTGAAGTTCCTTTCTTGCACCTTGTCGCTTTCTTGAAGCTCGGTAATGTCATCCAGTAGAGACTTTATATCTGCTGTTGTAGTATCACCAGCAAATGGTTGATGTATCCATACTGGATATTGTTTTTGTTTAGAAAAGTAGTTTTGAAATGAGTTTTGCAACTTCTGCAAATGCTCAGTAAATAAGCTACTAGCTTAAGCCTCTGACTTTCTGCAATTTCGCCATTAATTGCTGTATCGGAACTACTTACTACCTTGTCCACACGTGGAAAGTTAGCGAAGTTGTCATTTTCCAATTGCTGTCACCACAACTGCAATATCCTCTGAAGAGCGCTCATTTGCTCTTCAGCTTCTACTAAATTTTACCACCTCCTGGCATTTGGTAATTCAGCTGATTAAGGGCACCAAAAATGTCAGCTAAATAAGCCATAGAAGGATAAAACTTGAGTCCTCAAAGTGTTTTGAATGCCGATGGTTGTGACTTTTCAAGAACTCCAATAATTCTGTAGTCAAAGCAAAAACACGATTCATCACTTTCCTCCTCGATAGCCATCGTACTTCAATGTGGTAGAGAAGGATTTTGAATTGTGACTCTATTTCTTCACACAGCTGGATAAAAATTCTATGATTCAAAGCCGTTCCACCGTTTCAACAACCGTAATTGACCGTTTCAACAACAATTTTTGTTTTCAACAACATTGTGTTACGTGTAGATAGCATCATTACATCACGCGTCAAACACACAGATGTTTACTTACCATCACGTAAGCCGCAATCAAGTTTCGGCTAGAGAATATTTTCTAAAAATATTCGCTGATATACCATTCATTAGGCCGTGTGTTAATGTTTCAGAGGACGTTCGCGCCGAACTCCTGAAACAGCTTCGTCGAACCCCAGGGGTTCGATCGAACCCTGGTTAAGAACCACTGGTAAACGGTAATGTAAAATAATCAGTTGTATTGGCAACAATGCTAAGGTTTCATTGTCACATGAATCACATAATTATATTTTATGTACAAGCAAAAATCGACTATTGTTGTTTCACAGTAGGCTACTGCTTGATCAGATTATCGTTCGTTAGGCCATTACAGTGTTTGTTCACAGTGAAGTTGTTCCGAACAATTTGGTTGCATTGGATTTGCAAGTACTACTGTATATTCATGGCTGAACATATCAAACCGTGGTTTTTATAATAACAAATGGATAAAAAAAATTCCGTTCCAAGCAATTTGGATGAAATAAGCCGTTGGGTGTACTAACCGCAATCTACTGTGCTTCTATGCTTTCAAGTGTAATGTGTTGATCGCAATGGGTTTGGAATAATTTTGAAATTCTCAAGAATGAGAAAGTTTCAGAACGTGCTATCACGAGTTGTAGGCTATAATAAAACTTTCGCCGGGAAGTATAAAAAAATATCCAGAAATTTTTCCTTCAATGAACCATCCTATTGTTATGTGGTTGGACATCTTGTATAGTTCTAAAAATCCTTGATATAAACTTTTTTTTCCTTTTTTTACTCTTGGCAAGATAAAACTGCTGCTGTTTCTATAACTTAAAATGCTTTACATTCATGGACATTTTGTGTAACGGTTTTTGTGGTTTTTAGAATTAGGCTACTTTTTAATTATTTGTGCTTGAAAAGAGTCTTTGAACAAATGTTTTCGTTTTAACGAGGGTTACCACATAAGCTATTTTTTTAAAGTACTAGGGAAACCAAACCGACAGATGTTTCAGTTCCTTGAGAAATCGTTCGGAACGAAAACTTATTTCTATTTGAAATTCGCGATCAACTTTTCAGCTGTTGAGTTTCATTTCCTTGCTTGTCAGTTGCATAATTTGAAACAAACCTCATCAGCTTTGTTTAAATAAGAGACGTCAAACTATGACAGCTGTATCTAGTGGCTTCATTCCATTCGTCAACTGTGTAATTTATCTTTCGACATTTGTTGATAGCAGCCAGTAGTCTATTGAATAAAAATCGTTAAATGGATTTAGTTGACAAAATAACTGATTTAGTATTCAATTTGATTCAGTAGAAAAAGGTGCACGACTCAGGACAGATTTTTATCAACTATGTCACCACGCATTGTTGGATTTGACAGAAACGTCAGAAAAATATACCCGCTTTGAAACTTGTTTAGAAAGTGGAATGCCACGCAATCAAATATAACTCTTTCATCTTTAGATGAATTTGAAGAAGTCGAAGAGGAAGCCCTTTACTTTTGCGATAGAAACAATCTGATTACATCACAATTGATCATAAACGATTTATCCGTTAGATAGCCTATAAAAGCAGTCACTAATCTCAGTCAGCACTTCATTCAACAGATAACTGCACAATTGCACGACCTTGTGAAATTCTTTGAAGAAACGACAGGTAAGCCATGTTTCATGGTGGATTTGATTTTTTTCTGTGGGCTTAAAGTCAATAAATACAAAATTAACAAAAATCGCGTTTCTCCACATTCTTATTTGAATTTTGTGAATCATCTGTTGCTCACAATTTAGTGAAAGATGTTTAACCTATTCACACTTAAGATATCTCGTTTTGTAATGATTAAAACTGTATCGGTACTCTAAATAAACAAAGTGAGCCTAAATAATTTGTATATAATTTACAAAAGTGCTCTCATGCTGCATAACTTACAATATACTGTATATGTGTTAGATCAAGTCATGTCTAAAGGAGCTATCGTGGTACTCTTCCTAGTTTTGTTTGTGTCAAGTGGAAATTGTGGATTTTTCAAAACGTAAGAAAGTTTCAGGATTTTTTTTAGCTTAATCGTTATTTAGAATTGATCAACAAGTTGTTATAATTAATAACTGTTAAATATAGCTTGGAGGTTTCATTTAAACTGCAATAAATCGAATCTGATAAGTTTGATTAAAAGAATTGTGTGATCTTGATCAACCATGGATCAACACATTAAACGAATGGATACATTATTTTGTAGCAGCAACTTATAAGAAAATTACAAAATCAAAATCATGTGGCAAACGGATAAATTTTTTACTTATTTTCAAGGATAGGAAAAGGCTTTAAAGCCGTTGGAAAGACACTTTGGAAGGGAGCTAAAGCAGTTGCGCCAATTGCCAAAAAAGTAGCAGGCACCGCCATAAAAGCCGCAGTTGGAGACGTAGAAAACTTACGACGTTTGAAATCGGAGGTACGATTATACTGTAGTTTACTGATTATTTATAGATTTATAAGGTTGCCGTAATTTATAAGCAATTTTTACCCCCTAACCAACTTAAGCGTTATACACTTATAATTTTGTTATTGAGAATATGGTAAAGTTAAAAATCTTGTGTTAAGTTTATGTCTATCTTCAATAAACACGTTTTCAGTTTTTTAATGCTCGATTACAGATAGCTTCTGACTATAGTTGACTTAAGCATGTTTCTATATACTTTTAAAATCAGTTGTCAAACAACTATGCTGAACTTTCAGAAACATTTTTTTGGTGAAGCAAACCAAAAGTTTGAAATAACCTTAGATTTGATATAACTGCAGCTTTTGACAATATGTTTCAACTTACAATGACTTCATTCTTGTAATATTAAGCGACGTCGTGTGAAATTTACTCTTTTTACTGTTTCTTATTTTGTTCCAAACGAAACTTGATTATTTGTTGAGAAACAATAAAGAAAAGTTTTCATGATTCATTTTTTATCGATTGGTTTTTTAATTTAACTAAAAAAATTGACCCTAAATTAATTGTTTAGAATCCAGATGCCTACCATGAAATGATGATGAACACTGCTGATGAACTGAGCTTAATCATGAAGCCTGATGGAGTTGAAGCTGTGATGGACGAGATGCATCGACTTGCCCAGAAAAGTAGGTGGAATTTGGCATTGTTAAGAATAAGAAAAATGTTCTGAATCAATAAGCTTATATAGTAAAAAAAATATGGTTTTCTTGCCTCTAAACTTTTTCGAAGTTTTTAGCAAAACTGTAACTATATCTCAAGCTTTAAAATGCATTTATTTTATACCACCCATGGCTTAGCAAAAGAGGCTCAAATGAAGTAGAACAATTTTATACAGCTTTATTTAATGTTGTGCGACATATTATCATTAGAGTTGGTTTTAAAAAAAATCTCTGTGATATTACTATACATCTTTTAGTTCAGGACACAAACTATAAAACATGGTGTTTATATTTAAAAACTGTAACTTAGTTAGCCTACTATCTTTAAAATTTCTTTGCAGTGCGTTTTTGATAGACAGGATCCTAAAAAAATACCATAAGCTTGCAAATTAGTTTAGGATTCCAAACGTTATTTTAACATAGCTTTTATCTCGTAGGTTCTTTTGTAGAGAGAGATGAGTTGGAAAGACTATTCATCTAACAAGGAGTTTATTCAATCAAGTTATATCTTATTCGGAATCGATTACGTTTTGTTAATCTGCATAAATCTTGACACTGCCTTTTTGTTGCTTTCAATTGAAGCAATTTATTTTGAGCAATCAATAAAAACGCAAATCAGAACTTGCTTGGTGCTATATTGTTTAAGTAAGGACGATTAATTGTGGTGAAACCAGCAATCTGCTCTAACGTTATTGCAATGTATGAGAATTGCTTAAGTTGGCAATAGATAAAATAATGTTTGGTATCTTTCCTTGGAAAAATGAACTATTATACAGGTTAGATATAGCAGTTGCATGTTGCTAATGTAAAAATATCGTGACTGACTTTAAATGCAACTTGCTAGTGTAAAGGAATACGTAATTTAAAAATCAAATAAGAGGTAATTTTTTATTCATCCATGTCATATAAGATGCAAGCAACACTTGTCGAAGGACGAGTACAGAAAGCTGTACATTTTGTTCAGTGCTAAAAGTGCACAATTCTAAAAGAACGAACTGAGTAAATAATTGATAATTGAAATAGCAAAACAAACTAAAAATAAAGTTGCTGACATAAATAATAAATTACAGGGCAAAGAATAGCCTATGAAACTTTTCACGTTTTACAATAGGAATTATTTTTGCTCGCTCTGTGTTTACTAATAAGTCGGCGAATAGAGCAAACTATGCGTTCAACAACGGAGAAGCACAGCAAGAATCTTGTCATGCAGTTTTCAAAAACCTAGAAATGCAAAATTGCATAGTAAAGAGTCTTTACTTAAGACTTAACGTCTTTACTAAAGACGTTGCTTTAACATTTAAGTTAACTCAATTACATTGAGTTGACATTAAAATTAACCTATTTCAGTGTTGATACTGGTACAAACTCAAGTGCAACTTGTATATTTCGCAAGGGAATGAGAAACGTTTCAGGAGTGTTCTTAAAGGCTTTAAGAAAACCGAAAATTGGTAAAACCCTTTTGTGGTCTTTAAAAAAACGGTTTTAAACTAAACTTCTTTTGTAAAGCAAAACAATTTAACTTCTACAGAAATCTTACTTTGATGATTATAATCAAATACAAAGTGTGTGTCTCAAATTAAATCTAAAATTAGCAAAACTCGACTAAACTAAGATAAAATTTGTCTAATTTTTCTGAGGCAAGTTTCCAAACTTCTTGTTATAATTTTGCTACTTATCTGAACGTTTAAGTTCATTGAAATTGTATCCCCCAGAAAAAAATATTTTTTACTAGATTCGCCATTTGCTGCATGTAAGTATTTAGATGCGATGTAATGCTGCATTTTTCTTAGCAATTTTATCAGCAAATCATTCTTTTTTTGTTATAGCGAAAATGCAACTTAAATTACTGTCGTTTAGCTTAACAATCGTACCAGCAATCATTCTGAGAAAACAAGACCAGAAATAGGCTTGTGTGCACGCACGATAAGCTTTGTCCAGAGTGTGCGAAATGCTAGGGCTTAATATACAGTACATAGTATGTAAATAGACCCAGAAAGCGACAAAGCAACCGTTTTTTTTTTACATTGATTTAACGTCTGAAGACGTTGAATCAATAAAAAAAATATGATTTGCTGTCTGGGTACGGAGGATATTTTAGGGTCGTTCGAAGCTAAATCATCTTTAAATTTTGTAGCATTTGGTTTAGTTTCAAATTATTTTTTTGCATTGATTTTGTTTCGTTTCAAAATACGTTGCTTAGTGACAAACTTTCTTTTTTCAAAAACTTTTGCTTTCTTATGTTTGAAACGAAATACGTATAAAGGAATCTCAGGACATAAAAGCGACAAAATTCGTTCTTTTGAAAGAGCTTGTTCTGCTCTTTTGCTCTATTTTGAACGTGCATTTTATTTTTCTCACAAAGATGACAACTGGAAAGTTGTACAGACTATACGTAGCCTACGCACTCCGCAGCAACTAGTAAGTTTATTTTGTCTGTTTGAATTTATGCTAAGCATAATGTTAAGCTTTACAAGTAGGCTGTATTTGTCTTTTCTGTTTGATACTGACGCAATGATTAAACTCCAACTGTTAAGAAATGACAGTTTGACAATAAAGGCGCCTGCGTAGTTTATAGCATCGTGGTTTGATATTTCCGTTATGGGATTCAAACAGAATAAAGTTTCTCCCCTGAGGGTTTCCAATCAACATAACTCGTACTTTTTACATTGATTCAACGTCTGTAGACGATAAATCAACGCTAAAAAAGAGTTTTGTTGGCTGGGTTAAAGCGTAAGAGAATAAACGTCAGAACATTTGAAATATAACGCTATATTTGAATATGCTCAGCGTTCAGTGAAAAATGCTGGTTTAAGACTTCGTTTCATTGTAACTAAATTTTCTGCACTTGGTATTCACCTAAGAGAGCTTTCCCCAAGCTTAGTTTAGTCCACAACTTCCCTCAAATGTTTTGTGACAACTAGTAAATTTTGCAAAGGAATTTTTGCAAACTAACGTGTTTGGACAGAATGTAAATTTACGGATCACCTAAACGCAAAAGTATAATCCTGTTTCAGTCTGTAATGGTGTTTGATGCCTTCCAATTACTTTGTTTATAGAAAAAGTGTTCAGTCGTTTACTGTGATCCGCTGCAATAAAAGCAAATCTAATTCACTACCAATTATTCCCATTCAAATGAATTAACAACAACAGAGATTCTTTCATTTGCGATTTTATTAGTGACTCTAAAGCCATAAATTCATAAATGCAACAAAAATGGCAGTGTCGATTTCTCAGTGCGTCGAGCCAAATGATCAGCCAGACTCATTCCATACAGAATAACATATCGATTGATTGCAGCAAGAGGTTCCGCTAGCGAATTAAGCTTCCCGATTGATCACTCTCCAGAAGTGATACTAAAAATTAACAGTCGTTAAACATTAAGAAATATAATTATAATGGATGGGGATAGTATTTTGTTGCAATTCAAATCACTGAGAAGCTGCAAAGCTTTTGAAAGTGAAACGAAATGAAGTTTAACGTTTGAAAATTTTATAGTTCCTTTCGACTGAGTAAATGAAGTATAGGATTAAGCCTCGCATAGCCACAATTCTGCTATATGCTTGGCATGCTACTTATGAATTCTAATTACCAGAAAATATTCACAGACAAGTGTCTAAGGATAGTTGAACTTATGCTGTGGTTTGATGCACCGTCATTAAAGATATACATGTAGCGTATCAGCAATCGATTTCACACACACAATTTGATAGCATATTTAAAAATATACTATTTAAAAATATACTGTACTAGTTTAAAACTGAAGAAAATCACCAATTTCTTTATAGAAATGCTCGTTCAGCTTGAAATTTGTACGTTCTGTAAATCTGCAATCAACTTACATCCATCAAGAAGTTGGTCCATGTTTGTCCTAACTTCATCAGACTTGATTTTCCAGCTCATTTCATCCGCAATATTTCTCATTAGTTGACGGTAGGCCTCTGGATTCTGAAAAAAAACACATATACCGAATTTACAAGTGCTTAGTACGACCAATTACAGTATAAAAAATAAATAAATTATAATCAATAACAAAATATAATAAAAAATAAAGCGTATTTTTTAATTACTACTTGAAAAAAAAACGACTGAAAAAATGTAGTTTTTCAACTTTGTTATGAAGCTCCAGACCAGAATCTCCAACCACGCCCACGGCTAAGCGTAGCCTCGAAAAAACTTGTTTGGCCGCCATGAAAGGTCAAAGCGTAAAATTATTTCTTATAGTTGGAATTTAATTATATAAAATCACCGATGTTAAATCATTTTCATCAAGATAGCTTAAAATAAAAGTATACAAATGGACTGCTACTCCGCTGTTCAAAACAAAATTATTTGGAAATTTAAAACGAAATTAATTAGACTTTTGCATTTTGATTTTGAAACTCAAGCAATTTCGTTTCTTTCTAAAAATCATTTCGAACTATGTTTTAAAATGAAGATTTTGTTTCGCTTGCTTACAAAACAAACGGGATAGCCTAATATGAGTTGTTCATTTGAAGTTGTCTAGGGCCTCTAGGCTACTACAATTGCTTTACGATATCGATACAATATTGAAGATGCAAATTCCAACAATATAGCCTATACTGTAGCAGTTAAGCAAAGGCCTTAGCAGTTGTACAGCAGTGACAATAAATAAACCGGAGCATAATTATTATTATTACATGTATTATTAAATCTCCTGTGTCTAACTATAGTCTGCCATGAGCCTTTATAGTTTGGCGACTAGTAATATAGTGTATAGATTTTACTGTTTTTTTTACAAAGTAGAGAATAATATAAAACTATCATACCTGATCTCGCATTACTCCAACATTTCTCAGTGCTTCAATAACCATATTTACACAGTCATAACATTTTTTCCCTCCTGTAGCATACTTCAAAACGCCTTTTACACCATCCTTTATTCTTCAAATGTAAAAAATGTTATAATTAAGTTACTTGGTGATGTACTGGTGGATAAAGCAATCATGATACTCAAAATGTTGATTTGGGATTTATTTTTAGTGACGCGATGTTGAAAAGAAATCTTGTTATTCAAAATTCACGCTTTTTTGTAACCTAGTTAGTTTAATTTTCTTTGCATCGTTAAAAAAATTGCAGGTAAAATTATCTTAACAATTCTCAAGGATATTTAAATATCCCTGACAATTCTGCTATACCAGAGTTTAGTAAAATCTAAATCTGTATAAAGGTTACTAGAAAAGTATTATTTCAAGTAAAAAAAAATAAAAGCAGCAACATATTTGTCTTACTCTTGCCATGACAGACAGTTTCCAGTTGACACAATCAAAGCCAAAAGAAGAAAAATATTGAATCCTCTCGACATCGCTTATCTGAAAGGTATGGTATGATGTGAACGTCATTGCAAATCACTAACATAAAACAGCACAAAAATAATAAGAAAGGCAGTATAACGCAAGAGAACAACTGCACGCCCAGCAAGCTGGTGCTCGAGAGAAGCCCAATTACGGATCAACAGGATGCACTGCTTGACAGTTTACATTATTCCAACATTAAGCAGCAATGTTCGCAATTTGGCCACCGCATAACTAAAAGGAAATTGCAATAAAATGAAGTAAAACGTCAATAAAATCAGCCAATGTTTGGTTTGGTCAGCGGGAATAGAAACGGCAGTCCACAAACCAGATGGCTCGATACAGGAATAGATCACATCGAGGTAAACATGACTGAGTTGGAAATTGCGTGGGATCGGAATTTATGATGAGGGATTAGCTATTCCGTGATCGAGAGTCAGAACCTCGGGTGAATAAAAAATTGTAAAAAATATGTCTAAATACAAAGCAACTTCATTTTCCTGACAACAAGGGTGTTAAAATAGCTTACAGAAAATAGTCATGCACAATAGAGTTCATATACCTTGTATTTTATGTTATCAAAGCAATAATAAGTAAATAGTTTATATGATCAAATGATCATAATCGATCAAATATCAATTCAAATTCATAATAAAATGTGACTTACTTGTATTTTCGTTTCTTCACTTGGTCATGCAATTGTACAAATACCTGTTAAATGAAGTACTGAGTTGAATACCTACTTTTATATCCTATCAGCGGATACGCCGATGACAAAATACTTCAGGTAGCAATTGCATGACATTTTTGGTGAAAAGTATCCTCTTTCATTCTTTGAATAACAGATTTCATTTGATTGCATAATGCTGGGGATTGTATTGAAGTATTGAAACACATACATTTTGCAGTCACTTTTGAAAAGAAAAACAAAGACGTCATAGCAAAAGTGATGAAACCAAAGTATTTCTACCTCCTTCATCGATTGAATCGAAGTTTTATTGTCTTGTCAAACTCTTCCACAGGCGTACCTATTTGATTTTGATCACAACAAATTGTGGAATAACAATACTTGACATCATGAAAAATCAAGAGCAGCCGCTGGCAAGACACGTCATCATTGAACATTTCACAATCAATAACCAAACTTATGAAGTGGTAAAAGATAATTGTCTTCTTGTGGACATACGCTGTCAACATAGAACCTTCACTCAAATTGCATAACTGCATGGGGAAAAAAAGGAAACCAAAGAAAAGGCCTGTACGGCATATGGCGCGTGAGTTTTTTCGAATATACAGTAGGCTGCTTCACATTAGACTCGATGTTTGGCTCTTCAACCAATAACAATTGTTTGAGATTTGTGTTGGGCATGTCGATTTTGTTATGATGTTTAGTTTGATTTGTTATTTTTTGTCAACGTCAAGAAACGCTTCACCGCCAATAAGTTTGGAACATAAAAATAAGATTTTTGAAAACATGACACGCTCTTCTGCTGGTACATAAGCCAAGCTGCTTCAAGGGGCTGCAAATGAATGTGATAAGCAATAATTCTGACGTTTTTTCAAACAAACAAGACTGACTTCTTCAGGGAGCTAGTTTAGGTAAAAAATACCTGTCCATTGCCCAACATGGCAATACACAGAACTACGAAACTGTAAAATCACCTGTTTGACTGCATGGACCACACGATACACTGCTAAGCACTTGCTACCATATGTAGCGCTGCAACACTGACAGACTTTCAAGCGATGAGCACCCCACAGGATATCGTCGTATGATTTGAAATTTGTAACTTTTTTCTATCCGAAGCTGAGGTCACTAACCTTTTTTGTATGCAGCCACTTTGGCACTAAAGAGAGCTGTGGCGGGCCGCACTAATAAAATGTTAGGTAGGATGACTCTTATGCTAGAAAAGGACGCATTTTGTACCCAGTATCTAGCGTTACATGTTGTTAATATTTATCTCAGATTACAGGGGTCCGCAAATACTTTTTGGTGCGACCCAAAAAGCAATCGTTTGAAGTTTTCGCGACCCTAACGTTTCGTAAGCATATAATTTTTGCGCAAAACACTTTGCAAATTAATATCAATTCCAATACGGTCGTCTCCACTTATTAAGGCCACATCGGGACCGGACGATTTTGGCTGCAGAAGACATTTTTATACCACTCCTATACCTTCAGTAATTCCGGAATAGACCAAATTGGGCTTAATAAGCGGGTGGACCTATTAACCGTGCGCTTCGTCGTCGTGCAAGCCTCTGGGGCCGAGGGTCTACTCTATCCTTTTACCAGCCCAGACTCAAGATGTTCCCGGACTACACTGGAAGGCTACTAGAGAGCAGCCAGTATTTAGTTTCATCATCCATGACACGCAGACCTTCCACTCCGTTAGGTGGCTTGAAGATGGTAGGCTACAGTTATTGATGATGTGGTCTGCAGTTTGTTCTTCGGCACCACATTCACAGGAGTAGGAAGAGGCCAATTCCCCAATGGCACATGGTTGACCGGAAAATCCCGACGCCCGTACGAAGACAGTTGAGGCGCACCCATGCTTGTCTTTGTAGTGTCAGGCCGATGGGGCATGTGTCAGCGTTGGGGATGAACGAATGAAGTCCGGTGGTACTTGACTTCCTTTCAGAATTCCATTTATAGTCCGCCCAAGTAGCCGCAGAGATGAAGTACATCTGCTGCGTTGATCAGACGTTGAGCGGCTGGCACAAATGGTTGTCTTGACTTCAGTCGACTGGGGTGCTGGCTTGGGAAGCAGAGATCTTGTGGTGGAGAAGATGGTTAGGCTTTAGTGCCCGTCGGCCAAGAAACAGAGTGGCTTCTTCGCGACGAAGCTCAGAAGGTTTGGATGCCAGCGAGAATGGCAAAATTATCCAATGGTGTGGGACGCAGGCATCCGGTAACTGTGCGCAGGGCGCTGTTTATGGCAGTGCCGATGTTTATGGCAGTGTGCACTGCAGCACCAAACAAGTGCACAGTACTTTGCTGAAGAGTAGACAAGGGCTAAGGCTGCTATACGCAAAGTGTCAGCCCTCGCCCTCCAGCTGTGGCCTGCCAGGCGTTTGAGTAGTGCAGCGTGGGATGTCATTTTCTTGCGCAGTGACACCAAATGGTGGCGGTATGTGTACGATCTGTCTAGTGTCACCCCAAGATATTCTGGTTCGGGGCAGAAGGTCAGAGGTCTTCCATTGTTCTAAACATGTAGCTCACGATCAGCTTCCCGATTGTATAGATGGAAAGCTGCCGCCAAAGTTTTATTTTCGCTAAGTTTCAGTCGCCAGTTCTGGAGATAAGCTGAGAGAGTTTTCATGCCTTGGCTCAAGCTGTCTTCCAGGCTATATATATAACCGTGGGCTTAACTACTGTACTACAATCGAAAGTATAAATTTTCTTGTAGCCTACCAAATTGTACGAAACTCAGCACATCATAGACTATAGGCTATGATTGTATTTATTTTTGCCATACAAGTTATATTTATGGTAATTTTAAACCGTTTTGCGACCCACTGTGAATGGTCTCGCGACCCAAATTTGGGTCGCGGCCCACTATTTGCGGACCCCTGTCTTAGAATACCGCAGCAACAAAATTATCGAATAACGCTACTGCCAGGCCAAACTCCTTTTACAACACTTTTGACTTTTTTTTAACAATGCCTAATAAACGAGGCCACTTGTTTTGCACACTTATAGCGAGGCGAGCAGTTTCATCAGAATATTCATCGTCAAGCAAGAGTAGTGTTTTCACATCGCTTTACAAAAGATATCTTGCAATTAACAGTTTCAGTAAACAAGAAAATGTTTGACACATCGCAATACAAGCAACAATAGTGACCTGCAAACATATAAGCCAAAATAGGCTCCAATAACTGGGAGAAAGAAACCAGGCACCATGAAACAAACGCTTGTGGAAATCAATTCATGAGCAGTGTTCCCTCTAAAAAAGCAATGAGTTGGTTTTTCATCTTTTTGTAAGAGTCTATAAAACCGTCTTTCTTTGATTATAGACAACTGTCACTTGCGGTGCTTATCAGCATGGCAAGAGTTGTTGATTAACAACATTTGCAGTACTAAGCTAAATATTTTCATAATACAACCAGAAAAAGTCTTTAAACTTATATATAATATTTTGCCAATTTATTATAAATTGAATTGGCACATCGACCTATTTTGCCAACAAAAACTTGCATAAAGGGAACACTGCTCGTGGAACACAACAACGGGGAAACGCACACTATAGTGTTTACATGACATTTACAAACTTAATATACAGTAAACAACCCTATGCTCAGACAATTTCGAAATTCGAAAACAGACGTTTTAATCAACTACTGGAACAGTGTGGCTGGACATCGTATTGGAATAACTTTAAGCCAGGGTTTCCCAAACTGTGGTCCGCGGACCACTGGTGGTCCGCAACGACTGCACAGGTGGTCCGTGGCGACATGACAAGAAATTAAAAAGTCACACTTATACGTTGTACAGTACGTACCCTGTTAAAGATAATTGCCGCAGTTCTTAATTTATACAGAGTTGATTTTCTCTGACGTTACACAACATTTGGAATTGCTTTCTGCACATTTCAAGTAGTAGGCCTACTTTTTAAAAGAGACATATGAGAATTTTGACTGGATTTTAAACCCTTTTGTTGTCACAAAAACTGATATGTCAGGACGCGAAGAAGAAGAATTAGCCGAATTATCATCTGATCGAACTTTAATGCTTAGTTTCAATCAAACAGCTATTGCATCTTTCTGGTTGAGTTTTGTGGAGGAATACCCATTGCTATCGCAAAAGGCAACTAAAATTTTATTGCCTTTTGCCACGACCTACATGTGTGAGACAGCATTTTCAGCTCTTACCAACATGAAGACAAAATACCAGGTCCAGACTTTCCGTGGACCCTGACTTTACGAGTTTGCCTTTCACAATTAACTCTCAGAATTGATGACTTATGCCAGGGGTGTGCAACCTTTATTACAGGACGGCCAGATATAAATAACTGGGTGAAACCGCGGGCCGCACGTTTATTTAACATATGCTTTCCAGCAGGCACAAAAAAGTAGTTTTTTTGTTATTCATGTTATTCTTTTGGCATTATTAGGGGAGATCTCCTTGCAGAAATAATAAGTTATTAAGACGCATAAATTTCTGAAGAAAACTGCTATTCAAATTTATTGTCACACCGACTTTAAACGAATTCAGTGAGAAATTTGCAGCTGGCTTCTTTTCCCGACGACTTTTATCAAATTTGCTTTAATGGAAGTGCTCTCAATTCGAAGTCCATTTTCCAAGTGTTCGTCTGTCAAAACCGCTCGATAGGGAGATTTCATGACGCCTGCCCATTTTAGAAAAACATTGTTCGCGCAAATACGTTGAGCCAAAAAGAGCCATTTTTGAAGCCATGAATTTTTTCAAATGTGAAAAGTCATCTTGGTTTAGATGTTTTCGGTAAAAATCGCCAAGAGTCATTGCTAAATACTTTGCTTTCAAATCCGTTTTCTCATGAAGATCAATCAGTTCAAGTTGGATATGATCTTGTGCTTTGTCAACGTCTGTGTTGAATAGCGAAGAGAATACCAAACAAATGTTCATGAGATTTGAAGTTCTTGAAGCGAGACAAAAATTCATACAATTTTTCAAGTTGGTCTGCAAATTCAGTTTTCTTCTCAGGATGCATTCCATAGTCTCTCAAAGTTGGAAAGTGAAAAAGATTTCCTGTCTGTATGTGAGCTTTCCAAAGACACAATTCAAAATTGGCACATTTTTGCGGGCCGCATTTGGCCGCACGACTTATGCAATAAGAAGCAATCCCATCCATCCCATTGATTTTATCACTTTTTTAAATAAACAAAACTTGGTTTTATTCATTTTTACCTTTGTATTGGAATTGAGGTCCGCGAATAAACAGATTCACAAATAGTGGTCCGTGGCCCAAAAAAGTTTGGGAAACCCTGTTTAAGCGACCCGCACCTAGAACTACAACCTGATTGGTCGGTCGGTGGAATCGTATGCAAAACAAAATATGCTTCCCGGAAAGTATTTTGCCTTCATGCTTTTTAACTCCTCAAGAAAAGTATTTTTGGTTATACTTGTACGCTGATACCTTTCGCGGGCCGCACATAACAGCGTGGCGGGCCGCCAGTTGGTGACCCCTGATCTAGAGTGAATGTCGCGGGCTCTCAGTCTATTAGATTCTTTTGTTCACACAGTTACTTCTTCTTCATCGTGTGTCACACGGCCGTAGCCCAGAGCATCAAGCAGGCTCTTGCTCTATCGTTGAACTCGGCCAAATCCTGTGCAGAGCACCTTGCTTTTAGGTCAGGGCATTCGAGTAGATGTTGCATCGTTTGCTCCTGTCCGCATTTGCAACTTGTGCTCCCCATGGAATACCCCCAGTGTCTCATCAAGGTTTTACACCTGCCAATACCAGTTCTTAAGCGGTTGAGGCATCGCCAATACTTCCACGGTTCACGTTTTCCGGGAGGAAGGCTCTCCATGGGTGTGAGCTCCATACTGGCCAATGTCGGTCCGGCTGCCAGTCCCTCCTGCCATAGTTGAACCCGCACATTGGCGGCGACATCGTCTTGACCTAATGGGACAACTGAAGCAAGGAAACTTTTTCTTGACTTCAGACGCCTGTGTGCTGGAGTTTGGCCATACAGTGGGTGTCTCAAATCTATGTCCCGACAAGATCTTTCCTTTCTGCTGGTCACGCTTCTTCTGATGTTGGAGGGAGCAATTCCAAACAGAATGTGCAGCGACGTGATGTTGGTTGGTTTGAGACAACCTGTAATCAGACGGCAGCTTTGGTTCAATATGGGGTCAATTTTCTTGGCATGTGCTGAACGTTCCCACACTGGGCAAGCATATTCTGCAACCGAATAGCATAAGGCTAAAGCAGTTGACCGTATGGTGTCAGGGAGGGCACCCCAATCAGAGTTTCCGAATTTCTGCAAAATATTATTTTTAGAAGCCACCTTAGCTCTTACTTTTTCGATATGGGATTTGTATGTAAGGGACCTATCTAATTTGACACGGAAGTATGTGGGATTGATACAGTGTGCCAGTTTGGTTCCATTCCAGGAAATGTTTAGTTGGCGTGATGCATCCCGGGATCTAAGGTCGAATGCGCAGACTTGGGTTTTATTGGGGTTGGCACGCAGGTGATTGTCCGTGTAGTATGTTGTCAGCCCATCCAGAGCATCGCTGAGTACTCTCTCCGCGGAAGTGAAGTGCTTGTGTTGTGTTGTTATACACAAATCGTCAGCGTATATGAAGCTTCTTGTACCAGGATGGATTGGTTGGTCGTTTGTATAAATGTTGTACAAGATGGGGGCTAAAACACTCCCTTGTGGTAGACCATTTTTCTGCTGTCTCCATCTGCTATTTTTGCCACAAAAATAAACATAGAAACGGCAATTGCTAAGCAATGATTGTATCAGCTTAGTGAATCGAAAGTTCTCGGTGATATTGAGGATCTTTGATATAAGGAGACGATGGTTGACACTGTCATACGCTGCAGATAGATCCACAAAGACAGCTCCAGTGACGGAACCCTCTTCAAACCCATTCTCTATGTGCTGTGTTAGGTTCAAGAGTTGTCCTGTGCAGGATTTACCAGGTCGGAAACCTGCTTGTTCATTAATGAGTTGGTCTTCTATGAGAGTTTGCAATCGGTTTAATATCAGCCTTTCAAACAACTTGAACAAATGACACAGCAAAGATATAGGACGAAAGTTTTAGGGTCAGTTGGGTCTTTTCCTGGTTTCAACAATGCAATAATTTTGGCTTTTCTCCATAGCTTAGGAATTTGGTAAGAGCTGAGGCAGTTGTTATAAAACTTTAGCAGCCATCCGAGAGCGATTGAACCGAAACGTTTAATTTGTTCAGTTCAAATTCCATCTAATCCAGCAGATTTACCTTGTTTCAGAAATTCAATGCCCTTCTTCAGTTCTTGAATTGAAAAAGGAGATGTTAGACGAGGGTTGCGTTCATTTTGAGGTCTTATTAGCCGGGGTTTAGACTGTTTTTTCATGTTATTTTTGCTTTTGCCATTTAGAAGGAGTTGATGGGCAATTTGATTGGCAGATACAGTGTAGTGGTGGTCTGGTTTAGTGTAGTCGGCCGACAGCAATTTAATTGTTTTCCAGGCTTTCCGACTGCTATGAGACAGATCTGTGGATTCGATCATATCTTGCCACATTCTTCTCTTTTCGCTGGCGATAGCTGCCATCACGTTTTCTCCTGCTTCAACTGTAGAGTGAGAGAAAGGATCTGATTGGAACTTTTCTTTATAGTCTTCATAGAGGTCTGCTGAGTCTGAATTCAGACCAGGGATGTAACGTGTCCTACAGCCTCTAGGAATGTTTTTTCTTGACGCTTTTCGTACAGCTTCTATGAAGTCAGGGTATTTATCTGATGACGTGTGTAAATTGGCGATGTGGAAGTCCAGATCTGAAGTAAATCCCTTCCAGTTAGCTTTTCGAAAGTTGTATCGTGATATGGGACATCCTTTGGAGTAACAACTGCCTTGATTCGGAGGTGGGTGGGCGATGTTGAGTATGTGGGATTGGATCCAATATGTGCTTCACACAGCCCATAGTGATGGAGTCACTTGCAAAGATGAGGTCCGGGTTTGAGCCTCGTTTCCATCTTCCGCTGTTAAAGGAAGGGGGCAATTTGGGGTCATGTATGAGGTGCAAGTTATTATCGTCAGCCCATTTTTCAACAGCTTCTCCATCTTTAGTGGTGTTTCTATAACCCCAGCTTGAGCTGTGGCTGTTGAAATCACCAATAAACAAGCCAGGCGTACTGCCATTTTGCACCATCAGATCGTTTGGTATGAAGGGTTTATTTGGGGGCTTATAGACAGATGTTACGTCTATTCCATCGAGGTGGAGAGTCAGGCATTCAGTGTTATTGCTATCATCAGACGAAACTGGTTACTGTACACAGTTACTGTACAATACATACACGGTTACACAGTTACTGTACTGAAGCCCAAGATTCTCAGATTAGTTTCAAGACAATGCATGGTCCTTGACATAGACTATATTCATTTAAAGCCTCCCAGGCAACAAAATCCGTCATTTCTACGTTGATCCAACGTTTGCGGACGTTGAATTAATGTAAAAATGACGGATTTTACACTATGGGTACATATCTAATTTTGACCACAAAGAATTGATAGTCAAATGAAAAGCCCCTTGAAGTCGAAATCAAAGCCAGTTACTGTACAAGTCTACGTTTGTCATCGTTTGGCATTTCGCATTTAAAAATCAAATGGACGTGCTGGTGATTGTATTGTACCATTTCGAAAATGCGAATTAAATCCTGTCAAAAAAGCCTCCATCTGATTCGCTGCATGCATGACGTCATGGAAAGCAGAGATAACCAATTCCATAGTCGTCGACGCTCAAATGCATTACTAAAGTAATAAAAAAACATGCATAGAATGCATTTTACGAGTTAGTTTGGCAAAATCAGACTATTGAGAAAAATGATTTTACGTGAAGAAGCTTTGACCGTAAATCTACACAACTAATAACATCAAGAAATAAAACATAGTAACTTTGATTCAATGGTTCTATGGTTCAACAAAGCAAACTCTCTACCAAAGCTTTAATAACATAAAATTTAAAAATTGTGACATAAAGTTCTTATATTCAAAAATCTAATGTTTGCTTCATGTGCATGTGCGACAATGATAATGAACTGTTTCATTTAAATATCAAAAACTTTGAGAATGGATCTATCGGAAACCATCTTGCACTTTAAACTTGAGAAACTAGCAAGACCTGGTCTACTGGTTTCCAATACCAAAACAAACATTTACAGACAACAATAACAACTCGTCAAATCTACTTTCGGGAACACCTCAACGGCAGTTCATTGAGACATTCATACATTAAAATTTAAAAAAGGCACCTAGGCAAATGCTTCCTTTCGATAAAACTACACTTTTCAATGAGGCTTTGTACCGTTTTGTTAAAGTGAGGCCATAGCCTTAGGAAGGGCCGTAGGTATTTCTCTTTTAAGCAGTGTACTTTTCATAACCATGAGAAACTAAAGGCTATAGTCGAAGGGCGCCACTCCGGAATCGACGGCATGCTTTCAAGAGTCTTGCCAAATACGCAGTCACATGCTCTTGAGCGGTGACGAACCGCCCCCAATCGTCAACGTCAAACAACCGCCCCCAATCGAACGTCAAACCAGGGCTCTCACCGCTCAACTACGCAACCAAAAGATTAAAATTGAGCAAACCCACATATTAAAAATGGTTGGGGCGATTCTGGAAGAACAAAATGTATCGGGCCTTTGGACCACCAACCTAAACTTACACCTTTTTATTGCATACCGCTTAGCCTATTTGAATAATCTTGTCCAAACTACTTTTATCATACCGGTATAGTCTTTATTAGTTTCAAGAAAACTTTGAAACAATTAAAACATTGATCTAACCAGCTCAGAAATTGAGTTTGCAAACATGTGAAGTAATCGTTATGGTTAAATGTTTTGCAACAAAGCCAACCTGTGAAATATTTAAACAGAAATTGCATGCAATAGGATGCTAAAAAATTTAGATAATTTATTAAATTGTTCTTCCAGAATCAGAATCTTAATTTGTTCTTCCAGAATCGCCCCACAGATAGAAAAGAAGATCAACAGTGCTAAAATTTGGTTCATTCGAATAATGATGAAATTTACTGGTTGGATAAGATCACTAACGATGAAGCGTGGAGACCCTCTGGGTGCACCCCTGGCGTCCTCATCACAACTATCAAAAAAAGGCAAATGACATTTATCGGGCATGTCTACCGCAAACGCAGAATTGAACACCCGGCAGTGATAGGGCGACTTCCTGCTCAGAGGCACCGGGGGCGTCCACGTTTGGAAATCTTCAAAAATCGTACAACATGGACAAACCAAAATTTTGAAAACCTAATTAAGAACTAAGTACAATCGATCGTTGTGCAGACTCACGGTAGCCGACGCCTTATTCAGGCATGGCCGATGATGATGATTAAATAAATAATTATTATTCCATTGTTTGTACGTCATTTGAAAACTAAAAAAAAAACTAGCAGCAAGCTGAAATATCGAAGTAGGTAATAACGACAAAATGGACGACAAGTGGCTCCTCGTGCCCCATTCTGTGAGTAACATCTGCACCCAAGCAGATGCCAAAAGAAACTTTTCAACCAAGAGCCTCCACCCGGACGGCACAGCTGCAAGGGGCAATGGACAAGTTCAGACGCCCCACCATTCTGCAGCTCAACATAGAAGGCTACACAACAAGCAAGATCAAAGTTGTGGAGCAGCTTTCCCATACCAACCGGGCACTCGTCATCCTCCTCCAAGAGACCCACTGCACCTCTACAAGTAGGCTAGCTATTCCCAACTACACGCTAGCCGGGTCTACCTTAAGCAGGAAGCACGGCATTGCCACGTTTGTGCATGAGAGCCTTAAGTGGACCTTTGTCGACCAATCTCCAACTGATGCCGAGATTGAGTGGGTGTGCATTTGCATCTCAGACTACAACATCGTCAACATCTACAAGCCTCCACCCTCGCAAATGTTGCCACCATCCCTTCCAACGTTCCCCTCCCCCAGTCTCTACGCTGGCGATTTCAACTGCCAGCACATCGACTGGGGCTACAGCAACACAAAGAGCGACAGAGAATTGCTGGCTGATTGGGCCTTTACAAACCATCTTGCCCTCCTTTCAATCCAAAGGAACCAGCCAGTTTCCACTCCGGCCGCTGGGGAACAGGGACAAACCCTGACTTGGCCTTCGCGAGCGTCGACAGCTCTCTTCCAGACAGACGTGTGCTTGAGAAGTTCCCGCGGTCCCAACACCGGCCGTCCCTCATCATCGCCCCAAAACTTGTGGCTCCCGTCCCGAGTTCACCGGTGCAGCGATGGAACTTCAAAAAAGCCGATTGGAATCAATACAGCCTCCTGACCAATGAGTCTGCTGCAAAGTTACCATCGACTGAAACATGCAACGCAGACGAGACATACCATAGGACTTCCGCAATGCCATAATAATTGCGGCAAAGGCCACAATACCACGTGGCCTTCGAACCAGTTATACACCATGCTGGGACTCTGAGTGTGAAGCTCTCTATCGCTCATACCTAGCCGCCACAAGTGGTGCTGCTTCTAACACCGCCGTCACTAGACTACTTGAGCGGCTGGACACAAAGAAGCTTGAGCGATGGAATGAAGCTGTCCAAACCATCGACTTCTCATACTCAAGCCGCAAAGCATGGAGCATCATCAATAACCTCACTGGGCGCTCAGCAAACTCCCCCTCGTCAGTGCCCTGTTTCTGCTAATGCCATCGCTTCCCAGCTAGTGCAGAACGGGGTCTACAAGACAAAGGACCGCAAGGCATCCCGTCTTGTTGTCAAGGAAGTATCTGCTCTGTGGCGAGTGGAAACACCACCAGAAGAAACAATCTCTGGAGACTTCACTCTAGAGGAATTCGCCACCGCCCTCCGCCTAGTGAAACCACACAAGTCTCCAGGGCCGGATAAGATCTGCCCTGAGCTTGTGCTCCATGCTGGCCATGCCCTAAAGTCCTGGTTACGTAGATTCCTCTCTTCCTGCCTGCACCACCTCACAATCCCAAAAATCTGGAGAAGAGCTTTAGTAGTTGCGATCCCTAAGCCACACAAACCACCAGAGGACCCTAGAAGTTATCGTCCGATATCCCTCCTCTGTGTTCCCTTTAAGATCCTCGAAAGACTGATCTATGCCCGCGTCAACCCAATCATCGACCCGCTCCTTCCAAAAGAGCAAGCTGGGTTTCGGCGCGGAAAATCCACCGTAGATCAGGTCACATTCTTAACCCAAGACATCGAGGATTGCTTTGAAGCAAAAAAGAAGGCCGGCGCTGTCTTTCTACATCTCACAGCTGCCTATGACACCGTATGGCATCGCGGCCTTACTTGCAAGCTGCTTCGCCTGCTTCCTGACCGACATACGGTTCATATGATCATGGAACTTGTCAGGAACCGAAGCTTCACCCTCACCACTGGTAGCTCACGGCGAATCAGACTGAGACGCCTGAAAAACGGCGTCTCACAAGGATCGGTCCTGGCTCCACTTCTTTTCAACATCTACACCCACGACCTGCCAACTACGGTCTCCGCAAAATATGCTTATGCGGACGACCTGGCAATTCTCCACTCCACAAAGTCGTTGGAAAATCTAGAAGACACCTTGAGCCAGGACATGAAAACTCTCTCAGCATATCTCCAGAACTGGCAACTGAAACTCAGCGAAACCAAAACTGTGGCAGCACCTTTCCACCTCCACAATCGGGAAGCTGATCGTGAGCTACATGTCCAGAACAACGGAAAATCTCTGTCCTTCTGCCCCGAACCAAGATATCTTGGGGTGACACTGGACAGATCGCTCACATACCGCCACCATTTGATGTCACTGCGCAAGAAACTCACATCCCGCGCTGCGCTACTCAAGCGGCTGGCAGGTTCTAGCTGGGGGGCGAGGGCTGACACTTTGCGTATAGCAGCCTTAGCCCTTGTCTACTCTTCAGCAGAGTACTGTGCACCTGTCTGGTGTCGCAGTGCTCATTGCTACAACATCGACACTGCCATAAACAGCGCCCTGCGCACAGTGACTGGATGCCTGCGTCCCACACCATTGGACAATCTCCCCATTCTCGCTGGCATCCAACCCGCTGAGCTTCGTCGCAAAGAAGCCACTCTGTCCCTCGGTCGACAAGATCTCTGCTCTCCCGAACGAGCACCCCCGTCGACTGAAATCAAGACACCCATTCGTGCCAGCCGCTCAACTTCTTATCAACGAAGCTGATGTACAAGACATCTCGGGCTTTTCCGCTCAACCATGCAACAATGGGGAATGGCCTCTTCCTCCTCCTGTGAATGTGGTGCCGAGAAACAGACCGCAGACCACATCCTCAATGACTGTTCCATCTTCAAGCCACCTAACGGAGTGGAAGGTCTGCGTGTCATGGATGATGAAACCAAAGACTGGCTGCTCTCTAGTAGCCTTCCAGTGTAGTCCTGGAACATCGTTAATCTGGGGTGGTAAAAGGATAGACCCTCGGCCCCAGAGGCTCACACGACGACGGCTCACACGACGACGACGAGGTGATAAGAATAATGTCATATCTCCAAAAACATGTAGAAATAGGAATATAATTTAAAGCGGAATATACATATTAAATTTTTTTAGGAAAAGGCATAGCCTAATATGTCAGAGATATTGGTTGTGTAGAATTTTAGTAACAACGTACTTAAAATCATGAAAGACAACCTGATTCCCTTTACAGAGTGTGAAGTTAAATTATATCTTTATGTTACCAAAACCAAAGTTTTATAGCATTTCATTTGAAACATTTTCCCCAAGGATAAGCAATTGCCTGATGGTGGTATGAAATGTTTGCATCAAATGAGTTAGGCTATCTCTTGAGTAGCCGAGTTTGTTTCCTTTCAACGGAATTGCATAACTTCAATGATGAGCGTATTTCCCTTCATTTTTTCTATTCTATAATGCTGGGGATTGTATTGAAGCATTGAGACACAGACATTTTGCAGTCAGTTTTGAAATAAAACAAAGACGTCACAGCAAAAGTGATGAAACCAAAGTATTTCTACCTCCTTCGTTGATTGAATCGAAACTGTATTGTCTTGTCAAACTCTTCCACAGGCGTACCTATTTAATTTTGATCACAACAAATTGTGCAATAACAACTCTTGACATCATGAAAAATCAAAAGCAGCCGCTGGCATACACACGTCATCGTTGAACATTTCACAATCAACAACTAAACTTATGAAGCCGCAAAGAGAATTGTTTTCTCGTGCACCATTCGGTGAATGCAATCTCCACCGATCAGAGACATACGCTGTCAACATAGAACCTTCACTCAAATTGCATTACTGCATGGGGAAAAAACGAAACCAAAGAAACGAGTACACTTGTACAGCATATGGCGCGTGAGTTTTTTCGAATATACAGTAGGCTGCTTCACATTAGACTCGATGTTTGGCGCTGCAGCCAATAACAATTGTTTGAGATCTGTGTTGGGCATGTCGATTTTGTTATGATGTTTAGTTTGATTTGTTATTTTTGTCAACGTCGAGAAACGCTTCACCGCCAATAAGTTTGGAACATAAAAATAAGATTTTTGAAAACATGACACGTTCTTCTGCTGGTACATAAGCCAAGCTACTTCAAGGCGCTGCAAATGAATGTGATAAGCAATGATTCTGACGTTTTTTTAATCAAACAAGACTGACTTCTTCAGAGAGCAAGTTTAGGTAAAGACTACCTGCCCAACATGGCAGTACACAGAACTACAAAACTATTAAATCAACTGTTTGACTGTATGGACCACACGGTACGTGGCCAAGTACTTGCTACAGATGAACTGGTGCCCTTTCGAGTGCCCTACCAGGCTCTCTAATCGAGTGATAAAGCGTATCTTCTTGGATCATAAAAAGTGCCCCGACACCACCACCATATGTAGCGCTGCAAAACTGATCGACTTTCAAGCGATGAGACCCCGCAGGATATCGTCGTATGATTTGAAATTTGTAACTTTTTTCTATCCAGAGTGAATGTCGCGGGCTCTCAGTCCATTAGATTCTTTTGTTCACACAGTTACTGTACTGAAGCCCAAGATTCTCAGATTAGTTTCAAGACAATGCATGGTCCTTGACATATATGAACTACATTCGTTTAAAGCCTACCAGGCAACAAAATCCGTCCTTTCTACGTTGATCCAACGCTTGCGGACGTTGAATTAATGTAAAAATGACGGATTTTACACTATGGGTAGATATCTAATTTTGACCACAAAGAATTGATAGTCAAATGAAAAGCCCCTTGAAGTCGAAATCAAAGCCAGTTACTGTACAAGTCTACGTTTGTCATCGTTTGGCATTTCGCATTTAAAAATCAAATGGACGTGCTGGTGATTGTATTGTACCATTTCGAAAATGCGAATTAAATCCTGTCAAAAAAGCCTCCATCTGATTCGCTGCATGCATGACGTCATGGAAAGCAGAGATAACCAATTCCATAGTCGTCGACGCTCAAATGCATTACTAAAGTAATAAAAAAACATACATAGAATGAGTTTTACGAGTTAGTTTTGTTAGAAATTAATAAAGACAAAATTGCCCAGAAACTGTTAAAATATTTTCGGCACCAGGAAAAAAAAATTTTTTTTGTTGGCCAGTGCAATGAATTGCTTCATTTAAATATCAAAAACTTTGAGAATGGATCTATCGGAAAGCATTTTGCACTTCAAACTTGAGAAACTAGCTCGGGTCTACTGGTTTCCAAAACCAGAAACAAACATTCAAAGACAAAAATAACAACTTGTCAAATCTACTTTTGGGAATAACTCAAGTTACTCAACGACAGTTCATTGAGACATTCATACATTAAAATTTTAAAATGAAAGGCACCTATGTAACTGCTTCCTGCGATGAAGCTACATTTTTCAATGAGGCTTTGTACCGTTTTGTTAAAAGTGATCGGTTCAGCAGGCCATAGCCCTACGAAGGGCCGTAGGTGTTTATTTTTTGAGCAGTGTACCTTTCATAACCATGAGAAACCAAGGCTATAGTCGAAGGGCGCCATTCCGGAAGCGACGGCATGCCGTGTCTTGTCAAAGACACAGTTACATGCTCTTGAGCGGTGTCGAACCGGCTCTTATAGAACGTCGCACCAGGGCTCTCACCGCTCAACTATGCAACCGAAAGATTGAAATTGAGCAAGCCCACATATTAAAAATGGTTGGGGCGATTTTAGAAGAACAAAATGTATCGGGCCTTTGGACATCCAACCTAAACGTAAACCTTTTTATTGCATACCGCTTAGCCTGGTTGCATATTCTTGTCCAAACTACTTTTATCATACCGGTATAGTCTTTATTAGTTTCAAGAAAACTTTGAAACAATTAAAATATTGATCTAACCAGCTCAGAAATTGAGTTTGCAAACAAGTGACGTAATCGTTATGGTTGAATACTTTGCAACAAAGCCAACCTGTGAAATATTTGAACTAGCCCAGTCGCTGAACTTAAAAATATGGTCAAACCCGGAAAAAAATAATATTAAGCTGAAACTTTGCCAGATATTTCTATTGATGATGAATAGTGACCAAAAAAAAAGCCCCATGATTTCCCTTTGGGAATAGTGAGTTTTGGCCATTTTTTCATATTGGCAGCAGCTCCAATAGGCCAAAAATTCGAAATCGTCTAAAATTGATCTATTATAGCCTACCTCATTACAAAGATAATTTAATGCTTCTTCTTCGTTTGAACCTTCTTCGCCACTCCAAGGGTCGAGGGGCTCTGCCTTTTACCACCCTTGGGCAGTGGCGGCGACGCGGTCTAGATGTTTGGGCAGGTGTCGAGCAGCCATTCAATTGATTTGTCATCCAATTCACGCAGACCACGCACACCATTTGGCGCATGGTAGATGGCGCAATTACAAATGGTGTGGTCTACGGTCTAATGTTTAATTTAATGTTGAATCCTTTTCACATAAGAACTATAGTAAAAAAACACACACATTTGAAGTTATAAGACTTGTTACTCAATGGAACAAACAGTGAACCAAACTCATTTTTTAATCATAGATGAGGCTGGTAGCCTGGTACACTGTTTGTTCCTCTTTGGGAATAGTGAGTCTTGGCCATTTTTCTTTAATGGCAGCAGCTCCCATAGGCCAAAAATTCGAAATCGCCTAAAATTGATGTTTTATATTATAGAAAGATTTTTATGCTGAATCACTTTCACAAAAGAACTGTGGTCCAAAAGTGCCCACTTTGATGTTATGATTCATTGAACTGTCATAAGTTAAGATTTAAATTTCTAACGAAAAGGCATGTTTTGTGGCGTCTATCAATTCTATATCTACCAGCTACACAAGATCGTTTTCTTGAGAATGAACACAACAAAGCTCAATTTATTGATCTGATTTCTGAGAGTTTGAAGAAAGATGGACAGCAAGTAACTAACCGTGATGGCGATGCTGACAATGAAATAATTGTGGAAACAGCGATCAATCTTTCTGCAAGCAGACGAAATCCTATTGTTGTAGCCGATGACACAGACATTATAGTTATGTTACTCTATCATTGGAGGGAGGATTTTCAAGATATTGCGTTTTTCCAAACAAGGGCACAGAAGAGATGGAGGCTGGAGCATGAAAACTGTTTCACCACCACTGGAGACGATCAGAGAGCATCTTCTATTTATTCATGCATGGTCCGGCTGTGATATTGTTTCGGTTCCATTTGGAAAAGCAACTTTCTCAACCTTGTGTAAAAATCTGCTTAACTGAAAGATTTATCCACGGAAATGAGCGATGTTTGGGCAGACCAAGCTAAAATTGCAATGTTAGCACAACCAATCTTTGTAGCAGTGTACAGTGTGGTGGAACGAAATTTGACAACTTAACGAAACTCAGGTTAGTTTTAAAAGTATTGGCTAAGTTAGTTGTGGTATACATGCATATTTCTCACTGAAGATCACTCTATATTACCCTAGTACAGAATATTAACGAACCACATGTACTAACAATTTAGCACAAATCTCAAAAACATTGTATTTGTGCATGAGAGTGTAACACTTTAATTAAATTAACGCAGAGGAGAGGCAATTCAAGATAATTTCTTTGGGCTTTTAAACATTTCTGTAATAAGTTATTATTTCATATACCTTCCATTATTAATTTTACTTTAGACATGGAAAGTTTATGGAGATGGCATTACAGGGATGGAGGAATCACGTGGGCCTCGTGGGCCTGGGCCCACCTACTTTATTTTCTGAGTGGGCCACCCACTTTTGAAAGCCAAATATGTTTGAAAAAGTTGCGAAAGATTTGACCAAAGTAACCTGCAGTTTTATTGTGATAGGCCTATAGAGAAAGTAATTTTAGCTGCAACTTGGTCTCTAAAAGAAGGCACTTAAACCAAGCTAGATGGGGATATTGATATTAATGTTCTCGAAAACGAACTCAAGCTGTTAAAATAGATAAAACATTTACATAAATCTATCAAAACTGATACAGTTTTACCTGGAAATCCCTATGTTTGTAGTGCTACTGCAAAAAGGTCTTTTTCGTACCACAGACTGGTGAAAAATTACTTAAAAAGCAGATTAACCCAAGAGCACTTGAACCATAGGATGAACAGTTGAACACATTAACAAAAACTTGATCGATCAGGTTGATCTCACCTCAATTTTCCAAGAATTTATTGCTTTCAATGATCGTATTATTAACTTTTTTAGGAAAAAATTTCAAGTGTAATACAGTAGCAGTCACCTATATATTGACAGTTGAAGGAACCTTGTTGTTGTTTGATACCAGTAGGCCTATTATATTTGTATATTGGTGGTGCAGCTGTTGTGTATGCACATACTACTGCTGACTGTTACTCCCTGATAACTTTGCTAACTGTTAAATATGAGTATATACCAGTACCTGTACTCCTGGTATTGAAACTTTGTGGTAATTAGCTGTGCATTGTTGATGCCAGGATTATATGTACATATTGGTGCTGCGGCTGTTACACATGCGCACAGCCTACTGTATAATGCTGCAGATTATTTATCCCAGGTTGTAGTATTGTTTCTTTTTTATTTGTGTGTTCATCGCCATATTTTGTACAGCACTATAAAGCATAGAAAAATAAAACATAGTAACCTTAGCGGGATTAACATAGGCCTACTTTATTACACACAAAAAATATAACATAACTAAAATGAACTCTAACGTTTTCGACACGTACGTGTGTTCTCTAAAATGTATAAATGATATGAAGTATCTGGAATGCAGTAATGCTTAGAGGGGTCTGGGGGGCGAAGCCCCCCAGAAGTTGGATTGACTTTGACTGCTGCGCCTCTGGGCCCACCTACTTTTAAAGTGGTTCCTCCATCCCTGGATGGCAACCAAAGGTTTGTTGGAACCAGAAAAAATGCCACCAACAAACAGAGCAGCTTATTACCATGCTCTTTGTGCACGTCATCAAGTAACCATACAGAAACTGTTTAGCAGTAGGGAAATAGAGTCAAAAGAAGAGAAGTTGCTCCAGAGTGTGTCCTGCAGGTTATAAGATGCAAATGCCAATCAACGAAGAATCAATGTGGTACAAAGAGATGTTCATGTGAGAAGCAGGCTTCAGTTGCGTAACAGCATGCAGTGGTTGCCATGGTGAAGGATGTGAAAATAAAGAGGTAAACAGTTCTTCAGTTCAATGTTTTCCAACGATGTATTTCTTCGACAATCAAGCTTTTTGTCAATAAAGATGAATCTAAGTATAAAACGTCATAATTCACTACAACAGAAGCAAGTCGTGTGACCATCATGTTAGTTGTAGCCTATAGAGTGACTTTAACTATTTATATGTCAGGCGACATGCAGTCAGATCAGATATTTTATATCTTAAGATCAATGGTATTAATTTTAGATACTCGAAGTTTACGAATCAAGTGATGATGATAATGACGATGGACGAAATATCTTTGATTTACTCTAATATAAAATATGGAAATGCTAGTACTTGGACATTGGTCACATACAAGATTTAAAAAAAATTATGAACTTAAATTTGTTATAAGTGAAAAGTGATCCTTTACTATATAGTTCAAAGAAAATGAAGGGGTGTACCAGCAAACATCTATAGGATTGGCCCATGATACAAGAGAAGGATCCCCAGAGGATACACACTGATATAAATGAATCAACACTTTTTCACTTTACTATTCATTTATTATTATTATTTATTACTTTTTCACTTTACTACGCTGAAGAGATCGGAAGATCGAAACACTGGCCTTTGTCCGTAGTTACTTTTCGTAATGTCTTTTTAGACATTCTTTTTGGGTCAATAATACTTTTAAAGAAATAAAAAAGAGTCAAAAGGCATGTAAATTTCACTCTGTGTGGAGCTACATGTACTTGAGAGGTTAACTGTTATTTTTTTATTTACTATATAGGTCGGTGTTTTTTTTGAAATGTCCCAAAAGTTAAAATCTAGAATTTCACATTTTTAGCAGAATTTCTACAATTTTTCTATTTAGGCTACCGGTCAAAAGTTTTCAGTGTGGTGTTTTAATATCAAAAATATGTCAATATTGGTTTGGGAGTATCTCAGGATAAAATATTCCAAATATATTTTAGATTCAGCCAATTTTGAATTTCTACACTCTGCAATTGGTTTTAATTTTCCACTTTTATGGAGACTTGTTTATATATTAAGTTTTCCAAAATCAGTTTGAGGAGTAACTTCAGAAGGAAAATTATACGCTTTTTTGTAAGCTCTGGTTTAACCATTGAAGAACTCATTGCATGTCACTCCTCACAAAAATCCACCACGCTAAAGCCTAAAGGTGGATTCCGCCTTATAGTTCGTATTTGATGGCTAATAACTTTAAATGTGACTAATAAACCACAAAAGTTAAACTATCCATGCTTGTACCGAACCTTTTGTTTAGGTAAAATGAAACTCGACTTGAATTTTTGTCAGAGATAGTCTGGGTGGTCTAGGGGGCGATACTCTCCAGCTACTAAGATAATTACTGAAAAAATAACTTCCTCTCAGTAGAAATCTGATTTTTAAAGAGGTCCTAAAACGTTGCAATGAGCTTATTCTTCCATAAGCCCGAGGTCCATCATCAACAACCAGAAGGTCAGGATTTGGACCGCAGTCCACCAGTTGAGTAGCCCTGCTCTAGATAGAAAAAAGTTACAAATTTCAAATCATATTGCAATATCTTGTGGGGTCTCATCGCTTGAAAGTCTGTCAGTTTTGCAGCGCTGCATATGGTGGTGGTGTCGGGGCACTTTTTATGATCCAAGAAGATACGCTTTATCACTCGATTAGAGAGAGCCCTGGTAGGGCACTCGAAAGGGCGCGAGTTTATCTGTAGCAAGTGCTTAGCAGAGTATCGTGTAGTCCATACAGTCAAACAGGTGGTTTTACAGTTTTGTAGTTCTGTGTACTGCCATGGTGGGCAGGTAGTTTTTACCTAAACTAATTCTCTGAAGAAGTCCCTCTTCTTTGTTTAAAAAAAAAACGTCAGAATCATTGCTTATCACATTCATTTGCAGACCCTTGAAGCAGCTTGGCTTTTGTACTATAAAGCAGAAGAGCGTGTCACGTTTTCAAAAATCTTATTTTTATGTTCCAAACTTATTGGCGGTGAAGCGTTTCTTGACGTTGACAAAAAATAACAAATCAAACTAAACATCACAACAAAAATCGACATGTCTAACACAGATCTCAAACAATTGTTATTGGTTGAAGAGCCAAACATCGAGTCTAATGTGAAGCAGCCTGCTGTATATTCGAAAAAACTCACGCGCCATATGCTGTACAGGCCTTTTCTTTGGTTTCCTTTTTTTCCCCATGCAGTAATGCAATTTGAGTGAAGGTTCTATGTTGACAGCGTATGTCTCTGATCGGTGGAGATTGCATTCACCGAATGGTGCACGAGAAGACAATTATCTTTTACCACTTCATAAGTTTAGTTATTGATTGTGAAATGTTCAATGATGACGTGTCCTGCCAGCGGCTGCTCTTGATTTTTCATGATGTCAAGAGTTGTTATTGCACAATTTGTTGTGATCAAAATTAAATAGGTACGCCTGTGGAAGAGTTTGACAAGACAATACAGTTTCGATTCAATCAATGAAGGAGGTAGAAATACTTTGGTTTCATTAGTTTTGCTTTGACGTCTTTGTTTATTTTTCAAAAGTGACTGCAAAATGTATGTGTTAGTGTTTCAATACTTCAATACAATCCCCAGCATTATGCAATCAAATAAAATCTGTTATTCAAAGAATGAAAGAGGATACTTTTCATCAAAAATGTCATGCAATTGCTACCTAAAGTATTTCGTCATCGGCGTATCCGTTGATAGGATATAAAAGTAGGTATTCAACTCAGTACTTCATTTAACAGGTATTTGTACAATTGCATGACCAAGTGAAGAAACGAAAATACAAGTAAGTCACATTTTATTATGAATTTGATTTGATATTTGATCGATTATGATCATTTGATCATATAAAGCATTTACTTATTATTGCTTTGATAACATAAAATACAAGGTATGAACTTTATTGTGCATGACCATTTTCTATAAGCTATTTTAACACCCTTGTTGTCAGGAAAATGAAGTTGTTTTTTATTTAGACATGTTTTTTTACTCTTCTTCTTTCACCCGAGGTTTTGACTCTCGATCACGCAATAGCTAATCCCTCATCATAAGTTCTGATCCCACGCAATTTCCAACTCAGTCATGTTTACCCCAATGTGATCTATTCCTGTATCGAGCCATCTGGTTTGTGGACAGCCGTTTCTATTCCCGCTGACCAAACCAAACATTGGCTGATTTTATTGACGTTTTACTTCATTTTATTGCAATTTCCTTTTAGTTATGCGGTGGCCAAATTGCGAACGTTGCTGCTTAATGTTGAAATAATGTAAACTGTCATGCAGTGCATCCTGTGGATCCGTAATTGGGCTTCTCTCGAGCACCAGCTTGCTGGGCGTGCAGTTGTTCTCTTGCGTTATACTGCCTTTGTTATTATTTTTGTGTTCTGTTTTGTGTTGGTGATTTGCAATGACGTTCTGATCATACAATACCTTTCAGATAAGCGATGTCGAGAGGATTCAATATTTTTCTTCTTTTGGCTTTAATTGTGTCAACTGGAAACTGTCTGTCATGGCAAGAGTAAGACAAATATGTTGCTGCTTTTATTTTTTTACTTGAAATAATACTTTTCTAGTAACCTTTATACAAATGTAGATTTTACTAAACTCTGGTATAGCAGAATTGTCAGGGATATCTAAATATCCTTGAGAATTGTTAAGATAGTTTTACCTGCAATTTTTTTAACGATACAAAGAAAATTAAACTAAACAGGCTACAAAAAAGCGTGAATTTTGAATAACAAGATTTCTTTTCAATATCGCGTCACTAAAAAGAAATTCCAAGTCAACATTTTGAGTATCATGATTGCTTTATCCACCAGCACATCACTAAGGAACTTAATTACAACATTTTTTACATTTGAAGAATAAAGGATGGTGTTAAAAAAGTTTTGGAGCATGTCCAAGAGGGGGAAAAGTGTTATGACTGTGTAAATATGGTTATTGAAGCACTGAGAAATGTTGGAGTAATGCGAGATCAGGTATGATAGTTTTATATTATTCTCTACTTTGTAAAAAAAATAGTAAAATCTATACACTATATTACTAATCACCAAACTATAAAGACTCATGGCAGACTATAGTTAGACACAGAAGATTTAATAATACATGTAATAATAATAATTATGTTCGGGTTTATTTATCGTCACTGCTGTACAACTGCTGAGGTCTTTGCTTAACTGCTACAGTATAGGCTATATTGTTGGAATTTGCATCTTCTATAACAATAAATTGTATCGATATCGTAAAGCAATTGTAGTAGCCTAGACAACTTCAAATGAACAACTCATATTAGGCTATCCCATTTGTTTTGTTAGCAAGTGAAACAAAATCTTCATTTTAAAACATGGCTCGAAATGATTTTTAGAAAGAAACGAAATTGCTTGAGTTTCAAAAACAAAATGCAAATATCTAATTATTTCGTTTCAACTTTCCAAATAATTTTGTTTTGAACAGCCGAATAGCAGTCCATTTGTATACTTTTATTTCAAGCTATTTTGATGAAAATGATTTAACATCGGTGATTTCATATAATTAAATTCCAACTATAAGAAATAATTTTACGCTTTGACCTTTCGCGGGGGCCAAACAATCTTTTTCGAGGCTACGCTTAGCTGTAGGCCGTGGTTGGAGATTCTGGTCTTGAGCTTCATAACAAAGTTGAAAAACTACATTTTTTCAGTCGTTCTTTTTCAAGTAGTTATTAAAAAATAAGCTTTATTTTTTATTATATTTTGTTATAATTGATTATAATTTATTTATTATACTGTAATTGGTCGTACTAAGCACTTGTAAATTCGGTATATGTGTTTTTTTCAGAATCCAGACGCCTACCGTCAACTAATGAGAAATATTGCTGATGAAATGAGCTGGAAAATCAAGTCTGATGAAGTTAGGACTAACATGGACCAACTTTTTGATGGATGTAAGTTGATTGCAGATTTAGAGAAAGTACAAATTTCAAGCTGAACGAGCATTTCTATAAAGAAATTGGTGATTTTCTTCAGTGTTAAACTAGTACTGTATATTTTTAAATAGTATATTTTTAAATATGCAATCAAATTGTGTGTGTGAAATCGATTGCTGAATGATATGCAATGCGCTACATGTATATCTTTAATGACGGTGCATCAAACCACAGCATAAGTTCAACTATCCTTGGACACTTGTCTGTGAATATTTTTTGCTAATTAGAATTCATAAGTAGCATGCCAGGCATATAGCAGAATTGTGGCTATGCGAGGCTTAATCCTATACTTGATTTACTCAGTCGAAAGGAAATATATAATTTTCAAACGTTAAACTTCATCTAGTTCCACTTTCAAAAGCTTTGCAGCTTCTCAGTGATTTGAATTGCAACAAAATACTATCCCAATCCATTATAATTACGTTTCTTAATGTTTAACGACTGTTAATTTTTAGTATCACATCTAGAGAGTGATCAATCGGGAAGCTTAATTCGCTAGCGGAACCTCTTGCTGCAATCAATCGATTTGTTATTCTGTATGGAATGAGTCTGGCTGATCATTTGGCTCGACGCACTGAGAAATCGACACTGCCATTTTTGTTGCATTTATGAATTTATGGCTTTAGAGTCACTAATAAAATTGCAAATGAAAGAATCTCTGTTGTTGCTAATTTATTTGAATGGGAATAATTGGTAGTGAATTAGATTTGCTTTTATTGCAGCGGATCACAGTAAACGACTGAACACTTTTTCTATAAACAAAGTAATTGGAAGGTATATGAAACACCATTACAGACTGAAACAGGATAATACTTTTGCGTTTAGGTGATCCGTAAATTTACATTCTGTCCAAACACGTTATTTTGCAAAAATTCCTTTGCAAAATTTACTAGTTGTTACAAAACATTTGAGGGAAGTTGCGGACTAAACTGAGCTTGGGGAAAGCTCTCTTAGGTCAATACCAAGTGCAGAAAGTTTAGTTACAATGAAACGAAGTCTTAAACCAGCATTTTTCACTGAACGCTGAGCATATTCAAATATGGCGTTATATTTCAAATGTTCTGACGTTTATTCTCTTATGCTTTAACCTAGCCAACAAAACTCTTTTTTAGCGTTGATTTATTGTCTACAGACGTTGAATCAATGTAAAAAGTACGGGTTATGTTGATTGGAAACTCTCAGAGGAGAAACTTTATTCCGTTTGAATCCCATAAAGGAAATATCAAACCAGGATGACTACCCACTACGCAGGCGCCTTCATTGTCAAACTGTCATTTCTTAACAGTTGCAGTTTAATGATTGCGTCAGTATCAAACAGAAAAGACAAATACAGCCTACTTGTAAAGCTTACTGTTATGCTTAGCATAAATTCAAACAGACAAATTAAACTTACCAGTTGCTGCAGAGTGCATACATAGTCTGTAAAGTTTTCCAGTTGTCATCTTTGTGAGAAAAATAAAATCTACGTATAAAATAGAGCAAAGGAGCAGAACAAGCTCTTTCAAAAGAATGAATTTTGTCGCTTTTATGTCCTGAGATTCCTTTATACGTAATTCGTTTCAAACATAAGAAAGCAAAAGTTTTTGAAGAAAGTTTGTCACTAAGCAACGTATTTTGAAGCGAAACAAAATCAATGCAAAAAATGATTTGAAACTAAACCAAATTCTATAAAATTTAAAGATGATTTAGCTTCGAACGACCCTAAAATATCCTCCATACCCAGACAGCAAATCTTATTTTTTTTCATTGATTTAACGTCTTCAGACGTTAAATCAATGTAAAAAAACGGTTGCTTTGTCGCTTTCTGGGTCTATCTACATACTATGTACTACATACTATTTCGCACACTCTGTACAAAGCTTATCGTGCGTGCACACAAGCCTATTTCTGGTCTTGTTTTCTCAGAATAATTGCTGGTACAATTGTTAAGCTAAACGACAGTAATTTAAGTTGCATTTTCGCTATAACAAAAAAAGAATGATTTGCTGATAAAAATTGCTAAGAAAAATGCAGCATTATATCGCATCTAAATACTTACATGCAGCAAATAGCGAATCTAGTAAAAAATATTTTTTTCTGGGGGCTACAATTTCAATTAACCTAAACGTTCAGATAAGAAGCAAAATTATAACAAGAAGTTTGGAAACTTGTCCTCAGAAACATTCGACAAATTTTTCTTTAGTTTAGTCGAGTTTTGCTTATTTTAGAGTTGATTTGAGACACACACTTTGTATTTGATCATAATCATCAAAGTAAGATTTCTGTAGAAGTTAAATTGTTTTGCTTTACAAAAAAAGTTTAGTTTAAAACCGTTTTTTAAAGACCACAAAAGGGTTTTACCAATTTTCGGTATTCTTTAAGCCTTTAAGAACACTCCTGAAACGTTTCTCATTCCCTTGCAAAACATACAAGTTACACTTGAGTTTGTACCAGTATCAACACTGAAATAGGTTAATTTTAATGTCAACTCAATGTAATTGAGTTACTTAAATGTTAAAGTAACGTCTTTACCAAGCCCGCAACCAGGGGGGGGGGCATTGGGGGCATTTGCACCCCGAAATGTTTTGAAAAAATTTTAAGCGTTCTATGCAGTATGAAATGTACTATGAATAGACGTACGTCGTACACGTACAGCCATACTGTAGACTGCAGCCTTCCTAAACTTTTTTGCTCTTGACCCTATTTAATCTCTTAAAACTTTTCGCGACCCTTCACGGTTACAATGATAAATAGTGCAAAATATATCCTACATTTGTGATATTGATGGAAAGGTTTTCAAATGAAAACTTAAAACAAGCAAACGGTACTCAATGACTGTTACTTTACAGTTTACACGCAGCCTACTGGAAATAAAACAAAGAACTAAACACATTTATTCAGATGGATATGAGTGTTGTGGATGCAACCATTTTTTGCTATAAAGCAAGTCCAGCCGTGGCTCAATTGGCTAAGGCTGGTCCCAAGGCGGTTTCAATGTTGCTTCGTTTTGATGGTGTCTGTTCATCAACGATAAAAACGCTGACTCGCACAAATTGTCGTCGTAGGTTCCAGCTCGTGTGTGAGCTTTGGTTTTAAAAAAGTCACATTGTATAGAGAGTTGGGAACGTGGTTGCATTAGCTTTTTTCTAATGTTTTTTTTTTTTTTGAACCTTTTGTATCCCGTTTTATTTTCAAAAAATTTCGTGCCTTTCCTCGTTCTCTTCTTCCAGATTGACATCACTAGTAAGTTGTTCCCACCATTTTAGATCAATGTTTGCTGGGTTAAGGGAGACTTTAACTGATCTTTGTAATTGCGTCATTGGTGAGACGATCCTCTCAACAAGTACCCAGCATTTGCCTCAGTTTCCTTTGCTGGAAATTTTCAAGACAAATACGTCAAAACAAACGACAGGAGTGCGGTTAGGCCTACTGTTGAATCAGGTCATGGTAAATATTCCCCTCTAACGTCAAGCCAAAAAGTGTGAAGGTTCTTTGCATAAAATTTATAAATTTCCACACAATTTAAACTTTAAATCAGAAGATAGATCAGTAATTTCTTTCTGAGAGAAGTGCTCGGTAGGTTAGCTACTTTGTTTTTGCGTTGTAAATAAGTTTTGGATTATATATAATTTGGTATTGTCCAATTCTGGAAAAAAATACTTCTGAAACTGTCAACAGATTTAACAAACGTTTAATAACCAAGGCTTAGTAACATTTGATTTCACATCGTTGTTGATCAAAAACTTTTCAGTACATGACAACATTTCAAATGAATCATTTTAGACTTCTTGTTTCCAAACGTCTAATGTGTTGACGCATTAATTTTAGATTTCAATGTAAAACAAAAGTAAAAACATAGATGTTTTCTCTATGGAGAGACAAATTAAGTTCGTTCCGTTTTTTAAGAAAATTTGATAAATAACATAATTTCAAGAACCAGATGTCATTGTGAAAATGATGGCAAAGACTGCATTTTTCACGATTTTCAATTTTCAACACTAATCACCTTTTTAGCTTCAACTTTGGAAAGCCATCTTACTTCACATCGCAATAGCCTAAAAGAGTTTTGAATTCCGATTCCGTTTTACCACACCAATTTGCAAAAATACGCGTACTGGGTGCGTTACTCTCCAGTCTCCACGTGTTTGGTTACAGTTCATAACTTGCACAGAAGTGTTAATCTGCAGTACTTTGAGTATAATTGACACACTCTTTGCGACCCCTGAAGTTAGTTACGCGACCCCTTGCGGGGTCGCGACCCCCAGTTTGGGAAACCCTGCTTTACAGTATGGCTGTACGTGTACGACGTACGTCTATTCATAGTACATTTCATACTGAATAGAACGCTTAAAACTTTTTCAAAAAATTTCGGGGTTCCCCCCCTGGTTGCAGGCTTGGTAAAGACGTTACTTTAACATTTACGTTAACTCAATTACATTGAGTTGACATTAAAATTAACCTATTTCAGTGTTGATACTGGTACAAACTCAAGTGTAACTTGTATGTTTTGCAAGGGAATGAGAAACGTTTCAGGAGTGTTCTTAAAGGCTTAAAGACTACCGAAAATTGGTAAAACCCTTTTGTGGTCTTTAAAAAACGGTTTTAAACTAAACTTCTTTTGTAAAGCAAAACTATTTAACTTCTACAGAAATCTTACTTTGATGATTATGATCAAATACGAAGTGTGTGTCTCAAATCAAATCTAAAATAAGCAAAACTCGACTAAACTAAGGTGAAATTTGTCGAATTTTTCTGAGAACAAGTTTCCAAACTTCTTGTTATAATTTTGCTTCTTACCTGAACGTTTAAGTTAATTGAAATTGTAGCCCCTAGAAAAAAATACTTTTTACTAGATTCGCTATTTGCTGCATGTAAGTATTTAGATGCGATACAATGCTGCATTTTTCTTAGCAATTTTTATCAGCAAATCATTCTTTTTTTGTTATAGCGAAAATGCAACTTAAGTTGCTGTCGTTTAGCTTAACAATCGTACCAGCAATTATTCTGAGAAAACAAGACCAGAAATAGGCTTGTGTGCACGCACGATAAGCTTTGTCCAGAGTGTGCGAAATGCTAGAACTTAATATACAGTACATAGTATGTAGGTAGACCTAGAAAGCGACAAAGCAACCGTTTTTTTACATTGATTTAACGTCTGAAGACGTTAAATCAATGAAAAAAAAAGATTTGCTGTCTGGATATGGAGGATATTTTAGGGTCGTTCGAAGCTAAATCATCTTTAAATTTGTAGCATTTGGTTTAGTTTCAAATTATTTTTTTTGCATTGATTTTGTTTCGTTTCAAAATACGTTGCTTAGTGACAAACTTTCTTTTTTCAAAAACTTTTACTTTCTTATGTTTGAAACGAAATACCTATAAAGCAGTGGTTCTCAACCTGGGGTTCGCGGACCCCTTGGGGGTCCGTGAAAAAGCATTTGGGGGTCCGTGATTACCTTGATGAATTTTGAAAAAAAATTCTTTGTTCTATATGCACGGATGGAGCACCAGCTATGCTCAGGAACAAATCTGGATTTGTTTCTTTAGTAAAAAACGAAGCTCCTCGCGTGGTTGTTACCCATTGCTTCTTGCACAGGTAGCCTACTCCTTAGCAGCAAAAACTTTTTTAGCAAGTCTCAAAGAAATTCTGACGAATTGCGTGAAAAGTCGTTAATTTCATCAAAAGCAGAGCTGTAAACCACCGTGCTTTTCAAGCGCTCTGTCAAGAAGTAGTGTCAGATTACGGAGTAGCCTACTTTTGTATCATTCTGAGGTACGTTGGTTATCTAGAGAAGTTTTAAAACGACTGCAGCAGCTAAAAAATGAGCTATCATCTCTTTTGAAAGCAAAAGGAAGTCCTCTCTCAAAATTGTTCGAGAGTAAAAAGTTTTCTATACGGCATGGCCTGCTTAGCCGATATTTTCGGTCATATTAACAATGTTAATCGTGGCATTCAAGGACCAGGTGTGACAATAATTGATGCAACTGAGAAACTGAAAGCGTTTTTAGCCAAGTTGCTGGTTTGGAAACGCAGATTGGAAGCAGGTAATTACGCTAACTTTCCAATGTTAGAAGATCTTATCTTGATGGATAAAACTCAAAGAGAATGTACTCTTTTGAACTCCATGAGAGAAAAATTTTGCGCACACTTGGAAACCCTGCAAATCTCATTTAAACGTTATTTTAATTTAGAACACCTGCCGAACGAAGTTGAAACATGGATTCGAAATCCTTTTCTTTTTGACTTGAACAACATTAGCGATGACGATCTCAGTAAAGATGACCTAATTGATTTGAGATCAAAAGAGTTATTATGCATTGAGTTTCATTCGAAAACTGTGGAAGAATTTTGGTGCTCACAACAGCAAACCTACCCATTCTTGGCAAAGCAAGCGATTATTGTTTTGTTATCATTCATAACCACTTAACCTTTGCAAGGCAGAATTCTCAGCTCTTGTTACAATAAAAACAACATCGAAATCGCCTGGACAGTGGACGTTGAAGATGACATGCGTGTTGCATTGTCAAAAACTCAACCGCAGTTCAGTCGTTTAGTTCTGGAAAGGCAACAACAGCCCTCTCATTAAGTTTGCTTACCTTGAAAAAGTTTCGGCATGGCACTTTGGGTCACCTTAAAATTCAAATATGCTGACATTTCTTCAACAATCCATTCATTTTCTTGTTTGAGCAACTGTTCAACCTGATATTTGCCGCAGGAGTCACAGCGGCAATGCAATATGGCACCGTACAGTAGTTGAGTAGCATAATTACTACAATAGTCAGTGCTGTGTTAAGGGGAGGGCCAAGGGGGGCCCGGCCCCCGGGCCCACTATCTCAGGGGGCCCACAAATATCAGACGTTTGCGTTTTATTAAAGTTTTTTTTGAATTTCTAAAGTTTACTGCGTGTACTTGCCCATTATAAAGATGATTTAGGTCTTATAATACTAAAACATCTCAAATTTGGGCCCTTACTACACTGAAACATCTCTAAAAACACCATTACTACCTTAAAAGAAAGTTAAAATGCGATAACGTTAGTTCCGGTAACATGATCTGCAGAAATATATTTAACATATATATAACAGGTTGGATGCAATTAAATATTGAATTCAAGAAGGGCCCAATTGCCACAGAGTGTTTTTGCACAACTGTTTTAATTATTTTGGTCATTTACTTTTGTGGTGAAACTTCGATAATGATTAAATGCTTGAAGATACTGGTAAGAAGCATCATACCTAATAAGTTCACTCGGTGAAGATTCTGTGGAGAAACTATTAGAAGTTGAAGTGTAATTGATGTAAGCTTAGTTGGGCCCATTTCAAAATCAATGGAAATATTGATAGGGTATTTTTTATGTGTTTACCGATATGTTTGAAAAATTTGGTTGTTTTTTTTATTGTAGTTTACAAGACATTGAAAGAAATTGGAATATAGTAATAAATAATAAATAAATAGTGAATAAATAACAAATAAAATAGTGAATATAAATAAATAAAATAAATAGTGAATAAATAAAAATAGTGAATTAAAAAAAAATACTAGAGGGCCCTTTTTTAATTCACATACCTGTATTCAATTTCTTTTGATTGAAAGAAATCGGAAAGCACAAAAAGTGAAATAAAAAAAAACTGGGGTTGGGCCCTTTGTGAATTCACATACCTATATATTCAATTTATTTTATGATTTATCATTTCATTTTTAACATTTACACTACCGTAATTATAAATATCCTTGACTAGTGATGTCACGAGCAGAAAAAACCTGTCCGCTGCCGCACTGCACATGTCTTCCCGTACACTGCAACGCAAAACATCTCGAATTGTCATACTGCCTCTGCAGCCTGCACCATGAAGAATAAGAGTGCACTTGTGCAAGTGCACATCAAATGCAAGGGAATCTATTAAACAAAAGCAAATTTTGGAAAAAATTTAGAGCCTATTTAGGCATTTGAGGAACTTGCACCACTTGTTATCCACCTTTTATAGCTCATCTGAGTTGCTTTTTATTCAATGCTGGATACTTTTAGCAGAAACGTGCTTCTGTGTTTACTTTTTTCTGAATATATGCACATGAAATTTCTCTTATCTTCAAATACCTTATAGGCCTGGCATATCACATGTTGTATGGTAGCCCACTGAAATTGCTTTGATCCAAAATAAAAATCATTCTTTCACAAGTGACCTGTTTAAGTGTTTATTCTTGACACTAACCAAGGCTACCATACTCTAAAAACTTTAATTAACTTGAATGCCTGCATAAAATAATGAAAGCTTTGCCTTGGAATGAAATAATGTTAAATAAAAATAACTGAACACCTGATTCTCAAAACTCTTGACACTGTTTTTGTTTACAATTTACAATCACAATGTTTTTACCTTGGTTGACAGAACAAGTAGTGTTGCCAGATAAACCATAAAAATGGTGAAAAAAATAATGTTACCAGACCAGATGACCAAACCTGAATAAAAATTGATAATTTCTTCAGTTTTAGTTTTATCCTTAGGTATTATCGCGGTACCGCGACGCAAAGTTCAAAGAGTCAAAATTCTGCGCGGTACGGTGGTATTACCGCGTCGTGACTATACTCCATTGCCAATATTTTTTTTTATTAGAAATTGTTAACACTTTTGGCTTTCAATCCGAGCAAAGGTGTAGCTAAGAAATGATAGACCTGTGTTTGTGTTTACTTACACTTGTGTTGTTTTCTAAACTGGTGAGAAAGTTTATTGAAGTGAACCATATTTCCACATCAGTGAAAATATACACAATACTATAGGTCTGCTGGACGATAAAGGGCCCAAAATTATTCTGGCCCCGGGGCCCACAAAGGGTTAATACAGCACTGACAATAGTTAATAGTAGCCTACTGTGATTGAACTGACTCGTGTGAAAATAAATTTCTTTGCAATAGTCAATAGTATGTTAATTAAGTTTCAGGCAAAATTTAGGTAGGGATCCGCAGAATTAATAATTTGTCTAAAGGGGTCCATGACAACAAAAAGGTTGGGAACCACTGCTATAAAAGAATCTGAGGACATAAAAGCGACAAAATTCATTCTTTTGGAAGAGCTTGTTCTGCTCCTTTGCTCTATTTTATACGTAGATTTTATTTTTCACACAAAGATGACAACTGGAAAACTTTACAGACTGTGTATGCACTCTGCAGCAACTGGTAAGTTTAATTTGTCTGTTTGAATTTATGCTAAGCATAACAGTAAGCTTTACAAGTAGGCTGTATGCAGGCGCGAATCTAAGAGTTTTTTTCGGGGGGGCCCAGAAAATTTGAAAATCAATTAAAAAGAAAGAAAAGGCTAAACAGATATGAACAATGATACTACGACATATACGATATGCTATAAAATAGACATTAAAAGAACCATTTTCATCAATTGTGATGCCGATGGACTAATATCAGCTGTTTAGAAGCTTATCAAACCATTTGATGCGGAAACATACAATTTCTACAATTTTTCACAAAATTTCGGGGGGGGGCCCGGGCCCCCTGGGCCCCCCCCATAAATCCGCGCCTGGCTGTATGTGTCTTTTCTGTTTGATACTGACGCAATGATTAAACTCCAACTGTTAAGAAATGACAGTTTGACAATGAAGGCGCCTGCGTAGTGCGTAGTCATCCTGGTTTGATATTTCCTTTATGGGATTCAAACGGAATAAAGTTTCTCTTCCGAGGGTTTCCAGTCAACATAACGCGTACTTTTTGCATTGATTCAACGTCTGTAGACGATAAATCAACGCTAAAAAAGAGTTTTGTTGGCTGGGTTAAAGCATAAGAGAATAAACGTCAGAACATTTGAAATATAACGCCATATTTGAATATGCTCGGCGTTCAGTGAAAAATGCTGGTTTAAGACTTCGTTTCATTGTAACTAAATTTTCTGCACTTGGTATTGACCTAAGAGAGCTTTCCCCAAGCTCAGTTTAGTCCACAACTTCCCTCGAATGTTTTGTGACAACTAGTAAATTTTGCAAAAAAACTTTTGCAAAACAACGTGTTTGGACAGAATGTAAATTTACGGATCACCTAAACGCAAAAGTATAATCCTGTTTCAGTCTGTCATGGTGTTTGATACCTTCCAATTACTTGTTTATAGAAAAACTGTTCAGTCGTCTACTGTGATCCGCTGCAATAAAAGCAAATCTAATTCACTATCAATTATTTCCATTCAAATGAATTAACAACAACAGAGATTCTTTCATTTGCGATTTTATTAGTGACTCTAAAGCCATAAATTCATAAATGCAACAAAAATGGCAGTGTCGATTTCTTGGCGCGTCGAGCCAAATGATCAGCCAGACTCATTCCATACCGAATAACAAATCGATTGATTGCAGCAAGAGTTTCCGCTAGCGAATTCAGCTTCCCGATTGATCACTCTCCAGAAGTGATACTAAAAATTAACAGTCGTTAAACATTAAGAAACATAATTATATTAACAAACTAACCACTCTAACCACTGCAGCGTGGCCGAGTGGTTAGCGCGTTGGGCTCGCAGTCGAGAGCCTGCATGTTCGACTCCAGCCACTCGCACTTGCTGTTGTTTCTCTGGGCAAGAAACTTAACGATAATTGCCTCTACCTAGTGATCGATTTCGAGTAATGGGTAGTACCAAATTTAAGTCATAAGTAGAGTAGACAACCGGAAACAGACATTGCCGTCGGCTGCAGCGTGGGTCAGGTGTATGTCGGAAGGCGTAAACCGATGCATAGCGCTCAAGTCCGCTTTCCCGCAATGCAGGATAAAGATAAACAAAGAAACAAAAATATATTGGATTGGCATAGTATTTTGTTGCAATTCAAATCACTGAGAAGCTGTGAAGCTTTTAAAAATGGAACTAGATAAAGTTTAACGTTTGAAAATTATATAGTTCCTTCTTGACTGAGTAAATGAAATATTTAAGGTGCGTCTACACGAGAAAATGTTCTTGCTTAGAAATTCTTGTGCTAGTGATTAAAGCTCGTTTCGTCTACACTGGCAATCTCGACGAAGATTTTGCTCGCTTGAATCGCGGTCACGTGAGTATCTAATCCCCAATGACGTCACGTTTTAGAAAGTTCGCGCCAAAGCATAGCAGTTCGCGCTAAAGTACAGCAGAGTAGACAAAGCAACTGACTGTTCTTTAACTAGTTAGTGTAAGCTGGCATTTGAAGTTGTTGCAGTCTTTACGTCATGGCTTCCAAGAGGTTGTGTAAAAAATGCTGCAAAAAGCGAAGGATGCAAACCCGCAATTTACTGCTTATTGAAGCATTCAGACACCTAAGTGAGGTTGAAATGTTGGAAACAGGTGTGGTCAGAGAACACTGGGTGCATCCAATACTGAGAAGGCGTGAGAAGGACAAAGAAGGTATGCTGTGCGTTTGTGTGACTGTAGCGGTAAATGATTGCGTGCTTACGTCGTGTACTATAATATGTTTTAGTTGGGACTGCTATTTACCAGTAGCCTTAAACGTTTAGGAGATTATCACAAGCTCATGTCAGAGATGCGACTTCTACGACCTTCGCATTTCTTCACCACTTTCAGAATGATTCCCGAGATCTTTGACAAACTTCTTGGGTTGATATCAACCAAAATAACCAAGCAAACCACCCAAATGCGCCTCCCGATCTCACCAGGCGAGAGACTTGCTGTAACTCTTCGGTAAGTTAAGCCCATCTTTTTAATATGCTGCTTTGTCACAGTAAGTAGGCTGCATGCCTATATTTATCACATGATGATATTGATTAAGCTTTCTTTGCGTTTGCTGAACCACTCTGGTTATTCAATGTAAACAGAATTTCGTGTCAGCGTGGGGGACTGGTAACAACCAGCAAGATCATTCCTCCGCTATTTTTATTACCCGGTGTACAATGGCAATGGTTTTCTGCTGAGATCCTGTTTTGGATTTGAAATTGGAAAATATTGTGCTATCTATGGGCTATTTCGAGTACGGTCACCGTCAGTTCAGCCCGCAACATTAATAAGAACGGGTTGGGATCAAAACTTGAATGACAGCTCTATGTTGCTAAGGTTGAGGTGGCTACTCTGTGCAGTTACTGAATCAATTTGGTTATTTTATGTTTCTCAAAAAAATTGGCCAAACTTTCTATACAAAGCACCATTTTTACACAACAGGTTTCTGGCTTCGGGAGATAGCTATTTCACCATTGCTTCATCGTTCCGTATGAGTAAATCCGTGGTCGCCAAGATAGTTCCAGAAACATGCCAGACTTTGTGGGAAGTGTTGCAGCCATTGGTGATGAAAGTTCCAGACAAATCGGATTGGCAAAACATCTCACAGAAATTTCAGCGTGTTGGCAATTTCCACACTGCCTGGGATGCATTGATGGAAAGCACGTAGTTATTCAGGCTCCTGCAAATTCTGGATCGTTGCACTTTAATTATAAGAAAACACACAGTATTGTTCTGCTTGCAGTCGTTGATGCCAGCTATAACTTCATAGCTGTGGATGTTGGGGTATATGGCCGTCAGTGCGACGCCAGTGTTTTTGCCAATTCCACTTTTGGGACACTGCTGAGAGAAAAGAAGTTGCCCCTCCCAGATGCAGAATCGCTCCCATTCAGTCATGGCCCGTCTATTCCGTACGTTTTTGTGGGAGACGAAGCATTTCCACTGTTGGAAAACCTAATGCGACCGTACCCAGGGTCCAACTTGTCACAGCAAAGAAGGATTTTCAATTATCTTCTCTATCGAGCACGGAACATGGTGGAAAACGCCTTCGGGATACTGGCAGCACGCTTCCGTGTTTTCCGGCGACCTTTACTCCTTCACCGAACAACGTCGACAGTGTCATCAAAGCATGCGTGGTTTTGCACAACTTTTTGCGCAAGGAGACCGAAACGCAATATTTTTCCGAAGCTAGTGTGGACCGCGAAGACTTATCTGGTCATACCCACCCAGGTGACTGGCGGCAACAAGCAGCATCACCACAGCAACTGCTTCCGCTGGCTCGCATGGGGAGAAGAAACGCTAATCGTGCAACTGAAGTTCGCGAAGAATTCTCGAAGTACTTTGTAAGCGACGTTGGTGAACTTTCTTGGCAAACTGGCTATGTCAACAGAACGCGTTAATCGTTGTGCATGTGTATTTCATTGCAATAAATGCTTTCTAATATGAATGTCGCGTGTTTGCAACCCTTTGCTGCAGTGCAATGAACAGACGTGCGGCACTGACTGCGACATGACAACCAAACAAGTCGATAAAAAACATACGATGAAACATATTAATTCAGACCTAAATTTCTGAGAGTTTAGCAATGCATTTAGCATATTAAAAGGCATATAAGGGACAATCAATATGTAAATCGTAACAAAGTCCTAAGACTTTCTGTTCACCCTGTATGCAATGAAAGAAATAAACGCCAGAAACGATAAAACATAAACAAAGAGAAATTGAGACAAGTAACAAAGGAGGTTTACTGTTGACATGGTCACCACTTGGATCATTTCCCGGGTTTTATCATCCAGTCCTCAACCTCGGAAGTACCAAACTTAAAGTTGGACGGTTCAGTGAAACCACTTTTTTAGCATGCGGCCACACTTCTGACTTACACAACTTAGTTAAAATTGCAGTAAACTAATAAGTTATTTAGCAGCAACAATTTCATAATTTCTTTTGCAGTTTTTACAGAGTAGGGTGGGTCAAAAAAAAACATTTTTTTCCAAAACATTGCGGCAAGCACCAATTCAGCTTGAAAATCTGTGCTTTCTGTAAATCTTTAATCAACTTACATCCATCAAGAAGTTGGTCCATGTTAGTCTTAACTTCATCAGACTTGATTTTCCAGTTCATTTCATCAGCAATATTTCTCATTAGCTGACGGTAGGCGTCTGGATTCTGAAAAAAAAAACACATGCCGAATTTACAAGTGCTTAGTATTATATAACCAATTACAACAATGAAAACTATCAATACTACAAAAAAGTGCTCAATGCTAAGCAAAAAAGCAAAGCAGAGCAAATTAAATCAAATATAGTTATTACTATCTGAAGCCTTTACAAATTGTTTCACCTAACGTTTTTTAATTTAATTTTTTAATTGTTTTACCTAACTAAATTATCTATTCTATTTGAATATAACCAATTACAGTAAGCTATAATGAAATAAATAAACTATAATTAATTAAAACAAAATATAATAAAAAATAAAGCTTATCTTTTAATTCTTATTTGAAAAAAAACGGCGGAAATAATATAGTTTTTCAACTTTGTTTTAATGAAGCTCAAGACCAGAATCTCCAACCACGGCCACGGCTAAGCGTAGCCTCGACAAAACTTGTTTGGCCGCCATGAAAGGCCAAAGCGTAAAATTATTTTTTATAACTTAGTTGGAAATTAATTATATAAAATCACCGATGTTAAATCATTTTCATCAAGATAGCTTAAAATAAAAGTATACAAATAGACTGATATTCGGCTGTTCAAAACAAAATTATTTGGAAAGTTAAAACGAAGTTAAATAGATTTACGGATTTTCTTTTTGAAACTCAAACAATTTCGTTTCCTTCTAAAAATCATTTCGAACCATGTTTTAAATTGAAGATTTTGTTTTGCTTGCTAACAAAACAAATGGCCTAATATGAGTTGTTCATTTGAAGTTGTCTACTACAATTGCTTTACGATATCGATACAATATAGAAGATGCAAATTCCAACAATATAGCCTATACTGTATAGCAGTTAAGTAAAGACCTTAGCAGTTGTACAGCAGTGACAACAAATAAACCCGAACCTATTTATTATTATTATTACACATGTATTATTAAATATCTTGTGTCTAACTATAGTCTGCCATGAGTCTTTATAGTTTGGTGATTAGTAATATAGTGTATAGATTTTACTGTCTTTTTTACAAAGTAGAAAATAATATAAAACAATCATACCTGATCTCGCATTACTCCAATAGTTCTCAGCGCTTCTATAACTATATTTACACAGTCATAACATTTTTTCCCTCTTGTAGTATACTTCAAAACGCTTTTAACACCATCTTTTATTCTTCAAATGCAAAAATATTGTAATTAAGCTACTTGTGATGTATTGGTGGATAAAACAATCACGATACTCAAAAAGTTGATTTGGGATTTATTTTTAGTGACGCGATATTGAAAAGAAAAGATGTTATTCAAAATTCACGCTTTCTTGTAGCTTAGTTCGTTTAATCGTCTATGTATAATAGAAAAAAAATGAAAACGCAGGTAAAATTATCATAGCAATTTTGCTATACCAGAGTTTAGTAAAATGTAAATCTGTATAAAGGTTATTATACAAGTATTATTTCAAGTAAAAAAATAATAGCAGCAACATATTTGTCTTACTTTTTCCATGAGAGACAGTTTCCAGTTGAGGCAATCAAAGCCAAAAGAAGAAAAATAATGACTCCTCTCGACATCGCTTATCTGAAAGGTATTGTATGATCAGAACGTCATTGCAAATCACCAACATAAACAGAACACAAAAATAATAAGAAAGAGAACAACTGCACGCCTAGCAAGCTGGTGCTCCAGAGAAGCCCAATTACGGATCCACAGGATGCACTGCCTGACAGTTCACATTATTCCAACATTGCGCAGAAACGTTCGCATTTTGGCCACTGCATAACTAAAAGAAAATTACAAAAAAATGAAGTAAAACGTCAACAAAATCAGCCAATGTTTGGTTTGGTCAGCGAGAATAGAAATGGCAGTCCACAAACCAGATGGCTCGATACAGGAGTAGATCACATCGGGGTAAACATGAATGAGTTGGAAATTGCGTGGAATCGGAACCTATGATGAAAGATTAACCATTGTGTGATTGAGAGTCGGAACTTCGGATGAAAGAAAAAGAGTAAAAAACATGTCTGAATGCAAAGCAGCTTTATTTTCCTGACAACAAGGGTGTTAAAATAGCCTATCATGCACAATAGGGTTCATACCTTGTATTTTATGTCATCAAAGCAATAATAAGTAAATACTTGTGGTACTCGATTTCGGACGTTTCTTTCTTGAAGCGCTTTGCGATGACGCTAATTACTTTGTACGCCTACTTTGTTTGCCACAGTTGAGTTCTGTCTTGCATACTGAGCTGCAGCTGCTTTGTTTAGTTTAACCTTTAGTAGAAGTGTTGTTTGCTGAGTTTTGTGAATTTAACGTTATTGTGTTTTAGATTATGCAACTTCTTAGTTAATTAAAACCAACTTTGTTTGTGTGACTAAATGTATGGTATTACAATACTTCATATGATCAAATGATCATAATCAATCCGATATCAATTCAAATTCACAATAAAATGTGACTTACTAGTATTTTCTTTTCTTCACTTGGTCAATGGTCATGCAATTGTACAAATACCTGTTAAATGAAGTACTGAGATGAATATGAACTTTTATATCCTATCAACGGATAAGCCGATGACAAAATACTTCAGGTAGCAATTTTATGACACTTTGGTGAAAGGTATCCTCTCTCATTCCTTGATTAAAAGATTTTATTCTATTGCATAATGCTGGGGATTGTATTGAAGCTCTGAAACACAGACATTTTGCAGTCACTTTTGAAAAAAACAAACAAAGACGTCATAGCAAAAGTGATGAAACCAAAGTATTTCTACTTCCTTCATCGATTGCATCGAAATTTTATTGTCTTGTCAAACTTTTCCATAGGCGTACCTATTTAATTTTGATCACAACAAATTGTGGAATAACAATACTTGACATCATGAAAAATCAAAAGCAGCCGCTGGCATACACACTAGGGTGGACCGTTTTTGACTTTTTTTCGAAACTCAAAAACGGCTAGTCATAAAAAGTGGCACATGCATGAAAAAATTACGTGTGAAAAATTTCATCAGTTTGGGGGTGCATCTTCCGCCCTTCTGATAACTTGGCTCCTCAAGTAAAGTAATGTGTTCTTCAACTACGAAATGTTTTCGAAGTCGCCCAGCAATTTCATTTCGTTTGATGGTTTAATCTTTTCGGCCATCAAAATATATGCTTTGCAAATTTATGCACATGATAGGCCTACTTTCCATTGAAGTTGTAAACCTCATTTTTTTTCTCGCTCTTCTCACTTTGCTTTTATCTATGACTGATTGAGATTTGCTATCCGTTACAACTCCCGCATCTTGTAGAAATGATGAAGCAATAAGTGCTGCAGACCTATCTGAAATACCAGTACGATCGCATGATTCAGCAAATACTACTAAACTGGAAGTAACCTTGCCTTTTCTGGGGTTTTCCGAGGCAAAACTGGATGATAATCAAAATCTTCGCAGCGTTCTTCATTGGATGACAAAGTTTCTGAGCTTGAATAAGTTAAAGGTGTTTTAACCAAGGCGCTACTTGTGCCTGCTCCTGGGTCTTCACGTAAAGAACGGAATTGTTCTGATCTTGCGACTCTCCTCGGAAAACGTTTAAAATTAGATTTTGTGGGCGATTTATCATGTTCATCAATCACAATTATGCGAGTTGTTCTTTGATCAAGAAGGAACTGTTGTTCTGTAACAGGGACACGATTTTTCTGCGGGCAAGTAGGCTACATTGCAGAAAATTGGAACACTTAGGCTACAACAACCAATTTCAAATATTTTTACTTTGCAGATTCTTTCATTTGGTCCAAATTTTGCTGAAATTTAGGCCCACCTCTAGAATTTGACTTCAAAAGGTTATTCTTTTTTTTTTGTAACTCTTTATCATAAATATGTAGGCTACTGATGTTCGTACCTCATTCGTATCATCCTGCAAAGTTAATGGACAGAACATAAATGAGCGTACAGCGTTAACACCATCTCGCCCTTTTGCGACAAGTTTGTTTATTGAGCAATGACCAAATAGCATCTCAAATTGGTGAAAATTCAGCATTTTGGTCGTCGATGCGGGGGCAGTAAATCTTAAGATTTGAACATGTCTTTACATAGGAAAGTTCTGGGTACATCCCACTTACAATTTATAACTAGCCAGTAGAAAAATTATGAAAAAAAATTATGTTAAAACGGAAAGTGAAATTTCCCCTTTTTTTTCAAAAAAGTGAAAGTTTGACCCCCCTGCGGGGGCAGAAGATGCACCCCCAAACTGATGAAATTTTTCACACGTAATTTTTTCATGCATGTGCCACTTTTTATGACTAGCCGTTTTTGAGTTTCGAAAAATAGTCAAAAACGGCCCACCCTAATACACACGTCATCGTTGAACATTTCACAATCAACAACCAAACTTATGAAGCGGTAAAAAATAATTGTCTTCTCGTGCACCATTCGGTGAATGCAATCTCCAACGATGAGAGGCATACGCTGTCAACATAGAGCCTTCACTCAAATTGCATAACTGCATGGGGAAAATAGGAAACCAAAGAAAAGGCCTGTACAGCATATGGCGCGTGAGTTCTTTCGAATATACAGTAGGCTGCTTCACATTAGACTCAATGTTTGGCGCTTCAACCAATAACAATTGTTTGAGATCTGTGTTAGGCAAGTCGATTTTGTTATGATGTTTAGTTTGATTTGTTATTTTTTGTCAACATCAAGAAACGCTTCACCGCCAATAAGTTTGGAACATAAAAATGAGATTTTTGAAAACATGGCACGTTCTTCTGCTTTAAAGTACATAAGCCAAGCTGCTTCAAGGCGCTGCAAGTGAATGGGATAAGTAATGATTCTGACGTTTTTTTAATCAAACAAGACTGACTTCTTTAGAGAGCTAGTTTAGGTAAAAACTACCTGCCCAACATGGAAATACACAAAACTACGAAACTGTAAAATCACCTGTTTGACTGTATGGACCGGTAGCCACTTTAACAAGTCGAAATTCTGCCACTGAAATTGACTACAATGCAACCGCCAACCAATCAGAACGTGTTATAAGAGGCTACCGTCCAATTGTGACCCTTCTAGCACTCATCCAGAAAGTTAATGCTTGTGTTGAACTTTATTTGGTAATTACAGAAGAAAAAGAGCAATAGCAGTGGTGAAAATCGAACACGCGTCATTGAAATGACTACTTTCTAGCCCTAACCCTAACCCCTAAGCCAACCAGCTGACAAAAACATCCATCACTTAATTTGTTTTATATGATCTTCTTTTCGCCATTTTTTACGTCACTTAAATCGTAGCTTATGATTGGTTGGCGGTTGCATTCTAGTCAATTTCAGTGGCAAAATTTCGACTTGTTAAAGTGGCTACCGTATGGGCCACACGATACTCTGCTAAGCACTTGCTACAGATGAACTGGCGCCCTTTCGAGTGCCCTAGCAGGGCTCTCTAATCGAGTGATAAAGCCAAAGCGTATCTTCTTGGATCATAAAACGTGCCCGACACCACTACCATATGTAGCGCTGCAAAACTGATAGACTTTCAAGCAATGAGCACCCACAGGATATTGCCGTATGATTTGAAATTTGTAACTGTTTTTCTATCTGGAGTAAATGTCGCGGGCTCTTAGTCAATTATATTCTTTTTAGCACACAGTTACTGTACAATACTGAAGCCCAAGATTCTCAGTTTAGTTTCAAGACAATGCATAGTCCTTGACATAATATATAGACTACATTCATTTAAAGCCTACCAGGCAATAAAATCCGTCATTTCTACGTTGATCCAATGTTTGCAGACGTTGAATTAATGTAAAAATGACGGATTTTACAGTCTGGGTACATAGCTAATTTTGACCACAATGAATTGATAGTCAAATAAAAAGCCTCTGAAAGCGAAATCAAAGCCAGTTACAAGCCTATACGTTTGTCATTGTTTGGCATTTCGCATTCAAAAATCAAACTGATATGCTGATGATGTATTGTACCATTTCGAAAATGCGAATTGAGACCTGTCAAAAAAGCCTCCACCTGAATCGCTGCATGCGTTACGTCACAGAAATAAGAGATAATGAATTCCATAATTGTCGACGCTCAAATGCATTACTAAAGTAATAAAAAAATATGTATAGATTGAGTTTTACAAGTTAGTTTGGCATAATCAGACTATTGTAAAAAAATGATTTTACCTGAAGAAACTTTGACCATAAATCTACACAACTAATAACTTAAAATTTAAAAATTGTAGCATTAGGTTCTTATATTCAAAAATCTAATGTTTTACGATGATAATAATGAATTGTTTCATTCAAATACCAAAAACTTTGAAAATTGTTTTATCGGAAAGCATTTTGCACTTTAGGCTTGAGAAACAACCAAGTACCTGGTCCACTAGTTTCCAAAACCAGAACAAACTTTCAAAAACAACATTAACAACTCATCAAAATTACTTTGGAGAACACCTCAATGGCAGTTCATTGAGATATTCATACATTAAAATGAAAGGCACCTATGCAAATGCTTTCCGCGATGAAAAAACATTTTTCAATGACGCTTTAAACTGTTTTGTTAAAAGTGATCAGTTCAGTTCAGCAGGCCTTAGCCCTACGAAGGGCTGTAGGTGTTTCTGTTTTGAGCAGTGTACTTTTCATTACCATGAGAGACCAAGGGCTATAGCCACAGCGCGCCACTCTGGAATCGACGGCATGCCTTTACGTGTCTTGTCAAAGACACAGTCACATGCTCTTGAGCGGTGTTGAATCGGCCCTATCGAACGTCGAACCAGGGCTCTCACCACTCAACCATGCCGCCGAAAGATTGAACTTGAACAAAACCACACATGAAAGGTTATAGGCAAATCGTTCGCAAGCAGTTGTTCGTAAAGCAATTGTTCGTAAAACAATTGTTCGTAAACTGTTTTTCGTAAAATGAAATCCGTAAAACAATTTTTCGTAAATCATTTCTTCGTATACATCAAATTTTACCTGCATGCACGAAAAAATGCTTTAGGAAGAATTGTTTTACGAAGAATTAATTTCACGAACAAATTGTTTTACGAACAATTGCTTACGAACAATTTGTCGGACATCAAAGAAAAAGCTAGCAGCAAGCTGAAATATCGAAGTAGGTGATAAGAATCACGTCATATCTCCAAAAACGTGTAGAATAGGAATATAATTTAAAGCGGAATATACATTATACATATTAATAAATTTCAGGAAAGGGCATAATATTTCGTAGATACAGTATTAGTTGTATAGAATTTTAGTAACAACGTACTGAAAATCATGAAAGATAACCCCATTCCCTTTACAGAGTGTGAAGTTAAACTATATCTTCATGTTACCAAAACCAAAGTTTCATAGCATTTCATTGGAAACATTTCCCCCAAGGATAAGCAATTGCCTGATGGTGGTATGAAATGTTTGCATCAAATGAGTTAGGCTACGTCTCGAGTAGCCGAGTTTGTTTCCTTTCAGGAATTGCATAACTTTAAAGGCATACTAAATGAAATTTTTAAACGGGAATTAAGCATTAAAATATTTAAACTGAACATTCAAGAATACATTTCAAAAAAAAATACCGAAAAAAATTTGTTTTTAATGGCGCTGGCAAGGCCCAAACTCCAATGTTTCATTTATTTTCATTTTTTTTTCAAAAGGACCAAAAAGTGCAAACACAGCTCGAGAATACGTCACAAAAGACAGCAATAACAAAAGCCACGTTACAACATCTGATGTTTTAACATCAGATCTGAGGTTTTGAGCAAACTGTCTGATGTTTTGACGTTGAAATTTGATGTTTTGATGTACATACATACATAGCCTACATTCAAATCGCCCGCAGTAACAATTAGTGCGAGATCAGCTGATTGCTAGTCTCTAGTGACGCAGACTGTACAGTCGCACGCTTCGCTGCTCAAGCCCAATCTAGTTTTGAAAGCTCTGACAAAAGCACGCGCGCAATGGTGGTCAGACCGCAGTGGGGCAAATTTTATTGAAAATCGTTTTATGGTAGCAAGTTAAACACAAAGAACGTGGAAAATCGCCAAGTCAGGTTTTTCCTTTAGTATCCCTTTGATGAAGAGCTTCTTTCCTTTGATTTTTTCGATTCGATTTTATCAACAATTCTGCAAGGAAAAACGAAATCAAGCCTAGGGATCAAAATACCTGCTGAAGAAAAATGTCACGAACTTTGATAAAAGTAAAACTTGATTGTTTGTTTGAGAATGTCAAGCGATGAAATTAGAACAAAGCTGATTTAACAAATAAAGTTGAGGGAGCTGGAAGAATTTTTAAAATGCGCCGAAGCAAAGCAGCCCCTAACTTAAATGTTATCATAAAGGAAATGAGCGTATAAAAGGGTTCTTTCACCGTCGTAACGCTAAATGAAACAGCATCCGGACACAACTCAAAGCTTGAAGTGTGTATCCTTAATTACGAAAACAATTTTTGTATTATCCGTTTTAGAATCTCTCTCTTGACAACTATAAGCCAAATAAACAATGTGTAGGTTTGAGTTACTTGATGCCAAGTCAGTGCATTGAAAAACTATGTTACATAAAGTGACAGAAATGTGAATTCATTCTTTCAGCAGAGTTGTCACTTTACTTCCACAGTATGAATGTGCTTAGTAATCTTCTACTATTTTGTACTGAACGATTAAATATGCCATAAAAGCGATAAGCATTCCATAATTAGGTCATTAGCCTTTGTTATTGGAAATAACAAGTTATCTGTATTAAAAATCTAAATATGGCCTTTTAGATTGTTTCATGACGTATTCCTATAAGGAAGAGGTTATGCTATAATCCACTGTAATAATATTTTTTAGATTTTGAAAACTCTTAAGCTCAGCAAAGCAGAAATTATAAAAATACATTTTATTGGCTGTTACATAGCTATAGTACACAATAGTTTTGGAATGCTTCAAAATTATAATATTCTTTCACTTTTATCGCACAAAAAAAAATCAATTAGAAAATTTGTAAATGTTTTTTTTTTTCAGAAAAATCATGTTGAAATCAATCTTTGTTCTAATATTTCTTGCTTTTTTCGTGTCCAATGCGAGTGGAGTCAGTTGTCCGCAGGGTATGAGTAAAGTTTGCTCAAGTGCTGTTAGTTGTGAGTGCGTGAAATCCGTTTGGAGATGGTTGAAGGCACGTTTTGGGAATAGGTATGTATTACGTAAAAAATATAAATATGTTTGTGGACAAAGTTATACCGTGGTTGGTTTGTTCGTGTTAGTAAAAATACTTTTGTAGTCATTAATTTATTATTGTATTATTGATTCACTGATTGCGGGAGTCTTTATCTATCTGAAAAAGCTTATTGAGCTTTATTTTGGCTTATTTGCACATTTGTAATGTAAAGGCTTACAATCACTGACGCAGGTCGAGTTTCTGAGATTGACAGAGTGAGGTTTCCGCTTGTTGGTGTTTTTTTTGTGAAGTGTTAATAATTCCATTCACCAGGTGCCGTTGAATAGAAAACAGTCATTAATAAAATGCTTTGTCGAAACGTATATCCCTATGGTGTCAAACCAGCGCTGTTCGATCTTGTGGTTTCTTCGTGCTGCGGTTTCTTCGTGCTGCGGTTTCTTCGTGCACAGAGTCAGGGGTTTCTACTGAGCTATCAGGACACGGCTTTTCTCAAATAAAGAATTTAATTTAGTAAATCTTTGCACCGTTGGTTCTTACAAACTAACTTGATTATTTCACTGTATACAAAATGACTTCAGCTAGAAGACAAATGTTTAAGTAAACATTTTTTGCGTCCTAACTTAACGTCGCCTACTGCTGCACTTATGTTTCTGAAACCATTGATCTGCGCAGAGGAGGAAGATAATTGATCAGTAATAATCCAAATGCGATGTAATAAAATTCAATGTCATGCCCTCATTGTTTATATGTTTGAATAGTAGCAGCAGGCTACTGACAATTGCTATTTTTTGTCCTTAATACTCATGACAAGACAATGTTAGTTTTTGGAAAGACATTTTAGAATTATCTCAAATAAATTATATAAATGACAAGTGATGAGAAAGAGCCAAGAAGATTTTTCGAAACAATTGAAATTTCTTGCGACATACACTGAATATAAATTTTAGATCTATAATAAAATATCTTGCAAACTTATATTGATCAAAACTCCAGTCGTCCTACCAAGAGCTCACCAATCTTGCTTTGACAACAGACAAATAATTCACACGTCAACTACAGTTTTTGGTGCGCACAACTTAGAGTGCTTGGCTCTTACTGACAGCTGATGTTCACTGTTCAGGAAACTTTAGCCTTGTCTATTCCACTGCATCGTGCTAGTCTGATACCGCCGTGCATGCACCTACCTCAACCACCTAACTCTAATAAACTGCCAATTACCTACCAATTCTTGCAATTCTTTAAGCTCTGCTGTAAGTGTAGTCTCAATACGCTCAGTTCTCGAGGTAAAGTAGCCCAGCCATCACGATACTCCGTGTACAACGTTATAAGTTTGGACGACCTCGTAGCTGACTTCAATAGATCTGACTGTACCAGCTGAGATCCAACTGATAAATTTGCCTACTGAGCTTGGTTCTAGTAAGACACTTTAAATGGAATAGAGATTGCTTGAAACATGCGTTGATGTACCAGTGACGGCAAATTTGCGGTTTCATAGCTTTCGGTACAAGTCATTCGCCTTGCAGAATTAAGCCTCCAAACCAATTCTGTTCAGATCAATTGCTAATCGCCATCGAAAGTAATTACGCACCTTCATCGGAAATTGCAAGACAAACCTTGCTGTTGCGAAAAATTGTTCACGAACAATGGGGTTGTGCGACAGGATACCACGAAACCACTAGCGGCGGTACAACTGGGTCCTTCTAGACGAGAACTAGCCTTGCCCAGCATATAAACGATGCGTTGTACAGCGCTTGGTTATGCGTGGGCGAAAGAATAACTTAAAACATGATTCGGATATGCATTGTAGTTATCAAAACATGTTTGTTTTTAGAAGGTTGGAACGCAGAATGATACAAAAATAAGAAAAACATCTCATAAAGTTACAGAATTCTCATAAAGTTGCAAAAGTGCTTGTAAGTAACTAAGTGTACAGTAGGGAGGGCCGTCGGAAACAGATCGCATAGCAACTCGAGTTTTTTAGGAGGTTTGTCGAGTAAATGGCGAAATCAAAAACCATTTTTTTAATTGAACGCCAGGAAGACGGTGCACAACACGGACCTAATCGGTAAATCACCCATTCCAGGGATATTGCCAGGGTTGCCATACCGTCCTTATTTCTAAGATTTGTCCTTATTTTGAAGAACTCTATCTTAGAAAATATTACTGTCCGTATTGCTAGGAAATGTCCTTCTTTTTGATTTGAGTCCTTATTTTGTCTTATTTTCAACAATTAGTGAATAAACTTAGTAGAATGACAGCCAAATCCCTACTACAGTAAAAGTAAACCTAGACCTGAGTTGTCGTGAGATGCACAAAGTATTTTTTTACGAACAACGAGTTGCTGGAACACATTGTTTCTGGCAAACAATATGGCATGTGATATATAATGGCTCGTATAAATTCTGAGATTTGTTCAAAAACGTTTGTTTTATTTTGTATGAAAATTTAATTTTTCTGTTGTCCTTATTTTGGGGTTCATGTCGATGGCAACCCTGGATATTGCAGTGGCGTATATTCAGAGTGTGTGCTCCGCACACCCATCAAACATGGTTGATTCATCAATCATCATACAGTTAAACATGCAAGTAGGCTACTTGGTAGCCTATATAAATGGTTAAGGCATGGTATGCAAGTAGCCTATAAGTACTTAGTAGCCTATATAAAAGGTGATGGCAGGGTATGCAAGTTTCTCTACCCAACAAAAGTGCAGAGACAAATTTTTGAAATGGCAGAAAATGTTAAGGAGACTGTTGTGAAGGAAATTAAAGAATCTGGTTTGTTCAGCATTGCAGTGGATGAGTCCACTGGAGTTCGATCTTGTGCACAGATGCTGTAGCCTATTGCACAGATGCTTGTGCACAGATGCTTGTGCAGATGCTTGTGCCGATATTGCACAGATGCTTGTGCACAGATTACGTCCATTACAAAATAAAAGATGACATTAAAGAAGAGTTTTTATTTAATGTCATCAAAAGGCAAATGCTTTGAATCAAAAGCAATGCTTTGAATCGATTATTTCAGCTAAGAAGAGAAGTAAAGGCATTTATGCAGAATAAAATTGATAGTGAAATGCAAAAGAAGCAAACTGCCAAACAAATCCAAAAACAAAATGGCATGATTCAAAAAAAATTGATTGATGTGATAAATGCTGATAATTTTGAAGAAAATCTTGCTTATTTAACTGACATGTTTACGAAGTTAAATCATCTCAATTTATTATTACAAGGAAGAGACAGCACAATCATAGACTTCAAGGACATTATTAAAGGATTATAGCTACAAAAACTGCTCTGTCTCCCTCTCTGCCTGTCACCACAAGTCGATACCTTGTCATGCAATGTGTTCGAAAAGCCTGTTTACTTATTTGCTTTTATAGCCACAGCAACGTTAAATCAAGCCTAAAATGTATCAAACTTGGTAATATGCACCTTCTTACCCTCACATCAACACAACACTGCACTCCCATCCCACCCATATCAGCTGTACGCGCGTTACGCAAAGCGTGCTAAAGCTTGAAGCAATCACTGCGAGCGTGTTGCTAGGACCCAGTTGTAGCGCCACCGAGTGGATCGCACAACCCCATTCACCTATCACCTGTTTACGAACAATACACCTATACGAAGAATTGATGTATACGAAGAATTGCTTTACGAAGAATTGCTTTACGAAGAATTGATTTTACGAACAATTGTTTACGAACAATTGCTTTACAAACAACTGTTTACGAACAATTCACCTATAACCAAAATACTCTATGTAGCAATACATAGAGCTAAAGTTCAAAGCAAAAAGGAGGACATATTTCCTTCTGCCAAAACTGTATTCATGTTCATCAGTCTGAAAAACAGTTGTCATACAACCGCTCAAGCAGTTCCTTATAAACTTTTTCAACTAAACAAGGTTCTGTCACCTATTGTAGCTGGAACTTTGTTTTCGACGTTTTAGTAACAAAAAAAAAGTGACTACGCTTTTTAATAATTTAACCTTTGTGCACAAAGACAATTGCTGATACATAAACATAGTTTTTACAGACGAGTACAAAAATAATAACAGCACGACTATAGGTGGTTGCCTACCACGCATATAACCTACAGCACAATATTATGTTGATTACAAGTGTTTGAAAACAGTCGATTGGATGAAAGCACATATTGATATTGTGGCGATTATCTTTTTCTTGAATCAAGTCCACTCAAAGACGAGAAGCTGGTCAAATGGTTTATTTTAAGAGTGTTGTTTTTCGAACATCTGCAGTAGCAAAGAATCGCAAATACAACGACCAGGATTGCTCCAGCTGTGGTCGCTCCGATGATTATCATGAGAGGTTGGGGCTGTACTCGCATCTTTTTTAGATCTTAGATGAAGACAAGTGAATAAAAAAATACTTTCAGTCAAAATCAAATACAAATTAGGGCCCTATAGACTCAACACCTTTTGAAAATGTGTAATGTTTTAAATCATTTAAATGCATATCTAGTGAAATTAACCTATTTATTACTTAAAAATTACTACCTGTATTAATAAAAGTTAGCTGCAATTCAAATTTAATGCTACATTGTTCTAAAATACAGTAGAACACGCCTAAATAGACACCTGACATACAAAAAGGGGGAAAAAAAAGGCGAGCTAGGCGAAACGTCGAGTTAAGCAATCTTGTAAATCTTCCACTTAAACAAACCAAACCGTGCACATTGTTTGTTTAAAAAATAGAAGATAGTACGAGTTTGGGAAAGGTTTACATGCAATCACATAACGAACAAGCACTCCAAACATACAAAGTGTTGCTTGAACTTTACCCTTCAAATACGTGGTAATAGGACACAGAACAAAACTGTATGGTCAACTGTACCGTATCTTATTGTGCAAAACCTCCGCTCGCTTAATGTCACCGTATTTTCATTCTGGTTCACTTGAAGACGATTAATCAGATAAATGACGTAGTTTAATTAAGTATCGAACGCGAAGCAGTAAATGAGAGACAGACTTCTACTTTTTCCAAGATTGTTTATTGAGTTTTTTTTTTAATGACAAAAATTTTGATTGTTTACAGCAGACAAACAAATAATCATATCAGCCTGCAGTCGTACACGAGTAAAAAAGTTAGTACTAGCTTTAAGATACACCTTTATAGCCTTATTCATGTGCAATAGACTTAACGTCTGAATGAATAGAAAATGCAACCAAAGAATATAATTCCAATTTCTGACGTTGGAACATGAAAGTACTGTAACAATATCATGATGATAAAACATTAAGGACGGCTAAAAGAATAAGTACAGTATCAATCTTTTTTCTTGTGATATCTTGCAAAACAAAATTTGTAAATCTACACCTGAGCAACAACCAACAACAGATCTGCGTCTCTCTGCCAATCAAGGCTACTTTAAAATACAATAGGAAATTCACGACCAGTGATCAAGACCAGAGAACCTCTTAACTTTTATTTATTTTTTTGTTATTTTGTATTAATTTATTAACTTAACATTACTCAAACACACCGATGACGTCGCAAGTACACTGTTGAAATTCTGTGGATCAGGGTCGTAGACACGGGGAGTTGGGGTCACAATCGCCACCTCCCCCAATTTTATTTTGCCTGCCAAAAAATTATGTTATTAAATTATAACAACGTTTTAATGACTTTACATGTGGAATAATGACGTTTCATAAAATGTTTGTCTCTCTTTACTAGCTATCTTTTTAAAGAAACTTTTTATTTCATACATAGAAATATTTCCCCCTTCATCAGTTATTTCTGCCTCTCTAAAATATTATTCCTAGCGTTACCGCTGTGGGTTTATGGTATAACACTAATGTAGATTTATCTCACCAATAATTTTAGCAGATAGGCTAACTATATTCACAGCTTGTTTACACTTCGAATTTATCACTGGAAAGCTCTTTCCGTTGCTATTCTGGCGTTCGGTGTCTTTCTGCCTCTGCTCTGCAATATTGTCTGACTGCCGTACGTTCCCTCTGGACATCGAACGATGAGCAAAGTAAATTGTACACTGTACGGTACAGTATATTTTGTTCTGTTGGACGAAAATTGGTCAGACATCACAATGTCAATCACATATTGATTTTTCATCTTTCGATTGCTATTTTTTGTCCAGGTCCTATCTACAATTCACAATCTCATTTGGCCGACATGTTTAGCTAGGTTTTAGTTACCGTACTGAAATAAATATTGTGTAAGGAAAACTTAAAAACCTACCGAGTGGCTACTCTGTTGTGTTGTATTTTTGTACGAAAGGTAGTTATTGACATAAAGAAACCTACTATTAAACCAACCCTTTTATAGGTAAGTCCAGTCTATTTATTCTTATTCCTGTTTTGGTTTTGTATAACTTAAATAAACTTTTCACCCTTTTTACGACATTATTCGACACAGTTTTCTATTGACTTAGGCTGAAAATACTCTCAAAATATGCAATTTTAAGGTTTTTTTTTTTTAAATTCAGATGGACCTCTCTCTGACTTCCTTTGTGGCTACGCATTTGCTCCTTTTAAGACTCTCTGCTAGTTAACCTGAGCATTACCAGTCCAAATAAGCTTTCCAAAGTTAAGCTTTTATCTTCAATTAAAATTTAACATTAACCTCAATTTTAAAGAAATTTATATCGCCTTCCTTTATGACGTCACTGAAAATGTTGCCTCTCCTGAAAAAAGCCTTGTCTCTTCCTTTCCCCCCTGTAAAATTGATCTGGTTACGCCACTGAATATTCCACTGTCCCTAGGTTCAACAAGCCAAAACAAAATGATTAGCAACCTCTCAAGTGCATGTAGCTCCGCACAAAGGAAAAATTACGTAACTCCAAACCTCTTTTTTATAATTCGAAAAGATACGCCTAATAAGGCATTACGACATACTAACTGCAGAGAGAGGGCAATTGTTTCTATTTTAGGGATCTTTAAGTGAAAGAAAAATGATTGGGATTGCGTTAGTTTTTCATTTTTCCAATCGATTTGGCTTTAAGTTTTCGCTTGTGGGAATTGCTGGATTGGATAGTTCTTTTGTGATGCAAAAGATCAAATCGCAAAATAAATTGTGTATTAATTTTGATATTCAACCGCTAGCGGAGTTGAATAGTGTTAAGTGTGGTTGACATTGACAAGAGAGTGCAATTCACCTTAAATGTCCCCACCATCTATACACAATAAACTTTTATGCTGTGCATTCAAACAACTGTAAGTGCAACAAAGAGATACTGTAAGATCAGGCAGGTTTGGAAACTTGTAGACTATAATTTATTGATAAAGTTTTCGCCATCGTAAAGGAGCTTCCTCAGTGTCTTGAAAAGCACAAGCAAATGAAAGCATAAAAATAATTAATCTGCGAAATAAACTGTGAAAATGTGCGGCGTGAAAATCATTTAAAACAACAACTTCTTAACAGTTGCAAAGCTGCATGAGATAGCCTGCATTGCTTGCGAAAAATATACCGGCTCGCTCGTTCGTTCTTTCTAAGCATGTACCGCTGTCAAGTCATCTCGATATTGCACGCAGTGGTGAATAAATTATTGATCTAACGGTTTAACAGTAAACAATAGCGAATGAGCCGCTTTTTTCCTAGCTAAGTCGGTAGTCAAACAACTCCAATAAATTCAAATTAGATAAATCTTTTTCGTCTTTTCTTTCAAAGAATGATCAATATTAACACAGATATGTCTGCTTGTATCGACTATTATAGGTTTAGAATTGATTAGACTACCTGCCATGGTGCAATTACGCAATTGTTTCTTTGTATGCAAGACTAGTATAGTTAGACATTTGAAGCTTTGAAACACTTTTAGAAGGTTTAAAAGTTGACTTTCTATTGAATCTAATCCTACATCTCATTCAGATTTGCGGCTATAAAGGTAGCGGGCGCTTGAAGTTTGTTCACATCTTCTGGGTTGTCTATCGATTTCTTGTTTTTCGAAAAATTTATCTGATCAAACGCAAGGTAAGTACAAGGTTGTGAAGCTTGTGTTGTCGTTGATGATTTTCTCTGCAGTATGCTCTTTATCACTGTTGGGAGAGGAAAGTTTTAACTGAGACATACTTAACGACTGAGGCAGTACGGCAATGGAGATACAGTAAGTTTATCCCTGTATCGGCAATGGCATGCCGGTGGGACAGACGATGGTGTCAAAGATATAGAAATATACTTGTATTCATTATTCATTCTGCTTCTTGCTTTCTGTCTTGTCAATTAGTTGCAGATGTTTAGTTTAGAATATGATCTGAGTGAGTTGAAAATCAATAAATGCAGCCTTCTGACGTTAGCACTGCTCACTATGAACGATTAAGCCACATAGGTTAACTGTAGGTCTTGGAACATGATCGTGGCCAACACCAAATTGATTATTGAAAGAAGTCATTAAAGGTTCCTTTTTGCTGGTTTTAAATTTATCCTCGGACTGACAAAGCCTTGATAGATTATTCCTGCTAGTCTTCCATTCTTGTAGAGGCTTTTGACGCAGGGCGGGTTACCGACATTGACAGAGTGAAGTGTCCGTTTGTTGAAGTGCTGCCGCCTGGGAATTATTCCATCCGTTAGGTGCCGCTGAATAGAGAGCAGTCTTTAGAATGCATTGCTGAAGCACACACCGACTCACCCAGAGAAAAGAATCAACGCCGTTTAATCTTGAACCGTTTTGGTTCACGAAGTCACGCGCTAACCAACTGAGCTATCACTAGTTGTTTTCAAAAACAACTCTAGCCTGGCTATATCTAAATTTTGAAAGTTGTTATTGAAATTAATGTTATCTTTATTCATAGAACTATTTTGCTTTCAGACAGCATGATTTCCAAAGGCGCAATTGGTATCATGCTCCTGGTTCTCTTGTTTGCTCATGCAAACTGTGGACGTATCGATTTGTAAGTTGATTGAACATTTGTTTGTTGTGATGAAACGCGGTACACCTATAGGTGACCAGGGTGACGTAATTCTGATGTGTAAATTTATTCAAGTTTTAGTGCAACATTGGCTCATAAAATAATAATTATGTTTTATTTTGCGCCAATTGCTGACAATCACTGCAATCACAAATGCAATAGACAATAGACAGCAAGAAACAAGAAACAACAAAGGAACACATTAGTCAGTCTTATCTTCTACTCAGCTGTTCTTAACTATTAACTATCTTAGCCGTTAAGTATCTTAGCCGAGACGCAGCCTCCTGCTCCGAAGCGGTGTCGAACCCACGTCCTATCAAACGTCGCGCAGACATTCTCACCATTCGGCTACTCAGCCGACGCTTTAACTACATAAACAACTTAAAGCACACAATAGGAACTTACATCACATGAAAACCTATCATCCTACGACAACCAGCCGACAGATAGAGTACATAGTAGCCTACTGTGGGGAAAATTTATTGTTAACAGACGGAACATAATTTAGCGAATGTAGTTTCACGGGTAGAAGTTGCGTTTCAATTCTAAAAAGAACTTTTTAAACTATCAAAGCAGTCCGAATTTTATACACTGTATAAAAATAAAACTCTCAACTGGTTTAACCCATAAGCGTTTTTTACATGGACTTCTAAATAGATGCTACTATTTAGAAGTCCATGGTTTTTTATAACATAAAAAGTTTTTTTTCCCCGCTGACTCAATTCTTTTTTTGTGGAATAATGCAGCAGCAAATATCATTATAAATGGAACAGCCACAGTAGACATGTTTAATGATTATTTATTTTATGTTGTATTTTTTTTCATGTTGCCTACAACAGTTTAAACAATTTTCTCAAATTGAATTGAAAAATATCTTTTCTAGATTGAATGCATTGAAAACTCAAGTGAATGACGCAATTACAACACACAGTTTCCAGTTTGTAAGGGATGTTATAGACAAGGTTATAGATGACTTTCGAAATGCAAATGAGTCAGGAGAACAGGTAAAACTTAAGTGGATTGAAATAAATAAACCTTGTTATTGTTAACTAAACTCATTGTTCTGTGCCGTTGAAAAGATACAGTAATTTTTGTCGTTTTTTTTGTCTTGGGATTTGCGTTAAAAGGATAGACTTTAATTAAATATGGTCTTTGTGTCTACCTTCAAGCATGCCATTATATTCCGAACCAACACCGAAGGGTGCTTGTAGCTTAATGAGCAGCGAACCGAAGTCCTTTCGAGTAACAAGCATTTGCTCTATCTATCTATACAGTTCACCCAACCAATGGTGCAATTATAGGATCAGTCAAATTAATGTAGTAACCTACTATTAACTAAACTATTGCAACTGCGAAAACAAAACGATGTAACAATCAAACGCAGGCTGCGACGGCATGGGAATCAGTCTCCTTTCAAGTGAGCAATTACATCAACTATTTCACGCTTTTAGAGCCCAGAGCAGCATCAAGAACGAATGGAAAATGCCAGGAATGGTTTAGCTTTGATAATGAACCCTGATGAGGTTGATGATGTGATGAATGAAATTGAACAACTTCTCGAAAGAAAGTAATTGACTAAAAAGATGTTACAGCAACAGCAAACAGGTAATACCAAAAATAAACACAACATTTTTTCTGAACGAATTTGTGCAAGACAATCGATTCTGCAGCAAATGCTATTTTAAATGTCGTTAGACATTTCAAGCTAAGTGTGCAATGTGCATGTAGACGGTTATAGGTGAATTGTTCGTAAACAGTTGTTCGTAAAATTAATTCTTCGTAAAACAATTCTTCGTAAATCATTTCTTCGTATACATCAATTGTTCGTAAACAGGTGATAGGTCAATTGTTTGTGAACAATTTTTCAGTTGTTACTCAGGGGCGCCGGAAGTGGGGAGTAGGGGGGAATCATGGAGGGTCAGGGGGAAATGGTGCCCTTTTAAAGTCATGTAAGCTACTGCACATTGTGCAATATAACAATTTCTGCTATTCGCTTTTAGCTTTATTACAACATAGGCCAACAAAAAAATTTTGACACAAATAAAGGTGAGAGTCATTTTAACGTATTTCAAGGTCCCTGATTCCGAAAATGCACTTAGTTTTATCGAATTGGCTCTAGTTTTCGAGATATTCGACAATGAAAATATTTTTGAAATCGTTAATCAAAAGCTTTCAATCAAAAGCTCAAAATCATATTCACAGCACAAATTCTGCAACACAGTAGGTTACATCATTATAACATAGCATGATGTCCTTCTTTGTATACCGGACACTTGTATCATTACTCGATAGTGAGCTGATAGATGAGCATTATCGCTATATTATTAATATTATTGTAACTGTCTCCGCCGCCAGTGTAGCCAAATCGTTTGGCATCCGCTGGCTTCGATCAGTCTTTCAACAAGGTTGATAGAATCTCCATTCTGTTTTGTCCTTTGCGATGTTTTGCAATCGATGGAGATGTGGTGTGCTGAGCAGGGATCCCAGGCCAGCTTTTCTGATGTCAGATCTCGGCCTTGGTACTTTTTGCTGCCAATTATTGCAAATTCAAGGGCTTTCAGGGGCCGTCTTTGCCCAGAGTTTGCTTTTTGGTTTCAGCATTAAGGCCTCGTACATTCCATGTGCCGATGGTGATTTCCAATGGTATAGTGTGGGGCCTTGAAGGTTATCGCTATATCTTATCTTATAAGTTTAAAAAAAAATTGGCTTTTCAGCAACAAAGGTGCCTTTTTTTAGAATCCTGCCCCCACCCAGTCAAAAATTGTTTCGGCGCCCCTGTTGTTACTCGTGCAGGACATTTCCTTTGAAAGTGCTCAAATTTCCAATTTTAAGTAGTTTTTTGCCCTTGTGCGTTAAGTGCACTATAATCTTTGTAACAAAGCTGGCCACCATACAAAAGTTTTGGCTTTCCCTTTTCGCTGCCTTTTTGGATCAAGGACTATACTGTACACTCTGTCTGCTCGTCTACAGCACGTCACATCTAGCACATCTCTAGCATATACGCTACCCTAATTACTTGTTCGTAAAGAATTGTAACTGTTTTACAAACAATTAGTATTACGGTCAATTGCATGCACGAAGAAATGATTTACGAAGAATTGTGTTACGAAGAATTAATTTTACGAACAATTGTTTACGAACAATTGTTTTACGAACAACGGTTTACGAAAAAAACGTCGGACACCCATGTAGACATGTTAGTGTGTGTTTTGTGATTTTTTTTGTGTCGTTAAGTTCGATGTCCATCGTCCAAACAGGCCTACATAAAATTCAAATTAAACCTTTTGTAACACTCAATTTTTTTTCGTTTATTTTATAGCCTGTGTTTTGAAATAATTCTTTGGCAATCACAAAGGTAGAAGTAATACACAGAAAAGAATGCGCTGGATGTTACGCATGTTGACTTAAGTGGAGATTAGACATTACAAATTAGACTTTTAAGAAACTCATCATAAGTAAAAAGCCAAGCTTTCTAAATTGTAAAAACCGCTTTTTTCGTGCAATCTTTGTTGTACCACTACACTAGACTTGCTGTTACATATTTGTAAACCATGAACCTACTATTACATTGGGACTCGCTTCGGCCATCCATCGTCTGGTGGCTTCATAACAGCAAACAGATATTGTGTGTAACAAAATACCATAAACAGGCTACAACTTTTCTGTTTTAATTTTTTAGATGTATCAATAAAAGCGAAATAAAGAAGTTTGTTGAAAAGCAAAAAATGGAAGGAAATACTTCAGATACTTTTGGAATGCATGGTTTAAATTAGTAGTCTGCTTCTGCCGCTGATAAAAAATAAAAATACATCGTATGGTGAAGCCTGCTGCATGTAAATTGTTGCTAAAGTCAATTAATAAAGCCTATTTTCGCTAAGAATATCTATTATAAATTCTTGTAATTGCAGCAAAACAGTTTGCAACCATTACGATGTGATCGTATTTGTATTGCATCACGTAGGTGAAGAGAAAAACGTAAGTTTGTCTAAGAAAATGTAACTGTTGATAGATCTGATTCTAAGACAACGCGTCTCTACCGGGATGCTAAAGCCAACTTTAAGGGGGTGCTGTGAAGCGACGAATACACAAAACTATAACAAAAATGGGAATGCTTATCATCAATCAACTTCGTTCAGAGAGTGAAACCGCGCTTCTCAATTTTTTCGACTCTGCCAGACTGCCACCCAGTGCCGGTCTTTGGGGTGTGCGAACCGTGCGATCGCACAGGGCCCGCAAATTAGGGGGCCAGCAATTTACTCAGAAAATGCAGTAATTTTTGTCATGTCCAATGGAAAAAATTCAATTCGATTCCCAAGCAAGTACCGGTATCCTTGAAGTCAGTTGCGGCTTTAGGGTGAGGCAAGTGCTGAAATTGTCGCGTCGGGCCACCTTTACATGCTTTTAGGCCCCCCACGACATTTCACCATGTGCCAAATAGTTAACATGGCAGTGTGACAACAGAATTTCGTTTTGTGACAATTGCATTTAAATAGAATACATGTTAGTTTCTATACAAAACCATTGTTATTATGCCATATATATGATATGTAGTTTTAAAACTAATCATTTAAAGGGCCCGGATTTTTAAAACGCCATGTATCAAATCACTTAATATTCTATGAATTCAGGAAACTTCACTCTTGTGAAAATTTAAATGCATGTTACTTCCAGTATTAAACTATCATTATTATGCCCTATGCATGTAATTTTTAAAATCTAATATTGAGGGACCCAGGTTTTTCAAAACGCCATGTAGGCTACCAAATGTTTAACATTGCTCAGTGACAACAGAAACCAAAATTTTCAACCTTGTGGCAACTGTGTTTAGATACATGTTACTTCCAGTACAGTACGGTACTAAACTGCCATTGTTATTCCATGGGTTGAAAAATAACATTTAAGGGGCCCGGATCTTTTCAAATTGTTTCAAGTTGATTACTCTGTAGTACCCAACCTAAACAATTTTTAAATCTTAATATAGGCTACTTGTTATTGTATTTAGATATGTACAGTTTGTGCAGTAGGCTACATTGTACACTTATTCATTGCTTGGATTTTTTTTCACTGAATAGTAGTATAATCAGGACTGTGATTGATTGATGATATATGAAGACACTGCTCTGGTTGCAACAATTGGGAGATGTTACCTGAATTGCTGCCTCATAAGCAAGAAGAAGAAGATTGATGATACACCAATGTAATTTTTGTACCAGCAAAGGTTGTTTAACTCAATAATAGAGTACCATTAGTGATTTATCCATTAGCTATACCTAATCATTGTAAAAGTGGAGCAAAGAAAAGAAGGATTTAAAAAAAGAGTTGTTGAGCAATTATACAAAGCATTCTTCAATTTCTAAGTTTTTAAAATATACTAGTTGCAGTAAATGCAGTAATGACACCAGTGAATCTACTTCTTTGACAACATCTTAAATGATGTCACTACTGGTGGTAACAGATTAATTCCACTAAATTCTGAGGTCAGCTTTGCCTTTTTCAAACTCCAGCTGCTTGCAATGATGTTAGATCAATAGCAGAAATGCTCGATTTTCTCTAAATGTGATGTGCTGGCTAATTTTTACCCAAATGACCTAAACGCCAAGTCTTTGCTCGAAGAGCTAGTGTGCGTACAAAATGTCTATTCAGTTAAATTTGGTGTTGATGATAAGAAATCCCAGATAAATATTTTCTCAAACGGCCCTGGCCATAGCATTTTTGCATGTATTTTACATCATTCACTATATAGCCCTAATGAACTACATGGCATGCTTAGTGTGCGCTATACCATAACCTTAAAATTGTTTTACAACATGTCTTTACTCTGAGCTACTAGATGTGGCATGCAAATAGCAAGTGCAGTGGTTTTCATTTTTTTATTATGTTATATATGATACTTCATATTTAACTTATTGAGATATACATCTCAATGTGCTTTTTTTCTTGGATTGAGTAGCTGTATTTATTTTTCAATGTGTTTGTATAACATGAGGTATTTCACCGCAAAGTATTAAGATGCATGGTTTACGTACTTGATGCATGATGTCTTCAATAATAACACCTTCACTCGTCTTCAAAATTTTCCCTTGTTGTCTTGCCTGTTGTGGCTTAGTTTCATGTACGAATCCATTTCTAGCCTGCTTGATTATGTTTTAACTTGCATTTGCAGGAATGAGGCAAACTATTTAATTCAATGCTGTTTTGCCACTGTATAGAAACTGACTCTGACAGAGAATATTGCCCATCTTCAGTTGTAGGGTTACTTTGAGTTTGGCAGCCAGCAGTTTTAGTAAAAACTTTTTCTGAAGTGAACCTGCTGGACATTTTGCAAGCATTTCAAACAACTTCAATCTAGGTACCTACTTCTGAGTTCAGATGGATTCCGACCAATTTAAGCATAATAAGGAGTCCTTGCTGGTTGCTGCACAGGTACATTTGGTTGGGTTTGTTTCTTTTGCATTGTTATATTTCATGCTTAAATATTCCCATAAAACAATATGCACACATTTCATGAAAGTTGAGCATTGTGTTTTTGATGTATTTCTATTCATGCTTTGTATGCATATTTATGCAACCAAGTAAAAGTAAACCGATTTTCTTAAATCAAATTGGATCAGTAGCGTAGCCAAGTGAGAGTTTGGGAGTTACACCCCCCCCTTGGAACGCGTGTGATGTCACGATATTGAAAACTATGCGTTCAGTCTTTTGTGCTTTCTAATCAACACTAAATTAGTATGGTATAGGATCTATAATGCTCTACAGCTGTTTAGTATCCGTAGTAGTCTGCAGCTAACTCGTACAGTCCATGGAAACACTGCAATATCCACAGCTGTGAAAAATTGCACTGATATTTTATATATAGCTGATTACAGTGGCTCGTTATACAAAACTTGAATATATCAGAAATGAAGTCAGTTCACTGTCTTAAAGCTTTTTGTCTGATACTCATCGAGATGTATGGCGTCTGTTTACATTTTCTAAACTTTGGGTTAACTTTAAAGCATAAAACTTGGTGGCTTACCGGAATAAGATCGTTTTTTCATCAACCAAGGACAAAATTAATCAATAATAAAACTGTAATAATCTGGCAAAAAAGCGATCAACCTATGTCTCTAAAACAAAGTTTGCCTAATTTTAAATGAAACTACATTAAAAGAGCTAGTTACCAAACATTCAAATATCTCAGCCAGGAATTAGCAACAAGAAAACATGGAGACTTAGCTTTATTTCTGAAAAATGCCCAAGAAAACATGATCTTATCCTTTTGCTATGCCACCGGACAGCACCATTTTACAGTAATATTCATACCCAAATTTTTGTTGAACATGCTCTCAGAATGCACCAAATTCAAAGTAATTTTTCAAATTTTTCTGGGGGAGGCCCCCCAGACCCCCCGCCGCTGGGTGTCGCCTTCGGCGAGCACGCCCTCAGGCTTCGCCTGCCGGCCGTCAACACTCCCCTCCCGTTTCTAAATACGTTACTGAATTGGATTATTGTCCTTGGGGCCCGCAAAACATATTCCGCACAGGGCCCGCAATACCCTAAGACCGGCACTGCTGCCACCCATGTAAATACGTCTGAACATTTTAGTCCCCTAACCATCGCTAAAACGAGACTACTACTGTGCAATGTTATGTCTCGTTTTAAGGATGATTAGGGGTGCTAAACTGTTCAAACGTATTTACAAAGGGGTGGCAGAGACGAAAAAATTGAGAAGCACTGTTTAACTCTCTAATTGACACATCGTAAAAGTTCGATAAAGGTTAACAATAAGTTTTCCGAGGCCTGTCTCCCGTGATTTTGGTAGACCTAATATCCGCCATTTTGTCAATTTTGACTTTTTTGCATTTTTCTACGTTTAAAGACTTCATGCATCTCCTGATAAAAAAATTGTGCTCCAATGTAGTATGGTTTACGAGATAATTGGTGTGTAAAACCTAGCATATTCCAATCTGTGCAAGAATAATTTTCTAAAACCTAACATATTCGTCTATCCAATCAAGTAACAGGAAATTGCCACGTGACCGGCAAAATTTCAGCAGAGTAGCCCAGGCTACTTTACATCTTACATCTCTTAGAGTTGCGTGAAGCGGATTTAAAAGCATTCGATAAAGTAGATTGAGTTGTAGTGTTGTTTCATTCAATGCCGTATCATTTAGGCTACGTCTCGCCAAACAGTTTGACTTTTCGTAGCCTACCGGTACTGGTGAACTGATGGCTTAGTTGACTTTGCGGTAGCCTACACTAAATAGCTTAGCTTGCATAAGTTTATTAAGATTTTAAAGCAGAGGCCTGGGGGTACGCTACCCAGTGTGTTTGGTCATTTCTAATCAACCAAACCAGATGCTGTGTAGCCAATGTAGGCCTAGTACGGTAGCCTTAAATGAAGGCGTGGTTATTAAGTAGGCTAAAGCTACCAGCAACTGATTTTAAATCGGCGATAGCCTTTAACCTAGCAGGCTTCTCTGATATCAGCAAAGTTATCTACAGATTACAGTGACGAAATGATACACAGTTCTGGGAGAAATTCAAAGGCTTAGGCTGCTTTATGTTTGATTTAGGCTTGTATTGTTGACTCTTGCTATTTTAAGTAGGCCTACCGGTAGCCTGCGCTTAGGCTTTACGTAGAAACTATCCATGGAATAACTAAAATGGTAACGACGCCTTGCGGTTCTACCTGCAGGCCTAACTAGAAGTTTGGTTATTTTAATAACACCATTATCCGGTCGACAAATAAATTTGATTATCTTCCTGAAATGTTATGACTGTGATTTAAAACCAAAACAGCAAGTAGCAAAAAATTCCTTGAAAAAATCAAGAAGGCATCAACATAACGACTTGGTTCAATTATACTGTATGTTAATGCTTCTATTATATCTACTACACTGTTAAGTGAAAGGTGTATAAATTTCCACCCCTAGGGGTGGTCTCTGTTTTCCACCCTATGCGTTTGTAGGGTGGATCGTTCCACCAAAAATGGTGGATATTTCCACCTTTGACCAATGGTGGAGATTTCCACCCCCAACAAAATCCACCCTAAACTGTGGAAACTTCCACCCACCCTATACACTTATAGGGTGGATATTTCCATCACAAAAGCTGTAAAATTCCACCCTTCATCTGAGGTGGAAATTTCCACCTCAGCAGCATCCACTCTCAGGCTGTCTAAATTTCCACCCTTTAATAATCATTCTCTATCTCCGCTTGCAGCAGATTGCGCATCAACATGGGTTACTTGACAGGGTTCCATGTGATTTTATGAGCCGTACTGCTTCCATGCTGGCTTAAGGCAGATTGGAAGAGGATGATATGTCACTATAGATTATTACCCGATTTATCATCACTGCCTTATGCAAGAAAGAACACAATCGGTACCATTTTTGAAGTCTTTGGTATGACCCGACCTGGAATCAAACCCAGGGCTACCAGCACCAGAGCCGAAGGCGATAACCACTGAGCCACCGGTGCTCCACCCTTTAGGATGGTCCTATTTTTACCTTATTCCTTTTGCTTGAAGTGGAAATGTCCACTCTATAATTCAGACCGTTTGTTTATCGCAAAAATTCCGTGTTGCTGTATTTTTTCGTTGTATTTCTACCTCCCAATCCGCCAGGTTGCGTGAAAAGTGTTCCTTGCACAAGTGTTTTTCAACCTTCTTTGAGCCACGGAACACTTTATGTGTCAGCAGAACATGGTTTTCCATAGGGATGGTGAGCAATAGGCTTTGGCAATCAATATTTGTTTTGGTCTTGATTCTGTAAGTTCAAAGTTAGTCATTCGATATTTACATAAATTCACAATCCTTTTATTGTTTTGCATCACTGTGTTTGTTGTTTCCGATGGTGAGCCAAACGTGCAGTCAGCATCGTCAAAAACCTGAACCACCGACAAAATATGATCGTACCCTACACATGAAAAATAAGTTAGAATATTTTCCGATAGATTCGTGGTTCAAATTCTATTGCTAGGAACGCTGAACGCTAATAGAAATAGGAACTCTATCAAGCTTAATTTGCAAAAAAAATATTCCAAATTATTCATATTCGCAAGAAATCATATAACGTTGCATTAAAATTTACTTTAAATTAAAAAAAAGAATGATTACCGCAAAGCTACTGATGCTATACGTTAGTTATCTCTATTTTGTGATGTGAACAAATTTCAGATGGTGGAACAATCCACCCTTTCCTTCATTCCACCCTTGCCGCGAGAAATAACCACCCTCAATAATTTCCAACTCAGCCTATCCACCCTCGTTGTTAACAGCGTGTGTATTTCCACAGTTTAGGGTGGATTGAATACTAAACGGTGGAAATATCCACCATTCTTTTCGCTTTCCACCCTTGCCGCGAGAGATTTCCACCCATGGAAATTTCCACCCCAAGGTTTCCACCTTTTTGATTAACAGTGTACGAGCAAAGTAATCCACAATTTATTTATTTCAGGGTACTGTGTACTCACACCAAACGTCAAAGTAAAAAAATCTGCCAAGGCAATTTAATAGCCAATAATCTTATATTAGGCTTTACTATTCGAAATCATAAAATTATAGTGTGGTCAAAGCCAACATTTAGTTTATATTAAGCTTTTCCATACAAAAGCATAACATTAAATAAACCAATAAGGTGGTTAAAGCCAACACCGAGCTTATATTAGGTTTTACCATACAAAAGCATAACATTAAATAAGCCAATAAGGCGGATAAAGCCAACATCGAGATTATATTAGGTTTTACCATACAAACCTAATACATTTTTTATAACTAGTTATCTGGCAAAACCAAATATACGCCATATTTTAATAGACAAACAAAAACCTGGCTTAAATTTTATTTATAAATTTTTGTTTGCTTGTCCGCCCCAGCCTTCCAAAAGTCAACTTCTAGTGTTTTACCCTGTTAATTTTACAGCTATAAACACAAAAAGTCATTTATCTCGAAAACTTGAAAATGGCGGATATTAGGTTGTGACAAATCACGGGAGTGCTGTCTATTGGATAAAATTTGATAAAATTAAATAAAAAGCGATTGACTTTAACCAAGAACTTGTAAGCTAAATTCTTTACGCTGAGTTTGAAAGGAAATGTTAGTTTTAAATTTCAAAGTGAAATGTTAACATAAAGTTTTACTCTGGCAAAGTTAAGATGTTAAGAACTAGTTAAATGTTAATGTTAAGAACTAGTTAAAAAGCTGAAATTTTTACCAACAAGCCTTCCCGATCGTGCTTCAAGCCAAAAGGATCTCAGCATAGCAAGCCACAGTATTGTTCCTGCAAATGTTAAATCAATTTAAAAATGACTGATTTTGTTGTCTGAGTTTTCTGATCTTCTTTAGTTAGTAATACGATCTGCAACATGGGTACGATAGTAACAATGATAAAAAATTATGTTTTATTATCCGTCCATTGCAACAAGGCTAAAATAGCTGCAACATGACCAGGGCCTCAGAGAGAAATTATAACTGGCCTGGTCGGGAGAAACAACACGAAAAATGGGCCCCAAAAGTAATTTCCAACAAAAATAAAAGCAACAAATTTATATCGCCCGCCCCGTTAGCTCAGTGGTTACGCGCCCGTCTCAAGATCACGCGGCGCTGGTTCGAGTCTCGGGGTATGCGCTTGAGCAACGCATTTTTAAGAACTGCTCTCTATTCAGCGGCAACTAGTGAATGAAATAATTCTCCAGCAGCAACACTTCAACAATCGGAAACTTCACTCTGTCAATCTCGGTAACTGCTGGCCCTGCATCAAGAGCCTCTACAAGCATGCGAAACTACCAGGAATAACCTATTAAGGCTTTGTCAGTCCGAGGATAAAGATTCAAAACCAACCAACCAACTATTGCAACACGGCTAAAATAGATGCAACGGTAAACAGCAAAGGGGCATATGTTATTGAGTCATTGTCATCAGTATCGTATCGATCAAACAACAATTGCTTATAATCTCTAAGTAATCAACTGCATCGATTTTTTAAAGCTAATTTTGCTTTTTTAATTGACTCGCGATTGCGTGTCAAATAGACAGACAACAAGGTATAATTGTACCTGATTAACGATGTTGTTTTCATTATTTCAGACGCTTATATAAGTTATATTTAACCATGCCTCTTAGTATTAAATCAAGCGTGATTCAAGGCAAGTAATAAAACTAAACGTTTGTTGAAGATTCAACAAGCTTAACATCAAAGTTTTTACTGAAGAATAGTCTCCATTGGAAACATACCAAAGATTTCACCAATTTGAATTCTACATCCAATGCCTTAGTAACTTTGTGAGTCTATTTTGACCAAAGGTTATAACTATGCTCCACCAAAAACTAGATAGGATGTAGATGAGCTTTTGGTTGGTTGGTTTTTGAATCTTTATCCTTGGACTGACAAAGCGTTGATAAGTGATGCCTGGTAGTTTTGTATACTTGTAGAGACTTTTGACGCAGAGCTGGCTACTGCGATTGACAGAGTGAAGTTTTCAGATTGTTGAAACGCTTTTGCCAGGAAATAATTTGAGCAATCGTGAAATGTGTTGCTAAAGCACATACCCCGAGAGCCGAACCAGCGCCGCGTGATATTGATTTGGGCACTTAACCACAGAGCCAATCCGTCTGACTTTTGTTTTGTTTGAACACGTAGATCTAATTTCTCATATAATGATAAATCACCAACTGAGTCCAAGTTGAAGGCGTTGATTAAAAAAATTGGTTTATCGGCTAAGAATATGAGGCAATAAACTTCGACCGTCTTGTTGGGATATAACTATAAGCTCAATAGTTTTGTCTTGGGTAAATAGGCTAGTCTATATCAGTTCATGCTAGGAGTGAACAAACCAGCAAACGGAAAAGATGATTTTAGTCATTACAACAGACGAAAGAGATTACTTCAGAAAAGAACGGCACAGATACAGCGATGGATTGGAAGAAGTCTCACCATTTGTTTAATCACAATAGCATTCGATTTTGAGCCACGATAGACAGCGACATATTATTAGAATAGATCTATTTGAATAATTCTATTTGAATAAGCTTAACTGAAGATAATCTATTTAGGTGGGGGTTGCATAATACGCCGATATGTGTCTGCGGAGCGGTAGAACAAACAATGCAACACATACTCCACGAATGCCCCATCTTACGGCCCCCAAGTGGAATCATTGGTATTCGAAAACTGGACCCAACTACCGTATCATGGCTGCACGATGAGGCATTACCAACCTAAGCTACTACAAGTCAAACGAGAGAAGAAGAAGAACTGAAGATGATCTAGCTGCTAGCTGATCGAAATCGATGTTTAACTGTTTATGATTGAAATGATTCGTGTGAAAATATATTTGTTTGCATTACAAGACATGTAACCGAGTGGTTCATATCAAGCATTGTTGTGTTGACACCTGTCAGAAGAAATTTTATTTTCTTGATAGAATCGATCTAACATTGTTTGGTGCCGTGTGTCCAAGGTGAAAATGCAGAATTAGACGCAGCAAAAATACATAAATCAAAAGCTTTATTTTTCATTTTCCAAGATTTTTATAGTCTTTTTTTTGGTCATGGTAACTTGCTAAAGAGATGTTTTCAATTTTTTTCTTTTGTTATGATTGTCTTCCATACATCTGCAGAAGCATAACATTACAAACAAAATCACTAGAATGCATCCAGCTATTGCAGCTCCAGTAATCACCAATAGAGGCAGTCGTTGCGCTGTCATTTTCTAAAAAATAAAAACATTTACAACTGATGCTGTGAAAGTGGGTTTTGAAACATTAGACAAAACACAACTTAAGCTTATCAGCTAGACCTATGTTTGCTTAAAATAGTTATTGACCAAAATAGTAAGTAGGCCTAGTAGCCAAGGTTAAAATGTTTTTAACTACCGTACCGGTAGTAATATTGTGCTTTGAAAAAATGTGAATGTATGGGGCTGAAGAGATAGATAAAATGAAATGTTTTATCTTACTTCAGTGATGGTTGGTTGGTTTTGAATTTTTATCCTCGGATTGACAAAGCCTCTTATAAGTTATTTCTGATAGTTTCGCATACTTATAGAAGCTTTAGACGGAGGGCTGGTTACAGAAATTGACAGAATGAAGTTGTTCCGATTGTTGAAAATGTTGGTGCTGGAAAATTATTTCATTTAGGCCTACTAGGTGCCGCTGAATGGAGAGCAGTTCTTAAAAATGCGTTGCTCAAGCGCACATCCCGAGAGCCAAACCAGCGCTGCTTGACTTTAAGTCGAGGGCGTAACCACTGAGATAACGGGCGAACTTTAATCTATTAATAATATTTTATATTGGCGGTTTGGTGCTAATTACCTTAGAAAAATAGCACATATCTCAACAAAATAGAAACAAATAAATTGCACATGAAAATTAGAACACAAATTTTTCATTGAAACAGGCTAGCAAGGGATGCAGTCAGTGGTGGCCTTTGGGGTGGGCAAACTGGGCGACCGCCCAGGGCCCGCAAATTTGTGGGGCCGCGTTTATCCAAAATATGCGCAAATAAAATTTGTATTAAGCACTAGCAGAAAGCAGTAGAATAACATAAACTTTTCTACCATAGTTTATAGTTTGCATCCCTATTTTTTGCACCCCTTCTTTTAAAAATGCTCTGAAGCATCCCCAGAATTTGCTGGAGACCTTGACTGTAAAGAACTTCCACTAAAGTGCAGAGCTTCACAAGAATATATTCACCATTGAAAACAAAAAAACCACAGTTCTCTCTGTTCTGCAGTATCTGTATCAAAACAAACTGAATGTCGTGTACCCTAACTTGTGTTTGTTACCGAGACTATTTCTTACTGTGCCAGTTACTGTAGCTTCAGGGGATCGATCATTTTTTTAACTAAAGTTGATAAAAATTACCTTCGCTCTACAATGAGCCAAGAACGCTTGGTTGGACTAGCTATTGTTTCAATTGAGCACAACGTGGGAATAACATTGGACAATGCTTCTCTTATTAAAGAGTTTGCCGCAATAAAAGCTAGAAAGGTGCATTTTGTGTAAGTGCTTCAGACTGGTGGTGTAGGACTCGGGGGGCACTGGGTTTGGTGGTAGCCTACAACATAGCATCAGAGTGATGTGAAGATGTCACAGCATGAAATACACCTTTCTCGCTTACCATCGCTGTTTGTTGTTGTATCATGTTAATTCCTTTTTATGTTATAGGGATTTATGATTATTTGAATTTGCATTATTTAATTTGTCGATATCGGGCTGTAGGAGGCTCTCATATTACTTCTTGCCCAGGGCCCACAAAACCCTAAGGCCACCACTGGATGCAGTATACATGGTTTGTCACATTGATATATTTTTCTTTTGCAAAATTGTTCAAGTGTTGCTGACCGTTTGGTTGAAGGTTTCTAAAACAACATTTTCCGTTATACTGTAGGCATATTATTTCTATTCTAAACATTACTGCCTGGTGATTTTACAACTGCTTGTGTCACGCAGGTGAGACAGTGAAAAATATAACAAAATAGATTTGAGAAAATTCAGGGAAACTGCCTACAAGCAGGGCCGTCGAGAGGATATTTTGGGCCGGGTACGACTAAGATCCTCGGCCCCCAAATCAAGGCACTTGAAAGAAAACGCTCTATGTTTAAAGAACACGCGGTGTTTTTTTCAAATTCTCGGGTCCCTTGAAAAGATTTTGAGCCCCTGAAATTATCCTGAGCCAGGGTTCAAAAGCACTCCTTGGACCTCCCCCCGTCACCGCTACTGCCTAAAAGCTGGTAACAGTCTGATAAAAATAGTCTAAACATCTAATTTTTCCCATTTTTCACTGCTCGGAGATTGAAGATGATATAGGCTATCCCAGGGCCGTTGAGAAAATAATTTGGGCCCGGTAATAATGATATCATCGGGCCCTAAATCAAGATACTTGTAAAAATATATAGCCTATTTATACTGTAACCAGAGAATACGAGGTAATGTTACAATTTCTTTTAGGCTGTTCTATTAATTAATCTTTCTTATTAAAATCCCAAAAATGACTTGATACGACATTTTTAAATTTATTAAACATCATAACTTAACGGAAAGAAATCATGAACAAGCAAATAACTCCATCAATAACAATGTATTATCCCCAGGATTGCAAACACATGATTTCCACACAATCCCTGAACATATTTGGCCTCGATTAACCACTCCTTCATGAGTTCTTGTTTAGGTACAGATACAGCAACAAAATATATAATATATGGTGATCGAGAAATAGCTTTAAAAAGTGCGACAAAATTAAGTTAGAATTCGCATTTTGCTGAGCTTGGGAAGATGTACAATATACCATAAGAGTTTGGTAAGTTGATTGAAACTAATTTTGGAAAATGTTTAAAATTTAATCAATTCCATGCCCTAGCTACTGTATTTGTGTAGGTTCTTGGTACTGTACAAATGAAAAATGTAATCAACTATTCTAAATAATAGCTAACTGCTCTAGGCTGCTGCTGAGCTGAATCGGAGTCTGCCTCGCTTTCTGAGTTAGTCTTGTTCTGAAACGATCCCTGTTCCATATCTAGAAAGCTAAAACCTCAATTGCTAAGGTAACAGGGATCAGTAGTCAGTAGATGTAACAGAAAATATATTTCGCACTTGTTAATGCATCGTCAGTTCTGATCAATTGAGGTTTTAGCATTCTAAATAATACAACGTTTGTTATTTGAGCACAAAATTAAGTAAATTTTCAGTTGAAGTGAGATAGTATTACACTGTGTTACAACTCACCCCAACAGTAGTTGGCTGGATAAGACCACCATATGTCAAACATGTGACACTCAACTTTAAAACATCTTTATTAATTTAAGGTAGGCCTACTGCACTTAAAAGTGTAAAATAACTTTGAATCCAGTCGAATATCACTCATCTTTAACATTTGTATTTGACAAGACAAAATTTTTATTTTTTAACCCTAAAACTATCTTTTACCAACAATTTATTGCAATCTTTTATGGGTTTGTTAAAATCAGCTTCTGTGAGATCGTTGGTGCTGCATTTTTTAACAAGCTTGTCAATGCGTGGAACTTGCTGAAAGAACGTTTAAACAAAATAGTCTACACACTGAAATTTTTTAATGTCATTAGAAACGATATTGACAAATTCATATTTAACATAGGATTCAAAATACGGTAACCTTGCTTTTTTTTGCAATAGAGTGGTTACTGGTTAGTTTGGTGGTTAATTCAGTTTGCACAAAACAACATACAGTAGGCTACAAGAACTAGGTGAAAAACATAGAATGCTTTTCTATTGGTAAAGCCCTTGCAATTTCTGAAAGCTTAAACATTAGAATAACCTCTGGTCGTCGAGGAATGCTTGATTGCAAAAAAAAAATACAGTTTTTAATCTTTTCTGACAAAAAAGAATTGAAAACGATACACTGGATTTTCAGGCGTCTTGCAACCCACCGAAAAATGGTTTGTGATCTCCACGGGGGTCGCGATCTCCAGGTTGAAAACCCCTGGTTCAGACGAAAACTTTTACTTGGGACTTATTTAACCGTATTAAGACTGGGGCTGGCATAATGTGCCCGCGCCAATTTCAAACGATTGTATTTTAATGGGCATACGTGCTAATAAGCTGAAATTTCTTGACTTTTCCTAAATATTACTTGGCTAAACGTATTTAAAGTTTTGTGGCTGTACCTGATTCGGTTTGGGAGATATTCTACTGTTTTTATCATGTACCTTGAAATATTTCATTGATTTGCTCCTGAAGTGAGAGCAGATTGCGCTTGGTTGGTTTCTTTTATAAAAAGAGTGACAGATCATCGATCGTTTATTCAAAGGCACCAAGCCGCCAAGCGTAGTCGCCTAATGACCTTATCGCGCGTGTAATTGGATTAGTTGTAAAAACACTGCATGATAACAATTACAGATTGCGTCTGGCATAAATTGCATACAGTTACTTCTGTCTGTGACTGAAACAAAACTATTTATATTACGCAACGGACATAGTCTTCTTGGAATAACCTACTTCAAAGTTTGGTTACTTTGTCTATCAGTTTTTTGTCTTTAGATGTCCCTCTAATGTGAAATTGGCGAAATGAAGCAGATATCGACAGAAAAAAAAAACAAGAATATGTTGATGGAATGTATTTTGAAAATGAATTCGCATATGTATATGAAAGAATTTCGAACTAGATAAGTTGTCTAATACAAGTCAAATGCATCACTTTACAAATTGGGCAATAGTAATATAGTATATCTCTATCCTCGTACAAGCCTGATGGCAGCAAGTGCCATGCTTTCATCGATTCAATGTCATCAGCTGTTGAATCGATTTAATAATCGACAAGTCTGCGTTGAGAGAATGCTTGTAGGACACGATAGCCTGTAAGATTCTTACATCGAATCAACGTTAGACGAGTTTGATTTATCGTAAAATTGGCTACCTCCAATGATTGCACAAGTAGACATTGCTTATTGTTATGTTTCAAAAGATGAGTAGGCCTACTGTTGGAACAGTACATTGCTGTTTTAGCTTTGACTTATCATCATCATGGTTGAACCAATGTAAAATGACGTAACTCGTCGGTATAGAATGCGAAAAGTTTGTAACTTTATATTTTCGCACTACGTTTTTGTTTTGCATCTGTTTCTGCAGAAACGTGGTAAATAAACAATTCCTGATTTCGTTAATTGGATTCTTCTAAACATCGGCAAACCGCTGCAATTTATACCCAGCTTGAAAACTCGGTAAGTTTGGCATTTGTTCTACGTAGCTAGACGTTGAATCAACATAAATATGACAGATTGTACGAGCTGTGTATCAGCGTGTAGATTGAGTAACAGCGTGATTTGTTTCGTTTTTCACTCTGAAACGCATATACAGTATATAGCTAATGGAGCCTTTTTATTTGAAGCAACGTTGTAATAATGTAACAGTGGCGCATTTTTTTCTGAAGCCTCAAAGAAGTTCACCCTCAGCCGCAACGGTTACGATGTACAAACCACGCATAAGGATAAGCTGGTTTACACCAGCGCGCGAGAACAACCAGCAAAATTAATTTAGTCGGGTGTTGTGATGCCAAACGGGTGGCCTCAGCACGGGTGGCCGCTACGCATCATCGTAAACTGACTCTATTAGCTTGTATCATGCCACTAGCAAACATACAAAACAAACCGTGGTTTTGTTCAATGATTTTGATGTAACGCAGATGTTCAAGCGATATAACTCGCTCGCTGTAATACGGAATTGGATAGAATCAACGTCTTTTGCTTTCATTTGCATTTGATCGTGTTTTCAAGTTTTCAAAACCCGCTATTGTTACGCAGATCCAACGTCAAACGACGTAAAATCGACGTAAAAACGTTGCTGCGATTGAAACAAACAGAAATAAAATCGTTTTCATGTGCTTGTTCTCCATTGGCAAATCGGCCATTTTTACGTCGATTCAACGACTAAAGTCGATTCAACGACGTTGAGTCGACGTACAAATGGTCAATTTTTCTCTCTAGGTTGGTTAACGTATTTCGACAGCTCTTCTTCCTATTTGTTCTTACATCCTGTTGTTTACGTTATAATCAGGCAGTAAGTTAACGATAATGGCATGTTTATTAACCCATCATTCAGTTCTACGAATGATATTTGTAGTTGTAAAAGACAAAGATAAAAATGTTTGCTTTGAAATTACTTCGATTTTCGAAACTTAGGTGCCCATTCAACGTTGCGAATCAACAAAATAGTAAATAAAGCACAGTACGCCATAACTTTAGCCTTGTATATAAGATGTAGGCTACACGCATAGCGTACTATTTCAGCCATCATCACGCATAATCAAACGTGTTGTTTACAGTCCAGTAAAAACAAACAAAATAACTTTTACATGTGAGTCCTCACTAAAGTATTATTGAAGCAGAAACGCTATTTACTGTACAATACGCGTATTGCAAGGAGAAACACTTAGTCACATGATGATACTTTATAATGTAATTAACTGCATTGAATCCACGTTTGTTGACGATTATTTACATTCACCGGTGCTTTCCAGCTAGCCCATTTTACGCCCAATCGATGTAAATGTGAATTATTTCCAGCTTGGTGCCACGCATGCGGAAAGAATATTAGAGACTTGTCGAGAGATCAAATTTCGCTATTTCGTGTATCGTATATACACGACATGTGTATCATATAAACGACATTGATGATATCGTATAAGTCGATTTTTGATGTTTTTTTCCCACAATTTATACATTAATACACAATTTATACGGCACTGCCGATGCTGTATAAATTGTGGAAAAAATTCGGCAACAATTTTTATTCAGTAATTTTCTAGCCGACAAAACTGCGCTGTTATTTCGTCGATTCAACGATTAAATTAGCGACAGCTATTAGGTGTAAAAACATGAAGATCGGCTGACGGATATCATCAGTAACTAAGCATTGCGCATTGTCAAGCTGTAAGCAAATACAATTTATTATTCAAGTTCAATGGGACTTGATTCTAGATGGCTGGTAATGCTCAACATTGCCAGATTTCAACGTCCTCAGTTGTCGAATTTACGTAAATATAACTAATTTTGTCGGCGGACATATTCTTCCTGGAATAACCTACAGTACTTCAAAGTTTGGTTGCTTTGTCTATATCAGTTTTTCGTCTTTAGATGTACCTCTAATGTGAAATTGAGGAAATGAAGCAAATATCGACATAAATCTGCCTACATCTCAAGCAACAGTTGTTTCCGATCTTCGCATCTTTCCAACCAAACTGAAGTCAAATAAACAATTTTCACGTCTAAGCACTGTGGTCAAACGTTGAATCGATATAATAATATCGCACTTTTGCCGGCTGGATAATTGCAGAGTATATAGATTCTCGGCAGTTGATGAGCCGTTACGGTTGTTAGTGTGAGAGACAGAACGCAAAGTGTGACGCTGAGATTACAGTGACGTGAATATCTCAAGCAGAGCAAGCCTTGTTTCTTTATTATAATTTACATCTAACTTTGGCGATTTGACTGCTGTCCAATAAATCCATTACAGTTATAGATATACACATGATTCGAAGACAAGTTTGAATTTGTTGGATAGTCAGATAAATTTTCTTTCACTTGGTAAAATATCTAAGTGACAGCATGCATATCAAAGGCGTAACAATCGTTCAAAAACCGCGGGCACTTTATGGCCCCCCCCAACTCCAGGAATACCTTGAGAGCCCAGTCTTAATACGGTTAAGAAATTCTCAATTACTTGAAATTTTGAAGTAGGCCTACAGTAGGCTAATATAAAAAACCTGAAAAAAGCAAATATTAATAATCAGCCCCTTGCACTTTTTGTGTCTTTTGTCATTTTTGTGTAGTTCTTACTTCTTGCCTACAGAGTGAGCCAGCAATATCTATAACTACGGGATTAGAAACTCTGTTGAACTGTAACCACTTTTATACATCAGTAGAATCAATGTTCTTTGTGCGCTGCCGTGGTAAAGGTTCACATTAGTTGACCTCAAAAGACAATAAGCAATAAACGGACAAGAAAAAGTGTAACAATCAATTCACCTGCCGCATAGAGAAGGATTTACACTTGCTTTGTTTGTTTATTTTGTTTGCAATCAATTTGTGTAATATTTTGTTTGCTGCTACAAAAATTTCCAAAGCGACTATTGGTATTACTTTTTATGACATCCGTATTGATTTCGTACTAGGTTTGTCTGTAGGCTAAACAAGTGTATCATGATAGGACAGTACTAGTAGCCTACATTTCACTGATTGTTGAATGCTCTTCATTTACGTCTGATCTTGTTTGCAGTAGGCTACAGAAAATGCTTAAAGAACAACAGCAGGCGATTTTTGGATTCTTTGCTTTCATTCAGTTTTTTTGTCCTTTGAATTCGCGGTACCCTAGTCTACTTTCATACATCAAGTAGCCTAAGTTTTAATGTGAGTGGCCATTTCATATTGTTTTTGTGAAATCGAATTTTATACATTCTTTAGTTGATACAAACAATAGTTTATTTGTTAATCCTTCTGTGGTTGTGGTAATGACTCTACTGATGTATAGGATAGCACTGAAAAGAGTTTCCAATCTCGTAGTTTTAGATACCCTTGGGGTTGACTCAAGAAAATCAAGCCAACAATTGAACACACCTTGGGGAACTTGATATGAATTTGAAGGGTCTGAATGAACGTAAGGTCAAAGTTCCTTGTGAATTGGCATAAAGCCTTGACATCATTGAAGTACGCACGCCCGGATTTAGAAGGGGCAGAGGGTGCAGGTGCCCCGGGCCCCCCGACTTTTAAAGGGCCCCCTTACGTAGAAAAAAATGTGATTTTGTGTTATTTTTTTCTTTCAGCCTGTGAAGTTTCTGCAAAATGCTGTGCAGTGCTGGATTAATGCTATTGTAGACGTAGAGGTGGTTTTAGACGTAGCCTAGAGGCGCCGTAGGCGCGAACATTTTTTTGCACTGGGGGCCACCCAATCTAAAAGTGTCCCGCGCCCCCCATCAGCTAAATCCGGCCCTGAAAGTACGAGCAAAATCCTTTTACCAGATAGATGTGACAATTTTGAAAAAGTGATAAGGTGTTTGAATACATCCTCAAGAAGTTCACGAACGAGAAAAAGCCCATAGCATATCAACAGATTTGCTCGCTAATGTAACAATGAGGATCAAAGCAATGAGAAATAATAAAATTTATGGGCTTGCCATGAAAGAAAGTTTAGAAAAATTCAAAGTATAGGTGGCAACTGAGAGACATACAGTGTCATGTGTAATGAGGGAAGTCTTTTAATTTCGTTTCAAGCTATGCAACCTAAGTTTCTTACTCCGAAACGATTAAATTCGCAAAAACTGATATGCTTTGGTGAGTTGAAAACAAATCGGTTCAGATTAATTTTAAAATAGTTTGAAAAGGCAGGTTTTAAGCTATTTTAACCGCATATCGAAAAAGTAAGAGTTAAGGTGACTTCTCAAAATAATGTCCTACAGAAGCTCGAAAATTCTAAGTGGGGTGCCCATCCGGATACAATTCGGTCAACTGCTTAAGCACTATGCTATTGGGTTGAAGAATATTTCTGCCCAGTTTGACCTCATATTAAGTCAAAGCTATTGCTGATCACAGGCTGTCTCAAACCAACCAACATCATGTCGCTACACATTCTGGCTGAAATTGCTCCCCCAACATCAGAAGAAGCGTAATTAGCAGAGAGGAAATATCTTGTCAGGATTTGGATTTGAGACACCCACTACATGGCCAAACCCCAGGCGACTAAAGTCAAGCAAACGTTTCTTTGCTTTTGTTGCCCCATTGGGTCAAGGTCAAGACGATGTCGCCGCCGCCAATGTGCGGGTCCAACTGTGGCAGGAGGAGCTATATCGGCCAATATAGAGCTCTCTTGCACAAAAGGTCTTCCTTTCGAAAAGCGTGAACCCTGGAAGTATTGTCGATGACTCAACCGCTTAACTGGTATTGGAAGATGTAAGACGTTGATGCGACACGGGGGGTAATCCTTGGGAAGTACAAGTTGTAAATGTGGACAGGAGGAAATGAAATGATACGACATTTACTCAAACACCCTAGTCTAAATGCAAGATGCTCTGCACAGGATTTAGCCGAGTTCAATGATAGAGCAAGAGCTAGTATGATGCTTTGGGCTACGGTCGAGTGGCTCACCGTACAAGACGAAGAAGAAGCTTTACCTGTAGACAACTGCTACAAAACACTGTTTTTTGTAGAAAGTATGAAAAACGTCTTCAAAACTTTTATTCATCACACTCTTTCTTTGGCAGGTAACTGGACATTCTGTTGCTTAATTGTAGAAATTCTTGAAAAAATAAAGTAACGAATTTTTTTTATCTCGACGTAACACGTCTTATTATATTAATCACATTTGTTTCATCAAAACACATTTTTTGCACGTTTAACAAACAAGAAATATAAAATTAAGACATTACTTGAACAAGGTATAAAGCAAAGGTTATGCTAATGTTCAAAAATTCTGTTCAACACCTCAACTCACTTAAAAGCGCTTCTTTTATAATTCTGCATTATTGGAGAGCTTTTTATCAGTGTAAAAATGACGGTTAGCCTACTTGTGAAACAGTCCTAGTCTTAACTTTCCTTCGTATGCAGCGTTTTTGTCTGTTCATTATTGTCACACTAACCAGGTTGGTTGTGATGATAAGATAATATTTTAGGGATCGATAAATCGATTATTTCTTGTTTTCTTGATCAAGATGAACGATTCAAAAATATGCTTTGAGATTTTTCTACGAAGCTTTGATGATTTGACCAATGGTTCAAAGATTGCTCTCCAAGGTTCCGTTTTCCAACTAAAAAAATTTAATATAAAAAGAGTTAAGTTGCTTTGGTTATTTATATTCAACTTCATTCTTATAAAGCAGCAGATCAACGTTTAATCTAGAAATCCAGACGTTAGTCAGCAGCCAACAGTTTTGCCATGACTGTGACTACAACGAAGTATTGATTGAGCTTACAAATAAAAAAATAAAAAAATTGTTTGCAAAGGTCACAATGATTCTATCAATTTTCAATCAACTTTAGAGGAAAAAATTGAGTCAGCATATAGATTACTGATTTTTGATCCTCTATTACACAACATGTCGCTCGTCATAACATAACTTCGTTAATGCCATTAATCGTCATATGTGCTTCGCGAGCTCAGAAAATTCTTCTAAGTGTGTCACTTCGGAACTTATGAAGCATTTTGTTTCCGTAAGGAAAAGCGATGTACTAACATTGCAAATAATTTTTTAAGGGGGTTAGTAATACAGAAAAGCAATGCAACTTTGCATATTTTGAGTGTATGCTGTAGAGCAGGGGAGTCCAAACCACATTTGCAGTCCAAGTAGGCCAGTTAGTTAAACAAGGGGTTGAGTACAAGCAACAACCAAAAAAGAAACATGGTGTCCGACGTTTTTTCGTAAACAGTTGTTCGTAAACAATTGTTCGTAAAATTAATTCTTCGTAACACCATTCTTCGTACCGTAAAGCATTTCTTCGTGCATGCAATTGACCGTAATACTAATTGTTCGTAAAACAGTTACAATTCTTTACGAACATTGAATTAGGGTAGCGTATATGCTAGAGATGTGCTAGATGTGACGTGTTGTAGACGAGCAGACAGAGTGTAGAGTCCCTGATTCACAATGGCAGCGAAAAAGGAAAGCCAATACTTTTGTATGGTGGCCAGCTTTATTACAAAGATTATAGTGCACTTAAACGCACAAGGGCAAGAAACTATTTATTGGAAATTTGAGCATTTTCAAAGGAAATGTCCTGCACGAGTAACAACAGGGGCGCCAAAACAATTTTTGACTGGGGGGGGGGGCAGGATTATGAAAAAGGGCACTTTTGTTGCTGAAAGGCCAAGTTTTTTAAAACTTTTAAGATAAGATATGGCGATAATGCTCATCTATCAGCTCACTATTGAGTAATGATACAAGTGTCCGGTATACAAAGAAGGACATCATGCTATGTTAAATGATGTAACCTATACTGTGTTGCGGAATTTGTACTGTGAATATTATTTTGAGCTTTTGATTGAAAGCTTTTGATTGACAATTTCAAAAATATTTTCATTGTCGAATATCTCGAAAACTAGAGCCAATTCGAAAAAACTAAGTGCATTTTTGGAATCAGGGGCCTTGAAATACTTTAAAATGACTCTCGCCTTTATTAGTGCCAAACTTTTTTTGTTGGCCTGTGTTATAATTAGGCTAAAAGCGAATAGCAGAAATTATTATATTGCAAAATGTGCAGTAGCTTACATGACTTTAAAAGGGCACCATTGCCCCCCTGTCCCTCCATAATGCTCCCCCTGCCCCCGCTTCCGGCGCCCCTGAGTAACAACTGAAAAATTGTTCACAAACAATTGACCTATCACCTGTTGACGAACAATTTACTATACGAACAATTGATGTACATGAAGAAATGATTTACGAAGAATTGTTTTACGAAGAATTAATTTTACGAACAACTGTTTACGAACAATTTACCATAACCAAGAAACATAGATGATTCTGCGTGGCCCGCACGATATTTTTGGAAATAACTTATATTATAATATGACCAAAGATTCGGATAATTATTATCAACTTAATGGCTTATGTAATTTATGGCGAATTACATTGCTGGAAATTGGCATTTATTGTTTACTTTTTATGTTTATTACACTATTCATATAGTCTCTAGTAGGCAAGTGCATAATGGTGCACTTAACTGCTAAAGTTACTTTTGTTACATCACAATGCACATTGTTACACGAACATTTTCCACATTGGTGCGTCCACATCTACACTCCACATTCTTTTCGCACGATTGTGCTAGTGCTTCAAGAGTCATTCAGTGCAGTGGTGCGAAGTTAGTTGAGGATTGGAGGGGATAAACCAACATTTTATCAAATTTTAGACGATTTTGAACATTGGGGGGATGCATATTTTTATACACAATTTTAATGGTACCGGTAATAAGTTTATTAAACAATCACTGGGCCTAGGTAAATTAGCTGCTCATAGCATAATATACAGATAAGAAATTATAGATTTGAAAGTGCTACCAGTGCTCTTGTGAATGACTGCTGCAAGATTAGAAACAAACAAAGAAAAATTGGTACCTCCAGCGGGATTCGAACCTATGACCTTCCAATGAATACTTAGTTTTTCAAAAAAAAAAAAACAGAAGTTATACCCACTCCTTCACTAGAATCACTGCACTTAGTGCACTATAGGACAAAATCCCTGGTCAGGAGACTGAAAACAATCGAAGCTACAGAAGAACATCTGCAAATTTATGACAAAACTTACTAATATGTCTCCCCGTTTGTCAGTCCGAGGATAAAGATTCAAAACCAACCAATAACTTTCAAACATAGGTCCTATCACAAGAACTTGTTACAACCGAACATATTGCGTATTACGGTAGTGCACATTGAAAGCTCATTAGCAATGTCATTTATGCTGATGTCATTAAGAATATTTTGGTGAATGTGGCAAAGAATGCTAGCATTCAACCTTTCCTGTCCTAAAGTATTTCTCAGCCAGGTTTTTAATCTATGAAGATTGGAAAACGACCTCTCACAAGCAGCAGAGCTTACTGGGCAAACTAAGGGGATCTTAATCAGCTGGAGTATTTGAGGTTTTTCTAACTTGGACAATGCCTGGTAAGCTCTTTTAGCATCGTAGCCTACAGAGATTTTGCTCCTGTTGCCTTTCTGAATGAATCAATTTGATAACTCATCGATTGTCTATTCAGCTTTGGATAATTTTTGACCATTTCAGGAACTAAGCCGGTCTTGAGAATTGGTGCAAGTTCTTTATACTTTGCCGAATCGGAATTCAGGCTACTTTCAAATTGTTCGGTCACTTCAGAGATAACTCTGTCCATGAACTGATTGTAAAGTGTTTTATAATGCAGTTGAGTGTCTGTAGTAGCTGCCATCGAGCCTGCGCCCAATCTTTCTGGGGCTCTTCTTTGCCGTTGTGCTTGCGAAGGCGTGATAAAATTAGTAACAAATTTTTCCGGAAGTGAAACTGCAACTTTGCAATTGTTCTCAAACTCCAAATCACGACATTTCTCTAGAGTGATTTCTATAGAGTCATTAGTCTAGCGTCAAATATGTAAGATATCGGTAGCCACTTTAACAAGTCGAAATTCTGCCACTGCGAATGACTACAATGCAACCGCCAACCAATCAGAACATGTTATAAGAGGCTACCGTCCAATTGTGACCCTTCTAGCACTCATCCAGAGAGTTAATGCTTGTTTTGAACTTTATTTGGTAATTACAGAAGAAAAAGAGCAATAGCAGTGGTGGGAATCGAACCCGCGTCAATGAAATGACTACTTTCTAGCCCTAACCCCTAAGCCAACCAGCTGACAAAAAATTCATCACTTAATTTGCTTTCTATCATCTTCTTTTCGCCATTTTTTACGTCACTTAAACCGTAGCTTATGATTGGTTGGCGGTTTCATTCTAGTCAAGTTTAGTGGCAGAATTTCGACTTGTTAAAGTGGCTACCTAAGATATCTATGGTCAAATCCAAGACAATTTAGAACTGTGATCAAACATCAATAAAAGAAAAACAACAGCAATTCGAGATGCTTGCAAACATATAAATCGAAGTACAACTTCATAGCAAATAATTTTTTCTAAATTATTGGGGGAGATGCTGCCAAAATATTGGAGGGATATATCCCCCCATCCCCCCCTACTTCGGCACTACTGATTCAGTGAGTAAGCCCAGGGCCCGATTAACCATGAGGCATACGAGGCACAGGCCTCAGGCCCCCTAATTTTGGGTCTCCCAATTTTTTTACATTAGTACCGTAGGCGTAAGTAGTGAAAGTTGTTGTGCCAGTGTGTGCACAGTAGTTATTTTTGAGAAACGATTTCAAATTGTGTAACGATTGCTAATAGAATAACGATTCCGAATCGTCACGCTTTGGCGAAGTTTACTGGCTATGCTAGGCAAAAGTTAAGCACTGCTGCTCTGCATTGAAAGCGATTGCCAATAGGGGCCCCTACACTTAGCTGTGCCTCGGGGCCCCGTAAGCTTTAATCAGGCCCTGAGTAGGTGTTCCAGACAATTGTTCACCTAATCAAACGTCATATAAAAACCGTTCAGGTCTACTGAATCTTAGCGTATTACGTCATGGAATTTTTCCTAAACATGAGCAGAGATTGCACCATCGTTCGTACGACTTGTGTCAAACCTGTTTAAACCTGTTTAAACCTGTTTCAGTGTCAAACCTGTTTAAACATGAAATATTGGATCACCAGCTTTGAACACCTGTTTGAAATGCGTGACAATGTCTTTCACTATTGCGTCACAGTACTGCGATCGTGAGTTTGAGATATTGCCATCTATTCTGGTCATTCGTGAAATGGTTGCTTGAGAGTTATTCGCACATTTAACTGTTTGCTTAGTGCTTGCTAGCTGGACAAAAATTCTGTTTTTATCCAAGTAATCTGTTCTGTAGTGACAAGTTTTAGTGGTGTACGGCGTTGCATTTCATTTTCGACAGCCAGGTGGCTAATTTTACAGAAATACAATTTTGAATAGACGTTTCAAAGGAGTGTTTCTTTTTCGGTCATTACATACAGACGAACGGATTTGGGAATCTTATGTTACAATTTTCCCACGACGAGATTATGGTTTACCGCTGTGACCAGTAGGCCTAATATTTCTTGCTTTATTGAGGTAAAAAAAAAAAAATCAAAAGTTTTAATTTTTTCGTTTCGATCCAGTTGTGCTGATGAATCCTATAGGAAGAAAACCGGTTTCACAACATAAATTATATTAAAAAAATTTTGAAATACTATTGTGAGTGTTAACCTGGTCAAATGGTTTAAGGTTTAGACTTGAAAAAAAAAACTATTGATTTATTTTATTGAGGTACATCTGAAATCAGGGATTCGCGCAAAACGCATTTAGCAATAAAATATCTTCTGCATACTGAAGTGATATGAAATATTTGTCTCTAAAGAAAAAAATCAGAGGATTCATAGATTGGCAGTTTTCGTGAACCCTGTGAGATCACTATTTTCTGACAGCCATCTGAAAAACTTGCTTTAAATATTGCCAAATTTGTCACTGAAAAACAGTGCCAAACTTCACATCGAAATGTCGACGTGTAGTAAAAACTTTGTTGATTCTACTATATCAAATCAAATATGTTTCCCTTTTTTTGATTTGATAAATAACTTTCCATATTAATAAATATGTTTCCCAAGCGCATTTAAATGACCGAACTGAGACGAAACCATGCTTCACACAGGGTGTGAATGTTGTCCCCACAATTCTGCAAAAGTAGTTAAATTTTAAGCTTTTCGTGACAAGCAAATGTGATAAATAAATTTTGAAAGGTTTCAAAAGAATAAGTTTGAAGAAAAACAACAGCCTTTGAAAGTGCAAAGATTTTCTTTTCAACACATTTTGCACAAAAACAATGCTGGTAAAATCATCCCCCCCCAAAAAACAATTGGATGCTATTCAAAGCTAAAGAAATGGGAAATTGCTTTTATCTGGCAACACTGATAAACTTGTCATGTCGTCTGCTTTGGATGTCTTGCCTGGGGCTGGATCGTGTTCTCATTGTTAGAGAATTTGTCCCTAGATTGGTACTTTCATGCCTACTTAGGGACAAAGTTAGGGAAATGAGCAAATTAGGAAAATTATTGGCGTAGGTTCACTTGCAACGCTAATTGAATGTAGTGTAGTTTGTGCTTCTTCTTCGTCGTATGAGCTTTCTTCCGGACTATATGTTTGGGCATGAGGTCATCAGCCACTCGACAGTCTCATCATCCAGGGCTTTCAGTCCAAGCGTTCCATGTGGTAGTTGATGGATTGGGCAGTCATGGACGACATGGTCAACTGTCTGGTCTGTGGCACCACACTCGCATCCCGGTGAGGGAGCCAGGCCCCATCTGCACATGTCTGAACGAAAGCGACCAACGCCGGTTTGTAGGCGGTTAAGCCAGACCCACGCAAGTCTTGCGAGGGACATTCCTGGAGGGTGGGGATCGACGTCGGGTAAGAAATCACGAAGTCGGGAGGTGTTGTTTTGCCACTCCGTGTTGTGCTAAAATCTGATAAAAGCACTTAATTTAGTAGCCTACCGAAAATCTTCTTAAACTGATCCATTCACCTCAACCTCCCACATCAGTTTTTATCCAAAAATTAGGAACTGTTGTGCAGTGGCCTTTGGACTATTGAGACTAAGTTAGAATTGGAGCATTGCTAGTTATTCTTAGAAAGTTTTATGTGTGATGCGATTAAGCATTTCTGATGTTGAAATCGATATTGCTGTAACATTACCGTACTGTACACCAAGTTTTTTGCTTTGGTTTTTGCATACTGGTACTTACGGAATTTTAAAACGATTTAGGAAATTTTGTGAATTTTATGTTTGGATTTGTGAGAATACTGGGAAGGACGACTGTTGCTGTTTGATGTTTTATTAGTAGGGCCATTTTTATATGACCTTAAAAAATCGATAATATGACCTTTTTTTTTGGAAAATATGACTTTATATGACTTTATGTGAAAATCGTTTATTTTTACATACGAACAACGTCACTCACGGAACTAAAGAGTAAAACATACGCAACATAACAGTAATACACATCCATTTTTATTTTAAACCATTGTTGTAGTACAGTTTCATGTAGTGTGGAATGTTAGAGTCTTTGAAGTTACGATTTGGACGTAAAAATGGCTTTAGTAAGGAAAATGAGCGCTCCACAGACGCTGATGTGGGTTGACACTTCTGCAGTTTTGCATAAAGCGCTGGTGAAAGGTCTTGTCTTTGTAGCTCCATAATTTGTTTCACACCGTTTTTGTCCAATCGCTTCTTAATGTAATTTTTGAGCTCAAGCGGATCTTTTCCGAAATCAAGGGCATTTAAATCAGCATGGGCCTCTTTGATGGTGTACGTACAACTTTCCATTTTGAGTATTAAGTTGACCTCAATGTGTGACCTCATAAAATATAGGTCTGTGACTGTAAGTGTTATGTAGGCTAATCCTACAGTTTGCCTTCGTTCAATCAGAAATTGCCTTACATTCTTAGTGCTTAATTGCTTCACCGCTTGAATTGGTATTTTTTATTTAAAGTATACAACGGTATGACTTTATAACTCAAAAATATGACTATATAACTTAAAAAGCTGATTTATGACCTAACCAGGAAAATATGACTTTATATGACTTCATAACTTTCTTAATATACCTCATTAGGGATGCGGTTTTTGCGTTAAAATTGATTTCACGACTTACCGATGCATAGAAAAAAATATGACTTTAATGACTTTAAATGGCCCTATTTATTAGGCAAATGTTGTGGGAATTTCAAGAATCTTATTTTGTCTACAACAACCTGTTAAGCATTTAAAGTTCAATGGCAGCTTATGACAAATCTACAGGGATACTAGTAATTGGTTTGCCTGTTTTTGAAAGATTTAATTGTGAACTGCCAGAGTGTGTCTAAGTAGAACTTTTGAGTTTTAAGCACAACTGGTCTAAAACAATTTAAGAGTAATGTATGTCAACACGGAATGACAGCATTTTATTTTTTGCATGAAATAGTTATTTCATCAAAAGACCATACTTTGTGTTAGGTATTACTTTGTTTTGTTTTTCGTATCCAGGCTTACGCCCGGTCATTGAAGATGTATATTAAGTGGTAAGCGGACAGGAAGGCTAGGAAGCCAATCTTCGTGTCCACCTTCAGGCATGCCTTTAAGTGTCTTGCAAAAGACACAGCCGCGTGCTCTTAAGTGGTGTCGAACCGGCGCTCTTTATTACTATGGATGGTTAGTCTATATAGTTGGGTGTTTCATTTTTTCCACACTTTCGAAATTGAAAACGTTCGGGTTTGCGTATGATGGGATTTTGGACACTGATTTGAAAAATGTAATTTTTATTCCATTATGACGTCATTTAGATGTGGCACCGCGTGGTCAAAATTCGTGTGGGGCTAAAAATAGGGGATTTCCCGTAACTCGGTAACGGAACATGGTAGAGAGACGAAATTGGTGTCAAAATGCGCAGAAGGGCCGCTTTCCTATACCTTTTTAAGAGACTTCATTGCCGTATCTTCCCCGCAAAGCGAATTATATCGAAAAAACGATATTTTGCATAGCCTACACAAGGTGTTGCTATAAGTTCAATTTTTTTCGTCAGTGGAGCTGTTGCTACAAGTTTGCCTTGCATTACTGCTACAAAGCTAAGAAAAGGAAAAATAATGAAAGTTGAGAGTGAGACCCATTTGGCTAACTTGGAAAGTTCTGATAAAGACAAAACTGATCAAACTTTTTTGCTAAAACCGATCACATGTGGGAGTCAGTTCGCAAGACTCTGAAAGTGAGTAGTGAAAGTTGCATACTCACAGACCACCGAATGACAAGCATCCGTCAGCAATCCGACCAACTCTTGTGCTGTGGAGGTGCTGAAATCACTGCTTCACCATCGACGATGCTCCGTCAACGTAAAAAAGTACGCATGATGACATTGCAGAAAGTTGAAGTGCAGAATGTTTTCCTTTGCCAGTTAATTGATGAGAAGCGTGGCAAGGCGGAAGCATTGATCGCAGTCAAATTTTTTTCCTCCGGTACATCTGTCACAAGTGAAATTTTGTACAATGCCATCACACAAGATGCTTGCGAAAGTATTTTGCCTAATATTTATTCAGTAATGGCAGACACGACGGCGGTCAATACTGGTAAAAAGTCAGGGGTTAACAAACGTTTAGAATACAGTAAAATCTTCAGAAGGTCAATTAAAAAATGCACAAACAAATCGAATGGTTTGCTGAACAGAAGGAAGTTACCAAAGGACAAAACGACGATTTTAGAAGCGATCAAATGTGCATGCTGGTGTTGGCTTGTTCTACATTTATGGATGTACCACACAATTTGAAGCATCTTTTGATTTATAAACAAGAAACCATATGTAACTCATATTGCAACATGCGTCATGTGCGCCCATGATGTACCTCCATCTTTCTGGAGGTCGATTGATAACAGTAATCGTTCCACTGAGCGACAAATCGGAAAGCTCAAAAATGTTATAGGAGAACGAATTAGTGATGAAAGCAACCGACGTGCCGATTTGCGACTTCGTGCATTTTTGTGCAACAAGGAATGATAGTGCTTATTATAGTACCGGTAGCGTTGTTTGCTGTTAAAGAGTGATGTTGTTATTAGAACGATCAGTTAATACAGGCAATAGAATGAGAGAAATGTGAACGTCCAGAAATGTAAGCCGGTTTTGCAAAACATGGTTCAGATATACAGTACTGCAAGATTAACTGTAGACATCATTAGCAAGTTTAACAGTATTGATTTCGTACCAGTATCAATTTATCTCTGCAAATTCTCAGCTTGCATTACGAATACAATTGCTAAGTTTGCAACAGAACAATTACCTCGACACCGTTAAAGAAGTATTACAAAAAATAACTTATTTAGGAGCAAAACAAGTACCGTGCATCATAAGTTGTAAAAAAACGTTTTTTTTGATATAATTTGTTTTGCGGCGAAGATACGGCAATGAAGTCTCTTAAGAAGGAATAGGAAAGCTGCCCTTGTTTCGTCTTCGTCGGAACTTTCCAAGTTATCCAAATGGGTCTCACTCTCAGCTTTCATTATTTTTCCTTTTCTTAGCTTTGTAGCAGTAATGCAAGGTAAATTTGTAGCAACAGCTCTACTGACCGAAAAAATTAAACTTATAGCAACACCTTGTGTATGCGAAATATCGTTTTTTTCGATATAATTCGCTTTGCGGGGAAGATACGGCAATGAAGTCTCTTAGAAAGGTATAGGAAAGCGGCCCTTCTGCGCATTTTGACACCAATTTTGTCTCTCTACCATGTTCCGTTACCGAGTTACGGGAAATCCCCTATTTTTAGCCCCACACGAATTTCGACCACGCGGTGCCACATCTAAGTGACGTCATAATGGAATAAAAATTACATTTTTCAAATCAGTGTCAAAAATCCCATCATACGCAAACCCAAACGTTTTTAATTTCGAAAGTGTGGAAAAAATGAAACACCCTACATACCGGTAGTCTACTTGATGACTTTTTGAAACAGGTCTGGTTTTTTATGGTTTTGATGAAGAAAGGTGCCAGACTACTTTTCTAAATCTTAGCATCGTAAATTTTTTCAAATTGAAACTAATCAAGTTCAAATATTTCAGATTAAATTTAATTTCTAGTGGTCTCCAATAAAGTTTGCATGACATAATTTATTTAATTTTCAGTAAAATGATGACTGGATTTTTGTAATGTATATACATATGTTATAACATGTTGAATGCAGTGAATTCTTGGATGCTGTTTTTCTCAGTATTGAACTTTTCCCTGACAACTGCACAAAAATATTCTCGTTTTCAATTAAGTGAGTTTCGAGTTGGAGGTGTAGTGTCTAATTATGAAGCTGCAGAGACAGAATGCTCTAAGGACAAAGCAGTAATCGCTTCATTAAAGACTAAAGAGGTGACAGTTGAAGTGAGAAAATTTATTGCAGCAGAAATTAAAAATGGATTAGCCAGTGAGTATTGACAAGGTTTTTACTTTTTTTGCATTTGGTTTTCATTAGCCTATTCAGTCTTCATTTGAGCTTTATATACATATTGTGCTATAGCAATTAACCAAGGGTTTATTGGTTTACTCTTTTAGTCTAGTAATCCAAGGTATGTCAAACAGACCATCTTCATTAGGTTGATGAATACTTGACTAGTAGTGATACAATCACCATTGATGTAGATTTAAGGTGGGTGTGTTTGACACTTCCACTCAAAATATTGTGCCAATGTTTTGTGTGTGTAAGCTGTATAGTGTATAATAGGGTGTGACAGCCGCCCCATGATTTTTAAAACTTGGTTTCACAGAGCCTACCTTTTTTTTGGTGGTGAGGTTATACCTGTATAAGATTCCTGTAAAGTTTCAAAAAAATTGGTCAAGGTTTAAAGGTGGCCCGTGGCCACTAAAGTTTTTGGGGGTGCGCGATGCATTTTTAGGGGCGTTTTTGCTATATCTCAGCTCGTAGACATGATAGAAGGTCATGCTATAGCTCAATCGATGCAGTATAGGCAAGTTTATATCAAACTTGTGAACAAATGTTTAGTCTAAAATGTTTAGTTTTTGAGTTATTTGAGAAAAACCTGTTTTTTGCATATTTGTGAGAAAAATGTTCTTAGCACCTTTTCTTCTTCGGTTAAAACACATGGAAAATCAATGAAATGATGAACTCACATGTTTAGTTAATGTTAAACAAAATCACAAAATACATTTGAGAGCAAGGAACAGCGATGATAAAAATCACAATGTAAGAAACCAACACCGAGATGGATGTATGTATTGTTTACGCTGATTGGGCATAGAATTTCTGCTGTTCTCAACTACTTGAAGAATATTTTGAAATGAAACTTCTGTCTTAGTAGTGTCTATAAAGTCTTGGCACAGTTTGACACCCCTTTCTGCTGCATCATTAACAACACAAAGATTTGAAACCTGTTTCTTTGCTTCACAGTAGCTGCCGTTCTGGCACCAATCGACAACACCAACACTTAAAAAGGTCGTGTCAATCCTCAAGATTCTGAAGAAGCTCCAAGAATCTTCTCCAACAAAGGAGCTCAAGTCATCTGTTGGTTTTGTAGCAACGGAAGGAAAGGAGGGTTTGCCAAAATCAATTGCTTCTCTTTTCAAAGAATGTCCAGGATCTTCGAAGCTTGTCAGCTTTTGAACAATTTTCTGCTTTGTCCCGTCAGACACACTGCTATCGAAAAGGGTAAGGGGGATAACTTCTTCATTAAGATATCACATGTGCCCCTTTAGAGCTTTAAGAGCTGCTTTGGCCATACTGCTTTCGATTTATTCATACTCGTTGACGTTGATAAGTTCTAGGTACGTTGCAAGGAGCAGAAGTTGACACAAAAGTGGTTAGCCACCATGGCACATAGGAATATACAACAAGCTGAACAAATTTTTGGATTTTCTTTAGCTGTTGCTTTGAACATATAAAACCTGCAGGAAGATCTCTAATAACTTTAGTGAGAAGAACGATCTTGATGCAGTATAAAATCTTGGCCATCCATCTGGCGTGGTGACAAGCACCCGGATGTACAAAAACCTCCAAAGGTCTCAGCTCCCTCACCAAGATGCAAAAGCACTAGTTTGACTAGCTCCTCATAATCATCCATCACAAATCCCTGTGCTAGGGCATCATAGCAGATCTTCACAATCATCCCCTTCTTGATCCTCATATCTGCTGGCCATCGCTCTGATGGTAAGATGGACTCGCCTAGTCAAGCCTGAAGACAACATCCAGTTTGGGACACTTCTATCAAAGCTCAAAATAAAAGACATCAGTGAAGTCCTCCAATTAGGCAGACTGAGATGGCTTGGTCTCGTTGAGCGCAGCTCAAGCTGGACCTCACAGGTCAGATGTGTTAACATCGCAGCACAGCGGGGTCAAGGTAGACCAAAACTTTTTTGGGAAGAACTTGTAAAACATGACCTTGTAGCCCTGAACATGAACTCTGTCAACCCAATAAATGAGGTGTGGAGGGGAAGACTTCGTTCTCGACAGACAGGCCACACCCTCGACATGAGGATTAATTCATGGCCTGTATAATCAAAATTGGTTGATGATGATGATCTTTAAACTGTGACATAGCATGTAATATAAATTAGCCCTTACCACCACAAAAATTGCCCTAACAGTAAACACAATGTTAGTGTTTAGTTTCTATGCTTCTAACAAAACAAAACATAAGGTAACTTAGGTTTAAACTTTGAAGAGTTACATCTTCTGTACTTCTCCAGGTGTTCCTAAGAAGAAAAAAAAAGTGAAAATGATAAAATATTCAATTCATATGTAACAATTTTTCACAAAATTTGTGCAAAAAACAGGTTTTTCTCAAATAACTCAAAAACTAAACATTTTAGGCAAATAGTTTCTTCACAAGTCTAATACAAATTTGCTTATTCTGCATCGATTGAGCTATAGAACGACCTTTTATCATGTCTAGGAGCCGAGATATAGCAAAAGCACCCCTAAAAATACATCGCGCACCCCCCAAAAACTTTAGTGGCCACGGGCCACCTCTAAACCTTGACCAATTTTTTTGAAACTTTACAGGAATCTTATACAGGTAAAACCTCACCACCAAAAAAAAGGTAGGCAAATTCTAAAAAGGTCAGGGCGGCTGTCACACCCTAGTGTATAACTGTATATATATAATTGTGATTGTGTGTTAATGTAATCATGTGTGAGTGATACGAGGTTCATATAAATTTTGAAGTGGTAATTTTTACACACTGATCGACATGGTTGGGATTAAACAGCATTGTTTTGTGTTAGAGTTTTGTTCTTTGGCCAGGACTAAAATTTTCTAAATCAAGAGTTTTTGTCTTAAACCACTGTAAATTTACTTGCTGTCGTTCTTTTTATGAGAGTGAGGGTTAAGGTACTATATAGCCAACCAATTTTTATGATACCAACAAGTTGTTGTTTATATTTGTTACTTTTTTTGAATGTCTTGATGATTGTGAAACCTGTGTAGAGGTTGTTGGTAAATGTAGTGGTTCGTAATTATTCAATGTTATAAAAAGCAAAAAGATGAAGCAAATTAGCCACTCATGAATAACTAAAGCTAATAATGGAACCAGAGAAATACCGTACTAAGTACAAGTGGTAAAATAGTATTAAGAATAATATATTGGTTGTATTTGAATAAAAATAATAGCCTAATTTGTCATCTGCCAACAGCAGCATGATTATCTGATGGCCTACTAGTGTTCGTGATATACACATATGTTATTCTCTACTTTGATGTAACCACTCTTATGTTTCTCATCAGTCGAGTGTAGCAAAAATTGACAGCGATAGACACGTGTTTTGCCCATGAAGCTGGGCTCATCAGTATCGCACCACTAATTCATGCCACATAGTTTTCAACCGCTGCTTTTGTTCGCTGCTTTTGGTTGAGAACTATGTGGTATGAATTAGTGGTGCGATACTGATGAGCCCAGCCTCATTGGCAAAACACGTGTCTATTGCTGTCAACCCTTGCTAATTGCTATACTCGACTGTTGAGAAACACATGTTTATGAAAAAGTCTTGATGGCTAGTGTGGAGGCTACACCAGTGTGGTTAGCGAAACACAATGCTCGCTGTTCTATAGTGAGTACTGAGTAGTCAGGTAGTGCTGACGCCAGGAAGATCGCTCCTTCTCAACAATAACCACTCTTGTTACACTTATACTCACTTGATTTAAAGACAATAAATACTGCTTGTTGAGATATGCATGTTCAAAAAGCATTGTAGTTTTGCAATTTTAATCTTTCTATTGGTGTCAATGTGTGATTTTTGTTCTATTTCCTGTTGGTATGTCATTCTTCTTGCCTGTGATATAGCGGTCAATTTTTACTGCCAATGCATTGCAGTCATTAGACCAGGGGTTCTCAACCTTTTCTGAGTCATGCCCCCCCAGACTGTGGCTCTAAATGACCGTGGCCCCCTTAAGTGAAATAAAAATGTAATTGAAGCGTTTAGAACGAAAAGTGACGAAGTCACATTTTCACTCGAATTGAGTTAAGTACAAAAACGTATTGTTTTCATTGTCCTTTGTCACCAGACACAAAAATATTTTGGTATGAAGTTTGCTAGGTCATCATTTTCGAATACAGGTTTTGAGCGGAAAGGTCATTTTTTCTTCTAAAAGTAACTAAGTCAGTTCTGACCAATAGCGTCGAGTCATTTAACCACGTGACATGATTTTTATATTGCTTTTTGATCGGGTTCCATTTTAGAGGACATAAACCAAAGTTGCCAGATGGCTTTTTTTAGGCCAAATTCCAAAAATCTGGCCTTTTTAAATTGCAGTTGGCTTAAAAAAATTGATGCAAACAAGGCCAGAAAATCTGGCCTTATTTGGCCCTTTTTATGGCTGCAAATTTTGACTGGTTAAAGAACCAATTTTATCAGAAACAGTTTTATTTTAATCATTTTTTTGAAAGGTTAAGGTATAGCCTATTCCCAAGTATTGAAAATGAGTAAGTATACAGTAAGTAAGGCATACTGATGATAAATTAAAGTGATAATGGTTTCTAGTTTTTCTGCTACTACAGTAATTTTTTATTAAACAGATTATGCAAACGAGAGAGAGAAACCTTTTATTTTGTCTGCTGAGAAAAAGAGTATACGGTACAAATATATTGTACCAAACGAACCGGTCATTATGCTTTGACAGTTAAATTATTTTTTGTTATGCTTGATCGTTAAATGGCATTTACAAAAAAATATTTTAATTAAGTTGTTAGCGTTTATTTAGCCTTAATAGAAGTAAATAAAAAATTTGGCCTTTTTTGGCCTTATTTTATAATGAATTTGGCCTTACTATAGCTTGAGTATCTGGTAACCCTGATATAAAGTCATTAGCTGGTTACCGGTTATTCAGACTGGGACACTGCCTCTGGTTTAGATAGGGTAGGTGAAGGATTGGGATCATTGGTAGTGTTAAAAACGGTAGTGTTTTTATCAGCTTTTAATTGTAGATATTTTGCAAATATGTGATCAAATACCGGTAGTATTTATAGGCCTACTGCTTTCGAATCAAATTCAGCAGTCCACAGGTCCAGTTTGCAAGAAGTTTAGCAGTGCAGACTTCAATATTCATGGGACATGATTACTGATTAGGCTATTCGATGGAGTGTTGGTGCCAGCAGATAACGAAATGAAGTACACTTAACCGAAGATTAAGTAGCCTATTAGATTGGACTATTATTTTTAGAACTTATTCTGTAAAGGTCCTAGCCTATCTATCAGTCTTCTTTACTTCTATACTACACTACTAATGAAGGGAAGAAGGTTTTGAGAGTGTACCCAATTATTATTATGTAGGCTAGTCTAGTAGGCCTAACCCAATTATTATTCTACTGTACATTGCCAATGAAGGTGGAGAAGTCTCTGTACTTTACCTGTACTTCAGTGGTCATGTAGGTCACGCAGTAAATCTTGGAAGGCACAAAACAATACAAATGTTTGCTAACTTGCTTGTACAAGATAATAAAGTTTTTCAGATGACCAGGCAATTTTAGGAGTAGGGTGTCAAAAACTGCTGATAACTAAAAAAATATACCACATAAAAATGTCATTTTATTACTAAAACAAAAATGAATAATTTTTAGGAAAAGTCATAAAACTTCAGCTAATTTGAGCCAGTAACTTTTATGTAATCGATGAAAGTTTTAAGTATGGACGGAACCCATCCACCCGTTAGTCCGAATAGGGTTAAACAATGATATTGTTCAAGGGCAGTGCTATTTGCTTATTCGCTAAATTTTGTATAGTCGCTCTTTGCAAAAGTGCTTAAGTCCATCATTTGTGTCTAAAAGTGCCTAAGTGCCAATTTTGAAGAAAAGTGCATAAGTCCAAAAAAGAATATGATCAATATTTTTTGACAAGTTCAACTAAAAAATCAATTAATAGTGCAATCAGAACTAGGTTGGGGTTGTAGACACTGACATATGGTAAAAAGAAAAAAATCTTTTAAATCTTGATTTTACAATGCAATTGAAAACTGTATATGTCAATATCTCCTTAGTAGTATTTTGTGACTTAATCACTTTTCGTTCTAAACGCTTCAATTGTTTAAAGAACAACAAACGAAACAAAAATATCACAAACCCACGCCAATGCTTTCTTTTTCGTAATAGACTAGGCCAATAACTCAATCGTATCCTTGATTGTTACGTTACAATCACAAAAGATGATGCAACATGCAGTGAGATAGAACATAAGATGAAAAAACATGCGTCTAGCTAGCTTTACGATACTAACACCTACATGAGTGCTTTTTGTGTCACAATTCCACGTTTCTGTCAATTAATCATTTTATAATTCATTAATGAAAGTTTTTATCGTGGCCCCCCTGAGAACGCTCTGTGGCCCCCTTAGGGGGCCGAGGACCACGGTTGAGAACCCCTGCATTAGACTGTGTTGCTATCAAGAACAGTCAGTGGAAATGCGGGTTGCGGGATGGCGATACTACTTTTTCAGAGAAGGGTGCATTAAATAATATAGGTGCTCGGTGTTCTTTTCAGCATAAATGCTATTCTTGACTTGCTCAATATTAAATTAATATTTGTTTTCTAAATCAATCCATGCTTTCTAAACAACAAAATTTCAAAATAGCTTACAGCTTTAATTTATCAACTTACCGTAGCAATAGTGTTGAGTATTTTTACCTGTTCAAAGCAGTTAGGCAGCAGTATAAAGAAAGATAAATCCATCAAATAAGCTACTGTTGTGAATTGTGCAACATCATTAGTTTATCTAAGGCAGAGATTCTTAACGTGGGGTTTTCAAACCCCCAGAGGTTTGCATGGAAATTTCTAGGAATACTTGGATGGCAGTTAAGTTGTCATGTGTTGCAATTGTCTAACATCCAAAACTAGAGAAAAGGGGGTCTGCTACTATTCGGCGAGTTTCCTATTCGGCGACAGCCTTTTTCGGCGAGTTCCCTATTCGGCGATTTTTTGAAAATCCAACGACGCCTTCTGTAAATTCAAAGATTGAATATTATTTAATATTCAGACATTGAATCAATGTAAATATGAACGGTTAGGCTAATTGGCTTCTTTGAACAAATCGAATGGCTTTTGTAAATGTTTCTCAGGTACAACTTATAGCCTACCTGGTCAGCAAAAGTTCCCTTTTGTACATGATTTCAACGTCTGGCGACGTTAAAACGATGTAATTGCCTTTACATTACATTCAAAAGTTTTGTTGACATCAAAAATTCTTTGAATGTTTTGAGTTACAGCATCGTTTTGTGAAAAAGGTTTTTTGATGTAAAATATGAATTATATAGGCTGCTTTATATATTTGAAATATCTTATAAAATCAACAAATAGCTTATTTAAAAAAATGAATGACATGTCGAATGACATAAACATGACGCAAAGAAGGTGGATGACTTAGGATACATGTCAATTTTATGTGAGCAAGCATTTTAATTTAATAGTTCAAACATTTTTTGTCGTCGCCAAATAGGGAACTTGCCGAATCGGACTCGCCGAAACGTAGGGGTGCTGAATCGGACTCGCCTATTCCGGAGAAAAGGGTGCTGATTGAAAATAGTGCCTACATTTAACTAAATTTTCGTTATTGTGATGCAACAATGCGAAATACACGGGTTTACCAGAAAGCTTACATTTGAGTGTGCGACAATGCGTGTGTAATGATTTGCCGGCTGATTCCTCTTCATGGTGCAATTCTTGTGCAGTTCACTCTTGGATTTTCGTAGTAAAGGACGTGAATAGAAGTACTGTTCTGTGACGTTCTGATGTATCACACGTGTAAGGGCGTAAGGTTGCTTCACAGACAGTGTGCTGAAACCATTGCAAAAAAATCATAGTTAAGTGTAGAGCTATGGCAATAACATCAACTTACCATTGAGATTTAATTTAGTTACAGCAGGTATAAGAAATTCAGGTAACTAAGATTTTTTGTAGGAAGACTAACTAACTATTAACAATTTTAAATATAGGCTACAAATAGGAGAGAGAACAGAACCCTGCTGTGAAGGTGGGTGTACACCAAGGTTCTGTCCTCTCTCCTCTAATTTTTGCTATTGCGATTGATGTGATTACCGAATGTGTACGAGAAGATTCATTGATGGAGATACTATACGCGCATGATTTGGTTTTGTTGAGTGACACAATAAAAGACCTGAGAGAGAAGTTTGAGAAGTGGAAGGAGTCGCTTCAATGCAAAGGTATGCGTGTCAACATCAAAAAGACAAAGGTCTTAATAAGTGGTACGGAAGGGGAAATCACAATGAGAAAAATTTACCCTTGTGGCGTACATACGTGGAATAAGAGTGATGGGAAATTATGTTATGTGTACGAAATGTAGAAAGTGGGTACAGGGAAGATGTGCAAAGATGAAGAGAGTGACATGCAGATCCGCAGATGGTTTTGAATGTAAAAGATGCAAGAAGATTGAAGAAGGAATGGTTGGCCCTGTTGAAAAGCTGAATGACAAAGTTGAATCAGTGAATGCCTTTTGATATCTAGCAGATAGATTGAATGCCAAAGTGGTTGTGAAGCGGCAGTGACTGTGAGAGTAAGGTTTCGTTGGGTGAAATTCAGAGAGTGTCGAGAGTGATTATGTGGTAGAAGATTTCCGTTGAAAATGAGAGGAAGAATTTATACTAGTTGTGTGAGATCTGCCATGCTGTATGAAAGTAAGACATGGTGCTTACGGGAAAACGAATTGGCGATTTTAAGAAGAACTGAGAGAGCGATGGTGAGAGCAATGTGTGGTGTGAAGCTGATGGACAAAAGGAATACTGAAGAACTTATGAACTTGCTTGGGTTGAATCAGAATGTTAATAAGTTAGCGAAAGCTAATGAAGTGAGGTTGTTTGGGCATGTTTTGAGAAGGGATGAAGATGATGTTTTGAGAAAAGCGCTGGAGTTGCAAGTGGATGGTCGCAGAAAACAAGGAAGACCCAAGAAAACGTGGAAAAGGCAAGTTGAGGAGGAAAGCAGTAAGGTGGGCTTGACAAGAGAAGACGCGTTAGACAAATCGATGTGGAGGCAAGGTGTAAAGGCGATTGCCGCACCTGGAGGTGAATCCGGTCACTCTCGGTAACGGGGATATCACCGGATTTAAACTGGACTACCACTACTACCTACTACATTATTGTATACAAATTAAACTTTAATTTCCTTCAAATAGTTATGCCCTCATCAGCAAAAAAAAGATAGTATTATGAAAAACTACAGTCAGTATGGATTCACTGCACCGTTGAAAAACAAGGTTATGAATTTCTGCGGTGTGTTATATGTTGCAAGGTTTTATCTATGGAGTGCATTAAGCCTTCTTTTCTCAAACACCTTCTACACAGTTGTCACCCAAATCTTAAGAAATAAGAGTGACTGTTTTCTTCAAGCAAAGAGAAGATGGATTAAAGCAAGCACACCTTGATCGTTCGGGGCATTTTAGTCAACAAAATGAAGTCGGGTTGCGTGCATCATACATGATAGCACTGAGAATTGCTAAAAAAAAAGAATAGATCTTACAACATTGCAGAGAAATTAATCGTCCCTTGCTGCAAAGATGTAATTCGCTGCGTTGTTGAATGTGATGCTGAGAAGAAGGTTACATTAATACCCCTTTCAAAAGATACTGATCATCAACGAATGGTAGATATGTCTGATGATGTCAAACAACAAGTGATTGCGGAATTAAAGGAGGCACCTTTAGGAAAATTTTCAATCCAGCTTGGTGAGTCAACTGATGTGGATGCTTGTGCGCAACTCGAGTTGTTTGCTCGATACATCAGTGGTGGAGATTTCAAGAAAAATTTCTTGTTCTATCATACCATAGATTTGACAACAATAGGTGAAGACATTTTCAATATAAGGTCTCAAATTTATTTTTGAGAGAGAGAAGGGGTGTCATGGAATAACGTATGTGGGTGCACAACTGATGGAGTTCCATCAATGCTTGGCCGTCGATCAGGGTTTCGAGAACAAGTGGTAGAGAAAAAGTCGAAAAAAAAGCATCTTTATTGTATGCTTCATAGATATGCTCTGGCATGTAAAACTCTACTATCCGAGTTATGATTAGTACTCGATGATGTTGTGCATTTGATAAATACCATCAAATCAAATTCCAGGGGAATGTGATAAGAAGAGTAAAATCACTAAAAAAGAAGCTTTCTGAAGTCTTCAGACGTGATAACAAGACAAAGTCAGTTGAATTCATTCAGAAACTTAGACAGCCGATAGCTTCAGCAGAGTCTGGCCTATCTCTCTGATATATTATCATGGCTCAACATATTGAACTTGTTTCTCCAGGGGCGTTTTCATGCAGTGATTGATTTCATGGACAAACTAAGGTCATACATCATGAAAGTCGATCTCTGGGAAAACAAGATCAAAGATGGATATTTGAGCATGCGTGAAAACCTTGATGAGACACTTAATAGAAACAAAATCACTGAAAATCTAAATGTTACATAACTTGTCCAAGCACACCTAGTTTCTCTGAGAATGGAGTTGCAGTCTTACTTCCCCGAATTGAGTACAGTATAATCAAAATTGATTAGAAAAAAAACGTTCATCGTGAATGTGCGATCTCTTCCAGATAGCATTCAAGGAAGAATTCTTTGAGTCGACTTTGTTGCAAAAGATGTATTTGAAAGGCTCACCCTGACCGAATTTTCGACGAAGATGAGTTTATCTGATGTTGTTTTGAACTCTTTGCTGATATTCCCCAATACTTACCTCTGTGAGCAAGGATTTTCAACGCTGTTAAACATAAAAGCAAACTTCGATCACGGGCTAATGTGGAACATGACTTGCGTTTGTACCTTTTTAATACCACTCCTAGAATTGAGAAACTTGTTTACAACAAACATGTAGAGCCTTCGCACTAAAGTTCAGGATAAAGTGTTTGAAGTAAATATTTCTTTTAATATCACTTTCCATACCATTAAAATTTGTTAGTTACTAACTGTTAGTTAATATTCTTACTACTTAATAATGAAGTCTTAATTTAAACAAGGGACCTTTAATTTGGTGTTAGCTTATTGTGGGTTCTGGTTAGTTGTTTTACTACTCAGGGGGTACTAAACCAGAAAAAGGTTAAGAACCCCTGACCTAAGGGTAGCCGTGGATGACTGGACGTCAAGGTAGCATTACTGGATGAGTCAAGTAATGAGGGTTATATGTTTAAACTTGCACTATGATGATAGACTATGGGTCAATGACGCAAGAGTCTACACATAGCAATGGTAGCTGTTGACTATTGTGCAATCAAATGTGATTTTCCGATTGTCTTAAACATTTCTCTTATCATTAATGATACCACGCACACTTTAATTGAATGTCTATGCACTGTTTTATCATATTTATTTTTTTAGTCATCGTATAATTTTTTGCTTTTACATGTAAGAAATATACGGTATTATATTTGTACTAATGATTTTTGGTTTTATTTTCAGAACCTTATGCATTTTACATTGGCTTGAAACGGATCGCACCACACAATAAATCTTCATCATTTCAATGGATTGACGATAAAACTTTATTGTCTCTCAGTTATTCAAATTGGCAAAATACTTTTCCAAACAATGATAATGCTGATTGTGTATTAATGGGCTCCATAACAGTTGACGATCCTTTGTTAAAATGGAGAGACTTACCATGCGTTTCTGAAGCAAGGTTTCTATGTGAACGTGTTCCTGGTGAGATTTGAAGAGTTGAAAATGTTGATAGTTTTATTAACAAGTCAAAAGAAATGCTCATTAGTTTTGTGACACACAGCTGTCATTTTCTGTACTAACGTTAATCAGTTTAAAAGGAATAGACTAATAATAATCATTCATAACAACTGCCTGACTAGACTACATATTAGAAGCGTACCATGAAGGAATAGCACAAAAGCATCTGTCATCTGTTCCTATTAAACTGAATAAAACTTACTGCACCAGTGTCGTTTTAATTTTGCTTCAATAACCATAAGACATTTAAATAATGTTGCACTTGCAACAGCAAATAATTTAAAAATGGAATCAAGAGTGCAATAATATCAGTAGGCTAAACTTTTTCAGAAAACATAAGAATAACCCCAGATGGATCATTTCATCGTTTCAAGGCTGCTGAATATTTTTTTGGTCCGACTGTTGAAAGCTATGCTGACGCTGAGGCGGACTGTGTCTCAAAAGCTGGAAATTTGGCAATTCTTTCTGAGAGGGAAACATATGATTTTGTAGTGAAAGAAATTGAACACTTAAACTTGGATGGTATGGGTATTTTTTATCGCGTGTGGTCTGATTCTTAATCGTTCCAAATCGTTGAATCGTTCACTGCCTCCTAATTGTTCCATGTAAATTCATTTGATTTATTTGTATTTGCATCAGACTCAAGATGGTCCATATTACAATCACACCTAAAATGTAAAAACAGAGCAAATACTCAACTTCGAAGAGCTGTGTCATAATGTACCATATCAGTTACAAAGATTAATAGTAACAGTCCGTTCGCATTAGTTCATAAATCTATTGGTCGAAAGATAAAATAATTTTTTACGAATAGGCCTAACAGCTTGAAAAGTTGTGGTATTGTTATTAACTAAAGCAGAGGTGATGCTGCATTGTCTCTGCAGATGAAACAACATTCTGTAACAATTATTGTATCCAACGCGCAAGCGATTACTGCTAAATAATAAAAATAGTTACATCATGGTTGACAGGCATTTGAAGGCATACAACACTTACAACAGGAACGAAACAACACAGTTTAACCGTTAATTGAACATTTAGAAAATCTTTCTTAATTAGCATAGCCTATTGCCAGAACAATATAATTACCGTATTTGTCGTTTCACGTCTTCATCGTTAGATAGCACGTCGTTAGTTATTATTCCTAAATGTTTCACAGAGGTCTCAAAGCAAATTCGTTTTTCAATTAAATATATGATCGGATTGAAGTCGAGTTTCAACATCTTGGATTTAAATAAAACACCAACAGTTTTATTGCAATTAAATATAATGTTGTTAGAAAGGGAATATTTGTGACAAACATTAATGAATTTACGGAGATCTTTAACACTTGATGTAAAACAACACAAATCATCAGCATGCATTAAATGATTAAGACAAGAATTGCTAATACAACAGCCAACAGAAAGACTGTTTAATTCGAATAAATCATTCATGTACATTTGTACAATGTAAAAAAAGTAGGGCTTAATATATTTCTCCTTTGCAACTTAGTAGACCACTATAATGCAATGATGAATGAACTGTTTCTTTTCTTGATATTATGACTAATTGACTATGAAGGCCAAGCCCAAGTCACGTTTTCACTACCAACTCTTTTGGCCACCAACGAATGACTGATGTTCGGCAAAGAAAGCATCATTACACACTATCAGTACAGTAACTCTTTTTTTTAGTTGCCCCATTTTCTTATTACATTGGATTGCGAAGAATTTCGCCGAAGAATGCGAGTGATTCCTTCAGATGGGCGAGTGGTGCATCTCTCGCAAATGGTTTTTCGAAGTGGCATGTAGGTGAACCGACAAACAGGGAAGGAAATGAAAACTGTGTTACTCTGGGCTGGCTGGAAATCTATGTCATAGATTATGATTGGAGAGACGTCGTCTGCTCTAGCGTTGCACGCTACATTTGTCAACTTGCCGATACAAATTCTGGCGGTATTGTGAATTTCATAAGCTTTGGCGACTATCGATATTATTTTGGACCTCCTGTAAAAAACTTCATTGTTGCCGAAGACAGGTGCAAAAGTCTTAATGCTACAATAGTCACGATCAAAAACGAAACAGTACAAGAATTTCTTCTCAGTGAAATTGGGAAAATAAACTTCACCTGTGAGTAACTTTCGTTAACCAGCACGATATTTTGTCCTTTTTACTTTATAATGAGAACTTATTGAGAAGTTAGATTATTACGTTTATATCTGTTTTCAGGCGTCATCATACTAAGTAAAAATTGCTACTTTTGTCTTGACGGTGGAGTTTAACATCACTTAAGTTATATTGATATGTGTTTAACCGAGGCCGGTTTAACTTAACCTTGCCGAATTTTTGACTGTTTTATAAGTTGTGTACTGCACATATTGTAATTATGATTCAAAGTTGTTGATGAGGTTGATTGATCGATTTGTTTTAAAGTAAAGGGCTGCTATCAGTAACCAATAACCATAATACCAGGCTTTCATTAATAGAGCCCGGGTCTATAAATCCGCCACACAACTTTCAAACAAACGAATTTCCAGTTGCCCACTTGGCAATCTCTTTTAATAATCGGTGGTTCATCGATGGTTGTCTAATCGGTTTGGTGGATTAATCTTGATCTCTGCCACTGAATCGATAGATGTATTTCGGTACCCTGTCAGGCCACCTCAAAATCTTGTTGAAAATGATGAATCTGATTTCTGCTTGGTAGCAGAGGAATGGGCTCAGTGAAATAATGTACTACTGTACGGCTGCGCTGACTCTGTTTGCTTTGTAAAGCGCTCAGAGCAATACTTATCTGCCTTGGGTTTAGGTCTGCTCTATAAAGAAAACATTATTATAACACAAAGACAACTGACCTGAACCATGCACTCTTGTGATATGACATGTATGTTTAACTATTTGCTTATTTGCATATTTGCTTAACTTCAACTTTCTTGTGTCAACGCAGCTTTTCCTTTTTCGTTCTATCTCGGCTTAGAAAGGATCAACACCAATAAAAATGATTCTGCTTTCAAATGGATTGATGAGACACTCCTAACTGACACTCCCGGGGTATCCCAATGGCTCGAAGATAACCCAGACAACGAAGGCTTCAACGAGAATTGTGTTATAATGGGTTGGATTTATCAGTTGGACAGAAATTTTACCTGGCTTGATGTCAAGTGCAACACGCTTTCTCGATTTATTTGCGAGAAGTCGAAGCTTCGTAAGTGAAGTACAACTTACAACATTACATCTTGTTATACTTTACTGATGTTTCTTTTTACTGTTAAAGTCAAAGAAGTTATTTCGGTATTGTGAAGTAACAATACATAAAAATTAAGGGTCTGCTACTATTCGGTGAGTCCGATTCGGTGAGTTCCTAAGCTCTAACCCCTAACCCCAAACCCCTAACCCTAAAACGGCAATGATAATTAGGCTACGATACCCAATCATTTAAAAAAAAAATTGAAAAAATCCCCTGTTAAGGGATCGGACTCACCGAATCGGACTCATCGAAACGGGCCATTCCGAAAAATTAAAAAAGTTTACGAGACAGTACGATGGAACTGAGTGGCTAAAAAGTGAATTGAAGGACTTACAACACTCGACTTTATCCTATTGAATCTTCCCTACCCCAAGGACTGTATTATCAATAATTTTATACAACGGATAATGTTCATACTGTTGACTAGGTCAACTGTCCATTGTCAAAGTCCTAATTGATTGTAGTCAACTAATAAAAACTCTAAACTTGCAATCGGCCACCAAAGTAGGTAATTGTTCATGGTGTTAATTTTAGATAAAGTAAACCGGAAAAAGAATTTGTTTACATTTTTCCATAATTTGAATATTTACCAAACTGATCAAGGAAGTATTTGATAAGCCATCGCTCGTTTGACACGGACACGGTCGACCAATCAAGACTCTGCAGTCGACCAGTAGATCGGCCCCTTCTAACTTATTTGAATAAGGTTGCTGACAAATCCCTTGTGATAAGTGCTGAAACAGTAAGTTACTGAACCCTTTTTAATCTGACTTTGGCTGATGTTTCAATTCATATGATTAGGTCAAACCTGATTTTTTCTGCTTTTCTTGTGTTTTTAACTAATTTTCAATTGAAGTGTCATGTTTGCTTTACAGAAGACGCGCCTGTGTTCGATGTAAATGAAGTTTTGAAAATTATAGGTAAGAAAATGTTGAGGCTAACTTTGATCAATCATTTTCATCAGATTCAGTTATTATTTTTTCCATTTTTCTATAGTAGATGCTTTTATAGCAAGCGTTTGACAAGCAAAGTTTGATTCTACCAGAGCTACTACACGCATGTCATGATGTTGAATGATTTTTTTTTTGATTGTCCCAGAAAAAGATAGCTATTTCATTGATTAGGGTCTGGTATGGCTGGGAATCCGCTCATTAATGTTGTTACCATTTTAATCCTCATATCTATGAAAAGCGTTTTCAAAAGCTGGCAAATGAGCTTCTATTAGGTTGTTTTAACCCTTTGACTGCCACAAGCTTCACATTTTGGTAAAAACACGAATGTAAAGTGGTGGTGCAATTTAAATTTCAATATAATGCACTGTTTAAGAGCTCTTACCTCACTGTTATCCAATCTTTATTTCCTACCAGTGGAAGTGACCAGTTTTCTCCATAAAGAAATCGTTTTCACCCCTATTCTACATTCAATCTATCCATTCTACGTATTCATATCAATTCGGCATATCCATAGCCATATCAATTCTACCTACTGCAGTCAAGCCTTATCTACCTCGGCATTGTTGTTTCATCTGTTCATCTTGTCGTATTGCGGTTTTGTAAAGCCCTGTTATTAAAATCAATGCTTGGTGCAGACTGCGATAGTGACCATGTTCCAGCTGTCTGCTAAAGGTCAAGCTAAAGAGATGTACCTTACATTTATCTTACAATGAGTTTCCAGGCGCTGTATGATATCCTTTGAATCAGTAATTGGGCTTCTCTCTTGCACTGGCTTGACTGGGCGTGCAGTTGTTCTCTAATACGTTAGATTGCCTACCTCATTTTTTGTGTGCAATAATTACACCTTTTTTTATTCCCAGCTAGCATTCCACCCGGCTACCTTGCATCTGCAGCGATTGGATTCTTGGTGGCTGTATGTGTTGGAATTATAATCTTTATACAGAGAGAAATAACAATCATACGGTACGTTGCTGAAAAGCAAAAGTATTCTGTTATTGCTCACATCCTTTTGACTTGTCGTTAAAGACGTTGGGTTTAAAATGGTTTGTTTTATACTTTATAAGTTTGTTTCATGCGAAATGAATCGAATTAATTTAGTTATGATGCAAGGTAGGCTACTTAGTTTGTGCGATGGCGTCGTTGTTAAGGCGCTCGCTTTCCAATAATGCGAACTTGGTTTGACGAACGCGACTTTAAACTGATCATTGAAATACACCTCCACCTAACGTGCAATAAATAGGATGGGAAAGGTGGCCGAGAGAAAGGAACTGCTCAGTGCTCACCCTACTTCCACTGTACGGAAGGTTTAGTTCAAAGTACAATGAAAACCTTATCATCATTTCCCGTGCTCAGTAACTGAGTATGGGACCTTCACTTAATTAGTAGCTTTTGTAGCAATACAACAATGCATATGAACTTCTTAAAGTGAAAAGCGCGAAGCGTTTTTTGACTTTGTTATGCAATGTTGCTGCGATTATTTTTATCCCTTTGTCTTTTCACGTGCTGGTTGTTTTTGGTTAGTGATCATTAGTGAAAGATTCAACTTCCATCGACCATGCTTTTAGGAGAAAAATAAAGGCATACAAAGAAAAACAGCAACAACAAAAAGCATTGCTGGCGCAACCACAAGATGCGATAGGCTTGAGTCAATCGCCACGGCAAGCTACCTTCGTTGAGTCAACTTACTTTGAAACCATAGGGAACGTTGAATCAACTATCCCAGAAACTCCAGGAAATGTTTTATCAACTAACCCAGAAACTCCAGGAATCGTTGATTCAACTAACCCAGAAACTCCAGCAACCGTTGATGCAACTAGCCCAGAAACTCCAGCAACCGTTGATGCAACTAGCCCAGAAACTCCAGCAACTGTTGATGCAAGTAACCCAGAAACTCCAGAAAACGTTGATTCGACTAACCCAGAAGAGAACAGGTATGCTTAAAAACTATCTGAACGAATTATAATAATTGAAATATGACATTCTCTTGTCACTGTCATGCTTGCGTAATTTACCGCAACAGACACAAATTGTTTTAATAGGTATATTGATCGGTATTACACTCAGTAGGCTACTATTAAAATTTTGTTACAAAAGGTCTATTATTACATTCTTCTTCTTCAATTGCCTTGCCTGAACCAGGCATCGACGGCCTCAGATGAATAATTAGACCAAATGTTCCTATTATATATTGCATGAATGATTGTTTCTGTTTTGTCGTTAAATTGTTCCAGATGTGTTTGTCTTTGTCTGCCAGGTGCCCGCTTTCCAAAAATTTTACCAGTTAAAGAGAGATGCTCCAGTTTTTGCTTTCTTACTACATGGCCGAGAAATTTATATCATATTGTCTGGTTTTCATACTTTTTAACAGAGTTCTGGTTTGGTTCACTTGGTGTAGAATTTCTTTATTTGTTTTCTTTGCCAGCCATGAAATGCGTTGCATTCTACGGAAGCACCACATTTCAAAAGCATTAATCTTTTCTGCCATTTTTGTTGAAATATTACATTGTATGTATCTAATTAGCAAATGACGAAGGGATGTGTGCTAACTGCTAAAGAATAAGAAAATATCTTGAGTTTAGCTGTAAGTCTGATGGGATGAGTTCTGACCTTAATCCCAATGATTAAAGGTCGTCGGACCACTTAGCATGCGACAACTCAGCAAGTGCTCCAATTCAGCAATTACATTTCAGCTACTGCCAAGTCAGCAAATGTGATTTACGTGCTCACGTCGTACTAGCTTGGTCATCGCTTGCTAAACTAAGTTTGCTGACTTGTGACATGCCAAATTGTGGATTGCTCAATTGTTACTTACTTAGTTTCATCACTTCAGCCACTTTCACTAATTTCAGCCACTTGCTGACATGTTGCTAGCTCAGTTGTCACTTGCTCAGTTGTCGCTTGCTCAGTTCACAACTGCTGACTTGTAAGGGACTCATGATTAAATGTAGGAAACTAAACGATTAAAAAACATAGTCGTGCTAACGGGTAATTAATTTAGGTAGTAATTAATGGGTCGAAACTAAACTGATCGCTAAAATGACTCCCCCCCCCACCCTAAATAGACAATAAAAATCTGTTTTTTTAAAGAAATCTGATTTAAATAAAAAAAATCCAATTTTTTAAAAAACAAAATCGTGATATTTTTCGACCACGTTTATTTCAAACTAAAATTTGTTTTGAACAGTGTCTTTTCCCACTGAAATAGAGAAGTCTTTTTGATAATGTCAATGCAAAATTGTAAACATAATTATTTGCTCATTAAACAAAAATGATTTTGACCCAGGAGTGCGTCCAATGTTGTTTCCTGAGCTGTAAGCGCCCCTCGAAATTCTCATTTATTTCTACAAAGAGAAAAAAAAATACAACTCACATGTTACAAACAACTTTCTTTGTGAAAGCAATGTGGAGTGCTGTCCCAGTTTCACAATGTACGATGTCACGTTAAATAAACAGCTTATAAAAATGAAAATGTAAATTTTTTGTAAATTTTTGCAATTATCATCGATACTTTATACAGCATATTCTTGTTCATGTTTTTCAGAGTCTGATTGCTAGTGGGAAAAGATGAACTGCGAAGTATGGAGAACAAGACTATTGTAGTTTTTTGGTGCTTCCGAAATTGAGAGATAAATCTTTCTCATAAGCTGATCTCTATCAACATTGCCTGTTGATTGTAGAAAGTCGATATCCCAAAACATGCTATCGATAGTAGACCTAATTAGCGACATTGCAATAGCAAACAAATCACAAAGCAGCGCTATGCTGTTCCTGGTGACAGTTTACGCAAACGGTCGGTAACATCAATGATCCAAGCGCATTATTAACTTCCCTTTTGGTCAATAAGCTTACGAAGTGTGTTACCAGTATGCAGAGCAAGCAGTGTTTGTACATTTTTTTCACAACATCGTTGTTTAAATGACACCATCTGATGCAATTTTGACTTATTGCAAACGAATAGGTATCCCCTGACTTATTGCCTATAGCAGGGGTGGGAAACCTTTTTAACACAAGGGCCAGATAGAAAAATATAATGCTTACAGGAGGGCCGCACATCAAATAAGCACTAATTCATCAATTTCAGCAATGGAGTTTATCTTATTGAAATTTTGTACAAGGATGCCATCCTCCTGCAGTCAATTCAATTCAAGCTGGATTTCTACAAGCACAAAACTTATTTCACAGGTAGGCTACATGGGAATGAAAAGACGGTCATATCACCTTATGATGGTCATATCGGTCATTATCTTCATGACGGTCATATCTTCTTAAAGGGATACTAAAAGAAAAACTTGACTTGGCGATTGTACACGTTCTTTGTGTTTAACATGCTACCATAAAACGATTTTCAATAAAATTTTGCCCCATTGCGGCCTGATCAGCATTCCGTGCGTGCTTTTGTCAGAGCTTTCAAAACGGGAATGGGCGTGAGCAGCGAAGCGAGCGACTGTACAGTCTATGTCACTATAGACTAGCAATCAGCTGATCGAGCAATAGTTGTTACTGCCGGCGATTTAACTGTAGGCCATGTACATCAAAACATCAGACAGTTTGCTCAAAACATCAGATGTGGTAACGTGGCTTTTGTTATTGCTGTCGATAGTGACGTATTCTCGAGCAGTGTTTCCACTTTTTGGTCATTTTGAAAAAAAAAATAATAATAAAACATTGAACTTTGGGCCTTGCCAGTGCCATGAAAAACAAATTTATTTCGTAATTTTTTTGGAAATGTATTTTTGAATGTTCAGTTTACGCATTTTAATGCTTAATTCCCGATTGAAAATTTCATTTGGTATGGCTTTAAGCTTCGAAATTGTGTAAATCGAGATGAAAATAACCTTAATTTAAATAGCCTTATTTGGAGAAAAATAGCTGGAAGAAGATGAAATGCCAAAGAAAAAAGGCCGCATGTTTGGGCCGCACGTTTCCCACCCTTGGCCTATAGGTTCATAATTTCTGTCTCTTAGTCTGGTTCACATCAACTCAGGAACTTCAAATGTGCGAGTCGTGTTGATGTATTTATTGCAAAGATAGTTTTTACCCTTCCCTTTGTTGGAACCTATGTGCTCCATTTTCAATATGCTGTTCCTTTATTTGCAGTGAGCTTGTTATTGACAAAGCATTAATGTTGGAAACAAGACATGAAGTAGTAGGCCTAGCTGTTCCAAAGGCATTTCGTGTAGCGTAGCCTATTGAGTGAACTGTCCTTGCTGAGTGTTTCTCCGAAATAAAGCTGTGACCTGTTTAACAGAGTTCGATTTGTTTATGTGTTACATGTGTTATAATAAACTTTTTACGAAGCGTCGATGTAACGTTAACGTTTTCACGTTATGGATGTACGTTTTCATACATTTATAGCAAAATAGCGTGAAAAATATGTAGACCTGTGCACATAAAATTTTCATAAATGATGTTTTGAAAGAAAATATAGCCTTTAAGGCTACGTTAATTGTATGGTAGGACTAGGCCTACGCCTACTCCAGCGGTTTTTAACATTTATAGGGATGCTGAATCCCCACGACATTACCCAAGCTTAAGTTGAAAAATTAATGAACCAATTGCATTTATTTGTTAAGATGTGCAAAATTATTGGTCTTCTACGATAGACTACCTGATCACCAAACACAAAATTAAGTTTATTTGAGCGACACCTAGGTTTTTACTGATAACTTAGCTTGGTTTACCGGTCGATAGATGAACTAAAAGTTTTTAATCGAAATGTCAGAATGCACTTAGGCTAACTGGTAGCATTTTGGATAAAATGGCCTAAGTTGGATCTGTTACCGCAAAACAGCGGCCTATTAAACCTGTACCTTTACAGACTTTTCCTAGGTTTTATGCAAAAGTGTCCATTGCAAGCAAGCCGTAAGACTTTTAGTGTTATGGTTTGGTCAAGTGTTTGTGTTGAATATATAAATTTCAGAACACTTATCGAACCCCGGTTAAGAATCGATGGCCCAACCACACTTACTTTTTTTCTGCAGCAGAAACGAAAGTAAGCAGGTGATTAGTCAGAAAATATAGGGATACTAGTAGGACAAATGGTCATTTGGGGCTCATGATTATTTGTAATTAGGGGAAACAATCACCCCCCCATGTAAATGCTACTGGCTGCAGTTCTTATGGACGAGCTGCAAATGTTTGGGGTTAGGCTATATTATTAGCCTATGTCTTTACTTGCATCAGATAAAAAGGACAATAACAACATTGACACAAACCAAACAAAATATTACAAGGGCTATATAGGCTTGGGGCTGGGTTAAGGCGGGGGCTGCAGCCCCAGGCACACCAAAAAATCATGCGCCCGGCACAAGATCACGCGGCGCAAGTTCGACTCTCGGACTGTGAGCTGGAGCAACACACGTTATCGACTGCTCTCCATTCAGCGGCATCTAGTGAATGGAATAATTCCCCGGCAACAATCGGAAAACTTCACTCTGCCAATCTCGGTAACCGGCATCCTCTACAAGTATGCGAAACTACCAGGAATATCCAATCAAGGCTTTGTCAGTCCGAGGATAAAGATTCAAACCCAACCAACCAAAATAGTCCAACCGAAAACAACATACTAACTTAAGAGCAACTGACATGCTTAGTATCAGGATCGAAAGAATAAAGGACGAAAATCATAGAACGAATGCTAACTGTGTAAACCAGTGGTTCTTAACCAAGGGGTACGCCTCCCCAGGGGGGCGTCAGCTAATTTCCAAGGGGGCGCGAGACCTTGCGTTATTTTAATTGAGTTATGGTCGTGCATAATGGAACGGTTTCATAAAACTAGTCGGGCGCTGCAGGATAGCAGAATTACTTTGAATAAGGCAACAAATTTACTTCAGGGTCTACATGACTTTGTTCAAACATTAAGATCCCAACTTCATGAATTCGAAGAAAATGATAGAGTAGTGTCTGTCATCATTATATTGAAGAAGTTTTAAGAAAGAAGAGAAGAAAAGTATGCTTGGATAGCGAAGGTGGATCTGAAGGCACATCACTTGATTCATCGAGCAGATTCAAAGTAGGCCTAGACTCATATTTGCCAAACATTGACCAAATTATTTTGTGTATCCATAACAAACAATAACAATCAAACAGGAAAATCTAAAGTCAGTGTCTTGGTTTAAACTTTCCACAATCCTTGCACTTTTTCATGGAAAGTAAAAACTTGACGTCCAATGCTGCCACAGCAAATTTGGAAAAAGCACAAGATTTAAGAAAAAAAAGCACAAGATTTGGACACAAAAGCACAAGATTGCGAAATTGAACCATTAAGACCCATTTTGCGCCAATTTGAAGAACAACATGACTCTGAAATCAACAATTTGGAGAAGATACCGTACATGCTTACTAAATCATTGATCTCTTTCAATTCGTGGTATTTAATTTATATCACAAATCTTACAAAGGCTACATATCAATCAGTTTTGTCTTCTTGTATCAAACTTTTAAAAGTAGTATCATTCAACCTAATTCAACCATTGACGATTAATAGGCTGTTTAAGTGTTTATACCACTTCTTTGTTTTGGGACTTGGTGAATGATTGTCATTATTTGATGCTGATGTAGGCTACTCGTTTTGCTGCTCTTGTTATCTAGCAACACAACCTCCGAGTCTGGCGACGAGCACATACCGTATGTACTCTCTTCAGATCAAATTTTTAGCTAATCTTGTCAGGCTTGATAACTCAATGTGTAAAATTGGTCAATATGCCTAAGTACGGTACCAGAAACCTTACCGTAATTACCAAAACCTTTTAGTGCTAGTCCTTAATTCTCTACCAACTCAAACCATGGTTGCAACGATTAATTTGACTTTGATTAAAAAACACAAGATTTAGCCAAAAATCGATCGGAAAGCACAAGAGCACAAGATCAAAAGTAAAAAAACAAGATCTTGTGCTAAAACACAAGCCGTGGCACCACTGCTGAGCAGGGATGCCAGCGACAAATTTCCAATAAACTTAGATTGTGTGCTTAAAAAAACCCAGATGAGGCAAAAAAAACCCAGGTCCAGAAAATATGTAGTAAAGCGGTAAAAATAACCTGCATGTGCTTTCAGCACCATTTTAAATCCTTACACAGAAGCCTCAGAAAGCTACAAATAGTAACACGTATATATAATTATACAATATACATGCTTATGTTGGTATGGTAGTTAATATATATGTAATATAACTATAGCCTATACAAAAACAAGGGCTTAGTAGGCCTATATGAGCTCACAGCAAAGATTTTGGTTTAAAATTACCTTTATGGTAAAGCGTCTAGCTAGCAAGGTTTAGTGTGTGTTTAACCAAAATTTCTAAAACTGACTAGATGTATGAGTGTATAGGCTAGCCATTAAAGTTAGTTTTGACTTTTGAACTAAACTTTTTGCTGTGTGAGTTGTAGACTGCGGCTAATCGTGTGAGTTGTGGACTGCGTTAGTTGTAGATTGCGTTAGTTGTAGAATGTGTGAGTTGTAGACTGCGGTAGGAGAATCATCATGCCTGCTTAGTGCTTACGGTTTGGTGTACAACTACGATAACTTGGTTCTTAGCAATAAACTCTGCTTAGCCTTTTTTATTTGAACATAATGTTGAAAAAAATAACTCAAATTCACAATAAATAAATGTTCAGTAGCACAAATAGTTGTACTACTCCAATTTTTAGTCATCCACATTTTCATAAAGTTGGGTCATTTCTTCAGCATCCTGTACGGTACCTCACTGACTGCAGTAGCTGATGCAAAAAACATTACCGGTACCTTATCATTTTTGTATTGCAGTGTGGACCATTTATCGAAAATCCCAATGCCATAATACCGTGCAAGCTCTGTACAAAGTTGAAAACCAAAAAAACCTAGATTTACCTAAATTTGAAATAAAAAAACTTAAAACCCAGATGTGGTCAAAAAAACCCAGATCTAGGTGGAAAAACCAAGCTCTGGCATCCTTGCTGCTGAGTGCTGACGTCTGTCAACCCGCGAGTTTTGAAGTACAGTACTGTATTGCTTTATTGCCAACAGTACTGCCAGAAAAAAATTCTATCCAATTTAAGAAAAATTTTAAGCAATTTAGGAAAAAATTACCACTGGAAAAGTAAATTAAACACAAAAAGCAATCTTAATCTTTCAAACTTAAAAAATGATGAAGGTTTTTATTTTTGCGTAATTTTTAAAGACCACCACGATTTCAGCTGAAAATTATTAAAAAAAAGAACCAAACAGTTTTATCAAAAATAAGTTCGTTGGTATTTGGCAACACTACTTTTTTACCTTGCTTGTCTCACTCTCAGCCTGTGAGCAGGGTTGCCAGATTGGCCTTTTTACGGCCAAATGTCAGAAATTTGGCCTTTTTGAAAAGTGTTTGGCTGGACAATTTTTGTTTGGCCGCTTGGCCTTTTTTTGGCCTTTTTTAGTTTCCCGATTGGCATTTGTTTGGCCTTTTTTTCTTTTGGTTTTCATAGTTCTTTTGGTTATTCCTAGCAACAGTGAAAAGTTTTGGTGTAGCGTTTTACATCATGCCCATTTCAAAGGCCTTGCTAGCTATGCTTTAACATGTCTCTGCATCCCTGTCAGTAATGCAGTAGTAGAGAGGATTTTTTATTACTTACTGCAGTGAAAAAAAAACACAAAACAAAATGCAGACTGAGCTTTTGGAAACGATTTTGCGAATACAAATGGACATGCTGCTGAATGGAAAATGTTGCACAAACTTTGATGCCAGACTGCCAGTGCCATAATGATAAGGCGTTTCACATCTGATATTGTTTATGGTGAAACTAGCAGTAACGAAATGGCAGAGGCGCTAGCATTCCTATAATAGTAAGGAGTGTTCATTGTGCAAGGATGTTGGACATAAATGCAATTGATTTCTCTGATTTTGCAGTGTTGGGTGTTAAATGTAGCCTACAAGTAATTGTATTGGGTATAAATATTGTATACTATTTCATATTTGCCAATATTAACTCCTTCTCACTAGTCACCAGGCAGTGCCGGTCTTTGGGATGTGCAAACCGTGCGATCGCACAGGGCCCGCAAATTAGGGGGCCCGCAATTTACTCAGAAAATGCAGTAATTTTGTCATTTTCAAAGGAAAAATTCAACAAGTGAATTCAGCAAAGGAATTCGCAACAAGAAAACATAGAGACTCAACGAATTCAACCTATTTCGTCGCCTGAATATTTCGTACCCTGAAAAGATCGAGAAAAAAAAACGACATAGCCGAAATCGCTGATCGGAGTTGCCGCAAACATTTCAAAATTTCTCGATCTTTTTAGGGGACGAATTAAGTCGAAATTTAATTTTGTTACACGACTTCAGGGGACGAAATAGGTTGCATCCAGACTCAACATACTGTAGAGACATAGCTTTATTTCCGAAAAATGCCAAAGAAAGCATGATCTTATCTTTTTGCTATGCCACCGGACAGCACCATTTCACAGTAATATTCATACCTAAATTTTTGTTGAACATGCTCTCAGAATGTCCCAAATTCAAAGTAATTTTTCAAAATTTTTTGGGGGAGGCCCCCCAGACCCCCCGCCGCTGGTTGTCATCTTTGGCGATCACGCCGCCACCGCCGCCCCTCCCCTTTCAAAGTACCTAGCTACGCCACTGAATTGGATTATTGTCATTGGGCCCGCAAAAGCATATTCCGCACAGGGCCCGAAAAACCCTAAGACCGGCACTGCACCAGGGTCTCACTAGTGGACGTTAATGGCTTTTTAGTCTACAGGATGATGCTTAGCCTAATGTTGTATGCATATTTCAGTTGTATTGTAATTGTTTCCATGCCTATCTGTTTGTATTTTATGGATTGCATTTTTTCAGGAATTTTACTAAGCGATTCTTCTTTAACAGATAACATGTAAAACAATAGAAACTGGGTAAGTATTATATAATTTGTTGTTGAAAGTAAGTGCAAAAACACCACTGATTTCAACAAAAAGAATAAAACCTCAGGTTTGGCCTTATTTTCTATAATTTGGCCTTTTTTGGGGATGCATTTGGCCTTTTTTGTTTTATCAATCTGGCAACCCTGCCTGTGAGTTGTCAGTTGTGAACTTGTGGCTTATTCAGACTTCAGAAATAAAGATGTTCAGTGTTCACGATTTATTGATAATAATTAATTGGCAGGATCAGGGCAGGTTCATGATTTTTGCAGAAAAGCAGGACAGGATTCAAAAGTTGAAAACAGTGTATAAAACCATTTACGAACTTACCAGATTATGCAATTGATTGAGTTTCGTTTTTAGCAGCATGATCCTTGCTTACTTCAATGTAGATTTTGAAGACCTGTCTTAGCCTGATGCTGCCAGTTCGCAGTGGTAATAGCGAATTGCACAAGCTTTCGCACACAGTTCCCTAGTCATGTGTTGTTACGAATGGTGTTGAAGTCAGTGAGTCGTTCTTTAATGCAACTTTTTTGTTTGGATTGAGGCTGCTGGCTGGGCTGTCTTTAAATGTAGCAAACCTCGCAAACCACAAAGTTGCCAGATGGTATTTTTTTTAATTGCATTTTTTATTAATTTCTTGGCGTTTTATTTATCAAAATTACCCAGTCAAAACACGCTTCAAGCCAATCCCAACAACAAACCAATTTTTTTTTTGCAAATATCCCAAAAAGGAGCCAAAGCATATGGGTATTTTAACACACTTAAAATGACCAAAACTTGGAAAAATCAGTTTCGTTCACAAAATATCGATTAGGCTACTTTCTAAACATACACAAAAACTTGTCCTAGGAACTTCTTCGTTGTGTGTCACATGGCATAGCCCAGGGTAGGAACTACGGTCGCCTGCAAAAGTTAAGTTTTATTTATCGTCTGCAGCTCGGTTTTTAGAGAACCAGTGACTAGTGAACTCACCCAACCATGGTCTACTCTAAGGGATTGAGTAGGCTACTGATTCCCGAATGTCTGACTACCAAATATTGCGTTAATATTAACTTTCAATATCTCACAAATGTTGATCGAAAGGGATTGCTTTAAACGTATTTATATCAAAACTAACCATAACCTCCAAAGCAGAGATTTTGATATCTGTTTATTGATAATAATATAACATCAACACTAAGCAAATAACATGTTCAAAAGGGTTTTAGAAAAACATGCACCCGATAAATAAAACGCCAAGAAGTTAATCAAAAAATACAATTAAAAAATACCATCTGGCAACTTTGTGGTTTGCTACATTTGAAGACGCCCTCTGGTTGTTGGGTTTCTGTGTTGTTGGGCATTATTGCTATGAATTTTTGTTGAATCAGTTGAATGATAATAATATATCAGGTGTCGTAGTTCTTCCCTTTCCGCACAGTTGTTGATTTTTGGATTCTGTCTGCTTATCGAAATGGCCTCTTTGAAGCGTAATTGTACGGCGACGTTTTCTCTGGCAATGATTGTAAATTCAAAGTCAGCGAGCCACTGTTGCTGATGATCAAAGACTGAACTTTTATCTGAGCTGAGGTGTTCTTCAGGCGCCTGAAAGAACACCTCAACAATAGATTAATCTGTTTCTTGGCAGCCGAATTGTAGCAAGAATTGTTTTTTTTGCAAGAATTGACAGCGATAGACACATGTTTCGCCCATGAGGCTGGGCTCATCAGTATCGCACCGTATTCTAGCCACAAATTTATTCGACCATCGCTTTTCCAGTCAGTTTAACTTTTATCTTTGTGGAAAGAAAGAGCCAACAAAACCAGCAGGCTTCACAATAGATTAATCTATTAATCAAATTAACAAAATTTCACAGTAATACGCCTAATAACACAGAAACTTAACAGACAGCATTCAAGACAGCAGCCTCATTCCAAACAAAAGAACCGCATAAAACAACAACTGCAAAAAAACAACAGCCCACTGATCTCAACACCATTTGTCATAGCACATGACTAGGGAACTGTGTTACAATTTAAGCTAGTGAAATTTGCTATTATGGTACCACTGCGAACTCGCAGCATCAGGCTAAAACAAGTTGTTAGTATCTACATTGTGAAGTAAACTAACTAACTTATTCTAATGCAAATTTATCAAGTCACTGAGAAACTGAAAACCAAGCACTGCAGGAGTGCAGGTAGAGATTAAAAAATATATATACTGGTACATATTTTTCTTTTTAAGAAAACTTTGTTATATAATTATATATACCGGTAGTTTTGAAATGCAGTAGAATATAGTTACGAGTTTGTATATTATATCATAGGCCTATGGATTTTAACAGTTCACAGTTTTTGAAGCAGTATTTAAAAATTAAATGTATGATATAAGACAAGAATAGCGGCAGACATAAAGCAATATGCATGTTTTCTTAAAATCAGGATGGTGTTGGTTTGCAAACTTAAATTATGAATGCCTTGATGATTGTATTATCATCAATGATTATGTTATCGCACGGACAAAGCAGCAACTTCATCCGGCATGAGCAGTATGAGTATTTCTTGGGTGGAACAGTTCCAAATATATCTGTAGCCGAAGATAATTGTGAAAAATTGAAAGCTGGTCTTGCCATCGTTAAACATAAATCCTTGGCATCATTCTTGTATACAACAATAATCAATCATAAGACTAGACGTAAGTTTATTATTTTAGTGATGATAATTATTTTTTTACTTTAATGCATTTTTCATGTTTGTATATTGTATAATTTCTTTTGTTCCCACTTGTACTTTCTGCACCGTTTCAATATCAGATCGATGCGCGTGGAACAACATGCAGAATATTTTTTTCTTAGCCTTTTAAAAGTATTAAATATGAAAGTATGTTTATTTTCCTTAAAGTGCCCCTGACAGGTTGGACCCAAGTATAGTCACTTTTCTAAGCATTTCTTAGCGCAGAATTGTGGAACTTTTTAATCTTAACCTCGAAGCTCGACTGGTTAGGGCAAAATTTATACAAAACGGCTGCTTCGCAGCGCTACCACCGGCGAAACTCCATATTCCACTGTTCTGGGATGACTTTGGTGGTATTACGTCATCCTGGGTGGGCGTCGTTAACGACGGATAAAACAAATGCTTCTGGATGTAATTGGTGGATTACAGTTTGGTCGGAGTTGGTACAAGCGGTTGCTTTTTTCAAAGATTTATTGCTTTTTGCAGTTTAATAAAACTCTACTGGATACGTTCCTACAAAGCCTAAAATATACTTGAAGTGAAAAATGAAGAAATCATACGAATCATCATTCATATTTAATTCTTCATCATTCATCACTATCCATAAATAAAAGTTCTCTCTCATAATGTGCCTTTGTTGGCCATTGAAATTCGGTGTAATGGCCATCTGGACTTGGAAAGTTGTTTCGGATTCGCCAAACAATGCATGACGGCAGCACAATCCGATTGTTGCTTCCGAGAGCATCATCTTGTAGCCTAGTATCGACTCCAATACATGCTTGTAAGCGACTAATTACTGATTCTGCCTGCAAGGAAATAAAATCGCTTCTTTTAGTGTGCATTCTTTAGCGTTTAGGGTATTTTTAACCTAATGTAACATCCTTACTCTTTTGATAGGTCTCTGTTTTCTCCTTTCAGTTTATTGTTTTTTCCCCAGTTCTTCCTGCTCTTCATTAAAAAAGTAGGCTACCCAGAAGTGCAGGATGTAAGTGTGCCTCAAAATCGGTCAAATTGTTAACACATACACAGCTAGATGCATCTTTCTTCAAAAGTTCTTTCGTCTGTGGCACTTCATGGCAACATACACATTCATTGGGCTGAGGCATAGACTCGCACTTGTGGCAAACTCACCACCTATAGAGTTCCCAGCACGCCACTCATTGCTGGGAAGATCCAAATCGGGTTGGTGGTGTTAACAAAATCATCTCCAGTGAAGTGAAGAAAACATAGACGACTAGTTTTGTATGGTCCATCCAACTTTCGAACACTTGAAGAAAACTTTGACTATTTTCTTCTCAGCACCTTGTTTTGTTTGAAAGCGTGAAAAGATAGCACACGTCTTTGTCACCACACTGTCACATAAACAGCAATTTGCAGGCATTACCTCAACCCTAAATTAAGGATAAATGTATGTGAGATACTGAGCTGTTACACTGCAAATGGCTATAGCCAGATTAGGACAAATAAAAAATTATCAAAATTGTAGCCCTACAAGAGGTTAAAAAAACTGCAATTTCAATTGAATTGAGATGTTGTTTGATAAAAATAAACTCAACCTATTTGATCTAAACCTGATAGTAATAATAAGTTGACTTTTTCATTTCTGTAATTCTCATTTTGCACATTCTTTAGTTTAGACCAACAGAGCCCGACACATTGACGTTTTGCAGTAGTCGTACCATACCTTACCAACTCACCACAGAGAAAGAAAGTATCTTTCCCACCCATGGTGACGTCACAGCGGTGTTGCCGTTTTTATTTTTGCAATTGAATGAGTGCCAGATTCGCCGAAAGTTTACAAGCGTGTAACTTAGTAGCCTGTTGATATTTTTTACGATTTGCTGGTCGGGGAAGTTTGTTAGTGTCATCTCTTTGGTATCTTAGGTACATTTAGCGAATTTATTTTCCTGTCGCAGGCACTTTAAATCTCACAGCTAAATTCATTTTTCTGTCCTTAAAGTTGCTTCAAAACCAATAGTTTTACAATGAAAAGGAAATTACACCTGACAGAAAACCAAAGGGTAGACATAAATAGACTGATAGAAACTTATTTAAGCAAATTTAGTTTAGATAATAAATGTATTGGCAGAAACAGTTTGCTAATATTTCTCACAAGAAGTTCAGTAACCTTAAATAAGATATTACAAATAATTAAATAAATGAAAGTTGTTTTTGTCCTGATTTGTTCTTCTGTTTATTGAAAGTCGTTTAAACATCTTCAGTGGACGAATCGACCTGCAACCGCTACATTTAGGTTTTTCTTAGCAAACTGGCGATTGAAGTGTTGTGGTTGTCCGAAATGCCATAGATAGATACTTGGCATGAATATGTAGCAGATGTAAGATTTTGGGTTTAACATTAATTTAAAGCTTCAATAAAACTTTCAATATTACTTTAATTATTACAGCAACAAGTTTCAGAACAAACGGCTTCCTCAGGCTACTTCCTACACCGAATTCCCACGTTTCTCACGCGTGGGCGATTCGTCTATTGCAGATTTTATATTTGTGGTTAACCAAGTTGAGCAGTTTGCTGTATACTTATGTAGTTTTTCACGTGGTGATTGTTTCATGAAAAATGTAATCGTTTTTTACAAATGATTGCCACATAATTTTTTGGTTTCCAAGTAACAAAATAAACAAAAACAAATCAAGCTTTGCACATCAACAATGTCGCGTAAAGGTTTATGCAAACTGGAGCAAAGAACAACGTTGTGGTAATGTATGTTGTAACGGAGAAAGGTGGCTACAGACATAAGTCTTATAAAAAGAGTTGTTTTTCCCCGTGGTTCGTTTTTCCCCGCTTTCCCCTGCATGTACCTAACATCCATTGTGGAGATAAACAATAGAGACACGCAGGGGTGAGTTTAACTTATGGGGGACCCAAGGCAGTTTTAGATCGGGGGGGCTCGTGCAAAAAAATTTTTTTGCTCCGAGAGCGTGAAAAGCTTTACAAGGTAACTTGAAAGTCACCAGCACCATTGCTAATGCCTTTACGCCAAGCTTAGTCGCTATCTTGTGACTAAGAATTAACCTTGAAAGAAAAAAAGGGCATTTTGCAGAAACTTCTAAGGCTGAGAGAAAATATTGATATAAATTCACATTTTTTCATGTCGGGAGGCCCTGCAAAAGGGGGCCTGGAGAAACTACACCCTCTCCCCCCCTAAATCCGGGCCCGGAGACACTCGTTACATGTTTTTATGATGTAATGAACTCCTGTATTTTTTGCAGTTTATCCATATTCCTTTTATATTGGTTTGAAGACTGTACAGCAAAACAAGCGTAGCGAATTTGTATGGCTTGATAACTCCCGTTTGATTGATACATATTCACATTGGGATCCTTCTGACACGAATACCACTGCAACAAATCAGTCATGTGTCACAATAGGAATAGCACCCATGTACGATGTAAACATGTTTTGGAAAGTCTACCCGTGTAATACAGAATCACGTTATATTTGTTCAAGGATTCCAGGTAAGGCATAAACACAGCCATTAGGAATTGATATTATTGTTCAAGCTAACAGTTTGTAGCACAATGTATTCAATATTTCTAGTTTTCTAGATTAACTAAAATGTGCTGTGCTATCTTTACATTTAATCCTTAAATAACTCTACTGTACTAACATCAGATTGTCCTTGCACACACTGTACAGTGTACAATCTGGCCTTTATCAAACCGTAGCTTACTGTACCAATATCGCAAAATTCTGCAAACCGTACAGTAGGATGCATCAAACTCCCAACCAGAAGGCATGGTATTTCCTGTTTTCCATGGTAGCAAAAGTTATCGCGTTAATTGTGCCACCTTCAGTTTCAACCACGCCAACTGGGCTACTGTCTATGGGGTTTGCTGTGCCTTTACAGTGTGGGCGATGTACACCCAACCCAAGTATTATGCATGTGCTGTACTGTTACACAGATTAAAACAAAAATTAGGCTGTTTTACAGCTTGTGCACGATCACTGCTTTGTACTATACTTAATAAGTTTGCCGATCAGTTCAATGTGACATGAACATTGAGGGGACATGGACCGGACATGTCTAACTCAATTCAGTACTCATTGGTTAAGACAGATGGTTTTACTTCAAATTTCATTGAAGATTCATGTTTTTTTTATCTGTTCAGTGTAGTCTATGTGCCATTACTATATTAACTTCATGCTAACTTGCAACTTCTTGAAGTATTAGGTTTAAACCATTCACGCTGGTTGACGATTCGGTGCCTAATACTATGTTTTTAGCCTATATCTGATACACTATACAGTTAAACACTATTTATTAATATTGTTGAACGAGTCAATGAAGTTTTCAAAAAATAATGTTCGAGACGTTGCTATTAAGATTTTTCAAAGAAATATACTTTGCTGATCATGTAGATGCGCTTCTTGTCATGTTGGGTGACAATGATTATAGTTTCCGTCGTTTAGCAGCAAATAAAATACATTAGTGTTGTTTCTTCAACACTCAACAGGTATTTGGACGACCATATGACCATAAATTGAACGTTTGGGGCTCTAAACATAGGGGTAAAAAAGGTCATTTCCGTCTGATAGGGTCTTCAGACTCTCATAAGATCTCTGTTAGTGGCACTACAATTCTCAGATTCAATTGGCTGAAGCAAAGTTTCCACATATTAGAAATAATCTTGTTTTAGACAAATATTCTAATTGATTTGGCAGTAAGAAGCATTCGAAAATTGAAAAATACATTTGCATGGGGCAAAAAATTAGGATTTTAATGACCTATCTAACACCTACCATATATTATACTTGTCTTTTTACTGATGTTATGAGATGTTGTATTTTTACTGTTAAACTGTGTAGTATAGTTTACAATGAACTAGCAGTCTAGCAGACCAATTTTTAGTCTTTCATTACAATTACGGTACAGTAGAAGTTATGGAACTGTAAATATGACAAAAATTACAATACCTCTAACTAAGGCGTATTTAGTTTTTGAAGTCTTTGTAAGCTACAAAAGCAGTTGTTTTTTGACTAACTACTAAATATTTAGTACCGGTACTCTCTTTTATGAGACAAACCAGTCTGGAAAAAACACTCTTTCACCATAACATTTAGAATAGGACGTTTTTCTTATATCCTTCAGACATCCTTTTCACGCGTCCAAGTGGAATATTTTACCGAAGAGACGCTTATGAATATCATTTTGGACGACAAGTTGCAAATTACGGCGAAGCATTGAAGCAATGCAGAAATATTGGAGGTGTTTTCGCGTTTGTGAAAGATAGTGCCACCGAAGATTTTCTGAAATTTGAAATAAAACAAAATCGTCAACTGGGTGAGTTTTGTTTCATTTTTTTTCCGAAATATGTTAGAATAAAGTTTTCGTGAACTTTCTATAGTATTACAGCGTTTTACTATGATCACAAGTTGGGAGTGGGCGTCAAGGAAGTATTTGCAAAGCCTGTTGCTAGTTCTTAGATTCCATTGGTTTAAATTGAAGTGAAAGTATTGCAAAGTAGGTTGTTCACTAGGGTGCGGCTGGTGCCCCTTGTATGGATGTTTCACCCTTACTTTTTTTTGGTGGGGAGGTTAGGGGTATAAAACAATCTGTTAAAATTTCAGGAAAAATAAACAATGTTTAGGGGTAGCAGGTCACCCCCAAACTTTTGAACCCCCTCGCTCGCCCCGATAATCACGATTTTACAGTATCTACAGTTATACTTGGGCTAGAGAGTTGATTTATAGCTCAAAATGACCAGAAACCTCATATTTATATTAGTCTTTCTAACATTATATAGGTCTATTTCCGTTAGAAAAAGAGATATTGCCAAAAATGGTGTTTTAGGGTTTTTATTGTTTGGAGTTCCAGCACTACCACATAAGTCATCACAAAAGTCAGGAGAATTAATTTCAAAAGCTACCATTGAACATTTCAAGGAATGGAATTGCACTGAGTGTGTTAGAGGGATGGTGTTTGACACAACGCCTTCTAATACCGGTAGTATTATATAGAATAGAAAATTCAGTCAGGCATTTATAATCAGAATTCAGTAAAATACAGTTCAATAAAGGCTAACTCAATACAGTAATATCTATACAATTGCAGAAGGCAGACCAGATTAATCAGATTATTATGAATTATTCTTGTAAGGCTATATTTTATGAGTAGTAAGTAACAATAAAATATGAAACAGTACGCATATTATAACAGAAATATAAATAGATGTACAGTAACAAATGCAGTATCTAAGAGAAATATTATTTCTTAGCAAGTTCAGCAACTAGGCATATAGATTATATGATTTCAGGATCTTAAACGGCAGTATGTGTATCTATTCAAAAGAAGTTAAATCGAAAGTTACCGTGGTTTGCATGCTGACACCATATAGGCGAAGTTGTACTAACGCATTCATGGAATAGTTTAAACATGGAAGTTTCTAAAAGTCCTGATAGCATGGTATTTAAAAGGTAAGTACAGAGTCAGATATCTTTCTGTTAAAAAACTTGATCACTGTGTTAGGGCTGAAAGATGATGATGATAAGATTACCTATACGAGTCAGTCAGGTATAGATTTGCAAAGTTTGGACAGATTTGCAGTCTTTGTTGCATAGTTATGTGTTCCATTTAGTGATTTTTCAGTTGTGAAACATTTTTCTAAATTTTTGGAAATGGTTTGGTACGGTACTGTATACAAATTTTATTTACCAAAGTGAATGCATGATACATTATTTACCAGATTCAAAGAAAACTATGATTCTTTGACCCATGGAGATGTTGATAATTTGGATATTCCAATCACACCAACTCATCTCCAGGATCGAAGGCATAGCATTGTTGATCTATGTAACAATGCATTGACACAATCGCTTGTACGTGGTGATTATAAAGAATTGGTGCATTTGACGCTGGTTTATCTTGGTGATAGTGAGATAGTCAAGAACTTTGCATTTCGTAAACCAGGTGCCATGCATAAAGCATGTTGGATGTCGAAGTTGTTGTATTGCTTGAGTTGAAGATGGACTTAATGAGTTCTAAAATTGTGACGGAATTGCCCAAAGCAAAAGTGGTTACACCACTGCAACAGACCAAAATCCACCAATTTGTCCAGTTTGTAGTTTAGTGTCACAACTCACATTCCATGGTGGTTGACAACCACTGATCTTGCCACTGCACCTAAGAATGATCTTGGTTTAATTAACTCGTTATTGCATTATGTTCGTATTGACCAAACGCTTGCTGCTTCTGCCCTCAGAGGCTTGTCCCTCCCGAAGAGAAGCTGAAAATGGCTGATTGTTTGCTCTCGGTAAGATCCACAACTGCTTCCAACCGATATGGAACAGGTTTTGGCAGACCGTGTTTTCCCAGAATGCCTACTTCCCAGAATGTTTTTCGAGGCATTAAAGATTGGTCAGAAGATGAGCAGTACAAAAAGCTAATACTATTGTACAAAGTCTTCATGTGGTCAACGATGCCGCCGAGAGAGGGGTAAAGCTATGCCATGATTTTTTGGAGGCAGCAGAGAGAGAAGATCGTCATCAAGATATCCTGCAAGTGGTTGAGAATGCCAGACATCCAGAATACCAAATCAAAGAAAGAAAAATCTGAAATCAGCAGATCGTGGTTTCTAGCATTATAAATTAATGCAATACTACTGTACCTTACTGCTTTACCTTGTAATGTGTTGAATGTTTGTTTTTGTTGAAATTAAATATGCAAATTACAATAGTTAGCAATTATTTTAAAAGTAGGTATTAGTTATACCCTTACACGGTTATAGAACAAGTTTTTTAAATAAATTTTATGTATATTATATACCATTAATGCCAAATAATTCTTGTCGTACAAGAGATAAATAGTTTTTTCTCATTATCTTTATTTCTCAAGGATATAGACCTATATAATGTTAGAAAGACTAATATAAATATGAGGTTTCTGGTCATTTTGAGCTATAAATCAACTCTCTAGCCCAAGTATAACTGTAGATACTGTAAAATCGTGATTATCGGGGCGAGCGAGGGGGTTCAAAAGTTTGGGGGTGACCTGCTACCCCTAAACATTGTTTATTTTTCCTGAAATTTTAACAGATTGTTTTATACCCCTAACCTCCCCACCAAAAAAAAGTAAGGGTCAAACGATTCCAGTTTTTAAAATCATGGGGCACCAGCCGCACCCTATTGTTCACTCATGCATTATATATTCTATGCGTAATTTCGTACAACTTGTTTGAATGTTCATCATCATTGGTCCCTTTGTTAGTCGATGAGAACTGGCGTTTTTTCACCACTAACAGGAGTTCGTGAGTTTTAACAGCCCTTTCTTGGTTTTCGGGGTTGATTCGAAATTCTTTTTGAATCGAAAACAAATTAAAAAAACGCCCATTTGCTAATTAGTAATTATATATTGTATAATCAGCAAGTTATATGGTGTAAGATTACGGAATAGCCCGTTTCGGTGAGTCCGATTCGGTGAGTCCGATCCCTTGACGGGGGATTTTTTCATTTTTTTTTAAATTATCGGGTACCGTAGCCTAATTATTATTGCCGTTTTAGGGTTTGGGGTTAGGGTTAGAGGTTAGGAACTCACCGAATCGGACTCACCGAATAGTAGCAGACCCGTAAGATTAGCCTGCCATACTCATTACTCATCTTGCATTGACGATGTTTTGTTAGTTTGCAACAGCTAGAGGACTCATTTGGATAGATTTTGTATTTATAATAAACAATATAATATGATACAACCATAGATGATACAACACTCCTCACGTCTCGCATATGATGTTTTACGTAGACGACGTATTGGCTTACTCAATCCAGTGGACCACGCGTATGGAGATTGTGTTGAGTGGCGTACTCAGGATTTTGTTAGTGGGGAGGGGGCATTCGATAAAATGTTAACATTTTTGATCAAGAGTAGCCTAATGTTACTTTATAGTCTGACCAAGGTTTAAGGTAACCTAGGCCCTAGGCTATCTGTTGGTGAAATATAAGCCCTCACGCTCTTTGCGTACGTCACTGTGTTTACGCATTGAATTATTAGATATGCGAGCATGAATGAATCAATCAAGAAAATGAAATATCTTCTGACAGAAATAATTTCTATTTGAATAAGCTTAACTGAAGATGATTTAGCTGCTAGCTGATCGAAATCGGTTTTAGCTGTTTATGATTGAACGGACTCGTGTGAAAATAAATTCGTTTGTATATTAGGACAATGTCATTACTGTATATTATTAGGTCAATGTCATGACTCATTAGTATAATTGAACCTTAAATCGAATTTCTTTGTGAAAGTAAAAGTACCGTATCATGTATGTCTGTGGTACAACAAACCGAACTCTCTACCAAAATTTAAATATGGAATGCAATTTATTGCGGTAGATACTTACGGTACTAGCTTTGCGTCGGTGAATCCTTTATCAATAAATTATTATTCAAGTTTCCGAACAAGACTAAGTTCACTTCTACTTGCATAGTCAGGCACTGTACATTGGTATGTTTCAAACCTAAATTCACTTTAAGACAGCGGGAAGAACTGTCGCATAATCAAGCATTTCTATTTTCTAATAAACGATTATCAGTGTAATTTGACACACCGAATAGCACCTAAACAACCGGGCGCCACAGTGTGCCGCACCTAAATATCCGGACGTCACAGTGCGCGGCTGCGCGCACCTATTTGGCAGGTTCTAACTGTCTGCACCTAAAAGATGTGGACCCCTGACTGCTTTCAATAGTTCTCCTCAGCCTACCAAAATTTAGTTTTGAATGTAGCGTTTGTGATATTTTTTGTTATTCAGATACAATCAATTAGAATTAACAGACATGAAAAATCTTACGAGCAAAGTGGTAGGGACGCCTGGTTAATCTAATCGAAAAATAAAGAGCCCAAAATGTAGATGTTAAACTTATGTTCAGTAAACGTTGAAAAAACTATACTGTCATTCATCTTATAGAGTTATAGGCATTTATCGCACTGAAGATGAAGACCGTATAGGCGTATAGTTTTCGAAACGTTTGCTGAACATGAGTTTAGTATCTAGATTTTGGTCTCTTTTGGTTTTCAGTAGATGAAAAAGCTTGTTTTATGGTTAGAATATTATCACTTGTTTTGTCTTTCTCGAAAGACTTTTTGGTCCCATTGGAGTTAAAAATGCTTCTGGAGAAAAAGATTGCTCTTTCGTTTTTGATAGCGTACTTTTGATTGTTTTCATTCATTTAATCTCGTTTATGGTTACAGATGTGGCGAACTCATACTATATTGGTTTGTTACGTATCAATTCGGCCAGATACGTTGATAGTTCATTTCAATGGATAGATGGAACAGCAGTAACTGATGGTGTGGGATTCGTTAACTGGCATTTGAATGAACCGAATTTTTACAGTGATTGGGAATTTTGTGTGACTTTGTCACTGCTAACGAAATCAGACAGAATAGGATGGAATGACATTCGATGCTCAGATAAATCAAGATACATTTGCCAACGACCTTTTGTAGAATCGACCACCAGTCAAGTTTTTATACCTTTCGGCGACTTTGAATATCACTTTGGACACCCTGTCAAAAACTACACAGTCGCTCAAAGAGAATGCCGAAGTAGAAGTGCCCGTCTGGCAGTTATCAAATCTGAAGATATACGTCAATTTCTTAAAAATGAGACTGATAATATAACTATGGAAGGTAAATATCTATGACACTTAGTTGATGAAGTAAAGACTGCTTCGAGAGGTTGCACAACTGTGTTTATTTGAAGAGATTGCTATTATCTGTCACAATTACTAACAACAAGAACGTTTTCCTGCCACTGAAATCCAACTTTATTGAAGAGTAATGAAATGTATCTGAAGACCCTTAACCTCCGTTCTGGCTTCTCACTCTCAGTGTTGTTGTTTGATTGTTCAGTGTTTAGAGAATTGTTATTTGAATAAATTGTTTGTAGGGTCCATGTAAAAGGATTCAACCATAGGTATAAAATCAGTAAAAAAGCAACCAGGTTTGGTAACTACAAATTTACGTAAAATATTTGCAGTAACCAAACCTGGTTGCTTTTTTTTACTTATTGAAGAGTATTGCTTATTTAAGTTGCATATGTACAATGTCTCTAGCAAGCTATGTTGCACATTTTTTACAGGATTCCCTTATTCTTTCTTCATTGGCATGAAGCGTGTGAACAACCATGGCAATGGTAGTGCGGCGTTTCAATGGATTGATGGCAGTACAGTGGAGGAAGATGATTGGGCAAGTGGTGAACCCGATAACAAAAATGGCAAAGAAAAGTGTGTGATTATGGGAGATACCTGGGTATTAGATCCTAGCATGACATGGAAAGACGCTTCTTGTGAAACGTTTGCAAGGTTTATTTGTCAAAGGATACCAGGTGAATCAAAACTAGAGCATATTATAGCTCGATCTCACATAGCTGAGTTCAACGTTTGTTCTTTTACCTCAGTACACGTGTCAACATGCTCTGAGAAATGCTTAATAATGCAGCCTAAAAGTATCTAGTTAATCTCGAGTATTTTAAGTCATTTTTATTATGTGAATTGCGAGGAGTTGGCCTAATCCAGTGATTGTTAACCTTTTTCTTGTCACTACATATAAATCACAAAGCAGTTCTCGCACCCCTTTCTAAATTGGCTAAAAAGTGTAGTTACTTTTCATAGGCGTCGATTTTTTCTTAGAAGAGAGGAATTCTGGGTGGGCGAGAGTTGTCAAACAGATTTCATTGAATGTGTATGTTCGCAAATTCGCAATAGTCAGTCTTTCTCACAAAGACTGCGTTTAGCGTCGCTGCAGCAATTAAGCCTTAATAGGTTTGTTGATGTTTGCTTTCTTGCGCCTTGCGATCTTATGAGCGCTGCTAAACTAAACAAATGTACAGTAATACAATTTTGGTAAAGAGGTGACTTTCTTCAACCATAAACAGATGAAACCAAGCAACCACACGGCATTTAACATAATATATTAACCCTTAGAAGGTTGGGCTCCTGGAGTCTTGCTCGGTTTGGGGGGGCTGTCAATTCTTCTTATGCTTTAGGAGTGATATCTCTGTTATTTTTTAAGGCACGGTTTCAAAATTTGGGATTCACTTTGTAAATTTATTCACGCTGAGCATATCCGAAAATTAAAACTGTGAATTTTAGAACTGCTCATATACGTTGAAATGTTGTGGTGACTTATGACTTTTAGATTATTTTGCGATTGCGTGAGTTTACACATTATTTTTTGGTAGAGTAATGAAGAACACGCATTGCAATGTTGTGATTAAATTTGTTTTACATAATCTCAATTTGAATCTATATTTTTCATGCAAAATAATATAATAATGCAAAATAACATATAAATAGAATATGAAATATTTCAGAGGATGTGCTGAGAAATGCCTTATATCTCTCAATTTATAATCTTTATTCGCTCAAAATTTCAGCTCAATAGCGGTGAATAGAAGTTGGGAAAAGTCAAGAAATCTTGTAGTCGCAGCCTCAGTGGTTTTAGAGATACAACTGTTGATACAAAAAAGTTGAATTGACAGCCCCCCCCCCCCCCAACCTTCAAAGAGTTAAACTGAACATAAACCATCTACGAACGTTTTCGGCCATGTTTTCAATCTGTGGAGAGTTAAAAAAGAACGCTCCGCTTCGCACGCAGAACTTGGTAAAACAATGTAAGTTTTCAATGCTGAGATGTAATTTGGTGACATGTCGGCTAAAGCAGAATTTTTGCGCATTTGTTCACAAACTTTTTGCACTGAGGTTGGTCGGTCAAGCCTTTTGCATCGAGCAAACTGAAGCTGGCGCTCTCACACAACGTCTGCCATATTTCAGTCGCCATAAAACAAGCTTACATCTTTCATTTCTGCACGGATCACGTCTGGATCTTCCAGAAGGCGTCGCAATGCATTCGAAACCTGCAGCGTACGTGACTGATAATAACGAAGAAGAGAGCTTGCTGCGGTTTCAAAACATTTTTGAACAGATTCACGTAGAAATTCTCAGTTTCTCCTTCAGTAGAAGTGCGACGGACCCGTGGAACTGAAAGTAAATCAATCTGTAGACATTGACTTCACCACTGTCCATCCTTGAAGCACTGCTTTCTTCATCAATGTCATCTCTACGTTCATTCGTGCTGGACATGGCTTCTTCAGCGTTATTATCTCGACCCCTTTTGGAAGCTGGTTTTAAGAATGTGCGAATAGATGTTTGACTTTGCTTCATGTTTAACTTTTCAATAATGAAATGACAACATCGCGCGGTGCTCCAATTTATACCCAGCAACAAGTTTGTGAGGAAAGATTTGTAAAAAGCGGTTGTTTCAGCACGTCTTTAGTTTGTATCGGTTATTTTATTGTCATGTTCGTTTTGATGTCATATCCATATTCCCTTATGCTGACCCGGAACTGACGTTTGATTGTGACGTAACCAAAGTGAGACCATTCGGAGAAAAGATCAAACGTGGCTTTCTCTCACCAGGTATTGCCAGCGTGTGGCAGTTGCCGTAGCAACAACAATGCAGTGAGTATCGAAAATGGTTCGCGGATGCTGATTTTTGTTTCTAACCGCGACGATATTCAATATGTAAATAGAGGAAACGTACGACATGTTCTTTTAGAAGAGAAGAGTACGGTAAATGCGCGTATCCGATTTAGCGTTTCAAGTAGCCTACAGACACACTTGTCAGCGCAATTTCGATTACCACGAAAAGCTAGGCTACGCGGATTCTAATTGTCTTGGCTTTCTGCTCTAGACAGGTTTTCAACGTGCGACGTTCCAAGAGAGAGATGAGTTCGACGGTTTTACAGCGTATTGGCTTGATATCAAATCGAGCTTCGGTAGAGAGTTTGTCTTGTTGAACCATAGGCATACGAAGCCGAGCAACGTGATCAAGTTTAACATCTTCAAGTTTATTACATTTACATAAACATAAAACTACGCAACAAATTAAGTATCGAACGTTTTCGACATCACAAGATGTCCTCTTCAGGAATAATATACATACAAATTAAACTACATCTGAAACTAAGATCTTGGAAGCCTTGTACATAAAACGTCACAATCCACTTTTGAACAGACAATTGTATGCTTGCGGCTCGTCTTTCTTGCTCTCTGTATTTTAAAATTAGTTTTTTCGCACCTTGCCTTTCTACCATATCATGTGATCTGTTTAACACCTTTTGATGCAGTTACCTTTGATTCTCGTGGAGCCTATATCGTTGAGTTTGAGCTAGTCAGAAGTACTGTGCAGTTTTTGTCTTTTTCTGTTTATAGATTTAGTTATCCATTGTATTTTTTTCAGATGTAGTTAATTTGTATGTATATTATTCCTGAAGAGGACATCTTGTGATGTCGAAAACGTTCTATACTTAATTTGTTGCGTAGTTTTATGTTTATGTAAATGTAATAAACTTGAAGATGTTAAACTTGATCACGTTGCTCGGCTTCGTATGCCTATGATATCAAATCGTGCCCAAACGCCTTTTTTTCAACGCAGCGTTGTTGCGGAATTGCTTTGTTTTATCGGATAGCCTACCTATGCGAGAAACATAGAGTAAAACAAGAAGTTGCGCTGCAGTTGATTGGATAATTCAGCGTTTAACAAAAACGGAAATAATTGTAACGAACACTTCAAAAGTGTCATGAAAACAGGGTGGGCGAAAAATATTTTGCCCACCCTCGGTTTACGGCCGAGTGGGCGCCGCCCACCCGGCCCACCCTATTTCGACGCCTATGGTTACCTACAATGCAGAATGTTGATTGAAAGCTTGGTAAACAAATATAACTTCTTTATTTCATAACAATCCTAATTATTCAGTATCCACACACCCCATGGGAACAGGTCTTACACTAATCTTTCTCTACTACAGGCGATCTTCTTAACCTCCTAATTCTAGCCCCACATCGTGCATGTCAAGTCATGTATCATTCTTTATGCTGCAGTAACAAATTCAATCAGTGGATTTAGTTCAGCTTATCATTATTTTGATCATAAAGTTCATAAAATAGAAAATCTGAAAGTCTTGGCTGATAGATGAAATACTGACTGATCTTCATCAGCCTTTCACTGGTTTGGGGAAACATTTCTCATTTGGTCGTGAAATAAAAGTCCTCTCCCCAAAGTCTCAGGTGAAGACGCTTACAACCTAACTATGTTACGATCTGTAAGGCTACATCCGACTGGTGAGAGCCCTTGTACGACTCTGGAAAAGAGCCCTGGTTCAGCACCGCTCTGGACTAGTATGTGGTCATGTCTTTATGATGACAGCAGTCGATATGCCCAAATTTGAACACGAAAGTTGGCTTCCTTGCTCTTTCGTGGTTTTAATCTAAATCTTTTACCACTGTGTGTAGACAAAAAAGTTATCATCGGTTACGGTTTTTTAAAAACGGTAGAGGGACTTTTCTGGATTGACACTTTCTATTATAATTCAACCAGGAATTCAACATCACTATTCGTTAAAGGGATGCTAAAGGAAAAGCCTGACTTGGCGATTGTACACGTTCTTTGTGTTTAACATGCTACCATAAAACGATTTTCAATAAAATTTTGCTCTATTGCGGTCTGATCAGCATTCTGCGCGTGCTTTTGTCAGAGCTTTCAAAACGGGAATGGACAAGAGCAGCGAAGCGTGCGACTGTACAGTCTACGTCACTATAGACTAGCAATCAGCTGATGGAGCAATAGTTGTAACTGCGGGCGATTTAACTGTAGGCTATGTATGTATGTACATCAAAACATCAGATTTCAACATCAAAACATCAGACAGTTTGCTCAAAACTTCAGATCTTATGTTAAAACATCACGTGTGGTAACGTGGCTTTTGTTATTGCTGTCGATAGTGACGTATTCTCGAGCTGTGTTTCCACTTTTTGGTCATTTAAAAAAAAAATAAAAATAAATGAAACATTGAACTTTGGGCCTTGCCAGTGCCATTGAAAACAATTTTTTTTCGTAATTTTTTTGAAATGTATTCTTAAATGTTCCGTTTACGCATTTTAATGCTTAATTCCCGTTTGAAATTTTCCTTTAGTATCCCTTTAAGAGAGACTTTCCAAATCCCATTTTGTTACGTTTTAACAACATGCTAAATGCTTAGTGCTGCAGACATAATTGTTTGTTACATAATTTTGCTGTCATACATACACGAAGTTGTATCTCAACAACAATCACTCATTCATACGAAATGTATTAAACCAATCCATACAGACCTCTAACTGTTTTGTTTTGCCGGCGACCAAGCATGGCCTAAGAGCTTCTTCCCGGCGGCAAACTTCTGGCGCTCGGCAGCCAAAATAAAAAAAAACTCATCATTACAGCAAAAAGCGCTTTCCGCATCTAACAGACCGGTCAATAAGCATGGAGAGTTGGAGACCTTGTCGTTTCTCACACGTACTAAGTCTACGCGGTTTAGCACCCAAAGCAGTGGCGTAACTAGGCCAAAATTTTGAGGGGGCCAACATTTTTAACTAAATATTTTGCATATTTCAACGAAAATGCTGCTGGCAAACCAATTTAGTCATTTGAGAGAAAAATAGCTAATTTTTTACTTTGCCAAACCTTTTTTAACTGAAACATAGTAAATATTTACAGTATTACCAAATACCACTACAATTAAAAGTCCATTTGTCGCTCCCGCCAAGAAGGCCAGTAGCCTAACAACTCGATTTATCTTTTCATTGATCTTTCACGATGACAAGGAAGCACATATCGAGGGCTAAATAACAGAACGAGCTAAGTCCATTTTTGCATTTTTTGTGGTTAGATACTGGAAAGTGTTTCTCAAGCTCCATATTTTTACTGACAGAAAGAGCTAAGTTCTAGCCTGAACAGGTTTCTCAGAACTGACTGCTCATTTTAAACTAAGTCCAGAAGGCTATACGACACAATGAGCTATTGCTACATAGCTCATTGTGCCGCTTCTGCATCTATACCATCTCTATTGACAAAATGAGCTAATGTGACATAGCTCATTTCGTCATCATTGCCGACTTGCCGTCACAGGTCCAAAATATAGCCACATAGTAAAAAAGAGTGGTTTGACTCCAAATTTGAAATTAAAATTTTAAAGTTTTAAAATGCCATTTTCTCAAAACTACTTTTGGGTGACTTGGCTCGTTCTGTTATTTAAACCTCGATATGAAACTAGTTTCTATACTGTATGGAACAGGCGTAATAATGACCGACCGTCTGCTCATAAAATGTTAGAAATACAAATTTGGGGGTCCATGGCCCTTATACCTCTTCCTGTTAACCAAATGACAAAATAATACACTGTACACAAATATCACAAAATGGACAAAATTAACTTATGAAAGTGCAGTACGCACAGCTCATGGTCGAGAACAATGGCGCATTGTCTTCAACCCTCAATACGAGGAAGGAACAAAATGACGATGACACAAATATAACACTGAACACGTATCAAATGTATGTGAACAAGTAGCAAAGATGTAGGCTATTTTAATGAACATTATGACTGCTTGATATCGTGTTTTTACGTTCACTCAGGCATGGCCACCTGAAGATGCGGCCTGATTTGTCACATTTTGCAGATTTTGATTACAGCTACTGCTAGTGCTGGACTGACATTTTTTAAGATGTTTTTACTTTTTGCGGTTTCCTAATGACAAAAAACTTCTTTGTTGCCTTGGGGAAGCAATAGCAAATGAGAAAAAGTAAGTTGAAAAACGCAAAATCAGACTGTTATTGAAAATTAACAGTCTAACTAAAATTTACAAAATCAAATTTTCTTTGTTTTTCAACATGTGAGGATGTTAAAACCTATTGTGTCATCTGGGGAAAAGAATAAAGAAAGCGTAAAATCTAATTTTTAGAAAAATTTATTTAGGCTAAACGTTCGCCCAAAGATAGAAAAACCTGGAAATTTCTGCAAAATGTGACAAATCAGACTTTTATCAACGATATTTCTGGTCTGCGTGTGAGAGACTTTGCCGTGTTTCTGAAAAAAAAGTTGTAAATGCGAGTGAAGAAAAAAAAAAGTTACTAATACCAACGGAGTGAAAAAACGTTGGCATATGTGGAAGCTGGCAACCAAACATGGTCCACCGGAGCGGTATCTTCGGAGGCCATTTGGTTGGTTTTGAATCTTTATCCTCGGACTGACAAAGCCTTGATTCCTGGTAGTTTCGCATACTTGTAGAGGCTCTTGACGCAGGGCCGGTTACCAAGATTGGCAGAGCCGGGCGCGTAACCACTGAGCTAACGGAGCAGACAAATTTAACGACTTCTTAGACTTAGAGGGTTATCATTCTTTCGAACATATTACTTAACCAGGCATGCTATATCAGTCGCTTTTATATTTTCTATGAAGACAAGATTCAAGAATTTACTTATGTTCTGCAACTAGCCTACAATTAATTTGATGTGATTATTTAATACTGTAATAAAAATAGTTTATTGTTAAATCATAAGTATATCAACAGTACTGTAGTTACATTTCTACGTGTGCAGGGTTGATCTCTAAGTGGTCAAAACTGGTTTTGACCACTAAGCGGTTTAAACCTGGTTTTAACCGGTGAAAACTAGGTTTAAACTGGTCAAAACCCAGAAAAATATTTTTATGTAGTGAATGGTCGGCTACCTGGGCTATGGGCTATTTAGGAAATATAAAAGCAGTTGTGAGTTGTGACCATTTTGATATGCAGGCCTCGCAATAGCTGGCGGCCATGGCCGCCTGAACTTTCATTAATGGCCGCCAATACCGACCTGTCAGGCAAAATTTGATGGCAAATGTTTTTCATAAAAAAAAGTTGTTGGAATAAATTCTTGTACTTCAGTTGGCTGTGCAAATTGTTCATCGTTCTACCAAGCATTTTTTGGTTCATCAGAAACTTATTTTTAGAATTTGAATTTTCTCAATAATTACAATACCCGTATTTTACGGACCATAAGGCGCTATTTAAATCCTTTTTTTCCTCATAAATTGATCGTGCGCCTTATAAGCCGGTGCGCCTAATGTATGGATCAAGTAGTGCTTTATTTCCTACACTCAAAACCAGTACCGATACTATTATTATATGAATAAACCACCGTCTTACACAATAAACTACGGTAAAAGCAACTAGCAACTGTGATATTCACTAGGCCCATTTTTCTTTTGTACTATTGTGACTTGCTTACATTTATTAGGCATTTTTGTTTAATGAGCTTGATACGGTAACCCATACTCCTTAAAATACGTTGCGTTCTATAGCCCGGTGCACCTTATGTCTGAACAAAAAACTAATCAAAGCAACTTATTGACAGTGCGCCTTATAATCGGATGCGCTTTATGGTCAAATACGGTAACCAACTGATTGAAATATCAAAAATAAACAGAGAAATTGAATATTTTTTGTTCCAAATCCAGCATTTTGGTTATTGTTGATCAAAACAAAATATAGTTGAACATCATTACTAAACATGGAGGATAATATTTGTAATTCAATTGAAAAGCAACTTGAGTGATATATACACTAAAGGGGTTTTGACCAGTAATAGGTGGTCAAAACTGTTTAAACCGATCAATCCTGTACGTGTGTGGATGCCGACTTATAATTTTGAATGATAGATATTGTACATATCATTAACACTTTCTCTTCCATGTTGTTTGTGTTTCATGTACTGCCACGAAGATACTACGCTGTATGGAGAATTCGGTTTTTGTGAGAATGTGTTGCTTATATTTTCAATTTTTTAATACTTCCATTTCAGCAATTCAGCTGGTGGAATATCCTAGTCATTCGTCTGTTTCACAATGATTCAACATGTGTGTACGTTGAATCAACGTAAAAAGACGAATGTTTAAGATTAGAGTACCTGTATTTGTAATCCGTAGGTTGCTGCAGCAGATTGGGTGTTTTGACAGATAGAAACTTTAACGTAGGACAATTTTACTTGTGAACGAGGTAACTGCAGTAATTGTGATCCTTGTAGCATTCTAACAGAGAGTTGGTTCTGCACAGTGTACAAACTAAATTGTTTTTACATTTGTTCGACATCTGCAGATATTAAAGTAATTATTGTAATGGACATTTTCAATCAAATGAATGCTTTGCAGATAGTATCATGCTATCTCTATATGTACTTTCTACTCACTACTGTACTTCCCACTGTTAAACGTTTTTTTTTTTACGTTTTAGCCTTCGTGACTGGTGATGTTCTTGCGGCGATAGGAGTTAGTCTTTTTCTCTTGTTTTGCATCGGAATGATCGTGGCTCTTAGAAAATACTTAGTTTCTCTCAGGTACAAATAATTTTGATTATTTTCATGTCTGAACCACAAGCAATGATTATCATGTTTGAAAACAGCGTTGCATAGCCTACTTATCTGAAATAGGCCCAAATGGTTAGATTTTATGGAAGAATTTTTTTCGCTCACTGAGAACTTGTGCTACCGTAAGCGTATATTTAGGCGTTGACTGGCAGTAGAAGACTGCAATGAAGCAGTTGCCCTTTACAATTTTACTGAAGCTTATTTGTCTGAACTTTGTTTTTGCTTTTTTCAATCTTTCTTGCAAAACGCGTTTCACTTATGACTTTTTAAAATGAGAATTGCAATAAAAGGTTCCGAGTTTGTGGATTGAATAAGTTGACAATTTCAAGTAACCATTGTTGTTAGAATTCATTCTGTGTCCAGGCATATCGTATGTGACATAGCATTCAACCAAAAGTTTCAGTATTGTAACTTTTGCATTTCTTTGCTAACTTTCGATTGTAACTTTGTCTTTACAGCCCAATACAATAGTACATTGTGAGATTGTACGAACGTAGATAATGTAGGATATTTGCTCCATTTATTCAGTTTGAATTCTATGTAGCCTACTTAACAGAATGCTGCAGATGAAGAAGGATCAGAGACCTTCGCCCTGGCAAAAAAAACTACTATATAATATATTTTTGATAAGCAGCACACGCGTTTATTTGCTGTTTCTTTGTGTAGATCCGATGTCAGTGCAATGGGTTTTTTTTTTGAGACATGCTTGTATATAAATCTGTCCCTAGGTTACGTTTGCAATGACGTATTGTGAATTACTTGGATATGTCGTACTTATGTTTTGATGGATGAATTACTCACCAAGGTGGAGTTTTTTTGCTTTAGAATGACGTGTTTGTTGTTCTTAATTAGATTTAATTTATTTTAGACTTAATCTAAAGGAATATGAAGACATAAGCGAAAAACTTGACAAGGACGTAACGGACAAACTTGCATGTGCTTCCGTGTACTTTGACACCCACTTTTCCAAAACTGCTTACGCCTCTTAAGGTGAGTCCTGCGAAATCAAATCATAGGCCAACAATTGTGAATATCATTTTACTGCTGGCTGCATAGCCGAGTGATAGTAGTCCTGGTTTGAGGTTCGATAGGGCGCCTGTTAGACACCGCTCAAGATCGCGTGGCCGTGTTTTTGGCAGGACACTTGAAGGCATGCCGTCGATTGCGGAGTGGCGCCTCTTTGACTATCGCCCTTGATTTCTCTCATGATTATGAACAGTAAGCTGTTCTGGAGAGAAATGCGTACTGCCCTTCTTAGGACTATGGTCTGCTGAACTGCCAGTATAGTAGGCTACGTTGTGATGGCAAATTGGATTAAAACGAAAAACTGCAGAACGTGGCTGCTTAATAGTGGGTAGTTATATTTTTTGTTATTCATTTTATTCTATTATTTTGTTATACCATGGACAATTGGACATATAAAACTCAGTAATTTCAATGTATTTTACATGTTTTAGTTTTTTGTTCACGTGAAAAAATGCGGACAGACAGTAACATAAATAAATAAGTAAAAAACTAAATCTTCGTCATTTCGCTTTACTGAAGCTTAAACAACCCCGATGCCTGTGTGCCACAATATTATGCCTGTTTGGTGGTTGTCCGATAAAATATACTGTTGGACTTTAGACCAAGAATTACGTTTTTTTAAAGAAACATTACTTCTCTTATTGAGAAAGCTGAAGCGTAATGTTAGAAGTTTCGCGCATACTTGCAGAGAAGATTACTGGCGCAGACACGGTTACAAATGTTAATAGCACGTAGCTTCTACCCGGTTTGCTACTATTCGTAGAAATTCCAATTCCTAGACAGCCTTTTTCGGAGATTTTTAAAATCTCATAGCGATAGCGGCATCTGTTTATTCAAAAGATTTAGCTTATAATGGAGGTTACAGATAAAGTCTCACCGAAAAAAAATAAAGCAGTTGTCAAATGGCGTTTCATGATTAAACACTAGCGGTTAATCAAATGAAGTCTCAGCGAAAATGTCAACTAATGTTGTTAGATGTCGCTATAACCTATACCCGCAAGTAGCTAATTTACATCTACCTCAATGAAACAACAACTTTTTCGTTTGCATTTGGTATGGGAAGGTAAACACAAAAACCGCGATATTTTAATGGAAATTTAAGCGTGTGCAATAATTGATCTGAGCATTTTCTCGGTTTTAAAGTGTGTTTTTTTTTAATTCATGTTTCGTCTTTTCTTGTCAAAACGTGCAAAAATATGCAGGTTACCCATATAACTTTATAAAAACCATTGCTTTTCAGCTTAGCGAGACAATTTCTTGGTATCTCTCGTGGCTTTCTATCAGTGGTTTGTCAAAATGGATGCTGGTAGCTTGAGAGTTCTGGTTACATGCAAATGTGCAAGGAAACATATGAAAGTGCTTGCCATAAGCGGTAAAGATTATTGTTGGTTTGTTTGTCACCTATGAAGTTGACTTCTGAAAAGTTCAGTTTCTATTGACTTCGGAGAGATCTTTAGTTGTGGAACTGTCTTGATTTTTTACTAGTGAAAAACTGTCTAAATTTCACTGTAAACTTGTATATACTTTCAACAATTAGCTTTATTGGAGCTTGTGATTCGCTATGTCACTGCTGTAAGTTCAATCAAGTTTTTATTTCTGAGCTACGAACTCGACCAGCGGGCATTTTTTCCACACTTGAACGTTGCTGATGAACGTCAATGAGAATGAAGATAAATAACTTTTTTTTTCAAAGGCCCAAGTGTTAATGTCGACCACGGTTGCAGACATTTAGTTAAACAATATTATCGCAGTAGAAACTTACTCCATCAATGATGGAGTAAGTTGATATTAAACGTTTTAGAAAAGTGTTTGTTGTCGGGAAACCTTGACTATTTATAAAACAATTGCCTAAGTTGAAGTGACTAATATAATTTTGCTGTTTTTTGTGAACCAATCCACTTGAAGCGATTGACTGTCTCGTATCATTAAGAAGCCTTGTTTCTCAAACACAACAAACAGTTTACCAGCCTCATTTTTTAATCATAAATCGATTTCGCTATCACAGCATCCTCAGTATGATCATGTCAAGAGCAAAAATATGAGTTTTTGCTCTTGATAGCGAAATCGATTTATGATTAAAAAATGAGGCTGGTAAACTGTTTGTTGTGTTTGAGTAACAAGGCTTATACTAAATTGAAGTGGGTATAACAAGAACAAAGTAGACTTGTAGAAATTTCAACTCTGACTTGAAACTAATTGTTTGCAAATCTGAAATTCGAATAAAGCCAATCAAATTTGCGGCATATTCACCAACATAGGCTTGCTTTTTACACTGCAGTCGCTTCAAAACTCCTTCACAAAATTATCAGGCTATTTATCTTTAATAGATAGCCTACCTCTACCTATTCTTCAAATGAATTGTTCATTTCGAATGCATATGCATTAACTATCCAGTCTAATTGACTGGTACCCGGTCATTTGGTCGACAGACATTTGGTCGACAGGACGTTAGGTAGACAGAACGATTCATTTTAGGGTTAGGGTTAGTTAACTAACCTTAACCCTAAACCTAACCCTAAATCTAAAATGAATCGTTCTGTCGACGTAACGTCCTGTCGACCAAATGTCTTGTCGACCAAACGACCGGACACCAATTGACTTGACTAGTTAGCCTATTGCTTAAACCATTTTTGGAATTTAAATTTCTTTCCGATAATTTAGCTACATTGACATGTTTCAACGCATCTGATACTGTACTTTCTAACCGTGTTTCTAAATTTCCTTCATGAATTTAATATGTAAATAGTTTCACAGAGTTTTGTTTCAGTGTTTTGTCATTGATTTGTTTTCAATAAATTTTAATTCTTTTGTATTTATTTGTTGAGTGTGGCGGTAAAACGACCTAGCGCAACAAATTCTAAACTACTTCTCAAGTAGGCTATTGCAATACATGTATTGCAGGTACTTTGCGTAGCCCCAATGCAACGATTCCGCATCTCGTATTTAAATCTAATTTAGACATCCAGGAGACTGAGTTAAGATGACGCATTTTGCTGAATAGGGCTGTGAAGTTGCTCGTAAAATATACGACTCTTCCGTTTATAACTCTCCGAACACGTCAAAATCCCTGCAATTCCACAGCTCTACTATAAACGTTATAAAGGGTTAGCCTACAAGCAGTGTTACCTAAATGCAGTAAAACCGAAATCCCTGTAAATTGACGTGCTGGTAGGCTATATCGACTCTTGTAGCTATTAGGCCTAATATCTTCTTCATCCCCGATGCGTTAATGACTAAAAAAATATGATATGAACATCAGGTTTTAACATTATTCATTCAGATACAACAAAAAGCGCGGAACGCAACTCGGATGTAGGCTATTAGTATTTCATCGAGTCTTTATTTGGAAATCTAGATTTTGGCCTACCGGTACAATAAAAGTGTTGGTTAAAAATTCGATTTTGCTACCGCATAGGCCTACTAAAATTGAAATTCAATACTGGAACAACTCAACATCAGACACAAGCAGTAGGCCTATTCACACCACCCGGACTGTACAGTCACTAATAAACTCCGTTAGTTAGTTTCTTGATTATGCAGTATACGCACCGGTTATGCCCAGTAGCGCGAGGATAAAGATTTAATCAATCAATCTTAGTGGTCTAAAAGTGCGACACGAACAAATAAACTGCTGATCATATTATCCTCCAACATCCTATAGCAGGCCCGTAGCCAGACATTCTCAAGGGGGGGTTCCCAAACCCAAAAATATGGACGTTTTGAAAACATTTTCTTGGCGTGTTCACAAACAAGCAATCAAAACACAAGAAGTAGCAGTACATAATATACAGGCCAACAAACAAAACAAGTTCTTCAAATTGTCAATATTACAAAAACGAAATAAATAAATACAAACAATTTTTACATTAACCATAGCACATCTACAGTGGAACCGACAGGGGCCCCGGAAGCGAGGGGGAAGATGCCCTTTTAAGGTCAAATAAGCTCATGTACATTTTCCAATATAACAATTTCTGCTATTCGCTTTTAGCCTAAATTGTCTAAGATAACAAAATTGTCTACGATATGCGAGGTTCCAAACAAGCAACAAAAACTGTCTTTCGGAAATACACAAACTTTTGTGCATTTATCAAACAATCGCGGTGGTCTTGGTCATTGCTGAACGCAGTTTTAGCGACGTGAGGCGACTAAAAACGTGGCTTTGTGCCACAATGACAGACAACAGTTTAAACAACCGAATGTTTCCGACTAATCACAAACAGGTGATGGACACCATTGACTTAGAAGCTGTTGCAAATGAGCAGTGGCGCCGCCAGACCTTCAACATTGGGGGGGGGGGGGGGGGGGCAAAATATTGACAGTGCAAGACAGTAGCATAGTCAAAAATTTTGAAAAATTACTTTCAGTTTGGTGCATTCTGAGAGCATTTTTAACAAAATTGTGGGTATGAATATTTCTGTAAAATGGTGCTGTCTGGTGGCATAGCAAAAGGATAAGATCATGTTTTCTTCGGCATTTTTTGGAAATAAAGCTAAATCTCTATGTTTTCTTGGTGCTAATTCCAGACTGAGATATTTGAATGTTTGGTATTGGCAAAACTCGCTCTTTTAATGCAATTTCGTTTAAAATTAGGCAAACTTTGTTTTAGAGACATAGGTTGATTGCTTTTTTTTTGCGAGATTATTACAGTTTTATTATTTACCAATTTTCTCCTTGGTTGATTCAAAAAACAATCTTATTTCGGTAAGTCACTAACTTTTATGCTCTGAAGTCAACCCAAAGTTTAGAAAATGTAACGTCATAGAGGTCATACATCTTGATGAGTGTCAAACAAAAAGCTTTGAGACAATGAAGTTACTTTAGGTTATTTTTGATATATTCAAGTTTTGTATAGGCTAACGAATAGCTGTTTAGATGTTAATCTAGATCGAACAAGCGATCTCAGCAGTTGCAGATGGCTTGCATCCTTCCACAGTTTGACGAGAAATTACATCATAGGCTAAAACTTTTCTTGTAAACACTGTATTAACATCCGTAAATTCAATTTGAAAGGTTGAAACCCCCGAAGCCCTTCCCTTGGCTACGCCACTGGTGCAAAACAGTGGTATATTATTTAATTTCTCTTGTTTTCTACCAGGGCTGGAAAAAATGTTTAGCTTCCCGGGAATCTGTTTTTTAGAGAAAAAATTTCCCGCGGCTTACAATCACGATAATGAGAACCTTATATTTTACTGATCTCCAGAGCTGACGTAAACCTTAAAAGTCATGTCGACATATTCTTGATGCCCCCCTTATCGAAAATTGTTCTTTGTATTACCGCTAAGGAGGATTACGACTATAAACAAAAGAATAAATTTTAAACTTCATTTTGAATTGAAAAGACATGACGTAATGTCCTCCAACCTCAGTGATATATTTTTTCATTGCGTAACGTCTTGTAGGAATAAATTGAAAATCAGTATGATCACTCAAAATGAAAGCAATGGGACTACGAATCCTCACTAAACCAATCAATCAATGGTCTTGTTGCACTGAAGATGACAACCTTATATTTTACTGATCTCCGGAGCTGACGTAAACCTTAAGGCATAGATCTGTTGACTCAATGCAAACCCTTTGAAGGTTGGGGGGGGGGGGCTGTCAATTCAACTTTTTTGTATCAACAGTTGTATCTCTAAAACCACTGAAGCTGCGACTACGAGATTTCTTGACTTTTCCTAACTTTTATTCACCTCTATTGAGCTGACATTTTGAGCGAATAAAGGTTATAAATTGAAAGATATAAGGCATTTCTCAGCACATCCTCTGAAATATTTCATATTCTATTGTGAAACATTTTCCCACCAGCTGGATGAAAGTAATTAATTTGGCCCATGTCTCGTTAATCCTAACTGTTTCACAGCGTGAAGGGCATTGGCTGTATGTCAAATAATGTAAAAAAGATTAATCACAACATTACTATGCACGTTCTTTATTCCTCTACCAAAAAATAATGTGTAAACTCACGCTACAAATTACACTCATAAGTGACCTCAACATTTCAACGTATATGAGCAGTTCTAAAATTTACATAGTTTTAATTTTCGGATATGCTCAGCGTGAATAATTTTGCAAAGTGAATCCCAAATTTTGAAACCGTGCCAAAATAACAGAGATATCACTCCTAAAGCATAAGAAGAATTGACAGCCCCCCCCCCCCCCCAAACTGAGCAAGACTCCAGGAGCCCAACCTTTTAAAAGTCATGTCGACTTATTCTTGATGCCTCCCTTATCGAAAATTGTTCTTTGTAGTACCGCTTTGAAGGTGGATTACGACTATGAACAAAAGAATAAATTTTAAACTTCATATTTGTATTGAAAATACATGACGTAATGTCTTCCAACCTTATCACATTTTTTTCATTACGTAATATTTACCACCACCAAACCACTTTTGACAATCGAATTTGTTAATTTATTATTCGGTAAAATGTTTAGATGATGTCACGTCATTACGATTTGAGATATAATTTCATTTATGACGTCGTATGGATGAAAAACTTTTACAAGTTTTATACTCTGCTGAGATTAAAGAAGAAACATAAATGATAAATTTAAGAAAAATGTGAACACTATAATATAAACGACGACCTTTTAGAGTACATGCATAAAAGTGAGACAAAGTCCAATTTGAAATTCTTTTGTTGCATTTTTCCAGTTAGAAATTCTTGTGTTCCATATCGCGCGATTTCGGGTATTTAACCCTCGCGCGATATGCAACATAAGAATTTCTAACTGGAAAAATGCAACAAAATAATTTCAAATTGGACTTTGTCTTACTTTTATGCATGTACTCTAAAAGGTCGTCGTTTATATTATAGTGTTCACATTTTTCTTAAATTTTTGATGCTTTTGTATCTGCTTTACGCGGATCCCCGATTGACTTTACGTTGATACGGGTTTAAAGTAATCGCCCCCCTTTTTTTAAATAATAAATGATAAATATTGGAGAAATTGAGTCTCCTTTACAACTTAAGAAACAACTCAAAACTGCTGAAACACAACGTTTTGTTTAAGTGAAAGAGTCACTTCAAGCAACCAATGCCAAAATGCGCCCGGAAGAAGTCATGGGAGTGTAAGGTATCAAAAATTTAACAGGTTGTTATTTTTCTACATCAATGTGACGTTAGTTAAAACTTTAAAAAGTCTATATCTTTGCCTCTGTAGAAAATCTTTTTATCTACTGTACAATTTAGTCATCAAGGTTTTCCATATTTTTTTTTAAAGAGAGAGCTTTTACCTCCCCCCCCCCCCCCCCCCCCCCCTTGCAACTTGAGTTGACTTACTTGAGGTTGGGATCCAAATATTAAAAAAAATATATTAATATGTATTAAAAAAAAAAAAAATTAAAAAGATGATGCCCAAAACATTGGGGGGGCAGCTGCCCCGCCTGCCCCCCCCCTGCCGGCGCCACTGCAAATGAGCTCATTCGAGCAACCGACGCGCGTAAAATGTACTTCGGATTGGTTTGATATTTGTCTATATACAGTAACTTATACAAATTATCCCGTGGACACATTTTATAGCCTACTTTGCAGCAGATTGTATGAACGTGAAATTTATCTTTTGTTTCATCTTGTTCAAGCTATTTCAATATATTTTATTCATTTAGTCTCACATATCGATTTATACTGTAGCCTATGGCTAATATAATAATACTGCATGGAAAACAATTATCGAATTGCCCAGCATTATCGCTAGGCCTATATCTTACCTTAAAACTTGAAAAAAGTTTTTTTTAGCAACAAAAGTGCCCGTTATTCATAATCCTGCTCCTCCCATTCAAACATCGTTTCGGCACCCCTGGGAACCGATGTGGTCATCAACAAAGATTCGACGTATTCAAAAGAGCACTTAATAAAACATCACAAGCAGGCAGCAGCTATGATAAAAGAATGTTGCCCAATTTCATTTTTCTCGGGTATTGCTGTGAAAACAGTGTTATGACTTCATTCAGGTCGATGTTTCGGTTGTAGTGAATATGAAGCAGGACAAGCCAGGTCAATCGTTTTTCTTTCATGGTAGACCTGTTGAAGGTATGAAGTCGCCGAAGAACGCTTGCTGCCCTCATGCATTCACATGAAGTGGCTGGAGCTGCTGCTATCCTTATAGTAATTTGTCAATATTTGGATACTGAACACTGTACTTGAGTGCTTCTGCACAAGTAGGGGAAGGCGGGGCAATTTGAGCAGGGTTTTTTTTAAATCTAATTATTTTTATTTTACTAACTTTTTCGAAGACTCAAGTATTGCATTTCAAAAACATGCTAATAAGCCAAGTTTAAAGACAAAAACTGGTTAGTTTTATTTATTATTTTGCACTGTATTCAAGTTTAAGGAACGATTGCACAACTTGCCCCGAATTATTGTTCCGGGGCAAGTTGTGCAGCACCATGCGGCAAGCTGTGTAGCACAATGGGGTAAGTTGAGCAACATATTACGACCAGCAAAAGTACAGACAGTTTAACAAATCAGCTATTTTTACATTCATTCACAATCTCCAGATTTTGAAACTACGTAAAAATGGCTAATAGGCTACAACATTTTTAATTAACAAAGGCGGTTTACAGGAACAGTTGCACAACTTGCCCCGTTATCAATTGCACAACTTGCCCAATTCATATTTTTTTTTAAAGAACAAAAAATTTCAAGAAAACTAACAAATGTACGAAAAAATTTTACCTGCGAAAATACAACTACATCATATGTCTACTGACCCCTACTGCTAAAGTTTGACTAGTTCTACTGTGCATCCAAAAATCAAAATTTCGTTTGCATCCGAATTTAGATCCTAAGACCTAAACACCTTATATTGTTGATCAAGCCTAACCTGTCCAAAAAACTGATAACTGCGATTCAGGTGCTTCAAAGGCATTATAGGTAAAATATAATAATAGCGTTAAAGCTTCGTTACGCTCTTTATTTCCTTTCAAACGGGGACTTGCACAACTTGCCCTGCTTTCCCCTACTAGGGCGTTGGGCTTCTTTTCTCCAACAATATTGCCAGCGAAAAAACTGTTGCTGCATCATCTCAGGTGCTGGAAGATCATCATCACACAATTCACTTACCGGTACAACAAAATTTCACAGCAATAACGCCTAACTACACAGAAACTCAGCAGCCTCAAGCCAAACAAAAGAGCAGCATTAAAGAATAAAGAACCACTCTCTGACTTCAACACCATTCCTCATAGCACATGACTAGCCTAGGGAACTGTGTTCTGAAAGCGAGTGCAATTCGCTATTACCTCAGCGAACTCGCTGCATCAGGCTAAAACAGGTCGTTAAAATCTACATTGTGAAGAAAGTTGAAGATTGCATTATACAATCTTCCATTTATCTTCCAGAAACTTCTTATTCAGAACTATCTGGAAGGTTTCAGCAGATCCTGTGATTGTATACACTACACTTTCTTCAAAAATGTGGACCTTTTCTGCCTTTTTCTGCTCATTTCTGCTTTTCTGCTTTCTTTTCTGCTTTTCTTTTCAACCCCGAGAACCCCCCTGGCTACGGGCCTGTCCTATAGCAGCCAGGGGCGGATCCAGGTATTAACGTTATGGGGGGCGATGTCATTGACATTCAGGCAAGTGATTAGCCCTCCACAAACAACGATGGGGGTCTCCCTTAGAAAATTTAGATCGACTTTGATGATGCTTTCTGAGAGCATTTCAAACACAATTATAAGAGATTCCACAACTTAAAAAACCTTCAACAACGCTGAAGTTTCACGCAATTTAAAAATTGACCTCGGAAAGATAATAACAGGTAATTCTGTCTTCCCAATATTGATATAGACATTGAGGTTGTTATAGATATAGAGTTACTGTATAACTTCGAGGTTTTATTCCTCTGACAATTTTTGAATTGTTACAAAGAGCATTGAGGAAAGATTATGCATAGCCTAGCCTGCATTCAACATAATGAGCAACAAAAGTGGGGGCCAGGTCAAACCACTGGGTTATGCTCCACCCCCCGTAGAATCGCCACAACCCCATAAACATTGGCTCGTAAAAACACGAGAAATATACGTGTATTACACGAGTTTCCTCAGAATTTCACGTGTTTTTTACGACCAATGTTTATGGGGAATAGGCTAGGTAGCGATTGTAAAAAATATTTTTGGACCAGCGAAACACTACAATTTGTACATTAAAACTATACAATGGCGACTATAACACATACTTAAATGACGACCAAAAGATATAGTCCTCCTTAAAACGTGTCATGCACGGTCGCTGCACCAGACGAAGAAAGAAACTAACAATAACAGAAACAACTATTTTTGTGGACTTCACAAATAAAACGACAATAAAAAGCTACTTTGCCAGTACGGGCAATACTAACAGACTGTGTCGTACCATAGACTTCTAAATAGTAGCATCTGGACTGGAAACTCAGTGGGCAACATGAGGCCAAACAGTTGGTACAACAGTTGACAGTGGGCCGACAGTGGCCAACAGTGGACCAACAGGGTTAGTTACTTGGCTGTTGGCCCACTGTTGGTCAACTGTTGTACCAACTGTTTGGCCTCATGTTGCCCACTGAGTTTCCAGTCCAGATGCTACTATTTCGAAGTCCATGGTCGTACCTTTGACTACAACACAAAGTCAAGTTTGCGGTTTCTACTGTTGGCAAATCGATTTATCTTGCATCATTACTGCACAAACTAAAATGTGGATTTCTCAACATACAACCCATTTCTTGTTTTTAAAATGATGTTTGAAGATGAAATAATTTAAAAAAATCAAAAAAAAATTGAAAATGTAGCCGTTTTTTCCCAAACCGCCACCAAGTGGTGAAAAATACACAAATTTTAAACACAAATATTTTTAATACCACTTACTGGATTTGAATCAAATTTTAACAGAATGTTTATAAGTATCAAGACTGAACCTCTATGGAAGGAAATGAAGATATTTTGAGAAAATAAAAAGTTATTCGAATTGTTGCATTTTTTTTTAAATTTTTGATCCCGGACATGAAACAAATGGGTACCGACAGCATCCTGGACAAAATTTCCAAAATTCTTTGACCAGAGGCTTTGCATGTTTACTCTGTCTGATAGTGTTCAAAATTTGAAAGCGATTGGCAAATAAATGAAAGAGATATTTGGGATTAAAATTTGATATTTGGTCAAAAACCACATTTTACGAAAAACAACAATAAACATTTTCAACACCTTAAAGCCTCCTTTATCATAAGTAGACCCTTTTTTGCCTCTGCTTGGGCTTGTAATTTTTTCTTAAGTGCTTTTAATGTTTTTCTCCTGGCCTTGGGTGTGTCAAAGCTTCTTTTTCTTGATTTGTCAAGTCAAAACTTGTCGACTATTTGGCAGATTTCTGAATATGCAGAGATTTTGCTACTGTCTTGTTTTCCTAATTTTTTTGCCGAAGTAGAAGGTTCGCAAAAAGGGCTTTGGTCTTCTGTTGTTGGATGGCTTTCTGGTGTTACAGGAAAGGTTACACTTGTGTTACAGTAACAGTTCATCAAGTCTACCACCATTGTTAGACTTACAACCAACCTTATCCAACTTTCTTTGTTTAGCAATACCACAAAATTGAAGTTTCTTACTTCTTTTTATGTTTTTTTTTTATTTTCTATTTTTGATGACTAAAACTTGCCCAAAAGTGATGCAATAATCATTAAATATGAAAACTAAAGCTGTGTTCAATACTCAATAGTCTTGGATGACTAACAGCAAAAGTTTGCTTTAAAATGATGATTTTAAGTTATAGACAAGGCCAGCCATTAGTTGTTGCTATGGGCGTTGCTAGGGAAGATGCCTAGGAGTGCCCACTTTCAAGACCTTATTTTAGCTTCACAGCAGGGATATCTAGAAAAGGCGACTTCTCAACAGCGTAATTGACACGCGCTTTCGCCTTTTTCATTTTCGAGCGTTAACAGCGCTGACCCTTCTAGTGTCCATCGCTTTATCGAAATTTGCAAAGTCAGCAATCCCGTTGTTCTAGATATCCCTGTTGTAAAGCTTCTTCCGCAGTCATCGATAAGACTGCAGCAGTTGCCGGAACAGTTATATTTGCCCACTTCTCCTTCCATAGTTGGATCTCTGAACATGGAGCAGATTTCGCTGATTTTACACTGTAGGCTATATATGACGTAACAAGCCGTAGTGGGCATTGCAAATGACTTTTGCCAATGCTATCGGGTCGATACTTGAGCAATTCTGTGGGAGCAATAATGTTAGGTAACAAGATGCAAAAAAAGTCTCATTGAAACAAATTGAGCTTTGCTGTTTCTAGATGCAATTTCAAGGTAGAATTCCAATGGTTTTAGTTCCACGTCTGACCGCCAAAGTTGCCAATAACCTTCTCTGTCAACCAACCTATTTAGGCTAAGGGATTTATCGCTATGCTTTACAGTGCCGGCAAAAAGTTTAGAAACTTTTTAAATTTTAGTAATTTCGTTCGGTAATTAGACTCTGCAACGAAATGATAGCCTAGTTATACTATATTATTATTATAGCCTACCCTAGCCTAATCTTTGAACATGGCGAAAGACTTATTCAGCATTGCTTTCGACATGTTGTTTTCCAAATCGTATACATGTAAATGAAGAATAAACCTACTTTCTTAGATTTTAAGGGGGGCGATCGCCCCCCTCTGGATCCGCCCCTGATAGCAACCCTGGCCTTTTTTAAGTGCAGGTTCATCCATTTCTCCTCAAATAACAACCGTTTTTCAAAAAAGCTGTGTATATCAATGACTACCGGCATAGCATTAAAAAAGTATATTTGCAAAAACATATTTTTATAAAAGTAATAAATCAATAGCCTACCACTACATGATGGTCTATTTAAAAACATGGCAAGACACTGAATTTGCCTACACCAGAAGAAATACAAAAAACGCATGATATGTAAGGTTAGATCAATATCATAAAAATATATAAAGCAACGTTAGCCTACGACGATAACTGTGTTATAAAAATTGGTGGAAGTCGGTTAGACTTACTCTTTGATTTTGCCGTTGATCTTATTTGTAATTTTTATACATTTGAGATTAGACTATGCTCGTTACTTCTATTGATGGGAACTAGGCTACACCGCAAAGTTGAGGTAAAAAATAATATTCAAATGGACCTCAGTTTATGCGTTAACTAAAATTTAATTCAGGATATTTTTTTGCAATAGGCTACTTCCAGTCGTTTTCTCATAGAAAACAATATTGGAAAAAATGATATCATTTTTGAAGTGATTTAATTCATTCTTTCTCTGCCGATTCGGCTTGAAAGTCAATCTTTGTTGCTTCTTGATACGAAGGCAAAGGTTCCTCGTCGCTGATTTTTATTGCATTGTACTGTGGCAGTTCGTTATCTGTCAGTTCAAACTGGTTTGAACTGGTTTCTACAGTCGGGCTGTAACTTCCGTTTAAAATGCCACTATGCGTTGTTGGTAACTGCTGTAAAGAATAATACGATGGAGGCAGTTCACTGTCTTCTTGGCTTCTGTGAGTAGAGCTGCTGCTTCTCAGTCTTTGACGTGTCCTATGGCGGCTGCGAGCTTGCTGTCTTCTTTGTAGTGACGTCCGACAATACCATTCACCGATCGAAGTGAGTGCAATCCCTGAAAATATGCAAAACATTATAGTCTGTTCCTTTTCTTGTCAGTATTCAAGTATAGGCTAAGCTGAGTAGGCTATCCAGTTTAATTTTAAAATCGTCTTCAGCAAAACTGGAAATAATTAGAATAAAAAATAGATGTCATAAGGCTCCCAAAAAGCCTACATTGCAAAGCGCTTCTACATATTATGTGGATGCGCAGGTGTCGCTCACTTTTGCAGCGTGCAGGCGGTAAAGCTCCGAAACCATTTGTAGGATCAAGCGAATTGCTTAAACTGTTAAAGAGGCCACTGACTCGCACCACAGAAATAAACTAAAAAGCTGTTTATAGTGTAAAGGCGTATACATATAGGCTAAGTCTACTTTCAGTGTATAACCCACTGAGCTACTGATTGAATCTAATTAGCCTGATATAAGACTACATTGCTTATTGTAGGCTAATCATAGCTTTCTAAAACGATTTGTTTAGTAATAAAATTCGTAATATAGCTGCATATAGGCAAAGTTTGCATTTAAAATTGTGTTGGTTAAAATATATCTTAGCCTCTATTATTTCATCATGTAAGTTTTCTTGCCTTTTACTATAGTGAACTAGTTTACAATAGTAAAAGAAAGGAAAACTTAGCTTATATGACGAAATAATGGATCGCTACATACTGTACCGTACCTAAAATGAATAGACACAGGGCTGGAATTAAAAATCCACGATACTCGAATGAAGTGAAATATAATATTATGAGCACGGAACCTCCAATCAGTACTGCTAATCCTGAGATACAAATTCCAACGAATTTGGTGAGTTTAGTTCGCATGCAATTGCATCTGAAATTGTGATGTGTTTGCGGATCAGCTTCAAATCCGTTGGATTGGGTCGTATCGATGACATTGACAGTTCTGTTTTCATCACCTTCCTGAGGTTGTGACTGTCGCCAAGTTTGTGTGCTTGCGCTTTGACTGGGGACTTCACACACAAAGTGCATGGTATAGGCTACGAAAGAGCTGGAACAAGGTGAAATAAAACAAATAGGTCGTATTCTTGTATAGGAAGTAGCGCAGCTTAAATCAACTTCCAAACAACATAAATAGTGCAGAGAGTTCGGTTAGGGCTATGTGCAGTAGGCTACACCGCTAATTCACAAGCTTGTCAATAAAATCTGAAAATACAAAACAGCATATAGTAAACTGAAACAACAAGTTAACAATAATAATAACCTGTACATTAAATTAAGACTTCCAGTAGTGCACACAATAGCTGGACAAGGGTAAACTTTTGTTTTCAAAGTGAAAGCGGAGCGTAAATTTCGTTGACACAACAAAAGCTTCTTAAACGTTTTGATTCGACGAAAAAGCTTTTTTATTTTTCGTTTTTCATTTCAGTAACGAAAATGTTTCGTTTAGTTGTAAATAAGCCCTGAACAAAAAGTAATGAACTACGAGATCCTTATTTCCACCACTAATTTTGAGACCGCAAAGGCGATAAGCATGAGTCCGTGGAGTAATTTTTCACCACAACCTATGAGTAACTAAACAACCAGGTTGTTTCTAGGACCTTTAGGCTACGCCTAAATGTTGTTGAAACTAACTTTAAACATGTGAAAACGTTGATTGAAATTTACCGAACAAAACACCTCTGCTTTGTTGACAATCTAAGACTTCAGTTTTCTCCAGTTAGTTTTATTTTTGTGAAATCATGGACAACACAGTTTGGTTCGTAGGCCTAGCGTCGACCAAGCTCAATGTATATTAGACATTTCAGTAGCTTGTCTAATAGACAAGCTACTAAAATCATAATGCAGGCTACTTCTGAGTGTTGATGTTTTCGCATTACGATATGCCTTTTGGATTTCAATGGATGGTTGAAAAATAATTTTCAATGTTTTTCCAATTTGATTTGAAATCGTTTGCTTTGAAAATCACTTTTCTCAAGCAATCCGATCAATGACTGAGCACTTATTAATTGCACGATGTTAGTGAGATAACTGGCTTCTGCTGAATTTTAAATATTAAAAATTCTGTGGCTTTTTAAAATTCGTTTAGTGAGAGAGTTTATTTTGAATTAAATTCTTTTGCTTATTGAATTACTTATTAAGAATTTGTTTGGGTTGCCATAAATTTGCAATCATAAACAGTGTTTTGTTTAAATTACACTGATCTGCAAAAAAACAATTTTTTTTTGATACAAATGATGTAGCTTACTGTAAATAGGTGATCTTAGCTGAATTTCGGCCGCTGAACTTAAATCTGGAGTCAGATTTTCTTTATCACGTCAAGGTTTAAAGTAAGCACGATATTAATCATTTTCAGCGCATAACAAAAATTTGAAGGCCAAAAACAATGATAAAAGGTCAACAAAAATGTTAACAAGCAAAACAATGCTTGAAATAAACTGTATTTGAATTCGCCGCTCCATAGTCTACTTTCAGACATCGTGAGTGGACATTTTATATTATTATCGTGAAATCGAGTTTATACATTCTTTAGTAACTAAAGTTTAGTTGATACAAACAGTAGGCTTGTTTAGTTTGTTAATCCTTCTGTGGTTGTGATTATGACCCTACTGATGTAGCCTATGGCACTGAAGAGTTTCCAACCCCGTAGTTATAGAATTTCTGGCTTTAACCTTAACCCACTGAGTATTGCTACAGCAAGAGCCAGCAAAAATTCACGGCATTTCATCCTAAAAGTATTTCAGAGGTTTAGTTAACTATAACAAGAGTTTTGAAACTGACAATTATCAATCATAATCTTTGCCATAGAACTAACAGCTGAAAAATACTTCAATGTAAGCTTAGGTGGGCTTACCCTTTCCTCTACCAACCTATATCATGAATAAGTAGAAAAATTAACTTTTGTCAAGTAAACTCTGAAAAGTTGCTAACTGTTTACAACTGAGGGTAATTGTTGTTATTGTTTATTTAAAAAAAATGCTTATAAAAAGTTAGTTGGTTGGTTAAAAGGCTGGTTAGTTGGTTTGTTATTTGCTTCTCTGCTTTTCTCTAGTTACTTTCCTTTTTTTCGCTACCTGATAAAAGTAGGCTACCCCACTTCAAATGTTATTAGGCTACTTTATGTGACAAGAACTAGAGGTTGAAGATTCTGTCAGTCTCGAACATACACGGACTTGCAGCCTGCATGGCATGAATTCCCTCAAGCGTGAACTGGCAACTTTGAAGCCAATAATGTGCTTTGCTCAAGCATAGCTTAGTCATCAAAAAGCTCTTTTGCATCGATTCAACGCCAAAGCAAAGCACAAAGTCGCATCAATTTATGTATTGTTATTGCTTCATTGGAAATCTGATTCACAACGCTGTGGACAACACGCGTTTAATTTGAAAAATCTGACTCTGCTAATATAGTACAAATCTCTTCAATGCTCGTTCTAAATTTCGTTAACACTACTAGACTCAACAGTGACAGAATACAGCGTTTAAATAAAAGTAATAAAACAGTTAGCGTTTAAAGTAATTGTAATTTGTAATGATCTAAATTTGGTACACTTCCGCACAAAATTGTCTTTAATGATGTAGGATACATGTTTTGTTGCACATGTTAAGCATTTTGCCTACAAAAATAGTCCACTTTCTTTCGCAGTCGTCTTATCACGCTAACCAAGTTATTTTTGTCAAATAACAAGAAATCAAAATGACGTCACAAAGAACAAAGTGCTAAAATGCCAAATTTGCACAAAGGCTCAAAGTTTTCCTTTTTTTTTTAAAGAAATAGTTAGATTTTTTCAGTTTATTTGGATAACATCAATGAGTTTTCCCAGTAGGCCTAAATGATGGTTATAAGGGGTTTCGTGGAGCTAAAACAAATGGTACGTAATATTTTTAAGCGATTTTTGCAATATGGGGATTAGAATATCTATTTGTTAAAAGCATGTTAAAATAAAATATCTATTTGTTAAAAGCACGTAGGGAACAAACGCAGCCTACAATTTTTTAACGGTGAGAGTCTATTTTCGTAGCCTACATCTTTTACAGTCATACCACCGTTTACATTCTCAAATATAAATCTTTTGTTCTTATATTACGAAACAGCTTTTATTGTAAAAATAGTTGATTACAACTTCAGGTATTATTTGGCGATAAAAATCAGTTTATTGGACGGGTTTTATAAAAATGTTAGTTTTCAGTCAGAAACTCAGTCCCTTTTTACATTAACTCAGTCCCTTTCAACTCATTAACTCATTAACTCACTCATTAACTCAATTTACATTAACTCAGTCCCTTTTTACATTACATTAACTTTACATCAACTACAAATAATCATAACAACTGCGCTTTGCTCTACATTTACATTGTTTGCAATGATCAATAACGAAATAGGTCTTCAGCCTCATGTGCGCAACAAGGTGTCTTAGGTGCCTGTCGCTGTCAATTCTTGCTACAATCGGCTGCCGAGTGCCGAGAAACATATAGAATATAGATCTTTCACTGTTTCACTTTTCATTTGTTTTCAAAATTTTGAAAATCTTCGCATTCGTTTCAATTACATAGAATGATTAATGTCTGCCAATAGAATGACTTGCAGTCTAGAACTGGTGTAGACCTACTTTCTTGTCGCTGCTTTTTTAAGAGCGCTACATTTCATTATGACACCAAATATCTATCACGCACTGCGTTTTCAAATAACTGATCTTGTAATTTGGCTGTAATTCTAACTAAATGACCAGACTGCATCATCATTACCAAAGACAGATAACATTGCAGCATAGATCACGTTTCTTGTAGCCTGCCTTGTACTGCATATGACATTTCCAAAACCGATTGAGCACGGCATTACATAAACCAATTAAAGCAAAGCAATGATTAATGAATCTCTGAACCTCTCAATGAACAGCTTTTCTTCTGCAATCACGTTTTTTATATTAGTCCACGTACTTCTAAGCCTAACTTCATTGCAACGATAGTCTACTGTCAGAGCTGCATCAGCATTTGAATGTACAAGTCATTGGGTTCTTGCCAATCAACGATGCTTGTTGTCTGGTCTCAGCTTTCTGTCTCCAACAAAAACTTTAGCACTTAATAAAATTTCAAGCAACACAGGTTGAAACATCTTTAAATCTACGTGTGTAAATGCTGAAAACACACTTTCCGACGAAAAGAGGGGAAGATGTCGCAATCATTTGAATTTCGTTACGCTTCATGCTACGTTACAGTATTGCCAAAGCCATTTTTGCAATTTCGCACTTACGCAAGCTTCACAACATCATCCAAGATGTTTTTGACTTGTGTGGTAAATTGCTTTCATGCCAGAAACCAATTTCGTCTAAAACTGTTTTTTGAAGTGGGCTATTGTTTTATGTTTGCAAAATATTATTATTCACTAGATATCAGCAGTTTTCAAACGTTTTTGGACCACAGCCATGACCACAGCACATCAAAGGATTTCGTAATCTACTGCGGTACATTGACTTACTCCATCGATCTTTTTTTTTAAATATTGCCTTTCAATAAGATTTTAATTGAAACTGCTACTTTGAAGAAACTATAAATGATAGAAGTTATTTAAAGTTAGCTTTGCTTTAATGAACACGTAAACCAGTAAAATCATTTACTTGCGACCCTCATGCTGCACACCAGTGTGCCGCGGCACACAGCCGAAACCCTGCTCTAAACCATATCCTTGTTTACAGTAATGTAGGTTACATAGAGTCATAGACTACACTTTACAAGTCCATTAAAAATAATAATTTACATTTGAAATGAGAGTTCTATATAAGGTTTTGTTTTTGCAAAACATATTTTAGAAAAGTGCTTTCCAGTTAGCAAAATCTAACTGTTTTGCTTGATAAACATTCCTCAATAATAAATCAATGTTAATAGTGCGAGTGTGCCACACTTGTTTGCTAGATTATGAATTGTTTGTTGTGTGTATATAGCCTAATCTTTGTGCGCCTGTAGTAAACGTTGTATGCTTACCTACTAAGAATTTGAGTCATGCCTTTAAGCCAAAAAAGGTGTGATGGGACGTCATTGGAATGACCAAGGCTATAATTAATATTTATTTTCGCTAACACTACTAACATTAATGTAAAAGTCAAGCTATTGACATTAAATTCCGATCTTTCAACTTTAATTTATTCTTAAATAACTACATTGTTCTTTTTCGCGATTTGACAATTTACAACGTTTTCGAGATTCTACACTACTCAAATAACGCCGCTTGTTATTGCTCTTAACTTTATGCTCTGGTCACTGGTCAAATATGACTCAACAATGTTTCAAATAATGCTGCCCTCGATATGACATTACAGTGACAGATTATCCTTTTTCTAGTGTGTCGGCTGTCATAATTCTTCCGCTTTGCAAAATTACAATTCCGTGAAAGTCACCAATCTACTGTAGCATGACTGTAGCTTATTTAGGTTACAGTAGGGCAAAGAAGGTCCGAATAGAAGGTTTGAAATAACTGACCCTTTAAATGTGCTTCATAAAGTTTGGTTTAATATACGTAGCCTATTTGTGATTTATGGAAAAACGAATAGCGATATTTCATTTTCTGTCTTCTCAAAACATGTTTTTCTCTATGAGTGCAAGCTACAGTAGAGTAGCCTACAGTGGTTTGTCATCAATGGAATCTCTAAAATTCCGAGCATTCGCTAGCTTAATAAAATCATTCACTTAATTGGTACGTACTTAGAATGGTATACTGTTGATTAAGGCAACTTCATAACTATTAAGTTACTTTTTTTTTTATTGTTGGTTGAGAACAACACAATACACATCAAGTTTAAGACAAAATTTTCCAGATGTAAAATAAATATGGAAAGTTGCGACGTATTTTTTTTCCTGTGTTTTGATTAATTTGTCTGTCTACGTGTAACATAACACCTTTAAACACGAAGTTATTCTATTTTAAGTATATTTACGTTTTCAAAGTTCCACCTATGTGGTTTAGCTGATAGGGTGATGGTGCGCTGCAACATTTGCGCTTAACAGCTATTTCTGCAGGAAATACAGTACAGCTGTTTAATGCTAAGCTTCTGGCTATTAAGAACACATTTCCTGCTAGAAATTGCAACAAACCACATGAGTTGGCTAGCAGCACTTCAAGAAACTTTAACCATTTTGAAAGATTTGTGATTAGTGTGGTTTATGAATCAATTTTTGAATATTTAGTAAATAAAGTTGATTTGAAAATTATATCACTTGATTAAGTTCGACATAACAACTAAAAATCGTTCCAACGATGATTTCAATCAACACCCCTCTCTTTCTGCATGACGAAAAACTTTTATTCTTTCTTTGAAAAATATGACTAAAAGTATGATTGCTTCACTGCAGACACAACAACAGCAGGAACAGAACCGACTCTATTCTTGTGGTGGTGGTACATTTCGTTGTAAATATCCTTCTGTCTTTTACGTTCAAAAATATTAATTATTTTTAGACTTATGTCATGTTGTTAAAAGTCCAATCCTACTGAATACCTATTCTGCATTTTTCAAGTTGTTTTTAATTTGTGATGTTTTTATTCTGTTTTTGTTATTCATAATTGAAAACTTTGTGTGCATGCCAGATGATGTTAATTGTGTTTTATCCGCTTCGTTCAATAAAACAAAAAATAAGCGTAACCTACGAAGCCGAGTGACGCAACCAGATTTAATATATTCACAGTAGGCCTACATTTATTTTAACATTGACAGAAGACAAAAACAACATTAAATTTAGCTTCACATCAAACATTTTCTACATCACATGATGTCTTCTTCAGGAATATCAATCATGTAGTAATTTTATCCATAATTTTGAAGAGGACATTATGTGATGTCAAAAACGTTCGATGTGAAACTTGTTTTCATGTCGCTTTTGTTTTCTGTAGCCTAACTATTGAAATAAATATAAAAATGTTATATCTGCTTGCGTTACTCGGCTTCGTATGGTTATGGTACAAGACAAACTCTCAACTGAAGCTTCAAAACAGAAAATGACCAAAGAAGCAGGCAGGCGCGAATCTAAGAGTTTTTTTCGGGGGGGGCCAGAAAATTTGAAAATCAATTAAAAAGAAAGAAAAAGCTAAACAGATATGAACAATGATACTACGACATATACGATATGCTATAAAATAGACATTAAAACGACCATTTTCATCAATTGTGATGCCGAGGGACTAATATCAGCTGTTTAGAAGCATATCAAACCATATGATGCGAAAACATACAATTTCTACAATTTTTCACAAAATTTCGGGGGGAGGCCGGGCCCCTGGCCCCCCCCCCCATAAATCCGCGCCTGGAAGCAGGTTACCTGTTTGTTGATGTATATCACATCAAGTCGTAGTAATTTCACTTGTAGGCCTTGTTAATTTAAAAAATCTTTAAAAGTTGTTTGGATGTTAAAACGTCGAAAGGAGTACAGGGTATAGGCTACTATCTTAATCGGAAACAACATGATTTTCTGTGAAATTCATCGCAGAAACAATTTACCTCAAGCCCGTTTTGACCAAATAATAATCTTTAAAAATGCGATAAAATGCATCTTGTATCATCAATAACTGCAGAAAGTAGCCTACTATCTCGACGTAGAGCTTCTCATCATGGCAGAGTGAACTGATATCAAGACGTCGACGATTTTGCGACCAGTTGAATTTCTTAGTCAGTTGTTTCCACTGATATACATTTTTCTCTTGTATTATAAACCAATCCTACAATGTTTAAGAACATGCTGCTCATCTTTCTGAAATTTATTTTCTTTACTTGTTGGCCTTCAGCGTTTTGAAAAAAATTATGCACGAATATAATGATGATACATTAATGATGAAAATCACTGTACTACTGTAAGTGTATGTGAAAATGACTCGATTTACCATTTTTCCTGATTTTATTTTTTCCCATCACTTACTGTAGTGTTAGCCAGTCGTGAACTGCAGGTTTTAGTCTTCTACTAAACTGCTTCTTTGTAACCACGGATGTGTGTATACGCCTTTATATTTTTTGCCATGACGACCAAGGACGTATCCATACGATCAAGGTAAAATGGTCAAAAATGTGAATAATAGCTGAAACATTTTTTGCTTGGAAGACGTTATTATCCCGAGACGTAGCCTATACGGTATACACACGTCCGTGGTCCAGAAAGAGTTAAGCATGCCGTAGTAATGACTTTCAGACGCTTGTGCATTGCTTCGTACTTGATTAATACTTCCGGTGACAACGCTAACCAGTGAAGAAAGCAAGGTATCATCATTTTGCAATTCAATGTAGGTTATTGCAACATTGTTTGGCATTCTGAAAATAGTCTTTTAGTCTTTTTACCGTCGCCTGTGTGACCGAGCGATAAAAACATCTGCACAAAGCTCACATCGACGTCTGTTCGACACCGCTCTCGGGCTCGCGGCTGCGTCTCAGCAAAACACTTAACGGTATGCCAATGAAATGGGAGCAGTTAACTCGATGATAACATATTCACTGTTATATTCTATTGTGTTGCATCGATGACTGTAGTTCGTTTTTGCTTTACACTGTGCTTTACACATTTTTTGTGTTGTAAGGCGTGACGTTTGCTGTATTGTGTCATGTGGTACCATATGTGGATATATATCGCTTGACATGTGGTATAATATTTTAGCATACAACAAAAGCAACACGTACTAGATTGCAAGAGATGACCTATTGACTGTCATGCTTTTTGGCTTCAAGTAGGCTATCTCTGCCGTCCACAGCCTAATAAACGTGAAATGTCTCAAAAAATTCATTATGCTGCCCCTTCTTGATAAGAATATTGAACAAATATAATTGCTAGGTGACGCTAGTGTGCTGGTTCGGTTTGCAGAACGTCGTCGCATCCCAGACAGCACTTCAACTATTTCTACATTGATTCAACGTCTGCACCCTAAGAATGTTTGTAATTTGGGATCTGACTGGTAAGAAGAATCACAACAGCACCGAGGTAAATGAGAGAGACATGGGTAAACAACATGAGCATAGATTTTTTTTTTAATTGATTTAAAAAAAAAACAAAAAAAACAGAGATAAAGATGCATAACTGCAGACAGTGCACACCGTTTCGACCTTCCGGTCTCCTCAGTGCAGTAGGTACACTGAAATGGCCATGGAGATACTGGAATGGCCACGGATAAAGATGCATGTGCTAGCGGTAGCCCGTAAGTGCGAGATAATATTGCTTTATGAAGAACGCATGTTGTCAATTGAGGAAAAGTATTACATCTAAATTAATTGAAAATGACAATAAAAAAAGTTATAAAAAGGTGAATATTTAACCTGAAAAGGTTAATTTTGCGATTGACTTTCAGTTGGTCTAATGTAATACTTTTTTGTCCTTATTTTTTGCAGTAATGTACACTTTTTATTATCAACAATAAAAATCAATCAAAAATTCTTACACGAAAATTAAGATAATTTTCGAAATAAGCCTGAATTAAAAAAAAAATACCTTTCTGTCATTTAAGTTTTACTGAACATCAGGTAGATTACACGTTGTAAAGATAACACTACCTTGAAACAGAGTAAAAAAAGATGTAAACGATACTGTAATCAGAAATATGCACAGTCTTGTACAAATTGGCAACAGGAATAGGCCTGGATGAATCCCCCAAACTCCATAAATCCCTAAACCTTCCTCTCGTTTTATGTAATCTCTTTCGAACTGATTGTGTCGTAGTAGCCTACCTGAAACACAGTGGGTGGCGTACTTTTTATATTAGGCTACTAATCTCTTTCGAACTGATTGTGTCGTAGTAGCCTACCTGAAACACAGTGGGTGGCGTACTTTTTATATTAGGCTACTAATTTTTGCGCGGGTAGTTCGAAATGAAACGAAACGAAATTATATTTTATGAAAAGCTATCTGAGATAAAACGATAAAAATTTAACGATTTGAAATGAAATCAAGGCAGAGAAAGTTTGCAACGAGGCGTTTCATTCGAGATATTTTCGAAGTATTGTTTGATTTGAACACCCCTAAGCCTAAATTAACAATTATCAATTATTTTAAATAGCGTGGGCCAAGAGCACATATTTTAAATCTTGAGGTGCTTTCTGAGTTCGGCAATTCTTCCTGGCTATGTTTTGATTTTGATGACAAAATTTTGTTTGACACGAAACAGAATAAAACTATTCACTGGGAAACCTTTTTTTTAATTGAAATAAAATCTTTCAAAATTTTGAAATTCTTGCTATTTTCTGATTGATTGTTATTGCATAATTATTCATTATCATAAAAAATTGTTAACACTTTAAAAAAAATCGTATTTTTGGTTTATTTTCACTTTATTGTATTATGTTTAATGCCGTTTGGTTGCTAGGTGGAGTTTGTCTATCTTGGTTCAAGAAAATCACCTCGTCGCCAAAATTGTACTTTTAAAAAAGTTTTCAAATTTGTTGTTTCTGTGATTTCTGAACTCAATTGAAGTAACAAAAAAAAAAAACGAAGAAAAATATTCAGATTGGTAATCCCAGCTTTCTGTTTATTTTCTCTTTTAGCTGACAGCTACTTAACTTTTTATCACTACTCTTTGATAGGAAAATTCAAGATTGATTTAAACCAGGAAGTTGGGCTAGTAAGATCAACTCAACATTATTAAAACGAACACGAATACATTAAATTTTTTCTTTTGTTGTTTTTAGGTTGGAGTCTTTAAAAAAACAGAACAATATATTTCCTGAATCATGTTGTTTTATAAATTTGTTGAGTGCCTATTGTTGGGTTTGTGCCTTTCTCCTATCAAAACGTAAAAATTCACTCAATAAAGCTATAGCTGTTCGTGGTTTATCTTCGTAACGCTTTAACAAATAAAAAAATCAGATTTTTATTCAAATTTTCAACCTACTTTCTCCTGTTTACCAGATGGACTTTTAAAAGTTCCAGTGACTCTGCCATGCATGATGTTAAGTAGGTAAACTTCACATGTTTCATAACTTTCTGGATCAAAAATAACTTATGCATTCCAAGCTAAAACCGCAGTAAACATGCTGCTTTCAGTCTTACCGTTTTGTGTTGACGTTGAGCAATTGAAAGAGCTGATACATGAACAACTTCATCACATTAAACAGATGTTGGTAAAATGACTTCATTTGTTATGCGTCAAAATTAAGCTTTTTCAGCAGGGGTTGTCCCATACGAGTACATTGCACTTGTGGTTGGTGTGAATTACCGAAAAAAAAGTGATAGAACTATTTTCAACAAATTAATTAACCTGGCTAGTGTTAAATTTCTGCAGCATGTTTTGTGTAATAAGTAGTTGCATTGTGTCATTCTGGAAAGTTTACTGCAACCACAGCTACTTAAGATGTTAAGAAGACAAGCTGCGAATTTTTTTATAAACTCTTTGTGGGTGAAGTCACGGTTTGCGGTTATATGGGAATTTTCGAAGCGCAGCCACAAAAAATATTTTGATGTCCTTGCATTAATTCATATAATAATTTGATGAGGTTTTAAGTACAGATGGTGACAAAAATTTTCTACCGAATACTAAAGGTTTGCGGAACTTGAATAAAATGATGATGATGTTCGCCTTTCGTGTGCGAAGATGGCCAATAAGTCTGAACGTGGCTTATCATGCGGTTGGAGTGCATAGGTGGCAAGATGACTGAGTCTGATCGGTCTACTCTACAGTCGATCCGTGCGTTGCGCCTTTGATACAGCCACTGCTGGTAGTTTAATAGGCTGGGCTTTAGACTGTTGCCATTTCTTGACAACAGACAGCGATATACTATGTGCTATTTATAAAGATGGGAATGTGAACTTGACTCGTTATATGGCTAAAGTTTTTCAATGCTGTGTGGTGCTGATAATAATGCTTTTTATAGCCTACTCAGAAGTTTCGCGTTTAAAATTTTATCTTGCCTAAACTGGATGAAATAATAAAATATCTATTGCTTGCTAGCAGCTTTTCTATGAAGTCCTTCTAGTCTCTGGTCCAAAAGTTTTTAATCTGCAAATGAAATTTTGTTTGTGGAATTCCACGCAACCAAAGTGAACGTACCACAATTGTTCCTGGTTTTTGAGTCATGTAGCCTAGTTCATTTTAATTGCAAGGGCATTTTGAAACTACCAATGAGTCTATTCAGTAGAAGAACAATTCTCTTTTAAAAACTAAATTCTTTTTAAACTTACAGAAATTAATATCTAATTCTAAATTAAAATTTAAATACTGCATCGCTTTTTTGTTTAAAAAAAGAAAACAATAAATTCACCATGAAAACCTTCTTTACTTTAATAGACTGAATAATTATGAAGTTCTTAACCTTTCATTGAACCTTGTTAACCCAGATTAACTATTTGTTTACTAACTAACATTTTTGTTGTCAAACATGCCTGCGGCAAGGTCAAAAGGGACCGTGTACCAGGCTTGTGTCTACCAAGCAAATCCAGACAGCAAAATTCGATAATTTCAAATTGATGCAGAAGTTGAACTGAAGAAAAATGATTTTGCTGACTGGAAACCGACTTCTTGTGAACAATCAGATCTTTAATAGGCTCAGATCGATTTAGCTTGTGAATATGATGGAGTAAAGTTTGATAATCAAGATTAGCTAATTATTACAAATATGTTATTATCAGATAAAATGACTAAGAAATGATGAGGAAAAATGACATAGTCTCAAATGATCCTTTTGTTGAGGAACCTGGTAAATCCAAGAGTTAAGAGTCGCTTTTATGGGCTTTTTCTTCTTCAACAGATTGATCATGTTTCATCAGCTGTGATCTCCCATATGAACTTTCTCCATTCTGTTCTGTCTTTAGTTTTTAGTAGTACTTTTGGCATGCTTTTCAGTTCCATAATATCCTTGATATGGTCAAAATATTCCATTTTTTGTCGTTCTTTTGTTCGTTTGTCTTGTAGCCTACCATCCCAGTAAACATTAAATTTTCCAACGAGTTGCTTCTTGCTACGTGTTCGAAATATCTTAATTTTCTGAGGTTTCTATTGTTAATCAAACTCTAGTTATCGTTATTTGTTGAGTGACAAATTAATCGTTTTTCATTCTATCCAGTTGATGTGTAATAGTCTCATGTGACATCATATTTCAAAACTTTTTAATGTCCCGTTTTTTCTCACTCCCATCCAGCAAACAACCTAACTCACATTGTAATCTTGTATTGTTTTTTTGTTTTTTTCACATGTGCTGATGATGTTTAAAAAAAGTTTATAAAAAGATTTTCATTTTGTTTTGACCAAAAAATTTTTTAAACAGCCCTTTTAGTGAAAGTGATTAGATCATAACACGGAGTCGAGTTTAATTTTGTCTACATTTGATTTTCGATTTTTTAAATATACAGTAGCCTACAGTTGTTTGATTGCAATACAAGGCAGCAACAAAACTAAGCAAAAGCAAAGATGGCAAACTAGATCTATTGTAAAGGAGGCTTATTTTTTTTTACTGATACAAAAGAAACATTTTGACTAACAATTAAAACGCTAAACTAAACTAGCTAAAACTGAAAAGTTTATAAGGTTGGAACAAAGTTATTAGTTTGTTTTAAAAAACATGAAAAGTAAAGGTTTCTCCGAAGCCAATTGTACAATTGCAAAAATTGACAGAGATAGTCTTAGGGGCTGTGGAGTCGGGGAAAATATACGACGCCGACTCCTTGGTTTATAACTGTCCGACTACAACTTCGAACGCTAAAGTCTTTCCAACTCCACAGTCCTGGTTTTGTCAATGTTGACACCGCGGTGGTCGTCGCCATGTTAGCATCTGGACTGGAAGCCAAACGCTAGGCCTTATCATAGCAGAAAACAGGATTGCCATATTGACGGTTCAAACGCCAAGTTTGTGCGTTTTTTTTTTTAATGTGCTTGGCAAGCTATTTTAACTTTGGCATTTTGATATAGGCTATTTTTGGCGTTTTTAATATTTTTTTCACCATTGCAAATAATTTTAAAAAGTCTGTTTTATACAGCATGGTTACTACTACCATAGCCTAAGGCGGTGGTTCCCAACCGGGGTGCCGCCGCTGCCGCGAACTATTTCTTATATCTATTTTTGTCTGTCTTCAAATGGTTAGCTAAGATCATTGTTGCCAATGGAGTTTTCACTCAGGATTATTTTTGTTTTATTAATTCAGCGCATTTTTTGTCATTCCATATAGGCCTATGGTGTTTCGTGGTCACGTATTCTCAGTGCGGGGCCAATCTATTATTGTGGTTTTGTGATATCAAGGTCTGTACAAATTGTGCTGATTGTCGATTGCAGTTCAGTACCGTAGGTGAATGTTGTGCATAAAAAAGTTTTTGCCCATCTTGTCAGCACATTGAACAGTATATTAAGTTTCACACTGACTTCGAAATAAGTAAACTTTACTATTTTGTTTTATCAAATTTCCATGTAAAATTGGTTGGTTTGAATCTCTATCCTTGGACAGGAGTGATAAAATCTTGATAGGTTATTTCTGGCAGGTAGGTATACATGCTTGTAAAGGCTTTGAACCACTGACGCACCGCTAGTAGTTACCGAGATTAACAGAGTTAAGTTTTCTCTTGTTGTTGAAGTGTTGTTGTCTGTGAGACTGTGAATTATTCTATCGACTCGGTACCGCTGAATGGAGAGCAGTCCTGAAATGCGTCGCTCAAGCGCACACCCCAAGAGCGAAAGCAGCACCATCTTGAGGTTTCTTTGTGTACAAAGTCGCGCTTAACCACTGAGGCAATGAGGCGGACGTGTTGAAGTGATATGTTGATTTCTGAGAGTGTTATTTTCATTGCCTTTCCCAAGGGCACAACAAGCGAACTTGCCTAGTTTTCTCCACACTGCATTTGAGCTGAAAGTCAAATAGAGAAGCTATGAATGCCATTTCTAAAGTTTTTGTCATGAAACAGTAAAAGTCTGCGCCAACGACCTGCTGCTGGATGAAAGATCGTTGGTCTGTCACAGGGAGCCATAAAATATATTTCTTTTCTGCAAGATGCCGAAAGGGCAAAAAGATTGGGCATCACTGGCCTGGGGTATTGCGACCAAGCCTTATTTTAACCTGAGAATCTATTGAAAAAACGTCAAATTTCTAAAACTTGACATTAAAACCGTCAATATGCCAATCCTGTTTGTTGCCAAGATGAGGCATGGTGTTTGGTTTCCAGTCCATATGCCATTATAGCGACGTCTGCAACTCAGCTTTGTGCTGACTGCCAGAAAGAACGCTCCTTTCTACACAATTATTTTAACCACTTTTTCCCCAGTTGGTTTAGACTAGTGTTATTTACATGTTCAGGTCAATAGGCCACGTTTTACAGACTATAGGCCAATTTATCAGAGATGTCAAGCACACGCATAGTGGGCTGCACCATGTGCATGATAAATTCTTATTATTTTCAAAAGATAAAGACGAATCCATAATAATACACTACGCTATATCAGGGTTTAAAGTAACTCAAGTACAAACCTTTACTCAATTTTACATGTTTTTGTCACAGCAGCTGTTTGGCAAACTTGGTAGAAAAAGGTCAGGGAGGAATGTGCTTTGTCACTGTTGATGCTGCAGTCGAGTTTTGCAGTCATGCTACAATGCACACAGTGCGATCATGCACCAGTGACCACAGGTGGAGTTACCCATGGCTTTAAAAGTGGGGTAAATACCCACTTTAAGTGGAGCCAACTGATGCGGATTTTGTCTACATAATTAGGGGATCTTTTTTTCTTGTTTTGCCAAATCTGTTCAATTTTATCAGCCTTACAGGGCTGTGAAGCGTGTGAAGTCCGGCGAAACATCTATGGCTCCAACTCCAGTTCCTCGGTTTAAAACTGGCCGACTCCGGTTTCAGTGTTCTCATAATTTTTAGGGTAGCCAGATTTTTTGTCATTTCTGTCCTTTTTCAAATTTTAAGATTTAATTTATTTAAGTTGTGATCAACTAAAACGGCGACTGTCACAAACTGACAAGAACAAACACTTCTATTTTATCGTGAAAAGTTTTAGAGCGGATAACAAGAAATATTAAATTTAGTTAGATAAAAGAGATAAAATTTTAAAACTATATTGTCCATCGTGGTGTATCGTATTTGATGACTCCGATTCCGGACAGGCTCTACAAGTCTACAACCATGTTTATTAAGACCCGTCGCAACATATTCACTTCTTTTTTTTTTTTTTTTTTCTTTTTCTCTTCGCGCAACGCTCAGAGTTCAAGATGGATACCACTACATCTTGCAGGTTTACAAATTGTCCATATGGAATGGATTTGTTTCCTGTCTCATCATTAGTGCGTCCGCTCCGGGAGCCGTCCACACACCCAAACACTCAGCAGGCACACCATACTTACATGGGAGATACCTACCAGGGAGGCGAGGGACTCACTACGACCGAAGGGACCCACCGCGGTAGATGGTAATCTGTGGATGTAAATGTTTGGTTAGTGGCTGCCTCAAGCTGATCTGCCTGTCTCAACTTTCCTTTTGCTGATCTTGGAGCAGTCTGGGAGATGGCGGGTCAAGCTCAAGAACTAGCGCATTTTGGTAGAGAGGTAATTTTAAGTTTATGTGAGTTTGTTTGTGTGTGTGTGTATCTTCTTTTTGCCCGCTTGAAAAGGGGCACCTGTTTGTAGAAAACGGGCCACTGCAGTCTGACATCTCATTTGGCGGAGATGCCAGAGAGGAGCGGCCAGAGGGAGGGTAGCTTTCGCTGACCCCAGAGTCATCTTGGAATGGGCCGCTGCAATCCTGTCATCCCAGAGCGAGTGGGACGACGGAGAGGGACGGTTAAAGATCTCCCGCTGCAATCACTCTTCCGGCATCAGGCCGTTGTAGATGAGTGAGAGGGACGGGTTAAAGGTGGGTTGTTACGCCCTTGGCTGTCTAAACTTCTTCAAAGATGATCTACGACCGTACTGTGCTAGTGAGATCCACCGCTGCAATCAGTCATCCCTACCACCGAGGACGACTGAGAGGGCGGTTGAAGAGTGGATCTCGACTGGTTCTTCTTTCTTCTGACCGTAGGAGGAGGTTTGGAAGGAGTAGAAATGTCAGATGACAAAGGAATGTTATGCTTTTGTGTTATGTCTTTCGTTTTTGTCATGATCACCCACAGGGCTTGAGTGGTGGATCGTTTTGTGTCCTGTATATATGTGTCGCCTATGTCCAGAGATTTCTTCTTTTGGATGATGGTGTGCTTGGCGACATTCATCATGGTAAGAAGGATCAGGTTGTTCTTTTGTCCTCCAGGGAGTTGGTTGTAAAGGATCATGTCCTTTGTTATTTCTATGTCTTCCTTGGTTAGGTCAAGATATTGTTGTTTCAGGCGCTCCCATATTCCTTGTGCAAAGGAGCACTTGGTGAGGACGTGGGCCACATTGTCTTCTGGTTTTCTGCAGAATTTGCAGTTTGTTTTTCTGTCGGAATGTATTGATCTATTAAAATCTCCCCATTTGTATCCTCCATGTGCAATCCGAAAGGACATGGAGGATAGGTGAGGTGGAAGGAAGAGTTTGATTCCCTTGTTTTTCAGGAGGATCTCATTCCAAGGAATCTTCTTTCCGTTTTCATCAATCTTGTCAATTTTCTTTTCATTTTGCGTTTTCAGATTGATGTAGATATTTTTGTAGGAAGTATTTTCCCAGTCGTGTTTCAAGCCTTTGAGTTTGCAAAAGGACTTGAAGATGTCCGCATACATTTCGTTTGGAATTGGGGCATGCGGAATGCTGTTGGAGAACAGATGAGGATTAATGTGTCTCATTCTGTAGCTCAAATTGAACATGGCCCATTCGTGCCAGATTTCGGTGGCGTCTTCTAGAGAGAAGAGATGGCGAATTCTGTCGATGCGGCTTGTTTGAAATTTTGATTGGATGTCCACCATGTTGATGCCTCCATCTTTGACAGGAGGAAACGTCTTGCTTCTCTGGAGCTGTTCGAATGGTGAAGGATACCAGAGGAAGTCGAAGAGGATTTTGTTTAGTTCTTTGATGTGTTGTTTCGTTGGCATCAGCACTCTACTCAGATGCAAAGTGACGGGTACCAAGAGAGTGTTGATGATCGAGATCTTTCCATAGAGGGAGAGTCTTCGTGGTTTGTGGATGTTGGCGATCGTTTGAGTTTTCTTGATGGCGGTCTGCCAGTTCATCTTGTCAAGTTGTGTTTTGTTTGTGCCTAGCCAGATGCCCAGGATCTTGACGTTGTTCAAGATCGCAGCTTCTGGAAAGAGTTGCTGAGCTCTTTGGGCCAGGTCAGGTTTGGACGCCAGGATCTGGGTCTTTCCCTGGTTCACTTTCTGGCCGGACATCGTCTGATAGATGGCTAGTTCTTTGTTGATTTCCTTGAGAGATGGAATGTCTCTTGTGATGAAAGTGGTGTCGTCCGCATATTGCTGGATTTTGATTGTCAGCTTGGAAAAGCGAAAACCGTTGATCAGATGATTTTTCTCTATGCGTCGGGTGAGAACGTCAGCACAGATTATGAAATAGAGCATGCTGAGGGGACAACCCTGTCGTATGCCCCTTTTAACGTTTATTCGTTTTGTTAAAGCTCCATTGATTTCTATTTTGCTTTTTGTTTTGTGGTAAACTAATGACAGGTAATTCATCATTATTGGTTTTACTCCGAGTTTCTTCAAGATTCCATAGAGGAAGGAGTGACTAACTCTATCGAAAGCTTTTTCAAAGTCAGTTATCATGACGTACAAGTCCCTGTGTTGAGTTTGAGAAGCTTCCAGGGCAGCTTGTATATTCATTGTAACATGCTCTATTCTGCGGTTTGGCAGTCCACATTTCTGATTCGGACAAATCAGGTTTGTGATCATGGGTGTGAGTCTGTTGGAGAGGATTTTGCTCAAGATCTTGTAGTCTGTGTTGAGCAGAGAGATCGGTCTCCAATTTTTGAGCTTTTCTTTTTCACCTTTTTTAAAGATTAACTTCACTTTTGCTTCTCTCATTGAGGGAGTCATTGTTTTTCTCAAGTAGCAATTTGTAAGCATCTCTAGAATGTCGTGTTTCAGGAAATGCCAGCATTTTTGGTAGAATAATGAGCCGAGACCATCTGATCCAGGTGTAGAATCCTTGTTAAGAGAATCGATGGCGGTTTTGACTTCTTTGAGACTGATCAGCTGTTCCGCTTGTTCAGCTGCGTCTTCCTCAATTTTGGCCTCTCCAAGAATGTTTAAGTAGTTGTTTTGTTCTTGAGAGTTTATGTTGTCTTTTACACCCCATAGAGAGTGGTAGAAGCTGTGTACTTCTTTGAGAATGTCTTCTTTCTTGGTGAGTGTTGTGTTGTTTGCGTCGTGTATCTCAGTGATAGAGCTACTTTTACAATTTTGTTCCTCTGCTTTGAAGAAGCTTTTAGATGGCTCTTCATCGCTAGTTGGGATAGTTCTGGATCTGATTTGCGATCCGACTGCTTTATAATCGTAGAAGTTGTTGACTTTCTCCAAGAATTCCGGGCGACGATCTTCCAGGACGTGGTCTGGATGAGCGTCCAGAGTGTGGAGCATATTTTTCGCTTGATTGTAATCTTCTCTACGCTTGAGTGCGACATCTTGCGAGAGTTCCATCAGTCGATTTTTCAACATTTTCTTGCCTTGATCCCACCTTATAAGCATGTCTTGTGGTTCTATTTGTGGTACGTTTATAGTCCAATTTTCCCAAGCCGTTTCGGGCTCTGTTATGACGTGAGCATATTCTAATATGCTGTTATTGATTTTGTATGAATATTCACCCCATTTGATGTGTTGTTGATATTGGAGATGAATTATTGGTAATGTGCAGTGGTCTGATGATGTGAAATATTCATGTTTAATGTTATGATAATTTTCAAGTGTATGTTCATTTATGTATATTCTATCTATCCTGGTCTTACTGTTGTGGTTTTGGCGCGTGAACAGTCTTTTGTATGGATGTTCTTGTCTGAATATGTCTATCAGTTGGTTATGACGTATTAATGTTCTAAGTGCTGTTTTATCCGGTGTAGTGAAGAAAAATTGCGGCTTAGCAGTGTCTAACGGATCAAGTATCACGTTAAAATCACCAAGTAAGACCACATGTTGATGTTCATATTCCAGCATAGCCTCGGAGAGCAGTTCAAAACATGACTTTCTCTCTCCGTTGCTCTGCGGAAGGTATGCATTGAATATGTTTATGTTATTTTTACCACATTTGATGTTGAGGTGATGTATTCGATTTTGTACTATGGTGTGATGTGTGATTTCGGACCTATCGTGTATGTCCTTCTTTACGATGAACATTGTCCCTGCATAGAAGGGGGTTCTATCAGGTTCTATGTTGGTGTATGTTGTGTAATTGTTATGTTGTGCCCACGTCTCAACTTGATCGGTGGGGATTCTGTGTGTTTCTTGTATTGCCAGTACAGAGAGTCTGTGAGATGTAAAGAAGTTTTTGACATCTCGCAATTTCTTGGATATTCCGTTGATGTTCATTGAGCCAACCTTGAGGTTGCCCAGTCCGGCGTCCGAATCGTCACTCTCCGTATCTGCGAACATGATTATAGATAGAAAAAGCAGCAGGTTAAAGTTTAAGAAGTTGGACTAGACCGTGTAGTTGGCTGGGATGCCGTCTGAGTCCGTGAGCTCACCCACCGAACTGAAGACATTTCGATGGGGAGGAGAGGTCCCGGTCAGTTCAGCCCGCGTAGACTCTCTCGAAGAAACGGACTCCGAGTCAGTTGACGAGTTGTCATTGTCAACTGAGACCGACGTATCCTTGGAGCTGGCGTGGGATGCGTCGTGGTCTCTGGGATTCGTCGTCCTGGGAGATGCTGGTTGGGCAATCGATCTCCGCTTTAGCAAGGGTTCTTTTGGAGTCGATGTCTTGGACTCTGTGTTGGACATGGGCTTATCCACTATCTCAGCATCTGATGAGAAGATGCTGCGCATGGAGGTTTTGGGGTTGTGTTTCCCTCCTTTGCCCACGGTGATAAAGCCATCGTCGCTCGTGGGGGGGTTCTTTCTCTTCCTACTCTTTTCCCTGAACTTTTCTCTTGCATTGCAACCAGGTTTGTGTCGGCCTGTTGATCGGCACACATGACAGGCGAGCTGCTGCCTGGTTGGCGACGAATCTGACACATACGTTTTTTTTGGTCTGGATGCAGCAAAACGCGGTCTGGACTTCTCGGCCTGTCTCGCAAGGAAAGCGGCCTCTGATCTTTGGCAGAAGAGTTCGTTGCTTCTGTTTATGGATTCTCTCGAGCGTCCCTGTTTCCTGGGTTGTCTAGGCGCCCGGTCTCGGGGTGGGTCGGCCTTGGACTCCCGGTCTCGAGGTGGGTTGGCCTGGGTCTTCTTCGGTTTCGTGGGGCACTTTGATGTTAGGTGTCCCCGGACTTTGCAAATCTGGCAGAGTGGCAAATGTCCTTCTCCAGGCTTGGTGATGGAGATCCATTCACCATTCACTTCTTATACCTACATTTTGTTCTCTGGCATCTTTGTCATTGTGGAACGTTTTATTTGATACGACAAGGCTGATCTAAATGTTGTGGTGTTCATCTTTGTTTTTTAGAATCTTCCTACTACATATAAGTTAACCTGCGAATTTATTCCCAACAGTCAACACCACAACCTGTAATAATCCTTCGCAGCTTATTTGTCAAAAAATTATCAGCTTAGTGTTTGTATCATCGGTAAGATTTGCTATTGCACAGGGCTAATTTTTGTTGTAAAAATTGAGAATTACTTTAGGAAAGTTCCACTTGGTTTTAAGAAAAATTGCAGTAAAAAGTTGAGTTTATGCACGGACATTTCAAACTGCAATACTTTATGGTCTGACAAGTGACAATCACACAACTACCGTTCTTCAAAACACTGAAGACCTGAATTTGAAAAGAACTTGTAAGCTACTAAAAACATATAAGTTTAATATAAAGCAATGGAGCAAAAGGAGTAACTGTTTTCACAATTTGAAAATATATTTATGAGATTAATCAGTTTCTCTTGACGTTTCAACAATGGAGAAGAGAAATTTTAAATGATCGATTTCTTTCACTTGTATGGAATTGTTATAAATATCAACTTTTTATACACAATTTTATTCTCCTTGAAACTGTCACTCAGCACCTAGACGCTTAGGCTACACGTTTTACGTTTTTACGTTAAAACTCATGTACTTTTCTACATTTAACTTTCTGTTCAGTCGAATTAGGTTCAATAAAAGATTGGTATTTTTAGCTCCGATGGTAGGCTATTGTGGCCCTTGAACTGCGCCCAATAATTTAAGCAGTCAAGCATAAAATGACTAGTCCTTGTTGGTCAATTTTAAATGTCACCGTTATATCTTGAACTGATCTAGTGTCCTTCGGAAATAAAAAAGCAAAATTTTTGATTTGTTACCATTGCCACATGATGACCATATTTTTGGTGTTTCCATTTTACAAAATGAAGTAATAGTGCTTTTACTTGCGACACTTGTTGAGCTAAAAAATCTCTGTTTGACTGGTCCATTGGAGCAAATAATAGGTACACGGAAAAGATTTTTGTAAAAAAAAAATCATGTTTATTGTTTGTTTTTATGCTTTTGAATCACAAAAAGTTTCAACGCCAACACCGACATTGCTTCCTCAAATCATGCTCTATTGCATCTCAATAATCTAAGTAAGGCGTGTTTTTTTACGTTGCATTGAAGTACAGTTTTGATGAAGGCTACTTGCAGCCTATCGTGAAATGTTTTTTTTTTTCAATTGAAGATAGGACCTACCTGGACAAAATTACAACTGCTTGAATGACATAACGTTTGTGAGAAGTAAATGTTGTTACTATTTCGCGTGACACTAATTTGTTACAAGTCCAAGCAGTTTTTATTTAGCCAATTAGATTCTATTTTGTAAGAAATATATAGCCTACAAAGCGAGATAAAGCAATAGCCTACTTTAGGTTGAAATATGAATACTGCATGTGGTGTTTAAATAACATGACAACATGATAGTCGCACCCAGAAGAACGTATATCATGTTATTTAACTAAATGCCTGGTGAACAGCCTCATTTATTTTTTAGAATGTGATGTTTTTGGTTAGTGATTGTTGGTAGATAAATGAAACAAGGACGATACCAGTTTAAAAAGCAGGTTAACTGTGACGCGTTTTATGTATTTGTATGTCAGCAATCTTTAAGTGCTTTCTATCAGCTGACTCACTAGAAACGACAAACTAGTAAGATCACAGGGGGTACAAGTTGTTTTAAGTTGCTCATAATTAGTTTAATGGATAAAACAACTACGTCTGATTGATTTATCAAAGGGTCAAAGAGTTTTGAAGTGCTTTATCATCATATTTGTTGTATTCAGCTTTAAAATCCAGCTACTTAAAATTGAATCGGCTAAACACAATTAGTCTTGGATCGAAAGAATGTGTATCCTGGAATTGAGAAAGCGTCTTTAGTGGTGGAATGATTGGAATCATAGCGTTTGGAGTTTTGTTGATTACTATTTTTTGATTGTATTTTTATTGATGAAAAATTGCAAACTGCATGACTGACTGCGTAATGTCTCTGCAAATGACTTACCTTAGCTCCACGGCAAAGTTTGTTGTGTAACTATTATGTGAGGGTATAATTCACTGTGAAGAAAGGGGCGTTCTTCCCGGCTATCAGCACAAGGCTGAGCACTCACCAGTACAGCGAGCAGTTGCGATTCGCTAACCATAACGGTGTAGCTTCGACGCTAGCCATTCAGACCATCCAATCAACAATATGTAGTTTTGTTTCTATATTGACAACAAGTTGTCGTTTACGCACACTGTAGCCATTTTTGATGTGTATGCACCACGTAATTCGTACGCATTCCGTCGTTTGTTTAACCATATTGATAGATGCACCAAAAATGCAGATTCATTAGCTACATCATTCGGATACATCAGTGATGTGGGTGCTGCATTAATTTAGAACCTAACTCTTCATATTTAAGCGGGAAACCATCGGACATCCGTTGATATTAGGTTGGAAACATCACGTGATTAGGGTTGTACGTTTTTGCTCACGTAAAACACGATTGCGTTTCTGAGTAAAATAGCAATTGAGGGCATTTGTTTTAATCATAATGCCTTGAATACCCTATAACGTCTTGGTAAATATATGATTGCAAGCAGATATTTACCACGGTAGTAAACCGATCAGCAAAATACAGCAAAGGCTAGTAAAAAAAATATGGCACAATAAAATGTTAAGTGCCTGGCAAGTTTGATTACAGTGAAACATTGGCAGTTTTTAAACTCGTTATATTTGAAAACAACATTTCGCAGTTGTTTGCTTTGTGCTGAGTCACGTTCACATGACATATCTTCAAAAAGATTTAGTTTTAAAAAATGAAAATAGAAAAAGTTTGAAGGTTATTTTTTTGTCAAATTACAAGGAGAAAAAAATAAGCGTGTGACGTCTTCGTAAATCTGACTGACGCGATTGCGCATTGTGTAGGCCATAGTTGTTGCATCAGATCAGCTGCTGTAAGCTACTATTGCGTCCTGGCAATCAGATGTGTAAGTTGATTACTTTGTGTGAGCTAACTCAAAGAAATTTGATATCCACGTGTCGACCGAAGCTGTAAGTTACACTACCAATCGGCCAATAAACTCGGTAGTCTTAAATCGCTACACAGTGTCAGTGGTTTCAAGTCAGCGCAAGTCAGTCAATAGCGCAAGTCAGAACACAACGCTCATAGATTCAATGTTGAGTGGATATTGTACTAAATGTACAACTTACATTAATCAATAAATGAAGTGAGATGGCTAAAATGTTGTCATACAGAAACGAACTGTTGCAATTCGTTGTAATTCGTTATTCGAGCTTGATATCTCTGAGGTTGAACTAATGCTACCTAGCTTAAATATGTAACTTTGTAATTCAATCGCAAGCCCAATAACATTGTTGGACGAATTTAATTCGTGATGAATTAATTTAAGGTATAAGAAACTCTAAAGTAGGAAATATTTGAATATTTTCAAACGTTGCTTACAACCACCTATGGGTAACGTCATCATCTTCTGCTAACTTGTTTAAAAAAACAAAGGCACTGTATAAAATTTCACATTTCAAAATTTGAAGGTAGAATGAAAAAAGTTTGTGTTGGCCTGACAAAATATTTACGCCGCCATTATTTTAGCTTACCGGTAGTAAAAACAATTTTGCACTTTACAGGCTTAAGTTGACTAACTGATTGGATTAATTGCATTGGGTTAATTTGGCATAAACAGTTTAATTATTATGCACAGTGAAAATACAAAAAAAATATAGTGAAAACTGGCCTTTAAGTTTGGTCCCTCTATGACCGCTGTACACCCAATATTTAAAGGGATTTAGCAGTAATTTGAAAAAGGCTCGACTGCACTGTGTGTTTTAATCAATGCTTACCAGCAGGAGTTTTAGGAAGTAATGGCACATAGAAACCAAAGCAGTGAAACTGTACCTGTTTACGACATTGTTGATAGACCTATCACAGTCTCAGCTCAAGTGGATGAAGACTTTGTCATTTTCACTGAAGGGAATCAGCATTTCCAAAGAGAAACATGCGAGCAAGGCTGCCCTACTCTCGCTGACCATAACCGACAACACCAACACAATACCGACAGTCCAAGAAGACCCTTGCAAACATTTTTGAGCATTAGCGAGAGAAAGAGGCGCAAGATAGCAAGTGCTTGTTGCGTGTGTGGAGTATTTGGAATAGCAGCTGGAGCAGGGTTAATTCTTATTTATTTACTTGGAGAGTACACGTCACTCTTCAAAGCATTTTCAAGTCTACAGACATTGTCAATCCCTGGATTTGCTTTCCTGTTTTTAGGTAAATATTAATTAATAAGCGTAACACTTTTTAACACTGTCTTCATAAATAAAGAGAAATATACACAATATCTAGCAATGGATCCATACGATTTTACTCATGTTGTTTTAATCGCTTAAATTGCAAGTACTTTTTCATCCTTTATCTTCTGGCTGTGTTGATCTTGTTATTGCCCTCTTTATCACGTGTGCTTAAACCACATGTCTGCATTCCGCGCATCCATTAGCCTTCGAGGTTTGCATTGTGAAATCTACCATTGTTGATCATTCTATGACAAAACTTTATCTGCATAAGTTTCCAAAAATCGCCCTTAAACCACTGGATAAACTTCAGAACATCTCTTATACAACCACACTTCCGCAGAATCTTTGTACCAAACCGGATTTAACCGTTATCTTGTTTGAAGAATTTAATCCGGTCATTAACAAAAAATGTCTTATCTTTCTTTCAAGGCTAATTATGCACATGTGTTTGTGTTGGTAATTGAAAATCTCCTATCGATAGGGTTTCACCAGGTTTTACACAAAGTTTTGTCAATCAGAAACAATTACAAATTTTCTTAATTTTCAAAAAAGATAGTTGCAGGTAAAAGTTGATGAGTTAATTAGGTTCTCACATTTCACTGCTTTTTCCATGAAAATAGAAAAATGTTTTTGTTATCCTGAAATATCGTCTTACCTAAGCTGTTCTTCGGCACCAAAACATTAGATAATACAATTTGTGCTGGTCGTTTTGAAAGTAAACAAATTAGTTTTAGAAGTTTAATGGAAAACTGTGATTGGTTTACTCGCTTAAGATCTTGACTCTAGCAAACAATAAATTGAAAATAAAAACTTCATGGTTGCTTTGTTTAAGCAAGTGACGTTCTGACATTATAAATTCCCCTTGTTTTTATCAATGATATAATCTCCATGTGATTGGTCCAGTAAGCATCTGAAGCAACACACCCAATTTTAATACACTGCTTACCAGAAACAATAATCAACCGTCTTATCTCCACATTAAACAGTTTGTTTATTGTTTTAGCCAACTACAAACACCACAATCAAAAAATTACAGATTGATTCATTTAAAAAACGAGTAAATCTATCATTAATACACCCAGACAGGTCGTGTTGCAGAAATTCATGCTAATAAGTTTAGAATAAAATAAAATAAAATATTTAAATGTTTCAAGTTAAAGTCACATGGTGCAACAACAAAGTTTGATGATAATCAATACGATGACATAACTGTTTTGGTATGGCAGTTGAAATTAACCAGGCCCACACCACTAAGCGTGCCTTGATTACTTTTGTCTAAAAAAATACGAAAAGTGTCAGAAATGTACAAATGAAAACATCGACTTAGCACGGAGATACAGCGGTTTGCATTTGGCTTGCAAGCCAGACAGATTCTTATTTTTTGGAAAAATGATCTCTATTTTCAAGTATTTTCAATATCAAACTTGTGCAGTTAAGTATTTCAAGCCTCGCCAGTATTGAATGAACATCAAACTGGACTTTGTTATCTTATCTCGTTGTTCTTATTTAGGAATTTTCACATCTGTGTTCGGCATCTTCTTTTGTTGGATTTATACTTCGGAGAGTGCATCCAGGAACAGCAGAAGACGCGAAGCTAGATTGAATCGTCTTGAATTACCAGGAGACGGAGGGCATGATAACCCCGCTCTAGAAGAGGACCATCCTCCATCCTATGTGACCGTAGCCCGATCTCAGAGTTTCATAACTTCTCTATTGAAAGATGGAAGCTCTCCTATCCATAAGTTACCTTCGTATAAATCTGCTGTTAGGATACAGAAAAAGGAAGAAGATAAACTACCTACTTGTGATGGAGTTGCAGAAGAAACACACCTAAATGAGCCTCCTGCACCTCAAGAAACGGACCTAAATGAGACTCCTCCAGCCCAAGAAACGGACCTTAATGAGCCTCCTCCACCTCCATATTGAAGCAAAGTTATGAATATTTATTTTTACTATTTAATTTCTCAAAATAATAAACACATGAAACGTGTCAGATGTCACGTCATTGCTTGAACTGCTTGAAATAAGACGTTTGATTAAACGTAAAAGCGCAGTGAACTCATCCATGACCAACTCAAGTACCCTGCTTCGTTTCATGACATTGGTCAGAAATATTGTAGTATTTATAGTAAAAGTCGCTACCAACGAGTAACAATAAAGAATCATTTGCATAGCAATTAAAACAGCAACTGGAAGCTGTGATGTAGTTGGTCATCGTGCAAGTCGCACAGCCGCCATCAACGTAGAATAAACAACTCCTCACAAGACTACAACGTAGGCTGAAACGTATGTGCGGTTTGAAACCACACTTTGTTGTTGTTGTTGTTGATTGTATTTGATTAATCGTTCGCTGAGAAGACCACACTTGAAAGGCGAACGTTAAAAATTCATTGATTCAATGACTTTCCTATTTTTTATTGATATTATTTACACGTAATACGCTGCAAACTACATCCTGTCTTGGATCATAGGTGGATTTATTCGAAGTTGAAATGGCTGTAAAGAAGATTTTGCAACAAATCTTTACATTTTTGAAACATTGTGCTGTCCTTTAAAATGTGTTCTCAAACAGTGACCTGCAGCAACTGCACAAGCACGTACACAAATCAAGTTTTCCAAGAAATCTTATTAGCCTGTTTAAACTTACTGATATTTGCAATATGTTTGCTAGTTCAAATGACAGTGACTGAGAGAAGAGGTCGACAATAATGAATATTGTTGTCGCAGTTGCACAAACGACATGTTCATCGTAGCCTACTGTCCCAACCATGATGCTTTTTTTGCGTTTTTAAACGTTTTCCGCAAATTCCAAGTTTGAAAATAAAAAGAAAAATAAAACATCCAAGATTGTTGTCTAGCAAACAACTGTGGTAACTCTCTGTTGTCCTTTGCCTCCATGCTTTTTGCCAGCATGCTTTTCAAGCTTGTCGGAGGTAGACATTGATTTGAGAATTTTTCTTTGTCTCCTACTGCTGACACATCCTGGTAATTGGAAAGATATAATAATTAAGTGACCCTGGAAAATGAAAGCCAACTTAGATCACCAGAATCAAACACGTCATTGATTATCTTGTTAAGACCAATGTCGAACCGACAGATCGATTGCACCAGGCATCAAAACTGGTCTGTTCTGTATCAACTAAACGTCTGCAGACGTTGAATCAATGTAAAAAAAAAAATTCTAGCAAGGTTGGGACACTCCCCAATTTAGCCGCGCATCCGACCTTGTCGGCAATCGTTAAAAAATTGAAACATTTAAGTAAAAGCAATTTTGCATCATTTTAGCTACAGAATGTTTTAATGTTGCCAAACCCAAGGAATTTAAATGTCAAGCAATCAATTGTTTAGTGAACGAAATACTTCAATTTTCAAGAAAGGTTATGCACTCTGAAACCCAACATATAATTTCATTGTTGTAATGTCGTTAAACCATTGGGTCAATTTTATGCTGACGCATGTCTGCTGATGCACAAAGCGTCCCATGTTGAACAATATGAGAAATTCCATATATTTCATTCAAATGTTTGTTTAATATGTTCACGTTAAAGTGGCTTCGTAAAAATCACACAAAAACAGATCACTAAAAAAGCAATAAACAAATTCTTCAAAACCTCAGCAATGGTTCAAATGAATGGAAATCAATGAACCATTTGTTGTAGCCCACTTTATCGATTAGAATAGAATTTAGGTAACGCGTATTGGCTATAGAAGTAATATCAATTCTGTGTTTATAAGAAAGACTATCGAATTCATATAATTCAAATTTAATTACATTGTAATCCAACTGCCATCACACTTATCGGATTTAGTACCATGCAACTTTATCATTTTGAGAACATTTCATTTGTTATTTTAGATGAGTTTTGGTTCGTTGTGAGTTTCAATTACCATTTTACTGTAGTTTGGCTAAGTTGGAAAAAATAGTGTATGCTTCAAACCTAACTTCAAACGTATTGAAAATGTTAAAGCTTTTTTGCATATAGAGTAGCAAATGCCCTTTCATTTCGTAGTTGGAAACTGCGTTGTATAATTATGTTAGTCACAAACTTAAAGACTTTTTAAAACCCAAAATAATCCATAAAGTAAAATTTTCTGAATAAATCCAAGTGGTAAAGACATGAGTCATGGACTTCTAAATAGTAGCACCTGGACTGGACACGCAGTGACCAACATGAGGCCAAACAGTTGGTACAACGGTTGGCCAACAGTGGGCCAACAGCCAAGTAACTAACCCTGTTGGCCCACTGTTGGCCAACTGTGGTACCAACTGTTTGGCCACATGTTGGCCACTGCGTGTCCAGTCTAGGTGTGCACTGCAGATGCTGTGAGCAACGTGAAGCTGTGAACAACAAACCTATCTCTACCCAAGAATTTAATTGAAAAGAATGATGATTCTATCTGTATTGATTAATCAATCGGTAGCCAAACGTTTAAACTTTGACATTATTTTACTTGCAGGTAAAATGTTAAAACCGTTTAACGAAATCAGTCTAAGGATGATGACTAGGGCCATTTTCATTTTGACCGAAAAAAATTTTTTGACATTATTTTTATCAAATTTTGACTTTATTTTGACTTAACGAAATTGCTTATTTGTAGGGGCCACAGTTGTGATACCAGTTACCCAAACATAATATGTTGTCGATTTCAGACCCAAACGTAATATTTTGTAGAAAAGTCAAGGTGTTTTATGGATTATAAAAATACGACGTATTTTTCGGCCATAGATTTAGGTAGCCTGTGTTATTTTGTCTTTGTCGAAAGAGCACTTTGCCTCGATTTTCTCTGCATGGTAAATTAAATTCATCAACAAAACCTCAGCGGCTCACGTCAGTGGATTGCATCATAAATCGGATGCTTTGTTTTCATCTTTAGCTAAATCAGACTTGCCAATAATTTTTATATCAATCTCGTATTGGTCATCGCATGCAAACAGATTGCCTGTCTGGCAGACGAACCGGAACTGAAAATTTTGATTTCGGGCGCAATGAAATGTCATGCAAACGTAGCCTAAGTTTGCCACAACGGTAAGAATTGAGTTCACTGACAAAGCAACGGTTGAGAGCTCTAATGAGCCAAGCCTCATGGGTGAAACATGTGTTTATCGCTGTTAATTCTGATATATGGGCTAAAAAGAAATTAGATACGTTATCAAAACTTTAGTTTATGACGTAAAAAACAACTTGCTTAATAAATTTCTTTCCCAATGGGTGACTCATTTTCTTGTTTGAAAACTGATTCATTGGCTTCTTAGTGAGATTTTTTTACATTTTCAATATGTCGAAATTGTCTGTTTCAAACGTCTTCATTTCGCTATTAAATCCTTGCCGGAATTTCTTTCGTCTAAACTTGTATGAAAAATCTTGTCTGAACAGAGCAACAACGGCCTCACGTGTATTTGTAAACTTGTCTTAAACTTTCACTAGACGACGCTTTAAAGCTGATGATTTAACTATAAAGAATCAGCTGAGGCCGATATCTCAAATTGTGGCTAATATTTATAATTAAAATTAAACAGTACCGACAGAAACAAAATTTACATATGAAGAAATACACACCACCAGAATGGACAACTCGATGAATAACGTAAAAAAATAATTCTAAAATATTAGTTACATTTAACTGTCTCGTCTTAGCGTTTCTTGATCTTGAAATGAAGATTACAGCAATTGATTTAACGCATACAGAACGTTGAATATAACAGACGTTGAATCAATGTTAAAAGGACTGATTTGTTTGCTGAGAAAACTCCAGTTTAACTCATTCAAACGTACAAAGCACATGATCACTCTCACTTTAAACCTGAACTCTACTCGATAACGTCAAAGCAATCCCATCAAACGATATAACAGGCAGAGAAATATTGCAGAGTCTAAATATTGTGTCTGTGCAAGACACTTGTGCAAGGCTTTAGCAAGGCACTGATTTGATTGGTTTTCAATCTTTATCCTCGGACTGATAAAATATCTCTGTTAACCAGAGATATGTAGATTAAACGAACCTTCCAGAACAGATATTCCTAGTAGTTTCTTATACTTATGGAGGCTTTTGACCCAGGGACAGATTGGCAAAGTGAATTTTTCGATTGTTAAAGTGTTGTTGCCAAGGAATCATTCCATTCACTAGGGGCCGCTGAATGGAGAGCAGTCCTGAAATGCGTTGCTCAAGCGCACACCCAGAGAGCCGAACCAGCGTCACTTGATCTTGAGTCGGGTGCTTTATCACTAACTTAACGAGGTGAATTTGTATGACGTCATAGCATAACGCGTTAGAAAGAAAGCTATGAGCTTTTCTAACGAAACAGATTCTCAATTTTCAGCATTATTGTTATCAATTGTCGGTTTATGTTGTGTGTGATGCCAAAGCTCGGTTGTGCAGTGTGCACCCTTGATAGTAGCATGTAGACAACATACTTGCATTGATATTGCAAAGGAGATTAAAGCTTTGTAGGCACAGTTCAATTTTATCCTTAGAATTCAATGCGGACAAATTGTCATAGTTTTCAACAACAAAGTTACGTACACATTCTGCTAGATGAGGTAAATAACATCGATTGAAATTTTCAATGCTTGATAACATGTTCATTCTTGCATGACTGATTTTCATTTGCAGTTTGTCATTTTGAATGCAACAACACTAGTTGAGTGTTTTTTTTTACCATTTAAAGGAAATGCAAGGGGGCAGATCAGGCCTCCTTTTAAGGATCAAAGTGTTAAACTTTCATCTTGGATGGATTTGTATCATTTGCTTGCAGGGAAATTCCACCTTGTCGTGTTGGATGATGCTTCTCTTTGGATGGTAAAGAAATTTGCTGGGTTGTTCGAAAATGTTTTAATTTCTCAGACCTCGTAGTAAGAGCTGTAGTCTTCCGAAATTGAATAAACGCTTATAGTATGAACTGAATCCACCCTTTGTGGCATGTCTGTGCTGTTGTATTCTTTATTCGTGGTGAAACTTTTACTTATAAAGTTGGTCGTCTTCTCAATGATTGACCATGGACTGTGAATGCACAACATGGTTTGAAACCAATTATGATTGTTCGTTGTAATTAAAATTAGACAGGAATTCGACTTTAAATTCAAACAGTGCCATTGTACTTACTGTGAAACAGGTTTGTTTAGTAGATAATCATATGCTACAAAAAAATCGATTTAAAAATATTCAACATGTAGAACAAACCTATTTCACAGTAAATTTCGTGCATTGACTTTTGTTAAGGCTATTAACAAATTTGTATGTAAAGTGCTATAAATTAAAAAAAATGTTACGCAACAGCTTCTTTGTGTTGCTGCTCATCGGATAATTGAAAAGTATGAAACAGGGTTAGAACTCTGTATGTAGGCTACGTGGCAAAAAAACAAAAAAAGCAGAAACCACCTTCGGTATATCATCCAAGTAACAAACACCATGAGCTGCACTGCAAACATCGAGCACAATCCAATCATGGCTTTTGACCACGGAGTAAGTCTTGGTATTGCCTTCTCACCTTCTTCGGTTCCATTTACTATAAGTTTGAAGAGAGTAAAGATGATTTGTACAATAGGTCGAGCATTAGGCTGCTGATTATTGACTACCCAAAGCTTCAACGTTAGAGCGAAGCACTTTGTGAAATAAAATACTGCACATGCCTCTGCACTATCCGTCATCATGTCATAGACAGGATTACAATACAATGACTTGTGTCAGTATTGCTGTTCTACTTATGATGTGCAATGCATAGTGCAAGACCTTTGTCAAAGTTTGTTTACACAATACCATCAAGATTACAAAAGCATGTATGAACTAACCATTATTTTAAATGATAACGTATTTAAATACTGCACATATACTGTACATCTGCATGTTGGCATGTCACTTGACCATTCTCCAGAGGGAAGACAAGTTGAGTTGGCAGTACCGCTCATAATATAATTTTCTTTGCAAGAGTAAAGTAACACGGTGCCATGTAAAAATCGTCTGTACTCCTGGAGATAAGGTATTCCAGGATTTCCACAGCCTGTGACTGCAGAAATGCAAATGTAATTGATAGTAAACTACAAAGACAATATAATAAGTAAAAAACTACTAAAAAGATAAGAATCATCAAATAAGTTTAGCCTATAGACTACTTGAAATAAAATATATAAGCCTGCTTGGTTTATTTGTTATAAAACTTAGTCGGCAACATCTCGTGTTTTTCTTCACGATACAGGCCAGGTTCTCAACCTTTTTCAGCAAGTTGGCCAAATTTAAAACGTAAATTTTGTAAAGGGCTCAACAAAAGAAATGCAATTTAATGCTAAACTTGATTTGACTTTGACTTTTAATAAGTTTCCCAAAACAAGGGGTAATAAGACGAGGGCCGTAATAGGCTATAGGCTAATAAGATTGAAAGACTTTATTCCTAAAGTTTTATTTTTAGTTTCACTTTCAGGATTGGCAAGACTAAAACCCAAAAATTTGAAGCAGCAATTATGTCCTGAACTTTGTTTGTTATTGCTGCAACAACGTATGTTAGCTGACAACAAAGAGATTACCTTGGGAACATTGCCATAAACTAATCAATTACTTGTCTTTAACTTGATGTTCTTGGTTAAAGCCGACCCATGGATGATCTTCTTACTGAGCCAACAACAAGCCACCAATTAAAGAAAGTGAACCCAACAACGCGTATAGCTGTTGCGAAACGTCTAGACTACCATCCTGTAAGCTGTCAATGAAATTTGAAAAATAAAAAGGTAGAGATTACTTACTTGTTTGGCACCGGTCCCCCAGATAACCAACCATACATTCGCATTCTGCAGTGTCTATGTCAATGACAGTGCATGTTCCTCCATGTTGGCAAGGACTGGAAGCACAAGGAGATTCTTTCTCTGCAAAGTGACTTTGACATAAAAGCGAATTCGAACAATATAAAGACAATATTGTGCAATCATTTAAAGGCAATTGAATAAAACTTGTGCTGAAATGGCATAAGCACAGGATACAACATCCGAACTCAAGTAAGTTAATTACAATAAAAGCTGCTCATATAACTTTGAATCATAAACGGTTTTTCTGCTTTTACAAGAAATTACTAGGTATGCTTCTGTTTGTATTAAATTACAGGTAAGTTTGCAGAGGAAAAACTTCGTCTTATTTTGTGCAAAACTTTTAATTTTTTTTGTGAACATAAAATATAAAACAATTTGCATAAAAATCTAACTTAAACACCAATTACTAATCATATGTGATCACTGGTCATCTTTGCATCAAACTCTTTGAAGAGTTACTACCATACAAACGTAGCCTATAATATTGTACATACAAATTATTTTGATGTTTTTAGAAGCGAAATTTTACTTTGTTTTAGTGCAAAACTTATTTTGATGTTTTTTTGCTTTAAACTGACTTTGTTTAAGAAAAAATTCTATCATACCAAAAAGCCTTCCATAAGATGAAATCTTTTAACTTTTCATTAAATAATGCTTTCAAATAGCGTTTTTAAATGCAATTTATTGCTCTATTTTTGGCTCACTTATCAAGAAGATGTACAAAATTTTGCAATGTTAAAATGTTCTATTATATTCACCTATTTCACAACGTACACCTTTCCAACCCGATGCACAAACACAAATGTATTTATTCAGCTCTTTTCCTTCTACGCACGTGGCTCCATTTAAGCAGGGTTGAGACATACACTCTTGTATATCAACTTCACAATAACGTCCGGAAGAACTGCACCAACAAGAAGAAACTTATAAAAGAATTGTTATTTTGCAACACAAGATAGTTGTAATTATAACTACTTGTCTAACCAAGCTAGCTTTCAAGTCCAGTGGAAAGATTTGCGCACTGATGACGTCGAGTATTTTTTTTTTGTCAAAATTCAACAAATTATTTTAATTTCATTCACTAAAATCCTCACAAAGCAAAATTATTAAAATGCCAACACTGTTGATACATTTTCTGGTAAATAGAAAAAATATTCAAGATCATAGTTTAAACGTGGTTGCAAGCGGAAAACTTTTTAATAGCGGTTGCCAAGCCCAAACGTGCGTCACAAAACTAGGTTTTTAGTGCTCAGCTTTGTTGTATGTTTCGAGTTAAAACCTTTACAAGTATGCATGCAAAATCTAGAAATGCCTATTTTTAGATTAAAATCCGGAACAGCATTTTTTATCCGAAAACCAAGATTTTAACCACGAATCAAATTAAAAGCATAACAAATCGATGAAGCATAATCTTTAATTAGAAAATGAAAAACCAAGGGGAAAATATTGACAATCGTTTAAATTTGTGAGCAAAGTATTTTTGAAGTTTCTTTTCTAAAACAAATATAAGTTTGTTTACCATTTTTCCATCAAAACTTAAATTTACTAACTTACCCTGTCGGACATTTGCATTCTGGTCTTAACGTTTTTGGGTTAAATTTACAAGACCCAACGTTGCAGGGGTTGGGTTTGCAAGGGTTGTACCCAGGTCTTTCTGCAAAACAAAACAGAAAGATAAACAACCTATCTGATTGCACGTTTGGTTCACGCGCAGAGATGGGCATGATCTTAATCTTGAAGAACAACAAGGTCAAGATCACCTTAAAATTGAAATTTACTCATTAAATATTTTTTGGGGTATTTTTTTGAACACCTACTGTACAAAGGAATTAGTAGCAATTACTAACATTAAGTCACTGTTAATATGATATGTGTCCAAGAAAAGTCGATTAAAATTTTCAATCTAATTTGGTTAGTGTTGCCATTTCCAAATTTAAAAAGTTTTCTGTTGGACATAATACGCAAGTCAACTTCGCATAAACTTTGACATATGATAAAAATGATACAACTTTGTTTACATTTCTGTTTTGTTTACATTTCTGTTTTGTAAATTACTAAATTCTAAAAAATGTTTGCTTTCTTTGACACAATTTTAGATGCTTAAAAGTTTACAATGGTGGTCCTAAAAAAACTGGACTCTATAGCCTACTTTGGCCATGTAAAGTGGTTTAATACAGCAAATGAACCAGATCAATATTTGCTCATAGTCTGAGCATAAACAAATATATTAAATATGAAAACATATACTGCCTCTTTTTGTACAGCTTTTGTATTTTTGTTTGAAGCGGTTTGTCTGACAGCAGACCTACAAACATTTTAGTAGTGCAGACAACAGTATCAAGGTTGACAAATGGGTAAATAGTGCAACCGGGGCCATGGTGCAACAAACACTTATATAGCCTAGACAAGTGAAACTTGAACATATAGGCTACTTTGTAGCACGAATAAAAGCTTCCCATGTGAGCTACACAAAAACTTGGTAAAAATGATGCAGTTCAAAGGATTTTTTTTTCAAATACTGTAAAATGCATAAAACTAATTGCAATTTTGTCACTTTTTCAGTATTGTAATTATCCCCGGCCTTGGCTGTGACGTTGCGATTCTACGCAAACTACGACAACAATTGATAGGCCTAATAGCAGCAGTTACTAACTTATAACAGTTCTTAGGCCAGCGATCGAGCAGCTAAAAGCAACAGTAGCAATAATACTATAATTACCTTTAACCAGGTTGCTTATTAGAAAATTTTTCTTTTGCAATATCGATTATTATCAAAAACTTTATTTTTTCAAGTACACAAAAAGTGATCTTGATCTTCAAGATTACCATAACTGGACATCTTGCCCATCTCTGTTCCCACGTTATGGCAATTCAAGTCGTAGCAAAGTTACAGTGCATTTTTATAACGAACTACAGTAGTTTATGTCTGAAATATTGGAGTTTTCATGAAAAATTATATTGATTATGAATAATATTTTCAATATTGAAAGCATCATTAGCCTATAAACTCCTTTGTCTTTGTTTCGAAAAAAAAGTTGTTTATAAGCTTATTTCCAGAAAATTTGCATTTGAGTTTGCTTTCAATGATTTAATTTTGTATGGCCTACATCCCGGCCACATCATTATTCCTAAATTTTTAGCAAAAAAAAAAAAGAAAAGCATGTTAAAAAATCTGATTTTTCAAAATGGCATCACTTCCTTATCCACAGTATGATTCTTCATTTCGCAAGAGAAACTCCCGTAAAGCTTCTTTCAAACAAACAAACAAATGAAATATCAATAATGCAATACTTAATATTATTTATATACACAGACTTACGTTGAAACGTGGCTTGAAATCCTCTGTAGTTAACATAATTGTCGCTATGGAAATGTACGTTTAGAGCTCCCATTCCAACAAAAGGCTGTTCAGGTTTTACAATTCTTAAAAAATAACAGATTAGATTGATATTAAACTTTAATTGCAATCAGAATTAGTTTACATGATGCTAAAATTTGATTGTATGTTGCTCACACAACAAGGTACAAGCGGTCGTCAACCAAAAATTGAAGAAAAAAAGATTGTTAAAGCTTCTAGGGTAGAAGAAATTTTGCAAAAGCTTCTTAATCCAAAACATCGATTTGTTGGAAGGTTAATCTAAGTGCAAAAATCAAACACCACTTCAAACTTAACTTTTTTCTTTGACCTAAAAAATAAACCGCATGGACATCGTGAGATAATTCCGAAAAAAAAACTTTTTACGACGACTTTTTCAAAAGCTTTACACTTAATAGGTCGTTGAGAATAGTGCTTCCGTGCTTATTGGTAGTGAGTGGTCTGCTTTGTATTTGTTTTCTTATTTACGTTGTGGTTAATTGAAAGAGTAACAAATTGGACGGTGAGAACTTTTCAAGTTGCTAAGAGAGGCGGGTACTTTGACTGTATTTCTTGTGCAATAAGCTTTCTTGTGGAAAGTACTTCATAGCAAGGATTAATGAAACAAATATTTTAAACCGCCCGTTTTTGAATGTAAGGATTGCTCTGCAATAACTTTTTGCTGACCAACGCAAATAGTTTTGCAAACAGCTAAACCTTTTATACTTTCTAGATACTTCCTAACAAACTGACTGCTTGCGTGAAACAACTGCATAAATGTACAGCATAATATATTCAAAAAAATTTTTTCACCAAGATTTTAGTTAATTTAGATTTAGGTTTAATAATTTTACTTCACAATGTAGATATTAACGACCTGTTTTAGGCTCATGTTCCGAGTTCTACCACATGACTAGGAAGCTGTGTTTCAAGACCTAGTGCAATTCGCTATTACCAGTGCAGCGAACTCTCAGCTTCAGGCTAAAACAGGTCGTTAATATCTATATTGTGAAGTTTTAAGCAAAAAGTGAAACTCAATTCATTAGAAAGCTTGTTTTTCTTGATGTTTTTTCTACACAAATATTTACTAAAAATCTGGATACAAACTTGCACATCTTACCCGCAGTACCGACGGGTCCCTACAGATGCGATGGAGACATCGAGATAGTCGAAATCACAAGTTATATTAGAACCACCTTTTCCTGGTTGTATTGACAATGCCCACAACTTGAACTGATAAAACAAGAAGTAATATGGTGATGATCTTCTGATGACCTAATGAGGTTGAAAGAGTCTGTTATGGTTTTTAGTGAATAATAAGTGCATTTAAAGTAAGTAAACACACCTGTACTAGGGTGGTTGTAGAGCCTTGCAAGTGCCATTTGCAATCTTGATTGCTGTCATATGCGCCATCAGGATTACTTTGCGTTGGAAAGTTAGGGGTGGTCAATATACCATAAGTAGCGTCTCCTTTCAACTCAAGAGACCCGCCACATTCATTAAAGGTTTGAGCAGCTGAATTGTAAAAAGGTCATGTATAAATCGTTTACTTTTAAAATGAAAAAGTATAATTTTACTTATATATAATGTAGGAAACATTGGCGTTACTAGCACAAGAATTACAAACAAACCTGGCGCAAATCTAACAGAAACAAACCAGAAGCGATCCTTCAAGTTTAATAACAGGAACAACTTTAGCTACTATATGTGGATCCCATAGACCCTGATATAAAGACATCACACTGATTGCAGCAATTGGGAGATGTTGCTTGAAGTGCTGACTCATAAGCAAGAAGAAGAAGAAGCTAGTTGTACAGTATAGATCTTATTAATTTCAATTTTAACATTTATACTTGTGTAAATGTGAACATAGGCTACGAGCTGAGGAGTGCAGAGGAGTGGGGCGGTCGCACACCTAAATATTTTGATTTGTCCATAATTCTGGCAAAATTGCTAAACATTTTGGGCAGGAATTTTTTTAGATGTTTTGTCGATTCATTAAAATTACATTCAACTTCTTGCTTTAAAGAAATTAAATAAAAATGCATTTTATATTTTACGAAACGTACTAATTGGCAAGAAATGCAACAAATTGAATAAAGTATTTTCATTTTGCATGTCTCATATTTTTGAGTGACAACATAACTCAAGTATGAACTTTAAACAAAGAAAATTAGCCAGATATTGTTACAAACAAACAAAAAAATTAGTTAGAACACTGTGGGACACATTTTGCTGCAACCTAGTTTTGTGTATGGTAACTCTCTAAAGTCACATAGCATGAATTAAAAAAGATTAGTCAAAATTGTTGTAAAGACAATTTGAGCACAGTTATTCAGAACAGTGACGAATACATATTTGCTGCAACTTAATTTGTGTAACCCTCAAAAGTCATATATGACACGTAATTGATGAAACTCATTGTGAGTTTAATCAAAACATTGTTTGAATAAATAAAAGAAATCACTTTTAGCAACCCTAATCCCATTTGGTATATTTATTGCCTTCAATTTTGTGTTGAAAAGGTATAACCATCTTGATCTATAATTGAAAATCCTGTCTGTTTGAACTTCAAATGCAAATCCTGGTAGGCCTATAAAGTAGACTGCCATAGGTTTTTTCCCTTTATATACCACTAGCCACCACAAGTCTTTGTTCGTGAATTTAAATGGTTTGGTTTCGAATATTTGTCTTGGACTTACAAAGCCTTCACAGGTTATTCCTGGTAGTTTCGCTTACTAGTAGAGGCTTTTGATGCAGGACTGGTTACCAAGATTGGCAGAGTGAAGTTTCCGATAGTTGAAAAGTTGTTGCCGGGAAATTATTCCATCCACTATGTGATGCCGTTGAATGGAGAGCAGTCCTGAAATGCGTTGCTTAAGCGCACACCCCGAAAGACGAACCAGCACCGCTTATCTTGAGTCGGGTGCTTAACCACATATTTCTATTGTATCCACTGTACCTCCTTTGTGATCTTCCTTTTTTCTACTGGTTACCACGATACTTGCAAGATATCTTATTTACTCCTTCTTGTTTTCTCGTACTCTTGTAAGTGATATCGAAAATATTGGTAGTTCAATTTCTGTGACTTCTAATGTCTATTCTTATTTTGTCACTGGCTTTGTTTCCTTTGGAGTTGAAACACTAATGATTTATGTACAGTAGCATAGTTGACATACTACTTGAATAATGCTACATTATTGTTTGTAAGCAGTGATTTTCTTATTTTAGCTGACATGTACATGTGTATTGTGCAGTGTAGTTAACATATTAGACATATATCAGCCAAGAATAAAAATAGAGAAAGAAATTACAGAAGAAAGGTTAAATGTGAAAAGCTGTTAATTTTTCTCGGATTATGTAAAAAAAAGATGGTGGTGATCACAATACAGCATAAAGTTTTCAGGTGTAGATAATCCAAAAAAAAACATGTTATAAGAGTTTATGCAAAGAAAATTATTTCAGATAGTAATGATACACCAGCATTGTAGCCTACGCTGTGAAGCTAGTGAAAAATGAAAGGGTAACACACCACAGACTATAGTTAGACTCTATGAACAACTGTTTCAGACTGTGTTCTACGTTAACCGTTCGGTTAATCAAAAATCAATTGAAACAAAGTTCATTTGTAGAACAGTCTTCTGGAATTCCAATGAGCGAATTGCGGTTAACGCACAAGAAAAAAAATTTCTGGAATAAACTTTCTTAATAATCGTCCGATCGGTAAAAGATTCACTGTTGATGCATCCAACCTCAAGTGTAGAGTTTCGTTCAAAAACGATGATTCCATTCACACAAACTTTATGTTCTTTGTTGAACCAAGTAGTTGTACCATAAGCACACTAATCCAAGTAACTTTACCCGATCTATCATATTTATGTTTAGTTGACTACACTCACAGAAAAAAAAACTACATCACAGGTAAATGCATTTACACTACATCACATTTCAACCATTCTATTTGAATAAGTAACTAAAATTATGATGAACATTTAGCGGCTTAACTTCAGATACACTCACAGAAAAAATTCTACTTGAATAAGTGAGTAATGATAAAGTTGCAAAGTAAATGTTCATCACATGTTACAACAAGACAGACTCTCTGCCGAAGCTTGAATAAAGTAGTTAGCCAACTTTATATTCTTACTTTGAGCACTGCTGCTAACCACAAAAGAAATTATCCAAAACGAAATATCGGTGAAGATCAAGAGATTCTCAAGCATTTGCATATCGTTGAAGGAGAACGGTCACCGTCAGGAACAACATCTTTTGCTCATTTATGTGATTCACTGTAGTTTCAAATAAAAATAAAAATAAATCTGTAAAACAACATATAATATACGTATTGTTTATTGGTTGTTCTCATCTGTGATTCATATTTGTGAAACAATATGCTATGCCTTTTTAAGTCAATAACTACCAGGCTTAGGGATTTAGAAAATAAAACGACCAGGATTTTTTGTTTTTAGAGAGTATTTCAGAATTTCCGGTTCTTTCCTCTCTACATTTTTTCAAATGAGCCTATACGTCTACCGAGCTTCAATTGTTTTCCGAGTAATAAGTGTGTTTATTTTTGAGAATCAGCACAGTCAGGTGTCGAACCGGGGTTCTATGATTTGAAGTCAAACGCTTTGATCATAACCCTTCAAAGCACGATTAATTTAGCAAAACAATAACGAAAACACACGTACAGTTAACGAATGCTGGTTCGTCGTATGAAAAACATAAAAAAAGGATTTAGCTTCGAAAGATTTGAAAAACCTTTTATTAAGTTACGACATATAACCTTCAGTAAGACTTTGACTATTCTGCGTATAACTCTAAACATTTTGTAGCTTAGAAGCCACATCTGCCCCCAATCTATTCTTTTCGCGCATTTCTAAACTATACTATCTAAACTAAACTATAATATAAACTAAACGTTTCTCTACTAGTTACAAAATGATTTTTTCTACTCTCGTAGCGTTTGCGGAAGTTCTATAAAATTGTTTACTTGTTATCTGGTGTCTTTAGGTTCCAGATGAATCTCTGAATGGGATAAGTCAACAAGTGCCCAAACAACTTCACTTAACAACTTTTTTTCAGTTTTCATTATTCTGACGTTTTGTAACAAATAATAATCGCTTAAAATGATTTAAGTGTTACGTTGGTAGGATGGATTACTACATACTTGAAGACTTGTTTTTTTCGTAGAGTGTTGAACAAACAAATAAGAGAACAACTGTGTTAGCCTACTTATCAGAAACCAATTAGTTATATTAAGGGTCATTTTGCTCAGCTTTAATGGTGAGAAAACAACAGAAAACAAAGGAATTCGTACAACTTCGAAAGGTAATGAATGTCAAGAATCCACGCAACAAAGTTTAATTATTTCTTGACATTGTGATGCGTGTGCAAAAAAATCGGTTTGATTTGTTTGCTTTTTATCATTAAAATATTCTGTTTATTTTCTACCGACTATGGTAGTGAAAATTGAGAACAACAGGACACGAAGGCAAGAAACCCAATCAGCGTGTCCACTCTCAAGGATGTTATGAAATAGGCTATCTTCCAAAACTGACAGAGCGACCTTGGCAGGTGTTCAATGTTCAAATTGTTCATTTCATTGTCCATGAAACAAAAATAAATAAACAGCTGATGGTCTTCTACGAAACACCTATGGAAACTACTACCCAATAGCCAGTGATGGGCATTATCGGCGATAATTTATCGGCGATAATTATCGGCGATAAATTTTTATCGTTTATCGTTATCGCTTAATTATTTTTTCAGTTATCGTTTATCGTTATCGCCAAAGGCAATATTTGATTATCGCCGATAGTTAATCGCCGATAAATTTTATTTCGGATCGACACACAAGTGGAAAGACAATGAAAAGTAATATTTTTACTAGCCACCTAGTTAATGAAACTAAAATTAAAACCAGTTCTTCTTCAGTGCCTGAAGTGTGTGTGCACAGGTCGTTGTCATGGGAGGGGCACGCCCCCTGCAGCGACAGCCCTGACAACACAATAATTTTTAGAGTTGCAAATTGCAATGCAATGAAATGTATGCAACAAGTCTCTTGTTGTTTTGCTGCAATCGGCAATCGCGAGTGAATTTTACAATTAAAATGTAAGCGCACAGGCGGTACAGATTCCTTTGAAGCGAAGCGAAAGAAATTGGCAAGTGGTTTATGAAAGTGTCGCAATACGAGGCCGCTTTTACATCGGAAACATGGTCTTTCGCGCCACCATCACTGAAACAAGTCATTGCAGAATATGATATTGCTTGAAGCATTTGACATGCAGACCGACATCACACTTTTTGCATCTTGTAGTAGTTTTTGCATGACAATAGGCGCATCGAGTTGCGTGGTAAAATTATGCTAAATACAGTATAACCATTCTCATTTACCTATGCTGCATAGACGAGTGGTGACAGCGCTGGAACGGCAATCGAAAGGGCGCCGGTTCGACACCGCTCATGAGCATACAGTTGCGTATCGAGTTGCGTGGTAAAATTATGCTAAATACAGTATGACCTTTCTCATTTACTTATGCTACATAGCCGAGTGGTGAGGGCGCTGGAACGGCAATCGAAAGGGCAGGACACTTAAAGGCATGCCTGAAGGTGGACATGAAGATTGGCTTCCTTGCCTTCCCGTCCACTTAATCTAAATCTTCAACCACAGGGCGTAAGCCTGAATACGACGATGATTTACCTATGCGACATAGCCAACGCTCAATCAAATATTTTTATTCCCACTAATAATACAGTGCCTATATTGTAATTCTTATTTCAACAACTCAGCGTTCTGCCATTGCTTGATGGTGTTCACAAAGAAAACAGAAAAATTTATCTGAAATTATCAGTAAATTGCGATAATTATGTTATTGTTCTTGAACAAACACGACTAATTTGACAAGCTTGATGGATTTCACAGTATGCACATTTTTACTACCAATAACGCTTAAGATTACTGATAAATTTTCAAGCATTTTGCGTTTTTTGGAATTTTTTCAATTATTGCTGACTTTGCTGTAAACAGCCCTTTAAGCAGAAAGCAAAATACAAAGTTTGAAATTTTTTATGGTAGTTTCATTTGATTTAATTATTTTGCCTACTGCACGTAAGCGGCAGTGTAACCCAATTGATAAAAGCATCCAACTGGTATCTGAAGGTATAATTATAAGCACGGCGGTTACCTCAGTGGTTTGATTCTGGATCAAGAGGTTGAAGATTGATACCTACTGCCGCTGTTGCGATTCTATTCATGCATAACTTACAAAAAGTTTTGTCCCTTTACAGTATATTATGTTCGATTTTTCGTCATGTTGATGAAAACAGTTCGTGCTGCATGGGATGGGGCAGCGCTAATCGAGAAAAAAAAAATTATCGTTATCGGACATTATCGGCGATAATTTATCGTTTATCGTTATCGCTTTAGGCATTTTTCGTTTATCGATTATCGTTATCGCTTAACTGAAAAATGAGTTATCGCGCCCAACACTGCCAATAGCAATAGAAGCGTTGTTTCATGATTGAACTCTATGAAAATTTCTTATAATACATTTTTTAAAACTCGACTGTTAATTTAAGATTAAACACATAAACTTTCTCAATTAAGCCAAGAGCTTGATTTTTAGAAGAAATGAGAAAAAAGTCATTCCCAGAAACATACTTTTGTAAAATGGCATATCACTGTCGAGTAATTTATTTTCATTGTTTGTTTTATTTATATCTAGTAAGTAGGGGAGATGTGTCACCAACGGGTCATTTTTCACATATTTGTTATTTTCTCTCCATACAAAGGTCATGCATCCTCCTTTTTTGGCATAACAGTAGGTTACATACCCTGGTATATTCAGCCAAAAATTTTTTTTAATTTTCCAACTACTAACTGCCGAAAAATAACTTTTAAATGATAATAAAAAGTGCCCCGTTGGTCAAACCCCTATACGACCAACGGGCCACTGCTATTCGACCAACGGGTCACTTCTACTTGGCAAAAAGCTGATGCACTGGTGCTTATTTTGGACTATTTAATACACGAACAACATACAAACAACACAACAACATAAGCAACAAGCACCAGAAACATGCTTTTATTATGAAATTTCATTTCATATTTTCATATTCAATTCAATTTGATAATATGAGATTCAAGGTTTTTTGGTGTTTATTTTACTCTTTTTAAATCTCATATTTTTCTAAAGTTGCAGAAAACTGTAAGATAGGCTATGAGACAGGTGTTTTGTAGATGCCACGGGTGTTGGTGCAGTAGTTTTCTCACTATCCATTGATTCATTCTTTAACATAACCAGCCAACGTTGTTCGTGATATATCATATTTTTTCACCGAGTTTCGAACAGAAATATTTTGTTTCAAAACATCTTCGACAACTTTGTTGAGATTTTCAAAAGTAAACAACCCTGTTTTATTGCTAGTTGTTTTAATTTCTGACATGTTTAGTCTGACTACATAAAGAAAGACGTTGTTGAACAATTAGCTAGTGACCCACTGGTCAAACAGGTGGGTGGTCCGTTGGTCAGATACATGATAGTTCTTGGATTTTATGACCTAGTTTAATGATGGATAAAATTTAAACATTTAACTCATTGCAATTTCATTAATCAATGAATAAGCAATCAGCAAACAAAAAATAGTCTTGAAAAAATAAACCAATGGGTGAAAAAAATTGCAGAAAAAAAATGTTCAAAATTTACTTTCTACCTTGTAAAACATACTTTCCTTCATAACAATATGAAAAAAAATCACAGGTCCCCGCAAGGAAGATTTCCAAACCCAAAAAGGTTAATCTTGATACCACAATAACATTTTTCGTGCTTCCAACTTTTATTTTAAGAAATAGAAGGGTGGTCCGTTGGTCGTATACCCTGTCCGTTGGTGGAACATCTCTCCTAACTATGACAAACAAATTAACAGCTTGGACACTCTGGGAAAACAAACGCAAACGAAGAAAGCCAAAAAGCAGATGGAGAGACCAGCAGATTGACAAAGAATGTGAAACTGTACAAACTGCTGGTAGGCTACATAAAAGCACACGACCGATTGGATTGCAAGAAAAGGGGAATTTTCGCCCACCAGTGGGCTACCATAGGCTGAAAATGATGATATGTTTATCATATGATCAAAGGTTTACCAAAAGTAAACTGTCCCCAGTCCCAGTATGAATTTGCTGTCCCAAAAACATTTATATACCAATAAGCCAACAACAACACTGGCCATAGAAGGAATTGTAAACTGTAAAATTTCCTTTGAAACGCGTGTGTAGTCGTAAATTGATCAATTGTATGTTAGAGACAGTCAAAATGACAGTGAATAATTTACTTAGGTGACATACTGGAAGTGTCGAACAATAAAACTTGGTTTGTAGATTTTCAATTTGATCAAGGCAACATGAAAATTAAACCAGGATTGCTATAGACACCTACCAATGAATTCTTTAGCGTCGGCTCAAATTTTTAAATTCCAGTGCAAATGTTCCTGCAAACGAATAAATCGCTTTTACTGTGCAGTGCTGTCAGATAAGAAAACCTTGACTCTAATTAGGACAAATTTGAAAGCCATTTGGAAAATAAAATTGATATTGGGAAAAAATAGCAGCTTTGGCCCTACAAATGTAGAGAAACTGCTTAACTTTTCTATCAAAGCACGGTGTCAATCAAATAAACTTTCAGAACATTTTTAGAGCAATACTGGAAAATTCTAGTAGGCTAGTGAGTATCTGGCAAAGCTACAACATTAAACGAAGGTACGAAGGTGCCCTGATTAGAGGTGTGCGGAGTCGGGTGTTCTGGACTCCTGCTCCACTCCGACTCTAAAGTCTATTACTTCAAACTCCACTCCTTCAAACTTCAAACTCCAATTCTGCTCCAAATATTTTGGAAATAGTGACTTTAAATTCTACTTTGATTCCAAACACAAACCATTATAGTCTAAACCTCAATCCAGGTTCTTTATAGGTCTACTATTAGCCTAACACTTAGTATACTTTCCATATCACCTGTCATAACAAGAAAAACGTCTTTTTGAATGAAACATTACTGCTCGGAAAAGAAAATCATAGAAGTAGTTTACACACAAATAACAGCTGCGCCAAGTAGATTACAGCATAAATATTCGTATGCTAAAAGTATCAACTGTCAAAAAATCAATATCTGGCTCGAATCCTGCTCCTAATTTTTACAAGAATTTCAGATTCTCACTCCACTCCAATTCCGGAAGAAACACGAGACTCCAGATCGTAAATACTCCAAAACTTCGGCTCTTGTACACCTCTGACCGTGATCTGGCATGCTACACAATTACACATGTCAGAATCCGCCCGGTTAGCTCAGTGGGCGCCCGGCTCAAGATCACGCGGCGCTAGTTCGACTCTCGGGGTGTGCGCTTGAGCAACGCGTTCAGGATATTAATTGAATGGAATAATTCTCTGACAACAACACTTCAACAATCGGAAAACTTCACTCTGTCAATCTCGGTACCCGGCCCTGCGTCAAGAGCCTCTACAAGTATGCGAAGATACCTGGAATAACCTATCAAGGCTTTGTCAGTCCGAAGATAAACATTCAAAACCAACCAACCAACCAACCAACTAGAACTTGAAAATTTGTCTCATACAAACGAGCGCCAATATGTTAACAAGTTCAAGCGAAGTTATCTTTGAAACTATCCATGAAAAACAAGAAAGCTAAGCCTCTCATATAAAATACGCAATGGAAAGATGTCTGCTATGTTTATTTTTTGACAATGCAAAATTGTTGATCGAATTTTACTTCAAGACTCAGTAACTCGATAAAGTTATTCCGATTAACATCAATTAATATTTATTTTCAAATTAAAAATTCGTAATAGAAGCTTAAACATTTGTAGTTTTCTCATATCACGCTCGGGAAAGCATCAAAACCGAAAAACTTTTCTTTTGCAATTAAAATGTTGTCTGTTGTCCACAGTTTTCATGATCTATTGTGTCGATAAATGAGAGGTTGCTATAAAACTGTAGGCTAATGATTGGTTGGCTTGAATCTTTATTCCTGGACTGAGAAAGCCTTTGTTAGGTTATTTCTGGCAGTTTCACATACTTGCAGATTGTAGAGGCTTTGAACTACAGACGCAGGCCCAATTACCGAGATTAGAAGAGTGAAGTGTCCGCTTGTTGAAGTGCTGTCTGTAATTATACCTTCCACTAGGTGCGACTGAGTGGAGAGTAGTCTTCGAAATGCGTTGCTCAAGCGCAGACACCAAGAATTTGACCAGTGTCGCTCGATCTTGAAGTTTCTTCGTGTAGCCTACAAATTAAGGCGCTCAACCAACTAAGCTATCCGGGCGGATATGTAGAGTATTATAGACTAAATACCAAAAGTTGATTTCTAGAGTTAAAGCAACGCCATGAAGTTTTTTTGAGGCATTTTTTAATTTTGAATTATTGCTGTTTGTTCAATGTAGGCCTATGTTGTTTAACAGTTGTTCAAGTTTGCGTGACTACCTTCGGTAGTTTAGGTCACGTGAATATTATGTAGGCTAACCCTAGCAATACCGGAAACAGGAAACTCTAAAAAGTCTAAATCGTGGAGATAGATGGCCAATGCTTGTATATAGCGCATTGTTGAACCTGCATTGTTTTGGGTTAGGCCCTTATCAGAGATAGGCAGTAGCGCGCTACTTTTGTAGCGGCGCTACTTTTTTGGTAAAAGTAGCGGTAGCGGCGCTACTTTTTAGTTGGAGTAGCGGCTGCAGTAGTGGCGCTATTTTTCTTTCAAAGTAGCGGTAGCGGAAGAGGCGCTACTTTTTTTCAGTTGCATTCCGTTACCCGCTACTTCTTAGAAAACGATTGAAAACATGAAAACGATTGCTCTGAGACGTAAACCAGTCATATTCAACAAAGGAAAAAATACAGCAAAACGGGGCAATATGTACATAAACAGAAATGCATCACATAACTCAAGTAAGTCGTAGGACACACTTAAAAATTGTATTTATTCGAAAAATCATATTCATCAAACTATAAATATTTTCGTCTATTTCACACTGATACCGTGAGATAATGTTAATGAAAGAAGATATATAATAGACATTTGACGAGATCCATTCACACACAATGGTAACAGTATAAAGTACCATAAGATCACACTCAATTGTAACATGTAAGTAAGATATCATTTGATTTTATCACTTAGCACTGAGCAGGTAAGGAGAGAGATTGAAACAGAAAAACAAGTGGGTAAAGTGGACTGAAGATTAAAGAGGTGCCAGTTCAACCAAACGGCAAGATATCAACGCAAAGGTTTACGTTTGGTATGTTATTGCAAATCCATTGCAGGCTTCATAGGGTAAGTTATAATGAAACGGTAATTTTATGGCATACTGAAAATAACAAAATTTTAAAAAAAAAAAGGTATATATAATTGTGTGTTACAGCTAGATAAGCTACTGGTACGGCTATTGGTATCTTTCTGATGAAGCGATTTGATCCCAATTTTTTGCTCTTGAATTTTTCTTTAAAGCCCCCAAAAATGTGGCTATTGCTTTACAGGTGGTAACAATGGCATCTCTTTGATGATGCCATACGTTTTGTTTTTAAAAAAGCGTTTATGCTTATTACATTATATTTAATCACTTTTATGTTTTGAAAACCATAGCGCAATTATAATCTCTTTGAAATATCGATGCAAGTTTGTAAGTCTTTACCGAATGTAGAGATGGTTTACTTTACAGCAGGAGTTCTTATCCAGTGGTGGTCGCACCGCTAAGGAATGCAAGGCGTGTTCTCAGGGAGGGCATGGATGTTGAATCATTGTGGTTATTCATACAAGACGTTTAAAGCTGTGATTTGGTTACTGAGATTTTAAATTACATTTTAAATTGTAACACAATTTTGGTAGAGAGGTGATTTTTTTAACCATAGACAAATAAAGCTTAACAACCAGACGGCATTTATTAACATAATAACATGAAAATAAACTAAAAATTACAAACGTTTTCGGCCATACTCATGTTAGCCCTTTTCAAGACGCGGATGAAAACGTGGATGATGACGCGGACTGCACATACATTGGTATGTCCACACGACATTTGGCCACAAGAGTGAGGGAGCATTTGGATTAAACTGCTCTCAACAGAAAAAGCGCCATTAAAGATCATATACTCAATTGTCAGATTTGTTCAAACAATAAACCATCCCTGGAGTCTTTTGGAACTATGTAAATGTTTCACCAAATTTGATACTATAAATCCACGAGGTTTTGCTCATAAAATCTTGCAATCCTCGCCTCAATGGGCAGCTGTTTGCAGCAGGCGCCTCCTATCTGCTAAATGTCTTCACGTAGGCTAATTTGCTTCATTGATTTGTGTTTTTTCCTAGGCAATTAAGCGTCACTTGATTTTGCCTCCCCTCTGCCTTGCCGTTTAATTCTTATGCGTTTCTTTTTTCAATTATTGAGTATGTAGACCAAATCTGTAATTTCAATTTATAAAGAATACCAGTCAGTTGGTTACTTGAAAAGGGTTAACATGAGTATGGCCGAAAACGTCTATAATTTTTAATTTATTTTCATGTTATTATGTTAAATGCCGTCTGGTTGTTAAGTTTTATTTGTCTATTTTAGATTGTGGGTGATAATTTTTTAACCATTTTGAAGAAGAAACGAGAAATGGTTGCAGATTTCAAAGTGGTGGAAACAAGGAAAAAGGCTAATAAACAGCAAAAACAAAACCGTAGAATCATCATAAAAAGCACATACAAGAAATGGTAAACAAATTGAAAACAATAATCTAAAAATGGTAAAACACACTCTGGAAATATCCAAGTTGATTAGGTGGTGCGCTGAAGTGAAGTACCGAGTTGAAATCTTCATTAATTATTACAATATACAATCCTTCATTCTTCATTCTTTTCTTTCATCTCTGATATTTAATCGTCATAGAATAGCTTGCAAAACGACGAACAGTTTCATTTAAGACCAAGTAAAAGCTTAAGCAACATTAGGATAATAGGCAGTAAATAACAACATTTGTCGCTTTTTTTCTGTTAAATTACATCAGAGGACTTTTCCAGGGTAAACGGTATAGAAGCTGAAGATTCAGACTAGCGGTGCATTTTTGTTGACAAAAATAGTAAATGACATACAAGGTGGTAGGAGACTCTGAACTAGAAGTTTTCAAGTAGAGTTTTTTCCACCCCTGGGTAGATTACACTTACAAGGGATGTAATCCGTTTGCGTTTTACACAAAATTATTTTTGGCATCGACCACTTATAGTCAGCAAAATCTAGAAGCTGAGGAGTAGCAGTGAACAACCGATATCACCAAAGAGTTTAAATGAACAAGATTTTGGAAAAATCACAAATCAACAGTAATAACAATGCACATATCTTGAATTAAAAATACTGTAGCTGGTTGGAATAAATTTACCATTAAAACTTTAAACTGAGGTTGACGAAAGTAAAAGCATAGAAAATTTACATTGTTGAACCTTCTGAAGATAAAGCAAATAATTTAACTCCCATTCCAAAAAAACAACACATCACGATACAAAAAAAAAAAAAAAAAACATAAACGAAACCCAACTATAGATCCTTAAAAATCATTTTCAAATGTATACGTTCAAGATTCTATCTGTAGATCCAGAAATTTTATAATATGTAGCTTCTGCTCTTGATATCTTGATATATAGTAATGTATAACTTCTGACATTTCCATTTGAGCGACCATCACACCTACAGTTTGCGCTTACAAACCGAGTTGATGATGACTGCATTAAAGTGTTGTAATGATTAGCAAAACCACTGAAATAATCGTCGTCAATGATGGCTGACACAAGGTAGCAGAAGACTTTGGTTTTTTGCTCTTGCTTTCTTTTGCCCCTGAGACAGAGATAATAGTCATTATACAGAAGTAGGCCAATTGCATCATATTACGTATGAAAATAGACGTTCAGTTTAATTAATTTTAGTACTGTATAAAAATCTAAACTTATCTGTTTTGAACTTATTAAAGGAGGTTTCTTCAATATCTCATTCAAACGGAATGACTTGCATTGAATAAGATAGAATAACTCAAAATAGAATGACTCAGAAATATAATGACTTTTTAAATAAGATACTGAAGAAGCCACCTTTACGATTCGAAAGCTTTATCAATAAATTATAAAGTTTCAAAACCTGACTGACTTTATTTACTTATTATGTTTAATTGTTCGACTCGGCTGTATCTTAAATAAAAGATCCTTGCATAACATTTCATCCTCAATAATATTGAGGAACCAGAGCAGAGGTTGAGAGACATCAGCGTCTATTTCACTATATATACATATTTATCACTTATTGAGTAAAATGTTTGAGCATATTTGAAGTAGCCTATTTACCTTTTGAATTGGGCTGTTTTGGTTTTGTATTGGGCTTTCCGTCATCTAACCCACCGAACGGGTCACTAGGCTTTTGCGGATTTTGAGCAGGCTTTTGTACAATGAGTTCTCCTTTATATCGTTCACACCTCACGCCGCTGTAGTCTTCTGCGCAAAAGCATCTGAATCTTCTGATTCCCATATTTTCACACGTTCCATTATTTTGACATGGAGTTGTTTCACACGGGAGCGGCTTCGCTGCAAAATGCAATTTTTATTGTTTTGTTGAACTATATTTATGTACTTTACGTTGCAAGAAAGGAATTTAAATAAGTCAAAATGCAACAAAAAACTGTTTTTCCACTGATGTCTTTGCAACATGTCATCAAATACTTTCATCACTCAAGAAGTACTGTACTGGAGCTAATCTGTTTAGGTGGGGGTTGCATAATTCGCCGATATGTGTCTGCGGAGCGGTAGAACAAACAATGCAACACATACTCCACGAATGTTCCATCTTACGACCCCCAAGTGGAATCACTGGTATTCGACAACTGGACCCAACTACCGTATCTTGGCTGCACGAGGAGGCATTGCCAATCTAAGCTGCTACAAGTCAAACGAGAGAAGAAGAAGATCACTCAAGAAACTCGATTGGTGCAATATCAAAATTTTCAACATCAAAGAATCACCTAATAGGCTTCACAATTCGTTAGCATTTGGCTATTGGAAAGCTGTTAACAAACTATTCATTTAATCATTTTGTAAATAAAGTTTGAAAAGTTGATTAAGTTTTACAGCTTGGTAGCCTATACTAAGCTGAAAGATAGTTCGAAAGAATGTCGCTGCTTAGTCTAATTTACGTGCTTTCACTACAAATAGATGCTGGTATAGATGCTACTACATTTTTTGTTATTTTCATAAGTTTACATTATTTGTGAAACATGAGCATAATTTGGGAACAATTTTTTGAAAACAAAACAATACAAGCTTTTGTTGTTATTTTTACTTTTATTTTTGGATTTAAAAAAAAAGTTCACAATTCAGAAATCGCTTAGTTTTGTTAATGTCTTAGTTTTTCATATCAAAGTAACACATACAAATTCCTCTATGCTCGTTCGTGATGGTGGTGGGCTGGTGGCAAACCAAGAAAACTAATTAAAAAAAAAACAGTTTTGCCACAGTTTTGACAGGTTTCCATACCTGTTTCACAATGAGTTCCTTGATAATATTCAGTGCATCTGCATTTGTAAGAATTCACTTGACCTTTTTCGTCACACGTTCCACCATTTTCGCAAGGGTCAGATTCACATTCCTTTATGTTTATCGTGCATTGCTCTCCGGTGTATCTGCGAGAAAGAATATCATGAAGAAGACTTAGATCATTTTTGATGTCTAATGACGTTGTGGTATGTATCTATTAATACAAATTAGTGATAAAATTTTTTATTCACACAGACAATTAGCAACAAAAGAAACCAACACTTTCAAAAATATGTTTAGGCTGCAAATGTTCCAATACTTTTAACGGCGTTTAGCAAACAGTACTGAAGATATACAGTAGACCTAATTAACTAAACTAAGTTAAAACCACAAAACCTTTGAAATAAAACATAAGATATTGTGTTCACTGTAGATACGAAGCTAAAATTACTGCGCGATGCCTGAGAATCTTTGAACGATGGGACAGCTCGTCGCAATTTGAGAACCTGGCCTACAGCACTAACGGTAAAATCAAACTGTTTGAAATATGAAATAATAACAAGAAAGAGGTTGGCTAGATCATACACCAATCGTACAAATACCTTTTACAAAATGTTTGTCATCAGTGTTTTGTATCCTAAATGATTGATTGTGACCTCAATCAGGAATCTTTATATATTACAATATGCAGGCATACATCAGAGTAGCCTACTTACCCAGCTTCACACACACAAGTAGGAAGCAATTCTTCTACTGTACATTTCCCGTTTCCGCAAGGATTTGGATCGCAAGGGTTGAATTTTTCAACCACTGAAAAATATACAAAAAAAAAAAACGAAGGTTAGTTGAAGACAGAGCACAATGGCCAGTCGAGCTTTACTGCAACGATTCTACGTAACTTTTGCAGGTTGAAAATTCAATGTTACTATTCTAACTGTTAATGTGGCCCAGATAAGAAAAACAGCGCTTTAACACTTAAGCTCACTACAAGTGATTGCTACAAATATGAAGTATAAGTGTAAAATTACTCAAGCAAAAATGCCTTATTGAAAATATGCTCGTTAATAAAAAATCTGTATTGAACAAACAGCAGTTTGATCAGCTTATCATGATTTAAAAAAAAACATGATTATTAAACAGGCGATGTGTGGAAAACTAAGATTCGTTCGACGCTTAAATCGCACCTGGTGAAAAATTACAATTAATCAGATTCTTTGCTAGTTTTCAGTGTAAATTGAAGTTTTTACAAGTTGAGAAATGTATGGTACAGTAGGCCATAGCAATCACAGTTAACGTGGAGTCATAGTTCATGCGGTTGACGTCAAAAGCGGCAAACACTAGCCCGTTAGTGCACTGGTTACGCGCTCAACTCAAGATCAAGCGGTGCTGGTTCGGCTCTCGGGGTGTGCACTTGAGCAACCCATTTCAGTACTGTTCTCGATTCAGCGGCACCTAGTGAATAGAATAACTCACAGACAACAACACTTCAACAACTATGGAATCTTCCATCTGTCAATCTCCATAACCGACCCTGCGCCAGTGGTTCAAAGACTCTACAAGTATGCTAAACTGCCAGAAATATCCTATCAGAGGCTTTGTCAAAACCAAACCATTGCATTCACAATAGATTTTACTCAAAGCGGCAGATCTTCTCGTTTTAAGCGGCGGAGTTAAAAATTACAACTTTTTTCAAGCGGGCACTCCGTGTCACAACATCTGTGCTTGAAAAGTTTTATCTGCAAGTCCAGATTTGATCTTGATTATATATTTCATGGTGTAGATGTCAAATATTTGACATCACACTACTCCCACCTCTGTATGATGATGTAAAACCCCAAAAGTTTGCGGTGGCATCACTGACAAGCTGCAAGCGTAAAGTTCCCATTCCCTGGATCTCATCTGGTGGAGTTACATATCTAAGATGGAAACAAAGTTGTCATCAAGATAATTTGTACTCTATCTCAAATGTTTTTGTTTTAGGTTTAACTTACACGAATAAAGACTCACAGTTATTTGTTAACGATGTATTGCTGCATATTTAAAAACGAAAATAAAAGTTATGCTACCCATTAAACACGATTAAAATCTTTTAATTGCTTATTGGCTTTGTCGAATAGAGAAGAAAACGATAGCGTTTCACATTCCAGTGCTTTTTTGATATGGGCTTGTATTTATTAAAAGTGTGACACGTCTTGAAAAAAAGAGAACCGCACTTTTTCTGTTCGCCACTTTTTCTGTCCCAGTAGCTCAGTTGGTTAGCGCATGACTTCGTGAACGAAGATGCTTCAAGATCAAGCGGCGTTGGTTCGGCTCTCGGGATGTGCGCTTGAGCAAGACATTCTAATGACTGCTCTTTATTCAGCGGCACCTAATGGATGGAATAATTCACCGGAAACAACACTTCAACAATCGAAAACTTCACTCTGCCTATTTCGGTAACCGGACCGGCGTCAAACGCCTCTTCAAGTATGCAAATCTACCAGAAATGGTCTACCAAGGCTTTGTCAGTTCAAGGATAAAGATTCAAAACCAACCAATCAAACCAGTTTCAACCTGGCAGGCTGGCAGAGACGAAGACACGCCATCGCGTTTAAATTAGATATTGAACAGGCACTTGCAAAAAGTAATGTGTAATTCTACTCCAACAATCGAACTAGTTGTCTATTTAAAGAATTCAGTAACTAGAAGCATTAATTGACACTTGAAAAATGTATAGATTTTGTTGCTATAGGCACTTACCCACAATACCTTTTCCATCCAATCGATGTAATGGAAACGTTCAAGTAGTCAAAGTCACAGCTCACGTTGGAGTTTCCTTCACCAATTTCAACCCCAAGATCCCAGATTTTGAACTAAACGTTAAAGTTTAGGTGTTTATGAGTAACCCGGAAAAAGTGATTTTAGATAAAACACAATGAAAGTATACTTATTTATTTTCAAAAAAGCTTGGCTATATAAAGCGCAATTCTTACTAAAAAAATTATTTTAGATAAAAGAAAATATGAACCACTAATTTTACAACAAATTAAAATACTATTTTTTTTTGAAAAAATGCACGCGGTTTTTTCTTAGTCCTTTTTCCTGCTGTCTCGCCAGCTGATTGAATAGGCTAAAAAATCACGATAATCCGATACACACTTTCGATTCATACAATAAGTAAAAAAATTAATATAAAAAATATGGCACACAGCTGCCCATTTTGAATTTTGTGTCTTTTTCTGAGTTTTGAAAAACGATTTAAACAGTATCAAACGTATCTTAGCTACATGAATTACGATCGTGGCCATGATTACAACCAATTCATCCATTTAAGTCTAAAATATTATATTGAAAGTTTGGTCTTAAATTGATTACAGCCATGTTTCTAAAAGCATATTAAAAATTTCAACACATCGGAAATTTGAAATTTGTTATTTTAAAATTTTGACAATAAACTTTTTCTGCTAAGGGTCGAATTTACCCCACACTATTAGAATAGGTGCAGGACTGGTCAAGTGGATGCCTCAGATGTCGAAGATGGTTTTCTAAGTCAAAAACTGATCACACACTTGAATTCACACAAATCAAACAGGGAAAGCATTCAAATCATATTTTAGCAACTACTATCACTTAATTTCGTTGCAGTCACATTTTTGCGAGAATTAATGAATAAGCGAATGACTTAAATGTTCCAATAAAAATCGAATTTCGATATATCAAAAAGTAGAAAGTGGCATATTACACTGTTTAAACTTATACCTGCACAAGGGTGTCATCTTCTCCTTCCCTGTACCAAACAAAGTGAGCATTTGAAGGATAGGTGGAATTGGGGTCATCTTCATTGGGGTAACCAGGAGAAGTTATGACCCCACTTGTTTCGGTCAGTACTGTGACATTTGGTTCGGGTAATCGTTGGAGATTGGGATTTGAGTATGTCCCATTCGTGTCGTAATAGCTGTAATTTCCGTAATAATTGCTATAATTTCCGTAGTATCCAGTATAGTTTCGGTATCCTCCGTAGTATCCACTGTAGTTTCCGTAACCTCCGTAGTAACCGCTATAGTTTCCATAGGCGTTTTCACCGCCTCCATACTGGCCATTTCCATAATCATAATTGCCATAATCTTGGCCTGCAAATATAAGTTGTTGTTAGAACGAAATTTTAAGCGGGTACAGTAATTGGCATAACAAACTTAACTTACTTCTGACAATGTTTTTGAAGGCCATTATTACTCGCAATTTTATGCAATTGTCGCTCATTATTTCGCATTATTTCTCATTATTTCGCTGTAATTATTTCGCAAATTTTGACCCCTAAACCCAGTTTAATTGATCTCCAACGTTTAATAACAAATGAAACAAGGCATTTTTGAGGCATTTCCGTCAACTGTAGTAGTAAGTACAGTAGAATAAACTGACCAAATGCTCACACAACGACAGATGTTAAGTTATTCCCTTCTACATCAGTATGTCCGACGTTGCTAGCTTGATGTCAAGTTGCTATCTTGTTGCTATCTTTATGTGAAACTGCCAAGAATATTGAAATAACCTATCATAGGCTTTGTCAGTCGAGGATAAAGATTTGAATCAACCAATCAATACTGGTAGACTACAATTCTTTTACAATGATATGGATGTTTTGTTAATTTTTTGTGGCGTCGAACAAGAAGAGATTAACCCTGCCATTTTAATCAAGATTATCTAACATTAAAACAGTTTTTAGTTAACCTTAATATATATTTTACAAAAAAAATGTTTTTTTGCATCCCTTTGAGGCGGTGTACTGTGAGAAAATTGTCTGTTAAAATTTCTTTTATGGTTCTTGTTTTGTAACTCAGACTGTATTTAGCAAACATAATTTTTCAATAGCTTTTTGCAATAATCAAATTGAAGCACTTTAGTTTATCGTTGTCAGCAAAAAATGCTTCGGTTTCGCAGCAATCTTGTTGAGCGCCAAATTTTAATTTTGCTCAAACCGGAACGTGGCATTTAGCAGACGGATCGATTCGTTTTGTTGTTGGGTTCAATAGTTATCATTACTACAGTATTCGTCGGCTGCATTGCCGAGTAGTGAGAGCCCTGGAATGACGTTTGAAAGGGCGCCGGCTCGACACCGCTCAAGAGCATGCGGCTGTGTCTTTGGCAGGACAAATAAAGGCATGCCTGAAGGTGGACACGAAGACGGGTTTCCTTGCCTTCCCGTCCACTTAATCTAAACCTTCAATCACCGGCGTAAGCCTGGGTACGACAAACAAAACTACAGTATTGCAATCATTTTGAAACTTTTCAAAAATGGTAGATATTTATGGTGGATTGCAAAGCAACTAAAAAATATGTATTGAAAATACCTTAAATCGAATGTGTTATAGTTAAATAGCGAGATAGATAGGCTACTTTTTTATTAAGTGATAATATAGATACTAAGTGATACTAAAATGCAGGTGTAGAGGTTCAGGAGTTACATTATTTCAAGAGTTGCTGTGTCTTTTAGACCACAAATATGCGATTGTCAAGTTGCGTCAAATCACAAATTAATTCATATTATTTATTGTACAACAGTTGCCAGAAGTCAGTAAACAACTTATCACAATAAAATAAAGTGATTTGAAAGTTGTACTGCATTGTAGGCAGATATTCTTACTTTTCTACACGATATTATTTTCTTTTTTATGGAATTTATTGAATAAAAAGTTTTGTAACTTCAATAACTTTTTTTCTTCAATTTTCTTAACTTCAATAACAATAAAGTTTTGTAACTTCAATAACTTTTTATAGAGTGATTGGTAAAATATTTGTTTACTAGCATATGGCCAAATTTAAATTCAAAGCAAAAAAATATTTTTATCAACAACTTATTGAAGTCTACTGTACAACAACATTATTGCAACGTTATTCAACATTTTTTTGTTAAAAATATGAGCAGTTAAATAAAAAATATTTACCTTGAATTGATAATGTTGCTGACAAAATTAAAAGCACCCAAATCCAATTTAATAAATCCATTGTTGAAACTTAAAGAAAATATAAAATGTAATGAATAGTCTAAATCAGTGGTTCTCAACGGGAGCGGTAAGCCCCCCGGGGGGCGTTTTAATTTTGTAGGAGGGCGGTATGATTACCTAGACTTTAGAGGGGCGTTTTGATTATTAGGAGGCATTCTGGTTTAAACCATCTACTGCCCAGCGTAACGATTTCGTCAAAGAGCTCGTATCTTCGTGGTAGCATTTCCTACCTCATACCTGGTGGAAAAGGGATTCAGCTGTGTTGTTCTGCTACCTACCAAACAGAAAAACCCACTTGACATATCCGTAAGAGGTGATCTTCGAATGTTCCTCACTGGCTTTACACCAGATGTGAAAAAACTGGCACTTTCTCACCAAGCCCAAGGTTCACATTGACTACCAGTAGGCCTGTATTGTTTTCATGCTCGCAAATATATATTTGCTTTTCATCAAATATAGTTACTTGTCTCTAAAATTGTTACAGCTTGTTTCGCCTTGTAAAAGGTTGTAAAAGCTTGTAAAAGGGGCATCATCAAAAGGTCCTTATTCTAATATAAATGTAATTCTATTTGAATAAGGACCTTCTGATGATCCCCCTTTTTAGGGTAAAACAGGCTGTAAGGGTTTTAGAGACTGATAACTAGCCTATATTTGATGTAATTCATTCTGCTTGGCTTTTTGCTTGGCATTTAAGCACTTTTGTAGTATTAATAGTATTTTTTTTTTCATTTTTTTGTAATTAGGTCTAATCGTTTTTGTTGGGGGGCGGTAAAATTTTGCTAGTTAATGAAGGGGGCGTTGGGCCAAAAAAGGTTGAGAAACACTGGTCTAAATGCTCACAAAGCAATGCTGTACAAAATCATGTCTTGATAAAAACTCACTGTTTTGGTCACAAGAAAGTATTTTCGAGCAAAAACTTTTGCTTCCTTTCCTTAGCTAAGCACACAATTGTAACACTTATTAACCCTATTAACGTCATATGATCATCGAGCACTTGTTTCAATTACCAACTGATTGTTGTTTCACTAGTACGGATTTCTACTCAGAATTTAAGTGTTTTCTACAAGAATAGGACTCTATTCGGCCATCGCTTGTGAACGTGGCAGAACAATGGACCAGCAACTTGGAGTAAACATGTCGCTGCCACTTGATTGCAAACTGACGTTTGTTTTTTTTTATATCTTAAACATTACAAATTCTGGATACCCTGTTGACATCTGAATACAATGGTCAAGAACCTCTTAGAAAATCTAGGTATTTTTGCTTCATCCAGGAAGAAACGAGAATAAAGTTTTAAGTAATACAAGGAAGTTAAGCAATGTTTTCTGGTTGGCCTAACAACTAATGACGTATAATTTTTCTTAGGTACTGTAATTTTCAAGAATTTTAAGCACTATTTGTATAACTAAACAAAAACAAAATTTGACGCCATTTCGTCCAAACTTTAGAAAATAAAAACATGTTTACTAATCTCAAAATTTTGAAGCACTGGTAGAAATGTTAAACCTGACGTTTGCCTCGGGAGAAAGTGGAGCATAGCAAAACATTTCTGCAAACTCTTTTATCATTTTTGCGGCATGTGCTACAAGAGATACATTGTTCAAAGTGGTAATAGTTACACTTCAGGTCCAGCACTTTCAGATACAAGTTCCAGATATTTTTCTTGGTATTTTTAATATTAATTTTATATGGTATTTTTAAGATAACCTTTTTATTTTGTGGATTGTTTTGTATTTTTTACATGTGATTAAATGAAGGTTGGCTTTGTTAAGCCTTCAAATTGCACCTGGATGCTTTTACTGTGATTCACTGACTCGGTACCAGCGAGTGTCATTCGGATGACTTCACGCTTTACAAGCATTCAATTTGTAGTTTTTCGTTTATGTAAGGCATGGACTTGTTTTTCTTATGCAATTTATCTATATTAACACCAGCAGTAACAAAACTTTGAAGATTGATGTATCCGATGTAACAGTCCATAATTTTACACTTGCCAGAAAATCTCATAAGATTTGCATAAAAAGCATCAGTCACTATCTAAGTCAATTGTTCTCACCCTTCTATGATGCATTCCCCCTTTCGCTGAGTTAACAACTTTTTATTCCTTTTCAATTGTCTAACTTGACTCTAAGTCAAAAGCGAGCAGAATGGCTGACATAGTAAAGCGTCGTATTCAAAAAGACTCAGATCGCATATAGATTTAACTATCATCCTAATCTCGTCTTATAATTGCGTTGTTGTATCTTTGAAAAAGTCACTGCAGTCTTTGGAATAAGAAGGCATCTGCTGAAGCGTTATTTTGACAGCACACACCTGTGCAATAGAAGCTTTTTGAATCACTATTGTAGGCTCAGCCACCAAAACCAAGCAAAGTTTCTTGTTGTTGTAGAAGGTGTTGCAACCGTACCAAACACCTGTAGCCTACTCAGCAAATTGCTTCTGTCACGAGCAGCCATTAATGTTTGCTTTTAGTAGCTTTTACCTTTTCGTAGATAGACCTTCTGCTATGTTATAACAAATATTATTTTTCGCTTTGATGATCAGAAACAAAAAATAAAATTAAACTGAAATGTTACTTGTAAATTATTCAATTCAATAGAAACCGCCGAATCAACAGCTTTCATTCAAGTTGCAAATCATTCCAAGAAAAGTTGTATGAAAACTTGTGCAGTTACAAGTTTACAAACATACAAAATAACTAAACATTAAAACAATGTATTTTTGTTTGATTTAAACTACACTGTTGGATGGCATGCAAACTTTATCATTTTGCCTAAAATAAAAAAGGATTTTTAGAGCTGGTTAATGTTAATATTCCTTTTCTATACTAATTGAAAGAAATCTTAAAGATCGTTTTAGGCGCAAAAAGCAATTATTGTTTTGAACTAAACATAACAACAATTGAATACCGTACAATAAAACAGCAACAGACGTGTGTTTTCTTGTTTATATTGTCAGTCAGTTGTAATTTGAGTGTCACTTCCAACCACGTGATGTCGCCCAAGCCCCGTGTAGTTAACCCACAGATGGTGGACAACAAAAGCAATAAGAAACGAGTGTTTTGGATTTTCAGGTCCATTTTATTAATTACAATAATTAGAAACTCTGCCTCATTGTGGCTTTGTAGTTTTGTGTACGCTTTTATTTGCGTCATTTTCAACATTAACTCTAGAAAAAAATAATCAAAGTAAAAGCGCACGAGAAAAGCAAAGGCACTGGTATACCAACACAAACGAGACACATTTGATGTTTGACACATATTATTGTGCGTCTAACATATTTAATATACCGGAATTCAGTTTGTTAAAGTAAATCAAACGAACACGCTCGTATGTAACAAGCTACTGTACAATATATAATGTGTTGTGGTAACTTAAGGTTATCATCTTTTTAACTGCTTAAGAATTTCATGCATTTGGGTGCAGGAGTCAAACATAATTTTTTTGGGCTTATGAAAACAATTGAAAACAAATATTTTGACGCACTGAAGAGCACTGTTTCAAATCCAACATTCTTACATTTGGTTGCAAATGCTTTTTACTTGTTGTTGCCGCACTTTCTGTTTGACCAGCTTGGCTTGGTTCTCCATGATGTTAGCGCTTTCGCTTATATCTTACAAATACACATCAATCAACTACTTTTTTTAAATGTTGATGTGAATATTCGTACTTAAAACAAGATTCGTGGTATCAGCCTGAGCTTTGGCGCCAATGTAATATGCAATTTACCACAGTGTTTTGGTTATACAGTATAACCTGTAATTTTGTAGGTTACATTTTCGGTTGTAAACATATTTTCTTGTATTACATCGAATCGAAGGATAAATCAATTACTATGAAGAAGAAATTGGGAAGGTGGGTTCTTTATTAAAACTGTTCGAACCGCAAAGTTTAAGCTTGATCGACAGTAGTAAAACAACATCACTTTGATAGGATAGTAGATCTACGAGTAAGCTATAAGCAGATAGGCTAAGTAACATTAGGCCTACAAGAAAAAGAGAAAAAACGCGAAACCTTGTTTCAATTCAATGTAAATTTTACAGCCAACAACATTACAATTAAAAACTTTTCAAAGCTCTCTATGCCTTGCCTCAGCGTGTTCGATATTCAGGAAATCAATACATTAAGGGAGTAAACTTATATGGTTCAATAAAATAACAAGCCATTGTACTGTAGAGTAATTTAAAAATATTATTGTCTTTTCCTTTTTATGTCATAGCTGGTATGTAGATGTAGATGGATATGATCTTGTTTCTAGCGAATATATGTCAGCGCTCGCTTCATCTTCAAATACGTCATCGACCATTTCACTAACAACACTACTAACAGATGAGATGGGACCATTCCTTCTCTGGAACTTCCAAACTGATACATTTTCTTTCGGGTCCACACAAGGCCTAAAATGCATGCTGAATTAAAAACGAATAATTTTTTGTAATAATTACAATTCTTGCAAAAACTTATCGTTAGCTTCAGAAGAGTATTTTCGTCTTGGGATGAGTATGCTATAATTACTTTGCAAGCAACAATGCTGGTATAAATACAAACAGAAGGTTCAAACCTTTCCAACTTTAGAGAATCGTTTGTCAGTCATTCAATAATTGAACAGGTACCGGTACTTTATTATTTAGTTTACTTTGCATGAAAAGCTTATTCTAGATGTAATTTTAGTAGTCCAAAGCTAATTGTTTAGTCTCTCAAACAAACAAATTATTTCATAAAATGTCTTCCTTTTCAGAACGAATGGGAATAGTTTTAGAGTTTAAAGTGCCTCTGACAGGTAAATAAATTCGGTAAATTTACCTAAAATACCAAAAAGATGACACTAACAAACTTTCCTGACCAGCAAATCGTAAAAAATATCAACAGGCTACTAAGTTACACGCTTGCAAACTTTCGTTGACATCGGCGAATCTGGCACTCATTCAATTGCGAAAATAAAAACGGCAACACCGCTGTGACGTCACCGTAAGTGGGAAGGATACATTCTTTCTCTGCGGTGACTTGGTAAAGTATAGTACGGCTACTGCAAAACGTGAATGTGTGGGGCTCTGTTGGTCTAACGCATGTGCAAATTAAGAATTACCGAAATGAAAAAGTGAACTTATTACTACTATCAGGTTTCGATCAAATAGGTTGAGTTCATTTTTATCAAACAGCATCTCAATTCAATTGAAATTGCAGTTTCATAGGGCTACAATTTTGATACTTTTTTATTTGTCCTAATCTGGCTATAGCCATTTGCAGTGTAACAATAGTATCTCACAAACAGTAGCCTTAATTTATGTTTGAGGCAAGGCCTACAAATTGCTGTTTATGTGTCAGTGACAAAGACCATGTGCTTTCTTTTCCCACTTTCCCACAAAACAAGGTGCTGAGAAGAAAATGGTCAAAGTTTTCTTCAAGTGTTCGAAAGTGGGATAGGCCATACAAAACTAGTCGTATATGTTCTCTTCACTTCACTAAAGATGATTTTTTTAATACCACTCAAGTAAAAATGGGCTTGAGCGAACTTTACATTTTGAAAAAATCTGCCATACCATCTATAAAAGTAAAGATGCAACCAGTTGCTGATGATGATTCCAGCACTTCTAAACAACAACGTTTACAAAAACGTACCCTTGCACAGGTAAAGTAGGCTTTTACATGTATAGACTCTGCTATGTACGTAACTGTATACCTAAGATTTTGTTAACACTGGCACTGACAACTTGCATTGCGCAAAGCTCACTGCTTGCAGTTTGATGCTCTCGGAAGCAACAATCGGATTGTGATGCCGTCATGCATTGTTTGGTGAATCCGAAACAATTTTCTAGATCCAGATGGCCGTCACACCGGATTTCAATGGCCAACTGAAGGCACATTATGAGAGAGAGAGAACTTTTATTTATTTTTGAATAGTGATGATGAATTAAATATGAATGATGATTCGTAAATTTCTTCATTTTTCACTTCAAGTATATTTTAGGTTTTGTAGGAACGTATCCAGTACAGTTTTATTAAACTGCAAAAAACAATAAATCTTTGAAAAAAGCAACCGCTTGTACCAACTCCGACCAAACTGTGATCCACCAATTACATCTAGGAAGCGTTTGTTTCATCTGTCGTTAACGACGCCCACTTAGGATGACGTAATACCACCAAAGTCGTCCCAGAGCAGTGAAATATGGAGTTTCGCCTGTGGTGGCGCTGCAGAACAGTCGTTTGATATAAATTACGCCCTAACCAGTCGAGCTACGAGGTTAAGATTAAAAAGTTCGCTAAGTATAATTCTGCGCTAGGAAATGCTTTAAAAAGTTACTATACTTGGATTCAACCTGTCAGGGGCACTTTAAAATGATGGTTTGAGCACCATACCCACGATAAACCATCCACAATGTAAAGGCTGTAGCGTTGCAAGCCACTGCCACGCATAACACAATCATCGTGCATGCCCAAGCTGATATCGACCCGTCATCAAGAGATGGATCACCTAAAAGTTGATCAAAAGCGTATAATTTATGGACATTTGAAAACATGGATATTTAATCCTCATTATGCATATTTTTATAATTGTGGTTAATGTATCTCTAAGTTAGGGATATTTCTTGCTTGTGAGTAGTAAGTAAATGTTAGTTTCGACTTGTAAATGTGTTAACCCTCAGTGTTAACCTGCCACAAGCACATTTGATTTTATACCACATTTATATAGTTATGAATATGAATGGTCTTGTAAATGTATTAACCCAAAGTGGTGACGCACATTTGATTTTATGTGAGAAAGGTGAATCGCAAAGTGCAAAGTCCGAATTGCGTGAAGCGATATAATTGTGTAATCGGGTTCGTTTTTCTCACGATAGGATACTGATAAAAAGGCATTATGAAATAATGAATTGAAAAATGAATCTTTCCTAGCAAAAACATAAGATGCAATCAACAGACATACGTCATCCAAGCATCAAAAAGTGGTAACGCTAAGTGGTGACGCTATATCAAATGCAGTGACGCTAAATGGTGACGGTTAACTCCGCACTAATTTTCTAAATTATAAAACAAAAATGTCTTATCACGAGCCTAAAAGAATGCATAGGCTACATAAGATTCACTTACATACCCTACACAGAATTACATGCTAAACCTGATTGTAACCATTTTCTTTGCAAATCTTCATTACATCATTTTTTTAAACGCTTTACCAGGGAAACAACCTACAGTATGTTTGCGGTTATTTAACGTTACAGGATACCTTTGTGTCATCGCTTTTGTTTCATGATGCTTCGCATTGAATGTATTAATTGCGAAATCGTTTTAATTTCGTAGGCTTTCATAATTACCTTGCTTTAATTTCTTTCATTACAATTACACTGCATACATTACATAAAGAGCTTGTAAATGATGTGATTTTAACTATTTTTTATCTTCGCTTCGAAGTACTGCCATAATTGTTATTACAATACAATGCCTAAACAGTATACCTAAAGCATATACTTGAAGATCATAAAGGTTTATTAACGTTATTTGTATAATGTTTCTTGCTCAACCAACATAAAAATATCAATCTCACAAAATAACTAAAGTAGTGTTGTTGATTTAAATTGTAGATCTTTTGGTTCTAGGCATATAGAACATCACGATTTGAAATACCAACGCAAAATATATCAAAATCATGAACACGGTTATATTGCCAACATTAACAGACGGAGCAGAAACATAGTCATTCACAAAACAACAAACAAGAAATCTGGCCGCGGCGCAAAGAAACATGGAAAGAATAATATTAAACATAAATAGGAAAGACAAGATTAGAAATGAAGTCATCACAAACAAAACTTGTATTAAAGATGTTATAGAAACAACAACAAACCTAAAGTGGCAACCACAGAATGGACACGAAGATATGCAAGAAGAACTAGAGGGAGACCAAAAAGAAGATGGCGAGATGCCATAGAAGAAAAGATCGGAATCACCTGGATGAGAACAGCAAAAGACAGAATGGTGTGGAAACATATGTGGAGGCCATCTGCCAGCAGTGGCATGACCGGTTGATGTTGATGATATATCAACGCATGTTTGTTCTTCTTCCCGTGCAACACGTAGTGCGGGCCGATCGCGTTGAAGTTAGCAAACTGTGTGTATGCGTATGGACCTAAAAATTATAGATCGGTTAATATGTAGGATTTAATTAAGATGATTTCATAAAAGTTTTGTTAACTTTTTATCGGTTTGGTTGTAGCCATGTTTTTTCGTAAAGTTGTTTGCTTGCAGGAATAGAGTTTTCACTGTTGATTCTGATGGATAGGTCTATTGGTTCGATTCCAGAGCTTTCCAAATGCTGGGTTTTGTTCATGCTGAATGTGTTATTTTGGTAAATCAATGAGGTTTCACTATTTTTTGGCTTGTATGGGTTAGTTAATTTCGTTATACTTTAATTCTTTTATTTAGTGGTTTGCTTTTAGTTTAATGTAAAGTAATTAGTCAAAGGGGTGCTTAGTCGCTTATTAGTTAGTTATATGTATTATAATCTATGACTGTCCAAAAGCTTAATAAATAATGCATTTTTGCATCTCTATTTCGGTTAATCTTCGTTTCGGTTTATGTTGGTTTTGTTAAACCTTTATTTCTTTAGGTCTACGTTTCTCTAAAACAGTGGTTTCAGCTAAACCTTTATATAGTAACGTTTGAAAAATATAACTAACCTGGAAATTAAAGTTGTTGGTATGATGTCACTTAAAGCTTATAAGAATAATAGCTTTTTCAAAACAACGTTACTCTAAATTTGTTATTGTTTTTTTGCACGAATAAATTTTTATTTTAGATGATGCTAATTCCAGCTAAACAATCAACATTCCTTTTATGCAATGAGAACACCCAAATGAACAGCTATAGAACAAATTGTTGCATATACTTCTGCAATCTGACAACTAGAAAAAAAATCAAAAGCTCTAACAGAATGCGAGCACAAATTTTGCAACATGTAATGACATCTGATGATAAAAACACACAAACAAATCTTCGAACACAAATTTTAACGTTACAAATTATGCAAAAGAAACTTGCGATATTTTGTTGTATTTTCTTAAGCTTGTAAAAATAAAATTGCAATTTGTTGAAGATATTTTTTAAGTTTGTAAAAGAAAATTTAAGTATGTGGCTTAAAATAATTTTTCATGTGTATGTTTTCAGAGATAAACTTTCAGATTACAATTTGTTGAAACTATTTTTTTTATTTTCAGTTTGTAAGTTATGGAACTTAAAAGTTTGCAGCTAGTCAGTTAATTTTTGTTTTGATTTGTCAATCATACAACTTAAAAGTTTATAGTTTGTTAAAAAAAAATTTTTAGTTGTTGGTTTTCACAAGTAAAGCTTTGTGATTTATTAAAATTATTTATTTTCATTTTTGCAAGTAACAGAACTAACTTTTTCAATTTCTTAAAATAATTTTAGAGTAAAAACTTTCAGTTTACAGTTTGTTGAAATAGTTCTTTTATTTCTTTCAAGGATAATACATCTGCTTATTTATTTATTTGTTTAATTTTTATATGTTACACAATTCAGTTTGTAACGTTTTAGCATAGAAAATCAAGATGAGGTATTTCCAGCAACTTAAAGCACGCTTATGATTTTATATATTTATGAATATGAATGGACTTGTAAATGTATTAATCCTAAGTGGTGAAGCACATTTGATTTTATGTGAGAAAGGTAAATCGCAAAGTACAAAGGCCGAATTAAGTGAAGCGACATAATTGTGTAACCGGGTTCGCTTCATAATTCACACGATAGGATATTGATGAAAAGGCACCTTATTATGAAATAATTAAAAAATGCTCATAACATATATAAAGTATAAAAAGGGTGGAATGAATGTTTTTTTTATGTGATAGTTTGGAAAACATGGAGAAACAAATCTCACCAATCTATGCGCCACAACCGTATGAATATAAACCATTGTATGAGGCTGAACAAGGCTTAGCTAACGAATCAAAACTTAAACGTGCTTCAGCAAAAGTTGTTGACATCGCCAGTACTTTCAATGTGAAGCATGAAATTGAATTTAATCCTCACTTAAGACGAGCTTCATTATCTGTTTGCGTCGGAAGAAAAGCGTTTCATCCTGAACAACTTTGCAAAGTCGCGAAAAAGCTAATTGTGAAACAACCGTTTTTTGCTTTTCCCTCCACGAAAAATATCTTACCAATTTTATACTGGAGCAAAGAAGAAGATTCAAATTATTGTTCTCATAGTCAGCATATCCAGCGTGTTAAAGAGGAGCTCCTACCTCAACAAATTGATTTGAATTTTACCAATGGGAAAGTTTACGCGCCAGCTGCCTATCTCTCGTATATTATCGATGGGAAAGTGAATGTGAAGGTTTATCATGAAGCGTGTCCCTTGCCAACTCCAGAAGATCAACACCAATTACAAGAAATCCTCAAATATTTAAAAGTCCTAAAAGATCAAACACCCAGCGCTTTTCGACCTCAAAAACGTATTAAATTAGATTCGATTCTGTGATTGTTTTGCACCATTTGTCAATAAAATATGATTGAAACTGTGCTGTCTTGTTTCTTTTATCAGTCAGCACATAAGTTTTATTAAACAACAAGATTTCCAATAAAAAACACAGCAAAAATAAGTCGTAAAGCACATAGACACATACACAAATTATATTGATAATGGCAAAGTAGTGACATCATCAGAACAGACGATACGTTTCGCATAAAAATACGCCAATCCTTTTTTAGTTTGATGATATGTGTAAATTTTGTTTCTACATTCTGATAATTAGAGAAAAAAAATCAACAAACCTAACGCAAAACTACATCACTATTGTTGCCTAAACTTAAGACAAGCATGAAAAAATACAAATTCTAGCAGAATGCGAGCACAAATTTTGCAACACGTAATGACACCTGATGATAAAAACACACAAACAAATCTCCAAACACAGATTTTAACGTTAGAAATTATGCAACAGAAACTTGCGATATTTTGTTGTAGTTTCTTAAGCTTGTAAAAATAAAATTGTAATTTGCTGAAAATATTTTTAGTTCGTAAAAGAAAATTTAAGTTTTTGACTTGAAATAATTTTTCATGTGCATGTTTTCAGAGCTAAACTTTCAGATTAAAATTTGTTGAAACTATTTTTTTTTTCAGTTTGTAAGTTATGGAACTTATCAGTTTGTAGTTTGTTAAATATTTTAGTTGTTGGTTTTTGCAATGAAAACTTTGTGATTTGTTAAAATTATTGTTCAGTATGTAAACGAAAATTTAAGTTGTGATTTAAAATAATTTTTCGTGTGTATGCTATTAGAATATTTTTTTAGTTTACAATTTGTCAAAACTACTTTTTTAGTATTTAAATTAAGATAATAATAACTCAAGTTGATAGTTTTCTTGTACATAGTTTGTTTGAAGCAAAAAAAAATTATGATAATGTTTAGTTTACAATAACTTATTACTACTTATTGCGAATTAATGTGAGTTACTCTTAGATTGATATTTTGTTTTCTTATTTCTAAAAAATAATACATCGGCTTATCTATTTTTTATATGTTACACAATTCAGTTTGTAAAGTTTTTAGAGTAAAAAAAAATCAAGTTAAAGTATTCCAGCAACCATATCGGGGTTCTTGAACGCATAAGATGTGGCTACTCAAAGCGCACTTATAATTTGCAAACTCTTCAAACACTTTCGATGTGTCACATTAAACTTTTAAATGGCAACACCATGTACTTAAGGTTTCACCTCCATTCTGTTCTGAAGTTTTTATTATTGAGCTGTTGGTTCTCTGATCGATCCCATGCTTCCATTTGTAAGAAGTATTAGTTGTCTTGTTAATACTGGGGTCACATTTTTTTTTTCACATTTTCAACCCTCCTGTTAGTTTTGTTAAAAACAAGCATGGTTTACTTTGTAAATGCTAAAACTTTTATGCTGGTAGTTTTATCAAGCATATTAGGATATATTACAATTCATCTGGAAAGATAAGGATTACCTAAAACTTGCTGTTTTAAAGTAACAACAAAATATTCTATCTGACTCTTCCTTGTTTCTTCTCCATCTAAATTTGTTGTCTTATTATAAATCTCATGTACAAAATCATGCCCAATGGACATCTATCAATGTCATCATACTTCTTCCACTAGATTTGTTCTATTGGCATGTATTATCGTACTTGTGATTGATGTTACACTAACGACAATTTATCAATCACCAAGCCAAGGTAGTCAACAAAACAACATGTTTACAAAAACTATAATATTTATAGTATATATTCTTAAAGTTCATATAAATAGATATAATATATAATACTATATTCTATTTAAATATTTATAATATATTTTATATATATGTGTTAATAACATAAATAGGTATAATTTTGTAGGATAACCTAGTTATAATATGTTACAAAAACTATAATATTTATAGTATATATTCTTAAAGTTCATATAAATAGATATAATATATAATACTATATTCTATTTAAATATTTATAATATATTTTATATATATGTGTTAATAACATAAATAGGTATAATTTTGTAGGATAACCTAGTTATAATATGTTTTTTAAACATGTTGTTTTGTTGACTACCTTGGCTTGGTGATTGATAAATTGTCGTTAGTGTAACATCAATCACAAGTACGATAATACATGCCAATAGAACAAATCTAGTGGAAGAAGTATGATGACATTGATAGATGTCCATTGGGCATGATTTTGTACATGAGATTTATAATAAGACAACAAATTTAGATGGAGAAGAAACAAGGAAGAGTCAGATAGAATATTTTGTTGTTACTTTAAAACAGCAAGTTTTAGGTAATCCTTATCTTTCCAGATGAATTGTAATATATCCTAATATGCTTGATAAAACTACCAGCATAAAAGTTTTAGCATTTACAAAGTAAACCATGCTTGTTTTTAACAAAACTAACAGGAGGGTTGAAAATGTGAAAAAAAAAATGTGACCCCAGTATTAACAAGACAACTAATACTTCTTACAAATGGAAGCATGGGATCGATCAGAGAACCAACAGCTCAATAATAAAAACTTCAGAACAGAATGGAGGTGAAACCTTAAGTACATGGTGTTGCCATTTAAAAGTTTAATGTGACACATCGAAAGTGTTTGAAGAGTTTGCAAATTATAAGTGCGCTTTGAGTAGCCACATCTTATGCGTTCAAGAACCCCGATATGGTTGCTGGAATACTTTAACTTGATTTTTTTTTACTCTAAAAACTTTACAAACTGAATTGTGTAACATATAAAAAATAGATAAGCCGATGTATTATTTTTTAGAAATAAGAAAACAAAATATCAATCTAAGAGTAACTCACATTAATTCGCAATAAGTAGTAATAAGTTATTGTAAACTAAACATTATCATAATTTTTTTTTGCTTCAAACAAACTATGTACAAGAAAACTATCAACTTGAGTTATTATTATCTTAATTTAAATACTAAAAAAGTAGTTTTGACAAATTGTAAACTAAAAAAATATTCTAATAGCATACACACGAAAAATTATTTTAAATCACAACTTAAATTTTCGTTTACATACTGAACAATAATTTTAACAAATCACAAAGTTTTCATTGCAAAAACCAACAACTAAAATATTTAACAAACTACAAACTGATAAGTTCCATAACTTACAAACTGAAAAAAAAAATAGTTTCAACAAATTTTAATCTGAAAGTTTAGCTCTGAAAACATGCACATGAAAAATTATTTCAAGTCAAAAACTTAAATTTTCTTTTACGAACTAAAAATATTTTCAGCAAATTACAATTTTATTTTTACAAGCTTAAGAAACTACAACAAAATATCGCAAGTTTCTGTTGCATAATTTCTAACGTTAAAATCTGTGTTTGGAGATTTGTTTGTGTGTTTTTATCATCAGGTGTCATTACGTGTTGCAAAATTTGTGCTCGCATTCTGCTAGAATTTGTATTTTTTCATGCTTGTCTTAAGTTTAGGCAACAATAGTGATGTAGTTTTGCGTTAGGTTTGTTGATTTTTTTTCTCTAATTATCAGAATGTAGAAACAAAATTTACACATATCATCAAACTAAAAAAGGATTGGCGTATTTTTATGCGAAACGTATCGTCTGTTCTGATGATGTCACTACTTTGCCATTATCAATATAATTTGTGTATGTGTCTATGTGCTTTACGACTTATTTTTGCTGTGTTTTTTATTGGAAATCTTGTTGTTTAATAAAACTTATGTGCTGACTGATAAAAGAAACAAGACAGCACAGTTTCAATCATATTTTATTGACAAATGGTGCAAAACAATCACAGAATCGAATCTAATTTAATACGTTTTTGAGGTCGAAAAGCGCTGGGTGTTTGATCTTTTAGGACTTTTAAATATTTGAGGATTTCTTGTAATTGGTGTTGATCTTCTGGAGTTGGCAAGGGACACGCTTCATGATAAACCTTCACATTCACTTTCCCATCGATAATATACGAGAGATAGGCAGCTGGCGCGTAAACTTTCCCATTGGTAAAATTCAAATCAATTTGTTGAGGTAGGAGCTCCTCTTTAACACGCTGGATATGCTGACTATGAGAACAATAATTTGAATCTTCTTCTTTGCTCCAGTATAAAATTGGTAAGATATTTTTCGTGGAGGGAAAAGCAAAAAACGGTTGTTTCACAATTAGCTTTTTCGCGACTTTGCAAAGTTGTTCAGGATGAAACGCTTTTCTTCCGACGCAAACAGATAATGAAGCTCGTCTTAAGTGAGGATTAAATTCAATTTCATGCTTCACATTGAAAGTACTGGCGATGTCAACAACTTTTGCTGAAGCACGTTTAAGTTTTGATTCGTTAGCTAAGCCTTGTTCAGCCTCATACAATGGTTTATATTCATACGGTTGTGGCGCATAGATTGGTGAGATTTGTTTCTCCATGTTTTCCAAACTATCACATAAAAAAAACATTCATTCCACCCTTTTTATACTTTATATATGTTATGAGCATTTTTTAATTATTTCATAATAAGGTGCCTTTTCATCAATATCCTATCGTGTGAATTATGAAGCGAACCCGGTTACACAATTATGTCGCTTCACTTAATTCGGCCTTTGTACTTTGCGATTTACCTTTCTCACATAAAATCAAATGTGCTTCACCACTTAGGATTAATACATTTACAAGTCCATTCATATTCATAAATATATAAAATCATAAGCGTGCTTTAAGTTGCTGGAAATACCTCATCTTGATTTTCTATGCTAAAACGTTACAAACTGAATTGTGTAACATATAAAAATTAAACAAATAAATAAATAAGCAGATGTATTATCCTTGAAAGAAATAAAAGAACTATTTCAACAAACTGTAAACTGAAAGTTTTTACTCTAAAATTATTTTAAGAAATTGAAAAAGTTAGTTCTGTTACTTGCAAAAATGAAAATAAATAATTTTAATAAATCACAAAGCTTTACTTGTGAAAACCAACAACTAAAAATTTTTTTTTAACAAACTATAAACTTTTAAGTTGTATGATTGACAAATCAAAACAAAAATTAACTGACTAGCTGCAAACTTTTAAGTTCCATAACTTACAAACTGAAAATAAAAAAAATAGTTTCAACAAATTGTAATCTGAAAGTTTATCTCTGAAAACATACACATGAAAAATTATTTTAAGCCACATACTTAAATTTTCTTTTACAAACTTAAAAAATATCTTCAACAAATTGCAATTTTATTTTTACAAGCTTAAGAAAATACAACAAAATATCGCAAGTTTCTTTTGCATAATTTGTAACGTTAAAATTTGTGTTCGAAGATTTGTTTGTGTGTTTTTATCATCAGATGTCATTACATGTTGCAAAATTTGTGCTCGCATTCTGTTAGAGCTTTTGATTTTTTTTCTAGTTGTCAGATTGCAGAAGTATATGCAACAATTTGTTCTATAGCTGTTCATTTGGGTGTTCTTATTGCATAAAAGGAATGTTGATTGTTTAGCTGGAATTAGCATCATCTAAAATAAAAATTTATTCGTGCAAAAAAACAATAACAAATTTAGAGTAACGTTGTTTTGAAAAAGCTATTATTCTTATAAGCTTTAAGTGACATCATACCAACAACTTTAATTTCCAGGTTAGTTATATTTTTCAAACGTTACTATATAAAGGTTTAGCTGAAACCACTGTTTTAGAGAAACGTAGACCTAAAGAAATAAAGGTTTAACAAAACCAACATAAACCGAAACGAAGATTAACCGAAATAGAGATGCAAAAATGCATTATTTATTAAGCTTTTGGACAGTCATAGATTATAATACATATAACTAACTAATAAGCGACTAAGCACCCCTTTGACTAATTACTTTACATTAAACTAAAAGCAAACCACTGAATAAAAGAATTAAAGTATAACGAAATTAACTAACCCATACAAGCCAAAAAATAGTGAAACCTCATTGATTTACCAAAATAACACATTCAGCATGAACAAAACCCAGCATTTGGAAAGCTCTGGAATCGAACCAATAGACCTATCCATCAGAATCAACAGTGAAAACTCTATTCCTGCAAGCAAACAACTTTACGAAAAAACATGGCTACAACCAAACCGATAAAAAGTTAACAAAACTTTTATGAAATCATCTTAATTAAATCCTACATATTAACCGATCTATAATTTTTAGGTCCATACGCATACACACAGTTTGCTAACTTCAACGCGATCGGCCCGCACTACGTGTTGCACGGGAAGAAGAACAAACATGCGTTGATATATCATCAACATCAACCGGTCATGCCACTGCTGGCAGATGGCCTCCACATATGTTTCCACACCATTCTGTCTTTTGCTGTTCTCATCCAGGTGATTCCAATCTTTTCTTCTATGGCATCTCGCCATCTTCTTTTTGGTCTCCCTCTAGTTCTTCTTGCATATCTTCGTGTCCATTCTGTGGTTGCCACTTTAGGTTTGTTGTTGTTTCTATAACATCTTTAATACAAGTTTTGTTTGTGATGACTTCATTTCTAATCTTGTCTTTCCTATTTATGTTTAATATTATTCTTTCCATGTTTCTTTGCGCCGCGGCCAGATTTCTTGTTTGTTGTTTTGTGAATGACTATGTTTCTGCTCCGTCTGTTAATGTTGGCAATATAACCGTGTTCATGATTTTGATATATTTTGCGTTGGTATTTCAAATCGTGATGTTCTATATGCCTAGAACCAAAAGATCTACAATTTAAATCAACAACACTACTTTAGTTATTTTGTGAGATTGATATTTTTATGTTGGTTGAGCAAGAAACATTATACAAATAACGTTAATAAACCTTTATGATCTTCAAGTATATGCTTTAGGTATACTGTTTAGGCATTGTATTGTAATAACAATTATGGCAGTACTTCGAAGCGAAGATAAAAAATAGTTAAAATCACATCATTTACAAGCTCTTTATGTAATGTATGCAGTGTAATTGTAATGAAAGAAATTAAAGCAAGGTAATTATGAAAGCCTACGAAATTAAAACGATTTCGCAATTAATACATTCAATGCAAAGCATCATGAAACAAAAGCGATGACACAAAGGTATCCTGTAACGTTAAATAACCGCAAACATACTGTAGGTTGTTTCCCTGGTAAAGCGTTTAAAAAAATGATGTAATGAAGGTTTGCAAAGAAAATGGTTACAATCAGGTTTAGCATGTAATTCTGTGTAGGGTATGTAAGTGAATCTTATGTAGCCTATGCATTCTTTTAGGCTCGTGATAAGACATTTTTGTTTTATAATTTAGAAAATTAGTGCGGAGTTAACCGTCACCATTTAGCGTCACTACATTTGATATAGCGTCACCACTTAGCGTTACCACTTTTTGATGCTTGGATGACGTATGTCTGTTGATTGCATCTTATGTTTTTGCTAGGAAAGATTCATTTTTCAATTCATTATTTCATAATGCCTTTTTATCAGTATCCTATCGTGAGAAAAACGAACCCGATTACACAATTATATCGCTTCACGCAATTCGGACTTTGCACTTTGCGATTCACCTTTCTCACATAAAATCAAATGTGCGTCACCACTTTGGGTTAATACATTTACAAGACCATTCATATTCATAACTATATAAATGTGGTATAAAATCAAATGTGCTTGTGGCAGGTTAACACTGAGGGTTAACACATTTACAAGTCGAAACTAACATTTACTTACTACTCTTGTGCGTTGTTTGTTATTCTTTACAAAGATTAGGCCGCTTAAACAAGTAGGACCGTATGAATAATTGGCCGCTATTATATGAATTAAGGGTAGAAATACAAAAACAATTTTACTAAAATGCTTTTGTTTGTAACAAGAATTAACCTTTGTGAGTCCACAAAACTGAGAATTAGATGCAAACCAAAAGTGCCAAAGCATGCAACAATATTTTTCACTAAGCCTCATTACTGGGTCACTTCTGACCCTCATCATGCATTCTAGGGTTGCATTAACTGTTTTTATTTTATTGCTGATTGTGCTTTACAAAAGCTGTAAAAACAGAAGATTTATATTGTAGTTAAAAGTTATTTCTTTTTTCATACAGTCTAATTTAATGTTGTAAAACTAATTTATCTAGTAAGCAGCCTACATCATCAATCAAATAAATTTAACTTTTTATTATTATGAATTGATTAAAAACACTGTTTTTCCAAAGACAGATTGGTCATCTAAAAGTACACTGTGGTACAGTAATATTCCTGTTATAAACATACTAATGCATTCTGGCATGGGAGGAGACCAAGTTCCATCGAGGCAAACAATTTTATTCTGCCCATCTAGGAGATAACCATCTGAGCATGAAAAGTTCAACTTTGTGCCTTCAAAGAATCTTCTTCCTTCTGCCAGGTATGGTATTCCAGGATTCCCACACCCAGTTTCTAAAATTACACGTCACAATACTGTATCTTCGTCAAAAGATTTTCAAAGCAAACCTGCGCAGCATTTGTATCAAAAATGTAGAGTTTCTCCCACTGGCATAAGCTTACAGATAAGCCATTGACACTCGCGTACACACAGACTGCGACACAGAAACGTGTCACATCAAAAAGCTCTTTATTATTGCAGCAATATTGCAGCAAAGGGTTTGCTATTACAACAATGTTGTATATTGTTTTCTTCCAAGTTGAACTTACCCAAAAGAAGTGTAGGCCTACTGGCCGCATGTTTTGACAGTATAAACAAAGCCCCGTCCGCACCGTTAACTCAATGGTGATGTGCTTGGCTCAAGAAATCAAGATCAAGCGGCGCTGGTTCGGCTCTCGGAGTGTGCGCTTGAGCAACTCATTTCAGGACCACTCTTTATTCAGCGGCACATAGTGGACGGAATAATTCCCCGACAACAAGTGGTTCCCCGCTCAGTGGTTCAAAGCCTCTAAGTCTACAAGTATGCGAAACCGACAGGATAAAACTCTCAAAGAAGGTTTCCCAGTCCGAGGATAAAGATCACATCAATCAATTAAAGGGTGAGCTCAGTTTTTTACTTTTATCTTATCCTTGTCTTGCAAATGTGGTTGAAATATTAGCATCCTGCTCTTTAGAAGATATTAAAAGTAAAACTAATGGAAGAAAGTGAAAGTAGTATGCATTTACAGTAAAATATAGTGTTTCTATAAAGTCGTTGATGCACAGCAAAGATAATCCTACTCCTGGTTTAGAAACACATAGCCTAGGCTACTTTAAGTGAGCCACTCCATAAACAATTTATATGCTGTTCTTACCAATTTCACAATCCACTCCTTCGTAAGCTTCCGCACAATGACACTTGTACTGATAGTCCTCCACTTCTTCACAAGTTCCACCATTCAAACAAGGTGGATTAGAACAAGGCGGGGGCTTTTCTAAAAGCAATACCGTTCTACGTTGATTGCTTGCAGCAGAGTTTTTAAATTTACCTAGGCCTATTGGGCGTTTTAAGACACAAGCTAGCCTATTGTCGTTTCATTATCGGATGTAACTGACAATCTTTAGGGAACTTAATGGAAACAACACCACGTTTAATCATTTTTCTGAGGATAGCGAGGTCGAATTTAGCCAATAGTTTACGAATGATTAGTTTAGCATGATCTAGAACAGGGGTGACAAACCTTTTTGCGGTCGCGGGCCACTTTATCAATTACACATGAGTTATCGGGCCACACAACTTTTTAATCGTGACGTCATAGATTGGAATCGACCAAAAATACAAGGTGAAATTGGTGAATAAAAATGAAATAAAAATAAAATTGAAAAATTTTCACAACTTTACTTTATAGCTTTCCTATTTTCTAACTTTAAACCCTGAAAGTTAGTGGTTAGGGCTAGAAAATAGCAAAGGAAAGGTGTACCAGTGAACCATAAAACAGCTTTGAGATGTCTTTAATGCATGAGCGATTGTCAAATTGTTTTGCCGGCCTCATAAAATTCTTTGACGGGCAGCATATGCGGCCCGCGGGCCGCAGGTTTGTCACCTCTGATCTAAAATAAGTTGTTTGGAGTGCAAATCGACCAGTTCTAAAAATTTACTAAAACGACTCGGTTGATTTCACGCATTTGTAGAAAAGAACACGAAAAAAGCAACGCTTGAACTTTTCAGATATTGCTCTATCAATGGAAATCAATATGCATGAGTGCCTGGATCAAAGAGAAACCATGGCTGCTGTGCTATACCCAAGGTCAAAACTTGGAATAAATTAGATTGTTGGGTAATGCTTCCTTTAAAATGTCTATATTCCTAAGCGAAGAAAATAACCACATAAAGAAGAATATCGGGACATGTCAATTTACATACTGTAGTCTAGCATTGTTTTGAAATGTCAAACCTGACGCACAATGGTAAATCAAGAAGTATTCACAGTATAAAAATAAATTATTTATGCCTTTCAAAAAGTTTTAAATACAAAAACATTATTGCCCACTGCATTCTGTATTGCAATAACATAATCATTTCAGACATTCAATCATTGCCCAGCCGCCGATTGCATTCAATCATGTGGGCCAAATTAAACATAAACGCGAATATGTTTCTACTAAGTGGATGCATTCATTTCTCTTACTATGACATTTTCAGCAGAAACTTTGCTTACCCAGTTCACAGTTCGTTCCTTCCCACCGAAGTGTACAAGAGCATATATACTTGTTTATTTCTGAGGTGTCGTCACAACGAGCACCATTCTGACAAGGATTTGATTCGCATTCCTTAATGTCGACGTCGCATCTTTCTCCAGTTGTCCTGCGATAAATGCAATCATTTTTATTATTACAGTTTGGTAACAACAAAACTAACCAACTGCATTGTAGTCACATTTTTTTTTTAAATAAAGCAGAAATGGAAAGTTGTGTGGTTCCGGATGAGGAGACATCTGTTTAATGCTTGAAAATCTAAGTTTAACAATTTAAAAATCACCCCAAGTTAAAAAACCTGTATTATTATGACAGTCAGTCAGACCGTGACCTTCATGTCGAAGGTGACGGTCAGACTCAGTCGATTTGATAATTCCGGTTGTATGTAAAACTATTAAAGCAAAATGTTCATTGTGCGGTATTTTTGTCACAAATAGACTTTTCAAAAAGATTGTGTGCGTTATTTGTGGTATGCGACCGTTGATGTTGGCTCTACTAATATAATGAGATAAACTACATCCAAGGCCGTTAATAGGAAAATGTTGTCTAGGCTGATGTGAAATCCAAAAACTACTAGTTTTTTCTCAAAAAGCAGTTTTCTCCAAGTTTGACTGAATGCAAGTACACTGTAGCAAAAACATTCATCATTGTTCTCGTCATGATTCGGTGTTCCAGAAAAACGTTTCTGGCGCCTAAAATCATCTGCCTGACCTGGGGGCGGGTCAAAAAGTAAGCTACCCTTGAATCAACGCGCTACCGGCTACATTTTTTGTTGTTACTTGCAACCTCAAGCACGTATTTCTACAAAAAACAGCAGGTGATCGATCAATCAATAACTTAACTTCATAGTGCATTGTACTTTTTGAATAGCTTACAATGCTATCACTCGGATGTCAGTTACACATGTTGTTTTTGTATACCGAACAATGTAATTTTCTTTGTAGATGTAAACACAAAGTTAAGTCTTCACGTATGGGAGTATTGGTTGTCGCTCATTACTACAATGAGCCTAAAGTTTTATTTGTCATAAAAATGCACATTGATTATATTAGGCTATGGTCACTTATTGCAAATTAAGTATACGTTACTTATAATTAATAACTCTTTATCATATGTCAATCCTTTAAAGCAAATTCATGTCTCGCTGTCATGGCTTCACCACTCTGATATGATCCAAACGTGAAACGGCTAGAACTAATGAACAACTACACTCTCTGAAAACGTGGGCACAAAAATTTTATGATACTTCTTACCCTGGATAACAGTCGCATTTTGTTCGTATTTTGTCTTCTTGTCTGCTGCAGTCCCCATGACCGCAAGGATTGGGATCACATGGGTTAAATCCATCGAGAACTGATAAAAAATGGTTTATAAAAATTATTGATTTAATGTTTTGCTCCAAGACAGCTATCTGCGTGGTTAGAATCGTCAAAACGTAACTGTGCTCAAGATATGTTCTTACAAAGGCAGACACCATTAAAGAAATACAAAGTAGGCTACTTAGATATGATAACCATAACCCATGTAAGGCAAACAAGCCTTTAACGGTTAATGCAAAGTAGTTTTAAGAACACGTTCTATATTCACCGCAGGAAATATCAACATAAACAAATATCATTTATCATTTTATTAACTTTGTAAATACGTGCTTAAAGAAAAGTTCAGAATTGATAACAGAAAGCTATGTCACTGCTAATAGAACTAATTGCATATCGTTGGGGTGCATTGAGATTCAGATCTCTACTGCACACAATAAAATTATGTTTCTGAATTACAGCCTGAAGAAAACAGTGCGTCAAATTACAAATTTCAGTATTAATCTTCATCACTCTTGCGATTGCTGGTGACCATTCTGCTGCAAGAAATCCAAACTATACTTTCTTTCTTCTCTTTCCCAGTTACTGAGCTAATGAATTTGAGCCGCATATTTTCGAAGTTAATGATTTTCATTTTACGTTTTGAAAAAAAAGAGTTCTTCTATTTTTTGGAAATATCGTTACGCAGGGCAGAGAGAACTCCACCAAACGACTTGCATTAAAGGCAGAGGTCAATGATCGCCATCTTCTCCACACTGTAGTCCTTGATACACAGCCTAACAAGTCACACGCCAGCGCTTGCCTTCTGGGCGCCCTTTTTCTAAGCACATCGCGGCACTCCATAAAGTTTACTTTGACGTCGTGCAGTCATGGAGAGACTGCTGGAAAAACACCTAACGGCCAGATGTTTCAAGTTACACCAGACACCAAAGTACACCAGACACCATGCACCAAAGTAAACTAGGCACCACCCTACCATCTGGCTCAGACCTGCCAAGAAAAGAATGTGTAACTTTAAACTGCCTCCGTACTGGTGGTCGCTTTAAGCATAATATGTTTCAATGGGGCTTGTGTGACTCATCAGCCTGCGCTTGTGGCGAAGCTCAAACAGCACAAAACATCATATAACATTGTGAAATTTTCCGACCTACGGCACATGTATACCTAATAGCCCCCAACACTGATACAGTGCACTGGTTGCAGTAATGCAGTAGTTGAGAGATGTTACCTGAATTGCTGCCTCATAAGCAAGAAGAAGAAGATTGGAAATATAAGTTTGCATTCCTGCTGCTTCCAAACAATTTGTTTACAGCTTTTTCTTTTTGTATGAACATATAACCTACTATCATAAATTAAACAAACGTCAAAGGCATAAATCTTGAGCAAAGGTTATCCTGTTTGGAACTCTATTTTTAAGAAGAGGCTTTTACGTTTTCAGTTTAATGCATATGTCACTTACTAGAGTATGTTGCCTGGAACCCCCGAAGGTTATACACTCCGTCACTGTGAAAAGTGACGTGAAGAGAACCCACACCCACAATAGGCTTTTCTGGTGATTTGTACCTGAAATTTGGTGCCTTGGATTAACATTCCAGAAAAAGGTTGCTGTATTACAATAAAAAACAGCTGTATTTTTTTAACCATTTTTTGCGGTTTCAGGAAAATAAACATATTTATTTATTTTGTAATATCATCACTATTGTGGAAACAATATTCACAACTCTTTTCACAATAAAGTGAAATCAGAAGATTTTTGCATAAATAAAGCAAGAATAATATTTTTATTTCATGAGTAGCCTACTTTATGATAATCTCACTTATTTGAAACAATCTGCAAACGTTTCTTCGATATTTAGTTGACGTTTTATTTGATAAAGTTTTCTTGGTTGTTTTTTTTTTTGCTTATCACTCAACACTCTTGTTGTAGTTAATAGTTTTTCCGGCGTTTCTAAACATTTTTGGGGTAGAACTGCGCCATCGCCAAAATAAAATAACTGACTACTTGTAGGCTACCATCTACCTCACTAACATCTACAGGAAAATCAGTTGCTGCACATAGCCTACATCTCAGACAGCAAAATCTGCTGTCTGTCAAAAATGACGTCAAAAGGACGTCAAAAATTAAAAAACAATTGCTGCACATTTGTGTTATTCCATAAGTTTATCAGTGTTAGTTATATTTTTAAAGTACAATTATTTTTGCATAGCTTTAATAGACAGATAATTCTTGAATACCATAGACAAACGATTAATAACAACTTTATCGAATTGAAGTGCATAATTCAAAAACAATACATAAAACTAACAAAATAACGACATAATAAATAGGAAAGTTTTTGGCAAGACTTTCTTGTTTTTACATTATTTTAAATGACGTCACTTACCCGCAATACCTCCTTGAGCCTTTTGAGGTGATTGACACATTGACGTAATCATAGTCACATGTGACGTCAGAACCTTGAGCTCCAATTTGCACAATCAAATCCCAGAATTTAAACTGAAAATTACAAAAATAAAATTAAAAACTTTCATCGTTTTCCATGACAAACATCTATACGAGTATAAGGTTTATTGTCTATTTAACAAGTATATAGACTATGGCTAAATTTAAAGTAGTAATATCGCACCGATTAATTAAATCATTAGCTTCGAACTGAAAAGATCTCTTATAACTTATACTTAGCAGTTTCTCGCAGACTTCTAATGGCTTTGAACCACGCCTTGCTACCGAGATTGACAGAATGAAGTTTCCGCTTTTACTTAAAATGTTGTCTGTGAAATAATCCATCTATAACTGGGTGCTGCTGAATGAAGAGCAGTTCTAAAATGCGTTGCTTAAGCGCACACTTTGAGAGCTGGAACTACGCTGCTTGATTTTGTAGCTTTTTCGTGCCTAAAGTCGGAGCCTGTAACTAAAAGTTTGAAACAAACCCACAAAAACGTAAACACTTACCGATATTGCTGTGTTTTCTCCATCTCCAATATAATACCATGCGCAATCAGTATTTGGGGGGTAAACTTGCTCTGGATTTGCAGCAGTCGGGTAGTCTGGACTCGTTATTAAATATTCGCTTTTTAATAGAGGTCCTTTGCACTTTGGATTTGGTGCTAAAAAGTTTATAATAAACGTTTTGTTAAATTCTCCTCCAAATTTACTGTTACTAAATTATTTTGATTTGTGTATTTTGTGATTTGTAAATTATTTTGTGTTGTGTAATCCAATCTTCAATGCAATGCATTTGGTATTTTTCACAAGTATAATTATGTTAAGTGCACTAAAATAGGCTAAAGATTTCTTTAATTAGTTTTTTTTTTAAAGTGAATATGCTTTTTAGGTAGTTTGAAGGAAACAAGATTGCATTCCTCAAACCTGGTGTGGATTAAATTTGTTCGATTTTGATAATTTTAGACAGGTTTAGTCACGCAAGCATTTTTAAAAGCTTGTTTGCAAAAAAGTTTAAATTGAGAAACTAAAGTTGCAGTTAAACAAAAACATCATAAATTTCAATATCTAACAAGAGAGTCTTGTGCACTGAAGTAAAGCAGGCTGATCTGTGATGGATCCAATATAAGCCAATTTGTTTTTCAGTACATGTTCTATTTTTCCCCTATTTATTATACACAGCAAAATATTCCATATGTGAGGCATCGTTTTTTTCGTTTTTTTTTTGTGCCTTCATGGTGTAGCTTCCATATCAAAAAAAGTAACATACAGTATTACATTTTCTGCTATTTGTACATTGAAATGAATGAGGAGCTATACCAAAAAAAGCTTAGCTAGTACGGTTGACTCAAACAATACGAACAGTTGACTCAAACAAAATTCCTAGTCGCACTGTTCATGATAGATCACGATAAGTTATAGAACTTTTGTAAGGATTGCATTGAATTGATACCAAATGATATACAAATGTCTTCTACTAATGTTCAGTTTTTCGAATAATGGAAGATCGTCTGCAGGTAGCTTAAGATACAATGACGGCATTGCTAGCCTACAAAGCTGCTGGTATTATTACTCTCTATGCCGCAGATATTCGCTTGAGGTCTATATTTTTCTTAAAATCTTCGAAAGTTGTGAGAAAATCGCAGATGAAATAAAATCAAAAGATTAGATGACATCATCATTTCGCCTGTCATATACCGTTACAAAAAGAACGTATAGATTCGTTTATGAGTCCATAACACCCCACGTAACATAGAGGGTCAGTTTGCTTTACCTTAGTTAAATGTTGTGGTAATAAAAAATCTGACAACACGCACTCTTATCTCCATAGGAACTTTCACACGACATGCTTCTAGAAATATTTCAAACTCGTTTACTACACTTCCAACAAACATGCTTTGTTTTGCTTCTAGAAATCCCTGCATCTATTTCAAACTCGTTTACTACACTTCCAACAAACATGCTTTGTTTCACTGTTGAATAGTTTTATTTTGACTGGCACTTACCCTGCTGGGGCTATATAGGCTACGTTGTGATTTTTCGCCGTTATTCTGGGACCATCATTATAATTTCATTGCTAACTCATCAATCCAACCGATCTACTTCGTCACGACACAAAAGTAGATATGTTAATTAATAATAAAATTAAGGTAATTAATTAGAGTTAGTTAAAAATTAGTTAATTATACATTTCAGATTTTTGTGTACATTTTTTTTTCATTCTTACCTATGCTGTAGTCAATAAGAAATAAAATCAAAAGCCACGAAATTTTCAGCATGCTTCACTTTGTAGATACAATAGAACCAGACATTCGTCGTAGAAACCTTCTCTTTTTAAATCTTGTCATACAACATGAAGTCCAACGTTGACGTCTGTAACTGATGAGTATTTTTCTTTGTCAAGTGAGACACTTACCTTTGAAGAACTATCTTTAGTCAAGTTAATTAAGTTTGTCTGGCGACATGCATCAGCGGTTTTCAAGTGACTTTACAGTAATTGAAAAATATATTATCGATTAGAAAAGACCTCCTTGAAAGGTCAAGGAATTAAAATGAAGTGAAATACTTTTTGAAGGAGCCAAATTAGCTTTTAAATCTATAACTTATTTTTATTTATGTGTTTATAGGCTATTCCGTTTTTGAACAATGTGAAGGTTTTTAATATTTACATTTCTTCTTCAATAAAAATAAATCTATACGCCAACTGAGGAAAACTGTTTGTCGAATGTTATGAACACAGTTGTTCGCAGTCGGTGTTTGTTATCGACTAGACTTTTTAACTTTATTGTAATACTATAAATTTGTATCTATCTTTTTAAATATATGCGTTTGCAACTGCCTTGGTATTGTGACTGTAGCCATATGTTTTTCTGTAGTCAGCTGCGTCGTAAATTGTCCCTGAGCAGATATAAGTAAATAATTTAAAAAAAAAAAAAAAACGAAATGCCTACAAGCCCTACATGCCTCTCATGTCCTTACGCATTTGCTCAAACTGGATATATGAACAAATTGTATAATTTTGTTTTAACAAATAAAGGTTAGTTTAACGGTTTAAGGTCAAAGAAAGTAGCTTTAAGAAAATGCAGAATTGTCAAAAGAACGATTTGTTTCGAGTGGTTTATAGAAAGGTGAGAGCGATTAATCCAATGCTGCTACATCAAACTAAATGTAATGAAGAGATTTAAATACAATCACAAAATAATAAGAACAGACCAATTTACCACGTTTGAACAGGCTGCATTTATTGGAAACGTATCATGGAATAGCCAAGTAGAAAATGTTGATTTGAAAACACAAAGCAAACAATAAAATGTTTTTTTCCCGCATACTGTAATAGGTAGCGAAGTAGTTATACCTGTGCGCTCTTGACTAGAATTAACAAACGCGTCAACTAACTTTTTTTTTCCTTTTTAAAGCGTTGCTACTTGAAACATAATTCCACTTGGCAATTTTTTATTGAAACTTTTTATCTTTTAATTTTTGATAAATTACATATTTGAAGAAAGTTTCATGCAGTAAATGTACTTTTTTACCCCTATAAGGAAAATACCTCAAAGAAGCAAATAGGTTAAAAATAAAGCAAAAAAAAATCGTTTTACATCTTTAAAGAAATAAACTTTTAATGAGCTTCTCGGCTATAGAACATTGTTATAAATGAAATCTTGCATCGGTGTTTTATTATACTTGTGCCATCATACCCCTTAAAATGTTCGAGACCATCATTGATTCAGATGTTACAAAGCTAAACAAGAAAGCCCAAACTTACTACATTTTTATACAGCAATTTTGACAAGGTACTGCGATATTAATTACGGTGTCTCATGAAAAGCTACCATGGTGATTGGTTGGTTTGGTAAAGCAAAGTTTCCAATTTTTGCTGTTGTTACATGGAGAATCATTCTATCTATTATTTGCTGCTGAATTTAGAGCAGTCCTGAAATACGTTGCTCAAGCGCACACACCGAGAGTCGATCCATAGTCGCTTGATCTTGAGTCGGACGCCCACTGAGTTAACGGGGCGGATTATTGTGTAGTGTAACCGTGGTTTAACAGTATTTTAACGTTGTATCACAGATATAGTCGTAGGCGATGGGAGTGCAGAAAAGCCAGTTGCACCTCTACAAACCTAAAACTTGGAAAATTTAGAAAAATATCCAGTTATTTAGACAAATTGTAAATGGCTGCGTTTTTAAGAGTTTGTTTACAAAAACAAAATTTAGACAACTTTTGTTTGCTCCTCTGAAATGTTTTATTCTCCTACGACTATGATCATAGGCTACATAGAGTAGAAGCATATGACCCACTAAAGTGTTCTAATAATATTAAATACACCATCAAAAACGCTGTGAGGAGAATAGACAAGAATTTTTCTGTGTGAAACTTTTATTGTATTTCAACATGAAAAAGTTTACGACGAAAAATTTTTCATCAAGGGGTTTCTATTCAGTAAAAATCATAACACTCCTACTTTTTGAAAAATGAGGCTACCTCGAAATGGAATTCTTTACTAAGAAATTTAAATTAAAGCGGACTTTATTAAGAAAAAGTGTAAAAAGTGTAAAAAAATATTTTTAAAGTTTATTTTTGTGGGTCCAGTTTGCTGATTCAGATCAGAGTAGTTATAGCAACAACAAATTGAATAAGTTTGTTTTGTGAAGTTTGTCCGGATGTTTTACAGTATGTATCGATGAATATATTCTTATTTTGTGCGATGAAATAATGATGATTCATGTTGAAATCACAGGAGTAGGCCTACAATATGATGAGTCACACGTTAAGGAAACGAACATCAGGTCATTTCAGTATCAGCAAAGCAAGCAGCAAGGTGTCAGAGTAGATTAGGAGACAGTGTTTGTAACTAAAAAACTGTGAAATAATGTGGAATACGTTGCTACGTAGTATAAGGCTTCACAGTCAAATCGATGGCAACCTAACGGACTGAATGAGGATCTTTAACTTTTAGATCTCTGTGATAAACAACTTTTATCACAAGCTTTAGATTAATGTCTTTAAAAAAACTTGGAAAAAATACTGAGATAACACCAACATGCGTTTAGTAAAGAGCTATTGTACCAAGCATACGGTGCGACAAATGGCTGGCGGTTAGAAGAAAATACACGCTCAAATAGCGACTATTTTAATGCAAAATTTGCAAAGTATTGTAACCTAAGTACCGTATATTCTAGGAAACAAATAGCGCAGGAAGTATATAGCCTACTGTGCTTAAAGAAAATGGCCGAATGAACGGACAGTTTCTGAACAAGCTCTTTTGCCCAAAACTCTTGAAACACAAGATTGCACAAAGTTCAGACTGATACGCTTGATAAGTGACGCTTTTAAAATATTGGTAGAAATAATCCGAAGAAGACTGTGGCATTTTCTCAAACCAGAAATTGCAGAAGAACAATTTAGTTTCATGCCTGGGAAAGGAACACGACATGCCATTCTCGTTTAAGTGTTCTTTAATGCTTAATTTAATTGCTTAAAAACCTGTAAGTTACGATAAGGCAACGGAAACGGTGCGAGTAGGTGACCAAAGAACGGAACCGTTTTAATTCCAAATGTATGTCAGACATGACTGCTTGATATTCAAGATTCTTTTTCATTGCCATCGGAAAAATGCTTTTGAGAAAGATCCATCTCATCAGCAGAGAAAGGTGAGAAAGGCCTTCATGAAAGGAGTGGAAAAGTTATTAGGAGAAGAACTACGGTATTTAGAAAAAAAAATCAATAGTTTTTTTTCCTTAGTCTGAACCTTAAAACATTTGACCAGACTAACACTCACAATAATATTTCAATAAAATTAATTTGTGTTGTGGAACCGGTTTTCTTCCTTTAGGATTCGTCAGCACAACTGAGTCGAAACAAAAGTTAGCCTACAATATAAATAAATGTCAGCACAACTGGACCAAAAACAAACAAAAAATTACATATTAATTAGATGAAAATTGTCATGACCTCCATGTTCTTTTCTTTATTTCTTCCTTTTCTTCATTGTTTAGCAAAAGCGCAACTATCAAATATTACAATTTCAATTTGACCTAGCTTTCTGTACTAGGTATAGATCGCCCATTTGAGGAAGTGTCATAGTATCAGATCACCCTTTCCAGTCGGCACCCTTTCCAGTAGACCCTCGGCCCCAGAAGCTCAGCTCAGACCCTTTCCAGTTTATTTTTCCCACATTTAACCGTATTTGGAATGGGAAGTAGGCTACCCTGCATGGATTCAACGCTGGTAGTAAATAGGATGAGCTTAAAATGATGATAAGGAGTTTGAGACGTCTGCCTGGTGATGGATCTCTCCATTAAAAGCTTCTCTGCCATAATAACAGCGCATGGCAGTGAGTAGGTGAACATTGATGCTGGCTAATTGATCAAAAAGATGAAGTTTAAGTACTTGGAAACTTGCAACACTTCATATATAGTAGGCTACACAAAACATCGAAACAAGACAGGGACAAGCACGGAGCATCATACAGCTGACTTAGCCAATATTTGAAAGTCAAAAAAATTATCATTAAGCTCAAAAGAAGCACAGCTATGGCAAAAACTTTATTTTCCAATGAAGGAAACGAAACGTGGTCATTAAGAAAATCAATTAAAGAAATTATAAATCCTTTAAAAATGCTTATCTTAATAATAAAAAAAAATGTATAAAGCCCAAATAATAATACAAACCGATTAAGCAAGATTTGTTACAATTCTTTCGTGGGCTGTCCCAGAGCCTCTACAGTTTATTATAACAATTTTTGCATTTTTGGCAGACTTTTTGCATTGTCTACTTCCTTCTACTATATTTACTTCGACAATCTTGCTTGGTGTCTCCCAATTTTTTTTTCTAAATCTACTGCTGCTAGCTGTACGTGAAATAACCAAACATTATAAAACCAGACATTTTTACTGTAAAAGAGAAAAGACTCCTTCTATAAAAACAATTGTAAAAACTTAATGAAAATGGTAGCATCCTTAGTTGTTGCAAAAGCAAATGATTTTGACGCAAGTGGTTTCTTGGGAGGTTTAGAAAATATCGACATATTTAATGTATTTTGAAACTACCGTAGCTTATTTTGGGAAGATAGATGATCAGCTTTAATCAACTGCACTTTGATAGATTTTCAAAACAAACACTGCTTTCCGAAAACTTCTAAAATTTGTCGAAAGTGTAGTTCAACTTTTGTTGAATGATTATTCCAGTAACTTTAGTTTACTCAGTGACACGACAATAACAGCAATGAATTTGTTGCTTTCAAGTGTTTCCCCAATAAAATGAAATTGCTATATGTAAATCTGGATCTTTCAGCCTTACACAGAGAGTTTGCAAAATACCAGTTGATTTCCATTGATAAATCAAAGTCTACAGGTATCAGTCACACCCTCTTTGTAGCAAAAAAGTGTTAGCATTGAAAAGATGTATTTGTATGAAAAAGTGTTTTTTAGTGCAGCCAAATGCAACAAAGTTGACTTTCATCCATAAAATTAATAAGACTTTTTACGTTCACTAAATTAACTATTTTAATTCTTTCTGCTTGGCCGCCCGTGTGCAAAGGAATTTTTACTGACTAATAATAAAATAACTAAAATAGCTTCTGTTATTAAAGTTCATGTTTTGCTTTTAAGACCTTGGCTGCACTTCCTGAACTCTAGAAAAACGAAAACTACTTTGGATATTTTTATTTACAAGCAAAGTTTATATAAAATGGAACAGAAAGAATAAACCGGACTTTTGGGAACTCAGCAAGTTGAGCATTCGTTCAAAATGATGTTGATGGGTCTGCTAACGGCAAGCTTTATTTACGGTAATATTTATGATACTCGGGTTGTTGCTTTCTTCTGATCAGTCCTGCAAAAATACATTTAACTTGTAATTTATTGTATCATCTATAAATTGCTTTCATATCATACAGTTATATTTATACAGAAATATTCTTCTCAATAATATTTTTCTTGTATTGTGTATAGTCTACTTGCGAACATAATTTTACAAAAGTTCACAAGAAAACTACTGTGGCAAAGTGACATATAGGCTATACTCAAACTACCAGAAGGGTATTGAAGGAAAATTTTTCTACTCCCTAATATAAACAATGAAACAATCGGCTTGCATTGCAGTTACACGCAAGAAAGAAAACAGAAAAAAGTTGTATTCCGACTCCAAAAATAGACAGCAAGTAGTTTTATAAAAAAAAAATTTGCAGGTCAAAAATGGTAAAAAGTGAATCAACACTTTCGTAAAAAGTTGCATGTTTTTCAGTGGTTCAGTGTGAAGTGTGTCACATGTGTAACACTACAGCAAGTCACGTAGATTGCGAGAATACCACGGACTGCCAAACCAACGATGGGTGCTATTCCAAAACAACAGTTACAGATGGAGTAAGATATTGTAAGTACCTGAATTTTTAAAAAACTATATCGTGATAAAAAGATTTTGACTTGGTGCTAACCACAACTTGTACACTATTATAGTACAGAGCTACTGATTTGAAGATTTTGCTCTTTTGTCAGTCTGCAATCTTGAAGTTACATTGTAGGCTATGACTGCAACACTGTGAACAAAAGTAGTGAAATAAGGGCTTACCAGTGACGACAATAAAATAACAAAGCATAAGAACTGCATTGCTGCTTTACGAATAAATGGACAAACCAATGGATTTATTTGATTTACAATATGTTTTACAAGAAAAATAAATATTAAAAAAATGCTTTAAAATATTTTTTACATGAATCACTAAATAACTATTGTGACATTGCAGTTAGTTTTTAGTTCTTAAATTGTTATACTGATGTCTTGTCGTTCACGTTGTTTTACTTTCCAGACCGCCCCTAAACTATTAAGTTAGTAATTATATTGAAATATCGGTAAAACTTTGCTTTACGTCTAAACGTAGCCTATACTGCAGGATGTAGTCAGTTTAGGCTACTTGCCAAACTGTGGCCTGCATTGATCAACTCAGCTGGAATAACACTCACGATATGAATCGTGAGATGCCGCATTTGTTTAAAATGTTTATTTTAGTTGTTATATGATCACACTCCTCATAAAAGCAATAACACGCATTATAGAGCAAATATTGAAATGTTATTTTACGTGTCAAATATCATCGCATTCAAAGCACAATACTTGGTGCTTATTGTGAATTTCTTAATCAAACAAAATTAATTTAGAAATGAAAAGTACACAACAAACCGAAGCGATTTTAACAACACAAAAAGCGAAGTATGTACAATTGCACATTGCACAAAACGTATCCTGTTTTCAACTTTTTACACACAAAATCAATTGGTGCTTTGTTTTTAGATATCAAAACTTTGTGTTTTTTGCAGGTAAGTAGGCCTACTGTAGATTAAACAATTTGTTCTGTATCGCCACCTATTTGTTGGGTAGGGTGTGTCTTTTACGACACGCCTAAGTAAAGAAATTGAATGTGGCTTTAGAATACAGAATGAAAACATTCACTTTTTCAGTTTCTGGCAAGTTTTGCATTGACTGTCAAAGAACAGACAACTAATTATTTTTGACCACCAGCTGGTTTAAAAGGTTGTCGATGAACATATATCATTTTTATGGAAGTAGACCAACTTCGGAACGAAGATAGCAGTTTAAAAGTCAAGTCATTTGCAAGCCCTCTTTTATGGCTAAAAAGCCCAATGCGTGACTGGCAAACACGACCGCAAGGATAACATGAGAAGCCTGCCACCGGCGATGATGAAAAATTCTGACGGTTTGGCTCTGCATGCGGAGACGAGGACAGTGAGGTCGCTGAGTTGTAGGGTTTATATCAGACTTTATCAGACTTAACCTATATCAGACTTTCCTTGTCATAGCTTCTGGTTTAAAAACCTTTCCCGGAAGCACGGGAACATTTTAGCTCGGTGTTGGGGGCTTGGTTTTGGTATGTTAAGGTGTGTACATTGCAGTACGCCTACACATCGCCCATTCAACAGCCAAGCCTTATCTAGGTATTTAACCCATAGTTGGGGCCCTGACAAGGTACTACTGCTCTGGGCCAGAGCAGACCTGGGAGTCATGAAAATAAAGGGGTAACTCCATATCTCCGAAAGCACCACATACTCACCTCAGTGGTGTCTCCTCACCGGTTGCAGCTTTATGTCAGTACCCAGAATCGTTGACAAAAGGTCGTCGATGAACAATTGCGCAAAAAATAATCAACTCTAAACTACGTAACTATCCAAACTGTGTAAATAGCGTCTTATTTTTGTGCACTGGGATGTGAACTAAAACTTTTTCTTTTGCGTTTTTTTCTAGACTCCAAAGGATGTTTTAATCACGCTTTGATACTTTGCCCTTCTGTGCATCTTCCCTATTGCTCTTCGGAGTTTGCTACGTTTTGCTGCCTCGGTGACCGTTGCAACGAACCCAACCCGGTCACTATATGGAGTAAGTAAGCAATACAAGCCATGCATGAGAGTGTTTGCAAAAATAAAAATTATCCTTGTGGTTCACAAATAAATCAGAGTAGCGGATCAAGCACTTAGTCACATTTTCACAAGAAAATATGCACTTTTATGATTCAAAATAATTTTGTTTCGTGTCTCGCTTAGACCTAAATAATTATATTTAATGAGCCTAACTGGCGTTATGAGAGTAAACGCGATTTCAAGTCAGTGGCGATTTGTGGGGAGGGCATTTTGGTCAAGTGTCAAACAAGAAGCCTTACATTAAACATATTTTTAGGACCTGTGACGCCTACCAACCTAAGAGTGACTGAACTCACTACCTCGTCGTTAACATTAAGTTGGGCAATCCTGTGCCAACATGAATACAAGTTTGAAATTAATTACAACAAAGTTGGAGAAAAAAAGACAACAGTGAAAGATATTGAAAACAACATGGTAGTAGACCTAATTGTATAAAAGTTGTAGCCTACAAGCTGAGATTTTTTAATATATTTTTATAAAAGTTTATTGTAGACAAAATGTCTGATGATTTTATCCAGATTTAATTTTGCATTCAGATATTTTGAAGAATAAAGATTATTTAGATTAGAAATTTCAAAAACTTAAAATTGGTATTCTTAACTTGAAAACTTTGACGTTTTAGTTTGGCATATCAGACTTAGCGCCAGGCTGGTATCAGTTTTCTATTCGTTCTCATTACAATGGCCGTTCAAGCGACACTTCAACTATACACAGAAATGTACCTAATTCCAAGCAAAGTAAGTGCAAATAAACGATGATTGTTATTGTAAGTTAATTATCAGAAAGTTATGAAATTGTCAGTGATCCTATTAGCCTACACCACTAGCATTGTGACGGTGTATTGCTTCAGATTCTGTCTACATTTTAATTCAAGCCTGTTATAGCAATTCCATTCGAATGTTTTCTTTCCAGTAAAGTAAAATCTACATCATCCAATTTTTCTAGAGGGCTATAATAAGAAAATAATTAAGCAATTTGTAAAAAAAAAATATTCTGTAATAACGAAAATATTGGCTATCCACTCTTATGGTAAAACATGAAAAGGGTAAAACATGAAACATTTTACCCAGTAAAGCAAAAATTTGTGCAGCAAATGATAATTGAACTCATATTAATCACATACAAAATTTACTTAGACTATGTGTCAATGAGTTCGAAAATTATCTCATGACCAGGGGACCGAGGCAAAGAAGTTCAATATTTGTCTCATTCTTTGTTTCATGTAAACTGCAATCAAAAATTGGCACTAACTCGTTTTCATGCCAGTCTGTAAGCCAAATTTAAACTTCACGTGAAAGAGATGTTCAGATTTGCTGAATGGAATTAGATTTTGATGTCTAACAAAAATGTTTTTGCAGCCATTCATACATATTGTGCAGTAACAAATAATTCGACCATCAATAATACCAATTCCACGATTTGGCAAACTTGTCAATTAAACCAGCAAAGATGTTTCACAATCCTTCGATATTACACTGACGGTGGACAAGCGTAAGATATATTTTTCTTTGCTTTGTGTATTGTCTTTTAATGATTTTCAATGACGTCTCCAGCAGACATGCATGACTTAAAACAATTCAAGGTTTATAACAAAATAAGTAGGCTAATACAGTAAGATAATATACAGAACTTTCAGGCCTCATATTTTGTTGTTAGAACGGCTATAGGCTTTCCTAAAAATCGGCAATATTTGTGTACCACTTTGTTTCTCCCTCATACGGCCAACTTTGTTCATTTAAAGTAAAAAAAAAGATTGGCAACTACGCCACTCTAGAATTACATGCGGCTCTTTTCATTCTTCTGCTCTTAAGACGCAAGGTCAGTTAATGTTTGAATTGTTTTTATTTTTTAAGATGCTAGTTAGAGTTTACCACTACTGTCGTAAAAAAATCATTAAAACTATATTCTTTTTGAAAAATAGTCATTTCGTGGAACGTAAAATGTTGGCCTTCCAATGTAGCTGCGTTTTCAGCCTATCAATTTATCATGGATCTGAGTAGATTTCAATGCAGTAGAAATATGAATTAAATGGCTGTTTAAATGCTAAAATTTGCCAACTTGTGACATACAGCTTGTCACGTTGCTGATGGTTTCTATTATTTTTGCTGATGGTTTCTATATTTGTTTATATTTTCTAGCTTTGTCACTAGAGGGTGTATTGCGTATGAAGCATGCGAAGCGGTGCTTGGCAAGTATGATCATCATTGCGTTCCCGGTCTCGCTCAAGCATTTTGCAACTTTTGCTGTAAAGGAAACGCTTGCAACCAAGACCATGATGTGATATTGGAAAGTAAGTATCAAAAACAAGAGGCGTTTGGAAAGAATTTTTCACTCTGCAAAACAACACGAAATTTTTCAACGAGAATGTAAAATGTGAAATCAATCGACACCAAAATAAAACGTTTTAATTTTAAAACAAGATTCTATTTTGTAAAATTGCCGAAGTACTTTTTGTTTTGCTTATCTCTAAGCCGTAGTAATGTACAGTATATGTAGTAGCCTAGTTAGGCTATGTACTCAGGTACAAAACGACGTTTTAACTTTTGATGCTCTACGTACTGTATTTAGAAAAAATTGCTATGCATTTGTAGAACGCTGCAAAAGATCAATTAATCCACTTTTGCGCAATGTTATGTCTTCTGATTACTATTTCAATTCTACATTTTATATTCACAACAACAGAATTTTGTATGATGTTTGCTGTAGCCTGCATGGTGTTGTGTTAGTCTGAGATTTTCTGTAATGATTGTTAAAAATTTGAATTCTATGGACTTTTTATGTGATGCAAAGAAATAATAATATATATTGCAGATTTTACATGTGATAAAATACCAATGAAAGATCGTATTGACTGTGGCTGGGAAGACATAAACGAGAGTACTTGTGAATCGAGGAGCTGTTGCTACCAAACAACTAACTCCCTTAAATATGACAAGTGGTGTTATCACAAACGATATGGTAAGAGGCTGTTATTGGTGTAATTTATTTGTTTCGTTTTCATTGAGGTTTAAACTGTTAATAGCAAAGTTTTGTAATGTTCAGGCCATTTTATCATTTCTTTATTTATATATTTATTTATTTTTATACTCAACAAATTAAAACACACAAAATTTATTTATCATCCGCCAAGAAGTGAGTGAGCACACGTGCAGGTTACAAAATCAATTAAAATTTGTGTTTTTGTGTTATCGTATGTTGTTGGGTATAACAAAAATACTATGGCCTAGTCGTTTCTTTAGAAACTCATAGCTTGGGTGATTTACTTGTTAGTTACAAACAGTCTAGCTGTAAAGATTCAAATGCTTTACGCATCTTATAAACCTTGGAGTGAATTTTTAGGATGTTACGTATAAGTTATGATGTGCCCACCTACTGACTTAATGCTTTTCATAAAAAAAATAAAAGGAGCTAAAGCCAAACTAAACGTATCTGAAGAAGAAATTGTTTATTGACTTGAAACAATTAAAAAAGTTTGTGTTATTTTTAGGTTAGAACATGGCCACCCTAAAGAGGTGGCCATGTCCAGGTGGCCATGGTTAGAAGAAAAATAGTAGTTGGTGGTCATTACTATGATTAGTTTGTGGCAATGAGTTCTCGGATGACTTATGAAACTATTTTTAAGCCGCAGTACAGCAAGCGCCAACAACAGTTCCAACAACTACTGCATCCTCCTCAAACGATGCCTATGTTGGAGGAATTGTTTATTGGATGTTCATCATAATCCTGTTGGCCATATTGGTTTTCCTTCTTATCTCTTTTCTCTTCGCGTATTGGTTCTTTGAAAAAAAGAAAAACAAGAACAGCAATTTTAACGGGATGGATGCTTTCAACAACGTAAGTTGGTTTTTATTCCTTTTTATTGATTATGCAAAGAATTTGTCATTTGGACAGAGTTCAGTGGAGAAGCAATGATGGGTGCAGATAAGTGACTACTCCATTTATTGACTACTCCATTTAGTTGCAAGAAAATTCAACAATTTTCATTTTGAAAATTATCTTTTAAAAAAAATATTTTATGCAACTTGAACTTATCATGGAATTAGCCTATAGGCTGTTTTTAAACTACGTTAATCGTTTTCAGCGATTCTACAAGAACTAAAATTCATATCCAAGTGCGAGGAACATCTGAACCAATACTACTGGCACGCCTACATTTTGCTATCCATGAGTCTGCAATGACATGAATCTAAGTAGAACACAAGATTTTTCTTACGTCTGAACCACTGCAGGAACTCAAGCAGTAAATAGTTTTTGACATAGCTTAAATTTATTTTTCAGAATTAAGAATGAAAGACTTGGACATGTTGTGGTTGTATGATTGTATTCCTGTCTTTTAGATGTTGACATCAGACTGCAAAGCTTTGAGTCAATCATGAACCTTCTATAAATACTGTAGGATATCACACAGATAATGACACAGAATTTTTCCTGCTTCTTGGGCTATGCATATTAATTCCTCTTGGAGACCACTTCCGTCACCCTATCGGCAGTGGTCTCCAAAAAAAAATTTTCCTTGCGTAAAATAATTTTTGTTCGCTTTATGATTTTAAGGCTGCATTTGTAGAGTGGAAATTAAAGTTTTTATTTTTATTTTAAATTTATAGCGTTGCAAGTGCGCAAGAATAAAATTTCACTGCGTAATTGCGCAGCTGCGCACCTTTGCGTCAACGCTGCCCAGTGGTGTCCACATATATTTGCTGCTTCTTCGGACCTTCAAGTTACTCATTGTTATTACCCTCTTTGAGTTACATTTCTTTGGAATTGTGGTGCTCACTGCTCGATATTTTTTTAGAGGTTATATCCGCTACTGAATACATTCAATTTTGATTGTCAAACCTACATCTTTGGAATATTGACAAAGCATCAAAATTAATACTTAACACTAACATGCAAGATTGAAATATACTTGCACATCAGGAACATATGAAGGGAAAAAAAGTTTTTGTTATTTTATGAAGCTTAATCGTGGTTTGGTGCATAAAACGACACCGTGTCAAGGACAAAGTCCTAAACAACTCCTGAAGAAATTGATTTGGTTTTTAATCTTTTTCCTCAGAGCAACAAAGCCTATGATAAGTTATTCCTGGCAATTTCACATACTTATAAAGACTTTGAACCCCTGACGCAGGGCCGGTTACCGAGATTGGCAGAGTGAATTTGGCTGAAGACCGCATCGCAGACAAAAAAGAATTGCTGAGAATTTTCAATGGTTTCATTATATTGTCTGACCTGAAAAGTGAAGTGAAATTTAATTACAAAAAAAATTCATAAAAGCAATAAACAAAACAAAAATTACTGCAAATCCCTATTGGGGCTAATCCGTAGCTGTTTCAAACACTAAGTCGCTGAGCTGTTATGCAATAAGTAGGTTTTGTCGAAGATGGACATGACTTACTGTTATTTTGAACAAAAAGTGTTAAAACGCCTCAAGGTAAAAAAACAGGACAGTATGACCAGCCCAAACTGCAGTCTGGCTGGCTTCTCTAAATTCTTGTTTCACAACTTAACGTCGTACGGTGATTGAAAGTGTGCAAACTGAAAGCAGTCGACAGTTGCATGATTCAATGATGAGAGAGCTGTTTTTTGTTTCGCAGCCAAAAGTACCATCGCCTATTTTATTCTTTTATTAACATCTGCTGGATTTTATACTTGAGGTTTTCTAACGATGAGACAACTAGTTCTGTGTCCACATTCAGTTGATACAGAAAATAGCTTTCTAGTAAGAGTAAGGTCCATTGCTACCACAGATGTAGTGTTGTTTTGCAACAAAAAAGGAAAACCTATTTAGTTACAAAAAGATAAATTAAGTTACCGATGTCAAGCTAAAAATACAATTTACAGAAGACCAGTTGCACCATTTTTTAAATATTCATCTCACATTATCGAAAACAGTAAATATCCATGGTCTAAACCAGTGAAGAGCAACGTGGTCCAGGTGGACCACAAGTGGTCCACAGAGAATTTTCGGTGGTCCACGATAGTTAGCGGATAACATAACGATATTGTTAAAAGTAACTGACTGAGTAATAGAGCAGAAGACTGATTATCTTATATGCCGCTGAAGTATATTCAGTGTGGATTGCCTGAGCAAGGTTGCTAACCAGTACCTGGCTTTTTTAGGTTTTAAATTGTTCTTAAAATGGCTCCTCCTGTTCATAAAAAAGCAAAAATAGTGAGACAGTATAAGCAGGATTTTTCGTTGTTTGGTTTCACAGCTGATGGACCTATCTCAGTTTGCATTCAATGTGGCATAAGAACGAAAAATGATTCAATGAAGGAAGTTAAATTATTTATGGATTTTCTGTTATTAATGACATTTTTTGTAAAAAAAGAAACCGACTTGATATTAATAAGCGTGGTACAGTAAGATTAAGATTGAATCAAACTTTTACTTGTAATTATGACTTAATGTGTGACAAACATCAAGAACAAGGCAGTCACTAACGTAAATTTTGATGATATTTGGTTAATTGTTACTTATAAATATTTGGTTAAATTCGTTACTTATAAATATGTTGTTTTTCTAAACTTAAGCCACAATTATAAATCTGATATACAAAAAAGGCTATGGTCCACAGAGATTTCTAAAAAAATTTGTGGTCCACAGTCACAAAAAGGTTGCTCACCACTGGTCTAAACTCTACATCGAACAACCATTATTGTAGGATAGGCCTAATGATTTGTGTGTTTGATCGTTCATTACAGTAGTTTGCTTCCACTTAACTTTATTCATAGGTAGGCTGAATTCGCCAACAGTGTTTGTTTGTTTTCATTTATATTGTTCAAAAGTTATGGCAATGCAAAACCAATAACTAGAAATGACTGACAATCTTTAGAAGAATACGTGTCCTAGTTTTGGTGACTTAATTTGTTAATCTGCATATGACCAGGCAACTACGTTTCGAAAGCTCGTGACAAACCGTTATTACGACAGCAGACACGCAGCATAAAGCTGAAATAGTTCATTCAATTTACACTTGTAAAATAATTTGTTAACATTCAGATGTATTCAAGCGTTACATATACTGTAAAAAGCAAAATGGTAGTTCATAAAGCTACGTGTAAAAAAATCAACTCAGCTGCAGTCAAAAGACTTGGCAGACGCAAACAACGGTTATTTTCAGTTCACTCTCATCGCCTCAAGACCTTAAAATCACCGGCCAATTATTGCACCAATGAAAACCTTTATTAACGTTGCGAAATGTTAAAATTGATTATAAGTTTCTTGCTCAGAAGCCGTTGCTTGTCAAATAATATTGACGAGTGACGTTTTTAAGATTTTTTGCTTTATAATTGACATTTGAAAAAGTCCAATTGCTAAGGGAAACCCAGTTTGAGATTGCTCATGGGTTTGCAAAGTCACAAGCTATGAAAGCTGATGATCTTTACATTGAATTGTTTTCATTTTTCATTTCGCGGAAAGGACCCAAGAAGTTTAATTTACAGTGTGTTTCTTTGATGTTTTCCCTGGAAGGATCACATGTTACATTAATCATCATCATTAAGTTCCTTCCTTTCGTCGAGGGTTGAAGGCAATGAAGCGCCAGCTTCTTTATTGTGAGATTTTCTATTACACATTCTGTTGAGAGATTTCTATTGCAAATTTTATATTATGTTATAATAATACGGCAACTAAAAAATTTAACTTTCTAGTATAGTTCCAAAAATACAACAAACTCAACACACAAAACTTAATAGATTGAAGAACGGGGTATGTGAATGAACGTACAATCCACGTAAGAACTACAAATTTGCAAAACAAAATTACCCATAAATATCATTAATAATAGCCATCTGCATAGCCGAGCCTTCGTGTGACGTTTGAAAAGGCGGTAGTGCGACAACGCATAAGAGCATGGCGCTCTGTCTTTGGCAGAACACTTGAAAGCTATCCTGAAGGTGTATAAATAAATTGGCTTTCTTGCTTTCCTGCCCACTTAAACTACTAAATCCTCCATCACTATAGGCGTAAGCCTAAATTCGACAAAAATAAATGACCAACGCTGAACACTGTGAACAGGTTTCGTCGATTTTAAATTTGCGAAAATCTTCCTGACAAAGGCCAGAAGTTTTGAGAAGGGTATATAGGAAAATGTATTGCTGTGGCAAAATTGATGTCAAGTGAAAGGAGAAAACTGTTGAACAACTCGGTAAATAAATTAATACAAATAATGATAGCAAAAACCTTGCTTATGAGTGTAGATTAACGGTTATTCTCATTGGTTTAAAGACATGATCACTAAGGAAGGCAGACATTAAAAAAGTAAGAGCAGCACAATGAAAAGTGAAAGATAACAATGCCAGATTTTATGATGGAAATAATTATTGCGAAGCAAAGAAAAGCAGAAGATAGAGATGTGTGTGGTGTAAAAACCCGTTAGCTTAGTGGTTACCAGCTCGACAAGATCAAGCGGCGTTGGTTCGGCTCTCAGGTTGTTCGCTTAAGCAATGCATTTAAGGACTGCCCTACTGTGCTACATACGTATCTTGATATCAATTCTACATACGTATCTTGCTACAATGTAACGGGCAATGTTTAAATGCTGGCTCTGATTATAAATTGCAGAAAGACATAGATTGATTGGTTGATCTGATAGTTTAAAAGTAGCCTAATCAAGTGATAAAACGATAAAGAAAATAATTTTTAAGGCGGAGAGCACTCAATTTAGAAAAAACACTTTCAAATTGACATAGTTTTGTTTCCCAAAAAATAGCACAAAAGCCTAACTTTACTTTTGCTTACAAAATATAGGTTATTTCAAAGTTTCGGTAGGGTAAAGACAAAGTTTCAACAACACGTTGAAATTCTGGTAGACTAAAAAATGCATGAGTTTGCCACTTTGGAAGCATAACAATGGCAGTTTCTCATATGTCAGAGACATTGAACCGCTGACACACGCTCGGCTAGCCACCAAGACTGATACCGGTAATAACCGGATATTTCCGCTTTTTTGCAAAATATTTCATTCCTTAAGTGCACGCTGAATGGAGAGCTGTTCTTAGAGTGAGTTGCTCAAGTGCATGTTTTGAGAGCTAAATCATCATGGCTTGATCTTGCTAGTTCTTGAATATTTATCCATTGATTTTTTATCAAGTTCTTGAATATCTATCCATTGATTTTTATCAAGTAGTACAAATCAGTTTCAACTTGTAACTTACTAAAGGAAATGATTGTTACTCTTCTAATTCCATCAGCCTCATTTACGTTGTAACAAGTTTATGAGAAATCGCAATATCACCTCTGTTTCTAGAAAAATATGGTGTTGTGAACATTAGCATTAATTTATCAATGTAATTCGATTTAATTTTATTTCTAACCATCAAAGAGAAAACAATGCTTATGATAACATAGTATGGGTCCAAAAAAATACTGTAAAAGCCATGCTTTCTCCTAATGACAATGTTCTCATACATGTGGTCCAACATTAAATTCCCAGATCAGTTTTCAGTTTATAGGAATCGGTGATACTTTAGCGCCAAAAATGTCTCACAATGTTCAATAATGCTTGCTTGTAGAACCCCTGAGGCCAAGTGTCAACAATGACAACTATGACGTCAAGATTACCGTGCACATAGTTAAAACTTGAATTTATGTTGGTTGGGAAAGTTTTGTTCTTGCTGATTTGAGTTATCCTATATCACGATACGATAGCGAGTGTATGATCTAGTATCATGTATCATCTATGTATGATCAAGTATAAAATGCGATGTCAAGCATAAAACTAGAATAGAAATTGTGCAAAGTCATGATATTCGTATTCAAGCTTATTTTCAGCTTTTTCACTTTGGTTTAAGACATAAGTTAAACAAATGGAAAGGCAAGAAAGTCAATCTTTTCATCACCTTTGATCGTGTAACAAAGTGGGTTACCAAGACACAGTCGTATCTCTTGGTGTCGAATCAACTACACTACGTCTCCAGGACCACGATGAACTGGGTTAAAGTTTAAAGCTACAAACTATACGAAATTGTTTTTTTTACCAGACTCCAATTTGAGTTCAATAAAACTGACTGTTTGAAGCAGTGAAGTGAATAAAATCTCAAGAAAGAATATCTGAGTTAGTTGGAGCACGGAATTTGTTGGCAAATTCAATTTTGCCAACGAAAAACATTTTGCAATAATTTTTCGATTTTATCGTGTTTTCACCCTAAAACGATAATCTATATTTAGTTGGAATCTGTATTCTAATAGCTAAGTGTTTTGGGTACCGAAATTTAATATACACCGTCTTGTATAAAACGTACACTGCTATACATATACGAAATATTACAAGAAAAGTATTTCTCAAGCGAAGAAATCGTGATCGATTCGATTTCTGTTGCAGATTAAGAATTTCAAATGTAGAAATAAATTTGGACATGCAAAGTCTGAAGCTCTTGTTTAAATGCTGCATTTTGTGTTTGCTCGCATTCAATACAGTTTTTGGCTACAATAGTAATGCAACATCCATAATGTGTCCTTATCGACTGAAAAGACGACTTTGTGATATATGCATCTCTGCTGCTAACAACTCTTCACAAACAGGTCGGTGATATTTCAGAGAAATTGTATACAATACAAGCTTACCAATCTCATTTTATAGTTGAAATAAGATAAATAATCTAAATCGCGTTTTGCTTCAATGCATATCTTGATAGTCAGTTGATAAACTGTAGGCTATATGCCATGACATAACTTTTCTATTGAGAAGGAGTGGTCTCCCTGGCGTCAGCACTACCTGACTACTTGCTATAGAACAGCGAGCATTGTGTTTCGCTAACCATACCGGTGAAACACAATGCTCGCTGTTTTATAGTGAGTAGTCAGGTAGTGCTGACGCCAAGAAGATCGCTCCTTCTCAACAGTGCATATCCTTGACGACAGTTAGTTTAGTTGCTTTCTTTCCACAAAGATAAGGATTCAATTGATTGACAAAAGCAGCGGTTGAAAACTATGTGGCATGAATTAGTGGTGCGATACTGATGAGCCTAGCTTCATGGGCGAGACACGTATTTATCGTTGTCAATTTTTGGTACACTCGATTGCCGAGAAACATAAAGTTTCTACTCAAATAAAACAAAATTGTGCAATTTCATACTGAAAGAAAACAACTTTTTAATTTTCTTTCTGTACAAAGCATTGCTTGAAATATTTTAAAACCTACAATTTATACTGTACATCCACGGTTTTTAGTGACATTGTTGTAACATTTCAATGTTTTTATCAATTCGATTGGATGTAAACAGTTTGTTTCTGAAGCAGCAGCGGGTTTATTTGCTATGCTGCTTCTGAGTTTCTTACCTCTCTAAATAATTAAACGTTAACTGTAACTAAATATGCAAAATTCGAATATTGTAAAATTAATAGTCCAGTATTAAATTTGTATGTAAAATTTTACGTAATAACCAGATAAACTCTGTCCAGGGATATCTAAAAAACTGGATACGAAGGATTTTAGAAGGGCTTCTGGTTATTGTACAAAATCTCTGTTTATCGCAGAATTACAATTGGCATCGATGATAACCTGCATTGAAGTATTACCATCAGGCATGGATATTCACTGAATACTCATAATTACTTGTTAATTGAACTATACCCGTATACTTGCTTTACGCCTAGCCTACTGCAAACGCTTTGTTAAGAAAACAAGGTTACTGACAACCTATCAACAGTCTTTCCAAACAAGTATTCTTTGAATATGGTCTGAATAACATGTGCTAACTGTCTTCTGTAGCTGACTGCACCAGCAGCACTGCAAAACTTTTTGTAATTTTAAAAAGAACCGCAGGTTTCACACAATACCAACTACCACCCCTCTAGTGTCGTGTAAATAAGGCAATTGCTGTGAGCCTTCGTATCCCTTTCTTTAGATATCCCTGACTCTATCTACCATATCATCCTTTTTGACTTTCATTTAAATAAAATTGACTTTAGCTTTCGCTATAACGATTGATACCGCTATTAGCTTACATAGGCTGTAGAGAAAAAATGACAATCTTTAGCTTGATTATTATTGAAAAAAAAAAATTCTGATAGCCCTACTTTTGTTTGTTGATGTAAAACAGAATCCGAGCCGAGCCTACTTCTGGACAGCTACTTAAACTACAAGCAAATCTTGATTCAAGGTGAAAATGATGAATTTAGAATTTATTACAACAAGAAAACGGTGTGGGAATATCGTCATATCACAATTACGTTTTACGCCTGGGACAAATCTATAAGCAAGTAAGTGACCTAACCACATTTGGTTTGGGCTCCAGCTAAGGATGGTAGAAGTAGGGGATTGCTCGCTCAAAAAGAAGGTGGACAACTGGAGGGTCATAGTGTTATCACAAAATTTGGTGCAACTACAGCTTGAGGTCTGCCGTCAAATGTCGCATACTCAGGTACAGCGTATTTGACCTCTCCTCGTTTGTACAAAGTGTGTGTGGCCAAAATAAATGCATGAGTATACTTGATATCATGTTTAGTTGATACTATTCAAATGATAATAATGCAGCGGTAGATTTTACGACACAGTGATAACGGTAGGTAGCCTGGTGCTGCTGCAGTAAAGTCCTGCTGACGTTCTAGCATCCAAAATTTCAAGCGAAATGTTGCATTTCATCTGATGAGAATGAATTTACGTAAAACGTGTTTCACTATCTCTAACTCCAGCTAAGTCATAAATATAAATGCTGGGGGTGTGGCGGCCGCAACCACACTTCCAAAATTTTCAAATGAAATGTGAAAGAAGTTAATTTTCTAATATAGTAAAGATAAACTGTAACTGCATGCTACGATACAAGCCCAATTTCTAATCTCAAAATATAACATAAATCTTTTTTTTTTTTTAAATTGGCAATTGGCAAACGGGAGTAAATCGTTCGAAAACCTTTGGTTTGAATGAAGTTTTTAGTTGTTTTTTCCACCAATTGTAAAAGAAGTTACTGCAGGATCGGACGCCCACTCCGAGGGTGTTGTCGTCAGCCTCTTGTGGCACCTTCATGCATTCCCGAAAAGCCTGTATCAGGAGACATATACTACAGCTTGACTTTGTTCAGAGCATCAGTACTAAGATATTACAAAACATTTGAGCCACCTTTGCACCAATCAAGTGATGACAACACGGAGTACAGCAAAGAAAGTGAGAAAATATTTGATAACCTTTAACTTGATTTAATAACAACTTTTTTTGCGTACAGAAGTGTTATGTGGCTTGCAGGAATGATACAACATTTAATAAGCTTTGGTTTTGCAATTAGCGTTATACAATATGCAACCAAGTTTGTTATTCACTATCCTATTGTTTTATCATCATATTATTTCCAAGGTGGTCATCTTAATGGAAGAAATTTTTGGTTTGATGGTCAACAGCGGCCTTTTCCACCGCACCAATTACAGGATCCCGCTATCACACAGCCGCCACGTCCTCCGCCACCGTCCACGTGGCTCAACTACACTCGCTACACAGTTGCTGAAATGTATTCATACGTTTGCGTGTTTTCTTTGGATAAAGGTAATCGTATATGTAGCTGTTGGTAAAAAATACTACAAATAAACTACCAAGAGTTAAACAGTATTCATCGTCTTATGTTCAACGATTAGTGTTACATCGCTATTGTCAATCAATTATTTTGAGGACGATTAAGCTACTTTTGCCTAACAAGAGAATGAACTGAGAACTGCAACCAGGACCGTTGAGAGGATATTTTGGACTCGGTAACAATGTGGTCTACAGGATCCTAACTGAGTTACTTCTAAAAAAACGCGCTATCTCCATCGATTACGAGGTGTTTCTACGTTCCCCGGCCGCTTGGAAAGGTTGTGAGCCCCTAAAATCATCCCGGGTTGGGTCCAAATGTACCTCCTGTCAATGCTACTGATTGAAACCTACACTACTGGAATAGCGGGCTTTCTGCGCATAGAAATTTTCTAAATACAATTTAATTGCGATTTTTGAAATGAGACCTGATGTAACATTACATCACTTTAAATTTACTTCCATACAACCGAAAAATGAATTTGCTTTGATGAAATATTTTAACAGAAATTGTTCTCGACCACAAGATAGTATCCGGCCAAGCTAACGTGGAATCGTATTTGTTTATGCGCGAGGTCTACAATCTTCCTGGGTACTTCTATGAAGACAACATTATTTACAGCGATATAACTCATGAAGAAGTTGAGTGCACCAGCAAGACGTTTAAAGGAACAAGCATTTACAACTTATCAGCAAACGATATGAACAACGATACATTCACCTGCTTAATATTATGGTTCAGTTTGGATGATATGGACAAATTTGACGTCAAATGCATGCCGCATAATGGTAAGATTGGACTAATAGTCATTTGCTACTTCTAGAAATGGTTATGGTGGTCATGGTAGCCATTTGTATGGTTTTCGTATTCTTGGCACATGCATCTAACATTTCGCAAGTAACGGTGAAGTAATGTAAACTAAGGGGCTTTTGTGCATGGAGTAGTCTAGCTTTTATGTTTCAGAAAATAATGTCACGACATTATTAGTTCAGAAAAAAAGGAACTGTCTTGTATTCAGTTGTTTTGCAAGTTGTGTTTAGCTATTTTTATAAGTGTAGCTACTTTTTATAGATTGTGAAACTAACATGACCTGTAATCGAATTGTGTACGTCAAGCATTATCGCGTGGTTGACACCTGTCAAAAGATAATTCTTTCCTTTGTTCATTTTTTTCATAATTTTCTAAACCAGTTCGTGTTGGCTAGTTTCAATTTTGTTTTGAAAGCCTCATTTTGAGGTTAAACTTTCTTTTCTTCGAGTGGGCTAAGCCTGCTTGCAATTAATCTTAGATCTATGGAATTTTTATCTGAGCTCGTTATCCTGTTTCAATATTTGTTTTTGAATGTACAATGTAGGCTATACATTCATTCAGTACATGCTACAAAAGACAGCAAAATTAAAAAGAGTAGCTACCGGAAAGGTTTACTCAGAGAAATCAACAATGTGTAGCCTATGCTTCTACATATCTCTGGATTTACTATACACACCCTCAACTAATCAACTATAGAAATCCTTCTATGGTCTTGAAAAAATATTAATTTCAAACGTACTTCGACTTTAAACTAAAACTTTTCACTCAAACTTCTAAATAAAAACAGCTTTAATTTGATGATAGTGCGCAAATAGGCCAACATGGTGTGGCCTACGTCTGGATCAAAAAATCATTGAAGGGCCTAAAAGTGCACAAAAAGCGATCAAAACAAGATCGAATTTGAAAATTTTTCTGGGAAGCCAGCCTTCCAGACCCCCTGCTGAACTAGTTTCCTTTCCGATAGGGGCGTTGACAGGGGGGTCTAGGTGGTACTTTTGGACCCGGGCTCAGAATATTTAAGGGGCCCGGGTTTAAAAAATTCCCCGCGACTTCAAGCATTATCAAGATCTTAATATAACCAGATGTAAAGGAATTGCCATCAGAGGTTAAAACAGCTATTTCAGCAGTCAGATGATAAAGTACCGGGCCCACTTCAGCTTTCTGGTGGTAAAATAGCCACTTCTGCCACCAAACAATAAAATAAGAATTTAGTCTAATAAAGTGATTTCCCCAACCACGAATATACCCGAAACACAAATTTCAAAATATACAGGTTAATATTTGTTTAAACTCAAAAGCTGAAATGGCACAGATAAGAAGATTACGGTACTATCTCTATTTCTGCACTAAAAATTAGACCAAAACCGCTTTTCAGATTGCAGCTATCAGCAAATGTTTGACCTAGGCCCAAACACCTTTCCAAAATCAAATTGAAAACTTTCTGACTGTCTGCAGTGTTGTAAATTCTCTTCTGGTGAGCTTAGAAGAACCAGTGAAACATCAATGGAATCGGGAAGTAATACTCTAGCGCAAGGGTCACCAACCTTTTTTGCATGCGGGCCACTTTGGCACTAAGGAGAGCTGTGGCGGGCCGCACTAATAAAATGTTAGGTAGGTTGACTCTTATGCTAGAAAAGAACGCATTTCGTACCCAGTATCCAGCGTTACATGTTGTTCATATTTATGTTAGAATACCGCAACAAAATTAATCGAACAACGCTACTGCCAGGCCAAGCTCCTTTTACAACACTTTTGATTTTTTTAACAATGCCTAATAAACGAGGCCACTTGTTTTGTGCACTTATAGCGAGGCGAGCGGTTTCATCAGAATATTCATCGCCAAGCAAGAGTGGTGTTGTTACTTCGCTTCGCAAAAGATATCTTGCAATTAACAGCTTCAGTAAACAAGGAAATGTTTGACACATCGCAAAACAGGCAACAATAGTAACCTGCAAACACATCAGCGAAAAATAGGCTCCAATAACAGGGAAAAAAAACAGGCACCATGAAACAAACGCTTGTGGAAATTACCGAAAAATCGTAATTCTATTGTAATTCATGAACAGTCTTCCCTCTAAAAAAGCAATGAGTTGGTTTTTCATCCTTTTTGTGAGAGTCTATAAAACCGTCTTTCTTTTATTATTGACAACCCTTACTTGCGGTGCTTATCAGCATGGCAAGAATTGTTTATTAACAAAATTTTGCAGTACTTGCTTCGGCAGAACATATACTAAAATTGGAACAATACAGAGAAGATTAGCATGGCCCGGCGCAAGAATAACACGCAAAATCGTGAAGCGTTCCATATTTCTTAAAAAAAAAAACGTTTTGCAGTACTAAGCTAAATATTTTCAATTTTTCATAATAGAATCAGAAAAAGTCTCTAAATTTATATATAATATTTTTCCAATTTATTATAAATTGAGTTGGCACACCGACCTACTTTGCCAACAAAAACTTTCATAAAGGGAATACTGCTCGTGAAACACAATAACGGTAAAACGCACTAGTGTTTACATGACATTTGCAAACTTATAATAAGCAACCCTATACTCACAGACAATTTCGAAATTCGAAAACAGACGTTTTAATCAACCAGTGAGACAGTGTGGCTGGACATCGCATTGCAATAACTTTAAGCAACCCCCACCTAGAACTATAATCTGATTGGTCGGTCGGTGGAATGGTATGCAAAGCGAAAATATGCTTCCTGGAAAGTATTTTTTGCCTTCATGCTCTTTAACTCTTCAAGAAAAGTATTTTTGGTTATACTTGTACGCTGATACCTTCCGCGGGCCGCAGTGATACAGCGTGGCGGGCCGCCATTTGGTGACCCCTGCTCTAGCGCCATGTGACAAAGAAAAGTTCAAAAAAGCAATCGCTAGATAAAGATAGTAGGCTAAGTTTGCGGTTCAAGAAATTTTAACATTGCGCAAGATTTGTTAAATTACCATGCTTAAACGACACCAATAAAAGTTTGTACACAACCTTTATATTCATAACTTTGTCAATGAAGGGGGCCCGAAAATAAATTGGTACCGGGCCCGAGAAATCCTGTCAACGGTTCTGTTTCCGACCTCGACTTTTACATTGTTTTTAAACCATTATAAAAATTAGACCTATATAATGGTCTAATTTTAATGCCGGTTCGCGAAACTATTTTCATTTTAAAACCAGTTCGTGATGGAAAAAAGTTGAGAACCGCTGCCTTAGCCTACTTAAGTTACTATGCAAAGATGTACAAGCAACAACTACGCAGTAAAAAGAAAGGGGAGTTTTTATGAAAATTACTTGAATCTGAGCTTAGCAGAGAAAACAAGACACGCCATCCAAGATTTGTGTATGAAACTTTTTGTTTGAGAAGATGCTGATAAGAAATTAGCACCAAACAAAACAACTAAATGCAGAATATAGCCTACCAATCTAATAAAACAAGGGTAACATTTTGCAACTGTTTAAAATCTGTAGAGAACAGCCTGCCAACCTGTGAGCAAAACTTGGTGAAAAAGTAGGCTACAATTGAAAAAATCAATACTCACAGCTTAAAAGGTCAATTAACCCATCCGGTAAATCTCCGTTTTCTATTCTTAAAATATTTTTATATAGTATAAAAGTCATAAAGTTTCAGGTTATCCGCATCAAAGAATTTTCTTGAAAATTAAAGTTAAATAGCTAAAGGCCATTGACCGCATGGTTGTTCTAGAAAAAAATATCCAAATTTTTAAACAAAAAATATCCGTTGTTTACCTTTTCATTTACTGTATTTTTAAGAAAACCTAGAAACGTATCAATCAAGATACAGGTACTTATTCATATTTAGGCATAGACTATGTGGGATGCTTAAAACAAAAATATATACTTTTTTTCTGTATAGACACCACAATTTTTTTAGCTATGTGGCTGGCTGCCTTACTTTCTTAATTTTGTTTTTATTAGCACATCAAAAAAAAGAAATTCTCAAAACCTTATAAGATCTAATCATAACCGTTGCTTCTTTACCTAGAGTCCTCAGGCTATTGCTTTCAGGCCAAGCACATGCTATCTATTCTATTCTTGGTTTCATACACCACTTCGCAATTTCAATTTTTAAAACTTTGCACTTCCCGTAAACGGTTTTGAACTGGTCTTACCATAGCATCAACTAATTTTTAAAGATCATTATAATGAAAGAAACCTTTTATCTACAAAACACTGTTATAATCGATATAAATTTTGTGAAATTATTAATCTAATACTGAGAGATCATATCTCAAAAATGCATGAATTGTGTCTCTGAAAAGTTGAGACAAGCGAACAGCTATTGCATTAATCCAGGGATTTCTAGCATAGTATAAAGAGTTGATGAAAGCCATTATTTGATGATTCAAAAATTGAAATCCAATTAACTAGTCGAACCATGAGTCGAACTATTCACTTTAAATTTAACAATACCAGCAACTAAGCAAGCTTATTGTTTAATTTTGTTTACAGCAACGTATACACAACCAACAACAATTTCTCCCAACAAAACAGCAACGTACGTTGCTGTCACTTACCAACCACCAGTTGCGCCTACAAAACAGGAAGATTTTCTTGTCGTCATAGCTGGTTCCGCAGCAGGATTTCTTGTGATAATTTCCATTGTCACATGTTTCATGTGCAAGAGAAAGGCTGTCAAAAAATTCATCAAATCTACTAAAGAAGTTCCGGAAATTTTGGTAAAAGTTTGGTTAAATTTTTATAGACTTGAAAAATATAATTGCAAGCTACACTTTTGTCTTCGTTTTCAAACTCGTTTTATCTGATCTTGTTGTGTAAGAAAACTTGCCTTGCAATTTCATAAAGTCGTTGGTCAGCTGCTGACAAAAGCTAGATTAGCTTCAAATATCCCATCAAATGATGTGACACAAACCTAAGTGACATACAGGGCCGGATTTATCAGTAAGCAGAGTAGGCAGTTGCCTAGGGCAGCAAATTATTGGGGACGACAAAATATACCAATATATTAGCCTACATTGATAATACTGTAGGCTACGTGAATATAATAATTCACAACAGATATATTCAGATATATAGCAATTAATAAATATGTTATCACATCACACACATTTATAAACAATGCGACAAGTCATGTATGGCAAGTCATCGCCCCTAGAGTACTTCACGCTTGATTCGTTTTCAACAATATGTGCTGCTTATAGCGCTTCTTTTAGTTATCTGTCTCGCTTAGTATGGAGAACTAGGTTTTGTCTGTGTAATTTTTATTAATCTTTGTTCGGTTTGTTTCACCGTTAGTAAATTTAAAGAAGCCTAGAAAAAATGTTTTTAGTCAATGTTAGGTTGATGCAGGGATTCCTGGGTTGATGAAAAAGTTGCAGGCTATTTTGTGTACTTGCCTTGATGCTTAAAGTATGTAAACAAGCCAAAAAGTAAGAGTAGGGCCTAGTTTACGAAAGAACTTTAGTTTCATGAAGTTTTATAAAAATGGCGGCATTGAGGACAAATGAGGACAAGTGCCTGTGTTGTATCGAAAAATCGAAAATCACCATCGAAAAAAATTTTTTTGGGGGGGGCAGCACTTTTCTTATCTACCTAGGGCAGCACTGAGCGGCTGTATCTTTGGCAGGACACTTAAAGGCATGCCTGAAGGTGGACATGAAGATTGGCTTCCTTGCTTTCCCGTCCACTTAATCTAAATCTTCAACCACCAGGTGTAAGCCTGGATACGACAAAAAAAGGCTAAATCCGGCCTTGGTGACATATTCATTATTTTCTTACCTACACAATATTTGTCATCACATCATTAATAAGCTGCTCGAAGTTGCATTAGTTTTAATAGATTTTTTTTAAACAGAACGTCGTTATGAACCAGAATCCAAACACCACCTTTGATTACAATGAGAATAAACAACAGGAAAAAGTTACTTCGTTCGATGAAGTAGAACGGTTAAGAGTAGGTGAGGAGCAATAGAGCTGTTTACTGAAAATGTTTTTGTGTTTATATTTACCTCAGCAAACTTGGTCACTCTATTTGACGACTTTTTAATGTATAAAAATTTAAAATTTAATGGTCTGCGTCGTCCTTTTGAGTGACTTAAGGATTGCCCTATTTAAAACTTCTTAACTTAAAAAATTTGATCTCCCATTTCTGTTCCAATGTATTTATTGAAATCTATTTTGAAACTTCACTGTATGAGCAAACGTAAATTCAATTTTGCTTATCATTCTTGATTGTGGCTTGCAACGTCGTACAGTAGCCTAAGCTATTGCTGTTACGGTACATTCTTGTTTATAATATATTTTTATCTCTTTGCAGTTGCTAAACTCCAGGATGATAATCCATACAAAGAAATTATTTTCCAAAACCACAGCGTCAGTAGAATGAAACAATTATCGTCTGAGCAACTTTTTACTTTGGAAAAAACTGTAAATGGCACCAAAGGAACTTCTGAAGATTCTGGGATAAGCAGTGGTATCAGCAGTGGGGATTTTCCTCTTTCTGAGGACGATAGTGACTTCATAGACAGAGACATTTATAATCAAGTATTTGAAGATGACCATTCTGTTAGTAATGGAGGTGATGACAGTGGTCTTTCATCCTCCATCATAGAAGATAACACTGAGAAAAATACGTCAGAATGTGAATCTCTTTCAGGAATTAAAGTAATCGAAAATCAAACTAGGCCTACTTATGAAATCAAAGACATTGTTATTCAAAACAAATTATCCAATGGCGAGAACGAGATTTCTGGGGATAACTTGCAAAAGCGCGAACATGAAAGCTTGCAAGAAACTGTTAAGCTTGACGAAAATAAAAAAACACCGACCTCAATTTCTTCAAAATTTCAACACAAAGATTTAAAACTGTTGCAAACTAAAACATTACGAGCAGGAGTGTACTCCAGTGCACTTGAATTTTACAACCCAAACAATGGGGACAACTCGCCCCAGCATGTTGTTCAGTGTCAACAACATGATCCAACTAACAGTTTACCACCAGTCTCCTGCATTGTGCAGGAATTTTCCTGTACAGTTCATTTCAATGGAGACAATGTGAAATTTTTGAACGAAAAAAACAGGCAACTAGACTGCAACGTTAACAGTTTGCAGTCTTCATGCCTCAGTGCAACTGATGGCTATAGCTCAAAGGAAGCGTTTATGCTCCCCTTGGAAAACGTTTGCTAAAAACAATTTTTCACACTGGCCTAGCCTTCTGTATTTTCAAAGTGCAATTAAATTTTTTATGTTGTCTTATAAACTTGTTAGACCAAGTATAAAAGTTTACAACTAGCAGTACGGTATACCATCAAATCTAATCGTCTTTGTTCACCTTGCCATTGAGCAGCGACTCTAGCGTATCAAGCTCACCTGTGCAATTTAAGTTAGCGTTGCGTTCACCTCAAGGGGCGCATACGGCTCCCGGATCAAGAGGAGCATTAATTTTCGGTCTTTCCAGCGATTTTTGAATATTTGAAAAGAAAAAAGATATAAATACTGTATTGTTACAAACGCACTATCTTTATTTGTTTTTATCATAAAGTTTTGTTTGTCTGCAATCATTTGTTTTAGCTTATTATTAAATGGACAAAACAAAAAACTTTATGCTACTTTTTAAGAATTTATAAGAACATAAAATTGTCAATAGTGGGTACAATAGGATTTTTGCAATATTACATGTTTGTGAAATAGCAAAAATGTTGAATACTGACAGCCAATAGCATTGATAAGGGTGGTTCAGAGTATACCGTGTTGACCCAGAATCATTTTAAGGGTCTGGAATGTTTGTAGAGGGCCTTGCAATCAAGAAAATGTCGTAACGCCGCATTTTTGAAAATAATTTGTTATTTTGAAGTAGCCTAGTGCTTTCTCACATCGACATAGTGTCTTTGCTTTTAAAGCCAACCTTTCGTTGCTCCTCTTTTTTTTATTTTTACTTTGTTGAAAATAGTAATGGTTGAAATTTTTAGTAAGTTACTGTTTTCATTGGCACAATTACAGTTTTAAAATGGCCCTGTTGACTAGTCAGAAGGAATAGAAAGAAGATGTCAGAAGGAAGTCACTGCTTGATAAACAGAAAAACTGTAAATATACCAGCCTATAATAGTCATGCTTTTAAAGTTAAAGATTAAGACTTAGGCTAACATTTTCCGCTGTTGTTACGTCGCTCGAATAAATCTTTGAAATATTGCTTGATATAACATGGGGCGTGAATGATATTTTTTCTTATCAATAGAGTTTGTTTAAAGTTTAAAGAGTTTGTTTAAAGTTTAAAGAGTTTAAAGAGTTTAAAGTTTAAAGAGTAGCCTACTATATAAACTCAGACGTGCCTACCTCTGCTATCAGTTGCAAGAGTTGAAGGGACACAAATTACACAAGCAGTTATTGCATAGCGTAGGACTGTTGGTAGTCTCTTTTCGGTCAAGAAAATGTTTTATCTACGATAGCTTAAATACGCAACGTGGGTTTAAAAATTCACAAAGGATTGTTTTAAAGCTTAAGTGTTAATGAGGCTTCATACCAAGTAGGCTACTGTAAAAATAAAATTCAACCAGAAATGCGACTTAAGTAAATCTCATTGATGTTGTAGTTGCAGACTACTGTAGCCTTTATGCTGTTGTTTTTGGTTCTGTGCAAACACGACCAACCTTGAGTGGTGGGCTGCTAAATTCTTTAATTAGTAATTATCTTATTTTTTGCTTGTAAGAGCAGTGGCCTGTCTTTTTAAAGCAACCCCCAAGTTTAAAGGGCGGGGAAACCCAAATTAACTTTTTGCGAGTTTTTTGTTTCAGCGTGATGTCATTGTGTACAACATGCGTTTTAGCAAAAAAAAAATCCAAATTTTGCTGCCCTCGTCTCGCTAAGGCCACTTTTGTTTGATACCCGTTTGCGAGGTCTCGCGCGCATCAAGCTGTGATTCTGTTCGCTGTGACGTCACAAGGTACATATAGTTGTAGTCAAAAGTTTAAGACCAGACTTGATTTATGACGATTTTTGCATTACTTCAAAATACTGCATCATATATTGTTTCAGTTGCATCATCTTTATGCATCATCTTATATCTGATGCAGTATTTTGAAGTAATGCAAAAATTGTCATAAATCAAGTCTGGTCTTAAACTTTTGGCTACAATTATATGTACCTTGTGACGTCACAGCGAACAGAATCACAGCTTGATGCGCAACGAGACATCGCAAACGGGTATCAAACAAAAGCGGCCTTAGCGAGACGAGGGCAACAAAATTTGGATTTTTTTATTGCTAAAGCGCATGTTGTACACAATGACATCACGCTGAAACAAAAAACTCGCAAAGTTAATTTGGGTTTCCCCGCCCTTTAATACCAATATTCGAGTCCAAGCCAGACCACAGCTGTTATCTGGAAAAAGCGTAGTGAAGATTTTTCTCAAAGCAAATAATGAAGATTTATTTGCGATAATTGGAACATAAGCTACTTTTGAAACTTGTCAAACAAAATTTGTCAAAAAAAAAACGAATTTGTCAAGTAACCAAAAAATAGTAGAAACATAAATGTCGAAGTGAAAGTTGATGTTTAGTCATTTAAGCTTCTTCATCTTTAATTCATTTTCCTCTTCCGCTGTGGCATCCTGGTACTGCTGATACTCACTGATTAAGTCGTTCATGTTGCTCTCCGCTTCAGTAAACTCCATCTCGTCCATGCTTTCGCCGGTATACCAATGCAAGAAAGCCTTACGTCGGAACATGGCTGTAAATTGCTCAGAGATTCGTTTGAATAATTCCTGTGATAAAAATGGAGCAGCCAATCAAATGTTAAGCTTGTAATTTGATGGATTCTTAAGAAAGTGCAAACAAGTCATGCAAAATGCTGACCAATGAAAACACAATAGGGAATAGTTTGATCAGGTCAAGAGGTGACAATACAGAACAAAGGAACAAAACGTAAAATTGATCACCTCCTATGGAAAAAACAGGAGAGCAAAACTGTTCTGTCCTACCTGAATGGCTGTGCTGCTGCCAACGAATCTAGCAGACATTTTAAGGCCACGCGATGGCATATCACAGACAGTCGTCTTAACGTCATTAGGATCCATTCAACAAAGTAAGAGCTGTTTTTGTTCTGGGCGTTCATCATTTGTTCGTCAACCTCCTTAATGGACATGCGGCCACGGAACATGGCAGCAACGGTCAGGTACCGTCCATGTCGTGGATCACAGGCCGCCATCATGTTCTTTGAATCAAACATTTGCTGGGTGAGCTCTGGTACGGTCAACGCGCTGTATTGCTGGCTGCCTCGACTGGTCAATGGAGCAAATCCAGGCATGAAGAAGTGAAGTCGGGAAAATGGAACCATGTTGACGGCTAATATACGAAGATCTGCGTTCAACTGACCTAGAATGCAAAATTAAAGTCTTACTTTCAAATATAACGAAAACGTGCGCAGACCAAAACGCTGACGAAAACAAAACTCAAACTCACCTGGGAACCTGAGGCAGGTGGTGACTCCTGACAGTGGCCGAAACAAGATGATTAAGATCACCGTATGTTGGCGTTGTTAGTTTAATTCGGAAGCAAACGTCGTACAGAGCTTCGTTGTCGATGCAGAAAGTCTCATCGGTGTTCTTAACAAGCTGATGCACTGAGAGAGTCGCATTGTAAGGCTCCACAACGGTATCAGAGACCTTTGGAGATGGGACTACGCTGAAGGTGTTCATTATCCTGCACAAATATTCACTTAATCAGTGCTAAAACTTATTATAGGAAAATTTTGAAAAACAGCAACAAAATCAATACAGACTTGAGTGCGTCCTCAATGTGATAACATGGGCAGTGTGTAGTAGAAAATCGTATTCAAAAACAGGCCAGTAGTAGGCTACTGTAGAGGATGCCTACCTGTCAGGATATTCTTCCCGAATCTTGCTGATAAGGAGAGTGCCCATTCCGGACCCAGTACCACCGCCGAGGGAGTGTGTCAACTGAAATCCCTGGAGACAGTCACAACTTTCAGCTTCCTTGCGGGCTACATCGAGAACCGAATCCACAAGCTCAGCTCCTTCTGTGCAATGACCTTTGGCCCAGTTGTTACCAGCTCCACTTTGACCAAATACAAAATTATCTGGTCGGAAAATCTGACCGAACGGGCCGGAGCGTACAGTGTCCATGGTTCCAGGCTCGAGGTCAACAAGGATGGCACGAGGAACGTATTTACCACCTAAACATGCGAAAGAACTTAAATACAACGTCAGAATTAACAACAAAATGTTAAATAATGAAAAGGTCTCAATGTAACGTTGGTAACAGACAACTATATTTCACCACTGGCTTCATGATAGTAGACGTCGATTCTTTTAAGCTGGAGGTCTGTATCACCATGGTAGCTTCCGGTTTGGTCGGTTCTGTGTTCATCAGAAATTACATCCCAGAACTGTGCAGAACAAACAGATACATCTATTAATCTAAATAGGCACAGAAAATGACATGATCTTGAGGTTTCTCAATGTAGTGTTGGATAAGCCCAGATTCAAGAAAACATGCACACGAAATAATAAAGATGCCATTAATGTGAGATTGCATATATTCTGATAATTAAACATTTGCTCATTAAGAGCTGTAAAGCAACTTGCAATTTCTGTGTCTTGTCTGATGTCAATTAAGTTCTGTTATTTAGATTCAAAATTACCGTTTTTAATAATTAACCTATTCTAAAATTTAATTTCTATCTCTTGCTTTTACTGTATATCTTCAGAAAGTTCCATGTTTCATGAGAAAATGAGGTTCTCATTATAGGCTACTAGGCCATCGGCACTAATTGGTAAGGAAGCCAGTTTTTCTTTTCTCGACCGCCTTTCCTTCAGCAACTACGCCTAACCAATTTACTACACCCTGAGTAAAAGTGAGCAGTGTTTTTCAACAAACAGCTGAAACCGGGAACCAGCAATGCATGATTGGAAAGTAAGCGCCTTATCCGTTGCGCCATCCCACCGCTATGGTACTTTAATGAGTACTAAAAACCTCAGAAAGTAGTGCGAGTTCTTTAGAAAGCCGTTATTAATACATTTCACATTGAGTTGAGTTTTCAAAGTTTTTCTTACCTTGGCTCCAATTTGATTTCCGCACTGGCCAGCTTGCAAATGAACTATTTCCCGCATTTCAAAACTTGTTGGAACATACAACAATCGTGACAACTTCTCAGCTTGCTTTCAAAATTTAGAGAGAATTGTGCACGTTTTGAAGCTGCACTGCTGCAATCAACTGTCTTGCTACTTTTATCGCTTTTTTCTGAATTGACATTCCAAAAAAGCAAGCAGTTGCTTTTTTCTTTTTATGGAATTTTATTCCAACGGCTTAATTACAATCAGCAAATCATGCCATTGCTTCAATGCAGGTGAACTACGCTAACAGCTGCTCTTGTGGCCGAGTGGTTAGCGCGTTGGGCTCGCAGTCGAGAGCCTGCATGTTCGACTCCAGCCAATCGAACTTGCTGTTGTTTCTCTGGGCAAGAAACTTAACGATAATTGCCACTACCTAGTGATCGATTTCGAACAATGGGTAGTACCAAATTTAAGTCGTAAGTAAAATAGACAACCGGAAAACAGACATTGCCGTCGGCTGCAGCGTGGGTCAGGTGTATGTCGGAAGGCGTAGCCTACACCGATGCATAGCGCTCAAGTCCGCTTTCCCGCAATGCAGGATAAAGATAAACAAACAAACAAACACCTTGTCAAGAAATTTACTGCTAGTAGATTTTGGAACCAGCTCAGTGGCCGAGTGGTTTCGCCTTCGGCTCTGGTGCTGGTAGATCTGAGATCGATTCCAGGTCGGGTCAAACCGAAAACTTTAAAAACGGTACCGATTGTGTTCTATCCTGCATAGCGCAGTGAGAATGAGTCGGGTAATAATGTGATAACATCGTAAACCTGATACAAATTAAAAATGAGCCCTGTCGCTAAAAGACCTTAGCTGTTGTAGAGCGACAATAAATAAAACCTTAACATTATTATTATTATTAGTAGATTTTGGATCGATTCCAGGTCGGATCAAACAGAAATACTTTAAAAACGTTATACTGATTGTGTTCTTTCTAGCATAACGCAGTGAGAATAAGTCGTGTAATAATGTGATGATATATTAAACCTGTAGATCTGCTATTATATGTATTAATAAATCTGCTACAGGCAGGGCCTCCGAGAGAAATCAGGATTGGTCGGGAGACAATACGTAAAATGGGCCCCAATTTTTTTTTTTAGCATAAATAAAAGCAACAAATTTGTATCATGCGTTACATCATGTGTTTTAGCTGAACTTGGCCTACTTTCCTCAGCATGAAATTAAATTCCTTGTAAGTTTAGATTTTAACAACGTATCAATAACTTATGAAAAAAAACTTATTTCAATATAAAAATCAACAAAAATCACTTGACTACACTTGCAGCAATATTGCTAAGGTTGTTCAGTATTTTGTCTAAAACAATTGTAGAGTCGTATCGTTTACCCATCTCATACGCGGTTCCTTTGGTACATTCGACCAGTGTTTAAAAATGTTGTCACATAAATACATATACCTACTGTCATATATCAACATCTACACAACCAGCTACAATAAGTTCGATTCGCATCATGATTGGAACGAATAGGCTACTAGCACGCAGACTTGCCAACGAGAGGAGACGGCATCACTGACCAACAAAGGCTCTTCCAAGATTCCACTCAACAAACAGGCAAAAGTGTATGGATCATCAGCAAACACGCCCGCACTGTCTAAACACTACATAGGCAGGGTAGGCTACTTTTAGCAGTCCTGGATGCCCACACTGCGAATCCATCATTCAGGACGTCGATTACCTAGTCAAGGATTGCCCAGTCACCAAAGTCAGTATCGGATATGGAGCAGTATGACATATCTTTGTTGTGTAACTTTTTATCAAAAGTACCAACTCATTCAAAATGTCTTTATTGTATCACAATAAAGATACAAATTTATTATATGTCTTTATTATTCCACATGCCGCAGCTGCACATCGGACATATCGGTACGATGAAATTTCCATAGATCTTTAAACGTATCGATGATATGTTTTAGTAGAATAAATTTTGTATGCATAATTGAGCTGGTGAAGTGGAGTTGTTGGAGCGTTTAGTCCCTAGAAAAATCAAATCTTTTTATTTTCGATTCATAGTTCCTATAGTAACAACTTAGGCTTGCGAATAGCCTGGTCTACTCTTTCTATCTTTGCTTAACTTTGATTACATTTTTATAAGTAGATTGTTGAGTGGTTAGTTTGGTTTTGAATCTTTATCCTTGGTCTGATAAAGGCCTGAATAGGTTATTCCTGGTAGTTTCGCACGCTTGTAGAAGCTTTTGACGCAGGGTCGGTTACCGAGATGACAGAGTAAAGTTTCCAATTAATTATTGAAGTGTAGTTGCTGGGGCATTATTCCATCCATTGGGTGCCGCTAAATTGAGAGCAGTCCTTAGAATGCGTTGCTCAAGCGCACACTCAGAGTGTCGGACTAGCGCCGCTTGATCTTGAAGCTTTTTCGTTCACGAAGTCACACGCGGCGCTAACCAACTGAGCTTTCCGGGCGAACATCTATCCATTGAACATCTAGCTATCCATTGAACAGTTATTTATCGCTGTATGAATAGGTTAGTCGAGTGAACTAAATATTGTTTAGAATTGTAATCCGATTGTAATCCACAAAATGCAGAGAAGCATGGATTTGAAACTGCTGGAGTAGGCTTCTTGAATGAGACCGCTTTATTTAGAAGTTCCTATCTAGCCTGGTTACACATAAAAATGACACAAGCTACAGTCGATTAATTACTCCAAAAATGGTATGACCCCGAAAGTCAAACCAGCGCCGCGTGATCTTGAGCCGGGCGCGTAACCACTGCGCTAACAGGAAAATGGGCCCCCTTAAACGTGAAAAAAACGAAAAACTACTCGTTTTTTCTTCACAATGTTATGCTAGGGGGGAAAGTTGCCCAACTTTCCCCCCCTTTCGGAGTCCCTGGCTCGAGGTAAAATGTGGTAGGCACTTTAACGTATTTTTCTGTGCCAAAGAAATAACGCAATCATGTGTGACTTTTGTGACATCACAGAATCACGTGACTTTTTAGTGCCAGATTGTGATTATGGTTAAGAAAGGTAGGACGATTTCATTTATGAACTGAACTGCAACAGTCATTAAGTCATTAAGAATAGTAGCCTAGTTACCACCAACCTTTGAACAAACGTATGAATGAAGCTTAATTCTTGACACGTTTAGCTGTAGGCTACATGAGGCCGACCACATGCTTTGATCCAACGTAAACAGTCTTCCAATCTTGTTTTTGGTTTAGGAAAGTAAATGAAAGTGATATCTTTGCATTTCTATGGAAATCTGCAGTGTTAGGCGCGATAGCTCATTTTTCAGTTAAGCGATAACGATAATCGATAAACGAGAAATGCCTAAAGCGATAACGATAAACGATAAATCAAAAAAAAGTTAAGCGATAACGATAAACGATAAAATTATCGCCGATAATGTCCGATAACGATAACTTTTTTTTCTTGATTAGCGCTGCCCCATCCCATGCAGCACGAACTGTTTTCATCAACATGACGAAAAATCGAACATAATATACTGTAAAGGGACAAAACTTTTTGTAAGTTATGCATGAATAGAATAGCAACAGCGGCAGTGGGTATAACGAATCTTCAACCTCTTGATCCAGAATCAAACCACTGAGGTAACCGCCGTGCTTATAATTATACTTTCAGATATACCAGTTGGATGCTTTTATCAATCGAGTTACATTGCCGCTTACGTGCAGTAGGCAAAATAATTAAATCAAATGAAAATACCATAAAAAATTCCAAACTTTGTATTTTGCTTTCTGCTTAAAGGGCTGTTTACAGCAAAGTCATCAATAATTGAAAAAATTCCAAAAAGCGCAAAATCAAACAAAATTTATATCGGAACAACTATATCCGATTTTTCAATGTTAAAATTAGCCATTTAATGCCAAAAACTCTCTGATAAACTCCCTGAATTTTCGATCCTCGGATTCCACTGAGTGAGTTCGCAGCGATTCCCCAGTTCTCTAGCTCAGTTTTAAACGATTTTTTATTGAAATTCACTAGGCTATTATTTGTTACGTTTTTGTCTCTGTGGCCTCTCCTTATGAACCGATTTCTTATTATGTTGATTATTATTTATTTAATAAAATTAGTTTGCGTTCTTCTGGTGACTATATGCTAGGTTATCTCGTGATGTTAAAGATGATAACTAGCTTTTGTATTTCCGACGTTTCGTCAGTCAGCACGACTGACTTTATCAAGGTGGCTAAAACAGGTTAACACAACCTGTTCAGCAACGATGGCACAACACAAAAACATACTGATAAAATGAGTAAAGTAAAGCAGCAAGAATCAGAATTAAAACACGCAACGATACCTAGAGGTTAAACTAAATGCAGTGAATGCCTAAAACCAGTAGGCTACTTTCCAACAGCGTAAATTTATCTATCTATTGGGCCACTGTCAAGAAACGTTGAAAAGACATCAGACAAGACAGAAAACAATGGGATTAGCAATAACAATGGTAGAGAAAACGCACTGAGAATGGAAAAGGTGAAGCTAAAGTTAAAGTAATTTTTTGTACACAGAGGGGAAATTCTGGCCATCTTTTTGGTTAAGAGCATGTTGTGCCTTCTGGTTTATGTACCATTTTTCTGTGAACAATCTTTTTGTATAATCCTTTTCAGTTTTAAGAATGGTGGCGTTGGTCCAAGTAATTTTATGGTCTGAATTTATAGAGTGTTTGCAAAGAGCGGAATGCTCTGGACGTTGAAATTTAATAGCTCTTTGGTGCTCGTTGATTCTAGATTTAAGATCACGTTTTGTCTGTCCAATGTAGATTAAATCACAGCCATGACACGGAACTTGGTAGATCAATCCAGAAACTTCACCTTCTTTCATGGGGTCTTTAGCGGAGGGAAGGTATTTACCTATTGTCAGATAGGGTTTCATCGCAACCTTGATTCCTATGCCATAGAGGATACGTTGAATTTTGTCGGTTACCCCCCTTATGTAAGGAAGACAAGTAAAAGATTTATAAGGAGGAAGTGAAGGTTTCGGTTTGGGTCGCTGTATGCAAGCAAGTTTTCGTGGAAATCCGTTGAGCATTAAAGTGTTGTGAATGTTTTTCTTGTGGTGTGAACGTTCAGAATCATCCGTTATGTGAGTGTCCAGTCTGTTGTACAATGTTTTGGCCACTGTGAGTTTTTGATGCTTGGGGTGATGTGTGAGTTGAACTGCAGGTATCTGTCTGTATGTGTTGGTTTTTTGTGTATGGTAGTGGTTAGTTTCTTATTGTTGCTATGGCGAACCACTTTAACATCCAAAAATGAAATTGTGCCAGTGACTTCATGTTCTATGGTAAATTGAATGGATGATGAAATGCTGTTAAGGTGCTTGTGAAAATCATTAACTGCAGTTTTTTTGATGATGCAAAACGTGTCGTCAACATATCTAATCCATAATTGTGGAGGAGTATGAAAAGTGCTGATGGCTTTGCGTTCAATGAATTCCATGAAAATGTTAGCAACAACTGGAGAGATGCAGGAGCCCATCGGCGTACCATAAATTTGGCGATACAACACATCTTTATAACAAAAAACAGTAGATTGAAAACACACTTTTAAAGCTTGAATCACATCATCTGCACATAATTTTGTACGATTTACAAGTGAATCGTCTGCCAATAACAGGTTGGATATTAGGTCCAAGGCTTCTGTCAGAGGGACAGAAGTAAAGAGGCTTACAACATCAAACGAAACGAGACAGTCTTCCTGGCTAACGTCAATATTTTTAATTGTTTTGACAAACTCCGTGGAATTTTTTATGCAATATTGATGATCGAAGAGTGGAGATAAAATATCAATTAAAAATTTTGATAATTCATAGGTAGGTGAGCCAATAAAGGAAACAATAGGGCGAAGAGGAATGTTAGGTTTGTGAATCTTAGGTAAACCATAAATTCTGGGAGTCACGCCTTTATCACATTTAAGACTGCGATAGGTAAGCATGGTGATTTTTCGTTCAGTGGCTAATCGCCAAACTAATTTCGTAACTGACTTGGCTATGTTCACAACCGGATTAGGTTTCACAGGTAAAATTTTGTAAGTGTTACAGTCATTTAATAGAGTCATTAATTTAAAGTCATAATTCTTACTGTCCATGACGACTGTTGTATTTCCCTTGTCTGCTTTCACAATCTTGATTGATTCATCGGATCGCAGGGCTTTCAACGCTTGCTGGTGTTGTGGAGTCAAGTTGGGTGGGGGAAGTTTAGCTGTTTTTAAAATATGAGTGATCTTGGATCTGACCATATCAGTAGCTGATGGGTCACTGATGCCTTTTAAACCTTTTTTCCGTTGCTGCCACAATGTCCAGTTTTGGGATGGATTTTGGAGACATAGCAAAATTTAGACCGTTTTGCAAAACTTGTGTTTCACTTACAGAGAGTGATTTTTGGCTAAGATTTTTAACCCACCTTTCTTTTAAATGTTCCGATTTTTTAGATGAGATTTTGCCTTTTCTAATTTTTTCCGGTTTTTGTTCGTGGGAACGCGTAGTGGTTTCTTCCGATGAAAAATTTACTTTAGTGGTGTAATGTAGAAGATCTTGGTAGTGGTCGAGATCCAAATTCTCTTTCAGTTCAAGATTCAGTAGTTCCAGATTAGACGACATCTTCTTGGTATTAAAGTGGCATTCAGTAATCCGTAGTTTTAAAAACTCAAAACCATGTTTTTCTGCAAGACGGAATCCTCGTGGACTGCGAATGGGTGGTGGAAACTGCAATGTTTTTGGCAGAATTCTTTCTCTCAAACAAGTATGGTTAAATTTCAAATGACGATACAGTTTGGTAATTTTCAAATTCTTCCTGACATACTTTCTACACTTCCTCAATAGCTTGCTAACATTTTCATGGAATTCATTGAACGCAAAGCCATCAGCACTTTTCATACTCCTCCACAATTATGGATTAGATATGTTGACGACACGTTTTGCATCATCAAAAAAACTGCAGTTAATGATTTTCACAAGCACCTTAACAGCATTTCATCATCCATTCAATTTATCATAGAACATGAAGTCACTGGCACAATTTCATTTTTGGATGTTAAAGTGGTTCGCCATAGCAACAATAAGAAACTAACCACTACCATACACAAAAAACCAACACATACAGACAGATACCTGCAGTTTAACTCACATCACCCCAAGCATCAAAAACTCACAGTGGCCAAAACATTGTACAACAGACTGGACACTCACATAACGGATGATTCTGAATGTTCACACCACAAGAAAAACATTCACAACACTTTAATGCTCAACGGATTTCCACGAAAACTTGCTTGCATACAGCGACCCAAACCGAAACCTTCACTTCCTCCTTATAAATCTTTTACTTGTCTTCCTTACATAAGGGGGGTAACCGACAAAATTCAACGTATCCTCTATGGCAGTGGTTCTTAACCTTTTTCCCCTTATTACCCATTTCTGTCCAGATCAAAGTCTCATTACCAAAATCTAATTTTATCTATCTTGCTATTTTGCCATGTTAAAAATATAGAAGAGCGTTATTCAATAAAAACAACATTTAACGCAAAGAATGACATCAATAGTGTCAGTGACACATTTGCTCTTGTTTTTGTGTACAGCCGATGCAATATTGGATGCGATTTTGGATACTGCACAACGCAAATCTGACTCCAGATCTAACAGCTTGTTTCCGGATTTTTATTTCAAAGCAACAACACTTCAAAATGATGATTCACAGAGATAAGTAGAAGGGAACATAGTCACCAATGTTAGTGGTTTTTGCGCAACTTTTAGATATAGCCTACTTTCCCTATCATTCCCCAAGATTTTCCCAAGCTTTTATCTTCAGAAGAAGCCTTGACAGATGACTCATGAATCATGTCTAAAAACCCTTCTTGGATATCTTCATCTTCTTCACTGGGAAAATTTTCTTAATAAAATAAAATATCACTGGTTGTTTTGAACGGACTCAAAACATCAAAAAAGGTGTAGGCTAAGTAATAAAGCAACTTACAGCTGTGACATTGTTTGTTACATCTATAATTCTAAATATTCTGGTTCAGCTGATTACCTACCTGCTATCCTGAAATTACCCACATGTGGGTAATTACCCATAGGTTAAGAACCACTGCTCTATGGCATAGGAATCAAGGTTGCGATGAAACCCTATCTGACAATAGGTAAATACCTTCCCTCCGCTAAAGACCCCATGAAAGAAGGTGAAGTTTCTGGATTGATCTACCAAGTTCCGTGTCATGGCTGTGATTTAATCTACATTGGACAGACAAAACGTGATCTTAAATCTAGAATCAACGAGCATCAAAGAGCTATTAAATTTCAACGTCCAGAGCATTCCGCTCTTTGCAAACACTCTATAAATTCAGACCATAAAATTACTTGGACCAACGCCACCATTCTTAAAACTGAAAAGGATTATACAAAAAGATTGTTCACAGAAAAATGGTACATAAACCAGAAGGCACAACATGCTCTTAACCAAAAAGATGGCCAGAATTTCCCCTCTGTGTACAAAAAATTACTTTAACTTTAGCTTCACCTTTTCCATTCTCAGTGCGTTTTCTCTACCATTGTTATTGCTAATCCCATTGTTTTCTGTCTTGTCTGATGTCTTTTCAACGTTTCTTGACAGTGGCCCAATAGATAGATAAATTTACGCTGTTGGAAAGTAGCCTACTGGTTTTAGGCATTCACTGCATTTAGTTTAACCTCTAGGTATCGTTGCGTGTTTTAATTCTGATTCTTGCTGCTTTACTTTACTCATTTTATCAGTATGTTTTTGTGTTGTGCCATCGTTGCTGAACAGGTTGTGTTAACCTGTTTTAGCCACCTTGATAAAGTCAGTCGTGCTGACTGACGAAACGTCGGAAATACAAAAGCTAGTTATCATCTTTAACATCACGAGATAACCTAGCATATAGTCACCAGAAGAACGCAAACTAATTTTATTACCAAATGCCTGGTGAACAGTCTCTCTCTGTTTTTATTATTTATTTGTTAACTCTGATTTGCAAAATTATTCAGCATTCATAAATATAATATAGTTGCCCCACGAAAACTTATGGCGTTTATAATGTGACCGGCTTTTTTATGACTTGTTCATTAGGTTAACATTTTGGTGCTCTCTCACTTTGGGCAGGTGCCCCCCTCTCCGCCTTCCCTACTTTTTTCGCTCTGGCGAGAGCACTGAACTATAGGCCTACTGCATTGTTCTTGCATCTTTTCTCGATGGTCATAGGCCTACATAGCCTATCTACTTCATACTTACTGCATGGCTAATTTTCTTTAACTTTAAACAGGAACAACTTTTAACTTGCTACGCCCCTAATCTAAGCCTATGCAATAAAATCCCACTCTCCAGAGTTTTCATCTTGAAAAGTGTGGTAAAATGCATGATGCTGCAATCAGAGTTCTCTTTCTGCTGCAATGCTTAGCCTACTTGAAAGCGGCCTCGTATTGCGACACTTTTACAAACCACTTGCAATTTCTTTCGCTTCGCTTCAAAGGAAGCTGTTCCGCCTGTGCGCTTACATTTTAATTGTAAAATTCACTCGCGATTGCCGATTGCAGCAAAACAACAAGAGACTTGTTGCATGCATTTTATTGCATTGCAATTTGCAACTCTAAAAATTATTGTGTTGTCAGGGCCGTCGCTGCAGGGGGGCGTGCCCACTCCCCTGACAACGACCTGTGCACACACATTTCAGGCACTGAAGAAGAACTGGTTTCAATTTTAGTTTCATTAACTATAGGTGGATAGAGAAAATATTAGGCTACTTTTCATGATCTTTCCACTTGTGCGTTGATCCGCAATAAAATTTATGGGCGATTATCGGCGATAATCAAATATTGCCTTTGGCGATGACGATAAACGATAACTGAAAAAATAATTGAGCGATAACGATAAGCGATAAAAGTTTATCGGCGATAATTATCGCGGTAAATTATCGCCGATAATGCCCATCACTGGATATCTGTCGTCAGAATTGCAAGTGCCATAACCACGTCGCTTATTTACCATCACGAAAACACCATAAACGTAACCGAAACTACACAAAATCAATGCTACTAGTTGGAAAGCTAAGAAAGCTTGCTCTCCTTTGCTCTGATTGACTAGGGCTAGGCGATGGATTGGTCTATTGAAGTTGGTAAAAGTACAAAAAAAAGTTCAGCGCTGGTTTAGCTCTCGCAGCAGAGCCATAGTGGCTCTGCACGCAGTGTGCGCTTGGGCAACGCATTTCAGTACAGGACTTTTTTGATAGTCCGTTACCTAATTTCAATATGTGTGTGTGTATTAGTTAATTGTTTTTGTGATGTTGTTGGGTTCAGTCGTGTTCTCATTGCTTCATGAATTGGCGCTCCAGTTGTTTCAGGAACGAGGAGACGACTGATTCTTAACTAATTCATCTACTTGTTTTAAAGTATCAGGTTTGGTGGCCGTGCTTAACTAGCCTATATATTTATCGATGCATATACCGTAATATTAGATCTTTTCATGCACGTCTTAAATGATTAAGGCTTTGCCACCTTTTCCTTTTGTTGGTTTTGTTACTGTATTTCTTTTTCACAATATCATTTCTTTTGCATTCTGACAAAGAAAAATAAATTGAATTGACTGCTCTCTGTTCAGGGGCACCTAGAGGATGGAATGATTCCCCGGCAACAGCACTTTAACTTTCGGAAAACTTCACTCTGCCAATATCGATAACTGGCCCTGCGTCAAGAGCGTCTACAATTATGCAAAACTACCAGGCATAACTTATCAAGGCTATGTCAGTCTAAAACTCTAAGGATAAAAATATTCGAAATCAAACCAAAGATAAAACTCTTACCGCAGTTAAACAATCAATCAATTTGGCAACACTGCAAAATATCAATCAGCCATGCAAAACCCACTTTCAAAACAATAAACAAACAGAAACAGTGCAGTGCTAGTTCAGACTTCTGAACGCTTTCAGCGCCATAAAGTGAGCTGTTACGATATTCCGATTCTAATCGAATAAATTTATTTGGTGTTTGTTTACTGTTTATATCCTAGTTCCCTTAGGAAATATTATTTTTTTCTGGTCACTGTATTAGGCTTATTGTGAAATTTTCTTATGAAAGGTGAAAAAGCACCACTGCATGCAACATCATTAGGCTATTATTATATCAAGGCTTTTGCTATCTTCATGGCTGCAAATGCTCTATACAAATTTTAATTAGTCGTCAAACCTTAATATTTTTAGTTACCACAGTTATTCCATTTTCAATATGTAATCACTAGCTTGTTCTTGTCATCAAAGTTATACCGGTAATTGAACTAGGCTACTATGAGTATTTAGTAAATTTGCTTATTGCACATACTGAATGCTGGTAAATGTAAGCTTCTATTTCAAGTGTACCTACTGCTGCTGCAATTTGAAATATACCTAACAGGCTATATGTAACAATCTTTCTCAATTTTTTTGTTCTTGTTCGGTCTTCTAAACTTGGTTGATTTCACAGAATAACGTTTCTTGTTCATCATTAATTAAACAATTGTTTTGTGGTTTGAATCAGTGTACTCATTTCACTAGCAATTTAAGCTAAACTATTGATTTTTGACCTGACCTGTGGAAATTTAATTGGGCAACGTGTAAGACGTTTCATACGGTATAGGTATAGCCTACGTTTGTATAAAATTGCATTTCAGTGTGAAATATAGTAAGATAGGCTATAGTAGGATAAGGTCGATGTGCGTATTTATGATCGTCGAGGTAATTGTGTCCATTTCACAAATTTGTAAATATTTTGCAATCGAATATAGGCCTAATTTAACAGAAATCAATTTAACAGTTTATATTGATCAATAATGTTACAGTATCACAAATTGTGTAGCCTAAGTTTATCTTTTTATACTAAACTAACTATGTGACATATATCTTGATTTTCAAATCATGTTTTTTAGAAAAACTTTGTTTTTTATGAAAAAAAGGCTTAATGGCAAGAAGAAGTGGTTTTATCAAGGTCTGCATGTTGTTGCTATCATCGCATTATTTACGGATTGTTTTATGAGGCAGATGACGCAGATTTATTCCATCAGAATGACAGTTTTGTTTGGATGCATTTTGGAAATAAAACAGCAATCACAAAATGCGCTATTGTAATTTTAATACACATAACAATACCACCAAATTAATACATGCTTAAAAGTATGAAAATATCTTTTTACTAAAAAAGAGTATTTGTTTAAGTTAACAAATTCGATTTTCAGAGGTCTTTGAAGAAAAAAATGGTTGCAAACATGCACATAATCGCTTACCGTACCATATAAGCTATTTCAATTATCAGTATATATATACCTTTAGGGTTCCTTGATAGAGTACTTATCAGCTGTTACCATGAAATTTACACCAGAGATATTTATGCCACTTTCATCAAAAATTGATTGGTGTGAACCAAATTATGCTGTTACCAGCAACATTGCAGAGTTCTGGAATACAGTAAGTAGTAACCTATCTTTTTCACCTCATTTTTTTTTTAAATCACTTTGTAATCATGTGAATGTAAAATAATCAAGTGCTAGTATAATGGCATACTGCACAGTGCATATGCACAATTTTTGCCAACTTAGTTTAAGAACAGCTTTAGTAATAACCAAGAAAAAGTACTGTTGGGACTTTTGATTTAATTCCATGTGGTTTCAGTGGTGCTACTACTTAGGCTATAGTTGGTAGACCAATAAATATACTTTGTCATTTATAGATCAGTAATCTCCCTTTTCTCATCATTCCTCCTATTGCTGTATTTTTGAATAAAGAATATTCTACGCACTTGTCACATACTCGCTTTGTGAATGTGGTTTGGGCACTCTTATTCATTACTGGTGAGTTACTGTTTGTAGAAAGTAGATGTGTAAGTTTCATGATATTTGAAGCTATTATAATACCGTATTTTAAACAATTTATGATACAATGATTGAAAAAATATATTTCTGATCAATTCACCTTGTACAAGTTCATTTTTTTGCAAAGCGTTTATCAAACCTTTTAATGGTTTAGTTCAGGCCTCGAAATTTGTACTTTTTTCCGGCGGTCAAGCATGTCCTACCGGACTGGCTCTTTCAGCGGACATTTTATATCTCAACCGGACATATTTTTTGCATGTAGATTTTGCACAAAATCACTACAGTATTGTGTAGTCGTGTTTGTAGATGAAGATTTTCTACAACAGAATGACTCTGCAATTGTTGATGGCTTAATTAACCGACCCTGAAGTATACTGGAGCAGATTGCTTGCAAATAAATCAGTGCGTTAATGACAGTCGTGCAATGACGCAATAAACACAATTGAAAACAACAATCCAAAATGCCTTATTGCCTTATTACAAAAGTAACTATGATCATGCATTCCGTGGTTTTCGCGTTTTGAACACCCTCCCTTCTGTGCAGAAATTCTATTTCTATCAGTATCAGCGTGAATAAGGTCGCCACATTCGCCTAAGCACGTGCAGAACCCAACTGAGACTTGCTTCTCTGTGACGTTTCTTTTTAACAAAGGATCAATATAACGCAACAATCCTCATTGTTAAAATCAGAATACATATCCTGCCGAAAAGTTCAGACAACTTTATTTCAAGGCAACATTGCAAGGCGTTGAAATGATGTAAAAATGGCTACTTTTGCCATCAGCTCGTTAACCACGCCACTCAAATGTGATTTTTAAAGCAATTGCCTGTACTAATATTGTTTCAGCTCCGTATTTGTTCACGTTAAACAAACAATTGTAACAATTCAAATTTAAAATATATTTTTGCTGCATTAACTCTATTTTTGTCAAGAATTTTGCGGCGGTCATTTATGACCGACCAATGAGTCGGCTTCAGCAGACATTCGAGGTCATTCCGGAGGTCATGACCGCCGGGTTTTTCGAGGCCTAGTTTAGTTAGTTCAATATTTAAGCTAAAAATGTGTTCATGTTTGCAAATAGAAAATTCAAACCATGCTCTTTTCAACCTCAGGGTATGTGGTTGAAAAACACTTTTTGGACAGTTTTCTATTCAGTGGCACTTGTGTATGTGGACAAATGGCATATTGTGCAAGAAAACTTTTGCAATAGGACGGATGACATATATATAATATATAAACCCTTCTGATTGTTGACAAAAAGACCGATGACGTTTGTATATATATAATATGTAAAACTTTTAGCAATTCTATATTTTAATATTGGCAACATTATTATGTTGCACACTGGGGAAACCACCGAACAAAACACCAATTCAGAAACAAAATTACAGTAAAAATGTTAATAGTAATGTAATGTAAATAGTCGTTATAATGTGTACAAGTAAGAGTAGCAACTAGGATTAAGTTTCTGAAAGTTTTTTTTTTTCAACCCTAAGATAGAAATGTAAGCTACTTACAAATTGCAACCAACTGTTTTTGCTTCAATGGTAAAATGCTTTCCCCTCTAGCGTTTATTCAATAAGATGAATTACATGCAGCACCACTTTAAAGGGGACCTGAAATGAAAAATGAAAATTTTTTTGTTGATTCTTTGGTGTTCAAATATTATATTTTTTGAAAAAAATTTTTGATAAACTTTTCTGTTTGGCACATATAACAAAAAGAAAATCAGCCACCGGATGGCGCTATGTGCCTTATGACGTAGTTGGTTGTTCACTCAGTTGGTAGCTTCATACAATAACACTGGAAGCGCTGCACAAGTCGTAATCTTTAAAGATGTCTTAATTCAAAAAAGGATTTTTGTTTGAACCAAAAAGACAGCGCCTTGACAGAGATGACTGTGATTCGGATTCGAGCTACAACAGTGCCAGCTCCGACAACAGTCGGATGGAGAATTTGAAATGGTGTAGGTGTGGAAATTGTGCCATCATTCCAACAATGATGGAAAATGAATGTTGCCAGAAGCCAGATAAAAATTTTAATTTTATAAATTTAGAAAAAGAGAAAAAAAGGCTAGTGAGTTTTTTTCTTTAAAAAAATTCTAAATTTATAAAAATTTATTAAAGTGTTGCAACCGTGCCATATTTTAAACTGATTGTCCTGCTTTGGTATCATGCACGCTATAACGTCCGCGTTTTGTTGCTTCTACCTTTTTCTAGACCTCGGCTATGTTTGTCATATACTGGTTTTTCGTTGTGATGGTCAGAAATAAAAACAAACTAAATACGGCCACAAAATTGCGCAGTCTAACAATTGAGTCACTTCGGGTTAGAATTTACTTTAAAAGAAAAACACCTCATGGTGGTATCGAACTCATATCCTTGGTAATATGAGCCAGACAAAGATCGCATGCGCCACTAATTCACTTAGCCAAAACAGTTGAATTTAGAAGTTATATATGCACTTTTTTTCATTTGTTTGTCTTTTACTTTGAAAAGAAGGTGGAAGAAAAATGTGCAGCAACAGCGCGCATGCGCAGTGAAAATGACGTACCGTAACTAAAGATTAAAAAAGACATGGAACGGTTATATCTACGGCACCGTAAGCATAGCCACTTCCGGCCAGAAAATGGTCGCTGCACAAAGTCATACGGCAGTGCTTGTTGACTGGTGGGTTTTTGAGTTTCATCGCAGAGTTCCATTTCTTAAGCTTGTCTTGATTATTCAGAGGTAAACGATGAAATTGTACACAGGGGTCCCACTCGAAATAAAATCATAAAAAATCATAAAATTTTGCTTGATTTGGAAAAAATCGTAAAATAGCATAAAATATAGACACAATCATAAAAAATCATAAAATTTAGTTGTAATGCAGAACTGAGCATGTAAAAATCAAAAAAATTAATATAGTGTAATGTGTAACAATTCCAACCATGATAACAGCATAATTATTTGTGTAACGATTGTGTTGAATGCATTGATTTAGGATAACATGTGGTTGCGTAATCAAGTCCAGTGTTGCCTGTGGAGCTGGAATGAGAAAAGGAGCGTAACTAGATACTTTCAGTGCATGTTTTAAACGTCATTAGACATAGACAAGTAGACACTGACAAGATTTCAAGACATTGCAGTTATTGTGGGAGAATGGTGAAAGGATAATTTGACAGCAATGTTTTCGGAAAAAGCGTAGGGCTAGGCAAGGAAACTATTGAGGCCATTTACAAGCAATGTGTTACTCAGGCGAAATTCATGGCCTTAAACCTTGAGTGGGACCTCTGACATTACTTCCTGTAGTTTTTGCCTTAGCAAAAAACTTCAAGTCAAACATTGCATCTACCCAAAGATACAAAAGGATTTAAGAAGCATTAAAGGATCCTTTGATTGAAGCTTATATTTCATTTATATCATTTACTTCTGGTGACTTTGAACGGTTTTTAGTCCTATTCCAATATAAAGAGCCACTGATTCACATTTTTTACTCAGCAATGTGCTATCTGATCACAGCTTTGCTTAGTAAATTTATCAAAAAAAAAACAATATATCATCCACGGAGTCAGAATATCTTGTGCTTGATGTCACAAACAAAGAACTTCAGAAGCCCTTGAACTTGATTGATGCTGGAACATGAGCAAAAATTTTACTCAGTGATATTGCAGTCCTTACTGAAGCCGACAAGAAAAAATTTAAATCAGACTGTCTAAACTTTTTTGTGGTTGCTACAAGTTACCTTTTACATCATTTGCCATTGCATTCATCTGTTCTTAAGCAGGCACAATTTTTGCACCCAGAAAAAATAAATGATGTTGGAACTACAACTTCTACTGTCAATCCATTGGACAGTCTCCAATTGCATTAAAAAGTGTCGTGCAAGTGCTTTTGCAATTGATGTATCTGTTTCAAGAGAAGAACTTTATGATAAGGCAAGACTGCAGTGGTTGCGGTATCAATCTAAGGATATTCTAGATGAGTTTTACAAAAAGACTGATCTTGAAAGTAACAAATACAGTATACACCAATTCCCAATCTTCTTACTGGACTCAAGCACAAATCAAATATGGTTTAACAGTAACACCCCTACCAAAAGTGTCTTCTTACAAGAGAATTTACTATTTTTAGACAAAAATTGGAGGCCTGTTTGATGATGCTGGGATAAAAAATATCCGCAACTATTTAGTCTGGCAAAATATTTTCTAACATTAAGTCACGGTAATGCCAGTCCTGAAAGAGGTTTCTCCATTAATACACATTTGATTGATTCACATAGAAGTTCTCTTAAAGGAATCACAATTGTTTTACTGAGGATGGTGAAAGATGAACTAAATCGGCCGTAGAAGGGGGTGACTTGGGACACGTGGGTGACTTGGGACAGAATTTACTACATCACTTTCAGCGCCGAACACTCAGTTCAACTTTTACGCAATGCTACAAAATTTATACCACATATGTATACATAGTTTCTGCTTAAGTGAGCTTAATATTCATGTAAAAACTAAGTTTTCCATGAATCTGTGCTAACTTTTCAATTTTTTTTATTTTTTCGCTTTTGAGAGTACCTGAAAAAAATTTATCAAGTTCGCCATATTGCCTTGCATGAACTTGGAAAAGTCTATATTGTTTTTGTAGACTGTATAGTTGTGAAACCATCACTGATATTCAAAATGTTTAGAAAATCTTTTTAAGGTGCAATTTTTACCCCCAAACTTCACCTACGTGATCATGGGGTGACTTGGGATAGCTACTCACTTTCACACTGATCACAGAATTAGTCTTAGGAGTAGCAACTCTGTTGAAATAGCATTATTGCCAAACTGAATATTAATTTCTTGAAACTCATAATTATAAATGGGAATGATTCGTGAATTCCTCATGTTAAAACTGGCTGACATCATTTGCAATTACTGCAGGTGTTCTCTTCTGATTCTAGTTGCTCGATTCCATAATTATTCTTATTTCCGTATTTTACAAGCAGGTTTATGAAGGAAATATTGTTCTTGAACTTAAAAAATGTGGGAGAGTATTGGAGTTGCATATTGAACTCATTGTACAATTGTGATATTTTTCGTTACAGTAACCTTGTAATGAATTTCAAATGCAAAAAATTGTTTTTTGTTTCATCTCTGTTGTCAATTATGATCTTTTTATGGGGTGTAGACTTGATGCAAATTAATATTTGGTGTTAGTGTGATTATGACTGATTTGTCAGAGTCTTGTTAACCTGGTTTTCCTAATCTGCAACTGCAGTGCAAAAACAAAAAAATAAGATATTTTGTGTCATATCATCCAGTTCTGTGTACAGTATGTGTGTGCTTAAAATTAAAGATCATTCTTTTCATCAGTTTTTTTTTGGTGTTAATGAAATTTTTTAAAAAGACATTACTGTCCCAAGCAACCCCATCTATGTAACTGTTCTAAATCTGTTGTTTTTAAATTCTTTCCTAAGTCACCCCCAACCGGGGTGACTTGGGACAGGCATGTTTTTTTAAAAAAAAGTCTTGGAATTGAAGAAAACATTTTTGATCCTTATTTCTTTGTACTCACTCCAGTCTGACTCATAGAATGACCTATGCTGGTGCAAAGCACAAAAAGACATTGCTTGGATATTTGCAATCAAAGTTTAAAACTGTCCCAAGTTACCCCCTTCTAAGAGTCAGAACATCTTTTGGTTGATGTCACAAACAAAGAACTTCAGAAGCCCTTGAACTTGATTGATGCTGGAGCATGAGCAAAAGTTTTACTCAGTGATGTTGCGGTCCTCACTGAAGTTGACAAGAAGAAATTTAAATCAGACTGTCTAAACTTTTTTGTGGTTGCTTCAAGTTACCCTTCACATCATTTGAGTAATGTTACTAAAAAGTTGGTTTATATGAGCCATGCAAGAAAGATCAAGCCACAACAAATACTGATTAACAGGTCTGTTCCAAAGGAATTATGATAAATTGGATTCCGCAGAACCTAGAAGTACTGGTTATTCCCAATGTCTTTGCAAGTCTGTTGTTGCGTTGATTTGATTTTTAAAGTGCAGCTTGCTCTAAACTGAGCTAAACAATTTAACCACATTTAAATAATGTAAAGTATAACAAGCTTACAGTAGGCTATATTATGTTTTCTACTTCACTCAAAAGCTGTACCGTAGCCTATGTTTGCTTTTACGTAATGACTTGCATTGATTGTTTTTCCGTAATCGCTTCTTATCCTTAAACTGTGAAATTAATACTTTAAAAAAATTAAATGTAACAAAACAATGAGCTCTGATGTAAAATCATAAAAAAATCATAAAATTTTAATGAAAAATCATAAAAAAATCATAAAATAACCAAAAAAATTCATAAAAAATCATAAAATTTTTGACTTTTTTGGCATAAAATCATAAAAAAATAGGAACATCTTGAGTGGGACCCCTGTGTACACCTTTCACGTTTCTTCCGTTACTACAATTGAGAGCCATACAAAAAACCATCTCAATGCGTAAAACTCAAGTATAAAATTGTTCTTTGTATATGTACCTAGCCCACTTGTTTATAGTTTATTTGTATGCAAATTAGTGGTTTTGAATTCTGCCTGAACAACCAACTACGTCATCAAAGACTTTGACCAATCAGAATCCTTTAAATCAGGGTTGTCCAAACTTTATGGGACGCGGGACGCATTCGGCAAGGAAATTAGATCGCGGGCCGCAGTTGACATTTTTCCTCTTATACACTGTCTCACCGTACCAGATGTAAAGTAAAACACGTACAATCGTACATGTGTAAATGAATCTTTATATTTATCATAAAAACATATTGGGGAATAGATTAAAGAAGCTAAGATGTGAATACTACGAATAAGAGAGTTTTGGAAATTTTAAGCAACGTCAGTAGACCAGGAAACCTTATAAATAACTGACAAGTATGAATAAGAATAAACCATAAATTTATTCGTAAAAAATATTTAAGGAAGTACGTAAAACGGTACAGTTTACTTAAATTTCGGTGAGATGGGTGTGCCTGCATTTTGGAAGCCAGCTCCTTTGTGTCAATGTCAACTGAGGTTGAGACCTGAGGTTGAGTCAACTGAGGTTGAGGTATGAGGTCCTGGTTAAAAGAATTTCTTTCCTGCTGCTTGCGTCACCTGCGCATCCCAAGAATCTGGAGAAGAGCCCTAGTGGTTGCAGTCCCAAAGCCGAAGAAGCCCCCAGGGGATCCGAAGAGCTACCGCCCCATCTCTCTGCTCTGTATCCCCTTCAAGATACTCGAAAGACTTATCTACGCCCGTGTCGAACCGATAATAGACCCTCAGCTCCCTCGGGAACAAGCCGGCTTTCGCCACGGAAGATCAACTGTAGACCAGGTCACCCTGATGACCCAAGACATCGAGGACAGCTTCTCGGCAAAAAAGAAGGCTGGCGCCGTGTTTGTCGATCTCACGGCTGCCTACGACACTGTATGGCACAGCGGCCTTACCTGCAAACTACTCCGTCTCCTTCCTGACAGGCACATGGTCCATATGATTATGGAACTTGTGCAAAACCGCAGCTTTACCCTTTCCACCGGTAGCGGCCGACGAAGTAGACTACGTCGACTCAGGAACGGCGTCCCACAGGGCTCTGTCCTGGCTCCCCTCCTCTTTAACACTTACATCTATGACCTGCCTGACACCATCTCCAGGAAGTATGCTTGTGCAGACGATCTGGCTCTCCTGCATCCAGCCGGAGATTGGCAGTCAATGGAGAGGAACCTAAGCCAGGACATGTCAACTATATCAACATATCTCCAGAAATGGAAGCTACAGCTCAGCAAGGCAAAGACAGTGTCGGCGGCCTTCCACCTAAACAACAGGGAGGCAAAACGTGAGATCAACATTACCACCGATGACGAACACCTCCCCTACTGCGCCGAACCCACCTACCTCGGCGTGGCCCTGGGCGGGTCGCTCGCGTGCCGGCGGCACCTGGAGTCACTGCGCAGGAAACTGTCTGCGCGCGTTGCGCTTTTGGGGCGGCTGGCGGGTTCCGGCTGGGGGCTGGTGCGGGGGCCCTTCGCGCAGCTACCTTGGCCCTTGTCCATTCTACCGCTGAGTACTGCGCACCAGTGTGGTGCCGCAGCTCTCACACCCGCCACATTGACGCCGCCATCAATGACGCACTACGCACTGTGACTGGATGCCTGCGTCCCACTCCAACGGACTGCCTTCCCGTCCTTGCAGGCATCCAACCTGCTGAGCTTCGCCGTAAAGGAGCCATGGTTTCCCTTGCTCGTCGCGCGCTGGACCCCGGCCGCCTCCCTTGGAGTGGGTGCGGCGCACTGGACGAGCTGCACATGGGGCATGGGGTGGCGGGGCGGCACCTCCCGGCTCCGTGGTTTCCTGCCCGGCGTCGGTCCCCGCCCTCCGGGGGTGTCCCTCGCGGGGCTTGCGTGGGTCCGGCTTGGCCGCCTGCGGGCCGGCGTCGGTCGCTTTCGTTCGGACATGTGCAAATGGGGCCTGGCTCCCTCACCGGGATGCGAGTGTGGCGCCACAGACCAGACAGTAGATCATGTCGTCCATGACTGCCCAATCCATCAACCACCACATGGAGCGCTTGGACTGAAGGCCCTGGATGACGAAACTGTCGAGTGGCTGATGACATCATGCCCAAACATATAGTCCAGAAGAACAGCTCATACGACGAAGAAGAACTGAGGTTAAGGCTAAACGAAGGCAGGCTTCGAGAGATGTTTGTTTAAGTAGATTCCTCTCTTTGGATTTAATCGACTTCATTGCGGAAAATGCTGCTTCACAAAGGTAGATACTGCCAAACATTGACAGCAAGTGCAATCCAAAACGGCGTAAATTAGGATAATGCTCTTCAGAAAGAAGAGGCCAAAATTGAGTGATTGGCAGTGTAGCTTTGCTTAATAAAAACTGGTCACTTTGCAAGTCACACAATTCAAGCTGCAAATCGTCATCGGCTTCTAATATAGTTATAGTCAGCGGAGCATTGAATACATTGAAGTTTTTTGGATTTAGCCATCAAAAGTGATACATCATAAGAAGCAATGGTTGTAGAAGACGAAGGCTTCACTAATTGAAACATGTTTTCTTGACGCTTACGCAGGTTTGATTTGAGATCATTGAGTAGGGCTCGCCGCGCCTCACCAGTGTATTTATCATAGCCAGTGACATGAAGAGTGCTGTAGTGTCGTTGTACATTGTACTCTTTCATAACAGATATCATTTCATTACAAATTAAACATAAAACTTATATGCGGATTTTTATAAATTTACCATTTTAAGGTTGTTTTTCTAGGGTCGGCTTATATGCGAGGATATACGGTAATTTTTAAAAGTTTTCTAGAAGAGGCGGCGGGCCGCATTGAAGGAGGTCGCGGGCCGCATGCGGCCCGCGGGCCAGGCTTTGGACAACCCTGCTTTAAATCAATATCCCTTTTATTAGATTTTTGAGCTAATGACAAACCCCAAAAAAATTTTATTGTTACAAATCGCTTTTTCTCATAAAGATCTATGAATACAAAAGCTATATATATTTTTGTTGCAGTGCACCTTTAACTTCAAGCAGAAAGTTTTTTAAAGTTCCAAACCCTTTACAAGCCTGTGCATTTGTGCTCCCACAGGGTTTTTTTCAATTTGAAGGTAGAAATACTCACAATCGCTTGCTTCTGCTCTGGTGAAATGTTATAGTAATATATTGTGTAGTTTTCAAATGCATCATATGTGTTCAGGTTTAGGATCGGTATATTTTCATTCCACTTTGAGTTTATTTGGTCAATTTTGTGATGAAGTTGGTATACTGTGGATTTGTTTAGCTGTAGTTGCTTTTTTTATGTTGGATAAACATATTCCAACATATTTTCAAATGCACCGGTAGGTTTATTTTCTATATATATCTGATAATTTGGTTGATAATTTAAAGCTTTATTACATTAATTGGGTTTCTTGTATTCTGGATAATTACAGAAATCTGATTTATCATGATAATTGTACATACTGCATAATTGGCTTATTTTAGGCTATTTTATATGCTATCTCTTTTATTAAATTAAATAAAACTAAAATCTATTACAGACTACTGTATTATAATTTGATTAGATTAAACAGAAGTATGTAAAGGTAAATTGTTGATAAAGTTTGTCACATTGTGAACTAATTTTTTAAATTGTAAAAAATTATGTGCCTTACATTTACTACACACAAATGTGCAAGCTTTGCACAGTCTCAGTCTGGCACTGTCTTTTGAAACTGTAAAGATGATATGAAGCAGCTATAAGTCACTGGCTAGATTTTCCACACTCTGCATACAATACTGGCTCTTTCTTAAAGAATATCCAAATTATCCATCCATACTTTTTCTGACTTTAAGTCTAGTTTGTGTTTTATTTTGTATGATCAGTTGATTTGAAAAAAAAAATGAAAAATCTGTTTCAATTCAATTTTTCTTTATCAAACTATATCATAACATGTAAACAGGCTTTTGAACTATGAAGTAGAATAATAGACATTTTGCTTTAGTTTTAATTCTTGTTATCGAACCTGACATGCTTGTCATATTATGTTGCCATTATTTTTAACCAATAAATCTTTTCATTGGCTACAGAGATCGGTTCCAGGTTATTGTTTTAGTTCTGACGTTTCTATTAACTTCTCTTGGATTCTTGAAGCCAGAAATAAACCATTTTTTCTTGTTTTTGTTTGTTCCTCCTTCCTTTGTCTTGATATGGAAGGAAGTACAAAGGTTTGAATGTTTATTGTCATCGAATTATTTTTTTTCTGGTTGTCTTCATGAAATATTTTGTAACTTTCAATGACAAATAAAATAAATAAAACTACTGCTAGTGCTATTCACAACTGCTGGTATGTCAAAAAACTGCCATTGCTCAAAATGCTTCTTATCAAATTAAAGAGTTTTTTTCACGTGTAACTCTTTAAACAATTTTGCTTGCTCATAAACAGAAGCTTGAAGTGATTGAGCTCAGTGGTATAAAGTGACTGCTTTTGAGTATATATTATGTAAACTATTGCAATCAAAAAGAGAAGATCCTTAAAGTGCATCAGTAGATTAATTCTAAACAAGCACTTGTGGCATTTTATATATCAGAATTTACATATCTTGATAATTATGCAAAATTAAGCATTATGTATGTTTTAGGTCACAATGTCCAGATTTTAAGAATTTGGGAAAAAACACCCTCATTGTGTCTTTTTTAGCCTTAACATTCTGGGTACTTGACAGATGTTTTTGTCCGTTTTGGATTTCTGTATACTTTCCATATCTTCATGGATTTTGGTGAGTGTCTGAGCATGTGTTCAAGGCAGCCTGCAGCAGCATTTATAAACATTTTCAGTTGTGTTTTGTAGACTACAGAATTATGATGTAAGAAGTAAAAACATAGTCCAGTAGAGCAAAGAATTGCTATAGACTGTAGTAGAAGACAATTTCACAAAACATCTAACCAGGATTGTAAAGTAAAAATCAAAAGAACTTGGCCTGTTCGGAGTTAATAAAAAACACGAATCTAGCTTGGTATAAAACTGGTACTCTTGTAATATCACTTTTTTTACAGTCTAACACAGTGTTTGTTGATAGGCATATCCTTGTAGCTTATGGAGGATATCAAGCATGCGTCTGCTTTGCTTACAGCTATGCAATGGAAAAAGCCCCGGAGAAGTATCCAAGTCTAAAATTTCGTGCATTTATGCCTTGTTGCCATGACTTTGGCTTGTGGTACATAGCTTTTGGTGACAACATAGTCTAAAAGATGTAGTATTTATGTTGCAGAACTGCTTTTTTTAAGTCAACAACGTAAATCTAAAAAGTTGTGAAAGCCCATACCGTATCGCATGTCCATGTCGATTTATACAGTACATACAATGTTCGGAATGGCCCGTTTCGGTGAGTCCGATTCGGTGAGTCCGATCCCTATTTGGTGATTTTTTTAATTTTTTTTTTAAACTATTGGGTACCGTAGCCTAATTATCATTGCCGTTTTAGGGTTAGGGGTTAGAGGTTAGGAACTCACCGAATACCGGTAGTAGCAGACCCTACAATGTTACACCTTTATCTTCGAAATCAAACCTATACCGTACGCACCTCCCGTATCGATATGCAACACCATCCATTTGATTCATACTCACCGAAACATGTATCATATCTGTGAAGCATACAACTTGTCTAGTGCAAGTGTGTTTGTGTTGTGTCAACATTTTTAATTGTTTCAGTTGCTGTTCGAGATTTTTGATAACCGGAAGTTGTTTTGTCTTGTTTCGGGCAGACTTTTTGTGTCTTGCAGTAGGAATTTAAGTTTTATATATCTTATTTTTGCTTGCACAATGCACAATCTATTATATTCACCAATAAAAATATGCTTTATGTTTCAGTTAAGATTACGGAACTTTAGGTGGTGATTTATAACAGTACTACTGTACTAATGCTTTCCTTTCTATGCGTTGGAAACATACATCACTGTCAGTACTTCACAGTTCACAATGCAGTTTCATTTAATTTAAGTACTTTATTTTTGTACGTTAGCAGTCGGCTGCGTAAACTCATCGATGTTGGCTTGAATTTATGTTTTTTTTTTGTGGTAACAAAACCTTCAACTGCTGTAGCTATGAGATGATAGAAGAGAAATGTTTTACCCAGTCATCAGAAATTATATTGTCTATTACGTTTGCACACAAACGTTTGGTTTATTTGGAAATAGTTACTCTCAAGCTTGAATAGTTTATATCCAGTAAAAATATGCTTAATTAACATTACTTTAATGTTGCCAAATGTATAATTGGAAATTTTATGAGCTGAGAAAGTGCTGCAGTTAGGCTGAAGAATACTACCAGCCAACGGAAGCGGAAACAAATTGATGAGAGTCTTGGAAACTACAGCGCCATGTGTTCTTCTTCCTGTTTGTGGGCATGTTCTTACTTTCTGAGCCCCGACGACCAAAGCAACTATTTTTCTCTGTCAACATTCTTTGTGCAGTCGATTGCCAATATGCTTTAAAATTAATAAATTACTCATTGTTTAGTTAGAGCAATGATATTCAACCGGCGGTCCGCGGAACACTAGTGTTTCTTCAAAGATCATCAGGTCTTTCGCAAAAAAATTATAATTTGACTAATGTTTGGCCGAAAATCACTATTCGCGTTTGTCTTTCTGCAATCCTGCCTGAATGTCAACTTCGTGCTCTTCCAGATACTGCATAGAGAAAAAGTGAATAAATTGTTGTTCATGTTATTGCATCATTACTAAATTTCGTTTTGCGTTTTGCAAAATTATTGAATACAAAAAGTGTTCCGTGGCTCAAAAAAGGTTGAAAAATGCTGATCTGCGACATTAAGTTTCAACCATTTCAATTTTTTTGTTAAAAAATTGTAAACGATCTTTCACTTACTTGATGATTTGAATGCAAATATTGTCGATAAGCCCTGGCATTTTAAGCCCTTTGTTTCGTCATTTAAGTGTTGCTTTACGGTAGTTATTGTTTTGTGTCAACAAGAGTTTTCTAACACAGTTTTGAACATGTTGTTCCGCAGTTATTTTTCTCCCACTATGTATTACAAGGTTTTTGTCAATTTGTTGCACACCGTTTTATCATTGATATTCCCGTATTTTGTACACATTACTGTGTTACGACTTGACTAATAACTATGGCAATCTCTCAATAGTTTGGCAAAGTTCCTGTTGTGATTGACGTTTTTTTTTGTTTTTTTTTAACATAAAAATTCATTGTGATTCCAAAATTTTCCATTTTTGTTTCATTGTTGTACATCTACTGTACACAACATCTTATTTTCAGCTTGTTTCATTCTTGATTTGCTGAATATATTCGTCAACTCAAGCACTTCGAACCTATCCAAGTGAAATGGTTTCAAATTCTGTTACTGTTATTGCAATGACATGTCCAAGTGGATAAGGCGCTTGTCTTCCAATCTTACAAACCCTACACTCGTGTACGTGGTTATTAGCCGAAACTAAGGCTTGCTATGATACCAACTTTGTCATTATTGTAGATGTTTTTATGTTTGTTTTTTACAGTTTTATAAAACGCTTTAGTTGTATTTTGTGAAGACTTGCACAAAAAGTTTCCTCGTGTATCATTTACATCTCGAACATTGCTTTTTTAATATAATTTTATGTAGCCTATACAGTATACAGTAATACACAGTTACACACAACAACTTTTCTGCACTGTTGCGCTGTTATTTTTTTTCTCCACAACGCCTCGTGTCACTAGAATGCAATTATGACGATTGTGAGTGGAGGAGAAAAAAGTTGAAGGGAGATTTGAACTCGCAATCACGAACACTGTTGTCCCACCTAAACCATAGAGTTTCACAAACAAGATGAAATTGTCCGCACGAAAGGAATAAAATATGTTAATATGTTACAAACTTTCATTACATAATTATTATAATCCCTTCTATAAAGACCCATTGTAACTGGTACATCATGTGCGGTTTATATCTCTTTTCCAGTTTTATTCATTTGCACAAAAGAAATTGAACGATTTAATTTTGGTTGAATTGCTTGGTCAATGCTATAACTATATCGTCTAAATCTGACAAAGTATTGTTGTAAATACGCCTCAGTTTTTAAATATATGCAGCTGTTTGAAGCTACATAGGTATTGTGTATGACAACGCTGCGAAAAAAAGTTTTAATTTTATAGTGAAAAAGTTTAAATTACGTTTTCCTCATTTAGATAACGCAAACCTTTCGACAACATGTAGTGTTTAAATATATATAAGCTAGCCTTAACATGGTGAAGCAGATATACGCGGAGGAATCAATACATCGCTTTGTGTCGAAGCTAGTTAAAAAGAAGAAGCCCACTTATGGGGTTGTGATTGGTCGGGTGAGTAATGAGTATATTTTCATCATCATGCTTTTATTTTGCGTCCATTGCGATAACTTACAGTACACTGCGATCACAGATGCGATACAACAGACGACAGGAAACAGCGAAGTGACATATAGTCTTCGAGTCAGCTGCTCCCCTTATTTTGGCTTGCCATTAAGTATCTTTGCCAAGACACAAGTTGCTCTGGTGCGGTGTCGAACCCACGTCCTTTCGAACGTCGCCCAGACGTTTCCACCACCCAGCTACGCAGCTCATCTCCAAAAGTCTGTGACATCGTGCAATGGTGTACGCCGTACGGTCATTTATTTTATTTTTTTCAGAGTTATAGTAGGTCACATTCGGAAAATTATTTTCAATTCCTCAGTTTAATATCCATACTTTTCAGCCGACAAATGCTAAAAGTTATGTAATATTATTTGAGCTGAGAATAAATTGGTTTCACAATAGCAATTTCCAATAATAACGGGGCGTTTATGATGTTGCAATGAATGAATGGGCGGTTTGTGATGTTGTAGTTTATTTGGTTTTATTGGAATACAGACTTTCCCTGACAATGTTGGATTTAGTGGCCCGCAAGTCAAGGAAGCCAATGTTTTATTTCTATTCCCAAGTGTTGTCATTAAGACCATCAGGTCCATCACTCTTTGTGCGTTTTCAATTAGGTGCACTGTAAATTTGTAGCCGGTCGTTTGGTCGAAAGGACGTTTGGTGGACAGACATTTAGTCGACAGGACATTAAGGTTAGGTTAGGGTCGGAATGGCCCGTTTCGGTGAGTCCGATTCGGTGAGTCCGATCCCTTAACGGGAGATTTTTTCATTTTTTTTTTTAAATTATCGGGTACCGTAGCCTAATTATCATTGCCGTTTTAGGGTTAGGGTTAGAAGTTAGGAACTCACCGAATAGTAGCAGACCCGGTTAGGGTTAGAGTTAGGTAACCTTGGGTTAGGGTTAGGTTGGGGTTAGTTAACCCTAATCGTAAAATGAATCGTTCTGTAGACCAAATGTCCTGTCGACCTAACGTCCTTTCGACCAAATGTCTGTCGACCAAACGTCTTGTCGAGTCTGTCGACCGAATGTCTGGCGACCAAATGACCGGGTACCCTGTAAATTAACGTCCGGTTTTTCTAAATTTTCAGATGACAACGCAAAGGGACTTTGTACTTAAAATTATTCGCTGTCCCACCAAAAGCGGAACGTCTTCAGACCCATTCTTTGTAAGTGTATGTGTCCTGGTGTTGCAGTGGTCAGTTCAATGTTTTTTATCGCTGTGATAAGCATTAGATACTAAAGTATCGTAGCTTCAGAATCCAGAGAATAAAATAGCAATGCCGAAACGATATAAACGAAGTATTTCAACGCCATAATACGGTGTAGTCGACGAGATATTAAGGAGAAAATGTGATGGCCTACTGAGATTGCAATCGCTGCTTGTCCACTCCACTGGCTTGCTTGGATTATGAAGTCGGTTTTTCTTCCTTAGTGATTTAGCGGCTTGCTTCTGACAAAGTGGGGTTGTTCGATGGGATATGAAAAGATTTTTTTTCTGTGAGCGGCGGTTAAACATGAAATTGAAAGTACTGTTTACCAAAAAACGAAATCAGGATAAAAAGGGATTCCAGGCCTCTTAGTTCCTTTATTTTTCCGGCAACCAAGCATGGCTTACCAGTTACCAGAGCTTCTTCCCGGCGGCCAAATCCTGGGGCTCGGCAGCCAAAATAAAAAATCTGTAAAAATTTGTGTTTTAAAAATGCGTTAATTAATGTCGTGTTTTTGCGTTCACTTGGGTAAGAACAGCGCAGTAAAATATATTTTAATTTGTGTTCAAATGCACTGCTTCCCAAGTGGACGTAGAGCAAGTCTTTGAGATATTACAGGTTGGCCCTCAATACTTTTTACAAAACTTTTTTCTGCAATATTTCTCGTCGGCGTGTTAGAGACTTTGACTACAGTAATTTGTGAAAAAAGGTTGCGAGTGAATAGAAAAAGTTTCACGTCTAAACGCAAGGGGTGAAAAAGGTTAAAACACCGTCTGCAGACGTTGAATCGATGTAAAAATGACGAATTTTGTTGTCTGGGAACGGAGTGGAGAAATGTTGGCTTGTAGAAGCCGGCGACCAAACATGACCTACCAGCGCGGTAGTTTCAGAGGCCAATTAACAACTTCTCGGCGGCTATGACCACCGTGAGCTTAGAGGCTTTGGATTCGTTGCAAAACAACACACATGATTTCGAAAACTCGAAATATTTTTGTTTTAAACAACCCTCCAAGAAAACCACGTATTTTTGTTTGTGAGTGACTGTGTGCGCAGCTTTCCATAAGCCCAACACTAACCACTGCATCTCATCTTCTGTTCACAGTCAACTTTTCTTTTTAAAAGTGTTTTAAAGTTTTTTTATCTACTTTTTTAGATTGATCACGCCTGGCTGGCTGGCTCGGCAGTCGAGGTCACTCATATGCTTCCCGGGGGCATTTGCTTGGTGGGCATCTTTGTTTTTGCGCCTGCAGACGACAAAATGCAGGAAGACTTAAGGCAGGTAAAATTTACGTCTTTTCGATGTAATAAGCTTTTTATTCGTTTTGGTGTACAGCTAGGATTGTTTTTATTAGCAATTGACATGGAGAGATTTGATGAATAACATTGCTGTTAAGTCAACAATCGCAGCTTTAAGAAATGTAAAAGGTGTATGGTGTAGAGTGTATACAGTAACGGTTCTGCAGTCATTTTCTGGAGAGTTGAAGAATGCAATTCTGCTGAGAAAACTTGGCATTCAAGCCTGAAATAACCTAAGTTTTAAGTTTTATAGAAGCTCTATAGTAATCATGTCCTCCATCCCACTAGGCTCTTTACGTCACTCATAAAGTCATGTCAAAGAGCAGGAGGCAGTTGCTGAAGAGTAACGAAAGTGATGATGACCCACTTTTTTATTGGACAACAATCCACTTCGAGCTCAGCTCGGGACGACCTATCATCTGCACACAATTCGATATACGAGACCGTGCTGTAAGTTGAAGGCCACCGCTATGTTGAAAACGTGATGAGTATTGTATGCGTGATAGAAAACTTTTTGTTTAAAAATTTATTTAAATATTGGACTATCCCACTCCAACACGCGCAAATAGGGGATCTGCGATCTGTGAGTCTGGCAAGGATGAACAAACCGCAGACCACACCATCTGCAACTGCGCCATCTGCCATGCGCCAAATGATGGTAAAGGTAGTCCCATTAGACGGCCTATCACTAGACGACGGCCAGTTCCTTTCTCTTGATATAACCGTTTCTTGCTTTAATGATGAAGCTTTGCATGCTATTTCGTTTCGCAGCATTTCTCTTTTTACAATCCTCAAATGTACATCTCCAGTCTCCACTGGACACAATCTAGTTTGCACTTTTTTTTCATGGAAGTTGATTTTGAGTAAAACTTACTTTCAAACAGTAGGTGAAATACTACGTTTTCTTTCCATACAATCAGTATTATATCTATGAAGTGCAAAGCAGAATTTGGTTTCTATATATGAATTTACTTTCTTTATCGCTTTGTACTGTTTGACTCCCGGCTTAAGCTGGTTGTTGAAATACCTCGCTCACCTCTACCGAGGGTGCAATAAATTGGGTGAGCATAATTGCTGAAAGAAAGGCGGCCGAGAGAAAGGAGCTGGCCACTCAACTCTCGTTAGTGCCGAAGATTAGTATACTGTAATAGGAACCTTATTTTCTTATTTCTCTGAGCTCACTAACTGAGTGTGGGGCCACCTTTACTTTCTGTAGTTTGTAATACGTTGTCAATTCTCTCAAACCATGTGACCTTTCATTGAACTTCTGTTTTGACCACAACACAGTCCTCTGCTAGACCTGCTGAGTGGAGATATCAGGACTTCAGCACCAGATGGGGATTCGTGAAGACTCAGTTGGAAATTGATGAAACTCTTTATTTAAACCAAATATCGCCAAATATAAAGCAGCAACTCAAGGCAGGCCGTTATACAAATATGTAGCTTTTTAAAGTTTGGACATTTGTGTCTCAGCATTATTTTTCTGCAGTATCTGCACTATTTATCTGATAAATAAAGAGTAAAAATATATATATATAAATTGTTTTTTGCTTCATTGACGTTTTGCCCAACATGATTATAATGCACATTTTCATTGTTTTAATCACAAATGGATACTTTCATATGCATTACATGAATAGACTAGCAGCAACTTGAATGCTACGTCGTTTTTTAGCTCTTGCACTGTCGGATGCCTGTAAAATGAAAAGAGGCTAAACAAGATTTATTCTTTTTGGTTTGTTTAATTTAATTATTTATCGGTTTGTATTTCTCCCCTTTGATTGCGTTCATCTATGTGAGTGTCTGTTATATATTGCCTGATACCATTATGTACAAATTTCATATGTTTTATCGCAATTGATCATTGCAGGAGACAGTCAACGCTTTCTGCGAGAAGATTTCTAAAGCCGTTGTTGAAATTGATGGAAAAATGCTCAATTCTGAAGAACTTTTTGACCCTTCTCCTCTCCCACCCATTGGTACGCATGTCAGAAGATCGAAACGAAATCCCTACAAGTGGGGGCGGACAGCGAAATGCCGCGTGTTTTTTCGTCACTCTGTGAGTACAATGCAACTTTAAATACTTATAAAACTACAAGAAAGCATTCCCTTTTTTTAATGCTGTTTAACAACTACAGTGACTTATTCAACAAAAGAAGATCTTGTATTTATATCACTCAACAAATTTATAAAATCTTTTCTACCTAAAAATAGCTTTGCTTAACGTTTTAATAGTTTAACAGTTACGTCATTACATAGTAGCGCTGAGTCGTTGTTCTTCAGAAAGAAGGAAGCAGCAGCGCCAAGACTGTCGAATCAGTTGCCCACCGCTACGTGATTCGGGTCAGAGGAATCCTTTACGCATGTGCCTATCTCCATTCTAAAGCCACTGTGGAGGATGCGGTCAATGTGGGTATAGCTTGATTGTTGATCTCCCTATGCACTTATCACAATTACGAAGTGTGAGATTGACATGTTTGTTAGTTGTTTTTTTTCACTAGGTTGATTTCTTAGGTAGTAGATAACGCAACGTAGTTTTCCTATTCAATTGAAGCTAAACTTTATGTTGGAATTTCGAATTTTGCGATAGTCATCCGGCACATATGGATATTGGATATCCAATTTAAATTGCAAATACTTTTTGAGAAAATATATTCCTATTTTACACATGCATTTTTGTTCATAAAAATGTTTTGCTGCCTTAAAGCGGACTTTGTCTAATGAAAAGTAAACTAGCATTTTGAAACAACTTTAGTCTCACTTTTCCAAAATCACTTTTACAAGCTTATTAAATATCATGTTTGAATTCTTCTACGACTTCCAAACTGTCTTACGTACACTTTACTGAAACTAGTAGGCCTATCTGTCATAACACCAAAAGAGTTTCATTGATTACACAGCCCACGAAAAAAATTTGGCACAAAAGGTGAGAGTCGTTTTCGGGTATTTCAAGGCTCCTGATTCCGAAAATGCACTTAGTTTTTTTAAATTGGCTTTAGTTTTCGAGATACTCGACAATGAAAATATATTTGAAATTGTAACCAGAAAAATTTCAATTAGCAAATCACTCATTTTTAGCCCTGTTTGCCATTATGATGTCCTAATTGCAATTGTGTAGTTCAGGGGTCACCAAACCTTTTTCTCTGAGGGCCGGGTTGCTGCGAGATTAACAGCTGCGGGCCGGATGCAAATTGTGAAAAGATATACAACTATTTAGAATCTTCATTGACTTGAATTGAGCACAATAAATAACAATGTCAGCGGTGGAATAGCAAAGTTGTGATGAAAATAGAAAGGTTGCTGGAAAAGTTATCCCCTGCTGTGGTACACTACAGGGCACCGTGCTCTTGAAGAAACATTACATCTTTCCAAATTTGGCCTAGGCTGTCCCCATTTGTGGTGGCCTAATGATAAAAACAGAACACCAACATGTAGGCTGCCTGGTGGAAAAATGTACAAATTCAACAGACAACAACGAACTAAAAGAACAAACAATTTTAATAAACAAGTCTTTATTACACAAAAAGGCAAAGCTAGCGTAACAGTTGTAGTGCAGCTGTTGTTTCCTCAGCACGTAGCGGGCCGGATGAACTCAGTTTGCGGGCCGGTTCCAGCCTGCGGGCTGTAGTTTGGTGACCCCTGGCTAGTTCAATCGGTTGCTGTTGTAGCAAGCTGTTCACAACGCAAGCAGTGGCTGAAATGAACTGAGATTAATAAAATTGGGCTTAAATATTCGATGAAAATGGTTGTTAATTCGTACATTACGAAAAATAGCCTGGAAATCATGTGTTTATGAATGCAGCTTTGTATTGAAAAGGTAAACTTGCTGAAATTGATAAATGAAATTTTATTCCAAGCGTTTGCCAAGGCCAAATATTTGCTGCAGAAATTTTTTTCTGATTTATAGGCTAATAAAATATGCTCTTGACATTGACAAATAGGATGCTGTCCTAACAATCCAGATATATTTTACTGCAACTGCGACAAATACATGACAAAAGAAAGGCGTTTTAGTCTGAAGGATTTCATTAAAAGAGGTTACTAAGCTTATTACTTTGACATGAAGCATTGAAGCTGAGAGATCAAGATAAGTCCTAGATACCTCCTGAAGTATGCAAACGTTGCACAGCAACCCGTTTCTGGGCTCAAGGCTAAGAAGAAGTTCAAAGTGCCATATCGTAAAGAGAGCCGTGGAATCACTATACTAATTGATACTTCTGTACGGTAAACATCTTCGAATAAGGTCTTCACAAAGGAAGTTGGGACATTGTGTTAACATGGAGTTTGCAAGGCGGCCATTGCGTGGACGTTCCCATTTCTGTTTTTTTCTTTACCTCCTTTTGTTTCAAGTGATGATTTGCTTTAAACAATAGTAAAACAGGCATGACCAAGAGTAATCTCAATACTTTCAGTACTGTTTTGGAGCAAGGTCAAGTCTTTTTCTCAAAACCATCTCTACCACCTACTGTAGTTACAGATTTAACTATCAAAAATGGCAGCTGAAATCTTAGCTCCTCATCTCGATCAACATGGAAATTTTGGCTCCTAGACCAAGATTACGTTCTTCCGTAACAAGGATAAAATTCTAAGCGTTAGGTTACTTTACTGAACAACATAACTGTATTCTGTAAAGTAAAAGGCCTTCGTACGTTGTTGGGTGTCGCTCATTACCAGGTCCAATACTGCTGCAGTGAAGTTATATATCCTCCATCTTGTACCCCCAGGCTTACTTCATATCGTGCTTTGAGTGCTACTAGGCCAGTAAACGTTAGGCAGCTGTTTGTTTGGTTGTAATCAACTTAATTGGTTCCAAACAGCGTTTAAACAATTTAAAAATGTGCCTGAGATTACTTCTAGTTTTGTAACGGAAAAACGACACGGCACGACATGGAAAAACGACACGACGTTAAATCTATGTGCACTCGAAACCTCCAAAAAGAAATGTTTTGCTTTATGCCAAAAACTAGAGCCAAATCAAAAAAACAAGTGCATTTTCGAAGTCAGGGGCCTCGAAATATCCCAAAATGACTCTAACATGTTGTACGATCAAAAAGAAGTTTTTGTTGGCCTGTGTAACATCCATAACCTAAAGAAAGTCGACCACTGTTGTTTCAGACCAACTTCAGATCTTTTACCCCTTGCATTGAATGGCTGTTGAACTCACAAGTCCAGTCTTAGATGTTGCTTCAGTAACTCCGTACTAAGCTACTGACACACGGTTTCACGAATTACTTATTTATAAACTACTGCACAATTATCTAGGAACTGAAAATTGATGCAATATTCAGTCTATACCACAGGTGCGAGGTAACTGCCGATGAACTCAGAGAGGAAAATAAGATCTTGCATCAAAACTCTGGTAAATTGAAGCCGAGTACCGATTTTTCTTTTCTTACTTCTTTACCAGTGAGTCCAACATTTTAGCGACGGTTCACCAACAAAATACATGTAATTGAATTCTTTCTTAATGATAAAGTTTAAATTAATGAAGAAGCTTCGAAATCAAGCGGCGCTTGTTCGACTCTGGGTGTGCGCTTGAGCAATGCATTCCATGGACTGCTCTCCATTTAGTGACACCTGGTGGGCGGAAGAAGTCACAGACATCAACATTTCAACAATCGCAAACTTCACTGTCAATCTCGATGACCGGGCCTGCGTTAGTTGTTCAAAGCCTTTACATTTTTACAAGTATGCGAAACTGCCAGGATTAGGCTCTCTAAGAATCTCTCTCAGTCAGAGGACAAAGATGTCATGAACATTGTAAAAGTGAGATATTTATAAGTTTGGGAATTTTTTTTCACTTTTTTGTGAATAATCACTTGGCTTTGGACATCACTCAATTTCTGGTAAAACAGATCATTTTTCTGTCAACCGATTTGCTTTAATATATTTTAATTTCTTTAGTTCTTGTGCTACCCAGACGGGTTGGCTTCGCAGAGCCTGGCGAACCAGACAATTTCGTTTACTTTGATTATGTATTTGAAAACGAAAAACGGAAAGAATGTCTGAAAAGGATAAAGGTTGGTTGGTAATGCATATTTTCACCATTTTCTATTTCAAAAAGCTTGGGGTCTGATGTGTTGGGGTTTTTGGGTAACACCTTTGCAGCCACATTTTATCTCATTATGACGTCGTAAAGATGTGGGGCACGTCCCTAAAAGGCCCAAATTTCATATTTTTACATATTTCAACAACTACACATGGCACAGTGACAAAATTAGTGTCAAAATGCGCAAAAGATACGGTTTCCTATGACCAGTTTTAAGAGTCAAAAAATGTATCGGAAGCAGAAAAAAACATATTTAAGAAAACTAGTTTTTGAGTAAATTTTAATTTTTGCATTTTCAATCATGCTTCATTATTTTTCCATAGCACAGTTATATCATTCTGGAGCCTGACGTAATAATGAACATTTGATGGCCCACAACCTCAATCACAATAGAGAGGTATTGTAAAATGGGGTATGGCACTAAAATTGTCGTCCCTATGCAAGATGAAAAACAACCTTGCACTTCTGTCCTGAAATCATTTGGGTCAAAAGATGCAAATTCATCTCTGATGGCCACTAAATTGAGAAAGGAGAATGCTACACTGAAGTTCCAAATAGATTTTTCAGGCCAAAACACGAAAGAAGAAGTAAACGACACCTATATACAGTATTTAAAAAAAGGGGCGATTACTTTAATCCCGTATCAACGTAAAGTCAATCGGGGATCCGCGTAAAGCAGATACAAAAGGATCAAAAATTTGAGAAAAATATGAACACTATAATGTAAACGACGACCTTTTAGAGTACATGCATAAAAGTGAGACAAAGTCCAATTTGAAATTCTTTTGTTGCATTTTTCCAGTTAGGAATTCTTATGTTGCATATCGCGCGTTTATATTATACTGTTCATATTTTTCTCAAATTTTATATACAGTAGTAGGCCTATAGCCTGCAACTACGGGGAAGCCATAAAGATGTGGGGGCACGACTCTTGAAGTTCCAAATATTTTAATTTTCACATATTTTGAAAACCACTTATCGTAGAATGATAAAATTGGTCTCAAAATTTGCAGAAGAGATGATTTCCGATGACCGTTTCTGATTGTCGCTCTTTATGACGTCATAATGAGCTAAAACTTGGGTGTCTAGTTTTTACCCAAAACCCCACCACATCAGAACCCAAGCTTTTTGAAAAACAAAATCGGTGAAAATATGAAACACTCTAATGTATATTGTTGCATGGGCTTATTTTATTAAGTTACGTTGTGCTGATTAGCTAATGGGTGATCTTGGCATTGGTCTACGACTTCATATTGCTTAATTTGAGACTGAATACTGAAACGCTTGTGTGTTCATCAAGACAATTATCGTTTCTAGCACTAGTTGCAACGTTCATTTGATTAAAGTAAAAGGAACAATGAACAAGTTGATTTATTGCTTCACTGACGTTTCGCGTACCATGACAATGCGCATCCTCAGAGCGAATAACATACAAAATAAAATTTACACAGTTTCTGTATATACAGTACAGGTGTTTCAAAATTTTTTACATCATTGTACAGTCTTGAAACTTTGCCAATTATCCTTTATTCTATTTCAAATTTTAACAGTGTGTACAGATGCAACATAAAATTTTATCTTTTATTTTTCAGTTGTTTTTCTTTTTAAATGTAGAAATGCCATACAGTAGCGTAGAAAAAGCATTTTGTATACTGGAGTATGCTAGAACACAGTCGAATAAGACTGCAGCGTGCATTTGCGCAACAATTTGAAAGAAAATGGCCAGACGGAAAGCGGACTTGTACATGGCATAAAAAGTTCAAACAAGAAGGTTGCTTGTGCAGAGTAAAAGGATCTGGACCTTTTCTTCCAAATCGTTGCGCAAATGCATTTATTCCATTTGTTTCGTAAGTTCTCGCGTCAACGAGTCGACCCAATTAAGACTTTTTTCTTCGAATAAAAAAACAAGAAAAAACAGTAAATGACTGATACGCGGGAAGGCAAGGAAGCCAATCTTTGTATCCACCTTCAGGCATGCCTTTTAAGTTTAAGTGTCCTGCGAAACGCACAGCCGCATGCTCTTGAGCGGTATCGAACCGGCGCCCTTTCGATTGGCGTTCCAGGGCTATCACCTCTCGGCTATGAGTCATGAGATTAAATAAATTCTGGAGTAAGGCTTTTACATCATCATCTTTCACGATTTTTCAGGATCATTTCGACACTGAAGTTGCTCCCAAGAATTTAATCATAAATCTTGAAGAATTCCCTTCGAGATCTGACGTCACCAAATTGGCAGTTGCAGTCGTCCATACTCCGGAAACAGAAACGATGAAGGGAAAGTTTCACACAATGTTTTCGGGTCATGTAGAAACTTTCTGGTTTCATTACGATGCTCTCAAACGCCGCCGGTTCCGATTGAAGATACCTCACGTTGTCAACATCAATATGCCGTTCCGTACGTAGCTATTTTCTGTTACATCTTTTTTTTTACTGAAAATCGCACCGCACTGTATAGAAAAAAGGTTTATAAACAGCTTTCTTTTAAGGTTGATTAAATCGACCCCTAAGTTTAGAAGCATATCAGCTCCTGACTTCTGCAAATACAACAGTATAATCAGCACTGACTACCTCTTGCTCAAACTTTCTTGCGGCCTACCAGACAAGTTTTCTGACCAACCTTAACCCTAGTACTTATCCTTAATGGGCGTCACTTAACGTATAACGTTTGCAGCGCATCTTTATCAGGCCTTTCCTTTTGTCCATGGTTTGGCCAGTTTTTGAAGTGAGTCAATGAAGTAGCCAGTTTTTCTGTTTGTGAGATTTTTCAATTGCAGCTTTGTAGTCAAATCCTGTCTAGTTTTAATATCATTACGCATTAGCCTACTCCGAATTCTTGGTTTATATTTCATTATTAGAATTTTCCATTAATGTTCATGTTTTTTTCTTGTTTCAGTTCGTGCTATGGGTTGGCTCGTAGTCGCAGTTGTTGCTATTTGCGTGTATCTTTACAAACAACGACCACGTCGCTCCTCAACTGGATGGTTTTCGTAGCAAGAAACAGTAGCCTACTGCTTCACAAGGACATTTGAAACCACCTACGCGTATTTTTTTGCTTTGCAATCGAATTCAGCGATCATTCATTTGTCAAAAGTTTACACATCAAATCAAAGTTTTGTGATGTTTGGTAGCAAAGTAGCAGCCTACTTTGTAAGTGGTCGTTTGTAATATTTTTATACAACTTTATCTTTCATGTTATTGCTGTCGTTTCCACAACTGTGATTAGCCTTCGTATTGTCATGTGAAAGTTAACCTTGTTTTTGCGTTGCGTATTGTTGCACCACTGCCTATGAAATTATAATAACCAAATGTTTATTAAAACCTCAGCACGCACCTATGTGAGAGTTATTCCAAGACACCTAGAGCAGGGCTACTCAACTGGCGGACCGCGGTCGAGAATCCGGACCTTCTGGGTGTTGAAGGTGGACCTCGGACTTCTGGAAGAATAACCTCATTGCCACATTTTAGAGCCTCTTTAAACAGATTTCCATTAGGGAAAAGCAATTTTTTGTGATTATCCAAGGAGCTGGGGGCAATTTTTTGTGATTATGCAATGTGCGGTCCACACAGCTACACAATACATTTTTTCCTTTTTTATTTCTTTGTTTGCACTCTAGCATCTTAATGGACACAATAAGAGGCAGTAACACAAACTTGTAGCAAGCAAAGTGGTTTAATTAGCAACTCCATGAACACTGACACCTGTATTACTTTCAAAATATCGAATTCTACCACATTTCAGACATGGTTTTCTTTGTGCACCCTTCACCGTAGTAAATATATACTGCTTTCAGTTTCTTGAATCATTTGACAATGTTTATCGATTTTCACAGGCCAACAAAACTTTTTTTTATATAAAGGCAGTCATTTTAAGGTCATTTTAACGTGTTTCGAGGCCTCTTATTCTGAAAATGCACTAAGTTTTCTCGAATTGGCTCTAGTTTTTGAGTTACAGCAAAAATATTTTTTTCGTAATTTTGAGGCCCTATAGATTTAACGTCGTGTCGTTTACTACATAGACAAAACTGGAAGTAATCCCAGGCACATTTCTGAGTTGTATAAACGCTATTTGGAACCAATCACTTTGATTACAACCCAAACAAACAGCTATTTAACGTTTACTGGCCTAGTAACAATGAAAATATGATGTGAAGTAGGCCTGAGGATACAAGATGTAGAATAGGCTATATAACTTTCGTTTTGCATTACTTACGGTAATATATTTGTTGACTTCAACAGTATCAGACTTACTAAGTAAGCTACCTAGTACAAACAAAATGCATACATTGTTTTGCTAACAAACTAGACAAATAAGCAAAACAAAGCTATCGATGAACAAACGCAACTCTTTATTATGATTGGCCTACTGAGCAACACCCCATCAAGGTATGAAGGCCATTTATATAATTACAGAATACAAAGTTATGTTATTCAGTAAAGTAGCTGCTTAGAATTTTATCCTTGCTGCGGAAGAACGTAATCTGGGCCTTGGAGTCAAGAATGCCATGTTGATCGAGATGAGGAGCCAAGATTCCAGCTACCACTTGCATACTTTATAGGAGAAACCCACGACTTATCTTGATCACCCAGCTTCATGCCAAAGTAATAATAATGCTTGTTTTTATATAGCGCTGTTTCGCAGAATGCGTTGCTCCTCTGCGTTGCCTCAAGCAGCAAAATATATCTGGGTGGTTTGTACAGCATCCTACTTGTCAAAGGCATATTTTATTAGCCTATATGCCATTTATTTAGCCTACAGACCAGAAAAAAACTTTTTGCAGCAAAGACTTGGCCTTAGCAAAGGTTTTAGAATAAAATTTCATTTGTACAGTATCCATTTCAGTAGGCCTACCTATTCAATATAAAGCCGCATTTATAAACACATGACTTTCGGGATATTTTTCTTGTTATGTAGGCCTACTGATTCACAACTGTTTTCGTTGAATATTTATGTCTCCCTTACGTTAAACACAGTTCATTTCAACCTTTGCTTGCGTTTTGAACTTTCCTGCAATATGAACCAATTGAACTAGACAAGTAGAACTATGACATCATAATGGTAAACAGGGCTGAAAATAAGTGACTTGCTAATTGAGAGCTTTTGAGAAACGATTTCAAAAATATTTTCATTGTCGAATATCTCGAAATCTAGAGCCAATTCGAAAAAACTAAGTGCATTTTCGGAATCAAGTGCCCTGAAATACTCTACTCATCTACTGTATAGTGACTCTCATCTTTTGTGCCAAATTTTTTTTGTTGGTCTGTGTTATAAATTCACTGACTGCGAAAAGGCTGTACAGTAAAATCAACTAAAATGACACTAAAAGCATGCACTATTAGTGACTCTCAGACTTGGAGTAGTAGTAGGGTGAAGATGTTCCACGTGGAAGTTAACAGATGAAGTGACGTCAAAATCGTGTGGTCAAATTTTGAGAAATCCCCTCTTCAGATATTGCTAAACCACTTCGAAATTTACTAATTTTTCAGAAAAATTCAGAATTTCTCCTTGGGTGAACCAGGGTCAAAGGTCAAAACCCAACAAAAATTTTTGGTTTACAAATATCAGTGAGCAAAATGGAACATTATTCCAAACTGACAAAAAATTTAAACATCGAGGAAAATGAGCCACTTACTACATTTGTTGACTTTGGGCGTGTCTGAACAGCTCCTGGTTTCAAAACCTGGACCAAATGATTCTATGGTTTGTACTACAAAAATACGTGTCCGCATTCCTGGAACCTCACATCCCTTTGTTCGCAAATTGCATCTCCCACACTCCTTGACTGCGAACGTTTTTATATATATATATTTTTGTGTAAACGCCCTTAAACGATGTGTTTGCGTCATGTAGTCTGTGAAATTGAGTGTCATGCACTGCAGAGCATAACGACTGCACGATCTTCAATTTACCAGACAGATTTATATCTTCTTTGGATAGAGACCAATGGCTGCTATCCAAGTGTATTGATGGGGTCTGAAACATCGCCAATCATTGGTGGAAAAATGATAGACTTTACCCAGTACCCCCAGGCTAAAGTGAAGATTTAAAAACTACGTTACCGTACCTGAAACGAAATTCGGCAACACATAAACTCGTTAGAAACAGTGCTTTCGATTTTACACAATGCCAAGTAAATCTGACAACACGTTTTCAAAACATACAAAGATTACTTTTTATTTGACAGTTGAATTTGTTAACACACCGTGCCAATCACCAATTGCTACGAGATAAGGCATTCTAATGTAGCTTCGACGTTCAAATATTGTCAAACCATTTGTCAGTATAAAAGACCACAGAGTAGTGACAAAGGACTACTTTCTGTAGCACTCGGTAACTGTTGCAAACTACAAAGAATATTAACAACATACTCATAATTATTACACTAGCCTACAGGATTTTTGCGTTGTAAACTTTGAAAACTGATTTAGATTAATTATGGGGTGCTGAGACCCCAACCTCAAATTTAGTCTATCACGTAAGGTTTTTGAGATATAACAAATCCTAACTTTTTCTAAATGTTCTAAACGTTGCTTTAATTACACATTACACACTGTGCTACATCCAGTGATCCGTGTCACAGGATGCATAAATAGCTGAGTTTTGATACCGATTTGATTTTTATGCTGAAGCTGAAGTACAAAACTATTAACAAAATAACAAGCTAAAAGTATAACTGGGCACTCTCTGTTAATGTTTTGCATGAAATCACAAGGATTGAAGCAGCCCATGGCAATGCTTGTCCAGTAACTTTATTTAAGCTACTTTGGACTGTTAAATACTAGCTTTTCGCAATACCCTGCGTATATTAGAGACAAACGCAACTACGAATGTTCTACTTTTGGCCAAAATAATGAATTTTGTTAGCGTATCTCAAAAACCTGATGTGATAGAAATCTGAGTTGAGACTTCAGCAGCACACCAAAATTACCGAAAATCAGTTGACACCGCAAGAAAAAAGCTTTTTTGTAGACAAGTGATCGGAAAACAGCTTAGAATGGAACCGAAGTGTTTCCAGCAAACAAGAATGCCTATTTCTAGCTACAAGTTACTTTTAAGACGATTTTAAAAGGTGATGAAATACAGTCCAATGTGCTTCAATAAAACAGAGACGTGTGCGTACACAATCGGAAGCAGTTCTTTTAACAGATTTGAATGGAGTCTTCAACGACCTTCAACTGCAAAACAAAACAACGCATTGAACTACTCCGAAAGAAACTAACTATTGTCGCAAAAATACTTCAAATGCCTAGCGTAGTATGTTTTAAGTAATGAAGTTAATGTCTCACAATCTCTACCCAAGCTTCTGTATTATGACGAATACAAGTTATTAAGGATGCAATTCAACAACTGGACACAAGTGAATAATACCAAGCAAGTTGAGTAACTAAATGAACTTTGCTATTCCAATTATATACAGTACTGCATTTCGTGCTGAAGAACACTTACTGTAGGCGGAGATGTCGATTTCATCCGGCAGTTCTGTGACGTTAACTTCGAATCGATCTTGAACGTCGTTCAGCGTCTTCGCGTCAGTTTCATCAGAAACAAAGGTAATGGCCAAGCCCTTTGTTCCGAAACGTCCCGCCCGAGCAACCTACATCATTATTTTGCAATTTTTTTATCCACATAACACGGTGTTGGCATTTTCTTTCAAATTAAAAAGCCTCATGTAAGGTTATGGTTCTCAGTCAAAAAAATTATGAACGTGAACAGCAAGTTTATAATCATAGGCATAAGTGAGGAATAGATTATATTAACTCAACTTACTCTATGCAGGTAGGTGTCGGAATCTTCAGGCATGTCGTAGTTGAAAACGATGTTTACTCTCTCGATGTCCATGCCACGACCGAACAGGTTGGTTGCCACAAGAATTCGACGTTCGAAATTCTGCCAATAAGTTTGATTTAAATGTAAACGTTCTAGAAATCAACATAACTCGATAACCAATCAACTGCGAGACATGTCATTTCTACCTTGAAGAGTTGGTATCTGCTCAGACGCTCTTCTTGGTTCATTGCTCTGTGAATATCAATGGCAGGAAAATTTTGTTCCTTTAAGAGCTGAGCGAGAGCGACACAGCGTTGAACAGATTTGACAAATATGACAACCTGAATAAAAAAAGATTGTAGAAAAAGGTCAGCATCCAGGGTGCGGAGTCGGAGAGATTTTTACTGTTGAGTTGACCCAACTCAACAGTCTTGGCAAAATGACAATTCTGGGCTCTTTAACAGGAAGCTGAAAATTACTCCTGTGTAAGTCATCAAGTTGTAAACTCTGCACATTACAGTTGAGCAAGTGACAACTAAACTGGCAACATTTCAGTAAGTGGATGAAGTAAGTAAATAATGAACCAAAGCAAGTTAAAACTGACGAAGCCGATATTTGGCATATAACAAGTCAGCAAATTCAGTTTAGAAACTTATGTCCAAGCAAGCCAGACACTAGATGAAAGATGCTGAAATGTATTTACTGAGTTGTCGCATGCCGGGGTGGTCCGACTACCAAAAACTACAGTACCTGATTGAATTCCAATGCATCCAAAAGGTCAAAAAGTTTTCGATTTTTTTCATTGTCTTTCAGTTTCACATAATGCTGCTGCAAGCCATGAAGAGTCAGCTTTGCTTCGTCATCTACATACACCTCCATGGGCTGCAAGTATATACATACAAACCACATGCAACCATGATACATTCATATTAAAAACTAAGTTAAAAATGTGATTTTTCTAGCAGAGATTAAAACCTGCAACAACTCTCTATACCAGTCACTATTTTTATTCAAACTTTAAATCCAAATACGTTCAATTGTATTTATTTTCTTACCACAGTATTATTAAATTTTTTCTGTTATTTTAATTTTTTTTAAATAAATGTTGATGGTGGTTAGTAAACTACACACTACAAACTAACATGACATAAAGACAGTTTAACTATGTAATTTGAACAGCAGTATAGGAGTGTTAACGATTGCTGACACATAAGGTCACCACTAAATGTTGATCGACTTGTCCCTCAGAACGACCATTGAAGAAACTTGCAGCAACTTCAAGAGAACCATCTTCAAGCACATTGGATGACATCTGGTTGAGACATTGACAGCCAAAATTGAATGCGAAAGGGAAAGCGGTTCGGTTTAGGTGCAGAAATGGGGATGCGGTTGGGATGGGGTGTTGGTGTAGTAGAATAGGTGAAAACATTGCAATGAATATTTCAAGAAAATGGTGGCAATGTTGAAGCTTTACAGAAATATGGAAGGGTATTGAAGTGTACTGTAATAAGAGATTAATCAAGGTTTCAGAGACAACTCAACCTATTTGCATGAGCATACAAATATGGATAGCAGCAATGGTGTACTTGGGGGCCCCCCTGGACATTCTCCCTCCAAAGGACCCACCCGGGACTTTAATAACATGACAATAGCATGGGTTAGATGCAGAATAGGAAGGATGCTACGCTGCTGGTGGCATTTTATTTACATCTTGCATAAATTTCTTGCAGACTGGTCGAATATCTTTGCTGAGAGTGGCACTGAACATCATCACTTGCTTTTCATGTGGAGTTAATCTAAAGATGTCTTGAACATCTCTTCGCATATCTGTAACATAAAACAAAACGTTGTTATTGTGGTAGTTTGTGATACACTGAATGATACAACTCCTATTTAAAAATACATTGTTGAACAAATCACTATCTTCAGGCAATTAAAAAATTGCATGGTAAAGGCAAAGTGTTCGTTAATATACGAGGCATTAAGCACACAATAGGTACAAGTGACATTTCACAACCAGCATGTGACTCTAGCATCGACAATTACCAACAGTAAAACTTAATAGGAAAATCTTAGTTCATACAAAATGAACATGATGTTTTATCTAAGCTTAAAACATGCACACTTGAAGTCAAATTGCTTACCTAACTGCTCAAGCATTTTGTCACATTCATCCAATATAAAGTGCTTGATATTTTTCAAATTTAGAGACTTTGTTTTGATCAGTGCAAGAAGACGGCCTGGAGTTCCAACCACAATGTGAGGACAATTGCTTTTCAAAGTAGCCTGATCCTTTGAAATTGGCAAGCCACCGAAAAACACAGCAACCTGACAAAAAAATCAGCATGAGTTTTTTTTTATCTTTTCTTAGTCTTTTTTTTGTCGTGAATTACCTAGAAGATTGTTTTTTAGTTGCTATGAAGGAGCAATACATCAATATTAAAAATTGTAATAAAACAACTTGTTAATAATGAATTGAAAATACCTTCATTGTAGACATGTACTTTGAAAATCTCTCATATTCCTTACTAATTTGGAAAGCAAGTTCTCTGGTGTGGCACATTACCAGAACAGAAACCTGAAACAAAAACATTAAAAATCATGAAGCACTATAATGGCTTCACTTCACTTTAAAATTGATAGCATTTTAGCTGCTGCACAGCTTCATACCTGTCCATCAACAGGCTCTAATTGCTGTAGTGTGGCAAGAACAAAAACAGCTGTTTTTCCCATTCCCGATTTTGCCTGGCATAACACATCCATGCCCAGAACAGCTTGAGGAATACACTCATTTTGCACTGAAAAAAATATGTTTCTATTACGTTGTTATTATTATTAATGTGTCAAAATGGCCCACATTCTATTGAGTAACTGTATTAATAGTTGTAAGCTCAATCTTGAGAGTACTTTACAGTGTTGAAATACTAAGTGGCCACACACATACATACATAACATATGCATGGCACAATAGCTTCCATTTAATTTTTGAGACAGTTAGCACATAATTAAGGTGATGTAGCCTTTAATATGTGACTCTAGTCAAGTCTCAGCTGCAAACTAAATTTTTATTGTTGAAATTCATCTTAATGAAGTTTAAGCCACCATTAGGACTTTATGCAAATTTATTCAGATAGATTCATTTTTTGAAAGTATAATTTGAAAGTTTTAGTTTTGCAATTTGTTTATTACTTCCATCTTCATAGGCCTACAGTACAGCAGTTGAGTGCATATTGAGGTTAAATGTCATGCTCAACTGAACATGTGATTATAGTAGGGGTAGGCTATACATATGGGGTATCTCAAAGTCAATTGGTGACACCTTCAAGTTATTCAGTATGCTCAGCTGATTGTTTTAAGACCTCAACCGGGTCATTTGAGTTATTTTCCAGACAGTGCCGGCAAAAACAGTGTTTCGGATTGCACACTATGAAAAATCCCAGATTTTACGCCAAAAAGCCAAATGCAGTCTTGAGAAAAGTACACAGTACACACCCATACGCAAAGTTTGCAATTTCACTTCAGATATTCAATCGGTACTTGCAAACACATGTAGCAAAGCGGGCATCACATTTAAGCAATCATGGCAAGCTCTCCAAACCATCTCAAGGAGTTTTTACAACCATACATATTACCTCAAGGTCGATGATGTTCCAGGATATGTGCCTCCAACAGATGGAACTATGTCAAAAACATCTCGTTTATCAACGGACTATGAATCCTACAAGCATTGTTGCCTTCTCTACGAGTCATTGATGGTATAAAACATTTACAAGCGATTCAAAGCAAGAAAAATTGTGCCCTTGCAATATTGGATGCGCATGACGAAGAAACAATAACAATACATTATAATAGTACCACAAGAAGAATTACAGGAGAATGGACATCCATAATAATGAAGTTCAGTGGTGGTAAACCATTTTGATTAAGACCTCTATCTTTTGCGGTGGAAACCAGAGAAAATATCACAAGATGAATTGTGGAGCAGTTACGTCGATTGTAGTGACTGGGCCAAATTTGTTCAAAGTAAATCCGATTAACACGGAAGAACAAGGCGAAACTGAACCTGACCTTGATTCTAGCTAAACAGTGTGACTCCGTGAGAGACCTTTCAGAAATTCCATTAGAAGAAGACATGTTGACTGCATTGCATTTTACATATGACAACAATAAATAATTAATCAAGAACTGGGAGATGCTGATCTACAACGATCCAGGAAGGAAGATGTTGAGGTAAATGAGCCGTGCATTGTAATTTGGGATGCTGGGAACAAAAGAAATTAGCATCTTGGAATTTGTATTAAGAACAATGGTGATACAACTTACACAATTAAGCATTTAGAAAGGGTAAGTCATCCCAATGACAGTGAGAATCAGAGGTAGAGATATCCAAGCAGACCTGATGTCCAATGTGCTGCGTCCATACAGATAATGCCATGTAATATACTTGGTTCATGGGATATGTCAGGAAGGAATATGACATTTCTCTTGGATAACTGCCACATCATTGAGGGATAATTCAAAGCATTTTACTACAAGTAGTTTCCTACGTAGTACTATTATCATGAATCAGTATAACTAGTATACAGAACAGTATATATACTTATTATTTATTAAATACTACCAGAGAATTGATTGCTTGCAGTAGCACAGTGGGCATTGCTAGTACTTGAATCCGATATTTTTACTATGTTAACCAGGCCTGCAAATTCTCTTTAGTGGGACAAGAGTCAAGCGTGCTTTAAATAATGGCGAGAATGTATATTTGTTTATTTTAGAAAAAATATCACTTTTGCGTAAGTCTAGTTGGAATCTGGCGGAGTAATTACGTGAGTGCCGGCGAAAATGCGGCTCTAATACTCTTCTCGAGTTTGCAAGACTGTAAACCAGTGTTTCTCAACCTTTTTTAGCCCAACGCCCCCTTCATGAACTGGCAAAATTTTACTACCCCCCAACAAAAACGATTAATTACGAAAAGCAAATATATATAAAACAATAAATACTACAAAAAATGCTCAATGCAAAGCAAAAAGCCAAGCAGAGCGATATAATTACGTCAAATATAGGCTAGTTACCAGTCTCTAAAACCCTTACAGCCTGTTTTACCCTAAAAGGGGGATCATCAGAAGGTCCTTATTCAAATATAATTATATCTCTGTTTTCACCCTTTTAGGGTGAAACAGGCTGCAAGGGTTTTAGAGACTAGTAAGTAGTAACTGTATTTGATGAAAAGCAAATATATATTTGCGAGTCCTATAGGCCTACTGGTAGTCAGTGTGAACCCTGGGCTTGGTGACAAAGTGCCAGTTTCGTCACATCCGGTGTAAAGCCAGTGAAAAACATTCGAAGGTCACCTCTTATGGACATGTCAAGTGGGTTTCGCTGTTTGGTATGTAGCAGAACAACACAGCTGAATCACTTTTCCACCAGGTATGAGGTAGGAAATGCTACCACGAAGATACTAGCTCTTGACGAAATCGTTTACCCTTGACGAAATCGTATACCAGTCGAAAAGCCGAGGTAATCATACCGCCCCCCTGCAAAATCAAAACACCCCCCCCCTCCGGGGGCCGGTACCGCTCCTTTTGAGAACCACTGCTGTAAACAATGACCATCTTGAATGTCACCACTGTAAACAGTAAGGCCAATTGCTGGCTTATGGCGAGATTATATACTGTATTAAATGCATTATTATCGTTAAAAGTGTCATTTTCGATTTTATGCATTCCGGACACCGTTTTTGCCGGCACTGCCTCAGTTTTTCTCCAAATTTATTGAATTATGGCTTAAAATGCTCAGAAGACAATAAACTTCAAAATAGGGGTGTCACCAAAATGATCCAGAATGATAACTTTTTTAACCATATGTACAGCCTACCCCTAATTATAGTCTCAGACGCCACCAGTGCATTCACAATAAATGGTAAATACAGCCTCTGATTTTTGTTTTGATTTAGAAAGGTAAAAAATCATTGCAAAATTGTTTAGAAATTTAAAAAGGCCTATAAAACTTTTTTTGCGTTATTATCGCCAATTTTGTTAGAGCTGGTGTAGAAGTCTTTGCCCTAGTCATAAATGCTATGACGTAAATATACGTAGGTGCTAGCTATTTCAAATCAAGACAAAAATACAACAGAGCTGAAGTCGCTGATTGGAGTTGCCACAAGTATTTTTTGATTTTTTTAGGGAACGAAATAGGTTGCAGGCCTCAAAATTCGATTTTGCTGACAGTGGACAAACGTGTCCGATCTGAGCAGTTATCTTGACGGCCAAATTAAGTCTTCCGTCGGACAGACCAGTTTTAACATTGATTATCATGCTTAATCTTGAGCTATATCTACAGTTTAGAAGATTTTTTAAAATTTCAGTGAAGTCACCCTGAAAGGCTTTCATTAGACTAACGACCTGCACTCTAAGAGTCAAACATTTCACTAAGCTTTTTTTCTTCAAAGGTTTGTGTTTGAGTGTCATTTGAGCGAGAGTGTCCTCAGTCTTACTCATAGAATTTTTGGTTCTCCTCTTGAATCGGCCACCTTGGTCATTGATGTCATCAGACGATGTGACGTCACACAAAAAGGCGCAACTACTTTTGGGCAGGAAAAGCGTGCAAAACTGCGAAATAAGAGAAGCGGAATGGATATAAATTTTTAAAACTTTCATAGTGCCTCAACCAAATGTGCTGCAGTTTTCTCATTTTTGATTGGGTTTTAACAATTTTACTATCGTTGGAAAGCACAACAATACTGCATCTACCCAAATCAATTGGTTACAAGTTTAGGTTCCCTAGACATTTTTTTACTGCAATACCAAAGCTTAGCCTACTCCTAATCTAATTTTGTAACCAACCTTGCCTTATTAATATTACCAGTACGGTATTCGGAGATCAAAGGCAGTCACTGTAATGTAAGAACTAAATTGCGCTGATTAGTGTAGAAGTAGGTATGGTACCGGTACTCCCAAATGTTTCAGCCAATAATTCAACCTACGGTATTTTGTCCCCAAAACACTTTGTACCCCGATTTTAAGGTACGAATTGTTCAGGGGACAAAATTCCGTAGGTTGCATCCAATATATGTCATACCCGTGTCTTGGTCAATTCCTGTCTATTAAGTTATGGTATTTTTTTAGGGCAGAGACTTGTACACCAGCTCCAAATTTTGTTTTTACTATGGCAAATCAATTATTGCGAGATGGTTGTAAGAGTTCTGGACACAAGAAATACGGTAACTTTTAAAATTTTATTTTAATCACTACCGGTAAAAAGTCAAATTTTAGGTTAATGAAATTAATTTTATGCAATTGAAACTTTCAGTATGTTTTCCTTCAACCCTCAAACGTCAGATATTAACCTCAGGCAAAATACATTTTATTCAGCTGTGTCCTCAAGAAACAAGTTGAATTGCATTTAAGCAGCATACCGGTACATGTTTTGCAGAAAAAATTTTCTCTGCTTTGTAAACTATTGGCTAACAGAAATTTCAATGCCAAAAATGTGAAATATCACATTGCGTTACATTTAAACAATTTAAACTCTTGTTTTTAGTGAAAGTAATACCGTACCGTACTCATTGTTTAGAGCTGACTTCTAATACCTTAGACTTCAGATGACCCATATTATGCGCTGTTAATGTTTTTTCATTGATTTTAATTTCCTTTTGGTTGTTGCAACCTTTTTTTGATAATAAAACACAAGAAACAATGGTTTACGTACTTAAACAAATTTTTGTTTAGTCAATCTTTTTAAATTTTTAAATGAATCACAACTTGCCTTACTAATTACATTACTTCAATTCTTTTGTTTATTTAGTACCTTCAGAAGGATGTTCAAAACCACAATCAACAATAGCTCTCAGCAATTCAGGTTTTAGAAGAAAATCTCTGAATCCAGAGCTATGAATGGAAACATATGTTCCTTTAACGTCTTTTTTTTCCTTCTTATCGGTGGCAACTTCTTGAGTAGTTTCATTTTCATCTTCTTCATAATCCAATAATTCATTATCAGCGGTGTCAGCATCAGCCATTTTTGTGTTGTGAATCTTAACAAGGCGAAGATATAAAACACATAGATTATTCTCTTAAACTTGTACGTAGATTGCTATCATATTTCAAGAAGTTATGAGCATTATCACAGAAATAACTATTACCATTTACAAAACCAAATGTTAAAATACCACTCACTTGATTATTGTTGATAAAGAACCGACCAAACACACCTTTTTTGCAACGATCAAATGGCGCCACGCAAGTTTTGTCATCCGGGTGTGCTACAATCATGCTTCAATGTCGCTATAACGATAAGCGTTTTTTTTTCATTTTAAAAAAGAATCAAAAAATTATATTTATCGGTATGGCCAGTGTTTGCATTATTTCTGAAAAATCATTTTAAATTTTTTTCAAAAACTTACCTTTTCATAATTTTTAAAAAACAAGTAGCAAAATATACAATTTAAAAAATATAGTAAGCCTTTATCTCAAGTGAATCTTTGTTAGGCCTGACTATAAGATTGCACAAAAACAAAATAAATTGACTTGCACATTCCAGATAAGCAACTTAGCCTGCTTGCTGTAAAGTATGTTGCAATCTGTGGACACCTGTGGCAAATTTTTATATTGTTTAACTTATATTTTCAATAATATTACCACTTTTGAAGCTGTGAGTTCAAAAACCTTGATAGTGCCATTGCAGCACATAACATTTGCATGCTGCAGTTTCAAAAGAATTCAATTTCAATAAGCTAAAAATTATATATTAGAAAAGCAAAATCGATTCTTCAGTAATCTATGATGAGATAAAATTGTTGTATAAATGCCAGCATTAGATGAGTGCAAATTAGCAGTGACAATTTGAAAAAGGAAACAAATCTTTAGATTAATTACTTCTTGGCCTATTCCAGTTGCGATTTTCCATGGAAAGCTATTGGGAAGTGAAAGGTTTTGTCGTAGAAGATATGCTTGGGAAGTGGTGACTTTGAAATCTTACTTAAAACCACCACTAGCGTTGACAGGGGTATTGTTGGAACTTGTAGAAAAAAATAAATAAATTGACTTGACTTTTGACCTGGTTTTCATTTTAGGAGCTTGGAAACTGAGAAATCATCGCGGATTTTTTAGATGCGGTAGCCTACATTACGCTGTTTTTAAAGTGTCTTGATTTGGGTCCCAAATATCCTCAAATTATGTGGTTGTGGGTAGGCATTAAACCCCTACTTTTGTGACCACGTAGAAACGACTGTCGCTGCCCACATGTAAGATCAGGCCTTACTGTTTCCCGGCGATCAACGACTTTGCAGTGCATGATTTTAGCTTTTAGAACCACAGCTTTATAATATGTTGTAGGCCTACAAGGCATAGTTCCTCTTAATCTTATAACCGCAAAGTTTGGCTCCATCGGCCCGCGAATCCGGAGGAACATACTGCTGATACTGCTTTTTCAGTTTTTGATAGGCACGTGACCACAATCCGATGCTGATTTGAAACATGCTTTACGGTGTGCTCTACACTCCGGTCAACGCAGTGTGATTCAGCCAGCTAAGCGAGCAAGTAATATTGCAAAATTCAATAACACTATGTCTTTTTTTCTTATTTGAGGAGCGGTGGATGGGGGTGGACTAGGGACGGTACATTACGGGACGCGTAACTCCGTTGTTCCTTCAACATTAGAAGGGTCAATTGCCAATTTGACATTTTTTTTACGCTTTACTGCTGGCTTGCTTTCAACTAAAAACCTTAAATTACTTTAAAGCCAACTTCACTCTTCTTATATAACCCATAAAAAGTAAAATATTTTGTAAATTACAAAAAAACGTAACCCTTGTAGTGTTGCGGATAAGTCAAAAGCGGATGAAGTTTCGCATCCCTATGATCTACAATCCCTAGGGTGGACACTGCGGGTGCCCTCCTGGCACAGAAGTCTCCCCACTGGTTACAACTTTGCCATAGAGGGTAACTGGCCTCTAGCTACGAGTAGGCTACCCAACAAACCAGTTTTCATAGCTGCAAGTTATTGCTTAGTGGTCGAACAGCAGCAGATTGAATCGTATAAATTCAATGAGCAAATAAGTTTTCGGGATGACACATTTAGGCCTAGCAGGCCAATTCTGGCCAAAAAATGATTCAATTGAATGGTAGGCTAACCTAAAGGCAGGATTTGTGTCATAAATTGGTGCAATACTGATGAGCACAGCCTCGTGGACTAAACGCGTTATCTATCGCTATCAACTCTTGCTACAATCAGCTGCCGAGAAACATAATTTTGAAGGCTAAAAGGTTACAAAAAAAACTCTTCAAAGCGACTGGCGTTGACACAGAAAGATGTAGCGTACTTGCAGATACGATGCAAAATTCACAAACCCGGTCGATATGGTATGTTAGCACCGACTGAGACATAAAGCTGTATTGGAATAATAAATAGCAATTGACACAAAACGTACAAATTGAATAACATTACTTATATCACCGAAATACCAAATTAAAACAGGTACTAAGTAGGCTACGTACTGCGTAGCCTACTCTACTGCTATATAATTTACAATCATATAAGCTTATAAATCCAAGGAACCTAAAACGAACACAGCACATCATTTTTCATTGCACTGGAACTGCACGAGAGGTGAAACTTACAGCCCCCACCGCTGACTGGGGGTACCACATCAATTGTTGTCTAAAAACAAGACATAATCCAAGACCTTTTCCTCGAAAAGGTAAAGAAAAGATATCAGTGATATTGAGATTTGCACATATGAACATATCAAGCGATGTTTTTGTTCAACAACATATAACGGAAACAAACGTTGTTTTTTCCTCTTCTCCAAATCAGCTTTTTGTAAAAGACATCAAACAATAGAACCTTCTGACTTCGCTGTAACGAATTTTTGCAAACAAGTAAGAGCCTGCCTTACGGAAGGTTGTTGGTGTTTCTGGTGATTTCTCAGACAACTAGCAACATCCGGGTGTTTTGTGAAAATTTACGCAAAGAAAAAGCCACATGCTCATAAAAGTGCTGTGTTTAGCAACAGTAACATTTCTTGTTGCTATTTCCTGCAAAGATATTACCAAACGTACAGCGGTACACCACTTTCTTGATTATTTCTGTGCGTCACTGATACAAGCGAATAGTTACGAGCGTGCCATTGCAACTTACGTCGGCATGTTACGCATGCTAGCAATTGTATTGGCAAGTCTGGAAGGCACCTTAGCTGCTACCGCACGAAACTCTTCCTTTGATGAGCTTGGGACACTTAAAAGGTCTTTCAACTGCTCAAGTTCTTTAGAAGTAGCTAATCCCAAAGAGTCTATGACATTTTCCATGTAATCTAAATCAGCTACAAGCTGTCGGGCCATCTGTGAGTCCAATGAGACGATCTGTGTGATAGCTTCCACGTAAGTGTGTTCCGTTGCCCGTACAATCGACCCCAACCACTGATCCGACATGTTCTCCATCTCACTTGAATCATCTTCCCGTGGCTTGGGAGGAAACGGAAGTCTTCCTGAGCGCAAGGCAACTTCCAGGGCACGATTTTCTGAAGCCTCGTCGTTCTCTACACCGGCAAAAGGCTCCAAATGTTGCGGCAATGTCATCAAGTACTGGCCGATATGTGTCGCCCGCTCGCTTGGAGAAACGCTGAACATTGGCATTTCGTTTTGTGAAACAACAGAATCGCTTTCTTCGAACGTTTTCGCAACAGCCGGAACGGAAGAAAGTTGTCTTCGCACGTGAGCAAAGGCGACATCAAACGTCAAATTGTGTGCTTGCTGATTGAGATCGTGGAAACGCTGCTTGGACTCAGAAAACACAGAAGAACCGCTGGAAGTGACGTCTTGGTCAGAAGAAACCATCTCGATCAACCTTCTATAACGAGATTGATCGCCGTATTTTAGATAGTTATAAGTCTCCCATGGCGCTGCTGCGGCTGGACCATCAAGTGTCGCTTTGAAGTTGCGGGATAAAAGGGCGGACAAGAATTGGTGTTGAAAGTCTGCAAAATGGACCAAAAGGCCACCACAGGTTGATATGATCCGGACGCAATGCTGAAATATCGTCCAATCTTCTTCGTCTTCGCAATTTGAATGGCTCTGTGAAGCAAAAGATAGAAACAAATTAAAATCCTAACCGCATATTTCGAGAGATGATAATACTGTAATAATGTATGGTTTTATATAGCGTTGTGTCCATCGCAGATATGCGTTGCTCTCCGAGATTTACAAAGCAGACAGCGTCAGTGAAGCCTTAAGGAGGCACAGCCGAATACATTCCGATTGCCGATGACAGAAACAACGAACTGAATAAATAATCTTTCCGCAATGCGAGAACTATCTGAATGATGTCAGTTCTGCAGCTTTCCATTTAAATTTTAAAGGGCGTTGAGTGCTAAGCTGCTAATGCTGCAGAGTGTGCAGTATAATGCCCATGATCACAATGAACCGTTTTAAAAACTGAAGATTTTCCGGCTCTCCCAACATCCAACACAGTTCGTGTATAAGCTCAGTGTCTCTTGACATTGAAGAATGATATTTTTTTGGTATGTGGAGCGATTGATGATAATTTTGTTACGTTTTTGTGTGATGAAATATTCCTGTTATCGTTTCCCGAAAAAGCAGTCGCTGACTGCTGCTGATGTTACGCAACAATTGTCTTAATGTATAATTGTCTAAATGCAAAATGGTGTTTTAGTTGGTTGTCCCACCTCGGTCTTCTTGATACCACACGACGAGGCGATTGTTCTCAGCTGCCGAGCGAACCGATCACAATATTCAATGAAATATTTCTCCAAAGCTTCAGCAGCATCACATGCTCCAATAAGACCTGAACACAAAGTTATGATTGAACGTAAAAGACTCATAATAACAGTTGTTAATAACACTGATCAACAAATTTTTCATAATTTTTTTAATCAGAGATATAAACAAGTAAACCTTTCTAGACTAATTTTCTGCGCTGATTCCAAATCTGCGCTCGTTTTTTCTCCAGCACATCAGGTTTTAAAAATATATGCACTTTAATATTTTAGGTATGTTTACGTATTAAGTCATAAAAATACGTTCTTAAAATGCAATTGGTAACCCAATCACAACGCATTGTAAAATTTGCATTGTGGAAGCTTGAGGTCAAAATTGTCACTATTAGGGAAAATTGCGTCGCATTTGTGTTGCTACAAGTCAAATTTAAACAACAAAACTTCAAATTTCTCAAAAACTTATGTGCTGGAGAAAAAAATAAGGACATTTTCGGAATTAGCGTCAAAAACCCATCAAGGATCACCTATCCAGATCTTCGTTTAAAATTTGCTGTTGACCAGTGTAATCTTTCATCAGGTCATTGGAGATTTGTTTGTTGGTTTGAATCGGCCCCAACAAAAGGATTCAAACCAACCAATCAAACTTATAGACACATTTCGAAGGTATTTTAATCTATTCCGCTCCGATAAGTCAGTTGGCTAAGCGCACGATTTCGTACGTGGAGAAACCGGAAGATAAAGCAGTGCTGGTACGGCTCTTGGAGTCTTGGGGTGTACGCCTCAGCAAGGCATTTCAAAGATTGTCCTCTGTTTTGCGACATTTGGTGAATGGAATTATTTACATACAGCAACTCTTCAACAAAAGGAAACGTCACTCTGTCAAACTCGGCTACTGAATGGTTCAAAGCGTATACTACAAGTGTGCAACACTACCAGGATTAAGCTCTCAAAGAAGCTGTTCTCAGTCCGAGAATTTCCACAATCAATCCGTTTGACTATTACATCTAATACAACTTCCCTCAGAGCAATCAGGCAAATAAACATCTAGCCTACTCCGCCAAAGTTGTACCAAGAGTTTGTGTACTGATACACAGTGCAGAAACTAGCAGTTCCGTAAATTTTTGCATATTTTAGAGAATTTCACGAAAACTTATGCATAGTATTTAGCAGTACTACTAAAATTAACCCTTTAAAAGAAAAAAGGTTTAAATCAAATATAGCGAAAAAATATGTACAAAAGTCATAAGCAAAGATCACCGTACCTGTAAGCTTATCGCATCTTTCCAACGATGACTGGGCATTGTCGAACAGTTTTTTGACAGAAGAATCCAGAAGCTGAGTCAAATCAATGATATCCCTGGCGTCTAGCTGAATGTCGCTTAGGAGTGATAACAAGGTTTCTGTCTCCATTCTATTGTACTGCAGGAAATATTGCATGTACGGGTGCCAGAGAGCGTCCGCTAGCTTGGCGAGCATGCTTGCTTCAATTTTTTCGGCATTATCTTTTTCTAAAGCTCGTTTGAGATTGAGCGTGAAGTTTCTTGTTGAGCCGTGAAGTTGGGAGAGAGTAATGAGCTTGTCTGATGCAAAGCCTTGAATAGCGTTGCCTATCAAGACTGCTGGACCAGAATCAACTGAGAGAGTCACTTCTAAGATCAGTTGAGCAACCATAGTAACAGAATCATTTCTTCCGAAGATACCAGAACACCATTTCACTTCTGTGTGCCACGTTGAAAGAAGTAATTCGTAAAATTCTCTCAGAAGAGAAGCGTCGGATTGTTCAACAGTCCCAGTCTCGTCGTTATTTCCTGATATCATTTCTTGCCATGTAGACGAAATCCGACCACGGTGGCATTTAAGGTAGTAGTTTTTCAGCTCCTGGTTTCTGTCACAAGAAAAAATATGGCGTCACATCGTGTCAAGTAGCACACAATGAACACAGCGACAACGTTAGTTTCCAATTTGTAGTAACTTGCTGTGAAAACCAGGACTGTGGAGTAGGGTGGTCCCGAAATGTATGGGAAAAATTTTTTTTATTCGAAACATTCCGACCACCCTACAATTTTTTTACATAGGCTAAAAGAAGGTAACAAGCTAAATTTCAGAAAAATTGGTTAATATTTAGAGGTGCCACACGAAGTTGCAAATCGGGTTAAGGGTGTTATTTCAGTATTTTGATTTGATACGATTCCCTAATGATTCGAAATCTTTTTTTGGTACTGCCGATTCGAAATAAAAATTCTCCAGTGCAGAATTTTTCTCTTCAAGCAAATTCTTTTTACACCCAAATCAATGAGTATTGCATAATTTCTTTGATGGCTAGAATTTGAAAGCGAAGCCAAGAACTTGCAAGATAGCAAGCATAGCGAACAAGTTGCAGTTCTAAGTTGAATATGCTACTTCTATGAAAAAGAAGAGGCAGGGGGAGTTTATAGACTGACAGAAGGTTAACTTTCATGCACTAAGGGGTCCTTAAACGATGAGCACTGATCGTAGTGTACTGATGAAGTTGTGAACATTTTTTTTTACTATGTTTTTCAGATGGCTAGCAACAGTAATAATAGTAGTAGGCCTATCGGTGGTGCAAAGCCCAAAACCAGAAAGGACAATTATGTTTGGTTGATTGGTCCCAAAACCAAGGAACTGTCTGGGAGAGAGCCAGGATTTATAACATGCACAGAAATACATGCAAGAGAAAGACTGGAAAAGTTATTTCTGCAATGGAAAGGACTCCAGAAGGCGGCTTTAAGGAGAACAGATACACATATGAAGAAAGAAGAAAAGTTCAGTGCTGATCTTGACAAACTGTTTGACATAGCACACGCGAAAGCATTGGATCTGACTACTATTGAAGAAGACCGGACTTTTCTGATGACACAAAGAGATGGACGAAGAGGTTTCCTAGGTTCAGTTGATCACGAACTTGCTGAGAAAGAAGCACGAACTGTCAAGCGGAAACAAGAGGAGCAAGCTCGAGCTGAAAAGGCAAAAGTATCATCTTCTGCAGTGCAAGCATGTTATCAAGAAGATATCTCAACATCGTCATCAGAGTCTGAAAATACTGAACAGTGTGAACAGTCCAGTTCTTCAGAAGTGCAGACACCAAAAACACGGAAATGTACAATTACAGCTAGAGCGAAGAATGTGATCTCTCCAGGACTAGCACAAGCTCTGGACCGAACCAAAGTCAGTGACAGAGCAGCTGTTCATATCATTGCTGCAACAGCTCAAAGTTTAGGCCACAATGTGGATGAATTGGCCATTAATCGAAAAACTATCCGTCAGTCAAGAAGGTCACTAAGACAAGAAGCTGCTATTTCCAGTAGCCTAAGGACAATTTCAGTCTTGAGATTCTTGATCCGGGAGTTAAGGTTGTTGTGCATTGGGATGGAAAGCTAATCCCAGACACAGCAGGGTGTCAGGACAAATACGATAGGTTACCAGTGATTGTATCGTATGATGGTACAGAAAAGTGGCTTGCTGTACCAAAGTTGACAAGTGGATCTGGACAATCGATGGCTTTGGCAGTCAAAAAAGTCCTGAATGATTGGGTACTAGAAGACAATGTTATAGCAATGAGTTTTGATACTAGGCCTACTAGCAGCAACACAGGAAAAAGGAATGGAGCATGTCATCTTCTTGAGGTCCAGCTAGAGAAGGAAGTTCTATGGTTGCCGTGTCGGCACCACATATTTGAACTAGTGATAGGTGCAGTATTCAACAATGCCATGGGACCGTCATCAGGGCCTGACATCCAGATTTTCAAGCAGTTTCAAGCGCGCTGGCCACATCTCAAGCAAGATGATTATGAAACCGCAGCAAGTGAACCTTCAGTGGAGATTTATATCACACCAGAACGTGATTCCTTGTTGATGTCTGCAAAGAAATATCTATGCAAACAACAACCAAGAGAAGATTACAGAGAATATTTGGAACTGATCATCCTCTTCCTTGGTGAATTGCCAGATCATGGTGTTTTGGTTATCAGAAAGCCCGGAGCTTTCCACAGAGCACGGTGGATGAGCAAGGTCCTTTATTCTCTCAAGATTTGGATGTTCCGGGCACAAGTAAAGCTGACAGCAAAGCAAAATAAAGGGCTTGCATAAGTTGTTCTGTTCGCAGTGTTGGTGTATTTCAGAGCCTGGTTTGATGCACCGGTAGCAGTTTCAGCACCAGCCAATGACCTGGCCTTCTTGAAGAATTTGAAAGCTTATGCCTCCATTAACAGCAGTGTCTCCAAAGTGACATGCAGAAAATTCCTCAACCATCTTTGGTACATGAGTGAAGAAGTTGTGGCATATGCATTCTTTGATGTTGGTGTTGCTGAAGAGAAGAAGCAAAGAATGGTTAAGAACCTTAAAAAGCCTGGAAAGAGTAGTCGTGCCGTGAAAGCCAGCTTGAAGATGGAAGAAATTGAAGCAAGTGAGATAGAAGACTTTGTTTCAGTAAAATCTATGCAGTTCTTCAAAGCTCTGACTTTGTCAACAGATTTCCTGCCATTGTCATCGTCACTGTGGCTGTCAAATGATGGTTACATTGCAGGAAAAAAGAAAGCACCACAGTTTCGAGTGCTCAACAACACAGCTGAGAGAGGAGTGGCTCTAATTCAGGAGTATATCCATGTTCTGACAAAGGATGAGAAACAAAGACAATGCCTCCTTCAAGTGGTGGCAGATCACCGCAAGAACTTTCCAGATGCAACAAAAAGAACTGTTGTTGCTGGGCTAAAAAACTTGGTTAAAGCTGGCATGCCCATGGAATAAACATTTGTTAAGGTCGTGATGACATTACAGTATAACATAGTACAGAAGGGTTTAGAAACAGTTAATAAGCCACACTATTTTATATTGTGTCTTGAGAGAAAAATTAAATGGCTTTGTGGCACCTCTAAACATTGTTCAATTTTAACCAAATTTTGCACATTAACTTCTTTTAGGCAATGTAAAAAAAAGGTAAGGTGGTTGTAACAAAATTTAAAAAAAAAATTTTTGGGACCACCCTACTGTGGAGTCTGAGGGATTTAGGCGTGTCCGGAGTCAGAGTCGTTAAAAAGGTACGACCCCGACTTGACACAAAACGATAAACCAAATTTTTGTTAGGAATCCTTTTTCAAAACAATGGTTTCTTGATCTCCGTAGTACTCTCTGAAACTTTACCCGAAAATACAAGTGTTTGTTCTTGTCAGTTATTGTGAAAGCTTCCGTTGCAATTTCGAAATTAATTTTTTTTTAAATGAATAAGGACAAAATTTGAAAAGATCTAGCAACACTGAAGCGTAAACGGCAAAGTGTAAATCTAGGAGTAAGAGTCGTTTGTTCTTCGCAAGCCTCCACAAACCTGATGAAAAGCGTGTTCCATAGTTTCCAAAAAAAGATTAATTAAAACTAAAGCTCTTTACTACATCAATAGGAATAGAAAAAAATGTGCTGATGATCATTTCATGCTTTTACTTTGTCACAAAAATGCGAGAATTAAACGATGAAATAAAAAGCAGTTTAGCTTAAAGAACCAAAAACGAGGACAACAATGACTGTAACTTGTCTTATTAAAGAATTGAGCAATTATTGCTGCAAGTAAATGCACAAGAAATCATAGAAAAATGTTGCACCTTCCAAGATTGATAAATATCGAAGAATAACGTTTGGCTTCTGCAGTGTTGTGTTGAGTGAAGGCGGCCACTACACTTGGGCTTACAGCGGTCTCCAGCCTATTCTTCAATGCCTCTAAGTGCACAACCTATCGCAACACAACCTGAACTTAAGAATGATTTATATGTAAATACGCAGCATTTAAAGACATCTGAACAACGTTTAGTCAGCATGGAAGGTTTTGGAGCTGACATTTAATTTTTGCGACTATTTTCAATTTGATCGTCCAGGGTTTATTCCCATTCACAAACAAAACTCACTCTAATCAGAAAATAAATAGCTCAAAATGTAGATACTGAATTCACGTCCAGCAAACGTTTCATGAACAAAATTCAACCACTTTGCTCCAAAAAGTAACACTCCCGATAAACACAAACAAAGGGGACTTCAGAGAGCCTTGGTTTAAAATCGTATCCTTCGTCATCACAAAACTTGCTTTATAGTTATCGATAGTCTAATTGGGTCGCAGTCCTACAAACCTGCCGCCTATAAACGAGATATTACGCTAAAATGTTGTATTTTCAGATAGATTGCTAAAACAGATAAAAATATGAGATCAGTTTTACCATTTTAGAACTTAACAAAATGTTGGTAAACACATGATCTTGTATCCAAAATTTTTCTTGAAATTAAAAGAACTGATTTAAGTCATACATTATGCTTAGAATTAGATGCAAGCAAAAGATCCTCACCTTGTCATCATAATCTGGACTGTTCTTAAGAACTTGCAAGCTCGCCCTCATGCTTTGAAGCTGAGAGGCTATAGCCTCGACATCTCCTGATCTAAACATATGCACCATGATAGCAACTGAATCCACAAAGGATGTGAAAAATTATGTAAGCTTAAAATTGCTGATACAAAATTGATTTTCATATTAGCTTTATGGCAAGTAGTGAAAATGTCAAAGACTAGAAACGAAGCCAGTCCTACATCGATAGGAAACACGAGACTACGTTATTGCAAGCCATTTAATTATAATATTTTTAAAGGGAGATACAAATATTAGGTTCACTGCCTTCTTCCGTCCACTTGATAAATATCACCAAAAGCAAGGCCTCAAGCTACATACAATAGCAGGTTGTTAGAAAGTCATCTGTTGGAAACCTGTGATTTTAACAAAAGCTAGGGTACATATTATTATTCATACATTGTAGATGATTAAGCATTTACTTAAATATATCCTCAATGGCAGATGCCAAACTTGACCAATTGTCTGCCTCCTTGAGCGCTTCACTGGCTTGTTCCACTCGGGAACGCACGTCATCGATTCGTACCAACACTTCCATTGAGTGCGAAGTGCGTTGTTCCACGCTTTTAATCTCATCTTTCACCTGCACCAAGACATCTATTTATAAGTGATAGAGAAAAAATGTAGAAACTTTTAAAATTGTTTGTGAAATTTCACATTTCACAATACATTTGAGTTGGGCCATGCAAATTGAGAGTCACGAGTGAAACAAATTCTATTTTGTTAGCAACCTCATGCAACCTCATACAAAACTATGTTGCATTCTATCTATATCACACTCTGCACATTATCAGGTACATAAATTCTCTTTAAGCAGCAATGCTGTCTGTCAAATATAATTAGTAGCAACTGTTTAATCTTTTAGGGTTATTTAAGACAAATCGCTTTGTATGTATTTTAACACAAAATCCTACCAGAGGAAACAATAAGCATTGATTGTATGGTAAAATGGATGAATGCATTGGGAATTAAACTGATATGAAAGGACTAATGCATAACTGTTTAATTTGAGTGCCATTGTTGACATCACTGTCAACAAAATTGGAAACGTTGTAACAGCATAAGCATTTGTAAAGCTTTAATGCAGGTATTGTAATGTCAAAAACTTAAACTTAAAAATCCTTCATATATCTATATGTAGAAGTACGGTAGTTTAAACTGGTTATAACTTATAAGAAGCTTTACACCTCAAGAACCAGCTAATGGAATAACATGTTATAATGATTTCAAATATGGCAATCTGAAAGCATCAGGAATAGATACACTATCTACAAAAATTAAAACTACAGTATGCATGAACATAAAGAGGAACCACAAGTGACCTTAAATTGGATGTTGAACAAGAGTATTAATTTCTATTAGCAAAAATATCTACTGATAGATATTAAAGCAATTGTGGTTTATGAAATAACTTTTCTATAAACTTGACGCAGTTAGAACTTCAACAAGTTAAAGCTTGCATGCAGGAAAACTGAACAGAAATTCAAGTTAAGAGTGCAATGTAATTAATTTGTTAACAATTATGTAATAAAATATGCACATATATTGGTGAATCCCCCAACCGCGAATTTTTTTTTTGAAGCACGAAATGTTTTTCATCACCCACTCTTTAATTCTGAAGATATATTATTTTGGTGGTAATCCACTTCTAGCTAGTTGCGTCTACCTTACAAAACAATTTATTTCAGGCGAAAACTCCATCAACTTCGGATAGACGGAACAAAAGCGTCACATGGGGGAAGCATTTTCGAGGAAGGGGAAAAATCCCTAATGCGTAAATGCGCAGTTGGGGAAATTCGTGGATACAACAAATCTTTCAATTGCACGTTTATTTCGTAATAAATTTGCTTCTATTTGACATGGTTAGCTCCTGCATACCTACTGATTATTTTCATAGTTTCATTTGAAAAAAAGAACAAACCTTGGCGTAATGGATCCCGAAAACGATGTTGGTCGGTAGGAAAATATGCATAAATTTCCTCGGATCCGCAATTTCCTAATTTTTATTTATTTAGTGAAAAAATATCAATCCAAAGATTTTAAAGACTTGAGAACACAATAGCAGAGTTAACATTACTCATCAATTGATTGATTGAATGTTTATCCTCGGACTGGGAAAGCTTCTTGCAGAGCTTAATCCTGGCAGTTTCGCATACTTGCAGAGGCTTTGAATCACTGACACAGGCCCGGTCACCGAGATTGGCAGAGAGAAGTTTCCGATTGTTGAAGTCATGTTGCTGGGAATTATTCCATCCAGTAGTTGCCGCTGAATGGAGAGAAGTCGTGAACGTGCGACGTGCGTTGCTCAAGCGCACATCCCGAGAGTCGAACCAGCACCGCTTGATCTTGAAGCTTCTTCGTTCCAGAAGTCACGCGCTAACCAACAGAGCTATCGGGCGGACGCCACTACACAACGCAACAGTGGAAAAAAGAAATTTATTAAAGAAATTAAAATGAACAACACAGCATAAAAAAAACAATCAATCAAAATCAATCAATCAAAAACAATCAATCAAAATCAAGCAATCAATCAAAAACGGTGTCCGACGTTTTCTTCGTAAACAGTTCTTCGTAAAGCAATTGTTCGTAAGCAACTTTTCGTAAAACAATTCTTCGTAAAGTTAATTCTTTGTAAAACAATTCTTCCCAAAGCATTTATTCGTGCATGCATGCAACTTCCTCACTTTTTCTATGACCTGATCAAAACGGATATATTTATATAGTCAGGAAGAACAGCTCATACGACGAAGAAGAAAACGGATATGACAAAAGCAGGGTTGCCAGGTCCACTTATGGAAAAAATGCCAAACAACTAAACAAAAAATGCCAAATGACCTAAAAAAAATGCCAAATAGGCAAATCGGAGCAAAATCAAAGGTTTCTTCATTAATAAATAATGGAATTGGTAAAAAATGGGTAAAACTGCAAAAAAGCTCAGCCTACACTTGCTGCTATTGCACAACCTAGCTATCTTCATTCTTGAGAGTACCGTATTCTTCAGAAAAACAATTTTGAAAAAATGCCTAACAGGATTTTTTTCATGCCAAACAACATAAAAAAATTTCAAATTTATGAAATTTGGCATTACAAATGCCAACCTGGCATCCCTGAAAAAAAGCATGGTGGCTATTGCGCAGTGGTAAAATTGCTCTAACCACGCTTCTTGCTATCGCTATGTAGTGGTTGCTGTTTCGAACTTTATTTGCCGCAAGGTGGTAGAGTATTCTTTTCTGATTTCATTAATCTTTCAGTGGTCATTGTAGGTTCACTAGAAGAGATTTAACAGCAAAGTTAGTGCAGACGGTCAGAAAGTTTTAATTTTTTTAGGGAAAGGGTTTTGGGACTAGGCCAAACATTTGCTGATTGCTAAAATCTGAAAAGCGGTTTTGGCCTAATTTTTAGTGCAGAAATAGGGATAGCAATCTTCTTGCCTGTGCCATTTCAGTTTTTGAGTTTGAACAAATATTAGCCTGTTTATTTTGAAATTCGTGATTGGGGTAATTTTACCAAAAATTCGCGGTTGGGGGAATCACTTATACATATAATATACATTAAAGTTAACCCTTAAATCCCTGGTGTCATCTTCATACAACACTCACAGTCTCACACCTTTATATAATTTGATATATTATATACACTTAAAAATACTACTTACATATGAAGCATATGAATACATATAAAACATGAAACAACTTAAAACACACTTCAAAAAACAACAAACATACTTGTTGCATTTGTTGCCACAGGAAAGTTGCTTCCTGTTTTAAGGTTTCAACATCTCGAAGAACTCTGGGAAGGTTGGAAACAGCTTGTTGAGAAATGTCTTCCAATGACTTGTTTACTTCTTGTATGTACCGTTGTAGCTTAGTCACCAAAGTAGCTGTATATGCCTCAAGTCGTTTTTCATCTTGTCGAGCACGAAATACCCCGTTTATCCAATCTTTCACATCAAAGTTATCATCCGAAAATTTAGAAAAATCCATAAGAAGTTTTAAGTGAATCGTGTAGCAGTCTACTTATGATTCTGTTTAAAACAAACAGAATTGGAAAAAAAAGTTGACAGCTCTAAGCATAAGTATCACAAGTAGGTTAACACGAGATATTGAAATTTGTGTGTGTATTCACATGAAAACACAAATAGATTGTAACACAAGTTGGTGCAAAAAATATTTTAATGGAATAATGTTTCATTCCTTTTCAGAATATTTCTCACATATGAGCAGGTTATCTGTACGTTAAACTTCAACACAGCTAAAGCTATGTCACAATTTATAAAAAATATTGGCAACGTTCAAAAAATACATATCCTTCCATTTGTCAGCCAACTTCAATACACTTTAAAACGGCACTTAAAAGAATCATTATTGTTTGCATTTGTGAAAATCGTTTTATCTGTATCATCTCTTAAACGTTTCTTAAGAAATAAATAGTGGATCATACAGTCATACACGTATCAGCTTATTTTAATAAATCACTTTGTAAGCAAAACATTTTTCAATCAAAATAAAAAAATGATGCTTTGGAACCTAGCTGTTAATGTATCATGTTAAAAAGTATGCACTAAAATCTAGCGGCATAACTACCGGATCATCACACAATTAAATTTATTCCATAAAAAGATGATAAATCCAAAACCATTGATCATTTGTGAAAAATACAGATAATCTCCCATATATTGCTGTCAAATATATGGAAATAAAAAAAACTCTTAGTTGATAGATTATGGTGTCATACAATCAGTTTGATCGATTCGAACCACTTCAGTTGCTGCAAATGAGCATCATATTTTAAACATATATACATGTGAAGCTCAAATAATCCACTAACATATTGAACAATGAACATAGTGTTCAACTGTTCATCGCCCAATTTTTATACAAATAGCATGAATTATGAATTCAGACAATTCATGAAAGCACTGGCTTAACATCACTTTCTAAAAGCAGCATTGCAAAACCGTGTCACAGTATTATGAACTAATCTATGTATCACAAAATTGCAGTTTTAGAACATAAAAAAGTATCTACATTATAATGAAAGGTAATCACTGTAATTCCATTTGTGGTGTTTTTTTAATGTTTGCTTGAGTTTTAGTATGCAAATTTCTGTTATACAGTAGAATTGGGTCTGCTACTATTTAGTGAGTCCGATTCGGTGAGTCTGATTCGGTGAGTTCCTAACCTCTAACCCTAACCCCTAATCCTAAAACGGCAATGATAATTAGGCTACGGTACCCGATAATTTTTAAAAAAAAATTGAAAAAATCCCCCGTTAAGGGATCGGACTCACCGAATCGGACTCACCGAATCGGACTCACCGAAACGGGCCATTCCGGTAGAATTCCCCTATAACGGCTTCGTTTATAACGTCAATTCGCCTATTACATCACATTTCGCTCGGTCCCGGCAGAATTCCTATCTTTACATATATACATTGTAGTTCGGCTACAACAGCATCGCCTATAACGTCAATTCGCATGTAACAGCACCCTTTATTGGTCCCCAGACGTCTTTTGTTCGTTTATAACGTCACTTTAAGCCATCACCTTCACCACGAACGGTCAGTCTTTTAATCCAGTTAGCGCTGCTGCTTGCAAAATATCTTCCCTTTATTTTGCTACGTCATTCGCAGCAGGGACTTTAATTAACTGAATTAACTTTTTTTCCCGCGTTAAAAACTATCACGTGTAAAAACAGCTCTACAGCTGACCTTTAAATAACTCAAAGCAACAGTCACGACGATAGCGAGCAAATCCTACATTATTTAGCAAAAGCTGAACGCTATGTGGTGGAGAAATCCGTGTCAAAACCGAAACAGCTGAAGATCAATGCCTTTTTTGCTAATAAACAATGAACTTCTCTAGGACTACTGTATGTAACGAGCGATATTGCGCAAATTTCCTGTAGCTTTCGCTGTAGGTTTTTTTCAAAACAATTTCTTTGTTTACTGTATTTTCCGGAATGGCCCGTTTCGGTGAGTCCGAACCCTTAACGGGGGATTTTGTCAATTTTTTTTTAAATTAGTGGGTACCGTAGCCTAATGATCATTGCCGTTTTAGGGTTAGGAGTTAGGGCTTAGAGGTTAGGAACTCATCAAATTGGACTCACCGAATAGTAGCAGACCCGTATTTTCTACGTGACTTTTGTCTGTTTGGTGGTACACAGTAAACCTGACTAGATTATACACTTCTTTCTTTAATCAAAAGACAGTTTTGGAATAGTTTGCGGTAATTCGTCTATAACGTCAATTCGGCTATAACGTCAGTTTTTGCAATCCTCTAGAGGTGCCGTTATAGGTGAATTCTACTGTACTAAAATTTAAAACAAAACACACACAAAACAAAAAGAAAAAACAGAGATTTTTACTTTCAGTCACCACTTTGCTCTCATGATGCCTGACATTTGTCCATGATCTGCAAATTGACGAAACATAATTCTGCTGATTCTCCATTTTTTTCGATTTCCACGTGGACGTGAAGTTAACATGCATCGATTTTTTATGCCATCACGACAACTTTGCTTTGGTAAAGTGCAAATTTCTTGATCAGCAAGCTGCTTCAGTTCTAAGGGAAGAAAACCATTAAATCTGATACAGTTCAATCGAGCTCGCAAAGGTCCATGCAATACGCACAATGCACGCTTACGAGCATCTTTCTGCATTTGCCAATTCTCATGCCAAAGTATGTGGGATTTCCGACTTAGATCTCCTCGTTTCTGCCATGCATTCGGCTGAAGATGATCTGGCACAGGAATATAACCAACAGTTTCATGATCAGGGGGTATTGGGCCACCTTTTGGTATGACAGCACTCGTTTTCCAAACTTGTTTCTGATGGCTATTTACTAATTTGTTATATTTGCTCAAATTTCGACTTGAACATACTGATAATCCATTCAGCAAATGAATGCTGTTAAGCAAACTTTTTTTAAAATTTTTTAAACTTAAGCTGTGTGTCATCTTTAAAAAAACTGCAACAAAACAGGTATGTCAAATTTATTTATGCACTACTGGTATATAATACAGTACATACACACTACAGTATATATACTCATAGGCGTCAATTTTTTCTTAGAACAGAGGAATTCTGGGTGGGCGAGAGTTTTCAAACAGATTTGATTGAATGTGTATGTTCGCAAATTCGCAATGGTTAGTCTTTCTCACAAAGACTGTGCAGCAATTAAGCTTTAATAAGTTTGATGCTTGCTTTCTTGCGCCTTGCGATCTTATGAGCGTTGCTAAACTGAACAAACTTCTTTTATGTTTTCCTTTGCGACCTAAAAAGCGCGTGACGCATGACCTGTTATCTTTAAAGTGGCACTTTCGGATCTGCCGCAAAATGTTCGGACAGGTGACTGCTGACTGTTCCATTGGTCTGCGGCAGATAACCGATTGTTTTCCGAGGCCCACAAACAGCAGCTACAGTAACAAGTACCATCAGGGTTAAGACGCATCCACTGGAATTCGAAAATAAGCTTCCTTTGCAACACACGACCTTCCCGAGCCGGAAGCTGATCCGGCATCATGCTAATGTCAAATGGAGCAGGTGGAGATCTATGGCTCATGCTGTCTTCTACAACCACTGTCCATCCTTGAAGCACTGCTTTCTTCATCAATGTCATCTCTACGTTCATTCGTGCTGGACGTGGCTTCTTCAGCGTTATCATCTCGACGCCTTTTGGAAGCTGGTTTTAGTTTTGGGCGATATATCGAATTTTCGATACGACATCTTTTCAATATCGATATTTATTTCAATTTTGTTCAATATTTTAACTATTACAGCCCTAACTCATAACTGTAAACCCCTACAAAAACGTTGCCAAGGCCAAACGGCAAAAGTTGAAATTGCCTTGGCAATTGCTGTGAACGTTTATTACGAACAAAATTGTACCAAGACATGTAAAACGAGAAGCGAAAAATATACTAGAGTAGTCTATCACGACCGCACTGTTTGATTTGTTGTGATGTAATAATACCATCATCATCATTAAGTTCCTTACTCTCGTCAAGGGTTGGAGGCAATGCGACGGCAAGTTTCTCTGTTGTGAGATTTTTTTACTGCAGTTTTGTAATTAAGTCCTGACCAGTCTTCAATATCATTAGTCCAAATTCTCTGCCCCTATTTCGTTTGCCGTTCGTTTTTCTTTCTAGTAGTTGTCTATGAATAGAATTATTGCAAATCATGTCGCCAAAATATTTCAATTTTCTTGATTTAATTGTTTGTAGAATTTCAATGTTGGTTTGTATTCTGGATAGTACATCTTTTCTAATAATACCAAAAGTAGCGATAAAGCGAGCAACACGATACGCACGCTGTTACAGTAATTCACGTTAAATAACTCACGGGGGGGGGAGAAAAGTTAAATTTGGGTTGATTCAACGTTCGAGTCCGCACAAATCGATTTAATTTTTCCGGCGAGTTATATTGCATAACAACAATGCTCAATAAGAAATTTACGTTTGTTTTACATTAATTCGATATTTAGCGACGTTGAATTATCATAAAATAACGTTAATTGCTCAACCAGGTACCAGTAACAAATTAATAACGCCCTGCAAGAAGATTGCCTCGATTTACGTATCCACTAACATCCACTAACTAATTTCGGCACAATTGGGATACTGCGAGCAACACAAAGTCTGTTTAATAAAGAACTAGCTGTCAGAATCGGAATCATCAGATGCTGTATCGGAGGATGAGGTTGTCGTGTCATCACTGAAATTGAACACATCAAGAGGCTCATCGCTTGGCTCATCTACACTGGTTCATCATCGCTTGACTCATCTACACTGTCTTCGCCGTTCGCAATTAAGCGTCCATGTTTTGCTGCTTTCATGCTTTGATACCCATCCACACGCCTCTTTCTTTTTTGCAGAGCTCCATCAGGGTGTTGACTAAGGATCAAATCCATGGCTGTGGCATAACGACTGGGAGGAATGTCTAACGCTAACCTTACAAGCGCTCGTGTGGCCTCGGCATTTTTATTGTCGACGCTAATGCGCCATTCATGCATTTATGTCGACAATCACCTCCCTCGGCAACTGCCGACACTAATTTCGAAGACTGAGAAACTTTTTTCTTAATTAGAACAAAAACATCGAAAAGTATCAAAATATTGAGTATTTTTTTTAAACACCGTATCGTTTTGTTTTTTTCAATATCGCCGAACACTAGCTGGTTTTAAAAATCCGCGAATAGACGTTCGACTTTGCTTCATGTTTAACTTTTCAATAATGAAATGACAACATCGCGCGGTGCCCCAATTTATACTCAGCAACAAGTTTGTGAGGAAAGATTTGTAAAACGCGATTGTTTTAGTACGTCTTTAGTTTGTATCGGTTATTTTATTGTAATGTTAATTATGATGTCATATTCATATTCCCTTACGCTGACCCGGAACTGAAGTTTGATTGTGACGTAACGAAAGTGAGACCATTCGGAGAAAAGATCAAACGTGGCTATTGAAAATATTCAAATACAATTCTATTTGAATAAGATTGGAACGATTGAAAATATTCAAATATAATTCTATTTGAATAAGATTATACTGAAGAACCAACACTTGTGTGGCGAAAGCTCTATATTTCAATAAATTGATTTTTCTGATGTGGTGTGATATTACTTATTTAAATTGAGGTTAACCACATCATTTTTATGTCTTTGTGAAGTCATAATGGCTCTGAAGTCATAATTGTTATCCCTAACTTCACAATAGCTTAAATATAATTATATTAGCTTGCAATGGGTATGCTAACAGTTAATGTGATAAACGCACTTAGAGAAATATGCAGTGAAAGATTTTCCATTTTTTGGTAACTAAACAATCACTTTACAAAATGGAGCCAATCAGAAAAAAATTTATGCCATCATGGGGGAGTGGGGGGGCCTTAAAGTTTGAGGAACTTTTAAAAAATAACATGAGGATTTTCATATCAAGCTTAATTGTTTTTTTGATATTTTAATAGCATAATTGAATTTCTCACCTATGAGAACATGGGAATAGACACTTTGTTCATCATAATTGGACAAGAAATGGTGAGTTTAGAGCATTTTCCCAAAATATTCCCACACACAATGGCGCCACTAGTGGTAAAAATGTAAAATTTTAAATTGCGATAACTTGAAAACGACACAAGGTATTAAAAAAATTCCAACAGTTATGAATATTATTCTAAAATATGTACCAAATATGTAAAAATGAAGATGATCTAAGAGATGGTGGTGTAAAATTTCTTCAAAATTTGTTGAATTATAATGGAATGACTCATGACCTTCCCAAATGTAGAATCAATCATTGGGCTATTTCTTAGCTTAATGGTTACTAGTTGCTCAGGGAAGAGATCATTTTCAAGATCTTTAAAAATAAATTAAGAACCACTTCTTCTTTGTTTGAAAGTTTTGTTTCATTTGCCATTCTAAGGATGAAGGGGCTCTGCATTCGGGTGGCACAAATGTCATCCTATTCATGTCGTCCCCCCATACATCAGAATGCAGAATTATTTACTGCGCCAAAAAAACTTTATATGTGGTGAGCTGTTGAATTTTAGCTTGTGCGTTAATGCCAATGTCGTCCCTTATTGGGATGCGCGGGTTTCATACCTCCAGAAAAAATTCATAACTATCTAAACGAACTAAATTTCTCAAGTCAAATTATAACAAATATCAAGTTTTTTTTTATGAAATAAAACAAATTTCATAAACCATACGCCTACAGAAACATTAAGTTACCGTACAATAATTATTTGTGCTATTAAGGTAAGATAAACAGTGGATTAATTAACATTGCAAATTAACAGGCAGAAAAAAATTATTTATTGTTGTTCTAATGTGCAAATTGGAGTCAATCAAATAGTCGTCCAGATATTAAGTGCTTTTCTAGATAAAAACACTGTCACATGATTGGTTGTCTGGCTTTTTGAAAGTTCCATTATATTAGTCAGACAATATAAAAGGCCACTCATAGTGCAGTGATATTTGGAAACCACAGTTGTGGCAGCCCTCTTCCCAACTTTTTTTGCAGAAGAAAGCAGTTTCAGTATTATTCTAGCTAAATTAAAAAATTGGAATTGGCTTACTCTAACTATGTTTCTCTCTTCTATTATTCAAAAATGTGTTAATTCAATGAAATCATTGCTGCATTGCATTGTAGCTTACTCTAACTATGTTTATATTTATAATATAAGCTACTATTCCATAATGCTTTGCTTCAGTGAAACATGGGTTACATTACGTCGCAGTTTGTGTGATATTTGCAAAATGAACCATGGCTGCATGGACAAATCAAGACATTGTCGAGCAATGCATTGATATTGTGGGCTGCAAGTTCAACAAATCCACTTAAAACATAATTATTTTAATAGGTTTGATTATGAATACTATAATAATATGTTTTACTATGAACCGTATGGCTAGCTATTAAGGTTTTAAAATATATGGTAGGCTAGCTAGTGGCTACTATGGTAGCCTACACTATCAAAAGAAACATTGCCCCGTAGTCCTGTTGAGAAATTAATTGTTCAACAAAGCAACTTCTCTTCTAAGGTAAAACAAAGAATTAGGTGCCAAATCAATAAGAAAAATATTTTAATTGAAGAATAACAACACAAGAAACAAGACGAAAGTAGGCTAATCCCTGGTGAGATCACAATGCTTTTGTGTTGATCTATTTCAATTGCACCGACTGTGAAGAAAAACATGCAGCTACCTGTAGTAGGCCTGCTGGCGTTGATTGTTTCAGCTTGGAAAAAAACACGAGCAAGATACCTTTATTGCCTTATAAAAATGGATGTGGCTATATTTACACTAGTGTAATAATAGCCTGAATAGTGTTGCCAGATAAGGAATTCTGCCCTAATTTGAGAAAAGTTTAAAGTTGTTGAAAACAAAAACTTGTATTTTGGAAATTTTTTTAGTCCTGGGCAAAGATCAAAACCCTAATCTTATTCCTAACTTTAACCCTTACCTTAACTCTTCCTAACTTTAATCCTAACTCTGGCAACACCTGATTGTAACCATGGCATTAAGAGTGGAAAAATAGCCACTTCCTATTTTCATGTTTGAATTATAAAGAAAATGTTTGCTTTCTTTGACCCAATTTTAGATGTTTCAAAAGTCTAGAATGGCAGTGTTAAAAAATCTGGACTCTAGCCGACTTTGGTCATGTAATGTGGTTTATTGCAACAAATCAACCAGACCAAGACTTGTTTAGGGTCTGAGTATGGAGCGGTTTGCAGGGTTGCCAGATGTTTTCAAAATTTCCAGCCCAAAAGCAATTTCAAACTAGCCCAAAATAGCCCAATATTGTTGCTTGTATAAACTATCCCAAAATTAGAAGAATTCGTTCACAAAATCAGTCCAAATTGACGAAACACAATCAATCATCAAAGATCTTACTTCTCACACTTAAAAAAAACACCTAAACAGCAAGGCACAGTCCTAAATGTGCAATAATGCAAGATATATACAATAAGGATTTAAAATTAATTGTATCAAGAAACAACAAAAACGTTGCCCAAAAAAAACAATGATGAAGGGAACATTGAAACTATTTTTTCATTCTGTTTACTTCTGCCTAATTGCTTGTACCACTAAATGATTGTTCAACAGATTAGTTGCTGGAATATTATGTTGTTTGATGCTACTGTGGTTATATTTTATTTAGGTTATTATTTAACGTACATAAGGATAGTTTATATTTAAGTATAAGTTTAAGTATGAGAATGGTTTGTTTATAATTTGAATTAAGATGAAGGCTGTCTAACTGCCTGATGAAATTTCTATCTATCTAATTTATCTAGTTTGGCTATCTGACTCCATTATCTAATTTCCACACAATTGTTATTCGAATTATAATTTTAAGAATGATCAGAAGGTGTTCGTATAATGTTGTAGGTCTATAACACAATTTGAATTTAAACAGTACAGAATAATGAAATTACAGGATCGTGAAACATTATCACGAATTATTACATTTTAAGTAAACAATTAATTTAATGTTTTCTGAGAGCTGAACTGGTCTAACTGGGCTGGTTTGATTTGAGCTGGTTTCGTGTGAGCTAGTCCGATTTGATAGAGCTGGTCCGATTTGATAGAGCTCGTCAGATTTGATAGAGCTCGTCCGATTTGATAGAGCTCGTCCGATTTGATAGAACTCGTCCGATTTGATAGAACTCGTCCGATTTGATAGAACTCGTCCGATTTGATGGAACTCTGGTCAAAGGACGAACAAACCATTTTATTGTGTGCGCCCTTTTTTCTATTTTCTTTGGGAGCAGTTGCATGGAAAATTACAGAAACTTTAGTAAAAGGCAGGAAAACTTATATGTTGAAATAATGGATCGCTACACTACCTTCGAGTCTTCGACCTTTGTATTAAATACTGTAAAAGTACACATAAATGCAATGATTTACACTCAAACTAACACATTAAATTGTTACACTTTGGAAATCACATCAGCAGTTCAAAAACAGTGTCTGCATTAGTTTTTAAATCACTAGTGTTAGCTTGGGAGTCGCTTTCAATGGTGTACATATCCGAGGTAAACAAACAATACATGGCTCGTGTCGGTTGAAATTTGTTGCAACAAACACCACAACGAGCCATGTAACCCCAAATACCCCAATGCGTTCCACTGCTGCATTGCTGAAGGGCAATGGAAGCAGGGAGAGAACAAATTGTGCCACTCTGGTAGTAGACAGTAAGACAGAGCACTGGGAGCAGGTAATACGGTAATTAATAGATCAAACAAGCAGCCATACCATTCCTCCTTCACAGTGCCGGATTAACTATAGTAGCAGATGTAGCAGGTGCTACGGGCCCCGCGCTTGGTGAGCAAAACATTTGTTTTTGCAAAAAAGCTGTCGAACATAGTTGGTAAGTAATTTTTGGCTTGCAAACTGGAATGGCATGGGAGAATATTATAGTTGTAGGATTAAATTACTTAGTCCCAACGTCTTATCCCTTCCTAATTATTGTAAACTTTAAAAACTGGTAATTTCCGCTGGAGGCAACTGCCTGTTCTGATCAACCTTCTATAGTACAACATCTAACTACAGTATTTCACTTCGATTAAAGAAAACAACATTGACACCACGTTTCCTAACTGACAATTTGTTATGCATTTATCTATGTATGATGGTATACTAATTGTAGGCTACAGGAAAGAGATCATTTTCAAAATTGAAGTTGATTAAAAACTAGCCTATCTGCGAAACACGATGGGGCAAGAGCGGCTACACTATAATCAAAAAGTATCAAATCTATAAAATATTCAATTACTTCCCAGTCATTATCTGTACATCAAATCAATCTGCTACAGGCCCGGCACTTGTTTAATCCGGCACTGCTCCTTTACGTGACGTTTTCGTCACTTTTCCGCTAAGGCGCTACGTAATCCAGTTTAACAGAAAAAAGTTCACCTAAAATTCACTCTGATTCATTCACTGTAAACATAGACATCTTATTATAACTAGACCGCGCATCGTCACTTCTCTCGTTTACGATTTTTGAAGAAAGCAGGTTCAGACGTCAGCCATTATTAGTGTACCTATTCCGCGCGTTTGCCAATGCTTTTGTAGGGACCCGTAATGAATTTTCATTGTTTTGAATTCAATTCAATTTATTTTTCCTTGTCAGAATGCAAAACAAATGATATTGTGAAAAAGAAATACAGGAACAAAACCAACAAAAGGAAAAGGTGGCAAAACTATTATGGTTTAAGACGTGCATGAACGGATTTAATATTGCGGTATATGAATCGATAAATATACAGTAGTTAAGCACGGCCACCAAACCTGATACTTTAAAACAAGTAGAAGTAGATGAATTAATTAGTTAAGAATCAGTCGCCTCCTCGTTCCTGAAACAACTGGAGCGCCAATTCTTAAAGCAATGAGAACACGACTGAACACAACTTAACTTTCTACAAAATGTAATTCTCCTATAATATTTGCGTTTCTTAAAAAACTCAGTTGTTGTGAACAAATAATTGACAAAACAAATAGTTTTCTATGCAACAACACAACCGCAGCTTTTACCAGGATTCTGTTCAATAGAGATTGATGGCTTTCGATTTTCTCCGTTGTAGCAAAACGTTGCATTATGACGTAAATTCGTGTGATTTCATCAACAATAACTTTTAAAGAAATAGCTTCAGTTTCAAGTTGCTGTGAAATAACAACTAATAAATATCTCCGCAATTCACCTAGTATGACGAAATCTTTATATGATTTCACCTTTGCTGTTCTACAATCGCAAACATATTGTTAGAATTTGTTAATTTATGCTGCCAAAATGTGCGCAAAGATAACGTTATGTGCAAGGTGCCGCTTTGAACTGAGTTCACACACTTTACCTGTTCAACCCAGCTTCTTATCATTTAAAGATAGAAGTGGACTTTTTAAACCTTCTTTCAGTGTTGTATATATTTGTGAAGAAACTGAATTATGCATTAAACGGTTACTAACTACCACAGCTGGGAGATTACCTCTTCATCCAGGCATTGTGGAAGCTATTGCGGTAGCTGTGCTTGGAAATATAAACCATTCCAAGATATTTACTAATCTCACGGATCTTGTGTTTGAATGCACCGTTACCGATAATCACATTTTTACGCTAGTCAAAACTGTGTCCAAATGTTATTTAAAAATTAGGTTTTACCACATTGGTAAGGAAACCTGCAAGCAAATACAAGGCAAATTGGTTCGTAAAACGCTTAACAAAACAGTACTTTTCAAACACCAATAAACTACTTCCTTTCGACATCACATCAGTATTGGTGAATATTTAATTTGTTTTGATTTTGTTGAGCTATAGGCCTACGTTATAGCCGCTATAATATAGCGTATCATTTGCTTAGGTTTGATGTAATACACTGTTTGTTGCTGTTTTTACAATAGGCTAATCATCAGCTCAGCTGTAACGCCAAATTGAATACGGTAAGAGTTCTGCTGAACTGCTGGAAATGATGCATTCAGTGTATCGTATACGTGCTCTCGCATCGCAGTGTTTTTGCTTTATATTATAGACTGTATGTATAATTCTGTGCAATTTAACACATGCTTTTATTCATTTCATAGATGAATAAAACCTCTATTACACCAAAGTTCTAAATTATAGTTAACAAGTTAGTTTTCTGCAGAAGCGCAACCAGCTCAGAAATGTTATCGTTAACAGCGCAGCTTTCACGCGAGTTTGAGACACTAACAATGGCCGCCGCCTTTTTTCAATTTCTTCAATCGAAATACGAGAAGCGCAGTCTAGTTATAATAAGATGTCTGTGACTGTAAAGCGAAATTTATAGAATTTCATTGAAAACTGTTGTGATTTTTTGCTATTTTATGCTTAATATTGCTCCAAAAACAAGCCCAAAAACCCGCAGTATAATAAAAAACAAAAACAAGCCCAAAAACCCGCAACCCGCGACTACTCAATTTTTCCCGCAACTCTTCAACCAAACTAGCCCAATTCCGCGGGAAAACCGCGGACCTGGCAACCTTGGCGGTTTGTCTGACTGCAAATCTCTGAACCAATGTTGCCACTCTCTTGTTATGGAAAAGTACGACTGTAGATTTGACTGAAAAAAACACTAGATTCACAAAAAAAAACACTAGCATGATAAATACAAGATCATTTACATGCAAAATGTACAAAGTTCAGTTCAGTGTATTTTTTATTTTTTGTTGGCGAAAAAGAAAGACACAAAAAGCAAAAAGACAATAAACACAAATAATTCGCACAACAAGGATGGCAGCGAAAGACCAAAAGGTCACCAAAGTCAGCTGCCACCCAAACATTTAAACAAAAGACCTAAAATTAAGAACATTAACACATATATACGGTATATAATATATAGGCAGGGCTGGATTTCAGCCGGAGCGCCGCTCCGGAAGCTCGATCAAAAAATTGACTTCTCCGGAACGGCGCTCCGGAAGCTCAAATATTTTATACTCTTATTATGCTTTGCCCTGTTCAGTAAAAGTAGCTTATATCCATAATTCTTGATAAGTCGAACACATTAAATCGGGTAGGCTATTCACTCTGATAATATATCTTCGTACCGGTACCAGTCTTGACGGAAGCGAACCTGTGAATGTAGGCTATTTGTCTTGTTGAGCTCGCTATTCTTACGACGAATGGCATCTATGATTCCCTGAAGAGCTGCCTAAAATCATACGGCATGTCTACAACATTTTTATCTTCTTGTTTGATTGGTGTTGTATGCGATGGCGCGGCTGTGATGATAGGTCGCAAAAATGGTGTAGCAAAATGGCTTCGTGATTAATTTCCAGACATTGTGGTGTGGTATTGTGCAACCATAGATTGGAACTATCGGTTCGTCATGCTGTAAAATCAGTCAGTAGTTTGAATCGATTTCCATCTTTTATGGACAAACGCTATAGCCTTTACCACGCTTCTAACAAAAGCAGGGAATTGGGTGAATGCGCAGCGGCTGTTGAAGTGCAATTGTTGAAAATCGGAAGGGTAGGCCTACTGGACACACGTTGGGTAGCCTCGAGTTTCCGCACAGTTAATGCCATCTGGAATGATTTCCCAGCACTTGTCGAATTTTTCAAAAAGGGGGCTATTAGCGACACAAGAGATTCTCGGGAACGTGCGAAATATCAAGGACTCTTGTCGAAGATAACATCCACAGATTTCTTGTTGGACTTGGCTTTGATGTACGAATACTCGCAAGAATTATCCGTAATAGCCTAAGCCTTGAACTGTAAAACAGAGCATGTAGGCTACTATTTGAGATGCAGATAACAAAATTAATAATCTTGCAAAATTATTTGAAATAGGCCTACGAAGGAACGTACCCGGACGACATTATGGCATTGCTAAGGATGCTAAAGAAAACTTAGAGTTCAAAGGTGTAGAATTACATGTAAACAATTGCAGAAATAGCCCGCTAATCAATCCCCGCATCTTCTACACTGTAAATCAAAAAGTGTAGTTTTAACCACTTCTAGGGTGGTCTAAAAATTCCACTTCTACTTTTTCATTTCCACCCCATAGCCTACTGTATAATCACTTAGGAAATTCCATCCAAGATCGCTTGTTGAGTTCAACAGACTTGTCATTTATTAACAGCTGAAAAATACTTGATTCAACTATTTGGCCAGAGGACACAGTAATGACACACGGTCACGGAGAAAACGAAATCATTGAAGTGGCAAAGAGATTGCGCTTAGATGAACGCGAAGCTGCTGTGAGAGGACTTCGTGAATATATAACTACAAAAAGAAGATCCCAAAGTCTTCAAAATTTGAAAACGTCAATATAATCCCTTCCAATTTTATCGAGCGAGTGTGAGCGCGGATTTTCACAAATGAACCTCATACTGACATCTGACCGTGCTTCTCTACACACTGTAGGCTAACTGTTTCAAGTTTACTCTTTATCCGTCTTCCACTGAGAAATTTTTAACCAGCAAAGTTTGTTGGATCCTGATTACGCCATGGACGTAACCCGGCAATTGAGACCCGAAGTCGCCAGAGGTTTTATGATTTTGAATACGATAAGTGTCTTAAAAATTGTAGGCTAGGCTATAACTTGAAAAATCAAAAATCAAAAGTGGAAAAAACTAAAAACAAATTTTTTTTCTTTTTTTTTTCTAGGCTATAACTTGTATTTTTTGTATTATTGTTTCAATAAAATATGAATATTTGCATTGAACAACGCTATACCATCTATAGACCATGATAATTACTTTAGCAACGTTTTAGGTACCGTACATCAAGTGTGTTGTTTCAAAGTCTTATAAAGACATATTCTGAATGTTTTCTACGGCACCTAGCGCATTTGGAAAGTAGCCTAAATAACTAGCGCTCCGAAAGCTAATCTTCTGGAAATCCACCACTGTATATAGCACAATACTAGCACTTTAATTTGTAAAAATTAACAATGGAATTAACAATACATTAACAATGGAATAACACAGGGCAACATAAAAAAACATTGTGTAGAGAAATAAGCGGATGATACGTTTCAGGAGTGATCATTGTACAAATTCTTTAATAAACATTTATATTTAAATTTAAAAACATTGTAAGACTTTTCTTTTATTTCTTTTGGTACTTGATTCCATAGTTTCACTCCAGCTTCACAAAAATGACAGCCAATGGCGTTAGTGAGTGTTAAAAGTTCAAAATTGAACTAAATTTACTTAAAATAAGGAAATTTCCTTGAAAGTGAGAGCTCTGAAGTTGATACAAATTTCAGGTGTGTGTTGTGTCTGTAATAGAGTCACAAGACATGCCATGTGAATTGCTCCTTTGTTTTACATTGTTGAGGCACTGTATCTTTTGTGCGGAGCTTTGTCTATAAAATTAAATGTGCACAAATAACCTGCTTGGATAAGGCCCTTGTGTTTCACCTTCATAGCCCGAGTGGAAAGGTTACATGAGCAAAATAAAATGGTCCCTCGTATTTTACCATCATAATCCACAGCCGAAATGCAAGCGACTAAGCATACCATAAGGTGAGGCTACTTTAAACACTTTTCACAGTTCTTTGCATATATTTTTTAAAGTATTTATGCTAAATATCTCAAATTTGGTCATCATTGGATGCAACCGTTCTGTTCTGAAAACACTGTTCAAAATTATGCAACATAGCGCTAAATTGCTAAAAAACACTAGATAGCGAGAAAAAAACACTAGAACACTAGATGCAACCCAAAAACACTAGATCTAGTGGAAAAACCCTAGCAGTTGCACCACTGCTCTGAAGTTGTCTGAACTTTTTTGATAGCAAACAACATTATCAAGATTGCCAGATGGGTAATGGTGCAATAAACATTGACATAATACATGATCGATTGATTGATTGAATCTTTATCCTCGGACTGGGAAAGCTTCTTGCTGAGCTTAATCCTGGCAGTTTCGCATACTTGTAGAGGCTTTGAATCACTGACGCAGGCCCGGTCACCGAGATTGACAGAGTGAAGTTTCCGATTGTTGAAGTCTTGTTGCCGGGGAATTATTCCATTCATTAGATGCCGCTGAATAAAGAGCAGTCCCGTGCGTTGCTCAAGCGCACACCCCGAAAGTCGAACCAGCGCCGCTTGATCTTGAAGCTTCAGTGAAAGTTAAAACTACTTATAGTCATCATCATTACGTTCCTTCCTCGTATTGAAGGTTGGATTGGATATGTAGCGGACGCTGTTTTCAGCATATCCGCCCATACACAGCCATCAGTGGGATGGCAACATTCCTGGGCAAAGTCGGCAAGGAATGATAGGACACGAGGTCGATTACGCTGCTATATTGTTTACTAACCCAACTCAGAAGATCAATGCTTGCTCACAACGTAATTGTTTATAGTTTTTAATCTTCGATCCAGCAACACAGAAAGTAAAGGAAAACACCGGAATATTAAAGCTCCACCACCAACAATTGGATACGAAATGTCGTCGCTGCTACATTAACAATAAACTGATCCAAACGTCATCCTGGCAATGCCAAAAATAGAAAACAGTGGCAACAACGAAACTGATATATTGCTTTAGAATTACCAAGACTGATTTCTTGATACTGGTTTTAAGTTCTGACTTTTGATATTGCATTCAACTGATTTCCATATTGAAAGAACCGACTTTTCATATTGAACAAAAACTCAACAAACTATTGATTTTCACATAGCAAAAACTTAACACACTCTGATTTTTACATGTTGTAGAACTCTACAAAAGACTAAATTTCACATAGCAAACGACTGATTGATTTTATAGCAAGAACTGATTTTACATATTGCAAGAACTTAACAAAAACTGATTGATTTTAAATCGTGAGCTTAACTTCTTTAAGAAGGTACTAGTGTGAGATTGCGAGTTTTACATATGATCACACAACGCAACACGACTGCAATTCTACATAACGATGAACCAAGGTAGGAATTCGGCATAGTGACGTTGATTACAGAAGTTGAATTCCCGATTGCTGAATTGAATTCCCGAGACGTGCAGTTATGCGCTCAAGGCGGAGTCTTCTGGAAGATTCTAGTGACGTGTACGTGTGACGTCAGAGACGACAGAGCTCTCTGGCGCTACAGACACCCCCGCAAGAAGGAAAACGGGGTGGCCGTTTGACTTCTGATGAGATGTTTGCAGCATGAAATGAAACAGGCGAGGCACAAGATGCGTATTATAACATAGACACACGGTGAACAACAAGACGGGGTCGGATCCCCTCCGCACGGCGCGAGCGCTAACAGTTCCTCTGATTCCGGGGAGCGGCTGGTCGGCTCTCGATTGGTTGAAGCAGAGGTCTCGTGCGGCGGACATCCGGCTAGTGACACGACTATTCTGTGCAACAAAAATGCGGTTTAGTGAGGGCGATAACAATCATGAATTACAATTACATACAGGTTACTATTACAACAACGAGGTTACAACTACAACGAGGTTACAACTACAACTACAAGGTTACAATTACAACTACAACAAGGGTACAATCTAAACACAACGATTACAGCAGGTGAGCACTGTGGAAGCATTTAATGTGTGTATGCAGTGCTGCAGGTACAGGGACCAAACGATAGATACACTGAAAGCATGATAGGTATGCGAAGCGACTGCGCGGAGAACCGGTCCAACAGGGCAGGAAGCAGTGGACAGATGAATGCGAGCAGCTGTGACGAAACAAGGCCAATGAGGCAGAAAGCGACGGGCAAGCTAGTCGCAAGCAACATGTCGGCTTATATCTATGACAGCTGGGCACCAAAAGCAGAACAATGCCTATAGAGCAGAAAGCGACGGGCAAGCTAGCCGCAAGCAACATGTCGGCTTACATCTATGACAACTGAGTAACGGAAGCAGTGGCAGGACAAGGCCAAAAAGGCAGAAAGCGACGGGAAAGCTAATTGCAAGCAGCATGTCGACTTATATCTATTACACCACCTTAACAAGCAAGTTCCTAACAGTGGCTACAAGGGTGAACAACGAGGCGCTACGTGAACAAAACAACGGTGAACAGACAAAGATTATGACAAGTACTATATACCGTACAAGAAGTGTGCTGCATCGCACGCCTATATGAGGAAGCGCAGCTCCTAAAGACAACTACAGAGCAGGGAACTTCTAAACGAGAGAGTGATTAGCTGAGGCAACTTATGCAGTTCCAAGTCTTACCCAGGACTAAGAAGTGGTTGAGAGCTACTGTAATTCCTTTGAAGACTGTATGCAAAAACGATGACTAAGCTAACTAAGGAAAGGTGGAATGGATGGATGAATGGATGCAGTTTTACGTCATGCCCAGGACGAAGACTGCTGTAATTAATACGATAACTTTATGCAAGAACGGCACCTAACTGATGAAAGATGGGATGGAGGGATGCAGTTTTACGACGTACCCAGGACGGAGAACTAAACAGTGAACGTGTAACAAAGCCTAAGATACCTACAGGCACCACAGTCCAGACGGGGGCGAAACACATTGTCATCGCTGCTGTCAAGACGCCCCGATCGCGAGCCACGAGTGGGGCAACAACCAAGGACGACAACGGCGAGGGAGATTAAAAAGCTTACGGCTACTACGATAATGTAAAAAGAGTATTCAAACATCATGAATTAATGTTACTTAACTTGAGTCCCACGGCGTCGTCGTTGAAGGAGCGTCCGATGAAAGGCAGGCTTGTTATAATCCGTGATATAATCCAGAATAATCCAGTGCATCCAGCGATCAATTCACATTCAGTCAATTCACAGTTAAGTCAAGTAATTAATTCACAGTAAGATCGCGTCGTTACAGCTCACAGTTAGCAAAAACAAATCACGTCGGGGTCACCAGATATATGTAGCGGACGCTGCTTTCAGCATATCCGCCCATACACAGCCATCAGTGGGATGGCAACATTCCTGGGCAAAGTCGGCAAGGAATAATAGGACACGAGGTCGATTACGCTGCTATATTGTTTACTAACCCAACTCAGAAGATCAATGCTTGCTCACAACGTAATTGTTTATAGTTTTTAATCTTCGATCCAGCAACACAGAAAGTAAAGGAAAACACCGGAATATTAAAGCTCCACCACCAACAATTGGATACGAAATGTCGTCGCTGCTACATTAACAATAAACTGATCCAAACGTCATCCTGGCAATGCCAAAAATAGAAAACAGTGGCAACAACGAAACTGATATATTGCTTTAGAATTACCAAGACTGATTTCTTGATACTGGTTTTAAGTTCTGACTTTTGATATTGCATTCAACTGATTTCCATATTGAAAGAACCGACTTTTCATATTGAACAAAAACTCAACAAACTATTGATTTTCACATAGCAAAAACTTAACACACTCTGATTTTTACATGTTGTAGAACTCTACAAAAGACTAAATTTCACATAGCAAACGACTGATTGATTTTATAGCAAGAACTGATTTTACATATTGCAAGAACTTAACAAAAACTGATTGATTTTAAATCGTGAGCTTAACTTCTTTAAGAAGGTACTAGTGTGAGATTGCGAGTTTTACATATGATCACACAACGCAACACGACTGCAATTCTACATAACGATGAACCAAGGTAGGAATTCGGCATAGTGACGTTGATTACAGAAGTTGAATTCCCGATTGCTGAATTGAATTCCCGAGACGTGCAGTTATGCGCTCAAGGCGGAGTCTTCTGGAAGATTCTAGTGACGTGTACGTGTGACGTCAGAGACGACAGAGCTCTCTGGCGCTACAGACACCCCCGCAAGAAGGAAAACGGGGTGGCCGTTTGACTTCTGATGAGATGTTTGCAGCATGAAATGAAACAGGCGAGGCACAAGATGCGTATTATAACATAGACACACGGTGAACAACAAGACGGGGTCGGATCCCCTCCGCACGGCGCGAGCGCTAACAGTTCCTCTGATTCCGGGGAGCGGCTGGTCGGCTCTCGATTGGTTGAAGCAGAGGTCTCGTGCGGCGGACATCCGGCTAGTGACACGACTATTCTGTGCAACAAAAATGCGGTTTAGTGAGGGCGATAACAATCATGAATTACAATTACATACAGGTTACTATTACAACAACGAGGTTACAACTACAACGAGGCTACAACTACAACTACAAGGTTACAATTACAACTACAACAAGGGTACAATCTAAACACAACGATTACAGCAGGTGAGCACTGTGGAAGCATTTAATGTGTGTATGCAGTGCTGCAGGTACAGGGACCAAACGATAGATACACTGAAAGCATGATAGGTATGCGAAGCGACTGCGCGGAGAACCGGTCCAACAGGGCAGGAAGCAGTGGACAGATGAATGCGAGCAGCTGTGACGAAACAAGGCCAATGAGGCAGAAAGCGACGGGCAAGCTAGTCGCAAGCAACATGTCGGCTTATATCTATGACAGCTGGGCACCAAAAGCAGAACAATGCCTATAGAGCAGAAAGCGACGGGCAAGCTAGCCGCAAGCAACATGTCGGCTTACATCTATGACAACTGAGTAACGGAAGCAGTGGCAGGACAAGGCCAAAAAGGCAGAAAGCGACGGGAAAGCTAATTGCAAGCAGCATGTCGACTTATATCTATTACACCACCTTAACAAGCAAGTTCCTAACAGTGGCTACAAGGGTGAACAACGAGGCGCTACGTGAACAAAACAACGGTGAACAGACAAAGATTATGACAAGTACTATATACCGTACAAGAAGTGTGCTGCATCGCACGCCTATATGAGGAAGCGCAGCTCCTAAAGACAACTACAGAGCAGGGAACTTCTAAACGAGAGAGTGATTAGCTGAGGCAACTTATGCAGTTCCAAGTCTTACCCAGGACTAAGAAGTGGTTGAGAGCTACTGTAATTCCTTTGAAGACTGTATGCAAAAACGATGACTAAGCTAACTAAGGAAAGGTGGAATGGATGGATGAATGGATGCAGTTTTACGTCATGCCCAGGACGAAGACTGCTGTAATTAATACGATAACTTTATGCAAGAACGGCACCTAACTGATGAAAGATGGGATGGAGGGATGCAGTTTTACGTCGTACCCAGGACGGAGAACTAAACAGTGAACGTGTAACAAAGCCTAAGATACCTACAGGCACCACAGTCCAGACGGGGGCGAAACACATTGTCATCGCTGCTGTCAAGACGCCCCGATCGCGAGCCACGAGTGGGGCAACGACCAAGGACGACAACGGCGAGGGAGATTAAAAAGCTTACGGCTACTACGATAATGTAAAAAGAGTATTCAAACATCATGAATTAATGTTACTTAACTTGAGTCCCACGGCGTCGTCGTTGAAGGAGCGTCCGATGAAAGGCAGGCTTGTTATAATCCGTGATATAATCCAGAATAATCCAGTGCATCCAGCGATCAGTTCACATTCAGTCAATTCACAGTTAAGTCAAGTAATTAATTCACAGTAAGATCGCGTCGTTACAGCTCACAGTTAGCAAAAACAAATCACGTCGGGGTCACCAGATATATGTAGCGGACGCTGCTTTCAGCATATCCGCCCATACACAGCCATCAGTGGGATGGCAACATTCCTGGGCAAAGTCGGCAAGGAATAATAGGACACGAGGTCGATTACGCTGCTATATTGTTTACTAACCCAACTCAGAAGATCAATGCTTGCTCACAACGTAATTGTTTATAGTTTTTAATCTTCGATCCAGCAACACAGAAAGTAAAGGAAAACACCGGAATATTAAAGCTCCACCACCAACAATTGGATACGAAATGTCGTCGCTGCTACATTAACAATAAACTGATCCAAACGTCATCCTGGCAATGCCAAAAATAGAAAACAGTGGCAACAACGAAACTGATATATTGCTTTAGAATTACCAAGACTGATTTCTTGATACTGGTTTTAAGTTCTGACTTTTGATATTGCATTCAACTGATTTCCATATTGAAAGAACCGACTTTTCATATTGAACAAAAACTCAACAAACTATTGATTTTCACATAGCAAAAACTTAACACACTCTGATTTTTACATGTTGTAGAACTCTACAAAAGACTAAATTTCACATAGCAAACGACTGATTGATTTTATAGCAAGAACTGATTTTACATATTGCAAGAACTTAACAAAAACTGATTGATTTTAAATCGTGAGCTTAACTTCTTTAAGAAGGTACTAGTGTGAGATTGCGAGTTTTACATATGATCACACAACGCAACACGACTGCAATTCTACATAACGATGAACCAAGGTAGGAATTCGGCATAGTGACGTTGATTACAGAAGTTGAATTCCCGATTGCTGAATTGAATTCCCGAGACGTGCAGTTATGCGCTCAAGGCGGAGTCTTCTGGAAGATTCTAGTGACGTGTACGTGTGACGTCAGAGACGACAGAGCTCTCTGGCGCTACAGACACCCCCGCAAGAAGGAAAACGGGGTGGCCGTTTGACTTCTGATGAGATGTTTGCAGCATGAAATGAAACAGGCGAGGCACAAGATGCGTATTATAACATAGACACACGGTGAACAACAAGACGGGGTCGGATCCCCTCCGCACGGCGCGAGCGCTAACAGTTCCTCTGATTCCGGGGAGCGGCTGGTCGGCTCTCGATTGGTTGAAGCAGAGGTCTCGTGCGGCGGACATCCGGCTAGTGACACGACTATTCTGTGCAACAAAAATGCGGTTTAGTGAGGGCGATAACAATCATGAATTACAATTACATACAGGTTACTATTACAACAACGAGGTTACAACTACAACGAGGTTACAACTACAACGAGGTTACAACTACAACTACAAGGTTACAATTACAACTACAACAAGGGTACAATCTAAACACAACGATTACAGCAGGTGAGCACTGTGGAAGCATTTAATGTGTGTATGCAGTGCTGCAGGTACAGGGACCAAACGATAGATACACTGAAAGCATGATAGCTATGCGAAGCGACTGCGCGGAGAACCGGTCCAACAGGGCAGGAAGCAGTGGACAGATGAATGCGAGCAGCTGTGACGAAACAAGGCCAATGAGGCAGAAAGCGACGGGCAAGCTAGTCGCAAGCAACATGTCGGCTTATATCTATGACAGCTGGGCACCAAAAGCAGAACAATGCCTATAGAGCAGAAAGCGACGGGCAAGCTAGCCGCAAGCAACATGTCGGCTTACATCTATGACAACTGAGTAACGGAAGCAGTGGCAGGACAAGGCCAAAAAGGCAGAAAGCGACGGGAAAGCTAATTGCAAGCAGCATGTCGACTTATATCTATTACACCACCTTAACAAGCAAGTTCCTAACAGTGGCTACAAGGGTGAACAACGAGGCGCTACGTGAACAAAACAACGGTGAACAGACAAAGATTATGACAAATACTATATACCGTACAAGAAGTGTGCTGCATCGCACGCCTATATGAGGAAGCGCAGCTCCTAAAGACAACTACAGAGCAGGGAACTTCTAAACGAGAGAGTGATTAGCTGAGGCAACTTATGCAGTTCCAAGTCTTACCCAGGACTAAGAAGTGGTTAAGAGCTACTGTAATTCCTTTGAAGATTGTATGCAAAAACGATGACTAAGCTAACTAAGGAAAGGTGGAATGGATGGATGAATGGATGCAGTTTTACGTCATGCCCAGGACGAAGACTGCTGTAATTAATACGATAACTTTATGCAAGAGCGGCACCTAACTGATGAAAGATGGGATGGAGGGATGCAGTTTTACGTCGTACCCAGGACGGAGAACTAAACAGTGAACGTGTAACAAAGCCTAAGATACCTACAGGCACCACAGTCCAGACGGGGGCGAAACACATTGTCATCGCTGCTGTCAAGACGCCCCGATCGCGAGCCACGAGTGGGGCAACGACCAAGGACGACAACGGCGAGGGAGATTAAAAAGCTTACGGCTACTACGATAATGTAAAAAGAGTATTCAAACATCATGAATTAATGTTACTTAACTTGAGTCCCACGGCGTCGTCGTTGAAGGAGCGTCCGATGAAAGGCAGGCTTGTTATAATCCGTGATATAATCCAGAATAATCCAGTGCATCCAGCGATCAGTTCACATTCAGTCAATTCACAGTTAAGTCAAGTAATTAATTCACAGTAAGATCGCGTCGTTACAGCTCACAGTTAGCAAAAACAAATCACGTCGGGGTCACCAGATATATGTAGCGGACGCTGCTTTCAGCATATCCGCCCATACACAGCCATCAGTGGGATGGCAACATTCCTGGGCAAAGTCGGCAAGGAATAATAGGACACGAGGTCGATTACGCTGCTATATTGTTTACTAACCCAACTCAGAAGATCAATGCTTGCTCACAACGTAATTGTTTATAGTTTTTAATCTTCGATCCAGCAACACAGAAAGTAAAGGAAAACACCGGAATATTAAAGCTCCACCACCAACAATTGGATACGAAATGTCGTCGCTGCTACATTAACAATAAACTGATCCAAACGTCATCCTGGCAATGCCAAAAATAGAAAACAGTGGCAACAACGAAACTGATATATTGCTTTAGAATTACCAAGACTGATTTCTTGATACTGGTTTTAAGTTCTGACTTTTGATATTGCATTCAACTGATTTCCATATTGAAAGAACCGACTTTTCATATTGAACAAAAACTCAACAAACTATTGATTTTCACATAGCAAAAACTTAACACACTCTGATTTTTACATGTTGTAGAACTCTACAAAAGACTAAATTTCACATAGCAAACGACTGATTGATTTTATAGCAAGAACTGATTTTACATATTGCAAGAACTTAACAAAAACTGATTGATTTTAAATCGTGAGCTTAACTTCTTTAAGAAGGTACTAGTGTGAGATTGCGAGTTTTACATATGATCACACAACGCAACACGACTGCAATTCTACATAACGATGAACCAAGGTAGGAATTCGGCATAGTGACGTTGATTACAGAAGTTGAATTCCCGATTGCTGAATTGAATTCCCGAGACGTGCAGTTATGCGCTCAAGGCGGAGTCTTCTGGAAGATTCTAGTGACGTGTACGTGTGACGTCAGAGACGACAGAGCTCTCTGGCGCTACAGACACCCCCGCAAGAAGGAAAACGGGGTGGCCGTTTGACTTCTGATGAGATGTTTGCAGCATGAAATGAAACAGGCGAGGCACAAGATGCGTATTATAACATAGACACACGGTGAACAACAAGACGGGGTCGGATCCCCTCCGCACGGCGCGAGCGCTAACAGTTCCTCTGATTCCGGGGAGCGGCTGGTCGGCTCTCGATTGGTTGAAGCAGAGGTCTCGTGCGGCGGACATCCGGCTAGTGACACGACTATTCTGTGCAACAAAAATGCGGTTTAGTGAGGGCGATAACAATCATGAATTACAATTACATACAGGTTACTATTACAACAACGAGGTTACAACTACAACGAGGTTACAACTACAACTACAAGGTTACAATTACAACTACAACAAGGGTACAATCTAAACACAACGATTACAGCAGGTGAGCACTGTGGAAGCATTTAATGTGTGTATGCAGTGCTGCAGGTACAGGGACCAAACGATAGATACACTGAAAGCATGATAGGTATGCGAAGCGACTGCGCGGAGAACCGGTCCAACAGGGCAGGAAGCAGTGGACAGATGAATGCGAGCAGCTGTGACGAAACAAGGCCAATGAGGCAGAAAGCGACGGGCAAGCTAGTCGCAAGCAACATGTCGGCTTATATCTATGACAGCTGGGCACCAAAAGCAGAACAATGCCTATAGAGCAGAAAGCGACGGGCAAGCTAGCCGCAAGCAACATGTCGGCTTACATCTATGACAACTGAGTAACGGAAGCAGTGGCAGGACAAGGCCAAAAAGGCAGAAAGCGACGGGAAAGCTAATTGCAAGCAGCATGTCGACTTATATCTATTACACCACCTTAACAAGCAAGTTCCTAACAGTGGCTACAAGGGTGAACAACGAGGCGCTACGTGAACAAAACAACGGTGAACAGACAAAGATTATGACAAGTACTATATACCGTACAAGAAGTGTGCTGCATCGCACGCCTATATGAGGAAGCGCAGCTCCTAAAGACAACTACAGAGCAGGGAACTTCTAAACGAGAGAGTGATTAGCTGAGGCAACTTATGCAGTTCCAAGTCTTACCCAGGACTAAGAAGTGGTTGAGAGCTACTGTAATTCCTTTGAAGACTGTATGCAAAAACGATGACTAAGCTAACTAAGGAAAGGTGGAATGGATGGATGAATGGATGCAGTTTTACGTCATGCCCAGGACGAAGACTGCTGTAATTAATACGATAACTTTATGCAAGAACGGCACCTAACTGATGAAAGATGGGATGGAGGGATGCAGTTTTACGTCGTACCCAGGACGGAGAACTAAACAGTGAACGTGTAACAAAGCCTAAGATACCTACAGGCACCACAGTCCAGACGGGGGCGAAACACATTGTCATCGCTGCTGTCAAGACGCCCCGATCGCGAGCCACGAGTGGGGCAACGACCAAGGACGACAACGGCGAGGGAGATTAAAAAGCTTACGGCTACTACGATAATGTAAAAAGAGTATTCAAACATCATGAATTAATGTTACTTAACTTGAGTCCCACGGCGTCGTCGTTGAAGGAGCGTCCGATGAAAGGCAGGCTTGTTATAATCCGTGATATAATCCAGAATAATCCAGTGCATCCAGCGATCAGTTCACATTCAGTCAATTCACAGTTAAGTCAAGTAATTAATTCACAGTAAGATCGCGTCGTTACAGCTCACAGTTAGCAAAAACAAATCACGTCGGGGTCACCAGATATATGTAGCGGACGCTGCTTTCAGCATATCCGCCCATACACAGCCATCGGTGGGATGGCAACATTCCTGGGCAAAGTCGGCAAGGAATAATAGGACACGAGGTCGATTACGCTGCTATATTGTTTACTAACCCAACTCAGAAGATCAATGCTTGCTCACAACGTAATTGTTTATAGTTTTTAATCTTCGATCCAGCAACACAGAAAGTAAAGGAAAACACCGGAATATTAAAGCTCCACCACCAACAATTGGATACGAAATGTCGTCGCTGCTACATTAACAATAAACTGATCCAAACGTCATCCTGGCAATGCCAAAAATAGAAAACAGTGGCAACAACGAAACTGATATATTGCTTTAGAATTACCAAGACTGATTTCTTGATACTGGTTTTAAGTTCTGACTTTTGATATTGCATTCAACTGATTTCCATATTGAAAGAACCGACTTTTCATATTGAACAAAAACTCAACAAACTATTGATTTTCACATAGCAAAAACTTAACACACTCTGATTTTTACATGTTGTAGAACTCTACAAAAGACTAAATTTCACATAGCAAACGACTGATTGATTTTATAGCAAGAACTGATTTTACATATTGCAAGAACTTAACAAAAACTGATTGATTTTAAATCGTGAGCTTAACTTCTTTAAGAAGGTACTAGTGTGAGATTGCGAGTTTTACATATGATCACACAACGCAACACGACTGCAATTCTACATAACGATGAACCAAGGTAGGAATTCGGCATAGTGACGTTGATTACAGAAGTTGAATTCCCGATTGCTGAATTGAATTCCCGAGACGTGCAGTTATGCGCTCAAGGCGGAGTCTTCTGGAAGATTCTAGTGACGTGTACGTGTGACGTCAGAGACGACAGAGCTCTCTGGCGCTACAGACACCCCCGCAAGAAGGAAAACGGGGTGGCCGTTTGACTTCTGATGAGATGTTTGCAGCATGAAATGAAACAGGCGAGGCACAAGATGCGTATTATAACATAGACACACGGTGAACAACAAGACGGGGTCGGATCCCCTCCGCACGGCGCGAGCGCTAACAGTTCCTCTGATTCCGGGGAGCGGCTGGTCGGCTCTCGATTGGTTGAAGCAGAGGTCTCGTGCGGCGGACATCCGGCTAGTGACACGACTATTCTGTGCAACAAAAATGCGGTTTAGTGAGGGCGATAACAATCATGAATTACAATTACATACAGGTTACTATTACAACAACGAGGTTACAACTACAACGAGGTTACAACTACAACGAGGTTACAACTACAACTACAAGGTTACAATTACAACTACAACAAGGGTACAATCTAAACACAACGATTACAGCAGGTGAGCACTGTGGAAGCATTTAATGTGTGTATGCAGTGCTGCAGGTACAGGGACCAAACGATAGATACACTGAAAGCATGATAGCTATGCGAAGCGACTGCGCGGAGAACCGGTCCAACAGGGCAGGAAGCAGTGGACAGATGAATGCGAGCAGCTGTGACGAAACAAGGCCAATGAGGCAGAAAGCGACGGGCAAGCTAGTCGCAAGCAACATGTCGGCTTATATCTATGACAGCTGGGCACCAAAAGCAGAACAATGCCTATAGAGCAGAAAGCGACGGGCAAGCTAGCCGCAAGCAACATGTCGGCTTACATCTATGACAACTGAGTAACGGAAGCAGTGGCAGGACAAGGCCAAAAAGGCAGAAAGCGACGGGAAAGCTAATTGCAAGCAGCATGTCGACTTATATCTATTACACCACCTTAACAAGCAAGTTCCTAACAGTGGCTACAAGGGTGAACAACGAGGCGCTACGTGAACAAAACAACGGTGAACAGACAAAGATTATGACAAATACTATATACCGTACAAGAAGTGTGCTGCATCGCACGCCTATATGAGGAAGCGCAGCTCCTAAAGACAACTACAGAGCAGGGAACTTCTAAACGAGAGAGTGATTAGCTGAGGCAACTTATGCAGTTCCAAGTCTTACCCAGGACTAAGAAGTGGTTAAGAGCTACTGTAATTCCTTTGAAGATTGTATGCAAAAACGATGACTAAGCTAACTAAGGAAAGGTGGAATGGATGGATGAATGGATGCAGTTTTACGTCATGCCCAGGACGAAGACTGCTGTAATTAATACGATAACTTTATGCAAGAGCGGCACCTAACTGATGAAAGATGGGATGGAGGGATGCAGTTTTACGTCGTACCCAGGACGGAGAACTAAACAGTGAACGTGTAACAAAGCCTAAGATACCTACAGGCACCACAGTCCAGACGGGGGCGAAACACATTGTCATCGCTGCTGTCAAGACGCCCCGATCGCGAGCCACGAGTGGGGCAACGACCAAGGACGACAACGGCGAGGGAGATTAAAAAGCTTACGGCTACTACGATAATGTAAAAAGAGTATTCAAACATCATGAATTAATGTTACTTAACTTGAGTCCCACGGCGTCGTCGTTGAAGGAGCGTCCGATGAAAGGCAGGCTTGTTATAATCCGTGATATAATCCAGAATAATCCAGTGCATCCAGCGATCAGTTCACATTCAGTCAATTCACAGTTAAGTCAAGTAATTAATTCACAGTAAGATCGCGTCGTTACAGCTCACAGTTAGCAAAAACAAATCACGTCGGGGTCACCAGATATATGTAGCGGACGCTGCTTTCAGCATATCCGCCCATACACAGCCATCAGTGGGATGGCAACATTCCTGGGCAAAGTCGGCAAGGAATAATAGGACACGAGGTCGATTACGCTGCTATATTGTTTACTAACCCAACTCAGAAGATCAATGCTTGCTCACAACGTAATTGTTTATAGTTTTTAATCTTCGATCCAGCAACACAGAAAGTAAAGGAAAACACCGGAATATTAAAGCTCCACCACCAACAATTGGATACGAAATGTCGTCGCTGCTACATTAACAATAAACTGATCCAAACGTCATCCTGGCAATGCCAAAAATAGAAAACAGTGGCAACAACGAAACTGATATATTGCTTTAGAATTACCAAGACTGATTTCTTGATACTGGTTTTAAGTTCTGACTTTTGATATTGCATTCAACTGATTTCCATATTGAAAGAACCGACTTTTCATATTGAACAAAAACTCAACAAACTATTGATTTTCACATAGCAAAAACTTAACACACTCTGATTTTTACATGTTGTAGAACTCTACAAAAGACTAAATTTCACATAGCAAACGACTGATTGATTTTATAGCAAGAACTGATTTTACATATTGCAAGAACTTAACAAAAACTGATTGATTTTAAATCGTGAGCTTAACTTCTTTAAGAAGGTACTAGTGTGAGATTGCGAGTTTTACATATGATCACACAACGCAACACGACTGCAATTCTACATAACGATGAACCAAGGTAGGAATTCGGCATAGTGACGTTGATTACAGAAGTTGAATTCCCGATTGCTGAATTGAATTCCCGAGACGTGCAGTTATGCGCTCAAGGCGGAGTCTTCTGGAAGATTCTAGTGACGTGTACGTGTGACGTCAGAGACGACAGAGCTCTCTGGCGCTACAGACACCCCCGCAAGAAGGAAAACGGGGTGGCCGTTTGACTTCTGATGAGATGTTTGCAGCATGAAATGAAACAGGCGAGGCACAAGATGCGTATTATAACATAGACACACGGTGAACAACAAGACGGGGTCGGATCCCCTCCGCACGGCGCGAGCGCTAACAGTTCCTCTGATTCCGGGGAGCGGCTGGTCGGCTCTCGATTGGTTGAAGCAGAGGTCTCGTGCGGCGGACATCCGGCTAGTGACACGACTATTCTGTGCAACAAAAATGCGGTTTAGTGAGGGCGATAACAATCATGAATTACAATTACATACAGGTTACTATTACAACAACGAGGTTACAACTACAACGAGGTTACAACTACAACTACAAGGTTACAATTACAACTACAACAAGGGTACAATCTAAACACAACGATTACAGCAGGTGAGCACTGTGGAAGCATTTAATGTGTGTATGCAGTGCTGCAGGTACAGGGACCAAACGATAGATACACTGAAAGCATGATAGGTATGCGAAGCGACTGCGCGGAGAACCGGTCCAACAGGGCAGGAAGCAGTGGACAGATGAATGCGAGCAGCTGTGACGAAACAAGGCCAATGAGGCAGAAAGCGACGGGCAAGCTAGTCGCAAGCAACATGTCGGCTTATATCTATGACAGCTGGGCACCAAAAGCAGAACAATGCCTATAGAGCAGAAAGCGACGGGCAAGCTAGCCGCAAGCAACATGTCGGCTTACATCTATGACAACTGAGTAACGGAAGCAGTGGCAGGACAAGGCCAAAAAGGCAGAAAGCGACGGGAAAGCTAATTGCAAGCAGCATGTCGACTTATATCTATTACACCACCTTAACAAGCAAGTTCCTAACAGTGGCTACAAGGGTGAACAACGAGGCGCTACGTGAACAAAACAACGGTGAACAGACAAAGATTATGACAAGTACTATATACCGTACAAGAAGTGTGCTGCATCGCACGCCTATATGAGGAAGCGCAGCTCCTAAAGACAACTACAGAGCAGGGAACTTCTAAACGAGAGAGTGATTAGCTGAGGCAACTTATGCAGTTCCAAGTCTTACCCAGGACTAAGAAGTGGTTGAGAGCTACTGTAATTCCTTTGAAGACTGTATGCAAAAACGATGACTAAGCTAACTAAGGAAAGGTGGAATGGATGGATGAATGGATGCAGTTTTACGTCATGCCCAGGACGAAGACTGCTGTAATTAATACGATAACTTTATGCAAGAACGGCACCTAACTGATGAAAGATGGGATGGAGGGATGCAGTTTTACGTCGTACCCAGGACGGAGAACTAAACAGTGAACGTGTAACAAAGCCTAAGATACCTACAGGCACCACAGTCCAGACGGGGGCGAAACACATTGTCATCGCTGCTGTCAAGACGCCCCGATCGCGAGCCACGAGTGGGGCAACAACCAAGGACGACAACGACGAGGGAAATAAAAAGGCTTACGACTACTACGATAATGTAAAAAGAGTATTCAAACATCATGAATTAATGTTACTTAACTTGAGTCCCACGGCGTCGTCGTTGAAGGAGCGTCCGATGAAAGGCAGGCTTGTTATAATCCGTGATATAATCCAGAATAATCCAGTGCATCCAGCGATCAATTCACATTCAGTCAATTCACAGTTAAGTCAAGTAATTAATTCACAGTAAGATCGCGTCGTTACAGCTCACAGTTAGCAAAAACAAATCACGTCGGGGTCACCAGATATATGTAGCGGACGCTGCTTTCAGCATATCCGCCCATACACAGCCATCAGTGGGATGGCAACATTCCTGGGCAAAGTCGGCAAGGAATGATAGGACACGAGGTCGATTACGCTGCTATATTGTTTACTAACCCAACTCAGAAGATCAATGCTTGCTCACAACGTAATTGTTTATAGTTTTTAATCTTCGATCCAGCAACACAGAAAGTAAAGGAAAACACCGGAATATTAAAGCTCCACCACCAACAATTGGATACGAAATGTCGTCGCTGCTACATTAACAATAAACTGATCCAAACGTCATCCTGGCAATGCCAAAAATAGAAAACAGTGGCAACAACGAAACTGATATATTGCTTTAGAATTACCAAGACTGATTTCTTGATACTGGTTTTAAGTTCTGACTTTTGATATTGCATTCAACTGATTTCCATATTGAAAGAACCGACTTTTCATATTGAACAAAAACTCAACAAACTATTGATTTTCACATAGCAAAAACTTAACACACTCTGATTTTTACATGTTGTAGAACTCTACAAAAGACTAAATTTCACATAGCAAACGACTGATTGATTTTATAGCAAGAACTGATTTTACATATTGCAAGAACTTAACAAAAACTGATTGATTTTAAATCGTGAGCTTAACTTCTTTAAGAAGGTACTAGTGTGAGATTGCGAGTTTTACATATGATCACACAACGCAACACGACTGCAATTCTACATAACGATGAACCAAGGTAGGAATTCGGCATAGTGACGTTGATTACAGAAGTTGAATTCCCGATTGCTGAATTGAATTCCCGAGACGTGCAGTTATGCGCTCAAGGCGGAGTCTTCTGGAAGATTCTAGTGACGTGTACGTGTGACGTCAGAGACGACAGAGCTCTCTGGCGCTACAGACACCCCCGCAAGAAGGAAAACGGGGTGGCCGTTTGACTTCTGATGAGATGTTTGCAGCATGAAATGAAACAGGCGAGGCACAAGATGCGTATTATAACATAGACACACGGTGAACAACAAGACGGGGTCGGATCCCCTCCGCACGGCGCGAGCGCTAACAGTTCCTCTGATTCCGGGGAGCGGCTGGTCGGCTCTCGATTGGTTGAAGCAGAGGTCTCGTGCGGCGGACATCCGGCTAGTGACACGACTATTCTGTGCAACAAAAATGCGGTTTAGTGAGGGCGATAACAATCATGAATTACAATTACATACAGGTTACTATTACAACAACGAGGTTACAACTACAACGAGGCTACAACTACAACTACAAGGTTACAATTACAACTACAACAAGGGTACAATCTAAACACAACGATTACAGCAGGTGAGCACTGTGGAAGCATTTAATGTGTGTATGCAGTGCTGCAGGTACAGGGACCAAACGATAGATACACTGAAAGCATGATAGGTATGCGAAGCGACTGCGCGGAGAACCGGTCCAACAGGGCAGGAAGCAGTGGACAGATGAATGCGAGCAGCTGTGACGAAACAAGGCCAATGAGGCAGAAAGCGACGGGCAAGCTAGTCGCAAGCAACATGTCGGCTTATATCTATGACAGCTGGGCACCAAAAGCAGAACAATGCCTATAGAGCAGAAAGCGACGGGCAAGCTAGCCGCAAGCAACATGTCGGCTTACATCTATGACAACTGAGTAACGGAAGCAGTGGCAGGACAAGGCCAAAAAGGCAGAAAGCGACGGGAAAGCTAATTGCAAGCAGCATGTCGACTTATATCTATTACACCACCTTAACAAGCAAGTTCCTAACAATGGCTACAAGGGTGAACAACGAGGCGCTACGTGAACAAAACAACGGTGAACAGACAAAGATTATGACAAGTACTATATACCGTACAAGAAGTGTGCTGCATCGCACGCCTATATGAGGAAGCGCAGCTCCTAAAGACAACTACAGAGCAGGGAACTTCTAAACGAGAGAGTGATTAGCTGAGGCAACTTATGCAGTTCCAAGTCTTACCCAGGACTAAGAAGTGGTTGAGAGCTACTGTAATTCCTTTGAAGACTGTATGCAAAAACGATGACTAAGCTAACTAAGGAAAGGTGGAATGGATGGATGAATGGATGCAGTTTTACGTCATGCCCAGGACGAAGACTGCTGTAATTAATACGATAACTTTATGCAAGAACGGCACCTAACTGATGAAAGATGGGATGGAGGGATGCAGTTTTACGTCGTACCCAGGACGGAGAACTAAACAGTGAACGTGTAACAAAGCCTAAGATACCTACAGGCACCACAGTCCAGACGGGGGCGAAACACATTGTCATCGCTGCTGTCAAGACGCCCCGATCGCGAGCCACGAGTGGGGCAACAACCAAGGACGACAACGGCGAGGGAGATTAAAAAGCTTACGGCTACTACGATAATGTAAAAAGAGTATTCAAACATCATGAATTAATGTTACTTAACTTGAGTCCCACGGCGTCGTCGTTGAAGGAGCGTCCGATGAAAGGCAGGCTTGTTATAATCCGTGATATAATCCAGAATAATCCAGTGCATCCAGCGATCAATTCACATTCAGTCAATTCACAGTTAAGTCAAGTAATTAATTCACAGTAAGATCGCGTCGTTACAGCTCACAGTTAGCAAAAACAAATCACGTCGGGGTCACCAGATATATGTAGCGGACGCTGCTTTCAGCATATCCGCCCATACACAGCCATCAGTGGGATGGCAACATTCCTGGGCAAAGTCGGCAAGGAATGATAGGACACGAGGTCGATTACGCTGCTATATTGTTTACTAACCCAACTCAGAAGATCAATGCTTGCTCACAACGTAATTGTTTATAGTTTTTAATCTTCGATCCAGCAACACAGAAAGTAAAGGAAAACACCGGAATATTAAAGCTCCACCACCAACAATTGGATACGAAATGTCGTCGCTGCTACATTAACAATAAACTGATCCAAACGTCATCCTGGCAATGCCAAAAATAGAAAACAGTGGCAACAACGAAACTGATATATTGCTTTAGAATTACCAAGACTGATTTCTTGATACTGGTTTTAAGTTCTGACTTTTGATATTGCATTCAACTGATTTCCATATTGAAAGAACCGACTTTTCATATTGAACAAAAACTCAACAAACTATTGATTTTCACATAGCAAAAACTTAACACACTCTGATTTTTACATGTTGTAGAACTCTACAAAAGACTAAATTTCACATAACAAACGACTGATTGATTTTATAGCAAGAACTGATTTTACATATTGCAAGAACTTAACAAAAACTGATTGATTTTAAATCGTGAGCTTAACTTCTTTAAGAAGGTACTAGTGTGAGATTGCGAGTTTTACATATGATCACACAACGCAACACGACTGCAATTCTACATAACGATGAACCAAGGTAGGAATTCGGCATAGTGACGTTGATTACAGAAGTTGAATTCCCGATTGCTGAATTGAATTCCCGAGACGTGCAGTTATGCGCTCAAGGCGGAGTCTTCTGGAAGATTCTAGTGACGTGTACGTGTGACGTCAGAGACGACAGAGCTCTCTGGCGCTACAGACACCCCCGCAAGAAGGAAAACGGGGTGGCCGTTTGACTTCTGATGAGATGTTTGCAGCATGAAATGAAACAGGCGAGGCACAAGATGCGTATTATAACATAGACACACGGTGAACAACAAGACGGGGTCGGATCCCCTCCGCACGGCGCGAGCGCTAACAGTTCCTCTGATTCCGGGGAGCGGCTGGTCGGCTCTCGATTGGTTGAAGCAGAGGTCTCGTGCGGCGGACATCCGGCTAGTGACACGACTATTCTGTGCAACAAAAATGCGGTTTAGTGAGGGCGATAACAATCATGAATTACAATTACATACAGGTTACTATTACAACAACGAGGTTACAACTACAACGAGGTTACAACTACAACGAGGTTACAACTACAACGAGGTTACAACTACAACTACAAGGTTACAATTACAACTACAACAAGGGTACAATCTAAACACAACGATTACAGCAGGTGAGCACTGTGGAAGCATTTAATGTGTGTATGCAGTGCTGCAGGTACAGGGACCAAACGATAGATACACTGAAAGCATGATAGCTATGCGAAGCGACTGCGCGGAGAACCGGTCCAACAGGGCAGGAAGCAGTGGACAGATGAATGCGAGCAGCTGTGACGAAACAAGGCCAATGAGGCAGAAAGCGACGGGCAAGCTAGTCGCAAGCAACATGTCGGCTTATATCTATGACAGCTGGGCACCAAAAGCAGAACAGTGCCTATAGAGCAGAAAGCGACGGGCAAGCTAGCCGCAAGCAACATGTCGGCTTACATCTATGACAACTGAGTAACGGAAGCAGTGGCAGGACAAGACCAAAAAGGCAGAAAGCGACGGGAAAGCTAATTGCAAGCAGCATGTCGACTTATATCTATTACACCACCTTAACAAGCAAGTTCCTAACAGTGGCTACAAGGGTGAACAACGAGGCGCTACGTGAACAAAACAACGGTGAACAGACAAAGATTATGACAAGTACTATATACCGTACAAGAAGTGTGCTGCATCGCACGCCTATATGAGGAAGCGCAGCTCCTAAAGACAACTACAGAGCAGGGAACTTCTAAACGAGAGAGTGATTAGCTGAGGCAACTTATGCAGTTCCAAGTCTTACCCAGGACTAAGAAGTGGTTGAGAGCTACTGTAATTCCTTTGAAGACTGTATGCAAAAACGATGACTAAGCTAACTTGGGAAAGGTGGAATGGATGGATGAATGGATGCAGTTTTACGTCATGCCCAAGACGAAGACTGCTGTAATTAATACGATAACTTTATGCAAGAACGGCACCTAACTGATGAAAGATGGGATGGAGGGATGCAGTTTTACGTCGTACCCAGGACGGAGAACTAAACAGTGAACGTGTAACAAAGCCTAAGATACCTACAGGCACTACAGTCCAGACGGGGGCGAAACACATTGTCATCGCTGCTGTCAAGACGCCCCGATCGCGAGCCACGAGTGGGGCAACGACCAAGGACGACAACGGCGAGGGAGATTAAAAAGCTTACGGCTACTACGATAATGTAAAAAGAGTATTCAAACATCATGAATTAATGTTACTTAACTTGAGTCCCACGGCGTCGTCGTTGAAGGAGCGTCCGATGAAAGGCAGGCTTGTTATAATCCGTGATATAATCCAGAATAATCCAGTGCATCCAGCGATCAGTTCACATTCAGTCAATTCACAGTTAAGTCAAGTAATTAATTCACAGTAAGATCGCGTCGTTACAGCTCACAGTTAGCAAAAACAAATCACGTCGGGGTCACCAGATATATGTAGCGGACGCTGCTTTCAGCATATCCGCCCATACACAGCCATCAGTGGGATGGCAACATTCCTGGGCAAAGTCGGCAAGGAATGATAGGACACGAGGTCGATTACGCTGCTATATTGTTTACTAACCCAACTCAGAAGATCAATGCTTGCTCACAACGTAATTGTTTATAGTTTTTAATCTTCGATCCAGCAACACAGAAAGTAAAGGAAAACACCGGAATATTAAAGCTCCACCACCAACAATTGGATACGAAATGTCGTCGCTGCTACATTAACAACAAACTGATCCACGTCACACGTACACGTCACTAGAATCTTCCAGAAGACTCCGCCTTGAGCGCATAACTGCACGTCTCGGGAATTCAATTCAGCAATCGGGAATTCAATTTCTGTAATCAACGTCACTATGCCGAATTCCTACCTTGGTTCATCGTTATGTAGAATTGCAGTCGTGTTGCGTTGTGTGATCATATGTAAAACTCGCAATCTCACACTAGTACCTTCTTAAAGAAGTTAAGCTCACGATTTAAAATCAATCAGTTTTTGTTAAGTTCTTGCAATATGTAAAATCAGTTCTTGCTATAAAATCAATCAGTCGTTTGCTATGTGAAATTTAGTCTTTTGTAGAGTTCTACAACATGTAAAAATCAGAGTGTGTTAAGTTTTTGCTATGTGAAAATCAATAGTTTGTTGAGTTTTTGTTCAATATGAAAAGTCGGTTCTTTCAATATGGAAATCAGTTGAATGCAATATCAAAAGTCAGAACTTAAAACCAGTATCAAGAAATCAGTCTTGGTAATTCTAAAGCAATATATCAGTTTCGTTGTTGCCACCGTTTTCCATTTTTGGCATTGCCAGGATGACGTTTGGATCAGTTTATTGTTAATGTAGCAGCGACGACATTTCGTATCCAATTGTTGGTGGTGGAGCTTTAATATTCCGGTGTTTTCCTTTACTTTCTGTGTTGCTGGATCGAAGATTAAAAACTATAAACAATTACGTTGTGAGCAAGCATTGATCTTCTGAGTTGGGTTAGTAAACAATATAGCAGCGTAATCAACCTCGTGTCCTATCATTCCTTGCCGACTTTGCCCAGGAATGTTGCCATCCCACTGATGGCTGTGTATGGGCGGATATGCTGAAAGCAGCGTCCGCTACATATATCTGGTGACCCCGACGTGATTTGTTTTTGCTAACTGTGAGCTGTAACGACGCGATCTTACTGTGAATTAATTACTTGACTTAACTGTGAATTGACTGAATGTGAACTGATCGCTGGATGCACTGGATTATTCTGGATTATATCACGGATTATAACAAGCCTGCCTTTCATCGGACGCTCCTTCAACGACGACGCCGTGGGACTCAAGTTAAGTAACATTAATTCATGATGTTTGAATACTCTTTTTACATTATCGTAGTAGCCGTAAGCTTTTTAATCTCCCTCGCCGTTGTCGTCCTTGGTCGTTGCCCCACTCGTGGCTCGCGATCGGGGCGTCTTGACAGCAGCGATGACAATGTGTTTCGCCCCCGTCTGGACTGTGGTGCCTGTAGGTATCTTAGGCTTTGTTACACGTTCACTGTTTAGTTCTCCGTCCTGGGTACGACGTAAAACTGCATCCCTCCATCCCATCTTTCATCAGTTAGGTGCCGTTCTTGCATAAAGTTATCGTATTAATTACAGCAGTCTTCGTCCTGGGCATGACGTAAAACTGCATCCATTCATCCATCCATTCCACCTTTCCTTAGTTAGCTTAGTCATCGTTTTTGCATACAGTCTTCAAAGGAATTACAGTAGCTCTCAACCACTTCTTAGTCCTGGGTAAGACTTGGAACTGCATAAGTTGCCTCAGCTAATCACTCTCTCGTTTAGAAGTTCCCTGCTCTGTAGTTGTCTTTAGGAGCTGCGCTTCCTCATATAGGCGTGCGATGCAGCACACTTCTTGTACGGTATATAGTACTTGTCATAATCTTTGTCTGTTCACCGTTGTTTTGTTCACGTAGCGCCTCGTTGTTCACCCTTGTAGCCACTGTTAGGAACTTGCTTGTTAAGGTGGTGTAATAGATATAAGTCGACATGCTGCTTGCAATTAGCTTTCCCGTCGCTTTCTGCCTTTTTGGCCTTGTCCTGCCACTGCTTCCGTTACTCAGTTGTCATAGATGTAAGCCGACATGTTGCTTGCGGCTAGCTTGCCCGTCGCTTTCTGCTCTATAGGCATTGTTCTGCTTTTGGTGCCCAGCTGTCATAGATATAAGCCGACATGTTGCTTGCGACTAGCTTGCCCGTCGCTTTCTGCCTCATTGGCCTTGTTTCGTCACAGCTGCTCGCATTCATCTGTCCACTGCTTCCTGCCCTGTTGGACCGGTTCTCCGCGCAGTCGCTTCGCATACCTATCATGCTTTCAGTGTATCTATCGTTTGGTCCCTGTACCTGCAGCACTGCATACACACATTAAATGCTTCCACAGTGCTCACCTGCTGTAATCGTTGTGTTTAGATTGTACCCTTGTTGTAGTTGTAATTGTAACCTTGTAGTTGTAGTTGTAACCTCGTTGTAGTTGTAACCTCGTTGTTGTAATAGTAACCTGTATGTAATTGTAATTCATGATTGTTATCGCCCTCACTAAACCGCATTTTTGTTGCACAGAATAGTCGTGTCACTAGCCGGATGTCCGCCGCACGAGACCTCTGCTTCAACCAATCGAGAGCCGACCAGCCGCTCCCCGGAATCAGAGGAACTGTTAGCGCTCGCGCCGTGCGGAGGGGATCCGACCCCGTCTTGTTGTTCACCGTGTGTCTATGTTATAATACGCATCTTGTGCCTCGCCTGTTTCATTTCATGCTGCAAACATCTCATCAGAAGTCAAACGGCCACCCCGTTTTCCTTCTTGCGGGGGTGTCTGTAGCGCCAGAGAGCTCTGTCGTCTCTGACGTCACACGTACACGTCACTAGAATCTTCCAGAAGACTCCGCCTTGAGCGCATAACTGCACGTCTCGGGAATTCAATTCAGCAATCGGGAATTCAACTTCTGTAATCAACGTCACTATGCCGAATTCCTACCTTGGTTCATCGTTATGTAGAATTGCAGTCGTGTTGCGTTGTGTGATCATATGTAAAACTCGCAATCTCACACTAGTACCTTCTTAAAGAAGTTAAGCTCACGATTTAAAATCAATCAGTTTTTGTTAAGTTCTTGCAATATGTAAAATCAGTTCTTGCTATAAAATCAATCAGTCGTTTGTTATGTGAAATTTAGTCTTTTGTAGAGTTCTACAACATGTAAAAATCAGAGTGTGTTAAGTTTTTGCTATGTGAAAATCAATAGTTTGTTGAGTTTTTGTTCAATATGAAAAGTCGGTTCTTTCAATATGGAAATCAGTTGAATGCAATATCAAAAGTCAGAACTTAAAACCAGTATCAAGAAATCAGTCTTGGTAATTCTAAAGCAATATATCAGTTTCGTTGTTGCCACTGTTTTCTATTTTTGGCATTGCCAGGATGACGTTTGGATCAGTTTATTGTTAATGTAGCAGCGACGACATTTCGTATCCAATTGTTGGTGGTGGAGCTTTAATATTCCGGTGTTTTCCTTTACTTTCTGTGTTGCTGGATCGAAGATTAAAAACTATAAACAATTACGTTGTGAGCAAGCATTGATCTTCTGAGTTGGGTTAGTAAACAATATAGCAGCGTAATCGACCTCGTGTCCTATCATTCCTTGCCGACTTTGCCCAGGAATGTTGCCATCCCACTGATGGCTGTGTATGGGCGGATATGCTGAAAGCAGCGTCCGCTACATATATCTGGTGACCCCGACGTGATTTGTTTTTGCTAACTGTGAGCTGTAACGACGCGATCTTACTGTGAATTAATTACTTGACTTAACTGTGAATTGACTGAATGTGAACTGATCGCTGGATGCACTGGATTATTCTGGATTATATCACGGATTATAACAAGCCTGCCTTTCATCGGACGCTCCTTCAACGACGACGCCGTGGGACTCAAGTTAAGTAACATTAATTCATGATGTTTGAATACTCTTTTTACATTATCGTAGTAGCCGTAAGCTTTTTAATCTCCCTCGCCGTTGTCGTCCTTGGTCGTTGCCCCACTCGTGGCTCGCGATCGGGGCGTCTTGACAGCAGCGATGACAATGTGTTTCGCCCCCGTCTGGACTGTGGTGCCTGTAGGTATCTTAGGCTTTGTTACACGTTCACTGTTTAGTTCTCCGTCCTGGGTACGACGTAAAACTGCATCCCTCCATCCCATCTTTCACCAGTTAGGTGCCGTTCTTGCATAAAGTTATCGTATTAATTACAGCAGTCTTCGTCCTGGGCATGACGTAAAACTGCATCCATTCATCCATCCATTCCACCTTTCCTTAGTTAGCTTAGTCATCGTTTTTGCATACAGTCTTCAAAGGAATTAGAGTAGCTCTCAACCACTTCTTAGTCCTGGGTAAGACTTGGAACTGCATAAGTTGCCTCAGCTAATCACTCTCTCGTTTAGAAGTTCCCTGCTCTGTAGTTGTCTTTAGGAGCTGCGCTTCCTCATATAGGCGTGCGATGCAGCACACTTCTTGTACGGTATATAGTACTTGTCATAATCTTTGTCTGTTCACCGTTGTTTTGTTGGTACCCTGTCAATTGGTCGAAAGACAATTGGTCGACAGTCATTTGGTCGACAGACATTTGGTCGACAGGACGTTTGGTCGACAGACATTTGGTCGACAAGACATTTGGTCGACAGGACATTTGGTCGACAGGACGTTTGGTCGACAGACATTTGGTCGACAGGACGTTTGGTCGACAGACAATTGGTCGACAGACATTTGGTCGACAAGATATTTCGTCGACAGGACATTTGGTCGACAGAACGATTCATTTTAGGGTTAGGGTTAACTAACCCTAACCTAACCCTAACCCTAACCCTAGCCCTAACTCTAACCTAACCCTAAACCTAACCCTAACCCTAACCCTACCCTAACCCTAACTGTAACCCAAATGTCCTGTCGACCAAATGTCTTGTCGACCAAATGTCTGTCGACCAAATGTCTGTCGACCAAATGTCTTGTCGACCAAATGTCTTGTCGACCAAATGTCTTGTCGACCAAATGTCCTGTCGACCAAATGTCTGTCGACCAATTGTCTGTCGACCAAACGTCCTGTCGACCAAATGTCTGTCGACCAAATGACTGTCGACCAAATGTCTTTCGACCAATCGACCGGCCACCGTTTTGTTCACGTAGCGCCTCGTTGTTCACCCTTGTAGCCACTGTTAGGAACTTGCTTGTTAAGGTGGTGTAATAGATATAAGTCGACATGCTGCTTGCAATTAGCTTTCCCGTCGCTTTCTGCCTTTTTGGCCTTGTCCTGCCACTGCTTCCGTTACTCAGTTGTCATAGATGTAAGCCGACATGTTGCTTGCGGCTAGCTTGCCCGTCGCTTTCTGCTCTATAGGCATTGTTCTGCTTTTGGTGCCCAGCTGTCATAGATATAAGCCGACATGTTGCTTGCGACTAGCTTGCCCGTCGCTTTCTGCCTCATTGGCCTTGTTTCGTCACAGCTGCTCGCATTCATCTGTCCACTGCTTCCTGCCCTGTTGGACCGGTTCTCCGCGCAGTCGCTTCGCATACCTATCATGCTTTCAGTGTATCTATCGTTTGGTCCCTGTACCTGCAGCACTGCATACACACATTAAATGCTTCCACAGTGCTCACCTGCTGTAATCGTTGTGTTTAGATTGTACCCTTGTTGTAGTTGTAATTGTAACCTTGTAGTTGTAGTTGTAACCTCGTTGTAGTTGTAACCTCGTTGTAGTTGTAACCTCGTTGTTGTAATAGTAACCTGTATGTAATTGTAATTCATGATTGTTATCGCCCTCACTAAACCGCATTTTTGTTGCACAGAATAGTCGTGTCACTAGCCGGATGTCCGCCGCACGAGACCTCTGCTTCAACCAATCGAGAGCCGACCAGCCGCTCCCCGGAATCAGAGGAACTGTTAGCGCTCGCGCCGTGCGGAGGGGATCCGACCCCGTCTTGTTGTTCACCGTGTGTCTATGTTATAATACGCATCTTGTGCCTCGCCTGTTTCATTTCATGCTGCAAACATCTCATCAGAAGTCAAACGGCCACCCCGTTTTCCTTCTTGCGGGGGTGTCTGTAGCGCCAGAGAGCTCTGTCGTCTCTGACGTCACACGTACACGTCACTAGAATCTTCCAGAAGACTCCGCCTTGAGCGCATAACTGCACGTCTCGGGAATTCAATTCAGCAATCGGGAATTCAACTTCTGTAATCAACGTCACTATGCCGAATTCCTACCTTGGTTCATCGTTATGTAGAATTGCAGTCGTGTTGCGTTGTGTGATCATATGTAAAACTCGCAATCTCACACTAGTACCTTCTTAAAGAAGTTAAGCTCACGATTTAAAATCAATCAGTTTTTGTTAAGTTCTTGCAATATGTAAAATCAGTTCTTGCTATAAAATCAATCAGTCGTTTGCTATGTGAAATTTAGTCTTTTGTAGAGTTCTACAACATGTAAAAATCAGAGTGTGTTAAGTTTTTGCTATGTGAAAATCAATAGTTTGTTGAGTTTTTGTTCAATATGAAAAGTCGGTTCTTTCAATATGGAAATCAGTTGAATGCAATATCAAAAGTCAGAACTTAAAACCAGTATCAAGAAATCAGTCTTGGTAATTCTAAAGCAATATATCAGTTTCGTTGTTGCCACTGTTTTCTATTTTTGGCATTGCCAGGATGACGTTTGGATCAGTTTATTGTTAATGTAGCAGCGACGACATTTCGTATCCAATTGTTGGTGGTGGAGCTTTAATATTCCGGTGTTTTCCTTTACTTTCTGTGTTGCTGGATCGAAGATTAAAAACTATAAACAATTACGTTGTGAGCAAGCATTGATCTTCTGAGTTGGGTTAGTAAACAATATAGCAGCGTAATCGACCTCGTGTCCTATTATTCCTTGCCGACTTTGCCCAGGAATGTTGCCATCCCACTGATGGCTGTGTATGGGCGGATATGCTGAAAGCAGCGTCCGCTACATATATCTGGTGACCCCGACGTGATTTGTTTTTGCTAACTGTGAGCTGTAACGACGCGATCTTACTGTGAATTAATTACTTGACTTAACTGTGAATTGACTGAATGTGAACTGATCGCTGGATGCACTGGATTATTCTGGATTATATCACGGATTATAACAAGCCTGCCTTTCATCGGACGCTCCTTCAACGACGACGCCGTGGGACTCAAGTTAAGTAACATTAATTCATGATGTTTGAATACTCTTTTTACATTATCGTAGTAGCCGTAAGCTTTTTAATCTCCCTCGCCGTTGTCGTCCTTGGTCGTTGCCCCACTCGTGGCTCGCGATCGGGGCGTCTTGACAGCAGCGATGACAATGTGTTTCGCCCCCGTCTGGACTGTGGTGCCTGTAGGTATCTTAGGCTTTGTTACACGTTCACTGTTTAGTTCTCCGTCCTGGGTACGACGTAAAACTGCATCCCTCCATCCCATCTTTCATCAGTTAGGTGCCGTTCTTGCATAAAGTTATCGTATTAATTACAGCAGTCTTCGTCCTGGGCATGACGTAAAACTGCATCCATTCATCCATCCATTCCACCTTTCCTTAGTTAGCTTAGTCATCGTTTTTGCATACAGTCTTCAAAGGAATTACAGTAGCTCTCAACCACTTCTTAGTCCTGGGTAAGACTTGGAACTGCATAAGTTGCCTCAGCTAATCACTCTCTCGTTTAGAAGTTCCCTGCTCTGTAGTTGTCTTTAGGAGCTGCGCTTCCTCATATAGGCGTGCGATGCAGCACACTTCTTGTACGGTATATAGTACTTGTCATAATCTTTGTCTGTTCACCGTTGTTTTGTTCACGTAGCGCCTCGTTGTTCACCCTTGTAGCCACTGTTAGGAACTTGCTTGTTAAGGTGGTGTAATAGATATAAGTCGACATGCTGCTTGCAATTAGCTTTCCCGTCGCTTTCTGCCTTTTTGGCCTTGTCCTGCCACTGCTTCCGTTACTCAGTTGTCATAGATGTAAGCCGACATGTTGCTTGCGGCTAGCTTGCCCGTCGCTTTCTGCTCTATAGGCATTGTTCTGCTTTTGGTGCCCAGCTGTCATAGATATAAGCCGACATGTTGCTTGCGACTAGCTTGCCCGTCGCTTTCTGCCTCATTGGCCTTGTTTCGTCACAGCTGCTCGCATTCATCTGTCCACTGCTTCCTGCCCTGTTGGACCGGTTCTCCGCGCAGTCGCTTCGCATACCTATCATGCTTTCAGTGTATCTATCGTTTGGTCCCTGTACCTGCAGCACTGCATACACACATTAAATGCTTCCACAGTGCTCACCTGCTGTAATCGTTGTGTTTAGATTGTACCCTTGTTGTAGTTGTAATTGTAACCTTGTAGTTGTAGTTGTAACCTCGTTGTAGTTGTAACCTCGTTGTTGTAATAGTAACCTGTATGTAATTGTAATTCATGATTGTTATCGCCCTCACTAAACCGCATTTTTGTTGCACAGAATAGTCGTGTCACTAGCCGGATGTCCGCCGCACGAGACCTCTGCTTCAACCAATCGAGAGCCGACCAGCCGCTCCCCGGAATCAGAGGAACTGTTAGCGCTCGCGCCGTGCGGAGGGGATCCGACCCCGTCTTGTTGTTCACCGTGTGTCTATGTTATAATACGCATCTTGTGCCTCGCCTGTTTCATTTCATGCTGCAAACATCTCATCAGAAGTCAAACGGCCACCCCGTTTTCCTTCTTGCGGGGGTGTCTGTAGCGCCAGAGAGCTCTGTCGTCTCTGACGTCACACGTACACGTCACTAGAATCTTCCAGAAGACTCCGCCTTGAGCGCATAACTGCACGTCTCGGGAATTCAATTCAGCAATCGGGAATTCAACTTCTGTAATCAACGTCACTATGCCGAATTCCTACCTTGGTTCATCGTTATGTAGAATTGCAGTCGTGTTGCGTTGTGTGATCATATGTAAAACTCGCAATCTCACACTAGTACCTTCTTAAAGAAGTTAAGCTCACGATTTAAAATCAATCAGTTTTTGTTAAGTTCTTGCAATATGTAAAATCAGTTCTTGCTATAAAATCAATCAGTCGTTTGCTATGTGAAATTTAGTCTTTTGTAGAGTTCTACAACATGTAAAAATCAGAGTGTGTTAAGTTTTTGCTATGTGAAAATCAATAGTTTGTTGAGTTTTTGTTCAATATGAAAAGTCGGTTCTTTCAATATGGAAATCAGTTGAATGCAATATCAAAAGTCAGAACTTAAAACCAGTATCAAGAAATCAGTCTTGGTAATTCTAAAGCAATATATCAGTTTCGTTGTTGCCACTGTTTTCTATTTTTGGCATTGCCAGGATGACGTTTGGATCAGTTTATTGTTAATGTAGCAGCGACGACATTTCGTATCCAATTGTTGGTGGTGGAGCTTTAATATTCCGGTGTTTTCCTTTACTTTCTGTGTTGCTGGATCGAAGATTAAAAACTATAAACAATTACGTTGTGAGCAAGCATTGATCTTCTGAGTTGGGTTAGTAAACAATATAGCAGCGTAATCGACCTCGTGTCCTATTATTCCTTGCCGACTTTGCCCAGGAATGTTGCCATCCCACTGATGGCTGTGTATGGGCGGATATGCTGAAAGCAGCGTCCGCTACATATATCTGGTGACCCCGACGTGATTTGTTTTTGCTAACTGTGAGCTGTAACGACGCGATCTTACTGTGAATTAATTACTTGACTTAACTGTGAATTGACTGAATGTGAACTGATCGCTGGATGCACTGGATTATTCTGGATTATATCACGGATTATAACAAGCCTGCCTTTCATCGGACGCTCCTTCAACGACGACGCCGTGGGACTCAAGTTAAGTAACATTAATTCATGATGTTTGAATACTCTTTTTACATTATCGTAGTAGCCGTAAGCTTTTTAATCTCCCTCGCCGTTGTCGTCCTTGGTCGTTGCCCCACTCGTGGCTCGCGATCGGGGCGTCTTGACAGCAGCGATGACAATGTGTTTCGCCCCCGTCTGGACTGTGGTGCCTGTAGGTATCTTAGGCTTTGTTACACGTTCACTGTTTAGTTCTCCGTCCTGGGTACGACGTAAAACTGCATCCCTCCATCCCATCTTTCATCAGTTAGGTGCCGTTCTTGCATAAAGTTATCGTATTAATTACAGCAGTCTTCGTCCTGGGCATGACGTAAAACTGCATCCATTCATCCATTCATTCCACCTTTCCTTAGTTAGCTTAGTCATCGTTTTTGCATACAGTCTTCAAAGGAATTACAGTAGCTCTCAACCACTTCTTAGTCCTGGGTAAGACTTGGAACTGCATAAGTTGCCTCAGCTAATCACTCTCTCGTTTAGAAGTTCCCTGCTCTGTAGTTGTCTTTAGGAGCTGCGCTTCCTCATATAGGCGTGCGATGCAGCACACTTCTTGTACGGTATATAGTACTTGTCATAATCTTTGTCTGTTCACCGTTGTTTTGTTCACGTAGCGCCTCGTTGTTCACCCTTGTAGCCACTGTTAGGAACTTGCTTGTTAAGGTGGTGTAATAGATATAAGTCGACATGCTGCTTGCAATTAGCTTTCCCGTCGCTTTCTGCCTTTTTGGCCTTGTCCTGCCACTGCTTCCGTTACTCAGTTGTCATAGATGTAAGCCGACATGTTGCTTGCGGCTAGCTTGCCCGTCGCTTTCTGCTCTATAGGCATTGTTCTGCTTTTGGTGCCCAGCTGTCATAGATATAAGCCGACATGTTGCTTGCGACTAGCTTGCCCGTCGCTTTCTGCCTCATTGGCCTTGTTTCGTCACAGCTGCTCGCATTCATCTGTCCACTGCTTCCTGCCCTGTTGGACCGGTTCTCCGCGCAGTCGCTTCGCATACCTATCATGCTTTCAGTGTATCTATCGTTTGGTCCCTGTACCTGCAGCACTGCATACACACATTAAATGCTTCCACAGTGCTCACCTGCTGTAATCGTTGTGTTTAGATTGTACCCTTGTTGTAGTTGTAATTGTAACCTTGTAGTTGTAGTTGTAACCTCGTTGTAGTTGTAACCTCGTTGTAGTTGTAACCTCGTTGTTGTAATAGTAACCTGTATGTAATTGTAATTCATGATTGTTATCGCCCTCACTAAACCGCATTTTTGTTGCACAGAATAGTCGTGTCACTAGCCAGATGTCCGCCGCACGAGACCTCTGCTTCAACCAATCGAGAGCCGACCAGCCGCTCCCCGGAATCAGAGGAACTGTTAGCGCTCGCGCCGTGCGGAGGGGATCCGACCCCGTCTTGTTGTTCACCGTGTGTCTATGTTATAATACGCATCTTGTGCCTCGCCTGTTTCATTTCATGCTGCAAACATCTCATCAGAAGTCAAACGGCCACCCCGTTTTCCTTCTTGCGGGGGTGTCTGTAGCGCCAGAGAGCTCTGTCGTCTCTGACGTCACACGTACACGTCACTAGAATCTTCCAGAAGACTCCGCCTTGAGCGCATAACTGCACGTCTCGGGAATTCAATTCAGCAATCGGGAATTCAACTTCTGTAATCAACGTCACTATGCCGAATTCCTACCTTGGTTCATCGTTATGTAGAATTGCAGTCGTGTTGCGTTGTGTGATCATATGTAAAACTCGCAATCTCACACTAGTACCTTCTTAAAGAAGTTAAGCTCACGATTTAAAATCAATCAGTTTTTGTTAAGTTCTTGCAATATGTAAAATCAGTTCTTGCTATAAAATCAATCAGTCGTTTGCTATGTGAAATTTAGTCTTTTGTAGAGTTCTACAACATGTAAAAATCAGAGTGTGTTAAGTTTTTGCTATGTGAAAATCAATAGTTTGTTGAGTTTTTGTTCAATATGAAAAGTCGGTTCTTTCAATATGGAAATCAGTTGAATGCAATATCAAAAGTCAGAACTTAAAACCAGTATCAAGAAATCAGTCTTGGTAATTCTAAAGCAATATATCAGTTTCGTTGTTGCCACTGTTTTCTATTTTTGGCATTGCCAGGATGACGTTTGGATCAGTTTATTGTTAATGTAGCAGCGACGACATTTCGTATCCAATTGTTGGTGGTGGAGCTTTAATATTCCGGTGTTTTCCTTTACTTTCTGTGTTGCTGGATCGAAGATTAAAAACTATAAACAATTACGTTGTGAGCAAGCATTGATCTTCTGAGTTGGGTTAGTAAACAATATAGCAGCGTAATCGACCTCGTGTCCTATTATTCCTTGCCGACTTTGCCCAGGAATGTTGCCATCCCACTGATGGCTGTGTATGGGCGGATATGCTGAAAGCAGCGTCCGCTACATATATCTGGTGACCCCGACGTGATTTGTTTTTGCTAACTGTGAGCTGTAACGACGCGATCTTACTGTGAATTAATTACTTGACTTAACTGTGAATTGACTGAATGTGAACTGATCGCTGGATGCACTGGATTATTCTGGATTATATCACGGATTATAACAAGCCTGCCTTTCATCGGACGCTCCTTCAACGACGACGCCGTGGGACTCAAGTTAAGTAACATTAATTCATGATGTTTGAATACTCTTTTTACATTATCGTAGTAGCCGTAAGCTTTTTAATCTCCCTCGCCGTTGTCGTCCTTGGTCGTTGCCCCACTCGTGGCTCGCGATCGGGGCGTCTTGACAGCAGCGATGACAATGTGTTTCGCCCCCGTCTGGACTGTGGTGCCTGTAGGTATCTTAGGCTTTGTTACACGTTCACTGTTTAGTTCTCCGTCCTGGGTACGACGTAAAACTGCATCCCTCCATCCCATCTTTCATCAGTTAGGTGCCGTTCTTGCATAAAGTTATCGTATTAATTACAGCAGTCTTCGTCCTGGGCATGACGTAAAACTGCATCCATTCATCCATCCATTCCACCTTTCCTTAGTTAGCTTAGTCATCGTTTTTGCATACAGTCTTCAAAGGAATTACAGTAGCTCTCAACCACTTCTTAGTCCTGGGTAAGACTTGGAACTGCATAAGTTGCCTCAGCTAATCACTCTCTCGTTTAGAAGTTCCCTGCTCTGTAGTTGTCTTTAGGAGCTGCGCTTCCTCATATAGGCGTGCGATGCAGCACACTTCTTGTACGGTATATAGTACTTGTCATAATCTTTGTCTGTTCACCGTTGTTTTGTTCACGTAGCGCCTCGTTGTTCACCCTTGTAGCCACTGTTAGGAACTTGCTTGTTAAGGTGGTGTAATAGATATAAGTCGACATGCTGCTTGCAATTAGCTTTCCCGTCGCTTTCTGCCTTTTTGGCCTTGTCCTGCCACTGCTTCCGTTACTCAGTTGTCATAGATGTAAGCCGACATGTTGCTTGCGGCTAGCTTGCCCGTCGCTTTCTGCTCTATAGGCATTGTTCTGCTTTTGGTGCCCAGCTGTCATAGATATAAGCCGACATGTTGCTTGCGACTAGCTTGCCCGTCGCTTTCTGCCTCATTGGCCTTGTTTCGTCACAGCTGCTCGCATTCATCTGTCCACTGCTTCCTGCCCTGTTGGACCGGTTCTCCGCGCAGTCGCTTCGCATACCTATCATGCTTTCAGTGTATCTATCGTTTGGTCCCTGTACCTGCAGCACTGCATACACACATTAAATGCTTCCACAGTGCTCACCTGCTGTAATCGTTGTGTTTAGATTGTACCCTTGTTGTAGTTGTAATTGTAACCTTGTAGTTGTAGTTGTAGCCTCGTTGTAGTTGTAACCTCGTTGTAGTTGTAACCTCGTTGTTGTAATAGTAACCTGTATGTAATTGTAATTCATGATTGTTATCGCCCTCACTAAACCGCATTTTTGTTGCACAGAATAGTCGTGTCACTAGCCGGATGTCCGCCGCACGAGACCTCTGCTTCAACCAATCGAGAGCCGACCAGCCGCTCCCCGGAATCAGAGGAACTGTTAGCGCTCGCGCCGTGCGGAGGGGATCCGACCCCGTCTTGTTGTTCACCGTGTGTCTATGTTATAATACGCATCTTGTGCCTCGCCTGTTTCATTTCATGCTGCAAACATCTCATCAGAAGTCAAACGGCCACCCCGTTTTCCTTCTTGCGGGGGTGTCTGTAGCGCCAGAGAGCTCTGTCGTCTCTGACGTCACACGTACACGTCACTAGAATCTTCCAGAAGACTCCGCCTTGAGCGCATAACTGCACGTCTCGGGAATTCAATTCAGCAATCGGGAATTCAACTTCTGTAATCAACGTCACTATGCCGAATTCCTACCTTGGTTCATCGTTATGTAGAATTGCAGTCGTGTTGCGTTGTGTGATCATATGTAAAACTCGCAATCTCACACTAGTACCTTCTTAAAGAAGTTAAGCTCACGATTTAAAATCAATCAGTTTTTGTTAAGTTCTTGCAATATGTAAAATCAGTTCTTGCTATAAAATCAATCAGTCGTTTGCTATGTGAAATTTAGTCTTTTGTAGAGTTCTACAACATGTAAAAATCAGAGTGTGTTAAGTTTTTGCTATGTGAAAATCAATAGTTTGTTGAGTTTTTGTTCAATATGAAAAGTCGGTTCTTTCAATATGGAAATCAGTTGAATGCAATATCAAAAGTCAGAACTTAAAACCAGTATCAAGAAATCAGTCTTGGTAATTCTAAAGCAATATATCAGTTTCGTTGTTGCCACTGTTTTCTATTTTTGGCATTGCCAGGATGACGTTTGGATCAGTTTATTGTTAATGTAGCAGCGACGACATTTCGTATCCAATTGTTGGTGGTGGAGCTTTAATATTCCGGTGTTTTCCTTTACTTTCTGTGTTGCTGGATCGAAGATTAAAAACTATAAACAATTACGTTGTGAGCAAGCATTGATCTTCTGAGTTGGGTTAGTAAACAATATAGCAGCGTAATCGACCTCGTGTCCTATTATTCCTTGCCGACTTTGCCCAGGAATGTTGCCATCCCACTGATGGCTGTGTATGGGCGGATATGCTGAAAGCAGCGTCCGCTACATATATCTGGTGACCCCGACGTGATTTGTTTTTGCTAACTGTGAGCTGTAACGACGCGATCTTACTGTGAATTAATTACTTGACTTAACTGTGAATTGACTGAATGTGAACTGATCGCTGGATGCACTGGATTATTCTGGATTATATCACGGATTATAACAAGCCTGCCTTTCATCGGACGCTCCTTCAACGACGACGCCGTGGGACTCAAGTTAAGTAACATTAATTCATGATGTTTGAATACTCTTTTTACATTATCGTAGTAGCCGTAAGCTTTTTAATCTCCCTCGCCGTTGTCGTCCTTGGTCGTTGCCCCACTCGTGGCTCGCGATCGGGGCGTCTTGACAGCAGCGATGACAATGTGTTTCGCCCCCGTCTGGACTGTGGTGCCTGTAGGTATCTTAGGCTTTGTTACACGTTCACTGTTTAGTTCTCCGTCCTGGGTACGACGTAAAACTGCATCCCTCCATCCCATCTTTCATCAGTTAGGTGCCGCTCTTGCATAAAGTTATCGTATTAATTACAGCAGTCTTCGTCCTGGGCATGACGTAAAACTGCATCCATTCATCCATCCATTCCACCTTTCCTTAGTTAGCTTAGTCATCGTTTTTGCATACAATCTTCAAAGGAATTACAGTAGCTCTCAACCACTTCTTAGTCCTGGGTAAGACTTGGAACTGCATAAGTTGCCTCAGCTAATCACTCTCTCGTTTAGAAGTTCCCTGCTCTGTAGTTGTCTTTAGGAGCTGCGCTTCCTCATATAGGCGTGCGATGCAGCACACTTCTTGTACGGTATATAGTACTTGTCATAATCTTTGTCTGTTCACCGTTGTTTTGTTCACGTAGCGCCTCGTTGTTCACCCTTGTAGCCACTGTTAGGAACTTGCTTGTTAAGGTGGTGTAATAGATATAAGTCGACATGCTGCTTGCAATTAGCTTTCCCGTCGCTTTCTGCCTTTTTGGCCTTGTCCTGCCACTGCTTCCGTTACTCAGTTGTCATAGATGTAAGCCGACATGTTGCTTGCGGCTAGCTTGCCCGTCGCTTTCTGCTCTATAGGCATTGTTCTGCTTTTGGTGCCCAGCTGTCATAGATATAAGCCGACATGTTGCTTGCGACTAGCTTGCCCGTCGCTTTCTGCCTCATTGGCCTTGTTTCGTCACAGCTGCTCGCATTCATCTGTCCACTGCTTCCTGCCCTGTTGGACCGGTTCTCCGCGCAGTCGCTTCGCATAGCTATCATGCTTTCAGTGTATCTATCGTTTGGTCCCTGTACCTGCAGCACTGCATACACACATTAAATGCTTCCACAGTGCTCACCTGCTGTAATCGTTGTGTTTAGATTGTACCCTTGTTGTAGTTGTAATTGTAACCTTGTAGTTGTAGTTGTAACCTCGTTGTAGTTGTAACCTCGTTGTAGTTGTAACCTCGTTGTTGTAATAGTAACCTGTATGTAATTGTAATTCATGATTGTTATCGCCCTCACTAAACCGCATTTTTGTTGCACAGAATAGTCGTGTCACTAGCCGGATGTCCGCCGCACGAGACCTCTGCTTCAACCAATCGAGAGCCGACCAGCCGCTCCCCGGAATCAGAGGAACTGTTAGCGCTCGCGCCGTGCGGAGGGGATCCGACCCCGTCTTGTTGTTCACCGTGTGTCTATGTTATAATACGCATCTTGTGCCTCGCCTGTTTCATTTCATGCTGCAAACATCTCATCAGAAGTCAAACGGCCACCCCGTTTTCCTTCTTGCGGGGGTGTCTGTAGCGCCAGAGAGCTCTGTCGTCTCTGACGTCACACGTACACGTCACTAGAATCTTCCAGAAGACTCCGCCTTGAGCGCATAACTGCACGTCTCGGGAATTCAATTCAGCAATCGGGAATTCAACTTCTGTAATCAACGTCACTATGCCGAATTCCTACCTTGGTTCATCGTTATGTAGAATTGCAGTCGTGTTGCGTTGTGTGATCATATGTAAAACTCGCAATCTCACACTAGTACCTTCTTAAAGAAGTTAAGCTCACGATTTAAAATCAATCAGTTTTTGTTAAGTTCTTGCAATATGTAAAATCAGTTCTTGCTATAAAATCAATCAGTCGTTTGCTATGTGAAATTTAGTCTTTTGTAGAGTTCTACAACATGTAAAAATCAGAGTGTGTTAAGTTTTTGCTATGTGAAAATCAATAGTTTGTTGAGTTTTTGTTCAATATGAAAAGTCGGTTCTTTCAATATGGAAATCAGTTGAATGCAATATCAAAAGTCAGAACTTAAAACCAGTATCAAGAAATCAGTCTTGGTAATTCTAAAGCAATATATCAGTTTCGTTGTTGCCACTGTTTTCTATTTTTGGCATTGCCAGGATGACGTTTGGATCAGTTTATTGTTAATGTAGCAGCGACGACATTTCGTATCCAATTGTTGGTGGTGGAGCTTTAATATTCCGGTGTTTTCCTTTACTTTCTGTGTTGCTGGATCGAAGATTAAAAACTATAAACAATTACGTTGTGAGCAAGCATTGATCTTCTGAGTTGGGTTAGTAAACAATATAGCAGCGTAATCGACCTCGTGTCCTATTATTCCTTGCCGACTTTGCCCAGGAATGTTGCCATCCCACTGATGGCTGTGTATGGGCGGATATGCTGAAAGCAGCGTCCGCTACATATATCTGGTGACCCCGACGTGATTTGTTTTTGCTAACTGTGAGCTGTAACGACGCGATCTTACTGTGAATTAATTACTTGACTTAACTGTGAATTGACTGAATGTGAACTGATCGCTGGATGCACTGGATTATTCTGGATTATATCACGGATTATAACAAGCCTGCCTTTCATCGGACGCTCCTTCAACGACGACGCCGTGGGACTCAAGTTAAGTAACATTAATTCATGATGTTTGAATACTCTTTTTACATTATCGTAGTAGCCGTAAGCTTTTTAATCTCCCTCGCCGTTGTCGTCCTTGGTCGTTGCCCCACTCGTGGCTCGCGATCGGGGCGTCTTGACAGCAGCGATGACAATGTGTTTCGCCCCCGTCTGGACTGTGGTGCCTGTAGGTATCTTAGGCTTTGTTACACGTTCACTGTTTAGTTCTCCGTCCTGGGTACGACGTAAAACTGCATCCCTCCATCCCATCTTTCATCAGTTAGGTGCCGTTCTTGCATAAAGTTATCGTATTAATTACAGCAGTCTTCGTCCTGGGCATGACGTAAAACTGCATCCATTCATCCATCCATTCCACCTTTCCTTAGTTAGCTTAGTCATCGTTTTTGCATACAGTCTTCAAAGGAATTACAGTAGCTCTCAACCACTTCTTAGTCCTGGGTAAGACTTGGAACTGCATAAGTTGCCTCAGCTAATCACTCTCTCGTTTAGAAGTTCCCTGCTCTGTAGTTGTCTTTAGGAGCTGCGCTTCCTCATATAGGCGTGCGATGCAGCACACTTCTTGTACGGTATATAGTACTTGTCATAATCTTTGTCTGTTCACCGTTGTTTTGTTCACGTAGCGCCTCGTTGTTCACCCTTGTAGCCACTGTTAGGAACTTGCTTGTTAAGGTGGTGTAATAGATATAAGTCGACATGCTGCTTGCAATTAGCTTTCCCGTCGCTTTCTGCCTTTTTGGCCTTGTCCTGCCACTGCTTCCGTTACTCAGTTGTCATAGATGTAAGCCGACATGTTGCTTGCGGCTAGCTTGCCCGTCGCTTTCTGCTCTATAGGCATTGTTCTGCTTTTGGTGCCCAGCTGTCATAGATATAAGCCGACATGTTGCTTGCGACTAGCTTGCCCGTCGCTTTCTGCCTCATTGGCCTTGTTTCGTCACAGCTGCTCGCATTCATCTGTCCACTGCTTCCTGCCCTGTTGGACCGGTTCTCCGCGCAGTCGCTTCGCATACCTATCATGCTTTCAGTGTATCTATCGTTTGGTCCCTGTACCTGCAGCACTGCATACACACATTAAATGCTTCCACAGTGCTCACCTGCTGTAATCGTTGTGTTTAGATTGTACCCTTGTTGTAGTTGTAATTGTAACCTTGTAGTTGTAGTTGTAACCTCGTTGTAGTTGTAACCTCGTTGTAGTTGTAACCTCGTTGTTGTAATAGTAACCTGTATGTAATTGTAATTCATGATTGTTATCGCCCTCACTAAACCGCATTTTTGTTGCACAGAATAGTCGTGTCACTAGCCGGATGTCCGCCGCACGAGACCTCTGCTTCAACCAATCGAGAGCCGACCAGCCGCTCCCCGGAATCAGAGGAACTGTTAGCGCTCGCGCCGTGCGGAGGGGATCCGACCCCGTCTTGTTGTTCACCGTGTGTCTATGTTATAATACGCATCTTGTGCCTCGCCTGTTTCATTTCATGCTGCAAACATCTCATCAGAAGTCAAACGGCCACCCCGTTTTCCTTCTTGCGGGGGTGTCTGTAGCGCCAGAGAGCTCTGTCGTCTCTGACGTCACACGTACACGTCACTAGAATCTTCCAGAAGACTCCGCCTTGAGCGCATAACTGCACGTCTCGGGAATTCAATTCAGCAATCGGGAATTCAACTTCTGTAATCAACGTCACTATGCCGAATTCCTACCTTGGTTCATCGTTATGTAGAATTGCAGTCGTGTTGCGTTGTGTGATCATATGTAAAACTCGCAATCTCACACTAGTACCTTCTTAAAGAAGTTAAGCTCACGATTTAAAATCAATCAGTTTTTGTTAAGTTCTTGCAATATGTAAAATCAGTTCTTGCTATAAAATCAATCAGTCGTTTGCTATGTGAAATTTAGTCTTTTGTAGAGTTCTACAACATGTAATAATCAGAGTGTGTTAAGTTTTTGCTATGTGAAAATCAATAGTTTGTTGAGTTTTTGTTCAATATGAAAAGTCGGTTCTTTCAATATGGAAATCAGTTGAATGCAATATCAAAAGTCAGAACTTAAAACCAGTATCAAGAAATCAGTCTTGGTAATTCTAAAGCAATACATCAGTTTCGTTGTTGCCACTGTTTTCTATTTTTGGCATTGCCAGGATGACGTTTGGATCAGTTTATTGTTAATGTAGCAGCGACGACATTTCGTATCCAATTGTTGGTGGTGGAGCTTTAATATTCCGGTGTTTTCCTTTACTTTCTGTGTTGCTGGATCGAAGATTAAAAACTATAAACAATTACGTTGTGAGCAAGCATTGATCTTCTGAGTTGGGTTAGTAAACAATATAGCAGCGTAATCGACCTCGTGTCCTATTATTCCTTGCCGACTTTGCCCAGGAATGTTGCCATCCCACTGATGGCTGTGTATGGGCGGATATGCTGAAAGCAGCGTCCGCTACATATATCTGGTGACCCCGACGTGATTTGTTTTTGCTAACTGTGAGCTGTAACGACGCGATCTTACTGTGAATTAATTACTTGACTTAACTGTGAATTGACTGAATGTGAACTGATCGCTGGATGCACTGGATTATTCTGGATTATATCACGGATTATAACAAGCCTGCCTTTCATCGGACGCTCCTTCAACGACGACGCCGTGGGACTCAAGTTAAGTAACATTAATTCATGATGTTTGAATACTCTTTTTACATTATCGTAGTAGCCGTAAGCTTTTTAATCTCCCTCGCCGTTGTCGTCCTTGGTCGTTGCCCCACTCGTGGCTCGCGATCGGGGCGTCTTGACAGCAGCGATGACAATGTGTTTCGCCCCCGTCTGGACTGTGGTGCCTGTAGGTATCTTAGGCTTTGTTACACGTTCACTGTTTAGTTCTCCGTCCTGGGTACGACGTAAAACTGCATCCCTCCATCCCATCTTTCATCAGTTAGGTGCCGTTCTTGCATAAAGTTATCGTATTAATTACAGCAGTCTTCGTCCTGGGCATGACGTAAAACTGCATCCATTCATCCATCCATTCCACCTTTCCTTAGTTAGCTTAGTCATCGTTTTTGCATACAGTCTTCAAAGGAATTACAGTAGCTCTCAACCACTTCTTAGTCCTGGGTAAGACTTGGAACTGCATAAGTTGCCTCAGCTAATCACTCTCTCGTTTAGAAGTTCCCTGCTCTGTAGTTGTCTTTAGGAGCTGCGCTTCCTCATATAGGCGTGCGATGCAGCACACTTCTTGTACGGTATATAGTACTTGTCATAATCTTTGTCTGTTCACCGTTGTTTTGTTCACGTAGCGCCTCGTTGTTCACCCTTGTAGCCACTGTTAGGAACTTGCTTGTTAAGGTGGTGTAATAGATATAAGTCGACATGCTGCTTGCAATTAGCTTTCCCGTCGCTTTCTGCCTTTTTGGCCTTGTCCTGCCACTGCTTCCGTTACTCAGTTGTCATAGATGTAAGCCGACATGTTGCTTGCGGCTAGCTTGCCCGTCGCTTTCTGCTCTATAGGCATTGTTCTGCTTTTGGTGCCCAGCTGTCATAGATATAAGCCGACATGTTGCTTGCGACTAGCTTGCCCGTCGCTTTCTGCCTCATTGGCCTTGTTTCGTCACAGCTGCTCGCATTCATCTGTCCACTGCTTCCTGCCCTGTTGGACCGGTTCTCCGCGCAGTCGCTTCGCATAGCTATCATGCTTTCAGTGTATCTATCGTTTGGTCCCTGTACCTGCAGCACTGCATACACACATTAAATGCTTCCACAGTGCTCACCTGCTGTAATCGTTGTGTTTAGATTGTACCCTTGTTGTAGTTGTAATTGTAACCTTGTAGTTGTAGTTGTAACCTCGTTGTAGTTGTAACCTCGTTGTAGTTGTAACCTCGTTGTTGTAATAGTAACCTGTATGTAATTGTAATTCATGATTGTTATCGCCCTCACTAAACCGCATTTTTGTTGCACAGAATAGTCGTGTCACTAGCCGGATGTCCGCCGCACGAGACCTCTGCTTCAACCAATCGAGAGCCGACCAGCCGCTCCCCGGAATCAGAGGAACTGTTAGCGCTCGCGCCGTGCGGAGGGGATCCGACCCCGTCTTGTTGTTCACCGTGTGTCTATGTTATAATACGCATCTTGTGCCTCGCCTGTTTCATTTCATGCTGCAAACATCTCATCAGAAGTCAAACGGCCACCCCGTTTTCCTTCTTGCGGGGGTGTCTGTAGCGCCAGAGAGCTCTGTCGTCTCTGACGTCACACGTACACGTCACTAGAATCTTCCAGAAGACTCCGCCTTGAGCGCATAACTGCACGTCTCGGGAATTCAATTCAGCAATCGGGAATTCAACTTCTGTAATCAACGTCACTATGCCGAATTCCTACCTTGGTTCATCGTTATGTAGAATTGCAGTCGTGTTGCGTTGTGTGATCATATGTAAAACTCGCAATCTCACACTAGTACCTTCTTAAAGAAGTTAAGCTCACGATTTAAAATCAATCAGTTTTTGTTAAGTTCTTGCAATATGTAAAATCAGTTCTTGCTATAAAATCAATCAGTCGTTTGCTATGTGAAATTTAGTCTTTTGTAGAGTTCTACAACATGTAAAAATCAGAGTGTGTTAAGTTTTTGCTATGTGAAAATCAATAGTTTGTTGAGTTTTTGTTCAATATGAAAAGTCGGTTCTTTCAATATGGAAATCAGTTGAATGCAATATCAAAAGTCAGAACTTAAAACCAGTATCAAGAAATCAGTCTTGGTAATTCTAAAGCAATATATCAGTTTCGTTGTTGCCACTGTTTTCTATTTTTGGCATTGCCAGGATGACGTTTGGATCAGTTTATTGTTAATGTAGCAGCGACGACATTTCGTATCCAATTGTTGGTGGTGGAGCTTTAATATTCCGGTGTTTTCCTTTACTTTCTGTGTTGCTGGATCGAAGATTAAAAACTATAAACAATTACGTTGTGAGCAAGCATTGATCTTCTGAGTTGGGTTAGTAAACAATATAGCAGCGTAATCGACCTCGTGTCCTATTATTCCTTGCCGACTTTGCCCAGGAATGTTGCCATCCCACTGATGGCTGTGTATGGGCGGATATGCTGAAAGCAGCGTCCGCTACATATATCTGGTGACCCCGACGTGATTTGTTTTTGCTAACTGTGAGCTGTAACGACGCGATCTTACTGTGAATTAATTACTTGACTTAACTGTGAATTGACTGAATGTGAACTGATCGCTGGATGCACTGGATTATTCTGGATTATATCACGGATTATAACAAGCCTGCCTTTCATCGGACGCTCCTTCAACGACGACGCCGTGGGACTCAAGTTAAGTAACATTAATTCATGATGTTTGAATACTCTTTTTACATTATCGTAGTAGCCGTAAGCTTTTTAATCTCCCTCGCCGTTGTCGTCCTTGGTCGTTGCCCCACTCGTGGCTCGCGATCGGGGCGTCTTGACAGCAGCGATGACAATGTGTTTCGCCCCCGTCTGGACTGTGGTGCCTGTAGGTATCTTAGGCTTTGTTACACGTTCACTGTTTAGTTCTCCGTCCTGGGTACGACGTAAAACTGCATCCCTCCATCCCATCTTTCATCAGTTAGGTGCCGCTCTTGCATAAAGTTATCGTATTAATTACAGCAGTCTTCGTCCTGGGCATGACGTAAAACTGCATCCATTCATCCATCCATTCCACCTTTCCTTAGTTAGCTTAGTCATCGTTTTTGCATACAATCTTCAAAGGAATTACAGTAGCTCTTAACCACTTCTTAGTCCTGGGTAAGACTTGGAACTGCATAAGTTGCCTCAGCTAATCACTCTCTCGTTTAGAAGTTCCCTGCTCTGTAGTTGTCTTTAGGAGCTGCGCTTCCTCATATAGGCGTGCGATGCAGCACACTTCTTGTACGGTATATAGTATTTGTCATAATCTTTGTCTGTTCACCGTTGTTTTGTTCACGTAGCGCCTCGTTGTTCACCCTTGTAGCCACTGTTAGGAACTTGCTTGTTAAGGTGGTGTAATAGATATAAGTCGACATGCTGCTTGCAATTAGCTTTCCCGTCGCTTTCTGCCTTTTTGGCCTTGTCCTGCCACTGCTTCCGTTACTCAGTTGTCATAGATGTAAGCCGACATGTTGCTTGCGGCTAGCTTGCCCGTCGCTTTCTGCTCTATAGGCATTGTTCTGCTTTTGGTGCCCAGCTGTCATAGATATAAGCCGACATGTTGCTTGCGACTAGCTTGCCCGTCGCTTTCTGCCTCATTGGCCTTGTTTCGTCACAGCTGCTCGCATTCATCTGTCCACTGCTTCCTGCCCTGTTGGACCGGTTCTCCGCGCAGTCGCTTCGCATAGCTATCATGCTTTCAGTGTATCTATCGTTTGGTCCCTGTACCTGCAGCACTGCATACACACATTAAATGCTTCCACAGTGCTCACCTGCTGTAATCGTTGTGTTTAGATTGTACCCTTGTTGTAGTTGTAATTGTAACCTTGTAGTTGTAGTTGTAACCTCGTTGTAGTTGTAACCTCGTTGTAGTTGTAACCTCGTTGTTGTAATAGTAACCTGTATGTAATTGTAATTCATGATTGTTATCGCCCTCACTAAACCGCATTTTTGTTGCACAGAATAGTCGTGTCACTAGCCGGATGTCCGCCGCACGAGACCTCTGCTTCAACCAATCGAGAGCCGACCAGCCGCTCCCCGGAATCAGAGGAACTGTTAGCGCTCGCGCCGTGCGGAGGGGATCCGACCCCGTCTTGTTGTTCACCGTGTGTCTATGTTATAATACGCATCTTGTGCCTCGCCTGTTTCATTTCATGCTGCAAACATCTCATCAGAAGTCAAACGGCCACCCCGTTTTCCTTCTTGCGGGGGTGTCTGTAGCGCCAGAGAGCTCTGTCGTCTCTGACGTCACACGTACACGTCACTAGAATCTTCCAGAAGACTCCGCCTTGAGCGCATAACTGCACGTCTCGGGAATTCAATTCAGCAATCGGGAATTCAACTTCTGTAATCAACGTCACTATGCCGAATTCCTACCTTGGTTCATCGTTATGTAGAATTGCAGTCGTGTTGCGTTGTGTGATCATATGTAAAACTCGCAATCTCACACTAGTACCTTCTTAAAGAAGTTAAGCTCACGATTTAAAATCAATCAGTTTTTGTTAAGTTCTTGCAATATGTAAAATCAGTTCTTGCTATAAAATCAATCAGTCGTTTGCTATGTGAAATTTAGTCTTTTGTAGAGTTCTACAACATGTAAAAATCAGAGTGTGTTAAGTTTTTGCTATGTGAAAATCAATAGTTTGTTGAGTTTTTGTTCAATATGAAAAGTCGGTTCTTTCAATATGGAAATCAGTTGAATGCAATATCAAAAGTCAGAACTTAAAACCAGTATCAAGAAATCAGTCTTGGTAATTCTAAAGCAATATATCAGTTTCGTTGTTGCCACTGTTTTCTATTTTTGGCATTGCCAGGATGACGTTTGGATCAGTTTATTGTTAATGTAGCAGCGACGACATTTCGTATCCAATTGTTGGTGGTGGAGCTTTAATATTCCGGTGTTTTCCTTTACTTTCTGTGTTGCTGGATCGAAGATTAAAAACTATAAACAATTACGTTGTGAGCAAGCATTGATCTTCTGAGTTGGGTTAGTAAACAATATAGCAGCGTAATCGACCTCGTGTCCTATTATTCCTTGCCGACTTTGCCCAGGAATGTTGCCATCCCACTGATGGCTGTGTATGGGCGGATATGCTGAAAGCAGCGTCCGCTACATATATCTGGTGACCCCGACGTGATTTGTTTTTGCTAACTGTGAGCTGTAACGACGCGATCTTACTGTGAATTAATTACTTGACTTAACTGTGAATTGACTGAATGTGAACTGATCGCTGGATGCACTGGATTATTCTGGATTATATCACGGATTATAACAAGCCTGCCTTTCATCGGACGCTCCTTCAACGACGACGCCGTGGGACTCAAGTTAAGTAACATTAATTCATGATGTTTGAATACTCTTTTTACATTATCGTAGTAGCCGTAAGCTTTTTAATCTCCCTCGCCGTTGTCGTCCTTGGTCGTTGCCCCACTCGTGGCTCGCGATCGGGGCGTCTTGACAGCAGCGATGACAATGTGTTTCGCCCCCGTCTGGACTGTGGTGCCTGTAGGTATCTTAGGCTTTGTTACACGTTCACTGTTTAGTTCTCCGTCCTGGGTACGACGTAAAACTGCATCCCTCCATCCCATCTTTCATCAGTTAGGTGCCGTTCTTGCATAAAGTTATCGTATTAATTACAGCAGTCTTCGTCCTGGGCATGACGTAAAACTGCATCCATTCATCCATCCATTCCACCTTTCCTTAGTTAGCTTAGTCATCGTTTTTGCATACAGTCTTCAAAGGAATTACAGTAGCTCTCAACCACTTCTTAGTCCTGGGTAAGACTTGGAACTGCATAAGTTGCCTCAGCTAATCACTCTCTCGTTTAGAAGTTCCCTGCTCTGTAGTTGTCTTTAGGAGCTGCGCTTCCTCATATAGGCGTGCGATGCAGCACACTTCTTGTACGGTATATAGTACTTGTCATAATCTTTGTCTGTTCACCGTTGTTTTGTTGGTACCCTGTCAATTGGTCGAAAGACAATTGGTCGACAGTCATTTGGTCGACAGACATTTGGTCGACAGGACGTTTGGTCGACAGACATTTGGTCGACAAGACATTTGGTCGACAGGACATTTGGTCGACAGGACGTTTGGTCGACAGACATTTGGTCGACAGACATTTGGTCGACAGGACGTTTGGTCGACAGAAAATTGGTCGACAGACATTTGGTCGACAAGATATTTCGTCGACAGGACATTTGGTCGACAGAACGATTCATTTTAGGGTTAGGGTTAACTAACCCTAACCTAACCCTAACCCTAACCCTAGCCCTAACTCTAACCTAACCCTAAACCTAACCCTAACCCTAACCCTACCCTAACCCTAACTGTAACCCAAATGTCCTGTCGACCAAATGTCTTGTCGACCAAATGTCTGTCGACCAAATGTCTGTCGACCAAATGTCTTGTCGACCAAATGTCTTGTCGACCAAATGTCTTGTCGACCAAATGTCCTGTCGACCAAATGTCTGTCGACCAATTGTCTGTCGACCAAACGTCCTGTCGACCAAATGTCTGTCGACCAAATGACTGTCGACCAAATGTCTTTCGACCAATCGACCGGCCACCGTTTTGTTCACGTAGCGCCTCGTTGTTCACCCTTGTAGCCACTGTTAGGAACTTGCTTGTTAAGGTGGTGTAATAGATATAAGTCGACATGCTGCTTGCAATTAGCTTTCCCGTCGCTTTCTGCCTTTTTGGCCTTGTCCTGCCACTGCTTCCGTTACTCAGTTGTCATAGATGTAAGCCGACATGTTGCTTGCGGCTAGCTTGCCCGTTGCTTTCTGCTCTATAGGCATTGTTCTGCTTTTGGTGCCCAGCTGTCATAGATATAAGCCGACATGTTGCTTGCGACTAGCTTGCCCGTCGCTTTCTGCCTCATTGGCCTTGTTTCGTCACAGCTGCTCGCATTCATCTGTCCACTGCTTCCTGCCCTGTTGGACCGGTTCTCCGCGCAGTCGCTTCGCATAGCTATCATGCTTTCAGTGTATCTATCGTTTGGTCCCTGTACCTGCAGCACTGCATACACACATTAAATGCTTCCACAGTGCTCACCTGCTGTAGGGGAAGGGAAGGTAATTTGATACGGAAGGTAATTTGATACACCCCCCCTACAGAAATGTACAAAAAATATTAGTCAAAAATATTGTCATTAGGTGGAAGATCTGTGAAAATAATTCCTACAAAAATTGCACCATGCAGCTAACTCGTGCTTTTATGGCATAAAATTCTAAAAGTGTGTTTTTTGAGTATTTTCGTAAAATTTTTAACTCATGATTATTTTCGTCTGGAAAATTAAAGAAAAGCTCCTGAAAGATGAAACCAAACTCATTTGACAGTTCATTGATAAGGCTTCAAGGGCTTGTCACGTTTTTTCTGCAATGTGCATCCAAGCATACAAAAATCAGACCTTTATAACTTTTTTTGAAAAAGGTAAATTGATACATGTGGAGAAGGTAAATTGATACAGTATATTAAACTCTTTTTTGTGACTGTAATAAATGTTGTCATTGATCTAGTTGATTTAAATAAGTTATTCTTTATTAACAAGACCTGCTACTTTGGGAAACAACAATTATATGGGCTTTCGTAGGCTTACACGCTATCTGCTTTCAAAAAATGAGAAAAGCGCAAAGCACCCCCCTTGAATAAGAACTCCAGCCAATGATCTTTTCCATGTCCATCCCGCTGCAGAAGCTTCGCCGCACACATGGTCCTCAACAGTCATCCTTGCACCCAAGCACGCCAACCACATATTAAATTTTCATTTATTGCTTTGTTGTCAAAAGGGATTTCTGTATTAGTTTTACTGTATCAAATTACCTTCCGGGTGTATCAATTTACCTTCCGTGGAAGGTAAAATGATACATTTGAGTGACGATTTTAAAATTTCAATTAAAAAAAAAGTAACAAAAATAGAAAAGTGAAAATGTTTTTAAAAAGTGTGTAAGGGATCAGACTTTCATTTCAGCTTAAAATCAATAGTTTGTGTCACGTAATTTTCAGTTAACAGGCAAAAATGTTAAAAGTGTATCAAATTACCTTCCCTTCCCCTAATCGTTGTGTTTAGATTGTACCCTTGTTGTAGTTGTAATTGTAACCTTGTAGTTGTAGTTGTAACCTCGTTGTAGTTGTAACCTCGTTGTAGTTGTAACCTCGTTGTTGTAATAGTAACCTGTATGTAATTGTAATTCATGATTGTTATCGCCCTCACTAAACCGCATTTTTGTTGCACAGAATAGTCGTGTCACTAGCCGGATGTCCGCCGCACGAGACCTCTGCTTCAACCAATCGAGAGCCGACCAGCCGCTCCCCGGAATCAGAGGAACTGTTAGCGCTCGCGCCGTGCGGAGGGGATCCGACCCCGTCTTGTTGTTCACCGTGTGTCTATGTTATAATACGCATCTTGTGCCTCGCCTGTTTCATTTCATGCTGCAAACATCTCATCAGAAGTCAAACGGCCACCCCGTTTTCCTTCTTGCGGGGGTGTCTGTAGCGCCAGAGAGCTCTGTCGTCTCTGACGTCACACGTACACGTCACTAGAATCTTCCAGATGACTCCACCTTGAGCGCATAACTGCACGTCTCGGGAATTCAATTCAGCAATCGGGAATTCAACTTCTGTAATCAACGTCACTATGCCGAATTCCTACCTTGGTTCATCGTTATGTAGAATTGCAGTCGTGTTGCGTTGTGTGATCATATGTAAAACTCGCAATCTCACACTAGTACCTTCTTAAAGAAGTTAAGCTCACGATTTAAAATCAATCAGTTTTTGTTAAGTTCTTGCAATATGTAAAATCAGTTCTTGCTATAAAATCAATCAGTCGTTTGTTATGTGAAATTTAGTCTTTTGTAGAGTTCTACAACATGTAAAAATCAGAGTGTGTTAAGTTTTTGCTATGTGAAAATCAATAGTTTGTTGAGTTTTTGTTCAATATGAAAAGTCGGTTCTTTCAATATGGAAATCAGTTGAATGCAATATCAAAAGTCAGAACTTAAAACCAGTATCAAGAAATCAGTCTTGGTAATTCTAAAGCAATATATCAGTTTCGTTGTTGCCACTGTTTTCTATTTTTGGCATTGCCAGGATGACGTTTGGATCAGTTTATTGTTAATGTAGCAGCGACGACATTTCGTATCCAATTGTTGGTGGTGGAGCTTTAATATTCCGGTGTTTTCCTTTACTTTCTGTGTTGCTGGATCGAAGATTAAAAACTATAAACAATTACGTTGTGAGCAAGCATTGATCTTCTGAGTTGGGTTAGTAAACAATATAGCAGCGTAATCGACCTCGTGTCCTATCATTCCTTGCCGACTTTGCCCAGGAATGTTGCCATCCCACTGATGGCTGTGTATGGGCGGATATGCTGAAAGCAGCGTCCGCTACATATCCAATCCAACCCTCAATACGAGGAAGGAACGTAATGATGATGACTATAAGTAGTTTTAACTTTCACTGAAGCTTCAAGATCAAGCGGCGCTGGTTCGACTCTCGGGGTGTGCGCTTGAGCAACGCACGGGACTGCTCTTTATTCAGCGGCATCTAATGAATGGAATAATTCCCCGGCAACAAGACTTCAACAATCGGAAACTTCACTCTGTCAATCTCGGTGACCGGGCTTGCGTCAGTGATTCAAAGCCTCTACAAGTATGCGAAACTGCCAGGATTAAGCTCAGCAAGAAGCTTTCCCAGTCCGAGGATAAAGATTCAATCAATCAATCGATCATGTATTATGTCAATGTTTATTGCACCATTACCCATCTGGCAATCTTGATAATGTTGTTTGCTATCAAAAAAGTTCAGACAACTTCAGAGCAGTGGTGCAACTGCTAGGGTTTTTCCACTAGATCTAGTGTTTTTGGGTTGCATCTAGTGTTCTAGTGTTTTTTTCTCGCTATCTAGTGTTTTTTAGCAATTTAGCGCTATGTTGAGCCGTTTAGTTTAGTTTGACTGTTTCAAATAAATCCTATTCATAAATAATGGCATTGCTTAATCTGCTCTGATTTCTCTGCTCTCACGAAATTTTCTAGTAATCCTCTCTAGACTCTAACGTGTTTTCGATGTATTGTAGCCTATGTTCTCTGTAGGCCAACACAGAAATAGTTTTTCAAGCCAGCAACTTGGCAAAAGAAACAACCCCTTTAAGTTTACGCTTGAATAGCGTTGTTCTGCTTGTTTAGATATAGATTAATTGTTCGAAACAGTGTGATGCCTTTTTGAGCTAGCAAATGTTTCCTTTTAACAGCGTTTTTACATTGTCTGATGCTTGTTAGCTGCTTACTCTTAGCAGACTGCTGAGCTGTTAGCTGGATTACAGCTTTCACAACCCAGACAGCAAATCACTCGTTTCTTTACTTCGATTCAACGTCTACAGACGTTGAATCAATGAAAAAACGTCTGATTTGCAGTCTGGGAAATGGCTGAGCTGCAAAATGAGGAATATATGTACAAAAGCAAGTAAATGCAAATTAATGAGTCTGAATGCAATGTCGGTTTTGTTTAAAAATATTTGTAATTTTTAGGTATGTGCACTTCTTTTACAAACATGACATCAAAAAGGCTGTTTCTGCATTTGGTGAGAGAACAGGAAAACAGCTGTCCTATGATTTGAAAGTTTCGACATTATTACCTGGCGCCATACCATCTCAATAACCAAATCGCGCATCATATTTGAGCAAACCTTCTACATCCAAAAGAGCAAATCATGATGACAAACTTGATACAATAGATAACGCTCAGCTCTCTCAAGCAATTGCAAACAGCAAAGAAGAGTTTGCCATTGCTCTGGAAAAAGACAGTTTGACTTCAATTGAAGATCTGTGAGGAAAAAGTTCAAATTCAATTCTTCATGGCACATTGTGGACGAACGTGATAAAATATTGATTTGTGGAATAAAGAGCCATGTTATAACTGTGCCTGTTGTTACCAGTAGCCTACAGCGGTTTTAGATGAACAATTGAGCATGACGGTATACAGAAGCTCAGTGAATTTGCCTAAACATTGGTGATTACGTTTTTCCATTGCATGTAAATTCCATATCCACATTGGAGAGTGTATTACAATTGTTGTTATTGTCTTCTGAAAATTGTACCTTACCAAGTGAAAGCGACTTTTTATTAAAGTGCAAACTTGTTATTAGTATTTTAATGTCTATTAAAGGTTGTTTAAATTATGAAAATGTTATTTGGTTTATTTGTCAACAGCTAACTTTAATGACACAAAACCTACCGGTTTGTCCATCAGACTTTTTAATGTTTTTGTCATTGTCACGATTTCTTTCTATCTCTTACCAGGAAAAAGACTTGGAAAGGTTCAATGACGTAGTTTAATGGGTCAACCGAAAAGCAGTCAATTAAATGTCGAATAATTCTACTAGAGAAATGATAATCTGACTTCTTGAAGAACTTTAACGAACGGCTTCTCAAATAACTCTAATTTCTGCATCAACTACCAATCTACAACTCATAGCACAACTCTCATAACCAACTCAATAATAATCATCATAATAATCACCATAATAATAATCTCAGAATACAAACTACACCACTATTTATAGTTGGCTGTTCAGTCCAGTAACTTCGAGAAGGTTACATCATAAAGAACCATCGTTCGGTCACGTAGCATTTAAATGTCAACAAGCAGAAGCTTATAGAAGTCTAAAGAATGTCACGTTCGCAAGAAGATTCTTACATAATAACGATTTCGCAATCGGACATTTACAGATAAACAACCTTATGACGTCATGACAAACGACGCTCAGAAATCATGAAAAACAACAGAACCTTCTAGATTTGCATGCTTACAGATGATTCTAGAAATACGGTACATAATACAAATTTCTCAATCAGAGGTTACTTCAGGTCATAACCGATAATAACACATCGCTCAAGAATTCCATAATGAAAACAGCACATTCTGTCAAGACGCAAGGCAGCCCGACGCGAGGCATTTGCACCTTGATTGTGACATACGCCCCCCCTTAGAATATTGTTGCAAACAATATAACAACACAATCAATACAAAACACACCATAAAACAATTAATTACTCAATAATCAGTTCTCATAAGTCTATCGTTGCATGATCTACCAACGATAGCTTTTCTCAAAACAATAGTCACGTTTTCAGCGAAAGTCTCCAACGTCCTCAACATCTTCAGTGCATCGGCGAGCGAGATGACCCATCTTCCTACATCGGAAACACCTCCTCTCCCGACAGTCCTTGGCGAGATGACCTTCTCTGTGACAGTTGTAGCAAGCCTTTTCATCAAAAGAGCAGCTCCTGGCTATGTGTCCAATCTCCCCACATCGGTAGCAGTGGTTGTCACGGCAACGTCTATTTTCCGAATGTCCGCCGTCAGCAACGCACTCCCTGGCGAAGTGTCCGCGTCTACCGCATCTATAGCAAACTCCAAATGGTCGTCGCCTGCCTCTTCTCCTCGGTTCTTCGCGCTCGTAATATCCGTCATCGTGAGATCGTTGCTGATTATCTGCAGAACAATCTCGAGCAAAGTGACCATTCTTGCCACAAGAATAACAAGTAACTTCAGAATCTCTCTCAAAAACATTTCCGATTATCAGATCAACTAAAGAGTTTTGTAAACATAACGCTTTCACAGTCCCACTACAATACGGAGTTTCGATAGATATCATCGCTAACGGTCCTTGGATTGAAGTGGTATCTATTTTTGTCACATGGCCAGTTTTTCCCGTTAATTGACTGTCTTTAACCAAATCTCTCCTCACTATTATACCAGTAGAACCAGAATCACGTAAAACTTTTACCTTTTTGTCTCCAACTTTTCCATCCACTACTGGCAGGTGATCTTCAGGTATTATTTTTCCGCAAACATCTTCATCCGGATTCTCCTCGTCAAGCGTGGGTTCAGGAATCATTAACGCACAACCGCATCGATAAACGTCCGTGTCTTTATCTTTTCCAGACTGATTAGGTAAGGAAAACGACTTGTCCTTGCATTCCTTCGCTTCGTGTCCCTGCCTATTGCAACGATTGCACCACTTCCTCGATTCCTGATGATTTCTGTTAGTCTTCCTCCGGCAGTTAACAGATTTATGACCTAAGCCATTACAATTAAAACAACGTACTTCTCTTGGAACAGCACCTCCTTTAAAATTATTTGTTTGCTCCTCGTCATTATCGCATGACAACGTTTCTTCAGTCGACAACTTCTCATCATGAGCAACTAAGTACTGTTCTGCCACACTGGCTATTTCTTCTAGATTCTTTGGACTTCTCTCCATTAAATAAACAGACAAATCTTTTGAACATGAATCTGTGAATTGTTCCTTAACTATAAGGTTTGCCAATCCGTCCAATGATTGTTCGGCCCCCGAAAGCTCAAACCATTTTAACAAAAGGTTTCTTAAACGTTCAATAAATTGACCTGGGCTTTCGTGTTTTTCAGGCTTTGCCTCACGGAATCTTTGACGGTATCCATGCTCGGTAAAATTGTATCGTTTTAACAGAGCTAACTTCAATCTGTCGTAGTTCATGGCTTCTTCTTGCGAAAGTCTTGAATATACATCAAGAGCTTGTCCCGATAATAACATGCTTAACTGGGTAGCCCACGTCGACTTCTCACAAGACTTGGAAAGGTTCAATGACGTAGTTTAATGGGTCAACCGAAAAGCAGTCAATTAAATGTCGAATATTTCTACTAGAGAAATGATAATCTGACTTCTTGAAGAACTTTAACGAACGGCTTCTCAAATAACTCTAATTTCTGCATCAACTACCAATCTACAACTCATAGCACAACTCTCATAACCAACTCAATAATAATCATCATAATAATCACCATAATAATAATCTCAGAATACAAACTACACCACTATTTATAGTTGGCTGTTCAGTCCAGTAACTTCGAGAAGGTTACATCATAAAGAACCATCGTTCGGTCACGTAGCATTTAAATGTCAACAAGCAGAAGCTTATAGAAGTCTAAAGAATGTCACGTTCGCAAGAAGATTCTTACATAATAACGATTTCGCAATCGGACATTTACAGATAAACAACCTTATGACGTCATGACAAACGACGCTCAGAAATCATGAAAAACAACAGAACCTTCTAGATTTGCATGCTTACAGATGATTCTAGAAATACGGTACATAATACAAATTTCTCAATCAGAGGTTACTTCAGGTCATAACCGATAATAACACATCGCTCAAGAATTCCATAATGAAAACAGCACATTCTGTCAAGACGCAAGGCAGCCCGACGCGAGGCATTTGCACCTTGATTGTGACAGTCATTATTTGTGTGAAATGTGAAACTGTGTTGCCTGTCATTACCTACCTTGCTGGATATTGTTGTGATACCGCTAGTAAAAAATGAAATGCGAGGAATGCAAAAAACGCATGACCTGTGCAATGTCGAATGTAAATAGCTATATTAGTGCATCACTAAAGGAGGATTATTATACCTTGATGATAACATTATAAACATTGTTCAAATAAATTATCTTATTATGGAGCAACTATCTGCAACTAAATAATTTCTATTCTCAAAGAACCAACGGCAGCTGGTTTTACAAACAACGTTATGTACTACAGTATTTTAGATTGCGATGTTGATTACTTGTCAACAAACACTTGTGAAAATGGTCACAGCATGTCAACAATAACAAACATGACTTGCTGTGCATCCACAAATTCTTTACTCAATTATTTTTGTCGCAAGGAAAATGATGTAATTGTTCAACAAAGACTGGCAAAGAAACGTAAACTGCAAACTGTTAATTTGTAATCTGCTGTCATTTATATGGCATTTAGTGATTGTGCAATTTATGAAGGCCTACTCTGGTCTGTTTACAATGCTGCCTTTGAATAGGTTAACTATTTTATGTTGTTATATGAATTTCAAAGTCACTTACAATAGCACTAATCATGTGTATGATGTTGATCACCAACTGTGATAGAATTGTATATAAGTACAACATTTCATGTGTGATAATGCTCTTTTCTCAAATAATAGTTTATAAAAAAATTGTAATGTTTATCAATTGTGCGTATCAATTTTTATTACAGTATTGTGGCATTTTGTGTTTGAATACAACAATTATTTGTTTATTGTTGAATGATTTTTGACAGCATGTTGATCAATCGATACATTTTAAATGAGATCTGACTTTCATTTGTAATCGTGATTCATGTTTCAATACTATCACTATGTATTATGTATTATGTACTATGTATTATGTACGTATTATGTACTAGTTATGTACGTATTATGTTTACGTATTATGTTTACGTTTACGTATTACGTATTATACGTATTATGTACTAGCATTATGTATACTATCACTTGATCTAGTGTATTTGTTTGTGTGCGTGGAACTATGGTCATGAAGATTTAAAATAAAAAAAGTGTTGATTTGTGGTACTTACAGTTGCTTACAAACACAGGGGTCACAATGGTTTCTTACATTCGTGTGACATTAAGACACAGATTGCTGGTTTACTACAACAAAACACAATGAAGCAAGCTTAAAAGCCATTGCAGAACTCTATTCACCATACGCGCTTCGCTGACAATCTGAACTACTCGTGATGACGCAGGGATATCTATAACTACGGGATTGGAAACTCTGTGGAACTGAAAACCATTATATACACCAGTAGGGTCACTTTTCTTTGTGCGCTGCTGTGATAAACATTCACATAAATTGACCTCACAGGGCATCAAGTAGTAGGCTAAACAAACAACCAAAAGTGTAACCATCAATTCACCTGCTGTAAATTGTAATGTATACGTTTGCCTGGTTTGTTTATTTGTTTGTATTCCATTAATGCAGTCATGTTGTATTTTGTTTGCTGGTTAAAAAATCTCCAGAATGACTATTGGTTTTAGTTCTGGTGATATCGTAAACGTATTGGTTTCGTACTGGATTGGTCTGTAAACAAGTTGATGATACAACAGCATATTTCACTGATTGCTGAACACTCCTCATTTACTTCTGATCCGAATTGCAGTACGCAAAATGCTAAAGAACAACAGTAGGCGGTTTTTGGACTCGTTGCATTCATTCATTTTTTGGATTCAGCGTTTTTTTTCTAGCTGCTGCGTAGGCCTAAATGTACTTTTATACATCCATTAAGTGTTAATGTACTGAGTGTACATTTTGTATTATTGTAAAATCGAATTTTGTATATCTTTTAGTCGGTATTTTATTTTGTTAATCTTTCTGTAATCGTAGTAATGTGATGACCCTACTGATGTATAGCACTGGATAGAGTTTCCAATCCCGTAGTTATAGATATCCCTGTGATGACGTCACAAGTTTTGCCTTTTTCATGAAATGGCCTTCTTACTCAAGAAGGCATTGGCCTAACACGAATAAAAACTCCCACATGAACCAGACAAACATTTGGTAAAAAAATGATGCAGTTCAAAGTTTATTTTTATTTATTTATTATAAATAAAAATTATAAAACTAATTGCAAATTTTGCGACTTTTTCAGTACTACTGTAATTAACCTCGGCCTTGGGTGTGACGTTGCGACTCTACGCAACTACTCAACAATTGATACGCTACGCCTAATAGCAACAGTCACTAACTTATTACAATTCTTAGGCCAGCGATCGAGTAGTTAAAAGTAAAAGTTAGCAATACCAACTACGGTATATACCTTTAGGCTGCTTATATTAATTATTTTTTGCAACATCATTGATCAAAAATTTCATTTTTTTTCCTACACAAAAAGTGATCTTGATCTTCAAGATCACGATCTTGATCTTCAAGATCACCTATTCTTGGTGATCTTGATCTTCAAGATGTCAAGAGCCTGCATGTTCGACTCCAGCCACCCGCACTTGCTGTTGTTTCTCTGGGCAAGAAACTTTACGATAATTGCCTCTATATACCCAGTGATCGATTTCGAGAAATGGGTAGTACCAAATTTAAGTCATAAATAGAGTAGACAACCGGAAACAGACATTGCCGTCGGCTGCAGCGTGGGTCAGGTGTAGCCTACGTCGGAAGGCGTACACCGATGCATAGCGCTCAAGTCCGCTTTCCCGCAATGCAGGATAAAGATATGAAAAACAAGATCACCAATACTGGTGATCTTGCCCATCTCTGTCTACAATGCGTTAGGTTAAACCGTGTGTTTTTGTGAAATTGCTCAGCCGATCATTTCCTGGCAATCTTTCCCGAATGAAGTCCTTTTACTTTGTGGCGCAAAGTTCTGAATGGTAGGCTAGGCTATGTTGAACTGTTTTGCTGCTTTTCGAATGGGTCTTCTGTATATCCGGTGTAATAGTTCCTGCTGCCAGGTTTCCTTTTGTAGCATCGAACCATTTTCAAATGAAAAGCAATCACTATAGTCTATATTTATCCCTAGTCTATATCAGGGGTCACCAAACTTTTTTCTTTGAGGGCCGGATTGCTGCGAGATTAACAGCTGCGGGCTGGATGCAAATTGCGAAAAGATATACAACTATTTAGAATCTCCATTGACTTGAATTGAGCACAATAAATAACAAAGTCAGCGGTGGAATAGCAAAGTTGTGATGAAAATCGAAAGGTTGCTGGAAAAGTTATCCCCTGCTGTGATACACTACAGGGCATCGTGCTCTTGAAAAAACATGACATCTTTCCAAATTTGGCCTATAGGCTGTCCCCATTTGTGGTGGCCTAACGATAAAAACAGAACACCAACATGTAGGCTGCCTGGTGGAAAATGTAGCCTACAATTCAACATAAGCTACAACAACGAACTATCTAAGAACGATTAATTTTAACCCTTTGCTTTTCAACGTTTTTTTGGAAGTTAACTGCTCAAGGGGGGGCCGTTTTTGGATCAAATTCAATCAGCTGTTACGAGTTATCCGCTGATGCTATTTCAACAGAAGTTGCACTGGTGTGAAAGCAAATCACTTGTCTATAAGTTTGAAAACTCATTATTTTAAAATTTTATATGTTAAACTTGATATTTCAATTTTTGCAAAGGTACCCAAAAACGACAATTTTGATTTAACTTGCCGCCTTTAATTAACCGTGCTAATCCGATTTCATGCAAACTTCTAAATAACAAAGAGCTCGATCGAACGCACGAAGTGTGTGTGCGGTGTGCCGAATCATTGCATTGATTTGAATTTACGACTTGCGAGCAAATCTTGTTGTAAGCTACTTACTGATTCTAAAATAGTTACAATCAGAGTAATATTGTTACACGAATTTGAAAAAAACAAAATTGCGTTTGTTGTCTTACATTTTTATCCTAAACTAATGCATTCCGAAACTCATGGCTAGCTTCTAGTTTTATGGAACCAAATTTCTCATAAGTAACACCTTAGCCTGCTTGAATAGCTCTTTACATCTTCGTTTGTGTATTTTAGGTCTACAATTGAGTTTGTAGTATGAATATTTTTAGTAGAGAGAAGACAATTGAACAAGTTGTTGAAATAATCTGAAATTTCTAAGTTCAAATTAGGTGCTTTTGAAATTGTGGATTTGTGTCAAGTCGCATCACAAATATCATGCAGGCCACATCATAAGTCATTTCGCTTACGGGTGTTTATAAACATGACTCATAAATTACATCCACAAAAAATACAGCATTTACATCAACAAAGCTAAGTTCGAAGCTCACTTTTTATTGAAGATTGTGTCAATCAATTTGAAAATACATTTTTAGTCAGCCAGCGTCGAAATAATGCAACAGCGAATTGAGGAACATGCGTAAACAAAGGAAATGTGAAATAACCCACAGTCAGCAAATCTACATAAATTTAACGTTTACAAATGTTGAATCAATGTAAAAGGACTGGATTGCTGACTGGGTCCTTATTGTTTGAAGCACTAAAAATACGCGTAAAAGGGACAACGTCAGCAAGGCAGTGATTATGTTTCTGGCCAAAAAAAAATAACGTTTGACTTCAAAGATAAAAATGATTATAACGAAGCTTCAAAGTTTGTCGTAAAACATTTTACTGAGATACAATAAACATAATCATTTTGTGCCAGATTGTGAGAAGACTTCCTAGATTCTTTCCAACCATTTGCATGATTGCAAATTATTTTCTATAACTTTACACTGCTAAACAATGGCTTCTTTGTTGAAACAACGTGGCTACAATTCTATAAAAAATTCTTAGGCCTACTACATTGAAGTAATGAAATTTTTTTTGTGATTTTGCTGATGACGTTTTACCATATCCGAGAAGTAAAAAATAATAATGATGAATTATTTTACAAAACCGTGGTTTGCAAGTGCTTCACAAAAAATTGTTGGGGGAAAATTTACTATTAGACGTAAAACGTTTGTAAAAGAAAATTGTCGGTTTACGTATTTATGATGTTTATTGCGCTGTTATCGAATTATAAACTGCCTGTAGGCTATTGTCTACCTTTGTGGTTGCCGGCCAGCTTAGAGCAGCATGCAAACTAAGCGTTTATGGTATTTGCATCGTGTTATGATTCTCGAAAATTTCCCACAAGGTCTTTATTTTTATCGTGATATTTTGTGCCTCTTCTGTCCTAAACTTGAAGTTATTGTGCAGCACTATCCACATCGGTTTTTAGACTCAGTCTTCATTGAAAATCTTTTGTGTGGTGCATCATTTCAAGTAGTGTCTTTCCCTAAACTGTTACACAAATCGCCCAGAACCAGGTTGATTATTATGTATCTTACAGCAGTTGAGAGCCCGTTATTGTATGTGTGGAATTATTACTGTAGATGTCTGACTAAATTCATGCCAAAGTCGAGCAAATTCTGCTTTCGGGATCCTTGCCGTTATTTACTGTATTTTTTGTTGATAAGTTTAGGCAGCATTTTTCCAAGATAAATGAAGACATCGGTATTGTTCGTCACTTAGATTTACTTTTCTCAGCATTATTTATTCATTCTTTGATCCACTAGTTTGTCCCACTTTTGGTATAATCGGATCGTTTATAAATGGCGGGTCTTCACAATAGCCGGCCTCTTATACATTGGCGCAACGTATTCAGATGTTGAATCAATGATGAAGAAAGCTGATTTGTTGTTTGTCTTATGTGACGCCTAAATTTATGCCTCGTCTACAGTACAAAATATTTTGTAATGTACATTGTACATTTTGTTTGTAGGCCTACATTACAAAATATTTTGTAATGTAGATGAGGCATTATCATCTTTATTTTGCGCTCTTTGGAACAAAACACAGTGCACTGTGAAACAAAAAATACAGGACATAACAACAAGTAGGCGACATAAAGCAGTGAAGGGACGCCATCGAGTTAGCTGCTACGTGTAAATGGAGCCTATCTCATAATTTTGAGTGTATCTCACAATTACTGTTTGCAAAAACGCTATTTCTCCGGCTTCTCCCAAAAGCATTTGCAGTGATACATTTCCACAATTGCAAGTTTTGTCAATGAGAGCATTTCCATAGAACGTTTATTTCGAAACCAGGTTTTCGTGTCTTTATCCAAGAGAAGGTTTCTTATTGTAACGTTTTTTATTCGTCAATGAATATTATCTGCTTGAAACAACTGTTTTGAATAGTTTGTGGCCTCCATAGCCTACTATTTTGATCGTGGATTGCTATTCTTCTTTGTAGAGCTGATAACGCAAAAAAGCTTGCTATTATTGTTTCTAATTAACAGCTTTGTGATCACTGGCTTTTCTTTGTAGCATAAGAAATAACGCGCTTTGTATTATTGAGGTCAAACTAAACAAAAGAAAGCAAGAGGATGCTTCTCTCTGCTCGCGCATATCGATGCACGAAGCAATTATGAGCTTATGGCTTGTCATCGCAATGTAATCCATTTCACGCTTTGCTGGAAGTTAGCTAGAAATAGCAAAAATTCACCAAAATCTTGAATTTACAAGAAAACTACACAACTTTTAGCATCAAATTTAATATCATCAGATCCGCCTGGCAATTTTAGGAAAAGTCAAGAAAAACCAAGTGCATGGCGTTACTGTGCTTCAAATAATTAAAGGAAATATGAGGGGGGGGCCAAATCTGGCCTCCCTTTGAGGAGCAAAGTGTTAACAAAGAAGTCTCTATTAACTTAATTAGGCTACACAAAAAGGCAAAGCCAAAGACGGTTGCTAATGCCAAAGGAAGCACATGTAGGCTACAGAAATTATAACAGTGTTTGGCAGTTTTTCTATTAGGCCTACTGGTATCCTATAGAAAAAGTATTAGGCCTATTATAAAAACAATTCTTATTTTAGTTTTAGAATCTATAATAATTTGTGATAGGCATAGGGCACTAATATTGCTATTTGCCATTAATATTTGCGAATATGGAAAAATCAATAGCAGGTTGCGTGTAGTTCAACAGCAAAGTTAGTCCTTTACAAAAAGTTTGGTAACTTTTTCCTTAACAGTTGTAGTGCAGCTGTTATTTCCGCAGCACGTGGCGGGCCGGATGAAATCAGTTCCGTAGTTTGGGGCCGGGGAGGGCCGTAGTTTGGTGACCCTTGGTCTATATACACCCCTAAAAATAAATTAAAAACTGAAGCGTTACACAGACGTAGGTTATCGCTAAATTTTAATTCTTATTCTTGTTTCTGCTGTTTCCTTTCATTTTCTATTATGATAATGTTGTCTTGTAGTATGAACAAACTTATCCCAATAGAACAAAGTTACCCCGCTAAACAAAGTTGCCCCGGTTGACGGTAATAGTTTATCAGTCAGACAAACTTACTGCACACTAGGCCTATTTGTTTGTAAGTAAACCATTGAAAGCTATTTTATTGGAAGTAGGTAAGCTACGTTTACGGCGCCGTAAATGCAGTCCATGCTCTTTTTTGTCTTTGCGGCACCTTTTCTACGCGAACGCGCCGTTATTGTGCTAGCGTGAAACGAAACTTTCAATGCGGGGTTCACAGTTCACACTGACAAGCATAAGCGCAAATCATAAAGCGTGTCAAAAAACGAGTGTTCACACTGAAAAACAAAGTGTTTACACTGAAAGCGTGATCGAATCGCGCCACCGGTTTAAAGATCTCGATTTCAAGAGTAAAAACAGAAGTTGAATTATTTCAACTTTTCCCTCACGCGCTTGAGTGAGAACTCGATCTGTTCTAGGTTTGGAAGACGTAGGCTGATTGTAGCCTACTAGCTTAGACTAAAAAGAATAGCCTATTACTATAGCCTACATACTTAAGTGAGATGCAAATAGTTGACAAATAAGTAAAATTTACAGGAAAAAAAATTCTTTTTGTTTTGAAACTAGGCTACATCAGAGAAAAGTTCTTTTTTTCTACATTGTAAAGAGATCAACTAGGCTAATTCATCTTGCAATTTTTAATGGCAAATAGGCTAAAGGAAAGCCTGGCTCAGGTTTAGCACTGTAGGCCTACTGTTTTAGGTTGTGTATCTCAAGCTGTTTTATCATCAGTTCAGTTAGGCTAGTTGTTTTTTTTGGCAAGGAAAAATAATGTTAGAGCTTTGGTAGAGAGTTTGTCTTGTTGAACCATAGGCATACAAAGCCGAGCAACGTGATCAAGTTTAACATATTCAGATTTAAGTCTATTACATTTACAGAAACACAAAACCACCCAACAAATTAAGTAGGCTACCGGTGAATTGTATAATATATCGAACATTTTCGACATCGCAAGATGTCCTCTTCAGGAATAACATACATACAAGTAACAACTTAACTACATCTGATTAAAATACAATGATTAACTAAATTTATAAACAGGAAAAGACAAAAACTGCACAGTACTTCTGACTAATTCAAACTCAACGATATAGGCTCTATGAGAATCAAAGGTAACTGCATCAAAAGGTGTTGAACAGATCACATGATGTGGTAGAACGGCAAGGTGCGAAAAAACAGATTTTAAAATACAGAGAGCAAGAAAGATGAGCCGCAAGCATAGGCTACAATTGTCTGTTCAAAAGTGGATTGTGACGTTTTATGTACAAGGCTTCCAAGATCTTAGTTTGATACTCAGACCTACCTCTGGACATGATCTTAAATTGCTTGATAGAAATGTTGTTTTCTACATTCTTGCATCTAAAATACAAGTGGTATGCTTTCCTGACCACAGCCGTTATACTTCGCTTTTGTGAAGAAAAAGTTATTTCACCACAACTGTAGCAGAAATTGTCTGCTTTATTTATGCAATACAAGGCGTCTGCAGAAAGAGCAGCTAAGGCTAAACACATGAAGTTTTTACAAAAGAAGCAAACAAACAACCCAACTCAAACATATGTCAAAATAAAAATAATATGAATAGACATTAGACACGTCATCTACCTTCCAACCAGGGCCGTAGCAACAAAGAACGTGGCCCCCTCCGAACATATGTCCGGGGCCCTTCCAACGCAGAAACTGGAATGTGGTATTTATTTTACATAACACGCAGGGTTCATATTATGTATAGCCTACACAGTAGAGGGCACAGTTCCGTTAACCGCTAATTAGCAAAGCTAACGGTTTGGTTAGCGGATTAGCATTTTCGCTAATATTTAGAAATTTTAGCGGACTCGTTAGCGAAAGTAAATTTATTGAAAATCCGCTGATTTCTTTGTTGAAAGCCAACTTTTACATTAGCTGCGCCCACCACTGTGTATACATAGATCTACAGTGACAGTGTGGACATATATTCCATAATTACGCAAAGCGCTTCTTTTGTGCCTTGTTCTGCGCAGGTTGTAGCCTACTGGGTCATAGTCCAGAGATTTGGCAATCTTGTTTTCGATGGTAATTGCAAGAGCAGAAAGCCTGTCATCTGTCACGGTTAAGCGCAGGATATTCTTGATCAGTTTCATTCTGCTGATGGTCCTTTCAGCACTCAGCACTGGCGACAGTAGCTGGTGTGGTCGGTCAGAAGAATTCTGGTGCAAATGCTAAGATTCGGATATATCTCCTGAAGGCTGTTCTTGCACGAAAAATGCTTGCCGTGACAAGTCCTCTCTCTTTCTCGATGACATAAATAAAACGATTCAATTCCATTATTAGTTCGTTGGCATCAATGTCTCTCATTTTTCTTTTACATTTTTTGCAGTGATTGTCCAGTTCCATTGTCCTCCCCATTAGCTCAGTGGTTACGTGCCCGCTCAAGACCACGCGGCGCAAGTTCGACTCTCGGGGTGTGCGCTTGAGCAATACATTTCAGGACTGCTCTCCATTCAGCGGCACCTAGTGAATGGAATAATTTCCTGACAACAACACTTCAATAATCAGAAAACTTCACTCTGCCAATCTCGGTAACCGGCCCTGCGTCAAGAGCCTCTACAAGTATACGAAATTTCCATGATTGGCACTCCGGAATATCAACTGGCAAAATTTCTGGACAATATCATAAAGCCGTACATTCCCAACACTTACATGCTAAATTCGACGGAACAATTTATGGAAAAACTGAAGGATTTTAAATGTCCTCCGAATAGTGTTATGGTGAGTTTCGATGTGACATCGCTATTTACTAACGTGCCGCTTCGAGAAACCATCAATATTATTGCTGATCACATTTTTAATGACAACCAACCGCATCGACCACTCATTGAAAAAAGGATTTCATAAAATTGTTAAATCTGGCCACTGAAGGTATGTTTATGTTTAATAATCGCTTGTTTAAGCAGATTGATGGCGTCACCATGGGTTCTCCACTTGGTCCGACTTTGGCCAACTTCTTTTTAGCGCACTTAGAAACGAAAATGTTTGAAGTGTTCCGTGATTTTTACCCTAAAATGTATGTACGTTATGTTGACGATATTTTTGCAATTTTTGGCAACGATCAGTCTTGTTCGCAGTTTTTAAACCTTTTAAATGCTCAACATCAAATTTACTGTTGAAAAATCTGATGACACTATTGCCTTTTTAGACGTTGAAGTAAAAATAAATCATGACTCGTTTGACACACAAGTCTGGAGAAAACCCACCAACACTGGCCTACTTTTAAATTACAATGCTTTTTGCCCAAATAAGTGGAAATCTGGATTAATCTTGTGTCTTTTATCTCGTGCCCGTTTGGTTTGCTCGACGGACTTGTTGTTCCACAATGAAACTAAAAAGTTGAAAAATATGCTACATTTAAATGGATACCCGTCATACTTTTTTGATAAAATATTAAAAACTTTTTTGGATACGAAACCGAAAGATAAACCCGAAGAAGACGATTTTAGCAACTTTTTTGATATACCATTCTTGGGAAAAGATTCGGTAGGATTTTCAAAAAATCTAGCTAAAATTGTCAAAAAGAAATTTGATTGTGACATTTACCCTGTTTATAGAACGTTCAAAGTAGGCAGATATTTTCAGCTGAAGTCGCCTACGCCCTTTGCTTTATGTTCTAATGTCGTTTATAAATTCAGTTGTTTGCGTGATGCAAGCCTGACATACATCGGTATGTCAACAAGACATTTATCGACTAGAGCTGGGGAACACCTGAATTTGAATTCTATACAGAAAAGCGCAATTAAAGATCAAAATAACGTTTCTATCAAGCAGTTTGAGATCATGTCTAGAGGCAGGTCTGAGTATCAAACTAAGATCTTGGAAGCCCTGTACATAAAACGTCACAATCCACTTTTAAACAGACAATTGTATGCTTGCGGCTCGTCTTTCTTGCTCTCTGTATTTTAAAATTAGTTTTTTCGCACCTTGCCTTTTTACCGTATCATGTGACCTGTTTAACACCTTTTGATGTAGTTACCTTTGATTCTCGTGGAGCCTATATCGTTTAGTTTGAGCTAGTCAGAATAGATTTAGTTAACCATTGTATTTTTTTCAGATGCAGTTAATTTGTATGTATGTTATTCCTGAAGAGGACATCTTGTGATGTCGAAAACGTTCGATACTTAATTTGTTGCGTAGTTTTATGTTTATGTAAATGTAATAAACTTGAAGATGCTAAACTTGATCACGTTGCTCGGCTTCGTATGCCTATGGTTCAACAAGACAAACTCTCTACCGAAGCTCAAGATATACGAAACTTCCAGGAATAACCAATCAAGGCTTTGTCAGTCCGAGAATAAAGATTCAAAACCAACCAACCCAACCATTGTCTCTGAGACATTTCTTCAGGCTGCTAGCGTTGTACAGAAATTCCAACAACTTGTAGCCTATCACTCCACGAGTTGGTCAAAGTGCAAAGAAACAGAAGACATGGCCTGATCAGTGAGAACAAGAAAAAATTGCGATTTGAATTTTTCTTCAGCAGAAAGACGACACTCGAATCATCAGCACATTCGTAACCAAACATTCTCTTCCTACGTCGTACCGTGTTTTTTGAAAACACCTGCTCAATACCAATAAGCTCTGCTATTTCGCGTGCGTTTGTAACCACGTGATTAGCCTATATCCTGTATTTCGATAGTCTTCCAAAAACTTCGGCGCAGGGGGCCCTCATTTCTTGCGGGGCCCCCTTCGATCGAAGGGTTCGGAGGGCGGTTGCTACGCCTCTGCTTCCAACAAATATATTAAGTGCCCAACCATATATTAAGTGCCCAACCAGTGCCGGTCTTTGGGGTGTGCAAACCGTGCGATCGCACAGGGCCCGCAAATTAGGGGGCCCGCAATTTACTCAGAAAATGCGGTAATTTTGTCATTTCCAATGGAAAAATTCAACAAGTGAATTCAACAAAGGAATTAGCAACAAGAAAGACTCAACGAGTGCAACCTATTTCGTTCCCTGAAAAGATCAAGAAAAAAAAACAACATAGCCGAAGTTGCTGATCGGAGTTGCCGCAAACATTTCAAATTTCTCTCGATCTTTTCAGGGGACGAAATTTGATTTTGTTACTCCGATTTCAGGGTACGAATTTTGCAGGGGATGAAATAGGTTGCATCTAGGCTCAACATAGCTTTATTTCTGAAAAATGCCCATAATGCATAATCTTATCCTTTTGCCATGCCACCGTACAGCACCATTTTACAGTAATATTCATACCCAAATTTTGAACATGCTCTCAGAATGCCCCAAATTCAAAGTAATTTTTCAAAATTTTTTGGGGGAGGGCCCCCAGACCCCCCGCCGCTGGGTGCCGTCTTCGGCGATCACGCCGTCAGGCTTCGCCGCCGACCGTGAAACCACCCCCCTCCCCTTTCAAAATCCCTAGCTACGCTACTGAATTGGATCATTGTCATTGGGGCCCGCAGATCATATTCCGCACAGGGCCCGAAATTCCCTAAGACCGGCACTGGCCCAACTCTATCTGACCGATGTAAGCTATAACAGAAAAATGCACACTGCTTTCCGCCTCAGCAAGTAAAGCACATTTTGGCATGGTGCCATATCTCAAAAACTAATACTAATCAACAAATTTCAAGTTGATATTCGTGATCAGTAGGGCAACCAAAAGTCAATAAAGTCAAAATTTTTCTGCCTTGTTCAAAGTTTATAAAACGTCCATAAACTAAATTTCAGGCTGACACGAAGAGAGGTTTCAAAGTTATTAAGTAAAAAAAAAGTCAAATTTCACGGTTAGGTCAAAATTTTCTTTTAACGTAGTTTTTCTTCTCTCTATTGATATTTTATTAAAGTTACACAGATACTGATTTTTTGTTGCAAATTCTGTTGTTTTTCTAATGTAATAATCCATTTGTTACAACTTCTGAGGTAATAATCTTGTTTCGCGCACTACTGACGATTGAATATTAGCCAACTTCCCTGCTGTTGATGAGTTGGTTGCCAGGGTTAAAGTAGTGACCATTAAAAACAGGTCAAGAGCTAGTTTTACTTCCATTGGCCAACCTCCACAGCCAATTGTAATTACATGGGACACTTGGTTGAAAGCTGCTTTCTATTATTCAAGAAGTCTACCAGAAGTAAGAGATATTGTGGAAGGCTTCCATGATGGTGGTGTCTTGCTGCGGCGTGCTCAAGATGCTGTAAAAGCTCCCAATTCAGCTACTCACCTTGTAGAAATAGAGGAGCAATACAATGCACTGTTTGATATAATTCAGAAGATGGAAGACAGCCGTTACACCATTCAAGAAGCTTACCAGAAAATGAGGTCCCTTAACTTTGGTGTTGATGGCTGCCAAATTGGAAAATATATTCAAGCAAGAATCTCAAGGTATGACATCAAAAGCATTGTGAAAATGGAACGAGATGATATTTTACCACATTCATATAGCCTGCTGAGGAACTCCCAAGCAACTTCTGTATCAGTAGAGAGAAGCTTTTGTATTTTAAGAAAAAATTTGGCGAGAAACAGGAACTTCGGAGGCGATAATGTGAAACATTACTTGATGTTGAAGTATAATACTGCAGAACCCTCTTTGTAATTTGGGGATATTTAAAGACACTTTATATTTATCTTTTGCAGTTTTTCGAGTGACTATCATTACCTGTTTGTTAGCTGTGGTGTCATTGAGTCTTCCACATTTTTCTTATATTTTATTAGAAAAAGAAGATATCCTTACCTAACGGTTTGATTTCTAATATGCTTTGTATTTTATATTTTGATTGCAAACACAGAAAGTTATTGGTCAAAATTAGGTCAAAATTTGTAAATTATAAAGTCAAAATTTCAAGTTTTTAGGTCAAAAAATTGGTTGCTCTAGTGATCAGCGACCTCAAATTAGCCAAGATTGACCTCATTCGTTTCAGAAGCAAATTGGCTGGTGACCAGTGTAATCAGTATAACATAATCTATATAGGTCTGTGCTCTAGAAGTGAAGTTTATCACTTTGATAAAGCAAACAAGCTTGTGTTATAACAAAATAAACAGAAATCATGGCATAGACTACGTATATCAAAGTTACATGATACTGATCTGGTGGTATAATTCTGGTTAATGTTGCAGCCAATATTGCATCTATATTTACTAAATAAGAAAGCATGCAGTTTAATGAAAAATAAGTAGAACTTGTCCGGAACTTTTCTGCTCTGTTTCATAAAATGCATCAGGGCTACAAAGACAAGAAGTTGAAGGAAAACTTGTGGAAAGAAGTGGGAAAAGGTTTAGGTCAACCACGTAGTCATTAATTCAGTTTCTGACATAGAAAATAACAAATAGGCCTAGGGATTGATAACAAACCAACTGAGTTGGAAAACGTTATGGAAACTGTAAAGAGACCACTACTGCTGTTGCTGCCATGCATCTAGCTGCTGCCGCCAGTGAGTTGAAGATAAATCTAGTACTAGTGTGGCAACATCAACATCTCATTTGCAAACCGTTTTTTTTTTTTTTTTTGAATTGACTGCATTAGATGTGTTGCTGCTTTGTGACACCTTTTTTTAGATAGATAGATGTTTATTAGCTGCTGCGAAAAAGATGCATAACAAGTCAAAACACAATGTACATAGCAAAACTGTTGAAATGATTACAACTAAAAAAAAAGAAAATGTTGAAAGCATCACAACAGCGGGAGGCTGCGAAGTGACCATTCAAGGTCTTCAAGTCAAGCAGCCACCCCTTAACTCATCAATGATAACTTAATTATAATTGGCTAATTGAGAAAAAAACATAATAATAAATAGTATTTTTGCAGAAAACAGTGAAGCTGTCCAAGATGATAAGAAATTAAAAAAAAAAATCAGGTAGGCCAACGTAGCCTGTGTTACATTTGCAAGTCAGATTAGTAATTTAGAATTTGCCTAATATGTGTCAATAATTTTCTTTTTGTACATTCTTTTAAAAGTTGTGAAGAAGGATTTGCGAATTTCATCTGGTATATTATTACAAATGTTTGTGCCAGAGTATTTTATTGAGCGTTGTAGTTTTGTGGTTGTGTATCGATAATAATAGTAATCTAGGTTGGTCGAGTTTCTAGTAGTAAAGTGGTGAATTTCGTTGCATTTTTTAAAGTAGTTTTGAAAAGAGTCGGGTAATGAGTTAAAACTAAACTGGTACATAAATTTAGCAATATCAAAGTTGTACAGATCTTTATAAAAGGGTGTGACAATGTGACATGGTCAGCCCGTTTGCCTTTCACAACAGCTTTGACTGCTTTATGTTGCAAAACACCAAGCTTTCCAATATGTGTTTTGTAAGACGACCCCCAAATTGTCAGTCCGTGTATTAGGTAAGGATGCACGAGAGAATAGTAAAGCTGAAGCCTGGCTTTGGTTGATAAACAATGTTTCAATTTAGAGAGTATGCCAACAGATTTGGAGAGTACTAATCTGAAACAGTACACCGTACTAATCTGAAACATAATACTGATCTAAAGGGTGGAAACTAAGCTATAGAAACAAAGTCTTGTGATGCGCTACGTATGTATGTATTTGATGAATAGACACTTTTATTGAAATTAGCAATGATGGGTAATGTTGATAAACTGATAAAATATATTAAATTTTATTAAAACTCTGCCATAAACTGACAAATGCTACTACAATTCTATGTTGTGAGTTAGAAAATTAGTTTAAAAAAAAGAAGATATATATGGGAGAAAATAGTTAATCCCATATGCTATCTCAAATTGAAAAAATTAAAAAAACAATTGTGCAAGGCCTGTGCAGATATGTCTTTTACATTGATGTAAACCTTGCATCACAAAAGCTTTGTTTAAAGTAGTTTCAATTTGTCACTGTCAGTTGAAGTGTGTTCCACAAGGTGGAAGACCCTTCGAAATGCATTTACAAAATACAAAACATCCATTGCACGTACCCCCCCCCCAAGTGGATCAGGAGCTACTGCCATAAAACACTTCCACCTTTATGAGCAGATGTCATTTCTAAATGACCATTTGCGCCATCAGCCTTACGTATACAGAAATGTCTCCCCTTTCATTCATTGCTTGGACTTCAAAAGTATGTTAATGAATCTTTTATGTCATGATTTTAATAAGGCTGGCAACTGTCAACTCAAAGGACTTAGATCAAACGGTAGACACTTTAACATGCAGATTCCCAATCCGAACACGAACTATTAACCAATCAGAAGATACGCTGTTCATGACGTCATCAAGGATGCGTTTAGAAAGAACAAAAGAAAAACGCATATTCTAGCTAAATTAAGTCATCGCTTTGCCATCGGTTGACTTGGTGCAGAGGGTTAGGGAGGTGGTAGTCATTTCATTGACCTGGGTTTGATTCCCACCACTGCTATAACTCTTTTTTCTTCTGTAATTACGAAACAAAGTTCAAAGTAATAATTACTTCTCTGGCTGAATGCTGGAATGGTCACAATTGGACAGACAACGTAGCATCTGATTGGTTCGTGTTCGGATTGGGAATCTGCATGTTAAAGTGCCTACCAGATCAAACTACCTAACTCAAACTTGTCTATGAATGTTGTTGAGGTTGTCAATTTTTCAACATTTGTAACAACAAATGAAATATGCACGGTTGAACATTGCATTGAGGGGCTCTATCACATGTATAAATTTAACTTATTGTGTAAAGGGATTTTTATAAGTATGACTGAGGTGAGAACAGTTGATGGTTATTTTGAACAACTTTGTTACATATGACCTTTTTGGGATATTAAGAGTAATGCAAGGATGTAAATAAATGAATCAGACATGCTTTGTTTTCACACAACCCTCTGGAGTTAGATAACCTATTAAAGTTATGTTCAAGATTATGGGCTATATAAATACAATGCCATCAAAGTTTGCAACCAAACTGTGGTTAACCTACGATACAAACATATTTTTGTAAATCACCAAACAAATTGATAAATGTGGAGATTTGTAGGCTAAGTTAGGAAATCTAATGCTAAAAATTGATAAAAATAAATTGTAAATAACCTAGTCATTTTATGTATAGCTGTAGAAGGACAGACCAAGATGATGGTGAGAGCATTTTGGATGACCTGTCTCAAACCACAAATTCGTTTGAAGACTGTGATGTGGCTTCACTTGCCACTGAAGAAGCAGATGTTTTCCCCAAATTGTTTAATACAAGGGGAGGAAGACAAGCACCTTCACGTGATCCCCCCCGTCTGTAACATACGAAATTATATAAAATACGTATGCGAAACGAAGCTTGTCAAACAAGAGCTAATGATCATACGACGAAGAAGAATACAAGGTGAAAATCTTCCTAGGGGTAACAAAGAGAAGCCAAAAACGTCATGCAGGATTGAAATGCAAGTATGAAAAATAAAAGTTTATCATGTCTGTTGCGTGAATGGTGCATCAACATCACGATATAAAAAACCATTGCACTGTAAGTGTAAGAATATTAATTTTGACGGTGGACTGTTTCAAAGAAAAACTGTGACAGACGTTGACGTAGAGTTAATTGTGTTCCGTGTCCTTGAAAATTTTTTAAGACCAAGCATGCTATTTATATATTGTTATTTAAGTGTGTACTGTGGTAGGTTTTGACATAAATCATTGAGCTTCTATATCTACTTTATTGTGTTTCTTTTTTTATGTTGCCTGCATCATATGTGGAATATTCTTTCCATGACCATTAGTTTTCAATGTTGAGAGAAAATTCAAAAGCAATACAGACAGCACTGTCTGCTTCTGCAAACAGTGCAGATGAAGCAGCATTGTTTGGTCAGTTCATTGCTGCCAAACTTGGTAGCATGGACAAATACATCGCTGATATGTGCATGTCACACTTTGTCCAATACATATGCACCACTGACAAGGGCGTCCGCAGGTTTTCGGTTAGGGGGGGAGGGGGTCAAGGTGAGCTCACTCTGCCCTTTCGGCCGGATGCAAAAATTTTTTGACAATTTGACATTACACCATCCAGACAATTTATCATTTTTATCAGTGTTTACATTTCTACGGATTTTTATCAAAATTAGCAGAAACGGTTAGAGATGAAATTGTTACTGCAGCAAACAATTCCGTTGGCTTCTCAACCTTAGCGAATGAGACCGCTGAAATTTCAGGAAAAGAGCAACTGGCTATTGGAGTGAGGTTTTTCGACGAAAAAAATCTCGTCATTCGAGAAGAGTTTCTTGGTTTTGCGTCACTGAACGAAATGGAAGCAGAAACGATTAGCCTACAGGGACAATAATAAATCAGTGTAATAAGTACGGTCTAAATTTAAATAAACTACGTGGTCAAGGATACGATGGATGCTCCACTATGGCAGGCAAAGAAAATGGAGCACAGGCACGTATTAAAAGCGAGTATCCGTTGGCAATACTTGTCCACTGTTTTCAGCCCATCGCCTTAACCTCGTGGTCAACGATCTGAATGCAGTTTCGGATGTACGGAACACTATTGGAACGGTGAAGGCTGTAATGAAATTTTTTAGAGAGCCCGAAACGAAGATGCCTAATACCAAACACGCCATTGTTATGTGAAACGAGGTGGAGCGCGAAATATAAAAGTATAAGACTCTCCCGGAAAATTTCATCGAAATTCACAGGCAGCTGGAGAATTTAGCGCAGCACGAATGAAATGCAAAGGGACGGCAGACCGCACACCAGCTGCGGACCGCTTCTGGAACCGCTACTTTTGTAGTAACGCTATATATCATCGCCAAGTATTCATCAATTTTGGAGCCTGTCACCCAAGCCCTTCAGGCAGTCCAACTGAACATGTTAGGTGTCAAGAAGCACATTGACAAACTCGCATCAATGTTTTGTGATCATCGGAAAATGCAAAAACACTTTTTGCAGAAAACATTTATACAGCGGCATTGAAGTCAGCCGAAGAAATCGGTGTCACCATATCTGTTCCACGGCAATGTGTCCATCAAGTATTCAGAGCAAATACTGGTGGCACCAGTGAGGAATATTATCGCCGCTCCATTTATGTTCCTTAGATGGACTCTTTCATCCAGTCTCTAAAAAGCCGCTTCTCAGAGACGAACATGCCGGCATTCATGTTATACCAACTGCATCCAGCGCAGATGGAGAAAATTAACCGTTCAGACTACAAAGCCCTGGTCAAAACCATACACCAATTCTACAACTTTGACAATTTTCAGCAGGACGCCATGTCCTGGTATGACATAACCATAAAAGGAAAATTTCCTCAGTCCGAAGACCAGGAAGAATTGGAATTTGTGAACTTGGTGAAAAATAGGGAACTTTTTCCAGCTGTACGTCAAGCGATGATAACATTACTGACCCTCCCCGCCACTACTTGTACGGTAGAGAGATCATTCAGCACAATGAGGAGGGTCAAAATATGGCTCAGATCAACCGACGGCAGGCTATCCGGGCTGTGTATGACGAGTGTCCACAGAAGCCGAAGAAACTCGGGACAAAAATTTGTTCATCAAAAAGGCATCGAAAAATTCGGCAGAGACCCACGTCGACTTCACTTTTTATTCAAGAACTGATTAACTAAACTGGTGGCTGATTGTTCTTTTCTGTATGATTCAATGTTACGAACAGCTTCATTGAATTCACGAAATACGAGATGATTTAATCTAAAACTGTGAATTATCTTTCTTCAGATTTATGTGAGATAAAGCCAGTGCCCGCACTAGTAATGTGGTTCTGACTTCTGAGAGTACAGGAGCTCAAGTTGTCGAATTTTGCGATTATGGGTAGCTCGTAGGTATCTTCGTAAATTAATAGAGGAAGTGGGATACTCCCGAAGAAGGGTGATGATCACAATCTTAGAGCTTGACTAGCCAGTCATCACTCGTATCACCTTCACCCCCCTTTCAGAAAATTGCCTATTTTTGCATGTTCTTGCTTTTCATTTTTCATCTAACAATTTTCCAGGGGGGGGGGGGGTCTGCTGATCTCATTTACCCCTATGTGCGGACGCCCTTGACCACTCAGCAAGATGCATAAATGCACGTTTACCGGTATGATTTTTCAATTCGTTGTTTCGTTTGTATTTCGAAGAAGCATTAAGTTTATTTATTTTGGCATTAAACAACACTCAATATGGCTGAACAGTGTTACAGTTTTGTCACCTGTAGCCTATGCCTTCTATGGCAGCGGCAGCGTGATCCTCCACCTTTTCGTGTTCTTATTACTTGTGTTTTCCTTCCTGATAACCCTGCTTATAATAATCATTCGCTATCTCCGCTTGCAGCAGATTGCGCATCAACATGGGTTACTTGACAGGGTTACATGTGATTTTATGAGCCGTACTGCTTCCATGCTGGCTCAAGGCAGATTGGAAGAGGGTGATATGTCACCAGATTATTACCCGATTTATCCTCACTGCGTTATGCAAGAAACAACACAATCGGTACCTTTTTTAAAGTCTTTGGTATGACCCGACCTGGAATCGAACCCAGGGCTACCAGCACCAGAGCCGAAGGCGATAACCACTGAGCCACGGGTGATGGTTTGCTGATAACTGTGCTGATAACCTTGCTTACCACACGTTTTTTTTACAACGTGTCTAGTTTGAAATGTGACAAAAAGCTAGAAGGCAGTTTGGTACAAAAATTGTATTTACCGTTGGGATTGCCAGGTGGCCTAATAGTTTAACTTTCGGGGTTGCGTGTGAAATAACTTATTCACCGGACCGCTAAAAATATTTAACTTGTCAAACTGGACCTTTGTTAACATTAGTTAAGTAACCCTGATCTACAGGATGGATGATGCTTAGTTTAATGTTATTGTGTATGGGCCTACTGTATATATTTCAGTTGTATTGTAATTGTTTTTTTTTTCATATCTATGTGTTTGTATTTTACGGATTGCATTTTTTCAGGAATTTTGCTAAGCAATTCTTCTTTAACATAATATAACGTGTAGACTATAGAACAATAGAAACTGGGCATATCAATATTATCTAATTTGTTGTCGATGGATGTAAAGTAAGTGCAAAAAACACCACTGGTTTCAACAAAGAGAACAGAACCTCAGCCTTTTTGTTTTATCAATCTGGCAATCCTGATTCAGAGTGACAAATTTGCGCTCTTTAATCAATCTTCTGAATCTGACAGCAGCACTGTAACAGCAATCGTGTAGCTTTTGTCACTGGCATGGTTGCAGGCAGTAGCGAGACACAGCTTCTCGGAGAGTTCTTTTAACCAAAAAAAATGGCAGAAATGGTGAGTTTTATATTTAAAATTAGTGAAGGAGGGGGGGCCATTTCTTGTTTTTTTTTTGCCCAAAAACTAGTCAAATAGTTAGTTTATAATGTAAAATTGGTGAAGGGGGGGGGGGGCAATTACGCCATTGGTTGCAGGCATTGCCTATGTTTATTGCTTTAGGTAATAACCTTTCGGTGGTTGACGTTTGAACAGCACCATAAGCAGCAAGGTACCTAGTGTAGTTTGGCTTGGACAGAATAGAATTATAAAAGGCTAAGAGTAACACTCTGATGTTTTTGTGGAATTGTAGTAAAGTTGGTGCTAAATTTTTTTATTTTGGTGGTTAAAATACTGAAGCTGGCTTTGTGTTCAATAGAGCAGTGAAAATAGGAAAACGAAAATGGAATAACTCATCTGGGTCCACCAAAAACAGACATATGAGGGAAATAGAAAATATTCAGATGTCTGGAAAAAAGAATTTACCTGGCTAACCAGCACGATGTGCAACAAAACAAAAACGAAGGTTTCATATTGTAAAGTATGCCGTAAAACAATGCAGCCACACAAGGAACACTTACAAAACATAACACAAGGAAAATGTCAGTGCAGCTTCTCACACTAGAAAGATACAGGTACGCAAAGCACTTGTTGTGAGTGATGATTTTAAAAAAGCTGAGATATTGCTGGCAATTTGCACTTGTTGCCATTTCTCTACTATGGCCGTAGATCATCTTGGAGAAGTCATAAAGCATAATGGAGCTGACAGTGTGCTTGAAAAACGCCGCTTGATTCGAACAAAATGTTCGGCTTTGATTCAGTCTGTTATTGCCCATCGATTAAAGATGAATTAAAATGGGATACGCAAGGTAGAAAATTCTCAATCATGCTTGATGTTTCGACCGATGTAAGCGTAGAAAAGATTTTGGCTATCTGTGCCATCTATTTTACTGAAAACTTCATGAAAGTGGAAGCCGTGTTGTTAGGGCTATATCCAGTGGTGCATGCTACTGGAAAAGCTGTTTCTATTTAAAGAATGCCTCTCTCAGTTTAATCTTTCTCTATGTGATTGCATTGGTGTTGCATGTGATGGTGCAGCTATGATGGTTGGTGAGCACAACAGCGTTTGGTCTAGAATCCGAGAAGAATCTCCTCACTGCATTTTAAATAAGTGTATCTGTCACTCTCTTGCACTCTGTGTGCAAAAAAACTTTTGAAGTGTTGTCCTCACGCCTTGGATTCTTGCTATCCGAAATACTCAGTTGGTTCTCACAAAGTACCTACACTTCGGCGTCACAAGCCCTTGTTTCATGATCTCAATGATATAGATGGAGAGAATGGTAGTGACAATGCTTGTTGTATGCCATTTTTGAAATTATCCATGCACCAGATGGCTTGGGGTCGTGTCATAACAAGGCTTTTGAATCACTGGGAAATTGGAAAAGTCTACTTTAATACAGCTATGGGAGAGAGTTTGCAAGATACAAAGCACGGATGGTTAATGACATACTCCAACATGACATCAATCACTTATACTTTATTTTTCTTCTACCAGTCATTTTAGAATTCGAAAGAATTAATGCTCTCCTCCAATTAGCAAACGCTGATCCTGCAAAACTCACAAATGAACTTGAAGTTCATCATAAAGCACTCAAAGGTGTCAAGTATATGATGGGCATGATAATCTCCTTTCTCTGGCTGTTACAGACTTTAGGAGCCAGTGTTCTATAAGTCTGCAACAATACATTTAGAAGTATAGAGATGATGCAAACTTTTCAGCTGCAGTAGATGGTATGAAAAGTAGACATCAGGAGTTTTTATGTGGCTTAGTTAATAATTGTCCAAAAACGGCTTCCTGTCAGCAAATCGTTATTTCACGGCCTCAGTGGACTTCATCCATCTAAGGTCCCATAATCTCAACCAGCCCGCCTTTCATTTTCACAGTTACCATTTCCACATTTGCTCAAAAGCAGTAAAGACGTTGAGGAGCAGTACAGGAAAATTATAATGCATTTATGGTCTGAAGAGGCAGCTTTCGGTGGATCAATTCCTGATAACTCTGTAGAGTTCTGGGTAAAGATTTACAAGTACGACAATGCTTGGAATGAACACCTATACAAGGAGCTGGCACATTATGCTCTTGCTGGTTTATCGTGCCTTATTTCCAATGTCACCATAGAAATAATTTTTAGCCAAGTATCTTGTGAAAAACAAAATACAGAAACCAGATGTCCCTAAAGATGCTTGATGCTATTATTATCAGAATTCGAACAAGCCTATTTCTCAAAGACAGTTGATGCAAAAATGTAACTGTGAATGGTGACATGTTAAGCTTGTTAGCTCTGAAATGTATGTGTAATTGTATATGACACTACACTGTCAAGGAATGTATCAGAAAAGTCATGAAACTGGTTAAGATAGTTCAAACTCACAAGGACAGATAAATTTGAATTGTGAGCGTTACGAACAAATAGTATACAAAATACGATTCCTAATCCAATAATGCACCTTCCATGTGTGTTTGTTGCTTACTGTCTGTTTATGTGAATTTACAAACTGCCTTTATTTATGGCCCATCACCTAGTAGATTGTTATTCAACCATTTTGTTTGAGTGTTAAAGACAAAACATAGAAGTTTATCAACATCAGTGACCTTACATAGGCCACATACATACACTGACCAATTATTTAATATTCATGGATATCCTGAGCAGGATATGATGAATTCTTTCAAATTTTTTCATGGGGATGTTATTGTATCTGAGTGCATTTTAACCCTGGCAGAAAAAGTTGCCACTTTTAAAGTAAAACCAGCAACTTTTGATGTTTACTGTCAATCATGATTTCAATCATGATTCAACTTTTGATATGATTGCTATAGTTATAATCCGTGTATGCAATGTGTGACAAAACATATGTTTGCATATTCGCTTTACTTTAGTCTTATGTCTTATAAACTATTTGTATTTTTGGGCGAAATTGCTTTTTAGGGTGTTTTAAATGTTTGAAATTGTATGCAACCTGGTAAAATTTTAGTTACTTTTTGGTGCCAAGCATCTTCAAGCATCTGGCAACATTGCAGAGTTATGAGACTAGAAGTTCAGGCGGTTAGTTGAGAATAAGTACAATAAATTGTGTCTGTATGCAATCTATTGGAGTGTGGTGTATCTAAGTTAATAAGACGAATACAACAGGCGACCCACACAATCGTGCGCAATGCGACTGGACTTGCTTTGTAGCAGAAAGAAGTCGCACCCATCCCACTAAAAAAATATGTTGCTTTTTTGTTTTGTTTCCAGTGGGCTAAACGTGCAAAGTAGTAGGCTATTAATACAGGTAGTTTGTTTTTACTTTTTGCTCGAATTAAGCCTTTCATTCAATATTACAAAGATATACTTCGCATCGTTTACCATTTTTACAGTAAAACGTTGCGGGAAATTTTAAGAGATTAAAAGGGGTCGAGAGCAAAAATTTTGACAAGCCTTGCTCAGGGGCGTAGTTACGGGGGGGAGGCAACTGGACTACAACTACGAGCCTACCAAAGCCAAAAACAGAAATTTAATAATTTCATTCTCACCAATGGAATAGAAAAAAGACTGGTAACCTATTCTTCAAACTAATTAATGACTTGTCATTGAGAAGAAATCAGCACGAATAGGTAACCTACTGCCCAGGGCCTAGTCGTAATAGTGACGTAGATGCAAAGATGGCTAAAAAATTACTGATTTAAAAAAAATTAAAGTCAAAAGTTGGGATCGTCGACGCATGAAATAGGCAATTACGTCCATGATGAGATTTTAGCCTCAAAAACATTAGTTGAGGTAGATCCTTAAATTGTAAAATACATCATTGAAAATACTGAAATATATGAAATACACATTTAAGTGCTGTCGATTCTTTTGTTAATCCAGTATCCAATGTCACTAATGCATTGCATTCTATCTTCAGGAAGCTCGTGGATCACATCATGAAAGCACCTTTCGTATATCTGCAACCAAGTAGACTGCAACTAAGTACGAGTGCAAATATCTACTTTCAGAATGTGATAAAATGGTTAAGCAACAAAACCTAAAAAAGTCAAGAGAGGTCAGCTGTTTTAACCTTGAAACAAAATTGAGTGATTCAGCCAACCCCACAATCCTGGGTCCACGTCTTTTAGGCGCTGGTCTAATAGACGCGCACACTGTGGCGTCTGGATATTTAGGTGCGGAGCACTGTGGCGCCCGGTCATTTAAGTGCTATTCCTAGTGAAGTCTGTAGATTGTATCAGCTTGGCAGGGAGGGGCGTAGGGCAATGCTTTTCACACAAAATATTATATTGAACAGGAAAACATATTGTTTTGTTAATACGTGTGCGTTGTTGGTCATGGCTTCAGTGAGTGAAGCTGCTTACACCGGCAATGCTTTTTCACACAAAACGTTATATTATAATTTTAAGCAAAAAGTTTACGTAATTTAGCCTACAGTCTTTTTCATCGAGAAATTCCAAAGTAAGGGGTTGCCTAGTCAGTTTTGACTGCCAATTCCAATGAGTGAAAGAAAAAAAATCCACTGCGTCCCCATCTTTAAGAAGTCCTCATCTGATAACTGCACCGCCAAAATATATTTTTTTTTAATTAGCCAAAAAAGGACAGGCAAAGACTATGGATTTGCCATCATTTACATTTTTTAGCTTGAAATAAGCTACCTTTTAACCTTGGACGTAGGGATACTTCCTTGGTCATCATGACAAAAATCCCAAGGCGTGTGTATACGTCCGTGGTCGCGAAAGAGTTAACTAAAAATGAACTCAATAAGGTTCGGAAGCTTGAATAATTTATTGATAAAGCTTTCACCAACGCAAACTTGGACTAAGGACTAACAACAAACAAAACAATAATAAATCAATAAAACAACAATATATTTTTCTGTTCAATATAACATTTTGTGTGAAAAGCATTGCCGGTTTAAGCAGCTTCACACACGGCAGCCGTGATATAATTTTCTGCCAAGCTGATACAATCTACAGACTTTACTAGGAATAGCACTTAAATGACCGGGCGCCACATTGCTCCGCACCTAAATATCCCGCCACAGTGTGCGCGCCTATTAGACCAGCGCCTAACTGTCAGCGCCTAAAAGACTTGCTCCCACAATCCTCTTCCACTATAATGCTGTACGAGTGCAAGCAGCTATTAACAGTGTTGTTATTCGGCCATGGTAAACAAATTGCAGTGACCTGCTAACATTGCAGTGACGCTTGAAGATTAGCGTAGTACAGATTAGTGCACAAGTAACTAAAAGTAACCACCGACTCACGTCATCGGCAGAAGTCGGATTAATATAAAAAAGATGAATTTGGGTAGCTGGATATAAGTACAAAGTTTAATTTAACACTCTAAGAAGAATTTCAACGATTAATTTAAATTGTATTTAGGTGTTTATGTTTTGTTGCTGTCGCTACAAGCTGGTAACGAAAATTTAGAAGATGTTGTTTAATTTTCCACCACAGTGGACTTGCATCTAAATTAAACTTACCTTAAGAGTCTTATCTTCACTTTTAGCACAATCATGGAGCCAACGTGATCCATCTGGATCACAAACCGCATCATTTCCACCATGTACAGCAAGGAATGGGGAGGAAAAATCTTTTCCAATCTCCAGTATCATTTGCGCCATGCGAAGGAGTTGGAGAGCCATGTGGCTTTTGATGTTGCAATGCAACAAAGGATCCTCTAGAATTATCTTCATCTACAAATAAAAATACCTAAATCTGTCGCACTATAGATTGAAAATGTGCGATACATGTTTCTACAAGTAGTTTCCAGGCCTGTAATTGTGAAACAAGGCCTAAATAATGTCAGACACAGGTTTTTTTATGAATATTCCATATGTACAAAGATGTACAGCATCAGGGTTGAGAAAAACCCGTTTTTTTGGGGGTTTTATTTAAAAAAGATGCAAAAAAGGTAGATTCATGCTTATTTCACCTCAAATACTACTTTTTACCAATGAAGTGCCTCTCACTCACAGTACATGCTGGTATAACTCAATAAAATAATGCACTAGGGCTGTTTAACTATGAGGCCTTCTTGCATAAATGAGTTTTAGTGTAGTACAAACTGGCATTACTTGATTTTTGTGTACAGAAATATCCACTGTGTTTTCAATTTATCCTTGGAAATTTTCTTCACAATCACATTCTTAAGTCCTAATCTGAATTTGTTTTAAGTACCTTGTAGTACTTTGGTTCATTAAAAAAAAAAAAACACCAGCGTTTTTTTGGGTTGTGTAAAATACCGACAACCTGTACTGTACTCACTGCATACCCAGTGACATTCATTGAATGATCCAATCCATGTAAAGTAACAACTTAAGTTTTCTGCCTCAAAGCATTAAATCCACGATTAAAATGCTGTATCACCAATCATCAAAGGGGTTGTTTGGATAGGAAAGATGAACAAAAATTATCTTCTTTACCTTTTTGTCGACTTCAATCTAAGCCTTCAACTACCGGCCATAAGGAATGGATATGACAGAAAACAATCACAACTGCTCAAATAGACCACATACCTCGCAAGCAAAATCGATCGGTTTAAATTTACAGCAAACAAACCAATACCTGGTCTTCGTCGCGAGTTGACCCAGCGCTGTCAAATTCTGAAATCTGATAATCTGGAGCAATTGTTGCCACAAATTTTATAAGGAATCTCTAAAAAAATAGGTCAGTGTCAATCAGTGTCATAGAAAAAACAAATGGTTTTGTATACACTTCTGCCAATGGATTCATTGCAATGAACTTGAGAATGTTTGTTCACAAATGAAAAGTTGATTAAAATGTTCTTGGAATGCTTAACCATTATAACAAAAACTATGAGTGTGCATAGGCGTCGATTTTTTCTTAGAAGAGAGGAATTCTGGGTGGGCGAGAGTTTTCAAACAGATTTCATTGAATGTGTATGTTTGCAAATTCGCAATGGTTTAGTCTTTAAAATTAGCATATTTTTACTTCGGCAAAAACGTTGCCGAGGCCAAACGGCAAAAGTTGAAATTGCCTCGGCAATTGCTGTGAACATTTAGCCTAATAGGAAAAGATTGTACTAAAACATGTAAAACGAGAAGCGAAAAATATACTAGAGTAGTCTATCACGAACGCATTGTTTGATTTGTTGTGACGTAATAATACCAAAAGTAGTGATAAAGCGAGCAACGCGATACGCACGCTGTTACAGCAACTCACGTTAAAAAACTCACGGGTAGAAGGAAAGTAAGTTAATTTTGGGTTGATTCAACGTTCGAGTCAGCACAAATCGATTAGTTTTCCTGGCGGGTTATATTGTGTAACAACAATGCCCAATAAGAAATTTACGTTTGTTTTACATTAATTCGACATCTAGCGACGTTGAATTATTATAAAATAACGTTAATTGCTCAACCTGGTACAGGTAACATATCAAGATTCAACAGCTCCCTGCGAGACGATTGCCTCGATTTACGTAAGCTTATAAGCCAACATAATTTTTGCACAATTTGTGACACTGCGAGCAACACAAAGTCTGTTTGATGAACTAGGTAGTCAGAATTGGTATCATCAGATGCTGTATCAGCTGGACGAGATAACGGAAAGCGAGGCGCAACAAGGAGTAGATGTAGATGCTTACAATAATTTGATGTCTACTGGAGTTAAATCAATGCAAATGGGGTGATATTTCTATAAAAGATTCTCCCAGCTGGGCATGTGTCCAAGCGCCGGCGAAGTAGAAAGTAACCCAAATAAAACATCCAGCAATAGTAAGATTGAATCAACATCCTAGTCTGGTGTAGTCCAAGAAAATTAGTTTTTTCTCGTAATCTTGTGGTCCTTACAATCACCTCGGCAATTGCCGACGGTAATTTCGAAGAGTGTGGTTAGTCTTTCTCACAAAGACTGCGTTTAGCGTCGCTGCAGCAATTAGGCTTTAATAGGTTGGATGTTTTCTTTCTTGCACCTTGCGATTTTATGAGTGCTGCTAAACTAAACAAACTTCTTTTATGTTTTCCTTTGTGACCTAAAAAGCGTGTGACTCGTGACCTGTTATCTTTAAAGTGGCGCCTTCGGATTTGCCGCATTTGGATTTGTATAAGCGATTGTTTCAGTACCGTACGTCTTTAGTTTGTATCAGTTATTTTATTGTCATGTTCATTATGATGTCATATTCACATTCCCTTACGCTGACCGGGAACTGAAGTTTGATTGTGACGTAACGAAAGTGAGCCATTCGGAGAAAAGATCAAACGTGGCTTTCTCTCACCAGGAATTGCCAGCTGTGGCAGTTGCCGTAACAACAATGCATTGAGTACCCCTTTTTTCCATGCAGCGTTGTTGCGGAATTGCTTTGTTCTAATGTTCTGTCGGATACTTAGCGAGAGACATAGCATAAATCAAGAAGTTGCGTTGCACTTAGTTGGATAATCCAGCGTTTAAGAAAAACGGAAATAATTGTAACGAACACTTCATAAGTGTCATGAAAACAGGGTGGGCGAAACATATTTTGCCCACCCTCGTTTCACGGCAGGGTGGGCGTCGCCCACCCGGCCCACCCTATTTCGACGCCTATGTGAGTGTGTGTTACTGTTTATCAGCAATGCTTTAGATCAATTACGTATGGTCATATCAAACAAGAATAAGACTTTCGATATTTCACATAATCAATCACTGTCGGCCTAAATATACCTCTGTTAAACGATAACAAATCGCTACTAACAGTGACAATCGAAAAAGAGTTAAACATTAATAATATGTTAACTTACATAGAGTGGGGTTTCAAACTTTGGGTCCAACTTTAGCATCCCCCCGTGAGTAATAACTCCACGAAAAGCATCAGGTTTCTGATGAGCCGTTAGCACAGCCAGTGCTCCCCCCTAAGAAGCAAAGCATGAGGGAGGTTGTTGGAATTAATGCAACAGAAAAGCGTCTGTATACTATATCGGTCTGCAACTGAAACTTTACGTGATGTAACAAGGCAAAACTCCACTTAGTTTCAAATTTGAACTCTTCTTTTAGTGCCAATACAAGATAACATATGTACATGCAGGTTTGATACAACTCTTTACAATTACATATGATACAGTAGGCTATTATATAGAGTAATAAATACAAATATGCAGAATTATCAAGAAATCGACAATAGTTATACTTTTAATATTTAATAAAACGATATGTTACCATGGACTGTCCAAAAAGAAATACAGGCAAGTTTGGATGCTGCAACTTCACGTGATCAATATGCTGTAATACATCGCGGATGAATATAGAGTAATCTTTCACTGTGGTTCTATCTCCTTCACTTTCTCCATGACCAACTGGTATCATAACATAAAGTTTTAATCAAAAATCACATTCCGTTTCCATAAATACTGGTTTCACAAAAGTTAAGGTTAAATGAAGCAAAAAGGAAATATAAAATATTAATCCAAAATGCAGTTAGTCTACCAAGTTTTGTTTCTTAGTCCTCACACAAAGACCCAGGTGTCAAAGTAAATTTTCAAAGTAGATTAGGAACATTAATCAAACATTGACATGACAGACCAAATATCTAATATTTTAAAACATTATTGTGAAAAAGATGAACACAAACATATATTGACATAAAGCATTATATTAAAGGAATATCCTACTAGCAACATAATTATGCAAACCAATTATATGTGCGAAAATTTTCAGTATTTCACCTGCCTCTTTTTCCTCAGCCATTATTAGCATGTATCATGCTACATAATAGATATACAATACACTTATACAGCCTACCGTACCTCATTTAAGACAAAATATTTAAAGTTTTGAAATCAACTATTCCTTGATCATTCATCCTTAAAAAAAACGTATAGCTTACCATGATCATGTGAAAATAACAGACCCCCATGAGAGTTTAAACGAAAAGCCAGTTCTTCAAAACGTCCACAATGTCCTCCGAATCCATGAATCATGAATAATAAAAACCTGATAACATTATTCATTACAAAACGTACACCGTATTTATCCGTGTATAAGTCGCAGAATTTTGCACCAAATCTTGCCCAAAAAGGTTGGGGTGCGACCAGGCCTCGATATTCGTTTTTGTTGACGGCGGACAAACGTGTCCGGTCTGAGCAGCTATCTTGGCGGACACACCAGTTTTAGCGTTGATCGTCATGTTTAATCACTTTATCTTGATAATTCTTCGCCATTTGAGAACTACTGTATAGCTACGGTTGAGAAGGCTTTTTTAAATTTCAGTGAAGTCACTCTGAAAGGCTTTCATCAGACCAACGATATGCGCTCGAAGAGTTAAAGCGCCGTGTAGATGCTTAATACGACGCATAACTGATTAACTTCCACCGAACGAGGTCGTGTGGCTTCTTGCGTCACAATGCTCTGGGCAGGAGTCGGAAAACTTCTACACTAATGCCACTATTTTCTGCTGTGCGAAGTTTCATTGGGCTTTTTTCTTTAGGTTTATTTTTGTGTGTCTTGTGAGCGAAGTTTACTTTTCCGTAGGCGTTTTCTTTCTTATTGTAATACTAAAACTTAACAAATTTTGCTGCATCTTGCTGTTATAGCCTACTCGCATAATCTAATTTTGTAACTAACCTTGCGTGTTATCAATATTACTGGATCAAAGCCAGACATTGTGACGTAAGACTTGAATTAAGTTGCACGTGATTAGTGTAGAAGTACCGGTATTCCCATCGATTCTTAGCGAAGAATTTACCTTCGTTAATCAATCGTTGAAGCAACGTAAAAGTCGAAAGTTTTCCTTTTTGAATGGAAGCTAGGAGATACAGTATTCACATTTTCTAGATGCGCGGGAAATTATATTCTTGCAACAATTGTTTGTGCTATGCAATGACGATTTGTATCGGTAGTTCCCGTGTTATTTCTCGGCGGACAAATATGTCCGATTCACATGCTGTGACGGCGGACATGTTCGCCGTGAATTTCGAGGCCTGGGTGCGACTTATACACAAGGTTCTGAACTTCTGACAAACGAATGCTACAGATCGCGCGTTAGCGCTGCTATTAAGCGTTTGTATTTTGCGTGCGAGGATTGCGAGCATTGTATTAACATGCTCACTGCACAGCATGCATGTGAATTTTAATGCGAACAACTCGCATGTGCGTGTGCGGCACGCTTGATTGCAATGAGAAAAAGGCATAGGAAAATTTGCTAAAAAAACTTGTACCAATATTTGAGCCAAATTTTGGGGTGCGACTTATAAGATATATATATACACAGATAAATACGGTAGGTTGAATAAAGCTGTCCAAAATATTATACAATATAATAAATCAAATGTTGGTTATAATAGAAAGCAAGTTAACATTATTGTTATTAGTGCAAATGTCTACTGGATAAACTGCTATTGACACAAACTTTTTTCAACATTGTAGAAATACTCCAAAAAAAGAATTCAAAATTAAAACTAACTACCCATAAACCTTCAAAAATATCTTTTTTTATAAAAAGAACATGTGCAACATGTTGTGAATAATGCATTAGACATTTTTCTTTCACTTTTTTCATACTATTTTAAAGTACATGATGAAAAGCCAAATCATGTGTAGCTTTGTCAAGTGCGTTCATACCATGCATTGCATTTGGTATATATATATACAATAAATACATATACTTTGTTCCACGTTGAATATTCAACAGATTGACACAAAACCCCCAAAAAAACTCATACAACTTGTGAAATAAACTGTTATTCTTATTAGTGACCGCAAATTGCTATAAAATACAAAATTTACATTGATTAATGTTGAAATGCAATAAAGGATTGTCTAAAATTGTTTTTATACAAAAATTAAAACAGCTGTCATTTTGTAGATTGAAAATGTGCAGTACATGTTTCTAAGTGTAGTTTCCAGACCTGCGATGGTGAAACATGGACTATTATGCAATATATAGGGTTATTACAATATGTTGTGTCTTGCCTGTCTTTGGTATAAAAAAGCAAACTCTCCCCCAAAACTATATACAATATACAGCCTTCGAAATTAGGAATGCAGGAATGGCGCATTAGCGCCGGCAATAAAAATGCCGAGGCCACATGAGCGCTTGTAAGGACCACAAGATTACAAAAAAACTAATTTTCTTAGACTACACCAGACTAGGATGCTTATTCAATCTTACTAATATTGCTGGATGTTATATTTGGGTTACTTCCTACTTCGCCGGCGCTTACATACGTGCCCAGCTGGGAGAATTGAATCTTTTATAGTAGTATCACCCTATTTGCATTGATTTAACGCCAGAAGACGTTAAATTATTGTAAGCATGTACTCTTCATTGCGCCTCGCTTTCCGTTATCTCATCTAGCATCTGATGATACCGATTCTGACTAGTTCTTTATCAAACATACTTTCGGTACACGACAACTGGGCGAGACAAACTGGGCGATACCCACTTGGGCGAGACCAGGTGGGCGATGCGTCAAGTGGGCGACGAGTCAAGTAGGCGACAAGCCAAGTAGGCGACGAGCCAAGTAGGCGACGGACCAAGTGGGCGACGGTAGCGAAAGTTTAGCCGTTCGGAACGGTGGTGACATATATAATTTATCTAATCGCTTTGCGGCGTTACGGTTTATCGTGAAGCTTAAGAGAAACCCCTCAGAAAAGAAACAAACGAATGGCCAAAGAGTGGTTGAAGTCATCGAAGCTTGTCAGTCGTTATAAAGTCACATTTTCTGTTTTAGATCGTAAAATATAACTTTTATTTTTACTTTAAAATACAATGATTGATTTGTGGAAGGGAGGCAATGAGAGTTCTCACGCTGAGTTTCACGAAGCATTGGAAGCAACATTTTCATTATTTTTTGTAGTCTAGTAATAGCGCTTGCTGTTTGATGTTAATTTTCATTGTGACGTCATGTTGACACATTATTTTGCAGCACACAATCCAGTCTCTGAATATTATAAAGTAAATAAACACTTGCGGTGGGTCACTAGATCAGCCAGTGCTGAGATCTTAACTACTGAGTAGCTGGTTTGGTAGGTACATGCATTAGACATTTGAATTTTTTGCAGTGATTTTCAAGCGAAACTTTCGCTACCGTCGCCCACTTGGTCCGTTGCCCACTTGGCTCGTCGCCCACTTGACTCGTCGCCCACTTAGTCCGTCGCTCACTTGACTCATCGCCCACCTGGTCTCGCCCAAGTGGGTATCGCCCAGTTTGTCTCGCCCAGTTGTCGTGTACCGACATACTTTGTACTGAAAAGTTTGGGTGTTCATCAGGACAATTATCGTTTCTAGCACTAGTTGCTACGTTCATCTGATGAAATTGAAAGTAAAATTAACAACAAACAAGATGGTTTATTGCTTCACTGACGTTTCGCGCACCATGACAATGCGCATCCTCAGAGCGAATAACATACAAAATAAAATTTCACCAGGTTATACTGCGGTGCGATTGAAGGCAAGAAAAAATAAAACACGCAATAATTTAAAAAATTGGCCAATGATGTGTGAGCGGTTACTTTCCACGTTAAAATTATGTAAAAACTTCCAACAAAAACATAAAAATTCGAAACAGTGACGACCAACAAAAAAAAGTGCGATTGAAGGCAAGAGAAATAGAACACAATGTTTTAAAGGGGTCTGCTACTATTCGGCGAGTCCGATTCGACTAGTCCGATTCGGCGAGTTCCCTATTCGGCGAGAGCCTTTTTCGGCGAGTGCCCTATTCGGCGAGTTTTTAAAATTTTATTTTTAAAAGGGAATTATCGGGTACCGTAGCCTAATTAGTAATTATAATTGCCGTTTTTACATCGTTAAACGTTGAAATCGTGCAGAAAAGAATAAAAATAAAATGTTTGAACTATTAAATTAAAATTCGTTATGTCAGTTCAGTTGAGTTGTTTTTATTTCTGACCATCATATGAAAAACAATACACGTCAACATAGCAAAGATAGATGCGACAAAACGCGAACGTTAAAACGTGCTTGAATTCGTCATGTCAGTTCAGTTGTTTTTATTTTTGATCATGATATCAAAAACAATTCACGTCAACATAGCAAAGGTGTAGAAAAAGGTAGAAGCGACAAAACGCGAACGTTAAAACGTGTTTGTGACCGAAGTAAGTTATTGAGTTGAAAGAAATTTGGCACGGTCGCAACACCTTCAGAAAAATTTAGGAAATAAAGGGAAAATAAAAAAAGAAAAGGTTACAAAAAAAATCATGTTTCATGTCTATAAGTTAGTACTTTTGAATAGTTAAAATGATTAGTTTAGATCAACAAATGTGTGGCCTACAGCTTGGATTGAAAGGAAATTATCGGGTACCGTAGCCTAGTTATCCCGACCAGCAGAAATTGCCGTTTTTACATCGTTTTAACGTCGCTAAACGTTGAAATCGTGTAAAAGAGAGAACTTTGATGACTAGAATACGTTGAAATTTGTTCCAAGAAGCAATTTAGCCTAACAGTTTATTTGTACATTGATTCAACGTCCGAATACATTATCTTAAAAATGCATAATCTTAAAAATGCAACGTATCGAAGGGCTTCTGTGAATGTTTTTCAGTTTCAACGCAGGCCTTAAAACTCATGTTTTTTTCCGGCAGCCATCGAGGCCTACCGAGAGCTCTTTCTCGGCGGCCAAATCTGCGTGCTTGGAGGCCAAAATACAATAACGATAGCACAAGTAAATAGCATTAAACTTGCAACAATGTTAAAATGATCACTTAGCGTTGTTGAAGTCTGGGCGACGTCCTGCAATAGAATCGTTGTACCACACCACGCATTAAATGCTTTATCGGGATTGTAATCCAGTATTGCGGGACCATCTAACAACCCTAAATTGTTTTAACTGCTCGCAGCTCAGTAAATTGTTTCAACTGCATACCGCCTTTCATAAAACCTGGCCATTTATTCCGCTATAATGTCATCATTGAGGGTGTGAAGTCACTAACCCACAGCGTTCTCAACTATGAAGACACGTGTTTTACCCACGGATGTCAACTAACCTAGTTCTCCTTTTTAACAACGATTCAATATTCGACAACATTGAATCGATATAAAAACGACAATATTGCCAGCCGATGTAAATTAGCACTTCGGATTAACACTTCGTTAAAATAAACATCGGGAATTGCAAACAAGACTTACAGCGCTGGTGATCGCAGCTGGATATATTCAATACAACAGTGGTGACTATGATGCGCTGACCTAATTCTGTGTCACTCTTTGATACTACATATTTTCGACATTTAATCCACGATCATTCTATTGCGAAATTAAATAATTGGCTAGAAGAAACCGGCGGCCAAACTTGGCCGACGGAAGAGGTAGCACAGGCGGTCATTCAAGCACTACTTAGCAGCCATGGCCGCGATGGTCGCTGGCTGCTTTAAAGGGGACCTGAAATGAAAAATTAAAATTTTTTTGGTGATTCTTTAGTGTTTAAGTATTATATTTTTCAAAAAAAATTTTTTGATATGCCTTTTTGTTTGAGAGATATAACCAAATAAAAATCGGCCACCTGATGGCGCTATGTGTCTTGTGATGTCATCGGCTGGCAACCAAGTAAACAGCTTCATGCACTTGCCTTAGAAACGTCGCATAGGTCATTGTATATTGAACATAAACAAGATGTCTGAAACAAGACAAGGATTTCTCTTTGAACCAAAAAGACGGCGACTTGACAGCGAAGAACATCATTCTGATTCGTGCTCTGACAACACCAGTTCAGACAGCAGTCGGATGGAAAATTTACATTGAAAAAAATGTAGGAAAATAATTTGCTTGAACCAAGTGGTTTATATCAACTAAAAGTAGCCTATGTATTCAGAGTTGCCTAATATGCCTTTGCCTACCCTGCCAATGTTTTACTGTCCTACTGACCTGTTTCAAAGTCTTGTTGTTTTCTCGCTTTGCTATTCGATCCAAACGCCCGATCGTACTCACAGACCTGTACCTAGGTCGATCGAGTTTTGTGGGTACTGTACTGTATTGTATTGACAGTGGCTTTCACATATCTTGAAAAATCAAAGACAGAAGAAACAGCTTCAGGGATGAGCAGGTGTTTGGACTTGGTGCCTTGTAGCTCTGCCTGTAGATCGCGTTGGTAATCGCTGGCCAGAAAATGATTGGTGCACACATGCCAGTGCTTATTTACAGGTGGGTTTTTGAATTTCATCGCTGAGATCCATTTCTTCAGCTTGTCGTCATTATTCAGAGGTAAACGATGAAAGGTTTGACGATTTCCCGGTTAGTACGACCGGGAGCCATACAAGTAGCCACCATTTTAAGGGTGTAAAAACTCCCTTAGCACAAAATTGTTTGCTGTTTCGGTAGCCTACGCGATTTGTTCCTTGTGTTTGTACGCAAAACAATAGACCTTGGATGCCGCTTTGCCAGCCAATGACGTCATAAAACACTTTGACCAATCAGAATCATTTAATTCAAAAAAGGTTTTTTTAGGTTTTTTAATTAATGGTAACACAAAAAATAAAAAATTTTTTGAAAAACGTTTTATTTCAGAAAGATCTACAAATACAAAAGCTATGTATTTTCGTTGCAGTGCACCTTTAAGGTTTGCAACGTATCCTAGTCATCAAAGTTCTCTTTACTACACGATTTCAACGTTTAGCGACGTTAAAACGAGAAGCCACACATTTGGTGAGTCTTTTCATTCTGTTACTACAATGTAAAAATGAACTGTTAGGCTAACTGGGTTCTTGGAACAAATTTTTGCTGGTAGGGATAACTAGGCTATGGTATAATACCCGATAATTTCCTTTCAATCCAAGCTGTAGGCCACACATTTGTTGATCCAAACTAATCATTTTAACTATTCAAAAGTACTAACTTATGGATATAAACATGATTTTTTTTGTAACATTTTCTTTTTTTTATTTTCCCTTTACATCTTAAATTTTTCTGAAGGTGTTGCGACCGTGCCAAATTTCTTTGAACTCAATAACTTACTTCGGTCACAAGCACGTTTTAACGTTCACGTTTTGTCGCTTCTACCTTAAAAACAACTGAACTGACATGACGAATTCAAGCACGTTTTAGCGTTCGCGTTTTGTCGCTTCTACCTTTGCTATGTTGACGTGTATTGTTTGTGATATGATGGTCTGAAATAAAAACAACTGAACTGACTTAACGAATTTTAATTTAATAGTTCAAACATTTTATTTTTATTTCTTTCTGCACGTTCAGCGACGTTAAAACGATGTGAAAACAGTTAGGCTGCGGTACCCGATAATTACCTTTCAAAATTAAAATTTCAAAAACTCGCCGAATAGGGAACTCGCCGAATCGGACTCGCCGAAACGGGCCATTCCGGTTTTAAAGACTGGCTAATGATGTGCGGTTACTTTCGACGTTAAATTACGTAAAAAACTTCCAACAATAAACATAAATTTGAAGCACTGAAGACCACTAGAAATTCGAGACAAAACTAGAAGTTTTTTACGTAATTTTTACGAAGTTTTTTACGTAAATCAACGCCACACATCATTAAGCCAATCTTTAAAACATTGTGTTCTATTTCTCTTGCCTTCAATCGCACTTTTTTCTGTTGGTTGTCACTGCTTCGAATTTTTATGTTTTTGTTGGAAGTTTTTACGTAATTTTAACATGAAAAGTAACCGCTCACACATCATTGGCCAATTTTTTAAAATATTGCGTTTTTTTTTTCTTGCCTTCAATCGCACCGCAGTAGTATATAACCTGGTGAAATTTTATTTTGTATGTTATTCACTCTGAGGATGCGCATTGTCATGGTGCGCGAAATGTCAGTGAAGCAATAAACCATCTTGTTTGTTGTTAATTTTACTTTCAATTTCATCAGATGAACGAAACAACTAGTGCTAGAAACGAAACATACTTTGTGTTGCTCGCAGTATCCCAATTGTGCCGAAGTTATGTTAGTTTATACGTAAATCGAGACAATGTTCTCGCAGTGATGTATTAACTTGTACCTGGTTGAACAATTAACGTTATTTTATGATAATTCAACGTCGCTAGATGTCTAATTAATGTTTAAACAAACAAGAAAAAAAATTATTAGGCATTGTTGTTACGCAATATAACCCGCCATTCGCCGGGACAATTAAATCGATTTGTGCTGACTCGAACGTTGAATCAACCCAAAATTAAATTACTCCCCCCCCCGGAAGTTATTTAACGTGAATTACCGTAACAGCGTGCGTATCGCGTTGCTCGCTTTATCGCTACATTTGGTATTATTACATCACAACAAATCAAACAATGCGGTTGTGATAGACTACTCTAGTATATTTTTCGCTTCTTGTTTTACCGTACATGTTTTGGTACAACCTTTTCGTAATAAATGTTCACAGCAATTGCCGAGGCAATTTCAACTTTTGCCGTTTGGCCTCGGCAACGTTTTTGCCAAAGTAAAAATATGCTAATTTCGAAGACTGTATATATAATTATATATATAAATAATGGCTTCATTTGGCATTTTCACACTTGCGATTTGTTGTTTTCTGCCAGTTTTTAAATATACTTCCGAGCTGTAGCTAGCCTTATGCAATACCAGACATAGGTTAGTCTTTGTCCCAGATCATTAATACATCCGTGACAGTACCGTACCAGCAACAAAATAAAGCCTAGCTAATAAGTATATTTCTTGTTACCTTGCTTTGTTTGCAGGGCTCCAGTACATGCACCGAAGGTGTTGCTGATCAGCATTGACCAAATGATCAATTTCGGAAAACCGTTTTCCTGTGTAAGTTTTTGCAGTAGTTGTCCCTGTTAAAAAAGGCTACAGATGTACAATTCGATTACATGGCAAAGATAGCCTATTTGAAGAATTGACAATTCAGCAACAATAATCTGCCTAGATAGCTCAGTGGATTTACACAATTACACATGTCTAGTTGTCTACATAAAACACAAGCAACATTGCACAAACTTTCAGGTTCAAACTTGAATAATACACCATACCACAAGCAAAAGTCGATCTACATTTGTGAAGCAAGCAACAATAATGTTGCCAAAAGCGAAAATCAATCTGTTGCATAATCATATGGACTACTAGTGTAGCAAAATTCACACATAAACATTGTACAAAAATGCAATGTTACCTGCACACTGTGACATGTTGGCAGAAAAAATTGCAGTCGTCTTGAGTACATTTTCTTTGTATAAGAGCTTTGCACTCCATCCTGCGCCAGCTTTTATGGCAGTACACACTAGCAATCAACAGCATGTAAAAGAAATTGTAAATAAAAGCAAAAACAGTCAAGTGAGAAGTGTAAGCCTTCGCTGTAAAGTAGGCTATAGGTAGAAACTAGTCTCTATAAGGATTTCACGCAGGTGCTGGTTAAATAAAGCACATTTAAGATACAGACTAAATAAGCATCATTACCGTATGGCATGGTTTCCAAAACCAAAACGTTTTCACCAGAACTAATATCCAACTAATTAAAAAGCTCTTTGAAGATGGATACAGTACGGTAACGTATTGTATTCCTGCAAAAGTGCAAAACAAAAACTGCAAATGACAAGCTCTAAAAATTCATCCAAAAGTGAGTTTTTCAGGAAGGTGTTGCCAGATTTTATACCATTTACAATTCAATTTATTTTTCATTGGAGGCTGTTCAGTTCAGTTTATTGTTTTGCTGGCAATAAACAAACAAAAAGTAAATACAAATTGAGTGTGTATCAGCACAACAGGATTTCATTTCAATTTTTCGATTCAATATTTTACCTTATAAATACGCTTACCACATTATTGAATTGCTATTTATCTCAGGCGTATCACTTTTTTTGATATAATATCATGTCTGGCCATATATCTGCGCAAATTCATAGCACTTTGGTTTGTTTGCTTGCAGTGTGACTTTTTTATGTTTTTTGACACGTGCAATTGATGTCAAAATTAAATTATTCAAAATTTAAAATCAACAACTTTACACATTTTGCTCAAACTGTGACTAAGTTGAAATCAATTAATGGTTTATTTTTTTACTGAGTTTTTCATGACAATTACACATGAATAATAAGGAGATCAGATAATGAGCAATCTTGCGATCGGCCAGACTGGGCTCCTTTGCAATATTGTTCTCTTTCAACCAATACCACGTATCACGGTTGAGTAACCACACGCTCAAACAAAGTAACAAACCATATCAATGTCATCTATGGGCAATGGCAGTGGTTCCCAAACTTTTTCTATTCGCGTACCATTTAGCACTCAGTTTCATACAGTGTTCGCTTACCACCAAGGGTAAGGATGCCAGGGCTTGGTTTTTCCACCTAGATCTGTTTTTTTTTACCACATCTGGGTTTTAAGTTTTTTTAATTCAAATTTAGATAAATCTAGGTTTTTTGGTTTTTAACTTTGTACAGAGCTTGCACGGTATTAAGGCACTGGGATCCTCGATAAATGGTCCACACTGCAATACAAAAATGATAAGGTAATGTTTTTTGCATCAGCTACTGCAGTCAGTGAGGTACAGGATGCTGAAGAAATGATCCAACTTTATGAAAATGTGGATGACTAAAAATTGGAGTACCGGTAGTACAACTATTTGTGTTACTGAACAATTGAACATTTATTTATTGTGAATTTGAGTTATTCTTTTCAACATTATGTTTAAATGAAAAAAGCTAAGCAGGGTTTATTGCCAAGAACTAAGCTACCGTAGTTGTACACCAAACTGTAAGCACTTAGCAGGCATGATGATTCTCCTCAGCCGCAGTCTACAACTCACGCAGCAAAAAGTTTAGTTCAAAAGTCAAAACTAACCTCAATGGCTAGCCTATACACTCATACATCTAGTCAGTTTTAGAAATTTTGGTTAAACACACACTGAACCTTGCTAGCTAGACGCTTTACCATAAAGGCAATTTTGAACCAAATCTTTGCTGTGGCCCATATACGGTAGGTCTACCAAGCTCTTGTTTTTGTATATAGTTATATTCCATACTGGGTTTTTTTTTTCGGTCATTTATCGGTCATTGACCGATTTTTTAGCAAAATGTCCGAAAAAAATATAGTCAATTCGGTCAAAATGTCCGAAAAAAATTGCAAGTTTGAATTTCGCTGATGAACGTTGAAGAAACGTTTGTCTGTTCTAACTTTTCTCCGATATAACACGACAACGTTTCTCAGCGAAACTTCATGTTGTAGCTGGTCAGGGCGAAGTGTAAATTTTGGTTTGTATCAGCTAATTGAAGGGAAATATTTTCATCAGAAAAAATGACTCAAATAAATAAAAAATGACCGAATTTTTTCAAGTCATTTCGGACAAATGACCGAAAAGTCTCAGCGACAAAAAAAACCCAGATTCCATATACCGGTATATTAACTACCATACCAACATAAGCAAGGTATAATTACATTTATATACGTGTTACTATTTGTAGCTTTCTGAGGCTTCTGTGTAATGATTTAAAATGGTGCTAAAAGCACTCGCAGGTTTTTTTAACCGCTTTACTACATATTTTCTGGACCTGGGTTTTTTTGCCTCATCTGGGTTTTTTTTAGCACACAATCTAAGTTTATTGGAAATTTGTTGCTGGCATCCCTGCTTACCACCGAAGCTACAACCAAAAATCTCAAATATATACAATAAAAGGCAAGAACGTTTAACGAATTTTAGTATAGCGCTGTAAGACTAAAAGATTTTAATATTAGACTAAATATAATTACAGTAAGCTGTTCTGTCGGATTAGTAGAAGACCAATAGGGTGCACTACCGTACTACTGACTACTATCTGTAGCAACATTGAGACCTGAAACATTTTGGTTTGTCTGTTGAACAACCTAGGTCAGAGGTTTTCATCCTGTGCATAGTTTCAACTTTTCAAGGGCATCGCACAATGATTCCGCTTCTAAACTCAATTGCATGATAAAGCTCTCACAGATATTGTTATCTCTTGACATGTGCATGAGAACTCATCATTGCGAAACTGTAGCAAATGCTTATGGTTTAACAATCCTATACCGGTAGCGCAATTCTAAATTCATTTCGTCGTACAACAAATAAAAGCAAGACACAAAAATAAATAAAAATGACTAAAATTCCTATCGCTGAATGCGTCGCAAGCAGACTTGGACAACTGAATAATTTTAGTTGTCTAATTCGATAAATTAGAGCGGAATATCGGTAAGTCTAATCTAATTCGGTAAAAACTTGTGTGTTCTAATTGTAGTTCTTATCCAGTCTCCAGTTTTACTGAAAAATTTTAGTTTGTCCAAAAGTATTTTTGGCAAATGGAAGGATACTGCGCTCTTATTAACATTACAAAAAGAAAATGCAACAAAACGATCAAGATCAAAGTGTCATTCCATCCCTTGAGCAGCAAAGTCATGAAAAATTTGATTAATTCATCAATTCACTGACGTTACGATGTATATTATAATGTAAGTGGCTTTGGCGCTGTGATGGTGGAATGACACTTTGATCCCGTTGTCACATTGGCGTTTTTATCCAACTAAAAAAAATATGTGACAACTGCGTCCAACTAATTCTTATCTAGTTTAAATTCTACTCTAATTTGTGAAAACTTGGGTAGGTCTAATTCTAATCCTAGTCTAATTTGTAAAAACTTGAATTATATAGTCTAATTCTAATCTAATTTCGAAAGACTACAAAAATTCTAGTTGAACAAGTTTGATTGAGGATGATACGAAGCTTTTATTTCTGAAGTTTTGTCACTCGTCAGTCAACATGACTGACTAAATGTTGAAAATAAAAGTTTGGTATTATGCTCAACATCCTCATCCTGTGTTTCTCGGCAGCCGATTTGTAGCAAGAATTGACAGCGATAGACATCGTGTTTCTGGTAGCATAGTACAGTCACTAGATGACTAGAAGAATGCAAGTTATTTTATTATTGTATGCGGTGTGTAGCCAGGAATTTTGAAAGGGGGGGTTTTGAAGGCAAAGCCTGGCGGCGTGTTTGCCAAAAGCGACACCCAGCGGCGGGAGGTCTGGGGGGCTTCCCCCAGAAAATTTTGGTATAAATATTCCTGTAAATAGGGTCTGGGTATGAATATTCCTGTAAAATGGTGCTGTCCGGTAGCATAGCAAAAGGATAAGATCATGTTTTCTTCGGCATTTTCTGAAATAAAGCTACAAGTCTCTATGTTTTCTTGTTGCTAATTCCTGGCTGAGATATTTGAATGTTTGGTATTGGCAAAACTCGCTCTTTTAATGCAGTTTTGTTTAAAATTAGGCAAAGTTTGTTTTGGAGACATAAAGACTAAAAGCATCATTCTCAATATCGTGACGTCACACGCGTGCCAAAGGGGGTGTTTTAACCCCCCCCTGGCTTTGCCACTGGTTGTATGATAGTTTTGATCAGTGGTTCTCAACCTTTTCTTTGACACGCCTCCCTTCAGCAAAGATAACATGCTTTATGCCCCCTTAATTTTGAACAAGGTACTGTAACACTAAAAACAATTTTTTTATGGTGTATGGGCTATAATGACCATACATAATGTGTTAGTGAGTTAGCCTACCATACTTGAAATTGCTTCTCAGCAAATAAAGTTTGAACTTGAGGTTTAACTCCAGAAATTGCATAATGTAGCCTAAGTCTTCAATTCTCAGCCTGTCTTTGGTCTTGATAGCAACTGCAGTAGAAAATTAAGTTTCACAAGGATATATGAATCTGAGCAATGTTAGTACAGGAATGAACTGATTTAAAATGAATAAATCTAAAAAAGATGTAAAGTGTGGAGTTCCAGTTTTTCAAAGTCTTACTTGGCACTGATGGGGTTAAACTTCCAGACAAAAACTTGTTTTGGTGTTTTTCAAAATATTTTTCTGGATTTCCAGATTTTCCTCCAAATCAGAAACTATTTCGTGACCTTTACTTTCAAGACATTTACATGAGTTGTTGGTTGATTTGTCTACTCAACTTTATCATCTGCGAGTACAGTATCCAAGTTACTAAGCTTACTAGATTTTCTTGTTCAACTTGACTCTTGTAAAGGTAAAGCTTGAAAATCAAAGTTTCATGTAGCATGTTTCTTTGGACAACCGAACCATAAAAGATACGTGTAAAAAGCCAGATATTCTGTCTTCGAAATTAGCATATTTTTACTTCGGCGGCAAGAATGTTGCCGAGGCCAAACGACAAAAGTTGAAATTGCCTCGGCAATTGCTGTGAACATTTATTACGAAAAGATTGTACCAAAACATGTAAAACGAGAAGCGAAAAATATACTAGAGTTGTCTATCACAATCGCATTGTTTCATTTGTTGTGATGTAATAATACCAAAAGTAGCGATAAAGCGAGCAACGTGATCCGCACGCTGTTACGGTAATTCACGTTAAATAACTGACGGGGGGAATAAGTTAATTTTGGGTTGATTCAACGTTCGAGTCAGCACAAATCGATTCACTTTTCTCACATCTAGCGATGTTGAATTATCATAAAATAACATGTCTTGCTAAACCAGATACCGGTAACAAAATAATAGCTCCCTGCAAGAAGATTGCCTTGATTTACGTATAAGCTAACATAATTTCAGCACAATTGGGACACTGCGAGCAACACAAAGTCTGTTTGATAAAGAACTAGTCAGAATCGGTATCATCAGATGCTCAGATGCTGTATCAGCTGGACGAGATAACGGAAAGCTAGGTGCAATAAAGAGTGGTGTTAAATCAACGTAAATAGGGTAATATTTCTATAAAAGATTCAATTCTCCCAGTTGGGCACGTGTCTTAGTGCCAGCAAAGTAGGAAGTAACCCAAATAAAACATCCAGCAATAGTAAAGTTGAATCAACAATTCAACATCCTAGTCTGGTGCTGGATTTTTTTTTCGGTCATTTATCGGTCATTGACCAATTTTTTAGCAAAATGTCCGAAAAAAATATAGTAAATTCGGTCAAAATGTCCGAAAAAATGTATAGACAATTCGGGTATTGCAAGGTTGAGTTTCACTGATGAACGTTGAAGAAAGTTTTCTCAGATAAAACACGACAACGTTTCTCAGCGAAACTTAATTGTAGCTCATAGGCGCCTAACTATTTTTATGGCCGTGGGGGAGAAAGCGTGTTTCATCAGCAGCAACGTAAATTCAGCAAAATGTCACGCAGATGGATGATGTAATTATGTCGTCACACTAGGATTGCTTTTATTGCCACACTCGGAGTTGTCGCTACGTTCGACCTACCGTTAATTATTATAAACAAAGCTCGACCACTTCGCATGCCATGCGTCTGCGTTGGCTAGCGGTTGATGGACTGCGACTTTTTAAGCTAAGCACAACATACAGCTTAGCAACGTACTAGATTTATTAGCATGAAACAAGAGACGAAAAGGTTTACTAAAAGGTATACTGTAAATGGAATGACAATGTTTTGAAAATGGAATGCAAATACTAACTTGATCATACACTTGAAAATATACCTGTGGAAAGTAAAATCATTCATGTTTACATCAATTCAACAGCACGTCACCTTGAATAAATTTAAAAGTTGCTGACATCCGTAAACAGCCCTTGAAAAATAGTTACAGAGAGACGTTTGATTAAGTTTTCGACTTGACATTGCTCCCTTTTCACTACAATATCGCAACTTATGACTGACCTACTTTCAATTCGCTGTAAAACGCCTGTTTTCGTGTTCAGCAGATGAAACAAAAGATGCGCATAAATTCCCGCCTTTGATCGGGTTTTTATGGCAACAGTTGTGTGTGCGCCATGCAGTTTGCGCGAGTCCGTTGCTGCGTTGATTATGCCACGTGCCTGCAAAGTGGTTTGTACCAGCCCTTGTTGCGTTGGTTAGTGGTTACCTCGGGCCGAGACTTCAAGTTTATTTTCACAGTGAGCGATTCACTGCCGCACAATTCACTGCAGAGGTTTCGACTTTCGAAAGCGTGCAAGTGCATAAAGCTAAACGCACGCTCCGTCTACGTAGCAAATTATGTTGTTTTTGGGTGCATTCAACATCTGATGGCATTGAATCGACACAAAATGGTAGATTTTTGAAATGTCCCAGGCAGCAAAATCAGTCATTTTTACATTGATTCAACGTCTGCAGATGTTAAATCAATGTAAAAATGACAAATTTTGTCTGGTGTGGGATTGTAGCATCCTACTCGTTCTAGTGATTATTTATCGCAAAGCTGTTGCGGTTTGCATTCACAAAATGTTGTCCTGCTGCCGATCGCTAGTTCATCTATTGTTTTATGTATCAATACAGCATAAAAAGTTGCCCCCATGCAGAAATATGCGTCAGGGCCTGGCCCCCACGGCTTAGGCGCCTATGTTGTAGCTAGTCAGGAAGTGCAAATTTTGGTTTGTATCGGCTACTTGAAAGGAAATATTTACATCAGAAAAAATGACCGAAATAAATAAAAAATGACCGAATTTTCTCAAGTCATTTCGGACAAATGACCGAAAAGTGTCAGCGAAAAAACAAACCCAGGTCTGGTGTAGTCTAAGAAAATTAGTTTTTTTGTAATCTTGTGGTCCTTACAAGCGCTCGTGTGGCTTCGGGATTTTTATTGCCGACGCTAATGCGCCATTCATGCATCTGTGTCGGCAATCACCTTGGCAATTGCCGGCGCTAATTTCAAAGACTGGATATTACGATAAGATAATACAGTATGCCTTTACACTTACACAGACGATTGAAAAGCCGACTGCATAGAGCTCTAACTTCATAAACTTGGTAAAATTGAGCACTTTGACAAGTAAGTATAGGACACTCTTTATTGATTCACTGAAGTCATAGTTTTGAGTACTAAGGTTTTGCGATGAATGAATATTAGCACTAAATAGATTTTATTCTTTTTTGCATACTGTATATTATACATAATGAAGTCAGATTACAGAGCAAACGCAACAAATGCTTCGTCTGCATATAAACCTATCACTAGGGATACCGATTTTTAAAAAACTAAACTGCATGAAATAGTAGGCCTACAGGACATTGAAACCACTGCACTCTGTAAAAAGACTAAATATTGTTGTAAAGTTTGAACCCCCTATGAGAAGTAGTTGATGCCCCCCTAGGGTGGCGCGTCGTCCTGGTTAAGAACCACTGGTTTTGATAGATAGAAAAAAAATCGAATTTCTGGCTGAGTTAAAGTTATGAGTTCTTTCCCATGCTCATACTTATGTAAGCATACTTATTATTTAGGCTAGGCTATAAAATTTGTACTTTATTACATTATTTGTACAGTATGGTTAGTTAGGCTGCTCAACAAGTTTGATTTGTTGGTCGTTTTTTACTTTGTTGTGGATTAGCTGATCAAGTTATGATAAGTCAGCAAGTATATACAAAGTGTGTGTAATGCATGTGTTATAATATATAAAAATTTGATAATACACATGCAATATGGATATTTTATGTTTTAGATATTCTCAGTATTTAACAAAGTTATATTTTTGTGTCTAACTTAATTGTTTGTCAGCTTTGTGCCGTAAAAGTGAAATATAATGGAGTCACATAATCTGGATGTTATAATATTTTCAGAATATGTCAGGTAATGTACTATGAGCCTTGAATGGTATTTGTCCGAAACAGTAGGCCTATAATTGTTTTGCATAAATCCACTTGCAGTACATTTAATTGCACATTGCACTTAAGCAATATAAGCATTGTATATTCCTGTACAAGTTGGTGTCAAATGCTTCAACTCAAAATATCTTCAAAATATTTGCCAATCTAAATTTTGCATTAGTCAATCGTGTTGTGTGTCAGCATCTTTTGTTTTGTGGTCTTTAACAACTTGAAAAAAAAATTATGTGTACTCTTTCAGTGTGTTTTTACACCACAGTGTTTTTATATCATATCTGCATGAAGGCAACTTTTTTATGTTAGTGTATATTGTTGTTATCTGTCAAATAATGATGGAGAATAAGACCTCTCTTTAAATCTCTTCAAAAGTTTCATGTTCCACTATGACTTTCTTATTTGAGCATCATATGGCTTTTCAGTTTTTTATGTAATGCTTTACGTCTTTTGTCAGGAAGGAAATGCAACTTGTCAAGCCTCCACTGATACGCTTCAGGCGACCACTCTTACGGGGCTATGCAAATGTCTTTACTGGTTTTGATGCCACTGCATGGGCAGTGAGGACGCTTGACATCGAAAAAAGTATGAAGAAATTTTTCATAAACTTGATAATGGGTTTCATTTGGTTAGGAGAGCAACAAGCACAGCTGAATACAGCATTTGTTTTTATATAATACACAATCTTAATTTCAAACTTTGCAAAAATCATTCTGAAATAGAGTTAATGCTTTTAGATTTGTTGCAATTATGCTAGATGCCAAATGTTGAAGGTTGGTATGACACTGTATGTATAATAATTTCATTGTGTAATTCTATTTTATATATACAATGATGTTTTGTAAGCTTTATTCAAACAAAGGTATCTTGTAAACGTGTGTGTTATTGTATCCACATGTGGACTGTGGAGTATATATATATTATATATTTTTAATGTAAATTATTATTTTTCAGCCAATAAATTAAAAGAATCAAAAGAACATGAAGCCCAAAAAGCAAGTCAGTTCTTAACCGAGAAACAAGCTTGCAGTTTGTTCCAAAAGTTAATGGATGCTGGCTTGCTCAAAAATGGTAACTGTCTGTGTGGAACGTTTTACTTGAAGCAACAACTCTATTGCACCAATTTTAACCAGTACTGCAGCGTGGTTTAATCACTGCGAAATTTGCTTTATTTATTTGCTTGCGTTTTTAATTTGGGCTTGGGTTTATAGTTATACATTTGCACCAAAGTAAATCCAACTACAAGCTTATGCAATCTCATCCAATACAAAAACTGGCCCTTCCCCGTTTCAAGCACTGTTTATATTTGTGCTATTTATTTAATAATTTTTTTGTTGCATCTAATCACTCATGTCATGCGCATGGACAGCTTCATGCTTTTGTTGTACAGTATTGAGAATAGACTCAGTAAGCATTTATTTTACCTAAAACAAAATGTGCCAGAAGGGTAGTACGTGACTGGGTTTTAGTTCACACACTATAGATGCCTAGTTCAATATTTTCTCGCATATCATCATCACATTTCTTCTGCACATTACACATACACTCTGTAAAAATGCAGCCGTATGATTTCGTAGATGTATATATAAGAACTTTCTCATATTAATCAGTTTTACTATTCTTTAAACCAAATGTCTGGAAATTTTTTATAACCAAGTTTTTCCACCGAGCAAAATTGGTTTGTTTTGTATCGATTTATCGTAGACTTGCAAGACTAATTTTGTTAGTTGAGTTATTAGTTATAGATCTTTGGTAGGGAGTTCACCTTATTGTGTCATAAAAGGTTGAATAGAGCAGTAAAAACTTTTGATGTCACGAAGTTTCGTATCTGTCGGTTGCCAACGTCGCCACTTGTCTTCTGCAGTAACAACGCAAGAAGAGTTCAAAAGAGACAAATCGCTGTTTCGGTTTTCGTCTGATGATTTGGAAACTGAAACTCTCGTTCGGGCCGTGGCAATCGGGTACAGACTATATGACAGGTGAGTGCTGTTTTGTTTGAACCAATGTGTAGATTGTTGTTGCTATTTTTTTTATTTTTAAATAAAATTCCGTTATCTGCTTACATACTGCTTCCCACACGTTTAAAGTTTTGAATATGTTCCTGACATGGAATCATATTAAAACTTTGAGAGCCATTGATCCGATGTTAGTGATTGGCAACTGGTGCAGTGCACTGCAAAAAAAAAATAACTAATTTACTAATGCTTCGTGCAAAGCCGTCAGGTGTTTTGCAAGAAAGTCTTGACTCTCCTGCGGCTCGCCATTATCATTGCCATAAGACTTTAAATATTGTTTAATGATATTACCAAAGAAGTCTGCTTGTTTGTTGGTTTGCGTGCAATAAATTTAAGCTTAAATAATAGTAAGCTTGGCCTGATTGTAGGCGAGGAATAGTTCACACTATAGACAACAAAACAACATATCATACTGAACGACCAACAGAAACTTTATAAACTATGATTGCGTTTATTGCTTGGTACAACACAATTTTATTTTTTCAGTTTTGTTTGGTGTTTTGGAAGATATTTTTAATTCAAAAAGTGTTTCTAGGCAAAAAATGAGCTGAAAACACTGCTTTACTATTTCACTGACCCAGAGAAGAAAATTTGAACTTTACCAAAATCAAATGCACTGCAAATCCACCTATACTTGGATTTTTTTTTCAGTGCTCGGTGTTCTTGTGGAAAAATGTTTCAAAAAGTTTGCTCTTTGGGAGAACTGGTCTCGTGCGAGTGTCTCAAGTCGCTTGATATTGTGGACTGGCTTCTGAAGAATGAATTATGCGGCACACGTGAAGCTGCGGTCGACTTTGGCCAGCAGATGCGAGAATTTCATGTCATAAAGCCAGGTTAGTTCATTTAGTCTCTCTTTTTTTGCAACGTCAAAGTATCCTTTGAATGTAGGATACCTCACTTTTTTCTCTTGGTAATTATGCCACTTTCCCTTTTCTCTTTGGAGGTATAGTTTTGTCCTCAACTTGTTAATAACATAAACTAAATTTGTCAGATTAAGGTATTGTATAAATGGTATATATGTTTCATGTCGGTCAATAGCGCAACTTATGTACAATTGTACATTTGTCAATAGCGCAACTTATGTACAATTGTACATTTGAACTGCGGATGCAAATCGTTACGATGTCGTAGTTTACATAATATTCACCTGATCAAATTTCAGCTTTACCTAGTTTTAGATAAAATGGTTATTATTGTTAATTATTTTTTGTTTTAGACTGAAGGAAGGCCATAGCGGTATCAACAAAATTTTATTTCTCTTTGCATTTTTAAAAAACGTTTGCATCATAATACACACCAGTCAATACTCAATAAGATGTACTATGTAAAGACTTAGAAAATGTACCCTGAGTTTTATGCTTTGTGCAGCTGGCTAGGTCAGCTTTATCTTGTTCAGCCCTTTGCTGAAAGTCGTGTTGATTGGCGACATTTTGGAAATTAAGTTGGTTCCCATTACTAATTAAGTACTAGCGAGTGATCAGCCTTGTGCTGATGGCCGGGAAGAACACCCCTTCACTTGGTTCCCATTTTTAGCATTTTGTGATAGCTTGGTCTCATGTCACCAGAAAAATGCAAGAAACTTTACCCTTTATGGTAGACTGTGTTAATTTTTTTTAAAGAGTAAGACTTTCAGTGCATTATTACAGTTAGTTTAATCCTTTTCTCAGCTATCAGCTTAGCGCTTTTCGTGCTAGTTTCACCAACACAGTTGGAAATTGTTCATTGTAGGCTGTACAGTTGTATGACCAGTTTCTTTGAACAGCTCAGTGACCGGATTGAAACATCAATATTTATCTTTGAACGAATGGTATCGATCTCATTAGTCACAATCCTGAAAATTCAATCAAAGAAACTGACGTACGATTTATGTGAAATGACGAAAATTCACAATCACTATCCTTTCTGTTCCATTTGTGGTTCGTGATCTTGAACGGGTCTGCAAACCAGTAGCCTATGCCCCTGTTCGAGTGACAACTGATATTTTTAAAAATGATGTTTCATGCATACTTTTTGTAGTTTTATACATACGTAGTTTCATAATCCAAGAATATTTCTTGCAGTGGTAACCTCTAACCCAGCGGTTCTCATACTTGGGTACGCGTAATCCGAGGGTTACGCGAGAGAAATTTCGAGGGTACGCGAGCAAGTTTATTTTACCAGCACTGTGGCGATTTTTCGCACAGTGATATAATCTAACGGTTATATAACGGGCGAGAAAAAGATTTACGCTGAGGCTACTAAGTGCAAGGTTAACCTAATACCATCGTGTTGCGCTTGCTCATGACTTGCTGGTAGACACCAACAAACACTGTTATTGGAATCCATCCCGCTTTACATGGTGTGCAATTCAATTTACTTGAAATGCTTAAATTTAATTTTTGTGTCATTTCGGCTAAAATTTCAGCTAAAAAATATCGAAGAAATTTACTTCGTTTGTTGTTGAATTGTTCTCATGTTAAGTGCGCCTGTCTTTCCCGCCAATTTAAAACCTGTTCCATGCAAAGGCTGATAGCATCGGCATGTTGACCCAGTAACACGAGAATTACATTCCATCATTTCTCACATTTTTGCTTCTTGGTAACGCAAATACCAGCGCTAAGAACAACCAGTCTAAGGCGGTTGAGGTAATGAGTTATCGACTGTATCAGCATGTCATTTCTTAACTCACCTTAACGGTTTTGCTAGCATTTTGGTTAAAGGCGGTTAGGACGTTTTGATTTGCCGTTTCGTACACATTTTTACGATGCACGACTACAGCAAAGGAAAAATGTTGTGAAGTTGTCTCAGTTGTCATGCTTAGTAATCTTATGAAAAATAAATGAAACAAGCGTAGAAGCATTTTTGGTTTGTTGATTTTACTGATGAAAGTAAATTTACAAGCAAAAATTCACAGTGTGTGCACTGTGCAGGAATGTAGACCAAGCACAACAATCCCGTTTTCCTGGTTTTAATTAAAATGCTAAAAATTGAAAACCCTTCAACCAGTATCTCTGTTTTTCTTTCATTATTAAACGTACCAAATAAGAAAATTCTAGTTTTCCGGTTACCATTAGCAGGCTACTTGTTCTTTTGTTCCGGATTCGGCAGCGACAAAAATGCAATATATAAATGAAAATTTGTCCAAAAACGTTGAGTATCAGCAGACCGTGGTATCAGCAACTCGAATAGCATTTTACTGTTCCAAGACGAAAATGTAACACTCCAAACCAGGCCTATTGTATTAGAGTGCCTCGTAACCCAATTACTTCGCTTCAAGAAAGATATTACTCCATGACCCAGTCCACTAATGCAACGATGACCTCAAAGAATGGCTCAATGTAAACCTTTTGGACTAGTAATCAAATATGTGTGTTGTGTCATACGAAACAAAACCAACATCGATTCTTTTTTTTTTTTTTTATAAGATAACGTAAATTAAAGCAACATGTTTCCGCTTTCTGTTGTGTGAAACAAATCTTAGACAAAACTTCGTGGGCGTTTTGCGCGCTGAGAAGATAAACGATTGCTTCTGTTTGGAACAGTTGCTTGCTGGTTAGATTTTAGTGCGTTATTAGTCACAGTTTGTTCATGTGTCGATTTTATTGATTTCTTGAGCGTTGCTCAGCAGATTACTCACAGCTTTAAATAAGTTGCAAAGAAATAAAAATACTTGTATGGAGTTTTCGCTGAAATTCGGTTGATATGGTAACGTCACGGGACTTTTTGTTAAGCAGATGATTCTATTGTTTAATGTGCCCAAGCGTTGAATCAATGTAAAACAATTGATTTGAGAAAACCTTGCAATCCAAATATTGAAGTCAGTCCTTTTCATCATGACTAGAAACTTTATCCAACAACAGCTTATACAAAACAACAATTCATTAAAACGCGGTTTTATCGAACCGAATGTTGACAACTTGATATTGACAAGCAACTTATCAAATGAAAGACCGCTTCGATTTTTTTTCTTGTTGTTTTGACAAATTGTGGTTCAATGAAGTGTCGTATCACTCCCTTTTTATAGAAAATTAATGAACTCTCAAAATTTTCATTTGAAAAACCTAAAGATGCCATGTTGCTAATCAATCATCGATTAACATGTGCAATGTGTGTTGGTTGTTATGTAAATTCCAGCATTTCATTGTTGGATGCAATTCTGTAGTGCTGCTGGCACAGTATTTGTATCACCGTTTTCGTATGAACTTTTGAGGTCAAGAGTTTGCCACCCTTTGCTCCTTCATGCTGGCAACTTGTCGACATTCGTACAGTGAAAACCGAAAGATATTTGTCGCTTTACACAGTAAATAAATTTCAAATTAATGTTTTATTCCTGCCGATATCTGCTGTACAATTTTACATTTTAACCTCACATTTTTTGACTTTTCATATTTGTCTGGACCTGGACGTGCATCTGTAATCGAAATGTTAAGGATATGCCATTAGTACCCTACGATTACTTTAATTTACCATGTTCGTAAAGCTTTACGGTTAAACTAAATCGGGTTGAAATTGAAATGGACATCTTCAACTGGAAAAAAGATTTCTTGAGGTCTGATCATTGCTTCAATTGTATTATAAACATATCAACAGTCTCATCATTGTGTTGTAGCCTAAATTTGTCGTCTTTTCCGCTTTATATTTGCATCATATTCTGCAAATAGCTACGAGCTAACAAAATCAAAGCTATGTATTATCCATCTAGCGAGGTCTGAAGACGTTAAATTAATGTAAAAAGGACCGAAGTTTCCACCCGCACTTGAAGTAATAATTTGTTTGTTCAGCTGCCCGCATGGATGTTTTCTGGTGTCATCCCGTTCCGGCAGTCCCCACACTTGCAATCGTCTAGTAAATACTATCATCGTTTGTTTTGTGTGCTGAGTTATGTAATTGATCTTACATATACAAAACAAAAAACTTCATAATTTTCTTTCAACGCTCTGATTTTGTTTTTTTTAAACAAAGCATATTGAGTACATATTTGCAGCTTGCTTTGTCGTTTTGAAGGGTTATGTATTATGTAAGCTCAAAAAATGATGTATTCTTTTATTTTCTCAGCTAGAACATCATTTTGCGTTGATTCAACATCTGCAGACATTGAATCAGTGTAAAAAAAATAAGTTCTAGCTGATTTGTGATTTCTTTTCCATGTTCGAACACATGTATGTATATTTAGGCTGTAAAAAATAGTACTTAGTTACATTATTTGTATGTTTACTTACTCAGCCAAAGTAGCAGTTAGCAAGGTCTCCCTTGCTGCATTTGATAAGCAAAGTTTCATTAAAAAAAAAATGGCAATCGATGTTCGTCATGCCCACCAATTGATAGGTTTTTGAATCGAAACAACGCGTTTATTTACATCAAAGTGGTGGGTTTTAATGTCACGTTTATGACCTTTTATTGTGTGAGCAGCAAGGCATCACCTTGGCATGCCACGTGTTTGCTTTTCATTTTGAAAAATTTGGCTGGTTGTTTGATTTCATTTTAACGTTTTAGTGCGTTGCACTTGCGTTTTGATATTTTGCTTGTGTCAGCAAATCTGCAACACGCAGCTCAGCCCAAAGTGCATGGCTGACCAACTCACATTTCGCACAGGGATGTTCGAAGCGAAAATATTTCGCATTATGACATTTCTTGTGGACATGGTTATTTTGTCTTGGTTTGGTTGCGAATCATTTTGAATATACAGTAGTTTCTTAGTGGAAAATTACTTTGCTCCAAGAACACCTAGCTAAACATCCAGCTTGTGAGTAATTTGGAATCACTAGTCTGCCTGCGCTGTGGCAGTGGGTCTCTGGGAGTATAAGGATAAAGATCTTTTGTTGTTGAGATATTCTTTGTACGACGTCGATTTTAGCTGTCGTAAGGCCTTCAAAGTTGAGCTGTTACATTTTACGTTCTAAAATCTAAGAAAAATGTTAATGTATTGGACCGGTACTTCAAAATAGAACTCTATACAAAGTTCCTAAACTGGTAAAATGTTGAAAACTCATGGTAAAAATTGATTTGTCCAAATCACTAAACATTATTCCCAAATAATTTTATTAATAACTGCATTAGTCATCATCATCATCATCATCGGCCATGCCTGAATAAGGCGTCGGCTACCATGAGTCTCCACAACGATCGATTGTCCATAGTTCTAATTAGGTTTTCAAAGTTTTGGTTTGTCCATGTTGTAAGATTTTTGAAGATTTCCAATCGTGGACGCCCTCGGTGCCTCTGACCAGGAAGTCGCCCCATCATTGCCGAGTGTTCAATTCCACGTTTGCGGTAGACATGGACTTCTAAATAGTAGAATCTGGACTGGAAACGCAGTGACCAACAGTAGGCCAAACAGTTGGTACAACAGTTGGCCAACAGGGTTAGTTACTTGGCTGTTGGCCCACTGTTGGCCAACTGTTTGGCCTACGGTTGGTCACTGCGTTTCCAGTCCAGATTCTACTATTTAGAAGTCCATGGCGGTAGACATGCATTAGTAGGATATGTAAAAAAAAAGCAAAACATCTCATACGGTTACCAGTACCCAGCAGGCTTTTGAATCCTACCGGTGAAGAAATATAACCTACATGCTAGTGAATAAACTTACCTCTGCTCGCTAATTGTGGTCCTTTACAGTTACTTTTTGCAAATGTTACAGCGAAACTTATCATTTAGTCCAAATTGCAATACCACATGCAATCGTTCTCAAACTCGATGGTAGTACATTTTGGAAAATAATTGGAAAATATCAATGTATATTATGTAAAGTTTGCAAACTGGTGAGATGTCGAAACATCATGGTAAGATTGATTTTGCCCAAATAACTGGAAATTTTTCCCCAAATTTGCGAGTTTTGTTTTTTTTTCAGTGGCGGAGCGACCGCCCTCCTTACTCCCCACCTCCTACGGCTGTGCGACGCGTACAAAGCACATTCCATTCAGACCAGGGCATTCGAGCAGTTGTTGCACCGTTTGCTCTTATCCGCAAATATAGTTACTTTTTCTGGTGGTGACTTTGACTTGCATATGCACGAGGTCACTGAACCATACAAACTTTCCAAATCACGCGTCTTCTGCGTGATTTGCAGTTTGCGGCGCGTGAACAACTCCTTTGCAGAGCATGTCCGCTGCATACACTCGCAACTGGTCCAGTTTCAAAGAGGTGCACGTGGTTTCATGAAAACTATAGCTGGGTACTTCAAGAATAAGTCCGAAAATCCTAACATTAAAAGCATCGAAAATTTACTTGAAATGATTTTTATCAAAGAAATAATGTCGAACTCAACTCTAAAGGATGTCGGCTGAACGATTAAATCAATTAGACATGCTCGATATTGCATATCATGTTTTCTGCAATTCCGATATAGCTGCCGAAACTGCGTGTATTAATGCAAGTTTAATGGAATGGTAAATTATATTGAATCAACATAAAGCCAAGGATTTTGAAACACGCAAAATCTCACTTTTTTGATATGATACCGATAGTGATAGACAACTGCAGTCAGCGTTAAAGTGCCTTCAAATGCTTTTGCCTTACTTCAACTTCTTGTTTCCTCAGATCAATTTGATAATGTGATATTTATTCTTAATGCATTACCATTTATCACCGCATCGGATTTTCTGAGTTTGTTAATTCTCATTGACGTTGTTTTGTTTTTCATCCGCAATGAAGCAATTTTGCTGCACGATGCAAAAATTAACAAGTTTTCAGCATAAACACGTCTTGCTGAGATTGTTGAGAAAAAAAACACCTGACACAAGATTTAATTAACGTCATGAGAAATGATGGCTAAGTCGTGCTTTGTATTCTTTTCTTGATTTTGACATTTTTTACCATAAAAGCTGCTGTAAGTACTAAAATGTCTCTTGTGTAGTTTCATGATTCTACCACTGACCATTTTCATTCTTTAAATTGGTGCGACTGAAATTTTGTGGGAACGCTTGGGCTTTATATACCATTTTCTTATGGTTTTGTGTTGACGATTTGTAAAAAGAAGCTTGGTGTTCTTGTAATACACATGACAGAAACTTTGCAGAAAGGCTAATTTTGTGTTTTTGATATCAAATTCAATGTCTGCTTGACACCTGCCCTAATATCAAGCTCCAGCCACCGTTAGTGGCCAAGTGCAGTAACAGCCAGAGCCCTCTACCTTTGAGCTGTCGACGAAGAGAAAAGGTTTAAAGGAAGAATTTGTTTTTCATTTTTAATGCTTGTTTCATGATTGCATCTCTGCCTTCCAAGGGAAAACTTTGTAGCAAATGTATTACGTGATGAAAGTCAACCAATGCTTTATTGCAAGTCTCGCAGTTTATGTTACATTATATAAGGTCACAGTACTAACATTGTGACGACACTAAATACTCGAGTGCAGCAATTTTCACAAAGGCCCGTACAGTGTACATTCACACAACACTTATTACGGGAATCCTTAGAATGCAAAGTCATCAAACTCGTCAAATATTTGGCTAGTTGAACGGAACAAATAGCTAGCTTTGATATTCCACTACGATGCGCTATCCCATCCAGATAATCAGACCCGGATTTATGGGGGGGGGGGCAGAGGGTGCAGGTGCTCCGGGCCCCCGACTTTTAAAGGGCCCCCTACGTGGAAAAAATATGTGTTATATTTTTTTCTTCAGCATTTGAAGTTTCTACAAAATGCTGTGCAGTGCTGGATCAATGCTACTGTGGACGTAGAGGTAAATTTTCGCGCCTTGGGCGCAAAATTTTTTTTGCTCGGGGGGGCCCCCCGATCTAAAAGTGCCCCGGGCCCCCCATCAGCTTAATCCGGCCCTGCAGATAATTAGTGCTTTTTGACGTTGATTTAACGTGAAAAATCAATGTGAAACAGGACGCGTTCATTCGGATGTTTTCTTACGCTAATAAACTGAATGAGCCATATTGAACACAACTTATTCCGATTTTCTTTGACGTTCTTGATTTGGTTTCCACTGACTGAAGCCAATGACTTTTTCCAATCACTGGATTTATTCACACGGTTTATTCACACTTTTCATGAGGGATTCCATTATCTTGCATTTTAGCAGTATTCTTACCTGTCATAGTGCAAAAATTAGCTCGAAATAATTCGACCTAATACAAATCAGAAAAACGTTATTTTTATTTAAAAAGTGGTCAAAACTACTCAAGAACAAGACATTCTAACCAGATTTCTTAATTCTAGTCGATCCTGATGTGCTGGAGTTTACAGATGGATCAGCCTTCTACATATTTGACATCGACTTTAAACGTCCCCGCATAACTGCGCAACAGTTCTTGGACAACAACATAATCTACGACCACAGAAGCCCAGTCAATGATAACGCACCGCCAACTCATTCCAGAAACAAGCTGATCCATTTACGGTACGGAATTCGTTTTGTTGGCTGATTATAACATTTCATGTTGACATTTAGCTGATTGCATCGTTATAAGCTTGCGTTGAATCGCTTTCAGTTTCATTCCTTACACAGTTCTGAAGTGTTTGCAGTGCAATAAGCTGAATGTGCATGATCGCCCTATTCTAAGGAAAAGCCAAACCGGGGGGGAGGGCAAACGGCTGATAGGCGTAGCAGCTCTTGCAAGTCTAGTCCCAGACAACAAAATCCGTCTTTTTTACATTGATTCAACTTCTCTTGCTGTCTGGGGTGTCTGTTCGGTCACGTTGTACTGCCAGTACTTGCCGGGATAATTTCCTTTTTATTATGGATACAAACCGCTTAAGTGCTGACAACTTGTAGTCCTGAGGGTTTTTAAAGGAAACGATAAAGTTTTAAAAACCAGGAAGACCACACAAGAAGATAGGATTCCAGCTTGCAGCTAACTTACTTCAAGCTGAAGATTTCTCTTCACAATATTTTGATTTCAGTTTGTATTTTCATAACTTGCTTTTGACGTTGTATCATTAAGTATTCACACCAAACTCTCTACTTTTTAGACAAACCAGCGACCAATTAATGGATTTGAGTTATCTGTCTCTTACATCACAAACCAAACAAATGTCTAATGGAAGAAAAGGTGAAAAACTAATTTTCAATTTTATGTGTTGCCATACGTTGATCGTAGTATAACAATAGAAAAGCAACAGTGTAGTACTATAGTTTGTCAAAGGCTTGAGTAGCTTGCAAATGTACTGGCTGGGTATTTTTCCAAGCGCAACTTCTAACTGTTTAGTTTGTTCAAACCTCTCCTAAGTTTCATCCCAGCTTACTAATATATCCTTTTTACGTAGACTCAACGTTTATAGATGTTAAATAAATTTAAAAAAATAATTGATTTTAAAGACATCCGCTCGTATTTATTTAGCTATTGTGAATGGATTCTCCATTAACTTTTAAATTGTCTCCAACCTTTAAATATTTACCAACTAACAGTAATTTTGCTTGGCAAAATATTAAATTAAGGACACACAATGCAATCATTTCCCTTTGTAATAAAGCTTTTTATAAAACAGGTGGATATCCTTCAGCCAACAACAATGCCTCCACACACAATAACGCTGAGTAGGTTTTCGTGTGTAACACTTTAAAATTTATAAATTATTTCATTCTTTGTTATGATGGTGATCACTTATTTTTTCTCAATCTGCAGGATTTTTGTCTGTATTGTCTTGATCACGCCCAATGTTATCCAGTTCAGACGACATTAAGTTCTAAGCTATATAGATCATACTTCACTAACACTTACGTTCTACATTATCAGGATGTTTACATCAACCTGATGAAATAGAAAGTGAAAGCAAAAAAGTAATACCTGAAAGCAAAACTAAAAAACATAAAATTGTTTTCAAGTATGAATAAAATACAAAAAATTAACCACCATGATGATGATTTCTAAACTAATTTGCATTTGTGCTTGAAGTTTAGAATTAGAATTTAACAATAAAAGTAAGTTTGAATAAGTTTTCCACCGAATTCCAACATATTGTAGGCATGAAAAAATGAGACGTTAAATCTTAGTCGTTAGAAACAGCTATAAGCTAAACAATAAATGAAGGCTTGTGATTTTTCTAGGTGCCAACCTTCGTACAAATCCCTCCTCAATGCCGACGGTGGTGTGACCAAAGAGGCCTTGCTGCATCCCTCTGCGCCGTATGTTAAGAAAGATGTGTGGGTACGTGTTTGGTATGTTAAAGGTGGCAATTTAGTACAAAAGAATCCCTGCAAAAAAAACTAAAGTTTTGAAACTTTAAGAATGGCAACATTTTTGGTTTTCATATTTGCTTTTACTATTTTGTTCCTTGAGATTTAAAAAACTTTTTCTCGATATTTATTAATAAGTCGTCGTCGTGTAAGCGTGTAAGCAGTGTCATCGTCAGCACAATCTTCAAAGTACATTTTGTTCAACTTATTTCAACATTTTTCCAGGTTTACCCCGACCCTGTTGGTTATGGGTTTGTTGTTCGCGGCAGTGGTCCTTGTTTCATCAAGATAGTTGACCCTGACTCTCCTGCTGGGAAAGCTGGTTTAAAGGTATACACGTGAAAGATTATTCGAAACGGGTGTGCGCCCTTTTGTTTCAGTCGTAATCCGACACCACTACAGTTCGCCCACTTACGTAATAAATGTTGTTTTGGTTGTATATGCCTTGGCTACCGTGTTTCTTTGCCGAAACATACGAAACTTTCGAACTTAAACTAGCGAGTCGCTCTTTATTTAGTTCTTAAAATCCATTCTGCAAAAGCTTTGTACGAACGCGACAATTGCAAAACACAAACGAGCATCAAATACCTGACCTACTGATATTTTTCTTCAGATTGACGATTTTGTTCAAGTGAAACTACCATACTGTGGTTTGCTATCTAACAATTAGAGATGAGGCATGTCTTTGTACAGTGTTGCATCAAATTTTTAGCTTATTGTTGAGTGTGGGTGCGTATTTTACAAGACAAACGTAAACCAAGTATCGTTTCTGATATTAAATACGGTTTTCAGAAAAAAATGTGTACCTCATCGTTTTTCAGGCCTCTCAGTATGTTATTAACATCAACGGAAATGACGTGATGGGACTCCCCCACACCGGGATCGAAGACTTGATCTTGAATGGACCAAAGCACCTCAAGATAACGATAATGCAGAAGACATAGCATTTGCTTTGAATAAGTTCTGAAGTTGCATGCAGGTAAGCGATTTTCTTCGGAGGACTGGATAAATCATTGCGTTGCATTTGCATTGAATTAGCCTCGCCATGGCTACCTAAAGATACGGCCTGATTTGTCACATTTTGCAGAAATTTCCAGATTTTGCCAGCTTTGGGCGAATGTTTAATTGATTTTTTTTTTTTAATTATATTTTTACGCTTTCTTGACTATTTTCACCAAATGACACAATAGGTTTTAACATCCTCAGATGTTGGAAAACAAAGACAATTTAATTTCAAAGATTTTAGTCAGACTATTAATTTTTCAATAACAGTCTGATTGAGCGTTTTTCAATTTACTTTTCTCATTTGCTACTGCTTCCCCAAGGCAACAAAAAGCTTTTATATCATCAAGAGACAGCAAAAAGTAAAAAAATCTCAGAAAATGTCAGTCAAACACTAGCAGTAGTGGTAATCAAAATCTGCAAAATGTGACAAATTAGACTGCATCTCCAGGTGGCCATGGCCACACTAAGCATGGAGTTGACGGAAAGCTTCTGAACGAAATTGCATTTTTGCTGGCAGTAGTTTTTGATGCCACTATGGCAATGCATAGAAATCATTCATGGTTCAGCGATATTACCATCAGGTTACGTAGAATGCTAGTAAAACTGAATTTTAGTTACCAAGAAGCGATATTTATCTTCAACGTCCTTTCGGTGCAGTTAAACTGTTTAAAAAATCTGTTCAAGTATTTAACTTGATACCAATAAGATCTCAATGGATCTAAATTTCCAACTGTGTTTATGAACAGATTCTCCTCCCAAGATAGAAGAGCAAGATACTCCGGCTCTACTAATCTCATCTTCCGATTCCTTGATGAAGATGAGCCTTCATCTACTTATTACTGCCAGTTTGATTCCATCTAACGATTCCAAAGTTTGATTTCAATCTTCCTATTTCAAAGAGTTGCTGGAGGATGTCTCCGAAACTTTGTTTTCAAATTAACTGGAGGAATTGCTTGATGGTTGTTGAGAAACTAAACAGTCCAGGATGCAGAGACATGAACCTGAGGAGGATATTAAGTTCTGGAGTTAGAAATTCTTTTGATCCTGTAACTCCAGGCGATCTCACATATAATTCATTTTTCGTGGCTTGTTTTGATTCAAAAAAACAAAAAAGCAACGGGAGTTTTGTTTAATTTTGAAAAATTACACTAACATAATTGTAACGTTGTATTTTAGTAAATATTTTTTCTTGTAAAAATGAACATTTTAAATTTATTCAAGTTAGCGATAAATTTTCAAGGTTTTGGCTGGATAAAGTGTTCGACGCATTTTGTCAACGATGTTTGACATCTGTGAGGACGAATTAAGACCAGAAAGAACGTTACAAGTTGCTTTTACTTGTCTTTTACTTTACCGGATGGAACAACTTGCCATTTTCACATTGTTTAAATGTAAAAAAAGTGCACCCTTTTGCTGGATGGGGTGTGCTGGTGTTGTTTTTACATTATGTTTCCAAAACGCAATTTTCGAAGATTTTAATTTATGCGAAATGAATAGGAACGACATTTGTCCTCAGTATAATTAGTTAATCATGATTTAGCAATAAACCCGTAATGAAAATGTGTTATCACACCGCATTGCCAATGGTGCTCTTTTAATATTTTTTTTTTCATTTTAAGTTTTTTTAATTCGTCGTCACTTGATGGCGTTGACTTCCCCAAACCGAATCTGTGTTACATTCTTCAAAAATATGAGCTGGTTTTATCCTTTGTTTAAAGTACTCAAACCACATCATTAGTCACTAAACGTTTGGTACCAGTCACAGATACATAGTTTTAATGATTTTCCCTTCTCTAATCTAAAAGTTAACTGTTGCTTCGTTACAACTTTAGTATTGCTTGAGTGTATTCATTGGCATATCTAAAAGTTTATGAAATTTACTTTCAAGAAATATCTACATCACTTAAATAGTTTATTATAGTTATAACGTGGATAAATATCTAAATCCGATAAAAATCCTTTTGTGTTTTTAAACTGTGAAAGTTCTATTTTCTAACCACAGTTTGGTAAAACTCCGAAGCTGAATATGGCTTTACCGAATAACTTTTTTATTGCCCGAATCCTCTGTGCCGTTTAATTCCACGACCTTTTGTCTTACTTTTAAAAAGTTTGACTTTGATCTTATTTCACTTGTTGTAGCCTACTATGTAAGTCAATGGTGTTAATTTTGAGTAATTCTCATCAAAGTCAATGCGCAATCTTAACTGTGCATGTCGTTGTATTGGCCTATGAACATAAATCATTATTTTCGTAGCGCATCAGTGCAACCACTGTACACCATGTAGCTATAGGTGGAGTGTGCCATTAACTAGTCAGCCATCGTTGGCACTCAAGCTGTTGTTGATCTGTGAAAATTCTTCTCAAATGATCGCTTGAATTTTTACACAGTGCTGCTCATTTACATAACTGAACTATTCAATGAAAATCATGCCGTTATATTTCCAAAATCAAACAGAAAAAGCAGCGACAGCGAATTATGAACTAAAATTGGTGTTTGCAAACGGCTCCAGCATCTTGCTATTTTTACGAGATTGGAATAAAAGTTATTTCTTTTAAAGTTCTAACAATGTGGAAAGTTCGTTTATCTATTATACGTTTTTACTCATCATTTTAAACCATGTTGTATTCCAGACGTGCTATGTTCAAACCTTGACTATATACAGGTACTTAAAACTCGTGTCGTTTTTATGCAATCTTCCAAAAATTTTGCCTCTTATTTGCTTTTCACGTTTAACCTATTGTGCGTAATACGTTCATATGCCCAGATGAAATTAAAATTATGTTGGTTCGTCAGAAGGTGCAAAATAATCATACTTTAGACTTTTAAGCCTCGTGTATGCTATTTTTTTTTACTCTGTTCAATTGATACGTACGCACGGAATCAAGTTGATCTACAGCATAACTCATTTTTTAAACTTGTTAAAACCACTAATAGGCTACAGGGGTATTCAGTCCAGGGTAAATGAACTCTCGTGCAATAAACTTCATCTGTCAAAGGGGTCTTTGTTTTGTTTGTTTGTTTGTTTATCTTTATCCTGCATTGCGGGAAAGCGGACTTGAGCGCTATGCATCGGTGTACGCCTTCCGACATACACCTGACCCACGCTGCAGCCGACGGCAATGTCTGTTTCCGGTTGACTACTCTACTTATGACTTAAATTTGGTACTACCCATTACTCGAAATCGATCACTGGGTAGAGGCAATTATCGTAAAGTTTCTTGCCCAGAGAAACAACAGCAATTGCAGGTGGCTGGAGTCGAACATGCAGGCTCTCGACTGCGAGCCCAACGCGCTAACCACTCGACAGAAAAAATTGATCCCACGCTGAGTACCCATATTTTTATCCGAAGCTTATAAATTATCTTCAAAAAGTTTATAGAGAGTGAACGAGAGCAATAAGGCTGAATACCCCTGCACTAGTGTAATAGGTTATTCCTCTCATAGTCACTTTCGTTTTGTTTTTTTGAGTAATTGTTGAAAAGCGGAAAACTATCCAATTTATTGAGGCGTTATGTACTTATGGTTTGTTATCTGTTGTAAATATTTTTCTATTGCTCTATCTGTTGTACCATTCTTCTTAGCTTTGATATCCGTTTGTTTTCGAGCTAGATGTGACATAAAACAACGCAAAATGAACATTTGTGGTAGTAGTAGTAGTAGACTAGTAGTAGTGTAGTAGTAGTCCAGTTTTAATCCGGTGATGTCCCCGTTAGCGAGGGTGGCCGGATTCACCTCCAAATGCCGCAATCGCCTTCACACCCTGCCTTCACATCAATCTAACTCGTCCTCTCTTGTCAAGCCCACCTTGATGCTTTCTTCCTCAACTTGCCTTTTTCACGTTTTCTTGGGTCTTCCGAATTTTATTCACTGATTTGATGACAGTCTTCAAAGATAAATTAAGACGAATGCTAGATCAAAATACTCTCGGACCAGGCGCGGATTTATGGCGGGGGCCCAGGGGGCCCGGGCCCCCCCCGAAATTTTGTGAAAAATTGTAGAAATTGTATGTTTCCGCATCAAATGGTTTGATATGCTTCTAAACAGCTGATATTAGTCCCTCGGCATCACAATTGATGAAAATGGTTGTTTTAATGTCTATTTTATAGCATATCGTATATGTCGTAGTATCATTGTTCATATCTGTTTAGCTTTTTCTTTCTTTTTAATTGATTTTCAAATTTTCTGGCCCCCCCCGAAAAAAACTCTTAGATTCGCGCCTGTCTCGGACTGTAAGATCGGATTTGCGTAATCGCAGTGCTTCAAATTATCATGCGTTACGTTACGACCTCAACTAACTTGTAAGGCAATGCGAAGCGAGGTTGCCTACATAATTACCACAATATTTGCCACGGAGCTCTTATAGTCACCGTCTTCTTTTGTATTTCTTTGAAGCAAAACATGACAAAAATAAATTGCAATCCTCTTCTTGTAACTGCCCCGATTTACTCTCAGCGCCCCCCAATCGCCCACTTTATAACCAGCGCCCCCTTCATGGTCACCAACGCCCCCAGGGGGGCGCTGGCGCTCACTTTGGGAACCACTGGTCTACATCAACTACCGGTACTGATCATGATACCATTTCAGAAGCAACAGGTATTTTGCATTACCTTAACAACGAAAAATTCCTCTTTTGGTTGCAGCTTTTTCATCAAATAATGCCTCATGTTGAAGTGATTTTCAACCAAATGCAATCTCGAGATATTGATGTGTTCAAAGTATTTACCGTACATGAATATTATATATAAGCAATTTCAAAAGTGCAATTTCTGTTGTAAGGAACTCAAAGTACTGTGAGAATTCTTCAAAAACACTTATGGCTGAAGCGAAGGAGGTGTGTGACTGCATATGTGTTGACATAATGGCTAGATATTCCTTCACCAAACAATTAGTTGCTGCAAAATGGTTCAACAAAAGAAGCTTCAATAGCTTTAAGAATAAACTGCCCATAGATGAAGTGGCAGTAACTGTTGAAGCATATCCCATCTTAGAAAAAGAAAAGTTTGAAACTGAACTTGCAGTATTCTACAGCAGATCAGACAAACATGAATATTCCACGTGATTTGAATTGTTGACATTTATTCAGAAAAGTAATTTAAATGATGCTCTCAGTGAAATTCCCAAACTGTTAAAAATCCTCCTTTGAACCATTCCTATGACCACAGCAGAGCCTGAACGCTGCTTTTCAACAAGAATCAAAACTTTGCTGAGGAGTAGGCCTACCATGAATCAAGAAAGGCTAAATGCTTTTGCTGTCATTTCAACGGAGAAAAAATTCTTCAACCGTCACCCACATATTAATGACAAAGTCATTAACCTTTTTGCTCAAAAGAAAACAAGAAGAATGGATTTTGTCTATAAATAAGCTTGGTTCCAGTTGGCATGGAGCAGTTTATTTGTAAGTAACTTATGTTTTGTAGTTTATCCCACTGTTTACCTTTGTATCCACCCGAATTATAGCCTGCATAGTGCATGTGCACCATGCACTGTAGGAACTTTGTGTCTTTTGTTTATTTGTTATTCATAATAATAAAATAACCCATCATAATAAAATTTGTCAGAAAACCGCAAGAAATCTTGTATTTCAGCAAAAGAAAAACTTTGCTGGATCATCTATGGCCTTGACTGAGGCACTCACTAAGTGGAGAGTTCGACTTGTCAATGATGCAAAACACCAATTTGGGAAAAGAAATGTCTGGACAATCAATGGCAATATTTTTGTATTTATTAATTCACAGACACACATAATCAAATCTTCAGAAGACATCCTATAGTTAAGTACAGTACTGATTAATTAATCTTTTAATGTTTTGGGTTAGGCCTCTAATAGCCTATCTAATTTGTTAAAACTGGTAAATATTTACAAAACAGTGCTTGTATGTATGTATATATATGTTACAGCAAATAATTTCAACCAATGTATAGGCTATATTGTCACTCTCCTGTTGGACACTTCTTTGTTACCGTACTTGTAAATTAGGAGAAAAAGTCTGCTTTAAATTCATTGTATTTTCCGTCCCAACAATGATAGTTGTAGCAAGATCCCGATATCAATTGAGCAATTGTTCAAACTGGAAATTGGTGTTTTCGTGTTTAAGTTTCACAACAATTTACTACCAGATTGCTTCTCCAACCGTTTTAAATATGTCAAAGAGGTTCACAGCCTGTGTACAAGAAACCATGATAATGATTCTCTAAACCAGCATTTCTAAAACTGGGGTAAGTTTACCCCTGGGGGCAAATTTCCTCGTTTTGGAGGGTAAATGAGCTATCAATCAAAATATCCACATCAGTTGACGGGACAGAAAAATTGTGCCAGCTGAAGGTATTGTAGATATCATTTCACCGCTTGACGGAGATAACTGGAGATGATCTCAATCAAATCTTAAAGGATGACATCATCAGCTATCTTTAAACTTTGCAGGAGGAGTTTGAACGATATTTTCCCGAGATCAATAGCCTACTGGCAGTATTTTGATGAAAGTACCGAGAAATCCTTCTGTATGGAGTGAAAGATGTTCCTGAAGTAATCCAAGAAGAATTTATGAAATTAACAAACGATTCTTTTGCAAAAGATGAGTTTCACTCTTGCAACCTAGAAAAGTTTTGTCTATGTTAAAATATAGCATTGCTATCCAAGGATAGGTATTCAAGCTCTGAATGTTACGGTCACGTTTTCTTCAACTTACCTATGCGAATGCGGCTTCTCTGCATTGCTTAGCCTACTATCAAATCCAAAGCACGAAACCAACTTCATATTGAATCCGATATTTGTTGTGCATTCAGATAATATGACAGCACAAGCAGTTGTTGTGCATTATCTCCTACTTTACCAGACATTGAACAACTCGTTGCCAAAAAGCAAGGGCAGCCGTCGCATTGAATATAACTGATGGAACTTGTTACTTTCCTTTTTTAATAAATGATTACCGGTAGGCTACCATTTTATCTATTGGGGGTAAATCTGATATTCATCTTTGTTAAAAGGGTAAAACATACAAAAAAGATTAAGAACCACTGCTCTAAACATTCCATACTTCTCAAAATGCTTACTCAGCATTCAATAGAATTCAAAGGTGCGAAAACATGGAACGAATTTCCTTCTTCAATTAGAAAGACTGATACAAAGCCACTTTTTGTTTACAAACTAAAACAACATTTAGGCAAAACGGTTACGCAATAGAAAGACAACGTAGAAAGGCTATTTTGCATTCTTGTGAAGATTTCAGTTGAAATCCGAAATAATTTACAAAAGATTAGGCCTACCTAACAATAATGTCTACTGCTTGTGCTGTACTTTTATGTTTGTAGATATTAACAGCAAACGCAACACTCCATAACCAACACGACACCAAAGGGGATGAGAGCTTCATCAACACCATCAGGACATCATCATATTATCTACCAGTTCATCTATTCCATCACCCACCCACCAGGACAAGAAACAATAACTTAAACGGGATCTCAAACCTCAATCGTCGTAGGCTACTGTGTGATGTGCAGTCTGACCATAGAAAGAGCTCAACATCTGCTCTCCTGGGCCACATCGAAACGGGCTTTTGCCTGAGGATGGGTTTCTTTTATGTCCGGTTTTCTTTCTCCATTCTATTATTATTATGATCAAAATGTTGCTCAGTGCTCATCCACATCAATATTGGAACTGTGTACATGTGTGCTTCTCTTTGTTTTTGTTTTATTTTTTGCTGTTTGTTTTTTGGGTTTTGTGGCCGTGCTAACTACAGATATATAGCCTACTACATGATTTTCTATTCAGGCACGTTTTAAATCTTTCCAGGTTTTGCCACCTTTTCCCATTCATTAACGTGCTGGTAGGTCTATATCGATTATAAGTATCTTTTCGTCCCGGACGCGTTAATGACAAAAAATAAAATGATTGATATTCATATTACGACCAAAATGTTCCCATCTATTAACTTCAGGTTTCCTATTTTGTAGCCTACCAACCTTTAAGTATAAACAATTTTTTATTTCAAAGTTTTAAAAGTCCACATTTTCAACTGCTCAAAATTTGTATTTTTTGTCCTGAAAACACCAGGAATGGCATTTTAGAGCATATAAAAGTGAAAAAATTTCTGGGGGGGCATGCCCCCAGACACCCCTAGAAAGCTCGCGCCTTTGGCGCTCGACCGTTCGTGTCACGTTACGATGTCATATTTAGCATCAACATTTGCAGCACCCCCATCACCAAAAGTCACGAGCCGCCACTGGTCAGTCATCTGAATTGGACCGATGCGTTCTGCAGATCACATAAGGTGCACAGCTCTTAACTTGGTCACTAATTTCCATACCGTACCAAAATATATTTCATAAGTATAAAAGCCTTCTAGCTTTGTTTCACTGCACATTTCGCTTGTTAGTCAGATATGGTTAGTTGGTTAGGCTACTGATATAGAGACCAAAGACATAGCAAAAAGTTTCCAAAACAATCAGTAGAAAGTTTGCATTCACGTGATGATCCAATTCCCAACTTATCTGCAATTTAGGCTAGAGCTTTTTACAGAACACAGTAAGAAACAATGAATGATTGAAACATTTTAAGATCTATATTTTCTGATTTTTGTTCAGGTCAGGTCATTAATAGATCTGCTACAGGTAAAATGTAATCCTGTACCACCTGTTGGATAGCCCTGCTGCTTAATCAAGTTGCAGGCACTCACCAACCCGCACTGAACCAGCGTGGTGAGTAAAGGTTCAAACCCACAATGAAAAATGAACACACATTCAAAAAGGCCCTTAGTCCCCGGCAGCCGAAAGGCAGAGGGTGCAAAGAATCTCCGGGTTCCCAAAATCTACATCTCTACGTATAATGTAAGAAGCTTGAAAGATGAAGACAGGCTTTTAGAATTACACACGAGCTAAATGAAACAAGGATGAAGTGGCAAATAATTGGTCTAGCAGAAACAAGAAGACAAGGAGAGCATCTGGTACAGATTGGAGGAGGACACGTGCTCTACACCAGAGGGGGAGATACTTCAACAAAAGGAGTCGGTTTTTTAATCCATCAAAGCATAAAACACAAAATTACAGAAATACAAGGAATTAGTGATAGAGTGGCTTCCCTCACAATGAAAATTAACAATAAATACTCTATGCAAATAATACAGATATATGCACCAACCACAAGCCATGAAGATGAAGAAATAGAGGATTTGTATGAAGAAATAAATGAAGAAATGGAAAAGAATAAAAGTCACTACAAAGTTATCATGGGAGACTTTAATGCAAAAATAGGAAAACACCAACAGAGTGACGGAAATACCACTGGAGCATATGGCATTGGAAAGAGAAATGCACGGGGAGATAGGATGATCCAGTTTGCAGCATCAGAGAAACTGATCATCACAAATTCTCTTTTTCAAAAGTCAAATGGAAGAAAATGGACTTGGAAAAGTCCAAATGGAAAGGTGAAAAATGAAATTGATTATATTTTAACAAACAAACGAGAAATTGTCCTTAACACTGAAGTCATTCAAAGGGTTAGCATCGGAAGTGATCACAGGATGGTTCGCAGCACTATACGATTAAATGTAAAACAAGAAAGAACTAGAATGATGAGAATATCAAACCCAAAGATTGACACCGAGAGACTGATTCAAAAGGCAGATGAATTCCAAATAGAGTTGCAAAACCGTTTTGAAATACTTGAAAGCGACGTCAAAGATTTAGATGAAAAGACAAAACAATTGAACAATATTATTCAAAAAAGCGCAAAGAAAGTTGGTGGAATAGTCACGAGGCAAAGAGAAGAGAAACTGAAACCAGAGACTAAAAAGATGCTGAAGAAACGTAGAGAAATGATGAGAGAAACATCAAAAGGCAATAGTGAATATCGAGAGTTATGCAAGAACATACGAAAAAGTATTAGACAAGATCTAAGAAAATTCAACACCCTACAGGTGAAAAATGCAATTGAGACAGGCAAGGGATTGAAAAAATGCAATACTGAAAAAGATGGAAACAGAGCATTGATTCCGGCACTGAAGAATGAAGATGGCTCAGAAACAGCAAACAGAGAAAAGATAATTGAAAGATGTGCTGATTTCTATCAAACATTATACAATGATCAAACACAAAACATTGTCACTAAAAATCCAGTCGAACAAATTCCTCCAATTCTGAAAAGCGAAGTTGAAAAAGCAGTCAAACAGATGAAAAATGGAAAAGCACCCGGAGAAGACCACATAGTAATAGAGATGGTAAAAGCAGGAGGGGATATTCTACTCAAAAAGTTTTGTGACTTATTTAACAACGTGATCGAAACCGAAAAAGTGCCAGAACAATGGAAGAATGCTATAATTACTCTTCTCTTTAAAAAAGGAAACAAGAAAGACCTTGCAAACTATTGCCCCATTAGCCTACTTTCTCATATTTACAAACTATTTATGAAAATCATCAAGAACAGAATAAGCAGCAGTCTAAATGAAAACCAACCCCCTGAACAAGCAGCTTACAGACAAGGATTCTCTTGCATTGATCACCTGCATGCAGTTGGGCAGATCTTAGAGAAGATGAATGAATACCAACTACCCATATTTATGGCATTTGTTGATTATGAGAAGGCATTTGATTCCATCAAGCACTCCTCTGTTTTTAATGCAATTCAAATTCATGGTATATCAGATAAAATAGTAATAATTATCAAAAATACATACACAAATGGCACTGCACAAATCAGAACCGAGAAATTAAGTGATAAAATAAAGATTCAGAAAGGGGTGCGCCAAGGTGACACTCTTTCACCTGTTATGTTTACAGCTGCAGTTGAAGAGATATTCAAGAGGCTGAAATCTGAGACTGGACTTGTCATTAATGGACAACTGCTGATCAATCTCAGATTTGCAGATGACATCATCCTTTTTGCACAGTCAGAATGTACTCTGCAACAATTGCTTGAGGAACTGAATCGAGAAGGGAAACGAGATGGAATGAAGATGAACAAGAAAAAGACAAAAATAATGTGTAACGAGATAGCAGGGAAACAACCAAGGACGGGTATTTTGATAGATGGAGAAAAGATAGAGGAGGTTGATCAATACAAATATCTAGGGAAAATGATAACGCCAGGAAACGACATGGAAACTGAGATCACCCAAAGGATAACATCAGGCTGGAGAAGATTTGGTCAATATAACACTCTTTTAAAGAGCAAGAATATTCCAATTAGCTTAAAACGAAAAATCATGGACACAGTAATATTGCCAACATTAACATACGGAGCAGAAACATGGTCACTCACAAAACAACAAACAAGAAAACTGGCAGCAGCACAAAAGAACATGGAAAGAATAATATTGAACATAAATAGAAAAGACAAGATCAGAAATGAAGTTATCAGAAACAAAACTTGTATCAAAGATGTCATAGAAACAGCAACAAACCTAAAGTGGCACTTTTATTGCTACCCTTGCGCAATCCACCAGGATACGCCACTGCGTATCAAGTGGCGATGGCTTAAATCAAACACTTTGTTGTTCTCTTCAATTCATCAAATATTTGGTCCCCCCCAAATTTTTTTTCTGGCTACGCCACTGCTATACAAGTTCAATTTTTCTGAAATGGCTCAGTACTCTAAACAGTTTACTGATTGTTAGGTTAAGCACCTGGCTGCCTTCAAATAGGCATAAGGCAATAATACATCAAGAAAAATCATTTTTCCCTTCGGATGTATGATATAATTACAATGATTGTGAAGAAAGGCGTTCTTCCCGGCTATCAGCACAAGGCTGATTACTCACTAGCACAGCGAGCTGCAGTGACGCTTCGCTAACCAGAACGGTGTAGCTTCCACGCCAGCCATTGAGACCTCCAATTAAACGTTTAAGTTATTTTGGCAGCCGATTGTAGCATCGAATAGACAGCGATAGACACGTGTTTCGCCCATGAGGCTGGGCTCATCAGTATCGCACCGTATTGTGTTAAACTGTTTTATTTGCATCAACAGCGCACGGGTACAAATAATTGACACGACGAGAGAGCACAAACAAACATAGCCAGGTCGAAGACTTTAAGAAACCTTGCCACTTGAGCAATCGACCGCCGCTTTACCAGTCAGTTTAACTCTTATCTTTGTGGAAAGAATTACAATGATTGGTGGTGATGATGTGGTGTGATTTTTGGCTGGAAGATAGAACAAGAGGAAAGCTAAAAATATCTCCTTGCAATTATTTTGTCATTGTTCTCTTGAAAACTGAAAACAAATATTTTTCAGGAGAAAAAGGAACGAAAGGGAACAAAGGACAGTCTGATGACAGCAGAAAAACCATTGACCAACTTCAAGAAAGAATTTCACAACTAGAAAACAGTCTTCATGAAACACAACGTAACTGATTATTTCATTAAAAAGATACACTTTTTTTTTTTAATTTTGATGAATTGGTTTTGATGAATCTTCAAAAACCTTTTTACACTATTCAGACGTTGTTCACAAATAAGTGACTCGATTTAAATTCAGATTCAATTTTCTAACTTCTGAACTTTTGTTTTGTTAAAAAATGTAAATCTACTCAGCAGTAAAGTTGATGGGGAGTAGTCTAGGAGGTACTTTCGGACCAGGGCCAAAAATAATTTTAGGGCCAGTAACCTTTCCAAGGGGCCCGGAAAACCACCACATATTCTTTGAATACCCTTCGTTATTTGTAGAAGTGTCTTGAGTTGATCTCATTGGCCAAAAATTTCCCCTCAACGGCCATGATAACCCTAATCGTTATTTTATAATAGTAATGGAAAATTATATTGCCTTCTCACACATATTGAGAAGTACATCTCATTAGCCAAAACATTTCATTTTTTTAGTTTCAGATTCATTCTTTCATTTTTGGCAATCATAGCAAAAATAACTTGCAATAATATAGCATCAGGTGTCCAGAACAAGCAGAAGCTCCTAAACGCAAATGATAAGACGTGCTCGAGACCGAAATAAATTGTTAAATAAGCCTACAAAAATTTGACACGGTTGCAACAGCTTTTTTCACACTGGATTTTAGATTTTGAAAGTGGATAACCTAATATTTAGCAATTCAATGCAGCATAGCTTAATTATAGGCTGCAGTAAAGTAGCTTAAGTATTTTTGGCTGAGCTTTGAAGCGTAGCCTACCTATTGCAATGCCCGTCTTCCTTTTGCCACTTTCTCCTTTTTGCACTCCAACCACCTCAAAGTAAGATATTTAACTTCAACTGCTATACTCTGTTTAAGGTATACTTAGACCGGATGTGGGAAAAATCTTGACCAACAATAGCAATTGCGACGATCTGTACCAAGAAGGTGCCACTCTAAATGGGTTCTACAGCATCGCTATTGGTGGGAATATACTGGAAGTGTACTGCGAATTTCAAAGAAATGGTCACAATTGGATGGTTAGTAGACCTAAATCATGTAGCAGTTGAGATGGAGACTCGATAAAAACATTATTGTTAATTTCAGTCTTGCATTGTTAAGATCCAACCCTCAATACGAGAAAGGCACAAAATGATGATAATATGAATGTTAAAATAATTTTGATTTATTGTTTAGCCTACCACGTTGAAAAAACTTTCAACGCAGTAACGGTAGAACGATATAATGACTAAGTGATTATTGTAGACTTTATTCGGTTTCAATCTAATAACTAGGGCCGCAAAAGTCAATACAGTCAACAATTTTTAAGGACCTCGTCTGTCCACGAATCAAAGAATAAAGTTGTTTTCAGCACCTAGGGGACTGTTTCTAAAACGTTTATAGATCAAAATAAAGTCAAAATTGACAATAAAGTCAAAATTTTCAATAAAGTCAAAATTTGTCAAATTATGGCTTTTGACAAACTTTTTGAGTTTCTTGGGAGTAAATTTTGTCAAAATACTTATAGAAGCATTGTAAATCAGGAACTGCGACAAAATTAAACCATATTAACCCATAAAAGCAGGAAATATGTCACAATGCCCACTTGGATCAGCAGTAACTTGTAGGCCTACAGTATCGCAAATTGTCCACTGTTTATTCATTGTTACGTATTTAAATAATTCTTATAAAACACTTCCTCTTCACAAACGTGATCTTTTCGAAAATAAACAGTTTGGATTTTAGGACTAGCTTAGGCCAGAGGTCACCAAACTACAACCCGCGGGCGGAACCGGCCCGCAAACTGATTTCATCCGGCCGCCACGTATTACTGCGGAAATAACAGCTGCACTACAACTGCTAAGGAAAAAAGTGAAAATGTTTTTTGTTAAAATTGTTCGTTCTTATAGTTCGTTGCTGTATGTTGAATTTGTACATTTTTCCACCATGCAGCCTACATATTGGTGTTCTGTTTTTATCACTTGGCCACCACAAATGGGGACAGCCTAAGCCAACTTTGGTAAAATGTAATATTTTTTCAAGAGCACTATGCCCTGTAGTGTATCACAGCAGGGGATAAATTTTCCAGCAACCTTTCGATTTTCATCACAACTTTGCTATTCCACCGCTGACTTTGTTATTTATTGTGTTCAATTCAAGTCAATGGATATTCTAAATAGTATATCTTTTCGCAAGTTGCATCCGCCCGCAGTTGTTAATCTCGCAGCAATCCGGTCCTCAGAGAAAAAAAGTTTGGTGACCCCTGCCTTAGGCTACTGACATTCTGTAATACAAAAATGCCTAAGCAAGCTAAATCGTCTTCAGCAAAAGTTAACAGATTTGTCGAGATTTTTCTGGTGAATTTAATGCAATTCCCAGGGATGATTTAAGGTGCAATTTTTGCGAGTTTATAGTGAAGTGCGATAAAAAGTATTTTGTTGAAAGCCACAGGAAAAGTAAACGCATCGCAATCAAGGCCCTTTTCTTGAACACGTTTGGGTCTGAAATCGACAAAATATTACGTTTGGGTAACTGGTATCAATTCAAAGAATTACTGTGGCCTCTACAAATAAGCAATTTCGTTAGGTCAAAATAAAGTCAAAAAAAAAGTTTTTTAGATCAAAATAAAAATGTCCCTACTAATAACATGTTCTTTATGTTTGCAGGTTTAAAATTGCTCGCTTACCTACAAAATATTGGGTTGTTGTAGCGTCGAATTCAAAACCGATTTTTAGAATATTGTTTTCACACATATCAGAGCACTTGTTTTAAACTTCCATACATCACACTACCACAACTCTCACCACTTCACCAGGGAACCACATTCGGTGGTCCGCATATACGACATAAAATGAAGTAGCCTAACAATTCATTGTGCTTTTGTCACGAGACCATGTTACGTTTAACATTTAGAATGTTAGTTTGTCAGCATATTGCCGATATTGATGTGTTGCTTTTTTTATTGTATTACTTCCGCAACGCCAGATGAGTTTCAAACTTGTGTAGCAAAGATACAAAACCCATGTAGCCTATCACTAGAGGGTTTAAACTTTGGAACATCATACAAATCTTACTTTACAAATGTAGATATAAGCAACCTGTTTTAGCCTAATCTACATTTGTGAAGTAAACAACGATCATGCTAAGAAAAGCGAAACTCAGTCTATTGCATACAAATCTTAATTTAACACACATAAGATAAAAGTAGAATCGAACTATTTGACTTTCATATAGCCTACTGTGTCCATTTGGAATCTAAATGCATACGGTAACAAATCAAAGCATATGATACTTCTGGAACTAAACAGCATAGGCGTAATAGGCACCAGACAACATATTTCTGCATTGCACTTTGCACAACACTGCAAAATAACAAACTGGAAGCGTGCGGCTGATCCACAAGATAACGCAATTTTTGTTTGGCTAATTTTTTCAATGATCTGAGGGGGATCTGAGGAAAGTCCTTAGGCTATCTATTCCACCAGTCCTATTGCCTACAAGTCTTTTACAGCCGATAAACATGAAGGTCGGTAATAAAATCAAAGTAGGCTACTGTATAGAAAATATTAGGGATTATCTCAACTAGCTACATTAAATGAAAGCTATCCCTTAAATTAATTAGTTTTCAAGGGGCAACTTTCAGAGTCTTTAAACTTAAATTTTCGCTAACCAGACGGCAACTGTCGCTTATCATTGTGTCCAATGATGTAAGGTGAATTCACACTCTGACCATACATACAGTAAAACTGAGTATGAAAGGGTAAGTGTAGTAGTATACAACAATTTTGACATTGATATCCACTGCAAAGAAGTAAAGTTTCCACAGAATGTTATTACGAGATAATTGACACTGTGTATCTATTTTTTGTTTGCTTGTTTAAATGTGCTATTGTTATGACGCTACGATCTCGTGTGACGTCAAAATATGTTGAATAATGATGATGATGAGAGCCATCCAATTGATCCCAAAGACTTGCATTAGGCCTAGTTAGATTAATTGAGCGAAAAATCAAATAACAACATTGAAGATTCCGTAATGTTTAATTTTTCTTATACATTTTTCAAAAACGGTTTTCCGGAGAAGTTGACTTCTTCTTAAATTGAAAGCACTATGAGGAAGGATTTGGACAAAAAAGCGGAGAGTTTTGGCTTGGTAAGACAATATTCACAGAACAATTAGTTTAGGTATATAACCTACCTACATACGATCGATATAATTGAATATACTTTCAGTGTTTTATTTAATTATTTTATATTATAACTGCTGTCTCTAGAGTTTGGTGAAGAGTCAAATTTGTTAAATGAGTAAAACTATATCAGCCTACCAGTGGCGAACACTGAAATTTTATGTTCATAATAATATCAGTTTTATTACTATACTTATTGTACCATATTTCCATATGTGTTATTTAATTAGTATCCTTTTAAAAGAAATTAATTTAAGTTATTATCCCGCCGTTAACTCAGTTGGATAAGGGCTCGATTGTTTGAATAAAGAAAAGCTTCTACAAATAGAGACAAAAGGATTGGATATACAGATTTTTATATCCGTGCAGACTGCAGATATATTCAAAAACTACGCAGTTGTGCAAAGCACAGTCTGCTATAAATGATAACGTATTTTATAGTTTGAACTGTGTTTAGGACTCAAACATCTATATGCAATTTTAAGTACCAGACAACATATGTTGAGAGTTGACATCGAAGATTGGGAAGGAAATGCTGCTTATGCTGAATACAGGTTTAAATAGAGTCGTTTTAATTAATTTTGAAAAAGCTTTTATTACTTTTTGCATTCTTTGTTTCGGGTAATAAAATAAAGCTTTCTAATAGGGCCATTTCTTTAACATTTTTAAATCTTTTATTTAAAATCATTAAGTAGTTACATGTGCTGTGCAAAAGTTGCTATGAGAGATAAGTTAATCATACAACACACAAAGCAATCTCTTTTTAAAGCCGGTTTACGGTCGGTTTAAAATCACACTGGAGGGAAAAAAGATTCCACTTCCTATTGGTGCATGGTTGAGCAAAAAAGCCGATACTCGTATGGATACAGTTGAGACACATCAACCCTTGTCATGGTTGGAAGTGTGTCGGAGACTGGAATAATTGCACAGAGACTGGTTATATTTAGTTTTTCTGCTTTCCACAAGCTTTCTTGTTTGTCAACTTCAATGCATAAGAATCTGAGTCTCCTACAAGTCAGAAGTTGTAAACTGAGCAAGTGACAACTGAGTTAACAACGTCTGGGCAAATGGCTAAAGTTGGTGAATGATGAAACTGAGAAAGTGACAACTGATCAAGCCGAAAGTTGGTATGTCACAAGTCAGCGACATGAGTTTGACAAGCGATGACTAAGCAAGTCTGACGTGAGCACATAAATCTCATTTGCTGACTTGATAGGCCTATTAGCTGAAATGTACTTGCTGAGTTGAAGCACTTGCTGAGTGGTCCGACGGCCTAAAAATCTCATCCTCATTTGGAAAAACATAGTCATAATTGAGGCAAGTGGTTTGGCATCAGTACTCGTCGACCAAAAGATAGAATGATGAATTTTTCCGACTGTTTTTCATAGGCAGGGCCGTTGACAGGACTTCTGGGGTCGGGTACCAATTTATTTTTGGGCCCCCTTTATCGACAATGTTATGAATATAAAGGTTGTGTACAAACTTTTATTGATGTCGTTTAAGCATGGTCATTTAACAAATCTTGCGCAATCTTAAAATTTCTTGAACCGCAAAACTTACTAGTATCTCTATCTAGCGGTTGTTTTTTTCAAACTTTTATTTGTCACTTGGCGCTAGAGTAGGCTATTACTTCCCGATTCCATTGATGTTTCGCTGGTCATTCTAAGCTCATAAAAGAGAATTTACAGCAAAGTTAGTGCAGAAAGTCAGAAAATATTCAATTTGATTTGGGAAAGGGTGTTTGGGCCTAGGTCAAACATTTGCTGATTGCTGCAATCTAAAAAGCGGTTTTGGTCTAATTTTTAGTGTAGAAATAGGGATAGCAATCTTCTTACCTGTGCCATTTCAGTTTTTAAGTTTGAACAAATATTAGTTTGTTTATTTTGAAATTCGTGTTTCGGGTAATATTCGTGGTTAGGGAAATTACTATAGACTACTAAATTCTTATTTTAATGTTAGCTGGCTGAAGTGGCTATTTTACCACCAGAAAGCTGAAGTGGGCGCGGTACCCAGAAGGGGGCCCGATACTTTACCATCTGACAGCTGAAATGGCTGTTTTAACCTCTGATGGCAATTCCTTTAGATCTGATTATATTAAGACCTTGATAATGTTTGAAGTCGCGGGAATTTTTTAAATCCGGGCCCCTTAAATGTTCCGGGCCCGGATCGAAAAGTACCACCTAGACACCCCTGTCAACGCCCCTGTTCATAGGTTAAATTCTTGCAAAAATATAGAGGTTTTTGCAATGAAGTGGGAACTGAAACAAGTAGTCGGACGTCATTGCTGTCAGTGTGCATGTATTGCCCTCAAATGGCGTACGGTACACTGTTGAAAAGTATATGGGCCTACGTTAACGCTCCTGCATATAATGAATCAGCTCTTTTTTCCCAACTGGAGCTTTTTAGGCGTTTTTGTAAAGCAGCGTAAGATGCTATTTTTTTCTCAATGGCACAAAATAATGGAGGTCCATGAGCAACTACTGTACTTTGAAGATCGTGAGCGATCTGTTTAACTTTACACCAAGATACTTTGGCTATGGGAAGTAAGGCACGAGTTTTTCCTTGCAAATTCAAGTCATTAAATCGAAAAGTAATAAATAACTTAGTCTACTCTTCATAATCGCCCCCTTTTATCTAAATTGAACATTTATTGTTACAGCTCATTTTCGATTGGAGACAAGTCTACAAATTATCGTTTAAACTTGGATGGCTTCAGTGGAAATGCAGGTTGGTATCAACAAGCACGATCAGTTGATTTTAGTTTGAAATACAATAATCAACTATATCCTAAATAGGTGAGTCTAAGTTTTTTTTGGGTATTGATATCGTAGATTTGATTTTTGAATCCTTACCCTTGGACTGACAAAGCCTTAATAAGTTATTCCTAGTAGTTTCGTATACTTGTAGAGGCTTTTGACGCAGGGCCGGTTACCGAAATTGACAGAGTGAAGTTTTGCGATTGTTGAAGTTTTGTTGTCGAGAAATCCCAGTCATTGCTTGGCACAACTTTTCTCGAAATAAATCACATCTTCTAATTGGCAGTAAAATTACGTTTCGCTGGAGTCTGAACTCAAAAATTAAATCAATTCTCATTGGCTTATTAAATTACTCTTTGAAACCATCTTCTCATAACTTCAAGACAACATTCCACTTTCATTTTACTCAGTGCCGGTTTTTGGGGTGTGCAAACCGTGCGATTGCACAGGGCCCACAAATTAAGGGGCCCGCAATTTACTCAGAAAATGCAGTATTTTTGTAATTTTCAATCGAAAAAATTCAATTCAATTCACAAGCAAGTACTGGTATCCTTGAAGTCAGTTGCGGTTTTAGGGTCCTTTATCCTTTTGGCATTTGCTATTACTAATATTTTTTCTTTTGCTTATCTTTATCCTAGGTCCTTTATCCTTTTGCTATGCCACCGGACCAGGGACCGGACAGCACCATTTTACAGTAATATTCATACTCAAATTTTTGTTATACTCTCAGAATGCACCAAATTCAAAGTAATTTTTCAAAATTTTTTGTGGGAGACCCCCAGACCTCCTGCCGTCAGGCTTCGCCTGCCTCTCCTTTCAAAATACCTAGCTACGCTACTGAATTGGATCATTGTCATTGGGACCCGCAAAGCATATTCCGCACAGGGCCCGAAATACCCTAAGACCGGCACTGATTTTAACTACGCTGAAGAGATCGGAAGATCGAAACACTGGCCACTGTCCGTAATTACTTTTAATAATGTCTTTTTAGACATTATTTTTAAACAAATAAAAAAGAGTCAAAAGTCATGTAAATTTTACTTTGTGTGGAGCTACATGTATTTAAGAGGTTACTGTTATTTCTTTATTCATTTGTTGATTTATGCATATCAGTTTGTATCCTCTGTGGATCCTTCTCTTGTATCATCGCCAATCCTATAGATGTTTGCTGGCACACCCTTCATTTTCTTTGAAAAACATAAAAGTCTGGTATAATAACAAGAATGACAAAAGTCAAAAATGTTGCATCAACTACTCATCCAACTTTTGAAAAAACTTTGCTGCATGGAGACGTGAGTTTACTAATGGCGTGACTGCGAGCGCTTATTCGATGAAAAGTTTCCAATTTCTTTATTCATTGGTTGATGTTGATTAATTACATGCAATGTTTTCCTATGCCTATGTCGTGCCTTTTCAAGTTCTACAGTAAAATGTGATGTCAATCTCTTTCGATTTGCTATGCTTTAGGAAACGCCTTGGGGCCCCACAACAACCGACAGTTTTCCACGAAGGATCGCGACAACGACATATATTCAGAAGATTGTGCCAGCAAATATTTTGGTGGTTGGTGGTATGGACGCTGTCATGACGTCAATTTAAACGGCAAGTACCTCACAGGCGGGCAAGCATCTGCTACAGGAATGGTTTGGCAATTGTGGAAAGGGAATCAATATTCGATGAGGAGAAGTCAAATGAAAATACGTCCAAGGATTACAGAATAAGCAAAGAGGAAAGGAACAGTTCATCCACATGACCGAAATTCTTTGTTTAACGACATTAATTTTGAGACATTGCTTTTAAAGAGGGTGTAACCCTTTTCTATTTCTTACATTTGAAGCGTCGCAGGTCACGTTGTTAAATCCAGGCGCAACAGCCAATGAGTTGTGTGTTTATGGAACGTTGCTAGGTCAATATATCTATCCTGCGCTCGGTATATAGGTTATTGGTAGATAATGTGGTATGCAGTTTGAAAACTTGAACCACATGCACAAGATGGTAAGTTGGCGAGGCCTCATTGAAACATGTTATTATTGAAACGGCCCACCCCAGTTCGCAAGCGATCGATCATTAGCACCCTCGAAAAAAGTAACAGTACATACGTATTTGATTTATCAAGAGAAATAAATGTATTAGTGTGGCAAAGTATTTTGACTGACTGAAACAAGACTGTGTATTTACTGATATATATTTTATGCTGTGAGGCTGGCAGTAACTTTTGTTCTACTGCAGTTTGAGCTTGCTGGGCTGGTAGAAAGTGCTACGAAACGCACGCATGTAAGTTTTAAAAGTATCTGACTGCGACTAGCGACATTTCTCTGAAGCTAAAGTTACGTTTAGTCATTAAATTTTTTGCAAAAGTTTGCTTCAAATAAGCATGAAGCCGATTTGTCTTTGGCGCTTTTCCACCTACACTAGTCTGTGAGCTTATCCTAGATCAGAGGGTTAGTCGATAGCGTAAGTTTGATATTGCTGAATTGTAAAAGCGAGAGAAATAAATCGATAATAATTGTTCACAGCACTGTTTACGTATTAAAATCTTAGATTACTTACAAGGTTGTAAATCGCCCGTGATAGAGTCTTTACTCGTGTTAGACAATTGCAGACCTGTTGACTTAATATTACCTTACCCCAATTTGTTCTTGATGAGAAACAAATGAAGCAGAATCTACAGTAAAATGATGGAAAAATACTTCAAACTACCCATTCCACGCAAAAACTTGTTCATTTTTAAGTTAAAACAGTTTTATTTTAGTAGTAAAAATGGACCCCTCAAAAGCGAAAAAACGAAAAACTACTCGTTTTTCCTTTACAATGTTATGCTAGGGGGTACAGTTGCCGGACTCCCCCCCCTCTCGAAGCTCCTGTTGTAAAAAACATTTAAATGTCAAGTGAAAATGGAGAGATGGGGAAACCATTTTCCATAGAAAGCTGGAAATGTTTTTTTTTTTTTTTTTTTTTATTAAAAAAGCGAAATTATTACACTGGATTGATTTGGGAGGATACGCACGTTCATGTCCCGTATAGCGTAGGATCACTCTTATCTTAATCTGCCAAAGGTTTGCTAAAAACAAATAAGCGTTTTAGGTTTGATACCGTACTATAAAGTTACCTCAAAAGTATATTAAACAACTTTGTTTGGTTGACATTTGAGGCAGTTTAGGGCTGACCTTTCCAGGCTATCCACGCTGTGTTAGCACTTGTGACGTTTGAGGCTTAAATTTACTATAACTTTGATAAACGAATTGCTTGATATCTAAAAAAATACTTTCAATATAATGCAGTCCTGTATATACCAGTAAGGAAAGATTTGTAGCATTTCATGTCAGTTCTAAGGTCGGTTTCTTCTTGCCGTTGTGTTGCAAATATTACATATTACAAACATACATCATGCAAAGGTGTAATGGATTAAGATAAAGAAATAATAGAAAGTGCTCTGCTAAACTGACAAGCCAAATTTACCGTCGAGCGTTCGCCATGCAAGTGCAATTTCATCACTACATCATTCTTATTGAAGCAAAAAAAAATTTAAATTTATACACACAGCGTTTGGAAAATAAAAGAATTCTTGCTTGTACGGAAATCATTCTAGTCAATAGTTCTATAAAGTTAAGAACATTTATTTATTAATGCGATAGTTTGTACTCTTCTCCGCGCTGACGCAGTTTTTTTTTTTTTTGTATTTTGGACACAACATTGCATTGGCTGACTTAAGATTAGACATTTCTTTAATTGAGGTCATCATTGCGTTTCTTTAAACCGGAAATCATCAATATTTGTTAGTACAACCAGTAACACGTTAGTACAACACGTACAACCAGTGGCATGTGGTGACCAGTGGCGGCTCGTCCCAATAGGCTGAATGGATGCAGTCTACTCTCGTAAAATTGGTGAATGTAAATGCAATGTAAAACAATTTGCAGCCTATCCGTTTAAAATAACCACGAACCGGAACTGGTGGTGACAATTTTTGGGTGTTCACACTTTTTAAAAAGTTTCAAACACATGCTTCATTTGCGTAGTGACTCTTTATATTGTAGCATATTAGTTTATTTTGATATGATCTGAACAGCAATTGAGCAAACTGCAAACAAAGTGAGTGTTTAAGCCTGCTGAAATAAAGTGCACACCTAAATTTTCGTATTCCACTGCATATACAGTTCAACAGTTACTTCCGTCACAGCATTCATCACTTCGGGTGGCATGCTAGATATGTTTACATCATGCTATTCGTTATACATTATATGCAGATGACAATAAAAACGCCTTCAGAAACTTTCAACTCAAGAATCTTATGACAAAACTGCACTTTTTTGTATTGCACACGGCCTCAATACGCTACGTAGTTTCCACATTTAAAACCTTTATAAGAAGACACACATAAAATTAATAGTTAGTTCATGTGTTACAGAAAACAACAAGAACAGAAGAGAAAGAGTAGCCTATAGAAGAGAATCATGAAATTGCTTTTGGTATCAGTTTTATTGATTTGTTTTTTACAATTGACAAAGTCACAAGAATGTCGTCAAGTGACCGTTTGTGATCAAGATCAAGCAACATCACAAAAAGGCGACAAAGGAGAGGTTGGAGCTCCCGGGAAGGCGGGACCTGTTGGAATGAAGGGAGCAAAGGGAGAAGTTGGAGGAATTGGCGAGAAAGGAATCCAAGGAGAATCTTGTGCTCTGGGATCGTTTGAATCAGAAATGCGACGAAAACTCTCAAGTAAGTGTAAAATCTAAGTACATAAAAATACATTTCATAAGTTTGCAACTGTGTCTTGGCAAAACAGTTTCTATGACGCTGGAACTTGTCTCTCATACCTTAAGCTACGTCTACTCTACGTAAAGTTTTAAATAAGAAGCATGAACCCGGATTGTTTGTCAATTGTTTGTCAAAACTGAACTGTTTGTCAAAGTTTGTGAACTAAGAAGCCTCACTTCAAGAAAATGAATGCATGTTATTGTAAAAAAAATTGTATCAACAAGTTGCTTGCATTTATGGCAACATAAGTCTAGAGTAGGGGCGTAGTAGTGGAATACGTCCTTTCAAATTCAACAATCAATAAGGAAGTCTGTTACATGGGTCGTTATAAACGTATTTTGTCCTACCTTATCTTTGTAATTGTATTGTTAGACTTGGAAACCGTTCTCACTCCAGCATCTTGCCTGACGTCATCAGTGTATGGAAGGCAAACTTTGCGTTCGGGCGAAGAAGCATTCTGTGACAACGGCTGGACGGTAAAAAGCAATTTTAGTTAGTTGGCTACAAATTAATTTACGTTTGAACTAACTATTTTGTCTTTTATTCTTTGCATAGTATTACCACCAAGCTAAGCAAAAAAAATGGAACTTCGAAAAATAACGTTGAATTACTGTAGAATGGTAATCAAACAAGTTTGCTAGCTAGCCATAATTTGCAGATTTAGCCTACTATTATTATTGAATGTTGCAAGCTTCTAAAATTGGTTAAACTCATTCTTATACTGTTTTCGGCTGCATAGCAAACATACATCATTTGTCGTCTGTTTAGCCTAGTGGTGAGAGCCCTGGTAGCCTACACTCCCTACAGCACTCGAAAGAGCCTGAAAGTGGACATCAAGACTGGCTTCCTGGCCTAACCGTCCACTTAAACTAAATCTTCAGCCTCCAGGCGAAACCCTAGATGCGACAAAAAATCATTATGCTGTGCATACAAGTTTGAAATCGATGATAAGTCACCGAACTCGAACTTACAAAATAGGAAAATTGAACAACTAGGAATTGCAAATTTATCACAAAGCTACGTGTAATAAGTTATCGACTTACACCAGCGCAGCCAGAAAGCTGATGTTTCATTGTAGATATTTTTATACAATCTGATTTTGATTAATGTTTGACTTGACAGATGTTTCAACGAAATTTTGACGACGTTGGAGATTTTACTGGTGGTTGGCAAGAATATAAATCGGGATTTGGTAATCTGGATGAAAATTTTTGGTTAGGTAAATTGTAGCCTTATGTAGGCTTGGCTTCTAAATGCAAATTCATAAGAATAATTCGCTGATCACGGATGTCAGATTTGTTTGGTGTTCACGGTGACAGCTGTGAATTTTAATTTTTTATTTGGCAAAACATGAAATTTTTAAGTATCAGTTAAATTGATAATTTTATCGGCACATTCATTTGGTAAGTTTGCGGTTGACATTTAATTAAGTTGTGTAATGTACTAATGTTGCACAGATTTCGACAACTACAACATGACTCCGACACTAAGCCGATTGAACTTATAATTGTAATAACGTAATCAGTGCTTCCACTTTTACAAAGCTAGATTACCACTTGTATTACCACATTTGTCCTCAGATTACAACATTTTTCATTGTGATTTTCTTCCTGATTTCAACCGTATTTTGACTTGGTTTTGCATTAATGAAGTGGCTATTTTTACCCACTTGTTGCCATGGTTACAATGAGGTGTTGCCAAAATGAATGAATTGTTCAAGAAATGTCCGCAGTATTTGAATATTAAGGTGACCCAAAGTAGGCTACCATGCCGAAACTTTTTCAACGTAAGCAAATTGAATGAGAGGGCTGTTGTTGCTTTTCTTCAACTAAACGACTGAACTGTGGTTGAGTTTTTGACAATGCAACACGTATGTCATCTTCAACGTCCAGGCGATTTCGATGTTTAGTTTTTATTGTAACAAGAGCTGAGAATTGAATGAGGCTGTTCACCAGGCATTAAATTAAATAATATGATTCAACATTTGAACAGCATATCTTCTTCAATTCAATTCACAACAGAACATGAAAAAAACAACTCCATATCATTTTTAGACGCCTTAGTTATTCGTCACAATACCACAAACACGTTGACCACTACAATTTTCAAAAAACACACACACACTGACAGATATTTAAATTTTAATTCACACCATCCAAAACATCAAAAACTTACTGTAGCTAAAACTGTGTATGGCAGCATTGACACACATGTCGCAGATCCGCATGAACGTTCACGACACAACAAAGCATTACACTTTATTTTAATGCATACGGAACAGTTTATTCTCGATGGCTTAAGCTTGACACATTTGCGTTTAACCCTTTAATGCACATTAAAGTTGGGGGATGATTTTTTGCATAAATCTTACATTTTTAAGGTCCATTGAGGTTACTTAAAGGGATTTATTTTATTTTTTTTATGAAACAGGTGTAATCGTTGAAATATGACGTGGTACCTAGAGGTACCACGGTGCTTCAAAGGTAAATTTTTATCTTCAATTTATATTTTGAGTTTTTCTTAGTCTCGTGTAGAAACGAATAGAATGAAGCACAATTGCAGTGGTTTCGTTTGTACTGAGCACAAGAATGTTGCCAATTAGGCATGAAAATTGAAAACATGCAAATTAGGTTGTCAAAAATCGATTACTATAGACAAAAATGTGCAATGACAAGCAACTGCTGCTACTTAGCAACTTGAAATATCGCAGTTGAATAGCAAACTTGACAAAGCACGTTCAAATGTAAAAATACTAGGATGCGTGTTACTAATGCAGAAAAGCGACATAGAATACACAAGTTCATTACAACTGCTGGTGGAAAGCTTGGAAGCAGTTGCGTCCATTCACGTAACACAAATAAATTCCACATTCTAGACACATGTTGTTCGTGCGGCCGTTGCGACAATGCTTGCAACGTTGCTTATTTTTCTCCCCTTTCTGCATAGTATGCTTGACAGGGCCATTTGAGGTCTTGTTGTATTTGACCTTTCTTTGAGTAAGAATAGCACTGTCTGGAAATGCTCGTTTTCTGTTGGAATAGTACCCAATCAAAGTTCTAGCAACAACCCTTCTAAATGTCTTCAAATTAAGTTGATCACTGCTGTCGTTTTGCAACTTGGTGTAAACAATGAAAGCATTGTTTACAGCAATGTCTAACAGATCAAATACCACGCGAAGGTAGTATTTGATTTTTGAGCGGTGGTCAAATTGGTAGGTCACTTTTTTCTGATTCATAATGTCTACACCTCCCATATACTCATTGTATCTTTTCCGAACAGCAGGACAAGAGATGGCAACTCTGTCACTAGAACCTTTCTTCTTGTGGTTGGCGACATGCAAAGGCTGGGCAAACAAAAAGTTAGACAATAAAAACACACCTTTGTTATCCATCCATTTTACAAAATTGACACTTCCACTAGAAAAACAAGCAATGTCTCCCTTTGTCATTTCTTTGTCGGTAGGAACCAAGGTTTTGGGCAGGTTTTTACGATTTACTCGTACAGTGCCTGCACTGTATATTTTTCGTTTCAACAACTCCTGTTGAAGAGCTGGTGAATTAAAAAAGTTGTCTATATAGACTTGACAACCAAGATCCCGGATTTTTTCAGTGAGCTGCAAGACAACTCCTTCACCCAGACCATGTTCAACTTGTCCTTTCTTTTTGCCAGTGTACAAGTCAAATTCATACAGATATCCTGATTTTGAATCGCACCGACACCACATTTTGAAGCCCCATTTTATAGGCTTTCCTTTCACATATTGGCGTAAAATGTTGTGCCCTTTAAATTTAATCATGTGCTCATCGATTGCTTGATGCTCACTTGGTGATAGGGCTGCTAAAAAGGAACGATTAAAGTGATCTAAAACAGGCCTTAGCTTATAAGCTCTGTCATGTTTGGGGTCATCACGACTTGTCATAAATTGATTATCATTGAAGTGAAGATACGCACGAAGCTCTTCAAATCTTCTCAGTGGCATTATGTTTGCAATATAGGGAACAGCAAGGTCAGCATCGCTACACCAATAGTCTCGCAAACAGGAATGAACATGGTAACCCATGACTATGTGCATTCCAAAGAACGCTTTCATTTCTTCCAAGCCTACAGAAAGAACATGGCCTTTCTGCTGACTATACAACATAGTCTGAGGGATTACAATTTCTGTCAGAAACTGTTCAAAACTTGCGATTGAGTCAAAAATTTCATATGGAGTTGAATTATTACTCATCCCATTGCCAAGAACTTGTCCATATTCATAATTAGATAATAGGTCGTCATCATCTTTGGAGAGGCCAGCTGCCTCGTTCAGAGGTACTTTTTTCCAGAGAAATATATTTTCCTTTGATGTAGTTGCCACATCTTCTGTTGTTGCATCATCCTCTAATTGTGGTGCATCTGGTGGGTCAATAATAACTTCAATCGGCTCGTCTATACAACCAGTGCTTTCAACTTGTGCGACATCATTTTCCAAAAATTCTAAATCTTCTTCATCGAGAACAAGACCATCTTCGTTGTCGCTTTCATCACAAAACAGTATTCTGTCTATTTCTGCCTCTTTCAAATAGAACACTTTACTTTGTGACGACATCATACAATGTAATAGAAAATATATGTCGCCTACTATTATGCAAATACAAACGGTAAATAGCCTACAACAAAACAAGTAATAATTATGAATTTTGTTTTGCTCTCTTGACTGTGGCATAACAAATCCCTCAAAAAATATATCCTGAGTCCAATTTAAGTTCTGATTTTCATCCTAAAATAATTTCCTAAGACTGAAAAGAACGCTTAATTTACCATAAACAACAATAATAACACTCTTTATGTAAACAAATACTTTCTAGTTACATTATAAAACAATTACTAAAAAATATAACAGCCATTCACTTGATCAACCACAACACGGCCATTACTACCCTTGAGGTACAGTGGTACCTATAGGTACCAAGCAAAAAAAAACCTTCTCACTGCTGACCATGTCACAAAAAACGTTTTTGTAAGTTAGAAATGTCATCTCGATACCCTTGCAAGATGCTTAGTTCAATTTTAGTAAACAAACACACTCAAACCTTTTCACAGCACAGCCTGAACGCCTGTTGCTTCAACTTGCCAAAAAAGAAAAAGTTTAAACACCGGTATCTAGCGAACACGTGCTCAGAGTTTCCAAACTTTTATTTAACTTTAAAGTGCGTACTTTAGGCTAGATTTAAAACTTTGAACTGACTTGATAGGTAAAATACTGCTTGCGCAAGAGCAAAATTAACTTGTGGTACCTATATGTACCAGTGTACTTAAAAGGGTAGAGAGAAATGAAAGTAAAAAGATCGCTTTTCTTTCTTTTTTTCCAAAATTCATCAAGGTAATCACGGACCCCCAAGTGCTTTCTCACGGACCCCCAAGAGGTCCGCGAACCCCAGGTTGGGAACCACTGGGTTAAGGTAAGGGTTACACTTAGAAATAGGGTTACGGTTTTGATCTTTACCCAAAACTAAAAAAAAATTCCAAAATACGAGTTTTTGTTTTTAACAGCTTTAAACTTTTCTCAAAATAAGGTAGAATTCCTTATCTAGCAACGCTATTATTTGGCTAAATTTACACTATGTAGTGACACTGACAGTACCGGTAAAAAACTTTATAGCCTCGACTAGTAGGTCTTAAACTACCGGTACTCAGTTTATTAACAGTACCGGTTATTAACAGTTATTAAAACGTCCGAAATAAGTAAGCAAAGTACTGTATTTGACACCGCAGCTAGAATCTGAAAGACATCTTGACTATGGTCACCCTACGTTCAAAATTAAAAGTCAGGACGCATTCCAAAATCAAACAGAAAAACAGCCGAACATGCTATTCTAAGTAGCTTTTTGCATATCTGTTCGATTCTGGAAGACAACAGTTTAAATCCTCTTATTTATTGATAGTATTTTATGTCAAATTTTCAAAATTAATAATTTCCACACAAAATTTCCATATTACCACTACATTACCACAAATTTTTCATTACCACATTTTTACAACAAGCATGATGAAATTTCCACAATTGTGGTAATTTCCACCAAAGTGGAAGCGCTGAACGTAATAAACGTAAGAAACTGGCGCAACACTGTCAAGGAAGCCTATTTAAAGGCGACCAATTATGACGTCATGAAAAGCGCGTAAAGCAAAATGCGAGACACTGGTAGAAGTGGTAAGGGCAAATTCCCACACAAAATTAAGAGTGCAACGGCGGGGTTCCAATACATTACAGGTGCTGTTTAATTGTTTCAGTGATGAATTGATGACGCCTAAAATCCGAAATTGTGGGACGTGCAAAATAACTCTAGATTTTGAGGATAATTTTACCACTGGGAAAATTCAAACAAAAATAAAGTTTTATTAACAGAACCTGCCACACCTAGCGACTAGCGTTAATTATGCACACAAGTCTAACTAAGTAATAATAAACGGTGCTTTAGTCTACTCTACAGCATGTGCCACACAGCAAAAAGTAGTTTGCACACCGTCTCCACTTTCATACAAACTATTTCAAAACTAGTTATTTTGCCCCCAGCGCCTGAGAACCAAAGTTAACCAATCAGAACGCCTACTGTTAGTATTTGTAGTTGATGCAAGATGTTTACATATCTACATTACAGTAGTTACAATAGGATGAAGCAATAATTGTTTGTTTTGCTTGATTGAGAGAACACAATTGTGTAGGCTACTCTCGTGGATAAACATCACTACTTTACTGACGTAGAAGACCTTTCATGCAGTAGCGTAGCTAGGAATTTTGAAAGGGGGGGGGGGGGTTGACGACCCAGCGGCGGGGGATCTGGGGGGCCTACCCCAGAAATTTTTGAAAAATTACTTTAAATTTAGTGCATTCTGAGAGCATTTTCAACAAAAATGTGGGTATGAATATTCCTGTAAAATGGTGCTGTCCGGTGGCATAGCAAAATGATAAGATCATGTTTTCTTCGGAATTTTTCGGAAATAAAGCTAAGTCTCTGTGTTTTCTTGTTACTAATTCCTAGCTGAGATGTTTGAATGTTTGGTATTGGCAAAACTCGCTCTTTTAATGCAGTTTTGTTTAAAATTAGGCAATTTTTTTAGACTGAAAGCATCATTCTCAAGCATAAAGAGGCTGAAAGCATCATTCTCAATATCGTGACGTCACACACGTGCCAAAGGGGGGGTTGTAACCCCCAAAACCCCCTCCTTGGCTACGCCACTGCTTTCATGTGTTGCTATTTTCACGTCAGTGCGGAAATTTTTGACAAGACCGATTTTAGTTCGTCTAGAATTTCTTAACTTCACAGTTCTGAAAATTTGATTACATTTTTCGGAAGCCTCACAAGGTTTTTGTATCTTGCATGAAAAACACAAAACACTTGTTTAGTTAGTTATCAAAATATTTGTAATTTGTGTTGGTGGAAGTAGAATGCTCTTACAGAATAGAATAAAATAAGACTACAAGATTTTATTATATGTTTTTAAGCTAAGAGTATACGATTTTTTTTAATCAAACAGTTTAGATACTAATTCGATAAGTGAGCTACACTAGAAACGCACTTGCAATTTTTAATCCAATAGAACATCTTAATCTACAAGTCAAACAATTTTCTATGAACTTTTCAATTTACTAACCAGGCCTCGACAATATTTACAACCTGACAAGAGATCGAGGTTGTAAACTTCGTGTGGACGTTTGGGACTCCGACAATGACCATAAATTTGCCATCTACAGGTAACATGGAGAGTTACATCTATTTTTTTTTTTTTTCAAATCTATATAAGTCTATTCATATGTTTGTTTTGTAAAATTAGTTCTCACAACATTGACAAACATTAGTTTTTAAAATTAAATCAAAATTTGTACAATTGTTTTTGCATGAAAGCACTTTGAGGTTTACCAAAGCACTGGTGACGGTGGTAGGCCTATGGGCTTCTGAGCTTCTGAGCTTCACCTTTGGTTTACTGGTTGTTTGCTTAAACTCAGCCTACTTTGCAATCTTTTCCACCAGTGCTCTACTTTTTCCTAAAGATAGTTCTTGATTTCCACTTCTACATTTATTGAAGCGAATTGCATCTCTTGCATTCTACTGCACCGATTCTTTTGCACAAGCTTATACTGTATATACCTTTTGTTTTGTAACCTACAAGCTCCTTGCTTGGTTGTACCAAATTGCTGTGCTTTATCGTCGTTATCGATTGTATGCAAACCAAAGTACATTACAATGGGGTTCTGTATTCTCTTTAGTGACTTCAGCATTGAGGATGAAAGCGACAACTACAGGTTACATGTGAGAGGATACAGCGGCACAGCTGGTGATGGAATGAATGGGCATCCATCCGCCGATGGAATTCACAATAATAGAGAATTTGCCACCAGAGAAAGCAGTGGAAGGTAACCAGTTAATGCTTTTCTCAACGCTTCACTCAAGCATCTCTCCAACACAGTTGGAGCAAATATAACTACTTCACAATGACGTAATCAACACTTGCGACTTTGCTGGTGAGAATGATTGCATTCGGTTTGTTTGGGTGCTACTTTTTGAATTGAACTTGAGAAATCATACTCTATCTTTAAAACTCTATGTAGTTTTAATCGGCATTCACAATGATGGGGTATTTGCCACTTGAGAAAACAACAGAAAGCAACGTAGGCTATTAAAATCTACCCTGGCGTTATTGGGGCCTTAGCTTTTGTTCTGCTGTACAGCTTATGTCCATTATCTTTGTAGCAGCCTAGGCTGTGATGTACTTGTTATACCTAAAGCAGTCCGAAATTAAATGTTTCACATATAATCTTTATTTGGTAGATTAGGGTTCAAGTTTGCGCATACAGTGAAAACGATAAAAATAGGATATAGCCTATATTTTTTCTTTGTCACAACTTCAGCTAAAGTTCCTAGCTCAGCTCTAGGGTGTGCGCTTGAGCAACACATTTTAAGGACAGCAGCTCTCCATTCAGCGGCATCTACACTCTACAGTGAATAGAATAATGCGCAGACAACAACACTTCGGTACTAATCGAAAACTGCATACTTGCCAATCACAATAACCGACCGGACCTAAATCTGTGGTTCACAGTTTTTGTAAATCTATTTGTTTAGTTTGAAACATCAGCTGGTCATGTGACCAACGGAATCTATTCTACCAATTGCAAAATCAGAGTTATTCAATTGAGTGTCATAAAGTGGAAGTGGACTAAAGCCACGAGTGTTGAAGTGGAACTTTTTACTGTAGCATTTTTACAATTTTTTTTTTTTAAATGAAAAACAAGCTAATTAGAAAATTTTGGGTATTTCACGGTTAGGCTGTGTACGGTAAGGATACCTATTCCATTGCTTTGATGATTAGTATCATCGTCTGCATTGCCGAATGGTGAAAGCTTTTTTGCATGCTCAAAAAGAGTTCTGTTCCATAACTAATTTTTGCAACACATGTGCTGACAAGCTTGGCAATAAAATTACATCTTATTATCGCTAAGCGATTACGTTTCTTTTTTTTACTTTCAGTGGGGGACGATGTGCAGCTGCCTATAGAAACGTTGGGTGGTGGTATGGAAATTGTGTGGACTCTAACCTCAATACTGTAACTTCTCAGCGACATTGGCGTAGCACCGTGCGACAACGTGCAACAATGAAGCTTCGTTGTGATTGATTGGTTTTGTATATTCGTGGGACGTTATTACAACCCAATTTTATAAAAAAAAAGTGTCACAAACGTTCTTGATTTTTGCCACCAGAGAAAGCAGTGGAAGGAAGCTAGATAAAATTTGTCGCAAGGTTTTTTTCCAAGCATCTTTATAATCAGGAATAAGGTAGCCTACAGCTGTAGCAAATAAAGCACTTCCCAATCGCGTGATCAACATCGTGTTCTATTGTTCATCAGAAGAAGATTTTATTTAGTTTCTCAACCCTTTATTCAACCATCTCTCCAACACAGTTGGAGCAAATATAACTACTTCACAATGACGTAATCAACACTTGCGACTTTGCAGGTGAGAATGATTGCACTCGGTTTATTTGGGCGCTACCTTTTGAATTGAACTTGAGAAATCATATTCTATCTTTAAAACTTTATGTAGTCTTAATTGCCATTCACAATGATGGGGTATTTGCCACTGAAGAAAACAACAGAAAGCAACGTAGGTTACTAAAATCTACCCTGGTGTTATTGGGGCCTATTAGCTTTTGTTCTACTGTAGGCTACAGCTTATGACCCTTATGTCCATTGTCTTTGTAGCAGCCTAGGCTGTGATGTACTTGTTAGGTACCTAAAGCAGTCCGAAATTAAACGCTTTGCATATAATCCTTATTTGGTAGATCGGGGTTCAAGTAAGCGCTTATAGTGAAAACGATAAAAATGGGAAATATAGCCTATATTTTTTCTTCATCACGACTTCAGCTAAAGTTCCTAGCTCAGCTCTGGGGTGTGCGCTTGAGCAACACATTTCAAGGACAGCTGCTCTCCATTCAGCGGCACCTAATGGATGGAATAATGCGCAGACAACAACACTTCAACAATCGAAAACTGCATACCGGTACTTGCCAATCTCGATAACCGGCCGGACCTACAGTATATCTGTGGCTCACAATTTTCGTAAATCTAATTGCTTAGCTTGAAACATGAGCTGGTCATGTGACCAACGGAAGTTCTTCTACCATCTGCAAAATCAGTGTTATCTAATTGAGTGCCATAAAGTGGAAGTGGACTAAAGCCACGAGTGTTGAAGTGGGACTTTTTACTGTAGCATTTTTACAATTTTTTTTTCCAAAATGAAAAACAAACTAATTAGAAAACTTTGGGTATTTCACGGTTAGGCTGTTTACGGTAACAATACTATATTACTTTGATGATTAGTATCATCGTCTGCATTGCCGAATGGTGAAAGCTTTTTTGCATGTTTAAAAAGAGTTCTGTTACATAACCAATTTTTGCAACACATGTGCTGACATGCATGGCAATAAAATTACATCTTTTGGCACTCATTCTGAAACTAAATCTTTGACCAATTGACATAAGATTTCGTAGGATGAGTCTTGATATCGCTAAGCGATTACGTTTCCTTTTTTTTACTTTCAGTGGGGGACGATGTGCAGCTGCCTATAGAAACGTTGGCTGGTGGTATGGAAATTGTGTGGACTCTAACCCCAATGCTGTTACCTCTCAGCGATTTTGGCATAACACCGTGCAACAACGTGCAACGATGAAGCTACGTTGTGATTGATTGGTTCTGTATATTCGTAGGACGTTACAACCAATTTTATAAAAAAAAATGTCACAAACGTAAAATACGATGTTTTTCTTTATCATGTATATAAACCAGTATACTGTATACCCAAATGTATGTCAGATCACGAATGTGGTATACAACTGAGAAAGGGTGTAGGCTATAGCATACGAAAGGTAGACAGATCACCTTTGGGCTTCCAATAATATTAAAATTGTATTGCTCGTTTCGTTCGCTCAAGCATATTCATTGACCGCACTTTTCAGAAACTTTAAAGGCTAAAAGAAAAAAAATAACACAAAATCACATTTTTTCCACATCGGGAGGCCCTTCCAAGGGGGGGCCCGGGACGCGAAAATTTTTTTCCCACCAGATTTCTGTCTCATTTACATATTTTGGTAAAAGTTTGTATTAAAACCGTGTGAATGCAACATTTTCTCGTTGGTTCAGTGGTTTCATCCTCTGCCTGCTGATCGGGAGAACAGGGGTTCGACGCCCATCGTAGTCAAACTTTTTTTTTCTTTAAATTAATTTTTGCGGTGCGCAAGAGCTTTTCAAAAAAATAGGGTTAGGGAAAGCTTATATTTTATTATCATTGCACAATTTCATTGGTAAATAGTTATCTCGCAATCTGAATCAACCAATCTCTCAAAACACTTTCGGAAAATCTTACTTTTAGAGTGACTAGAATCAATGAGACAAAAATCTCGTGGGAAAAAAAATTTCGCGCCCGGGACACCTGCACTCTCTGCCCCCCCCCCCCCTAAATCCGGACCTGTCCGTATCCTACTATAGCCTTGTAAAGGAAATCGCGAATACTTAGGAAAAGAGATACAAAATTTCAATAAAAGACAATAACCTACAGCACTGTGAAAAAAACTAGGTTATGTACAAACTTCATTAAAAACTGAAAGTGATAAAAATCTTTCTGTCATAACTCCAACTTTTACATATTCGCATTAAAGTAAAAGCATTACCGTGCTACAAAATACGCAAACAAGCCTCCAACACAAGATAAATGTGTCAAAGTTGCCTTCCAGACTTACTGTTAGAGTTAGTCGGTTTGGTTTTTAGGAATTCTTTTTTTCACATTGTAAATTTTCTCTTAAAAATGTTTGCCTCATAAATCTCTGGTGCCTCTCAAAATTTATGTTTTTACTGTTTTTTTTTATATTGCTCGTATATTATCACAAGCGAAGATCTAGAATCCGATGTTCAAATGATTCAAAATCTTTTTGAATACTGCCAATGTGAAATGACGTGTCTTGGTTTTTTGTCTTTGTTTAATTAGTTGTAGTGCCCTGCAGTGGCGTAGCCAAGGGGGGAGTTGGGGGTTACAACCCCCCCTCTTTGGCACGCGTGTGACGTTACGATATTGAGAATGACGCTTTCAGTCTAAAAAAATGCCTAATTTTAAACAAAACTGCATTGAAAGAGCGAGTTTTGCCAATACCAAACATTCAAACATCTCAGCTAGGAATTAGCAACAAGAAAACAGAGACTTAGCTTTATTTCCGAAAAATGCCGAAGAAAACATGATCTTATCCTATTGCTATGCCACCGGACAGCACCATTTTACAGGAATATTCATACCCACATTTTTGTTGAAAATGCTCTCAGAATGCACCAAATTCATAGTAATTTTTCAAAATGTTCTGGGGTAAGCCCCCCAGGCCCTCCGCCGCTGGGTGGTCAAAAACCCCTCTCCCTTCCAAACTTCCTGGCTACGCTACTGGTGCCCTGGTTGTAGTGCCCAGCACAAAACTAGTTCAATTATTTTTTACATAACATAACGAGCCACCTAATGCTAGTTTTCATTTTTGGATTTTTTTTTTCTAAGCCGCCCCGATTCTAAACGGAATTGAAATTTTCCATTTGTGAGGTAAATAAATTTCTTGAAAAATTATAAAATGTATTTCACAAGAAAAAAAGTTGAAAAAGCACTGATATATGCATAACCTTTTATGCTTTTCTGCTTAGGCCTGCAAGTAAGATCTCCAACCAAGAGTGCGATTTGCAATCAAGCGATGTTTTAACCTGCATAAACTAAGGAAGCACATTAATGAAATACGACAGAATAACACATTTTTGCTGCAAAGTCCAGCATTGCGATAGCTTACCATAAAAGTACGGCTCAACAGAAAAGTTTAAACTGACATCATGCGAAATATAGCCTATGTAACAAAATACCTTAAAATACGTAGGCTAGTGCTTTATTGTCTACACCTTGAATTACAAAGCTTTGGCTTAAAACTGAATTCAAACGTTTAAAACTATTCCTTAAGTAACAGGTGCAGTAGGCTTTAAAATAAATTTATTTCAATACCGGTATTTTATTTTTGACAACGTCTTGAGCGACGTTCGTTAATTTGTGGAAAGTGATGTTAGAACGGAGAAGCACTATAGTGTAGAATTCTTTTTACGCTTTCCAATTTTGTGCAGTATGATGAGTTTTTTTTTAATTTACGAAAAAATAGCATGTGGCTATTTTTCAGGTTTTAAAGAATTTCTGATAAAATTGTTTTCACCCTTATTAATTTTCTACTGGGTAACAGAATATACGTGCACTTATATGCCGTTGGTTGGGCTAATGAGCGAAGAGAGCTAGAAATTTTCCCAAAACAGACAATTTGCTTTTTTTCTCAGTTTTTTTGGAAGTCAAGTATCCCAATGGCTTCCCTGGACCTGCTACTAAGTAAATAAAATCTCTACAACTGTGACCAGTGAGAGATTTGTAAATACTGCGCGGTGTATGCAACTTTCCTTTCCAGAACTAGTTGCAACGTTCATCTGATGAAAGTAAAAGCAAAGACATACAAGTAGACTTATGGCTTCACCAACGTTTCGCGCACCATCACAATCGGCATCCTCAGAACGAATAACATACAAAATAAAATTTACTGTACAAAGTTATATACTGCAGTGCGGTTGAAGACAAAAGAAAAAAAAATAAAGCATGCATTATTTTGAATTTGAACCGAAAGATGTGAGAGCGATTACTTAATAATGTGTGTTTCATTTTTTCTCTTGCCTTCAACCGCACTGCAGCATATATATTTGTAAATTTTGTTTTGTATGTTATTCGCTCTTAGGTTGTGCATTGTGATGGTGCACGAAACGTCAGTGAAGCGATAAGTCTACTTGTTTGTCTTTGCTTTTACTTTCATCAGATGAACGTTGCAAATAGTGCTAGAAACGATAATTTTCCTGATAAATACCCAAACTTTTCAGTAGGCTGTTCAGTATGCAACTTTGGTAAAGATATCATCAGCTATCGATTACTATACAATAACTACCACATTCAGCAATAGAACTTCGGCATTCAACATTTCAACTTTGCAAATTTCTGTTACAAAATCAGAAGATCAGATCAGCAGCGTTCCAGCTTCCATTGGCACGTTCTAATGTCTAGCTGTTTCATCATACCTATCAGCAAGGATATGAATAAAGTATATATTTTTTCACAATTTGCTTACTGATAAAAGCATTTTTTTTCAAGTGTGGTTATTTTTTCTGACAAGGGCACAGTGCTGCAACGAAAACGTTTAGGTTTGTTTTCTTTTGTTATGCCTTGACTAAAGTTATTCAACTTATTGATTGCTTCGCTGTGGATCTGTTTTTGGTACGGCATAATTAATTTTATTTAACTATTTCTGGAAACTTCCTTGGTTTCATATGATAATTAATTTTTGAACAAAATCTGATGTGATTTTGTGATGCTTTTTAGTGACTTCAGCATCGAAGATGAAAGCGACAACTACAGGTTACATGTGAGAGGATACAGCGGCACAGCTGGTGATGGAATGAATGGACATGCAACCGCCGATGGCAGTCACAATAGTAGAGAGTTTGTCACTAGGGAAAGCAGTGGAAGGTAGCTAGATAAAATTTGTCGCAAGATTTTTTTCCAAACATCTTTGTAATCAAGAATAACAGCTGTAGCAAATAAAGCACTTCACAATCAGGTGATCAACATCGTGTTCTATTGCTCATCAGGAGAAGATGATTTTATTTAGTTTATTTTAAATCATCTGTCATTCTTATCTGTAGATCAAGATTTAAGAATTTACATAGAACGATCTTCAAAACCTTTCAGCACAAACCCATAAGTGTTAATTGGTCGCATAGATGCAAACATCAACAATGTTCTAAAAGCTTTTGGCTTGTGGTTATGCTTTCATGTTCATTTAAGATAATGTCATAATGAAAGCATCTTGTTGCTGACAAACATTGTTTCATGGGTATTTTAATATTGTTTCTATCTCTATACATTACACAATATAATTTAGTCATTTGACTTTCAAAGTTTCTTCTTGACTAACATTTTTAGTTCCTACTTTTTATAAAAAAATATATCAAGAGTAGGGTATACGGGATGTAAAATGTTGAAAATGATAAAGTAGTAAACATTTGATTCTTATTCTTACAAATTTTTGGTGGCAAAGCATTTCCATAATTTATTTTTCTAGCTTTCGGTTTATTTTTCAGAGGCGGACGATGTTCGTCCCAATACAGCAATGTTGGATGGTGGTATGGAAACTGTGCAGACTCTAATCTCAATAGTCCAACTTATCAGCGATATTGGCGAAGCACATTATTTCAACGTGCCACAATGAAGTTTCGATGTGACTGATATTTTCATCGGGGATGGTTGCGTTGTCACACAACCATTCAAGAAAACAATGTAAAAAGGAAAACGGTTGCTGTCTGGAAAGAGCTGACAAAGTACTTTTTGGCATAACGTGTGGTTGCGAAAATTTTTCTTGCATTTACCAATGAATTTCAATAAACTACTTTTCTTCCCACTACCGGTATCATAGCTATGAGAGCAAAGAATGACAAGGTCTTTTTTCAATTTTCAAGTATGACGTTACAATAATTGATTATACTTGATTGACTGTGGGAACACTTATCTCCGGACTGAGAATGCTTCCTAAGGGTTTAATCCTGGCGGTTTCGCACATTTCAGCAGACGCTTTGAACCACTGACGCAGACCCGGTCACAGAGTTTGACAGAATAAAGTTTTTTGATTGTTGAAGTTGTGGCTCCTGAAGTTGTTGAAGTTCCTGTTACTGACAAATAAAACATTGATTGATTGATTGATTGATTGAAGTGCTGTTATCTATAAATGTTTTCCTCCCCTAGGCACAGCTGAATAGAGAGTTGACCTTGAACGCATTCACTGCATGTGGATTGCAATAACCATTACGCAAAAAAAATAAGAGCATTTTCATTTTGCTTCAAAGTGTTACGCACTAGGGCTAGGCTATTAGATTGGGCTTTGCGTCAAGTCTCGTTAGTTCTCATTGTCCGAATGCAAAAGAAGAGATACAATTACAACTACATAGGCTGTGCATATTTTTTTTTTATCTTACAGCGGTTTCCAAACTGGGCGACGTAGCGTCCTATCTGGTGCTCCTAGTAAATGTTTAAAAACAAGCATATATGGGTTGCTTAAGATTACTGCTTCTGCGTTAATAAAATCCTTCTAACTAAATTCTGATTTTCAAGATTTGGCTTTTACAAAGTATTTAAAGCCATATTGTATTATTTTTCTTGCAAAAATCTTACAATGACACGACTCTTCAGCAGTTGATGTGTTTTTATCTTTAATTGGAAAAGTAACATTTTTAGTTTTGTTTATGACACACTTTTTTGCTGAGCGTTTTTGTAAAACTTCATTGAATCGTTAAAACCAAACTTATGATTTTCGTAGCCAAACCAGTCCTAACTATCTGCGCCATATTGCAGCTTGAGTTCCAAAACACAAATTGCCAGTTTTGGGCCAAAATAGGTAACGGTTCATGGTCTTTCATTGTACAAAGTAGGTTGTTATTCATACAATATCCTTACATGTTTTTACACCACATCAATGCAAACACAAACTTAGCTTTTCTCATTACAAATTTTTTCTTGAAATATTTTAATGCCAAGTAACTTTTAAATTAAATTTTAAATTCTTGCCAACTAACTAACTTAAGCCTATAGTTTTCAACTTGTAGGCAGTGTTGGGCGCGATAACTCATTTTTCAGTTAAGCGATAACGATAATCGATAAACGAAAAATGCCTAAAGCGATAAAAATAAACGATAAATCAAAAAAAAGTTAAGCGATAACGATAAATTATCGCCGATAATCTCCGATAACGATAATTTTTTTTTTTCTTGATTAGCGCTGCCCCATCCCATGCAGCACGAACTGTTTTCATCAACATGCCGAAAAATCGAACATAATATACTGTAAAGGGACAAAACTTTTTGTAAGTTATGCATAAATAGAATCGCAATAGAGGCAGTGGGTATCGAATCTTCAACCTCTTGATCCAGAATCAAATCACTGAGGTAACCGCCGTGCTTATAATTTTACCTTCAGATACCAGTTGGATGCTTTTATTTATTGAGTTACACTGCCGCTTACGTGCAGTAGGCAAAATAATTAAATCAAATGAAAATACCATAAAAAATTCCAAACTTTGTATTTTGCTTTCTGCTTAAAGGGCTGTTTAGTGTTTACAGCAAAGTCAGCAATAATTGAAAAAATTCCCAAAAACGCAAAATTCTTGAAAATTTATCAGTAATCTTAAGCGTTATTGGTAGTAAAAATGTGCATAAGGGAGAGTGTCCAACAGTGCCCCGGTTGCCTACAGTGCCGCTCCCATCGTTTTTCGCAATCCGTGACAAATTATTCACTCCACCGTGCATTACCATGGTCACGTCGTTCGTAGAAGCTGCTGAAACTAAGTTAGGCAGAAATAAGTCATTGCTTGTTGTTGGTAGAGATGAAAGTTTGTTTCAGGTGGTAAAAAGTAAATTTTCAGAACTTTGTAACTTTTTTTGTTACAGTTTTTACGGTGGCTTCAGGGATGCTTCACAAGTTTTTCATGCTTGGTCAGTCACTAAACTAGGTTTCAGTAATAACGTAAGCAATGGAAACAACTATTCGAAAATGACCCATCATACACTGAAATGAAGATCCCACCATCAGAGTCCCTTCCCCCAGGAGCAAACGCTCCTTGGGCAAAGTGGAAAACATTAAATCGACTCCGAACCGGTGTTGGACGCACTAAGTCTGCAATGGTGGAGTGGGGCTACGACACGGGCCCTGTTGCATGTATCTGTGGCACCGAGCCCCAAGCAGTGGACCACCTTCTTGTTTGCCCTCGGCTTGCCACTCGGTGCAGTAGGTGGCACCTGTCAGAGTATAACTCTGTTGCTGAAGAATGTGTCAATCTGTGGTGTATCAACGAACTTTAGAAGACTCGATGGAAGAAGAAGTAATAACGTTTCAGATCGTAGGCCTCGATAAAAAAAAACTGACGCCATTTTATCTTGTAGGCCCGCGGTTCCAACAGTGCCCCACCCTAAGGTCTCCTACAGTGCCCCGGTGGAGCACTGTTGGAATCCATAAGATTTTATTAATCAATGCACAGTGCCAAAGTGATTATCAACATTTTATGTTATATCAACAATGTTATAGGTGTTGGGGGTTTTTGGTAAGTTATGTTTCGTTAAGTTATGTTAATATTATTTTTGGTTAAGTTATGTTAAGTTAAGTTTCGGCTGTGGAAGAAGCTTCCAGTGCCTGAACTACAAGTAGGCCTATTGTTTAGTAATTTTGTCTGTCAAATTTAGTTATTTTGCTCTATAAACCAAGCCATTTCTTGTGAACCACATGCCAATATAGGCCTACTAAAGTGTGTTGTGTCTGTATCTTGTGTTAATCACACCTTCCATGTAGGCCAAATCAATGATGTCTTTAATTTCCTGCATTGCATGTTCTTTCACTGATTGACTGTTGAATAAACACCTTCCTTGTCATTGCAATTGGTAGTTAAGTCATAACACCAAAGCTTTTAAAAAAATAATTATAGCTCTAATTAAATCAACTTGGGCTGTTCTGTAAACTACAGCTCAGTGTGTTCGTATGGTTCCTTGGAACTTATTCGCTATCTTTTCGTTTAGGCACAGTCACCACGACGGCTAGACAGCGTATCCAACAGTGCCCATATATAGATACCATATAGCTAGATACCATATCTAGCTAGATACCATATCCAACAGTGCCCCACTTTGACAGGTGATTTTTAAGGCCTGATTATGAAATTTGTGTAAAACTTTTAAACTTGTTTTTATGTGGAAATACTAAAGAACAAGAGGAATTTCATAATGGAAAAAATAAATTGAAAAATATTTTTTTTTTGATGTCTAAACCTCAATTTTCCAAAAAGTGGGGCACTGTTGGACAGTCTCCCCTACTGTGAAATCCATCAAGCTTGTCAAATTAGTCGTGTTTGTGAACAATAACATAATTATCGTAATTTACTGATAATTTTTTTTTTTTTCTTTGTGAACACCATCATTAAAGCAATGGCAGAACGCTGAGTTGTTGATAAGAATTACAATGTAGGCACTATATTAGTGGGAATAAAAATATTTGATTGAGGTAGGCTATGTCGCATAGGTAGGCTACAGTAAATGAGAAAGGTTATACTGTATTTAGCATAATTTTACCACATAACTCGATCCGCCTATTGTCATGCAAAAACTACTACAAGATGCAAAAAATGTGATGTCGGTCTGCATGTTAAATGCTGCAAGCAATATCATATTACGCAATGACTTGTTTCAGTGATGTTGTGTTACTTTGCTCATTTTCATCTTCATATTTTTTTAACTTTCATTTCAATAAAATGCTCGATGACAATAATGACATGACAAGACATGAACAAGACATTTCCAATTTATCACTTTGAGCGATAAGTAAAATGTAATAACGCTTAATAGACCGAGAGCCTACGACAGAAGATTTCACCCCATAAGGTACAAAAGGTTTGAGCCCTTGAAGTTACTGGGGTCAACCATGTCACTCACAAAAAGTATGGAAGATTGACCGCACCGGGTGGATCTGGACCCTAGAGCCCCCTAAAAAGCCCAAAAAGGGGGTTAATTTCACCCCATAAGGTACATGGACCAAACTTGGTGAAAACGAAGTTCTATGTCAGGACATCACAAAAATATCAAATCTAACAATATTTTCGAGTGGAAAGGTGATGTAAGACTCCCCCCAAAGTGACCCCCCAGGGGGTTAATTTCACCCCATAAGGTACATGGACCAAAGTTGGTCAAAACGAAGTCTTATGTCAGGACATCACAAAAATATCAAATCTAACAATATTTTCGGGTGGAAAGGTGATGTAAGATGCCTTCAAAGTGACTTCCCTTAATGTGACCCCCTCGGAAGGTTTATTCCACCCCATAAGGTACATGGACCAAACTTGGTCAAAATGAAGTCTTATGTCAGGACATCACAAAAATATCAAATCTAACAATATTTTCGGGTGGAAAGGTGATGTAAGATGCTTTCAAAGTGACTTCCCTTAATGTGACCCCCTCGGAAGGTTTATTCCACCCCATAAGGTACATGGACCAAACTTGGTCAAAATGAAGTCTTATGTCAGGACATCACAAAAATATCAAATCTAACAATATTTTCGGGTGGAAAGGTGGTGTAAGATGACTTCAAAGTGACTTTCCTTAATGTGACCCCCTCGGAAGGTGTATTTCACCCCGTAAAGTACATGGACCAAACTTGGTCAAAACGAAGTCTTATGTCAGGACATCACAAAAATATCAAATCTAACAATATTTTCGGGTGGAAAGGTGATGTAAGATGTCATCAAAGTGACCCCCAGAGGGTTTATTTCACCATAGAGTACATGGACCAAACGTGGTCAAAACGAAGTCTTCTAGGGCACCACAAAATATCAAATCTAACAATACTCTCAGTTGGAAAGGTGATAAAAGACCTACCCAAAAGTGAATCTCCTCCTATAGTTTAATTTACTTCATCCCTTTCTCGAACCAACCTTGGTGTAACGAAAGTGCTATGCCAGGACAGTACGAATGGATTAAATTTAAAAATATTTTTATATAGGTTTTGATGAAATACATTCACAAGCTGTCCCATGATGCATGAAATGGAACTATAGCCTACTTTACAAAAAGTTTTTGTATAAATCATATTAAGTCAATCGAAAAAAGGCAACAGGACATGACAATACATGGCTTTGTAACACCAAAAACAGAAAGTACGTAAGAAGCATATAGGCTACAGTAGCCAGAAAATTGATCCAAGATCTTGATACCACCACTAAATGTGGACTTAATCGAACAACTGACTATCCAAATCAAAACGTTTCGAAATGAATCATTTGGAACGTTAATTTAGGCAGTAATGAACATTTTCCAGCTGCTACAATAAATAACCCAATAAACCCAATGTAGTAAATTTTTGTTTAATGCCATTTGCTTCATGTCTCCAATCAGTTATTGTAACTGTTCATTCATAAACAGAGATTGTTTGTGTAAATGTAAACGGTAACTCAATTGGTTAGCGCGTCACTTCTGGAACGAAGAAGCTTCAAGATCAATAGCGGCGCTGGTTCGACTCTCGGGGTGTGCGCTTGAGCAACGCACGTTAAGGGCTGCTCTCCATTCAGCGGCATCTAATGGATGGAATAATTCCCCGACAACAAGCCTTCAACAATCGGAAACTTCACTCTGTCAATCTCGGTGACCGGGCCTGCGCCAGTGATTCAAAGGCTCTACAAGTATGCGAAACTGCCAGGATTAAGCTCTGCAAGAAGCTTTCCCAGTCCGAGGATAAAGATTCAATCAATCAATCAATCAATCACTGGTGTCGCTTTTACTTTCTTCGTCTTATTCTTCAGATTCATACAATTCTCCTGTTATATACAGAGAAATAAAGACTGTACGAAACAATTGCTATTATGCACTACAGATATGCGTAACATACAATAGTAATTTTATTATCTTTTACAGACGTCTATTTTTCTTCGAATAATGCAACATTGCAACTTACTATTAACTGGAAAAAGTTCAACATTTATTTGTTATTTAGTGCACCCAGGCATTTTTCTCAAGATTGCAGAAACTATTGGTTATAGGTTCCTAAAACGAAACTTTACAGCCAGTTATTGGCTAATGTTTACAGTAAGAAAGTAAACGACTGATAGACCAGGAGAAAGTTTTATATTTATAAAGGGTAACCCAAGCGACATCCAATGCTGTTTATCTTCTTCTTGACTTTCCTGGATGAGATCAGATTCCACGCAGAGACATCTAAAGATGCTTTATACCTTTACCTTCAAACCACACCACTTTATAAGAACCTCCTTCTTCTTTCCAGCCATACTCTAGCAGCAACGTTGCTGCTTGTTCACTTCTAGTTGAAGATAACCACCATCTTGTGATGAGATGTGTGCGCCTTGTCTTCTGGAGAAGTACTCGTAAACAAAGTGGTAGAGTACTACTATCTACAGTAGCTTCTGGTATGCATGATATCCTTTCATTTTCTTTTTTGGGTTTGTAGCCGTCTAAAAACATTTGTAAACGGACTTCGTTGACATAATTAATTTTCTTGTTTTTGTACATGTTACACACAAAGTTCTCTATGGCGATGATAGTGTCTTCACTAATTTCTTTGTCGTGTCCGAGTTGGCTAAAAGCTGCCTGCGCTTCGTGGTTTCCTTGGAGTAATTTCAGCGGCCGCACTTTCCCTTTCCTGCTAAATGACGAGGTGTAATCAGAATCTGTAAAGGCATGATATGCAGGTAAACACTTGCAAATCGTCACTCCAAGTGCGGTAGGCCTATGCAGCTGGTTGATGTTGATGTACCGCTGCGTGTTATTGCTTTGCAAGCCAGCTTCTATCCATATCTTTAATGAAGGATCAAAAGTTCCATAGCAACCTAAGCCAATTACAAGACAGTCAGTGTCAGACGTGCGGATAACCACATTGCTTGGGGCTGGTACATCGCAGACAGCTTGCTTTATCTCTGTATATAACAGGAGAATTGTATGAATCTGAAGAATAAGATGAAGAAAGTGAAAGCGACAGCAGTGACAATGAAGAATAAAGAAACGACCGTTTACATTTACACGAACAATCTCTGTTTATGAATGAACAGTTACGATAACTGATTGGAGACATGAAGCAAATGGCATTAAATAAAAATTTACTGCATTGGGTTTATTAGGTTATTTATTGTAGCAGCTGGAAAATGTTCATTACTGCCTAAATTAACGTTCCAAATGATTCATTTCGAAACGTTTTGATTTGGATAGTCAGTTGTTCGATTAAGTCCACATTTAGTGGTGGTATCAAGATCTTGGATCAATTTTCTGGCTACTGTAGCCTATATGCTTCTTGTGTACTTTCTGTTTTTGGTGTTACAAAGCCATGTATTGTCATGTCCTGTTGCCTTTTTTCGATTGACTTAATATGATTTATACAAAAACTTTTTGTAAAGTAGGCTATAGTTCCATTTCATGCATCATGGGACAGCTTGTGAATGTATTTCATCAAAACCTATATAAAAATATTTTTAAATTTAATCCATTCGTACTGTCCTGGCATAGCACTTTCGTTACACCAAGGTTGGTTCGAGAAAGGGATGAAGTAAATTAAACTATAGGAGGAGATTCACTTTTGGGTAGGTCTTTTATCACCTTTCCAACTGAGAGTATTGTTAGATTTGATATTTTGTGGTGCCCTAGAAGACTTCGTTTTGACCACGTTTGGTCCATGTACTCTATGGTGAAATAAACCCTCTGGGGGTCACTTTGATGACATCTTACATCACCTTTCCACCCGAAAATATTGTTAGATTTGATATTTTTGTGATGTCCTGACATAAGACTTCGTTTTGACCAAGTTTGGTCCATGTACTTTATGGGGTGAAATACACCTTCCGAGGGGGTCACATTAAGGAAAGTCACTTTGAAGTCATCTTACACCACCTTTCCACCCGAAAATATTGTTAGATTTGATATTTTTGTGATGTCCTGACATAAGACTTCATTTTGACCAAGTTTGGTCCATGTACCTTATGGGGTGGAATAAACCTTCCGAGGGGGTCACATTAAGGGAAGTCACTTTGAAGGCATCTTACATCACCTTTCCACCCGAAAATATTGTTAGATTTGATATTTTTGTGATGTCCTGACATAAGACTTCATTTTGACCAAGTTTGGTCCATGTACCTTATGGGGTGAAATTAACCCCCTAGGGGGTCACTTTGGGGGGAGTCTTACATCACCTTTCCACTCGAAAATATTGTTAGATTTGATATTTTTGTGATGTCCTGACATAGAACTTCGTTTTCACCAAGTTTGGTCCATGTACCTTATGGGGTGAAATTAACCCCCTTTTTGGGCTTTTTAGGGGGCTCTAGGGTCCAGATCCACCCGGTGCGGTCAATCTTCCATACTTTTTGTGAGTGACATGGTTGACCCCAGTAACTTCAAGGGGTCAAACCTTTTGTACCTTATGGGGTGAAATCTTCTGTCGTAGGCTCCCAGACTATAAGGATTACGCACAAGAAACTTGTGAAATTTGATAACAGATTTGCCTATAGCGTCTTATAAATAGGACGGCTTTTTTTCAAAAAGTACAAACACAATTAGGAAAAAAATAATTGTGATATGTTTTTTAGGTCATAATTATGCAATAGGCCTATTTAAATTTTCCGAAAATTTTTTTAAGTACTTTCACTTTCGGCACAAATGGGTTAAATGGCACTTATGCATTCGGTTATTATTTTTGGATTAAAGTTATATCGCCAAGCTAGAAAAAAATCGATCTTACAGTCTATAACCGACCTTGTGTTGTTATTGCGTGTGAATTTTGTCTTTTAATCTGAGTTTGCAAGTTCTTGCAATTTTAGTTAATCTACTCATCTAAAGATTTAATGCGCTTGAAACAGTAAGTTTCATGTTTTGACGAGAGAGATTTTATTTTTTTACGACAATTACTAAAAACTAACACTTCCAACGAAAAAAGAAAACACAAGAATAAAAGAGTTGATGGTGAGGTGGCGCGAACGACCATGTTTCCGATGTAAAAGCGGCCTCGTATTGCGACACTTTCACAAACCACTTGCCAATTTCTTTCGCTTCGCTTCAAAGGAAGTTGTTCCGCATGTGCGCTTACATTTTAATTGTAAAATTCCCTCGCGATTGCCCATTGCAGCAAAACAACAAGAGACTTGTTGCATGCATTTCATTGCATTGCAATTTGCAACTCTAAAAATTATTGTGTTGTCAGGGCCGTCGCCGCAGGGGGGCATGCCCCCTCCCCTGATAACGACCTATGCACACACACTTCAGACACTGAAGAAGAACTGGTTTTAATTTTAGTTTCATTAACTAGGTGGCTAGTAAAAATATTACTTTTCGTGATCTTTCCACTTGTGTGTTGATCCGAAATAAAATTTATCGGCGATTAATATCGGCGATAATCAAATATTGCCTTTGGCGATAACGATAAACGATAACTGAAAAAATAATTGAGCGATAACGATAAGCGATAAAAATTTATCGCCGATAATTATCGCCGATCAATTATCGCCGATAATGCCCATCACTGCTTATAGGATACCAGTAGCTTTTACTTAGGCTACGCACATTCAGTTTAAAGTTTGTGATATGCTTTTGTATGTAGATTTAAACTCTCCAAGCTGCTAAAACTTAAATGCAGACATTGAAGATGCCAACAAGTCAACGATTTAAATAATCCAACTGTGTGCTCTTCACAAATATGATCAAGCAATCTATATCTGTTTTCAAAAGTTTCAAAATTGCTTTCACATTTCAGCCAATCGCACCTAACTTTTTGTGCTGGAGATTTTACATGCGCGTCAACTACATGATCATAGAGACATAACATTGAAGAAAAAATACGACCACAAGGAATACTGCAAGGAGTGCTATTGTCACCTTTCCATTTACACGTCATTATCGAATGCTCTGTTGAATTGTTCTTTACGATTTCTCTTTGATTGTTAGATGGGATTTCTTTGTCTCTGTTATCATGCCACTGCTGTCGTAATTCCTTTATCCGATAGTCGCTGACATGTCTTTGCATTGCTGGATATCTTTCTTGTCTGGAATTCAGTTGCTCAGTGAAGTTTCCTGTAAGAGTATAACTTTATCAGAGTTTTGAGTTGAGAGAAACCTCCAAAGCTGAAACAATTAATCTGCATGCTGGTGACAATAACACTAAAGAATATGATATCTGATAGAATCGGAATAGTTGGAAATGCCCACTTTTAACCCAATAACTATCATATGAAATTCGTAAGCAAGTACTGATACATACGATTTATAAATAAATATCAGTTTTTGTACAAGTACTGTATTTATAAAATTTCATTGGTCAATTGGCGAAGATATGCACAGTATTTAGGCTTACTTTCTCAGAGATTTTTTGAAGCTGCTGCGTGCTGAGTTGATTGCGAGTAACAAACACACTACTAAATACAATCACAGGACCGTTGAGAGGTGAATTTTGACCCAGTACCAATGCCATTGCTGGGTCCAAAAGAGACACCGCTTGAAAATTCACTATGACAAAGGTTAATACAATGTTTCGTTTAATTTCCAGGACCTTCTAGAAAGATTTTGGACCCTTAAAATAATCCCGGATCCGGGTCCACTAGTACCCCATGGGCCATGGATCCCCAATCAATGCTACTGTACGCTCACAACACTCTCAGCAAGCAGTTTTGCATCGCGTGATCCCAGATTTTTTTTACCAGCATAAACTTAGTTAACTATTTGGTATAGTTCTAACTTATAAAAAAGTTGGTTACCATGTTTTCGATGCAGGAACGGTTTGAATTCACAAATCCGTCATAAACGCACCCTGACAATGCATGTGCGTTTCAACACAAATAAAAAAGTTTAATTCTCAAATGATTCAAACTGGGAGTTAAATTTACTAAAACTTATTGAATTCAAATCCTAATTTAGGTCATTTATGTTCAAAATGACCGAAAAATTTTTCCGGACCTATTTCTCTTCTAGCCTCGCGGTTCCTCTATTAAATATGCCAAATATTATGTGAACATGGCTGTTATGGTAAATGTGTAATTTAGCCTAAATTCCACACCTATATTGACCAGTTAGGGGTAAAAACAAACTTTTTAGTTTAATTGATCTATCAGCTGGATTAACAAAAAAACCGACAAAATTCAAACTTCGACTTACGTCATCTATCTTCAAACTGCTCAAATTCGAACCTGAAAAATCCTGTCTGACTTAAATCCTTTATGAAAGCTTTGCGTCTTCTCTACTAAAGATGACCGGTGTTGTGTCCACAAGTAGGTTATTATGCCAATGTAGGCTATGTGGGTTAGCGTCCACACTTCCGATGTCCAGTTAAGGGTTGCATGAAACAAATATTTTGGATAATTGCTATACAATAAAACGTAGCACCAACTTGAAAAAGAGGACACAATTTATTAGGTTTGTTTCCGGCAATGAAAGAAATTAGCCAAAGCTTGCTACTAATTACTGGAAATGTAGCTAAACGCAAAGCAGTGGTCTATTAACACAATTCATCAAAGCAGTCATTTATGGTGAATTGCAAAACCTGCTGTTTTTTGTTGTTTTCTATTTATTTACTGAGGCTCATTAGGCTTGCACTATTGGATTCCTGGATCGAGTATCTTTTTTGCTAAGACGAACATCTATCTCTTTTAAAAAATAAGTTTTCATTACTGAAAGCTTTTGCTTGCCTAAATGAAACTGACTGCACTTTTTATTCTTAGCCTATTTGTTTAAAAACTGTTAGTTGGTTGGTTGGTTTTGAAGCTTCATCCTCTGAGAAAAACTGATAAAAGCCTCTGGAAGGCTATTCCTGGCAATTTCGTATATTTGTAAAGGCTTTGAACCACTGACGCATGCCTGGTTAACAAGATTGGCAGAGTGAAATGTTTGATTGTCAACATTTTGTTTTCGGTAAATTATTCCATCTACTAGGTGCAGCTAAATAGTGCGTTATCCTTAAAATGCGTTGCTCAAGCCCACAGCCTGAGAGCTGAACGAGCGCTATTTTATCTTGCAAGTTAGCTATACAAATATGTGAAACTACCAAGACTAAAGTTTCAAATAAGCGTTTTCAACCCTAAAACAGCCTAAAATTCATAAAAATCAATTTATTAACTTTCCTAAAAATCGTAATCATTTTTTAGCATTATCTGATAGCAATATCATCTTTGCCTACACCTTCCTAACAATAGGTAGAGAGGTTATAATACTACAGTTAATACTATACTACAGTTAACTGCAATCTGTAAAAACTTAGCAAAAAAATCTTCAAAAATGGTCCTTGAAACTGACTTTTTAATCATTGCAATTTTGGCTAGAGCTATCTGTTTAACGTCTAACTTTTAGTGAATAGTGAAACGGATGCATTACAATAGTTCATAGCAGTTAGTCTTTTACCATAAGCTTCTTGAGTGTATGTTTGAAATCTGTCTCTTCTGAAATTGCACTGTGCAGACTACAGATGTAATAATCAAGGCACTCTTACAGTACAAGTGTCAATTGTTAGTGTTTTAAGTCCTATTGCTTTCACATTTTACCTTTACAGCATTAGATCAGTCATTTCATGACGCCAACTAAAGTAGGCTGCTATTTTGTAGAATAAATCGCAGCTTGATGTTCTACTGTCTGAATGGACAGGTGTTGATCCAATTGATGGCTTGAAGGTGCAAATGCAAAAGCGAAAAAATTCCAGCTGATCTTCTGCTAACTTTGTGAATATAATTTGATGCTATGCATAAACTGAAAATACATAACTGATCTACATGCAGTCAATTGAAAAATGAAATACGCAAGAATCAACCGGTAAGGCAGAGGAGAGGCATGATCACACGACGCTTAATTACGCAAGGCAAAATACATCACATGAGGCATAATTATTAAGTGAAAACGTCTAGCAGATAGAAGGCACCTGTTGCAAGCAATTTGTGAAATAACAAATTTTATCAGTTCAAAGCGATAGCCTAATTGAAAATCGCCCAGTTATCATCAATTGAGCAGACCAGGTAGCCTACAGTATCTCTTAAGAAAATTTGCTAAGTCTATTAATTAAAGTGAGCTGCTATGGCTGGTGTAAAAAAACATTTGGTAGACCTAGACACGAAAAATTGCTTTCAAAATGTTTATGCAGATTTTTACAAATATTAAGAACTGGAATACACATTTGTCAAGCGGTCGTATCTCTAACCGATTTGTGACCGAAGAAGTGTCAAAGAACTGGAAGATTAAGCCACTTGACCAGAAGAGTAAGCTATTTCCAACTTCCTTTTATAAGACGAATTCAATACTGCACAAAACCTGGAAAGGCTCCTGGTCCAAATAACACCTGTGTTCAGAGCTTTTCATCCACGCTGACTATGCTCTTGCTTGTCTAAATCCTGGTTATGCGATATTCTGTCGCCCTGCTGGCGCCGCCTAAAGATTCCAAAAGTGTGGAAAAAATTCTTAGTCGCCTCGACCACTCAGGTAGTTGAACAACTTCTGGTGATTTTGAATCTTGCGAAAGACTAGCAACCATGGAAAGGACGTTAAGCCAAGACATGTCGACCTTACCAGGTAGGCTACCTCCATCAATGAAAACTAAAGTTCAACGAAGGCTAAACAGTGACGGAAGCCTTCTAGTTTTATCTCAACAACAAAGGTGCAAAACATCACTTGACAGTGACCATTAACGGCAAGACTTTGCCGTTATGCCAAGGATCCACAGCTTTGAAATAAACTTTGCCAAGTCACCACCACAAATCGTCACAAATTACAGAAAACTTACATCTCGTGTCGTCTTCGTGAGTTGTTTGGCAGACACAAGTTGTGGTGCATGACTGCATGTGCCGACACCTTGCATACTACAACCCTGAGCTTGGTTCACTTCACCTCTGAATATTGCGCACCTGCTTTGGCTATGGAACCGAAAGAACTGACTTACGAGACTTGCTTGCATTACCACAAATATATTCATAAATATCAGTTAAATGTTTATTTATTTTATGGGGCACTGTGTAGGGCTACATCAATATTTTCATCGATGCAAAATTAAGTTCAAACTAAGTGAACTTTCGGTTTCAGGTTTTAATCGCAACGGAGTTTCATGATTGAAGATTGAGTGTAGCCTCCTTTCCAATGCAATGAGCCAACCGGACGATTTAAACACGTGTATACCCATTCTTCGGAAACCCCCCCCCGTCTTCACTTGAGCCACAATTTCCAGAGCTGAAAATAAAATCGGCAGCAGTGGCCGAGTGGTTAGCGTGTTGGGCTCGCAGTCGACAGCCTGCATGTTCGACTCCAGCCACCCGCACTTGCTGTTGTTTCTCTGGGCGAGAAACTTTACGATAATTGCCTCTACCCAGTGATCGATTTCGAGTAATGGGTAGTACCAAATTTAAGTCATAAGTAGAGTAGACAACCGGAAACAGACTTTGCAGTCGGCTGCAGCGTGGGTCAGGTGTACGTCGGAAGGCGTACACCGATGCATAGCGCTCAAGTCCGCTTTCTCGCAATGCAGGATAAAGATAAACAAACAAACAAAAATCATCACCATCATCAAGTTCCTTCCTCTCGTCGAGGGTTGGAGGCAATGAGGCGCCAAGTTTCTCTGTTGTGAGTTTTTTCTACTGCAGTTTTGTAATTAAGTCCTGACCAGTCTTCAATATCATCAGTCCAAATTTTGATGGTCTGCCTCTATTTCGTTTGCTGTTCATTTTTTCTTCTAGTACTGTAGTTGTCTTTGAATAGAGAATAAAATATAGAAAATAAAATAAAAAATATAAAAAGCGTCGCTCTGGCGTAAATGCGTAAGAAGAACGATTAGTGAGCAATGTACAGACTAGATCTCCGAGCATAGTTGCATTCGTATAAATAGTACACTAAGATGGGCAAGTCACGACCACCGGATGCCCAAACCATCGCATTCCAAAATAACTGATACACGGAGAACTCATTAACGGCAGAAGCCAAGTCGATGGTGAAATAAAAACCATTAATTTCTAAAGAATTAAAAAAATATATAAAAACAAGCTTACCAAGCATAATAAATCTAATTAATACCAAATCAAAAATCTTTGTTCAAATCGCCAAAGCCACATTTGTACGCTTCCCAGGTTTGATCAAAACTTTCCACGGCGTTGAAACGCTTTTGAAACACCCGAGGAACAAAAAATGGTCACAGGAAATTGGAGGGCTTTGACATTTTCCACTTTCAGAAGCATCACATTGATCTAAAATAAGGTAAAGAGAACTTTAAAAAGGCCCTCTATTAACTAATCTGCACGCATCTCTTCTTGTCCTTGTATGGTGCCAAACAAAAAAGAGGTTTAGGTTGGATTATAGCCTACATTGCTAACTGTTTACTTTGTACATTGAAGATTTAATCCTATTTGGGTTTATATTTTCTGGTTGAAGGTCTGATTACAAAATGGCAGAAAACCACACTTGGGGTATCCTTTCAAGATTGTTATGAAGTGTTGCCATGGCATACCCATGTGTTCTCTACGAGTGTCGAATAAACCTCCCTTATCTTCGCCCTCAGCCACTCTTGTTACTCAGCAACACAGCTAACTAACTTTCAGAGTTTTTTCAGCCAGAAATGCCTTTTCTGTTTACATTGGTTCAATGGTTGCAAGCGTTTAGTCTATTTAAAATAGATTTTGTTAATTGGATTTTGTTACCAAAAATCGATCGTTACTTGCCACCAATGCTATATGTACAGTAGGCTACTTACGTTGAAAATAGATTGATTTTTTTTTTTCTAATCCAATGCGACTTTTTTAGTTATAATTTTAAAACTATAGTCTGAATGCAAGTAACACAACTTTTCTTGACAATAGTTTATTTTATAAGAGGGTGATTGAACGTTAATTGTTTGATTTAAAAAAAAAGATGAAGTAGACAAAAATGCCAACATTAACAAAGATTCTCACCCATTAGACAAAAATCCAACTTTGATGAACTTGTTTTATTGTAAAAATTTAATTTTGTATAAGTGTGTTTGTAACGAGTAAAAGAACACGCAAAAAGTTTGAAATTTCGGGCAATTAGAAATAAAATATTTTGAAACTGTGGTTTTAATGTAAATTTTCTTGTCTTGATTTCATTCCTCTGTTAACTTAGTTTGTTGATTAGTTCGTTTCACTTCTACTTAAAAGCAGTTTCGTTTCGTTGTGAACTGGAAACGAAAAAAAACTCCCAAATATCTCCGAATAAACAACGCACGTCATACACACTCGAGATTTGCTTTTCCAAGACGTATTCTACCGTTTTCTGCAAACTATTCAAACTCAGGATCAAGTGAAATCATTTTTTCCATGCGTTTTATTTCATTTTATACGGCTTTTCATATGGTATTATTTTGTTCATTTTTCTTTCAATTTAAAAAATAGTTTTAAACAGGCTTTGACTGATGACATCAATTTTATCTCAATTAAAAAAATCAAGATCGATATAAGCCTACCGTCGGGCGCAGGCGCGGATTTATGGGGGGGCCCAGGGGGCTCGGCCCCCCCCGAAATTTTGTGAAAAATTGTATGTTTCCGCATCAAATGGTTTGATATGCTTCTAAACAGCTGATATTAGTCCCTCGGCATCACAATTGATGAAAATGGTTGTTTTAATGTCTATTTTCTAGCATATCTCGTATGTCGTAGTATCATTGTTCATATCTGTTTAGCTTTTTCTTTCTTTTTAATTGATTTTCAAATTTTCTGGCCCCCCCCCGAAAAAAACTCTTAGATTCGCGCCTGGTCCGGCGTCCAACCGTGATCGCAAAATGCTTTTTTGCCAGAATGCAAAGCTTGCTTCCCATACGCTGATGACGTCAGGCAAAAGGCTGGCGTGAGGAGAGTTTCCAGACCTTATATGCAAAAAAAACTCTCTAAAAGTTGTTGTAGTCTAGGCCATATTATCTGACTTTTTTTTCTTGTTACCTGTGTTGCCATAGCCTATATGCTCTTCGAATATCCAACACGTGCCAAAATCTAGTCCATAATTCGTGTGGTAAAGATAGCACAACCATGGCTGCCTAAAGATACGGTCTGATTTGTCACATTTTGCAGAAATTTCTAGATTTTGCTAACTTTGGGCGACTGTTTAAATGAATTTTTCTAAAACTTATATTTTTTCGCCTTCTTTACTGTTTTTTCCAGATTACACAATAGGTTTTAACATCATCAGATGTTGAAAAACAAACACCATTTGATTTTGAAGATTTTAGTCAGACTGTTAATTTTTCAATAACAGTCTGATTGAGCGTTTTTCAACTTATTTTTTCTGATTTGCTACTGCTTCCCCAATGCAACAAACAGCTTTTATATCAGTAAGAGACAACAAAAGTAAAAACATCTCAGAAAATGTCAATAAAACACTAGCAGTAGCTGTAATCAAAATCTGCAAAGTGTGACAAATCAGGCCACATCTCCAGGTGGCCATGGCACAACCAATTTATAGGAGCGATTGTGACTGCTATCGAACCTAGTAGATCGGCCTCTAGACAAATCTGAAACTCGCACGTTGACATGGCCTGCGATAGGTCTCCATGGCTACAATTTACAAGCGTAGCATGTAACACAGGTTCATCTGATAATTTTTGTCGCATTTCTGATTCAAACGATCCCAGAGCACAGGATTCTCCTTGGATTCCTTTCTCGCCAATACTTCCAACTTCTCCCTTTGCTCCTTTCATTCCAAGAGGTCCCGCCTTTCCAGGAGCTCCGACATCACCTTTCTCGCCTCTTCTTGATGTTGCTTGATCTTCATCGCAGACAGTTACCTGACGACATTGTTGTGCGTTTTCCAGTTGTACAGAACAAACCAACAAAGAAAAAATCAAGAACAGTTTCATGTTTGATTTAAATTTGAAACAAAATAAATAAAATTGCACTTTGTGGTAAACTATCGTTCTTTACTTTTGCGCTTTAAAACACAAAACTATTGATAGATAATTAATATATACAGACTTGGAAATGCTACACATACACGGAAATGAGCTGTTGTCACACAACGGATGAGTGTAGCCAACAACCAACTCAGTAGCAACTAGTTCAATCAAATTCTATGTACTACTGATTTCTAAAATAAAATATGTTTGGTCTGATGTGGAAAAATTTAAGATTTTTTGTGATTTAGTGTTCAATAAATCTTTGGTCAAAATATCTAGAGACATAAAAGCGCATTCATCTATAAAACGCTTTGACTTAAAATTAACCACAACAAATGACACAAACAACTTCCTTACGTGGGTACAATGAAATGAAAAGAATAAACATAATGACGTGGCGGCGTTTGGATGCATATCAGATCTTTATTTTCTTGTGGTGTAAGCTTCTACCAGTTTGCCAAAGCTTTTGCCAGCTGAATTACATCGATAAAACGCAACTTGATGTGATTTCAGAAAAAGTTTACTAATTTTGCTAACAATTTTTTTATTGCTTATTGACACAGTAGGCTACAGTACTTTCTTTTGTATAACTGCCCTACCATAGGCTTCATCCGCAGCTGATCACAATGAAACTAGGGTGTGGTTGACAATAATGTGTGTTGGTGATAATAATGATAATGTGTGTTTTCATCGCAGGTTTGCGTTTGTGTCAGCGATTTACAAAGTAGATTGTGTCAACGCAGCCACATTGAGACGCAGCTGAGCACATTATTACCCCGAATTCATTCCTCTGCTGAGTGCTAAGAATGAGTTTTATTTCTTGTACAGAGCTTATGTAGCGTAGGGTTTTACAATGGATTTGATTTCATGCAAATACTATCATTTTCTTTTATGATTATTAACATCTTGCATGACTTGCTTAAATGTGGAGATGCACATTGGCTTTCTTGCATTCCAGTTGACTCAATGCTAATCTTTAACCACTATGCGTAGGCCTAGCCAAAACAAAAATTTGTTCCATGCCGTAATCTTTCCTGTTTCAAATTACATTTGTTCATATTGTTGGCTTTCTACAGTTGTAAGGTAAGATTGTTATTACCCATAAAAAAATCTCTGATGCTAAATTAGTATTGCAATGGTTCGCTCTCTGCTTATGTTGTGTCCAATACGATCTCCAATGCAACTCTATGGAAAGGAAACGACTTATAACGGAAGATCAAGAAACGTTAGTTCGGTTCTCAGAGTGTGCGCTTGAGCAACGCGCTTCACTTTAAAACAGCTCACAATCCAGAGGCATCTAGTGCATGAAATAATTCACGAACGAAAACACTTCAACAATCGCAAGCTATCCTTTGCCAATCTCGGTGATGTGGCCTGAGCCAGCGGCTCAAAGCTCTCTACAAGTATGCATAACTGCCAGGATTAATCTTCCAAAACAGACATATCTTCAGTCCGTGATAAAAATTCACACAATCACTCAATCAAAGACAATTTACAAACACAGTAGTAGCACGATATGCTGCTTTGTGAACAGTTTTGTGCTCACTAAAATAATCATGCGCTGGATTGACTGAATGTCTAACTTTATTTTACACAACTTACTGGTCTACACTATCGTCTACGCAGAAGCTGTCTTCTAACTTCATATCATTTTATTTTTCGTCATTAACGTATTCAAAATGAAGAAAATAGTAGGCCACAAGCTACCATGGGCGTAGCCACAGCAAAAAACTTCGGCGGGGGGAGAATGAATATTTTGCACATGTCATGGTGCCCGCCGGCTTCTGGCTTTGAAGGCAACACACCCATCGGGGTTCTGGGGGGTCTGTTCTAGAAAATTTTGAAAAAACACACCCTTGCTAAGTACAATAATCGATATATCAGCACGTCAATGAACGGAAAAGGTGGTAAAAGCTCGAAAGGTTTGAGACATGCCTGAACAGTTGTTTATGCAATACGGGTATATGTCTGTATAGCTAACACGGCCACAAAACCTTGGTATGCAATGCCAATATCTAAATGTTGGACCTGAAGCAAAAGTCCTTTCGAAGTGATATTTGTTAATTTTATGTACACTAATGAGTATATCTGAGGACAAATCTGATCATGTTGATAGATAAATGAGTAATACCTGCAAAAAAATTTAGAAGTTCACTTTTGCTGAACAGCTTACACAAATAATAATAAATTATGTTTTATGCTGTGTCGCTCATATGTTTACTTCGTGACAGATGACGCCATGTTCAAAATTATGGTCAAACTATGTAGTTTCTGGCTCTTTGATCCTTTTTCCGTGGCAAGCCAAAATCAAAATATTTAGCCAATAAACTTAGCCGTGTGCAGTGACTTATGTAATTCATTATGATAAAGCTTTTGAAAATCTAAAAGCGGCTAGTTTTAGTAGGCTATCTTGAACGTAGTCTGATGTACAAGAAAAGTAATACAGTAGCGTCAAAATACAACAAACTCAAAAAAATAAATCAACTTACAACCAAGTTAAAATACGTTTAATTCCAATTCTAAACGATTTTGGCTTTGTTTTAACAGCAAATCTGATGTCGTCCGCCAATTTCAATCAAGTTTTGTCTTCTTATTCACAAATTATGTAAAACTACGATTTGATTTAAATAAACATGATATGGCTTATAAATTTTGGAACATTACATGTTCATTCGGGCTATGAAGAAAATCCAAGATACTTTTGAGATTAGCGCACGCTTTGTTGCTACAACTTTTCGTTTATAACCACAGCCAAAGTTATGTTATCTGACGGTCATCTGCCATGAAAACCTTTCTCGTAGTTCAAGTAAATTCCTTATCTGTTTAACCCATCTTACGTTATAACTTGGTTGTTTTAGTATAACGAGAAAAAATACCGTTAGGCATTGTGGCGAAGTGGTCATGTGTAGTGAAGGTGAAAGTTTTTAGCTTCTGAAGTAGAATTAGCAGTGGATCTGTTGCAAGCAAGTGTGGTAGTCCACGTCGAAAGAAAATCACTGCTGCACGAACAAAAGAATATAGGCTATAATGATGTACATGGAGATAAAATTACTTTACTGTAAGTTGATTGATTTATGTAAGAAAAAAAATAGTGTGGATTGTAATTGTTTAAATTAATTGAATAAATATGAATGGACATGAAACAGAATTAGTATGGTTGGTACTTTACATTCGTTTAAAGAAGTGCAATTTTAAACCATACTTTATAACTAAACTAACAATATTTTCGAAAGTTAATAACTTCAAGTTGAAATGGCCAGAAATCATAAAAAAATATCAATAGATTCTAAAGTTTGAACGGAAATACTTTTTTCAAGGATTCGTAGTATATGAATATAATACAGCCTACTATGAATCCCTGACTTTATTTCACAATGTTTTTTGACAAAAAAATAACCATTGTATTGTTTTCAAATCAATGAAAGCAAACTATAACAGTGACCTTCTAACTTCCTTGTGTGGATATTTGTTCCTAAATTATCTAAAAAAGAGATTGCAATCTACAGGCCCGGATTTAGGGGGGGGCAGAGGGGGCAGGTGCCCCGGGCCCCCCGACTTTTGAAGGGCCCCTTACGTGGAAAAAATGTGATTTTGTGTTATTTTTTCTTCCTTTCTGCCTTTGAAGTTTCTGCAAAATTCTGTGCAGTGCTGGATAGATGCTACTGTAGACGCAGAGGTGGCTTTTCGCGCCGTAGGCGCGAAAAATTTTTTTGCAGGGGGGCCCCCCGATCTAAAAGTGCCCCGGGCCCCCCATCAGCTAAATCCGGCCCTGGCAATCTAATAATTAAAGGTGTGTTTAATGAAAAGCCATGCAAAATCCTCTAACCAAGAGACGAAGTTGGTTAAAATTAGGCCTGTCTCATTGAAAATGCATCGGTAGCCTTCATACTTGGTTTGGCCGACTGCCGGTGTGCTGAAACAATTGATTGATTTTAAAAACACATATTCTGCGACTTGGAGAGAGTCTAGATTAGACGTGGCTTCATGGCCCGACGTTGACAGAGTGTTTTCGGTTTTGTTTCTTGCATATTTACTCATTCCTTTTTTATAGATGCTACTGAATGGAGCTGCTCAATAGTGTGTTCATCCCAAGAATCGAACCGTCGTTCTCTCGTTTAATCAATTCTACTTTCCAAAGCCAGGTTTTTACATTGAGCTCTTGGTTGCTTACATGTGATGTGAGTTATACTTTTTAAATCTACTCAGTAGGTTGGTTAAGAACGAATGCTGAAGCAAATAAGTAGGCTAGGCTACAAATCACCCAGCCTTTTGAAATGTGAAATTTAACTGCTGGCATATTATCAGCATTAGCTTATAGCAGGGGTTCCCAAACTGGGGTACATGTACTTCCAGGGGTGCATTTCGACTGTTCAAGGGGTAAGCTCAGAGCCTCAGACCGAACTTTTCAAGACCGGACTTTTCAAGGCGAACGCTCAGACACTGCAGGCTGGGACAGGGATGCAAGAGGAACTGATTGAACTCCAACATGATGGCTTTGCACGCGATGTGTACTCTGAGAATAATTTAAGTGATTTTTGGTTTACGATGTGCAAGTCGTACAAAAAGATTGCGGAACCTGCTATTCATGCATTGTTGTTGTTTCCATCAACATGGTTGTGTGAGTCAACATTTTCAGTGCTGCTTGGAATCAAATCAAAAAACAAATCACAGCTCAAAACACCTGAACATGATCTTCGTTGTGCTGTAGCTAATGTTTCACCTCGTAATAATGAGCTTGTTGCTAAAAAGCAGGCTCATCCATCACATTAGCTAGGATTGCTGGGCTTATTCAGCCGATATAGTGTTTGTTTGATTGATTGATTGTAGTGTTTGTTTAACCTTGGTTTACATTGTTATGAATAACTTTGTGTGTTTTGATTGGTACAAAATATCATGTATGCAGTCTTCTAATGCAGCTCTACTGTTAATTTGTTGCAATATCTAAACTTTCTAAAGCCAAAAATATGAGACAATTTTGGGGGTACACGAGCGAATCTATAAATTGACCAAAGGGTACCGATGAACAGAAAGTTTGGGAACCCCTGGCCTATAGCTTAGCCGAATTGTAGGAACTCTGGTAGGCTACGATGCTCCAAAAAGCGCTGGCTTGACACCTTCCATGAGCAGCATGTGGCTGTGTGTTTGGTAGGACATTTAAAGGCATGTCGGAAGCCTGGAAGGTGGACAGTGTCAAAGGTTTCAAGAAGGTTGGCGTTCTTGCTTGCGGTCTACTTCATATAAACAGAGGTGGGCACCCGCTACTTTTAAAGTAGCGCGCTACCCGCTACCGCTACTTGGACCAAAGTAGCGCGCGCTACCGTTATCCGCTACCAATTTACAAAGGTAGCGCGCTACTCTCTACCGCTACTCGGACCAAAGTAGCGGGCGCTACCGCTACTTCTTCCGCTACTTTTGCCTATAATGACACTAGCAAACATTTATCATTCGTTTACCCTGTCATTTTAACGTCGTTATAGAAAACACATTCTAAGGGAAATTTGTTGTTACGCATCTTTCAAAAACACGGGCATTTCTAAATAAGAGTCACTAAGTCCTGCCCGCTTTGGCTTAAGCACATCTTTTTCAACAGAGAAAAGTCTCTCCACCGCAGCACTGGAAGGAATGGGGGTGTTGTATTAAATTTAATAATAAATAGACGTTTTAACTCGGTATTCGAAAAGCTCAAGGACTTGCTCCTGTCCGAAGAAAAGGCATCCACAGTTGCTGTTTCCTTCTGCACCGACGTTTCACGGGATTCCGAAAACACACCAAAAATTCATTTTCGGAGTCGTGACTGTTGTTGGTGTCACTCTTCTCGGTATAAACATGGCTTGATGTCTCCCGCAACAGTCGAATTACAGTACACCTGTCTTGACTTTTTCTCGCAGTTCGTCAGCATCATCCGTGGAAACGTAGTGCAGAAATTGTAGCCACGATGTCTTGAAGGAGGGATGAAGACATGATGCCATAACGCATTTTATGTCGTTGAAGCACTTATTGAATCGTTTCTTCACCTCTTCAAGGACTTTCACTCTCAACTCCTCACTGGTCAAAAGATCACTGATCTTGGTCAACTTCTTCGTGCAAATTGTAATCGCAAGATCGCAGCTCCACACCAGAAAACGAGATTCCCAAAAGACCGAAACTTTGCAACCAGACCGATTAAATAGGCTATAGGCTATATAATATAGCTGCTTGACCACGCCAGAGTTGCCAAAAAAATGAGTATTTTTTCACTTTAAATTAAAAAGTAGCGGGAATGCGACTGAAAAAAAGTAGCGCCTCTCCCGCTACCGCTACTTTGGAAAAAGAATAGCGCCGCTATCACAGCCCCTAGTACAGCCTCTACTCCAACTAAAAAGTAGCGCCGCTACCGCTACTTTAACCAGAAAAGTAGTGCCGTTTTGTAGCCCCGCTACTGCCCACCTCTGCATATATATTTTTCAATCATTGGTTGTAAGTCAGAACACGACAAAAAATTGCTGACTAGATACACAACTATGACGTTGCTGTAATTGATTTGGGGTAGCTATTACTCGCGAAAGACTGTGTCTGAGGAAAACCTATAAATTGTGATCAATAGTCTGCTTTTTGTGGTACGGTAACGTATTTATGTAGGTTAGTAAAGTATTCAGAGTAAAATTTCTGCAAACAACACAAACTTTGATTTTTTTTTTTTTTTGTTAGGCATTAGCCTAGTTGTAACCGCAGTCAACACTTTTAAGAAATGCTGATAGCCTATTACGTTATTGAGTTTTTTTCTCTTAGGCTTTCGTAGTTTTTTTGGTGTGAAAGATAGAAAAATCAAAATTTAAGTGAACCTACTTTAGTAGGTACGTCGTAGTCATGATTTTCTGGGCTACTGCAGAACGGAAAGAAGCCTAATACGCAACTATTTTGGCGCCTCTCTTCGCTAGAGATCTTGTAATTACTGCTCACAAGCAACAACGCGAAAGCAGTATCGACAAGTTCTCTCAGTGGGGCATGGCAGCTGACCATCATCAAAAAAATTCAGCAAGCTTCAACAAAAGGAGTAGTAGCAGGCGCGGATCTATGGGGGGGCCAAGGGGCCCGGGCCTCCCCCGAAATTTTGTGAGAAATTGTTGAATGGTTTGATATGCTTCTAAACAGCTGATATTAGTCCCACAGCGGACTTACAACCCCCCTTTGGCACGCGTGTGACCTCACAATATTGAGAATGATGCTTTCAGTCTACATGTCTCTAAAACAAAGTTTGCCTAATTTTAAGCGAAACTGCATTAAAAGAGCGAGTTTTGCCAATACCAAGCATTCAAACATCTCAGCCAGGAATTAGCAACAAGAAAACATAGAGACTTAGCTTTATTACCGAAAAAATGCCGAAGAAAACATGATCTTATCCTTTTGCTATGCCACCGGACAGCACCATTTCACAGGAATATTTATACCTATATTTTTGTTGTAAATGCTCTCAGAATGCACCAAATTCAAAGTAATTTTTCAAAATTTTCTGGGGGAGGCCCTCAGACCCCCCGCCGCTGGGTGTCGCCTTTGGCGAACACGCCGTCGGGCTTCGCCCGCCGGCTGTCAAACCCTCCAAATTCCTGGCTACGCCATTGGTTGTTTATATCTGTTTTTTTCTTTTTCTTACTTTTTAATTCATTTTCAAATTTTCTGGCCCCCCCCCCAAAAAAAAACTCCTAGATCCGCGCCTGAGTAGTAGGCCTATGGAAAGGAAGTTGAAACTCGCAATATTTATATTTATTTATTTGTATCAGACCAGAATGCCCATAGTCGAATCACAAACGAAACAGCACAAAGAAAGTATAAAAATAAGAGGCATACAAACAGCAGCAACGCAAAAGCATTCAAAATGAAACTACTGTACGAGCTCATTTTGATCAGGCAACCAACCAGTCAAATTTAACGTTATCAAACGATGAATACCCGGTATTGATAGGCTATCTTAGAGCCATGGCAGCAATAACTTAAAACTAGCATCAGTAAGTCATTTTTGTTTGAGGTTTGTAGCGCCTGCGGCTTTTCTAATGTTTCTTTGCGTCTTATTGCCGTTATGAAACCTGTGTTTGTTAGGAATTTGAAACGCTGGCTAGAATTTGGGCTTTTCCTTAAAAATTTGTACCGTTTATTAGGGTTTGATACACAATTATACATATACGTAGTTTTACGTCGTTTTAGCATTGTGCATCGGCCGCATGCTGCATTGCTTGGAGCGTTGAGAGCTTCCCTTAAATTAACCGTCCAGCATTTAACAAAAAATCAGTATGGTTTTTTTCAGTCTTGGGGTGGTGCGTTATTTTCAATCGATTCACCACGGATTTTTTTCTTGAAAGTCGCGGTGTCAGTTCAGTTATGGTTGTGGTTTAACCTCATGTTCAGAATCATGATTTTGATTCAGTTCATCTCATTCTGCTTGTAATCAAGTTGGGCATTATTTGGCTGCAACGTTTTCAATCCGGAAGTTTGTTTTCTTCGCTGCAATAAACTCATACTCGCAGAAAAACCAAGGTATCATTCTCAGATCATCCCCATTACCATGCTGGTACTCGGGATGTTGCTTAACAGTTACAGCTAGGTATGGGCGGATGCTCCAGACAATTCGACGTCCGCTACAATGTTCCTTCAATTTGTCAAAAGACTTGCTCGATTTCTGCTCTGGCTATCAGGTATTTTTTTAAATATTCAAATTGTAATTATTTTTGTCTAAAGCAATGGTAATGCATTGGGCTAAATCTTCTCGAATATCATTACGTTTCTTTCGCATGAAAAGTTGGTTTAAAGACTACAATTCATCGGTGACTGATGCCTGGGCATTCCTCGAGCAGCTTGATGGTTAAATCCTCCGAAGTTGTCAGACCAACTGCCCTTGATGGAGTTATGCGATTTGTTCTTCTGCACCACAGATGCATGCGCAGAGGCTGATTGGCCCCATATGTGCTTTTAGGATCCGAAGCGCCCAATGCCTGTGCGGAGGTAGTTCAGTCGTAGCCTATTCAGGCAAGGCGGCTGAACTACAATAGCCTACCTTCTTGTGCTTGAGAAACAACATTGCTACAAAGTTAAAAAAGGACAATTGGTTAAAATCTTAAGTGTTGTAAAGGAATTCAGCGTCCACAAACTTATACTTTAGCACACTCATTTTTCATAAATGAAATATCAACTAAACAAGCTACAGTAGTCTACCTATAGTAGCCTACATGTGTATTGTATTGTAATGCATGTGTACTGTAGCCGATTCCATAAGCTAAATATCTAGTCTTAATGGTGTGCAGCAGAAAGTAATTTTTATGACTGTTTGATTGATTGATTGATTCATTATCCTCGGACTAAAAGCTTTTTGCAGAGCTTAATCCTGGCAGTTTCGCATACTTGTAGAGGCTTTGCATCACTGCCGCATGCCCGGTTACCGAGACTGACAGAGTGAAGTTTCCGATTGTTGAAGTCTTGTTGTCGGGAAGTATTCCATCCATTACGTGCCGTTGAATGGAGAGCAGTCCTTAACGTGCGTTGCTCAAGCGCACACCCCGAGAGTCGAACCAGCGCCGCTGGATCTTGAAGCTTGTTCGTTACAGAAGTCCTGTTGGCCGCATGTAGACTTAACCGTTCAGCTTCGACTATCGATTGATATTCTATTGCAGTAAATAACTTCATTGTGTACCTACTAGCCTACAAATTGGAATGCCAACAGCAAACGTTTTTTTTTCAGCTACTAATACTTCTCATACCAAAGAACTCGATGCAAAGAAATGAAAAAACTCCTAAAAGAAAGTTAAGTTGCTGTTTTCAGCCCATAGATATGTATGCAATTAACTTTTTTTACATCTATTTTACATTGTTTAAGATTTAATAAATATAAAACGCTTAAACAGTCACCTACGCTTATGTGGCAAAAAAAGCTTAACACGATAGAATTATCAAGTCTGTTTTTATTGCTTTATTGTTTGATTTGAGCTGTTTTTTCAAGAATGACCTAAAAGAAGCCGAATAGGGCTTAATCTATGATTCTTTTCAGTTTCAGCATCTTAAACAAATCGAAGTTAGAAATTTGTTACAAGTTGACATGCCCTGGAGGGAAGAAGGTAAGAAAAGTCTTCTGCCAACTCTACAGCCATATTCTGAAGATCTTTATCAGGCCCTCCTTATTTGAAAGCCTTTATCGAAAATATTGTACGTGAAAATAGGCATCGTCTTTCTAGCGACTGAGTATTATATATTGCAATAATAAAGACAATAAATTGCAAAAACAGATCAAAATTGTTTAAAATAACTCACAACTGCAATGACGGGTAGTTGCAAACGAAGAAAATTGTCATGACAAGTCATGAAAATTGTTTTGAAAAAAATATTTTTGCACAAAGAAGCTACGTTCAACCGCAACTGTGATAACGTTCAACTAGCAACTGTGGAAAAGCCACAAAAAGCAATGAAACACCAAAACTTTTTATGTCAAGTTTCACGTGGTTTGATCGTTCTTGCGTTACGCCATTGACGATAGAGATATGTATTTCTTGTTTTACAAGTGATAATGATAAATCAAACGACTAAACTAAAAACGTTTCAACGAGGGCTTCCCAAACATTTTGCTCTACAGTACTGCACATTATAAGTTCTAGAAATTTTCTACGACTTAAAGTGACATTGGTGAAAATAACAGTTCAAAACATAATGAGTTATTGAAAGAGTAGGCTACGACTGGAGTGCACGCATACCACTCTGCCTGAGTTATTGCAACACAGGGAAGGTGGGGCGTAATGAGATGAGAGGCAAAATGGCACAAATCTTTGGTTTGGTTTGAATATTTATCCTCGGACTGACAAAACTTTGATAGGTTATTTCTGGTAGTTTCGCATACTGGTAGAAGCTGTTGACGCAGGACCGGTTACTGAGATTGACAGAGTGAAGTTTCCGTTTGTTGAAATATTATTACCGGAAAATTATTCCATCCATTAGGTACCGCTGGATGGAGAGCAGTCCTTAGAATGCATTACTCAAGCGTACACCCCTAGAGTCGAATCAGCGCCGCTTGATCTTGAAGCTTCTTCGTTCACGAAGTCACGTGCTAACCAACTGAGCTATCGGGCAGATTATACCAGTGAGAAACTGCAAGATCCCGAAATGATGGTTTTACTGTGGAAATGGAATGTGCGCTTGAGCAAGGTAGTTCAATGTCAGCTTCCACTTCCATTATTAAACGGCCCGCCAAGTGGAATATTATTTTATAATCAAACCTCTCGCTTTTCTCTTGTCTTTAGTTTTTAATTAATGCAATCGTAATACATGCATTATTCTGTTTTACATTGATGATTATGGGTAGGCTCACGTGTCTGACTTTGCTGCGTTTTTGTTTCTGTGATACGACATATAAGAAACCAATTATATCATCCAACTTTGGTGACATGCATTCTATCAAAAACGACATTAATTTTTTAGTATTCAATTTGATGAACAGGTGGATACTGTACAAGAGAAGTAGCAAATAGAAGTAAGCTAGATGAGCTACAATGAAGTAGCCAACAAGTTAAAATCAAAATTTTACGCTGAGGTTATATCACTGCAATATCCAACAAATGCAGTTATTTGTAAAAAATACTTGAGAAAAAAATGTCCAATTAATAACGTAATGATGGTATCGAAAGAACATTAACTATAATCTCATTGTAATATTGCATCACATACTAAAAGTATTTTTGTTCAAAAGTGCAAGTTTTATGCAAGAAAAAAAGAAATTGGATGACTTATTTACGATAACTGAGACACAGACAGTTCTATGAATGTAGATTTAAGTCACGTAAGCCTTGTTTGCCTAAGGAACGTTTTGTTGCCTGTGTTTTCGACTTCGTACACTGCCAAGTTGATGACTATGCAGTTTATTTGACCAGGGGTCGGGAACCCATGGCTCGCGATCCATACAGTATATGGTTCTTCGTGGCGGTATCTGCCTCACAGAAAGTCCTATCTGTAGAAAATACAACAGATACCTCACAGAAAGTCCTCACAGAAAGTCCCCCCCTCCCCGAAATGTTTTACTCTCATACGGCTAATGGATTATCTAGTTCTTACTTTAAGTAACAGAGTGTTTCAAAAAATTGACACCATTGTACAGTTTTGTAGGCTTACTTTGCCAATTATCGTTTAAAAGATTTCAAGTTTTAACAGTATGTACATTGTACAGACGCAACATGAAATTTTATCTTTTAATTTTCAGGCTTTTTTCCATTTAGATGTAGAAATGCCATACAATAGCGTAGAAAAAACATTTTGTGTGCTAGAGTATGCTAGAACACAGTCGAATAGCCCCGATAGCTCAGTTGGTTAGCGCGTGACTTCTGGAACGAAGTAGCTTCAAGCTGCGCTGGTCCGACTCTCGGGGTGTGCGCTTGAGCAACGCACGTTAAGGACTGCACTCCATTTAGTGGCATCTAACGGATGGAATAATTCCCCGGCAACAAGACTTTAACAATCGGAAACTTCACTCTGTCAATCTCGGTGACCGGGCCTGCGTCAGTGATTCAAAGCCTCTACATTCTACATGTATGCGAAACTGCCAGGATTAAGCTCTTCAAGAAGCTTTCCCAGTCCGAGGATAAAGATTCAATCAATCAATCAATAAGACTGTGCACTGTGCAGCGTGCATTTACGCATCGATTTGGAAGAAAAGAGCCAGATCCTTTTGCTTTGCGCAAGCAACCTTCTTGTTTGAACTTTTTATGCCATGTCCAAATCTGCTTTCCATCTGGCTTAGAGATCTTATAAACGATAATTAGCAAAGTTACAAGACTGTAGAAGAATGTCAAATTTTTTTGAAACACCCTGTAAGTTAGGTTAGTTTTTATTTACTTACTCCACCTAACGAAAAATATACATTATCCCAGGGCAGCCTTTTCTAAATTTCATCTAAGAAAAAGAATGACATATTATTGAGCTGTCATTCAGACAAAACGCCCACTCAACATTGTAACACATTACTCAGAGTTAAAACACGCAGCACGGTACTTCATAAAAGTTTCATTCAATAATAACAATAAAAGTGATTAATGCTGTGGTCAAAGTCCAAAAGCAGTTAGTTAGGCGTTTGTGCCAACGGTGCAATTAGGGATGTCACAGCTTATAGATCAAACACTATTGCAGAAAGTAACTTGTTAATTTTGTTTGCCCAGAAAACGTTTGAGATTGAGCACAAGCTTATTGAAACTAGTAGGATGCTTTCGTTAAGCCTTAATTCAAATGCTTGGCATGCAACGTGGCTCCAAAGGAGGAAAGCGGCGCTCCAACGCACAGGAAAGTAACTTTATTCACCGTGTTTGTGCATTCTGCAAGTCATAACCATAGGTTAAAAGCAAGATTTCTCAAAATGGTGAGATTAAATATTGTTATATTTTATACTTATGAATATTAATTTTACAAGCTGTAGCTATATGTTTGTCATGTCGGAATAAACGTGCTGCAAAGAAATAAACTTTATTTTGAAAAAAAGGTAGACAAAATCACTGCATGGATATCTCTAGAGTAGACTACTGATAAAGGTCAATGAACTATTTACCAAACTTTAAAATCTAAAGCAAACTTTTCGCGATTTCGCGTCCTTCACTTGACAAACACAACTCTGATTGCTTTCATTCTCTTGTTTGCTCGTTGCAGGCTATTTGGCAGCGTTAAAAAGAGATAAGTAACAAAAGTTGGAGGTCTGGGTTCAAATGTCCCAGTTAGGTACTGGTAGAACCAGGCTTCGTGGCTTGTCCGCTTTTTCACAACAGTTGGTCGCATTGGTGAGCAAGGTTCCAAGGCGTTGGAAGCAGACTTGAACAACTACAATTTTTGTAGTCTTTCGAAATTAGATTAGAATTAGAGTAATTTAAGCTTTTACAAATTAAACTAGGATTAGAATTAGAGCTACCCAAGTTTTCACAAATTAGAGTAGAATTTAAACTAGATTAAAATTAGTTGGACGCAGTTGTCACATATTTTTTTTGGTTGGATAAAAACGCCAATGTGGCAACTCGGGATCAAAGTGTCATTCCACCATCACAACGCCAAACCATTACGTCATAAATCATAATATACATTGTAACGTCAGTGAATTGATGGATTAATCAAATTTTTCATGACTTTGCTGCTCAAGGGATGGAATGACACTTTGATCTTGATCGTTTTATTGATTTTTTTTGTACAACGTTGATAAGAGCGCAGTATCCTTCTATTTTCCAAAAAATACTGTTGGACAAAATAAATTTTTTTAGCAAAACTGGAGATTGGATAAGAACTACAATTAGAGCACACAAGGTTTTACCAAATTAAATTAGAATTAGAATTACCACATTTCGCTCTAATTTATCGAATTAGACAACTACAGTTATCTAGTTGTCCAAGTCTGGTTGGAAGCACATTGTCATGATTGTATCGATATGACAAATTTACTTGATTCTGTTTCATTGCTGGAATGGGTATGAGCTTAGTGTTGAGAAAAAAAAACATCGCGGAAGTTTGATGGATGGGCGGAGTAGCTGATGATCTGAATTAGGCTTGAATGCATAAAAGTATCTCCAGTGGTAAGTCTCGTGTGGCACATTCAGACGTGAAGTTTGTTGTCCGAAAGTTTCTAGTTGCCGGTTCCTAAAGGTGTTTCCGCCCTAGTGAACTGTGTTATTATAATATGGTAATCAGGGCTGTGGAGTCAGGCGAAAAATTTACAGTTGTAACCACCAGGTGGTATAATTTATGAACAGTCTAAAAACAAATGATCAACACTTTACCTGCTTTTTTGCTGTTAGGAAAAATTGATGTGTTTTGATGACCTCTTCGATGAAGAGTGGTAGCAATTCGAGAACCACAGGGCAAAATTCTGTTGTAACTGGTCTGTTCTTTTCTGTTAAATGTCGAATCTCCAGTGGTGGAACCACAACGAAGGTGCATTAACCGTAGAGTCAACGATTAGCATTAGTCTTCGGTTTAACCCGACTTGGAATTGATCTCAGACCAACCAGCACCAGAGCCGAAATCACTTGGCCACTGAGCTGGTCAGTAGTTATTTAGTAAACTTTGCAAGGTTCACTGCTCATGCTCAGTGCTTGTTGTTAATCTCGTGTTGACCTGGCGGAAAATCATTCTTTATATACTGTAGCGGTGTAGCCTATCTATTTGAATAAGCTGGAGATAGGAGATGCAATTACTGTGGCGAAATCGATTCTTAGTAAATTACACTAAGAGGTTAGATTATTGTACAACTGCCAGCATTAATGATAAATGCAAAATAGCAATACTGTTTGTATGCATCAACCAGTACTATAGTCACTTTCTAGGCACCAAATAGGTTCTCTTTTACATTGATTCAATATCTACAGGTGTTCAATCAATCACTGATGCCTGAGGTTATTTCGACACCTGTTCCTTTTATAGACGTTTCTCGCTTGAAGTTACTTTATCAGTGTGGAAGAGGTAAATTTAAAAAGTTTTGAGGTAAATTGTATAAAGTTTAAGACGCTGTGTAAACGTTATTTATGAAGCATTTAGGACGATATTGCTTAAGTTGCGTATCAGCTCCGCGCTAGGTTAGTTTTGCCACGCAATCAGGAACAACGGTATAAATGTTTAGTCACAGAATGTCAACCGAGTTTATTTTGAACAGGCGATCAATATTGCTGTTGCAAAACACCGGCTTGTGAAATACAAAGCAGATGGGTGAGTCAGCACTCAACAAGCAGCAGATTTTAAGTGTCTGATAGTTACTTTTGCATTAGTTTTATTAAACTGCAATTTGTTGTCTGTGCTGCTTTCTGTGTAAACATGTCAAGTTTTGTTCAGCTGCAGGCCGTTCAAAACGAGTAGCTGGGTTACATTTCATTGAAATCAACTTATACTTCGTGAAAAAGCGATTTATAAAAAAACAAAATTCCTAAGACAAAGACGAATTTAAATCAAAACGCAAGAGTTTTGCATCAAACAAAATTTATTTTATAAAATTTTCGAACTATCTTAGGTCTAACCTTGAAAGAAAAAGGAGGCATTTTGCAGAAACTTCAAAGGCTGAAAGAAAATCATAATATTAACACAAAATCATACTTTTCCACGTCGGAGGACTCTTCAAAAGGGGGCCCGGGGCAACTTCACCCTCTGTCCCCCTGCTAAATCCCGGCCTGCAGACACCAACGTTTATTTCTTCATTATTATAATATGTTTGTGCTTGAAAGACCATGAAGCAATTCCTGTGTGCAAAGCACACAGGAACGGCGATACTACAAATAAATCAAATTACCGACAAAAATCGATCAAAAAGAATTGGTTTTGCAAAATTGCAACTTGATTTGCTCGTACCGGATTCTGCAAAGCTATCCTACTTTGCAGGAAAAGTCTTTGGGTAATTATAACTACTGGAGCGTGCAAAGCAGACTAAAAAAGAAATTCGAAATACCGGCAGAATTGCCAGTTTGTAATTCTGTTCTCTGGTTACTGTGTTTGTTTTTAAGTTTGTTTGTTGTTGAGCATGAGCATGCTTGGCACTGAGCTCTCTAGTCTAGTTGTTTTATTATTAACTTTATGGTGTTTGTTTGGTGAACTTAATTAAGAAAAGTAAAGTTTTAATTAAACAGAAAACCTGTCATCCGAATTTAATTTACATGTAGGCCCACAGCATTTAATTTGTTCTCAGCAGGTTTTATACTTTACCCGGTGGCGCGCCCCCCTGGTATGGACCTGGCCGGCTGACTTGGGTCAAGCTCAATAGAATTCGAACAGGGGTCGGCCGCTTCCATTTCAATATGTACAAATGGGGTTTGGCTCCTTCATCGGCTTGCGAATGCGGCGCAGAGGAACAAACTGCTGACCATGTCGTTTCGTCTCATTTACAAGGAGCCAAGTGGAATTGATGACGTAACAGAACTGGACGAAGCTACACTAACCTGACTTTTCATCCACCTGCACAGAAGTTTGAACAATCCTGTCTCACACGAATGAAGAAACTGTGTTGAAAGTCGGATTATTCAGTCATAGATGTAGAATACGGCGAGGTGATGTAGGCTAGTTACTGCATAACTTAGCTGCCGCCGTTTCCATGACCAGACACTCAGAAACACGATTGATTTTGTAAAATTGTGTATCTGAGTGTTTCTCTGTGGACTCGTCACACACAGCAAGACCAGCCAAAAGAGCAAAAGCTGATTTTATTCAAAATTTTTGATTTCTTGCTGGCACCGCCAGTTTGAGCAAAACATTAATTTAGAATGAATGTTTATTGAAGAATAAAGTTTTAAAACGTGAGAAAACACTTGCTTTTGTTTCCTAAAACCAAGAATTAAACAGTTTCAAGCAGAAAACTTAGGTTTTCAGATGTCCATCATCGCATTGCTTCAGGGTTGTACGTGAACCAGCATTTCAGAAAGGTCTCTAGCCCAAGCTACAGGCAGCATTTAAGTTAATAAAATCAGTTGGGTTCAGCAACTTAAGTAGGCTGCAGTAGCGTCACCAGTTCAGTTGCCGAATGGTTGTCGCCTTTGCCCCCTAGTGCTGGTAGATTTGAGATCGATCTTACAGTATTAGCTTATTAGTTATTACCTTTAAAATCAATGCAAGCACACAAGAGTGGGTAATTTTTAATAATTTTCACTAGGAGTACGAAGAGTCATTCCGGGCCTCCCTTTCACTCCGGCCCCCCTTTGTCTTAGGCAAAACGAGTGATGTTTGCTTAGGCGTATTGCAGCCTACACTATACAACACTTTACTGCAGAGTTGGACATCTGTGCGCAATAATATCAGGCTGCAATAAAACTAGTACAGTATTTAGTGTTTTGTGTTATGCATATCACGTAATCTGTCCCTCGCCAATTTGCGTATCCTGCATTGAATTCATGTGTCAGTTGTTGATGGTGCTGCCGAGAGGTTTCGCTTGGACAGCTTTAATATAAAACTTTTAAATTCATTTATTTATTTCTCTTAGATATAGGCTACCTATAATTATTCCTGATGAGGACACTATGCGGTGTTGAAAACGTTGGATTTAGTAGTTTTTTTCATTTTTTGTATGTTTAATAAAAATGTTAAATCCGTTAACGTTACTGAAAGTGTTATATGTAGGCTATCTGGTACAACAAGTCAAGCTCTCTACCAAGGCTCAAACATAACATCTTGTTAAAACATAGTCAAATTAATCATCTGACCAATAACCTTTCATCATTAACTTTTGCATTTACCACATGCCTAGCAGACGTGAACGAAGTCACTTTTTTTCTACTCAGGCTGCGCTTCTGCTCCGAAATTGATTTTGAAATAAGCGTGAAACTACCTTTTTCAAATAGTTTTTAAAAAACACAAAAAACGCAAAAATACCCGAACTTTAAAAAAAGACTAGTGTTTTGGACTTTTTAAAAAAAGCTCTTGTTTTTCTCATGCCCCCCCCCCCGAGAATAGCCAAATTTTATGATTTAATTTAGGGTGCTTTTAACAAAACTTTTTGCACGTAAAGCGAAATTACCACTTAGGGCCCCTATAACATGCGCGCAATGCATTCAGTTACCTTTCCAGGCCCCTTTTCTACATTATGGGCCCACCCCAGGACTTTTTATGCTTGAATTTAGTCGTTTAAGATGATTTCAACCAAACACTATGCGAAAACTGCAGGTATGCGAAACTGCCAGGATTAAGCCCAAGAAGCTTTTTCAGTTCGAGCATAAAGATTCCTTCAATCAATAAACGCAAATGAAGCGAAGAAAGGAAGAATTAATTTTTGTAGAAAAGTGTTGCTAAAAGAATGTGTTTGCTCCTTCAAAATTCGCAATAGGTAGGCTAGGCAAATGGACCTGAGCTTTCTTGCTTCCAAATCCTATAACCTACTTTGGGCATATTGGATTAAAGCCTAACATTTCCTATTTTACGCCATTGTTCTAAAATGATTTTCATGTGTTTTATTTTGATTACACAGCCAAAATAACGGTAGCCACTTTAACATGACAAAATTCTGCCACAGCCATTGTAACCTCGAACCAATCATAAGCTACGTTTTTCGTGACGTGAAAAAGGACGAAAAAAAGATGATGCAGTACAAAGCAAATCAAGTGATGGATTCTCTGTCAGCTGGTTGGCTTAAGGGGTTAGGGCTAGAAAGTAGTCATTTTATGACATGGGTAGGCTACGATATCGATTACCACCCCTACCATTAGGCAGTGATCGAGTGATGTACGCGCATACAAAAAGTATTGACGCCGTCAGCGTAAACGCAAACGTTCGAAAATTCATACGCCGTATGCGTCAACGTAACTTGTAAAAAAAGTTGGCGGCGTCAGCGTCAGCGCATACACTAGCGTAAACTAATTTTATTTGCTCATATGTACTGAAATTAGAAATCGATTTCCCTAAAAAACGAGGATAGCTCGGTTGGTTAGCACGTGAATTCGTGAACGAAAAAGCTTCAAGATCATGCGGCGCTATTTAGACTCTCGAAGTGTGCGCTTGAGCAACGCATTCTAAGGACTGCTCTCCATTCAGCGGCAACTAATGGATGGAATAATTCCCAGCACTTCAGTAATCGGAAACTTCACTGTCAATCTCGGTAACCGGCCCTGCGACAAAAGCCTTTACAAGTATGCGAAACTACCAGGAATAACCTGTCAAGGCTTTATCCGTCCTAGAATAAAGATTGCAAATAAACCCGAACGGAGGATGAAAGCACATCTGAGAAAACCCTGTTGAAAAGCACTGTTATAGAATCTTTCTGAGGATTTGCTACGCGTTTCATTGCTCTCTGCTGTAGCATGTAATTCCTATGACCTATTGTGCACCCTGTTCCTTTTCCAGGCAATGCAAGAAAATAGCCAAGTGCAAAAGCGGATATTAACCAGAGGTGGGTAGGGATTTACGCTACGCTACAAAAGCAGCGCGCTACTGCCTACTTCTGATATTAACGTAGCCTATGCGTTTTTTATGCAGCGCATATCCATCGCAGATACGCGCTGTTCTCAGAGCTTTGCAAAACATACAGTGTCAGCGCAGCCGTAGCCTTACGTCTATTTCTTTGTCTACTACCAAGCAAGAATAAAATTTAGTAGGCTACCGTAGCCTACTAGTTTCAACGAGTCTTTGGTTTGACCCAACAGAATATCTAACTAACCCATGCCTATATCGATGCAGAGGCGGTCACTTTAATAACCTGTAAGGCCTATAAGCCACCGACCCATGGGCGTCCGCACATAGGGGCAAATGGGGTCAGCTGACCCCCCCTGGAAAATTGTTGGACAAAAATTGAAAAAGCGAGAACATGCAAAAATAGGCAATTTTCTGAAAGGGAGGGGAGCGGGTGAAGATGATACGAGTGATGACTGGCTGGTCAAGCTCTCCGATTGTGATCATCACTCTTCTTCGAGAGTATATTCCACTTCCTCTATTAATTTACGAAGATACCTACGAGCTACCCGTAATCGCAAAATTCGACAACTTGAGCTCCTGTACTCTCAGAAGTCGGAACCACATTGTTCCAGACGGTTGTTCGCCTGGTCAAACGTCATGTAGAAACCGTTCGGGTCTACTGAATATTACGTCATGGAAATTCCTAAAACATGAGCCAAAATTGCACCATCGTCCGTAAGACTCGTGTCAAACCTGTTTAAACCTGTTTCAGTTTGAGACCTGTTTGGACATGAAATATTGCGTCACGAACTGCTCTCGTGCCTTTGAGTTATCACAAATTTTTCTGATTCATTCTCGAAGTTGTTTGTTGGAAGTCGGTCGCACATTTAACTGGTTTATTTGGTGCTTGCTAGCTGGACAAACTCTCCGTCTTTTATCCAAGTAATCTGTATCGTAGTGACAGTTTTAGAGGTGTAAGGCGTTGCATTTCGATTTCGATAGCCGCGGGCTAATTTTACAGGAATACACTTTTGAAAAGACGTTTCGAAAGAGTGTTTCTTTTTCGGTCACCTACATGCAGACGAACGGATTCGGGAATCTTATGTTACAATTTTCCCACGAAGAGATTATGGTTTACCGCTGTGACCACACATTACTAGTGCGGGCACTGGCTTTATCTCATACAAATCTGAAGAAGAATAATTCACAGTTTCAGATAAAATCATCTCGTATTTCGTGAATTCAATGAAGCTGTTCGTAACATTGAATCATACAGAAAAGAACAATCAGCCACCAGTTTATAGTTAATCAGTTTTTGAATAAAAACTGAAGTTGACGTGGGTCTTTGCCGAATTTTTCGATGACTTTTGGATGAACGAATTTTTGTCTGAGTTTATTCGACTTCTGTGGAAACTCATCATACACAGCCGGATAGCCTGTCGTCAGACATAGTTGATCTGAGCCATGTTTTGACCCACCTAATTGTGCTGAATAATCTTTTTACCGTACAAGTAGTGGCCGGGAGGGTCAGTAATGGTATCATCGCTTGACGTAGGCCTACAGCTGGAAAAAGTTCCATATTTTTCACCAAGTCCACAAATTCCAATTCTTCCTGGTCTTCGGACTGAGGAAATTTTCCTTTTATGGTTATGTCATACCACGACATGGCGTCCTGCTGAAAATTGTCAAAGTTGTAGAATTGGTGTATGGTTTTAACCAGGGCTTTGTAGTCTGAACTGTCAATTTTCTCCATCTGCGCTGGATGCAGTCGGTATAACATGAATGCCGACATGTTCCTCTCTGAGAAGCGGCTTTTCAGAGACTGGATTAAAGAGTCCATGTAAGGAACGTAAATGGAGCGGCGATATTATTCCTCACTGGTGCCACCAGTATTTGCTCTGAATACTTGACGCTAATTTTCAAATTTGCTGTTGATATAATCACAACTCATAACTTTTTTCTGTGTATGGTTTTAAAGATAATTAGTACTGTCTCCGCCGCCAGTGTAGCCAAATCGTTTGACAGCCGCTGGCTTCGATCAGTCTTTCAACAAGATTGATAGGATCTCCATTCTGTTTTGTCTTTTGCGATGTTTTGCAATCGATGGAGATGTGATTTGCTGAGCAGGGATCCCAGGCCAGCTTTTCTGATGTCAGATCTCAGCAGTTGTAATAAGTTGGTACGGTGACGTCCGGTTCGGCCTTGGTACTTTTTGCTGCCAATTATCGCAAATTCAAGGGCTTTCTGAGGAGGTGAGTCCTGGTGAAGTCCCAACTCAAGATGTCCAAGCATGTTCCATCTGCATGATGGAGATCTTGCAAGATAATGGTTCACTGTTGCATATTTTGTAGAGGTTTTTGTTCGAGATTGGCCAAGTATGACCAGTTCAAATATGACCGATCAAGTATGACCACTGACCAGGGCATCTAACCCGCTGAGCTTCGTCACGAAGAAGCCACTCTGTCCCTCGGTCGACGGGCACTGGAGCCTAACCACCTTCTCCACCACAAGATCTCTGCTCTCTCAAACGAGCACCCCCGTCGACTGAAATCAAGACACCCATTCGTGCCACTGCCAGCCGCTCAACTTCTTGCCTGTGCGGCTGCTTGGGCGGACCATAAATGGAGTTCTGAATGGAAGTCAACTGCCACCAGACTCTATTCGTTCATCCCCGACGCCGACACACGCCCCATCGGTCTAACACTACCAAGACAGGTATGGGTGCGCCTCAACCGTCTCCGTACGGGTGTCGGGCTTTTCCGCTCAACCATGCACCAATGGGGAATGGCCTCTTCCTCCTCCTGTGAATGTGGTGCCGAGGAACAGACCGCAGACCACATCATCAATGACTGCTCCATCTTCAAGCCACCTAACGGAGTGGAAGGTCTGCGTGTCATGGATGATGATACCAAAGACTGGCTGCTCTCTAGTAGCCTTCCAGTGTAGTCCGGGAACATCGTGAATCTGGGGTGGTAAAAGGAGAGACCCTTGGCCCCAGACGCTCACACGACGACGACGGCCAGTTATGACACGTAAATATCTTCGATGACAGGCATCCAATCTTTCAAAACTTGCTTTGGTAACAGACCAGCTATTGCAGTTGTAGATCATAATTGGGATGCAGCACGCGCTGTATAATCTTACTCGCAACTGCAATGGGATTCTCGATCTCTTGCTCCATAGTTTCCAATATGATCTGAAAGCGACATTGCTTAAATTGCAGAGAGATTTGACATAGGCAGTGCTGCACAATGATGATCCTAAAAGTTTGTGTGTACGCCATTTTTCGTTTCCTCGAATCGGTAGGCTATCAGCATCAGTTTCAATTTTGTCTGCAAGAAATATGTGGGTGAATTCAGTTTTAGTCTAATTCATGAAAAGATTGTAGTTTTTCAGGTTCTTTGTAGCAATAGGTTGTAGCATATCAAGTGGCTGTTTTTCCTAATCCAGAAACTCAACATCGTCTGCACACTCCATTTCGAATGGCATGCATGTGTCAGATATGGGGGTTTGGTCTGGAGGACTGTTCTTTTACTGAGCTCAATGCTGCAGATAGGTAGCAAGTGAAGAGTATTGGAGAGAGGTTGTCTCCTTGAGGGGAACCGATGGTTGTCTCAAAGTTTGCGTACATTTCGTTGCTAATACGAACATAAAGTTTCGTGCCAGCCAGCAGGGTACGGGTTAATCGCAGCTCATCTTCATCACAGCCTGCTTGGTCTAAAATTTGAAGGATTTTTTTGCGTTTGATGGTGTCAAAGGCTTGGACATAGGCTATCTATTCCCATTTTGTGGAAGTCCTATTTTCTGGCCATTACTACTGAAACGAGCATACGTTGTGCCCAGACAATGTCAGCACAGCAGCTTCTGCCACGTTTGAGACCGCATTGGAAGGGTCCAGTGAAGCTGTCAATTTTGTCTCTAATCCGATGCAAAATGATCATAGAGAAGATTTTTCTGATGCTATTGAGGAGCACAATGGGTCGAAGATTAGCTGGTGGTCGTTTTAGTTTCTTGGGTTTTGGTATAGCAATTAGCAGTGACGATCGGTGAGAGAAAGCAAGGAAAGCAGTGCTTACCTGAGCGAAAACTATGCAAAATATAATGACTGAATTCTAGGTTTAACTTCTTATTATTTTTATCACGTCTATTTTAACTTGAAAATTAAAGTTCGTGACTAGAATTACTTGTAACGCTTGTGAGTAGGCCTAGTCTAAGTTCTCACCAAACCGCATGTCTTGCCTATAAATGCCAATTAACGCTATCACTCCTGTCAGAAACAACCACTGAGGCTTCAGGGAAATCAACTTGCAAAATTGCTTTCCCTACGTTCAAAAACGTCAAAAAACGCCTTCGTTTTATCCAATCCTCACTCGTTTTGCAAAACGTCACCAGCTGCTTAGCCAATCAGATGTGTTATGGTTAGAGTTGCTTTCCCAGTGACGTCAATGCGTATACAATCGCTAGACTTTCTCGTCACGCACAGAATGGTCTCTCGTCACGGTACACAGCACAGCATCATAAAGGGGAAAAGATTGTTGCTGTTTTTGATGTCTCCTCGCCATGTACTTTAGCCTACCAGCTTTCATAGTCATGCCTTTGCCTTTTTTACAGCATTGATGTAACGTTACTTCGCCAATGAACGTTCAGGTGCGGATGTAATATTTAGTTCGTTAAGCTTCTATACGCAGGAGGCAAACTTATCCAGCTTTTTGTACAAATTGCTTGCAGTTGTAATGTTTAGGCCTAAGTGTTAGTTTTTGTAGTGTAGGCCTAACTGAATATCTGAGAATGAACATTCACGACGAATTAAATATTTAGACAACTATTATTCCATGTCTAACACAGGATTTTGGTCCTGCAACGTTAAAATTAAGATTGTTCATGACTTCTAAACATTAAATTGATGTATGATCACGACATAGGCGCAGCACAATTTGACAGATTTTTATTTTTTATTTGTTTTGGAAATGCTCTGAGAGCGCACCAAATTGGAAGTGTTTTTCAAAAATTTCTGGGGGAGGCCCCCAGACCCCCCGCTGAAAGTGTTGATTTCGTGCTTCGCCAGACAGTTACGCCCTTCGTGCCTACTATCTTGCTGCAGCATATTTCCAAGTTGCTTTCCAAACGGTTTAAGCCACCGAACGTCACTGGCAATTAGTATGCCTTTGCCGATGGTGTCTATTAGTTTGTGTTGTTTGAGAGCTTCATTAATAGTCTGTGATATTAAACCGGAAACTACGTCTTTCAAGAGTTTGAAGCGTTCGTTGTTGACGTTATGTTGACATAAAAATGATAAATTTTCTGGATGGTGTAGGCTAATGGTCAAATTTAAAAAAAAACTTTGCATCCGGCCGAAAGGGCAGAGTGAACCCACCTTGACCCCCCCCCCCCCCCCTAACAAAAAACCTGCGGACGCCCTTGCACCGACCGATTGTGGATTGAAAAATTTTCTGCAAAAAAAGAGTTTTTGAAAATAAACAAAGAGCACATTATTGGTTAGCTTCCGAAAAGTAAAAAAATTCCAAGCGATAATGAACAATCTTGACTCGTGTTTGAAAAGCCAATAAATCTCTATCAAAATTTTCTCTTAAATTTTACTTTACAATTTAGTTCCTCAATGTGGCCTACCAATTGATCGTTTTCCACTGTTTTTTTATTATTTTATTTGAGGTAGCCTTATTACTCTTCGAACCGGGCCCGTGTGATTTTAGGGGCCAGGGAACTTGAAAAAACTACCACGTAGCCTATCAATAACTTCATTTAATTGCTGAATGTTGCGTAAATGAATATTTTATAATAACAATCCTGCCATACAAAAGAAAACCTGATGTTGAAAAATTTAGACATAAATTTGGCAATTTTGTATTTGTAGGTATCTTTTCGTTGCAAAATATAGCTTATAGCTTAAATAGCTTATAGCTTAATAGGCTAATAGCTTATAGCTTATAGCAAAATATAGCTTATAGCTATATTTTGCAACCTATAGTTTATTAACGTGCCCCAATAGCTCAGTTGGTTAGCGCATCACTTCTGGAACGAAGAAGCTTCAAGATCAAGCGGCGCTGGTTCGACTCTCGGAGTGTGCGGCTGTGCGCTTGAGCAACGCACGTTAAGGACTGCTCTCCATTCAGTGGCATCTAATAGATGGAATAGTTCCCCGGCAACAAGACTTCAACAATCGGAAACTTCACTCTGTCAATCTCGGTGACCGGGCCGGCGTCAGTGATTCAAAGCCTCTACATTGCGAAACTGCCAGGCAGTGGCGCCGGCAGAGTGGAGGGGGCAGGCGGGGCAGCTGCCCCCCCAATGTTTTGGGCATCATCTTTTTAATTTTTTTTTTTTATTAATACATATTAATATTATTTTTTTAATATTTAGATCCCAACCTCAAGTAAGTCAACTCAAGTTGCAAGGGGGGGGGGCGGGGGTAAAAGCTCTCTCTTTAAAAAAAGTATGGAAAACCTTGATGACTAAATTGTACAGTAGATAAAAAGATTTTCTACAGAAGCAAAGATATAAACTTTTTAAAGTTTTAACTAACGTCACGTTGATGTAGAAAAATAACAACCTGTTAAATTTTTGATACCTCACACTCCCATGACTTCTTCCGCGCGCATTTTGGCATTAGTTGCTTACAGTGATTCTTTCACTTAAACAAAACGTTTTGTTTCAGCAGTTTTGAGTTGTTCGATTCTTAAGTTGTAAGGAGACTCAATTTCTCCAATATTTATCATTTATGTTTCTTCTTTAATCTCAGCAGAGTATAAAACTTGTAAAAGTTTTTCATCCATACGACGTCATGAATGAAATTATATCTCAAATCGGCGTAATGACGTGCATCATCTAAACATTTTACCGAATAATAAATTAACAAATTCGATCGTCAAAAGTGGTTTGGTGGTGGTAAATATTACATAATGAAAAAAATGTGATAAGGTTGGAAGACATTACGTCATGTATTTTCAATACAAATATGAAGTTTAAAATTTATTCTTTTGTTCATAGTCGTAATCCTCCTTCAAAGCGGTATTACAAAGAACAATTTTCGATAAGGGGGGCATCAAGAATATGTCGACATGACTTTTAAGGTTTACGTCAGCTCCGGAGATCAGTAAAATATAAGGTACTCAACTACTCATTCTCGTGATTGTAAGCCGCGGGAAATTTTTTCTCTAAAAAACAGATTCCCGGGAAGCTAAACATTTTTCCAGCCCTGGTAGAAAACAAATGAAAATAAATAATATTCCACTGTCTTGCATGTCTTGCACCAGTGGCGTAGCCAAGGGAGGAGGTTCGGGGGTTTCAACCTTTCAAATTGAATTTACGGATGTTAATACATTGTTTACAAGAAAAGTTTTAGCCTATGATGTAATTTCTCGTCAAACTGTGCAAGGATGCAAGCCATCTGCAACTGCTGAGATCGCTTGTTCGATCTAGATTAACATCTAAACAGCTATTCGTTATACAAAACTTGAATATATCAGAAATAGCCTAAAGTAACTTCATTGTCTCAAAGCTTTTTGTTTGACACTCATCAAGATGTATGACCTCTATGACGTTACATTTTCTAAACTTTGAGTTGACTTCAGAGCATAAAAGTTAGTGACTTACCGGAATGATGATGATTATGTGCCTGATCTGACACAGACGTTGGCGATCATGGTCTTCCAAACTTCTCTGTCATTAGCCATTCGTATAAAATCGTTCGTTTTAACTGTTATGTTTGTGGCCCATTGATTCAAGCTGTTTAAATAAGTTAATCTTTGTCGACCTCTGCTTCTTTTTCCCTGTATCATCCCCAATAGATTTAATTTTTACAAATCTCCATGTCTGTGAATATGACCTACAAATTGCATCTGACGCCTTCTAACTGTTGTTATTAATCTCCTTTCTGCATTTGCCAATTTCATAACTTCGTCATTAGGGCCTACTCTTCTTTTCAGTCCAAGATATCCTCAACATCCTTCTGAGAAACCACATCTCAGCAGCCTCTAGTCTTTTCTTCATATCTTTACTTATTGTCCAGCATTCACATCCGTAGGTTAGAATTGATTCTACATATGCTTTTAAAACTTTAATTTTGGTCTTTATTGTCATGTTGCGATTCCTGAAGACTGTGCTCATTTTACTGAAAGTATCCTTTGCTATGGCGATTCTCTTTTTAACTTCAGTGTCACTTTTGCCATCGGAAGTTATAATGTATCTAAGATTTTTAAATTTATCAACTTGTTTCACTGTAACACCATTGAGTGTTAGGTTGCAATTTGGATAAGTTTTGTTTTTTGATACCGTCATGCATTCTGTTTTTCTTGAATTTAACTCTAAACCCATTGCTTTACTGTTATTGACAACAGAATTTAATAAGTCCTGTAGATTGTTTGCAGATTCTGCTATCAAGACTGTATCATCAGCGTATCTCAAGTTTGTTATATTTTGTCCTCCAACCTTTACTCCATTCATATTTTCGATGTCACTCAAAATCATCTCTCTGTAAACGTTGAAAAGGTCTGGAGATAGGACACATCCTTGTCTGACGCCACGTTGTATCGGTTTGAATTCGCTAAGGTCGTTATTTATACGTATTGCAGCCGTTTGTTCCCAATAGAGGTTTCGTATGACTCTGAGGTCTTTACCGTCGATATCTAAAGAATGCAGTATATGGAATAATTTGGCATGTTGAACCTTATCAAAAGCTTTAGAAAAGTCTATGAAACACAGATAAAGATCCTTGTTCTTTTCTATACATCTTTCTGTTAACATTTTTAATGTAAAAATTCCATTTCTGGTCCCTTTGTCTGGGACAAATCCAAACTGTGCTGTTGAAATTTCCGGTTTTAGTTTTGGTCTCAATCTCATCATCACGATTCGGAGTAGGAACTTTGTTAGGTGACTCATAAGGCTAATTGTTCTGTGGAGTGAACATTCTGTTGCTCCAGTTTTCTTTGATAAAGCTATGAATATGGAACGGACCATATCACTAGGGATGTTTCCGGTGTCATAAATATGATCTTACCGGAATAAGATCGTTTTTTGAATCAACCAAGGAGAAAATTGATAAATAATAAAACTGTAATAATTTCGCAAAAAAAAGCAATCAACCTATGTCTTTAAAACAAAGTTTGCCTAATTTTAAACCAAACTGCATTAAAAAAGCGAGTTTTGCCAATACCAAACATTCAAATATCTCAGTCTGGAATTAGCAACAAGAAAACATAGAGACTTAGCTTTATTTCCGAAAAATGCCGAAGAAAACATGATCTTATTCTTTTGCTATGCCACCGGACAGCACCATTTTAAAGAAATATTCATACCCACAATTTTGTTGAAAATGCTTTCAGAATGCACCAAACTGAAAGTAATTTTTCAAAAATTTTCTGGGGGAGACCCCCAGACCCCCCGCCGCTAAGTGTCGCCTTCGGCGAACACGCCACCGGGCTTCGCCCGCCGGCTGTCAACACCCCCCTTTTCAAAATTTTTGACTATACTACTGTCTTGCACTGTCAATATTTTGCCCTCCCAATGTTGAAGGTCTGGCGGCGCCACTGTTGCCAGGATTAAACTCAGCAAAAAGCTTTCCCAGTCCGAGGAAAAAGATTCAATCAATCAATCAATTTAGAGCTTCTTGTTATTGCGAGAATTACATTACTGTATTTGGTCTGACCAACGAGATATAACACAATGAGTGGAAACTCACTCTTCTCTTAGTGTTTCTTTTTTATCTCTCTCGTTTCTTTACGTCGTTCGTTTCATGGTTCACTGCTTGCACATGGAAGGCTACAGACTGCGACCGTACGGGTGTACGGCGTGCTAAGAATGCACTAAAGCAAGGCTAAAGTGACGGCGAATACCACGAAGCAATTGGACTGTTCCGACCATAGTATTATTGTTAGGTGGTTTAAAAGTTTATTTTCGTTACCGCTTGTCTTTTCAGATTATTGTGTGAAATTTTGGAGTAGGTTAATCAGGATGTTACAGGTCAATAAGCAGGGTAAATACATAGGCTCTTGCTAACAACAATATTAACTTAGTATAGGGTAGCAAAGGTCTACGAAATACGATACAAAACGACTGACTGTAGGCTATATGGTTATCAAAGTTTATCTTATCCAGCTATAAACAACCAACAGGGCTAGAAGAAGTTTGGCTTTTTATAACAGTGCAATGGAAAACAGTTCTGATAATTTAACCGTCGAGTATCTTGTGGAAATAATCGAAGATGAAGAATTTCAAAGTATTCCCATTTCAACGAGCGCGTCTACAGTGCAACGTGAATTTGGGTAAGAAAGCGTTTCAAAGGACCTCGCACCTCTAATTAAATTGTGCAGTTGTGTGTTGAAAGCTGAATAAAATTGTTTGGATATATTATCCGGTATTTTTGCAGATGTCACTTATGTCCGAAAACTTACAAAACCAACGGGGGATTGCGTTTTCATGTCAAGTCAAAGCACGCTGGAAGCACATGTAATAACACCAGAAAAGGTATGGTACTACAGTTCCGCATATTACCTGCCTGTAGACCGGCAAGACAACTTTATAGCCTGAATCGTCCATTTACACATTGTTTCTACGTCTGGCGACGACGGATCAACGTTAAAATCTGACTGCAGTCAGCCACTTGTGTGTAACAATTGCTGTGGTAGGCATATCTAGTCTTCCAAATTAAAACATATCGCAAATATTGCATCTATTCAACACCTGCCTACGTCGAATCGACGTAAAAAGGGGAAATTGTTAGACCACATTCCAGACGTCAAAATAGCAAAATGAAGCCCCTAATTTCTTGAAACGGAGGCCCATACCCCCTTCAGGTTGCAACTAAGACATCATATCGCGTTTTCGTTTGCAGAGGGGGCATTGGTACCCCTGACCCCCCTCTCGGGAGCCCTGATTCTACTGAATAGCGTCATTACACCAATATATAATGGAAACATAAGCTACCGGGACGCATCTTTTGAAAATGTACCATTACATAGGTGTATAGAGGGAATGGACCAATCAGAGGGTTAGGGAAAAGGACACTTTATTTCTGTATGAAATCTGTAAATAGTCCTTGTTTTGATAGTCCGTTACGTAATTTCAATATGTGTGTGTAACTGTGTATATTAGTTTGTTTTTGTGATGTTGGGTTCAGTCGTGTTCTCATTGCTTTAAGAATTGGCGCTCCAGTTGTTCCAGGAACGAGGAGGCGACTGATTCTTAACTAATTCATCAACTTATTTTAAAGTATCAGGTTTGGTGGCCGTGCTTAACTATATTTATTGATGCATATAACGCAATATTAGATCCTTTCATGCACGTCTTAAACCATTAAGGTTTTGCCACCTTTTCCTTTTGTTAGTTTTGTTACTGTATTTCTTTTTCACAATATCATTTCTTTTGCATTCTGACAAAGAAAAATAAATTGAATTGAATTGAATTGAAAAATTGAATAGTAATAATATAGTTGCTAAGATCGAGTTTTCGACCAACCAACATGGCGTAGAGAGTATGCTATTGCCCAGAAGACTGGAGGTCGTTGGTTTGAATCCTCTATTTTGGTTAAGATGTCTTTGATTTGGGAATTTGTAGACAAGTTTCCTTTTAGGAAACGTATTGTGGTACACTTTCAAAAGGTGCTACCGGGACATCCGCCACTGCATGTAGTATTCATTACACACTTTGTATTTTTTTAGTGTCTGAATCAACAGTACAGAAGATGTGGTTACAAATTGGTGGTTCACTTGATAAATTCACTGATGCAGCTCTTCAATATTACATTCGTGCATTCGAATCCACCACAAATGGGAGCGAACTTTTTCACAAGTTTAGCTGTGATGCAATTGAAGTGATCCCAGGTTTATTTCACGGAAAACTTCAACGTATGGAAGCAGTGGAGCAAACAAGAAAATTGTTTGATGTGTTTCTGAGGTAAAAACCAAACATATATTGGCATTTTCATTCTATACCGATGCTATAGCTTGTTTAACCAATGTAGCTTATCAACAGTGATTTACATTTATTTCAATCATGTCTGGTACGACGAACGACAGTTCTGCCAGATTTCAGAAACTGCCTTCAATGATTAATATGCTTATCCAGTGATCTCGTCGGATTGCTGTTGACTGAGCCAATCCCAATCTCTCCGTCTTATCTTCAAGTACGAAACTTGTCTTAATTCAGTCTGTATTTATTGGTCGATATCCAAAAACTTCATATAAAGTCGCCAAATAGATAACGCAATTGTCTATACCAGCCAGTAAATGAGACATAGGCCTACTCAAGATGCATAAAACGGGGCAAGATGCATATTTTAACTTTGCCTACATTCAGGGATGGAGGAACCATTTTAAAAGTAGGTGGGCCCGAAGGCGTAGCAGTCAAAGTTAATCAAACTTCTGGGGGGCTTCGCCCCCCAGACCCCCCATAACATTGCTGTATTCCTAATACTTCAAGTCGCTTATACATTGTGTTTTCATGATTGCCTTTTGTGACAGACAGAGAAAAATTTCCGTTTTTAGGCCCGATTTGGCCAAACAAATTACAAAATTGTTAAATTACTCTATAGCGCTGTACAAAATACGGCGATTTACACACAAATAAAAAGGCAATATACACACACAGTTGTAATACCAATCTGGGAGAAATAATCTGCAGCATTATACAGAGGCCTACGTGCATGCACTGCATAATATGTAATGATATCATTGTTTTAACCTTGGAGAACAATTAGATTGATTTATAGATTAGCCTACTCCACCAATCACATGCAACTGCACCAACACGTGCTGCCCATCAACAGTGGGCTCAACAGAAAAGTTTGAAGATTAGATTTCATCATTGAGCTATCAAAGATAACACAGGCAAACGAAAAAAATTTTTTTTTAAAGGCACGGCATGTGAGAGTCATTTTAGGGTATTTCGAGGCCCCTGATTCCGAAAATGCACTTGTTTTTTTCGAATTAGCTCTAGTTTTTAAGATAGCCTACAGCAAAAACATTTTTTTGCAATTTTGAGCCCCTATAGATTCAACATCGTGTCGTTTATTACATAGACAAAACTGAAAGTAATCCCAGGCACATTTCTGAGTTGTACAAACGCTATTTGAAACTAATCACGTTGATTACAACACAAACAAACGACTATTCAACGTTTACTAGCCTAGTAACAATCAAAATACGACGTGAAGCAAGCCTTAGGATACAAGATGTAGAATATATAACTTGTGCTTTGCCTTAATATATTTGTTGATTTCAACAATATCGGATTTACTAACTAAGCTACTAAGTACGAATAAAATACATACATTGTTTTGCTTAACAAACTAGACGAATAAGCAAAACAAAGCCATTGATGAACAAACGCAATTCTTTATTATGGTAATCTTACTATACTGAGCAACACCCATCAAGGTACGAAGGCCATTTATATAATTACAGAATACAAAGTTGTGTTCTTCAATAAAGTAGCTGCTTAAAATTTTATCCTTGTTACGGAAGAATGTAATCTTGGTTCGAAATTCAATTTCTGATAGTTTCGAAAAATCGAAAAAACTAAGTGCATTTTTGGAATCAGGGGCCCTGAAATAGGCTACTCTAAATTGACTCTCACCTTTTGTACCAAAATTTTTTTGTTGGCCTGTGTAATCAAGCTAGTGTGTATCAAATGAATGAAGAGCTTTTTTTTGGAACCCCTTCTCTAATTTGCCGTTTTCACTACATTTTCAAAGAAATTTGGCTTTCAAAAGTGGGTGGGCCAGGCCCACCCAGAAAATAAAGTAGGTGGGCCCAGGCCCACGAGGCCCACGTGGTTCCTCCATCCCTGCCTACATTACCGTAAAAAATAGCACGAATTTACGATTTGTATACCATTAAATACTCTTGCCAGCATCTATGTTCAATACACAAACATTAACGTTTTGAAATTTACATTTCAGAGATGAAAATAGCAAAGTTTCACAACAACAACAAACGACTAATACGGTGCTTACAACTGATGAAATACTAGGAAATACACATAATAGAATATATTGGGGGATACGTGTTACGAAAATTGAAGCGCAGTGCCACAGATGAACAACATGGCATTTTGTCTAAACTAGAAAGTGACACCAGTTGCACAGCGGGTTCATCTATGATTGACACACTACAAAACGACGAATACGGAACATTACTGAAGCCAAGTCCTACTCTGATGAAAATTTTGCTGAGGCTGGAAGTGGATTTTCGAAAACATTTCAGCTTTTGTAATACGTGTTTAAGGAGATATAAATGCTATCATTATTATTATTATTATAATTTCACGATTCAACTAGCAACAGTGCAAGACTATAGCCTAAGGTTTTAAAAACATTGTAAGACTTACGACGCTAGTCTAGACGGCTTATTAGAAATTCAGGTCCTTCAAAATTGATTAAGTTGCTGACAGGCTAACAGTAGCCTGGCTGAGTTAACTTTAGGGCTGCACTAGAGTTTAATTTTAGGGCTGCACTAGAGCTTCTGACAATAACATAATGTTAAATAATAGGTTGAAAATAGCCTAACATGTGGATAGCACCTTACCCATGGTACAAAACTATATTACTAATTAGCCAAGCACCTTAGACGGTGAGATAGCTCAGTGGTAGAGCTCAACGCACATAAAATCGAAGGAACATCCTATCTAAAACTCTTGTGATGTCCGTTTAATCTACTGCGCAAGTGTCTGTAGTGAAGCGTGACGGCCGACACGTAAAACGGAGCAAAAAGAGGAGTTTCCACTCATTGTGTTATATCATGCAGTGTTGTACGCGTCATTGAAATAAATTGACGGCGTCAGCGCGAATTGCCTAAAAACTTTACGGCGTAAAGTACTGCGTAAGCTCTTAAAGCAATTGACGGCGTCAGCGCTAATTTCTAGCGCTATTTTTGCCAGCGTCTCAGAAAACGGAAATATTTCAACCAAGTTTAGGCTAACAATAGCTAAAAATAAAGAGCAGATATTATGTTTTGAGACTGTATTGTAATTAGCTGCTTAGCCTATTAGTTATTTCCTTACAGAAAAAGCAAGCATTTCAAAACGTTTGTCTGACAATTTGCTGCGTTTGGGACGCATAGCCTAGGCTATTGTCCTTTCCAAGTGAAAACATGCGTTCCACAGCAGCGCTGGTTGGTATTGGTGTGTTGTATTTCAAAAATAAATTGAAAACGTTTACTCGGAAAGGTATCACTGTTCCTAACGTGCTGTGATAGTTTAGCATGTATAAATCTTTTAACCAGGTTCACTGCACCAACATCGCTCTTTTCAGAGGCATAAAGCTCTTGAAATAAAGTATCTTCAACGTTCCGCGAAGCCGATCATGGATTTTTCGCTTTCTGTCTCTGATCTCTCGTTCTCAATACATGGGTGATCACTAGGGCCCGCAAAAGTCAATAAAGTCAAAAATTTTTAAGGACCTCGTCTATCCACGAATCCAAGAATAAAGTTATTTTTAGCACCTAGGGGACTGTTTCTAAGAAGTTTATAGGTCAAAATAAAGTCAAAATTGACAATAAAGTCAAAATTTTCAATAAAGTCAAAATTTGTCAAATTATGGCTTTTGACAAACTTTTTGTGTTTTTTGAAAGTAATTTTTGTCAAAATTCTCGTGGAAGCATTGTAAATCAGGAACTGCGACACAATTAAACCATATTAACCTATAAAAGCAGGAAATATGTCACAATGCTGACGGATCAGCAGTAGCCTACCTTTTATCGCAAATTGCCCATTGTTTATTCATTGTTACGTATTTAAATATTTTTTATAAAAAGCTCCATCTTCACAAACGTAGTCTTTTCGAAAATCAACAGTTTGGATTTTAGGAATAGCCAAGCTAAATCGTCTTCAGCAAAAGTTAGACAGATTTGTGGAGATTTTCCTATCGCCGAAAAACACGACGCACTTTTTAGGCCTATAATCCATAAAAACCTTGACTTTTCGACAAAATATTACGTTTGGGTCTGAAATCGACAAAATATTATGTTTGGATAACTAGTATCAATTCAAGGAAGAAATGTGACCTTTACAAATAAGCAATTTCGTTAGGTCAAAATAAAGTCAAAATTTGATAAAAATAAAGTCAAAAAATTTTTTTTTTAGGTCAAAATAAAAATGGCCCTAGACTGATCACCATTTGGCAAACTTCTTCCGAGTGTATTCCAGGGAGCCATTCCAACCAACGCAAAAGCCGGTAATTCGGATGAGTCGCGCTGGCCAGAATACATTGTGAAACCATAGGTGAAACTCTAATTGTGAAACGAGATTTTTCATTTTTTTTCCATGAAAATAAAAAATGACGCATAGCGCTTGACGCTTAAAATCGGCAAAATAGTTGACGGCGCTATCACTTCCGTCAACTGAAAAATAAATTGACGGCGCTAGCCTCAGCGTCAACAAAAAGTTGACGCCGTCAAATGACGCCGTCAAATTGACGGCGTCAACGTACAACACTGATATCATGGTTATATCTCGTTGGTCTGACACCAATTTCATTAAGTGGCGATGTATTTGCCATAGGCTACCAGACACACAGAATATAAACCCGATCTTATTGGTAAGCATTTTGTTATTTAGTCAACCTCGTTTAGTCGGGACCGAACAGAATGAGTGAGCGATTGGTTTGGTTTGGTTTGGTTTTTGAATCTTTATCCTCGGACTGACAAAGCCTTGATAGGTTATTCCTGGTACTTGTTCGCATACTTGTAGAGGCTCTTGACGCAGGGCCGGTTACCGAGATTGGCAGAGTGAAGTTTTCCGATTGTTGAAGTGTTGTTGCCGAGAAATTATTCCATTCACTAGGTGCCGCTGAATGGAGAGCAGTCTTGAAATGCGTTGCTCAAGCGCACACCCCGAGAGTCGAACCAGCGCCGTGTGATCTTGAGCCCGACGCGTAACCGTAACCACTGATTGAGTTGAACGTGGGCCGATTAAGCGGGGTTAGTTGTAGTCTATAAAGCTACAGTACGCCTTTGCTATGTTCCGGTTTTCTACCTGAAAATAAAGCATATTTGCAGGAGAAAATTTCTGTTTTCAGAGGATATCACTGACGAATCAGAGCCAAAATTTTAGTTTGGACATGAAGGGATTTTGATTGATGCTTGTTGAGATTTGGCAACATTTTGCGTGGCAACACTGGTTCCATTCAATCTTCAAAACAAACATAAGGTTCTTAATTCTTTGAGAAAGTTTTTACAGGAATTAGTTGAGGACGAGGTGTTTAGCATTCAGATTGTTGAACAGTTATCTTTTTATTGTTTGTGTAGGCCTGTGTTGAATGTACTGTATACGGTACAACTGTTTGCTTCTCTCTGTTTTTGTTTCATTTTTGACTGTGTTTTTTCGGTTTTGTGGCCGTGCTAACTATAGACATATAGCCTACCGTCAACAGGGGTGACTTTGATCAGCACTGTTTTAGCTTTGTAATTGCCAATTTGAGTAACTGGACTTCGCTCAAGTACTTCAGACCCCATCCTTGGAATTTGAGCGAAGTCCAGTTACTCAAATTGGCGATTACAAAGCTAAAACAGTGCTGATCAAAGTCACCCCGGTGAACAAAGTCACCCCGGTTGTTGCCACCTTTTCTCGTTCATTAACGTGCTGTTAGGTCTATGCCGACTTTTGTAGTTAGTAGTACATATATTTTTCATCCCTTACTTGTTAATGACAAAAAATAAAACGATTGATTGATGGAAGTGGCTACACTTACGACGCCGTAAATACAGTCGTTCCATGCCTTTTTTTAATCTTTACGTGGCTTTTACTGCGCATGCGCGCTGTTGCCGCGTCTGCGCGCTTGCTGCGTATTTTTTTCTTTTTTCACCTCTTTCTAAGCGAAACACATGAAAAAACGTGCATATATATAACTTCTAAATTCAACTGTTTTTGCCAAGTGAATCTGTGGCGCGTGCGATCTTTGTCTGGCTCGCACTCACAAGGTATGAGTTCGATACCACCAGTGGTGACTTTTTTTTTAAACTAAATTCTAACCCGAAGTGACTCAATTGTTAGGCTACGCATTTTTATGGCTGTATTTAGTTCTGACCATCACAACAAAAAACAGTATATATGTATATGACAAACATAGCAGAGGTCTAGAAAAAGGTAGAAGCGACAAAACGCGGAGGTTATAGAGTGCATGATACCAAAGCAGGACAATCAGTTTGAAATATGGCACGGTCGTAACTGTGGCATCGTCGTAACACCTTAACAAGAATTTTATAAATTTAAAACAAAGAGAAAAAAAGGCTAGTGTGTTTTTTTCTTTAACAATTAAAATGAATAAAAAAAAATTCTAAATTTATCAAATTTTTAGGTGTTACGACTGCCATATTATTTTAAACTGATTGTCTTGCTTTGCTATCATACACGCTATAACGTCCGCGTTTTGTCGCTTCTACCTTTGTCTATACCCAGTTATGTTTGTCATATACTGTTTTTTCGTTGTGACGGTCAGAACTAAATAAAACTAAACTGAACGGCCACAAAAATGCGTAGCTTAATGATTGAGTCACTTCGGGTTAGAATTAAGTTTAAAAAACAAAAAAACATCTTCTGGTGGAATCAAACTCATATTATACCCTTGCGAGTGCGAGCTAGACAAAGATCGCACGCGCCACAGATTCACTTGGCAAAAACAGTTGAATTTAGAAGTTATATACGCACTTTTTTTTCCAGCAACAGCGCGCATGCGCAGTAAAAGTGACGTAAAGATTAAAAAAAAGGCATGGAACGGCTGTATTTACGTCGCCGTAAGTGTAGTCACTTCCTTGATTGATAGTTTAAATGATGAATAGTTCTTAATTAATGCTGGCCTGGATTACATTGTTGCTGTGATGAATGCTGAAGAGTTTACTATGTTTGTTATTCTATTGGAATTGCCGTGTAACATTTTATTTATTTCTTACCTCAAATCAATGCTAACTGACATAAATGAGCCTAGTGCTCTTTTATGTCTGTAAAAAACTTGCTAGAGGTTCCTGGGCATTCTGAAGCTTAGAAATTATGTGGACACTAGCACATTAAAAATTGTAACATATATTACAGTCTTATTTATTCTCATTTTCATTACTGCATGTCTAGCTGGATGGAGCTTGTGACAATGCACTAGATCAGGGGTCGGCAAACTGCGGCCCGCGGGCCAAATGCGGCCCGCGTACAAACTTTTTGCGGCCCTCGATTAACGATCTTACTTTTAGTGCATGAACTAAAATTTCATCATTATCTACGCATGTGCTATGTTACAACAGTTTTATGATTTGCGAAACAAAATAGTGACTTTCTTGAAACAAAAGAAACGTAGGTTTCGGTATTGATGAACTTAGTGATCCTGATTGGTTAACAGATTTAGCCTTTCTCACTGATTTCACTTCTCATATGAACAAGCTAAACTTACAACTACAAGGAAAGGAGCAATTTATTAATCAGATGTATGATCATATTACTGCCTTTGTAAACAAGCTACGTCTTTGGGAAACTCAACTTTGCTCATTTTCCCAATTTTGGCCTTTGTAAACCTTCCAACCCTGATAAGTACACATCACTTATCGTTTCCACTAAAACTAACTTTGAATCTCGATTTTGCGATTTGAAAAATCAAAAAAACAGATTCGATTTATTTGCCGTTCTATTTTCAATGGATGTCAATACTGTGCCACATAAGATGCAAATGGAAATAATTGAACTTCAATCATCCAACATATTGAAGGCCAAATACGATTCAGTTCCAATTGCCAACTTTTTATAAAGAATATGTCCAGAAATCCACCTATCCTCATCTGTATGACAATGCAAAACGTGTAATGTGCATGTTTGGAAGCACATATTGCTGTGAGCTTTGCAGCTTTTTTCAAAAATGAATACGTAAAAAATAAGAGAGCAAGTCTTTTAGGCGCTGACAGTTAGGCGCTGGTCTAATAGGCGCGCACACTGTGGCGTCTGGATATTTAGGTGCGGAGCACTGTGGCGCCCGGTCATTTAGGTGCTATTCCTAGTAAAGTCTGTAGATTGTATCAGCTTGCCAGAAAATTATATCCTGACTTCCGTGAGTGAAGCTGCTTAAACCGGCAATGCTTTTCACACAAAATGTTATATTGAACAGAAAAATATATTGTTGTTTTATTGATTTATTACTGTTTTATTTGTTGTTAGTCCAGGTTTGCGTTGATGAAAGCTTTATCAATAAATCATTCAAGCTTCCGAACATTATTGAGTTCATTTTTAGTTAACTCTTTCGCGACCACGGACGTATACACACGTCTTGGGATTTTTGCCATGATGACCAAGGAAGTATCCCCAAGTATCCCTACGTCCAAGGTTGAAAGGTAGCCTATTTCAAGCAAAAAAAATGTAAATGATGGCAGATAAAATTTTTCTCATGTGCAGAATTGTTTTGGCATTCGATTAAACTACATATATTTTCATATTATTGTATCATGCTTGGGTAGTAAGGATTATAATGAAGTAGGCTACACTTTTCTGCCAATTTTTAATTTTTTTAGAAATTAGAAAAAATACCGTGTGGAAAGTTGCTAGTTGTACATTGAATGTTTTAAATTTTATTGCAAAGCTTTGCATCTTCGGATAGCTGAAGATGTATGCTTTCATTTGATGTCAAGATTGTGCGTCTATGTCGATCACATGAGATGTTTTTACGGCGTAAATACAACAGATTTGTGTGAAAAATGTCTGGTACTATTTAGATTAAACGTCTTGACCTCGGTGGTTGCGAAAGAGTCAAATGATAACTACACTAAACATCAGTAAAAAAAATATCATACCGTGGCCTATATTGAAGCGGGTGGTTAAAATTTTATTACATGTAAACTAAAACATTACATGTAAACTAATAGGAAAATCTATCTAATAGTTTTTAATGTAGGCTACAGTTTTTCAGGCTATAGCTTAACCGCTTTGGACATCTCAAGTTTGTACACACTATAGCATTAATTAATCAAAGTTGTGCGCTTTTAAACATTTTGAAAGTCATTTAACAAACAAGCACTGGGATACTATTGACCTAGTCAAGAAAAGCATTTATGTTGAAAAATAGCCTACCTGAATGCACTATTACTCAGCAACTTCACTCACTGAAGCCATGACCAACAACGCACACTAGGGTGCACCGTATGCCCAGCTATTTTTTTAAAATGATGCTACACACCCTAACTTTTTTTTGTGGGTGAGGTTAGCTTAGAAAACAACTTCTGGAAATTTATTTGTAAATTCGTTAAGTTTTGGCCTCCCACACAGCCCTTTTCTAAGGAGATTGAGCATTTTTTTACACAAATTTGCCACTAGATGGAGCTACATCTTAGATATGATAGTATACTTACTTTGAAAAGATGCTCCTTCTCATTCTGCACTATTGATAAAAAAAATTGTTTAAATTCGGGCAAGGGGAGCCCAGATGAAAGCAATTTTGTCCTCTCTCCTAGCGCAATACCGCCTCTAGTGGCCAACACATAACTGACAATATTTCCTGACATGTTTGTCCAAATGATGCAAAACTGGTGTCTATTCCCCCATTTTCAAGGGTGAAGAGTTCATTTTTATTGTTACTTTTTAGTATTTTGGACACTAGAGGGCAGTAACCGTTATTCATTATATAGAATGAACACAATTGTGTAACTCTGACAAGTACTATCTAAAATTTATTGTTGTCATTGAAGATTGTAAAACTATATTATTACTATGTACAAAGTAACATAATGCCCAAGTTTAAATTTGATAATGCCGCCGAAGAGATGACACTTACTCTCCGTGGAACAATTGCTACAAAAGAGGATGTTAATTGCCTACATCTCAACAAGTTTTACTGTGATTTTAGCCAATTTCCAAACCATCACGAACCCTAGAAAGAGCGACCGCCGTGGGGCGGCTAACAGCACTGTTAAAATAGTACAGGAAATCTATGACAAGGCAAGAATACCGACTCTTTTTCCACAAAAAATGGCTGAGAAAGTTGAGAAATTGTATGTCAGCATGGAGAGCTTAATGACCATTCGAAAACGTTATTGGAGGATAGAAGGAAAGTCTAAACAGATGTTTTGAACGCCCCTCGTGTGGTCCAGGCATTAGTGAGGAACAATGTTTCTTCAACGGGTCTGCTGCTATTCGGTGAGTTCCTAACCTCTAACCCTAACTCCTAACCCCTAACCCTAAAACGGCAATGATAATTAGGCCACAGTACCCGATAATTAAAAAAAAAATTGAAAAAATCCCCCGTTAAGGGATCGGACTCACCGAATCGGACTCACCGAAACGGGCCATTCCGTTCTTCAACAGCCATCTCATCTGTCATGCAGGAGATTATAAAGTCAGTTGATGGAGATCCAAAAACACTGGATCTCAGCTATACTTCAACTGAGAGGTACAGGATTAAAGCTGTGAATTCCATCGCTGACAAGATAAGCTAAAATCCACCTTCAGTTGCCAATATACATTGGGACGGCAAACTGATGGACACGCTGGACAGAACTCCAAAAATGAAAGATTGCCTGTTCTCTTGTTGGGAGTTGGTGGAACCAAATTGCTAGGCGTGCCTGCACTTCCTCACAAGTCATCCGAGAGAGCTGGAGATCTGATTGCAAATGCAACTTGCAAGCTTTTGACAAAGTGGAATGCCAAACATTGTCTAGCAGGCATGGTCTTCGACACAACAAGCTCAAATACTGGTTCCAAAACTGCAGGTTGTGGGGCACTACAAAGAGAACTAGACAAGCCTCTTTTATGGTTTGCATGCCGTCACATATAGGCGAAGTTGTATTGACCCATGTGTGGGACGGTTTAAAAATTGAAGTTTCCAAGAGTCCTGACTCCTGAAGTCACAATATTTCAAAGACAAATTTTTCGCACTAGCACACCAAAATACAGAAAATATTGACTTTCCTCAAATACCGCCTGCATTATTGCCTTTAAAATTGGGAATTGTAAACCTTTGCGAAGATTATATCCAGAAGACATATAGTAGAGGTGACTATAAGGAGCTTGTAACTCTTGTTCTTTTGTATCTCAGCGATGGAGAGTCGACAACACTTTTCCTCTTTTCGTAAACCTGGTGCATTGCATAAAGCCAGGTGGATGGTGAAGATAATATATGCAATGAAGCTCGACCTGATGGGAGGCAAGATTCAAAATGAGCTTCCAAAAGGTGCCATCTTTGCCACAGGGCAATCAGAGAAGATACATCGGTTTGTGCAATTTGTTGCATTTTGTTACATTCCGTGGTGGCTGACCTTATTGTTACATTTTGTTACATTCCGAGCACCTGTGCCATCCACTGCCCCAGAAAGTGACCAAGCGTTCATCAATTCTTTGATCTGCTACTCAACTGTTGATGATGTCGTCGCGAAGTTTGCCAGTAAGTCCTTTGGCAGCCATCTGTGGTATCTCACTGAAGAGCTTGTACCGTTGGCTCAGATTTTCAGTAGCACAACCACTACTGATGTCAAGAAGAGGATGGTTGCAAAGTTGTTTGAGTCCCGAGTGGATGGAACTGATCAGTGCACCAAAAGGTTTGGCACAGGCTTTGGAAAACCTAGTTTCCAAGCATGCCAACAAAAGTTTTGGACGATTTGTCTGATTATGTTGGAATGGATTCGTGGTCTTTTTTCAAAATTATGAGAATAAAGCAGGACTTCCTTGGCAAGCCCGTAAAATATTGGCAGTTGGAAAATGATTACAATGAGATAGAAGCTATTATAAGTAGCATCTGTGTTGTGAATGACGCAGCTGAACGTGGTGTGAAGCTTTGCTATGATTTCATTGGCTCTGCAGTTAAACAGCAAAAGTTCGAAAATGTGTTGCAAGTGGTTGAAAACGCCAGACATGCAACACCCAACCAACGTTCGAGAAACTTGGTTTCACAATCATGGTTCCTAACTGTGGAATAATATATAATACTGTAGGAGTGTAGGTGTTAATATTACTGCATTATTAACATTGGATCATTCAGCTTGGTTTGTTAATGCATACGACTACTACTTAGTCATGATACGTAAAATTTTAAAATCTGGATTTGTGACTTTAGTGATAGCCTATAGAGCAATTGCTTGGCCTGTTATGTTTTTTCAAATTATGTTTTGTTTGATTTCGTCAAAAATAAAGCATATTTAGTTTCACACTCTGATACAAACATGGTGATTTCACATCTTTTGGTGCTAAATAACAGCTCTAGCTCTACTGGATCTTGAGAAATGATATTTTGGCCAAATTTTAGGCTTTCACAGCACACGCGCATCATCTAAATGACAAATATTAATGTGGGAGCTCAGTTTTGGTCAAATCAACCTAAAAATTTGTAGATATCATTTTCTTAGGAAGCTTCACCACCAAAAAAAAGTTAGGCTTGGTAGGGTTACCTAGGGGCGTTTGGTGCACCCTAACGCACACGCATTAACAAAACAATTTTTTTTCCTGTTTAATGTAACATTTTGTGTGAAAAGCATTGCCCTACGCCCCTACCTGCCAAGCTGATACAATCTACAGACTTTACTAGGAATAGCACCTAAATGACCGGGCGCCACAGTGCTCCGCACCTAAATATCCAGACGCCACAGTGTGCGCTAGGGTGGTCCAAAAAAAACTTTTTTTGTAAATGTTAATGTCTCACCCTAAAATATTGTTACCATTGATGAGAAAATGATATATGTGAATTTTCATAAAGATTGGTTGATATTTAGGGGTTGCTACCGGGGTTCAAAGTTTTGTCGTTTGCCCCCATTTTAACGTTTCGAGAGGATATGATATGATACGGTACAGTAAAAAATACAGTACAGTGCCATTGTATATTGCAATAAAAATACAGTTTAATAATTACTCTATGGTCTGTTTATAAACTCATGTGTCTGTATTACGAATTATACTAACTGGTGTACATGTACGAAATGTGCGACTTTGTATAAGGTAAAGGTGAGTCCCATACTTGAATACAAGCATCGAGGGATGAGGTTCTCATTATACTAAGCCTTCGGCACTAACGAGAGTAGGGTGGCCAGTTCCTTTCTCTCGGCCGCCTTTACTTCAGCAACTACGCCCACCCAATATATTATACCCTGGGTAGAGGTGGGCGTGGGCGGTGTTTGTCAACAACCAGTATAAGCCGGGAGTCAAACCAGGATTGCATAATTGGAAAGCGAGCGCGTCACCGCTGCGACTTTGTATACTTGTGTTTAAAATTCAGAGACTAAATTGGACATTCATTAACAGCTTTAGAATACAACAAATAAACTACATACAGGAATTATTGCGCGAGGGTCTTTCTACTGCAGTCTGGATATCGCTGACGGTGATCGGCGACGACACGCAAAAGATACTGTTTTTGTTCTTCGTCACATGTGTGTAATGTGTTGTATTCCGTGATCAACGCCACTCCACGCTCGGCAATGTCCTAACCGGGGTGCCAATTGCAATGCTCAAGGGTGCCGCGAGATATTTTAACTTTAACCCGTTAAGTGTGGAATTTATTTATTTATTTTAACTCTAATCCACAATAAGCCTTTGTTTTCTCGCCCAGGAATAACAGCGTGAAAGAGATTTTGAATCGTTGCTGTTTTTTCCATAAAAACGTTTGAAACGCATCATTATTGCCAGGTTTCATGATTTTATTTTGCGTTTCACGGCGCACAAAGTCAAATTGCAGTGATGGATTATCGGATTGTGTGACCCAGCACGATTATAAAATTGCACGATTGTTTGCGAACCACTATAAAATAGAAACTTTTGCATGGGGGATACCATACCTGCGCATACAAACACGATAGCTTACATAGCTAATCGAGAAAAGGCTAAGTTATAATTGATTTATTCTTTATACCAGTGCTCCGCAACCTTTATTTACTCACGGCACACTTAAAAACTCTTTAAAATTTTGCGGCACAATTCGGCCGACACATTTTCAAAATGTAAAAAATAACTATCGTCTTTTTAATGAGATATTTGCGCTTGTTTCTTGCTTTAATAAAGTTAACAATTTGGATACAGTCATTCATTGTTTCTGTCAGCTCCCTTGTAAAATGTTTGATCATCAAGGCTTCCCTGTGTAAGCAGCAATACGTTGAATGGCTGGATTTTGACGTTTTACCCATGCAGCTAAACTTCTTCCTTCGCCCACCATTGCTGAAGCACCATCTGTGCAAACGTTGATGCAGTTATTCCAATGGATACCATGGGTTATGAAAAACTCGTTGGTCACTCTAAAAATTTCCTGGCCAGTCGTTCGTTCCTGGCTGGAAGTTCTTTGCAAAATAATTAGGCTACTCGTTTGTTATGGACTCGCCATTGACAAAACGTTGGCTACTAAACTTAATAGATGTGCTTTCAAATCAATATATTAAACACTGCTAACTGACAATTCAAAATGACCTAGCCTGACTTCTAAAAACGCACTACCACGTTAACCAGCCTTTTTTAAAACTAGGGCAGCCTTCCCATTGCGAAAACTTCAATGTGAGGCAAAAAAATCATAAATGCACTGTGGGAAGTCTAGCTAGAGTTTGAGTTGTCTTGCAGTGGTAAAGCGAGAATTTTTAAAACATAAAAACTCCTTTCTTTTCAAAAAGTATGTTCTGATGATAGTTATCCCGCGGCACACCGGTTGCGGAGCACTGCTTTATACTTATATGAATATATTTTGTGAATTGCTTTGCGATTACAATTGGGTCTCCAAATTAGTGGATTTTCCGTACAAACGAACATTAAAACTAAAAAAACGAGAACGACTGCTTATAGTCGAGGAAGAAATGTGGGTGGCTTTGTCGAATGTGCCTCGAGATATTAAGGGACTTGTGCAAGAAGTCAAGCCCAAATTTCACACTAAATTTTGAATAAATACATTTATTTATGCGCGCTATACTGTACAACTCATTCTGTGCTATTTCATACAGTTACTTGAAATACAGAAATCTCATAAAATTGACCCAGTTTTGCCAGGATGCCGCAAACTATTTATCTCTTCGATAGGGTGCCGCAAGGTCAAAAAGGTTGGGAACCACTGCTCTAAACCCTTGACAGCCTGTTTTAACCTAAAAGGAGGACTTTCTGATGATTACCCTTTTAGGGTGAAACAGGCTGTCAAGGGTTTAGACAGTGGTTCTCAACCTTTTCTGAGTCATGGCCCCCCAGACTGTGGCTCTAAAAGACCATGGCCCCCTTGAGCAAAATAAAAATGTATTTGTTTAAAGAACAATGAAACGAAATCAATAAAAACAGTTAACGAATGATTAAATGATTTAATGCTTTCTTTTTCGTAATAGACTACGCTAGTAAATCAAGCGTATCCTTAATTGTTACGTTACAATCACAAAAGATGATGCAACATGCAGTGAGATAGAACATATGATGAAAAAACATGCTTTTAGCTAGCTTTACGATACTAACACCTACATGAGTGTTTTTTGTGTCACAATTCTGTTATAATTCATCAATACATGTTATAATTTATTAATGAAGCTTTTTATCGTGGCTCCCCTGAGAACGCTCTGTGGTCCCCTTGGGGGGCCGAAGGCCACGGTTGAGAACCCCTGGTTTAGAGGGTAATAACTATGTATGAGTAGGCTACTATGTATATTAGTTTACATCATGTACATTTGTACATGTAGTTTATTTATAATACTGTCTTCTAAAGCTGTTATTGATTGTCAAATTTAGTCTCTGAACTTTAAACACAAGTATACAAAGTCGCACATTTTGTATATATATGTACAGGGCTGCGATTTTTTCTTTTTTGTCGAACGACCAAAAATTCTACGCTTGTTTGTCAAATAGGAGGCTAATATGACGCCACAAGAGTCAGATTATAAGCGTTTGGCCGCGAGTTACCGCACAAGTTGTGTGGTATCAGAGTCACTTACTTTAAGTTTTTAACGCTGGTTGAGTGATTCCATCTACGACGGCAAAAACATTGCCGTCGCCAAATCAACACACGTTGGATTGCTGCGACAATTGCCCAGGCCTCGAAATTCGTTTTTGTTGACGGCGGACAAACGTGTCCGGTCTGAGCAGCTATCTCGGCGGACAAATTAAGTCTTACGGCGGACACACCAGTTTTAACGTCGATCGTCATACTTAATCCCTTTATCTTGATAAGTCTTCGCCATTTGAGAACCATAGCTACGGTTTAGGCTTTTTAAAATTTCAGCGAAGTCACTCTGAAAGGCTTTCATCAGACCAACGACGTGCGCTTGACGCCGTGTAGCTACTAAATATGATGATGATGATAATATGATGATTGTTAAAAATTTAAATTCTATGGACTTTTTGTGTCTGATGCAAATAAATAATAAAAAAATAATCCGCCGCATAACTGATTAACTTCCACCGAACGAGGTCGTGTGGCTTCTTGCGTCACAATGCTCTGGGCACGAGTCGGAAAACTTCTACACTAACGCGTAACGCTACTATTTTCTGCTGTGCAAAGCTTCACTAGGCTTTTTTCTTTAGGTTTATTTTTGCGTGTCATGTGAGCGAAAATGACGAAAAGAATAAACAAAACATTAGAAAAAGCACAATTATTTTTTCCCCTCTCCGTGATGCGGTCGCCTCTCCAAAATAGTATCAGTATTCCACGAGACCACGGCAGGCTCGGAGTTATAATCAGCGCAGTCAAGGCCATTCAAACATATGCGCATGATTAGAGCTTCAATAACATCGATCTTCAAAGACGTGCGCCAATCTCCACGAGATCACTGCTTGTCGTTAAGATACGTGATACCGAGATCTATTCCGTGTCTTTTCTCCAGACCGGCTAGTTGAGGGAAAAGCGTAAATGCGAGCTCTTCTTTAGCGATAAAATTCGCGATTTCAAACAACCTCTTAATTTTGATTTTTTTTTTGTCACTCATATTGTCGATGGCCTTGATGACCGGAAATTGATGGCTTGAGGTAAACGATGTGTTGTGATCTTTGACAGAGCTAATCCTTACATTCGTTGTTCCTTTAATATATGCGTCTATCACCACTAAAATTCCTAGTAGTAGGTTCATCGCCCTCATTCTCACTTTCAGAAATTTCCCTGGGCCTCTTCTTTCTTACTGTAATACCAAAACTTAAGTTTTGCGGCATCTTGCTGTAGTAGCCTATAGGCTACTCTTATAATCTAACTTTGTAACCAACCTTGCATTATCAATATTACTCGGAGATCAAAGCCAGACATTGTGACATAAGACTTGAACTAAGTTGCGCGTGATTAGTGTAGAAGTACCGGTACTCCCATCAATTCTTAGCTAAGAATTCACCTCTGTTACGCTGATTCAATGTCATCAATCGTTGAACCAACGTAAAATTCGAAAGTCTTTCTGCTTGAATGGAAGGTAAGAGATACAGTATTAACTTTTTCTACATGCGCGCTTGGAATGCGATAATTTCGCATTCCCAGCGCAAATTATATTCTTGCAACAGTTGTTCGTGCTATGCAATGACGATTTGTATCGCCAGTTTCTGCGATATTTCTCGGCGGACAAATATGACCGATCTAGAGGGTACTTCCCGCGGACATCACATGCTGTGACGGCGGACATGTCCGCCGTGTCCGCCGTGAATTTCGAGGCCTGATTTGCCGTATGCTTTATTGTTTAATCAAACGAAATTTTATGCGCTTCTTCATCGCGTGTCACACGGCGGTAGCCCAGAGCATCACGCAAGCTATTTTATGCGCTGACAATGCTCAATTGTGAACTGTAAAAAGTTTGCCACCTTATGAATACTGGCTTAATTGTTACGCAAATGTTATTTTTTCATCGAATGCTTATTGTTTACCGGTGTCGTTGCGAGTATAAATCATTGTGAAAGAAGATACAGTTAAAAAGTGGAATTTACCTGCTATAGATTATCAAACAGAAGGAAAAGTTAGTGTGGTATTTTGCAAAATTTGTAAAGAGTTTTATGACGGAAACAAATCGGAATTAGAAAAGCTACGGGGTCAAGTTTAAAAAGTAATACGAAATTAGATAAACGGTTCTTCGGCAGAAAAGAAAAATAATGCTTCTGATCATATGGCATTGCGCGATGATCAATAATAAATGTTACTTTATGATAATTCAAAGTCGCTAGATGTCGAATTAATGTAAAACAAACGTAAATTTCTTCTTGGGCATTGTTACGCAGGCAGCAAAATTCGTTATTTTTGCATTGACTTCACGGCTGTAGACGTTGAATCAATGTAAAAATGATGATTTTTGCTGTCTGGGTACGCAATGTAACCAGCCAGGAAAATTAAATAGATTTGTGCTGACTCGAACGTTGAATTAACCCAAAATTAATTTACTTTTCCCTCTGAGTTATTTAACGTGATTTAACGTAACAGCGTGCGTATCGCTACTTTTGGTGTTATTACATCACTACAAATCAAACAGTGCGGTCGTGACTCGTGATAGACTACTCTAGTATATTTTTCGCTTCTCGTTTTTTCGATTCAACGTCTGCAGACGTTGAATCAATGTAAAAACGACGGGTTTTGCCAGCTGGGTTGTGTGCTTTTGTGAATGCAAATGCAAAATCGCCCATTACGTAATCACAGAAACCCTTTTAGTGGATGGAAGTCAAGTTGCAACCGTGTTTACCTGTCTACTATTCCTTATTCACATTGCAAAACATTTCTGCAAGCTTGGAACAACAAGTGTATAAGTCAGACATAAATACAAACTTGCAAACACGTTGACAATTAAAGTAGCCTACTTCGGTTATTTTATCTATAAAAGAAACCCGTTGTGTCGAATAGCACAAAACGTGTGTGGCGAAATGTTTGATGCCAGGCGTTGGAACTTCGATCAAAGCATTCTCCCGCAGTGTTCAAAATGGCGGCGCTGACGCCTTGGGAGTTTCTCGTGTGAAGCGTCACTTTTAGACCTTGCTTTGAAGTACCTGGCGCAAGAAAGTTTACGTAAGTCAGCACTCTTATGATTGCATTACGTGATGCCCCCCCCCCCCCGATTGTTCCTCGACCTGACTACGTTTAGTCCTCTCTCAGTTTTTTTTATTTCCTTTTTATTTTTATTTTATTTTCGTTTTTTTTTTCGTTTTTTTTTTTTCGTAAGGCACGGCGTTTGTCGAATAGTGATGGCGCGTGTCGAGTGACCTCGTCACCGAAAAAGGCAAAAATCGCAGCCCTGTATATGTAGACCAGTTAGTATAATTCGTAATACAGACGTACATGAGTTTATAAACAGACTATATAGAGTAATTATTAAACTGTATTTTTCTTGCAATATGCCATGGCACTGTACCATATTTTTTACTGTACCGTATCATATCATATCTGTATCACATCCTCTTAAAACGTTAAAATGGGGGCAAACGACAAAACTTTGAACCCCGGTAGCAACCCCTAAATATCAACCAATCTTTATGAAAATTCACATATATCATTTTCTCATCAATGGTAACAATATTTTAGGGTGAGACATTAACATTTACAAAAAAAGTTTTTTTTGGACCACCCTAGTGTGCGCGCCTATTAGACCAGCGCCTAACTGTCAGCGCCTAAAAGACGTGGACCCAAAAATAAACTTTGCACTCGCCTGTCAGATTGTCATTTGAATGACATATTGCAAATATCATCAACAAAATTGCCAATTGATTTAAACACCTTAGCCATGACACAGAAACAACATCATCCTTCACATTGATAAATGATAAGAAAATAGAAACAATGCATTGCGTTTTAATACGTGTTTGATAATAAATATGAAACGGCAACAAACACGTCTCATTGTGCAATAGACACAGGAATAGGAGTTGCAGGTGCGCCATGATTTTAAGGATAATGTCGCGATTGTTTAATGTTTATAGATTGAAATTTTTGCTGCCCGCAGCCCCGCACGTTATCGGAAGTTTGTAGATTTGGCCCAGTAGTACAGAAAGTTTGCCGACCCCTGCACTAGATCATGTAATTAAGCTACATAAAAGAGTTGTTGGAGTCGTAACATTCAGCAACTACGCAGTTCACACATTCCAACTTTTCCATAAACTACATCTGTGAAGTATACATGAAATCTATAAAGTCGAAATAGCAAAATACTATTAAAGTTCATTTAAATTTATTCCCAGAAACAGAATGTTGTCTTCCACATTGTGGAATCCACAAACTGTCTGAATGCCACTCACACAATACTTGCCAATCATCCAGTAGTAACTATTTTGTTTTAAGTGTGCATACTGAATTGGGTAAAATACAGATGTTAATAAGGAGTTTTAAAGTGTGGCATGAGGTTCCAGGTGAATTCAAAGGTCTTTCTTCAACTTCTTTTAACAGAAAGTTTAAACGCCACCTTCTTGATTTAAATGAAGCTGAATAAATAGTAACTATTTTGTGTTTGGCATTATAGGCTACTATTTGCTTCATCTCTTGGTAGGCACTATTTTTACGTGTTATAAATGTCAATTGATGTCATGATTTTTTTGTGTGTTTATAAACCATATTTAATGGTGTATTATTTTCATCATTTATCATTTTAAACTTACATTAGATTTCTACCTCAAGAAATTGAAAATATTACATATTTCTTGAATACCAGTACCGCATATCTGCCATGACCTCCAAACAGTTCTCCATTAGGCTTCCAGGTTGGGACCTGAACCGCTGATTGACTAGTAATCTCAAAAAACATGATTGGAAGTTTTATTTCAGCCAATTTAATCAGTTGCTTCTTTCCTCAACGGGTTTAGCTTTTTCAGGTCTAAAGTTTTGATACTTCCTACTGTAGGGATGTGATGTGACTAGCCTCGTTATTTAAACTGCGAAATAATGTCTCAATTTAAACTACCATTCCAATCATCGGTACCCACTCTGCCTTCATCAAATGCTTCACAAAATAACATAGCAACTCAATCCAGTTTTACGCTGCCAAATGCAATATCACGCAGCTCGATAGCTAGTGACATCAGTCAAAGATCAACGGTATGAGTTAAGGGAATAAAAAATTATAAACATAGGTCTACTAAATCAACATAATTTTGTTCAAACAAACTGTGAAAGTTGTGTAACTTTACATAAGTATTCAAACTAAGCTTCAACTACTTTTAAAAGAAATCATGTTTAAACCAAATGACAGTGATTGAATGCTAGTTTGATTTCAACCACTTCAATTTGGTTTGAAAATGATTTCTTCTCGGGTAAGCAATGTAAGCATGGTTTCAGAGGCTATGGTTACTTTTGGAATTGCCCATTTCGGTGAGTCCGATTTGGTGAGTCCGATTCGGTGAGTCCAATCTCTTAACCGGGGATTTTTTCAATTTTTTTTTTTAAATTATTGGGTACCCTAGCCTAATTATCATTGCCGTTTTAGGGTTAGAGGTTAGGAACTCAGTCACCGAATCGGACTCACCGAATAGTAGCAGACCCGGTTACTTTATGTGATTACTATAGCTTCAAACTAGCAATTTTGAGTAACAAATCAGTCGATGTGAAAAGAAGACAATTGAAAACCATTGCACCTGAGAACTGCGATAAAAACCTTCAAATTGAAGTTCAGAGAAATGTTAACTAGGCCTACCTTAATTCTGTATATAATTTATATATACGGTATACAAAAAACAAGTTTTTGCAAAGCTTGAAAATGTACTTTTTCAAGCTTTAAGAAAGTCATTAAATGTTCATTTAAATATTTTTAGCCTCGACTGGAGACTACATTTGGACCTTCCTACTCCACTGTTACCACAATCACAACAGGTCAGAATTTGTTTTGAAAAACCAGAGATATGTAAAATGAGTTTTGGAATTTTTTCTTGGATATTCCCGCTGTCAAAGTGTGAGTTACAGTGCTACCAACTGTACTTTTTGAAGATTGTGTTATGTCAAATCGTTTTCTTTAAACGACAAAAGATACTCAATTGCTATTGACTTGTATACGAATGCTGCAGGTTTTTCATTTGTCGTCTGTGGAATTCCATTGCTAGATGTGCAACCATTAGTCGGCCAAGAATGACTTTGTATTAGTAATTTTGGCAGTTTCACTTACTAATACAAGTTGTTAGTAAAAGTTCACTGACACAGCGTGTGCGATCAACATTTTTAGATGAAATATACACATATTATAATGTAACTACCAACATTCATAATTCTTTATCACCATCATATTTTACCATATTATACTCTTTTAAGCAAGATTTAGATTTGGCGTTGCACCAGAAAGTGTTGAGAATTGGAGCACAAAATTGACACTAAAATTTAGCAAAGTCTACTTCTCCTTGCCTTGTTCTGGTATGCTTGAAGGCAAGATTAATTTGCTAAATCCACTGGGTTGAATCATTCACAGTCTTGATACCCTAGCATACATTACATTGTGCATTGGCATGGTTTGCAATTTCAGTAGCCTATTGTAAACAACTACTTTCGTCACAGATGACGGAGAGTCTGTTGAGTATGAACACCGACGCACCGCATCCATGTCCAGTTATAAGTCGTTTAGTGACAGTAGAGAAGATGTAAGTAACTATTTAGTATTATATTCATCACTCATATAACTATATATTTGTCCTAAATGCCCTAATTAGTAATTATATGATTATGTTAATTATTTCAGATTCTATTTGAATAAGAACCTTCTGATGATCCCCTTGTAGGGTGAAACAGGTTGTAGAGGCTTTAGAAAGTAATAACTATATTTGCTCTGCTTGGCATTGAGCACTTTTTGTAGTATTAGCAGTACTGTATGTATAATATTGTTTAACTATATATTTGTGTTTTTGGCTTTGACTAGCGCTAGTTTAATTGAAGGAATAACGCTGTTTCAAGTTCTGAACAGGCTTTTTACTTAAGCTTCTATTCCATCTATTGATAAATAAAATAGTTTGCATCAAAATGTGATATAAGATCTTGCTAGTCAAAAACCACAACAAAACAACTCGATTTTATGAGTTACTTAATTGTTTTCACAGCTTATTTAGCTGTTAGAGATTTTTTGGATAACACACTTTTTCTTTATGACTTTTAAATTTAATCGCATCCATAAACTACCCATTGCAGCGATCTGTCTCCTACCGAAATTGTTTTGACAAAATTTCGCTTTTCCTGAACTTTTACCACAAGCAGTCTTTGCTTTAATTTCTTTTCTTTTTTTGTTCAGTTACGAAGCAGCGGCACTCGCAAAAGCTTGCCTCGTAACTTACGTCACAGGGATTCATTCCAACATTTTCGTTCAAGCTCAAGAGCTTCCAATTCATCGTCGTCTACTTTATCCCAAAATTCTTTTCCATCACTTACAATTGAAGATGCGGTAAGAAAGCATATCGCAAACTTTTGATTTTCACCACATTTTTTTATCGGTTTTGCACCTTTATTTCAAAAGCAGAGTGAAACTGTTAACCAGGCATTTGATAAATAAAATGACTTACGTTCTTCTGGTGACTATAGGCTACTAGTGGTATCTGTCATAAATGGGCTGTGACAAAATTCAGCGTATCCTTGATGTCATAGAAATAAAAGTCGCGATGAAACCTGGACAATAGGTAAATAATAAATATCTTCCCTCGGCTAAAGACCTCATAAAAGATGGTGACGTTTCTGGGCTGATCTACCAATTTCCGTGTCATGACTGTGATTTAATGTACAGTGCACAGGCTAAACGTGATCTTAAATCAAGAATCAATGAGCACCAAAGAGCTTTTAAATTTCAATGTCTGGAGAAATCCGCTCTTTGCAAACACTCTTTAACTTTAGACCAAAAAATTATTTGGACCAACGCTACTATTCTTAAAACTGAAATAGATTGTACTAAAAGATTGCTTACAGAAAGTTGGTATATACTTAATCCAAAAGGCACTACGACGTGTTCTTAACCAGAATAATGGACAGAGCTTTCCCTCTGTGTATAAAAAATGACTTTGCTTTCACCTTTTCCTATGCTCAGAGCCCTTTTACAATCGTTGTAATTGCTAATTCCATTTCTGTGTTGTCTCATATTATTTCTACGTTTCTTGACGTTGGCCTTGAAGAGATAGATAAATTTACCCTGCCGGATAGTAGCCGACTGTTTTTAGGCATCACTGCGTTATCAATTAAACTGAGCGGTAATCTTGTTGCGTTTTTTGTTTTCTTTTAAGCTTTGATTCTTGCTACTTTATCCATTTTGCCAGTATGTTTTTGTGGTATGCCATTTGTTGCTGAGCAGGTTGTGTTTGTCTGTTTCAGTCCCCTTTATAAAGTCAGTCGTGCTGACTGACCAAACGTCGGTAATAAAAGTAGAGCATCATCCTTTTTTTTTAAGTTAAAGTTTCTGTAAGTTGATGTAGTTTAGTTTGTTGGTCTATTTATTACCAGGGTTCTCAAACAGGGGTAAATTTAATATCTCAAAAGGGGAAAACCATTGAAGACGAAAGACCAGACTACATAACAAATGGTAAAATTTTCATTCAAAAATACTGATGGTGTAAATGTATCTAGATTCTACAGGGGTGTGCAACCTTTATTACAGGAGGGCCAGATATAAATAACTGGGTGAAGCCGCGGGCCGCACGTTTATTTAACATGATTTCTAGTCTAGTAGTTGCAGGCACAAAAAAGTAGTTTTTTTGTTATTCTTATGGCGTTATTAGGGACTAAAAAAAAAGGGAGGGCTATCTTCATTCAGAAATAATAAGTTAAGACGCATAAATTTCTGAAGAAAACTGTTATTCTGATTTATTGTGAGTTGTGACACCGTCTTTAAACGAGTTCAGTGAGAAATTTTCCCAACGGCATTTTTCCAAATTTAGCTCAATGGAAGTGCTCGCAATTCGAAGTCCATTTTCCAAGTGTTCGTCTGTCAGAACCGATCGATAGGGTGATGTCATGACGCCCATTTTAGAAAACAATATTCGCACAAATACGTTGAGCCAAAAAGAGCCATTTTTGAAGCCATGGATTTTTTCAAATGTGGAAAGTCATCTTAGTTGAGATGTTTTCGGTGAAAATCGCCAAGATTCATTTCTAAATACTTTGCTTTCAAATCCTTTTTTCTCTTGAAGATCAATAAGTTCAAGCATGGCCACCTAAAGATACGGCCTGATTTGTCACATTTTGCATAAATTTTCAGGTTTTTCTAACTTTGGGCAAACGTTTAAATAAATTGTTCTAAAAATTAGACTTTTACGCTTTCTTTGTGTTTTCCCCAGATGACGCAATAGGTTTTAACATCCTCACATGTTGAAAGACAATTTGATTTTGTAGATTTTAGTCAGACTGTTAATTTTGAATAACAGTCTGATTTTGCGTTTTTCAACTTACTTTTTCTCATTTGCTACTGCTTCCCCGAGGCAACAAAAAAGTTTTTTGTCATTAGGAAACCGCAAAAAGTAAAAACATCTCAAAAAATGTCAGTCAACCACTAGCAGTAGCTGTAATCAAAATCTGCAAAATGTGACAAATCAGGCCGCATCTACAGGTGGCCATGGTTCAAGTTATATCTGATGGTGCTTTGTCAATGTCTGCGTTGAGTGGCGAAGAGAACATACCAAACAAATGTTCATGAGATTTGAAGTCCTTGAAACGAGCCAAAAATTCATACAATGTTTTCAAGTTGGTCTGCAAACTCAGTTTTCTTCTCAGGATGCATTCTATAGTCTCTCAAAGTTGGAAAGTGAAAAAGATTTCCTGTCTGTACGTGAGCTTTTCAAAGTCGCAAATTGTTCATAATGCCTTTTATGTGACCATACATTTTTACTTTCCACAAATAATTAAATACAATGGATTAGCGGTGGCCGGTAGAAGATTTCTAAAATGGTTAACAGAAGGTGTGAAATCGACAATAATCCGCTCCATAACGAATTGTTTACACGTACCAGACTAAACTAAATTGTAAACACGTTGCGCGTGCCGGACACAATTCAGAATTGGCAATTGGCACACAAAAAAAGAAAAAAAAAACATCTTCGCGGGCCGCATTTGGCCCGCGGGCTGCACGTTGCACACCCCTGATCTAGATAGTCAGCGAGGGCAAACGAAGGGAAAAATGTTAATACTTTGGGAAATTGAATGTGCTCTAAAGTGCAGTTAAATATGAAAGCAGTTTCAAAATGTTCACCGGTGTTTCTCTGACTTGTATTTCTTTGAGTGAAAACTAATTTTTATTATTCATATTTTCAGGCTCCTTTAGTCTTCGTGGAAGCGCCTTCAACCCAACTTCTGTGCAAAATTTGTCTCCATGTTTACAAAAATCCGTTCATAATGTCTTGTGGTCATTCGTTTTGCAAGACTTGTTCCCTTTCCGTTGAAGCCTGCCCGGTGGACAACAAGAAAATGTCGCCTGTATGACAATGTTATTCCTAGCAAACATGATGAGCTATGAAGTGAAACTCCTTTTATGATCACATTTTCAGCGTATTGATTTAACAACCAACAATCTGTTTTTACAACCAACAATCTTATAGATACCTTAAAGAATACCTTAAAGAAATTTAAATGAATTCAAAACTCGCTTGAAAACGTTCTACTTCAATGAACATTATGACTGAAATTACCGTATTAATTATCACCATTGTCATGTACAGCGCCCAGGAGCATAGTTTGACTGTGGATGTGGCGCTATATAAATGTTGTTATTATTATTATTAAAGAAAGGAATTTACTGTATCACCGATTCATGGTTTGGAAGTTTTATGATCTGATCTTTGTTAATTTTATTCTTCAGTTTCTCTGGACCGTTGCTTATTTGAAAATATCATTTTTCTAAATATTATACTGTACATGATTTGAGATAAACAAATTCTCTATCGGCTTGTCAGTTAAAGGCCAAGCGTCAGGTCGAGAAAAGTAAACTTCACTAAACCACTTCAATTAAGTTCAAAGGTAAATACATTTCTTAAACCTTAAATTTTCCTTAGATTGTAGCGAATCTTGCGGTCAGCGAACAGGTTGGTGCCTTGTATATCCACTGTAGATATGGATGCCGCTTGAATCAACACAAACCGGGTGAACATGAAGTGAATCCAGCAGGGTGTCCTTTCACTGTGAAATTAAGTGAAAGAAAGTACGGAATTTTTTTTATGTTAAATGAAGCTTATAATATATATTATATAATATATGTCAGTCTATATAATTCGCTTCATTAAGTGAAATGAGATAGTATTTTTTTTGGCGTTTTTTATTTTAACAAAGTTTTTTTTGTAAAACAATTAATTAAGTACAATCTTGAATGGGTCTGCTACTATTACTTAGGTAAGTCCGATTCGGTGAGAGCCCTATTCGGTGATTTTTTTGAAATTTTTTTTTGAAAATTATCGGGTACCGTAGCCTAATTATCATTGCCGCTTTTACATCGTTTTAACGTCGCTAAAGGTTGAAATAAGACCCTAACCCGTAACCCCTCACCCTTAACCCCTCACCCTTAACCTCTACCCCTAACCACTAATCCCTTACCCCCTAACTCGTAACCTTAACCCTATAACGGCAATGATAATTAGGCTACGGTACCCAATAATTTAAAAAAAATCACCGAATAGGGCTCTCACCGAATAGGGAACTCACCGAATCGGACTCACCGAAACGGGCCATTCCGATCTTGAATATTTTGTATAGATGGATTAACTCTATATATACTCACACTGTGCTATATTATTTTCTAACAATTAATCGTTCTGTTTTTTACAGAATGCATGAAGAGAGTTGCCAATACTCCCCTGCCACTTGTCCCAACAACCCCGTCTGTCCTATCATGCTTCGGATGCATCTACAAGATCATCTTGAGGTCTGCAAGAACATTAAATGCCACAACCACAAATACGGGTACGTCTCACTATCTCAGACTGTACGAGTATTTACTTGCAAGCTTAAGGGTAATTTTGTACATCGATAATGTTGAAGTTTTATATATGTTACATCAAATATAGTGATTAGGTCTACTTACTAAAACCTCTAATTTTCGTTACAAAACAAATAACAATCCTATTTAATGAAAAACAGCGGCAAAAGCATACGGTAATTGCCACTGCAATCCACGATTTGTTGCTTTGGCAACGGCAATGTTTTTGCCGTAGTAGATGGAAGCTAATTTCGGTACGGTAGTCTGTATATGTGTTAAAGTTTATTGCGTTGTATGTGTCGAACAGTGTTGAAAATTAGTTACGGCATTAACAAATTTGAGCTGATCGTTTATATGTAAAGTGTTTTGCTAAACACAAAAATGAAGATGGAACAGTTTTATGTATTTCATAGCGTAAAGCGGAGATGGCAACTGAAAGAAATTACATTGACAACGCATTAACTTCCTCTTGCACCGATTTCTGTCAAAAGTTTATTTTTCAATCACCATCTTGGTTTAGAACTTGAACCACTTAAATTTGAACTTTGAACTTAAAAAATTCAATTCTTAAATTTATCGCAATCTCGTTGTTGGGCTACATTTGAAAAACAATTCAATTCCGCATCACCATAGCATTTACTGCATAGTGTGTGTCAAGCTCGACCCATAATCTGACTCATGTGATACCAACGTAATGGTCAATAGTCATGCTACTATACTAAATATATTTAAGGTTGCCAAACACTTTCCTACTATCGAATCATCAGGTTAAAATGGAAATCTAAGCATCGATCTCATTTCAACAGTGAAATTACTTGAACTGGGGCAACTTTCTTTGCAGTTGCTCCTTCGTTGGTGATCGTGAAAGCCACACGAGGCACCAGCCTGAATGCAAATATGAATTTGTGAAGGATTTTCTTCAATCAACAGAAGATCGCATCAGCACCCTCCATGTCGCTATGAAACAAAGGGACGAAGAGAACAGCTTTTTGAGGTGATTTATAATTGTTGATTTTTAAATTGAAATGTCCTATTTTTATTACTACAACAAGTTTGCAAGATTTATGTCACGTTAATGTATAGGGCTGGGTGGCAGGAAAATGCCTTAGAATCATTTCGGCCACTTTTCTTTGTGTTGAGAACATCGGGAAATGCTCTTGACGGCTGGTGTACTTACTGTACAACCACAAAGTTTCAATCAATTGTCAACAGCATGTGAACTAAAGCATTTGCAACAAAGTTAGTTTTTCTGAATCTTTTTACCACTTGGCAATCTGAATCAGTTGATCACAACTGTGCACTCAGTGTGCACCCGAGGGAAATTAAGATGAATCGTCTTGAAATTTATAGCTTTCATTATCTTTGTCATGAGAAGCCATAAAACATCAACCCGAATGCTTAGTTTTTTAGGATACCTTTGTTTGACTGGTTACCGTCGTTTACTCAAACAGTGATAGTATTTTATAACCACATAATAAAGTTGAATTTCTCCACAAGTAGCTGCCTATCACAATAATTAAAATCTCATAACTCTTGTGATTTTTTCATATTAATTGTACGTTTAAATTGGTGTAGATGTACACCATTTGCTGCCGTTAATTTATTCAAACATTTGTGAAAATCTGGGTGTGGGCTTAATTGCCGAGGAAAATGTTTGCAGACTTGGCAAGTTGTATTCTCTCGCAATAATTTATTAACCTGGTTGTTCAGTTACCATTAAATTCTTTCGCTAAGTTTAATGGCGGCATTGCAGGCCGAATTCCCATCTAAGCTTAGTTTTAGCTTTGTCTGTTTTGTAGCAAACAAGCTTGCATTATGCTACTGATTTTTCCAATTGCTGTAAGTTCTTTTAACTTTTTTAAGCAAACTAAACGGATTATTTAAAATTCTTCATCAGTTATAATTTTTTTTTAATATTTCTAGAATTTAGTACTGACAAGTATTAGCAGTCACATTCAGAGCAGCAAATTGGTTCGGATTACAATCATCTTTGAGAAATTAAAATATTACCTCAATTGAAGATATTTTGCTTCTACTCAACTTGAGTAATCAGGTTCGCGAATAAAATAAGTAATTCGTTTTTTCTGGTTTAGATCCATGTTGTCAAAGACAGCCGAACGCGTTGACGATTTAGAAAAGAGCGTCGAACTGAAGCTTGGCAAGTTTTTCTTTGTCGCATTTATAGTCAATATATATTTGATGGGATTCGTTATTGCTAGAGAAAGTCTTACACTCCATGAGCAAAATTAAATTCTTTGACTTTATATTGTAGTATGTGGAGCTGTTTTGTATAATGCACTATTTGAGTTTATGATGCGAGTAAATTTATTTTTCATACCATGCTTAATGGTTCGTGTGCATCAATGGATTTCTCTTGATCGGTATTGATTCTATTGAACCTGTAAATTTTGGATAATCTCCTCGGCATCCTAAACCGGTGCACGACGTTATGACGCGACCCCAATGTCGAAAACCTGAATGACGCGAGACATGGTCGTTTCTTGTGTCTGTAATTGAGGTTGCGCTGCTAAGTGGCATCAGTTGCAGTGCTAGCATAGCAAAAATAAATTTCTAAATGACGTGCAGCGTCACTGCTCCCTTGTCGGTGTCTTAATATTGTCGAGTTTTGTCTGTTTTGTACACAGTTTTTAGACTCTTGCGATATTGTAATTATTTTCCCCTTCGATGATCACAAATAAGCGGAACTGATACACTTGTTAAATTGTTTACATCAAAGTATATATGTTTGGCCTTTCAACGTTAGGCTTACTTGCTGTTTATGGAACATCCTGCACTGTCCCTTCTAAACAAAAACCACCAGAAGCAATGCGCTGTTGTTTATTATCACAAACACTTTCAAGCGCTTTTACAATTTCATTTTGACCGTCTTGTAATGTTTAATGTCCTAATCATTTTTTAACAATAACTACTTATAAACACAAGAAATGATCAAACAATAAAACCAAAAGAATAATTTAATTGCACCTGGTAATGGTATGAGAGCTCAAGCCTCGCGTCAGTACCATCTTGCGTTATTCTGGTTCGCGGCATTCGGTCGCGTCATAAAGACTTCTTTCTGTCCCAACTACTTCCCACCTTCATACCAATTTAACGTTCAGTTTACTGTTAAATGCTTTTTTTTCGTTTCACGTCACACGTTCACGTTGCTTTCAAATTTCAGTTTATGACTGCTGTAATTATGAATTGCTTCCGAATTTTGATGATTAATGTGATGACTTAATAATCATGTGGTGATTGAAAAGCCATAAGGTGTAGAGTAGACTGTACAACAACTTTAAAACACAGCGCAGACTGATACAATGCAAATCGCATCCGCGTTACTTTGTGTTTTATCCAATGTTGTCTTTTACGAAGAGAATCAATGGTAGCTTGCGTGTAGTTAAAAAGTAATTTCACCAACTGCATTCTGCAATGGTACAGAATTTGTCATAAATTGTATCTAACTTTAATTCTCTTAACAGTGTGTTCTACGTGTAGTAATGCAAATACAATTTGTTTCTTTTCAAACAACAACATGCATCTTTAGATGTTTTGGGAAATAATCAAGCAAAGCTTGTTGACGAATTGAGGCAGTTTCGTCAGGACACTGCCGTCATTAACAGCCAGCTGCAAGACCTCAATACAAGGCTGCACATGGGAAACATCGGCTGTAAGTTGAGCGTACTTTCAGTTACTGCCAGACAGCAAACCAGACGTTTTTACATTGAGACGTTGAATCAATGTAAAAAAATATCTGATTTGCTGTCCTTGGCAATAGCAGCTCAATTCCCCTTTTAATCGTATTTATTTTGATGTCAGCTGACATTACTTTACCGCCACGCGATTTATGAGCAATTTCCATCCACGCTCCAGTGAAACAAGAACTTAATTTGGGTTTTTCCCGTCTGAGGTTGCTTGGATGCATAATGCATTGGCCTCCAAAGAAATCGATGTCGTTTGGTGATTTTTGCTATAACTTAACGACACTTGATGTCAGATTTATGAACAATGACTAATTTAATTAAAGGTTAGAAGGAATTTTTCTTAGCTTTCAGTTGCTTGTTCGGCTTATCAACTTTTTGTTTACCAAATGAAACTGGGGCGGAGTAATGCGGAATTCTATGACTGATTTCGTGACGATCATTTTTTGTGCATTGTGGAAAGTTTGTGCAGTCGTTTTTGTAATAGTTTCTTTCTTCGTAATTCAACCGCATCATCACGAATTGTAAGTTAGCCATACTGAAAAAAAGCTTTGACTCCGCTGAAAATCATAAAAAAGCTGAGGATTAAAGCACAATTATGAACTATGCTTGAACAGAAATACAAAAATAAATATTCATACTACGATTTATGCCGCAGTACTTTTCCAAACCAGTTAACCCACGGTTCAATTACATATCTTGCTTTTGATGATACTATTTTTGATCGCTTGTCCTTTCAGCTTATGATCCTCAGCAGATCTTCAAGTGCAAAGGCACATTCGTGGGACACACTGGGCCGGTGTGGTGCCTTTGCGTCCATGGAGATTACTTGTTCAGTGGTTCATCAGACAAGCAGATTAAGGCAAGTTTACTTCCTACGACCATGTTATGTCATCGATAGCGTTGTCTATGCTGCTTTTGTAATTGGCATATAGCGTTACATGAAAATGTTTGTTCAGCTTCATCATTTCCAGTTTCAATGTACATGGAAATTCATAATTCTGCTGTTATTGAATGTTTTTTTTGTAAGAAGTTATTTCTGCCAAAATAAATGGTTATGCTAATGACGTTTTTTTTCTTCTATTTCATAAAAATATCATCATCATCATCATAATCCATCGTCGGTTTGTTCCCCACTAGTGGGGGTGGCCGATTGTTTCCGCGAAGCAATTGTTTTAATCCCTTTTCTCCATTTCACCCTGTCCCTTGCATCTTCCTCCTTCAGTCCGACTTTTTTAAATTCATCCTTCACTTGTTGTTTCCACGTTCTTCTTGGATGACCGCGTTTCCTCTTCCCATTCACCTTTAGATCTAGTGCCTTTCTAAGAAAACTTCCTTCTTACATAACTTCCTTCTTCTTACATAATTCTACAGGCGATTTCGTATCGCCTGTAGAATTATGTGCCTCTAGAACTAAGTGGCATCTTTGCTTCTTGATTCACTGCACCTTAGCATTTGAACGTTTTTACTTTAAATGCCCAATTTTTGCATCAAAGCTACATAGTTTTGATAAAAGTTTATGATGTTTGAATTTATAAACATTATGGATATAAATCCAATTTCTTTTTCAAAACTATTTGTTTATCATCATTGGTAAATGTATTTCTGCCAGGTTTGGGATACAGCGACCAACTACAAGTGTCAGAAGACGCTCGAAGGACATGACAACATTGTTCTTACACTGGCAGCTTATGGAGACAAGCTGTTCAGTGGCTCGGCTGATTGCACGATCAAGGTTCGTCGGGGACGTTGACCAGGATTTCGTTTAATTTTCATGTTTGAAATTGCGATTTTTTTTGTGTATCCTCATAGTGAAACTATTGTAGTAGAAACCCGGCTAGCAGAGACACACGCCAGGTCTCATCTACTAAAGAAGGCATAAACGGATGATGAAACCTTAAAATTGCACAGGTTTTATATTGAAAATGCGAAATCAACACCCCTGCGTTGAAGTTGCTTATGGTCTTGGAACAAGAAATGTGTAGCGACTTAATTTTGACCAAAATAGAATAAGTGATAAATTAGTAAAAATTTGCAACATGCACTGCTTGTTGCTCTCCTGTGTAAGATGGACTAGCTTACCTTGTATTTCATTCAAATAAGTGATAAATTAGTAAAAATTTGCAACATGCACTGCTTGTTGTTCTCCTGTGTAAGATGGACTAGCTTACCTTGTATTTCATTCAAATAAGTGATAAATTAGTAAAAATTTGCAACATGCACTGCTTGTTGTTCTCCTGTGTAAGATGGACTAGCTTACCTTGTATTTCATTCAAGGTTTGGAGCATAGAAACGTTCGAAGAAATCTTTTCGGTTGCCGCCCATGAGAACCCAGTCTGTACATTGGTGTATGCTAACAATATGTTGTTCAGTGGGTCGCTCAAGTCCATTAAGGTGATGCATCTTCATGTATTTGTTACCTTTTAGGAAAATTTAGGTAATGCTTTGGAGCCTGTCTCAGACAGCTACAACGTCATTTTTACATTGATTCAACATCTGCAGACGTTACGCAGCCTACCTTCGTTAGTGTTTTTTTCTTCTGCAGTTGCTATCACTAATTGACCACGTGATTGTTTGGCCCTTTTCGTCTTACAGCAATTCAATTTTAATTTTGTGCTTGTTTGTTAATGTTATGATTCTATTTGTTGTCACTCTACAACAGCTAAAGTGTTTTAGCGAGCGGGCTCATTTTTTATTTTAATATAAGATTTACGATGTCATCACATTATTACCGGACTTATTCTAACTGCGTTATGCAAGAAAGAACACAATCGATACCGTTTTTTTAAAGTCTTCGGTTTGACCCGACCTGGAATCGATCTCAGGTCGAGCGGAGTCAAAGACGAAACCACTCGGCCACTGCCCTGGTGTTGTGCTTGTTTACGTTTGTGCTTTTAGCTTCCTATTGCAGAAAAGTAAACCAGTTTCACAAAGTTAAATTTTCAAAAAATAAAACAAAAAACAACATATTCAAGATTAGAATAATTTTTGTAAAATGTTTACAGAAATAGAAATAAAATTCCCTTTTATTTGAAACGACGCCATAGATTAGTCAGTGCTGATAAAACTTGTTGGATCTGTCCATATGTTTCCTTCTTTTCCACGATTGTTGTAAACAAGATCAAAACGGGCAAAGCAAACGTCTTGTGACGTTGCATTTACCAGAAAAAAAATATCGTACGTCATCACATGCTTCTGGTTTGCGCCCAGCTATCAAAGCAGCCTTTTTTATCTCATTTTAACGTCGGAAAACCTTAAAACGTTTTAAAAATAAAAACCTTCGGAAAGTACCTCGACTGATAACATTCTCCAGCCTGAAAGGAAATTCTTTCCAATCTAAAAAAGGACTATTTTACTGATTGGGTCTTTTCTGATAAAATAAACTAACATTATTTGGTTGTCATGACATGTTGAAGCGAGAAGAAACGACATAGAGAACGCTAACGTTTGACATTTCGCAGGTTTGGATAGTCGACAGATCTGGCATAAAGTTTAAGCAAGAACTAGCAGGACTTAACCACTGGGTGAGGGCTCTAGTGGCCCAGAACAATCGTATTTACAGCGGCTCTTACCAAACAATTAAGGTAAGATTTGAAATTGAACTATATTTAGTAGGCTACAATTTTGCAACATTTCTCATGTAAAAACAACGCCTCGGGGATTTGATACTATTTCTTTTTTAAGTGTGATACTGTAGTTCTAGATTTCTATGTTCATGTTTAAAAGATTTATTACTGGTATTAAGGTCTTGAAATTTTCACCCTTTTCGTTTACTGCAAACTTGGCGGAACATATGACGACACGCGTAGGCGTTGTTTTCACAACTATGGCGTCCACAGAAAATGTTTCCACTGCACAAATTTTCCCCAAGTTGCAATGGGATAGTACATGTCATGCCGCTTTATTCTGTCATTTTTTAACGTTGTTGAATAGTTTGAGGATGTGTGTAGAGCCACTTGAATTCTCCTGTAGTCGTGGTCTTGTGGAGTTTATTTTTAAGCCCAATTTATTAAAGACGAAATGTTTGGCGCTGTATTTGGAAACATATGAAATGTCAACATTGCGCATTATTTGATTGATCAATGCCAAAATAAACATATAGAAAAGTAGAATAACTTATTTCATCTGACTCTTCAAGTGAATTATTCACAGATATGGGATGCACAGACATTGGAATGTCTCCATGTGTTGGAAACCTCCGGGGGGAGCGTCTATTCCATCGCTGTAACCAGCCATCATATTGTGTGCGGGACGTACGAAAATTGTATTCACGTGAGTCATACCACTCGTTGCTGCCTGAAAATCGTCATCCATGAACCGTTTTGAGAAAACTCAAACATTTCTACTTCAGTGTTGAGAACTGGGGGTATTTAGTTTAACCAACATTATATATTTGTAGCCGTAAATATAAACTGTTTAAAAAAAGTTACCGTTTTGGCCCTGAAATCACAGTAAAACACAAGCCATTCAATTAAAACAAACGAACGAATGCAAATATTGAGCCATGCTCTCTCTCCTTTCGATTTTCTGTGATCATGCAGCCGATTACTGCGTTTCTTGCGCACTGAAGGAAAAAGAACTGTGTGCCTGACAGCGTGACGAAACAATGACTAAGCGGTGCCAGCCATTGTTTTATGGTCCGAATATTTTTCATTTAATGATGCAAGGGGAAGAACCCCAGCTGTAAACCGAAAACCTGGTGACGAATGCACTTGTTGAAATATATCGGTGTGTTACGGCGAGAATTTGTTTTGCTTTTCAAAAATGTCCTTAAAACTTCACAAAAAACTCTTCACCACTTGTAGGTTTGGGACCTCCGAGACCATGAACCAGTGGCCCAACTCACGGGCCACGTGGGGATAGTGTACGCCCTAGCAGTGCTCAGCACCCCGGAACAGACCAGAGTCTTCAGCGCATCTTACGATCGTTCTCTGAGAGTAAGTTTCTCTTGATGCTTGAAATCCTAAGATTGTCATTTTATAAATCATTCACCGTTGTTTTTCACATGTTTGTTAATTTTCTGGTATGGTCAATCATTTGATGTAACACCTCACAACGTTGAGCATTCATATCGCTGTTTGACTGTTATACAGTGAACAAACATAACACACATGCTGCCTATGGCAATGTTAGATAGAAAGCGATCTGTTGGGCACAGGGAAAGGCAAACGAAACTAGAATAACAACTTTCTTTCGGATACGCTTCAATTTTGAAACACTATTTGTGGCTTTAAATTAACTGATTTTTATCTCTTGCAGGTTTGGAGTATGGAAAACATGATCTGTACACAGACTCTGATCCGGCATCAAGGAAGCGTAGTTGCACTTGCTGTGTCAAGAGGAAGAGTTTTTTCAGGAGGAGTTGATTTTACCGTTAAAGTTTGGCAATGAGCTTCCAACAAATCTTTTGTTTTGTCAGCTATTCATTTTAACTCGATGATCAAGTGTTTCCTTCAAACAATCAACTTTATCACCGAAGAGAATTTTCTGTGCTTTGGTGAATTCTCTGTTATTTCATTCTACTTTTTTAAATCGTGTTCCTTTTTTTACAGTTTATCAAACGCTTTTAAGATGTGCGATGTCAATCGATTTTTATTATTGTACCGTACGCCGAATTTTGTGATAAATCTCAAAGACAAGTTGGTGTGACTGAAATGCTTGCGTTTGCATGTTCAAATCCTTAGTGAGCGTGGCTAACATTGTGCTGTGAAGGACAAGCTGTATCATATGAGCAAATTGAGCATATACTGTTTCGTATGAACAAAAACATTTTTTGTTTTGCAAGCAATTTTTAACAGTCTTTTTTGCTTTAAGCCTGGGCTACGGTACCGTAATTTTATAATTTTAGTTGAATAAAAACTTTTTGGTGGTCTTTTTTGGATGAAGGTCTTTCTTAAACAGTGGCGATTTTATTTCCTTATCTTTATAGACCTATTGATCATTGATAATTCATCCATGAAAAAAAACTTCTGTAACACAAGAAACTGTTCCATTGTCACGACTAGCCTGTGGAATAACTTTATCCTTTTTTTAAGAACCATTAATCAAAAAGCAATTTGAAGTTGATTTTTGGAAGTAGTAGCCGCAGATTTTTTTCTGATTAAGTTCTGTTGGACCCCGCTATCAAGTTACCTCTTTGAGCTTTTGTTTTGATGTGAATTGAAATAATGGAACGGCGCTAAAAACACATGTCATCTGTTGTTGCTAAATTCCACTGTATTACAAATATATACCTTACATGGCATGCATTCCTTGCAATGATTACAGCACACTATCCAACTCACTATCCTAAACACACTATCCAGCTGGATAGGCGTTTATCTTTAGATTTGATAGGCTATCATTAAGTTATTTGAAAAACATCTCGTGATTATTCCCATTGTTTTCCGTATGAAATGAATTTCAAACCCCAAGACTGGTGTCAGCAAGTATGCGAAGAAATTGCATTTTGCTGTGCTGTAGCATACTTTCAATATTTTTTGACTAATGTATTCTATCGCAGCTTATTCTTTGTCTTCTGAGCTTTAATTATTTCAATGGTACACCGCAAATCAGCTCAACCGTTGTTGCTTTTCAATATAAATTACGCTTACGCACCCCCTCATATATTATATGATAACCAGTTGGATGGTTCTGGTGAGGTCCTGAAGAGGTTATTGTATTTGATCAGTTTCTTGATGCACACACAGTTCTTGAATTTGCAACACATTTTATGACCTGCATTTGGGTGTAGTTAGAATAGTATAATTCTAAACTGTTTTCAAGTCATCTCACCAACTTCCACTATGCACTTACACGCTGTATCTTGTAATGAAAGTGTAATTGTTGCCTATCGCTTTTGAAATCATAAATTTTATTTAGTAGTTCTGTAAATCTTTTGGCTGGTTTGCGTAATTGTTTTAGATCAGACAGAAAACATCCAAACAGACGTGGATGACCAATTGCAGTATAGTTAAAATTGTTTAATGATAATAATTATTTGCGATGACGTAGCATACGGTCATGGATGAGTGGAGGGAACATAACAATATGCACTAAGGCGATGTGAAAATCAAAAAATTTTGAAAAATCAAAAATCGAATTATCACACAGGGTGACTATTGCTATGTAGAGTATTTCTGTAAAATTTCACGCAAAAATATTCAGTAACCTTAAACATGTAGTCGATTTTGTCCTTGGCATTTGTTGCCAGCACAGAGTTGCCAGGTACAAATTTTTTGAAGAAAAAACTTTGTTTATTTTTTTTAAATTGTAAAAATTTCCAACTTTAACAACCACAACAACAATTACATATGATGCGACTGCTAGTTGCCCTTTTAGGTAAAGGCTGGCGGTGTACGGTAAGATATTAAAAAATCACCTGGCAACCCTATTTTTGCTTGGTCAGCAAAAACCGATGATATTAAAGCCTTTTTAACTTCTATGGCAAGAGTAGGAATGCACTGTGCATAAGATGACACTTTGGTTTTGTTGTAGTAATATGTATTACATAATCACACAACGCACTGCATTAATATTCGATTGTTTTCGCCGATTTACATTTGTTTTTTGACAGATATAGTAACTGCAACTCTCCAATGGTAGCTTACACATCAACCAACCAGCTTTATATGTGCTTGTAAAACGTGCACAAACGAATGAAGAATACAGCCAATGAACAAGAAACAATGGTGAATATCAAAACATTATACTGCAGCCAATGAAAGAAAGTCAGATTTCGTGTCTGCTTTCGGCAAGACCCTATGCGAAGCAATTCTCGCCCGAATGAAACCATCCTGTCGTTGAAGGCCAGCAACACTTCCACAGTCGTTAGTGACTTCCCAAATGAGACGCTGCACAGCCTGAGTATGGGCAGGAAAATGAGGGCATTCAAATTTTGTGTTTGTCAAACCCTTTAGTTCATCTATGGTCGAATGTGAAGCAAGGCTAGACTCAGTAAGGGTGGCATGGTCCCAATCAAAGAGCACAGTGAGTTGGCATCCAAATTTAATTTTGGTTGGGTAAAAATGCGGACAGAAACATCACAAGAGTTACTGCCTTTGCGAATATTTTCTAACATGTTCACAGAAAAAGATCGCAGAGCAGGATCATCACTGGATACCGGGGCATTGTCACATTCAGATGTACCAAGTGCAGCTGGTTCGAAAGGAGAGTCAATTTCTTCATAAATTGCTGCAGAAAACTGCTGTTTTTCTCCAGTTCTTTTCCTCTATCACTTGTGACTTCTTTGCTGCAGCGAAATCATTTCCTCGCTGTTGTTTGAGGCTCTTGAAAAACAAGTTTTTTGTGTGAATGATAAATGTAAAGAACACAAAATAATCCATGTAAATCAGTTCAGTTTGTTTTTATTTCTGACTGTCACAACGAAAAACAATATATGCCAAACATAACAAATAATACTCTTTCGGACAAATGGCAGTAAAAAACAGTGATACGGTAGTCAAGAAAAATCTTCTCGCCATAGCACGACTAGCTTTAGTGAAAGCACAAGCCTGCCTTTACAGACATAGAAATCAGAACATCTGAATCACTTTCCCACGAGGAAATGCTTTAGGAAAATGAAAAATCCTTAAACCACCTACTATCTAGAGTTGGTTGCACTACATCTGCAATGGTGAAGTGGGGTTGTAGAATTGGCAGTAACCCATTCTCCTTCTCATATGGCTCCATTCAACAAATGTTGTTAGAAGAGCCATGTCAATGACAACAACTGACCAACCCCAGTACACAACATGGGACATGTCTATGCATGACCCTGTTATCAAAGAATATACTTATAAAGCCTTAGCCTACATTTCATAGAAAATTACTAGCCAAAAAAGTTTGTAAAGATACCGTATGTAAGAACTTACCTTTTTGCTAACTCTCTTTTGAAGCGTTTTCGTTGTCCTTTTGTCAAGAAGCCCAATTTGGTATAACGGTGCTTCTACTCCACGATAACGTTGGGAGAGGAGAAGCCTCAATTGTTTTAGGAATGCGATCTTCATTTGAAAAGAGAATAGTTAGCTTTTTTTCCAGATTCCTGAAAAATTAATTCCTTGTGAGTGCTCTGTCTCTGTAAACGTGCAATTTATTATTTCAACACATTAAAGTTTTGAAAAGTGTCTGCTAGTTGGTTATTGTAGCCTACGTGTACTGTTCATTCATGCAAGCTACGGTATATGTTAGTATTTTTAACAACTACCCTTCATCCATACAAAGATATACGAGTTGGTCTATGTTTTATGTCACTACCAAGCTTAGTTAAAACCTGTCAGAGAAAAAGTTGCAGTAATAAAGTACTTGAGTATCACCTTTAACAAAGTAGGCTGCAGAATGCAAGAACATATCGTAGTGTTGGTAAATCAGCAGTGGGAAGCTCCTTGGAGGGTCCAATGACAGAAGAGCTTTCCAAGCTTCTTACTCTCTTTTTAGAACTTTTATGCATGATTTAACAGTTAACACTTTGCTCCTCAAAGGGAGGCCAGATTTGGCCCCCCCCTCATATTTCCGTTCATTACTTGAAGCACAGTAACGCCATGCACTTGGTTTTTCTTGACTTTTCCTAAAATTGCCAGGCGGATCTGATGATACTAAATTTGATGCTAAAAGTTGTGTAGTTTTCTTGTAAATTCAAGATTTTGGTGAATTTTTGCTATTTCTAGCTAACTTCCAGCAAAGCGTGAAATGGATTACATTGCGATAACAAGCCATAAGCTCATAATTGCTTCGTGAATCCATATGCGCGAGCAGAGAGGAACGTCCTCTTGTTTTCCTTTGTTTGGTTTGACCTCAATAACACAAAGCGCGTTATTTCTAATGCTACAAAAAGAAGCCAGTGGTCACAAAGTTGTTAATTAGAAACAATAATAGCAAACGTTTTTTGTGTTATCAGCTTTACGAAGAAAAGCAATCTATGATCAATATAGGCAACAAACTATTCAAAACAGTTGTTTCAACCAGCAAATATCCATTGACGAATAAAAAGCGTTACAATAAGAAATCTTCCCTTAGGTAGTGAGTAGTGACATGAAAAACCTGGTTTCGAAATAAACGTTCTATGCCATGGAAATACTCTCATTGACAAAACTTTCCATTGAGGAAATGTATCACTTCAAATGCTTTTGGAAGAAGCTGAAAAATTGGCGTTTTTGCAAACAGTAATTGTGAGATACAGTATGCTCAAAATTATGAGATCACGTAGCAGCTTCCTCGATGACTACAGGTCCCTTCGCTGCTTTATGTCGCCTACGCTTACTTGTTATGTGTTGCATTTTTGTTCGACGGTGCACTGTGTATTGTTCCAAAGAGAGCAAAATAAAGATGATAATGCCTCGTCTTCACTACAAAATATTTTGTATTGTAGACTAGGCATAATGCTCGGCGTCACATCAGACAAACAACAAATCGGCTTTCTTGATCATTGATTCAACATCTGAATACGTTGCGCCAATGTATAAGAGGCCGGCTTGAAAACACAATGCTGAGAAAACTAAATCTTAGTGACGAACAATACCGATGTCTTCATTTATTTTGCAAAATGCTGCCTAAACTTATCAACAAAAATACCGAAAAAAACGGCAGGGATCGCGAAAGCAGAATTTGATCGACTTTGGCATGAATTTAGTCAGACACCTAATAAATCCACACATACAATAACGGCCACTCAACGGCTATAATATTCATAATCAACCTGGTTCTGGGCGGTTTGTGTAACAGTTCAGGGGAAGACACTACTTGAAATGGTGCACCACACAAAAGATTTTCAATGTTGATTGTGGATTTCTAAAAACCGGTGTGGATTGTGCTGCACAGTGACTTCAAGTTTAGGACAAAAAAGGCACAAAAATATCACGATAAAAACAAAGACCTTGTGGGAAATTTGTGGGAATCATAACACGATGCAAATACCATAAACGCGTAGTTTGCATGCTGCTCTAAGCTGGCCGGTAACCACAAAGGTAGACAACAAAGGCAGTTTATAACTAGATAACAGCGTAATAAACATTATAAATACGTAACCCGACAGTTTTCTTTTACAAGCGTTTTACGTCTAACAGTAAAGTCTCCGCAAAAATTTTGTGAAGCGTTTACAAACCATGGTTATGTGAAATTATTCATCATTATTATTTTTACTTTTCGGATGTTGTAAAACGTCATCAGAAAAAATCACAAAAAAAACATTTCATTACTTCAATGTAGTAGGCCTAAGAATTTTTTATAGAATTGTAGCCACGTTTTATCAACCAAGAAGCCATTTTTTGGCCATATGAAGTTATACAAAATAATTTGCAATCCTGCAAATGTTTGAAAAGAATCTAGGAAGTCTTCTCACAATCTAGCACAAAATGATTGTGTTCATTGTATCTCTGCAATATTTTTTATGACAAATTTTGAAGCTTCGTTATAATCATTTTTATCTTTCAAGTCATAAGTCCATTTTTTTGGCCAGAAACATAATCGCCGCTTTGCTCTTGTATCGCTTCGTCGCGTTTACGCGTATTTTTTGTGTTCCAAACAATAACGACCAAGTCAGCAATTCAGTCCTTTTACATTGATTCAACATTTGTAAACGTTAAATTAATGTAGATCTGCTGACTGTGGGTTTATTTCACATTTCCTTTGTTTACGCATGTTCCTCACTGCGCTGTTGAATTTTTTCTACGCTGGCGGACTAAAATGCATTTTCAAATTGATCGACACAATCTTCAATAACAAGTGAACTTCGAACTTAGCTTTGTTGATGTAAATTCTGTATTTTTAGTGGATGTAATTCATGAGTTATGTTTGTAAACACCCGTAAGCTAAATGACTTATGATGGAGCCTGCATGATATTTGTGATGGGACTTGACACAAATCCACAATTCCAAAAGCGTCTAATTTGAACTTAGAAATTTCAGATAATTTCAACAGCTTGTTCAATTGTCTTCTCTCTACTAAAAATATTCATACTACAAACTCAATTGTAGACCTAAAATACACAAACGAACATGTAAACAGCTATTCAAGTAGGCTAAGGTGTTACTTATGAGAAGTTTGGTTCCATAAAACAAGAATCTGGCCATGGGTTTCGCAAAGCATTAGTTCAGGACAAAAATATAAAACAACGCATTTTTTCTTTTTCAAATTCATGTAACAATGTTACTCTGTAACTATTTTATAATTAATGAGTAGCCTACAATAAGATTTGCTCGCATGTCGTCAATCTTTATCGACGCAATGAGTCGGCACACCGCACACACACTTCGTGCGGTAGATCGAGCTCTTTGTCCTTTAGAATTTTGCATGAAATCGGATTAGCACGGTTAATTACAGGCGGCAAGTTAAATCAAAATTGTCGTTTTTGGGTACCTTTGCAAAAGTTGAAACATCAAGTTTAACATATAAAATTTTAGAATAAGGACTTTTCAAACTTATAGACAAATGATTTTTTTTCACACCAATGCAACTTCTGTTGAAATAGCACCAGCGGATCACACGTAACTGCTGATTGAATTTGATTCAAAAACGGCCCCCCCTTGAGCAGTTAACTTCCAAAAAAACGTTGAAAATCAAAGGGTTAACAATGCTACTCACAACAAGGTTAGCTTCATGAACTAAAGATAATATGTGAAGAGATTATTGTATTTTTTGAAAAAAAACATAGCCTACTTACAGTACACAGAACTAAGAATTTAAGTGCTGAAAACTTAGTTGTCTGAGCCTTACGTAATACTATGAACTTTATTAGTGTCATTCTCAAAGCTACATATAAAAAATGCAGAACCACAAACAGCAACTTCACCTGAATAAGCAGTTCTTATTCCAGAAGACCTGATAATTACAGACACTGCCTCTTAGGCCTACTTTACACAATTTGGAAAACCTAGCCTAAACTGACTTTGAACCGAAGCCTGAATGATTTAACAACCAAGCATAAAATCATAGCAAACATTTCGGCTGAACACAACTTCTTATCTGAATTTTGCAGCCTTATCTTCAATAATATATAATCAGCAATTCAGCATCTCAAGTTATAAATCTCTCAGCAGCAGACAGCAATCGCTCGCGCGCGCGTGTGTGCGCACACAACGCGTTTTCCCTAACTAGCCATTCAGAGCGCGCCATCTGGATCACGTGGATTGATGCGTTGTGATAGTATTTTTTGTGGAATCACCTTGCAAGAATTAGAAAATACTAACCTTAAAACGCTTACATGTTTACGGATACTGGATTTTATTGCATAAAACTTCACAAAAATACTCTACACAACAGTAGTCACCCTGTGTGATAATTCGATTTTGTCCATTCAAATTTCACATCGCCTTAATATGCACAGCACTGTTTCTCCAGCAATATGGTAAGGGTCAATTGCCTGTTTTTTACGCATCGCTACTAGTTTGCTTTAAAAAAAATTGAATTACTTTAAAACCAACTTCACTCATCTTGTACCGTATATACCATTATTTTGTAAATCAAAAGCAAAACAACGCAACTCTTCTAGTGCACGCGCATAAGTTCACAGCGGATGTGGTTTCGCATTCCCATAATTCCTAATGTCGTTTCTTCTTGACGGGGAGCAAGCGTAACCAGAAGCTCTTCAGAAAAGTTTTTAATGTAAAACATGATTAGTTGATTACCATTTGACAAGAGAGGTTGCCTGATAGCGAACTTAATAGAACCTCACCAAAAATTCAAAACAAGTTATATAGACCGAGAGCCAGGTCGATTTATTTGACTGTCTGGGTCAGTAAGGTTTGACAAGTGTTTCTAGACTGAAATTTTGTGTAGATTTCAAAAATAAACCTCTTACTTGCACTAGCCTGACCGTTTTTGTTATATTAAGCATTTTCCGAGATGATACCTGTCAATATCGCTATATCCGACTAAGGGTGCACCATTTGCCCCCGACCTTTAGCAAAAAGCCTGAAATTTTTTTTTTCTTATGAGGTTATCTTAGAAAACAACTTTTGCAAAGTTTCATTTTGATTGGACAAAGTTTAACCCCCCCACCCGGCCATTTTCTAAGGGACTAACGGCATTTTCTTCACATTATCGCCACTAGATGGAGCTACTTACAAGATGCAACTGCATATTTACTTTGGAAACATACCCCTCTTCATTCTGCATAATTTAAAAAAAAAATTATCTGAATTGGCCAATAGGAAGCAGAAATATGGGCAGTTTTGTGCTCTCCCCTAGCGCAATACTGCCTCTAGTGGCCAAAACATAACAACAATTATCTCCTTAAATGTTCATCCAATTGAAGCAAAACTGGTGTCTAACCCCCCATTTTCAAGGGTGGTGAGTTCATTTTTGATGCTAGTTTTAAAGATTCTAGCCACTAGGTGGCAGAAAACCTGCTTTTCATAAGTTTAAGCTAACGTAACCGCTTGGACTGGACTTCAAATATGCAAAATTTCAACAAATGCTACTCATTGAGATGTATAGGCTATCATTGAAAACAAACAAAGAAAGAACAGTGCAACATCTATTGTAATTGTGATAGATATTGCACAGCAATAACCTTACACGAATTTCACATCATAAAGGTCACACAGGTAATGAAACAGTAAACTCGCAATTAGATTGTCAAATACCATGACGCTGAATCTATTTTCATATTTCTTTGGTTTAGTAATTGTTTTCGGGAATTCTCTACTACTTGTAAAATGTTTTGGTATCGTTCTATAGCAGTGGTTCTTAACCTATGGGTAATTACCCACCTGTGGGTAATTTCAGGATAGCAGGTAGGTAATCAGCTGAACCAGAATATTTAAAATTATAGATGTAACAAACAATGTCACATCTGTAAGTGGTAAAGTTGCTTTATTACTTATACTTTTTTTGATGTTTTGAGTCCGTTCAAAACAACCAAACAAGCACAGTGATATTTTATCATTTTAAGAATTGTTTCATCATAGTGATTTATTTTTCGCATTATTTTTGTTGCCGGTTTTATGTATTTCATATTTGTGACATGATAGTAAGATTTTTCTTGTATAATCAGTTCAGTTACAGTTGTTTTATGAGCAAGCTTGATGGCTGCGTTGCTGTTTGAAGTAGTTTATATAGCTAAGTGTACATTTAGAGTTAGTGTTGAGATGAGCGAGCTATATTCTTTTGAAGATGAAAGCTTGGGAAAATGATGGGGAAAGCATATCCAAAAGTTGTGCAAAACCACTAACATTGTTGACTATGTTCCCTTCCAATTATCTCTGTGAATCAGCATTTTCAAGTGATGTTGCTTTGAAGTCAAAATTATGAAACAAGCTGTTAGATCTGAAGTCAGACTTGCTTTGTGCAGTATCCAAAATCGCACCCAATATTGCATCTATTGTACACAAAATAGCACAAATGTCTCACTGAAACTATTGATGCCGTTCTTTACATTAAATGTTGTTTTTGTTGAATAACGCTGTTTTATATTTTTAATATGGTAAAATAGATAAAATTAGATTTTGGGTAATGGGACTTTGATCTGAACAGAAATGGGTAATAAGGGAAAAAAGGTTAAGAACCCCTGTTCTATAGCCTGTGTTACAATCACATTAATCAAAAGCAGAGAAAATGAAGTATAGCCTGTGTTAATCACATTAATCAAAAATTTGGGGTTCGGTTATAAAATAATGTACGATCAGGCGGATCAGTACTAGGCTATAATTTGTAAAGCGGCCGCGGGCCGGATGACTTTCCATGGCGGGTTTCCGAGGCTCTTGACGCAGGGACGGTTGCCGAGATTGGCACAGTGAAGTTTCCGATTGTTGCCGGGGAACTATTCCTTTTAGCCTACTATAGGTGCCGCTGAATGGAGAGCAGTCCTGAAATGCGTTGCTCAGGCCCGCCCCGATAGCTCAGTTGGTTAGCGCGTGACTTCTGGAACGAAGAAGCTTCAAGATAAAGCGGCGCTGGTTCGACTCTCGGGGTGTGCGCTTGAGCAACGCACGTTAAGGACTGCTCTCCACCCAGCGGCATCTAATGGATGGAATAATTCCCTGGCAACAAGACTTCAACAATCGCTTGAGCTTCAACAATTCGCTTGAGCAAAGCACGTTAAGGACTGCTCTCCACCCAGCGGCATCTAATGGATGGAATAATTCCCTGGCAACAAGACTTCAACAATCGGAAACTTCACTCTGTCAATCTTGGTGACCGGGCCTGCGTCAGTGATTCAAAGCCTCTACAACAGGGGTTCCCCCAACCTTTCTGTTCATCGGTACCCTTTGGTCAATTTATAAATTCGCTTGTGTACCCACAAAATTTTCTCATATTTTTGGCTTTAGAAAGTTTAGATATTGCAACAAATTAACAGTAGAGCTGCATTAGAAGATTGCACAAATGATATTTTGTACCAATCAAAGCACACAAAGTTATTCATAAAAATGTAATCCAAGGTTATACAAACACTCAATCAAACAAATCAATCACTCAATCAATCAATACAAACAATCAATCAATCAAACAAACAATATATCGGCTGAATAAGCCCAGCAATCTTAGCTAATGTGATGGATGGGCCTGCTTTTTAGCAGCAAGCTCATTAATACGAGGTAAAACATTAGCAACAGCACAACGAAGATCATGTCCAGGTGTTTTGAGCTGTAATCTGTTTTTTGATTTGATTTCAAGCAGCACTGAAAACGTTGACTCACACAACCATGTTGATGGAAACAACAACAATGCATGAATAGCAGGTTCCGCAATCTTTTGGTAGTTACTGTAGTTGTAGAGCTTCTACTGGGGTGAAAATGTGACTTACTAAGGAGTTCTTAATCTCAGGTCTTCAAATTATTAACATCATCAGGTGACAAAAAATATTTTAAGGCAGATTAGAAGTTATGGAAAGAATATCCTTATACTTAATCTAATGTACCCCTGGGAGTACATGTACCCCAGTTTGGGAACCCCTGCTCTACAAGTATGGGAAACTGCCAGGATTAAGCTCTGCAAGAAGCTTTCCCAGTCCGAGGATAAAGATTCAATCAATCACTCCGACAGTCGAACCTGCGCCGCGTGAACTTAAGCCTGGCGCCTAACCACCGAGCTAACAGGGCGGACAACTGTGGGCAAAGCCTATTAACTACCTTTTTCTATGAAATTTTAAAATTTATCCAACATTGAAAAAGGTTTGCCGCCTTAAACGCTTTCTAGTCCTACTTTTAAGATCACTAAACATAGGGGCCTATTAGTGGATTTCGGGGGAGGGGGTGTTCACACGGACTTGCACAGTAGACACGTTCCATGTTAAAATTAGAGTGTGAGTGAACCGCGAATTTTAAAAGAGCAAAAATGTAAACTATTTCAACCTGGGTTTTTTTTTCGCTGAGACTTTTCGGTCATTTGTCCGAAATGACTTGAAAAAATTCGGTCATTTTTTATTTATTTCGGTCATTTTTTCGGATGAAAATATTTTCTTTTGAAGTAGCTGATACAAACCAAAATTTGCACTTTCTGACTAGCTACAACATTAAGTTTCACTGAGAAACGTTTGTTTCGGACATTTTGACCAAATTGACTATATTTTTTTTTCGGATATTTTCCTAAAAAATCGGTCAATGACCGAAAAAAAAACTCAGATTTCAACCTTTCTTCCAATTAAACACGAGATTTTATTGCATGGCCTTTTTAGAAATGGCCGACCAAACAACTTTGCATATGTCAAACAAATAATCCAAGCGGTTTCCCGCGCATTTGAAAAACTACCTACCGGAATAGACAACGATCTTTTTTTAGAACTTTGGCAAATATTGACAGATATGGTACCAACGTAGTTGGATGGCTAAGCAAACAAAAATTACTTAACAAAACTTGTTCAAACAAGTGTAAGCACTGAACGTACGAGATTGCGGTTGCTGAGTAGAGGGAGCTTTAAGTGAAGTTTTAAAGTGATCGATATTTTTATACAATAAGCAAAAAATGACGATTTACAAGCCGAGATTACAAACCCAAAGGAGTCATAAAATTTAACCTGCTGAAGCACATACCTATCAGAAAACATGTCTTGCATTTATGGTACTGTACCGTAATATTTAAGTTGTAACCCAAATAAAACTTTTTAGTATGAAACTAAAAACAAATGATTAATTGCCAGTGGCAAGTAACAGTATTCCTTTCCCAATCAGAGGACATGTGAACAACACGTGTGTCAGAAGGTTAATGCTTCATGCCAGTGAGACGTGGTCAGTCAATGCGGAGCCGTTAGACACCAAGCGTTTCAACCATAATGACAACGCTATGGTGAGGTGGATGTGCTCAAAGCCACTGGCGTACAAAAGTATCAAGTAAAGAATTGGGAATGCTTGGCATTCACCAAGTAGAAGAGCTCGTACGGTGGGGGAGACTCCGTTGGTACGGCCACGTCCAACGAATGAAAGAGGACTCTTGACCTGAGAAGGTTCGGTCGCTGGAAGAACGTAATCTACGTGGACGACCAAAGAAGAGGTGACGTGATAACGTGAGGGCGACCTCCGAAAGGAGAACCTTGTGTCGGTCAACGTTCATAGTAGGAGTTCGTGAAAAGCTACCACCAAGTTAAGTCGAAACTTGCTGAAATCCAACCTTCGTAAAACCGTGCACTAACTAACTAGGGTCTGCTACTATTCGGCGAGAGCCCTTTTCGGCGACTGCCCTATTCGGCGAGTTTTTGAAATTTTTGAAAGGAAATTATCGGGTACCGTAGCCTAATTATAATTGCCGTTTTTACATCGTTTTAACGTCGCTAAACGTTGAAATCGTGCAGAAAGGAATAAAAAGAAAATGTTTGAACTATTAAATTAAAATTCGTCATGTCAGTTCAGTTGTTTTTATTTCTGACCATCATATGAAAAATAATACACGTCAACATAGCAAAGGTAGAAGCGACAAAACGCGAACGTTAAAACGTGCTTGGATGTTTCTTAGTTTCAACGTACCGGTATCCTAGTCAGCAAAAGCACCCTTTTCTACACGATTTCAACGTTTAGCGACGTTAAAACGATAGGCCACACATTTCATTCTGTTACTACAATGTAAAAATGAACTGTTAGGCTAACTGGGTTCTTGGAACAAATTTTTGCTGGTCGGAATAACTAGGCTACGGTAGCCTACCCGATAATTTCCTTTCAATCTAAGCTGTAGGAGTGTAGGTCACACATTTGTTGATCCAAACTAATCATTTTAACCATAGGCGCCTAAGCCGTGGAGACCAGGCCCCCACGCATATTTCCGCGTGGGAGCAACTTTTTATGCGGCATTGATACATAAAACAATAGATGAACTAGCGATCGGCAGCAGGAAAACATTTTTAAATGCAAACCGCAACAGCTTTGCAGTAAATAATCACTAGAACGAGTAGCGATGCTACAATCCCACCCCAGACAAAAAAAATCTGTCATATTTACGTTGATTTAACGTCTGCAGACGCTTGCAAACAGTCTCGCTGTCGCTTTCGAAAGTCGAAACCTCTGCAGAGAATTGTTGCGGCAGTGAATCGGTTGCTGTGAAAATGAACTTGAAGTCTCGGCCCGAGGTTACCACTAACCAACGTAACAAGGGCTGGTACAAACCGCACTGCCCACAGTCGCACACGCGGCATAATCAACACAACAACGGACTCGCGCAAACTGCATGGCGCACACACGTCCGTTGCCATAGAAACCCGATCAAAGGCGGGGAATATGCGCATCTTTTGTTTCATCTGCAACACGAAAACGGGCGTATTACAGCGAATTGTAACTTGAAAGCTGGTCAGCCATAAGTTGCGATATTGTAGTGAAAAGGGAGCAATGTCAAGTCGAAAACTTAATCAAACGTCTCTCTGTAAATATTTTTCAAGGGCTGTTTACGGATGTCAGCAACTTTTAAATTTATTAAAGGTGACGTGCTGTTGAATTGATGTAAACATGAATGATTTTGCTTTCAACAGGTATATTTTCAAGCATATGATCAAGTTAGTATTTTGATTCCACTTACAGTATACCTTTTAGTAAACCTTTTCGTCTCTTGTTCGTTGCTAAACTTTATGTTGTGCTTAGCTTAAAGAGTCGCAGTACATCAACCGCTAGCCAACGCAGACGCATAGCATGTGTTTTGGTCGAGCTTTGTTTATAATAATTAACGGCAGGTCGAACGTAGCGATAACTCCGAGTGTGGCAATAAAAGCAATCCTAGTGTGACGACATAATTACGTCATCCATCTGCGTGACATTTCGCTGAATTTACGTTGCTGCTGATGAAACACGCTTTCGCCCCCAAGGCCAAAAAAATAGTTAGGCGCCTATGATTTTAACTATTCAAAAGTACTAACTTATAGACATAAACATTATTTTTTTTGTAACATTTTCTTTGTTTTATTTTTCCTTCATATCTTAAATTTTTCTGAAGGTGATGCAACCTTGCCAAATTTCTTTCAACTCAATAACTTACTTCGGTCACAAGCACGTTTTAACGTTCGCGGTTTGTCGCTTCTACCTTTTTCTAGACCTTTGCTATGTTGACGTGAATTGTTTTTGATATCATGATCAGAAATAAAAACAACTGAACTGACATGACGAATTCAAACACGTTTTAACGTTCGCGTTTTGTCGCTTCTACCTCTGCTATGTTGACGGGTATTGTTTTTGATATGATGGTCAAAAATAAAAATAACTGAACTGACATGACGAATTCAAGCACGTTTTAACGTTCGCGTTTTGTCGCTTCTACCTTTGCTATGTTGACGTGTATTGTTTTTGATATGATGGTCAAAAATAAAAATAACTGAACTGACATGACGAATTTTAATTTAATAGTTCAAACATTTTATTTTTATTCCTTTCTGCACGATTTCAACGTTTAGCGACGTTAAAACGATGTGAAAACGGCAATTGTAATTAGGCTACGGTACCCGATAATTTCCTTTTAAAAATTTCAAAAACTCGCCGAATAGGGCACTCGCCGAAAAAGGCTCTCGCCGAATAGGGAACTCGCCGAATCGGACTAGTCGAATCGGACTCGCCGAATCGGACTCGCCGAATCGGACTCGCCGAATCGGACTCGCCGAAACGGGCCATTCCGAACTAACTAAGCTTACCGAAAAAGTTTAAAAATAAACTAACTTTCGCAACAAAACTAAGTTGTTTATGACGAGGGCCAACCAAAGTGATCGATATTTCGGTTTCCTTTGCTGCATTTGAAAAGTGCGTTGTCTGAGAGGGTTATGATACAATTAACACTTTTTTGAAAACAGCGAATTTGACAGCCACTGCACCATAAAGAATTTTAAACGTTAGTTTATAAAACAACTCGACTGCAAGACGATGCTTCAAAGTCAAAAAAAATAAAACGAATCCAAACGAGTGTGTATCCACTTCATCATGGGCTGAATGAAACTGGACGTTTTTTTAAAATGCTGTTTGTGGATAAAAAGGCAGTGACGTAGCTGAAAAGAAAACTTTACGGGGGCACAAGAAACTGCTGTGGGGACAAACGTCATCCAACATCAATTATAATGGTATGAAAACGTTGTAGTCGTTTTAAAACATATTTTTGGGTGGGGGGACAAGATAAAACTTCGGAAGGCGATTAACTCCCAGTGGCTCTGCTCCTGGCTAAAGGTAGTTTAAACTTATACAACAAGATGAGACATAAGTTTGGTCTATGTCACTTTATTAAATTGAACTTTAGTGTTATCACATTCTATTTTTTTGGAATTAGTAAAATGGATAGACTTTTTTGTTAATTCCATACAGGGCTGCGATTTTTTCTTTCTTGTCGAACGACCAAAAATTTTACGCTTGTTTGTCGAATAGTAATATGACGTCAAAAGAGTCATATTATAAGCGTTTGGCCGCGAGTTACCGTACCACACAAGTTGTGTGGTATCAAAGTCACTTACTTTAAGTTTTTAATCGCATGCTGGTTGAGTGATTGCAAAGGAGTATCAAGCGCTAAGTTATGTACCTACCGGACATGTATACAGCCCTCGAAATTAGCTTCCATCTACGACGGCAAAAACATTACCAAATCAACACACCTTGGATTGCTGCGACAATTGCCGTATGCTTAAATGTTTAATCAAACGAAATTTTATGCGCTTCTTCATCGCGTGTCACACGGTGGTAGCCCAGAGCATCACGCAAGCTATTTTATGCGCTGACAATGCTCTTGTGAACTGTAAAAAGTTTGCAACCTTATAAACATCGGCTTATTGTTACGCAAAAGTTATTCTTTCATCGAATGCTTATTGTTTACCGGTGTCGTTGCGAATATAAATCATGGTGAAAGAAGATACAGTTAAAAAGTGGAATTTTCCTGCTATTATCAAACAGAAGGAAAAGTTAGTGTGGTATTTTGCAAAATTTGTAAAGAATGTTATGACGGAAGCAAATCGGAATTAGAAAAGCTACGGGGTCCAGTGATGAAAGTAGTACGAAATTCTATATCATAAATGGTTCTTTGGCAGTAAAGTAATGCTTCCGATCATATGGCATCGCGCGTTTATGAACGGGCAGTTTTGCGTCTTCAAGTATTCCAGTGACGACGCGACAACCTCATCCTCCGATACAGCATCTGATGATTCCGATTCTGACAGCTAGTTCTTTATCAAACAGACTCGTGTTTGCTCGCAGTATCTCAATTGTGCTGAAATTATGTTAGTGTAAACGTAAATCGAGGCAATCATCTCGCAGTGAGATATTAATTTGTCACCGGTACCTGGTTGAACAATTAACGTTATTTTATAATAATTCAACGTCACTAGATGTCGAATTAATGTAAAACAAACGTAAATTTCTTCTTGGGCATTGTTACGCAGGCAGCAAAATTCGTTATTTTAGCATTGACTTCACGTCTGTAGACGTTGAATCAATGTAAAAATGATGATTTTTGCTGTCTAGGTAAGCAATGTAACCCGCCAGGAAAATTAAATAGATTTGTGCTGACTCGAACGTTGAATCAACCCAAAATTAACTTACTTTTTCCCCCTGAGTTATTTAACGTAACAGCGTGCGTATCGCTACTTTTGGTATTATTACATCACAATAAATCAAACAGTATGGTCGTGATAGACTACTCTAGTATATTTTTCGCGTCTCGTTTTTTCAATTCAACGTCTGCAGACGTTGAATCAATGTAAAGACGACGGGTTTTGCTAGCTGGGTTGTGTGCTTTTGTGAATGCAAGTGCAAAATCGCCCATTACGTTACCACAGGAACCCTTCTAGTGGGTGGAAGTCGAGTTGCAACCGTGTTTGTATGTCTACTATTCTTTATTCACATTGCAAAACATTTCTGCAATCTTGGAACAACAAGTGCATTAGTCAGACATAAATACAAACTTGCAAATACGTTGACAACTAAAAGTAGCCTACTTCGGTTATTTTATCTATAAAAGAAAACCGTTGTGTCGAATAGCACGAAACGTGTGTGGCGAAATGTTTGATGGCAGGCGTTTGAACTTCGATCAAAGCATTTTCCCGCAGTGTTCAAAATGTTCTGGGAGAGAACTCCTTTCCATAAAAATAGCGGCTTTTTTCATTTGTATTTCTGAACATCTGGTCGGAAACTAGGCTGTTTTCTACATGTGAAAAACTTTCATAGCAAGTATCCAACAGTCATTTTACCAGAGCAATATTGTTAATTGGCTCAAACGGCGAAATACAAACTGGCATAGACGTTCACAACTCAACGTAGCCTAGGTTGTTTCATCTATAAAAGAAACCCGTTGTGTCGAATAGCACGAAACGTGTGTTGCGAAATGTTTGATGCCAGACGTTGCAACTTCGATCAAAGCATTCTCCCGCAGTGTTCAAAATGGCGGCGCTGACGCTTTGGGAGTTTCTCGTGTGAAGCGTCGCTTTTAGACCTTGCTTTGAAGTAGGCTACTTGGCGCAAGAAATTTTACGTAAGTCAGCACTCTTATGATTGCATCACGTGATGCCCCCCCCCGATTGTTCCTCGACCTGACGACGTTTAGTCCTCTCTGTTTTTTTTTCCTTTTTATTTTCCTTTTTTTTTTCGTTTTTTTATTTTTTTTCCGTAACGCACGGCGTTTGTCGAATAGTGATGGCGCGTGTCGAGTGACCTCGTCACCAAAAAAGGCAAAAATCGCAGCCCTGATTCCATACAATAAACCAAGCACTAACAGTCTTAACAAAAGCAAAACACTCAGACAAGCATATAACAATTTCAGAACAGCACCAACTGAAGACATCACATACAAAACTGGCTAGAAAATATATTCTTCCATGCACTGTTTGAAATAAGAACGAATAGCTACCCTTGGTAATACGGACACCAAAATATAAATACTGGACTACTAATACTAACTGTCATAATGAAAAAATGTACAATTGCTAGCCAAAAAGCAAACTATCACTTTAATAGACGACACTCCAGTGTGTGCATTTGTTGTAGTGTTGTGTTTCTCTCTGCAATTTGGTTATATATATATTTAAAAGTAGCTGGCATATATGCACATTTCAAATAGGAACCAAATATTTTTTTGTTTTGAATGGCAAACTAAGGACATCGTCACTATACAACATACAGCAATTTTTTCAAATATGGTGACTTTTAAAACATACAGTATTTGAACCTAAAATTTAAGAACCCGTACCATTCGATTCCATCTTATTGAACATGTTTCAGCTTTGTTAAAACTGAAAATAAAGTTTTTATCCAACACATGACAAGTCTAAAAGTAATATTTCCAGTTTTCAAACCTTCCTTTTCTAGAAAAACTTAGCTTGTTGTGCTTAATGGCACCATTAAATTATTTACAGAATCCTTGCAATAAGCCTACCAATAGATCTATTTAGACTGTCCACCAAAGTTGGCCATTTTGTTATTGATTGGAAATTTCTTGAAGCGACTTGATTCCCGATAGGCAGCAATCTTTTCCAAGCCAAAGAATTTTTCCACATACTTTTGAACATTTTCAAACTTGGACAAGCAATCTGGTTTCATCAGGCGAACATGATCCAGAATTTCACACAAGGCAAAGTCAACGTAAGTGAGAGTATCACCAGCTAACCAAGTTTTGTTTGCAAGGTAAGCATCAAATTTTTGCATTTTGTCAGGAAAAGTAGTATCAAAAAAGGCCACTTTGTTTTCTTCAAAGCCAGGTCGATAACACATCCCTGAAAAGCTGCCACGAAAATCAGAAACTACTCCCTGCATCATGTCACAATTAACTGATTCCAAGTCTGTTGTAGGTAAAAGAGTTTTGTTTTTTCGAGCAATATATTTCATAATAGCAAAACTTTCCGTCATTTTCACATCACCATCAATGTAGTATGGAAGATTTGGAAAGGAGAGACCAATAGTTGATTTTACGTTCAGCCAACAACTACGATCATAACTAGGTGCATCACCGACGACGTATCTCTTATCTTCATAATCCACTCCAGCATATTCCAACATCAAGCGAGCTGGTTCAGCCAAGCCACGGATATCCCAATACGCCAGAACAGGTTTACTCATGATGATTAATATTAAAATCAATATGCTTATTTGACCTTAAATTAAAGTCTTCAAAAACAAACGTATAAGCATATTAAGACTTTGCCAAAGTAATTGTACAACAAATGTTATAACATAATAGCCTGTATCAGAAGGGAGCAATCTCTTTTTGCAATTGTTTTTTTTTTTTAAATACGCATTTTTTCAAAAAAAAAAATAATTAAATTGTTTTTGGTAAACACCAATCTGTAAAAAAATTCACACACTTCAGTTCAGTTTGTTTTTATTTGGGACCATCACAACAAAAAACAACAGGCCTCGAAACAACTTTTTTTTCCGGCGGCCAAACGTGTCCGACTGAAGCAAGCTGTTCGGCGGCCAATCACAAGCACATGGCGGCCATCGGAACTTTGACACGCATCAACATACAGTCTTCAAAATTAGCACATTTTTTCTTCGGCAGAAGTGAAAAATATCTAGAGTAGTCTATCACGACCGCACTGTTTGATTTGTTGTGAGGTAATAATGCCAAAAGTAGCGATAAAGCGAGCTACAAGATACGCACGTCGCACGCTGTTACAGTAATTCACGTTAAATAACTCACGGGGGGGAAAGTAAGTTAATTTTGGGTTGATTCAACGTTCGAGTCAGCACAAATCGATTCAATTTTCCCGGGCGAGTTTAATTGCGTAACAACAATGCCCAATAAGAAAGTTACGTTTGTTTTACATTAATTCGACATCTAGCAACGTTGAATTATCATAAAATAACGTCAATTGCTCAACCAGGTAACGGGAACAAATTAATAGCTCCCTGCGAGAAGATTGCCTCGATTTACGCATACACTAACATAATTTCGGCACAATTGGGATACTGCAAACAACACAAAGTCTGTTTGATAAAGAACTAGCTGTCAGAATCGGAATCATCAGATGCTGTATCGGAGCACGAGGTTGTCGCGTCATCACTGGAATCAGACACATCAAGAGGCTCATCGCTTGGCTGTAAATCTACAACTTATTTGCCGTTCGCAATGAAGCGTCCACGTTTTGCGGCTTTCGGGCTTTGATACCAATCCACACGTCTCTTTCTTTTTCATGGAGATCCATCAGGGTGTTGACTAAGGAACAAATCTATGGCTGTGCTGTGCCATAACGACTGGGAGGAATGTCTAACCCTAACCTTACAAGCGCTCGTGTGGCATCGGTATTTGTATTGCCGACGCTAATGCGCCATTTGCCGACGCTAATTTTGAAGACTGAATATATCGCATCAATAAAGTGTATTGTGATGTCACTTGCATCCTGCGGATGTCAGACATCAGCTGCTTGGTCAATCAATAATGTTAACAGTTCAAGCATAGACAGGGTGTATTTTGATTTATCGGATACTTTGACTGCTTTCTAATCCTTTGTGATTATAAGTGGCAAAGTACTTTATTCACAAGGCCGCTTGCGTAAAATTTTCTCGAAACTTCATGGCGGACAAATGCGGCCGACGGAAAGGCGAGACCCGGCGAACAAAATGTCGGTTTTTGTAAGTTAATCGCGGCCATGGCCGCCTTCAGTTTCGAGGCTTGAACAATATATGCCAAACATAGCAGAAGTCTAGAAAAAGGTAAAAGCAACAAAAGACAGATGTCATAACATGCATGATACCAAAGGCTTTTGTTTTTAAGATCCAGATCGGACAATTTTTAGATATATATATCTCAGATCTGAAAAAAGAACGGAACTAATTTACTTTTCAAAATTTATTAACAAATATTTCACTCCATGACACGTTAACATTTTCATGATTTGGGCTAAAAGATGTTTGCAAAATAAATTGATAGAATTTATTAGCCTACTAATCTGTAGGCATAAGCTAATTTCTATGTACCGTACTTCATACATTGGTAGCGCCTAGAATAGTTGTTCTCAAACTGGGAGGGTGAAGATTCTCCAAAGGGAGTTCAGTAGCAATAGTTGTTTGTTACATCGTTTGAGTGAAAGTGGCTTTTTTGCAATTGCAAGTGTCACTGTAACGAGTGAAGACACAAGCTCGAAGCAAAGTTAACTGTGAAACTGACAGTGACATGTGCGTTGCCTTCTACTAAACCATAAATTTACTTATAAAGTTATGGGTAATTCGAGCGGCCACATTGGAATGATCTATTTCTTCTATTTCCTATCAAACTACGTACTTCCTATCAAACTATACTTCCAACTAACATGTTTAGACAAAATTGCATAAAAAAGTCACGCTTATAATGTGGTGGCCCAAAAAATTCAATGATTAATTCAAGGGAAAATTTTAAAATGTTTGCGGAAACTCCGATCAGCGACTTCGGCTTTGTTCTATTTTTCTCTCTCGGTCTTTTCAGGGGACAAATCGGTGGCTGAAGTTGGTAAATGATGAAACTGACCAAGCCGAAACTTGGAATGTCACAAGTCAACAAAATAAGTTTGACAAGAGATGACCAAGCAAGTCCGAGGTGAGCACATCAATCGCATTTGCTGATTTTGCAGTAGCTGACATGAACTTGCTGAGTTGAAGCACTTGGTGAGTTGTCGCATTCTGAATGGTCCGACAACCAGTTTTGCTCCCCAGTTGCGGAAAATTTTAGCATTTGCAGGTTATGGTATGGTTCATTCCTATAATTTCCTATTATTTTGAATCGACTTCAACAAAATAAATACATCATCAATCATTTTATTTTTCATTACTACCGGTAACGAGTCCGAGAAGAAAAAGATACTAACTACAAAAATTGATATAGAAAGACCTACCAGCACGTTAATGAACATACTATTTATTTAGTAGTTATAATTAGGTAGTTAAAAACACCTTGCAACACTGACAATACTTTCTTCAAATAAGAAAAACTTTCAAAAAAATATTGCAGATTGCAAGCACCAACTACAAATTACATCAGGGGTGTGCAACGTGCGGCCTGCGAAGAAAAATTATGTGGCCCGCGAAGATGTGCCAATTTTGAATTGTGTGCGGCCCGCGAAACGTGTTTATAATTCAGTTTAGTCTGGTACGTGTGAACAATTCATTGTGGAGTGGATTATTGTAGATTTCGCACCTTCTGTTAATCATTTTAGAAGTCTCCCACCAGCCACCGCTAATCCATTGTATTTAATTATGTGGAACGTAAAAATGTATGGTCACGTAAAAGGCATTATGAACAAAGTACGACTTTGGAAAGCTCACGTACAGACAGGAAATCTTTTCCACTTTCTAACTTTGAGACTATGGAATGCATCCTGAGAAGAAAACTGAATTTGCTGACCAACTTGAAAAATTGTTGTATGAATTTTTGGCTCGTTTCAAGGACTTCAAATCTCATGAACATTTGTTTGGTATATTCGCTTCGCCATTCAACACAGACATTAACAAAGCACCAGAAAATATAACTTGAACTGATTGATCTTCAAGAGAAAACGGATTTGAAAGCAAACTATTTAGAAATGAATCTTGGCGATTTTTACCGAAAACATTTCAACTAAGATGACTTTCCACATTTCAAAAATACATGGCTTCAAAAATGGCACTTTTTGGCTCAACGTATTTGTGCGAACATTTTTCTCTAAAACCGGCGTCATGAAATCTCCCTATTGATCGGTTCTGACAGACGAACACTTGGAAAATAGACTTCGAATTGCGATCACTTCCATTAAAGTAAATTTGGAAAAAGCCGTCGGAAAAAGAAGCCAGCTGCAAACGTCTCACTGAGCTCGTTTAAAGACGGTGTGACAATAAATTTGAAGCTCAGTTATCTTTAGAAATTTATGCGTCCTAACTTATTATTTCTGGAAGGAGATAACCCCTAATATAAGAATAATATAAATCAAAAAAACTACTCTTTTGTGCCTGTAACTACTAGAAATCATATGTTAAATAAACGTGCGGCCCGCGGTTTCACTCAGTTATTCATATCTGGCCCTCCTGTAACAAAGGTTGCACACCCCTGCTTTACATGGAACCTAACCTAAACCTAGTCCTACAATGTTGCCACTCTGTTGTCATGGAAAAGTACTAGATTTGACTGAAAAAAACACTACATTGCCAAAAAAACACTAGTTTATCATAAATACACAATCATTTACATGCATAATGTACAAAAATGACAGCCAATGGCGTTAGTGAGTGTTAAAAGTCCTTAAAATTTCAAAATAGAACTAAATTTCTTTGAAAGTGAGAGCCTGAAGTCATAGCCGTAGGAGAGTAAAACATTTTGGGGGGCGAACAAAATTTGCTCAAAATTTTCCGCAAATTTGGTCTTTGCAAATATATTGTCAAAAACGCAATATTACTCACAATCTCTGAGGTAGTGTAGTCTAAGAACTCCACTCATCAAATGTAAGCCTACCATTAGGCTACGTTACCTACTTTAGTCTACTTTGAACACTTTTCACAGTCATTTGTGTGTATTTTTTAAAGTATTTATTTATTATGCTAAATATCTCAAATTTGGTCATCATTGGGTGTAACCAGTGCTGTATTCGAGCAACTAATAGTATACCCTCTGGTTTTCCAAAGAGAGCGCCTATGCTATCCTTACTGATTCCTAATGATTGTATAATGTTGTGCAAGAATTATCCATGCTATCAATTGAACGTCAGTCTCGAAGTACAACTTTACCTAGAGCCGAACTTTTAATAAAAAGGACAATACGAATTATTGAGAGTTTCAAGGAAAATCCGGGAGAAAAAACACAGTTGGCTTTAGCAGCGAAGGATAATTTAATGTTCAGAAATATTCCTCTGATACAGAATTCTAAAATGGTGCCAATTAACGCAAATTAATTCATTCAGAGCATTGTTAGCAGAATGCAAATGAGACTTTGCACTAATGCTGACACTGACAATGGTCAGCTACTGGTCGATATTGCTAACTTGCAACCTGAAAAATGATAGAAGGAAATTTGCATTATGGAGAAGCAGAGGTGAGAAGAATATTTGTAAACGCTTTGACATTAATGAAATACAGTCAATCCAAGAATTATAGGACTTTAGGGAAAAAGTTAAAATTGTGTATAATAATTTGAAGTCTCTCTTGACAGCTATTTTAACTTTACCTTATTCGACAGCAGAATATGAACGTGGTTTCAGCTTAATGAACAATATTATCTAAGGTTTAAGAGCATCTTTGCTCATTGATAATGTGAGCTGTTTGATGTTTATTAATTGCAATGGACTACCTGTGGCTCAATTCACCGCTTAAAACAAGTAAGATCCTGGCTACTAAACCACCAATCAGCTAAGGATACTAGATCCTAAATTTGTAAAGAGGATAAAGATGTAGATTCCTCTCGGCAGGCTGTTTGGAATGTATTCATAAAAAAATAAACAATTTGATACCTCTCATCCAATTTTGATGTTGATAATTCATGTTATGGTAGAGTAAAGATTGTATTTTGCAAGTTGTGTAATGTGTATTATTCATCATTTTGGCAAATCTGACAGTATACCCTGTGCTTTTTTTACGAATACAGCACTGGGTGTAACCAAACAAAAAACTCGTGTCCACATTGCAAAGCACTACAAACACATTGATGCAGCCAAACAAAAAAATAGGTGGGGCTACTTTGAACACTGTCCAAACTTATTCACAGTGCACAGCAACATAGCGCTAAATGACTAAAAAAACACTAGAACACTAGATGCAACCCAAAAACACTAGATCTAGTGGAAAAACACTAAGAGTGGCACCACTATATATACTCCTAATTAGGATTGCCAGAGGTTAATGTAAAAAAGAGCCCAAGCTTATACAAAAAGTAGCCCAAAAGTAGCCCAATTTTTTTTGGGGTTCTAAAATGGAGCCCAAATCGGAGCCCAAGCAAAGAGATAGGCTATTATACAAAATTCTCCAAGAACGCTTGATCATCAGTCCCAAATTATAAGTGTTTTTCCAGTTCTTCACATCTTTCAGACAGATTGGCAACCATGCATTCACTTAACTGTTCGTTAAAATAACTACCAACAAGTATATACCGGTTCCACACCAAGCAACACAAAAAATGGTTTAATTGCTTTTCGTGATGAGCTAACGCATCAAGAGTGTTCCCTTCAAGACCATCAACAGTTTTGATAACCTATCTTGGTCAATCAACGTAGAAACAATCTTTTTTTTTACTCATATAAATTGTTAAAAAAAATTTCACTAGCTTTTCTTTTCTCATCTTCCTACATTTGTAAAAACTTTATTAAGGTGTTGCGACCATGCCATAACTGATTGTCCTGCTTTGGCGTCATGCACATAGCGTCCATGTTTTGTTGCTTCTACCTTTTTCTAGACCCTTGCTATGTTTGAAATATAGGCTATTGTTTTTCGTTGTGATCGTCAGAAATAAAAACAAACTGAACTGATGTCCACTGCATTTTTATGAAAACCTGGATCCACTGTTGCCACTCTCTTGTCATGGAAAAGTACTAGATTTGAATAAAATGACAGCCACTGGCGTTAGTGACAGTGAGTGCTAAAAGTTCTTAAAATTCCAAAATAGAACTGAATTTCCTTGAAAGTGGGAGCCCTGAAGTCATAGCCATAGGAGGGTAAAATATTTTGAGGGGGCAAATAAAATTTTCCCAAACTTTTCAAATTTTTCCCAAATTTGGCCTTTGCAAATATATTGTCAAAAACGCAAGATTACTCACCATCATCTCTGAGGTAGTGTAGTCCATAAGAACTCCACACTCATCAAATGTAAGCTGACTAAATGTAAGCCTAACCTATCATGGTAGGCTACGCCACTTACTTTAGTCTACTTTGAACACTTTTCACAGTTATTTGTGTGTATTTTTTAAAGTATTTATGCTAAATATCTCAAATTTGGTCATCAATAGGTGTAACCAGACAAAAACTCGTGTCCACTTTGAAAAGCACTACAAACACATCGATGCAGTCAAACAAAAAATAGGTAAGGCTACTTTGAACACTGTCCAAACTTATGCACACAACATAGCGGTAAATCGCTAAAAAACACTAGATAGCAAAAAAAGACACTAGATGCAATCCAAAAACACTAGATCTAGTGGAAAAACACTAGGAGAGGCACCACCGCACCACTGCCTGGATCACTTAAGTTGCCAAGATTGCCAGATATTAAAGCCTATAAACATGCACATTTTTGAAAATTGGCATCTTTTTACGTACCAAATTGGTAGCCCTGCCTGACCGAGGCCTCCAAAAACGCTGCTCCTCAATGAAATAACTACGAATTAGGTAAACATCTTAAACATGATACAATTTTTACATAAAAAGTTATATTATATTTAAAAACAATTCAGATAACATAAAACCAAGGAACTTTCAGAAATCATTAGAGTTCGAGAAAAAGTTTTCTCTGCCTATAAAACGTTGAATGGTAGTTTAACTAATGATTTAAAAAAAAGTAGCCCAATTGGGTGCCAACTAAAAAAGCGCGCCCTACGCGAATTTTTGGCGCCTGGAGAAATCAAAAGTAGCCCAATTGGGCGTAAAAGCGCCCAATCTGGCAACCCTACTCTTAATCCTAAACCTAGATGCCAAAAAGGCGGGAAACTGCGACAAAATAGTCTTTTTATGCAAAAAAAGTTGTCAAACATCAGCGTTGCCAGGTTATTTAACAAAACAAGCAAGTAAACATAAAAATCAAGCTCAAAAAACTGTACCGGAGTCAACGGACGTTAGTGGTTTTTCAATTCAATAAATTACAAGTGATTACAGGTCTTCAGTGCCGCTCTGTGCGTCCTACCTTGTCATTGCATTTTAATGATCTCAAAAATCAAAAAAAAAGTTCAAAAACGATGAAGGTTTTTGTAATAGTTGATAGGTTCAGTCGTCTAGACAGACTTTTTCAGTTAATTCATCTAGGCTACTTGTTTCAACTATCAGGTTAGGTGGCGGCGCCTAATTATATTCATCGAATCATCGATCCATACATTGAGGTGTTGCGACCGTGCCATATTTCAAATTGATTTTCCTGTTTTGGTGTCATGCACGTCATAACGTCCGCGTTTTGTCGCTCCTACCTTTTTCTAGACCTCTGCTATGGTTGTCATATATTGTTTTTTCGTTGTGATGGTCAGAAATAAAAACAAACTGAACTGATATAGCCTACCATAAAAGATCTTGTACATAGCCTATAGGCTACACGTCCTTGACCATTACGGTTTTGCCTCCTTTTCCTTTTGTTGCTGTATTTCATTCTCAAAATTAAGCCCAAAAATAAACAAAAAAAATAGTTGCAAAAGACAAGCATCCAGAAAATCGGAAAAAATACGCAAACTCAAAAATAATATCCTGCCCAAGTTTGCAAGAAAACTGGAAGATTGGTGTAGCGGACGTAGGATTGTCTGAACATCTGCCCATATCTAGCTGTAATGCTACAGAAACATCCCCAGTACCAGCTTGGTAGTGGGGATGATCTGAGGAATGGTATGTTATTCTTCTGCGGTTACGAGTTTATTGCAAAGAAAGTAACGAACGGAACTTCCAGATTGAGAACGTCGCAGCCAAATTATGCCTTGATAACAAATAGAGCCGATTGAACTGATTCCGGACATGAAAACTAAACTATGATAAAGAATCCAGAGGTGAACTGACTAAAATAACACACCACCCAATTGACTGACCAAAACCATAGCCTACTGATACAGACTTTCTGTTTTAGCACTAAGCGGTTGATTTTAAGGTAAGCGCAGTGCTCCAGGCAATGCAACATGCGGCAGATGCACAAAGCTGAAACGACGTAAAACAATGTATAACTTATATCAAGCCCTACGAAGTGGTCAAATTCTAAGGCAACGCCAAAATTCTAGCGTTTCGAATTCTAACAAACACACATTTCACAACGGCACTGGGATGCAAGGAAACATAAGAAAAGGCTGCAGGCCTATAAAAAACACGCCCAAATTCTAGCCGGCGTTTCAAATTCCTAGCAAGCACAGATTTCACAATGGCAGTAAGATTCCAGGAAACGTGAGAAAAGCTGCAGAAGCTACAGAGTTGGCAACATGCCACATATGCACGAGTAAATTTTCCAAACCGAAATTTTCTTCAATTTTAGATCAAACATTGCAAATTCAACTAACTTAGGTGTGTTGAAAAAACGTTTCAAGGATAGCAATTTTGGTAAAACACATTCTTAAATTTAAAAAGAGGTTGTCGCTAGTTTAAACCAATTTTTTTTCCTGAGGAAAGCTTATCAACTCTGTAACGCTTAGCCTCAGCCGCGCCTTTTTGGTAGATTTTGAATCTTTATCTTCGGACTGACAAAAACCTTGATAGATTTTTTTGGTAGTTTCGCATATTTATAGAGACGTAGGCTATGACGCAGGAGTCAGGACGGTTGCCGAGATTGGCAGAGTGAAGTTTTCGATTGTTGTCTGGAAATTATTCCATCCATTAGGTGCCGCTGAACTGAGAGCAATCTTAATAATGCGTTGCTCAAGCTCTGACCCCGAGAGTCGAACTAGCGAAGCTTACAACTTTACAATTTATTATTATAGTTTCTGGAGAGTTTGGTTTTTTGTACCAAAGAGACAAGACACAACAATACATTTTACATATTTACAAATACTTTTAACAGTTTAACCCTTAACCTACCAAGGCTTTGTCAGTCCGAGGATAAAGATTCAAAACCAACCAACCAGTTGAACGTTTTCGGTTTAACTTAAGCCCTCATCAGAAATCTGAAAATATTTACAAAAATGTGACAAATTTCAACTTCTTGAATATAAGTAGCTAACTGTTATTTCTGACAATACGCATGCTTGTTCAATGAACAGAAACTTAATAAATTGTCATTGGAGTAAAGTTTACAATTTATTTTTTTATTGCAATGCTAAACTTGTCAAACCCCAATAACTAATAAAAAACAAAGTTAATGTAAACACCGCATACAAACGACGACCAATTACCAAAAGGATGATTGTTTTCGATGTAAGCCTACATATTCCGCGGTATTCAAAACATATTGTTTACATCAGGGTTGTAGCCACGTATCTTTCCCCCGCCCCCAAAATCATGCTTCAATATCACTACAACAGTTTAAAACTACAGTATTATCATTCATGTTGGATGACATTTACCCTGCAACAGTTTCATTTGCTCTCACAATATTTTCTTTCTAGCTTCGTTACTGGTTTACCTTGTCGTAATCACTCAATACATCACAAATCGAATAAGTTTGAATTTGAATGAGTGTGCGATCAAGAATTTCGACGTAAAATGCTTCTCAAAGTTGAAAAATAGATGACTCTGAGTGCCATTATTGAACAAAGTAGGCTACAGAAAGATCTAAAGTTTTACGTTAATTTTCCATCAAATGACGTCACCTAATGAAACTACAAACACATTTGTGAAGTGGAAAGTAAACGAGATGAAGAGCTTTTTGAGTTCGTTTAAGCGTGAGTTGTTTAAATAGCTTAATTTTTTAAAGTAGGCTACATGTATAGCTAACCATGAAGTTACAAAACCATATTTTCGAAATATATGTTGCTAAATACAATGGCAATGCTTAACACGTTGCTGCTTGCTGATAGCCTACAGATTTTACCAGAAAAAGTCAAGTTTTATGAGGTTGATTTAAAAGTTTGCCGGGTTACAGACGCGGACAGATTTCATAAACGGTTTTTGGATGCTTCAAAAGCCTCAAAGTTAATCATCATTTTTTGTTTAAAACGCTTATCACACGTAACTTGCCTAAGTAGCCTATTTTGTTCGTTAATGGAATACTGGTAGTGTAAACAAACCATGCGATGAAGGTGGGGAGGTCACCTGTCCCAATCATTTATTGTGTCCAATGGAGTCAGACAATATGTTAAGGCCCTATCTTTTTGCTGTAAATATTGATCAGCTTTCTTATGAGCTCAGTAAAACAAAAATTGGTTGCTATGTCGGGAACTCTAGTTTAAATCATATTATGTTTGCTGATGACATTTGCTGCATCTCGCCTAGTTTGTGCGGCTTACAAAAATTTGTTAGATGTTTGCCACGAGTATGCTGTTAAACATGAAATTACTTTCAATTCTAAAAGGCCATTTGGTGTGTTAGTCTCACCAAAAACTTTTATCTTTCACGAGCTCCTCTGCTACATCTAAGAAAATCTGAAATTGTGTTCACAGACTCTGTAAATAATCTAGGTGTATTCACTAGCGTACGCAGGGGGGGGGGGCCATTGGGCCATGGCCCCCCCCCCCTTTAAAATGTTTTAGTAGTTAACGACGTAGATTAAGCCATTTAATATGTTTTGCATTGCTCTGTCAAAGCAATTAACAATATAGACTAAGCCAATACGAAATACATGGCCCAATCCACCTACCCCACCCCAGGTATGCCAATGTAGCATAGTGTTCTGTAAGCCTATTATAGTGAGAAAGAAATGGATAAAGTCTAAACTAAAACCATACTGGGATATCATGAAAACGTCTAGCCTTATTTCCGAAAAATGCCGAAGAAAACATGATCTTATCCTTTTGCTATGCCACCTGACAGCGCCATTTTACAGGAATATTCATACCCACATTTTTGTTGAAAATGCTCTCAGAATGCACCAAATTCGAAGTAATTTTTCAAAATTTTCTGGGGGAGGCCCCCCAGCAGTGCCGGATTAAGGGGGGGGCGGACTGGGCTGAAGCCCAGGGCCCCCACTTGTGGGGGCCCCCACCTCAAAGAAAAAATCTACTAATTTTTTTAGTTGCACAGCTGGAGATTACTGCTTTAATTCGTATCTCAAACAAGCAAGGGCGGCTCACCCATATGTGCTGCGGTGCTGCAGCACCCCTGCCCAATCCCAGTAATTCAATTTTTCTTCGTTTTTTTAACAAAAAACATATTTATTTGATACTTTTATATCCGAAAATTGTACGGATTGCGGGTCAAAGTTATGATAATGCTGCCAATATGAGTGGCAAGTATAACGGTCTTCAAGCTCTTCTGCGCGAGAAATGTAGTGTAGCTTAATATGTCCCTTGCACAGCACATTCACTTAATTTAATCGGTAGCCTAAATGTCCTGTAGAAACATGCCGTTCTGCCGCTGAGCTTTTTGAATAGTTGCAAAGCCTTTATTCATGGCTCTCGTCTACTCATCGTTGGCAAGTCCATCGAAAATTCCTAGATGGTTTGCCTGTTTTGAAGACATTATCTGATACAAGATGGTCAGTTAGATATGATGCAGTTCTTCTTCTATCGAGTCTTCTAAAGTTCGTTGATACCGTACACTACAGATTGACACATTCTTCCGCAACGGAGTTATACACTGACAGGTCCCACCTACTGCACCGGGTGGCAAGCCGAGGGCAAACAAGAAGGTGATTTGCTGCATAGGCGTAGCCAGGGGGGGGGGGGGCGAAAAGGGCCATGCTCCCCAAATTTTCCAAGTTTGGATTCCAAAGTTGAGCCCTTTGTTGAAAATATAATAAAGTTTGTAGAAATTTATATCGTTTTCCAAGACATCTGGCTATTAACACCCCCAAGGACTTGTTTTCGACACACAGAAAGACACCAATAAATTTTGCAAATTGTAAATCGCGCAAAATTTACGCGATTTACGTTTCTTTGAACTATTGTAATTTGTGGAAGCAATTTCAGAATGGCTTACTCTGTTGGGTTTTTGTGTAGTTATGGAGTTTTTGTGTAGCTGAGTTTTTAGTGTTCTCTCATTTTAGCCGCAGTTTTTGCCCGTTCGTGTGTAAGAGCTATCTTTAATAAGTTAATAGCTGTTTATCTGCTAATAAATTTCATACAAATATTACCCTAAAAGTGTTTTCAGAAAGCGCTATAATCCATTATTTAAGTGTAATTTTTCAAAAATTTTCCGGGGGGGCATGCCCCCGGACCCCCCTAGAATACGCGTGCCTTCGGCACACTCTAACCCCCCTACCACTTTTATTGCTTCAACCCACCAGGATACGCCACTGCACATCAACTGGCAATGGCTTTAAATCAAACACTTTGTTGTTCTCTTCAATTCATCAAATATTTGGCCCCCCCACAATTTTTTTCTGGCTACGCTACTGGTCCGCTGTTTGGGGCTCGGTGCCACAGATACATGCAACTGGGCCCGTGTCATAGCTCCACTCCACCATTAATTTTTAGCGAAAAATGTCACTTGATAAGGGCCCCCATTTTCAGCTCAGCCCAGGGCCCCATAAACCCTTAATCCGGCCCTGCCCCCCAGACCCCCCGCCACTGGGTGTCGTTTTAGGCGAAAACGCCGTCGGGCTTCGCCCGCCGGCCGTAAAACTCCCCCTTTCAAAATTCCTGGTTACGCTACTCTCAATGGCCCCCCCCTTGAGAAAATCCTGCGTACGCCACTGGGTGTATTTACTGTGAGTTCTCTCTCAGATGACAATGATATCTCAAAGCAGGTAGTACGCTCTCAGTACGGTGCTGCAAACAATGCAAAATCTCACTTTGCCAAATGCTCACCCGCTGTAACAAACACTGTATTTCGCTCTACATGTAGGCTAGGCTATGTCGTTTTACGCATCCCAGTTGTGGAACAAGTTTAGATCTTCCAGTGTAAAACGATTACGTGTTGCTTACAATGATTCTTTCAGAATATTGCACAATTTGCCTCGTTATGTCAGTGCTCATAAATATCAAGTACGGTAATGAATAATATAACAACGTTTGATGCTTTATAGAGGAAAAACATGTTTTCGTTTATCAACGGTTGCATACACTCCTCAAATCGCTTTTAATCAGACCTGAAGTCATCTGATTGTTTTTATCGTTCAGAATACTTTCAACTCTCATTGTATGTATTTGTAACTGTAACTAGCTATTAAACTGACGACATCCAAAGTGGCTCTCTGTGACCTTTGTGCATTTGCAGTTTGTGTATTTTTTCGTTGTTTTGTTTTTTATATGGACAGCTTTGTCTGACGCAAATAAATAATAAATAAAATACCGAATTTGTATTTCACAATACTTCAGCACCGCACAAAAAACTACGACCTATTTGTGGCAGAAATAAAACAATTGTCCCTGCTGCGCAGTGCGCAGTCACCTTTACTTCACGAGATAGGTGGAAACACAACGATTGCTTGCAAGACATAACTTTCCTGGGTATAATTGGACTTCCGCAAGATGATGATGTTGTTTTTGCTAGTTTGTTTTATTTGTTTTTGTCATTGTTTTCATGTCGTCTAGTTATGGCCTATCTATTTTGTGATTAATGCAAGGCATGGTGCGTTGCGCTTGAAATGGCTTTGCCCGTGGTAGGATTTCTTTGGTGGGTTTTCTTTGCCTGCCTTGCTCTTCTTTGCTATGAGCTAAACGCATCAAGACGTGTTCCCCTCACGACCATCAGCACTCTTGATAACGCACCATGGCCGATCTTCATAGCAACTGTCCATACAAATCTTAAATATATCAGCTAAAGCTATGTGGGCTAATAAAGCTATAGCCTAAATCAGGCGCGGATCTAGGAGTTTTTTTTGGGGGGGGCCAGAAAATTTGAAAATGAATTAAAAAGTAAGAAAAAACAGATATGAACAACCAGTGGCGTAGCCAGGAATTTGGGGGGTTTGACGGCCGGCGGGCGAAGCCCGGTGGCGTGTTCGCCAAAGGCGACACCCAGCGGTGGGGGTCTGGAGGGCCTCCCCCAGAAAATTTTGAAAAATTACTTTGAATTTGGTGCATTCTGAGAGCATTTTTAACAAAAATATGGGTAGCCTATAAATATTCCTGTGAAATGGTGCTGTCCGGTGGCATAGCAAAAGGATAAGATCATGTTTTCTTCGGCATTTTTTCGGTAATAAAGCTAAGTCTCTATGTTTTCTCGTTGGTAGTTTCTGGCTGAGATGTTTGAATGTTTGGTATTGGCAAAACTCGCTCTTTTAATGCAGTTTCTCTTAAAATTAGGCAAGCTTTTGTTTTAGAGACATGGAAACTGAAAGCATCATTCTCAATATCGTGACGTCACACGCGTGCCAAAGGGGGGATTGTAAGTCCGCTGTGGGACTAATATCAGCTGTTTAGAAGCATATCAAACCATTCAATAATTTCTCACAAAATTTCGGGGGGGGGCCCGGGCCCCTTGGGCCCCCCCCATAGATCCGCGCCTGGCCTAAATATATGTTTTTTATTTTTTTTGTAACATTTTCTTCTTCTTTTTCCCTTTACATCTTAAATTTTTCTGAAGGTGTTGCGACCGTGCCAAATTTTTTTCAACTCAATAACTTACTTCGGTCACAAGCACGTTTTAACGTTCGCGTTTTGTCGCTTCTACCTTATTCTCGACCTTTGCTATGTTGACGTGTATTGTTTTTGATATGATGGTCAGAAATAAAAACAACTGAACTGAAGTTGCAATGCAATGACGCATTTCTGTTCTACTGGTGTGCAGTGTGAATGGTGTCTCACAATAGCAGTGGCGCCCGGCGGCTAGTTTTAATGGGTACTGGATAGGCTGCAAAAACGTTTTACATTACATTTACCAGTTTCACGAGGACGAACCACCACTGAGACTAAGATATGATGAAACTTAACAACCTGTAAATCTTTTTTTATATCGTTTTATATCAGATCTGATATCATCTGATTGTTTTTATCGTTTTGAACACTTTCAACTCTTCCAACGCTCATTGTATGTAAATTTGTAACAGTAGATATTTAGTGAGCTATTAAACTGACGACATTCAAAGTGGCTCTCTGTGACCTTTGTAGTGTGTGTATTATTTCGTTGTTTTAGATATGGACAGCTTTGTCTGACGCAAATTTTTAATAAGATAAACTATAAACTTTTTTTATGTTAATGCTTTTACAATGAAGACGTGAACCATAAAACGACTTGTGTAACACCTCAAATAACTTTTAATTAATGATAAACGATTAACAAATATTAAACTATATGACAGTAGAATGTGCAAAACACTTTGTCAACTAAAAGCAGCAGTTCCATAATACGCAGCAGCACCATTGAGATGAAACTGAACTTGGATAAAATTTAAGCACACTAGAGCGAAAATAATCAGGAATAGTGGAATCATGACAATACGTAGTAGGTCTATCAAACACAGTCCATAGAATTGCAACTTTAAGCTAGGCCTGTCATACTAAACACATTCTTTGTAAATTAAATTGTTATAACTTATGGACATTAGCAATAGACAGTGACACGTTCCTTTTAATAAAGTTACACTAACTTACAGTGATATATTGTGATATTTTAAGGGAAATTAGTAGAATTCTCAGTATCCTAAACAACGTAAAGTATGCAGATACAGTATCGTCAATATATATAGTATGAATTGTAGCAGTGTGGTGGGAGATTTAATCTTACTTGCATTGCTTTCAACAAAATTTTGATCTCAAACCAAAAGATCCAATCATTTGTACTGCTATTATCTTAGCATTTCTTAATCTTTCTTTAGTGTATTGCTACAACTTGGAATTGAAAACGTGTAATTCTCAATTTTTGTGTTATACGTATATTTTCCTCGTTTAACTAACCATAAATAAAATCCTAATGCGTTACCATTCTAAATGTATTATACATGAGTTGAAGTTATAACGTATGATTGTAAGCTAAGTATGTATGCGCAGCGCACACCACACCAAGAACTTATAATCAAGCAAATTCTACAAAACAATTGGATTTATACTGGACTTCACAAAAACCCTTACTGTATTCACAGTTACCAGGGATCTATTTTATACCATTTCTGATTTGTAATTGTAGTTCCCAAAAAACTAGCATTGCATAATGCATATGGATGAAAACGTTTGAGCAGGCAATAAATTTAGTTCTAAGGGCATAATAGTAGCTTGATAAGCTTTCTTTGATTTAGACTTGCTGTATGTACATTAAACAATTGTTTCTTGTCATTACAGATCGGCACTCATTGTTTAGTTTTTTTGTTCTCATCTCAGAGTTGGCACTCGTTAAAACAGTATCTTGTTGTTACTCACTACAGCTACGAAGTAAAGACTTTATTCAGCTTGACCTCCCCATTTGGCCATTTTAGCATTTATTGGAAATCTTTTAAAGCGACTTGATTCACGATATGCAGCAATCTTCTCAAGCTTGAAGAAATTTCCCAAATATTTGGAAACATTTTCATACTTTTCCATACAATCAGGTTCTAATGTGCAAATTTGATCCAAAAGCTCACAAAATCCAAAGTCAACATAAGTGAGATTGTCACCAGCTAGCCAGGTCCTGGATGCTAAATATGCTTCAAACTCTTGCATTTTTTTAGGATAGTAGTTGCTAAAAAAGGCAGGCTTTAAAGTTTCAAAGTTAGGTTGATAACACATTCCAGAAAATTCCCGTTTAAAATCAGAAACTACCCCTTCTAGCACGTCACACCTTGCTTTTTCATGATTTTGTGTTGGTACAAGATTATTCTTGCGAGCAATGTACTTCATGATAGCAAGGCTTTCTGTTAGCTTCAAATCACCATCAATGTAATACGGAAGATTGGGAAAATCAAGACCTAAAGTCATCTTTTCATTGAGCCAGTTGCTGCGATCATAATCTGGCGCATCTCCAATGACATATTTCTTATCCTCATAATCACAGCCACTAAATTCCAACAGCAAACGACATGGTTCTACTAACCCTCGAATGTCCCAATAAGCAAGCACAGGTTTATTCAGTTTCATTGTGTAGGCTTTTTTATGTGAACCTTTACCAAATTTACGAGAATCTGGATATCATACAATAATAGTAGTTGATAGTTTTTTTAGATATAAAATAAGCATATTCCACTCCCACTATGTGGTTGTAAAGCCGAGAGATTAGACAATTATTAAAAACCACCTAATAGAAAACCTGTGTGATTTCTATGCACACTGGCGACACTGCAAAAGATTTCCTATTAACAGCATAAATTTAAATACATCACAACTTTTAAGAAAAGCTGATCAATTGATGTGATTTTTATGATATTTTAAATTGGTCAATTGTAGATATAGGCTACAAAAGTTTGTGCTAGAAATGCTGCACATCACTGGCTCTCTATGCTTTTCATGTCTCTATGCATAACTTGAAAACTAAAACCGTATTTCTAAAAATATTATTAATTAAAATGAAAAACACCATAAATACAATGCAGATTTGGCCCAACAAAATTTAAAAGGTTCAATAACTTCCTAGAAAATATGACTGTTTCTTTGGCAAAACACTTAAATGTCATGCTGGAAGATGAAACAGAAGAATGACTTCTTAAGCTTTCCATCCACTAAGTTAACATCTTTAACTGCTAAGTGTCACACTATTCCAAGAAGCCAAGAAAGACACCTCCTGAATACATGTTGTTGTATTATATCAATTGGAATTCCCAATGTAGTGGCCACTTGCTGATATTGTGTTCATGAAGATTATACATAAGTTTCTTTGATTAAAACTTGAAACATACATACCCTACATTTATACTTATCAACCGACTTGCTAGAATGAATAACTTATTGAATGCTAAGTAGTGTGTCCTATAAAGTTATTATGCTTGATCTCCCCCCTCATCCACTTACTGAAAATCTTTTAAAGCAACTATATTCACAATATGCATGCTTGAAAAAAATTTCCAAGTATATTATTTAGCAGGTACTAAGAAGCATTTTCACAATTTTCAATGTAATTAGGTTCCCAATGTGCGAGTTTGATCTAAAAGTTAAAAAAATTCCAAAGTGTGCATAAATAAGCAAAAAAAATATTAAATTGACTTTTCGCCTACCACATAATGGCTATTCTTAGGAATAGATTCACTAAAGTCTTCCCAGTTGTCTAGGATTCGCAAATCTAGAGTTCTCAACTGAGAATCTGCAAAGCTGGGGTTTTTTTTCGGTCATTGACCGATTTTTTAGCAAAATGTCCGAAAAAAATATAGTCAATTGGGTCAAAATGTCCGAAAAAATATACAGTATAGTCAATTGACTATATATGACCAAAAATGACTAAAAATGACCGAAATAAATAAAAAATGGCCGAATTTTTTCAAGTCATTTCGGACAAATAACCGAATAGTCTCAGCAAATAACCGAATAGTCTCAGCAAAAAAAAAAAAACAGCTGCAAAGTGTTTTCAGAGAAAGGGTCTGCGATAGTTTTCGAATTTGCAGCATGATTACTTCTCACTATCACAATGAGCAAATCCAAAAAAAATTATTTTGATTGTGAAAGTGGAAAGCTGATGTGCAATCTGCTATTTGTGCAGCCAGCCAGTCATCTGGAGTGAGGTCTACAAGTGTAGAAATGCCCACAAAACCTGCATGTTAAAAAATAAAATGTGATGATGATGATTGATAAGTTTTGTTTTTATGTTGGTTGTATCCAGGCTTACACCCAGTGGTTGAAGATTTAGATGAAGTGGACGAGAAGGCAACAAAACCAACCTTTGTGTCAACCTTCAGGCATGCTTGTTGTAAGTGTCCTGCCAAACACACAGCCGCTTGCTCTAGAGCGGTGTCAAACCGACACCCTTTCAATTGCCGTTCTTAGGCTCTCACTACTTGGCTATGCAGCTGACAATTCATAAGTACCGGTAACGGCATTTACAAACTGTCTGTGCTTTATTTATGCATTTACAGCACAATGCCATTCAGCGGCATCTAATGGATAAAATAATTCCTCGGCAACAAGTCTTCAATGATCGGAAACTTCACAATGTTAATATCGGTGATCGGTCCTGCATCAGTGATTCAAAGCTTCTACAACTATGCGAAACTACCAGGATTAAGCTCTGCAAGAAGCTTTCTCAGTCCGAGGATCAATCAAAAGTCAAAGTTCTCGATATCATGATTGCGTATTTGCGTCAGACAATTTGCGTGATTCGCGCCCTGGTTACAACGAAGCTTATTTCGCTGCGCCCACCAACGGCCAAACTGAAGCTACCTGCTTTGTAAATGGTTGAAATATTAAAAACAATGTCAGCTCATATTTGCGTCACGATGCACAGCGCTCAGTTTAGTCGTTCTCAAGTTCTTTTATTTCGCATCATCAGCACATGTGCAAAAAAAATTACAAGATTACAATGTGAACTAAGTTGTTTGCTGATGATGGGAGTGGCAGAAGGACCGAACTGGTCATCAAGTCTGCCACACCCAATATGTGGTGTCATGGCCTATTTGACATAGAACGGTGCCAGCACAGTCTCTGTAACATAGAAATCATAAGAGAGTAGAAGCATCATAGATTGCTTTATGCGGTACCGTCGCAACTTGCTAGCCGCCATCTTTGTTAGCACATGGTATTCACCGCTGGAGCTTTCTCAAGTTGATAAATGCGTGCTACAAATTGTTTACAAAATGCCTTATTATGCAGCTATGAACTGCACAAATTGCCTCAAAAAGGGCTCAGGGAAAACTTTTTCAGGGATGGTCGAGCATTTTCAGGGGTTGTCAGGCATTGTAGAGTAGCTACTTTCAGGCATTGTTAGGAATTTTCAGGCATTGTCTAGGATTTCCAGGCATTGTCCATCATTATCAGTGGTTGACAGGCTTATTAGGCATTATAGAACATTTTCAGGCATTGTCGAACATTTTCAGGCATTGTCGAACATTTTCAGGGGTTGTCGAGCATTTTCAGGGGTTGTCAGGCACTGTAGAGTACCGGTAGCTACTTTCAGGCATTGTTGGGCATTTCCATACATTGTCTAGGATTTCCAGGCATTGTTGATCATTATTAGTGGTTGACGGGTTTGTCAGGCATTGTCGAATATTTTCAGGCACTAACACTTGTTTCATATTTGTTGTTGCTTGTTTTATTCCCGTTATCGAGTACGACATGCTGGTTATACAATAAATAACAAAAATTAGTTTAAGTCCACATTTTGGCTACATTTAAGTCATAAGCAAAAGATAATTTTCACTTTAACTCAAGCAGCGTAACACGAGAACGGAAAAGGGAAGATGCGGCAAAACGAGCTAGCGTTATAACATGCATTATAAAACAGCTTAGGCCTACAGTCAGAAAAAATAACTATAAAAACACATGGCCGCATCACCAGCAATGGTGCAAGGCCAGCTGCGTTATGTGAGGAGGAACGCTGCTGCGGTAGTATAAAAAAAGAAAAAGCCGGTAGGCAGAGAAAACCTCCCGAAGAGATTTTGCTAAGAAAGAAAGTAATCACAAAATCAACTAACAATAGGTTTACGAAAGTTACACAGCATGAAACATACAAACACGATACGTGATGCCATTGGGACATACTGGTAAGGCAGTGGGTTAGTCAAAATTTTATATGTCTTGGTCAGTCCAATAACACGCTCGACATGTATGCGTGATGATGCAATGATGATGATGCAATATCCGAGACAACCACATCTGCATCAAGTTGGTGCTTCCCTTTCAGCATGGTAGGCGTGTTGACTGCAACATCATAAGGTGCAAAAAGATCCTGCACAAGAATACTTCTGTCAGCCATGATGTTATCCCCTTGTGAAAAGTGTTCATTAGCTTGCTTGTAGAGAGCACTTTGCTCGATAAGTTGGCGATCACTTGAACATCCACCTGTTGATGGGCCTACGTACGATACCAGCCCATTTGGAGTGATGCCAATCATAATTTTTAGTGTGTTCTTATTCTTGTAGGTGGAGAACGTCATGCTTTGAGCATCAATTTTTCTTGGCTTATTGATTGGTATTTCAGTTGCAGCTAAAATGACACGTGTTGTGAGGAATGAATTTTGAAATTGTGTGGGCATGTGTTCATCCACAACAGCTCGAGATGGCCAAATATTAAGTTCCTTCAGCTGAAAATACATAAAGTTGATCCATACCCTGAAAATTAATGAAACTGTGCTTTTACTAATGTGAAAAAGAAAACTCAGCTCTTTAGTTTCCTTTGATTTGTGGCGTTCCCCTTTACAATTCTGCCTGCGTCTGAATAGTTCTGTCCGCTAGAGGTCGCCAAGGCTGGAACGTGGCTCGCGCCGCGGATGAATAAAAAACAGGGACTTTTTGAAAACAACAACTCAGCGATCGGACGTAAATTGAAGTGAAGGAAAGCGATGCACAAAAGACAATAAAGAAATGACATTCGGAAATCGGAACATGGCTACAAGGTTGAACCCGGACTATTGATTAAGGACATTTATTCTATTAAGTAATATTACTGTGTGTGTAACCTGGTCTGCCCTGGTGACGTTAATTTGTATTATCTTCTACCATTGTTAATTAATGTTTTGTGTTTACTTTGAATTATTATACTACTTCTACAATGCTTACTTTAGTGTGGTATTAATAGACAGTGCACTCTAGAAGAGATAAGGTTAGAACATCGCCCTTTCTGAGCTAGGAGTCGCATGTCGGTAGTGCTTAGCGTACACTATTCGACCACCTACAACCCATACGCCAAACTGGTGACCCCCGGCAAAGCCTTCTTCTAGCAGTGCATTGCCTGTTAGTGTTTTGTGTAAATTTATATACCATAATGTGTGTAGACTAACTTAATCTTTTTTTTCTAATCATTTTTTGTTATCATTGTGGCTACACACACCTACAATACACGCCACCAATCACGCATCACACAAAATAACTCTTATATCTCACCAAACATTAGTAACAGCGTGATGACAGAGCATTACCCAACAACTTCCATTTTAAAACCGGGTAAACGAGTCACCCAAGAACTTTGCAAATCTGCCCCTAAGGCATGGTTTGCTAATTTTAATAGAGTGTGCCAGAAGTGGAGCATAGTTGAGGATTCAGACAAGATTGAAGCTTTAATGTCTTGTCTGGATTCATCAACTATGATTGCAGTGCAACCACTTTTGGCAAGACAAAAACAATTCCCGGACATTCAAAGTTTTCTGATAAGCAAATTCACAGAACCCTTATGCGACCAAATTCAAAAGTTAGTTTCTGTCAAGCAGTTGGGTGATGTGAAACCTTCGGAGTTTGTGGCTAACATGAGAGTAAATATCTCGGAGTCGGACATGTCGGACTCTGTGGTGAAGTCCATGTTGGTCGACAAACTTCCACAAGAGGTTAAAATTGCATTGGCACCACTTCATGAGGCTTCACTAGAGGAGTATGCAATAGCAGCAGACCATGCTATAAAGCATACTGCCCCTTTATCTTTTGTGGGTGCTGTAAACAAAGAGCACCAGCAGTCTGAAATGGTTAGGGTAAATTTACAGCTGGAGTCATTGACCAAGTCAGTGCAAGAATTAATGAGGACTCTTCCAAGCCAAGCTTTTTCCCAGAACACAGGTCCATCACATGCTAGGTTTGCACCAAAACCACAAGCTCCACCCTCAAATTACTCTCGCGTGGCTAGAACACACAATACAATGTGTTTCTATCACCAACGGTTTGGTGCAAATGCTCGCAAATGTAACCCTCCTTGCTCTTTCCAGGGAAACTGGTAGGTTGCACTGCGAGATCGACTGTGCCCAGTGCAACAAAACTTCCATTTCATAAAAGTCACAGTCCACTTCTTCACATTAGGGATCACAAGTCAGGTTTATGCTTCATGATAGACAGTGGTGCTGAAATAAGCTTGGTTAGGCCGTATAAGTCTGAAAAACATTTAAAAACACATAGTCATTCTTTAGTGGGGGTGAATGGAACTTCCATTGCCACTTTTGGACATCGAACCATGAACTTGCAGTTTGGTGATAAAACTTCAAGGTTTCGGTGGATTTTTGTAGTGGCCGAAGTGTCTCAAAATATTCTTGGTGCTGATTTTCTCAAACATTTTAATTTATGCGTCGACTTCAGTCAATCTTGTCTGAGAAGTGTCAACCAGTCAATTGCATGGCCACTTTACCCAAAAATGGTAGCACATGTAGGTGCACCCAAAGCATTTGTAGCCACCAATTCCTTCTTACAAATTTTAGAAAAATATCCTGATTTAACGCGTCCACCAAACAAAAACAAACCAATCAAGCACAATATCACCCACACCATTGAAACCACTGGCTATCCTTGTTCTGCACGCGTTCGCCCTTTGTCACCTGAAAAATTAAAAGCGGCCAAAGAAGAAATTGACATGCTCCTTGAAGCAGGCATAATTAGTAGGTCCAACTAACTTTTCCTCAGCCCTGCATATGGTACCTAAAGGAAACTCTGGTGTTTTTCGTCTATGTGGAGACTATCGTTCCTTAAACGTCCAAACAGTGCCTGATATGTATCCTACACCTTCGATAAATCAGTTGTTGCACAGATTGCAAGGTTCTTCTATCTTCAGTAAAATAGACTTAGTTCGAGCTTACCACCAAATCCCTTTGTCGTCCGAGTCAAGACATAAGACTGCCATCACATGTCCTTTAGGTCTGTTTGAATATAATTTTATGCCTTTCGGATTAAGAAATGCTTCCAGCACCTTTCAACGCTTCATTGATCATGTCTGTCATGGTTTAACCAACGTAATGGCATATGTAGATGACATAATTATATTTTCTGAAAATGAAGAAGACCACAAAATGCATTTACGTAAGTTATTCCGCAGGCTGGATGAGTATGGAATAATCATCAATCCTACAAAATCTGAATTTGGTAAGAGTGAATTACTGTTCTTAGGGCATCTGGTGTCTAAGGATGGTGTGCGACCCACCCCTGACAAGGTCAAGGCAATTTCTGAATTTCCCTTGCCTGAAACAACAAAACAATTAAGACGTTATCTGGGCATGGTAAACTACTACCACAGATTCATACCACATGCAGCTCAATGCTTAGCACCCCTCAATGACTTGATTTCTGGTAAAACACGTGCGGATAAAAAGATTGTTTGGACTAAATGTGCAGAAAAAGCTTTTTTCGACAGCAAAGTAGTTTTGGCTGAAGCATCAATTTTGGTGTATCCACTGGAAAATGCTCCTTTAAGTATGATGGTTGATGCCAGTGACACAGCAATAGGTGGTGTGTTGCAAGTGAAAATTGATGGGTCCTGGTCCCCTGTAGCTTTCTTTTCGAGACGACTGGATAAGACACAGAAATCTTATTCTGCCTTTGATAGGGAGTTATTAGCGGCCTACAGTACTCTTAAACATTTCCATCATTATGTAGAAGGAAAGGATTTTACTCTTTTCACTGATCACAAACCTTTAGTAAGTGCATTCCTTTCCAAATCTAATCAATCTATCTTGAGGCGAGTCAGACAGGTGAGCTACATCACAGAATTTACTTCAAACATCAAACACATTCAAGGGTCTGCAAATTTTACTGCTGATGCTCTTTCTCGAATTGAAATTAATGGTGTGTTACATGTGCAAAGTGGCATTAATTTCTCCGAAGTGGCTGCAGCCCAAGAGTGTGATGAAGCTGTTCAGAGCATGCTCAACAATCCACAGGCATCTGGGCTGTTCTTAGACCAGTATGCTATTCCAGGTGTTCAAGATAAACTCATATGGTGTGACACTTCAACTGCTGTGGTTCGACCGGTAATTTCACTAAAATATAGAAAGATGGTCTTTGACCAGTTGCATTCATTAAGTCACCCTGGAGTAAGGGCTACTCATGATCTTATTTCGCGGCGTTTTGTGTGGCCAGGCATGCGAAAAGAGATTGCCAGCTGGGTAAAAGAGTGTCAGTCTTGTCAACGAAGCAAAGTCATTCGCCACAACATTGCTCCATTAAAGGATTTCAAAATGCCTCAGTCACGGTTTGAACACATTCACATTGACTTGGTAGGTCCCTTACCGGAATCAAGCGGCTATAAATACCTATTTACAGCAGTAGATCGTTTTACTCGTTGGCCAGTGGCAGTACCCTTGAAGAACATTTCTACAGAATCCGTAATAGATGCCTTTATGTATGGTTTTGTTTCACAGATGGGAGTGCCCAAAACTGTCACTTCTGACAGAGGAGCTCAGTTTGAATCAAATTTGTGGGGTCAGCTCATGAATTTCCTTGGTTGTCGTCGAAATAGAACTACTAGCTACCATCCGCAATGCAATGGCCTAGTAGAGAACATGCATAGACGCCTGAAAGATGCTCTACGTCAGTGGTCTCCAACCTTTTTAAGAAGCGACCCCAATTTAAATAAAAATGAAATCAGCATATACATGTGACCCCATTTTGTTTTCCGATACGACTAAAAATATTTCAAGTAATGCTGAAACTAAATAATACGAGCAAGTATGCATAGTTACAGAGAAATGTGGCTACATAAAAGTATTCCAAATGATTGTTTTAAGAAGTTTCAATTAACACATGAACTTGATTTCACGAACACAAAATTGTCAATTTGTTTCAACGTTTAATTTGCATTGTCAATGCGATGGTTGCGCCTGCATACCAGTAGCGCACCGAGCATGGGGCTAAGGGGGCTCAAGCCCCCCCCAAACCCGCCACCAAAAATAAAGTTTTTGTATGTTCTCCGTTTATACCCTTTGCTTACAGGTTAGATATGAATGACACAACATTACAACAGGGCTGAGCATTATAACAATATATTTCATATATTTACAAATAGTGTTGACAGTACAACGTTTTCGGCTTAATATAAGCCTTCATCAGGAACCTGAAAATATTTATAAAAATGCAATGAGTTTCAACTTCTTGAAAGTAAAATTACATTAGGAAAAGGCAACTACGTAAATAACTACCAAAAATTTTGGGTACCCGGTCATTTGGTCGACAGGACGTTTGGTCGACAGACATTTGGTCGACAGGACGTTTGGTCGACAGGACGTTAGGTCGACAGAACGATTTATTTTAGGGTTAGGGTTAGTTAACTAACCATAACCCTAATCTAACCCTGACTCTAACCCTAACCCTAACCCAAAAATGAATCGTTCTGTCGACCTAACGTCCTGTCGACCAAACGTCCTGTCGACCAAACGTCCTGTCGACCAAATGTCTGTCGACCAAACGACCGTGCACCAAATTTTGCACCACAGGGAACGTGATACATCAAGTAAATGTTGAGGAGAATGGATGCAGCTCCAGCAAATAATTGTTTGTTTAAATTTGGGTTGTAGCGTTTGATTAACACTGCTTTCTGAAATTTGGTATCAAATTGGGATTTGCCTTTGTGTAAATTTTAAATGAGTCAGCAGAGAATTTTCGATCTGTGCAAAGAGAACGCTCCATGATATGGTCTTTGATGGTACTTTTCTTTAACTCCCTAAAGTTCAGATGCTCCCGTACTCACGTGGTCAAATGTCTGGTGGACATACCAATGTACCATACGTCAATGCCGAATCACACGGACATGTAAAACTGTGTACGACACTTGAGCAGAGAGACGAAGGCGCCTGGGACTTTAGTTGAAAATACGAACTAATTTTGAATGTTTTGTAAGTAGGAAAAACGTCCAGATCAAATTTACTGTTTACAAAATTAGTGTTTTGTTTCAAGCTGTTTTCGTGCTGGTTGTTGTTTTTGCACTTACTTGTGTTGGCAAACAAAAAGCTAATTCTATTTTGTCATACATAACAAAAAAAATCGAGATCTATAGACGATTGCGAGAGTAGACGTAGGGATGAGGATGCTGATGGTGCTATAGTAGCATGCATGTGAGTGCCTTTAAATATTAATCAAAGGAATGGGCATTGGCCGGTGGCGTAGCCAAGGGGGGGTTTGGGAGTTTGGTGAGAAAAAAGTTTGGTGAAAAGAGAAAAAAGTTTGGTGACCCCTGTTTTAGGCGAACACGCCGTCTGGCTTTGCCCGCCGACCGTTAACCCCCCCCCTTTCAAAATTCCTGGCTAGGCCACTGGCATTGGCCTATAATAACTGTTACTCGGCCGACATTTTTGAATTAGCTCCCCCCCTACATTTTTTTCTGGGTGCGCTACTGCCTGTGGGTTGTGGACCGTGAGTGCCTTTAAATATTAGTCAAAGGGATGGGCATTGGCCTACTGTCACTATTGTCGCAAATCACTCGGCCGACATTTCTGAATTAGCCCCCCCCTAAATTTTTTTCTGGGTGCGCTACTGCTGCATACTGTCCACGAGTTTTTGAAACCGCGGCTTGACTTTGCATAAGCTTAACCGCATGTCATGCTCTACTTCCAATCGATTACGATGTTTCGTTTTTAAAATACTCATTGCGCTGAATCCGGCTTCACACAACCATGTGGTTGAAAACGGGATAAGTAGTTGAATAACAAAATTTGACATAGTCGGGTACGTTGAGTGCATTGACACCCAAAAGTAAATATTTGCTGAGACCTTTGGATGTTTTGCTTTAAACGAGTTAAAAGAAATACGGTTTGCCGCATCAGCTGTCATTTCTGTAAATTCTTCAGCAACACGGAGGGGCAGTTCCTGCAAGTCTATGACAGAAAAAGGATCTATTATCCAGTCTTGTTCTTTGGACGGCGTCAGGATGTTGCCATAGTAGTGCTCAAACTTTTTGCTAAGCTGCTGAAGGTGTCCAAGTATGGTATTTTGCATAGACACATCTCTGTCGACAATGTATTGTTGAAGTTCTTGAAACATGTCAAACTCATTTCGCTTCACATAACTTTGCCACAGGATAAGTTTTTTGTAGAAAGCGGTAATTTTAGCAGTGTGATCAATAATCGTAAAGCCAGAACCTTGCATGGATTGATTCAAACAGTTCAGCAAATCAAATATGTCGGCTAAGTAAGCCACGTTTGCAATGAACTTTTCCTGACCAAACTGTTTAGCCAAGGCCAAATGATCCTGTTTGTTTAGAAAAATAACAATTTCTTTTCGCAGTTCATAAACTCGCTTGAGTACTCGACCACGTGACAACCAACGCACTTCTGTATGCAATAGCAATCCTGTGTGATCAGCACCCATCTCATCACACAAACAGGAAAATAAACGCTGGTTGAGTGGCCTCGCTTTAATGTAATTTACACACTTTGTCACAGAATTCAAAGTATCATGCAGTTCCTCAGATAAATTTTTGGCGACGAGTGCTTGTCTGTGCAAAAAACAATGTGTCCATTTTGCTTTTGGTGCTTTGTCCTGAATTCTTTTTACCACTCCGGAATTTATGCCAGTACATGCTGCCGCACCATCGGTACATATTCCAGCACATTTTCCCCAGGATATAGAATTATCGTTAAAGAATTTATCAAGACTTTTGAATATATCTTCACCTCTAGTATGCAACTGCAGTGATTTGCAAAACAGAAGCTCTTCTAATACTTCTTCTCCGTTGATATATCGAATAAATACAGAAAGTTGAGGCAGGCCGGCAACATCGGTGGACTCATCTAATTGAATTGCATACCATGGAGAAGCATTTACTTGAATTACAATTTGATCAAGAACGTCATTGGACATATCTTCAATCCTACGTTTTACTGATGTAGCTGATAGTGAAATTGAATCCAATTTTTTGCTCTCTTTTTCTCCAATCATGATTTTCACAACTTTCTTCATTACTGGCATCAGCAAATTTTCTCCAATTGTATGGGCTTTCTTTTGCTTTGCAATCTGATAAGAGGCGACATACGAAGAATAAACAGCAGCTTTATTTACTGCAGTAAATGCTTTCATCACACTTGCTTGTGATGCAAGAGATTGCAATTTACGTTAAAAAAACTCAGATGGTTTATCCACGCAGCCTGGATGATTTTTTTCTAAATGACGTTTAAGTTTATTTTTTTTCATCGATTCTTCTGCTAGAACTTTTAGACAGATTACACACTTTAGTTTGCCATTAAATTCAGTGAAACCAAGTTTTAAAAAAGCCTCGTCATATGATCTTTTTCTGGAATTTTTTGCTGCCATTTTTGTATAATATTTAGCTATACTTACTAGCTAGAAATTACCATTACTAGCTGCAAAGCAAACCGTAAACAGCCGGTGAAATGTCTGCACACTATACCTGCATAAATAACTATTCGCTCGTTTTGGAGTCACCTTGAATAATAAAAAGCTAGTCAAAGCTAGCATCGTGAATGCTTTTGCTCTGTTCTACTAAACAAAACTTTTACCTTACAAAGGTGAAGTGTTGCGCCTCCTTGTCGCAACTATTCGGCTTTTGATTATTGCACCACAATGGTTTATTTGTGACACGAGGTAGCAAGCTGTACTCCAAAACACAGGCAAAGGTTGCGAACTAGAACAAAAAAGGATCAGTCTTTTTTTCGATAATAAATTGAAAGTGTAATAAATCGAATATGGTGAGTTATGGCGACCCCAGGAAAAGTTAAGGCGACCCCACTTGGGGTCGCGACCCACAGGTTGGAGACCACTGCTCTACGTAGTTGTAACAACCCAGGTGATTGGTACCATAATCTACCCCTTGTGCTACTCTCTATGCGCAATACAGTCAAACAAGAGTTGAAATGTTCTCCAGCAGAGCTTCTTTATGGTGCCTCCGTGGCCATGCCAGGAGATTTTCAGGTTGAAGGAACTGCTGCTGCTGTTCCTCAGCATGAGTTTGTAAAGACACTGAAAAATCATTTCAAAGACATTCAGCCTTCACCAACTCGACCTCACCCACAGCACAAAAGCCATATTGACCCAGAGCTGATGTCATGTGAGTATGTGTGGATTAGAAGAGATGCAACTGCATTTCCTCTGCAATCACGTTACACAGGTCCTTACCGGGTGATCTCTAGAAATGAAAAATATTTTACTTTAGACATTAAAGACAATAGGAAAACTGTATCCATTGATCGCTTAAAAGCTGCACATATGCCAGAGCTGAACAATCAGCCTACACCTAAATCTTCACCGCCTCTGACTTCAGTGACACCGACCGCAACTACTGTTCGTCGCACGAGGTGTGGTCGTAATGTAACTCTTCCTGCACACCTCAATGATTATGTGCAAGTGTAAAGTCTGTCCTCTCACTGTATGTTCTTACATTTACATACCATAGTTTCTTTGCTTGTAGTAGGAACTAGATTAGGACCAGTGCGAGGAAATATATCAGCTCTTTTCTTTTCAGGCAGTTGTAGATTCTCTTTCAGCAGGTATTTATTCTGGATGACCAATTCTCTAAAGACTCAACATGTGTTGTATATAACAGGACTGCATACACAGTTCACTTGTTTTATATACACTTTGTGTATGATAGCTGCATGTTATTTCTAGTTTTCTTTGCAGAAGGTTGTGGCCAACCCAGCCATGACATCTGTCTGTGGGCTATAAGTCAAGCATGTAACTTTCCTAAACCCTTTAACGGTGCACACAATGCATTCAACCATTCGTAGTGATGATATCATTATGTCCTCTGTTGTACTCACTCATGTACTTGAGCATAATTGTACCACTCTGCATGTCTGTGGTGTTGTTTGGTACATCCGGAGTACCATTCGACGTTTGGAGAGTAATAAGATCCTCAATAGGCATCAAGTTCTCCCTTCCACATTGTTTTCTTCCATTTTTTTTCGTATACAAGCCATACTCCATTTTGACGATTGTTTGAGAACCGTTCATCCAGAAGTATCTTGACTGAGTAACCTCATCTTGACAGAATCTTGCCTTGTTTTTCTTTTGTCTATTCGCACGTACAATTACCTAATCATTGTACACATACTACATTTCATTGACATGGAACACACACTGTCACGCATCATGTTGTAGCAGTTGATTCGTTTATTTTTTTGTATGTTCGCAACACTTCTGTGTTGGAGTAGTTTTCACTCTAAGCAACCGCAGTGATTGTTAACCCAGCAGCCGTCATGCTGTTATGTTTTGAGTAAGTTTGTGAGCATCATTGTTATTATTGTATGATAAGTCATTGTTTTATGTTTGAACCATTCGAAGTTAACTACAACGTCATTACCAGGGTAGACTTGGGCAGCAACCCCGTCGATAATTGCATTTGTTTACCTATCTTGTGCACGTTTAATGATCAACCGACAACACATAGTTTTGGCCGCATAATTTGAAAGAAAACTAGTGCTACAAACAAGACTGTTATAAAGATTTCTGCAAACGCATCAGTCCCGAGACACCAGCATCTCCATCGAGAAGTCACGCCAAGAAGCATGTCGATGTTTGATCATTTCATCAACTCATGATCTAATCATCTGGCGCCAAGTGATGTGGCGTTCCCCTTTACAATTCTGCCTGCGTCTGAATAGTTCTGTCCGCTAGAGGTCGCCAAGGCTGGAACGTGGCTCGCGCCGCGGATGAATAAAAAACAGGGACTTTTTGAAAACAACAACTCAGCGATCGGACGTAAATTGAAGTGAAGGAAAGCGATGCACAAAAGACAATAAAGAAATGACATTCGGAAATCGGAACATGGCTACAAGGTTGAACCCGGACTATTGATTAAGGACATTTATTCTATTAAGTAATATTACTGTGTGTGTAACCTGGTCTGCCCTGGTGACGTTAATTTGTATTATCTTCTACCATTGTTAATTAATGTTTTGTGTTTACTTTGAATTATTATACTACTTCTACAATGCTTACTTTAGTGTGGTATTAATAGACAGTGCACTCTAGAAGAGATAAGGTTAGAACATCGCCCTTTCTGAGCTAGGAGTCGCATGTCGGTAGTGCTTAGCGTACACTATTCGACCACCTACAACCCATACGCCAAAGATTGTCTTAGCTTCATTAGAGTAAGAAAGAGCTGGTTTGGTGGGTCAAGTTTGCTGCTGGTATAGTTCAAGTCATATGCAGCTGGCCCCAAGCAACGCAAGAATAACATAAAGTTATCATAATCATCGAAACCAGTGTAGTAGTTTATGACTTGCTTATTTTCATTGTAATGTTCAATTCTCATTCCAGTTGAAGCGCTTCCTCCGCTATTGTCGTTGCTGTCCAGGCTGCACTGAATTGCAACTGAAGTCGCTTTCCTTCTCTTGCAATGAGGTTCCGTTGTACCATAGATATCTTACATATAGATAGGCAACTCAGTGGTGCGTAACGATGTTTGAAGGCTAACAGCGTAGCTATGGCTGTATGCATTGACTTCAAACTTGGCACAGCAAAACAACTTTATTTTTAATATATTTTTTTGGTTTTTGTTTAAATAAAACTTTCTTCGTTTTCAAGTTGACGTATGGATTGCTTGTGATGACGTCACATTCTCGTTCCGCATGGACTGCTTTATGGAGATTCTGGCGATTGAAAACAAATCACAGTCACAGAGGGTACCTCAAAATACCCTTTGTCAGGCATTGTAGGCATTGTCGGGCATTGTCAGGCATTGTCGGGCACTGTCGGCTTTTTGGGGGGTTGTGGAGCATTTTCAGGAGTTGTCGAACATTTTCAGGGGTTTCAGGTATTGTAGAGTAGGCTAACTACTTTCAGGCATTGTTGGGAATTTCTAGGCATTGTGTAAGATTTCCAGGCATTGTCGATCATTATCAGTGGTTGACAGGCTTGTGAGGCATTGTCGAACATTTTCAGGCATTATCGAACATACTCAGGGGTTGTCGAGCATTTTCAGGGGTTGTCAGGCATTGTAGAGTAGCTACTTTCAGGCATTGTTGGGAATTTCCAGGCATTGTCTAGGATTTCCAGGCATTGTCGATCAATATCAGTGTTTGACAGGTTTGGTAGTCATTATGGAACATTTTCAGGCATTGTCGAACATGTTCAGGAATTGTCGAGCATTTTCAGGGGTTGTCAGGCATTGTAGAGTAGCTACTTTCAGGCATTGTTGGGAATTTCTAGGCATTATCTAGGATTTGCAGTCATTGTCGATCAATATCAGTGTTTGACAGGTTTGGTAGTCATTATGGAACATTTTCAGGCATTGTCGAACATTTTCAGGGATTGTCGAGCATTTTCAGGGGTTGTCAGGCATTGTAGAGTAGCTACTTTCAGGCATTGTTGGGAATTTCCAGGCATTGTTGATCATTATTAGTGGTTGACGGGTTTGTCAGGCATTGTCGAACATTTTCGGGGGTTGTCCAGCATTTTCAGGGGTAGTCAGGCATTCTAAATTAAGCTACTTTCAGGCATTGTTGGGCATTTCCTAGCATTGTCTAAGATTTCCAGGCATTGTCGATCATTATTGGTTTTTGACACGTTTGTCAGGCATTGTCGAACATTTTCATGCATTTTTATTCCCAGCTTTGCATGCGCAGCAGAATGATCCCTTTCTATTTTGCGTAGGTTGTAAACGTATTTACGGTATACACAAACACAGCAGCGTTTAAATGACCTGGCTATCATAAGTATCGACAATGCCTGACAAACCTGTCAAAACCTGGTAATGATCGACAACCCAAGAAAACGTTCGACAACGCCAAACAAACCTATCAACCACTGAATATGTTCGACAATGCCTGAAAATCCTAGACAATGCCTGAAGATGTCCGACAATCAGTGGCGTAGCTAGGGGGGGGAAGAAGGGGAGGACCGCCCCGGGCGGCACGTCTGGGGGCGGCACTTTCAGACTACGATTTTTGATTTTGATTATAATCTGATAAAAAACGCATTTCATTTTCACACAGGGCCGGATTTAGCTAATGGGGGCCCCGGGCACTTTTAGATCAGGGGCCCCCGTGCAAAAAAATTCGCCTACGGCGCGAAACACCCCCTCGACGTCTACAGTAGCATCAATCCAGCACTGCACAGCATTTTGCTGAAACCACAAAAGCTAATAGTAAAAAAAATCACATTTTTTTCACGTAGGGGGGCCCTTTAAAAGTCGGGGGTTCCGGGGTACCTGCACCCTCTGCCCCCCCTAAATCCGGGCCTGTTTTCACATGCTTTTTTTTGAAGGGGCGGCAAAATCTGAATCCACCTCGGGCGGCACATTCCCTAACTACGCCACTGCCGACAATGCCTGCCAGAAAGAATCTAAAGTACTTTATAATGCCTGAGAGCCCCTGACACCTAAAAATATTCGACAATTCTTGAAAATTTCCGACAATGACTGATAATGGTTGACAAGCCTGTCAACCATTGATATTGATCGACAATGCCTGGAAATCCTAGACAATGCCTTGAAATTACCGACAATGCCTGAAAGTAGCTACTCTACAATGCCTGACAACCCCTGAAAATGCTCGACAACCCCTGAAAATGTTCGACAATTCCTGAAAATGTTCGACAATGCTTGAAAATGTTCCATAATGACTACCAAACCCGTCAACCACTGATATTGATCGACAATGCCTGGAAATTCCCAACAATGCCTGAAAGTAGCTACTCTACAATGCCTGACAACCCCTGAAAATCCTCGAAAACCCCTGAAAATGTTTGACAATTATCGCTACCGTATATCTCACCCTAAAATCGTTCCGGCGCCCCTCTATCTCAGGTTTGTGAACTGCCTACAACAAGCTATAATGAGTCACTGAAAATAAGCTTAAATGATATTTCCAACGATCATGAAACAGAAGTTGCATAACCTACGTGAAGAAAGATTATTGTCTTGATTTTTCATAGTAGGCTATTCTGTAAAAACTTGAAATATACGCCATCAAAAATATTCCAAAGGAGCTCAAAAGCCACCACTCGCCAAGCCCAAACCGTACAATAATAGCCTACCATAGATACGCTAGCCAAGCTGGCAACCTTGATTGTTGATTGTGTCCATAAAGTCAGTCGAGCGTGACGATAATTCCACGATTGCTGAGTTGCATATCTATATTTAAGATATCTATGGTTGTACATTCAGCATGATCAACAACCTCTTCTTCATGCTGCCAATCTTCAATGTTACAAAGCTTTTCTAATCTTCGTTTCAAACGCGCTCCTCTTCCTGAGGTAGCAAGTGTTGGTTTGAAAGTGATGGCACACTGTTTGCTTTCAAGCAATGTGTTGTCATTCAATGTGTTTGAAAACGCCTGTTTACTTATTTGCTTTTATAGCCACAGCAACGTTAAATCAAGCCTAAAATGTATCAAGCTTTGTAATATGCACCTTCTTACCCTCACATCAACACAAAACTGCACTCCCATCCCACCCATATCAGCTGTACGCGCGTTACGCAAAGCGTGCTAAAGCTTGAAGCAATCACTGCGAGCGTGTTGCTAGGACCCAGTTGTAGCGCCACCGAGTGGATCGCACAACCCCATTGTTATTAATCTTTGTTCCGTTTGTTTCACTGTTGCAGAATAAATTTAAAGGAGCCTAGAAAAAATGTTTTTAGTCAATGTGTTAGGTTGATAAAAAAGTTGTAGGCTATTTTGTGTAGGCTACTTGCCTTGATTCTTAAAGTATGTAAACAAGCCAAAGAGTATGACAAGTTTACGAAAGAACTTTAGTTTCATGAAGTTTTATAAGAATGGCGGCATTGAGGACAAGTGCCTGTGTTGTATCGGAAAATCGAAAATCACCATCGGAAATTTTTTTCGGGAAGCACTGGGCAGCACTTTTCTTAAATGCCCAGCCCAGGCAATCAGGCATCAGTGCTCTCACTTTTAGGGATTTAGTTATTCGTTCCAAATTGGAACTTTTAGTCCCTTTTAGGGACAAATCTAGGGATTTTTTGGGGATTTTTAGCAAGTTCTTGCAAATTATATTGTTTAATTTGCTAACTAGTAAATTTTGTTTTGTTTGCTTTTCTGTGATATGAAGTGGATTTTTGAAGTCCTGTTGTTGCTTGCTTGTTGTCAATGCTCAAGGCGATTTTTTTTATTTTTTTTTAAAATTATTGGGTACCGTAGCCTAATTATCATTGCCGTTTTAGGGTTAGGGGTTGGGGTTAGAGGTTAGGAGTTAGAGTTTGAGGTAAGGTGTTAGGCTTGGGGTTAGAGGTTAGGGTCTTATTTTAACGTTTAGCGTCGTTAAAACGATGTAAAAGCGGCAATGATAATTGGGCTACGCATGGGCTCCGTTAGAGGGGTGGCCACTGGTGTGATTACCCCCCCCACCAATTGGAGTGGGGGTAACTAATGCAAAATTACCCCCCACTAATGTAAATATAAAAATTTAATTTTTATATTTTTTCTACTTTTGTGTTATAATTTTATTTTTTTATTTTGTTGCACAACTTTTTAGTTGTTTGCTTGAAAATTCCAACTCGCAAGACAACGCAAATATGCAATAGAGACCTGCATAATGCTATGGGAATTGTTCAGAAGCTAAGTAGTTTGCAAAATCAGGCTAGCAAGTTCAAAATCGCCCTGCAGGAGGAATCCCACCATGGCTTGCACACTTTGTGCCAAACAAGATGGCTGACACGTGTACCGGCCATTTCAGTGTTGTCAAACTACGAAGCCAAAGCCTTGCTAAACACACTTCAAAATTTCATCAATGCAAAATCATTAGGCCTTTATTCCCAATTATTGCAAGGCAACACATACTTTGCATTGCAGTTTTGTCAAGTTTTATTCAAACCACTTAAACAGATAACTGGCGTGTTGCAGATTAAGTCTTAGCCTATAGCTACCAGCAGCGACATGATGGAGCTGGTTGAAAGCTCAAAAGTTAATTACCAGAGTCTTAGAAATGAAAAACAATTTATGCAGTTATGAATATAGGCTAGGCTACAAGGAATTTCAGCAGCAAGTAGATAGCTAAGGCTTAGCTAAAGTCCAAATTTCAAGAAAGCGCTGTGAGCAAAATGCTTGCCATGACCTCGCTTCTCATTACAGAAGGTAGTTCTATGCATCTATTGACAGCATAGTGCAAGGCCTCACCCACCGCTTCAATGGCGAAGAAATTAAAACTCACCAAATGCTTAAAGTTGTAGTATCTGGCACAGTCAACGGCAGTGCTGTTACAGCGTTGGAACGATATGGCTTCGACATGAAAATTTTGGGCCAAGATTTAAGCCACTTCCATCAGAAATTTGGGCCGATCAAGTATGTGTGCGATGTTCGAAACAAGTTAATGGGATTTAGGCCTATTATTGTCAAAGAGTTTTATGCCATTGTGGAAAAACTTGTAAAATTGCTATTGGTCAATGGCCCTTCTTCTGCAGAAGCTGAAAGATCATTTAGCTCGCTACGCCGCTTAAAAACATGGCTCCAAAGCATATTGACTGCTTCAAGACTCAATTTCATTGCCATGTGCCATGCCCATTAAGTGTATTTGGATGAACTAAGTGTAGATGAAATCTGCAAAGAATTTTTTTTTCAACAATGCAAAAAGATTTAAAGTCTTTGGCGACTTCTGACTGTTCTGCTTAGAATAGAAGCAGAGTGCACACAGAGTTTTGTTTGAGTTGAGGTGTTCGTTTATAATGTTATTTCTTTGTAGTTTTTGTGAAATTTCGGCACAAGGTATTACCTGGGTGTTATGTCATTTTTTGCTTAGTGTTATTTTTTATACGGCTCAGATGGTAGGCCTTCCTATAGTATCGATCAAGATGTCTCCTTATTTTCAGTTCTGTAAAAGTTAATGCATTTTAGCTTCTTTTTTTCTGAGATGAATGTAGGCCTAACCCTAGATGCTGAAACGTTTCATTTCACTGTGGATGTTATGGAACAGGTTGTCGTGCTGTATTCATGTAATTGTAAATTAAGTTTTATAGATTCGGCCACCCCCACTAGTGGGGAACAAACCGACGATGGATTGTGATGTGATGAGATTATAGCATTGACCTTAACGCTTTTGGCCTTTTAAATCTAACCTTTTAGCGTCTGAAGTGCAAAATTTGAAGGACTTGAGCCAAGGAAGAATAGGCTACAGAGAGGGATTTTGCGTACGTCCCCTCTTCCTGTCAAAATTGTCTCAAAACCTCAAAAAATGTGGCAAATGTTAAAAAGCTTTTGCTCGTGATTTCAGATTCGTTGAAATAATTTTTCGCTTTTAAATCGTACTGAAAGGCAAAAATTTTGCGCCTTTGGCGCGAAACATGCAGCCTAAGACGCTGTATAAGAAACTGAAGCTTTCAGTAATGCGAAGGAGGGTCTGGTGGGCGACCTCCCAGAAGTATTATATATGTGATGCGATAATCCAATAAACCCCTGTCGATGTCAAAACATCGTTCCCGCCCCTGCTTAAATTACCCCCCACTCTCAGGAAGTGTCCGGAGCCCCTGGGCTATGGTACGGTACCCAAAAATTTCAAAAAAAGTTTTCAAAAAATTGCCGAATAAGGAACTCGCCGAAAAGGGCTCTCGCCGAATAGGGCACTCGCCAAATAGGACTCGCCGAATAGTACGGTAGCAGACCCTCATTAACCACCCCTTACAGGCAGGGTTACATTCACTTTCGCCTGAATGTTTAGTACTCCACTTTTTGATATATAACATCGGTTTTATCTTTTTCGCTGAACGTGGAGATTTAAATGTGAAACTTGTCTATAACTCATTCTTATTTGAATTTTCATGTATTCAGAATTTTTCATATTAGCAAGGTGTTAATTCTGTTTGTGGTGTGAATAAGTAGCAGGATGGCGTCTTCAAGGAGAAAGTGTGAAAATGACCCTGATGTTTTTTGTTACATATGTGGCCATTGGCGTAATTTTTTTAAAAAATTTGACGAAATTAGAGGTGCTCTAAGTTATCTTATGAAAATTGTCAATATAGGCTAATCAATTGAAAACCTGACCGATGGAAAATGTTAAAACCAATGACTCAATCTAATAGTAAATTCAACCATGTTTAGCCTACGTCATGAAACGTCGAATCAACATAAAAGAAGATAATTTTGTCGTATGTGTAATCAAATAGGCTGCAGCGGTATGTTAAACGATCAGATAGAAATGAAAACAAGTATTACATGCGAGGCGAAAGTGATCTTACATTGAATATTGAAATATATTCGACTTTAATTTGTTCACGTCTGCCTTATAATGCGGCTTGCTATAAATTAATCACATCCAAATTTGTTTCTGCGGGTCGTTGTCTTGGAAACAAACTCCGTGACAAGTTCTTCCATGTTTAATTTCTCAGCCAATTCGCGATGACTACCTATAACGGCGAAGGCCGAAGGCTTAGTGCCGAAGGCTTAGTCTAATGAGAACCTTATCTTCTCGTTCCCCGAGGCTTAAATCAAGTATGGGACTCCGGAATGGCCCGATTCGGTGAGTCCGATTCGGTGAGTTCCCTATTCGGTGAGAGCTTTTTTCGGTGAGAGCCCTATTCGGTGATTTTTTTTTAGTTGTTGGGTACCGTAGCCTAATTATCATTGTCGTAATAGGGGTTAAGGGTTTGGGGGTTAAGGTTTGGGGTTAAGGGTTGGGGGTTAAGGGTTGGGGTGAAGGGTTTGGGGTTAAGGTTTTGGGGGTAAGGGTTTGGGGGTTAAGGGTTTGGGGGTTAAGGGTTTGGGGGTTAAGGGTTTGGAGGTTAAGGGTTTAGGGGTTAAGGGTTTGGGGGTTAAGGGTTTGGGGGTTAAAGGTTGGGGGTTAAGGGTTTGGGGGTTAAGGGTTGGGGGTTAAGGGTTTGGGGGTTAAGGGTTTGGCGTTTAAGGGTTTGGGGTTAAGGGTTTGGGGGTTAAGGGTTTGGGGGTTTGGGTTTGGGGGTTAAGGGTTGGGGGTTAAGGGTTTGGGGGTTAAGGGTTTTGGGGGTAAAGGTTTGGGGGTTGAGGGTTTGGGGGTTGAGGGTTTGGGGGTTAAGGGTTGGAGGGGAAGGGTTGGGGGTTAAGGGTTTGGGGGATAAGGTTTGGGGTTAATGGTTTGGGGGTTGAGGGTTAAGGGTTTGGGGGTTAAGGGTTGGAGGTTAAGGGTTTGGGGGTTAAGGGTTTGGGGGTTTGGGTTTGGGGGTTGAGGGTTGGGGTTAAGGGTTTGGGGGTTAAGGGTTGGGGGTTAAGGGTTTGGGGGTTAAGGGTTTTGGGGGTAAAGGTTTGGGGGTCGAGGGTTTGGGGGTTGAGGGTTTGGGGGTTAAGGGTTGGAGGGGAAGGGTTGGGGGTTAAGGGTTTGGGGGATAATGTTTGGGGTTAATGGTTTGGGGGTTGAGGGTTGGGGGTTGAGGGTTAAGGGTTTAGGGGTTAAGGGTTTGGGGGTTAAGGGTTGGAGGTTAAGGGTTTGGGGGTTAAGGGTTTGGGGGTTAAGGGTTGGGGGTTAAGGGTTGGGGGTTAATGGTTAGGGTCTTATTTCAACGTTTAGCGACGTTAAAACGATGTAAATGCTGCAATGATAATTAGGCTACGGTACCCAATAATTTTCAAAAAAAAATTCAAAAAAATCACCGAATAGGGCTCTCACCGAAAAAGGCTCTCACCGAATCGGACTCACCGAATAGTAGCAGATCCTGGGGCTCACCTTTATCTTTTTTTACCTATAACGGCCAAATTGTTCAGTCGTTGTTGCGTTTGAGTGCTGCGAAGGTAGGTCTTCAAACGTCGTAATAACGAAAAGGAACGTTCGGCTTCACAGGAAGAAGTCGGAATAACAATGTAAGTTACCAAAGCTGCATATATATTTGGCATTATATCGACCATTGACGGCTGTGCAATGAATTTCTGACGTAGCGTATTCACTGTCACAACATCACCGTCACGTTTGCAACAAGCGAACCAATGTTTGCGTTGCTGTTTGTGACCTCACAGACATCGGTGAGATTAAAAGAAGTTCGATTGCTGCAGTTTGCAGAAAAATGCTTTGATCCTACAATTGCTCTCCCAGTCAGCAAAGCTGGTCTTTTTTACATTGATTCAACGTCTGCAGACGATAAATCAATGTAAGAAGGACCAGTTTAAATTCACAAAAAACTTTTTTTTTTGTAAATTGGTTAAACGAATCAATCGTATCAAAACGTCTGGCAAATAGGTGATTCGATTAAACGATTTCGTCTGTAGTACAATCATGTCTGCCTTTGATATGCGTGGCGCTGCGTACCACCCACAATAGTAAAACACTAAAAATATTGCGCTTTGGTGAAACGACTTTCAAGAAAGAAAAAAACCCGTTATTTAGCAATGCTAATTTCCATTTGAATCGGTGTATTTTGTATGCAAACCAGGGCCCAGGGGTGCTTTCGCATTTATGTTGTTACCTCAGATTTTCATTTTGGGTTGCTCAAGCACCCTTCGCACCCCTGAAATGACACCTATGTATGTGGCAGTTATAGGATACTGTTCCTAACCAAAGGCAAACCATAACAAGTTTTGTGAAACAAGCATATCTTGCATACTTTAAAATTCGCCTGGGTGATCAGGACAAATCATGGGCTCCACAAACTGCATGTGAAGCTTGTGTGGAAAACCTAAGACGATAGAGCAATGGAAATCCTAAATCCACTCAGAACATTCACGAAAATCATGCAAGTGAAAGTTTGTCCCAGAGTAACGTTTCCCAAAACCTATTTTTAAGTGTCTATTCCAGGGGGGGGCAAAGTTGTTCAAAGAAAGAGCCGCTCGCGTATAAACCATAAACACCAGCGAGCCGCAAAATCAGTTGACATAACATAACAGCAATAAAAACACAATGATTGTTTATCCATATGAGTTATGTACTTGACTCACTAATCTCCAAAAATTTGGACGATAAGTTGTTGATGCTGTGCGAATTAATTCTTCCATTTGTCAAGGTTGCACAATGTTTTGATTTTACAAAGTTATAAATTCTTGTAAAAATGAATAAGTAAGTTCTGGTACCCAGGCCTTAAAACTCGTCTTTTTTCCCGGCAGCCATCGTGGCCTACCGAGAGCTCCTTTTCGGCGGCCAAGTCTGCGTGCTTGGAGGCCAAAATACAAATAACGATAGCACAAGTAAATAGAAGGATGTCACCATTTAGGGTGTGAAGTCACTAACCCACAGCGGAAACATTTCTCATCTCTGAAGACACATGTTTTCCCCTCGGATGTCAACTAACCTACCCAGACAACAAAATCCATCATTTTTACATTGATTCTACGTTTGGTTGTTAAATCAGAGAAAAAATGACGAATTTTGTTGTCTGGGTAGTTCTCCCTTTTCACAATGATTCAATGTCCGACAACATTGAATCTACATAAACATGACAATATTGCCAGCGGATGTAAATTAGCACTTCGGATTAAAACTTTGCTAAAATAAACATCGGGAATTACAAACAAGACTTATCTGGTGATCGCAGCTGGATATTTTCTATACAATAGCTAATGTTTCCGCACAATACAACAATGGTGATTATGACGCGCTGACCTAATTCTGCATAACTCTTTGATACTAGATATTTTCGACAGTTAATCCACGATCATTTTATTGCAAAATTAAATAATTAGCTAGAAGAAACTGGCGACCAAATTGGCCGACTGAGGAGGTAGCACTGGCGGACATTCAAGCACTACTTAGCGGCCATTCCCGCGATGGCCGCCGGCTGCTTTAAGGCTTGGTACCGTACTACTTTTAAGCTTCAGCTAATCGCTGCTTATAGCGACTTTACTAAACTTCCAATTGTTGCTGAGTGAACTCAAAATGAGCCAGGAGAAGCACAATGTTGCTTTTGCAAAGTCACAATTCCATTGTTTAACAATGGTTACAGTAAAAGAGAGACTCTTGTTTGATCTTTGTGTTGTATTGGCCGCAAATTACATTTTGAAGACAGTGTAGCTAAGTCACCAATTTTAATTTATACCAACCGATTTTTGTGCCCCTATCAATGTGGCGCCCATTCCTCGAGCCATACCTGCTATACCCTAGGTACGCCACTGCTTGGTTGACAGTCCGAGATACATTTATAAATTATAATCTTAATTTTTTTGTAGTAGGCTATTACGATTCAATACAAGAGCCACAAAATTTATGTTGAAGAGCCGCACCGTTGGTCTATTCTATTCAATTTCTTCAATTTTATTTTTCTTTGCTCTCGCAAACATATAACGAATGACAATGTTACAAACACACAACTGTAGCACCAACAAAAGGAAAAGATGGCAAAACCAAAAGGTTTAAAATATGCATCGGGGATTTGCACAGCCACCAAACCTACTTCTTAACATGAAAAAAATAACAATGTAGCCTACTCTTGTAAAAAAAAAGGGCGTTGAACGTTTAGTGTTTGCACATAAACTTTAAAGAATTGGGTTCAAGTTACCGGACTTCAATAAAATTAAAAAATATAAAAGAGGTCTTGAAATACGGTACCTCAATGTTTTCATTAATATTATGTTTGTATCTCTTGTGTAGACTTTAGACTTTATCGTGATGAATTTAGACTTTATCGCAGACCTTATTGACAAAAAAAGGTCCAAATTCCTTAAAACGCCATAGTCTACCAATATAGATCAGGAGTCGATTTTACCAATTTTTACCAAATCAGCATTCAGATATCATAAAATCCTGATGTGATACAAAAAATCTGATGTGATTTTTTAATTCAGCACCCAAAATATATCCTAGAATGACATTTACTATGCTGACACAAAAAGTGTGTTGGCTTGTGTAATAACTACACTGAACCATAGGCAATAGGCATACAAAGCCAAGCAACGTTATCAAGTTTAACAATTAACATATTAAAAATTATTATATTTACAAAAAACACAAAGTCAAGTCAATTTATTTGTTTTAACAGCGCCATATATTAACAAATAATCAGAGTAAAATGTAATTGTCAAAACAATGCATTGTACAACTGTTGGTTAGATTATGGCGCAATCAGGATGGTAGCGAAAAAATGTATAGATGGTAGCAAAACTACACAACAATTTAATATTGAACGTTTTCGACATCACACAATGTCCTCTTCAGGAATAACATATATATATACAATTTTTACTACATCTGAATAAAATACAATGGTTATTATAACTATAAACAGGAAAAACCAAAAAACTACACAGTACTTCTGACTAGCTCAAACTCAACGATATAGGCTCTGTGAGAATCAAAGGTAACTGCATCAAAAGGTGTTGAACAGATCACATGATGTGGTAGAAAGGCAAGGTGCAAAAAAACTAATTTTAAAATACAGAGAGCAAGAAAATGCAAGAAAAATTTATTTAAAATGGTATATATCATTTGTGAAAAGATTTTTCAGATCATTGCTACCAGATACTGCAGTACTGTTTTGAGTTTTTGAATTTTTTGAGGAAAAGAATTGGTCAAAATCAATGTCATAAGTTCTGTCAACAAAGGAGAGACTAGAATTCAAGCATCTCTGACAGTACCATGGCACATCATCATTCATCAGATTCCTTACAAAGAGAGATAAACTTTATAATACATGTGTTACTGTGTTAGGCCAGAACATTTTAAATATCTGAGCCAACGTTGATTGATATTACAAAAAACAGAATTTTAATTTTTTAATGACTTTAGTGCAACGTGAACATTCAACCTTATTTAACATTTCCAAAGCAGAGTTTTTCTCCTAATTTGCATGTAACAAGGGACTGTCCAACAGTGACTCTCTGCATAGTGACCATTTGTAACTTTCATGAAGATTTTGTACATAGGTGTATAAAATTAGCTAGACCGAAGCATGCTTGCTAACTTTATTGCAGTTTTTAGGGTGCCGTATCAAAGCAGGAAAGATTTAGTAGTATGGTATATTTGCAATGACACTTTACATATTATAGTTTATAAGATACCCTGTTTGTTTTGTGAAATATATTACAAGTTTATGACATTTATATGTAACTTGTTTAATTTCTGGACTTGTTGAAAAATAACTGCAAATTCTTGCAATACATTGAAGTAAAATTTTTGAAAACGTTTGTTCTTGATTAGGTTATTTATTCCCGTAGGCTACTAATTTGATCATTGTTTTAAATGTATTGTCATAATTACTTGTTGGTAGATGACGTTTTTTATTCATAAGTAAATTTTTGTACTCCAAATGCACTTTTGTGCTCCAATTTTTAGCATCCCTAACTAGTACAATAAAATGAGGTGAATAGCTACTATGTTGACTTTTAATTTATTTGCTAAAAATTTCAGAGTAACAATTTATGTAATTAGTACCGTAATAACTGTTGTGTAGGAAAAGTCAGTGTTCCTCACTTTCTCATCATATCATGTCTAACTTTCATCCCTTGCAAGAGTTAGATTGGTCTATCTTGCCTGAATGTGCACTTGTTACAGTGTTTGGTTTTATTTCATTGAAAGACAAGAAAAATGCCAGTTTAGTTTGCAAGCATTGGTCTCAATGCTTTTATCATCCCAAACTGTGGAATCATTTCACAATAAAGTGTGGAAAAAAATTTAAAGCAAATCAACTGCGAGGTTTTTTCAAAAATGTTTGTATGGCTGTAAAAAGTATTGAACTTTCTTATGAAAATCTCAAAGGAAGTACATCACAAGCTTGTCAAATAATCACAGAGCTTTCCAACATCAAGAACAAACAACTGAAAACATTTGAACTACACAATCTCTTTTCTAGCCATTATGGTGTCAATATTGAAGTGAAATCTTTTTTACTATATTTGGAAAAGTTCTTTTCTCAAACAGACGAGTGCAGTTGTAAATATTTAACAACTGTTGATCTCAATGATTCTGGTACTCCCGTGGATGACAAGTTACTGATCAGCTTAGCTCAAAATCATCCTGGACTTGAAGTTTTAAGAATTCAGGGGAAGTTACATTTTGAGAAAGTTCCTGCTCCTTCGTCATTATTTTTGCTTGTTGAGAAATGTCAGTCCTTGAAAGAGTTGGATGTATACTATAATTCCATTGATGACAATGTTATAAAAGCATTATGTAACTTTAGAAAATCTGCACTTCAGAAGCTTTCCTTTATCTGCAGTCTTCCAATTGTTGCCGAGTCTTATGTAGAAGAACATTTATGGAATGAATTTACCAAAGCAAATATGAACGTTGAAGCTAAAGTAGTGATTTTCACCCATCGATGTCGATATCTATCTACAATAGTTAATGACACGTGCAATATTTTATGTCCTTCTCTACCACTTGTCTACTTAAAACTTGATTCGAAAGAAGGTTCGGCTGAATTGGATTATGTTACTAGTAAATATTCATCTACTTTAAGATATTTGGTCATCATTGGTAGTTTTGATGCTGATAGATCTTTTGAACGATCCCTTTTAAACTTGGTTGTTAAATGTGACCAACTGAAAGAATTGTATTGTGAAAGATGTTTGAAAGGAGAAATAGTTGATCAAATTTTATCCAAAAGAGTGTTTGATAAACATGTACTCAGTACTATCTGAAAAACAAGTTTTATTGTTTTAACAAAGATTTTTAAAACTAAGCAATAAATTTGTGAAACAAGAAAATATTTTTTTTGTTGACTTGTGATCTTTGTCAACTTGCTTCTAATCACTTACTTCACAAAGATGAGGTTTTTCAAACTGAATATTCAGTTGTTCATCTTAATTGCCATTGGCGTATTATTTCAATTGCTTGCAACTAGTTTAATCGTAGTTTTCAGATTTGTTTCAACTTCTTTTTATTTCCAAATCCTAAGTTTCAATTAAAAATACTTGTCCTAACTTTAAAAACATTCAAATTTTAGCTACCATGTCATATTAACTGTGGTCTAGGGTTACCATATTTGATGATACACAATCCCTGACAAATTTATTTCTGTTGCATTAACTTTTTTGCGATCCAAGCACTTCTATTACGGAATAAATTTAGAATATTTGAAAGTGCATAGTTAGTTAAACATTAACGTTTATGAAAACAAAAAGTATCACAGAACTACTACAAAATAAACAGACATAACCCAGCAACAACACTTCATTTAACATTATAAAAACAAAAAACAATAAGGTAGCATTTTCGGCTAGTCATACAGCTCTTTTCAAGCCTATAAAAAATATTTTTAAAAGAAATGCTATAGAATAATGCACTATCACAGCACAAATATGGACATTGGACGAATCTAAACATTTGAGAAACTTGCTAAACTAGCTCACACAAAATGATAACTGAAAAATTACACAACACACGGGTCAAGTATTTGAGAGTAAAATTAATTAATTGTTCAGAAAAGGACAGTTTTTATCAGCGCCACAGCAAAGAAAAACTGGGCAATTCTGAGCAACATACAGGGTTTTTCGACAGTTGAAAGTACTTGCACCATTTCTTATGTGCAGGCAGTGAAGTAAATTCGTCATCACTGCTGCAACTTTGAACAAGCGACTTCATATTACAAACTTGGTCAAAACAAACAGTGTTCCAACTTGGTATCTCACTCAAGGACATCCACATAAAACAGTTAAGCTCTTTTAGTGGTTTCATCTACAATCTACATCAGTGCATGTACTTCTAGACTACCTGTACTGGACACAGGTTTTTATTGAATACGCTAGTGGCCCCATGCGACGAAAACCGTAATTACCGAACAAACAAAACCGCAGTACTGTTTTAGGCGTGAGATGTAGAATATAGCAAAGAGTTAGCTGCAAATGTTTGTTTATTAATTTTAGTACTTTAAGCAGCACAGAAAATTGCAATGCAACATGAATTTAAGGAGAGGTGTGACAACTGTGACATTGATGCAACACAAACAACAAGGTAGGCTACGCGGAACAATGTCAAAGAAAAATATCACTGAATTATTTCCATCGCATTCTTGGCTGAAACTTTGTGCTAGTATAGCTTTAATTGATTTCTCAATGTTTGAGGTACGATTCCACTGACGACGACGTCCAAAATATCGCTTGTCCGTCAAAATAGACATAAGTCACATCTCTGGTTGTTGTTAGTATCCATCACGCAACTTAGTAATTTTACGGCACGATGTTGATCTACTGCTTTGCGATAGATCACGAACATAATTGGACATAAAACAATTAAAAAACTTGCAGATCATATTGTTGATGATATCATGGATATCAGATATGATAACAGAATGATATCAGAAAACTTTATAAGAGAAATAGTTTTGATCTTTCGTTCGTTCTGTAAAACAAGCTGTACAGAAATGGTTGACATTAGACTCAAGTGAAGTCAACTCAGATCGCCATGCTTTTAAATATTTAACAGAAGCATTTTGATTTGGTGCACCAAGTTTGTGTGTGATAAGATGAAGTGTTCTTTCTGAAGGCAAAATTAAAATTTCATTTTTTAAAAGAACTCTGTAAGCACTTGCACTTGTTGACTATACCAGATATGCAAAAACAGTGGTTAATCTAGAGTTTTTTCGTCCGTTTGTAGAACCTCCAATAAGCTTCAGTTATGAAATTTATTCTTTTACAATCAGGAAAAAATTCTTCAAAAGAAGTTGTAAAATCATGAAGAACATCATCAAAGCTAGTTGTGTGACAAGATGATAATTGACATTTTAGGTCAGCAAGCAGGTTTGTGACTTCACTGAAACGACTTATTGTGCCATTTGCAATATTAACATTGTTCTTTCTTTTTTTACTACAGTACTCAAAAAGGACTCGTATGACAAATCAACAAAAATCCGCAACCCCATGCTTAAAGATGGAATTTCAGCAGTCATGTCAACAATACAAAGAAATAAAATGTCGTCTTTCAACAACGCAGTAATTTCAGATGGCATGGCTTGTTCTGTCTGTATTTGCTCATATATGTCTTCAATTGACCTCACCTGGTTTTTTTCTAAAAATAAGTTGCTCATTTTCTCTACAATTTCAGTATCTTGTTTGTGTCTGGCACTGGCAGAAGTGGGTCTTCTACTATTCGGTGAGTCCGATTCGGTGAGTCTGATTCGGTGAGTTCCTAACCTCTAACCCCTAACTCCTAACCTCTAACCCCTAACCCTAAAACGGCAATGATAATTAGGCTACGGTACCCAATAATTAAAAAAAAAAAATTGAAAAAATCCCCAGTTAAGAGATCGGACTCACCGAATCGGACTCACCGAATCGGACTCACCGAATCGGACTCACCGAATTGGACTCACCGAATCGGACTCACCGAAACGGGCCATTCCGGGCAGAAGTAGTTTTGGATTGTTTGGGTGGTGACTCACTGGACATGTAAGTTGGGCAGTTGGGAAATAATGTTGGCAATCAGAATGCATCACTCCTTAGTTTTCTGTAAAAGTGACAATACAAAAGCTATGCATCTCTTTTAAGATTAGAGTTTCATGATAGGCTAAACAACACATACCGGTACTCTATGAGTCAAAACATTCAATGGAAGGTCTCAATTTCATAATCAATAAGCCTAGGGCTTCATATAATTGGTAGGCCCAACATGATTAACACTACTTTTAACAGCCTACTAGGCCTATATGGAGAAAATTAGATATGAGGTAGCACAGCAACATAAATCTTAAAAGTTAATTAACTAGAATTTATTTATTTGTTCGAATTTATTTGTGTTTTGAATAATTTTTTTTTTTTTTTTTTTTCGTCTCTCTTGTCAACAAAACCAGTAAACTGAACTAAACTAAGCTTTGGGTCTTGTGTACTTTAAGCCGTCCACGTTCAATGCGGACATCTTTTGTACAAAAGACCATTACCCTTTTTCTGCACAATCTAAGGCTCACCTTCTTTTGAGATCTGAAGTTCCTTTCTTCTTAATTTGACTTGTATTAGAATCTTCCGATAAACTCCCAAAGCAATCATCAGTAAAATGCAAAGAACACACCTTAGAACTTTTGCTTGCAACAAAATCTTTTTGAGAAAGTTTACAGCTCCATTTTTCTAACAGTTCATGACTTTGAAAAAGAAAACTGCTTTAACACACCTTTTGGTGTTTTATGCCTATCATAGCCACTTTTACAGCCATAAGCAGAGCAACATCCCATAATTCGAAATTTGTACCAAGCTACACAACCTGCAACAATTCATCAGGTGTCTTTATTTGTAAATTGAATGAATAAATTAATCTAACATATAACTGCTGTGATAAGAGAGCTGAATTGGAAACATCACTTTCTAACTGATTTCAATTCTGTATGCTTTAGTTTTGCAGTAATTACAAAATACCATAGCTAACTGCTTACTACTATTATGTAGGCTATTTTCAAAACTTGACTTCTTGCAAACTTGCATGCCTTACTGCTGTGCTGTTATCAATGTCACTCAATGCAAGCCTTCTTGTATTCACTGTCAACAATCAAAAACGAGGTATTTTTTAATAATGTTTTATGCTTTGTACATAAAGTTGTACATAGGCTACTTTTGTACCGAGCAGTACCATAGGTTCCATTCTCACAAAGCTTTCCCATGGCTACTGCTGTGCTAACATCACAGTCACGCACACAAAACATTAAAGAAAGGTAGCCTACCTTTCTACAAAGCACACAATTTCCTTCAAAGTTTAAAACTGAACTATATTTTTTTTTTCATAAGAAAACTTAAATGAACTGAATTCTCTGTCTTCTGTCTAGTTTTTGAAAAACTGAAAAAGCGCAATTCCTTTGGGTCCACTGTGGTATGGTCACGTGATGAATACATCACCTGTGACCAGTACAGGTAGTCTAGAAGTACATGATCAGTGTTTCTCAACCTTTTGTGTTTCACGACCCCTTTTAGGTGTTTAATAAAGCCTGCGACCTCCTTCCTGCTCTCTTTTCTATAGATAGTCTAAGCTATAAAAATTAGCACAAAAATGCATTTCAATAAAATTTAATTTCGAAGAACTGTTGAATGTCCCAATTTTAATGTTTGGCGTTTAAAATCGGCCACATGGCGTTGGAAATTTTTTAAATGCTTGCTGATGTGATTGGAATGCTTTGTTTGGAAATGCCAAGTTTCGAAATGCCAACTTTGATGGCTTCATAGATTCAGCACTGAGAAACATTGCACAAAACACACTGTGGATTCTCAATGCTGTTGCTAACTATGGAAGTAATCCTGAACATTAAATAGCCTACTCTTCAAAATATTTTCGTTTCTTGTCCTTGGTAAGTATAGAACTGAAATAATTATAAACATTGAAATATGTTTACTCCTGACTCACTAAACGCAACTGCACAATAATTAAAATCTGATTTAGACCAATGTTTTTTAACAATTTTTTTCTTCAATTTTTACTGCAATTTTCTTCATTTCGCCGACCAAGGTTTTTCTAATACTGACGTTTCGAGCAAGTTAAACAGGCTGTCTCAGTTCATTCTTTACAAAGTGGAAAAAATATTGATATATTTTTTTGATCATATTTTCAATGTTGATGCTCAATGCTCATTCTTTCAGCTCCATAATGGATACAGTTTTTCAAAACATGTGCTGGGCAGCCTACCCGAGTCAACCATGTGCTTATCGTTTTTTTAAACTTTGCAAACACATTGTTACCAAGTTTCACGCAAGCAAAATGTTGCACAACTGGGGGGATGATTTTGCACTGAAGATATGCACTTTCATCCAATAAGTGGAAGAATCTTTAGATAGGTCTTTATTTGGTCACCAGAAAAATCTCATGGCATCGCGGTCACGTGGTGAGATCCTGACTTGGTAAAACATTGCCTCCACGACCACATCTGAAATTATGGCTACGCTTTTTGCGGACTCTCAGCAGGACGCGAACAAGAGAGTTCATGAGGTCTGGGGCCTTTCATCAAAAAGTTGTTTAGTGATCTTCCACATGACGTTGCAGCACAGTCGTAGACTAAATAATATGTAAATATGAAGTTTGGTTTCTTTGGATTAAATACAGGATGGTGGGTACTATCGTTGTTGACTTCATCTTGAGGAGCGATCTCAGCATAGCCCTTGTCGAAGGTGATTTGCATTTGTGCTGCATACTTTTCATGAAGAGCGCTGTCACGTTGAAGGTGTTCTTCAGGTTGTCTAATCGTCGTGGAGCTATGTCACGGCTGTCTGGAAGCTCAACACCGTCGAGCTTCCAGACTTTCGAGAAATTGAACCCAAATTTTAGCAGTTTCTGTGGGTTTGTAGCATATTCATTAGATCTTCCTTATAAAGGTCTGTGTCAGCTGTTAGAGAAAGTGTTTCTTCTTCATCAGTGATTATTAAATTGGACGAGTCTTCTGCATCGGTGGGCCACTTCATGCCACGGACAAGAAAAACTAAAATCTCTAATATCTCTAAGTAACCAGCCTAAGGGTGTCCTGACTGCATCAGGTCCTAGCTTCGGGTTAGATGCAAAACGGCTTTTAATGCAGTGTAACTGTACCATTGTCCAGTTGCATCAAGTCAATGCCTTGGAGGTACTTGTGAGTTTTCAGAAACTTTGGAGAAGACGCTGGAGTTGGTTTGGGAGGTATCTTGTCAACGATGATTACATCTGTCAGCTCTTGCACTTTGCCGCCAACTACTCATAGAACTTTCAATCCAGAAGAGCATAAGTATGTATTACCTTGCTTTCTCCTGTCACATGTACAGGAATGATGTCCAAGTAAGTTGCCGAGTTGCTCGTTCGGGAGTGGAAGGTTTCTACAATTTCATTTGTGTTTCTTTTTGAAGGTATTCTTTTGTGATCATTTGGCTGGCTATCATTTCTTCTATTAGCAACGGGGTTGGGGTGTCGTTTCTGGATTTGTTCTCCAGTCATGGCCAGATATTGATGTAATGAGCTTCTGCAATCTGCATTCAGTGCATTTACCTCGTCTTCTGCAGTCTCTGGTCCAAGACAGTTTAAGCACAGTTTATTCTTCCTCATAAATTGCTCCCGTTCAGTGACAGACTTGGCTTTGAACTCTTTACAGTGTTGCAACTGTTGCAAAGAGTTCAAAGCCAAATCACGAAGCGCTTGCATAATGCATATGGTGTTGACGTCAGCTCAGGTGTCTAGCTGGAAATGGACTTCCTTTTCATTTATGTTGAGTAGTTCAGTCAGTCCTCCGTTCTCACTTCCTTGAATCCTTGTATTGCACACAAATATGTGTCTTCTTCTGAGTGTACACTTGGCTCCATGTTTTGGAGCTGGTGTATGCAGTTTCGGCATTTTACTGAAATATGATTTCTCTCCCCCAAGTAGAACACATTTTTCCATATAATACGCAGGGCACATATTTCTGTTGCATGGATGGTTTTGGCCACAAAAGTCACATTCAGCGATTTTCTCATTACCGGTACGTGGAAAGCATCTCTGTGTTGCCTTGTTGGGATGGTGTTGTACTACCTTACAGACTCACCAGACTCAGTTCGGCAGGCTTTGTTTGCAATTCTTGCAATTGTTTGTGCGATGCTTTGCGGGCTCGGCAAATTTGCACTGTTTTGTCAAACTTGTGTAAATGTCGCTTGACGCTTGAGCGTGACCATTGAGCTAAAGAAAACATTTTTGCATTGCCAAGGTAGAAGTTGTGGATCATTTGTGCTGATGTGCTGTGAAATGTTTTTCCCTTTTGCGGAGGTGGCAGAGAGCATATACCATCGGTAGACTCCAGACTGCGAGCAATTCGCACAACATTTTCTTTTACAGAGAAAAAGGTGGCAACTTATGATCTTGACCAGTTCGGTGGAGCCAAGGTAAGTATTCAAATTTTTTTGGCCCTTGTGTTCGTATCACAAATTTTTACTTTCATTTTGTCCATCATTAGGTTCAACGATTCTTTGATAATGGAGTCTTGGGCCGCAACATCGACTTCATCTGGTAACACACCTGTAAAATTTCTGTCATTTTCTTTTTATAATTTTCTTTGATCTTGCTTAATTTTCGTTTTCCGTTTGTAATTTGACTGGTTGACGACATGCTGTGGAGCTTAACTGGGGACTCTTGCATGCCTGATAAGCTAGTGTTCAGCTCCGTCAAACTTGTCAATGTCTCGATCGAAGATGTTTTATTACTCAATTCGTCGTCGGTTGAACTTTGTTGTGATGACATGCTGGAAGTTTTATCATCGATCATCTGATAGATTTGAATTTTGCAATTGCAGCATACATTATAAAACATCTTCATTGAGGCTTACTGTGCACAAATTCTTCCTTATGATTTTTTTGTTAGATGAAAGTGGATTGCAGCATTTTCGTTGCAAAAAATTAAATCTGTCCAGATAGTAAGCTTTATGGTGGATGCATATTCGTTTAATGAAAGGCGGTTCTGACCCATCAAGGTTATCCTTAACCGTAAGAGCTCATTTTTACCAGATGATAAATCAGCAGAAGATGCAAATACAATGTATTATTTTATCATTTTGTACTTCAGAGTTGATGTTGTTTTTAGGAGATGGCATAGATGCTCTAACATCACCTGAAGAAGTGGATACCACTGTGTTACCAGTATTGGAAGACACTTTGTACGCATATGTCCTATAATTTTTCTTCTCAGTTTCACCAGAGTTGTTTTGAGTATAAGTCTTTCAATTCTTTTTCATAAATGCTGTGTCACTGATAACATAGACCTCAATTCTTTCTCCTGATCACTCAGATTATTTGTCACCAATTGAGCATCTTTCAGTTGGTAGACATCTATTTGCATGAATGTTATTTTATGATGCTGCAACATCTATATGCTGCAACATCTATACTTTTCAGATCCAGCGATGGATAGTCACAAGTAGCCGTAACAAAGAGTGCTTTTTGGTCTTTTAGATGCTCATTGCATTGATGAAAGATCTCCAAAATATCTTTCACATTAGCAAGAGACTATCCACTTCCCTTTCTTTTCACATTCTGACGTTCAGGAACTATAGCATACAGAACATCCTTAGCTTCTTCAACAGAAGGATCATCATAATGATCAGTGATCAGTTTAATAACAAGGTGGCTTGTCAACAAGTTCATCTTGTTAAAAATCAGAGTTGGACAAAATCATCTGTTTGGGTGATCTTGAAGATCAAGATTAAAAAGAATACGTGATCTTCAAGATTAACATCGTGATCGTGAAGATCAAGATCACTTCTTGAGTACTTGAAAAAAGCAGTTTTTGACCGATCAATATCCTAAACAATTCTCAGTCTGGTTGGTTCTCTGCAGTCTGCAATAAGCCACTTCACATGACCACAGTTGACTAGAATCCATTTTTTTTCAATTGCCAATCTAAAGCCGCTCATATTTTCCCCGATCAGAAGAGTGATCATTTGCTTGATTTTCTTTCCCCTAGTGCATCGTTCTCCCCTGAAACTCATGGTCTGGTTCGGAAGCAAATACCAGAAGATTTCTGTCTCATCCAGGTTGAATACGTCTGTCTTGAACGTGATCCCGTGGCGCTTCTTCAAATTGCCCAGCCAACCATTGCTCGCCATGAAGTCTGGAATGTGCATCAGCTTGGCCAGTTTTAAAGCCTTCTCCTTTATCAGAGCGTTGCCGACAGGCAGATTGTTCCCTCTTGCTTGCTTTAGCCATATGAGCACCTCGTCACCAAGCTTAGAGTGATGAGACAGCTTCAGATTCATACGTTTTGATGGAACTCCAGCTCTGATAGCCGCCTAGATTGCATCCTTCTTGCTGATAATTCCCTTCACTGTGGTTCTCTTAACTTTGATGCCCCATTTCTTGCTCATTTTCTTAGCCAGCTTGAACTGATTCGGCTCCTTCTTCACGGCTCCAATGATCTCCTTCAATGTAAAGTCGGTTTGCTTGTGCTTTTGAGTTGACATAGAATCTGAAACAAACTTTAGAATTCGAAACTACTGTAGGCCTACTGTACTTTATACTGTAATAAATTATAATCGTACAACACAACGTGGCATTGCATTGTCATGTCACACACGTCATCCAGTTGAGACTTTAAAAAAATTACAAAACCACCTGTGTCACAATTCTGTCTACCAGGAAGTGGCTCGCGACCAACCAGAGCCCAGCCAAGTCGAGTCTTCACTGCTCTTGGTTGATCTACTCCTCCTTTCCGGATTTCGTAAATATCATGCACTGCTTGCACACCAGCCAATTCATCATCATTCACTTCAGGAAAGTCAGTAGATAATCATATTTCATAACATCTACTTTAGTAGGGATGCTAGCTGTCAATTTTGGCAAATCAGCTATTGCCATAACATGCTTGATGTAGAAAGACTTTTGTTTCTGAAGACCCTGAACTGAAAGTGATACGTCACGGCGGTGCCGTTCACACATGCTAATGTACCTTCCACTTTCTCTCCTTGCACTCCAAGCTTGTCAAGCACTTGGTGCAGAATTACATATCTGAGCCTTCGTCCAAGAAGGCAATGGTTTCTACTGCCTTAGATTTGTCGGATGCCCAAATCTGAACGGCTACCACTTTAAGCCGTTTTCTGGTTCCGGTAGATTGCACTGCAGCTGAAATAGTCTCATCTTGACCAGGTGATACAGACTGATCGTTTCCGTTGCTGATTCCACCATCGTTGTGATCTTTGTTTTCTTTGTGGAACAGTGAGTTATGTTTTCCCAGACAGCTCTTTGCACCCGACCTTGCTGTGACAATCTTTTGTCATTTGATTACTTCCTAAACAGTTGAAGCATATTTGTAGCTCTTTGCATTGAAAATTTCCATCTGTCTATGACCGACCATTCCCTAAAGGATGTGCATCGCCAAAGAGGATGACCTTCATCACAGCAGGGACCAGGTCTTTGACTCCTATTCCTACTCTCGTCTATCCTAGAACCTGAAGAGTTGGGAACTGCCTGAGTAGCAAAAACTGATGTCGCTTTATATTGCTGTTTGGAAATGTTTGCTATAGACTTCCCAATGAAGTCGCATGTCATGCTGGCCTGTTCTTGGACAAAGCTTATCAAGTCTCCAAATATTACCTCTTGTTTCATCACCAATTTTATTCTGGACGCCTTGTGGAAGCTATGTTGCATCCGCTTGGGCAACTGCTTTAAGACCGTTAAGATAAGCTCTTGCGAATTTAAACTGGAGTGATAGTTTCAAGCCTACAAAGTTAGTTGGCAACTCAACATAGTGTTTACAAGAAAGCGCAAGCTAGCTTCGTCGTCTCTGACTTCAGGCATTTTCAATTTCCTCAAGTTAGCATCCACAATAACATGTCTCTGGCCATACCTTTCAAACAAGAGACGCTTACAGGGTTGCCACTTTAAAAAGTTACATTTTATTATGAATTTATGACAAAAGGGAGCCTATTTTTTATGATTTTATCCCAAATTTTCACGTGTGTCAATATCATTGTCAAGTTTTTGGATTTCGAACTGTATTTTTTCACTTTCAACAGTAGCACGCATGTCTGCATGTCTTCTTGCCTAGGTTCTTTTTCCTGGCAGCTCTTCTTTGTTCAAGATCAGTGCTGTATTTTGAGCGCGCAATTTTGATGGATGAATGAAGATTCGTTGTTAATGGAAAGTTTAACTCACCTCCAACTCTATCTAGCTCATCTTTTACCATTCGCAACCCAATGATCGTATCCTCATCAAGATTGGTGCCATGACTGTCAAGCAGCAGCTTGTTAATTGAAAACCCTCTCTCTGGGTTTTCAATTAACATGACTTACCGATACAAGGCATTGCAATGACTAACCGATAACACACACTTTGCCAATGCCATCGCCCACCAGTTGTGAGTACCTTTTCTGACCGTTGTCTGTAACCATGGTACCAACTTTATTCCAATAATGATCAATGCATTTGTAGGCAGACATTGGTTTAGTACTAACTAAGCCACAGAACTGTAGTGCTTGTGGCCAATAAGTGTTTTGTTCAGAAGATGAAGGTTGTTCATTTTCAGGTCGCTTGACTGCTTCACACCAATCTCTTGGAATGGTTTCAGTTTGATACTCCTGCCATTGACTTCGGATTTTGTCACAGATAATCTCCATAGTAATTGGCTCCTTCAAACCAAACACAGTGGAAAGGCGTTAGTTTAGCACAGTGCTGACAGAGATATCCAAGTTAGATATGGCATTCAGTGCACTTGATACGTTTCTTCTCAGGATGCAAGTACGGAGCCTGTTTCAGCAATGGTTTATGAAGAGGAAGTTTATTCTGCAAATAATTGGTTGCAGTGATATAAAATTTTAAGCAATCATTTCTAAATTTTGAATTGTCCTGTTGTGAAATCAATGGATCAGTCAACAGCATCTCTTCTTTTGTTCCTACATCAATTAAGTTGATCATTTTCTGGTTTTTCTTGTTTCTTACATCCACTTGAATGTTTCTGAATCAACCGATGTAATAACTTTCTTCTTCAAGAATTTACGCATGATGTTGGACACCAATCTGCATCTACCCTAATACAATAGATGTATTTTTGGACGGTCATTTTGAAATATAAGTAAAAACTCTTCAAAATCAGTAGAAGCAAAAGCACAAAATGCGATGTATGCTTCAGTTAGGGAATCTTTCAGAGCATTTGCAGTGCTGTCATACCTTGCGGTTAGATGTAAAAATTTTCTTGTTTTGGAAGGAAGTTTAAGAAATACTGCTTTAGGTTGGTATATTGTTCTAATATACGTAATGCAACATATTTCATCGATAACCATCTAGTTTCTGTGTGATGATTGATATAGCGTGCTGCAATATCTGTTACATTTGCCATTTGATTGTAGTCCTCACGTTTTACACTGGACAACTTAAAAAAGAAATGCAAGTTGTGTAAAAAGCAAAGGTATCAATGTCAAACAACCAACTAACGATTTCTTTTCGAAAAGCTGTGTGAACTGGATGGAGCGAGCAGGTCCCAATGTTAAGCATGGTAGTTTGCAACGTTTCTTCCAAATGCACCTTTAGTTTTCTTTCAAAACTTAAATTTACCTTTGGCCCATCCATTCCAATGCTCAAAAGCAATTGTGGGTTTTAGGAAAGGCTTTGCATAAACTGTCCAAAGTGTTCCAGAAGCTGGTCATTGTTGCAATGGCCCAGAAACAATGAACCACAATAAGCATTAACAATTTCATTTTGTTTGTTACTCCAATACCGTACATAATTGTTATATTGCTTTTGAGTAGGGATGTGTCGATTACAAAATTTTGCCGATGCCGATTCTTAAATATTTGCCGATTCCGATTCTTTGGTTAAATGATTAAAGCTGCTTTTAGTTGGCACTCTACAAGTGGTTGAGATTTTGTTACAAGTTGCTGCCTTTGAAATGTCTAAAAGCGTTCACTTTGTCGCCTGCTCTAGACAGCGTGATTTTTTACGGTAGTTCTTCACTTCTTGCGCGTTACAAAGTGGTGAATGGTGAAGGTGATAGACACCCGTTTTATTTGTCGCGGAAATCAGTTAAAAGAGAAAAATGCCCATTGCTCACAGAGTGCAAAATCAACGTAGCTTAATGCAGTGTGCAAAATATTATCTTGTGCAGTTTGCAGTATTTTTCTCGCAGAATTCAAAAAGGTGCCAGACACAAGAAGAGAAAAAGACTAGAGTGTAAAAGAAAATGAACGCAGCTCGGTATTGAATATACAAAAACCTTTATAAAAGTAACACACCTGCCTTGCATTCAAAGTGCATCAGTGCATCAAATATAGAATGACTTAACATTTGAAATACAAAAAGTATATTATAAACAGCAAGTCGATCTTATTGAAAGAATTTATCATTTATTAAAAATAATAATACTTATTATTTGGTCACGAGAGTAGGGGCTCAATGCGTTCCTACAATCTCTCCTCTTCCTGCCTCAACCATGCTTGCAATCATTTCTGGTATTTTTATTTATTGCGTATGACTTGATTCAGTGAGTTAGGATAAAAGCTGAAATTTTGTACACACTTAATTCTTAACGATTTAACTTAAATCCAAAATCAAAAATTCCTCTAGCTTGCTTTACTAAATACTGAACCCAACACAAAGGCAAAATTGTGACCAGAAACAACGGCTCCCGGCACGCAGCAAAAAGTGACAATCAGTTGTGAAATCTCTTGACAGCCAGGCAAGCCACATCGCGCAGAACACAGAAACAACACAAACTCAATGTCAACAAATTTTCATCACAATTTCAATCCAGAGGGCAATTGACCCGCCGGAACATTATTAATTACCTGATAAAAGATGCATTAGCTTTATTTGTCCAAATGTCTGTTGTAAAGCTCAAATGGCTTGGTTCTTTTACATTTTTTTTTAAATTTTAGTCAACACTTTGGAGTGCATTTCAGGAATAATGTTGGTCGTGAAATTCTTTCTGGAGGGCAGTTCATAATTCGGTTTAAGTAGTTTCATTGAGTCTTGCAAAACCAACATCTTCAACAATTGAAAAAGGCTGTGAATCGATTTACGATCATTTCACCAATAGCAATATGAATTTTTGTGGCTTGAGAGCTGTTTATATCCCAAATCCTTTTAAGTTTGTATGTTTCTTCCAAAGTTTTCTGTGAATTTGAATTGCCAGAGGATGATGCTTTTGAATCAGGTTTAGTCTTCTTGGGAGCTGTAACTGTAACATAATTACTTAGAGGGCGCTTCTGAGCCATTTGTTTTGCTAGTAATTCTTCTTGTTCATCCACTTGTTTTTGATGTTGCTTCCGAAGATGTTTCATCATGTTACTGGTAGTAAAAGCTTTTTCATCTTTACCCCCTCGTGACAAAACTTTGACAATTTCTAACTGTACACAATGTCATTTCGCTTCTTGCTGCGCTAAAAATGTCTGCATTAAGGTATATTCTACAGATCAAAGAAAACTCCCTAATTTTGTCAAATGCCTACTAGAGCTGGGCGACATTGGTAAAATCATTTCGATACGATATTACCAAAAATAAAACGATATTATCAAACTTTCGATATTTTACGGCGAATCTTCTGCGGTTACGGTACCCCAAGTAATGAAAAGAACACTAATTCAAAAGCGTTTTGAATCTTTCAGACAGTTGCTCACATTTCTTTGCAGTTTATATTCCTTCACTTTTTCTCTTCACATACTGCAAGAGAAACATAAAATACTAACACAAACATAAAATACTAACACAAACATAAAATACACAAAAATAAACCATTTCGCTGCATCCAATTAGCACAGGAACTGAAATACCAAGAACTCATTGATATTTTGCAGTTGTGTGAGTTAGGGCAAGAAGGGGTTTTGAAAAGTTGAAAATTCTGTTGCTCCTGTGCTGATCGGATAAACATGATTAGTCTTGAATACATACTGATAAAAGTATCCTTTCACAATCAAGTTAGTTAAGTAGTTATCAAATCAACTGCTGAACAAAAAATCAGACAAAGCCTACAGACAATCTGACATGTTATATCCATAACCAATTATTTAAACCATACAGTTAGCTGCAGTCATCACTTTTGTTGTCGTTGAACGTAAACAAACATGCAAAGAATGATGCTCTTTTAATGTGTTTACAACAAATTGGCAATTGAAACAATCAAATCTTTCAACCCAGGGCTCAACAGGCAATTATTTGCTGGCGGAACTTCCTATCTTTTAACATTTTTTTGATTGATTTGTCACGTCTTGTGTTTCTCGTATTTTTGCTTTATTTGTGCCACTATCTCGTGCTGTGCTTCTGTCCATCTTGCGTAATCTGCTTGAGTCCTTTTCTGAACAATTAATTAATTTTACCTCTCAAATACTTAACCCATTGTGCTGCCTAATTTTTAGTTAACAGTATGTGTGAGCTAGATAAGCAAGTTTCTCAAATGTTTAGATTTATCCATATTTTGTTGCGATAGTGTATTATTCTTTAGTATTTCTTTTAAAAATATTTTTCTTGTAGGCTTGAAAAGAGCTGTATGATTAGCTGAAAACGTTAGCTGTTTTTATTGTGTTAAATGTAGTGTTGTTGCTGGGTTACGTCTGTTTATAGTTTAAAAAGTTACCTCTCTACCCAAATTGTAATCAAACAAAAGTTTAAAAAATATTTAGCATCATATAATTATGGAAACCTACCATATATAATTTTTAAAAATTTTATGACTTTTTATGATGAAGTAGTCTATGATTTTATGAGTTTTTTTTATGCTGCACGGTGTTTTGGCAGGATTTTATCATTTTATGCTCTGTAGCAATCCTGCGCTTAACATTATTCAAAACTTCTTGGCCGGACATAGCACTAGCAGTACGTACAAGGAAGAATTAAATCGTGGGCTCTCCTTAGCAAATCAAGCAAAAACACCAATTGTTTAGATGGATCAGGAATCCGCTAGCCAACTACCTCTTTAAGTGCATTTACAAACTCTTAAAAACGCAGAGCATCTCCATGAAACGATGGCATACTTTTCTTGGGTGCATCAAATCCATCGCAAATGGTAGTTGCCACGAGATGCATGGCTGGCCTCAAACAATTGTCATGTTCTGCCTTCGAGGTTGATACACTTGTCCCATGATGTCACACGGACTGGATTGTAACACCTGAACAACTGGAGTATTCTGACTTGACTTTACCAACATTGGAGGTATGAAACCTTTAGCCAGAAATTGCTCGCAATCTAGCGAAAACTGAGAAGGGTGCGAAGGTCCCGCAGGTAGTCTAGTTGGTACTTCGCATCCCACCGGGCTGGTAGGCATCGACAGGTTGAGTGCACTACCCTTACCTTTTAACTCAGCAAGACAGATTAAAGGGGTTGGCTGAAGGTGTGGGTGTTTTTCTAATTCAGAATTTTTTGAAGAAGCGACTGGGCTGACTCTGCAAGGACATCCTCGTAGACTGGATCGTCAGGTTCCTCTTCAACATTGATGGGAGAATTTGATATGAGAGACTTCAGTTCCTCTTCGATCTTGCTTGTCTCGATCTCATGTTCTAAGGCTTCTTTCCTGGCGGCAAGTTTTTGTTCTTCTTTTGCTCGCAACGCTTTCTTTGCATGACCAGTTCTAGAGTCTTTTTCTTCTGGAGAAGTTCAGCTTCTTTGGCGGCTCTACTACTGCTGCTTGCACTGAACGAGCTCGACGATGTTTTGAGCATTATAAATTTTAAACGAATATCACGACGTCTGACAAATGAAATGTGGACGAACTTGAGTCCTGAACTCAGGCTGTTGAAAATGGATCGATCCAAAAAGGGTTAATGATAGACTGTTGAAAATAATTCAACCACTATTCAAAATAATGTAGATCCCTATGTTATACGTAGCAAGCGATTTCACCTATTGAAATCTCTCGTCAAACCCGAATAGCTAGGATAAAACGGTGCGGCTTTCTTAGGCAATTGGGTCGCTGATCTTCTCGTCTGTAGGTTAGGGTGCATCGAATGCCCTCACCTTTTTCTATTAACCCTACCTTTTTTGGTGGTGAGGTTCATCCTAAAAATAAAAACTGTGAAGTTTGGAGTTGATTGGACAATGTTAAGGGGTAGCAGATGGCTTGTTTCTATGACAACATGTTGCTCGAGAATAAAATGGCGTATAAATACCATATCTCGGTTCAAGAAAGGGGTAGAGACTTGATTTTTGCACCAAAAGATGCGTAATTGGCAAGTTTATAACTTGTTAACATACTACAGGTCTAAAACCTTTATTGGTCAAGTTATTCTTAAAAACCTGATTTTTGGCGAATTTGGGTAACACTGCACGAAATTTCTGAAAAACGAAAAGGCAAGTCAACTTTTTCAAAGCAGAGTGAATAAATGAAGACAGAAATTAAACAGTAGAAATGTTTACAATGTCAGTAAGACAGTGTCTGAATTCCAAGTATTAGTGCAAGTTCCATTTATAGAGTGAGGTACCATGAGGATGAACCCAATTGTCTGTTGCGTTGATTTGGCAGTGTATGTCTACAGTTTTCAACTACCTGCAATACTTTCCGGTAACGGTCTTCCTTCATTGCTGTACCAATAAAGTCGTAACCAAGTTTGACTCCTCTCTCTGCAGCATCATTTACAATGCTGATGCTACTTACAATGAGCTTAGCTTTGTTATATTCATCGTCAATGTGCCAATCTTTCAGAGGTTTGTAGAGAAATCCATGGTCTAATTTCATAATTTTGAAAAAAGACCAAGAATCCATCCCGACGTACCTTGAAAGATCATGTGTTGCCTCTGTTGGCATCTTTGGAAAAGTATGTTTTCCAAATCCTGTGCCATGTCTCTTGGTGCATAGATCATCATCAACTTCATGTTTCAACATCTTGGTCACCATCAGCTCTTTAATGCTGTCATCTACTGCATTACTAAATATAGCTAATGGTACAAGTTCTTCTGTGAGGTACCACACGTGGTTACCAAAGCTCTTGATTGCTGCATTAGAAATCACCCCATGTATATCCTTGAAACTGATTAAAGAATTGATGAAAAGTTGATCATTGTGTAGTGCACTTGAGGGTGCAAGTGCTGTGAGCCGCCATGGGATATAGCAGAAGACTACAAACTGCACAAAGCGCCTTATCTTTGGCAGCTGATCTCTTGCAAGTATGACCCCTTTCGGTAGTTCTCTTAATATCTTTGAACCCATTAGATCAATTTTTATGGCATAAAGAAGTTTAGCCATCCAACGAGCTTTATGTAATGCACTAGATCTGTTGAACGAAAACCCTTCCAACTCATTTCCACCACTCAGATACAGAAGAACTAAAGTGACTAGTTCCTTGTAATCTCCTCTGCATGGGACATTATTGAATTTCTTTTCGAAATCTTTTGAGCCAATCTTCACCTGCTGACATCTCCTGCGTCCAATTATTAGGAATGTTTTTCTGCTTCTCTTTTGCAAATTTGAAGTTAATTCTTTGGTTTGTAGATTGCTAAGACCATGAAACATTTTCGACATCTTGATGATGTATTTGCCAAGAGCTGTTTCTTCCTCATTAGAAAAAAATTACAAGAAAAAGTAAGGTCAACCCAACAACCGTGTCCATTCAACACACAACTATTCAACTAACTTTAACAGATAGCCTGTCATTTTTAATGTTGTAATAGCCTAACCAACGATAGCATTGAATCTACACATTTGAACAACTTACCTGCTTTGTTACCATAGACAATTTTGAAACATTAAGTTGTTCCGAATTTTGTTGTTTTGCTTTCAGCAACGACGTTCGTTTCGTTGTCCTCCCTGCCAGTATGGGAACTTGTGCCACTTTTGCAGTGTAAAGGCTATATACAACTTGCCTATTTTGACTATCTACGGTTTTTATCAAGAGTACCGTAGCCTAATACAACTTTATAGTCTAACTACGGTTTAAGGTAGCCGAGGCTCTCTGTTGGTGAAACATTAACTCTCACGGTCTTTGCTTAGCCTATGTCACTTTAGGCTACTTTTAAATTGAACTACTGTATTATGTTATAGTAGGCCTAAACGGATAAGTAAAACTGTAATAGTTTGATAACCAGACAATGTCTTCAAATTGCAAATCGAACCTCTATGTGAATGTTTAAATATCGAATGCAATTTAATGCGGTACTTTACAAAAGTTATCGCACTTTGAACATATAGCCTAACGAAAAAAATAGCCTAACCTACAGGGCCCTGTGAGCACCATTTCGCCCGTACTCTTCCAAATTTCACCAATGGGCCTCTACTTTTTAGTAAAGGTGCCTAAATTGTTTTTCAAACCACAGGTTGTGAATTCGGATCAAAAATATTAGACCGACTCCACAATCTGTTGGGACTCGTCTTTGTTCAGCCTATGGTAGCCCACTGCTCAGCGAAAGCCTTTCCTTTTTCTTGCCAATCTAGTTGATCGTGTGTTTCTTTACACCAGTTTGTTGTTTCATAAAAGCTAGGGAAAAGAATGACACATTGCTTGTTATAAAAAAATAAGACGCTTGGTTGAATGCAAAACAGCCCACTTCAACAAGGTAGTTACAAAAAAATTGGCGACGTGGAGTTTTCTTTGGTATGCAAGCTCCTCCTAAAAAGTCTGTTGTAATTAGAAAATCGTATCGAATGCAAAGTCAACGTTTCTGAATGCCATTTTTGAACATCTTCGTCGTTTCAACTGTACCGTTTAGGTTATTATCGCTCCCCTTTAATAAATTGTAAGCTTCCATTTTTTGTCATAGAGAATAGCCTTCTTTCTGGCCAGACCTCTGCATAACCCGACTGTCGGAGCCGACCAGCCGCTCTCATGTAACAGAGGAACTGTTAGCTCTGGTGCCGTGCGGAGGGGATCCGACCTCGCCCTGCTCGCGTGTTTATTGTTTTAATTTAGACATTACCGTGTGATATATATACTGACTGTGTCTTTTGCTTGAAGCCTACGTTTATTCCGCCTCACACCCTCATCAGAAGTCAAACGGCTCCCCCCGTTTGCCTTCTTGCGGGGGTGTCTGTGGCGCCCTGCGTTACTGCTTAGGTCTTTTCAACGTTTGTTGCCGTCGTGAAAGTGTCGTTCTTTTGCACATACAGTAGAACTCGGTTAATCCGGATTCGGTTAATCCGGATCTTCGCCTAATCCGGATGAAACTGGAAGTACAAATGATTTGTAATCTTTTTCTTGAGAAACGGCTTCGGATTATCCGGATTGTTTAATCCGGATCTTCGCCTATTCCGGACAAAAGTTGCGCTTTCTCTATTGCTTTATCCGGATTTTCCCGACAGTTTTGCCATTTTATGCTAAAACGTAACGTGGCTTATTGCGAGAAATTTCTTATCTATTGTTCCGTTAATGTGACGCAATAAATTATTGCGGATTTCTTCTTTTCATGAACAGTAATCCCTCCTAACGCAAAATTTGTGTGCAAATGCTCAAACTCGTACTGTAACTTGAAAAGATGGTGGAATTTTCGGCGGTATGTCGTTGATGTTTTTCCAATAGAAGACTTTGTTTGATTTTTTGTAAGTTTTCCAAAGAAACTCGTCTTTTGTAACTGTTTTCAAAAGTTTTGAGTGACTACAGATTATTCCGACACGCATGTCTGAAGATATAACTTTTGCCAGTGTGTTCTTGCGTTAGACGCAGAGTCTACAAATACTTTCGTTTTACATGCATACTGCATTTCAAAAGAATTCTATCGCTAATATGGTGATCGCGCGTCTCGGAATTGACAGATGACCACACTAATGCGTTCAATTTCAGTGATTTTCACCGATACCCTTCTATCTAGGTAACGTCAGGCTTGATAGAACCGTCATCGGTTAATCCGGATCTTCGCCTAATCCGGATGGAATCGCCGGTCAAATCGAATCCGGATTAACCGAGTTCTACTGTATGTAGCCTAACGCTACAAGTACGGTAATCGTGCAGTTGTGCTTCAAGATTCTGAGGCGTGATTAGAGATTTGTGTGCCTCTCAAGAACTTGCATGTCAATAAGCAAAACACATTCTTTCAACCGGCAGTTTCAATCACATATACCGTAGGCTACGTAGTTTTTTCGTCTCTTCAACGTTATAGTCTACAGACAGGCGCGGATTTATGGGGGGGGCCCAGGGGACCCGGCCCCCCCCCGAAATTTTGTGAAAAATTGTATGTTTCCGCATCAAATGGCTTGATATGCTTCTAAACAGCTGATATTAGTCCCTCGGCATCACAATTGATGAAAATGGTTGTTTTAATGTCTATTTCTAGCATATCGTATATGTCGTAGTATCATTGTTCATATCTGTTTAGCTTTTGTTTCCTTTTAATTGATTTTCAAATTTTCTGGCCCCCCCCGAAAAAAACTCTTAGATTCGCGCCTGTCTACAGATGCTGGATGTCTCAGCGACTATGTAGGCTATATTGTATATCGCGTTCTGGCCTTAAATCAGACAAAGAGTAGCCTATTATTTTTGGTTTAGAGAGTATGTCAGAGTACGGCATAATTTTGGTGCAGCTCACTATAACATGATTTTGGTACAGTAGTGATATTACTTCTGGCTCCGTCAGTCAACGTTCAGTGTGCAGTTCCTGGGTTGAACTTATGATTTGAATTATGTTCTGTTGTGGAAATACGATTGCAATCTTTTTAGTTATGTTGTGACAATAAAATCATACATGTAGTAAAGAAGCCCAGACTTCGTTCTCGGATCATTTCTGCCACATTGTTGTGCCCGAAATGTCGCTGTAGACTAGTATTACAGCTAGGCATGGGCGGATAAGTTATCTGCTGTCCCCTACAAGTCTTGTGCTGTCAACCGTTGAAAGATATTGTCCAAGAAAGCGAGAGCGTAGGCCATTGTTGCTTCTGTAAACTCCAACAAAATAACATAGATTTAGGCTACGGTAACTTACTCGTTTCGCTGATTTAAAATAGTCTTTCCAAATGATGATCAACAATACAAATCCGATGGATGCAGCCTAAGTTAGGTTACAAAATGTTGAGTTTTTGTAGCAGCATTGTCACATTTTTTATTTAAAATTACCGAAAAACGCTGCACAAACTGAATATGGGTGGGCCCTAAAACATATATGTGGGTCCACAACCGGGGTTTTAGAGCGTTAAATACAGTAGAGCCTTGCGTGGTTTAAGCCATTGAATATTGAGCTTCGGCAGCAATATTTAGGCTACAACATTTTTTCATTTCAAATAACCAAAAACATTAAAAAACTGACATGAGTGGCTCCCTAAACAGCCATGACCCCCGGGGGTACAAAAGACAACTAATACAGCCCTACTACCTAAGATCACTCTTGAACAATAACATATTTACACTACACAATCACAACAACGCTAAGAAAAATATCATTTTTTGAGAAGGGGCATTGCCCAAATCAGTTAGAACAAAAAGTAATGCTTCTCTCAAATCTCCTATAGCAAGCATATTAAGAGGCAGAAAAAATAGCGCCAATAAAAACATTGAAAAAAAATGAGAATCACTTTTGTATTGGTGAGAGATCTGGGACTTGGCGCAATCATGAATGTAAACGCTTGCTGTTATGCGTAGATACGCACTTGCAGTAACAGTTAAACAGCCTTAAAGCCTTTTTAAACGGAAAATGCTTTAATCTGAAAAGTCATAGAATGAAGAAATAAACAACATGGAGAAGCTATATCCTTGGATTGGATTGAGAAAGCCTATTTGGAAGCTTGGATAATCCTAATAGCCTAGTTTTGCATACCGGTATGCCTACTTGCTACAGCGGATCTGCAATGAAGTTGGTGGGTTGCTTTTGTTTTGAATCTTTATCCTCTAACTGAGAAAGCCTAGGTTATTCCTGATAGTTTCGCATAGCTAGGTTACTTGTTAAGGCTTTGACGCAGGGCGGTTACCGAGTTTGACAGAGTGAAAGTTTCCGATTGTTGAAGTGTTGTTGCCAGGGAATTATTTCATCCATTGGGTGCCGCTAAATGAAAAGTAGTCCTTAAAATCCGTGGCTTAAGCGCACACCCCAGAGTCGAGCCAGCGCTGCCTGATCTTGAAGCTTCTTCGTTCATAAATTCACGCATCAACCAACTAAGCTATGTAATTGGGGAACCGTAGTTCCGACGAAGCAAAACAACGATCTATGTAAAATAAAAGTCTGTGGAGTACTGAAGCAAACATAGGCTACTTGTATAGGGAGCTTGAGAAAAAGAATAAATGCAAGAAATAGGCCAGCGCCCGGGAGCAGATAAATCTATTCTTTTACAAAAGTTTCACAAAAGGGATAAATAGAACTAAGGTAGGGGAAGGCGGGGCAAAGCGGGACACTTTTCGTAAAAACGTAATTTCAGCAACAGTGATGGTTGGATTTAGTTAATTTCTTTTTTAATCGAAAGCCTTAGTTGGTCAGCATATTTGGTTCAAAGATCAAGCGGAATCTTTCTACTGTTATAGTACAAATCAAAAAAGAATTTTTTTTTTAATTGTCCCGCTTTGCCCCAGCCGTGGGGCAAAGCGGGACACTTCATTTTTGCATGATTTGGTACTGTTTAGCCGCTTCTCTCAAAGACAACTTCTTGCTTTTCACATCTTTTATTGCATTCTTAATATTGATGGCCTATCCGTCCATTTACCTATTTCAGTTTTTCTCTTATAGCGACGAGCCATTGTCAGAATTAAATTGTGTAGCCCTACCGGTACAATATAAATGAATGCTTATAAATATTTTACAATCTTGAGGGCTAAAAGAGGTAGGCTATTAACAAAAATTCAATGTACAGAAGAACCACAGATACAATCTAGACGTCTAGACTAGAGTCTCATATTGCCCTAATGCACTGTCCCACTTTGCCCTAATACAGCTGTCCCACTTTGCCCCAAAGTATAGCCTCTAGAAAATAACATCTCTGCTGAAACCTGTAAAGTTTTAGGTAAAAGTTGCTTTTGTTACCAACAAATACTGTCTCAATGTCTAAGACAAAAACAAAGCTACCAACAAATTCGCTTATGCTAACGAATGTGGTAGCTACTTTTCCATTTCTTTCTTATAACAAACCATGCCAAAACACATTTTACTTCCTCACGACACGCGTTGTGTTCTGCCAGTCGCCATTTTTTCACAGCAAATACAGTTTATAGTTGCCTAACTAGTGCTTCCGGTTAGAGGGAGACAAAGAACACAAAACGTGAAAAATCGCGATGTCCGCTTTGCCCCGTGTCCCGCTTTGCCTCATCTTCCCCTACCGTAGTTAATAAATCCGTGGATTGGCTAAAGTATTTAAAGCCGTCAGTATAAGATGTATATTTATTTCTTAATCGTTTTTCTGTTGAGTGTTAACAGCTTCTGTGTGCATTATTTTTCATTTTGGGCCTAAAATAGAACACTCTTTCAATCTCATGTAAAGGCTGTTTTTCTATCACTTAAGCTCAACATTTTACTGCAGCTAATGATTCAGACGTAATAAGTTCAATTTTTATTGCTGGCACAAGCCGCAGATAATGCATTAGTAACCACACGAATTTGACACCAACAGAAGTAAAAACGCTACAAAAATAAAAGTTTAAAATGTGCTTCGGTAACACAAACTAAGTCCAAATTAAAGATGGCCTAACGTTTTCTAATCACCAAGCCTAGTCTTTAAATAAACATGTAGTTGGCACAATCACACCCTCCCCTCCCTCCCATGTTAAGCTACGAAGCTGAAACGATGCAAGAGTGAGCGATCGTTAGTCTACACTACAGTACATACAAACGTGGAAGATAAAACAACAGCCCATGTCTGGAAGAATATATATAGCCTAGAAACCGTTTTATTATAGGCTTATTGTCGGCTGCGTAGCCGAGTGGTAAGAACGTCTGCGCGACGTTCGAAACGACGTGGGTTCGACACCGCTCCAGAGCACGCGGCTGTGTCTCGGCAAAGACACTTAATGGCAAGCCAAAATAAGGGGAGCAGCTGACTCGAAGACTATATGTCACCTCGCTGCTTCCTGTTGTCTGTTGTATCGCATCTGTGGTTGCATTGTACAGTAGGCTACGTTATCAATGGCGTAAATAAAAACACGATTACTATTGTCGATTTCACTAAACAAATTTCTCATTAAATCTCACTGAAACTATATTTAGGCATAATCAATTTTGTGATAAATATAAATAACTTATTTTAAAAGTTGCTCGGCTAGTCTAAGCGCTGTTAATTTGTCAAAATATAGAAAAGCAGCTGAAATATAAAAAAGAAAGGTTATTCTTATTCTTGCACTAGCGTCATCGCCGCACCTTTCGCTTTTTGTGACGTCGTTTTCGGACGTACTTGCTCGAATGATGAATGGACTGTTTGCGTCTGTTGATTCTCAAGACGCGTCACTAACTATTTTCAACATTTGATTGACAGTCGAATGTCACGCGGTAGAGAGCTTGTAAGTATCTTTTCTTTGCTTTTCAATTTCTGGTTTCATTTCAGCAATATCTATTTTAAATGTTCTTATTATAAAAGATAATTAATAAAAAAACAATCCGTTTAATTGTTGCAACAAGATTAATTGTTGCAACAATGACGAATCCAACAGTCGAACACATGTGAAAATCTTTGGCGGAAAACTGTACATTGTTTGGAAAAACAATCAGCTCAGCCAGCTTGCAAAAGCAACAATATCTCGCAACAAAACTTGCTGCTTGTAACAATTGGTCACAGCGGTAAACCATAATTTCTTCGTGGGAAAATTGTAACTTAAAGTTCCCGGATCCTTTCGTCTGCATATAATGACCGAAGAAACACACACTTGAACTTCTTTTCAAACAGTGTATTCCTGTAAAAATTAGCCCGAGGCTACCGAAAACGAGGGGGTGCAACGCCTACACCACTTAAACTGTCACTACACAACAGATTACTTGGATAAAAGACGGAACTTTTGTCCAGCTAGCAAGCACTAAGCCAACAGTTAAATGTGCGGCCAACTTTCAAACAATCATTTTACGAATGACCAGAATAGATATCAATATCTCAAATTCACGTAGAAAGTAACTGTGACGCAATAAATGAAAGACAATTATGAAGTCATTCCAACAGGTGTTTAAAGCTGATGTAATATTTCCTGTTTAAACAGGCCCAAACAAGTCCAAACAAGTTTGACACAAGTCTATGAACGATGGTGCAATTTTGGCACATTTTCTAGCAACTTCCATGACGTAATATTCAGTAGACTTGAACGGTTTTATATGACGTTTGATTTGTACAGAGATTGGCCGTAACAACAATGTTTCGCTACATCGGTTCGGATGGCCCAGGTGTCACCAAACTACGGCCCGCGGGCCGAAACTGGCCCACGAACTGATTTCATCCGGCCCACCACATGCTGCGGAAATATACAGCTTCACTACAATTGTTAAGGAAAAAAGTTACCAAACTTGTTCTAAAGGACTGACGTTGGTGTTCTGTTTTTATCATTAGGCCACCACAAATGGGGACAGCCTAAGCCAAATTGGGAAAGATGTAATGTTTTTTCAAGTGCACGATGCCCTGTAGTGTATCACGGCAGGGGATAACTTTTCCAGCAACCTTTCGATTTTCATCACAACTTTGCTGTTTCATCGCTGACTTTGTTATTTATTGTGCTCAATTCAAGTCCAGTGGAGAATCTAAATAGTTGTATCTTTTCGCAATTTGCATCCGGCCCGCAGCTGTTAATTTCGCAGCAATCCGAGAAAAAAGTTTGGTGACCCCTGGCTTAGACTACTCATGCAACAAAATAGTCCACGCGAGTTCTTATTGTTGATTTAGCTTGTTGATATCACTTGTATAGTTTTTCATTAGGGGAAGTGTGGGACCCATGGAACGGTTAATTAACCTCTAAAACTGTAAGTGGTGATAGACCGCTGACTAACGTTTGCATTTCTAAGTTAAGCACAGATCAACAACCTGCTGTCTCATAGGAATTAAGTTGAACATAGCCAACATAACCTTATTAAAAGGTTTAAGCCATTTATATGATATTGTTTAGTTAAGAAACCAAACCTTCGTGCAATGTCCTTTGCAATTTCAAATGACACACCAGTGTGTTGCGACTTACAGTTTGAGAATCACTGTAGGCTAATACATAAACGAAGCACAAACAATTTTTAAATTTCGTAATTTATCAATCATGCTAAAAACTCGGAAACTCTAGTGGATCTCCTGAAACCGCTTCACGGACCCCGGTTGAGAACCACTGACCTATTGGGACCTTTGAACAGTATTTAAACACTCCTGTAAAACATGCAATTTGGAAATTTCAAATTATTGTATTATTTGCAAAACACGTTTAACAAAGAAAACAAGAACCATAGCCTATACCAAGTTTTAATTTTGGATAGGCCTAGTTTAAATAAGTTACAAATAAAAAAACGTAAAATTAATAAACAAACGCATAATGCAGACTTAGGTTACTGTAGGCTTATTGTATTTAAAGAACATCAGTTACCGGTACAGTTTTCTGCAGTTGTTATTAAAAAAAAAACTATTTTGATTTATTTGACTTAAAAGTAGGCAAAACGTAAAAGGCAAGGATCCGACAAAACGCTTCAGAATAGATTGTTCGATTGGTTCTAACTTACATAGTTCAAAAAATGTAAAAACGACATTTTAATTTGTGTAAGCTCAGCTTGGGTACATTAAACCTATATTTACCATTAAGCTTAATATTTTTATTTGTCAATGCGCCACAACTTATGGGTTGTCAATATGTTTACTCGGACTAAGGAAAATTCCTTACATAGGCTACAGAGAGCAAAAAGCTCAATTTCACCTGTGAAATCACACAAATGCTATTCACAGCTGGGTTTTTTTTTTCGCTGAGACTTTTCGGTCATTTGTCCGAAATGACTTGAAAAAATTCGGTCATTTTTTATTTATTTCGGTCATTTTTTCTGATGAAAATATTTCCTTTCAAGTAGCTGATACAAACCAAAATTTGCACTTCCTGACTAGCTACAACATTAAGTTTCGCTGAGAAACGTTGTCGTGTTTTATCTGAGAAAAGTTAGAACAGACAAACGTTTCTTCAACGTTCATCAGCAAAACTCAACCTTGCAACACCCGACCGCAGACATCTTTTATTGCACAACGGAAAGGAATAAAAACAAGTAAGAATGACCAAAAAAAAAAAACACGTTAGGGAACGTTCAAATATTACGTAACGCTTTTTTTTCCGAATTTTTGATCCTCCCCTCCCCCATGTAACGCCAACGTAACGCTTTTTTCAATCCCCCCCCTCCCCCATGTAACGCTTTTTCACTACGAATTCAGCACAAAAAACTACCATTCCGTACTCGAAAGCGTTACGTAACGTTTTGCTTGAACCCCCTCCCCTCCCGATGTGACGATAACGTAACGCTTTGCATAAACCCCCCCTCCCCCTCGAAGGCGTTACGTAATATTTGAACGTTCCCTTACGCTCTAATAGTTTGCATTTACAAAGTGATTTAACTCTTCAACAATTTCACCACTCACGTTGTAGCGTGCTCACGTTGCCGTGCCAGTGCGCGTATGCCGCGTCATAATTGAATGTTTTGTATGATGCAGCATTCAACCTCAAACGCATAAGTTTATCTGCAGTTGAACAACGCAAGCGATTTCTTGCTGGAGTTCGCAACCGAGAGAGCAAACTGAATCCACATTCTGCGGTTGCGATCTCTTCATTAAAAGTCAGCAAAGCATTAGCAATTAGCTGCCGAACTTGGCCAATCTATGCCACGCTTCGCAGCTATTGTTAAAACTTTCCGCCAATTGTCACCTGGTTCGCAATCACACATTACTTCAAATTTAAAATTTTTAATGGAGTGGAGTACGACGTTGCAAAAACCATCACACAAAATCACTATCTATGGATGTGGAGTCAAACATTTCACAGAGGTTATCACCAGCTCAAAAGTTAACAACATTATGCAACATGCTGGGATAACCTCCCGACTGACAGATCAATCTTTTCCATGACTCGAAAGATTTGAAAACACAGTGGCATTTCTAGAAAGTTAAAGTCTTTGAGTGTGTTACTTTCATGTTTGCGTTTATCACAAGCAATGAGACATTGGATCAACGTACAAAGGGATACTTCGTTGTTTATCGAGGTCTGGTCAATAACATTTCGAAAGGGTTGAGCTCAAAAATTGATAATATAGTTATGCAACATGCTGAGAAAACGTTCCGATTGACAGAACGGACCGATCAATCTCTACCAAGCGGTTTGACCTTTCCAAGGCAACGCAACATTGCGTCACACGTCAGTCACGTTTGAGAAATGTTACTTCTGTATTTGCGTTATCACATATAATAAGACATTGGATCAACGTTCAAACACTAAGTCTATGTCTTGTATTTCCGATTGACAAAAAATCGTAGAGTGGCGCAAGAAGCTTCTTTGCAATCACTGAAATCGATTTGCGCGCGTTGACTACATATTTTTTCAGACATTTTGACCGAATTGACTATTTTTTTTTTCGGACATTTTGCTAAAAAATCGGTCAATGACCGACAAATGACCGAAAAAAAAAACCCAGATTCACAGTAAAAAAAAAAGAAGAAATCTCTGTTATTCTGGTTTGGATTTGGAAATAGTTATCGATTTTTTTTTTACATTTTACAAGGGACTAAATAATCTGTTGTTCCATTGGTCCCACTGTAGCCTATCCATAGATCCAACATCTCTCCTATTATTTGTAGATATTAGGCTATTGTCTGTTTGTTTGTTTTTTGGTTTTTTTTTTTTTTTTTTTTTAGATATAAGCAAGTTGATTATTTTATTTGGACACGCCACTGCTCTAAATAGCCTATTTACTTCTCTAAGCAGCCTATTGCCTTTGCTATTATAATAAGAATGTTATTTAAACAAATAAAATTTGTTTTTGATCGTACGGTATATTTATTGTAAAGCAAAACTATTTCTTCCCAGGATTGTAAGTTACGTTATAGTTTCCATGCACAGCAACTTAGAGTGGGATATTTGGGGATCTAGCTTATATAATCTCATCAGACGTTAAGTTGATTTCGACTTTCCGCCACTTTATAAAACTCCTCTCTCTACAGCTCTCCATTCCTCACAACCTTCTTCAGCTTTTCCAAGGCCTTCTCATTGGCATTAATAACTGTATCCAGCCATCTCGTTTTGGGACGATCCTTTCTTATTCTTCTGCTTATCAAACCAAGCAAGCATCTGTTCAATCTAAACCTGACTATTGTGGTGAAATATCCATACTTTAACCATAGACACTATAGTGTTTTGAATGCTTCATCAGCATTGCTGCCACAAACCTTTCTACTACCATTTGATTGCTGATACTGGTAGTTTTCTGGTATTGAGAAAGCTTTTCTGGACAACTTTGAAAAATTGTTTCTGGCAATTGCTTGTTTCATAGACTTTCCACTTGTTGTCGGATATTTTTCATCCACCAAATGTCGCTGAATGAGGACCTGTCTTTGAAGCACTTTGCTTCGGTCCACAGCAGCACAAGAGTTCAATCATTGTTGGCTAGTGATCTTAATCTGGCTTTTATTGGTTTTAAGACAAAGGTTTTATGTAAAGTACGATTTCAACGGACGTACTTTTGATACTGTAGGCAGCAGGCTACCTATTGATATTGAAAGCAGGACGATACGCACTATGCAGCCAGAAGCCTAGACAGGGCATCAATAGCCTATTTTGGATACAAGCTCGGGATAATTTTTGAGGATCCAGATCCTTTCCAAAGGAGCCCAGATTCCGAAGAAAGTAACGCATATTTTTTCTATGATGCATTTTCATCAAGTGTATTTCGTTTAAGAAAGACCTCCTGCTTTTTAGAAGAAACACCTTTCCTCGCTAATCTTTTCAGTAATTTCCCTCCTTAGCTTTATTAGGAAGTGCTTCTTTACGGTGTAGGCTATTATTCTTGGTGTTTTGGATTGTCAATGGTACCGGACTCAAATTAACCTCTGAACACCTCTACTTTTGAGCCTATACGTCATAGAGGACACTTCGGGCATATTTTTGAATTTTAGTTGCTAGCCTACATGAAAAAATATCAAAGTCGAGATAAACTTTTAAGTTCATTGTGTTCCAATACTATTGTGTAAAAAAGGGTAGAAAATTTAAATAACTATATTCTTTGTATCAAATTTTATACGAAGAAACGTACCGGTAGGCTATGTCAATATGTCATGTATCCGAAATCACCCCATCAGTGGGACAAAATCATACATATGTTAGGGTAACTTCGGACAGGTATTCCTAAGTACAAGTGTTTCCACCTTCCCCCACCAGTGGATAGCGTTCTCCCTCTTGCGACATGAAGACAATCAACCAGTTTTAATTGAAGACACAAAGAAGGGATAGAAAGCTATACTTTGTTAGCTGCTTTTCTGCACTAACTTCGTTTGGAGGTAGCGCAGCACGCAATGTAACACCGGCTGAGAACTAGACCTACATGTCTAGCTGGAAACAAAACAATTTATCTTTGTAAATGTAGCCTAAACAAACGAAAAGTAGCCTACTGTTTATCGTGCCACTCATTATCACGGAGCTCTGCTACTCTGCAAAATCTCACCAGCGCTGCTAAGACACGCTTCAATGAAAATTGTACATAGGCCTTCGTGTAAGGGCATGGCCTAATGCTAGATTATTATTATCAGTCTTCTGTGTTTACCATAGGCATGTATTACTTTCGCAAATTAGCTTGTCTTAATCAACACAGCACGTGGCCAAAGCGAAAAAGTTTAACTTTCAAACAATCGATTTCTTGTCGATGGTTAACGTGAGGTGTGCTGTGGATATTGCGTTTTCACTGGATCGTGACCAATGCAAGCTATATTTAGTCCTGGAAAGACTGCCTGTGTGTAGGCTATATTCGCCCGCGGCTGCGTTTTATTGTAACAAGCTGGTTTTGTGCTGTAATTGGAAAGATAAGTTAGGGTTGTGGCTGTTGAAGGAAAAGGTTTACAAACACATAAGCGAGTTTCAATCTCCAATTTGCTAAGCTTGAAGTAAATAAAGTAGCTTACGGTTGTCTTGAGAGAAGCTACAAAACGAAGCCTAGATAGCTGCTGCTGTGCTATCTCTTCCACACTAAATCAAGTAGGTCAAGAAGTACGAAATGTTAGTAACAAGCAAGTTTTAAGAAATTAATTATTTATGTGGACTACACACACACTAAGGTTGGCCGATAGTCCATCAAGGCCAGCATTTGTTGTTTCATAGTAGGCTGCATGAGTAGTTCGGTTCAGTTTGTTTTTATTTCTGACCATTACAACGAAAAACAATATATGCCAAACATAGCAGAGGTCTAGAAAAAGGTAGAAAAGGATAGTATAGTAAGCTTCTCAGTACAGTAGTTCTAAAACAGCTGGTTTTATTACGTTAACACTTTAATCTTTTAAATTCACATTGAATTGTTCACAAGGTAAGAAGCTGATTAAAAACAAGGCAGCCTATGTTCTTATCGCGTATGGCTTACATGAGCTAAACACTATCACAAGATGCTGTATCGTCATTTGATTCCAATGTTTTATGAATTCAACACAACTGAATTTGTCAAGAAACTACATCAGGCATCGAAATCTAATTGTTTGTGCTCACTAGCAATTTAAGAAAAAATTGACCTGGAATTCTCAACTTAGGAACAAATGGTTGGTACACCTAATTAATGTAATCTAATCAAAAATAAAAAGTCCAAATTGTGGATACTAATAATGAAGTATATAATACTAATAATTAATAATAATGAACATGAGTTTAGTATCCACATTTTGGGCGCTTTATTTGTTAATTAAATTTTCAACTTTTGCATTTCGGCGGATGCAATAAATTTATTTTGTTCCCAATTTTTTTGTAGCCTATTTGGAGGTTTTCTATGTGCCTTTTTAGATGCTTTGATTGCAGATTTCAGCTGTGCTTTCCTCCAGCGCTTAATTCGACTGAAACTCAAACCAAAGAACGTATTGTGGACATTTGTGCTTCGTATATCCTATGATAGAAAATGGATGTAGGCCTAAAACTAGTATGGGAACTTCCCATTGGGAAGTCTTACTTGCACTTTCTCTTCCCAACTTTAATGTTAAAGATTCCAGAAAATATCATTTTGCTTAGGCCTAAGGCTAACGTTCACTCACCAAAGCAAACGCATGTGTGATGTCTTGAAAATAAAAAGCATGGAAACGAAAACTCAATATCGTGTGCATCTGGCGTTCCATTGCTCCAACCAGGGGCTCTATCCACTTTTAGAATTCGGGGGGGGGGGTGATTTTTGGACAGTGGGCTAAAATCGTCATAGTCATTTCAACTTCTGGGGGGCTGCGCCCCCCAGACCCCCCATTGCAGCATCAGCTTCTTTCTGATGGAAGCATAGGGTTTCCAAGTCGTTTCACAAAGTATGTTTCGGAAAGGGCATTTTTGGGTAAGCAAACTGGTAGTCACTTAACAAGAAATATTTCTGGCACTGCAAATGAAAACTCGAACCAATCATAAACTACGTTTTTCGTGACGTGAAAAAGGGCGAAAAGAAGATGATACAAAGCAAATCAAGTGCTGGATTTTCTACCAGCTGTTTGTTTGTTTGTTTATTTGTTTTTCATATTTTTACCCTGCATGGCGAGAAAGCGGACTTGAGCGCTATGCATCGGTGTACGCCTTCTGACGTACACCTGACCCACGCTGCAGCCGAAGGCAATGTCTGTTTCCGGTTGTCTACTCTACTTATGACTTAAATTTGGTACTACCCATTACTCGAAATCGATCACTGAGTAGAGGCAATTATACTCATAGTGAAGTTTCTTCCCCAGAGAAACAACAGCAAGTGCGGGGGGGGTGGAGTCGAACATGCAGGCTCTCGACTGCGAGCCCAACACGCTAACCACTCGGCCACTGCTGCCGACTAAGTTGGCAGCTGGTTGGCTTTTTAGGGGTTAGGGTTAGAAAGTAGTCATTTCATTGACGTGGGTTCGATTCTCACAACTGCTATTGCTCTTTTTTCTTCTGTAATTACCAAATAAAGTTCAAAGCAAAGATTAACTCTCTGGCTAAGTGCGAGAAAGTCACAATTGGACGGTAGCCTCTTATAACATGTTCTGATTGGTTGGCGGTGTCATTCTAGTCATTTGCAGTGGCAGAATTTTTTCTTGTTAAAGTGGCTACCAAGCAAGCTAAGTTAAAACACAGTGTAAACGCCTGGCTCGTAGTTCAGGGTTGCCAAACCAAAAAATCATATTGAAATGAAATATATATTCATATTGATAAAAAATTCAAAATGTGCCAACAGCGAAAATATATTTTTCAAAATTTGATCAATAAAATATCACAAAACCTTTTCAAAGCCAAATGAGTGGGGGGGGGGGGGGTGATTTTGCATTGATCACCCCCCCACTCCAATTAGTGAGGGGGTGATCACCCCCTCACCCCCCCTTGGATAGAGCCCATGGCTCCAACGCATTGTGAGACTAAGTTGTGGTGTTGGAAGGTTTTTCGTATGTTTGTAGTTGCAGTAAATTTGTCAAAAAATCAAAGCTGAACATTTTTACTTAAATTGGCCACTGTTCAGACCTCCACATGAGTCCCATGGCGGGAGGACCTACTTTCCGTTGACGATGACACCAGGTCGTGGCTAACTGACGGTGCACATATTTAGCGACAATACGAGAGAAGAAGGTTAAGATTCGTAGTGCTTTATATGGTTACAGAGTTGAAGCACATAAGTATTGATGCTCAAAAATTGTGGGGTCAAAGTCGGGTATTTTTGTCCAATTATATGGCGATTGTGTAAAGCTCAGAATAAATGAGGATGTGTGGTAAAAAAAAATTAAACTTGCAAACTGATGCAAAATTACTTGTGGTTAACAAAATCTAAAGCAAGCTAGCTTATCATTTGATCTGCAAGTAGACTATTTTTTTTCTGTGAACTGTACCGGAGTGCAATCTCCTCTAAAAAGATTGGAGTTCATCCTTTGCAATCAAAGTATTTTCCCAAAGCCAATTGTTGCACGCCCCATGGTGTGAGAAACAGTGTGTTAAACGCAGGAGTCACTAACTGGCGGCCCGCCACGCTGTAATGTGGCGGCCCGCGGAAGGTATCAGCGTACAAGTAGGACTATAACCAAAAATACTTTTCTTGAGGAGTTAAAAAGCATGAAGGCAAAAATACTTTCCGGGAAGCATATTTTCACTTTTTGTGGTTGTAATACGAAAATATTTAGCTTAGTAGCCTAGTAGGCCTACTGCAAAATTTTGTCAACCAACAATTCTTGCCATTCTGATAAGCACCGCAAGTGACAGTTGTCTATTATAATCAACGAAAGACGGTTTTATAGACTCTCACAAAAAGGATGAAAAACCAACTCACTTCTTTTTTATAGGGAACACTGTTCATGAGTTAGGCTACGATAGAAACGTTTTTATCGTTTGTTTCATGATGCTTGGTTTCTTTCTCCCTGTTATTGGAGCCTATTTATCACTGATATGTTTGCAGTTGCACTGACTATTCGTCGTCGTCGTCGTGTGAGCATCTGGGGCCAAGGGTCTATCCTTTTACCACCCCAGATTCACGATGTTTCCGGACTACACTGGAAGGCTACTAGAGAGCAGCCAGTCTTTGGTATCATTATCCATGACACGCAGACCTTCCACTCCGTTAGGTGGCTTGAAGATGGAGCAGTCATTGATGATGTGGTCTGCGGTCTGTTCCTCGGCACCACATTCACAGGAGGAGGAAGAGTCCATTCCCCATTGGTGCATGGTTGAGCGGAAAAGCCCGACATCCGTACGGAGACGGTTGAAGCGCACCCATGCCTGTCTTGGTAGTGTTACACCGATGGGGCGTGTGTCGACGTCGGAGATGAACGAATAGAGCCTGGTGGCGGTTCACTTCCATTCAGAACTCCATTTATGGTCCGCTCAAGCAGCCGCAGAGATGTCTTGTACATCAGCTTCGTTGATAAAGTTGAGCGGCTGGCACGAATGAGTGTCTTGATTTCAGTCGACGGGGGTGCTCGTTTGAGAGAGCAGCGATCTTGTGGTGGAGAAGGTGGTTAGGCTCTAGTGCCCGTCGACCGAGGGACAGAGTGGCTTCTTCGCGACGAAGCTCAGCGGGTTGGATGCCAGCGAAAATGGGGAGATTGTCCGAAGGTGTGGGACGCAGGCATCCGGTCACTGTGCGCAGGGCGCTGTTTATGGCAGTGTCGATGTTATGGCAGTGAGCACTGCGGCATCAAACAGGTGCACAGTACTCTGCTGAAGAGTAGACAAGGGCTAAGGCTGCTATACGGTATGCAAAGTGTCAGCCCTCGCCCCCCAGCTAGAGCCTGCCAAACGCTTGAGTAGCGCAGCGCGGGATATGAGTTTCTTGCGCAGTGACACCAAATGGTGGCGGTATGTGAGCGATCTGTCCAGTGTCACCCCAAGATATCTTGGTCTGTGGTGTTTCCACTGACTATTGTTGCCTGTATTGCGATGTGTCAAACATTTCCTCGTTTACTAAAACTGTTAACTGCAAGATATTTTTTGTGAAGCGAAGTGACGACACCACTCTTGCTTGGCGATGAATATTCTGATGAAACCGCTCGCCTCGCTAGCACAACTGCGCAAAACAAGTGGCCTCGTTTATGAGGCATTGTTAAAGAAGTCAAAAGTGTTGTTAAAGGAGCTTGGCCTGGCAGTAACGTTCTTCGACTAATTTTGTCACTGCTGTATTCTAAGATAAATATTAACAACATGTAAAGCTGGATACTGGGTACGAAATGTGTTTTTTTCTAGCATAACAGTCAACCTACCGTACCAAAAGTTTTATTTGTGCGGCTCGCCACAGCTCTTCTTAGTGCTAAAGTGGCCCGCATGCAAAAAAAGTTGGTGACCCCTGTGTTAAAGTATTCACCTGACAATGGTTTGAACACTGTTGGAAGCCAGCAATCGTGTTAAGATGATGAAACACCCGAATTCGTGGGCAGGCGAGCGAGCTCCCCATACAAGCACCGAACCGCTCCTTTGCATGATTCAATAAAAGCTTCTTTTTTTTAACAGTAGGCCTACTTGTTTCAGCAACTTTATCAGCAAGGCCTGGAGCTGTGAATATAGGCTAACCGATATTCTTATGTGGATATGATAAGTAGACCATATTGCAAAGTCAAATTGGATGAAGTTAACTTTATATGAGCAGTGAAGAAACGAAGAGTTAATTAGCAAATGTTTTTAGTCTCAAGCAACCATTTCTGTTAATTTAAAAGATCTTAACGAAAATTGTTGGACGTTCTACTTGCTGTGGTTCAGTGCCAACGTATAACAATTTTTTTCTGACGTTGCAAGGTTTGAGCACAAGTTGGCTATGCCGGAAATAGCGTTTCATATTGGCACTTAAAAGGTAGTTTATTAAGCTGAAGTAGGCTACCCAAACACCTTTTTCTCATTACCTGTTTAGAGTTATAGGAATTTCAAAATTTGTTGTGGCTTTCAGAGTTCTAGAAATTGATCTTATCATACCTAACGTTCAAAGCAGAAAATAAACGGAGGCTCATTAACAAAAACTTGACTTTTTGATTCATTAGTTTTGTAAAATTTGTAAATAATGTAATAACAATATAAAACATTTCTGAATCACTGGTTGGAGAAAATGTTTTTTATGTTATTAGCTTAGGTTCATCTTTTACGCGCAAGACTGAACATTGTTTCTGCTTTTGGTATGGGAAACATAATTAGCGTGCATGCGAGAAAAACGTGCTCCAATGCATTGAAAACAACGAGGAGATTTAGCTAACGCTTTATTCCATATCGGAAGCGGAAGTCTTTGTCACGTGCAAGACTATTCTAACCGTTCTTCTGGATTTTTTTTACAAACGCTTCCGTTCATGAAATGGGTTTTGGGTCAGGTCGTGAAATTCCTTGTTTGGAAAACTTGTCCAGTTTTGTCAGTAGTTTTTTGAATTAATTTAATTAGCTGACTCCAGCAGCTCGTATCCGAGCATTGGTTTTGTTTTCAAGCTGTCGGATGTGGCTTTGGATGGTGATGTCGGATGTGGCGTTGAAGATTCAGTCTGTGGTGGAATAAACGTGAGCGAAGTCATATTGTTAGCCTACCTATGGAAGGTTGGGAACTTGGTTTATTTAGCTTTTCTCGGAAAAACAATTGATGCTTAAAAGCAAAGACATGCTGGAGATGTTAAACTGTAGTCTAATATGGCCTACTCTAAACTGCTTTTGAATGTTATGCTTTCCCAGACAGCAAACCCGGCATTTTTACATTGAACTAACGTCTGCAGACGTTGGTTCAATGTAAAAATGCCGGGTTTGCTGTCTGGGTTTAGAAATAACATTACCTTCAATTGTAATAAAACAGTTGGACTGGTTCATCAATGTCGCAAATTTAAAGTTTCAACTTCTTCTACCATAAAGTTGTACATGTACAATACGCAAATTAAATTGGTTAGACAAGTGACATATTTAGGAATACTGATCAATCATACCATTAGTGATGATGCTGACATCAAAAGAAAAATACGATCTATTTATGTTTCTCCTCATCAGCTAAGATCCAAGTTTGGAAAAATTCTGCAGAACTCAGCTATGGTGTAACTATAAAACTTCTACATTGAATCGTCTCTACGTTGCTTACAATAATTCGTATAGAATTCGTCATAATTTATCGAGATAGCCTATGATAGTGCTAGAGTGTATCACGTAGGCTACAGCCTACATAACCATATTTTTACCTTCCGCACTCCGCTTACAAAAAGTTGCTACGCGTTTGTAGAACGTTGCAAACATTCTGCCAATCCGCTTTTGCGCAACGTCATGACATCTGATTATAATTACAACTCAAAATTTTTTTAAAAGGTGCTTGGTGCAGTTTTCGTTTGTCATTTAGTGTAGCGGTTGATTGAATTTCTACTGACTTTGTGTCTGATGCAAATAAATAAAGTAAAAATAAAACAAACTTTATTTTTATGTTAGCTTTATTTATTTTTGTTAACATTGCAAAAGTGCAACAGATTCTATACGCTTATCTGCCTGTATAGGCTTACTTTAGATTATTTGCTCTTTGTTTTTTGACTTTTGTGACGATGCTAGATAGCCTACAGAAATAAAGGCTATCCGAATATGCAATCAACTCACTGTACTTGCATCCTTTAACTTTTTTCCAATGTTTTCCATTCATTGACCTGCTAGTAACCTGCCGCATATCGTTTATTGTAGCTATCGACAATGTTTTTATTAATCCCGGCAACCTTCTAATAATGAAAATGTAGCGGCATGATGCATACTTAGGGCCTTTACGACCATTAATGCGGCCTATAAAAACGTCGTGCACTTAACTTTATTTGTCAGACCAGAATTGGTTCTGACACCACATTACGAATGCATAAGACCCGATGCTTGATGCTTCGCTTACCCCGTAGGTTTCCAGCTGTGATATAGCCGTACCAAGCATCCTTCCAATTACTTCCTGATTGTACAATATCAGTTTTACCAAAGTAGGTTGCATCTTATAGGCAGGGGCGCCGAAACGGTTTTTGACTGGGGGCAGGATTATGAAAAAAGGGCACTTTTGTTGCTGAAAAGCCAATTTTTTTTAAATTTTAAGATAAGATATAGCAATAATGCTCATCCATCAGCTCATCATCGAGTAATGAAGCAAGTGTCCGGTATACAAAGAACAATGGTACGGGTAGGCATCATGCTATGATATGATGATGCAGGCTAATTAGTAGGGCGATTTTTTTTCACTAAAGTTACTTTTTTTTAGTTGTACCAATTAACAAAAGAAATGTAGAACCAAAATTTCATGATTGTTGGGTCAATATTTAAGAAGTTATAAAGTTACCAAAAGTTGCCTAATTCCCCTATTTATTTATCTTTCATTGCTACTGGAGATATGAATTTACATTTTATGTAATGCAAAGACTTTTAATATATCTTCTATTATGGTACAGATTTTAGGTTTGCACGAGCCCATGCTTGTTCGTATCGCGTGTAGCCTATTCCCAAAAACTCGTAAACGTGAAGTAATTTTTTTCGATGAAACAAATTGTGTTAACTACTGTATATTTAACCACTTGTTTTCCCTGCAACAGCTGAAGTGTTTGATTGGCAGAAACTTCCTGCCAGAGAATGTAAAGCATTAGCCTACATATGTGTAATTTGAATGTGTAATTATAATTTGAGTACAAATGGAAACTAATTTAGATGCTTTTTTATGTTGATGCTGTTTTATGTTTATGCTGCCGTTTTTTCGCTTTCTTGTTTTTGATGAATAAAGTTACTTTTTGGTTACTTTTTCGTAAAATTAAAGTCCCTTTTTTGAGTTTTTTAGGTTAGAAAAAAATCGCCCTACTAATTAGCAGGGGAAAGTAACCATAGTTGAGCCGGTTCCTTAGTTGATCCACCAGGATTTTTTATCGATTTGTTCAAAATCATTGCACCGTGACCACATCAAAGTGTTTGCAGTAAAATGGCTGTTCTTCGTTGTTAGTCTCAAGCGGTTTTTGCAAAAGATGAGTTCGCTAGCTTAAATTATGTATTTTTCTCACTAAAAACCGTTTTTTCTTGAGAAAAAGTCAGCTTAGCTCATTCTGGAAGTATAGCAGTTGGAAAGGCGAAAGTTTTTATATGTATATACCAAAGCTTGAAGTTTTAATTTGCGTAGAATTTAAACTGCTGGATCAAAAAGAACTGACAAAATTTTCATGTTGTGTTCAAACTGAGCGCTGCTCCATAGTTGAGCCACTTCACCGACCCTTAGTTGAGCCAAGTGGCTCAACTATGGCTACCTACTAAATAACGATATTCCACCGATGTTTGCCTTTCCTCGTAAACGATACAAACCGTACATGATCAAAAATGCTCCAGTTGGTTCCTTGGGTGTCGCAAACCCATCCGGATGGATGACCACAGAATTATTTGTCTATTACTTAGATCATTTTATAAAACATACTAAATGTTCGATGGAAAACCCCGTGCTGCTTATTCTTGACAATCATGTATCACATGTCTCCTTAACAGCCGTAGAAAGAGCCAGAGAGCATGGGATTGTTATGCTCACGCTTCATCCACATACTTCGCATAAACTTCAACCGCTAGATAAAGCCGTTTTTGGACCCTTCAAACAATATTACAACAAGTTTCTGGACAGCTGGATGAAATCGCACCCTGGAATCCCTTGCACCATTTACGATGTTGCTGGCATTGCTAAGGAAGCATTACAACGTATCATTTAGCAAAAACAACATTGAACCTGCTTTCAAAGCAACTGGAGTTTTTCCACTCAACAGAGATATCTACACAGACGAAGATTTCTTGCCATCAGATCTTACTGATAGACCCAACCCTGCCGCTACAGAACAGCAGCTCATTGAAGAAACTGTACATTGTGCTGATCCCACAGTGACTGGTAACATACTTCAAGAACTCGATTCTTCTTTACAAATGCAAAATGTGCATCAGGATGTTCCCTCTGTGCAGGAAAATGCTTCTGAAATGGGTAGAAGTGAAGGAACGTCAATTTACCAGACACCGATTCGAAGATTCGAAAAAATAAAATGAAATCAGCTGTTATAACAAGTACACCAGAGAAAAACCGCCTCATAGAGAAGCAAAAGCTATTAGATAAGAAACGAAGGAGGCAATCTGACAAAGTGGCAAAGAAAAGCAGTCAACCCAAGATGAGACGGGCTCAACAGAAAAATAAAACGCTTCACAAGCAAACACAAAGAAGGCAAAGAAATCAATCATCTTCGAGAGTTCCTCAGAAGAATCTGATACTATGAGCCTGCATGATAGCTCTGATTTTGATGAAGTTGAAGATGAAAACATCTGTTGCATTTGCTCTGAAGTATACGTTAAAAATGTGGAGGAATGGGTTAAATGCCTTTGTTCGAGCTGTGTTCATTGCAATCCATCAGCTGTCAGCTGCAGCAGTGCAGGTCCATGTAAGAGCTGGGCACATGAAGCTTGTACTGATGATACAGCTATTTTCATATGCCAGTATTGCCAATAACTGACTAAAGCATTTGAAAAACTGATTTTTTTGAATAACTGACATAAGTTTTAATGACACTCTCTGACTATTTGTATTCGTTCTTTCTTTCATATTGCTCATTGTCAATACACCTTTAATGAAACCACTTAATCTCAATGTGTGTTTTAAGCTATAAAACGTACAGGTTCATCAGTTTATCAATTCCCTTTTCTACAATACAGTGGCTCAACTAAAGACACTGGGTGGATCAACTATGGCGCTGCGATTCCATAGTTGAGCCAAATGAGTAGCCTACTTATACGTGAAAAAAATGCTACAACTAAGTTACTTACGAGGTATGTAAAAACACAAATCGCTAGTTTAAAGAGTTTCGTTTACGGTATTCAGTTTGTTTTGAGTGAAAACATTACCGGTTAGAATTTATCGCCAAAAATGTAAAATTTGGCTCAACTATGGTTACTTTCCCCTAATTACCTACTGTGAAACAGAATTTTGTGTCGTGAATATTATTTTGAGACGGAAATGAAAGATTATAAGTAGGCTAAAAGCTAATGGCTGAAATTGTTATGTTGTATTGCAAAATTTGCAGTAGCTCACATGACCTTAAAAGGGTACCATTGCCCCCCTGCCCCCCCCATCCAAAGAAAAATTGAGGACAGGGGGGCATCCGCTCTCCCTGCCCCCCCCCCCCCCCCGCTTCCGGCGCCCCTGCTTATAGGCTATAAGAAATGGGAGTACTCAATTACCAAGCTTTACCAGTTGGACACTACCATTTTCGTGAATCGTGGTGAACGTAAATGACTGAAATTTTGCATGTGGAAGCGAGATATACTAGTCCAGCGGTTCTCAACCAGTGGGCCATGGCTCACTGGTGGGCCATAGAAGCATTTTGAGGTGGGCTACAGACATATTTAAAAAATTGAAAGATTTATTGTAACATTTTGATTCATTTTTGTCACTATAGTCAATTTTACACTTGTGTGTTTGTTTAGTTACAATGAATGATGCTGCTGTTTTTAGTTACAAAGTGGCAATCATCATTCTAATTTTTGCAGCATACAGTTTTACTTCAACTCAGTTTTTACAACACTTTATGATGTAATAGACTAATTTGTGGTTACAATTAGGCCATCTTTATAAGCGGTAGCTTTATTGAACTTCTGCAGATCCGCTTTTTAGTACGTGCAGCATTTTATTTTGTGGATTATTTTGGGAAGGAATTGACAATACTGGAAGCTTTAAGTTTGATGAAAATTACATTCAGTATGTAGGCCTACATCAATTTTTGAAAGAGAAGAAAAAGGACAATGTGTATTAGGCCTATGTTGTAAAGTTCTTTGTCATCATTCATTGAGGCCATCAAAACTGAATTTTCACCTGGAAAAAGTTCATCCAAATTACAAGGATGAAGATGTGAACTTTTTTTAACGAAAAAAAGATAGTGTGAAGCGTCAGCGTCTGGATTCAACAAGGGGATTCTAGCAACATTCCAAAGGCAATGTTCTGCTGCTTTTTGTTAATACACCTTTTTGTAATTTTTTTCTTACATAAAAACTAAATGGGCCACAGAACTTTTATGCAAACAAAAATGGGCCACGAAAGAAAAAAAGGTTGAGAACCACTGTACTAGTCAATGTTATTTGAAGTAGTTTGAAGGAAAAAAATTGTAGTTCAAGCATGACATCAAAATAAGTTTTTTCACTTGTTGAAGTAACCATGAGTAGTCAGATTTCTTTTGTGTTTTTGATTTAACAATGACTTAAAAGGAAGTAGTTTTTAGGTTGAGTTAATCCTTATAACTTGTACTTCCATAAGTTCCATTAAGCAAAAAAAGTGCAAAGTTAATTTTTTTCAAGTTGTGGACTGAGAGGCAAAAATATTTCAAAGTGAGGTTCAAGGACCTCTGGGACAGTATAAACGTATACGTATACAACATATAACACAATATGATGGTGTTGACAAATCCTTTTTTTATAAAAAGTCATGAGACATTTAAACAACTTTATTGCATATTTTGTTTTCAATAGGGTTTGTTTTGTAAGTTTGAGAGTTTTGTTGAGTTAATCTTACTAAACTATTTATTTTAAAGTTTCTTTGATATAAAGTGCCCCAACAATACCTCGTAATACACAAATGCATGCATGAAAGCAATGCAAAATCTCTGTTTTTTTTGTTTGCAACTAGTTTCTTGTTGCACTAAATGCATTTTTAAAATGTCCCACTGCTCCCTTAGGTTAAGCACCAGTGGGACACTTTGGTACGGCATTTAAAACTTGAAAATAAACATCAAAACATCAAAAAACATTTTTGAAATGTTTTGAAGATGTGAGCAGTAGGTGAAACTTCATGAAAAATGTGTTTGGTAGGCTATACATCGTTGGTAAATTATTTGAGTTATTAAAAAAAAGCTATTTTTTCCCCAGTGGTCCCTGATCTGCCTTCGCTTTTCGAATGAATTTCGAAGTTGTTATCAGGTGTATTAAATACAAATTATTTTGATGCGACTCCACAGCCTTGACAAACAGTCATGGCCGATACCAACCTTTTTTGTTGCTCAGATACGAACTGGCAAGATAAGCATAGAAAATGAGAAAACTGAGCGATTAATGACTAATTAACTTTTTAGTGATACGAGCACAATTTGTAGACGATGCTTTCTTTTGTTTTATGTTCTTGAACACATACTTATTTCGCTTGTGCTATAGATTAACGAAGCTGAGCTGTTAAGCGTATAGGCCTTAAAGTAATCAAGCATGAAGTCGAGGAAATCCAAGTGTTTTTTTTAAACTATTTTTTAGCACTTGACAATTATTTAAGAGAGCAAAAAGCGTATTTTGTACGTCTTTAGACGTTATCTCATGACAAGGTTTGCTTTCTGATAATTACCAAAGACGTTCCGGTAATAGATAAAAGCAGAGTAGCCTACAAACAGCATTGATAAGCAAAACTTATTTGCTTTGTCTCTTGTTTGTTGATACTACAAAACGTTTGGATGTAAAATGCGCAATGACTTATTAGGAGGCTAAGTCAGTGCAGCCTAGTTTCCTATTACTTTGCATTCTGACTGGTGTTTTACGTCTTTTGCATTAAAAGCTGCTACCACTTTAAAAAAAAGAAAAGTTGGCCCTGTCTTCTTCACCTTGAAAACATGCGTGTGTTATCTATTTTATCTCGTTTTTAAGACCCAATCCCCATTGAACGTTTGATGAGAAGAATACCACTAAAGACATAAACGCCACGAAGCGAAAAGCCTGACAAGAAGGTTATTAACTTATTTTGTTACAAAGTATTTAGTAAAAAGGTTTACACTTTGCCACACTGTCAAACACAAATTCTTTTGGATTGTTTGCTCAATGCTTTGTTGCATTCCATAGTCTATTGATTGCTAAGCTGACTGTTCATATTGAATTAATGATTAACTGCATTGACAGTTAGTATTCTATGGTCTCAATGGTAGGAGTGGAGTTCAGGTGGAGTAACAGTTTTGCAATCCTGAAAGAATTTCGAGGCGTGTCCAAAAATACCTTCTTGACTCCCCTTTCAACGCCAGCGACCATTGGCGCTATGGGCCTATTGTAGTTGTTAATAAATTTATTGATAATTTATGGCAGATTGCTAAGAGAGAATCTGACTACTCGCAATAGAAGGCTATACAATTTTTAGTAAGTGTCTTGGGCAATTTTATTGCTTTTTATTGCCTACAGTTTATTGTAGTGTGGAAATAAAATAGAGGTTAAATTTTATCACAGTTTAAATTTTAGTCTGCATGTGATTCTTTGCAGAGTTTTGCATCCACAACACAAGCTCTTAGTTTTCTTTTAATGTCTCTTCAAATAAGGCGTGAATTTTATTCTTTGATTTGATTGCATTAATAAGTCATTAATCATAACGTCGTCTCAAGTAGCGAGACCTTAAAATGACATTTCAGGGCACATATTCCACTTCTTCGCTAAGGTAACCCTGCTGGCTTTGTTATGATTGTGCTGCGATACTTTACTCCACGCTGCAGAGCGTCAAAAACATGCTGTTTGGAATAATTCACTCTACCGTACTTTTGCATCTGTCTAACACAATTGACTCGCTATCCGGCCCGACATCACTTTTTCGTCGTCATATTTTGCGGTGCTAAAAATAGCTGCCCGTTTCCGAAGACCGTTGGCTGCGCAGTTAAAATCGCGCTCCCACACACTGTCACGCGCACGTTGACACTTGCTTTATTTCTTATTTCAAACGCGCTCTATTTACGCGCTGGAGTGTTATTAGGTATTTTCGGAATAAAAGACGATAGCGGTCCACGTATTACTTACTAGCTTTCAATGTAACGACATAGCTGCTGTTTGGGACAGAAAATGCACATATGCCAGTATTTATTTCCTCGACATGTCGACGCAGTTATCATGATTAATTGATGGAAGATAGATTTATTTTAATTTAAAGAGCAAGCAGTGAGAAGTAAAATTGATTTGCAAGTTAGAATCTGAAATTTTGCGCTGGATTAACATTTGTACACGCACAGGAGTCCAGGACACACTTAGCACTATATCACCTGTTTGTTGTAGTATCAGGTAGTTTGGCCTCGTTTGCTGCTGAGCTCATTTGGATAAGTGTGAGTCTGAGAGAGATGACAAGTGATTAAGAACGTCATTTTCAATGGTCGAGTGTTTAAAAATCTGTTTCGCTTCGGGGTTTATCATTGGCCTACTGGCAAATAGGCAATGCAGTTATTGCAGTGCATGCCGATTGCCGAGGCTAATTGTACAACTACTGTAGTCCGGTGGGATATTGTTTTTCGCAACAACTGTTTGGAAGTGTGAGCGTTTTTAAAATTTGAGCTGGATTTGTGCTTATGCTCTTTACAGCGTCAATTTAAATCATAAATTGTTTTTTTCCATCAGTTTAGTTCAAAACTTCAAATTCATTTCTAGTTGAAGTCTTTTCCTTCGCATCCATATTTACTCCTGAGTCCTGTCCCATTTACCACCGCGTTCTAAAAACCCGTTAGTGAGTGAACAAACCTCTTGAAAACACTGATATCAGAGCAACCTTTTTGCTACCTGCAAGATGCCTTATTATAAACAAATTATTGTTTGTGTAACAGCGTAATGAGGAAGCAGTAGGTAGATAAAGGACTGCTTTGTCACTTTCCGGATTGATTGCTGAAGCCTACGTACTGTAGGCTACTTAGTTGTCAGCACACTTTCAGATGATGCAGAAACGTGGGCTAGTTGCATTTTTGAATGCGATCGATTTTTGCTACAGTTTGCACAATGGAGCCGGTTTGCATAGTTGAGCTATTAATAGCCCGTATTGCAGCGAATCCGCACTTTTTGGCATAGTTGGAGAACGGGAACGGGATATTGATTAAAAGAATGCATGCGCATGAATGTTACTATTTATGAAACCAATCGAATCTTTTTCCTTGTGGTTTCAAATCATGATCGATAGCCAGAAAATAGAAGTTTGACAGTTTGTATGCTGTTTCACATTTTGATCAGTTGTAGCCTACAATGAACAAAGGAAAGTAATAATCCTGCGTTATGTCATACTTTTCAGTTAAATTTTTAAGTTAACAACAGCAGCATTCTCATACATTTAGCGTCGCGACAATGGCTGCTGCAGATATTATATTTATAACTTGTTGGCAACCTACAGTAATTAGTGGTAACTGCACACTGCTTGACAACGTTGGGCGTTTTGTTTGAGTTTGTATGAAGACAGAAAGATTGCTAGTAGATGATGCATGATGGAATTGGAAAGTGCTTCGATATTAGCATACTACGTTCAACAGGTCACATACAGGGAGACTTTTTTTGGGAAGACCATTTGTGTGAATTGACATTGTTTGCATCAAAACATTGTAAAACAGCATTTTCGTTGTTTACATTTTGCAAAGTCACATATGTTTCAAGGCTCTGTAAAAAAAGACTAAAAATTGACTTAAAATCAGTAAGGTAATGTTATAAACTATTTTCTTGTTTCGTTAAATATAATTTTTATTTGTTTGTTTTGTTTGAACCGGTAGCCTAATGTTTTAAAAAGGTGAGTTGGCGTGTATACAGACAGAAGTAGCCCAAGCTGTTGCTCTCAATGTTTATCTGAGTAATTCTATATCCTTATCTGAATAAACAGAAAAGTTTATTGGTTCTAAGAAATTTTCACTTGGATGGGTGTATTGTGTGCACTCGCTCGCGCTTTCGTACGCTTTGGGATTATGTGGTATTGTTAGTGCATTGTGCTGTATTTGTATGACAATGTGCTAACTTGATGATAGGTATTTTCTTGATTGCGAAAAGTAGACAAAGATGTTTTGATAGATAGTTTCAAAAATGTGTCAAGTCTTTCGAGCAAAATATGAAATGTCATCCCAGCAACTGACAATACTTTTGAAAGTAAAAAAAATTCCAGAAAAATTATGAGTACAAACTGCATTAGTTTTGTTGCGTTGTGTTGTATGTTTTTTTATGGACAACTTCAGTTATTCCCGGAAGTTTATATGTTAAAAGAATGAAGACAACTGTCCAAACAAAACTTTAGACTTTTATCCAACGTCTTTCCACTGGTAATCTATTATTAAGTATTTTTGAGATTGTAGTTCCCCACAACCTATTTATTGAGTTTCTTAACGATGAACTCATCATACTCGCAATGAAGGATCATGATGATTTATTGAGTAAAAGCTCTGTAGGCGTCGTGATTAAACTAAAAAGCTGCAAACAGTCGCCGACCAGTTGGCTTGCTTATGTAAACGGAAAAACGCTGCGCTAGTACTATCAAGAAATTAAGAAATTTTTAGGTCTATTTTGAGATGACATTTGTTCCAATGGTATGGCAATATTCTCATGTGATTCCAAGCCAGCTAAAATTCATAGTCTAATGTTGCGTCAACGTCGAAAAACGTTTACCTACCAATAACATGATGTTTTTGACATGTGGGTTATTTCACAGAAATCATAAATCATCTAGTCTAAAAGTAACTTTAATTTCAGAGTTTCATGAGAATGAAGTGGTGAAATTTCGCAATGATAGTTAAATTTAGATACTTTCAGGTTTCAGATATTAATTGTGTTGCCTTGGCTCAATCAAGCGTTTGTCACCAGTGGTGTAGCAGTTGGCTCAAAATGGTCTTAGTTTAGTTTTAAATTATATGTGTTACGAATTTTATTTCGACCAAACAAAGTTTGTTTAAACGGTCGTAATCAGTTTCCAGTGTAAGCAGAGCAAAATCATGTCATTTTTGGGCATATGCTAACAATAAAAGTAAGCTATTCTAAACAAAAAAAGAAAACTTTAACTTGTCATAGTCATCAGAAAATGCTCACTAAACTGGAGAGAGGTTTGTTTTTAGGACAATGCACTTAAAGTTAACTTGAAACGTAGGCAAGAAATGATTTTTTTTAAATATTTTTTGTTTCCAACAACTTTACAGTTACGCTTTAGAGCGTCAGCTTCAAATGGCTGGATAAGGATATATATAATTATGCGTTGTCTTGACAGGATAACGTTCTTGAAGACATCGTGTTGTTGCTCATCTACTTAAACGTAGGCTACTACGATATATGCAAAGTTGGCTCAAAGCCCCTTATACGCACAGACAGCAGAGTTTCCAACGTCTAGTTTAAAAGATTGAGTACCAAAATTTTTTCTGCTAGCATCAGGCAGGACGTAGAATATCTTTTGAGATTGTATCTTTCATTTCAAAGGTCTAATTGTCATCTAATGTGCTGCATGAAATGAATTAGCTGCAACACATCATCTTACATCCAGGGGCGGATTCAGGTATTAACGTTAGGGGGGGCGATGTCATTGACATTCAGGCAAGTGATCAGCCCGGCATAAACAACGACGGAGGTCTCCCCTAGAAAATTTAGGTTGAGTTTGGTGCGTTCTGAGAGCATTTCGAACACAAATTATGAGAAATTTTATAACTTAAAAAACCCTCAACAATGCTGTTGTTTAACAAAGGGAGGGGTAAAGAGCTGATGTGCCCTTGCCATGTCAAGTTGAAGCCTGAACAACCTAGCCGCATTTATAGTTGAGACTGAACGTTTCACTCTTGATTGTTTCACAGCAATTTAAAAATTGACCACGGAAAGATAATAACACGTAATTCTGTCTTCCCAATGTCGCAGCATAATATTGATACAGACATTGAGGTTGTTATAGACTTACTGTATAACTTCGAGGCTTTATTCCTCTGACAAGTTTTGAATTGTTATACTGTAAAGAGCAATGAGGAAAGGTTGTGCATGCATTCAACATAATGACTAACAAAAGTGGGGGTCAGATCAAAATACTGGGTCATGCTCCACCCCCAGTAGAATCGCCACTATAGGCTATAGCTTTCGATTGTAAATTTTTATTTTGGAGCACCGAAACACTACAATTTGTACATTAAAACTACAGAATGGCAGTTAAACATAACTTAGTAAAATGACAACTAAAGGATATAGTCCTCCTTAAAACGTGTCATGCACGGTCGCTGCACCAGACAAATAAAAAAACTAACAATAACAGAAACAACTATTTCTGTTTACTTCACAAATAAAACGAAAATAAAAAAGCTACTTTGCCGGTACGGGTAATACTAACAGGTGTCGTACCTTTGACTACAACACAAACTCAAGTTTGCGGTTTCTACTGTTGGCAAATCGATTTATCACGGAATCTGGGTCAATTAAAATGTCCCGATGCTGGTATAGTAAGGCCAATCCATTAAGTCTTTCCTCGCCAATGTTGTTCCTCAGCCAGGTTTTCAACGACCGAAGAGATGAAAAGCTTTTTTCGGCTGATGCTACGCTGACTGGCAAGGTTAATAGTAGTTTTAGAAGAGAGTGTACGATTGTGTACACATCTTCATCACACTGTTGTAAAGCTTCTTCCGCAGTCATCGGTAAGACTGCAGCAGTCGCCGGAACAGTTATACTTGTTCATACTTCGTCCATAATTAGATCTCTGAACATAGAGCAGATTCCACACTATATATATATGACGTAACAAGCCGTTGTAGGCATTGCAAATGACTTTTGTCAATGTTATCGGGTCGATACTTCAGTAATTTCGTGGTAGCAATGATGTTAGGCGACAAGATGCTAAAGTCTCATTGAAAAAAGTTGAACTTTGCTGTTTCTTGATGCAATTTCAAGATAGAATTCCAATGGTTTTAGTTCCACGTCTGACCGCCAAAGTTGCCAATAACCTACTCTGTCAACCAACTTATCTCGGCTTAGGGATTTATTGCTGTGCTCTAGACTAGAATGCTGGCAAAATGTTTAGAAACTTTTAAAAGTTTAGTAATTTTGTTCGGTGATTAGACTCTGTGACGAAATAATAGCCTTTCATAGACCTACTATGTTATTATTATAGGCTACCTTAGCCTAACCTAATCTTTGAACAATGAACATGGCGAAAGACTTATGCAGCATTGCTTTCGATATGTTGTTTTCCAAATCGTATGGATATAAATAAAGAATAAAGCTACTTTCTTAGCTTTTAGGGGGGGCGATCGCCCCAATCGCCTCCCTCTGGATCCGCCCCTGCCTACATCACGGTAGCAAAAGTTTGTAGCAAGTTTTAGCTTTGTAAATTTATTTAAAATATCTTGTAATTCAATCAACTTTGATTTTGCAGAGGATAATTAAAATGCAGTCTTCTGCAGATAGTTTGACAGTGCTGATGCATGCCTATAAAGCTTATCAAGATCAACAAGCTCAAAACTCCACAGCAAGAGTTGAAAGTGAAACAGATCCTAATACCAGCACATGCGAACATCGTTTAACCGAGGCGTATCAAATGCACACCTGCCCAGCAGTAAGTAGAGTCTTACGTTTACATTATAGTACTGTTGAAAATACCATTTCAGGCTCTCGCCTACATAGTGTAGACCCAAAAACACAACGTAGCTTACCGTACCCATGGCCACCTAAAGATACGGCCTGATTTGTCACATTTCGCAGAAATTTCCAGGTTTTTCTAACTTTGGGCGGAAGTTTAAATAAATTTTTCGAAAAATTAGATTTTTACGCTTTCTTTATTTTTTTCCCCAGATGATACAATAGGTTTTAACATCCTTACATGTTGAAAAACAAAGAAAATTTTATTTCGAAGATTTTAGTCAGACTGTTAATTTTCAATAACAGTCTGATTTTGCGTTTTTCAACTTACTTTTTCTCATTTGCTACTGCTTCCCCAAGGCAACAAAAAAGTTTTATGTCATTAGGAAACCGCAAAAAGTAAAAACATCTCAGAAAATGTCAGTCAAGCACTAGCAGTACAAGCTGTAATCAAAATCTGCAAAATGTGACAAATCAGGCCGCATCTCCAGGTGGCCATGCCGTACCTTTATAAATATATACTTTTTCAAGTCGACTACTGCTACACTTATGCTACAAGTAATAATTTTAAATTGTCAAGAAACATCGCAAACTTCAAACTTTTAAAACTAGTATTACTGGAACTGTTAGTTTTTGGTTTGTCAGTGCTGCCACTGAGACACGTTGAGGTTGAAATAGTTAGATTGGATTGAGGACATGTAATAGCTCCCCTCCAAGGGTTCCCAGTAATTGCATATTTTGAGTTCAAGTTTCCTTTATGTATTTAAAGATCTTCGCTAATTTCATTATCGTATATTATATTAATACAAAATAAAGATGTTATGCATGGCTTATATCCATGTAACAGTATCGCATACATTGTATTGATAGGAAAAACACCGTAGTCTATATCTTACCTTACTTATTGATTAAGGTTGGCATTAAATCACTGTGGTAGTTGGTAAAAGGGACCTTTCCGCTAATTATTGCTTACAATGTTCAACATACGACCCTTCAATTTACACCAAAGTAATTTACATTCGGACATTGTGGCTCTGTAAAGGTTGCTGGCAAATACTGTAGACCTAGACCCATACAATTTATAGAATAACATTTTGTAGCCCTTGGCGAATAAAATCAAACCTTTAGTTATTCTAAAGCAATCTTATCACAGCCGAATATAAACTCATTTGGGGATTTCCGAAGTCCAACTAGGTAATTTTGTCTTTATTTCAGATAAACTCAGACAGCCAAAGCAAACCTTTCAGCCGAGACCTTCTTGAAGAAGCCATGTCGTATTGCCAACAAAATAAGAATGATAAAAACGAAGATACCACTACCACTGCACAACTTACTATTAGATTACCTAAACAACCTGTTCAAAGCGAGACTTTCAAGCCTGTTCCTCGATCAATTTCGCCAAGCAACGGTCGCTATGATAACTTTGCGGCAGTTAAAGAAGTAAAAGAACTGAGCATCAAAGATGATGCGAATACAGAAGATGTGACAGACATTGTTAAAACAAGTTCAAACTCGTTTAAGCCGGTTGTGGAAAGGCCTTCTCAAGGAAAGGTAAATACTATTCAAGTTAATGGACTATTTATCACATGGATAATGGATATGATGGATTTTTTATTTTAAAGTCATATGTTTTATGATCTCTGTTTTACCTGCTAAGCCAACCCTGATTCTGATAGACTGATATTATGGCATACACTTACTCATATGGCATACACCATGATATTATGGCATACACCATATCTTGCATGCGATATAAAAATTAGAATAATACAAAATCAGGGCTACAATAAAGCAGTTGATACTACCACAACTCAACAAACAAACAAAACAAGTTTATGTAACCAACTAATGATTATTGAAACTGTAATCTACAATTCACTAGGGGTCGGTAAAGTAATTCTAGTGGGGAACAAAGTGCCAACGAAAAAACAGTGAAAAACACATCTGTTGTGCCCCTTGAAATACCACCACAAGATTGTAAAGTTTTTAGTAGGCTACATTTTGCTGTCAAACTAGACTTTTGAAATAGTCTGAATTGCTTTGTGCCTTCTGTTGAAAGTTGTAGCAAAAAGCTTTAAATCAATGCCCAGCGATAAAATTATATAATGTTGCTTTTAGAACATTTTAGTGTTGGAAAACTGGCAAACAACTACCATCAATGTGCAAACTGCTTGCTTCTTGTATAAAATTCAGAAAGTTGCACAAGCGCTGATGAAAAATATCAAAATCTAGAAGTGGTTATATCATACTTGGCTGTTACGTGTCTTGATATTTTATTTGCTTTGTTTTATATTCTGCAAGTATTTCTAATCGGCCAGGTTACCTTAGTACAAAAGGAAGGCATGACTTATACCAGAATCGGACCTCCTAGAGCTTTTGCGCCATCTCCCGACAGTGCTTTTAGATCAACTGCTCCAGTAGATGGTGTTGAAGGAAAACGTTTAAAAATAGATCCTGGTTTACGACATTTACAAGGTAAAGATTAATTTGACTTCTTGAGATCAGTATACTGTAATTAGTTTGTCCTCGATTTTGCTTATTAATCTGCACCATAGCTTTAAAGCACATTTCACAATGCTACGCTCTGAAAATACAAATCTTAATCAAACGAAGCATTTTCATGAAAGCATAAATGCCTTTGTTTCAAGGTATATAGAGAATAGTACCCTATAAAAAACTGTAGACATTGACACTGTTCCGATCTTCACCTTTTATCAGTACAGTAAACGTCTACCGGACAATTAACTTATTATTACATACAATGATGCATATACACTAAATAGATATCGCATATAGTTAATTGTCATCTAAAGTCTAAACCAGTGGTTCCCAACCTTTTTTGGTGTCGGAGCCGAATTTCAAACTTCAGAGTACGTATGGAGCCGCATGAAAACACTCAAGTAATTATAACGAAAATTCTAAAGCATGTACCAACGAATAGCAACATTAACAAGAAAAATAACACAAACCAATTTAATGTCCAACTTGGCATTGGCTTTGAGCCAAGTTTGTCAAAGCGAGGCGCAATTGCAGAGGATGCAGTATGCAGTAGCTGCTTGAGGTGGTCATCGGTCAACCGATTGCGATATTTATTTTTGATTCTGATCATTTTACTGAAAAGTGCTTTACATACGTAAGTTGATCCAAATGCAGAGCTATTTTTCTGGGCATTGTTTTTCAAGTTCCGATACTCTCCCTCTGGAACTCGACTACAAAATTCAAGTAGGTCTTCACTTTGAAGTAATTGTTTGAGCTCGATATCTGACTGCATGTCTAGCAACTCCAATTGAAAATTATCAGGAGCTGTGGCCACATTAACTGCAATAGGATTTGCAAACATGTTCATCATTGGCAAAAATAAATTCATTCCGTTAATGCGGCAGTTGAACTCATCAATCAAGTTACTGATAAGTCTGCTGTATGCTTCAAATGATCCATTGGTTCGATGGTCAGATAGTGTTGGGAAATGTGTTGTTTGTAACATCACCTGCAAGCTGTGTTTTCCTTCAGAGTCATTACTAACCTTGAACCCTAATTATTAATAAATTTTTTATATTTGGTGTGGGATTTTCAGGGGTCAATGAGAGCCGCAAGAAGGCTAGCTTGGAGCCGCATGCGGCTCTAAGAGCCGCGGTTGGGAATCACTGGTCTAAACACTTAGGTAGTCAGTAACTATATTTGATATAGTTGGCTCTGTTGTTGTGTTGCATGGTATGAAGTACCTTTTGTAACATTGATTATATTTATTGTTTATGTATAATGACATTTTAAATTTTTAATTTTGCGCTTTGTTGATTACCTCGTCAAGAAATGGCAAGTAGCGCTTTTTTTCATATCAATTTTTACTGATACTTATAGACATAGTCAGTATGCGACCATTGTCGTCGACTGTATAGCGATGAGAGCCCTAGTACAGTACGCAAAAAGTTGCCGGTTCGACACCGCTCAAGAGCATGTGGCTGTATCTTTGATAGGACGCCTAAAGGTATGCCTCAAAGTAAACACGAATATTGGCTTCCTTGCTTTTTCGTCCACTTAATCTAAATTTTCTACCACCGGGCGTAAAGCCAGGACACGTCAGAAAGATAGATGTATGACCATTGCAAAAAGATTTACTCAAGTTAATCATTGTGCGTTTTCTCAGATCCTACAAAAAGTCGACTGAGTCGTTCAACATCAGTCCCGGTAACCTACCCCGAAGGGGAAGAGAATACTCCCCCTCATCACCGTGTCCTCTATCGCACCGGATCTGTGTCCAATTCTACAAAACTTAAACTGAAAAGCGCTATCCTTGCTAAAACTTCAGCTGCTCTAGTTAGAAAGCCCAGCATAACAGGCAAGTAAAATAACTAATAAATAGATAGTAATGTTGCTGCAATTACAACATGCCTATATGATGTCATTGGGAATGCTCTCAATAAAATGTGTTACAATCAATTTCTGGCGCTGAAATTTTTTCAGAGATTTTTTCCAATGAGTTGTATCTTAATTTTTTTAAGCATGGGTTTCGTAAGAACTTAATTCTACCAAACGGTATCAATGTATTTTATTTTGGTCTTCAGATTATGAAATGATGCAAATCCAAACTGATCCTGATCCGGATGACTCCGACTCTTCTCAAAGTGAAGATGACGATGAAGAAGAGGAGATCGTTGAGTCATCACCAAATCTTCGAAAAAGAAAATTGTCTGACGACCGGACTCCACCCCCTGTATCCACCAATGAGCATTCACCACTGGTCATTCCCCATCAGCCATCAGTGATAACAACCGCAGGGTCGACTTGAAGAACATACAAGATTTTGAAGGTTACTTACCTTTCCGAGGACCTAATCATTTTTTAAATGACTGTTTAGACTGTGTTCTTTGAAATCCACCTTGTCTGGGTATAAGAAAAGTGAAGGGAAAAGTTTTTTCACTGAAGCAATAGACTTGCAAATAGACAGTTAAATCATTAAAAGTATAGACAAAAATCCTGCTTGCAGCACGTCAGTGGACCAGAGGTTACTGAAGAAAACCTTTTTGCAGCCTGCAAGCTAGCAATTATGCATTTCACGTTATATAGAAAATGTTGCTGAAAAAAGGACTGCCATTCCAATTGCTGCTAATAACATTCCACCGACGTGGTGAACGAGATCACCTGCACCGTTCCAACTAAGTTCGAAATTTGCATACGATTTTAGACATTTATCTATGTAAACAAAGCGTATTTTTATTTTTGTTCCTTTGTGTTCTGTTCCAATGATTGAGAGATTTTGATTGTTTTGTTTAGGGGTGTGCTAGCTCATTTGTTTAATATTTCGATGGGTTATTTTACGATTTGCTCGTGCAGAATCTTCGCATGACTGATAATGCAAATATTGAAAGGAATTCGTGATTCTTTTTGTAACAACCTGATTTCGTTTTGTAACAAGGCAATTATGAGATCGCGATTTGTCCAAATTGACAGTCAAAAACTCTTTGCAAATTAGGGTTCGGCATGGTCATTGTATCCAGCTTCAATCGCTTCTAACATCAAATATGCCGTTTTCAGCACAAAAACACATTCGTGTAGTGTTTTAAAAATGGTAAAAAAATAGTTATTAATAATGAACTTTTCAAAATATATAGAATCAAATTTGTTATTTGGAATGTCATACATGACAGTGATGTTGACCAGGGGTCCCCAAACTGCGGCCCGTGGGCAAGATTCGGCCCGCAAGGCTCGCTCATCCTGGCCATCAAACTGTGCAAACAATGTGATATATGAACTGAATAATAATTCTATCAAACGTTAACGCTGTATGAAGTGATTGAGTATTTAATTTTCCGTTTCCCGTCCTCACTTTTGATGAAATGTTTTGAAAGTATCTATTTTTGAATAAAGTAGACTATGTGTGACTTTAGGAGGTTGTGATAAAGAAAGGAGTTTTTTTCTTCACAACTCACTTCCCTGCAACGAGTGAGCGTGTCAACTGTCGCATACAGCTAAATAAATCATTCCCACTCTGTTGAATCACCACGGCAGGCTGAAAACTGTACTGAATAAAATGGTTATCCGGCCCCAAAGGTCTTTTAGTCACCTGGCCCTTTCTCAAAAAAGTTTGGTGACCTTTGATGTACTGCAAACTATCGACAAAACAAACCAACTTTATTTAATATTGAAAACAGGCAAAATTGCTTGTTTGTTAATTTATAGTATTATACAATGAATCGGCATTTTAAACGTTTTACATCGTCTCATCACAAACACTTCATTTTAGGTCGATGCTAGATGGAAAACAGTTACAAAAGTTATGCAAGGAGGGTATTGTCAACTTGGTTGGTTGTACAGTACATACGAAAAAACTCATCTCAAAACGCTGTAATATATAAAATGAACTCTATAATCATTGAACATTTTATGATGTGTGTAAATTTCTCTTGCTTGTGTAAAACCATGTGAAAAATGTTGCATATTAGCCTACATGCTCGTTTTAACTGTCTTTAGAATATATACTTTTTCTTAACCGTATTTTGTTGTTTCTTGTTGATGAATACCAAACTTATCTACAATTGAAACTTTGGTTTATTGAAACAGTCAGTGACAGGTCCACAAAAATCAAGTTTACACAGTAGCATCAATTAGAGTCAACTGCAGTGTAGCTTAATTTACTGTTGCAGTAGCTTCATTCTAGGCAAAGTTTAACAAGAAAACACAAGATTAAGCAATCTTGGTGAACATTTCCATATGATGTGATTAAGCAAAGGAAGTTTCTGCAGTGGAGGCTGGCCGAAGCAATAGGCCTAAGCCACGTTTGGCTAAATAAACTTCTTCTTTGAAGCGAAAATTTTGTGTAAGAATGTCGAAGTTGTAATTTCAATTTTCTTGGTCAATGTTAATTTTTAAGCAGCCATGTTTTAGTTACTTCAATTAACTAATCACGTTTCCTTTTTCATGAATAACAAATTCTAGATGAAACAGTTTCGTTTTTTAAAAATTGCAATTAGAGTTGCCATACGTCCAAACAATGAAAACCATCAGTAGCGCTTTAGGTACCGGAGTGCTCAATCACAGACAAAACGTTATAAAAATATTTAAGGTAATCTGGAAGAAATTATAATAAAAAAGTTGTCCTTTTATTGCAGTCCATACTTTTAACAACCAAGCATACACACTAAATTTTTTGCAGCAAAACTCGTAAAAGGGTTGCGGAAGAAGGGTCAAATTCCATTACACCACAGCCACGAAACTTGTAAGTAGGAAGTATAGCCCATATAGGTTTGCAAATAGCTTATTAGACGTTTTCAAGTTTGCCGTTGCAAAATATTTGGCATTCATAATTTGTCTTTTTGTAAGTCAACTTATCATTGTAGAAGACCATACAGATACTTCCGTGACAAATTGATGAACTATTTATGTAGGCTAGTTCACATACTGTAGCCTACAACGTAAAGGTAACTGCGAAAAGTCCCGTCTTGGAACGCACATTTCAATATTCTGTTGTAGCCTATTTAAAAATTTCCTCAAAATTTGGATTTACAATAAGCTGTCAATGTATTTTTCCATCAAATTTTTCTGTCCTGAAAGGTTAAATCTACTGGACGTTAGAAGATGTCTAAACTATTCAAAACATTCCCGTAACCTTAGAAAGGCAGCATTGACTAGTCATATGACACACGTGCGTAGACTTGGCATTTTGTACTACTGATTGGCCGGATGAGGCGGTTGCGTTTCCGGGTATTGGCTAAACGTGATATATAGAATTACTTAGCATGATAATTATGTACCTGGACTGATACAGACGTTGGCGATGTTATAGTCTTCCAAATCAGGGCCTTTTTTACAGATCTTTATTGGAGGAGAAAATTTTTGTTTGTTCTCCTTTCAGACCCCCGATTCATTTCACAGACGCATTGAATTTTTGTCTTTTAACTCCAACGATGTACGGGGTTAGGGTTAGGGTTGCGCCATTATAAGTTGTGCAAGCCTACACCGACATGTAAGAAATATGACGATCAGGACTTCTCTTATCAACGTTTTTTTGAATCTATGCATTTTCTATTCATGTATCTGATTAAGGTCAATGGTCAATTTTAACAATTACGCTAGACCAGATTACTAACAAAAACACTTTTTTGACAGGCCAAAACATAAATCAGTCATAAATTATTTCACAAATTCTGTTTTACTCACAAAAGTTCATCAAATGACATATTGATATAGCCTACAGCATCCGCTGCAAAACCAAACTAACATGTCAGAAAAGGCAATATCGTAGAAAAAAACGCAGATTATCGATTTTTCAGCCCCATTTGTCAAATATCACGCTTCAAGGAGATGGCTGGCGCACATCAAAATACTAATGATCAAAATAGCATTTGTGTGGAATATAAGAGAACAATGAGAGATTTTGAGTCAGTATTTATTTTGATACTTTTTAAGTAACAACCGTTGTTGGATGAGCCTGCCTAAATGATCTGGTTTGCGATAAAAAAAAAAACTTTCTGAAGTCTAGACTTCAGAAAAGCAAAAATTCGAGAAGTCATTCAATAAAAATATAAATAAATTTTTAGTGAAAAGATATGTGCAGCGTATGTGCTACATATTGGTTTCCCACACAATAAATGCAAGCGACATGTTAGCTGGTGGATTCGTTACTTGGTTTACCTTTGTTCACTTTAAACTGGAGGTTGAATAATAAGCATAATTTAATGTATCTTAATTCAGATTATAAGGCTACGTTATAGTTTGCATTTCTAGAAAATGCAAATGTTTAGGATCCTTCTTTGAAATAGATGCAGTGATTTGAAAATAATAGTTTACAGCAGCATATTGTAGCTACTTAGAAAAAATATGTCATCAGTATACGAACCTTATAAAAAAACAGATAAAAATCAAGTCCACCAAATATTTTAAGATTTAACTTTCTCGTATCAAAACTAGGCTACTTTAGAAAACTTTATATACTATTTACTGAAAAGCATAAAATGACTAATAAATAAACCGTTAAACTAATAAATAAATTACCTAAATATAGGTAGGCTACAAATAAATTACAACGCAAACGCGTTTATTAAATGTAATGATCTATCGTTAAAATTTAACCTAATGCTGAAAACGTATTCTTACTTAATCTGACTGCCCTGCGTGGGTGGCAAAAGTAGTAAGAATATTAGAGACTTTCTTAATTCATGCTCGCGCTTGAGCGATAACTTATAGCAGAGGTGGGCACCGCTGCTTTAAAAGTAGCGCACTCTCGTAACTTTGAAAATCTTAAAATGATTTTTTTATTGTACTATCGGAAAGCAGCGAAAGTACGACTAAAACAAATGTCTCGCCTCTCCACTACCTTGGTAAAAAAGTAGCAGCTTTTTAGCGGTGAGACAATCGCCTACTGCTAAAAATTTGTTTTGATACTATTACATTTTAATACCATTGTAATTCATGTTGAATGAGATTTTTTCTCCAAAGTTACTTTTGTCACCCGAAATTTTCGTTTTGTCTACGTCATTATTTACCGTATGAAAGTGTTGACTTTTGGAAAGTACGAAAAATATTCATTTATAACTTAGATCTTTGATACGGCCTCAACTCTTGAAAGAAAATTCTTGCATTTTGAAAGGTTTTTCATTAGATAAACATGCTATATACGTATAGAAGCCTACTGAAAGAATTCACGAAGCCTAACGATCGAATTCAATCAAAGCAGATTTCTCTGCCTCAGAAGCAAGATAGAAGAATGCATTTCAAACATCACTGTCTTGTCCAAATTATAAATGGCCAGACATGTTGTCTGATTCTTTTGTATATCTTTGTGGTCACAAGTGTAGAAAACAAAAATCGATTTGTTGCTTTAAGATCTGTTTTCTCTCACTAAGAGCGAATTTATTTGATTTATTTTACTAAACGTCGATCAAAACCACAGCTCTGTTCAAAAAGATAATTGCATTGCTCCACACGCTAGGAATGTTGTAGCCCTAACAATTTACAACGTTTTTTGCAGCAGCAATTGCGTTGATGACTGACTAACGTTAACAAACATTGTATTATAAGAGCAGCAGTAAAACCAATAAAACCTTAGTTGTATTGAACTTACGCAAACAAATTGCCAAATGGTGGACTCCAGAATTGAAACTATATCTTTGTCCAGTCAGTCGGAGTCTCGAGTTCCGAATCTAAAAGCAAAAAAGACTTGGTCGAAAGTGTCAAAGACCTTAGAGGTGAGGAATATAACCCATAAGCTACAACAGACAACATCTTGAAAAAGTTCAATTTAAAGACATGCAGTTTATTCTGTAATATAGAATACCATATTCTATTAACAAGCTTGAGTGACAAATAGAGGTCAACATGTTTAAGAGGTCATAAGAAATCAAGATAGCCTTCGGGTTATCCTATATTCTACTAAGCACGCAGTACTTTGTAAAACTATGGTGACCAATTGTTTTGTTGTGGTTACTTTTCGTCAACATTTAAGATGCATGTAACAAACTTGACACACTCAGACGTAGATCAGAGTTGCCGTTTTTCAAAGATTTAGCTCGGTGTCTGGCTAAAATTAAAAGGTAGATGAAAATCAAATTTTTTATTTGACCGCCTAGTACATGATAAGTTTCTTGACCGAAAGTCATTCTTTATGATAAAAAGTAATAGGCTAGTCTGTATTGTATCTAACAGGCAACAAGACGGCTGCGCAGAATACTTCCGTTAGACGTTCAGAGTACTGAAGAGTACGAAAATGCGCGCCATTCTTTCTTGAAGACTCTGTCATGTGCTAAGGAAAGTAAAACTGAAAAGACGGTTACCGATATAAACGAATTCAAATATGCAGATGGAATTCCAATTAAAGACAGCGATAAAGAATCGTTTTCCAGGTAAAGAAAAAATTGATCTAAAATTTTTGCTTATACGATCGCTTTTTGGATAACTGAAGCGGTTGATTTGGCCACATAATTGTTTGATAATAATTTTTACTGACTTAAGTTAGTATGTAGGATAGGTTCCATTAAGGATAGGGGATCTCCTGACTACGAAGCATCTCCTGACTACTTATTGATTCTATTTGAATAAGGCACTAACATGGCTTACTATATTACAGGCCTCCCAGACGCGCAGTGCCACCTAAAAACTGGAGGCGAGTGTTTTAAAATCATGTTTAACGTGTAATTGGTACAGATCAATCATTTTACCATTTGCAACCATTTTTACATTTTTGACTGTCGAACCTACTACTTCTACACAGAATAAATGTTGTTAGATATTGAAACAACATAAAACAACTGATTTTGCTATAGGTTGTGTAATGCTTAGAAAGCATGCAAAATTGCAATTTAACCAAATGTCAACAAAAGAAACTTAAAGTTTATCAACATGAAAATGTATGCATTACACTCAATTCAACAATATTCATAAACAAATATGCAGTTATATATGCTGTGAGCTTTGAGTTTTCAATTGAGTTTTACATTGCCAATTAATAAATTGTCACTTCTGGCAATATACGAAAGCCACATGCTAGCACAGTGATACTCAACCTTTTTTCTTTTGTGGCCCATTTTTACCAAGCAGAAGTTTCTGGGACCCACTATCCTGTTCACACTGTTGTAGTAGCTTAAAATCAAGGTTCGTATATGGTGCAATACAAGGCATTGATTGCAACATGCCACCGAGTTTATAATTAGAACAAAAATTGCCACTCTGTAGTAAAAAACAGCAGCATCAGTCATTGTTACCACTATCAAAACTACTAAAGTAACGCACAAGTGCAAAATTAACTACAGTGAAACAAATGAAACTAAAATTTTTAATGAATCTAGCATTTTTTAAATAATTCTGTGGCCCATCTCAAAATGTTTCCATGGCTGAGAACCGCTGTGCTAGCACAATCAAAACAAGAAAACATATGGGGCCCTACGTTGTGGAAGTGAGACAAATTAGCATCAGTTCTGTAGTTTCAAAACTTTTAGCTTTGCCTCCTTGTTGCTACGAGGTGTGTACAAGCGCGAATGATTGTTAAACAAAATATTGCACAAGATTGCAGCATGCTGTTTACTTGCACAAAGCAAAAGAACACATAGAGATTTACGGCAAGTTACATTTGCCACTTCTCGAAAAAGTGTGTAGCTGTAAAACACCCACTGGCAGACGTTATCGCCAGGAATTGTCAATCCCCCACGATTTATTTTGTTCATGCATGCACCGTAGGCCTACTTTTTGTAATAAAAACCGGTGTCATCAACATCAAAATTACTGTTTCGCACAACATAACCAGCAATATACATGTCACGATTTCTTTCTATCTCTTAGCAGGAAAAAGACTTGGAAAGATTCAATGACGTAGTTTAATGGGTCAAACCGAAAAGCAGTCAATTAAATGTCGAATAATTCTACTAGTAAAATGATAATCTGACTTCTTGAAGAACTTTAACGAACGGCTTCTCAAATAACTCTAATTTTGAACACAATTTATATCAGCACCAATTCTCATCTATTTGTATTCAATTACTTCAAGTCTCAATCACCAATAATTTCTGCATCAACTACCAATCCACAACTCATAACACAACTCTCATAACCAACTCAATAATAATCATCATAATAATCATTAGGGTCATTCCATGCCAAACGTCCTGGACCCTCCAGTTTGACCCTCTCCAAATTTGCTGAAAATCGGACAAAAGGTTGGATAACATGATTAAGCTAAAAATTGAAAATTTTAGCTCAAAATCTGTTGTACTTTTCAAATTATGACATTTTTAAATTGAGTACACCCCTGCGCTGATGAGCGCTCAGTCATTTTCGGCCATTTTTAAACAAGCATATCTCTCTCATTGCAAATTTAATCTACTTCATTTCTGACAAAATGAGACACTTGTAGGTATATTACATGAATCCAGTTTCAAAATTATATTGTCTTAAAGCATTTTGAAAATATGGAGGCTCAAAGTGTCCCCATTTTGATGCGAAGACAAATTTTGGACCATATTAAAAAAGCTGTAGATTCCATACAAAACATAGCATTGCTATCAAATTTATCCTGGAGGCTCCCCTCCTACTGGATTACAACTACATTGAATTTGGAAGGAAACACTGCTGTCATTAAAAAGTTATTTCACGTCAAAATATGGACCAGCAGCAAATTTTGCTAAAATACGCCATCTTGTGGTGAAAAAATGACCCCGTCAGACGTTGTTTTGAAAAAAAATATTTTTTTCATCTGAAAGAGATATTCATGAGGAACTCATCTTCTGAGTTTCAACTTTGTTCCGCAACTATTAAGGGGTGAGATGCAGTGATGTCTAACCCCTCTTAATATCCATTTCAAGCAATGAGAAAAACATGAACATTAACTTTTAAGTTAGCCAATTGCACTTGTTGTATCGTAAATGACATAAACAACTACAGCATATTGTACAAAGGAAGCAAAGAACATTCAACCTAAAATGACTGGTTGCCTTGTAGGCTTCTGGAATTTGACTTTTTCGTAAATGTAAAACTTGTAAATGTGTTTGCATGTTAATTTTCCTCCATGTTTGGGTCTTCACAACTTTTAATCTAAAGCATTTACAAAACTGAAATTTGGTATTCTGAGTAAGAAGCAGCCCTAGTTTTCATATCTACCATCACAATTGCCAATTTTAAATTAGTTTTAGAGATAGAACGTTTCAAAAATTGAAATTTTTTACATTTGAAAATTTTTTAGCAATTTTTGATGTCTGCTATCTCCCAAACCAATAGTCACAGAACTACCATTTTGCATATCATTAATCTATACTAGTTGGTAATTAACCCTCATGAGACTGACACCAAACAAAAGTGAAATTATTGAAGTTTGGAGGGTGCAAAGATGAAGCCCGAGCAAAAAAACTCAAAATGCGCCATCTTGTGGTTAATATTTGACACTGTGGACAGTCATTCAAAAAGTCGAAACTTTCAGGAAAAAATCTTCTTTGCCTAAGCTATAGACAGTTCAAGTTTGAAATTTGTAACCTAACTCCTTTAATAGTAAATGCAGCTGTGAAATCATGAGCTTGACCATCACATGCAAAAGTCTTGGGGGTGGGGGGAGGTAGGGTGGCTTTTATTTGGCAAAAAAAGAAAATTTTGCTGAGGACACCCTTTTAAATGGTGAGGTTGTCAGAAAAAATAACTCCTGCAAAAGTCTTGAAATTGATTTAGGGATGGTTCCATTGGCCCTCCCCCCCTAAAGTTCTGCGCCCTCCCCCAAAATACCATCTGCAATTCTGCATATCTCAAAACTGCTTGAGCTAGAGATATGGTTACTAAATAACTGCTTTTCTACTCAAGATAGGCACAATCACTGTTCAGAAAGCGGATAGAAAATCATGTTTTCTGCATCTTTTGACACAAAAACCATATCTCTAGCTCAAGCAGTTTTTGAGATATGCAGATGGTATTTTGGGGGAGGGCGCAGAACTTTAGGGGGGGAGGGCCAATGGGATCATCCCTAAATCAATTTCAAGACTTTTGCAGGAGTTATTTTTTCTGACAACCTCACCATTTAAAAGGGTGTCTTCAGCAAATTTTTCATTTTTTGCCAAATAAGAGCCACCCTACCTCCCCCCACCCCCGAGACTTTTGCATGTGATGGTCAAGCTCATGATTTCACAGCTGCATTTACTATTAAAGGAGTTATGTTACATATTTCAAACTTGAACTGTCTATAGCTTAGGCAAAGAAGATTTTTTCCTGAAAGTTTCGACTCTTTGAATGACTGTCCACAGTGTCAAATATTAACCACAAGATGGCGCATTTTGAGTTTTTTTGCTCGGGCTTCATCTTTGCACCCTCCAAACTTCAATAATTTCACTTTTGTTTGGTGTCAGTTTCATGAGGGTGAATTACCAACTAGTATAGATTAATGATATGCAAAATGGTAGTTCTGTGACTATTGGTTTGGGAGATAGCAGACATCAAAAATTGCTAAAAAATTTTCAAATGTAAAAAATTTCAATTTTTGAAACGTTCTATCTCTAAAACTAATTTGAAATTGGCAATTGTGATGGTAGATATGAAAACTAGGGCTGCTTCTTACTCAGAATACCAAATTTCAGTTTTGTAAATGCTTTAGATTAAAAGTTGTTAAGACCCAAACATGGAGGAAAATTAACATGCAAACACATTTACAAGTTTTACATTTACAAGAAAGTCAAATTCCAGTAGCCTACAAGGCAACCAGTCATTTTAGGTTGAATGTTCTTTGCTTCCTTTGTACAATATGCTGTAGTTGTTTATGTCATTTACGATGCAACAAGTGCAATTGGCTAACTTAAAAGTTAATGTTCATGTTTTTCTCATTGCTTGAAATGGATATTAAGAGGGGTTAAACATCACTGCATCTCACCCCTTAATAGTTGCGGAACAAAGTTGAAACTCAGAAGATGAGTTCCTCATGAATATCTCTTTCAGATGAAAAAAATATTTTTTTTCAAAACAGTGTCTGACGGGGTCATTGTTTCACCACAAGATGGCGTATTTTAGCAAAATTTGCTGCTGGTCCATATTTTGACGTGAAATAACTTTTCAATCACAGCAAGGTTTCCTTCCAAATTCAATGTAGTTGTAATCCAGTAGAAGGGGAGCCTCCAGGATAAATTTGAGAGCAATGCTGTGTTTTGTATGGAAGCTACAGCTTTTTTAATATGGTCCAAAATTTGTCTTCGCATCAAAATGGGGACACTTGGGGCCTCCATATTTTCAAAATGCTTTGAGACAATATAATTTTGAAACTGGACTCATGTAATATACCTACAAGTGTCTCATTTTGCCAGAAATGAAGTAGATTAAATTTGCAATGAGAGATATATGCTTGTTTAAAAATGGCCGAAAATGACTGAGCGCTCATCAGCGCAGGGGTGTACTCAATTTAAAAATGTCAAAATTTGAAAAGTACAATAGATTTTGAGCTAAAATTTTCAATTTTTAGCTCAATCATGTTATCCAACCTTTTGTCCGATTTTCAGCAAATTTGGAGAGGGTCAAACTGGGAAGTTTCAAAATTTCAGGACGTTTGGCATGGAATGACCCATTACACAAACTACACCACTATTTATAGTTGGTTGTTCAGTCCAGTAACTTCGAGAAGGTTACGTAAGGTTACATCATAAAGAACCATTGTTCTATCAAGCAGCATTTAAATGTAAACAACAGAAGTCTCTAGAATGTCACGTAGGGAAAATGATTCCAGAAAACACATTTTACATAATACAGATTTCGTACTCAGAGGTTACTTCAGGTCATAACCGATAATAACACATCGCACCAGAATTCTACAACCAAAACAACACGCTCGTTGAAGATACAAAGCAAGCCATCGCGAGGCATTGCACCTTGATTGTGACAATACAACAATGTCATCTTACATCTGTAGGAAGTGAGCCCTCTAATTTGTCCAAGTGTTCAAAGACTGTGCAAACGTTTTCTGACATAGAAAAATCACATTTCAAGCAAGAGTGACCACCAGCATTAGCACTTTTTAACAGGTTTTTGTCTATGCCAAGAAAAACTTTGGTTTTGTAAATATCAACTTTTTCAAGCACTTGCTGTGCAGTAATAAAATATGCACCCCCTGAGCCCTGGCACAGTTTGCCAAACTTTTTCTGAAGTGCATCGGTAGAAAACTTTTGACAATTTATTAATTGGCAATGTAAAACTCAATTGAAAACTCAAAGCTCACAGTATATAACTGCATATTTGTTTATGAATATTGTTGAATTGAGTGTAATGCATACATTTTCATGTTGATAAACTTTAAGTTTCTTTTGTTGACATTTGGTTAAATTGCAATTTTGCATGCTTTCTAAGCATTACACAACCTATAGCAAAATCAGTTGTTTTATGTTGTTTCAATATCTAGCAACATTTATTCTGTGTAGAAGTAGTAGGTTCGACAGTCAGAAATGTAAAAATGCTTGCAAATGGTAAAATGATTGATCTGTACCAATTACACGTTAAATGTGATTTTAAAACACTCGCCTCCAGTTTTTAGGTGGCACTGCGCGTCTGGGAGGCCTGTAATATAGTAAGCCATGGGCACTAATGATGCTCCACAGTAGAAGAGCGAAATGCATATGCCATAAATAGAGCTCTGCTGATTCTCCATGTATTTTTAATAAAAAAATTGTAGTATAGGTTATGGTTATATTGATAGCCTACTTTGTTGTTATTGCTTGCCTATAAAGACAGTAGGCTACTTTCACATATTGGACATCGTATATTCCCTGGGGCTGGGAAGTCGGAGTTGTGGAGTCAAAGGGATTTTGGTGTGTCCGGAGTCAGATTCGAAAAAGACCGAATTCGACTTCGGCTTGATACAAAAAATAAATAAACAGTGTTGTTCACAATTGAGTAGAACGTTTGCACATACAGAGAACTAAATTTTAATAACCTATGGTTGTTTTCGTGTACGTCTTCTATTCATTGCACATGAACATCTTTGTCTAATTTGAATGAATAGTAGTTTCAGATTCTTTTTTATTTGGTTTAGCACTACAGCACGTATGCATTAATTAATATATAGATACATTGGATGTGGTGCTGACTGCTGGTACTTGGATGACAGCGAAATGCCACAGGGTCAACGTAGTCAGCTGCCATCATCATACAAAAAAAATCTACGAAAAGAAGAGGTAATAACAACAAGAGTACAAGAAAACCATAAACAAAAATAAATAAACAAACAACCAAAGTTAGAATAACAGGCAGCGAGGTGGAGGTATAGGCTGAACAAGATAGCAATTAAAATTTCTACGCCTAGTTGTTGTATTGACTTGTTTAAGAAAGTGATTTTTAATTTAGTTTGACATAACACATTTAAAGATATGGTTTAAAGTTTTGTGTGAATGATTCTCTAGAGTTTTATAGATAGGTATTCAATTTTTTTCTTGTCTGTATTCGATTTGCAATTTGGTAGATAAATTTTCTATTTAATTTTCTTTCGGGTGTTGTAGTAATGAACTTTATTTAGGTTTTTAAAATATTCGGAAAATTCACCAGACAACATGTTGTGAGCAGATTTATATACAAAAACAGCGCATTCAAGGTTAAATATATCGTTTAGTTTAAGGACATTTAATTTAGAATATGAGGAGTTTCTTGTGGTGTGTAGAGGAGAAACTAAGCAAGCTTTAATAAAGGTGTTTTGCATAGTTCGAATTGGAGCGAATGGTGTTGTGGAGGCTCTACCTCAATTAAAATGGAATATTGTAGTTTTTGAATGAAATAAGGCGAAATATATCATTTGCAGAGTTGCAGTAGGCGCAATATTTCTTAGTTTGTAAGCAGTTTCACAAGCTCTGATGAGGGTAATCTTAAAATTAGACAAATGCACCTCCCACTTAAGTCTGTTGTCGAAGTAAACTCCTAGATGTTTGTTACTTTCAGTTTCTAAAACAGTGCAATCAAAGACCACATTTATGACTGCAGTATTTGTTCCAACATCAAATTTACATTAGATTCATTCAAAGATAATTCGCAACTGTCAATCAGAGTTTGAAACTAAAATTCAACCAAGCGCCCATTTTTTATATTTCATTATTGGTGATCGGTTGAAGAGTTTTTAAGTTTTTGTTAGATTGTTAGACTTGTATCATCTGCAAAAATTGTTGATTTAAAGAATGAGGCATTAGGTAGATCTTTAATATAAATTAAAAATGATAAGGATCCAAGAATGGATCCTTGTGGGACACCGCAGGTCACGGTAAGAATTTCAGGCCTAATGTTGCCGATTCTAGTAGGCTACATTGAAGTCTGTTTTCAAGATATGATTTCAAATTGTCACAGATTTTACATAGTATAGAATCAAAAGGTGGTTGCACAAGATTGCTTGTTAGATGCAAGATGCAAATCAGCTGAATAATCTTGAATTTCCTCAAATCGGTTTTATATTGCTACAAAGCATAGAACAGCCTACCCTGTATGTTACCTACAACAACAACAACAACAACAACAACCTTTTTGGAACTTGTAACCGATCCGCATGCTTTTATAACTTTATGAACAATCCGGTGAAAACCGGTTGAATCTCACCAATAAATTCAGAATGAGACACAAACCGTCTATTTTAATTTTGTGAAATTGGCTATTATTGAGCGTTTACGTTCATTTTTGTTGATGGTCTATTTTAGCTATTTCCTTCAATTTTGGTAAAGTGGTGATTTTCTTGAACAAATAGACAAATAAAACCTAACAGCCACACGACATTTAACATAATATAATAACATGAAAATAAACTAAAAATTGTCTAAACTAGATTATGTATAGTTTTATTAAATTGAAGTTCAACAGTGATATTATTCCCGTGTATGAAACATAGTTGTTATTATTTTCAGCTTAAATCTAAGACTCTCTTCTTTCTGTGTTCAAATGTCGTGTACAAGTTCACTTGTTTGCATGACGCGGACTGTACATGCATTGGTAGGCTATGTCTACGAGAGTGAGAGAGCATTTGGATTTAATTGTTCTCCAGAAAAACTGCCATTAAAGATAAAACTCGACTTCCAAACTTGTTCAAACGATAAACCATCCCTGGAGTCTTTTAGAATTGTGCATAAATGCTTCAACAAATTTGATATTAAAATTCACGAGGCTTTGCTCATAACATCCTGCAATCTTTGTCTCAATAGGCAGTTGTTCGCCGCAGACGCCTCCTATCTGCTAAATATCTTCACGTAATTTTGCGTCATTGATTTGTGTTTTTTCCTTGCGCAATTAAGCGTCATTGGATTTTGCCTCTCCTCTGCTTTGCCGTTTCATTCTTATGCGTTCCTTTTTTCGATTCCGTGTAGGCTATGTAGATGAGTTGTGTAATTTCAATTTATGTACAACATCGGTCAGTTGGTTACTTGATAAGGGCTAACATGAGTATGGCCGAAAACGTTTGTAATTTTTAGTTTATTTTCATGTTATTATATTATGTTAAATTCCGTGTGGTTGCTAGGTTCTATTAAATACTTGTTGGCTAAATATTGGTCTTAAAACTTTGGTTTGTATAATTTTCTTGACGCTGAGTAGAATAGAACTATCATAAGTTCTTACCATTACCACTAATTATTGTTGTTATTATTAGTGTTTATCAATATATTTTTACTAAGACGTATTTTCAGTGGTGTAGGAACAAAACTGATCATCAATCCAGAAGGAAACAATCTGATTGCGTGGCTTGGTCTTATTACTGCTTCCTTCCTTTACTTTGCGTGGTCGCTTATTGCTAGGCAAGCTTTCACCCAATTACGAGAAGCCGTGAGTATTTAGTTGCAATAACATGCTGAAAAATTATGAGAAAATGGAGCGAGCAGTTAAACCCACAAAGTTTTCCTCGCATTTAAGTGTAAAAATTATTGAATTTGTGAATTTAAATTGAACTTCTTTAACCACTTGTAGTTTACAGTGTTAGTCATCATTTTGATTTGTTGTCTTGCAAACAAATTGTAAGAGATGAAATTGATTATAGACTTAGATTGATCCAAATCAAATATTTTTAACAGTTTTCAAAATTTGTTTCATTCTCTTACAAATGTTTTTATCTTCGTGTGGATTTTGTTTTCAGTATTTTTTACAGAATACGTTTTCCTATGTCACAAACTTATTGCCTGTCGTAAGATTTTTTGTGAAAATATTTTATTGTTAGGCTACCTATGCTCTTGTTTGTGATTTAGATTTTTGCTGAATAACTTAGGTCGCTGCCAGTTCACAATTTACTGCTTTTAACCGATTAATCATAAAACAAAATTATTTTTAGTTTGAAATACTAATTTGTAACTAGGCCTATATGATTGGAATTAAAACGTTAGTCACTATTTAATGTTAAAAACATTGCATGCGACCACGGTTCGTTTTTTGGCTATCTAGAAGCACAAGATGAGAAACTGTTCTATCTGTTTAACATCATACAAAACTATTGATAGGTGTTGTTTCAAATCAACTAGGCCTACTATGTTTAGCTAGATCAAAAGTAGTCCACAGCATAAGTTCAAACTTGGGTAGGCCTAGTTTTGAAATCATCTGTTATTCCGGCAAAATTTGTCGCAATTTTTTTTTTATTCAAAATAATATATGTTGCGTCGAAATGACAAAGTTTAAAATTCCAAAATGTTAAATATATTTTTATGCTGAGCATTCGGCAGCTTTTTTGGTTGGTTTGTGTAAATTTTGCCCCCCCCCCCCCAAAAAAGAAATTGGTAATCTAACACTTTTGCTTGATGCCGTTTAACTTTCAGCAGAAGGCAGTTTCGTTTTATGCTCGTCTAAAAATTTCTAATTTGTTTGCATCTGCAAAAAAATATTGATTTTGGATGTTTTGTATGGCTATTCGCTTGAAGCTAATATTCAATAGCAATCAATCAAAACTTCAAATTATTAGAAATCTATTGAACTAATGCAAGATTTTTTCTGTACTCTAATCCCGCAATTACGGTTTTAATAGGCTTGCAGCTCCGAGGTAGCTTTGCTGTAAAGTGATTTGCACAAATCGTTTATAATTGAATTGAAAACGGTTAAAATCAATTTGACGTGAAGTGCCTACAGCTTGCTTTGCGTTCAAGCATTAAGGATTAAGCCTATCAATTATAACAAAATTATTGTTTTTTGTGACAAAAACTGTGTAAAGCACTGGAAGCACCACAAATCTATGATAGATAGACCAACAGCGCTATTTGATTTTAAAAACGAAACCAATTCTTTGCAATAAAAATATCTCTTTCAAAACAAGATCTAGAGTTTTAAAATGCTATATTTATCCTGTTTTTCATTACAACTCTGAAACCTGGAATATTTCAACAAAAATGGCAGAAAAGATTAATGCTTTTGAAATGTGGTGCTTCCGTAGAATGCAACGCATTTCATGGCTGGCAAAGAAAACAAATAAAGAAATTCTACACCAAGTGAACCAAACCAGAACTCTGTTAAAAAGTATGAAAACCAGACAATATAAATTTCTCGGCCATGTAGTAAGAAAGCAAAAACTGGAGCATCTCTCTTTAACTGGTAAAATTTTTGGAAAGCGGGCACCTGGCAGACAAAGACAAACACATCTGGAACAATTTAACGACAAGACAGAAACAATCATCCATGCAACATATAATAGGAACATTTGGTCTAATTATTCATCGGAGGCCGTCGATGCCTGGTTCAGGCAAGGCAATTGAAGAAGAAGAAGCTCAACTTGTTTTGGAAATCAGGCAAAATACGGTTTGAAGATAAGATCATACGAAGCACATTTCTTTTCTGAAGCTCGTTTTTTAAGTCACCGTAGCCTATTATCCAACAAGGGATAATACGAAACTGTTTTTTTTTTTTTCATTTTCGAAACAATTTTTGTGGTCGAAACAGTAAAAGATTGAGAGCAAAGCAATTTTGCTACGTATGTCTAGGCTCATAGCGCTATAGAATTATAAAAACACCCTTCACCAAGTCAAGATTGTTATAAGAATATTGTAAATATTGAAAGATGAAGTACAGTATACTATATAGTTTTATACCGAAAACCTGTAATTCAAAGGCAATACCGACGGTAGCTTGCTTACCACAGGCTTACAGCATAGCTGTCTTGGTGACTTTTGGTAAATGCAAAATCGCCAACGTGGACAACTCGAAATTCTGTTTGTCATTTAGGTTTCCTGGCGGCCTTTGGACTGTATTTGCGACATCATATTTCTTGTCGACATCTTAATGCAATCTTTAACTGGTTTCCTTGAAGACGGGCTTTTGGTGACAGATGTTGTGCGCGTGGTGAAGCGCTACGTTAAATCAAGATGGTTCATCCTTGACGTAATTTGCTTGCTTCCCTTCCCATTTATTACGTCAGAATTGCCAATGTGGAGACTTCCAAGAGTCCTGAAAATGTTTAGAGCAAAAGAATTTATCAGGTGTGTAAAAACCTTGATGCAGTAACTATGACTATCGCCGTGGCTAAAAAAAAATCAAAACAGATGTATTATATTTTACACATTTGGAGCAATACACATCCAAAAAGTTGCCTTTTTTACATGGTTTTAACGTCACTAGACATTAAAGCGATAATAACATAAAGTGATGTTTTGAAATATTTTATTGTAACTTTTATGCTTCTATTTGGTAAGGTTATTGCATAGGGATATTCGTGTACTGTAACATAATTTATTTCCAAATTAATTTTTATTGTCATGCAATGCATGTCAATTGTCAATGCAATCACAGCTAGTGAGTGACAATCATGAACTGATTCTCGTTGTTGTGACCTAGAACAATGCAAAAAAACACTTTAAAAAATTATAGTGAGCTACTATAAGGCGGAAATGCTATATTTGAGTAATTTGCAATTAAACATGCAGACAAATGTCTTCATAATTTAATGTATATGTCATAATATTTATAAACCATCATACATTAATTCAAGTGTCATGTTAATAGCAAGAATGCTAGTTAAATAACATGTTTCGTAATTGTTTAGGAAACTTGAATGGGCTATCTCTTATCCCACCGTATTACGTGTGGCAATTCTAGTGCATACACTGATGATGCTAATGCATTGGTTTGCTTGTTTCTACTTCATGGTGAGCGAATCAAAAGGCATCTCTGAAGGCAAGTACTCATACAGGCTATACTGTATAATAAGGTTCAGGTAACCGCAAATAGTAAGGCCGTAAAAGTAACAATCATGTGTCTAAAGTTAAAAACAATTCAAGCCTAATCATTGTAACCTACAAAACTTTCATTTTATATTACTTAGTTAGCTACAGTTGGTTGACTCCACAGGTATTTCGAAACTGAAAAGGTCTTATTCTTACTATCAGTTTGCGCAGATACTTGAATAGTAATGCTAGACCAGGTTGCCACATTTAACAATAAAAGATGTTGCTTGAAATGAATGGAAATACATTGAATTTTTATTGTTTTTGGTATGATTTTTGAATTTCTTTATGTGGATGCATTGGTGAAATTTTTGCAATTATTTAAATAAAACCTATAAAATAAACAAAAAACCCAGCTTCACAGGTTTTATGTAATTTACATTGAAGAAAGCAGTTATCATTTTATCAAGTATGCGAAACAAGACCCGTAAGATTAATAATGACAGCAATTTTGAAAACACAACATAAAAGTGGAGAAATAACGTGTGGTAGTCCATTGTGTATTACTTAACATGTTAAATAACCTGCTACGCGTAACTTAACTTTCATATAAAAGCTTAGCTTATCAACAATTCCCTTAGTTATGAAGTGACATTAGATTCTATACGTCAACCATGTGTAACGACTACCGGTACCCTTTTTGATAGAAATCGCGAGCAATTGCTTTTTTTTGGTTAACGTTGTGATACAACTTTAGTTCAGATTTCTGGAAACTAATTTGAAGCAAAAATTGTAGATGGAACTCGTGGTTGGGCATATCCTTTCACCGCAAATGTGTCAGAGTGGAGTACACTGCAAAGGAAATATCTTCACTCTCTCTATTGGTCGTGCCTCACACTCACAACCATTGGAGAAAAGCAGTCACCAACTACTGATATCGAGTAAGCTGCGTTATTGCTTGACAAAAGGGTTTGTTGCGTCATATAGATGTTGCTTTACGAACAATAAGATGTCTTTTTGTGAACATATTTGTGTAGTTTAACGCAGTTGTGTGAAAAATACCATTTTCTTAATCTTTATTTTGTCTCCAACGTATTTTTTAGCTCAAATTTTTCCGCATAATGGAACCAGATTCTGGATTAAATTAACTTGATTCAGACCGATACTCTGATTAGGCAAGTTAAAGCTGTTCTTGGCAGAGCCACCCAAAACTATCAGTTTCATATTAATTTAAAACCAGTGCTTTATTTTACAGATATTTATGCACGATGGCGGCCTACTTTTTGGGGATTTTTGTTTTTGCTACGGTTGTTGGTGAGTAGTTGACTAGTTGTATGCCTAGGTCTACTGTTTTCTGTCATCGAGCAAATTGCTTGAAAGGTCAAACGACTTTTGTTTGTAGTCCATTGGAAATGAAATAAGAAACAAACTGAGCATCTATGATTAGGCATACGAACGCTGCATCCAAAAATTGTTATGTTCTTTTTATAAAATCTATACCAACAAAACATCTCAGCGGTTGCCAAATGTTGCTAAACACAACAAAAGTATCGATTTGCTGAGTAGACCTATCAAAAAATGAAAGGCTATATTGATCTATGTCTGACAAAAATGGTTACATTGTTCGTCTGGAAGCTTGTTTTAAGTTCAGACTTGTAGTAAAATGTATCCGATATGATGCGAGCTTTATTAGTCAGTGATCTCAGTAAGATCCGTTGTACAGCCGGGTGGTAAGAGCCCTAGTACGGCACTCGAAAGGGTACCGGTTTGACATCGCTTAAGAGCATGCGGCTGTGTCTTTGGCAGGACACTTAGACATGCCTGAAGGTGGACACAAAGACTGGCTTCCTTGACTTCCCCTCCACTTATTCTAACACTTCAACCACCGGGTAAAAGCCTGGATAGTGGATATAACAAACAAACAAAAAAATCAATAAGATGTGGGCTGAAGCCAGTGCCGGTCTTAGCGTATTTCGGTCCCTGTGCGGAATATGCTTTTGCGGGCCCCAATGAGAATGATCCAATTCAGTAGTGTAGCTAGGTGTTTTGAAAGGAGAGGGGGTGGTTTGACGGTCGGCAGACGAAGCCTGACGGCGTGATCGCTGAAGACGACACCCAGCGGTAGGGAGGGTCTGGGGGACCTCCCCCAGAAAATTTTGAAAAACTGCTTTGAATTTGAGACATTCTGAGAGCATGTTCAACAAAATTTGGGCATGAATGTTACTGTAAAATGGTGTTGTCCGGTGGCATAGCAAAAGGATAAGATCATGCTTTCTTTGGCAATTTTCGGAAATAAAGCTATGTTTCTATGTTGAGTCTGGATGCAACCTATTTCGTCTCCTGAAAAATTCGTACCCCAATTTCGTACCCTGAAATCGGAGTAACAAAATCAAATTTCGACCTATTTCGTCGCCTAAAAAGATCGAGAGAATTTTTGAAATGTTTGCTGCAACTCCGATCAGCGACTTCGGCTCTGTTGTTTTTTTCTCGATCTTTTCAGGGTACGAAATGTTCATGGGACGAAATAGGTTGCACCCGTGGAGTCTCTATGTTTTCTTGTTGCTAATTCCTTTGTTGAATTTACTTGTTGAATTTTTCCATTGGAAATGACAAAATTACTGCATTTTCTGAGTAAATTGCGGGCCCCCTAATTTGCGGGCCCTGTGCGATCGCACGGATTGCACACCCCAAAGACCGGCACTGCTGAAGCTAACATAGTTGAAATGAGCTATAAATACCTTATCTAGCTTACTTTCATTTGCAATATTGCTATTGAAATACATTTTTGTAAACTAATTGCCCTGAAAATATTTAGATACATTGTTTTGATAACAAGGAATTTTTTTAGCTTTCTCAAACTCAGTTAGAGATTTCTTAGTTTTGTGGCTCTTTACAACGGGGCAACTTGTGACACAAATAACATTGCAAGCACTTGTAGACTACATATTTGCATGTGGAATGTGTTAGGATATTTGCAGTCATTTCTAATAAGTATGAAGCTGATTAATGTCTTTTAACTGTTTTAAGTAAGAAAAGGTTACGGCATTTTTACTGTGACCAAATTTCTTCAACCTATCCTCAAATCCACTAGAGATTTAAAACACGCTCCGGTTTTAATGCCACCCGTTAGTCTGGTGAATTTTGATTTGAGCGAGGAAAATAATTTTTGTCAAAATTTACGTTTTACCACATTTTTCTGTTTTCACTTGGTGTTTTGCTTACGTAATTTATATTTCTGGAGTCTTTTCCTACGTAAAAATAGCTACGCTGCTGAATAGATAAAGTCCACCCCAATAGCTCAGTTGGTTAGCGCATGACTTTGTGAACGAAGAAGCTGCCAGATTAAGCAAGGCTGGTTCGACTCTCGAGGTGTGCTCTCGAACAACGTATTTCAGGACTACTCTCCATTCAGCGGCATCTAGTGAATGGAATAATTCCCCGGCAACTACACTTCAACAATCGAAAAACTTCACTCTGCCGATCTCGGTAACCGGCCCTGCGTCAAATACTAACCTCTAAATATGCGAAACTACCAGGAATAATCTATCAAGGCTTTGTCAGTCCGAGGATAAAGATTCAAAACCATCTGTAGCTTATATACAATATTTGTCTGACAGGTCAAGTTGGAAACGTAATTGCCACTCAAAACGAAAACAAACAAGCCTACCAAAGAATGACAGTAAGTTGTGAACGTGATAGCTAGATTGTACTTGTAGGCTACTAGATTTCAAAACGTTCAGTAGAGCACAAGTTTTTAGTTTGGTACGGTATTATAATTGAAGGTTTGTATAGCTTGATAATAGACCTAATCAGTAAAAAACACTATGAAAAAATCCTTTGCAAAACCCTTTCGCTCTATCAAAATAAACCATAAAAGTTCTGCATTCCTAATGTTGAAACTTATTGACCAACTATCATAACATATCATTTTATTTTTCGTCATTAACGTGTCGGGAACGAAAAATGTAATACTAAGTTTATAATCGATATATCATTATCGATACGTCAATAAACGGGAGCCTATATCGATTATTATTGTAGCCAATAGGCCTACTATCTTTTCGTAGTTAATAGGCTATTCTCTTTTTTTGTGGTATTATTAAGTTAGTATCTGGACAAATATTTTCTTGGAAACTTTTACCTCAGTGGGATATTTACCTACAGTCAACAAAAATAGTCTTTGGTTCACCGCGCAGCGTCAGTGCAACCATCACACGCATTGCTCCAGTAAACTACAAACTGCTAAAGCAAAAGATGGATTTCGCAGCATAAAGGTAAGCTAACTTCTATTATAATCTTTCATTTGCAGGATCACGCCAAGAAATTTATGACGGCAAAGAACATTCCCAAGTCAATGCAGCAGAGAGTGCTGCGTTGGTACCGGTTCTCTCGTTCACGCGGCACGCTCACTGGTGATAATGACGTCAACAGTCTGCAAATGGTACCGGATTCTCTGAAAACTGAATTGGCAATTTATGTGAATCTGAGCACTTTGCGAAAGGTGGGTATTTTTCTACAAAAAGTTACTAAAAAGTAAAAATAACTTTTTGTGTTAAACTTTTTAATGTTCGGTTAAAGCAGTGTTTCTCAACCTTTTTTGGCCCAACGGCCCCTTTATAAACTGGTGATATTTTACCGCCTCCCAACAAAAACAATTTAATTACGCATGAAAACAGTATAGGCCTACTGTTGGTAGTAGTGGTTACGTCATAATGGAACTCACCAGATTTTGTGACATACCGGTACTGAAAAATTAATGAATTTAAATAGATAGCGTTTGTAAACAAAACAGTTGGTCAATGGTCAATCAAATACGACGATGGTGTAAGAGAAATTGTTTGGCTATCATCAAAGTCCCTAGGCTATCATGCGAGCATGTAGAGTAAATTAACCAGACAATGATGTGACAAAATTGTTACGCTGGTCGGTAGATGGGTTAAACCAGAATGCCCTTAATAATCAAAACGCCCCCCCCCCTTAAGCCGAGATAATCATACCGCCCCCTGCAAAATCCAAAAGCCCTCTGTGTGGCGGTACCGCCCCGTTGAGAACCACTGGGTTAAAGAAAAGCTGTTGATGTTGGGTGGCAGAATACTTCGAAACAAAAACGAAAGGTGAACTCCTACTGAAGCCTACAACTACAGAAAGCGGCATAACGTTCAAAGTGCGTTTATCTTACTTTCATTTTTTTAAAACTTGCAAGTCCGCTAACTGCTATTGGAGCTTACGGACGTTAAAGACAAAATAAAATGTAATTTTGTATTTTTAGGTAGATTTTGGGCTAAATAGTTAATTAGTGAAAGGGTTTTATTATGTTTTGCTGAAAATTTTTTTTTTCAATACCTCTAGATGAAATGTTTAAAAACATGGAGCAAAGATGCTCAATTGCAAATTTTACTTTGGTGGTGTTTTTGGTGTTCTCAAATGTTTGAGAATTTTGGTTTTAGCGCGCCACAAAGCGAATTTGTTCAAATTTCTAGATGAATCCAATACAAAAACAAAACGTTGTTTTAATTGTATTATTTTTGTATTCTTGAAATTTGTTATTTTAGAAAACGTTTGTAAGAACATGGCTTTCAGCTGCTAAACTACAATGCTTTTTTTAGGTATCAATTTTCCAACTTGTACAGCCAGAGTTTCTCCACCATTTGGTGCTCAAGATGAAGTCTTGCATTTATACTCCCAATGACTTAGTTTGCAGATATGGAGAAGTCGGTAGAGAAATGTTTATCGTAAACCATGGATTTCTCGAAGTTATTAGGTGCATGAAACTATCATTAAACGTTTAGATTGGTGTGAGATTAAAGTACCGTAAATGGGCCTGTAGGTAAATGCCATGGTTAGTTTGCGTCAAAATAAAGTACAAAAATTGAAAAATACCAGACAAACAAGTTTGGCTGATAGCTCAATCGGATAAGGCTTTGTGAACGAAGAAATGGTCCAACTCTCCGGCGTGCAACCTACTATACTACAACTCTCCGGTTTGTATTTCGAAGACAGCTCAGTCTGCGGTATTTAGTGCATGAAACAAGCTATAGGAAAAAAACTACAATATTTTGTAGAAAGGAGAGTTCTTCCTGGCTATCAGCACAAGGCAAACTTCGTCTTGTCGATTCCTGTAACCGGGCCTGCGTCTCTGGTTCGAAGACTTTACAATACACAGCATTGGCTAACCTGAGACCAATCTAGATAGCCTACACAGCCTTGGCTATAAATGTATAAAAAAAACATCTTTTTATGCAGTGAATGTGGAAGAACTGTCGCTCGCTTAAAAACAGGAGACTTTTTCGGAGAAATTGCTGTGTTAAACTTAAACGAAGGTGTTAACATACGAGTGGCTAGTGTGCGCAGTGTTGGATATTCAGAAGTGTTCATTTTATCTGCTGATGATATGCTGCAAGCTATGGAGTACTACCCAGGTAAGAGCTAATCAACATTTCCTTTTGGTTATTTTTGAATAATTTCGTGCTCAAGTTTTTGTGATGAGAAACGTTCTAAAACTATTTAAAGTTATTTATGTAAGCCTAGTGGCTTACTGTAGTTCAGGCTACAGCCGAATTATATCTGTAAAATAGGTGGAATGAACAAGCAAATAGGCTAGGTCTTTTCTAATCTAGTTTATGAAATGCTAATTAAAAAATTTAACAAGGCTTCAAAAACAACAATTGTGTTGAAAAATAAACTAAAGTGTACAAAAAAATGGAGTTGGTCGAAATATGCTTTTATTCTTTAAAATAAAAGGAAGTTTTAGTTTTATGGCAAGTTAGTTTTTAAGTTGAGTTAATCCTTAGGCTATAACTTGCAGGCTACTTCCATTAGGCAAAATACTGCAAAGTTAATCTTTTTTCAAGTTTTGAATTGAGAGGCAAAAATATTTCAAAAAAGTTTCAGGCTCCGGTGGGACATTTTGTTCAAGGACCTGTGGGGCAGTATAAACGTATGCTATATATATAGCCTACAGTCTACACCCTACATACGGTACACAACATAATACAATATGATGACTTTGACAAATCCTTTCTTTCAAAAAAGTCATGAAACATTTAACCAACTTATTCATTGTGTATTCTATTTTGTTTTCAATAGTGTTTGTTTTGTAAGTTTGAGAGTTTTGTTGAGTTAATCCAATTAAACTATTTATTTTAACGTTTCTTTGGTGTAACTGTAAAGCAGGGGTCGGCAAACTGCGGCCCGCGGGCCAAATGCGGCCCACGGACAAACTTTTTTGCGACCCTCGAACGATCTTACTTTTAGTGCATAAACTAAAGTTTCATCATTATCTACGCATGAATTTATTTTATATCATAACAAAAAGCCCTTTAACATGTGTCCCGAATTTACTCGGTAACTCCCATGTACGCTACAAAATGTCTCAAAATTATGGTCTGACGTTACTCAAAATTATGTACCCCACTGTCGAGGAATGGCGCAAGCGAAAGCACTTATTGATTATGTGTAATTATGACGTAACAGAAACGAAACTGATTTATGCAGTAATTTTCCACGATTCAGTTCCAATTGCCAACTTTTATAAAGAATATGTCCATAAATCCACCTGTGTAAATGTAAATCTCATCTGTATGACAATTGACTATGCAAAACGTGTAATGTGCAATATTGTGCATGTTTGGAAGCACATATTGCTGTGAGCAGCTTTTTTCAACAAAGAATAAACTTCGCACTCGCCTGTCAGATCGTGATTTCAATGACGTATTGCAAATATCATCAACAAAGTTGCCAGTTGATTTAAACACCTTGGCCATGACACAGAAACAACATCATCCTTCACATTGATAAATGATAAGTATATAAAAACAATGCATTGCGTTTTAATACGTGTTTGATAATAAATATGAAACGGCAACAAACACGTCTCATTGTGCATTGTGCAATCGACACAGGAATAGGAGTTGCAGGTGCGCCATGATTTTAAGGATAATGTGCCGATTGTTTATAGGTTGTTGAAATTTATGCGGCCAACACGTTACCGGAAGTATGTAGATTTGGCCCAGTAGTACAGAAAGTTTGCCGACCGCTGCAGTGTAAAGTGTCGCAACAATGCCTTGTAATACACAAATGCATGCATGCAAGCAATGCAAATCTCTGTGTTTTTCTTTACAACTAATTTCTTGTTTCACTAAATGCATTTTTAAAGTGTCCCACTGCTTTCTTAGGTTAGAAACCAGTGAGACATTTTAGTGTGGCAATTTGAACTTGAAAACAGGGTATGGGATGAAAGACGTTTTTTCCATCTTCCATCCTGAGATTTTCTTCCATTTTATCTCCATTCCATCTTAGAAATCTTCCATTCCATCTCAGAAATCTCTTCCATTCCATCTTCACATTTTGTGATCTCCGCGTTGAATATGCCACAAATAAACATAAAAACCATAGCTTTCTGATTGGTCAATTCTGCCTAACGACTGTAGGTTTGACAAATACGCGCCAGGCAACAGTCCCGTTGGTTTAATACAAACCGAAAATCGAATTATTTCAGCAAGCAACGTAATATTTTGCATGTCTTGATAAAGCATTAGAAAGTTAGGCCTAATGATGGAATTGGGATGGAATGATGGAAGATTGTCTTCCATCCCTTCACCAAGATCTTCCATTCCTTTCCATTTCCATCCCAAAATCTGTCTTCCATTCCATCCCATCCCATTCCCTGCTTGAAAATAAACAATATTAGAATTTTTGTTGAAATGTTTTGAAGGTGTGAGCAATAGTTGAAACTTCATGAAAAATGTGGTTTGGTAGGCCTACACATTGTTTGTAATGTTTTGAGTTATTAAAGAAAAAACTATTTTGGTCCCACTGGTCCCTAATCTCCTCTACATATAGCACAAGGCCCCTAAAGGTGTAGGCTACAGAAACCAGAGTTTTGAAGCATTTAGAAGCCGGAGTCTTTCTTTTCGGCCGGAGTTGGAGTGCGACCGGAACCTGAAACTTTTGGCGAAAACACGATTCCAAGTCTGATTTTGTTGCCTGTTTATACTTTAACATGCAAATATTTACGTTGTAGGCTTACTTGGCGCAGTTGTTATTTTTGTGTAGCTTATTTCTATGATTTTATTTTCCAAGCAGTATTTTTTTCAGTTAAAAAATTATGCTTTTCTTTTCAACGCAGGGAATAGAGAAGATATAGCCTAAGTATTAGCCTATAAGTGGTAGGCCTAGGCCATAAAATACTTTGAACACAGGCTACTGACTCCAAACTCCAATTTGGAGCAGACTTCGAAGTCGGAGTGGAGCAGGAGTCCAGAAAGCCTGACATCGTACACTTCTGATGCCCACGCACATTGAATGTCATACTGCCTTTTGCTTCCGTTGTGAACGTACAGTGAAAGGGAATTGGTTGAATTTCAAAACAAAACCAAGCGTAAAAAAAGGAAATCTGCTGCAAAATAAAATCTTTATCAAGTAGCCCAATTTTACAAACAAAACTATTTTCTAATAGTTTTCTATTAATTTTTCACACTTTGTAAATATCACAGATGCAAAACAACTTCTACACTTGTATGGACGCAAAAGATTTCAAGAGACGGAAAAGCGTTCACGATGGAATACAATGGAAAACAACACGAAAACGTGCGTTGCTATGTTTAGGCTGTGGTAAAAACACAAGTTAGTTAGAATAGAAGCATCGTATGACGGATGAATTAACAGTTTCAACATAGGCTAATACTTTTTTGAAATGTCAAGTTCTGTAGTTTATCTCGTTTAGTTGTTAGACTGTTTGTAAAAGTAAGTAGCCTAGTAGCCTTCGCTAGTTTATCGATTAAACATCATAAAAATAGAAGTTATGGGCTAGTGTTTTGTGATGTCTAGGATTTACGAGAAAGTGCAAGAAACACAAAAACTTCACCGAAAAAAGGATGGCAAGCTACTGCACGCAACGGAGATGCTTGTAAGTTCGACAGCCACAGCAATAGAAAGTGAAGTCATGGGAACTGTTTTTCCGATTCCAAAACAGGCGGAAAAACCAAAAGGTATGGAAAACTTTCACAACTAGCTAGCCTAACTTAGATCCTGAACCTGAAGGGAGTAGCATACTATAGACTACATCTAAGTCGTATACTTTGGCCGTGTAATCGCCTTTGAAGCAGAATGGAAAACAAGGATTTTTAGAAGTAGCCTACGGGATTCGAAACTACTTTCTCGGAGTAGGGTGCGTTAAATAATAGTGTTGCCAGTTTTTTGTTTTACTCTAAATGCTATTCTTGATTTTCTCAAACTTTAAATAATGCTTGTTTGATAAATCAATTTCAATATTTGTAAATACAAAATTCATCATAAAGTTAAACTTTAATTTATTAACTCATCATTACAGCAATGTTGAAAATTTTAAGATGTTCAAAACAGGCTACATCTTGAAAAACTATAAATTTATCAAATAAACTACTGTTGTGCAACATCATCAGCTTATCTAAAGATAGCATTACTGGTAGAGTCAAGTAATGAATGTAATGTTTATTACATTTGTAATTTATTTTTGAGTTGTCTTTTCTATGGGGATAATTGGTTTAAATTTATCAATTATTAGTCATGTTTTAAGTTATTAATTTTCCTAGTAGGCTATTCCTTTCACCTCATTAATAAGTTGACAAAAGATCACTTTAGAAATTAAAATAATTCGTGCAGTTGTTGCAAATTTTAGTCGAGGCTTGACTAGAAATCATTGGCTGATTTTTGAGCAGCTTGATTAAACATAGCTTTTTGTCTGCAAAATGTGCACAGAATCTGGCAACACTTTTGCCTAACACTTTTGGTAACGCCTAGAACATCACACAACTAAGGCGAAAGAGCCACGCAGCTTGAGTCCTGTCTTTGTCATGAGTTACCAAGGGGGGTGGGGGGGGGGGACTTGTATACCTGGGACTGGTATACAAGCCCCCCCCACCCCCTTGGTAACTCATGACAAAGACAGGACTCAATGGACATGGTTCTTTCGCCTTAGTTGTGTGATGTTCTAGTCGTTACCAACACTTTTGCCCTACTCGGAGAACCAAGTTGGCGTCAGTTGCGCTTCCAGATACGTTCTTGATTTCCCTGATAGAAACTCTCACGGAATAGGTTATACTCGGCGGTCCGGATGGGTGAAGATCTCGCAACGTTTGACACCATTGAAACTAAAGCAAACTTGGCAATAAAAGTCTAGATTGGAAGAAAAGTAATTGTCATATTGACGGCAAGCACAGAAGAAGTTTTAACAGTCCTCAGCAAATTTATTGTCACACAAACGTTATTGTTGCAGATAATTACATCACTAATGAGACACAGAACTTTGGCCAGAAATTGCGTAACAGCCTATAAATTTGTAGTCAATAATTTAGAAACGTTTTTGTCAGTTTCAAAGGTCGATGTTCCGGTCGATGCCCCAACACGCTTATAACAAAATGTATTTAATATACGGACTACCAGCGCACTTTTCTCTAAATCTGTTGCCGGTTTCGGACCGAAAATATCCAAATCGAGTCAGGACTGAAGATAATTCATCCTGCTCGATTAAATGCTTCGTCAGACTGTTTTTTAGCCTTCTACAATTTCTATGTAAAAGGCTATAATTACAATCATAAAGAGTGGTCCGTTTACTTAAGCCTATGATGTTTTGGCAGATAAACAAAAACACAAGCAAGAAACCAACATTCAAGTTGAGACCGAAAAGCACCCTGACAATATCATGTTACTGGTATGTATTTTCTATAGCTTTCGATGAGACCACTGTAGCTTGGTCTATTCGTGTGCGCTTGAGCACCGCATACAAGGACTTCTCTTTATTCAGCGGCACCTAGTGGATGGAATAATTCCCCAGTTTCAACTATAGAAAACTTTATCTTGTCCAAGTCGATGACCGGGCCTGTGTCAGTGGTTAAAAGCCTCTACAAGATACAAAACTGCCAGGATTAAGTTCTCAAAGAAGCTTTCCCAGTCCGAAAGCAAAAAACCAAATCAAGCAACGCAGCAGTTATGCGTTTTCACATCAAATGCTTACAATGATCATAATGCATATTTTTTTGTCAGCAAATTATGCTTTTGCGAGTTAGCCTACTTATTGGCCTGCGAGTTAGCCTACTACTACTACATTTTATGTTATTTTTGCTTAATGTACCCAACCCAACCAAATCACGTTCGACTCCCTTCATGCTTTCTGGGGTTAAATTAGTTTTTAATTTCTTTCACAGAACCAGCTTGTGAAAGAATTATCTGAAATTATCAACCTGCACGGCCATCGGGCGTCATCTAGCGGAGAACAAATTGCTAAACAAGAAATAATTATCAAAGAACAACAAAAAGAACTTGAAAGATTAAACGCAGATGTGAAGTTGCTAATGGTAGGTAGCCTTACCTTCTCCCAAAGATTTTTATAACATCTCTTTCTCCGTTGAAACCTTTCTCCACGCGAATCTTTCGTTTATATTGTTTAAGTGTGAAATTTTTTATGTTGTTTATAATTAGCATTTGAACAGAGACTGTTCTGGTGTTAAGAAAGATACCCAGCTTTTATTTCCGACGTTTCGTCACGACTAACTTTATCAAGGGTGCTGAAACCTGTTCAGCAGCAAATGGCACGACACAAAAGCTTTGTCAAGAGTTGGCCATTGTCCTTGACAACAAAGGTTAATCTGTAACGTGAGTGAAAAAAAGAAGTTTTGCTAGCGCTCTGATCAAATAGTAGGCTACGTGATGGCAAGCCGTCGTACAAAAGGCCGGTTAAATGTTGTAGGAAAAGTAGTAAAAAAAAAGGAAATGGGACACGTAGGTATAGACCAGGCATGGAGGAACCACGTGGGCCTGGGCCCACCTACTTTATTTTCTGGGTGGGCCTGGCCCACCCACTTTTGAAAGCCAAATTTCTTTGAAAAGGTAGCGAAAATGGCAAATCAGAGAGGGAGTTCCATAACAGGTCTTCACTCAATTGATACACACTAGTTTGATTATATTTGATACTAGCTCAATTGATAAAATCTACACACTAGCTCAATGATGAAATCCAATCTTCAAACTTTTTTGTTGAGCCCACTATTGATAGGCAGCACGTGTGGTTGTGGCTGGTGGAGCAATCTATCAATCAGTATAATTATTCTGTATAGTCCCCTATGGTTAAAACAATGATATTATTACATATGCACGTAGGCTACTGTATAATGCTGCAGATTATTACTCTCAGGTGGTATTATAACTGTGTGTGTATTGTTGCCGTTTTATTTGTGTGTACATCGCCATATTTTGTAAAACGCCATAGAGCAACTTAACAATTTTGTAAATTCTTTGGACGAAAATCGGGCTCAAAAAATAAAAGATTTTCGCTTTTTGGCATGAAAGGCAATCATGAAAACACAATGTACACACGATTTCAAGTATTAGGAATGCAACAATGTTATGGGGGGCTTTTCCCCCCAGAAGTTGGATTGACTTTGACCGCTGCGCCCAACTACTTTTAAAATGGTTCCTCCATGTCTGTGTAGAACAGTCTTTAAAAGCAATTTCTAATGTGGCTAGCCTGGCATACATTTCTTTGTATTGATTCAGAAAGTTTAAATAACATCTCACACACGGAAGCGTGCTAATGTTGCCCCAAAGTGAAAACCGTTTGCAGTGTGTGCCTTTATAATGGAGAAGGGTTAAAGAAACTGAGAAAAACTCTGCTAGTGTGTCTGTAAATTTTAAAACATCTTTAATATAACCATTGTTTTTCAAAATGTCTTGATTACTTCTTTTAATGCACACTTATAGGCTACTGTTAATATAACATACTGTTCCAGTATGCCATGTATTTTGCGAAAAACTTGGCCAGTAGGCTATAATACACATTCTGAAGACCTAAAGCTACCGCCGGTACTAACTTATATGAAAAAAACTAGTTTTATTTAACTGAAGAAGTTAACAATTTGAGACTTTCCCTGTCATTTACAGAATAAACTGGAACAAGGGAACGACTGGTGAAAAGAGCACAAGTTGGAGCAATGGAGTCCATTCAAATAAAAGCTATAGAAAAGATGATTGGCAAGACCATCTGAGATGATAAAAAGCTGGGTTTCACATCCGACGTGAAACCGAAAACATTTTTTCCCAACACGTATAATGCAATGGATCTTTCTGTCTGCATCACTGGCCTAGTTTGACTAGCCAGTGCACAAAAACGGTGCAGCTTTTCTTATTAAAACATGCCTTGCGCGTTAGCAAAACAGCTTGCACATGTGATAAACATATGCAAATGTAATTGAGACAATTTTGCATTGTTGTTCAAAAACCATTTATTAGCACTATAGCAGACCCAGGCAGTGTCAAATGGCACGTACGCTTTACACCCTAGACTGCAATTTGGAAACGGCTTTCTCCAAGCCTGTTTGAGTTAAAAGTAAAACTTTCCTCTTCTTCATGGCGTCGTCATTGTCAACATTGTAAGTAAAGGTGGCGAGAGATTCTTCGGCAAAAAATTCTTCCTCCGCGTTGACAAATAGTTCTTTCGGTGTTTTCTGTGTACAGATATAATTTTTCTAAATACAAGCACCAACGTTGAATATATGTCGTTTTTATGTAAAGAAGCAACAGTAAAGTGTACATGCATGGGTCAAGTCAATGGATGTAAAAGGAGAAAGGCATGTATGATTATAGGCTAAGCTAAAGTTATGAAGCACTGAAATCAGCGAGAAGAGCTTCAACGCATAGGCCTACAAGCGTTTTGAAATTTCATGCTGTCCCTTCTTCAGAGAAAGACTAGACTGGAATGCATCAGCATTTATATTTCATAACTACTAAGAGTGGCCAGACGATTGCACTACGGTATAGTGATGCAATTTATGAGGAAAGGCAACTTTGTTGAACCATAAACAGATAAAACCTAGCAACAAAACGGTAACATAGTCTATAGAAGTAAACTAAAAATTGCAAAACGTTTTCGGCTATGCGTCATGTTAGCCATTGTCAAGCATATGAACAACTGATATACAATTCAGCATCACAATGAAAAACAATACAAACCTATCTATAAGAGATCTAGAAAAATAAAGAAATGACAAGACGCGAATGTTATGACCTGCTTGAGACCGAAACAGGAAAATCAGTTTAAGATTTGGCAAGTTGCAACTTGCAAATATTACATAAATAATACATAAACAATAAACATAAAATAAACGCAAAAGAATGAACTAAACATGGCGAGAAAGATGAAACGACGAGGTGAAAACATGACGCTTCCAAAGACGTTGAGCAGATACGAGGCACCTCCAGCAAACAACTGCCTATTGAGCCGAGGATTGCAAGATTTGATAACCATAGACTGGTGGATTTATGTGTCAAAATAGGTAGAACATTTCCTTATAATTTTAAAATACTCCTAGATATTTATAGTCTCGGGAGAGAGTTTGCTTTTTTGTACCAAAGACAGGCAAGGAACATAATACAACAGGGTTGAGATTTATAACAATATATTTTACAATATATATTGTTATAATGCTCAACCCTGTTGTAATATTACTCCTTGCCTGTCTTAAACATTTAGTAATAGTAAAATAACCAAGCAAGACACTGCTAAAATGGTTATACAGTATTTCAAATACTGAGCGTTATGATGACCGGAAAAAGTTTTGACAAAATAACCAAATCAAACGCAAGTCTTACTCACCGACGCCTTGCCTTTGAAATTGTCAAAATCTTCATAAACTTTACAGATCATCAAGTAATGTGTGAAATCAAACCGAGATTTATGCTGACGACCTCTGGCGCGCTTTAACTCGTTGAGAAGGTTGTCAAACATCGGGACAGCGGCCTAAAGTACAAGATTGTGTTTGGGGAAAAAATGTGCTTAATCAAATATAACACGAGATATTTAGCAGCTGAATGTACACTTGTACAGATTACTTCACAATAATTAATTCTTAACAGGGGATAAGCCAGGAAATCTCGTAAATCTCTATGTCTTGTGCAGTGTGCTCAGCTGAGCCCAACCAAAATGTTTCAAATTGACGTGAAATTCCGAGACGTAAAAGCGTTCAAAACAAATTTGCACACATTCTTTAATGTGAAGGAGCGTTCTTCCTGGCCATCAGCACAAGGCTGAGCAGTGAGCACTCATTAGTTGCACCTCCAATCGCTGCCGAGAATCATACATTCCTTAAAATCACCAGATAAAAATTTCCTTTTTCTTACCTGAGGTGGGACATTTACAAATCTCTCGTTGAATATAAAGCCGAGGCATGATGGAAGAGAACTGAAATCATCCCCCGTGCTTGACTTGACGACCTGTACAGAAACTTGCACATTAATGATTACACGGAATTCTGGAAATTAATCCGGCAACAGTGACGTCAGTTGTCGACCATTTAAACTGGTTTTGTGGCATCGCGGATAAGCAAAACCGAATGCTCTAGCTTTGTCTGGGGTCGAGCCACTAGCTGTATTACTTTGAGTTTCATGAGCTAGCCGCTTAAGTCAACGCAGGTGCCGAAGGGAAAAAAAACTCCAACTCGAGCACTGCCGTGCTTCAGTGCACGGCACAACCGCACTGCTTCAAGGAAGCCAAGAAGAGGACGAACAGACAGTCTACCCATGTTTGGCGATATCAAAAAAAAAAATCTGTTGCCAATGAAGCTCATTCAATACACAAGCGTTGCATAATTGCCATAATAAGTCAATAAACTAATTATTGCTTTGCATTTCCACTAAAGAGCGGCAGGTTGCATTTCCACGTCATTTGGCCATGAAGAGCCCCTTCTTGTAAATAATCTTGAAAGTTTTTAAACATACAAGGTCGGATAATAAACCTTAGACTTTGTATACATAAATCGTTTCAAGTTTGCTAAAGAATAAAACAAGCGTAAAACAATAACTTTTGTTAGAAGAGAGATTTGTGCTCACAAACCAAGCTGCTCACCTTGATGAATGCGTCTTTGTCGTTGATCGGAGCTCCAGCGGCATGTTCAGTGAAATAATTGATTAGCAAGGAAGTGAGGTCGTCCTTATCACGAGTGAGCGAGTAACACGTCACCAAGCCATAGACACAAGCATCATCGCTGTCACTGTCGTCTGGCGACTAATACAAATAATTTCTTTAGTGGAGAATCTAGGTTTATCATCATTATGTTCCTTTCTCGTATTGGGGGTTGGATACAATGTGCCATTGTTCTCGATCATGAGTTTTTCATACTGCACTTTCATTATTTAATTTTGCCCAATTAGAGATATTTGTTGTCCAAATCATTTTTGGTCTGCCTTTGTTTTTTTACCATTTATCAAGGGGACAATACACAAATAAATTATTTAAAAAAAGATGAACTTCGTACAATAAATCGTCGGTTTGATTTTTGAAACGGTTTAATCTCAGGGAAAATGACGTTTGTGTATCAATTTTGTCTTAAACTCTGATACTTTCTCGAAATGTATACGAAGAATATCTGGCGATGTGCCAAGTGCAAGAAGCACAGCTTGTGTTATCTGAGAGACCGAAAGTGTATTTTGACTATTTTAACAGTTTCTACATCAAAAAATTAATAACCCAAAATTTATAACCAAACCGGATGAAACCATCAATTGCAAACGAAAGTTGTTGAACAAAATATACAACAAATATTTATAAAACTTGATCCGACAAATTTGGTAGAAGAAAAATATAACAAACATTTCAAAAAAATATAAAAATAGGCTATACGAAAAAACAGCACGGTACGTAATAGCTCAACTATCAACTTTTTTTCGAATTGAACCATAATCAGGGTTCCCACACATTTTTTATAAACAAATTCCCTACTTTTTCAATACTAATTTAATACTAAATTTTAAAAATTCCCTACCTAATTTCGATCTAAATTGCGCATTAACAGTGCTAAATCAATGAAAATTTCTGTGCTGTATTATTTCTAAACACGATCATGCATAGCATAGGTTTAAAATTGTATATCCGAACTCTATTACATCCGAATCAGCATGAAAAAATAATAATGTCAGAAGATTCCTGTTTGAACAAAAAACTGTTTTGTTTTTTTCAAAAGATCCGGCGAACTGAAACCAGTCGGGTTAAACTGTCACATTTATACTGAAATTACAATTCAAAGCTTCATTAAATAGGACGTGGCAACCTGCCATAAGCCAAACCAAAACAATTAAAATTCAGACTACTAACAAAAATGAAATAAGTAAAAAGCTACTGAACACTGAATCACAAAAACATTTAAAGGCCTACTAAATGAAAATTTCAAACGGGAATTAAGCATTAAAATGCGTAAACTGAACATTCAAGAATACATTTCAAGAAAAATTACCGAAAAAAAAATGTTTTTAATGGCTCTGGCAAGGCCCAAAGTCCAACGTTTCATTTATTTTCATTTTCTTTCAAAATAACCAAAAAGTGCAAACACTGCTCGAGAATACGTCACAAAAGACAGCAATAACAAAAGCCACGTTACCACATCTGATGTTTTGAGCAAACTGTCTGATGTTTTGATGTTGAAATGTGATGTTTTGATGTACATAGATACATAGCCTACAGACAAATCGCCCGCAGTAACAATTATTGCGAGATCAGCTGATTGCTAGTGACGTGATCGCAGACTGTACTGTACATATCTAGTGACGCAGACTGTACAGTCGCACGCTTCGTTGCTCAAGCCCAATCTCATTTTGAAAGCTCTGACAAAAGCACGCAAAATTTTATTGAAAATCGATTTATGGTAGCATGTTAAACAGAAAGAACGTGGAAAATCGCCAAGTCAGGTTTTTCCTTTAGTATCCCTTTAAGAGCCAAAGTTATTATTTTTAACAGCGGATTCCCAAGTCCAGATAAATGGTTATGTAATATGTAGGCTACAGGTCTACGTGTAGCCTATGCAAAAACAAACTACCGAACACCTCTTTTTTAAAATCCCTGGAAAAATTTGCAGATCTATCTTTTGATTCTAAGTTGTGGCTTGAATTTTCTGGAAAAAAGTTTCACACTTTTTGACTTAGCCGAACGTTAGAGCGGAATATTCAGCATTATATGGCTTAGCAGTAACCGCACTCCTGCCGTTAATCTCCATGTAGGCTATGTGTGTGTCAGTGTTTGCAACGTTGATAAAATACCGTTCCAGCGTAAGTATATAACATTGAAACTGCCTTGAAACCAGCATTGACAAACATCAGGCCAAGGCTAGGCTTGCTTTGTAGCAGAGAACAGTCGCACCCATCAGTCCATCACACTGAACAAATTTGTTTACTTTTTGATTTTGTTTCCAGCAGGCTACAAGTAGTAGGCTTCGCCTACGGATAGCTTGTTGTTAGTTTTTGTTTAAATTAAGCCTTTCAATAAATCCTATCAAAAACGTTTATTTTGCATTGTTTATCCTTTTAACTGTAAAGGGTCGCGGAAAATTTTAGGAGATTAAAAGGGGTCCCGAGCAAAAAAGTTTGGGAAGCCCTGAACTAGCCTACACGTAGTTGGGTTAGTTCTCCCACCATCTGACCACATAGTCACTGAACATCGGCAGGCACTTCTGTAATTGTGATCAATTAAATCAGTAAAACCATGCTGGATGGATTGACCTTAGAACCCAAACACAAACTCAGAAAAACCGCTTGGTGCAGTAGTGATTTATTTTAACAGCTGATCCAGCTGACAAGGACGGTATTGTATCCGGTTTAATCCAGTCCATATCGCATGATTTTTTATCTACAAATTAGTCATCAAGGTTTTCCATACTTTTTCAATACCATGAGGAGGTTTCACGTAATTCCCGACCTTTTCCAGGTCTGGAAAACGGGTTTTCAAATTCCCTACTTTTTCCCTACTTTCCCGACTGCGTGGGAACCCTGCATAATATATTAAAGGATCAGGTTGGATGAAATGTGTTCAAATTGAGCTTTCAAGGATTTGCAACAACTTACTTCGCTTTGTTTCAATACTGTTCCGATAAAATTCTGCTTGATCAGTGCTTCAGCTAAAAGAGATATGTTGATTTTGCAATTTGAAGAAAAAAGTTGGACTAAAAGTTGTTTGATTCCGTCAAAGTCTTCATCAGATGGAGAAAATCCTGCAATACACTTCAAGTAAAGCGACAAAAGCAGCGTAAACCACCGAAGAAAATTATGTGTTATCGACTGTATGTCTACAATCTTGTCCACACTACAATCGTTCAGTGGATGTATTTGTAACTAAAACTCATGTGAGACTGTGGTGTGCACTGTGGAGTATAAATAGCAACTAACACGTTTAAATTTAATGCATCAATAATTTAGTGTCCAGCCGCAAATTGTTAATTTATATTCTCAGAACAAATGACACTGAAGTGATTTTGAAATCATATAACAGTAGCAAAGGAAAAATTAAGGTCTCAGAGTACAAAAGGAAGTCTGAGTCTCAAATTAACACCAAGGAATGCACACTGCTCTGGTGTGCAAACTGTCAGTTAATTAACAACATCTTGATATTAGTGTCTGACTTTTTCACGCCATCAAATGAAGATTGTAACACAGGTTTGAGTGGAGACGACGAGGTGTGAATCAAATAAAAATGAAGAAGTGGTTGCTGGCAACATGTTCGTATCTTTATATAAAGGCATTTCTGATTACAAGAGAAGCTTACTATGCAAGTTTCTCGGAATCTTCCTCCACAAGGCTTAAAATGTGCCATTTCCCAATAGAAGTGCCCTTGCAAAAAATTAGAGTGATTGGAGATCATTTGAAGGTCAATCAGATTTTCACTTTTTTACCACATTCTGCCTATGTTAAACCCTATCGCACACAGGCCGATATTGTGTGCAAGACTTACAGAGGGAGGAATGCCCCTATTATCTCAAAAACCACAGCAGAGAATGAGCTAGACTTATATATGATGCAGAATTAAACTTAGTGTGTATGTAAACAGCATTTATTAACTTAACACCCAACAAAGCAAAAGTCTTATTTCCATACTATACTATCGGCAACTACCAGTATTAACAACTGTTCACTCGAAACCGGCAGTAGTCTCATCAGTTATCACCAATCATTTTCATTGGTTAAATAAGTTTAAACATAATACAACTTTTTATTTATCACAAAAAGACATCCATTAATATCACGATAAATGAATTAAAATACAATGTTAAATCAGAGATGACATTCGGTCACTGTTTTCATCACAGTCTCGTTTCAGGCTTTGTTGAGATTGAGGGTTGCTTTGGTTGGCACGGAAACCTTTTTCTGTGGGTGCTTACTAATTGTAGTACCGTAGGTACTGTTCTGAGTCTCATCTTTGGTTAGACTTAGAGCTGAATTGTAAGACTGAATTAGTGCAATTCCTCGCTCGCCGTGTCATTAACCACTTTCAGGGAACTGACACCGGCTTTAAACTTATGATATGCTGGGTCTGATGCCCAGAGGTATGGGCATGGGGGAATTGGCAAGGAATGCTCCTGCTTCTTTGAATTACCATTTGTGCACAGCAGATCAAATAGCTTTAGTGATCATCAAACAGAGCAAGATGCTCAGAAAAATACTACAAGTGACAATGGAGGGCCTTCAGAGCGGGTCCACGTCTTTTAGGCGCAGACAGTTAGGCGCCGGTCAAATAGGCGTGCACACTGTGGCGTCTGGATATTTAGGTGCGGATGCGGAGCACTGTGGCGCCCGTTCATTTAGGTGCTATTTCTAGTAAAGTCTGCAGACTGTATCAGCTTGGCAGGTAGAGCAATGCTTTCACACAAAATGTTATATTGAACAGAAAAACATTTTTGTTAATGCGCGTGTGGTGTGGAGATGAGGTGCGAGACAACGCTCTACTGCTCTTGATATTAGCACATCTCCACAGGACATTTGCTATGCATCCTGAACACAGGTTGCAGCCAGATGGAACCTTACTTAATCTGTTATCTTTTGCTTCTACTGGGGATGGATAGGTCGTGTGGCAAGTACGTATGAGACAACGCTCTACTATATGAATACACTTCTATACTTTGCTCGTTATTAAACCTAGTCGGGGTTTTGACGGAAAACTGAGTTACTCTTCACTCAAACCTACCACCCGCTTGAATATAGGCTACGGTATATTTTTTACTGATGTTTAGTGTAGTTATTATTTGACTCACTAAAAGTGAACTCAGTCATGTTCTTAAACTTGAATAACTTATTGATAAAGTTTTCACCAACGCAAACCTGGACTAACAACAAATAAATACCGAACACGCGCATTAAAATACAATATATTTTTCTGTTCAATATAACATTTTGTGTGAAAAGCATTGCTCTACCTGCCAAGCTGATACAATCTGCAGACTTTACTAGAAATAGCACCTAAATGCACGAGCGCCACAGTGCTCCACACCTAAATATCCAGACGCCACAGTGTGCGCGCCTATGTGACCGGCGCCTAACTGTCTGCACCTAAAAGACTTGCTCCCTTCAGAGCTGCTTTCTTGATATGACATATTGGGTAGTGGTGAAGGAGGTCGAGAACTTTCAAGTCGTTGTTGGGAGCTCTTGTAGGTTGTTGCTAATGGAGCCTCGTGCCAGTACCGTGCATAAACAAGAGCCACAAAGAGACAAAACTGGGATAAACCAGTGATCTCTTTAATGGTAAGTTTGAACTGGTCCCAGAACAAAATTATCTTTAGGGAGTAGATGGCCTTTGCCATCCATCTTGCACTGTGTATTACAAGTTTTGCCTTTGAATATCTTTGAATAGAAGAATATTGAAAAATAAGGTGTTTTATGCACCATGTGGTAAAAAAGTGAAAATCTGATTGACCTTCAAACGACCTCCAATCAGTCTACATTTTTGCACTTCTATGGGCAAATGGCACATTTTAAGCCTTGTGGAGGAAGATTCTGAGAAATTTGTACTTTTTTGAACCACTCTACTGGAGATGCTGTGAATCACGTTTTTCAAAGTTTTGAAACAACGTTTTTCATAACATCACTGACTAAAAATGTTGAAACCCCATATGCAAGTCACTTGGGGATTAAAAGACTTAGGGGTGTGATGTTTGATGTTTAGAAAATTAAAGTCAGTCGGGAACATTCTGTAAAGTGTGACAAATCAGGCAGTATCTCTAAATCCTTAGTTCTTCAGCAATCAGAATTGAAACTTTAAACGGTCATAATTTGACATTGTTTATTTAGGAATGTTATTTCCAAGTGAGTTAATCTTATCATTCACGCAACATTATTATACCGCTTTCATCAAAAGAATACCTTCAAAATCAACGTCTATTACTCTTCCATCAACTATCATTTCTTCTTCATCATTATCATCATCGCTGGAAGAAAGATCGTCTTCTTTTTTCAAACATTTGGCTTCATTCATTTTGAACTTAAAACATAAAACACATTGTGAAAAGTTAGATGTTGTGAATTGAATGGTGTGACAGACGATATGGAAGTAGTGGGATAGAAGGAGAAAGATGCTGCAGACAGAGTGACTGATATGGAGGAACTGCAATCTGCAGCTGCACTGGTGAGTGGTGACTCCACTTGAAGTGGGAATAAAGCTAGAAAATTGAGTGAAATGTTAGATATCACAACTAAAAAGCAGGGATTCATACTATAGGGATCGCCAACTCGGCTGGAAATCCGACAATCGGAGTGTAAAAGTGTTGCCAGATAGATTTTACATTTAAAAAAATATATATTATTTTGGCATTTTTAAAGTAGTAGTTGCCCAAAACTTGCCCGTAAATAAATATTTTAAAACTTATCTAAAGCAATTTTATTGTTCAATTATCAAACTATCATATTTTTGGCAAATTTAACCTCTCTTGTACATAAAACATATTACTTGAAAATTAATTACCGGTTTCAACACTTAAAACGTGAAACTCTTTATTCCTGAGGTGTATTTTTAAGTTTTTCAATTTTTTTTTGTTTTTAACTGGTTAGTATAATTTTTTTTAAACCTGCAAGTTTTATTTAAGTTTTGCACATAAATTCAGCACATTCTTATTGCAAAGTAGCACAACTACAAACTACTTTAACTCAATCTTGTGCAACTTTAAACTTCAGGTTAGTTTTAAACGGACAAGCTTTGGGTGACCAATACTCTTTAAAAATGCCAAAATAACATTTTTTCTAAAAATATAAAAAATATCTGGCAACACTTTTACACTCCGATTGTCGGATTTCCAGCCGAGTTGGCGATCCCTATACTATGAATCCCTGCTAAAAAGTTTTTTAAAGTTGCTCATGAAAAATTGTTTGGAGAAAATGAGTCAAGTCAAAATGTTTTTGTTTTGTTTCTGGCTTTGTGTATGTTATTTTTATATATATAATGCTGGAACACAAAATAAATTCACAAATCACAAGACGTTAGTTTATTTCCAATGCAGGCCTACAACATGACTTTATTGTTGACAACTGTATTCACTTGAATTAGACAAAAGTCATTCATTAAAAACTATTGCATCAAAGTATTACAGGCCCCAATGAGCGGCACCATTGCAGACATAGGCACAAATAATACATAATTGTAAAAAATAAAAAAAACATTTGACTACCTTTTTCCTTCGGTTTTCTTAGGGTCTATGACAGTGAGACCAACGTTACTTCTACCAGCTTTCAAAACAACTTCTGTTTCTATGCTTTTGTTAACGGCCTGCGTCAAGTTCTATGAAAAAATAGGTTTTAACAGTGAGCATAGAAAATTATTTTGCAACATCAAAAATCTCAGAAATTTCATCCCAGGTATATATATACAAAAAAACGTTAAAGTGATAATAACACATCAATTCTCAAAGGTAGACTATACATACAATATAAAACAACTGGTCAACAAGATAAGGTCAATACAAAAATGATAGCTTAAGTTTACCACAAACCAAAACATGGCACAAACCTTCTTTAGTTTAGCTGCTGCAATGAGATTGGCTTTCTTTGGTTTGATGCTACGTCCTACAAAAGGTATGAAATAAAAAGTACCGCTAGTGTACAAAACAGCAAAAACAAAACTCTCAATCAGATGACTTTGACCATTTGACATGGTTCAAGTTCACTTAGGCAATGCTGTTCTTAAATATTTTTCAAGCAACAAAATGAATTGTGACAGTGGGTTTGAATACACCTGGTGGTTGTCAATCGGTATTGCTCTGTTGAGGCTGATTTTCAGTAAGAGGCAGTTGAGTTGTGAGTACCTTTTTGGTGAACGAAAATTTATCATAAGAAATTTTTCAACTACAGCAAAATTCAAAAAAATTCTTAAGAACTAAACTTGATTATTCATACTGTTACAGGTGAAAGCTGCAAAAAAGTACCGTACCGGTACTATTATAATTGATCAAGTTCTAAAAAAATACTTCTAGGAAATGTGAGATCAATGCAGTCGCAATGAGCCACGAACATTCACACTAAAATCTATTAAGTTTAGACGTCACAAACTCAGACTTTTATTTTGATGAAGAGAAGGCGAGAAAAATTATATCATGCCTAAATGAACAGATGCATATTGCATATAGCCTCTGAGGCTTTATTCACAATGTACGCTATCATAAGAATAGTTCCTGCGCTATATACAAAAGTACGGTACACAAATAAATTAGGATATTTGCATACCTCCTTTTTTCAAAGTGCTTCCTTTTTTATGAGATTGTGCACTTTTCTTTTTCGCACTTGCACTGGGAACTTTAACTTTTGTCTTCAATTTCCCCTGCGGCATTGACAAAATTTTAATTGAACTCAGATGAGAATAGTTGTAACTTGTAAGTAATAAATTATACGTCAATACTTTCTCTCTATGCCTTTACAGACAGAAAAAAAATTGAATTAAAGCATTTCTCACAAGCAAAAATAACGAAAAAGCCCAACTTTGACTATCTAGCAACTACAGTAGTCTACCACTGACAAAAGAAATAGGGTACCCACACCATGCAATGTGCACAGTTGTTGTAAAAAGCAGAAAGTAGTGAACCTATTAAAAATGCAACTATAGCCTCTAAGACAGAGTTACTACAGTACCGTATATATGTAGTTTGCACTCATTACCGGTACTGCACGTTCATTAACTTCAAAGACAGATTTCCCCAAAAATGTGAAATTTTCTTACAAATGGACGCCCTCATTAGCTAGCCCCATTAGTTTATGCCTACACTTCCGGCTCAAGATCAGGCAGTGCTGGTTTGTTTGTTATATCTTTACCCTGCATTGCAGGAAAGCGGACTTTAGCGCTATGCATCGGTGTACGCCTTCCGACGTACACCTGACCCACGCTGCAGCCGATGGCAATGTCTGTTTCCGGTTGTCTACTCTACTTATGACTTAAATTTGGTACTACCCATTACTCGAAATCGATTACTGAGGAGAGGCAATTATCGTAAAGTTTCCTGCCCAGAGAAACAACAGCAGCAAGTGCGGGTGGCTGGAGTCGAACATGCATGCTCTCGACTGCGAGCCCAACGCGCTAACCACTCGGCCACTGCTGCCAACTCTCGGAGTGTGCGCTCGAGCAACACCAAGTGAATGGAACAATTCCTCGGAACAACACTTCAACAATCGGAAAACTTCACTCTGCCAATCTCGGTAACCGGCCCTGCGTCCATGATTTATACCAAGGCTTTGTCAATTGTCGGTCGGCCCAAAGGACAAAGTTTCAAAGCCAACCATGCCAGCCTGCCTGGTCTGCATTATGAGAGTTGCCATGGAAAAGTTTTTTTTTTAAATTAATTCGTGAACAACATTTTGAACAGAAAAATGTGATTTTAACCAACCAACACAGAAAAGGATTTTTTGCCCAAAGTTAAGGTTGTTCCAGACGGTTGTTCGCCTGGTCAAACGTCATATAAAAACCGTTCAAGTCTACTGAATATTACGTCATGGAAATTCCTAAAACATGAGCCAAAATTGCGCCATCGTTCGTAAGACCTGTGTCAAACCTGTTGAAACCTGTTTAAACATGAAATATTGCGTCACACGAACTGCTGATGTGCCTTTGAGTTATCACAAATTTTTCTGATTCATTCTTGAAGTTGTGTGTTGGAAGTCGGTCGCACATTTAACTGGTTTATTTGGTGCTTGCTAGCTGGACAAATTCTCCGTCTTTTATCCAAGTAATCTGTATCGTAGTGACAGTTTTTTAGAGGTGTAAGGCATTGCATCTCGATTTCGATAGCCGCGGGCTAATTTTACAGGAATACACTTATTGAATAGACGTTTCAAGAAGTGTTTCTTTCTCGGTCGATACATACAGACGAACGGATTCGGGAATCTTATGTTACAATTTTCCCACGAAGAGATTATGGTTTACCGCTGTGACCATAAAAAATAAAAGACGAGTTTTTGTTAGCTGGTGGGCCAAGAAGCACTTGAAGGCATAAAAATAAAAGACGATTTTTGTCAGTTGGTAGGTCAAGAAGAAATTAAAGCAAAAAAAAAATAAAAGCCGATTTTTGTTAGCGGGTAGGCCAAGAAGCACTTGAAGGCATAAAAATAAACGACGTGTTTGTTGTCAGCTAGTGCAGAAGAACTACTTAGAAGTACAAGAAATAATAAAAGAAGATTTGTTGGTTGGTATTCTACACTCTTACAGAAGCAAAGAAAAGTAAAGACATTTCTTCTCAGTTTGGTACTGAAGAAAAATAACTTTGACATTCATTGGCAAGAAAGAAGATTAAAAGACAATCCATCTGTGCTTGTAGATTCAAGTGGAAGAATCCAAGCAAGTTTTGTGGACTTTAGGACTTCATACTCGTACAGCTACGGTATCGTGCATTTAAATTCTTTTTTGTATTTTTACGGTCTTTGCAGTTAAGTTTTTTATAACTACTGTAGCCTAATAAATTTGTGTGTTTGTGTAACTTAATTTTTGTTTTTTGTTAAATTTAGCCCCAACATTTAATATGTCTACACTCGGTGGCGACAAGGACTCGACCGCCGTAGACTCGACTGAGTTTAAGCCTGATGATGTTCTTTGCGGTCGGGCAGGCCATTCTGGGGAGAGACCCAGTAACGATGAGGCTAAGTCAGTTCGAGAGGCCCGGCATCTTAGAAGGGATATTTTGACTGAAATTGGGGAACTTTCTGTAGCCCTAGCAGGAACTGTTAAATTTTAGATCTAAGTTATCTACTTTAGAAGAGGAATTACGGCATTTCCATGCTCTTTCGACTAAAATCTTTAACTCTGCAATCTTGGCAGAACTTCGTGATAGGGTAGATCCCGAATTTAACTCGTGAAAAAATAACTTTGCACAAAAAGAAAGTGAGTTCTCAGATATGTTGGATGCTGACATACATCCTGAGGATAGCGCCTCAAATGTAAGCACTGGGATGTCTAGGATTTCGTCTCGGATAGTGGCACAAATTAACCTGCAGCTAAGACGAGAGGAGCTCCAGATACAAGCTGAGGCCATTCGAGCTGAGGCTGCCGCGAGAGCTGAGGCCGAAGCGAGAGCTGCTGAGGCTGCCGCGAGAGCTGAGGCCATACGAACTGAGGCTGCCGCGAGAGCTGAGGCCATTCGAGCTGAGGCAGCCGCGAGAGCTGCTGAGTTCGCACTCAAAGACGCTCAGTTGAGGGCTGAACAACGTAAAGAGGTAGTTTTAGCTGAATATCGATCAGAGGTGGGCTCTCGGCGTAGCTCTAAGAAGGGCTCTTCTAGGCATTCCAGAAATGAACATCAATCGCAGTTTAATTTACATTTTCTTTTTCCAAACGCCCGTTCAACCTGTGAGTGGACCAGGGCAATCCACACGTTTTCCAGCTGTTTCAGGAGGTCTCGGGGCCGCGGCTAAGGGTCTTCCGAATGCTGTAGAGCCAAGGTCTGCGAATTACAACCGAACTCCTCCCCCAGAGCGTACAGGTCACGGGGCCGCCATTAGTAGTAATGCTTTGCCCCCTTCACAGTTTTCTGCGCCGCTAGGTTTTGATCGCCCAGCTACACGTAATTTGGGTGGTTGTGAGAGGCGTATCGCGTCTCCTGATTTTAACGTGTGTGAGGATCGTGATCGGGCTGTGCACGTGACTGAGCCCACTCAGCCCCTTAAGGGATATAGCTTGTCTTCTCCCGCTAAATCGAGTTCTCAACAGCAGGATTGCTTTTTTGAATACCAAAATAGTAGGACGTTTTTCGATAAGGCGGCCTTGATTGGTTACGATGGTAATAATATGCCATTTATCTTCTTTAAAAATCGTGTTACGGCCTTAATGGCAGCTTCGCCCTTTAAGGGGACTCGTTTGACTTTGTTACAAGCAGCTTGTGTTAGGACAGCTGCGCAAACGATTGCTAATTTGGTTTCTGACACCCCTGGCTTGTCAGAGGAACACAGGATAGAAATGTCGTTAGCTCGCTTGTCCCAGCGTTTTGGGGTTCGTGGAGGTCTTTTTGCAGAACCGGAAATTAGAAAGTATCGCTATGGTAGCAAATTGACTTCGACCTCTTCCAGTGATCTGAAAGAGTTTAAAGATGAATTATCGCAGTGTTTGCTTTACGCGCAAGCTTATGGTCAGCATGACAAATTGGAAGGACGTTTTGTTTTGGATTTGGCTAAGCGACTCCCGTTTGACGCTAAGCAGCGTTATCTTGACTTTTTAGGTGATCAGTATGGTGGCACTGATGAGCCTACTTTTCAGAGTTTGTTTGAATTTGTAGTACGGGAGGAAACGCGTAAGCCGACTGATTTTAGCATTATGCTAATGGGCGATTCTGGTGAGTCGCAGCAATTTAAAAAGTTTGGCAAAGGAAAATTGCCTTCATGTCCGGTTAGGCAGACGTCCGTAAAACCCCATGATGATGTGAAGTCAGGGAGTTCGCAGTACTCGACTGTTGTTGGCGCACCGCGCGGTGGTGAAGCCAGACGTAAAAACCTGCCGGCATGCATTTGTTGTTCGTCACGTGGTCAAGTTGAATATCATTTTTTGTCTAATTGTAAAGAATTTTTGCGCTTGACACCTAAAGATCGGAGAGATGTCATTGTGAAAGCTGGCAAATGCTTGAATTGTTTGCGCCAGCATATGGTTAGGGATTGCGTTCATGCAAATAACTGTCGTAAGTGTGGGCCTAACAACGATAGGAAACACTATTTTCTTCTGCATGATTTTTATGTGACGTCACGTGATTCTCTGGATTCTGTTGGGAAAGATGATGCTCGTGCCAGAGTTCCTGTGCGTAACGTTAAGATTAGAAATGTTAAAGCAGCTTTTAACCGCGTTACTGCTGCTCGTGTTTTGAATCCAATGACTGGCAAATCGAAGTTGGTGTATTGTCAGCATGATCCTGGTTCGCAGTTGACGTTTGTTTCGAGTGATTTGGTGTGTGAACTTGATCTTAAACCGTACGATAAAGCGTCGTTTAAAATGGATACCCTGGCTGGTCACGGTCAGAAAGCTACTTGTGCTGACCTTGTCAAACTCAACATCCAGTCGTTAGAGACAGATGAACTGTTTTGTGATATAACTTCAGTGGTTAACCCAGCTTGGGCTGACGATGTTAAAACTTTACCGCATAAACAAGATTTAAATGGTTTCCGTCATTTTCATGACGTGAATATGTTTCATTTGAATGATTGTAGTACTGTAGATGTACTGATTGGCAACGACAACGCTTATTTGATGTGTGCAAAAAAAGAGCGTGTTGGTGAAAATCGTAGTGAACCACATGCTTTGCTCACTCCTCTCGGTTGGTTGGCTTGTGGTGGTAAGTCACCCTTAGATGAAAGCGTTGCTAAAGTGTGCAGAGTGCAGACGTCTTCAGAGTCGGATGTAATCTCTGGCTTTCAGCGTAAAATTGAGTCTCGTGATATGGAAATAGCAGACCTGAATAAAGTCATTCAGGATTTGACGTTGCAAAATGAAACCTGTGAATTGTCTCGCAATGATAAGTTGGCTAGAGAACTTGTTGAACCGAATATTGAGTTGAAAGATGGTCGATTTGAGATACCTGTTCCGTTGAAGGAAGATATTGATCTACCTAACAATTTTGTGTTGGCGTCAGATAGAGTTGCTGCTTTAAGGAAGAAGGCTTTAAAACAACCTGAACTTCGTGATTTCCTTACTGACACCATTAAAGATCTTAAATCAAATGGCTATATTGAGCGTACTGGTGAAGCAGGAAATGTCAAGGGATTTGAATGGTATTTACCATACTTTGTTACGTCACAATTAAAAAAGCGCATTGTTTACGATGGCAAGTCTGAATTTCGAGGAACTTGTGTTAATGATGTAATGTTTTCGGGTAAACCCTCTGGTAGATGTCTTGGCTAGATTTCGGCTTGGTAGATCTGGTCTCATGGCTGATGTGACTAAATGCTTCTTTCAAATAAAGTTACCCGAGTTGATAGAATCAGCTGAATTTCACAACGTCCTGAGACAGAGAGAGATAAACTGGGAATTTATACCTCCGTATGCTCCGGCGCAAGGTGGCGCCTGGGAGGCAATGGTTAAACAATTTAAAATTGCATTTTTTCACATTTTGGACTCTTCAATTCGTAAGCCCAATTTTATTGAACTGCTTACGTACACAGGCAGTGCCGTTCGGATCGTGAACGAACGCCCTTTGGTACCTTTGAGTGACGACCCTAGGGATTTTACTGTCATCACCCCTGCCTCACTTTTGACCCCATACTTAGACCCATACTGTGCTGTTGGGCAACCACATGATCGTGACCAATTAAGAAGGGATTATCGGTTCAATTTGTCACTTTCTCAGCAGTTTTGGAGCAAATGGATCGATTTTTACTTGCCAGGTCTTCAGGGCCGGAAAAAATGGCTAAAAATGGCCGAGAATTTGGAGCCTGGTCAACTTGTAGTGGTAGGATCTCTCCAGGACATTGGTAAACGTGGGAAGTATCAACTTGGGAGGGTGCATGAGGTAGTTCCACAAATTAGGAAAGGGAAGCCTGTGGTTCGTAGAGCTAAAGTTGCCGTCTGCAACTATGATGAGAGTACGGGGAAAGTGAAAGTAGACTATGTGTTGAGGGATATTTCGTGCCTCGCCCCCGTAAAGAACACCTAAGTGTTAGGGTTTGAGCCTGGTTTTGTCTGCGGTGGCCGACACTTGTCTGAGCCCAGAACAGTCGGTTATTATCGCAACCATGGTATACAGCGTCATTTTTTTGCGTGTACCTACTACCTATGGTACCAATTTCATGTATCGTCGTGTTTATTCTTATTGCTGTTCATTCTTTGCATGCCCTTTGTATTTGCGTATTAACTTAAACGTGAGTGATTCAAACAATTTGTGTATCATGTGTTTTTATTCATTGGCTCACAATTGTCGTCAATTCTTTTTTAGTTATGCCATGTCAGACTGTCATAACTAGGGGCCGCTATGTTCCAGACGGTTGTTCGCCTGGTCAAACGTCATATAAAAACCGTTCAAGTCTACTGAATATTACGTCATGGAAATTCCTAAAACATGAGCCAAAATTGCGCCATCGTTCGTAAGACCTGTGTCAAACCTGTTGAAACCTGTTTAAACATGAAATATTGCGTCACACGAACTGCTGATGTGCCTTTGAGTTATCACAAATTTTTCTGATTCATTCTTGAAGTTGTGTGTTGGAAGTCGGTCGCACATTTAACTGGTTTATTTGGTGCTTGCTAGCTGGACAAATTCTCCGTCTTTTATCCAAGTAATCTGTATCGTAGTGACAGTTTTTTAGAGGTGTAAGGCATTGCATCTCGATTTCGATAGCCGCGGGCTAATTTTACAGGAATACACTTATTGAATAGACGTTTCAAGAAGTGTTTCTTTCTCGGTCGATACATACAGACGAACGGATTCGGGAATCTTATGTTACAATTTTCCCACGAAGAGATTATGGTTTACCGCTGTGACCAAAGGTTTTGTGAGTCATTACAGATTCTTAGCTTCAACAATTGTTTTTTGTTTGGTTAATAACCTAACCTCACTAATTAACCCTAACCTTACTTTTTTTGAAAAGGTTTTGTGCACCGCAAAAATTATTGTAAAGAAAAAAAAATTGACTTCGATTGGCGTGTCCTAAAGACCGATGTCCTAAAAGAATATACAGAAGGCAAAAGACGAAACCACTGAACCAAACACGTCAACGAAAAATGTTTGCATTCACACGGTGGTCGCAGTGGAAAACCATAATATCTTCGTGGGAAAGTTGTACCATAAAATTCCCGAATCCTTTCGTCTGTATGCGATAACACCGAAAAAATACTCTTCTGAAAACGTCTTTTCACGAATTGTATTTCAAGAAAAAAGAGCCACAGGCTGTCGAAAAGGCGGCGCAACACAGTAGCCTAAGCTTTGCACTAAAACTTGTCACCACAATACAAATTACTGAGATAAAAGACGGAAACTTCGTCTAGTTGGTAAGCACAAGCAAAACAGTTTTTATATTCGACCAACCTTTCCAGCTACAATTCTAAAAATGACAAAACTCATTAAGATATTTCAAAGCCACATGACTTGCAACTGTGACGTAATAGTCGATAGGCATTGTGAAGCAATTCCACAGGTGTTAAAAAGGATTGTGCAATGTTTTACAGGTGTTACGAATAGATGATGAAATCTCTGCTCATTTTTTAGCAATATTCCATGACGTAAGACGCCAGGTTAAGTAGACCTCAACGGTTTTATGTAACGTTTGATTTGGAAAACGATTGTCCGTAACACAATGTAGTCCTATACATACAAACTCTACGCGAAGTAACAAAAAATTTGTGGGAAAAAAATTTTGCGAGCTGGCATCCTAACGAGCAATATTCGCTGCACAAGTCATCATGATCTACATTCTACAGTTTTGTGAATTTTTTGTTTTTTCAAGAAATATAGAAGTCAGAAACAATAGTGTAATTATAAAAAGTTTTTTTTTCTTGAAATGTATTTTTGAATATTGTTCTCTTTTTCCTTTTCTTTTTTGACAATATGAGTCTTGCATGAGGCAGCCACACACATTCATAGGATAGGCTACAGTCTTGCAGAGTGCGAATGCTTACCACACCACGAGCTCAGCCACACAGCGAAGAAACACGTTTTTATAACCAGAAGATAATTGGCTATAGGTACTTATCTACTTTTTATTGATTAGGCCTATCCCTTTTTGTAAAAGAGAATGTGAGCATATGTAGCCTACGTCTATTGGTGTTGAGAATTGGAAATGCAAGGAATACAACTAGGCTATATTTTTTCATTGTAATTGTATTTTTTAATTTTTTCTTATGTTGGGATTTGTGATTTTATCTAACTTATTATTGGTCTGCCTTTGATTCTGTTTTAGTTTTCATTTTATTATGTACACTATTCTTGCAGTGTAGATTTGATTTACGGTACATTATTCTTTTTTTATTTTTATTTTTGAACACTGTGTGTGTAGGCCTAATTGTATGGGCATGAAAATGCGTGGCGGAAAAAAAAAAAAAAACTGCCCACGACGTCGTTCTTGAATATCTCTTTTAGGCTACGAGAAGCCAAATGGAATGCATAGACTTATAGCATCACAGAAGTAAGCTACACTCACCTGGCTTTCCACCTCCTGTCCTGAAATCTGAACAACCCTGGCTCACACAAAAGAAGAAGAAGACTATATAAGCCCATCCCATGTTTTTTTTGTTGAGTAAAATTATTGTTTTATTTGTTTTGTTTCTTTATTTTGCAGTTGTCATGGCAATTCACTTTATTTTATTGCGTTGTGACAGGCTGCCTCTATTTATCACGTTGTGGAAGTGACTGATCGTCCCCACTGTATTTGTTTTGGACTGTTAACAAATAGGTTTGGTAACTGTATAAATTAGAGATTATGCTACTGATTTGTGATTAGGGATATGCTATTGATTTGTGACACTTTGCTGAGACGTTAGGTCAGTGGTTCCCAACCGGGGTGCCGCAGCACCCTGGGGAGTACCATTTATAATACTCTGGAGTGCCGCGAACTATTTGTCATAGGCCTATTCATTTTTTTTTTATCTGTCTTCAATATTTCCAAAACAAAAAACAAATAAATCCTTCCATTAATTACACAGCATCTCGAATCTTTGTAGAAAAAGTTGAGAAATATTTTCCAAAGATGGGAACAAAAAATTATGTATGGGTAAAAGATCTATTTTCATCACCGGATTCTCCTTTTATTTTTAACCTCAAGAAGGGAGACAAACTAACAGATATGCGTAACGACGAAAATATGAAGCTGATACACAAGAAGGTGCTTCATGAGTTCTGGATAAAAATTCGAAATAAATATCCTTGCATTGGAGACAAGGCATTTTACTACAGTTTTCCTCATCATGCCTGTATGAGATTGGATTTTCCGTTTTGACGAACATCAAAACAGAAAAATTAAAAAGCTAATTATAGTCAAGAAAGAAATGAGAATAGCTTCATCGAATGTGAACCCAGGTGTAGGCTAATGGCTAAATGGGATTTTAACGCAAAAATAAGAACAAAGTTCACACTAACGTTGAAATAATTAAACTATAGCCCATTCCTTTGCTTTCTTTTCAAAATGCCGTTTCAGAGTGGCATTCATTCACCAAGTAAAACTTCTGTGTTTGTTTATTTAAGTTGATTTTCTGATGTTGTTATTATTAATTGGCTTTCCTAAAGGCACATCAAGCAAACATGTCCACTTTTCTCCACACTGCATTAGAGCTAAGCGTCAAGCAGAGAAGCTATGATTATGAATACCAATTTTCAATGTTTCTGGTATGAACGGTTAAGGTTTGTTTCTACAAACTGCTGCAGGGGTGCCACAAAATATTTTTCACTCCTGTAAGGTGCTATAAACCAAAAAAGGTTGGGAACCACTGGGTTAGGTAGATGAAAGTAAATTAAGTACGGCCACCAAACCTAACAGTTTAAAAAAGATGAATTAAAACAAAATTGGCTCCACATAGCCTATAGGCTACCTAAAGCAACTAGAGGTGTGCCAGTTGATACAGCCATACAGGAAAGATTGAACCTAATTACCTTTCAACCAATTTCCGCCAAATATGAAAAATAAAATTGAATTAAATGATAGTGACCTAATCAATGATCTTAGATCTCCCCTCCATGAAATATTAACCCTTTGCTTTTCAACGTTTTTTTGGAAGTTAACTGCTCAAGGGGGGGCCGTTTTTGGATCAAATTCAATCAGCTGTTACGTGTTATCCGCTGATGCTATTTCAACAGAAGTTGCACTGGTGTGAAAGCAAATCATTTGTCTATAAGTTTGAAAAGTCATTATTTTAAAATTTTATATGTTAAACTTGATATTTCAATTTTTGCAAAGGTACCCAAAAACGACAATTTTGATTTAACTTGCCGCTATTTAATTACCGTGCTAATCCGATTTCATGCAAACTTCTAAATAACAAAGAGCTCGATCGAATGCACGAAGTGTGTGTGCGGTGTGCCGAATCATTGCATTGATTAGAATTTACGACTTGCGAGCAAATCTTATTGTAAGCTACTCACTGATTCTAAAATAGTTACAATCAGAGTAACATTGTTACACGAATTTGAAAAAAAATCAAAACTGCGTTTGTTGTCTTACATTTTTATCCTAAACTAATGCATTCCGAAACTCATGGCTAGCTTCTAGTTTTATGGAACCAAATTTCTCATAAGTAACACCTTAGCCTGCTTGAATAGCTGTTTACATCTTCGTTTGTGTATTTTAGGTCTACAATTGAGTTCGTAGTATGAATATTTTTAGTAGAGAGAAGACAATTGAACAATGAACATGTTGTTGAAATTATCTGAAATTTCTAAGTTCAAATTAGGTGCTTTTGAAATTGTGGATTTGTGTCAAGTCGCATCACAAATATCATGCAGGCCACATCATAAGTCATTTCGCTTACGAGTGTTTATAAACATGACTCATAAATTACATCCACAAAAAATACAGCATTTACATCAACAAAGCTAAGTTGGAAGCTCACTTTTTATTGAAGATTGTGTCAATCAATTTGAAAATACATTTTTAGTCCGCCAGCGTCGTAATAATGCAACAGCGAATTGAGGAACATGCGTAAACAAAGGAAATGTGAAATAACTCACAGTCAGCAAATCTACATAAATTTAACGTTTACAAATGTTGAATCAATGTAAAAGGACTGGATTGCTGACTGGGTCCTTGTTGTTTGAAGCACTAAAAATACGCGTAAAAGCGACAACATCAGCAAGGCAGTGATTATGTTTCTGGCCAAAAAAAAAAAATAACTTTTGACTTCAAAGATAAAAATGATTATAACAAAGCTTCAAAGTTTGTCGTAAAAAATTTTACAGAGATACAATAAACATAATCATTTTGTGCCAGATTGTGAGAAGATTTCCTAGATTCTTTCCAACCATTTGCAGGATTGCAAATTATTTTCCATAACTTTATATTGCTAAAAAATGGCTTCTTTGTTGAAACAACGTGGCTACAATTTTATAAAAAATTCTTAGGCCTACTACATTGAAGTAATGAAATTTTTTTTGTGATTTTGCTGATGACGTTTTACAATATCCGAGAAGTAAAAAATAATAATGATGAATTATTTTACAAAACCGTGGTTTGCAAGTGCTTCACAAAAAATTGTTGGGGGAAAATTTACTATTAGACGTAAAACGTTTGTAAAAGAAAATTGTCAGTTTACGTATTTATAATGTTTATTGCGCTGTTATCGAATTATAAACTGCCTGTAGGCTATTGTCTACCTTTGTAGTTGCCGGCCAGCTTAGAGCAGCATGCAAACTAAGCGTTTATGGTATTTGCATCGTGTTATGATTCTCGAAAATTTCCCACAAGGTCTTTATTTTTATCGTGATATTTTGTGCCTCTTTTGTCCTAAACTTGAAGTTATTGTGCAGCACAATCCACATCGGTTTTTAGACTCAGTCTTCATTGAAAATCTTTTGTGTGGTGCATCATTTCAAGTAGTGTCTTCCCCTAAACTGTTGCACAAATCGCCCAGAACCAGGTTGATTATTATGTATCTTACAGCAGTTGAGAGCCCGTTATTGTATGTGTGGAATTATTACTGTAGATGTCTGACTAAATTCATGCCAAAGTCGAGCAAATTCTGCTTTCGGGATCCTTGCCGTTATTTACGGTATTTTTTGTTGATAAGTTTAGGCAGCATTTTTCCAAGATAAATGAAGACATCGGTATTGTTCGTCACTTAGATTTAGTTTTCTCAGCATTGTTTATTCATTCTTTGATCCACTAGTTTGTCCCACTTTTGGTATAATCGGATCGTTTATAAATGGCGGGTCTTCACGATAGCCGGCCTCTTATACATTGGCGCAACGTATTCAGATGTTGAATCAATGATGAAGAAAGCTGATTTGTTGTTTGTCTTATGTGACGCCTAACTTTATGCCTCGTCTACAGTACAAAATATCTTGTAATGTACATTGTGTACATTGTACATTTTGTTTGTAGGCCTACATTACAAAATATTTTGTAATGTAGATGAGGCATTATCATCTTTATTTTGCGCTCTTTGGAACAAAACACAGTGCACTGTGAAACAAAAATACAGGACAGAACAACAAGTAAGCGACATAAAGCATTGAAGGGACGCCATCGAGTTAGCTGATACGTGTAAATGGAGCCTATCTCATAATTTTGAGTGTATCTCACAATTACTGTTTGCAAAAACGCTATTTCTCCGGCTTCTCCCAAAAGCATTTGCAGTGATACATTTCCTCAATTGCAAGTTTTGTCAATGAGAGCATTTCCATAGAACGTTTATTTCGAAACCAGGTTTTCGTGTTTTTATCCAAGAGAAGATTTCTTATTGTAACGTTTTATATTCGTCAATGAATAGGCTATTATCTGCTTGAAACAACTGTTTTGAATAGTTTGTGGCCTCCATAGCCTACTATTTTGATCGTGGATTGCTATTCTTCTTTGTAGAGCTGATAACGCAAAAAACGTTTGCTATTATTGTTTCTAATTAACAGCTTTGCGATCACTGGCTTTTCTTTGTAGCATAAGAAATAACGCGCTTTGTATTATTGAGGTCAAACCAAACAAAGGAAAGCAAGAGGATGCTTCTCTCTGCTCGCGCATATCGATGCACGAAGCAATTATGAGCTTATGGCTTGTCATCGCAATGTAATCCGTTTCACGCTTTGCTGGAAGTGAGCTAGAAATAGCAAAAATTCACCAAAATCTTGAATTTACAAGAAAACTACACAACTTTTAGCATCAAATTTAATATCATCAGATCCGCCTGGCAATTTTAGGAAAAGTCAAGAAAAACCAAGTGCATGGCGTTACTGTGCTTCAAATAATTAAAGGAAATATGAGGGGGGGGCCAAATCTGGCCTCCCTTTGAGGAGCAAAGTGTTAAGGATTTGCATGTATGTTCAGATCCCGGGTTCAGATTGGAAAGCATCAATCATTTAGAAAAAAAGTTGAAAATTGCTTGCAGCATGTGTTCAAAATATAGATAGCCCGCCCCGATAGCTCAATTGGTTAGCGCGTCACTTCTGGAATAAAGAAACTTCAAGGTCAAGCGGCGCTGGTTCGACTCTCGGGGTGTGCGCTTGAGCAACGCACGTTAAGGACTGCTGCTCTCCATTCAGCGGCATCTAATGGATGGAATAGTTCCCCGGCAACAAGACTTCAACAATCGGAAACTTCACTAGCTGTCAATCTCGGTGACCGGGCCTGCGTCAGTGATTCAAAAATTCAATCAATCAATCAAATAGCCCTTTTTTAGCTTGTCACTTTTTAGCGCTACAATTGTTTAAAGTTGCCAGGTTTGCGGTTTTCCCGCTAAATTGGACCCCATTTAACCTTAAATGGTGTTTTATTTTTTGCTTTCGTAGGTGACGGTTTTTTAGGCTTATTCTGAATATGCCATTTTTTAAGTAGGCTATTGATGTAATATTTTTATCGGTAAAAAGCTATGTTTTGTTTGTCATGCTTAATTTTAATAGTTGTTTCGATTTTGAATCACTATCCGCGGACTGACAAAGCTTTTGATGATTTATTTCTGATAGTTTCGCATACTTGTAGATGCTTTGATACAGGGGCGATTATTCGAAAATTCGACTCTCGCGTCGTGCTCTTGAGCAACGCACGTTATAAGGATTGCTCTCTTTTCAGCGGCACTTAATAGATGGAATAATTCCCGGCAACAAGACTTTAACAATCGGAAACTTCACTCTGTCAGTCTCACTGACGGGTCCTGCGTCAGAGATCCAAAGCCTCTACAAGTATGCGAAACTGCCAGGAGTATGCTCTGCAATAAGCTTTCCTAACCCGAAGATAAAGATTCAATCAGACTGGTTTTCCAAACCCGAGCACTAGACGACAAAAAAAAAACGAAACTTTGCGGCCACCATAATCCTCAGATATTTTTTTTATGGTTTTTGAAAAGTTTATGATATTTTTTATGAACGAAACATGTTTTTCCCAGCGTTTAGGTGATTTTAAGTGTGCGTAGAATAGCCTACCTATGTGCTTTGACTCCTTTTTGGAGCGCTTGCAAAAAAATTGTATGTTGGTTTTGGTTGGTTTGAAGTCTTTTTAGCTGGAAGTTTTTTTAAGTTGTGGCAACTCTGGAATGGTGTCTTGGTTCTTGCAAGGTTGCCAATTTGGCTTTTTTGAAGTCAGATTTTGAGAATCTGGCTGTTTTTCAACTCCATTGGCTTATTTTTTTTTAAATAAAAAAGCCAGAAAAATTAGGCTTTTTCTGGCTTTTTTTCATGATTCATCAATTTTTTGTCAAATTAATAAAAAGCCAACATAATTTTGGTTTTTTGGCTTAATTTTATCTTTCCCATTTTTTTTTAGAAAAAAATTCAGTCAGCCTCAATCGGAGCAGTAATTTCTACTAGAGATGTACCGATACCAATATTTTGGCCAATACCGATACCGATATCACTTTTTTAGGCCGATACCGGTAGGCTACTGATACCGATATTTTAGCCGATACTTTGGTGTTACAAAAAGAAGCCATTTTGATATTTGCAAGGAATTATATCAAATGCTAAGTTTTACCTTATTTGCATAAAACTATTAAAAAAAGGCAGTGGCTATTTAACTGGCGCCGGTCTTTGAATCTGAAACACTATTTAACCGGTCATGACGTCACTATATAGGCACTTTTTTTCTTTTTCTCTTTCAAAGCAAAATACGAGAACGCTTATTTATAAGTTCAAAATTCGATAACTTTATTCAAGTCGATCCGTGGCGCGTATGATATTATTCCAGAGGGAATGAGTTCGATACTATCCAAAGGCGTTCCTTTTTTTATTTTTATTATTATTTTTTTAAACTAAATTTTGACCCGAAGTGCATTTTTTTAGTCAATTTTTAAATTGAGTTGCCTACAGCCCAATTTTTATGTCTTTTCAAATGTGAGTAATAAAGTTAGAGTTTTTTTAACTTGCTGGAATTTGAGATTTTCTCTGGGTACGATAATTTTCCGTTCGTCATAAGAGGATGTGACCGTGTTTGCCGAGCGACGCATTACATACCATTACCATTTTTTTAAAAAGAAGTATTGTATATGATTAACTTGTTGAGAGCATAAATGTAATGTTGGTTGCATACGGCATATGGTTTTTCGAACGTTTGCGTTTACGCTGACGGCGTCAATATTTTTTGTATGGGCGTACATCACTGGTCTTGGCCTGGTTTTATCCTCCGCTGAGAGTAAAAAAGAAATACAAATGATAAATATTGGAGAAATTGAGTCTCCTTTACAGCTTAAGAATTGAAAAAGGCAAAACTGCTGAAACAAAACGTTTTGTTTGAATAAAAGAATCACTGTAAGTAAACAATGCCAAAAGGTGCGCGCATGAAATCATGGGAGTGTGAGGTATCAAAAATTTGAACAGGTTGTTATTTTTCTACATCAATGTGACGTTGGTTACTACTTTAAAAAATCTATATCTTTGCTTCTGCAGAAAATCCACAGCAAACGCCTTTTTTACATGTTTAGTATCGGCCACAGTATCGGCCGAATTTTGCCGATACCGATACTCAAAAAACTGCCGATATCACCAATACCGATATATCGGTGCATCTCTAACTTCTACCTTACATTTAGTTGTAGTGTCCGACCGAAAGTCGTTTTGAAGTCGACACTACAAAATTTTCTAGTTGCTTGTCTTTTCATTAACTATGTTTCTGCGTTGTCGCTGAAGTCAAAGTTCGGTGGGACACTATTTGGTTCTGCACTTTTTATATGTGTAGGTTTAATGAATACTAATTGGCTTTTTTCTTGGCTTTTTCAGCTATTTTCCCCTGGCTTTTTTTAGGCTTTTTTGTGACTAGGTCTGGCTTTTTTTGGTTAAGACAGGTTGGCAACTCTTCTTGGTTGATGAAGTGGCAACTCAGAAAGACAGGCCCTGTCCAGAGTCCAGACTCCAGTGGTGCCACAGCTTGTGTTTTAGCACAAGATCTTGTGTTTTTACTTTTGATCTTGTGTTCTTGTGCTTTCCGATCGATTTTTGGCTAAATCTTGTGTTTTTTTATCAAAGTCAAATTAATCGTTGCTACCATGGTTTGAGTTTGGTAGAGAATTAAGGACTGGAACTAGAAGGTTTTGGTAACTAGGTTTCTGGTACCGTACCGTACTTAGGCATATTGACCAATTTTACTCATTGACGAGAAGGGAAAAAAGGACTGAAGAATTGTTGCATATGCTAGAGATGAGAGAGACCATAGACCAACTGGCAAGGGCAAATGGAGTAAGATGGTATGGACATGTGATAAGGAGGGAGGAAGGAAGTTTTATTAGAAAGGCACTAGATCTAAAGGTGGATGGGAAGAGGAAACGCGGTCGTCCAAGAAGAACGTGGAAACAACAAGTGAAGGATGAGTTTAAAAAAGTCGGACTGAAGGAGGAAGATGCAAGGGACAGGGTGAAATGGAGAAAAGGGATTAAGACAATTGCTGCGCGGAAACAATCAGCCACCCCCACTAGTGGGGAACAAACCGACGATGGATTATGATGATGATGATGACTCATTGAGTTATTAAGCCTGACAAGATTAGCTAAAAATTTGATCTGAAGAGTCCAGAGAGTACGGTATGTGCTCGTCGTCAGATTCAGAGTTTGTGTTGCTCGATACTACATAACAAAAGCAGCGAAAAGAGTACATCGGCATCAAATAATGACAATCATTCAAAATCCGAAACCAAATCATTCAAAACCAAGTCCGAAAACGAAAAAGTGGTAGGCCTATAAACAGCCTTTTAATCGTCAATAGTTGAATGATCGTGATTTTAAAAGTTCGATACAAGAAGACAAAACTGATCGATATGTAGCCTACGGTAGCCTTTTGTGAGATTTGTGATATTAAATTAAAGACCACGAATCGAAAGAGAACAGTGATTAGTAAGCATGTAGCCTATCTTCTCTTTTAAACTGTTGATTTCAGAGTCATGTTATTCTTCAAATTGGCACAAAATGGGTCGCAAAGGTTCAATTTTGCAATCTTGTGCTTTTGTATCCAAATCTTGTGCTTTTTTTTCTTAAATCTTGTGCTTTTTCCGAATTTGCTGTGGCAGCATTGGCCCTGTCTGACACTGACAGAGCAATGGTCGCTTACGTCGCTATTATTTGCCAAAGGAATAGCTGGCCTGGAGTGACGCCGTGCTTAAGATTTCAGAACTAAAGTCTTTTGCAGATAACAGCATACTACTTGGTTTCTACATTTTTCTAAAACGTTTCTTCAAGTGCCTTTTTTGCGCCATTGATTTGGCGCTTTTTTAAATTTTAAATTTCAGTAATTTAATAGGCTAAAGTACGGTACTGTAGCACCCACCAATCAAAACTATTCAATCTACATCATAAAGAATTCTATTTATTGTTTGAACTACTGGCGCCGACTTACGGGGTTACGGGGTGGCCACGCCACCCCGTAACCGCTGTGACGGGGTGGCAGCCACCCGTTTAGGTTACATTACTTGCTGCAAATAAATGTAATTTTAACGGACGTTTAAATCTTTTTTTGATCATTGGTTTTCGCTTCAAGTCAACGTAAAGCAAGAGGTGAACCAATACAGTATTGCGAAGAAAATGATTGTTTTTGTCACAAGCATGATACTCGCGTAACATTAAGCAAGCTACGTGAAGATTACACAGCACGTGGCTACAAGTTTTTTCCTTGTTGTTGTTGCGATCGTTTTATTTGTTACTTGTCATAAGTCATTGTTACATTTGTTAGGTTTACAATGGGATTTATTAATCAACAAAATACGATCTTTCCATTGCCTCCCTCAAAAATCTTTTTTGAAATTTTTTAAACTGCTCATGATATCGCTATAAATTATGCCAGCTATAAAATACTTGGAAATAAAATTATCTCGATGATTGATAGCTCCACCCACTAAATAAATAAATGAATATCTATTTTCAAATTTCATTAAAAAAATGCAATTTTCGAAACTTTTTGAGTTTTATTTAAAAAGTGCACTTAGTAAAGTAGCAGTTTTAATGTTCTGCAAATTTACACGTTTACATGATTCTATTCGAGGAAAGCTACACCCCAATTCCCAATAATAAAAGCAACCTTTTTCAATTACTCAAGATTTTGCATTTTGAATTATTTTCCGATTTTAATTGGAGTGTACTGTTATCTACTTCTACTTCATGCTTTAATTTCTACTTTGTTATCTACTTCATGCAGTAATATTGCGTGTCAATGCATGACAAACTGTGAGGCGGGAATTTATTGGTCTAACATAGGAGTTGCTTGTTACATCATAGAAAAAATCACGAAAAGTCGTCCTGTAAAAGTCTGAGGCGGGAATTTATTGGTCTGACATAGGAGTTGCTTGTTACATCATAGAAAAAATTACGAAAAGTCGTCCAGTAAAAGTTTTCGCCGACATTCCAGTTTTATTCAGCTTAAAGATGCCACCGAAAAAGCGTTCAAAATTGCAGGTCATTTTTGTTGCGTCTGGTCAGGATTTCAGCCAGCATGAAAGTGACCAAACGCCTGAACGAAAGTGTGCCACCGCTAAAAGGCGTTAGCACGATCAGGGAGGTGGAAGAACCAAGCACGAGCAGGATAATCGCTGTTGAAGGGAGAAGCTTTCAAAAATCGTGGGAGAGCGAATTCCCTTGGCTAGAATACGATAGATGCAAAGATAGAGCATTCTGTCCGATTTGCAACTATGTCGCAACTGCTTGATCTATTTGCACGCAATGAAACAATTTCATTAATGCTTCCAACGTGGTCTGCAGTGTGAAAATATACTTATCGTTGCCTTCCACCACCTGCGAGGCGGAGCGATCGTTTAGTGCACTCAGGCGCATAAAAACCTACTTGCGATCTACCATGATGCAACAGCGATTGAACCACGTCCTAATTTTAAATGTTTATCAAGCAGAAACTGCACGGTTACAACTTGACCAGTTGATTAACAGTTGGATTGACAGAGCTGCTGTTCGCAAAAATACTTTTGCCAAATGTTAAGTGTCAGAGCAGCAACGTAACAATAAAATTCATGACGTACCTCCTGTGCTTTGTTTTAAAGTTGCTTTGTAAATTATCGAGCTACAAATCAGGTGTGAAAAGACAGTTGCATCTACGAAACACGCTTAGTAAAAATCAAACAAAAACATGCAGTTTGAAAGTTTTTAGGTTGCCATATTGTGCTATCCGCCACCCCGTGCAAAAATAAAAGTCGGCGCCTATGGTTTGAACTAATAATTTGTGATAACACTTTGCTTGGTTTTTTATCTATTTTTTATCTAGCTCAACACCTGCTCTCCTTTGCCACACTGAAAAGAAACCCATTAAAAGAAACCCATCCTCAGGCAAAAGCCCTTGCCTGAGGATGGGTTTCTTTTATGTCCGATTTTCTGTCTCCATCCTATTATTATTATGACTGCTCATCCACATCAACATTGGAACTGGCAAATTCAATCCACAACACTTTTCATTAGGCTGTCATTCATTAACTACATGTGTGCTTCTCTGTTTTTGTTTTATTTTTTGCTACGGTATTTGTTTTTTTGGGTTTTGTGGCCGTGCTAACTACTGATATATAGCCTACTACATAATTTTTCATTCAGGCACGTTTTAAACCTTTCAAGGTTTTGCCACCTTTTCGTTAACGTGCTGGTAGGTTTATATCGATTTTTGTAGTTAGTACCGTATCTTTTTTAACCCGGACGCGTTAATGACAAAAAATAAAATGATTGATTGATTGATTTTTTTATCTTGAAAAAGTAAAAATCGCATAGGCATAGGCTATGTTTACCATATATTATGAATATAGCCCTTAAGGCTATATGCAATGTTCAATCGATCATGACGTTTGACCTCAATACGCTCTCAGGCATGTTGTATATGTCAGCTTTGTATCTTTTCACAAAATGTAAAGTTGGGCATGCATATTAATGACTTGGCTATTTGAGCGGCTACGGTCTTTTAATCTGAAACACTATTTGACCGGTTATGACATATTTTTTTCATTTTCTCTTTCAAAGCAACAGACGAGAGAAGAAAAAATGCTTATATGAGTTCTAAATTCAATAGTTTTACTCAACTGAACCAGCCATAGGCGCCAACTTTTATTTTTGCACGGGGTGGCGGATAGCACAATATGCCAACCTAAAAACTTTCAAACTGCATGTTTTTGTTTGATTTTTACTAAGCGTGAATTTTATTGTTACGTTGCTGCTCTGGCACTTAACATTTGGACAGAACTGACAGAATGCTCTATCTTTGCATCTATCGTATATTCTAGCCACGGGAATTCGCTCTCCACGATGTTTGATAGCTTCTCTCTTCAACAGCGATTATCCTGCTCGTGCTCAGTTCTTCCATCTTCCTGATTGTGCTAACGCTTTTTGGCAGTGGCAGACTTTCGTTTCGTTCTGGCGTTTGGTCACTTTCATGCTGGCTGAAATCCTGACCAGACGCAACAAAAAATGACTCAATGGAGGGCTACAATTTTGAACGCTTTTTTGTTGGCATCTTTAAGCTGAATAAAACTGGAATGTCGGCGAAAACTTTTACTGGACGACTTTTCGTAATTTTTTCTGTGATGTAACAAGCAACTCCTATGTCAGACCAATAAATTCCCGCCTCACAGTTTGTCACGCATTGACACGCAATATTACTGCATGAAGTAGATAACAAAGTAGAAATTAAAGCATGAAGTAGATGACAGTACACTCCAATTGAAATCGGAAAATAATTCAAAATACAAAATCTTGAGTAATTGAAAAAGGTTGCTTTCATTATTGGGAATTGGCAGGGGGTGTAGCTTTCCTCGAATAGAATCAGAATGTAAGTTTTACGTGTAAATTTGCAGAACGTTAAAACTGCTACTTTAATAAGTGCACTTTTATAAAACTCAAAAAGTTTTGAAAATTGCATTTTTTTAATGAAATTTGAAAATAGATATTCATTTATGGGGTGGAGCTATCAATCATCGAGATAATTTTATTTCCAAGTATTTTATAGCTGTCATAATTTATAGCGATATTATGAGCAGTCTAAAACTTTTCAAAAATGATTTTTGAGGGAGGCAATGGAAAGATCATATTTCATTGATTAATAAATCCCATTGTATACCTAACGAATGTAACAATGACTTATGACAAGTAACAAATAAAACGATTGCAACAACAACAAGGAAAAAACTCGTAGCCACGTGTTGCATAATCCAGTCCTCAAAATTAGCGGCGGCACACGGCAATTGCCGTGGTAAATGCCGCCGCAAACGTCATAATGGCCATTCTGCTACGGCAATAAAAATGCCGTTGCAAAATGAGCATTTAATTCCGACAAAAATTGTTTAAAATTTCTTCCTGTGTTATTTACTGGCAGCGGGAGTTTAATCAGCAGAAACATCGCACCAAGACCTCACCTCGGACTATTTTATTTGCTGTGAACACTCACACAGTCTTCAAAATTAGCACATTTTTACTTCGCAAAAACGTTGACGAGGCCAAGCGGCAAAAGTTGAAATTGCCTCGGCAATTGCTGTGAACGTTTATCACGAAAAAATTGTACTAAAACATGTAAAACGAAAAGAGAAAAAAATAATCGAATAATCGATTAAGACCGCACTGTTTGATTTGTTGTGATGTAATAATACCAAAAGTAACGATAAAGCGATGAACGCGATACGCACGCTGTTACGGTGATTCACATTATATAAATAACTCATTGGGGGGGGGAAAGTAAGTTAATTTTGGGTTGATTCAACGTTCGAGTCAGCACAAATCGATTTAATTTTCCCGGCGAGTTATATCGCGTAACAACAATACCCAATAAGAAATTTCCGTTTGTTTTACATTAATTCGACATCTAGCGACGTTAAATTATCATGAAATAACGTTAATTGCTCAATTTACGTATACAGTACACTAACATAATTTCGGCACAATTAGGATACTGCGTGCAACACAAAGTCTGTTGGATAAAGAACTAGTCAGAATCGGGAGATGAGGTTGTCGCGTCGTCACTGGAATACTTGAAGACGCAAAACTGCCCGTTCATGAACGCGCGATGCCATATGATCGGAAGCATTACTTTTCTTTTCTGCCGAAGAACAATTTATCCAATTTTGTACCACTTTTCATATTCGCAACGATACCGGTCAAAAATAAGCATTCAATGAAAGAATAACTTTTGCGTACCAATTAAGCCAGCATTTATAAGGTTGCAAACTTTTTACAGTTCACAAGAGCATTGTCAGCGCTTAAAATAGCTTGCGTGATGCTCTGGGCTACCGCCGTGTGACACACGATGAAGAAGAAGCGCATAAAATTTCGTTTGATTAAAGCATACGGCAATTGCAGCCGCAATCCAAGGTTTGTTGATTTGGCGACGGCAATGTTTTTGCCATCGTAGATGGAAGCTAATTTTGCGGGCTGCGTAATCTTCACAGTTCTTTTTCTAACTAGTTACGAGTTATCGCCCAACACTAACTGCCACCAAGATGAGATCCCGTTTGACTGGTGAACATTTAAAAAGCCTAAATTTGTTATATACACTGCAATAAGCAATTTTGTGATGTTCATTGCTTTTATAAAGTCATTAAAATGTGTTGATGGTAAAAACGATCAATTATTCTAGAATAGATATCTGTATTCTATATTCGGTTTCAGTATTCTAGAATAGCTAATTATTCTATTTTGCCAATCCCTACGATTGAGTCACTTCGGGTCAAAATTTAGTTAAAAATAAAAGAAAAAAACGCTTCTGCGTAGTATCGAACTCATTCCCTCTGCAGCACCAGCCCGATACGTATCCTATGCACCACAGAATCAGTTGAACATAAGTGTTGAATTTAGAACCTATATAGGCACTCTTCTCGTCTTTTGCTTTGAAAGAGAAAAAGAAAAAAATGCCTATATAGTGACGTCATGACCGGTTAAATAGTGTTTCAGATTCAAAGACCCGCGCCAGTCAAATAGCCAGTGCTGCCAAACAAAAATGCGAAATTTTTAGAAGCTGTAAGGAAGCTGAAGGAATAGTTCAAATGACTTCAATTTTTTTTTAGGTTATTTAGATAATCTAAACAATATTGTAATTGTATAATATCTACCCAAACTAAAAATATTTTTGAAAAAAATTGTGTTTTTGACCCCATTTTTCGATTTTCGGGCCCCATGAGGAGGCTGAAGACGATTTTTTACGAATCTCAAATTTTGTCATGATTGTTTTCTCACTCATTGGCACCATGTCCCTACTACTCCAAGAGAATTAAAAAAAAAAGTTCAAAAACGAGCCACCTTACTGTAGAGTCTACAGGTATGCGACAGTGGCGAGATTAAGTTTTCAAAGAAGCTTTCTCAGTCCAAAGATAAAGATCAAATCAATGAATCAAACAACTTCAGTTTTGAAAGCTTGTGCATGGTGCCAAGAAAGGCCATCTATTTTCCTTGGCCACGTCGCCATTTCATTATGTTGGAGTATCTATATTTGCGGTGAATATAATTTAGTGATAGTGTCTGTACATTCGAAGTTCATCACTAATACATGATAAAATTAAGGCCTGTCTAATACTTGAAATATTTTGCAGGTGGAGAAACTCAACAGTTTCACCATCAACCTTAGCACAGGGTACCGTGTATTCTTACTTGACGTCAATTGCCCTCCTTATATAGGAGTGACTAAAAGTGAAGGAAGAATCCTTCACTAATCTTTGTTCAGTTTCTCACATTCTTCATTTTTCCTTGAATCACACCTTTACTACAAAAAATTACTTTAAATTAGTTCTTGATAAACATGGCTTTTTAACTTTTCTCACAATGTTCTTAAAAATCCACTTAATATCCCTGGTCCGAGAGACCGACATATTTTCTGATATCCATCTAACCTATTTTTTCAAAAATGGCACAAAGATCCAACCCTGTTCCCATCAACAAAAGCTTGAGTTCTGAAAATGTATGCAAAGTCAAAGAAGGTTTGTGACTGATGATCAACATTATGCTGTAATTGCTGTATCAATGTGTTATTTATATGCCCAATCAACAACTTATTTAAATTGTCATCAGCTCATAATCTTGTATTAAATTCAAATTTGCTATTAAATGTATAATTGTATATATACTGGGGGCTGAGGCATCCATCAGCTTATAGCTTATTATTGCCATAATATTTTCCAACACGCTAGCCTAGAGGTAACTTTAAATACTGATTGTCGGTGTTGCCAAACATTTTGAAATTGCAATGTTAACGAAACCAAATAAATCAACCATATCAAAACCTGCAACTGCTGAAATTTTCCGCTGTTTAGACACAAAACTTGTTCAATTCTATGGAAAAATCATGAAACTGGCAATCTTGGGCAGTGTTGGGGACTGGCAGACATTTTTAGAGTTGTCAGACCTTAAGCTGCCAAACTAGCCCGGTTGAAACTATCAACCCTGGCGATGTATGACAATCGGTATTTAAAAGTACCATACCACTAGCCTAGTATGTATAAATGGATTTTGTTTTATGGTCTTCAGTGCTAAATGTGATACACACAAGGCTAACTTGTGGAATGTTTAAGAACAACGGCACTATCTGGTAGCCTATGCCACAAAGAGTAATGATAATATGTCATGCTTTAAAAGCTGAAGTCTACTTACAAAACAAAAATAATTGCCTAGATAATTAAGTTGTAAATATTATATTTAAGTGATATTAATGAAAATGCATCATGTTACATTTGCATTGATATATTATTTAGCTGAAGCCTTAAAGCTCGTTTGTTAGTTTGAATTCTTCTGATAACCAAATTTACATTTTTCTCTACTATAACTACTTCACCACATTTAGGTTCATTTCATTCTGGCGTTAGCTCCTGAAGCGAGTCAGATGAAAACCTGCAGCTTTGAGCTATGTGCAATTGTGCATTGTGCAACCTTCTACTCACGCAATTTTCTAGTTTTGTTCCAACAATCATCTCTTAGCTGAAGTCACGATCATTTTTGATATAAGACTGTTAGACTGGTATTGTCAACTGACATGTTTTTACAGATCGAATCCGAAATACAAATAGTTCTTCCAAGTTTAAACAACGAAATGACATTGGAAATTCAAGCAAGCAGCATCCATTTGGAAAGAACACCCGTCAGTATGGAAATGGAAAAAATCAATTCAACAATTCCAGAAAACTACCAGGGCCAAAAAGCACTTGGGCTGGAAAAAGAACCAAGGTTATTTAAGGCTTCTTCTTCTTCAATTGCCTTGCCTGAACCAGGCATCGACGGCCTCAGATGAATAATTAGACCAAATGTTCCTATTATATGTTGCATGGATAATTGTTTCTGTTTTGTCGTTAAATTGTTCCAGATGTGTTTGTCTTTGTCTGCCAGGTGCCCGCTTTCCAAAAATTTTACCAGTTAAAGAGAGATGCTCCAGTTTTTGCTTTCTTATTACATGGCCGAGAAATTTATATTGTCTGGTTTTCATACTTTTTAACAGAGTTCTGGTTTGGTTCACTTGGTGTAGAATTTCTTTATTTGTTTTCTTTGCCAGCCATGAAATGCGTTGCATTCTACGGAAACACCACATTTCAAAAGCATTAATCTTTTCTGCCATTTTTGTTGAAATATTCCAGGTTTCAGAGTTGTAATGAAAAACAGGATAAATATAGCATTTTAAAACTCTAGATCTTGTTTTGAAAGAGATATTTTTATTGCAAAGAATTGGTTTCATTTGTTGAAAGCTTGCTTTTGCTTGGGCTGTTCTTATGTTGAGCTCTGTTTCGTCTCTTGCATCCCAATTCACCATAGTACCGAGGTATTTGAATTTTTGGACCTGTTTAAGAATTGTTCCATTAACTGATAAATTACAAATAGGAGTTTCGGTTGCTTTTTTCTTTGTTATGACCATTGTTTCTGTTTTCTTTTTATTTAATTCCATGCCAAATATCTTGCTTTTCGTACACACAATATCTAATATGTTCTGCAGTTTTACGTCCGAGTCGGCTATCAAAACGGTGTCGTCAGCATATCGTATGTGGTTAATGTTGTTTCCTCCAGTACTAATACCTCTTTCATCTTCAATATAATATGTCTTAAAATTATTTCGCTGTATAATGAGAAAAGGTCAGGTGATAGCACACAACCTTGTCTTACTCCTTTCTGAATGGGCGTGTAGTCACTGCAGTCATCATTTATCCTGATAGCAGCTGATTGTTCGTAATATAAATTTTGAATGATTCTTAGATCTTTGTCGTCTATTCCAATTCTGTCGAGCATGCATAACATTTCATTATGTTGAACTCTATCAAAAGCTTTTTTTTATAGTCGATGAAGCACAAGTACAGGTCTTTTTGCATTTCGATTGATCTTTGAGCGAGGTTTTTCAGAATGAAGACCGCATTCCTTGTTCCTTTATCAGGCATAAACCCATATTGGCATTCGTTTATTTCTGGGTGTAATTTGTTTCTAACTCTGTTCATGATGACTTAAATATTTAAGGCTATTTAAGTTTAATTTGTCAACAATTTAGACCCCTGTTTGTTGTATTTAAAGAATATATTTAATCAATTATTATTTTGGTTTGATAAGATCTGAAATGCTTAGATAGTTCTTTGAACTTAATAAAGTGCAAGTTTAATTATCATCATGTAAAATGGTAGTGTTGATAGGGTACTAGAGATACATATATGCCTACCTATGCAGTATGCAGTGTAATTATTGTGCTTTGCAAAAATAAAATCTATTTAAATAAGGTTGGTTAAAGATAATTTGATGGATCAAAGTTGATATCTATTATACCAAAATAAGTTTAAACTGATTCAAATAAAAAAATTGATTTGCATTTTTATTTGTTTCGTAACTGTTGTTATATATTTATCTCATTCTTTGTGTTTACATAATAGGTGACGCCAGAACAACGAGATGAAATGGGAGGAAGAAAAACCAACTTAAACCATCTTTTAAATTTCACCTTTGAAAATGAGGAAAGCCTTCGTTCTGGGCCGAGAGTTTTCTCCAAGTCTTTGGGAATGAACAGAGATGTTTACAATAAAGAGCAGTTTATCCAAGCAAAGTATGAACAGTCCAGATGTGTTCACTACATTTCATGATAAGCAGTGCTATATGTATAAATCTTCTTTAAAAGAATCCTTGGCTCTCTTAGAATTGGACACTTACATTTGTTTAAAAAGTTTCCTTCGGTTGTCAATATTATATTATATCAGCTTTTATTTACATGATCTGAATTAAAAAAACTTTTTTGTAGACCAGTGTTATCTACAAATAGCATTTTATTTCCTAATTTCAAAGGATTAAATGTTAATGCTGTTTCAATATAACGTGTGTTTTTGCAGTTGCCAGATGATCGTGCAAGAAGGTGAAGATTACACTGCACACTCCGTCGATGCTGATTTGGTGATGGATTGGGAGAAAGTTGAAAAAATTGTATGTCGTCTGAGAAAGTTGTTTCAACAGTCTTTTGTAACTTATAAGGTTAACTTATATTTTCTAAATTGTGACTTTTTGTTCCTAGTGGGCAAGTGTAAGTGCAATTCGCTCAGTAGTTTTCCGTTAGAAATTTTATCAGCTATTCTTAAGACGATTTCCCTCTTTTTAATGAAGTTGAAGGGAACTGGTGATATTTAGCGTTGTTGTTTCTGCTGAAGATTAGTCATACTTTCTGGGTTGTTTTTCACCAATCGGATTCCTTACAAGTTTAAGTCTTTTTGATCAATCAGTTGCTTGGCCAAAAGCAATAAGGAGACTTTAAACAAGACAGATTGTGGCAGAGATTTGTTGCCAAATACGATTGTATATATTATATTATTCGTCCCAGAATGTATGGAACAAAGAAATTTCCACCTGCCCAATCTGTTTGAGTGATTTCTGTGCTGCTCGTATTACCAAATGTGGCCATACTTTCTGCTGGCCATGCATACTGCATTATCTAGCACTCGATGAACGGTCCTGGAGGAAATGTCCAATTTGTCATGAGGCTGTTCATAAAAAGGATTTGAAAAGGTATGAAATCTTACCTGGTTGTTGCGTCTTTTTTTGCTTTTATTGTTTTTGCTTGTAACCACCAAACGTACCCTTTTCAACTATTTCAAAATTACGGAATTGAGAATCTTTTCAATGACGCAAGAGCTTTTGCATGTGTAAAGTATCACCGATATTTAGAAAAATACCAAAATTTTAAAACTCATAAATTTTATATATAATATAGAAAATTTGTTTTCTTGCGTATATAATATATATATAAATTAAAGCTTTGGTAGAGAGTTTGCTTTGTTGAACCATAGAGAAATAAAACAGAGTAACCTTAGCGGGTTTAACATGTATATATGTATGGTTTATCGTACAAAAAGTATGTTAAACCCGCTAATATATAAATTATAATGCAATTTTTATTCATTCGTGATTTGTAAAGACGGACCTCATAATTTTTGCAAGATGGACATTGCGAAATAGATTTTGTTTGATTTCACCGTACCGTAGTTGGATAGTTTGAAGTTCGTTCAATTGAAGGTCTATGTTTAAGAACTACTGCAGTCATAATTTAGTTTAGAAATTTTGACTCGCTTATAATGCTAAAAATGTTTACCGTATTTGTATAACATTGTTTACCGTATTTGTGTTAACATTGTTTACCGTATTTGTATTAACATTGTTTACCGTATTTGTATTAACATTGTTTACCGTATTTGTATTAAAATTGTTTACCGTATTTGTATTAACGTTTATTGGTCAAAGCCTCTTCTCGTGCACGTAAAATTTTATTTCGTTAATAAATTGAGTTTTACATTTTAATCCATACGACTTCATCATAAACTATATAGCTTTTAAAAACTTTCAACCAAAACCATTTTAGGCTTAATTTGTTATCAATGACTTCAGAAAGGACGCCATGCTTTAGACTAGCCTACCTTGTCATTTAAGTATATAGTTCTTAAACTGATATCTTCAAATGCTTTGTGTGAAGCAATGTCCTTACAGTGCGTAACAAAGTTTCCATTTATTTCAGCGTGTCTGTGTTTGAGGATAAGAATTACGAAGTTCACGATGTGATAACCATGCGCTTGAAGAAGCGATATCGTGATTCCTCAATTGCAGTTGAAGCCCATCAGGAAACAAGCGACCACAGCTTTCAGTTGAACGAGACGTTGTCAGCCTTGGTAATTTTTGAAATATTTACCTTTGAAATGAAACGTCATATAGAATACACTATAAGGATAGTAATCGACGCCATCACAGGATCTGTACAGCTTGGTGATGCCGAAGAGATTGATGCACTATTGCAGTCAATCTTTCTGGATTAGTATTTTATTTGAAAAACTGTAGTTAGACAAAATGTTTTGAAGATTGATGCAATGACATTTAACACAATGTATCATCTAGTATTTCGTGTTCAGGTTTATTTAGTAAAACTTTTATTTAGAATTTATGCTGTTTATATGCGATATCGAATGGACAGCTGACAGCTCTCCATAAAGACTTTGCAGCATGGTTATTGGTTATTTTATTTTTTTCTGCAACTGTACTAACTACAGTTTTCAGCGACTTAAATTGTATAAGAAGTTGTCTTTTGACACAGGACCAAAGAAACATAAAGTACTTAGTAGCCAGCTCTGAGCAAATTCTTCGGACGATTGTCCATGTGGAAAAATCTCAGTTGGAATTTAAGCTTGCCACCGAGACTGATGTGAGTCTTATGGTATTGCGTGTTGTCAAAAAAAGAAGGCTTTTAACATTTTATGAGATGCAGTAGCTCATCAATCTTCTCTCGTAATGAGCATTTTAGATCTGAAATGCCTTGGCATCTTGAAAGATTATGAAGTCTAGCTAAGCTAAATTGCTGACCGTGCAATGTTGAATAGGCTACCACATTCAGTGAGCACGATAGGAAATCCATGCTGTGTAACAGCACTAGAGCTTCTAACTTTCAACAACCTGCCCTGAAATTTTTTTTTGAATTTTGTTCTAAAAAATGTTTCACACGTAACAACAAGATGGCAAACAACTTTTATGCTTTCGGCTGATCTTCCTACCACCTGTAGTCTATCAATTCAAGACGAGAGTTTTGAAAGTTAAAATTAATATATGCGGCTGGTCTGTGTGTATTTGTTTTACTCCATTTGAGTTATAAAATACTGTTAATAATGATTAGTTTAAACATTAACATACGAATATGTATAATAATAATAAACAGCAATAAGATTCTCATCATTTTCGCGGCAGGATTTTGAACAAACTTTTGTCCAATCGGCCTTGGAGTTGTGCAAACTACGTGAAGCAGCTCTACTTGAAACAATCGCTGCATCGGGAAAGACCAAATCGGCATCTAGTGGCTCAAAACCAAACAAGAATGACTTCATCTCAAGTGCGTTGCTTGCATCTTTATATCGACTTTTATATTTTTGTATTTGAATTGATTGTGCAACCAGTATGAGTCATTACTGGTTTTGATGCTTTGTTGAAGTTCTGCCATGAGTTTAAAAATTGAATGAGGCTGTTCACCAGGTGTCTAGCTTAACAACATGATACGTTCTTGTGGTGTAAACTAAGCTGAACTATATCACACCATGTTGCTGTAAATCAACTGAACATGCAAAATGAAATTCAACTTCAAAACAAAAATTATCACACGAGTTGAATTTCATTTTGCATGTTTAGTTGATGACAGCAACATGGTCCTCTGTTTTGCCATTCTTGGGAGGCAGTCATTACCTGAACTAGCCTCCTGAAGAAGTCAGTGGTGTCTGATTGACGAAACGTCGGAATAAACGCATATTATCACCTTACACACATTCTGATGTTGTTGATTCGCCATGATTGTTATGTCTTTACTTTGCAAGTAGGCTATGTTGCACATTTGAAATAGAATGGCTGTTTATTATTATTATCCAATATCCATGTTTTCGTCAAACGATTGATTCTTGCGATACCCATTTAATTAGTGTAGGTTGCTCTGTTCCAAACAAGGTTTGCTTTTAAATTCATTCTGCTAACAAAACAGACGACTCTATGACGGATGTAGAATCTGTCGCGTGTGATCGAAGCACTGGACATGAAACCACTCCTGAAGAAGAGGAGCAAGCACAGGATGTTGCAGCTTCAGCAACCGATGCGGATTCAAACACTTCGATTAATTCCCTAGCTTTCGAAGATGATCAAGTTGGAACAAATCCAGCGGACGAAAATATCTACTATTTCTACCAGGTTTGCCTTGTACTTCAATCAAGCCAACTAACGCTATTTGTGAACTTGCATCACAACTTGATCCAAATTCAGACGGAACAACGTTATTGCTCTCGTTTGTTTGCGATTGATAAGAGACATGATAGATTGTAGTTATTTCCAAATTTGGAAAGTTTAATTACTAATATCTCCCATTGCAAAACACTGTTTCCATTTAATTGTAAGCTTCTAGTAATATAGCATTAATGCAAAATTAAGCGGAGAATTGAACGGTCTTATCGCCGAGTGAGATGGAAGTCTATTCGTAGAAAGTGTTCAGAGTCATTCTTTTCACATAGTACACTTCGCATATTCGTGTGGGTGGAACTGGTGAAAGTTTCATTTCGTTTATTTTTATGAATAAAATATTTTACATTTTTGCCGTGACTTGGAGTTTGAAAACGCAATAACTGCGCATGCGTATTATGTAATCAAACGTATTTGACTTCTTCAAAAAAGCGTTCCTTAAATTTATTTTCAAATTGCACTGTTTGTGGCAGGCTAATGACGGTCAACATATTTATCTTCATCCGCTCAACCTGCGTTGCCTTCATCGTCACTACAAGAGCTACCACAACTGTCCTGCTGAGATCTGTGCTAAAATTGTGGAAAGCGAGGAATTGACCATGAATGAGGTCAGCCAAGTTATCATATGACTAAGTTTTTAGAAAATGAATCATTGAGGAAAATACTTTGATAGATTAATTTTTTAGTTTCGCATATCAATCAGGAGGCTTTGCGTATCTGATACACACCCAGCTTAAGAGGTCAACAGTTTAAAATTGAGACATGCATTTTGCAGCTCAATAGTTCTCGTTTATTTTGACTCTACCTGCATAAACCCTTCAGTGTCAGTTGCAATTGGACACAAATACTCTCGTTGCTTACGTTGTGCACTGTTTGTTGGATTGTGTGTCATATGCTTCATCACTAACGTAGTGAATTGTCGGACGTTTGTAGCATTGACTTTGGACTTGACCAGGGCTGCGATTTTTTCTTTCTTGTCGAACGACCAAAAATTCTACGCTTGTTTGTCGAATAGTAATATGACGTCACAAGAGTCAGATTGTAAGCGTTTGGCCGCGAGTTACCGCACAAGTCGTGTGGTATCAGAGTCACTTACTTTAAGTTTTTAATCGCACGCTGGTTAAGTGATTCCATCTACGACGGCAAAAACATTGCCGTCGCCAAATCAACACACCTTGGATTGCTGCGACAATTGCCGTATGCTTTAATGTTTTCTCAAACGAAATTTTATGCGCTTCTTCATCGCGTGTCACACGGCGGTAGCCCAGAGCATCACGCAAGCTATTTTATGCGCTGACAATGCTCTTGTGAACTGTAAAAAGTTTGCAACCTTATAAATACCGGCTTATTGTTACGCAAAAGTTATTCTTTCATCGAATGCTTATTGTTTACCGGTGTCGTTGCGAATATAAATCATCGTGAAAGAAGATACAGTTAAAAAGTGGAATTTACCTGCTATAGATTATCAAACAGAAGGAAAAGTTAGCGTGGTATTTTGCAAAATTTGTAAAGAATATTATGACGGAAACAAATCGGAATTAGAAAAGCGACGGGGTCAAGTTAAAAAAGTAGTACAAAATTGGATAAACGGTTCTTCGGCAGAAAAGAAAAATAATGCTTCTGATCATATGGCATTGCGCGTTCATGAACGGGCAGTTTTGCGTCTTCAAGTATTCCAGTGACGATGCGCCAGCTTCATCCTCCCATACAGCGTCTTATGATTCCGATTCTGACAGCTAGTTCTTTATCAAACAGACTCGTGTTTGCTCGCAGTATCTCAATTGTGCCGAAATTATGTTGGTGTAAACGTAAATTGAGGCAATCATCTCGCAGTGAAATATTAATTTGTTACCGGTACCTGGTTGAACAATTAACGTTATTTTATGATAATTCAAAGTCGCTAGATGTCGAATTAACGTAAAACAAACGTAAATTTCTTCTTGGGCATTGTTACGCAGGCAGGAAAATTCGTTATTTTTGCATTGACTTCACGTCTGTAGACGTTGAATCAATGTAAAAATGATGATTTTTGCTGTCTGGGTACGCAATGTAACCCGCCAGGAAAATTGAATAGATTTGTGCTGACTCGAACGTTGAATCAACCCAAAATTAACTTTTCCCCCTGAGTTATTCAACGTAACAGCGTGCGTATCGCTAATTTTGGTATTATTACATCACTACAAATCAAACAGTGCAGTTGTGACTCGTGATAGACTACTCTAGTATATTTTTTGCTTCTCGATTTTTCGATTCAACGTCTGCAGACGTTGTATCAATGTAAAAACGACGGGTTTTGCCAGCTGGGTTGTGTGCTTTTGTGAATGCAAATGCAAAATCGCCCATTACGTAATCACAGAAATCCTTTTAGTGGATGGAAGTCAAGTTGCAGCCGTGTTTATCTGTCTACTATTCTTTATTTACATTGCAAAACATTTCTGCAATCTTGGAACAACAAGTGCATAAGTCAGACATAAATCCAAACTTGCAAACACGTTGACAATTAAAGTAGCCTACTTCGGTTATTTTGACTATAAAAGAAACCCGTTGTGTCGAATAGCACAAAACGTGTGTGGCGAAATGTTTGATGCCAGGCGTTGGAACTTCGATCAAAGCATTCTCCTGCAGTGTTCAAAATGGCGGCGCTGACGCCTTGGGAGTTTCTCGTGTGAAGCGACGCGTTTAGACCTTGCTTTGAAGTACCTGGCGCAAGAAAGTTTACGTAAGTCAGCACTTTTATGATTGCATCACGTGATGCCCCCCGATTGTTCCTCGACCTGACGACGTTTAGTCCTTTCTCAGTTTTTTTTTTCTATTTTATTTTCCTTTTTTTTTCGTTTTTTTTCGTAAGGCACGGCGTTTGTCGAATAGTGATGGCGCGTGTCGAGTGACCTCGTCACCGAAAAAGGCAAAAATCGACTACAGTTCATTGGCATTAACTCCCATATGTCAACAAGCCACTTATATAACATGTATTCTTTTGTCTGAATTGCAAAGAATACAAACGTTTATTGCATGGCTGCTCACTTCCGGCGTATTGTCTCACTTTAGTTTTGTGTCATTGGCGTGTCAGCTGCGCCATGCCTTGGTGGTTTGTGACAAAACTGATTCTTTGTCAACATAAACAATACGTCGGACCTAGTCAGAATGTTCTTTCAACGTTTGCATAAAAACATGACCAATTAATCAACAGTGTTGGATTGTTTCATTTCATTGTTTCATACAAACTCTGCAAGGCAAGTGCGACTGCTGCCGTTGCTGCTACTCGTTGAAACGTTGCGTTGTGTGCTTTGTAGTTGATAAAAGTTTTTTCGTCGAGTTTTTTATCTCTCTGTTTATGATTAACTTCATGCATAACGTCACCAATTTGTGTCAACATCTAGCCTCAAAGCAGCATGCTTTCAAGCCAAGCACATCTTTCACTTTGCTGCTTTGGGACTATACTTGAACTTTTTTAGCTGGCAACTTCTGCATTTCTGTATTTCCTTCGAGGAAATTGTACTTATTTATAAACAAATACTTATATATAATTTGATTTTTGGCAATTGCTCTGAATCACTGACGTTTGGTCGCTGATGAAAATAAGTTTATGAGTGGTGAATTTTTTTTGTAGACAACCAGAAAGCGTTATCGCTTTCTTTCCCACCTCCCTCTTTCGTTGGAGTTCCGCATCGCTGAGCTTGACCTTCGACCCCCTATTGTCTCTATGACAACTCTGAGTACATTTCGAGAGGCATTTGATCGACGAGCAGGTTTGCGTCGAAAGAAAGCTCGGGATGAGAAGAGAATATTGAGGAAAGCCCAGAATGAAGCACTTCGAAAGCAGGGCAAATGTAAGTTGTTGCTGCTCGTTTTTATTTCCGATGTAAATTCTACAATCTTGACATTGGCGTCTTCACTATCCAGTACACGATAGGTATGTTGATGATAGCACGATTGATTGTGTGTTTGGCGTATTGAGACACCTCTGCGAGATCACGTATATACCTTCTAACTATCTGCCGTTTGCTCTAACTTTTTTTAAAATTAGCTTCATGGCTAGTCTGGCATTACCATAGGGCCATAATCAAAATTTTCGATCCAACAATTGAATGTAGATCACCTTGTTACCTTCAAACCAAACTAAACATTTTTTTCTGCACATTTATGCATCCAAGCATTCGTCATTGGTTTATTGCTAAAGTGCAGTACTGCCTTTACAAAATGACACATAAACTAAACAAAACTATTTATTATAATTCTCCGCTTATTATTATTTACCTGATCTGCGCTTGAGATTGATGTTTCTTCTTCAATGAACAAATTCTGACAGATCCGTCGGCTCGGATTAACTTGGAAAATCAGCGACAATTTCCAGACATTCAGGAGAGCAACACTTCCGCCTCGTTTTCCGTTCTCCTTCCTCCACCCGGTACTACTCCGAGTAGCGAGTCTCTTGTGTCTTCTTCATCAGATCTGAGCATGTCTCCAGATGGGAATATTGCCAGCGGTTCGAAAAGTGGTCCATCGTTTGCCCAGGTACAAAACAAGTTTATCCGTTAAAAGCAGTCTGTGTACTGTGCGTTTTTCTTTTCAGAAATCTTAAGTTAAATTTTGTTCTTTGGTTTTTACGCATAATAATATTATGTAAATCTTGAGGGCAAGAGGAATACACATCTTGATTATCAAACTGTTGTATCCAGTAGCGGATCTAGAGGGGCATTTGGTCACGCTACATCTTTGCGTTTGTTCTCAGATGCTTAAGTTCTCCAAACCGGACGAACAATTCAATCAATCGCGCCGCCGCACCTCTTCATGTCAATCAAATACTGCTGTGTCGACCAATCAAGATGCAGAAGATGACGACTATACTGCCCCACCCACCTATCAGTCGTCATTCGGTGACGCTCTCTGCTCAGCTCTTGACAACATGACACCACCAAGTGGTGGAAGCACCAAGAAAAAGAAAAAGGGAAAGAAAGTTTTGCTGTTCAGTACAAACAGCCAACATCGTTAATGTGTATCAAAAATACTCGTTATAAGACTTAAAAGCAAAATTGAGCATGCCTTGTCATTTCAACTTGGTTTAACATGTAAATATACTAGAGACACTTCTGTTGATTATACTACAAAGTTATTGTGCGTTGTAGTCTATCTGTACATATGTTTAACGTTTCAGCTGTTGCCCGGTGTGCCACGCTATGTTTAGTGGCTCCCTTGGTCAACCACAAACCGCTTAAGTAGAATTGAAACCATCAATTCCTGGCGCACACTAACGCAATACAAAAGGAGATTTCTGTTATTGCGTTTCTTGTCAGGAATATGCTTCGAAAGACTTAAAAGTTTGGATAGTGTTGTGTCTAATTGGCTAGAATTCCTTAAACTCGATAGATCTAGCAAATTACCTTGTGCTTTGGGAGTTGATTTTGCGTTTTTTTTTACTGTTTTTTAGCTGTTGTGTTGGTGTGCATTCTCTTTTGGATGTGTTTCTCTTAGAAGACTCGATAAGACTAAAAAAGTCCTAGGGGCGGACCCAGAAAGTAGTCTTAAAGGGAGCGATATCAGCAACAGAACATGTGTAATTTGTGTATACATTAATTCAACTTTGCCAATGTACTACGAATGGAGAGTTACTTTTCTGTGGTTTAGGAGAGCGATCGCCCCCCTCCCCCCCCTGGATCCGCCACTAAGAAATCCTGACTGTAAGCAGTGCATCAAGAAAGTCACAATATCGAGGATGTTCGTGCAAATCCGATTTGTTGGACATCATTCAGTTTATTTACAATTGATGGAGATATAAATTGTCACACAACTGAGCGGTATTGCGATGTCTTAAAATAATAATTTTGGTTTGTAAAGATTTTGCGCAATGAACAATTTCCTGTGGAGAATGTAGCTTTTGCATTGTCAGAGCGTTTGCGACATCTTTTTTTATCGCATGCGGACTTCGTTAAACGCTGAAAAATGTGAGTTTGATTGTAAAAAATATATCTTATTAGAATAATTTTTTCAGTGTTGCCATATGGCAAATATATGACTTATCAAATTATATCAACTACAGCCCCAATTAAAAATGAAGTAGGGGTCTTTGATTGAACAGCTGTTTAAATTTGATTGTCAAATTGCTGTGGTAGTTAATTTGTATTACACTACATTTTTCGAAATATGATTTAAACCGTAGCTTTCTTGAACTTTAATTGGTCATCCTTGGTTCACACAATGACGTTGGTTGTAAAAATTGTTGACATGTTTTGTGATCTTTGCTTTCAACCAGATGTGTTTGGAAAGTTAAAATTTAATGAATTAAAAATCCTTGTTTACCAGAAATTAGTAATTGGCTATGTTTTGTTTCTTCACATTTAATAAGATTTTTTAATTTCTATTTCTACCCAAACAGCAAAATTCGTCATTTTTTTTTGCTCCCCTGACTGTGCCCCTGTCGGTAAGCCATGCATTGGACTTGAGGACAAAAGTTTTGTGATTGCGGATGCATGAAGTCCAAAAAGTTGATCACTCTGAATTAGTCATGCATTCGAATGTAGAAATCTTTTCTGAGGAAGTGTAGCTCTTCATCTGCTTTTCTGAATCGACCAAATATCACAACTTGTCATATTTTATTGCAGCGTTTATTATGCGAACAACAGAGCCGTTATACGGAACCTTATAAAAAAGACTACAAGCGAAGTCACTAGACCTACATACGTGGAAAAAAATAAAATTAGTTATGCTCAAATTGTATCAAGCTTGTGGTGAGCGCTTGCCGTGGCCAGTAGCTTATTAGTAGCCTACTGCTCACAGAGAGCATTTTGGACGTTCCCTTTTTTGTAAGCTTTAAGCACATTCAATGCCTGGTTTGCACAATGACTTTTCACTTGATACCAAAACCTTTCATTTTAGTGTAATCCAAAAGGTCACTGTGGATACTGTAAACTGAGTGTCTCATAAATATATATTCAAGGGTTTTCAAGCGTGATAAGTTTTGGTACTTCAACAAATTTCTTAAGCTTCTAGCAACTATTGGTTTGGGATTTTCTTATTTAAAAGCACAAAAACTGTTTTAACTAATAAAACTATGTTTTTTGCAAATAAGACCAACACAATGGATCTTTACGCAAAAGTAGCCAACTTCTTTAAGACGACACTCCTAATTCAGTGTAAAGCCCGATGTTTGCATTGATAAAAAGAGATCCAGAGAACATTAAACATATTTTTTTCTAACTGTATGACCAGAAGTTGTCTTATAGTCCACAAGCCACTGATACCGTGGCTTTCTGTTTTTAATTCGCATTGTCCTTGTTATCCCACATAGCCTAACTAATCGAAAAACAAGCTGCATATCTATCAAGAGCTTATATTTTTAAATGAAAAAAAGCTTGTTCATGGGTTAGATAAACTAAACGTAGCCTAGGTTTAACAATATAATCCAACTAGTTAGGTTACATGTTGAAATAGATTTAATAATTAATTGTTGTATGCAAATGAGAATAATATCATTGAGGTTATATCTACCTGAAATTATACACTACCGTACTCTAAAACCCCTTAGTGGGTATATGGAACTTCGTCGTCAACAAAAAACAAATCAAATGTTTATTATCTTTGATGTTTTCCACATTATAATTTTGTTATTGTTACAACGTCAATTTTTTTCAATTCTTTTGTAGGTTTTCTATAATAAACAAGCTGCAAAATTCCTGAAAAACAAAAACTGAAAAGTAAACTTTACATTATTTAGTAGACTTATTATATCGATTGCAAAGTAGTCACACCTGTACGTTTTAAAATTCTTCAACATTTATCAATTTTGCATTACACAAACGAATATTAATAAGACGTTGTCCTTGAAAACAAACCTGAACAAGAACGTGTAACGTTGCAGAACAAGTTTTTGTAACAGCATTTGTAGAAAGTTTACAAAACTTGAAGCAATGAAGGCAACTAATATGAGGCCTTCTCAAAACAAAGAAAAGAAAATTTAAACATTAAATGAACTTAATATGAAAAAGTCATGATTGTCCTATAATGGAATCATGCCTCTGAGATTATGGTCGTCTCGTCAATCAAGCATGAAAGATATGCCAAACGAATAGGTTTGCAATTCGCAATATTGCGCATGCACTATAAACGCATGAACTTGGCACTAACAAATAAAAAGATAGCAAAATCAAAACCTTAAAAATACAGTTGTCCGCTCCGTTAGCTCAGTGGTTACGCGCCCGGCACAAGATCACGCGGCGTTGGTTCGACTCTCGGGGTGTGCACTTGAGCAACGCATTTCAGGACTGCTCTCCATTCAACGGCACCTATAGTGAATGGAGTAATTCCCCGGCAACAACACTTCAACAAACGGAAAACTTCACTCTGCCAATCTCGGTAACCGGTCCTGCGTCGAGAGCCGCTGCAAGTATGCGAAACTACCAGGAATAACCTATCAAGGCTTTGTCAGTCCGAGGATAAAGATTCAAAACCAATCAACCAACAGTAAGCTATATTGATAAAATATTTTTTAAAATTGGTATCTTTAATTTGCACATGCTTCAAACCTACTCGTTTTGAATCAAAATGAAGTGCATTTGATCAGCCATTCGCACAAAACTGCAGTAGACTAAAGTGAAAAACTGTAGGCCTACAAAATAAAATTTAACAGAGTGAACTAAAGTAAGTTAAGCAGTTGTGAGGTTAAGATTGCGTGCAATTTCATAAATAAAATGACCATGCATCGTGGCCAGATCTCCTTTTGCCGATAAAAATTGACCGAAAGAAATTTTAATCGAGTCTGCTCCCATTCTGGGCTGTCACCTGGACCGGGAAGTGTCCAAGCAAAGTCGTGCAGTCTTGCAGAGCTCAATCAATCAATCATTTTATTTTTCGTTATTAACGCGTCCGAGACGAAAAAGATACTAACTACAAAAATCGATATAGACCCACCAGCACGTTAATGAACGGGAAAAGGTGGCAAAACCTTGAAAGGTTTGTTTAGAACGTGCCTGAATGGAAAATTATGTAGTAGATAGCTTCACAGAGACTGTGCCACTGAGCTTTTCAAGCGGGCAAAGAAAACGGAAAAATTATGGCTATTAAACTATGCTTTTGTTTCTTGTTGACAAAACGGTCACTCACACAGTTGGGGGGAAAAAGTGCTTTTAGAAGTTCAGATCAAGTGACATGAAAAAAGTAGCCTCAGAGACTATGGTTTATTTTATACTAGCCTACCCTAATTATAGCCACTTTAATTTTAATATACAGTACCGCAGACCTAGCTATTTTAATATCCTCTTTGTTTTCTTACCGTAGCATATGGCAGAAAAACATAGTGAAGAAATTTGAAAATATATCTTGTTCTTCACACAAAGACTGGTGCTCCACCCCGATTGCCAAGCAATGCCTGCAGTAACAAGCAGGTTCCACAAGGTGAGCGCTATGTCTTCTACACCAGAAAAGTGATTTTTGTACATTTCTGAAATTGAATATAAAGTCCAATGACAATAGTTTGCATTTTTTTTTGTTAACTTGTGGTAGCCTATAGGTAGGCCTATCACTATAAAACCTCAAACCAAAATCAGAAAAACCGTTGGAAAAACGTCATCGGGTCCACGAAGCAAATATTTTGCAACGCTTTTAACAAAATGATTTGTCACGTAAGGAAGAAACCAAACAGAAACTTTTTGAAAAGTCATTTATGTTTGCTTGGTAATCACTCATCTTTTAAACAATTAATAAAAAAAAGTAACTCAACGGTTTTTAGTTTTTCTTGAACATAGACAGAAATTCCAGGTTAAAGGCAAAACTGTCACACAGTAAGTTGTAGCCTATATTCAAGCAAAAATTGTTTCTGATTATCCTGTCTGCACGCCCACACATAGACAATCAGTTTGTCTAGAGATGTACCCACAGAGGGGCTTGAAGGGGGCAAGGGGCGATCGATCCCCAATATTTTATCTTGCCCCGCAAAAATATGTTTTAAAACTATTACCCGGTACACCGTTTTAATACCATTATATTTCACGTTGAATAGCGTTTTTCCCCCGGCCCCAAATGTTATCTTGACCCCCTCTAAAGCTTTCTTTCTAACTACGTCACAGAGTTTGCTATTTTTACATTATTTACCAGCTGTTAAAGGCTGCCAGAATCCATCTATCATTCCATTCATTGCAAACAATATGTATACAACCCAAATTGTAGAAACAGTAGGGGTCCAAAACAAGATTGTTAAAGAAAAAGTCAGATCCAGGCAAAACCCCACCATCATTAGAACGTGGCGACCTTTTCTGCTGCAAATTTTGCACACAATGTACGAAGTGATTGCGTCTGCACATTTATATATTGCCAAGAACAACCCAATCTAATAATGTAAAAAAGCAACGTAGGTTACATCCAGTGCATGTTCGGTGGAATGTAGATCCTATACATACGTAGCCATGTAAATGTTTTTAGCTATATTGGAAATGTAACCTATTATAATTATTCAACGAATAAGATGCACGGTGCAAATAAAAAGAGTGATACAACAAATAAATTCATAACAGCAAAACCTGATAAGAAAAAGTTTTGTGCCACCTAAGGTTTTTAGTAAAAAATAGTTTAGCTCAAACATTTTTCAAATAAAATAGATTTAAATCAATAAATAGAAATTAAATACCATAAACTCTTCCTAAAGACTTCGATGTTCAGCAAAAAAGTCACGTAGAGCAAATTGTGTTGAATATAGTTATTAATTACAGTAGGCTTAGGCTATATTAAAAGCTTGTTTTATCCTTATCGGGATCTTGAAAAGGTTGAATAAAAACCTTGCAATAAGAGTGAAACAGACTGTCAAAGTTTTTAGGTGATTAATAACGATGTTTGATATAGGATATAGCCTACTGTATATGAATATAGGCCTAATGTAGGGGAGACTGGGGATAAGTGGGACAAAATTTTAAGGGTTCAGAAAAACGCAAATTACGATTTTTTGCTTCGCGAGATTTTATTACTAGCGCTTGTATTTTGTGGAGTTTGATGCCCTTCATCTATTATGGGTTGCATGAAATCATAGGTTTAAAGAAAAATGAATGGTTTGAATTTGAAAGCAGTGAGTCAAATGGGTATATTTGGGACACGTGCAGAATAACTGGGACACAGTGTTAGGAGAAGTGGGACACCTTGGGGTAAAATGGGCAGTACAAAAAATGCACACAAATTTTGCTGTTGAAGCTTGTCTTTTAGTTTTATTACAATAATAACAAACTCAAATAACGAAAATGATGTTAACAGTCAGCACTCAGCACACTATAGAAATGCAATGTTTTAAACATGTTTGTGAAAAAATATCTTTGATCTTTTAGCGAATATCAAGATCTCCAAACTTGACGGCAAATATTATGCTGTCCTTGGTATGAAGTAGCCTATTGTTCCTTTCTAAGATGACTTTGAAAGAATGGAGAAATATAATAATACCAAGTGGAGAAACAGTGTGGGAGTCAAGGACTTGCGGATGAACAAATTTGTTGTTGAATTTATTAGTTTTCCTTAAAAAGTTAACCATCACCTCTTCATCTTCACTAGATGTTTCCTCAACTTGAGCCACATAGAATACAGGATTGAGAGCCTTCTCAATTTTAAATTTTGCAAGATCATATGATCCCACTTGCAAGGCATTCGGATCCACACCTCCTAAATAAATGGGATCTAAAGATTCATCTTCACATTCCTCAAGCTCGTCATCTTCGCTATCAGCCATGATCATCACAACGTCGTCATCACCTGAGCTTTCATCATCAGCAATGTGTTTCTTCTTTTGCAGACGTTTAGGCTAAGCGACACTGCAAAGTTAGACTTTTTCCAGTGTCTTTTCTCAAGATCTAACCCTACGATGAGAACTAGCACTACTATCGCGGAGAACTGGGACAGCCTGTCCCAGTTCTCCAGCATGATGTTTTTACACCATTTTATAGTTCTACCATTTTTCTTGCAAAAAGATGACTTCTTTACTACCATCAATGCAAGCTGATACCTGAAGCAACACAGCAAATTCACTAAAACAAATACATCTTTCTAATTCGAGCACTATTACAAAATAATTCCAAGCCTAAAATTAACTTTTTCCACTCAAAAACTACTTACAGCGACTGAAGTTGAATAGCTGCTACAACTATGGTCTCAACTGCACACAAGTGAAAGGAAACTGATGTTTACGTGAACACGCGATCGTTAGCATGACTGGATGTAAAACGCGGGAAATATTGCAGGTGTCCCAGTTGTAACGCGTCCCAATTATACCCACTCTCCCCTACATATTTAGCCTCATATGCCATATATCTTAGATCAGTAGTTCCCAATCGGGGTGCCGCGGCATCCTGGGGTGTCATTTACAATACTCTAAGGTGCCGCGAGCTGTTTCTCTTATTCTGTTTTTATCTCTCTTCAAACGGTTGGCTAAAATCAATGTTGCTGATGAAACTCTCATGCACGATTGTTTTTGTTACTGTACATCATTATAGGGTGATTTTTTGTCATAGGTCTACCGTAGCCTACACGATGTATAGTTATAATATGCCATATACGTATTGTGGTCATAGGCGTAGCCAGGGGGGGGCGAACGGGGCCATGGCCCCCCCCAAATTTTCAAAGTTTGGATTCCGAAGTTGAATCCTTTGTTGAAAATATAATATAATTTGTATAAATTTATATTGTTTTCCAAGACATTTGGCTATTAACACCCCCCAGGACTTGTTTTAGACACACAGAAAGACACCAATAAATTTTGCAAATCGTACATCGCGCAAAGTTTACGCGATTTACGCTTCTTTTAACTAATCTGTGGAAGCAATTTCAGAATCGCTTACTCTGTAGGGTTTTTGTGTAGCTGAGTTTTTTGTGTTCTCTAATTTTAGCCGCAGTTTTTGCCCGTTTGTGTGTAGATAAGAGCTACCTTTAATAAGGTAATAGCTGTTTATCTGCTAATAAGTTTCATACAAATATTACCCTGAAAGTGTTTCCAGAAAGCGTTATAATCCATTATTTAAGTGTAATTTTGCAAAAAATTTTCGGGGGAGCATGCCCCCGGACCCCCCTAGAATACGCGTGCCTTCGGCACGCTCTAACCCCCACCAGCTTTATTGCTTCCCTTGCTTAACCAACCAGGATGCGCCACTGCACATCAGGTGGCGATGTCTTAAATCAAACATTTCGTCGTTCTCTTCAATTCATCAAATATTTGGCCCCCCCCAAAAATTTTTTCTGGCTACGCCACTGATTGTGGTCACAAATTCGTAGTGTGGCACTTGCTGCTGTTGTGGTTTTGTAATGCTACGTGCAATATCTGTACAAGTTGAGCTGATTGTCGAATGTTGTTCAGTTAGTAGGCAAATGCTGTGCATGGAAAGGTTTTCACCTTTTGTGAAGAACAGTAGCCTGCAGTTTTAGGGCGCGTTCACACTATAAGAAAACATCGCGGCAGCAACGCGAAGCAAACGTTTGACTAGAAAAAAAAGTGTCTACACTACAGTTACTTCAACGCAGGCAAAGCAAAACGAATGCTCATGCCTTTATGACGCAACAATGCTTCTTTCAGCCGCTGTAAAAATTGTTTGATCAGTGTCAATGGTGCCACTACTGGTGTTTTTCCACTAGATCTAGTGTTTTTTTTCGTTATCTAGTGTTTTTTAGCGATTTAGCGCTATGTTGATGTGCATAACTTTGGACAGTGTTCAAAGTAGCCCTACCTATTGTTTTGTTTGGCTGTATCAATGTGTTTTTAGTACTTTTCAAAATGGACTATGTTGCACCCAATGATGACCAAATTTGAGATATTTAGCATAAATACTTTAAAAAACACACGCAAATAACTGTGAAATGTGTTCAAAGTAGCCCACCTTATGGTACGCTTAGTCGCTTACATTTCGGGTGTGGATTATAATGGTAAAAGACGAGGGACCATTTTATTTTGCTCCTGCAACCTTTCCACTCGGGCTTTGAAAGTAAAACACAAGGGCCTTATCCAAACAGGTTATTTGTGCAGATTAAATTATAGCGACATAGCGATTCTATTATATTCGCGCAGTCTGAATTTGGAAAACTGTTAATCAGTGGGCAGCTTGGACTTCCAGCAGATAAACCGCTACACGGTAGGCTACAAACCAACTATCAATGCCGTTTGTATTTGTAGATGAAGCTTTTCCCCTTAGTCAAAACTTGATGTGACCCTACCCTGGTTCAGGCTTATCTCATGATAAAAAAATATTCAACTACAGGCTGTCGCGTGCGCAACGAATTGTAGAAAATGCTTTTGGCATATTAGCTTCAAAGTTTAGATGTTTTCGTCGTCCTCTTCTAGTTGCTCCTACTTCTTAAATTGTTAAGGCAGCCGTTGTTGTTCACAATTTTCTCAGACGTGAGTGTGGTACACAATATCAAAGTCCGAATTCTACTGACCATGAAGATAGCAATGGGACCGTGCACCTAGGTGAATGGAAAACGGAGGGCATTTCTCAAATGCGTCGCATCGGAAGACGAAGCTCATCTGAAGCCATGAATGTACGCGAATCTTTCAAAGATTATTTCAGTAACGTTGGAGCAGTTTCATGGCAAAATGAAAAAGCTCTGAGCACCACGCAGCTTAAGATGAATTGTAGCATGAAATAACCATTTTCAAGTTTGTTTCATCACAATGTATTTCAATGAAAAATGTAGAAACATCAGAAATGGCACACTAATATAATAGGCTACTAGTTACAATGTAATGATTCCACTTGTTGTGTGTACGTTTTAACCAGCTCCATCACTTCGTTTTGGAAATTCATCCTGATTAGTTTTGGCATTTGTCTGGCCTCTTTTGCTACAAAGTCAAAGAAAGAGCCGGTGGAATCATGTTCTTGTTCTGCAAAAATGAAAACAGATACATTATAACATCATCATCAACCAATTTTGATTATACAGGCCATGAATTAATCCTCATGTCGAGGGTGTGGCCTGTCTGTCTGTCGAGAACGAAGTCTTCCCCTCCACACCTCGCGATTTATTGGGTTGGCAGAGTCCATGTTCAGGGCTACAAGGTCACATTTTACAAGTTCTTCCCAAGAAAGTTTTGGTCTACCTTGACCCCGCTGTGCTGCGATGTTGACACATCTGACCTGTGAGATCCAGCTTGAGCTACGCTCAACGTGACCAAGCCATCTCAGTCTGCCTAATTGGAGGACTTCACTGATGTCTTTTAGTTTAAGCTTTGATAGAAGAGTCTCAAACTGAATGTTGTCTTCAGGCTTGACTAGGCAGGTCCATCTTACCATCGCTCTGTCATTACGTTGTAGGCGCTTGACGGTGCTTGCTAAAGTAGCCTACGTTTCAGAGCCATAGAGCATGACACTCCTCATACAACTGGAGTAAACTTGCCCTCTGGTTGCAGCAGGAAATTGCTTGCTTGTGAGGATAGGTGTTAACAAATATTGTTAACAATAGGTGTTAACAACAAATTGTGTTAAATTATTTCATGTGCTTTCAAACTTGTGTGGAGTTCTCGAGGTTGCAATGCCAGTTCAGTATATTTGTATTTCTGACCAACAAAGCGGAAAAATAAACTTCATGTTCATAGCCGGGGTCTAGCTAAAAGTTGAGTAGGCCTACTGAATAGAAATTAACTACTGAACATTTTGAAGTTTATTATGGCAAAGAAAGGTAGGCTATTGTAGTTTCAAAACAGCAGATAGTTTGGTTACCTGCTTCCTTCTGTATGTCTTTTAACTCCTTCATGCAAAAGCTAGCAATGGATGTCGTACAATCGCTTAATTTGCGTTTGCGACCGCCAGTTCTTTTCTTTTGCTTTGTACAAGTATCTGTGAAAGACGTAAAGCAATATGAAGACGTGTTTGGTTGGTTCTCGGTTTTTTGAATCTGTCAATCTCGGTAACCAGTCCTGTTTCAAAAGCCTCTACAAGTATGCGAAACGGGCATATTGAGGCTTCGTCAGTCTGAGGATAGAGTGAAGTTTCCTATTCCTATAGTTGTTGGCGAAGAAATGTTCCATCCACTAGGTGCCGCTGAATGGTAAGCAGTCCTGAAATGCGTCGCTCAAACGCACACCCCAAAAACCGAACCGGCGCCGCTTGATCTTGAGTCGAGTGCTAAGCCACTGACATCTGTTAATAGGTCCATAAACACACACAACATAACCCACAAACGATTTGCGATGAATTCAGCATTTACAGGCCGCAAGGCGTAGCCTACTTCAGCTTATTTACCTGAACTCATACGCTGGTTCAATGAAATTGGCGATGATTCTACTGAAGCAAGCTCGCTGTCCTCAAGAGAAAGAGTGACATTTTCATTTGGAGCCTCCGATGATTGGCTGTTGTCAGGCAATGAATTAAAAACTGACTGAGCGTCAGCTTGTATGTCTCCAGCAATGTGGCAGTCAGCTTCATTTTCTGTAAGAGGTGATTTTTCTTGAAGATCCTCTGAGATTCCAAACGTCAGATTAGAAGTAGTTCTGTAAAAACATTTGTATACTTTCAGTGCCATGGGTATTTGGGTAAGGCTACTCGAAACAAAAATATTTCGTTTCGAAGCGAAATTCCTTTTCTTGATTTCGTTTCGAAATAATTTCTGAGTAAAGAAATTCGTTTCATTTCGAAGTCCAAGCCATTTCGTTTCGTTCTGTGTTCGAAACGAAATATACAAGAGTTTGGAAATATAAAAAGTGCCAAAAACTCATACATCAAAGTGAATTCGCATTAAGGCTGTTCAAAACAAAATTCCTTTTCTTGGTTTCGTTTCGGAGCAAAAATCTTTAAAAAGAATTTTGTTTCGAACAGCCTCAGTATTGGGTACGCAACAAAACATTTCAGTGACATAGCAGGCTTATCCTTGAGCAATTAACTTTCAGTTATGGCAACATACGTTTGTGTGAAATACATATTGATTGAGAGAAATGAAGACTACATACAGGTACAGATTGATTTATTTTGCACCACATAGGCTAAGCAATGCCTGAATATACTTACTTTCTATATGCCATGACTGGGTCAAGAAAACTCATAATGTTGAGCAAACTCCACGGCTTGCTAGTGGCAGCTGCATCGCCAGATCGAGGGATTTTTTTCCTTATTCGTCTGTATTTATCCCGAAGTGATTTCCACACTTTTGAACAGTCTGAAACTAAACAAGCATATTTTCATCTAACATGATACATATTAATGACTCATCCATACACTGACTTGTCCTGCATGTTCGGTCCTGTAATAGGCTATCATGAACTAGGGATGGTAGAAGAAGGGGATTGCTCACTCAAAAGTAAGGTGGACAACTGGAGGGTCATAATGTTATGACAAAATTTGATACAACTACAACTTGAGGTCTACTGCCATATGTCGCATACTCAGGTGCAGTTTATATGATCTGCCCACGTGTGTACAGAGTGTGTATCGCCAAAATAAATGTAGGAAATGTGTGATATCATGTTTATTTAATATTATTCAAGTCATGATAATGCAGGGTTAGAATTCACGCAATACCGGTAATGGTAGGTAGCCTTACATTGCTACAGTAAGGTTTTGCAGATTTTCTAGCACCCAAAATTTTACCTAAACATAGCAATTCATTTGATGAGAATCAATTTACCTAAAAGCAAAGAAAACGTTGTGTAGTTCTGCTAATTTTTGAACTTCTTAATAACCCTCCAGCTGTTTATTTCGCAAGAAAAATCAGTAAAGTGAGTCGTCCCGATATTCCACTGTCCCTATCATGAACAGTTACATGGCTAAAAAACAAGTATCCTATCAAGCAAAACATTGAGTAATACGATGAATCTGATATGTCTCTTACGATGAATCTGATATGTCCTTAAACTTAACTAAAGTAACCGTGGTTACTCAATGTTAGGAGAAATGCAGATGATAAATTTTACTTGGATCCATGTATTGTAGGATGCAACCATAGAGGTCTGGTCTGGGTTATGTTGGTTTAGATCTCACATTGTTATTATGCACTTCAAATACAATAAACTACGAAAAGCAATAATAATACTCTAAATATACCCCAAAAAACACTTTTACACTATGTTATATTGGGTGGTTCTTATATGTAGTTATAATTCAAAAGTTAGCAAATAAGGACCACTCTAATATTACAGTATACCGGTACTAGGTACTACAAGACTCACCATCAGGGCAATTACATTGAGCCGCAACTTGCACCCAAGCGTTCTCACGGCTGTTGTGGTTGTGGTAGGACTGTGTCTTCAAATCCCAAAGACATGAAAAGTCTTGTACGGCCAAAATTAAAGTTTCCAATTTTTGGTCGTTGTTGAAAAATGTGCTCATTTTTTTACTGAGAGTACCGTTACAACTAGTAGGGCTAGCTACAATAATGTTATGATCTAAATGATACCCTTTCTAAGTTACTGTTCTAACTACAGATTCTAACTAAAATAATTTGGATATATTCCTGATTCACTGGTCATGAAACTGAGCACTTTGGGTACAAGCTTGCTGTCCTAGGTAGCCTTACCATACTCATTTTATAATAATTTTCCTTAACTACAGTCCTAGGTAAAGCCAAAATAACTTACTGAGACCCAGCAATTGCCTTATCTGCTACAGAAACTTTCCCAGGCTATTCAATATCCCTGTATAACTACCAACTTCAAACAGGGTAGTTGTCCAGACTCCAGCCTAAGCGAAGCAGACACCCGAGACTCAGAAAATCAACTTTCGAGCCAAAAACACGCATGACGTCACGCAGAAACCAAGCGCAGCTGAGCAGAAAAAACGCTCAGGATCGATCTTTGTCACACGCTCACTTTGTGAAACTGAAGCAAAGCAACTACAAGTGAGCGACACCAGGCGACAATAAAACAAACAAAAGGTTCGCTTTGCTGCGGCGAAAATAACTGTAGTGTGAACGCGCCTTTAGTGTGACTTCAAAATAAAAAAACTTTTTTTTTTCAAAATGTCGTTTCAAAGTGACGTTTAATCTGCGAGTAAAATTACTGTTACTATTATTATTTTAGTTTCTAAAGGTGTTATTATTTAATTGTCTTTCTTAAAGACACAACAAGCGAACTTGCCCACTTTTCTCCACACTGTATATTATGCAGTGTGCAGTGCATATGAACTGCATTGCATAAGAACTGCAGGTCAAGGGAAGGGACTGAATGAATTCCACTTTTTAAAGTCTTTGGTATAAAACAAATAAGGTTTGTTTCAACTACCTGCTGCATTCGAGATGAAAGATCGTTAGTCTGTCATGGGGTGCCAAAAAATATTTTTCTCTTCAGTTGAGTGCCGTATGCCTAAAAAAGTTGGAAACCGCCGTCCTCGATAGTGATATTTACGCCAATGATTTGTGTTCCCTTGATTAACTCGACAATAAACTCACAGATTCAACTCCAATCATGCATGAACCAAATGCTCTGGTCAGTTCTACAAAAGCAAAACCAATCATAAGACCACAATGGACTGAAAAAGGAGCAAGAAGTAATTGCTTTGGATGTATCACTACTAATCCAGTTTGTTTCAGTGTAGACAGGACTGATTGCAAATTTGTCTGAAAAAAAAACAAACAAACAAAACAAATAAATCGGAGTGATATGATTATTCTGAGAGAAAATTTTGTATAGCCTACAAAATATACGCAAAGACCTCGCACCTTTTTGTCTTCTGTTTTGCTAATGTTAATTTTATCATCTGGGCTATCATTTATATCTGCATCATCAACAATATCCTTTGTAAAAAACCAATGAATAACTATTGCAAGTAAGACTAGACCAGTCATGACTCCCAATAAAATGTATAAAAGAGTTTTGCCAGATGGAACATAACTGTCGATATTTTGTATGGTGATGTTTGGGTCTTGGCAGTCATTTTTTCCACAAACTGATAAATCTCGAGCTATTGGAGTCGGAAAAGTAGTGTTTCCATTGTCTGATGAACTAGATGACCGTTGAAGAGATAAGATTCCGTATGAAAGCAAATTTCCAAAAACCTGAATAGCAAAACAAGCAATGATAACTATGAAGTGCATTTTATATTCATCAATTTAACAAAACCTGCTAGCGTTTGCTTGCCATAACAGAAGGGAATTTCAGAGGTTTACAAGATCTGCGAATGGGCAATTGCCCCCCTTCTAAAATAAAGAAAAAGCAGAGATGGGCACGGTACAATTTAAAAGTACCGCGGTACCGGTACTCGGTACTGGTCAAAAATAGTACCGTGGTACCGGTACCGGTACTATTTTCAAAAAGTACCGCGGTACCGTTACGGTACTCGGTACGGTACTTTTTTAAATACAAGTTAAATGACTTAAAATGATGATTTTTTTGTGATTGTAATCGAAATAATCTTACATTTAAAACCACAAATGCGATTCATCTCCATCCCAATTATATTAACAAGTAACAGCAACGCGCTATGACGATGTTCATATTCTACACAAAGACTGCTCAACCAGCTCTTTGGTAGGCACGCAAAGCTGAATGGAACAGATCGGAAAATAAAGTCACAAGTCTCTTGATTTTGCTCAGTATAAATGTATAAATTTAAGGTAAGCATATTAATACTTGTTAGTTTATAGACTTATAGTTAAGGGCCAACCCAACATGCCGCATAGAAAGCTATTGGAAGTAAAGGTCATTCAACATCAGAGGTGTAAAGTAATGAAAGTAGTGTTACTTAAGTAGCAATAAAACAAAAAACTGGTATCCATCTAAAATGGACTGGCTTGCAATTAGCATAAAAATTAGCATAAACATAAAAGCAATTTGCACAAAATAAAAGACAGTGACACTATAATTTCTTTTTACTTTTATGTTAAGTAGCAATGTTCAGTAACTAGTACTTTTTGAGTAGGCCTAGTTTTATTTTTCATTACTTTCTACTTTCACTTGTTTAGTTTTATGCCAAAGTAACTTTACTTGAGTAATTTTATATTTTGTCAAGTAGAAAGTTGTAACTTTGGTAAAAATCTGTTAAAAAGGTATCGTTTCCAAGATAAAAAAAAATATTTTAAAGAGAAATAGTTAAAAATAAAAAGTTTTGTTAAAAAGAATTATTAAAACGAAAAGTTTATCTTCCTAAGACCTAAATGATTCATTTAAAATTAAACTATTAAGTGAGATATTTTATGACTAAAAATATTGGGATTTTGAAATATTTTTTCAAAACTTGATAAAATTTGTCAAAAATGTTTGTTTTTTGACTGCAAAATTTATTAATTCTACTTGAGTAATTTTAAAGATCAGTACTTTTTTACTTCTACTTGAGTGGTGATGTGCTCTGGTACTTTCTACTTGTAATTGTAACGAATTAAAATTGACCTTCAGTAACTGTACTTTTACTTGACTATTCAAATGGACTACTTTTTACACCTCTGTTCAACATTTATCTCTAAAGATTAAACAGGGGCCCATAACATTTGAAAAGCAGTAATTATGCCACATACGGAGTAAACCGCAAAACAACGAATCCTCATTGGACTCCTATTTTAACACACAAAATTCAAAGCAAAGAAAGTAATAAAAAAATTTAGGAATTGCAGTACAGTCCTCAACACTTTACAAAAAAATTTGATAAGACCCTAAAGTTATAGGCCTATTACTTTATAACTAATTGGGTATTTAGTAAAAGTTTGGGGCAAGCCTGTTCTAGGCATTCGCTTTCAAAAACAGTAGCATCTCAAAATGAGTGTCACTTAATCCAGCTCGTTTCGGCCTCAAAATGTCTTTAGCGGTGGAAAAAAATCTTTCAATAGCAGCACTTGAAGGGATTGCAGTGTTTGTTTTAATAAACAATCTTTCGATCGTCGGATGCTTAAAGCGGACTGATTTTGAGACATCTCTGAGGACTCATTTTGAGAAATTCATCAACCAGTTTAGATGCACTTTGTCGTCGGCTTCTCGGTTGCTCAAACAAAAAACCTAAACACTCGTCTTGCTGAGCTACTTCTTCTAAGTCGTCGCTGCTGCTTTTAGCTTCATTCTGACCTTCTTGCTCAAGCAAAGATTCAAGCTTGCTGATCATCTGAGTCTTGATGCTTTTCGCTATGCTTTCCGAAATAAATGAATATCGTTCATCCATGTTCGATTGTGGGATCAACGAGAGCCGAAAATGTGGATGCAACGCCATGGCGAGTTGATGATCAGTGCTGTGGAGTACGTGATGAAATCTCGTACTACGTTGATGAAATCTCGATTTCTCTTCGCGTCATTTTCGTTCATGGATTAAATCGTTACGGAGTTAACATTGTTGAAAAAAAGTACCGATAAAAGTACCGGGTATTTTGACCAAAAAAGTACTGGGTATTTAGGCAACCGGTACAAATTTCAAAAATTACCGCGGTACGGTACCGGTACACAAAAAGTACCGCGGTACAATTGTACTCGGTACTGCCCACCTCTGAAAAAAAGGAACTTTATTCATGATGTAATTTTAAGGTCTAGTTAATGTAGAGTAGACTTACACATCATTGTGTTTTGTTGAAATCGCCTCCTCTTCAGGCTAATTGTTCTATCTGCCCCTGGCAACAGCTGGCATACGGTATTCGCACCTCACTAGCTGTTTCCGTTGACTTAGCTATGTAAATTTCTTACGTGTTAGCTCAGCTCAGTTTGTTTTTATTTCTGACCATCACAACGAAAAAACAATATATGATAAACATAGCAGAGGTCTAGAAAAAGGTAGAAGCAACAAAACGCGGATGTTATAATGTGCTTAATACCAAAGCGGACAAGCGGACAATCAGTTTAAAATATGGCACGGTCGCAACACCTTAGCGTTAGACGTTTTCAACCTGAGGTAAAACTACCTTACTGAAAGAAAATTATGTCTGGCCTGGAGGTACTATATTGCAGAAGGAATGAGAGCTTGTAGTTTATGATTTCTGCAGGCATATAGATTTTAATCTAGAAGGATTGGTAGGCCTACTGGTAGAGCTAAGCTAACCATTTTAAAGTGGAATAGGTCAATAATGAAAATAAAAAGACAAGAACCTTCACGCTGTACGTTTACATTTCAACGTATTACTAATATTATTTGTAAATTGTTCTGCATATTATTCAGGAAAATTCAGAGCTGGTTTTGATGCTCTTTGCTCTAGTGCGCACAAAGAAACCAACAATCTCGAACCAACAATCGTTTGCCTACTTGCAAGTAAGCTATTTGTTTTGCAAAATCAAATCTTTTGGTGTAGATCAGGGCTACTCAACTGGCGGACCGCAGTCCGAATCCGGAACTTCTGGGTGTTGATGGTGGACCTTGAGCTTTTGGAAGAATAACCTCATTGCCACGTTTCAGGGCTTTTTTAACGGGGCAGTTCCACTTAGAAAAAAAAAATTCATTTTTTTTTTATTTTATTGTTATATATTGGAAATTAATCGTAGATTCCGAATATGCAGTCAGTTTTCACCTATTTGCCCTCATTAGGCTTCAAACTGAAGGTTTTCTGAACGCACCTCAGTTTAAAATGTAAATAAACATTTGCATTTTTGTGAGAATGTTATTTGCAAGATGTTTTGTATTTTCCCTTACAAAATCTAATAATAAATAAGTTAAATAGCGCCACTTTTTCAAAAGGTTAACCAAGTTTATTGAGAATACAAAGAATTCCTTTGAATGGACATAGAAGTCACATAGTCAAAAGCATAAATTTACCTAATTCTATTTTTCAAATGCGATTTACTCAAAATCATGTTTTTGTGCACTAAAAACGTTTCTTCTAGAAGACTACTTGTCAGAATTGGCTAAAACTTTTAACAGATGTACAGTAGGCCCTTACGGACATAATGATTAAGTTTTGTTTCAATATTCAGAGTAATAAATATTTTATTACCAAATTCTGAAGTCAAATTTGCTCTCGATGCATAGCAATTATTAAATTTTTTATATTTAAACAAATAAAAGAGTTAAAAGAAATCCCCTCTATCAATTTATGGCTAGGATAGGCCTACCCTACTAGATCACCATGCAGTTTGAAGTCCCTACCTTTAACCATTTTCGAGTTTTTAGGGCTGCAATGGAGACAATCGGTTGATTTTATTTACAAATTCAAAATGGTATAAACCCTTAATGGATTGCCCCAGCCTAACAAAGTAAATATTTTTGGATGGCTTGTTTCCTCCTTTTTCCAGCAATATATGGTTTGTTGGGGTTTGTGGGTGAACTTTTGTGTGTGGATTGCAGTGACGTTCGGTGGCTTAAACCGTTGGGAAAGCAACTTGGAAATATGCTGCAGCAAGGTAGTAGGCACGAAGGGCGTAACCGTCGGGCGAAGCCCGAAGGCGTGTTGCCGAAGGCAACACTTCCAGCGGGGGGTCTGGGGGGCCTCCCCCAGAAATTTTTGAAAAACAGTTCCAATTTGGTGCGCTCTGAGAGCATTTCCAAAACAAATCAAAAATAAAAATCTGTCAAATTGTGCTTCGCCTATGTCGTGATCATACATCCATTTAATGTTTAGAAGTCACAAACAATCTTAATTTTAACGTTGCAGGACCAAAATCCTGTGTTAGACATAGAATAATAGTTGTCTAAATGTTTAATTCGTCATGAATGTTCATTCTCAGATATTCAGTTAAGCCTACACTACAAAAACTAACACTTAGGCCTCAACATTACGACCGCAAGCAATTTGTACAAAAAGCTGGATAAGTTTGCCTCCTGCGTATAGAAGCTTAACAAACTAAATATTGCATCCGCACCTGAACGTTCATTGGCGAAGTAACGTTATATCAACGCTGTAAAAAGGGCAAAGGCATGACTATGAAAGCTAGTACAGTAGGCTAAAGTACATGGCGAGGAGACATCAAAAAACAGCAACAAGCTTTTTGGCATTATGATGCGGTGCGTTTACCGTGACGAGATACCATTCTGACGAGTTAGTCTAGTGGCTCTAGCGAATGTACGCATTGACGTCACTGGGAAAGCACAACTAACCTACCATAACCATAACACATTTGATTGGCTAAGCAGCTGGTGACGTTTTGCAAAACGAGTGAGGATTGGTTAAAACGAAGGCGTTTTTTGACATTTTTGAATCTGGGAAAGCAAGTTTGATAGTTGCTTCCCTGGAGCCTCAGTGATTGTTTCTGACAGAAGGTTTGCGTCAATTGGCACTTATAGGCAAGACATGCGGTTTGGTGAGGACTTAGACTACTCACAAGCGTTACGAGTAATTCTAGTCACGAATACAGTAATTTTCAAGTTAAAATAGACGTGATAAAAATAATAAGTTAAACCTAGAATTCAGTCATTATATTTTGCATAGTTTTTGCTAAGGAAAGCACTGCTTTCCTTGCTTTCCCTCACCGATCGTCACTGGTAGATTGTTATTTATGACAAGTACAAAAAATGCGATTCTAAGTAGAACTGCCCCCTTAAACAGATTTCTACTGGGAGGAAGCAATTTTTACTGTTATTATCTTAGTTACAGATTTCTACTGGGAGGAAGCAATCTTTACTGTTGTTATCCTAGTTGCAGGGGGATTCTACTCCCAGACTTCCCAATAGTTACTCCCAGATAGTTTAACTTTCGTGGTTGCGTATGAAATAACTTATTCACCGGACCGCTAAAATATTAAACTTGTCAAACCTGACGTTTGTTAAGATTTGTTGAGTAACCTTGGTGTAGAAAACCCATAACAAACTGTCAAAACAATTTTTGTAAAAATTCTGTTGTTTATGAAGCATAGTTGGGTACAAATAGTTACTGCAGAGTTACTGCATGCAACTGTTCGACACTGATGTCTCAAGATGTAGACCAGGCTTCTTTGAAGCAAAATGGAATGAGAAAAGTTGGATAGCTACAAATAAAAGTTTACGTAAAGTAGTCTTACTCCGCTGAAATGAAACACAGAAAACATCACTCCAATGAACTCCACAGCATATACGCCAACTTCTTTTGAACTAAAGCGAGCATAGCATCTTGCATAATATATGGTGAACATTACTAAAGCTGGCCATATTGTTGCCTCTCCTATTCCCACTATTGCTCCAGCAGGAATGAGCGTGTATGATGCTGCAATATAAAATATGTTGTTATGCACATTACTGCACACAACGGTGTATGCAGTACTCTTAGATATGAACAACTTTTATAACAACCAACAAGATTTGCGTTGACATAGCGCGTGTTTCAAATTCTAGCAATTTTATAACATAAAATGCAATATCTGGGTTGTATTTAAACGTTGAATTCTTGCTACATAATATAAGAGTAACAGTTCAGCGTCAGATATTAGACTAAGACCCACGCCTCCACAGAATTTATATCATGGTTTGCTTCATTGTATCACTACTGATTCCTGTAACTTTTAAAATTATCAATTACGACTTGTGGTTTTCCAGTTTTGAAATAGAAAGAAGTTCAAATGGATTGCTATGGATGAAGGTTTGTACAGAAGACAGAGGTGATGTTGATGAATAGATAATGGTGATTGGTGAATGCAAAATCGGTTCCTTCATCAACATGGCGTCATAGCCTACGTCCCTACAGATACATACCCTAACTTTAAATGTATTTTTGGTTCTTTACAAACATAAAAACACAGAATACAATAAAACCTACACATATTTTAAAGCAATAATGTATATTCGTACCTGGATAAAAGTTTGCCAAGATATATATAAGATACGTCCCTTCGCACAAAGTGATGCAAGTTTTGGCGCCAATTAAGCGAAGAAGAATAGGAGTTACGAAAACACCAAAAACTGTGGCTGTGGCATAAATAGCAGTTCCAGACGCAACTCCTAAAACAAGAAAGTTAATACACTTTGTCCTTAATTGTCCACCCCGTCAGCTAAAAAAAAAGTGGATATGCGCCTGGCTCAAGATCACGCTGCGCTGGTTCGACTCTCGGGGTGTGCGCTTGAGCAACGCATTTCAGGACTGCTCTCCATTCAACGGCACCTAGTGAATGGAATAATTCCCTGGCAAGAACACTTCAACAATCGGAAAACTTCACTCTGCCAATCTCGGTAACCGACCCTGCGTCAAGAGCCTCTACAAGTCTACAGTATGCAAAACTACCAGGAATAACCTATCAAGGCTTTGTCAGCAGGGCCGGGTTTAGCTGATGTTGGCCCGGGGAACTTTTAGATCGGGGGGCTCCGTGCAAAAATTTGTTTCGAGCCTTTGACACGAAAAACTATTACTACGTCCAAAAAAAGGTAAAGGTCAGTCCCATACTTGATCCAAGCATTGGGAGATGAAAAGATAAGGTTATAATTATACTAAGCCTTTGGCATTAAGGAGAGTAGGGTGGCCAGTTCCTTTCTCTCGGCCGCCTTTACTTTAGCAACTACGCCCACCCAATTTATTACACCCTGGGTAGAGGTGAGCGGTGTTTGTCAACAACCAGCTTAAGCCGGGAGTCGAACCAGGATTGCATAATTAGAAAGCGAGCGCCTTATCCGCTGCGCTATCCCACGTCCAAGGGAGAGTTTAACTAATTGGCGTCCGGGCAATTTTCGATTGGAGGGCCCCTGTGCGAAAAACTTCTTAAAGTAACTTAAAAGTCACCCACACCGCTAATGCCTTTTCGCCAAGCTCAGTCACCACCTTGTGACTAAAAAGTAACCTTGAAAGAAAAAGGAGGCATTTTGCAGAAACTTTAAAGACTGAGAGAAAATAATAATAATAACACAAAGTCACATTTTCCACGTCGGTGGGCCCTTCAAAAGGGGGGCCCGGGGCAACTGCACCCTCTGCTCTTTTCCCTCAATTCGGGCATGTTTGTCAGTCTGAGTATAAAGATTCAAAAACCAACCAACTTTAGTACATCTACCTACTGTACTTAGGCTACATAAATATGTAAAATATTTCACATAGACAATTTGACACTGTGCAGTAGCCTACAGCAAGCCTATATAATTATGCTAGATTAGTTCAGCGCTCCGTAGGCCGTCCCTGCACCAAATAAAAGTACGCACTAGTCCCTTGCAAGTAAGAATGAAATAATTTTGACAAAGAAAGTGTTTTTTTTAACACGGCACCTACTTTACAAGACATGGCCCTAAAAACGCGTGTAATTGTGATGCTGCCTCGAGTCCCATAGTCCCATAAATCAACTATAGTAATTATCACAATTACTTCTACGTACAGTAAAAAGAACAACAACTTAGGGAAAACTTTACCGACACCATCTTCTATGTTGATGCTTGATTGAAGGCCAAATGCAGTCAAATATGCAGAGAAGGTTAAAAAGATGCCAAAAAGAAATAAACAAAATGTAATCATGACTGTGCGCTTAGAAGAAGGCCAATTTTGCTCTTCCGTTTCCATAACGATAAGATGACAATTTTTTGATAAACTAATGCTCAATTATAGACAGACAATCGATAACAACTTAATAACATTGAATTGCATAATTCAAAATTAATACAGAAATGAAATAGATACATAATTTCGAACGTTTTCGGCAAAACTTTCTGCCCTCTTCAGGAAAATATCTTAATTCATCTAAACAAAACAGTTATTCGTGAAATGTTAATAATAAATGACTGAAATTCAATAAAACTGCACTGACCTGCGTACAAGCAACAACTGACGAACAAACACAAAAGGTGGTAGCAATCTGTCATAATTATGCGGGAGTGTGGTCAATTATAAGCTGCAATGAAGAAAATACTTGTTATTTAAAAAATAAAATCACCAGGCATGCTACCTAATGTTTTTGTCTCATTACTAGGGCAATTTTTTGTTACTAAAATTACTTTTTTTTGGTTATACCAATTAACAAAAGAAATGTAGAACCAAAATTTCATGGTTGTGGGGTCAATATTTAAGAAATTATAAAGTTACCAAAAATCACTTTTTGTGTTTTTAGGTTACTTTTCATTTGTTAGGTCACTTTATTTTGCATACTTTTTTGCCTAATTCCTTTATTTATTTATCTTTTATCGCTACTTTAGAGATGAATTTGCATTCTATGTTGGCCCATGGGCCATGGTAGGCCTAATGCCAAGGCTTTTAATATATGTTCTACTATGGTACGGATTTTAGGTTTGCACGAGCCCATGCCTGTTCGTATCGCGTGTATTCTCGAAAACTCGTAAATTAATTTCGTCTTTGCAACAAATTGTGTTAACTATATTTAACCACTTGTTTTCCCTGCAACAGCTAAAGTGTTTGATTGACAGAAACTTTTTGCCAGAGAATGTAAAAAATTACATATGTGTACTTTGAATGTGCAACTATAATTTGAGCACAAATTGAAACTAATTTAAATGTTTTTTTTATGTTGAATTGCTGCTTTTTCTTTCGCTTTCTTGTTTTTGTTGAATAAAGTTACTTTTTGGTTACTTTTTCGCAAAAATAAAACCACTTTTTTAAATTTTTAGGTTACAAAAAAATCGCCCTACTCATTACAAAGATGCTTCAGGAAGTGTTTGCATGATAGAGGGTTAAATCAAACAATCTGCTTGGATGTTAGTAAATTGTTACTGAGGGAGAGGACTGGGCTTACACATCGGGAGATTTGTAAATTACAGGTTGTTATAAAATATAAATCATAGTAATTTTTGAGCATTCAAAAAGTTTTTTTCAAATGTTTTTTCTTCTTCTAGAATTTTCTACTTTTGTTTTCCAGAACGCACAGTAGCCTACAATAAGTGTCGTAAAACTTTGGTTGGATAATGGATAGTGGCATCCATCCCCAGTGTTGTACGCGTCATTGAAATAATTTGACGGCGTCAGCGTCAGCGCGAATTGCCTAAAAACTTTACGGCGTAAAGGACTGCGTAAGCTCTTAAAGAAATTGACGGCGTCAGCGTCAGCGTTAATTTCTAGCGCTATTTTTTGCCAACGTCTCATAAAACGGAAATATTTCAACCAAGTTCAGCCTAACAATAGCTATAAATAAAAAGCAGGTATTATGTTTTGAGACTGTATTGTAATTAGCTGCTCAGCCTATTAGTTATTTCCTTGCAGAAAAACAAGAATTTTAAAACGTTTGTCTGACAATCTGCTGCGTTTGGAACGCATATTCAGGGGCGCCGGAGCGATTTTTGACTGGATGGGCAGGAGTATGAAAAAAGGGCACTTTTGTTGCTGAAAGGCCAATCTTTTTTGTAAGTTTTAAGATAAGATATAGCGATAATGCTCATCTATCAGCTCATTGTCGAGTAATGATACAAGTGTCCGCTATACAAAGAACAATGGCACGGAAGGGCATAATGCTATTTTATAATGATGTAATATAACTTACTGTGATGGAGAATTTTGTGTCGTGAATATTATTTTGAGGCAAAAATAGAACATTATAATTAGGCTAATAGCGAATAGCATAAATTGTTATAATGCAAAGTGTGCAGTAGCTTACATGACCTTAAAAGGGCACCATTGCCCCCTCTTCCCTCCCCATCCACAGAAATTTGAGGACAGGGGGGCATTCGCTCCCCCTGCTCCCCCCCGCTTCCGGCGCCCCTGCGCATATTGTCCTTTCCAAGTGAAAACATGCGTTCCACAGCAGCGCTGGTTGGTATTGGTGTGTTGTATTTCAAAAACAAGTTGAAAACGTTTAGTTGGAAAGGTATCACTGTTCCAAGCGTGCTGTGATAGTTTAGCATGTATAAATCTTTTAACGAGGTCCACTGCACCAACATCGCTCTTTTCAGGGGCATAGAGCTCTTGAAATAAAGTAGGCTATATTCAACGTCCGCGATGCCATTCATGGATTTTTCGCTTTCTGTCTCTGATCCCTCGTTCTCAATACATGGGTGATCACCATTTGGCGAAGTTCTTCCGCATGTATTCCAGGGAGCCATTCCAACCAACGCAAAAGCCGGTAATTCGGATGAGTCGCGCTGGCCAGAATACATTGTGAAACTCTTATTGTGAAACGAGATTTTCCATGAAAACAAAAAATGACGCTTAGCGCTTGACGCTTAAAATCGGCAAAATAGTTGACGGCGCTATCACTTCCGTCAACTGAAAAATAATTTGACGGCGCTAGCCTCAGCGTCAACAAAAAGTTGACGCCGTCAACGTACAACACTGTCCATCCCTATGTCAGTTAAGCCTAGGTGTAACACCTGGGACTGGCTTGAGATACACATTTGAAACAAAAAGTGCTGTCACTGATTACACATTTACACAATATGCATTTGAATTGGATTTTGACAAACCTTTCTTTACGGTGCCAAAATCTTTCTCATAACAAAATATTTTTATCGTCGTTGTCGTGTGAGCCTTTGGGGCCGAGGGGCTATTCTTTTACCACACCAAATTAACGATGTTCCTGGACTAAGTTGGAAGGCTACTAGAGAGGAGCCAGTCTTTGGTTTCATCATCTATGACACGCAGGCCTTCCACTCCATTAGGTGGCTCGAAGATGGTGCAATCGTTAATGATGTGGTCTGCAGTCTGTTCAGGGATTCATAGTATAGGGATCGCCAACTCGGCTGGATTTCTGACAAGCGAAGTGTAAAAGTGTTGCCAAATATTTTTTTTAATTTTTAGAAAAATATTATTTTGGTATTTTTAAAGTAATAGTCGCCCAAAACTTTCCCGTGAATAACTATTTTAAAAATAATCTAAAGAAAATTTATTTTTCACTTACTAAACTATCATATTTTTTGCAAATTTAACCTCTCTTTCTAAGTTTTATTTAAATTTTGTGCATAAATTCACATTATTATTGCAAAGTAACACAACTACAAACTACTTTAATTTGATCTCGTGCAACTTTAAACTTTAGGTTAGTTTTAACTTTTAAATAGACAAGCTTTGGGCGACTACTACTCTTTAAAAATGCCAAAAAATTAGTTTTTCTAAATATTTAAAAAAAATCTGGCAACACATTTACACTCCGCTTGTCAGAAATCCAGCTATAAGTTGGCGATCCCTAGCTTACACTATGAATCCCTGAGTCTGTTCCTCAGCACCACATTCACAAGTGGAGAAAGAAGTCAATCCCCATTTGTACATGGTTGAGCGGAAAAGCCCGACGCCGGTACGGAAATGGTTGAGACGCACCCACGTCTGTCTTTGTAGTGTCAGGCCGGTGGCACGGGTGTCGGCATCGGGGATGAACGAATGGAGTCTGGTGGTGTTTGACTTCCATTGAGAGTTTTATTTATGTTCTGCCCAATTAGCAGCAGAGATGTTTTGTCCATCAACTTTGTTGATCAGAAATTGAACGGATGGCACGAATGGGTGTCTTGATTTCAGTCGATGGTGGTGCTTTCTTGGGGGAGCAGAGATCTTGGTACGGAGAAGATGGTCGGGTTCCAATTCCCGTCGACCGAGAGGCAGGGTGACTTATTCGCGACGAAGTTCAGCAGGTTGGATGCCAGCAAGAATGGGAAGATTGTCCAATGGTGTGGGATGCATGCACCCGGTCAGTATGTGCAGAGCGCTTTTGATGGCAGTGTCGATGTTGTGGCAGTGAGCACTGCGGCATCTAACAGGTGCGCAGTACTCAGTTGAGGAGTAGATAAGGGCGAGGGCTTCTATACGCAAAGTGTCAGCCCTCGCCCCCCAGCTGGAGCCTGCCAGGCGCTTGAGTAGCGCAGCGTTGGTTTCTTGCGCAGTGACACCAAATGGTGGCGGTACGTGAGCGATCTGTTTAGTGTCACCCCAAGGTATACTTTGGTTCGGAGCAGAAGGACAGAGATTTTCTGTTCTTCTAGACGTGTAGCTCACGATCAGCTTCCCGATTATGTAGGTGGAATGCTGCTGCCACAGTTTTGGTTTCGCTGAGTTTCAGTCGCCAGTTCTGGAAATAAGCTAAGAGGGTTTTCATGTCCTGGCTCAAGGTGTCTTCTAGCTTTTCACACGACTTTGGAGTAGAGAATTGGCAGGTCGTCCGCTTAAGCGTATTTTGCGAAGACCGTGGTTGGCAGGTCGTGGGTGTAGATGTTGGAAAGAAGTGGAGCCAGGACCGATCTCTGTGGGACGCCGTTTTTCAGGCGTCTCAGTCTGCTTCGCGATGAGTTGCCGGTGGTGAGGGTGAAGCTTCGATTCCTGACAAGTTCCATAATCATACGGACCATATGTCGGTCTTATTCACGTCAACACACGTTGAATCAATATAAAATAAAACTGATTTTCTATCTAGATGATGGATTGCAGTAAGTGTAATGAAGGCTGCTGAAAAAACAGGTCGGGTCTATCTAGGCTATCAAGCGTAATACCTGACCTTTTCTGAAAAAACTAGCGCCTCTAAAAGTGTTTTTCAGAAAAACTTAGGTATTTGTGGAAGGATACATCATCTATTAGAGTGTCAAAACGAGGACATTTATAAAAATATCTTGGGCTTTTAAGTAAATTTCTGCCTGTCTGGTTACCCACAATGATCCCGGGCCCTGGTCGAAGAGTACATACTGGACCATCCACGTCATCGCTAGTGGTTACGGAGTACATCGAGGGGCACTGGCTATGCTTTCGCGCTCAACATGGTGAAATTGGTAACGAAAGTTGCAAATAGAATCGTAAGCATGAAAAGTGATATTTTGACGTAGCCCAAGCTGTTTTAGTGTACCAGCATTGTATAAGTTTTGACTATCTCTTGAAACTGCCACTTGCTACTGTAAAGTAATTTAAGCAAAAACAATTTGAATTAAAGACACCAAAAAATTCATAACTGTTGTCGTTCACTTTATGCAGTGAAATGTGGAGCCAATGGAGGCGCAGAAAATGAACCTCGCCTAGAGTGCAAAATAGCCTTGCGTCGGGCCTGCATGTGAATGTTTATTGCGTAAACATTTCATGACTTTTGTGTTTTTCAAACAAATTAGTTTGGTAAATGTAGAGCCAGATTTGTCTTTAAAGTCTCTATAGCTGATTTGTTTGTTAATCCATGTGCCATTAAGCAAGACTCACATGGGCTACACATTATTTTAAAAAAGAAAAAAAAAAATTGCAAATCCATTTTCGAATCATTATTTTGCTTTTTTGACTACACTTAAAGCGATTTTCAAAACAATTTTATGATAGAAAAACTTATGTCATTAGAGAATTATTATAATCATACTTTAAATATATTGAAACCTGCTTCCGAATTTTAAAATATTTTCAATCGTAGGTTTGTCCTCAAAATTTCTAGTAGACTTAGATAACTTCAATTTTAATTATTTTCAATTTCAGTGGTAGTGATTATATTAGAGATAAGTTTATGTTACATTCTTTTTCTATACTAGCACTGCATAGATTAGTCTTATACTCTTACAAATCTTGTATTGTTGTTGTTAGCCAAAATTTGTTTAAATTTTCTAGTCTACTTAGGCTGTAGTGTTGATTTTGTTTTCACATGTAAAGCAATAACAACGTATATAGTAGTCAATAATTTCTAGAAAAGATCAGAGAAGTGAACTCATTATATTCCAAGGCAATTTTTACACCTTTATCGGTTCAGTACAACGTCTTTGATTTATTCCTTCTTGCCAGATTCCTTCTCAACACAATATGTCTTCATGCCTTTCATTTCTGTTCTGTACAGAAATGCATCAAACTTCTTAGCAACTCACGCTGATTGATTCTTCAACTGATGTAGTGCCGAATAACTCATATAAAGCCGTACGGGCCACGAGTAGAGAAGTCTTTTGACGATAAATCATTAATATATTTTTCCGTAGATTGACGTCGTCTTTTGTGGTACAGCAATCATTCAAGCGTGTGCAAACATAGCTTTCTATTTTGAAGATCATGCTTTTTTCAATATTGGTTAGACTTGTAGGCCATTTGGGCGTTTTGCTATGGCTTGTTTGTGCGATATCATTACTCCACATAATAGCCTACGCACTTGGATTTAAATAAAAAAATACTGATCGATGAAAACATTTCGAAAGCAGGGCAAATGTAAGTTGTTGCTGCTCGTTTTTATTTTCGGTGTAAATTCTAAAATTTTAACCTTGGCGTCTTCACTATCCAGTAGGCCTACACGATATTTATGTTGAAGATAGCACGATTGGTTGTGTGTTTAGCGTATTGAGACACCTCTGCGAGATCACTTACTGTATACCTCCTAACTATCTTCCATTTGCTCTACCTTTTTTAAAAATTAACTTCATGGCTAGTCTAGCATTACCACAAGGTCATAATCAAAAATTTCAACTCAACAATTGATGTAGACGACCTTGTTACATTTAAACCAAGATAAGCATTTTTTTCTGCACATTTAGGTATCCAAGCATTCGTCATTGGTTTATTGCTAAAGTGCAGTACTGCCTTTACAAAATAACACATAAACTAAACAAAACTATTTATCATAATTCTCCGCTTATTATTATTTGCCTGATCTGCGTTTGCGATTGACGTTCCTACTTCAATGAAGAAGTTTTGACAGATCTGTCGTGTCGGCGTCAATTTCTAGACATTCAGGAGAGCAACACTTCCGCCCCGTTTCCCGTTCACTTTCCTCCACCCGGTACTACTCCGCGTAATAAGTCTCTTGTGTCCTCTTTATCAGATCTGAGTATGTCCCCAGGTGGGAATATTGCCAGCGGTTCGAAAAGTGGTCCATCATTTTCCCAGGTGCAAACTAAGTTTATCCGTTAAAAGCAGTCTGTATACTGTGCGTTCTTCTTTTCCAAAAAATTTTAAGTTAAATATTGTTAAATAATTTTTTACGCATAATAATCTTATGCCAATCTTGGTGGCAAGAAGAATAAGCATCTCGATCGGATTATCAAACTGTTGTATGATATCCAGTAGCGGATCTAGAGGGGCATTTGGTCACGCTACATCTTTATGTTTGTCCTCAGATGCTTAAGTTCTCCAAACCGGAGTAACGGTCCAGGAGTTACTGCGGTCTGGAAGTTACCGTAACTTCTAAACCGCGTACACGCGGTCTGGAAGTTACTGTCAGTCCAGAAGTTACCAAAACAGGGTTGCCAGATTTGACGCTTGCAGCAGATTTGTATAAATGATTTTAACGTTGGAAACATGCTGAAGACTTATCCATCATTGCATCTTAACAAGATAGTTTATCGCAGAAACGGAATTGGGAATGAAACGATAAATAATCTGATAAAAGATAAAAGATATGAGTTTTGTACCAGAAATTGTTGCTGTATTGGAATGAAATTTTAATTTGTAACAAGCCATTTAGATATCATTTTAACCAGATTCATTTGTATTATACCATTTGCAGTTGTGTCCGTGCCTTACGCGAGTTGGCAAATAAATTCGCATGGGGTGGTGGTTGACTAGATGAATCAAGAGACAATTCAATCAAGAGCAATTCAATCACTTGCGCCGCCGCACCTCTTCATGTCAATCAAATACTGCTGTGTCGACCAATTAAGATGCAGAAGATGACGACTATACTGCCCCAACCACCTATCAGTCGTCATGCGGTAACGCTCTTTGTTAAGCTCTTGACAACATGACACCACCAAGCGGTGGATGTTATAAAAAAAAGAAAAAGAAAAAGGGAAAGAAAGTTTTGCTGTTCAGTACAAACAGCCAACATCGTTAATGTGTATCAAAAATACTCATTACAAGACTTGAAGGCAAAATTGAGCATGCATTGCTATTGCAACTTGGTTTAACCCTATCTGTAACGACACGGGGTTTTATGAGGACGCTCCAGTAGTAAAATATTTCTCCGATGGAAATATGCTAGAAATGTGAAATTTCTTGACTTTTAGTTTGTATTCTTTGCGAATTTTTTAAACCTACACTGATAATTTTTCTACCTTCTTGCTCTTCACAATAAGCAGTTCGTCTCAGGTGGCTAGACATTTTCGTGCAATGCTAGATAGATATAATTTAATGTAAGTGCAATATAAATGTTAGTGCAATTACTTTGAAATGTAAAAACGCCTAAAAATACCTTATATTTATGAGCAAAAGTAATTTTTTGTTTAGTTTAGCATTACTTTATGTTAATAATTCAAAAATTTCAATTTTGAAGCAATTTTTCGGAAAGTAGAATAAAAACCGACTTTCTGGCGTCTTTTCATCTCAAACCCTTTATTTTAATAAATTTGTTGGGTAAAAGTTTAATTTGTATACGCACAATACACAATTACACATGGCTATCATCTTGTAAAATATTTTGGCTCTATGATTTTCATAGCTCCCTTTATTAACGATTAATTTGCACGAGGGCCTAAGTTAGAGATAGAAGATAACTCGTGACGTGCTTTCCGCGTACGAAAACAGCTCGTATTAAGATAGGGTTAACATGTAAATATACTAGAGACACTTCTATTGATTATACTACAAAGTTAATGTGCTTTTTAGCTGTAGTCTATCTGTACATATGTTTAACGTTTCAGTTATTGCCCGCTGTGCTTCGTTGTGTTTAGTGGCCCAAACAATTTTGGTCAACCACAAACCGCTTACGTAGAATTGAAACCATCAATTTCTGGCGCACACTAACGCAATTATAACTTACAATAAGATATTTCTGTTGTTGTATTTCGTGTCAGGAATACTCTTCGAAAAACTTAAAAGTTTGGATTGTGTTATGTCCAATCGGCTAGAACTCCTTAAAATCGATAGATCTAGCAAATTACCTTGTGGGAGTTGATCTTGCGTTTACTGTTTTTTAGCTGTTGTGTTGGTGTGCATTCGCTTTTAGATGTGTTTCTCTTAGAAGACTGGATAAGACTAAAAAAGTTCTAGGGGCGGATCCAGAAAGTAGTCTTAAAGGGAGCGATATCAGCAACAGAACATGTGTAATTTGTGTATACATTAATTTAACTTTGCCAATGTAGGCTACTACGAGTAGAGAGTTACTATTCTGTGTTTTGGGAGAGCGATCGTTCCCCCCTGAATCCGCCGCTGAGAAGTTTTGACTTTAGCAGTGCATCAAGAAAGTCACAATATCGAGGATGTTCGTGCAAATCCAATTTGTTGGACATCATTCAGTTTATTTACAATTAATAGAGATATAAATTGTCACACAACTGAGCAGTATTGCGATTTCTTAAAATAATAGTTTTGGTCTGTGAAGATCTTGCACAATGAACAACTTCCTGTGGAGAATGTAACTTTTGCATTGCCAGAGCGTTTGCGACATCTTTTTTTACCACATGTGGACTTCGTTAAACGCGGAAAAACGTGGGTTTGATTGAAAAAAGTTATTCTACAAAGATATATTTTTTGCAGTGTTGCCGTATGGCAAATATATGACTTATTATCAAATTATATCAACTACAGCCCCAATTAAAAACGAAGTAGCCGGGTCTCTGATTAAACAGCTAAGTTAAATTTGATTGTCAAATAGTTAATTGGTATTGCACTACATTTTGCGAAATACAATTTAAAATCGTAGCTTATTTGAAGTTTAATTGGTCATCCCTGGTTCACCGATTGACGTTAGTTGTGCAAATTGTTCAGTTGAGAAGGAGCGATTTTCTTGGATCAGCACTATCTGGCTACTCACCATAGAACAGCGAGCTTTGTGTTTCGCTAACCATATCGGTGTAGCCTCCACACTGGCCATCAAGACTTTTCCGAAAAACATGTGTTTCTCGGCAGTCGATTGTAGCAAGAATTGGTAAGCTATGCATTGGACTAGAGGATGACAGTTTTTGTGATTGCGGATGTATGAAGTCCAAAAAATTAAATTGATTATTCGGATAAATGAATTGGTCATCCTTTCCCATGCAGAAAATTGAATTCTCTTTTGAGGAAGTGTAGCTCTTCATCTGCTTTTCTGAATCGACCAAAAATCACAACTTGTCATATTTTATTGCAGCGTTTATTATGCGAACAACGGAGCCGTTATACGATTATAAAATAGACTAGAAGCCAAATCACTAGACCTACACACTTGGACACAAATAAAATTAGTTCTGCTCAAATTATATCAAACTTGTGGAGAGCGCTTGCCGTGGCCAGTAGCCTATTACCGCTTATAAAAAGCATTCTTGCGTTCACTTTTTAGTAAGCTTCAAGCACATTCCAAAGTCAATACCTGGTTTGCACAATGACTTTTCATTTGATACCAAAAACATTTCATTTTAATATAATCCAAAAAGTCATTGTGGATACTGCAAACTGAGTGTCTCATAAAAATATATTCAAGGGTTTTCAAGCGTGATAAGTTGGCATCTATAAAGAATAATTGATTAAAAAAACTGTCAATAGTCTAATTTATGTTTACTGAGGCCTTTTTGTCAGTGGCTGCAAAAAACTTGACCTTGGGCAAACGTGTCTGCTTCATCGAAACAGCGTAGCAATATATAAATCTACAGTAACCTACTCAACAAACATTTGGCATGTAGCCATTGTGACTTCCATGGCAAACGATCTCTAGCCTATTGATTTTGGTACTTTAACAAATTTCTTAAAGGCATACTAAATGAAATTTTCAAACGGGAGTTAAGCATTAAAATGCATAAACTGAATATTCAAGAATACATTTAAAAAAAACATTACCGAAAAAACATTGTGTTAAATGGCACTGGCAAGGCCCAAAGTCCAATATTTCATTTATTTTTCAATTTTACAAAATGACCAAAAAGTGGAAACACTGCTCAAGAATACGTCACTATCGACAGTAATAACAAAAGCCACGTTACCACATCTGATGTTTTAACATCAGACCTGATGATTGGAGCAAACTATCTGATGTTTTGCTGTTGAAATTTGATGTACATACATAGTCTACAGTTAAATCGCCGCAGTAACAACTATTGCTCGATCAGCTGATTGCTATTAGACTGTACACTGTACAGTCGCACGCTTCGCTGCTCACGCCCCTTCTCATTTTGAAAGCTCTGACAACAGCACGCGCGGAATGCTGATCTGACCACAATGGGGCAAAATTTTATTGAAAATTGTTTTATGGTAGCATGTTAAACCCAAACAACGTTTGAAATCGCCAAGTTAAGTTTTTCCTTTAGTATCCCTTTAAGCTTCTAGCAATTATTGGTTTGTGATTTTTTTCTTTAAAAGCACAAATGTTTCAACAGTAATAAAACTATGTTTTTGCAAATAAGACCAGCACAATGGATCTTTAATCAAAAATACTTCTGTAAGACGACACTCTATTTATTTCAGTGTAAAGCCCGATCTTTGCATTGATAAGAGATCCAGAGAACATTGACCATATTTTTTTTTCTAACTGTATGACCAGTAATTGTTTTATAGTCCACAAGCCACTGATACCGTGGCTTTCTGTTTTTAATTCGCACTGTCCTTTTTATCCCGTATAGCAGTGGTTCCCAACCTGGGGTTCGCGGACCCCTCGGGGGTCCGTGATTACCTTGATGAATTTTGGAAAAAAAAAATTTGTTCTATATGCACGGATGGAGCACCAGCTAGGCCTATGCTCGGGAACAAATCCAGATGTGCTGCTTTAGTAAAAAACAAAGCTCCTCGCGTGTTTGTCACCCATTGCTTCTTGCACAGGTACGCCTTAGCAGCAAAAACTTTACTAGCAAGTCTCAAATAACTTCTAACAAATTGCGTGAAAGTCGTTAATTTCATCAAAACCAGAGCTGTAAACCACCCCGTACTTTTAAAGCGCTCTGTCAAGAAGTAGGGTCAGATTAAGGAGTACTTTTGCATCATTCTGAGGTACGTTGGTTATCTAGAGAAGTTTTAAAACGACTGCAGCAGCTAAAAAATGAGGTATCAACTCTTTTGAAAGCAAAAGGAAGTCCCCTCTAAAAGTTGTTCGAGAGTAAAAGTTTTCTATACGCATGGCCTACTTGGCCGATATTTTTGATCATATGATTTATTAACAATGTCAATCGTGGCATTCAAGGACCAGGTGTGACAATAATTGATGCAGCTGAAAAGCTGAAAGCGTTTTTAGCCAAGTTGCCGGTTTGGACACGCAGATTGGAAGCATGTATTTACGCTAACTTTCCAATGTTAGAAGATCTTATCTTGATAGATGAAACTCAAAGAGAATGTACTCTTTTGATCTTTATGAGAGAAAATTTTTGCGTTCACTTGAAACCCTGCAAATCTCATTTCAACGTTGTTTTAATTTAGAACACCTGCCGAACGAAGTTGAAACTTGGATTCGAAATCCTTTTTTTTTGACTTGAACAACATTAGCGATGACGATCTCAGTAAAGATGACCTAATTGATTTGAGATCAAAAGAGTAATTACGCATTGAGTTTCATTCAAAACTGTGGAAGAATTTGGTGCTCACAACTGCAAACCTACCCATTCTTGGCAAAGCAAGCGATTATTGTTTTGTTACCATTCATAACCACTTAACCTTTACAATAAAACAACATCGAAAATACAGTAGTTGAGTAGCATAATTATTACAATAGTCAATAGTAGCCTACTGTGATTGAACTGACTCGTGTGAAAATCAATTTCTTTGCAATAGTCAAAAGTATGTTAATTGAGTTTCAGGCAGGGTTGATCTCTAAGTGGTCAAAACTGGTTTTGACCACGAAGCGGTATAAACCTGGTTTTAACCGGTGAAAACTAGGTTTAAACCGATCAAAACCCAGAAAAATATTTTTATGTAGTGAATGGTCGGCTACCCGGGCTATAGGCTATTTAGGAAATATAAAAGCAGTTATGAGTTGTGACCATTTTGATATGCAGGCCTCGAAATAGCTGGCGGCCATGGCCGCCTGAACTTTCATTAATGGCCGCCAATACTGACCTGTAAAATTCATACGAAAGATTATATTTATCTTAAATTTTTCTCTTGTTTCAGCGCCGCCAAAAACAAGACATCAAACAGCGTTACAACTAGCCTACTAGCCTACCTTAATTACATGTCGTGCTACGTCTTATGTGCTACGCAACGGGAGGGCAAATGTTGCGCAAATTTTATGGCAAATGTTTTTCATAAAAAAAATAAATTGTTGGAATAAATTCATGTACTTCAGTTGGCTGTGCAAATGGTTCATCGTTCTACCAAGTATTTTTTGGTTCATCAGAAACTTATTTTTAGAATTTGAATTTTCTCAATAGTTAAAATAACCAACTGATTAAAATATCAAAAATAAACAGAGAAATTGAATATTTTTTGTTCCAAATCCAGCATTTAGGTTATAGTTGATCAAAACAAAATATAGTTGAACATCATTACTAAACATGGAGGGTAATATTTTTAATTCAATTGAAAAGCAACTTGATTCATACACTAAAGGGGTTTTAACCAGTAATAGGTGGTCAAAACTGCCCGTTTAAACCACCCCGGTTTAAACCGATCAACCCTGGTTTCAGGCAAAATTTAGGTAGGGGTCCGCAGAATTAATAATTTGTCAAAAGGGGTCCGTGATAACAAAAAAGTTGGGAACCACTGCCGTATATCCTAACTAATCGAAAAACATGCTACGTGTCTACACAGAGCTTAACTTTTAAAATGAAAAAAAGCTTGTTCATGGGTTAGATAAACTAAACGTAGGTTTAACAATATAATCCAACTAGTTAGGTTACATGTTGAAATAGATTTAATAATTAATTATTGCATACAAACGAGAATAATATCATTGAGGATTTGAGGCTAAATCTACCTGAAATTATAGGCTACTCTAAAATCCCTTAAGGGGTACATTGAATTTCGTTGTTAACAAACAACAAATCAAATGTTTATCATCTTTAATGTATGTTTTCCACATTATAATTTTGTTATCGTAACAACGTCAATTTTCTTCATTTCTTTTATAGGTTTTCTGCAATAAACAAGCTGCAAAATTCCTGAAAAACAAAAACTAATAAGTAAACCTTACATTGTATAGTAGACTTATTTTTTCGATTGCAAACTAGTCTACCGGTACGTTTTAAAATTCTTCAACATTTATCAATTTTGCATTACACAAACGAATGGAAATAAGACGTTTTCGTTGAAAACAAACCTGGACAAGAACGTGTAACGTTACAAAACAAGTTTTTGCAGCAGCATTTGTTAAATGTTTACAAAACTTGAAGCAATAGATTTAACTTACAACCAATATGAGGCCTTCTCAAAAACAATGAAAAGAAAATTTAAATATCAAATGAACTTGATAGGCAAAAGTTATGATTGCCCTACAATGGTATCATGCCTCTGAGGTTATATGGTCCTCTCGTCAATCAAGCATGAAATAGATGCCAGCAAACGAATAGGTTTGCAATACGCAATATTGCGCATGCACTATAAACGCATGAAATTGGCACTAACAAATAAAGAGACCGCAAAATTAAAACTTTAAAAATGCAGTAGACCATATTAATAAACTATTTTTCTATAACGGTATCCTTAATTTGTAGCCTACATGCTTCAAACCTACTCGTTTAGAATCAAAATGTAGTGCGTTCGATCAGTCATTTTCACAAAACTACAGTAGACTCAGTGGTGACGAAGTTAGTTGAGCATTGGGGGGGGGAATAAATCAAAATTTTAGACAATTTTGAACGTTGGGGGGGAGATGCATACTTTTATACACACAATTTTAATGGTACTGGTATTAAGTTTATTAAACAATCACCGGACCTCGGTAAATTAGCTGCTAACAGCATGATATACAGACAAAAAATCATGGAGATAAAAGCGCTACCAGTGCTCTTGTGAATGACTGCTGCAAGGTTAAGAAAAAAGCAAAGAAAAATTGGTACCTCCAGCGGGATTCAAACCCATGACCTTCCAATAAATACTTAGTTTTTCCAAGAAAAAAAAAAAAAACGTTTTTTTCGTTCATAACGCAGTGAGAATGTCGGGTAATAATGTGATGACATCGTAAACCTGATATTAAATTGAAAATGAGCCCTGTCGCTAAAAGACCTTAGCTGTTGTAGAGCTACAATAAATAAAACCATAACATTATTATTATTATTGAAGCGAGGATTGCAAGATTTTATGAGCAAAGCCTCATGAATTTTAGTATCAAATTTGTTGAAGCATTTAAGTACAATTCTAAAAGACTCCAGGGATGGTTTATTGTTAGAAAAAGTTTGACAATCGAGGATATGATCTTTAATGGCACTTTTTCTGTTGAGAGCAGTTAACTTCAAATGCTCCCTCACTCTTGTGGCCAAATGTTTAGAAAAGGATAGTAGAATATTTATGGTTTTTCAACTACAGCTGTGTACACGGTCAATAATCTTGATTTTGCAAAAAGTAAAAAAAAAGGTGTTAGGGAACGTTCAAATATTACGTAACGCTTTTTTTCCGAATTTTTGACCCCCCCCTCCCCCATGTAACGCCAACGTAACGCTTTTTTCAATCCCCCCCTCCCCCATGTAACGCTTTTTCACTACGAATTCAGCACAAAAAACTACCATTCCGTACTCGAAAGCGTTACGTAACGTTTTGCTTGAACCCCCTCCCCCCGATGTGACGCTAACGTAACGCTTTGCATACCCCCCCTCCCCCTCGAAGGCGTTACGTAATATTTGAACATTCCCTTATGTAAATATTTCTACTGAGGTTATGTAAACGTAGGTTACATCCAGTGCATGTTCGGTAGAATGTAGATCCTAGACATACGTAGCATTTAGCTATATTTGATATTTGATGTTTATATTTGATATGTAACCTATTAGAATTATTCAAGGAATAAGATGCAACGGTGCAAATAAAGTGAATGATACAACAAATAAATGCATAACAGCATAACCTGATAAAAAAAAGTTTTGTGCTGTTTTTTAAGTTTTTTAGTAAAAATGTAGTCAGGTTCATGTCATCGTAATGAGTTGGCGCAACGGATAAGGCTTTGGCTTTCCAATTATGCAAACCTGGTTCGACTCCCGGCTTCAGCTCATTGTTGAAAACATTGCTCACCTCTACCCAAGGTGTAATAAATTGGGTGGGCATAATTGCTGCAGGAAAGGCTTCTGAGAGAAAAGAACTTGTCACCTAAGTGCTGAAGACTTAGTAAAATGAGAACCTTATCTTCTCACACCCGACACTTGAATCAAGCATGAGACGACTTTACCTTTTTCAGTTAGGCTCAAACTTTTCCAAATAAAATAGATTTGAATAAATAATTGAACATTATATACCATGAACTGTACAAAAAGACTTCGATGTCAAGCATAGCAACGTGTCATCCTAGATCAGCGGTTCCCAAAGGGTGCCATTTACAATACTTTAAGGTGCCGCCGCGAGCTATTTCTCATTATCAGTTTTTATCTCTCATCAAACAATTAGTTAAGATCAATGTTGCTGATGAAATTTTCATGTACGATTGTTTTTATTACCGCACATCATTAAAAGGTAATTTTCTGTCGTAGGCCTACTGTATACCATGTAGCCTATAGTTGCATACCATATGGGTATTGTGGTCACAAATTCCTAGTGTGGCACTTTTTGTAGCTGTGGTTTTGTAATCTTACGTGCAATGTCTGTACAAGTTGTGCTGATTGTGGAGTGTTGTTCAGTGAGTAGGTGAAAGTTTTTTACCCTTTTATGTGCTAATAGAAGAGCAGTAGCCTGCATTAAGTTTCAGTGTGACTTCAAAATAAAGAAACTTTACTTTTTTTTCAAAGTGACATTCAATCTCCGAGTAAAATTGCTGTTACTATTAGGCTATCATGTTAGTTAGGTGTTATTGTTTAATTGCCTTCCCTAAAGACAAATTTCAGGTTTACGGCACCCAACTGAAGACTTTCTCTTCGGTTGAGTGCCGTAAGCCTGAAAAGGTTGGAAATCACTGTGCAAAATAGTAATATTTACGCCAATGATTTGTGTTCCCTTGATTAACTCGACAATAAACTCACAGATTCAACTCCAATTATGCATGAACCAAATGCTCTGGTCAGTTCTATAAGGGCAAAACCAATCATAAGACCACAATGAAGTGAAAAAGGAGCAAGAAGTAGGCTAATTGCTTTGCATGAACCACTAATAATCCAGTTTGTTTCAGTGTTGACAGGACTGATTGCAAATTTGTCTGAAAAAATTCAAAAAAAAGCGGAATGATATGATTAATCTGACAGAAAAGTTTGTATACAAAATACAGCAAAGACCTCGTACCTTTTTATGTTCTGATTTGCTAATGTTAATTTTGTCATGTGGGATATTATTCATAACTGCATCATCAACAATATCCTTTGCAAAAAAACAATGAATAACTATCCAACTCTCCCAAGTAAGACTAGACCAGTCATGACTCCCAATAAAATGTGTAAAAGACTTTTGCCAGATGGAACATAACTGTCGATATTTTGAATGGTGAAGTTTGGGTCTTGGCAGTCATTTTTTCCACAAACTGATAAATCTCGAGCTATTGGAGTCGGAAAAGTAGTGTTTCCATTTTCTGTGAGTTGGATGACCGTTGAAGAGATAAGATTCCGTACGATAGCAAAATTCCAAAAACCTAATTAACAAAACAAGCAACGGTAACTATGAAGCGCATTTCGTATTATTCAAACTAACAAAACCTGCTAGCGTTTGCTTGACATAATAGAAGGGAGTTTTATAGGCCAACAAGAATTGCCAATAGGCAATTTCCCCCCCTTCCTAAAATATAATAAAGTAAATTTTTTCATGGTGTATTTTTAAGGTCGGATTAATGTAGAGTAGATCTACACATCATTGTATTTTGTTGAAATCGCCTCCTCTTCAGGCTAATTGTTTTATCTGCCCCTGGCAACAGCTGGCATACGGTATTTACACCTCACAAGCTGTTTCCGTTGACTTTGCTATGTAAATTTCTTACGTGTAAGCGTTAGTCGTTTTCAACCTGAGGTAAAATTACCTCAGTGAAAGAAAATTATGTCTGGCCTGGAGACAGGGCCGGATTTAGACTATGAGAGGCACTAGCCTAGACTATTCCATTTGTCAGGCCCCTCCCTATTTTTGAGCTCAGAATTTCTCTCTAAACAACATCACATGTCATTGCTTAATGTTAAAAATATGAGTGCATTAAACTCTTCGTTTTTTTCATTTTCCACATTCATGGGTGCAAATTTTTAATTAAAAGAATAAAAATTTAGTTAAAGTGCCCCTGACAGGTTGGACCCAAGTATAGTAACTTTTGTAAGCATTTTCTAGCGCAGAATTATGCTTAGCGAACTTTTTAATCTTAACCTCGAAGCTCGACTGGTAAGGGCGAAATTTATACAAAACGACAGTTCCACAGCGCCACCACAGGCGAAACTCAATATTTCACTGCTCTGGGACGACTTTGGTGGTGTTACGTCATCGTGGGTGGGCGTCGTTAGCGACGAATAAAACAAATGCTTTCTAGATGTAATTGGTGGATCACAGTTTGGTCGGAGTTGGTACAAGCGGTTGCTTTTTTCGAATATTTTTTCTTTTTTGCAGTTTAATAAAACTGTACTGGATGCGTTCCTACAAAACCTAAAATATACTTGAAGTGAAAAATGAAGAAATCGTACGAATCATCATTCATATTTATTTCATCAACACTATTCATAAATAAATAAAAGTTCTCTCTCTCTCTCATAATGTGCCTTCAGTTGGCCATTGAAAACCGGTGTAATAGCCATCTGGACTTTAAAATTGTTTCGGATTTGCCAAACAATGCATGATGGCAGCACAATCCGATTGTTGCTTCCGAGAGTACCACCTTGTAGTATCCACTCCAATACATGCCTGTAAGCAGAGATGGGCAAGATCACCAGTATTGGTGATCTTGAAGATCAAGATCAAGATCACCAAGAATAGGTGATCTTGAAGATCAAAATCAAGATCACCAAACTATGTGATCTTGAAGATCAAGATCAAGATCGTGATCTTGAAGATCAAGATCACTTTCAAGATCACTTTTTGTGTACTTGAAAAAAATGAAGTTTTTGATCAATGATGTTGCAAAAAATAATTACTATAAGCAACCTGGGTAAAGGTATATAGTTGGCATTAACTTTTACTTTTAACTACTCGATCGCTGGTCTAAGAATTGTAGTAAGTTAGTGACTGTTGCTATTAGGCCGATCAATTGTTGACGTAGTTTGCGTAGAGTCGCAACGTCACACCCAAGGCCGAGGTTAATTACAATAGTAGCCTACTGAAAAAGTCGCAAAATTTGCTATTAGTTTTATACGTTTTATTTATAATAAATAAATAAAAATAAACTTTGAACTGCATCATTTTTTACCAAATTTTCGTCTGGTTCATGTGGCAGTTTTTATACGTGTTAGGCCTACTAAGTAGTTTTAACTTTCACTGTATTATGTCAAAGTTTATTGCACCATTTATCCATCTGGCAACCTTGATACTGTTGTCTGCTATCAAAAAAGTTCAGAGGTTTGCGATCAGACAAACCGCTCTATACTCAGACCGTAAACAAATCTTGGTCTGGTTGATTTGCTGCAACAAACCACTTTACATGACCAAAGTCGGCTAGAGTCCAGATTTTTTAACACCGCCATTGCAGACTTTTGAAACATCTAAAACTGGGTCAATGAAAGCAAGCATTTCTTTGAAATTCACACATGGAAATTGTGAACAGAGTTGAATCATTTTTTATTATGCGTCAACATAAAGTACGGTACACCGTGTACACGGAAGTTGACTTCTTTATTATGACCAACACAAAAAACTTTTTCAAGTTTGAAATGGCAACACTGACCAGATCAGATGGAGACTTTAAATCGTCTTTTGTTGGACACATATCATATTAACAGTGGCTAAATGTTAGTAGTTGCCACTAACTACTTTGTACAGTACGAGTTCTAAAAAAATGCCTCTATCTAGTAAGTAAACTTCAATTTTAAAGTGATCTTGATCTTATTGTTGTTCAAGATCAAGATCACACAAAAAAAAGTGATCTTAAATCAAGATCAAGATCACCAAAAAAAAAGTGATCTTGAAGATCAAGATCACGCCCATCTCTGCCTGTAAGCGACTAATTACCGATACTGCCTGCAAGGAAATAAAAGCACTTTGTTTAGTGTGCATTCTTTAGCGTTTAGGGTATTTTTAGCCTAATGTAGCATCCTTACTCTTTCGATAGGTCTCCGTTTTCTCCTTTCGGTTTATTGCTTTTTCTCCAGTTCTTCCTGCTCTTCATAAAAAAAGTCCTCAGAACTGCAGGATGTAAGTGTGCCTCAAAATGGGTCAAATTGGTAACACAGCTAGATGGGTCTTTCTTCAAAAGTGCTTTCGTCTGTGGCACTTCATGGCAACATACACATTCATTGGGCTGGGACATAGACTCGCACTTGTGGCAAACGCACCACCTACAGTTCCCAGCACGCCACACCTTGCTAAGAAGATCCAAATCGGGTTTGTGGTGTTAACAACATCATCTCCATTGAAGTAAAGAGAACATATACGACTAGTTTTGTATGGTCCATCCCACTTTCGAAGACTTGAAGAAAACTTTAACTATTTTCTTCTCAGCACCTTGTTTTGTTTGAAAGCATGAAAAGATAGCACATGTCTTTGTCAGCGACTCTGTCATATAAACAGCAATTTCCAGGCATTACCTCAACCATAAATTAAGGGTAGGCCTACTGTTTGTGAGATACTGCTGTTACACTGCAAATGGCTATAGCCAGATTAGGACAAACAAAAAAATTATCCAAATTGTAGCCCTACAAGAGTTTAGAAAAACTGCAATTTCAATTGAATTGAGATGCTGTTTGATAAAAATAAACTCATTCTATTTAATCTAAACCTGATAGTAATAATAAGTTGACTTTTTCATTTCGGTAATTCTCATTTTGCACATGCTTTAGACCAATAGAGCCCTACACATTGACGTTTTGGAGCAGTCGTACCATACCTTACCAACTCACCACAGAGAAAGAATGTATCCTTCCCACCCACGGTGACGTCACAGCGGTGTTGCCGTTTTTATTTTCGTAATTAACTGATTGCCAGATTTGCCGAAAATGAACGAAAGTTTGCAAGCGTGTAACTTAGTAGCCTGTTGATATTTTTTACGATTTGCTGGTCAGGGAAGTTTGTTAGTGTCATCTCTTTGGTATCTTAGCTAAATTTAGCAAATTTATTTTCCTGTCAGAGGCACTTTTGCTTTTAATTTTAATTTCTTTGATCTAACAACTGTTATAGTAATTGTAAAGTTTATTTATAAGGACATAAGAAATAGTTACAGTCATCAAATAGAGTAAGACCAGGCTACCAATTTTTTTTCTAGCTTTCGTCAAAGCAGTTTGCGTCAAACAAAGCAGTTGTCCGCCCCGTTAGCTCAGTGATTACGCGCCTGGCTCAAGATCACGCGGCGCAAGTTCAAATCTTGGGGTGTGCGCTTGAGCAACACATTTCAGGACTGCTCTCCATTCAACGGCATCTAATGGATGGAATAATTCCCCGACAACAACACTCAACAACCGGAAAACTTCACTCTGCCAATCTCGGTAACCGGCCCTGCGTCAAGAGCCTCTACAAGTAGGTAGCCACTTTAACAAGTCGAAATTCTGCCACTAAACTTGACTAGAATGAAACCGCCAACCAATCATAAGCTACGGTTTAAGTGACGTAAAAAATGGCGAAAAGAAGATGATAGAAAGCAAATTAAGTGATGGATTTTTTGTCAGCTGGTTGGCTTAGGGGTTAGGGTTAGGGCTAGAAAGTAGTCATTTCATTGACGCGGGTTCGATTCCCACCACTGCTATTGCTCTTTTTCTTCTGTAATTACCAAATAAAGTTCAAAACAAGCATTAACTCTCTGGATGAGTGCTAGAAGGGTCACAATTGGACGGTAGCCTCTTATAACATGTTCTGATTGGTTGGCGGTTGCATTGTAGTCATTCGCAGTGGCAGAATTTCGACTTGTTAAAGTGGCTACCCTACAAGTATGCGAAACTACCAGGAATAACCAATCAAGGCTTTGTCAGTCCGAGGATAAAGATTCAAAACCAAACCAAAATCATGCAAAAGTTCATTAAAATTTATCTGTTTTAGTTTGTCACTCTCAATGCACAGAATGCTCAGTGCGGATAACCTTTCTTGAGATATTGTCGATCTCAGTTTATTTTTTATTTTATTTTTTTATTTTTTTCGCGCAACGCTCAGAGTTCAAGATGGATACCACTACATCTTGCAGGTTTAAAAATTGTCCATATGGAATGGATTTGTTTCCTGTCTCATCATTAGTGCGTCCGCTCCGGGAGCCGTCCACACACCCAAACACTCAGCAGGCACACCATACTTACATGGAAGATACCTACCAGGGAGGCGAGGGACTCACTACGACCGAAGGGACCCACCGCGGTAGATGGTAATCTGTGGATGTAAATATTTGGTTAGTGGTTGCCTCAAGCTGATCTGCCTGTCTCGACTTTCCTCTTGCTGATCTTGGAGCAGACTAGGAGAAGGCGGGTCAAGCATGAGAACTAGCGCGTTTTGGTAGATAATTCATTTTTTAATTTTATTTGAGTTTGTTTGTGTGTATGTATCTTCTTGTTTCCCGCTTCAAGAAGGGCACCTGTTTGGAGAAAACGGGCCACTGCAGTCCGACATCTCATTTGGCGGAGATGCCAGAGAGGAGGCCAGAGGAAGGGTAGCTTTCGCTGACCCCAGAGTCATCTTAGAATGGGCCGCTGCAATCCTGTCATCCCAGAGCGAGTGGGACAACGGAGAGGGACGGTTAAAGATCTCCCGCTGCAATCACTCTTCCGGCATCAGGCCGTTGTAGATGAGTGAGAGGGACGGGTTAAAGGTGGGTTGTTACGCCCTTGGCTGTCTAAGCTTCTTCAAAGATGATCTACGACCGTACTGTGCTAGTGAGATCCACCGCTGCAATCAGTCATCCCTACCACCGAGGACGACTGAGAGGGCGGTTGAAGAGTGGATCTCGACTGATTCTTCTTTCTTCTGACCGTAGGAGGAGGTTTGGAAGGAGTAGAAATGTCAGATGACAAAGGAATGTTATGCTTTTGTGTTATGTCTTTCGTTTTTGTCATGATGACCCACAGGGCTTGAATGGTGGACCGTTTTGTGTCCTGTGTATATGTGTCGCCTATGTCCAGAGATATCTTCTTTTGGATGATGGTGTGCTTGGCGATATTCATCATGGTCAGAAGGATCAGGTTGTTCTTTTGTCCTCCAGGGAGTTGGTTGTAAAGGATCATGTCCTTTGTTATTTCTATGTCTTCCTTGGTTAGGTCAAAATATTGTTGTTTCAGGCGCTTCCATATTCCTTGTGCAAAGGAGCACTCGGTGAGGACGTGGGTCACGTTTATTTTTGATGCTTTTGAGCCTTGAGAAAGATCTCTCTTGAACAGTTAGTGACGGCATAAAGCTTAGAAACAGTCTTAATAATGCTTTCACATTAGGAAAGGCAATGTTAATTTATTCTTTGCAGATAGTTTTATAAAGGTCTCCATGAGACAAGGAAATAGATTGCTCTTCTGTTCCGGTAAGCCCTTGGTTTTGTGTCTGTCTCACGTACAAATGAAAATGTAGAAGTTCATCAGTAAGTTTCGGGTCAACATCTTGCGGATACGCTTTCTTTAAAAGTTTTACGCCTCGTACAATTTCTACCTTAGTTGCTTTCAGATTAGCAAGAAAGAGGAACATTTCTGCAATGTCACTGTACACATTAGCTCTTCTTTCTGAATTGGCTTCAAGTGCGTCGAGCATAGGGATAAAGGAATTTATTTTAAACCATTTTTTTTTAAGAGAGTTCACAGCGTCAGGTGCATTTCTTTGTCTCCTAGTGACAGCTTTGTAGTTAATACTCGGCAAGGTTGCTTTTGCTTGCTGATCAAACTCGTCAAACTCATCTCTAATTTCACTTAGAAAGTCTACAAGTGAACTGTACAGTTCAGCACAAGTACTTAATAGCAATTCAGATTTCTGAAGGGCTTTGCTAACCCTGTGAAAACGACCTAGCACTCTGGATCAAAAATGCAACATAAACACAAATTCCAATTTTTCTATTTTTTGCAAATGTTATTAGGCCTATCATGAAGTCTGGTATCACCCTTCTCATTTACATTGGAGTGCAAATGACTGAGATCATTGGTGATGGCACTGTAACTTTCCAAAATAGCTTCCGTGGCTTTTGCATGTGCATCCCACCTAGTATCTGGCAAATGTTTTGGCACTTTTGATAGAGGTTGCAAAAATGATTTTACAGTAGAACTGCCCACCACTTTGTGGAAGCTGAAAAAAAGGTGTAAATTTTATTGATAATGCCAAAACAGTTCACTGCATCAAGACAACAATCAACAGCTGAGCGGCCTACCAAATTTAAGGTGTGATCTCCGCTTGGAATAAATTTTGCAAATTTATTTATTTCTATGATTTTTTGCTGCATACCATTGTACCTACCAGCTATGTTTGCAGCATTGTCATAAGACTGCCCTCGGCATTTATTAAAATCAAGCTGAAGCTCAGTAGTGAAATATTTATGCACTAAATCTGCCATGCCTACCACAGAGTGGTCTTTCAGCTCAAGGAAAGTTATAAATCTCGTATTTGGTAAACTGTTTACAGAAGACACGTATCTGATAATCAAAGTTAACTGATCGGTATGTGAAATATCGGAAGTAAAATCCACAGAAAAGGTGAAATATCCCGATTTTTTCACGTCAGCCACAATTGACTCTTTAACTTTTTTGGCCATGAGCTGAATTATCTCTTCGCAAATAGTTTTTAACAAATAAGAGGGATTTCCTGATCCTTAATTTCCATAGCGATTGATAACTTATGAGCAAGTAAATATGGATCAAATTTGGCCACTAGTTCTAAAAGACCAAGATAATTGCTGTTATTGGGAGATCCAAATCGTTCATTGTCCCCTCTAAAAGGCAAGCCTCGTTCTGAAAGAGTACAAATTACAGCGGTGATTTTGTCCATTACATGCCACCAATACTGCTGTTCAGGGGCTCCGAGAGGGGGGGAAGTCGGGCAACTTTCCCCCCTAGCATAACATTGTAAAGGAAAAACGAGTAGTTTTTCGTGTTTTCACGTTTGAGGGGAGCCCATTTTTGCCATTAAAATAAAAGTGTACCAACTTAAAAAATAAACAAATTTTTGAATGAAATAGGCAGTTCCAAGTATTTTTCGATCATGGTAGATGCTACTTCAGATGTTTCTCATCAACAACAAAGCATTCTTGTATTAAGGTAGGCTTTGTTAAACTGCTTCAAGACGTAAAATTTGATGCTGGTCCACTGATTTCTGCATTATTAAAGGGTTTCTCTTGTTTTAACTTGAAACTTAGTGCTGCTGCCTTTGGCTAAGCGTGCAGCCTACTATTTTTGTTTGACCAACTGAACCTTGACTTCAAAAACTGCGTTGGCCAGGCATATTGATCCAACATGTCTGGAAAGATTAAAAATATTCAAGGCAGGATTCAATTTAAGGGAAGTAAACCTGTTTTGCCTGTAATCTGCTTATGGATATCATTGCTTAAATCTAGTTGGAGTTCATAGTGTTGTCCAGATGTCATATCGTTTTTGGAGTAATTGATCGACTGTAGGTTAAGCTTGTGTCCTTTTTAATGATAACCCGGCCAGATAGGAAGTTCTAAAGAAAGCTGTCTCATCCAAGCTGCCTACTTGAGCTTGCTACAGTTTCAAATCTATGTTTCTCTGCATTTTGTGGTTTGCAGCTCTAAACAATGTTCACTCGACTAACCTATTCATACAGCGATAAAGAACTGTTCAATGGATAGCTAGATATTCAATGGATAGATGTCTGTTCTTTCTTTTTGATAACCGCTATGTATGAGCTGCTATCCAACCTGTCTTCTTCTTAACTTTCGACTCAAGTTCCACATGTGTTGAGTGAAGATTGATGGTATATTGTTAACAAGAGACGGGTTCAATTGTGATGTGGAATAGTCACTTCACACTCTTATTACGTCCGTCCGTTAGATTCACACATCGTAAAAGGAAGACGAAACACGTTTGTAAAACACAAGTTAGAAAAAATAGAGAAAGAATGACGAGAGATTGTCGCTCAAGCGTGACAGTGCATCGCAATGATGACGTCACGATTGCGCGACAATCTATGTCACAATACGGAAACAGATAACTTGGCCATAATTTCGTGAACAATGTCCACCCCGATAGCTCAGTTGGTTAGCGAGTGAGACTTCATGAACGAAGAAGCTTCAAGATCAAACTGCACTAGTCCGACTCTCTGAGTGTGCGCTTGAGCAACGCATTCTGAGGACTGCTCTCAATTCAGCGGCATCTAATAAATGGAATAATTTCTTGGCAACAACACTTCAATAATCGGAAACTTCACTCTGTCAATCTCGGTAACCGACCCTGCGTCAAAAGCCTCTACAAGTGTGCAAAACTACCAGGAAAAGGAATTCAATTTCACGCTGAGGAAAGTAGGCCAAGTTTAGCTTAAAATATAATGATGCAACGCATGATACCAATTCGTTGCTTTTATTTTTGTTAAAAAAAAAATGTTGGGGCCCATTTTACGTATTGTTTCTCGACTAGTCCTGATTTCTCTCGGAGGCCCTGCTGCTGTTCTGCTTTTATTTGCTTCTCCAGCTTTGAAGTAAGCGTATATCCTCGCTTCCTTGTTAGGTAGGTTAACATGGCATTTGTGTGTTTTTCTGAGTTTTTATGAGCTTAGATAAGATAAGAGTTGTGCCAGTCATCAAAACCATCAGAAGCTAAAGCAGAAGATGCATGATTTGGAAAGAGTTTACAAACAAAACAATTACGCGTCCTTTTGCGGGGGAATATACAAGACTCTCTGCTATATGTTTCACCATTGACTTTTGTTGCAAAAAACAGAGTTTTTGTGCAAAACCTGGATTGCTTTTTGTACACTCGTTTGGAACTAGAAAATGGACCACAACTGTGTTGAACTTCAGAAGGGCCTCTCTCTATCCAGTAGGCTATTTCTTCATTTGATAATTCTTTCCACAAACCAACGTCCTTTAAACTCAGTGTATGTGTAGATCTATGTTCGGCATCATCTGCATAAGTATCTCTAATACCTTGGGATTGATCTACTTCACCAGGTGTAAATTGAAAATTTTGACTATCTCCACTACTTTGATGTCTTTTTCCCCTCCCCTAACAGCAACTGAGTTCTGAAATATACTTGTATTTTCATTTTCACTGGGCATGGCTCCTTTTAGGTTACTCATTACCAGGTTGCTGTTCAACGTCCTGCATTCCTTTTTCTGTAAGATTTTCTTCTGGTTGAATGCTAGTAGCTGGCTGATCAGCTTCGTCACACTGATTTTCTTGTGCTACCGTCAATAAGGCACCTACTTCACTGCCAGTACCTGTTGCTTATGTCAGAGGTTGATGCAAGAAAGCAGTGATTTGTTTTATCTTCTTTAGCATATCATTTTCAAATTTCTTTTTCCTACCCTTGCTAACTCCACTTTCGAATCTTTTACTCATAATAAATTTAAGGTTTAAAAAATTATGAGATAAGATTATTGCTTGATCTAAACTCAGGTTAGCAATACCAAGACGTCTAATAATAAGATAAGTCGATAACATAAATTAGTAAATATTATGTCTATTAGTTATTTCAGCAACATGTCAACCAGGGTTGCCACTCTCAAAATTAAAAAAACACTAAATTGGACAAAAAAATACTAGATCAAGGAAAAAAACCCACTAGATTGTTATCGCGACAACAAATGATCATTTTTATGTAATTTAACTACACCAGACGTTTAATCAACGTAAAAATATATGATTTTTATGTATGCGTGCCATAATTGCTTACATAAACTATAAAGCCACTATTTGCTAAATGTACACATTATAATCGCAATATGGAAAGTCCACATAGCATTGTTTCTACTCCGCTGCTTTTTCTAATTCATTTTACCCAATGACGACTTTATCCAAAAATAGTTCCAACTTAGACTATTAGACCAACACTTTAAATATTTCAACATGTTCAATCCTATTTCATTTGCTGCAACAAAAAGAAAGTCAGTGTAAAAACTTAATACGGAGCAAAGACTAACAAGCACTTCGCCTTCGCCTTCGTATGTCTAAATTCTATGAAATCTGAGACAAGACTTCTTACACCAAATCCGCTTTTAATTCCATTCTATACACAACATGAATTGCTGTATATCTAGATTTCGAGTATTAAACTCTCTTCAGTACAGCTTGAATAGCGAATGAATAAACACTACAATGAACCAGTGTATATAACGCGAAAACAACACGTAGGCAACAATGACGAAACAAATGCTTCATCATCATTGTCTACCTGGCAGGAGATTTGACAGTAGCGAAACGGTTTAATAAAGCGAACATCAGATAAAGGCCAACGGATAAAGCTACACGTTGAGAAAACTGCGTGAACAATAATAACAACAAGCACTTGAAAACACTATAACAAAGCGTGATAATTTACAAGAACTTCGCTACACTACCCTTGGCTGCGTAAACTGCACAACATCACAACACTTTGACAAGCCGCTATCATGAACAATAGCCTACTTAAGAATTAGCAACAAAAAAAAAGATCCACGAAATACAATTACAAAAGCTTGTCTGGCTCGGTAGCCTGTAAACGTCATAAACAGCATCACAATCTCAATTTTCTGGAAAAGACTTGACATGTCGCTGATGAGGCTTTTTTGATGAGGCTTTTTTTTTGATTCTTGTTTGGTTTCCAAGAATAACACTCTGTGTCATTCCTTCTAATAATTGCTTACTTGGCAAGAAGTCTGTTGGCAACAGTTGATGCATGCATACTATTGGTTAATTTTGTTTTTACAATGTTTACTTGAGAAAATAGCATTTCAACACATACAGTAGAATGTGGTAATGCTAACAGGCAGCACATCATTTTTTGCCAAAGTTTTAAACCTTGGTTGTCCATTTCCAATTTCAGTTTTTGCCAAAACTCTGGTGGGCTAAGGTTATCACTATCATGGAGAGCATTGCACGCTTGAGGCAAAGCTCTCTATTCTTCTTGCAAATCATTTAAATCTTCTTCGTTAACAACAGAAGGAAAGTTGATGCTGCCACTCTCAAAAAAAAAAACAAAAAAAAACACTAGATTCTTCAAGAAAACCACTAGACCACTAGATTATTTCAAAAGCCACTAAATCTAGTTGAAAACCACTAGGAGTGGCAGCCCTAATGTCAACCAATGTTGCCACTCTTTTGATATAGAAAAGTACTAGATTTGACCGAAAAAAACCCATTAGATTCACAAAAAAAAGTATGATAAATACACGATCATTTACATGCATGATGTACAAAAATGACAGCCAATGGTGTTAGTGAGTGTTAAAAGTCTTTAAAAGTTCAAAATAGAACATAAGGAAATTTCCCTTAAAGTGAGAGCCCTGATGTAGATAAGAGAAGGGCGGGACCTACGAGCCGATTTTTACAAAATCTAATATATTTTTTGTTTAGTGTCTAAGATTCGTCTCAAAGTTTACGTATAGGCCTGTCTTCCTATTTACAGTCTCCATACTTTAATGGATTTTAAGCATGTTCCGGTGGAAGCGGAAATCTCTAAGGCGAAAAATGTAGCTTAGCCTACTCCAAAGTGGTTCATACGACCCGCAATACAGATAAAAAAAAAACATAAAAAAAACATAACAAATTGTCAAAATGATTTTTGTAAAAGCCTGTTTTTTTTGTGATAAGTTGGGTATAAATAGTGATAAGTTGATGATAAGTTGGGTACAAATAGTTACATTAGAGTCACTGCAGACAACTGTTCGACCCTGATGTTTCATGACATAGACCAGGCTTCTTTGAAACAAAATGGAGTGAGAAAAAGTTGAGTAGCTACAAATAAAAGTCTACGTAAAATAGTCTTACTCCGCTGAAATGAAGCACAGAAAACATCACTCCAAGGAACTCCACAACATATACACCAGCTCCGTTTGAACTAAAGCGAGCATAGCATCTTGCATATTATATGGTGAACATCATTAAAGCAGGCCATATTGTTACCTCTCCTATTCCCACTACAGCTCCAGCAGGAATGAGCGTGTACGATGCTGCAATATAAGATATGTTGTTATGCTGCACCCAACGGTGTAGGCCTTACACGTAAGAATGAACATCTAAACAACCAACAAGATTTGCTTTGGTATAGCGTTTTTTTTTTTCAAATTCTAGCAATATTATAACATAAATTGCAACATCTGGGTTGTATCTAAACTTTGAATTCTTGCTATAGAGGATAACAGTTCAGCGTCAGATATTAAACTAAGATTTACGACTTCACAGCAACTACATCATGATTTGCACACTGTATCACTACTGAGTTCTGTAACTTTTAAAATTACCAATCACGACTTGTGGTTTCCCACTTTTGGAATAGAAAGAAGTTTAAATGGAATGCTATGGATTGAGGTCTGTACAAAAGACAGAGGTGATGTTGACATGGTTGAACTCAGCAGATTGCAAACCGATTTTATTCAGATTTTGCTTCGAAGTTGAATGCAAAATCGGATTCTTCTTAATCAACATGGCGTTATGTCTTTCGATAAAAAAACAAAAAAACAGCAGAATTATAAACCTAAATGATTTTTTTTACTTTTGATTAGCCTACGTCTTTTGAGATATACAGTATACCCTAACTTTAAATGTATTTGGCCCTTTACAAAAACACAGAATACAATAACACCTACACATATTTTAAAGCAATGTATACCCGTATACCTGGATAAAAGTTTGCCAAGATATATATAAGATACGTCCCTTCGCACAAAGTGATACAAGTTTTGGCGCCAATTAAGCGAAGAAGAATAGGAGTTAAGAAAACACCAGAAACTGTCGCTGTGACATAAATAGCAGTTCCAGACGCAACCCCTGAAACAAGAAAGTTTCACTTTAATACATTTACCTACTGTATTTACATTTATAATGTAAAATACATAACATAGACAATTGGATACTGTACAGTAGCTTATAACAAGCCATGGATGAACAAGCCTATATTGTGCTAGATTAGTTCAGCGATCCGCAGGCCGACCCTGCACAAAATAAAAGTTGCAATTAGTTCTACGTACCATTAAAAGAACAACAACTTAGGAAGCCCTTTACCAACACCATCTTCTATGTTGATGCTTGATTGGAGGCTAAATGTAGTCAAATATGCAGAGGAATTTAAAAAGATCCCAAAAAGAAACAAACAAAACAAAATCAAAACTGTGCGTTTATTAGGCAGATTTTGCTCTTCAGTCTCCATAACGAAATAATGACAAATCTTTAAGAAACTAATGCTCAATTGTAAGCTGCAATGATAAAAATACTTGTTATTTGAAACCATCAGGCATGCTGCCTAATGTTTTTGTCTCACTACAAAGATGCTTCAATGGTGTGTGTGCAATGGTGCAATGGTCTTGGATGTATGCACCCGTCACTATGCACAAAGCGCTGTTGATGGCAGTGTCCATGTTGTGGCAGTGAGCACTGTGGCACCAAACAGGTGCACAGTTCTCTGTTGAGGAGTAGATCAGGACTAGGGCTGATACACGCAAAGCGTCAGTCCTCACTACCCAGCTGGAGCCTGCCAAGCCTTTCATCATCACAGCACGCGATGAGAGCTTTTTGCGCAGTGACACCAAATGGTGGCGGTACAAGAGTGATCTGTCCAATGTCACTCCGAGGTACTTTGGTTCGGGGCAGCGGGAAAGTGATTGTCCGTTGTTCAGGACATTCATCTCACGATCAGCTTCTGACAATTTCTTTTCTTCCATCTACTTATATCGCGAAAAGTAGATGGAAAGCTGCTGCCACAGTTTTGGCTTCGCAAGGTTTCCGTTGCCAATTCTAGAGATAAGATGAGAGGGTTTTTATGTCCTAGCTCAGGGCCCCTTTATTTTTTCAACATGATAAAAAAATTAAGAAACGTCATTTTAATTAAAAACTTGTTTATACAGTAAACGGTAGTTTGAATCATAAAATGATATAAATACAGCACACAATAAACATGATAGTGCATTAATTAGTTATTACATATGCAGTTAACGTGATGGTTAAGCTTGTTTTTGCTCTGACAATGTCTTAATTGCTGGTTTGGTGGTGGAAACAGGGGCTCCGAGAGGGGGGAATTTGGGCTACTTTTCCCCCTAGCATAACATTGTAAAGGAAAAACGAGCAGTTTTTCGTTTTGTCCCTTTTGAGGGGGCCCATTTATACTACTAAAATAAAAAGTTATCAACTTGAAAATAAACAAATTTTTGAATGAAATGATTAGTTACAAGTATTTTTCGATCATTGTAGATGCTACTTCAGATGTTTCTCATCAAGAACAAACCGTTCTCGTATTGAGTCCGGCTATGTTAAACTGCTTCAATCCGTGAAATCTGTTGCTGTTAAGCCTGCTGATCTCAGTATCACTAAAAGTTTTATGTTATTTTAACTTGAAAACTAGTGCTGCTTTGGCTAGACGTGTATTTATGTTTGCTTGAACAACTGTACCTTGACATGAAAAAACTGCGTTGGCCAGGCATATGATAATGGATCCAACATATCTGGAAAAGTGTCCAAGCAAGATTAAAGGAAGAAAACCCTTCTTGCCTATTTTCTGCTTATGAATGTCATGGCTTAAATGCACTAGAGTTGGAGTTCATAGTGTGCGTGTTGTCCAAATATTATATCATTTTGGAGTAGTCTAATTGATCGACTAAGCTTATGTCATTTTCAATTGCAGCCAAGCCAGATAAAAAATTCTAAAGAAGGCTATCCCATTTCCAATCAGCCTACTTGACCAGTTTGAAACCTGTGCTTCTCTCCATTATGCAGATTACAGTCCTAAGTGAGATTCACTCTACTAACCTATTTATGCAGCGATAAAGGACAATATTTTTCGGCCCCAGAGGAGACTCACAGGACGACGACGAATGGACAATAAGCTGATGAATTTAATGAAGTTAAAAGAAGATGTAATTAAAGTTACAGAAAGCTGGAAAGTAGGCTACTCGCAAGCTTAAGTTGTTATAGGGACAATGAATTTAAAAAAAGATTTTATTTTTCTTGGGACGGAACGCTCCAACAACTCCGCTTCACCAGCTCAATCTTACAAACGAAGTTCATTCTACTGTAGGCCTACATTATTTTGCAAAGGATTTGCTAGCTGTTGGTAGTTTATTCACAAATCTATCAACAAACTTAAAGATATCGATAAGTGAAGTCCTATAGAAATAGGAAGAGTTTCACAAGTTAGGTAGGCTACTTTTGAAAGAAAGCTACCATCAAATTTCAGCTGCAAACCGGAACGCATCACCCCATGATATCTACTCAAGGAAATGATTGATTGCAACTTTCGAAACACTTTTCCAAATATTTTTGTTGTTTTGAAAATTTGTTACATAAACCAGTACCTCCAACGGTTGCGAGATGAAAACGTGGTTTTAGCACATTGAAACTTGTAAGAATTGTTTGCGCTCCACGACGACTTAAAACCGAGTGAACAGTTTATGCAAGTTGTGCATCAAATTAGACCCTGCAAAGTCTTTATTGTTTGATGCTGTGATCCGTAACTTTTCATTGTAAAAGGTTCGGAATGGATTGAATGCTTTGTTGAGCTATTTTCATTGCCCGCATTGTGTGTTTACAATTTTTCCTCTATCTACTGTAGGTTATACTAAAATTACCACCTACTGTATATAACAATTTCGATTCACAACATGACTGGAACCAACGCAGATGCAATGACGCAGACTTGTCAAAGGAGGAGACGTTATCACCGACCCAAAAGCGGCTCTTCCAGGATTCCACACAACAAACAGACAAGAATTCATCAGCAAACACGCCCACACTGCCCAAACACCAGAGAGTTTGCACAAACTACTGCATTCTTTGGATATGGTGCATTTTTCTTCAAAGTGTCTTTATTTGGGGCAAGAGAATCGTTTTGGTACGGGACCTAAATTCTTCTCCCAACTGCTGTGGCCCAAGGCACTATGTATGAGATGTGCACATCATACAAGTTCACTGCAATTCTTTCAAGAGAAAATATTGCGCAACAATGGCAATTTTGCTGCAAGTGTAGTCGAGTGATTTTGTTGATTTTCATTTTGAAAGAAGTTTTTTCATATAGATATATATACGTTGTTTAAAATCGAAACTTTAAAAGAATTCAATTTTTCGATGAGGAAAGTAGCCAAGTTCAGGTTAAGACACATGATGCAACGCATGATACAAATTCGTTACTTGTATTTTTGCTGAAAAATGATTTTTGGGGCCCACTTTTAATATTGTTTCCCGGCCAGTCATGATTTCTCTCGGAAGCCCTGGGTAGAAAGAGCAAGTTGCATGTCATATTGAATATCCAAGACACTATGCGCTGCTTTGTCTTCAGATTGAATTAAAGACCGTTAGCTCAGTAGTTACGCGCCCGGCTCAATTTCACGCGGCGCTGGTTCGACTCTCGGGATGTGCGCTTGAGCAACGCATTTCAGGACTGCTCTCCATTCAGAGGCACATAATGAATGAAATAATTCCCCGGAAACTACACTTCAACAATCGGAAAACTTCACTCTGCCAATCTCGGTAACCGGCCCTGCGTCAAGAGCCTCTACAAGTATGCGAAACTACCAGGAATAACCTATCAAGGCTTTGTCAGTCCGAGGATAAAAATTCAAAACCAACTAACCATTTCATGAAAATTTGGAGAAAATGTACTAATTAGTATTTTTATTGAATTTTAATTTATTTATTTTGTTATATAGTGTTGGAGTGGACTTAGAGATGATGAATTAAAAAAAAAATTTTTTTTCTAAAGCCCTCTTAAAAAAGGCTCTTGGCTCACTAGGAGGCCATGGCCCCCAGGTTGGGAACCCCTGCTTAAAATAAATTTCGGCTAAAAACAATGAAACAAGTTGGTAAAAGTATAAGACTATTACAGAAGAAAATTTTTTCTGTACCCCATCTAAGCTGTAGTGATTCCAAGAGTCGCAATCACAAACTTTGCACAAGGTTGCGGGGATATAGTGAGCTCTCGGGATACGAAATCACGTGACCTCGCGAGAGCACTTCTGCGCACAGTAGTGTCACTGTTTGGCAAGCATTCAAAGTTTAAACAGGACTGTTGGCGGTTGGGCTGCACGTTGAAGACTAGTTAGTAATGAAGTTTAGTTGTGCAATAGGGACAGAAAGGCTAATGAACGTCTTTTACATGCTGGTTTTCTGTAGGCTATCTGCAAATACACATTTAAATACTTTACAAGTGGATTTAGACTAGGTTTATAAGACATTACGGTATTTTGTATTGTCCATTGAGGCAAATTTGTGTGATCAGTGTTGTTTTCTGTGCAAAGTGGAATAATAAGAAACAAAACAGGCAGTTCTAAGATTATTAAGGTTTATTTTTTGTATTAAAAACATGACTGGGGTCTGAGGATACTTTTTATACAAATGATTAGTTTGTGGGCCTACGGTACATTGGATATGTAGCCTTGTCATTGTAGTGAGAGCTTTCAAGAGTTACTTACTTCACAGTGTAGATTCAAACGATCTGTTATAGCCTGATGCTGCGGGTTCTTTTTGGCAATATCAAATTACACTAGCTTTCGGAACACAGTTCCCTAGTCATGTGCTATGACGAATGGTGTTGAAGTGTTTTCAAGAGTTAATTTGTCAGAACAAGAGCTAGTAGTAAGAATATGGGTTTATTTCAATACATCACACCATCCATACACTGACTAGTATCATTGACTAATCCAATGTAGCTTTGTGCATATTAAATTGTGCTAGGCCATAGGCAGGTGAAGCAGTTGCCCAGGGCTCTATCCAGTGATGGGCATTATCGGCGATAATTCATCGGCGATAATTATCGGCGATAAATTTTTATCGCTTATCGTTATCGCTCAATTATTTCTTCAGTTATCGTTTATCGTTATCGCCAAAGGCAATATTTGATTATCGCCGATAATTAATCGCCGATAAATTTTATTTCGGATCAACACACAAGTGGTAAGACCATGAAAAGTAATATTTTTACTAGCCACCTAGTTAATGAAACTAAAATTAAAACCAGTTCTTCTTCAGTGCCTGAAGTGTGTGTGCACAGGTCGTTATCAGGGGAGGGGGCACGCCCCTTTGCAGCGACGGCCCTGCAAACACAATATTTTTTAGAGTTGCAAATTGCAATGCAATGAAATGCATGCAACAAGTCTCTTGTTGTTTTGCTGCAATGGGCAATCACGAGTGAATTTTACAATTAAAATGTAAGCGCACAGGCGGAACAACCTCCTTTGAAGCGAAGCGAAAGAAATTGGCAAGTGGTTTGTGAAAGTGTCGCAAGACGAGGCCGCTTTTACATCGGAAACGTGGTCTTTCGCGCCTCCTCACGATCAACTATTTTATTTTTGTGTTTTCTTTTTTTGTTGGAAGTGTTAGTTTTTAGTAATTGTCGTAAAAAAATAAAATCTCTCTCGTCAAAACATGAAACTTACTGTTTTAAGCGCATTAATCTTTAGATGAGTAGATTAACTAAAATTGCAAGAACTTGCCTTGAGACGTGCGGTTACGTCACAAACTCAGATTAAAAGACAAAATTCACACATCATAACAACACAAGATCGGTTATGGACTGTAAGATCGATTTTTTTCTAGCTTGGCGATATAACTTTAATCCAAAAATAATAACCAAATGCATAAGTGCCATTTAACTTAAAAAGTTAACCCATTTGTGCCGAAAGTGAAAGTACTTAAAAAAAATTTCGGAAAATTTAAATATTGCATAATTATGACCTAAAAAATATATCACAATTATTTTTTTCCTGATTATGCTTGTACTTTTTGAGAAAATAGCCGTCCTATATATAAGATGCTAGGCAAATCCGTTATCGAATTTCATAAGTTTCTTGTGCGTAATGCTTAAGCGTTATTACATTTTACTTATCGCTCAAAGTGATAAATGGGAAATGTCTTGTTCATGTCTTGTCATGTCATTATTGTCATTGAGCATTTTATTGAAATGAAAGTTCAAAAAATATGAAGATGAAAATTAGCAAAGTAACACAAAATCACTGAAACAAGTCATTGCGGAATATGATATTACTTGAAGCATTTGACATGCAGACCGACATCACATTTTTGCATCTTGTAGTAGTTTTTGCATGACAATAGGCGCATCGAGTTGCGTGGTAAAATTATGCTAAATACAGTATAACCTTTCTCATTTACCTATGCGACATATCCTACCTGTACCTCAATCAAATATTTTTATTCCCACTAATACAGTGCCTACATTGTAATTCTTATCTCAACAACCCAGCGTTCTGCCATTGCTTTGATGATGGTGTTCACAAAGAAAACAAAAAAAATTATCTGAAATTATCAGTAAATTACGATAATTATGTTATTGTTCTTAAACAAATCCGACTAATTTGACAAGCTTGATGGATTTCACAGTGTATGCACATTTTTACTACCAATAATGCTTAAGATTACTGAGAAATTTTCAAGCATTTTGCGGTTTTGGAAATTTTTTCAATTATTGCTGACTTTGCTGTAAACAGCCCTTTTAAGCAGAAAGCAAAATACTAAGTTTGGAATTTTTTATGGTATTTTCATTTGATTTAATTATTTTGCCTACTGCACGTAAGCGGCAGTGTAACTCAATTGATAAAAGCATCCAACTGCTGGTATCTGAAGGTATAATTATAAGCACGGCGGTTACCTCGGTGGTTTGATTCTGGATCAAGAGGTTAAAGATTCGATACCCACTGTCGCTATTGCGATTCTATTTATGCATAACTTACAAAAGCGCTTATCAAGAAAAAAAAAATTATCGTTATTGGACATTATCGGCGATAATTTATCGTTTATCGTTATCGCTTAACTTTTTTTTGATTTATCGTTATCGCTTTAGGCATTTTTCGTTTATCGATTATCGTTATCGCTTAACTGAAAAATGAGTTATCGCGCCCAACACTGGCTCTATCATCAACAAAGTCACTAATTTTGGCAAAAATGTATGTAATTAAGCAATGTTTGGGAAACTACAAAACTAGCACAATCTGATAAAGTAGGCTATGTTAATTTGTTGTTTGTAGGCTACAACTTCATAACAGGATAGCAATATTTACACCCACAGACATGAAATCATTTGTAAACCTTTGTGCATCTGCCTAAAATAGAAATTGCAAAAACCTGTAAACATACTGAATAGACCTACACTTTTTGCTACTTCATGTCCACCTGAAGAATTGTTTACTTGATTAAAAATGTTAAAAACTTTCAATCACTCCTTTATGAAACAGAAACATTTCTTCAGTTTAGGAATAAGAAATATATATTATGGAAAGACCTTGTTTTAGAGAAAATTGACATGCAGCTCTGCTCATCAGTTTTGAATACCATATATACTTTGTTTGCTTAATACTAGCTAATACAATACGATACTTTGTTAATATCATACTGACCATAGTTATTTTTTTATTCTAAAGGACCAAGGTCTTAGTAGTCTACTGCATAACAGACAGAGTGAACGTAAAGTGCAGAGTTGGCCAGTTTCACAGTAGCCGTAGTTGTAATATACGCTAGGCCTATATATTCTTAAACTCAGTCGATGGCTGTTTTGGTATTTGGGCACTTTCATTAAAATTGCACACATTTTTACCCCCTAAAGTGGCTCTGTACGGATATAGCTGTAGGCCTATGCTATAATATGAAGTACCGTACCGTACATCAGTATAGGCTAACTAAAGGGCTAGCTTTTTAGTAGTCCAGAAAGTTATTTATAAACAAAAGTATACATATGTTAAATTTTAGTAGCAATCCAAGGTTTTAATCTGATCTTTCATTTAGGTTTTATTGTGATAAATTCAGTGCTTTAATAATCTATATTTTTGAAATGGGGTTTGTGTGTTGTGTAACAAGCTGTAAAAGTGGGTACAAGTCTTGCAAGACTGCAGTGAAAGTACCAATGTTTTGATTTCCGAAAGATGAAGAACTGAAAAAAAGATGCTGCCTGTTTCATAAATTTAATTGCAATGTGTGGAAAATCATGTCTGTTACAACACCTACAAAAGGTAAGAATAAGATCAAAAGAATGGCTTTAGTTTGGTTGTTAAATTTATTTAATTAGGTTGAAATTGTGTAGAGTGACAACAGTACTTATTACGGCCCAGCAAATAAGTTTCTTTTCTCATTTATTCACCGTCTTCTGACTTTGATTCGAGGCAAAAAAGGTTCGTTCTGGCGAGGATAGTCGGTCTAAATTGTATGTTGTGTACCAATGGGTGTACAGTAGTACACTACTCAGAAATTACTAATGTGCACTGCATTTTTTCAGCTTTTCGAAAAAGAGATGAGATTTCAATTGAAGCTGATGGAATCAAACAACAACCGAGTTTGACCTTCTTGGGAAAAGCTAGAGATCTATTTATACTTTGGAAAAAAAGAAACCTTTCTGGGCTCACTTCACAGACATTTACTGCATGCATTTAGACCATGGGTGCGGTTCCGGAGTTGGCGCAACATTGATAACCAACCATCATTTCACCTATGTTCTCACTGGAAAATTTTTGTCCAATTTAATAAAAGGACGGTTTGGGTGGTATCAGCAAGCCAATGGTGGTAATTTTTTCATGTTTCTAAAACAAGTTCTGGAAGCTGAAAAAAAATTTGCACTCTTAGTTTGTTGCAGCAAAATGATCTTCTTGCAGCAGGTAACCTCACAACCCTTGATGCTTTTCCACTCGGCTTTGACGTTTCGATATCAACTGTTTCGTTTACAGATGTTTGATGGTTTACTAATTTTTTTCTGCGGTTAATGTGAATGACCTCTCCGATGCTGATGCTAATGTGACGTATTTTGTGAGCGGATACATTGGCCACAGTATCTCTCGAGTGCTTGTAAGATGTTATTGGTAAAAAATGTTGATGGGCCGAGTCTCCTTGAGTCGGTACCACATTATCGTGCACATCTTTTTGAAATAGCTGACCGTGGTGGTTTATCCGCTCCCACAGCATACTGCTTTGCAGTGACAGCGCTGGCTGTTCAATATTACACTGCTATATTGTGTGATGACTTGGCTAAGTCAAAACTGTTTAGTTTGTTGAATTAGCGTTTTATTTTTACTTCTTCAATCTTGAATGTCGAAGAGTCTCGTGGTATTGGCGATTTAGTTCAACAAAAGTGTGATAATGGACATTCCGACGTTAACTTAATTGTGTGCACTGCATTTAACTGTTTCGCTAAAAATGAACTGAAACGATTTAATGCCCCGGAGATTGCACCTTCCACAATGGTGACTAATCGAAAGGTTCGAAAACTTACTTTAAAAAGCACACACAAAAGTTAGTTATGTTTTGTTTACACGTTTTTATTGCTACTTTATTCTTATTTGTTATAGGCTACCTCACAATCACAGCCAATAGAGTTGCTACTCTCATAAACATCTGAACAGTTTTTTCAAGCTTGCTTGGTATTGTACTGTAATGTTTATTATATGCTTACTTCACATTTATTTACAACCAATCGTATGAAGTGAGTATTGGTGAAGTTGCTGTTGTATATTTACGTCTACTTGTCTATATTACGAAACATAGTGTAATCTAAATGGCGACATAAAGTAGACATTTACACTGTAGAATATTTGACTTGGGTAAAATTGATCAAGGTGTAGGAAGCATTAATTACGTTGTTCAAATTGCTTGTATCATCAATCTTATCATTTACTTGCTTCCTTGGTTGTCACTATTGCATGGTATTGTGCTCTGTCATGTTACACCATCTGATGTATCTTCTTGAAGAAGTCAATTATATTGATTGACGAAACGCACGAAAATAGATGTTATCGTTTTCATTACTGTGTAGCTGTTAATAGTGTTAGGTAACATGCGTATTGCGTAACTATAATGTGTCAATGACAGTAGTCTATATACGACTTGTACGTGCTTCAGTGCATTCAATGTTGTGCTGGACTAGTGCGCGTATATATTAACACCGTATAATAATGAATACCGTATAATATAATATTTACAAACCTGCAATAAATTTATATTTTCAACTACAATAGTCATGTATGCTTTTTGCGCATTAAAATGCAGTGGAACGGTTACGAGCAACCTATTTGTGCAAAAATAGTTGTTTGCTACAATCGCCCTTCTCCCAACAACGCCTGAAATCGCCTTCGCGTCCCGATACTCACTATGTCCCCGACAAGGTTGGTTGATTTTTTTTACTCAAGCAGCATTGTGTGTTAATTCTCTGTGTGTACTCTTGAGCAATGCATGTCAAAACAGTTATCCTTTTAGCGGCACCAGTGAATGCATGGCTTATCATCAACAGGCCTCAACAAGCGAAAACTGGACCATCCATGTCATCGCTAAAGGCTACAGAGTACATCGAGGGGCACTGGCTATGCTTTTGCGCTCAACATGGCGAAATTGCTAACGAAACTTGCAAATAGGAACGTAAGCATGAAAAGTGATATTTTAACGTAGCGTAAGCTGTAGCCTATTAGTAAGTTTTGACAATCACTTAATTTTGAACTGCTACTTGCTACGGAAAGTAATTTAACCAACAACAATTTGAATTACAGACACCAAAAAATTCATAATTTTTATCGTTTACTTTATGCAGTGAAATGTTGAGCCAATGGAGGCGCAGAAACTGAACCTTTTCTTAGGTTGCAAACTCGCCTTCCCAAGTAGCAAAGATTGGCGTCTAGCCAGCTCCACGCTAGCGAAGTTATTGGCGACGCGCCAGCGATAATCGCCAGCCAGCCGCCACCGATCTGCTCATCGTTTAACCGGCGTAACGCTGGCGAAAATCGACAATAAAGTTGGCGGCGCGTAAACGCCCAGAACACGAAAGTCGCTCAAGTCAGTTAACGGCGCGCTGTCTGTATGTCAACGAATTTCGCTAAACTTACTGGCACGTTTTTCTGGCTGCGCGCGCTGTCGCTTGGCTGACGAATGCCGCCCTGCTGAAGCCCTTTTTTTCGGCCACCAGCAGCAGCTGTTGTTTTGCGAAATTACCAAAACAAAACACTAAAACTTTTGGAAGCATTTTGTGTATTAATTGTCTTTTTGTGATTAAAGCCAGACGCAATTCAAGAATGTCAAACAACGAAAACAATGAAGATTTTTAATACACAGTCTTCCCACAGCTCCATTTTCGTAATAGCCTACAATGCTAAAAAATGTTTCAGTAATTAATAAATGGCGGTTTTTATGATCATTTGTAATACAAATAACAAAACAATTTACAAGTCCAAGCCATGTGAGAGCAAAGCTAGACTATAAACATGAGGTTATTTCATAAAAGCCCAACAGCTGTCAAGTGAATTTTGACAGTTATCGCGCAAACAATAATTTTTAAGGAAGAAATTCTATTAAAAAAACTTTCTTGGTTTTCGAAACTATAATGGGTGTGAGTGTGATTCAAATTTTTGCTTGCACGATTTACCCTAGGGTAAGGGGTAAGTAAAATTTACTCCCGATCATAAACGAATTGTGTACTACATACTACAGTATCATAACTATAGTTATATATCGTTATATATAACTATAGTATATATAGTAATATATAACTGTAAAGTTATACAACTAGTTTCGAAAACCAAGAAAGTTTTTTTTAATAGAATTTCTTCCTTAAAAATTATTGTTTGCGCGATAACCGTCAAAATTCACTTAACAGCTGTTGGGCTTTTATTAAATGTTATTATTATTATTTCCTTAAAAATTATTGTTTCCGCGAAAACTGTCAAAATTCACTTAACAGCTGTGGGGCTTTTACAAATAAGCAATAAGCATATATGGTAGGTATTCCAATACGTCACAGCACTGGCACTGGAAGAAAATACACAGCAACATCAAGAACACTATTGCTTCCATTGTACTCTATGAGGTAATTAATATTAATACACAGCCAGCAGAGAAATTCAAATTAATGAGTTTTTCGTGCTATCTGGCTTTGATGGTTGCCAACACGGCAACCACAATTATAGGGAAGGGCCGCCTGAACGACGACCACAACGCATTTTCGTTTGCACATTTGTTGTGGCTGTCATGCTGGTAACCTTCAAAGCCAGATAACACAAAATTCAAACCCTCATAACATAGCCTACCATTGCATGAAAAAATCGTAAACCCACTTAGGATATATGCAGTATATCAACAATCACTAGTGATTATTGCGTTTCGACATCCATTAGGTAAATATGAAAAAAAACTGGGAAAAGGTCGTTTTGACGACAAACAGCTTGGGTTCGGGGCAATGTTAGGGATTAGGACTGGCGGCAAAACACCCCTCCGAAAACACGTTTGAATAACAACAGTAAACATATTAAAAGTGAACACTAAAAGGTCAACAAACAATCAAAAAACAGATAGCGTTCATGTATTGTCGGAATTTTTATCTGCGCCGGAAGTTTTGTTTGCCCAGTTCTTTTTTTTTCGTTTCTGTCACCAGCCGCCTTCAAATATTGCTTCATTGCAGATTCGATATCTTTGTCCGTCGCCTTGGCTTGCCTTCGAATCACATCTGCAATAATACAAAATGAGCTCTCTGTGAAAACAATTTCGCTCACAACAACTTAGTTACACTACTAACTCACAATTAAATGTACTGTATATTGGTATAAACCTCCAATGACGTAGCAAGACGGGTAGTAATATAAAATATACTTCAAAAATTGTAATTAGGGAACGTTCAAATATTACGTAACGCCTTCGACGGGGGGGGGGGGGGTTATGCAAAGCGTTACGTTAGCGTCACATTGGGGGGAGGAGGTTCAAGCAAAGCGTTACGTAACGTTTTCGATAACGTAAGTGATATATATAATATACCGGTAATTCATCAGTGATAAACTCAGCATTATTGAAACATCTTTTGTGATAAGGTACTGCTGAAACCCGTGTTTTATCCAGCAACAACAACCACGCATGTGATATTGGGAAGGCAGGGCTAAATAGTAGAAGCTGATCTAATACTGGACGTTGTCACATTTTAACGTTTATATTACAGAAAAATATTCCATTCCTTGATAAAACTTCCAATTTGTCAATCCTCAGTTGATTTGATTTATATTTAACTTGCATTCATAAAAACAAAGAGGCCTGGCATTTTCCACCATCGTACTGTAGTATGCATGGTGTTAGCATTGGCAGCACTTATTACTGACGATAGCTCGTGAAACTACGTAAATATACAATTATATAAATACAAACTTACCAAATAACACTTTTTTTATTTTCAGATCAAGAAAGGCAGTTTTTACATTTTTTCCAGTCCAATTAATCTGAGCGGCCAGATCGTCATTCATTAAAAGTCGCATAACTCTCCAAACAAACAAGTTTTAAAAATTAAAACTGAGCAGTTGAATAATTAGAAGGTTCTAATCTTTTTTAAGTATGATTTACCGTAGTTACCACCTGCAAAGCGAAAAAAAAAACATGAACATCTGTAATGTAACATTAACTCACTTTCTGAAGAAGCAGCAGCTAAACGTTTTGATGCACCAGGTTGATATTCAGACGCATGAGCATGATAGAGCAATTTATAACTAAAATATAAATCAGGAGACAGACAAAGCTTAAATCTAAAATGACAGTCAATGGCGTTAGTGAGTGTTAAAAGTCCTTAGAATTTCGAAATAGAACTGAATTTCCTTGATAGTGAGAGACCTGAAATCATAGCCGTTGGAAAGTAAAACATTCTTTTTTGGGGGGGGGCGAACAAAATTTTTCCAAATTTGGCCTTTGCAAATATATTGTCAAAAATGCAATATTACTCACTATCTCTGAGGTAGTGTAGTCTAAGAACTCCATACTCATCAAATGTAAGCCGGCAAAATGCAAGCCTACCATAAGGTACGGTAGGCTACGCTAGCTACTTTAAACACTTTTCACATTCATTTGAAAATTTCAAGGGGTCAATCTTAACTTTTTTTTCACTAGCCCGCACGATTTTTCACTAGTCCCACCAGTTTACTGACTTTTCACTTGTCTGATGACGTATTAAGATAAGTGTTTTGGATTGCTGGCTTCTCTGGCCTCTGTGCAGGCGTGCTCACTACTACACGTGTCATGTCTAGCAAAGTTGTGAGAAAAAAGTAGTCACGTGCCCATTGACCTACTTTGCAGCCTTCTTCGCGCAATTTCGCCTCTGGCAAGCAAATATTTGAAGTATTTCAGAGTGACGTCACCAACCGCCATTTTGTAAACCAAAACTTTTCACCAGCGAATATTTTCACTAGCCAATCGGACTAGTAGCCTACTGCATTATTTCTACTAGTCCGCGCAAATTTTCGCTAGCCATTGGCTAGCGGACTAGCGTTAAGATCGAACACAAATTTTGTGTGTATTCTTTAAAGTATTTATGCTAAATATCTCAAATTTGGTCATCATTGGGTGTTACCAGACAAAAAACTTGCTGTCCACTTTGAAAAGCACTACAATCACATTGATACAACCAAAAAAAAAATAGATAAGGCTACTTTAAACACTGTCCAAACTTATGCACACCAACATAAAGCTAAATCGCTAAAAAAAAACACTAGAACACTAGATGCAATCCAAAATCACTAGATCTGGTGAAAAACACTAGGAGTGGCACCACTGACAATTAGACAAAGAACAAACAGGCTTCAACTCAAATCAACCGCTTGTTTGAAATGGCACGTGACTTCAATCAAGCGCAACTAAAACGGTATGATGACGAAATTTTTCTAAGGCCTGTCATAGGAAACTCGACGGCGCGTTGTCAGCGGAAAACGAGCGAATATCGAAAGCGCGTCTCTCGCGCGAAAGTCGATGGCGTGAAGCCAGCAGAAATCGATAAACATTAAAGAAAAAAATTCATGACGATATTCGCCATTCAAGCGCTAGCGCTAGCTAACGATTTTCGATGTCGCCAATGTGAGCGCTCGCCGCCCTGATGACGCCAGCTGCACGACGACTGTTGCTACGTGGGTTGGGCCGGGCCGCAAGTTTTCAAAAGGTACCATTAAAAAATCCCCTTCGAACTTTGTTTGGTAATTACGGAAGAAAAAAGAACATAGCAGCGGAGGGAATCAAACCCACGTCAATGCAATGACTGGGCCTACCACCGCCCTAACCCTCTGCGCCAAGTCAGGCAGTGGCAAACCGATGAGTTAATTTCGCTATTATATGCCTTTTTCTTTTGTTGCTCAAAGGGGATTTTTTAATGGTACCTTTTGTAAAGTTGCGGCCGGGCCCCGAAATTTTTTGCCACAAACTTTTTGTTACCTCTAATAGCGTTTGGAGGCTATTAATACAGTGTGAATGCAAACATTTTTCTTTGGCGTGTTTGGTTCAGTGGTTTCATCTTGTGCCTTATGTTCGTGAGGACAACGATTCGACGCCCATCGAAGCCAATTTTTTTTCTTTACATTAATTTTTGCGTGCACAAAAGCTATTCAAAAAAAGGAAGGTTAGGGTTAATTCTTAATCAGTTCGGAAAATCTTACTTTTAGAGTGACCAAAATCAATTTCAGTTAAAAACAGTTACGCGCGCCGCGCGGTAACCAGTAATGGCTACACTAGCAGAAATATGCAAATGAAACAGAAAGTTCGTGAAAAAAAATTCACCGCCGGGCCTGCATGTAAATGCTTATTGCGTAAAGATTTCATGACTTGTGTGTTCTTCAAACAGAGTAGTTTGATAAATTTAGAACCAGACTTGTCTTTAAAGTCTCTATCTGACTTATTTGTTAATCCATTTGCCCTTAAGCAAGATTCACATGGCCTACACATTAAGCCTATTCTAAAAAAGCAAAAAAAAGCATGGAAAATCCCTTTTCGAATCATTATTTTGGTTTTTAGACTACACGAAAAGCTATTTTCGAAAAAAATATATAATAAGTTAGAAAAACTTATATCATTAGAGAATTAGTATAATCATACTTTAAATATATTGAAACTTGCTCCCGGATTTTTAAAATATTTTCAATCGTAGGTTTGTCCTCAAATTTTCTAGTAGGCTTAGATGAATTCGATTCTAATTATTTTCTATTTCAGTGGTAGTGATTATGTTAGTTGTAAGTTCATGCAGTGGCGTATCCTGGTTGGTTGAGCAAGGGAAGCAATATAACTCGTGGGGGGTTAGAGCGTGCCGAAGGCACGTGTATTCTAGGGGGTCCGGGGGCATGCCCCCCCCGGAAATTTTTTGCAAAATTACACTCAAATAATGGATTATAATGCTTTCTAGAAACACTTTTCTAATATTTGTATGAAATTTATTAGCAGATAAACAGCTATTAACTTATTAAAGGTAGCTCTTACACACAAACGGGCAAAATATGCTGCTAAAATTAGAGAACACCAAAAACTCAGCTACAGCTACCTACTGCTGAAGTAGCTTAAGCCAGAATTCATTTCAGTCAAGTCAATTCTAGCCTAGACCTCACATATCATGTCTTATGCCAAAGTCTACCCAGCCAAAATAACAGTGTAAAGCCAACATTTGGCTCAAACTTTTGCTTACTAGGCCGATATTATAACCATAACAGCGCCTTAGATTTTCTCATTACCTAGCGTCCTAGCCCACTGACACAATATCCAACAAATCAGAATTGCCAGACTATGAAAAGGTCTTAAAGCCAAAATAATACAACAAAGGCCAAAACAAGGAAAATATTAGACAAAAAGGCCAAATGGATATAGGCCTATTTACCTGATTCTATTAAAAATTATAAAATGTAGGCTACATATATTTTATGACTTGTAGCGGATTTTAATAAACTGTAGCAAAAATAATTCTGAAAGTAGCCCAAAAAATAGCAAATATAAAAAGACTGTAGCGGATGAGTTTTAATCGGCCACATTACGAGTATAAACAAGTACAGAACATGTATTGAACAATGATGAATATGGTTTTATCTGGTAAGGTTACGATATTTGAGAAATATTGATTATGCATTTTGAAGAGTTAATTTAAAAAAAAGCCTAATTCGAGGAATTCGTCCAATCTGGCAACTCTGGAAGCAATTTAAATATTGCTTCCATCGATTTGTTAAAAGAAACATAAATCTCGCAAACTTTGCGCTGCTTTTTTTCCTTTCTCTCTCGCTTGTTTCTCCTTATAGCAAAAACGAGAGCAAGGGAAGCGATACAATCTTTGCATCCGTAAGCTTCCAACTATTTTAAAATTAAAACCGAGCTGAAATCATACGGGGACGTGAGTTAGAAACTGTTCTAATTCGTATTCAGGTAAAGAAATTACGAAATCGTTTTACTTAAAAATATCATCTTTCCTTTTTTCAGTTTTGGCAGGGGAAGCAATGCTTCCCTTGCTTCCATTGAGGGTACGCCCCTGAGTTCATGTTACATTGTTTTTCTATACTAGCATTGTAGCCTATAGATTAGTCTTATACTCTTACCATCTTTTTTATTGTTGTTAGCCGAAATTTGTTTAAACTTTCTAGTCTACTTAGGCTATAGTGTTGATTTTGTTTTCAATTGTATAGCAATAACAACGTAGTCAATAATTTCTAGAAAAGGGCAGAGAAGTGAACTCATTATGCTCCAAGGCATTTTTTACACCTTTATCGGTTCAGTACAAACGTCTTTGATTTATTTCTTTTTGCCAGATTCCTTCTCCACATAATATGTCTTCATGCCTTTCATTTCTGATCTGTACACAAACGCATCAAGCTTCTTAGCAACTCACGCTGATTGATTCTTCAACTGATGCGGTAGTGCCGAATTACTCATATAAAGGCATACGGGCCACGAGTAGAAAAGTCTTTCGACGATAAATCATTCAAGTTTTTGTATATATATATTTATCTGTTGATTGACGTCGTCTTTTTTGGTACAGCAATCATTCAAGCTTGCGCAAATGTAGCTTTTTCTTTTCAAGATCATGCTTTTTTCAATATTGGTTTGACTTGTAGGTCATTTGGGCGTTTAGCTGTGGCTTGTTTGTGCGATATCATTACTCCACATAATAGCCTATACGCATTTGGATTTAAATAAAAGATACTGATCGATGAAAAAAATTGTAATGTCAAAACTTTAAGATCTTTTCATAGAATGTAAGACTATTTAGATTGATAACAGCATGCATAGTTGCAACCCCTTGAAAAATATCTCAAAACTTATTAATCAAATGTGACTTGACATTTAGGCTTGTGTGTCTTTGGTTAACAAAGACATGCTTTATTAAATCTTTAAGCTTGAACTGTTTGTAAATGTCAAACGTAATATAAATTAGAAATGGCAAACGTAGAAGAAATCGAAAAGTTCATGACCAACATGGAATTTAACCTGAAAAAAGACTTCAAACAAATGCTGAAAAGAGAATTGTCAAATTGCATGGAAATTGTTGAAAAAAAATTAGAAGTAGTAATGCTTCAACTCAATACCCAAAACAATGAAATTGAAGAACTAAAAAAAAGTAAGCAATTTATAAGTGCAGAATTTGAAAAGATAAAAAAGACAACAAGAGTGGCTGAAGAAAAGTACAAAGAAAAAAATGAAATTTTTCACAGGACTATCAAAAAATCTGAAGAACTACAAACTGTTGTTGATCAAAATGGAAAGACACTCGATGACGTTGAACAATATGGGCGCCGTGAGAACTTGGAGTTTCATGATATCCTATCAACACAAGAGGAAGAGACTAATCTTATTGTAAAAAAATACTAAAACTTATCAATATCGATGTGCATGATTATCATATTTCAACATCACACCGACTACCTTCAAAGAAATCAAGTGGACCACCTGCTATAATTGTCAGATTTGCAAACAGAGACATTAGAAACAAAGTATTTGCTAGCAGAAAACAATTCTCAAAAATTAAAAACTTTGGAATAAAAGGTATGTCATTTTTATATATCAATGAAAACCTAACTGCAAAAAAGAGAGCTCTTTTTCAAAACCGTGCAGGCCAGGAATGAATTAAAATATAAATACATTTGGACTCATAACGGAGAAATTTTTGTCAAAAAGGATGAGACATCACGACGAAACAAAATATCTGATCATGCAGATGTTGCAGGGATGTAGGTATTAAACTTCTGTTAAAACCTTCTATGGTACCAAAATAATGTTTGTATAGCCTGATGGCTATTAAATTTCCCTGTTTAAATTGCAAAAAAAGCTGCAAAAGTAACAAAATTCGATTTATTGTGATATTTATGATAAATGGACTCGTTTAAAGTGTTCTAACTTGACTCTTTCTTAATTCCCACAATCTCTCCAATAATGTTGATACCTACTTCTGCAACATCTGCATGATTAAAACTTTACCCTTTGGCAATACGGATAATGTTGTGTTGGACAATCTTCTAAATGTTCATAGAAAATTGTAAATTGTAATAATAGAAAATTGTAATAATAGAAAATTGTAAATTGTAATAATAGAAAATTGTAATAATAGAAAATTGTAATAATAGAAAATTGTAATAATAGAAAATTGAAAATTTAAATGTAACAAATTGTCCAAAAGTACATTTTTGCCACAAAACGTAAAGTTAAAATTACCAGTTAAAACCTCAGATAGTGAATATTTTTTCCACAGGGATTTAAAGGAAAATTTAAAAAGCCACAGCAAAAACAGTATTTCCTTGCTCCATTTTAACACGAGAAGTCTAGGAAAGAATAACACAAATATTGAAGAATTCTTTGATACAAGTGATCATGTTCCAGAGATTTTGGCAATATCAGAAACCAAAATTGGCCCTAATTCAGTGTACAATTATGCTTTGCCTGGTTATAATATGTTGCATAAAGACTTTTGCAGTAAAGCCGGTGGTGTAGCGCTGTATATAAAAAAAACACTATGGTATTTATAACACGTACCCTCCAGACAAGGAAGGAACAAAATGATGATGATGAATTATCTTGAAATTGATGCGCCTGAATGTGAGAATTTATGGGTCGAACTTAAGCAAAAAAACTCAAAAAGCCTCCTTGTAGGTGTTGTATACCGCCATCCCACCAAAAGTTTTTCTCTGTTTCAAAACAAGTTAATTGCCTTACTAGATGATTTTGAGAATTTCAAACACAAATACCTGCTTTGTGGAGAAGTGAACATTAATTTGTTGAAAAAAACTGCATCCTCTGTAATATTTGACTATGTAGATTGTAGAATCACTTGAGTCAATTGGCTGCAACTCTTTAATAACCAAGGCAACAAGATTCTGTGGAAATTCTAAACCTTCTTTGTTAGACCATATGTATACCAACACCGATGTTAATAAACAGCTGCATGGGGGATGTTTGCATGATATATCCGATCACCTTCCTATATTTTTATGTGTAAAACAAAAATCTATTACAACAGAACCGCCGATTAAATTGACTCGAAATTTAAAGAATTTTAATCTAGAAGAATTTTTAACTGATTTGGCTGCTAACCTAAGCATTACAAATCCTGACAATAGCAATGCAAATAATTTAATGCGTACATTTATTTTACAGTTTCAAGAAACACTTGAAAAAACATGCCCAATTAAAAAAGATGTCCAAGCGTGAGATAAAACTTTCAAAAAAAGCATGGATAACAAAAGGTTTATACAAATCTATACAAACAAAAAACAAAATGTTTAGACGTTGGATAAGAACCAAAAATGAATCAGCAAAAATGAAATACAAAGCATACAACAACAAGTTAACTCACTTAAAGAAGCTATTAAAGAATCAATACTTCAGAACAAGATTTGAAGAAAACAAAAATGACAAAAAAACATGGAAAATAATTAACGAGATGATATGTGGCCGCGACAAATCTCAGTGCAACAAAATTCCACCCACTATGTTTGTGGAGAATAAACCATATGCTACAAGCTCAAATGCTTTTGTCAATCTATTGAATACATACTTTACAAATATAGGTATTGAAATGGCAGCTTCTATCCCACAACAAAAGATCTCTTATCAAAACTTTCTTTCGACTTCAAATTTTTGTTCCTTTGGTTTTGAAGACATAAGTGAGGATGAGGTATCTGATGTGATAAGGAACTTCAAACTAAACAGAGCTGCAGGAATTTTTGTAATTTTATCCAAATTTATTAAAATGGCTAATGTATAGTTGTCACTCTTGTGCTAACAAAGTTATTAAACATATGCATTGCTACAAAAATATTTCCAGATGTTCTTAAAATATCGCAAACAGTTCCTATTCCAAAAGTGAACTCACCAAAAATTATAACAGACTTGCTTCCCATATTACTGTTACCAACATCTTCTAAAATTTTTGAAAAAAGTTATTCACAAAAAAGTGATGATGGTTATTGACAAATATAATTTACTGACGACATCACAACATGGTTTTCGCGAAAACAATTCAACAAGTCTGACTGTAACCACAATATATGAAGAATATCAAGTTTTGATGACGGTAAATTTACATGCTCGATTTTTTTAGACCTCTGCAAGGCATTTGATACAGTTGATCATAACATACTTTTGAAAAAGATTTAGGCTATCACTACGGTTTTAGAAGAAAAATCCATAACATATTAACTTCGTATTTAACAAACTGGTTTCAATGTATAAAAATAGGATAGTACAAGATCAAATTTTTTGGAAGTCAAGAGTGGCGTACCACAAGGTTCAATACTTGGACCATTATAATAAAAGTAATTTGCGTTCTTCTGGTGACTATTTACTAGGTTACCTCCTGATGTTAAAGATGATAACTAGCTTTTGTATTTCCGACGTTTCGTCAGTCAGCACGACTGACTTTATCAAGGTGGCTAAAACAGGTTAACACAACCTGTTCAGCAACGATGGCACAACACAAAAACGTACTGATAAAATGAATAAAGTAAGCAGCAAGAATCAGAATTAAAACACGCAACAAGACACCTAGAGGTTAAACTGAATGCAGTGAATGCCTAAAACCAGTAGGCTGCTTTCCAACAGCGTAAATTTATCTATCTATTGGGCCACCGTCAAGAAACATTGAAAAGTCATCAGACAAGACAGAAACCAAGGGAATTGGCAATAACAATGATAGAGAAGACGCACTGAGAATGGAAAAGGTGAAGTTAAAGGTTACCTTTAACTTCACCTTTTCCATTCTCAGTGCGTCTTCTCTATCATTGTTATTGCCAATTCCCTTGGTTTCTGTCTTGTCTGATGACTTTTCAATGTTTCTTGACGGTGGCCCAATAGATAGATAAATTTACGCTGTTGGAAAGCAGCCTACTGGTTTTAGGCATTCACTGCATTCAGTTTAACCTCTAGGTGTCTTGTTGCGTGTTTTAATTCTGATTCTTGCTGCTTACTTTATTCATTTTATCAGTACGTTTTTGTGTTGTGCCATCGTTGCTGAACAGGTTGTGTTAACCTGTTTTAGCCACCTTGATAAAGTCAGTCGTGCTGACTGACGAAACGTCGGAAATACAAAAGCTAGTTATCATCTTTAACATCAGGAGGTAACCTAGTAAATAGTCACCAGAAGAACGCAAATTACTTTTATTATAAAATGCCTGGTGAACAGTCTCTCTCTGTTTTTACTTGGACCATTGTTATTTTTGATTTATGTAAATGATCTTCCAAATGCATCTTCCTTTACAACAACTCTTTTTGCCGATGACACAAAATTTCAAATGAATGACCACTGCTTGACATCTCTTCAAAGTAGAGCCAGTTGTGAAATAAACAAAATTGATGTTTGGATGAAGTCTAATAAGTTATCTATAAATTATTCTAAAACTTGTTATATGTTGATCTGCTATAACCAAAAAATCACACAAAAATTTTAGTTTACACATTCAAGGAAATGAACTTGAAAGGAAAAATTGTATGAAATATTTAGGAGTAGCCTACTACTAGATGAAAAACTAAATTATTGGAAGGAACATGTAAATAATTTACGTAAAAAGCTAACAAAGGTTTGTGGTATTGCATACAGGTTTCGATACTGTGCTCCATTAACTGTATTAAAAATTGTGTACTTTGCTCTTTTTCAATCTAAGGTTCAATATTCCATTTTGAACTGGGGGAGGTCTAACCAAACACTTATTTCTTCAATTCAAGTACTTCAAAATAAATTTATTCGTTCATGCTTATTTGTACCAAAAACAACCCATACAACTGAGCTCTATCGTGCTTTTAACGTTTTAAAGATTGAAGACCTAATTAAACTTGAATATGGAAAATTTATGTTTAAAATTGTGCATGATATGTTGCCAAAATTGTATGATGCTTACTTCACCAATTTGGATAATATCCATAGTTACAACACTCACCATCACCAAAAATGTACGCTGTTTTTACCGCCTGCTCAATCAAATACTGGGAAAAAATGTTATGTTTTACTGGTGTGAAGTTATGGAGTGACATTTCTAATGAGCTGAAAGATAATACATATAATGTCTTTATAGCTAAGTACAAGTATTTTCTTCTTGGTCAATATGGTAATTAATTCATATTTGCTTTAATGTTGATATTTCTTGTTTTTTATGTTTGTATTGATGTTCATATTTCTGTTTTTTTTTTAGTTTTTTTTTTAGTGTGATTATTTGTTTTTTGTTTATTTTATTTTTTTATTACTGTGTTACCTGCAACAGGTTAGGGTGGCAGCTGACATAGATGACCTTACAGGTCTTTCGTTGCCATCCTGTTCTGCTGATACACTCAATTTGTATATACTTTATGTTTGTTTATCGCCAGCAAAACAATAAACTGAACTGAACTGTAGGTTACGCTTACGAAAAGACTCTTATTCCACTTAAAAACTAACTGCAACATTTCGTTTTCAGAATGTTTCTTTATTAGTGCTGGTTGCTTTTTCTTGTTTTTTTGTCTGGTTGAGAAAGCTAACAAATATGCTTTAAATTTTTGATCTAAAGTCTTACTGCAAAATATTTTTTATCACAGGTTAAAAGTTATTAATCAGATAATTGCTAGATTACTGTCGTTTAATAAAAACAAGGTTTGTTTTTACTTGCCATTTCAGTTAGCATTTCGCCTTATATTGACATAATCTCGGACTCAGGGCCGTTGATAGGATTTCTCGGGCTCGGAACCAATCTATTTTCGGGTCCCCTTCATCGACAATGTTATAAATATAAAGATTGTGTAGTGTACAAACTTTTATTGAAATGCTGTTAAAATGAGGATGGCACATGCCGTTCAAAGTAGAAAATTAAGAGGAATATCATTTATGTATCTATTATTATATTCCCAAAGGCAATAAAATTTTTCTACATACCACTATGCGCTTATCATCAATCAATCGTCAATCATTTTATTTTTCGTCATTATTGCGTTCGGGACGAAAAAGATACTTACTACAAAATTCGATATAGACCTACCAGCCACGTTAATGAACAGGAAAAGGTGGCAAAACCTTGAAAGGTTTAAAACGTGCCTGAATAGAAAATCATGTAGTATCCAGTCGTTGCAAGATTCCAACTGTTTTTCAAGAGCATTCAAAAACAAAAACTAAAACAAAAACTTAACTTACAGTTTCTTGGTGGTTTAGATGTTTGTGCAAGCTTCAAAAACGATGTTCTGAAAGACTTGCCAGATACATTGCCGCAAGACCCTGAAGCTTTCTGGAATGTATATTCAACTGCCATCAAGGAAGCCGCACACACTAATATTCCTAAGATGGACACAAACAAGAAAACTTCAACATATTGGTTCAATTCTGAAATCAAAAATTTAATGGACAAACGTCGTAAATTGAAACAAAATCCAATACAATATCGTTTAGTAAACCTCGAAATTAAAAAAGAGTGTTATAAAGCTAAAAAAAAATGGCTTGAAGAAAAATGTCTAGAAATTGAGAAACTTTGTCTTGATGGAAAAAACATGTTCAAAAAGATAAACGAGCTGTAGGCAAAAAATCCGCACCAACATCGAAGTGTATCAGAGCGGTAAATGGAGACATCCTTCATGACCCAAAAGATGTAACTCAAAGATAGGAAGAATATACTGTATACAGGACCTCTTTCGTGATGCGAGCAGAAGCAAGCCTGCTGAAGATGCATCTCGTGATGTAACAGGTCCACCGATATTGAAAGCAGAAGTTAAGTGGACTATGCATCAACTGAAAACAGGAAAAGCAGCTGGCCCAGATGAAATACGTGTAGAAATGCTTAAAGTCCTGGGCGACGAAGGAATAGACATCATTTGAAAGCTCTTAGACAGAATATACGAAAGTGGTGTGATTCCTGAAGACATGTTAAAATTAGTATTTATTGCACTACCCAAAGTCCCAGGAACACTTGATTGTGACTAACATCGCACTATTAGTCTGATCTCACACACTATGAAATTGCTGCTAAAGATCATCCTCCAACGCTTAAGAAGGCAATTGCTTCCAGAAATAGGGGGCAATCAACTTGGCTTCATGAAAGACAGAGGAGCAACCAACCCTGCTCGGACTGAATAAAAACTATTTGATGAACTTGAACGATCTTTGACGTTTTCACTCGCCATGAATTCCATCAGAATTCAAAATGTTTTTATACCTACAATGATATTCCAACATGTTTTCCGATGATTTGCATAAGAGAGAGCAAGAAAAGCTCAAAAGAAGATGAACATAAGACATCTAAAGATGATATGAAAGCCGTGAGGTTGAGTAACAACAAGGTCCAGCAGTGTAGTCCGGGAACATAGTGAATCTGTGGTGGTAAAAAGATAGACTCTCGGCCTCAGAGACTCACACAACAACGAAGAAGAAAAAGTATAACAATGTAAAGACAGATTCTTGTACATATGCAAAGTTCGTACTGGATACTGCACACAGTGAGAGTAAAGACAAAAGAAAAAGAAAATGATCTTGATAAACTGAAAAAGTGATGTCTCAAAAATTAATGCGCCAAGCAATACAATCGGCAATGTATAAAATGTGTAAATAACTACTGTAACATTGTGTGCTACTTTTCAGCTGTAAATCATATGTTTGATTGTACTGTAGACCAATGGTTCCCATTCGTTTTATCCTAAAAGACCAAAAAAAAAAAATGGTAGTAAATATTTTGTAATGTTTTGTTGGTTAAGTTGTTGCGTATACCGTCATGCAAGATCAATGTAGCCTCCCATAATGCACATTGCACATCCTTTGCATTTAAGATGAAAACTACAACAAAACGGCATCCAAATTAACTCACACAACAAAATGTCAATCCATTGGCATACAAAATCAACGTTATTTGGAAATTTGCTGTTGTTTCTCTGCTAGTATGCGAAGCATCAAAAAGGTGCTGTTCGATTTACTTCTTCGACGCACCAGACTAAACAAAAGTTTTTTCAGATTTTTTTCCCTGAAAGTGTAGTTCAACCAACACAAAATATTTAACAGTACAACTGGTTGCAAATTTGTAACATCAGTGTAGGTACAAAGGGTCGATTGAAAGTTTTTTTTATTTCATTTTCTTTACAAATATTTATTAGACTCTACAGAAGTGATGTAGCCTACTTAAGGGAGTAAAAATCAGTTGTATCAGTTGTCAAAAAGTTCCAGTTTCTGTTTGAAAGCATCTGCCTTGTTTATCATTACAAAGATATTTGTGCAAAGCATGGCCGAGAAGTGTTAAGCTCATTCATACACTTGAATATAGCTGCCAAGTTCGCAAGCTTACACAACCACACCTCATCTAACAAAAATTATGCCAGTGGGAAGTTAATTTCCATCAAAAAATATTCTGTTCAGAGATCCCTGATTCTGTTTCTTTGATTGAGGAGTTCAAATAGGTGAGAAGGAACTCGTCTCTACGACAGCCATCTTAGGCTAACATTTAAGTAAAAAAAAAATGATCGTGCTACGAATCCATACTTTCACACGATTCTTGGAAGACTGTGAAAATGTAAAGGTCGACTTCTAATTATAAAGTACATTCAGCTAATAAGGCCCGCCTGGTAATAAAACCCACTTGCCCAATCTTTGTAAATCGAACAGCACCAAATTTCATGACAACTGTTTTTGAAAGTTTAACCAAGGTCACACCGATTGCCGAAGCGGAGCTGGCCAGCTTCCAGTACTTATTTAAATAAATACAAAAAGGACAAGTCTGGCACGACAAAAGAAGCAAAATTTTATTGTTTCCATTTTTTTTTGAATTGTTGGTATTTACAATTGAGCGTTTTTTATTAGATTTTGTAGGGTTGTGGCACATTGTCAATCATAAAAGCGTGGGAAAATTCCGCTTTTATGCGGAAATACAAAACCAGACATACATTGGTATGTCAACCAGACATTTGTTGACAAGGGCTGGGGAGTGGGGAGCACTTAAACAAAAACCTAACAACTAAAAGTGCAATTAAAGAGCACATATCCTCTTGTGAAATGTGCACTGACAACGTCTCGATCGACCAATTTAAAATCATCTCTCGAGCAGATTTGATTTTCAGACTAAGATCATGGAAGCCTTAAGAATCAAATGTAACAAATAAGTTTTTCGCCTGTGGGTCATCGTTCCTTTCGTGTGTGTTCTAATTGTTTGTCCAATGCCTGTAGTTTACACCTCATGTGATCTGTTTCCCACCGCATAATTTACTCGTAATCTTTCTTGTATCATTTGTTCAGTTTGTGCTTTTCAGTCCAGAGTGTCGTTACAGTTGTAGTGCAAAGTCAAATTTATCTTACGATTTTTCATTTTAGGCCTATGTATTTTGCAGATTTAATTCCTAATGAGGACACACATACGTGTCGAAAACGTTTGAGTTTATTTTAATTATGTTATATTTTTTGTGTGTAAAAAAGTATGTTAAGCCCGCTAATGTTATTCTGTTTTATTTGTCTATGGAAATAGTTTTCTAGTGTAATATTGAATCTAGTTTAACTTGACGGAGCTGGTATACAAGCCCCCCCCCCCTGGCAACTCATGACAAAGAGGAATTGACCAAAACATGTGAATTGAAGTGTGTGAACAGTAAAGCAAAGGTAAAGTAGTTTCACCCTATATGTTTGGTTGAGTCCTGTCTTTGTCATGAGTTACCAAGGGGGGGGAGGGGGGACTTGTATACCAGCTCCAACTTGACTGATAGGCTACTGGTAATAAGGCCCAGCATGTACTAGAATTCTGAGTAAGCAGCATGAAAGTGTTATTGGTTGATAGTGTGCTTTTTAGTTTTGTAATTGTTACATTGTTTTCAGTTCAAAGCCCACTGTTACTGCTAAGAAGTTTAAGACAAAGCCTGGTTTATGCATTTGATCACTATCTATCACTTTCAGTAGCGAAAATTGAATGATTAAAAGCAAAAAGAGTCGTATTTCCAGCATGTCCTAATCAAAAATATGGTGGGCCTTATTGCCAAGACACGCGAGTTTTCACTGAGTTAGCAAGTACGTTTTTCAAATCGGGGAAAGCTTTTTCGAAGCCAAATTCTCTCGCTGAATGATGTAGTGAGAAAACACTATTTCTTTATGCCAAGCTTCTTATTTTTGCACCACACTAGCGTGATATGCAGTCATAATTGCAGCTCTACCAGTACACACTCCAACGCAATTTCCCTGTCCAGTCCATTTTTTATCTTCTTTGCAGTATAATCTGTTGTTTAATGTCCTTTGCCACGTCTTCAATCCATCGCTGAACTGGGTTTTAGAAAGTGCTTTCAAATTCCCCCCTGTTAACTCAGTGGTTAAGCGCTCGACGCAAGATCACGCGGCATTGGTTCGGCTTTTGGGGTGTGCGCTTGAGCAACGCTTTTCAGGACTGCTCTTTATTCAACGGCACCTAGTGGATAAAATAATTCCCAAAAATTTAAACATTGGGAAACTTCACTCTGTCAATCTCGGTAACCGGCCATGCGTCAAAAGCCTCTATAAGTATTCGAAAATACCAGGAACAACCTATCAAGGCTTTATCAGTTCGAGGATAAAGGTTCAAAAACCAATCAGCCAAAACCAAATTTGCGAGCTGCATCATCCTTTTCAAAGTGCTGTTTCCAACCATTTTCTACATAATATGTAAAAAATATCTTTATTTACTCAAACTTTGTTTCCGGTAGATTTCTAAGGAAGGTCTTGGTTTCCGGTTCTTCTTTTCACAACCTCAAAATTTGTTTTAACTAAGCTAAATTTTGTTACGTTATTGATAAGTTTAAAATCAAATAGGAAAAAAGTAATTATACTTTGCAGACTGGCAAAATTATCGGCGATTGGGAAACACTGCTATAAACCATTTCGAGTTCGATACCAAGAAATAGGTTTGTACGTTTTTCTGATCTGTCTGTTGGCTAATGTCATTTGATTAGTTTGTTCTGATTATTTCTTATAAAGTGTTTTTCTGTGACACTACCTTCATTAGGATGTTTTTTCAGCAAAGTACTTTCAGAGATGTACACAAGGCCTACAACGCGATGCATATACTTGAACATCTGCTTTGCACTATACAACAACATCACGACAATTGGGTTGCTGAAGTGGGCGGTATGTGCTGCCTCAAAATAAGATTCTGATCTGGAAACATCGAAAAGGTGAAAGCAATGTTTGTTTTGTTAATTTCACAAGTGAACCCGAGATGTGGTAGTATTACAACTAGTTCAATATGTAGGCTATGTTACTTGTGAAGTAGCCTACAGTCACAATGCAGTTACAGTAGCCCACATAATGGACGGGTATATTTTCATTAATTTAAATCAGTTAGCTGTGACCTTAGAATAAGTAGCCTACCAATATCAGATTTCTGAAAAGGTATTCCAACAGACAATTGAAAACAACACTTCACTGGGTTTAACCAGGTTTTTAAATCAATATTTGACAAGCTTGTAAAAAGAGTAAAGTGCAAGCAATATGACAACTTGAATACATAAAGAAAAGCAATTTCAATTTAATTTACAGATTATTGTTTTGCAAACGCTAGCTTAATGCAATTTGAAAGGAATTTTTGTATGTTTTTGCCAAATAAAATATTTTTATTCAAGGACGAAAAGTTAAATACCGTAAGGCAGTATTTTCAAGAAAAAGGATTTTATACTCGAAAGCTTTAAGGTTTTTAAAAACAAGTTTGGTAAAAGCTGTTTTTTTTCTTATCATTATTTGAACAGTTTAAATACTTTATTTTATAATTTTTCACCGTAACACATGGAGAATGCAATAAATGCATAGTTGCCGTTAGGATAAGCCTCTACCAAAGATATAGCAAAGTAGGTTTAGAGTAAATGAGCGAATTTGTTGTTTTACACAGTTATAATTAAGCTATCAGTTTTCGTCACTGCTTGTTGACTTTTGCAAACTATAAAAATATAGTTGAAGCCCCATGGTAAATGTCACAACCCAAATAATAAAATTCGTCATTTTTGCATTGATTCAACGTCTGCAGACGTTGAATCAATGTAAAAAAACGAATTTTGCTGGCTGGGAAGTGTTGTATTTGTCACATGTCTAACTTTTGTGTGTTTAACCTTATCATTTCCATGTAACAACAAACTTCAGCTTGGAGGCTACTTTCAGTTTTTATGACTTTGTTTTTGAAGTTAAACATAACTACAGTTACAACGAGTGTAGGTTGCATAGATAAGTTCTGAGAATATTGGTACGAACCAACGGTGCTGGTTCGACACCTCTCAAGAGCATGTAGCTGTATCTTCAGCAGGCATTTTTTAAAAGAACGCTTTTGTATTAAACCATTTTTAACCAATTTTGTTCGATTTACATGAGAAGCTTTTTTTTGTGTCACTAAGTAGTTTCAACTTTCACCGGATTATTTGCATCTACCCATCTGGCAACTCAGGTACTGATGTCTGCAATCAGAAAAGTTTAGAGATCAGACAGACCGCTCCAAAATAAACTGAAAACAAAAATGAATGCAAAAAAGAGGCAGCATATGCTTTCATATTTAATGGATAGTCAGACCCAAATCTGTTCTTCCTCTGGTTGATTTACTGCAGTGGTTGTTGATCTTTTTCCTAAGCGGCCCTTTTCAAAGATTTCCATGGTCTTGCGCCCACCATAATATGAAGGCAAACGTTTTTTTGCAAACGTTTAATTTCCTGTGATATTAGTGAAGTGCTAGACCATAAATAAAGCATTTTGTATTATTGAACCATGCACACGAAGCCGAGCAACGTTATCAAGTTTAACATACTGTATTAAAGTTTATTATTATTATTATTTATTTGCGTCAGACAAAGTTGTCCATATCGAAAACAAAACAACAAAAAAATACACAAACTGCAAATGCACAAAGGTCACAGAGAGCCACTTCGGATGCCGTCGATTTAAAAGCTCACTAAATGGGCAATCTATTGTTACAAATTTACATACAATGAGCGTTGGAAGAATTGAAAGTATTCAGAACGATAAAAGCAATCAGATGACATCAGATCTGATATAAAGCGATTTGAGGTGTCAATGCAACGGTTGATAAACGAAAACATGGTTTTCCTCAATAAAGCATCAAACGTTGTTATATTATTCATTACTTGATATTCACGGGCACTGACATAACGAGGCAAGTTGTGCAATATTCTAAAAGAATCATTGTAAGCAACACGTAATCGTTTTATACTGGAAGATCTAAACTTGTTCCACAACTGGGATGCGTAAAAAGATATAAAATAACAGCGAAATACAATGTTTTTTGCAGCAGGTGAGCATTTAGCGAAATGAGATTTTGCATTGTTTGCAGCACAGTACTGAGAGCGTACCTGCCTTGAAATATCATTTTTATCTGAGAGAGAACTCTCAATAAATAGGTACACCCAGGTATTTTATAGAGTCTGTGAACAAATTTCAGATTTACCTAGATGTAGCAGAGGAGCACGTGAAAAATAAAAGTTTTTTGGGAAAAATAACATACCAAATGACTTTTTAGAATTGAAAGTAATTTAATGTTCAGCAGCATATTTGTGGCATACATCTAACAAATTTTGTAAGCCACACAAACTAGGCGAGATGCAGAAAATGTCATCAGCAAACATAATATGATTTAGACAAGAGTTGCCGACATAGCAACCAACTTTTGTTTTATTGAGCTCATCAGAAAGCTCGTCGTCGTCGTCTGAGCTTCTGGGGCCGAGGGTCTATCCTTTTACCACCCCAGATTCACGATGTTCCCGGACTACACTGGAAGGCTGCTAGAGAGCAGCCAGTCTTTAGTTTCATCATCCATGACGCGCAGACCTTCCACTCCGTTAGGTGGCTTGAAGATGGTACAGTCATTGATGATGTGGTCTGCGGTCTGTTCCTCGGCACCACATTCACAGGAGGAGGAAGAAGCCATTCCCCATTGGTGCATGGTTGAGCGGAAAAGCCCGACGCCCGTACGGAGACGGTTGAGGCGCACCCATGCCTGTCTTGGTAGTGTTAGACCGATGGGGCGTGTGTCGGCGTCGGGGATGAATGAATGAAGTCTGGTGGTGCTTGACCTCCATTCAGAATGCCATTTATGGTCCGCCCAAGTAGCCGCAGAGATGTCTTGTTCGTCAGCTTCGTTGATCAGAAGCCGAGCGGCTGGCACGAATGGGTGTCTTGATTTCAGTCGGCGGGGGTGCCCGTTTGGGAAGGCAGAGATCTTGTGGTGGAGAAGATGATTAGGCTCCAGTGCCCGTCGACCGAGGGACAGAGTGGCTTCTTCGCGACGAAGCTCAGCAGGTTGGATGCCAGCGAGAATGGGGAGATTGTCCAATGGTGTGGGACGCAGGCATCCGGTCACTGTGCGCAGGGCGCTGTTTATGGCAGTGTCGATGTTGTGGCAGTGAGCACTGCGGCACCAGACAGGTGCACAGTACTCTGCTGTAGAGTAGACAAGGGCTAAGGCTGCTATTCGCAAAGTGTCAGCCCTCGCCCCCCAGCTAGAGCCTGCCAGGCGCTTCAGTAATGCAGCGCGGGATGTCAGTTTCTTGCGCAGTGACACCAAATGGTGGCGGTATGTGAGCGATCTGTCTAATGTCACCCCAAGATACCTTGGCTCGGGGCAGAAGGACAGAGGTTTTCCGTTGTTGTGGACATGTAGCTCACGATCAGCTTCCCGATTGTGTAGGTGGAAAGCTGCCGCCACAGTTTTGGTTTCGCTGAGTTTCAGTCGCCAGTTCTGGAGATAAGCTGAGATGGTTTGCATGTCCTGGCTCAAGGTGTCTTCTAGATTTTCCCACGACTTTGTGGAGTGGAGAATTGCCAGATCGTCCGCATAAGCGTATTTTGCGGAGACCGTGGTTGGCAGGTCGTGGGTGTAGATGTTGAAAAGAAGTGGAGCCAGGACCGATCCCTGTGGGACGCCGTTTTTCAAGCGTCTCAGTCTGCTTCGCCGTGGGTTGCCGGTGGTGAGGGTGAAGCTTCGATTCCTGACAAGTTCCATGATCATATGGACCATATGTCGGTCAGGAAGCAGGCGAAGCAGCTTGTAAGTAAGGCCGCGATGCCATACAGTATCGTAGGCAGCTGTGAGATCTAGAAAGACAGCGCCGGCCTTCTTTTTTGCCTCAAAGCAGTCCTCGATGTCCTGGGTCAACAGTGTGACCTGATCTACAGTGGATTTTCCGCGCCGAAACCCAGCTTGCTCTTTTGGAAGGAGCGGGTCGATGATTGGGTTGACGCGGGCATAGATCAGTCTTTCGAGGATCTTGAAAGGAACACAGAGGAGGGATATCGGACGATAGCTCTTTGGGTCCTCTGGTGGCTTGTGAGGCTTAGGGATCGCAACTACTAAAGCTTTTCTCCAGATTTTTGGGATTGTGAGGTGGTGCAGGCAGGAAGAGAAGAATCTACGTAACCAGGACTTTAGGGCATGGCCAGCATGGAGCACAAGCTCAGGGCAGATCTTATCGGGCCCTGGAGACTTGTGTGGTTTCACTAGGCGGAGGGCGGTGGCGAATTCCTCTGGAGTGAAGTCTCCAGAGATTGTTTCTTCTGGTGGTGTTTCCACTCGCCATAGGGCAGATACTTCCTTGGCAACAAGGCGGGATGCCTTGCGGTCCTTTGTCTTGTACACCCCGTTCTGCACTAGCTGGGAAGCGATGGCATTAGCAGAAACGGGGCACTGACGAGGGGAGTTTGCTGAGCGCCCAGTGAGGTTGTTGATGATGCTCCATGCTTTGCGGCTTGAGTGTGAGAAGTCGATGGTTTGGACAGCTTCGTTCCACCGCTCAAGCTTCTTTGTGTCCAGCCGCTCAAGTAGTCTGGTGGCGGCGGTGTTAGAAGCAGCACCACTTGTGGCGGCTAGGTATGAGCGGTAGAGAGCTTCACACTCAGAGTCCCAGCATGGTTTATAGCTGGTTCGATGGCCACGTGGTATTGTGGCCTTTGCCGCAGTTATTATGGCATTGCAGAAGTCCTGGTATGCCTCGTCTGCGTTGCATGTTTCAGTCGGTGGTAACTTTGCAGCAGACTCATTGGTCAGGAGGCTGTATTGATTCCAATCGGCTTTTTTGAAGTTCCATCGCTTCACCGGTGAACTCGGGACAGGAGCCACAAGTTTTGGGGCGATGATGAGGGACGGCCGGTGTTGGGACCGCGGGAACTTCTCAAGCACACGTCTGTCTGGAAGAGAGCTGTCGACACTCGCGAAGGCCAAGTCAGGGTTTGTCCCTGTTCCCCAGCGGCCGGAGTGAAAACTGGCTGGTTCCTTTGGATTGAATAGGAGGGCAAGATGGTTTGTAGAGGCCCAGTCAGCCAGCAATTCTCCGTCGCTGCTTGTGTTGTTGTAGCCCCAGTCGATGTGCTGGCAGTTGAAGTCGCCAGCGTAGAGACTGGGGGAGGGGAACGTTGGAAGGGATGATGGCAACATTCGCGAGGGTGGGGGCTTGTAGATGTTGACGATGTTGTAGTCTGAGATACATATGCACACCCACTCAATCTCGGCATCAGTTGGAGATTGGTCGACAAACGTCCACTTAAGGCTCTCATGCACAAACGTGGCAATGCCGTGCTTCCTGCTTAAGGTAGACCCGGCTAGCGTGTAGTTGGGAATGGCTAGCCTATCTGCAGAAGTGCAGTGGGTCTCCTGGAGGAGGATGACGAGTGCCCGGTTGGTATGGGCAAGCTGCTCCACAACTTTGGTCTTGCTTGTTGTGTAGCCTTCTATGTTGAGCTGCAGAATGGTGGGGCGTCTGAACTTATCAATTGCCCCTTGCAGCTGTGCCGTCCGGGTGGAGGCTCTTTGTTGACAAATTTCGTTTCTCATCTGGTTGAAGGCAGATGGTACTCACAGGATGGGGCACGAGGAGCCATTTGTCGTCCATCAGAAAGCTGATCAATATATACTGCAAAAACATAGGGGCTTAACACCTCAGCTTGTCTGACTCCGTTGGACACATTAAATGATTGGGACAGGTGACCTCCCCACCTCACTGGCATGGTTTGTTTACTATATACCAGTATTCCAATAAGCGAAGAAAATACATAAGCACGTTGCGTGTGATAAGCGTTTTAAACAATAAATGATGATTGACTTTGTCGAAGGCTTTTGAAGCATCCAAAAAGACAGAATATACAGGAATGTCATGACTGATATAAGAGGATACTGCTTGTTTGAATAAAAAACACTCATGTCAGTACTATGACCAGACTTAAACCTAAATTGATTGTCACTGGTATTCAAAAAAGGCAATGGATGATTTAAAATAAAACGTTCAAACAGTTTTGAGATTCTACAGCAGTAGGTCTATAGTTACCTGAATCTTGAATGTCGCCATTCAAATTCTTTACAATTGAGACTAAGACAGTGTCCAGGCAAGAATTTGGTACAGTACCATGACTAAGACACATATTAAAAAGTACACTAATATAAAAACGAATAGAATAATCAGTATAAACAAGATGTTTAGCTGAATTTTATCAGCACCAACAGCGCGATTTAATGGCAGTTTGGCAAGCAAGGTACCAACTGTGTCCATGTTGCAACAAAATATTGAAAGATTATAATATTTGTCCCTAGAAGAAATATACGAGTTAAAAAATTCTTTTTCAGTGTTGGTTTTGCTAGAATTTAGCAAAGCACTATAATGATGCTTCCACATCTCAGCAATTGCTTCAGGACCTTTTGCTCCACCAACATTTACAGGAAGAGAACTATTTTTGCAAGTAGACTTTTTTACCTTCTGCCAAAATGACTTTTGTGAGCTGTCCAAGTTGAGTGCTGAGGCAAGTGCATTAGCTCTATGTAGTTCAGAGGCATTTCTTAAACTCCTTTCGTTTGTTCTGCATCAACTCATGCAGATAACCATTTCGTTGTTTTCCATTTTTTACCCACATGATGTAAGTTTCTCTGGCAATAGCATGAGCTTGCTTAACATCATTATTCCAACCAGGGACAAAAAAATTGTTGCATTTCTTCGTATTAACAAAGATTTGATCAGAAGCTGCTTTGAGAGCAGCAGTTATATTATTATAGAAAGAGTCTATTGAGGCAATATGAGAAGCATCTGAACAATGAGAATTATTGCATTCAATACTTTCAGTTAGCAAAAAAATTTTGGATAGATATTTTTTTAGATTCCAGACCAAAGACATATTTTTGCTCAGAGAAGACACAGTTCCAATTGATCGTATTATGAGAAGAGACATTTGAAACTTCTTCAAGAACAGGTAGATTTGTACCAGAAAAGTACACAGAAAGTGGTCTATGATCCGAAGAGATGAAGTCATGCAATATAGTCATTTAGAAAATTGATTGATGAACAGAAAAAGAGGTTAGGCAGTGATCAATCCAAGAGGTTGAGCATGGCAATCACTTACATAATATGTGAAAGAGTCAGGTTAAGAACCATTGATTTATTATAACAAACCAATTTACGTGATCTGTAAAGTCGAGTTTTTGTATCCTCGCCACTCCAAACTTTTGAAACATCCAAGCTTTAGTCAAAGAAAGCAAATATTTTTACTTCTTTAAGACTAACACAGAATGATTTTTTAATTTAAATTGGCAGCACTGACCTAATCTAGTAGAGGGTAGGCAATTTCACATAGGACAGTTTTCCGTGCGAACCAGCTACCACCATTGCGCCGCGGCGCATTGGTTAAGAAAGGTAGGACAATTTTCCTTATAAGGTCAATTGATTACAGTCATTAAGATCCTTCTTGCACTCAGTGGCCGAGTGGTTAGCGCGTTTGGCTCGCAGTCGAGAGCCTGCGTGTTCGACTCCAGCCACCCGCACTTGCTGTTGTTTCTCTGAGCAAGAAACTTTACGATAATTGCCTCTACCCAGTGACCGATTTCGAGTAATGGGTAGTACCAAACTTAATTTATAAGTAGGGCAACCAAAAGTCAATAAAGTCAAAATTTTTCTGCCTTGTTCAAAGTTTATAAAACGTCCATAAACTAAATTTCAGGCTGACACGAAGAGAGGTTTCAAAAGTCAAAAAAAAGTCAAATTTTATGGTTAGGTCAAAATTTTCTTTTAACGAAGTTTTTCTTCTTTCAATTGATATTTTATTAAAACTACACAGATATTGATTTTTTGTTGCAATTTCTGACGTATTAATTTTGTTTCACCCACTACTGACGATTAAATAAGTAGGCTAGGCGTGGAAGGCAGGTAACGTGGTCTTTGTTCTTGGTTAGATGAATGCTCAAACCATTATACATTTAGTATTGAGTTTTACTTTCCTGATGTTCTCAAAGTTTTCTTTAGCTGGCCTATAATTATTTTTAAGATTAAACAATCAAATTCTTCTAAAGTTCGTAGTAGGCTACACTGCTTGATTACGCTTCTGAGTTTACCAAAAACACCTAAAGGTGAATGACAGAAGACAGGAACTTCAAAGGCGATAATGCAAAACATTACTTGATGTTGAAGTATAATATTGCAGAACCCTCTCAGTAATTTCGGGATATTTAAAGACACTCCATATTTATCTTTTGCAGTTTTTCGAGTGACTTTCATTACCTGTTCGTTAGCTGTAGTGTCGTTGAGTCTTCCACATTTTTTTTTATTTCATTAGAAAAAGACGTTCCGGCACACCTTACAAGCAGTCAAGAACTGCTCAACCAACTCAGAGACATGCCACGAGGCACCCTGAGAAAATTGAACTTCCATTTCAGCCTTGATGTAACAGCAATGTACAACTTCGTCTCGTCCCTCCTGAAAAAGCGATCAACAACATGATCCAAAAACTGTCAACAGGAAAAACGCAACTCTGCAGCCCGTTCCACCCTGAAGAGATCGGTTCCCTCCTCGAGATTATCTTTCAGAACAACGTCTTCAAATTCAAGGAGATGTTCTATAGCGAAGTTGACGGTCTACCAATGGGAAACGCCGTATCTGGAGTCCTCGCCATCCTCTTTATGGACACCCTTGAAAAGCAGACACTGCGGAACCAGACAAACCTCACTGTCACGATTTCTTTCTATCTCTTACCTGGAAAAAGACTTGGAAAGGTTCAATGACGTAGTTTAATGGGTCAAACCGAAAAGCAGTCAATTAAATGTCGAATAATTCTACTAGTGAAATGATAATCTGACTTCTTGAAGAACTTTAACGAACGGCTTCTCAAATAACTCTAATTTCGAACACAATTTATATCAGCACCAATTCTCATCTACTTGTATTCAATTACTTCAAGTCTCAATCACCAATAATTTCTGCATCAACTACCAATCCACAACTCATAGCACAACTCTCATAATCAACTCATAATAATAATCATAATAAACATTACACAAACTACACCACTATTTATAAAAGGCTTGTTCGGTCTAGTAACTTCGAGAAGGTTACGTAGTGTTGCATCACACGAACTCATCGTCGGTCACGTAACATTGAGCGGCATAAACAAGCAAGTTTAAAGAAGTCTAAAGAATGTCACGTAGGGCAGAAGGTTGTAGAAAACACGTTACATAATACAGATTTCGTCATCAGAGGTTACTTTAGGTCAATACCCGATAATAACACATCGCTCAAAATTCCATAATGAAAACAGCACATTCTGTCAAGACGCAAAGCAGCCCGACGCGAGGCCTTGCACATTGATTGTGACACTCACCCTCCACAGACGATACGTTGACAGTACATTTTTGCTGACAGTCAACAACAAAGAAGCCTTAGCCACCCAAAACGCTCTCAATCAAGTGCACCCAGCTATTAACTTTGAAATATAACTACCACCAGCAGACAACGCCATCTCACTACTGGACTTCACCATAAAAATCGACAGAGACGGCACAATCTACCACTTCTAACAGAAAAAAAGAAAAGGCAAAACTACAGTACTCCCACACTTCGACTCGGCTCTACCCACAAGTACCAAGAAGACCATACAGTACTCCTAAACGAAATACAGAGAAGAAGAGATAGGATGTTCCCCAAGGACTTTTTTAAGCAACCACCCAGACGACGACGACGACACTAGCAAAACAGACAACCCCCCCAGACACCATATAACCCGATACATTTCGGATTTCCTTTTATAAGCGACGACGCGGACCGTAAAGTAAAGTCTTCAAAGACTTGAATTTGCCAGTCCGCCTGTTTCGAATCTCACGAACCCTCTGAAACACCCTTCAAAAACCACAAAAATCCGAACCTTGCCGGCTACAAAACTGCCCACTACCAAACGACGACATGTGTACCACCAAGAACTGTGACTACAAGATCATATGCAAGAAATGCAGGGAAAGCTACATATGCAGCATGATTCGCCCACTCCACTCCCGCCTGAAACCTTTGCTCAGATAAAAGTTCAGTTTTTGATCATCAACAACAGTGCTTCGCTGATTTTGAATTTACAGTCATTGCCAGAGAAAAGACGTGGTTCAATTACGCTTCAAAGAGGCCATTTTCATAAGTAGACAGAATCCAAAAATTAACAGCCGTGGCGAAAGGGAAGAACTACGTCACCTAATCTATTAATCAACTGATTCAACAAAATTTCACAGCAATAATAACGCCTAACAACACAGAAACTCAACAGCCAGTAGCATCAAGTCAAACAAAAGAGCCGCATTGAAGAACGACTCACTGACTTCAGCACCATTCGTCATAGCACATGACTATTGACTAGGGAACTGTGTTGATCCATCGTTGACAATTCTTTCGTAAAACCAGCTTGTTCTTTAGGTTGTTGATAATTTAAGTTTAGTAATTCTATTATTAATTGATCTGGTGGAAAGTTTGTGAACTATCGGAAGTAAGCTAATTGGCCGATAATTTCCTAAGGCTTTTTGATCTCCTTTTTATGTAATTGTATGATAAAAAAACGTCGGTAATAAACGCTAGGTAGGCTATCATCCTTAACATCAGGAGGTAACCTAATAGTCTATAGTCACCAGAAGAACGCAAGTCACTTTATTTAGAAGTACTGTATGAAGATAACACTTTGCCAGCTGAAAGAATTTGACTAATTTTAATGCGTTGAGAAAACAGGCCTGCAAGAGGTGGTAAAGTTATTTATTGATCTTTAATTACGGTATTTCAAGAGGAATGTTGTTTTCGCCAGCTGCTTTATTTCGCTTCCTCTAATTCATTACGTGCTTTATTTGTAGAATATTTATTTTTAAAATGATTGAAAAATCTTCATTTTGTTATCGTAATTGCGGTTGCCCGTTGTTGTTGAGTGATAGAATAAAGGTTTTGATAAAATTCTTTTGCTCTTTATTTCGTGATAGTGCCATCTTGTTATCTTATGCTGATGACATGTGTTTTTTTCCAAGTTGAGCGTCTTTGTGATGGATTTAAAGTCATGGCTTTGTCGGATAGCTTCTTCAATGACTCAAGTTGAAGTTGAGCGTCTTAAGTCCAAGTTGAAGTTGTTAAAGTTGTTAAAGTCCAAGTTGAGCGTCTTTGTGATGGATTAAAAGTCATGACCTTGTCGGATAGCTTCTTCAATGACTTGTAGTATTTATCAGAGTTGTGTAACGTACGAACACGCACACAGAGTGACGGTAATGTATTCAACTGTCGACGACAACGACAGCGACGACAACGAACAAGCAGAAGGTCAAACGAAGAAGAAGGTTTCTGTGACAACACAGAAAAACAACGATTAGCAAACAAAACTTACGAATTAGGCCTAATGCGGAATTACAGATGACGAATTATAGGCCTAATGAATTCTTACCGACTATTTTGTGGCGCACGGAACAGCACAGGGAGAAACCCAACAATTGAAAATTCTACCGTTGTAGATCGAAACTGAACATATAAACGGTAAACAGTAAAATGTTATGCTATAAATTTCACATCATAGGTGAGTCCCGTACTTGATTTAAACATCGGGAAAATGAGACGAGGTACTTATTACACTTAACCATTGACACTAAAATTCACATTGGCCTAGCCTATCACAAAGGTTGCAGTAGGATGTTAAGCTTACCGTGAACTGTGATAATCACTGATTTGGCCACATAGGCCAACGGCAACGACAGATGAAATTGCTGCACAGAGTTCAACTATGCTTCAACCACACAGTACATTAACGCAGTAGGCTAACTCTTATTCAACTAAAAAACAGCAGCACCGTTATGTCCGTTAATAGCTCGAATTAACTACCAGTCGCTAACTATAGTTGCTGTAAACGTTAAGCTGATCTTTACATGTAGCCTACTGCCACTTAACAAAACTCAAAGCACAAAGAAACGTAGTAACGAACGCAAAGGCGCAAATGTAATTATGACGTAACGATCACACCTCGAGGTGAGACAGCAGGGGTTGCCAGGTGCTACTTAGGGAATCCGAATTTAGTTTTTAAACATAGAAAAGGAGGCGGACAAATACGACGTAACACCCCCACACAAAAATAGGAACTGAGTGAACATTTTTTACGATCAAACTAAGTCGTGTTTGGAACGATATGTTTCACAATCCAATCAGCCTTCAAGAGGACCCTCATGAACAAAGGGTTGCAAAATGCAGTCACTTATCACAATTAAAGGCAAATTTCGAAGCAGGTAGTGTGTTTTTCACTATTCTCAACAAGAAATGTTTGTTTTTGGCTTTATTAGCCAACAGAAATTCGTTCAATAGTTCATAATACACAATTACACATTGATCAATGCCTTTAACCCGGCGACAGGTAAACAGTCCATTTTGTTCTGCATTAAGCAGTTTCCAAAATCAAGCACAGTTTCGAAATTGGTCTCTTGACCACATTGTATCGAGTTTTCACCGAAACTGTGCGTACAGTCCCTTTATTGTCTGGGTATGTGTCAACCACTCGCCCCAACAGCCACTTCGAACGAGGTTGGGAATCGTCGACGAGGAGGACAACATCATCTTTTTCAAAGTTCTTCTCTCTTTGAAACCACTTCTGTCTCTGAATGATAAATGGGAGGAACTCACGGGTCCAGCGCAACCAAAATTGATTGGCTAGGTATTGCACCTGGGCCCAGCGGCGTCGAACATAACAGTCTTTTCTATCAAACAGTCCAGGGGGCAGGTTTGGTGCTTCTCTCAACAGCAATAGGTGATTGGGAGACAACGGCACATCATCTTGTGGGTCAAAGGTGATAGGAACAATGGGTCGCGAATTTATGATTGACTCCACTTCGACCATCAAAGTAACGAGAGCTTCATCTGAAACGGTTTGCTCCTTCATCAGAGCAGTTAGGATCCTTCGAATGGAACGGATCATGCGCTCCCATGCTCCACCGAAGTGAGAGCCGGTTGGCGGATTCCAATGCCAGGTCACATTTTGTTGGCACAGATACTCATTAATCTTCTGTTGGTTCCACAGTTGTAAGGACTCACGCAATATTCTTTCAGCACCGACAAAATTCGATCCGTTGTCGCTATAAATGTCGGTTGGGAGACCTCGACGACCGATGAATCGTCGAAGGGCATCAATAAACGAGTCGGTAGACATGGTGTGGGTAATTTCAATGTGGATAGCTCTTATTGACATACACGTGAATACGCAGCCATAACGTTTGAGTGAACTGCGGCCTTGCTTCACCATAAAGGGTCCAAAATAGTCGACACCGACATGAGAAAACGGAGGCTTATCGGGTTGGAGTCTTCCAGATGGCAAATCAGCCATAAATTGTTTGCCAACTTGTGCATTCCTTTTTTTACAGAGCAAGCACTTCCCAAGGACACGTCTAACGGCGACGCCTCCCTTCAGAATCCAGTACGTTTGTCGAAGAGATGCCCATGTATGGGTCATGCCAGAATGGCCCACTTGAGCATGGTGACTTGTAATCACAAGATCTGTAAGATGAGAGTCAAAAGGTAACACGATCGGGTGCTTGGCATCTTCTTCGATTGGTGCTCGCTCCAAACGGCCGCCAACCTGAAGGACCCCATCAACGAATATAGGGTTCAATTTAACCATGGATCGTGAGAATGTCCTTTTAGTTAGCATGGCACCTCCAGATAATACGTTTAGCACCTGTCCAAAGCGACTTCTTTGCACATATTTAATCAGTTCCATTTCAGCGAACTTCAACTCACGGACTGTGATAGGAGACCGGGCAAGTGGGGCTTGGCAAAACGAAGGTCGAGTCTTCATCATGAGGAACCTTTTGTAACGCATCAACCATGCTGTTGCTTTCTTCAAGCGTATCAGCTTGGAATATCGATGAATCAATCGGTCAGTAGAACAAGAAGCTTCTGAAGCGGCACTCACGTAAACTTGTTGTTTCTTGACGGGCGCAAACTCTGCTGGAAGATCAGGTAGTTTTATTGGAGACTCTGGCCATCTTTCTTCGGCTTCCCACAAAAACGTTGGGCCAGACAACCAGAAGCTGGAGCTAATCAGCGTATTCGCATTCATACCACGGGACGCACAATCGGCAGGGTTTAACTTTGAAGGCACATGTCTCCATTTCGAAAGGTCTGTATTTTGTTCAATCGTGGACAATCGATTGGCAACAAATGTAGGGAATCTTTTCCTTGCATTACAAATACTTTGTAAGACAGCGCTCGAGTCTGTCCAAAATCTTGATGTGCAATTGGGTAGGTTCAATTCCTTTCTCACTATTTTATCTAACCTCACGGCCATAACAGCAGCAGTGAGTTCCAGCCTCGGAATGGAAACTGTTTTAAGTGGGGATAAACGGGACTTTCCCATCAGAAATGCACAGTGAATCCTTCCTTCATCATCAACAAGACGGAGGTAGGACACAGCTCCATATGCCACAGACGAGGCGTCGGCAAAATAGTGAAGTTCATGCTCCGTTACCACGCCAAAGTGGGGAGGTTTGAAACAGCGAGGCAAACGTACATCGTGAAGCTGGTGTAGCTGATTTATCCATTCATTCCAAGTGTCCACTTCAGATGCCGAAATTGGGTCATCCCAACCGAGACCTTGCTTGCACAAATCTTGCAACAACAACTTTGGTTTCAAGGTTACTGGAGCAACAAACCCCAGGGGGTCATATAGCGAGCTCGTCGCAGACAAAATACCTCTGCGGGTCAGGGGTCTCTCAGGAAGTGACACGTTAAACCCAAACTCATCGGTGAACACGGTCCAATAGACGCCCAATATGTGTTCGTTAATGCTATCCTCATTAAAGGTGTGGTTCCTTAAACACTTAGAGCGTTCATTTTCCGGTATCAATTCCAAAACACCTTTGTCGTTCGACAGCCACTTGGTTAAGTGAAAGCCACCTTTGCTCAACAGCTGAGTGAGTTGTGACATCACTCGTATTCCTTCTTCCCGAGAGCTCACAGACACTAAGCAGTCGTCAACATAAAAGTTATTTTTGACGATGTCTGGAATGCCTGGACAAAGAAGGCTACCAAAGTCCTGCGCCGCCTGTCTCAAGCAGAATCCAGCACAGCTGGGGGAGGATGTTGCTCCGAACAGGTGAACTAACATTTGGTGTGGGACCGGTTGTTTGTCCATATCTCCTCCAGGCCACCAGAGGAATCGTAGTGCATCGCTGTCTCGAGGCTCCACCTTAATTTGATGGAACATGGCCTCGATATCAGCAACCAAGGCGATTCTTTCCTTCCGAAAACGCATTAACACACCCACAAGATTGTTTACCAGGTCAGGACCTTGCATTAAGGCGTCATTGAGTGAAATGCCATGATGTTTTGCAGCGCAGTCGAACACCACTCGTAACTTGTCAGGCTTCCGAGGGTGTAAAACCGGGTGGTGCGGCAGATACCATGTGGTATTTACTGTTTGGATTTCCTCTGTTGGAATCTCTCGCGCATACCCCTTCGAAAGATAAGTTTCTATTACGTCAACATATTTTTTACACAGCTGCTCGTCTCTTGTCAAACGTCTTCGCAGGCTAAGTAAACGACGATGAGCCATCTGGCGGTTATCTGGTAGAGTCAAGGAACAGGGTCTCCAAGGTAACGGGAGTTGATATTTTCCATCAATCTGCTTGACTGATTTTGTCATCATGTCATATGCCATTCTATCTTCACGTGAGTTGGGCATGTCAAGTATTGATTTTTCATCACCAAAGTCCGTTTTCCACAAACACTCGATTTGTTGCTCGATGGCAATGTCTCTTGATTGAGCAAAGTTAACTTGATAAGAAGAAGAGGAAGTTGGTGACAGAGATGGGCCCAGCAAGGACCAACCCAACGGGGTTTTTATAGCGATTGGCTGATCGCGTGATCCCTTCCGTGAACGCTGAATGCAAAACACTTCTGGATTGTCGACACCGATCAACAGAGTCACACTTCCACCCTTCACACAGGGAAATTTCAGATCACCTAGATGGGGTAGTCCAGACAGTTCCTCTTGACTCGGAATGGCATTTGGAGTTGTAGGAATTTCATCAATTGACAGGACTCCAGACAGCTCAAACTTTCGTCTGTCATCTAGGGAGGACACAGACAAGCTTACAGATATTCCATCATATATTTTAGACGTGTTAGAAAGAGTCTGTAGTGAGATCTCTCTTTTATCCCCAGTGATATTCAAAACGTCTATTAATCTGTTAGCGCAAAAGGTTGCTGTAGAACCTTGATCGAGGAAAGCGTAAGTCAAAACTTCATTTCCATTGTATCTAACCTTTACTGGTACAATGCACAGGTAGGCCTTGCAGACACTCGCGTCTTTATCTGGCGGCCGCGGTTCCGTCACTGAACAAGAAAGAACTCCCCTTTGTTCTTCATCACTGCGTGGCTGAGATGAATTAGGTGGATTAGGGTTGTGGAGCAAGGTATGATGGAAACGTCCCTTGCACCCTTCAATGGTACATGTGCTGTCAACTTTACAGTCGCGAGTTTGATGCTTTGTGCTAGTCAGGCACTTATAACATAAGTGTGCATCGTAAACCAGTTGTCTACGCTGTTTGTACATCATGTTTTTAAACTCGTCGCAATCAACAAGCTTGTGCGACTTGCGTTTACAACATAGACAAACATTACTGAAAGATGGCTTTGACACACCTTTGAGCGGAGGAACGTCCGTGTTAAATGCTGAAACTCGATCCTTCCGACTGGGTTTCTTTGCCAGGGTCTGATGAGTTTCCTTCGCCTTATGAATCCTACTTCCATAGAGGGAGTTCTGGATCTCTGCTCGCATGCCAACAAATTCTGCAAGATCTCTGAATCCTGCTTCACGACTTGTGTTGTGCAGAACCATAACCGATCTCTCTGCCCATGCCTCTTGCATACGGAATGGCAACTTCTCAATCATTACCATCATTGTGTCCAGAGAGTTCAGTCCAGCAAACTCATTAATGTCATCCAGGGTTGAGAGACACACATCCATGGCATTGGCTAGATCCTTTAAACCTTGAGGATCGTTATGCCCAACCTTTGGCATCCTCTTCAGTTTTTGCTCTGCTGCATTTGCGATGATATGAGGTTGGCCATACTCCAAGTACAACTTCTTCCTTGCCAGCTCATAGCCATCGGGTTTCTTCACAAGATGTTCTATTGAACGCTTTACGTCACTATGACAATGTTGTAACAAATAGACCAACTTCCTTTGATCGTTATGTACCAGCGGGACGATCTGTGTGTCAAACGTCCGAACAAAATTTTGGTAAGTTAAGGGGTCACCCTTAAATGAAAGTATTTCTGGTCGTGGTAAGAAACGTTCGTCACTATAAGAGAAATGTCTACTTGGTAGTTGGGGCTGCTGATAGGAGCACCCTGGTTGTTCACCGACATGGGACATAGGTTGGTAATCTGGTCCATACGAGTCACGTTTAATTGTTTTCGGTTGCCAAGCCAAACTTGGCGAACTAATATTTGCTTCAGGAGTCCAGTGTGCTGCAGGGACCGTAGAATTAGGCTTGTTAGCTTTAGCATCATGAATGCCATAAGGAGATGAAAGGACAGGAGAAGATGTCTCTTGAAATTGCACAGAGGGTCTCTTTGTCAAACGGGGGGAAACATTCGCCTTGCTGTTTGGTAGACCAGGTGACATGAATCCAGTTTCATCGACAGTAACGTAAGATGGATCAGCGTCACTCATCGCCTCTGCCCGAGATTGCAATTCCAGTTGTAACATTTCAATTTTGTGGTCAGCTTGTCTGCTCTTCCTCTCAGCTTCTATCCGAGCTTCTTCTTTCTTCCTCTCTGCTTCTTCTTTCTTCCTCTCAGCTTCTACCCGAGCTTCTTCTTTCTTCCTCTCTGCTTCTATCCGAGCTTCCTCTTGAATATGAAGCTTTTCCCGCTGAGCCAGCTTCAGTTGGATCAGTACTTCACGTTGCCTTGAGCTAGCCGTTGAGCGGGTGCTTCCAGAGCGTAGGCTCACGGAACGATGCGAGGAGCTAGACTTCTTGCAGGACGTAGATGGCCCCGGCAAGTTGGCAGTTCTTTCCAACCACTCCTTGCAACGAGTGTCAAACTCGACCTTATTTTTTTTCATTAGGGAGCGTTCGGTTTCCCTATCATCTCCAATCAGATTGACAACTTCCTGATATTTTCGGTTCACTTCGGAACAGTAGGAGCGGAATACCTCCAACTTAGTACTAGGATGAAGCATTAGCTGCTCTCCATGCAGATAGGACTGCTGCAAAGTTTTTGTGGCCCTATCGAACTCAGCTTTTTTGGCTGCTGACGCATCCTCGAGTGGACTACTGCCTTGGACGCTCATCATAAGTAAACGTAAGAACAATTAAGCCTACGGCAAACCTTCGGAACTTGAGTGCTGCGACTCCGAGGACTGTCCACAATAGTCGAAACGCTTCTATGTAACGTACGAACACGCACACAGAGTGACGGTAATGTATTCAACTGTCGACGACAACGACAGCGACGACAACGAACAAGCAGAAGGTCAAACGAAGAAGAAGGTTTCTGTGACAACACAGAAAAACAACGATTAGCAAACAAAACTTACGAATTAGGCCTAATGCGGAATTACAGATGACGAATTATAGGCCTAATGAATTCTTACCGACTATTTTGTGGCGCACGGAACAGCACAGGGAGAAACCCAACAATTGAAAATTCTACCGTTGTAGATCGAAACTGAACATATAAACGGTAAACAGTAAAATATTATGCTATAAATTTCACATCATAGGTGAGTCCCGTACTTGATTTAAACATCGGGAAAATGAGACGAGGTACTTATTACACTTAACCATTGACACTAAAATTCACATTGGCCTAGCCTATCACAAAGGTTGCAGTAGGATGTTAAGCTTACCGTGAACTGTGATAATCACTGATTTGGCCACATAGGCCAACGGCAACGACAGATGAAATTGCTGCACAGAGTTCAACTATGCTTCAACCACACAGTACATTAACGCAGTAGGCTAACTCTTATTCAACTAAAAAACAGCAGCACCGTTATGTCCGTTAATAGCTCGAATTAACTACCAGTCGCTAACTATAGTTGCTGTAAACGTTAAGCTGATCTTTACATGTAGCCTACTGCCACTTAACAAAACTCAAAGCACAAAGAAACGTAGTAACGAACGCAAAGGCGCAAATGTAATTATGACGTAACGATCACACCTCGAGGTGAGACAGCAGGGGTTGCCAGGTGCTACTTAGGGAATCCGAATTTAGTTTTTAAACATAGAAAAGGAGGCGGACAAATACGACGTAACAAGTTGCATCAGAGTATTTATCACTTGTATCAGATTTGTATTTTCTTTCATCTTTTTTTTTTGTTTTTTACCAATGTGTAGTATTGCTTTTTCGATTTTATCCTATGTGGACTTTGTTTGTGCTAGATTTCTGCGCTTCGAGACTACCTGGACTATGAAAGTTGAACAATGAAAGGTTGTAAATAAAACTACAACTTTGCAGAAATTGCAGTAAACTCCATTGCTAACTCTTAATACTTTCAACAAATTTAAGTTTACTTAGTTCACCATTTCCTGAAAAACATTTATCGTGCAAAGCATATTGACTGAATTTTTGACAAACTGCACAATGAAAACGGAATCTTCAAATAAACATGACTTGAGAAAAAAAGTTGTCATAAAATTTAGCATTTTTACTCTCGGCATATTCTTGAATTATTCTGGATATCTGGTATTACTTAACCTCCAGTCAAGCATCAACATTGAAGCTGGAGTTGGTAAGTTGTAGGTTAATTAATTTTACACAAAACCCTAGATTTTAATTTTTAAGCAAATTTGAACAATTTTTTTTCCTTTTTTAATTTTGTGTTTCGTGTTTTATTTCCGTTTTAGAGCTTAGCGCATTTTTGTTCATGTCACAAATGAAACAAAAGGGTTGTTGTGAAGGTTTTGTCTGGCATAGTAGCCTACATCATGGAAAAATGCTTTTTGATGTTGTCTGAAAAGCTCAGAAATTATCTTCCTTATACTAGGTTTCCTTTCGATTTCCTACAAAAAACAATCTGTTTTGCGTATTTTTACCAAATGTTAGATGCAGTAGGCCTACATCATTAACGTCTTTATGGCATAAATAGGTATAACAGCAGTGCTCGCACGGTTGAGATGGTAGTTTGGGCTTGGTGGCAATCATTGCCAGGAAATGACATTTCTGGATCCTTAAAAGTAGATAGAATTAAAAAAATCAGTTCTTAGATAACTTTGAAAAAATTACCATTTAAATCATCTAGGAAAAAGATTGCTTTCTCCAAAAAACAAAGTTTGTCCAATATTAAACGGAATTGGTGTAGCTGCACTTCAAAAAAAATTAAAGAAGCTGTGTTTTGTTAACTTTTTGGGCCCGTTGGAGTGATTTAATGCCTATAAATTTACGATAGAACAAAATTTCAAAAACATTAGGCTATACCAGAAGCATTAGAATATACTCTTGTATCCTAAAATCAAAGATAAATTAAACTAGTTTTTTTCCTATTTATAGTACTATTCCTTTATTTATTTATTTTAAAATTTATTTAATGTGTCTATTAGATACAAGTTTATTTTTGAGTTTTATGCCATATGCATGTTGATTTTTTTCATAAGTTTGATATATACCAAAGTTTGTTTTTAGGAGCTGCCTCCGTGACGGCAACTTATGCAACAGCTGCGGTATTTGGAGTTACGTTCACTCCAGTTATTCTTCGTGAATTTGGAACAAAAGCATGCATCCTATTGTGCGAGCTAACATACCTTATTTACATTCTGGTTAATTATTATCCAGGTAAATTGAGATTTAAAGGTCAATAAACTGCATTTCCAGTGAGTAAGAACATGCGTGGGATGCCATGTTAGTACAAGAGTGATCTTCTTCTGGCTTTATCCCCACTTCAAGTGGGGTCGCCGGTGCTGCAGTCCTTCACATCACTCTGTCAACAGCACCTTCTTCCTTCACTCCCACTATTTCTATGTCTTTTGCCACTTAGTTGTTTCATTTTTTTCGACTTTCCTCGCTTTCTTTTACCAACTTCCAATGTCTCATTATTCTTCCCACATAATCTTCTCTTACCAGAGGACCGAACCATTTACGACGTGTCTTTATCAACTTACCTTTCAGTTGTCCGACTTGCATTCGTTTTCTGATCATTTCATTCTCACTCGGTCTTGCTTTGTTTACCTAGAGACCATCGCAACATTTTTATCTCAGCCACTTGATACAAGAGTTTAAAAGTTTATAACGTTAGTTAACTTAATGCGTCATTGTCTTTTTTTGCAAGCCCAAGACCACAGTTGTCTTTACTTGTTCGGACCCCGATGTTTGCATTGTCCATTCTCTTTTACATTTCTTATCGCCTGAAGTTTGGTGTCCACCCAACATTTTCTCCAAACCCGCTACTCCTCTGATAGTCACAAAGTTTTTTTCCATTCAGATGAATTATTGAGTCAAGCTGTTGAAATAACAGAAGTTAACGTAAAGCCAACGTACGTTAAGTTGACGGAATTAACTTAAATCTATTATATTTTGATCGAGATTTGCTCTACCGTAGTTATAATGATATTGTTCAGAATGATTCTTATTCTTATATCTTAATTGTAAATTTCATAAATAAAAATAAGCGATATATTTATACATTGAGCTTGTTACTGTAATTGAAACACTTAACCAGCCAATTATTTTGCTTAAAACAGAATCGTACACCCTCATACCTGCTGGAGTTATTGTCGGCATTGGAGAGGCCACCTTATGGCCAGTTATGATGTTGTTTTGTGTTTACTATGGACGATCCTATGCACTTCACTGTTCTAAGGATCCATCTGTTTACGTCATAGAGTTTCTTGGAATATTCTATTTTATTTTTCAATTCAGCGGTGTAAGTAATCCAATGTACTTTACAAAGACCCTTTTTCGTTGTAAGACGTTTAGGCAAATTTGTGTTTTTTCTTGTGAGAGTAGATTGTTTATAAGGTGAATTCGTCCGCAACTTTTGTACTTCAGTATTATCCGGACAACATTAATATATAGGAGTAGTGTTTATAACACTTACAAATAAGGTTGTATTTCGAAAAATAGCAAAATTAAAGTATAAATTATTGAATGTATCGAAACGAATCAATATCTACATTGAACTACATTCAGCAGTAAGAATTTCATAATTTCATGGAAGAAGTTTAATACATTTTTGTTTTCAAGTTGACATTGACTTTTTCCATTATTTACACCATTTTAAGTTGCATAATTTGGAAGGTTTTTAATTTTGTTTTGTCGTGTCCCGTTTGTTAAAAATTTCACTGGTTAACAACAAATTTTAAATGGAAATTCGATTAAGTGATTCTTAAAGGTTTTTTGACGCTGTTTCCGAAAATGTGGTCATTTTTTATCTTTTTTCTCCAACACACTAGGTTTTTGAAATATTTGAATTTTGTTGCCTAAAGTGCAACTGCACAATCGAAATAACATTGGCTAGAATCCATTGCCAAGACATCTGGTACCAGTTGAAAAAGTCACTTCCTTACAATTGAGGCCCACAGCCCGACCTTTTTCCCAAGCTCTCTAGCGTTTCTCTCTTACGCTACCTGGAAGTGGCAAACTCGTCAACGCCATCTGGTGATATGACGTCAGTTCAAGGCGAACTGAGTGGAGACCAAACTAGCCGAGATGGCTTGGCATCAAATAACGAAAGGACTTGTAAAAGTGATTGTCGCTTTGAAGTCTGTCTCGAACTGACAATCCGGTGTGTTGTGCAATACAATCCGCCATTGTACCAAAGTGGCCAAAAATACAAGCGCGTGGAGAACAATGGTTTTGATAATTTTTATTGAGATAAACATAGCCTTAAAATGTAACGGCGAGGTTGGTATTTATAGATTGAAACATGCTCTTTCAGATAAAGTGCGTTGAAAGTCATCGTGCAGTTGCACTTTAAATTTGACCGATAGCGACGCAAATGCAATGCGTTTTGATCTGATACAATGGTTCTCAACCTTTTTTCTTTCGTAGCCCATTTTCGTTGCACAAAAACTCTTATGGCCCATTAATTGTTTATGCAATAAAAATTGCAAAATAGATTTAAAAGCAAAAACAGCAGAAAATGTTCCAAAATAGATTATACCGTGCATCAATGAGATGCGTGCTCCTGAACGTTATTGACTAACTTGTAATTACAGTGGTTCTCAACATTAATGCCGTATTCCTTCTTTGAAAGACACAACTATTGTCTATTTTTCCCCACAATAATTCACAAAATACTGTAATACTAAAAACAGATCTGCACAAATTTCAGTAGGCTACCGCTTTCAGTTTGGCTATGACTTGATATTAATCACAAAGTGGTCTATTAGCCTACATCACAAAGTGGTCTATTAGCCTACATCATAAAGTGTTGAAAAAACTCGACGTTGATCTAAAATTAGGCGATGTGCTCAGTCATAAATAAATTAACCATTTTAATAGATTATTTAGATAAATTTACATTTGATTTACATTTCTTCCCAATTCCTTTCAACACGATTATTCCTCTTTTTAAGTTAAAAATTTTTCTTTACGGAGCCAAGTGGCTCCCTATAAGAACCACACTGTCATAGTTGCTTAAAATCAATGTTCGTATATCAACAGACGGCATTGACTACATCACGCCACCAAAATAATTATTTCAATAATTAAAATGGAAATTACCATTCTACAGTAAATTACAGCAGCACTCTTCATTGTTGCTACAATTAAAACAACAAAACAAAACACACAAGTGTAAAATTAACTATAGTAACAAATGAAACTAAATTTTTCACTAACTCTGGCAAAATTTTCAATAGGTCTGTGGCCCACCTCAAAATCTTTCCATGGCCCACTAGTGAGCCATGGCCCACCGGTTGAGAACCGCTGATCTAATAGTTACAATTTTGACGTTAAGCTCGCACAATGCGGATTTTACAATGAATTGTGAATACCAATTTCATGTGAGGAGCGTACTTATTATAGCTTAATAAGTAAAATACGTATAAATACGTAAAATATTAAAGTGCAAACATAATCAAAACTTGATTTGCTTGAGAAATATCGAGAGCAGATTCGGAATCAGTGGCTTACTTGTATCTTTGAATAAAAAAGTTAGGTAAAGTTTTTTGAATATAATTTATAATATAATAATATAATACATAATAATTATATAAATCAAATATAGTTATTACTATCTGAAGCCTTTACAGTCTTTACAGTTTATCTTTAAATCCTTTTTAGTCTGCTTTGCCTTTTTGCTTGGCATTGAGCACTTTTTGTAGTATTAATAGTTTTCATTGTTTTAATAATTATATAATATATATATAATGCAGTAATATTTATATTAATATATATAGTTCTTTTTAGTAAAGATTCGGAACCAATTCTCCTAATCCAGTGGTTTTCAACCAAGGGGTCCGTGAAGCGATTTCAGGGGGTCCGCGAAAGTTTCCGTGTTTTCAGCATGATTGATAAATTACGACATTTAAAAAATTGTTTGTGCTTTGTTTATGTATTAGCCTACAGTGATTTTCAAACTGTAAGTCGCAACCAACTGGCGCGTCGTTTGAAATTGCAAAGGACATAGCACAAAAGTTTGGTTTCTTAGCTAAAAAAATATCATGTAAATGACTTAAACCTTTTAATACGGCTACTTTGTAACGGTCGCATGTATTCTATTAACTTTTGATAAAATTTATAGAAAAACATCAAATGAGCATATGGATTACTGATGTTTGATCCCGTGTGCCAACATATAGCTCATAACATAACTTCGTCAATCTCATCAATCGTCAAGTGCGTTGCGAATTCAGCAAATTCTTCTAAGTATGTTGCTTTGAAACTTATATGACATATCGTCAGACTAATAAAATAATGGCGTAACTCACTTTTTGACGAAATTGAGATATTAGTGTTTTGTAGGTCCCTAAAATGTAGCGCATCTGCCACATAATTTTCTAAGACCTACGTTAACGAGAAAGTGGTATTTTCGTAAAAATGTCAAATGGCCTAACTCAAAGGCATGACTTAGGCCATTTTACAAATCTTTTTAATCGTTTGCTGGAAGTAAAGCTTTCCTCCAACAGAGCAGATGGTCAGAAGACGACGATCTAAACTGTACAGAAATAGAGCTTCCACTTTATTACAAGTCAAGACGATTAATTTAGCACAAAATATTTATGTTTTTTCTATTCTATGTAATCTTGGCCATTTTCAAGTAACCACCCTACTTAAATCTATCTGTTTTCTCTCTGTTCCTTTGAGAAGCTTCATTTTCCTAGCACTCTGGTAGTGCGACTTATCACTTCACACTGTGATACAGGTCAGATCTTCTCAATGCGCCGTTTCTCGGAGTCTTCTCGCACCCATGGCAGGTTTTTGTAGCAAGTCATTGTTGGATACGGTACCTAATTAGTTCTCAGCTTAATATCACACTTAGCGACTTCATAAGCTCGTTGCTGAGTTCTTCGCCATCATTCTTGAGTTTCACAGATGGGAGAAGGAAAACATAGGAAAACATAGATTTTAAAACGTTTTAATTGACTTTTATGTGTAAGTAGCTTAAATGTGCCAAAGTGGGAAAAGAGGAAAATCACTTTTTGGCGAAATTTCTCAATGACTTGCCTACTGTAGATTCCCATTACTGTAGAAAGGTCACAATGTACAGAAAAAAGAAATTCTTGTACCCTGGAACTATACCATAACCCAGCCTCATCGGCAATACAAAGAGCTTGCTTCTTCTTCTCTCGTTTGACTTGTAGTAATAGCTTAGATTGGCAATGCCTCATCGTGCAGCCATGATACGGTAGTTGCGTCCAGTTGTCGAATATCAATGATTTCACTTGGGGGCCGTAAGATGGGACATTCGTGGAGTATGTGTTGCATTGTTTGTTCTGCCGCTCCGCAGACACATATCGGCGAATTATGCAACCCCCACCTAAGTAGTTTAGCTCCAGTGCAGCCAACGTCACATCTGATCCTGTTCAATGTGACCCATGCCTTTCTTGCGAGGTCTGCTCCAGGAGGGATGGATAGTGCTGGTATAACTGAACACTGGGGAGGGATATGTGGCAGCTCGTTCCACTCCTGGGCCCATATCTCCATGCAGCTGAAGTTCTTATCCACAAGCTAAAGAGCTTGCTGAATCATCAGGAATACTACCATTGAGCACAGCCTTTTTTAGGGAAGTATTTCATAATGAGAACTTCTCCGTTTTCATCGTCGGATCCAGCTCGTGTCCGAGCATTGGTTGATCTTTAAATTGAGTTTGGATGGTGATGTCGTATGTGGCTTTGGAGGCTCAGTCTGTGATGGAAAAGACGTGGGCAAAAGGCACTGGGAGACGATCATCATATATCCGCCGCCAATATGTGAAACCAGGCTTGAGGCTTCCAACTCTACCAAGCCTGTCCCCGTTACCCGTGATATCATCGCCATTGGGCTTTGTTTGGTCCAGGTCCAAATTGAAACAATTTAGGCCATTTGCTTGTATGTTTATTTACGGTGGTCATAACTAAGCGAGGGCCACGCACACACTCTTGGCCAGCTCCATGTCCACTGCGGCCCAATAACATCGAAACGTGCAGCTTCAGGGGAACATGGTTGCAACGGGCTGCCGGGTGCTCTGTTCATACCACGTAAAGGTCAGTGCGACGTGTGTGTTTCATTCACATACAGTATTATTACCAAGGAACAATACGATGACCATATCAAGTTGAAGATTGAAGCTTGAGATGAGAAGACGAAGACAAAGAGTCCACTAGCACAGTAAAATCCGTATGGACAATGAATTTACAGGCTGTACTTCTGTGTCCTAAAACTAAGGCAAGCAGTAGCCTATTTATGTAGCCTACTATAAAACCAAGCTGAAGGTACACAATTTTACACTATTCAATCTTGAATCAAAAGATGCTTATTGCTCTATTTGGAATGAAACAGAAAGTGATTTTCGCTGTGAAGTATTCTCTTTCTTGCAGTTTAATCATTTCGGATGGATAATTTGTGGAAGCCCCGGTCTGGAGGAGATAGTTATTTGGAGTGATGGGTGTGGATATCAAAATAGAAACTCTAATGTCTCTAGTGCCTACTGTGCCCTTGCATGGAAGCATGACATCACTATTACTCAGAAGGACCTCGTGGCTGGTCTCACTCAAATGGAGTGCGATAGCATGCACAGTATTATCGAGCGAAAATTGGTAAACAACATTTTTACGACAAGAGATTACGAAATTATCATCCAGAATGCCAGGATCAGACCGCATCCCAACAATGTGCAGAGGATGCAACACAGTGATTTTATGATAATCGATGGATGATGCTTGTTGAATATTAGGCCTGGAAAGAAAGCTGGAGATCCCACGGTTCATGATCTTAGAGGCCGAAATCATGAAAGCAGTGAAAAGGCATTGTACAAGGTCCTATTATGTGAGGCTGCACAATGGGAGGATCTGCCACAGCGGTCACCAACAAACTTAGACGACACTACATGGATTCCTATTTTTTCAAGCCATCTTCCAATCAAATTGAGGAAATACAATGATCTCCAATCTATGAAACATGTTATGCCAACATTGTGCCACTCCTTTTTTGATAATTTGCCTCATTACTGATAATTTATTCAGGTTGTCTTGCCAACTGTGAACTGTTTTTGGGCGAAATATGCAGTCTAGCATGACATATAACTCCTATTGTTAGATTGGAGTTGCTATTAGGGATTTTCCTGTTAATTCTAGTCGTATTTTCACTGTTATTATGTCACCGTTAAAAAACTCATATTGATAAAGTCAAAATATCAAATGGCCTAAGTCATGTCAGTGCATTCAGAAAATGGCCTAAGTCATGCCAGCCCATTATGGGATGCAAAATGAAACAAATCAAAGTATACATGCTCATTGTACTCGCGTCGACATGCTATTTTTGTTTAACTGTACAATAAATATGATAAAAACAACCGTGTAGACAGTTTTTTTCGATTATCTCAAAACAAGAAAAAATGAGTTACGCCATTATTTTATTAGTCTGACGATATGATTTTATAAGGAGACGCGATATACCAAAATTTCAAATATAAATTTTTAAGGGTTTGCGATCTCTTCGAAGGCACCAAGAAAGGTCCACCAAGATAAAAAGGTTGAGAACCACTGCCTAATCGAAAACTAGAGAATGCAATAATAAAGATAAGTAATCTCTCACTTAAACTGCTATCATTGTTTAGACCTTTGGAAACTTAATCAGCTACGCAATCTTATATGGAGGTAGAACACCTGTTCCACCAGATAATTTTACGACAACTTCCTCTACCCCAACAGTTCGAGATCTATCAATTTGTGGAAGAAATGATTGCCAAGACCCCAATGTGACCATTCAAAATATTAACAATTATATTCCAACTTCCCAAACTCTTCTATACATTTTAATTGGAGTTATGGCTGGTTTAGTTGTGACAGCAATGTTTATTCATGGATGTTTTGTCAAAAATGTGGTTGATCTGAATGAAGATTTGAGAGAAAGTGACCAAACACAGGAGAAAATATCAACAAATGAAACAGAAAGCAATATAGTGAGTAGGATCTGAATTTTAAACAATTTCTTACTCGATTGTGCTTTACACATGCTAATTTGGGCCTTTAGTTATTGATTTACTTTCATAATGTTTTTGTGTTCACAATGTTTGCATTGAAATGATGGGTAATTACCATGTTTGTAATGAAGTATCAATCTACTGTACTGTAGATAAGTAAATAGTTACTACTTTTTTATCCAGAGCACAATGCAATCTGTACTCTTGACTTTGAAGCAAACAGGGTTGCATTTGGTCCATCCAAAGCAGTTGCTCATCACACCATTTGCCCTTTACAGCGGTTTTGTAATGTCTTTTGGATTTGTTGAAGCTACAAGAGCGTTTGGATCTTGTATAATTGGAGTGGAATACGTGAGTTTTGGCTTCTCATATTATTATTGTACTGTTTGATGTCAAATACTGTACGGTAACTTGGCAGTCGTACCTTTCTATTCAAATCGCACAAATACTTATTTACTTATTGTTATGGTTTTTGACTTGATTCAACGACAGTAAAGTCTAAAAGTAGTGAGTCGTATTTTGAATAATGGTATTTATGCAGTATAACATTTTGAAATTTATCAAAACTCTTCAGTTGTTTCATTTTCAATAAATTCAATTGCAAATCAGGCTACTGTTCCAAAAGGGCATCCAACATTATCACTTTAAAAGAATCTAACAGGAATTAAAATATTTGAAGGATAAGTACCAATTACTAGTATACGCTGCTAAAACTTCTGCATAAGTTTTACCATAAAGAAAGCAAATTAAAGTTTTTTTTATTCTAGTTTGGCATTCTCTAGAATCTAGATGTTTTCGTGCATACATTTTGCAGTGCACGTTTAAGATATTTGGCTTATATGTTTACAATTTGACATCATATGGCTTCAGCATGTCATTACGAAGTCTTCTAATAAGAGATTGCTAAACAATTACCAGATAGTTGCTTTGTCGGAAATAATGTGCGAATGAAACAGGGAATGAAATCTCATCTTTTTAAATTTACTTTGGAAGAGTTTGATGATAAGAGTCTTGCAATTATAAAACGCTTCTTTTATCACAATTTCTCTGCTTCTTCGGCAATTTTCAGCCGTCTAAATTCTCTAATATATATTTAATAGGCTAAATTTATTTAATAACGGTCCTAGTGAGGGTATTACTATAAAATCTATTTATCGAATTTTGTATTTTTTAACATCAGGTAGGACTACTCTCCGCGTTGATGGGAGGTGCTGATGCTGTGATGTCTTATGTGTCATGTAAAATTGCAAGCAAGACGAACCGACACGTGCCAATGCTTTTAGGAATTTGCTTGGACATAATTAACTACGTGGTTATTCTGTGTTGGGTTCCAACAGAATCAACAACCTGGGTTGTGTATATTATTTTTTTAATGATTGGTCTCATAGATGGCATTTGGCAACCACTGGTAAATGGTGAGTGGAGTCATGATTTGTCACATTTGCATAATTTTGCAAACTGCTGCAGTGCAGTCTGACTAAAATTGATTCAAACTCAATAACTTTCCATCCATAGCCTACTTGGGGGAAGCAGTGATGGATAGAATGATGTCATCTTCAAAAAAAAAATCAGTTAAACTCTCCTAAAAGAATTAAAAGTCTAAACTTTTCTAAGAGTCAACTTTCTCCTATCTTTTACTGACTGAAGACGTTGTAGTCTCTGTGTTACCGATGGAGGCAATGACAAGTAAGAAAACCTCTTAACCCTTTAAGGGACAATGGTACATATGTGTACCATAAAAGTTTTGAGCTTCCGCAACTAAAATAAACATTTTTTTGTTAATTTTACATTTTTATGGTATTCTGCTACATTGATTGTTCAATATAAAATTAGAATTTCGAAACTCTGGATCATTTTTCACACATTTCAAAGGTTGGTTTTTGAGCAGTTAGCGTAGTACCACGGTAACGTCTGTTCATGGTATGCTTGTGGAAACAACAAGCAGCAGTTTGCTCTATTTCATTCCGAAATATAAATGATAGTTGTTGTATTGTAATATATAAACGTTTTTACCATTGTTGAAAGTATTTTAGTATTGAAAAAAATCATCTAATTTTTATGGTACATATGTGTACCATTGTCCCTTAGGGGAAATATCAGATAACTTTTCAGATCCGTTGAGGTACCTGTAGGCAGTGTGTTTTCGTGTTGTTGCTGATTCGTAGCTCTTTAATTTTAGAAAATGTTAATAGCCTATGTACATATATGCAAACATTGCACCAGAAAAACACTCTAAAACAGAACAAGCAATATATGTATTGAGTGTAGTGTCCACCTGTGCTATGTAAATGGTAGAAATTGCTTCTCATTGTACCATGAGTGTGGCTAACTTTACTGAACTGTCACCACTATACTTGGAAGATGTTTCTGTATGAATGTGGGAATTTCTGATTTTCATCATCAAGTTATTTTGCATGGAAACTACACTTTCATAATAAAAGTGGTGAATATAGGGCTGAGTTGACCCCCTATATGTGTTGAGTGCAATGTCCACCTGTGCTTTGTAAATGGTAGAAATTGCTTCTCATTGTACCATGAGTGTGACAACTTTACTGAACTGTCACCATTATACTTGGAGGATGTTTCTGTATGAATGTGGAAATTTCTGATTTCCATCATCAAGTTATATTGCGTGGAAACAACATTTTCATAATAAAAGGGGTGAATATGGGGCTGGGTTGACCCCCTCAATAGCTAACATTGAATAGTCATGTGGGTAAAATCTTTAAAATCACAAGACTGTAAAGCGAAAGTGCTTATGAAAAACAATAGTGCTCCTCATATGAAGCAACTAAAATCAAAATAGCTATTAATAAAATTTCCCCTAAGGGACAATGGTACACATATGTACCATACCGTTTTATAATAAACAAACAAACAAATTTAAAAAAAAATTCTTAAATTCAATTTAAGTTGCCATTTTAAACTACAAAACATATTTATTTGGAAAAAAACTTTCTTAGAAATATTATATCCCTTAAAGGGTTAAAAAATTTTGTCACGCCATCAGCAACAGTTGCAAAATTTTGAAAAATTTGAAAAAAGGTTGGTAGCATGTTTAAGCAGCCATGAGGTTAAAGGTAATACGAACCGTGAGTTGATTTTGATACAAAAACAAATGAAAAAACAGCGCAAACCCCTCAAGAATTAAAGTGAATGTAATGGAAGGAAAATAATTAATTTAGAGCAAAGTAAATTGAATTTTATTTCTCACTAAAGAAATGACTATGCTGAAATATTTAATTGTATGGTATTGAGTGTAATATGTAAAACAAACCTAGTTTAGTTCTACATTTCTACAGTATTCAAAACGGTGTTTAGCTTAAAAACAGTTTAAAAGTTTTGTTTACAGCTACTGTATGCTTAATAATCAAAATTAAATTCAGAATAACTGGCTCTTTCGTTCTAAAGATGCAATTAGCAAGATGATTTTTCTTTTCCGTAATCAACATATATTGTATTGTACAATAACATCTAGCTTGGTTAGCGAATTTAGAGAATTATAAGTATAAGCAATTTAAGCATCCATGTATTGCTCAACATTACGGGCAAGCAATTTTTGTGTAACGTATTTTTAAACACTCTTTTATATGGTGATTTTTTCATAAGAATATGATAGATTGTTAATATAAAGTAGACCGAATACTGAAAAGTTTGGGTGTTTATCAGGACAATTATTGTTTCTAGCACTAGTTGCTACGTTCATCTGATGAAATTGAAAGTAAAATTAACAACAAACAAGATGGTTTATAATTACGTAATTGGTTTTAGTGTTACTGTAATAGGTACTATAACATTTAATGTTACTGTAATTGGTTATGGTTTTAAATTACGTAATTTAACGTGGAAAGTAACCGCTCACACATCATTGTCCAATTTTTTAAAATATCGTGTGTTTTATTTTTTCTTGCCTTCAATCGCACTGCAGTATATAACCTGGTGAAATTTTATTTTGTATGTTATTCGCTCTGAGGATGCGCATTGTCATGGTGCGCGAAACGTCAGTGAAGCAATAAACCATTTTGTTTTTGTTAATTTTACTTTCAATTTCATCAGATGAACGTAGCAACTAGTGCTAGAAACGTAAAGTAGACCGACGACCAAATATTTTCCATAAAAGAAGTTGAACAACATTTTCATGAAGCAACTTCTTTTTAAACAGAACTTCACAGCAGTTACTTCCCGGGAAATGAAGACATAGCATTGGCCGTGTGGAACATGTATACCATTGTTGGAATAGCATGGCAGACGGGTTGGAGTACCAGCCTTTGCGTGTACGAAAAAGTTTATTTTCAAATCTCTTTGCTCTGTTTTTCCGTCATCTGCTATGGTGAGAAATGAAGTGAGATGAAATAAAAAAAAAAAAAATTAAATTGATTTTATTGTAGATTTTGAATTCATGACTATCGCACTTCCTATTTCGACTCCCGGCTTCAGCTGATTGTTGAAAAAACACCGATCACTATCCAGGGTGCAATAAATTGGGTGGACTTAGTTGCTGAAGGAAAGGTGACCGAAAGGAAGGAACTGGCCACCTTACTCTCGTTAATGCCAAAGGCTTAGTATACTAAAAACTTTATTTTCTTCTCCCCAGATGCTTGGATCAAGTATGGGATTCACCTTTATCTTTTACCTCTTTAAAATCTTAGATTGTTTAACTCTGTTTTGAACAAAAAAGCATTAAAAGCGATTTGACTGTATTGTGTTTTATTTTTTCAGGAATTTCACAACATGTGTATTACCGAAAAGGTCCTAATCAAAAGAGAGAAAACGTAACTGGAGTTGTAGCAATGACCAAGTTGTAAAGATATTGACCACTTCAATTTTTTTTTACTATTGTTTTGTTTGTATATTGTGATTTCAAAGTATTAGATTCATAAATTATCTTAGGTGCCCGTAACCTTTCCAGAGAGCCTAGAAAGTCAAAGCAAACGTTGCATTAACTTTTGCCAAAGTGCAATTTTTAGCGGTGTCTTAGTTTTGGGCCGAGGAATAGCATTAGTGCCAGGCCAACGTAAGCCCCTCAACGGCCTTGTTTGTCATTGGTGTATGGTTTACAAGCTTTAATTCTATCAAAACGCGGAGAAGCTAATAACAAAAGTTAACTTTTTGTAAATAACTCAATTTATCACTTAAAATTATAAGGTCGATTTGTTTTGAAAAGGCTACTAACGAAAAATTATATTTCAATTTTCATATCAGGCTCTTTGTTCTTTGTTATTTTTGTTTTTTGTAGAATAACAGCGCTTTGTTCTGCTAATTTACCTCTTCCAATTTTTACATTACTAGAACAAATAACTTTTGCACAAATAGAATGAAATCACCTGTGTGAAATATTTGTCTTAACTTCAAGCGATATATTGTGCAATTTAGGGAGCATTTTTATCACACATTTCAGTGATTGATTGTCGCATTGTTATGGCATTTGAAAGCCACGCACCAAATTTGAGGCTAATTAAACTCGGTTTTGCCTATCGACTTTTGAATTGAAAATTAACACTTGACTCCATTTTATGAAACTACAATAAAGGTACCAAACTTTATTATCTCCGCTCTTGGCTCAATGCCAGTCTGCACGCGTTTGCTCACTATATGCCCAATGATATTAATGACTGCTGTAACATCATTTGAGCTATTTCTTTCCGTTCTTTTGTTTCAAGCTGTTTTGTGATATAACCTACGGTCACTGGGGTACGCAGAGGAAGGGCGGGAAGGTGGGCTGAGGGTTTGATCCGGTCTAGAAGAATACTTTAAGTATTCTAACGAAGTAGAGTACGGCATTCAATATGTTTTGGATAGCACTGTTAAAGCAAATAACAATATTGTTATAAATTAAGCACACTAAATCCATTGCTTAATAACCCTCTTTGCGTACTCTACTGCATACAGTTGTGGGCCGTTGTAGAATTTTTTGTGTGATGCAGTGTTGTTAGTTTCTCAACCATATTTTTACACGTTTTTATAAAATGTAATGTAGTTTTGGCACTTTTAGAGTAAAATGATATTATATTAAATACATTTAGTTTATTATTCACTAAAAAAACTTTGGCAACATGTTTGACCCTCTCTGAAATCATCAAAAAGTTTTTAATTGAATGGAAAACTTCAATTTATAATAATATTTTACAAGAAATACTATCAACACCACAAAACTTGCTAATGCCAAAGAGACACAACTATATCAAATATAGTTACATTCACCAAAAAACCTTAACCACCTGTTTCAACTTTATTGTGATCATCGGTAGTTTTTTTTTTCCCGATCTGGTTCAGCCACAGCCCTGTTGACAAGGCTGGACTCAAAGAGGAAGGAGCGCTGGACAGAAGCTGTTGAATCAATCAACTTCACGCACTCCAGGCGCATAGCATGGAGTACACTGAACAACCTAACTGGCAGATGACGTGCCTCTCGTCAACTATGTCCCGTGGAGAACGGGAAATACAAACCGAGAAATCGTGCATCGGACAGATCCGTCTTACAAGAAATGACGGATCTCTGCAGGGTAACAACCCCAGACGGGGAAAACACCTCAGGTGAGTTCACCCAGGAGGAATTTTCTGCTGCCCTCCAGCACATAAAGCTAGGTAAAGCCCCGGCCCTGACCACCAATGCCGGAGTTGATATTCCATGCTGCTGCCTCCTTAAAGTCCTGGTTAATCTACATCTTTTCCTGATGCTTGTGCCACCTGATAATTCCTAGAATTTGGAGAAGGGCTCTTGTGGTTGCAGTTCATAAACCTAAGAAGCCCTCAGGGGACCCGTAGAGCTACCGCCCAATCTCACTGCTCTGCATCCCTGCAAGATTCTCGAGAGGTTCATCTACGCCCGTATCAAACCAATAAACATCAGCTCCTCCGTGAGCAAGGTGGCTTCCGACACGGACGAGCAACCGTAAACCAGGTCACACTTATGACCCAAGACATTGAGGATAGATTTTTGGCTAGGAAGAAGGCTGGCGGGGTGTTTGTTGATCTCACGGCGCCTGTGACACCGTATGGCATAGTGGCCTTACCTGCAAGTTACTCCGTCTGCTCCCTGACAGACACATGGTTCATAATATGATGATGGAACTTGTGCAAAACCGCACCTTCACCCACACAACCGGTAGCGGACGTAGAAGTAGACTACGCCTACTTAACGGCGTCCCACAGGGATCGGTCCTGGCTCTTCTCCTGTTCAACATATACAACTACGACCTGCCCCCCACCATCTCCAGAAATTATGCTTACGCAAACGACCTGGCGTTCTTGCACTCAGCGGAAAATTGGCAGTCTGTCGAGAGGAACCTCAGCCAAGACATGCAAACACTATCAGCATACCTCCAGAAATGGAAGTTACAGCTCTGCAAGGTAAAAACAGTGTCGGTGGCCTTCCACTCAACCGGGAAATAAACTCAACATGGGTGGGGAACGCCTGCCCTACAGTGCCGAACCTACTTATCTCGGCATAACCCTGGACAGGTCACTCACGCACTGCCGACACCTGCAGTCACTGCGCAAACAACCATCCACACGCGTCGCACTTTTGAGGAGATTGGCGGGTTCCGGCAGGGAAGCTGGTGCCAAAAATTTTCGTACAGCTACCCTAGCCCTTGTTCATACCACCGCTGAGTACTGCGCACCAGTCTGGTGCCATATTTGTCACACCCACTACATTGATACCGCCGTCAACGATGCGCTGCTTACTGTGACTGGATGCCTAAGTCCCACCCCGACGGACTACCTGCCCATCCTGGCAGGCATGCAACCTGCTGCACTACGTCGTAAAGAATCCACGAGGTTTCTCGCTTGCCGCGCTTTGGACCCCGACCACCCCCTCCATGTAACATTCCATCAACCAACACCTATAAAGCAGCAGCTCAAATCAAGACGCTCCTTTGTGCCTGCCAGAAGAACTTGGTTAAGTGCAGAACACTGGACGAACCACGTGTGGAACTGGCAAAACCACACCTCCACGCTCCGTGACTTCATACCCGACGCCGATCCCCGTCCACCGGGGATGTTCTCTCGCAAGGCTTGCGTGGGTCAGGCTTAACCTCCTGCGAACTGGCGTCGGCCGATTTTGCTCGGACATGCACAAGTGGGGCCTGGCTCCTCCATCAGAATGCGAGTGTGGCGCCACAGAACAGACCGCAGACCATGTCATTCATCACTTCCTCATCCACCGGCCTCCACAAAGTGCGCATGGACTAAGGGCCTGGACGACAAGACTGCTGAGTGGCTGATGACTTCCTTAATTCATTCCCTTCAGTCTAGCCTGGAAAGACCTGCGCATACGCCGACGACGACAATCGATAGGTTTTTATTCAAACAGTAGAGAAAATGGTTTATGATCTTGCTGCCATTGAACGTGCCCCTCTCTGGTGTCCAGGTGGAGCACTCTCTGGAACGGAGTATTAATAGTATATTTGCCACTGCTCAACCAAGTAACCAACTTCAAAGTATTGTTAACTTGTTAGTGAAGTTCTCTGCGCCATGTGGTTTCAATCAAGAGACATTTGTACATGACAAATTGTCTCTACAACATTTTTGTATGGTTGCTTGCAGTTGTTCAAATATCTAAACAGCAAGCAAACGAAGTTTGTTAAGAAGGTGGTGCAAAGAAATGTATTTTTTACTCATTCAAACCAACTCCTGCTGCTTGCCATGTGTTCAGATAAAGATAAAGCAGCGAGTAGCGACTCTGTTAATAAAATCAGGAAGCTAATAGATCAATAGTCTACATTCTCAAAACTGCAGATGGAGCTTTTCTTGAAGTTGAAAAGGATGGGGAGAGGCTTCACATTGATAATATTTTCTTATTCCAACAGACAATGAAACAAGAAATACATAGAGATGATAGAAAAGTCGTTTTACAGGTCTTGCAAAAATATCACGAAAGTAAGTTTTTCATAGCTGAACTTTCACGCAACGAATTAATATCATATGATTGATTGGGACACTGAACTTAAAATTGAGTCTCTCTTTTTGTCATTCCTCAGTAGTATAATACATTCTTGAAGTTTCAAAGTAGTCCAACCACACTCAGTCAGTGGAGTGAGGAATTAGATCATGACTAAATCTTACACAGAAGGCACAGGTTACAAGGCAAGCGTTGGTTAGGGCTACTCGAGGTAGCGGCTTAACAGCAGAAAGATTGTGCTTACATAGGTTATTGAACCAAGAAGCATTTCAGCTTTAATTAACAATAAAAGTCATTGATGCTAAGGCATAGTAATGTTTTAATAAAACTTCTTTAAGTTTTTGAACGTTGGGTAGTGTTTGCATACATAAACGCTTTGTAGCCTAAAGTACTATACAAGGGGTAGGCTATAGGTTTCATCAGCAAACTCAGCTAAAAATTGACATGAAAAGTTGGCAGGGAAGATGAGCTCATTTTAACTTAAGCCATCATAACAAACTCAAAGTTTTATATTTTTTCATTGCTCCTATTGTGCATGCATGAGTTTGATGAGTTTCTATGCAACTGTAAGCATTGGGAAATAAGCTAAAACTACTTTACAGTTTTATGATATTTACATGAAAAAATCCTATGAAGCTTGGTAATCTCTATATTAGAGATAAACTCTGTAAACTCTATATTAGGGATATTAGGGTCTTGCCGCTGCTAGTTATATTATCTTGTTTACCAAAGTATAGCAAACGTATGTGCTATACATTATTGCCAACCTATCCATTGTATTGAGGTGAACGGTTCGTCTTACGGAGAGAACAGCATTAGGGGAAGACGGGGCAAAGCGGGACGAGGGGCAAAGCGGGACATCGCGATTTCTCACGTTTTGTATTCTTTGGCTCCCTCTAACCGGAAGCACTAGTTAGGCAACTATAAACTGTATTTGCTGTGAAAAAATGGCGACAGGCAGAGCACAACGCGTGTCGTGAGGAAGTAAAATGTGTTTTGGCATGATTTGTTATAAGAAAGAGTTGGAAAAGTAGCTACCACATTCGTTAGCATAAACGAATTTGTTGGTAGCTTTGTTTTTATCTTAGACATTGAGACAGTATTTGTTGGTAACAAAAGCAACTTTTACCTGAAACTTTACAGGTTTCAGCAGAGCTGTTATTTTCCAAAGGCCATACTTTGGGGCAAAGTGGGACAGCTGTATTAGGGCAAAGTGGGCGGTGCATTAGGGAAACATGAGACTCTAGAAGTCTAGATTGTATCTGTGGTTCTTCTGTTGACTGAATTTTTGTTTATAACTCTTTTAGCCTTCAAGATTGTAAAATATTTATCAGCATTCATTTATATTGTACCGGTAGGGCTACACAATTTAATTCTGACAATGGTTCGTCGCTATAAGAGACAACTGCAATAGGTAAATGGACGGATAGGCTATCAATATTAAGAATGCAATAGAAGATGTGAAAAGAAAGAAGTTGTCTTTGAGAGAAGCGGCTAAACAGTACCAAATCATGCAAAAATGAAGTGTCCTGCTTTGCCCCACGGCTGGGGCAAAGCGGGACATTAAAAAAAAATTCTTTTTGGATTTGTACTATAACAGTAGAAAGATTCCGCTTGATCTTCGAACCAAATATGCTGACCAACTAAGGCTTTCAATTAAAAAAGAAATTAACTAAATCCAACCATCACTGTTGCTGAAATTAAGTTTTTACGAAAAGTGTCCCGGTTTGCCCCGTCTTCCCCTACACTGGTCAGAAAGTTGAAACCAACTTTCTGGTGCATGAACAAAAGGATTATTTTTAGGATATATTTGGATCGCTGAGTTTGAAATTGAGGTTGAAATTTGCACATCAAAGCTCATTTCCTCATAAACTCGGAAAATATCTTGAAATTGAAGGCTTACGCAGTGTTATATGGTACATGCCAGCATGACATTTTGGATTAGTGTGCCGTGCAAACTTAACTGTATAAGATACTGCAGCGGAAAGAAATCACAATTCACGACACAAATGCAATTTGGATGAAAATAGAAATTTCCTAGAGTAGCCTACGTACTAATAGGCCTACAACTTGGCTACTGCGAAAAGGAGAAAACATGGAAATAAATATTTTTGGACAGGTTTAATTTGTGGTGCATATGTGTGCCACTGGTCCTCAGAGGATTAACGTATGATGGCTGCAGTTAAAAAACAAAACAGACTTGATACAAGAAAACAGATCTCGTTTTCGGAATGTATACCCTCGAAAACCCCCAAACCCCTCTGATCGTAGTTGCACCAAAAATTGTGTTGACCAGTGTTATCAGAGTGCCTCTCTACATCTTTTCCAGTCTCTGATGTCTGTAGTAAAACTGTATATTATCTAATAAAGATAAACTATTTCGTACATGAAGGCCTATTGTATTCTTGAATTTGTCAAAAGTCTTCCATTCTGTGAAACATGCTTTACTGTTAAAAAAGATTGAAAGCTGTTATGGTATCAGGGAAGTTCCTCTATGTTGGATAGCGTAAATAATTATCTGAATAACCGTTTACAATATATTCTATTATATTATTTTATATTTTATTATATTATATTATGTAGAGTTTCACAAGGCTCAATTCTTGGACCATTATTGTTCTTATTGTAAGTCAAAGAAATGCTGTTAGCTTCTTTTACCACTCTCTTTGCAGATGACGAGTTTTTTTCGCTGAAACTTTTCGGTCATTCGTCCGAAATGACTTGATAAAATTTGGTCATTTGTTATTTATTTCGATCATTTTTAGTCATTTTTGGTCATATATAGTCAATTTACTATATATTTTTTCGGACATTTTGCTAAAAAATCGGTCAATGACCGATAAATGACCGAAAAAAAAAAACCCAAGATGACACTCTGTTATCTATGTCAGCAAACACATTAAATGGTCTTCAAGATAACAAAAACTAATGCAAATTGACAATTGTCTTTAATACAACAAGCTTTCTCTAAGTAAAATGAATGTATTTTTATATACATATATAAAATCACAAAAGTCTATTTTACAGAAATTTCTGTAAAAAAACGCATACGCCGGTTATTAGTCAGAACATAAAATAGGTGAATTAATCAACCCAGATGTAAATTGACATAACAACTACGTAATTACAATTTACCAAATCTATGTGATGTACAATCGTTTCTTACGAAAATACCTCATTTCTATGGCATCGCTGCTGCCATATTTCTTATGTAAAATCACTTTTTTTACAACGTATACCTGCAGCCGTATGGAGACACTGCTGAGTGCATTTTTTGATTCTTCAGGCCAGCAGCTTTTTGATCGATCAAACGATCACGCATATTCAGGTTCTAAAAAAATAAAGAATCAACTGCGTATGTTTATGTGCTTTGGACTGATGACAAAAATACAAAAAATAGATACTGATGATGCTACTGATGACTTTGTTTTGCCAAAGTGAAAAAAAAAACAACAACCCGGGCCATTATAATCGTAATCCGGCTCTGCATTTAAATCATCTGCTATGGCTAGCGAGTGTCTATTGCATTCTGCAGATACTGCATGTTACCGTATATAGGCCTACAATAGTTGAAGCGGAAACTTTAGACACATGATTCTAAAACTTGGTCTTTTTCTTTGCCCTTTGAAAACACATTGATCAGTCCTTTATGACCCCAAACTGTGAGTTCGTCGTATCCAGATAGAACCTCACCATCTACAAACCAGTCTTTTCGGTTGAAAAGTGAAGCAAAATTGTTTTCTTGATGATATGTTTTCGATTGTGAATGAACAGAATCATTGAATTCTTTTAAAGATTCTGTAATACTCGCTGCTGCAACCTCGTCTTCTGACAAAGAACGAATGTGGATTCCTTTCACTCTAGCAGTTTCAAAGAAAGGTTGATCCAAGTAATTTTTTATTGGTGAAACATAAGATCGAAATACGTTCAGCAATTGTGCCTTGGTCGCTGTTTTTCCCAACAGTATATCTATATTTCCATCTGATAAGTGCGCAGCCCGGGAGGCCCCCTGCGGGCAAACGTGGTAGATGCACGAGAAGTTCATTAAATTCACCATGACAAAGTTGTCTTGCACAACCTGTAAAACATTACTTTTTTTAATTCCGTAGGCTACTTGTTAGCTACAAAACGGCCAAACTAAACAATGTATTTTAGCTTAACATGTTCAGTGCCGGTACATTAGAGTATTTTGCACGAATAATTAGCAAATCTGAAAAACTACAAATAGTATTACTTAATGTAGCAGAATGAGGGGGATTATATTACCTTCCAACATTTGCCATCATCTTGAGTGTCACTTTTATGGGAAGGCAATTGGCAAGATTCTTCAATAATGCGTTCGTTAGACACAAGGTTTGTTGTTTTTTGCAATCTAATTGTTTCTTTGGTTGATTCTAAACATGTATGGCATGGATATCTACACCTGGTAGTGTCCTTACTTAAATCAATCAGATGATTGTCGCTAGCTGGAAGGTAGGTTACTTTGCATGGATAACTTTTAAAGTTAACAATGGTCCATGGATAACTGAAAAAAGTTCGATTTGCACCCAGGAATCGTAACTTTTCAGATAGTTTGTTGTTATCACTGACTAAACCATAGCAAATCGACAGAAGACAAAAAGTAAGAAAGTTCCCTTGGTTATCATGAACCGAAGAAAGGCCAATTGGATGATTTTCACAACTGATTATTTGTATAGTTGCTGTTTCCGGATCGGTTGTTCCTTGACTAGTTGCATTGAAAGAATTATTTGTACCTCCAGGTATAAGGCCAAGTTTTATTGAGGGTTTTGAGTAGAGAATGGGTTTGTCAAGACAAACACCATACCCAGACAAATCTACACCTCTTCTTCGCTGTTCGGCAACTAAGACTCCATTTAAAATTTCACTAAAAGTGCCATCTCCGCCTACCGCTATAACACCATCATATGAAGATAAATCTGCTTCTGCAATGTATTTTCTAGCGTGACCTTGGTACTCCGTGACAATCAAAGTTTCTTCAATTCCAGCTATTTTGAACAGAGATGATGCAATCGTATCGTGAACTAATTTCGCCTTTTTCTTTCCGCTGTGTGGGTTTACGATCACCAACAAGTTTTGAGAGCGAACGTAACCTTGCTTTTTCAATTCCATCTTGAGTTCTTGTTGAATGAACAAATGCATGTCCATGCAGGACTTCTCTTTATGTGACCGAAGCTTGATGGTTTGAAGTTTCCGGCATTGTTTTTCCAATTTCACCCAATAGTTGATATGCAGCGAAAAGCATGAAGACACTTTTGGTCTTTGAAAACTGAAATAGCTAATACTCTGAAGAAAGGGTTTTCCGTCTTTATCAACTTTCCATTTGTCTTCTGCGTAGCTTGTAGATATGACGTTGACTAGATCGATGTACTTGTCAAACGTCGACAATCGATCGTCGCTCGACACCGATGTTTTAACACATCTCAAACAAAGGAATCCATTTTTTAGTTGAATGGTGCAAACCAAATTATCCCACACGAATTGATTTGATGCCATTGTCATTTCACTTGACATGTTGTTTAGATATCGAAAATTCTATTGGTTTAACTGAACAAACTGAAAATAAAAACAAACTGAACGGACTGAACTGTTTGGTTTTCTCCTTTAACTGAACATCATCTGAGTTATTAAACGTAGTTTCAATTGTAGTGCCTAAAAACTTTCATTGGAGCCACCTACAAAAGGTGTTTTCTTAACTCAAGATTTCAAAAAAAAACAAAAAACAGTTTTCTTGAAAGCTTTCACATTTCCTGATGGCATGAAAAGTTTTTTAAAGCTAAATTTACGAAATTCGGCGGTAGGTTTGTTTTAGTCTACTTTATTTACATTTTCATTAAGTGATTAGACAATGTTCCGTTGCCGCACCTTTAAAGCATAATCTTGATTGTCTCTCAAACTTTTATAGGTTCTGAACCACTGAGGCAGACATGGCCACTAGGGTGCCACAGGCGCCCTCATGTGGCCGAAATCACCTGAAATTTTTTTCTGGTGTGACATTTCACATATTAAGGCACTTTGCAAAGTTTTATTGAGATTGGACAAAAATTGGATGTGCAGATTGAAAACGAAAGTCTAAACTGAAATACAGTAAAACTAGGGGATTTTCCTAGTTTGAACATCAGTTTTTTGCTATTTCTCATCTTTTTCTCAACATTGAAACAATGTAAATCCAAGAATTAGGTTAGCCTGTTACATTGATTCACCATCTTGCAACATTGAATCAACATAGCTGGCTTGACCTAACTCAGGGTCTTGGAACAATGGCTTTAGTATTTCTTCTTCTGTTGAATCAGTGTTGCAGCGCCCAGGAAAGCTTAGTATTAAACCCATGCAAGTTGTGACTTAATCTGGGAGAATATAGCGGACAGCAAAGATAAGGCAGGTAGCCTACTGTAAGAAAGGGTTATGTTACCTTCGCTTCTTGCAGGAAAGGCTAATAATGTTGCAAAACCTATGGTTGTATTGTTTTTTAGGTTATTCTACTAATGATAATTGATACGGTAGTGCTTTTACAAATCGGTCTGGTTAGTATTACAATAATGAACAGCCAGTCTCAGAATGCTGAGAAACAGTATCTTCTTCTTTCTACTATTCCAACGAAAGATGATCAGAAAATCAAGGGAAGTAAACTGCCAACTTATCATCAAGTGATTTTAAGCTTTCTTGCCTTTAAGCAGGAGCTTGAATCTCAAAATCCCACGAAAAGGAAAATCCAAATATCAGTAGATGCAGCAAACGAGACAGTGGAGGACATCTTAACGTTTTCCTACAAAGCAATATTCCAACAATTCATCCAAAAAAAAGGCTCAAAAAATTCAATCTTTTCGAGATGAAATGAGTCTTATCTTCAAATTCAGATCAAATACTTCCCAGAGTGATGGAAAGCAATCGGAAAGGATTAAGGAATTTAAAAAGAAACTTCAATTGACCTTTCCTTTCTGGCCTCGCGATGTAATGAAGAAGATGTCAACTGAGAAAGATAAAGAATTTTTGTGGAGCATGCAAACTACCAGAGAGGCGTCAATGGCAGGGAGAGACAATGCTTTGCGTAAGACGTTGAAACTAAAACATTCTAGAAAAGAAGCAGAAGTGCAAAGGAAAGAAAAAGAAATAAAACGTCAAGAGGCTGAATCCAGCAGCAAAAGTAACATTTCACTTTCTTCTAGCGATGAAGTGACTGCAGTTAACACTGCCGAGCCTTCTACATTCACAGGAAGTAAAAGGAGTCACCGTCGAGTTGTAAAAACCGGTACCACAATATTTGTACCACACGACATTTTACGATCACCTGGTTTAGTGGCCACAAGTTTACCAATCAGAATAACACCAACTGCATTATCTGCAACACCACACTCGTTAATCAAGAGTTGTTCTGGTGAAACTATTCGCGTAAACTTAAACCACATGACGGCTCAAAGGAATAGAGTTGAAACGATTTTCAATATTTCTGAAGCGGTTAAAAAAGGTTGGGTACCTCCTGAAGTTGGAACCATTCATTGGGATGGTAAAATGATGGAGTCACTATCAAACCCTAATAAGCAAGTTGATAGGCATCCGATATTACTATCAGGTATTGGAGGCTCAAAACTGCTTGGTGTTCCTTATTTGCCTGCACAAACATCTGATCCAAAAGGAAAGCAAATAGCCAATGCAAGCATGGAATTGTTAAACAATTGGAACTGTACTGCATGTCTTGCTGCAATGGTGTTTGACACCACAAGTAGCAATACGGGCCACAAAACTGCGGCCTGTATTCAAATACAAGATCATCTTGGAAAAGACCTACTTTGGGCAGCATGCAGGCATCATATTGGGGAGATAATCTGACGCATGTTTGGGAAGAACTCAAAATAGAAAGCAGCAGTGGACCCAACATTTCCATATTTCAACGCTTTAAAAGCAATTTTCAAACTCTTTCTGATAGCGCATCAGGTTGTTTTCATACATCAAAATCGCACGAGGAAATTGATCTGCTTGCCAGCAAGCGGGAAGAATTGTCTGAGGTGATAAATCAGATGAAGCTCCATCCAGAATCATCCAAACTTTTAAGAAGCGACTACTTAGAACTTTTAAATTTGTGTCAATTGTACTTGAACATTGAGCCACCTACCAGTAAGGATATGTCTCTCCAAAGACCTGGTGCATTACACAGAGCCAGGTGGATGAGCAAACTTATATATTTACTGAAAATTGTGCTCTTACAAGACGAAATTCATAAATTGCCCCAAAAAATGCCATCATGAAAGCTTCTCAACTCGAAAAGTTAAAGAGGTTTCTACAATTTACAGTTTATTTCTATGTATCATGGTGGTTTACATCTCCCATTAGCTGTGATGCTCCGCTGAATGACTTACAATTATTACAAGCATTGTCTGCATACAGAGAAATTGATTCAACAGTTTCTCAATGTGCACTCAAAGCTTTTAAAAAACATTTGTGGTATTTACCAGAGGAAATGATTCCATTATCACTGTTTAGTGCCAATATTTCTAATGCTGACAAGGATGCAATTTCTCAGAAATTGCAACAACAACAGAACAATAATGGGATTTTCCTGAAAAGATTTGGAATTGGATTTGAAGCGTTTAGAACGAAAAGTGACTAAGTCACATTTTCACTCGAATTGAGTTAAGTACAAAAACGTATTGTTTTCATTGTCCTTTGACACCAGACACAAAAATATTTTGGTATGAAGTTTGCTAGGTCATCATTTTCGAATACAGGTTTTTGATCGGAAAGGTCATTTTTTCTTCTAAAAGTAACTAAGTCAGTTCTGACCAATAGCGTCGAGTCATTTAACCACGTGACATGATTTTTATATTGCTTTTTGATCGAGTTCCATTTCAGAGGACATAAAGAAGAGTTGCCAGATGGCTTTTTTTAGGCCAAATTCCAAAAATCTGGCCTTTTTAAATTGCAGTTGGCTTAAAAAAATTGATGCAAAAAAGGCCAGAAAATCTGGCCTTATTTGGCCCTTTTTATGGCTGCAAATTTTGACCGGTTAAAGAACCAATTTTATCAGAAACAGTTTTATTTTAATCATTTTTTTGAAAGGTTAAGGTACTGTCCCTAGGTTAAGGTATAGCCTATTCCCAAGTATTTAAAATGAGTAAGTATACAGTAAGTAAGGCATACTGATGATGAATTAAAGTGATAATGGTTTCTAGTTTTTCTGCTACTACAGTAATTTTTTATTAAACAGATTATGCAAACGAGAGAGAGAAACCTTTTATTTTGTCTGCTGAGAAAAATAGTATATACGGTACAAATATATTGTACCAAACGAACCGGTCAGTATGCTCTGACAGTTAAATTATTTTTTGTTATGCTTGATCGTTAAATGGCATTTACAAAAAAATATTTTAATTAAGTTGTTAGCGTTTAGTTAGCCTTAATAGAAGTAAATAAAAAATTTGGCCTTTTTTGGCCTTATTTTATAATGAATTTGGCCTTACTGTAGCTTGAGTATCTGGTAACTCTGATATAAAGTCATTAGCTGGTTACCGGTTATTTAGACTGGGACACTGCCTCTGGTTTAGGTAGGGTAGGTGAAGGATTGGGATCATTGGTAGTGTTAAAAACGGTAGTGTTTTTATCAGCTTTTAATTGTAGATATTTTGCAAATAAGTGATCAAATACCGGTAGTATTTATAGGCCTACTGGCTACTGCTTTCAAATCAAATTCAGCAGTCCACACTCCACAGGTCCAATTTGCAAGAAGTTTAGCAGTGCAGACTTCAATATTCATGGGACATGATTACTGATTAGGCTATTCGATGGAGTGTTGGTGCCAGCAGATAACGAAATGAAGTACACTTAACCGAAGATTACCGTAAGTAGCCTATTAGATTGGACTATTATTTTTATAACTTATTCTGTAAAGGTCCTAGCCTATCTACCAGTCTTCTTTACTTCTATACTACACTACTAATGAAGGGAAGAAGGTTTTGAGAGTGTACCCAATTATTATTATGTAGGCTAGTCTAGTAGGCCTAACCCAATTATTATTCTACTGTACATTGCCAATGAAGGTGGGGAAGTCTCTGTAGCCTACTTTACCTGTCTTTTACCCCATTAATTACCAGTAACCGTTATTATGTGCTACCAGCCTAATTTTTTCAAGATATTTCTAACCCAAAATAATTCTTTGCAGATTATTCCAATGTCATATTAGTACGAGGTTTGAAGAAATATATTTAAATAGCTTACTTTACAGTATTATCTGGAGTAAGAGATGGCAAATTCTGTTAGGCCTATAGGGTGTAGCCTGTGACAGTGCACTGGATCACTTATTTAAGCTACATAAAAGAGTTGTTAGAATCATGACATTCAGCAACTATACAGCTCACACATTGCAACTTTTCCATAAACTACAGCTGTTAAATATACAAGAAATTTACAAACTAGAGATAGCAAAATACATGCACAGAGTCCATTTAAATTTATTACCAGAAACAGAATGTGATATCTTCCGCAGACTATCGGAATGCCACTCACACAATACTCGCCAATCATCCAGTAGTAACTATTTTGTATCAAGGGTGCGTACTGAATTGGGTAAAAAGCAGATGTTAATCAGGGGTCCTAAAATATGGCATGAGGTTCCAGGGGATCTCAAAGGTCTTTCTCCAACTTCTTTTAAAAGAAAATTTAAACGCTACCTTCTTGATTTAAACGGCACTGTATAAATAATAACTGTTTTGTCTATATATAATTACATTATTCTATTTGCTCAATGCTCACCTCTTTCGTATACGTTACTTTTGATTTTTTACTGATTAAAATTGTCAATTGATATTTCTTAAACTCCACAATTAATTCATGCAGTAGCCTAGCATGGTAGTAAACCTGCTTAGGTTTTTAGATTTCTTTTTTTGCCTAATAAAAACATGTGTATCTATATCAGCAAATGCTTGATTTTTTGTATGATTGTTTGTGTATGTATTGTGTATCATGTTATTTAGACCTACATCACCTAGCTTGAGGTGGCTGCTGACTAGATGACCGCTTGGTCTTTTCGCAGTCTCCTCGTCATATGACACACAGCAGATTATTGCATATTTTGTATTCTTTTCATGTTTGTGTTTGTGACAAATAAATAAACTGACTGACTGACTGAACAACTAGGCCTACCCATGGATGAATTAGCTGGACCCAGTCACAGACCTGTGACTTCAAATTCAGCCTCAAGTTCTACACCAACTAAACCTAAAAAGAGGAAATCTAATGCATCTGAATGGTCTGCTTCTAAGATCAAAAAGGCAAAAGTTCAAGGTTAGCAGGCAGCTAGGCCTAACTTAGCTTATGTATCCGACATCCGTTCATACCAGGCTACCTGATCATCAGCTCCACAGTATGCTGGTAATTTGATTTGAATGTTTGTGATAAAAATAGAGTAATAGGTCTAGCCTATAAGAGAAACAGACAATTAAAATATTTGACTCTTTTTAACAATGATGCAGACTTATTGCTTAGCCTATGCTTCAGACCACATAGCATTATCATGTTAGATATATTAGTGTAAAAAACTGTTTATTGTAGATGTAGATGACATGTATCAGTACTACGTACATGTATCAGTAGGCCTATTACTTATATTATCAGTACTACGTACATTTTTGTGAACTTGCTAGTATGTTGTCAATTTCGGTCGGAAATTATTGTAAAACTTATTTTATTTAATGGATATTGCAGAGACAGTGTCATGGCATTAAACATGCCAGTGCTTGGTTTGAAACAAAAACAAATATTAATAAGCATTGAAATAAAATAAAACATAACCATTCCTGTGCCAAACAACACTGTTAACAGCGTCGCATAAAATAAAACAGACAAAAAGAAAGCATTAACAGTTTATCAAACATAACAGGCATTAAACAGTGGAATGATATTTAACGAAGTGATGTTAAACTGTACAATGGAGTGACATCGAAAGTTTTTTTTATTTTATTTTTCCATAATGAATTTTTGAATTTTTTGCAGTAGGCTTATAGTGATAAAAAGAAGTATATATACTAGGATGCATCATTTGCCCCGACTTGTTTAGTAATGAGCTTACCTTTTTTTACATGTGAGGTTAGATCACATGTAAAAAAAAGTAGGCTCATTACTAAAAAAGTCGGGGCAAATAGTGTACCCTAATATACTGCAAATGAAGTTGGGAATAAATGATTTCGTAAGAGTTAGACATGGTGGCGGTAGGGGGAAGAGTGTTTAATTTCTGCTGTGATCTAATAATAACAATATATTGTTGTTTATTTTCAGGAAAAGCCCATGCAACATATAATGGAAATGCAATACCTGAGCGACAACAACCTCTTGTCGAATGTCGATGCAAATGTTATTGCTACTTCACTCCAGAAGAGCGAACAAAAATATTTCAGACTTTCAATTCACTAAAAGATCACACAACTCAAAATACTTACTTACAAGGTTGTGTTCACGTAAGACCTGCCAGAAGAATTAGAAGGAGGCCCAGAAAAGTAGACGGACACCAACGCAAGAGTTACATGTACAGTATTACTTGTAAAAGAAAGACCATCTCTGTTTGCCAAGCAGCATTTGTAGGTTTGCATGGGATAAAAGCATCAAGACTTAAAAGAAAGGTTTTAAATTTTGAAACTGATATTTTCGATGGTCGAGGATCACACGGGAAGCATAAAGCAGTTGATGAGGAAATAAAAAATCGTGTTCGTCAACATATCAAGCTCTTTCCGGCTCGAGAAAGCCACTATAGCCGCACACACAACAAGCATAAAAAATACCTTGATGCTTCACTGACAGTTGCTGAAATGTATGTACAGAGTTTTTATTGCTGCAAATCCTGACCTTCGGAGCTCGTGCAAATATAGTTTGTATTATCAAATTTTTAACCATGAGTTTAACATCGCGTTTGGATACCCACGTAGTGACATTTGTGATTTATGTGAGAAGCAACAAGTGGACATGAAACAGGCTCAACTTGCTGATGATCAAGCTCTCCTAAAAAAGCTCAAACAAGAAAACGAGCTTCATCATCGAAAAGCCGATGTCTTTACCCTGCAGATTCATGAAGACACCGAAAGTGCTAAATCTTGCTCTGACCTTGCAGTTATTGCAATTGATTATCAGAAGAACATGCCACTTCCATTGACTGGTGTATCACAAGAATATTATAAGAGACAACTTTGGCTGCATAATTTTTGCATACATGACACAGTGCAAGAACAAGCAACTATGTTTGTTTATGCTGAAAACTATGCGGGCAAAGGGCCAAACGAGGTGATTTCTTGTTTAGATTATTACATTAGATCTCTGCCGTCTGAGATCACCAAACTCCACATCTTTGCCGATAACTGCTTTTCACAGAACAAAAATCGGTACATTCTTGCATACCTTTATGCAGTTGCTAACAGCAGGTTTGATGAAGTGCAAGTTTTCTATCCACTTCCAGGCCACAGCCGCATGCCCTGCGACAGAGACTTCGGTCGCATTGAAAAGAAGAGGAGGAAACGAGATAAAGTTGCCAAGCCTTCAGAATGGGTCGAATTAATTAGAAAAACTGACCAAATCAACCCTTTTAACATTGTTTATGTTGAACATCCTCTTACCGATAACCTACAACATGACTCTACCCCAGTTGTCAAAGTGAAAAATTACAAGCGTGCTTATGATCCATTTTTGCAATCTCCTACCAATATTGCTAAGGTCAGAGGTATCTTGTTTAAAAGAGGTTTTCAACCTAAGGTTAGATTCTCCATGACCGGAGAATGCAGCATGCCCATTGCTAACCTGAAAAGGGGCAAAAAGATCAAATCTATTGTGGACATGTTAAGCCCTCGTGAGCTTCCAAATGCATACTTGGATTATCTTCCAATAAAAAAAGCAAAACTTTTGGACGTCAGGCAACTACTCAGACATGTTGCTTTGTCGGATGATGTGACATTTTATACTGTGTTGCGGGATAATGAATCTGCAAATGATTCTGGCGAAGAAGAGTTTGAATAATATAAACATCTGTATTGAAAAGTTGTTGTACAGTAGCATATTTTACACACACACACATTTAGTCGTGCACACTACCTAATATGCCAAACCAAAATTGTTGTGCGTTTTTGTTTAATGTGCTAGTAGACAGCAGGGTTTGGAATCAAAAGCTTGATATCTCTTTCCAGATTCCATGCAGCAATAATTTGCATACCGATAACCAAACGCTGTTGCTGTACTGCTGCAATACTTCAAAAAAACTGAGAAACTTTCATTGAGTCCTTTTTAAAATTATGAAGATTTCCAAATTTTACAGCAACAAGTTTTGTGGTTATTTTTCGAAGTTTAATTATTTTAATTACCTTTAATGGGATCCTACTAAACATCGCAAGGAAGCACAAAGATCTATCCCAAAGCCGAACCCTTACCCTAACCTTTCCTTGTAGTTCTTCGCAGTCTTTCTTTGTAGTAATTTCCTTGCGGTGTTTAGTAAGACCGCCGTTAATGCATTTTAGGAGCGACTGACTTAAACAATGATATTGTTCAAGGGCAGTGCTATTTGCTTATTCGCTAAATTTTGTATAGTCGCTTTTTGCAAAAGTGCTTAAGTCCATCATTTGTGTCTAAAAGTGCCTAAGTGCCAATTTTGAAGAAAAGTGCATAAGTCCAAAAAAGAATATTATCAATATTTTTTGAAAAGTTCAACTAAAAATCAATTAATAGTGCAATCAGAACTAGGTTGGGGTTGTAGACACTGACATATGGTAAAAAGAAAAAAATCTTTTAAATCTTGATTTTACAATGCAATTGAAAACTGTATATGTCAATATCTCCTTAGTAGTATTTTGTGACTTAGTCACTTTTCGTTCTAAACGCTTCATTTGGAAAGCCAATTTTTCCAGATGTCACTGAACTTAGTGAAAATGCTTTCCTGCCTGATTTTGTCGATACCGATTCGTGGAACTTTTTTCATCTCATGAAGATAAACTCCTCATTTCTTTCTAAGTCATCCGATGAGTGGCATGAAGAACAATCATATGTTGAGGCGAAAAAGAAAGTTGATGCTTTCAGAGTCGTTAATGATGCCGCTGAGCGAGGCGTCAAGTTGGCTCATGACTTCTTGTCAACTTCAAACCTTGAAGAACGCTACCAAAACCTTCTTCAAGTAGTCGAAAATGCGAGGAAGGTATTACCTATTCAACGTACTCGACAACTACAGTCTGAGGGCACATGGTTTTTAACCATGTATAATAATTGTCAAAGTACTGACTGTATAACTCCATAAAGTGTTGTCAGCTTACACAACGTTGCAACCAGCATTATTTGCAGCCTGTCATAGCATACCAGTAGCCTATTATGCTGCATTTTACTTTGTAATTAGATACTAGATAGTTGTGTGTTATTAGTTGCCATTTTACCTTTCCATTTTACTATTATTGCAAGCGTTAAGATAAATGTAGGCCTACATAAATTTTACGCTATTGTGATTTTGTTGTTAAGTAGCGGATGTCTGGACTCTAAGCATTGTGCTTTGTGTTTATCTTTCTGTGTTACGTTTTTACTGAATATGTGTAGTGCGGAATGGCCCGTTTCGGTGAGTCCGATCCCTTAAAGGGGGATTTTTTCAATTTTTTTTTTAAATTATCGGGTACCGTAGCCTAATTATCATTGCCGTTTTAGGGTTTGGGGTTAGGGTTAGAGGTTAGGAGCTCACCGAATCGGACTCACCGAATAGTAGCAGACCCGTGTAGTGCGTAGCCTAAAGATCCAAATTTTTGTTTTTAAGTCCAAGTTCCGTACAAACATAGCTGAGATTTTGATCTTCAAAGACCAAAAAGTTTTCAATAAACAAAAACGATTAGTTTATGATTTTACTTTTGATTCTTCAAATGCTGTAGTAATTTCATCTCAATAGGTATTTTCCTTACATGGATCCTTTTTTATAATGCATGAAACCTCATATTTTTAGGCATTTTTCATAAATTGTTGAACATATACAATTGACACATGGTCTGTACGATTGTAAATTAGTAAGTAAGTTCACCAGATAGTGTTCGAAGTTCAAATACTCCGTAACAGAGAAGAAATGTCTGAGTTTTGATGATCTAGAGAGGATTTTACTATTGAAATTGTGCAAATTTACCTTTAAAAGCTTTAAGCTTAATCTGCACGTCCAAATTTTATCAAAACTTATTGAAATTTCTCACATACGCTTTTTTTACCAAGTGTCACATATAAAAAAAAAGTTCAGGTGTATCGGACGCAATTTTAATTTTTGAGGGCCGCCTGTGGCAACCTAATGGCCACTAAGGTTGATAAAGTTATATTTCTGCTATTAGATGAAATGTTGTTGCATGTGAGTTATTCAATTCCATAGGCGCTGCTGAATAAAAAATCGACTTTGAACTGTGTTGCTCAAACATTATGCCTTGTGAATTGAACCATCGGTAGCCTACTTGAACTACCAGTTTCTTAGTTGCATGAGTTGCATGCCTTACTCTGGCCTACTCATTAAAACAAGCACTAATTGTCACTGAGATTCACTCCAATGTTGAGCAGAGTGTGATTTTTGAGACTGATTCCATTCCTACTCCATGAAACCAGACCCCAATCCGACTCCAATAAATTGTAAGATTGTAAACTTCGAATCCACTGTAGTCCAATATTAAACCCTGACCCCGACTCAACTTTATGCTTCTCTGATTCGCTCGTCATTGCACAGGACTAGGGAACTGTGTTCTGAAAGCTAGTGATCTACCGTTACCACAACAAAGAACCCACAGCATCAGACAAAAACAATACGTTTGTATCTACACTTGTGAAATAAACAACGATCATGCTGCTAAAAGCGAAACTCCATCTATTATATTTTCTAATATTTCATTATCACACCGGAAGCGACAAATCAGGAAGCGACTAAACACAGCTGTGGCTATGCGACTGAACTAAAATTAAGTGCACAAAGAAATAAAACTGAACATCAACATATGGAAAGTTTAGCTGCTGCAGTGTAGTGTATTTGATTTTTATTTTGCAAATTGCAAATCGTTTTCATTTTATTTTCTTCTTATAAGCTACTGCTGTAGTCAAAACAAAAGTTTTAATTTCCTTTCTTGCTTAAAAAAGGTAGGCTATACCTGATGTTTTTGATGCAGTGTGCATTTACCCAGACAACAATCAAGTCTTTCTTGTTCAGTGATTCCATATGCATTGTGCAACGTATGCGGCTAAGTATTAATTTAGTTTGGTTTATTTTGAAGTTTGATGAAATAATTTGTGGGTGCATCAAAGTTTAACTTTGAAGCAAAGCTGTTTCTGGAGCTTGTGTGCTAAGGGATTTTATGATCACGGATACAACTTGTGCCATCGAGTTACAGTATATACAACTAGAAATAAATGATGCATTGCAATGAGTTCACCCTGTGCATTGTAATGTAGGCTACTTTTGTCTGCTGAATACTGCTTGAAAATAACCTTTGTGGCATGGTTGGCGTTGCATCTTGGTGATAAGTGTGTCCACGAGTTGCGGTATTGTTTCTAAAGCATACCTTCGATCTGACTCAAGCTGCTAGTTTATTTCTTGCCTTGTTCTTCATTAAGCCTATACGAGCAACGTTGAAAAGCCAGTCTCACACAGTCAGGTTTACGGGAAAAGCATCAGTTTGAATGGTTGAGCTTGCAGCTATTGCATGGAGACAAAGTCGTCTCCATGAAAGCATCTGTGGTTGCGTCATCTTTGAGAGCCCATAAACTCTTGGATGTTATCACTTCCGTTGAACATGTTCACAAAATCTGTGTCACTGATCAGATACGAAATTTTAACAAATGGCAAACAATGTCTTGTTAAAAATTAAATGAGCCTGTTCACCAGGCGTTTAGTTAAATAACATGATGGTTTGGTTGGTTTTTGAATCTTTATCATCGGACTCACAAAGCCTGCCGTTCTTAAGTAATTCTTGGTGGTTTTGCATACTTGTAGAGGCTTTTGACGCAATGCCGGTTACCGAGATTGACAGGGTTAAGTTTTTCGATTGTTGAACTGCTGTTGCCGGGGAGTTATTCCATCAGGTGCCGCTGAAATCAGTCCTTAGAATGCGTTGCTCAAGCGCACACCCCCAGAGTCGAAACAGCGCCGCTTGATCTTGAAGCTTTTTCGTTCGCGACGTCCCACTCTAACCAATTGAGCAATCGGGGCGGTTCTTTTGCTACAAACTAAGCTGAACTAGCACAAGATGTATGAGGTGATAATCTATTTTTATTCCTACGTTTCATCAATCTGACACAACTGATTTGTTCATGGGGCTAGGTCAGGTAGTGACTACCTGTCCAGCATGCAACAACATTTCATCAACCTCTATGGCCGTGCCGGCCTCAATGGCTCAGAATCTATAAAAGTTTGAGAGACAGTCAAGATTATGTTTTAACCCTATCTTAATAAGAGCTGTTTTCGTACGCGGAAAGTACGTCACGGGCTATCTTAGCCCCGTGCTAATTAATCGCTAATAACGGGAGCTATGAAAATCACAGAGCCAGAATATTTTACAAGATAATAGCCATGTGTATTGTGCATATAGAATTTAATTTTTACCCAACAAATTTATCGAAATAAGTTTTTTGTGGTGAAAAAACGTCAGAAAGTCGGTTTTTATTCGAATTTCCCCAAAATAGCTTCAAAATTGAAATTTTTGAATTATAACATAGAGTAATGCTAAACTACACAAAAAAATGCTTTTGCTCATAAATATAGGCCATTTTTGGGCGTTTTTAAATTTCAAAGTAATTGTACTAACACTTATATTGCACTAACATTAACATATATATAACTAGCATTGCACCAAAATGTCTAGCCACATGAGACGAAATGCTTATTGTGAAGGGCAGGAAGGTGGAAAAATGACCAGTTTAGGTTTAGAAACTTCGCAAAGAATAAAAAACTAAAAGTCAAGAAATTTCACATTTCTAGCATATTACCTTCTGTGAAATATTTTACTACTAGAGTGGGGAATCCTCATAAAACCCCGTGTCGCTACAAATAGGGTTAAAGGTGCGGCAGTAGCACATTGTCTATTCACTTTGTGAAAACGAAGCAAAGTAGACTAAAACTGACCTACCGCCGAATTTCGTAAGTTTAGCTTTAAAAAATGTGCATGATATCTGGTAATGTAAAAGCTGTCAAAAAACAATTATGTATTTACTTGTGTTCTTTTTGAAATCTTGAGTTAAGAAAACACCTTTTGTAGGTGGCTCCAATGAAAGCTTTTAGGCACTAAAATTGAAACTACGTTAAATAACTCAGATGGTGTTCAGTTAAAGGAGAAAACCAAACCAATACAATTTTCGATATCTAAACAATACGTTAATTAAAATGACAATGGCATCGAATCGATTTGTTTGAGATAATTTGGTTTGCATCATTCAACTAAAAATGGATTCCTTTGTTTGAGATGTGTTAAAACATTGGAATCAAACCATGATCGATTGTCGACATATGACAAATACATCGACCTTGTCAACGTCATATCTACAAACTACGCAGAAGACAAATGGAAAGTTGATGAAGACGGAGAACCTTTTCTACAAAGTATTTGCTATTTCAGTTTTCAAAGACCAAAAGTATCCTCATGCTTTCATCTGCATATCAACTATTGGGTGAAATTAGAAAAACAATGCCAGAAACTTCAAACCATCAAGCTTCCTGCACATAAAGAATCGGATTGAACAAGCGGATTGAAAAAAAAGCTGATTGAAAAAGGTGAAATTAGTTTACAATACGATTGCATCACTGTTTAAGACTATCTGTAGCGACACGGAGCTTTATGAGGACGCCCCACACTAATAGTGAAATATTTCTCAGAAGGAAATATGCTAGAAATGCGAAATTTCTTAACTTTTAGTTTTTCATCTTTGTGAATGTTCCGGTTGGGTGGTTGCTGGTGTCGGAGATGAAACTTTGGAGTCTGGAGCAGGCCCGGATTTAGGGGGGGGCAGAGGGGGCAGTTGCCCCGGGCCCCCCGACTTTTGAAGGGCCCCCCTATGTGGAAAAAATGTGATTTTGTGTTATTTTTTTCCTTTTGGCCTTTAAAATTTCTTCAAAATGCTGTGCAGTACTGGACTGATGCTTCTGTAGACGTAGAGATGGTGTTTCGCGCCGCAGGCGCGAAAAATTTTTTTGCACGGGGGCCCCCCGATCTAAAAGTGCCCCGGGCCCCCCATCAGCTAAATCCGGCCCTGGTCTGGAGGAGTTCTTCTTTCTACGAGCTCCATTCGTAGTCCGCCCAGGTAGCCGCACTGATGGATTGGTCTTCAGCGGTTTTCATCAGGAGTTGTGCGGCACGTACAAATGGGTGTCTCGATTTCAGTCGGTGAGGTTTCTCGTTCACAGACTCGTAGAGACTTGAGTAGAGCAAGTGGTTGGGGTTCGTAGCGCGACGAGAAAGAGACAGGATAGCTTTTTTGCGACGAAGCTCAGCTAGTTGGATGCCTGCAAGGACAGGGAGATTTTCCGATGGTGTAGGTCGCAGGCATCCTGTCATGATACGCAAGGCGTCATTTATGGCAGTGTCGATTTGATGGCAGTAGGCACTGCGGCTCCAGACAGGTGCACAGTATTCTCCTGGAGCGTGAACTAGCGCGATGGTGGCAATGCGCAGGGTATCGACTCCGGCTCCCCAGCCTGAGCCGGCCAGACGCCTTAGCAAAGCTGTGCGTGTTGAGATCTTTTTGCGTAGTGACTCCAAATGTTGATGGTAAGTGAGCGACCTGTCCAGGACTACCCCTAGATATTTAGGGTTTGGGCAGAAGGGCAGGATTTTTCCATCGGTGTTGATCTTGAGCTCACGCTTCGCTTCCCGGTTGTTTAAGTGGAAGGCTGTCGTCACTGTTTTGGTTTCGCTGAGCTTGAGTCTCCATCTCTGGAGGTATGCCGAAAGTGTCGACATGTCCTGGTTTAGAGTCTCTTCTAATGTATCCCATTGATTCGACAAGTGTATAATGGGCAAATTATCGGCATAGGCGCACTTTGCGGATACCGTGATTGGCAAGTCGTGGATGTAGATGTTAAACAGAAGGGGGGGGGGGGGGGGGCAGGACAGATCCCTGAGGGACGCCATTCTTAAGGCGTCGTAACCTGCTTGGTTTACCACTTCCGGTGGTGAGGGTAAAGCTGCTGTTGTAAACGAGCTCCATGATCATGCGGACCATGTGCCTGTCCGGGAGCAGGCGGAGGAGTTTGTAGGTGAGGCCTTGGTGCCATACGGTGTCGTATGCGGTTGTGAGGTCAAGGAACACAGCACCAGCCTCCTTCTTTGCCTCAAAGCAGTCTTCGATGTCTTGAGTCATGAGAGTGACTTGGTCTACAATAGATCTTCCACGTCGAAACCAGCTTGTTCCGGGGCAAGAGTGGGTCTATAATTGGTTCGACTCTAGTGTAGATGAGTTGTTCGAAGATTTTAAAAGTGATACAGAGAAGAGATATAGGTCGATAGCTCTTCGGATCCTCTTGTGACTTATGAGGCTTAGGGATCGCGACTACTTTGGCTCGTCTCCAAATTTTGGGGATTTTGAGTTGGGTTAAGCAGGAAGACAGGAATTTGCGCAGCCAAGACTTCATGGCGGTGCCAGCATGGAGTACAAGTTCGGGGCATGTGTTATCAGGACCAGGGGCCTTACGGGCTTAGTTGATTGTAGGGCAGCGGTAAACTCATCGGACGTAAATTCACCAGAAATGCTTTCCTCGTCTGGTGTTGGGATTTTCCAGAGATCAGACGTTTCCCTCTTTACAAGTTTGGAGAACTTGCGGTCGCCTATTTTGTAGGTCCCGTTTTTCACTAATTCTGATGCGATGTTATTGGCAGTAACGGGGCATTGGCGGGAAGGGCGTGCTGAACGGCCCGTAAGGTTGTTAACAGTACTCCATGCTATCCGGCTAGAGTGTGTAAATTCGATAGTGTTGACGGTGTTTTTCCATCGCTCTAGCCTCCGTGAGTCCAGCCGATCAAGCAGTCTTGTTGCGGCTGACATAGAGGCGCAGCACCTGGTAAGGCACGAATATAAGAGCGGTATAAAGTTTAGCACTCTGAATCCCAGCACGGTGTGTAGTTCTTTCGGCGGCCGCGAGGGATAGCTTGTTTAGCTGCGGATTTGATAGCACGGCAGAAGTCTTGGTAAGCTTCATCCACGTTGGCGGTAAAATGTGAGGATAATTCCGCGGCGGTTTGATTGGTTATGAGGCTGTAGCGATTCCAATTGGCCTTTCTGAAGTTCCATTGCTTCACTGGGGCACTTGGGATGGGAGAGACAAGCTTAGGGGCAGTGATAAGCGAAGGTTGGTGTTGAGAACGTGGGAACTTCTCTAGCACACGTCTGTCAGTAAGAGAGCTGTCTGTATCCATGCTTGCAAAGGCCAGGTCAGGGTTTGTGCCCGTTCCCCAGCGGCCGGACCAGAAGCTGGCTGGATCTTTTGGATTCTAAAGGAGGGCGAGGTTGTTGTTTGCAGCACAATCAGCCAGGCATTCTCCGTCGCTGTTGATGTACTTCTAACCCCAGTCGGTGTGCTGGCAGTTAAAGTCACCAGCATAGATACTGGGTGAGAGGAATGCGGGTATAGATGATGGGTTCAGGCGTGAGGATAGTGGCTTGTATACATTGACGATGTTGTAATTTTCAATGCTCACACAAACCCATTATATTTCCTCATTGGCGGAGGAGTTTGCAAGCGTCCAGTTTAAGCTCTCATGGACAAACGTGGCAAGGCCATGCTTCCTGTTTTGGGTAAACCCAGCTAGTGAGTAGTGTGGAATTACTAGCTTGTCTGCAGAAGTGTAGTGGATCTCCTGGAGGAGGATGACAAGAGCTCGGTCCTTATGAGCAAGCTGCTCGATCACATCAATCTTGCTGGATGTGATGCCCTTAGCGTTCAGCTGTTAGATGGTGGGACGACGGTACTTGTCGACAGTGGAACTGCCGCGCTCTGAAAAGAGCGGTTCTCGTGGGGTCTTGTGCCGAGCGTTCCGGGTCGAGGTTCGGTTTGACAGTCTTCGTTTCGCATTTTTTATGATGCTACTTACAGGGGGGGCCTCGTGAAGGTGACTGTTCTTCCTCCCCGACTTTACGTTGATACGGGTTTAAAGTAATCGCCCTTTTTTATTAAAGAAAAAAATGTTACCAGTTTTTTTTTATTATTGAGTATATACCGGTGGGATGGCGCAACGGATAAGGCGTTGGTTTTTCAATTATGCAAACCTGGTTCGACTACCGGCTTCAGCTGGTTGTTGAAAAACACGCTCACCTCTACCCAGGATGTAATAAATTGCGTGGGCGTAGTTGCTGAAGTAAAGGCGGCCGAGAGAAAGGAACTGGCCACCCTACTCTCCTTAGTGCCGAAGGTGAGAACCTTATCTTCTCATTCCCCAAAGCTCAGTTCCTGAGTATGGGGCCTTTACTTATACACCACCAAAAATGTTTAATCATAAGATTATTGAATTTTTTGACTGCTGCTATACAAACCTAAGCCAACCAGTTGGATAAAAAAAGAAAGAATTGAAGGTGGTGTGTAGTAGCCTACTATACCGTTTTCTCTAAGCAACAGTTTGTAGAAGTTGGTTCTCAAGCCTATTGTTTTATTCATTTGTGACCTGTTGAAAATTTTGATGAATTGCTATCCTTTATGAAACCACCTATAACTTAAAGATTTGTAGTTTAATTGCTTTTATTTACTGATTTACAAATACATATACTGTATAGTGAAATAGATAATGAACGTAATTAGCAAAAGATCTCATAAAATAGTAAAATGTCTTAACAAAAACATCACACCAAAAGAGTTTTTTACAAATCATATGTCGGCAGAGGTAGGCATCCACTACTTTAAAAGTAGTGCGCGCTTCCTCTTCTTCTATGCGCTACTTTTGTCTTGAACTGGATAGCTCTATTCTAGTACTTCGTAAAGTTGAAAAGACTTTGAAAACGGATGATATCACGTTTTAGTACCATTCCAACGTCGTTATGAAAAACACGTTCTACATGAACTTTTACTTTTATGCATCTTTTAAAAATACTAGCATTTCAAATTATAATCACTGAGTCAATTTTACATTAAAGATTTCTAAAAACGATTTATTTTTCACTTTAATTTGAAAGTAGCCGGTAGCGGAAGGCTACCACTGAAGTAAATGTAACGTTTATCCACTACCGCCACATTGAAAAAAAAGTAACGCGCTCCTGTCCACCTCTGAAGGGTGGCAGAACTGCCATGTCGTTTTAAAAATCGTCTTATTCAGTGTTGCAAGTTGAAGAAGATAAATAAACGCCATAAAACTGATTTAAATGGTAGACAAAATATTCTCAACGAAACAATAATAGTAAGCTTAGAAAGAACAAATGCACCACCGCAAATTACGATTGGTGCATTGGTTTCAGAATAATGATTTCAAATATTGTGGACTGCAGTAAAATATGTTGAAAACTTTGGTGTATAACTTTTACCAAATAAAGCTTCACTGAAAATAAGAAGAAAATTGCTGTGACAAAGGACACTTTTAGCAAATGAGCCTAGTGAATCGAAATATGACAATCAAAAACAAAATAAACGTCTTACAATCATGCGTGTAATCAAGTCTAAACTACGGGTGCGCATGCTGAACAATAATGTAAGTAACGATATGAATAAAGGACTAGAGGCTGGTGAGACATGATTTACCAGAAGAATGTTGAGGATGTCATGGACTGAAAAGCAAATTAGTAACGAACTTATAGACTTGACAAGCATAGCACGAACGTTGATAACAACAGTTAGAAGACGACAGATGCAATTTGGAGGTTGCAGCCATAAACATAACCTTTACACTTGAAATATATATTCACCACAATTTTATTTGCAATTGTTGTGAGTTTTTTCCTGAGTGCATGGATTTTTGCATAAGTTTTAATTTTACTTTAAACCGAAAACATTAAACACATCTCAGCAGATGTCCTCTTCTGGCTTACTTCTTATTCACACGACTGTCATTGTTATTGTTTAAAGTTTTAATTTGGAGACTGAACGATTATATTTTACAGTGGCTCCTTAGCTTTTGTTTTCTATAGAAATTAGAGGTTAGTTTGAAAGTAGACTTCGTTATGATTAACTTTCCATCCCAGTTGCTTCACAACGTTCAGAATTAAACTGTTAGCGTATCTATCGCCGGTGGGATTTTGCACAAGTGGTGATACATCAGCTGTATCAGTGATACCAAAATTCTCAAGGTCAAGAAATAGTTCTCCAAACGTTGGACGGTCGCTTGGTTGCTTGTTCCAGCACTTTAGCATGAGATTATATAAACGGTCAGGGCACTGGGACATTAGCTGTTTAGGCATTCTGTAGCCGTCAAGCAATCGAAGCAAAATATCTTCCCCAGAAAATTTTAGAAACAAATATTGTGCATAAAGTAAATATATATGAAAAAAAAAAATAATATTATGCTAACCATGTTTACATCTTTAAGTAATAATAGTTTGTTTTACACCAGTTGGGTGCCAAATGGCGTCAATTAAAGTCTCCAGAATTGCGGATTTTAGGCCAACTGTCAAAGTTCTTTCGGGCTGTGCTCTGTGAGGGATCGAACCCTTTGCATAAAAGTTTGTGCTGGTCTCCCTTGGTTTTGTTTGCTTTTATTTTAAAAGTAGTTTTGAAAATCAGTTTTGATAATAGTAGAGTTTCATTGTAAACTGAGTTTATTGGATGTCGTATTCTAAATCCCAACTAGAGAAGTTGACTTTTGTTGATTTGTTGAAGCATGGGAATTTTTATAAGTTTCTGATCATACATGGTACATTTGTTATTACATACACGCCATTCAGCACTTAACCCTATTCGGACCAACGGGTGGACGGGTTCCGTCCATACCTAAAACTTTCATCGATTACATAAAAGTTACTGGCTCAAATTAGCTGAAGTTTTATGACTTTTCCTAAAAATTATTCATCTTTGTTTTAGTAATAAGATGACATTTTTATGTGGTATAGTGTTTTAGTTATCAGCAGTTTTTGACACCCTACTCCTAAAATTGCCAGGTCATCTGAAAAATTTTATCATCTTGTACAAGCAAGTTAGCAAACATTTGTATTGTTTTCTGCCTTCCAAGATTTACTGCGTGACCTACATGACTACTGACCATTTCGGATTACATGCATGACTGGACCGTGTGCCTTTAACGAAGTTATTAGCGTTTTCAGGAGATTATGACGGAGACATCAAAAAAATGAAAAAAAATGACTACTTTTAGCAAAAAAGCAATAGCAAAAAACTGGTAAAGCATGTGCGTCCACTTAAAATTTTAACCAGTTTGTCAATGATTTTGCTTTAACTTTGCGAAAAAAGCAACCTCGTAACGTTTTTATATCAAAAGTTATTAGCAAATAAAAGTGTGGATGGAATAAGTCCACACGTCAGGCCATTACTTCACAAAAATAGCTTAGTCCGAATAGAGTTAAAGCAACAAAAAAAAAAATTAGGTAGGGTTTGGACTGAAGTAATAGCGTATCTACAAAAAAAAAAATTGAAGAGCACCAAAATTGCAATAACATAAAAATTTCAAGCGAAATGAATCATGTAAATATGTTATCCAATCTAATATAATCAGACCATGTAATCACGAATTGGACGCTGATAGATCTCACCATGCTGTGGAAGTCTAATTTTCAGTGACGATGACACCAAGCAGTAGTTATCAGACTTGTGCCTTGATATTTAGCGATAATAAAACGAAAGCAGAAGATTTTATTTTATGAAGCTGTCAAGGGGTCTGGGAAGCTTGCTCCATTGAAGACTTTGGAAATTTTTACCTTGTTTTTGTCGCTTTTGCGTATTTTGTTCATTAATATTCTGTATTTTCACCTAACTAAGAGTCACACTTTGTATTTGGCTAATTTCATCCAATTAAAAAATCGTTGGGTAATATTGTTATGTTTGAATCTTTATCCTCAAACTGAAACACCTCTGAAAAGTTTTCCTCCCAGTTTCGGATGGGCTACTCACGGAGGCTTCCAACCACTGGCGCAGGTCCAGTTACCAAGATTGGCAAAGTGAAGTTTTTGATTGTTGAAGCGTTGTTGTATGTGAATTATTCTATCCACTAGGTAGGCTACCGTTAACAGGAGAGCAGCCCTTGAAATGCGTTTTTCAAGCACACAATGGGAGAGCTGAACCAATGCTGCTTAATCATGCGATATTGATTATCCGTCTGAGATGTTTTTCTTTAGGGGATTCAAGCGAATAAGTGCTTCCCTCCAATGTATCTAGCATTGCTGATATGTTAATTTTAGTCAATTTAAGCTTCTTTTAATTTTAACAGCAGCTATATGTACCAATCACTGTTTTAATCGCATCAACTGGAATTTTTATCTGAACCTATTGGTAACAAATATACTAGTTATAGTTTACCTGGATATGGCTCCATTCCTTTTGTAATCACTTCCACGAGAAGAATCCCAAATGACCAAACATCCGATTTTGCTGTGAATTTGTGGTGGGTTATAGCTTCAGGGGCTGTCCATTTTCTTGCAAATTTTACTCCTAGGCTACTTGCTACATATACGTTATTCTAAAATAAGATTTGTCAGTATATTATTGTTATTGTCATTTCTGGTAAAAACACATTATTTTCATACAAATGACACATAATTTTCATAACTTTTATTTTTTTTAACTGATCAACTTATATTTTCTATTAGTTTTTGTATTCATGGATACAATTCAACATTTCCAGACGAATTTTAGCGCTGTTTCGCATCTGAGCTCGATTTCATTTCTAACATATTAGGTTTTCAAAATATTTATACTTGTATTGAATTACATGCTTAGAAGCATTCGTGGATCCAAGAAAATGCTCTTTAGTCTTTTTTTTAGATATCCAAAAAGTTTTCAATTTATGTCATCACAATATCTGTCCTGTACTTTAGCAGTGTTTCGAAAAAAAAAAAAAAATGTTAAAATCCAAGCTTTCACAAATCAAACCTGAGCGATACAAAATGTAAATATCTTCAAGGGATACTAAAGGAAAAACCTGACTTGGCGACTGTATTCGCTTCTCTCAAATCAGATTAGAAGTTGGCCTAGTGAACCCCAAGCTATTAGAACCATCAACACTCTCATCTCTACGTCCATTCTCGCAATCTTCTATAGATCTCAACTTTTCGTCATGTAGGCCGATGACAAGATAAAATTAGCTTTCCGTTTGCCAACACAGATAAGTGCGAAACCAACAACTAGCACGAAAACAGTTTGAAACAAAACACTAATTTTGTAAACAGTAGACTAAATTTGATGTGGACGTTTTTCGTATTTACAAAACATTCAAAATTAGTTCGTATTTTCAATTAAAGTCCCAGGCGCCTTCGTCTCTCTGCTCAAATGTCGTAGGCCTATGCAGTTTTACATGTCCGTGTGATTCGGCAGTGTCGTATGACGGTATGGTAGTTTACATCGGTATGTCCAGTTGTCCACCAGACATTTGACCACGAGAGTAGGCTACGGGAGCATCTGAACTTTAGGGAGTTAAAGAAAGGTGCAATCAAAGACCATATCATGGAGTGTTCTTTTTGCACAGATCAAAAATTTTCTGCTGACTCATTTATAATTTTACGCAAAGGCAAGTCCCAATTTGACACCAAAATTCAGGAAGCACTGTTAACGCTATACGCTACAACCCAAATTTAAACAAATAATTATTTGCTGGAGGCGCGTCCATTCTCCTCAACATTTACTTGATGTATCACGTTCCCTGTGGTGCAAATTTTTTTGTAGTTATTTATGTAGTTGCCTTTTCCTAATGTAAATTTACCTTCAAGATATTAAAATTTAATGCATTTACTAATTATTTTCTGATTCTTGATTTGGGCTTAAAATTAAGCCGAAAACGTTCGACTGTTAAAACTATTTGTAAATATGTAAAATATATTGTTATAATGCTCGGCCCTGTTGTATTGTTGTATCTTATTCATATCTAACCTGTAAGCAAAAGGTATAGCCTACATAGGGAACATACAAAAACTTTATTTTTTGTGGCGAGTTTAGGGGGGCTTGATCCCCTTAGCACCATGCTGGGTGCGCTACTGGAATTTATACTACTAGTATACCATCTGATTCGGCTTGTCATCAAAAACCAAATTATTAAGAATTTTTGTAAATTGGTTACGAGGCAATGTTTTTTGAAAACTAAGCATGGCCTACCATAAGTTTTCTTCTGCAAAAATCTTGCAGAGTGATTCTTCTCATAGGCTATAAACCTCTTGCATATTGAAGTACAATAATACTTTCCACCACTTCTAGACTCAATGAAAAATCATTGTCATATTGCCGTGCCAGCTTTTCCAGCTGTGTATTTTGCAATTGTTAAAGGGGTATTAAAGGAAAAACCTGACTTGGCGACTTTCCATGTTCTTTGTGTTTAATAGGCTACCATAAAACGATTTTCCATAAAATTTTGCCCCATTGCGGTCTGACCACCATTGCGCGCGTGGTTTTGTCTGAGCTGTCAAAACGGGAATTTGCGTGAGCAGCGAAGCGTGCGACTGTACAGTCTACGTCATAAAGGCTGATGGAGCAATATTTCTTACTGCGGGCGATTTAACCACAGTCTCTATAATACTAGTCTGGAAACTCAATGGCGTTGCTAGGCAAGGCTGTGTCTTTGCATTTGAGACAGCGCCTCAAGTGTTGGTAGAGTACTTTTGCAAGTCGTAGCCAAAAGTCTAGGCAGTAGGTAGGCTTAGCCGAGTAATGTCAACTGCAGGTTGTTTTAACTTTTAGTAGGCTAAGTTCTTATTTGCAGATTACCGCTAAATAGGCCTAGGCTATTTTTTCTTATTACCAGATTATCCTTCTAAGTTAAGTCTTAAGATTTTAATATGGAGACTGTGGTCAAATTACATAATCTGCTTGGAAGGTAGGCTATGCAAATACAGGCATATTGCCAACTATCAACGGTGAAACTGCATGATATTGTGGTTGCAGACTGTTTTTAACTAATGTAGAATGTTTAGGATGTTAGTTACAGTTAATATCTAGCATGACTACAAGTAGTTAAAATATGATGTGAGTTTTCAAATTGCTAAGGAATTGATTACTTTATAGTTTGAAGTAGTGGTCTTTAAAGTTCATAAGTTTCAATGTACCAAGTATATACAGCAGCTTAATAATTGAAGGGTTTATAATTACTAAATATTTGTGGAAGCTTTAAGCTGAAGTAGGCTTAAAATTAGTACCGTAATTGGCAGATGCTACTTAGCCAGCATCATTTCCAAAAACATTGATTGATCAATTAATTCAGTTGACACTTACATAAGTGCATAAAGTTGTTTTATTTAGTGATAGGCCTACAACAAAAAGTTGATATGTTTCAATCTGTGGCACTCAAAATAGTCACTCCCAAAAATAGTTTGTAAACAAAGAGCATTAGCAAGACAATTTTAAGTACGGTACTGGTAAGTATGCAGGTTCAGTAATTTAAAGCGACAAAGGTTAAAAGTTCTGAGATTTAACTTGTATTATATATATTATATAGCATATACCGGTATAGCAGCGTTTCTCAACCTGGGGGTCGCGACGGTCATTTGAATGTGAATTTCTCTTTCAATTGGCTTGATGATTTCTTTGTTGTAGTTAGCATAGATGATTTATCTGATGTTGAACTGTTGATGCTAATGTTACGTGCTTTGTTAGTGGACACATTGGACGTAGTGTATCTCACCGAAGAAAGTGCTCGGCTTGCAAAGAATTGCTTGTGCAAGATTATAAATGTACATAAAATCCAAGACTGTGTACCAGAGGAATATGCCCAGTTGTTTGAGTTAGCTGATCGTGGAGGTTTGTCAGCTCCTACAGATGGTTGACTGCACTACATGATTTTCTATATGTTTGTACCCTACCCCAATCAAGGAACTTCAAACATCCTCCGAAACCAGGCAACAATGAGCGACGTGGCAGCCGTGATACCCCCCTTTCAAGGGTTAATATGCTTGCCCATGGCAGCAGGGGACCTGGAGCCACCGGAAACACATAGGCCTAACAATGTTGGCGTTGCAGCGGTATTCATTATCTTTGTTTAATTTTCCAAAAAAATGAATATATACAGTCTTATATTATTGGCGATTCCATGTAGTCTTATGATTTTAAATGTTATAGTGAAATGTTTATAATACTAAAGTTACGTTTTATTAGTGTTTGCATATTTTTCCTCACCATATACTCAATTGGAAGTGGCTACTTTTCCACACTTAACGCCGTGGTTACAAGCAGGTGTTGCCAGAGTTAGGATTAAAGTTAAGAAGGGTCAAGGTAAGGGTTAGAGTTAGGAATAAGATTAGCGTTTTCATCTTTGCCCAAGACTAAAAAAAATTACAAAATTCAGGCTTTTGTTTTCAACAGCTTTAAACTTTTCTCAAATTAGACCAGAATTCCTTATCTGGCAACACTATTCAGGTAATTATTACACTATATAGTGTAAATGTCGCCACAGCTTTTGTAGTGGCAAAAAATATGACTCCTCATACGTATACAGCACTTAAGTTTAGTTTTTTTTTATTTCTGACCATCACAGCAAAAACAATACACGTCAACATAGTAAGGTTCTAGAAAAGTTCTTTAAAAGCGCCTTCGTAGAGGGTTTCTGTATGGATTGCTGTATACCTTGCACAGTCCAAGTCCGGCAATAAGCTTTCTTCACAATAGTCATGATATGCATTAGGCAGATTAAGGTTGTTAATTTCATTGCGCGCAATATGTCGGTGTAATACCCCACTTTTCGAAGGGAATATCCCGTCATATGCGAATTTCCACCTTCCAAATCTTCATTCAACTGTAAAATACAAATAAATTCAGTAATGCATCATCTTCATGAAGTGCCATTAATCTCTCCGAACTTGGGTGACCATTTGATGCCATAGTTCTTTAGCATACCAGTAATGTAATGCATATGTTTTGTGTAAAATAAGTCACGTTCAATTGCTATATATAGTAGGCAAAATTGGCACCCAAAGAAGAACGTTCATTACCGGTACCTCAAAATGTAAATATAGCTACGGAATTATTGAATTAATGCACTTCTAAAGTAGGTAGCACTGTCATCATAATGGTGTATATTGCATATTATGCTTTTGAAAGCTAACTTTTTCAACCTGCAATTACGTATTTCATTGGCTATATTTCCAAATTTGATATTGATAATATTATTATTACTATTTATTTGCATCAGACCAATCAGTCCATATTAATTACCATACATGCAAAAAGACAAAAACAAAAAATACAAGAATAATCACAATAACCCGGTTAACAGATAATGCTGTTGCAGAGAATTGTTAACCAGTAAGCTGCAAAAATATAAGTGTAGTTTAACATACCTTATCAAAAAATATTGTACGATAAGTTCTTCTTCACTCAAGTCTTGAAGAGCCTCCAAACACTGTGACAACATTTTAATGACTTTTTAAAACTATTTAATAAAAAACCTTTCTGTACACTTATTGCTGTTTGTAATAAACATATACTGTATTTATGAACATTCTCTATTTGTATTAAGCATATAAATTGTTTTGTATATCATGAGTGGCCCACGAGTAACATGCTAAATGTGACATACCTGAAATATAGAAGTACTGTATTTCATTTTGTATGAAGCTAGCTGTTTGCATTCAAAAGTAAGTACCGTACCGGTAACCAATATTTTAGCCCACCGATGTTTAATTCAAACATAGTTATTTTGCTTACTGTATGTAAGTGCTTACGAGAATTACCACCAGCATATTTTTAGTGGAATTGGCTCAAAATCAACCATAGTTACGGTAGTGAATAAGAACCCCATAATATATACCGTAGGCTACAAATGTGTCATGTCAAATGCACTTCTTCATTTTGGTGCAAAATATCTTAAGAGGAACAAGAAAGGAGATAACATATGCAACTTTATATTTTTATCAGTAGGCTAGTAAACAAACAAGTTTTTTGCCAGTATATCTGCAGTCTGTAGTGTAAACTGACAAACAATAAATATTCAATGGCAAGTTAGAATAAACTTATTGGGCCTAACCTAGAAAACTAGCCACAAGAATGGGAAATTTTTTGACTGTAATTCACATATTCTTAATGAACAGCAAAATTGTTGATTGTGACAAGTTTAGATTTGACCAGTGCATCATAATTTGCACATGTCTAGTAGGCTATAGGCTACCCTTATCTAGATTTACATAATGTAATTAATATCTTTTAAAAATTCTTCAGTATAAATAACCTGTACAGTGTACATATATATTTATAGAGTTTGAATAGACAAAAGTAGCCTACTGTTTAATCTTCAGCCTTAGGTCAATTTCCATTGGCAACAAGTGCCTTCCTTTAAACTAACCAGTGCCTAATATTCCTGGCAGAAAAGTTTATCAACTAACCAGCCTTTCAACAACCTATGTTTTGGTCTTATGCTGAAGAAGCCAAAATTCAATTGCTTAATAATTTGAACTCACATCATCTTTTAACTACTTGTAGTCATGCTAACCTAAGCCTCAGAAAAGTTAACCAAACGAATTTTTCTAGATAAACACTGGAACTAACATCCTAAACATTCTACATTAGTTAAAAACAAGTCTGCAACCACAATCTCTTTCACAATTTCACCATTGATAGTAGACAATATGCCTGTATTTGCATACCTTTGGTGCTTTGCTTTCATAATATACTCTACCACCACTAGGAGCGCTGTTTCACGAGCGACGACAACTGCCTTTTTCGTTAGCCTTCCAGACTAGTAATATAGAGACTGTGATTTAACTGTATGGTATTCTCTCATTAACCTGAGGTTCTATGATTACAAGCGGTGGCTTTTATACTTGGAGAATGAAATAATGTTTTGTCTAGTTCAAATATTGCATTCAAAGAAATGGCATACACATGATTTTACACAACCAACCAAATCTACATAGGCTGCTGTGTAAATTCACGCTCGTCTGATCACATAGGCTACATTTCTTGGACCAACAAAATGAGCGATTTTATGTAGATTAACAGGACAGTGAATTGCTTTTCATAGTTTAGTGCATTTTTCACTAGGTGCAGACTTACATATTACTAAGGCCATTTTAATTTAACCTAAAAAAAATCTTTTTTACTTTATTTTTACTGAACGGAATTGATAACTTGGAAACAAATAAGGCAATAGCAAGTCAAGTCAATTTATTTTGTTTCAACAGCGCCATACATTAACAAACAAGCAGAGTAAATGTAATCATGCATGTCCAATTGTCCATCTAGCATGTCTTTCATCCGTGCTGTATCTATCTCACAGTAGCACAAAGCTTGATGTTGCTCATCCATTGCCACACAGTGACAACATGAACACCTGTTGATATAAAATTGGTAATAATTAGGGTGATTACTTTTTCACTTTTTGTCGTGGTGTCGTAGAGGTTGCACTGTCAGTGAATTTTTTTCATTTTACACCTTGTAGCCTACTTTGGCGCAGAGGGATGGTGTAACGGATAAGAATTGGACTCACCGAATAGTAGCAGACCCTCTACATGTACAAGTATGCGAAACTACCAGGAATAACCTATCAACGCTTTGTTAGTCCGAGGATAAAGATTCAAAACCAACCAAACCAAACCTTATCCTGGTACGGTCGGTGATTTAATTATTTTATGTTAAGTAAAGCTAAACGAATGCAGTATATGATGTCAAATATCTAAATTTGCTTACCAATCAGTGTTTCCCACTCGATCCTCCTGCTGAGAAACGTCAGTCACATCAGTAAGGTAAAGCTGATTGATCTCTGCCTCTGTGTACTCAGGCTCAAAACGATAGGGTTTAGGTTCTAGCGTACTTTCTTCTTCATCATCACTTACATCTTCAACCACCGTACTATCTTCCTCTTCGTATTGGAAACCAAGATTCAAAAATTCTCCAATATGACACAAAAAATTTATAGTAACCTAAAGCACCTAAAAATTGACAACTGTATAAACCACGCATACAATAATGATGTTATAATTAAAGTAACTTGCGTTCTTCTGGTGACTATAGGCTACCATACTAGGTTGCGGTCTTCTGGTAACCTAGTAGCCTATAGTCACCAGAAGAACGCAAGTTACTTTAATTATCAAATGCCTGGTGAACCGTTTCACTCTGTTTTTAATGATGTTATAGGCCTAAAGTGAATTGAATTCATTCAATTTTATTTTTTGCTGCTGGCGCAAACATGTACAGAATGACAAGTAAACATACGAATTTGACACCAAGCAATTTTGTGAAGTTGGTTTTTGTCGCCGAAAAGTGCTTCAAACTGTGGTTTAGATTTTTGATTAAAAAATGTTTCTAATTTATCACGAAGATCAAAAACACGTTTCCAAACTTTGCCTCTGGATAACCATCTCACACTAGTGTGAAATAACAAAACGTTATGTACTGGATATATCCAATTCACTGCAAACTTTTGAAAATAGGGGCTGTTTAAAACACTAGCTTTTACAAAATTCACGACACTTAGCCTACAACGCTTTTCATTGTATATATCTTGGAATTCTTGTGGCAAAGTTTCTAAACTAATGAAATTCTAAACTTTTCAGAAGGCCTCAGGTGACCCCAGGCAAATTATCAGGTGAGTGACCCCAGTTGGGGTCGCGACCCACATGTTGGGAACAGCTGCACTAGGTTAATGGCCTTGTTGTAAATTAGGCCCTGGGGTACCGTACAGGTTATCAAAACCTAATTCTGTAATTCTAAATAAATACAATAAACCATAAAATCAACATTACTTCATTAACTTGGCGTCTTCTATAAGCTGGTCGCCAGGAAGAAGTCAAATGTGATCTTTCAACTGTTGCACTAGTTTCTGGTGAAGAAAAGATTTAAGATGGACATGCACCGGGTTTCAAGTCAAGTCTTTTGGCATATCCTATTTGGAATTGAAGAAAATTTTTGAAGTCTGCTTCTTGAAAATGCAGACTACAAATTCTGTGGTGTGGTTTTGGTCCACTCCAATGACAAGTTGTGGTGTTGACAAATTTATTCCATTTCTTTTTTTTGTGTACTGTCTTTGGGAAACCCAAACATACTAACTTTATGCAATGCTGTCGTGTCACAGCCAAGCACAACACAAAAGTCAGGCATAGTATTTGCTATGATGCAATATTGTTTCTACAATAGTCAAACTATGATGCAATATTGATTTTATGGACATTTAATTTTTAGCAATGCTACTAGATTTATACACTACCGTACCTCACCTTTCTAGTAACATTGCTACTATTACTCAAAGAAATATCCTAGAAACTTAAAAAACGTGTAAAACTATCCTGCAAAACTCCTTTGAACGCAACACATCCGAACTTTGCAACCCAGCGCGCGAAAATACTTTTGATATTGCTGGTCCTGCTGGAGCTCAGGGTTGCCAGACTGAAATTTGAAAAAAAGGCCAAACTCAACAAGAAAAAAGGCCAAATTGAGGCCAAATAGGTAGAAAAAAGGCCAAAAATAAGCCAAACTTAAACAAGATAAAATAAGCATTTTAATCAGGGTTGTCAGACTGTGAAAAGGTCTTAATGCCAAAATAATACAAGAAAAATCCATGGAAAATTTTCTTAGGAGGTGTAGGCCTAGCGCCTGCGGTCTTGCTTCATGTTTGCTTTAGACAGTCTAATTGCCGTTGTGAAATTTGTGCTTGGTAGGAATTTGAAACGCTGGCTGAAAATTAGGGCGTTTCCTCGGAATTTTCACCACTTATTAGGGTTTGATTTTACATATGTAGTTTTACGTTGTTGTAGGTGTTACGCATTTGACACATGCTGCCAGGCCCGTAGCCAGCCGGGGGCCAGGGGGACCTCGCCCCCCTGAAAAAAAATTTGCCCCCTGGCAAAATCCCAACATTCTCGAGCAACAGCCACAATTATAATGATTTTGCCCATTTAAAATTTTTCGGCCCTCCCTAAAAACAGTTGAACCCCCTTGCTCTGCGGTCTGGCGACGGCCCTGCATGCTGCATTGCTTGAAGCAATAAGCCCATGGCGTACTTAACAGAGGCCAAACCAACGTGCGTGCTGGAGTCTAAACTGGAGGCGAACATTTTCATTGCCATATTGCATTGCAAACACAGTATATTTAAACCTAAAACGATTATAATGACAATTTTGCTTTCAAATTTCAAAATGTAAAATACATTTTCATCCATGGCATTTCATATGCTTGACATAGTCTATTCCAATGAATAGTTGTTCCCGTGTGTGTTACAATAATAAAAACAATTACAATAGATGTGTAAGGTTTTAACTTTGAAGTTATTATTTTGTATAGAGCTGATTCACAAAAATACAATGTACCTACATGGTCAAAACTACTACATGAAAGGACTGTGGCCAGTAGCGCAACCAGAATTCTAGTAAAGTGGGGGGGGGCTAAACCAAGCCCCCCTGGTTGCGCAACTAATGTGGTGCTACTTTAGCTCAGATAATGAACGAAAAAATTATCTGTTACGACAACTTTAAATAATATCAGTGCAAGGACTTCTCAGGAATGAAAATGGACATTTAAAGAAGTTCTATAACAGTCCTTACAGAAGTCTCAACAACAAAGAAAAACAAACAAAAACAAGTTTTTAATGCATAAGTTTTAAAATCTTTTGTTTTACTTCCTTTTCTGATACAGGTGAAAATAGACAACAATAATTTTTAAACATAATATTGGCCAATGTAGCTGCATACTTTTTGTTCACAGATAACTGGTATTGATCTGATATAAAGTGAAAAACACGACATAACGAGGTTCTGCAACAGTGGTTAACAACTTCATGAAACATGATATAACCATAAAGTACCCATTGGCAAACTGTGTCACCTGGTATATGCATATATATGGTATATTTCTCTTCAGGATTTCGAGGTAAACGAAAAGTTGTTTCTTTGTTTGCTTCATCATAATTTCCATGGCAATTAGTCACACATATATATGGTATATTTCTCTTCAGGATTTCGAGGTAAACGAAAAGTTGTTTCTTTGTTTGCCTCATCATAATTTCCATGGCAATTAGTCACACAACATTTTCTACCCATCTTAATTAAATATCAAATAACCTCTTAACATACTGTGAAATATACATGAAGATGTAATGAAAACTATGCCTGCACTAACTATCGGAATGGCCCGTTTCAGTGAGTCCGATTCGGTGAGTCCGATTCGGTGAGTCCGATTCGGTTAGTCCGATTCGGTGAGTCCGATCCCTTAACGGGGGATTTTTTCAATTTTTTTTTTAAATTATCGGGTACCGTAGCCTAATTATCATTGCCGTTTTAGGGTTAGGGTTTAGGGCTTAAGGTTAGGGGTTAGAAGTTAGGAACTCACCGAATCAGACTAACCGAATCGGACTCACCGAATCAGACTCACCGAATAGTAGCAGACCCCTAACTATAGGCTACACTTTGCAATGGCACAAGTTTGACAAAATTAAGGTCACAAATGATGCTTTGAGACCGCATGAACTGACCAAATTCAACTTATCAAACTTTAAGCAGCACAATTTAAATGCATAGTTTTTATAAGAACAATCTAAACATGTTAACGTTTTGCTTTTTTTTAAAAAACTTTGCTGGTCTCAAAATTGGAGACTAAATTTTTATTAATGCACACAAACTTAAAAGCGTTTGTTAGACTATTCCTTCTTATACCACATTAGACCATTCCTATTTATACTACATGCACAGTATAGAACAATCGGGTATTTTAGACGGCAACAAAATTTTAAAACCAGGTTCGAAAATAAGAGTGTCTCTTAATTCCTGGGTGCCTTCATGCCACATTTTTGCTGTACTGTTCTACAGTGTAGCAAAGTATTAGCCTGCACAAGTCTAGCCAGACTAAGCAATTATTTTTTTAAAGTAGAATTTCAAAATGCTGCATAGGATTTCTAGATTTGTCTGAGCCATGGCGACCTTGAAATACTGACCATGCAAGCAATTTTAGGCTCAAGAGCTGAAGGCTGACCCTGCAATCATGCGTTTAATATACTACAACTCTACTAAAAATAAAAACAGCTACACCAATTTGGAAAAAAAACAAAGCTAGCCTCAACAATTCCCATCATTCTCAAAGGTACCGTACAGTAAGTTACTTTTCACACAATTTCATAACACTTCTGGGTGTGCCCTCAAGTAGCCTAACATTATTTTACCAAAACCGACGCGGCTACCGGCATTCGCTAGCTAGCCTTCAGCCTCGGTACTCAATATTTGTTTGCATGGCCAGTATTTCAATAAATCAACATTTCATTTATCCAAATATCCTACCCTAAATAACATTTCAACAGCAAGCACCTTAAAAACCACCGCAAAACCTAATTCAATTATTGAACACAATATCAGTGTTGCCAGAAGTTTAAAACAATTAACTTTTTAAAGGAAATGCCATGAAAAGGAGTGCAATTTTCAAAACAAAGCTGAGTAAAATTAAAAAAATTGTTCAATATATAAATTATAAAAACCGCAGATAAAGCTGCTAAATGAAACGTTTAGTAAAGTTTCATCACATAGGAATTATATTAAAATTGAAAGAAAAAAAAAGTATTTTAAAAACTAAGACTTTTCTGCGCTTTTGAAAAGTAAAGATAGTTCTTGTAGATTTTTCCTGTTCAAAGAAGGGTATGTTAAAACAATTCTGCAAATTCAATAACAGAACAACGGGACAGTACCGATTAAAGCACACAGATATCTGTTGGGGTTTTCACACCTGGCAACTCTGCATCGTTTTAGTATGCTTGCGCAAATGGCGAATGAATATACAATTAAAAATTGATTTTCTAGCAAACTTTTTCATATAAGACAAATATTTAAGGTGAAAAACGTTCACTTCAACTTTTTATACATATCTTTTCAATATGGTATGTCAAAGTCATGAAAACATGTTCGCCTCCAGTTTTGACTCCAGCACGCACGATGACATGGCCTCTGTTGAGTACGTCATGAATAAGCCCCTTTAAATCATTCGTTCAGCGTTAAATAAACACAGTCAGTTTGTGAGTTTCCAGTATGGTTTCTGTCGGCTAGTTGTGTGGTGCCTTATTTTCTCAGTCAGTTTGTCACGGATGCCTTTTTCGAAAGTCACGGTGTTAGTTTAATTATGGTTGTAGTGTAGTTTTTCATGTTCTGAATTAGTTTAGCTCGTTCTATTTGAATTCAAGGCATTATTTGGCTACAACGTTCCGACGTGGAAGTTCATTCATTTCTTTGTAATAAACTCTTACTCGCAAAAAAAGCAAGGTATTGTTCTCAAGATTATCCCCACTACACGCTAGTACCCGGGATGTTGCTGTAGCAGCTACAGCTAGGTATGGGAGGATGTTTAGACCACTCGACGTCCGCTACAAAGGCAATACCTTAGCAAGGTATGAAAGGAATGGTCCAACAGGAAAGAGTCTTACTGTAGTGTCGAACAGACCTGAACACTTTTCATAAGAAGGTCAAATATGAAGGCAATCAATATTAAAATGTTGTCAGTAAATAAAGCTAAATTCATATCGTCATAATTGAATAATTTATGTTCATGTCGTCTAAATTCCTCAATCGTCGTAGGCTACTGCGTGATGTGCAGTCTGACCATGGGAAGAGCTCAACACTTTGCTCTCCTGGGCCGCATCGAAACGGGCTTTTGCTTAAGGATGGGTTTCTTTTATGCCTGGTTTTCTTTCTCCATCCTATTTTTATTATGATGACTGCTCATCCACATTAATATTGAAACTGGAAAATGCAAACCACAACACTTTTCATTAGGCTATCATTTATTGCTACATGTGTGCTTCTGTTTGTTTTTTTGGTTTTTTGGCCGTGCTAACTACAGACATACAGGCTAGGCTATACTACATTATTTACTATTCAGGCACGTTTTAAACCTTCCAAGGTTTTGCCACCATTTCCCGTTCATTAACGTCCTGGTAGGCCTATATCGACTATTGTAGTTACTATACTTAGTTAGTATCTTTTTCGTCCCGGACGCGTTAATGACTAAAAATAAATGAATGAATGATGTATGTATCATTTAAGTGAACATTACTACAGTAATTATTAAAAAAAGATTCTTTTGTAACAAGTCTATGATCAATAATATATTTGCTCATCACAAATTTATTTATAACATCACAATAATGGTAATTTGAAACGCACTCAATTGCACAACCACGAATCACTTGTATTGCTCAACAACTGAATTTCTGAAAGCATGCTCTGCTGGCAAGCCAGCGGTTATGTTGGACTACCGATCGATCGAAAATGCAGCTGACTTTAGTGACCTTTTGGTCTTTCGCTGCCATCCTTGTTGTGCGAATTATTTGTGTTTATTGTGTTTTTGTATATTTTTGTTTTTTTCTTTTTTGCCAACAAAACAAAAATAAATTGAACTGAAAAGTGAACACGATAGTCGTTACATTTCTGTGTAGGCCACCTACTTTTGAGCGTTAACATTATAATTCCAAAATAATGTCTATAACATTCATATTTATCGATATCTTATGACTTATAGCGGATTTTAATAAATTATAGCAAAAATAATTCTGAAAGTAGCAAGTATATGTATATAATAAGAGGACTGTAGCAGATAAGTTTTAATCCGCTACAGTGGTGACATCTGGCACCACTGGCTGGCTTAGAGGGGAGCGCAGTCTGACTCGGCGTCACATTACAAGTATTTAACAAGTATAGAACATGTATTGAACAATGGTGAATACGGTTTTCATCTGGTAAAGTTACGATATATGAGAAATATTGATTATTATGCATTTTAAAGATTAAATTAAAAAAAGGCCAAATTTAAGGCCAAATCTAGAAAAAGGCCAAACGTATAATTTCTAAGGCCAAACGGCTTTAAAAAAAGCCAAATTCGAGAAATTTAATTGCCTTAACCCTGCTGGAGACCAAATTGCCTTAACCCTGCTGGAGCTCTTGGACTTTATGACGTATACTTTAGCAGTGTTTCCACTTTTTGGTCATTTTGAAAAAAATAAAAAATAAATGAAACATTGGACTTTGGGCCTTGCCAGCGCCATTGAAAACCATTTTTTTTCGATAATTTTTTTAAAAATGTATTCTTGAGTGTTCAGTTTACGCATTTTAATGCTTAATTCCAGTTTGAAAATTTCATTGAATATGCCTTTAAGATATAGTTTCATGAATCATATGCTTTCACGCACCATACGGCGTTAGGATGCTGTTAGATACAACACGAGACACTCTTAAAGTCGCAGTAAAAACATTACGAGCATACATTTTTTTCACTCTGACTTGGAGAGACTTTTTCCAGATGGCACTTTTTCTTTCACTTATTAAATCTCCAGCTAGTTTTTTCAATTGAGTTGAAGTGAAATCACTTTCATTATCTGAACCATCATCAAAGCTATGATTGTCACACTGCTTGTCATTTCATTAGCTTTAGTATTCTATTTTCTTCATCAGATGGTTCCATCGTTAGTGTCTTAGACAGAAATACAAGGGACTAATTCATTCACCGTACGCCTTACAGCCACTACTTTTATAAGAAAAGCAAACCTTCGGTATATAAAAATTGAAATGTTTTAAAAAAAATGTAATGTTACCTTGCAATAAATACAAATGGTACATATACGCAGAACTTGTAGATCTTCTATACTACACTAATGGTAGGTAAAGGTGAGTCCATACTTGCTCCAAGCATCCTGAGATGAGAAGGTTCTCATTACACCAAGCCTTCGGCACTAACGAGAGAAGGGTGGCCAGTTCCTTTCTCTCGGCCGCCTTTCCTTCAGCAACTACGCCCACCCAATTTATTACACCCTGGGTAGAGGTGAGCGGTGTTTGTCAACAACCAGCTAAAGCCAGTAGTCGAACTAAGCTTGGAAAGCGAGCGCCTTATCCGCCGCGCCATCCCACCGCCGTGCACTACTGCTTCTAAATCTTTATTGATTTCTAATTTTCAAAATTTTACCATTATATTCTTAATGTAATTCCACCACGTGTCGCTGCACCTGCCATGAAAAATGTCATTTGATTAACATAACGATTTGCTCTGGTGAAAAGGCACAAACATAATAAGACTATTGACTGAAACCATTTTTCAACCAAAGGCTATGCTATATGCAAATGCAAGTGGTATCAGAAGTATAATTGCAAACTGCTTTTAAACTTTCTTCACTGACATGATTAGGCCTACATATTTGTAGTTTAGACGAGTTTAGATCATCATTACATCACGAAAACAAGTGCTACCACTATTTCAAGAAAGCATTTGGGGACCTGAATATAATTTGGGTAATCAAACAAACGAAGCTACTAAGTTGTAACACTTTATAAAACTAAACTGAGAATTTTAAACTTCACAAGATCCTTGCTGGGCAGCTGAAATGATAGGCCCAATAAGACAACTTGGTGAACACAAAGGTGGTCTACGAGGTCAAAACCGCTAACAAAAAATTAAAAAATTATTTAATTATTTTTTATGATAAAGCATCTAGAATAAGTTTTAGAGAATTTAAAGAGTATGATGGCTCCGGTAAAAACTTTACAACAATTACCAAAAGAACTACCATGACCGGTGTTTTAATTTAGGACCCCATAAAAATTTTAGTTTCAAGACTCTAAAAAATTACTTTTGTTTTCTTTTTAAAAGTTTTATTTTACAATCATTAAACCAAGAAACTTGTTTTTATTTTGTTTCTTTTGTTTCAAGTTTCCTACTTTTATAGGACCTTTGAAATCTTTTGATTCTACAACTTGGGGTAGGGTAAAAGGGTAGACCCTCGACCTCAAAAGCTAATAAAGAGAGGAACAAGACTCTGGGATCTTCTTTTCGTAGTTATATATTCACGAAGTCCTCTCACAGCAGCTTCGCGTTTATTTAAGCGCAATCTCTTTGTCACTTCAATGATTTCGTTTTCTCCGTGTGTCATTACTGTGTCCTCTGGCCAAATAGTTGAATCAAGTATTTTTCAGCTGTTAATAAATGACAAGTCTGCTGAATTCAACAAGCGATCTTGGATGGAATTTCCTAAGTGATTATACACTAGGGTGGCTCGTTTTTGAACTTTTTTTTTTAAATTCTCTCGGGGTAGTGGGGAAATGGTGCCAATGAGTGAGAAAACAATCATGACAAAATTTGAGATTTGTAAAAAATTGTCTTCAGCCTCCTCATGGGGCCCAAAAATCGAAAAATGGGGTCAAAAACGCAATTTTTTTTTTAAATATTTTTAGTTTGGGTAGATACAATATTGTTTAGATATATCTAAATAACCTATAAAAAAAAATTGGAGTCATTTGAATGATTCCTTCAGCTTCCTCACAGCTTCTAAAAATTTTTATTTTGCTGAAAATTTCGCATTTTTGTTTGTGGTTACATAACTACAAACTTTGTCAGTGACGTAAATTCAAATAAAAGACGTCACTTTTTCCTACCAAATTAACCCAATTTCATTAAAAAATGACGCAACAGCTCAGGGCAGGCCTATAAAGAGAAATACAATGACGTTTTATAGCTGGCAAAATGTCTAACGCAATTATGTATCATGTACCCACCCACAAAAATGCGAAATTTTCAGCAAAAGGGAAATTTTCAGAAGCTGTGAGGAAGCTGAAGGAATAGTTCAAATGACTCCAATTTTTTTTCTTAGGCTAATTAGACATATCTAAACAATATTGTATCTACCCAAACTAAAAATATTTAAAAAAAAAATTGCGTTTTTGACCCCATTTTTCGATTTTTGGGCCCCATGAGGAGGCTGAAGACAATTTTTTACAAATCTCAAATTTTGTCATGATTGTTTTCTCACTCATTGGCACCATTTCCCCACTACCCCGAGAGAATTTAAAAAAAAAGTTCAAAAACGAGCCACCCTATTATACACCCTTCTCTGTTGGGTGGAAAATACTACCCTTTGGTAGGGTGGAAATGACCATCTTTCCCAATAGGCTATGGGGTGGAAATGAAAAAGTAGAAGTGGAATTTTTAGACCACCCTAGAAGTGGTTAAAACTACACTTTTTGATTTACAGTGTAGAAGATGCTGGGATTGATTAGCGGGCTATTTCTGCAATTGTTTACATGTAATTCTACACCTTTGAACTCTAAGTTTTCTTCAGCATCCTTAGCAATGCCATAATGTCGTCCGGGTTCGTTCCTTCGTTTTTCAAATAATTTGGCAAGATTATTAATTTTGTTAACTGCATCTCAAATAGTAGCCTACATGCTTTGTTTTACAGTTTAAGACTTAGGCTATTTCGGATAATTCTTGCGAGTATTCGTACATCAAAGCCAAGTCCAACAAGAAATCCGTGGATGTTATCTTCGACAAGAGTTCTTGATATTTCGCACGTAGGCTACCCGAGAATCTCTTGTGTCGCTAATAGCCCCCTTTTTGAAAAATTCGACAAGTGCTGGGAAATCATTCCAGATGGCACTAACTGTGCGGAATCTCGAGGCTACCCAACGCGTGTCCAGTAGGCCTACCCTTCCGATTTTCAACAACTGCACTTCAACAGTCGCTGCGCATTCACCAAATTCCCTGCTATTGTTAGGAGAAGCGTGGTAAAGGCTATAGCGTTTGTCCATAAAAGATGGAAATCGATTCAAATTACTGACTGATTTTACAGGATGACGAACCGATAGTTCCAATCTATGGTTGCACTTGCACAATACCACACCACAATGTCTGGAAATTAATCACAAAGCCATTTTGCTACACCATTTTTGCGACCTATCATCACAGCCGCGCCATCACATATAACACCAATCAAACAAGAAGATAAAAATGTTGTAGACATGCCGTATGATTTTAAGCAGCTCTTCAGGGAATCATAGATGCCATTCGTCGTAAGAATAGATAGCTCAATAAGACAAATACATTCACAGGTTCGCTTCCGTCAAGACTGGTAGCCTACGAAGATATATTATCAGAGTGAATACCCGATTTAACGTGGTCGACTCATTAAGAATTATAGATATACTTTTACTGAACAGGGCAAAGCATAATAAGAGTATAAAATATTTGAGCTTCCGGAGCGCCGTTCCGGAGAAGTCATTTTTTTGATCGAGCTTCCGGAGCGGCGCTCCGGACCGCTCCGGCTGAAATCCAGTCCTGCATGTAGGACACGCTATCTGCCCGTCGTGGTGACTGTGCTTAAACGAAATAATGCGAAAAGGTTCCAAGGAACCATGCGAACACACTGAGCTGTAGTTTATAGAACAGCCCAAGTTGCTGTAATTACTTTTTTAAAAGCTTTGTTGTTATGACCTAACCCTAACTACCAATTGCAATAAGGAAGGTGTTTATTCAACAGTCAATCAGTGAAAGAACATGCAATAATAGCCCCGATAGCTCAATTGGTTAGCGCGTCACTTCTGGAACGAAGAAGTTTTAAGATCAAGCGGCGCAAGTTCGACTCTCGGGGTGTGCGCTTGAGCAACGCACGTTAAGGACTGCTCTCCATTCAGAGGCATCTAATGGATGGAATAGTTCACCGGCAACAAGACTTCAACAATCGGAAACTTCACTCTGTCAATCTCGGTGACCGGGCCTGCGTCAGTAATTCAAAGCTTCTACAAGTATGCGAAACTGCCAGGATTAAGCTCTGCAAGAAGCTTTTCCAGTCCGAGGATAAAAATTCAATCAATCAATGCAGGAGATTAAAGACATCATTGATTTGGCCACATGGAAGGTATGATTAACACAAGATACAGACACAACACACTTTGGTAGGCCTATATTGGCATGTGGTTCACAAGAAATGGCTTGGTTTATGGAGCAAAATAACTAAATTTGACAGACAAAATTACTAAACAATAGGCCTACATATAGTTCAAGCACGAAGCTTCTTCCACAGCCGAAACTTAGAAACACAGGCTACCAAAAACTCCCCAACACCTATAATATTGTTGATATAACATAAAATGTTGATAATCATTTTGGCACTGCATATTGATTAATAAAATCTCATGGCTTCCAACAGTGCTCCACCGGGGCACTGTAGGAGACTTCAGGATGGGGCACTGTTGGAACCACGGGCCTACAAGATAAGATGGCGTCAGTTTTTTTTACCGAGGCCTACGATCTGAAACGTTATTACTGAAACCTAGTCTAGTGACTGACCAAGCATGAAAAACTTGTGAAGCATCCCTGAAGCCACCGTAAAAACTGCAACAAAAAAAGTTATAAAGTTTTGAAAATTTACTTTTTATCCCCTAAAACAAACTTTCATTTCTGCCAACAACAAGCAATGACTTATTTCTGCCTAACTTAGTTTCAGCAGCTTCTACGGACCACGTGACCATGGTAATGTACAGTTGAGTGAATAATTTGTCACGGATTGCGAAAAACGATGGGAGGGGCACTGTAGGCACCCGGGGCACTGTTGGGCACTCTCTCCAACTACAAATAAGTAATCAGGTTAGCGACATAAGTTGAAAAGCAGTTGGCAATGTAACTTCTGATACCACTTGCATTTGCATATAGCATAGCTTACAGTATGGTTGAAAAATAGTTTCAGTCAATAGACTTATTATATGTTTGAGCTTTTTCACCAGAGAAAATTTTAAGTTAATCAAAGAAACTTTCAGGGTAGGTGCAGCTACAAGTAGCGGAATTACAGTAAGAGTGAAGTGGTAAGATTTTGAAAATTAGAAATAGATAAAGATTTAGAAGCAGTAAAACGATATAGAAGATCTACCGGTTCTAATATATATATCATTTCTATTCATTGCAAGGTAACATTAAATTTTGCTTTAAAAACAGTTCAATTTCTATATAGCCTACCAAAGGTTTGCTTTTCTTATGAAAATAGCGGCTGTAAGGCAAACGGTGGATGACGTAGTCCTTTGTTATTCTGTCTAAGACACTGATGATAAACTGATGAAGAAAATGCAATGCTATCTCAACCTGATGAAATGGCAAGCACTGTGAAAACAACAGTTAATATAATCATAGCTTTGATGATAGTTCAGACAATGAAAGTGATGCTATGTCAACTCAATTGAAAGGACAACTAGCTGGAGATTTAACAAGTTAAAGAAAAATTTTCATCCGAAAAAAGTCTCTCCCAAGTCAGAGTGAAAGTATGTTTTTGTGTTTACTGCAACTCTAACAGTGTCTCGTGTTGTATCTAACAGCATCCCAACGCCGTATGGTGCGTGAAAGCATATGAAAGCGAATGCATGAAAGCATATGAAAGCATATGAAAGCATATGTTTATATCTTAACAATTGCAAAATACACAGCTGGAAAAGCTGGCACGGCAATACGACAATCATTTTTCATTGAGTGTATAGATGTGGTGGAAAGTATTATGGGACTTCAATTTATATGAGAAAAATCACTCTGCAAGATTATTGCAGAAAAAAAAAACTGGTATGTTTAGTTTTCACAAAAACATTGCCTTGCCACGTAACCAAATTACAAAACTTCTAAATAATTTGCTTTTCGATGATAAGCCGAATAAGAGGGTATACTAAAAAGTCTAGTAGGCCTACGCTCTTTTGGCATAATTCTAGTTGATTGTTTTGATCAAATGGCTTGCTTATACACCACAAAGTCATCTTTTTGCATGTAGCCTCTTGTTGTACAGTATATGTTGAATTGTTGGATATTGTTATCGGAGAAACGTCCTGTATATTGCTGCAACCAACCCTCACATATTGATTTTGAATTCAACAGGGACTGCAATAGAACGACGCAAATTTATTTTGCGGTTAATTAAATGCCTATGTGGTCAGGCGCATACGTGTAGGCCTATTTTCTAGCGTGACCTTGGTATCCATGAAAATCAAAATTTCCTCAATGCCAGCTCTTTTAACCCTATCTTAATAAGAGCTGTTTTCGTACGCGGAAAGCACGTCACGGGCTATCTTGGCCCCGTGCTAATTAATCGCTAATAACGGGAGCTATGAATATCACAGAGCCAAAATATTTTACAAGAAAATAGCCATGTGTATTGTGCGTATAGAAATTACATTTTTACCCAACAAATTTATTGAAATAAAGTGTTTGAAATGAAAAGACATCAGAAAGTCGGTTTTAGTTTTACTTTCCCAAAAATAGCTTCAAAATTGAAATTTTTGAATTATAACATAAAGTAATGCTAAACTAAACAAAAAATTACTTTTACTCATAAATATAAGGCAATTTTGGGCGTTTTTACATTTCAAAGTAAATGCACTAACATTTATATTTCACTTGCATTAAATTAGATATATCTAGCATTGTACGAAAATGTCTACTCACCTGCGACGAAATGCTTATTGTGAAGGGCAGGAAAGTAGAAAAATGACCAGTGTAGGTTCAGAACATTCACAAAAATGAAAAACTAAAAGTTAAGAAATTTCGCATTTCTAGCATATTTTCTTCTGAGATATATTTCACTATTAGTGTGGGGCGTCCTCATAAAGCCCCGTATCGCTATAGATAGTCTTAAACAGAGTGATGCAATCGTATTGTAAACTAATTTCACCTTTTTCAATCAGCTTTTTTTTCAATCCGCTTGTTCAATCCGATTCTTTATGTGCCGGAAGCTTGATGGTTTGAAGTTTCTGGCATTGTTTTTCTAATTTCACCCAATAGTTGATTTGCAGATAAAAGCATGAGGATACTTTTGGTCTTTGAAAACTGAAATAGCAAATACTTTGTAGAAAAGGTTCTCCGTCTTCATCAACTTTCCATTTGTCTTCTGCGTAGTTTGTAGACATGACGTTGACAAGGTCGATGTATTTGTCATATGTCGACAATCGATCGTGGTTTGATTCCAATGTTTTAACACATCTCAAACAAAGGAATCCATTTTTAGTTGAATGATGCAAACCAAATTATCTCAAACAAATCGATTCGATGCCATTGTCATTTTAATTAACGTATTGTTTAGATATCGAAAATTGTATTGGTTTGGTTTTCTCCTTTAACTGAACACCATCTGAGTTATTAAACGTAGTTTCAATTTTAGTGCCTAAAAGCTTTCATTGGAGCCACCTACAAAAGGTGTTTTCTTAACTCAAGATTTCAAAAAGAACACAAGTAAATACATAATTGTTTTTTGACAGTTTTTACATTACCAGATATCATGCACATTTTTTAAAGCTAAACTTACGAAATTCGGCGGTAGGTCAGTTTTAGTCTACTTTGCTTCGTTTTCACAAAGTGAATAGACAATGTGCCACTGCCGCACCTTTAACCCTATTTGTAGCGACACGGGGTTTTATGAGGATTCCCCACTCTAGTAGTAAAATATTTCACAGAAGGTAATATGCTAGAAATGTGAAGTTTCTTGACTTTTAGTTTTTTATTCTTTGCGATTTTTCTAAACCTAAACTGGTCATTTTTCCACCTTCCTGCCCTTCACAATAAGCATTTCGTCTCATGTAGCTAGACATTTTGGTGCAATGCTAGTTATAGCCTATATATGTTAATTGTGAAGAAGGGGGCGTTCTTCCCGGCTATCAGCACAAGGCTGAGCACTCACTAGTACAGCGAGCAGCTGCGATTCGCCAACCATAACGGTGTAGCTTCCACGCTAGCCATTCAGACCATCCAATCAACAATATGTTTCTCGGCAGCCGATTTGTAGCAAGAATTGACAGCGATAGACACCGTGTTTCGCCCATGAGGCTGGGCTCGTCAGTATCGCACCACTAATTCTGCCACAAAGGTATTCGACCACCGCTTTACCAGAGTTTAACTCTTATCTTTGTGGAAACAAAGAAAGAGCCAACAAAACCAGCACGCGCCAGGGCAGAGGACATTGTGAAGAAGGGGGCGTTCTTCCCGGCTATCAGCACAAGGCTGAGCACTCGCTAGTACAGCGAGCAGCTGCGATTCGCCAACCATAACGGTGTAGCTTCCACGCTAGCCATTCAGACCATCCAATCAACATGCAGGCCTCTTTGGCACTAAGGAGAGCTGTGGCGGGCCGCACTAATAAAATGTTAGGTAGGTTGACTCTTATGCTAAAAAAGAACGCATTTCGTACCCAGTATCCAGCGTTACATGTTGTTCATATTTATGTTAGAATACCGCAGCAACAAAATTAATCGAACAACGCTACTGCCAGGCCAAGCTCCTTTCACAACATTTTTGACTGTTTTTTAACAATGCCTAATAAACGAGGCCACTTGTTTTGCGCACTTATAGCGAGGCGAGCGGCTTCATCAGAATATTCATCGCCAAGCAAGAGTGGTGTTGTCACTTCGTTTCACAAAAGATATGTTGCAATTAACAATTTTAGTAAACAAGGAAATGTTTGACACATCGCAATACAGGCAACAATAGTGACCTACAAACATATCAGCAAAAATAGGCTCCAATAACAGGAAAAAAGAAGCCAGGCACCATGAAACAAATGCTTGTAGAAATCATCCAAAAATCGTAATTTTACCGTAATTCATGAACAGTATTCCCTTTAAAAAAGCAATGAGTTGGTTTTTCATCCTTTTTGTGAGAGTCTATAAAACTGTCTTTCTTTTGTTATAGACAACTGTCACTTGCGATGCTTATCAGCGTGGCAAGAATTTGTTGATTAACAACATTTTGCAGAACTTGCTTCGGCAGTAGATATACTAAAATTGGAACGATACAGAGAAGATTAGCATGGCCCCTGCGCAAGATGACACGCGAAATCATGAAGCGTTTTATATTTCTTTAAAAAAAAGAAGAAAAAAACATTTTGCAGTACTAAGCTAAATATTTTCATAATACAATCAGAAAAAGTCTTTAAATTTATATATAATATTTTGCCAATTTATTATAAATTGAGTTGGCACACCGATCTATTTTGCTAACAAAAACTTGCATAAAGAGAACACTGGTCGTGAAACACAATAACGGTGAAACGCACACCAGTGTTCAAATAACATTTGCAAACTTAAAATAAGCAACCGTATGCTCGACATTTTCGAAATTCGAAAACAGACGTTTTAATCAACCACTAGGACAGTGTGGCTGGACATCGCATTGGAATAGCTTTAAGCAACCCCCGCCTAAACTATAATTTGATTGGTCGGTCGTTGGAATCGTATGCAAAGCGAAAATATGCTTCCCGGAAAGCATTTTTTGCCTTCGTGCTCTTTAACTCCTCAAGAAAAGTAAATTTGGTTATACTTGTACGCTGATACCTTTCGCGGGCCGCAGCGATACAACGTGGCGGGCCGCCATTTGGTGACCCCTGCTCTATGTTATAATTCAAAAATTTCAATTTTGAAGCTATTTTGGGAAAATTCGAATAAAAACCGACTTTCTGACGTTTTTTCACCACAAAAAACTTATTTCGATAAATTTGTTGGGTAAAAACTAAATTCTATATGCACAATACACATGGCTATTATCTTGTAAAATATTCTGGCTCTGTGATTTTCATAGCTCCCGTTATTAGCGATTAATTAGCACGGGGCTAAGATAGCCCGTGACGTACTTTCCGCGTACGAAAACAGCTCTTATTAAGATAGGGTTAAAACATAATCTTGACTGTCTCTCAAACTTTTATAAATTCTGAGCCATTGAGGCCGGCACGGCCATAGAGGTTGATGAAATGTTGTTGCATGCTGGACAGGTAGTCACTACCTGACCTAGCCCCATGAACAAATCAGTTGTGTCAGATTGACGAAACGTAGGAATAAAAATAGATTATCACCTCATACATTTTGTGCTAGTTCAGCTTAGTTTGTAGCAAAAGAACCGCCCCGATTGCTCAATTGGTTAGAGTGGGACGTCGCGAACGAAAAAGCTTCAAGATCAAGCGGCGCTGTTTCGACTCTGGGGGTGTGCGCTTGAGCAACGCATTCTAAGGACTGATTTCAGCGGCACCTGATGGAATAACTCCCCGGCAACAGCAGTTCAACAATCGAAAAACTTAACCCTGTCAATCTCGGTAACCGGCATTGCGTCAAAAGCCTCTACAAGTATGCAAAACCACCAGGAATTACTTAAGAACGGCAGGCTTTGTGAGTCCGATGATAAAGATTCAAAAACCAACCAAACCATCATGTTATTTAACTAAACGCCTGGTGAACAGGCTCATTTAATTTTTAACAAGACATTGTTTGCCATTTGTTAAAATTTCGTATCTGATCAGTGACACAGATTTTGTGAACATGTTCAACGGAAGTGATAACATCCAAGAGTTTATGGGCTCTCAAAGATGACGCAACCACATATGCTTTCATGGAGACGACTTTGTCTCCATGCAATAGCTGCAAGCTCAACCATTCAAACTGATGCTTTTCCCGTAAACCTGACTGTGTGAGACTGGCTTTTCAACGTTGCTGGTATAGGCTTAATGAAGAACAAGGCAAGAAATAAACTAGCAGCTTGAGTCAGATCGAAGGAATGCTTTAGAAACAATACCGCAACTCGTGGACACACTTATCACCAAGATGCAACGCCAACCATGCCACAAAGGTTATTTTCAAGCAGTATTCAGCAGACAAAAGTAGCCTACATTACAATGCACAGGGTGAACTCATTGCAATGTATCATTTATTTCTAGTTGTATATAACTCGATGGCACAGGTTGTATCCGTGATCATAAAATCCCTTAGCACACAAGCTCCAGAAACAGCTTTGCTTCAAAGTTAAACTTTGATGCACCCACAAATTATTTCATCAAACTTCAAAATAAACCAAACTAAATTAATACTTAGCCGCATACGTTGCACAATGCATATGGAATCACTGAACAAGAAAGACTTGATTGTTGTCTGGGTAAATGCACACTGCATCAAAAACATCAGGTATAGCCTACCTTTTTTAAGCAAGAAAGGAAATTAAAACTTTTTTTTTGACTACAGTAGCTTATAAGATAAAAATAAAATGAAAACGATTTGCAATTTGCAAAATAAAAACCAAATACACTACACTGCAGCAGCTAAACTTTCCATACGTTGATGTTCAGTTTTATTTCTTTGTGCACTTTACTTTTAGTTCAGTCGCATAGCGACAGAACTAAAAGCAAAGTGTTGAGTGGTGTTAAAAGTAAAGTGTAGTGGTGTTAAATGTGGTGTTAAAAGTAAGTGGTGTTAAAAGTAGTGTTAAGTGGTGTTAAAAGTAAAGTGTGTTAAAAGTAAAGTGTTAAAAGTAAAGTGTTTCCATATGTTGATGTTCAGTTTTATTTCTTTGTGCACTTAATTTTAGTTCAGTCGCATAGCCACAGCTGTGTTTAGTCGCTTCCTGATTTGTCGCTTCCGGTGTGATAATGAAATATTAGAAAATATAATAGATGGAGTTTCGCTTTTAGCAGCATGATCGTTGTTTATTTCACAAGTGTAGATACAAACGTATTGTTTTTGTCTGATGCTGTGGGTTCTTTGTTGTGGTAACGGTAGATCACTAGCTTTCAGAACACAGTTCCCTAGTCCTGTGCAATGACGAGCGAATCAGAGAAGCATAAAGTTGAGTCGGGGTCAGGGTTTAATATTGGACTACAGTGGATTCGAAGTTTACAATTTTAAAATTTATTGGAGTCGGATTGGGGTCTGGTTTCATGGAGTAGGAATGGAATCAGTCTCAAACATCACACTCTGCTCAACACTGGAGTGAATCTCAGTGAAAATTAGTGCTTGTTCTAATGAGTAGGCCAGAGTAAGGCATGCAACTCATGCAACTAAGAAACTGGTAGTTCAAGTAGGCTACCGATGGTTCAATTCACAAGGCATAATGTTTGAGCAACACAGTTCAAAGTCGATTTTTTATTCAGCAGCGCCTATGGAATTGAATAACTCACATGCAACAACATTTCATCTAATAGCAGAAGTATAACTTTATCAAACTTAGTGGCCATGTCTGCCTCAGTGGTTCAGAACCTATAAAAGTTTGAGAGACAATCAAGATTATGCTTTAAAGGTGCGGCAACGGAACATTGTCTAATCACTTAATGAAAATGTAAATAAAGTAGACTAAAACAAACCTACCGCCGAATTTCGTAAATTTAGCTTTAAAAAACTTTTCATGCCATCTGGAAATGTGAAAGCTTTCAAGAAAACTGTTTTTTGTTTTTTTTTTGAAATCTTGAGTTAACCCTTTAAGGGACAATGGTAGGCTACATATGTGTACCATACCGTTTTATAAAAACAAAAAAAAAAAAAAAAAAATCTTAAAATCAATTTAAGTCGCCATTTTAAACTACAAAACATGTTTTTTTGGACGAAAGCTTTCTTAGAAATATTATGTCCCTTAAAGGGTTAAGAAAACACCTTTTGTAGGTGGCTCCAATGAAAGTTTTTAGGCACTACAATTGAAACTACGTTTAATAACTCAGATGATGTTCAGTTAAAGGAGAAAACCAAACAGTTCAGTCCGTTCAGTTTGTTTTTATTTTCAGTTTGTTCAGTTAAACCAATAGAATTTTCGATATCTAAACAACATGTCAAGTGAAATGACAATGGCATCAAATCAATTTGTGTGGGATAATTTGGTTTGCACCATTCAACTAAAAAATGGATTCCTTTGTTTGAGATGTGTTAAAACATCGGTGTCGAGCGACGATCGATTGTCGACGTTTGACAAGTACATCGATCTAGTCAACGTCATATCTACAAGCTACGCAGAAGACAAATGGAAAGTTGATAAAGACGGAAAACCTTTTCTTCAGAGTATTAGCTATTTCAGTTTTCAAAGACCAAAAGTGTCTTCATGCTTTTCGCTGCATATCAACTATTGGGTGAAATTGGAAAAACAATGCCGGAAACTTCAAACCATCAAGCTTCGGTCACATAAAGAGAAGTCCTGCATGGACATGCATTTGTTCATTCAACAAGAACTCAAGATGGAATTGAAAAAGCAAGGTTACGTTCGCCCTCAAAACTTGTTGGTGATCGTAAACCCACACAGCGGAAAGAAAAAGGCGAAATTAGTTCACGATACGATTGCATCACCTCTGTTCAAAATAGCTGGAATTGAAGAAACTTTGATTGTCACGGAGTACCAAGGTCACGCTAGAAAATACATTGAAGAAGCAGATTTATCTTCATATGATGGTGTTATAGCGGTAGGCGGAGATGGCACTTTTAGTGAAATTTTAAATGGAGTCTTAGTTACCGAACAGCGAAGAAGAGGTGTAGATTTGTCTGGGGATGGTGTTTGTCTTGACAAACCCATTCTCTACTCAAAACCCTCAATAAAACTTGGCCTTATACCTGGAGGTACAAATAATTCTTTCAATGCAACTAGTCAAGGAACAACCGATCCGGAAACAGCAACTATACAAATAATCAGTGGTGAAAATCATCCAATTGGCCTTTCTTCGGTTCATGATAACCAAGGGAACTTTCTTACTTTTTGTCTTCTGTCGATTTGCTATGGTTTAGTCTGTGATAACAACAAACTATCTGAAAAGTTACGATTCCTGGGTGCAAGTCGAACTTTTTTCAGTTTTCCATGGACCATTGTTAACTTTAAAAGTTATCCATGCAAAGTAACCTACCTTCCAGCTAGCGACAATCATCTGATTGATTTAAGCAAGGACACTACCAGGTGTAGATATCCATGCCATACATGTTTAGAATCAACCAAAGAAACAATTAGATTGCAAAAAACAACAAACCTTGTGTCTAACGAACGCATTATTGAAGAATCTTGCGAATTACCTTCCCACAAAAGTGACACTCAAGATGATAGCAAATGTTGGAAGGTAATATAATCCCCCTCATTCTGCTACATTAAGTAATACTATTTGTAGTTTTTCAGATTTGCTAATTATTTGTGCAAAATACTCTAATGTACCGGCACTGAACATGTTAAGCTAAAATACATTGTTTAGTTTGGCCGTTTTGTAGCTAACAAGTAGCCTACGGAATTAAAAAAAGTAATGTTTTACAGGTTGTGCAAGACAACTTTGTCTTGGTGAATTTAATGAACTTCTCGTGCATCTACCACGTTTGCCCGCAGGGGGCCTCCCGGGCTGCGCACTTATCAGATGGAAATATAGATATACTGTTGGGAAAAACAGCGACCAAGGCACAATTGCTCAACGTATTTCGATCTTATGTTTCACCAATAAAAAATTACTTGGATCAACCTTTCTTTGAAACTGCTAGAGTGAAAGGAATCCACATTCGTTCTTTGTCAGAAGACGAGGTTGTAGCAGCGAGTATTACAGAATCTTTAAAAGAATTCAATGATTCTGTTCATTCACAATCGAAAACATATCATCAAGAAAACAATTTTGCTTCACTTTTCAACCGAAAAGACTGGTTTGTAGATGGTGAGGTTCTATCTGGATACGACGAACTCACAGTTTGGGGTCATAAAGGACTGATCAATGTGTTTTCAAAGGGCAAAGAAAAAGACCAAGTTTTAGAATCATGTGTCTAAAGTTTCCGCTTCAACTATTGTAGGCCTATATACGGTAACATGCAGTATCTGCAGAATGCAATAGACACTCGCTAGCCATAGCAGATGATTTAAATGCAGAGCCGGATTACGATTATAATGGCCCGGGTTGTTGTTTTTTTTTCACTTTGGCAAAACAAAGTCATCAGTAGCATCATCGGTATCTATTTTTTGTATTTTTGTCATCAGTCCAAAGCACATAAACATACGCAGTTGATTCTTTATTCTTTTAAAACCTGAATATGCGTGATCGTTTGATCGATCAAAAAGCTGCTGGCCTGAAGAATCAAAAAATGCACTCAGCAGTGTCTCCATACGGCTGCAGGTATACGCTGTAAAAAAAGTGATTTTACATAAGAAATATGGCAGCAGCGATGCCATAGAAATGAGGTATTTTCGTAAGAAACGATTGTACATCACATAGTTTTGATAAATTGTAATTACGTAGTTGTTATGTCAATTTACATCTGGGTTGGTTAATTCACCTATTTTATGTTCTGACTAATAATCGGCGTATGCGTTTTTTTACAGAAATTTCTGTGAAATAGACTTTTGTGATTTTATATATGTATATAAAAATACATTCATTTTACTTAGAGAAAGCTTGTTGTATTAAAGACAATTGTCAATTTGCATTAGTTTTTGTTATTTTGAAGACCATTTAATGTGTTTGCTGACATAGATAACAGAGTGTCATCTTGGGTTTTTTTTTTCGGTCATTTATCGGTCATTGACCGATTTTTTAGCAAAATGTCCGAAAAAATATATAGTAAATTGACTATATATGACCAAAAATGACTAAAAATGATCGAAATAAATAACAAATGACCAAATTTTATCAAGTCATTTCGGACGAATGACCGAAAAGTTTCAGCGAAAAAAAAAACTCGTCATCTGCAAAGAGAGTGGTAAAAGAAGCTAACAGCATTTCTTTGACTTACAATAAGAACAACAATGGTCCAAGAATTGAGCCTTGTGAAACTCTACATAATATAATATAATATAATATAATAAAATATAAAATAATATAATAGAATATATTGTAAACGGTTATTCAGATAATTATTTACGCTATCCAACATAGAGGAACTTCCCTGATACCATAACAGCTTTCAATCTTTTTTAACAATAAAGCATGTTTCACAGAATGGAAGACTTTTGACAAATTCAAGAATACAATAGGCCTACATGTACGAAATAGTTTATCTTTATTAGATAATATAGCCTTCAGTTTTACTACAGACATCAGAGACTGGAAAAGATGTAGAGAGGCACTCTGATAACACTCGTCAACACAATTTTTGGTGCAACTAAGATCAGAGGGGTTTGAGGGTTTTCGAGGGTATACATTCCGAAAACGAGATCTGTTTTCTTGTATCAAGTCTGTTTTGTTTTTTAACTGCAGCCATCATACGTTAATCCTCTGAGGACCAGTGGCACACATATGCACCACAAATTAAACCTGTCCAAAAATATTTATTTCCATGTTTTCTCCTTTTCACAGTAGCCAAGTTGTAGGCCTATTAGTACGTAGGCTACTCTAGGAAATTTCTATTTTCATCCAAATTGCATTTGTGTCGTGAATTGTGATTTCTTTCCGCTGCAGTATCTTATACAGTTAAAGTTTGCACGGCACCACACTAATCCAAAATGTCATGCTGGCATGTACCATATAACACTGCGTAAGCCTTCAATTTCAAGATATTTTCCGAGTTTATGAGGAAATGAGCTTTGATGTGCAAATTTCAACCTCAGTTTCAAACTCAGCGATCCAAATATATCCTAAAAATAATCCTTTTGTTCATGCACCAGAAAGTTGGTTTCAACTTTCTGACCAGTGTAGGGGAAGACGGGGCAAACCGGGACACTTTTCGTAAAAACTTAATTTCAGCAACAGTGATGGTTGGATTTAGTTAATTTCTTTTTTAATTGAAAGCCTTAGTTGGTCAGCATATTTGGTTCGAAGATCAAGCGGAATCTTTCTACTGTTATAGTACAAATCCAAAAAGAATTTTTTTTTAATGTCCCGCTTTGCCCCAGCCGTGGGGCAAAGCAGGACACTTCATTTTTGCATGATTTGGTACTGTTTAGCCGTTCGTTTAGCCTTCTGTCCATTTACCTATTTCAGTTTTACTCTTATAGCGACGAACCATTGTCAGAATTAAATTGTGTAGCCCTACCGGTACAATATAAATGAATGCTGATAAATATTTTACAATCTTGAAGGCTAAAAGAGTTATAAACAAAAATTCAGTCAACAGAAGAACCACAGATACAATCTAGACTTCTAGAGTCTCATTTTTCCCTAATGCACCGCCCACTTTGCCCTAATACAGCTGTCCCACTTTGCCCCAAAGTATGGCCTTTGGAAAATAACAGCTCTGCTGAAACCTGTAAAGTTTCAGGAAAAAGTTGCTTTTGTTACCAACAAATACTGTCTCAATGTCTAAGATAAAAACAAAGCTACCAACAAATTCGTTTATGCTAACGAATGTGGTAGCTACTTTTCCAACTCTTTCTTATAACAAACCATGCCAAAACACATTTTACTTCCTCACGACACGCGTTGTGCTCTGCCAGTCGCCATTTTTTCACAGCAAATACAGTTTATAGTTGCCTAACTAGTGCTTCCGGTTAGAGGGAGCCAAAGATAACAAAACGTGAGAAATCGCGATGTCCCGCTTTGCCCCTCGTCCCGCTTTGCCCCGTCTTCCCCTAATGCTGTTCTCTCCGTAAGACGAACCGTTCACCTCAATACAATGGATAGGTTGGCAATAATGTATAGCACATACGTTTGCTAAACTTTGGTAAACAAGATAATATAACTAGCAGTGGCAAGACCCTAATATCCATAATATAGATTTTACAGAGTTTATCTCTAATATAGAGATTACCAAGCTTCATAGGATTTTTTCATGTAAATATCATAAAACTGTAAAGTAGTTTTAGCTTATTTCCCAATGCTTACAATTGCATAGAAACTCATCAAACTCATGCATGCACAATAGGAGCAATGAAAAAATATAAAACTTTGAGTTTGTTATGATGGCTTAAGTTAAAATGAGCTCATCTTCCCTGCCAACTTTTCATGTCAATTTTTAGCTGAGTTTGCTGATGAAACCTATAGCCTACCCCTTGTATAGTACTTTAGGCTACAAAGCGTTTATGTATGCAAACACTACCCAACGTTCAAAAACTTAAAGAAGTTTTATTCAAACATTGCTATGCCTTAGCACAGCCTTAGCATCAATGACTTTTATTGTTAATTAAAGCTGAAATGCTTCTTGGTTCTATGACCTATGTAAGCACAATCTTTCTGCTGTTAAGCCGCTACCTCGAGTAGCCCTAACCAACGCTTGCCTTGTAACCTGTGCCTTCTGTGTAAGATTTAGTCATGATCTAATTCCTCACTCCACTGACTGAGTGTGGTTGGACTACTTTAAAACTTCAAGAATGAATTATACTACTGAGGAATGACAAAAAGAGAGACTCAATTTTAAGTTCAGTGTCCCAATCAATCATATGATATTGATTCGTTGCGTGAAAGTTCAGCTATGAAAAACTTACTTTCGTGATATTTTTGCAAGACATGTAAAACGACTTTTCTATCATCTCTGTGTATTTCTTGTTTCATTGTCTGTTGGAATAAAAAGATTTTATCAATGTGAGGCCTCTCCCTATCCTTTTTAACTTCAAGAAAAGCTCCATCTGCAGTTTTTAGAATGTAGACTATTGATCTATTAGCTTCCTGATTTTATTAACAGAGTCGCTACTCGCTGCTTTATCTTTATCTGAACACATGGCAAGCAGCAGGAGTTGGTTTGAATGAGTAAAAAATACATTTCTTTGCACCAGCACCTTCTTAACAAACTTTGTTTGCTTGCTGTTTAGATATTTGAACAACTGCAAGCAACCATACAGAAATGTTGTAGAGACAATTTGTCATGTACAAATGTCTCTTGATTGAAACCACATGGCGCAGAGAACTTCACTAACAAGTTAGCAATACTTTGAAGTTGGTTACTTGGTGGAGTAGTGGCAAATATACTATTAATACTCCGCTCCAGAGAGTGCTCCACCTGGACACCCGAGAGGGGCACGTTCAATGGCAGCAAGATCATAAACCATTTTCTCTACTGTTTGAATAAAAACTTATCGATTGTCGTCGTCGGCGTATGCGCAGGTCTTTCCAGGCTAGATTGAAGGGAAGGAACTAAGGAAGTCATCAGCCACTCAGCAGTCTTGTCGTCCAGGCCCTCAGTCCATGCGCACTTTGTGGAGGCCTGTGGATGAGGCAGTGATGAATGACATGGTCTGCGGTCTGTTCTGTGGCGCCACAATTGCATTCTGATGGAGGAGCCAGGCCCCACTTGTGCATGTCCGAGCGAAATCGGCCGACCTGACCCACGCAAGCCCTGCGAGAGAACATCCTCGGTGGACGGGGATCGGCGTCGGGTATGAAGTCACGGAGCGTGGAGGTGTGGTTTTGCCAGTTCCACACGTGGTTCGTCCAGTGTTCTGCACTTAATCAAGTTCTTCTGGCAGGCACAAAGGGGCGTCTTGATTTGAGCTGCTGCTTTATAGGTGTTGATTGATGGAATGTTACATGGAGGGGCTGGTCGGGGTCCAAGGCGCGGCAAGCGAGAAAACTCGTGGATTCTTTACGACGTAGTGCAGCAGGTTGCATGCCTGCCAGGATGGACAGGTAGTCCGTCAGGGTGGGACTTAGGCATCCAGTCACAGTACTCAGCGCATCGTTGACGGCGGTATCAATATAGTGGGTGTGACAACTATGGCACCAGACTGGTGCGCAGTACTCAGCGGTGGTATGAATAAGGGCTAGGGTAGCTGTACGAAAAGTTTTGGCACCAGCTTTCCTGCCGGAACCCGCCAATCTCCTCAAAAGTGCGACGCGTGTGGATGGTTATTTGCGCAGTGACTGCAGGTGTCGGCGGTATGTGAGTGACCTGTCCAGGGTTATGCCGAGATAAGTAGGTTCGGCACTGTAGGGCAGGCGTTCCCCACCCATGTTGATGTTTATTTCCCGGTTGAGTGGAAGGCCACCGACACTGTTTTTACCTTGCTGAGCTGTAACTTCCATTTCTGGAGGTATGCTGATAATGTTTGCATGTCTTGGCTGAGGTTCCTCTCGACAGACTGCCAATTTCCCGCTGAGTGCAAGAACGCCAGGTCATTTGAATTCCTGGAGATGGTGGGCGGCAGGTCGTAGTTGCATATGTTGAACAGGAGAAGAGCCAGGACCGATCCCTGTGGGACGCCGTTAAGTAGGCGTAGTCTACTTCTACGTCCGCTACCGGTTGTGTGGGTGAAGGTGCGGTTTTGCACAAGTTCTATCATCATATGATCCATGTGTCTGTCAGGGAGCAGACGGAGTAACTTGCAGGTAAGGCCACTATGCCATACGGTGTCACAGGCGCCGTGAGATCAACAAACACCCCGCCAGCCTTCTTCTTAGCCAAAAATCTATCCTCAATGTCTTGGGTCATAAGTGTGACCTGGTTTACGGTTGCTCGTCCGTGTCGGAAGCCACCTTGCTCACGGGGGAGCTGATGTTTATTGGTTCGATACGGGCGTAGATGAACCTCTCGACAATCTTGAAGGGATGCAGAGCAGTGAGATTGGGCGGTAGCTCTACGGGTCCCCTGAGGGCTTCTTAGGTTTATGAACTGCAACCACAAGGGCCCTTCTCCAAATTCTAGGAATTATCAGGTATCACAAGCATCAGGAAAGGATGTAGATTAACCAGGACTTTAAGGAGGCAGCAGCATGGAATATCAACTCCGGCATTGGTGGTCAGGGCCGGGGCTTTACCTAGCTTTATGTGCTGGAGGGCAGCAGAAAGTTCCTCCTGGGTGAACTCACCTGAGGTGTTTTCCCCGTCTGGGGTTGTTACCCTGCAGAGATCCGTCATTTCTTGTAAGACGGATCTGTCCGATGCACGATTTCTCGGTTTGTATTTCCCGTTCTCCACAAGTTATGTCCCGTTCTCCACGGGACATAGTTGACGAGAGGCACGTCATCTGCCAGTTAGGTTGTTCAGTGTACTCCATGCTATGCGGCTGGAGTGCGTGAAGTTGATTGATTCAACAGCTTCTGTCCAGCGCTCTTTCCTCTTTGAGTCCAGCCTTGTCAACAGGGCTGTGGCTGAACCAGATCGGGAAAAAAACTATCGATGATCACAATAAAGTTGAAACAGGTGGTTAAGGTTTTTTGGTGAATGTAACTATATTTGATATAGTTGTATCTCTTTGGCATTAGCAAGTTTTTGTGGTGTTGATAGTATGTCTTGTAAAATATTATTATAAATTGAAGTTTTCCATTCAATTAAAAACTTTTTGATGATTTCAGAAAGGGTCAAACATGTTGCCAAAGTTTTTTTAGTGAATAATAAACTAAATGTATTTAATATAATATCATTTTACTTTAAAAGTGCCAAAACTACATTACATTTTATAAAAACGTGTAAAAATATGGTTGAGAAACTAACAACACTGCATCACAAAAAAAAATCTACAACGGCCCACAACTGTATGCAGTAGAGTACGTAAAGAGGGTTATTAAGCAATGGATTTAGTGTGCTTAATTTATAAAAATACTGTTATTTGCTTTAACAGTGCTATCCAAAACATATTGAATGCCGTACTCTACTTCGTTAGAATACTTAAAGTATTCTTCTAGACCGGATCAAACCCTCAGCCCTCCTTCCCGCCCTTCCTCTGCGTACCCCAGTGACCGTAGGTTATATCACAAAACAGCTTGAAACAAAAGAACGGAAAGAAATAGCTCAAATGATGTTACAGCAGTCATTAATATCATTGGGCATATAGTGAACAAACGCGTGCAGACTGGCATTGAGCGGAGATAATAAAGTTTGGTACCTTTATTGTAGTTTCATAAAATGGAGTCAAGTGTTAATTTTCAATTCAAAAGTCGGTAGGCAAAACCGAGTTTAATTAGCCTCAAATTTGGTACGTGGCTTTCAAATGCCATAACAATGCGACAATCAATCACTGAAATGTGTGATAAAAATGCTCCCTAAATTGCACAATATATCGCTTGAAGTTAAGACAAATATTTCACACAGGTGGTTTCATTCTATTTGTGCAAAAGTTATTTGTTCTAATAATGTAAAAATTGGAAGAGGCAAATTAGCAGAACAAAGCGCTGTTATTCTACAAAAAACAAAAATAACAAAGAACAAAGAGCCTGATATGAAAATTGAAATATAATTTTTCGTTAGTAGCCTATTCAAAACAAATTGACCTTATAATTTTAAGTGATAAATTGAGTTAATTACAAAAATTTAACTTTTGTTATTAGCTTCTCCGTGTTTTGATAGAATTAAAGCTTGTAAACCCACACCAATGATAAACAAGGCCGTTGAGGGGCTTACGTTGGCCTGGCACTAATGCTATTCCTCGGCCCAAAACTAAGACACCGCTAAAAATTGCACTTTGGCAAAAGTTAATGCAACGTTTGCTTTGACTTTCTAGGCTCTCTGGAAAGGTTACGGGCACCTAAGATAATTTATGAATCTAATACTTTGAAATCACGATATACAAACAAAACGATAGTAAAAAAAAATTGAAGTGGTCAATATCTTTACAACTTGGTCATTGCTACAACTCCAGTTACGTTTTCTCTCTTTTGATTAGGACCTTTTCGGTAATACACATGTTGTGAAATTCCTGAAAAAATAAAACACAATACAGTCAAATCGCTTTTACTGCTTTTTTGTTCAAAATAGAGTTGAACAATCTAAGATTTTAAAGAGGTAAAAGATAAAGGTGAATCCCATACTTGATCCAAGCATCTGGGGATGAGAAAATAAGGTTTTTAGTATACTAAGCCTTTGGCATTAACGAGAGTAAGGTGGCCAGTTCCTTCCTTTCGGTCACCTTTCCTTCAGCAACTAAGTCCACCCAATTTATTGCACCCTGGATAGTGATCGGTGTTGTTTCAACAATCAGCTGAAGCCGGGAGTCGAAATAGGAAGTGTGATAGTCATGAATTCAAAATCTACAATAAAATCAATTTAATTTTTTTTATTTTATTTCATCTCACTTCATTTCTCACAATAGCAGATGACGGAAAAACAGAGCAAAGAGATTTGAAAATAAACTTTTTCGTACACGCAAAGACTGGTAGCCTACTCTAACCCGTCTGCCATGCTATTCCAACAATGGTATACATGTTCCACACGGCCAATGCTATGTCTTCATTTCCCGGGAAGTAACTGCTGTGAAGTTCTGTTTAAAAAGAAATTGCTTCATGAAAATGTTGTTCAACTTCTTTCATGGAAAATATTTAGTCGTCGGTCTACTTTACGTTTCTAGGACTAGTTGCTACGTTCATCTGATGAAATTGAAGATAAAATAAACAAAAACAAAATGGTTTATTGCTAGAAGAGAATTAGTGCTGATATAAATTGTGATCTAATTTAGAGTTACATGAGAAGCTGTGTTGAGCTATTCGTTAAAGTCCTTCAAGCATTTTCATTATCATTTCTCTAGTAGAATTATCCGACCATTTAATTGACTGCTTTTCGGTGATATCTCATTAAACTACGTCATTCATCCTTTCCAAGTCTCTTTCTTGGTAAGAGATAGAAAGAAATCGTGACACTTTGGCTTGGGGATTCTTGCTCACGCTGGTTTTTAAGCTCGTTTTGTCCACACTTGCAATCTCGATGCTAGCTTGAACCGAGGTCAAGTGAGTATCTTCTTTGCGCCATAGCGAGAAGTAGATTGGAATCGACCTAGAAATATAGGTTAAAGTCATTGCATTTATATCCAAGGCATAAACTTGTATGCTACCTTCCAAGTTACTTATTATAGAAGCATTAGGACACCTGAGTGAAGTGGAAAAGTCAGAAACAGCAATCCAATAATGTTAAAACCATACAACTGCAAATTTCCTAGTTGCTTGATCATCAGCCTGACTACTGAGAGTAACTCTGAGGTTTTGGCGTGAAAATATTCTCAAGCAAGAGAACTCTCTTAAGCGAGTGTTCTAGCTTAGCTGTTGAAAATATAAGCCCAAAATATAAGAAGAACCTGAATGAGGTTCATAATCTCGCATCATGACGGATTATACTGTACAGCATGTGTTTGCTTTTAAATCATTATAGCCTTACAGTGATCTTCTTTACAGGAAAAGGAGAACATCTTGATGTGGCTCAATTGATGAACATAGGAGCACAAGTAGCCTCAGGCATGGCTTACTTGGAATACATGAAATACGTTCATCGAGACTTGGCTGCTAAGAAGGTATTAGTTGGAGAAAACAATCTGTGTAAAATTTCTGACTTATCACACGTTATTCTAAAATAAGATTTGTCAGTATATTATTGTTATTGTCATTTCTGGTAAAAACACATAACTTTCATACAAATGACACATAATTTTCATAACTTTTATTTTTTTTAACTGATCAACTTATATTTTCTATTAGTTTTTGTATTCATGGATACAATTCAACATTTCCAGACGAATTTTAGCGCTGTTTCGAATTTGAGCTCGATTTTATTTCTAACATATTAGGTTTTCAAAATATTTATACTTGTATTGAATTACATCCTTAGAAGCATTCGTGGATGTAATTCAATAAAATGCTCTTTAGTCTTTTTTTTTAGATATCCGAAAATTTTTCAGTTTATGTCTTCACAATATCTGTCCTGTACTTTAGCAGTGTTTCGAAAAAAAAAACGAATGTTAAAATTCAAACTTTCACAAATCAAACCTGAGCGATATAAAATGTAAATATCTTCAAGGGATACTAAAGGAAAAACCTGACTTGGCAATTGTACACGTTCTTTGTGCATGCTACCATCAACAATTTTCAATAAAATTTTGTCCCATTGCGGTCTGATCAGCATTCCGCGCGTGCTTTTGTCAGAGCTTTCAAAACTCGAATGGGCGTAAGCAGTAAAGCGTGCGACTGTACAGTCTACGTCACTATAGACTAGCAATCAGCTAATCGAGCAATAGCTGTCACTGTGGGCAATTTAACTTTGGGCTATGTAGCCTATATAAGTACATCAAAACATCAGATTTCAACATCAAAACATCAAACATATTGCTCCAAACATCAGATCTGATGTTAAACCATCAGATGTGGTAAACGTGGATTTTGTTATTGCTGTCGATAGTGACGTATTCTCGAGCAGTGTTTCCACTTTTTGGTCATTTTGAAAAAAGTAAAAATAAATGAAACATTGGACTTTGGGCCTTGCCAGTGCCATTGAAAACATTTTTTTTTTCGGTATTTTTTTTAAAAATGTATTCTTGAATGTTCAGTTTACACATTTTAATGGTTAATTCCTGTCTGAAAATTTTATTTTGTATGCCTTTAAACCAAATGTGCCAGAAAAAAATATGTTTTTTCATTCAACGTCACAATTACGTTTAGATAGATATAGGTTATATTAAAAATCTCTTATTAAAATTTGCTTTGACCAGTGTTACGCTTCATTCGATCAAAATCCAACCTCTTTTGTCAATCTTGCAAACCTTGTGGTTGGAAGCCTCCGTGAGTAGCCCATCCGAAACTGGGAGGAAAACTTTTCAGAGGTGTTTCAGTTTGAGGATAAAGATTCAAACATAACAATATTACCCAACGATTTTTTAATTGGATGAAATTAGCCAAATACAAAGTGTGACTCTTAGTTAGGTGAAAATACAGAATATTAATGAACAAAATACGCAAAAGCGACAAAAACAAGGTAAAAATTTCCAAAGTCTTCAATGGAGCAAGCTTCCCAGACCCCTTGACAGCTTTATAAAATAAAATCTTCTGCTTTCGTTTTATTATCGCTAAATATCAAGGCACAAGTCTGATAACTACTGCTTGGTGTCATCGTCAATGAAAATTAGACTTCCACAGCATGGTGAGATCTATCAGCGTCCAATTCGTGATTACATGGTCTGATTATATTAGATTGGATAACATATTTACATGGTTCATTTCGCTTGAAATTTTTATGTTATTGCAATTTTGATGCTCTTCAATTTTTTTTTTGTAGATACGCTATTACTTCAGTCCAAACCCTACCTAAGTTGTTTTTTTTGTTGCTTTAAGTGCTGAATGGCGAGTATGTAATAACAAATGTACCATGTATGATCAGAAGCTTATAAAAATTCCCATGCTTCAACAAATCAACAAAAATCAACTTCTCTGGTTGGGATTTAGAATACGACATCCAATAAACTCAGTTTACAATGAAACTCTACTATTATCAAAACTGATTTTCAAAACTATTTTCAAAATAAAGGCAAACAAAACCATGGAAGACCAGCACAAACTTTTATGCGAATGGTTCGATCCTTCACAGAGCACAGCCCGAAAGAACTTCGACAGTTGGCTTAAATTCCACAATGCTGGAGACTTTAATTGACGCCATTTGGCACCCAACTGGTGTAAAACAAACTATTATTAATTAAAGATGTAAACATGGTTAACATACTTTTATTTTATTTTTTTCATATACATTTACTTTATGCACAATATTCGTTTTCTAGAATTTTCTGGGGAAGATATTTTGCTTCGGTTGCTTGACGGCTATAAAATGCCTAAACAGCTAATGTCCCTGTGCCCTGACCGTTTATATAATCTCATGCTAAAGTGCTGGAACAAGCATCCAAGCGACCGTCCAACGTTTGCAGAACTATTTCTTGACCTTGAGAATTTTTGTATCACTGATACAGCTGATGCGTCACCACTTGTGCAAAATCCCACAGGCGATAGATACGATAACAGTTTAAATTCTGAACGTTCATAAGTAACTGGGAAGTTAATCACAACGAAGTCTACTTTCAAATTAACCTCTAATTTCTAGAGAAAACAAAAGCTAAGGAGCCATTGCAAAATGTAATCGTTCAGTCTCCAAATTAAAACTTTAAACAATAACAATGAGCGTGGTGTGAATAAAAAGTAAACCAGAAGAAGACATCTGCTGAGCTGTGTTTAATGTCTTCGGTTTAAAGTAAAATTAAAACTTATGCAAAAATCCATGCACTCAGGAAAAACTCACATCGTAAATAAAATTGTGGTAAATATATATTTCAAGTGTAAAGATTATGTTTATGGCTGCAACCTCCAAATTGCATCTGTCGTCTTCTAACTGTTGTTATCAACGTTCGTGCTATTCTTGTCAAGTCTATAAATTCGTTACTAATTTTCTTTTTAGTCCATGACATCCTCAACATTCTTATGGTAAATCATGTCTCACCAGCCTCTAGTCCTTTAGCCTATTCATATCGTTACTTATTGTTCAGCATGCGCACCCGTAGTTTAGACTTGATTACACGCATGATTGTAAGACGTTTATTTTGTTTTTGATTGTCATATTTCGATTCACTAGGCTCATTTGCTAAAAGTGTCCTTTGTCACAGCAATTCTCTTCTTATTTTCAGTGAAGCTTTATTTGGTAAATGTTATAGTGTACCAAACGTATTCAATTTTTTCAACATATTTTACTGTAATCCACAATATTTGAAATCATTATTCTGAAACCAATGAACCAATCGTAATTTGCTGTGGTGCATTTGTTCTTTCTAAGCTTACTATAATTGTTTCGTTGGGAATATTTTGTCTATCATTTAACTCAGTTTTATGGCATCTATTTATCCTCTTCAACTTGCAACACTGGATAAGACGATTTTTAAAACGACATAGCAGTTCTGTCACCCTTCAGAAAGGCGGCATACAGAGGTGGGCGGGAACGCGTTACTTTTTTTTCAATGTAGTGGTAGTGGATAAACGTTACGTTTACTTCTGTGGTAGCCTTTCGCTACCGGCTACTTTCAAATTAAAGTGAAAAATAAATCGTTTTTAGAAATTTTAGAAATCGTTAATGTAAAATTGACTCAGTGGTTATATTTTGAAATGCTAGTATTTTTAAAGGATGCATAAAAATAAAAGTTCATGTAGAACGTGTTTTTCATAACGACGTTGGAATGACAGTGCAAGCAAATGTGGTACTAAAACGTGATATCATCCGTTTTCAAAGTCTTTTCAACTTTACGAAGTACTAGAATATAGCTATCCAGTTCAAGACAAAAGTAGCGCATAGACGTAAAGGAAGCGCGCGCTACTTTTAAAGTAGTAGATGCCTACCTCTGCTGACATATGATTTGTAAACAACTCTTTTGGTGAGATACTTTTTGTTAAGACAATTTATTATTTTATGAGATCTTTTTCTAATTAGGCTATATTACTTTTCTATTTCACTATACAGTATATGCATTTGTAAATAAGTAAATATAAGCGATTAAGATTAAGGCCTAATTTCCATCGATGACGACACCAGGCAGTGGCCAACCAACGGATGCCCTGACATATAGCGACAATACGAGAGAAGAAGAAGAAGAAGAAGAAGCTTATAAAAATTCCCATGGTTCCACAAATCAACAAAAATCAACTTCTCTGGTTGGGATTTAGAATACGACATCCAATAAACTCAGTTTACAATGAAACTCTACTATTATCAAAACTGATTTTCAAAACTACTTTCAAAATAAAGGCAAACAAAACCAAGGAAGACCAGCACAAACTTTTATGCAAAGGGTTCGATCCTTCACAGAGCACAGCCCGGAAGAACTTTGACAGTTGGCAAATCCACAATGCTGGAGACTTTAATTGACGCCATTTGGCACCCAACTGGTGTAAAACAAACTATTATTAATTAAAGATGTAAACATGGTTAACATACTTTTATTTTATTTTTTTCATATACATTTACTTTGTGCATAATATTTGTTTCTAGAATTTTCTGGGGAAGATATTTTGCTTCGGTTGCTTGACGGCTATAAAATGCCTAAACAGCTAATGTCCCAGCAGTGCCCTGACCGTTTATATAATCTCATGCTAAAATGCTGGAACCAGCAACCAAGCGACCGTCCAACGTTTGCAGAACTATTTCTTGACCTTGAGAATTTTTGTATCACTGATACAGCTGATGCGTCACCACTTGTGCAAAATCCCACAGGCGATAGATACGATAACAGTTTAAATTCTGAACGTTCATAAGTAACTGGGAAGTTAATCACAACGAAGTCTACTTTCAAATTAACCTCTAATTTCTAGAGAAAACAAAAGCTAAGGAGCCATTGCAAAATGTAATCGTTCAGTCTCCAAATTAAAACTTTAAACAATAACAATGAGCGTGGTGTGAATAAAAAGTAAACCAGAAGAAGACATCTGCTGAGCTGTGTTTAATGTCTTCGGTTTAAAGTAAAATTAAAACTTATGCAAAAATCCATGCACTCAGGAAAAACTCACATCGTAAATAAAATTGTGGTAAATATATATTTCAAGTGTAAAGATTATGTTTATGGCTGCAACCTCCAAATTGCATCTGTCGTCTTCTAACTGTTGTTATCAACGTTCGTGCTATTCTTGTCAAGTCTATAAATTCGTTACTAATTTTCTTTTTAGTCCATGACATCCTCAACATTCTTATGGTAAATCATGTCTCACCAGCCTCTAGTCCTTAGCCTATTCATATCGTTACTTATTGTTCAGCATGTGCACCCGTAGTTTAGACTTGATTACACGCATGATTGTAAGACGTTTATTTTATTTTTGATTGTCATATTTCGATTCACTAGGCTCATTTGCTAAAAGTGTCATTTGTCACAGCAATTTTCTTCTTATTTTCAGTGAAGCTTTATTTGGTAAATGTTATAGTGTACCAAACGTATTCAATTTTTTCAACATATTTTTCAACATATTTACATAATTTTCCCACAGATGACATGCATACATTGGAGTACAATAAGAACGGAATAGAACATTTTTAATATCACTGGAGCACTTGTAAAATTTTGATTTTAATTTGTTGGCAGAACAGTAGATTGATCGCACTTGTCGATTTATATCCTTGTCGTCACACATTGCCGTGTCAAGAAAAACACCCAAATATTTGACACTGTCTACGAATTTGATCTCACTTCCATTGAGCCGTACAATTGGATTCAAATTTAACTTTAAGTGTTTGGTTTGGAAGTACATAGCAAATGACTTATTGCAGTTAAAAATGACATCGTTAGAAAGCGCATAATCTTCACACACATTCAAGATACTCTGCAGACCATGAACACTTGGAGAAATACAACAAATATCATCAGCAAACAAATAGATACGCCACTAAATGTTTTCCAGATAGAGCACGATCATTAAGAACTCTGAAGACATTTTCAGTGCCACCACACATCGGTTGATACGTTGTACTGTATCTCTTGCTTGCAAATACTTTCCTTTCATTATGCAGTGTACAACATTGTACAGAAAGTTCTATGTCTTATGGATGCAATTGCTCCTCTCTTTATGAGCCTTTGAGGTCGAGGGTCTACCCTTTTACCTCCATCCCCCCCAAGTTGTAAAATCAAAAGATTTCAAAGGTGCTATAAAAGTAGGAAACTTGAAACAAAAGAAAAAAAAATGGAATAGTTATTCTTAAAAAGTTATTCGTTAGCCTGCATATTATTTATTCTTTAGACTTAGTCTTGAAAACTAAAATTACTACGGTGTCTTATATTAGAACACCGGTCATGGTAGTTTAGTCTGTAATTGTTTGAAGTTTTTACTTGCGCCATTATACTCTTTAATTGTTCCTAAAACTTACTCTAGATCAGTGGTTCTCAACCTTTTTGTTGTCACGGACCCCTTTAGACAAACTATTAATTCTGCGGACCCCTACCTAAATTTTGCCTGAAACTCAATTAACATACTATTGACTATTGTAATAATTATGCTTCTCAACTACTGTACTGTGTCATATTGCATTGCGGCTATGACTCCTGCTGCAAATATCAGGTTAAACAATTGCTCAAATAAGAAAATGAATGAATTGTTCAAGAAATGTCACCAGTATTTGGATATTAAGGTGACCCAAAGTGGCATGCCGTAACGTTTTCAATGTAAGCAAATTTAATAAAAGAAATGAAAGTAAAACGATCGTTTTTCGTTTTTTTTTCTTCTAAAATTTATCAAGGTAATCACGGACCCCCAAATGCTTTCTCACGGACCCCCAAGGGGTCCGCGGACCCCAGGTTGGGAACCACTGCTATAGATGCTTTATCATAAAAAAATTGAACATTTTTAAATTCTTTGTTAGCGGTTTTGACCTCGTAGACTTTCTCTATTTTTACCAAGTCGTCTAAATGGCCATCTACCATTTCAGCTGCCCAACAAGGATGATTGTGAAGTGTAACATTCTCGGTTTAGTTTTATAAAGTGTTACAACTTATAGCTTCGTTTGTTTGATTGCCTAAATTATACTCAATTCCCAAAAACTTTTTTGAAATGTTGTTAGCACTTGTTTTTGTAATTTAATGATTATGTAAACTACAAATAAGTAATCAGGTTAGCGAAATAAGTTGAAAAGCAGTTGGCAATGTTACTTCTGACTGATACCACTTGCATTTGCATATAGCATAGCTTACAGTATGGTTGAAAAATAGTTTCAGTCAATAGTCTTATTATATGTTTGTGCGCTTTCACCAGAGAAAATTTTAAGTTCATCAAATAAAACTTTCAGGGTAGGTGCAGCTACAAGCAGCGGAATTACAGTAAGAGTGAAGTGGTAAGATTTTAAAAATTAAAAATAAATAAAGATTTAGAAGCAGTAGAACAATATAGAAGATCTACCGGTTCTAATATATAATTATATCATTTGTATTTATTGCATACCACTGGATGTGAAATTTGGACATGCAAAAAACGTGACATTAAAAAGTTAAAAAGTTTTGAAACGTGGTGTCACAGAAGACTATTACGCATCAGCTGGATGGAAAGAAAAACAAATGAATTTGTTTCCCAACAAATAAACGATAAATGGAGTCTGATTAATAACATTAACCTTAGAAAATTGAGATATTTCGGACACATAGCAAGAAGCAACTCGTTGGAAAATTCAATGTTGACTGGGATGGTGCAAGGCAAACGAACAAAAGGACGACAAAAAATGAAATATTTTGACAATATCAAGCAAATTACAGGAATAAAAACAAAGGACAGAACAAAATGGAGGCAGTTCATAAGGGAGATCACAGCTGATCAAACATGATCAATCTGTTGAAGAAGAAGAAGAACATTAAATTTTTCTTAAAAAAACAGTTCAATTTCTATATACCGAAGGTTTGCTTTTCTTATGAAAATAGCGGCTGTAAGGCAAACGATGGATGACGTAGTCCTTTGTATTTCTGTCTAAGACACTGATGATGAACTATCTGATGAAGAAAATGCAAAGCTATTTCAACCTGATGAAATGGCAAGTACTGTGAAAACAACAGTCAATATAATCATAGCTTTGATGATAGTTGAGATAATGAAAGTGATACTATGTCAAACTCAATTGAAAGGACAACTAGCTGGAGATTTATTAAGTAAAAGAAAAATTTTCATCCCAAAAAAGTCTCTTCCAAGTCAGAGTGAAAGTATGTTTTTAATGTGTTTACTGCAACTCTAAGAGTGTCTCGTGTTGTATCTAATAGCAACCCAACGCCGTATGGTGCGTGAAAGCATATGATTCATGAAACTATATCTTAACAATTGCAAAATACACAGCTGGAAAAGCTGGCACGGCAATATGATAATGATTTTTCACTGAGTGTATAGATGTGGTGGAAAGTATTATGGGACTTCAATTTATATGAGAAAAATCACTCTGCAAGATTTTTGCAGAAAAAAAAATTGGTAGCTTATGTTTAGTTTTCAAAAAGCATTGTTTTGCCACGTAACCAAATGACAAAAATTCTAAATAATTTGCTTTACGATGACAAGCCAATCAGAGGGTTTACTATAGTAGTATAAATTCTAGTAGGCCTACGCTCTTTTGGCATAATTCTAGTTGATTGTTGTGATCAAATGGCTTGCTTATACACCACAAAGTCATCTTTTTGCATGTAGCCTCTTGTTGTACAGTAGTATGTTGAATTGTTGGATATTGTTGTCGGAGAAACGTTCTGTATATTGCTGCAACCAACGCTCACATATTGATTTTGAATTCAACAGGGACTACAATAGAACGACGCAAATTTATTTTGCGGTTGATTGAATGCCTATGTGGACAGGCACATACGTGTAGGCCTATTTTCTAGCGTGACCTTGGTATCCATGAAAATCAAAATTTCCTCAATTCCAGCTCTTTTAAACAGAGGTGATGCAATCGTATTGTGAACTAATTTCGCCTTTTTCAATCAGCTTTTATTTTAATCCGCTTGTTCAATCCGATTCTTTATGTGCCGGAAGCTTGATGATTTGAAGTTTCCGGCATTGTTTTTTCTAATTTCACTAAATAGTTGATATAAAGATAAAAGCATAAGTTTTGACACAAAAAATGGAAACGAATGTGTAGGGGAGATGCAGGAGAGTTGAGCCACCACCTCTAGCAGAAATTCTAACATAATTGCACTCTACTGTCACTAGTGGTATGAAAAAACGTTGTTACAGCTTCACTGTTATAAAGAAGGCTTCGCGATATTGCCACGGAAAGTTAGCTTTGAAAATGCAAACAACGTATCAAAAAGTAGATTCGAAAAATTTCAGCATTTGCTTAAATATCTCTAGATATATAATATAATAATAATAATAATAATAATAATGTTAGTTTTTATATAGCGCTGTATCCAACGCAGAATGCATTGTTCCTCAGCGCTTTACAAAGCAGACAGTGTCAATGCAGCCGTATAGAGGCGCAACTGAGTACATTATTACCCGAATCCACTCCATTGCTCAGTGCCAAGCAGGAATTAGATTCAGTACCATTTTTAAAAAGTCTTTGGTATGACCCAAAATAGATCTAATATAGATCTATATAGATCAAAATAGATCTAGATCAAAATAGATAGATCAAAATAGATCAAAATAGAACAAAATAGATCAAAATAGATCAAAATAGATCAAAATAGATCTATAAAATATATTCAAATTACAAATATAGTGCAGGGTACCTTTGGAAAAGATGATTGTATGCAACAATTACCACGCAGCTTCTTAAAAGAGTTTTGAAGAAATCCGGGCTAAATTCAAAATGGCTACGATTAGGAGAGTTGAACCACCTGGATCAACTCTCCCTTTTATATAATAGATAAAAAAAAATTTCTCAAATCTACAATTCTAGCGTGTAAATTGTTGTTTTATGCTTAAAAACGATAGGCCTATACTTGCTTGAAACAGTTAATTGAAGCAAAAAGATCGAAGCAACTGGACTTTTGCTTCAACCCATTTGTTAAAACAGTTTAGCCAATCATGCAAATGTTTCAGGCATTGTGGTGAGTTCTATAAAAGAACTCGAGATATCTTTGCTGAATTATTTGTTATACTGTGATTGAATAGCTAACCTAACGGCTTATCTATTACAAGGGTCATCAATAATTAACGTTACAAGAGATCCAATTCAAAAACTGGCAAACAAGGCGAACTTGGCCTATGGAACCATGTTCACAGTTCTCAAGAAGGATTTGAAGATGAGCCCATTTAAACACATGAAGAAACCGTTGCTAAATGCCAATACCACTGAGGAACGTCTCTTCAGAGCCAGAATTCTGCTCTCACGTATTGAAAAAGGCACGCTGCCAAACCTTGTGTTCAGCGATGAGAAGAAATTTGATCTCTAGCATCATTTTAACAGTCAGAATGATCGTATTTGGTCAAGAAATGGTGACATGGAACCCTGGGTAGTCACTCGGAGACAAGGGGCGGCATCAGAAGTGATGGTGTGGGTCGCAGTTAACGAATCAGCAGGAGTCCATTGATTTTTGTGGACCAAGGAGTGAAATTAAACCAAGAATAGGCTACTACCGAAATGATATTCTTGAGGGTTCATTATTGCCTTAAGCAAAGAAACACTTCAAAAAACATAATTGGTCATTCCAACAAGATTCTGTCCCTTCACATGGAGCTAAGAGAACGCAAAACTGGCTTTCCGCTTATGTGCCGTTCTACATTTCCAAGGAAGAATGGCCTCCTTCATCCGCAGACCTGAACCCCCAGGGCCCAGACTTTATTGGCATCTGGTGTTACCTGGAGAACAAGGTTTCGACTAAACAGAACCAAAGTTTGGAAGCGCTGAAGGCTAATCTGAAAAAAGAATGTCCCTAAATACCTCAAAGAGTTATTTGTGACTTTTGCAGGTCCTTTTCGAAGAGTCTCCGACTTGGCATCGACGGACACATTGCGGACACATTGAGTAAAACTTGTTTTTCCTAAATACAGTAGTCTATATGTCTTGTGGCTGGAAATGATAGCGATCTATTACAGTTGCAAGATTATCGAAGAAGGTAGCCTACCAACAGTGTACGGTATCTATTAAAGCTGTTGCGCTTACTAATTATGTCGCTTCAGGAGTAGCCTAGGCTACGCATCGACAACTTTTGGAGACCTTCGAATCCCAACCAGAAGCTTTGTCCTGCTTTCTTGTCCTCTTTCCAGCTATTGGCAATAACAACGTTATTTCTCAGAGAAAATTTGTAGGCAAGCATGCGACATTTGTCGTTTGATATAAGCCGTGTAGAGGCCAAGTCTTTCATGTGATTGGCTAGCTCAGTTTCCATTTCCCTTGTGACATTGCCATCTGACATTTCTACTCCTTCCAAACCTCCTCCTACGGTCAGAAGAAAGAAGAACCAGTCGAGATCCACTCTTCAACTGCCCTCTCAGTCGTCCTCGGTGATAGGGATGACTGATTGCAGCGGTGGGTCTCACTAGCACAGTACGGTCGTAGATCATCTTTGAAGAATTTTAGACAGCCAAGGGCGTAACAACCCACCTTTAACCCGTCCCTCTCACTCATCTGCAACGGCCTGATGCCGGAAGAGTGATTGCAGCGGGAGATCTTTAACCGTCCCTCTCCGTTGTCCCACTCGCTCTGGGATGACAGGATTGCAGCGGCCCATTCCAAGACGACTCTGGGGTCAGCGAAAGCTACCCTCCCTCTGGCATCTCCGCCAAATGAGGTGTCAGACTGCAGTGGCCCGTTTCCCACAAGCAGGTGCCCTTCTTCAAGCGGGCAACAAGAAGATACACACACACAAACAAACTCAAATAAAATTTAAAAATTAATTATCTACCAAAACGCGCTAGTTCTCATGCTTGACCCGCCATCTCCTTATAGTCTGCTCAAGATCAGCAAGAGGAAAGTCGAGACAGGCAGATCATCTTGAGGCAGCCACTAACCAAATATTTACATCCACAGATTACCATCTACCGCGGTGGGTCCCTTCGGTCGTAGTGAGTCCCTCGCCTCCCTGGTAGGTATCTTCCATGTAAGTATGGTGTGCCTGCTGAGTGTTTGGGTGTGTGGACGGCTCCCGGAGCGGACGCACTAATGATGAGACAGGAAACAAATCCATTCCATATAGACAATTTGTAAACCTGCAAGATGTAGTGGTATCCATCTTGAACTCTGAGCGTTGCGCGAAGAGTAACGAAAAAAAAAAAAATTTCCCTTGTAAATATCATATAAGCTGTTTTACATTTCTTGTATCCAAAATTGTCATGACGTTTTTCTTTGCGTTTCTTAATATATCGCTCTAAAGTGGACCTGTTGTGGACCCCAAATTCGTTTGCAGCTGGTCGAATCCAGGTGCCACGTTCATTTGCTTCAGCAGCACGCTGGAGATTTTCTTCAGAGCTACTATGAGTAGAAATCCGAGTGTATTTTGTGGCATAGGCCTACTGCTTACAAGAATGATGTTTTCTTTTAAAAGAGTCTACACTCATAAAATTCTGTGGTGCATAAATATACAGTACTTTAGGCTTACAGATAGCTTACTATTCAACAGAAAAAGTCATTCTTAACTGCGCTGATTGTTTGTCGAAAGCAAAAATTATAACTCGCAAGGTTTATGAGGCTTTTGCAGAACATGCTTAGATCTATGCTACTCTAACTTTGAACATCTACATTACATGGATCAACTCTCCTTATCCGGTTCAACTCTCCTTAACACTATGATCAACTCTCCTGTAGGTGGAGGAGAGTTGAGCCATTTGGCAAAACTTTTTTAAAGTTAAATTCTGAAAATACTTTTGATATTGACTAACATTTAATCAGAGCGATTGGAATCCAATTGGTTCTACTGTACTTCAACATAAGCACACAATATTTGGATCAGCAATCATACAATCGGAAATATGGACTCAAAAGCAAAAGTTGGCTCAACTCTCCTGCATCTCCCCCACAACTTAAAATACGTACAGAAGAATAAGATCTTGATCAACGTTATGTAAATACTTTTAAATAAAAGTTCATATCAAATATTTTAAATGGTCACACCATGGCCACCTAAAGATGTAGTCTGATTTGTCACATTTTGCAGAAATTTCCAGGTTTTTCTAACTTTGGGCGAACGTTACAATAATTTTTCTTAAAAATTAGATTTTTACGCTTTCTTTTCTCTTTTTCCTAGATGACACAATAGGTTTTAACATCCTCACATTTTGAAAAACAAAGAAAATTTGATTTCGAAGATTCTAGTCAGACTGTTAATTTTTCAATAACAGTCTGATTTAGCGTTTTTCAACTTATTTTTTCTCATTTGCTACTGCTTCCCCAAGACAACAAAAAAGTTTTCTGTCATTAGGAAACCGCAAAAAGTAAAAACAGCTCAAAAAATGTCAGTCAAGCTCTAGCAGTAGCTGTAATCAAAATCTGCAAAATATGACAAATCGGCCGCATCTCCAGGTGGCCATGGTCACACCTTTCTCAAACATCAATACTTTAATCAAATTACAATATCAAATAGCTAAAACTGAAATAGAGTTTTCAACGCAAAAATGGAACAGAATGTCTGGAGTATATTGGATGGAAGGCATGATATTCTTCTGCACTATGTGGCAACAGATTCTTTGCTTAACGTTGGAAAATACAATCGATTGATTAAAAAATACGACATGCATGACGTATGACGTACGTACAGTGAATACTTTTCAGATCAAAAATGACTTAAAAGTATAACTAGTTGCTTTTTAACATGTTCAGTTCAGTTTATTTTTTGTTTTGTTAGCGAAAAAGAAAGACACAAAAAGCAAAAACACAATAAACACAAATCATTCGCACAACAAGGATGGCAGCGAAAGACCAAAAGGTCACCAAAGTCAGCTGCCACCCAAACATTTAAACAAAAGACCCAAAATTAAGAACATTAACACATACGGTATATAATATATAGCACAATACCAGCACTTTAATTTGTAAAAATTAACAATGGAATTAACAATACATTAACAATGGAATAACACAGGGCAACATAAAAAAAACATTGTGTAGAGAAATAAGCGGATGATACGTTTCAGGAGTGATCATTGTACAAATTCTTTAATAAACATTTATATTTAAATTTAAAAACATTGTAAGACTTTTCTTTTATTTCTTTTGGTACTTGATTCCATAGTTTCACTCCATTAAAACATAGCATCTTCTTACCAGAGTTTGACGTTGTAGAAGGCAAATATAAATCATTTTTTGGGTTCTGACTGGTTTTATGATGGTGAATTTCATTTACAAAAATAAAGCAGCCAGCAAAGGCTGGGGCAGCATTTTGTGCACATATTTGTACATAAATTTTGCAGTTTCTAATTTAATAATATCGTCAATTCTGAGCACATTAAATTGGTGATAAAGAACAGTTGTATTTGTTGACCTCGGTAAAAATAAGCAGGATCGAATGAACTTGTTTTGTAACACTTGTAGTGGAGCAAGCAATGTAGAGTTTGCTCTACCCAATTTATAATCGAGTATTGGATCTTGGATTGAAACAAAGCATAATATAAAGCCCGTAATACTGTTAAAGGGGCAATGTATCTCAGCTTAAATGCTATGCCGCAGACCTTTGCAAGCTGCTTTCTAAGATTAGTAATATGACTATCCCATGTCAATCGCTCATCCAAAGTTACACCTAGATAGTTTATAGGCCTACATTTTTCCTTTCGATGGATCGGCCACTGATGGACAGACTAAAATTTTCTGCTGCACTTTTTTTGTTGCAGAGGATCATATAAGTAGTTTTACTATAATTTAATGAAAGTTTATTGGATTTCATCCACACATCAATTTTTTCTATTTCTCTATTGACATTTTTTTGGAGAGATGACAGGCATTTATCTGACATATAAAAGTTTGAGTCATCAGCAAAAAGTGTAGTTGAAAAAGAAGATGCATTTGGAAGATCATTCACATAAAGAAGAAAAAGCAATGGACCAAGGATTGACCCCTGTGGGACACCACATTTAACAACATTAAAATTAGAATTCTTACCGTTAATTATTGTACTTTGCACTCTATTTGTTAGATAAGATGTTAAAACGTTTAAAAACTTTCCACGAAAGCCATAATGGTGAAGTTTTTTTTAAAAGTATGCCATGATCAACTGTATCGAAAGCTTTACTTAAATCAACAAAAACCGAGCATGTGTATTTATGATGATTCAAGTTAGAAAGTAAATCATCATAAATTTTTGTCAATGCTAAGCTTGTTGAATCATTTTCACGAAAACCATGTTGAGCTGGGGTTAAAATATTATATTTGTCAATAAAATTCATCGTCCGTTTATATAGAATTTTTTCGAAAATTTTGGCAAAAGTTGGCAATAACGAAATTGGTCGCAAATCTGTAAAGTGTAAAGGTGAACTAACTTTTTGTACAGATATTATCAGACTCTTTTTGAGTACATCAGGAAAGATTTCTTGCAAGGCACATTTATTCAGTACTTTTGTTTATGTTTCCGACTGATGTTTTTTATTTTACCTACATAACGCAAAAACTAAAAAAATTCTATCTTTTTAACGCCTCTTCACGTGTTTGAGCAAGAGAATGTTGATAGCATTTAACCATAATAGATAAAGTGCTTGAAAATAAGTGATAGCTAGATCAAAACAATTTAAATAATTGCAATCTGTTTACACACAGTGACCGATTACACAGAACCATGGATGACAATGCTTTTGATGTGTGGCGACATAAATTGTTTATTTGTGCCTTGCACACTCTTCTATCGCTTTTTCTTAGACTAATTTTTTAAGAAAAAAATGTGGCAATTTCAAAACTAAGAAATAGAACAAGCATTGAACCATCGTTGAAGATCAGATTATTGGGGCAAGCAAATCTACACTTTTGTTCGTGCTGGTATTGATGTTGATTAAAAGTTGTTCTAGTCATCCACTTGGAACACTGATCATGTCATAAGATTCTCAGCTGCCTAAACCGAGAATCAAACCACCGTTCTAGGATCTTGAATTTTTGCTCAAAATCGATCTTCAACGTTTTATGAAATAATAAAAATAAAGAAGATTAAAAGTTCTCAACAACAATCAATATACAGCGCTTGATAATTTTACATTCTTTGTTCACTAGCAGCAGGCTACAAGAGAAAACATATGAAATATTGCAACATATAGTCAACAAGAAAAGAAGCGGCGTGACTTTGTTCATGTATTTTAAATGGCTTTCACTAATTTCATCAACTACTTGATTTCGCACAGAATTCACTTTTTTTTTATTTCATATTCAATTTGAATTGAATGAATCATATCCGTTGGTTCCATAAAAGTTTTCCATTTTCTCAAATAAATCTGCAAAGGAAGGACGAAGCTTCGGATTCCCATTCCAACAATCTTGCATAATCTTGTACAATTTGCTTGGGCAAGTTGGCATTAGTTCTTTAGGCATTCTATAGCCTCGAAGCAACATAGGCAAAATTTCGTGGTTGTTTGCAATTTCTGTAAAGTGCAATTTTTAGAAAGTAAGTAAACGCATTTTCATTTTTATGCAACGAGTAACCTTGCCCTAGAGTCAGGGCATAGCCAGCAAAAAAATTCTAGTAGGCCTACATGTTGGTGATCCGGTTTAAGAATACTTTCAGCCTAATTCAGTAGTTTTCCTGGTTGCTTTTCCGACTTAATCAAATTCGGAATGCGACGTCATATTTGCCCAGCTTTATATCGTAACCACCTATGAAGCTTGGCAGTGCCAACGGATGATTTAATAAAAAAGCCGGTAACAGCAAAGTTGTGGTGTTGTCTAAAATGTAAACGCTGCATAAATTTGATTATAAAAATATTTCATTTAATAAACTTTTGTACAATTTTCCAATAGCAATATAACAAATTATTTCGTTGGCTCTTTTGCTCTCCCTCACCCCCCCCCCCCCCCCCCTAGACTACACCCTTGCCTAGAGTATATGTTTTTATTTTGCAAAGCCTTATAAAAAAGTTACTAATAAAAGTCAGTCTGCTGAGGGAAAGCTATTGTACCTTTAAATAACCGCAGTGCATATAAAATGTTAGAAATGATTTATTTACATGGCTACATTTTAAAAATTAAAACGCTTTCTGGCCTGTTTTCCTTTTGATAACTGTTTGAACTACAGAGCGTCAATCTTGCAAAACAGTTTATCTAATCCCAAATTTTGCCTGATTGCAGAAGTCCAGGTCCTACTCAAAAAAATCTCAACTCATGAACCAGCTGCTGCAAATTTAGACGCAAAGCATAAATCAGCGTGATAGATCATCTGAATGCTATCTATAAAACCCTTTCAGTGCCACGCTTTTTTTGATAAAATTTTTAGGATTTAGCTTGAGCAAAGGCTTTGATTTTGAACTGCTGTATTTTGAGAACCGTAACTGCTAGAAAAACAATCAAAACATGAAAGTTGTTGCATTTTCAACAGTCTTTTACAGTATGTTTACAAATTTTGTGTATTTTCTTTTTAAAATGCTAAAATTTCTGACAAACTACAAAAATTTTGTGTTTTTTTGACTTTTTTTCGCTTCCGTTTAGATATCGGAAAAAAATTTTCAAACTGCGATAAACTTCACCGGTAGATGTCAGGCAAGTACTACGCTTGTCACACAAAGGTTGTCACGGAGGTATTGAAGCGTTTGCGAAGAAAGAACTGGATATACCTCACTTTACACAAAAAATGACAGTTTTTTGTAAATAATTGATAATTGCAGAAAAAATTTAAATACAAACCTTGTAATTTCTTTCAACTTTTAGACAATACAAGTCTTCCTCTTTCTAAAACAGTCAGACTCATGCAGTTTGGCAAACAAAAAGACCAGATTTATCTATTTTTCAAATGACCAGTACGGTCCAGGGGTGACCGCGTGTATACGCGCGGTCGGCACTGGTAGTTGGCGAATCAAATATACTGTAGTTACTATTCACCTAAAAACCTGTTTCACCCTTATTGGGGTCACTAAAATGTTCTTATTCAAACAGAATCTTTTAAACTGAAAATAATTTCTATTAGGCTAAATAAATTCTAGTGCGTGTATAAAAACTAATGATCCCAATAAGGGCCAAAAAGACTGTTAAGGTATTTATGTGTATGTAGCGTCCTGCGGTCTTGTGTGTTTTCTATGTCTTGTTACCGTCATGAAACCTGTTTAGGACATTGTGTCGCTCAGATGTATGAAACGTTAGCTGGGAATTCTTCAAGCTTCTAATACGTACTATATTTGTTCAATTTTGTTCATTTCTTCAAGTATTTGTGCTTTAGGAGTTTAAGACGTGGTTAAGTACTTGTGTGCTTCTTTTAGAAGTTTAGAATGCCAATAAGTTAAGCGGATTCTTGAACCGGTAATTTAACACTTACGTATACGTAATTTTACGTCTCTTTAACGTCGTATCCCACACGTTGAATGCCACAGCGCTTACAGTATGTAGGCTATATCGATTGCGAGCACCGCTCTGGCATTCCTAGCAACTTTGAAAGCCTTTAACCGTATTAAGACTGGGGCTGGTATAATGTGCCCGCGCCAATTTCAAACGATTGTATTTTAATGGGCATACGTGCTACTAAGCTGAAATTCCTAAATATTACTTGGCTAAACGTATTTAAAGTTTCGTGGCTATACCTGATTCGGTTTGGGAGATATTTTGCCGTTTTTAGCATGTACCTTGACATTGATTTGCTCCTGGAGTGAGAGCAGATTGCGCCTGGTTGGTTTCTTTTATAGAAAGAGTGACAGATTAACGATTGTTTATTCAAAGCTGCCAAGCCGAGTCGCCTAATGAGCTTATCGCGCGTGTAATTTGATTAGTTGTGAAGAAGACACTGCACTGCATGATATCAATTACTGATTTGCGTCTGGCGTAAATTGCATACAGTTGCTTCCAGGGCCGTAGCCAGACCGCAGAGCAAGGGGGGGCCGACTTTTCGTTAGGGGAGGCCGAAAAAATTTGAATGATTTTGGCATTTTAACCTCTTAAACACCGGTATCCACAAAAATTGCATTATGTCAGTTTAGTGTTAAGACCAGCAGCGTAGCCAGAAATTTTGAGAGGTTTTGACGACCGGCGGGCGAAGCCCGACGGCGTGTTCGCCTAAGACGACACCCAGCGACGGGGGGTCTGGGGAGCCTCCCCCAGAAAATTTTGAAAAATTACTTTGAATTTAGTGCATTCTGAGAGCATTTTCAACAAAAATGTGGGTATGAATATTCCTGTAAAATGGTGCTGTCAGGTGGCATAGCAAAAGGATAAGATCATGTTTTCTTCAGCATTTTTCTGAAATAAAGCTAAGTCTCTATGTTTTCTTGTTGCTAATTCCTGGCTGAGATGTTTGAATGTTAGGTATTGGCACAACTCGCTCTTTTAATGCAGTTTTGTTTAAAATTAGGCAAATTTTTTTAGACTGAAAACATCATGCTCAAGCATAAAGAGACTGAAAGCATCATTTTCAATATCGTGACGTCACACGCGTGCCAAAGAGGGGGAGGTTGTAACCCCCCCTCCCCCTTTGGCTACGCCACTGGTTAAGACCAACACTGGTCTCTTATCACGGCAACCATATTACAATGACCAACATAACAAAGCAATTGTTGACTTGTTGTATAAATAGCGGTACTTGTTACGAGCAAAAACTTTAACTGGCTCGAAGAAGCTAGTGCCGAGGATTTTGATATATATGATTACATTCCGCCTATACAACCGTGAGCTAGTCTATTGCAATTGCAGTCGCGGATGTTTGGATGCAAGCCGTCTCACAAACAAGTCTAAATCGATAGATTTCGATACAGAATGTTCAAAGGCCATAAGCACTAAGTTTGCCTGTCTTGGTTGTAACATGCTCCGTCTAGTGGAGCGTCAGCCCTTGTTAACACTGAGAATCTACACTCACAAACGGCAGTGCTAGATTCAAATGTAGCAATATCTGCTGCAAGGTTGAACACTTCACAGATCAGAAAACTAGAAACAAAATTTATTTACACTGATTGGATTGAAGAAAAAAAAATAAACACTGCTTAACTGCACAAATTTGGTTTATCACTGCACAGATTGGTTATCACTGACCCTTAGAATTAAGTATGGTAAGTAATGGGTATGAATTAAGTATGAATTAAGTATGAATTAAGTATGGTAAGAATTTAAGAATGGTAAGAATTAAGTATAGCCTAATTTGTACCGGTTTGTAGGCCTGCTGGAAATCCATTCCCTCTTTGTTAGGTTATCATTCTTTCCCAAAACATTTTTATTTTACACAGTTTCTGACAATTTTTTTACCAACCTAACACGTGTTGGCCTTGGTTGAATTGAACCTGTTGAGGTTGCCAAAAGAGGAGTTAGGGGGAGGGGGGCGAAATTGTTTAATCATCATAGCTGTTAACTAAACATAACAATTGTAGTTAATTGGGCCAGTTGGAGCTGTGCAACGGGAAAATGGGCAAAAATCATTATAATTGCAGCTGTTGCTCAAGAATGTTGGGATTTTGCCAGGAGGGGAAAATTTTTTTCAGGGGGGGGCGAGGCCCCCCCTGGCCCCCGGCTGGCTACGGGCCTGGTTGCTTCTGTCCGTGACTGAAACAAAACCATTTATTTTACGCTGATCGAAATAATTGCACAATAAATCAACGCAAAAATTGTAGCATTACAAGCTGGGAACAGAGTAGATTGATTGATTACATGGAGAAAACTGGATAGTCAAAATTGATGATATTTTTGATAGTAAAATTGTTTCATTTCGCAATCGGTCAACTTTAAAAGTCGAATATTTATAAGTCGAATTTTGATGTGTTTTTTTCTCCACAATTTATACAGCATCCGCAACCATTTTTATTCAGTAATTTTCTAGCCGACAAAACTGCGCTGTTAATTCGTCGATTCAACGATGAGCGACAGCTATTTGGTGTAAAAACATGAAGATCGGTTGACGGATGTCATCAGTGACTAAGCATTGCGGCATTGTCAAGCTGCAAGCAAATACAATTTATTATTCCAGTTTATTGGGACTTGATTCTAGGTGGCAGGTAATGCTCAACATTGCCAGATTTCAATGTCCTCAGTTATTCAACTTACGTAAATATAACTGATTTTGTCGGCGGACATATTCTTCCTACAATAACCTACTTCAAAGTTTGGTTGCTTTGTCTATATCAGTTTTTCGTCTTTAGATGTACCTCTAATTTGAAATTGCGAAAATGAAGCAAATATTGACAGAAATCTGCCTACATCTCAAGCAACAGCTTTTTCCGATCTTCGCATCTTTCCAAACAAACTGAAGTCAAATAAACAATTTTCACGTCTAAGCACTGTGGTCAAACGTTGAGTTGATATAATATTGGCGCACTTTTGCCTGCTGGAAAATAACAGAATAAATAGATTCTAGGCAGTTGATGAGCCGTTACGGTTGTTAGTGTGAGAGACAGAACGCAAAGTGTGACGCGGGATTACAGTGACGTCATTATCTCAAGCAGAGCAAGCTTTGTTTCTTTATTATAATTTACATCTAACTTTAGCGATTTGACTGCTGTCTAATAAATCTATTACAGCTATAGATATACACATGATTCGAAGACAAGTTTGAATTTGTTGGAAAGTCAGATAAATTTTCTTTCACTTTGTAAAATATGTAAGTGACAGCATGCATATCAAAGGCGTAACAAACGTTCAAAAAAACGCGGGCGCTTTATGCTCCCCCCAACTCAAGGAATCCCTTGAGAACCCAGTCTGAATACGGTTAAGCAGACTCGTCTAGCGTCGAGCCCCTCAGAAAGAGAACAAAAACAGAAAGAGAGAAATATTTTCCAGTATTGTTTTTTTTTTTGGCTCGGTCTCTCATCGGCCCAATCTTTCCAATACTATTTTTGTCAATCGTTCAGTTCTTTTGAAATTCAAGCCATGATTCTAGACTAGTAATGGTGACGAGTTTAATTTATGATTTGAGTTGCGTTTTATTCTTGGAAAGATGGTTGCAACTTGCACTCCTTTAAGTTTAATGTGATGACTTGAAAGATTCATTTCTACAATAAATCCATACGTATACCCAAGAAGTCTAGACATTGTTCTTTGTTCATTCCGCCGCACTACCGCGCTCGGAATGTTGCTGTAGGACACATATTCACAAATAGGTATGGGCCGATAGTCAAAGCTATAGGACGTCCGCTACACTATACATTAACTATATTTGATAGAAGTTGCCCTGCTTGTCTGTTTTGCTGGACTTTGAGCATATTTGTGTAGTAGGCTATTGGTAGTATTTATTGTGTAATCATTGCTGTAGCCTATAGGCTATAGATGAATTTGATGAGGCACCAAGGCGTAACAGTCTGCCACTGTCTGTAAATAGGCAAATAGATAAACATATAGTCTAGATAAGCACAGCAAAGAGAAAGGATAAGAAGTTGTTGGCCTGTGTTATTAGTTAAAATCTGCTGCATTAAAAACTGGATATCATGAAGTCGACAAATTCAATCAGTACCGTTGGAAGGGGATTCTATTGGGGACTTTGTAGTATCCCCTCCAGCGATGAAATTAAGGGCTTGCAACTTTTCCAAGGATTCCAGAAATTTGAAGAAATCACGCATATTTTTGGATATAAAGCATTCTTAAAAGTGTTTTGATTTTGGGCCGAAGGTTTCATTGGTACCGGGAACAAAGTATTCTCAACAGTGCTGAATCCAATACTTTGGTTTCAAGAACTGATGTCTATCACACCTTTGAGTACTACGTACTCAATTTTCCATACTTTATGCTAAAAGTTGAACACTAGAAATTCTTCACCTAGGCACAACAATGAAGCAACCATTTCCTAGTACAAAAAGAATATAAGATTACCTGGATATGGCATCATTCCTTTTACAATGACTTCTGTGAGCAAAATTCCAAACGACCAAACATCAGATTTAGTTGTGTATGTTTGATGCATTAAACTTTCAGGTGCTGTCCATCTCACTGGAACTTTCACTTCTGGGTTACTTGCCTTGTATATGTCATCCTATAATAGTTGTTTCAATTTGGTTCAAAAACAAATTTATCAATGTTTAATTTTACATGGACGAAATCTAACCTGGATTGTTAGTCTTGCAAATCCAAAATCGGAAATTTTGCACAGATTGTTTTCCCCAACCAACACATTCCTTGCCGCCAAGTCTCTGTGAACGTATTTGTTGTATTCCAAGTAAGCCATGCCTGAGGCTACTTGTGCTCCAATCTCCACTAACTGAGGAACATCAAGATATTGTCCATCTCCTGCAAAACCACTGTGTTCAAAGATTAAAAAATGGTTTTGAATACTAAACAACTGTTATAATGTCTCATGGTAACCTAAACTTTAAACTTTAAAGCATCTGTAAGATTAAAAATAATTAAATCACATTATCATAATAATTTCGAATCGTCTGGGACAGTTTTTTATTATCTACTATCAACCTACACTACGCATATAATGCAATTTGCTTATATAAACGGCTTGACTTGTTTCTGCTGAATTAAGTTTCCGTATTGGATAATGGTGTAGCATGTGCTGTAATAAGTTGGGTTAGTATTTTTACTGCTCAAGTTCACTTTTGACTTAATTGTGGAAATTTGGATCAGTTCCTTCGTTGCTAGCACCAACCGTTAAGTACAACGATTTCTTCGACTTCGAAACGCATGTTGTAATAAAAACGCTTCAAGGCAGTTACAACATTTTTGAACAATATTTGGTTTCGTTATGGCTGAAACGTATTTATCTCGATTTAATTCGTTTCAGGATAAAAAGTTATTTTTGTTTTATTCCAATTTTTCTTATTCATGCAAAAAAAAAATACTCTGCTCATTTATAAACTTGTTTTAATTTCTCCTATTCAATATTTTAATAATTTTAATTTTTTTCTTGACGATATTTTACTTTAATATCTTGCTTTAATGATTCATTGGTAAACAGCTGATACAATAAATTGTCATTTTCTGAAACTTTTGTTCATTTCATTCAACTTTGTTTGGTACGCTTACCAACACTTAACAAAAGCCACAGTAAACAAAGTTTACCAACTTAATAATTCGGTTTTTCATTTGTGAGTAAGAATTTGTTTAAGCAGAAAAATTAAGCATAACCAATCGTTGTAAAAATTAGTACTTCGTGTTGTGATTATTTCCTTACGTTTTCACACCGTGCTGCATTTAAAAGCAATAAGACGATATTCTTATAGCTACAAACTTACCTTTCTTGAGATAATTTTTCAAGTCACCATGTGGCAATAACTCGGTTACGATGTAGAAAGGATCTTCATCTGTGCAAATTCCGTACAGCTGAACTATTCTAGGGTGAATCAAACGCTTCATGACGTCAGCTTCGTTCAAAAAGTTTTCAGATTCCAAACATCCTAATCATACAATTACAAAATATTTAACTGGAACTAATCTAAAACTGTTGGCATAAGATTTTTTAAGGTAGAATGACTGTGGGTAGGCTACCTAGCAAAAAAGTGAATACAACTTCTGTCCACTTTACATTGCTGAATGATGTTCAAGGAAGTGAAATGCATATTGCACAAAATATTTATGCAAGTTGCATTTCAATTTCTTCACTGATCTGTTGTCACATTTTAAATTTGATTTATCTTTTGCAGCACAAAAAAGCCACCACCTTGCAAGTCCTAAAACTAATGTTAAATAATTAAGCTATAAAAATGACAAGACTATTTTATCAAAATAATCTGCTATCGACTAGTCACTAGATTCATTAAGAATACTTCAATAATTTTTTATCCAGCATATAGTACTGTACAAGTGCAGCAAAATGCTCTATTGTATTGAAAAAATATATTTTACAGGCCGGAAGCCGAAACGGTGTTCACTGTCTGCAGTTATGGACGCTTTTCACTTTATTGGAGGCACCTTGCTATGCATTGTGCAAAACTCACGGCTTGCAGTTTGATAACTTTGGCAAGTTTGGCAGTAGTACTATTTTTGGAACTTAGGCACCACAAATGGGAAAATGTCACATGGAGGTATATATCTCCATGACGATACCCAGTTTACCTACTGCACTGAGGAGGCCGGAAGGCCGAAACGGTGTGCACTGTCTGTAGTCATTTTACAAAAGATAAACTTGCTGATATCTGATTGCACATAACTGCAAATCATCAGCTTCTTGTCGTTTATGTGGCTTACTGGAATACCTTTCTTCAATGTTTTGACTGCAACTTGCATGGTTTCATGGTTTTTGACTGCAACTTGCAAAGTGGCTTTGTAGACAGAACCAAAATGTCCAGAACCTAACAGCGGACCAAGATTCAAAAAGGATCGTTCAATTTCCCACTCATCCAAAGTCTACGCAACAAGCAAAAAAATATCATCTTTTTAATCAATTTAAACGGAAAATCAATATGAAACTCAAAAAGCAAAAGTACTTAGACTACTAACATTAGTTTAAATGTAATTATGATAGCCTACTTCTCAAATGTAGATACAAATGATCTGATTTAGCCTGATCATGCATCTAAAAACAAAACTCAATCTATTTTATCATTACAATATCATCGGGTATTACCAGTGCGCTAAAAATGAAAAACAACTTTAGTTTGTCTAAAAATTCATTTTGTTTTGGCCTATGCATTTCTATTAATCATGTTTCAAACAAGTGAATTCTTGGACCCTTCCAGTCATATAGGCCTACTACGTTTTCTCACATTATAAGCTGCATCCTAATTCTTAATATTTTGTATCCTCTATGTTAGCTTTCTTCCTAGCTTCAAAGATTTACTCTACGACGAGTTGGGCTATCAATGTCATTTCTTACCAATTTTTACATTATGATATCTTGCATTTTAGTATTTTGTTTCTGAAAAATTAATTTGTCAAGCATTCGCCACAATTCACTTTAACAGCGTTTCGTGTGGCCACGTTTTGAATGCAGTTGCTTCTCATGGTTATAATTTGTCTTCCAGTTTGTATTTTCGTACTTTGCTTTTCAGAAAGATATCAATCTTTTTTTTGTTTTTCTCACGTCTGCAGTTGGGCGTTATATGCATAACCTACTTCTAACTAAGGTGTAACATGTTTTATTTAAATTAACCTTAACCTAAGCCTGCGAAGTGTAGTGAAGTTTGCACTCATTGCTTATTAATTCACAGCTAAATGCCAAGGTACTTTGCATAGGGAAGAAATCGCTATTGCACATGTTATGAAGTAATTTATTTGCAATCTACTACTTTTGCTGTGCCGTAGAAGAGGTGTTAATTAATGTTTTCACTGTTCTGTTGGTTTGGGAAATAATATTATTCTATTTGAATAAGAGCCTTTTGATAATCGCATTAAAGATGAAACAGGCTATTAAGGTTTTTAATGAATAATAGCTGCATGTCACAATCAATATGTGTGGTGACACATTGACTGCCGCGTCACCCATATATGGATGACGGCCTATGTTTCATTCAGGTTTGCGTCACCCATATATGGGTGACGTCTCATGTCATTTTGGTATGCCATTTGTATTTTGGCCTGCGGGTCTATTTTTGGAAAATAGGCTTGGCAGTCAATGCGCTAGACGGCAGGGTACATTTCTGTCCTTCAATAAGAAGGCTTATTTAAATGTCTAATTCTTGTGAAGTGTTATTGTCAATTACTGACCTAACGTAACCTTTAATTATGCAGTCTTTTATTGCGAAACTTGCTTCCAGAAAATTTTGCGTTCGTGCGATTCTGGAAATGTCTCTGATTTGATCGAATGTTCTGACGATGTGTAAGTTGTTCTATTATCACTTATAGGTTAGGTGTTGCGCAGTTTGACTAGAAGAATGAGTTCCTATGATATAATATTACCATATAATTTCTGGAAGGTGGTAAAAAAAAACTATTATAAATAGCCACGTGATTTGAGAATGATTTTTAATAGTTGTGTATTATGTATTATTAAAACTTGTAACGAAAAGTATGCTGAAGGCGATTATAGAGTTTTAGACGATATTGAATAGTTTGTAAAAGTGGAAATTATTGCTAATTGTAAAGTTGCTGTTGCAAGTAGTGGCGTATATCTATTTTGAAGTCGACAAAAAAGTTTGCTGTTTAAAATTTGATATCTTTCCGTGCTGGAAGTGCTGAACCATTCATTGAAGGATTTTTATTTATTATCTCACAAGTGGAATTATTCGACCATTTATTTGACTGTTTAACATTTGATATCTCAATAAACTATGCCATCAATCTTTCCAATGTCTCTTTACGTTTTGGTGTATTACTATTACGGTATGTATTATGTATGTATTACAAACACCACATGCCTTACAGTATATTAAATGCGGAGGGGGGTAATTTTCTTTAGCCCTGATTTTAGGATACAACAATATATTCTAAGACCTCTGGTATATTTTTTTTAATTGTTTGTTGAAACCCTCCCCCCTCTACCCTGAAAATTTATTTTTGAGTAAAGTTGTCTTGTATTCGATGGATTTCATTTTTTATTTATGGTATTTAAAGATCAAATATTGCTTGCTACTGTAGATTACTAAAACACGTTAAAAATGTTCCAAGACAGCCGAAAGCACGTTTTTGGTCTTGGTTTCATCATAAACCAAGTTAATAAGGACATTTCGATTTGTGCGCTTGTCTACACGCATGCGCAAATGCTTACCAAAAATGCAGATATTCTGTATTAAGGAAATAGAGAGTAGGCTACCACATTGAATTAATCCAAGGGTATTGCACAGCTTTTTTCACACAACAACGACTTCGTAAGTATATATCATTCTTGTAAACACGTAGGTTTCACCGTATTCAAACTAAGCAATTTTCGGGAGGTAATGGCCTGACGTGTGGACTTATTTCATATACACTTTCATTTTTTAATTAGGGTGGTCCCGAAATGTATGGGAAATTTTTTTTTTTATTCGAAACATTCCGACCACCCTACAATTTTTTTACATAGGCTAAAAGAAGGTAACAAGCTAAATTTCAGAAAAATTGGTTAATATTTAGAGGTGCCACATGAGGTTGCAAATCGGGTTAAGGGTGCTTATTTCAGTATTTCGATTTGATACGATTCCCTAATGATTCGAAATCTTATTTTGGTACTGCCGATTTGAAATAAAAATTCCCCAGTGCAGAATTTTTCTCTTCAAGCAAATTCTTTTTACACCCAAATCAATGAGTATTGCGTAATTTCTTCGATGGCTAGAATTTGAAAGCGAAGCCAAGAACTTGCAAGATAGCAAGCATAGCGAAAAAGTTGCAGTTCTAAATTGAATATGCTACTTCTATGAAAAAGAAGAGGCAGGAGGAGTTTATACACTGACAGAAAGTTAACTTTCATGCACTAAGGGGTCCTTAAACGATAAGCACTGATCGTAGTGTACTGATGAAGTTGTGAACGTTTTTCTTTCTATGTTTTTCAGATGGCTAGCAACAGTAATAATAGTAGGCTATTAGGCTTATCGGTGGTGCAAGGTCCAAAACCAGAAAGGACAATTATGTTTGGTTGATTGGTCCCACTTCCAAGGAACTGTCTGGGAGAAAGCTTCCTTCTGCTAGGGAAGTCCTTAGCGTGTTCTTCTATCTCCACAAGATTGAGAAGGTAACCATCAAAGAAAGTTGCAAAGAAGTTATCACATTGTGTATTCCATTCTGGGAGAGAGCCAGGATTATAACATGCACAGAAATCCATGCAAGAGAAAGACTGAAAAAGTTATTTCTGCAATGGAAAGGACTCCAGAAGGCGGCTTTAAGGAGAACAGATACACAGATGAAGAAAGAAGAAAAGTTCAGTGCCGATCTTGACAAACTGTGTGACATAGCACACGCGAAAGCACTGGACCTGACTACTATTGAAGAAGACCATGCTTTTCTGATGGCACAAAGAGATGGACGAAGAGGTTTCCTAGGTTGAGTTGATCAAGAACTTGCTGCTAAAGAAGCACAAACTGTCAAGCGGAAACAAGAGGAGCAAGCTCGAGCTGAAAAGGCAAAAGTATCATCTTCTGCAGTGCAAGCATGTTATCAAGAAGATATCTCAACATCATTATCAGAGTCTGAAAATACTGAACAGTGTGAACAGTCCAGTTCTTCAGAAGTGCAGACACCAAAAAAACGGAAATGTACAATTACAGCTAGAGCGAAGAATGTGATCTCTCCAGGACTAGCACAAGCTCTGGACCGAACCAAAGTCAGTGACAGAGCAGATGTTTATATCATTGCTGCAACAGCTCAAAGTTTAGGCCACAATGTGGATGAATTGGCCATTAATCGAAAAACTATCCGTCAGTCAAGAAGGTCACTAAGACAAGAAGCTGCTATTTCCAGTAAGGACAATTTCAGTCTTGACATTCTTGACGGGAGTAAAGGTTGTTGTGCATTGGGATGGAAAGCTAACCCAAGACACAGCAGGGTGTCAGGACAAATACGATAGGTTACCAGTGATTGTATCGTATGATTGCACAGAAAAGTTGCTTGCTGTACCAAAGTTGACAAGTGGATCTGGACAATCGATGGCTTTGGCAGCCAAAGAAGTCCTGAATGATTGGGTACTAGAAGACAATGTTGTAGCAATGAGTTTTGATACAACTAGCAGCAACACAGGAAAAAGGAATGGAGCATGTCATCTTCTTGAGGTCCAGCTAGAGAAGGAACTTCTATGGTTGCCGTGTCGGCACCATATATTGGAACTAGTGATAGGTGGAGTATTCAACAATGCAATGGGACCGTCCTCAGGGCCTGACATCGAGATTTTCAAGCAGTTTCAAGCGCGCTGGCCACATCTCAAGCAAGATAATTATAAAACCGCAGCAAGTGAACCTTCAGTGGAGATTTATATCGCACCAGAACGTGATTCTTTGTTGATGTCTGCAAAGAAATATCTATGCAAACAACAACCAAGAGAAGATTACAGACAATTTCTGGAACTGATCATCCTCTTCCTTGGTGAATTGCCAGATCAGGGTGTTTTGGTTATCAGAAAGCCCGGAGCTTTCCACAGAGCACGGTGGATGACAAGGTCCTTTATTCTCTCACGATTTGGATGTTCCGGGCACAAGTAAAGCTGACAGCAAAGCAAAAGAGAGGGCTTGCAGAAGTTGTTCTGTTCGCAGTGTTGGTTTATTTCAGAGCCTGGTTTGATGCACCGGTAGCAGTTTCAGCACCAGCCAATGACCTGGCCTTCTTGAAGAATTTGAAAGCTTATGCCTCCATCAACAGCAGTGTCTCCAAAGTGACATGCAGAAAATTCCTCAACCATCTTTGGTACCTGAGTGAAGAAGTTGTGGCATTTGCATTCTTTGATGATGGTGTTGCTGAAGAGAGGAAGCAAAGAATGGTTAAGAACCTTAAAAAGCCTGGAAAGAGTAGTCGTGCCGTGAAAGCCAGCTTGAAGATGGAAGAAATTGAAGCAAGTGAGATAGAAGACTTTGTTTCAGTAAAATCTATGCAGTTCTTTAAAGCTCTGAATTTGTCGACAGATTTCCTGTCATTGCCACCGTCACTGTGGCTGTCAAATGATGGTTACATTGCAGGAAAAAAGAAAACAGCACAGTTTCGAGTGCTCAACGACACAGCTGAGAGAGGAGTGGCTTTAATTCAGGAGTATATCCATGTTCTGACAAAGGATGAGAAACAAAGACAATGCCTACTTCAAGTGGTGGCAGATCACCGCAAGAACTTTCCAGATCCAACAAAAAGAACTGTTGTTGCTGGGCTAAAAAACTTGGTTAAAGCTGGCCCAATGCTCATGGAATAAACATTTGTTAAGGTCGTGATGACATTGCAGTATAACATAGTACAGAAGGGTTTAGAAACAGTTAATAAGCCACACTATTTTATATTGTGTCTTGAGAGAAAAATTAAATGGCTTTGTGGCACCTCTAAACATTGTTCAATTTTAACCAAATTTTGCACGTTAACTTCTTTTAGGCAATGTAAAAAAAAGGTAAAGTGGTTGTAACAAAATTCTAAAAAAAAATTTTCGGGACCACCCTACTAGTCAGTGGAGAGGAACCTCAGACAAGACATGCAAACACTATCAGCATACATACGGAAATGGAAGCTACAGCTCAGCAAGTCAAAGACAGTGTCGGCGGCCTTCCACCTTAACAACTGGGAGGCACAGCGTGAGATAAACATCAAATTGATGGTGAGCGCCTGCCCTACTGTGCCGAACCCACTTATCTCGGCATAACCCTGGACAGGTCACTCACGTACCGCCGACACTTGGAGTCACTGCGCAAAAAACAATCTACACGCGTCGCACTTTTGAGGCGATTGGCGGGTTCCGGTTGGGGAGTTGGTGCTAAAACTCTTCGTACAGCTACCCTAGCCCTTGTTCATTCCACCTCTGAATTGGCTACTGCGCACCAGTCTGGTGCCGTAGTTCTCACACCTACCACATCGATACCACCATCAACGATGCACTGCGTACTGTGACTGGATGCCTGCGTCCCACTCCGACGGACTACCTACCCATCCTAGCAGGCATCCAACCCCTTTGAGCTACCTCGTAAAGGAGCCACGACTTCTCTCGCTCGCCGTGCTCTGGACCCCGACCATCTCCTCCATGCAACATTCAAGCGACCACCACCTTCAAAGCAACGGCTGAAATCAAGACGCTCCTTTGTGCCTGCCGCACAACAACTACTTCAGAACAGAGAAGAACTTGGTTTAAGTGCGGAACACTGGATGAACCACATGTGGAACACGGAGTGGCAAAACCACACCTCCACGCTCCGTGACTTCATACCCGACGTCGATACCCGTCCACCAGGGATGTCCCTCACAAGGCTTGCGTGGGTCAGGCTTAACCGCCTGCGAACTGGCGATCGCAAAATGTTTAAAGTGTTTTGGTACAGTTCCAAATAATATTTAAACTTTAAATGACACAAACAAAATTGACGCTTCTACAATACAATTTTAAGTGAAAAGTAATTTACAGGGTAGATGGGGGAGGGAGGGGGTTTGGATGGAAATTTCAATTTTTTTTACCAAAGGTCTTAAGAATATACTGTTGTCACTTAGTCAGGGCAAAATTTAACTTTGAAAAAAGCCGATGAACCTTCCTTTTCTTATTTGCAGTTATCAAAGCAATTTATTTTACAATACAGTTGTTTATTTTGTAAAATGCCAATTGCTAAAAATTGTGAACTAAAATACACTAAAAAAGGCAAGTATAGGCCTACTTCCATAATTCCAAACACCGTTATGGTATATATTTGTATGTCGGCTAGAGTGGTTTTCATAGCAATTGTTAACTTACTTTCTATACTTTACTCACATAAGCATACCCTTGTCCAAGCTTTTCCATGGCATCACACTCATTATTCTGGTAATATTCTATAAGCAGAGGCATAGTTTTTCGTTTGATTTTATTATCAATGGAATAATCTTCACCGTTTTTATCTATCAAAAAATGTTTCACCGTTGTCCCATGTCGAACTGTAAAATATACAGTACTGTATTGTACTTGATTTTTTATTATCTTATTTAGACTGAAGTTTGGTGGTTTTGATTCAAATTAGATGAACTGAAACCCAATGCTTATTTTTGCTTACAAGCTTATCATAGGTATTTTTTTAAAAACACAACTAGATCTAGACATTCTTGATGGAGATTTATATGTTTTCTAACAGTTTAATCCCGGCAGTTTTACATACTCATACAAGCTGTGAAACATCAACTCAGGCCCGTCAATTTGATTGACGTTTTGAAGTTTTTCTCTAACTATTGAAGTGTTGCTGTCTTTAAATTACTCTATCTACAAGTGCCGTTACATGGAGAGATATCCATAAAATGCGTTGCTTAAGTGCACATCTGCAGGTATATTTACAAAGGTTTTCTATCTCGAAAACTGACCAATCAAAAGTCGCGTTAATTTACGACATTAGCGACGTCGCTAAATTGCACGAACAAGACCCATACGAGCAAGTACGTCAGCAGACCAGTCTGTGTTTCCAGCAGGTGGTAGGCTACCGTAGAAACCACTATACCAGCAATTACTGTACATAAGCTAGCTATGCAAAAAGAAAAATTAAAGCTGCAGCAACAACGCTACATTTTCCCAACGTAGCCGTAACGGAGAGACTCTACATTTGCGTCAGTCGTACTTTCGCTACTCTCCGATTTAAAGTGAAAAAAGATTAGGTTTTAAAACTTTTTATGAAACACTGGCGTGCTCAAACTAGCTATTAGTATAAGTTTAGGTCTAGGATAAAAGTAGCGCGTAGAAATAGCGTAGCCCGCGCTATTTTTTGTTCGAGTTGCGGTAGCAAGTTACTTTTTACTGACTGGTAGCGAGTAGCGGTAATGCAACTTTTTTGGTACACTGTAGCGGTAGCAACTTGCCGTGGACTTGTAGCGGTAGCGCACTTTCAAAGTAGCGGATGCCCACTTCTGCTGCTAGCTACTAACAGTTTTATTGACTATTAACTGCTAACAAATTACAATGACTTATTTTACTTTGATACTGATAGTTGTTTTATATGCGCTTTTCTTTATTTCAGTTTATGATCTGCTATGTAGCCTACCCAAGTTACGCTAGTAAAGTATAGAAGGCTTCATTACTACCTTGCCAACCTAACATACTAGCCTGTTAGACAGCGAGCAAACTACAAAGTCTTTTTCGAGATGTGAAGACGCAAAACAATTTAGCAAGTGCATTGACGTAACAAACCGATACGTTTTCTGATTGGTAAATTTTCCAGTTAGGACACAAAATAGGAAACCTTGTGTAAATATACCATCCGGAGAGCTGAACTAGCGCTGCCTGGTTATGCCGTGTCTTCGTTACAAAGTCAGACGCTTAAACAAAAAATCGTTCATTTGAAATCGTCATACCAAGTAACGACGGACAGTAGGGCACAACCTTTACGATACGATGTTATGTGAACTATTAAATATCGAGCTTTTGTGAGAGTATTTTCGATGATTTTTTTTCCAATAGTCGATAATCGTAAGCGTAAAATGGGTGAGATGCAACCTTGTGTAATGTAGGCTATTGGTGTGGTCTGCTGGAAATTGGGAAAATATTTCTATCTTTTTACTTTTCAAATAGCCAAAAAAGATTAGACATACTAAGAATAAGTGGGCCCTTAAACGAGCATAGACACTCTCTGTGGGAAAAATACAAGACATGGTTAACGCGGCCTTGATTATAATTCTTAAAGTTTGGTACTTTTTTTAAAGCAACTATTTATTTATCTCATAAAGACTCCTTAAAATCCAGTCTAGGAACCGTATAATTTTGGCAATGTAATTACCTGATAAAGCGAATTTTTGATTTTGACTGCCGCTGGCACGCACAAGAAATGTTGAAGTCGCTTCAGAAGATAGTAATAAATCTTCTGCCTCTCTTCGGCTAATTTTTCCGTAGAAATATCTAAAAAAAATACAAACTAACTTGCAATTATGAGAAGAAAGTGATATGTGTTGGAAAGTAATAAAAGCGTTCATTCATTCAAATAAAGGAATGTGTTTTGCTTATTCTACTCGATATTAGGCTAGCAAGTCTTAGATTCTAGGCTAATATTTGAATGCAGATTTTAAGTTAGCTGCTTGAGAATTTGGTTTCAATACAACATTTGTACATTATTTGAAGACATGTCTTGAAGAGTCCAGGTAAAACATTTGCTCGGTTGCAACAGTCTACAAGAAATATCATGGGTGATTGCTTCTATGCATTATGCAAAGAAAAAATTGAAACAAAACCTAAGTGAAGTTTTAAACTTACGGCTGAGCTTCAATAGACCCTTTTTTGGCAATGTAGTTGTATGGCACCTCTCCTTTAGTGTACGGTGGGTTCAAGAGTTGTGCATCTAACCAATTATCCTCCATGTTACCAAAAATTTGCATTTCATCACCTGCAAATTTATAATAATGTGATATATTTCTTTGTTAGTCTCAAATCGTACGATTTAGTTACATGTGTACAAGAAGATTGGAAGAAATAGACAATTTGTATTTAACCAATAAATTTAAGGCACTTGTGGAAATAAAACAAGTTTAACAAAGAGAAAAAAACATTGCTTTACTCAATCTGGTCGATTAAAATAAAATTAATTTTAGTAAAAATAACTTACCTATGTTAAAACTTAATTCGGATGATATCCTAGCTGTGTGGTTGTATAATGCCACAGCTATCCAAACATTTTCATAGATTCCATCATCAACATTTCTTTTATGCTGCGCATTTTCCTCACTTGCCAATCTTGAAAAACGGTAGTGGTTGATGCGAGAGTTTCCGGTATCTTTTTCTGAATATAAAAAATATTTTGCCTTTTTTGCTGCTTTTAACTTTCTAACTTCCAACACAATAGTATCTTTATTCCGTTTAAAGAAGAGCTGTCGAGTCGAGAATGAAATAGCCTGCACGACTTCGACTGCGATTTTTCAACTTATAACTGGCCGGTTCCAATTTGTCAGTGTTTTTCATTTAATTTCATTTAAGTTGTTGTGGAAATTGAAACAACTTTCACAAAAACTGACAAGTTTTAAAGGGCAATATGGAAGACAGTAGTAGGGAAAGAGGAGATCGATATCTGCTGGCAGTACGAAAAAGCAGTACCTGGCAGTACGAAAAACCTGGCAGTACGAAAAACCTGGCAGTACGAAAAACCTGGCAGTACGAAAAACCTGGCAGTGCTAAAAAGCAGAGCCTTGGCAGAGCAGTCTGGCAGAGCCTTGGCAGAGTCTTGGCAGAGCAGGGCAGAGCCTTGGCAGAGCAGTCTGGCAGAGTCTTAGCCTCTGTCCTGGCAGTATTTCTTGTTTGTTTATTTTATGAGAAAAGCAGTGCTCTGGCACTGCCCTGGTAGTTGTCTTGTTTGTTTATTTTATGAGGAAAACAGCCCCCTTACAATGCTACGACTGGCAGTACAGAGCAAGAAATAGTGTGACAAAGCAGTGAAAGCTGAGTATTGTTTCTTGTTTGTTTATTTAATGCAAAATTGTTATTATTTATTTCTTGTTTGTTTATTTTATGAGGAAAACAACCCCCTTACAATGCTACGACTGGCAGTACAGAGCAAGAAGTAGTGTGACAAAGCAGTGAAAGCTGAGTATTGTTTCTTGTTTGTTTATTTTATGTGAAGTTGATATTATTTCTTATTTGTTTATTTTATGCGAAATTGTTATTATTTATTTCTTGTTTGTTTTATTTTGTGAGAAAAACAACTCCTTACAATGCTACGACTGGCAGTACAGAGCAAGAACTAGTGTGGCAAAGCAGTGAAAACTGGGTATTATTTCTTGTTTGTTTATTTTGTGTGAAGTTGATATTATTTCTTGTTTGTTTTATTTTATGCGAAATTGTTATTATTTATTTCTTGTTTGTTTATTTTATGATGAAAAAAGTCCCCTTACAATGGTACATCTGCCAGTACAGAGCAAGAAGCAGTGTAAAAAAACAGTGAAAGCTGGGTATGATTTCTTGTTTGTTTATTTTATGTGAAATTTATATTATTTCTTATTGGTTTATATGATGAGACAAGCTGAGTCCTAACAGAGCAAGAGTCCTGACAATGTCCTTAGCGTCTGGTAGCAGTGTAGAAAAGTAGTAAAAGCTGAGTATTATTTCTTGTTTGTGTATTTTATGTGAAATTGAAATGATTTATATCTTGTTTGTTTTATTTAAGCAGGGTAACTAAACAGAGCAGTGTAGCCAAGCAGAGCGGTGTAGCCAAACAGAGCAGTGCAGCCAAACAAAGCAGTGCCTTAAAAGCTGAGCAACGACATTATATTAGTTCCACCGCGTCATCGTTCATCGGTGTCACAACCATTGCGTAATCTTAATTCGTCTGGATAAATGAAAAAAGAAGTTGGTACTTTCCCTACTCATAATTTTGTAGGAAATTTGTTGTTAATTACTTCCTTGCCTAGGTATGTTCACAGTTGCCTCAAATTATATTACAATATTGATTTTAATTCATACTCTTTAACCTTAGAAGATTAGTTGAACTAAAGTTTTATTTTAGTTTCATAAGAAAAAAAAAAAAAAAAAATTATCATCTAAGGTACATTTGTTAGGTAACAGCTTTTTGGTTGGTTTAAGTTTATCGTAATCCAAGGTTTTAAAGGATTCCTTAGTCACTTATCATTTAGTTTTGGGATTCATTGTTATCTGTAACCTTTCGCAGTTGCCTCAAATTATATTACAATATTGATTTTAATTCATACTCTTTAACCTTAGAAGATTAGTTGAACTAAAGTTTTATTTTAGTTTCATAAAAAAAAATCATCATCTAAGGTACATTTGTTAGTTAACAGCTTTTTGATTGGTTTAAGTTTATCGTAATCCAAGGTTTTAAAGGGTTCCTTTGTCACTTATCATTTAGTTTTGGGATCCATTATTATCTGTAACCTTTCGCAGTTGCCTCAAATTATATTACAATACTGATTTTAATTCATACTCTTTAACCTTAGAAGATTAGTTGAACTAAAGTTTTATTTTAGTTTCATAAAAAAATCATCATCTAAGGTACATTTGTTAGGTAACAGGTTTTTGGTTGGTTTAAGTTTACCGTAATCCAAGGTTTTAAAGGGTTCCTTTGTCACTTATCATTTAGTTTTGGGATCCATTATTATCTGTAACCTTTCGCAGTTGCCTCGAACTATATTACAATACTGATTTTAATTCATACTCTTTAACCTTAGAAGATTAGTTGAACTAAAGTTTTATTTTAGTTTCATAAAAAAATTATCATCTAAGGTACATTTGTTAGGTAACAGCTTTTTGGTTGGTTTAAGTTTATCGTAATCCAAGGTTTTAAAGGATTCCTTAGTCACTTATCATTTAGTTTTGGGATTCATTGTTATCTGTAACCTTTCGCAGTTGCCACAAACTATATTGCAACTCTGATATTAATTCATACTCTTTAATTTTTATCCCTCTATATTCAACAGTTTAACCCAAAGACTTAACAAATCCTATATTCTTTCTAGTCTGGTCAGTTATGCACATTTCGGTGCAAACTTGGGTAGACATTTTTCACCTATATTTTCGAGTTCCTTAGGTGCAGTAGATGTAAAAACCGTCTGGAGCCCAAAAATTTTGGGGGTGGAAGGTGCCCAAACGGCTACTCCCACTTTTGGGGCTACAAGACAATGAAGCGCATACAAGAAAATGTCAAAATATTTTAAATCATAGCATGTGGGTGATCAATTTGAGGTAATTTGGCCCAAAAAATCGTTTGAAAGCACCTATTTCCATCTAAAATCATCACATAGCCAGTTATTTACATAAAAATAGCAAAAAATTGCAAAAACAAAAAAAAAAAAAAACAGTCAAAAAGAACAATATTTAGCAAATAGTTAGTTGGTTACCGTACCGTATACAGTTGTTGTTTGATTTACTCAATGAAATAATATACCCAAGCAGACAGCCTCTCCTAAATGATTGTACGCAGCATTGATGGAGATGGTCTGCCTGTGTTTTCCGGAGCCAAAGTCGACAGTTCGTGGGGTGTTGGCATTCCAATCAATAAACTGCTTCATGAAAGCAAGGAGGATGATAATTGCATCTGTATCCACAGTCCATACACATAGTGTTGGCAAACCACTTTGCAACATATCCTTAATGTGGCAAACAATCCTGTTATCAGCCTCTTCTAAAGCCAGGTGATCACTATTGCTTGTATCATAATCGCCAAAATTGGCTCAAACACTACTAACGCTAGTGATGCAAAAGTCTTTTTGCCATGACCAATGATGCTCCTTGCTGATGTCAGCAATAAGTTGGTTCAATCTCGTTTGTTTGCCGAGTTCTGGGCTAGTGTCCGACCCACGTTGTTTCCTTGTAATGCTCTTTATGCTTAAGGCGTGGTGGTGGTATTGGTCTGCAATCAAGTCAATTCTGTTTTCCACAAGCTTTTCTGCTATGCTGGCTCTGGCTCTTTTCTCCTTATTTAAGGTCGGCAGCAGTGGCCGAGTGGTTAGCGCGTTGGACTCGCAATCGATAGCCTGCATGTTTGACTCCAGCCACCCGCACTTGCTGTTGTTTCTCTGGGCAAGTAACTTTACGATAATTGCCTCAACCCAGTGATTGATTTCGAGTAATGAGGAGTACCAAATTTAAGTCATAAGTAGAGTAGACAACCGGAAACAGACATTGTCGTCGGCTGCAGCGTGGGTCAAGTGTATGTCGGAAGGCGTACACCGATGCATAGCTCTCAAGTTTGCTTTCCCGCAATGCAGGATAAAGATAAGAAGAAAAAAAATAAAAAGAAGACCATTACTGCAAATTCCTCAAATGTAGAATTCTTTTCCACGGTAGCAGCCTTGGCTCGAATGATGACAGAAAGGTCAACCACAAGCCTATCTGCCGTTTTTGGATAAGTGGCTGACTTAATTGTCAAGCAATCAATGATCCTTGATTTTTGGTAGTGATATAGTAAGCCATCTTTGGTTGCCAGGCACTCTGGTAATCCTTAAAATACAGACAGAATTGTGCGCATATTACGAAATACTTTCAATTAATTTGCTGGCTAACAATAAAACTAAACTACAGAAAAAGTAGACATGAAAAATTATAAAAGGCCTTCTTTCAAGCCTGTAAATTCAAAGCAAAAAACATCCATGACAAGTTCTTTCTTGTTCCAACAGGCATCACAAAGCTTGTTCATCATTGCAGGATTAAACATCATTGTGGAGCATTCTATTTGAATTTTCCCAGCAGTGCTTGGCAACTTCAAAGCGTTCTTTCTGATTGGTGTTTTTATTACATCATCTGTCCTTTCAACAAAACGGGTCTTCTTGAATTTGTTGTACTGTGCCCAAGTCAAAGATTTTCTTACAATCAACAGTAAGCTCTATTGAAAAAATGGCCGACAAATTCAGCTTTGTAAACTGTTGTTGACTGCTGAATGGGTTAATGTGAAGCTTTTTGTATAGCTTTTTACAGTCCTGCACAAACTGCTCGATAAATGCCGCTGAACAATTGAACATTCTTTGTGTTGCTTGGCCATATTCTTACCATCGACTTTCTCCAGGTAGTGAAGCATCTCTGGAAGACATATCTCGATCTTGCGTAGAAAGTCTAGACTCTAGACCAGTGGTTCCCAACCTTTTTGACCTTGCGGCACCCTATTAAAGAGATAAATAGTTTGCGGCACCCTGGCAAAACTGGGTCAATTTTATGAGATTTCTGTATTTCAAATAACTGTATGAAATAACACAGAATGAGTTGTACAGTATAGCGCGGGTAAATAAATGTATTTATTTAAAAGTTAGTGTGAAATTTGGGCTTGACTTCTTGCACAAAGTCCCTGAATATCTCGAGACACATTCGACAAAGCCACCCACATTTCTTCCTCGACTACTGTATAAGCTGTCGTTCTTGTTTTTTAGTTTTAATGTTCGTTTGTACGGAAAATCCACTACTTTGGAGACCCAATTGTAATCGCAAAGCAATTCACAAAATATATTCATAAGTATAAAGAACAAATCAATTATAACTTAGCCTTTTCTCGATTAGCTATGTAGGCTATCGTGTTTGTATGCGCAGGTATCCCCCACGCAAAAGTTTCTATTTTATAATGGTTCCCAAACAATCGTAAAATTTTATAATCGTGCTGGGTCACACAATCCGATAATCCATCACTGCAATCTGACTTTGTGCACCGTAAAACGCAAAATAAAATCATGAAACCTGGCAATGATGATGCGTTTTAAACGTTTTTATGGAAAAAAACAGCAACGAGTCAAAATCTGTTTCACGCTGTTTTTCCTGGGCGAGAAAACAAAGGCTTACCGTGGATTAGAGTTAGAATAAACAAATAAATTCCACACTTAACGGGTTAAAGTTAAAATAAAGAATGGGCCGCAGTATTGCAATATCTCGCGGCACCCTTGAGCATTACAATTGGCACCCCAGGGTGCCGCGGCACCCCGGTTGGGAACCACTGCTCTAGACCTTCCTTGTTGACCAGATCGATATATCCTCCTTGGGATGTTTTTACTTGTTTGTTGTTTTGCTCGTGGCACGGGTCAAACGCTACTTTGGAGAATTGCTCTCGCACAGAATTTGCAACAGAGTGACCAGCCATAAAGTGTTCAAACAATGGACTGTGTAACACTTGGATTTCCTTTAAGTCTTGTATGAAGACTGACGACCACCGAGCATAGTTGATGTGATCCAATGCAAAAAATAGAGGTATTAATTCTTCCATTGTACCTATGAAAAGTGGAAGGTTAGCCTCTCGCAAGGATCCCACGTATAGTAGAACTGTTTTTTGATTTGTAGAATGCTGAACCAATACTTGAACATTGTACTTTCATTACTTTTAGACAGCCAATCTTGGAATGATTATTGTCCGTCTTCATGTTCTGATAGTTCATAAGCATCCTTTAAAAGTTTTTTCAAGCATACTGCTGTCACTTGCAAAGTGTATCTTACTTTTTTAATGTGGTTCGCATGACATAGGCTACGGCATTGACCAATCTGACAGTATGTAAAGCAGTCGAGTTGATAATCGTATCAAGACCAGTGCCTTTCAGCAGCTGTTCTACACCTACACAGAGTAGAGCTGTATGTTCAATATGCAATCCACCCAGGAAACAAAATTTATCGTCTTTGAACTGGTTTGTGTATAACCACTGTATCTGTTTATTCATTGCGTACAGCGGTTGATCTGAACAACCAGCACTTCAACAGTGACCTGGCCTGGATTCAGATATGCTGTATAATCTTTGGCAATGCTCATAATGTGCAGTTGCAGATCCCAGCTATGACTCACGTGGTCAATTATTGGAAGAATGCTATTCATTGTTGTGATGTTTGCAGTTTGATCTGTTGCTTTAATTGTATGGTATGCAAACCATGAAGGAGAAGTACAGGTATTGTAATCTTCTTCTTCCCTTTGCGTTGCAGTAACTGCTGACAGCATCCAGTCATCTTTTTCCCAGCTTTGTTGTAGGAGTACCAGTTGAATGTTTTCTTTAAATGATTCTTCAAAGTCATGCATAGTGTATTGGGGGCGTTGTGCATGTTTAGGCAGATTTGCAAGTGATGCAATGAGGAATGTATCATGCGAACATGTGTTATTTGACTTCAGTTGGTGTACCTCGTCTGTGGCCATGTCTGCATACTTTCTTTTGACCCGCTGTTCACCTTGATCATTATGCAATTGAAACGGATGTTCCATGCAGGTGATGACTGATGAGTTGCAGCAGAACTGGAGCTGTTTTGGTCGATGTTGTCATCAACTACCACAGTAAATACACCATGTCGAAGGGCAGTTTGCAATACTCTTCCACCTGATCTGCAGTAAAGGTCTTTTACTGTAACTGAGAGTTCTTCAATGAAGCGAAGAGTGCTATAGTAAGATAAGGTTATCCCATGATGGAGCAAGGCTTGCATCAAGTTTTTAGACCTAACCATAGAGTACAACTTAATTGATCGTAAGGTGGCAGTTGATAAAACCAGCCTTGTCCTTTGTGCGTCCATGAGACAGCTGTGACTGAGTTGCAGGGGTGCGACAGGGACGAGTGAAAGTTTTGGTGTTCTTTACAATCAACCCAAATATAGTTTGATAAGGCAAACAAATTTTGTCATATTCTGGCAGCTTCTGACGAATTATTATAACCAGGATAGTGAAATGATTAAAATGGTGAAACAACGTTGACAACTGTCGTACAATTACACTTGAAGCAAGTCAGAACCACAAAACTGATAGCTTGTTTATTCTAACACTAATCAGTTTTGCTAGCCTATTGGATAATTCTAACACTGTCTGGTTTGTACCAATATTCGGTCATATTATAGGAGACAAACAGAAGATTTACCGTACCGTACTGAAACTCAAAAAGATTAAAACTGTTGCAATGGTGTGTCTATTGACTGAGTAGCCTAAAGGGAAGTCAAACTTTTCTATTCCCTGCTGGGTATAGACTAAAAGAAAAGAAGAAGCCAATTTTTCTATTCCCTGTAGGGAATAGTATAGTTGGATTTCTCTTTGTGACAGACCAATCACAATGTTTCTCGAAGACTGACTGATTGCTTAACAATCCTACTCTTAAAACTCAAAAGTTGATCTGTCTGGTGCAAATGCAATTCAAAACTAAATTCGCATCTCTTTCACTGCCCAGGTTACTGTGAACCTGCCTCCCGCTTTCACGTATTAGCACAAAGCCTACACAAAAACGGTCATTTTATCCATACGGTTTTAGTGTTTTGGACAACTATTGTCCATTATCTGGTTCAATGATTGTTTTAGGTTAAAACTTATGCTTCCAAACAATTTTTCAGGCCAAATTACCCCCAAACAAGTACTCATATGCTATATTAAAAAAATAAAACAATTTTTCTACATGCGCTCTAGCCATCACTACCCCCCAAATGGGAGCGCCATTTTGGGGACCTTCCACCCCCGAAATTTTCGGGCTCCAGACGGATTTTGAGTCTATGGTGTCCAAGGAACTTGAAAATGCATATGAAAAATGTCTACCTAAATTTGCACAAAACAGCCCTAAAACGTGCATAACTGACCAGACTATTCATCTTGTTTTAGTTTTATACTTGTATTGGTAAACCTCCATTAGGTCTTCGTTTAGTGAAGGTTAGCGCAACAACGGCTTTCGTTAAAAGCTTGATACCAATTGTTTGTAACTGTAGTAAACCCTGAAATTGTTACAACCCAAGGTTTGCAAAAGTGATAAATTTGTCGCAATGACGTAAGTTTAAGTTTGTAGTTTTATTTGTATTGTTGAAAATAACTTTTTTTGTCTTACTGTATGATGCTAACAACAACTAAGCACTGACATGATAATATAACAACACGACTTGGTAAACGATCACTCTCTTTTACAATAGCACCTATAGCCTCCAAGACATTTTGTTTTTTGTAAGAACACGCAATCACACCAACAAAACATACCATAAGTCTACAAAAATTCATGTATTCTGAGTTGATTTTTTTTTTTTCTTATGAAGTTGTTCGGTTCAGATTTTGTAAGATACTTACCTATCAAGTGTCCTCAGGTGTGATTCTACATGAGGTGATCACAAGAGATGTGTTTGAAATTATCAGGTGAGACACTATCGATCTATGACATACTCAAGTGATTGTTACCAATAGGGTTTTTAGATAAACTTCTGAGTGTTGTAGTCATTTCAAGTTTTATTTTAAATTATTTGTAATGATAAAGAGACAAGATTTTCTAAATATGAGAAACAAACGCAAGTGTAGACAATCCCTTTTGCATAAAGAACCACACAAATGAACACCTATCACAAGTCACATATAATGCTTTTATAATGATGATCAAAACAATCAATTTTTAGCACAAGGTTTACAACGCATGATTTGACAAGTGGACGACTTTATAACAACTGCAAGTTTACTTTTGGTGACAGAGCACAGAGTACGTGTCCTTAATTAAATTTTCTTTACAAATTTATAAGAAATTTTATAAGTTTTAGTCTGTAATTTTATTGAGTAGACCTTTATAAGTTTTAGTTTGCGATTTTGTAAAACAAAAGATGAAATGTGCGGGCATATGTTGAGAGGATCGTTAGACCAGATGCATCGATTGGTTGTTGAAGGTAGGGTAGAAACAGAAAGGTCCAGGGAAAAAGAGACGAACATGGAGAGCTGTTGTACAGTGTACACCTTGTCAAGCATGGAGAAGCTAAAAGAATAACATAGGTACTAACAACTGAAAGTTTCTTTTTTGTAACAAAACACATATTGTCCTTTGCTTCAGTTTCTCTTTTAGTTAAATTTTGTAGAATAAAATATGAAATTTAAAAGACATATCTTGAGACCATTGTCAGATCAGGTACATCAATTGTTTGTTGGAGGTAAGGTGAACAAAAAGATGCAAGGGAAAACGGAGACGAACTTGGAGAGGTGTTGTACAAATGTGAGCTGACTTGTCAAGCATCGAGAAGCAAAAAGAATAACAAAGGTACTAACAACTGAAAGTTTTTTGTTTTTTTTCAGTTCAATTTTGTGAAACAAAAGATGAAATGTGCGGGCATATGTTGAGAGGATCGTTAGACCAGATGCATCAATTGGTTGTTGAGGTAGGGTAGAAACAGAAAGGTTCAGGGAAAAAGAGACGAACATGAAGAGCTGTTGTACAGTGTACACCTTGTCAAGCATGGAGAAGCTAAAAGAATAACATAGGTACTAACAACTGAAAGTTTCTGTTTTGTAACAAAACACATATTGTCCTTTGCTTCAGTTTATCTTTTAGTTCAATTTTGCAGAATAAAAAATGAAATTTAAAAGACATATCTTGAGACCATTGTCAGATCAGGTACATCAATTGTTTGTTGAAGGTAAGGTGAACCAAAAAGATGCAAGGGAAAACGGAGACGAACTTGGACAGGTGTTGTACAAATGTGAGCTGACTTGTCAAACATCGAGAAGCAAAAAGAATAACAAAGGTACTAACAACTGAAAGTTTTTTGTTTTTTTTCAGTTCAATTTTGTGAAACAAAAGATGAAATTTGGGAGACATGTTGAGACGATTGTCAGACATCACTTGGGTGTTGAAGGTAAGGTCGTCGTCATCGTTCGTATGAAGCAAAAAGTTTGTGGTCGGTCGAAAGGAAGGACTTGGAGCCAACTTTTCGTCAGATCGTCAAGTGTACGGATGACTGTTATTCCGTTGGGAGGGGAATAGATGAGACGCCTAAAGATGATGTGGTTGGCTGTTTGTTCCGTGGCACTGCGCTAACACACAGCAGAGTCCCTCATACCCCAGGGTGTCAAGCAAGCATTGAAGTGCCAACTCCCGTTCTTAATCGTAAGGCAAGGTGAACGAAAAAGATGCAAGGGAAAACGGAGACGAACTCGGAGAGGTGTTGTACAACTTGTCAAGCATCGAGAAGCAAAAAGAATAGCGTAGGAACTAACAGCTAGAAGTTTCTGTTTTATAGCAAAGCACAGAGTTGTCCTCCAAATATATTTTCGTTTCTAAATTTATAAGAAATTTTATAAGTTTTAATTTGCGATTTTGTAAAATAAAAGATGAAATTTACGGACATATTTTGAGAGGATAGTCAGGCCAGCTACATCAATTGGTTGTTGAAGGTGTGGTGGAGGAAAAAAGATGCAAGGGAAAACGGAGACGAACTTGGAGAGATGTTATACACCAGTGACTGACTTGTCAAACATCGAGAAGCAAAAAAAAAAAAATAATAATAGTACAAACGTGACATGTGGAAGCAAGTGACAACCAACCTTCGGTTCAAAGACGACACATCACGATGGAAAGTGATAACAAGGTTTATTAAATAGACTGGACAACGAGGGGGTATAAGGTGTCGGTCTTAAAAACCAATTGGTTAACGTCCGCGTGGATTCGAATCTCACATCCAACATTGATGACCATTCTCTTTCACTTCATTTAAAAAACTTTTATTTTTAAAAAGCTTGAAATAATGCTTTATTACGAAGATAAAACGGTTAAAGAATTTTGCTTCCAAGTTTCATTATTTAAGAATATTGTGCCCAATATATCTAACTTACAAATCCACTTAAAGCAAAATGTAATACCGGTACCAATAAAATTTAGAAAAAGCTTATACATGTCATTAATTACAGATCACAAGATATTTTATGAAAGTGCGGATTTACCTCACGTTAGCTTTCAATAAGAACAGTCCCCACACCACTCATAGGTTACCTTTCATTCATGTTGGCTATATATCAAATGATATCTTACGCATACAAAGAAAACTTAAGAAGAAACTAACATGAGTAAAATTACCAATGTTTATAGAAAGCGATACGAAACCGATAAAATTATAGTTGTCATACGAAAATTAACGACTTGCTTTTAAACTTTTGTCCGATAATAGGCTATGTCTTTGGCAACCCTTTTGTAACCGTAATTATTTTGAGTTTTTATGATTGTAGCAGTATTAATCTATCTTTTGTTTGAAAATGTCGGATGAAAAGACTCAGTTTAAAATGGTGTACGATACCCATATACCTTTCAAATAACTTTCTTAAGTTTTATTATATTTATTCTTCAGGGTATCAACGTTAAACTTGACAACAATTTCGGTCTACACGTTAATTGTATTTCATTTGCAAATAATAACAAAAAATAATTGTTAAGCAAAAAATAAACCTTCCTCATTCTTCTCCGATCATAAAGCATCATCTGTATACTGTTACACTCGACACAATCTACTTTTTTGAAACAAGTCTGAACATGCTTTGTATTTGCATTGATTGCAACATTGTTTCAACTTTATGCTGTAACAAGGTTTTTTAGATTTCGATAAATGTCACGTATTTACACCATGGAAAGGATCATTTTTTTTTAATGTCACTGTATTCTTTGGTGACTATTTTAATCTTTTTGTGTAACTTTAAATTGTTAAACTTGTTGAATGATCAGCTTGTGTGAATGAAAATACGAACTGGTTACAATACACTTGTTTTACTTAAGTAAAATTTTGTCTTCCTAAAATTTTAGACATAGTTGTCAGTAGCATTTAAATGTTCCAACGCTTTAAAACAACCGCAATGTACTTTTTCCACTTTCAACTCTATCCTTATTTTCTGTATGAAGAGACGGAATTTCTTCATAAAGTTGTATATTTTAGTAAAGAGACCAAAAGGCAACCAACCAAATGTTCAAAAAACTATAATATATATATAGTATATTGATATGTATATATATATATATATATATATATAGATATATGTATATTATACTATATAGATATTACTATATTTCATAGGAATAGGTATAATATGAATATATATTTTATATAAGTTTTAATATATTTTATTATATATCATAAATAGCTATAATTTTATAGGATAACCTAGTTATAATAACTGTTTTTTGAACATTTAGTTGGCTGTCTTTTGGTCTCTTTACTAAAATATACAACTTTATGAAGAAATTCCGTCTCTTCATACAGAAAATAAGGATAGAGTTGAAAGTGGAAAAAGTACATTGCGGTTGTTTTAAAGCGTTGGAACATTTAAATGCTACTGACAACTATGTCTAAAATTTTAGGAAGACAAAATTTTACTTAAGTAAAACAAGTGTATTGTAACCAGTTCGTATTTTCATTCACACAAGCTGATCATTCAACAAGTTTAACAATTTAAAGTTACACAAAAAGATTAAAATAGTCACCAAAGAATACAGTGACATTAAAAAAAAATGATCCTTTCCATGGTGTAAATACGTGACATTTATCGAAATCTAAAAAACCTTGTTACAGCATAAAGTTGAAACAATGTTGCAATCAATGCAAATACAAAGCATGTTCAGACTTGTTTCAAAAAAGTAGATTGTGTCGAGTGTAACAGTATACAGATGATGCTTTATGATCGGAGAAGAATGAGGAAGGTTTATTTTTTGCTTAACAATTATTTTTTGTTATTATTTGCAAATGAAATACAATTAATGTGTAGACCGAAATTGTTGTCAAGTTTAACGTTGATACCCTGAAGAATAAATATAATAAAACTTAAGAAAGTTATTTGAAAGGTATATGGGTATCGTACACCATTTTAAACTGAGTCTTTTCATCCGACATTTTCAAACAAAAGATAGATTAATACTGCTACAATCATAAAAACTCAAAATAATTACGGTTACAAAAGGGTTGCCAAAGACATAGCCTATTATCGGACAAAAGTTTAAGAGCAAGTCGTTAATTTTCGTATGACAACTATAATTTTATCGGTTTCGTATCGCTTTCTATAAACATTGGTAATTTTAATCATGTTAGTTTCTTCTTAAGTTTTCTTTGTATGCGTAAGATATCATTTGATATATAGCCAACATGAATGAAAGGTAACCTATGAGTGGTGTGGGGACTGTTCTTATTGAAAGCTAACGTGAGGTAAATCCGCACTTTCATAAAATATCTTGTGATCTGTAATTAATGACATGTATAAGCTTTCTCTAAATTTTATTGGTACCGGTATTACATTTTGCTTTAAGTGGATTTGTAAGTTAGATATATTGGGCACAATATTCTTAAATAATGAAACTTGGAAGCAAAATTCTTTAACCGTTTTATCTTCGTAATAAAGCATTATTTCAAGCTTTTTAAAAATAAAAGTATTTTAAATGAAGTGAAAGAGAATGGTCATCAATGTTGGATGTGAGATTCGAATCCACGCGGACGTTAACCAATTGGTTTTTAAGACCGACACCTTATACCCCCTCGTTGTCCAGTCTATTTAATAAACCTTGTTATCACTTTCCATCGTGATGTGTCGTCTTTGAACCGAAGGTTGGTTGTCACTTGCTTCCACATGTCACGTTTGTACTATTATTATTATTTTTTTTTTTGCTTCTCGATGTTTGACAAGTCAGTCACTGGTGTATAACATCTCTCCAAGTTCGTCTCCGTTTTCCCTTGCATCTTTTTTCCTCCACCACACCTTCAACAACCAATTGATGTAGCTGGCCTGACTATCCTCTCAAAATATGTCCGTAAATTTCATCTTTTATTTTACAAAATCGCAAATTAAAACTTATAAAATTTCTTATAAATTTAGAAACGAAAATATATTTGGAGGACAACTCTGTGCTTTGCTATAAAACAGAAACTTCTAGCTGTTAGTTCCTACGCTATTCTTTTTGCTTCTCGATGCTTGACAAGTTGTACAACACCTCTCCGAGTTCGTCTCCGTTTTCCCTTGCATCTTTTTCGTTCACCTTGCCTTACGATTAAGAACGGGAGTTGGCACTTCAATGCTTGCTTGACACCCTGGGGTATGAGGGACTCTGCTGTGTGTTAGCGCAGTGCCACGGAACAAACAGCCAACCACATCATCTTTAGGCGTCTCATCTATTCCCCTCCCAACGGAATAACAGTCATCCGTACACTTGACGATCTGACGAAAAGTTGGCTCCAAGTCCTTCCTTTCGACCGACCACAAACTTTTTGCTTCATACGAACGATGACGACGACCTTACCTTCAACACCCAAGTGATGTCTGACAATCGTCTCAACATGTCTCCCAAATTTCATCTTTTGTTTCACAAAATTGAACTGAAAAAAAACAAAAAACTTTCAGTTGTTAGTACCTTTGTTATTCTTTTTGCTTCTCGATGTTTGACAAGTCAGCTCACATTTGTACAACACCTGTCCAAGTTCGTCTCCGTTTTCCCTTGCATCTTTTTGGTTCACCTTACCTTCAACAAACAATTGATGTACCTGATCTGACAATGGTCTCAAGATATGTCTTTTAAATTTCATTTTTTATTCTGCAAAATTGAACTAAAAGATAAACTGAAGCAAAGGACAATATGTGTTTTGTTACAAAACAGAAACTTTCAGTTGTTAGTACCTATGTTATTCTTTTAGCTTCTCCATGCTTGACAAGGTGTACACTGTACAACAGCTCTTCATGTTCGTCTCTTTTTCCCTGAACCTTTCTGTTTCTACCCTACCTCAACAACCAATTGATGCATCTGGTCTAACGATCCTCTCAACATATGCCCGCACATTTCATCTTTTGTTTCACAAAATTGAACTGAAAAAAAACAAAAAACTTTCAGTTGTTAGTACCTTTGTTATTCTTTTTGCTTCTCGATGCTTGACAAGTCAGCTCACATTTGTACAACACCTCTCCAAGTTCGTCTCCGTTTTCCCTTGCATCTTTTTGTTCACCTTACCTCCAACAAACAATTGATGTACCTGATCTGACAATGGTCTCAAGATATGTCTTTTAAATTTCATATTTTATTCTACAAAATTTAACTAAAAGAGAAACTGAAGCAAAGGACAATATGTGTTTTGTTACAAAAAAGAAACTTTCAGTTGTTAGTACCTATGTTATTCTTTTAGCTTCTCCATGCTTGACAAGGTGTACACTGTACAACAGCTCTCCATGTTCGTCTCTTTTTCCCTGGACCTTTCTGTTTCTACCCTACCTTCAACAACCAATCGATGCATCTGGTCTAACGATCCTCTCAACATATGCCCGCACATTTCATCTTTTGTTTTACAAAATCGCAAACTAAAACTTATAAAGGTCTACTCAATAAAATTACAGACTAAAACTTATAAAATTTCTTATAAATTTGTAAAGAAAATTTAATTAAGGACACGTACTCTGTGCTCTGTCACCAAAAGTAAACTTGCAGTTGTTATAAAGTCGTCCACTTGTCAAATCATGCGTTGTAAACCTTGTGCTAAAAATTGATTGTTTTGATCATCATTATAAAAGCATTATATGTGACTTGTGATAGGTGTTCATTTGTGTGGTTCTTTATGCAAAAGGGATTGTCTACACTTGCGTTTGTTTCTCATATTTAGAAAATCTTGTCTCTTTATCATTACAAATAATTTAAAATAAAACTTGAAATGACTACAACACTCAGAAGTTTATCTAAAAACCCTATTGGTAACAATCACTTGAGTATGTCATAGATCGATAGTGTCTCACCTGATAATTTCAAACACATCTCTTGTGATCACCTCATGTAGAATCACACCTGAGGACACTTGATAGGTAAGTATCTTACAAAATCTGAACCGAACAACTTCATAAGAAAAAAAAAAAATCAACTCAGAATACATGAATTTTTGTAGACTTATGGTATGTTTTGTTGGTGTGATTGCGTGTTCTTACAAAAAACAAAATGTCTTGGAGGCTATAGGTGCTATTGTAAAAGAGAGTGATCGTTTACCAAGTCGTGTTGTTATATTATCATGTCAGTGCTTAGTTGTTGTTAGCATCATACAGTAAGACAAAAAAAGTTATTTTCAACAATACAAATAAAACTACAAACTTAAACTTACGTCATTGCGACAAATTTATCACTTTTGCAAACCTTGGGTTGTAACAATTTCAGGGTTTACTACAGTTACAAACAATTGGTATCAAGCTTTTAACGAAAGCCGTTGTTGCGCTAACCTTCACTAAACGAAGACCTAATGGAGGTTTACCAATACAAGTATAAAACTAAAACAAGATGAAAGAATATAGGATTTGTTAAGTCTTTGGGTTAAACTGTTGAATATAGAGGGATAAAAATTAAAGAGTATGAATTAATATCAGAGTTGCAATATAGTTTGTGGCAACTGCGAAAGGTTACAGATAACAATGAATCCCAAAACTAAATGATAAGTGACTAAGGAATCCTTTAAAACCTTGGATTACGATAAACTTAAACCAACCAAAAAGCTGTTACCTAACAAATGTACCTTAGATGATAATTTTTTTATGAAACTAAAATAAAACTTTAGTTCAACTAATCTTCTAAGGTTAAAGAGTATGAATTAAAATCAGTATTGTAATATAGTTCGAGGCAACTGCGAAAGGTTACAGATAATAATGGATCCCAAAACTAAATGATAAGTGACAAAGGAACCCTTTAAAACCTTGGATTACGGTAAACTTAAACCAACCAAAAACCTGTTACCTAACAAATGTACCTTAGATGATGATTTTTTTATGAAACTAAAATAAAACTTTAGTTCAACTAATCTTCTAAGGTTAAAGAGTATGAATTAAAATCAGTATTGTAATATAATTTGAGGCAACTGCGAAAGGTTACAGATAATAATGGATCCCAAAACTAAATGATAAGTGACAAAGGAACCCTTTAAAACCTTGGATTACGATAAACTTAAACCAATCAAAAAGCTGTTAACTAACAAATGTACCTTAGATGATGATTTTTTTTTATGAAACTAAAATAAAACTTTAGTTCAACTAATCTTCTAAGGTTAAAGAGTATGAATTAAAATCAATATTGTAATATAATTTGAGGCAACTGCGAAAGGTTACAGATAACAATGAATCCCAAAACTAAATGATAAGTGACTAAGGAATCCTTTAAAACCTTGGATTACGATAAACTTAAACCAACCAAAAAGCTGTTACCTAACAAATGTATCTTAGATGATAATTTTTTTTTTTTTTTTTTTTTATGAAACTAAAATAAAACTTTAGTTCAACTAATCTTCTAAGGTTAAAGAGTATGAATTAAAATCAATATTGTAATATAATTTGAGGCAACTGTGAACATACCTAGGCAAGGAAGTAATTAACAACAAATTTCCTACAAAATTATGAGTAGGGAAAGTACCAACTTCTTTTTTCATTTATCCAGACGAATTAAGATTACGCAATGGTTGTGACACCGATGAACGATGACGCGGTGGAACTAATATAATGTCGTTGCTCAGCTTTTAAGGCACTGCTTTGTTTGGCTGCACTGCTCTGTTTGGCTACACCGCTCTGCTTGGCTACACTGCTCTGTTTAGTTACCCTGCTTAAATAAAACAAACAAGATATAAATCATTTCAATTTCACATAAAATACACAAACAAGAAATAATACTCAGCTTTTACTACTTTTCTACACTGCTACCAGACGCTAAGGACATTGTCAGGACTCTTGCTCTGTTAGGACTCAGCTTGTCTCATCATATAAACCAATAAGAAATAATATAAATTTCACATAAAATAAACAAACAAGAAATCATACCCAGCTTTTACTGTTTTTTTACACTGCTTCTTGCTCTGTACTGGCAGATGTACCATTGTAAGGGGACTTTTTTCATCATAAAATAAACAAACAAGAAATAAATAATAACAATTTCGCATAAAATAAAACAAACAAGAAATAATATCAACTTCACACAAAATAAACAAACAAGAAATAATACCCAGTTTTCACTGCTTTGCCACACTAGTTCTTGCTCTGTACTGCCAGTCGTAGCATTGTAAGGAGTTGTTTTTCTCACAAAATAAAACAAACAAGAAATAAATAATAACAATTTCGCATAAAATAAACAAATAAGAAATAATATCAACTTCACATAAAATAAACAAACAAGAAACAATACTCAGCTTTCACTGCTTTGTCACACTACTTCTTGCTCTGTACTGCCAGTCGTAGCATTGTAAGGGGGTTGTTTTCCTCATAAAATAAACAAACAAGAAATAAATAATAACAATTTTGCATTAAATAAACAAACAAGAAACAATACTCAGCTTTCACTGCTTTGTCACACTATTTCTTGCTCTGTACTGCCAGTCGTAGCATTGTAAGGGGGCTGTTTTCCTCATAAAATAAACAAACAAGACAACTACCAGGGCAGTGCCAGAGCACTGCTTTTCTCATAAAATAAACAAACAAGAAATACTGCCAGGACAGAGGCTAAGACTCTGCCAGACTGCTCTGCCAAGGCTCTGCCCTGCTCTGCCAAGACTCTGCCAAGGCTCTGCCAGACTGCTCTGCCAAGGCTCTGCTTTTTAGCACTGCCAGGTTTTTCGTACTGCCAGGTTTTTCGTACTGCCAGGTTTTTCGTACTGCCAGGTACTGCTTTTTCGTACTGCCAGCAGATATCGATCTCCTCTTTCCCTACTACTGAAGACCAGGAACGATATTTTGAAAAAAGATTGCAAACAAAAAAATTATTGTTTATCGTTTTGAATCTTGCCTGAGTCGGCCTTTTCCCGACTTCGACTCGGTACACGCCAAAACCTCTTCAACTCCGACTTCACGTCATCGACTCAGCGACACAGGTCTATCAGCGCAATATTCACTTACGAAGCTACATTTAGTTACAGATGCTAAAGCGTGCAACAGACTGCTTCGGAATGATATAAAGTATTTACTGTGCATTAGTTTGCTCTAGTGATGTCGCGGGCAGAACAAAATCTGTTCCTTGCACGCACTGCAGTACCAGTGTCTTCCCACACACTGCACCGCACAGCAAAAAATTGAAAGTATCAAACTGTGCTGGTACTGTGCTGGTAGTATCTTACTGTACTGTTGCGGCTTATCAGTTGCACCTAGCATTTTTTCTCCTTTTTGTTGCTTGGAAAACGAAAAAAATTGTTGCAGTTATCCCTTTGAGATTGATGACTACAATCAGGCACAAAACATTGAACCATGCTTCTGTTAACGATGATACCAAACGAAAGAAGATCAGCCGGTCCGCACTGCTGCAATGGCTGAAGTTGTTTGGAACCAAGATGGATGCAATGATCGCGTTGACAGAACTGAAGTGCAATGATCGCGTTGAACCAGATGCAATGATCGCGTTGACAGAACTGAAGTGATGTCAACGCGATCAGCTGATTGACATCAGTGTAGGGGAAAAAACCTATATTTTCAAAATGACGTAACACTGTACGCATGAAAACCGCAAGTAGTGTAAACGCGAGCTGTTTGAGAAAAAACGCACGTAAATCGCAACGTAACAAAAACGTGCGAAAAACGCTCGTAGTCTAAACCCACCCTAAGTCGTTTTGCTTGAATTACTTAAATAAGTCGTTTTTCAGTTGTGTGTAGAAATTATTCAATTTTATTCTTATTTATAGCCGTTTAATTGATGGCAATTAATTTTTTGAACAATGCAAAAAACACTTTTTTGAGTTTAGGCTGCTGTAATTATCTCGATAGCTGTTAAAGGAACCAAACAATTATTATCCAGACTCTTAATTATCAAGCTTTGGTGGTGAGTTTGCTTTGCTGAACCATAGAGAAATAAAACAAAGAAACTTCAGCGGAATCATTCCTGTGTCACTCGTTCAGTTTGTGCTTTTCAGTCTGGAGTGTCGTTAGTATACAGTTACAGCTACAGTGCAAAGTCAAATTTACCTTGCAATTTTCATTTTATGTATATTGCAGATATGTAATTCCTGATGAGGACCCACCTACGTGTCGAAAACGTTAGAGTTTATTTTTAATTATGTTATATTTGTGTATGTAATACATCATGCTAAACCCGCTAAAGTTACTTTGTTTTATTTTTCTTAATTATCAGATTAACCCAAAAACTGGATTTCTATTGGCATTAGGCATTAGCATGCTTGAAAGTCTTCTTTTCGCGCCGTCAGTTTAAACCAGAGGTGACGAACCCGCGGCCCGCGGGCCGCATGCGGCCCGTTAAAGAATTTTGTGCGGCCCGCAAAATAATTTGACAATCGCTCATGCATTAAAGACAAAAGACATCTCAAAGCTGTTTTATGCCCTCACTGGTACACCTTTCCTTTGCTATTTTCTTGCCCTAAAGTCCAGTGGTTCCCAACAGGGGAGAATTCCCTACTAGGGGGGAATTTTGCAATTTTCAGGGGGAATTTGGTTTTAGGATTGTAAGCCTTTTAAGCCTCGTAAGTTGGCCTTGATTAGAGCGTTAAAGAGGAAATTATTATTAGATTAACTCCCGATTATTTAAGCAACTGTGCACTGACAATCTTACATGGATGCAATCCATCAAGTAGGCCTACTTCTGTTTCATGCAAATACTAGATGGCTTTTAAGAGGAAACGTAACCAAACGAGTGTTTGAGCTCATGGACGTGTTTAAATTATTGTTTGACTTTTAAATAAACTTGGAATTTGTTTCATTGCTGAATGATGACAGATGGATTAGATTCTTTGCTTATTTGGTTGATATGTTTGATGCATTGAATAAACTAAATCTGAAAATGCAAGGGAAAAACACCAATACAGTATACGGTATATATTCAATTGCCATCTCTGTTTAAAGCAGATTGCTCATCAACATGGGTTATCTGTATCCATGAGCCATTGACATATTCATACCATGGGAATTTACAAACTGTAAGCTACTGCTTCCATTATGGCTCAAGGAAGATTGGAAGAGAGTGATTGATTTATGTCATCGTCATTAGGAGATTGCCTTAAGGTACTAGAAGGCTCTGCTGTCTTGGTCGCGAGGGGAGTACGTTTTGTCTGGCCTCTACATTTCGACCAGCCTGGTTTGGGTGGCCCTTCCAGGAGTAGATACCAGTACCGTTCAGCGCTTATAGATGCTTTTGGAAGCTTTCACCAGCAAGCTTGATAATAATTGAAAGAGAAAAGTTAGAATGAACAATTGAACATGTTCCCATGTTTAAAGAATTATCATTGGTGCTGGTTGTTGATGGCAAAGAACAAGCTATTCCAGAGTTGGAAAAAGAATTGATTTTGCAAAATCTTACAGCTTTAGAATTAGAACTGGAATTCATTCGATGTTTTCCTAAAACTTATGACGATGAGCTTGATTTAATACAAAATTCATTCACATTGTTGATGAAAAAACTTCCCGATAAATTGCAGGATGAATTTTTAGAACTCAAAACGGATTCTTGCGCAAGAGACTTATTCAGAAAGATATCAATCACTGGATTTTGGCCATTGATGTGTAATTCCTATCCCAAAGTGGCAGAGAAAGCTACTCGAAGTAGGCTATCTTTCTGTTTGCTTCCACTTATCTATGCGAATCAGGTTTTTCAACTCTTGCAAACAAAAACAAAACAAAGAAACAGATTAGACGTGGAGAATGATAATCGTTGTGCTCTTTCCAATACTCTTCCACGACATTCATGAGTTATCGAAACAAAAAAATCACAAGATTCACACAGACTGTTAAATGCATTGACTCTTAGGATTTTGAATGCCTATTCTTTGAATGAAATACTTTTCAGCTACGTTCTTCTTTAATTAAATTATTTTAGTTTGAAAAGGAATATTACCAGCTAAAAAGCTTATTACTAGTGAAAGTTTAGTTTATCTTCCAAAACTTAGATTAAAATATTAATGTAAACGAGTTTTTAACAAAGTAAATTTATAGGGGGGGGAATTTAGATTTGAATACCGTATCGACTAAAAGGGTCCACCGGATAAAAAAGGTTGGCAACCACTACCCTAAACACTAACTTTCAGGGTTTAAAGTTAGAAAATAGGAAAGCTATAAGGTAAAGGTGTGAAAACACTATTCACCAATTTTGGTCGATTCCAATCTATGACGTCATGGAATTTTGACGATTAAAAAGTTGTGTGACCCGATAACTCATGTGTAATTGACAAAGTGGCCCGCGACAGCAAAAAGGTTCGTCACCCCTGGTTTAAACTGACGTTAGGAATATATATGTTAAGGCCTACACTTACTTAAAACAGCAGCGAGTGAAGTTAATCAGAGTTGAGTAAGATTAATTGATTGTGACTCAAGCTATTGACTTAAATATCAGTTTAGTTATACACTTTCATTGAATAAACTCTTCCATTATAGTAGTATTAGCCCAGGTTTAATCCAGTGACGTCCCGTTACCGAAGGTGAACGGATCCACTTCAAAGTGCCGCTATCACCTTCACACTCCACCTTTATCGACTTGTCTAAAGCATCCTCTACTGCAGGGGTCACCAACTGGCGGCCCGTGGGCCGCATGCGGCCCGCCACACTGTTATGTGCGGCCCGCGGAAGGTATCAGCGCACGAGTATAACCAAAAATGCTTTTCTTGAGGAGTTAAACTGCGTGAAGGCAAAAATACTTTCCGAGAAGCATATTTTCGCTTTGCATACGATTCCACCGACCGACCAATCAGATTGTAGTTCTAGGTGGAGGTCGCTTAAAGTTATTCCAATGCGATGTCCAGCCACATTGTCCCAGTGGTTGATTAAAACGTCTGTTTTCGAGTTTCGAAAATGTTTGTGAGCATAGGGTTGCTTATTTCAAGTGTGTAAATGTCCTGTAACACCACTGTGCGCTTCATCGTTATTGGGTTTCACGAGCAATTTTCCTTTATGCAAGTTTTTGTTGGCAGGATAGTTCGGTGTGCCAACTCAATTTATAATAAATTCGAAAAATATTATATATAAATTTAAAGACTTTTTCTGATTGTATTATGAAAATATTTAGCTTAGTACTGCAAAATGATGTTAACAATTCTTGCCATGCTAATAAGCGCCGCAAGTGAAATTTGTCTAGTAATCAAGGAAAGACGGTTTTATAGACTCTCACAAAAAGGATGAAAAACCAACTCATTGCTTTTTTAGAGGGAGCACTGTTCATGAGTTACGATAGAAACGTTTTTTCGGTGATTTTCTCAAGCGTTTGTGTCATGGTGCCAGGTTTCTTTCTCCCTGTTATTGGAGCCTATTTTTCGCTGATATGTTTGCAGGTCACTATTGCTGCCTTTATTGTGTCACACATTTCCATGTTTACTGAAACTGTTAGTTGCGAGATATCTTTTGTGAAGCGAAGTGACAACACCACTCTTGCTTCGCGATGAATATTCTGATGAAACGCTCGCCTCGCTATATAAGGGCGCAAAACAAGTGACCTCGTTTATTAGGCATTGTTAGAAGTCAAAAGTGTTGTCAAAGGAGCTTAGTCTGGCAGCAGCGTTGTTCGACTAATTTTGTTGCTGCGGTCGACTAATTTTGTTCGACTAATTTGTTCGACGTTCGGCTAATTTTGTTTCGTTGCTCGACTAATTTTGTTGCTTGGCCTGGCAGCAGCGTTGTTCGACTAATTTTTGTTGCTGCGGTATTCTAAGCAGGCCTAGATTAACAGGCTTGTCCATGGGAAATGTCCCATGGGATGGGATGGGATGGGACAGCACGAATTGCATTTCTCATGGGACAGTAGCTAGGCATTTTTATTTAAAAATATTTTAGACAGATTGTCAGAAATTTTTCTTGCAAAACTTTAAAATTAATACGATATGTTATGCTTGAATTGCTTTCATAGTTTACTTCACAATCATACAACACTCAAGTCCGAAAGCCATGTGGCCTGGTGTAAGGTGCTGCAGTAACTTTTCTGAACTTTAAAGTTAACAAAGTCAATAAATTTTGTCGTTTTGTATTTCTTTTTGTACATTTAGTCCTATCTAGTACACATTAGACTTAAATTTCCATAAATTTAATAACATTTATTGAATTGTATTTTGATGGGAATCCCATGGGATGGGACGGGACAGGCATGAATTGCTATGGGATGGGATGGGACAGAAAAAAATGTCCCATGGACAAGCCTGTAGATTAACCATTGTGCTAGGGTGTGCTAAAACACAGGGACCTCGCAGACAGAGGGCCCCACTTTTCCTAAAAATGAAATAAATAAAATAAAATAACAAATTTTTTCAAAATTAAGAAAAGTGGCGCCCCTCTGTCTAAAAAAAGTAGCACATTTATCAACATATCTCCCCCTTCACGTGAAATAGAAATATGGTTCTTGTGTTTTTTTTGGCAACAAAGACTTTGCAGCAAAAAAAAGCAGAAAAAGTCGTTCGACTGAATTTCATGTTAGTTTTCTAAATCTTATTGGTAGTTAGTAGTGAATGAAAGAGCAGTTTAGAATAGAAATTCAGAATAACCTTTCATTGCAACTTGCAGTGTAGTGTGTAGTACTAACAGTGGTCCCTTGCTACAATGTTTTCCCTTGCACGGTTTCGTTGATTTAATGTGTGTGATTTTGCATCCATCATAACGTAAACATTGTTGACTTAATTTGCACATGCTTATTTAATCATCGATCACGTGCTACAGTATTTCAAACTAAGCAAGGCTCGGTTTCCTTTGCAAGCGAAACCAGCTCACTTCCATTACGCTCCACGTAAGCTGGTAAGGGCCCCCATAAAATTCATTAGCCCATTTGACCTTCCGAGCCTGATTCTAAGATAAATATTAACAACATGTAACGCTGGATACTGGGTACAAAATGCGTTTTTTTTTAGCATAAGAGGCAACCTACCTAAAATTTTGTTAGTGCGGCCCGCCACAGCTGTCCTAAGTGCCAAAGTGGCCCGCATGCAAAAAAGGTTGGTGACCCCTGCTCTACTGTATTGTCAGCATTGCTATTCCACAATTATGGAAAACAAATAGCTGCAAACTAACTATGGTTGGTTTGTGCGGATGATATTTTTACAAAATAAAAAAAGTGTGAATCGTTGTTTAAAAGATTTAAAAGTAGATTTTATTTGAATAAAATTACTGATGACTCAGCCTTTACGGTAGCGAAATCGCTACTAATAAATTTTATTTAGTTGCCAAACCTGCTAGTTTTATTGATATTCAATTGCCATCTCCGCTTGCAGCAGATTGCGCATTATGGGTTATCTGTTTCCATGACTCGCGGTTTTTAACTACTCGCCCAGTGTCGTCAAATTGAGTTCGGTCCATACCTGGATGTTGTCATCTCATCGCCTTGGTGGTCTGCCTCTTTTTCTCATTTTGTTAACTTTACCTTCCATGCAGATTTTGCTGACTCCGTATTTTGATCTTTTAGTATGGTCAAAAGTTTTAGAATTTTTTATTTTGTTGTTACTGCGATTGGGTGTAGCTTCGTTGTAGTCAATAGGTCTTCTATTTTCATGTGGTCAAATAGTATTTTGTTGGTCATACTTCTCATGATGTGATTTTGGAAAGTTGTTAAGGAGGTCCAATTTACACATTCTAGACTGCATAGCACGACAGGCAAAACGTAAAATGTTAATTTTTTTTCATTTTAGTGTTATTGGGTGTCTATTGAAGGTTAAGATCTTTTTATTTTTTTCAAATACTGCCCAGCCTAGACCAATTCGGTGTTTTAGGCCAGTGCTTCTTAAACAGGTGAATGGTTCACCCCAAAGTGAATAAAATTTTTGCAGGGGTGAACCAACCAAAAGGGGTGAGGGTGAACCGTTAGAAATGGATGATAGCTTGAGAGCAGGGCGGATATTCCGGGTGTTCAACCTGTTTAGTGAACAAGTGAGAACTTCCAAAAACAAAATCAATTCTAATTTTTTCTTTTTTTAATCAAAACTAATTGTTTTTTTTATAAATTTCAATATTTTTTTATAAATATCAAATCAAAATATATAATTAAAATATTTTGTTATACGGCATATAGACGAGACAGTTTTATCACATCATGAGACAAGGGTGAATGAAATCTGGAGATAGGCTCTAGGGGGGAACAAAACTAAAAAAGTTTAAGAAGCACTGTTCTATAGGCTACTGCAGTTTCTTCATCGTTGGTCGAGGATAGTTTATAACCAAGATATGCGAACTCTACTACTTGTTCTATTTGAAGCCGTTTGCAGCAAAAAATTGATAAGTCACATTTTGGCATTTTGAGAAAACGATGTTTAAAGTTTTTAATTATATGCTAAAAAGTAGGCAATATAGACCTACATTAAAATATTTTACTGAGAGTATGTGGGTTTTACGGAGATTTTGATACATTTTAAGTGTGTAAGGTTTAACTTTTCAGGTTGTGTAGTATTTCTGATTAAGACTAAGGCATCTGCAGCTAATAAGGCCCGGCCGGTAATAAGGCCCACCCCCGAGATCTCCGTTGTTACAAATCTTTTAAACAAAAGTGAAATCTCTGGTTGCTGCCATGGTGAATTGAGACTGACTGGTAAAGTTTCACAGCCTAAAGTTTACAACTTTTTGAGTTACGGAAAGTTGAAGTTTGGGGGGACTGAAATTGAGTGGTTTTCTTAATTTTCACATATTTTAGACTGCTCTGGAGTTAACAAACTGCTTTGACTTCGTTTTTTTTGCATTTTATGTGAAAGATATGTGCATGCTGATGCAGAAAAACCAATAAATTTAAACTTTTTTTTCTAATTAAAGCAAGACTGATAATGATGATCACGACTAGGCTAATGTTGGTAATAAGGCTCATGGGCACATGAGGTAGGAAAATTGTACCGTTGTGCACCCCTAGTTAAGAAAGTGACGGTTAAAGACTTGAGTAACCCAAAAAATTCTTGTTACACCATTAATCCAATTTGTTATTGCAATGGAAATATCATAATTTAAGTATCAAAATACTTTAGTATCCCTACCACATCTAAAAACACCATGTCGCTTTGAAAAAAATGGAGCATGGGAAAGGAGGGAATAGTTGTCTCTGTGTATTTACTTATTAGTTCTGTGCCTGTGTTGCCGATTAGAAGTTGTTTTGTGGTGTTGTTATTGTGAAAAACACTTTTGAAAATATACCTTTTCTATCACTTTCGGTGCAAATTCAAACCGGGCCTTATTCACAACGCATGCATCTAATAAGGCCCGCTTGAGATTTTTTTTATTTTTTTAATATTTCACAACTCCTTTTACTTAGAAGCTTGTTTCACAGATATGTTGTTCAGATAGACCCAAAGTATCCGTATTCCAAGTTTCGTTCAAAATTATGCAGTATTTAGAAAAATATTGAGGTTTGAAAATTAGCGGCCTTCTTAGCTGCAGGTGCCTTACAAAAACTGAAAAGGAAGAAAAGAACTATTCACTTCAACTGGAACGCATGTAAAGAAGACAAAACCAGTAAAGAGAAATTCCAACAAGCTTTCACAATGCAAATGACAAGTAGTAATATCGAAAACAAAACTGAAACGACGACCACGGAAGAACATTTTAGCATTATCAAAGATTCGATTAATAAAGCCAATGAAATAGTTCGTAAAATGAATTACCAACGACATAAAAACTGGATGACAGAAGAAATCTTAGAGATGATGGAAGAAAGAAGACAAAAGAAACACAATAAAAGTGAATACCAAAAGTTGAACAAACAAATAAAGAAAGCATGTAACAAGGCCTGTGAAAAATACTTGAATGACGAGTGCACATCAATCGAAAAACTGTATAATCTCAGTCCAAGAGAAACACATCAAAGAATCAAGACGTTAACTGCAAAGCACAATTCTAGGTCAAAGTCAGGATTATTGAAGAGTGAAACAGGTGAAATACTAATGGAAGAAAATGAAATACAGAAAAGGTGGCAAGAGTATTTATCTGATTTATATGACGATCCAGATCGAACTGTAAAACCTTTCAAATTCAGTGAACCATTGTCAGGACCAAATATTCTAAAAAGTGAAATTGAACATGCCACAAAACAAACTAAATTGAATAAGGCTGTGGGACCAGATGAGATCAGTACTGAGATGCTAAAAACACTGGAATATGTAGGTGTGGATGCATTGCGTGGACTCTTCAATAACATATATGATTCAGGAGAGATGCCTACCGACATGAACAAATCAATTTTTATAGCATTACCTAAAAAACCGGGAGCAAAGGAATGTGAAAACCACCGCACAATCAGCTTGACATCAAATATTACAAAAAATTTACTACGCATTATCATGAACCGAATCAAGAACAAAATCAACGATGAAATTGCTGAAGAACAGTACGGATTCATGCCAGATCGCGGCACAAGAAATGCTGTATTTGTATTAAAAAATATCGCTCAAAGATCAATTGAAATGAAGAAAGATCTGTACATCACTTTCATTGATTATAAGAAAGCTTTCGACCGAGTAAAACATACCAAACTACTGGAGATGCTAGATAACATTGGAATTGACGATAAGGATCTACGTAGCCTATTATTCAAAACCTTTACTTTAATCAAATTGCAGCAATAAAGATTAATCACAACATCAGCGATTGGATATCAATCAAGAAAGGCGTTAGACAGGGATGCGTGCTCTCTCCAAGTCTTTTTTCATTATACAGTGAGATCATCCTCCGATGTCTTGATGATGAAGCTGGCGTAAATGTTGGAGGAACTAACTTTAACAACCTGAGGTATGCTGATGACACTATCTTGGTGGCTGATTCGGAAGCAAAATTAAAAAATTTGTTGAACAAAGTAAATGAAAGAAGTAAAGAATTTGGAATGGAAATGAATGAAAAGAAAACGGAAACGATGGTAATCACAAAGAAAAAAAAAAGTGAAATTCCAATCTGTCAGATTAAAATGATAGGAACAACCATAAAACAAGTAAAAAGTTTTCGATATCTTGGGACAACAATAAACTGGGACGCCAAAGATGATAAGGAGTTCAATATACGTATTGCTCAAGCAAAAGCCTCTTTCCAGCAAATGAAAACAATATTATGCAACAAGAACATATCTTTTGCAACCAGATTCAGAGTATTGAAGTGTTACATTTATCCAATTTTTAAATACAATTCAGAAACCTGGACAATTACCAAATCAATTAATAAAAGAATAAATGGGTTTGAAATGTGGGCATTCCGAAAAATGCAGAGGATTTCCTGGGCAGCCAGAAAAAGCAATCAAACTGTTTTAAATCAAGTCAAACAAACAAACAATTTACTAAAAAATGTCAAAGAAAAACAACTTCAATCTTTAGGACACGTGCTGCGAAAAGGAAAGTTAGAACATCTCTCTCTCACAGGCAAAATTGAAGGGAAGCTTGCCCAAGGCAGACAAAGATTAACCTACTTAAACCAACAAACCGACAAAACTAAAACCAACATACACCTAATACACAAAGCAAACAACAGAGAATCTTGAAAACTTTTCATACAAGAAGCAGTCAATGCTTGGAATCAAGTGCGACAATAAAAGAAGAAGAAGAAGTATTTCTGTATTTTCAAATAAAATGTAGACTTATCAACTTTTACAACTACATGGGAGACTGTAGACTTATCAACTTTTCCCCCTTCGCATAAAATGAGTGACTTATTAACTTTTTGCAGGAAAATTTCACATACCAACTTTCTACCTTTTCTACCTTCTATAGAAAGCCGAATTTAGCAGCTGTTTTTTGATAGATTTATGATCGAGGAATTCTTGTATTTTTTGTTTAGAGCTGTTGATTATTGCTATGTCATCTGCATAGCTTAGGTTTTATTTACCTTTGCTTATAAAGTTGAAAAGCAGTGGTTTAAACGATGAAACCAGTCTGCATTGGGGTTGCATCAAAAAATACCTTAAGTAATACTACATTAATATACACCAAGAAGATTTGGAGCCAAACGCTGTATCTTCAAAACGTTTTCAAAAAAAGGATACATAGTTGCAGAAAGCAAACAGTCACCCACACAGCAATAGGTCCAATACCGTATCTTTTAGTATCTCCAAAAGTACATGGTTTAACGCAGGTCTATATTTCTCAACAGATGAATATCAGTAGCCTACCGTACCCTTTTAGTGTGCTTTATCATAGGCCTACTTACAAGATAGTTTTAAATTAAAATAACGCATTTGGGGCCATTACCAGATATCTGAAATAAAAATAGTTTGACGTCCTATTCTTGTTTTGGCTACTTGAAGTGACAAGAACGTAATTTGGATGATAGACTCAAATGAATTAGAATGAACAAAACTCAAATACATTTGTACCGACTGCAACTTCGTATTCTCACATTATTGTATCGAATTCGACATCTCAATCTCATCAAGTACTAATAGTCTTAGACCCTTAATACGATATCGATAATGTTTCTTGTTCTGTCACTTCGTCACTAGATGTCACACTCTCGTTTGGTATAAAAGTAATTGCAGGTTTATTATCTTTCTTTTGAAATGGACACAATTCAACAAACGTGTTGCTATCGCTTGGCTATCTGGGCGCATCGCCATAGGGTAATCAAAAAATAAACTGTTTTTAAACGTAACTAGAGTGTCTGATCGATGTATTCAGTTAATTAAGATGACTAACAACTTTGCCATTCCCTGTAGTTAGCCAGCAGAAATAAGCATCTTGTTAACTTCCTTCTGCTGCATTATGTCAACAGTTGGTTGTAGTCCACTTCAACCATGCACTGTTACAAATTCATTCTTAAGTAGAAAACTATCAAACATTTTTTCTTACACAGTGGTTGCTGGAAAAGCTTATGAAAAAGAAGAGAAGGTAGGCTAGTCAAATTTTGTTGTGTATTTACATTTTTATAATCTCCTTCCTTCACTTACGTTTTGCACATAGCATAATGTAGTGGTTTAGTTTCAAACATATTGCCTTATTTAAACATTAGCCTACTACCGTTCTTTGATTCCTATTTCAATTGGCGTTGAACTTTGCCTTTTATAATGCACAGCTGTCCTCTTATGTGATTAAAAAATGGTTTGCATTTAATTCGACATAATTGCTAAAGTTTCAGACTCTCTTTTTTAGTAACGTTTTGACTGACGTAGAAAACAATAACGTTGTACCTTCGTTCATTAATTGGATACGAAAAAAGTGATGAAGTTGGCTTTAAAACGACATAGCTAAGGAATGGTTGATACAAGTAACACTGTCGAAGTATGACAAGGCAAACAAAACGATGACGAATAATAAACAGAATCTGACAAGTTCAAAGTAAACGTTAATCTACAATAACATACATTGGTGTTTCGTTTGTATAAAGAATGACATAAAATTTATAAACAGGCAAGAAAGTAATCTTGTTTGAAAGATGTTGTGCCCTATAAAAATCAAAAATGATAAGGAAATAAGTGAAGAGATTATGATTAGTTTTTGCTTGGAAAAGATTGATACAAAAGATTTATATACTTGTCCAAGATCAATGGCATACACAGAGAGAACTAGTAGTTTTCCAGCTTAGTAAAAAAAAACAGGACTAAAAAATGATAAAAGACATAGTCTACGTTACATTTTTGTATTCTCATTATTGCATTTTCATTAACCACAGTAGCCTAAACTTTGTTCTAAAATAAAAAATAAAATAAACCTTTGAAATAGGCTACGATGGAATTTTATGAAAAAATTTTCAACTTAGCCTACATTTCGATCAAAAACTTACCTAATCCTGGATTAACACTTCCCTGTTGCAGTTTCTTTTTTGGAATGTTTTCTTCTTCTTTACATCTTCGACAGCAACACAACTTGGATAGGCATGTCCCCATAATGAAGCAATAATCACTAATCACTGTTATTGTAGTTTCTAACAAAAAAATCAATCAGTTTATTTGTTATACAAATTTTTTTTAAATGAAAAGAATGAATAATGTGCTATATACTATTGTGTGCCATATGACGAGGAGACAGCGAAACGGCCAGGTGGTTATCTGGTAAACAGCCACTTCAAGCTAAGTAATGTAAGTAATATTCACCATAAACAAACAAACACAAAAAAATCAAGCATTTGCTGATACAGATGCATGTTTCCATTTTGTAAAAAAAGCAGTTGCATTTGATGCTGATGCTCACTAAACTTATAAGTAGATTCACCATGCTATTAATGAATTAATTGTGAGCGGAGTTTTTAAGATAGATATTAATTGCTAAATTATTCGGTAATACGCAAAAATTAATGTATAGCCTACCAATGGCATAATGCAGGGGTGTGCAACCTTTATTACAGGAGGGCCAGATATAAATAACTGGGTGACACCGCGGCCGCACGTTTATTTAACATATGATTTCTAGTACTTGCAGGTACAAAAAAGGATTTTTTTTGTTATTCATGTTATTCTTATGGCTTAATTTATTGTCACACCGTCTTTAAACGAGTTCAGTGAGAAACTTGCAGCTGGCTTCTTTTCCCAACGGCATTTTTCCAAATTTACTTTTATGGAAGTGCTCGCAATTCGAAGTATATTTTCCAAGTGTTCGTCTGTCAGAACCGATCGATAGGGTGATGTTATGACGCCCATTTTACAAAAAAAAATTGTTCGCACAAATACGTTGAGCCAAAAAGAGCCATTTTTGAAGCCATGGATTTTTTCAAATGTAGAAAGTCATCTTAGTTGAGATGTTTTCGGTGAAAATCGCCAAGATTCATTTCTAAATACTTTGCTTTCAAATCCGTTTTTCTCTTGAAGATCAATAAGTTCAAGTTATATCTGCTGGTGCTTTTGGTCACAGCGGTAGCCTAAACCATAATCTCTTCGTGGGAAAATTGTAACATAAGATTCCCGGATCCGTTCGTCTGTATGTAATGACCGAAAGAAACACTCTTCTGGAAACGTCTATTCAAGAATTGTATTTCTGTAAAAATAGCCTCAAAGCTGTCGAAAATGGGGTGCAACGCGATACACCACTAAAAACTTGTCACTACAATACAAACTACTTAGATAAAAGACGGAAATTTTGTCCAGCTGGCAAGCACTTAGCAAAACAGTTAAATTTTATGCGACCAACTTGTTCAAGCAACAATTTTAAAATGACGAGAATAAATTACGATATAAACGCACGTAAGCAGTTACTGTGACGTAATAATCTATAGGCAATGATAAGATATTCAAGCAGCTGTTCAAGTCTAGCTCACACCTGCTCAAGTTTGGCCAACACCTGTTCAAGTAATTAAAGATTTAACGATGATGTAATGTTATGCTGCAGCTGCAAACGGTTGTGCAATTCAAGATTTGACAATGATGTAATCTTTGCTATTTTCTAGCAACAGTCTATGCCGTAAGACGTCAGGTTTAGTAGACAACGGTTCTATGTGACGTCAGGGTTGTCAGACAGCTTTTGAGAAAAAGAGCCAAATAATGCCGAAAAAAGGGCCAAACTGGGTCAAAAAGAGCCAATTTGTTCAATAATGTTAATAACGTTGCTAATAAAACATAATATCGTTTACAACGTAAATAACGTCACAACATTGTAACAACATAGTCTAGTGAGTCTACAAGACTCGACATTCTAGTACAAAAACAATTCCAAATCTTCATCTTCTACAGTGTTTCCACTCGAATCTTTAGCATTGGCATAAATATTGTCAGCTAAACACTGTCTAAAAAATCGTAATTACACTTTTCAGTCTCAATTTCCGAAAGACATTTATTTAAATAGCTAGTTTGATAGTATGTGCCAACTGCTTCCAAAAAGAGCCAAATATTGAAAACTAAGGGCCAAGGGGCCAAACAATTTGTTTGGGGGCCAACTACTTCTAAAAAGGGCCAAATTTCACAAATTTGGCCCCAAAAGGGCCAATCTGGCAAGCCTGTGTGACGTTTGATATGAAAATTGTCCGTAACAGCTTTGTCAATATCTGTGTTGAATGGCGAAGAGAATATACCAAACAAATGTTGATGAGATTTGAAGTCCTTGAAACGAGCCAAAAATTCATACAATGTGTTCAAGTAGGTCTGCAAATTCAGTTTTCTTCTCCGGATGCATTCCATGGTCTCTCAAAGTTGGAAAGTGAAAAAGATTTTCTGTCTGTACGTGAGCTTTCCAAAGTCGTAAATTGTTCATAATGCCTTTTATCTGACCATACATTTTATTACTTTCCACAAATAATCAAATAGGCTACAATGGATTAGGGGTGACCGGTAGAAGATTTCTAAAATGGTTAACAAAAGGTGTGAAATCTACAATAACCCGCTCCACAATGAATTTTTCACACGTGCCAAACTAAACTAAATTGTAAACACGTTTCGCGGGCCGGACACAATTCAAAATTGGCACATCTTCGCGGGCCGCATTTGGCCCGCGGGCAGCACGTTGCACACCCCTGGCGTAATGTAATTATATAGACAAAACAGTTAGGGAAAGGCGGGGCAAAACAGACATTTGCAAAACAAACTCCAAATAACAATAAGTTATCAATTTTTTATTCTATCTTCTAAAACTACTTGAATGAATATTTCACACAAAAAATTTGAAACTTTCGTGCGACACTCGGTGGCAAAAAGGTCGAAATAGCTTTTTCAGTAGGCTATACTGTGTTTTCAAAACTTGTCTACTAAAATGTGAAGATATTTAGGTATTTTTGAAAATTTCTGTTTTCTTTTAGTCTTGAACATTGGTGAACCATGGATCACAATCTTCCAAAAAATGTGCCTTCTATATATTTTAGTTTTTTATATAATTGTAGACTTTATAGGTAGCTTGTTCGGGGCAAAACGGATAATGAAAAATGGACATATCAATATCACTTGCAACACGGCCTAAAATAATAATAGCTTTTTAGCTTGAAAGTTGTTTTCAAACAGATACCTATATTATTTTGAAGACTTGAAACAGAAAAGATGCATTTGTCAAACAGTGTTTGACAAACAGTTACTTTCATTCTATTTGAATAAGACTACCGAAGAAGTTGGCTTTATGGAGGCGAAAGCTATCTTTAAATAACTTTACTGGTCGCCAAACCTGACTATTTTTATTCATGGATATTTATTCTGACAAGACATGGGTTGCCTTTTTTCCATCACCATCACCATGATCACTATCGTCTTTCTAGTTCCCTTTTACTTCATTGAATGACGCGTACTGTATATCATTATTTTCGCATATCCTTACAGTATTTCTGTTGAAAAATATAGTCTGTGCTGTTTGCTATTGTTTACTTTGAAGTGTTTGTTCACTTACAAATTATTAGTTTTCACCATTCATTATGCAGTTTGGTAATACAATATGTCTAAATGTAAGGTCAGGCACCTGTTAAATACATTAAAAACGCTTAACAAGTCTGAAAAATATCTGCTTTGTTGTACCCCATACCAGTAAGAGCCGTATCTTTGTTAGTCAAAATTTCAAGTATTTCTTTATCGGCCCGTTGTAAAATAGCCTTTATATGTGACATAGCCGGCCATATTCTACTAGTTGGCCATGCTATAGCATAAACTAAACTAAAGCTACATTCATGAATGATAGTATAAAGCAGGGACCAACTGGCGGCCCGCGGGCCGCATGCGGCACGCCAAGCTGTTATGTGCGGCCCGCGGAAGATATCAGCGTACAAGTAAAACCAACAATACTTTTCTTGAGGAGTTAGAGCATGAATGTTTGCGAAATGTTGCAAATCAACAAATCTTGCCGAGCTGAAAAGCACCGCAAGTAGGCCTAACAGTTGTCTAATAATTAATCAAACAAAGACGGTTTTATAGACTCTCACAAAAAGGATGAAAAACCAACTCATTGCTTTTTTAGAGGGAACACTGTTCATGGCTTATAATAGAAACGTTTTTTCGGTGATTTCTACAAGCGATTGTTTCATGGTGCCTGGTTTCTTTCTCCCTGTTATTGGAGCCTATTTGTCGCTGATATGTTTGCAGGTCACTATTGTTGCATGTACTGCGATGTGTCAAACGCTTCCTTGTATACTGAAACTGTTAATTGCAAGATATCTTTTGTGAAGCGAAGTTACAACAACACTCTTGCTTAGCGATGAATATTCTAATCAAACCGCTCGCCTCGCTCTAAGTGCGCAAAACAAGTGGCCTCGTTTATTAGGTATTGTTAAAGAAGTCAAAAGTGTTGTATTAAAGGAGCTTGGCCTGGCAGTAGCGTTGTTCAACTAATTTTGTTGCTGCGGTATTCTAAGATATTAACAACATGTAACGCTGGATACTGGGTACGAAATGCGTTCTTTTCTAGCATAAGAGTCAACCTACCTAAAATTTTATTAGTGCGGCCCGCCACAGCTTTCCCTATGCTAAAATGTCCGCATTCAAAAAAGGTTGGTGACCCCTGGTGTAAAGCATTGATAGAAAACTTACACAACGTGACAACGCCATATAAAAGATAGCCTAATTATTATTATTAAGCCTAATTATTATGTTACAATGTTATATGTTTAAAAATTATAGTGTCTCAACTGGCTTGTCTACAAACGGTATCCCAGAGAAATCAGTCCAGAGTGCAGATCTTTTTATTTGTTTCCACAAACGACCTTCCAAAATGAGGTTTTGCCACATAAGATTTTGATACAAGATAAGATATAAAGAAACTTGAAGCGGTTATGTAGGGTTGGGCACACATAGACTTTTTCTCTGTTGTCCTATTAAAAGGAGTGTTTTTTATGGCCATTTTTCACGCTGATTACGAATCCGTCGAAATTTTTGATCTATGATGATGTTTTAGGTTGGTAAAATGCAAAAATTCAAAATGGCCGCCAAATTAAACATTTTTTCAGCTAAAATTTGATAATTATGTCTTACTAGGTCATGTAATATGTCATTTCTTCTATTTTCAGGGTCACTGATATCGATAATCATGTTTTAAAAGTCGCACAGGTCAACTGGACCGCTCCAGATACATATTGCGATAAAATCTGCACAGAAATGTGAGAAAAAATTAAGATATAAATTTCCATAAGCTACTTTAATTTTCACTTCAACATCTGGGTACCAGCATCTCAACAACTTTGTTTCTACAAGAGTCCTTTGAATTTCAAAGGACTTCTTTCAGCAAGATATTCACATCAACAGAAATATTGTCTTCTGGTTTGATAGCATTTCTGATGGATGTTTGCAGTTCGTCTACACTGAACTTCTCAAACGTGAATGTTTTTATACCGCCGGCTCATTTAACTCTACGCTTTTGGCGTATATCGGGCGCCACTGTCGATCTAAGCCTTTCTAAGGTAACCAATTTCCTTGAGCAGTTGTGATTCATTAAGTCTATCAAGAGAGTCAAGGGTATTGGGAGTCGCCGGACCTCCATGCTTCTTACACTCCTCAAGTACCAGTAGCACTCTGGACATTTTCTTCGCTTAGAACTTGCTTCTTCAGAAGCACAAGTTGTTGACTTGTTTTTAACTTAACAATAAAGTCTTGTTCAAGCTTTTTCGCCTGGGTAACTTCTTCTGAGCACCTTGCCCATTTCCATTTCTTCAACTTCTCATCTTCACTGAGATCTGTAAACGACGAATCCATGAGAAATTTATCCGTTGAAACTACATTCTTCCTTGAATGAGTTCTCACTGTCGTCGATCTACCACTGAAAGTTATACGGTTATCAAGTTTGGCGAATTCGGATTCTCATCCTAAATTTGTCAATGGTGCATGTTTCAATTTGACGTCGTCACTACTTTGACCTGCAAAAAGTTCATCTCGGACAACTGTCTGTCCATTGCATCTAGAACTTCATTCAGTACAGCTCCATACAATCGGACTTGACCCCTCTCCGCGTTCATGCACTTCTCTTGCTTGGCTCTAATTTCTGGTATTTTCTTATCGAAAAACGACCTGACACCTTCCCAAGTTCTCTCACGACCCGTGTCATCTTCACGTTTATCAATACCAAGCAGTCCCATCAGAGGCATAATCAGCTCATCACAAAGCATTCGGTAGACTTCAGCACAATACAAAAATCAATCGTTTTGGATGTATGTGGAAACTGCGAGTACTAGTTTGTTGGCATTAGGATCAACAATAGCGTCGAAGAAATGTAATATTGACCGCGATACGCCCAAAACGATTTCCAGCAAAGCCCTTATACCCGTCCTGTTTAATCCCCTGAGCATCCATCCAATTTTTATAATCATTATAAAGTGATATTGAATGTGCAGCGTGGCAAGGCGACAACAATTTGGCAATTGCTATTTGTGCCAAAGTATGGACGCTGGTGCTGGGAGATGTAAATACTTTCTCACCAGCAGATACGTGTAACAACTTCTGAACACCAATCTTTTACTTTATATTACGAAAAACCTTATCGCAAGCATGGTCAATTCCCAAAATTACATGGGCACAGCATTTTATCATCTCCGCTTCAATACCTAGATGTTGCAAGAGCGTGGTACAGTCACCTGCCCTGTCGGACATCCAAAAATCAATGGCACCCTTGATTTCATCAACGGTTAAATTTGACAATGCTGCCAAGCATTTAAGCTTGTACTCGTATGCTGAGGCGCCATCTGCTCTTGCGTGACTTAGATTCTCTGTGTAACCAGTAGTCATGGTACGTCTGTCTCGACTGGGTCCCGATATTATAATGTGGTCGGCCTTTACATCATACAACCGATGGCCGGCCTCTTTAGTAGTGTCATCGAGGCCGACAGTTACAACACTGTCTCTTTTCTCTAGAAGTATATTAGCGACCATCATCCTCCAAATACCTGTTGAGAGTTCTCCTACTTTGGAATACGAAGGTCAAATCTTTGGTATATTTTCGTCGTTTTTGTGCAGGTGTCTCGGCTTCGGAGCTTCCGCTTGGAAGCGAAGAGATTAGTTCTTGGCTTTCAGAATCCGATTCATCATCACCTTCTTCATTTTTCTTCAGTGCTCAACTCCCAGTTTTGATCAAATATCAAGTTAGCAGTTTGTACTATTATACCGGCTAAATTTTTGCGTTTAAAATTGAAGCAACCTGTCAGGCCCCAGGATTGGCAACACAGCAAGCCCTTTTGGGGCATTATGATGTCATGTAGTGAGAAATTACATCACAATTGACAGGACATCCAGTCATTTGGCAGTGAAAGTGTTGCAACTCAAAAATGGTTCTGAAATCAAAAAGTAAGTATTTTTCAATAAAAAATACACAGTTTTAGCTATAACTGTATAAAGCCATTATGTATCACTGTTTTGACCTCATATTCGATATCAGTGACCCTGACAACATAAAAAATGACATATTACATGACCTAGTAATACATAATTATCAAATTTTATCTGAAAAATGCGTGAATTTGGTGGCCATTTTGAATTTTTGCATTTTACCAACCTAAGACATCATCCTAAGTCAAAAATTTCAACGGATTCGTGATCAGCGTCAAAAATGGCCATAAAAAACACTCCTTGCAAAAAAAGTAATGTTGTTTGCCCAACCCTATATTAGAGAATAAATACCAAAAAAATCTACATGATCAAAAAAAAATTAATATTAAAGATGTACTCGTACCGCAACATTGTAGCTTCTCTCATAATAATTAAAGGCATGGTGTAGGGTTGGGATTGGTAACTAAAAAGCTTACTCAATCATTTTTGGAAGTGCTTACACCTTTCTTGAGAGTAGCTTACACTGTAGCCTACTACTTTGTGCTGTAGCCTACTGTGAATGGTGATGAAGACTAACAGGCCTTTTAAAGGCTGATGCCTTGATTCCGACCAAAACCAGGAATCAGTGTCTTTGCAAGACAGTAACATGTCAAATAAAGGTAGCCGAATTCTTGGCTGTAGACTCCACTGCCGCTGCTGTCTGTTGTATTCTATCTGTTCCTGTTTAATGAGGGGTTTACACTGACAAGCATAAGCGCAAATCATAAAGCGTGTCAAAAAAACAAGTGTTCACAATAAAAAAAATGTGTTCGCACTGAGAGTGTGAAGCGTGACCGAATCGCACCACCGGTTTGTAAGGCAAGGCAACATTGTAAGTTTAGAACTGCACGAACATCTGCATGCAAAATATTGTGTAGCCTACAATTTCGAAAATAACAAAGTTCACATTGGAGGAACAAATTTTAAAATTAACAAAACAGAAGCGAAGTTCAAATATCTTGTACATCCAGGTGTTCGTGAGTTTTGAAATTATACCTAGTAGGTTCTGTAAATTTGGCGACTGATGTCTAACAATCCTGATATTGAATTTGCATGCTGTCAATAAACAACAAATAAAAAACCTCATGTGGCAATTGTAGTGTACCCAAAGATGTGAAGTGGGACCAAGTTTATTAATTCAAACTTTGAAAAGGCTAAAATAATTACAAAAACAAAAACTCTTACAAAAACGTTTGTCTTCAATTGATTTCCAAGTAAAACAGCTGATGATATCCAAAAGTCAAAAACAGAACTCTGTCTGTAGATATTGTTTGCAGGGTTTCCGAGAAGGGGGGAAGTCGGGCTACTTTTCTCCCTAGCATAACATTATAAAGAAAAAACGAGTAGTTTTTCGTTTTTCCACTTTTGAGGGGGCCCATTTCTACTACTAAAATAAAAATTTATCAACTTAAAAATAAACAAATTTTTGACTGAAACGCGTAGTTACAACTTTACAAATATTTTTTGATCATTGTTATGTTGTTCTAACTTGAAAACTAGTGCTGCTTTGGCTAAGCGTGTATTATGCTTGACCAACTGTACTTTGACATGAAAAACTGCGTTTGCCATTCATATGATAAATGGATCCAACTTGTTTGGAAAAGTGTCCAAGCAAGATTGAAGAAAGTAAACCCTTCTTGCCTATTTTCTGCTTATGGATGTCAGTTTACGTCTGGCCAACAGCAGTCGAGTACTGCAAACTCCCTGACATCACATTATGATGGGGTTTTACGGACGTCTGCCTAACCGGACATGAAGGCAATTTTCCTTTGCCAAACTTTTTAAAATGCTGCGACTCACCAGAATTGCCCATTAGCATAATAGCAAAATCAGTCGACTTGCGCGTTTCCTCCCGTACTACAAAATCGAACAAACTCTGAAAAGTAGGCTCATCAGTGCTACCATACTGATCACCTAAAAAGTAAAGATAGCGCTGCTTAGCGTCAAACGGGAGTCGCTTAGCCAAATCCAAAACAAAACGTCCTTCCAATTTATCACGCTGACCATAAGCTTGCGCTTAAAGCAGACACTGCGACAATTCATCTTTAAACTCTTTCAAATCACTTGAAGAGATCGAAGTCAATTTGCTACCATAGCGGTGCTTCCTAATTTCTGGTTCGGCAAAAAGACCTCCACGAACTCCAAAACGTTGGGACAAGCGAGCTAACGACATTTCTGTCCTGTCTTCCTCTGACAAGCCAGGAGTGTCAGAAACCAAATTAGCAATCGTTTGCGCAGCTGTTCTAACACAAGCTGCTTGTAACAAAATCAAACGAGTTCCTTTAAAAGGCGAAGCTGCCATCAAAACCGTAATACGAATTTTAAAGAAGATAAATAGCATATTATTACCATCGTAACCAATCAAGGCCACTTTGTCAAAAAACGTCCTACTATTTTGGTATTCAAAAAAGCAATCCTGTTGTTGAGAACTCGATTTAGCGGGAGAAGACAAGCTATATCCATTAAGGGGCTGAGGGAGCTCAGTCACATGCACAGCCCGATCACGTTCCTCACGCACGTTAAATTCAGGGGACGCGACATGCCTCTCACAACCACTCAAATTACATGTAGCTGGGCGATCAAAAACTAGCGGCGCAGAAAACTGTGAAGGGGGCAAAACATTACTTCTGATAGCGGCCCCGTGACCTGTACGCTCTGGGGGAGGAGCTCGGCTATGATTCGCAGGCCTTGGCTCTAGACCCTTAGCCACGGCTCCGAGACCTCCTGAAACAGCTTGAAAACATGTGGATTGTACTGGTCCACTTACGGATTGAACAGGTGTCTGGAAAATGTTATGTAAATTTTACCTCGATTGATGTTCACTTCTGGAGTGCCTAGAAGAGCCCTTCTTAGAGCTACGCCGGGAGCCCACCTCTGATCGATGTTCAGCTAAAGCTACCTCCTTACGTTGTTCAGCCCTCAACTCGGCGCCTTTGAGTGCGAACTCAGCAGCTCTCGCGGCAGCCTCAGCAGCTCTCACTTCGGCCTCAGCTTTCGCGGCGACCTCAGCAGCTTTTGCTTTAGCCTCAGCTCGTATGGCTTCAGCTCTCGCGGCGACCTCAGCAGCTCTCGCTTCGGCCTCGGCTTGGATCTGGAGCTCCTCTCGTCTTAGCTGTAGCCTAACTTGTGCCACTATCCGAGACAAACTCCTAGACATCCTAGTGCTTACATGTGAGGCGCTATCCTCAGGATGTGTGTCAGCATCCAACTTATCTGATTACTCACTTTCTTTTTGTTCAAAGTTATTTTTATCAAGTTTAATTCAGGATCTACCCTATCACGAAGTTCTGCCAAATTTTCAGAGTTAAAAATTTTATAAAAAGTGGATGGAAATCTCGTAAATCCGCTTCCAAAGTAGAGAACTTAGATCTAAAAATTAACAATTCCCGCTTTTCACCCACAGAACCTAGGGCTACAGAAAATTTTCCAATTTGAGTCAAAATATCCCTTCTAAGATGCCTGGCCTCGCTAACTAACTTAGCTTCATCATTACTGGGTCCCCAGAATGGCCTGCCCGACCGCAAAGAACATCATCAGGTTTAAACCCAATCGAGTCAACGGCGGTCGAGTCCTTGTCGCCACCGAGTGTAGACATATTAAATGTTGGGGCTAAATTTAACATTTAAAAAATAAGTTACACAAACACACAAAATATTAAAGTAGTTATAAAAAACTTAACTGCAAGGACCGTAAAAATACAAAAAAAAATTAAAAGCACAATACCGTAGTTGTTGGGGTATGTATATGAAGTCCTACCACTTCTGGAGACTTCCAATTTAGGCTATTGATAGTTCCACAAAACTTGCTTGGATTCGTCCACTTGAATCTTCAAGCACAGATCGATTGTCTCTAATCTTCTTTCTTGCCAATGAGTGTCAATGTTGTTTTTTCTTCAGAACCAACAAAGAAACGTCTTTAATTTTTAGCTTGAAGTTCTTCAATACCAACTGAGAAGAGATGTCTTTAATTTTATTTTGTGCTTCTGGGACTGACAACAACACGTCTTTATTATTTATGGTCACAACGATAAACCATAATCTCTTCGTGGGAAAATTGTAACATAAGATTCCCAGATCCGTTCGTCTGTATGCAATGACCGAAAGAAACACTCTTCTTAAAACGTCTATTCAAGAATTGTATTTCTGTAAAATTAGCCTCAAGGCTGTCGAAGGATGGGGGCAACACCGTAACCACTAAAATTTGTCACTACAATACAAATTACTGAGATAAAGACGGAAATTTCGTCCAGTTGGTGAGCACCAAGCAAACCGTTTTAATACGCGACCAACTTTTCAAGCAACAATTTTAAGAATGACGAGAATAGATTGCAATCTCTCAAACGCACGTAAACATCTTCTGTGACGTAATAATGATAAGCATTATGAAGCTATTCAAGCACCTGTTAAGTTTGGTTTACACCATATCTCGTAATTCAAGATTTAACGATGATGTAACGTTTCAACAGGTATGACAAAGGTGATGCAATCTGTGCTTATTTCTAGCAATAGTCCATATGACGTAAGACGTCAGGTTCAGTAGACAACGGTTTTATGTGACGTTTGATTTGTACAGATATTGTCCGTAAGACCATGATAGCTTTTCCAAATATTTTTGTTGCTTTGAAAATTTGTTACGTAAACCAGTACCTCCAACGATTGCGAGTTGAAAACGTGGATTTAGCACACAGAAATTTGTAAGATTTGTTTAGGCACCACCACGACTTAAAACCGAGTGAACAATTTATGTATGTTGTGCATTAAATTAGACCTTGCAAAATCTTTATTATTTGATGCTGTGATCCGTAACTTTGCATAGCAAAAAGTTCGGAATGGATTGAATGCTTTGTTGAGCTATTTTCATTGCCCGCATTGTGTGTTTACAATTTTTCCTTTATGTACTGTAGGTTATACTAAAATCATCACCTATAGCAATTTCGATTCACAACATGACTGGAACTAACGCGACGCAGTGACGCAGACTTGTCAAGGGAGGAAACGTTATCACCGACCCAAAAGGGGCTCTTGCAGGCAGTGCCGGTCTTAGGGTTTTTCGGGCCCTGTGCGGAATATGCTTTTGCGGGCCCCAATGACAATAATCCAATTCAGTGGCGTAGCTAGGTACTTTGAAAGGGGAGGGGCGGCGGTGGCGGCGTGATCGCCAAAAACGACAACCAGCGGCGGGGGGTCTGGGGGAGCCTCCCCCAGAAAATTTTGAAAAATTATTTTGAATTTGGTACATTCTGAGAGCATGTTCAACAAAAATTTAAGTATGAATATTACTGTGAAATGGTGCTGTCCGGTGGTATAGCAAAAGGATAAGATTATGCTTTCTTTGGCATTTTTCGGAAATAAAGCCATGTCTCTACAGTATGTTGAGTCTGGATGCAACCTATTTCGTCCCCTGAAATTGTGTAACAAAATTAAATTTCGACTTATTTCGTCCCCTGAAAAGATCGAGAAATTTTGAAATGTTTGCGGCAACTCCGATCAGCGATTTCGGCCATGTCGTTTTTTTTTTCTTGATCTTTTCAGGGTACGAAATATTCAGGCGACGAAATAGGTTGAATTCGTTGAGTCTCTATGTTTTCTTGTTGCGAATTCCTTTGTTGAATTCACTTGTTGAATTTTTCCATTGAAAATGACGAAATTACTGCATTTTCTGAGTAAATTGCGGGCCCCCTAATTTGCGGGCCCTGTGCGATCGCACGGTTTGCACATCCCAAAGACCGGCACTGCTTGCAGGATTCCACATAACGAACAGACAAGAATTCATCAGCAAACACGCCCGCACTGCCTTAACACTAGAGAGTTTAAACAAACTATACTGCATTCTTTGGAAAAGGTGCATTTTTCTTAGAAGTGTCTTTATTTGGAGCCGGAAAATTGTTTTGGTACGGGACCTAAATTCTCCTCTCAACGGCCGTGACCAAAGGCACCGTGATGATGTGTGCATGTGCACATCACATAACTTTACTGCTATTCTTTCAAGAGAAAATATTGAGCAACAATGGCAAGTTTGCTGCAAGTGTAGTCGAGTGATTTTTGTTGATTTTCATAATTATTGAAAGAAGTTTTTTCATATATACGTTGTTTAAAATCGAAGCTTTAAAGGAATTCAATTTCACGATGAGGAAAGTCGCCAACTTTGACTCATGTTCGGCTTAAGACACATGATGCAACGCATGATACAAATTTATTACTTGTATTTTTGCTGTTTTGTTTTTTTGCTGAAAAATGTTTTTTTGGGGCCCACTTTTAGTAATGTTTCCCGACCAGTCATGATTTCTCTGGGAGGCCCTGATTGTTTGTCATGAAAAATAGGCTACTTTGTTTTAAGTTTTTAACTTTTTTCTGGAAATTTCAGTAATTAATTGAATCCTTTAATTGACGTGCTGGTTGGTTTTCTTGAACTCCAGTCATTTTTACAGCAGTTGAAAAATATATAACAAATATAACTATTCTATTACAGTCACCACCTGCTTTTGTGTAATTGACTTAGTTAATATGGCATCCAGGCCGGATAGCGACTGTCAAAACAGCGACTGTCATAATGGCGACTTCATAATAGCGACGTAATGAAGTGAGCGACTGTCAAAACAGCGACTGTCATAATGGCGACTGCATTAAAACAGCGACTTAACACTTTAAACCGAACCAAACCGAACCCAGCTATTACAAGGCAGAGACCTGACTCAGCGAATGAAAAGATACGTGACAATGAACACACGAATCACTGTTGTACAGCAAAATCGAGGCCAGTATGATCTGCGGCAGTTCCTTCGAGCCCTTGCTCACAATTTAGAAATAAACGTGGCTTGATTTTTATTGCAAGACTTTTGGTTGTTTTAAAGTCCCTTTTGGTTTCAATCTTTTTCTAGACCCTGAATTTTATTGCAAGGCTTGACGACTTTCTGTTGTTTGGCTTGACTAGCCTATTTCTTTTTAAATCATGTGACTTCTATGGATAGTCCAAATAAAATGTTGTTTTAAAGTCCCTTTTGGTTTCAATCTTTCACTACGCAGTGTTTGCCTATTTGTGCGTGCATACGTGTGTAGAGAGGTGTGGGGGATGGAAGGTATGTGTGGAGGGGGTGAAAGAGTGCGTGTGCGCGTAAGCCTTGGATTTAATAAAAGAAGTGAGGTCGCTGTTGTGGCAGTCGCTGTTTTTGATGAATCGCTGTCGTGTAGTCGCTCTATTGACAGTCGCTGTTTTAAATGAATCGCTGTCGTGTAGTCGCTCTATTGACAGTCGCTGTTTTAAATGAATCGCTGTCGTGTAGTCGCTCTATTGACAGTCGCTGTTCTGACAGTCGCTATTTGGAACCCGAGCCAGTTAATATATAGTAATAATTATACTTAAAGAGGACAAAGTGAAAAAATGGTGTAAAAAAATAAAACAAAAATTGCTTTTTCTTCGTTTTCAAGAACACGCAAAAGTGGCCACTTATGAATTTAGCCCACTGCTGACTGAAATGCAAATTACCAATTGTTTGCAAACAATTTGATAAATTATATTTTATCACATTCTTTTGCAAACATGTAGCCTATTTTGTTGAGTTAAGTTTATTCCATTTTTAATCATTTTTTTTTTCAAGTGCTGGTTGCCCTCGGCCTATGTTTTTGTCAGTTGATTAATTCTCTGTTTAGACTTCGAAACAAGTCAAAGTTGAAAACAGATATCATAAAGTGATGAAAAAAATTAATTAATAATAAAGTGTTTGATTATATTCTTCACCTTGTGAGGTTTGAAATTTAATTAGCCTATTAACTTCTCGTTAAAAGCAAAATGGTTGGAACGCCAGGTCAATCGAATGAAACAATTAAAAGTCCAAAATATAGATACATACTAATGTTCAGCAAACAGACGTTTCAAAAACTTTTGTGTTTTCATCTTCAGTGCTACAAATGTGATGACAATGACATTTATAGCACTGAAGATGAAGATAGTATAGTTTTCGAAACGTTTGTTTGCTGAATATGAGTTTAGTATATATATTTTGAGCTCTTAATATTTTGATTAAATTAATTTCTCATTACATCTGCAATAATATTTTGTTTGCGCTAAGTGTGATAGAGCCAATAAAATATCAGATCCCAGAAATAGGAGACAGTATCTGCAAATTACATCAAAGCAGAGCAAGCAAGAAACACGGCGAGAAAAATTAAGCGTTTGTTTCGTTTTTTTTTTGTTTTTTTTATGTGAAAACCATACTCAACACAAAATTATTGTTAACAATTCTGTGAAAACGACATTTTTTATTTAAGCAACTTGAATATCATTTTTAGAATTAAAACGTTGGAAATATCCCGGCTGGAAATACCTTAGAATTGCATCTCCTGAGAGTACTTTCAACCTAGATCCAGTGGCGTAGCCAGAAAAAAAATTGGGGGGGCCAGATATTTGATGAATTGAAGAGAACGACAAAGTGTTTGATTTAAGACATCGCCACGTGATGTATAGTGGTGCATCTTGGTGGGTTTAGCAAGGGAAGAAATAAAGCTGGTGGGAGGTTAGAGCGTGCCGAAGGCACGCGTATTCTAGGGAGGTCAAGGGGCTTGTTCCCCCGGAAAATTTTTACAAAATTACACTCAAATAATGGATTCTAGCGCTTTCTGGAAACACATTCAGGGTAATATTTGAATGAAATTTATTAGCAGATAAACAGCTATTAACTTATTAAAGGACCGGCGGTCGAATAAATTTGAATTTAATAGCAAACCTGGTTTGATCAAATGCTATGCTGTTGGACTCATATCAGGCATACCGGTACCTTCTTTATGTTGTAGTTTGTATGTGATGTCAGATGCTATTTGATGCGTACGGTACTCTATTATTATTAACGTATCCTGATATAATCTGTCATCTGCCCTATGGTTACTTAGATTAGTTCAAGCCTGATCTTATTGGTGAATTGTTATAGATTGTTCGTTTCGAAGAATTCAGTTTTCTCTTTTGGTCTTGGTTTTTCCAACGACAGGTACATATTTTACGTGATTTGGTTCACTGTATTTAGGTGCAAATGATGCCGTAAAAATAAGACAACTATAAGAACAGTAGCACACATTGTATGAACACTGTTTTCTTAATTATATACGAATGTAAATAAGTATGTAATTACGCATCTGTTAGGCACCTGTCTTAGTCTCGTTTGCTTATTGCAGATTGTCAGTGTTCACCTTGGCATATCAATCAATATATTCAATATTTCAACTGGCTTGGTTGTGCATTGAAGTCCAGAGAAGGCTGACGCATTAAAAACATACACTGACAGGTTGGTAAACTGCTGACGCACTCATAGCATCTGACAGCATGGATGACGTAAATGTAGATGATGAAGTGTTAGGTGTTAGCTTGTAATCGCTTGAAATAATTTCAAATGAGCACAGAATTTTAAACTTTCATACAATTTATCTCACTTACAAAATCGAACTACCAAATTGTAAATTACTTTCGACACAAAAAATGGAAGCGAATGTGTAGGGGAGATGCAGGAGAGTTGAGCCACCACCTCTAGCAGAAATTCTAACATAATTGCACTCTACTGTCACTAGTGGTATGAAAAAACGTTGTTACAGCTTCACTGTTGTAAAGAAGGCTTCGCAATATTGCCACGGAAAGTTAGCTTTAAAAATGCAAAAAACGTATCAAAAAGTAGATTCGAAAAATTTCAGCATTTGCTTAAATATCTCTAGATCTATAAAATATATTTAAGTTACAAATACTGTATAGTGCAGGGTACCTTTGGAAAAGGTGATTGTATGCAACAATTACCACGCAGCTTCTTAAAAGCGTTTTGAAGAAATCCGGGCTAAATTCAAAATGGCTACGATTAGGAGAGTTGAACCATCACGTCAAGGAGAGTTGAACCACATAGCTCAACTCTCCCTTTTATATAATAGATAAAAAAAAATTCTCAAATCTACAATTCTAGTGTGTAAATTGTTGTTTTATGCTTAAAAACGATAGGCCTATACTTGCTTGAAACAGTTAATTGAAGCAAAAAGATCGAAGCAACTGGACTTTTGCTTCAACTTATTTGTTAAAACAGTTTAGCCAATCATGCAAATGTTTCAGGCATTGTGGTGAGTTCTACAAAAGAGCCCGAGCTATCTTTGCTGAATTATTTGTTATACTGTGATTGAATAGCTAACTAACGGCTTATCTATTACAAGGGTCATCAATAATTAACGTTACAAGAGATCCAATTCAAAAACTGGCAAAGAAGGCGAACGTGGCCTATGGAACCATGTTCACAGTTCTCAAGAAGGATTTGAAGATGAGCCCATTTAAACACATGAAGAAACAGTTGCTAAATGTCAATACCACTGAGAAACGTCTCTCCAGAGTCAGAATTCTGCTCTCACGTATTGAAAGAGGCACGCTGCCAAACCTTGTGTTCAGCGATGAGAAGAAATTTAATCTCTAGCATCATTTTAACAGTCAGAATGATCGTATTTGGTCAAGAAATGGTGACATGGAACCCAGGGTAGTCATTCGGAGACAAGGGGCGGCATGAGAAGTGATGGTGTGGGTCGCAGTCAACGAATCAGCAGGAGTCCATTGATTTTTGTGGACCAAGGAGTGAAATTAAACCAAGAATAGGCTACTACCGAAATGATATTCTTGAGGGTTCATTATTGCTTTGGGCAAAGAAACACTTCAAAAAACATAATTGGTCATTCCAACAAGATTCTGTCCCTTCACATGGAGCTAAGAGAACGCAAAACTGGCTTTCCGCTTATGTGCCGTTCTTCATTTCCAAGGAAGAATGGCCTCCTTCATCCCCAGACCTGAACCCCCAGTGCCCAGACTTTATTGGCATCTGGTCTTACCTGGAGAACAAGGTTTCGACTAAACATAACCAAAGTTTGGAAGCGCTGAAGGCTATAAATCTGAAAAAAGAATGTCCCTAAATACCTCAAAGAGTTATTTGTGACTTTTGCAGGTCCTTTTCGAAAAGTCTCCGACTTGGCATCGACGCAAATGGCGGACACATTGAGTAAAATTTGTTTTTCCTAAATACAGTAGTCTATATGTCTTGTGGCTGGAAATGATAGCGATCCATTACAGTTGCAAGATTATCGAAGAAGGTAGCCTACCAACAGTGTACGGTATCTAGGCTATTAAATGCTGTTGCCCTTACTAATTATGTCGCTTCAGGAGTAGGCTACGCATCGACAACTTTTGGAGACCTTTGAATCCCAACCAGAAGCTTTGTCCTGCTTTCTTGTCCTCTTTCCAGCTATTGGTAATAACAACGTTATTTCTCAGAGAAAATTCGTAGGCAAGCATGCGACATTTGTCTTTTGATAAGCCGTGTAGAGGCCAAGTCTTTCATGTGATTGGCTAGCTCAGTTTCCATTTCCATTGTAAATATCATATAAGCTGTTTTACATTTCTTGTATCCAAAATTGTCAAGACGTTTTTCTTTGCGTTTCTTAATATATCGCTGTAAAGTGGACCAGTTGTGGACCCCAAATTCGTTTGCAGCTGGTCGAATCCAGGTGCCACGTTCATTTGCTTCAGCAGCACGCTGAAGATCTTCTTCAGAGCTACTATGAGTAGAAATCCGGGTGTATTTTGTGGCATAGGCCTACTGCTTACAAGAATGATGTTTTCTTTTAAAAGAGTCAACACTCATAAAATTCTGTGGTGCATAAATATACAGTACTTTAGGCTTACAGATAGCTTACTACTCAACAGAAAAAGTCATTCTTAACTGTGCTGATTGTTTGTCGAAAGCAAAAATTATGACTCGCAAGGTTTATGAGGCTTTTGCAGAACATGCTTAGATCTACGCTACTCTAACTTTGAACTTCTACATTACATGGATCAACTCTCCTTATCCGGTTCAACTCTCCTTAACACCATGATCAACTCCCTGTAGGTGGAAGAGAGTTGAGCCATTTGGAAAAACGTTTTTAAAGTTAAATTCTGAAAATACCTTTGACATTGACTAACTTTAATCAGAGTGATTGGAAGCCAATTGGTTCTACTTCAACATAAGCACATAACATTTGGACCAGCAATCATACAATCGCGGAAATATGGACTCAAAAGCAAAAATTGGCTCAACTCTCCCGCATCTCCCCTACAACTTAAAATACGTACAAAAGAATAAGATCCTGATCAACTTTATGTAAATACTTTTAAATAAAAGTTCAATTCAAATATTTTAAATGGTCACACCTTTCTCAAACATCAATACTTTATCCAAATTACAATATCAAATACCTAAAACTAAAATAGAGTTTTCAACGAAAAAATGGAACAGAATGTCTGGAGTAAGCTATATTGGATGGAAGGCATAATAGTCTTCTGCACTATGTGGCAACAGATTCTTTGCTTAACATTGGAAAATACAATCGATTGATTAAAAAATACGACATGCATGACGTATGACGTACGTAGCCTACAGTGAATACTTTTCAGATCAAAAATGACTTAAAAGTATAAATAGTTGCTTTTTAACATGTTTCCGACTGATGTTTTTTATTTCACATACATAATGCAAACACTAAAAAAATTCTATCTTTTCAACGCCTCTTCACGTGTTTGAGCAAGAGAATGTTGATAGCATCTAACCATAATAGATAAAGTGCTTGAAAATAAGTGATAGCTAGATCAAAACAATTTAAGTAATTGCGATCTGTTTACACACAGTGACCGATTACACAGAACCATGGATGACAATGCTTTTGATGTGTGGCGACATAAATTGTTTATTTGTGCCTTGCACTCTTTTATCGCTTTTTCTTAGACTAATTTTTTAGGAAAAAAATGTGGCAATTTCAAAACTAAGAAATAGAACAAGCATTGAACCATCGATGAAGATCAGATTATCGGGGCAAGCAAATCTACATTTTTGTTCATGCTGGTATTGACGTTGATTAAAAGTTGTTCTAGTCATCCACTTAGAACACTGATCATATCGTGAGATTCTCAGCTGCACACACCGAGAATCGAACCACCGTTCTAGGATCTTGCATTTTTGTTCAAAATTAATCTTCAACGTTTAATAAAAATAAAGATTTAAAGTTCTCAACAACAATCAATATACAGCGCTTGATAATTTTACACTCTTTGTTCACTAGCAGTAGGCTACAAGAGAAAACATATGAAGTATTGCAACATACAGTCAACAAGAAAAAAAGCGGCGTGACTTTGTTCGTGTATTTTAAATGGCTTTCACTAATTTCATTAACTACTTGATTTCGCAGAGAATTCACTTTTTTTTTTTTTTTCATATTCAATTTGAATTGAATGAATCATATCTGTTGGTTCCATAAAAGTTTTCCATTCTCTCAAATAAATCTGCAAATGAAGGACGAAGCTTCGGATTCCCATTCCAACAATCTTGCATAATCTTGTATAACTTGTCTGGGCAAGTTGGCATTAGTTCTTTAGGCATTCTGTAGTCTTTGAGCAACATAAGCAAAATTTCGTGGGTGTTTGCAATTTCTGTAACATGCAATTTTCGGAAAGAAAGTAAACGCATTTTCATTTTTAGGCAACGAGTAACCTTGCCCTAGAGTCAGGGGTTACCAAACTCTCTGCCAGATTAACAGCTGCAGGCCGGATGCAAATTGCGAAAAAATATACAACTATTTAGAATCTCCATTGACTTGAATTGACCACAATAAATAACAAATTCAGCGGTGGAATAGCAAAGATGTGATGAAAATCTAAAGGTTGCTGGAAAATTTATTCCCTGCTGTGATACACTACAGGGGATAGTGCTCTTGAAATAACATTACATCTTTCCAAATTTGGCCTAGGCTGTCCCCATTTGTGGTGGCCTAATAATAAAAACAGAACACCAACATGTAGGCTGCCTGGTGGAAAAATGTACAAATTCAACATACAACAACGAACTATAAGAACGAACAACTTTATAGTCCAGTCAATCCGGCTCAAAATAGGGCTTGACCCACCACTAATTGCAAATGTTTTGACCTATACATTTTCTGAAAGCTTACATCATACAGAATAACATACTAAAAATTTGCTGCAAAAAATTTAGTGGAACACTCCTTTTTGGGGGTAAAAACAAAATGGCCGCCATGTGTCCCGAAAATCTTCATTTTAAGGTATCTTTTCGCCTAATTCATGTAATTAAGTTTTGTAAAAAAGCTCGTTCCATATTTCTGGTACAAGGAATTTATAAACAGACACTGGAAAGTTGAAAAAAGAGATAAAAATTTGTCTTAATAAAATTTTATAACAAAATTTAAATTAAAATGGCCGCCATGAGTTTCAATAATCTTCGTTTTTCTTTATCGTTTAACCTAATTCGCACAATTTAGTTCTGTAAAAGACCTAATTTTATCAAACAATTAATAGTTCAAACCAAGGCATCATCATCATCAGAGTCAATGTCTTCCATTAGGCCTAATGACGAATTTGAACATGACCCATGACATTCACCACATGCAACTGTACATTCTAAACCAGATTTCCGGCATGTACATCGAAGTGTAGAACAGCCGGTCTTGCAGTTGCAGACAATCATTTCCAGGAACTGAGATGGAGCTGGAGGTTTGTCTGTCATCACAGGAACCAAACTTCCTTCATTAAAACGCCAACCCCACTGTTCCGGTGGAACATCTGTCTCATGACCCAGCCACACCTGCACTTGATGATATACCCTGAGACTGTGAAACCTCGCTGCTGATGACGTGGGAGGAAGAGAACATGGGTCTACTGCAGTCGTACTTCTTGCTGTCTTTCCACATAAAATTTGATATCTTAGATCGTCAAGATTATTATCTTGCCTTCCATTGTACACGCCAATTAGAGCCGACTTTCCTGCTTTTACAAACATCATTTGCATTTGCAGAGAATGACATGAAAGTTGCTGAAGCTGTTCTGAAGTTTTCATCAGTTCTTAGTTTTGTAACAGCTTTCTGTTTGCCTATTCCAAATACCCTTGAAGTGGTATCACATCCCAACAGTGCATGGGCAAAGAGAAGATTATTTGACACAGTGTCTCCAAGAAGTTTTCTGGTTACTGAAATGTTCCAGCACTTTGATGTTTTTTTAGTGCCCTTTTTAGATGCTGTTTGCAACCAGATGTTGTGTGTGGTATTACTCTTCTTGTAATGTATGAGCAAAATCAGAATGTTAGTATCACTTGCTAAAACTACAGTGTCTTGTTGCTGTGCAGATGACATCGCGGTTTCTACTATCAGGACATCTGCATCTCCTCTGGCATGGTGGACAACACATCCTGCTCTTTCGAGTCTGTCCCCTATCATATGGATTAGTCTCTGTTTATTTTTATGGTTAGCAAGAAATTCTTCCTTTTTGGTTTGGAGCTTCATTGTTGGATCGAAGATTACTTCAGCCCCAATCCTACCAACAGTTCTTCGGAAGTGAGCACCATCTTTTGTGGAAGGCGAATCTGTGTAACCATCAAACACAACAATACAGGCTCCATATTTGAACACCACATAATCAGTGTACATCTGCATGATTTCATCCCATGCAACTCCTTTTGTCCAAGGAAGTTTATGGAGCAGGGCACCTCCATCTAGTACATGCTGGACTAAGGGCTTAGATGGTTTTGGAGCAGAGTCAATTGATAAAGACCACAAGAAGTCAGCCAAGGAGGCCTTGCTGGCTGCTCTAATGATGGACTTTGATTCAAACAAGGCTGATGGACATCGACAAAGTTCATACTGGAATACCTCTGGTAGCTGATTCGTTGTTGTGCCAGCACAGACTAAACGTTGAAATAGGAGGATGGGATCAACACTCACTTTCCTGTCCTTGACTGACCGATTCTTTTGCACCCATGGTGATGGCTTGGTGTTTCTTTCTGAAATAATGCCCTGTCACCTTTACTCCAGGCATTAGTGCAAGGATTTTCATACCTACATCCCATGCTGAGTCACAGTTGACACTGTCAAGAGCTGCAATGCCTGTCACTACGCTTCTCAGGCTTGGTGGGCCATCCTTTCGAAATGGATTTCTCACTGTCAAATACTGAATTAGATCTTGAAGATCTTTCATATCTCTGCTCATTCTTGCTGGGGTACTCTCTTTGTGTTGCTCACTGGTAAGAAAATTTACCCCTGTGAACTCTTGCATGGTTTCATTTACTTGGGCGCATGCTGGTGCAGATAGAACCCAGATGAGTGGTTGTGTCTCTGTCAATCCACGCCCCCTTGTAAGTCCACCCCTTGACTTCAGGCTCCTCATTAGACATTGTTCGATTGTCAGGTCAGTCCAGAGACCAGCCCAGCATCTGTCTGTGCGACGAACACCGTGATGTCCTTCCATGAAGTGCTTGTAGACAAGAGGCATCTCACTCTGAAGTTTGGACATCTTGGCTAGGTACAAGTGGATACTTTTCACATAGTGGTTGTGACCTGATGCTGCCAAGTACGGAAGCATTTCCTACATGGACTGCAGATGCAATGGCCATAAGCCTAGTCGCTCTGCTTTAATGAATCTGCACAGAATTATGACAATCGAAATGTATTGTAGCCAAAGTCGTGCTGTTTTAAATTCGTTTAGGGTGTCTTTAGTTTGCTGTACTTTCTGTTCTAAGCACTGAAGCACTTCATTCTGATCTAAATCTGATCGAGACACTGCGCCTATTAGTAGTCGTTTCATTAGATGTCTCAACTGAAGAATCAAGTGGTTGTCTTGTTCGTGGTCATTTGAAAAGCACCCATCGGATTCAGGAAGATGAGACAAGTTGATATCTAATGCTGACGAGGTGCATTAAGGGCATTAACAGTGCATAAGAACAGTGCATTAAGGGCTGCATCCACCAAAAGATGTCCTCTGACTGCGCGACTCACTGCTTTTCCGGACAGCATGTGGACCACTGAATTAGGTGCATAAACTATTTCCAAGAGTTATTGAAGTCCAGTTCCGTTCATCAAATGTCCAATGCTGCCAGGTAGCTCATCATGGTGTGAAATCCTCCGAGTCTTATCACAGATGGTTGAAGTTCTGGCTGACTTTCAACCATGCTAAATGCCTTTAGTCACAATGGTTGATCAAGTGTGATGACAGGACACACTTTGTATCTGGTTGCATGAGACGAAATGAATTTCAGGGTAGAATAGATGCATGAGAGATCACTGGGGTCCATGGCAATCATGGGCAGGAACAAGACGGAAGTTTTGCCTTGATGTTTTCCTTGGTGGATAAGTTGCATGAAGCCAGACCATTGAGGACGTGGTACCTTAAGAACCAAAGACGATTCCCATAACAGATGTGCCATTGCGTATGGTTCTTCTACACCAGGATCATTCAAGTTTCCGTACTGCATTTGATGTAAATTCTCTTTGTCTTGGTGGAAGTACTTAATAGAAATTCTGCCAACGTTAATAATGTCATCTGCTGTCACTTTGACTCTTGGTATAACTAATGAGTGCTTTGCTGCTGTTGTCATCATGGAAATAACGCTCATTCTATGAAATGTTCCATAACCATCAATGCTATGCAGATTGTGGTCAACATTATCTGCTGAATATTGAAGAAATGTGCCCTCACTCATATCTTCTACAATGTCAGTATTTTGTGTTACTGCTGCACTTCTCTCAAACATTTGAATCTCACTGTAGGAGCTGCAAAATCCATGCTTGCTCAACGAGTCAACAAGCATTTTTGACTGGAACAGATGATGCATCTGCACACCTAAGCCTAACTGTAGGGGAGCAGTAATAGCATTTGGTCTTGCTACTTGCATAAGAGCTTGTCCAAAAGAAGCTATTTTAGGGTCAGCATTAGGGTGGCTCATTTTCCTTGATGTTCTTTAAAATTTTTGTCAGTTTGGGATAATGTTCCACTTTGCTCACTGATATTTGTAAACCAAAAATTTTTGTTGGGTTTTGACCTTTGACCCTGGTTCACCCAAGGAGAAATTCTGAATTTTTCTGAAAAATTAGTAAATTTCGAAGTGGTTTAGCAGTAAATGAAGAGAGGATTTCTCAAAATTTGACCACGTGACTTTGACGTCACTTCCTCTGTTAACTTCCACGTGGAACATCTTCACCCTACTCCAAGTCTGAGAGTCACTAATAGTGCATGCTTTTAGTGTCATTTTAGTTGATTTTACAGCCTTTTCGCGGTCAGTGAATCTATAACATGTCATAGATCAACAAAAAAATTTTGGCACAAAAGATGAGAGTCATTTAAAAGTATTTCAGGGCCCCTGATTTCGAAACTGCACTTAGTTTTTTCAAATTGGCTCTAGTTTTCGAGATATCGACAATGAAAATATTTTTGAAATCGTTTCTCAAAAGCTTTCAATTAGCAAATTACTTATTTTCAGCCCTGTTTACCATTATGATGTCATAATTGCACTTGTCTAGTTCAATTGGTTCATATTGCACGAAAGTTCAAAACGCAAGCAAAGGTTGAAATGAACTGTGTTTAACGCAAGGGAGACATAAATACTGAATGAAAACAGTTGTGAATCAGTAGGCCTACACCACAAGAAAAATATCCCGAAAGCCATGTGTTTATGAATGCAGCTTTATATTGAAAAGGTAGGCCTACTGAAATGGATACTTGTACTAACGAAGTTTTATTCCAAGCCTTTGCTAAGGCCAAGTCTTTGCTGCAAGAATTTTTTTCTGGTCTATAGGCTAAATAAATGGCATATAGGCTAATAAAATATGCCTTTGACAAGTAGGATGCTGTACAAACAACCCAGATATATTTTGCTGCATGAGGCAACGCAGAGGACCAACACATTCTGCGATAGATACAGCGCTATATGAAAACAAGCATTATTATTATTACTTTGACATGAAGCTGGGTGATCAAGATAAGTCCAGGGTTCCTCCTAAAGTATGCAAACATTGCACTCAAACCCGTTTCTGATGGGCTCAAGGCTAAGAAGTTCAGAGTGCCATGGCATAAAGAGAGCCGTGGAATCACCATGAAAATTGATACTTCTGCACGGTGAGGATGTTCGAAGGAAGTCGGAACATCATGTTTACATGGAGTGTGCAAGGCAGTCATTGCATGGATGTTGCTATTTCTGTTTTTTGTTTGCCCTCTCTAGTTTCAAGTGGTGATTTGCTTGAAACAATAGGAAAACGGGCATGACTGAGAGTAACCTCAATACCTTCAGTAATGTTTTGGAGCAAGGTCAAGTTTTTTTCTCAAAACCATTTCTACCACCTACTGTAGTAGTTAAAGATTTAGTTATCAAAAGTGGTAGCTGCAATCTTGGCTCCTCATCTCGATAAACATGGAATTCTTGACTCCAAGGCCAAGATTACGTTCTTACGCAGCAAGGATAAAATTCTAAGCAGCTACTTTACTGAAGAACATAACTTTGTATTCTGTAATTATATAAATGGCCTTCAAACCTTGATGGGTGTTGCTCAGTAGGCCAATCATAATAAAGAGTTGCGTTTGTTCATCGATAGCTTTGTTTTGTTTATTTGTCTAGTTTGTTAAGCAAAACAATGTATGCATTTTGTTTGTACTTAGTAGCTTACTTAGTAAGTCTGAGACTGTTGAAATCAACAAATATATTAATGCAAAACGCAAGTTATATATTCTACATCTTGTATCCTCAGGCTTGCTTCACATCATATTTTGATTGTTACTAGGCTAGTAAACGTTAAATAGCTGTTTGTTTGGGTTGTAATCAGCGTGATTGGTTCCAAATAGCGTTTACACAACTCAGAAATGTGCCTGGGATTACTTCCAGTTTTGTCTATGTAGTAAACGACACGACGTTAAATCTATAGGGGCTCAAAATTGCAAAAAAAATATTTTTGCTGTAACTCAAAATCTAAAGCCAATTCGAGAAAACTTAGTGCATTTTTAGAATCAGGGGCCTCGAAATACCTTAAAATGACTCTCACATGTCTTTATATAAAAAAAGTTTTGTTGGCCTAAGAAAATCGATAAACATCGTCAAATGATTCAAGAAACTGAAAGCAGTAGATATTTATTACGTGAAGAGTGCACAAAGAAAATCATGTCTGAAGTGTGGTAGAATTCGACATTTTGAGAGTAATACATGTGTCAGACCTGTTAGTGTTCATGGAGTTGCTAATTAAACCATTTTGCTTGCTACAAGTTTGTGTTACTGCCTCTTATTGTGTCCATTAAGATGCTAGAGTGCATTAGAAGATAGCGGGTGAGCAGTTTCAGGGATAAGCGAAAATTCGATATTTTGAAAAAATTCAAACCAAGTGAACCAGGGTCAAACGTTAATATTTTTTTGTGAAATTTGATGTAGGAGATACATTTACCAAAAGGAACAATATTCCAAACTGACGAAAGATTTAAAAGAAAAAAAATATTTTTTCGAGATTTTGCGCCAGCCTAGTCAGCATTCTTGCTACAAACCATAGTCTGAAGAAATTGAAGTAGGGACTGAGGTATGAATTGCAGTACTGTCTCTGTTAACTAAATTAGATGAAAAGATAAGAAAAAATTAAAGATTTTTGGGACTTGTGAAGGCCATTTTATTTTTAAATTGTTATAAATTTAAAAAAGACACGTTTTTGTCTCATATTGCAACTTTCCAATGTCTATTTATGAATTCCTGTACCAGAAACATAGAATGAGCTTTTTTACAGATTTAAATTATATGAATTAGGTGAAAAAATATGGAAAAATGAAGATTTTTGGGACACATGGCGGCCATTTTGTTTTTACCCCTATAAAGAGGGTTCCACTAAATTTTTCGTGGCAGATTTTTAGTATGTTATTCTGTATGATGTAAGCTTTCAGAAAATGTATGGGTCGAAACATTTGCGATTAGTGGTGGGTCAAACCCTATTTTGACTGGACTATTAACAAAGAAGTCTCTATTACACGAAAAGGCAAAGCAGCTGTTATTTCCGCAGCACGTGGTGGGGCGGATGAAATCAGTTCGCGGGCCGGATCTGGCCCGCGGGCCGTAGTTTGGTGACCCCTGCCCTAGAGTTAGGGCATAGCCAGCAAAAACGTTTCTAGTAGATGTTGAAGAGCCGGTCTGAGGTATTTTAACTTCCAGCCTAATTCAGTAGTTTTTCTGGTTGCTTTTCCGACTTATCGAATTCGGAATGTGACGTCACAATTTCCCAGCTTTATGTCGTAATCACCTATGAAGCTTGGCAGTTTAACGTCACAGCCAACGGATGGTTTATTAAAAATCCGTTAGCAGCAAACGGGTTGTCGTGGTGTCTAAAATGTAAATGCTGCATAAATTTGATCAAAGTAATAAGTCTTTTAATAAATTTTTCTAAAATTTTCCAATAGCTTACAAATTTGTTACTAGGTTAAATATAAAAAAATATTTTAGTTGGTTCTTTTGCTCTCTCCTCCCCTTGAGTACGCCCTTGCGTAGAGTATATGTTTTCAAAGCCTTATAAAAGGTTACTAATAAAAGTCAGTCTGCTGTGGTAAAGTTATTGCACCTTTAAATAACCTCAGTGCATATAAAATATGTTTCTCAGCAGCCGATTTGTAGCAAGAATTGACAGCGATAGACACCGTGTTTCGCCCATGAGGCTGGGCTCGTCAGTATCGCACCACTAATTCTGCCACAGGGGCGAAGAAAGGGGCGTTCTTCCCGGCTATCAGCACAGGGCTGAGCACTCACTAGTACCTTTTTTCGCAATGTCCTCTGCCCTGGCGCCTGCTGGTTTTGTTGGCTCTTTTCTTTCCACAAAGATAAGAGTTAAACTGACTGGTAAAGGGGTGGTCGAATAAATTGACTCTCTTCCTCGTGGTAGACCACAATTTTATCCGCTCTGCCTACTGGCAGACCGGGTATAAGAGTCAAGTACCTGCGCCGAGGTCGCGTGAGGGAGAGGTGGGCGCCGCCCGGCGGTCAATTACCGCCGGTTCCAGCGTCCACACGCGACGGGTCGCCCGGCCCGTCGCAGGCCATCTTTCTGGGCAATGCAGAAAGAGCCTGTCTCCCTGGCCCGCTCCGCCATTCTAAATTTGCGGACGGGTCATGTAACGTTTTCGATCCACACTCTCCCTCCACAGGTACCTCGACTCCCCAGCCTGGCCCCCGCGACCTAAGCTGGTGGACTTACCCCTCCGGGTGCATCGTCACCCCATAAATCACGTAGAGTGCTGATGCCAACGAAACAACACATCAAAGAACTAAACAAAATCCTCTTCGACTTCCTCTGGTATCCTTCACCATTCGAACAGCTCCAGAGAAGCAAGACGTTTCTTCCTGTCAAAGATGGAGGCATCAACATGGTGGACATCCAATCAAAATTTCAAACAAGCCGCATCGACAGAATTCGCCACCTCTTCTCACTAGAAGACGCCACCGAAATCTGGCACGAATGGGCCATGTTCAATTTGAGCTACAGAATGAGACACATTAATCCTCATCTGTTCTCCAACAGCATTCCGCATGCTCCAATTCCAAACGAAATGCATGCGGACATCTTCAAGTCCTTTTGCAAACTCAAAGGCTTGAAACACGACTGGGAAAATACTTCCTACAAAAATATCTACATCAATCTGAAAACGCAAAATGAAAAGAAGATTGACAAGATTGATGAAAACGGAAAGAAGATTCCTTGGAATGAGATCCTCTTGAAAAACAAGGGAAACAAACTCCTCCTTCCACCTCACCTATCCTCCATGTCCTTTCGGATTGCACATGGAAGATACAAATGGGGAGATTTTAATAGATCAATACATTCCGACAGAAAAACAAACTGCAAATTCTGCAGAAAACCAGAAGACAATGTGGCCCACGTCCTCACCAAGTGCTCCTTTGCACAAGGAATATGGGAACGCCTGAAACAACAATATCTTGACCTAACCAAGGAAGACATGGAAATAACAAAGGACATGATCCTTTACAACCAACTCCCTGGAGGACAAAAGAACAACCTGATCCTTCTGACCATGATGAATGTCGCCAAGCACACCATCATCCAAAAGAAGATATCTCTGGACATAGGCGACACATATATACAGGACACAAAACGGTCCACCATTCAAGCCCTGTGGGTCATCATGACAAAAACGAAAGACATAACACAAAAGCATAACATTCCTTTGTCATCTGACATTTCTACTCCTTCCAAACCTCCTCCTACGGTCAGAAGAAAGAAGAACCAGTCGAGATCCACTCTTCAACCGCCCTCTCAGTCGTCCTCGGTGGTAGGGATGACTGATTGCAGCGGTGGGTCTCACTAGCACAGTACGGTCGTAGATCATCTTTGAAGAAGTTTAGACAGCCAAGGGCGTAACAACCCACCTTTAACCCGTCCCTCTCACTCATCTGCAACGGCCTGATGCCGGAAGAGTGATTGCAGCGGGAGATCTTTAACCGTCCCTCTCCGTTGTCCCACTCGCTCTGGGATGACAGGATTGCAGCGGCCCATTCCAAGACGACTCTGGGGTCAGCGAAAGCTACCCTCTCTCTGGTCGCTCCTCTCTGGCATCTCCGCCAAATGAGGTGTCAGACTGCAGTAGCCCGTTTCCCACAAGCAGGTGCCCTTCTTCAAGCGGGCAACAAGAAGATACACACACATAAACAATTACAAATAAAATTAAAATTAACTCTCTACCAAAACGCGCTAGTTCTTGAGCTTGACCCGCCATCTCCTAGACTGCTCCAAGATCAGCAAGAGGAAAGTTGAGACAGGCAGATCAGCTTGAGGCAGCCACTAACCAAACATTTACATCCACAGATTACCATCTACCGCGGTGGGTCCCTTCGGTCGTAGTGAGTCCCTCGCCTCCCTGGTAGGTATCTTCCATGTAAGTATGGTGTGCCTGCTGAGTGTTTGGGTGTGTGGACGGCTCCCGGAGCGGACGCACTAATGATGAGACAGGAAACAAATCCATTCCATATGGACAATTTGTAAACCTGCAAGATGTAGTGGTATCCATCTTGAACTCTGAGCGTTGCGCGAAAAAAAAAAAAAAATCCTCGTGGTAGACCACAATTTTATCCGCTCTGCCTACTGGCAGACCGGGTATAAGAGTCAAGTACCTGCGCCGAGGTCGCGTGAGGGAGACGTGGGCGCCGCCCGGCGGTCAATTACTGCCGGTTCCAGCGTCCACACGCGACGGATCGCCCGGCCCGTCGCAGGCCATCTTTCTGGGCAATGCAGAAAGAGCCTGTCTCCCTGGCCCGCTCCGCCATTCTAAATTTGCGGACGGGTCATGTAACGTTTTCGATCCACACTCTCCCTCCACAGGTACCTCGACTCCCCAGCCTGGCCCCCGCGACCTAAGCTGGTGGACTTACCCCTCCGGGTGCATCGTCACCCCTAAATCACGCCGCTCTCCGCCGCCGCGGGGTGTGGCAGGCCGGTTTTCTAAAGTCTTCGACCTGGCTATGTTTGTTTGTGCTCTCTCGCCGTGTCAATTATTTGTACTCGTGCGCTGTTGATGCAAATAAAAAAGTTTAACACATAGTGGTGCGATACTGACGAGCCCAGCCTCATGGGCGAAACACGGTGTCTATCGCTGTCAATGTGTTGAACTGTTTTATTCGCATCAGTGGCTCACGGTACAAAAGATTGACACGGTGAGAGCGTACAAACAAACATAGCCAGGTCGAAGACTTTAAGAAACCGGCCTGCCACACCCCGCGGCGGCGGGGAGCGGCGTGATTTATGGGGTGACGATGCACCCGGAGGGTTAAGTCCACCAGCTTAGGTCGCGAGGGCCAGGCTGGGGAGTCGAGGTACCTGTGGAGGAAGAGTGTGGATCGAAACACTATATGGCCCGTCCGCAAATTTAGAATGGCGGAGCTGGCCAGGGAGACAGGCTCTTTCTGCATAGCCCAGAATGAAGCCCTGAGACGGACCGGGCGACCCGTCGCGTGTGAACGCTGGAACCGGCAGTAATTGACCGCCGGGCAGCGCCCACGTCTCCTTCACGCGTCCTCGCGCAGGTACTTTGACTCTTATACCCGGTCTGCCAGTAGGCAGAGCGGATAAAATTGGGGTCTCCCACGAGGAAGAGAGTCGAACCATTTAAGGATAATTTGGCTCTCGTGGCAGACGAATATTCAATAAAAATGTGGAGCAGAGGCTCGATGAATCAATATACTGTAATAAAAAAAAAATATATATATATATATATATATATAGGTTGGAGTGTAATTAATACTCACTGGAGAAGAGTAAGCTTTCATTCGGCGAGCACGGATGTGCACTGGCCAGACGTTGAGGCAGGTTCGCCCAGCTGGGTCGGGGAGGTTAGCGATCGAATCCAGAGGCACTGATAGGCTACATTATCGGTAAAAATAGAAAATTGGGGTAGAAGTTTTGAGGCTGCATCGAGTTGATCAGGGGATCGTGTTGATCAATGCATTGAAAGCGGAGCGATGTTGATCCGAGCGGGCAAGAACAGCGTTACCAGGCGAAAGCAGCGTATGACAGTTCGAAACAATTGATTGATTAGTACATAGAGAATCTTTCTTGCTACAAATCGGCTGCCGAGAAACATATTGTTGATTGGATGGTTTGAATGGCTAGCGTGGAAGCTACACCGTTATGGTTAGCGAATCGCAACTGCTCGCTGTACTAGTGAGTGCTCAGCCTTGTGCTGATAGCCGGGAAGAACGCCCCTTTCTTCACAATGCATATAAAATGTTAGAAATGAATTATTTGCATGGCTAACACTTTAAAAATTAAAACGGTTTCCGGCCTGTTTTCCTTTTGATAACTGTTTGAACTACAGAGCGTTAATCTTGCAAAATAGTTTATCAAATCCCAAATTTTGCCTGATTGTAGAAGTTCAGGTTCTACTACAAAAAAGTTCAACTTATAAGCCAGCTGCTACAAATTTAGACGAAAAGCATAAATCAGCGTGATAGGTCATCTGAATGCTTGCCATAAAACATTAAACAAACGTTGGCGAATCAAATATAGTTACTGATCACCTAAAAACCTTAAAAGCATGTTTCACCCTTATTGGGATCAGCAAAAAGTTTTTATTCAAATAGAATCCTTCAAACTGAAAACGATCTCTGTAAATTCTTTCTAGTATATGCATAAAAATTGATGATCTCAATAAGGGCCAAACAAATTGTTGAGGTTGTTATGTGCTGTACATTTACTATAGGCCTACTTGCTGTAATTTCCTCTGCTTGGCTGACTTGCTGGACTTTGAGCATGTTTGTATGTATAATAGGCTATTGGTAGTATTCCTTATGCAATTATTTCTGTAGCCTAAGCTATATACAGTAGATATATTTGATGAGGCTGCAAGGTCGAAACAGTGTGCCACTGTCTGTAAACAAGCAAATAGATAAACATATAAGCTAAATGAGCATAGCAAAGATAAAGAAAGAGAAGTTGTTGGTCTGTGTTATTAGCTAAAATCTGCTGTGTTAAAAAGTTAATACTACTAAGTCGACAAATTCAATCAGTACCGTTGGCAGGGGGTGCTTTTTGACCCCCGCCAGGGATGAAATTAAGGGCATATAACGTTTCTAAGGAGCCCATAAACTTGCAGAAACCACCGCATATTCTTTGGATATAAAGAATTCCTAAAAAGTGTTTTGGTTTGGGGCCGAGGATCTCATTGGTACAGGGCACAAATTATTCTTAACGGCCCTGAATCCAATACTTTGGTTTTAAGAACTGGTGTCTATCACACCTTTGAGGACTTAATTTTCCATACTTTATGATAAAAGCTTAGGAATAGAACTTTTTCACCTAGGCACAATAATAAAACATTCATCTCTTAGTACACAAAGAATATAAGATTACCTGGATATGGCTTCATTCCTTTTTCAATGACTTCTGTGAGCAAAATTCCAAACGACCAAACATCAGATTTAACTGTGTATGTTTGATGTATTAAAGCTTCAGGTGCTGTCCATCTCACTGGAACTTTCACTCCTGGGGTACTTGCCAAATACATGTCATCCTATAATAATAGTTGTTTCAATTTGGTTCAAAAACAAATTTATCAATGTTTAATTTTACATGGACGAAATCAAACCTCGATTGTTAGTCTTGCCAATCCAAAATCGGCAATTTTGCACAGATTGTTTTCCCCAACCAATACATTCCTTGCCGCCAAGTCTCGGTGAACGTATCTATTGTATTCCAAGTAAGCCATGCCTGAGGCTACTTGTGTCCCTATATCCATTAATTGAGGAACATTAAGATGAAGTCCATTTCCTGCAGAATAGTCTGGTTTTACAATTAAAAAATGGCCATGAATGCTGAAAACTCCATTAAATGTTTCATAGTGACTTCAATATACATGGTACAGATTTAAACGCTCAATAAAAAAATTTAAAAAGTTTATCATAATAAACAAAATTTGAAATATTTGACGTGCAATCCTATGAAGTTCAACTTTAATAAAATGAGCTCATATTAACAACTTTTTGCAGCATTTGAAGTGTTTCTGTCTCAGTACGTTTGCATGTTAGATGCTGGTGTACATGTGTAAAGTTATAAGTTAAATAGTTCGTTGCTAAAATCCACAGTTGATTCAATTAATTTTTGACTACCAAACGTATGTTGCAATAAAAACGCTTCATGGAGGTTACAGTATTTTTGAGCAATGTCAATATCTCCATCTTCAACCAGTTTGGTGCTTGGGCAGGCGCGGATCTATGGGGGGGCCCAAGGAGCCCCCACGAAATTTTGTGAGAAATTGTTGAATGGTTTGATATGCTTCTAAACAACTGATATTAGTCCCACAGCGGACTTACAACCCCCCCTTTGGCACGCGTGTGACGTCACGATATTGAGAATGATGCTTTCAGTCTCTATGTCTCTAAAACAAAGTTTGCCTAATTTTAAGCGAAACTACATTAAAAGAGCGAGTTTTGCCAATACCAAACATTCAAACATCTCAGCCAGGAATTAGCAACAAGAAAACATAGAGATTTAGCTCTATTACAGAAAAAATGCCGAAGAAAACATGATCTTATCCTTTTGCTATGCCGCCGGACAGCACCATTTTACAGGGATATTTATACCCATATTTTTGTTGAAAATGCTTTCAGAATGCACCAAATTCAAAGTAATTTCTCAAAATTTTCTGGAGGAGGCCCCCCAGACCCACCGCCGCTGGGTGTCGCCTTTGGCGAACACGCCGTCGGGCTTCGCCCACCGGCCGTCAAAACCCCCAAATTCCTGGCTACGCCACTGATTGTTCATATCTGTTTTATCTTTTTATTACTTTTTAATTCATTTTTAAATTTTCTGGCCCCCCCCCAAAAAAAACTCCTAGATACGCGCCTGTGCTTGGGGATCATAAAGCATAAATATTTCGGTTTTATGTAATATCATAACTAAACGTTATAGCAATCATTTAGGCTTATGAGTGTTCAAAAGATGATTGTTTTTAAGTTTGCATTATCTATTTCAGTTTTGACTTCAAATTTTTGCCTTGATGTACTTCGTTTTAAAATAATGTTCATTTTTTTCATTCCAGTTTTTGTAGGCCTAATATTTTTATACTCTCAGAATAAAACTACTGATTTGTGACCCATTTATTAACTTAGTTTGATTTCTCTTACTGAAATTTTTTTCCCACAGGTGCAAAGTGTTGAAAAGAAACAGCTCGAATTGACAAGGAAAAATAAATGTCCCGATTTCTCTTTGTTATTGGCTTGGTCTAGTTCAGTGGTTCCCATTTGCCGGCGCGCACCAGAGCCGGTCCGCTAAAGATCTTGTTTTTTGCCAAGCAAATTCTAATACGGAATCCAAGCAATGCAAAGTTGTTCATTTAGAGATATTTTAGAGATAAGTTAGAAGTTGGAAAAATACACTAAAAACGAATTTTCAATGTAAAAAAGCTGGTGAAATGGAGATGCAAATCGGAAACAGGCAAACACCTTACTGAGCATTGCAGATCAACACTTGAAAGAGTTGTTTAAAATTTTAACGATAATGTTGTGAAACATTAAGATTCTCGACAGTCGACATGGAAACTTTTAAATGAACTGTCTATTCATCGACGTCAACACGTGCAACATTCATCTCCATGCAAAAAGTCTGATGGAATTGTGCTGTGATTCTACTTTGCAGACCAGATAAAAAAGCAAAAAAAACAACACTGTCACAACAACTCTGAATATTTTTTAAAAACGAATATTCATGTTTAACTTTCAAACCAATTAACCCATTCAAAGCCGCCACAAGTTCCCATTGCTCTTTTTAGGAAATATTTCAGCCACAAAGTTGTATTGTCATAGCTTTTGAATTAGTTTAAAAAAATTTGATGATTTTTGCTTTTTTGATGCATTTTTTTGTTTGCCTTTTAAAAGGACACCGGCCACACAGTCAAGTGTAAATTTCGCGATACCTTAACATAAGAAGGTGTTTGTTTCGGTAGAAATTTTTCAGATCTTTCTTGAAGGACGTTTTAAAGTTATTGTATGAACATATTATATTCACGATAACCATCGGCGGAGCTAGTGGGAGGGTGCCCCCCCCCCATTAGGCAGTCCCCCCCCGGTCGGAAGCTTGTGGTGGCAGAATATTTCTAAACCTAAACGAAAAAGCATAGTAAAAATATTTTTTGAAACGGATTTGGCTCGAATTCTATTTGCTGGCTCCTACTTCACGCGTGCAGGGGTGCAAAATCGTGGTCCGCCGCGGGCGGCACAAACCATAGCGATACGCCACTGACAGTCGTCGGCTCCAGCTCGTGACCGAGCATTGGTTTCGTCATCAAATCGAATTTGGCTTTGGATGGTGATGTCATATATGGCTTTGGAGGCCAGTGTATGATGGAAAAGACGTGGGCAAAAGTCACATTGTATGGGGGCTATGGATTGTATGGAGGGAGGGACGTGGTAGTTTTAGCTTTTCTAGTGTTCGTTTTTCTTGGGCTTTTTGTATCCTTTTTTTTCGAAAATTTCCGTGCCTTCCTTAGATCTTTTTCTCTAGAGTAATCTGTCACTAGCAAGGTTTTTCCATGAATCCAGATCAATGTTTGCATGGTTGAGGGAGACTTTCAGCTGATCTTTGTATCTCATTTTTGGTCTTCTGGGGGGGCTTTTACCTGTCTCTAGTTGTCCTTCCTCGTTGTCCCTTCTCATGACATGCCCTTTCCAGCGAAGGCAGTGTTGCAATATGGTGGCTTCTGAACTGGGCAACCAACCTAGCGCGATCAAGGATCGCATCTTTGCTGAGACAATCTTCCCAACGAGTGCCTAGCATTTGACCCAGTTTCCTCTGCTAAAAAATTTAAGACGTTTGATGTCATGGCGGTTTAACGTCCAGGTTTCACAAGCATAGAGAAGGGTGGATAGAACGACTGCCCGTAGGACCATAATTTTTGTGCGGATGGATATAGCATGGTTGTTGTAAACACGATGATTAAGTCTTCCATAGGCACAATGTGCTGCTTTTACCCGATGTTCAATATTCTTTGACAGTGTTACAAACAACCAAAAAAATGTGGCCATGTGGCCGGTGTCCTTTTAAAAGGCAACAATAAATATAAAGCAAAATAAACAAACAAAAACAGCAAAACCTTACACAAATTAGAGTGTAGTAGGAAGCACAATATTATAGAGTGCCAAACTATGAAGAAACATAATTCATATCTTGTGAAGAAAGGGGCGTTCTTCCCGGCTATCAGCACAAGGCTGAGCACTCACTAGTACAGCGAGCAGCTGCGATTCGCCAACCATAACGGTGTAGCTTCCACGCTAGCCATTCAGACCATCCAATCAACAATATGTTTCTCGGCAGCCGATTTGTAGCAAGAATTGACAGCGATAGACACGTGTTTCGCCCATGAGGCTGGTTTTTTTTTTTTTTTTTTTTTTTATTATTGAAAAGTAAAAACAGTTGTACAGTATTACCACATGTAAATACATTGAACATGTGATTTCTAATCTTGAAAGGTCAATTAGGAAAGTAAATAATACAAACGAAACAATTGGTGAATGACATCATATTATTAATAACAATCTGTTGCACAGTATAAGTTATACCTGAATTATAAGATCAAATGCATGCGATAGATTTGGAAATTCATTGTAGCTATGATATCAGTTTTATGTTTGGGGCTAGTGTTTTATCTCCACAATAATGGTCATCTAACAAGTACTTTCATACAATAGCAGCCCAAAAGATATTCTTATCATGCATATGCCAGAAGGCGTTGTTGTGTTCGACATTAAATCAGATGCATTGCGCAGGCAGGTAGGTAACACATTACAAGTCACAATAAAAGTGTCTATGTTACTGTGCGTCCCACAACGCACATTTGTAGTCAAAAAAATAAACAAATCAATAAGTAGGAATATAATGTAATGCATGCAATTGCATAAACGAAGAAGGATCTGCATGTTGCCTCATTGCTCTCTTGTAGTGCAATGATGCTACATGCAGATGGCATGTGTGAATAAGTATCATTTACTATGGCGCATTTCATAAAGTTCAAAAGTCAGGTGCATACACTACAAATGATAATAATTAATAGCAGAATTCTTTCGAGGGCAGGGGGTTTTTGGTTGTCATGTTCGACTTATGCTACAGTGTGGGGAGTTTGTAAGGGCGTCGGTATTACAGAGGTGTCACTTTGAAGATATTCTTTAATTTTTGTTTTAATAACCCAGAGGGTTGTTTTGGTAAATTTTTTGTTGTCCCACATATATTTATCTCCAATGTCTAGTGAAATTTTCTTTTTAATTATGGTACTCTTAACTGTATTTAGGATCAGCAGAATCAGTAGGTTGTCTGCCTGTCTGCTTGGAAAATGGTTGTATAGGATTATATCAGTTGTAAGTTTAATCTTTTGTTTTGTTATTGAATGATATAACTTTTCTATTTTTGTCCAAATTGATTTCGTGAAGGTACATTCAGTTAACAGGTGTTTTATATTGTCAACAGCCATTTTGCAAAATTTGCACTGAGTAATTTTGCTCTGGCTGCAACGCCATGAGTTAGATTGTTTGTAAAAATCGCCCCATTTAAAAGCTGAATGTGCTATTCGATAGCAGATCGATATGTCAGAGTTTGAAAAGTATGGTTTGATATCTTTCTTCATAAGGAGCATTTCTGACCAGCTTATTGGTTCATTGTTTAGGCTCTTAATTTCAGTGTTAGTTTCTTTTTGTGTTTTTAGGGTTGTGTATATTGTATTATATGATATATCAGTCCAGTCAAGATTGTGTTTTCGGAGTTGGAGAAAAGTGCGAAAAATATCAGAATAAAACGAATTTGGGCAATCAGAGTGTGGTTCTCTTAGGTTATATAATTTTTGGTTGATGTGCCTTATTTTATAGTTTAGATTATACTTTGCCCACTCATGCCATAGTTCTGTAGCTTTATCGAGTGTGGACAGGTGTCTAATTCTGTCAGCTCTACTGGTTTGAAATTTTGTTTCTATGTCAATCATTTTTAATCCTCCGTTTTTAACTTCTGCTATAATTTTAGTTCTGCTTAATTGCTCAATTGGAGATGGATACCATAGAAAATTGTATAAGATTTTGTTTAAGGATTGGATATGCTTTTTTTGTGGGTAAAGAACCCTTCCCATGTGAAGAGATATAGGCACGAGGAGAGTATTTATTATGGTGATTTTTCCTAGAAGGGAGAGTGGTCGAAATTTATGAATGTTGGCAGTCGTTTCGGTTTGTTTTATCACTTCTTCCCAGTTAAGAGTGTCTAGTTTTTTGTTGTTGTTTCCTAACCAGATTCCAAGGATTTTTATTTCATTTTGAGTTTGAATATGTGGGTAATGTTGCTGTACTTCACTTTGTAACTCAGGTTGTGATACAAGCATTTGTGTTTTATTTTCGTTAATTTTGTGTCCTGACATTTGTTGGTAAAGTTTTAATTCTTTAAGTATTTCAGTAATAGAATTAAGGTTATTTGTGATAAACGTTGTGTCGTCTGCGTATTGTTCGATTTTTACTGCTTTTTTATTTATGGAAAAGCCTTTTATTGATGCATTGCTCTCTATGCGGCGTGTGAGTACATCGGCGCATATTATAAAAAAGAGCATGCTCAGAGGGCATCCTTGTCGGATGCCTCGCCTAATGTCGATTTTTTTTGTCAGTGCTCCATTCATTTCAACTTGACTAGAGATGTTTGAGTATATAAGAGTTAAGTATGAAGTCATCACTGACTTAAATCCAATTCTTTGGAGTTTTTTGTACAGAAAAGAATGTTCCACTCTGTCAAAGGCTTTTTCAAAGTCTGTTACCATTATATAAATTTCTTGTTTTTTAGTTTTGCTGCTTCGATGGCTGCTTGAATATTCATTGTAGCGTGTTCAATTCGTCTGTTCGGTAGACCACATTTTTGGTTGGGTTGAATCAGTGTTTTCATTAAGGGGGTGATTCTATTGGCTAGGATTTTGCTTAAAATTTTGTAATCCGTGTTCAATAATGAGATTGGTCTCCAATTTTTCAGCGATGATTTATCTCCTTTTTTGTGAAAAAGTTTAACTATGGCTTCTCTCATCGTTACTGTCATAGTGTTTTTTAGAAAACAGTTAGTATACATTTCAAGCAAATCATATTTCAAAATGTGCCAACATTTTTGATAAAAGATTGCGCTGAGGCCATCCGAGCCGGGGGCTGAGTTTTTATTTAATGTATCAATTGCGATCTTAATTTCATCTTTTGTTATTAGTCTTTCATTTTCTTGTGCTTCATGTGCATGTATTGTGGTGTGGTTCAAAATGTTTAGATATTCATCTTGTTCAGTTGGATCAATTTTTCCATCAATTCCCCATAACTTATGGTAAAAATTGTGTGTTTCTGTTAAGATGTCATTTTTGTTGGTTACAACTTTATTGTCCTCTGTATGTAGTTCGGTGATAGTATTATTTTTACCTCTTTTCGTTTCAAGATGAAAGAATCCTTTGCTTGTTTTCTCTGAATCGTTTTGAGGTATTTTGCAGCGAATTTGTGCTCCTCTTTGTGTGTTATTGTGAAATTGTTCAATAATATCCGTAAATTTTGCTCGATCAGATACTAGGTTTGGATGAAATTCGTCTTCAATCTTAGAGTTTAAGATCTGGAGTTGTTGGTTTGCTGTGTCATATTCTTCGCGTTGCATCGTTGCAAGTTGCTGTGAGAGCTCTATCAGCTTATTTTTAAGTATTTCTTTTCCTTTATCCCACCATTCAAGAGTATTTTGAAAGTTTGGTTTTCTTATTATCCAATTGGTCCATGTTGTTTCTATTTCGGATATTACAGTACATGTTGATGTTGAAAGATGGAGTTATTTACTTTATATGTGTGTTGATCCCATTTTATGTGTGTGTGATAGCTTAAAGATAAGGTTGGTGCATTATTATGGTCTGAGTACAAATTTGTGTGATGTGTAATGTTTTCTAAGTGCTTCAAGGTATTGTTGTTTATATATATTCTATCTATTCTTGTTTTTGCTTTTGGATGTGAATATGTATAGATTGCTTTGTGTGGATGTTTGTATCGAAATATGTCTATTAGTTGAAAATTATTAACTAGTGTTTTAAATGTCTTTTTGTCGTAGGTGTTTGAGAAGGATTGAGGGTTTGCAGTATCTAGAGGGTCTGTGATGAGGTTAAAGTCACCAAGTAGTATTATTTTGTCATCATTCCATTTTTGTAAGTTTGTGGATAGTATTTTTGATAGTGATGTTTTGTCTTTATGATTTTGTGGAAAGTATGCATTGATAATATGCATATTTTCACCATTAATATTGATATGTAGTTGGTGAAGGTGGTTGTTCTTTAAAATAGTATGTCTGGGTTGACCCTTTTGATATATTTCATTTTTTAGTATTATCATGGTTCCTGCACGAAAGCTTGGAGAATCAGGGAATATGTTTGAGAAAAGTTTTATGTTATAAAATTTTTCCCAATTTTCTAATTGTTTAGGTAAAAGTCGATGAGTTTCCTGAATAGCTAAGGCAGAGAGTCTATGAAGCTTAAAGAATTTTATAATGTTGGTAAATTTTTTTGGAGATTCCATTTATATTGATTGAGCAAATTTTAAGCTTTTTAACTTGCATGTGACAAGTTTGACTCTCTGCCTCAGGAAGCATTTCACTAGGTGTAAAAAGTATGATACACAATCACATTAGGCTATATTATAGGCTATGTAACACTATGATTACTATTACTTTTTTTTTCGGTTTTTAGGCGATAAAGAGATTCAATAAAAATTCGTTTTAAATATTATAGTTAGTAAGTATTTTCGTTGTCTCTTGGCAGCTCTTCATCTTTGTTTGGTTCAAGGATAGATTTTTCATCATTTTCTGATGGTGTGGGAGGGTTTTCATCTGTCTGATTCTGGGATGATGTGTCAATCATCAGAGGCATTGAGTTTTGTTCTGAATCGGAGGATGATTCTTTTGAGTAGTTTGGATCTATTTTTTGGGTCTTGTTTTCTAAGGGCGGACTATCTTCAAGAGGTCGCTTATTAGGTCGGATGTGGGTGGGTGTAGGAGAATGGTGGCTTTCAGGTGCATTTCTTGTTTTAAATATCGGATGTCTTTGTTGATTGTGTGTTGTTTTCTTTTTCGTTTTCTTTTTCTTTCTTCGTGTGCTTTTCTTTTCCCATGGGTGTGATGCTATGTCAGTAGACTCTATATCTAAGGATAGTCCTTCCGTGTTAGGGCTTGTAGTACCACTTTCAGTTTCGGCGTTTCTTTGTTGAGTTAGGAGAGCACGTTTTGGGCATTCCGTGCCTTGATGTCCTCTGTGTTGGCAATACCCACACAATATCCTCATGGGACATGTTGCATCGAGGTGGTCTAGTCCTTTGCAGAAGCGACAAAGATGACGTTGAGGAGTATTGTTCATTTTTTGTGTCGTTCGGCATTGTTGGGCTGTGTGCCCCTTCTTTTTGCATATATCGCACTGGGCGCAATCTGCTGCCCAATGTCCTCGCTTTTTGCATATTCTGCACAGGGGGAGATGCTCCTCTCCTGGCTTTGTGATATATATCCATATACCGTGTACTTTGATTTTGTCTGGGACATTTTCCAGGTTTATGTCCCTTAAATGGATGTGGACATATTCGTTTTTTATGTTTGGGAATTTTTTAAATCTCCCAAGAAAGATTTTTTCGGGTTTTCCCCATTTACAGTCGTTTGCTATGTCTCTTGTTAGTTCTACCGGCCACTCTACTGGAACTGGGTACAGTGTTACTATGTCACATGGTGGTTTGGGCTTCCATGCTGTGACTGTTATTGTAGCTCCTTGGAATTGATATGCTGTTGGGGTTTGGTGATCTATAGCTAGTTTTTCCAAGTTTTCCTTTTCTGCTTCGGTGTGTGTGATAACGAATTGATGTTCTTTTAGGTTTAACGTGCGCACTCCTTCAAGTCCTTTAGAATACTTGCTTAGAAAGCCATCTTTCATGAAGAAACTAATAAAATTGTCTATGCTCAGCCAACCTTGGCATTCAGCTTTCACTATAAGTCTTCTTTGGAAGTTGTATGGCTCGCTTGGTATCATTGTTGCGAGCTATACTATAGCCTACTGCTTTAATTCTCAGATCACAATTGTATGTACGAGTATTTGTTAATTTTTCAAAGCAAAAGTTAAATAGTTTGTGGTATTATAAACTAGCTCTTGCAGGTTTTACCACGTTGGCAGTGAGAACGCTGCTGGCGCCCAAAAAGTTACAAAAAACTGCCAACCCTTTCGAAAGAAGCTGCTTAAGGCGTTTCCTTCTTTTTTACATCAACAAAATAAAGGTTTTTCCTTTTTGAAGAAATCAGTAGAAAGCCTCAGGGAAAAGAAGCCAGCTGATTGCCTCAAAAAGGAAAAAAAGCAAAATATAAGTAAACACTCTAGATCAGTGGAGCCTAAGGCAGAGTCCACTGATCCAGCTGACGTAGGCTACTCTCTTCACTTCTGTATATTTACTATCCTAGGCTAAAGTATACTAGACACAAAAAATCATATATATATATCTCCTTTTACTATACTAAATTTCTTTAAACACGAGTTTCTCCCATGAGGCTGGGCTCATCAGTATCGCACCGTAGTGTTAAACTGTTTTATTTGCATCAACAGCGCACGGGTACAAATAATTGACACGGCGAGAGAGCACAAACAAACATAGCCAGGTCGAAGACTTTCAGAAACCGGCCTGCCACACCCCGCGGCGGCGGGGAGCGGCGTGATTTATGGGGTGACGATGCACCCGGAGGGTTAAGTCCACCAGCTTAGGTCGCGAGGGCCAGGCTGGGGAGTCGAGGTACCTGTGGAGGGAGAGTGTGGATCGAAAAACTATATGGCCCGTCCGCAAATTTAGAATGGCGGAGCGGGCCAGGGAGACAGGCTCTTTCTGCATAGCCCAGAAAGAAGCCCTGCGACAAACCGGGCGACCCGTCGTAGCGAGGACATTGGGCAACAGATTGCGCACAGTGCGATATATGCAAAAAGAAGGGGCACACAGCCCAACAATGCCGAACGACACAAAAAATGAACAATACTCCTCAACGTCATCTTTGTCGCTTCTGCAAAGGACTAGACCACCTCGATGCAACATGTCCCATGAGGATATTGTGTGGGTATTGCCAACACAGAGGACATCAAGGTACGGAATTCCCAAAACGTGCTCTCCTAACTCAACAAAGAAACGCCGAAACTGAAAGTGATACTACAAGCCCTAACACGGAAGGACTATCCTCAGATATAGAGTCCACTGACATAGCATCACACCCATGGGAAAAGAAAAGCACACGAAGAAAGAAAAAGAAAACGAAAAAGAAAACAACACACAATCAACAAAGACATCCGATATTTAAAACAAGAAATGCACCTGAAAGCCACCATTCTCCTACACCCACCCACATCCGACCTAATAAGCGACCTCTTGAAGATAGTCCGCCCTTAGAAAACAAGACCCAAAAAATAGATCCAAACTACTCAAAAGAATCATCCTCCGATTCAGAACAAAACTCAATGCCTCTGATGATTGACACATCATCCCAGAATCAGACAGATGAAAACCCTCCCACACCATCAGAAAATGATGAAAAATCTATCCTTGAACCAAACAAACATGAAGAGCTGCCAAGAGACAACGAAAATACTTACTAACTATAATATTTAAAACGAATTTTTATTGAATCTCTTTATCGCCTAAAAACCGAAAAAAAAAAGTAATAATAATCATAGTGTTAAATAGCCTATAATATAGCCTAATGTGACTGTGTATCATACTTTTTAAACCTAGTGAAATGCTTCCTGAGGCAGAGAGTCAAACTTGTCACATGCAAGTTAAAAAGCTTAAAATTTGCTCAATCAATATAAATGGAATCTCCAAAAAATTTACCAACATTATAAAATTCTTTAAGCTTCATAGACTCTCTGCCTTAGCTATTCAGGAAACTCATCGACTTTTACCTAAACAATTAGAAAATTGGGAAAAATTTTATAACATAAAACTTTTCTCAAACATATTCCCTGATTCTCCAAGCTTTCGTGCAGGAACTATGATAATACTAAAAAATGAAATATATCAAAAGGGTCAACCCAGACATACTATTTTAAAGAACAACCACCTTCACCAACTACATATCAATATTAATGGTGAAAATATGCATATTATCAATGCATACTTTCCACAAAATCATAAAGACAAAACATCACTATCAAAAATACTATCCACAAACTTACAAAAATGGAATGATGACAAAATAATACTACTTGGTGACTTTAACCTCATCACAGACCCTCTAGATACTGCAAACCCTCAATCCTTCTCAAACACCTACGACAAAAAGACATTTAAAACACTAGTTAATAATTTTCAACTAATAGACATATTTCGATACAAACATCCACACAAAGCAATCTATACATATTCACATCCAAAAGCAAAAACAAGAATAGATAGAATATATATAAACAACAATACCTTGAAGCACTTAGAAAACATTACACATCACACAAATTTGTACTCAGACCATAATAATGCACCAACCTTATCTTTAAGCTATCACACACACATAAAATGGGATCAACACACATATAAAGTAAATAACTCCATCTTTCAACATCAACATGTAATATCCGAAATAGAAACAACATGGACCAATTGGACAATAAGAAAACCAAACTTTCAAAATACTCTTGAATGGTGGGATAAAGGAAAAGAAATACTTAAAAATAAGCTGATAGAGCTCTCACAGCAACTTGCAACGATGCAACGAGAAGCATATGACACAGCAAACCAACAACTCCAGATCTTAAATTCTAAGATTGAAGACGAATTTCATCCAAACCTAGTATCTAATCGAGCAAAATTTACGGATGTTATTGAACAATTTCACAATAACACACAAAGAGGAGCACAAATTCGCTGCAAAATACCTCAAAACGATTCAGAGAAAACAAGCAAAGGATTCCTTCATCTTGAAACGAAAAGAGGTAAAAATAATACTATCACCGAACTACATACAGAGGACAATAAAGTTGTAACCAACAAAAATGACATCCTAACAGAAACACACAATTTTTACCATAAGTTATGGGGAATTGATGGAAAAATTGATCCAACTGAACAAGATGAATATCTAAACATTTTGAACCACACCACAATACATGCACATGAAGCACAAGAAAATGAAAGACTAATAACAAAAGATGAAATTAAGATCGCAATTGATACATTAAATAAAAACTCAGCCCCCGGCTCGGATGGCCTCAGCGCAATCTTTTATCAAAAATGTTGGCACATTTTGAAATATGATTTGCTTGAAATGTATACTAACTGTTTTCTAAAAAACACTATGACAGTAACGATGAGAGAAGCCATAGTTAAACTTTTTCACAAAAAAGGAGATAAATCATCGCTGAAAAATTGGAGACCAATCTCATTATTGAACACGGATTACAAAATTTTAAGCAAAATCCTAGCCAATAGAATCACCCCCTTAATGAAAACACTGATTCAACCCAACCAAAAATGTGGTCTACCGAACAGACGAATTGAACACGCTACAATGAATATTCAAGCAGCCATCGAAGCAGCAAAACTAAAAAACAGGAAATTATACATAATGGTAACAGACTTTGAAAAAACCTTTGACAGAGTGGAACATTCTTTTCTGTACAAAATACTCCAAAAAATTGGATTTAAGCCAGTGGTGATTTCATACTTAACTCTTATATACTCAAACATCTCTAGTCGAGTTGAAATGAATGGAGCACTGACAAAAAAAATCGACATTAGGCGAGGCATCCGACAAGGATGCCCTCTGAGCATGCTCTTTTTTATAATATGCGCCGATGTACTCACACGCCGCATAGAGAGCAATGCATCAATAAAAGGCTTCTCCATAAATAAAAAAGCAGTAAAAATCGAACAATACGCAGACGACACAACGTTTATTACAAATAACCTTAATTCTATTACTGAAATACTTAAAGAATTAAAACTTTACCAACAAATGTCAGGACAAAAAATTAACGAAAATAAAACACAAATGCTTGTATCACAACCTGAGTTACAAAGTGAAGTACAGCAACATTACCCACATATTCAAATTCAAAATGAAATAAAAATCCTTGGAATCTGGTTAGGAAACAACAACAAAAAACTAGACACTCTTAACTGGGAAAAAGTGATAAAACAAACTGAAACGACTGCCAACATTCATAAATTTCGACCACTCTCCCTTCTAGGAAAAATCACCATAATAAATACTCTCCTCGTGCCTATATCTCTTCACATGGGAAGGGTTCTTTACCCACAAAAAAAGCATATCCAATCCTTAAACAAAATCTTATACAATTTTCTATGGTATCCATCTCCAATTGAGCAATTAAGCAGAACAAAAATCATTGCAGAAATTAAAAACGGAGGATTAAAAATGATTGACATAGAAACAAAATTTCAAACCAGTAGAGCTGACAGAATTAGACACCTGTCCACACTCGATAAAGCTACAGAACTATGGCATGAGTGGGCAAAGTACAATCTAAACTATAAAATAAGGCACATCAACCAAAAATTATATAACCTAAGTGAACCACACTCTGATTGCCCAAATTCGTTTTATTCTGATATTTTCCGCACCTTTCTCCAACTCCGAAAACACAATCTTGACTGGACTGATATATCATATAATACAATATACACAACCCTAAAAACACAAAAAGAAACTAAAACTGAAATTAAGAGCCAAAGCAATGAACCAATAAGCTGGTCAGAAATGCTCCTTATGAAGAAAAATATCAAACCATACTTTTCAAACTCTGACATATCGATCTGCTATCGAATAGCACATTCAGCTTTTAAATGGGGCGATTTTTACAAACAATCTAACTCATGGCGTTGCAGCCAGAACAAAATTACTCAGTGCAAATTTTGCAAAATGGCTGTTGACAATATAAAACACCTGTTAACTGAATGTACCTTCACGAAATCAATTTGGAAAAAAATAGAAAAGCTATATCATTCAATAACAAAACAAAAGATTAAACTTACAACTGATATAATCCTATACAACCACTTTCCAAGCAGACAGGCAGACAACCTACTGATTCTGCTGATCCTAAATACAGTTAAGAATACCATAATTAAAAAGAAAATTTCACTAGACATTGGAGATAAATATATGTGGGACAACAAAAAATTTACCAAAACAACCCTCTGGGTTATTAAAACAAAAATTAAAGAATATCTTCAAAATGACACCTCTGTAATACCGACGCCCCTTACAAACTCCCCACACTGTAGCATAAGTCGAACATGACAACCAAGAACCCACTGTTCTCGAAAGAATTCTGCTATTAATTGTTATCATTTTGCAGTGTATGTACCTGACTTGTGAATTTTATGAAATGCGCCATAGTAAATGATACTTATTCACACATACCATCTGCATGTAGCATCATTGCACTACAAGAGAGCAATGAGGCAACATGCAGATCCTTCTTCGTTTATGCAATTGCATGCATTACATTATATTCCTACTTATTGATTTGCTTATTTTTTGACTACAAATGCGCGTTGTGGGACGCTCAGTAACATAGACACTTTTATTGTGACTGGTAATGTGTTACCTACCTGCCTGCGCAATGCATCTGATTTAATGTCGAACACAACAACGCCTTTTGGCATATGCATGATAAGAATATTTTTTGGGCTACTATTGTATGAACGTACTTGTTAGATGACCATTATTGTGGAGATAAAACACTAGCCTCAAACATAAAAGTGATATCATAGCTACAATGAATTTCCAAATCTATCGCATGCCTTTGATCTCTTAATACAGGTATAACTTATACTGTGCAACAGATTGGTATCAATAATATGATTGCATTCACCAATTGCTTCTTTTGTATTGTTTACTGTACAACTGTTTTTACTTGTCATTAAAAAAAAAAAAAAAAAAAAAAAAAAAAAAAAACAGCCTCATGGGCGAAACACGTGTCTATCGCTGTCAATTCTTGCTACAAATCGGCTGCCGAGAAACATATTGTTGATTGGATGGTCTGAATGGCTAGCGTGGAAGCTACACCGTTATGGTTGGCGAATCGCAGCTGCTCGCTGTACTAGTGAGTGCTCAGCCTTGTGCTGATAGCCGGGAAGAACGCCCCTTTCTTCACAATGTCCTCTGCCCTGGCGCCTGCTGGTTTTGTTGGCTCTTTCTTTGTTTCCACAAAGATAAGAGTTAAACTGACTGGTAAAGGGGTGGTTGAATAAATTTGTGGCAGAATACGGTGCGATACTGATGAGCCCAGCCTCATGGGCGAAACACGTGTCTATCGCTGTCAATTCTTGCTACAAATCGGCTGCCGAGAAACATAATTCATATCTATTACCAATAGGCAATAAAACATGCATGTTCCTCCTCACTTCACTTCTACAGGCTCTTCTCATTTTTCAACAATTTTCAAACTTTCACAAAATTCAGAAAAAGTACGTTGTTCGCAAATACTTATCAACACCTTCCAAAATAGACCCTAAACAACTACTAGCAAGTCCAAAATGATTCAATCAAAATAAGATGATGCAATACTGATGCATTCAAAACGATGTCCTTTTAAAAGGACAACGGCCGTAAATGGGTTAAATTGATGGTGATTGTTTCAACCAGCTACTTATATAATAAATGTTTTTCATCTCTAGCTTCAATTAATTGGAAGCAAAAATATCGGTTGCATGTCGAAGCAGAATCTTTTTTGATCCCTCGCATACTAGCAGCATAACAGCAACAAATTTTCCATAAGCAAATAATAATTTGTTTGGTCAGAGAAGTGGGCTACCTAAAGAGAATACCTACGATGGACTGAAGCAAGACACGACGCAGTTATATTTCAAGTGTCACTGAGATATTCTCTTCAAGTGACAGAGTGTGACGACATTCCCAATATACTGTACTTACCTTTCTTGAGATAATTTTGCAAGTCACCATGTGGCATTAACTCGGTTACGATGTAAAAAGGATCTTCATCTGTGCAAACACCGTACAATTGAACGATTCTTGGATGTATCAAACGCTTCATGATGTCAGCTTCTTTCAAAAAGTTTTCAGAATCCAAACATCCTGAGTACACAATTTCAAAGCTTTCAGAAGCAACTAATCATTATTAACCAATACTCTTTTTTCTTGATTGGAAGCCTACTATTAGAGTACCGTAACTATTCGAAAACGTGCATACAACTTCTGTTTCCATGCATCACTCGATTATGGTTCACAAGTCAAAAAATCATAGTTGCATAAAAACAGAGGTGGGCAAAAAGTAGCGCTTCTCCCGCTACCGCTACTTTGGAAAAAAAGAAGCGCCGCTACTGCAGACATTATTCCAACTAAAAAGTAGCGCCGCTACCGCTACTTTTACCAAAAAAGTAGCGGTAGCGGGAGAGGCGCTACTTTTTGCCCACCTCTGCATAAAAACAAAAATCTAGAATAAACAATCTATAGGACAATTTTTTCAATGCACTTCATTAAATTGAAATGGTTGTCGCACAAAATGTTTTCAATAAATCTTTATCAATCACCATATCACTGACATTCAGTGAATTAATCAATAAAACTGCTTAAAATCCTTTAGAGGCTGTGAGCTGCTTTGCACATCTCAAAATTTATGTTTAATCTGAGATGCAGGGACGTGTCATATACATAGTAAGCCTCCGGTATTTTATTTTTGATACAACTCTAATACTTCAGGAACCGAGCATCGCAAGCCCGTGTTGCTTCACATGATTTTCAATAAGTTAACAAAAAAAGAATTGAATATATGCTATTAAGATTGCAATATTTGCAGTAGCTTCCCATTATGCTCAGTCTATCATGTGGCATCGCGATATTGTTATTACATCACAATGCTGCTGGGTAGTTTAACGATCTCAAATCTAAATAGAAGTGATTCAAACAAGCTAGTTTATGTGGGTTAAGTCAATTGTCGATTCGGACGAAGTCAATGGTAGTAGAAAAGATCGGCTAGTCCAGTGGTTCTCAACCAGTGGGCCATGGCTCACTGGTGGGCCATAGAAGCATTTTGAGGTGGGCCACAGACATATTTGAAAAATTAAAACATTTTGTTTCATTTTTGCCACGATATAGTCAATTTTACACTTGTGTGTTTGTTTAGTTACAATGAATGATGCTGCTGTTTTTAGCTACAAAGTGGCAATCATCGTTCTAATTATTGCAACATGCAGTTTTACACCAACTCAGTTTTTACAACACTTATGATGTAATAGACTAGTTTGTGGTTACAATTAAGCCATCTTTACAGGCTAAGCGGTAGCTTTGTTGAACTTCTGCAGATCCGCTTTTTAGCACGTGCAGCATTTTATTTTGTGGATTATTTTGGGGAGGAATTGAAATTTAGTTTGATGAAGATTACATTCAGTATGTATGTACCGTACATCAATGTTGATAACAGAGAAGAAAAAGGACAATGTGTATTATGTTGTAAAGTTCTTAGTCATCATTCATTGGGGCCATCAAAACTCAAACTTCACCTGGAAAAAGTTCATCCTCATTACAAGGATGAAGATGTTATTTTTTTTAAAGAAAAGAAGGTAGTGTGAAGCGTCAGCGCCTGGATTCAACAGGGTGATTCTAGCAACATTCCAAAGGCAATGTTTTGCTGCTTTTTGTTTATGAACCGTTTTGTAATTTTTTTCTTACAGAAAAACTGAATGGGCCACAGAACTTTCATACAAACAAAAATGGGCCACGAAAGAAAAAAGTATGAGAACCACTGGGCTAGTCAGATTGTCTGCAATGTAAGTCACTAGACTGAAAATCTTCTTCTTCCTCCATGGAACATGCCAAGACACAATGATTTGCAAACACAAAACAAAATTTAAACTTTATAACTGTGTATATTTTAGGAAATAGGGGAAAGCCGTGTAATATGAACTGCTGTGTATTATGAACCCCCTGTTGTTTTCAGAAAACGTGGCAATAAAAATTTTTAACTTTTAACAGCTTGAATTAAGTAAGTTTGCTGGCCATTCGACCGGAAATGTTCTTGTTGAAAGTTGGCGCGTTGCTGAAGTTTTGGGGGTATGAAGATTCAAAGCTTGTGTGATATTATTTTGCAGATGGAGAAATTGTTTTTTTTTTTTATCAGTATATCAATGGACTTGTAATTTTTTGATTAATATACCCTCAAATAAACTTGATGATGGAAATCACAACAAGTTTTGTTTAAAAAATGCATTATTTAGTTGATTATCAGCATTTTAACTGGAATCACCACAAGTGTGTAACATGAACCCTAGCTGAATGTGTAATATGAACCCAGGTTCATATTATCAAGTGCTTTATGATGGTGTAATGAATTTTTGTAAACTGGGGTTCTGTAAACTGGGGTGGTTCTGGGTTCTGTAAACTGGGTTCAGACTTCAATTTTACCAGCATCTTCAATGCAGTGCACGTCATTCGATTAATGTTGCTTATCTTTTTGTAAATTTCATGCTTACATTTAAAAAGTAGTGCATGTTTACTAAAATTGGTGTAAATTATTTGAAAACCTTACGGTAATAAATTTTGTTATGCTGCACATGTAATGTGGCTTGCTTTAGTGCAGTTTTTGTGTAGTCAATCTACCTCTATTCAGCAATGATTCAAAGCGGTTCATATTACACATCACAGGGGTTCATATTACACAGAGGGTTGTGTAATATGAACTCTTTTGGTAAATTAATAAAATTGAAATAACTTTTTTATTGCAAAATATCACATACTAATATATTGATGGGGAATAGGTAAGCATGTTATCTTGCTATTCTGTAAATATTGTCCATATTTTCATTGAAGTTGTGAAATTAGGAACGTTTATTGTTAGGGGGTTCATAATACACGGCTTTCCCCTACTTTCAATTGATGTTTCATAGACGAAGTATGTACCTAACTGTAGATGTGATAATTAAGCAACAAAAAAGTCACCATAGTCGGTGAAGAGCAATGGAATAGGATTTTATTTAAAAGGAAGCTAAGCTTATTTTGTACTTCTTTTAGATTGTTGTGAAAGATAATGTGATGTGACAACCTGAGGGTTATGTGGTGAAAGGTATTTAAACTCAAAATATATAACCACAATATATGTCGAACAACTCGAAGGTCTATTGTATCTATTTGACTTTTCATGTCGTTTGATGGCAAAAGAACGAAACAGTTCCATATGCAGATAGAGCATATGGCTGCATTCAGGTGCAGTTAGCATTTTTTTCTATTTCCAGCCGCAACAAATATCACAACCACAACGAATGCATCACTATATAGAGGAGCAACTCCTACCTTTCAAAAAACAATCCGAATCTATACAACAGATGCTAACGTAGCATAAAACAAGAAAACACAACATAAACGGTTTCTCGCTCAGTGATACACCAAATAGTAACCTCATAATAAAAATTCAATAAATTTGCGTACAAAGAAAATCATCAGGTGGATTTCTCAGAAAATTACGTGAGTTACAGTATCGTGAAATAATTGAGCACTCACTCATGGTGTACACTGGTCATGACGTAATAACAGACAACTTTGAGAAACAACTACTCTTAAAGAACTGATGCTAGTCGAAATTCTATCAAGGAATACTCCGCATGTACCACCCATCATGAAGCTGTAAGAAACCGATCATTAAATAATAATGAGTTTGGTTTAGAATCATGACTATGACAAGCCTGGTCCAAAAGAAATACGCTAATCTTGATGAGCATCATGTATCGCGACAAGTAATCATTGACAAATACAGCTGCAATGGAAATCCGGACTTCAAAAGCAGTAGTATATATTTTCTAGTTTCGACCGAGTGATGAACGCATGCATATGAAAGTGTCAGACAAGGAGGTTGGCAACAGCTATGTGATAAACTTTTATTAATGCTGATGCAATGCATGTCTTCATTATTTTCGGGGCACTAAACCATGACAATGAAGGTTGGAGTTTCACAAAAAACACATTTTTCCACAATTAGCCTACTAGCTAACGGCTGAGCTTAGCGATATATAAAAGCTTTACTAGCAAATGACTTCAAACTTGTAAAAACCTTACTGGCGCAACGCTGCAATGTTGAAACATTGGTTAAGCTACTGAAACTTCAGTTTCTGTGACATCGAAAAAACTAAAACTTTGCCGTTTCCCCTTAAAAAACACAGCAAAATTTGGTAATGTGCTGGAAATACCAGAACAAAATTATAAAGAACACCGAAGTGTTCCGGTTTATAAAAAAATGCTCGTAAACTAGTTTTCACACTTTTCTTTTGTAAAATAGTAGATTTTGCTGTAGGTTACACTTCTTCGTCGTGTGAGTTCCTAAGGCGGAGGGTCTATCATTTTACCACTCCAAATTCCTGTTCCCAAATTGCAACAGAAGGCTACTAGAGAGCAGCCAGTCTTTTTACACTGTTGAAGCTGTAACAGTCACTAGTAGGCCTACCACACCACTGTAAATATAGGCTATGTAATCAATAACTCAGATACCAATGATATGGGTAATCACTTTCATAATAGTCAGAAACCTTATAACATTTGCACATACAAAGCTAAAAATAAGAATTAAACTGCCCTGCTGGGCTTTAGAATTAGTGTAGCTAGATGTGGCGATTCCTGCACCTAGATGATAAAACGTTAGCCTATAAAAGAGACAAGAGATTTTTATCAAATTATTTTTTGTATTAAAATGCTTCAGAGTCCTTTTATAGAACACAAAGTATTGTTCAGCTACAGCAGTGGCTCTCAACCTTTTTCGGCTTACGACACACTGCAAACAACCAAATAATTTGGCAGCACCCACATTCAAACCAAAAAGTTTCTGCATTAACTAAAAATAATTTTAAAAAGTGTTTTCGCGAAAGCAAAACTAACTACAGCTCCGTATCATATCATGTACAGTTTAATGAAGTTTGTTTGAAACAAAGTCAGTGCGAAATTTGCGCTGAGTTTAAGCGCAAATCCATTCAATATCTAGGGGCATATTTGACAACGCTACTCTAATAACTTGCGGCACCCCTGCGAAACGTAAATGGCACCCTTAGGTGCCGTGGCACCCCGGGTGAGAACCACTGAGAGCTATAGGCTATGCTTTATTGTAAAGTCTTAAAAAGTCTACTTCATAAGAAATAAAAATTAGCTGATAACCGATTGTAGCCTAGTAGTATTGTAAATTATCAGCTTATGTTTTTTTGTAGCTTTATGGAATACCTTGTTTCAACGTTTTGACTGCAACTTGTGTGGTTCTATTATAAGTCGCTTTATAAACATAACCAAAACTTCCAGAACCTAGCTGCGGACCGACATCCAGGAAGGATCGTTTAATTTGCCATTCATCCGAAATCTGCACAGAACAAACAATATCGGCTTAACAACCAATATAAACGGAAAATCAATATGGAAAGTCGAAGAACTTTGTTAGCTACCAAAATTATTTCAAAAATATTAACACTTTCGAGTATTGCAATTATGCCGCAAGGTAGCCTAACTTGGATTTATGGCAACATAGTAAATTTAAGCCTACACAATGGTATGGCATTGATTTATAGACATTTTCAAATGATTGTTAGAAACGTAAAAGCAATTTTAGTTTTTAAAAAGACACATTTGAATTATGAAATCATGAACTTCTATTAATCGGTTTTCATAGACTGTTTAAACAGAATCATATAATTAGAAAATTCCAAACAGTTCAATACCTAAATAAATGCAGTCATATACTACGTTTTGCAACATCCTAGAGTTTAGACTACATAGTACATATATCATACTCTCTATCCAATGTTTTCAATCCTCTAAATATGATTTATCTTTAGGTTGGCTTTATTGTATGACCTACCTCGTCAGTCGGGTCAATAGTGTACGTTTTTTTTATCAGGTTTTACCATATGTTACGATCTCTTGCGTTTTTCTGCTTTGTTTTCGAAACATTTCATGCATGATTGCATGCATTATGATATTTTTCATCTGATATATTTACATTTGTCTTTTTATATAATGGTTGCGAAAACAAATCAATGAAAAGGCTAGATTAGATAAGTCCATTATTAAGTAAAAATATACTACATATACTGACATGCACCACTTCTATAATAATACTTTGTAGCAAACATTAACCTACTTCATGTACTCACGTTTGCGTGCACTTGTCCAAGCTTTTTAATGACACCACAATCATGTTTCTGGTGATGTTCTATAAGCAGGGAAACGGTTTTTCGTTTGACTGTGCTGTGGATAAAATATTGTTCACCATCCATTTTGATCAAATAGTGCGTCACCTTTGCATCATCTTGAACTGTAAAACATACACCTTGTTTATGCTAGATGTATGTATTGTACTTTATTTTTGTTGTCGTATTTAGACTAATGTTTGGTGGTTTTGATTTAGACAAACTAAGTAAGAAGCTTATGTTTATTTTGCGTCCAGGCTTGTCATTGGTGTTTTTCAAGAGCACAACCACCTAACCTTGTTGGTGGCGTTTGGTGGCGTTTGTTCAAACCGTTCTCTTTTAGATTTAGCTAAAAGAATCTGAGAAAGTCAAATAACTTATAAAGTCTCAGGAAACCATTTTAGATGCTTATCAGAACAATGACAAAAAAAAATGATTTGTTACCTGATTCAACGTAACAACAAAAAGCTACGCACATTAAATATTCAACAATTTGAGTCTTGCAACTTTCATATTACTGTATATGCTCCAACTATGGAACAGTGGAAAAAGTAATAAATGACCCCCTATAGGCTACGTAACTTTTAGCAAAAATATCACCGCTTTGTCATCATCATATTTCACAAATCTGACCTGATGGATAAATCCAGCCTTAGATGATGACACAGAACCTCAAAGTTAACTTATTAAACAAATTTTTACAGTTCAAAAGTCATGAAAAATTTTGTTCTGTTAACTTGTGTCAGTTTTACACAACTTTCGAATTAAATACATTAAAAACATTGAGATTTTTTACTGTAAAAACGTTTAATTTGATTTTGTTTCACAAACATTTGTACATGGCGTACACCATTGACAAACATAGAACTTTATGCTATTTATAGAGTATAGACACAAGATGCAATACAAACACTAAGCACTACTAAAACAATATATGTTAACTTTGAACCACATTTTCTTAGCAAGGACTAATTTAGTTTTTAGGATGAAGCAGACCCAAGACAAAGATACAACAGCGTCTTAATACAACAACTCCACCAACAAATACAGTATACAACAACTCCATTCCAAGAATTAATCAAACTTGCTCACTCCTGCACTTGGAAAAGTAAATTTGAGTAAAAATGTTGCAAAATTACCTTACAAATGAAAGCCTACTTTCTGGTCCTTAAACTTCAGTTCGTTTTTCTTAAAACAATTATGGAGGCATTTCCTGAGCCCAGGGTTCACTAAAACCCATAGTGATGGGAACCACTGCCTTATGCCAATATACAGTTACCTGACAAAGCAAAAGCTTGATTTTGACTGCCACTAACACGCACAACAAATGTTAAAGTCTCATCAGAACGCAACAAATCTTCTGCCTCTTTTCGGCTCATTTTTCCGCAGAAATATCTAAAACCAAAATAATATTCTCGAAGACACATTCAATTATATGACGAAAATGATACGTTTTAGGAAGCAACAAAAACGTTCATAGATTTAAAATTGATATAAGGGACTGAGTTTTGTTTGTTTTGTTAAGTATCAACTTGTTTTAGCTTCTAGTCCAATATTTTAATGAGATTTTTTATTTACCAGTTTGAGAATTAGGTTTCAAATCAATGCTTGTGTATTATCTGAAGACATGTTTTGAAGTTAAAGAATTCAGATCAAAGCATTGCTCAGTTGCAACAATGTACAAAACATGTTACAGGCAATTACTTTGATAAGTAATAGCTTCTATGTAAGGCAAAAAACGAAACAAAGTGAATGTGAACTTACGGCTGCGTTTCAATCGAGCCCTTTTTTGCAACATAATTGTACGGCACCAATCCTTTGGCTTGCGGTGCAGTTAAGAGTTGTGCATTCCACCAATTATCTTCGATGTCACCATAAATTTGCATCTCATCATCTGAAAAGTGACGTGCAGAAGTTAGGTACCAATCGATTTAAGTAGCCACTTAAGAAAACCGATTTCCAGAAATGTATGTCTTCAATCAATATCTTTTAAAACACACACATCAAAATCAGACTACATCATTAACCAAGAAAAACAGACATTATTTTACTCAACTTGATTTATATAGTTAACATCAGTAAAGATAACTTGCCTTTTTGAAAACTTAATTCGTACAATGTCCTAGCTGTGTAGTTGTATAATGCCACAGCTATCCACACATTTTCGTAGCTCCTATTTCCTCGTTTTTGCTGCACATTTTCCCGACATGGAAGAGATAAACATTGCTGATCTGAAGAACTGTGATTTGTATTATTGGTGCAAGCTTCTTCGATGTTTTCTGCATATATAACATACTTTGTCTTTTCTGCAGCATTTACTTGTTAACGTCATGCAAAATAAAATTTCTTCATCTGATTTAGACGGTAGCCTACTCAAGCTGCTCTGTTAACGAGATCTATAAGCAAAATATCCTCTAGAGCAGGGTTTCTACTGTGGTCCTCGGACCACTGGTGATCGTGACGACTACACAGATGATCCGTAACAATACAATACAATATACGTTAAAGTTGTGTTTAATTGATCTTGCGTGGTCTGTGCACAGTCGACGTGTTGGCTTCTGGCATGATTCGCGAAGCTTTTGTTCACCTTTCTCTTTGTCTACTTTTCAGTTGTATTGTGAGGGTTGCAGCGAGTTTAGGGATTAATTTATGTTTATGGTTAGCTATGTTGTATAAAGCCTTTGTTATGGTAATCTTATTAAGTAAATAAAATATGTCAATTTATAAAACATAGCTTAAATTTAAATAGAATGCCTTGTTAAGGATGTCGTGTGCTCATCCTTCAAGTGAAACCTTGTATAAATTGCATGATAGCTTGAATCATCCTGGAGTTACATGTCTGGCTCACTTCGTGAAGGTGCCTAATTCAATTCATCATCGGCGTATGAGCGATCTTTCCAGGCTAGATTGGAGGGCAGGAAATCGCCAGCCACTCAGCAGTCTCGTCGTCCAGGACCCTCAGACCATGCGTACCGTATGGGGGTTAAGCAGTGGTGGATGACATGGTCTGCGGTCTGTTCCGTGACACCACACTTGCATTTTGATGAAGGAGCCAGGCCCCACTTGTGCATGTCCGAACGAAAGCGGCCGACGCCAGTTCGCAAGCGGTTAAGCCTGACCCACGCAAGCCTTGCGAGGGACATCCCCGGTGGACGGGGATCGGCGTCAGGTATGAAGTCACGGAGCGTGGAGGTGTGGTTTTGCCACTTTCTGTTCCAGGTGTGGTTCGTCCAGTGAGCCGCACTTTACCAAGTTCTTCTGCGTTCTTAAGTAGTTGTTGTGGGGCAGACACAAAGGGGCGTCTTGATTTCAGCCGCTGCTTTATAGGTGGTGGTCACTTGAGTGTTGCGTGGAGGGGATGGTCGGGGCAAGCGAGAGAAATCGTGGCTCCTTTACGGCGTAGCTCAGCGGGTTGGATGCCTGCTAGGATGGGTAAGCAGTCCGTTGGAGTTGGACGCAGGCATCCAGTCACAGTACGCAGTGCATCGTTGACGACGGTATCAATCTGGTGGGTGTGAGAACTACGACACCAGACTGGTGCACAGTATTCAGCGATGAAATGAACAAGGGCTAGGGTAGCTGTACGAATTTTAGCACCGGCTCCCCAGCCGGAAACTGTCAATCGCCTCAAAAGTGCGACGCGTGTAGATAGTTGTTTTTGCGCAGTGACTTTAAGTGCCGGCGGTACGTGAGTGACCTGTCCAGGGTTATGCCCAGATATGTAGGTTCGGCATAGTAGGGCAGGCGTTCCCCATCAATGTTGATGTTTATCTCACGCTGCGCCTCCCGGTTGTTAAAGTGGAAGGCCGCCCACACTGTCTTTGACTTGCTGAGCTGTAGCTTCCATTTCAGAAGGTATGCTGATAGTGTTTGCATGTCTTGGCTGAGGTTCCTCTCCACTGACTGCCAGTTTCCTGCTGAGTGCAGAAGTGCCAGGTCGTCTGCGTAAGCATATTTCCTGGGGATGGTAGGGGGCAAGTCGTAAGTGTATTATATATGTTGAACAGGAGAGGAGCCAAGACTGAGCCCTTTGGGACGCCGTTTTCGAGTCAACGTAGTCTGCTTCGACGACCGCTACCGGTTGTGAGGGTAGAACTGCGGTTTTGCACAAGTTCCATCATCATATGGACCATGTGTCTGTCAGGGAGCAGACGGAGTAACTTGCAGGTAAGGCCGCTATGCCATACGGTATCAAAGGCAGCCGTGAAATCAACAAACACGGCGCCAGCCTTCTTCTTAGCCGAGAAGATGTCCTCAATGTCTTGGTTCATAAGTGTGACCTGATCTACGGTTGATTGTCCGTGTCGGAAACCAGCTTGTTCACGGGGGAGCTGCGGATTTATTATTGGTTCGACACTGGCGTAGATGAGTCTCTCGAGGATCTTGAAGGGGATGCAGAGCAGTGAGATTGGACGGTAGCTCTTCGGGTCCCCTGGGGGCTTCTTCGGCTTAGGAACTGCAACCACAAGGACTCTTCTCCAGATTTTGGAATTCTCAGGTGGCGCAAACAGCAGGAAAGGAAGTCTTTTAACATGAACATTCAGGAGGCAGCAGCTTGGAGTATCAACTCCGAGAATTGGTGGTCAGGGCCCGGGGCTTCACCTGGCTTTATGTGCTGGAAGGCTGCGGAAAATTTTTCCCGAGGTGAACTCACCCGAGATTTTGTCCCCGTCTGGGGTTGTTACCCTCCATTATTCATTACCCTCTTTATTCAAATGAAAATGTAAAACAAACTATAGCTGATTCCAGAATATGTAGTGAACTGAAACCTCGTTGTCACAGCCCAGACTAACGACACGAGCATACATTTTAACGGACTTCTCCCACTTCGTAATCGTAACAAATACTTCTTGTGTGTCATTAACGAATTTTGTAGGTTCCCATTTGCTATGCCTACTACCAGTATGACCACTGCAAATGTGATCAAAGCGTTAACTTTATTGTTTACCGTTTTTGGAATGACTGGTTACATACATTCTGATCGAGGTTCTTTTATGAGTCAAGAACTAAAACAGTTTTTGTTGGAAAGAGGAGTATCCCCAAGCAAAACCACGTCGTACAATCCTGCGGGAAAAGTACAACTTGAGAGATGCAATGGCGTCATTTGGAAAGGTATTCAACTAGCCTTATAGTCGCAACGCTAACCTACTGAGTGCTGGCAGGATGTACTTCCTGATGACTTACATTCAATGAGATCACTGTTATGCACACGACGTCACTCCTCATGAGAGACATTTTAACTTTGTTTGCAGATCTGCAAGTCTCAGTGGCGTATTCTGGTCGGTTGAGCAAGGGAAGCAATAAAACTCGTGGGATGTTAGAGCGTGCCGAAGGCACGCTTATTCTAGGGGTCACGGGGCATGCCCCCCGGAAACTGTTTGCAAAATTACACTCAAATAGTGGATTCTAGTGCTTTCTGGAAACACTTTAAGGGCAATATTTATATGAAATTTATTAGCAGATAAACAGTTATTAACTTATGAAAAGGTAGCTTTTACACAGGAACGGGCAAAAATTGCGGCTAAAATTAGAGAGCACCAAAAACTCAGCGCAACTGCTCAGCTACAGTTACCTACTGCTGTAGTGGCTTAAGCCAGCATTCATTTTAGCCAAGTCTAGCCTAGACCTCACATATCCTGTCTTATGCAAAACACTATCCAGCCAGGATAACAGTGTAAAGCTACCATTAGGCTCAAACTTTTCCTTACGAGGCTGACGCCTTTGATTTTCTCATTACGTAGCCTACCGGTAGGCTACAATACATTACATTGACAATACCCAACAGTCAGTGTATGCAATTCAGAGTTTGCTTCTATAGATGAGTTAAAAGAAACCTAAATCGCGTAAACTTTGCGCTGTTTTTTTTTTTGTTTCTCACTTGTTTCTTCGTTTAGCGAAAACGAGAGCAAGGGATGCGCTACAAATCTCTGCTTCTGTAAGCTTCCAACTTTTTTTTGAAATTAAAACCGAGCTGAAATCATGCGGGGACATGAGTTAGTAGCTGTTTTAATTCGTATTCAGGTAAAGAAATTACGAAATTGTTTTACTGAAAAATATCATCTTCTCTTTTTTCAATTTTGATAGGGGAAGCAATGCTTCCCTTGCTTCCATTGAGGATACACCCCTGCACCAGTGGATATTTAATGTCTATGTGGTTGTCGACTCAAGGCCCGGTGCTTTTTAAACGCTATGTAGGAAAGTCTGAAAACAACCGGCTAGTTGATGAAGTACAACTCATTGAAGCTAATTCACATTACACTCGTGTACAATATCCAGATGGTCGAACCTCAACAGTAGCTACAAAGCATTTAGCACCCTATAGAGGACCTTCCGAAAAACTGAAGATCATATCCAATTGTGACAAAGTGTGTGCTCAAGATGATGAAGATGACCATGAAGAAAATACTACCAGTAGTAGTAGTCGCCGATATCCAGATGGACGAACCTCAACAGTAGCTACAAAGCATTTAGCACCCTATGGAGGATTTTCCGAAAAACTGAAGATCATAGCCAATTGTGACAAAGTGTGTGCTCCAGATGATGAAGATGACCATGAAGAAAATACTACCAGTAGTAGTAAAGTCGCCGAACAAACTGACTTCACTGAAACTCTACCAGGAGCATCGGAATTGAATAATAGCCTACACCGTTTTTGTCTGAAGAAGCTGTCGCTCCAACTACTGGCACTACCTGAGACTGTTAAAGACGATCTAACAAAAGGGCGAAGTGTTGTCGCACCAGAAACATTACTTCGATCTACTCGTGAAAAACTCCCCGTTGATCGTTTAGGCTATGTAGATATTGTCTAGTTTTTGTTATTATGTATTGCTTTCATTAGTTTGGGAGAGTGTTGTAAAACTCTTAATTCTCTCTTCTGATTGATTGTGTTTAATTGATTTTGCGTGCTCTGTGCATAGTCGACGTGTTGGTTTCTGGCGTGATTGGCGAAGCTCTTGTTCAGATTTCTTTTTGTCCAATATTCAGTTGTGTTGTGAGGGTTGAAAAAGGTTTAGGTGCTTACTTTATGTTTATGTTTAGCTATGTCTTATAAAGCCTTTGTTGTGGTAATCTTATTGGGCAAATAAAATATGTCACATACCAAACACAGGATTATTTTTCGGCACAGGAGATGAATGAGATGACAATCTGTCCTTTCTAGTCCATTGTCGACAGCAACATAGTTTTGACAAGCGACCTCCCATATCAGCACTCTGCTTGCGCTTCTAGAATATTTCTAATTTTTCATGTTGTACAAAAAATCAATCTTTACCAATTAACAAATTAATTTTTCAATTAAACTCTTTATGAACCTGATAATTTTTTTGTTTAAAAATATGTTAAAAACATAACTAAACAGCTTACAAGGTCTGAAACAACAACCATTTTGAAGTTTGTACAATGTACACCATACACTTAGCTTTTATCGGATTTGTTAACTGAGTAGATTAATTTTATTATAATTGCAAGTGATGATCGTAGTCATACAGTCGTCATTGTTGGTAGTTTACTGAATAGGTCTACACCGCAAGTTTACACTAACCCAAATCTATTAATACTTCGCATATTTTTTATACTTTCGCATATTGTTATTTTTGCTGATTTACAGTCAGGCCGTCAATAAAGTACAAACCGAAGCTTAATTTCAATTTTTGTAAAATGTAACAATTACTTAGATAGGCCACTACCGGTACTGTTGGTCTAATAATGTATTATCATTCCCAGTTAACCACTGACATGTGATACTTACTAAATAGTAAATTATTCAAACGCTTCTTAACTTTTTTGCAAATTATAATGTAACTTTGATCCTAAGATTCTCTTTCACCCCTCATCTTAACTCTTTGGCTTGAAATATTTTTAGATTATTTGTAAGTAAAAGAGGTCGCAATTTTAAATAAGCCGGCAACAGCTTCTGAACAATTACCTTTTGACCTGCTTACGTCAACCGTTCTATAATTTAAAAATGATACATTACAATTTACAAAGTAGCTTATTACCATACACAGAGATTTTCAATAGCTAATGTCTTAAACATTTGTTGACAAATAACTGAACTGAAAAATATTTGCGATTAATGTGTTTGTGCAGTCTGCAAACATTATTAGTAATATTATCAAAAGTGTTTTACCTTCAAGCTTCTTTTCCTCTACCTAAAACGAAACTTCTACTTTTATGACATGAAATGACGTTGGCCTATACTGTAGTATTTCTATGTGATTTTCTCGTAGTTAGGCTATGGGTAATCGATGAGCAAAATGTAGTGATTTAAAAACTAGTATAATATAATTGGGGAAAATATTGTAAATAACCTAGGCCACAAAATATAGTAGCCTAAGCAATCACAATGAAATAACATTTCGTCCTGCTTGCTTTCCCAGCTGTACGGTTAGTTGTTTTGACTTGGCGACATGTTCATTTTCAAACAGTGAAAGCTTCATCCGTTTAATCGTGGCCATAGGCTAATTGTCAAAAAATTGAACCCTTGGTTTCAATTTATACCATCCAGTGCCAGTTACTTGTCGAGGAAGTCATCTGGATGGAATTCGTCTAATATAAGTTATTTTTGTCTTAAGGAGATCAGGTTTTGTATTATTTGGTGAAAACCTTTTTGATTTATTGAGGTCCTGCAGTCTCATTCAAAACCTTTCATTTCTAACGCTTTTAATTTGGTGCTAACAAAATGGTGATTCTAGCCATTTAATAAATTAAAGTTTAACTTTTATCCTCACACTGACACAGCTGTAGATAATTTTGTAGACTTCAAATTTTATTTGAAGTTTTCAGTGTTTACTGTCATAAATTTTGGAATGTTTGATTTTCTCAAAGTTTATCGATATGTTTAATGTAGTGCAGTGCAACATTAAACCACTTTCTAGATAGCAATCAAATTTACCACTTTCATGAACTTCTATCGTTCGTCCGTAGTTTGGGAAGACCGTGACGCTGTGATGATAAAAGGATAGACCTTCGGCCCTAGAAGTTCGTACGAAGAAGAATGCTTTTATTTACTCTTTTTAGTGTTTACTTTTACGTTTAACCCTTTGCCCTTTGGAACTTTTCACAAATCAATTGTTCAAGAGTGGACTTTTTTGATTCAAATTCAATCACCTATTAAGTGTGATCTGCTGGTGTCCGACGTTTTTTTCGTAAACAGTTGTTCGTAAAACAATTGTTCGTAAGCAATTGTTCGTAAAACAATTGTTCGTAAAACAATTGTTCGTAAAATTAATTCTTCGTAAAACAATTCTTCCTAAAGCATTTTTTCGTGCATGCGGTTGAAATTTGATGTATACGAAGAAATGCTTTACGAAGAATTGTTTTACAGATTTCATTTTACGAACAACAGTTTACGAACAATTGCTTTACGAACAACTGTTTACGAACAATTTGCCTATAACCGATCTGCTGATTCTTTTTGAACAAAATTTGTACTGGTATTTGGAAGACAGTTGTTTATTTTTGAAAACACACACTACAACGGCATAAAATTGAGAAAAAACGAAACAAAAGAAAATTTTGCCTTTTTGTTCATGTAGTTACACAAATGAATAGTGAGTTTATAGCTTTTCATTGTAATAAAATCGAGTTTACGCCTTGCTAGATTTTAGGTCAGAAACAGAACAAAATAACTAAAATCTTGAATTAAGATAAACCTGTAACTTTTATTTTCAAGTTTTACACGACTAAATCCGTCAGGTGGGTTATGACATTGTAAAAAAAAGTAGGTGAATGGCAATTCTCTAGCTTACTTCTAGTATACAAAGTAAATCTAATGGGGCGTATCCAAGAAGAGTTTATCAATTATTTGCAAAAAGTTCTTGAAAGTTTTTGACAAGTCAAAGTATATTTTGTTAATGTTCAAATAAACAGAAGAAATAATGTCTGTTGTGAGGGCTTTAACCAAAGGAGTTAACGATTTATGTCATGCAGCGGATTAACGCTAGCATGCAGACATAAAAAAAACTACGTTGTTTCATAACACGGGTCATTTTGACCCGTATTGTAGTTACAATTACAAATAGCAAAAAATTAATTGGTTATGATTAAACCACGCGATTTCTTCCGAAAAATACAATAAAATGTAAAATTAGAAAACAACAGAAAATGTCAAATTATATGGAAATGTAATCCATTAGGCCTACACTCCAAGCCAGACCTGTTGAGCCCTTTCAAGTTGAATTTTTACTATTATGTATAATATTATGTTAAAAGCAACTTGTGTTGTCACTCTTCTTTTTTTTCCTAATCCGCTATACAACTCTCCTCAGTACAGAAGGCTTAGTTACGTAAAAAGAAGCTTATCTTCTCCTTCGACGCTTCGTATGCCTATCAAGCATGAAATCATCTTTTTGACTAGTCAAAAACGTTTTGAGTAGAATATTTTGCATTGATTGATTTCTCATCAAAGCATCATTGTCATTACCAACATCTTCATTTTTAATCAAGTTTTTTGATTTGACCTAAACTCAATAGTGTTATTAAAATAGACCTACCATACGTCCCGGTTTGGCCGGACAGTCCCGGTTTAAACGTCTGTCCCGGTGTCCCGTTCCGGTTAGCAAAATGTCCCGGAATTTTACTTTAGTGAAATTTTCAAAATTAACTCCAACCTGATGCAAAATTATGAAATAATTCCGTCCCAATTTGCTTTAACTCGAGGCTTATTTTAATATCTTAATTTTTTTTAGCTTATTAGGTTGAGTAAAATATCGCGCATAGCTTGAGAAATCCTTTAGTTAGGGAAAAATGAGTGACGTTTATTGCGTCATTATTCTATTGACTTCAATGAAACGATGAAGCCAATGATTTCTGAATGCATCCCCCTATAAATGTTTGATTTGTGAGTTAGTGTTATTTCTTTGTTCTCAGTGTTTGTTCTTTTTTTTTCTTATAAATATCTGATTTGTGACTTAGTGTTGCTTGAATTAACATGTATTTTCCTTTAAATAAAGTAATAAAAAATTTTATTCAATCTAAGTAGAATACTTTATTATGCAATATTAAAGCTTATAAATATAAACATGGAATAAAAATTTGCCAAGCTCAGGCCTTCGGCCTTTCGTCCAGTTATTTCATTTATAGTTTTGAGTTTGTCCGGATTATGCCCAAGAAATTATGGTAAGTCTATATTAAAATATCAGCTAACAATTAATGTAGTACAGCACAAACTTCCGGAAAACTGTTTACCTTATAAGAAAAGTTATTCAACTGTCTTAGAAATAGGCTCGATAAGAGCTTCTCAAACTTGTTTTATTATGAAACCCTATTTTAGAAGACAGTTTTCTGTGCGACACCTTGGTGTGCAGTTTACAGTGAAAAATGCACACCGTAGGCCTCTTTTAATTGGCAACCTTAAAATTACAATTTGAAATCCCATTTGGTTCGTGACCCATAGTTTGAGAAGTTCTGGGTTGGATAACATGTTGCAGCTATGTGATACTCTTCCTTGCTATCTACACAAAGCGAAATACTTGCCACAACAGCGAATATAATACTTTACAATGACTAATCTACTTATCTAAGCAAAGTAAGGCAAAAACTTGTCATGTGATGATAGTAACGATCTTCTCGGAGCTTTATTAAAATATTTTATTCCAAATCTGACTTTAACTTGGTACTTGCATATACTGTAGTCCATGTTCTGTTCCAATTAAAATTGCATTGTAATGGCAGTAAAGCATAGTGAAAAGGTAGTATGTTTTATGACAGCTAACGTTTGGACTTGTGGGGAAGTAGTTTGGTATTCTTTTGATCATACTGTAGTTGGCTAATGATTTACTACAGCGCCCAAGCTCAGTGAAAGCGCCTATAGAAATACATAAATCATTTTGAAGGCTAGGATTCCCTATGTTAAATAGACAAATATATTGACAAAGACTAATGACAAAGGTTAAACTAAATTTATTCATAACAAAAGATTGCGGCCACGACGCTTTTTGTTTTGTTTGTCTTATCCAGGCTTACACCCGGTGGTTGAAGATTAAGTAAACGGGAAGGCAAGGAAGCCAATCTTCGTGTCCACCTTCAGGCATGCCTTTAAGTGTCCTGCCACAGACACAGCCGCATGATCGAGCGGTGTCGAACCGGCGCCCTTCATAGGATATATACAAATTAAACAAAAAAAAAGATTGATTATCACGAATATTTATGAAGAAGACATACTTTTCCAAAACAAAACTTCGTTACTAAACTTTACATCAAACTTTCTTATGATTGAACTGATGAGCCAATAGGATGCGCAGTGTGACAAAACATTTTAAATAAAGTAAACTTATCTCAATAGTATTGCACTCTTTATTATTTTTTGGAGACTATACTGAAGAAGCCACACTTATGTGGCGAAAGCTTTATATATTAATAAATTGATTTCTCTGTATTGGTGTGATAATGTTTACTTTATTTAAGACATATTTTATATGCAAAATTTATAAGAATCACTTTCTGTCAGTGCTCTGCAACCTTTTATCATTCATGGCAAAATAAAAATCTTTCAAAATTTGGAGACACATTTATACTAAATATGTCATTTAAAATACAAAACACTCAAAAAAATTTTCTGATTGATATCAGTGTAATGTAATGGAACTGCACCGTTGCACTCTTAATTTTGTGTGAAAATTTGCCCTTACCGGCGTCTCGCTTTTTGCTTTAGGCGCTTTTCATGACGTCATAATTGGTCGCCTTTTAGGCCTAGGCCTACTTGACGGTGTTGCGCCAGTTTCTTACATTCTTACATTTATTACGTTACAGTAGAATTTGCCAATAACGGCACCTCTAGGGGATTTTCAAAAACTGACGTTATAGCCGAATTGACGTTATAGACGAACTACCGCAAACTATTCCACAACTGTCTTTTGATTAAAGAAAAAGGTGTATAATCCAATCAGGGTTACTGGGTACCACCAAACTGACAAAAGGCACGCAAAAATTCTGTAAAGAAATTGTTTAAAAAAAAATAACCTACAGCGAAAGGTACAGGAAATTTGCGCAATACAGCTCGTTACATACAGTATAGTAGAAAAGTTCATTGTTTATTAGCAAAAAAGGCATTGATCTTGAGCTGTTTCGGTTTTGACACGGATTTGACACAGCTGTAGAGCTGCTTTTTACACGTAATAATTTTTCACGCGGGGGAAAAAGTTCTTCTTCGTCGTATGATGAGCTGTTCTTCTGGACTATATGTTTGGGCATGATGTCATCAGCCACTCGACAGTCTCGTCATCCAGGGCCTTCAGTCCAAGCGCTCCATGTGGTGGTTGATGGATTGGGCAGTCATGGACGACATGATCTACTGTCTGGTCTGTGGCGCCACACTCGCATCCCGGTGAGGGAGCCAGGCCCCATTTGCACATGTCTGAACGAAAGCGACCGACGCCGGTTCGTAGGCGGTTAAGCCGGACCCACGCAAGTCTTGCGAGGGACATTCCCGGAGGGTGGGGATCGACGTCGGGTAGGAAATCACGGAGTCGGGAGGTGTTGTTTTGCCACTCAATGTTCCATGTGTAGTTCGTCCAGTGTGTCGCACTTATTCCAAGATCTTCAACGTTGTTCAGAAGCTGTCGTGCGGCAGGCACAAAGGGGCGTCTTGATTTCAGTCGCTGCTGTCCTCCAGGTAGGCGCTGGAATGTACTGTGGAGGAGGTGGTCGGGGTCCAGTGCGCGACGAGCAAGGGAAATCATGGCCCCTTTACGGCGAAGCTCAGCAGGTTGGATGCCTGCAAGGATGGGAAGGCAGTCCGTTGGAGTGGGACGCAGGCATCCAGTCACAGTGCGTAGTGCGTCATTGATGGCGGTGTCAATGTGGCGGGTGTGAGAGCTGCGGCACCACACTGGTGCGCAGTACTCAGCGGTAGAATGGACGAGGGCCAAAGTAGCTGTGCGAAGGGTTTTCGCATCAGCTCCCCAGCCGGAACCCGCCAGCCGCCTCAAAAGTGCAACGCGCGCAGATAGTTTTTTGCGCAGTGACTCCAGGTGTCGTCGGTACGTGAGTGACCTGTCCATGTCCAGGGTTACGCCGAGGTAGGTGGGTTCGGCGCAGTAGGGGAGGTGTTCGTCATCGGTGAAAATGTTGATCTCACGTTTTGCTTCCTTGTTGTTTAGGTGGAAGGCCGCCGACACTGTCTTTGCCTTGCTGAGCTGTAGCTTCCATTTCTGGAGATATGTTGATATAATTGACATGTCCTGGCTTAGGTTCCTCTCCATTGACTGCCAATCTCCGGCTGGATGCAGGAGAGCTAGATCGTCTGCGTAAGCATACTTCCTGTAGATGGTGTCAGGCAGGTCATAGATGTAAATGTTAAAGAGGAGGGGAGCCAGGACAGAGCCCTGTGGGACGCCGTTCCTGAGTCGACGTAGTCTACTTCGTCGGCCGCTACCGGTGGAAAGGGTAAAGCTGCGGTTTTGCACAAGTTCCATAATCATATGGACCATGTGCCTGTCAGGAAGGAGACGGAGTAGTTTGCAGGTAAGGCCGCTGTGCCATACAGTGTCGTAGGCAGCCGTGAGATCGACAAACACGGCGCCAGCCTTCTTTTTTGCCGAGAAGCTGTCCTCGATGTCTTGAGTCATCAGAGTGACCTGGTCTACGGTTGATCTTCCGTGGCGAAAGCCGGCTTGTTCCCGAGGGAGCTGAGGGTCTATTATCGGTTCGACACGGGCGTAGATAAGTCTCTCGAGTATCTTGAAGGGGATACAGAGCAGAGAGATGGGGCGGTAGCTCTTTGGATCCCCTGGGGGCTTCTTCGGCTTTGGGACTGCAACCACTAGGGCTCTTCTCCAGACCCTTGGGATGTGCAAGTGACGCAAGCAGCAGGAAAGGAGGTCTTTTAACCAGGACCTCATAGAGGGGGCAGCTTGGAGTATTAGTTCCGGGCATAGGTGGTCAAGGCCCGGGGATTTGCCTGGCTTTAGGTGTTGGAGGGCGAAGGCAAATTTTTCTGGGGTAAACTCACCAGAGATGTTGCCCTCGACAGGTGTTGGGACCTTCCAGAGGTCCGTCATTTCCTTAAGAACGGACTTGTCTGATTCACAGTCTCTCGTTCTGTGCACTCCATTTTTCACAATTTGTGAGGCGATGGCATTTGCTGAAATGGGGCATTGGCGACGAAAGGCACGTGATCTGCCAGTGAGGTTGTTGAGTGTACTCCATGCTGTGCGGCTGGAGTGCGTGAAGTCGATTGAGTCTATGGCTTCTGTCCAGCGCTTCTTCCTCTTTGAATCCAATCTTACCAGCAGGGCTGTTGCTGAGTTGGTGGTGGCGGTGCCCTGGGGGGAACGGAGGAAGTCGCGGTAGAGCCTGTCGCACTCCACATCCCAGCAAGGTATGTAGTTTTTCCGTCGACCTCGCGAGATGAAGTCTTTTGCCGCAGATATGATTGCATCACAGAAGTCCTGGTAGGCTTCATCCACTTTGATGGTGTGTGGGGATGGGAGATACTGCGTAGCTTCGTTTGTGAGGAAGCTGTAGTATTCCCAATCGGCCTTTCTGAAGTTCCATCGCTTGACAGGCTTGCTCGGAATAGGTGTGGCAAGCAAGGGGGCCGTAAAATAATAAATAGAAGAAAAAAGAAGGATAAATAAATAAATAAGAATAAATAAGAATAAATAGAAGGAAAAAAGTTAATTAGTTTATACAGTACTGCACGTACATTGTACAACTGTTGCTTTGAGTTGTTTAAAGGTCAGCTGTAGAGCTGCTTTTTACACGTGATAGTTTTTCACGCGGAAAAAAAGTTAATTCAGTTAAAATCCCTGCTGAGAACGACGTAGCGAAATAAAGGGAAGACATTTTGCAAGCAGCAGCGCTAACTGGATTAAAAGACTGACCGTTCGTGGTGAAGGTGATGGCTTAGTGACGTTATAAACAAACAAAAGACGTCTGGGAACCACTAAACGGTGCTGTTACATGCGAATTGACGTTATAGGCGATGCTGTTGTAGCCGAACTATAATGTATGTAAAAGATAGGAATTCTGCCGGGACCGAGCGAAATGTGACGTAATAGGCGAATTGACGTTATAAACGAAGCCGTTATAGGCGAATTCTACTGTATTACAATAATTAAGTTCAATCGACTTAGTGTCGGAGTAATGTTGTAGTTGTCGAAGTCTGTGCAACATTACAATCAGTAACATTTCTGCACTTATGTTAATAAAAATAGTCGCTGTGCACTTAGCGTAACAATTTTCTAGCAAAATCGAACATATTCGAAATCTTTGCATCAGCTTCGCTGCGGAATCCTTGGTGGTTTTTAGTCAATAAGCAAAGATGGAAAGCATTGTTTACACAAAGAAGGTATGCATAACCAGAACAGAATGCTAACAGCTGCTTTCAAACTTGTTTGCTTTTTCCAACAATATTTGAAAACTCATGTGAAACGATGTGAAGTTTATTAGCCTATACCATGCCTACACAATATATTTTTTTCAAATCAAGAAAGTTTTTTTCTAAGAGCCAAGTCCAATTTTTGCAATGGCATATCAGCATTGGCCGACATCTCACACGATTGTGTGACTAGTGACGTACTCACATCCCGCGCTGCGCCACTCAAGCGCCTGGTAGGCTCTAGCTGGGGAGTGAGGGCTGACACTTTGCGTGTGGCGGCCTTAGCCCTTGTCTGCTCTTCGGCAGAGTGCTGTGCACCTGTTTGGTGCCGCAGTGCTCACTGCCATTACATCGACACTGCCATAAACAGCGCCCTGCGCACAGTGACAGGATGCTTGCGTCTCACACCATTGGACAATCTCCCCATTCTAGCTGGCATCCAACCCGCTGAGCTTCGTCGCCAAGAAGCCACTCTGTCTCTCGGTCGACGGGCACTGGAGCCTGGCCACCTTCTCCACCACAAGATCTCTGCTCTCCCAAACGAGCACCCCCGTCGGCTGAAATCAAGACACCCATTCGTGCCATCCGCTCAACTTCTTATCAACGAAGCTGATGTACAGGACATCTCTGCGGCTACTTGGGCGGACCATAAATGGAGTTCTGAATGGAACTCAACCGCCACCAGACTCCATTCGTTCATCCCCGACATCGACACACGCCCCATCGGTTTAACACTACCGGGACAGGCATGGGTGCGCCTCGGCCGTTTCCGTACGGGCGTCGGGCTTTCCCATTTAACCATGCACCAATGGGGAATGGCCTCTTCCTCTTCCTGGGAATGTGGTGCCGGGAACAGACCGCAGACCACATCATCAATGACTGCTCCATCTTCAAGCCACCTAATGGAATGGAAGGTCTGCGTGTCGTGGATGATGAAACCAAAGACTGGCTGCTCTCTAGTAGCCTTCCAGTGTAGTCCGGGAACATCGTGAATCTGGGGTGGTAAAAGGATAGACTCTCGGCCCCAGACGCTCACACGACGACGTACTTTGACCACTTTTTGGTGTTCACCTTTTTTAAAAAGTTTCAAACGCATGCTTGATTTACAAAGTGACATTTTATATCAGGGTTGTCCAAAGTCCAGCCATTGGGCCAAATCCCGCCAGCGAGACGTTTTGGTATGGCCAGCGTCTGTTGTCGCACAATGTGTTATTTTTAGCCCGCAGACACACTGAGGTCATATAAATTCAACTTGCAATTTTTTAAAACAAACATTAATGAAGACAGTATTTTCCGTTCAATTATGTGGACGGGAAGGCGATGAAGCCAATGCCAATCTTAGTGTCCACCTTCAGGCGTGCCTTCAAGTGTCCTGCCAAAGACACAGCCGCATGCTCATGCGCATATCGAACCGGCGCCCGTTTGATTGCCGTTCCAGGGCACTCACCTCTCGGCTATGCAACCGACTAGTACTGGAAATGGTAACAAGTGATACAGTCGAATATTCATTCATCTTCTTCCTAGCAAATTTAACGATCGCTTTCGAGAATCTGTCGCAAATGTAAATTCACTTCTTTTTGTAAGAACACTGATAGGCTAAGGCTCTAGCTCACCTGCAGCTGATTGTGCTTCTTTGCGAAACCGACAGCAACATCTTTCTCTCGTGTGCTTTTTTACAAGCTGCTGGATAAAAATAATTTTTCAGAAATGCAAAAGTTTGAGAAAAAATTATGGAGCTTGTGCGATTTAACATATTCGTGTGAGAAGACGTTCTAGATTTTGAACTGGAACAAGAATCGCTTGAGATCAAAGCTGAGCGACTAGTCCACTCGTAGCCTACGTGATATTTTGCGTTTGTCTATCCTTAACCTCCAAACAGACTTCACCTGGATACTGAAATCAAGACGTCAGTTTTATCCTTCACAACAACACAGATATGTTTTACAAAGTTTCTGGATGTGTTAATTTCTGATGGAAAAAAAATTATATAGCTTAACTTATCATATCCCGTGATTGTAGGCCATACACAAAAATAGTTATACCTGCATATTGCTTTGTTGAATGAACATAAAATAAAATAATACAATATTGCTACATATGCATCTTTGCTTACGCAAAATAAGCTTGTCAGAGGCTGCTGGCCCACGGGCATGTCAGCATTATCAAATCTGGCCCGCCTAGGAAAAATTTTGGACACCCCTGGTTTATATCATATCACACCAATTTATTTTGATAGCCTACGATATGAACAGCTATTGAGCAAAATGCAAAAATACTGTGTGCTTAAACCCTACTAAAACAAAGTGGTACGACATAGGCTACCAAGCAGTTGTAGAGCACTTGATAGTAAGGCTGTAAAGTCAAAGTCATAGAGTCAGGTCAGGTGCAGAGTCGGGTCAGATGCAGAGTCAGGTCAGACTTTGGCATGTTTGGAGTCGGAGTGGTTAAAAAAGACCTACTACGGCTTGATACAAGTGATACAAGACAATGAAAAAAAATTTTGTTTGCATTGTTTCATGTTCTTCGTATTGCGCTCTGAAACTTGATCAGAAAATGTAAATGTTTGTTCTAGTCAGTTTGTTTTTGTTAAAGTTGCCGCTTCAGTATCGATCAAAACTTCAGTAAAATTAAATAAAAAAAATGAAAAAGGACAAAGATTTAAAAAAAATCTGGCAATCCAAAACACCATGCAACACTAAAGGCGGAGTGGACCGTTAGTCCGTTACCACCGAGGTGATAACGAATGGAGTCGGCCAGTTATAAATCGAGGAAACGAAATCGTATATTAGTCGCCGACTCCACAGTCCTGCTTTATAGAGTACCAGACTACAACTTTTTGTTGTTGTACAATTGGTCTACACTACAGTAATTCAAACTGTATTGAAGGATGTCATACTGCTGTTAATTTAGTTGTTGCTTAGTATCCCTGTGCAGTGCGCATATCTCGGAATCCACCTATAAATTTTATTCGAGGAAAAAATAAATGGTAAATTTTCTCGGTCTTCGTTCATTGAGAAAAGTTTTCACCAAAACCTGTCACCAAGATCACGTTTATGCGTTTATGATCACAAGACAATGCATGACGTAAAGAAAAACAAGAGGCACTGCATAAACGTGTCTGACGCCTATCACCACTTTCAAACTGTATCCTGATATTATTAGTGCCACCTATGAACACGTAAAAAGCAACCTGTACACAGGTTTGGTTCTCTTGGATCTCAAAAAAGCCTTTGACACAGTATACCATCCCATTCTACTATACAAACTCAACCACTATGGAATCCGAGGTACAGCAAACGAATTATTCTCCTCCTACCTAAAAGACAGAATGCAGTATGTCGCGATTAATGAACAGGAATCTGAACAGAGATGCATAACACACGGTGTACCTCAGGGTTCAACGCTGGGCCCATTACTGTTTTTATTGTACGTAAACGACTTACCAAACTGCACGTCTTCTGTTCCAAGACTTTTCGCAGACGATACCTGCCTGGTAATTAACGCTCCTAATCTAACCTACTTAGAAAAGGAAATATCGTCTGAATTACTTAACATCAAGAACTGGATTAATGCCAATAAATTAGTTATCAATCCTTCCAAATCAAATGTCATTGTAATCCCTCCTAAAAAATGCAGCTACCCAGAAGATATCAATGTACTTTATAATTGTGTTCAGATCGAACAAGTTAAGTTTGCCAAATACCTTGGCATTATTTTTGACAATGGTCTAAATTTTGAACCTCATATTAATATGCTCCACAAGAAACTTTCTATATCTGTAGGGATATTGTCGAAACTCAAATACATTCTTCCAAACAAAACATTATTACAATTATACTACGCACTGGTACATTCTCATATCGTATATGGGATAACGATTTGGGGTTCATGCTGCAAGACACAAATGAACAAGCTTAGCACCTTACAAAATAAGGCTGTCAGAATAGTAGCAGGTGGCAGGTGGTCTGATCATGTCACACCTTTCTATAAGAAACTTAACATACTCAAGCTTAAAGATTTGTACGAACATGAAATTGCTAAATTCATGTTTAAATTTGATACGGATGTATTGCCTCTGCCTTTCGCACACTACTTTGAAAAAACCAAACTCATGTATAATGCACGACTTACTAGACACTCTTCCAATGATTGTTATTTTGTCCCACGTTACGCCTCATCCCGACTCCAGCGCAGCATTAAATATGCCGGAGTGAAAGTCTGGAACTCCTTACCAACGAGCTTGCGTAAATTGTCATTTTATTCTTTTAAAAAACAACACAAATACTCACTCATCGCCAAATATTAGCACGATTAATTTTGTATTACCTTTATGCTACCGATAGACTACTAAATATATTTCTCTATGACCATCTTCTAACACCTTGTCTCAATTTTCGTTATTGAATTATTCTTATCGCAATTTTAGAACTTCTATTAGAATCTGGGGTATCTGCTTGACTCGAAGACCCATGGTCTCTTCGCAGATTCCCGTTGCTGGAAATTCCTTTTTTATTGCTGTATTTATTGTATTATATTTACCTACAACGAAATAAAATCAATCAATCAATCAATCAATCCTAATAATACAGGTTCTTTTAATTTGACATACAGGAAACTTGTTCGAAAAACAAGTCATTAAAAATTTTTCATCGTCGTAAAAATAGCGTTAGACGTTTTTATTTTGAACAAGAAGATTTAGCCTAACTCCAATTTCTACAGAAGCCGAGCTTTGATTTGACGACTTTGATCAAGTACAATGTGTGATTCTACAATAAGAATCATTATTGAAAAAACAAGACGCAAAACACGACCAAAATCAAGTCAAATTTGTCAAAAACTGTTGCGTAAGCCTACCGAGACTTCTTGCATTTGGCTTTGCCTCTTCGAACTTTAAATTTTGCGTTGTGCTTTCTCACAACTTTGACCTTGTGGGAAATTTATGGCCGAACACAAAATTTTGATATCAATATCCCTTGTTGTAGACTAGCCATATTTAAAGTTTCAATAATATCTAAACGATGGCATAAAAACTGTTAACTTTCAAAAGAAAAAAACGTTAAGATTGCAACCCAACACGTATTTCTTTACCAAGTGTATATTTGCATGAGTTTCACTTTAGTTTCATTTTTCTGTGTCAACTATTGTTTCCAACCAACAAAGCGAAAAACAATACTTGTCATGATATAGCAGGGAGTTGGAAAAAGGTAGAAACGACAAAAAGGTAGAAGCGACAAAAAGATAGAAGCGACAAAACAATCTTGGACGTTGAAGCGAGCTCAAGACTGAAATGGGATACTGATTACAAGGATGAATTCGTCACGTTGCAATGGTTGCACAATAGAACAAGTTACCACACGTTTAATTTCTTTTACACTTTACTTGGAATATCAATGCCAATTTCTCATAAATTTAAAATTTACCTCTTATTGTGAATTTGTAAATAATGACGTAAACTGTAAAATATAACGCCCTAGGCGGTCAGGACTAACGAAAAGCTCGCTTTCTAAAACACGTCATCAATGAATTAATTATTCTTGCGTTTCAAGGTACAGCTTCCTCCATGGCGTCCCATGATGGTGCGAGAGTACAAGATACGTCACAAACACAAACTTCTCCAAAATTTCTAATATTTTCTGAGATAAAATGAAATTGAAATTAAGTATATTGACAAACTGATACTATCATCTCAGCAGTGACATATTTCCAAGCTAAAACAATAGAAATTACGACCTTTTTCATTGTCAGAATCTTGCTGAGTGTAACACTATATGAGAAGTGATTCACTTTTTATCATTAATTAAGAATTGCCTAAGTGTCAAAACAAACTATAGTTTACAAATGTTCGGAATACTTTTTGTTTGCGTTGTCAGTTTAAAGATGTTCGCAAGAACCAGCGTATACTATGGTGTAGTTATAAAAAATTGGTTTTATGACTGCGTTGAAGCCAGTTGGTTGAAACAGTTCGTAATTATCGCTAAAACTGACACAAATCTGCAATGGATTCCAAAATTCAATGGAAATTGTACAGTCTAAACTGTAGATTTGCAATAACCAATCAGTTACTGATTTACCGGCTGAATTAATTGGCCGATTAAAGAATCATGCAAGCAACATTAATGTAAAAGATAAAAATATCTTTATCGTTCTTGGAAAAAACACTTGAAAATGGTAGAAGCGCATTGTTAGTCACATCGTAAGTTTTTCGAAAAGTGTTACTTCCGCATACTAGAGCAATAGTGTTTCTTAAAACGTGACATGAGTGAAAAAATAAGGATGTAACTGCAAATATGACGGCGTGCTTGAGGAAATACACAAAAACTTTACAAGTGCTTGTGCAACATTTTGCTTGTGATGACACAGATATGAAATTGGGCACATCAAGTGTTTATGTAGCTTTCAATTTCAGAGAAAAAAATGAGGAAAATATATTTTTATACAACTAGGACTTTTATTAAACAGCGACGGCTGTTTCCTATGTAAATGTCAAAAAAACATATTTGGCATTAATATTTTCCGATGTTATGACTCTTTGATTGTAGCACAATTAATTACAAAGCGACGTTTCGCTTAGGCAGTTGATAAATATTAATTTTTGAAGACGTGCAAATCAATTTGAAGTCATTGTTGTTCCTAAAGCACTTTTTACAAATTTAACAAGGATCTTGAATATATGGTAGGCCTACTTTACAACTCTTTAAAAGAGTCGATTTTTGAGAAACGTTGGAATAATTAAAATTAGTTTTATTTTATTTCTTAGTTTTAGCGGAGGATGGACCTATTACTTGTACATAAAATAAACCCTCAAATGGAATGACGACTATTCATTATTTCTGATATTTGATTTCAAACCTAAAAGTTGGTTCATTGGTTTTCAAACTACTTCATTTCGAATAATAATTTCTTGCATCGTTCCACTGTAAGACAGTACTACAGCATGCAATAGTGATACCAGCTACGCAACGTTTTCGTTCTTCAAACGAATTAACTTAGTTTATGGTAGTGTGTTAAATTCAATGCTTTTATGGTAACGGCCATAGTTAAAATTTAAACAACTGTAAATCTGAAATGACAAAATATAATATATTAAGACTTGACTGAAGATAGCCTACTTACATAAATAATTAAGAAAGAAATAGACTTTACGTCATGCCACAAAATTCTTGTCAAAATGAGATGAGCAGATAATACGTTCCAATAATATGAATCAAGACATATTGACGTAAATAAAAAAATATATATATCTCGTTTTAAAATTGCGATTTTATCGTTTTAGATTTATACTAAGAATGTTTTTAAAAGAAAATCACTCCATTTAAAAAATACTTGATATATTTCTTTATTTTTTTCTGTAAATGTATTATATCGATGCTCAATTGAACAAAATATCATCAATACTGAATTTATGGAAATCTATACACAACAAAGATGGATAACTGCAACATAAATTGTTAATTTCAAGAATAGTTTGCTAAAGTTTAAACTAGGAACATAACGTAACCTTCTGTTACAATGCAATAAGCTCATCATGCCAACTTAATCATTCACAAACTTTATTTCTTGTGCACCAATAGAAAGAAAGAAGAATAATTATTGCAATGGTAAAATCGAATAAACGTTAAAACCTGCAAATTTTGTACCGTGATACGTTTTCTAATGTAAACAGAAAAAAAGTTGTGAAGAGTTAAGAATTTATTTTGACATGTCAGTTTCAGTTCAAAGTAAACAAGGTTAGCACGTAGTCCACTCAATCCAACTCTAAACTGATTTCCTTTGACGTTACAAGGCGCAAAGTTTCAAATCCGATAAGAGCTTTTTAATTTCAACATATCACTACTCATAAATAGAACCAATTCTAAGAATAATGAGAGAAAATACAACGGGACTTACTATTTTTATTGAAATTGATTTCCAAGAAAACAAATTTTCGTTTTTTGCAAAGTTTGGTTTAACGACAGTGCCCCTTGGCGGGTGAGCAGGGACGAAGGATTTGACCTAATGGTTAACTCGGATATCGGATATTCACTTTCCACTGCTTTTCTGTTTCAGTTTGTACTCGCTTGTAGATCTTTTATAATATGTTTTACCCTTTACTGAGTGTAAGACTCTTCGTTGCTTAAATTTTACTCCAGTTACTCATAAAAGCATCGGCGTTGCATTTTTTACACATAGTCAGGCTGATATTTTAGTAAATATCATAAGATATCATAAAAATAAAACATAAAAAATCAGTGCTAACTATATTATTTGTTATCAAGTTAAGCAAAAGAAATTAATCGGATATCAAATCACTGAATTTTTTGTTGTTGAAAGGTTTTCCGATATCCGAATACTCAAGCCTGAAAGTTTGGGCGTTTATTATAATTAGTGAACTTTACTGAATTAGATAAAATTCTAATATTTTTATTTGAAAGCGGAAAATACATAAGAATTAAATTCAATTTCAATCAGTAGATGCTTTTCTAATTTCGAAACATTTGATGAAAGTGCGATATACTTAAACTATGCTTGTCGCTAACATGAAAAATAGGTAGGCTACTGTTACAAAACGTAATACGTGAAACATAATGTAATAAGCTTACTGTACCAATATAATAAAGAGTAAAGGATAGATGCACGTCAACATGAATGTTCTATAGGTAAAGAATTTTTACTCTAATTTGTATTGTTAGTTACCCGAAAAATATGTTACCCCTAAAGTTACCCCTAAAGATATCAAGGTGGCCATGGTTGGACTCATATTTTTGGGGTAACTAACAATACAAAAGTAGTGAAAATTTTTTTAAATTTCATTATTTTTTGTTGTTTTGTTTATTTTTGTTTTAAAACAGTTGTTTGCCACTTTAAATTGTCTAGAATTCGAACCAATACTAGTTTTCTCAAATCGATTTCAGCTCCCAAAATAACTGGAACCCATTAAAACTTTAAGTAATCAACAATTGTATTTGACGGCTTTCCAGACTCATTATCTCAGTTAATTAATATTACAAAGTTCATGAAAATTCTATATAAAATTTCTAGCTAATTTTGCACCAAATACTGCAGCTTCCGGAGCAAAATGTCAAGCATCATCGAACTAACAATTTTTTTGAATTATTGGCAATTTTAGGAGATTTTTCAGATGAAATTGTGAAGACAGGTTTTGTTCTAACCAATTGCACTCTAAACTTTTTTTTAAGTGTTAGTTAGAAATGATACAATGATAGTGGTGGTAAGCCGTAGAACATCCAATTTGAAACGAAATAACTATTACAATAGATTTTTTTTTATTAAATTTTAATATCGCATGGTTTTTGAGACAAAAATAATCCTTATTTAAAAGACTTGCAACAATACGAGTTTTCAAGTTTAAGTGTTCACTGAGTTTTAAAAACTTATTTAACCGAAAAGCCTGAATATTATTAATAACTAACAATTAAAGAAGGGACATAAATTTGTTTTATGTCAAGTCGAGACAATTGTTGGCATACGATGAACTTTGTTCTGTTGACAACGTTTTATGTTGAACGTCAGTAAAAATAACGTTTTACGTTTTTGATGGAGAAGTTTGTGTTACAAACATAGTTCAACATTCGTGCAGTGCACAAAACACTCATAATGCGTTAGTTCTGACAGCACATGACGACGGACTCATTCAGCACTCAACGTATTGCAATAATAATTTCCTTCCATTACGCAACATGCGTGATGCGTCACACAAGACAGACGCAAAATGATCGGATATATAAAGCAGAGCAACATGATCTTAATTCATTCTTTGTCGTATTCAGCTTTAAAGCGATACAAATTTGCAGCAAAGTCAAATTGCAGGAGAAAGCAATTTATTGTATATCTGGAAAAGAAAGTAAAGAAATAATGATAACCAGTCCAACAACAACGTTTCTACTTGCTTTTATTTGTCTTACAGGTGAGTTGAAATAATCTAACATAATTAAGCGAACATTATTCTGCACAAAAAGTAAGTTCTCAAATAAAAATTTGTAATTATCCTTTTATTTCAATAAATACAAAGAAAAGAGTGAGGCATATACTTTTTGGTCGGGAGATATCAAATAGTTCAGTGTCATTATCCAAAATTTTCAAAAGTTGGGTGTAGATTGTGACATATAATTAAGTTTCAATGAACACGCACTAAAATTATTTCCATTTTGATGAAACTAAAACTTTTCGTTTAATTAAATTTTAGCAAAAAAAAGTGACTTGTTGCAATGTTGCTTTTCTGGCAACACTAATCTTAGCATAGGTATTTTTAAATACCAAAAATTAAATAAGTTGATTTTCACGTCAGGTTTCATGACCTGTGAAGCCGATTATCCACAACGTGCCAACAACTATGACGTGGGTTGCTTTGCCAGACGGGAACGGATTTTGTCTTACGGACTGTTTGCTTACATCAGCGGACATACCCCTTCTTGTTTAGAGGGGGGTGTTTACAGGGTAAATATTAAATTATAAGTTAACAATAACTGTGTTCAAGCAAAAATTAAGAAATAAAAATAATTCTTTTTAGTCAAGATTTTGGAAATAGAAGATCAATATCGTATTGTCAATCAAATCAATTGTTTTTCAATAAAGCTTCTAGCAGATCGAAATTGTGCCATTTTTTTCACACAGCTGTTTCTAAATAATACAACGAAAAGATATAATTAAGGACTAATCATATTGCATTACGAGCAACGTCAAAGTTCAGAAGTTATGATTTGGCTACATACGAAATATATTCAATACTAATAACAATCAGTTTGAATAGCCTTTGCAAAAAACCCTTAATAATCTTGTTTGGCCAATTTTTCTATTGGTTTCAGCATTATCAATGCAACTACATCGGGTGCTATTGCGTTTATGTTGATACTGGAAATTCATATGGAAATTACATCACACGACGGCCAAGTTCGTACTTGAATGTCGCATGCAATGGAAGTGTGGAAGAACCATCTAATGGATGTCAAAGCCCTCCATTAAGTTATCCATGCACTGTGAACACAGTCAAGTAAGTTCCTTTGACCTATTTAAACTTAGCAAAAATAATTTTAAAAGCTTAATTCCCAGCTATACATTCTATTCCGTTGTTGAGATATTTTGTTCTGACGCAAGCTTGGTCACCGCGATTGACACAATGGAATTTCCGCTTTTTGTTGGAGTGTTGTTGTCTGAATTATTTCATTCATTAAGTGCCCCTGAACAAAACGCAGTTCTCAAGAAGTGTTGCTCAAAGGCGCTCTTGCTGCAGAAATTTTCCGCAGTGCAATTTGTGATTCGTATGATGTTTACAAGATAGAAAAAAAAACAACTGTATTTTGTCTTCGTCAAGTTTCTTTGCGTACGTCTTGATGTGATTTGTTATAGCAAACAAAAAAATAAAATCAAAGCTAGGTAAAGGACTAAATTTATACAATATAACCCCTTATTGTCTAAATTTACATGTAACAATATGTACATTCACATTAATTATTAACATCTTTTTCCAGATATGCATTCAACCCGGATACTCAAACATGTGAATCTGTTGGCTTTGGATGTCGAGGCTTCAATTCTTTAGCTGATTGTGAAAACGTTTGTGGTATGTACGATCAAAAATAAATCAACAACAATACTTTCGTACATACAAACATTTTTACCATTGCTACAGTTAGTCTTAAAATCGTGTTTTCCGGGCAATGATTGCAAAGTGCATGTGCAAGCTTTGCTTGAACTGGGCGTTAACTATCATCTGACTAATTAAAAATACAATAAGCGACATCCGATTTTGTTACAGGAAAAACACAAAACGAGTTATATAGGCTACGGTAAATGATAGTTTTAGAGTTTCTCAACGGCGTATGCATTCGCATAAAATTGTTGAAATTTCAAAAAATGTAGAATCCAGATTTTACTTACTACTTTTTCAACACTTTCAGTTCCAAAAGTGTACGATCAATGCAGCTTTTTCGAAGACGAAGGTGACTATTGCGAAGGTAAAAGTGAGGAAGTACGTTACAGACATGATGAAGAAGGAGAATGTGTTCCTTTCGTATACCTTGGTTGCGGTGGAAATTCAAACAATTATAAAGAAGCTTGGGAATGTGCTAAAACTTGTGGTGGTAGGTCATATTTTTTTTGGATAGAATATATTGCTAGTGACTTAATTTTAAAAAGACACATTATTTCTTGTGACCCCCCTAAAAAAACGGCTAGACACATGATTTCAAAGTATAGTACGGTAGTACTGTTATTTTTCGACGTTGAGTTTTTCAATGGTTGTGCTACCTTTAAACTGCTGTATCCTTTTGTTGCTACACATCTTAGCCACATAAAAGTGGCAAAAGTTTAACAGCCAATGCTTTGAGACCAATAAAAGTCTGCTTCTTATGTAAAGTATTTCAAGTTACAGTTTGTTGGTTGCAAAGATTAACACTGTTATTTACTTATTTTTGCCTGTTGCTGCGTTTAGTTTTACGGCATCATTAGCCTATATTATAATCTTCATCTTTCCGTCCAGTTGCTTCAGGCCAAGAGCTGATACAAGTGGAAATTCGAGTCGATTACAAACAACGTTACAACGTCACGATTCCCCAATGGATGGTAAATAAATACCAGTTTTCTACAACCGAACAAAACGAAGTTGTGGTACCAGTGTTTGAAGATATAGAAGAGTATGCTTCATCCGTTGTTGAAAGACGTAAGTTCTTTGACATTGAAAAGTTCTTGTTTCATAGTTTTTGCTTAAGTGCATTCACTCTTTGATGAAGTAATGAGGCCAAACTAAAATCAAGTTGATATTTTAATTATTTTAAATCCATAACCTTGAGTAACAACTACTGTACTGAATGTGCTAATTATACTTAGCATGCATAGAAATCATTTCAAACTAATTTTTAAATCACATTTTCGTTTCCCGAGAATGGGAATAGGTTGCCAAATAGACAAAATCAAAAAACATATTCAACAAAATCTTTGCTTGCATTTTATAATTCGCAAATCAATGGGTATTTAGTACGGTTTGCTTTATTTTAGGCAGTATAAAATTTTTCCTTTTCAAATTCTTCAGCACTGTATTGATTGACAACTTTTTTGGTTAATAACTTTTGTGCCTATTCTACATTTTTAAAATGTGATTTTCTAGGATGTTTTTAAAAAATAAAACATTATTTTCAATTCATTAACTTTGAAATTGTTGTTACGCGTATGCAGGTGATGGTGATGCTAGACTACTTAAGATCGGGGGGGGAAAGCCAAAGCCCTCTGTGTTACCACCCAGGATTCCCGATGAAGTAAAAGAAAGATTGAACTCCTCTCCTCTTGAAGTCTGTCAACTGCCACCAAAAACCGGATACTGTCGAGCTTATTTTCCCAGATGGTATGTGAATGCATTATATTGCTGGCATTGCCTACGTTTCTTCAAAAAAATCATTTGAGTGCAAGGAAATTGCTTTGAGTAGGTTTATTCTTTTTTATCAATTTGCTTATTCACATTGCCTTTTATGCGAAAGCTAAAACTAAATTTTTATAACCTAAAAAACCTCAAAAAGCATAAGCTAATTGAAGCTTAAAAAATTATGCAAGTAAAATGCACCAAACAATTGTACTGAATAATGTATCTTACCACTCAGAAAGCAAATGAACAAAACCATAAATTAGTTTGAAGATTATAAATGACTTTATGTTTATGTCGCTTTGATTTAACTCATTTCTCTTTTTTGTTGGATAGGTATTACGACGATAAACTGTCTAAATGCGTAAAGTTTGTCTTTGGAGGATGCGATCCCAATGGAAACAACTTTAGAAGATCAAAACAATGTACGGAATACTGTAATGCATTGTTCACACCTTCTCCTCTTGAGGAAGCCTCTCCTCCTAAAGACAGATCTGGAAATCCGATCCTGCCCAGAGGGAAAAACGTTGGGTATGAAATTGAAGATGGAGTAGTTATATATCATCACCGAAAAAAAGGAAAACATACCACTGAGGCATCGACCACTCCCATTACTATTACTTCTCCTACTACCCCCTATGATGGAGATGACTCATTTGATAACACTGAAACTAGCGCTGTAAGCAATGAATCAGCACCCGGCAGTGATTCGTAATGAACAGTTAGTCTTGTGTTGAATCTATTAGCGAAATATCGTGTTCTTAGCAAATCGTATTTATGCATTTTTTTAAAATTGCGTTTGGTTCATTTTCTTTGTCACTCTAAAGTCACGTCATGAATATTTTCGTTGCTAAGTGACCGTTACAGTTTTGCTTTAATAGAAAGACTAATCTAGTGCTTTTTAAAATGTTAAAGCTATTAGGTCGTTGAAAACAATACAAAAAACGGAATAATGGCAATCTCAAAGTTTAGATTTTTTTAAACTACTGACCTCACAACATGCATAGTCTATTGTTCTCTCTCGCGGAAGTCAGAAGAAACGTTAAGGGTGTTATTGTTTTTTCTTAATTATTTTATTTAACTAAAATAGCTCATATTTCCAAATAGTTCACTTGTAACGTTGGCTGTCATAGAGTAGTGCAACGATGGTTGACTTTTGCATTTCTTCAACCTTTCGTTTACTTTATGTGACCAAATAAGAATTAAATATTGGATAACTAATATCAGTCTTGTTTGTATCGTAAATGATGAAAACACGCTATTTAAAATTCTACTCAAAATCGATATTACTAATTGCATTATGTTGATTGTTTGTTTGTTTTATTTGTTTTTTGTTTTTATTGTCTTGGAAAAATAAAGATAAGGCAATCTATTGGCCGTTCTTTTGCATCGTGATTACAGCAAAGAAAACACTGGACATGTTTCTCGGCAGCCGATTGTAGCAAGAATTGATAGCGATAGACACCGTTTTCGTTTATGAGGCTGGGCTCGTCAGTATCGCACCACTAATTCATGCCACAAGGGTATATCCGACCGCTGTGCTGATAACCAGGATGAACGTAAAACTTCTTCACAAAACACTGAACAGTTATTTTAAAGCGGAAACAACAATAGGAGAGTTTCAACCGCCGAAGTAAAATCATTCTAGTTGTGGTTGTAAGAATAATTTGCAATCTAGTGAAACAGTGTTTTTACAAATACATTATACAGTAGGCTACTGTAGTGGAAAATTACAGCTTTGGTAGAGCGAAGAAAAAATATTGTCCTCAATTCAATCTTTATTTCACAGATTTGAAGAAGTCAACTGAGCAAAGCTTATGTCCAGTTTTATACAAAAGAAAGGCTAAGAACGTGTTCCGTGTGTTTACATTCAAGGAAAGTAATCTGCCAAAGACACGGCTGCTTGGTATCGATAAGTGTGGTAGCGACGAACTTGGCGCAGGCACGCTCAACATTTGGCAAAACAAACGCAGGTTGTTTTAACATCAATATTAGTAAAAAAAGCTTTCATATCAATAACAGCTCGTTTTATAGCCTACATTACTTTTGCAATTACCATTCAATCTCGTAGCTGAAGTTTAGTTGGATTTTATTTCATACTATTGCAATAAACACGGAAACACAGTTTGACATCATGGCGAGATTATGTGAAATTAGTTTACATTACCATAGTCGGAGTCGGAGTAACACTTTTAACTTACACCTTAATAGCCTGCCACAATTTACTCCCAGGAAGCATATTTATGCATCATACATATACTTAGGGTGATAATTAAAAAAAAAATTTTTTGTCTGCTATGGGAATCGATGAACTTTTTTATGTGTACCAAGAATGTGAAATTTTTTTTGGAAAATTTTTTAAAAACCTCCCCCACCAATTGATATTTCTGACGTCACTTGGGTACATTTTTCTACTTTTTTACTCCTCATACATTGTTTAAACTTGTTACAGACTCCTTACCATACTAAAAAAGTGGCCCACAGTATGGTGAAACTTTTGAAAAAAAATTGTCGAAAAAAGTCAAGGGGGTTCTGAGATTTTACTCTTTTTGTCATTATTTTTCGCAACAGCGCCTCTAGCGGAAAATTTTTAATTAGTGTAACTTCAAGAATTCTTAAGCGATTTCGGTAAATTTTTTTGTCAATAAGCTCATTTTAAATGCTGAGGAGGTTTATTGTTACTTTATTTTGATACATTTTTGTCACTAGAGGGCACTAGTGCTTTTTATCTGAACTGATAGCCTATAAAGCTAGACCAGACAAGAGTTTTTAATAGCATTGGAAGTTGCTAATAATTTAAAAGAATAATTGAAATCATTTGATCTGTTAATTATTAGCAGCTTGTTGTACTGTACATAAAATCTTGAAAGTGTAACCTAGTCTATTTAATGGGCCTATATCATGCAATTTATCATGCAATTGAATTCAAGTTAGTCTAGTTATCGGGTTAGTTTTTTAGTTACCAGTATTGGGTTTTGGAGTTAGGGGTGCTTAACTGGTTGTTTTGGATTGCATATCATGAGTCCAGCAAAGATGGCGATTCTAAAAGTGACAGGGCCTCCAGTTATTTCGAGAGCACAATATCAGAAGAAGAAGAAGATGGGTTTGAAAAGAAGATGAGATCGTCAACATTGTCAGCAACAAAAATTGTGGTTCGCCATTCTTTGTCCACGCACGAAGCATCGGGTGTGTGCTCCACTCTGAATGAAGAAAGGATTACTCTACCTACTCCATCGCAGTCTGGCGTGTGGCGTAGTGTTATAAGAGCTGGAAAAAACGAAAAGGATAAAATAAAGTTGCTGTTGAAAGAAGGAAAATATTACTGTCTCCATTTTGATGGAAAAAGGTTGTCTGGGAAGGAGTTTCAGGTTGTTTGCCTCCAAAGAGAAACAAATGAGGTCAAACTTGGAATACTAAAGTGCAAAAGTGGATCTTCTCAAGATATTTATAATGAACTGGAACGAATTTTGAATGAATATGAAGCCTGGTCCAGTATCAAAATGATTATTTGTGACACAACCGCTGTGAATACTGGTCGACTAAATGGTATAGTGGTGAAATTACAAACAAAAATTTGTTTGTTTGTTTATCTTTATCCTGCATTGCGGGAAAGCGGACTTGAGCGCTATGCATCGGCGTACGCCTTCCAACATACACCTGACCCACGCTGCAGCCGACGGCAATGTCTGTTTTCCGGTTGTCTACTTTACTTAGGACTTAAATTTGGTACTACCAATTACTCGAAATCGATCACTAGGTAGAGGCAATTATCGTTAAGTTTCTTGCCCAGAGAAACAACAGCAAGTGCGGGTGGCTGGAGTCGAACATGCAGGCTTTCGACTGTGAGCCCAACGCGCTAACCACTCGGCCACGGCTGCCGACTACCGTCTGCCGTCAAAAATGGTAGAGATGGGACTGGATCGACCACAATATATTGGTTGTCAACACCATATACTGAACAGAATTCTGAAGCATGTCTTTGATTTCTTTGTCAGCAAACATTCCACCAAACCAACTCTGAATTACAAGTTTATTGATGATATCTCCTAAAGATATGAAGAACTGCAGAGATATTACAGTGGAGAAGTTTGTGTCAACATCAATGAAAATCCTGGTTGGAGAGATGACTTTAAATTCTTATATGAGCTGCGTCGTTCTTTATAATTGTATAAGGTGAGCTAAAATTTGAACATGCTGTGCTGTAAGATTACTAAAGGTACATCTTCTAATAAATCAATTTAAAATTCATAATTTTACAGTTGCATCATGTTTTTCCTCAAATAAAATGGAGAAAACTACCTTCTTTGTACAATGCTAGATGGAATTCACGAGCAATTTATACTTTAATTGCATACTTCTTGATCCCGCAATGGAGAGGAAAATTAGAAATCCCATGTCACTTTATTGCTAATGGATGGCAAGAGCAATGGTTTTCTAACCAAAGATACTCAGAGGAGGCATACCCAAAATTGTTATTGGCTGTTGAAGGAATCAAAGTAGGTAAAACTAGTGTTTAACCTGATTGAATCGTGACATTTTGAAGTAACTTTATGGTACCGGTACTATTTATATCATAAAAGCATCATCCTCGTCAAATTTGTAGCCTACTCTTGGATAGCCAAAACAATGTTTATGAAATAGTTCAAGGTTATACCGGACTACCAATACCAACAGTAAATTAGGCTTTAACAAATATGTTTTAAGTTAAGTGTAACGGTGCACTGAAATGCTTGAAAACACATTGGAACCAGGATTGCTCTGTTCTCGACATCCTTCGCTCGAATATGATTGCTGAAAGAGCTGTTAAGCTGATAGAAGAACTCCATAAGTGCACCAAAGAAAAATATTTGAGTGTGAAATTTGTTGCATGCAACAAATTGTAAAGCTGTTAAGGACAAAGTATTGTGTGTATTAATACTTTGTGCACCTGTACTGCATCTAAATGATTTTGTCACAATAATACAATTTGCCATTCATATTACTAAGTAACTAATTGTGAGTCATGTGTAGTATATTAGGAAAATAAGTAGAGTAATTTTTACTGATTATATTGAAACATTGCAAAAGAACTTGGAAATATACAATAAATTTGGGTGTCATGCAGTCGATTTGAGGATTTTGCAAGTTTTACACAAAAAAACAAATTACTGCCATCTAGTGGTAAAAATGCAACAACTAACAAACTACCAAGTCACCCAGTATCAAAAATAAACCATCTGACAAAAAAATTGTCGAAATCGCTTAAGAATTCTTGAAGTTACACTAATTAAAAATTTTCCGCTAGAGGCGCTGTTGCGAAAAATAATGACAAAAAGGATAAAATCTCTGGACCCCCTTGACTTTTTTCGACAATTTTTTTTTTTAAATCTGCACCATACTGTGGGCCACCTTTTTAGTATGGTAAGGAGTCTGTAACAAGTTTAAACAATGTATGAGGAGTAAAAAAGTAGAAAAATGGACCCAAGTGACGTCAGAAATATCAATTGGTGGGGGAGGTTTTTGAAAATTTTTCAAAAAAAAATTTCACATTCTTGGTACACATAAAAAATTTTATCGTTTCCCGTTTTCGATTTCCTCAAAAAAAAATTTAGTCATCACCCTAAATACATATATTTATATCCGTTTGAAAATCTCTTATTTCCGTTTCGACAACAACACAATTTGATAACAGCCAGCAGCGTTATATGACTTCCTTACAGCATATTTTACAAAACTACCGGCTACCACTCAGCCAGAAAGTAAGCTTTCATAATGTTGCAGCTGATCGACAATAATATTTAATCACAACCTTCACCGTTGACAAGAGCATTGCCCATCATGTCATCAAAATTAGTTCAGGTCAAATCAGGGGTCACCAAACTTTGATATGAGGATCAAATCTAGAAATCCGGCCAACACGATTCGTGCATTAGGCCTGCCGCACTGTGCGAAAAAATGTAATAGGCTATGTAATATTGCGCTGAACTAAAATCATTTTAACAGTTACCCTAACGCTGTATGAAATGTTTAGATATTTAATTTGGCATTAAAGAATAAGTATATGTGACTTTGGGAGTTAGTGATAAAAGGGTAAGTTTTTCTCCACACCCCATTCGGCTGTAACGAACGAAAGTATCAATTGTTGCACATAGCTGAATAAATCACACCCACTCAGTTGAATCACCACCATAGGTTGCAGACTGTATTGAACAAATGGTCATCCGGTAGCAAGCTCCCCTTTCACAGTCACTTGGCTCTTTCTCATAAATGTTTGGTGACTTCGGAGTTAAAAGATGGTTTTCAGACAGTTGTCGTCAGCAAATTATTTGCTGCACTTCCGGCGCTGCTTGTAATCGGACGAACTGTCAAATTCGGACTTTCTTGACTTGATTTTCTAATGGTCTTCTTTTTCTTCGAGGAGCAGAAGTTTCGAATTCCGTTGAGAAACGACCCATTGTGATGAGTTTGATGCAAGACTACTTTCAGCTTTCGAGGGCTACTTTCAGAGTGGCTTGTTCTCACAGAATGCTTTCTGTTCGACACTGCACTACATTGTGCTGTAGTTTCTGTACATTGTTGTGTAGTTTTGTTAGAGGCATTAGGTTGTTTGGTTTTGCGTATGTTTTTTAAAAAGCTCTTGAATAGCTTTGAAATTACGTCTGAATAAATGACGGGATTTACTGCGCTATTTATCGGCAGTAAAATAACAACTGTGAAGGAATAAAGCCAGGGCTGGATGTAGACACCAGACATCCCACAAAATGAGATCACACTGATGGGCAACCAGCAAATCAAGTCAGTTAATACCAATCGTCCTATCCGTTTGTGCATCTCACCAACTCTTTTCTGTGAAGATGAGCTGTGGCAACTGCCTTTAGGCTTGCCAGTCTTCTGGAAAGATTGCACTGAACGGTAGCAGACCATCAAGTAAGCAAGTGCAACAAACGTAAAAGCAACAAAAATAAAAATCATAAGAAAGGCAGTAAGCACTGTGTTTTGTGACAAATCATCATCGTTTATTGTCTCATTGTGGTACAATCGATAAATGGAAGGAAGACAAACTCCGTGATCGCTATAGTAACCGAAATAACCAGATATGTCTATTTCTTCGAACATTGTCTTTAAACCCTCAGTCACGTGAGTCCACGATACGTATTCGGAATAAACGTCAACACAGACCTGAGAATATAAAAAAGTAAAACTTTCACAATTAGTCATTTTATCATGGAAAAAAATAACTTTTAACTTACCCGTGACGCGTTATTGGCTTTGTTGGTGATAAGTACGCACGACTTTCTCAGAAATGTTGTCAAAGCACGTTTTGATACGACTTTAGAGGAAAAGTACAAAGACCGCTTGGTTCCGCTATCTGCTGTGACCAGCACTGACGTCACGAAAGCGTCACGGAAGACGACCATAGTTGGCAACACTCCGATCAACACTGCTGCGAGCCATATAACAAGAGCGATTGCAACCGACGTTGGAATTTTCAAATTTTGAACTTTCCAGGGCCTGTTGACCGCAAACAAACGGTAACTCGACAAAGCCACCATAATCCCAACCTAAAGAAAACAATTATTAGTTGGCTAATTGCCAACAATTACATTGTGCAGTCTTATTTTTAAATGGGCAGTACTGAACAATATGTTTTTAAAACATATATCACACACAATATGCTACGAATAAACTAAAAACTAACCTCGTTTTTTTTTTTGTCAAAGATAGTTGTAAATGTACAATGTACTGTATAATGCCAATGTAAAAGTTTTGCTTTATTCATACCACCTTGTCTGTACAGCGCAAACTAAAAAACTGTCTCGGCAAAATATTCCAAGTTATTGTTTTTACTTTTTTATTCACTTTTACGAAAATAGATTGTTTGTTACTTCGAAACTCAGTAAAGTGAAAACGTAATAAGTTTCGTTTTTACATAGTAAAGAATTTCTCTTTTATTCAACAGTGCTCACATCTATTTAATATCGAAATCTAATATTTCAATCGTTTTATTAGCTTTTCGTTTTGCTTCAAGTAAGATATGTAATAATTACGGTACCGATCGAGCGAAAATGGAAGACGCCATACTCAGGTTTCACGCTTGTATAGAATCATCAGTGGTGCACATCCATGTGCAGCATATCCGCCTTCCATTTTTGTTCAATCTGGGCCTCAATGTCTTTACAAATCCCCACTTCTCTTATGCAATAATACAGCAAATCAAACGTTTTCTTCGTTCTGTGTGCCAAACTATGATAGATTTCCGGTCATGTAAGTTATGACGAGTTTTCCATTCAAGTCAAGTGACTGATTATTTTTAACCGAACATTTTCACTAATACTTATACATTTTTTTTCAAACGTTTGAATTTTATTTAAATGTTTATATTCTATTTGAATAAGGACCTTTTGATGAGCTCCCTTTTAGGGAGAAACAGGCTGGAAAGGTTTTAGAAAGTAATAATTATATTTGATGCAATTTGCAATGCTTGGCTTTTTTGCTTGGCATTGAGTACTTTTTGTAATATTAATACGATTTATTGTTTATACTGTATATTTTTTTTAAATTCTTCTGTCTTTCGAAATAGATTTACTGCTGGTTACCAAGAAAAACACTCATAACAGTAAAGCAAAGGGCTTTCGTCGCTACGCAAAGTCGGAGAAAAAAATCTGATACCCAATCTGAAACTTTTTTCGGGTATTTTGGATTTCGTTTCGGATGTGGTTTTGCTGACATTTAAAACAAATTGGAGCCGAACTTAAGCCTCAATCAACAATTTATTTCAGCGACATTTGCATCGCAGTTTCAAAGGCTATACGAGAATATAGAGTGGCATCAAACAAAGCACTAAAATATCCCGCAAAAATAGAAACTCTGCTTAAAACATAATGCAACAACAAAAATTTGCTATAATGTGACTCTTAGTTTTTTCACCTCGATTAAAAAAAATTGGCATATTTCGGCTATCACATAACTTCTCAAACTTGCATCTAAAACATAGGACCAACCAAAATAAATTCTGTCAGAAACAATTTTGCATAAGCGAATCATATTGGTTATTATTGTAATGATTCAAAATATTGAAATAGCATTGTTTATATTTCAACTTACTGAAGCTAGAATTGACGTCATCACCATAATGCCCAAACTTTCGCATTGGCTGCTGCTCCGCCACTCCATCTCGTGGAGACAATATAATCCAGAGAATGAGACAGATTTAATCGCAATATTGAGCTGGAAATCATTAATTCATCATGCAGACGTTTTATTATTCAAAGACTAGATTAAAACAAGAAAAACATAAAAATGTTCACACTTTCTTTTCTCTTTCATTTGATACTCAATACAAATGAAAGTATTAGAATTAAAACTCATATTTATTATCTTTATATGCCTAAACAATAAATACTATTCTTCCTTTTAGGGTTTAGCCTTAGAGACTAATATCTTTATATGCGTCTGTGCCTACTTGTATCCAACGTACCAAATAAACTCCAGTCAAAAAATCCGCGATGGCAAGATTAACAACCAGAACGTCATTACATTTTGATAACTGACTGGCGTGCTGCTTTAGAGAGAATCCTGCAGAAAAAACAAGCAACATGCAAAATGTAATAACGACTGCACCTTGTGAAGAAAGGAGCGTTCTTCTTGCAGCACAAGGCTGAGCACTCACTAGTAGGCTACTAGGCTACATCAGGCAGTTGTGATTTGCTAACCATAACGGTGTAGCCTTTCATGCTAGCCATTTAGACAGTCCAATTAACTATATGTTTCTCGGCAGCCGATTGCAGGGCCTATGAGAGGGGGGTACGGAGGGTACGGCGTACCCTTGAGGGCCCAGGCCTGTGTTTGTTGGGGGGCCCAAAATTGTGGTTTTATAGTTTACGCGCAAAAATGTTTGGTTAAACCCATCCTAAATGACTGATTTCAAACATAAAAGTTGTTGTTATTTAGTTTTGGGGGGCCCGCAATCTAGCAAAAGGGCCCAGAAAGGTAATCGAGTGCTTTGTGAGCAAATGAGGCGCTCAAAGTGGTAATTTAATGCTTTACGTGCAAAAATGTTCTGTAAAAAGCACTCTAAATTAAATCATAAAAGTTAGTTATTCTCCTGTCCTGGGGGGGGGGGGGAGGGGCATAGGGTAGCAAAAGCAGGTTTGAGAAAACCCAGGCAAAAAGCCTGGGTGTTTTTTGTTTTTTAAAAACTATTTGACAAAGATAGTGTCACGCTTATTTCACTTCAAAATGAATTTCGGAGTTAGAGCAGGAGCCGGAGAATACTTTCGGAGCAGGACCTATATGGCGCTGTTGAAACAAAATAAATTGACTTGACTTGACCAGAGCCGGAGTCAAAAAAAGTGACTTTTCTCGTTCACCTCTGCTGTGCTGGGCATGTGGTGAATGCAAAACTTAATGAAGAAAAATTAGGATTGGTCAGATGATTAACTTGATTATGTTTTAACAAGATGTTATGTTTGAGCTTTGGTAGAGAGCTTGGCTTGTACCAGATAGCCTATAACACTCAGTAACGTTAACGGATTTAACATTAAACACACAAAAATAACATGAAAAAACTACTGTACTAAATCCAACGTTTTCGACATCACATAGTGTCCTCTTCAGAATTAATTATAAGCTACATCTAAGAGAAATAAAAAAATGAATTTACAAATTTTACAATAAAGATGTACAATAAGCGACACCTCAACAGCAGTACAGCACCATCAACAACTGACACACGAATTCAATGAAGGATACACATATTGGCGAGGGTCAGATCACATGATTGCACAACACAAAGTAATAGTTTTATTGCAGCCTCATACTATTATTACGCACAGATGTCCACTTCTGCATTAAAATGTTGTGTGGTGTGCAATACACCTAAGCAAGCATCCCACTTTTTGTCCAAGACAAAGGGGGCCCATAGTGAGAGGGAGGCCCGGAATGACTCTTCGTACCCCTAGTGAAAATTTCTCTCAGAGGCCCTGGCCGATTGTAGCAAGAATTGACAGTGATAGACACCGTGTTTCGCTTATGAGACTGGACTTGTCAGTATCGCACCACTAGCTCATGCCACAAGGGTATTCGACTGCCGCTTTTACCAACCAGTTTAACTTATATTTTTGTGGAAAGAAAAAACCAACAAAACCAGCAAGTGCCAGGAGAAGACATTGTGAAGAAGGGAGTTTTTTCCTTGCTATCAGCACAAGGCTGAGCACTCACTACTGTAGTACACCCAGGGCCGGATTTAGCTGATGGGGGGCTCGGGGCACTTTTAGATCGGGGGGCCCCCGTGCAAAAAAATTTTTTGCGCTTACGGCGCGAAAAACCACCTTTACGTCTACAGTAGCATTAATCCACCACTGCACAGCATTTTGTAGCACTTCGATGGCTGAAAGAAAAAAAAATAGCACAAAATCACATTTTTTCCACGTAGGGGGGCCCTTCAAAAGTCGAGGGGCCAGGGCACCTGCAACCTCTGCCTCCCCCTAAATCCGGGCCTGAGTACAGCAAGCAGTTGCGATTCGCTAACCATAACGGTGTAGCTTCCACGTAAACACGGTGTCTATAGCTATCAATTCTTGCTAGAATCGGCTACAGAGAAACAACTGCAGCTGCTATATTGCATAAATAAGACTAGGCCTATTTAGTCTACTAGATGAGCAGTGCAACACACAGATTGTTGTTTTAGTCAATAGTCCATAAATAGACTATCACAAGATATTACTAGTCTATAAAATAGGCTAGCCTATAGTATAATATAGCCTATAATATAACGTTATATAGAGTATACAATGTAGGCTACTTTGATTTAAGCAGTATTTATTTAGATGTTTTTAATAGGTAGGCTACTGTGTCTTAAATCACACTATATTTTGTCTGGTTACAGGCTGAGATGAATGGTTTTCAGAAGACAATAATCGTTCTTACCATTTCCATAAATCGACTTCAAGAAGCGTTGACATGAGAACATGTCCTGCCAAGCCAAGATTCTAAATATTGTTGTTGCTATAACGACCAAATTCCCGCATACGGCCACAATTGAAATGATCCAAACCCACACACGAAAGAAGAGGTATTGCATCATTTCATCGCGAGACGACAATGGATCTGCTTCATTGGCTTCTGACGTTGGACACTCGTCGCTTCCGTCGGTACAGTCGCTTTTTCCGTCTAACACTTTGTTTCTGTCAACAAGCAAGTTGAAATTAAACACATATGGGTAAGCTACACAAACATGGAGATATGATATTGCATCATTAAAATGCTTAAACTGAATACTGACACTGAAAACTATTGCTAGAAACAAAAATGCTTAAATTTATGAAAACTTAAAGAAAATGTGTGATAAGAAAATTTTATATCTACTGTAAAGCTCGATAACTCGAAGCTATGTAACTCGAAACTCTCCCCATCTCGAAGGAGGTTGACTGGTCCCTGCAAAACGCCTATCAAATACATATAAAAATGATTCCTACCTCGAAATTCTATAGCTTCAAACTTTGGTTAACTCGAAGAGTTTATGTACCCCCAGAGCATATGCAGCGCTTTCTATCTCAAAATTACTGCAAAAGTCAATGTTTTAGAAGCGTTGCACATGCTTGATGAAGCTTGGATATCAGTTGAGGCAAAAACTATAAGCAAATGCTTTAGACATGCCGATTTCATTGCTATGACTCCGGGCATTGAAGACACAGCGGATACATCTGATGAAGATGACATCCCCATTGCTGAGCTTAGGCTACTAAATGTGCTACATAGGGCGGTGTGAATTTTTGACTTAACATACTCAGACTAAACAACAGCTGATGATATTCTTGAGGCAGTAACAGAAGAACACAAGATACTGCTGCTGACACTGCTGCAAGTGATGACGATGATGACAACAAGCCGGGAACTAAACCTATACCTACAGCAACAATAACGCTGGATCAGCGCGTGTGATACGAGACTTTTTACAAATGCAAGATAATTCTGCTGAGACTTTTGTCTTTCTAAAGAAACTTGAACAATAGCCTTGCATTGCTTTGAAAAAGATAAAGTGACTGAGATAAACTTCTATGACTATTTGCATGTATTTATTGTACTGTATAGTTGATACGTGTGTACCATTAATACTGCACAGCCTAGTACTTGTTGTTGGGTCATTCGCATCAATGTATTTTTGCAAACTACAAATAACTCGAACTATCAATAACTCGAAGGAATATGGTCGGTCCTCTCAGCTTCGAGTTAACAAACTTTGACTATAAACGACTTTGAAAAATCAACTAGAAACTCTTCTCATTTATAACATTAATAAGAGTCAGGGCCTATGAGAGGGGGGTACGGAGGGTACGGCGTACCCTTGAGAGCCCAGACCTGTGATTGTTGGGGGGGCCGGAATTATGATTTTATAGTTGTTTACGCGCAAAAATGTTTGGTTAAAACCATCCTAAACGACTAAATTCAAGCATAAAAGTTGTTATTATTTAGTTCTGGGGGGGGGGGGCCGTAATGTAGCAAGAGAGCCCAGAAAGGTAACTGAGTGCATTGTGCGCAAATTAGGGGCCCAAAGTGGTGATTTAATGCTTTACGTTAAAAATGTTCTGTTAAAAGAAACCCTAAATTAAATCATAAAAGTTAGTTATTCTCCTGTCCGGGGGGAGGGGAGGGCATAGCGTAGCAAAAGCAAGGTTGAGATTGCCTAACCCGCCAGATTTTTTTTTAAAGCCCGGGTGTTTTTGGGTTTTTTAAAAACTATTTGAAAAAGGAAGTTTCACGCTTATTTTACTTTAAAATGAATGAGTTGTAGCAGGAGCCAGAGTCAATACTTTCGGAGCTGGAGCGAAGCCAAAGTAAAAAAAGTCGCTTCATTCACCTCTGCTAAGCATGTGGTGAATGCAAAAGTAAATGAAGAAAGGTTATTGCTCAGATGATTAATTTGATTATGTTTTGACCTGATGTTGTGTTTGAGCATTGGTAGAGAGCTTGACTTGTTGTACGAGATACATATGACACTCAGTAACGTTAACGGATTTAACATTATTTATTAAACACAAAAAAAAACAATAAAAAACTTCTAAATCCAACGTTTTTGACACCACATAGTGTCCTCATTTGGAATAATTATAGGCTACATCTAAGATTAATAACTAAGTTTGAAAATTTTACATTTAAGCTGTAGGCTACAAGCGACACCTTTCAACAGCACCATCAACAACTGGCAAACACAAATTGTGTGTGACAATTCACATGATATGCACAACACAAAACACTAATTAAAAACGCAAAGCAAGATGGTAAGTTTGTGTAAACTAAAGCTGATCAAAAATTATTTAAGATCAACAACAGGTGAAGAGCGTTTAGTCAATCTGGCAAGGCTCAGCATAGAATCAAAGTTAGCCAGACAAGTTAACTTTGATAAAGTTATTAAAGTTTTTGCAGAAAAAAAGGCAAAAAAAATCTGTTTTGCTGAATAAATGAACTCAGCGATGTACAAAATACTGCTTTTGGTATATTATATAGTTGACAAGCAAGCATTGGCTAAGAGTTAAAGAAGACCCTAACAAAGTTTATTTTGGCCAAAGTATAAAAGTTTTTGAAAGAAAAGTCCAGACAAGCTGTTATGCTAACTAGTAACTAAATACCGATCATGAAGTTTTTGTAGTAGGCCTACAAGTATTACACTATATTTAGTCTTGATTGCGGGCTAACTTGCAATCATACCATACTACAGCTACTAATTTGATGCTCTTGAGCCTGTTGAAGCGTGAACTTTTGAAAGTACTTGAGCTTTTTTGCTTTTGGACGGTCATTGTCATTCTCAATCTCAGCAAAATTTTGTGCATGTTCAAGTTAAATGACGGACTGATTGTTTAATAACTATATATAAATAGTGAATTCTTTATGTTCAGCAGAATTTGGATATAATGGACTATTCATGGGCAGCATTTTTTGTCCTTTCTTGTATCAGAAATCTGACATCTGTTACATCCAATCCAAATGCCTTAGAGAAAAAAAAACTGATCAGAGTGTTGGTCCATTACATCAGAGTTCTACAGTAATAGCACATTATACTGTTATGTAGTTGTTAAACTGTACAAATTATCCTCTTTGTACAATAGTAGCCTACTGGCTGTATGTGGTCCACGTCTTTTAGGTGCAGACAATTAGGCGCCAGTCAAATAGGCGTGCACACTGTGGCGTCAGGTTATTTAGGTGCAGAGCATTGTGGCGCCCGGTCATTTATGTTCTGCAACGTCAAACTTTGGTAAGAAGATGCTATTTTTTAATGGAGTGAAACTATGGAATCAAATACCAAAAGAAATACAGGAAAAGTGTTATAATTCTTTTAAATTTAAATATAAATGTTTATTAAAGAGTTTGTACAATGATCACTCCTGAAACATATCATCTGCTTATTTCTCTGCACAGTTTTTTTTTTTTTTTTTTTTTTTTATGTTGCCCTGTGTTACTCTACTGTTAATGTATTATGTAAAGTGCTGGTATTGTGCTATATGTGTTAATATTCTTAATTTTGGGTCTTTTGTTTAAATGTTTGCGTGGCAGCTGACTTTGGTGACCTTTTGGTCTTTCGCTGCCATCCTCGTTGTGCGAATTATTTGTGTTTATTGTGTTTTTGTATATTTTTGTTCTTTTCTTTTTCGCCAACAAAACAAAAATAAACTGAACTGTCATTATTTAGATGCATAGGAATAGAATTTAATTTAGAATAGGCCAATCCCATTCTCTGTTCCTATAAACTTGTATTTTATGATGCTCAGTCTTATCTTATCTGGCAGCAGGGCAGGGTAGGCCTATATCATATGAGGTAAGTGACATATTTATCTTTCATATTCAAAACAATGAAAACTATTAATACTACAAAAAGTGCTCAATGCCAAGCAAAAAGGCAGAGCAGAGCGAATTACATCAAATATAGTTATTACTATCTGAAGCCTTTACAAATTATTTCACCTAACGGATCATCAGAAGGTCTTATTCAAAGATTCAATATTATTGTGCATAGCCTATTAAAATTAAGTAATAGTTTTATTGCAGCCTGATACTATTATATCGCACAGATGTCTAATTCTGCAGTAAAATGTTGTATGGTGTGCGGTACGCCTAAGCAAACATCACGCGCTTTGCCCAAGACGAAGGGGGCCCGGAGTGAGAGGGGGGCCCGGAATAACTCTTCGCACCCTTGATGAAAACTTCTCTCAGAGGCCCTGATAAGAGTCCTACTACTTTCCTACAAAAAGCTAAACAATTTACAGGATGACTCCAAATAAAGACTTGAGATTAAAGTTTAAGTGCAGCTACCAAGCTACGATTGCGATACAAACATAAAACATGTATAAAAGTATTATTCATGAAATGTACGGTGTATCTAATACAGCTGTTCGGCAAACCCTAAAAAAGGTATTATTTTCCTGATTCACCTGTTTACAAAGCTGGGGTTGCTGGAATTCAGGCAATAAAAGTAATCCGGACAGTTGGACTCATCTAATTCGTCTTCACAGTCAATGTGACCGTCACAAACGCGCTTTCGCTCAATGTTGACAAGTTTCTGAGTTTGAAATTAGATTGGTTTTGCGATCATAGAAGTTATTTGTAAATAAACAAAAAATATAAAGATTGTCTACAAACCGTATCATGTATTGCGTGCTTTGCATACAGCGTTATGCAATTGTAGAGCTCTATGATTTATGATTTTCAAGCTAAACCAAATGTAATGTAGACTACCCAGTTTCGCCACAACTAATAAAAGCCCCAATCTAAAGCAATACTACTGCAAAATGCAAATACTTGATTGTTGATCAAAACAGAAATAAAGTATGCAGTCAATAAGATTTTTTATTGTGGCCGACAAGGTATCGAAAACACACTTACTGATTAAAAGGCAATTATTCGATTTACTGGGCCGAAAAAGCGAGTAATAAAGAGTTCTCAATACTTATTCTCTTTCTCTTGGAGTAATTCAGCGTTTAATACTGATGTAGTGAATTTGGCTTATAATATTGAAAAACTGACTAGGCTATGCTTTGACTTAACCTTGTCTTCATGGCGTGACAATAGTGTGCAATTGAATCTTGTATTGCTGCAATACATTTCATCCTCGCCGCCTTCCAAATCCACTACACCATCACACACGGATGAGGGGATCAATGGCTTAGTGACAGTAGAAAATTTTTTCCTAAAAGAAAAATAAACTGGGAATTATTCAAAACAGTAAATTTAAAGAAAAATTGTGACACCCGATAGAGTAGCAAAGTCAAAACAGAAAAAGCACAGGCTAACATTCCGAGTTTTAAAAAACGTAGTTACTCATTTAAAGTCATGTTAACTGGGAGATAGTTTTCTTTCAGCTGCTTTAATGGCTGAAGATTTCAAATTTAAACAAACAATAAATGGATGGATAATGAAAACTAATGTTTAATGTACTCTAACTTTCAAAACAATACAATGCTTCATGACTATTATCCAAAATAACAAAGTTTTGAAAAGTGCAATGTGTGGTTCGTACCAATTGTTTCCAGCAAATAAATGACAGTATTGTGGTTGTGACTTCACATGTCTGCATACGGAAAATTTGTCTTCCTCAGTGATGTCATCACACTCATCAGCCATACCAAAGCATTCCGGAACTCCATCGCAACGATGGGCTTGTTGAAGAACAATATCTGGATAAGTTTGTCTGAAGAATCGAAGGTTCTCATCCAAAGGGCAAATGAAAGTGTTGTTAATCCCCATTTTTGCTACGGAGGTTGACTCAGACGTTTCTGCAGAGCCACAAAAGGCTTCGTCCATTTGATCTTTACAATTTAGAACCCCGTCGCATACATTGGCCAATGTGATGCATTTTGAGGAATACAAAGAACTTCCGGCGTCACACAAAACTTCATGGTGTTTACAGATTCTACATGAATCAAAAAGCAGACTTCCATGTGTTTTTGTGGTATTTGTATTCATTTCCAAGTCATAGCACACGCTATTGCAAACCGCATCAATATCGCGTCGAGCTACTTCAAATTCTGTACCGCAGAGGCATTCATCAGATAAGTTTAGACAATCAAATATCCCATCGCATACTTGGGAATGCTTGATCATGTTTTCTCCTGGGTATTGGTAAAATGAAGGACAGGGGAAGAGCAATTCAGAGCGGTTCTCAGCTACTCGTTCATCTGAAACGTCGTCACAATCGGAGACGCCATCGTTAATCATTCTAGGCGGTAGACGACACGTGCGGGTAACACTTTTCAATCCATCTGCATACAAAAAGCCACACAGGTTAAACTTTTATTTCTCGCCATTAAAACGTTTACAGGATTCAGAAAAAAGATTTTTTTTGTAGTGATAGATTGCAATTTTGCTTCTTTAGGTGTATGAATGTTCAAAGAAGTGTACGAGAATCGGAGAAACCATAAAGTGCCTTGAAGATCAAAGGACGTGGTCTTGCGTTAAATGTTTCAAACTTTTATTGATTATTGCTATTAGAGTTTACATATGGAAGGGAGGTTGTCCCATACTTAGTTAGGCTACTGAACTTCGGGGCATGAGAATATAAGATTCTCATCTCACTAGGCTTTCGGCACTAATGAGAGTAATGGTGGCTGGTTCCATTTTCTTGGCCCTCTTTCCTTTAGCAATTACATTCACCCCATTTAAGCCCCCTAAAACTGGAAAAAACATTTTGTATTTCTTGGAATTTCGTTTTGATGCACTACGTTTGTATCCATCAGCCAGCCTTTTCACAGAAACAACTTTTTTTGTGAATATCTACCTTTTTTTCTAAATGAACGAATCAATAATTCTTCTTTTTATTGAAGTAATACCTTGTTTTTTTTTCACGTCCAGGCCTCTCATTGGAATCGGGCTCAACTTATTTTCTCAATTTTGATGCGAATTTATGTGCCTTACGTCCAAACATAGCCTACTGTCGCGGCAAAAGAGATTACGATAAAAGAAACTCATGTATATAGAATTTTCCATGTTGAATGTTTAGGTTAGCCTACCTTGCAATAGATTGGTTACGCGGCATTTGAACCCAGACCCTATATTTGTGTCATCACTTCCATCTTTGCAGTCAATAATTCCATCACAAAAGTAACTTCTTATCACGCAGTGCGAATGCAATACATTTTGACTCCTGAAAAGTATAAGCTTTAGTTAATGAAGAGGATAGTTTTTAGGTAAGATGGTAAGAGAAATTTAACAATAGACAACTTCTTGCATTTCTTCAATGCCCTTCCTCTTTTATAAGCTTCAGCTCTGATCCAAAAAATCACTCAATAAATGCAATTAACCATACGACATTCAGCTGAGGTCATAGCACATTATTTGAACCAAATAAGCTACCACTTGATATTACCAACTTTCATCGGCAGTAGCCTACTTATTTGATTCGGTGTACGATAATCTGTTTGAAAGAATTGGTCAAATTGTTAATTTATATTTGCAAAACAAACATTTCTTAAGCTCTTGTATTGTTCTGTAATATTCAATTTTCGCAGCGTTGGCCAAAAATTCACTACAACGCAGTTAATAAAACTTTCTGCGAAGTTTGTAAAAAAGTGAAAACTCCATTTTTCATCCGTTAGAACTCTTAAATAAGTGTTATAGCGTACTAGCATCCTTTTGTTCCACGCCTTATGTTTATCCGCCATGTTGCCAGGAAGTTCAAAAGTTGTTTTGCCTGTTTTCACAAAAACAATCGTATATAGTATATACAGTAAACAAAATAGCATCGAAAAATCGTGAAAAAAATAGAAAAAATATCATCTGAGATTTCACAAGCTGTTAGCCAAGAAGCGTGTGTTTAAAAAGTTGCTTGATTGGAACCAGGAGGTGGTGCACTACGCAGCATGTCATGCATCCAATGTAGCTGTGTTTTTTTGTTCATAAAATTTCAAACACTGCAATCTGATGACAAAGCGAACACGAACTTGGGAGAACGTACATGTAAAATAGAAGTGGCTACATATTCTGTAGGCCATCCAAAAGTAATAAAAAAGCACATTGATAAGTTTACCATATACTGTATCATGGCCACCTAAAGATACGTCCTGATTTGTCACATTTTGCAGAAATTTCCAGGTTTTTCTAACTTTGGGCAAACGTTTAAATAAATTTTTCTAAAAATTAGATTTTTACGCTTTCTCTATTCTTTTCTCCAGATGATACGATAGGTTTAAACATCTTCACATGTTGAAAAACAAAGAAAATTTGATTTCGAAGATTTTAGTCAGACTGTTAATTTTCAATAACAGTCTGATTTTGCGTTTTTAACTTAGTTTTCTCATTTGCTACTGCTTCCCCAAGGCAACAAAAAAGTTTTATGTCATTAGGAAACCGCAAAAAGTAAAAACATCTCAAAAAATGTCAGTCAAGCACTAGCAGTAGCTGTAATCAAAATCTGCAAAATGTGACAAATCAGGCCGCATCTCCAGGTAGCCATGACTGTATCTACAGTATATACGTGAACAACTCTAAAGTTACCTCAAATCTTCCCCCAAACCGATAGGATTTGCGCAGATGAAGAATCTAGAAGCTTCTTTGTTTGAGCAAATCGTCAAGTCCGTCTCATCACTACAGTCCATGCAGTCTGGTATACCATCGCACAACTATTCAACAAAAATGTCATCATAGTTTTAAGTCGAGAACTCAGAGTAAAATTTTAATATGGCAGAACCAATAGGTGAGTAATATTTTGTGAGCTGTAGGTTGCGCATTTATTTAAAGATGTGTTTTCCAACATTAGCCTACGCTTTGGGTTCAGTGGAAAGTTGGAAATACCAATATGTGAGTAATATTCTGTGAGCTGCAGGCTGTGCATTCATTTAAAGACGTGTTTTCCAACATTACGCTTTAGGATTCAGTGAAAAGTTAGCTATACCAATAGGTGAGTAATATTCTGTAAGCTGCAGGCTATGCATTGATTTAAAGACGTGTTTTCCAACATTACGATTTGGGATTCAGTGGAAAGTTGAGAATACGAATAGGTGAGTAATATTCTGTGAGTTGCAGGCTGTGCATTCATTTAAAGATGTGTTTTCCAACATTACGATTTGGGATTCAGTGGAAAGTTGGGAATACCAATAGGTGAGTAATATTCTGTAAGCTGCAGGCTGTGCATTCATTTACAGACGTGTTTTCCAACATTACGCTTTAGGACTCAGTGAAAAGTTTTAAGGGCTTCTGTCAAAGCTTTGATTTAAGTAAAAAATAGTAGAATTAAATAACGAAAAAATATGTATCTGAGCATAGTTTGTTAAATTTTTATTTGAAGTATTTCTTAAAAAAGTTTGCAAGCTTTCATGCTTAATGATTCTTTGAAAGGGATCCGTGACCAATAAGTGGGGAACCACTGTCTTACGATATTGGTTTAAAGTTATCTGTAGGCTAACGTTTAAGTTCAATTTTAAAACAAAACTTTAATAAATCAATGAGGACTTCGAGAAAAAGTGCAGGAATCCCTAAATCGATTAAATGAGTATTAGAAGATTCATCATAATCTTAATCTATTTAGCACTCCAAGCTTTTACTGTATTCCAGTGAGATCAATCATTATTTAACAAAATGTTGTGAGCAATTATTTTGCGATGGGTTCTTGCTCTGGTGGTTTTACATCCACGGAAACATCATTGATTTTTGCACTCAATTCAAAAATGTAATATGTTTGGACTCAAGTGAAATGCAGTAAATTTCCTAAACCTTAGGGTAGGCTGTGTTATGCAGTAAATATTATCTCACCCGACTTTTTGACAGACATTTTGTCTCTTCGTCACAACTCCATTCATCTTTGTTACAACTGAACAGAGATACCCTTTCATCATCTCCATTTTGGCAATGGGCAATCCCATCGTTGATCCAATCTCTTGGGATGCAACGGATGATGGTATTACTGTTTGCGTCTTGATGACGACATGTAAACTCTATATCTTCCCTGCATCTTATGAAAGCTCTAAAAAGTAAAGTCAATTGAAATATTGTGAGACAATAATAACCAAAGGACTGGCATAAACAATTTCCGTTTAAAGCTGTTGAGTGGAAATCTTTTTCTTTGACTAAGAACAAGTGAACAACAGCTGCGATAACTATTCCGCTCCTGACTACGTAGGTCTAAGCTACAAATTCACTCACTTTTAAAAGAAAGTTTTGGTTCATAGAAGGACTGTAGGCCTACGTATCGTATATTTGAGCGATCAAAATTTCTACATTAATATCAATGTCCGATTGCTGTCATTTTTTTACTTTGGTCGTACATTAATATTAGGCTATGATCTAAACTTAATTAAACTAATATATCTTGGGAGTAAAAAATTGACGTACTTCACGTTTTCATCAGAGCTGCAATCTGGTACTTCATCATGAACTTGAAAGCGCGAGATACACCGCCCATCGTCGCATTTGTACTCGTCTTCGTAGCATGTAAGAAAAGACGCTTCGTCTTCTCCGTTCTTGCAATTCCGATTACCGTCTTTAACCTAAACATTTTGCTGATTGAAGGTTTTCATCTAATAGTAAGAGCTGTTGAATGGTCAGCTTTTTTCATTGTCCCAGTTTTGCATGAAAATGCACAGGCTATCCTACGTTCTCTAATCAGCAGAGGTAGATAGGGCTGTAGATAGGAGCCTGATAGGACTGTTCAAAATAAACTTTTTTGGTGGAAGCGAAACAAAATTTTCACAATAATGGCATTACTAGATTATTGTAAGTTAATAATTGAATTATCATATTCTGGTAGTAAGAAGGAGCTAAAGTAGGCCTGAAACAAAGCCGTAGGAAATGTGGGGGCAAAAGGGCGGTCGCTTTCCCGCTGAACAAAATATGTCGCAAATTTGGTCAAAAACATTCGGTTATTTAAGCAAGCCAATCCTATTATGATGTTTCGACGTCTCAACAGTCTACAAACTTTACATAATTATTATAATTTATGATGTAGCCTACATCGATATTTTCCAATGAATGAAAAGTGTATCATCATTGATTTTGGAAACTATTGCATGTGGTGTTGCAATCTGGGCAGAATAATCAGTTTCGATTCAACATTTGCAAAAAAATAAGTGTAAAAGGGCACAATTGGAAAGCAGAGATAAGCTTATTCATGTAGGCTATGCATGTAGGCTACATTTATTCACGGGAGGATTCAAAAGCCTGCTGGATAGTATTGGTAACCTTATGAGTTTTTTTTTTCCTTTTTTTTTTATTCTACTAATGCAGTTGTTAATAAAATCATTTGGAGAAAAATGTCTAGTGATTTGGACAAATCAATTTTTACTATGAGTTTTCAACATTTTATCAGTTTAGGAACTTTGTATAATGTTGTATTTTGAAGTAGTCTACGTTAACATTTTTCTTAGAATGTAAAATGTAGCATCATCAATTTTGAAAGCTTTTGTATTCGGTATTCCAATTTACGCTGAATGTTAAGCTTCGTTTCAATATCTGCAGAAATTAAATGTAAAATAATGCAATTGGTAAGCAAATATAAGATTATTTCAGATATACATTTTCGATGCCAGTCTACATTTCTTTATCGCCAAAATCTTGAAAGCCTGCTGGGTATTGGTAACCTCATGAGGTTTCTGTTTTAGCGTCGGAAACCTGTTTAGGTTTTTTGAGTTATTTGTAAAAATACTTGGGAAAAAATGCCCAGATATCAACGTAAAGATGGTACTGAAAGAAAATTGACTATAATTTCATTGTTATAAGTACATTACATACTAAAAGTAGTTTTGTTCAAAAATGCAAGTTTGATGCAAAAAAGATTCAATTTGGTGGTTTATTTACAGTAATTAGAACAGAGAAAAATCTGTTAATGTAGATTAAATTTAAGTCAGCTTTGTTTACTTAAGTTAAACGTTTTGTTGTCTGTGTTTTCGTACATTGCCAAGTTGATAACTGTAAAGTTAACTTATAAGACCAGGGGTCGGCATCCCATGGCTCGCGAGCCATATATGACTCTTCGTGACGGCTTCTGGCTCACAGAAAGTTTCCTCTTAAGTTTTCATTACAATTTTTAAAGCTGAAAATACGCTCAGAATAAATGCAATAAATTAAATGTATTTTTTCAAAAATTCTCGTTTCGAACTTCCCTAACATCTGATAAAAGCTATTCTACTTTTAAAATGTCTTTTTGATGCAAAAGCGGTAAAAAATAGCAACTGTCGTCCAAACCTTGCTGCTGTTTCATTGACCTATTGTCGTAAACATTGCAAAACGTTGAATACTATCATCGAATAAGCCCATATTGCAATTGTGCTGCAATAAAAAGTCGGAATAAAGTTTCGGAAAAAATATTTCAATGCAGCAGCAAGACATCAATTGTCTAGCAGAAAATTAAGCATCTACATTCTACATAATTACTTTATCTCTATCTATGCATCTTCCATCTAAACAAGTATACTGCAACTCTGGCACACATTCCAATAGTTTCTTTTTTCTGCTCTCGTCGCTCCCATAAGGAACGCAAAGATTATTGTGATGCCGGATTTTCATCCGAGATAAACACCAATTTCCATTGCATCTGTGATTAAAAAAAAAAGAACAAGAAAATAAATATAGAGGTTTTATAAAGATAATTGAAACTAAAAAAAGTAAACCGTTAAATAACAGACACGTACATGTGGAATTCATCTCTGCCGTTAGCGATATCACGTGGCTGAAACAGCCTATTAGGTTTTTTAATAGTGAAAGAGTCAACAGAATTATTCTCCTTTTCATGACACAACAAAAGCCATAACGATGTTTTATCTCACTAATCACATAATCATGAGGCTTATTGCAGTTGCTTAAAAAACATTAAGATAATATAATTCCTTAATGATCTATTCAGAAAATAATGTTTTTCGTGTAGTTATGAGAGGTCTGTGTTTATATTACCCGGTGGCAAATTTTTTTAATTGAACATCGAAAGCTATTTCTATAAAAAATCTCATTTCTAAAATTAGATTTTAATGAAATCGATTTATTATTGTTATCTATTGGTCAATTATCATTCTACTACAGGGCGTATTCGTATGATATGGCCAAGCAGGCCGCCATGTTGTGTACTGTAGGTAATCAATGTTGCTTAGAACAGATATCGGTAAACGGTTATACTTCAAGGTGACGTTTGTTATCAGAGTTGGTAAATAAAGTCTTAGCAACGTTACATTTTGCAGTTTTAAATTGTAAACTGATGATGCAAAATTATTTTCCCTTTATGTTTGAATCACAACATAGGTTTTCCTTGCTAAGTTAAACGTAGGCGACGTAAATATCCCTTTCATGATCATTTGGTCACAGCCATTTCTTTTAGTGCAGTGGGCGGGTTGGCGTACGTCGCAATAAATGACCTAGGGATTGTAGATCATAGGGATGCGAAACTACATCCGCTTTTGGCTTATCCGCAACACTAGAAGGGTTACGTTTTTTTTGTAATTTACAAAATAATGTACGTTTTATGGGTTATATAAAAGGAATGAAGTTGGCTCTAAAGTAATTTAAGGTTTTTAGTTGGAAGCAAGCCAGCAGCAAAGCGTAAAAAATGTCAAATTGGCAATTGACTCTTCTAATGTTGGCGTAACAACGGAGTTGCGCGTCCGGTAATGTACTGTCCCTATAAATGACCGACTTTTTGATAATTCTGTCGTTTTACTTACTGCTGTAAAGGCACTACTTCTTCGTTTAGAGCAGTGGTTCCCAACCTTTTTTGGTGTCGGGGCCGAATTTCAAACTTCAGAGTGCGTATGGAGCCGCATGAAAACACTCAAGTAATTATAACGAAAATTTTAAAGCATGAAAGCATGTACCAACGAATAGCGACACTAACAAGAAAAATATCACAAATCAATTTAATGTCCAACTTGGCATTGGCTTTGAGCCAAGTTTGTCAAAGCGAGGCGCAATTGCAGAGGATGCAGTAGCTGCTTGAGGTGCTCATCGGTCAACCGATTGCGATATTTATTTTTGATTCTGATCATTTTGCTGAAAAGTGCTTCATATGCGTAAGTTGATCCAAATACAGAGGCATTTTTCTGGGCATTGGTTTTCCAGTTGGGATACTTTCCCTCTGGAACTCGACTCCAAAATTCAAGTAGCAACTCCAATTGTAAATTATCAGGAGCAGTGGCCACATTAACTGCAATAGGATTTGATTTATAATTTCACATGTCGTATCCCCTGCTTTGGTACTTCGTACCCCCAAACGGTACACGTACCCCTGGTTAAGAACCCCTGGTGTAAGATGTAAAATGAAAAGTTCACTGACAGTCCAACCTCTACGACACAACGACAATGCACAGTTTGTAAACAATTTTGACTTCGTAAACTATTTTGACAAGTCAAAAAATAATCGCCTTAATTATTATAAATAGATTTTTTATATGTTTTGTGGGATTTTCAGGGGTCAATGAGAGCCGCAAGAAGGCTAGCTTGGAGCCGCATGTGGCTCTAAGAGCCGCGGTTGGGAATCACTGGTTTAGAGAGTTAAAATAAATACATGCAGATTGCAGAAGCAACTTTTTTTAAGTATTTTAACCTTGATACGTCCAACCTTTGTCTAGCTGGTTCACCATACGCTACCCGAATACCTGATCTCGTTTCCCACACATATTACCCATGATGAAGAATACACCTTTACCTGTAGGGTCGATCAATCAAAACAATAAATACTTACTTGACTTCTCTATCTCTGCTGCATGGAAAGTCCGGGATTCCACCTTTGTCAGACTTGTCAAAACATGCATAAATCTATAATAAATGATCAACAAAAATTAAGATCGACAAAGTAAGTTAAATCTGTTAATTTAGCATTTCAGTTAGAGACTTATTTTGCAAATCAATAATACTCTGTTTGGTTGGAAAACACTGCTGTTTGTGCAAAAAGATTAAAGTTGAATGGCAGATAAAATTGACTTAATTTTATTATTTATTTTCTTTGAACAAACGATTTTTTTTCATCTAAGCTTAGTGTATGGATTTGCGGTGACTTGGTTTTTATTCGCGTGCAGTGGAGATCAAATTCTTATTTTTTTAGAAAACGAGAATTCAATTTTAATTACTTTGCCACTATTATTCAGTTACTGTACAAGTAGACATGTCAAACAGAATTTTTACGTCTATGTGTTTTTAAGTGATTTTTATCGAAGCCGAACTTAATCATCATCATCACCATATTCAGCCTGTGGTAGTCCACTGCTAAGCGAAGGCTTTCCTCTTTTCTGCCAATCCACTCGATCGTGTGTTCTTATAAACATTAAAAAAAAACAGCAAAAAGAATTTTGTTCTTCTTTGCCACACACTCAAGCAAACAGCAAAAAGATAATGGAAAGAAATTTACGATGCCAAACAAAATGGCTGGTATCATTGCATTTTTAATGAGCTCGTTCGAAATGGCGTTCATAATAATGCTTATGTTTATGAAACGTCATCCAAAGAAATTTAAAATTCAAATTCAATATTTAAATTATTTCAAATATTTGCTTGAATCAAAACATTGCCCAGCCAAGGCTAATGCAACCTCAAAATACGAGCTAAACGAGCAGCTGTAGTCTACTTTACAATAATATGCAATATGAGGTCCCAAAGAGGTTTCTTATTAGTGTAAAAAAACATCTTTAAAGACTATCATAAGAACTAGCCCATAGCACTTGTAAAAGTTTTGTGTTTAAAAAGGTTAACTCTTCTTCCTTTCTTATTGTACATGCTTTTATGGATATAGAAATATAATAGCCTTATTTGGAGCCTGTGTGTGCAAGTTAAACTTTGTAATCTCACCAAAAGTGGGAGTAGCTCTTTTGAAAACAACAATTTTTTTTCAAATGACCGCCAATTCAAATCTTAAATAGGCATGCCAAACAGTAAAATCAAGTGGCAAACGGTTCAGCTTCACGTCTTTACGCACGACAAGTGATGCAAGTTTAGCATTTTTTATGAATATGACTGCGAATAAAAATAGAGAAATGTGCGGAAGTAAACTGCAGAACATATTGATTAAATAAGGAAAACTACAAAAATCCTTATGCATTTAAAACATAATTTTGTCCAACAGATGAGCACAATGCATAATATAATTTTATTCTTACCTTAATTAAGCTTATAGGCTACATGAATATTTTCAACACAGAACACTTGAAGTGAACTCACTTTGCAGTAGATAAAACATATTCACATTTTTCTCACAGCAGCTAGTTATCTTATGCTCACGCCATGTGTATTTCTATAGCCTGCACTTCAACACTGATCAATGCAAAGCATTTTCAATTTTCTTGCTTTGAATAAAACCAAAAAACCAAATGAAAATATCAAATAATATATCATTTACCCCTCGATTGATGAATTCCCTTTCGACACATTGCCCGTTCAAACGACAACGAAATTCAGTTTGAGGATGGCACCACGGGAGTGCTTCGTCCTCATCACTTGTGTCATTTGATCCACAATTCTTGTAATTTCCGTTTCGCACCTGTACAAAGCATATAACTTTGGTGACCAGCAAGAAGTTGTAACATGTTTGAAATAATTTTAATTTGTCAAAACTGTTCGTATATTGTTAAAGATTGTTCTTGAAAACAAAAAAATATTCTTAAAAACGACTGTTGTTAATTAGTTCTTTATTACAAAGATGTGGAAGTAAAATTTTTAGACCTTGCTAATTTTTTGTAAACCTCGGCGCTAAAATAACCATATCATGTCACTAATCATGTTTTTGATTTACTCTAGCCTAAGCGAGTTGTTGATGCGAAGAATGAATAAAAATAGAAAGCTAAATCCCTTAAAATAAATAAATTAGAAACTCAAACAGTAAGGGTTCAATTAATCTATCCAGTTAGTGTTGATGTGAGAATCTTGATTTTACCCTTCCAAAGATATTAAGATACTGTATCAATTCTAATATTTAGCTCGTATGTCGGTTCAGAAACTTAATACCGACAGCGAGTGCGTCTTTTAATAAACAAAAATCATCGCATTTTGAAGGTAAAAAATGAAGGTATTCCTTTAAAGCCTTTCCTTGGAATCGTACAACAAAGTTTATTCTCATAAAATTTGACACTTAGCCTATTTATCTAAAGGAAAATGATGTTGAATAGTGCTTTTTTATTTAAACTGATTATTATTTCAACCTTCCAGTTTTAAGTAGTGCTTGGATAGAAACCCATGCATTTAGTCTCACCAAGAAGCGAGGGATGCATTTTCCTGTGTGACGGCATTGAAATTCTGTAGATCGGCAGACATTTTCAATTTGCCTGGACGTTCCGAAAACCATTCCAGTACAAACAATTAAAGTTATAGAGAAAAGCATATTTTCAGTCAATAGTTTTTAAACAAACATACTATCATGCAAAAAAGTTAAAATGTTATTACTTGACAAAGTATAAAGATGAGATCTGAAATGCATACAGCCTAAGTATTAATATATTATGATAGCCTATTAGGCTATAACTTATTTAAGATGTTAAATGTATCAGATATCATATGTTGATCTTAATATAAGTAATAGTGAGATCTTAAATAGATTAAGTAAAATAGCCTCAGTGGAGTTGGATGCTGTTACATCTTTGTGAACAAGTACGTTGGTTGTATGCATAAAGGTCGCCAGCATGGTCCTTACACAATCTTTTTGCTATACATTTTCGTGCACACAGTTCTGTAGGCTTACTGTACAGCTGCAAATATTTTTACGATGATGGCGTTTAGACTGATTTGAATAAGCTCCCTAGAGAAACACTAAGCTTTCGGTGTAGCGTTTGAAATGAAAACGTCCTGAAAAATAACTGTTTAGATACTAAAACAAGCAATATAAATAACGTAATTTAATAATGTACGCCAAACACTTATGTTGTTCTCTACACGCTGATTACAGCTGAAAATATTGAATAATGCAAACAATTGTAATTAACACATTATATTTTGGGTATTAATTTAAGCAATTACTATCAGCGACAAAATAAAACAGGTAATATTTAAAACAGAAATGGTTGGAAACAAGCTGGTGAAGGGTATAAACTTCCCAATTTTTGATAGGTTTTAACTAACCTAAGAAACGATACCTAAGCTAACAAAAATTTCCTGTATTGTTTAAGCTAACCTAAGAAACGATTCCAAATGATAACACCAACTCTTTTAATCTAAGTACATTTTGCTACATCCAATAGCCAACTCGTTTTGTTACAAGAAATGAACTATCAATACTTCCTTCAAGCAAATTTTTAGTATGATATCCCTTAGACAAAAGGAGATCACCAGGTACATACTGCATAGTGTATAAGCCTAATACACAGTCTCTAGTGCATCTGTGTAAATGTTTAATCAAACTACGGTAAAAAGAAGTGATTTTATTTTCGGAAAAATCAATCATTTTCTTATCTCACATGGCTTTGACATCATTTGACATTTGATTGTTTCACAAAAAGACAAACAAAGTGGTTTCTTTGACTAACTGTATGAAAGAGCATGCAGAGGTCGACGGTGACCGCTTTCGCAGAGTCCTATCAGTGCCGGTCTTTGGGGTGTGCGAACCGTGCGATCGCACAGGACCCGCAAATTAGAGGACACCAATTTACTTTGAAAATACATTAACTTTTATCATTTCAAATGGAAAAAAATTGATTTAATTTGCAAGCAATTAGGCCTACCGGTATCCTTAAACATAGTCGTAGGAGCTGCGGGTGCAGGGAATATAACCGCAATCTCCAAACTTTTCACTTAGTCGAAAATTTGGGCAAATTGGATAAAAGTTTGAGCAAGAACTTTCAGCATGTTTCAAAAATTTTATTACGATTGAACTTATCTTTGATTGTTTGCTCAAATAATTGTTATGCAAATGTCAATTAAAAAAGGCAAACGTTTTTGTAGAAATCACAAAACAGTATTGTAAACAAACTTAAATGATTTTTTATCATACGTCAACATAAATTATGTACGAAGTTGACTTATTTATTACGACTAACACAAAAATTTTGTGTTTTTGATGTAGGCCTAGAGTATCTTCATTCATGCTTTTTATGCATATTTATGTAACCAAGTAAAATTAAACCGATTTACGTAAAACAAATTGGATCATTGTCATTGGAGCCCGCAAAGCATATTCCGCACAGGACCCGCAATACCCTAAGACCGACACTGGTCTTATCTACTGTTCTTAACCAAGCTTGTTTTAAAAATTTACACAACTCTGAAAGTTTGTACAATTTAAAAATTTCATACGTGTTAAAAATTTGCATTAACTTGCACAAACAATCTCGTCACAGGGATAGACCGAGACCTAGATGTAAAAAGATTTCGCTCAACTCTCTTGGGTCAAAATGATAGCATTCTCGATACAGTATGATCTGTCTAAAACACCACTTAACTGTACTATCACTTACGTTGAAAGCACGTTAATGAAGAAGACTAAGATGATATGATACACAATACAGACTACACTAAAGGATAACGATACAAATAATAACGCCCAGCGTAGTTGTGATACTGAAGAATGAAGATGCTATAGTGAAATCGATTTCTAATTATAAAATGAGGCAGGTAAACTGTTGCTGCGTTATTGACAAGGCATCTTATAGGCTACTAATTGATAATAAGACAGTCATCCCTTCAAGCAGACAGTATGCTTAAGTTAGCCTACTGTAGGTTTTCAGTGCCGTCACAGAAACGTTGTATTTGACTCTTGCAGAAACAGTAAACAGTGCCGTCATGCAGAAATTTTCATCAACTAAACCAGATTGTCATAAGCTGCACCAAGCTGCTGCTTCTGTAACTCGAAATAGTGTTTTTTCTAAGAGGTTACTACAATACTACAACAACGTCCACAAATGTTTTACAGCAATGTCTTGCACTGTCGCCATTACACTTCTTATACTTGTGACTTTACTCATCAACATGGCTTGCTATCAAAGAAATGCTTTTATTAGATGTTACTAACGACCTTTTCACTTTTTAACCTTTTTGGTTGGCATTTCACGTTTGCAAAGTAACGATATATGAAGATAAACATTGTATAAAGATTGCTTAATTTACAAAAAATTAAGACCGTAATCAAACCTGGCAGAAATTGAATCAATTCTAAATTCGTCCGTTCTGAGATTCTTAGCCTGAATGCTTTCTATTATAGGTAATAAGTTCGTAAGTCATCGATTGTTATTTTTTATCAGTTGTACACTGCTTCATGCTACTAACAGACTGGTGCTGTTTCAAACCTGTTAGTTTTATCATCGCCTGGTACCACAGTGCTTTTGTTTTGCACATACGCAGAGACTAACTCCCAAACATTGGCCAACAATTTTGAGAAGTAGGCTAATCTCAACAAATTGACGTCCTTATATTGTTTTAACATCGCCAGAGGTTAAAACGATGTCAAAATGGCAGCCGTTGTTGGCTGAAATTCTAACGATAGGCTTCTGGTGAGCTGCATCTTATTTGTTCACATAGCGTTGTCTACAGTTTAAAAGCCTTTAGTTTTCGGCGACAGCTACCTTAAACAAGTTTGACAGAAACTCAATTTATTTTCATGCCTAGCATTTAATTATGCATGATCTAATTCTTATTTACTGTAGTTCAATCAAAGCTTATTAGAGCATAATAATCTCAGCATGCACAATAATAATCTCATCATGCACATACATGATTATTATTGTGCAGTGCATCATGCATATGCATGATGCACATGCATAATAATCTCAGCATGCACATGCACAACGTTTTCCCACTGACTTTCTGCCGGTACTATCAGGCATCGCCCCAGGTAGACTTCGTAGAGAAAACCACGTACGTAGTCTGGTCCTACAAGCTATGTCAAGGGATGACCACCTCCTCAACCAGATTGTTCTAAACTCGCACTCCCAAAAGCCCCAGCGCTTGAAATCTCGACGCCCGTTCTCCCGACATGCTGCAGCTATGTGCAAATCGAACTTCCATATTTCCGAAGTTTGGAACCGTGAATGGAGAGAAGTTGCGAGACCAACCCAATTCACAGTCTTTCCCAATACCAACACCCCACCAGGAGCAGAACTACCCCGGAAGGAATGGGTGAAGCTCAATCGCCTGCCGACTGGTGTGGGCCGTTTTAGCAGCAACATGTTCCAGTGGGGCCTCGCCGATTCACCATTTTGTGCGTGTGGCTCAGATTTTCAAACTGCACACCACATTATCTATCAATGTCCTGTATACCGACCACAAGATAGACATGTGGACCTAACAACGCTCGATGAATACACAATCCATTGGCTGCTGCGCCTGGATGTAACAATGTGATCTGTGGCGGCCTCAAACGCAAGAAGAAGCATGCACTGCTATCAAAATTTCCTGTATTGTTTTTTGTTGTGAAAACCAAAATATTGTAATTTTGTTGAACATCTAATTATTTTAGGCCCAGACAGACTTAAAGATAACATATCTAGTTCACAATATTGTCGGCTATCTTAGGCATCACGTTATGTTTAATAATGAAAACCGTTATTGAAATGATGTAGCGCCAAATTTGTCCAAACGCAATGCCGATAGAAAAGAACAACTCGATCTTGTATTTCCAAGTCCAATTAAGCGCAATGTCTAACTCTAAGCTTTGCCCATTTTAGTACTTTCCACTTCAAATTTTAACAACAAAAATTATTCATGATGATGCAACGCATAGCCGTACGAGACCAAAGCATTTTGGGGGGGCAGAAAGTAAATTTGCCCAAATGTGCACGCTTTTTTAGAAATTGCCCAAATATAATGTATGCGGTGTATGATAACTATCCCTGATGATAACAGTGAAAAAGTAACATAACAAGATCACCAGCAGTGGCGTAGCCAGTAATTTTGAAAGGGCGGGGGTTGAGGGCGTGTTTCGCTTATGATGACACCCAGCAGTGGGAGGGTCTGGGGGGCCTCCCCCAGAAAATTTTGAAAAATTACTTTGAATTTGGTGCATTCTGAGAGCATATTCAACAAAAATGTGGTTATGAATATTCCTGTAAAATGATGCTGTCCGGTGGCATAGCAAAAGGATAAGATCATGTTTTCTTCGGCATTTTTCAGAAATAAAGCTACAATTCTCTATGTTTTCTTGTTGCTAATTCCTGGCTGAGATATTTGAATGCTTGGTAATGGCAAAACTCGCTCTTTGCAATACCCCCCCCCCCTCCCCCCCTTGGCTACGCCACTAATCACCAGCTAGCTAGAACTTCTTACCAAAGTATTCAAGATAGAACAAATGAATTCATCTTTGAAGAGCATGGTAAGTAGGAGTAACAAATATTGTTTTACACACCACAAATAATAAACAAGGCCACTTAAATATTCAGTTGTGATGTCATAAAAGACTCAGAAAAATAAACATTGCAGGAAACCGGCTCAGGGTGACCATGAGGATTCAGAAAAAAGTACATAACAATAGAGAAATTATAATTAAATGTAATAAAACACAGACATACTACTTCTGTTCAAATAAACTTTGTTCAATCAATTAAAGTAGTTTTGATGATACGAATTTTAGTAACAAAAATAAAAAGGTCTGACAGCACTACTTCTAAAAATATAGTTAGGCTAGGTCAGGGGTCACCAACTGGCGGCCCGCGGGCCGCATGCGGCCCGCCACGCTGATTATGTGCGGCCCGCGGAAGGTATCAGCGCACAAGTATAACCAAAAATACTTTTCTTGAGGAGTTAAACAGCAGGAAGGCAAAAAATACTTTCTGGGAAGCATATTTTCGCTTTGCATACGATTCCACCAACCGACCAATCATATTGTAGTTCTTGGTAGGGGTCGTTTAAAGTTATTCCAATACGATGTCCAGCCACAATGTTCCAGTGGTTGCTTTAAACGTCTGTTTTCGAATTTCGAAAATGTCTGTGAGCATAGGTTTGCTTATTTTAAGTTTGTAAACGTCCTGTAAACACTAGTGTGCGTTTCATCGTTATTGGGTTTTACAAGCAGTGCTCCTTTAAGCAAGTTTTTGTTGGCAAAATAAGTCGATGTGCCAACTCCATTTATAATAAATTGGAATAATATTATATATAAATTTAAAGACTTTTTCTGGTATTATGAAAATATTTAGCTTAGAACTGAAAAATGTTGTTAATCAACAATTCTTGCCATGCTTATAAGTACCGCAAGTGACATTTTTCTAATAATCAAGGAAAGACGGTTTTATAGACTCTCACAAAAAGCATGAAAAACCAACTCATCGCTTTTTTAGAGGGAACACTGCTCATGAGTTACAATAGAAACGTTTTTTCGGTGATTTCCACAAGCGTTTGTTTCATGGTGCCTGGTTTCTTTCTCCCTGTTATTGGAGCCTATTTTTCGCTGATATGTTTGCAGGTCACTATTGTTGCCTGTATTGCCATGTGTCAAACATTTCTATATTTTCTGAAACTGTCAATGGCAAGATATCTTTTGTGAAGCGAAGTGACAACGCCACTCTTGCTTGGCGACGAATATTCTGATGTATTCTATATTGCGGTATTCTAAGATAAATATTAACAATATGTATTATAACGCTGGACACTGGGTACGAAATGCGTTCTTTTCTAGCATAAGAGTCAACCTACCTAAAATTTTATTAGTGCGACCCGCCATAGCTCTCCTAAGTGCCAAAGTGGCCGGCATGCAAAAAAGGTTGGTGACCCCTGGGCTAGGTAATTTGATGACAAAAATAACTAAGTTTAATATATTCTAAGTTTGCATACAGACAGTGACGTAGGATTCAAAGAACCCAATTAGCCTAACAGTTCGTATTTACATTGATTCAATGTCTGAATATTGAATATATTCAATCATCGGATTTGCAGAAGGCGTCGTTGGATTTTCAAAAAATCGCCGAATAGGAAACTCGCCCAAAAAGGCTCTGGCCGAATAGGGAACTCGCCAAATAGTAGCAGAACCTTTTTATAAAAGTAACCAAACAAAGCTAAGCAACACCTTAACATTACAGTACTTTTAACAGGTATATATAACATGTTTTTGTTAAATGTTGTGGTGGTGTTGCTTAGCTATGTCCATTTATGGTTGAAAAAGTACTGTGACCTCCTCACCCGAATTGTTTTGTAAAAGTACCGGTAGGCTATTCAGCAGATTTATATAAATTCATATTTTGTAGTTGCCCAAATCAAGATGATGCATTTATGGATATTATGAAAAAAATTAAAGACTTTGTACATTTTGATGCGAGGCAACAGCATCATGCCAATTTGGGCAGTTTTATAAATAGACTATGATCAGATAATTTCATATTTTTTGTTGCCTTAATCTAAACGATACAGTTATGTAAATGGGAAAAATTAATGAATTTGTTCATTTTGGGTAAACTGCCTCACGCTAATTTGGGCAGTTGCATAAACAGACAGACTAATCAGTTTCATCAAATAATTTCATGATTTCAGCTGCCCAAATCAACATGATGCATTTGTGAAAATTAATAAAATTAGCTATATAGCAAATTTTGTGTTTTGATTTGGGCAGTTTCACAAAAGTATTAGAGACATATTTTGGTGGCTGCCCAAATTGGCATGATGCAGTTGGTTAAATGCATTTCATACTATAGTTTCATCACCATGCAATACAATACATCAGTACGGGTGTGCCAAATGAAAATTTTGCGGCACATTTCTTGTGCAAATAAGAGGCTGTACTTAGTTTGATAGGTAAAAGATATTAATTTATAGTTTTTCTTAATTCATGCAATTTTGTAGCTTTTTATATAGCAATTTTTGCCCTAATAATTTTAATATTTTGCCCGGATTCGCGACGTTTTGAAACAACAGGGGGGGCGGCTGCCCCCCCTGGCTCGTACGGCTATGATGCAACGAATGAAAATGTTAGAAGGGGGCTAATTGTAAATTAGCTACAATAGTTTCTACATTCAAACGTTTCTTTCATTCTGATGCAGTTGATCTAACATTGTGCATATTTCTTATGAACGTTGGAAAACACAAAGTCTTAGATAAATAAATCTTCACCACAAAACAAGTTCTGTCAATCAAACTAATGAAAATAACTTGTGCCGGTACCAATGAGATCCTCCGCCTGCAAATCAAAACACTTTTCAAAAAAGGCACTAGTCTATATCGCAAGAACACGCGGTGGTTTCTTTAAGTTCCGGCCCCCTTAGAAAGGTTACGGGCCCATAGAATCATCCAGGGCTAGAGTCCAACACAAACCCTTGGACCTCTGCCAACGCTACTGTATGTTGCACTTATCAAGTAAGTCATCAAAGTCAACTAACTTAATCAGACTTTAAATTCATGTTTCTCCAAAATTAGACAAACACCGTACAAATTTTGAAGTAACTTCCTGAGCCATTCTCGATCATACTTGTCATACTAGTTGTTCTTGCCACTTGTCTCGTCAACTAGGTTTGCTTAAGCTGAAATATCTGTATAAAGCGTTTGTACAAATCGCTTCACCTTTCACCTTTTATTCTCATTTTACGTTTACGAATCTGGCGTAGCTGAAGATAACATTTTGTGAAAAAATATTATTTTCAAAGGCTAAAACCGTTATCAAATCTGGCAGAGATTATGCTAATTCAAATCCCCTCCTCCATTATGCATGATAAGCTTCAATACGTTTAAACTACCAATCATCCTATACCACCGGTCCGTAGCTTACCATTATAGGAGACAACCTACACACAAATATAAGCTACTATTTTTTGGTGATGTTTTTACAAATTGAAATTTTAACGTTCTAGTGCATAATATTTCAAAGATTAGGCTACATAGGTTTGATCGATTATTGTTTCTATCAAATGCAGTAGATAAGCAAAAAAGCAGCTTAATTGATAAAAGAAATATTCAATGCTTCATCAATAAAGTCGTTTTTCCAACATAGTCTATTACTATTAGTCTACTCCTTTTACATAACCCGCTTGCAAAACTGTGAAAATATTAACGCACATTTTATTTGTTAAAGTTGACACATGTATGATCTTCTACTGAATCTACGGTACTTTTAATTTTTTTTGCTGGAATATAGACACTCAACAGTTGGTATTTGCATGCACATTCTTACTTTATCTGCATGATACGAAATAGAAAATTCTTCTGCACTTTATTGATATTTACCTGGCCTGCTGTAACTGCTTTCAAGATGAAAAGTAGTTTCCAACGTTTAAGGCAAGTCAGATTTACAACATTGTCGGTTTAAAGCGATTCAGTCAACAGGTCCTTGCAAAACAAATACACTTAACAAGTCGAACAACTATGCGTAAGAAACGCCCAGGCAGATCAGTTGATAAACAGACTGCTTTAAACAAAGAAAAAAGTTACAATTAAGCGCCGATAAAAAAATTAGCTCCAGGGGTGAAGGTGAAAACGGAGTAAAGCGGGACAGTCCACTTTTCTAAACCCTAAACATCTTCCATCCTAAACGTATTCACTTCCCTAAACACTAGTTGTTCAAAACCACAACTGTCCCTTTCGTGAAAAATGAGTACCAGCTGAGCACGCACGTATTTTGAGAAAGAAGAACGTGTTTAGGGTTTGGATATGGTTTATTATAAAAAAATAAAATAAAAAAATTATCTGCCACATTCGTAAACATAAGCAAACTTGTTGATTTTTTTCTTTTCTTTAGAGAGAGCAAGAAAATACTTGCCGGTAACTAAAGCAAGTTCTAGTTAAAACTTTATGAGTTGAAGCAGAAAAGCAGTCAATGTGGCCATAAAATTGCTTATGAGGTCATTGCAGTAACTTTAGTGCTCAAAAATTAGTGCTCAAAACAGGACAATTTTTACTATACAGTAGGCCTATGCGTCATTTGTATTACAGTAAGCCTACAACGGTAGGCTACGACAAAATTTGTCGTGATCATGATCTTTAATGATCGTGATCGTGATCATGATCGTGATCCAATAAACGAAAAGTTAACAAAAGTAAACCAATACGTTTGCTACAAGAACGTTTTCACTCCATCTAATGTTCAGCTTTACCACCTCTTCTTCTACAGCAGTGATTCTCAATCTTTTTGTTTTGGCGGACCCCTTTTGGTAGGGGAAGGTGGTGTTAGTTGAGTCAGTGGGTTAGTTGAGTCACCATTGTTTTCTAACTAGGCAAGCATGACTTCGTGAAGATTAATTGCTAGAAACAATAAGCATTATGGGTAACTGCGTCCATCTTGCTTTAGCAGCCGTGCAAGTTATACAGGTTATACAGTCAGCAAAATGCCATTTTTTGGACTAAAAAGTAAATATTTTCAGCTCAAAGTTGATCGGGATGCTGAAGCTATGCTAGGCGTAAGCGAAGATAGCGTCAAAGTTTCATATAGTTTATAGCTATCTTAAGCATAGTAGGCTACATTTGTGTAAGACCGATAAAGCTTTACGTATAGATAATATGTTCAATAATTGTCAGGAGGAAGGATTGGGGTTGGTTGAGTCAATAGCTGCAGAGCTAGTTGAGGCAGTGACTCAACTCACCTTACCTCAAGTTGCAGGCTGCTGAAATCTTACTTCTGAATTTGAATTGCTAAACGTGCATTATTAAATCAGTTACTTGGACAAAATGAGCTATTATTTGATTAAAATTATCCATTAGGCCTACTTTTCTATTTAGTTTTACACCTTCAGGCTCACACATCTCATTAGTTACAGCCTTTGGACATGGCTGTGTGCCTGTGTATGGCCCGTTTAAGGCCTACTACAACAGAGCATTGAGTTCCTGGCAAATAAATAATCCTGGAAAGGTTTGTAGTATATATGATGTGTCTGGCATTACAAACCAAGCCTATGAAAATGCTTTTTCCCACAAAAATATTGCTGCCGGTTTTGAGACAACAGGGATATATCCTGTGTACAGAGACATTTTCACTGACATAGATTTTGCTCCATCAGAAATAACCAACCGACCTTTAGAGTTACGTGTTGGGATTCAAGCTGAAAACTGTGTTTCAGAAATCAATGAACACACGAATCAGTTGTCCGCAACCTTCGAAACACCCAACGTTAGTGCTGCACATCAAGCTTGTTCCAGCGTAACTTCTGCTCGGAATTCAGCTAGTTCAGAGACCACTTATGTGTCTCCAATGGAAATACTTCCAATTTTGCCAAATTTGGTTCGCGAAGCAATACAATGTGGCCCGCGGGAAACGCATGAAAAGTATTAGATTTCACGTCACTAATTTCGATAGAATGTGTGAAATTTGGGTCTAGGCGGTTTGAAGACTTTTTTAGAGAAATGGCATGAAGTAGGGGAGATGTTCCACCAACGGACAGGGTACGACCAACGGACCACCCTTCTATTTCTTAAATTGAAAGTTGGAAGCACAAAAAATGTTATTGTGGTATCAAGATTAATCTTTTTGGTTTTGGAAATCTTCCTTGCAAGGACCTGTGATTTTTTTTCATATTGGTATGAAGGATAGTATGTTTTACAAGGTAGAAAGTAAATTTTGAACATTTTTTTTCTGCAATTTTTTTCACCCATCGGTTTATTTTTTCAAGACTATTTTTTGTTTGCTGATTGCTTATTCATTGATTAATGAAATTGCAATGAGTTAAATGTTTAAATTTTATCCATCATTAAACTAGATCATAAAATCCAAGAACTATCATGTATCTGACCAACGGACCACCCACCTGTTTGACCAGTGGGTCACTAGCTAATTGTTCAACAACGTCTTCCTTTATGTAGTCAGACTAAAGATGTCAGAAATTAAAACAACTAGCAATAAAACAGGGTTGTTTACTTCTGAAAATCTCAACAAAGCTGTCGAAGATGTTTTGAAACAAAATATTTCTGTTCGAAACTCGGTGAAAAAATATGATATACCACGAACAACGTTGGCTCGTTATGTTAAAGAATGAATCAATGGATAGTGAGAAAACTACTGCACCAACACCCGTGGCATCTACAAAACACCTGTCTGATAGCCTATCTTACAGTTTTCTGCAACTTTAGAAAAATATGAGATTTAAAAAGAGTAAAATAAACACCAAAAACCCTTGAATCTCATATTATGAAATTGAATTGAATATGAATATATGAAATGAAATTTCATAATAAAAACATGTTTCTAGTGCTTGTTGCTTATGTTGTTGTGTTGTTTGTATGTTGTTCGTGTATTAAATAGTCCAAAATAAGCACCAGTGCATCAGCTTTTTGCCAAGTAGAAGTGACCCGTTGGTCGAATAGCAGTGGCCCGTTGGTCGTATAGGGGTTTGACCAACGGGGCACTTTTTATTATCATTTAAAAGTTATTTTTCGGCAGTTAGTAGTTGGAACATTAAAAAACTTTTTTGGCTAAATATACCAGGGCATGTAACCTACTGTTATGCCAAAAAAGGAGGATGCATGACCTTTGTATGGAGAGAAAATAACAAATATGTGAAAAATGACCCGTTGGTGACACATCTCCCCTAGGGCAAAATCGAGAGAAATTAGGCCCTGGTTGCAGTAAAGATCTATTTTTATTTTTCTAGAGAAACGACATAAAGTCGGGTAAAATAACCGAGGAAAATTTGGGTCTGGTTGCAGTGAAGACTCTTTTTTCAGGGAAAGACTGTTGAAACGGGCGAATTTGGGGCCATGTGGCCCGCCTGGTATTGTTAATAATTTTTGTGGCCCACAGTACAAAGTAGGTTATTCCCCACTCCTGAATACAATAAACGTTCATTGATGGTATAGATCAGAGGTGCCAGTCTGCCAGATGGGGACGGTGCCCAATAGCCCCAAAAAGTTATGCATCTCATGAATGCCATTTGCGCCTCAACTAACCCCACCCACTGACTCAACTAACCCTGCCTGCGGGGTTGGTTGAGTCAAACGGTACTCTATGTTTGAGGTAATAAAAATGGCAATTAAACATGAGATAGCATTTTGATAAATGGGTAGTAGCAAGCATACTTCATTACCTTTGTTTCACTTAGAGTTTCATAGGTGTATCTACAATAGGTAAAAAAATATAAGGAAAAATCTGAAACATGACTCAACTAACCCCACCTTCCCCTACCTTCGAAACGGTCGCGGACCCTTAAAAAAAATTTATCTGAAATTTTGGTATATCGCTTCTCTTATAATGAAATCAAATGTTTCATAAGTTTCGAAGCCACACACTTAGAAGAATTTGCTGAACTCGCAACAAATTTATGACGATTGATGACATTGACGAAGTTATGTTATGAGCTTTATGTTGGCAGACAGCATCAAAAATCAGTAATCTATATGTTGATTTTATGTTTTTCTATAAATTTTTATCACAAATCAATATAATTTTGCCACCGTTACCAAGAATTTCTCCATTTTTTCGTTTCTAATCAATATTAATTTGTTATAATCTTTGTCATTGCAAAACTTTGAGTGGTGATAGACTGCTGCTAAGTTAAGCATTGTTCAATAGACTGCTGTCTTAACAGAATTAATTTGAACATAGCCTTATTAAAAAACTAATTCATTTATATGATATTTTTTTAGTTAGGAAACTAAACTTTTGTGCAACGTCCTTTGAAGGTTCAAAGAACATCCCACCAGTTCGTTGGGAAGTACAGTTTGAAAATCAAGGTAACACACAAATAATGTACAACCAACCAATTTTTAAATTTCGCCATTTATCAATCATTCTGCAAATTTAGAAGCTTTCACGGACCCCCTGAAATTGCTTCGCGGACCCCTAGGGGTCCGCGGACCCCCGGTTGAGAACCACTGTTCTACAGCAAAACAATCTGAATCAAGTGTATCTTGCAAATGAAATAACTTACTGCATACTAAACTTCAAATACAAGTGAAGTTAACTTCATACTATTAAGCTAAATTCAAACTCGATGAACAGGTCTGCGTCATTCACATACAATTTGGATACAACGTCACACTTGGTTGTTGTTCTTTTCAAAGCAGTTTTCTGTGTTACATGACATTATTTAATAAAAATCCAGCTTAGCCTAAAGGTTCACTATTTTAACTACTGTAGCATAAAATACCGTCTCCTTTGGGAATCACCATTGATAAACACATATCTATGCAACATTTGAAATTGCAAACTTTTTGCATTTCTGGTGTATTCTACATTTTTTAAATCACTCTGAAGCTTCAAGAATCATGAGTCTAATCTGAAAATGTCATGCAAGAAAAGAAAACGAATTTGATTTCATTTCCTTTTTATGCTGAACCAGCAATTATCTACCTGCAGTTACTGTTCCTTGTCTTGTGCTAGGCTATGTGATTGTTATTTTAGTTCTTTTGAATTACTCATTTTATTCTCATGTGATATATGCCATGCTTTAGCGTTTGACATCCTATTGTGTGATGAACTAACAAATCCGCAACTGAAATTTCCATAAAGGACCATTGTCTGAATCGAGACTGTTCCTGGTCCAGATGCACGTAGCGATTTGGTTTAGAACAATAAAATACCGTATTATCTGTTTAGAAGGGGATCGTCTTGGCGTCAGCACAGGGCCCACTACTCACTGTAAAACAGCGTGCATTGCGTTTCACTAACCAATCCGGTGTAGGCTCCACGCTAGCCATCAAGGCTTTTCTAAAGACTTGCGTTTCTCGGCAGCTGAATGTAGCAACAATTCACTTGAGATGCAATTGTCAATAAACTGCTCCATTAGGGTTTTAAAAGCAATATTTTATCTGTAGCTCCACAGTGATAATTCGCTCGCACATATCGCAATGAAGTAGTTGCTGGCCGTGTTTTCATTTATGCATTGTATTTCATTTCTTCCAGTGGCTTTTATCACCCCATTTAGAAAAGATGTATTGATGCTTTTCGAAGCCCGTGTCAAGATGTTTGTCATACCAAACCCTTTAACAAACTCCAACAAAAACTTCAACAATGGGAAACTTCACCCTGCCAATCTCGGTAACCGGCCGGCGTCAAAAGCCTCTACAAGTATGCGAAACTGCCAGGAATAACCTATCAAGGCTCTATCAGTCCGAGGATAAAGATTCAAAACCAACCAAGAATAATGTAACGAATTTATGCTCTTGTAAAGTCTGCTAACTTATTCTCAAATCACTATAGCTATACTAACCACTAATAAGAAAGGTCCTTCGATAGTCTGAAAATAAATTACTATCGACCTATTTGCAGGCTACCACTGACATATTGTCCTTTAGCTATTAGGTTAGTAAATTAAATTTGTAACTGTATGATAGAAAACGAAAACAGCACGATTATACGGAAACCTTATGTTTCAAAACAGTTTAACCGTTTGTCCTGTGGGGGGAAGTCGATAGGGGTTTGGTGTACTTTAAGCAATATTACTAAAGAACTACGCCGGCAACACCTTTGGCATTTTATGACTTTTCCCATAAATTATTCAAGTGTTTATTTCGCTTTAAATGACGTTGCTATTGTGTATAATTTTAGAGATATGACATGATTTCCATAACATACTCTGATATTTTAATTTGCTACTAGCTCGTTTTTTTGTTTTCAAGTTATACGGATTAATAAGATTACTGAACGCCGCCGTGCATGCAACTGCGACGCAGATATCTCACGAGTTGGCTTTGTTATAAAGCATTCAACCGTAGTGTTTACGCCTTTTGTTTGTAAACTCGAGTTTTGAGCTGCTTCGATTAATCTTTTTAATTACATCTAAGTTTCTTTGAAATTATCAGAGAGCATACGATAAATCATGCTCAAAAAGATGTCATTTTACATTGCTTTCTATAGCCAATACACTTTGTTTCTCTCTTATAATAATGAACAGTAGGAAAATTCGTAACAAAACTGAATTTAACTCATCTTTTAGTTTTTCGTGTGAACCTTCTTCGCTACTCCAGTGGTCGAGGGGCTCTGCCTTTTACCATCCTTGGGCAGTGGCGGCGACTCGGTCTAGATGTTTGGGCATGTGATTTGGCGCATGGTAAATGGTGCAGTTGCAGATTGTGTGGTTTGCGGTTTGTTCCTCCTTGCCACACTCACAGATCACAGATGAAGCTATTCCCCATTTGTGTATGTTAGAGCTGAATAGTCCGACGCCAGTGCGCATGCGGTTAAACCGCACCCAGGCCTTCCTTAGCAAGTAATTCCGGTTGAATGGAAGCCGGTGTCAGAGATGAAACTTTGGAGTCTTGAGAAGTTCTTCTACTCCGAGCTCCATTGGTGATCCACCCAGATAGCCGCACTGATGGATTGGTCTTCAGCGGTTTTCCTCAAGAGTTGTGCGGCCTGTATAAATGGGTCTTTCGGTTTCAGTCGCCGGGGTTGCTCGCATAGAGACTCGGAGAGACTTGAGTGAAGCAACTGGTTGGGGTTCGTAGCGAGGCGAGAAAGAGACAGGATGGCTTCTTCGCGACGAAGCTCAGCTGGCTGGATGCCTGCAAGGACAAGGAGATTGTCCGATTGTGTAAAATGTAGATCACAAGCATCCAGTCACGATACGCAAAGCGTCATTTATGGCAGTGTATGGCAGTGGACACGGCGACTTCAGACAGGTGCACAGTCTTCTGCTGGAGTGTAAACTTGCGCAATGGTGGCAATGCGCTGGGTGTCATCTTCGGCTCCCCAGCCTGAGCCGACCACAAGCCTTAGCAAAGCTGTGCGTGTTGAGATCTCTTTGCGTTGTGACTCCAAATGATGGTAAATGAGCGACCTGTCCAGAACTATCCCTAGATATTTAGGTTTTGGGCAGAAAGAGGTAAGTTTTTCCATCGGGGTTGAGCTCACACTTCGCTTCCCGGTTGTTTAAGTTGAAAGCTGTAGCCACTGTTTTGGTTTTGTTGAGATTCAATCTCCATCTCTGGAGGGATGCCGAAAATGTCGACATGTCCTGGTTTAGAGTCCCTTCTAATGTTTCCCAATAATTCGACAGCTGTACAATGGCAAAGTCAACAGCATAGGCGTACTTTGCGGATACCATGTTTGGCAGGCTGTGGGTGTAGTAAATGTTAAGCAGAAAGGGTGCCAGGAAAGATTCCGGAGGAACGCAATTTTTAAGGCGTCGTAACTTGCTTAGTTTACGGCATATCGGTAGTGAGTGTAAAGCTTCTGTTGTAAACGAGCTCCATGATCGTGAGGACCATGATGCTTGATTAATTATCTAATAAAACGAATAGACTGATGTAATAAGTTTTTTTGATTTTTTTTTGTCAGAAAGCAACAACGAACGACTTCTTGACCAGTCAATAAACTTCTGCAATTAGGCTACCGGTACACTTATGTTCGCATAAACATCTATGGATGTTGTTGAAACGTTTTTATTCAAACGAGAAATTAGAGTATACTGAAGAGAACCTGACATCCGCTATCTAAGCTGCTTTACTTTTGTGGAGAAAACATACGCAGCTAAATTGTGCGTTGACAAACCTTGCACATATTGTATCAGCATTGAACCTTTGCGTGAATGGTGACTTTGTCGTTGCTCGAAAGATTACAAAAATATGTTTTTTTTCCATACGAGAATCCAAAAGTATTTTGATATAGGCTATTTCAGCAGAAACACTGTTACTGTAGGATCAACTCAATAAATTTATTCTTTTTTTAGAAATATTGGGCGTGTGTATTTGAATGTCGTGTGTAAAAGTGTATTTAAAAAAAAGCTTACTTCAAAACAGTGTAGACCTCCTGTATATCTTTGGCTCAAAAATTTTGAACGTTTATGTCATTTGGAGCAGAGTTGTTTGCTGGCTTGAAAGATTCTGAAATCAATGCCTCGCTTTTGTAACGTATCGTAACGTAATCTGCCAGTCAGCAGCTTCTGTGCTTTTTTTGATTTCGAATACATTCTCTTGACAAAAAATTGACTTATGTAGTAACGTCATCAACCGCGAAGTTGCATTCTTTAACTGCATCTAAAACGCTATAGTAGCCTACTGTTTTAAGTAAAATTTCCTAAAGCATTGTTGTATGAAAATGCATATCTGTAGAATGTTGAAATATGTTGAATTGATTTTTTTACATACATAACGTTTTCCTTGTCTCATGAAACTAATTGAAAAAAAAAAAAACGATTTTCATCGTTTGACACAAAATTATGTATAATAAGATACAACACTTGATGTAATACATACTATGTAATACAACACTTGATACTATGTAATACAACACTTGATCATTTTTTAACAAAATGTTTGCACATTGGGAACAGCAATCACCCGGACGCAACTTTACAAAAGGTACCATTAAAAAATCCCCTTTGAGCAACAAAAGAAAAAGGCATATAATAGCGAAATTAACTCATCGGTTTGCCACTGTATGATTTGGCGCAGAGGGTTAGGGCGGTGATGCAGATGGTCATTTCATCGATGTGGGTTTGATTCGCACCAGTGCTATTGCTCTTTTTTCTTCTGCAATTACCAAACAAACTTCGAAGGGGATTTTTTAATGGTACCTTTTGTAAAGTTGCCACCCGGACAGCAAATCTGCGTTTTTTTTTTACATTGATTCAACTCCAGCAGGTCACTTTTGTTTTTAGTTCATCGTCTGCAGACGTCTGAACCAATACAAAACAAAATTGGTTTGCTAGGTTTTGGGTTCGGAAAAACATCTTTATGATGTAGGCTATTGTCACGTCATCTACCAGTTAGCGGTAATTCATGCCTTTTTTGTTTTTGGGTGCATGTCAGTTACAAAAAATTGGTTTTGTAGTACCTTATTGTCGTCAACCGCAAACTGCGTCTAAAATATTATTTCAAACAGTGGTACCACTACTAGTGTTTTTCCACTAGATCTAGTGTTTTTGGGTTGCATTTAATGTTCTAGTGTTTTTTAGCGATTTAGCGCTATGTTGGTGCGCATAACTTTGAACAGTGTTCAAAGTAGCCCTACCTATTGTTTTGTTTCTGCATCAATGTGTTTGTAGTACTTTTCAAAGTGGACATTGAGTTTTTTATCCGGTTGCACCGGATGATGACCAAATTTGAGATATTTAGCATAAATACTTTAAAAATACACGCAAAGAACTGTAAAAAGTGTTCAAAATAGCCTCACCTTATGGTGCGCTTAGTCGCTTACATTTCGGCTGTGGATTATAATGGTAAAAGACGAGGGAGCATTTTATTTTGCTCCTGTAACCATTCCACTCGGGCTTTAAAGGTAAAACGCAAGGGCCTTATCTAAACAAGTTATTTGTTCAGATTAAATTGCCATGAATTTGACTTGCTACACCTGTTTATTACAGTAATAGTCTAACTGCAAAGAGCTTGATCAAAGATGTTAACATAAACAAAGCTCCGCACAAAAGATACAGTCCCTCAACAATGTAAAACAAAGGAGCGATTCACATGGCATGCCTTGTGATTTCATTACAGACACAACACACATCTGCAATTTGTATCAACTTCAGAGCTCTCACTTTCAAGGAAATTTCCTTTTTTTAAGTAAATTTAATTCTATTTTGAACTTTTAACGCTTACTAACGCCATTGGCTGCCATTTTTGTACATTTTGCATGTAAATGATCGTGTATTTATCATACTAGTGTTTTTTTTTAATCTAGTTTTTTTCCATCAAATCTAGTACTTTTCCAAAACAAGAGAGTGGCAACATTGATTTCAAAGTTTGAAGTGAAGAAAATGTTCTAATGCGTAAAAAATAGCTTGCCACAAAATGCACGTCCAACAAATAAGACAAAAATGTATTACATATTACCTTGCAAAACTAGTTGACAACATAAAAAGCCGTTATTCCAATCATTTACACACAAACGTGCATTTTTAAAATATCAATCACCTTCAATTTTGAGAAAGTCAAAACTTTAGTGAAGCTTTTTGTTTTTTTTACGACAGTAGCCTATCAATCAGCCTAAACAGCATGTTTTTGCAGTCCTGAAAGTGCGTTGCTCAAGCGCACACCCAGAGAGTCGAACCAGCGCCGCGTAATCTTGATTTTTGAAGACTAAACCAATCGGCTGAACCTGGACTTTCCACTTGGCTAGCTTTACGACCAATTTTACTTTAGTTGCGTCTCTGCATTCTATCCTTTTAGCCTACCGTATTAGTCCAGTAGCCCAAAAATTGTAAATATCTTAAAACTGTCCGCTCCTCTTGTTGTAAGCACCATGACCAGTAAGCACTTAATTTTTAATTTTATGCGTACTTCCAAAAATTCGTTTCACAATGTCATATTTGTAGCATACAGTATTTTTTAATAAAAGTGTGATTAAAGCCGGTAGATAAGCTTATAAGATAACTCTTATCTATATCTACCGTAGCCTACTCAACACTTAGCATCAGCAAAAAAGAGCAACAAAATATTGAAATTCTCTCCTTGTTGTTGTGGGTAGCTACTGCTTGATTTTCCATACAAGCGTTCTCACCTGTCCCACTCATATCTATTTCATGTTTTGAAAGCAAATTTACCCTATCCATCTTTCAGGTAGGCTACGTATTTCGTCAAAACTTCTTAGTTTAACCATTGTCTAACTTTGTGTCTATTTTATTTTACATAAAAAATGCCATATAGTTTGCCAACAACTGTTAACAGATGATATCGCTGAAGCAGCCTTAACAGGCAGCTGTTCGCTCTCTCTTTTAATATTAGTGACAGGAAGCATTGCACTTGGAGCTCAACAAAAGTGCGTTATGGTGGGCGATTGACTCATCTAGTCATCTAGACCTAGAAACAGTTTTTTTTATCAAGTGACGTTTAATTTGTGCGATTGTGAACCGAATCACAATTAGGCTTGCGTCACTTGGCCCTACTTTCAGATGCGGACTTTTGCTGCGTTGGCTTATTTTGAAAACTTTTGATGATGGAAGGACTCGTTGGCAAAAATGCGTCAATTTTTATCAAAATTCAATGCAGTTTTTCAACAACAAGACAAAGACTTTGTACGGGTGCTTGAATACTTCAGTTTAAAAATTGTAAACAACACGTTTTGCCAGCAATAGCCAATTGACAGACAATAAATAAAAATGCTAAAGCTAATTGCCTACAATGGCCAAACGAAGTCATCTAACATCATTTAGCCTATTACAAAATTGATAAAAAATTAAGATAAAATTGTTTCAAGCATCGGCTACTATTGTAGGTCAGTCATAACAATTTTACTGCCAAGCGGAGTGGTGTGAAAGCAGCAGAGCGTGTGTTTGATTGCCGAAAGGACGTTAGTTCAACACAGCTCGAGAACAGGCAGTTATGCCTTGGTAAGACCCTTATCGGGATGCTAGATAAATTAATTTCTCTTCATTGACTCATCTGCCTGGCGTACTGCATCTTTAATTTGCAATGAAGGGCTACTTCATGTCAGCACAATAGGCGCAAAATAAACTGTATTTATCTTTAGCCTACTCGAAAAAAATTCAAGTTACTTTTTTTTACTTTAATACAAAAAGAAGATACAGGATTTTGAATTACTGCATTAGACAGTTTTTCTCGTTAGTCATCGCAATAAGGCTGCAGTTTCAAAAAGCTGTGGTAGCTTTTGCCATTAGCTTTGCCAAAGAGCTTTGCCACTAGCCATGTCTTCAACCGCCGTAATTTTCTGAAGCTTCTTTCTGCTTCCGCAGAAGAGGGGCCATTAACTAATAGCAGCCTTACAAGATTTTCCACACTGATGTAGGCTACAAGTCTTTCACAACGGGTGTCAGCCCCATTACTTTATTTCTTGCATCACATACGTGTGTGATGGGGCCAAATTTTTGATGAAAGTGACTTAAATCATGATCTAAAATTCCGCTATCATCAAAAAAGTGATAACAGCGAAAACATTTTTTTTTTTCGAAATTCGATCAATAAAATATCACAAAACCTTTTCAAAGCCAAATGAGTGTGTGTGTGTGTGTGTGGGGGGGGGAAGGGGGGTGATTTTGCATTGCTCACCCCCCCCCCCTCCCGCGCTCCAATGAGTGGGGAGGTTTGAGGTTTCGGCTTGTCCTCTTTATTATCAAGACCCATTAAAGCTTCACGGGCATTACTAGGCTACAACTTTCTTCAACAAAAAATGTGAAAATAATTTTTGTCCAGTTATCGAGATTTTACGTCATATAAAAATATTGTTATCGTCACTAACACAATTCACGGACGTGACTTGCTTGCATGTTTTTAGTTGAATCAGCCACGAGCTTAATTGCTGGAAGTTTCAGCTATTTTTTTCTTAAGTTTTCGGTTAGTTTCTTTTGTGCTCCGTGTTGAACTTTTTTGATACTAAATTGTGGTCAACTAGAGTTTTATAAAAAAAGTTTTAAAACAAAAGAAAAAAACCTCTAAGCAACCATGGATGAATCAAGAGATTCTAGACTTGATGATAGAAAGAAAAAGAAATAAAGACAATAACATCCAGTATTTTAAGCTACATAAAGAAATAAATCATAAGTGCCAAACAGCAAAACAAAAGTGGTGGGATGAACAGTGTGAAACTATAGAACAATCAGAAGCTACGCACAAGTCACGAGATACGCATCAAAAAGTTAAGAAATGACTAGTAATAGAAAGTCAAAAGCAAGACAAAACAATTGCATGAAGAATAAAGACGGAAAAATGATTTTCGACCGAGATCTGGTGACGCGAAGATGGGAAGAGTTTATTAGCGACCTGTATGGAGATGAGAGAGGAAATATTCCTGCTATTAATAATGAAGAAGGTGAACCAATACTGGAATCTGAATTTGATGAAGCCATAAATGAATTGAAAAGCCATAAAGCTCCTAGTAAAGATCAAATAACAACGGAAATGATAAGAGCTTTGGATTGTGAAGGACTAAAACATATTTATACTGTAACTTATGTTTTTATGCCGGGAAAGGGAACACGGGAAGGAATTTTCAATATGAGAATTATATGTGAACGTTACAACCAAATCAATAAAGATGTTTATACCTGCTTTATAGACTATGAAAAGGCCTTTGACCGAGTTAAACACGAAAAATTGATGTAATGTTTGACTGATATAGGCAATGGCGGCAGGGGGGGGGGGGGGGGGCAGGCGGGGCAGCTGCCCCCCCAATGTTTTTTATTAATACATATTAATATTATTTTTTTAATATTTGGATCCCAACCTCAAGTAAGTCAACTCAAGTTGCAAGGGGGGGTAAAAGCTCTCTCTTTAAAAAAAAGTATGGAAAACCTTGATGACTAAATTGTACAGTAGAATGAGTAGATAAAAAGATTTTCTACAGAAGCAAAGATATAGACTTTTTAAAGTTTTAACTAACGTCACATTGATGTAGAAAAATAACAACCTGTTAAATTTTTGATACCTCACACTTCCATGACTTCTTCTGCGCGCATTTTGGCATTGGTTGCTTGCAATGATTCTTTCACTTAAACAAAACGTATTGTTTCAGCAGTTTTGAGTTGTTCAATTCTTAAGTTGTAAAGGAGACTCAATTTCTCCAATATTTATCATTTATGTTTCTTCTTTAATTTCAGCAGAGTATAAAACTTGTAAAAGTTTTTCATCCATACGACGTCATACATGAAATTATATCTCAAATCGTAATGACGTGACATCATCTAAACATTTTACCGAATAATAAATTAACAAATTCGATCGTCAAAAGTGGTTTGGTGGTGGTAAATATTACGTAATGAAAAAAATGTGATAAGGTTGGAAAACATTACGTCATGTATTTTCAATACAAATTGAAGTTTAAAATTTATTTTTTTGTTCATAGTCGTAACTCATAATCCTCCTTCAAAGCGGTACTACAAAGAACAATTTTCGATAAGGGGGGCATCAAGAATAAGTCGACATGACTTTTAACCCTTAGAAGGTTGGGCTCCTGGAGTCTTGCTCAGTTTGGGGGGGAGGGGCTGTCGATTCTTCTTATGCTTTAGGAGTGATATCTCTGTTATTTTGGCAAGGTTTCAAAATTTGGGATTCACTTTGTAAAATTATTCACGCTGAGCATATCCGAAAATTAAAACTATGTGAATTTTAGAACTGCTCATATACGTTGAAATGTTGAGGTCACTTATGAGTGTAATTTGCAGCGTGAGTTTACACATTATTTTTTGGTAGAGTAATGAAGAACGTGCATTGTAATGTTGTGATTAATTTTTTTTTACATTATTTTACATACAGCCAATGCCCTTCACGCTGTGAAACAGTTAGGATTAACGAGACATGGGCCAAATTAATTACTTTCATCCAGCTGGTGGGAAAATGTTTCACAATAGAATATGAAATATTTCAGAGGATGTGCTGAGAAATGCCTTATATCTTTCAATTTATAACCTTTATTCGCTCAAAATTTCAGCTCAATAGAGGTGAATAAAAGTTAGGAAAAGTCAAGAAATCTCGTAGTCGCAGCCTCACTGGTTTTAGAGATACAACTGTTGATACAAAAAAGGTGAATTGACAGGCCCCCTCCCCCAACCTTCAAAGGGTTTGCTTTGAGTCAACAGATCTATGCTTTAAGGCTTACGTCAGCTCCTGAGATCAGTAAAATATAAGGTTTTCATCTTCGGTGCAACAAGACCATTGATTGATTGGTTTAGTGAGGATTCGTAGTCCGATTGCTTTCATTTTGAGTGATCATACTGATTTTCAATTTATTCCTACAAGACGTTACGTAATGAAAAAATATATAACTAAGGTTGGAAGACATTACGTCATGTTTTTTCAATTTAAAATGAAGTTTAAAATTTATTCTTTTGTTCATAGTCGTAACTCGTAATCCTCCTTCAAAGCGGTATTACAAAGAACAATTTTCGATAAGAGGGGCACCAAGAATATGTCGACATGACTTTTAAGATTTACGTCAGCCCCCGAGATCAGTAAAATATAAGGTTCTCATTATCGTGATTGTAAGCCGCGGAAAATTTTTTCTCTAAAAAACAGATTCCCGGGAAGCTAAACATTTTTTCCAGCCCTGGTAGAAAACAAGAGAAATTAAATAATATACCACTGTCTTGTATGTCTTGCACCAGTGGCGTAGCCAAGGGAGGAGAGTTCGGGGGTTTCAACCTTTCAAATTGAATTTGCGGATGTTAATACATTGTTTACAAGAAAAGCTTTAGCCTATGATGTAATTTCTCGTCAAACTGTGCAAGGATGCAAGCGATCTGCAACTGCTAAGATCGCTTGTTCGATCTACATCAACATCTAAACAGCTATTCGTTATGCAAAACTTGAATCTATCAGAAACAGCCTAAAGTAACTTCATTGTCTCAAAGCTTTTTGTTTGACGCTCATCAAGATGTATGACCTCTATGACGTTACATTTTCTAAACTTTGGGTTGACTTCAGAGCATAAAAGTTAGTGACTTACCGGAATAAGATCGCTTTTTGAATCAACCAAGGAGAAAATTGATAAATAATAAAACTGTAATAATCTCGCAAAAAAAAGCAATCAACCTATGTCTCTAAAACAAAGTTTGCCTAATTTTAAACGAAACTGCATTAAAAGAGCGAGTTTTGCCAATACCAAACATTCAAATATCTCAGTCTGGAATTAGCAACAAGAAAACATAGAGACTTAGCTTTATTTCCGAAAAATGCCGAAGAAAACATGATCTTATCCTTTTGCTATGCCACCGGACAGCACCATTTCACAGAAATATTCATACCCACAATTTTGTTGAAAATGCTCTCAAAATGCACCAAACTGAAAGTAATTTTTCAAAATTTTCTGGGGGAGGCCCCCCAGACCCCCCGCCGCTAAGTGTCGCCTTCGGCGAACACGCCATCGGGCTGCGCCCGCCAGCTGTCAACACCACCCCTTTCAAAATTTTTGACTACGCTACTGTCTTGCACTGCCAATATTTTTACCTCCATTGTTGAAGGTCTGGTGGCGCCACTGGATATAGGTTTAAATGGAACAGAACTGCGACTGATAGCTAATCTCTATTGGACGCAAAAGGCGTTTATTCAGATGGAAGATGGTTTATCTGGTGCAATGGACATAAAACGTGGAGTTCGCCAGGGATGTATATACTATCTCCATGTCTATTTAACCTGTATACTGAAATGATTTTCAGACAGATTGATGGAATGGAGGGTATCAACATAGGAGGTATGAATATATCCAACCTACAGTATGCAGACGATACTGTTTTATTGGCGGAATCAGCAGAAGCTCTCCAAACAATAACAGAAAAAGTGAACAATGTTGGAAAGGAATATAACATGAAAATCAACACAAACAAGACGAAAACGATGATTATTACCAGAAAAGAAAATGTACCAAGTGTAGGCTAAATATTGCTATTGATGGAATGCTGGTCGATCAAGTCAAAAGCTTTACCTGTCTGGGACACACAATAACTGAAAATGGCAGATGCGATACGCAAATATTGAGACGAATAGAAATAGCAAGAAACAACTTCGTAAAAATGAAAAAGACATTAACAACACGCAAAATTAACATAAACACTCAAAAACGAATTATGAAATGCTAGGCCTATATATGGACTATACGTTACTTTACAATGCAGAAACATGGACACTATCATCACAAATGGTTAAACGACTTGAGGCATTTGAAATGTAGATTTATAGAAGAATGCTTAAAATTTCATGGAAGAATGAAATCACAAACAAAGATGTACTATCCAGAATACAAACCAATATGGAAATTCTACAAACAATTAAATCAAGAAAATTGAAATATTTTTTATTTATACACATGATTCGCAATAATTCTATTCAAAGACAACTACTAGAGTAACTAGAAGGAAAAATGAACGGCAAACGAAGTAGGGGCAGACCACCAAGAATTTGGACTAATGATATTGAAGACTGGTCAGGATTTAACTACAAAACTGCAGTAAAAAAAATCTCACAACAGAGAAACTTGACGTCTCATTGCCTCCAACCCTCGACGAGAGGAAGGAACTTAATGATGATGATGATGAGAGTTTTATAATATTGCTACTGCACTCAAAACCTAAAAAGTTCAATAAAAGTTATACAGCAGTTAATAAAATCGTAACTAACAAAGTGTAGGCTATTCGCTTTCTTATGGTTCGTGTCTAGTGGAAAAGCGGACATAGTCTACGTCCGTTTAGCCTCACGGCCTAGCTAAAACGGACACTTACTGTACCTGTTAAATAAAAATTAGTTTTTGTAAACAAACAAAGAAAAACAGGTTTCATACTCTGAGCAGGTGTTGTTACGTGACATGTCAATTTATTTGCTCAAATAAATAGCTTTCAAGTTGGCATGTCCGTTTTTCACCTACCTAATTCCTTAAATGACCAGAGTAGGGCCCTGCGTAACTAGGCCACGAGCATACGACAAAATCCTCAACACAAATTCTGCTCAAAATAAGATTACGGGCTACATAGAGATTTATGACAAAATAATAATAAGTTTACGTTAGTTTTGAACTTACTGTAAATATTTTACAATAATATGTAGCAATAGGCTACAGGCCCCCTTTTTCTGGGGCTTATTAAATGGCCTTTAGCAGTAGGCCTATACAGCTTATTAAATGGACCTTATATGGAGCTATATAGCCTACAGTAATAGGACGCCGATTGATCTACATTTTACTCCGCTCGCTCTATCAATTAGGACTATTTAAGTTTAAATGGCCTAACAAAAAGCTTGGTCCAAAAACGCTCAAATTACATGTTTTCTGAATTTTCACAAAACAAAGCATAGCCCATGCACTATGCAGGTAGCAACATTATTGACATTTTTCACAGCGCAGAACAATTTTTCATATTTCGCTCAGTGATTTTTTTCCTGTATCAGCTAGAGGTGTTTCGGAATATTATAAATTTACCCTTCAATGGCACAGTTAGTGGTTTTTAATTATGTCAGACACGTGAATCCCTTTGAAAACGATTGTAGTCTCTGTCGATAGCCGCAGTGGTGTCGTTTCAGATGAGGAATGTACAACCAGTGGCAAGCGGGAAACATGTGGCCAGCAGGAAGGTTCTGAGTGGCCCACGTGAACTGTTTTATTAAAAACGTAGCCTAGCCTACTGGGCTATAGCCTTTTGTATATCAGCTAAAAAAAAAAACAGTATACTTGGTGGTGTGAAGAAAAAATGGTCATTAAGGAAGAGACCCGGTGTTTGTCTCCGCTGACAAGGGCAATTGATGCAGAAGATGGCCATTCCTGCAAATGCCAAAAAATGTGAGAATTGCACTGGTTTGAGTACAATCAGGAGGAAAAAGGCCTAGGAGTTTCTCTTTTACATCATATTACTGCATAATGATGAATAAACTGTTTACGTTCTTGTCTTGTGTGAAGCCAGCCATCACAAACTTGAACAACGGCAGCCCTTTCAAAAACCGAGTATCACACCATTCGTTGGTAGATAAACTGGCTCGGTGGCTTAGTGGTTAGTGCGTCCGCCTCTGAATTGGTAGATATGGGTTCGATACCCTGTCGGGCCAAAGGCTTTCTAAAATTGGTACTGAATTGTATTCCTGCATTGGAACTAATATATGTACTAATGTATGTTGCGCCTATATGTACTAATGTATAATTTACTCATCTAACTACTAATCTATATGTATAATGTACTCAGTTGCGCCTATATACGGCTGCTTGACACTGTCTGCTTTGTAAAGCGCTGAGGAGCAACGCATTCCGCGATGGATACAGCGCTATATAAAAACAAGCATTACACAGGCCAACAAAAAAGATAAAAAAATTTGTGTCTGCAATGTAAGACGTGATTTGGGGTATATTGAGGCTGCTGATTTCAAAAATCACATTAGATTTTATCCATCACATCAGGTTTTTGAGATTTTTGCATGATACTTTTTCTCATAATATTGGCTTTTTGGCCGAATTTTCTCTTACTGTTACCGTTTTATAAAGACCTTATGAGCCAAAAGTGTTTCAAAATTTATCATATTCATGGAAATGATTTTATTTTGTAACATTTGGAGATGTATGATGACACCATGACCATTGGAGTGGCCGACCTACCTTCAGAAGGTACACTAGTCAGAAGCCCCCCTATTCAAACGAGTCACCTAGACCATCTGGCTAGTGGACCATCTGTCTATGGTAGACCATCCAACTTATGTACCTTCTGAGAACTGTCCATAAACCACCCCTAACAGGCAGGGTTACATTCACTTTCGCCTGAATGCTTAGTACCATTCTACTTTTTGATAAATAACATCGGTTTAATCTTTTTCGCTGAACGTGGAGATTTAAGCGCATGTGAAACTTGTCTATGACTCATTCTTATTTGAATTTTTATGTATTCAGATTTTTTCATATTAGCAAGGTGTTAATTCTGTTTGTGGTGTGAATAAGTAGCAGAATGACATCTTCAAAAAAGTGTGAAAATGACCCTGATGTTCTTTGTTACGAGCAGTTATAGACTACTGTTCCTAACCAAAGGCAAACCATAACAAGTTTTGTGAAACAAGCATATCTTACATACTTTAAAATTCGCCTGGGTGATCAGGACAAATCATGGGCTCCACACATGCTGCATGTTAAGCTTGTGTGGAAAACCTAAGACGATAAATCAATGGAAATCTTAAATCCACTCACAACATTCACAAAAATCATGCAAGCGAAAGTTTGTCCAGAGTAACGTTTCCCAAATGTGCATGTGAATTTTCTTTTTTCTGTAGAATTGAACCTATTTTTATGTGTCTATTCTATTCAATTTCTTCAATTTTATTTTTCTTTGCTGGCGCAAACATAATAACGAATGACATTACAAACACACAACTGTAGCACCAACAAAAGGACAAGATGGCAAAACCAAAAGGTTTAAAATATGTATTGGGGATTTGCACAGCTATCAAACCTACTTCTTAACACGAAAAAAGTAACAATGTAGCCTACTCTTGTAAAAAAAAAGGCGTTGAACATTTAGTGTTAGCAGATAAACTTTGAAGAGTTAGGTTCAAGTTACCACACTTCAATAAAATTAAAAATAAAACAGGTCTTGAAATTCCTCAATGTTTTCATTAATATTATGTTTGTATCTCTTGTGTAAGACTTTATCGTGATGAATTTAGACTTTATCACAGACCTTGTTGACAAAAAAGAGTTCAAATTCCATGAAACGCCATAGTCTACCAATACAGATCAGGAGTCGATTTTACCCATTTTTACCAAAACAGCACCCAGATATCATAAAATCCTGATGTGATACAAAAAATCTGATGTGATTTTTGAATTCAGCACCCAAAATATACCCTAGAATGACATTTACTATGCTGACACAAAAAGTGTGTTGGCTTGTGTTATTATTATTATTACAGGTAGGCTACACAGTACACACCAGAACGGAACATAGTCTGTGCCATCGTTTTCAAAAGGCGTGACAAAAGTGTCACGACCAACAACGCCTTGCTTTGTTTTCCGACTAAGAGGATAAAAGTAATGTTAACTCGGCCTAATATTTGTTCATAGTCAATAAATAACTGAGGGTTTGTTTAAATATATTTAATTATTTATCACTGACTACCAGCCTACAGTAGGCTATAACGTAAACGCTTTCGACAACCCCACAGGGCGTCATACAGTATTTGAATAGATTCCTGTGCAACCTATTAGACAATAACATACTGAAAATGTGCGGTACGACCAAAGTAATTGATAGAATCGAAAGCCATTCATCAATATTCAAAGCTGATTTATTAATTAGAACGCAATGAATAGTATGATAAAATACTGTGCATTTAAAGAATTGGAAAATCTAAACATTGATTGCCGAAACAAAAAAGTAATCAAACTCATTTTTTGACTACCTATGACACGAATGCAGTGCAATGCGGTACTCAAAAACAATTCACATAATAATATGATGATTCCCTTGAATACACCTGTGTTTAAGAAATATTTCGATTTTTTCACATCAAAAATCGTTATTATTTTCTAAAACCTCTACAGCCTGTTTCACTCTAAAAAGGGGATCATCAGAAGGTCCTTATTCAAATAAAATAAAACATGTACGAAATGCAAAAACTGAATTAGCCGTAAAGCAAACGTTTTCAAAATCATATTGTTGTCATCTTATCTGCTGAAGCAAACACTTAGATTAGCAGTGAAGATTAACATCATCAAAAAACATCATGAGTTTAATTTCTGCTTTTGGGTTCATAAACTTTTTAATTAGATCGACTGCTAGTTCAAACCATTTTGCTTCTAAGTATGATACAACAGTTCTCTCAACAAATACCCTGAAGGCTGCAGCAAATGTACCACGCAAAGTAAAGGCTAGCACCTTTGCAAAAGGTAACAAGCAGATGAAGTAGTGAAAGCACACTTTTAGAATTTCATTTGAAATAGCAAGTTCTGTTGATGGAAAACTAAGGTAGTGAACACTACTGCAACATAACAAGCAACTACAAGTAACATTGATACTAAAACGAAGCATGATTGTGCGAGCTTTCAGACTAACAGCATAAAGAAAGCACTATTTCTCCGAAACACTCTAATTTTGGAGTAGGAAACGTATTTGAAAAAGCCTGTACTTCTTCACAGCGGAGGTTTTTGACCGAATTCTTGATGCTGCAATTTCACAAACACGTCAGTTGCTTTGATTTTCCTTGTGGCAAAGTCACCCAGAACCCACGACCCAGCCTGAGAAAAGCCACCATCTCGGCCAATAGGGACACACATTTGAAAGAATTCTGAAGAAAAAAATACAACAAATTATGTCAATAACGTTGTAAGTAAAAAAGTGAGTTAATTTTCTACTACAAGATTAAAAAGAACATTTTACATGAAATATTGAACTCTTGAATAGATCACAGCCAGGGCATGCATTCTGTTTCAGAGAGCTATTCTTACAAGTCTAGTGTTGAAAATACCACAACCTATCTTGACATTCTTTGCATTCATAAGGCTCAGACTATTTGTAAAGCCCACAAAGCTGACGGTCACATGAAGAATACCAGTGAATTTGGTTGCAGCCAGTTGCATGTGTATCATAACGATCAAGTCATATCGCAAATAACGTCAGCTTTTACGGTAGGCACTTTAACATGCAGATATCCAATCCAGCACGAACCAATCAGAAGCTACGCTTTTCATGACGTCATCAAGATTGCGTTTGGGAAGAATAAAGGAAAAACGCAAATTCTAGCTAAATTAAATCATCGCTTTGCCATCGGTTGGCTTGGCGCATTGGGTTAGAGCGGTAGTAGTCATTACAATGACGTGGGTTTGATTCCCTGTTTGATCCTCTGCTATAGCTCTTTTTTCTTCTGTAATTACCAAACAAAGTTCAAAGCAATTATTAATTCTCTGGCTGAATGCTGGAATGGTCACAATAACAGATAACGTACAGATAACGTAGCATCTCATTGGTTCGTGGTTGGATTGGATACGCGCGTGGATTGTTAGAAATCTGCTTGTTAAAGTGCCTACCAGCTTTTACTCTCTACATTGCATTTTTGTGCTGATCAGAAGACCACTGCATGTTACCTGACTTGTATGGTTGCAGAACTCTCCCCTTTGCGATATTGATCAGATTGTTATATGTGCATGTTGCTTGGCTCTGTGCTTCGATGGCAAGTTTGGTTACCTGCAAGAAATCAGTGTTGTTATGACTTTAATTACTTTTTTGTCACAAACATACAATTATAAGTTTTCTGATACGCTACAATGCCTCTATTGTTTGATAAGGGGACAATGAGAACCATCTCTATGAGGTATCATAACATTCGGCAATCCGTCATTTGACAAAGTTTGTCAAGAAATTAAAAGAAAATTTGAAGCCAGGTTTTTGAATCAAAAGTAAATGAGAAAAAATGTAATATAACAAGAAGAGATAACAAAGAGAGAAGTAATATAACAATGATGATAAATATAATCTTTTTGATTTAAAAGTGAATGCAACAAACTAACCTCGACATTATTGCAATCGCCCACAGCGAATATATTCTTCACTCCTTCAACTTCCAAACTGTCGTTCACCTTCAGTTGGCCCATCTGGTTCATGCTGTCACCTTAAACAATTAGAAATACGTTGATCGAAACCATACAGATTTTACGACAGCTAGAAGACTTAGATGAGCATTTGAAAACAATGCAAGCCAGTCTAAAATTACCAGCCAGTAAATCAACGTACCGCAATTGAACGTTTTGATATTGCAGACGTTGAACATAAATTGCAGACGATTTTTACTCTGCAGACGTTGAATCAATGTGAAAAAACTAATTGAGTTGCTGGCTGGGATTGTGTCTAGCATGTTGCGATTATGTTAAATTACTATTACGTTCTGTTGCTGTAAGTTTAGGAAAGTGTAGCGTCAAAAGGAATAAAATCAAGCAAGATGTTTTCTACATTACCTAATGCGTTTTGGTAAGCGTCTTTGTTAATTGTCAATCCGTAACACTTCACAACTAAGTCCGCATCCAGCTCCTTTCCACTTGACAGTTTAACCTTGATGCCCTCAGTGGTTTTGTTATGTGGAATTTCATCCAAATTAGTGACTGTGTCACCTGCCAAAAGCGATATGGTAATTTTCTATTTGAACACAACACTGATAAGACGCCAATATGCTGCTGTAACTGTGCTCCAAAAACCTTGTCAAAATTTTGAAGTAGAAAAGCATAGCAAACATACATTCTTTTAAATATCTCCTTAGTATTATATTTATAATTAATCGTTAAAAACAACATAAGTGATGACATGCAGGAGGGAAACGTAGCAGTATAACAGGGGCTATTTAACAAATTACGCATTTGTTTCAAATTCCTATCTTATGAAAGATTCTAGCAGACGCCTTTTCATGTTACGTGCTACATCAACATATATAAGGGGTTGAAAAGCCAAGAAAAATGCACGAAGCAAAAGGGACACATTGTTACTGCTTAGCCTGAATCATCTACAGTTAGTTTTATAAAACCGGCGATGAATGCAAGGCCAGCACTACCCTTACCTCTTATCCTCAGCCGAAATAGATTCCATTATCAAATAACAAAGGTAACTAGAATAAATTATTCTTCACAATATTTAATATTTATATTGTTAAAATATTGCGAGTAAAGTTGGCACTGAAACAATATTATCAGAATCAAATAAGGATCGGTAGCAAAATGATACCGTACCTAGAATAGTATTGATGCGTTTCGATTCAAACTTTTGCGCAATAATGTCATATGCTTTCGGCTTCAGCTTGCGAGATACGAAGACATCACTGTTGTGTACAATCGTAACCTGAAAAGTGATGCAATGTCACTTTTTAAAACTTGATACTGTAACAATTTCACAAGGAAATCACGTGCGACACTATCGCAATGCCAGATTGCACATTCACTCGGTCGTCCAACCGCATTGGCATCTCAGGCAATAACGATTTAAAGTTAAGTGTATTTTATGGAGAAAATCAGTGGTTGTATCAGCATGGAATAATTTATCACCAAAATATTGTGATTATTACATTTGACTGCCGAGGCATATTAATTGTAATGTATCAAGTACATATCATAATTATATCCAGCAAGGTGAGAAGATAAAACAAAGAAGTCATCATTTTCAATTTTTTAACGCAACAACAAAATTAAGGCCACAAACAATGATGTTGTTCTGGTGAAGACAAAGCGAGTTCCTGGACTTGCTTTAATATTTGAATTAAAGTGTCCAAAACACTTTGAGGTGTTTGCAGTATTGCAAAGATTTTTTTATAAGTAGTCAGGATTAGTTCAATATACAGTACCGGTAGTATTAATTTTTAAAGAATTTTAGCAGGACTACCACAACATGTAATCTAACCTCTTTCTGATCAGGATAATCAGTTTGTATTTCTCCAGCAATTTCTACACCAACAGCTCCACCTCCAACAACAACTATTTTCTTTGCCTTTTTAACTTCATTGGCAAAATCTTCATACATTTGCTTCAATTCAGCAGTAGATTTATCAAGACTACACTTGCTGGGAAAGCAACCAGTTGACCCAGTGGCCAACACCAGTTGACTGTATGAGATCGGTGTCTAGAAAAATAGTAAAAAATAAGATGTGGCCTACTCATTGCCGTACAAGAGGTGGTATAAAAAGGTGACTGGATTCAACTTCCCAACGGCAAAATTTACAACGAAAAGTAGATATGAACCTTCTTGATAAAGAGTGCAAAAACGATAGCATGAAAATAAACATGAAAATAAACAGAAAAAATAACCTTTTTACTTCGATTTGGAAGTTATATTTCGACAAAAAGCAATGCTGATATAAAGAAATTTGATTCAAAGGTCAATTCATTTTTTGCATTGTGCCCCAGAACTGCAGTTGGTAAGACATCATTGGCTTTTTCGGCTTAATGTGCAATACATATATATCTCTGTGAATAAATAAAACACTTCTAAATATCACATCAAGGACATGATATTCATTACATACAGCATTATTTTCCAAAGACAGTTGTTGCTTTTCGGGATCAATGTCAACAACTTTTCCTTGAAGAAAGTTGTCTCCAAATGCAACATGATAAGGGATAAATGTTTTATGGGCAAACCCAGGCTCTACAGCTGCCCTACAACATAGAAGAAAAGAGTTAGGGTTAGAGCATTTAAACAACACAAATAAATGAAAGACCAAGCATATGTAATAAAAGCAACAAGAAAACACAAAGGTGCCTTCATCATTTATATACAACGGTGCCTTCATTGTGATGAAGGCACCTTTGTGATGAAGGCAATACTTTGTGCAGTATATATAGTATATAATATACATACTAAATACGTGTAAGCGCAAAATAAGTTCTTTGGAGAAATGATACTGACCAGTGCCAAGGAATCACAGCAACAAGTGCCGCTATATGTATGAACAGTAGCATACCAATTTAAAAACTATATATAAAAAATTCTGTACGAGTATAGAAAATTTGCAACTACTTTACATAGCACATTGAGAAATCAAAGTTAATGCCAGTTGTGAGTTGAACAATCCCATATCAACATAGAATGCATTACATGATACAAATTAGCCAATTTGGCGATCAAAGCGTAGCAAACCACTAACACCCTCAACGTATAATACCTTTGCTACCAACTTTTTATCTTTACAAACACTCACTACTTACCGCAATGCAGCCATGTTGTGATGCATTGAATCTCTTGCATCTATTAAGGTGAATTTCCCTCTTCCTTTTAGCTCTTTAGCAAGGCGTACCCCTCCATAGCCTCCACCAACAATCACAACATGTTGATCATCGCTTAGCCGTTTCCTAAGTAAATTATAATTGAAAGTGATGTGGTGAATTAACACTATTATTTAATATGCTGTGGAAATAATCTTGAATTGATAAACAGTGAAATCTTATAAAAACAAAACCATTGATTTTTTTGGTACTACAATATCAGCATTTGCAAAACATTTGCATGAATCTTTTGTATGTTGTTTTATCATTAATGTATCCATTATTCAACCTAAAAGAATAGTAGTTATCAAAGCTGGTGCATAAGTCTCCGCCTTGATCATAAATGCTATGACGTGAATATATATCTAAGATTGGAATCGACCAACACATGTAGGGTGAAACGTATGAAGTGTAAAGCAAAGATAAAGTAGTTTCACACTAAATTATATATTTAATCGATTCCAATGTATGACATTTTGATATTTTTAACCAGGGCGGAGACTTGCTTACTAGCTCTTAGCTTTCTTCTACAATATATGATATGTTATACTATAAAAGGCATGAAAAATAAAATACAAGAAAAATGATTTCTTTGGTGACAGGTTAGCCTTGTTTTGTCTAATCTCACCCCTTGTCAACCATGTAACGATAACCATACAAAAGCAGTCCTCCACCCAGAGCAGCTCCAATAATTTTTCGAGACATCTTTTTATACACTTCCACTTAAACTAATCACAGTTGCACTGACTATGTGCAAACTTCCTGAAAATGCAAAATATCATCTCAGAATACAAGTAGCTACAGCAATGTGTATCAACCAATCAATAGTTACATCTACACTGCTAGAGCCTATAGTTGATTGGTGAGAGCTCTTGTAAGCTACAACCTTTGCCCTTGGAAAGGTAGGCTACTGGTTCTACACCACTCAACAAGGGCATGCAACTGTTTCTTTCGCAGAACACTCAATGCCATGGAGATTGATATTAAGATTTGATTCCTTGTCTTTTTCATTCTTGTCTTCCTCATTCTGTTTTCTATCTACTTTAGACCATGATTAGCCAAAAGACATATTTCAGGCACCAGCCTGGATATGACAAAACTTCACAGCGGGAAAGTACCCTCTAAATCGGTCATATTTGGTCATATATTTATACCAATACCAATGCATCACATGCTGTGACGGCGGACATGTCCGCGGTGTCTGCCATGAATTTCGAGGCCTGCTTACCGTATATAAGCACTTTTTTTTTCTCCTTTTGTCTTTTGCTTTGAAAGAGAAAAAGAAAAAAGAATACGTCATGACCGGTCAAATAGTGTTTCAGATTAAAAGACTGGAGCTGGTCAAATAGCCACTGCCTATCCACTATCCAACTAAGCAAACAATGGCTTGCAATTCATTAAATGATAAATTCTTTAAATTCTATAATTGGCAATTCTTCAAACACTTCCACTTCTGATAAAACCATTCTGTATGAGCAAAGATTGCAAACATGCCCTGCTGGTGCACATACAAAAGAAATGTCAAGCCCTGATTCAAAGCAAGCTTGGTCTTGGTTATTGACAGTTTTTTGGAGACATGCTGAACATTTATAAAATATGTTCCCTCACAACCTTTCCAAATAATTTCTCAAGAGGATCTGTTGAAAACTCACTGAATATAACAAACTCATGATCTGCTGATAAAAGGCTTCGAGCAAGATCAACTAGCCCTAAGCAGGTATGATAAAAAAGCTGAGGTTGTCAACCTGGACTGTTGTACTTGTCTTCTTTGAACTCTCTCATCAGGGTTGCCAGGTCCACTTATGAAAAAAATGCAAAACAACTGATCAAAAAATACCAAATAACCTGAAAAAAGGCCAAATAACTAAGCAAGTCGCAGCAAAATCGAATGTTTTTTCATTAATAAGTAATGGATTCGGTAAAAAATGAATAAAACTGCAACAAAGCTCAGCCTACATTTGCTTCTATTGCACAACCTAGCTATCTTCACACTTGAGAGTACGGTATTCTTCAGTAAAAAGAATTTTGAAACAATGCCAAACAGGATTTTATCATGCCAAGCAACATAAAAAAAATGCTAACCTGGGGCATCCCTGCTACTCATACAGCCAACTGGGTTAAAAACATAGACGTTTATGGTTAAAGGTAGCCACTTTAACAAGTCGAAATTCTGCCACTGAAATTGACTACAATGCAACCGCCAACCAATCAGAACGTGTTATAAGAGGCTACCGTCCAATTGTGACCCTTCTAGCATTCATCCAGAGAATTAATGCCTGTTTTGAACTTTATTTGGTAATTACAGAAGAAAAAGAGCAATAGCAGTGGTGAGAATCGAACACGCGTCAATGAAATGACTACTTTCTAGCCCTAAGCCAACCAGCTGACAAAAATCCATCACTTCATTTGCTTTTTATCATCTTCTTTTCGCCATTTTATACGTCACTTAAACCGTAGCTTATGATTGGCGGTTTCATTCTAGTCAATTTCAGTGACAGAATTTCGACTTGTTAAAGTGGCTACCATCATGGTTAAAAACCACTATCAAAGTTGCCAGGTCCACTTATGGAAAAAATGCCGAACAACAGGTCAAAAAATGCCAAATGACTTAAAAAAATGCCAAATCGGCAAAACGCTGCAAAATCGAACATTTCTTCATTAATAAGTAATGGATTTGGTAAAAAATGGACTGTGAAACTGTATAGAACTGCAACAAAGCTCAGCATCCACTTGCTGCTATTGCGCAACCTAGCTATCTTCATTCTTGGGAGTAGCGTATTCTTCAGAAAAAAAAATTTGAAAAAATGCCAAACAGGATTTTTTCATGCCAAACAACATAAAAAATGCCAACCTGGCACCCCTGACAACCATCATTCTGGGAGAATAATTTTGCGCAGTCCGCCTAAAATAATGATCCGTAAAAATTGCGCGGTTAACAATGCGAGGAAAGTAGCAACCAGGCGCGGATCTAGGAGTTTTTTTCGGGGGGGGCCAGAAAATTCGAAAATCAATTAAAAAGAAAGAAAAAGATAAAACAGATATGAACAATGATACTACGACGTTTAGCTGCGATATTATATGCTATAAAATAGACATTAAAACAGCCATTTTTATCAATTGTGAAGAGAGAGAGAGAGAGAGAAACCTTTTATTTTGTCTGTTGCAAGAAAAGTATACGGTACAAAATATAGACAATGCAAATAAAATAGCACCATAACTAGAATCTACAACAGACAGGAAGCAGCGAAAGACTATATTAGTCATCGAGTCAGCTGCTTCCCGTGTTTTTAATGTGACAAATGTTTAAAAAATAAATTTTGCTTGAATTAAAATTGCTAAGCATGTAAAGTAAACTTGAAATCTGGTTTTAAACCCAGTATGCAGTGTCCATGACCAATTGGATATTTGTATGTTTGTAGGCATATACGGTAATAGATTGAAATTATAATGAAGACTAAAAACTATAAAACAGCCATTCAAGGTTTCAGATTGTTTCAACTGACGTCATTTGGTTCAGCGTTGGTTTCAGCTAAGTCAGCTCCGACAAATGTTGCTCTTAAAATGTATTTGAAGTTGCATGAAAGAAAACAACAGAGTCTGATTGATGGACAATTTGAACCACATCTATAACAAATAATTATCCTCCCCCACCCGGAATAAGTTAAGTCCGCCGTGGGACCATGGCCAGTTGGAGATGCGGCCTGATATGTCACAATTCGCAGATTTGATTACCGCTACTGCTAGTGCTTGACTGATATTTATAAGATTTTTTACTTTTTGCTGTCTCCTAATGATATAAAAACTTTTTTGGCTTGGGGAAACAGTAGCAAATGAGAAAAAGTAAGTTGAAATACGTTGAATCAGACTGTTATTGAAAAATTAACAGTCTGATTAAAATCTTCGAAATAAAATTGTCTTTGTTTTAACATCTGAGGATGTTAAAACCTACTGTGTCATCTGGAGAAAACAGTAAAGAAAGCGTAAAAATATAATTTTTAGAAAAATTTATTTAAACATTCGCCCAAAGTTGGCAAAATGTGGAAATTTCTGCAAAATGTGACAAAGCAGGCCGTATCTTTAGGTAGCCATGGTGGGACTAATATTAGCTGTTTAGAAGCATATCAAACCATTTGATGCGTAAACATGCACTTTCAACAATTCCTCACAAACTTTCGAGGGGGCCCGGGCCCCCTGGGCCCCCCCATAAATCCGCGCCTGGCAGAAACACTCGGAAGCTGATAAAATCACTTCTCGTTACCACATCAAAGCATATTTTTTTCCAAAGGCAAATGCACAGTGAACACAGAAATTTAAATAAAAAACTCGTCTTGTCAAAGATAAAGCAAGTGCAATTGCAAAAAGTAAGACATAAAATCGTATATTAAGACTGCTATATGTGGTTTGGCAAGAAAAGCAAGCATCACAAAAACGTCTATAAAAATACTTTCCAGAAATAATTTTCGGAATTTTCTTTTTGAATCGTGTTCAGAATTAAATTTTCTTTCCAAGATTGTCAATCTCGTGGCGCGGCAGACGAAGGAAACGCGAGCAAATTGATTTAAAAATCGGGTGTTTGTTGAATATTTGTTTGTTGAAGTGTGGTTTTGAATATTTTCGTAATTTTATTAACTCATGATTATTTCCGTCTGGAAAATTAAAGAAAAGTTCCTGAAAGATGAAACCAAACTCATATGACAGTTCATTGATCAGGCTTCAAGGGCACGTCACGTTTTTTCTGCAATGTGCATCCAAGCATACAAAAATCAGAATTTTATAACTTTTTTTGAAAAAGGTAAATTGATACATGTGGAGAAGGTAAATTGATACAGTATTCTAGGCTAAATTCTTTTTTGTGACTGTAATAAATGTTTTCATTGATCTAGTTGATTTAAATAAGTTGTTCTTTATTAACTACACCTGCTACTTTGGAAAACAACTATTATATAGGCTTTCGTAGGCCTACACGCTATCTGCTGTCAAAAAATGAAAACAGCGCAAAGCACCCCTCTTGAATAAGAACTCCAGCCAATCATCCTTCCCATGTCCATCCCGCTGAAGAAACTTCGCCGCACACATAGGCAGTGACGGGCATTATCGGCGATAATTCATCGGCGATAATTATCGGCGATAAATTTTTATCGCTTATCGTTATCGCTCAATTATTTTTTCAGTTATTGCTTATCGTTATCGCCAAAAGCAATATTTGATTATCGCCGATAATTAATCGCCGATAAATTTTATTTTGGATCAACACACAAGTGGAAAGATCATGAAAAGTAATATTTTTACTAGCCACCTAGTTAATGAAACTTAAATTAAAACCAGTTCTTCTTCAGTGCCTGAAGTGTGTGTGCACAGGTCGTTATCAGGGGAGGGGGCATGCCCCCCTGCAGCGACAACCCTGACAACACAGTAATTTTTAGAGTTGCAAATTGCAATGCAATGAAATGCATGCAACAAGTCTCTTGTTGTTTTGCTGCAATGGGCAATCGCAAGCGAATTTTACAATTAAAATGTAAGCGCACAGGCGGAACAACTTCCTTTGAAGCGAAGCGAAAGAAAATGGCAAGTGGTTTGTGAAAGTGTCGCAATACGAGGCCGCTTTTACATCGGAAGCATGGTCTTTCGCGCCACCTCACGATCAACTATTTTATTCTTGTGTTTTCTTTTTTCGTTGGAAGTGTTAGTTTTTAGTAATAGTGGTAAAAAAATAAAATCTCTCTCGTCAAAACATGAAACTTACTGTTTTAAGCGCATTAAATCTTTAGATGAGTAGATTAACTAAAATTGCAAAACCTTGCCTTGAGACGTGCGGTTACGTCACAAACTCAGATTAAAAGACAAAATTCACACACAATAACACAAGATCGGTTATAGACTGTAAGATCGATTTTTTTCTAGCTTGGCGATATAACTTTAATCCAAAAATAATAACCGAATGCATAAGTGCCATTTAACTTGAAAAGTTAACCCATTTGTGCCGAAAGTGAAAGTACTTAAAAAAATTTTCGGAAAATTTATATATTGCATAATTATGACCTAAAAAACATATCACAATTATTTTTTTCCTAATTGTGTTCGTACTTTTTGAGAAAAAAGCTGTCCTATATATAAGACGCTAGGCAAATCCGTTATCAAATTTCACAAGTTATTACATTTTACTTATCGCTCAAAGTGATAAATGGGAAATGTCTTGTTCATGTCTTGTCATGTCATTATTGTCATCGAGGATTTTATTGAAATAAAAGTTCAAAAAATATGAAGATGAAAATTAGCAAAGTAACACAACATCACTGAAAGAAGTCATTGCGGAATATGATATTGCTTGAAGCATTTAACATGCAGACCGACATCACATGTTTTGCATCTTGTAGTAATTTTTGCATGACATTGGCGGATCGAGTTGCGTGGTAAAATTATGCTAAATACAGTATAACCTTTCTCATTTAGGCTGTAGCCTACCTATGCGACATAGCCTACCTCAATCAAATAATTTTAATCCCACTAATACAGTGCCTACATTGTAATTCTTATCTCAACAACTCAGCGTTCTGCCATTGCTTTAATGATGGTGTTCACAAAGAAAACAAAAAAAATTATCTGAAATTATAAGTAAATTACGATAATTATGTTATTGTTCTTAAACAAACACGACTAGAGCTTCGGTAGAGAGTTTGTCTTGTTGAACCATAGGCATACGAAGCCGAGTAACGTGATCAAGTTTAACATCTTCAAATTTATTACATTTACATAAACATAAAACTACGTAACAAATTAAGTATCGAACGTTTTCCACATCACAAGATGTCCTCTTCAGGAATAATATACATACAACTTAACTACATCTGAAAAAAATACAATGGTTAACTAAATCTATAAACAGAAAAAGACAAAAACTGCACAGTACTTCTGACTAGCTCAAACTCAGCTATATAGGCTCCACGAGAATCAAAGGTAACTGCATCAAAAGGTGTTAAACAGATCACATGATATGGTAAAAAGGCAAGGTGCGAAAAAACTAATTTTAAAATAGGCTACAGAGAGCAAGAAAGACAAGCTGCAAGCATACAATTGTCTGTTCAAAAGTGGATTGTGACGTTCTATGTACAAGGCTTCCAAGATCTTAGTTTGATACTCAGACCTGCCTCTGGACATGATCTCAAACTGCTTGATAGAAACGTTATTTTGGCATTCTGTACATGAAAAAAATGTGATGTTTAATTGCGCTTTTCTGTATAGAATTCAAAGTCAGGTGTTTCGCAGCTGCTCTAGTCGATAAATGTCTTGTTGACATACCGATGTATGTCAGGCTTGCATCACACAAACAACTGAATTTATAAACGACATTAGAACATAGAGCAAAGGGCGTAGGCGACTTCAGCTGAAAATATCTGCCTACTTTGAACGTTCTATATACAGGGTAAATGTCACAATCAAATGTCTTTTTGACAATTTTAGCTAGATTTTTTGAAAATCTTACCGAATCTTTTCCCAAGAATGGTATATCAAAAAAGTTGCTAAAATCGTCTTCTTCGGGTTTATCTTTCGGTTTCGTATCCAAAAAAGCTTTTAATATTTTATCAAAAAAGTATGACGGGTATCCATTTAAAATTGAACATAAACTATAAGCTACAAACGTTTTCGGCCATACACACGTTACCCTTATCAAGTAACAAAAAATAACTGCTTATCATATCTACAATGAAAATGAAAAACTGATCTAAACACTGAATTGAAAAACGAAATGCACAATGAAACGGCAGAGCATAGGAGAAAGGCACATCACATGGCGTTTTAAATTACGCAAGGCAAAGACGCATCATATGACGTAGCCTATATCAAGAAAAGACGTTGAGTAAATAAGAAGCGCCTGAGGCAAACAACTGTGTATTGAGGCGATGATTGTATGATTTTATTAGCAAAGCCTCGTGGATTTCAGATCAGTTATTCATTTTCATTGTAGATCAGTGTTTAGATCAGTTATTCATTTTTATTGTAGATATGATAAGCAGTTATTTTTTGTTACTTGATAAGGGCTAACGTGTGTATGGCCGAAAGCGTTTGTAGCTTATAGTTTATGTTCAATTTTAATGGATTATGTTAAATGCCGTGTGGTTGCTTGGTTGTATATGTCTGTGGTTGAAGAAAGTGACCTCTTTACCAAAATTGTATCCATTTAAATGTAGCATATTTTTCAACTTGTTAGTTTCATTGTGGAACAACAAGTCCGTCGAGCAAACCAAACGGGCACGGGATAAAAGACATAATAGACCGAGAGCCTACGACAGAAGATTTCACCCCATAAGGTACAAAAGGTTTGACCCCTTGAAGTTACTGGGGTCAACCATGTCACTCACAAAAAGTATGGAAGATTGACCGCACCGGGTGGATCTGGACCCTAGAGCCCCCTAAAAAGCCCAAAAAGGGGGTTAATTTCACCCCATAAGGTACATGGACCAAACTTGGTGAATACGAAGTTTTATGTCAGGACATCACAAAAATATCAAATCTAACAATATTTTCGAGTGGAAAGGTGATGTAAGACCCCCCCGAAAGTGACCCCCCGGGGGGTTAATTTCACCCCATAAGGTACATGGACCAAAGTTGGTCAAAACGAAGTCTTATGTCGGGACATCACAAAAATATCAAATCTAACAATATTTTCGGGTGGAAAGGTGATGTAAGATGCCTTCAAAGTGACTTCCCATAATGTGACCCCCTCGGAAGGTTTATTTCACCTCATAAAGTACATGGACCAAACTTGGTCAAAATGAAGTCTTATGTCTGGACATCACAAAAATATCAAATCTAACAATATTTTCGGGTGGAAAGGTGATGTAAGATGACTTCAAAGTGACTTCCCATAATGTGACCCCCTCGGAAGGTTTATTTCACCTCATAAAGTACATGGACCAAACTTGGTCAAAATGAAGTCTTATGTCTGGACATCACAAAAATATCAAATCTAACAATATTTTCGGGTGGAAAGGTGATGTAAGATGACTTCAAAGTGACTTCCCATAATGTGACCCCCTCGGAAGGTGTATTTCACCCCATAAAGTACATGGACCAAACTTGGTCAAAACGAAGTCTTATGTCAGGACATCACAAAACTATCAAATCTAACAATAGTTTTGGGAAGAAAGATGATGTAAGACTCCCCCAAAGTGTCCCCCCAGGGGATTAATTGCACCCCATAAGGTAGGCTACATGGACTAAAGTAGGTTAAATCGAAGTCAGATTTCACAGCATAACAAAAATATCAAATCTAACAATATTTTCGGGTGGAAAGGTGATGTAAGATGTCATCAAAGTAACCCCCAGAGGGTTTATTTTATCATAGAGTACATGGACCAAACGTGGTCAAAACGAAGTCCTATAGGTCCTAGGACACCACAAAATATCAAATCTAACAATACTCTCAGTTGGGAAGATGATGAAAGACCTACCCAAAAGTGAATCTCCTCCTGTAATTTAATTTACTTCATTCCTTACTCGAACCAACCTTGGTGTAACGGAAGTGCTATGCCAGGACAGTACCAATGGATTAAATCTAAAAATATATTTATATAGGTTTTGGTGAAATACATTCACAAGCTGTCCCATGATGCATGAAATGGAACTATAGCCTACTTTACAAAAAGTTTTTGTATAAATCATATTCAGTCAATCGAAAAAAGGCAACAGGACATGACAATACATGGCTTTGTAACACCAAAAACAGAAAGTACTTAAGAAGCACATAGGCTACAGTCATGGGCGCCGATCGCTCTCTAAGATTGGTGGGGACATTTACTAGGAAAGAAAGGGCAGACGAGCGAAGCGAGCTGAAAGATTGGGGTCTGTTCAACGAACAAACAAATAGGCCTACAGTAGATAGGCTACAAGTCTAATGTGATGTATTTTAATTGTCAGTGTCAGCATTGGACAGCAGAAGTCCAAACACTGCAACTCGGCAACGAGTCTCCGGCGAATTAAAAACGAAGTCCTTGGTTGATCCTTGGCTTGTAATGAAGGTTGATCGAATTCAAAACTTTATTGTGCACATAGCAGACCATTGCATGATTTGGCCGTTTCTGTGTCATGGTAGATCGTAACAAAGTTTTGATACGTCGCAAAGTTGATAATGAGCGTTCAGCTGAACACGAGCGGGCTGGTGATATGAGCAAAAGTTCCACTTGGGGAAACATTTGCCGAACAGCGGATGGTATCTTCTTGAATATCATTCGAAAATCTTGTGCAAGGGACTCTGTGTCAAAGAACTGAAGATAATCGTCTACCAAATGTGATTGTAGCTTTCCACTGAAGAGTGATTCTTGTAGAATTTTGTAGTACTCAAGATCGGTCGACTTGAAATAGTCAGTAAGATTTTGCTGCGAGCTGTCAATGACTGCAAAATACTCTGACCGATCGATCTTGAAGTTTAGGAGGTTGACCATGGCCATGTCCATACTGAAGACGATTTGAAACGTGACAAGTCTTTTAAAAATTGGGTAGGGTAAGAGTTTTTTCAATTGAAAAAAAGCTGCCTGCCAGCCTTCCAACTGCTGATTTTCCTATATACAATTTTTTGCCAAACCGGTAAAGACATTTCAGCAGCTCTTCAATGTAACCTCAATGTAATAATAACTGAAAAAATAGCTTTTTTCTTATACAAAAGTAACACAAGCTACATTTACTGCACTACATGCTTGTACGACTCTTTCAAAGTAATTCTAAAACTCTGCACTGTGTGGCCCTGGCGTAACCAAATTAAATACAATTTGCGAGTTACACCAGGGTTTCTCTGCCTAATAAAACATTTCTACTACGGTTGGAGCTTCCTCGCATAAAACAAAAATGTTGTCCCCTCCTTTCAATATATTTTAAACGTTTGACTGGTAAAATTGTGACATTCGGGTAATATTTTCCCTTTTACGTTACAAAAATAATGTAAAAAGATGATGGGGACATGTAAAAAGATGGTGGGGACATGTAAAAAGATGGTGGGGACATGTCCCCACTGTCCTATAGGGATCGGCGCCCGTGGCTACAGTAGCCAGAAAATTGATCCAAGATCTTGATACGACTACTAAATGTTGACTTAATTGAACAACTGACTATCCAAATAAGACGAAGAATAAGACGAAGAAAGTGAAAGCGACAGCAGTGACAATGAAGAATAAAGAAACGACCGTTTACATTTACACAAACAATCTCTGTTTATGAATGAACAGTTACAATAACTGATTGGAGACATGAAGCAAATGGCATTAAACAAAAATTTACTACATTGGGTTTATTGGGTTATTTATTGTAGCAGCTGGAAAATGTTTATTACTGCCTGAATTAACGTTCCAAATGATTCATTTCGAAACGTTTTGATTTGGATAGTCAGTTGTTCGATTAAGTCAACATTTAGTGGTCGTATCAAGATCTTCGATCAATTTTCTGGCTACTGTAGCCTATATGCTTCTCATGTACTTTCTGTTTTTGGTGTTACAAAGCCAAGTATTGTCATGTCCTGTTGCCTTTTTTCGATTGACTGAACATGATTTATACAAAAACTTTTTGTAAAGTAGGCTATAGTTCCATTTCATGCATCATGGGACAGCTTGTGTACGTATGTATTTCACCAAAACCTAAATAAAAATATTTTTAGATTTAATCCATTGGTACTGTCCTGGCATAGCACTTCCGTTACACTAAGGTTGGTTCGAGTAAGGGATGAAGTAAATTAAATTACAGGAGGAGATTCACTTTTGGGTAGGTCTTTCATCATCTTCCCAACTGAGAGTATTGTTAGATTTGATATTTTGTGGTGTCCTATAAGAATTCGTTTTGACCACGTTTGGTCCATGTACTCTATGGTGAAATAAACCCTCTTAGGGTTACTTTGATGACATCTTACATCACCTTTTCACCCGAAAATATTGTTAGATTTGATATTTTTGTTATGCTGTGAAATAAGACTTCGATTTAACCTACTTTAGTCCATGTAGCCTACCTTATGGGGTGCAATTAATCCCCTGGGGGGTCACTTTGGGGGAGTCTTACATCATTTTTCCTCCCAAAACTATTGTTAGATTTGATATTTTTGTGATGTCCTGACATAAGACTTCGTTTTGACCAAATTTGGTCCATGTACTTTATGGGGTGAAATACACCTTCCGAGGGGGTCACATTATGGGAAGTCACTTTGAAGTCATCTTACATCACCTTTCCACCCGAAAATATTGTAAGATTTGATATTTTTGTGATGTCCAGACATAAGACTTCATTTTGACCAAGTTTGGTCCATGTACTTTATGGGGTGAAATAAACCTTCCGAGGGGGTCACATTAAGGGAAATCACTTTGAAGGCATCTTACATCACCTTTCCACCCGAAAATATTGTTAGATTTGATATTTTTGTGATGTCCTGACATAAGACTTCGTTTTGACCAACTTTGGTCCATGTACCTTATGGGGTGAAATTAACCCCCCGGGGGGTCACTTTCGGGGGGGTCTTACATCACCTTTCCACTCGAAAATATTGTTAGATTTGATATTTTTGTGATGTCCTGACATAGAACTTCGTTTTCACCAAGTTTGGTCCATGTACCTTATGGGGTGAAATTAACCCCCTTTTTTGGGCTTTTTAGGGGGCTCTAGGGACCAGATCCACCCGGTGCGGTCAATCTTCCATACTTTTTGTGAGTGACATGGTTGACCCAGGTAACTTCAAGGGGTCAAACCTTTTGTACCTTATGGGGTGAAATCTTCTGTCGTAGGCTCCCAGACTATAAGATTAATCCAGATTTCCACTTATTTGGGCAAAAAGCATTGTAATTTAAAAGTAGGCTAGTGTTGGTGGGTTTTCTCCAGATTTGTGTGTCAAAGGAGTCATGATTTATATTTACCTCAACGTCTAAAAAGGCAATAGTGTCATCAGATTTTTCAACAGTAAATTTGATGTTTTGATGTTGAGCATTTAAAAGGTTTAAAAATTGCGAACAAGACTGATCGTTGTCAAAAATTACAAAAATATCGTCATCATAACGTACATACATTTTAGGGTAAAAATCACGGAACACTTCAAACATTTTCGTTTCTAAGTGCGCTAAAAAAAGGTTGGCTAAAGTTGGACCATGTGGAGAACCCATGGTGACGCCATCAATCTGCTTAAACAAGCGATTATTAAACATAAACATACCTTCAGTGGCCAGATTTAACAATTTTATGAAATCCTTTTTCTCAATGAGTGGTCGATGCGGTTGGTTGTTATTAAAAATGTGATCAGGAATAATATTGATGGTTTTTCGAAGCGGCACGTTAGTAGGCTAAATAGCGATGTCACATCGAAACTCACCATAACACTATTCGGAAGACATTTAAAATCCTTCATGTTGATGAAAACAGTTCGTGCTGCATGGGATGGGGCAGCGCTAATCAAGAAAAAAAAGATTTATCGTTATCGGATATTATCGGCGATAATTTATCGTTTAACGTTATCGCTTAACTTTTTTTTTTGATTTATCGTTTATCGTTATCGCTTTAGGCATTTTTCGTTTATCGATTATCGTTATCGCTTAACTGAAAAATGAGTTATCGCGCCCAACACTGCACACAGGTCTCAACAGTCATCCTTGCACCCAAGCACGCCAACCACATATTAAATTTTCCTTTATTGCTTTGTTGTCAAAGGGGATTTCTGTGTTAGTTTTACTGTATCAAATTACTTTCTGGGTGTATCAATTTACCTTCCGTGGAAGGTAAATTGATACATTTGATTGACGTTTTTAAAATTTTAATTAAAAAAAGTAACAAAAATAGAAAAGTAAAAATGTTTTTAAAAAGTGTGTAAGGGATCAGACTTTCATTTCAGCTGAAAATCAATAGTTTGTGTCACGTAATTTTCAGTTAACAGGCAAAAATGTTACAAGTGTATAAAATTACCTTCCCTTCCCCTATTTAAAAATAAATAAAAATTTTGACGTTTTGACACACCTTCAATTAAGCGTCTATAAAAATGTTTTACCGGAATAATTTTTGGAATTTTCTTTTTGAATTGTGTTCAGAATTAAATTTGCTTTCCAGGGATGTCAATCTCGTGGTGCGGCAAACAAAGGAAACGCGAGCAGAATGATTTAAAAATCGGGTAAGTAGGCTATCTTACGTATTTAAAAAGAAATAAAGATTTTAACTTGTATAGACGCCTTCAATTAAGCATCTATAGAATAACTTTTCTGAAATAATTTTGGAATTTTCTTTTTGAATCGTGTTTAGAATTAAGTTGGTGCGGCAGACGAAGGGAAACGCGAGCACAATGATTTAATATCAGGTAAATATCTTACGTATTTAAGATAAATAAAGATTTTGACGTTTTGACACGCCTTCAATTAAGCATCTATAAAAAAATAGTTTCCCGAAATCATTTTCGGAATTTTCTTTTTGAATCGTGTTCAGAATTAAATTTGCTTTCCAGGGGTGTCAATCTCGTGGTGCGGCAAACGAAGGAAACTCGAGCAGAATGATTTAAAAATGGGGTAAATATCCTAGTGTTTAAAAATAAATAAAGATTGTGACGTTTTGACACGCCTTCAATTAAGTGTCTATAAAAATAGTTTCCGCAAATAATTTTCGGAATTTTTTTTTTGACATGTGTTCAGAATTAAATTTCCTTTCCAGGGATGCCAATCTCGTGGTGCGGCAGACGAAAGGAAACGTGAGCAGAATGATTTAAAAATCAGATAAATATCTTAGGTATTTAAAAATAAATAAAGATTTTGACGTTTTAGAAGCCTTCAATTAAGCGTTTATAAAATATAGTAGAAAAATCGAAAATAAGACGAAATAATGCAAAAGACCTGCACAAAAAGAAATTCCTTGTTTTACAATTGCTTGTTAAGTTCTTTATTGTTGTAAGGTTTTCCCACCGCACCTTTGAGGCAACCTTATGCGGTCGTTAGGTTTTTTGTTAACGCAGGACCTGTCACCAGTAGCCATATTACACCTGCCTATAGCCTACAGCACATCTTGAGTACCGGTAGTGCAAAAAATTGTAGAGAACAGTTAATACCTTATCAATACTGAACTTTTTAGAACTTGACAAATTGATGTGTAAATTGAACAGATCTTAATTTGAAAACTTATATTTCTCTAGAAGGCGATTATATTGGCTACGTTTCGAATGGGTATTTTTTAAGTTTTTATAGATTACTTACATCTACAATGATTTGATTTAGAAATCAGTAGGTTCCGGTAACAGTTAATGAAGAATAACTTTTATTCTCTGAGCACAACATTAACTTCTAAACATTTGTTCAGCAAATCGAGTAAGATGCTGTGGATTCTTTTGCTATTTAGGCTTTAGCTTTTACGTAGAGAAACAAGTAGGCTATCCGCGATCCTGTAGGCTATTACCTTTGTCATTTCGCAGAACGAAATACATCAAACTTTTTTGTCATTAAATTTCCAAAGTAGTAAAGTACATTGGTTTCTAAGAGACAAAAACAAATGTAATGGCCGTTTTCCTTCCCTTCACCAAAAATTTGTAATTAAGAATTAAGTAAACTGAACATTCAAGAATACTTTTCAAAAAAAATTACCGAAAACAATTTGTTTTCAATGGCGCTGGCAAGGCCCAAAGTCCAATGTTTTATTTATTTTCATTTTTTCAAAATAACCAAAAGTGCAAACACTGCTCGAGAATACGTCACAAAAGACAGCAATAACAAAAGCTACGTTACCACATCTGATGTTTTGAGCAACTGTCTGATGTTTTGATGTTGAAATCTGCTGTTTTGATGTAGCCTACATACATACATAGCCTACAGTCAAATCGCCGCAGTAACAATTATTGCGAGATCAGCTGATTGCTAGTCTCTAGTGACGCAGACTGTACAGTCGCACGCTTCGCTGCTCAAGCCCAATCTCAAAGCTCTGACAAAACCACGCGCGCAATGGTGGTCAGACCGCAATGGGGCAAAAAATTTTTGAAAATCGTTTTATGGTAGCATGTTAAACAGAAAGAACGTGAAAAATCGCCAAGTCAGGTTTTTCCTTTAGTATCTCTTTAATGAATCACAGCAATGCAAGAACTCCTTTTGGATGGAAAAATGTAACAAACGAAAATGACCATTGCACAAGAAAGGAAGAAGAACGACGGGCCGCAGTTTGTCCTCGTTTTCTATCATGGCCGTTTTGAAAAATTTTATTGACATTATGAGTGTACCTTGAAGAAGCTTGCTTGTGGAATCGCAGTCTAAAGCCCCTATGGCGTTAATGTTGCCCGGTTCATTGACTTTTATCAAAATGTAAGCGTCTACCAGACGTTTGCTTAGCCAACCAACGGCCAATGGATTTGTATGGTGATTTTCCAATTCGCTCTTGATATTCCTACAGGGGCCTACATGCTGTAAGTAAATCTAGCCAAGACACTTCGTGGTTTTTGTATATTACGAGAGCGGTATCAGATAAACAGTTACGTTTTATTGCCAAACAGTGCCACACCTCAGTTGAAAATTCCTTCATGTAGGCTACTCAAAATCTTTTCTTATAGCAGTCCAAAAGTCATTTATTCGTGTGTCATCACACATAGGGGTTACAAAAGCAGTGTTTTTACAAACAGCCGATGTGGACATGGACTCACTTATGACATTGACCTATCGAATATGCTTTTTTGATTCATTGTTAGTGTAAAACCCAGTTGAATGACGTTTTTTTGGTTTTCCAAATTTAGAAACTACCAGACTAGTGCAATGGTTTGACTGATCTTTCAACGTTTGTTCGCTTTTGTTTTTGGAAGAAATGTGAGGTTTTCTGTAACGTTGGTGGATATAATGTGCAGATTATATTTTTATAGACCCTTAATTGAAGGCGTATCAAAACGTCACAATCTTTATTTATTTTTAAAAATGTAAGATATTTACCCGATTTTTAAGTTATTCTATTCACGTTTCCTTCGTCTGCCGCACCACGAGTCTGCCGCACCCCTGGAAAGCAAATTTAATTCTGAACACGATTCAAAAAGAAAACTCCGAAAATTAATTCGGGAAAGTGTTTTTATGGATGCTTAATTGAAGGCGTCTATAAACGTCAAAATCTCTATTTATTTTTAAATACTAAAATATTTTGCTCGCGTTTATTTCGTCTGCCGCACCACAAGATTGACACCCCTGGAAAGGAAGTTTAATTCTGAACACGATTCAAAAAGAAAATTCCGAAAATTATTCCGGGAAAGTGTTTTTTATAGATGCTTAATTGAAAGCGTCTATAAACGTTAAATCTCTAATTATTTTTAAGTACGTAAGATATTTACCTGATTTTTAAATCATTCTGCTCGAGTTACCTTCGTCTGCCGCATCACGAGATTGACACCCCTGGAAAGCAAATTTAATTCTGAATACGATTCAAAAAGAAAATTCCAAAAATTATTTCGGGAAAGTGTTTTTTAAAGATGCTTAATTGAAGGCGTGTCAAAACGTCAAAATCTTTATTTATTTTTAAATACTAAGATATTTACCCGATTTTTAAATCATTCTGCTCGCGTTTCCTTCGTCTGCACAGTTTTGAGTCAAATAAAAAGAGTAACAAAGAAAATGTTATTCATCAGTGTGAAACATTGTGAAATCAATTCCATTTTCAATTTGTTCGTAAACTGTGACAAGTCCGTCATCACACCTCATGTTGACAAAGAGGATTGCATTCACCACCCTTTGTAATATCCAAATTGTATAGATACAATGTCCCGTTACTTGATGCTACAGCAATCCGAAGGGTACGTTCAAATAATTGCAATGAACATGTGGTTTTGTATCCACCAACGGGTAATTTCGCGTAACCAAAATCAGTTTCTTGACGAAATGTACCAGCTGGCACATAAGGTGCAGCCGCATATTCTACCGCTGATTTTAAATAGTTCCACCATGGCCGTCTTTCGCTTTCACTCTGTTCTTCTAGCTTAAATATGTGAATTGTTTGGGTGTTGCTGGTTGTGACCAAATACTCAGAGTCTACGCTGAAACATAAGCCACTGATTTTGACAAAAGGTGTATACCCACGTCTGCATTTGTGCAACAAGTTTCCGTTTGTCATTGAAAACACTTTTATTAGAGTTCCTTTTGTGGACGCAGTGGCAAGCTTTGAGCCAAGTTTGTTAAATTTTAAAGCTACGACAGGATTCTGGTGGGCTGATATCGTCATCACCGACGCAAGGTGGTAAACGTCGAAGATCTGCACTTTCCCTTCATGTGAATAGCTTGAATAGGCCATATATTCCATGTCTCTTCTGGGGCTCAGCTCAATTACCCCTTGGGCATTTTGAGATATTGAATCAATTGTATGCAATTTGTAGAAGTTCTGAGTTAAATCAAAAATGAAGACGTTATCCCCAGCAAAAGCAATCAACCGATCCTCACTGGCTTTCAGTGCGGTCACATTGTACGAAACTCTGTAAAAAACAATACCATTGTGAATTTAATATTTTATCATGCTACAGCTTAATTACTTTAACTTTTTTTTAATGTTTGACTACGGCTAATAAACAGATTTAAGACACTGTAACGGGATGCAGAGTTTCTTTCAATAGTTGTTTATCATTTTTGGCTTTGAACTCAGGGGTTTCAACTAAAAACTTTGTAAAGCAAATATACTAAAATTGTGTACGAAAGGCAGTACGCTACACCAGAGATGTACGTATACGCCGCATACTATGCATTTCAGTCCAGCTTCACATCCGATGGACATACAAGAACCATTAAAGAACTCCACACAGTTGAACGGACACTCCTCTTCGTGGTTACTTTCATCATTCATAATGTTTTCTTATTCAAAAAATGACTTCACTACTTGTAAATAAACTTTACATAAACAAAAACCGCTTTGATATCAGTACACTATTGACCAATCTTAAAACTATTAAACAATGATAGCCAAATCAACTTTCATCGCTTGACCATGTGATTAAAGTCACAACTGATAAAACGTTTGGGCAAAATGAACAAATCCTGTTTTGATCATAGGCTAATACAATCACTTCTATAAGGCCATAGCTTACGGCTCAATACAATGCTCATCCAATCTAATACAAATTACAATGCATACAACCTGATTGAAATCGTACAAAATAACTTGATTGAAAATACGTTTCAAATGTCTTCTTCGCAAGCAAAGGCTCTGGAAGTAGAAAAGCTGCAACGCTGCTTATATACTGAATTTGTAAATTGTAATGTTGGCAACAGAACAGGAAAAATAATAAGATTTAAATGCATTGTAAGATAACCTAGTTTTATCTTGGTGTCGTAGGCAGCAATAACAGCGGAGAAGATGACCTACAAAGAAACAACAAAAGAATCAGTTTAGTCTCCAATTAAACGCATTATTATTCCAGGAAATAAACTGAGTCCCAACAGATGTCTTCTAATGAATTTAAGAAATAAACTCATCAGATAGGATCTCTATTATCCCGCATTTTTATTGTATTGAATTTAGATCAGCAGCTGGGAAAGGGTAGATTAATGCGATTATGCTTCACAGGTTGCATTGATTCAGATCACAGACATTTAGTGAGAATTCCAACTATTCACAAACAAAGATTGCAGATGTGATTCTAAACTTTAGAATCTAAAGCATGGTAAATTAAAATCTAAAGCATGGTTCTCATTTCTCAACCGGGTCTGCAAACAGAAGCCTCCACAAATTGTCTACACTGTTTTTAGATATATTTAGTTCGATATACAGGGTGGGGTGTTCACAAAGTCCTGTTACAATTTTAATGAAAAGGAATTGAAATTGTAACAAGACTTTATAAACATCCTGTACTTTTTAAATTTCATTTTTAAATGCTAAAACCAAAAAGGCTGCAGAAAGAAAGCTACGTCGTTTACCAAAGTCAATACGGAATAGATTTGGTTGTCCGAACCCTGTAGAAAGTTTCACAATGATTGTGATAAACAAAAATTCTTTGATTTTGAATATGTAGGGCTTATTTTTGCTTACCATCTAACGTGGCAAATAAAATAGCAAACCTAAACACATTACTACAAATGTAGCCATTTTTAGAGATGATCGAGGAGCAAGATTGTTGATGGTGTCTGCATGAAAGCCACAAATGGTTAGAAGTTGAGAACAATTGATTTAAGGTTTGAAGCATATAGGTGACCAATCCGCAGATTTTTCCTTTTTGTATCCAATTGTTTCTCCATCTTCCTCTGCTTCGTTGAAGTATTTACAGTTGTTCAATATAGTTTCTATAACCTTAAAAGTCGTAATCACGTCGGCATCACCAATGTGCGCAAACGGTCTTGTTCTCTTTGCTTTCTTCGGTCTAGGTTTATAACTCCATGCAAATAATAACAATTGTGCACGTCTTCGTTTTTATTCCTCCATTTTTCTCAAGTTTGGTGATAAACAAAAGAAACGACCGTTCTGTAACTAAACCAAACTAAAACTCTGAATTTTTCTCCACGTAGTCAAAAAAATGAATCGTGTGACTTACAAAAATGTGAGATCATCTGAAGGAAGCGCGAGACTAATTTAGTTTCTCGCGCGAGCTTGCGGTGATCGAAGCCAAACGTCACATTGTTACTTTAGGGAAGCAATGACATGCTAGGTTCGTTTTGTTTATTAAAATACTCTACCTTGTATTTAAGCTTATTTTTTTATCAAAATGCTTTGGCGGCAAGTTTCCCTGTGAACTAGCTTTTAATCATGAAACGAGTGTGGTGATAAAAGATGATTTTCATTATTTCTTAAAATTAATTTTTAATATATTTATATTTTTGAAATTTATCATTGGATTATAAAAATTATTTTAAAACATTTTATGTCTTATGAATAACGATGTGATACAGCACTTGTACTTAGTTGACGAAAGCTCAGTTGGTTAGCGCGTGACTTCGTGAATGAAGAAGCTCCAAGATCAAGCGGCGCTGGTTCGACTCTCCGGGTGTGCGCTTGAGCAATGCATTCTAAGGACTGCTCTCCTTTTACCGGCACCTAATGGATGGAATAATTTCCCCCAACAACATTGGCCGCACACAACTAAAGACAAATGCTTCAATATAATTGCGAAATGTTTAATCAAGCAGGCTAGTACAAAAAGATCAATTTCATTTTCAATGATTAGTGAACGCTTGCTGCCAAAAATACTCAAACTTAATCTAACTCCAATCTTTAAACAAGAAGTTCACTAACTTTTCTTCAAAAACAGCAAAACAGTAGCAAAAAAACAAACTTACGACGTAACCTGGGCAAAAGAAACACACTGCAAGTGTCATTTAGCCTACTACCGTAATCCCAAGGTTAGGGCAACTTATTGCTGCAAAACAAGCCCAGGACTTTCACGGAAACTCTGCAATGAGTTGCAATGTGTATGCAATGTACAGTACAAAAAAAACGCGCAAGATTCAAAAAATATGCGGTGATTTCTTCAAGTTCCCTGGCTCCCAATATAATCTCGGGCCCCCGTCCAAAAATACCTCCTGGTACCCCGGCCTTGACAAGATATTGCATGCACCAAACATAAGCATTTTATTGAAGGCCGGACCGCAAAATATTGTCTGCCTAAAGCGGTCCATACTATGACCCTTGTCATAGGGGGTCGGCAACCGTTCGACTCTTGAGGTGTGCGCTTGAGCAGTGGCGGCTCGTGCCATGGGGCTGCAGGGCTGCAGCCCTACCTGAAAGAAAGAGAAGAGGGAAAATATGTTTTTCTCTGTGTTTGTCCGACCCGGTTACTTTTTTCACTTAAGAATTGCAGATCGAAAATTAAAATATTAAAAGCTTCGTTTGGCAACACCGACTTTGGGCAAACTGCTCTGCAGCCCAAGATTCTGGATTTCAAGCGGTCTGATTGGCTAAAAATTATCCTTGAAGCTCTACCTCTTTTGGTATTTTACAGCAATTTTTGAATCTGTTGGGGCTGCATGGAAAACAGCCCCACCAAACCGAATAACTTTACAGACTTTTTAAAGTTAGTTTTTATTTCGCAGAGTAGCGATGAGCCATGAATGTTGAAGTGTTAGCTGTAGAGTTAGGGTATTCAACAGGTTATAGGAAGTGGCGAAGTGCTAGTCCAGCCTAGGGCATCTCAAAATCACTTGAACCTTGTATGCAACGGCTAGGCTAGTCAAGACTGAGCTCAATACTAGTAAAGTTTGTCTCCAAAGCAATACTGTTAGTTTTTTTTAAATACAGCTTAGGATAGTATAGGATACATCAACTTTTCAACAAAGTTTGAATGTATTTTTTCAAAATTTGGGGTAAAAACATGCTCAGAACGCACCAAATTTAATGCGATTTTTCAAATTGTTCTGGGGGGTCACCCCCCCAGACCCTCCGCAAAGTCGTTCGCCTTTGGCGAACTCAGCGACGGGCTTCGCCCTCCGGACTATTTATTGCAGCCCCACTGCTCACAAACAGCACCAGCCGCCACTGCGCTTGAGCAACGCACGTTAAGGACTGCTCTCCAATTCAGCCGCACCCAATCGATGGAATAATTCCCCGGCAACAACACTTCAACAATCGGAAACTCCAAACCATCAATCTCGGTGACCGGGCCTGCGTCAGTAATTCAAAGCCTTTACCAGTATGCGAAACTGCCAGGAGCTCTGCAAGAAGCTTTCCCGGTCCGAGGATAAAGATTCAATAAATCCTTAGATGCCGTTAAATGAAAAGCAAGCTTTGCTTGAGTTTACGAGCAAACATGCTTCTTGAGAGAAGCTCAATTTTGTTTTTACTTTAAGATGGCACTGGTTGTTTGGAAAATTATTGTACCGGTACTTAATTTGTTGAAACATAATGATTCGATCCGTTGTCGGTTATTCAAGAGTAAAATTAATATCCATCCGATCATAGCGTTTTTGATACATTTGTATTGAACATTTCGTATCAGGCTACTACATTTTTATGTTTAGTAATGATGTTCCGCTAGAAATTTATCAGTTTGTTTAGTATTTCATGGAACACCAGTCGAAAATCAAAATCACAAGAGTTTTGCGTTTGTCTTTCTGCCACATTTCAATTTTGCACTTATCCTCATAAAAAGCGCACATCCCGAGAGCCGGCAGCTTGAAGTAGGCTAAGCTATTAGCTAGACACACAAACAGTCTAGTATCCATATCTATGTGGTTACAAGAGTATAGGAGCTCATTGCTTTCCTACTATCCCTCCTCTGTCTGCCTCAACTATACTTGCAATCGTTTCTTGTGTTTTTATTTATTGAATCTGAATTGATTTAGTGAGTCGGGATAAAAACCTGATTTTTCTACACACTTATAATTCTTAACAACAGTTAAACTTAAATCTGAAATACAAAAATGTCGCAGAGTTGTTCTGGCATTCCTCTAGCTTGCTTTACCGATACTGAAACCCAACAGAAAAGGCAAATAGTCTCCGGAAACAACGGCTCCTGGCACGCGGCAAAGGCGACAATCAGAGGTGAAATGTCTTGGTCACCAGGCAAGCCACGCCACGGAGAACAAAGAAACAACGCAAATTCAACGTTACTTAAATCAGCCTGCCAAGTTACAAAATTCATCACAATTACAAATTAAGAGGGAAATTGACCCGCCGGAACATTGTGGCTCCTAATTATGGCACATACTTAAAATAAAAGTTGAAGTAGAAGGGTAGATGCCCGACATGCAATACACAGAAAGTATATACATCAAAGCTACACAACAAATGGTGACTATCCTTGTATATAACAGCGGAAGGCACTGGAACACTCTGGCCACAAAGGCCTGGCAAATACTTACAAGATTAATATCTACATCAGTTTTTTTTTTGTTTTATTATCTTTATCCTGCATTGCGGGAAAGCGGACTTGAGCGCTATACATCGGTGTACGCCTTCCGACTAGGGACTAAAATCCCTACTTCCGACGTACACCTGACCCACGCTGCAGCCGACGGCAATGTTTGTTTCCGGTTGTCTACTCTACTTATGACTTAAATTTGGTACTACCCATTACTCTAAATCGATCACTGGGTAGAGGCAATTATCGTAAAGTTCCTTGCCCAGAGAAACAACAGCAAGTGCGGGTGGCTGGAGTCGAACATGCAGGCTCTCGACTGCGAGTCCAACGCGCTAACCACTCGACCACTGCTGCCGAGTTGTGCTCACGTTGCATGAGACACACAGTAGCAAACAAATCAAAGGCACTAAACAGTAACTAACTAGCTACTTTTAATGACCCAAATCACTGAGATCGCTGTAGCAAACGCTACTAGGACATGCTGTCGAGTTACGCATATTGGGGCTCTGCGGATGACACATAGAAAGACGCAGGTTAAAACAGATTTGCGCGATGCATATGCACAATATACAGTACACTACAAATTTAAATGAAAGACAAGGGTGGTACAGATGCTTCCCTGACACCCGCTAATAACAGACCAGGGGGAGGGGAGAGGCTGGGTAGGCCTACCGAATCGCAGTCAAGCATTTCCCACCGGAGCAACGCACGATATATCCCTTAGGACCAGATCTACTTTGACCTCAACCGCTGCCTCATCTACCGCTGAGACTGCCACCCTGACTCGCCTGACAATCGGCTTTCCTTTACTAATTTGGGGGATGATCTCATGGACTCTCACCATAGTCCAGTCGTTAAAGGGTTTTACCTTGACTTAATTGGTGTAAAGCTGAAATTTTGCACATTGGTTCTGTTCATTGTGTACAATGACCAAAAACAAATCTCCGTGAAAAATTTTTGGTGAAAAAAAGTTATCCGCTATTTTCGAAATTCCGCCATTTTTTCAAAATGGCGGATGTAGAAATACTGAAATATTCAATTTTTATGAAATTATTGTTAGTGTTGGTGCTCATTTAAAAGTAAATTTCATACTGCAATTATTTCACATTGACAAAGTTTTGGTCCACCGTGATTGCCGGAGGAAGTTTACGGATACAAGGAAAAGGGTTCAGGGAAAATGCCTGCAAAGAAATTATGATCTGTGACAAGAAAATTCAAGCTTCTGAAGCCTCCAGTATACTGCGTCAAAAGGGTGCTGATGGGATTAATGCTGCCAGTACTAATAGAGGGGACAACACTGTTGCGACAGCTGGTCGATAAGTAGGCCTACACATAGACTGTCGTAGGCCTAAACGTTACACCAACCCAATCGATATACAGCTTAAGAAGAACAGAGAGGAAAGTGGATCCTGCGTCACGAGGAAACGAAGTGTTCGAATTCTTGATGGCAATTTCGGCAGTAAGACTCATTGTTTGTTTTGTGGGACTCGAGTTCTCACGGACAGACCTGGCTTTAGTTTTGTTAAAACAGATGTTTTTGCAAGGACTATATTAGAGTGTTGTGAGAGACGTTCTGACGATTGGTCATTCGCCACGAAAGGTCGTATTGAATATTACGGTGGCGATTTGCATGCTGCACTGTTTATACCATCATTCTTGTAGTGTTAATTTTATATATGGATTTAACGTAACCTTGTAATGCGGCAGAGTATTGAGGCAAAACGTCGAAAATCTGGGCGACCGAAGGATGAGGAACAGGACCAGGCATCTCTAAAGATGTATTCACATCTTGAACAGAATGATGAAGAACAGTTAACGATATCAGACCTCAGATCTAAAATGAAGGAGTTTTTAGCAAATGATGATTGCCTTCCTTATGAATCAAAATATCTGAAGACCCAATCGATGAATCTATTTATATAACTGAAGGTCAGGGCCTTCATGACATTGTCACTATGAGAGAGAAGACATCCGAATTTCTCCGATCTCATTACCTAAAAACAAGGCATGAGGATCTTCTTCTTCTTGCTTATGAGGCAGCAATTCAGGCAACATATTCCAATTGTTGTAACCAGAGTAATGTCGTCATATCAGGGTCTATGAGATCCACATGTTCTGCAGATCGAAACACTGGACAGTGATTAATGATGTGCTGTGCTGTTTGACAGTCACCACAAACACAGGCTGGTGAGTCACACTATCCCCAGGTAAACATATTGTGCTTGAAGCGACCAACACCAGTACGGAGGCGATTCAGAGTCACCCATTCTTTTCTTGGCAGATCTGAGCCAGGTGGTACAGTAGTGTCTGGTGTGACTTGGAACTGGTTGGGCCGTGAGATGGTTTCCCAGCGGTCTCTTCATGACTTCATCAGGTCAAAGTAACCTTCATGAAGCGCCACAATGTGCATGAGGATGATGAAGAGTCACAAAAGAGAGAAATAGTTATAACTGCGGCAAGGCTCATCAAAAATGATGTTCCATCTGTTAATGATCACTGTCCAAGCACAGACGCACTCAATAATAATAGTAGGCCTAATCGTGTTTTATGTGCGCCCATTGCGATACATAACATACAGTAACACTGCGATCGCAGATGCGATACAACAGACGACAGGAAGCAGCGAAGTGACATATAGTCTTCGAGTCAGCTGCTCCCCTTATTTTGGCTTGCCATTAAGTGTTTTTGCCGAGACACAGTCGCGTGCTCTGGAGCGGTGTCGAACCCACGTCCTTTCGAACGTCGTGCAGACGTTCTCACCACTTGGCTACGCAACCGACACTCAATCTCGGTCCTGCTCTAATGTACTTGCCTGAAACTTTGCGAACACTGTTGGGTTCTTTATTTGTAAGAAAAGACACAAAGCAAAAGGTTGCAAGTATTGGCCAAGCTGTCGTTCTCACCACTCGACCGACCAGATCGTCAGACCACGAGCGGTGATTGCACCATTGCAAATTGGTCTTGCTGTTCAAGGACATCATTTGTACAGGTCGAGATTTCTTGTTGATACTTTACAGTTTACACAATATGGGATATTGTTCTTCTTACGCAGAAGTCCTGAGGTTTGAAAAGAATGCAGCTGATTGTGTACAATGCGTAGCGTCAGAATCCATTGTTCTAGAGAACATAGACCTACTCGAAAGTACAATGTTATTTGCAGCTGACAATGTTGATCATAATATTATCACCCTGGATGGGAAGGGGACTTTCCACGAGATGGGAATGATTGCTGCCTTGACACCGGCTCAGAAAGCGAACCATATGATTCTAAGGCACAACATATCACAACTCAACATCACAGAGAAGACTAGGATTGAAATCATGCAACTCCGCTTTGCCAATGAAGCGCAGAAGACATCACTGGCTGGTTATGTACCTTTTTCTCAAGATCAAACCCTGAGGAATATTGTGAATGGTGTTGTGGCCGAGGATAACGTTAATGTACATGAACATGAACAAAAAAAATGATCGACCTATTCGATCAGTAAAACACTTCGGGGTAGCTTAAAGGCTGCGAAGTGATCAATGCCCGCAGGAAATGCTGATGTTCCGATTGTGAAGGCTACTGTTCTTAGTGCAGTGTCACACTCGACAACGTTGATTGGAGAAGACACAGATCTGTTGGTCCTGCTTCTTCATTATGCGCAACAAGTGAACAGAGATCTATATTTCCGTTCCGACAAGGAAAATGCTGACAAAGTTTATCATATAAACGAACTGAAAATGGTGATGGGTGAAGAATTATGTTCCCAGTTACTTTTTCTACATGCCTACTCCTACACTGGATGTGACAATACATCAAGAACCTTTGGTGTGGGTAAGAAAATCTGTCTTTCACAAAGCTGGTAAAGGTGATGCTATTATGAAAGACTGTGCCAATTACCTCCTTCTTCCAAAGCAGACAGTAGCATCCATTGTGAACAAAGATTGTCAAGCGATGGCTGTGATTTTTGGGGGCACGCGGACGCATTCCCTCTCGTCATTGCACTACAGAGTAGGCCACTAAGAAAAAAAGTAGTCTCCTCCCAATCATTTGTGACACCAGAACGCCTACCACCTACTGAGTCATCAACAAAATTTCACTGTCTAAGGGTTTACTACCAAATAATGGTCTGGCTAGGACAGGAGAGTGACATGGAAACTTGCGGGTGGGGTTGGAAACTGGAAGGCAGTCAGTTTGTGACAACAGAGTCGGACATGAATGCGGACCCAGATTCCCTCTTATAGATTATCCACTGCAACTGCACAACTGCCTGTAGCACTGCCAGGTGTAGGCAGAACAATTTACCCTGTAGGCTACCTCAGCATGTGGACAGTGCAACTTGATGCCTGTGAAAATACGTACAATCAGTCATTACTGGATGAAGATGATGACCAGGACTTATTAAACAACTGAATGTAAATAACTTAATAAGTGGTCTGCGATTCTTGTACTGTCAGTCTTTCACTATTGGTTTTGTTTCATATAAGTCTTTCCATTAAACTAATTAGTTAATTTGATTTTGAATTGTTTTAATGAATTCCTTACCAACTTAAACCTAGGGATAGACGCCAGAATTAGAGCTCTAGCATGAATATTAAGTGAATTATTGTCATTATACTGTTTTGGCGGCCATATTGAAAATGACAACTTTCCGGTGCTCTGATTCTCCTAGATTTTTAATATATTATTCTTGATGATAAATACTAGAAAAAACCGTTGGAAAACCCTTTGTAGGAATTTTTTTGGGTCAAACCATATATTGACCTGATTATAAGTGAACAAATTTATCGTTTTTGAAACTATTATACATTAGCGTAGGCTATTATATAATATTTTGTTAATATCACTTCGTTTAAAGTCAAATATAGTTGTTATTGCGTACCTACTTGCTAATTAATTGTGACAATGATAATATCATATTTTAAAGAAGCCGTAGTATGACGATACTTCGGAAAAATATTCAAATTTTGTTTATCCGCCAATTTAAGAAAAAAATGGCGGATTTTCAAAAAAGGCGAATAACATTTTTTCACCAAAAGATTTTCACGGGGATTTTTTTTTGGTCAATGTACATAATCAACAGAAACAATGTGCAAAGTTTCAGCTTTACACCAATTAAGTCAAGGTTCGGCCCTTTTTTTCGCTTCAACGACTGGACTACCAGGCGGTAGCCTACCTCCCTCTCTTAGTTATACCTTCTGGAGACCCAATCACCACTAATTGGCCAGGCTTTAGGTTCTCCCCCAAACTGGCCCACTTGTTTCTACCTGCAGAGAAAGTAAATAGAAAGAGATCCATTTATACCAGAAACTGTGGGATAGAGCCAGGTTATACCTATAGTCTCTCCGTAACTCATCTCGGTCATGCGGGTTGCCTACTGATGAAAATGGGCTCAAGTTTTTTTTGTTTTTTTTGTACAATGCCAATAGGCTACTGAGCAGTAGCTTAGTAACTTCAAACATAATAGGCTTAAAAGGCATATCGTGTATGAAAGCGTTAAAACTTTTAAGTTAGGCCTACAGTGAACATGCACCACAGACCAAGGATAACCTTCAAAGTTTGTCGTAAAAAATATTGCAGAGATACAATAAACATAATCATTTTGTACCAGATTGTTAGAAGACTTCTTAGATTCTTTGCAAACATTTGCAGGATTGCAAGTTATTATCTATAACTTTATATTGCCAAAAAATGGCTTCACTGTTGAAACAACGATGCTACAATTCTATAAAAAATTCTTAGGCCTACTACATTGAAGTAATGAAATTTTTTTGTGGTTTTTTCTGATGATGTTTTACAACATCCGAAAAGTAAAAAATAATAATGGTGAATTATTTTACAAAATCGTGGTTTGTAAACGCTTCACAAAAAATTGTTGGGGAAAATTTACGATTAGACATAAAAGACTTGTAAAAGAAAATTGTCGGTTTACGTATTTATAATGTTTTCTGCGCTCTTATCGATTTATAAACTGCCTTTATTGTCTACCTTTGTGGTTGCCGGCCAGCTGAGAGCAGCATGCAAACTACTCGTTTATGGTATTTGCATCGTGTTATGATTCCCACAAGGTCTTTGTTTTTATCGTGATCCTAGACAGGAAGATCCGTCATTTTTACATTGATTTAACGTCTGTACCGTAGAATGTAAAAATGAAGGATTTTTTTGTCTAGGACATTTTTGTGCCTTTTCTGTCCTAAACTTGAAGTCACTGTGCAGCACAATCCACATCGCTTTTTATAGACTCTGTCTTCATTGAAAATCTTTTGTGTGGTGCATCATTTCAAGTGGTGTCTTCCCCTGAACTGGTACAGAAACCGCCCAGAACCAGTTTGTTTATGCATATTACAGGCATTGAGTGGCCGTTATTGTATGTGTGGATTTATTAGATGTCTGACTAAATTTATGTCAAAGTCGAACAAATTCTGCTTTCGGTATCCCTGCCGTTATTTACGGTATTTTTGTTGATACGTTTAGGCAGCATTTTTCCAAGATAAATGAAGACATCGGTATTGTTCGCCACTTAGATTTAGTTTTATCAGCATTGTTCATTCATTCTTTGATCCATTAGTTTGTCCCACTTTTGGTATAATCGGATCGTTTATAAATGGCGGGTCTTTACAATAGCCGGCCTCTTATATATTGTCGCAACGTATTTAGATGTTCAATCAGTGATCAAGAAAGCTGATTTGTTGTTTGTTTTATGTGACGCCTAACATTGTGCCTCGTCTACCCTACAAAATATTTTGTAGTGTAGACGAGGCATTATCATCTTTATTTTGCGATCTTTGGAACAACACGCAGCGCACGGTGAAACAAAAATGCAGGACATAACAACAAGTAGGCTACATAAAGCAGGGAAGGGACATGTAGCCCTCGAATTAGCTGCTACATGCAAATGGAGCCTATCTCATAATTTTGAGTATATCTCACAATTACTGTTTGCAAAAACGCTATTTCTCCGGTTTCTTCTAAAAGCATTTGCAGTGATACATTTCCTCAGTTGCAAATTTTATCAAAACACGAATGAGCATTTCCATAGAACGTTGTCGAAACCAGGTTTTTCGTGTCTTTACCTAAGGGAAGATTTCTTATTGTAACGTTTTTAATTTGTCAATAGATATTTGCTGGTTGAAACAACTGTTTTGAATAGTTTGTGGCCTACATACTATTTTGTTCGTGGATTGCTATTCTTCGTAGAGCTGATAACGCAAAGACGTTTGCTATTATTGATTCTAATTAACAACTTTGTGATCACTGGCTTTTCTATTGAAGCATAAGAAATAATGCGCTTTGTGTTATTGAGGTCAAAACAAACAATGGAAAACAAGAGGATATTTCTCTCTGCTCGCGCATATTAATGCACAAAGCAATTATGAGCTTATGGCTTGTTATCGCAATGCAATTCATTTCACGCTTTGCTGGAAGTTAGCTAGAAACAGCAAAAATTCACCAAAATCTTGAATTTACAAGAAAACTACATAACTGTTGACACCATTATCAACGCGTTTCTATTTTAATGAATAAAGCACCAACAAATAACACTAAAAATGCAGACAGTTACCATACAAATAAAATGGGAAATGTAGCTTGTGGGGTAGCCGACAATAGCATATGTGAGTGCCAAAACAAATGATCCCAAGTTTTTGTTTGTTTTTGTTTTATTATCTTTATCCTGCATTGCGGGAAAGCGGACTTGAGCGCTATGCATCGGTCTACGCCTTCCGACGTACACCTGACCCACGCTGCAGCCGACTCCAATGTCTGTTTCCAGTTGTCTACTCTACTTATGACTTAAATTTGGTACTACTCATTACTCGAAATCGATCACTGGGTAGAGGCAGTGATCGAGTTACGATCAATAAGGCCCAATCCACCCAAATACTACAAATAGCTGAGCTAACAAAACACCAACCCAGGCTAGCTCAGAAGAAAAGGAAAGGGGAAAAATGGCAACTCCAATCCAGAGTTTCATGTGCCAGAGATTACTTGTAAGTCAATGTTCAGAGCCTAATTTAGTTAATGCTCGTAGATCTGTTAAATCTGGTTAATCTGAAGTTTAAACATTAAGGTCAAGTGCTACAAAAATAAATTGAACATAGTTAGCACAAACCTTTTGAGAAGCCACGTTAGGAGTCGAACAGGTCATGCAGTGAACTTTAGCACACCCTCACGCAGTGGTGGACTTTGGGGTGGGCAACCGCCCAGGGCCCACAAATTTATGGAGCCCGCGCTTATGATGACCCTGAGCGAGCTTCCTTTTTAGAAACCCGTCGACGGAAACGCAAGAGATTCTTGTTTGAAGATACAGATGAGGATGCTGAAAGCAACAGAAGCAGCAAGGGAAGCATTTAGAGTAGACTTTTTCAATGTTCTCCAAGATGAAGCTATTACCAAGATGGATGATAGGTTTGAAAAAATCATGGAGTTCCAAATAAAGTAGGGTTTTGTGTGTGATATTTGTTTGCCGACCCCCATCACAGCAGAAAATCTGTTAAAAAAAATGGTCTGAAGCATCCCCAGAATTTTCTGGAGACCTTGACAGTGAAGAACCTTCCACTGAAGTGCAGAGCTTTACAAGAATATATTCACCATTGAAAACAAAAGAAACCACAGTTCTATCTGTATCAAAACAAACTGAATGTTGTATAGCCTACGCTAACTTGTGTTTGTTACTAAGACTATTTCTTACTGTGCCAGTTACTGTAGCTTCAGGAGAAAGATCATTTTCTAAACTAAAGTTGATAAAAAATTACCTTCGCTCTACAATGAGCCAAGAACGCTTGGTTGGACTAGCTGTTGTTTCAATTGAGCACAACGTGGGCAAAACATTGGACAATGCTTCTCTTATTAAAGAGTTTGCCGCAATAAATACTAGAAAGGTGCATTTTGTGTAAGTGCTGCAGACGGGTGGTGTAGGACTCGGAGGACACTGTGTGTGGTGGTACAACACAGCATCAGAGTGATGTGAAGATATCACAGCATGAAATACACCTTCAATAATAATAATCGTGTTTTTATTTGCGCCCATTTTATTTGCAACATACAGTACACTGCGATCACAGATCACCTTTCTCGCTTACCATCGCTGTTTGTTGTTGTATCATGTTCTTTTTGTATCATTCCTTTTTGTATCATTGTATCATGTATCATTCCTTTTTGTGTTATTGTAATTTATGGTTATTTTAGTTTGCTTACTTTAATTAGTCGATACCGGGCTGTATGGGGCCCTCATATTACTTATTGCCCAGGGCCCACAAAACCTTAAGGCCACCACTGCCCTCACGTTAGGGTCTCACACAAAAAGAGATTCAACAAGTCTGCACGCCAAGAATTGTTATGCTTTAGTGGCGGCAACAGAGAGCAATACGAAGTGTCAAAAAAGGGGCAAATCTTCAAGCGGATTCTACACCGGCCCCAATATAACTGTAGCCTACCAAACAGATCATATTCAAATTAAGACGCTTGACACAACACAATGGCCAACCCCAGCAGTGACATAGGACCAAGAACAGCTAACGATGAGCACCAAGAGGAAAGGTTAGATAAACGATAAAATCTAAAATGTGAAGGCTACCCCCAAACGAGTAGATACAATTGCAACAACAAACTTGATGCGGGCATGTGATCAATCTCGTGGTGCGGCAGACGAAGGAAGCACGAGCAGAATGATTTAAAAATAGGGTAAATATCTTACGTATACTTAAAAATATATAAAGATTTTGACGTTTATAGACGCCTTCAATTAAGCATCTATAAAAATAATTTCCCGAAACAATTTTTGGAATTTTCTCTTTGAATCGTGTTCAGAATTGAATTTCCTTTCCAGGGATGTCAATCTCGTGGTGCGGGAGACGAAGGAAACGCGAGCAGAATGATTTAAAATGGGGTAAATATCTCACGTATTTAAAAACAAATAAAGATTTTGACGATTTGACACGCCTTCAATTAAGCGTCTATAAAAATACTTTCCTGAAATAATTTTTGGAATTTTCTTTTGAATCGTGTTTAGAATCAAATTTCCTTTCCAGGGGTATCAATCTCGCGGTGTGAAAGACGAAGGAAACGCGAGCAGAATGATTTAAAAATGGGGTAAATATCTTACGTACTTAAAAATAAATAGAGATTTTAACGTTTATAGACGCCTTCAATTAAGCATCTATAAAAACCCTTTCCCTAAATAAGTTTCGGAGTTTTCTTTTTGAATCGTGTTCAGAATTAAATTTCCTTTCCAGGGGTGTCAATCTCGTGGTGCGGCAGACGAAGGAAACGCGAGCAGAATGATTTAAAAATGGAGTAAATATTTTACGTATATTTAAAAATAAATAGAGATTTTGACGTTTAAATACGCCTTCAATTAAGCATCTATAAAAATACTTTCCCGAAATAATTTTCGGAATTTTCTTTTTGAATCGTGTTCAGAATTAAATTTCCTTTCCAGGGGTGTCAATTTCGTGGTGCGGCAGACGAAGGAAACGCGAGCAGAATGATTTAAAAATGGGGTAAATATCTTAAGTACTTGAAAATAAAGATTTTGACCTTTTGACATGCCTTCAATTAAGCATCTATAAAAATACTTTTCTGAAATAATTTTCAAAATTTCCTTTTTGAATCGTGTTTAGAATTAAATTCCCTTTCCTGGGGTGTCAATCTCGTGGTACGGCAGACAAAGGAAACGCGAACAGAAAGATTTAAAATGGGGTAAATATCTTAGGTATTTAAAAATAAATAGAGATTTTAACGTTTATAGACGCCTTCAGTTGAGCGTTTATATGGTAAAAAAAGCGGAAATAATACAAAATAATGCAAAAGACTTGTACAAAAACAAATTCCTTGTTTTTCATTTGTTTGTTAAGTTATTTTTTGTTGTAAGGTTTTCCCACCGCACCTTTGAGGCAACCTTATGCGGTCGTTAGGTTTTTTGTTAACGCAGGACCTGTCGCCAGTAGCCATATTACACCTGCCTATCAGCACATCTTGAGTAGTGCAAAAAAATTGTAGGAACAGTTAATGCCTTATCAATACTGAACTTTTCAGAATTTGACAAATTGGTGTGTAAATTGAACAGATCTTAATTTGAAACTTAAATTACTATAGAAAGCGAATATATACGTTTCGAATGGGTATTTTTTAAGTTTTTATAGATTACTTACATCTACAATGATTTGATTTAGAAATCAGTAGGTAACAGGTAATGAAGAATAATTTTTATTCTCTGAGTGCAACATAACCGTTTAAACGTTTGTTCAGCAAATCGAATAGGATGCTGTAGATTCTTTCGCTTAGGCTTTAGCTTTTACGTAGAAAAACAAGTATCCTCAATCATGCATTACCTTTGTCATTTCGAAAAAAGAAATACGTCGAACTTTTTAGTCATTAGAATTCCCAAACTACATTGGCTTCTTTGAGACAATAACAAATGTAACGGCCGTTTTCCTTCCCTTCACCAAAATGTGCAATGGCACTTACGAATTTGTAATTACATTCAACGCCATTTGCATCCTCAAGAGTAAAAGTTTCATCTGCTGTGACACATTTGTTTGTTTGTTTGTTTGTTTATCTTTATCCTGCATTGCGGGAAAGCGGACTTGAGCGCTATGCATCGGTGTACGCCTTCCGACATACACCTGACCTACGCTGCAGCCGACAGCAATGTCTGTTTCCGGTTGTCTACTCTACTTATGACTTAAATTTGGTACTACCCATTACTCGAAAATCGATCACTAGGTAGAGGCAATTATCGTAAAGTTTCTTGCCCAGAGAAACAACAGCAAGTGCGAGTGGCTGGAGTCGAACATGCAGGCTCTCGACTGCGAGCCCAACTGCGAGCCCAACCCATTTGATTACACCAGTATTTCTACCTAAAGACAGAACCAAAACTTTGGGGGAACTAAATATTTTTTTACTCGTAGTATAGTTCACACTGTTACATTTGCAACATGGTCAGGGGCGCCGGAACGATTTTTGACTGGGGGGGCAAGATTACGAAAAAAGGGCACTTTTGTTTACTAAAAGGCCAATTTTTTTTTTAAGTTTTAAGATAAGATATAGCAATAATGCTAATCTATCAGCTCACTATGTATTGAGTAATGACAGCCTACAAGTGTCCGGTATACAAAGAAGGGCATCATGCCATGTTATAATGATGTAACCTACTGTCAAGCCTTAAAGCAGCCTGCGGCCATGGCCGGTAAGTAGTGTTTGAATGACCACCGGTGCTACCTCCTCAATCGGCCAAGTTTGGCCGCCGGTCTCTTTTAGCCAATTATTTATTTCGCAATAGAATGATCGTGAATTAGCTGTCGAAAATATGTAGTATCAAAGAGTGACGCAAAGTTAGGTCAGCGCGTCATAATCGCCACTGTTGCATTGTGCGGGAATATTTGTTATTGATGGAATATACCCATCTGCGATCACCAGCGTTGTAAGTCTTGTTTGTAGGCCTAATTCTCGACGTTTATTTTAACAAAGTCGTAATCCGAAGTGCTAATTTACGTCGGCTGACAATATTGTCGTTTTTATGTCGATTCGATGTTGTCGGACATTGAATCGTTGTTGAAAAGGAGAACTAGATTAGTTGACATCCGAGGGGAAAACATTTTTTGATCATATTTTGCAAAAATTATGCTTCTTTTAGTCATGTCCTTCACATCATTGAAATACTTATTTTATTACCTTGCCGTCATCGTCAACACATGTCGAACGTTGTTTTTCGTTGCTAAAAAGAATTCTAGGGGAGTGGCAAACTTCTTTAAAATCAGCCACATTGGAGACAATCGTGCGAGTGTCGTTAGAATGGTCCCGCAGTTCTGGATTACAATCCCGATGAAGCAGTTATTGCGTGGTGCAACGAATCTACTGTAGGACGTCGCCCAGGCCCAGACTTCAACAACGCTAACTGATCATTTTAGCATTGTTGCAAGTTTAATTCTATTTACTTGTGCTATCGTTATTTTATATTTAGGCCTCCAAGCACGCAGATTTGGCCGCCGAGAAGGAGCTCCCGGTAGGCCACGATGGCTGCCAAAAAAAAACGAGTTTTAAGGCTTGTACTGTGTTGCAAAATTTTGTGCCGTAATATTATTTTGAGGCAAAAATGAAAGATTATAATTAGGCTAAAAGCGAATAGCAGAAATTTTTATATTGCAAAATGTGCATTAGCTTACATGACCTTAAAAGGGCACCATTGCCCCCCCTGCCCCTCCATCTGCAGTAAAATTGAGGGCAGGGGGGGCATCCGCCCCCCCTGCCCCCCCCCCCCCGCTTCCGGCGCCCCTGAACATGGTGACATTTCGTCGTCAACGAGCAAGTTCTTTAGATATACCGTAAGGATAAAACATTGTTTTCTGAAATCCAGTGGTAGCTTACATTGGTAGAAATAATACTTTTTCGTTATTTCAATGAAGCTCACTTTTGAACCGCATTCAATACACTGGTGATGCGTGATGTATTCCAGTGTCAATGTTATATCAGAGCGCTCTAATAACAATGGCCATGACGATTCGCTAAAAAACTCGGCAGGGTCATGTTGCAAGTCCAGTGGAAATTTACTTCTTATATCATTCAACGTGTTTTTAAGTAGATTTTCTTCTACGTTTCTGTTAACAATAAGGTTATGCATTATAAGAAATAAATTTCTGTCCAGTTTAGCAATACCTTTGTCGCTTTGCAGCCACGATATTGGCACATCACGTGTTATAATTACAAATTTAAGCGCTTGCAATGCAACGTACAACCAACAGGAGTTATCTACATTTACTAAGTCAGGAGGAGGATTGCTATTAGGAGTTCCAGATCGAATCATTAAATCGGGATGAGCTTTGATAGCGTTTGTAACAATGTAATATATCATCCAATGTCGATAGGTTGTGAAAAAATCAACATCTAAATTTCTTTGGTTGAGCTTTCTATCGCTGTTGTTGCAGAGAATATCCGCTGTCATGCAAACGGCCACTCCACAAGTATTGTTGTCTGGTTGCATCAAGATGTGTTTAGTGTCTACGGTACAATCATTCTAACATAGCCCGTAATCAACCAAGACATTTAATAAACAATCTACGCCGTCAAGAAAGAACTTTGAAACATCACTGGACATGCCATTGTTTAATGAATCATAGCAATGTAAGAACTTCTTTTGGATGGAAAAATGTAACAAACGAAAATGACCATTGCACAAGAAAGGAAGAAGAACGACGGGTCACAGTTTGTCCTCGTTTTCTATCATGGCCGTTTTGAAAAATTTTATTGACTTTACGGGTGTCCCTTGAAGAAGCTTGCTTGTGGAATCGCAGTCTAAAGCCCCTATGGCGTTAATGTTGCTCGGTTCATTGACTTTTAGCAAAATGTAAGCGTCTACCAGACGTTTGATTGGCCAACCAACGGCCGATGATTTGTATAGTGCTTTTCCAATTCGCTTTTGATTTTCCTACAGGGGTTATTACATGCCGTAAGTAAATCTAGCCAAGACACTTCGTGGTTTTTGTCTATTACGAGAGCGGTATCAGATAAACAGTTACGATTTATTGCCAAACTGTGCCACACCTTAGTTGAAAATTCCTTCATGTACTCGAAATCTTTTCTTATAGCAGTCCACAAGTCATTTATCTTTGTGTCATCACACATAGGGGTTACAAAAGCAGTGTTTTTATAAACAGCCGATGTGGACATGGACTCACTTATGACATTGACGTATCGAATATGCTTTTTTGATTCATTGTTAGTGTGAAACCCAGTTGAACGACGTTTTTTTGGTTTTCTAAATTTAGAAACTACCAGACTAGTGCAATGGTTTGAGTCATCTTTCAATGTTGGTGGATATAATGTGCAGAGTATATTTTTTCACTAGTTCTGATTTCATTTTCATATTGTTCCACAAAATTATCGGTACTTACAACTCGCTTTCCTTTTAAATAAATTTGTTTCAAATTCCAAAAATGCTGCTCAATGATTCCTTGAGTTAAGTTATCCCTAGAAACATTTCTTAGTTCGGAAGAAATAACATTTTTAAACCAAGAGGAAACTAAACTTGATCATTTGGGCGTTGATGATGAGACGAATGTCGGGATAAGTCTCCCAGAATTAGCTGCGAAGTTGTGCTAATTCGACTTAAAACAATTCGAATGAGTTGGGAACAAAAGTTCTTGTCCATATAAACATTTTCGTGCTCCAGCTTTGAATTGCAATGGTTATTGAGGTGATACGAAAAGTTATTAGAATCTAAAAAAGCGACAAGTCTGTTGTGGTAGCGTAAGTAAATTGGAGATTTCAATTCTTGTTTTTGATCCTCACGCATGCTGGTATGAAAATGGTCAGTCAGGTCGTTTACATCGGTTTCTTCAATTTCAGTTGTAACTTTTGATTTAGTTTCGCAAGGTTTAACGCCTTGATGCAGTCTGTTAAAATGATAGTCCCCTTGAAAAGACGTTCTTTCGCAATTGGTTACCCAAATAATGCCATTCCATTATTTCGTACATCTACAGCAGGGGTGTCCAACCCGTGGCCCGCGTTGACTCGTTCGTTCACCTTTTTTGTTGTAGTCACACTAGTTATCTCTTTTACTCGTGGCCTGCGCAATCATTCATACTCAATCATAAACCGCATGAGGCCTTTGGCCAAAAAGGTTGGGCACCCCTGATCTACAGTGATGAAAAAAGCTGTTTTCATCCTTGAAAAATCAAATGCCCTACTCGCAATAATAAAACGCTTATAGTCTTAGACTAAATGTTAGTCAAATATTAGGTATTGTATATTGCCTGGAAATAATAAGGAACGAATATCCTTTGGACCCCCGACACAAATACCACTCCATCAAAAAGAATATTTCATCGGATCGAGAGGTTTAACGTTAGTTTTATAAAAAGCGATTCCAGTTAACCTACCTTTGCTAAAGGGTAGATGGTTTGAGCCGCTTTTACCAATTTCACAACATCTCGCTGGAAAGCGTCTTCGTCAAAGCTGCCGTTTGTACCTAGCGCTAACATCACAACTGATACATTGCGGAATACATTTCCTTGCAGAATCTCTCTTGTTCCATCACACAATCTCCCACCAGGCAATTGCCCATAGAACAAACGGGCTTGAAGCTGATGGACGAACGACCTGTTGTTGAAAAACATGCTTTACTTTTTTAAGGTCTAAATTAGACGTAGCCTATCTATGGCAATAAATCAATTACGTATCATCGAATAAGGTATAGCTTCTCATGTAACTTCACCGAAGTGATGTTAATACGCAATTAAACTGGTATGTTGGAACGATTTCATACTTTTCAAAATGCGATTTGTGATGAAACGAAAGTCTTATGAAACGAAACAAAATCGATCAAAACGACATCAAGACAGATTTTATCTTTGTTGTATTCTGATACATGCTTGGCAGGCAACTCAAGATTTAGATTAGCCTAAATGGAAAGGAAGGCAAAAAATATGATTATATCCAACTGCCAGGGTTGGAAGTAACGACTAGTTGTCACTATTCGATAGCGTTATTCGTTGCTTTCTGAATATCGAATGCTTATACCCATTCCTTTTAAAAATAAATATCGAATGCGCGTTATTCACTGCTTTTTTACGCAAGCAACGAAATCATTATTCGTTTTTCACTAATCAATATTTAGGAGAACTGCTGAATCATTTTTTGTTGTTCACTTACTTTGTCGTCAAAACGAATTTACGAGATTTAGTTTTCGAATTACTATCCGACCTAACCCCTTCCGGTTTTCGAACTTTAAAGGATTAAGGAAAAATTTGCAACCTTGCGGTTTTCTAGCAAATTTGGGCTTGTTTTTTGGCCAGTCAATTTTTAGTAATTGTTATTCATTGATTTTTTTTAAGTATCGATAGCGGGAAGTCATTGCTTTTTTGGGCACTATCGAATAGTGAAATAGTCATTGCTTTTTCACTAACGACTTCCAACCCTGCCAACTGCAGACGTGCCGTTGTGTCTTTCGAAATGAATTTGTTTGGTTTCGAATAGACTCTTTTCTTGATCAAACTGCTCGAATATTATTGCCTATATACAAGCGATTGTGATGGTGTGCCATGAAAATAAGTAGAAATTTTTTTAGTAGAAACGTTGCAAACGTGTTGAACACTATATTCTTTCCTGGGGCAGCACAATGTTCCTTGCATTGCTGTTACCAGAGATGTACGCAAATTCTACGCCGCATATTTGCGGCGTATACTTTTTGTTTGCGCTAACGCTTGCGGCCACATTTTTTTGGATAGTTTGCGCTTGAGGCTACGCCGTAAAGTTTTTGCGGTTTTTTAGCGCATAGCGTCAACGCATACTTTTTATTGTCTTTTTTTCGCTGCAACACGCCAATACCTTCCAGAGCTGCAGTTGAAAGAATGTTTTCAATGGGCAAAGTTTTCAAGAATGTTTTCAATATTGGAACCAAAACACAGCAAAATGTCATGATGAACACTTTCAGATGCTTGTGTTTCTTCGTGAAAATTCAAAATAAAACTTGTTTGTTTCGAGTGGTTTATACCGTGTACATGTTTGGCACCTAGCAAACACAATGAGTTTACGCTAGTGTATGCGCTGACGCTGACGCCGCCAACTTTTTTATAAGTTACTTTGACGCATACGGCGTATGATTTTTCGTACGTTTGCGTTTACGCTGACGGCGTCAATATTTTTTGTATGCGCGTACATCACTGGCTGTCACCAATCAGCAACATGCAAGGTTTAGGAGCCGATAACTTGCCATGGAGAGTTGCAACCTTTCGACCTCCAATCCCACAATTATAATGAAGGGGCTTCGTTCTCCGACTATAAGAAGCTCTTCCATGACGTGAATTACGGGGTTGACGCATATCTTATCAAGGAAAGGGAAGTAGTTTACTTTCAAATTTAAATACACTTGACTATAACCTGAGTGATTTTTCTGAAACACTGGATGCAGCTGTTTTAATGTTGCTTACCGCAGCCTATTTAGACAAGAAAGCTATATATTTAAAATTTATATGACTTCTTTCGAAATGCCAGTGAATCGATCAGTAGCTTATAGCCTACCTACCATGATGCATTTGTGAAAAAATCTTAAAGGTATAGTTTTCTTGGACTAATTAAACGAGAACAGAATGTCTATCCTTTACTGACAACTTCTCTTCGTCTTTAATAAAACTTTAATAAACGATTCTTTCAAAGCACATTCTCACGAATAGCCTACACAAATAAATTCTCGAATGATCTAATTCTAATGCTAAAGTTCACGATCAAGTTTGTGAAGTCTACCTGTTAAAATGTGTTGAGTTACAACAAGCAAATTTAATTGCAAGTCACAACTCACAACTAAGCGCACAGCTTTTAAACTAAACGAACGAAAGGCGAGTAATGCAGTTCATTGGCGGAAAGCATCCTGCATCGGAGGTGCGAAAAGTGCGCCGATTAGAAAGCGAAGATGAGTTTTCGGTTATTTTAACAACAATCAAATGAAAAGTTCGGAAGGTCTACAGACAGTAGTAACAATATGATAACTAACCTCTTATTGTAAGCTCTATCGTAAGCGTACAATACTTTTATCGCATAAAAAGAGGACATGTTTAGCAAAATTCTGAAAAATATTTCGGGAAGGTATTTTTATAGATGCTTAATTGAACTCGTGTCAAAAGGTCAAAATCTTTATTTTAAATACGTAAGATATTTACCCCATTTTTAAATCATTCTTCTCGCGTTTCCTTCGTCTGCCGTACCTCGAGATTGACACCCCTGAAAAGGAAATTTAATTCTAAACACGATTCAAAAAGAAAATTTCGAAAATTATTTCAGGAAAGTATTTTTATAGATGCTTAATTGAAGGCGTGTCAAAACGCCAAACTCTTTATTTATTTTCAAATACGTAATATCTTTACCCGATTTTTAAATCAATCTGCTCGCGTTTCCTTCGTCTGCCGCATCACGAGATTGACACTCCTGGAAAGGAAATTTAATTCTGAACACGATTCAAAAAGAAAATTCAAAAAAATATTTCGGGAATGTAATTTTATAGACGATTTTGTGATGCTTACTTTTTTTTGCAAAATTACATATAGCCTAACAGTCTTAATATACGATATTATGTTTTACTTTTCGCAATTGCACTTGCTTTATCTTTGACAAGTCGAGTTTTTTATTTAAATTTCTGTGTTCACTGTTCATTTGCCTATGGATAAAATATAAGATTTGCTTTGATGTGGTAACGAGAAGTGATTTTATCAGCTTCCGAGTGTTGCTGCTTTCAGCGCATTATTTACCGCGCAAATTTTTAAGGATGATTTTTTTAGGCGGATTGCGCAGAATTATTCTGCCAGAATGACGGTGGTGAGATTACTTGTAAGTCAATTTTCAGAGCCTACTTTAGTTAATGCTCGTAGTCGTAGGTCTGTTAAATCTGGTTAATCTGATTTTTAAACATTAAGGTCAAGTGCTGCAAAAATAAATAAAACATAGTTAGCACAAACCTTTTGAGAAGCCACGCTGGGAGTCGAACAGGCCATGCAGTGAACTTTAGCACACCCTCACGTTAGGGTAGCTCTCACAAAAGGAGATTCAACAACTCTGCACACCAAGAACTGTTGTGCTTTAGTGGCGGCAACAGAGAGCAATACGAAGTGTCAAAAAAAGGGCAAATCTTCAAGCGGATTCTACAATAAGTCATCATCATCAGAGCAGGTAACTAAAAAAGCCATTGCCGTCGTTGATAATAACTGGAGTTGTGGTGCAGAGGAACAGACTGTGGTGCAGTGTGGTGCACTTTGGTGCAGTGGTGCAACTGTGCGCAACTGTGGTGCAGAGGAACAGACAGCAGATAACATCGTCTACCACTGCTCGACGTTTACTCCTCCAAGGGCAGTTGGCCTGTCAACGCTGGAAGACTCTACAATCAAGTGGCTGCTCGAAGAATGCCCGGACATTTGACCCCAATGAAATGTAGTCCAAAAAACAACCTCTCATACGAAAGAAGAAGAAGAAGACTGGAGTTGAGGTGACCAATACCAAAGACGCATTTTCGAAGTATTATTGCTTCATGTAGACTCTTTGTAGACAGACATAAAACAAAAAACATTGTTTTCAGTGATAAAACCTTGCAATTTCAACCAATTGCAATATGTAACGAAAAAGATGTTATTCATTTGTATGAAACATTGTGGAATAAATTTCTCTTTCGATTTGTTCGGAAACTGTGACAAGTCCGTCATCCCACCTCAAGCTATGTTGACGAAGAGGATTGCATTCACCACCCCTTGTAATATCCAAATCGTATAGATACAAAGTGCCGTTACCTGACGCTACTGCAATCCGAAGGGTACGTTCAAATAATTGCAATGAACATGTGGTTTTGTGTCCACCAACGGGTAATTTCGCGTAACCAAAATCAATTCCTTGATAAAATGTACCAGCTGGAACATAAGGTGCAGCCGCATATTCTACGGCTGATTTTAAATAGTTCCACCATGACCGTCTTTCGCTTTCACTCTGTTCTTCTAGCTTAAATATGTGAACTGTTTGCGTGTTGCTGGTTGAAACCAAATACTCGGAGTCTTCGCTGAAACATAAACCGCTGATTTTGACAAAAGGTGTATACCCACGTCTGCATTCGTGCAACAAATTTCCGTTCGTCATTGAAAACACTCTTATTAGAGTTCCTTTTGTGGACGCAGTGGCAAGCTTTGAGCCGAGTTTGTTAAATTTTAAAGCTGCGACAGGATTCTGGTGGGCTGATATTGTCATCACCGACGTAAGGTGGTAAACGTCGAAGATCTGCACTTTTCCTTCATGTAAGTAGTTTGAATAGGCCATATATTCCATGTCTCTTCTGGGGCTCAACTCAATTACTCCTTGGGCATTTTGAGGTGTTGAACTTATTGTATGCAATAAGTAGAAGTTCCGGGTTAAATCAAAAATGAAGACGTTATCCTCAGCAAAAACAATCAACCGCTCCTCGCTGGCTTTTAGTGCGGTCACCTTGTACGAAACTCTGTAAAACAATACCATTATGTGATTTAACTTTTTATCATGTTGCAGCTTAAATTACTTCATTTTTTTTAAATGTTTGGCCATGGTTAATCAACAGATTTAGAACACTGTAACGGAATACAGAGTTTCTTTCAATAGTTATTTATCATTTTTGGCTTTGGATTAAAAACTTTGTAAAGCAAGTAGGCTATACTAAAATTGTGTACGAAAGGCAGTAGGCTACACTTGAAGAACGCATTGGCATTACTTTAAAAAACACAAATAATAATCACATGTAAGCTACCGATTTTTGGTCGCTAAGTGGGACTACGCGATCGTATCTTTAGTGTGCGGAGGTTAGCAGAAAAGGTAGGCTACCACAAAAACAAAATTATTCGTCAAAATATTTTCAAAAAAATTTGTGATATTTTCATTTTGTCTAATTGATAAATGCTTTCATAATGATATGCATAAAAAGTATGTCGACGTTTTTTCATGTGGATTTAACGCCTGCATGACGTTGAACCAACGTGAAAAAATAACATTTGCCTGATGAGCTCAATAGGCTACGACAATTGTGACATACTGTACATCCCTCTTGCGCAGGTGTCATGTAGGCTATAAGATTTGACAACCCGTATCAAACTCGCAAAAATAATTGTGTTCAAGCTGGAAAGAGAATAAAGAAATAGCCTACTAGGCTACTAATATAATATGCTAAGAGGGAAAATGAAAGCAAAAACTTAGTACGGTATGGAAAAAGTGGCTGTTAATTCTCACATTGTATTTTATAATTTTCTAAACACTTGAACAAAATTGACAAAAATCGTCGAAATCTAGAAAATGCAAATAATAATTGGCAGTAGGTCTTGCATGGACCTACGTTTTGTAAACTCAAATACGAATAACAGTCTACGAGATCATGGCCTTTTCATGGAACATCTCACAAATAACTGAACTACATACTAGGAGATTGAAAGGAAACTCATTCCCATATTGTTAATCAATAGGCCTACATTACCTTAATTCGCGGAACACCTTTTGGCTGTTGATGTTGTATATCTGTATTATCGTTGGCGTAGATTGGAAAACTAATGCAAAGTGAGGTAGTCCAATCAACCACACGACCAAACACACGTCTTTCAAATGCTTGGAACCTCTCTGTATATAGATGTATCACCATCATCATGTTTTTTTATTTCCCACCATCAAGGCTCAAGGCAAAAAAGCAATAGGCTATCGCTTGCCATAGCACACCATAGCGACAAAACGCGAACGTAAAAGCGTGCTTTAGTCTAGAGCAGGGGTCACCAACTGGCGGCCCGCAGGCGCATGCGGCCCGCCACACTGTTATGAGCGGCCCGCTGAAGGTATCAGCGCACAAGTACAACCAAAAATACTTTTCTTGAGGAGTTAAAGAGCATGAAGGCAAAAAATACATTCCGGGAAGCATATTTTCGCTTTGCATACGATTCCACCGACCGACTAATCAGATTGTAGTTCTAGGTCGGGGTCGCTTAAAGTTATTCCAATGCGATGTCCAGCCACACTGTCCCAGTGGTTGACTAAAACGTCTGTTTTTGAATTTCGAAATTGTCTGTGAGTATAGGGTTGCTTATTTTAAGTTTGTAAATGTCATGTGAACACTAGTGTGCGTTTCACCGTTATTGTGTTTCACGAGCAGTGTTCCCTTTATGCAAGTTTTTGTTGGAAAAGTAGGTCGGTGTGCCAACTCAATCTACAATAAATTGGCAAAATATTATAATTATATAAATTTAAAAACTTTTTCTGGTTGTATTATGAAAATATTTAGCTTAGTACTGCAAAATGTGTTTAATCAACAACTCTTGCCATGCTGATAAGCACCGCAAGTGACAGTTGTCTGATAAACAAAGAAAGACGGTTTTATAGACTCTTACAAAAAGGATGAAAAACAAACTCATTGCTTTTTTAGAGGGAACACTGTTCATGAGTTACGATAGAAACGCTTTTTCGGTGTTTTCCTCAAGCGTTTGTTTCATGGTGCCTGGTTTCTTTCTCACTGTTATTGCAGCCTATTTTCGCTGATATGTTTGCAGATCACTATTGTTGCCTGTATTGCGATGTGTCAAATATTTCCTTGTTTACTGAAACTGGTAATTGCAAGATATCATTTGTGAAGCGAAGTGACAACACCACTCTTGCTTGGCAATGAATATTCTGATGAAACCGCTCGCCTCGCTATAAGTGGGCACAACAAGTGGCCTCGTTTATTAGGCATTGTTAAAGAAGTCAAAAGTGTTGTTAAAGGAACTTGGCCTGGCAGTAGCGCTGTTCGATTAATTTTGTTGCTGCGGTATTCTAAGATAAATATTAACAACATGTAACACTGGATATTGGGTTCGAAGTGCGTTCTTTTCTAGCATAAGAGTAAACATACTTAAAATTTTATTAGTGCGGCCCCCCACAGCTCTCCTTAGTGCCAAAGTGGCCCGCATGCAAAAAAGGTTGGTGACCCCTGGTCTAGAGAGAAGTGATTTACTAAATACAAGGATTTTGGCATTATATAATAGAGCAAAAACTGTGTGGTAAATATTATCAGTACAAAAAGAGTGTTGAATGCCAGTATGATAAAACTAGACAATTTTGTGAATGCGTTCGCCACGTCCCACCTTTAATAGGAGTTGCTGCCGCTTTCCATCCGATGGTGACAAAGGCTAAGCGGAACGACTAAAATAAATTCTAGTTAGGCCTAGCCTACTACTTCAAAAAGCCTTAATAGCCTACTAGCAGATCATTTCAACCTGGCTGAGATCTTCAGAAAGTTCTTAATGAAGGGGACTTTAGGCCATTAACCACTGAGCTAACGGAACGGACTTTGTTGGCTATTATATTTTGTGAGTCCTGCTGTAGATTATACTGTTGATGCTGCGCCAAGTCTTACCATTTTGCATCATTAGCAGAAAAAAACCGCAAACCATGCTTTTTTGGTATAAAAAAAAGTAGAAGTAGGCTACCTAAAGAAACGGCCTGATTTGTCACATTTTGCAGAAATTTCCAGATTTTGCCAACTTTGGACGACTGTTTAAATGATTTTTTCCAAAAATTATATTTTTCGCCTTCTATACTGTTTTTCCCCGACAACACAATAGGTTTTAACATCATCAGATGTTGAAAAACAAAGACAAATTGATTTTAAAGATTTTAGTCAGACTTTTAATTTTTCAATAACAGTCTGATTGAGCGTATTTCAATTTATTTTTTCTCATTTGCTACTGCTTCTTCAAGCCAACAAAAAGCTTTTATATCATTAAAAGAAAGCGAAAAGTAAAAACAACTCAGAAAATGTCAGTCAAACACTTGCAGTAGCAGTAATCAACATCTGCAAAATGTGACAAATTACAGGCCGCATCTCCAGGTGGCCATGGAGTATACCTATTACTGTACTGTATACGGTACACAACCACGAATTTGAGTTTGTATATGACATTTGCACAAGCTATTGTCAGCAAAAAGGTATATTTTTTTGTTTCTTGGTTAAAACATGCAATTGCCCATCGTTTTCTGTTTTTAGTTTTTCTTTTTTTTTGTACAATGCCAATACTGAGCAGTAGCTTAGCAACTTTAAAGATAATAGGCTTAAAAAGCATATACAGTAGTGTATGAAAGCGTTAAAACTTTTAAGTTACAGTGAACATGCAGCACAGACCAAGGATTGGTCTAAGTAGAATTGTACGGTAACTACATGCAACCAATTGGAGCTATGCTATAACACTTGAACTTACCACAATACTGCAAATATGTCCTTCTCTGTTCAATTGTATGCATTTCACTCCAGCTTCAGATCCGATGGACATACAAGAACCATTAAAGAACTCCACACAGTTGAACGGACATTCCTCTTCGTTGTTACATTCATCATTCATAATGAATTCTTGTTCAAAAAATTACTTCACTGCTTGTAAATAAACCTTACATAAACAAAAGCCGCTTGAATATCAGTACACTATTGACCAATCTTAAAACTATTAAACAATGATAGCCAAATCAACTTTCATCGGTTGATCAATTGATCATGTGATTAAAGTCACAACTGATAAAACGTTTAGGCAATATGTACAAATTTCCTGTTTTGATTATAGGTTGATACAATCATTGCTATAAGTAAGGCAATTTTTTGGAAACCTAAAAAACCCAAAAAGGTGACTTTAATTTTGCAAAAAAGTAACCATAAGGTAACTTTATTCAACAAAAACAAGAAAGCGAAAGAAATAAGCTTAGCAGCAATTCAACATAAAAAAGCATCTAAATTAGTTTCAATTTGTGCTCAAATCATAATTACACATTTAAATTACACATATTCTCTAGCCTAGCAGGAAGTTTCTGTCAATCAAATACTTTAGCTGTTGCAGCGGAAAAAATTGGCTAAATATAGTTAACAGAATTTGTTTCATCGAAAAAATTACTTTATCAGTTTTCGGGAATACACACGATACGAACAAGCATGGGCTCGTCAGGGGCGCCGGAAGCAGGGGGGCAGGGGGGGCGGATGCCCCCCCTGCACTCAATTTTTCTGCAGATGGAAGGGCAGGGGGGCAATGGTGCCCTTTTAAAGTCATGTAAGTTACTGCACATTTTGCAATATAACAATTTCTGCTATTCGCTTTTAGACTAATTATAATCTTTCATTTTTGCCTCAAAATAATATTTACGGCACAAAATTTTGCAAGAAAGGTAACAGGCCTGAAAACTCGTTTATTTTCGGCAGCCATCGTGGCCTACCGGGAGCTCCTTCTCGGCGGCCAAATCTGCGTGCTTGGAGGCCAAAATACAAAATAACAATAGTACAAGTAAATAGAATTAAACTTGCAACAATGCTAAAATAATCACTTGGCGTTGTTGAAGTCTGGGCCTGGGCGACGTTATACAAGAGAATCGTTGCACCACGCAATAACTGCTTTATCGGGATTGTAATCCAGTACTGCGGGACCATCAAACGACACTCGCACGAGTGTCTCCAATGTGGCTGATTTTAAAGAAGTTCGCCACTCCCCTAGAATTCTTTTTAGCAACGAAAAACAACGTTCGACATGTGTTGACAATGACGGCAAGGTAATAAAATAAGTATTTCAATGATGTGAAAGACATTACCGGTACTAAAAGGAGCATAACTTTTGCAAAATATGATCAAAAAATGTTTTTCCCTCGGATGTCAACTAACCTAGTTCTCCTTTTTAACCACGATTCAATGTCCGACAACATCGAATCGACATAAAAACGACAATATTGCCAGCCGATGTAAATTAGCACTTCGGATTAAGACTTTGTTAAAGTCGGGAATTACAAACAAGACTTACAGCGCTGGTGATCGCAGATGGAAATATTCCATCAATAACAAATATTCCCGCACAATGCAACAGTGGCGATTATGACGCGCTGACCTAATTTTGCGTCACTCTTTGATACTACATAGCTTCGACAGTTAATTCACGATCATTCTATTGCGAAATTAAATAATTGGCTAGAAGAGACCGGCGGCCAAACTTGGCTGATTGAGGAGGTAGCACCGGCGGTCATTCAAGCACTACTTAGCGGCCATGGTAGCAGGCTGCTTTAAAGCTTGAAAGTAGGTTACATCATTATAACATGGCATGATGCCCTTCTTTGTAGGCCTATACCGGACACTTGTAGGCTATCATTACTCAATACATACAGTAGTGAGCTGATAGATTAGCATTATCGCTATATCTCATCTTAAAACTTGAAAAAAAAATTGGCCTTTTAGTAAACAAAAGTGCCCTTTTTTCGCAATCTTGCCGCCCCAGTCAAAAATCGTTCCGGCTCCCCTGGGGCTCGTGCAAACCTAAAATCCGTAGCATAGTAAAAGTTTTGGCACTACATAGAATGTAAATTCAACTCTCCAGTAGCAATGAAAGATAAATAAATAGGGGAATTAGGCAAAAAAGTATGCAAAATAAAGTGACATAATCAATGAAAAGTAACCTAAAAACACAAAAAGTGACTTTTGGTAACTCTATAACTTCTTAAATATTGACCTCACAACCATGAAATTTTAGTTCCACATTTCTTTTGTTAATTGGTACAACCAAAAAAAAAGTAACTTTAGTGACAAAAAATCGCCGTAGCTATAAGGCAATAGGCTACGGCTCAGACTTCTACATTTTGCAACATTTCTCCCATTGCTAACAATGCTAATAACTAGGGCGATTTTTTGTCACTAAAGTTACTTTTTTTTAGTTGTACCAATTAACAAAAGAAAAGTAGAACCAAAATTTCATGGTTGTGGGGTCAATATTTAAGTTATAAAGTTACCAAAAGTCACTTTTTGTGTTTTTAGGTTACTTTTCATTGATTAGGTCACTTTATTTTGCATACTTTTTTGCCTAATTCCCCTATTTATTTATCTTTCATTGCTACCAGAGAGATGAATTTACATTCTATGTAGTGCTAAGACTTTTAATATATCTTCTATTATGGCACGGATTTTAGGTTTGCACGAGCCCATGCTTGTTCATATGGCGTGTAGCCTATTCCCAAAAACTCGTTAAGTAATTTTTTCGATGAAACAAATTGTGTTAACTATATTTAACCAATTGTTTTCCCTGCAACAGTTAAAGTGTTTGACAAAAACTTCCTGTCACAGAATGTAAAACATTACATTGCGTAATTTGAATGTGTTATTCTGATTTGAGTACAAATTGAAACTAATTTAGATGCTTTTTTATGTTGAATTACTGCTATTTCTTTCGCTTTCTTGTTTTCGTTGAATAAAGTTACTTTTTGGTTATTTTTTGCAACATCAAAGTCACCTTTTTGAGTTTTTTGGTTACAACAAAATCGCCCTACTAATAACCTGTTGAAATTCTGCAAAATAACCTGATTGAAAATACGTTTCAAATGTCTTCTTCGCAAGCTCGTCACATTTTAAAGTTTTAAATCTGGAAGTAGCAAAGCTGCAACGCTGTTTATATACTGAATTTGTAAACTGCAATGTTGGCAACTGAACAGGAAAAATAATAAGATTTAAATGTATGTAAGATAACCTAGTTTTGGAAGCTAAAACCTTTTAGAATAACCTTTTTGGCGTCGTATGCAGCAATAATAGAGGAGAAGATGACCTAATAAATAATAAGATTTAAATGTATGTAAGATAACCTAGTTTTGGAAGCTAAAACCTTTTATAATAACCTTTTTGGCGTCGTATGCAGCAATAACAGCGTAGAAGATGACCTATAAAAAAACAACAACAAAAGAATCAGTTCAGTCTCCAAATGAACGATTACTCCAGAAAATAAACTGAGTCTCAACAGATGTTGGCGCCAAAGAACAAAACTAATATTGTCTAATGAATTTAAGAAATGAACTCATCAGATAAGATCTCTATTATCCTTCATTTTTATTGTATTGAATTTAGATCAGCATCTGGGAAAGGGTAGATTAATGCGATTCTGCTTCACAGGTTGCATTGATTCAGATCACAGACGTTTTGTGAGAATTCTAACTATTCACAAACAAAGAATGGTCAAGCTGAGATTTTACACACTTAAAATGTCAATAGATCTGATTCTAAACCTAAAGCATGGTTCTCATTACTCAACCGGGTCCACAAGCAGAAGCCTCCACAAAGTGTTTGTACTGTCTTTAGATACATTTAGTTCGATATACAGGATGTTCATAAAGTCCTGTTACAATTTCAATGAAAAGGAATTGAAATTGCAGCAGAACTTTATGAACATCCTGTAGTTTTTAAATTTCATTTTTAAATGCTAAAACTAAAATGCTGCAGAAAGAAAGCTACGTCGTTTACCAAAGTCAATCGGGAATAGATTTGATTGTCCGAGCTCTGTAGAAAATTTAAACAAATATTCTTTAATTTTGAATATGTACGGCATATTTTTTACTTACCATGTAACATGGAAAATAAAATAGCAAACCTAAACATATTAATACAAATGTAGGCTATCCTTTTTTAGTGATGATCGAGAGGCAAGATTGTTGATGGTGTCTATATGAAAGCCACAAATGGTTAGACGTTGACAACCACTGATCTATGTTCTGAAGGATGGGTAACCAATCCGCAGATTTTCCCTTTTGTAGCCATTGTTAACTTACTTTTTACGTTTTGTTTATTAAAACACTCTACCTTGCATTTAAGCTTATTTTTTTATCAAAATGCTTTGACGGCAAGTTTCCCTGTGAACTAGCTTTTTATCATGAAGCGAGTGTGGTGATCAAAGATGATTTTCATTATTTTTTACAATTATTTTTTAATATATTTATTTTTTTGAAATTATTTATTAGATTATAAAAATTTATTCAAAACATTTTATGTCTTATAAACAACGATGTGATACAGCAGTTTCACTCAGTTGACAAAACTTTCCCTAGACGAACCCCTGTCTGCAAAATTCTGCCCGCCTAGTTAGCTCAATTGGTTATGCACCTGACTTTTTGCACAAGAATCCTCAAGATCATGGGGCGCTCGTTCTGCTCAGGGTGTATGTTTGAGCAACGCTTTTTAAGGATTGCTCTCCTCTATTACAGCTTTGACCTATAGATGCAGACCGGAAGGAGGACAGCAAGTAAAGTTACCATTTTTTACTAAAGTGTTGCTTTCTGTGAACTTTTTCATCCCCTAGATCAGGGGTTGGCAACCACCGAGCCGCGGCCGGATGCCGGTCGGTGAAGAATATCGGGCCGCGCACAACCAAGGACAAAATGCACCAATATAATTGCAAAATTTTTGATCAATCAGGCTAGTGCAAAAAGTTTTGTTTTTACTTTTAAAAATGACACCGTTGTTTGGAAAATCAGTTTACTTAATTTGTTGAAACATAGTGATAGGATCCGTTGTCGGTTATCTACGAGCAAATTTAATATTCATCCTTCGATTATAGCGTTTTTGATGCATTTATATGGAACATTTTGTATTACTACATTTCTGTGTTTAGTAATGATGAGACAACTTCTTGGTCAGAGGCACCAGGGGTGCCCAACTGTCCAAGTCTGAAAAACTTGTAAAATTTTGAAATATGAACTAATAAAGACTTAGTAAATTTAATGAGAACAATGGACGATCGATCGCTGTAGAGAATCATAGCGGCCGACGCTTTATCTGGACAGGAAAGATGTTGATGATTTATGGAACATGTAATTACCTTCAAAAAGTATCTGTCTTTGAAACAGAATCTGACTTTTTCTTAGTTTACTAAACAGTACATTTGAAAAAATTCACCAAAGGCGTTACGGTATGTATTTTTCCGAAGCTCAAACCAGCCGTGTCATAACCTACAGACTTTATATTTGTTTTGTTTTTTACATAAGGCATCCAAACACACCTTTATTGATTGGTACGTAGCCTACTTTATTGAAGTTGCATGAAGAGTTTTTGTAGAGCAAATAGTTGAGTTCATATACCCGGCGAGTTGGGTGTATAATGGCTTCTTTTGGAAAAGCTAAGCAGGTAGAATGCTTGCAAAAGTCGGTAAGTATAGTCCCATGAAGTTGGGCGCATGCATCTAATCACAATAATACGAAATATATTGTTAGTTTCACTGTGATGCAATTATAGGCACTGCGGTCCTACTGTACAAGCGTATTCTATAATATTTAGAGGCAATCCTTTTCAGGACTCATCTTGGGCGCCAGCTTTTGGTTTCCAGACTAGATGCTATTATAGCGACGTCCAGCACGACATGGTTATAATAAAGGTGTAAGATTATTTGCTTTCCAATGTTTCTAGCAAAAAAGAAAACATCCGGTAAGCAGCAGTGATCATGCTACAGTCTTTTCGTGTGACCATTCACAAATGGAACCAAAATCTGTAAAACCAGTGGAGGAGATACAAATCGGTTAAAAAAGTTTTTTTTTGTTTTATTAACTCAAAACATCTTCATGTTACTTCCCAGGCTTTTGCACACGACAGTATGATAGTCGGATTTTTGGTGACTATTGTGAACTAGTCGGTGGGTGGGTGGAACAACAGCAGTTACACATTATTTAAAACATTCTCTCGCTATGACCCGATCTGATATTGAACCAAAGCTTGTAAAAACATTAACAGAGAGACAAGCCATTCAACAACCAGTATACCAACCGGTTAAAATTGCTTTTATTTTAAACTAAAAACGTTTCGGTTTGGATTTTAGATAAGGTTTGAGATAGTGGACTACTGTACTGTATAGTAGGCAGTTTGCATTTGATTCGAACATACAGGCAAATCATACAACCTTTTATCACTAAGAAGTCATGCTCTTGCGTTATTTTCAGTAAACAAAATCACTTCTTGTAGGTTACGTGTAGCTAAGAACAATTTTACTCAAATACATCCTAGAAGCAACTAGCTTCAAAAGTCAACCAGTATCGTGGTACAGTTCTTTCAGATGCCGATATGGTAACTCACTAACTCTGCCTGACGACTGCCACTCATTTTCAATAAAAAGAAGAACGTTACCCGGCAACGGATCATAAGTCATCGAACCGACGCTGTTTCATGTTTACATTCAATCGACGAATAAGTTGCCACGAGTTTAGATGATTTCAGGTTGCCGGCACACTCGGATGCAATAAATTCAGACCTTGATGGTCTGTTGTTCATTGATAAAGAGACATCAGAGGTAAACTGTTACAACTCATGTACAGTATCATGAGTCCAAAACAATGGGCAAGCAAACTGTTTAGTTGTATTTTCGAAAGTCGCTTCTCTACGTTTGTGGCCTTGAGAGACGTTTATTTCAAAACAGCTTCAAGAGCAACTTATTTGTGAAATATTTTTTCGATGAAGAGTATTTTCATCTAAGAAAATCAGAAAAAAACGGTGAGTAGGCTAATCTTAAAGGAAATTTCCCATTTTAATTAGTAAAGTCTTCAAAATACGAGTTTATGGCTAGATTAATTTTTAAAGCAACAAGCCACGAGATTGAAAGTGTTTAAAAAGCAATCGTTCTAAATGGAATCTTTCTGAAAAATAGAAAATTTGTTTATATGCAACAAAGGTTAATATTATGCAAAAATAATGAGATAGGCAATATAACGAAAGAGAACAACTGCAAGACCAGCAAACTGGTGCTAGAAAAAAGCCCAATTGCCAATCTATAGAATGCAGTACCTGGTAGTTCTATATTCAAGGAAATTCTACGACGAGTCCAAATTAATTAATTACCTCAAGTTATCGTGTTGCATATCGCGATTTCGGATATCAGCTTTACGTCTTTGTGAAAAGGTTATTGTAAAGCGCAATTGTCCAGCAAAGTATAGACAAAATATTAATTATTTAATATACTATAATCCAACATTAATCAAAATGTGATGTTGTAAATTGTCAAACTTCAACAGTAGGCCTATTTGGTGCAGTTTTAAATACAAAAGAGAAAGTTAAACATAAGCTAAGGCTTCACAAATGTTTCAAAAAGTTAATTTTTGCATAGATCGATTAAAAATATGTCATTTTCAATCTTTTGTAACACAATTTTAAATAGTAGGTAGGCTGTATAATGGGCTACTGTATGTTGTTCCTCAATCAACGAAAAGAAGTCACTAGCATCACATGATCATGTAATCATCTCGAGAAAACTTGTATGTTTAAATTTCAGTAGCCTATTAGTATTCAGTGATACACAGAAATCCTGTTAAGACTCCCACGACATATTTAATGTTAACCTGTTTTCTGGCACATTAAGCAAACAAAAATAGCTTTTGATATAGTCGAAGCAAATAGCGATATTTGCTTTTGTGGGTGTCCTTCAACGACGAGAAATAAAGCTGGAAATGTAGCCACTTTACTACGCAGCAAGTTAGTCTAATACATCGGTCAATTCTTCTGCACTTAAAATAATTTTCTCTAGTTACAGTAGATTCAAAAGCTAGCCAACAATCTTGTTTTCTGATGCTTTATGAACAAAATTTAATGCAGTCTTACAAGGCCAACATTGTTACATTTAACAAATTAATACAAAGAAAATTCGATACTGACAAAGTTCAAAAGACACTTACATTACTGCAAACTGAAATACAGGTAATATTAACGTATGTGAAACTTGAGTAGCCTATTTGCGACTTGTCAAGGTTTTTAGATTATATGGATGTTAACATCAGTTGTAGTCTCCAGACAAGATACCATCCGCCAGTGTCTTCAACGAGTCCCTGAAAATTTCCAGAATGTTGAGCTGGAGTTTCAGTGACGCGTTACAAACCTGGCGTGAAAAATCAACTGCAGTTATGAAAAAAAGAATCAAAGAAAGACTTAGTAGGCTATAGTGATTTTATTTAGTGATTTTCCTCATGTAGGCCACGTCATGGTAAATTTGTGTGTTTCGTACGTTTCACAGGTGCTGTGTTGTATTTTTAAGATCATATTATGTGGACTTTCATAGCTTTCGTAATAGGACAAAAATCAAATATAATTTAAAAAAAATACAAACAATGACAAGCATTGCAGTTAATGTTCGATTAAATTTGAAATTTAATGAAACATGCACTCGAAACAACGACGTTTACGTTTTTTTCCTGCTCTTTTCGAAACAATAATAATAATATAATAATCATGCCTTTATTTGCGCCCACTGCGATCACAGATGCGATACAACAGAAGACAGGAAGCAGCGAAGTGACATACATAGTCTTCGAGTCAGCTGCTCCATTTCTTTTGGCTTGCCATTAAATGTCTTTATCAGAGACATAGCCTCGTGCTCTGGAGCGGTGTCGAATCCACGTCCTTTCGAACGTCGCGCAGACGTGCTTACCACTCGGCTACGCGGTAAGCGTCAGCGAAGTTTACGTTTTTTTCCTGCTCTTTACGCACGCCTTCTATTACCAACAAAATTTTTGAACAACGATTTTCAGATAACAGGATGAAAAAACGATATGACGATTCATTGAAAGGCATGAATTGTTTAAATTCTGAAAAGGACCTCTTACTTTTCAAAAAAATAAAAATTGTCTTTTTAGGTACGGTAATATTGCCTTGAAAATTAACTTTGTTTTTTACAAATGTTTTTTATTTATTATTTATTTATTTGTTTTGTAAGAAAAGGCTGACTTATGTGATGCTTAAGTTGGTTTTTGGCGATGTGAAATAAATCGTTCTTTTAAGATTGATAGACAAACAAAGATGGCCATTCAACATCAACTAGCCTACATCCACAAGAACAAGTAAAAGTCTTTCATGACTAAGTGTTCTCAGTCGTAAAAGTTTCGTTGATGAATAGGTTTGCACTGTCTTTAATGTAATGTTAATTTGATGTAACGTAGAAAAATACGACGTTATTCGGTTTAGCCTACATTTTGCATTATCAGAAAGTTTTCCTTGTCTTATCGATGATGAAGAAACTGTTTTTAATAACAGAGTGTATGAGCAACATCAGAAGAGAAATTTAATAGCAGGTGTTTATACATACAGTATTAGGCTAATGTACGTTGTTCATAAGCCTCTCACAGCATGCAGCCGTTGGCTACATGTGGCCCACAAGATCATTTTATTAAGCCTTTATAAAAGAAAACTGCCATAACATGCGAAAAAGTGCTCAACATGAAAATAAGGGACAATAAATATGTATCCTACAGTACATGTAGGCTAGCCTACACTAAGGCATGCTTGTACTGAGTACGGTTCCTAGACAGTAGGGTATGTGCAGCATTTTTTAAATTGCTCGCTTTGGAAAGCTTACGTTTAGTTTAAATTCATTTTGCTCATTATTACCAACACCAACATAGGCGTATGAGCCGGGAGTGCAGAAAGTGCAGCCGCTCTCCCAAACTTTTCAATTAGTCAAAAATTTGGCCAAAAACCTTCAGCATGTTCTAAAATTTCATTAAGATTGAATTATTTTTTATTTTTTGCTCAAATAATGGTCACACAAACGTCAAATAAAGTAGCCTACAACCGCATACCTAAACTCTTCAATTAGTCGAAAATTTGGCCAAATTTGATAAAATTTTGGACAAGAACTTTCAGCAGGTTTCAAAAATTTCATTAAGATTGAACGTATTTCTGATTTTTTGCTCAAAATCAAAATAATATTTTTATATTCAATTTGCATGTAAAATTTTAAAAATCTACTGAAATTGAGCATGATTTAAGTTGTGAGAATTAAGAAATAAATGTGTAATTTGTTGAGAGTTCAAAATATTTAAGCAGAAAATATCCAAATGTTTAAAAATTTTATGAAATGTATAATTGTATATCCCAATTCAATGTGCTCCAATATTAAAAGTAATGCTTCAAAGGTAGGCTATAACTTCCATATCAACATGCTCAGCTGAAGTTGTAGCAAGTTTAGTTCATAAGATTTGAAATACCTTTTCAACTTATTTTTAACATCTAAAAATATCCAGATGCTTGCAAATTTTATGAAAAATATATCTTCATTGAGATTAGACCAACCAAGACTCAACTAAGACCATTATTATCCTCATTGAGATGTGCCAATATTGACTTTAAAAGCGATGCTTAAACACATAACTTACAATATCAAAATGCTCAACTGAAAATATTATCTACAAATTTAGTTTATAAAAATTTAGAAATAAATTTTAACATGTTAAGATTTTAGATCATTATGACAATTTGTATTTTGAAGTAGGCCTACATGTAGGCCATGTCTATTATTATCTTATGAATGTGAAATTTTTATCTGTATTGAGTTATTTATATTGTTGTGGTGGTTTCACATTATTTAGGCGATACTGGTAGTCGACAAATTACGTTTACAGTATAGGCTACTAGACTATTAGGAGCACTGGAGCAGCGTACAACTTTTAATCAGGTGGTCTCTAGGCTTTATCGCAAAAAAAGATTTGGGCGCTTTTAATTACATTTGGGCTAAAAAAATGTTGCACCTCTAAAAATTAACTTTCCCCTTCGCCTATGAACACCAATAGTTTATTCCAAGTTTTTATTTCAGCCAACAAAACCACGTCGAAACCACGAGAATAGAAATTGATCAAACTAAGACCATGCGGTAACCGTAACGTATCTACTTTTAGTCTTACCAATTACGCAAAAAATCTTATTTCCATCGTCATTCAATGAAATGTAAAGAAAGATTAATCTACGATACTGAACAAAAAGTAAAGAATATGAGAAACAGTAACTCGTTTTTTCCTCACAACTTGAAAGTGGTTTGCAGAACAAAGCCATTCTCAGAAAATGATATGTGAAACATTCTCCACGTTCTTCTTCTTCGCTTAAAATAGTGGCTTATTGAACTCAACTGCATGCTAGAACCATCAAAAACAACACAAAATTTGCTTTCCAACTTCAAAAGAATATACTGCAACGGGTATGTAAGCATAGCCGGGCTGGATCTAAATACTTTGAAATTTGAATGAGCGAAACAAAAATAATGCCTAAACATGAGTGATTTTATCGAAATTGCTATCTGATGAGAAAAAGATACCTAAGCCTACATGCAAACAATAAATCTTGTTTAGAAAGTGTTATAGTCGTCATTTTATTTACGTTGAATATATGTAACTCGTGACCAGCGTCACTACATAATCACCGTTCAGCGTTTTCTGGTACAGACGTTGGAATTGATTACCACCGCACTGCGTGTGTAATCAATTGAGCGTTCTGTACTGCGTTTCTTTCTTGATATATATTGAGTTGTTTTTGTGCACATAAGTGAGTAAGTACAAGAGGTAAATGGTTTTCTCACTTGGTTGGCTATCGCTACAATTATTATTGTTTATTTTATATTAAACGTCTGGAAATACAACAGACACTTTAACTGGCGTCGCCGGCAGGATCTTTACAGAATTTCTACAGGAATTTAGAAACATGGAGAAGCTGATCGAAGTCCTACAACAACAAATTGCCAACCAAGAACGCCAGACGAAGGAGCAAATTGCCAGACAAGAAGAACGTCACCAAGAACAAGTACAACGTCACCAAGAACAAGAACAACGTCATCAAGATCAAATTGCCAACCAAGCAAAGCGCCACCTTGAACAACTACGAGAAATACGAGCCCAAACTTCAAGACCACAACCAACAACAATACAACAGCAGGTATCTTTACCTAAGTTTGTAACGTTCGATGCCACCACTGAACTGTGGGCAGACTATTGGAAGAGGTTTAACACCTTTGTAGCAGCACATTCAGTCGCACAAGACAAAATGCCGCAGGTTTTTCTCACCAATCAATCACCTACAATCTACAAAATGTTAACAAATTTGGCTGCGCAGGAAACAAACCCAAAGGAAGTCAACGATCTCACCATGACGGAAATTACAAATTACATGGCTCAACAATTCGACCCAAAACGCTTCATCGTGAGGGAGCGATTCCGTTTCTGGAGCGAAATGAAGCGCAAGCCCGGTGAAACAGCTCAAGAACTAGCCAGCCGCATACGCCAGGCAGCTGCCACCTGTGACTTCTCGTCCATTTCAAATCCATTGGACGAAGCTTTACGTACTCGTTTTATTTGTTCAATAGGTAACGAGGCGGTGCTTAAGGCGTTATTCAAAATCAGAGCTGATGAACTTACTTTCAAACGTGCGGTGGAGGTTGCATCAGAAACCGAAGAGGCAGCCAAGGTGGCCAAAGAAACTGTTTACGGCATTCGACCAGCACCAGTTGCGAAAGTAAGGACTATCAGCAAACCTCCAAAAACTAGGCAACTTACAGGTACTTTCAGATAATATGAAACCAAGGAACTTTCAGAAATAATTAATTAAACTACCATTCAACGTTTTATAGGCAGAGAAAACTTTTTCTCAAACCGTAGAAAATTTCATTATCATTTTCATTATCCATCACGCATTGAAGCGGTGATCTGATAATGAAATTTTCTACGGTTTGAGAAAAAGTTTTCTCTGCCTATAAAACGTTGAATGGTAGTTTAATTAATTATTACAGGTACTTTCTTTTCTAAAAGTAAAGAATGCTATCGCTGTGGTAATTCCAACCACAACGCCAATGACTGTAGGTTTAAGAAAGCCACTTGCCATTTCTGCAATATTACGGGACGCTTACAGAGTGTTTGTCGAAAGAAAGCTAGACAGCTCAAAACTTCTAAGGTAAATTGTATCGAGGAAATTAACATGCTTTCTAGTTCTTGCAGAAAACCTCGAAATTCAAAGTTGGAAGTACCGATCTCCATTAATTCGGTAACCGCACACTTACAACTGGACACTGCTACAAATGGAAATTTCCTTTCCAACGACGTCTGGACTCGGGTAGGCGCACCTCAATTGCAAGCACCAGTGTCGCAGTTCCAATCTGCTACCAAGCATCTAGTACCAATCACGGGTTCTTTCACGGCCCAGGTAACTTGTCCTTCTACGCAGTGGCGCCGCCAGACCTTCAACAATGGGGGGGCAAAAAATGGACAGTGCAAGACAGTGGCGTAGTCAAAAATTTTGAAAGGGGGGGTGTTGACAGCCGGCGGGCGAAGCCCGATGGCGTGCTCGCCGAAGGCGACACATAGCGGCGGGGGGTCTGGGGGACCTCCCCCAGAAAATTTGGAAAAATTACTTTCAGTTTGGTGCATTCTGAGAGCATTTTCAACAAAATTGTGGGTATAAATATTTCTGTAAAATGGTGCTGTCCGGTGGCATAGCAAAAAGATAAGATCATGTTTTCTTCGGCATTTTTCGGAAATAAAGCTAAGTCTCTATGTTTTCTTGTTGCTAATTCCAGACCGAGATATTTGAATGTTTGGTATTGGCAAAACTCGCTCTTTTAATGCAGTTTCGTTTAAAACTAGGCAAACTTTGTTTTAGAGACATAGGTTGATTGCTTTTTTTCGAGATTATTACAGTTTTATTATTTATCAATTTTCTCCTTGGTTGATTCAAAAAACGATCTTATTCCGGTAAGTCACTAACTTTTATGCTCTGAAGTCAACCCAAAGTTTAGAAAATGTAACGTCATAGAGGTCATACATCTTGATGAGTGTCAAACAAAAAGCTTTGAGACAATGAAGTTACTTTAGGCTATTTCTGATATATTCAAGTTTTGTATAACGAATAGCTGTTTAGATGTTAATCTAGATCGAACAAGCGATCTCAGCAGTTGCAGATGGCTTGCATCCTTGCACAGTTTGACGAGAAATTACATCATAGGCTAAAGCTTTTCTTGTAACAATGTGTTAACATCCGTAAATTCAATTTGAAAGGTTGAAACCCCCGATCCCCCTTTCCTTGGCTACGCCACTGGTGCAAGACATGCAAGACAGTGGTATATTATTTAATTTTTCTTGTTTTCTACCAGGGCTGGAAAAAATGTTTACCTTCCCGGGAATCTGTTTTTTAGAGAAAAAATTTCCCGCGGCTTACAATCACGATAATAAGAACCTTATATTTTACTGATCTCCGGAGCTGACGTAAACCTTAAAAGTCATGTCGACATATTCTTGATGCCCCCCTTATCGAAAATTGTTCTTTGTAATACCGCTTTGAAGGAGGATTACGACTATGAACAAAAGAATAAATTTTAAACTTCATTTTGAATTGAAAAGAAATGACGTAATGTCTTCCAACCTTAGTTATATATTTTTTCATCACGTAACGTCTTGTAGGAATAAATTGAAAATCAGTATGATCACTCAAAATGAAAGCAATGGGACTACGAATCCTCACTAAACCAATCAATCAATGGTCTTGTTGCACCGAAGATGACAACCTTATATTTTACTGATCTCAGGAGCTGACTTAAACTTTAAGGCATAGATCTGTTGACTCAAAGCAAACCCTTTGAAGGTTGGGGGAGGGGGTCTGTCAATTCAACTTTTTTGTATCAACAATTGTATCTCTAAAACCACTGAGGCTGCGACTACGAGATTTCTTGACTTTTCCTAACTTTTATTCATCTTTATTGAGCTGAAATTTTGAGCGAATAAAGGTTATAAATTGAAAGATATAAGGCATTTCTCAGCACATCCTCTGAAATATTTCATATTCTATTGTGAAACATTTTTCCACCAGCTGGATGAAATTAATTTGGCCCATGTCTCGTTAATCCTAACTGTTTCACAGCGTGAAGGGCATTGGCTGTATGTAAAATAATGTAAAAAAGTAATCACAACATTACAATGCACGTTATTCATTAGCCTACTCTACCAAAAAATAATGTGTAAACTCACGCTACAAATTACACTCATAAGTGACCTCAACATTTCAACGTCTATGAGCAGTTCTAATATCCACATAGTTTTAATTTTCGGATATGCTCAGCGTGAATACTTTTACAAAGTGAATCGCAAATTTTAAAACCGTGCCAAAATAACAGAGATAGGCCTATCACTCCTAAAGCATCAGAAGAATCGACAGTCCCCCCCCAAACTGAGCAAGACTCCAGGAGCCCAACCTTTCAAAAGTCATGTCGACTTATTCTTGATGCCCCCTTTATCGAAAATTGTTCTTTGTAGTACCGCTTTGAAGGTGGATTACGACTATGAACAAAAGAATAAATTTTAAACTTCAATTTGTATTGAAAATACATGACGTCATGTCTTCCAACCTTATCACATTTTTTTCATTACGTAATATTTACCACCACCAAACCACTTTTGACGATCGAATTTGTTAATTTATTATTCGGTAAAATGTTTAGATGATGTCACGTCATTACGCCGATTTGAGATATAATTTCATTCATGACGTCGTATGGATGAAAAACTTTTACAAGTTTTATACTCTGCTGAGATTAAAGAAGAAACATAAATGATAAATATTGGAGAAATTGAGTCTCCTTTACAACTTAAGAATCGAACAACTCAAAACTGCTGAAACAAAACGTTTTGTTTAAGTGAAAGAATCACTGCAAGCAACCAATGCCAAAATGCGCGCGGAGGATGTCCTGGGAGTGTGAGATATCAAAAATTTAACAGGTTGTTATTTTTCTACATCAATGTGACGTTAGTTAAAACTTTAAAAAGTCTATATCTTTGCTTCTGTAGAAAATCTTTTTATCTACTGTACAATTTAGTCATCAAAGTTTTCTATACTTTTTTTTAAAGAGAGAGAGCTTTTACCCCCCCCCCCCTTGCAACTTGAGTTGAATTACTTGAGGTTGGGATCCAAATATTAAAAAAAAAATATTAATATGTTTTAATAAAAAAAAAAGAATTAAAAAGATGATGCCCAAAACATTGGGGGGGCAGCTGCCCCGCCTGCGAAATTTTTTTTCCCACGAGGTTTCTGTCTCATTTACATATTTTGGTAAAAGTTTGGATTAAAACCGTGTGAATGCAACATTTTCTCGTTGGCACGGTTGGTTCAGTGGTTTCATCCTCTGCCTACTGATCGTGAGAACGCGGGTTCGACGCCCGTAGTTATTTCGCAATCTGAATCAACCAATCTCTCAAAACACTTTCGGAAAATCTTACTTTTAGAGTGACTAGAATCAATGAGACAGAAATCTCGTGGGAAAAAAAATTTCGCGCCCCACCTGCCCCCCCCCCCCCCCCCTGCCGGCGCCAAGCCAGATAAGAGTCTGGAGAAAGCATGCTCCCTTTTATGTGACGAGTTCAAAGATGTTTTTAAGCTTGAACTCGGGTGCTTACGAGATTATGAACTAGACATAGATTTTAAGTCTGATGCTAAACCTGTTTTTCTCAAACCTAGGCCTGTACCTTTCGCGCTAAAGGAGGACTTAGCACAAGCCTACGATTCGGGCATTGCACGTGGTGTATGGACACCAGTTCAGTTTTGCGATTGGGGCACACCGGTTGTTCCAGTCCGTAAGCCTTCAAACTCTTCAGAAGGGAAGGCCAAGTTACGCATATGTGGCGATTATTCAGTCACGGTGAGCCCTTCCCTGGAGACCCATCGTCACCCGTTACCCTTACCAGAAGACTTAATGCAAAAGTTGAGTGGTGGGTATGGTTTCAGCAAGATAGACTTGGCTGATGCCTACAATCAGATTCGACTTGGTCCTGACAGTCGAAAACGACTCGCATTAAGCACTCACCGTGGCGTACTTTTACAAAATGTTTTACCTTTTGGCATATCTTCTGCTCCAGGTTATTTTCAGAAGATCATGGACGACCTTACAGCCTCCCTTCCAGGGGTCGCAGTCTACCTAGACGACATTCTTGTCAGTGGCACTACTGCTGAGGAGCATCTCCAGAATCTTAGACGGCTCCTCGATCGACTTCACTCAAAAGGCCTGAGGTGTAGAAAGGACAGGTGTAAGTTTGCACAACCTCAGGTAGAGTATCTCGGACACATTTTGTCCAGGCAGGGCATCTCCAAAGGTCCTAAGGTAAACGCCATGCTGGAGATATCTGCCCCCACTGACGTATCTACTTTTCGTTCATTTTTAGGTTCCTTACAATTTTACTCGAAGTTTCTACCGTTGAACGCTTCCACTGTAGCAGAACCACTATACCATCTCACGAAAAAGGACATTCCTTGGAGATGGGGAAAACAAGAGGAAAACTATTTTGTTCAGCTGAAGCATTATCTTTCTACTGATGAGGTTCTTACACATTTCAATGCGTCACTTCCGGTAGGTATCGCATGTGATGCTTCTAGTGTGGGCATCGGTGCTACTTTGTTTCACCGTTACCCAGATGGCACAGAACGGCCTATAGCAAACGTTTCAAAGATATTAACAGCTTCGCAGAGAAACTATAGTCAAATTCAGAAAGAGGCTTTGTCGATAATTTTTGCGCTAAAGAAATTCTATCAATATCTTTTTGGTAGATCATTCATTTTGGTCAAAGATCATAAACCATTGCTTAGTCTTTTTGGCCCGACCAAATCGACACCTTCTTTGGCAGCAAATCGTTTGGCTCGTTGGGCACTCTTTTTGTCGCAATTTACATACACTATTGAGTACAGGAAGACGAAGGATCATCAAAACGCTGATGCTTTGAGTCGCTTACCAGCAGGAGAGGATAAAGTCTTCGATGAAGAGGAAAGTGCAGATGAAATGATATCGTCTGTGCTGTCGATGCTTTGGACTTGCAGGTCCAGACCCCGAATGCTGCCTCACTACGTAAAGAATCTTCTAAAGACCCTACCATTTCCACGGTAATGCGTTTCAGTCATGAAGGATGGCCGGCCAAGTCTTCCCCACAAGACCCGGTCGAACCGTTTCGTAAGTACGCAGACTCTCTTTCTACTTGTTACGGATGTCTACTTTACGGTTCCAGAGTGGTCATCCCATCTAAACTTCGTCCTTCCGTTCTTCAATTGCTTCATAAAGGACATTTCGGCATTGAGAGAATGAAGCAGTTGGCAAGAACATTCGTTTACTGGCCAAACATTGACCGAGACATAACGGAACTTTGTCACAAGTGCAGTACCTGTGGCGAATATCAACCGCAATCTAAAACCCAGGTCCAATCATGGACGGTTCCAGAAGCACCGTGGAGTCGCTTACACATAGATCATGCGGTAGAATTCATGGGTTACCATTGGTTACTCAGCATTGATGCTTTTTCTAAATACCCATGTATTCATGCTACTACTTCCTTATCGTCAACAACTACTATCAATCTACTAGAAGAAGATTTTGCTCATTTCGGCTATCCCCATACTATAGTTACGGTTAAAAGTAGTAGCATTATATCCACAGAATTTCAAACTTTCTGTAAGGAGAGGGGTATGGTACACATCACGGGTGTCCCTTACCATCCGGAAACCAATGGAGCGATGGAGCGCCTCGTACGTACGTTCAAGCAAGCACTTCGCAAATCTTCCCTGCCCCCGAAACAGGCCGTCTTGGAATTCCTACAGCAGTATCGACGCACGCCCACTCCGAGTGGCTACTCTCCAAGCCAATTACTCAACAATCGTCAGATTCGCACCAAGATCGACACGCTTCTCCCCACACCGTCTCAAGTGATACCCCGACAAAACCCTCACAACACGGACGCCTCCGAAGGTACAAAACGACATTTCAAACCGGGAGATCCCTGTTACGCGCTATCATTCACTCCACGACGGAGCCAGGATCCTCGTTGGGTTCCAGCTGAGGTGATTAAGCGACAGGGTAGCCGAATCTTCCTGGTACGTCTGCTGCCACATGGTCCGACGTGGAGGCGCCATATGGACCAACTGCAACCTCGCTATGCATCATCAGAAGACCAGGAGCCGGGAGAAACTCCTGCACCAAACGTCGACTCCTCCGCTGTCTCCACCTCAGCCCGAACGAATTCGGACGACACACCGACTATACCGGAATTCGGGCCACACAACCCACGAAGGTCGAGCCGTCGCCGCAGACCTCCGGCCCGTTTCGGACTTTGAGTTTTATTGTTTAATTCGGTGTCTTGTTCATTTTTTATGTTTGTGTATAGAAATTATCGGGGAGGTGTTATAGTCGTCATTTTATTTACGTTGAATATATGTAACTCGTGACCAGCGTCACTACATAATTACCGTTCTGCGTTTTCTGCTACAGACGTTGGAATTGATTACCACCGCACTGCGCGTGTAATCAATTGAGCTGTAGGCCTAATGTAGGCCTAATTGAGTTGTATATCTTTTAGCAATTTGCATCCGGCCCGCAGCTGTTAATCTCGCAGCAATCCGGCCCTCAGAGAAAAAAGTTTGGTGACCCCTGGCTAAAACAAACATTAAATTAATGGTTATAGGCAAATTGTTCGTAAGCAATTGTTCGTAAAGCAATTGTTCGTAAAACAATTGTTCGTAAAATTAATTCTTCGTAAAACAATTCTTCCTAAAGCATTTTTTCGTGCATGCAGTTAAAATTTGATGTATACGAAGAAATGCTTTATGAAGAATTATTGTTTCACGGATTTCATTTTACGAAAAACAGGTTACGAACAATTGCTTACGAACAATTTGCCTATAACCATTAATTTCATGTTTGTTTTAGCCAGGGGTTACCAAACTTTTTTCTCTGAGGGCCGGATTGCTGCGAGATTAACAGCTGCGGGCGGATGCAAATTGCTAAAAGATATACAACTATTTAGAATCTCCATTGACTTGAATTGAGCACAATAAATAACAAAGTCAGCGGTGGAATAGCAAAGTTGTGATGAAAATCGAAAGGCTGCTGGAAAAGCTATCCCCTGCTAATTTGGCCTAGGCTGTCCCCATTTGTGGTGGCCTAATGATAAACGTGCAATGTGATCGTAGCTCAACAGCAACATCAGTCCTTTACAAAAAGTTTGATAACTTTTTTCCTTAACAGTTGTAGTGCAGCTGTTATTTTCACAGCACTTGGCGGACCGGATGAAATCAGTTCGCGGGCCGGTCCCGGCCCGCGGGCCGTAGTTTGGTGACCTCTGTTTTAGACAATGCAAGTTATGCTTACGATTAGAGCATTGAAGATAAAGACTACTTATAACTTAGTTTGCGAAATGTTTGTTTGTTGAACATGAGTTTGCTCTACATTTTGGGCTCTTTATTTTTTGATTTAATGCAAGTTGAATTATTTGATTTCTGTGTGTTTGCGGGCCAAAAATAACACATTGTGTCGTAAGCCCGGGCAGTACAAAAACGTCTCGCGGGCCGGACTTTGGACATCCCTGCTTAAGTGACTATGAAAACAACGCTATGCATATGACAAAGAGCAATGCAATATAAAGCAGATTTTTTGCTATATTATATTGTTTGGAATTGAGTTACTGCAGTTAACGATCAACCATCACGCTGATAAAGTAGCTACCGTACTATACTGTAATTTTCTTACTGATGATTTGAACCCTTATGTAATCTTTTTTAGCTAAGCACAATCGCATTTGTTCCAATATAAACTCAATTTTTTCTTTTCTTTCCATGCTTCCATAAGTTTCCACTTGTAACTCCTGTAAGATTGTTGCAGCTTCTCCAATCTCTCCTTGATCTTCTTTTATTTTTGCCAAGATCATGGTTAACCTTGCTCGTTCGATTTCAACATATATTTTACCTTCAGTCACAGTTCTCAAAGTGTCAATTAGCTTTAATTTAGTTTCTAAATCTGGTGTTTTTTCAACATATGTGTAGCATTCCTGTATCATTTTAGCAATGGCTTGTTTGAGTTGACTACGTTTCTTCACAAAAACGACGATGTTGTCATTTAGTAACTCCCACTTTTTTTGTTCAAAACAGAGTCGAACTGATGCAACCATCACTTTCCCATTTGATATCATATCACACGCAATTCTTGTTTGCTTTTCCAGCCCATGAAGTTTTTCAAGGGCTTCTTCAAGATTTCCATCTTTAGCAATGATTTCACATTCTGGTATTACTTTATCTACAGTATCGCTGTAATCGACTTCCATTTTTTCTAACTTTCCTTCGTTTGCCATTTTGAATGAAGAAATTTATCGCAACTTGGGAAGAATGATTGAAATTGTACCAACAAAACCAAAAATTTCAAGTTTCAACTATGAAATCTAAATCTAAAAATGTACAAAAAAAGATGTCATGATATTTGAGTTTCCAACCGAGATTTTTATAAGTATTTAACGATATTTTAAGGTAGATTCAACAATGATGTGTCATTTTCCTTGTTTAAAATATTTTCATATTGATTGGAGACCAACATTAAAAAAAACACATCATAACAATCTAATTACTTTTTAACAGGTTCTATATAAATGTATCTTTTTTCGTACGTCTACGAGCTGACCAAATTTGATTATCACATCCACTTCAAGCATGGCGATTAGTAAGATTAAGTTTTGATATTTTGTATGGTAAAAATTCATTTTGTATTGTAAGAGAATAAAGTATGCAATTTAAATCTTCACGAATACAGCCTAAAACCACTTTAACGGCTTGAACAACCAACGAAGTTCTGCTTATAAAGCGAGTGTTTTATCCTTGAGCAAGTTTTTGTTATAAGTAGGCCACAAATTGATTGATTGATTGATTGGTTTATTTTGTTGTGCAATATCATAACAGCAAAATCATTAATCAGATCACAAAGGTAGACTATTTGTTTGAAGTACCGCACCGTAGCCTACCGAACAGTTACCGGTTGGCTATGTCATTTATGCGTAAACCCGAATGTATCAGCAACTTCATCATCATCATCATAATCCATCGTCGGTTTGTTCCCCACTTAGTGGGGGTGGCCGATGCTTTTGCTGCATTTAAATAATATTTTGGAGCATAGTATATAATATTTTGAGCATAGTTAAATAATATTTTGGAGCATACTTGCCTATAATAATTTATTATATGAAGTTGTGAAGCTAATACAGAAAACAGTTTTCCGGGAGCACTAGACTTAGAGTTTCAACTAGGGACTAGTTTCAACGAAGCAAATTTATGATAAGACAGACAAACTAGGCTACAAAAGCCAAATCAGTCCAGTTTCAGTTTGTTTTTATTGTGACCAACACAACGAAACACAATCTATATGTACCAAAGATAGCAGAAGTCTAGAAAAAGGTAGAAGCGATAAAACGCGGACGTTATAACACGCATGATACTAAATCAGGACACTCAGTTTAAAATACGGCACGGTATGCTAGCAACACCTCAATAGAATTTTTACAAGTTTAGAAAAATAAGTTGGTGAATTTTTTTTATAACAATTTATATGAGTAAAAGAAATACTAAAAAAAAAAACAAGATAAAAAGGCAGTTGCTATTAATCGACCTTGGTGGATCATCATAAGTGCTGATGGCCTTGAGGGGAACACTTGATGTGTGAGCTCATCATCAAGTGATCACCACAGCAAAACAATACACGTTAACGTACCAAAGGTCAAAAAAAAGTTAGAAGCGACAAAACCCGAACGTTGAAACGTGCTTGTGAACGAAATAAGTTATTAATTGGTAGACCGTATGATTGTTTCGTTGTCTCCATGTCGGTATGGGACTGGCACTTGGGACTAGGACTATGGGACTGGGACTTGTGTGACTTTTGCAGTGAAGTATCTAACTTGCACATTTCGATTTTGTAGGCCTATTGTTCCTGTTTCTGGCAAATAATTGATTGATTGAATAGCCTATTTACGCAATTTTGAAAATTGAAATGCAACTCAGGATTGTCAGATAGTTTTGAAATTCCCTGCACAATTGCTACTAAAACTAGATCAAAAGCAACTCAAAATGTGAAAATTTGCTCAAACTAAAGTTACCGTACCGTACCAAATCAAACGAATCAACCACACCAGACAAACTTTTCTTCATACCTCTATACTGAAACAGATCAATAGATTGTTTATTTGTTGAGTGATTTATGTGTTCAGGCCTACTTCGGAATTTTGCATTTTTCACTGTTAACACCCTGCGTGCCCTGATGTCGCCGGTTAAATTAATGAAATCAAGATATAGGTTTTGAATCTTTATCCTCAGACTGACAGAGCCTTGATTAGTTATTCCTGGTAGTTTCGCATAGGCCTACTATTGTAGACTGTAGACTGTAGAGGCTCTTGACACAAGGCCGGTTACCGAGATTGGCAGAGTTAAGTTTTCCGATTGTTGAAGTGTTGCTGCCGGGGAATTATTCCATTCACTAGGTGCCGCTGAATGGAGAGTAGTCCTGAAATGCGTTGCTCAAGCGCACACCCCCAGAGTCGAACTTGTGCCGCGCGATTTTGAGCCTGGCGCGTAACCACTGAACTAGCGATCGAAAAACTTTTGTAAAAGTGGAAAAAAGTCCCATATATTTTGTCGATTTTCTAGGAGCAAAGTGACCAAGTTTCCAGATTTGGCTAGGCCTACTAGTCTCAATGCTAATTGATTCTATAAGATATTCTATGCATTGGCTAGGTGGAAACATCGGAAAAAATCCTATGTTGCATAGATGAAAACATTTTTTTTTACTAGTTTCAACGAGAATAATATTTTCGATGCCCTACAAAAACAAAAACATTTTTTTCTAATGGTGTTGATACCAGAGTTATTTTGAGAACATGGTTGGTTGGTTGGTTTTGAATCTTTAACCACGGACTGCCAAAGCCTTGATAGGTTATTCCTGGTAGTTTCGCATACTTGTGGATGGTCTTGACGCAGGGCCGGTTACCGAGATTGGCAGAGTGAAGTTTTCCCATTGTTCAAATGTTGTTGCCGGAGAGCACTCCTGAAATGCGTTGCTTAAGCGTACACCTTGAGAGTCGAACCAGCGCCGAGTGATCTTGAGCCGTGCGAGTAACCACTGAACTAACGAGGCGGATGTAACATATCATCTCTAATTTTACCGTATAGTTTTAAAATAATTCAGTATCGTAGGCTATTAGTCTACCTTTCGAAGTTGAATGATAGCCTAAAAAGCAGAACTTTTCAAGAAAATCAGTCAGATGTTCAATTGTCAGCAATCATGATGAGGAAGAAACGTGGCACGTAAATTGATTGAACAATCACATAGCCTACTTTGTCAATCTAAATAAAAAATTAAAAGCCCAAATTATAGATAGGTTACTAAACTCATGTTCCGCAAATGTTTCAAAACCTAAACTGTTTTTATCTTCAATGCGAGTAAATGAAAACAATCTTCGTCTAGTTAACGCGCCCGGCTCAAGATCACGCGGCGCTGTTCGACTTTCAGGGTGTAGGCTACGACTGTACGCTTGAACAACGCATTTAAGGACTGCTCTCCATTCAGCGGCACCTAGTGAATGGAATAATTCCCCGGCAACATCATTTTAACAATCGGAAAACTTCACTCTGCCAATCTCGGTAACCGGCCCTGCGTCAAGAGCCTCTACAAGTATGCAAAACTACCAGAATAACCTATCAAGGCTTTGCCAGTCCAAGAAAAAAGATTCAAAACCAAACCAATGGTTCGAGATCACAAGCTGAGCAGACAAACTGTGAAAACCATAATTATGAGAACCCAATAGGCCTACTGTTCATGTTTCTGAGGATATCTTCTCACAAAGCAGTTTCGTCTCTATGTTTTTACTGCAGAATGAACGATAGGCTATATGGAAACGAAACACAACCCCACTGTGTTTTTTCATTTCCGACATCCGTCCAAACGGTTTGTTCCTACCGAGACAGTCACAAGCGCATTTTAACTATCTACGGATTTTCCGTCAAACCGTAGCCTACACCAATAGGAAGCCAACGTTATTCCCTTCTTTCCTGTTAACAAACTACGCTAAAGACGACATCAACAAATTATGCTGACTTCTGGACTCCGCTATTGGGGACCACTGGTTCGAAATCTGGAAGCACGCTAAAACATTTTTTACACGGGCGACGTAAGCTGTTCAGTAACAACAAAGCAATAGCGTAACTTCATCATTTGTCCTCCCCATAGCGTAGTGCAAGGATGCTCAAACTTTTTCCTAGGCGGGCCAGATTTGATAATGCGGAAGTGCCCGCGAGCCAACAGCTACTGACAATCTTGTCTTGCGTAAAGACAAATATTAAATATCCGATAGGCCTACATACATAGCAGTATTGTATCATTTAATGTCGTTTTCATACAACAAAGCAATAAGCAGGTTTAAGCATTTTGTTTTATTTGAATTGAATAAGGACCTTCTGATGATCCTCCTTTAGGTGAAACAGGCTGTCAAGGGTTTAGATGATAATAACTATATTTGATTTAATTCGCTCTGCTTTGCTATTTTGCTTCGCATTGAGCACTTTTTGTAGTATTAATAGTTTTTATTGTTTAACTTGAATTTATATGATTTCCGTGTATCTGAGGGTCAAAAATAACATATTGTGGAGCAACAGGCGCGGGACATACAAAAATATATCGCGTGTTGGACTTTTGACACTCCTGGGTGGTCGCTTGAGTGTTCAACTTTGTGAGCGAATAAATGGGAAGATAAAATACGACGACTTTAGTGTAGAGCAGGGTTACTTAGCTAATCTTAACAAAGGTCCAATTTGACAAGTTGAACATTTTTAGCGTTCCGGTGAATAAGTTATTTCACACGCAAACCATGAAAGTTCAGCTATCTGTTCTAAACCACTTTTTTTGATAAAATGTAACTAGAATTCGATTTCTGAGAAAGTGTTTGGGAGTTGAAGCCCCCCAGCCACTAGGATAATCACAGTAAAAACTGCTTCTTCCCTGTAGAAATCTGTTTAAAGAAGCCCTGAAATGTGGCAATGAGGTTATTCATCCAAAAGCTCATGGTCCACCATCAACACCCGGAAGGTTCGATTTCGGACTGCGGTCCGGCAGTTGAGTAGCCCTGGTGTTGAGGATGGTGCGCTTAAACAAACCACTGCAAAGACATATCAACGATAAATAGTGGATAAGATAATTTACGGGCTACAACATTTCAACACATGGAAATTTCATTGTGCAAGTCTCGGTGACAACGTCTGCGTCGGTGGTTCAAAGCCTCAGTAGCCTATGCAAAACTTGCAAGATTATGCTTCTAAAGAGGCTTTTTTAGTCCATGAAAAAACATTTCCACAATCAATCAATTTACTTCGTTTACAAAATTTAAAACCGGACTCTGCGTTTGGATTGATTTGAGCCTGGGGTACCATAAAAACTTAAATTGCACATAAAAATATGGTAGGATTTGCTGATTTTAAGTGATGCGGAATGGCATCACCAATTTGAATCATTCGAAAATTTGCATTTTGACTATTTTCTAAGCTTCATTTATATTTTTTCGTCAGGTCAGGGCTTCCATTTTTAACCATAAAGGAATATCGCTCTAAGTCGTGTTGTACGCTTGAGCAATTTCAGGACTGCTCTCCATTCAGCGGCACCTAGTGGATGGAATAGCTTACAGGCAACAACACTTCAAAGAACTAACAAATATGGAATCTTCATTCAGCCAATCTTGGAAGACGGCCCTGCCTCAGTGGTTCAAAGCCTTTAAAGGGGTTTTGTTTTCAACCTAGGGGTCGCGAGCCGTTTGTTGGGGGTTACTAGACACCTGAAAATCCAGTGTATCGTTTTTAATCCTTTTTTTCCAGAAAAAATCAAAATCTGTCATTTTTCGTAATCGACCATTCTTCGACTTGAGGTTATTCTATTTGTTTAAGCTTTCAGACATTGCAAAGGCTTTAACAATTGAAAAGCATTCGACATTTTTAGGCGCAATCCCTAGATAATTTTCACTTAGTTCCTGTACGGTACTTTGTGCCAACTAAAGCTACGGTAACTAGTAATCACGCTATGGCAAAAAAGAAAGATTATTTAGAATTATATGATTATTTAGATATGTCAAATATGAATTTGTCAGTAGACCATACTTTCCAATGGCATTAAAAAAATTCAGCATGTAGGCTATTTCTTTTAAAAAGCTCTTTCCGCAACATTTCCAACATTAAAAAGCTTGTGAAGAAAACACAGCACCAACTGTCTCACTCACATTCCTCACATTGCTAAAAAGAGTCGTTGCCTTAGCGCAGGGGTGTCCAAACGTTTTCCCTGGACGCCAGATTTGATAATGCTCGCATGTCAACGTGCTCGTGCTCGCATGCCAACAGCCTCTGCCAATCTTGTTTGCGTAAAGAAAGATGCATAGGCTACATAGCAACATTTCATTATTTTATGCCACTTTCATACAACAAAACAATAAGCAGGTTTAGCTATATTGTTGTATAGCCTAACCTACATATCACGGGATATGATAAGTGAAGCTGTATAAGTTATCTGCTTTTCCATCAGAAATTAACACATCCAGAAATTTTGTAAAAGACAGAACTTTGTGCTAATGTGAATGATGAAACTGCCGTCTTGATTTCTGTACCAAGGTCGAGTCTGTTTCCTGGTTAGTGGAAGACAAAGCGTAAAATATCGAGTAGGTAGGAATCGATCAGCTTTGATCTCAAGCGATTCCTGTTCAAGTTTACGACCGAGAACATCTGCTAACACGTAAATGTTAAACCGCACAAGCTCCAGATTTTCTTTTCAAACTTTCGCATTTCTGGAAATTTGTTTTTATCCAGTGGGCAGCTGCTGCTGGTAAAAAGGCACAAGAGAAATATGTTGTTGTTGGTGTCGCAGAGAGCTTCAATTTGCTGTAGGCCTAGGTGAGCTGTATTGGCCTAATTCTTGTATTGGCCTAATTCTGGTATTGGCCTAATATTGGGTTCTCATAATTATGGTTTTCACAGTTTGTCTGCTCAGCTTGTGATCTCGAACCATTGGTTTGGTTTTGAATCTTTTTTCTTGGACTGGCAAAGCCTTGATAGGTTATTCTGGTAGTTTTGCATACTTGTAGAGGCTCTTGACGCAGGGCCGGTTACCGAGATTGGCAGAGTGAAGTTTTCCGATTGTTAAAATGATGTTGCCGGGGAATTATTCCATTCACTAGGTGCCGCTGAATGGAGAGCAGTCCTTAAATGCGTTGTTCAAGCGTACAGTCGTACACCCTGAAAGTCGAACAGCGCCGCGTGATCTTGAGCCGGGCGCGTTAACTAGACGAAGATTGTTTTCATTTACTCGCATTGAAGATAAAAACAGTTTAGGTTTTGAAACATTTGCGGAACATGAGTTTAGTAACCTATCTATAATTTGGGCTTTTAATTTTTTATTTAGATTGACAAAGTAGGCTGTGTGATTGTTCAATCAATTTACGTGCCACGTTTCTTCCTCATCATGATTGCTGACAATTGAACATCTGACTGATTTTCTTGAAAAGTTCTGCTTTTTAGGCTATCATTCAACTTCGAAAGGTAGACTAATAGCCTACGATACTGAATTAATTTAAAACTATACTGTAAAATTAGAGATGATATGTTACATCTGCCTCGTTAGTTCAGTGGTTACTCGCCCGGCTCAAGATCACTCGGCGCTGGTTCGACTCTCAAGGTGTACGCTTAAGCAACGCATTTCAGGAGTGCTCTCCGGCAACAACACTTGAACAATGGGAAAACTTCACTCTGCCAATCTCGGTAACCGGCCCTGCGTCAAGACCATCCACAAGTATGCGAAACTACCAGGAATAACCTATCAAGGCTTTGGCAGTCCGTGGTTAAAGATTCAAAACCAACCAACCAACCATGTTCTCAAAATAACTCTGGTATCAACACCATTAGAAAAAAATGTTTTTGTTTTTGTAAGGCATCGAAAATATTATTCTCGTTGAAACTAGTAAAAAAAAATGTTTTCATCTATGCAACATAGGATTTTTTCCGATGTTTCCACCTAGCCAATGCATAGAATATCTTATAGAATCAGTTAGCATTGAGACTAGTAGGCCTAGCCAAATCTGGAAACTTGGTCACTTTGCTCCTAGAAAATCGACAAAATATATGCGACTTTTTTCCACTTTTACAAAAGTTTTTCGATCGCTAGTTCAGTGGTTACGCGCCAGGCTCAAAATCGCGCGGCACAAGTTCGACTCTCGGGGTGTGCGCTTGAGCAACGCATTTCAGGACTACTCTCCATTCAGCGGCACCTAGTGAATGGAATAATTCCCCGGCAGCAACACTTCAACAATCGGAAAACTTAACTCTGCCAATCTCGGTAACCGGCCTTGTGTCAAGAGCCTCTACAGCAGGGCTTCCCGATTGGGGGTGCTCGCACCCCCTGGGGGTGCGAGATTGGCTTCATCAATCCCATGGGGTGTGGGGTGATAAACAAATCGGGAAGCCCTGCTCTACAGTCTACAGTCTACAATAGTAGGCCTATGCGAAACTACCAGGAATAACCAATCAAGGATCTGTCAGTCTGAGGATAAAGATTCAAAACCTATATCTTGATTTCATTAATTTAACCGGCGACATCAGGGCACGCAGGGTGTCAACAGTGAAAAATGCAAAATTCCGAAGTAGGCCTGAACACATAAATCACTCAACAAATAAACAATCTATTGATCTGTTTCAGTATAGAGGTATGAAGAAAAATTTGTCTGGTGTGGTTGATTCGTTTGATTTGGTACGTTACGGTAACTTTAGTTTGAGCAAATTTTCACATTTTGAGTTGCTTTTGATCTAGTTTTAGTAGCAATAGACCTTTTGCATAACAAACCAACAGAGCGTGACGTTGGAGTCGTGAACGACCAGCCGCTGTTTACAATGCTGTGCGATAGGGTTAGTGGCGTAGTTTGCAGGCGAATAAATTGTTTAACGTTTGCTTGAGCTTTTGTTTTGTGGTCTTTACAAGCGTGTATCAGTGTTTCAGATTTTCAGTATAATTTTCAATAAAATAAAACTCTTTTAAGTTGTAAAATTAGGCTACAGAAGTGTTAACCTTCGACCAGTTCTTTACTGTATTGGAAGCGATCTTGCCCGGCAAAGATAGGAAGGATTTCCTATATTATACAGCTTCAAAAGCTAAGCATGCAAATCAAAATGTTGATGCAGAACTTGATGACGATGCTACTTTCGAAATACCTCAAAATGATACAGGAGCACTGCATCTAGGCTACATAGACTAGCGGTGGAAGATGAATTTTTCTTGGTGTTGATGAAGCTTCGCCTGGGTTTGTTTTATACAGACTTAGGCACAGGGTTTGGTATTAGTTCTGCATTCGTACTGTAAACCGTATTTTTCATTCATAAATGCATCTCATGTATTTACGGTTGATTAGTTTGAATATATTCCCTCATCGTAATGTTATCATAGCAGCCATGGAGCCAGACTTCAAAAAGGACTACTCAACCACCATGATCATCATAGACTGCACTGAAGTACGTCTCGAAACACCATCCTCATTGCACCGTCAGTCGCAAACGTACTCGAACTATAAAAGTATGAACACTGCAAAGGCATTAGATTAGTGGGAGTTGATCCAAGAAATGGGGGTATTATGTTTGTATCTCAGTTGTACACTGGTAATGTGAGTGACAAAGAAATATGTCAGAGGAGTGGATTTTTCACCTTTTGAAGCAGAAAATAGCTGCTAATGAACTGCACTTCAATGATTATGGCCGAAAAAGGGTTTCTTATAGAAAAAGATTTAGCCATGGTATTGGTCTACATTTGAATATCTCACCGTTCCTAGGTAAGCCTCAAATGAGTGAAGACAAAGTGTTGAATACACGAAGTATTGCACGTCATCGCATTCATGTAGAGAGTGGGCCATAAAAAAAATCGTCAATTTCACATCTTCGACAGGAAAATACCAGTGACTATGCTTGGCATCACCAATGAAGTGGGGTTGGTTTGTTGCATATGTTATGCAGAATGAAAATAAAATGTTGCAAGACAAGGTACCACTAACGTGATCCATAATTCCCGGTCAAATCAAAATGCACACGCTCCACAATGCCGTCCTAAATTGCCTTTCCTAGTCTGTTAGCCAACACTATGATTAAAACGAACAAAAACTGAAGTGTATCGATAACCTACAACAATTCATAAACACAAAAAATTTACTTTCATCTGCCAGCGACCTCACGTTTGCTTGCAATAACAAGAAACGCCTTCATAAACCGTAGAAAACAAGCGATTCTTAACTCTCGGACTCCGCGTAACTCAAACGTCACGCTCTGGTGATTTTGAATGTGCAAAAGGTCTATTGTGCAGGGAATTTCAAAACTATCTGACAATCCTGAGTTGCATTTCAATTTTCAAAATTGCGTAAATAGGCTATTCAATCAATCAATTATTTGCCAGAAACAGGAACAATAGGCCTACAAAATCGAAATGTGCAAGTTAGATACTTCACTGCAAAAGTCACACAAGTCCCAGTCCCATAGTCCTAGTCCCAAGTGCCAGTCCCATACCGACATGGAGACAACGAAACAATCATACGGTCTACCAATTAATAACTTATTTCGTTCACAAGCACGTTTCAACGTTCGGGTTTTGTCGCTTCTAACTTTTTTTTTGACCTTTGGTACGTTAACGTGTATTGTTTTGCTGTGGTGGTCACTTGATGATGAGCTAACACATCAAGTGTTCCCCTCAAGGCCATCAGCACTTATGATGATCCACCAAGGTCGATTAATAGCAACTGCCTTTTTATCTTGTTTTTTTTTTAGTATTTCTTTTACTCATATAAATTGTTATAAAAAAAATTCACCAACTTATTTTTCTAAACTTGTAAAAATTCTATTAAGGTGTTGCTAGCATACCGTGCCGTATTTTAAACTGAGTGTCCTGATTTAGTATCATGCGTGTTATAACGTCCGCGTTTTATCGCTTCTACCTTTTTCTAGACTTCTGCTATGTTTGGTACATATAGATTGTGTTTCGTTGTGTTGGTCACAAATAAAAACAAACTGAAACTGGACTGATTTGGCTTTTGTAGCCTAGTTTGTCTGTCTTATCATAAATTTGCTTCGTTGAAACTAGTCCCTAGTTGAAACTCGTCTAGTACTCCCGGAAAACTGTTTTCTGTATTAGCTTCACAACTTCATATAATAAATTATTATAGGCAAGTTGCTGAATGCTGATACATTCGGGTTTACGCATAAATGACATAGCCAACCGGTAACTGTTCGGTAGGCTACGGTGCGGTACTTCAAACAAATAGTCTACCTTTGTGATCTGATTAATGATTTTGCTGTTATGATATTGCACAACAAAATAAACCAATCAATCAATCAATTTGTGGCCTACTTATAACAAAAACTTGCTCAAGGATAAAACACTCGCTTTATAAGCAGAACTTCGTTGGTTGTTCAAGCCGTTAAAGTGGTTTTAGGCTGTATTCGTGAAGATTTAAATTGCATACTTTATTCTCTTACAATACAAAATAAATGTTTACCATACAAAATATCAAAACTTAATCTTACTAATCGCCATGCTTGAAGTGGATGTGATAATCAAATTTGGTCAGCTCGTAGACGTACGAAAAAAGATACATTTATATAGAAACTGTTAAAAAGTAATTAGATTGTTATGATGTGTTTTTTTTTAATGTTGGTCTCCAATCAATATGAAAATATTTTAAACAAGGAAAATGACACATCATTGTTGAATCTCCCTTAAAATATCGTTAAATACTTATAAAAATCTCGGTTGGAAACTCAAATATCATGACATCTTTTTTTGTACATTTTTAGATTTAGATTTCATAGTTGAAACTTGAAAGTTTTGATTTTGTTGGTACAATTTCAATCATTCTTCCCAAGTTGCGATAAATTTCTTCATTCAAAATGGCAAACGAAGGAAAGTTAGAAAAAATGGAAGTCGATTACAGCGATACTGTAGATAAAGTAATACCAGAATGTGAGATCATTGCTAAAGATGGAAATCTTGAAGAAGCCCTTGAAAAACTTCATGGGCTGGAAAAGCAAACAAGAATTGCGTGTGACATGATATCAAATGGGAAAGTGATGGTTGCATCAGTTCGACTCTGTTTTGAACAAAAAAAGTGGGAGTTACTAAATGACAACATCGTCGTTTTTGTGAAGAAACGTAGTCAACTCAAACAAGCCATTGCTAAAATGATACAGGAATGCTACACATATGTTGAAAAAACACCAGATTTAGAAACTAAATTAAAGCTAATTGACACTTTGAGAACTGTGACTGAAGGTAAAATATATGTTGAAATCGAACGAGCAAGGTTAACCATGATCTTGGCAAAAATAAAAGAAGATCAAGGAGAGATTGGAGAAGCTGCAACAATCTTACAGGAGTTACAAGTGGAAACTTATGGAAGCATGGAAAGAAAAGAAAAAATTGAGTTTATATTGGAACAAATGCGATTGTGCTTAGCTAAAAAAGATTACATAAGGGTTCAAATCATCAGTAAGAAAATTAGCACACGATTTTTCGACAACACAGATGAAGGTATTCAACAGCTGAAATTACGTTTCTATCAAATGATGATTGAGCTTGATTTAGCAGAATGCTCTTACTTGACTACATGCAAACATTTCAAAGCTGTCTATGATACTCCATTGATCAATAATGACAAAATGAAATGGCAACAAGCACTAAAAAGTGTTGTTTTGTATGTTATTTTGGCTCCTCATGATAATGAACAATCAGATATGTTGGCAATTATTCAACAAGAAAAACGACTTGAAGAAATTCCCAAATACAAAGAATTGTTAGAATGCTTTGTTTGTGAAGAGCTGATACAACTTCAAAAGTTCTTATCTATTTATGAACACGAGTTACGAGAAGGACAAGCAGGCAGTCCCTGTACTGATGTGTTTGTTCATAGTGAAGATGGAGAAAAGAGATGGAAAGATTTTGCTAACAGGGTTGTTGAGCACAATATCAGAGTAATGGCAAAATACTACACTAGAATCACTTCAAAAAGAATGGCTGCGCTGCTTAATCTTTCTGTTGAAGAAGCTGAAGAATATTTAGCTAAACTTGTTGTCAATAAAACTGTTTATGCTAAAATTGATCGTCTGAGTGGCATAATCACCTTTACAAGGCCAAGAGACCCAAGTGATGTCTTGAATGAATGGTCATACTCTATGAACAAACTGATGGGTCTGGTCAACAAAGCAACTCATTTGATTGCAAAGGAAGAAATGATTCATGCATTAAAGTCATAAAAAACAGACAAACTATATGACAGTTACAACTTTGTATTGAGTAGTAAATATAACTAATGGTTATATTCAAAACTTTTAGCTATATTTTGTTTCATGACTATTTTTAAGCAGTTGGCTTGATATGCATTGATTCTACATAATTCGTAATCTGCATTATCAGTGCATACTGCATATAGAAAGTTAATGTTGTATGCTGAAATTTTTCTCTATTGCTTATTTTTTAGTATTTTTGGCCATTTTCATATGTTCTCCCAAGACCTGATTGAGTTAACTGAACCAACTGTTAAAGCAAAGCGCTTACTTGAATAAGAATGAAACAATAGTCTGCGAGTGAATTTTACCCGTAATGTTTTTGGCACTGAATGCCATAAATTTAAACGTTGATTTGATTGCCTTTGTGGTACTACCATGTGAAATTGGTGGCAATGTTATTTTGCGCTCCAGAATGGTTTGAAGTATTTTCTACTCATGCTACAAATAACATCATAATATGAAATAATAACTGATTTCACACCAGTTGGGTGCAAAATATGAAATACAGTATTTATATCAGTCTGAAATTTAGTGTAAACAAGATTCAGAAAAGAGAGTATTGTTGCAATGTTGCATGGTCAAAGAGATTTATTGGAAAAGTGTAAGAATTTGTGTATTGGCAATGGTTTGACATGAAAAAAATATATTAGGTTTATAGCTAAAGTAAATCACTATACCTTTTTTTTCAATTCAATTTATTTTTCTTTGTCAGAACGCAAAAAGAAATGATATTGTAAAAAAGAAATACAGTAACAAAACCAACAAAAGGAAAAGGTGGCAAAACCTTAATGGTTTAAGACGTGCATAAAAAGATCTAATATTGCGGTATTTGCATCGATAAGTATAGTTAAGCACGGCCACCAAACCTGATACTGTAAAACAAGTAGCCTAGATGAATTAGTTAAGAATCAGTCGCCTCCTCGTTGCTGAAACAATATATTGCTGTAAGAAATATTTGATGTATGTGACATATATTTTGCAATAGCAGTGACCACAAACATTGAAATACAGCAGTCTTCGGACCAAAATTAGCTGTTGGATGTAATTTTTCATCGGCTCAACCGACTTCTTTACAAAATATCAGCAACGCTTACTATGTTTTTTTTGCTGTACGTACGTGCTGACGTTTGTTTCATTCGACACATGTGCAAATTTGTTATTAAACTTCCTTGAGTTTTCGTCAACGGTAAATATGCGATCAAGAAGTAAGTTTGTAAATTTGTAGTTGAAATTTTTGAGAGGAAGCAAAATTGGGTTCGCAGGGACAGTGTTGTTAAACGATGTTCTGTTGAAAGGGGCGAGAGCGTCAGCACGGAAGAACGTCGTCGAAGAATACGACAGTGTGTTTGGCAAGACTTTTTATAGCATGCGTGATGGTGGACATGAAAGTTGGCTTTCCGTTCACGTCACAGTCTAAATGTCTCATCACAGGGCATAAGGCTGGCCATGGCTTTAATTAATATCGCGACGTCCAACGATACTAATGCGATATTGATCTGCAGTTTACAACAGCACTAGTTTTATTGCTTTGTTTCAAGCGTCAGGTTGTTTGGCGAAAGCAATCAACTTTTTAACCATCCTTAGGTTTATTTCAGCTGGCACAAAAGAAGTGAGCCTGAAGCAAGTTATGAAACCTATGCACTCAGATTGAACAAAGAAAAGTTGAGTGGAACAAATTGAGGTTGCATAAAAACTCGTTACCTTACCAGATCAATTGTGTCCATTCATTATCAAGTTTAAGATGACTTTCTGGTATCTAATACATTGGATTAAAGCGCATTATCTTCTTAGAGGAACGTTGATATGTTGACTAAGGGAACGTTCAAATATTACGTAACGCCTTCGAGGGGGGGGGTTATGCAAAGCGTTACGTTAGCGTCACATCGGGGGGGAGGGGGTTCATGCAAAACGTTACGTAACGCTTTCGAGTACGGAATGGTAGTTTTTTGTGCTGAATTTGTAGTGAAAAAGCGTTACATGGGGGAGGGGGGGATTGAAAAAAGCGTTACGTTGGCGTTACATGGGGGAGGGGGGGGTCAAAACTTCGGAAAAAAAGCGTTACGTAATATTTGAACGTTCCCTAACCTGAGTTGGCAGACAAATTGATTGAATCTGCAAAACTGTTTTTCTAGAGCGATTTAACATTTGTTGATGTTTTATAAAACTTCTACGAATTTCTTTTATAGCAAGGACACGCATGACCAAATAAACAATTATAAAACCTAGTCAACGAACAGACCTCTTCGTCGTGTGAGCCTCTGGTGCCGAGGGTCTACCCTTTAACTACCCCAGATCGACGATGTTCCCTGACTAAACTGGAAGGCCATTAGAGAGCAACCAGTTATTTGTTTCATCATCCAAGATACGCAAACCTTCCACTCCATTAGGTGGCTTAAAGGTAGTGCAATCGTTGATGATGCGGTCTGTTCCTTAGCATCACATTCAAAAGTAGAGAAAGCCATTCCCCATTGGTGCTTGGTTGAGCAAAAAAGCCCGACGGCCGCACGGAGACGATTGAGGCGCACCCACGCCTGTCTTGCATGAAGCTGTTGTACCGGTTTGGTCGAAGTCGCTCAGTTTAAATGCGAAAGTAGTTTATCTTATGTCATCACCACAAAGCAAGTTGATTCTTTTATTCAGTAAGCAAATAAAGCAATGGACTAGGAAAGCACAATGCGTTGTTGCAAAATGTCACAGAAACATTACAAAGTCAGCTGGCTCGAGCTTTGACTATCTTCTCAAGGAGAAAGTCTGTTTGGATGCACGATCTTGGCAGTTTTGCAAACCGACGCAGATCGGTCATTGAGTTTCCGCTTGATCAAATGTTGCTTGCAGACTAGGCCTCTACTTTCATTGGGAGCCGTTGTGCCCGTTGAATAGAAAAGCGCCTTGGTGTTGCTCAACCCCAAGAAGTGAATCGCCGTTGTTTAATCTTTAAGTTTCTTTATCGGCAAGTCGGGTGCTCATCAACAGAACTGCTTATTAGACAGGGGCAGAAAAATAAACTTGGCTGTGTTTCGTCATTTAATTGCGAGTTTGAAATAATATATAAACAAATGGCGAAACACAACGTCACTGTCTCGTCTGCAATGACACAAGCACTGCAGGTTAAACTAAAATTTACATAAATTGCTCAGAAAACACAGGAGTACGCCAACCATTAAGGGCGGAACGAATCTTGCAAAATCACAAATTTCTGCACACGTCGTAGAAGTCAGAGTAACCTCAATGTGGTACTATAGGAACACCAAGACTTTATTTAGTGCTCCAAATTACTAGCAGATTGGTTGCTTTGAATTTTTACCCTCGTTTTGTGATAGCCTCGTAAACGGTTATTCATGGCAGTTTCGCATACTTGAAGAAGCTTTGAACCACTGACGCAGGCCCGGTCACCCAGATGGATAGAATAATTTATTACATCCCCTATGTGCCGCTGAATGGAGAGCCGTTCTGGAAATACATTACTCTAGCGCGGACCCTGAAAGCCGAACTAGCAGTGCTTGATCTTACGGTTTCTTTGTACACATATAGCTAATGATGTTGGAAAAGATGATCAAATGTTAATAACTTTGTGTACAAGCTATCCTAAAACTGTAAGAAAAGGCCGTTACAATAGGTCAATATGATTTACCAGTACCTTAAATAATGCCTCAATTCCTGCAAGACGTGAGATACAGGTCATAACCAATAATAAAAATAAAAAACAAGGAACACTATACGTGTGGTGGCATGAAGAATTTGTGAAATTCCACATTGGTTTCACCTAGCAAACTAATAAAATTCAATATCATGCACTTTAGAACAAGATAACGCATCAAAAACATAGGCACCTTACTTCAAAAAGTATAGCTAATACTGTGATTTGATGCAAAATATGAGATGCTTGTGTAGAGCAAAGAATAAAGGAGGGTGTGCTACCCAGTACCCAACTACCCATACAGTAATCAGTCATTTTTACATTGATTGAACATCTACAGAGTCAATATAAAAAGACGACTGGTTTGCTGTCTGGGTACATTAGTGTAAGAAAATCACAATTTTGTTGTCCACTGCGAACAGTCAATCAGATCAAGCACATGATTTTTCAAACATTGCAGCGCAGTCTTCTACAACAAACACAGTTGTATCTTTTCATATCAACTTGGGAAGCAAGCATTGCAACTATTTGAAGTAAAAAAAAAATGTTTCGCTCCATTTGGCGGTTTTTCCACCCGACTGAGTTCATGAATATTTAGAAGACGAAAGAGAATAAAACACATAAAAATTAAACAAAAATAAGAAACAGTTGAAGAAAAATAGGCTTTTGAGAAGCAAAGCTAGTGTTTTTTGTACCTAACCCGGTATAAACACAACGCAAGCAGTTTTCAGTACAGGTAAACCGGGTTTTGATGGCATTACTGGATATGATGCAATAGCTGTGGAAAGTATTGCAATATCTAGTTGTGCTGTCACAGAAAATAGCATGAAAAATGGGATGTTGAAAAAAAAATATCAGAATCACTGCACTGCAGCATTCATGCAACAATGTAGTGTGATAGTTTATGGTACATTGTGCAATGGTGAAATTAAATTATCTAAACACGTACCGGTATCACACTTGCGAAGAATAGTTTGAACGTGTTTTCCTCAAAAACTGTCTCGAAAACGAAATGCTACCGCGTTTTTATTTGCTACCACTTGAAAAATTTCAATATAAATAAAACATGGTTTGATTAAGCCGTCTTATCGTTTCAATTGCAAGGAAAAGATTTGTCCATGTGACTGTATTTGGCAGATGAGAATGGTCTGAACGCCTAGTTAATCTCATCAAAAAGTAAAAAGCCCAAAATGTAGTTACTAAACTCATGTTCAGCAAACGTTTCGAAAATTATAATGTCTTCATCTTCGGTGATATATATATCGGACGTCAGTGCTATAAGCATTTATAGCACTGAAGATGAAGACAGTATCGCTTTCGAAACGTTTGCTGAACATGAGTTTAGTAACTACATTTTGGGCTTTTTACTTTTTGATTAAGAATGGTCCCTTTATTGAAATTGATAAAAAAAAACGATAATCGAAAACTGTGGCCTTCACAGCGCAATTCTATTTGATAGATCATGGTTTCTCTATAAGTGCTGCAATGGTAAATCAACCTCACGCAAACACAGATGTCAATTTTCATGGAAACTCTGCCAAAGAAATATCATCTTGTTTCTGATTGTTAGCGATGTGATCATCTCCCTGAGATTCGACAAAATTCCTTTGCTGTCGACCTCTGTTGATGGCCTGCAAAACAAGTGTTCCGTGAAACTCGATAACACTTTGGAGCAAAATGATTGAATTGAAGGAAAGCCGCGTTGAGATGAGTGAAAACCATAGTGCCCAGAAATCACACAGTAAACTTACGCTTAGCCAACGTTCTGACAGCTACGAGAAATACAGTTTTCATTTACAAATGGAACCAAATCTCTTTCGCTTGATAGAAAGATCAGATGGTGAACGGAAGCATTTGTAACTTTTGAACCAACAAACTTTAAAGTAGGGTTTCAAGATGAGATGAACAATTGAACATTCATACTGGTCATGGCTATCACAACGAAACGTTACGATTGTTCTAAGTTTTAGTGTGGTGTCAAATGTTTGTTTTTATAAACTAAAGTTACATATATAATTTTCAGATAATAATACACTTTAAAAAATTCTAAAGGTATACAGTTTATTGAGTAAATCCAAGCAGGTCGTTAAAACGAAGAAACAAAACACTGTGTATGAAACCCAAAGGGTGTTATTTAATAATTACCCGTTGGTAGCAGCCTTTACATTTGCAACACAATATGAAAGGTACCACAATAATAATGACAGGAGAAGCCACAATGGCGAGAAGAGCCACTGCAATAAGCAATCCAACGACCTGGTGAATGAAAAAAAACGTTGCCTTTATTTTAATACATCTTTTCACCCCGGCATACAACTATCAGCACTAAATTAAGTGCTCACGTTGTAGCCATAAGATACATTCAAAGGATTTCACGATCAAGAGGAGGCTTTCGACAAAAGAACAGGGCGAAAGTGTTCGTAAGGCAACAAGCAAAAGTTAGCGTTTTTACATCGATGCAACGTCAAACAGGCTTTTATCAGCTGGGGTGTTATTAACTTTAACAATACATTTCAGAGCATATCAAAAAAGTTATTCGAACAAAAACGGTTTCTTTTAAAATCTAACATAAAAAGACCAGTTACCGGTAATACTGTCAGGAACAGTTCTGTTTATATGTAAATTAAAAACTATTTGGATTCAATTTATTTTACGTTTCGAAACACGTCTGGTTCAAAATACTTACCCCAATTCTGTGACGCATAACTTGTGCCCTGCTATGCCCCAACATGTCCCTGCACGGACCTTTATCGTAATGTCTTAACATAAAATCATTCTGAAAGAAACATTGCATATGTCGGATTATAGATCATCGTCAACCGATTTTGATTATTACAGGCCATGAATTAATCCTCATATTGTTATTGAGGGTGTGGCCTGTCTGTCTGACGAGAGTGAAGTCTTCTTCTCCACACCTCGCGATGTGTTGGAAGGAAAACTTAATATCTTCAATAGCATGGCAGGTGAGATGGATGCAAGATACATTAAAGAAAAATATAAAACCTCTGTAAAATGAAAATAAATAGGCATAAAGTCAAAAGATTTATGTTATTAGATACCAAGGTGGTCTCAAATTATATTAGATAGGTTTAAACTCTATAAAGGTAGAGTAATAGCTAATTGAAAATTTTAACTTGATCACATAGATACACTCATACTGCAGAAAATCAGTTACGGTTGCCAACAAACTCTTTGTCAGAAACACACTAAAACAAATTTTTTACAACAAATTAATCATAAAAAAAAATATTACTTACATCTAATAGCTTGAAGCAATACCAACAGAACACATGGCTGCAATTTCTGCATATCATTTGAGCACAGCCTCTGTCTTTCTCTATGAGAATGTCACACACGGGACATCTTTTTATGGAGGAATCGTTTCCTAAATTTAACCTAATCAAAAAGATTGAGTTGTTGACTTTGTGACGGAATGCCGAGAATATTATTTGTGGCACAATGTTGCAAATAAATAGCCTACATTGTCTCAACTTTCTATTTAAGTATTAGTGATGATTTGACACTTTCACTTACTACTTAGATTTAAAACTAACAGTTTATGTTTAAATTTTACAATTGAACAAAACCGTTTAAGCTATATGAATATTGAATATGCTAAATATATCCAGATAACAAAATACCACGATGGTGATCCACCAAAGTGTGTACTTCTTTTAGACTTGCATTAGTTTGTGATGTGCAAGATTTTCATGTCCTTACACGCTATTACAATTTGATGTCTACAACTACTTCAAAATGCTAATAACAGCAACATGAGCTGACAATTGACTAACATGACAATTGACCATGCTGTATCTGTAGTGCTAAGCAGCAGTACGCCCGTCACGTAATTTCAGAGTTGGATTTCCACCAACTCGTTATAGTTTGAGCGACCTGAGATTTTTGGATGGATCAAGTACAGTGAGGGTGCAGTGGTGCACCGAATATCTGGCATCCGTTACCTAATCTTATATATATTTGTTTTAGGGTGAGCAACAATAAAAACAACGGTTAACTTTGACCAGAAAGTTCGTTTCTGGTTCATTGGTACAAGTTATATATTTAAATGAGAAAAATTCGATTTACCCAGTTATGTTTTGCAACTTTTGAAACTCCGTTCCAAGGCTAAGAGAAAAAGTTGTACATTTGTGGCTAGGCTTCCACTGCAAGCAAATTAGATAATGTCTGATGAGTTTTGATAAAATTCTTGAAACAACTTCATTGCTTCACTACAGAAATACTTATTCACTGTAACAAATCAGAAATTACAAAACAATTTCTTGCCTTCTTCTGCACGCCATGCTACCACACGATGCTGAAGTCACGGGAAGAAAGCAAGAAATTGTTTTCAATAAGGCCTGGTGGACACTCTTATTATGTTTTTATGATTAGAAATTGTGTAGCGTTGTACCATATTGTATGAATGACACAGATCACATATGGCACAGATCAGAAACAACAGTGTCAAATTAAACTAAACAATCGAGTGTCATGTCACCACAAAATATTTAACCTTACAAAATTCTACAAATATTACCAAATTTATGAAGAGTTAAATGTTTTCACCTATTTCAAGTGAAAACAAGTATGACAAGCTGTATCAATACTTGGTGGAAAAATGACTCACCTCTGCTTTACATATGTTGCAGAACCGTAACTCACACTGAAAGATAAAAACTTACTTTGTTTACCTTACTTGCAAGCAATAACATTAGTTTGACATATTCATGCAAAACTTTGCTTGAGCTTACTGGCAACGATCAAGACAAACTAATTGGTGACGGAGATATTTGAGTCGACCACATGCATCAATGAAGTCAACAAGGCAGCATGCGCTTTGAAAACCTAATTTTTACCGGCTTCTACTCGTATACAAAGCGGTTCCATGGTTGCGTATCGAGAACTTTTACTTATATACAATAAAGTCCAGAAACAACTTCCCCGGCATAATAGCATTTGTAACTAAAAACAAAAAGTGAATTCATGTTGGTACTCACAGTCGGACAAGATACAGGGATAGGCTTGTTTATTGTTTCGTCGTTAGGTGAGGTGTCACACACGTGACAAACTGTAGCGCAAGATATTTGAGGACAGAACGTTCTGTGTGGATCTGTTGCCACTTCTAGAAAGTTGAACAAAAGCATATTTCGTGTACTGACAAATACACTGTATCCTTTTATTGCTTATTTCTACGGTCGGTGAGAAACATACATTTCGGTTTGATGTGGTTGGTTAATATTGTGAAGACAGTGTCTTTACTGGTTTATTGTTACTCCAAGTAGCGAAAGTTAAATGAGATCAAAACTGAAACTATGTGAATCAATGGAAACCGCTGATTACACAAAACTAGCAACCTCATGACACAATGGCTTAATAGAATGTGCGTCTGCAATTTTTTCGGCCGGTTTTCCCCAGTTCAGTTTCGTTTTCGTATTCTGACAATCACACAGAAAAACAACATCTGCTCAACACAGCAGAGAGAGGTCCAAGGTAAAGCCGACAAAACACAAACGTTAACGTATCATGTGATTCAGATTTTCAACTTTTATGGGATAATAATTATTTGGATTCAAACCTTGTTCAAATTTCAGTCGTTGATACTTTTCAAACGTCTCATCTTGCACCAGAGTTTTTATCTGAAATAAAATGCTATTTTATGGTATCACATAACAAACTTTAATAGTTCACAATCTACATAACGTTGTCATGTAGTTAAGGTAATCAAAAAGTTAAAGTCTGCTAGGACTGAACTGAAACTGAACAATGAACAATAACATGCTAAAATAGTAGTCAGACTATGTGTGAATAGCCCATCACTAACAGAACGCCAAATGTATTTTCTTTTGCTACAAAAAATTGAAAATATGTTGTTATCGTGCGTACATCTAGTATATCAAAAACTGTTGTTACACTTCACTGACATATTTTACCTCTTCTGCAGTGATGTGTCCAGCAGAAGTGCATTCTGAATCTGGGCAAGATATGGACAGTACAACACGGTCACGGATGAGCACTTCGATGTAACATTGCATACACTGAAAAGAAATAAAAGAAAGTTTTGTTTCAACTGTACCTTTGTTCTGCAATTCTCACAACCCAGCCTTGTTATGGAATAATGTTGTGCACAATAGATGACGACTTTAATGCGTAATAAACTTGAATACAAAAGTAGAAAACAGAAATTTTTTCAATCTGATTCCATTACACTGGTCTACAAAAAAAGATTTTTTTTCTGCGATTTGGACTTTGACAACTGATTTCAGGTAATCTTGGGGTGCTGAATCCGAATCTGAACTCAGATTTTTACTTTCACATCAAATTTTTGAGATATGATAACAAAAATACTTTATTTTTGCCAAAAGTGAAAGATTTGGCGTTGCGTTTATGACCAACATATGCAGTGTTATAAGTTAACGAAAGGTAAGTGTTAGGCAGGCCAAAACAGCTTAATAAAGGTTACTGAACAAGCATCGCCATAGGCCTGCCTAAATCTTTGTAGTTTCATGCAAAACATTGACGGGGATAGGGTCAGTTATACTTTTAGCCTCCCTTTTAGCTTGTTATTACTGCATGGTTAATAATAGTGAGAAGAAGCGAACATCCTGACGTCAGCACTGCCTGACTAGTCACTATAGAACAGCGAGCATTGTGTTTCGCTAACCAAACCGGTGTAGCCTCCACACTAGCCATCAAGACCATTTCCCAAAATCATGTGTTTCTCGACAGTCGAGTGTAGCAAGAACTCAGCGATAGACATGTGTTTCGCCCATGAGGCTGGGCTCATCAGTAGTCAGTACCGCACCAGTTCTTGCCACGTAGTTCTAAACCGCTGCTTTTGTCAGTCAATTGAATTCTTAATTCAAAAGAATGCATTCCAGATAGGGGTGAGCAGTGTTTCAACAACCAGCATAAGCTGAGAATCGAACCAGGTTTGCATCATTGGAAAAGACAACGCCTTATCCACTGCCTGATACAGTAGCAGAAAATGAGGCAAAAGTTTGTGAACGTGTCTTGGGTAGATCTGGTAAGAGTTTTGAAGCCAATAGAGCAAATTCAAGTAACGATTCCTAATCAGGGGCATACTTTTGTATAATTACCCGGGTTGTAGTGAGTACTGGGTAGCTACTCGGGTACCTAGGCAGCTACCCACCACAACCCTGGTATATAATTATACAAAAGTACCTGAGTGAGCTGGTCTTTTTTATATACAAAATCAGGGTTTTTTTAAAAATGACTTGGCTAAATATACAATACTAGTGTTGCCATATGAGGAATTCTGCTCTAATTTGAGAAAACTTGAAGTTGTTCAAGAAAAAAACTTGTGGCAACACCTGTGATAAACAAAGCTTTTTCTAAAAAGTTTTATTTTCAACAACTAATAAAGTAAATACTGCAAAGTTTGGGTGTTTATCGAGATTGTTATATTTTCTAGCAATAGTTTTGTTGCAACTTTTGCTAGAAAAGAAAAAAAAGTAGCCTAATGAATGTATATTGTATATGTTTGAACCAAATTACTGCTACATTTAGAAGGCTTAGCAACTCGTTGCTTAAGAGCATGAATTTTCACATGAATGCATATCACTTATATATAACATAAATAATAGTCCAACAAATTTTTTTGGCTATGTTTACATGACATAACGCATTTTTGCCAATAAAACTCCGGGTTTTTTTTTCATCAAAGAGCATGTTTTCGCCCAGAAGAACCTGAGCGGCCTGGGTTTTAATAAAAGAAACTCAGGTTTTTACAATCCTGATAATTATATTAGGTGTTTGCTAAAAATTGTTTGTTTACATTGTATCGTAATTGAAATTTAGCTAATTAACATTGTATACATACTCAGTCAGTTGCTCACAGAAAATCACTACATTGGATTATTGCAAGGCATGGCCAATTGGGCCATGGTGTTCTGATACTAAATATTTTGGTTAAATAGCTTGAAGATAATGTTAATTGATACTTTATAGCATAAAATCACAATTACGATTCTGTGTTTTAAAACACAGAAGTTGTTGGTATTATTATGTTAAAATACTATTTTTTTGATCATGGTGTACTGATTGTTTTATGAACCAAAACAAAAGAAACATTTACAGCTCAAGGCGCATAAGCGTAAATGTGAAAAAACAAAGTATGAGACATTTAGAATTTAATTTATTAACATACTTGTTTGCAAAAGGTACATTGACATGATGATATGGTAAACATCTCTGCATCTGGGGAAAACTCCTCCAAGCACAGCTTGCATAACTTCATCACTGAAACATTGACAAACCAGTTCAAAAACCACACATCAACAACTCAATATTATTAAATTGTTATTAAAGTAGAAATGATAATGTCTATACGGTACACACAAATGAGACACTGCCACACATGTGTCTCACAACTTCAAATACATTGCAGGCCTCGAAATTCGTTTTTGTTGATGGCGGACAAACGTGTCTGGTCTAAGCAGCTATCTCGGCGGACAAATTAAGTCTCACGGCGGACACACTGATTAACTTCCACCGAATGAGGTTGTGTGGCTTCTTGCGGCACAATGCTCTGGGCACGAATCAGAAAACTTCTACACTAATGCTACTATTTTCTGCTGTGCAAAGTTTCACTAGGCTTTTCTTAGGTTTATTTTTGCGTATCATGTGAGCGAAAGTGAATTTTCCCTGGGCCTTTTCTTTCTTACTGAAATACCAAAACTAAACAAATTTTGCTGCATCTTGCTGAAATAGGCTACTCGTATAATCTAATTTTGTAACCAACCTTGCCTTATCAATATTACTCGGAGATCAAAGCCAGACATTGTGACATGAGACTTGAACTAAGTTGCGCGTGATTAGTGTAAACGTACCGGTACTCCCATCGGTTTTTAGCGAAGAATTCACCTTTGTTACGCTGATTCAATGTCACCAATGGTTGAAGCAACGTAAAAATAGAAAGTTTTCCTGCTTGAATAGAAGCTAAGGGATACAGTATTCATATTTTCTGAATGCGCGCTAGAATGCGCGGAAATTATACATTCGCAACAATTATTTGTGCTATGCAATGACGATTTGTATTACTATTTCTCGGCGGAGAAATATGACCGACCTAAATGGTACTTTCCGTGGGCGTGGACATCACATGCTGTGACGGCGGACATGACCGCCGTGAATTTCGAGGCCTGCATTGTTATTCGTTATACATTATTATACATTCTTATTCCATTTATACCTGTTACAACTAGGGATGGGCAAAATAGAATAATTAGCTATTCTAGAATATTCTAGAATACTGAAACCGAATATAGAATACAGATATGTATTCTACAATAATTGACAGTTTTTACCATCGACACATTTTAATGATTTTTATGACTTTACAAAAACAATGAACATCACAAAAATTGCTTATCGCAGTGTAACTTTCACCAGTCAAACGAGATCTCAACTTGGTGGCAGTTAAACCTGCACTTGAAAAACATCTCTCTGAAGAAGCAGATGTAGCAGGTACACAAAAATATTTTGAAACTAACTGACAGAAACAAGAAAATTGGTTTTTGTTTTGCTTTCCATCAAACAAGGGCGTTTTGAAGAGATGTAGTGAATGCTTTCAACAACGTGAGATATGTATCTATTTCTGAAGCAGGGGAAGCCAAATTTGCTGATTCATCTTCACTACTGCAAGCAGCATCTTCAATCCCACAGCTCAACAAGTCGTCCATGTCAATGTACTGGCATGTACGGTATTACAGGCCCGTAGCCAGCCGGGGGGCCTCGCCCCTCCACCTAAAAATTGTTGCCCCCCTGGCAAAATCCCAACATTCTCGAGCAACAGCTACAATTATAATGATTTTGTCCATTTAAATTGTTTCGGCCCCCCTAAAAAAAAATTGCCCCCCCCCCCTTGCTCTGCGGCAGTACAGTAAAAGGCTAAGACAAAGCCCCCGTACGTACTTCAGCAGGGAGGGTCGCTAATTCGCACACCCTGTGGTCGACGTTGCCCTGCATACGAGAGTGGGAGCCCACGATGTTAGCGAAGGCAAGTCGACTGTTGTATTCTACCAGAAACAACTTAGGTTTGTGGTACCGAAATCTGCAATGTCCCTAAAAAGCGGATTAAGCTGTTTCGTACTACACTTCCGCAAGACTGTGAGGACTACAAAGCGCTTGACAAGAAAGATCTCTTTAATGCGAACAATGAAACTCGTGCGTTTTCCGACGCCGCATCGCACTGAATCGATAAACAATTCTACTTTCGCTGCAGCGAATTCGTTGCGATCAAACGGACTATTACGAAGTGGATCGTTAAAGCGGTTTCAATTATCCGATTTCATATGCATTTTGAAACCGGTTAGACTCTACAACCGGTTATTCTATATTCGGTATTCTATTTTGCCCATCCCTAGTTACAACTTAAAAAAGGTGTGCCTAATGGCTTTATTATCACAAAGGTAGCCTAAGGCCCTAGCCCCTAGGTCAGTGACTTCAAATTCACTGAACCAAAAATTCCATGATTAATAGGCACTTTGAGCATATGGTTTTCCAATCAAGTTTGTGCATCTGCAGTTTGTGCCCATGCAAATCTGCTCATGTACATTCGCCCATATGGTTGAAACTGCACAGGTCTGCAATTTTGTGATGTAGCTACCATGGTCAATGGCCAGATCTCATTTTGCTGATCAAAAGTTAAACATTTAAGCAAAGTGCACAGTTTGTTTTTGTTTGTGGTTCAACAAGACAACCACTCTAACAAAGCTGTGATCAAATTTTTCCTTTCATCAAGTACCGTATGCTAATATTCATTGGGAAACAAGCAAGTAGCGATAAAAACAATTTTGCATTGAAGCAATTTATGAAAGCTAAAACAAAGTACATAAATTAAATGATTTATGCTTTTTTTTGTTAACAGTAGAAGTGTCTAACAATCTGTAGAGCGCAATACAACAATCTATTATTATACCAACATGCTGATGATAGGGTAAGTTTGGATGCATTTCTAGGTCCCTAGTTGCACCTTAAAATAAGTTCCAAAAACACAATGTCCTACAAGGGTGCAAGTAATTCGTACCATGAACAACTCGTACCGTCAGTTCGTACCTTGAAAAGATCGAGAGAAAAAAAATAAAAAAAGCCGAAGTCGCTGATTGCAGTTTCCGCAAGGTTAGAGTATCGGTATCCGCAAACAAACTGAAAAGTTCGTGAGAAAAAAATAGAACATTGCTGATTGCAGTTTCCGTTTTTCCGCAGTTTCCGCAAACATTTTAAAAGGGTTAGGGTTGATCGGAGTTTCTGCAACCATTTTAAAAAGGGTTAAGGTGTTTCCGCAAACAAACAAACTAAAAAGATCGAGAGAAAAAAATAGAACAAAGCCGAAGTCGCTGATCGCAGTTTCCGTTTTTTCCCCAGTTTCCGCTAACATTTTAAAATTTCCGGTAATAATCCTAAGAGTTTGCCGAAGTTGCTGATCGCAGTTTCTGCAAACATTTTAAAAGGGTTAGGGTTGATCGGAGTTTCCGTAAACATTTTAAAATTTCTTTAAATGATCCTAAGAGTTTTTGTTTATTTGCGGAAAATTTTAAATGTTTGCGGAAACTGCGATCAGCGACTTCGGCGTTTTTATTTTTTCTCTCGATCTTTTCAAGGTACGAACTGACGGTACGAATTGTTCATGGTACGAATTAGGTTGCATCCGTCCTACAACATGATGTCCAATTTTTGATTATGCTATTTTGAAATTAAGTTGGCAGTGGCTATTTGACCGGCGCCGGTCTTTGAATCTGAAACACCATTTGACCGGTCATGACATCACTATACATGCATTTCTTTCTTTTTCTCTTTCAAGCAAAAGACGAGAAGCGCGTATATAATATAAGTTCTAAATTCCACAATTTTATTCAACTCAATCCGTGGTGCATAAATTGCGATACTTCGCCGGCTTCTATTCTAGAGGGAATGAGTTCGATACTACCTGAAACCGTTTTTTTTTTTAACTAAATTTTGGCCCGAAGTGCATGTTTGCAGTCAATTTTTAATTTGAGTTGCATTACATTTACATTCCATTACCATTTTTTTAAAAGAAGCATTGTATATAACTAACTTGTTGAGAGCAAAAATGCAATGCTTCGTTCGGCAAACACGGTCACATCAATCAATCATTTTATTTTTCGTCATTAATGCGTCCGGGACGAAAAAGATAACTGCAAAAATCGATATAGACCTACCAGCACGTTAATGAACGGGAAAAGGTGGCAAATCCTTGAAAGGTTCAGTACAGTAGAATTCGCCTATAGTGCCACCTGAAGGGACCGCGAAAAAAGTGTCACCATAACCGAAGTGTCACTATAGCCGAATTCTACTCAACTGCTGCGTATGCAAACGGGACTTTGCAACAGGTGTCACTATAGGCGAAGTGTCACTATAGCCAAAGTCACTATAGGCGAATTCTACTGTAGTTACTAGTTAGCACGGCCACAAATGGAAAATTACCCAGAGAAATTCTCAAATTCCAGCAAATTAAAAAAACTCTAACTTTATTACTCACATTTGAAGACATAAAAAATTGGGCTGTAGGCAACTCAAATTAAAAATTGACTACAAAAATGCACTTCGGGTCAAAATTTATTAAAAAAAAAAAAAAAGAATGTTTCCGGGTACGGTAGTATCGAACTCATTCCCTCTAGAATAGAAGCCGGCGAAGTATCGCACGCATCACGAATCGAGTTGAATAAAATTGTGCAATTTAGAACTTATACAGGCCTCGAAACAACTTTTTTTTTCCGGCGGCCAAACGTGTCCGACTGAAGCAAGCTGTTCGGCGGCCAATCACAAGCACATGGCGGCCATCGGAACGTCGACACGCATCAACATACAGTCTTCAAAATTAGCACATTTTTACGTCGGCAAAAACGTTGCCGAGGCCAAACGAAAAAAGTTGAAATTGCCTCGGCAATTGCTGTGAACGTTTATTACGAAACAATTGTACCAAAACGAGAAGCGAAAAATATACTAGAGTAGTCTATCACGACCGCACTGTTTGATTTGTTGTGATGTAATAATACCAAAAGTAGCGATAAAGCGAGCAACAAGATACGCACGTCGCACGCTGTTACAGTGATTCACGTTAAATAAATCACAGGCGGAAAAGTAAGTTAATTTTGGGTTGATTCAACGTTCGAGTCAGCACAGATCGATTTAATTTTCCGGCGGGTTATACTGCATAACAACAATGCCCAATAAGAAATTTACGTTTGTTTTACATTAAATCGACATCTAGTAACGATGAATTATCATAAAATAACGTTAATTGCTCAACCAGGTACCGGTAACAAATTAATAGCTCCCTGCGAGAAGATTGCCTCGATTTACGTATACACTGACATAATTTCGGCACAATTGCGACACTGCGAACAACACAAAGTCTGTTTGATAAAGAACTAGCTGTCAGAATCGGAATCATCAGATGCTGTATCGGAGCACGAGGTTGTCACGTCATCACTGGAATCAGACGTCTTCGCCTTTCGCAACGAAGCGTCCACGTTTTGCGGCTTTCGGGCTTTGATACCAATCCACACGCCTCTTTCTTTTTCATAGAGCTCCATCAGGGTGTTGACTAAGGAACAAATCTATGGCTGTGCCATAACGACTGGGAGGAATGTCTAACCCTAACCTTGCAAGCGCTCGTGTGGCCTCGGCATTTTTATTGCCGACGCTAATTTCGAAGACTGAATAGTTCGCATCAAGAAAGTGTATTGTGATGTCACTTGCATCCTGCGGATGTCAGACATCAGCTGCTTGGTCAAACAATAATGTTAACAATTCAAGCATAGACAGTGTGTATTGTGATTTATCGGGTGCTTTGACTGCTTTCTAATCCTTTGTGATTATAAGTGGCAAAGTACTTTATTCACAAGGCCGCTTGCGTAAAATTTTCTCGGAACTTCATGGCGGACAAATGCGGCCGACGGAAGGGCGACACCGGCGGACAAAATGTCGGTTTTTGTAGGTTAATCGCGGCCATGGCCGCGATGGCCGCCTTCAGTTTCGAGGCCTGTTATACATATATATTATATACGCGCTTCTCGTCTTTTGCTTTGAAAAAGAAAAAGGTGCCTGCATATTGACGTCATGACCGGTCAAACAGTGTTTCAGATTCAAAGACCGGCGCCGGTCAAATAGCCACTGCCAATTAAGTTTTGTTTGTTTGTCGTATCCAGGCTTACACCCGGTGGTTAAAGATTTAGATTAAGTGGACGGGAAGGCAAGGAAGCCAATCTTCGTGTCCACTTTCAGTCCTTCAGGCATGCCTTAAGTGTCCTGCCAAAGACACAGCCGCATGCTCTTGAACGTTGTCGAACTAGCACCCGTTTGATTGCCGTTCCAGCGCTCTCACCAGTCGGCTATGCAGCCGACGATGAAATTAAGTGAAAATGCATCATAATTCAAACTTACATATCATGAATTCTTTTTTTTGCACTCTTTATCTAGTTCTTAATTTGAATTTTTTCAACACATAGGCCTACCTACTGCTTGTTTATGCTATAATATAAATGACAAGATAACTGATGCTTTGTTTGTTCATTTCATTCCAATTAACAAAGTGGACAAGACATAGCCTGGTCAAAAAAGTTGCATTTTTAGATCTCCTGTATTCTGCTAATCTGGTTGCAATTGGTTACCGTATATCAGTAAGGGTTGTGTATTTACCTTTATGCTACTGTACCAAAAAAATAAAAGTGCACTTACCAACAACAGAAACAGAATGTGATTCAGAATCCTCCATTTTCTTTAATTATTGGTACTTAAAAAACAGTTGTTTGTTGGTGACAAAGAATGTTTTTCATCAGGGTGCTTGATGTTTCAACATTTATTGATCGATAGCTCTTAATAAACTGTATTTATTGATAGTCTGGCATAAGTGTTTAGTCTAATTGTTAGAAACAACGCTCATACTTATAGTGCCACAAATATAACTAGTTCAGATCAGTATTCTTTTTTTGCTTAAACAAAAACAAAAGGAAGTAGCTAACTAGCTAGGCCTACATCTACAGCGCCATACATTTAGCCATTCCATGCATTTTTTTAATCTACAACACTCTTGTTGCGCTATTGCAAAACCATAGTGGCAATAGCTATAAGTCTATCATTGCTGGCCAACTTTTACGTACAAATAAAAATAAAAACTTCCAAAATATCGAAAGTGGAAAAAGTGAAAAAAGCGATCACAACAAAAACAAAGCTTGAGATTGAGTGTGATCATAGACATCTTACAATGATTAGTGATTGATTGATAATCTCGGAAAACTTTAAACAGCGGATATTGGATAGGATAATGCATGGATAATATGCGGAAAAATAAAATAGAATAATTAGTAGCCCATAAAAAAATGTAAAGTCGGTTCAGAAGCTTTATCTTTGGGCTGAGAAAGCCTCTGAAATGTTATTCCTGGAAGTTCTGCATACTTCTAGAGTATTTAACCACTGAGGCTGGCTTGTAAAGATGGGCATCGTGACTCGTGAGCTCCGATTGTTGAAGTGATGTTTGTTTGTTTGTTTGTTTTATTATCTTTATCCTGCATTGCGAGAAAGCGGACTTGAGCGCTATGCATCGGTGTACGCCTTCCGACGTACACCTGACCCACGCTGCAGCCGACTGCAATGTCTGTTTCCGGTTGTCTACTCTATTTATGACTTAAATTTGGTACTACCCATTACTCGAAATCGATCACTGGGTAGAGGCAATTATCGTAAAGTTTCTTGCGCCAAGAGAAACAACAGCAAGTGCGAGTGGCTGGAGTCGAACATGCAGGCTCTCGACTGCGAGTCCAACGCGCTAACCACTCGGCCACTGCTGCCGACTGTTGTTTGTTGTGTAAAATGCATCCACGAGGTGCCGCTGAATGAAAGCAGATCAAATACGTTGCTCAAGCACAAACATCGCGAGTCGAATCACACTGCTTGGTCCTGCGGTTTCTTCGTGCATAAAGTCAGGCATTTAACGAACTCGTAGTTCAAATGAAGCAGAAAGTTTGTGATCAGCCGAATGGAAGGACTCGGGGCCAATTTTGTCGGGTTATTAAGTTTGAGAAGGCCAATATATTCCGTTGGGAGATGAATAGATGAGACAACCAAAAATGATGTGATTGGCTGTTTGCTCCGTCGCACTACACTGACACGCAGCAGAGACCCTCATACCTCAACATGCCAAGCAAGAATTAAAATACCTCGTTCCCGTTCTCAATCGGTTCAGCGTAGCTAACCCACTCCCGTCTTTGAAGCTTAGAAATTAGGGTAGACTGGGGTAAGAAAAGAAGCCCCCCTTAAGCAAGAACACGCACCAATCTTCACCTTCACTATTTACTGAATCATTCACCATGTTAACATAAAGGCACAATGCGACTAAACAAATTGGCCATAAAAGCAAAGATGACATTTTTGAACGAAGCTCAAAATAAGACAAAAATTAAAATTACTGAAAGGGGCGTTTTACCCCTGCGCTGGGGCAAAAAGCCTATGGGGTGGGCGTTTTACCCCACAAAGCTTTATGAGCCAGAGATGATCTCAAACAGAGAAATAGTTTGTTAACTTTGTTGTGACGTTGCCAGTTTAAGTAAATTTAAGATACAGTAACAATGTTGACATTATGCTCCCTACCAAAACCTAACATTTGCTGACTTTAACTCATGTTTCATTATTTCCAGGCTAAAAAACAAGAAAATATTTTATTTCTATGCTGATATCTTCATGATTTAAATGCATTCAGAATTTGAAATATCTAGGCATTTTGCAGAAAGTTATTTGTACTGAAAAGATTTAATCTAACAAGCATCAGCCCTGTATAACATAATATGCTAGGTTATGTAGCATAGCCTACAATAGATTTAAAAAATATTGTCCAACTAGAGTTCATCATCTGAGCTGCAGTTTTGGCAGACATAAACACATTCACCAGGGGTGCATTCTTCATGTGCCCAATGCTTACACATGCTGCATTGCATCCACTTTTCTCCTGGCCTACTGTTAGAAAACGGCTCCCCACATACTAAGCAAGGCCATCTCTCATCATCTGAATCATCAGCAACAACGTTCTTCTTAATTATCTTTTGCTTTCTTTTAGCTGCCCTATGCATGGACACAGTCTTCTTTTGGTTTCTTGAAAGTTTGCTAGTAGCAAGTTTCTTTTCCTGTAACATCTTTTTATAAGGAGAAGATGTGATTAATTGTGCTTGCTCTGACGAACGTTTTCGTTTGGGTTGAGCACTCGATGTGGCAAGCTTAGGTGTGCACAGCTCAAACAGAACTCGTTTTGCTCTTACAATGTCTTCTCTCATAGAATCAGCTGATGAAGTTGACGGCATATTATGATGAAAGGTTACATCAGTAGGCCTACCATGTTGGCTTTCCAAGGACCCTTCATTTGGCTGCTTTGTCAAGGACCCACCACTTGCTTGCTTTTCTTGAGACTCGTCTATTTGTTGCTTTTCGGAGGATTCATCACTTTGCTGGTTTCCCAGAGACCCATCACTGTGCTGTTTTTCCTGGGACCCATCACTTTGCTGGTTTCCGAGAGACCCATCACTGTGCTGTTTTTCCTGGGATCCATCACTTTCCTGGTTTCCCTGAGTCCAATAAATTTGCTGCTTTTCCACGGATCCATCACTTTGTTGGTTTCCCAAAGACCCATCACTTTCCTGAAACTTTTGAACTTCTGGATCAGATTGGTAAGAAACTTCATTCTCACCAACTTCTACAAAATCTTCATCTGTAAAAATACAGTCATTGAAAGGCCAGAGCCCACACACTCTAAATCCATTGACAGATTTTTCAATGGTTGCCGATTTGTTATAAGCTACTGCAAAAATTCCAGCTATTGGTCACAGCGGTAAACCATAATTTCTTCGTGGGAAAATTGTAACTTAAAGTTCCCGGATCCTTTCGTCTGCATATAATGACCGAAGAAACACACACTTGAACTTCTTTTCAAAAAGTGTATTTCTGTAAAAATTAGCCCACGGCTACCGAAAACGAGGGGGTGCAACGCGTACACCACTGAAAACTGTCACTACAGAACAGATTACTTGGATAAAAGACGGAACCTTTGTCCAGCTAGCAAGCACTAAGCCAACAGTTAAATGTGCGGCCAACTTTCAAACAATCATTTTACGAATGACCAGAATAGATAGCAATATCTCAAATTCACGTATGCAGTACTGTGACGCAATAATGAAAGACAATTATGAAGTCATTCCAACAGGTGTTTAAAGCTGATGTAATATTTTATGTCAGGCCCAAACAGGCCCAAACAGGTTTGACACAAGTCTTATGACGATGTGCAATTTTGGCACATTTTCTAGCAACTTCCATGACATAATATTCAGTAGACTTGAACGGTTTTTATATGACGTTTGATTAGGTGAACAATTGTCTGGAACATAGCGGCCCCTAGTTATGACAGTCTGACATGGCATAACTAAAAAAGAATTGACGACAATTGTGAGCCAATGAATAAAAACACATGATACACAAATTGTTTGAACCACTCACGTTTAAGTTAATAGGCAAATACAAAGGGCATGCAAAGAATGAACAGCAATAAGAAATAATACACGACGATACATGAAATTGGTACCATAGGTACACGCTAAAATGACGCTATATACAATAGTTGCGATAATAACCGACTGTTCCGGGCTCAGACAAGTATCGGCCACCGCAGACAAAACCAGGCTCAAACCCTAACACTAATTAGGTGTTCTTTACGAGGGCGAGGCACGAAATATCCCTCAACACGTAGTCTACTTTCACTTTCCCCGTACTCTCATCATAGTTGCAGGCGGCAACTTTGGCTCTACGAACCACAGGCTTCCCTTTCCTAATTTGTGGAACTACCTCATGCACCCTCCCAAGTTGATACTTCCCACGTTTACCAATGTCTTGGAGAGAACCTACCACTACAAGTTGACCAGGCTCCAAATTCTCGGCCATTTTTAGCCATTTTTTCCGGCCCTGAAGACCTGGCAAGTAAAAATCGATCCATTTACTCCAAAACTGCTGAGAAAGTGACAAATTGAACCGATAATCCCTTCTTAATTGGTCACGATCATGTGGTTGCCCAACAGCACAGTATGGGTCTAAGTATGGGGTCAAAAGTGAGGCAGGGGTGATGACAGTAAAATCCCTAGGGTCGTCACTCAAAGGTACCAAAGGGCGTTCGTTCACGATCCGAACGGCACTGCCTGTGTACGTAAGCAGTTCAATAAAATTGGGCTTACGAATTGAAGAGTCCAAAATGTGAAAAAATGCAATTTTAAATTGTTTAACCATTGCCTCCCAGGCGCCACCTTGCGCCGGAGCATACGGAGGTATAAATTCCCAGTTTATCTCTCTCTGTCTCAGGGCGTTGTGAAATTCAGCTGATTCTATCAACTCGGGTAACTTCTTAGATGCTGCCTGAAAGGTACTTCCATTATCGGAATAGATAGCATTAACCTGCCCACGTAAATCTGTAAACCTTGTAAAGGCAAGTAAAAAATCACTCAGCGACAATGACGTGACCAGCTCAACATGAATAGCGCGAGATGCCATACATGTGAATAAGAGTCCCCAAGCTTTTTTGTGACTCCTACCTTCAACAAAGGTCAATGGTCCAAGATAGTCTAAGCCGCAATCAAAAAAGGGTTTCCTATGGGCAGTTGTGCGAGACAAAGGTAAATCAGACATGAGCTGCCTTATAGGCCGAGCTTTCTCAATCGCACATACACCACAATCATTAAGATACCTCTTCACGGAAGCATTACCATTAGCGATCCAAAACTTCTGTCGCGTAGACAACAAAGTGTGCTGTACTCCACAGTGCGCATTTCGATTATGATGCGACAGTACAACAAGCCTAGTGAAGGGGTGTTTCGAAGGCAAAACAATCGGATGCTTTGCTTCTAGAGAAATCTCGGGAGAATTACTTAAGCGCCCTTCAATGCGGATTACACCAGCATCATCTACACAAGGTCTGTACTTTTTAAGTGAACGCAATTCCTTCAAGCGTTCCTTCTCACGTTGCGAAGCGCCAACACTACCCCGCTTTATCACTTCCTCAAGTGCATCCGGCGATCGTTTGGTCATTAAATGTAACACATCGCCATACACGCTCTTCTGAACAAACTTCACAGTTAAGTCTAAGGCTCTATTAAGATAAGAGGCGTCCAGTTTTGGCTTCATAAAGCTACGCTTTCTCGTTTTACAGCACAAAAATTCAACAAAAGCAACCAAATAAGCAATTCTCTTTTTCATAACATACAAAGAAGGTGCGGCCTCGATCAATCTGTGAAGGCCACCCTGTGCAACGTCAAGCGACCCCTCTTCGTCACGAAGATATAGGCTATGGACAGGTACTGGAGTGGGGTTTTCTACAGATGGAATTTCTTCACACTGATAGAGAAGACTAGAACCATTTAACCACAACTCTCGAAACTCTTTCTTTGTAATAAGATTTGGCCTTGTGCCAACATCAGCTGGGTTCATATCGGTAGGGCAAAAACACCAATCCTGGGCTCCAGACAACAATAAAATATGCTCAACTCGACGCGTAATAAACTTATTCAAACGTAAATCAGGGTTTTTAACCCACTGCAACACAGTCCGAGAATCACACCAAAAATACTTACTGCAGTCGGGCATCTTCAATGCCTCGAAGGCCTGCTTCACGAGTCTTGCTGTATTTAAAGCGGCAACAAGCTCTTTCCTAGCTATCGGCCAAGAAAACTGATTTTTTACAACAATGGTAGATTTACCCAGAACGAAAGACACACTCGGAACTCCGTTAACCAGTCTACGTAAGTAAACAACAGAAGAGAAAGCTTGATTCGAAGCATCACTAAACCCATGCAATTGATATGAAACAATATCATCAGGACTGCACACACCAGAGTTTGCAAAATACCATCTCGGTAACGAAAAATCCTTAAGCAGGTCCAAAGAGCGAAGCCACGACTCCCACTCTTTAACAAAGCTATCAGGGACCTCGGTGTCCCAATCAAACTTGTCTATCGCCAATTGCTGAACTATAAGGCGTGCTTTTAGAAAAAATGGCGCTCCAAAGCCTAGCGGATCAAAATTTTGTCCAAGCTGACTGAGCATACTTCGGCGCGTGTGTTTAGCTAAGGGCTTTAAGGAACATGCGATACGCATCTCGTCAGACTCGGTTTGCCACACACAACCCAATGTCTTCGCTGATGGCAAAGTCATATTTTCAGTCTGAAAGTCAATGTCACGAATCAAAGGTGAAAGCATCTCATTATCCAAATTTGACAAGACAATCATAGCCTCCTTGTTAGCACTCCACTTAACAAGTTTAAACCCACGGCTTTCAAACAAAGCAATTGATTCATGAGTGATTTGCTGAGCTTCCTCTAAGCTATCAGCCGAAAATATAAAATCATCCATGTACATATTATCTGCAATATTGCAGAGAGTTAGTTCACCAGCACTGCTGGGGTTCTGCTCGATCATTTTCTTTATAGCCAAGCAAGCGATATACGGGCTACTCTTTATTCCCCAAGGGTGTACACAAAAACGAAATGGTACCATCCTACCATTTTCAAGGTCATCATCTTCAAACCACAATATACGAAACAAATCCCTTTGCGACTCAGGTAACATTATTTGAAAGAAGCATTTAGTCACATCAGCCATGAGACCAAATCTACCAAGCCGAAATCTAGCCAAGACATCTACCAGAGGGTTTAACAAGTCAGGACCCGAAAACATTACATCATTAACACAAGTTCCTCGAAATTCAGACTTGCCATCGTAAACAATCCCAGCAAACATTGTACTTCGGCCCAACGTAGTGTGACAGTTGGTAAAATAATGCTCCTCCGTTGGCACTACGTTGTGGCCGAAGTTGACCCAACGTATCTTGCACCATTCGTCGCAGTTGGGACAACTTCTTCAAAATGTTTGGGCCAACGTTATCCCAACTCTGCACCCAACGTAGTTCATCGTTGGTACCCTACGATGGCCCAACGTATTTTGCACCATTCATCGCAGTTGGGACAACTTCTTTAAAATGTTTGGACCAACGTTATCCCAACTCTGCACCCAACGTAGTTCATCGTTGGTACCCTACGATGGCCCAACGTATTTTGCACCATTCATCGCAGTTGGGACAACTTCTTTAAAATGTTTGGACCAACGTTATCCCAACTCTGCACCCAACGTAGTTCATCGTTGGTACCCTACGATGGCCCAACGTATTTTGCACCATTCGTCGCAGTTGAGCCGACTTATTTTAAAATCTTTGGGCCTACGTAATCCCAACTCTACTGCCAACGTAGTTCATCGTTGGTACCTACGCTGGCCAAACGCACTTTGCACTTTTCGTCGCAGTTGGCCATACATATTTTGCACTAATCGTTGTAGTTGAGCAACGTTGGTTAAACTTAACCTGCAATTTCAAGTTGACACTGTCCTGATGATCCAATATGCCAATACGATGACCATCTTCTTATACTGAGCAAATTTAAGTCAATGATGTAAACAAACGTAAAGTTGTTGAAAAATACATTTATTCGAATGGTAAAATGCACCACCCATGCACAATTCACAGCTACGACAAGACATGCATAAAAGTCTAAAAACACAGTGGACTGAGGTACTTCATGCCTCATCAGAAGACTGCGCCTGGATGTAACAACGTGATCTGTGGCGGCTCAAACGCAAGTACCTATAAAACAATATGCAACATTTGTAAAGAAAGCAGGGATGAAAGAAAATATACTGTACAGTGCAAATTAGGTCGTGTTTACAGCACCGTGAAAGAACAGACTCTAATTGCTACATATCCCATGGATATGTGTATGCAACACCCGGTTATGTTACAACAAGCATTTTTTTAATACATCCTAACATTCCTCAGTATGTTTTAATTCTGTAATTCGTAGCCTATACGATGGGGGTGGGGAATGGGTATACCGTTATGTTCTATCAACCTCTAACATTAATGCACATTCGTTAATCGTGTTAATGCGGTTTGCCTTCTCTAACCAGTGCAAATTATTATTGTTATCGTTTGATAGATCTTCGAAGTCAAGTCTTAAAATGTGTGTATATTTCTTGAAGTTCTGCTCCAGCAATAAACTAATCGCTGGTTAAGTAAATAAAAATGCTTTTATTGCCCTTATTGAGAGAATAGTAACGATTTGTCAGTGACGGAGAGAACAAATGAACATACCCGCAGTACTTTTTGTAGCAAGACGTTTAAGCCGGCCCCCATCGCGGTCTTCCCACGTCTTAAACCAGTCGCCCAGTTTGTGGTCGATTTCTTGTAGAGTGCATGATTTCGTATTGCTCTGGACAACATCTATAAGTAAAGCAGTTTTGTAAACAAATAATGTTACATCGATTTTTATTTTTACACAATCATCTACAGCAGTGGCCAGCGGCTCTTAACCTGTGGGTAATTACTCAATCTGGGGAAGTTTGAGGTCTTCCAGAGGGCAATGAGCAGGACAGTGCAAATTATTACCAATTTTTAATCAAACTTAAATCATTGTTGGGTTTGGCTTTGGCTATTCCATTCAATTGATTGCCAAAGACTAATAAAATTGGTACGAATGGAATTAATTTTATGCTGCTGTTTGGAAGTCTTCACGAGAAGATGCAGAACAACGTGTTCTTGTCGAAGGTTGCTTATTTGTGCGACTTTTTCTCTGACATAAACGCCTTGAACTGCTTGCAGGGCAAATGGACAAGGTTATGGGATTTAATAGACAAATAATAGATTTAAGATGCCCAACATGCTTAATTGCTTAAAGTGGGGTAACGGTCAGAAAAGGTTAAGAACGTTGCTCTACAGAGTCTACAGTCTGTTTCACGTGCGTGGCACGATCATCAGGAGAGCTGTAATAAAAATAAAAGCGAGGACATCACCATAAGCATAGCCGCCGAACCCAGGAAGGTCGGCCTTCCTGACCTTTTCGCAGAGAAGGCCACCCTTCCCTGCGAAATCGGCCAGATCAACTTTCTAATCTCATCTTTTTTACTGCACACGAGTAAACAGCAGGTGTTTTTCAACTAGATCTAGACTGAGGCATTAATCAGGGATAGTAAACAGCAAATTGACAAAAAAGAATACGAAAAAGGTAAACTTCAGATGCTGCAAAACTTATGATATATCCAAGGTTGTTATTTCATTGAAAATTAATCATGAACAGTAAGTATTCTTTCTGGAGACGATATCATACCAACAAGAGGTGAATACAAAACTTAAACAAACACTTACCTACGACCATGTTCTTTAAGTTTTGCATGGAATCAAAAGAAAACTTTTTCTCTCCACTTAATGTATTTTCCCCTTCCCGGTCCGCGAGACGTAACTTGCGACTTCGTTTAACATCACCTGAGGCATCAATCGATTAACCGTGTCGTATAGGCTTTTTCCTCCTAGATACGACACAGTTGTTTGAACTGCAATAGAACAGATGGATGTTGAAATGCATAAGCCGAGATCGTTAAAACAGCATAGAAAGCAGTCCCATCAAACAGTCGCGGTGCGTACCAGGCTACCAGCGTACATAGGTGTCGAAATAGGGTGGGCCGGGTGGGCTTTATTTTAACAAAATATGTTTTGCCCACCCTGTTTTCATGACACCTATGAAGTGTTCGTTACAATTATTTCCGTTTTTGTTTTTAGCTGAATTATCCAACCAACTGCAGTGTAACCTCTGAAGACTTGCAATAAACAAGATCACAGATATGCGTAAATCAAACGCACAATACCACATTCCAATTGACAACTTTGAAGGTGGGTATGTAAATGAACCCAAACCTCCAAACAGTGACATTGATACCAACATCAGATTGTTCCAAATTCCAGTTATTAACATCAAGGCTAAATATTTTCACCAAGTTGTCAACTTAAACCTCAAAGATATCAAGCATCTGCTCATGTATTTGGATTAAAACGTAGAGATGGCCTCATCACTATCAGACAAAAACTAAAGTCCCGAAAGCTGACGAAATTCTTCAATACCAAACACGATTTTAATGTTTGTGCAGACTAATACTGTGTGATGCTGAAACCAGCTTTGAAATTTTTGTGTTTTCAATATGGAGTTGTGTGATACAAACCATACAACAGCATGTCTGTAAGAATGTGAAGGACTGATTCACACTAAGCGTTTTGACTCCAATATGACATTTGAAATACAAATTAAATATGCACACAATGAATTCAGTTTATTTAAGAATTTCTAAAACAAAACTATATTCTGCCTCATTGAAGCCGAGCTGTGACAGTGTGAATCAGCCATAAAAATAGTGGGTTACTCGAAGTCCACTTTGAAACTAGACTGTTTTATTGATTCTTTGATTGCTAAGATCAAGTGTATTTATACTAGAAGAGGACTTCATTTGTTTGAGTAAGTTTTTAAAAGTAGTTCTACTTGATGGGGTATGTTTCACAGTCATAAGATCAATCATTATACACTTTTGACATCGCACCCACTGCATCAGTGCTTGATTTTACTTTAAAAAATCAGTAATTTGCTTGTAACTTTTTTCTGTACATTTTTAAGAGAAAGTTCTTTGGAAATAAGATAGAAACATGTTACTTCTGCAGCATTTAAGCCAAAAACTAACTTTCTAGTATAAGCAGTTATCAAGATATGGCAAAATTAGCTATTTTCAGCTCGTTTGGTGAAATTGCACGGCCACTAGAGGGTGCAAGAACCCAAAATTATGATAGAAGTATTTCATTTGATATTTGGGGCCATATATCAAGACCACTTTTTGAAATTCAATTTTTTTTATTTTTCACTCCACCCTAATGAACAATTCGTACCCTCAGTTACCTTGAAAAGATCAAGAGAAAAAATTAAAAAAGCAGTCGGTGATTGTAGTCGCTGATCGTAGTTTCCGCAAACATTTTAAAAGGATTAGATATCGATTAGCTAGGCATCGGTATCCGCAAACAAACAAACTGAAAAGATCGAGAGAAAAAAATAGAACATTGCTGATCGCAGTTTCCGTTTTTCCGCGAACATTTTAAAATTTCCGGTAATGCAAACATTTTAAAATTTCCGGTAATGCAAACATTTTAAAGTTTCCGGTAATGATTCTAAGAGTTTGCCGAAGTCGCTGAACGCAGTTTCCGCAAACATTTTAAAAGGGTTAAGGTTTAGGGTGTTTCCGCAAACAAACAAACTGAAAAGATCGAGTGAAAAAAAATAGAACAAAGCCGAAGTTGCTGATCGCAGTTTCCATTTTTCCACAGTTTCCGCAAACATTTTAAAATTTCTGGTAATGATCCTAAGAGCTTGCTGAAGTCGCCGATCGCACTCGCAGTTTCCGCAAACATTTAAAAAAGGGTACCTCTAAATACCCATTGTCAGGCATTAGACAAATCCTAGACAATGCCTTGAAATTACCGACAATGCCTGAAAGTAGCTACTCTACAATGCCTGACAACCCCTGAAAATGCTATAATGCCTAACAAACCCGTCAACCACTGATAATGATCGACAATGCCTGGAAATTCCCAACAATGCCTGAAAGTAGTTAGCCTACTCCACAATACCTGACAACCCCTGAAAATGCTCCACAAACCCCCAAAAAGCCTACTATGCCTGACAATGGGTATTTAGAGGTAGGCCTACCGTTTTAAAAGGGTTAGGCTTGATTAGAGTTTCCGCAAACATTTTAAAAGGGTTCGGGATTAGGGTTGATCAAAGTTTCCGCAAACATTTAAAAATTTCTTTAAATGATCCTAAGAGTTTTTGTTTGTTTGCGGAAAAATTTTAAAATATTTGCAGAAACTGTGATCAGCGACTTCGGCTTTTTTTAATTTTTTTTTCGATCTTTTCAAGGTACGAACTGACGGTACGAATTGTTCATGGTGGTACTAATTAGGTTGCATCCGATGCTGCGCAATCTACTTCATAAAACAATCTGCAAAAAACTTGTGGTATATACATAATGCGGTGATAGTAGCAACATTCGAATCCTGATAAAAAACTTCTCGTTGACATAATAGTCATTTTTATGCCACTTGAAAGTGAAGATACCACTTTTTGAAAAAATCGAGTAGGCTACTTCTAAAAATGTTACTTCAAAACCAATAAACAGGTCACGTAATTGCCGTAAAAAGTATTAAATAGTTTACCCTGAAGAATAGATTAGAGTCAACTGCAATAAACCTTACCTGAGTTTCATGATGATCATTCATTTGGGCAGTGCTCTCATAAATGAAAACCTGAAAGTCCCCAAAGCTACGTCTAAAAATTCCTAGATTACATCAAAGTTCCCTAAATCATTATTACATTCAAACAGTTTCACGTTCTGAAACAAAAAGCAACAGTTAAGCGGTTTAAACAACAACACTAGCAAAAACCATTCTACATAACTTTGTTGTATTAGTGGGCAAAGTCTCACAGCAAAAAGCAGTACAGTATGTTAAATTACAGTGATGTTTAACATTACAGGGATACAGTGAAGATTTCCCAATGCTTATCACATGCTAAAAATGACATAAACTGTGCACGACTATCGACTTATTCATGAGAGCTAATTCGACTAGTAATTAGTTGATTAGTTCATGTGCTTCAGCATCTGTAGCTGAACTCTTCATGAGCCCTTGCCAACTGCAACAATTTAGCTCGATCCCTTAATCCCAGTTTGTCAGCTGACTTCATACCTTGGGTGTGTAGCAAACCAACTAAACTTTCTGACTTTAAACTGTTCCTGTAGTCAGTTTTAATGTTCTTCAAGCTATCCGTACTAAAAAGTCATTCAACTGAGGCATTTAAACATGGTAGGGACATTAGGCAAGTGACTACTTTGCTATGAACTCAAATACGGAAGAAAACTTGACAAATAAACTTCCATTGATTCTGCAAGCGAACAAGACAAAACTGCAAATGCAAATGGCGTCCAACTCCATTTGGGTTTTCGCGCGTTTTTTACGATTCACGTCACAGACAATTGTAGTTTCTGACTGCGCATGCGCATCGTCATCTCTTTTTAGCGAATTTTGAAAAAGCACGTTCAGATGTCCGCCATTTTTTACAATGTACCAATTACTCGCGTTTGTCAATGCTTTAGATATGGTGTGCTGTGCATATGGATGTAGAAAACGAAGAAAATACAATTCAGATGATAAAAGGAGTAAATATTATTCCAAGATATTTACCAATCTCTCGGATCATGTGTTTGAATGCACCGTTACCAATAATCATATTTTTACACTAGTCAAAACTGTGTACAAATGTTATTTAAAAATTAGGTTTTACCGCATTGGTAAGAAAACTTGCAAGCAAATACAAGCTAAATTGGTTCGTAAAACGCTTAACAAAAATTCTGTCTTAACAAACGTCTGTAGACGTTGAATCAGTGTAAAAATGACAGATTTTGTTGTATGGCTTGGCTGTAACAGCGCAGCTTTCACGCAAAATTGAGACAATGCCTTTTTTTAATTTCTTCAATCGAGATGCGCTGTCTAGTTGTTATAAGATGTTTATGGTTTTTTTAAAGTGCTTGCCTGAAACACATGGTACGGGAAACTGTGTCCAATTATTCAGCTCAGTGTTGTCATAATTTTTTTCGAAAATAAAATGAAAACTTCGAAAACAAAAATGAACGGAGCACGTAAAAATTGCGAGATGAAACTACAGCCCTGATCAATTTTAAGAAGGCAGAGTATAGTTATATAGAGCCATAGTAGAACACTAAAAAAACTAGCTGCTGCTAACAAACTTGAAAAACTGCAGCTAAATTTGCAAATTAGTGTTTTTTTTTCAGAATTAGTGATCCTCATAGTGATGCATGATTAAGAAAAACATTTCAAATTTTTTTTTTATCTATAGCAATAACGTAAAAAAATTGAGGGGTTACCGTAGTTTGCCCGCAAATAATGACGTTGGCCCAACGTTCTGTACAACTGCACACCAACATTGGAAAAACCGACTTTCTAATTCTAAGTTTTTTTGCATTTTCATTGTCCCATTACAATTGTAAAAGGAATACGATGAAGCAAACTTAAACAATTCTTCGAAGGTATCTTCAATTAAAATATTTCAAAAGTTGGCAAAGTTGGCAAAACTACACTACCCTCAACCAACCCGAACAACCGTCAGCCTACGTTGGGCCAAGGAAAAATGTTTACTGGGATGCGCTTTTTTAATTGTGACGTCACAAAGTATGGTAAATACCATTCAAATCCCTTGACATTTCCTGCTTCACCCGCACGCTCAATATAGCCATTAGATTTAAGATCTTTCATGGTGTCAGTAAGGAAATCACGAAGTTCAGGTTGTTTTAAAGCTTTCTTTCTTAAAGCAGCAGCTCTATCTGACGCCAACACAAAATTGTTAGGTAGATCAATATCTTCCTTCAACGGAACAGGTATCTCAAATCGACCATCTTTCAACTCAATATTCGGTTCGACAAGTTCCCTAGCCAAAATATCATTGCGAGACAATTCACAGGTTTCATTTTGCAAAGTCAAATCCTGAATGACTTTATTCAGGTCTGCTATTTCCATATCGCGAGACTCAATTTTACGCTGAAAGCCAGAGATGACATCCGACTCTGAAGACGTCTGCACTCTGCACACTTTAGCAACGCTTTCAACTAAGGGTGGCTTACCACCACAAGCCAACCAACCGAGAGGAGTGAGCAAAGCATGTGGTTCACTACGATTGTCACCAACACGCTCTTCTTTTGCACACATCAAATAAGCGTTGTCGTTGCCAATCAGTACATCTACAGTACTACAATCATTCAAATGAAACATATTCACGTCATGAAAATGACGGAAACCACTTAAATCTTGTTTATGGGGTAAAGTTTTAACATCGTCAGCCCAAGCTGGGTTAACCACCGAGGTTATATCACAAAACAGTTCATCAGTCTCTAACGACTGGGTGTTGAGTTTAACAAGGTCAGCACAAGTAGGTTTCTGACCAGCCAGAGTATCCATTTTAAACGACGCTTTATCATACGGTTTAAGACCAAGTTCGCACACCAAGTCACTCGAAACAAAGGTCAACTGCGAACCAGGATCATGCTGACAATACACCAACTTCGATTTGCCAGTCATTGGATTCAAAACACGAGCAGCAGTAACGCGGTTAAAGGCTGCTTTAACATTTCCAATCTTAACATTACGGACATGAACTCTGGCACCAGCATCATCTCTACCGACCGACTCCAGAGAATCATGTGACGTCACATAAAAATCATGCAGAAGAAAATAGTGTTTCCTATCGTTGGTAGGTCCACACTTACGACAGTTATTTGCATGATTACAGTCTCTAACCATATGCTGGCGCAAACAATTCAAGCATTTGCCAGCTTTCACAATGACATCTCTCCGATCTTTAGGTGTCAAGCGCAAAAATTCTTTACAATTAGACAAAAAATGATATTCAACTTGACCACGTGACGAACAACAAAAACACGCCGGTATGTCACTACGTCTGGCCACACCGCCGCGCGGTGTGCCAACAGCAGTCGAGTACTGCGAACTCCCTGAAATCACATTATCATGGGGTTTTACCGACGTCTGCCTAACCGGACATGAAGGCAGTTTTCCTTTGCCAAACTTTTTAAAATGCTGCGACTCATCAGAATCGCCCATTAGCATAATGCTAAAATCAGTCGACTTACGCGTTTCCTCCCGTACTACAAAATCAAACAAACTCTGAAAAGTAGGTTCCTCAGTGCTACCATACTGATCACCTAAAAAGTTAAGATAACGCTGCTTAGCGTCAAACGGGAGTCGTTTAGCCAAATCCAAAACAAAACGTCCTTCTAATTTATCACGCTGACCATAAGCTTTCGCGTAAAGCAAACACTGCGACAATTCATCTTTAAACTCTTTCAAATCACTGGAAAAGATAGAAGTCAATTTGCTACCATAGCGATACTTTCTAATTTCTGGTTCTGCGAAAAGACCTCCACGAACTCCAAAACGTTGGGACAAGCGAGATAACGACATTTCTATCCTGTCTTCCTCTGACAAGCCAGGAGTGTCGGAAACCAAATTAGCAATCGTTTGCGCAGCTGTTCTAACACAAGCTGCTTGCAACAAAGTCAAACGAGTTCCCTTAAAGGGCGAAGCTGCCATCAAGGCCATAACACGATTTTTAAAGAAGACAAATGGCATATTATTACCATCGTAACCAATCAAGGCCGCCTTATCGAAGAACGTCCTACGGTACTATTTTGGTATTCAAAAAAGCAATCCTGCTGTTGAGAACTCGATTTAGCGGGAGAAGACAAGCTATATCCCTTAAGGGGCTGAGTGGGCTCAGTCACATGCACAGCCCGATCACGATCCTCACACACGTTAAAATCAGGAGACGCGATACGCCTCTCACAACCACCCAAATTACGTGTAGCTGGGCGATCAAAAACTAGCGGCGCTGAAAACTGTGAAGGGGGCAAAGCATTACTGCTAATGGCGGCCCCGTGACCTGTACGCTCTGGGGGAGGAGTTCGGTTGTAATTTGCAGACCTTGGCTCTACAGCCTTCGGAAGACCCTTAGCCGCGGCCCCGAGACCTCCTGAAACAGCTGGAAAACATGTGGATTGTACAGGTCCACTTACAGATTGAACAGGCGTCTGGAAAAGGTTAGGTAAATTAAACTGCGATTGATGTTCACTTCTGGAATGCCTAGAAGAGCCCTTCCTAGAGCTACGCCGGGAGCCCAACTCAGAACGATATTCAGCTAAAGCTACCTCCTTACGTTGTTCAGCCCTCAACTGTGCGTCTTTGAGTGCGAACTCAGCAGCTCTCGCTTCGGCTTTCGCGGCAGCCTCAGCTCGTACGGCCTCAGCTCTCGCGGCGGCCTCAGCAGCTCTCGCTTCGGCCTCAACTCGTATGGTCTCAGCTCTCGCTATGGCCTCGGCTTGGATCTGGAGCTCCTCTCGTCTTAGCTGTAGGTTAATTTGTGCAACTATCCGTGACGAGCTCTCAGACATCCTAGTGCTTACATTTGAGGCGCTATCCTCAGGATGTATGTCAGCATCCAACCTATCTGAGAAATCACTTTCTTTTTGTTCGAAGTTATTTTTTAACAAGTTAAATTCGGGATCTACCCTATCACGAAGTTCTGCTAAGATTGCAGAGTTAAAAATTTTACTCAAGAGTGCATGGAAATGCCGTAATTCCTCTTCTAAAGTAGATAAGTTAGACCGAAAAATTAACAGTTCCTGCTTATCACTCAAAGAACCTAGGGCCACAGAAAGTTTCCCAATTTGAGTCAAAATATCCCGTCTAAGATGCCGGGCCTCTCGAACTGACTTAGCCTCATCGTTAATGGGTCCCTCCCCAGAATGGCCTGCCCGACCGCAAAGAACATCATCAGGCTTAAACTCAGTCGAGTCGACGGCGGTCGAGTCCCTGTCACCACCGAGTGTAGACATATTAAATGTTAGGGCTAAATTTAACAATTAAAAAATTAAGTTACACAAACACACAAAATTACAGTAGTTATAAAAAACTTAACTGCAAAGACCGTAAAAATACAAAAAAGAATTTAAATGCACGATACCGTAGCTGTACGAGTATGTGAAGTCCAAACGTCCACAAAACTTGCTTGGATTCTTCCACTTGAATCTTCAAGCACAGATGGATTGCCTTTAATCTTCTTTCTTGCCAATAAATGTCAAAGTTATTTTTCTTCTGTACCAAACTGAGAAGAAATGTCTTTACTTTTTAGCTTAAAGTTCTTCAGTTGCCTACCGAGAAGAAATGTCTTTAATTTTCTTTGCTTCTTTAGACTACCAACCAATAAGATCTTCTTTTATTATTTCTTTGCTTCTAAGTGCTTCTTAGCCTACCAACTACAAACTTCGTCTTTTATTTTTTGCTTCTAAGTGCTTCTATGCCAAACACTAGACAGAGAATCGTCTTTTATTTTTTTATGGTCACAGCGGTAAACCATAATTTCTTCGTGGGAAAATTGTAACTTAAAGTTCCCGGATCCTTTCGTCTGCATATAATGACCGAAGAAACACACACTTGAACTTCTTTTCAAAAAGTGTATTTCTGTAAAAATTAGCCCACGGCTACCGAAAACGAGGGGGTGCAACGCGTACACCACTGAAAACTGTCACTACAGAACAGATTACTTGGATAAAAGACGGAACCTTTGTCCAGCTAGCAAGCACTAAGCCAACAGTTAAATGTGCGGCCAACTTTCAAACAATCATTTTACGAATGACCAGAATAGATAGCAATATCTCAAATTCACGTATGCAGTACTGTGACGCAATAATGAAAGACAATTATGAAGTCATTCCAACAGGTGTTTAAAGCTGATGTAATATTTTATGTTTAAACAGGCCCAAACAGGCCCAAACAGGTTTGACACAAGTCTTATGACGATGTGCAATTTTGGCACATTTTCTAGCAACTTCCATGACATAATATTCAGTAGACTTGAACGGTTTTTATATGACGTTTGATTAGGTGAACAATTGTCTGGAACAGCTATGTCATAAAAATTGATTCTTTTTCCTCGATGAGCAACCATCCAGGTGTCAGAAGCAGCATTGTAAGCAGATTTTAGTGCTTTAAAAAATGTCCTGTCTAATGGCTGCATTTTGTGTGTGCAGTGTGGTGGTAGGGTAACGATATCAATGCCATTTGCTTGTGAAAACTTCACAGCTTGAAGCGTTTTGTGGCTGTGATGTCCATCCAGAATAATAATGTGTCTTTCTTCTTTTGAAGGTTTAGCAATAGTACAAAAGTGATTCAACCATATCATGAAGCTATCTTCGTCAGTCCATCCACTCTTAGTGCAATGTCCAATTGCTCCAGGAGGTTTGTTATTCATAAGCGAATCTGCCATGCGCTTTCGCGGAAATATGAACATAGGTGGTATGTAAGAGCCAGCTGCATTAGTTGCACAAATGACTGTGACAGTTCTTCCTCTTTCTCCGCTCGTTATTTTCCCCACTCCTCTTGATCCTTTCGTCGCGATTATTTTGGTTGGCTTATGAACATTTGATATGCTAGTCTCATCCATGTTCCACACCCTCATGGGATTATACTCGTGGCTAGTCAAGACGTTCCGATAGATCTCAAAGAAAGTTTCTACCTGAGCCTTATTAAATCCAGTAATTCTTGCAATATTCGTACTTTCTGGCTTGCGGATAGACAACTCAGGATGGCGTAATAGATATCCGCTAAGCCAATCAGGGCCAGCCATTTTCGTTTCTGTGTTGAAACGGTGCTTCACTTTCATCTGCGTAGCAAAGTCAAATGCAAGGCGGCGTTCATCTTTTGTGGTGAGACCAAACATTGACCTTTCCATAGACTGGATTTTAATTGCAAGTTCAGATTCATATTCTGTATTTAGGTCTGGCCTGTATCTACCAAGTTTAACATGCCCAGGACATGCAACTTTTTCATCCATATGTCTTCGCAATGTTCGTGCTGAAATTCCATAAGCCGTTGCAGTGGTTTTTAAAGGAGCACCAGCTTTTACTTCAGCAATTGCTGTTTTTAGATTTTCTTCTGTATAAGATGCTCGGGTTGTCTTCCGTTTGTAGGTGCGTGCCATTATTATGAGTCCAAGCTCGTATAATACAAAAGCCTAGGATATAATGAAGATTTATGACGTTTTTTGTGAAAAACAAATCTGCAGCATAGGCTAGATAAATCTAAAAAAGAGAAATCAGGTCTTATATTCTACGAGTCGCTCTACGTCTACATAGCCTAGGCTACACAGTTTTATCAATGACATAACCTCCCTGATAAAAAAAAATTAATCATTTTAACGTTAAGTTAACGTCTGGCGATGTTAATTTAACGTTAAAACGTCTGATTGTTCTGTTAGTGCTATGATATTAAGAGAAAACAGAATAAGGGGTAAAAAGCCTACCATAGGCTTTTTACCCCAATGGCATATTCTCCATGGTAGGCTTTTTACCCCAATGGCTTATGCTTTAAATTTTCAAAATTCTTCCACTACCTTAAAAACTTGGACAAAACTATTGTTAGCTATCCCTAGAATTAGCAACTGACTACTCTGTAACAAAATATCAAGGAGTGTTCTTCTTTCTGAGAAGAGTAATAGTTCATTGTCTCATTTAAATTTTTATAAGAAATCAAGCAAAATCAACCATTTTGTTCTATACTTTTTCTGTGTCAAATCGGCTTCCATTAACACATGTTTAATGATTACCCACAATGCAGTCATACACATGGTGGCAGTATTTATTTATTTACACAACTCTGTAAGGAGAAATTTAGGTAGGCTTTTTACCCCGGGTGGGCTTTTTACCCCAGTCTACCCTAGAACCATCTTTGAAGCTTGGATTTTGTGGCTGTGCTAACTACATATATAACCTATAGCCTACTACATGATTAATTGATTAACTATTCACGCACGCTTTAAACCTTTCAAGTTTTGCCACCTTTTCCCGTTCGAAACCGAATAAATTCCGTGATAGCAGAATTTAGGTTTTGAATTTGCAGAGTTGAAGTACATTTGTAAATTGCAGTTCTCATAAGTTAAATTTGTTGGTTAAAAACATGGTAGGCCTAGGCCTACATGTTACAAATGAACCAAGTGGAAGTGAAAAGGCAAGGAGGATATCAAATAGATCGAGGCTGGATTATATGTTTGGAGCAGTGCTCAGTTCCTCCGACAAAATTAAACCAACTGAGTTATCAAGATAGACAGTTAAGTTACTGATACAAAGAGTTGGCTTCCAGCTGACATGTCGGCTGCGTAGCTTTTGAAAACTCTACAGAACACACGGCTTTAATCATGTATCAATCAATCAAGTTTATTTTTGGTAGCCTTCGGGACGAGTAGGCTAACTCAGTTTTTCCGCCCGGCATATTAGCAGGGTTACCGATGTTTTGACTTAACTTGGCAATGACAAACAACTAAACAGAAATGAGGTGAAGATCTGATCTCAATGCGAATAATTACGTTCAAGTTGAAATTTTGGGGGCGTGCGACGTTTGTGACGTCATAAACTGAAGTGTCGTAATCAGCATAGCCTATCAAGTGCGCAGCTGTCATCCATAAAACAGTTTATTCCATAACAATAATGTCTGAATAACACTCTCCAGGCGTCACCTCCGAGATAACATGTTATCTCGGAGGTGACGCTCCAGGGCACACAGATAGGTTAGGCTACAATAGCAAGCGTAATGACGTTGCAGACCATCGACATTATAGACGACCTTTCCAGCCAAAAACCAATAGCAAAATTCTATGTTTTGCAGCTAATTGTTATGTTTCTACGTTTTGAAAGTCAGTTTTCCCGCTTCGCAGAGTTTTCTAGCGTTTTTTTGGTTTTTTGATTGATCATGTAAAAGCGTTTCAATTCATTTTGCCAAAACAATTGAAAGCATCCGTAGCCTACTGATTCTTAGAGCATTTTACGTCAAGTGCTTTGCTCAACGACTATAGTTGAATGAAAATGTTAGAAAATAAACTTTTTGATTGCTTGGCTTGAAAAATTTGTTCAAGTCTAGCTTGTAATATTGCACAGTGAGTGAGTAGTCCGGTTTTAATCTGGTGATGTCCCCGTTACCGAGGGTGGCCGGATTCACTTCCAAGGGCCGCAATCGCCTTCACACCCTGCCTCCACATCGATCTGTCTAACGCATCCTCTCTTGTTAAGCCCACCTTGCTGCTTTCCTCCTCAACTTACCTTTCCCACGTTTTTTTTGGTCTTCCTTCCTTGTTTTCTACGACCCTCCACTTGCAACTCCAGCGCTCTTCTCAAAACATCATCTTCATCCCTTCTCAAAACATGCCCATACCACCTCACTCCATTCGCTTTTGCCAACTTATCAACATTCTCATTCAACCCAAGCAAGTTCATACGGTAAGCTCTTCGGTACGGTAAGCTTAGGCTATTCCTTTAGTCCATCGATCAGCTTCACACCACACATTGCTCTCACCATCGCTCACTCAGTTCTTCTTAAAGTCGCCAATTTGTTTTAAAATACTTAAAATGCTGGAACTGAATAGTTTGCTTGAGGTATAGGCCTAGTAGCCTACTAGGCTTGCGGGTTGACAGCGGCATAAAACACCGAGTGGGTGGTAAAAGGATAAACCCTCGACCCACCTTCGGAAAGATGTCTAACTTTCAACAAGCCCTCTCAAGGCCCAGCACTATACCATGGGAAATCACCATCGGCACATGGAATGTGCGAGGCCTTAATGCTGAATCCAAAAAGCAAACTCTGGGCAAAGACTGCCAAAGCTACAATACAATATAGGCCTAGTAACTTGACTGTTAGTTGTTTCAGCACCACCAGCATTTGGTTTGCCAAATGCTTGAAAAAATTGCAAAATAGCATCAAGCTGTTGTTGATTTTGCCTACCCTGAAGCTCCAACTGTTCTTTTTGTGAAGTCAATTGTGCATAAAGCTGTTCTTTATTCTAAAGTTAATTGTGCATAAAGCTGTTCTTTTTGTAAAGTCAATTGTCCATCAAGCTGTTCTTTTTGTAGGTCAATTGTGTTAGTTGTTTCAATTTCTTTTTCATCAAATCGACGGTTTCTTTGTTGCTCATTTTTGCTAGGTTATAAACTGTTGGAACAGGTTAGGTCTAGCTAGGGCTATATGGCTCAGTCGCCATCAACCTCGTCGCCAATTTGTTGTGTTCTTGCAAAAAAATAAATAAACCTAAAATAAGCTTTCTCAATTCGAAAACTGTAATAAGAATGACCAGTCTTCGTTTCATTTGTATTCAATCAGATGGAACGATAAAGCAATCAGTAGCCTACGATGCTACGATGAACATCACTTGTGCAGACGAGCAGGGTTTCTAACTGGATTTCCTAAATACCATAACAGTAGTCGCAGAAAAATAATATAAGCATTGCACTAACAAAAGAGCAAAAAGCCTGTGAAGGTTTTGAAATGGATTTTATGTGGATATGGTACGCTATATTTATTTTATATGTTAATTTAGCCAGCTCAATACAAAACTCGAAAATAAAACTTCGTGAAGGAACTTTTCAATTTATATTGAATTTAGGCTACCAATGATTTTTGACCATTTTCAAATTACAATTGAAACTTTTTTCTGTGATTCCGGAGATATAGTCTAATTGCAAATACGGTAGCCTAATCTGGTATACAACTCCCGCTACTTAGTTCAAGTGTCTCTTGATGTGATCAAACACAATTTTATTTTGTTTTTCATAGTAGGTGTCTGTGAAATAAGCCCCAACACTTGCAGTGGCATGAAGACTATTTGGTAAATATTGAAAGGTGACAGGCTTCTTGAGATGCTTCAGTCTTTCATGAAGCAAAATCTATGAAAAGGAACATTTTTAATCGCATTAAATTAGGCTAGTTTCAATCTTCAACGTTATCTATAGCCTGGGATTGGGACTACCTTAATAAAAAAGAACATAAGCACTATTAGCCTAACTTCTCTGCCAAGTAACGGCAAAGCAAACTGCTCAAACAATTCAGATTTAAACGAATATTCTTGTACCGTTCTTATAACATTTAGCCTACTTACTCCGTCATCTCTAAGTAAATCGTATTCGCAAACCAAGATATGAGTTTGTGGTAAATTAGACAGCTCATCATCACTGGCCATCAGAGGCGCCACACGTGTATCAAGCAAATGACTTTGCATATGTTGTAAAACGTTTTCATCTAGTTGCATCTTTTGCTGATTGGTGAGAGGATTCACTGTTGAATTGTAGCCTCTAACTTTAAACCTGTAAAATAGTAAGAAATAAAACAAGTAAATGAAGTATGTTGTCGTTCACAATCATCCTGCAGACTGTTGTTCACAACAAATTTGTAACAAAACTTTACATATGTTGTTAAAAGAATTTATGATAAAAAGCAAAATGTTCTTCACTATTAAACTTATGTTCCAAACAATCAATTAACTATTGCAAGTCAGACGCACTAGCCCAGGTGGCAAGAAACAACTTGGTAACTGAAAAAATGGCAAGACGGTTTAACTCTTGCCATTTGTTCGACTCCAGCCACCCGCACCTGCTGTTGTTTCTCTGGGCAAGAAACTTTACGATAATTGCCTCTACCCAGTGATCGATTTCGAGTAATGGGTAGTACCAAATTTAAGTCATAAGTAGAGTAGACAACCGGAAACAGACATTGCCGTCGGCTGCAGCGTGGGTCAGGTGTAGGCTACGTCGGAAGGCGTACACCGATGCATAGCGCTCAAGTCCGCTTTCCCGCAATGCAGGATAAATATATGAAAAACAAACAAACAAACTCTTGGGTGTGTGCGTTTTAGAAATATCAAGGAAAGCTCTCCATGCAGCGGCATCTAGTAGATGGAATCATTTACAGACAACGACACTTCCACAACATGAAAAAACTTTACGCTGCGTCACTGATTCGAAGTACTGCCGAAATTAAGCTTGCTAAAAGGCCCTGTCAATTAAAGAATGAAGATTCCTACAAACAATCAGTAAAAACATTTTTAACACGTGACCAGCAAGGAACGATGCGCCTCTCCGGCGAAATAAATGACAAACCAAGATCTTGCTGATAATGTGTGCTTGACAATTGACATCAAGAAAACAATCGATCGTTACGCAATGGTGGCTAAACATTCATCGTCCGATAAACGTGCACTTCAGGGACAAAAATACTCACCAAAGCAGATGGTCAAAACCAGGGGTCACCAAACTTTTTTCTCTGAGGGCCGGATTGCTGCGAGATTAACAGCTGCGGGCCGGATGCAAATTGCGAAGATATACAACTATTTAGAATCTCCATTGACTTGAATTGAGCACAATACTGTAAATAACAAAGTCAGCGGTGCAATAGCAAAGTTATGATGAAAATCGAAAGGTTGCTGGAAAAGTTATCCCCTGCTGTGATACACTACAGAGTATCGTGCTCATGAAAAAACATTACATCTTTCCAAATTTGGCCTAGGCTGTCCCCATGTGTGGTGGCCTAATGATAAAAACATAACATGTCAGTCCTTTACAAAAAGTTTGGTAACTTTTTTCCTTAACAGTTGCAGTGCAGCTGGTGGCGGGCCGAATGAAATCAGTTTTCGGGCCGGTTCCGGCCCGCAGGCCGTAGTTTGGTGACCTTTGGTCAAAACCTAACGGTAGAATAGCAAATAATGATTAGGAATATAATAATAATGATTAGCAAATAATTGCTATCAAAACACCATAAAACCAAACTGTAACCTAAAAACTAAAGATCGTGTTGAATTACTAACTTTTCTGGTATAGCGCCGCCACTAACTCCGTTTAATTTCTGAATCAAACTGGTGTCTCCCTGGGTGATGTGACCATTTTCAGATACAATTTCCGCCAAGTCTAAACGATCGTTCATACTGCAAAATAAAACCTGTTCAGCCAGTGGCTTAGTTTCTTCAAGATTGTGAAAAAGAAACAAATTTTTGCGTAAATCAAACTTAGACAAAACCATTCAACACAGAGGGCTTGCTCAATAAATTTAAATTCAGCAACCATGCAGCATATCCGTCAAAAAACGAAACCATGCAGTAGGTTTATTTTTAGCCAGCATTTAAGTTTAACTGGTTGCATTCTACAAGGAAGTCTACTAGAAAAGGTCTAGGGCTCTAGGCAAAGCCAGGCAGCCAGAAGTATTGTCACACACTGGTGAATCGTCATCTGTCTTAAACGTCTGTAGATAAAGTGTTCGAGGCATAAATGACATTAAACAAATGTTGAAATTTTTAATAAGTTTTGAATTCAGTCCTACAATAAAAAAAATGTTTTATAGACGCAGTATAGACGCTACCCAATATACGCCAACCAAAGCTTTGGAACTAAGCCTTTTCCAAACATAAATTTTTGATTTTGTTGGTAGCTTGGTAAACGAAAATTTCCCATTTGAAGAATAGGATATATGAGAGTCATCATAGCTGGAGCGTGGATTGCAGAGTTTTTGCCGTTCATTTTCAATAATTCAAGAGTTATAGACATCGCCAAATTTCCACCTGAATATAAAACCAAAAAATACAAATTTTACTGGTTACTTTCATCTGACAGGTAAATCTGACCCTTCAAGAACTAGCGTAGCCTATGACGAAAAAGTCATAAATATTCATTTTAGCCTATTGCATAGTATTTTTTCTATAAGTTTAAGTAATAGCGTTGACAAGGGTCCTAAGGGGTATTTTTGAACCTGGGTCGGAAACAATTCTAGGGGTTGCAAATCTTTTCACGAAGCATAGAAACCGGAAGAAAGAACTATGTATTCTTGGTAGGCTAGTTCTATTTAGACATAGTAGGCTACGTTTGTATTCATATTCTATAGCCTAGCCCAGCTACTCATTTTCCTTTCAGAGCCAACTTGTTCCTTTTGATGGAAATCGACGTTTTCCTTGCGGAACTCCCTAGGCCAGTAGGGTTCCCTTTATAGAGTTGCAGTCTTATTTATCTTTGTAGGAGATGTTTTTGTTTGATGAGCCCAGGCCTCTCATTACTTCCGGATTAAATTATTCTTTCAACAGCTCGTGGATTGAGAGATGAGCCAGTTTCGGTTGCCACCAGGGTTGGCTGATTTAAATCAAATGATTTAAATCATTGATTTAAATCATGATTTAAATCAAACAATAAAAATCAAAAAAATCAATTAAAAAAATCAAATAATTTTTTATTTGCTAAAATAAAAATAAATACATCAACAAATGTTTCACTGCTTCTCTGTAATACAAAAGTTATATTTAAATACTTAAGGCTATAGGCTATGCATGTTTTGAAAGGCAACTTCGTTTACTTGGCAGTTCACAAACAGTGTTGTTCACTAAACATAGTTTTTGAGCAAGTTTTTTCCACTTTTGGTCTAGTTTAATCAGAAGTTCGAAATCGATTGGGCACTGCAAAAGCTGGCGAGCTTGTACTTATGTACAAACTTCTCAATGCAAAATAAACTGCAATTTTGTGTCATCTGAACTTTTATTGTTTTGGTATGATACGTCGGTAACATAATTATATTACACAGTTAAACTTTCTTTGCAAAAAGTCTGGTTGTAGGCTATGCATCAGTTGAGCAAAAAAGCAAAGTAATGTGTGCTCAAACGTAAGAAAAGATTTTAGTGTAGTGAGATGACAGTCTGAGACATACCTCAATCTCGATATGCACATTATGATTTAGTATAAAGCAACATATCACACCTACTTAAAAATATGTGCCATAACCTGACGCGACAATTTATCGAAAGACAATTTATCGGACGACAGTTCATTGAACGACAGTTTATCGAAAGACAGTTCATCGAACGACAATTCATCGAAACGACAGTTCATTGAAACGACTGTTTATCGAAACGACAGTTTATCGAACGACGAAGCACATATGCAATGGAATACTCAGGGGTTAGGGGATAATGGTTAGGGGCTAGGGGTAACTGGTAAGGGTTAGGTTTTCGATTAACTGTCATTCGATAAATTGTCGTTCGATAAACTGTTGTTCGATTAACTGTCGTTTCGATAAACTGTAGTTCGATTAATTGTCGTTTAATAAACTGTCGTTTCGATAAACTGTCGTTCGATAAACTGTCGTAGTACCGTGCAATAGACACTAGACAGGCTAGCCTACAATATGATAATAAAAATGATTAAACACTTGCAAAGCAAAGCCTTTCAATCAATCAAGGGGTTAAAGATAATTCTGCTATCTTACTAAAATGATCTCTTCCCCCAAGTAGACTCGACGCTTTTTTATATAAAAAAAATCAAAAAAATCTGATTTAAATCAAAAAAATCCGATTTAAATCAAAAAAATCCGATTTTTTTGATTTTTTTAAAAAAATCATGATTTTTTCCAACCCTGGTTGCCACACAACCCATACCGTTGCATACGTTTTTGGATCGCCAAATAGTGCAATGTAAGTACTGCACGATGGACGAATACGAAGCAGTTGAATAGAAAACTTGGGCTTGGTGCCAATAAGATCCAGGGGTTCTCAATTCAAGCTATTCCTAAAATCGTAAGATCCCTATTCAGAAAACACACAAATGCCTTTCACAGAAAAAATATCGATGATTTCTTCAAGCCATCGCTCCCCTTTTGAAGGTTTCGGACCCCTAAAATCATTGTGAAACTTGGTACAAAAATAACCCTGAACTCGACCGTCAACTCAATAGGATTAATGAGCGGTGAATTGACATGAGCACTGACAGATACATTCATCGCCATCTTCAACCAATTTTCATTATACAGGCCATGAATTAATCATCATGTTGAGAGTGAGCCTGCCTGCCTGTCTGTCTGTGGAGAGCGAAGTCTTTCTTTCTACACCTCGTGGTTTGTTGAGTTGGTAGAGTCCGTGATCAGGACTAAAAGGTCATGTTAAAGTTCTTCCCAAGAAAGTTTTGATTTACCTTAATCCCGCTGTGCTGCAACGTTGACGCATCTGACCTGAGAGATCCAGCTAGTGCTGCGTTCAACGTGTCCAAGCCATCTCATTCTGCCCAATTGGAAGACTTCACGAATGTCTCTTAGTTTAGGCCTGGATAAAATGGTTTTAAACTGGATGTTGTCTTCAGCCTTGACCAGGCAGTTCCATCTTACCAACGCCATGTTGTTACGTTGTAGGCGCTTGATGGTGCTTGCTAATGTTTTCTGCGTTTCGGAGCCATAGACTAGAGCATGACACACCTCACACAGTTGGAGTAAACTTGACCTCTGATTGCAGCAGCGAGTTGCTTGCTTGTAAGGATAGGGAGGAGTTCTCTCAATTTTTTTTTCTTTCCTTGAGCTCTGAACAATGCACTATAAAAATCACTGAATGACTTCTGATGGAACCTAACATAGATCACAGAACATTGGCTAATTTCTATATCTTAACAGTGCTCTTCAATCTTTTTTGTTGCAGTGTACGCTTAAAAATTTTGTGACAAACTCATGAACCCTATTTATTTCAAATGTAAACCGAAGTGAAAAACGATACGAAAATCTTCTTGTAAAGAGAGTATTACACTACTAACTAGTATTACTCAGTGGTAGATTTCCAGAAGATTAGCTTCCGGAGCGTTTGTTTTTTAGTTTCCAAATGCGCCAGGTGCCGTAGAAGAGATTCAGAAATATGTCCTTATAAGACTTTGAAACAACACATTTGATGTAGGCCTACGTAAAACTTTGCTAAAGTAAGTATCATATAGCGTTGTTCAATGCAAATATTCGTATTTTAGTGAAACAATAACACAAAAAATACAAGTTATAGCCTACAATTTTTTAAGACATTTATCGTATTCAAAACCATAAAACCTCTGGCGACTTCGGGTCTCAATTGCCGGGTTACGTCCCTAGCGCAACCAGGATCCAATATACTTCGCTGGTTAAAACTTTCTCAGTCGAGGACCGGCCATTCGTATAAAGAGTAAACTTGAAACAGTTACATAGTGTGTAGAGAAGCACGGCCAGATCAGTATGAGGTTCATTTGTGAAAATCCGCGTTCACACTCGCTCGATGAAATTGGAAGGGATTTTTGTGACGTTATCAAATTTTGAAGATTCTGGGATCTTCTTTTCGTAGTTATATATTCACGAGGTCCTCTCACAACTTCGCGTTCATCTAAGCGCAATCTCTTTGCCACTTCAATGATTTCGTTTTCTCCGTGTTTCATTATTGTGTCCTCTGGCCTAGTTGAATCAAGAATTTTTCAGCTTTTAATAAATGACAAGTCTGTTGAATTCAACAAGCGATCTTAGATGGAATTTCCTAAGTGATGATGGAGGATGCGGGGATTGATTAGCGGGCTATTTCTGCAATTGTTTACATGCAATTCCACACCTTTGAACTCTCAGTTTTGTTCAGCATCCTTGGCAATGCGATAATGTCGTCCGGGTTCGTTCCTACGTTGTTTCAAATATTTTTTCAAGATTATTAATTTTGTTATCTGCATCCCAAATAGTACATGCTCTGTTTTGCAGTTCGAGGCTTAGGCTACTTCGGATAATTCTTGCGAGAATTCGTACATCAAAGCCAAGTCCAACAAGAAATCCGTGGTTGTCATCTTCGACAAGAGTCCTTGATATTTCGCACGTTCCCGAGAATCTCTTGTGTATAGCTACTACAAGCTCACTTTTTGAAATGTTCGACAAGTGCTGGAAAATCATTCCAGACGGCATTAACTGTGCGGAAACTAGAGGCTACCCAACGTGTGTCCAGTACTCTTTCGATTATCAACAACTGCACTTCAACAGCGCGCTGCACATTCACCCAATTCCCTGATATAGTTAGGAGAAGCGTGGTAAAGGCAATAGCGCTTGTTCATAAAAGATCGAAATCGATTCACATTAGGCTACTGACTGATTTTACAACATCACGGACCGATAGTTCCAATCCATAGTTTGCACAATGTCTGGAAATTCATCACAAAGCAATTTTGCCACACCATTTTTGCGACCTAACATCACAGCCGCGCCATCACATACAACACCAATCAAACAAGAAGACAAAACTGTTGTCGACATGCCATATGATTTTAGGCAGCTTTTCAGGGAATCAAAGATACCATTCGCCGTAAGACTATAGCGAGCTCAACAAGATCTACAAATACATTCACAGTTTCGCTTCCGTCAAGACTGGTACGATGATATATATTATCAAAATGGATACGCAATTTAACGTGGTCTACTCATCAAGAATTATAGATATACCGTACTTTTACTGAATAGGGCAAAGCATAATAAGAGTATAAAATATTTGAGCCTCCGGAACGCCGTTCCGGACAAGTCAACTTTTTGATCGAGCTTCCGGAGCGGCGCTCCAGACCGTTCCGGCTGAAATCCAGCCCTGGTATTACTACACTCTCTTGGACTACTACCTTAACGCGGTGAGAGAGTTTCAGTGCCTCGATGACCTCTAGAGCTGTACTGGCAGGAGCATCTGCTCCTCGTAGGATCACCCATGCCAGGTTGGTCGAAAGGTAGAGGCCAGACAAAACGTAGTCCCTCGACCAGGGCAGGAGAGCCCTCTAGTCCAGTAAGACTATCTCCTAGTGATGGTGTCACAAAATCAAACCACTCTCTTCCAACCTGCCATGAGCCAGCATGGAAGCAGTACGGCTCGTGAAATCACATGGAATAATATGTCAACCAATAGTATCGCAACTAAGAGGAGGCTACCTCCGGATCCTCGCATGTCGACCAGGAGGGCACATCAGCAGCCCCGGACTGATGTGACAGTTACGACCAGGGGTTTGCATCAGCAGCCTCGGACTGATGTAAGACAAGTGAACAGAGGAAACAAGAAGAAAAATAAACAAATTTTCAACCTATGCACATACAACCCAAGGACAATCAATGACTTAAACAGTCACGCACTTGAAACAATGTTCCATGAGCTCAAAAATGTGAATTGGGATGTGGTCGGCCTAGCTGAAACCAAAGTCATGAAAAGCCAAATTACAACTCATAACACCTCTAATCACAAACTGTTCCTATCAAGTAATGAAACCTCTCGATCTAACGGAGTCGGCTTCCTGGTACATAAATCCTATGCTCCCTTTGTGGAAGGATACCAACCTATATCTGACAGACTTGCTGTGTTACGTCTTCAAGGAAAATTCTCAAAACTAGTTCTCATACAGTGCTATTTCCCTACCTCATCCCACCGCGATGAGGAAGTCCATGAACTATATGACAAAATCCAAGCTATCATTGACAACGTACCAAAAAGAGATCACCTCTTCATTATGGGAGACTTCAACTGCAAACTAGGTCAACTACATAAAACATTCCCGTCATCAATTGGAAAACACACTCTGGCGACCGGAAATACAAGAGGCGAACTACTGGGCCAGTTCTGCGTAAAATACAACCTCCAAGTCACTAACACATGGTTCCAAAAGAAAAAGAAAATGCTGTTTACTTGGACCTCTCCTGATGGGAAGACAAAAAACCAAATAGACTTTATCCTATCACGCACCTCGTCTTCTAGACTAAACGTCCTGAACAGCTCTACCTTTGTTCCAGACGGTTGTTCGCCTGGTCAAACGTCATGTAGAAACCGTTCGGGTCTACTGAATATTACGTCATGGAAATTCCTAAAACATGAGCCAAAATTGCACCATCGTCCGTAAGACTCGTGTCAATCCTGTTGAAACCGGTTTAAACATGAAATGTTGCGTCGCCTTTGAGTTATCACAAATTTTTCTGATTCATTCTCGAAGTTGTTTGTTGGAAGTCGGTCGCACATTTAACTGGTTTATTTGGTGCTTGCTAACTGGACAAATTCTCCGTCTTTTATCCAAGTAATCTGTATCGTAGTGACAGTTTTAGAGGTGTAGGCATTGCATACCCATTTCGATAGCCGCGGGCTAATTTTACAGAAATACACTGTTTGAAAAGAAGTTCAAGTGTGTGTTTCTTCGGTCATTATATACAGACGAACGGATTTGGGAATCTTATGTTACAATTTTCCCACGAAGAGATTATGGTTTACCGCTGTGACCATAAAAAATAAAAGACGAGTTCTTGTCAGTTGGTAGGTCAAGAAGAAATTAAAGCAAGAAAAATAAACGACGATTTGTTAGCTGGTAGGCCAAGAAGCACTTGAAGGCATAAAAATAAACGACGTGTTTGTTGTCAGCTAGTGCAGAAGAACTAATTAGAAGTACAAGAAATAATAAAAGAAGATTTGTTGGTTGGTAGTCTACACTCTTACAGAAGCAAAGAAAAGTAAAGACATTTCTTCTCAGTTTGGTACTGAAGAAAAATAACTTTGACATTCATTGGCAAGAAAGAAGATTAAAAGACAATCCATCTGTGCTTGTAGATTCAAGTGGAAGAATCCAAGCAAGTTTTGTGGACTTTAGGACTTCATACTCGTACAGCTACGGTATCGGGCATTTAAATTCTTTTTTGTATTTTTACGGTCTTTGCAGTTAAGTTTTTTATAACTACTGTAGCCTAATAATTTTGTGTGTTTGTGTAACTTAATTTTTTTAATTGTTAAATTTAGCCCCAACATTTAATATGTCTACACTCGGTGGCGACAAGGACTCGACCGCCGTAGACTCGACTGAGTTTAAGCCTGATGATGTTCTTTGCGGTCGGGCAGGCCATTCTGGGGAGGGACCCATTAACGATGAGGCTAAGTCAGTTCGAGAGGCCCGGCATCTTAGACGGGATATTTTGACTCAAATTGGGAAACTTTCTGTAGCCCTAGGTTCTTTGAGTGATAAGCAGGAACTGTTAATTTTTAGATCTAAGTTATCTACTTTAGAAGAGGAATTACGGCATTTTCATGCTCTTTTGACTAAAATCTTTAACTCTGCGATCTTGGCAGAACTTCGTGATAGGGTAGACCCCGAATTTAACTCGTTAAAAAATAACTTTGAACAAAAAGAAAGTGAGTTCTCAGATATGTTGGATGCTGACATACATCCTGAGGATAGCGCCTCAAATGTAAGCACTAGGATGTCTATGACTTCGTCTCGGATAGTGGCACAAATTAACCTGCAGCTAAGACGAGAGGAGCTCCAGATACAAGCTGAGGCCGAAGCGAGAGCTGAGGCCATTCGAGCTGAGGCTGCCGCGAGAGCTGCTGAGGCCATTCGAGCTGAGGCTGCCGCGAGAGCTGAGGCCGAAGCGAGAGCTGCTGAGGCCATTCGAGCTGAGGCTGCCGCGAGAGCGGAGGCCGAAGCGAGAGCAGCTGAGGCCGCCGCGAGAGCCGAAGCGAGAGCTGCTGAGTTCGCACTCAAAGACGCTCAGTTGAGGGCTGAACAACGTAAAGAGGTAGTTTTAGCTGAATATCGATCAGAGGTGGGCTCTCGGCGTAGCTCTAAGAAGAGCTCTTCTAGGCATTCCAGAAATGAACATCAATCGCAGTTTAATTTACATAACCTTTTCCAAACGCCCGTTCAACCTGTGAGTGGACCAGGGCAATCCACACGTTTTCCAGCTGTTTCAGGAGGTCTCGGGGCCGCGGCTAAGGGTCTTCCGAATGCTGTAGAGCCAAGGTCTGCAAATTACAACCGAACTCCTCCCCCAGAGCGTACAGGTCACGGGGCCGCCATTAGTAGTAATGCTTTGCCCCCTTCACAGTTCTCTGCGCCGCTAGGTTTTGATCGCCCAGCTACACGTAATTTGGGTGGTTGTGAGAGGCGTATCGCGTCTGATCGGGCTGTGCATGTGACTGAGCCCACTCAGCCCCTTAAGGGATATAGCTTGTCTTCTCCCGCTAAATCGAGTTCTCAACAGCAGGGTTGCTTTTTTGAATACCAAAATAGTAGGACGTTTTTCGATAAGGCGGCCTTGATTGGTTACGATGGTAATAATATGCCATTTATCTTCTTTAAAAATCGTGTTACGGCCTTAATGGCAGCTTCGCCCTTTAAGGGGACTCGTTTGACTTTGTTACAAGCAGCTTGTGTTAGAACAGCTGCGCAAACGATTGCTAATTTGGTTTCTGACACCCCTGGCTTGTCAGAGGAAGACAGGATAGAAATGTCGTTAGCTCGCTTGTCCCAGCGTTTTGGGGTTCGTGGAGGTCTTTTTGCAGAACCGGAAATTAGAAAGTATCGCTATGGTAGCAAATTGACTTCGACCTCTTCCAGTGATCTGAAAGAGTTTAAAGATGAATTATCGCAGTGTTTGCTTTACGCGCAAGCTTATGGTCAGCGTGACAAATTGGAAGGACGTTTTGTGTTGGATTTGGCTAAGCGACTCCCGTTTGACGCTAAGCAGCGTTATCTTGACTTTTTAGGTGATCAGTATGGTGGCACTAATGAGCCTACTTTTCAGAGTTTGTTTGAATTTGTAGTACGGGAGGAAACGCGTAAGTCGACTGATTTTAGCATTATGCTAATGGGCGATTCTGGTGAGTCGCAGCAATTTAAAAAGTTTGGCAAAGGAAAATTGCCTTCATGTCCGGTTAGGCAGACGTCCGTAAAACCCCATGATGATGTGATGTCAGGGAGTTCGCAGTACTCGACTGTTGTTGGCGCACCGCGCGGTGGTGAAGCCAGACGTAAAAACCTACCGGCATGCATTTGTTGTTCGTCACGTGGTCAAGTTGAATATCATTTTTTGTCTAATTGTAAAGAATTTTTGCGCTTGACACCTAAAGATCGGAGAGATGTCATTGTGAAAGCTGGCAAATGCTTGAATTGTTTGCGCCAGCATATGGTTAGGGATTGCGTTCATGCAAATAACTGTCGTAAGTGTGGGCCTAACAACGATAGGAAACACTATTTTCTTCTGCATGATTTTTATGTGACGTCACATGATTCTCTGGATTCTGTTGGGAAAGATGATGCTCGTGCCAGAGTTCCTGTGCGTAATGTTAAGATTGGAAATGTTAAAGCAGCCTTTAACCGCGTTACTGCTGCTCGTGTTTTGAATCCAATGACTGGCAAATCGAAGTTGGTGTATTGTCAGCATGATCCTGGTTCGCAGTTGACGTTTGTTTCGAGTGACTTGGTGTGTGAACTTGATCTTAAACCGTACGATAAAGCGTCGTTTAAAATGGATACCCTGGCTGGTCAAAAAGCTACTTGTGCTGACCTTGTCAAACTCAACATCCAGTCGTTAGAGACAGATGAACTGTTTTGTGATATAACTTCGGTGGTTAACCCAGCTTGGGCTGATGATGTTAAAACTTTACCGCATAAACAAGATTTAAACGGTTTCCGTCATTTTCATGACGTGAATATGTTTCATTTGAATGATTGTAGTACTGTAGATGTACTGATTGGCAACGACAACGCTTATTTGATGTGGGCAAAAGAAGAACGTGTTGGTGAAAATCGTAGTGAACCACATGCTTTGCTCACTCCTCTCGGTTGGTTGGCTTGTGGTGGTAAGTCACCCTTAGATGAAAGCGTTGCTAAAGTGTGCAGAGTGCAGACGTCTTCAGAGTCGGATGTCATCTCTGGTTTTCAGCGTAAAATTGAGTCTCGTGATATGGAAATAGCAGACCTGAATAAAGTCATGCAGGATTTGACGTTGCAAAATGAAACCTGTGAATTGTCTCGCAATGATAAGTTGGCTAGAGAACTTGTTGAACCGAATATTGAGTTGAAAGATGGTCGATTTGAGATACCTGTTCCGTTGAAGGAAGATATTGATCTACCTAACAATTTTGTGTTGGCGTCAGATAGAGCTGCTGCTTTAAGAAAGAAAGCTTTAAAACAACCTGAACTTCGTGATTTCCTTACTGACACCATGAAAGATCTTAAATCAAATGGCTATATTGAGCGTACTGGTGAAGCAGGAAATGTCAAGGGATTTGAATGGTATTTACCGTACTTTGTTACGTCACAATTAAAAAAGCGCATTGTTTACGATGGCAAGTCTGAATTCCGAGGAACTTGTGTTAATGATGTAATGTTTTCGGGTCCTGACTTGTTAAACCCTCTGGTAGATGTATTGGCTAGATTTCGGCTTGGTAGATTTGGTCTCATGGCTGATGTGACTAAATGCTTCTTTCAAATAAAGTTACCTGAGTCGCAAAGGGATTTGTTTCGTATATTGTGGTTTGAAGATGATGACCTTGAAAATGGTAGGATGGTACCATTTCGTTTTTGTGTACACCCTTGGGGAATAAAGAGTAGCCCGTATATCGCTTGCTTGGCTATAAAGAAAATGATCGAGCAGAATCCCAGCAGTGCTGGTGAATTGACTCTCTGCAATATTGCAAATAATATGTACATGGATGATTTTATATTTTCGGCTGATAGCTTAGAGGAAGCTCAGCAAATCACTCATGAATCAATTGCTTTGTTTGATAGCCGTGGGTTTAAACTTGGTAAGTGGAGTGCTAACAAGGAGGCTATGATTGTCTTGTCAAATTTGGATAATGAGATGCTTTCACCTTTGATTCGTGACATTGACTTTCAGACTGAAAATATGACTTTGCCATCAGCGAAGACATTGGGTTGTGTGTGGCAAACCGAGTCTGACGAGATGCGTATCGCATGTTCCTTAAAGCCCTTAGCTAAACACACGCGCCGAAGTATGCTCAGTCAGCTTGGACAAAATTTTGATCCGCTAGGCTTTGGAGCGCCATTTTTTCTAAAAGCACGCCTTATACTTCAGCAATTGGCGATAGACAAGTTTGATTGGGACACCGAGGTCCCTGATAGCTTTGTTAAAGAGTGGGAGTCGTGGCTTCGCTCTTTGGACCTGCTTAAGGATTTTTCGTTACCGAGATGGTATTTTGCAAACTCTGGTGTGTGCAGTCCGGATGAAATTGTTTCATATCAATTGCATGGGTTTAGTGATGCTTCGGCGCAAGGTGGCGCCTGGGAGGCAATGGTTAAACAATTTAAAATCGCATTTTTTCACATTTTGGACTCTTCAATTCGTAAGCCCAAATTTATTGAACTGCTTACGTACACAGGCAGTGCCGTTCGGATCGTGAACGAACGCCCTTTGGTACCTTTGAGTGACGACCCTAGGGATTTTACTGTCATCACCCCTGCCTCACTTTTGACCCCATACTTAGACCCATACTGTGCTGTTGGGCAACCACATGATCGTGACCAATTAAGAAGAGATTATCGGTTCAATTTGTCACTTTCTCATCAGTTTTGGAGTAAATGGATCGATTTTTACTTGCCAGGTCTTCAGGGCCGGAAAAAATGGCTAAAAATGGCCGAGAATTTGGAGCCTGGTCAACTTGTAGTGGTAGGTTCTCTACAGGACATTGGTAAACGTGGGAAGTATCAACTTGGGAGGGTGCATGAGGTAGTTCCACAAGTTAGGAAAGGGAAGCCTGTGGTTCGTAGAGCTAAAGTTGCCGTCTGCAACTATGATGAGAGTACGGGGAAAGTGAAAGTAGACTATGTGTTGAGGGATATTTCGTGCCTCGCCCCCGTAAAGAACACCTAAGTGTTAGGGTTTGAGCCTGGTTTTGTCTGCGGTGGCCGACACTTGTCTGAGCCCAGAACAGTCGGTTATTATCGCAATCATTGTATATAGCATCATTTTTGCGTGTACCTAATACCTATGGTACCAATTTCATGTATCGTCGTGTTTATTCTTATTGCTGTTCATTCTTTGCATGCCCTTTGTATTTGCGTATTAACTTAAACGTGAGTGATTCAAACAATTTGTGTATCATGTGTTTTTATTCATTGGCTCACAATTGTCGTCAATTCTTTTTTAGTTATGCCATGTCAGACTGTCATAACTAGGGGCCGCTATGTTCCAGACGGTTGTTCGCCTGGTCAAACGTCATGTAGAAACCGTTCGGGTCTACTGAATATTACGTCATGGAAATTCCTAAAACATGAGCCAAAATTGCATCATCGTCCGTAAGACTCGTGTCAATCCTGTTGAAGCCGGTTTAAACATGAAATGTTGCGTCGCCTTTGAGTTATCACAAATTTTTCTGATTCATTCTCGAAGTTGTTTGTTGGAAGTCGGTCGCACATTTAACTGGTTTATTTGGTGCTTGCTAGCTGGACAAATTCTCCGTCTTTTATCCAAGTAATCTGTATCGTAGTGACAGTTTTAGAGGTGTAGGCATTGCATACCCATTTCGATAGCCGCGGGCTAATTTTACAGAAATACACTGTTTGAAAAGAAGTTCAAGTGTGTGTTTCTTCGGTCATTATATACAGACGAACGGATTTGGGAATCTTATGTTACAATTTTCCCACGAAGAGATTATGGTTTACCGCTGTGACCAACCTTGAACACTCCCGACATATCAGACCACAGAATGATACGTACAAAATTCAGAATAAGCTTCTCATGGCCTCAGAAGCAGAAGCGGAAACCAATCCAGAGACCCCACCTTATGAAACAACAAGAAGTCGCTGAACACTTCCAAGTAAATTTACAAAACAGATATGCCACTTTACAGCAAATGACAGACCCAGAGTCCATTCAAGAAGCTATAACCGCAGGACTACGGGAAGAATCAGAAGCTGTTCTTCCCAGAAATATGCACCAAGACCAACCGAACTGGATGTCGCAACAAACTAAAAAAGCCATCCAATCTAAACATAAAATTAGAAAACAACATGGATCCTCATCTACTCAATACAAAATCGCTAAATCTGAGTCGAAGAAGCTCGTGAAAAAAGACCAAATGAAGCAATTAGAAGATAAAATCGATGAACTCAACACTCTACCTCCACATAAAATCTATTATGCTGCCATAAAGAAACTTAAAACAAAACCTAAAAATATCAGTTGGGGAATTAAAGATGCAAAAAGAAACATCCTCACGAGCAAAAGCTGTATCCTCGAACGATGGGCAAAATTCTATGAAGAACTCTATCACGACAATCCGCAACAGATACTCATCGATGACTCTGCCTCTGACGAAATCCCATCTATTTTAAGAAGCGAAATATCTAATGCTATAAGAAACTTAAAGTATGACAAATCTCCCGGTATAGACGGCATTTACTCGGAATACCTCAAAGCAGGAGGCGAACCTCTAATCACAGCACTGCTTCATCTCTTCAATTCTATCTTAACAACGAAAAAGATACCCAGCAATTTTAAAGAAGCTCTAATAATTGTAATCTACAAGAAAGGCAATAGACTCGACTGCAGCAACTACCGTCCAATAAGTCTACTCAGTCATGTATACAAACTCTTTATCACTATCATTGCGGCACGCGTAAAAATGACCTATATGCATCCCTCCCCCCTACACAAGCAGCCTACCAACCAGGAAGAGGAACAATCGAGCAAATCTTAGCGCTGGAACAAATCATAGAAAAGTCTATTGAATTCAACAATCCCGTTCATATCACCTTCATTGACTTCAAAAAAGCGTTTGACAGTGTTAAATTACCCTACCTTTGGCAACTTCTGGATAAAACTTCCATCAACAAAAAATACATCAACCTCTTAAAAGCAACGTACGACGACTCTAAAGCACTAATCAAAACAGACATCGGAACAACCAGACGAATTGATATTATAAAAGGTGTTAAGCAAGGAGATGTCTTGTCTGCTATCCTGTTTTGCATCGTAGCGGCTGCAATAATCTCAGAAACAGAAAATAAGTGTACAACTGGATTCACCATCGGCGGTCATGTAATATCCAACTTAAGCTACGCAGACGATATGGCCATTTTGAATAATTCTAAACTGAAAATGCAGGAATACCTAGATGCTCGGTCAAAAAATGCTGCTAAATTCGGCCTCCAAATAAATGTGTCCAAAACCAAATGTATGACAACCGACAAAACTAACAACACACTCAATCTCACTCTCTATGGAAAACAAGTAGAACAAGTACCAGAATTCATATATCTTGGCCACCGACTATCCGCAACCAACGATGGAAAGACTGCAGTGCAACACCGAATTGGCTTAGGCTGGGCAGCATTTGAAAAGAACAAAAAGATTCTAACATCCAATAGACTCCCAATCAAACTGAAAGCAAAAATTTTCAACACCTACGTTTTACCAGTCGTGCTGTACGGTCTAGAATGCGTAAATTGGACATCATCAACAATGAAAAAACTCACTACCTTCCAAAATCACATCATGAGAAGCATGACCAACAAAAGGCTACTTGATCACACAAAAATAGAAGATCTTCTAACTATGACAAAACTACATCCAATTGCAGCAATAATAAAATCAAAAGTTTTAAAACTGTTCGGCCACACTAAAAGATCACAATTCGGAATCAGCAAAGTTTGCACAGAAGGCAAAGTAGAAGGAAAAAGAAAACGTGGCAGACAACCAAAACGATGGCAAGACAACATTCAATCATGGACCGGACTCCACTTGACGACACTGGGCGAGTTGGCTCAAAATCGCTCTTGGAAACAAATAACCCATGTTGATGCGCAATCTGCCGCAGGCGGAGATAACGACTGATGATTACTACACTAGTAACTAATACTACACTACTACTAGGCCATATAAATAAGCAAGCAAAATTAAGGAAATTATATTTAATGACTCATCTCTACAATAAATGACTTTATTGATGTTACAGTACATGTAATTAACCAAACACTTAAACCAAGGTTGCAGCTCTTCCTTTCAATTGCTTCCCTCATCAATGTGTGTGATTAAGTTTATTTTTCGCGATGTGATTTCACATTGATAAAAAATAAATACAAACATAACTGACGCATAAAGACGATTGACATAAAGACGAAAGGCATAAAGACGTTGGTGGCATTTAAACAGGCATAGATATTGCCTTCAGTTGTGCTTCTGTATTCTGGCACACTAAACAAGTGTACCCAAAGTCAGTGTACGGTGTCTCTTTAAACAATGCTTCCATGCCAAAATCTGATTAAAGATTAATTAAATCTTCGAGTTCTGTAGTAAATCTATCATAAATGAAAGGATGTCGCATCCAAGAATATGTGGCATTCTATTCTGCATTGAAATATTTTTCGAAATTTTTTTGCAACAAACTAAGATGGGCGTCAATAAGTGAAAGCGGTTGTTCTTAAAAATGCTCATGTTTGTCCATGAAGTTGCTCGTAAGTGTTAATTTTGGGCTGAAATGGTATCTTTCAGTAATGATACCTAATGCAAGTCTTACCCATATTGACAATTATTCCAAAATTTATTAAATCAGCTTTTTATCATCTCAATCAAACTCACAAAAGCACAATAATGTTTGCAAATTTAGTCTGCACACAGAAGTTACAACCAGAAATCAGACACATGTATCTTTATACTGTAATCCTGAGACGCAGCATTAATATTATTATTTTATTAAGTTTTGAAGGTTAAGCAAAATGTTTTTTTAAACCTGAGATCTTTTTACATTAAGTAAGTTTACACATGTCATTGCAAGATAAGTTGGTTACAAATTGGTTGCGACTAATTTATTAACCTCAAATTTGAAGAATTGGTTATTTTACTGTAAATGGATAAAATTTTTGCTACTACCACTTTAAAATAGCATTTCTGCTTAACTTTGAAACGTATCAGGCAATATTTTCTCTCAAGCCTCAACTCTCAACACATCTTTTTTTGGCAGTTGAGGTAGCCTGGTTGGAAATTTAGTTCTTCCAAATATCTGGGTTAATGGTTCAGTTTTGCTAACAAACATTTTCGCACAAGTATGCACCCTTGTGTACCTTTTCGTAGTGGTGTAGTCCGTATAGATATTTTGGTGTACTCTAGAATGCACCATGCTGCACACCGGTTGAAGAGCACTGACCTAAGTTATCCTACCTGCACTGTCTCCAACAAGCGCTATCTTGTCAGGGTTGATATTAAACTCTTTGGCTCTGCTCATGAACTCTAAAGTGCTGTTGAGACAATCTTCAAAAGGAATTGGAAAGGGATGGTGTGGAGCTTTTCTATACCTGAAATTAATACCGGCAGTCCATATCAGTGATTCTTCTAAAGCTTAAACCCAAAACAATGTTTAAACAACGGCAAGCTGAAAATTATTTATTATTGGATAATTGCTGTAGCCTAAAAGATACAAAATTAAGGTTACTCTCTAAAAAGTATTTGGAGTCAGGGCGGTGTTAACCGCCCACGTGCTCCCCCGACTGGGGGGTATCTACGACTGTTTGAAGACCTACTCATTTTGATATGTTTAATATTTTTGACAGTTCAAAAAAAGCTGTCACAATAACTTAAACCATGTGAGGCCCTATTTACTCCTTCCCAAACCTCCGGCTGGGGCCACCGTCTGTCTAGGGAAGGGCTACTCAACTAATGTTAGCAAAGGTCCATTTTGACAAGTTGAATATTTTTGCGGTCCGGTGAATATTTCATATGCGACCACGAAAATTAAACAACCAGTAGCCTACGAGCACCGAAACACTTTTCAGGTACTATGTAACACAACTTGGATTTTTGTCTTGACACAAACAAAGAAACAAAAAAGGGAAAAATGTATTGTGTTTCTTTGTAGTGTAGCTGTGTGGATCGTAGCCTACATCAGAGAAGACGGCAAAGCGTTAGGGGTGTGGGGGCAAAGCCCCCAACTCCTTGGATAGCTTAATCACAAAAATTGCTTTCCGTAATGGAAATCTGTTTAAAGAGGCCCTAAAATGTGGCAATGAGGTTATTCTTTCAAAAGCCTGATGTCCACCTTCAACACCCAGAAGGTCCGGATTCGGACCGCCAGTTGAGTAGCCCTGGTCTAGGGGCTCACGCATATTTAGTTTGTGCAGCGGTTTTGTCTTGTAATTTTACATGCAATGTAACATTTAATACAATTTTTTTCATTTTTTCAAAAGTTTCTCGCTTGCTTTGCTCTCTGAACTACATTTTGTTCATCTAACACCAGCAATCTTGGGCATGCATAGTGTTTGAAAGGAGTAAAAAGCTTTTATGTCACACAAAAAAATAAAAATAATACTGCAACATTCCGATGTAAACAGGCTCACTCAAATAGAGTCTTTATTTCTAAAAACACACCATTAAAATATTCCTGTGGTCGTGAATGAACTTTTGTTTTAAAAAGGTAAGATGATTTAAGTTCAAACCAAACCTTCTACCCAAATCCAATTTTAATTTGATCAATTTGGTTACATAGGCTACAAAATGTGCATCTTGATAAAAAAAAGCATATTACGCCAAAAATTCCAAAAATGTGACCAAAACAAGATGTTATTTGTCAACATTTTTCTGGGAGCAAACCCCTAAAACCCCTATCTAACTTTACCATTTTGGAGATTAAGTTTTGCATTATCCATTTATCTTGTAAATTTTGCTTTACAGTATTGATAGTTTGGTTCTTCCCATACTTTTTTCCAGATCCTTTACTGCATTGTCGCCCTATTTACTATTTTTAAAATCTTAGAGCTGTTTACTTTGCTAAAAGGATTAATGTAGGGGAGAGTGGGGCTAGTCGGAAAGATTTTTTTTAAAGTGAAATTTAAAACAATTCGTGCATAACCTGACAACTTGAAGCGGCTTAAATTATCACCTATGGTGTCCTCTATCATACAACCAAAAATAAGTATTGAGTCAATTAAGCTTTTAATAAAAATTTAAAATAAACAAACATACAATGGATTTTTCAACTAACCCCATGCCTGGGGTTAGTTGAAAAACGTCAGTTTGATGCCCACCAATGAACTGGATACTATTTTTTCAACCAACAAACATTAACATGGGATTGTAAGCAAATATGTTAACTTGCTTTAAAATCAAAATGCAATGAATTCTACATCAAATCATCGTAAAAACATTTTTTAATAAACGCATTGTTAAAACTTGTGATGCCGCATATATAGCACTTTCCAAGTTATTCAAATTAAAATTTTACAATGTATATCTGCTTAAAACAAGTACATTGGAGCTTATACTACTTATTATCATACCACGACGATATACTCGTATCATACTACATAGTCATACCGTTATCAAAACGTTTTCCAACTAACCCCACCCACTATTTTCCAACTAGCCCCATTAACATATGACAAACTATTTTCTTAAAATATTGAAGCATGGTGCGTTGGACTAAAATTTGTTTATTTCTTAGTGTTGTAGAACACCTACAGCTGACACACACTAAAAAACTTCTGCCTATCTTTAACGATATCGACGCATAAGATGTTTTTCAATACGCCAAAAATTTTACTTCGAAAGTAAGAAAATACAAAATTGTCAGCCAAACAGGTATACCTTGACTCAGCAAATCGAAACTAACATGGATTATGTGTTTTTATAAACTACTTCACATGTTGGCAACAAATATTTAAAAAAGTTATCAAGAGTTAAAAAATGACCATTTTTCAACTAACCCCGCCTTCCAACTAACCCCACTCTCCCCTACACTTTATTTCTACATGAGTTTGCGGCTATAATCGAACTCTTTCTTGTCCTATTTTTAAGAGCCATCACTAAAGTAGATGCCCACTATTGGATTTCGGTGAGGGCCAAGATGGTGCTCACGCGGCCCTGTTTGAAGTCCAATCTAGCCTAATAGAGCTTGAACTTCTTTGCATTAAATGTAATTATTTTTTCTTGAGAATTTTGAGTCAATAGACATGATAGTGGAAGCTAGCATCCAACGAAAATGCTCCGATAAATAAACAGAAAACCTGTAAACTATGTCATTGTCAAAAGAGAGAATGCAGTTTTAAAATATCACATACGCATACGCACTCTGGTGAAAATACGACAAATTCTGTTTCCTGAGCTGTTTGCGTGAGAAGATGCATGTACGAATCTACAAAACATAAAAACACAAAATTAAAATACGGTATTGGACAACAACTAAAAGAACAATACCTCGGCAAACACAATCTTTGCTCCATAGTTATATTTAAACTTTAGTTAGTTAAATTAAGATAACCAGGTAGAGTTTGGTTGATAGATGAAAAAAGAAGTTTTTATCTTGTAGTAAAACACTGATAAAACATAATGGACTGTAATAGCACTGAAAATGAAACCAGTCCAATTTTTGAAACGTTAGCTGAGCATGAATTTAGTATCCACATATCAGGGGTTTTTTTGATTAAGTTTCATCTTTCCACTGAAGTTTTAAACAAACTAATAGATTAAAATTTCTATTCTACTCACATATATCTCCAAACACCCACCCTCCGCCGTGGTAAAATACAATAGCTGGCCCTGGGTCTTCGCGTTTTTTGATAGCTGTACGAAACAGAAGTGTTGTTTAGCTATAGCCTGCAAGCTGTTGGTTAGTATTTTTAAATAGTCTTTTTTCTGTTCTATTTTAATCGCGAAACAATTCTATTTAGCAAAATCATTCTAGATTTTTATATATTAGTAGCCTATTTCGCCAGAAAAGGTCTCGACCTACCTTGACTTACCTTTAGGTATAATAACTACCGATTCAACTCCAGCAAAAGAACCATATTTGATATCTACGTTGTCTGGTGGAAAAAATGGAATCCCAATAGGTGCATTTCCAGGGTAGGACCACCAACGGTTGATACCTAAACTCTCTGAGAGTTGAGCCTGTTTAAAAGGCAAAAACTGTTTGTTAATACGTCTTTTATTGGTGGCTTAATTTTAATTATGACAGCCTACTTCAGGCCTATCATCCAGAATCAGACCTTCCATTAGCACGAATGCCATGATTACTTTATACTGAAGTCCAGGTTAAAATCGTTTAACAATAAATTTGTCTTAGGCCTGCAGCTTACCACTTTTTCAGAGGCTGCTAGAATATCAACTATAATTTGAAAGTGATTGGGGTCTGGAACGGGTGCAGGGATGGGATGATGGATACAGTATCCAAGAAAAACTGACAAAATTACAACAGTCACAGTTAAATTTCGAAATAAACTCATTGCTTTAAGTAACGGTAACACAGTCTTTGAGTGGACTTCTGAAAAAAAAACATATGTGCAAAGTCACTTATTGTCAATACCGTACATGGGTTAGGTTTGTGTGTAGGCTTTCTCTACTTCATCATGCTTCGCTTTATCGTGGACTTGATAAGTGGGATTTTACAGTAGCCTAACCTACATGCAGTTAGCCTACCTTATGTAAATATTTCATACTTGCAGAAAAAGTGAACATCCAGTTAAAAAGTAGTCCCGGTAGCTTACTTTGCACATTCATGAGAATAACGGAGAGAAGGCCTACGTACCGGCGTAGAGTTCTTTTGGCTGATAAGTTACCGCGTGTAGCAGCGCATACCGTAGGTTGTTCAACATAAAAATACAACTCTTTTAGATACTGTGAATGTAAGCTGCGTTTTATTTGCAGACAATCACACTTAGAGTTTTTTTTTTGCAGTTTTTATGCGGAATTGAACTATACTACTACTTTTGAGGACTATAATTTTAACAAATGACATGCTTGAAGGTGAATACAAAGATTAGCTTCCCGCGTTCCCAGTCCACTTACCTTAATTTAAATCAACCAGACATAAGGCTGGATTCGAACAAAAAAAATGGAAGCAAAAAACTGCAGCAGTAAGCTATAGCTTTCCATACAAAAACAAAAAACAGGGAGACAAAACTTGAGTTGAAGATGACCATCACACCAGTTGTGTTGATATAGGGGTATGTTTAGAACTGGGACCGAGATAATTTTTGGGGCCTGGAATCTTTAAGAACCACCGCGTATTCTTTGAATAGAGTGCGTTTTTCTTAAAAGTGTTTTGGTTTGTGGGCTTAAGGATCTCATTGGCAAGGCCGTTAGGCAACGATTAAACACAACTCTAAGAAATAGAAAACACGATGATTTTTTAGGTTTCTGGCCCCTAAAATCAACTCGGAGTTGGTCTAAAAATACCCAATGACTCCCTGTCAATGCTACTGCTCATTAGTACCGGGCCAAAATTATTTTTACAACGGCTCTGATTACGGTAAAGCTTTACCGTTCTGTCAAGAGCCTGCATGTTTTTGCTTTTATGGCAGATCGCTCACACATTGGGCTTAGCCACAATAAACCTTTGTTAAGCTACAGTAGCCTTAATCTCGACCTTTCACTAAGGTTGCACAAAATTTGGTAGCGTATACACAAATTAGTAGCCTAGCTATAAGTTTGGACCGCAGTTACCGAAACCTTATCTACACGAACTCCAAAGTTGTCTGAATTGACTGCCACATAGAACACTGGGCTTACAAGTCTGGTGCAGCAGTAGGTCTTATTACAGTAGAGAAAGAGAAGGTAGTTTGATACGGCAGGTAATTTGATACACCCCTTTTACAGGATTGTACAAAAAATATTAGTCAAAAGTACTGTCAGTAGAAGAACTGTGAAAATATTGCCTATAAAAATGACGTCATGCAGCTAACGCGTGCTTTTGTGGCATAGTTAGAAAAGTGTGTTTTTTGAGAATTTTGTAAACTTTTTGCTCATGATTATTTTCGTCTCAAAGAAAACAAATTGAAGAAAAGATTCAGAAAGATGAAACCAAACTCATTTAACAGTTCGTTGATAAGGTTCAAGAGCATGTTACGTTTTTTTGCAATGTGCATCCAAGCATACAAAAATCAGATTTATATTAAATAAAAATTAAAAAAGTAAATTGATATATGTGCAGAAGGTAAATTGATACAGTATCTTAAATTCCTTTCTGTGATTGTAATAAAGGTTGTCATTGATCTAGTTGATTTAAATAAGTTGTTCTTCTTTAACTAGACCTGTTACTTTGGGAAACAGCTACTATATAGGCTATCGTCGGCCTACACGCTATTTGCTGTAAAAACACGAGAACAGCGTACGGCCCGAAGGTTGAATAAGAACTCAAGTCAATCATCCTTCTCGTGTCCATCCTGCAGCAGAAGCTTTGCCGCACACTTGGGCCTCAACAGTCATCTTTGCACCCAAACACGCCAACCATATATTAAATTTTCATTCCTAAGCTTATTGCTTTGCTATCAAAGGGGATTTCTGTATTGGTATTAGGCTACAGTATCAAATTATCTTCTGGGTGTATCAATTTACCTTCCGTGGAAGGTAAATTTTTTAACATTTTAACGTTTTGACGTTTTTAACATTTCAATTAAAAAAAAAGAAACAAAATTAAAAAATTGAAAATGTTTTTAAAAAATGTGTAAGGGACCATACTGTAGGCTAATTTCATTTCAGCCTAAAACCAATAATTTGTGTCAAGTAATTTTCAGTTAACCCCGAAATCCACTAGTGGGCCCTTGCATTTAGCGATCGCTCTTAAAAATAAGACCAGAAAGCGTTTAGAGCCGCAAACTGCTTCAATGTGGGGGAAAAAATTTACATTTATCATCTTAGCAAAAAGTAGCCTAAACATTCAAACAGCTTTAAGATTTTCTAGACAATAAAGGCTATGCCGACAATGCAGTAGCGGATCTAGAAAAAAGTTGGGGAAGGACCAGAGTTTTAACAAAGCAAAATTGCAACATACATGAACAATGCAAAACTTAATAAAAACTGAAAGGGAGTGTGGGAGGTTTGGCGCCCAAACAATATTGATAAACAGCCTATAATCTTGTTTTGGTCACTTTTAGGCATTTTTAAGAGCAATAATGTTTTTTTCAACGAGATGTAGGCTACACTTTATGTGTAATCAAATTTATCAAAATAAAATTGGATTGAGTAGAAGTTTTGATCAAAAAACTTAAGTTAGCCTTCCGTTAAGGAACTGGTCAGATCCGTACCCAATCTGGTAAAGATTTAGACCAGATATAGTAGCTGTCTGGGTATTTATTTAAATCTTGTAGACTACTGTAGTTAGAATATTAATCTGACAGGCAGATAAGCTAACTAGATCAATTAAAATATAAAACCTCTAAAAAATATATAGCCACAAAGTGCTAGGTTATAATCAAATCTTACAAGAGGTTAGTTACTTCAAATCCACCACACGTCAACGATAATTATATTGGTGCTTTTTAAGGTCTACGAGTGCGTTTTAAAATCAGATAAAAGTTGTTATTCCTCAAATATTGCTAGCCCATTTACTGACCCTTTTCAGTGGAAAATGTATCAGAGTAGCTTAGCTGTTTTATGCCGGGTTTTATGTTCAGAAAGTGGTAATACAATTTGGGTTGAAATGTAACTTTTTATGGATAAAAAAAATGGCAAGTTACCGTAAATAAGTAACATAGCCTACGTAGGCCATGAGCAAAAGTTTGTTTTTCTTCTTAAAAAAGTCGTCAACAATGTTACGAACTGTTCAAATTTGAAGAAAATCATTTAGGTTTGTATAAGTAGCCTATATAGGTCCCATAGGCTATGTTAGTCTGTCTTAAAACTTTAGTAGCCTATGCTTGAAAATCAAACTTCTGCTGTGTTCTGTTTTTTTTATTCTTAGGTCCTAGTATAGGCTACTAACTTTTACAACAGAAGCCTACGCTAACCTATGTTAAGCTACCACCCAAGTAGCCTACGCCTAGGATTTATAGGCTTAAAACTAGTTGTATTTCTACATTAGCCAGTCACCTGTCTTAAAACTGCAATAGTTCCTCAGAAACTCATTTTCGTGCAACAAATATTTAATAAATAACTCAGACGGAGTGTCGTTCTTGTTGAGAACAGCCGATTGTTGTAGGCCTACTGGTAGCTTCTAGTGCGCAACCTAAATTAACTAAAAAAGACTTTGGGTTCAAAAACCTAAATTAAATATTAACTTGTAGGCTACACAATCAAAAGCTAACACGATAGCGATTAACCTCTAAGTTACGATCTGCAATGTGTGAATGCAGCAAGGAAAAACATACCGCAGACCATCTACCATGCGCCAAATGGTGTGCGGAACTGGATGACAAATCAATTCAGTGGCTGGACAGTGGACACCTGCCCAAACATCTAGCCGCGATTGCTTAATGGTGGTAAAAGGCAGAGCCCCTTGGAATGACGACAAAAGGTTTAGGATACACGAAGAAGCTAGTAAACTTCAATAAAACCGCTTAAAGCTACAGTTTTAATTTAACATCCGGTGTTGGAATTGTAGTTGCCTTGGGCTGTGGAGTGAGAAGGATTTTGGCGTGTCCGGAGTCGTTAAAACAAGGCCGATACAAAACGATGAAAAATTAAATTTTTGTTTGCATTTTTTTTCTCCGTTTTGCACTTCAACATTTTTTCAGAAAATAACGTTTGCGTTCTTGTCAGCTTTTGTGAAAGTCGTCGTTTCAACTTCGATGATGACTAAGGCTAAGTGAAATTAAGTTTCAAATAAATGAAAAAGGTCAAAAATTAAAAAAAAACTGGCAACACCGAAGCCGGACTCCGCCAGTTATAAACCAAGGAGTCGGAGTGCTTTTTTTTTCATCGGACTCCACAGCTATGAATTTTAGTGAGACAAGCGGGCCTGGCAAAGAAACACTTCAAAAAACGTAATTGGTCATTTCAACAAGATTCTGCCCCTTCACATGGAGGCAGCCGTGGCTGAGTGGTTAGCGCGTTGGGCTCGCAGTCGAGAGCCTGCATGTTCGACTCCAGCCACCCGCACTTGCTGTTGTTTCTCTTGGCAAGAAACTTAACGATAATTGCCTCTACCTAGTGATCGATTTCGAGTAATGGGTAGTACCAAATTTAAGTCATAAGTAAAGTAGACAACCGGAAAACAGACATTGCCGTCGGCTGCAGCGTGGGTCAGGTGTACGTCGGAAGGCGTACATCGATGCATAGCGCTCAAGTCCGCTTTCCCGCAATGCAGGATAAAGATAAACAAACAAACAAACAAAACTGGCTTTCAGCCAATGTGCCGTTCTTCATTTCCAAGGAAGAATGGCCTTCAACCCCAGACCTGAATCCCCTATACTTTGGCATCTGCTCTTACCTGGAGAGCAAGGTTTCGACTAAACACCACCAAAGTTTGGAAGCGCTGAAGGCTAATCTGAAACAAGAATGGGCCAAAATACCTCAAAGAGTTATTCATGACTCTTGCAGGTCCTTTTTGAAGCGTCTCGGACTTGTTATCGACGCAAATGGCGGACACATTGAGTAAAACTTGTTTTCCTAAATATTTATTTATTTGACGATATTATATGTTTATTACGCAAAAATTGTCTACCATTTGTTAAATAGCCTACAGTTGTTTGAAGTTGTAACGTTAATTTATTGTAATCTATGCTAATGTAAACGCTGTGACATGATTAATGTTTTTGCGTAAGTATACCCTCATTGAACCATAGGCATACGAAGCCGAGCAACGTGATCAAGTTTAACATCTTCAAGTTTATTACATTTACATAAAACTACACAACAAATGGCGATACGTTCGTTTTTCCGGGAGTTGATCCAGTTACTGAAGCTGTTCCGGACACCCAGAGCTTCTTTCAGGAGGAGATTTTAGCACACCTTGTCGCCAACATAAGCAAGTGAAGAGTATTTTCCAGGCGAGAAAGTGATGCCTGGATCATGCGATCATTTGTGGCGGCTGAAAACATAATTCCTGATACCCTCATTCAATAAAGTTGGAGTTCCTGAGGCTAAGTGACGACTACCGTTTGAGCAGAGGACCAGTTTTCAATTTTTATGTTGATGTAAATGTAATAAACTTGAAGATGTTAAATTTGATCACGTTGCTCGGCTTCGTATGCCTATGGTCCAACAAGACAAACTCTCTACCGAAGCTCTATACCCTCATTGTGTACAAACGTCGTTTTCGTACATGATATGGAAGGTAAAAGTTGGGTCCCCTCTAGCATACTCATTGCCCCCCCGGTGCTCCAAGCTAGTTACGCGTCTGGCCATCACAGATAGAATTTAATTAAGTTCCTAACAGATAATGACTTGTTTTAATGGTTCCTGATTTTATTAGAAAATAACAGTGTATATAGGCAAAGAATATACATTTTACGATCATGATCACTTATGATTAAATGAATACAAGCCTACTGCTTTTCATGAACTATGACCAATACTGTATGTCGCCTACTACGACTTGAGCAACAAAATTGTGAAATCTACTCAGCGATAAAATAAAATAACGGTTGAGATTTCTGAAGTTGCAAAAAGTATTATCGTAGGGTACGTAAAGCTACCTCATAAAAAATAGTACTGATAACCTACTCCATGCTTACCAATCAAAATAACAATGGAAACCTCGCATCAATATGGAATGTATAGGAAAAATCAAAACGACAAAATACGTTAAATTTGGAAGAAAAAAAACATGTGACAATGAATTCAACAACTTGAGTACTTTTATTGTGGTCGTCTTCATATAATTCTACTTCTTACAGAGTTTTTCTTTCATTGTACGTAGCCACATAATGAAGCGGAAACTAATGCTTAGGAATCCATAACTTACGGCAAATCAATAAAGCTATGGTTCAATAAAAATTTTCATGATAAAAGCTCCAAATTAAAACGTAAAGGGAGACACACCTGACACAACATATAACACTTTTGTCGGTTTTCAGAAAATACCAGATGTGGACAGAATTTTTTTATCTAGTCTGAGTATGCATTGATGCCACAACCAACTTGATGCTTGAGAGCACAGTCGAACAGATACAAGCGAAACTTTCCAATATGCGATGCTAGTTAGCTAGACATGTCGGAGTGGAACTACTTTTATGCAGGTTCAGCATGGGGCAATATTAAATCTCACAATGGTACAAACTTGGTAGAAACTTGATTTTTGCAATACAAAACTTGCCTCGCTAACTCCAGAACACGATTTAATGCGAACACAACAAAAGCGTTTAAATCAAAAATACGTTGAATCCCATGGTGCTGCTCAGTTTCATTTTTGTGCATTATATCAAGAAGTCTCATGGTTCCATCAAAAGCAGTATCGTATGCAGTATCTATGGTAGCCACTACGACTTTTATACCAGCGGTACTTAACCTGTGGGTAATTAGTAATTACCTCGGGAGGGGTAATTTGGGGATTTCCCGGGGGTAGTGAGCAGGACAGGGCAAAAAATAATTCGTAACTAAATTTTAATTTGATTGTTGGTTTTGATATTCCATTTAATTGATTGCAAAGCACCAATTAGTACAAACGGAATTAATTTTATGCTACCGTTTGTTACCTGTGTGCTGGAACTTCAAGAGATCGCTTTCTTTCTAGAAAGAGATCGTACCGGAAAGTAAAGCCGTCTCCACGAGAACATGCAGGATCATGTGTTCTTTACGAAGGTTGCCTATTTGTGAAGGCCAAAACGAAAGGCCTATCAGCCTATTTGTGTGACTTTTTCTCTGACCCGAACGCCTTGAACGTGCGCCTGCAAGGCAATCAGTTCCTCATGCCGATCGCCGTGGACAAGGTTGCTGTAGTTAAGAAAACGCTGGAGCTATGCACAAAGCGCGTCAATGATGGCGATACGTTCGTTTTTCCGGGAGTTGATCCAGTTACTGAAGCTGTTCCGGACACCCAGAGCTTCTTTCAGGAGGAGATTTTAGCACACCTTGTCGCCAACACAAGCAAGTGAAGAGTATTTTCCAGGCGAGAAAGTGATGCCTGGATCATGCGATCATTTGTGGCGGCTGAAAACATAATTCCTGATACCCTCATTCAATAAAGTTGGAGTTCCTGAGGCTAAGTGACGACTACCGTTTGAGCAGAGGACCAGTTTTCAAGATGGTGAAAGCGTGATCTTCTTTTGGGCAACCCAAAGAGAGGATTACACTCAGCTAGCGAAAAAGCTTTTACAGTTCTTGTCCAGGCCGCATCAACGCATTTCTGTGAAGCAGGGTTTTCAGTCATGCTAACCAAGAAGACCAAATCTCGAAAGAGGCTTGTTATTAATGAGGACGAGGTGTTGCCTCACTGCTTATGTCTCATGGTTCAACCGTTTGATGGCAGCGAAGCAGTTTCAGGCTTCTCATTAATCATATTTCTTGGGATTTTACATCAACGGCATTGCGTTCTCTGCTCTGTTCGTATTTTGGCTGCTTGTTTATATTGGTGACTCAATTAATTCTATTGTTGCTCTATTTTTCTCGGACATGAGTGGGGTAGTAGAGATTGCCATGATACTCAAGTGGGGTAGCGGGATAGAAAACGTTAAGAACCTCTGCTTTATACAAAGATGGCAAAATGCCCATTTGCGTTCTAAACCTTTTTTTCAAGTTGTAGTAAAGGGAAAGACGATAAATTTTCCAGTCATGTAAAAAATAGGTCGATAATACTCTACAGAACGTCAACAGTTTACAATAACTTTATGCACAAAAGAGAAAATCATGTAAAACGAGGAAAGAGTCTTTTTTAAATAACACATCTTTCTACCAAAGCCTGCTTCGTAGCCTATAACGTGGAACAATGGAATGCCGTGTGACCAGCGAACAAAAATCCAGCACTAAAGCAAATTCTCTTGCTGTTCAATGGCGTTAAAATAAATCGTCTAACAACTCAGTAAACCAATCGTTTTTTTAAATTCATTCGACGTCTGCAAACGTTGAATCAATGTAAAAAAGGATGCCTTGCTGTTTGGTGAAGAGTATGTACAAAGCAAAATAGGTACAGTATTTGTTCAAGCATTCAGTCGCACTGTTGTACTGTTATTGTGTCTGAAATAAAAGCTCAAAGTTTGAAAGTAGGCGTGTTGAAGCAGGACATTGTGTACACAACAATATGACCACTAATTCAAGAACAAATAACAATACAAACCATCATTTTCCATTGAAAAAACATTTCTGAACCAAAAATCGATAAGTAACGAATGAACGAGTTGGTGTCGCCAAAATGCAATTGAACTAAGTTTAGATATATAGGAACTCACTGAACACGATTTCTCAGCTTCAAGTTTATCTTACATTTATACATAGCACAATGGGTTAAAAAACAAAGCAATCACAGTTTCTCACAATCGTAGTTACGCTTACAGTTTACCAATTATTGTCAAAAATATGTTCATAAATATTTTGTTGAAGTGACGTTTGATGATAATTCTTCAGAGCAAAAATAGCCGATTTACCAATAGGGAAGTTAAGGTAGTATAACCATTGACCAGTTGTGGCATGAGCACCCGGAGAACATATTAAAAAAATCCAACTATGAACTTCTTTTCAAGGTCAAACCCAGCAAAATCAGCTTCTCAATATTCATCTTGCCCGTTCAAATCCTCTTCTGGCGCCTCGAAGCCCTCCTGTGAGAGAAGCACGCTTAGCTAAGGAACCGAAAAGACTTTCGTGTATAGTTTCCTATATCATGTGGGCTGGTATCATGCAACAAGTGGTTTATAAAATCACTAGGCTACTACAGTAGTTTTAAAGGCAGTGAAATGGGAAGAAATTTATTTGATGTAAAGGGAAGAAATTTATACAGATTGTGATGAGACAAATACAAACTTCAAAGTTGCAAAAAGCGATGGAGACAAACTAAGTTAGTTAAAATCTATTCACTTTCTTCACAATGTAGATATTAACAACTTGTTATATTGGTCGCTGTTCTATTCACTTTTCTGGACCAAATTCGGTGTGTCTCATAACCTGCTGAAATACTGTTTCAGGTTTTAGCTGTTCAATATAATTAACTCGTAATTCTCAACATTCACTGACAATCAACACATATATGTGCAGAAGAGTAGGACGACCTAAAACTCTTCGTTGACTAACAAAACAGTAATAAATCTGAACCCTTTTCCATCATCCTTTTCCTGCCCAATGCCTACCTTGTTTTAAAATGAAAAGGTCTTAGGATTTACGCAAACTGCATTCAATGAAACACAAAACAAAATTTAGTAGACAAATAACCTTAGTAGACTACAAAGCCGTGGGCAAAACCTGCCTGTTAAACTGTGTCAATGACGTCTTGTGTGGTCATTATAAGGACGAGACTTGAAATTGCATAACATATGATTTCATAGGCGCCTAACCCGTGGGGGCGTGGGGGCCAGGCCCCCACGCATATTTATGCGTGGGAGCAACTTTTTATGCTGCATTGATACATAAAACAATAGATGAACTAGCGATCGGCAGCAGGACAACATTTTTAAATGCAAACCGCAACAGCTTCGCGCTAAATAATCACTAGAACGAGTAGTGATGCTACAATCCCACACCAGAAAAAAAATCTGTCATTTTTACATTGATTTAACGTCTGCAGACGTTGAATCAATGTAAAATGACTGATTTTGCTGCCTGAGATATAGCAAAAATCTACCATATTGCGTCGATTCAATGTCATCAGATGTTGAATGCACCCAAAAACAACATAATTTGCTACGTTGACGCAGCGTGCGTTTAGCTTTATGCGCTTGCAAACAGACTCGATGTCGCTTTCGAAAGTCGAAACCTCTGCAGAGAATTGTCGCGGCAGTGAATCGGTTGCTGTGAAAATGAACTTGAAGTCTCGGCCCGAGGTAACCACTAACCAACGTAACAAGGGCTGGTGCAAACCGCATTGCGCACACGTGGCATAATCAACGCAACAATGGACTCGCGCAAACTGCATGGCGCACACACGACCGTTGCCATAGAAACCCGATCAAAGGCGGGGAATATGCGCATCTTTTGTTTCATCTGCAACACGAAAACGGGCGTATTACAGCCAATTGAAACTTGAAAGCTGGTCAGCCATAAGTTGCGATATTGTAGTGAAAAGGGAGCAATGTCAAGTCGAAAACTTAATCAAACGTCTCCCCGTAACTATTTTTCAAGGGCTGTTTACGGATGTCAGCAACTTTTAAATTTATTCAAGGTGACGTGCTGTTGAGTTGATGTAAACATGAATGATTTTGCTTGCAACAGGTATATTTTCAAGCATATGATCAAGTTAGTATTTTCATTACATTTACAGACAATACCTTTTAGTAAACCTTTTCGTCTCTTGTTTCATGCTAATAAATCTAGTTCGTTGCTAAACTTTTAAAGAATTGCAGTCCATCAACCGCTAGCCAACGCAGACGCATAGCATGTGTTTTGGTCGAGTTTTGTTTATAATAATTAACGGTAGGTCGAACGTAGCGATAACTCCGAGTGTGGCAATAAAAGCAATTCTAGTGTGACGACATAATTACGTCATCCATCTGCATGACATTTCGCTGAATTTACGTTGCTGCTGGTGAAACACGCTTTCGCCCCCACGGCCAAAAAAATAGTTAGGCGCCTATGTATGATTTATCACTACCGTTGATGAGATATGCTTAGTTGCTTACTCCAGTACTCCACTGCGCCTGATTGCAACAGTCTATGGCTACTGTCAACAGTCTCGCCGCCGAGGTAATACAAATTTGTTCTGACTGGGTGATTGGAATAAGTTATAGTGATTGACTATTCAAATTACAAGCGAACTACCGAATTGCATCTATGATGTCTTTACGTTAACACTGTATAGACTAAAACTGGTTTTTATCCCTGTACTTTCTTTTTCCTGTAATTTTCTGTGTAAAACTCGTAACTTTGATGATGCGCTGAGAATGACTCAAATAGCTGACGTAGTTTAGAAGTTAGTTGCTTTATTAGTGTTATATTACATTACAATACACCGTTTTTACGTAAATTAAAATCGAAAAAAAAAACAATGCAAAGAGTAATGTTTCAACCTGGCATCAACCAAAATAATCTATTCAGCAAAGAAAACATAAGCTTCACTTCGTAACATCTGCAAGCAACTAAAGATAAACATTTTCTGTTTGATACATTCAATTTCTCAGTAAGCTGCTGAACTTCCTTCTTTCTCGGCTCCTGAAGAGCCATCTCCTTGCGCCAATCCTGTGCTGTTCTCAATCTCATTACTCCAATGGCCCTACACATTACAAACTGACTCAATTAAACATTGACATAGGAGGAACTCAGTATTAACTTTTCACATATGAACAGACGAAACCAAGCAACCACACGGCTTTTAACATAATATATTAAACGAAACAAATTTCACTAGTGTTCAGTTTAATATATTATGTTAAATGCCGTGTGGTTGCTTGGTTTCATCTGTTTATGGTTGAAGAAAGTCACCTCTTAACCAAAATTGTTTCACATATGAAGCAAATTACTCGAAGCCTAAATTTCTCCAAGACAAAAAAAGTCTTTCATACAAGACAGATTTTTCAAAGTTCAGAGTGGAAACCCAGGTTAGAGTAAATTTCCACAACAGGTCTGAACCTTGACAAATTACCATGTAAACGAAAAATTTCTTTTTTTTTTCTTTGTATTATTCGCACATGGGCAATTTTAATTCCTTATTTACTAATTTTAACTTTTGTGCCATGCTCTTAATGTTAATATTACGATTTAACAAATCCAAATCGATACTCAGTGGAAAAAGCCCATCTTCTTACCACTCATCATTACTATCAAGAATTGATCATGTACAATATCTACACATTCTACTTGAGATGTCTTTCAACAAAATATGACCGAGATATGGTTAAAATGAACAATGTCAATTTTGTACAAAGAAAAGTCATTAAATCTAATGTAAAAAATATGACATTTTTTTCGCTGCAGCATTGAACTCTGTAATATGTATCGTAACAACTACAAATCTTAACAAAAAGTCAAAACCTAAATCAATCAATTTTACAAAGGCTGCTGTACCTCTGTGGCATAAAGAATTTCCACAATTTTACTACAGATTTGTTTGGTTAAGTCGGGGGCATTTTCGTCTCCTTCAATGTCCTGGCATATTACTTCGACATCTCGCAGTTTCCCAAAGTAAAAATCGCGTTCTTTCTCCAACGCTTCCACAGTAGTTTGCAATTCTTTTGACTGAAATAGAAATAATTCGTAAAGGTGAGGTGGCGCAGAGGATGAGGCGTTGGCTTTCCAATAATGCAAACCTAGCTCGACACCCGACTTATGCTGGTTGTTGCTGAGCATCGCTCACCTCTATCCAGAGTGTAATAAATTGGGTGGGCATAATTGCTGAAGGAAAGGGAGGTCAAGAGAAAGGAACTGGCCAGTGGGGGTCTGCTACTATTCGGTGAGTCCAATTCGGTGAGTTCCCTATTCGGTGAGAGCCTTTTTCGGTAAGCTCCCTATTCGGTGATTTTTTGATTTTTTTTTGAAAATTATCGGGTTTCGTAGCCTAATTATCATTGCCGCTTTTACATCGTTTTAACGTCGCTAAACGTTGAAATAAGACCCTAACCCTAAAACGGCAATGATAATTAGGCTACGGTTAAAAAACAAATTCAAAAAATCACCGAATAGGGAACTCACCGAAAAAGGCTCTCACCGAATAGGGAACTCAGCGAAACGGGCCATTCCGGGCCAGTGGCCACCCTACTCTCGTTAGTGCCGAACGCGTAGTGCGATGAGAACCTTTATCTTCTAACTCCCAAAAGCTCAGTAACTGAGTATGGGACCTTTGGAAATCACTGGCATTCATCAGAATCTGTGCGCTAACCACTTCCACATAAAACATAGCATTCGTTGAAGGTTCTGCTATGACGCACGTCATATGAACTGGAGTGTTATCAGTCGTTATTATCCATACATTATTGTTGTTTTTAATGGCTGCCAGCCCTATTTCTGAGGCTGAAAATTTTTGTAGTATAATTTGTAAAAGTTGTCTCCTACTTAGTCAGTGCGACTCAAACCTAGTGGGGATAGATTCTAGGCAAGTGTGGCTTTTCCAAGCCTGCAAACTAGCCCTTTCATAGTGCTTCAACGTTTGCAGACGTCGATTTAATATGCTGTATACAGATTAAGCTATCAACTACCCGAAAAAAAGGGAATTCGGGACAACTCCAGACAGCAAAACCAGTCTTTTTTATATTACAGTATTGACTGACGTCTGCAGACATTAAATCAAAGTAAAAATGACGGAATTTACTGTCTGGGATATCTTCACCAATAGATATTGCAATCAACATAGTGCAATCAATATATATATACCAATAGTTAGTGCAATCAATATATATATATACCAATAGATAGTGCAATCTCATACATATCATCAACGTTTAAAAATGATTCGAAACCTCAGTCAACATAATCACAGGTGATAGAAAGTTCAAGTGGCGATTTTACCAGGCCTTGAAAGTATATAGAAGTTAGAAGTTTCGCTGACTGGTGAGATATTTCGTACCTGTTCCCCAAATTCTTCAACTTGTCCCCGCAAAATCAATACTTCCTGGTTACTCACAGACGCGTTGCTGGTGCTTGGAGAAACGCGAGGAGGATTACTGGAGGAGACACGCTGCGTGGTGTTGCTTGGTCGGCTACCTAGAATACGACCTAAAACAATATTGATTGAAAATTTGCACTGTAATCGCGGAACGGAATCGCGTAATCACTGTCATTTCGGCTAGTTCCCTATTCGGCTACAGTTTTGAATTGTATTTTGTATTTTATTCCACAATATCGTTTCTTTTGCATTCCGACAAAGAAAAATAAATTGAAATGAAATTTAGCACAAAATGTTTGAACTGTTAAATTGAAATGTTTGCTCACAATAAAATCGACATGTATCCCACATCACCGTCTGTATGCAAACTTAGAATATATTAGAATCCTCAACTATTACAAAATTCTAAATCCAACGACGCCTTCTGTTTAGTTAGACAATTTTGTATTTTATTCCACAATGTCGTTTCTTTTATAGTTGAAATTATCGAAGCTTTAGATGAGTGGGGTTTAGACCTAACCACTGAGATCTTAAATCATATTTATGACAACGGAAACATCCCTAGTGATACGGTACGTTCCATATTCATAACTTTACCAAAGAAAACCGGAGCAACAAAATGCTCACTCCACAGAACAATTAGCCTTGTGAATCATCTAACAAAGATCTTATTTCGAATCATGATGATGAGATTGAGACGAAAACTAAAATCAGAAATTTCAACAGCTTAGTTTAAATTTTTACATTAAAAATGATAACAGAGAGATGTATGTCCGATTCTTCTGTTTATTTAGAGAATTTTGTATTTTATTCCACAATATCGTTTCTTTTGCCTTCTTGCATTTTATCCAGTGTTTACCTTTGAGTGCCTTCCCAGACGGCAAAAATGACGAATTTTGTCGTCTGGGTTCGTTCAAAATAAGTGCTTTACATCAAAACAACATTTTTCATGATTAACAATAGAGGTTAATGAGATAAAGTCTCAGCGAAAACGTGTCAACGAAAAAAAGACAGTTGCCAAATAGCGTTTGACATAAAAGATGAAGTTAAAACCTAAGTGGCAGTTTAGAATGAACCTGGGTTTCGGCGTTCCATGACCTGGAATGTTTCCGGTGTCATAAATATGATTTAAGATCTCAGTGGTTAGGTCTAAACCCCCCCACTCATCTAAAGCTTCGATAATTTCAACTATAAAAGAAACAATATCGTGGAATAAAATACAACATTTTCTAAATAAAAAGAAGGCATCGTTGGATTTGGAAGGATTCTAATATATTCTAAGTTTGCATGCAGACGGCGATGCAGGACATTATACATGTCAATTTTATCTGAGCAAACAATAATAGTTCAAAAACAAATTTAATTCGCTTTTTAGTTTTAAGGTCTCAGTGGTTAGGTCTAAACCCCACTCATCTAAAGCTTTTATAATTTCTACTATAAAAGAAACGACATTGTGGAATAAAATACAGCATTCTCTAAATAAACAGAAGGCGTAGTTAGATTTGGAATTTTGTAATAGTTGAGGATACTAATATATTCCAAGTTTGCATACAGACGGTGACCTAGGATACATTCGATTTTATGTGAGCAAACATTTCAATTTATTTTTCTTTGTCGGAATGCAAAAGAAATGATATTGTGGAATAAAAAAACAAAATACACTTCAAAACTGTAGCCAAATAGGGAACTAGCCGAATCGGACTAGCTAAATCGGACTAGCCGAATAGTAGCAGACCCCACAGTAGGCGCACCTATTTGGCAGGCACCTGTCAATACCTAAAAAACGTGCTCCTGAGCCAAAATTTGGAAAGCAGATAAAGGCTCAAAGCCTCCGCTGGAACATAACAATTGCTAAGATTTACTTTTAGAAGAACCCTTTGCAGCCCAAGTATTAATATTTTCAAACTATAAGGTTGCAGACAAAGATTACAGCTGCTTGCAAACTAAAAGCAGTGCAAACAGTGAGAGCCACATGCTGGTAATTCATCAGCAGCAACTACCGGAGGGTATGGACTTTAAATATATAAAAACAACTAACTTTTTGTTGCAGACCGAACAGGTGGTGATGCACCCCTGTTATCCTTCTTTGCAGCAATAGATAGATCAGCACCTCCACGAGCATACAAGGCATCGTAGTCAGCACCCTTAACATAAAAAAAAATTTAAACAAAAATATGGCAATCCATAGTGTCTTAAGCATTTAAAATACTTGTATTTGTTTACCTTTAAAACAGTTGCAAACCAAGTACCAGTACCACCAAAACATCTACACTTCTACCCATGAATGAGGTATGTAATGACACTATCTCTTAAAAGATAAACAATTGGAGGTGGTGAAAACTTTGGTGGCCACACCCACAACTTTACAAGACAAAGAAACAATTGAGATAGGCCACAATAGAAAATCTTTATCTGGTTCCAAGATTCATTACCTGATAGTTGGCATCAAAAAACCTTTTAAACCATTGCACAAATTCAAAGTTGTCTTGAAATCTTCCTTTCACAAGCTTTTCTATTGGTATGATCTGAAATCAGGCATCGATAAACCAAAGGTTGTGCATTTGAATCAAAATTCACTTTGATTAAAATCCAATCACTTTGTTGTACAAGAAACCACAATGGCAATGATTGCCATTACTTTTCTCTTGTGGATCAATAAAAAAATTATTTATTTACTTGTACATTACATGAGTTAACATATTTAAAATAATGAAACTTACTTGTACATGTAAAATATTTTATTTCTTGAGTTATACATATAAGTTATCTAATGAGTTATGAGTTCATTTAGTGACATTTTCATTCATTCTTTCATGACTTAATTTATTTAAAATTATAAGCCTTACTTTATCAACACCTGTCTTTCCAAAGCAATCTTGTAGCAGCTTAAAGTTAGCAATATATTCATGTTCCAATTTTGAATTCCACTTGACCTTTTTAAGGGGCATTTTTTCTGCATAATAATAAAGCTAATTAATTTCAGAATATAAAATGTGTCATAAAAAGAGTGCTTTCAAGAACACAATTCCAGCTCAAAAATTTGCAGCTCAATTGAATAACGTACTGTATAATTGTATAATGTATATACAACCTTACATTACAAAAAACATACAGTTGATCACGATCCTGTTCTCAATAGCAAAAAATGTATATCATACTGCTTATATTTGTGCAAGTGTAGTGGTACATTATACAAATATATATATATATATATACACACACAAATTTCCAAACTTTTACTTGTATAGCGAAAAACAAGCATTTCTTTGCAACGTACTACAAATGTAAATTACATGTTGTTACATTCAGTACAAATAAAAACCTAATATGTTAATTAAACCGGGTGCAACCTAGTTCGTACCCTGAAAAGATCGAGAGAAAAAATAGCACAAAGCCGAAGTCGCTGATCGCAACAAAGCCGAAGTCACTAATCAGAGTTTCCGCAAACATTTTAAAGTTAGGGTTAAACGGAAACTCCAATCCATGTGCTATTTTGGCTTTTTTTATTTTTTTATCGATTTTTTCAGGGTACAAACTGAGGGAGCAAGTCTTTTAGGCGCTGGTCTAATAGGCGCGCACACTGTGGCGTCTGGATATTTAGGTGCGGAGCACTGTGGCGCCCGGTCATTTAGGTGCTATATATTCCTAGTAAAGTCTGTAGATTGTATGATAACAGCTTGGCAGCTTGCCAGAAAATTATATCATGGCTTCCGTGAGTGAAGCTGCTTAAACCAGCAATGCTTTTCACATAAAATGTTACAGTACATAGATTGAACAGAAAAATATATTGTTGTTTTATTGATTTATTATTGTTTTATTTGTTGTTAGTCCAGGTTTGCGTTGGTGAAAGCTTTATCAATAAATTATTCAAGCTTCCGAACATTATTGGAAGTAATCCTACGGAAGTATCCCTACGTCGTAAATCATGGCAGATCCATAGTCTTTGCCTGTCCTTTTTTGGCTACGGTAATAATATAATATTTTGTGTGAAAATCATTGCCGGTTCAAGCAGCTTCACCCATATATTTTTCTGTTTAATATAATATTTTGTGTGAAAAAGCATTGGCGGTTTAAGCAGCTTCACTCACGGAAGCCATGACATATTTTTCTGTTCAATTTAACATTTTGTGTGAAAAAGCATTGCCGGTTTAAGCAACTTCACTCACTGAAGCCATGACCAACAACGCACACGCATTAACAAAACAACATATTTTTCTGTTCAATATAATATTTTGTGTGAAAAGCATTGCCCTACGCCCCTACCTGCCAAGCTGATACAATCTACAGACTTTACTAGGAATAGCACCTAAATGACCGGGCGCCACAGTGCTCCGCACCTAAATATCCAGACGCCACAGTGTGCGCGCCTATTAGACCAGCGCCTAACTGTCAGCGCCTAATAGACGTGGACCCCAAACTGAGGGTACGAATTAGGTTGCATCTAATTAAACCTATGTACAAAATATTCAGTCTTGTCCCAACAGAAGTAACAGCGATAAAACATATTATCACCCATTTCAATTATATATATATATATATAATATATATAAAACACTACAAGCAGCAAAATTTATAAATACATGAAAGTTAACAACAGAATATAAAATTATCTTTTAGCTTTGTCACTTTTATGGTGCTTCCACACCACAGTCAACATAAACTATAAAACTAGGTTGTCTTTACAGCAGCAACGCTAGATCAAACCAAACTGAGAGGTACTAATTTTAAAATGGTAACACAATCAATGCTGATTAACAAAAACATGAATATCATACCATATTTAAAAATCAAGCAGTGCATCTCAAGACTTAAATCGTGAAGTATAACACAATAAAGACAAGACCGAATATAAAAAGGGTAAAACACATAAAATACTACATAAAATAAATGTTGCTAAACAATTATATATATAATACAAGAACCACTTACTATCAAAAAGCATATGCATAAATTGACAATAGACTGCTCCAGTACACAACTGCTCGATTTTGGTTATGTTGAGTTGAAGACAGTCATTAACCCATTGTGTAAGCTCTTGCCTACTCAAGTTATTTGATGATGAAACAGATGTGGAGAAAACATTTACAGCAGACATATTACTGTCAATTTAACAAACTGGAAAGCTAAAATATGTGCTAATTCTGAAAAAAAAGGGGAAAATATAATGCCATGTGCAGTTTTACTGTAGGCTATAGTGATTCCCCTGAACACGAATTTTTGGTAAAATAACCCGAAACATGAATTTCAAATAAAACATGCTAATGTTTGTTTAAATTCAAAAACTGAAACGGCACAGGTAAGAAGATTGCTATCCCTACTTCTGCACTAAAAATTAGACCTTTTCAGATTTCAGCAATCAGCAAATATTTCACCTAGGCCCAAAACCCTGTCCTTAATAAAATTGAAAACTTTCTGACCATCTGCACTAACTTAAATGCTGTTAAATCTCTTCTGGTGAACCAAGAATTGCCATTGAAACATCAATAAAATCAGAAAATAATACTCTAGCGCCATGTGGCAAATAAAAGTTCAAAACAGCAACCGCTAGATGGCGATAGTAAATTTCGCGTTTCAAGCAATTTTACTATTGCACAAGAGCCATGCTTTTATTATATCCGTTTTGATCTGGTCATTGAAAAGGTAAGGAAGTGTAATGAAGAGTAGCCTTTGCCTGGGATGCAGATATAATTTAGATATATATGCATTAGAGAATGTAAAAACTTATTTGATCATGTATATCAGGCCTCAAAATTCAGTTTTGTTGACGGCGGACAAACGTGTCCGGCAGGGTTGTTGGTATTTTACCCGACCCAAAAAAACCCGGATAAGTTTTTTTAATAAAACCCACTTAAAAAAAAACCAAAAAACCCATAAAAAAACCCAGAGCATCATATTTGTCCAGTTTTTATTGGAAAATTAAAAAATTTACAAAAACACTACAAGGCACTTACAACAAACTTTAAATTAGGACTTAAGGATGTGATTTTGAAGTAACTTCCAAGAATAAACTGAAAACGCAGTGGATATTGCACAGTACACAAAAATCAAGTAATGTCACTTTGTGTATACTACACTAAAACTCATTTATGCAAGAAGGCCTTATAGTTAAATTGCTGAAAGTACTACTCTACTGTAGTCTGTATATATGATGTGAAATGCAATTTAGGAGGCTATTCACCAATCACCAATTACAGATTCTGGATTCTAACGCATGGCTGTTTCAGAGCATTTGCCTAATTGGCCACGCAATCGCTCAATTGCTCATCCATTACTATATATAATATATATATAAATGATAAAAAATATTTAAACATGATGGCATAAATGCTCCTTGCCTTCAAATCTAAACAAATGATGCAATAATGTGATTTCTACCACAGTAGCATCAACTTGGCATAGCAATCAGTGGATGATGCAACATCCAACTTGATCTTGAAACTAATGGATGATGCAACATTCAAGTAACAACAGCCCTAGTGCATTATTTTATTGAGTTATGCAAGCATGTACTGTGAGTGAAAGGCACTTCACTCGTAAAAAGTAGTTTTGAGGTGAAATAAGCATGAATCTACCTTTTTTTGCATCTTTTTAAAAAAAAAACAATAAAACCCAAAAAAACCCAGGTTTTTTCAAAAAAACCCGGGCGGGTTGGGCTTTTTAAAAAAAACCCGGGTTTTTCTCAACCCTGGTGTCCGGTATGAGCAGCTATCTCGGCAGACAAATTATGTCTCACGGCGAACACACCAGTTTTAGAGTCGATCGTCATGCTTAATCACTTTATCTTGATAATTCTTCACCATTTGAGAACTATAGCTACGGTTTAAAAGTCTTGTTAAAATTGCAGTGAAGTCACTCTGAAAGGCATTCATCAGACCAACGACGTGCGCTTGAAGAGTCAAAGCGCCCTGTAGCTGCTTAATACGCCGCATAACTGATTAACTTCCACCGAACGAGGTCGTGTGGCTTCTTGCGTCACAATTGCTCTGGGCACGAGTCGGAAAACTTTTGCACTAAGGCTACTATTTTCTGGTGTGCCAAGTTTCACTAGGCTTTTCTCTTTAGGTTTATTTTTGCGTGTCATGTGAGCGAAAATGAATTTTCCCTGAGCCTTTTCTTTCTCACTGTAATACTAAAGCTTAACAAATTTTGCAACCAACCTTGCCTTATCAATATTACTCGGAGACAGTGGCGTAGCTAGAGGGACGGGGAGGGCGGCACTTTCAGGATTTTTGATTTTGATTATAATCTGATAAAAAAACGCATTTCATTTTCACATGCTTTTTCTTGAAGGGGCGGCAAAATCTGAATCCGCCCCGGGCGGCACATTCCCTAGCTACGCCACTGCTCGGAGATCAAAGCCAAACATTGTGATTTGTGATGTAAGACTTGAACTAAGTTGCGTGTGAATAGTGTAGAAGTATCATACTCTCGTCGATTCCTGGCGAAGAATTTACCTTTGTTACGCTGATTCAATGTCATCAATCAAAGCAACGTAAAAATCAAAAGTTTTCCTGCTTGAATGGAAACTAAGGGATACGATATAATAGTCACATTTTCTAGATGCGTGCTAGAATGCACGAAAAATTATATTCTCGCAACAATTGTTCGTGCTATGCAAATTTGACAATTTGTATCGCTAGTTCGTGTGTTATTTCTCGGCAGACAAATATGACCGATCTAGGTGATACTTCCGTGGACAGCCGGACATCACATGCTGTGACGGACATTCGAGGCCTGTATAGTGTATATACAGGCTAGTGTGGGGGTGTTCAGAGCCAGAGGCAAATTTACAAATGTCAATCAATCAATGGTTTATTTGTCAGTAACAGGAACAATGAACATAGTACCGGTACCGGTACATGTTTGAAATATGCAAAATGTCCCGGATCATTTAAATCCGGACATCTCCATTTTCCCAGCATGTGACGTAATATCTGTCGCATCCATGCTGCCTCTTAAAGGCAACAAATGGCAATGCACTAACTATGATGCCATAGTACATCTCGCGCGCACTCGTCACGTAGAGCGAGTCAAAATATTTGAAGACTTTGTTAAATCATTTTAATTCCTCCGTGTTGTTTTCGTGTTTCTTATGCTGTGTTGTTCATTTTAATTTCTTTAATAAATTTATTTTTTTTCACTGATTGCATTGTGTAATGGTGTCCGCCCCGATAGCTCAGTTGGTTAACACTTCATTTCTGGAACGAAGAAGCTTCAAGATCAAGCGGCGCTGGTTCGACTCTCGGTGTGTGCGCTTGAGCAACGCACGTTAAGGACTGCTCTCCATTCAGCGGCATCTAATGGATGGAATAATTCCATGGTAACAAGACTTCAACAATCGGAAACTTCACTCTGTCAGGCTTGGTGACCGGACCTGCGTCAGTGATTCAAAGCCTTTATAAGTATGAAAAATTGCCAGGATTAAGCTCTGCAAGAAGCTTTCCCAGTTCGAGGATAAAAATTCAATCAATCAATTGATGAGTAATGTCGTCACTGCTATTGTGTTCTCAAGTCTTTAAAATGTTTGGATTGATATTTTTTCACTAAATAAATAATTAGAAAAATTGCAAATCCGCGATAATTTATACATATTTTCCTACAGACCAACATCGTTTTCGGGATCCATTACGCCAAGGTTTTTTTTTTTTTTTTTCGGATGAAACTATGTGAAAATAATCAGTAGGTATGCAGGAGCTAACCATGTCAAATGGAAGAAAATTTATTCCAAAATAAACGTGCAGTTGAAAGATTTGTTGTATCCACGAATTTCCCCAATTGCGCATTAGGGATTTTTCCCTTCCACGAAAATCTTGCTCCAATTTACGATCTTCTTAACCGTATTTCTGAAGTTGATGGAATTTTTGCCTGAAATAAATTGTCAAATTGTAAGGTAGACGCAAGTAGCTAGAAGTGAATTACCACCAAAAAAAAATATCTTCAGAATTAAAGAGTGGGTGATGAAAAAGTATTTCGTATTTCAGAAAAAAAAATCATGTTTAGGGGAATGACCATATAGCCTATTGTAAATGTACTTCAAAACTTTGCAGTAAGCTCTATTAGAAATTGAAACATGTGACCAAAGTACATGGTACCAGACGCTTTACTTAAAGTATTAAGCAGGTCATGAAGTTAGGCATCCAACCATGTTACCTACGACTACATGCTAAATATAGAATAAGTTTTAGAAGCAAAGTTTTAAATTTTCCACCCATAACAATGGAGGAAAGATGAAAAAATTTGAATTCCTCATTAGATGTTTTATATCTTGAGTACCGTACCAATAAATGAAAGGATAATTGGGCTACCACGTTCGTCAATTGTCACTTTAAAACTATGAGTAATTGAGTAGGCTATGATAGCATATTCACAAATTTAGAGATTATCGTCAGGCCTATGCTATATTTTCTATCATATTAATAATGTGACCAGCTACTGAATAAATCAATAGTTTTTGTTTACCTCATTGCTACATAACACACTCAATCAGTAGACTAGCTTATCTTTGGAGGGCTGAGACTTATCAAACCAAGGTTACTCTGAAGACTCTACAATAAGAGAATGCCAAGACTGGCACAATACGGGTAGCCATCGAAATATTACCACTTATTTAAAATTGATCGAAAAATGAAACGATCAGCTTATGTTCTCACATACTCAAAATTTACCAAAAGTCACAGAGCCGAAACACCTACAAATTCAAATCTATCATCAGTTCCCTTTCTCAAGAAATAAACTCAGCTCAAGTCAAAGTTCAGATTCAGAGAATCAGAGCCAGAAATTGAAAACCACCGAAATCCAACGCTTGACTGGTTTTAATAAACTGTTTTGAAGGGTAATATTTAATGAGTCTCCTACATGTCAACAGTTATAGTCTGAGCAAATGGCAGTTGGGCAAATGCAGGCAAATAACAACTGAGCTCGCAATATTTCAGCAAGTGTCTGAAGTTGGAAAAGAATGAGACAGAGCAAGCTGAAACTTGGCATGTCACAAACCAGCAAAGTCAGTTTAACAAGCGATGAGCAAGCAAGTCTGAATTAAGCAATTAAACCCGATTTGTTTGTTTGTTTGTTTGTTATATCTTTATCCTGCATTGCGGGAAAGCGGACTTGAGCGCTATGCATCGGTGTACGCCTTCCGACGTACACCTGATCCACGCTGCAGCCGACTGCAATGTCTGTTTCCGGTTGTCTACTCCATCTATGATTTAAATTTGGTACTACCCATTACTCGAAATCGATCACTGGGTAGAGGCAATTATCGTAAAGTTTCTTGCCCAGGGAAACAACAGCAAGTGCGGGTGGCTGGAGTCGAACATGCAGGCTCTCGACTGCGAGCCTAACGCGCTAACCACTCAGCCATTTGCTGACTTGACAGTCGCTGAAATGTAGCCTACTTGCTGAGTTGTCGCATGCTGATTTACCGAATGATCTGAATCTGATGATCGTTTTTAATTTGTGTAAAAAAATGTTAAAAATGGTGCACAAAAAAGGTAAGGTTTGTCAAAAATATTTGCTTATCACATCAAATATTAGAACTTATATAAAACTTGGCGCTTCATTTGTCCCCAACCTTTGACGGGAGGGAGAAACTTAATGATGATATTGATGATGATGATGGTAAAACAGAAAAACTAAATTTGAATTTCCTTTCAAAAAATAGTATAGCTTTGATAGAGAGATGCATTTTGAATACCACAGACAGATAAACGATAACAGCTTTATAAGATTGAATTGCATAGTTCAAAAAATAATACATAAAATAAAATAGTTACATAACTTCTAACGTTTTCGGCAAAACTTTATGCCCTCGTCAGGAAAATACCTTATTTCATCTAAACAAAAACAAATATTCGTGAAATGTTAATAAGAAATGACTGAAAATAAACAAAACTGCACTGACTTGCGTACAAGCAACAACTGACGAACAAACCAAAAGGTGGTAACAATCTGTCATAAACTATGCGGGAGTGTGGTCATGAGACAAGATAGTGAGCGGAACAACACAAAGGCAATCAAGGAAAAAAAAACACTAAGCAACATAAAACAAACGTAATCTAATACAAATTCAACAAAAAAGATGCTCCTACAGCGAATAATTGTTTGTTGAGCCTGTGGTTGTGCTGCTTTATTTGAAATGCCTCATGAATTTTAGTTTCAAACTCTGATTGACAGTTGCGAATTATTTTGAATGAATCTAATGTAAATTTGATGTTGGAACAATTACTGCAGTCATAGATGTGGTCTTTAATTGCACTGTGTTTGTTGATGATTTTTAAATTTAGGTGTTCCGTTGCTCTAGTCTAGTAACCAAGTGTCTTGTGGACATAGCCTACCTATGTATAGCCTATCATGTTCGTGTCACACGAACAAGTGAATTGGTAGACAAATGTTGGAACGAAGAGAATGCGGAACGGGAGATTTCAGCGAAAAATATCTACTTATTTTAAAAGTTTTGTCAGAGGAGCGATGTCGATATCAAATTTACACTTAAAGAGTTTAGACAGTTTTTTAGCGTATACGAGTGATTCCTTTCCTAGGAAAGGTATGGCTATAGAGTTCTGGAAATTTATGACGTCAGTATTCGGTGAAGATACTGAATTAAAACGTTGAAAAACCTTATCATATTAAACGTAAACGTTGTAAAACCGTATTATATATTATGAATTTGTATTAGATTACGTTTGTTTTATGTTGCTTAGTGTTTTTTTTCCTTGATTGCCTTTATGTTGTCCGGCTCACTATCTTGTCTCATGTCCACACTCCCGCATAGTTTATGACAGATTGTTACCACCTTTCAAGAAATGTTGGTGAAATTTTTTGATTGAAATGCTCCCAGGCCGATACCAATAGAAAACTACATAGACTAATCACCAAAAAATAACTAAAAATCACGTCGCTGTATTTCATATTTTGAATACTTCAGATTTATATAAAGCTTTAAAAAACTGTGTATTTATTTGAACTTTTGTTTTATAAAACTGATTGGGTTTAGTTTAATATCGTTGGTTTAACAGTGTAAATTTTTCATAATTCTCTACTTTTTTGAATTTATCTCCACGCCAATGATTTTTTTAAATTAGAGATTTACGCTACAGAAACACTGGAACGTAAAAAGGCGAAGGTAAACAAAACTTACTGTTACTTACATATTTTGATTCCATCAGAACCAGAACAGCATATGTCGTAGCAGAGTTGATGTAATTATAAGTAAACTAAATCTTAGGTATAAATTTGATCTTATGATGGTAGCAGCCAAAAGTGACATATGGTAGCCTATTTATGAACAATCAAACGGATTCATGGGTTGGTGAAAAATATCTATGAAGCCCTTGCTTTGTGTTTTTCTCTTAATAATCATTGTTCAAGATTGCCATATAATGGTTTTATGAAAAAAATTAAACTGTTGACATCTGTTTTTACAGATTATCTTGAAGCAAATATGCTTACCCTAATGTTTTTTGATTTGATTTTGATGCTATAAAAATGTGAAAAGCTTGTATCCTGTAACATGTAATTTCAAAAAAGGCATTCACTTCGGATACCATGTCAAGTAATATGCAATACTATAGTGTGGATCAGAATCCCAATCGCTTTTCAGAAAACTCTACTGAGAATGCAAGGGTTTTCAACCAGCCATATGAACAACAGAGATTAAATTCTCATGAAAACCCAAGGTCAGTGAATGAGCAACGTGATAATTATGTGCAATCAAGAAAGTATTACAGAGATGAAAGAGATCAACAAGTACATGCACAGCCACCAACAAATTCAACTAATCATGGCTGGGCAGAAAATATTAGAAATCAGCCTAGCTCTTACGAAGCTCAGAATTTTGAAGATCAACCTTACCAGGAATGTTTACCTGGCAGACAAGATAATGCATCATTTGCAAGTTATCCTAGAGAAACATTTGAAAAGCCTTGGTCTCGAAACACTTTTGATAATAACCAACTTTATGAACAGCAAAATATTGACAATCGAATGCAACATTTGCAAATAAATGAATCAAGATATCAACCATCGAACTATTATAAATATAAACAAAGTCATCAAGATAATTCAAATTATTTGGAATACAATAACAAGCCAGATTATTCAAGAAACCAGTCTCAAAATTATCAGGTAATGAATAGCATATATAATGCATAATGAATAGTTAATGAATGTATAATGAATAGCCTACGGTATATAATTATAAGGCTAACTGCAGACAGTGGCACAACATTTTGGCCAAATGGTCGAGATCATCAGCGCAGAAAATTGCAACATTTCTTAAGGTGCACAACACTTTCACATTAGTGGTCATGTCAGCAATTTTGTCTACTTAAGTTGCCCGTGAGTCTGGTTTGTTTTATAAATTACTTTGAAGAAAAAAATATTTTCTTGGTATGCACTATGCATTGGCATACCCTTAAAAGCATAAGGAAAGGCCAAACTTTAATTGAATTTATTCAAGCTCAGTTTGCATTGCATTAATGACTTTCTTGATCTTTACCTTAAAGTCAGGTAACACTGAATATCTATGACTGCCTACGATCCCAGGTTGTGCACCCCTGCTTTAACGTATAGATTTTTACACCTTGAAAGCTTATAGTACGGTATATTGTTGACTAATCACAGTAGGCTACTGGTACTATTATATTTCCAGAGGTGGGCACCCGCTACTTTTAAAGTAGGCGCGCTACCCGCTACCGCTACTTGGGCCAAAGTAGCGCGCGCTACCGCTACCAATTTACAAAAGTAGCGCGTTACCGCTACTCGGGCCAAAGTAGCGCGCGCTACCGCTACTTCTTCCGCTACTTTTGTCTAAAATGGCACTAGGAAACACTCAAGTCCCTAGTGACGCAAAAATAACCTTGAAAACAAATGTTATCATTCGTTTACGCTGTCATTTTGACGTCGTTATAGAAAACACATTCTAAGGGAAATTTATTGTTACGCATCTTTCAAAAACACGAGCATTTGCACTTTCGCTTAACCACATCTTTTCCAACAGAGAAAAGTCTCTTCACCGCAGCACTGGAAGGAATGGGGGTGTTGTATTTAATGAACATATGTTTTAACTTGGTATTCGAAAAGCTCAAGGACTTGCTCTTGTCTGAAAAAAAGGCGTCCACAATTGTTGCTTCCTTCTGCATCGACGTTTCACGGGATGGCGCAAACACTCCAAAAAATACATCCTTGGTGTCATGACTGGTGTTGGTGTCACTCTTCTCGGTATCAACCTGGCTTGATGTCTCCGGCAACAGTCGAATTACATCTGTCTTGACTTTTTCTCGCAGTGCGTCAGTATCATCCGTGGAAACGTAGTGCAGAAATTGTAACCACGACGTCTTGAAGGAGGGATGAAGACATGATGCCATAACGCATTTCATGTTGTTGAAGCACTTATTGAATCGTTTCTTCACCCCTTCAAGGACTTTCACTTTCAACTCCTCACAGGTCACAAGATCACTGATCTCGGTCAACTTCTTCCGGCAAATTGTGATGGTTGGAAGCAAGACTCCGTAATATGTCTTGGACACGCCCTGGAGAATGTCTAATAGGGTGGAGTGAAAAAATTTTTTTTTTCCAAATCAAAAAACATGGGGTCTGTATACAGGCCAAATGACCCAAAACGGCTTTTAAAAGCATTTTTTGGGGGTAGCTGTCAATATTGGCAGCGCTACCGCCATCTGGTGGCCACGAGCGAGCAAAAATTCTCAAATATGCCATAACTTTTGATACACACATGCTAGAAAGTTGGTTTTGGTGTCTATAGATGCATAATACACATGTTTATATCTACTCTAAGAGACATGTTTTCTCTGAAACACTTGTAAATTAAGTTATTAGCAAAAAATGATTTTGACGAATTTTACTGATCATTTGTAAGTGGAATTTACTATGTACTGTAGTGTAAGGCCCTGGTATGCTGGTATAATGTTGCATGTGTAGGAAATGTAATATATATACATGTTGACTAGTGTTGAGTTTTATATAATGAATTACAACTTTTTCAATTCAACATTCTTTTTGTAATCAGTGTCAAATTATATTTAATCATAAACCCAATAGCCTACTATTCAATTGGCAATTAATGGCATTTTAAATTTCAATCAAATTCAAATTATTTAAATCAATGACATTTTATATTCTCACAATATAGTTTACTAATTTACTGTGATAGCAATATTCTTAACATTAGCTTACCAAGTTACCAAAAGCAATTTACTATTAATTACCTATTTAATTTACATCAATTTTGTTGTTCATGTTCGTATTATCATTCATAATCAAATCAAATTCTTCATTACTTTTGTCAACAGGAAAATTGTTGTTTCGTGTCATATCTTTTCATTAGTTTTCTTGATTTAGTTTTTGACCAATCATTACATCACGTCGAGCAAAACCCCAAACAGATGCACTTGCTTCAGTAACAACTTGAATATGACTTTCCACGGCTTGGTTATAACAAGGATGATTCATACGAAAGGGTGTTCCCCTAACGTCATCAATGTCGCTATTAGATAAGCTTCTTAGAATGGGTGGTTCTGTCAGCTCCAACACATTCATGTTTACTGGTTTGTAGGTAACATTTTGCACTAACGTTTAACTTGGGAATAATGAACTTCCTGACAGTAGCTGTAGAAGCAGGTGTGTCTGATTGTTCATTCTCCTCACTATCTGATTGCTCCAATGCCCCACCATAGAAATTTGTCTGAATCAAAGATTACGGCTGATGTTGTATTACCATGCAAAGCATGTATTTTATTGACGGCTATTCTTTTGGTATCTTCATCTCCAAGCATACCAATTAATTTATTTTCAAGGTTCAACAAGAAAGCATTTCGTTGCAGAGTTTTCAGAGCAATCTTCTGTACTTTTGAGTTTGGAAAGGTCATTATTCTTCTAATCATGTTGTAGAAATTCTTGGCAATTGTCAGATATCGAATGTTCGTGTTTAATTACAAACCAAGAGGGGAAATAAACCTTTATGCAAAATTCTACAATAATGACAAGCTTTTGAGATGGCGTTGATACAGAAACATAAAACCTTAAGATCCTACATGCCAAAGTTAGCCATCTTGAGTGACACAGCCCACCGACTTCTAATAATGCAAGATCTGCATCCACATCACCAAGAAGTGCCGCCCAACATATTCTGTACGAATAATACTGATCAGAACTGAGATCATCCACAATAGCATTTGGTAATTCTGGAAAATTAACACTAGAGATTGCTATGGGTTGGGACTATATTCCAGTCTGAAACATAACCAGATAAGTATTTCCCAATATTTCCAGAAAAGGAATCAGGCCCCTTGGTTGTGCCATCAATTTCCATAAAAACATGAGGCAAAGGAAGCTCATTGCAATGGAGCAAACAAATGGTCTACCTATTAATTGTTCCAAGCAGTCAATTGCCCTTCGATGGGCTCCCGACTCTCGTCATGGATGCTGTGCCATCGCTACCTATCACACAAAGATGATCCAAGAAAACAGTTCCTTCCAATTCATCATGAAGCACTTTTGCAATACTGATGCCCTTTCTATCTTCAGGAATTACGTGAGACAAGTAGAACTCACCAGGTTCCCCTACTATTACATAATGCTCTTCAAGCACAGAATTGCCATAATATTTGCCGTTAATTTGGGTAACACTTTGAGTTGAATCGTTCCTTCCATCTACATATATTTCATTGACTTTTGAATACAACTCATCATCGTTCTTACTCATTTCTTCTCTGTATTTAGCTCGCTTTCTTCGCAACTTGCAACGGTCCATAACAGGGCTACTCAACTGGCGGACCGCGGTCCGAATCCGGACCTTCTGGGTGTTGAAGGTGGAATTCGGGCTTCTGGAAGAATAACCTCATTGACACATTTTAGGGCCTCTTTAAACAGATTTCCATTAGGGAAAACCAATTTTTTGTGATTACCCAAGGGTCTTCGGGCTTCGCCCCCAAACCCCCCAACACTTTGCCGTCTTCTCTGATGAGCGATCCACACAGCTACACTACAAAGAAACACAATACATTTTTTCCTTTTTTATTTCTTTGTTTGTGTCAAGACAAAAATCCAAGTCGTGTTACATACTACCTGAAAAGTGTTTCGGTGCTCGTAGGCTACTGGTTGTTTAATTTTCGTGGTTACATGTGAAATATTTACCGGACCGCCAAAAATATTCAACTTGTCAAAATGGACCTTTGCTAACATTAGTTGAGTAGCCCTGGTCTATAACAAACGTGGTTTCTTCATTTGTTATAATATCATGGTCGTTCAGAGTGACGGTTGCTATTACAGAGGCAGCTAAAATAAAAGTTATACTTTTTCATTAAATTTTAATGCAAAAAATCAGTTTTTTGCAAATAACTTAATTTATAAGAATTTTAAAGAAAACATGTCTCTTAGAGCAGATATAAACATATGTATTCTGCATCTATAGACACCAAAACCAACCCTTTAGCATGTGTGTATCAAAAGTTATGGTGTATTTGAGAATTTTTGCTCAGTCGTGGCCACCAGGTGGCGGTAGCGCTGCCAATATTAACAGCTACCCCCAAAAAATGTTTTTAAAAGCCGTTTTGGGTCATTTGGCCTGTATACAGACCCCATGTTTTTTGATTTGGAAAAAAAAAATTTTTTCACTCCACCCTAATGTCTAAAGCCTGGCAGATAGGCTTCATCACACGGAGATATTTTCCCGAAGAAATTGACGTCAGCTAGAAAGACCGAAACTTTGCAACCAAGCCGATTATATAGCTGCTTGACCACGCCAGTATTGCAAAAAAAACAAGCATTTTTTTCAATTTAAATTAAAAAGTAGCGGGTAGCGGGAGTGCAACTGAAAAAATGTAGCGCCTCTCCCGCTACCGCTACTTTGGAATGAAAATAGCGCCGCTACTTTAACTAAAAAGTAGCGCCGTTACCGCTACTTTTACCAAAAAAGTAGCGCCGCTACAAAAGTAGCGTGCTACTGCCCACCTCTGTATATTTCATATTAACATATTTTACTAAAAATTGAGGCTATTATATGCTATATGGCAATTATTTTTCAGAACAATTCAGAACAACATTTAAGGCCATACAATGATAACTCTGATCAAAAAAACACCTTTGCCAGGTAAATTGATGATACTTTTTGTAGTAGTTTGACTTTTGTATCAGTTATAGTTGTACAGTGTATATACTATCAAAAGTTTATAGTAGGTACCGTTAATGCTGTAAAGGTAAAGGTCCCATACTCAGATACTGAGCTTTGGGGAATTAGAAGGTATTATAAGGTTCTCATTATATTATACTAAGCCTTCGGCACTAAGGAGAGTAGGGTGGCCAGTTCCTTTCTCTCGGTCGCCTTTACTTCAGCAACTACGCCCACCCAATTTATTACACCCTGGGTAGAGGTGAGCGGTGTTTTTCAACAATCAGCTGAAGCCGGGAGTCGAACCAGGTTTGCATAATTGGAAAGCCAACGCCTTATCCGTTGCGCCATCCCACCGCTGTATTGATGTCGTTATTAAGAATTGATAAGTTGTTATTTTTACTACTTACATCTACATTACATTTTGACTGACCCTGCACTGTAACTTTCCGGTGTAGTTCTCATTCGAGGATAAAAAAACATGTTTTGTTGTTTTATTCAACTGTGGCAGAAGCATACCGTACATGAGCAAGGAAAAAATAAAGTGGTTGAAACTGAGATTGAATTGAACAATGTCTAGCACCACGTGGTCTCTTATTAAGGAAGCAATCAGCGTAAATAGGAAGTTATATCACTGGCGTTTTTCAGTATTAGGTTAGCAATAACAGAAGGATTTCTGCTGTTTTTCTGCAACTACAAAATACATATAATGCACTGTTTTAAGATGTATTTTTAGGGGAAATGATTTTCCATCAAGTCAGCAACCTTCAAATAAAATCAATACTTATGAAAACCAAATGCACTTAGACCAAACTCAACAAGCAGAAATTGTTGCAAAGACAACTGTAAGTCAATTTGATTTATGATGCTAAAATAGGCAACAAATGTATGAACTTTGCCATTCATCTCTTCATTTTGTTGGAGCGTATGTGATTGTTATGTTTAATTAAGAGTATTTGCATGGATGATGATTTCAAATTCAAAGCGCTACCAGTACCGTAAATATATGTATAATTGTTAATTCTATTTAAATCAGAACCTTCTGATGATCATAATAAGGGTGAAACAGGCTGCAAAGTTTTTTAGTGAGTTGTATCTGAATTTGATTTAATTATTGTTCATAATGTACCGGTATTTGGTGTGATAGTAAATTAATTTAGTACTGATATCATACTGATTAGTGATTATTATTTATGCATATACTGAGAATTGCATACATGATTAATTGATTAGTCATTCAGTTGATGTTTAATTGTGTATGTAAGTTATATTGAATTATTGATTGCTTATGTTTGTTTGTTGGATTTGGATAATTACTGTGGGTTATATAATATATTATATATATACCGGTAGGCCTACATTGTTTGTTTTTTAGCTCAATTTCAAGATATTTTAACGTTAATTGTTAATTAATTTAAATGTAGTATAGATAGCATAGAAGCTTTAAAATTGTAAGGTCAACACCACTGTTCAATTTAGTTCATTTCTCCACTTTTTGTTATCAATTGGTAATGTTTTTTAGTTTTTATTCTAATAAATTCATAACAAGCACATTTGCATAGCTAGCAATACAACTCAGTGTTCTTGTTGAGACATATAGAATACCCAAGTGCGTTTTTGTGCATTCAATTTTGTTTAGCCAAATGTATTGTACAATGTACATTTGCTTGGTTTTTTTTTTATTATTTTGCAAAACTAAGTGATGCTATGCTGTAGTATGTTGTGGCTTGTGTAAGAATGTGTCGCTCTATTTTGACATAATGTAGATATTATACCTGTTCAAATCTCAACCTTTGTTGTTTAACAGAGTGATGGAAATGAAGTAGCTGTGTTTGGGGTTGTAGCTAAACTGCCTCCAGCACCTACAGGAAATCCTCAGTCTCGACAAATGCAGACTTCGGAAGAAATTTACCAGCGGCCTCCTCCACCAAGAAGTCCAGTCAGAGTATGTTGGTGATGATAATTTTAAAATTAAACAGATGTTTATTCTGTTCCATAGCATTAATTGCTTAATACCGTACTACCGTAGCCTCTTTAATGTAAACTGATTTTTTGTGATCATTGAGTTGATGCATCTAGACTTTTATATAATTAGACAATAGCTAATGAAGGTTTTGTCTGCAATCAGTTCTCTTACTTGTTTTCTGAAAACAAGTTATTGTCTGTGTTTCTAATTCTAAGGATATGCCATAATATATATTTAATTAACTGCTTTAAATTGTTGCTAACGAAATATTTCGCATTTAAGTTTCTGAAAAAATTCGGCGTATCTTAAATGAAATTGGTGTAAAAGTCGCTTTGAAACCTTTCTTGACAATAAGTAAATTTTTGCCGTCTTTAAAAGACCCCTTGAATCAAAGCGAAATCTCAGGTCTAGTGTACCAAGTTTCTTGTGATGATTGCAATTTAATTTATGTTGGCCAAACAAAACGAGATCTCAAATCTCGCATTAATGAACACAAAAGAGCTTTCAAATATCAACGCCCTGAACATTCTGCTCCTTGCATGCATGCCATAACTTCAGATCATAAAATAACTTGGAGCAATTCTAAAATTCTAAAAGTTGAAAGTGATTATAAAAAGCAAATGTTTTCTGAAAGTTGGTTCATCAATCAAAAGCCTCATGTAATGAATCGCAATGATGGCATCTCTTTTCCCGCTATCTACAAAAACCTATTGTAAGTGCTTATTTGACGTTTTTTTAAATTGGTTTCATGCTGATTGTAAAACTGTGCAGTAGTGCGTACAAAACTCGATTCATGACTCATGCCGTTCACTCTCCTATCTTGTTGTTATTTAAGTTTCTTGTTGATCGCAATTAAGTCCCCCCTTTTTTCTAACTTATTTCAAACTTTGCGCGCGATAAGTTTTTGTCTAGAAGTTAAATTTTCATTTTGCACGTTTAGTTGTTTTCAGCAATATGTCCTGTGTTTTGCCATGCTAGACAGGTAGTCACTACTCACTACCTGGTCTAGCCCCCTGAAGAAGTCAGTTGTGTCTGATTAACGAAACGTCGGAATAAAAGCAGATTGTCACTGTATACATCTTACCAGAGAGCACCCTACAGCATACCTGAGAGCACCCTCAGGTCTAGGAGAAAAGCAAGAGGGGAAGCAGAAGCAGATGGAACATCGGGCCGGAAGCAGGTGTTAGATCCAGCGCTTGAAAACTCTATGAGTGTTTGCCTCTCCGTCTTGTGCAACTGTGGATTCAGCCCAAGTGTGGATGAATTCTTGGATATGGTCCAGTCCCATTTGGACTGCAATAACATCACAACAATATTTAAGAACAATCGGCCAGGTCGACACTGGTTAGAAAAGTTCATGCAGAGAAATAATCTATCACTGAAGAAAGCAAACATCATCAGCAAAGCAAGGAAGGGGGCCACATCTAATCCATTTCTAATCTTTGATTTTTTTGATCTTCTGGAAGATGTGGTCAATTCTAAGAAACTTGTTGCATCACAAATTTGGAATTGTGATGAAACCGGCTTTCCCAGTGATCCGTCCAGTTGTCGAGTTGTGGGAGGTCGTGGCAAGGTCTCCTTCAAGGTCACCTCCGGTCCTGGTCGTGCCAACACAACCGTGTTAGCTTCTTGCAGCGCTGCCGGTGAGGCTTTTCCACCCTTGATCGTCTTTCAAGGCAAGAACCTCCAAAACACGTGGAAAGGTAAATGTTTTTATGTTGTTTATATGTAACATATATATTGCATTTAACAAGTCAATTTAGCAGTTGTTAGTAACAGGTAAGCTATGTATGTTTTATTAATTTCAGGTTCTGTATCCCATCCAGGATTTCAGTACGCAGTCAGCGAGACGGGATGGATGACATCTGATATTTTCCATGCCTGGTTTGATTCATTCTGTAAACGAGTGACCCAACGACCTCTGTTACTTCTTCTGGATGGACATATGAGTCATGTTTCCATCAAAGTTATCCAGACGGCCATAGATGAGGACATTACCATCCTCAAATTCCCCCCGCATGTAACAGATGTCCTTCAACCATTGGACGTTTCCTGTTTTGGGCCGTTGAAGAGGAAGTGGGCATCACTCTTGAGTGCGCGGTCAGGCATCTCAGGCAGCCGCATTTCATTAACAAAGGCCGACTTTGTTGATGAGCTTGCCTCTATCTGGTATGAGTGTCTGACGCTACACAATGTTAAAAGCGGTTTTGTTTCAACTGGGATTTTCCCAGTCAATAGAAACAAATACCCAGACCATCGACTGGATACTCGCATGCTGTCCAGATACAAGAGGTGGGTTGCTGAAGGTAAGCAAGAAGACATGCAAGAGATGGCAACCTGCGAGATAACTCCACGAAAGCAACAGGTGCCAGCGCCTCCAGAACAAATAACACCAGATGCCAACCCTCATTATATGAATGTCGGTCCAATGCCTAGAGCTAGCCCAGGTTTAGGCAACAAATGGGTGCTTGGTTGGACAATTGTTCCTGACAACTCTACGTGTTCCTCCACCCCAATTGATGAGCCAACAACATCAAGCCAGTCCATAGATTTGTCTTCTAGCTTCGAGAAGACAATCATGGACAAAGTCAGACCCTTTAAGTCCAAGCCTAAAGTCATGCGGCGAAAAATTGACTTTGCTGCTGCAATCATATCCGACGAGGAATACCTAACCAAAATTAAATCTTTGTCGCAACCCAGGCCTAAACTGGCTAAGCGATCAAAGGTGCTCAAAGCTGTGAAAGGTGCAGACGAATTTGAAGCCGTAACTTCCTCTGCACCGACATCAGTTTCTGGCGAGTTAGAGGCTTGCTGGCAAGCACTGGGCCCTCCTAACGTGGAAGCTGACATCATTCGCTCTTGGTGTGCCTGCATGTTCTTACATAGAGGAAAAGAAATCCTCTACATAGGAAGAGTATGCAGGCGCTTCCTTGCAGATGAAGGAGGGCCGTTGTCGAAGATACAAGTGCACTGCTGCGTTAAAGACGTGGCGGGCAGTCCGGGCATTTATATCAACCTCCCGGATCATTTGGAACCGGACATAACCATTTACCCAGCATGCGACGTGATATCTGTCGCGTCCATGCTGCCTCTTAAAGGCAACAAATGGCGATGCCGCAACCACGATGCCATCCTACGTCTCGCCCGCACTCGTCACGCAGAGCGAGTCAAAATGTTTGAAGAATTTCTCAAATCATTTTAATTCCTCTGCGTGACGGGTTGTTTTCTTTTTTGTTAAGTTATAATTGATTGTTTTTTATGGTTATAGGCGAATTCTTCGTAAACAATTCTTCGTAAAGCAATTCTTCGTAAGCAATTATTCGTAAAACAATTGTTCGTCCGTAAAAGAATTTTTCGTAAAGCATTTCTTCGTAAACATCAAATCTCCATTGCATGCACGAATAAATGCTTTGGGAAGAATTGTTTTACAAAGAATTAACTTTACGAAGAACTGTTTACGAAGAAAACGTCGGACACCGTTTTTGATTGATTGCTTGATTGTTTTTGATTGATTGTTTTTCTTATGCTGTGTTGTTCATTTTAATTTCTTTAATAAATTTCTTTTTTCCACTGTTGCGTTGTGTAGTGGCGTCCGCCCGATAGCTCTGTTGGTTAGCGCGTGACTTCTGGAACGAAGAAGCTTCAAGATCAAGCGGTGCTGGTTCGACTCTCGGGATGTGCGCTTGAACAACGCACGTTCACGGCTTCTCTCCATTCAGCGGCAACTACTGGATGGAATAATTCCCAGCAACATGACTTCAACAATCGGAAACTTCTCTCTGCCAATCTCGGTGACCGGGCCTGTGTCAGTGATTCAAAGCCTCTGCAAGTATGCGAAACTGCCAGGATTAAGCTCTGCAAGAAGCTTTCCCAGTCCGAGGATAAACATTCAATCAATCAATTGATGAGTAATGTTAACTCTGCTATTGTGTTCTCAAGTCTTTAAAATCTTTGGATTGATATTTTTTCACTAAATAAATAAAAATTAGGAAAATTGCGGATCCGAGGAAATTTATGCATATTTTCCTACCGACCAACATCGTTTTCGGGATCCATTACGCCAAGGTTTGTTCTTTTTTTCAAATGAAACTATGTGAAAATAATCAGTAGGTATGCAGGAGCTAACCATGTCAAATGGAAGCAAATTTATTACGAAATAAACGTGCAATTGAAAGATTTGTTGTATCCACGAATTTCCCCAACTGCGCATTTGCGCATTAGGGATTTTTCCCCTTCCTCGAAAATGCTTTCCCCATGTGACGCTTTTGTTCCGTCTATCCGAAGTTGATGGAGTTTTCGCCTGAAATAAATTGTTTTGTAAGGTAGACGCAACTAGCTAGAAGTGGATTACCACCAAAATAATATATCTTCAGAATTAAAGAGTGGGTGATAAAAAACATTTCGTGCTTCAAAAAAAAAATGCGCGGTTGGGGGATTCACCATATACATCTTGTGATAGTTTAGCTTAATTTGCACCAGTAGAACATATCATTTAATTTAATGCCTGGTGAACAGCCTCATTCAATTTTCAGATGTTTCTTATGTTAACTTTTAGTTGACGTTTAGTTGTCTAAACTTTACCACAAAATTAAGGTGTGATACAAAACATAAAAATACATGAAGTCATAGTCAGGTTCTGAACACACGCTATTGTGTGTGCGAGCACATGCTGTTATCATCAAGTCGTCTTGTACTAATTGTCATACCCTTCGTCTATTGTTGATATTCTATTGCAGACAAATCATCTAGCTCCCATTAGTGAACAGCCATTTCAGCAGCGACAGGATTATTACTCTGAAGGGCGCGATCCTGGTTTGGTTGAACAAAGAACCCAACAATATTCAGATGATCACAGTCGAAACAGGTTCGAAAGGAGTCTGTTATTTTTATAGCAATTTGAATTAATGAAACCATTGTGGTAAAAGGCAACAATTTTTTGCAGTTACTGGTTAAAATTAAAAAGGCTACTGCCTTAAACATAGTTGTAGAAATAGTTGGGTACCTATAGGCCAGGGGTGGGGAACCTGCGGCCCGCGGGCCGAATGCGGCCCGCGTGACTGTTCCATGTGGCCCGCGTCAAAATTTCTTTACCCAAAATATATTGAAACAACAGCTCAAAAAAGAGTAGGCTCTGCATTCTCGGTATATTGCGAATGGCCTTCTATGACTAATTAATCCATCATAGAAGGCCATTTGTAACAACAATGTGTACGTCACAATGTGACCAGTGATTGTTAATCGGTCAGTTATGCCATTCGTGAAAAGTGTTTTGCAGACTCAGAGTAGCCTACTTCTCAAATTAGCAAAATTTTACGTTGTATAATAGCTTCTGGAAAGAAAAGAAAGATTGGTGATCAAAGGCAGAATGTTCCAGAAAGATTGGTCAAAAACAAAAGCGTGGAGATGCAGTTAAGAGTTGCAACATCTTCCGCGTCAGCAGACATCAAACAACTCACCAAATATAAAAACTTTCAGCCATCCCACTAACTGTGAAAGTGAAATAAATCATTGTCTACTTCGCTGCATTTTTTATCTTTAAATAAAATTCCGAAATTTTTAGTGGCCCGCCTGTGTTATTTCTCATTTTATGTGGCCCGCAATACTAAAAAGGTTCCCCACCCCTGCTATAGGCTATAGCTTATGACTCCAATTTTGCAACACACACGCGATTGTACGTATATATAACTGGGGCGATAGAGAGAGGTGTTACTTTGAAGTTTTGGACTGGCCATACAATTATTAACATTTTTTTAAAGAGACTTGCCAGGGCATAGTAGGAGAAATTCTGATGTTGTAGTAAATGCAATACACTGTAGCAACAAACGACTAGGCTTAACCTTACAGAAAAGTGTAGTTGTACCGATAATTTGTTAAGTTGCACTTCCATTGTTTTTATTACATTTCTTTCTCAATAGATATCGACCTGTTCCTCAAAAGCCTGAACCATCTTGTACATCTTATGACCGATCTTACACTTCTGAAGGGCTTGACCGCTTTCGAGATGAGTATACCGACAGTAGTGGATATGGTTCTACCCTTGGTTCCACATTTACAGACCGTTCTTATGATGCCTCATTGAGACACCAAAACCGATCATATCCCCAAGATTCCATTGAACGCCGTTACAGCAACCACATACCTCCTACAGATGGTCCTCCGGGGCAACAATGGCAGTCCCAACAAGAACAATATTCCAATTTTCCAGAAAAAGGTCAGCAATTGTACCAGAGAAACGATTGGAATTCATTTTGTGATGATGAAATGAATCGTGGTTACGGTAAAGCACAGAACAGCAGCAATGGTTCAAGCTTGCCGCGAGATGAACTCAATCGATTTCAGGATTATGAACAGCGAAATTTTCAAGAATACAGAAACAGCAATATCCACACAGATGAACGACGTCCACTCCAGGTAGAAATATGTAATATATCATATAAACTAAAGTTGTGGTGAGTAGTTGCATGGGTAGCTACCCGGGTCGGCTAGGTTTTGTAGTGAACATTGCTAGATGAGGAATTCTGCTCCAATTTAAAAAAAAAACTTCCAAGCTCTTTAAGAAAAAAAAACTTAGTAACAAGATTTGTGACAGCACAAAGCTTTTCCTCAAAACTTTCAAAAGTGCTATTTTTAACAACTAATCAAATAAATACTGCTAAGTTCGGGTGTTTATCGATATTGTTATTTTTTCTAGCATTAGTTTGTTGCAACTACTGTATTGCTAAAATAAAAATCAAATTCTTGTAACAGCAACTCACTGCCTGAGAGCATGCAAATAATAGTCAACTTATTCTTAAACCAATAAACAAATTTGGCAAAAAAAAAGTTTTGGCTATTTTTACATAATAAACCCATTTTTGCTCATAAAACCTGTTTTTTTTACAATCCTGGATAAACTGAAGTATTTAATTATAAAATTAGAGTGCAGTTTGCAGTCAATGCTTCTATGCTTTCATTTTCCTAAAATAAGTGATATTCTTAGGCGGTGCGAGAGCAAACAGAAAACTTTGACGTACGTGGTCCAAATGTTTCTGTTCCACGGAATTCAGAAAGTTATGAGTCCAACCAGTACGATGCAAGACCTGCATCTTTTGGGCCCAAATTTGGATACAATAATGATCACTTTTCTTCTCAACAACAAAACTGCTCCTCCTACCCACCACGACCCACTTATTCTCCTCCACAAAGAGAACCTCAATCACTGGAAGAATTTCATCAGACCACATCTTCTCAAGGACCTCCACCTTCACAATATCAGCCTCCACTACAACAGCGTTATGAATCACAAAAGCAGTTAACATCCGACCTCCGAGGCCATTTCACTCCTCCAAGACAATCTGATCCATATCCTCCCAGTATCCACCAAGATCGTTACCAACCACCTGGAAGGCAAAATCCTGATGAAGACAGATATGATCCGCAATACAGACCCTCAATGCCTTACGTTGACCCCCCTCCTCAACATAGCCAGAGCATGAACAATCTTGATAACTTGCAACCTGACAAGGGTAGACTGGATTTCCAACGCTCAGGAACTCGTAATAGTTATTCCAACCCTCATTCGCGTACCGATACATCAATGGTAGTAGGAGTAAGGTTTGACAGACCACCCAGTCATCATTCTAATGGGTATCAAGCTAGACTACAACCAATCCAAACTGCGAAACCTTTCTCCTCAAATCAAGATGTCAGACAAAGCCATCACAGTAAGTATCCTATGACAAAAATAAAACTTTGCCAACGGGCAGCATAACTCGTTTTTAGATGACTCATTGAAGTATTATAAAAACTACATTTATTAACAACTTCGTTAATGTTAGCACTTCTGATGTTAGTGTGATCATGAAATAGAATATATTGCATTCAAATGCGATGCTTTTCCAATTTCCTTTTAATGGCAAGTATAGCAGCCTGATGCATTACAATTTAACAAAGAACTGCATATGTGTCTTATCATAATACTTAACGTCTTAACGGTGTAATTCTTCTTCTTGCATTTGAGGCCGCCGCAGGTCGCGGTGTTAAATCCAGGCACAGCAGCCAAGGGATTGTGTGTTCATCGAGCGCTGTTGTTCTACACTACATAGTACATATCTCTCCTGGAATCCGTATACAGTATAATGGGGTGTACAGTCTACATATTGGTAGATGATGGGGTGTGCAGTCTGACAATCTGAACCACATGCACAAGATAGTGAGGCCCTATTGAAACATGTTACTATTTAAATGGCCCACTCCAGTTTGCAAGCGATTAAGCTTCACCCATTCCTTCCGATGTACCGTAGTTCTGCTCCAGGTGGTTTAATGGTATTGGAAGGACAGTGAATTGAATTGCTCTCGCGACTTTTTTCCAATCACTGTTCCAAACTTCAGAAATGGTGTAATTGTATATGTACCGGTGCAACGATACTTCTATGCGTTCTCGTTAAAGTAATCTAACTAATTCGGTCACAGTTTTTACCACAATTGAATCAAAAGTTGTTGAGCAGTCAGTTCAATGATTTAAAGGTATTAATGTTGTTATCCTACAAAGCTACCGGACCACAGCGCGTAGAACACTTCGAAAGCCTCCAACATGGACAAGTTTACTATGGTGCCACTGCAAGAGTCCCACGTAATATCTTTCATTGTCTTGATGGCATGCTCGCTGTTTAACCGGAATGAATGGAAAGAAAAAATGTTTTTTCATGAAATATTAATACTTGATAATGGTATTAGATGCTTCATTGTCTGCAGCCAAAATGTGAACTTATTACGTTTGTAATTTGCACCCATCCTTCTTTAACAATCACTTCTGTGGCCTGTATGCATGTTATTAATGAACGTATGCTATTAAGAGGTAGTGTAGGGTTTTGCCTAACTTACTGTCGTAATTTGGTTATAAAATAAAAGGATAATTTAAAAGAATATTGAGACTCTAAGTCTCTAATTTAAAAGTATACTTTAGAAGGATAATTTAGGCTTCTGGCTGTCTAGTCTAGGGGTATGACTTCCTACACAAGGCAAACGAATTAAATAGAATCATACATTTTATTGTTTATCAATGTTACAAGTTTTAGTATTCGGGGAGTTGAGAAAATACCTAACTAATTTAATTTATTGAGACGGGTGTCGGGTGAGTGACATTCTCCCGGCGTGAATTTAACCTTTTCGTTCTAAAATTCAGTCCGTTCGTTTTGCTAGTCAAATTCCGAATCAATGTCTGAGTGCTTGCATTTTTCAATTCCCCGCTTATATCATAATATCCCGGTAGAGCCTTTTCATCAATAATAGCTATCGTAAGAATCAAGGGAAACGCTATACCGGTTTCATAGTTATGTCGCATTAGAAATACAGATGTGTTGAGCTAGATTCTGTGTGAGTGGCGTTTGTTAACAGGAAGCTTAACTTATGTTCTATGAGAACGTTAGGTTTTGAATTTGCAGCATTGAAATGCATTTTGCAATACTGATAATTTTCGGTTAAATGTTAAAATATAAATTTGTTAGTTAAAAACATGGTACATGTTACACACTTCCCTCCTTACGGCAAAATAACAGATAAATAATATTACAATACCTCGGTTATACATGTTGCAACAATATATAGGTGTGTGGTTATGGAAGCGTGGATACTGTGTCGTTTGTGCTACAGGACACTGTTGACATTTGTGCTACAATCTAATTTCTTGACATAAACTATTAAACAAATCTTTGGTAGAGAGTTTGCTTTGTTGAACCATAGACAAACAAAACAAAGCGACTTAAAAGGGTTTAACATGGTTTATTACAATCAGATATAACATCATTTAAAAATTAACTTAAACGTTTTCGACACGCACGTATGTTCTCATCAGGAATTACTTAAATCTGCATATGAAAAGAAAATTATAAGATAAATCTGACTATGCACTATAACTGTAAAGACACTTTGGACTGAAAAGCACAAACTGAACATTGTGAACAAGTGATATAAGAATGATTACGAGTAAATTATACGGCAGGAAACAGATCACATGAGGTGTAAAGTGCAGGCATGATTGTAAAGAACAGGCATGTGACAAACAATTAGAACACATACAAAAGAAACCATGAGCTACAAGCGAATAACTGCCTGTTGAGAGACGGATTATTACGAATAAAGTCGCCTACCCCCTTTGCTTTTTCTACGAATGTTATGTATAAGTTTAGTTGTTTGCGTGACGCAAACCAGACATACATTGGTATGTCAACCAGACATTTGTTGACAAGAGCCGGGGAGCACTTAAACCCAAACTTAACAACCGAAAGCGCAATTAAAGAGCACATCGCCTCTTGTGTAACGTGCACTGACAATGTCGCAATCGACCAATTTAAAACCATCTTTCGAGGCAGATCTGAATTTCGGGTCTGCTACTATTCGGTGAGTCCGATTCGGTGAGTCTGATTCGATGAGTTCCTAACCTCTAACCCCTAACCCTTAACCCTAAAACGGCAATGATAATTAGGCTACGGTACCCGATAATTTAAAAAAAAAAAAATAATCACTGAATAGGGATCGGACTCACCAAAACGGGCCATTCCGCTGAATTTCAGACTAAGATCATGAAAGTCTTCAGAATCAAACGTATTAGCTGTCTCTCAATTTCGCCATAATAATAACATCTTCAGCTTATTCAAATAGAAATAACGAACTGTCAAATGGAAAAGCTTATTCGAATATAAAGAATAACTATTAGTAATTGCCGAATTGTGAAGTATAAAGATTAATATAATACTAAGTTGATCAAATTCTCGTATTTGCTTGTAGTAGATGTAGTAGAATATACGCTGTGTGGCTGTGAGATTATTGATTCTATTAATTTTTTCAAACAATAATTTGCATGATTATTTCGTACAGCTAACTGCACTATTTTTTTAAAATCAATGTGGTTACTGGATTGGTGATAGTACGGAATGTATTATCTGCTTTTGTTGAATTTGAGCTTTTCAAATCATATCAAACTCTTTTCATAACGAATATGTGCATATTCATAATCAATTTATTATTTTTTTTGCATCTTAGCTGAGCCATCGAAAGAAGAACGTCTACCAAGCCACATCCAATCTCTATCTGATCAGTCATCACAGAGAGGCGACATTGGTGTTCAGCAAGGCAGTCATGGATCTGATACCAGCCACTTCAATAGAAACCATGAACACAGAACTTCAGATAGAGACAGTAATCATGTGCCCAATGTAGTAAAGCTGAGCTACGAAGAACACAACGATGTGAAACAGGAAAATAAACAACAGCAGCAAAACCGTTTAAATCTCCCAACGCAACCGCAACACCTGCGACATCCTGAACAAGTTGCATCTCAGAATTCCCAACCTAAGCACGAACAAGCACAACGGGCACCTTTGAAACAAACACAACAGAATGAGCCCCCTGTTTCCTCTGATGAGACGAACTATGTTCCCAGTGTAGTTGCTAAAAGTTATAGATTACTTGATCAAACTGAAAAGCGAGAAGCAAAACCTTCTGTTGACGATGAATGGCCTGACCTTCCAACTGGCCTGGGACAACCAGAGCAAAGAGAGAAGAGTGACACTGCAGTGTATGGCAGTCCAGGACATCAGAGCCCTACTGCAAGAAGCGAAAAAACGCTACCTATTCCGGTATTTTGACATTGTGTACAATAAGCAATTAAGCATATGTCATTATGTCAATAGTCAATACCGGTCTTGTTGGTTGTCCTTTCCTGAGGTTCACAATATGGTGTCGTTGTATTTTTAAGGTGTTTACGGCATAATTTCCGCCAGTTTTTCAAAAGTAACATGTTGCTCTGAACTAGGGGTGTTCAAACATTACACAATTACACATACTGGCGCTAAAAGTTTTCTCGAAAATACGTTTTATACATGCAACGAGAGCTTCTAAAAAGAAGTAAAGTACTAAAATTTTTTTTAACGCTAAAGGCTAGTCTTCACAGAATTAGTTTTACATGAATTCTCAGTTTAGCTTATCTTCGCATTCAGCATTTTTTTTCTACATTTTAGGATCAAACTCCTCATCCCCAACCCCAAAGCAACCAACTACAGCAGCAAACCCGGCAACCCCCAACAGGAGGTGACAGCAATCGCTCTTACCCCAAAATTCCCCGTCATCCCTTTGATCCTGAAGATGAAGATGATAGTTCTGAAGGAATCGATGTAGATGCTGATACCCCTCCTCCTGCTTCCGTCCAACCTTCTTGGCCCATCCAAGACCGAAGAGAGTCCGGCAAAACAAAAGCTTCTGATTACGGAACTCGTAACAAAGTCATTGACAAGAGTAGCAACACTCCATGCCATCACCTACGCCCTTCTCCAGCTGGAGAGAAATTCCAGCCAATCCGCAGGTGTTTCATGTGCTTCATATTTTCAAATTGTTGTTTTTACATTTGGGTATTACTAATGTTTCGTGATAAAATTCATCTTATCTCTATGAACCGTTCGCTTGTACATATGTCCATAAAACATATCGTTTGTAATTTAATTTTCATGTAGGTTAAAAGCTACATATATATACGTGTGGTGTGATCGTTTTTCAAATCTGAATCGTAACTAAATGCACAAGAGAATAGAATGAGTGCAATTTGGAAAAAATGTCGATTTTTTTTCAAAGGCTTGTGATGCCAATATGCTATCTAAATTTTGTACAGTACTGTTATTCCAAAACAGGCATCAATCTTCTTTTTTTTAATATTTAGTGAATCTGTTTGAAAATATTTTCCTTTCTATGCTCCACAGACAACCTGGTGATGGTTTGAATGATGACCAATGTGGATCGAGCTACCAGCAGCAGGTTCGTATGCCACAGGTAACTTTAGTTCTGTCTGGAGATAGAATATTTGTCTGAGATAGTATGTTGGATAGTCTTCAAACATGAACTCCCACAAACAGACCACCAACACCTGTTTTCAACATGAACAGACCATCAAAATGACACAGGGAGCAAAAATCCTGTTTTGGCAGCTTCTACCATCTGAGAATGCTCCTACTGTCATGTAATGTTTCGTTTTCTCATTAGTAGCAAATCATATTTCCAAATAATTTAATATTGTATGTTACTTTAGGCAACTCCAAGTATTGCAGCTGATCGGGAGACCAACAACCCACAATCACTCAACCATGACCACGTAAAAGAGAAATCTCGTTCTGAAAAGAAAGAAAATTTTACCCGCAAATTGCGAAAGCGATCTGTTAGCTCAAGTAGGCATGATTGGATATCAATCTTTGCTTTTTCGTACGGTGCCGCTGAGGATTTGTAATTATGTTTAATGTTTTTTTAACATAAATTAGTTATTTTTGCTTTTGTGTAGTGCTGGACTGCACATATTGTGCTTACATTTTTTTTTTTATTGCAAACAGCAATGCAATTTAGTCGTATCATAATACGGTACCTTTTTGTGGAGTTTGAAGTGAGCAAGCTAAGCCAAAGGTGTAATTTCGACGACCATAACAATTGAATACATTGCTCGCAAAGACATCAATGTAAATTGCTGGCTGGTGTAATTACCTGATATTGTCAGTATTTGTGACGTTGTTTTGTAACGTCATCTTTCAGTTTGGTTTTAGCAACCACATGTGCTTTAGATTTAAAAATACCCCACTCCAAGGATCGGATATACACCAACAGTGGATTACTCAGCGATAAAACAAAACGACCAATTAAATAGCTTCTTTTTCCCACTGATTTCTTTTTCTTATACACTACAGTATACACCAACCTTGATTCACTGATTAGAAACTCCGATTACTGATCCACCGTTAAACTTTGCGCGAACTTACCCTCTATTAACTAATCAGTCGCTTAGATTAATCGGTCGCTTAAGAGATCAGTTATTTATGCATCTAACCCCTTTTAAGTATTTCTCTTCTGTTTTCCATAGCTTCTGAATCTCTTTCCGATTTTGAGATTACAGTGACCTCGAGTGACCTTGTGCAGCAAGGGAAGCCACCAATCATAGTCCACCAATCTAATTTGACCTCGGGTAAACCTGCTCAGGTATGAGCTATGCTTGTTGTGGAAATCATATATTATTATTTTAAACAATGAAGTTGTGACTTCATTGCCTAAGACGTGGATTGTCAAAATAAGATTCGTGGGCAAAGCTTGGTATAAATATTCTTCGAATGGTCTATTTAGAGTTGCCCGTAATTTAAGTTCACAAAATTGGTGGTCAAGTAAAATCATAATTCCGGTTTTATTCGTTTTTCAATTTAATTTATAGTGTTAATCTATCATAATAGGTTTTAAACTCATTTCAACCATAATTCCGCCACTTGTAGCACAGTTTGTTGATCTAAATTTTTAAATCAATTTAAGAGATTGAGGTTTTGGAACCTTGTTCATGGAGCAGTTGGATAGCGAATTGTCCATTTTCAAAGGCTTTATTGAATTTTTATATCAATTTGCTGGATCTATGTTGCAAAACATAAATCACTGGGGAATATATTAATATGAAAAAGTAAAATTCTGTAAAGTCCAATTTTAAAATTAGTTCGAGCTGATTGGTACTTTTCCTTAGAAATGCATCCATTCACAAGTTCATGCTCATAAAAACATTCATCCTCAAAATGAAGCCACGCAAACGGACATACCTTACACAGGTACTGTGGTAGAGAATTTTGAAACGTTTTATGTTTTTTAACTGTGCAATACGTCTTGCTACTATTAGGCTTGCACCATTTAAACGTTTGAGAATGAAAACTTTGTTGTGTTTTTAACGGTGAGTCCAACGGTTTTGTGTCGTACTTGTTGCTTTTAGAAAAGAAACGTCAGGAAAGTAAAAAGTTCGTATTCAAACAACCAAGTGAAGACGCAATGAAACGACAAACTGCTCATTCATTGCCTGATGTTAAGATGCCAACCGGTCAAAACTGGAATAAACCAACCACCTCCAGCGGTAAGAATACTATTCAAAAGTAATGTGTGTTTTGTGTATTGACAGCGATAGACACGTGTTTCGCCCATGAGGCTGGGCTCATCAGTATCGCACCGTATTCTTGTCTATTGCTGTCAATGCTTGCTACAAATCGGCTGCCGAGAAACTTATCGTTCATTGGAGGTCTGAATGGCTAGCGTGGAAACTACACCGTTATGGTTAGCGAAACGCAGCTGCTCGCTGTACTAGTGACGGCCGGGAAGAACGCTTCTTCTTCTTTACGTGTGTTTTGTGTATTGTTATTTAATTTCAATCTTTATTTAAGTTTTAGTGTAGTCCATAGGCATAAATCCACCTCCAGGCCTCGAAATTCACGGCGGACACGGCGGTCATGTCCGCCGTCACAGCATGTGATGTCCGCGGGAAGTACCATCTAGATCGGTCATATTTGTCCGCCGAGAATTAACACAGGAACCAGCGATACTAATCGTCATTGTATAGCACGAACAACTGTTGCGAGAGTATAATTTCCTGCGCATCTAAAAAATGTGAATACTGTATCCCTTAGCTTCCACTCAAGCAGGAAAACTTTCGATTTTTACGTTGCTTCAACGATTGACGACATCGAATCAGCGTAACAAAGGTGAATTCTTTGCTAAGAATCGATGGGAGTACTTCTACATTAATCACGCGCAACTTAGTTCAAGTCTTACGTCACAATGTCTGGCTTTGATCGAGTAATATTGATAAGGCAAGGTTGGTTACAAAATTAGATTCTACGAGTAGGCTACTACAGAAAAATTTGTTAAGTTTTGGTATTACCGTGAGAAAGAAAAGGCCAGAGAAAATTCACTTTCGTTAAATGATACGCAAAAATAAACCTAAAGAAAAAAGCCTAGTGAAACTTTGCACATTAGAAAATAGTAGCGTTGGTGTAGAAGTTTTCCGACTCGTGCCCAGAGCATTGTGACGCAAGAAGCCACACAACCTCGTTCGGTGGAAGTTAATCAGTTATGCGGCGTATTAAGCAGCTACGCAGCGCTTTGACTCTTCAAGCGCACGTCGTTGATCTGATGAAAGCATTTCAGATTGACTTCTTTTAAACCGTAGCTATAGTTATCAAATGGCGAAGAACTATCAAGATAAAGTGATTATACTGATTAAGCATGACGTTTGACGCTAAAACTGGTGTGTCCGCCGTGAAATAGCTGCTCAGACCGAGATAGCTGCTCAGACCGGACACGTTTGTCCGCCGTCAACAAAAACGAATTTCGAGGCCTGCACCTCACAGGTTATCAGGATTATTACTCAGATGAAGTAGGCTAGTACCACCTGACAAACATGTCTTCTTCGGTTTTCTTTTTATGAGAGATCTAAGATAGTTTTTAAACTTTCAACTTACCTGATATGTCTCTTTTAATTTGTGTTATTTGCATCAAAATTTATTTACTGTAGCTTTGTAGAAAAGTGAGCTTTCCTGTTACAACATTCATGCTCGTCTCTGTAACTGCTTTTTGTCAGCTTGGCTTTGGTGCACGTCTCGTTCTCAATTCTCATTGAGGACTTAGCTTTAAAGTTCTAACTTTTCATAAGTGGCCTTCAGCCATCTTATGAAATTTCTCGACTGTAAAAAAGTTTCTTGATTTAGCTTTTGCCCAACAGGTTTTGCGCTATACTTTTTACTAACACATTCATCACAATTTTGCACGTGTTGTAATTTAATATTATTTTCAGACAAAGGTTTTGGAGATCCTCCCAAGCAGAAAACCACTTTGGATTCAGGTAACGAATAATTTCCGTCACATGTATTTAATAAAACGACCCTGTTCTTGGTTAATTTCAAATCTCAGTCTGCATATTTTGCCGTATTCACACTGGTAAGCATTTAGTTGAAAATTACCTGACAAGGATTTATACGACCAATTCCAATGTGCGCTTTTTAGCTCTTCAAGAACAGTTTGAAACCGCCCGAGAAAATGCGCTTCGAAAGGAGGCGAAGAAGCAACAGCGAGCTCCGAAGTTGGCGCAAGTATTCACTCGAATGTCGAAGTCAAAGAGATCTCCATCGCCGACCAAACAACCAACTCGCACAGACGATATTACAAGCGTTGACCATAACCTTAATGTTGTGTTGAAGCACTCAAAAGATAACGCTGACATTTATCAACAAAGCAAACCGAAATATAGCAGGTAATTTAGTTTTCGATTCAGCCTTCGTTTGATTTAAGCAAAACCCGGTTTTGTCTTTGCAAGATTAAGCAACGGTGGTTTAACTCTTAGTTAGTGCAGGCAAACAGCTACGGCTACACTCTATCTATACGATTTAACGTATCTTGTATCCCGTATTGCGAGGACTGGACACTACAAGAGCATATCTCGATTAACGGAATTTTGCAAATGGAGTAGTTTACGGGCAATGACAATTCAATAACAAGCGAAAACCCTGCAACTTGGAGCGAAATCGCGAGGATTTAGCTTCGAAAAAGTCTTTGTTGCTTTTAAACAAATATATTTAGATCAATCAATTAATTGCATTTCAACATTTTCGACAATGTTCTTTTCAGGGAACGTACTTCAGAACGAAGTAGCAGTGGTAAACATGACCGCGGTAGACACGACGATGTCAGAGAGAGGTATCCAAACCTTATGTCATACATTTTTGCAACTTATTAATCAACTGGCTAATTCTAATATAAAATGAAAAACTGTATTTATTCGGTTAAATATTCAAAAATATGAGCAAACATTTTCAATCAGGAAGTGGAAAAATCGCGCAGTGGTTACCACCCCCCCCCCCCCCCCCCCTATATTAAACAAGTACGGTAAAGAATGCTTGGTTCACGGTACAAAGATCTTTTTTAAGGTTAATTTTGGTCATCTCTGTTTAGGGATCGCGGCCGCTCAAGAGAGAAACCAAAAGCGAGAGAGTCCAGTCCCGGTCGACGAGAAAGATCTCGCGAACGTCTGCCTAGCCCTGACCGACGAGGTCGGTCCACATCACATGATCGCTTCAGGTCACCCGAGCGAAAAGACCAACGTGGGTCACGTGATCACAGCATGAGCCCGGCCAGAAGAGCCCCAGATCGACCAAGGGACAGATATCGCCAAGACAGAGAACAGTAAGTTGGTGCACACTGCACATTCAACGTGTTTTGACGTTTTAACTTATTGCAATTTATACATAAAACATACTAACGTCAATGATTTTAATGTTTTTCACGCAAAAAAAAATATAAATACAGTATATTTATACCGAAATATGAACAAAAAATATATACCAAAGTCCAAAATAGAAACGATTAATTTTTTTCAAACATTTTCAACACACCGTCGTGGCCTTTTCAGGTATAACCTAGTAATCATTACATTTGCAACAAAACGTAACAGTTATTGCAGATGTGATTATTAGTAAGCTATTTCTGATTAACTAATTATCTGCAGATAGTGCACACCACTTCGGCCTTCCGGCCTCTTCAGTGTAGTAGGTACACTGGGTGTGGCCACGGAGATACATACCTCCGTGGTACCTAACCCCAAAAAATTGTACTACCGCCAACCTTGCGAAAGTGCTCAAACTGCAAGCAGTGAGCTTACTCAAGTATTTTAGTGTACGTTGTTTAGTCATTAGATTCCCAGTTTATTAATTGGCAACACTGGTAGGTTGAGCTCGTCATGTACAGTAGTTTGCAACACTTACTTTGGTAAATGAGTAAATTATATTATAATTAACCTGCTAAGAACTTTAGACTCAATCTATGTCGGTTACTGCCCTAGTTTTCAAGGAGAAAACTTTTTATCGAACATAGACAATTCAACGTTGGTCGGCTGCCTAGCCAAGTTGTAAGAGCCCTGGAACGACACTCAAGAGCATGTGACTGTGTCTTTGGCAAGACACTTATAGGCATGCCTGAAGGTGAACACGACCACTGGCTTTCCTGCCTTCCCGTCCACTTAATCTAAATTATCAACTACCGGGCAGAAGCCTGGATATAACAAAAAACGCTGAGTTTACAAATTTCTTTTAGCCCCAACCGCCGTGTAAGTCCACCTCGGCAGCGACGCGATGAATGCCCTTACCCAGAATCTCAACTCCATAGAAGAGAAGAGTTGTCGCATCACCGCTCCGATGAACCGGAGTGGGTGGAGCGGTTCAGGAGGAAGAGAGACACGGAGGATCCTGAATCCAACGATTGGCTCAATGACTTAAGGTTGGATAGAAATCATCTTTATACAAGATGGATGGTCATTTATTTTTGTTTAGATGCGAAACTTACATAAAACAAAAACGTACAGTGTGCACTGTGCATCCATTGAAAGAGTGCGAAAGACCGTAGCCCTAAAGGCTAGGAGGTCGTCGAGTCTGCACTCTCTTATTCAAGCAGTTATACGAAAGAAAGTATTGCGTTTTTAAATAGCAATTTTCACAAAATATATACGTACATTACAGGGATCAATAATAACTTATTTCTCAAAAAATCACACGACTGAGAACTGATGGTCGGGAGCTTCTTATGACTTTGTTCAGTCAATAGACAATAGTTAACTGAGTGTCAGTTGCCGCTGGGGATTCATTAGCCTGCTCTCACTTATTCCGTAAACCTAATGTGTCTAAAATGCTCAATTGCATGATCCAATGTGTCGGGCTGTGTTTTGATAGAGACATGCTTTAATCTTTCCGGCCGTGTTTCAATGGGGCCCATATTTCATTGTGTCGGACCGTTCCAAAAAAGTTCATCATTTTGATATTTCTAATTACAGTATTTCTTTTTGACTTTTAATGTGAACTTTTTCTATTCTTGGACAGTGCGGAAGCCCGTAAGAATCTCGCGAATCGTAGTTTGGGGAGCCCTGGTGTACTCTTGACAAGCCTCATTGGCTCTACGTAATGAAATCACTAATGAGTTGATAAAATCTCTCGGTTGATAAATTTGCTCCTTTGCATCTTTTTGTAATCAATATCTTTGTTGATATATTTTCAGCAAAGAATTTGACATCAACGAATATGAACGCAGAGTCAAGAGAGCTACCTCGTATAACAGCGATTTCGAACAAGTAAGTATGTTGCCATTGCCCTGCATTTACGTCCAGTCGTCCATCCAACGGATAAGTGACACATTTCTAGTCGGCAAAAGTGGTCATGTATTTATCGATTTAACGTCCCTAGCGTTTGTAGACGTTGAATCAATGTAAAAATGACCGATTTTGCTGGCTGGGTTATAAAAACTACTTTTTTTGCAGCCGCAAAGAAAACAAATGCTTCCAACAAAACTAATGGGGAAAGGGGGAGCTAGCTCCAAACCCCCCTCAACTCGACGCCCTCCCCCCGGCAACGATGATTGGATGAAGGATTTGAAACAACACAACAAGGTTGCCGAACGAAACCGGTGAGCCGCTTCGACCGTAGATGGATAATTCTTATGCTGCAGGATATAAGTTTTCGCAATTGGTCAACACGTCTGTTTTGCGATTTGATTTTCCAAACTGTAATATTTGTTTTTTGACACTCTTAAAATAGCGGAAAATACAATTTCAAGAAATGTTTGAATTAATTGACCCGCTTTCTGCAACAGAGTTTCATTAAAATCACTTAAGCATGATAAATTGAGAAACAAGTGCAGTGCATCTTTTGGTCTCTTCAATAGCTACCTTTGATAGCACACTTGCTATTTTATGTTGTTTCAATGACTGGTGTCGTTACAACGATGCAAAAAATGCAATTTTTTAAACTCGGTATCAGAGTTTCATTTTATTGTTTCTTTGTAAAATAACAACCTGGATTAACAAAAGAATATTATTTTCAAAGATGCATTTTTATTTTTGAAACATTTTGTTTCTCTTTTCGAAACTACAGAGTATTCTAAACAAAACATTTTCAAAGGAAATTTCTATTTTGCATGGGTGTTGTTTGACCATAGCAAAGAACGCATATAATACCTATTCCCCCACATTCATCGCCTTTCTGCATTCGACATCCAGCAAGTTCTAGAATAAACTTTGTAATTGTTATTGTGTTTTCACACATGACAGCTTTGGCTTCATTGGAACCAAATGATGGAGTTCGAAGGTAACTGGTATGCTTGGCACTCACGATTCACTGCTTGTTAGAATGGAAGATGCTTCAATCGTAATAAGTTTAATGTGGTGTCCCCTGCTTGCTAGTGCGTCGCTTTGGCTTGAGATAATAATTGTTTGGCAAGTTTTAATGCCATGGTTGATGGGCCGCGGTTCTATTTGTAGTGACGTATGTATTCATCACCAAATCAATTAAATACAAAATCGAGCATTGTGGTTCAATTTGATTTGAGTGTTTCAGCGATTCGGTTTCAGCTCTGAATATTGCTTTTTACGTTCGAAAAAAATGTATAATTTGCTTGAACAATCCGAAATATCCTCCCGTGAACAAGATGTTGTTTTGTTGAAGTATTGATGAATGGGCTTGTTTCTTGTACCATTTATGGTGTAATTGATTGTACTGTAGAATATCTTCTGAATTATTCCAACCACAAATCTACAATGTAACGTATTACTTATTCATTGAGAACTTGCTGTAATAGGATGACTTGTTTAGGCATACACTATTAGACCAGATTGGAGTTTCAATTTTGTTTGCTGCAATACGCAATTGCTATTGGAGATGTAAAACCGTAACCACCGCTTGTCAATATTAATTTGCTCTAATTCCAACTTATCTTTCGTTAGTGCTATAACACCATTTAGCCATCTGCATATACTGTAGTGTAGATATTAGTAGAAAATAAGCAAAATATATAAGCTTGTTTTCCACCGTCGATGGCCCACAGATCGGTCATTTTGTGAAATGTAGGAATTTTGTATGTATGTCGATTATACGTTGTAATGTAGTTGTTTCTATGTGAATGAAGTCCAAATTCACGCTCGGAGACTTCTCGCTGGTAATAAGTGGGTTATAGATCAACAGGGAAAGCCACCCGTCTCCTGCATCTGAAGAAAGATTGAAGTCTGTTGGTATTTTGAGAATAATTTGTCTACTCAAAGAAGAATTAGTTGACACTTCATTTCTGATAACCATTTTAATCAATGCACTCACATTGCACTGCATGTCCTCGTAAACATGTACTCATGATGCGGCGCGTATGTTTATATTGTTCTGTCATGACTAGCACCCACGGATAGAGCTTAGGGACTATTTTTGTTTATGTTAATAAGCATTGCGTTGTGTGTTAGTAAAACTAATGTTTTATTACTTCACGAAACCATTCATCAATAACCAACCAATTCAAAGGTAACAATATCTTCATATGTCTATTTTTACAGAAGTATTCATCCAGCAACATTGTCGCAACCGAAATCCTTCCCAGATTAGCAACACACAAGACAACAGGTAGACTGGCACAGCTATAATGGAACTCCCTCGTTTGTGTCCTCTACTGGAATTTATACCAAGAACAGTCGAGTTCTTGAACAAAAACATGAAATCTTCCAGCATTCATGGACTTCAAATTATTAAGCTGTGTGTTGTCTTGTATATCCATTCTCATTGCAGTTCGCAGTATCTGCTGTAAAGCACCTGATTTACGGCATATGAACCTACCTCAAAAACCTACCAAGGCAAAATCCAGGTCTCAGATACACATCATTGGCCAACATCAAAGGACGTCTCATTGCCTGCTGTGTTATAACATTAATCCTAATCTATATCTACCAATCAGGATTTTACTGTATGCGGTCATTGTTGGTTGATTGGAGAGTAAGTTTATCCGCGATCAGAGAACACCCCATCTAAACCTTAATCTTGGTAGTTTCGCGTGCTTGATTAGGGTGTTACGGGTGACATCACGGCACTTTTGCTTGCAATTGAAATGTCTAAATGATTCCGTCCACCTCTTGATACCTTCAGAATAGGGCACCTTGTTTCACTTGCACATTTCATAGCTTTTATTTTTCTTTAGTCGCTTACCAACTTCAGCGCTCAGTTATAATATTCAAAGCATGTAATTATATTAAGTAATTTTATTGTTATTAGACTTTATTATGAAATAGTGTCGCTAATTATTTCATGTATTTTCCACTTTTGTTTATGATATTTAGATTTAATCTTGTTATATATTATAATATTTCCTTCACAAAGTTTAGATTAAAAAACACAGGTCAATACGTAGAAGCTAAACTCAAGGATCAGTGAACGTTTCGAAGCTTGTTTCTTCTTTAACAGGTACCCAGACAGCCAATTAACCGCTTTTTTACAACGTCTGCAGTCGTAAAATGAATGTAAAAAACTTTAATTGGCTGTCTAGGTTAGTTACCAACAGTGGGCAAATGAAGACCGCTTCGTTTTCAAAATGTTTTTTTTGCTCAAAGTGAAGTGGTGCGCTGTTCTTGTCATTCCGACTGACTCCAACCATTTTACTTCTAACCTGAATGCTTTTTCAAAATGACAACACTATGACTTCACCATCAAAGATTTAAACTTTTGTTCAGAAAGAAAAGTCCACTGATCATTGACAGATCGGTGATAATTATTATGTAGGTTATTTCATGTTGAAATCGAATATCCTGAAAATCATAAGTTTTACTTTTGGAATAATTCTTAATTTTGCTATCAGCGCCATCTTTGTGAGTGTGACTATGATTTACAACTTGGAACTACATTATATCATTCTGCTGCATTGTGATACCAGTACTGCCTTTCGTCCATACTTAGCATGTTTCGCTTATTGTTAATGACGTTTCACTCCACCATTGTGTTGCTTTATAATGGGTACTTCGTTTCGAGACGACGATGCAAACAAAGCTTTGTTAGTAATGAATATCAACAGGCATTGTGATCATACAATTACATTCTTATTGGCTATGATTTTCTGCTTTTGTAGTCCGATACCTGTTTCTAACGTCGTCTAACGTTATAATTTGACCGCTATCATTTATGAAACAGCTCTGTTTTAAAAGGAACCTTTATAATGTTAATATACAGTAGTAGTTTTTAGGCGTACTCCCTCCATTGAAAGCTTGCTTGCTCAGTGCTCATATACATTGCTGAAATTCCGTTGTTTAGTAAGATGTATCGTAACGTTATTAAGTTCAGTACCATATTTCATAGCCTGTATTCGGTACGATGTCGTTGCACTGACTAGCTGCATATTATGTATATTAATTAATTTTATAATTATCGCTTGTTGAAAATAAAACGTAATCGCTCGCTCAGATGTAATCTTGTGAATATGTATCTGGTCTCATTTGTTGGCTTATAATGATATTGAGACAAGAGTTTATTTCAAAAGGTTATTTCTCCACCTGAAGTTCAACCGTGGCCCACAAATTAGCTCTTGATAGAAGAGGTGTATTGCAATAACACTAGCCTGCGATTTTCAACTTCAAAATTTTTCATTGACAACATGTAGCCTATTTGTGGGTGCTTTCGAATATGGCGTCCTTTTTATCAATTTTTTTTATTCTGGCTTATTACGACAAGAGTTTATTTTTCCATTTGAAGTTGAACGGTTGCCTACAAACCCATTGATTGAAGAGCTACTGTGATGATTTATCGAACCGACTCTTCGTCGTAGCACTGACGTGGTTAGACTGATCATTTCTGTGGAAGTAAATGCAGCCATGGTTAAAAATGAAATGCATCTAAAAACATAACTAGCTTGTTTCGTACCGGTACTTTCGATTACACAACGTGTAAAAGCGGCTTGGAAAGCATTTAGAGAACTGCTGCTGGTCTTAACATCGCGCCACCTGTCTTATAAGGCGCGTAGGAAGGTGTAGGCTAGGTCATAACACTTATGTAGGCCAACGGAGTGGGATACCATGCACTACGCCATTGTGCAAACTGGGGCCCGAAAAGCGAAATTATGTGGCCTAAGGTGTCCCACTTTTAGACGACTTTTCAGGAAAATTAGGTTCTGTTATTGTGTCTCTTATCCTCGGGGTGGGAGGGGGCACGGTTGTTAAGGGAGCCCATTTATTTCAATGTTTGGCTATTTGAACTGAAAAAATGATGCTACAAAAGCTCGATATTATAGCTTAAATATTACGCAAGCCCTATTTACCGAAACCCCAGTTAGCGGGACAACATTTCTGTTTAGGGGCCCACCCTCATTCATATTTAGTTGGTGCAGCGTTTTTCGGCATTTTAATATAAACAATGTTACTTGCTATATGGCTATCCAAACATACTGCATGATTTGTCACATTTTGCAGCAATTTCCAGATTATGCCAACTTTGGGCGACTGTTTAAATTAATTTTTCTAAAAATTATATTTTTTTGCCTTTACTGTTTTCCCCAGACGACAGAAGAGGTTTTAACATAACAATAACATCAAAGAAAGCAAAATAGTCAGACTGTTAATTTTTCAATAACACTCTGATTGAGCGTTTTTCAACTTATTTTTTCTCATTTGCTCCTGCTTAGGCTACCCAAGCCAACAAAAAACTTTTATATCATTAAAAGACAGCAAAAAGGAAATAGGCTACATTTCAGAAAATGTCAGACACTAGCAGTAGCTGTAATCAAAATGTGACAAATCAGGCCGCATTTCCAGTTGGCCAGGCTATAGCCTATAGGCCTACTATTATAAAAACTCGACATTTTATAGCTTAGGCTGCATCCATCGGTTTTGTATTATTATTTGGAATGACTATCTTAAGTCAGGGAACCCAATAAATCTTTTTCGTTATATTTATTTAGAGTGCGATAACTTTTAATCTTAGGACATTGTCTGTTAATCGAACAATTAGGCTTACAGATTTTATTTATCTGTTTAGGCCAACTATCATGCTTTTCATATTCACATAGGCTATCTAATAATTCAACGCTAAAGTACAGTGACATATGTAAAGGCCGTGAGAGTTTATATTTCACAAACAAATAGCCGCGGCTACCTACCTTACACCTTGGTCAGACTATAAAGTATAGCAATAGGCTTCTCTTCATAAAAGATTGTCAAGTTATATCGAACGTTTTACTCTTCCAGTAAGAAAATCCTGCGTACGCCACTAAACGTACCATCAATCCGCCTATTTGAAGCCAAAGACTGGCTGCTCTCTAGTAGCCTTCCAGTGTAGTCCGGAAACATCGTGAATCTGGGGTGGTAAAAGGATAGACCCTCAGCCCCAGACGCTCACACGACGACGACGAATCCGCCTATTTCATTGGTTTGAGTAAGCTCACTGCGTCGTCTACGTAAAACATTATATGCGACATCAAGAGTGTTATAGAGATGTAAAAAAACGTTTTTTTTTTTTTTTTTTAAAAAAAACGAGCTCGTTTTTTTGTTTTCTATCTTTTTGTTTTTTACCTATTTTGACATTAAATGTCACAATATGCAGCAATTACGGTAAAATCATTGCAATAGCGTCTCTTTTAACAAACAAACGCTCTCATAACTCGTATAACTTAGGCTACTTCAAATCAGACTATAGACCTAAGGAATTTTGTAGATCCCAAATCTCGACACACAATTAAGCCATAAAGATTTCTCATTGCCTAAAATAGTAATAACAGTGTTCTATGGTTGGCACACCTCAAGTAGCCTACTGTCAATCAATCAAGTTTATTTCGGCTTAGCTCCACATTCATTTTCAATGTCCACATCATTAGATATAACAAATCGCTTTTTTGATATGGAAACTACACCATGGAGGCACCGAAAAAACCATGCGGTTATCTAAGTCAAGGTGCCCCCACATGGGATGTTTTACTGGATACAATATATAATTGGATTAATAGTACGAAAAAAAAACACAAAGAAAAACAACAACAACAAAAAAGGAAAGAAAAAAAATAGTTATCAACAACAGTAGCCTAAAGCAAAAATATAATCACAGAATGGCACTTAAATGGGTCAGTAAGTAGTAGCCTAAATCAGTTTAGGATGTAAACAATGCCAAAAATCAGCTTTAGTAATTTGAAATAAGTTGTTTTTTATATTCCTTTTTGAAAGAAGAAAACGACAACATTGTGATTTGCTTTGGGATGTTAATCCACAAGGTTGCTCCAGCATATTTGAAGCATTTTTTCCCAGAATTGGAATTTATTTGTTGAATATATATAGACTCTTTCTTCGCACTTCTGGTTGAATACTTGTGAATGTCTTTAGATTTTGTGAACATGTTTTCAAAATGATTTGGTAATATACTATGATGAATTTTAAACATAAATTTTCCTAGTTCTAGTCGGTAAATATCCTCTATCTTGAGTAAATCAAACTCTTTATATAGCCTAACTCTTTATATCAAACTCTTTAAATATATTTACTGTCTGTAATTTGGTCCAACCAGTTGTTAAATGCAGTACCACACTCGTGTAAAGTTTCGAAGCTACCTGGGATTTTGGTTAATGGGCATGTTAGGACCAGGTGATCAGTGTCCTGTTTCTCTGCTTCATAATGTGGGCATTCAAATGTCCCAAATAGGCTAATAGCCTATTGATTTGACCTATTGCCAGTATTTCATACATTCATGGTTTGTAGACCTACGAACCTGTATAGTGTACCGTAGGCCTACGTGATTACTAGTAATGTAATGAATCTAATGTAATGTAGGCTATCATTCATCAATCATTACTAACGTAATCATAGCCGTACGAAACCAAACTATTTTGGGGGGGCAGAACGTACATTTGCCCAAATCTGCACGCTTTTATAAAAATTGCCCAAATATAATGTATGCGGTGCATGATAACAGTGAAAAACTAACATAACAAGATCACTAGCTAGCTAGAATTTCTTAACAAAGTAATCAAGATAGAACAACTGAATTCATCTTTGAAGATACGCATGCAGCTTGCCAACATTTTTTTGCAACCAGAAAAAGCAGGTCAAGTTAATGCAAACAACTGGATATGTCTCCACAGAACAGAAGTCAAGATATTAGCCTAATGAAAAAAAGTGGAGCTGCCATGTTTCACACAAAATCTTGCAAAGAGTTTAGAAAGCTTTGAAATAAATGAATACATTATGATTGGTTTGAGATTATATATTTCAGCAGTAGCATTTTAAATGTTGGTGAAATTAACATGACACAGTTGCATAAACAAACTAAATATTTTTTTTATTTTGGCGCGAAACTGCATCATTTTAATTTGGGTAGTTTTATAAAAGTAACCAAACAAAGCTAAGCAACACTACAACGTTAACATTTCATTTAACAGATAACATTTTTTTGTTAAATGTTGTGGTGTTGCTTAGGCTATAGCTATGTCCGTTTATGGTTGAAAAAGTAGGCTACTGTAACCTCTCCACCCGAATTGTTTTATAAATGAATTTGTTCATTTTGTGGAAACTGCCTCACGCTAATTTGGGCAGTTGCATAAACAGACTAATCAGTTTCATCAGATAATTTCATGTTTTCAGCTGCCCAAATCAACACGATGCATTTGTGAAAATTAATAAAATTAGCTATAAGTTATAGCAAATTTTGCGTTTTGATTTGGGTAGTTTTACATACTATTAGATACATATTTTGGTGGCTGCCCAAATTGGCATGATGCAGTTGGTTAAATGCATTTCGTACGGTACTACAGTTTGATCACCAGGCAATACAATACATCAATACGGGTGTGCCAAATGAAAATTTTGCGGCACAATTCTTGTGCAAATAAGAGGCTGTAGGCTATAGTGTATAGCCTACTTTGTTTGATAGGTAAAAGATATTAATTTATAGTTTTTCTTAATTCATGCAATTTTGTAGCTTTTCATATAGCATTTTTTGCCCTAATAATTGCAAGATTTTGCCCGAATTTGCGATGTTTTGAAACAATAGGGGAGGCAGCTGCCCCCTGCCCCCCTGGCTCGTACGGCTATGAATGTAATGAAGATTGATTAAAACTTCTGAAAAACAAAATCATCATAGCAGGATAGGAATATTATTACAACTCTTAAAGGAAGTCGAGAATCACCAAAACTCGTTTGTAAGCCAAAACCTTAAACTGACGCAGTTGGTTATTTCCACCGGTGACAAAGGCACTTTTGGCCAGCACTCCACACCTTTTCCAGAACAACGTCAAGAGCCCAAAATGTAGATACCTACTTCGTAGCAAGCAAATATACTCTTACTACATAAGATTTTTGTTCGTTTCATTAAATTTGTTCTTGTTCTCAAATAAAAGAAGTTTTCTTCTTTGATGTTTGTTTTGTATCTTTATTCTGCATTGCCGGAATATGGGTAAAACTTTATACTTGTCAAGAAAAGTATTACTAGGAAGCATTTATTCACTATGTGAACACTGAGCAGTGCTGAAAAACTCCACTTTAAAGGGAAAATTTCTTCATTCAGAGTTGGTTGGCCTAGATACTCGATCACAATAGTCAACATGGGTGGCAGGCATTTGAAAGGAACATTAACCTAATAAACCTTTTCTGACAAATGCAATTACTTTTGACTGCTAAAAATATCAGTGATACGATCTCTTGCATTTTGTCACAAATGATCTGCAAGAAGCATCAATGGCAAAGTGTCTAAGACCTTACAACACACGAAAGGTATAGCCTACTTCTGTTTCAACATTTATAAAGAATAGCCTATACATCGTTGCTGAGCTATCAGTTAAAAAACACGTTTGAACAAGTTATTGGCAATAGCTGGCATTAGTAAATCACCACAAACAAGGTAATGTGTGCTCTGAACACTGCCATCTTATTTTTGCCAAAATTTCGTCAACCCATTGAGTGTGTAGCCTACAAGAATAACTAGTACCGGTATAGCCTACTAACATCGTAGGCTACCTTTTCCATAAAGGGCACTTCCATAAAAGGAAAAAAAAATTAACTCAATTCAATTCAATTCAATTTATTTTTCTTTGTCAGAATGCAAAAGAAATGATATTGTGAAAAAGAAATACAGTACCGTAACAAAACTAACAAAAGGAAAAGGTGGCAAAACCTTAATGGTTTAAGACGTGCATGAAAGGATCTAATATTGCGGTATATGCATCAATAAATATAGTTAAGCACGGCCACCAAACCTGATAAAACTCATCTACATTATGTCATGTATCAAATTGCATTAATGCAATGTTTGTCAGGTCTACTGCCACAAACATGCCTGAGAATGAAGAAGAAAGTGAAACAACGTAGGACTATGCAAAAAACATATGCTGCCAAGCCAGGGCCAAGCACAAACACTTAGGAATTTTAGCACACCAATAAAACCATTTTTACTATTTTAATGTTTTTCAAGACCACTATAATGAAACCAAGCTGCAAATTGTAAAAAATTTGCAACTTTTCCAGAAAAATATGAAAAAAAAAACATAAAAACAATAAAAAACAAAAAAATCGTGTTTTTTGCCTCAAGTTTTTTTTTGAAAAAAAAACGGTTCTTTTTTTTTTGCATTTATAACTCTAGTTATAGCCTATCACATTTTTTTGTTTTGAATACAAAGTCTATCCATTTGAGTAAACTAGTTGCTGCAAACTAAAAAGTTATCGTCAATGCAAGCTGAGTGTGGTAGGCTAATCTTACACAATTTGAATTACTCGTGATTATTGGCAAATACTCCAAACAGGTGTTTTTTCAATTCGCTTTCGATTCGAAAAACTTGAAAATGCCCCCCTCCCCCCTGAGAAAATTCTGCGTACCGTACGCCACTGCCTATGCATATGTTTGTTTGTTAAGTCGTATAGTTGTTTGCTTCAGTCTATTGTTGACTTTCACCACCTTTCCTGGGTTCAATGATTAATATCTTCAGTTCTTACATACACAGGTTGTTGTAGTGCCATAGAAAGAGGTGGCGGTGATACTTGCATTCTGCAACAGTCAATGTAAAAGTTCGACTTTTGATCACTCAAACTGCATATTTCAGGATATATCATGGTAAGAAAGCAGAATAGCCTATAACGTGGTGCCTTAATACAATCAGCGGTTGTACCCTCATTGCAATGCAGGATAAAGATAATAAAACAAATAAAAAAAATAAAAATGAAAAAATAACCTTTCTGGCCAACTCGTTGGTTCAGTGTTAATCAACCAGTCAAACGAGAACATGCGCATATAAAGAAACTTGGCCAAACTTGTAGTTAGGTAAAAGCTCACAATCAAATCGAAGTCAGGGATAGTTTCGCAAAATGTTGATGCTGGGTGTAGTTTAAATATTGGTGGTAGTTTTACTGCAAGCGCTTCAGCAACTAGGGATCCAGGAGTATTTGCTATAATTGCATTATTAGTAAGCTACTTGCGTTCGTTCGACCTTCTTTTTGCTCTTCCTCAGTAGATTGATTGGTAGGCTACCATCTAGCCTGGGTGTTACCACCGTTTTTCTTTGTCATTAGTTTACCAGGCCAGTTAACGTCTCCACCACTTTCTCAATTATCATATAGTTTTTTGTTTGTTTGTCGTATCCAGGCTTACACCTGGTGGTTGAAGATTTAGATTAAGTGGACGGGAAGGCAAGGAAGCCAATCTTCGTGTCCACCTTCAGGCATGCCTTTAAGTGTCCTGCCACAGACACAGCCGCATGCTCTTGAGCGGTGTCGAACCGGCACCCTTTCGATTGCCGTTCCAGTGTTCTCACCACTTGGCTATGCAGCCGACATCATATAGTTAATCATATAGTTATATAGTTAACAACAATATTATTAACAGTTGTCGTTATATAGCCTAGGTAACGACAACCGACAATCATATAGTTAATTCTTTTTCTTGGCTTTTCGCTTTGACTGAACTTTGGTACCTCGTCCACCATTTTTCCCCAAAATATGCTGCTGGGTTCAGTACTTTGGGCCATTGTTAATAGTCACAGCGGTAAACCATAATCTCTTCGTGAGAAAATTGTAACATAAAGTTCCCGGATCCGTTCGTCTGTATGTAATGACCGAAAGAAACACTCTTCTGAAAACGTCTATTCAAGAATTGTATTTCTGTAAAATTAGCCTCAAGGCTGTCGAAGTTGGAACGCAACACTGTACGCCACTAAAAACTTGTCACTACAATACAAATTACTGAGATAAAGACGGAAATTTTGTCTAGCTGGCAAGCACTAAGCAAAACAGTTAAATATGCGACCAACCTTTCAAGCAACAATTTTAAAATGACGAGAATAGATTGCAATATTTCAAACGCACGTAAGTAGTTTCTGTGACGTAATAAGGATAAGCATTAAGAAGCTATTCAAACACCTGTTGAATTTGGCTTACACCATATCTCGTAATTCAAGATTTAACGATTATGTAATGTTTCACAGGTGTGACAAAGGTGATGCAATCTTTGCTTATTTCTAGCAACAGTCCATGACGTAAGACGTCAGGTTCAGTAGACAACGGTTCTGTGTGACGTTTGATTTGAAAATTGTCCGTAACAGTTAAGCAATAGGCTACCCAGCCTGCCATATGACTATTTGAATTTTAGCTTAACATTTAAACTAACCTACCGTTGCAGACTTTAAATGGCATGATATGATATAGCCTTTTTCTTACAATAATGTCACTTGCATAAACCAACATTAAAAACTGCAATGACGTCACGCTACCAATGTAAGCTATCCAAGGAAGCGCTTGCAAAAGCTATTGAAGAACTGAATGAACCTGAAAACAATGCAGATCGACTGGCAGCTATTGATCAACTGAGAAATGCATTTATAGCAAAAAATCAAGAAATGAAATTGCTACGAGAAGACGATAGTTTTATTTTGAGATTTTTAAGAGCAAGGAAGTTTGACCAAGAACGTTCGTTACAAATCTTGACTGAACATCATAATCGTAAAGCAGAATGGCCTGAAGTGTTTGACAAAGTCAACAATCCCATTTTACTGAAAGATGTTTTAGAAAAAGGTGTTGTCTGTCCTGTTAAAGGCAAAGCTAAGAATGGTTCAACTGTAATTGTATTAAGACCTGGATTTAACGAATGTAACAGTTTAACAGACCTTATCGCAGCAATGCTTCTGTCAGTTGAGCATTTGTTGGAAAATGAAGAAATTCAAATTTATGGAGTCATTCTTTTGGAAGACTTAGCATATTTTAACGCAGAAATTGCTAAACAAGCGTCACCGCTTGTAGCTAAGCGGTTTAGTTACCTTCTTCAAGATTGCATTCCAATAAGACTTAAAGGAATAAATATCACTAACGAGCCTAAGATATTGGATGTCGTCTTTGCTATTCTTCAACCTTTCTTAAAAGAGAAAACCAAGAGAAGAATTGTCTTTCATGGAACCGATTTTTCTAAATTATTCACGAAAATTGATCGTTCAGTGCTGCCATTCCTTTTTGCTGGATCTGGTCCAGAGCTTGACACAATTGGTTGGAAGTGTGTCTTACTTAACGAAGGCACAGCGTTATAAAATATCTAAAAAAAATGAACCAATCAACTTACTTTTTGTATAGCCTACGTTAAATATGTATATTGATGACTCCCTGCAAAAAATATAACGAAATCACGTAGGCTTACAATTATCTCGAGATAGAGTGTTGTTTGGTTGATGTTGAATCTTTATCCTTGGACTGACAAAGCCTTGATAGGTTATTCCTGGTAGTTTCGCATAGGCCTACTTGTAGAGGCTTTTAACTCAGGGCCGGTTACCGAGATTGACACAGTGTAGGATTTAATTTCGATTGATAAAATGTTGTTGCCGGGAAATTATTCCATGCATTAGGTGCCGCTGAACGGAGAGCAGTCCTTAAAATACGTCACTCAAACGCACACCTCAAGAGTCGAAACAGCGCCGCTTGATCTTGAAACTTCTTGGAAAGCAACAAAAATTGGAAAGCATCACAGCGCAGTAATCACATCATAGTGGGGCATAATTTAAAACAGTGGTTCACAACCTTTTGATTTTGGCAGACCCTTTTTGGTGCCCTTGAAGTGGTCAAGGACCTTTAACAAAAATTTTATCTGAAATTTTAGTGAGCCATGTCGCGTTTATCAACGGAAACAAATGCTTCAAAAGTTTCGAAGCGACACACTCAAAATAATTTACTGAACTCGCAACGCACTTATGGCGATTGATGACATTGACGAATTTATGTTACCGGTATAAGCTATATGTTGGCACACAGAATCAAAAATCAGTAATCTATATGCTGATTTAATGTTTTTCTATAAATTTTAGAAAAAATTAATAAAAATTTTGTGACCTTTAAGTTACCAATAATTTCTCACTTTTTATTTGTAGTCAAAATCCTGGCAAAACTGTGAGTGCTGATAGAATGCTAACTTAATGTTTGCCTCTTTAAATTAAGCATTGATCAACAATCTGCTGTCTCAAAATAATTCAGTTGAACATACCTACATACAACCTTATAAAAGATCTAACTCTTTTACATAATTTTTTTAGTTAGAAAACCGAACCTTTCTGCGACGCCATTTGAAATTTTTAAAGACGCTCTAGGGCTTCGCGACACACAGTTTGAGAATCACTGGAAATAAACGAATAAAGCACAACCAATTTTTTTTGTCATAATTTATCAATCATGCTGAAAATTCGAAAACTTTCACTGACCTCCTGAAAACGGATCCCCGGTTACCTGTACAGGCAATAATTAAGCTTTTATCCTGCGAAATCTCAATCGACACTGTGGCATACGATAGAGTCTAGGGACGTTGATGGTTTCATTGTCGTCGGCTGCGTATAGCTGAGTGGTGAGAACGTCTGTGCGATGTTCGAAAGGTCGTGGGTTCGACAACCGCTGGAGAGTACGCGGTTGTGTCTCCGCAAAGTAAACTAATGGCAACCCAATACAAGAGGAGCTGCTGACTCAAAGACTATATGTCATTTCGCTGCTTCCTGTCTTCTGCTGTATCACATCTGTGATCGCAGTGGTCTGTATGTTATCGCAATGGACGCAAATAAAAGCATGATTATTATTATTTCAAGCAGTAGCGGATCCAAGAGGGCATTTGGTCACGTGTCCGTGTCCCTAAAAAGACGATTAAAAAGATGCAAGGTTTCTCGAATTTCGCAACCCATTCTTGCTCGCTTAATCACATTTTGTTTAGCTGGCAACTAGGTTCTAACCAATCTAACGCATGCGCGTTTCAAACCAGCAACGGATAGGGGTAGGGCAGGAAAATCTAAAGAAGGGAATGCAAAAGATCACAACGATTGTCTTATTCTCACGACACTAAAAGGACGGTAGTTGGTACCGTGGTAAACCAGGCCCGGATTTAGGGGGTGGCAGAGGGGGCAGTTGCTCCGGGCCCCCCGACTTTTGAAGGGCCCTCCTATGTGGAAAAAAATGTGATTTTGTGTTATTTTTTTTGTTTTGGCCTTTAAAGTTTCTGCAAAATGCTGTGCAGTACTGGACTGATGCTACTGCAGACGTAGAGATGGTTTTTCGCGCCGTAGGCGCAAAAATTTTTTTGCACGGGGGCCCTCCGATCTAAAAGTGCCCCGGGCCCCCCATCAGCTAAATCCGGCCCTGTGGTAAACAGAAATTTTTTTTTAAATTGCAGAAAGTTTTGTCGTGCAGCTGATACAGTTAGTTACAGAAGACAGTTAACAAATGTTATGTAGAGCATATTTAAAGAATACTTGTTTAGAAAAACAGTTGAAAGGTTACCAGTAAGCTATTTTTTAAATAAAACCTTTGCAGTAATTTAAGTGTAAAGCAAGTATACGGGAAGTTGAATTAACAATTAAGTAACTATGAGCATGCAGTGAACATCCAGGCTTGATGCTAATAGCGCAATGCAGGTTATCATAACAAGGTTTATTAAATTACTATCGGTGCCAATTTTATAACAAACATAAATTATTTATGATAAACGGAAGCCCTTCTATTGTCACGTAATAAAAGCCTTCGCATCCTCTTCTTTAGATATCTCTAGGGTAGGAATTTGGGTTAGGGTTAGATAATCAAAAACTGAAAAATATGTAGTGTTTCAAAGTAATACATTGCTCATTCTACTACCGTACATCAAGATATTAATTAAGTTTACGTATTTCAGTAAAAATATAGGCTAGGTGTAACGAATTTAATAACAATTGCAAATAAAAGTAGGCTATGGCCAAGGCCTTGTCAGCACCATCTTGCCTCCTCTAATAATCCATTAGTGGGTTTTTGTGTTTAGTGAAGGGTTTCAAAAATAGGACAAGAAAGCGTTAATTTATTGCCGCAAACTCTTTCAATGTACCGGTATGCATAAAAATTTATATTTATCATTTTAGCAAAGAGTTAACAGCTTTAAGATTTTTTAGAAAAAAAAAACTAAAAAAGCCCACAATGCAGCAGTGGGTCTGAAAAGAGTTGGGGAAGGACCAACGTTTTAACAAAGCAAAATTTACAAGAGAAATGGACAATGTAAAACATAGTGTCTGAAAAAGTAAAGTTGGGTAGGGGGTGTGGGTGGCTTGCTCCCAAAAATATTTTGACAATTATATCCTTGATTTTGTCATTTTTGGTGCAATAGGGCCCTAATGTCTTTGTTACCAAAATGCACACTTTGTATGTAACCACAGGTCGCTTTGTAGGTCTACAGATAACCAAATTCATAAAATTAATGCTAGATTTGGGTATAAAATATTGTTTAAAATTTAAGTTAGCCTACTATTAAAAAACTTCATTCACGACCACAGAAAGAATTTAAAAATTTATTTTTTGAAAATTTGTATAGCCTAGCATGGGGTAGGTTAGCATGGCGTAGCCTTTCAGTAGGCTAGAACATCGAAAATGCATGTGTAGGCTAGATGTCTTCACCTTTGCTTCACCTATTTTTACGCAGAGATGTAGGCTGCGTATACGCGGTATACTTGCAGCATAGACTTTTTGTTTACGCTAACGCTTACGGCCACATTTTTTTTGATAGTTGTTGCTTGAGGCTACGCCGTAAAGTTTTCGCGGTTTTTTAGCGTATAACGTCAACGTATACTTTTTAATGTCTGAGCTGTTGTTTGCATTTTTTTTTGTTTTCAAACAAACTTTCCAAATTTTGCATAAGTTGAAAGAATGTTTTCAATGGGCAAAGACATATTAGAACCAAAACGCAGCAAAATCTCAGATGAACACTTTCAGATGCTTGTGTTTCTTCGTGGAAATTCAAAATAAAACTTGTTTGTTTCGAGTGGTTTATACCGTGTGAATGTTTGGCATCGAGCAAACAAAATGAGTTTACGCTAGTGTATGTGCTGACGCTGACGCCGCCAACTTTTTTTACAAGTTACGTGGACGCATACGGCGTATGCTTTTTCGAACGTTTGCGTTTACGCTGCCAGCGTCAATATTTTTTGTATACACGTACATCACTGTTTTTACGGCACATTTCACTTTGTAGCCTATGTTCATTAACACTGAAATTTATCAATTTAATTCTTATTAACTAGGCTAGTTGAGTGAGCAGTGCTTACTTCGAAATATTACATAATTGGGTTAGTTTTTGTTGGACACAAAAAATGTTACTCCTTTAATCCACTTTCTAAAACTATGCATGTCCAACGTAGCTAGTTATATCAATAAAAAGTGATTAAGCGAACAAAGCGAGCGAGAAAATTTTGTAAAATTGAAAAAAAATACATATTATATGTTACATAGCCTATAAATTTACAAGCGGAAAAACGCTGCACAAACTAAATGTGTGTGGGCCTCTAGACAGATGTGGGCCCTCAGCTGGGGATTTTGAAAACAGTAAACACAGTTAAGCTATTGATTATTAATCTATCAAGCTTCTGTAGCAGCTTTTTTCTTTCTTAAACAGTCAATAAACATGAAACAAATTAAAATAAGTGGCCGCCCAAACAATCTTGTCCCCTTTCGGCCGAGGGGTTAACAACGGTTAACACGGCCCAGAGTATATCCCATCATATTAGGCTTGAGGTCACATCTTTTTGTGCCTGTGAGTTAATGTGACATCACGAAGGGTTTATGAAAGCCTTGTTGTTTTGATAATAATGGTCACGGAATACATGTGAATACATCCCTAACATGTGTGCTGAAGAAAACACTTCAATCAAGTCGTCATTGTTGAAACATGACGCGAATTGTGACATCGGCCCTTGGCGTTTTTGAAAAATGATGTCATTTTGGCAATTTGTTGTAGTCTGCTGATACTGACTTTCACTACCTTCACGTGAACAAAAGGCCTAATCATTCTGAACGCAAAATATTTGCTTTTTTGGTAATCTAAAATTGTCGTTTCGATCTATCGAAGCCAGGGATACCTAAAATAGTTTAGTTATCCCTGATGGAAGCAATAAAGAAGATTATGTGGCAGAGTAAAAAAATAGTTAAAGCCATTTGAAACAGGCTAACACAAGTTTGTTAATTTTTAGCCAATGCTTTGTTCAATGTAACTAAGTCAAACACAAGTGAACATACGCACACATAGAAGCATAAGCTTGACTTGCTGAAGCTAGTAGTTCAGTTAAATGAAAGTCAGGGGGGGTTTTATCGAATACTTCTGCTTGAGATTAGTTTTACATTGTAGGGGAGAACCTCCATCATTGGGACGATTCTACAATGGGACACTTGGTCTCCCACGCTTGGTTGATCAAGCGAGCACAACGTACATGACGAATTCCAATTCGCCATGTAGTCTATAGCTTGTACCAACAGTGGGATCCTTCAATTTGCACGCATGACTGGTTTGTTAAAGAAAGTGTGTTTTTTGATACCCAAAGTAAAAAAAGATAGGTCACTTGTCTTGAAGATATTTTTGTACATACTTGGCGAAGCAGGTTGAAAACGCATGGTAGCATAGTCTATATGTCTGGTAGTTCTTAGGACAAAACGTTGTTGTCAGTGAGGTAGTCTTTAAGAATCTAGCTGATTTTTTTTGCATTTGCGGACGGCTTCTTACAATGGGACAGCAAGTCTTGCCCATCAATGGGACACTGTAAATCAACTCGACTCATTCGTAAAAAGGGAAACAAGATCCTTTAACTATGAAAACTGTAGTTGAAAAAGCAATACAAACCGGAAAAAATAGACCTGTAGCAAGAGAATTTGACATACCAAGATAAACATTGAAAAACTGGATTGACACATATACAAAAAAGCCCAAGCAAATAATGATCAAGGCAATCTACGTTTTCAACCTCATTGTGGTGTCAAAAAGATTTTTAATGATGAAGATAAGAAAAATGTAGAAAACTTTAATGATACACTACAGTAATATAATCAATAACAAAGTGAATATCAAGTTTATAATATGCATTTACACAGATTATAAATTTTGTCCCATTGTTAGAAATTGCCTGTCCCAATGGTGGAGCCAGATTCAACAATGGGACGTTTTGAGTAACCTTAAAAAAACTGTGCGTTATTTCTAAACCACTGGAGATAATGAAATCAAACCAAGTGTTGTTTGAAAAAAAATGCATTGGCAAAAGTGTTGCAAAAAAAAAACCACTGCATTTCTTTACAAAATTAAAAAAATTAGCAAAACGCAAAATTTGTCCCATTGATGGAGGTTCTCCCCTATAGGCTAAATCATTCAAACATGGCTTCGGGTGTTGCTTTGCAGTTAAAACTATAACTTTAGATCACAGTTAGGGCAAATCGGAATGAGGGCTGTAAGCAATTGTCTAATGGTTTTTAAGTGTTTTAGGCAAAACCTTGAAACTGAAACAGCTTGCACTAAAGCTAAAGGCTGCTATTAATTAGAGCAGCATTGCAAGATTCGATCAAGTTGAATATAATATAACTAAATCTATCATCACAAAAATTCTGTCAATTGATTTCTCATTAAGCATAGAATGAGACGGTATTTCTATTCATTAATAAGAGATTGTTTTCAATAAATCACTTTTCGAATTTTCTAACAGACTTTTGAGCGAAAAAGTTTCAAAAATCTGTCTTAAAACGTAGGCCTTAGCTAACCATTACCCAGATTGGGTAATGGTTAGCTAAGGCCTATGTGGGTAAAGCTTACGTAAAAGTTAGCCAATGTGGGTAAAAGGTAACCAATGTGGGTAAAAGTTAGCCAATGTGGGTAAAGATTACCCACATTTAATTTTAACCAAATATTAAAAGCATAGCCGTAGGAGAGTAAATTATTTTGGGGTGCGAACAAATTTTGCCCAAATTTTGTTTTTGCAAATATATTTTTAAAAACGCAACATTACTCACAATCTCTTAGATAGTGTATACTGTATAGTCTAATATAGAGACCGGAAAACTTTTTAGGTAAAAGAGCCATGATGATGATAGGTACATTTTGAAAATGTATTTTTGTTAGAACCTAATAATGCTTTAGCACTTAATACAATTAACGTGTAGTGGCAGGTGATGAGTTGTAAAAGTGAGGCCATGTGTTTACTAAAGATGAGAAAAATAGTAGGGGGTCTGGGGGACCTTCCCCAATTTTTTATTTGAAAAGTACAACTAATCTGGTGCATTCTGATCGTATTTTCAGCTTTAAATTGTAATGAAAAGTTATGATAAAATTTTCTGTGAACTAGATGCCGTCACAAAGAGCCATATATGGTTCGCGAGCCATGGGTTTCCGATCCCTGGTCCAATAAGTCCACAGTTACCAACTTAGCAGTTTACGAACAGACAGGCAACAAAACATTCAACTTAGGTAAATAAGGCTGACTTAACTTTAACCTACATACATCGAAGATTGATTTGCCTAAATAACTGGACATTTTTGCCCAAATTGACGAAGTTTTTTTTCAGCGGGAGAGCTGAATCTCCTTGTCTGTGAATATGCCCTACAAATTTCATCTGACACCTTCTAACTGTTGTTATTAATCTCCTTTGTGTTTTTGTCAATTTCAGAATTTTGTCGTTACTTTTCTTTTCAGTCCAAGAGATACGATGATGTGAGATAATTTAACAAGAGATAATTTGCACTTACGTAAACTAAAAGAAGCAATGACGTCACGCTACCAATGTAGGCTATCCAAGGAAGTGCTTGCAAAAGCTATTGAAGAATTGAATGAACCGGAAAACGATGCAGATCGACTGGCAGCCATTGATCAACTGAGAGACGCGTTCAAGGAAAGGAATCATGAGATAAAATTGGTACGAGAAGACGATCTTTTCATTCTCAGATTTTTAAGAGCAAGGAAGTTCGATCAAGAACGTGCATTGCAAGCCTTGACTGATTATCATAAGCGTAGAGGAGAATGGCCTGAAGTGTTTGACAAAGTCAACAACCCAATTTTGATTAAAGATGTTTTAGAAAAAGGTGTTGTCTGTCCTATTGAAGGGAAAGCTAAGAATGGTTCAACTGTAATTGTTTTACGACCTGGATTGGAAGGATGTAATAGCTTAACAGACATGTTTGCATCAATGTTTCTGTCAATTGATCATTTGTTAGAAAATGAAGAAATTCAAATTCATGGAATTATTGTCTTACAAGATCAAGCTTACTTCAACGCAGAAATTGTTAAGCAAATGTCTCCATTATTAGCTAAACGATTTTCTTCCACTATTCAGGATTGCATTCCAATAAGACTGAAAGGAATAAATATCACCAATCAACCAAAAATATTTGATGTCGTCTTTGGTATTATTCAACCTTTCCTGAAAGAAAAAACCAAGAAAAGATTTTGTGTTCATGGAACCGACTTTACTAAGCTGTATACCATGATAGATCGCTCAGTGTTGCCATTTCTTTTTGCTGGATCAGGCCCAGAGCTTGATACAAACCGTTGGAAATCTGTCTTACTTAACGAAGGCACTGCTTTATAAAGCAGTTAGTGAAACCAATATTTCCACAACAATATTTTAAAACTAATATTACAACGATTGGTGATCAACTCTGGAAACGATGAAATTAAATAGATTAGGCCTAGGCTTAGGCTATATCTGCTTTGGCTCGCGGCAGACAGCAGTGCATCCAGAATCAGTTTCACACTCAGTGTTTACCATAGTTTGATCAAAGTAAGCTTTGCATGATCAGACGCAGTTTACACGATCGAAGTTTGGGCTGTTTGAAATAAAAATATTTCTAATTTTACAAAATGTAAAATGTCTGCTTTTGTTTTGAATTTGTTCTGGTGAAGAATTAGCCTACATTTAGTCTTTTTTTTACGTTTACAAAACAAAAAACTCTTGATCAGAACTCAGAAAGTGCCATAGAATTTATAGTGTGTATTACTGGACCTGTCCCCGCCTTGGACAGAAATCTGTAGCCTTGGACTATAGGCTATGACCTTGTGTACGTATTGCATCGGATCACTGTGTACAAATCTCGTTGCTGATGTTGCATACAGTAGCCTATGTGTGAGTTGATAACGCAAACTGTACAACATTGCAACAACATTTCTGCTACGTTGTCCAAAAATTACTTCGTTATTAGTTGCATACACATTTATTTTGGTAGAACTCATAGCAGTCAGATAGCAAAACCATGTCGTGACTTGTTATAGGGTAGGCCTTCCATATCTGAATAGGCTACTGTATTTATGTTATTTTACAGAGTGAGCTTGAACCTTGTGTTCAGGTTACAATACAGTAGGCTACCACGTCTTCACAGACAGTAACGTTGTCAGTAAGTCCTGGGAATACCTTTGGACCCGGCCCTAGATCGTATTACGCCGTAAAATTTACGGGCTCGAAATCTTTCCAATGGACCTAGACTAGACCAGACAAAAACATCACATAGTTTTTCCATTTGTATTGTTTCTTTGAAAGTGCTATATTATAATCGTATGAAAGAACTAGCTCTTTTTGATTAATTATTTTTGTAGGCCCACGTCTTTGATTTGCAGCGTTTCTGTAAACAAGAAATCCACCATATAGCGCCATTATAACACAAACCTGCACAAAACATGCAAAATTTTCCAAGTTAATGAGCCTAATAAACCTAGTAGGGGAAGGCGGGGTAATTTGTGCAACGGGGCAAGTTGTGCAAGTCCTCGTTTGAAAGGAAATAACGAGCGTAATGAATCTTTATCGCCATTATTATATTCTAACCATAATGCCTTTAAAGCACGTGAATCGCAGCTTTCAGTTTTTTTGGGCAGGTTGGGCTTGATCAACGAAATAAGGTGTTTAGGTCTTAGGATCTAAACTCGGATGCAAACGAAAGTTTGATTTTTTGGATGCACAGTAGAACTAGTCAAACTTTAGCAGTAGGGGCAGTAGACATATGATGTAGTTGTATTTTTGCAGGTAAAACTTTTTCGTACATTTGTTAGTTTTCTTGAAATTTTTTGTTCCTTAAAAAAAGTGTGAAAGGGGCAAGTTGTGCAATTGATGACGGGGCAAGATGTGCAACTGTTCCCAGGGGCCCTATCCACTTTTAGAATTCGGGGGAGTGATTTTTGGACAGTGGGCTAAAATCGTAATAGTCATTTCTACTTCTGGGGGGCTGCGCCCCCCAGACCCCCATTGCAGCATCAGCTTCTTTCTGATCGAAGCATAGGGTTTCCAAGTCGTTTCACAAAGTATGTTTCGGAAAGGGTATTTTTGGGTAAGCAAACTGGTAGTCACTTAACAAGAAATAATTCCGGCACTGCAAATGAAAACTCGAACCAATCATAAACTACGTTTTCCGTGACGTGAAAAAGGGCGAAAAGAAGATCATGCAAAACAAATCAAATGCCGGATTTTTTATCAGCTGTTTGTTTATTTGTTTTTCATATTTTTACCCTGCATTGCGAGAAAACGGACTTGAGCGCTATGCATCGGTGTACGCCTTCTGACGTACACCTGACTCACGCTGCAGCCGACAGCAATGTCTGTTTCCGGTTGTTTACTATACTTATGACTTAAATTTGGTACTACCCATTACTCGAAATCGATCACTGGGTAGAGGCAATTATACTTATAGTGAAGTTTCTTCCCCAGAGACACAACAGCAAGTGCGGGGGGTGGAGTCGAACATGCAGGCTCTCAACTGTGAGCCCAACGCGCTAACCACTCGGCCACTGCTGCCGACTAAGTCGGCAGCTGGTTGGCTTTTTAGGAGTTAGGGTTAGAAAGTAGTCATTTCATTGACGTGGGTTCGATTCTCACAACTGCTATTGCTCTTTTTTCTTCTGTAATTACCAAATAAAGTTCAAAACAAAGCTTAACTCTCTGGCTAAGTGCGAGAAAGGTCACAATTGAACGGTAGCCTCTTATAACATGTTCTGATTGGTTGGCGGTGTCATTCTAGTTATTCGCAGAGGCAGAATTTTTTCTTGTTAAAGTGGCTACCAAGCAAACTAAGTTAAAACACAGTGTAAACGCCTGGCTCGTAGTTCAGGGTTGCCAAACCAAAAAATTATATTGAAATGAAATATAAATGTGCTAACAGCGAAAATATATTTTTCAAAATTTGATCAATAAAATATCACAAAACCTTTTCAAAGCCAAATGAGTGGGGGGGGGGGGGTGATTTTGCATTGATCACCCCCCCACTCCAATTAGTGGGGGGTGATCACCCCCCTCACCCCCCTTGGATAGAGCCCATGACTGTTCCTGTAAACCGCCTTTGTTAATTTACAAATGTTGTAGCCTATTAGCCATTTTTACATAGTTTCAAAGTCTGGAGATAGTGAATGAATGTAAAAATAGCTGATTTGTTAAATTGTCTGTACTTTTGCTTGCCACAGCCTAATATGTTGCTCAACTTGCCCCTAGTGTTGCTCAACTTGCCCCTAGTGTTGCTCAATTTACCCCATGGTGCTACACAGCTTGCCCCATGGTGCTGCACAACTTGCCCCGGAAAAATAATCCGGTTCAAGTTGTGCAATCGTTACTTAGGCTACAGTAAACTCGAATACAGTGCAAAACAATAAATAAAACCAATCAGTTTTTGTCTTAAAACTTGGCTTATGAGCATGTTTTTGAAATGCAATACTTGAGTCTTCGAAAAAGTTAGTGAAATAAAAAAAAAAAAGATTTAAAAAAAAAAACTGCTCAACTTGCCCCGCCTTCCCCTAAACCTGTCCGGACAGAGACAATCCGATAGGACGGGTGTAGACATTGTGGATAAAGGACAGTGTCCGGTTCTATTCGATTTTTAGTCCAATTTTTATGAGCATTCCGTCCAATTATCCGCAGAGATATATTGTTTGTCAGCTTTGCCAAGCAAAACTTGAAGAAAAGAGTGTTTTGATTCCAATTGCTTGGGGCATTCGTATAAAGCAGCATACACTTCATAACGGATGATACAGAGTTGGTCGACCAAAAAGACAGATGGCTTTTTCGTGAAAGACAACCGGAATATGCCTGCAAGAATATAAAAATACCCAGTCGTGTAGGATGCAAACATTCATTATCTAGAGCAGGGTTTCTCAACCGGGGTTCTCGCCCTCCTACCAGTAGGGTCACGGAGCGCTTTTCAGGGTGGAGGGCACCAGCAACTAAGAAGTTTTGTAGGTTTTTTTTACTATAGGTCTTTACGTGACATTGGGCCACGGCTGTTTAGGGCCCACTTATTTTAGTTAAATATTTTTAACGGTTCAATAAAGAAAAATGCTGTTACAGAAACTCGATAATAGTTAAACTCATTCTGGAAGCCCCTGGGAGCCCGCTTTCGTCTAGGCCTAGGGGCTCACGCATATTTAGTTCGTGCAGTGCTTTTCGGCTTGTAATTTTAAATGGAATATTTAGCCTAATGTAATTTTTTTCATTTTTGCAAAATTTTCTGTTTTGTTTTGCTCGTTGAATCACATTTTATTCACCTAACCAGCGATGTTGGGCATGCATAGTTTTAGAGGTTGGATTAAGAGAGTAAAAAGTTTTGTGTCCCACAAGAACTAACAAAATAATGTAATCCGAAGTAAACAGTGCTCAGTGCTCACTCAAATGTAGCCTAGTTAATTAATTTAATTGATAGATTTGCCTGAATCGAGATAGGCTATAAAGTGAAAATAGTATGGCCTATAGGTGATGGGGACACTTTAGATAGATTTTTGAAGTTCTAGCCTGTTGAAATATAGGCTACGCCACACAAGGCTATACAAATTTTCAAGAAATGAATTATTAAAATTCTTTTGTGATACAATTTGTTTGAACTGGTAGGCTAAGGTAAATTTTAAACCAAACTTTTTACCCATAGGCTTATCAATTTTGAAAATCTGTGTAAGTGGCCCCTAGCCATAAAACGTTAAAGACCAGCTTCCAGATTGTGCATTGGATATGACAAGCTATCTGTAATCTTTGTAGTTTTGGACATGAAGTCGTTGGCAGATTACGACTCCGTTTGCAGCAGCGTACCTAGGGTATGGCAAGCAGGGCTCGAGCCATGGGCGCCACATGGATAAGGGCGCAAAAATCGGTTGGTAAAAGTTAAAATTTGCGGTTTGCACTTTCTTCAAAATCTAATTTGCGCCCAATACAATACAAAGATCAAAAAGGAGTCTCTCTTTGAGGCCTACTGTAGCCATTGCTAAACAATGGAATGGTAACATTGCAAAAGCAACATTGTGCCTCTCCTGGCTCCTTTTGCGTTCAGTCTGAAACAATTGGAAGTTTAGTCAAGTCGCGAAGCAGCGATTAGTTGGAGCTTAGAAGTATAGCACCAGAACTTACTTATTCATTTTAATATGAATTTATTTAAATCTAATTTGTTGTATCACTTCAATTTGGCCTGACCAGAGCACTCAGTCTGTTCTAGGAAGAAATTAGCATTTAAGGTATTATTGAGCCTATAAGCATGATTATACGAAATTTTGAGACCAAGAATTATAGGCTAGGTAGGATTTATTTTTACTTGCTGCGGTGCTGGTGCTGCCTACCACTTAGCAGTTTGAAGTTTTGAGATTCATTCTCAACTTCACAAGCTGTGCTTTATGAATATACGGTACCGTACTTTTACCTAACTTACTCAAGTTATCAAACGGAAAAAATGAGCGCAATTCGTAGTAGAACACACCAATAATGGGAATGATTCGCTGTCAGTTTCTTCAATCTCCTGTTAGCATACAACCCAACGGTCACAAAACCCGCCCATATGCAAACAAAGTCGGCGACAAATTAAATTAATTAATGGCTTGTTAGTTTTGAAAAAATCTGCCAGACTTGGGTCGTTTTATTTTTATCCATAGTTATCCAACAAAACTACTCGCCCTATTGAGATGAATTTTAAGTAGGCCTATACGTAAAAGAGTAAAAGACTATGAAAACAATTTGTCCATGTAGGCCTATATCCAATAATTATAGACCAAGTCTATTTTCTTAATTTAACTTTTACTTGCCCTTTTGAATTCCAAATAATTATAAAAGCAGACCATGAAACAAACCAATACGAAGAAACAGGAAAGTGGGGCTAAAGGGCAAAAGAGACGAAAGTTGCAGGCAGCAGAAGCTGAAAAGTCAAGCAGGTTCTTCGCTTTTATTGGTTTGTAGCGGTAGGGCCTAATCTGTATTTAAAAAAAGACCAGTATGAGACACTAGCAAACAATTGACATTAAGGATAGGCCTACACACGACAAACCAACGATATTAGCAAACAGTAATAACTAGAAGGTCATAACCAAGTTCTGTCCGATTATGTCCAATAATTTACTTATTAGTAGGCTACAGTAACACAGCGTCACATGAAAAACAAAGGGGAGGCCGCGTTAGCTAGTTTTTATGTGGGAAATAACTTGGAAAGAAGGCACAAAGCGCAGCATCCTATCAAATCGATTAGCTCCGCAGTGAGAAGCCTTTGAATTTGAACGTAATAAAATGGCAATAGCACATTTATTTTCTTCGTGAATTGTTCATAAAAGACTTGTATGCTAATGCCAGTATTTGACGAATGCAAAATAGCAGTACCATCTTTGTATGCAATATTTAACTTAAATTGTTAAAAAGGGCGCACATCTAAACTTTGCCATGGGCGCCATTTTGCATAGGTACGCCATACTGTTCGTTTGTGACATGAGTCTGTAGGCTACCTATGTCAAGTGCACGCTGGATTGCCTAACAGTATCTTGACGTCATTGAACATTAGTCAGTATTAGCAGACTACATCCTGACGACTAAAATGAATTCATGTTAATGAACCTAGTTAACAATTTATGAAAAATATTTACCATACAGCCTAATAAGCGTAGCTTATGTCGAGACTGAATAAATATTTAATGGATGGCGTGAACTTATTTATTTAACAAGGCGTATGGTCGCCTATTGTAATTATGCAGTGTTCAAAGACTTCGCTGAAGCAACACTTTAATCTTGTCATATTTTAGCTTGCTTTTGAAGGGCACGGCAGCTGTCTGTGTAGCCTAAGTTTGCAAAAATGTGGCGCTGAAAATCAGCGCAGTTTGAGCACCATCTTAGACCTCCCTCGCAATCCAGTAGTGCTGGGCCTTCATGTTTAATGATGGCGCTTAAAAATAGGACAAGAAAGCGTTAGGTTAGTGCCCCAAACTCTTTCAATGTAGGAATAAAATTAATTTCATTATATTAGCAAAGAGTAATCAACTTTAAGGTTTCCTAGAAGAAAAAAAAGTTAACAGCGCTTTGCCGACAATACAGCAGCGAATCTCGAAAAAAATTTGTGTAGAACCAGAGTTTCAACAAAGTAAATCGATAAGATAATTGAACAATGCAGAAGTTAGGCGACTGTGCGAAAAAGAAAATGTTAATAGAGGGATTGGCGGGCTTGCCCCACGGAAAATTGTGACAAATAAAATCTTGGTTTAGTCACTTTTGGGCATTTTTGGCGCAATAATGTTTTCTTTTACCAAGATGCACATGTGGGCTAATCATAGCTGTCTAACTAAAGTGGGCTATGTACAGTAAGGACTGCATGTAATTAAATTCATCAAATTGGATTTGGGAAAAATGTTTGGTTTATGATTTAAGGCAGCCTATAGGCAGCCATTAAAAAAAAAGTATTCACGACCACAGAATATTTTCAAAGATTTTTTTTGCCTATAGTGTCGTGTAGACTTTCAGCAAGTTAGAACTTCGAAAATCTATTTGAGATGTTGCAATCTTCATCTATAGTAGCCTATTTTCATGGCACATTTCACTTTATAGCCTATTTCCATTAAAACTGAAATTTATCGATTTAATTGTTAATTTACTAGGCTATTTGAGTGAACAGTGTTTCCTTGGGAATTGGCATTGTTTTGTTTATAAGCAATTCCCTTAATCTATATGTTATTTTTTTTGTGAGATACAAAAAATTTTTATACTCCCTTAATCCACTTCTGAAGCCATGCGTGCGGATTGCATGATCAATATCGCTGGTTAGGTGAATAAACTGTAATTGAGCGAGCAAAGCAAGACAGAAAATTCAACAAAAATGGAAACAAATGACAAATTAAATGTCAGGCTACAAATGAAATTACAAGCCGAAAAATGATGCAAGAACAAAATATGCGTAGGCCTCTATATGGAAGTAGGTCCCCAGCTGGGGGAGGAGAGGATTGAAAAGCTGTAAATACGGATTTGCATGATTTCATTTCAAGCTATTGAATATCGAGCTTCTGTAGCAGCGTTTATTTTGTTTAAACAGCCAAAAACCATTAAACAGATTAAAATGAGTGAATCCCTAAACAGACAGCGGTGCTCCTCCCAAAGGGGGTGTACGGGGCCCTGCTCAAAATGATTTTGTTATGAGTTGCCAATGTAAACTTTTGACGTTTAATTGCAACGTAACTTGAGCTACAAATTTAGATTCATCATCAAGTGTCGTCTCCGGTCCGAAAGTTGGCTGGCATTTGCTTCCACATGTCACCTTCTTCCGCTTCTCTTTTTGCATCTCCGATGCTTGACAAGTCAGCCCACTGTTTTACGTCATCTCCCCAAGTTCGTCTCCTTCCCCTGCACCTCCTTCCTTCCACCATTCCTTCAATGACAAATTGATGTAGCTGTTCTACAGATCCTCTTAAAATATGTCCTGCGAATTTCATCTTTTATTTTGCTAAGTTGTTTGACCAGTGGCGTAGCCAATGGGGGAGGTTTGGGGGTTACAACCCCCCTTTGGCACGCGTGTGACGTCACGAGATTAAGAATGATGCTTTCAGTCTTTATGTCTTTAAAACAAAGTTTGCCTAATTTTAAACGAAACTGCATTAAAAGAGCGAGTTTGCCAATACCAAACATTCAAATATCTCAGCCAGAAATTAGCAACAAGAAAACATAGAGACTTAGCTCTTTTTCCAAAAAAATGCCCAAAGAAACATGATCTTATCCTTTTGCTATGCCACCGAACAGCACCATTTTACAGGAATATTTATACCCACATTTTTGTTGAAAATGCTCTCAGAATGCACCAAATTCAAAGTAATTTTTCAAAATTTTCTGGGTGAGGCCCTCCAGCCCCCGCCGCTGGGTGTCGGCTTTATCAAACATGCCGTCGGGCTTCGCCCGCCGGTCATCAAAACCTTCCCTTTAAAAATTCCTGGCTACGCTACTGCGTTTCACCATTTCTCTTGCACTCCAATTCTTTTTCTAATGGCTTCGTTTGCAGCCTAATGTGTTTTTTATGTGATACTTTTACTATTCTTCTGTAGCACCTGAGTTGAAAAGCATTAATTTTTTTGTTAACTTTTTTGCTACAAGTCCAAATTTCACTTCTGTATGACATGACTGGTTTGATGTAACAAGATGAAAGTCTCAGTTTTATTATTGTAAATCTATATCTCTTCTTAAAACCTTTACATTTGCAAAATGACACTTTTGCTTGACCGATTCTTCTTTCTACATCATTGGTGCATCTTCCATCTTGTGTAATGAGGCAGTGCCGGTCTTAGGGAATTTCGGGCCCTGTGCGGAATATGATTTGCGGGCCCCAATGATAATGATCCAATTCAGTAGCGTAGCTAGGGATTTTGAAAGGGGGGGGGGTGGTTTCATGGTCGGCGGCGAAGCCTGACGGCGTGACTGCCGAAGACGGCACCCAGCGGCGGGGAGTCTGGGGGGCCTCCCCCAGAAAATTTTGAAAAATTACTTTGAATTTGGGGCATTCTGAGAACATGTTCAAAATTTGGGTATGAATATTAGGCTACTGTAAAATGGTGCTGTCCGGTGGCATGGCAAAAGGATAAGATCATGCATTCTTGGGCATTTTTCGGAAATAAAGCTATGTTGAGTCTAGATGCAACCTATTTCGTCCCCTGCAAAATTCGTACCCCGATTTCGTACCCTGAAATCGGAGTAGCCTAACAAAATCAAATTTCGTCCCCTGAAAACATCGAGAGAAATGTGAAATGTTTGCGGCAACTCCGATCAGCAACTTCGGCTATGTTGTTTTTTTTTCTTGATCTTTTCAGGGAACGAAATAGGTTGCACCCGTTGAGTCTTTCTTGTTGCTAATTCCTTTGTTGAATTCACTTGTTGAATTTTTCCATTGGAAATGACAAAATTACTGCATTTTCTGAGTAAATTGCGGGCCCCCTAATTTGCGGGCCCTGTGCGATCGCACGGTTTGCACACCCCAAAGACCGGCACTGAATGAGGGATCCTAGGTATGTGTACGTGGTGACCTGATCCAATTGTTCTCCTACCAGCTTAAATTTTTCTTTTCTTTGCTAATAATTTAGATTAGCACATTAGAAATCTACTTATTTTAACATCAATAGTTGTGGTCTCACTGCATCAAAAAATACAATGACATCACGCTACCAATGTAAGCTATCCAAGGAAGTGCTTGCAAAAGCTATTGAAGAACTGAATGAACCGGAAAACGATGCAGATCGACTGGCAGCTATTGATCAACTGAGAGACGCGTTTAAGAAAAGACATCATGAGATAAAATTGGTACGAGAAGACGATCTTTTCATTCTCAGATTTTTAAGAGCAAGGAAGTTCGATCAAGAACGTGCATTGGAGGCCTTGACTGAACATCATAAGCGTAGAGCAGAATGGCCTGAAGTGTTTGACAAAGTCAACAACCCCATTTTGTTGAAAGATGTTTTAGAAAAAGGTGTTGTCTGTCCCATTGAAGGCAAAGCTAAGAATGGTTCAACTGTAATTGTGTTACGACCTGGATTGAAAGGATGTAACAGCTTAACAGACATATTTGCATCACTGTTTCTGTCAATTGATCGATTGTTAGAAAAATGAAGAAACTCAAATTTATGGAATTATTGTCCTGCATGATCAAGCTTACCTCAACGTAGAAATTGTTAAGCAAATGTCTCCACGAATAGGTAGACGATTTGTTTCCACTATGCAGGATTGCATTCCAATAAGACTGAAAGGCGTAAATATCACCAACGAACCTAAAATATTTGATGTCTTCTTTGCTGTTGTTCAACCTTTCATGAAAGAAAAAACTAAGAAAAGATTTTGTGTTCATGGAACCGACTTTACTCAGCTGTATACCATTATAGATCGCTCAGTGTTGCCATTTCTTTTTGCTGGATCAGGGCCAGAGCTTGATACAAACCGTTGGAAATCTGTCTTGCTTAACGAAGGCACTGCTTTATAAAGCAGTTAGTGAAACCAATATTTCCACAACGATATTTTTAAACCAATATTACAACGATTGATGATCAACTCTGGAAACAATAAAACCCAAAATACACCCCGAAGTATATAATGATATTCTCCTGACTCAGTTCAAGATAAAGTCAAATAATAAAACTTTATTTAGTCGAGCACAAGAACAAGTGTCGCACTGACTACGTTGACTTAAAGAAAATTGACTGTGATTTGTTTAATTCTCTGAATGTGATTGCATTTATCTTATGATTCTTGTTTATTAGATTTTTTATTGATGAACGTGTTTAAGTAGCAGAGGGAAACACTTCAAAAGCAAAGCCAGACATTTTTAGTGATAAGCAGGAGCCACAAATGTTGAAAACCTGTGGAAAGGGGCCACAGGCCACAAAACATTAAAATTAACCAATCACCGGCTTCCAGATTGTGCATAGGATATGACAAGCTATCTGTAATCTTTGTAGTTTAGCCTGTTTAGGGCATGACGTCGTTGTTAGATTACGACTCCGTTTGTCACATGAGCTCTGTAGGATACCTACGACAAGTGCACGTTGGATTGTCTAACAGTGTCTTGACCAGAGTTGCATTCCTGGGGGAGGGGGGCTCGGTGGAGCTTAGCCTCCGAAATATGAAAAAAGCTTGATGTAGGTTCCGTGCACTTTTCGTGGGCTTGTTTAAGGTTCCACTTTTCAGCTCTTCTGGCTGAACAACAACTTATCGACTGAACAAGTAACACTTTAACAGCTTTCTCACAACAGAACTGCAAAAATACACGAACATAAGTTGGTAGCAATCGCCGTTTTCCGTGATTGGGTCCCGTATAGTTAGCTTAATTCTATCATGCAATCTACTACATGTAGCCTGTATTAAATCAAGCTTTTTGCAAATAGGGCAATAAAGAATGACACAACAAATTTTGGTGCTCTTTTTTCATTCTAGATGTCTGCGTGTGATGTGACTCTTGCATTGAATAGCCTTTCCCGCCCATGTGCCATAAAATTTAGGAAAGTGGGTAAAATTTTCAGTGTGCGTTGTGTTGCGTCCTCACATCGTGGTATCAATGCTCTATGGAATAGTTTCCCAACATTGTATGAACACTTTACAGTCCTCACAGAAAGGAAAAATATTAGAGAAACAGATCGGGCTATGTTCACTTGTTCAGTCAGAGGTCTTTGCATCAAGATGGCAACCAAGGAATTCGTAGAAGATCTGGAGCTTTTAAAACATTGTTTTCGGCAATTATTGCTTTGTCAGAAACTCTCCAGACTGAGAATATCAACTTCGTAGTAGTTAATCGTCATGTCAAATGGACTGTTAATTCTCTATTTCAAATTTAAAAAAATCTGCTCAAGAAGGAAATTATTCGTTTGACGAAGTTGTTGAGTTCTGGAAGTACAAAAACTACTCCTTTGGAGACATAACGTTGGATCAGTTCAAAGTTCGACGTAGAGACTATCCTTCTTTTGGTCGTAATCGGTTTATTCAATCTTCAGTTGACAACATTGGAAGCAGGATGGTGGACACCAACAATGAAAATTCTGTGAAGAGCTTGGAAATTATTATACCAGAGTTATGGCCTGCCGTAATCAAAGTTCCATGACAAGAAGAGGGCGGATATTACGAGAAATAGAGGAGAGATTTCATGTCATCACTCTTATTTCCGATTTTCGATTGTAGGCTACTTTGACAATCCTTGCCATATAGTCTGCCAGTTACGATAAATTTGCTCAAGAACGTAGTAGCCTATACTAAACATGATTGCTATAAGTTCTGCTGAAGCCGAACGTCGATTTTCACAAATGAAGGGCCTAGTGCAAAAGGGAGGTATGTCAATTTTTACCAAATTTGAGTTAAGCACGTCAGGAAGTTCACGAGCCTGCTGCGCGTCTTGTGTAAAAAGGCCGTATGTGTATCTTGAGAAATGAAGGAGATAGGCGAAGGAAAAAGGGGATATGTCACATAATTTTTTTATCATTTCAGCGCAAAAAGGATATATGTCTGACATATATCCTTACTGCAAGCAACAAATTGCAATAATTGAAAATGTAACCTGCAAACCCTAGCTTATCCAAGCAAAGCATTCTCGAAATGATTTGTTTCTTTTTTGGATATACTATCTCGTGTTCAATGAAGTGTTGCAAGCAGCTCATTTTAGGAGCAAGAAATAGATTGTCTCTTTGCTTTTTTCTTGAAATCCTGTTCTTGAGTGTGACATATCTCCTTTCATGTGAATAAATTGTTGTGCAAAAAGGTGGTATGCCATTTCTTGTGCAAAATAAAGACACGCAACTTGTTTTCAAACAACAATAAACTGTACTGGCACACTTTAACAACCATTAGGGTCTGACACATAACCATGAAATTTGGTATAAAGCCAAGAAAAAAGCAGGGTACAAGGATATACTTTAACCTTCATATATGGAATGGCACTGCGGCAACTTTGAAGTGGTTGCGGACTCATCGATTGGCTGTGAATACTCAAGTTAAGCACTCTAAGCTGCCCACATTAAATGAAATCAGATCTGTGCAAAAACTGTTTGCTGGCTAAAATCAAAGTCAAAATTAAAATCCGCCCTGATAGCTCAGTTGGTTAGCGCGTGACTTCTGGAACGAAAAAGCTTCAAAATCAAGCGGCGCTGGTTCGACTCTCAACTTGCAAAAAACGCACGTTGAGGACTGCTCTCCATTCAGCGGCATCTAATGGATGGAATAATTCCCAGCAATAAAACTTCAACAATCGGAAACTTCACTCTGTCTATCTCGGTGACCGCGCCTGCGTCAGTGATTCAAAGTATGTGAAACTGCCAGGATTTAGCTCTGCAAGAAGCTTTCCCAGTCCGAGGATAAAGATTCAATCAATCAATCAAAGACTGTCGTGGTGCTTATAACTTGGCCCATAAAACCAAGACCTAGCAGACAGTCTATTTGTTTTGTATAATCTCGTTTGCACCAACTTGGAATATGCTTTTGTTGTATTTGGAGTTGGAGGCTACTGTTCGTTAATAACTAAATGAGATTTTAGTATAACTGCCACATTGTCAGCTTAATGGTTCTTATTCGTAAAGCGACAACCACAAGCGCTCATTTCAGGAAATGCATTTCCTCACTTTCCTACAGTCAATTTTTTTGCAAGTTTGCTTAGAATTGGCTCATACAAATAAATAGCCCACAATTGAGTTAAGAGATTGGAATTAGCTCATGCAAAGGAAGTTTCAGGTGTAAGCCTATGCAGTAAAGAAAAAGCAAAGGAGATTGCAGTGTAGCAACCAAGCCAAATTTTAAACTTATAATGTTATTTCGGATTCAACCACGTTTTCACGTTTTGTTGCTTCTACATTTTCTGTACTTCAAGCTACGTTTTAGCATGGGTTGTTTTTCGATATGATGTTCAGAAATAAAAACAAAGTGAACAGTGTTTCTTTTTAAAAAAGGTAAAGATTGTTGGCTCACCTACACCGATTACTTATACATACTTTATCTATAACAACACAGCTAGGTGTTAATAGAGCTCCCCCAAATAAAATGCTAGGAACACACCCCTGGTCTTGACGTCATTGAACATTAATTAGCATTAGCAGACTATATCCTGATAACTAAAAGGAATACATGTTAATGAACCTAGTTAACAATTTATGAAAAATATTTGCCATACAGCCTAATAAGCCTAGCTTATGTCGAGACTGAATAAATATTTGATGGATGACGTGAACTTATTTATTTAACAAGGCGTATGGTCGCCTATTGTAATTATGCAGTGTTCAAAGGCTTCACTGAGACAATGCTTTAATCTTGTCATATTTTAGTTTGCTTTTGAAGGGTACGGCAGCTGTCTGTGTAGCCTAAGTTTGCAAAAATGTGGCTCTGCAATTCAAGACAATTTGTGCACCATATTGGACCTCCCTCGCAGTCCAGTAGGCTAATGGGCATCCATGTTTAATGATGGCGCTTAAAAATCGGACAAGAAAGCGTTAGGTTAGAGCCCCAAACTCTTTCAAGGTAAAAAAAATATTTTCCTTATTTTAGCAAAAGCAAACAACTTTAATATTTTCTAGAGGAAAGAAAGTTAATAACGCTATGCCGACAATACAGTAGCGGATCTAGAAACAAATTTGGGTAGGACCAGAGTTTCAACAAAGCAAAATCGATAAGATAAATAAACAATGCAGAAGTTGCTGTGTGAAAAAGAAAAACTTAAAAAAGGGGTTGGCGGGCTTGCCCAGCGGAAAATCGTGACAAATATATTGTTGGTTTAATCACTTTTTGGGCATTTTTGGCGCAATATTGTTTCTTTTACCAAGATGCACACTTTGTAGGTGTGGGCTAATTATAGATGTCTAACTATCTATAGCCCGCTAAGTACATTAGGCTACGGCATGTAGGCTAATTAAATTCATCAAATTGGATTTGGGAAAAATGTTTGGTTTATGATTTAAGGTATTGCTTATAGGATACCATTAAAAAAAAATATTCACGACCACAGAAAATTTTCAAAGATTAATTTCTTTAAAATTTATATAGCCTAGCCCTATGGCTATAGTGTCGTGTGTCGTGTAGCCTTTCAGCAAGTTAGAACTTCGAAAATCTATTTGAGGTGTCGCCATCTTCATCTATAGTAGCCTATTTTCATGGCACATTTCACTTTTTAGCCTATTTCCATTAACACTGAAATTTATCGATTTAGTTGTTAATTTACTAGGCTATTTGAGTGAGCAGTGTTTCTTTCAGAATTTTCATTATTTTGTTTGTAAGATATTTCCTTAATCTATAAGTTATGTTATTTTTGTGGGGGATGCAACAATTTTTATACCTAGCCTACTTCCTTAATCCACTTCTGAAGCCATGCGTGCGGATTGCATGCACAATATCGCTAGTTAGGTGAATAAACTGTGATTGAGAGAGCAAAGCAACACAAAACATTTAGCAAAAATGGAAAAGAATGACAAATTAAATGTTACATATAAAATTACAAGCCGAAAAATGATGCACGAACAAAATATGCATAGGCCTCTGTATGGAAGTAGGCCCCCAGCTGGGGAGGAGAGGATTGAAATGCTGTAAATACGGATTTGCATGATTTCATTTTAAGCTATTGAATATCGAGCTTCTGTAGCAGTGTTTGTCTTTTTTAAACAGCCAAAAAACATTAAACAGATTAAAATGATTTGACCCCTAAACAAACAGGCGTGCTCCTCTCCACCGGGGGGTGTAGGCTACGGGGCCCTGCTTAAAATATTTTTGTTATGAGTTGCCAAAGTAAACTTTCGACGTTTAATTGCAACGTAACTTGAGCTACAATTTAGGTTAGCACATTAAAACATCATTTTTTTCATTTCAACATATAAATTATTAGACTACATCACCATTACAGACGATAAGATTGCTACCAAGCGAAGTTATATTAAATCTAAGCTATTTATTTTAACATCAATAGTTGTGGTCTCACTGCTTCAAAAACTGCAATGACGTCACGCTACCAATGTAGACTCACCAAGGAAGCGCTTGTAACAGCTATTGAAGAACTGAATGAGCCGGAAAACGATGCAGATCGACTGGCAGCTATTGATCAACTAAGAGATTCATTCAAGGCAAAAAATCAAGAAATCAAATTGCTGCGAGAAGACGACAATTTTATTCTAAGATATTTAAGAGCAAGAAAGTTCAACCAAGAACGTGCTCTACAACTTTTGACCGATCACCATAGGCATATAATGGATTGGGATGAAGTGTTTGACAAAGTCAACAACCCTGCTTTGCTTAAAAATATTCTAGAAGCAGGTGTTGTCTGTCCAGTAAATGGAAAAGCTAGGAATGGTTCAACTGTAATTGTATTACGACCTGGATTTAAAGGATGTAACAGCTTAACAGATATATTTGCGTCAATGTATTTAACAGTTGATCAGTTGTTGGAAGATGAAGAAACTCAAATTTATGGCGTCACTGTATTGGAAGACCTAGCTTACTTCAGTGCAGAAGTTGTTACACAAATGTCGCCGTTGGTAGCTAAACGGTTTGCTTCTCATATCCAAGATTGCATTCCAATGAGACTAAAAGGAATAGATTTCACCAACGAGCCAAAAATATTTGATGTTGTTTTTGCTATTATTCAACCTTTCTTGAAACAGAAAACTAAAAAAAGATTCGTCTTCCATGGAACCGACTTTTCTAAAATATATAAGAAGATTGATCGTTCAGTGTTGCCATTTCTTTTTGCCGGTTCTGGTCCTGATCTTGACATAAATGGCTGGAAGTCTGTCTTACTCAATGAAGGCACTGCCTTATAAAAATCTCATAAAAAATTAAATGAACTTTTATTGTGTATTTTGGTAATCCGCTGTATAAACAATGCATGTGTTTATTCAGTTATTTTGGACATGATATAGGCCTATGTCGAGTATGCTATAACTTACACCACCAGGTGCAGACAGAGGTATGTGTTTCAACACTGTTTCGTCTGAGTAGGTGTTACATTGTAAAATATAATCCATGATGCAAATCATGAGCCTTAATAGAGCAGACATTTTGTTGAGAGAATTGAAAGGTAAATGAGCCACACATATAATTATGACAGCTGGTAGGCCTGTGTTCGTTCGTTTGCTTTTACTTATTTTGGTTTCTCTGTGATGCTGCGCAGAAGACCAGCAGTGGCATACGGTGACCATGTTTTTTGGGTGTTCGTACTTTTTAGAAAGTTTCAACACATCCTTTATTTTTACTGTGACCCTTTATATCATATCAATCATATCACACCAGTGAGTTTTGATATGATCTAAACAGATAGGCTATTGAGCAAACTGCAAACCTCGCGTGTGACTGTCTAAAGCAGCGGTTCTCAAACTGGGGTCCGCGGTCCTTTTGGGGTCCGCGAGACAATTTTCTGGGACCGCAAAGCACCTTCCAAAAAAATTAACACGATCCCGAGAAAGAAGAATAGTGGAAAGTAAAACTTTTCAGGCAACTTATTTCAAAAACCGAAGTTAAAAGATATATTTTAGTAAACTGGCTTGGCCTCGCTCCACATAGTTTTTTAAGCCTGGCTTTTCGTTTCATTGTGATTTGTGATAGTCTTTGTTTTGTTTCTATCGCCTTTGTGACATCAAGGAGTGCATAGTGGTGACGTAGGCTACTCCTACAACACTCGTGTTTACCAGATCAAGAACATAATTACGAAATATAATTGACTAAAAAGGAGTTAGGCGAAGTTTTGAATTGAATGCCTTTCCAAACTTTTGACTTCTTTGGCCTTAGTCAAATTAGCCAAAAATTAATAACTTCTTAACTTTACTAATTTAATTTTTAATTTAAATTTGAGTACAAAAAGTGAAAATGGCTCAGCCTCGAAATAAATTAAGATTCAATGATTCCTATGTTCAATTTGGTTTCACTGTGATACATTTTGGAGGAGAAGAAAAGCTGTAGTGCGTGCTATGCTGTTAAGTGTTAAGTTTTAGCAAGTTCTGTTCTAAAACCCAGCAAGCTGAAAAGACATTTGGTAACGCATCATCCAGATTTTCAAAACAAAGATGCATTTTTTTTTAAACGGCAAGCTAATAGTTTAGTTAAGTCAAGATTTGATAGCACTAGTGATCAATGGAAGGAAAATACTGCCGAGTTAAGAAGGGCCTCCTATAAAGTTGCAAGAAAAATAGCTATGGCTAAGAAGCCTTTCACCATCGAAGAACAACTGATCTATGCTTTGTTGTCAAGTTATTGTATCAAACGTTTTGGGAAAATCTGAAGTTCAAAAGCTGAAGTAAGTGTCTCTGTCAAACGACACTGTGACTAGGAGAATATCTGAGCTATGGGAAAACATTTCGTCGCAGGTGGTGTCAAAAATACAGAAATCAATGTCACATTGATACCTAGCTCAAAACATGTTGGATGTAATGCATTGCATAATATCAAGATCATATTGAACCAAACCGAACCTAACATAGAATTTATAACGCCCAAGCAGGTGCACCCATTTTATTGACGTGTGCAGTGTGCATTTTTAATTGCATGTAATAAATAAATTATTTATTTAGAGTTTTTGCGCTAATTTTCCTTAAGATTTTGGTGGACCGTGAGTTGTTGAAAAAATCGCAAGGGGATCGTTCAACAAATTTTTTGAAAAAGTTTGAGAACCACTGGTCTAAAGCCTGCTGAAAAAAAGTGAACACCCAAAAAATGGTCACCGTATACGCAGTGCCGGTCTTAGGGTTTTTTGGGCCCTGTGCGGAATATGCTTTTGCGGGCCCCAATGACAATAATCCAATTCAGTGGCGTAGTTAGGTACTTTGAAAGGGGAGAGGCGGCGTGATCGCCAAAGACGACAACCAGCGGTGGGGGGTCTGGGGGGCCTCCCCCAGAAAATTTTTGAAAAATTACTTTGAATTTGGGACATTCTGAGAGCATGTTCAACAAAAATTTAGGTATGGAATATTACTGTGAAATGGTGCTGTCCGGTGGCATAGCAAAAGGATAAGATCATGCTTTCTTTGGCATTTTTCGGAAATAAAGCTATGTCTCTACAGTATGTTGAGTCTGGATGCAACCTATTTCGTCCCCTGAAATCGTGTAACAAAATTAAATTTCGACTCATTTCGTCCCTTGAAAAGATCGAGAAATTTTGAAATGTTTGCCGCAACTCCGATCAGCGATTTCGGCTATGTCGCTTTTTTTTCTCGATCTTTTCAGGGTACGAAATATTCAGGCGACGAAATAGGTTGAATTCGTTGAGTCTCTATGTTTTCTTGTTGCGAATTCCTTTGCTGAATTCACTTGTTGAATTTTTCCATTGAAAATGACAAAATTACTGCATTTTCTGAGTAAATTGCGGGCCCCCTAATTTGCGGGCCCTGTGCGATCGCACGGTTTGCACATCCCAAAGACCGGCACTGGTATACGTCACTGAAGACCAGTCTGTTTTCTAAAGCGCTGAGAGTAACGCAATCTGAGATGGCTGCAGATATTGCGTTATGCTGTATTAAAAACGCACATTAAGCTGTTGTCAGGGGTGGAAGTAACGACTAGTTGTCACTATTCGATAGCGTTATTCATTGCTTTCTGAATATCGAATGCTTATAGCCATTCCTTTTAAAAATAAATATCGAAAGCGCGCTATTCACTGCTTTTTTATGTAAGCAACAAAATCATTATTCGTTTTTCACTAATCGATAGCCTATTTAGGGGAACTGCTGAATCATTTTTTGTTGTTCACTTACTTCGTCGTCAAAACGAATTTACGAGATTTAGTTTTGGGATTACGGTACTATCTGACCTAGTCCCCTTCCGGTTTTCGAATTTTAAAGGATTAAGGGAAATTTTGCGGCAACACAGTTTAGAAAAACCATGCCAGTGAGAGTCGTTAACAGTGTTGCCAACCTTGCGGTTTTCCCTCAAATTTGGGCTTGTTTTTTTTAAAGTTTGAGGATTTTTTGAGTTTACGGGTTGCTTGTTTTTGGATTTTTTTTTTAGCCAGTCAAACTTTTTTCAATTTGTTTTTGGTAATTGCTATTCATTGCCTTTTTTAAGTATTGATAGCGGAAAGTCATTGCTTTTATGGGCACTATCGAATAGAGAAATAGTCATTGCTTTTTGACTAACGACTTCCAACCCTTCCAACCCATTGCTTTTTGACTAACGACTTCCAACCCTGGCTGTTGTAATTTTTAAGGATATTGATAGAGTAACTTATTAACTCTTCTCGTAAAAAATATGTAGGCCTTGAACTATCGTAGTTCACATTTGTGCATAGTCTAGTCATCAATTGAAGGCAATATTTTGATAAAAAATATTTTGTGAAGGTAGTTTCAATAGCAGACAAAGTTCTTGTGACAGCAAGCATGAGAACTTTGTTGAATATGTATAAGTAGGTTATGATGTAACCTATTTATGAACTGAATTATGCTGTGGATGGGGTGGCGAAATTTCTTTGTTTGAATGATGCGAGTCTTGGTTGCATTGTTATCTGTCTTTTTGCAGATCCTCTTAGTTCACGAGCATCGGGAAGGCTGTAAAACTCCTACTAGATAGGCTATGTAGTTTTCACAAAAAAAAATATTAGAAAAAAATATACGCGTGTATGCATGGGTTATAGGGACATGATGCATGTGCATGTTTCGATTTTATTAAATCAAACATAAAAAATGTGCAAACTGCTCTCGGGATTTGCGCTTGAGCAACACATTTCAGGACTGCTCCCCATTCAGTTGCACTTAGTGGACGGAATAATTTACAGACAACAATTAACACTTCCACAATCGGAAACTTTACTCTATCAATCTCGGTAGCCAGCCCTGCGGCCTGAGTCACAGGTTCAAGACCTCAATAAATATACGAAATTGTCAAGGATAAACATAAAAGAATTTGTCAGTTCGAAGGTAAAGATTCGGAACCAACCAAAACTGTTTTTGCATGAGGGCGGTAGCGTAACCAAATAAATTTTACAAGAGGGGGTGGGTAAATAAAGGGCAGGGATTTTTCAAGAAGGAGCATTTTCAGTGACGTAATAAATCAAGGCGATATAAATTAAGTTAAAATTGGGGTTAACGTAAAGCTAAATTTGAATTGGCGATGAAAGATTAACTTTTTTGGATTTGGAAGGTTTTATGCACAAAATTTCAGGAAGAGCATATGGCTCGCTGCAAGGGAGCTAGGGGCTTACTTAAAAAAATTGAAATAATAACCTAAAACTGCGCAATGTAAGAGTAATTTTAACGTAAATCAATGCTAAAACTCCGTCAATTAATGCTGTACCAGAGGGTGAAGAAAGTTAAAATGTAATCAATCAACAAGAAACTTAAATAACGGTTAAAGGAAGAAAGTGAGTCATGAAGAATCAAATTCTATACGCACTCCTATACAGTTTACAACGGGCATAAAATTAATTTAAATGTACGTCAAACAAGCACTTCCAATAGTTTTTTTTAAATAGCAGGAGAAGAGATGCAATCACTACGATTCATTACATGAGGCTTTTGATAGATAAACCAACTTTCCGAAAACATTCGTTTTTTATAATCATAAGTTACTTTCAATTGCATTGCATTGCTCCATGTTATTCTATGATCTGAAGTGATGGCATGCAGAAACGACAAAACACAGACGTTGTAATGTGCATGACAGTGACTCCAAAGCAGGACCACCACTCTAAAATATGGCAAGGCCGCAACACCAATTCAATTTTGTTGGGAAGAGTTGGCAACGCTGAAGTCGCTGATCAGATTCGGAATTTTTTAGAAATCAATGATTAGACCTAAATTGTGATGAGCCATCACAAACTCTTTACTTACTAACCTGAACCGCACCATAGGCCTACTCTTTTTCTAAAAATAAAGATTTTCAACTCTTTTCAATAACTTTGAAAAAAAATCGTAAACCGAAATGGACCAAGACAAAGGTTTGCAGTGCACATAATCATACATTTAGGAAAGAAGACAGATGAGTAGGCCTAATAAGCGGCAAGAAAAAAATAATTAAAACGAACGAATCGAATGAAAGACTAACATTTTAAAATAAGAAGATAGGACAGCAAGGAAAAAACACACTTTTTATAAATAATTTTTTTTATTCCTAACAAAAGTCTGTATTCATTGATATGTAGGCCTATCAATCAACATGTTTTGAAAACAAATTACCATAGCCTATTGATACCAAAAAAGAAGTGGCTATATTTACTGTGGCTTACATAAAGCCGTTCCATGCCATAAAATATATATTTACAGTGCTCTTATTGAGCATGCGTGTGGTCATCGCATAGGCTAATCTCCACGACAACCACCTTTGTTGGGTTGTTGTTTTAGATTGAGTTTGAACGGAAAGAACTCAACATGACCATATCGATTAATCAAAGAAGAGAAGAATTAGCTGTAAGGAAAAACATAAAGTGATTTTTTGTTGCTTATTTTATTGTCTCATTTTCGTAAACTATAGGCTATACTGTGTTTTTCTTCACAGTTTATGCTTCTTTATTTTTGTTAAATCTATGATCATATCCCAACCTTTACCGAGTTAAAGTTGTAGCCTATCAAGATTGCCAGATGGGCTATGTAGTATTCATGAGTCCCTTTCATTTATATTCTCATATTGATATTGCATGAACCGTTGTGTAGCGAGCAAAGTGTACTAGTGAGTAAAGGCAGAACATTATAACTGGCGACGAGTAGAGTTTCAGAAACCACGTAGGCTAAACACATCAACGTAAGACAGCAAGATGACTGGTCTTTCGCAAGCATTTCCATCTTTTGAAGAGGGTGATCCTTCATCAACTGGACAACGGTGGAACAAGTGGGTTTGTCGTTTAGAAAACTTCTTTATTGTCAATAAAATTAAAGAAGATAAAATCAAACGAGCATCTCTACTGCACTATGCAGGAGAATGGCTGTTCGACATTTTTATAACTTTGCCTAACACTGGTAATGAAAATGATTATGAGGCTGCCAAACAAGCTATCAGTAACTACTTCAAGCCTCAGATAAACATTGACTATGAAGTGCTGCAATTTCGTGAAATGGCACAACTGCCAAATGAAACCATCAATCAGTTTTACGCCAGACTTAGAAAAAAGGCTCAAACTTGTGATTTTGGTGGCGAAATTGACAAAGAAATTAAAAGGCAAATCATCAGCAAAACTTCTGACAAAAAACTGCGTACCAGAGCTCTAGAAGCAAAAAATCTGAATCTAACAAATTTGCTTGAAATAGGAAAAACCCTTGAAACTTCACGACAGCAAACAGAACATCTAGAACAACGGGCTCACAGTCAATCACAATCGATCAACAAAATGCACAAACTCTCAACAAATAAACAGCATTCATTCAAGCCAAAACCTACTAGGCCAACACAACTCAGACAGTCAACAAGCATCAGCAAGTGCTATTTTTGCAATGGCAGTTATCCTCATGCTAAGGGAAGGCAGTCATGCCCTGCATTTGGAAAGACTTGCAGAAATTGTGGAAAACCAAATCATTTTGAAAAATGCTGTTTAACTAAACAAAAACAATATCAAAGAAATGTTAGAGCTACATCTGAACAGCAAAGCAGTAGTGACATATCAGATTCTAATGAAGAAATTGCTTATGTATGTAGAATAAATTCAGAAAAGAATCCTACTGCAAATCTAAACATCAATGGAAAAAACATCAAATTTTTGCTTGATTCTGGATCATCAGCTAATCTCATTGATGAAGAAAACCTCAACAAAATACAATGCAAACTTTTCAAAACCAATGTTAAAATTTTTACATATGGTTCTTGCAAGCCAATGAAACTACTTGGCAAATGTCATGCTGACATAAAGACAAAAAATAAATCAACTTATGCCACATTTTATGTAGTGGAAGGAACACATGGCTGTTTGTTGAGCTACAACAGTGCTGTTAATCTAAACCTGTTACACATAATCAATCAAACTGTCACTGGTACAAATTCTAGCATCATTAACAAGTATGCTGACCGTTTTCAAGGCATAGGCAAACTCAAAGACTTCAAAGCCAAACTCCACATTGACAAATCAGTGATACCTACAGCTATCCCACACAGGCGATAAATACCATTTCACATTCGGAAAAAAGTCAACACAGAACTGAAATACTTGGAAGACCATGATATAATTGAAAAAGTCAATGGTCCAACACCTTGGGTATCCCCCATTGTCACACCACCAAAACCAAACAACCCAGAAGAAGTAAGAATCTGTGTGGACATGAGAATGCCAAATAAGGCTATACATCGTGAAAGACACATCTGCCCAACTGTGGATGACCTTATTCATGCACTAAATGGAGCCAAAATGTTTTCAAAGCTAGATCTTAACAAAGGATATCACCAAGTTGAGTTGGATGATGACAGCAGATACATAACAACATTCTCAACTCATAATGGGTTATATCGCTACAAACGTTTAAACTTTGGTGTGAGTTCAGCAGCCGAACTTTTTCAAAAAACCATTCAGCAAGCACTCGATGGCCTACCCGGTACACTCAACATTAGCGATGACATCATTGTCTATGGAAAGACTGAAGCAGACCACAACAAGAATCTTGATGCTTTATTGCAACGATTGCGAGAAAAGAATCTCACTCTGAACAAAAGAAAATGTGAATTTAACAAAACAAAATTGAAATTTTATGGATACACATTCTCTGACAAAGGCATTTCTGCACAAGACACAAAAATAAATGCTATAAAGAATGCTGCAACGCCAAAATCAGTTGGTGAAGTGCGAAGTCTACTGGGATTAGCAAACTATTGTGCAAGAACAATCAAAAACTTTTCAACAATCACTCAACCGTTGCGAGAGTTAACACATCAGAACACAGAGTGGAAATGGACTGCTGTGCATGATGACGCGATACAAGTTCTCAAAGACAGCCTGACAGGGAATGAAGTCTTAACATACTTTGACCTGAACAAAGAAACAGAGCTTATCGTAGATGCCAGTCCCGTAGGACTTGGAGCCATTCTCACTCAACGTAGCAATGTTAATGAACCTGCCCGGATTGTTGCATACGCAAGTAAAGTTCTCACCCCTGTCGAACAAAGATATTCTCAAACTGAAAGAGAAGCACTAGCAATTGTTTGGGGCTGTGAACATTTTCATCTGTATCTATATGGCATGCAAAAACCCTTCAATTTGATTACAGATCAAGACATCAAGCCATACATTCCTATCAGGAACGAGCTGACATTAACAAACTCTGATTTAATTCTTAAACAGAACAAAATCGTTATGCCGCGAGTGTTAGAAAAACAAGCCGTAACTCTTGCACACCAAGGACATCAAGGCATCGTGAAAACAAGCATTGATTCGAGAAAAAGTTTGGTTTCCTGGCATTGACAAAACTGTTGAAAACGCTGTTAAAAATTGCATTTATTGCCAAGCTGCTACCGTTAAAAACACTGTTGAACCATTAAAAATGTCACCATTGCCTAACGCACCATGGACTGAACTGTGTATTGATTTTTCTGGACCGTATAACACTGGTAAATACTTGCTAGTAATTGTCGATGAGTACTCACGATTTCCTGTTGCAGAAATTGTCAATTCTACCAAAGCTTCATCTGTGATACCGGTAGTTGACAAAATTTTCTCAATGTTTGGAATTCCACTTGTGCTTAAATCAGATAATGGCCCGCCATTCAATAGTTACGATTTTAAGCAATTTGCCCAACGTTTAGGTTTCAAACATCGAAAGATAACTCCGTTGTGGCCGAAAAGCAACAGCGAAGCTGAACGCTTCATGAAAACACTCAACAAATCTGTTCGCATTTCAAATGTTCAACACAATTCATGGCAATCTGACTTGAATAACTTTTTGAGAAATTATCGAGCTACGCCACACTGCACGACCAGAACAAGTCCCGCCGAACTCTTGTTTGGGAGGAAAGCTAATATTACTATTCCTCAAGCTCTCACTACTGTAAATGACCAATCGTTGAGAGAGAAAGACACTCGTGCAAAATGTAAAATGAAAAAATATGCAGACAAACGTACACATGCTAAAAGTTGTGATATTTCAACTGGTGACTTGGTTTTGTTAAAAGTTAAAAAAGAAAGTAAACTATCACTCCCTTATGGATTGCGTCCTTACAAAGTGACCAACATAAATGGTTCGATGATCACTGCAAAAAAAGGATCTCATGTGGTCACAAGAAACTCTTCATTCTTCAAACCAGTCACAAATGATCTTTGTATAGATTGATGACAAGTATGTTTGATTAATTCTTGTTCTGTGTAAAACTGTAATTCGAGTAAGCAACGTTTTGTTATCATCAGACTGAAAATTTGTGACAACTATAATTTATCGCACTCGTTATATAAAAAGCATACCCCTTAATCCAAATCTACAACTTGGGGAGGATTGTAGTATTCATGAGTCCCTTTCATTTATATTCTCATATTGATATTGCATGAACCGTTGTGTATTTATGTTACTTCGCACATGTAAACGGATTTTACAATTATTAAAAAGAAACTGTAAGCGAGCAAAGTGTACTAGTGAGTAAAGGCAGAACATTATAGGCTATTATTTGTATTTCCAATTTTCAAGCTCAACTTTCACTCAAACTTAGCTCAATCGTTTACAAGTTCAAGTTTACAAGTTCGGGATGTTGCTGTAAATATTCACAGCTAGGTATGAGCGGATACTTTGAACTACTCGACGTCCGCTACAAAGCTATTGCCTAAATATATGTAGGCCTAGGCTAGTTTTTTTTTTTTTTTTGTAAAATTTTATTTTTTTATTTTATTTTTTTATCCTAATTTTTTCTAAGGATGTCGCGACCGTGCCAAATTTCTTTCAACCTAGCCTATAATTAACTTACTTCGGTCGCAAGCAAGTATAGGAGTCGCTTTAAAATAGGTCTAACTCCATCTCTGGAGCTGTCAGACTTTACTTTGTCACTCCGGCTCTAGCTCAGGAGCAGTGCTTCTACTTCTGACAATTGATAAATCCTCTTCAGATTCCTTTTTTGTCCTGAAAAATCCTTTTTTTCTTAGTCGGAAATCCTTCAAAATTTTCTTCATAGGCGAGGTTATTTTTGACGTTATTTAAGTTAAAAGAAGGTGCCAATACAACTTTAAAGTTATTTTAATCTCACCTAAGTTACGTTTTAACCCTGAAAGAACAGAAAGTCAGTGAATTGAAGAAGTGGTATGGCATTCAAATCGCTACAAAAAACAACACCTTGCAGGCATAGTAGTGTAGCGCAAGAGAACTCTGACGTCACACGTATATACGTCACTAGATTTGTCCAGAAGGTTCTGCCTTGAGCGCATAATTGCACGTCTCGGAAATGCAATTCAGTAATCGGGAATTCAACTTCAGTAATCAACCGTTTGTAAGGCGCTATGCCGAATTTCTACCTTGGTTCATCGTTATGTAGATTTGCAGTCGTGTTGCGTTGTGTGATCGTATGTAAAACTCGCCATTCCACACTAGAAGCATTTCTAGAGTTTTCAAGCTAGAGGAAGGTTGTGAGATTTCTTCTAGTAAGCATAGCCGATTTTTTGCTTGCGAATTGCCCAGAGAAGCAAGTGTTTTGCGCGGTGCAGAACAAGAAGGAAGGTGCAGTTTGAAATACAAATTTGAGCTCTCAATTTTAAACAACTCAACCAAACTGGAGACAGACGACCCAGAAAACAAGAAGGAGACGCCGTCTCTAAAAAGAAAACGAATGCATTCCGAAGAGGAGTACCAAACGGAAAACAACCCAGACGAAAATGGCAACAATACTACTACAGTCATATTGAAATTGAACCAGCCGGGAGAGCAAAAAAAAACATTAAAAATGTATTCGCCGATACTGATCGACCGATGTCTGCAATATCTAATAGGCGAATACAAATCCTGCTCAGCCAGACAAGATGGAGGACTTCAGATAAATGCAAACCCAAGCCAGATAGAGGTTATCCTCAAAACAAAGACACTGACGGATGGAAACACCATCAACATTCCGATCACCGCATACGCTAAAAGACCACCTGGAGCAAGTGGAGTAATATACAATGTTCCTCTCGGCATGGAGGATGGAGATATTCTTGCGGCGCTGAAGGATGCGAACATAAGGTCGGTTAAAAGGTTTAATAAAAGAAATTCTGAATCGGCTGAACTAATTGCATCTACTACTGTATTATTAATCTTCAATAGCAAATCACTACCAGACTCAATAAAAATAGGTTATCAACGATTTAGAGTCTCGCAATACATTCCAAAACCCTTAAGATGTTACAACTGCAATCGATTTGGACACATAGCAAAATTCTGCAGATCTAAAACCAAATGTCTCCGATGCGGTGATCAACACAAGCATGACGAATGCCCAAGTATAGCAGTAAAATGCTCAAATTGTGGTGGAAATCACGTCGCTATTTCTAAAAACTGCCCTAAGTACTTGAAAGAAAAAGCCATTCAGAAAATGAAAACCACTAAGAACCTAACATATGCTGAAGCCTGCAAGCAGCAAAGAGCTGTAAATACAGAAATGCCAAGTTATGATCTGGACTTCCCTCCTCTTGTAGCAAGCACAACTCAAACAAGCCAATTGAATAAAAATCTATCCTCTAACCAAACTAATGACAATATAAATATAACTCCAGTCACAATGGAAAAACCCGGACCCTCGAAACCAACCAGCGTAGGAGACGAGAGCGGCCACTTTATAAATAACCCAATCCTATTTCTAGCAGAAGTGATTACAAAGACAACGTTCGCTCAAAGCCAAAATAAAGAAATTGACATTTTTCAAATTATCGCCGATGCAGCAGGTTCTAGAATGGGATTTCTAACAAACTCGGACATGTTAAAATCACTAATAATTTAATGTTCTTCACAGTGTGGCAGTGGAACTGTCGGTCAATTTATAGGAAAATCCCGGAATTGAATCAACTAATAGCAAGCTCACAAACCACACCGGATATCATTTGCTTACAAGAAACACACCTAACTCCTAAATACTCCCCTAATATTAATGGATATCATCTCTACAGAAAAGACAGACCTGCTCACTTGGGAAAAGGAGGTGGTGTCGGAATCTGCATTAAAAGAAATATCTCCTTTACAGAGCTACCCATCCCGGATGCAGACCCACGGCTGGAAATTATTGCAATTAAAATCGAACACCTAACTGTATGCAGTATATATAACCCACCCACAAACTCATTTGCAGGTGACCAAATAAACTGTATTTTCACTAACCATAATAAATTATTAATTTGCGGTGATTTCAATGCCCACCATGTCATGTGGGGGTGCAACAACAATAATAATAGAGGGAATGCTCTACTTGAAGTAATTGAAAATCATGACGCAGTAATCCTCAACACCACTGTTCCCACCCACATGTCTTTAAATAAGCCGGAAACCCGATGGAACACTCTAGACCTCACTATTGCTTCTACTTCCCTTGGTCACAAATGCATCACCGATGTCACCAATGAATTTTTGGGTAGTGACCACTGCATAGTCGCTACTACAGTCAATGTTTCTTCCCCAGATAATGCAGAGTTTGTACCATCATGGGCATTCCAAAGAGCTGATTGGGCAAAGTATTCCAAATTATGCCAAGAAAAGCTAAATTCTTCTGTTGTCTCAAATGATATAAATACATTTAACCAAAACCTCTCCGAAACTATCCAACTCTGCGCGTCTATAGCAATTCCTAAAACCAAACCATTCAAATCAAGTGGCGTTCCATGGTGGAATGACAATTGTAAACGAGCAGTTAGGAACAAAAAAATAGCACTACAACGTCTTCATCGTACCAGACACCCAACAGACATCCAAGCCTTTAAGCGCCTCCGGGCAATTGCCAGAAAAACCATCATCCAAGCAAAAAAAGAAAGCTGGAACAATTTCTGCTGTTCCCTCGATAGTAAAACAAAGCTTGACAAAGTGTGGAAAATTATTAAAAAATTTTCAGGCATAAAGGAAACCAAAAGAATTCCCACTCTTGCCACTAAAGCAGAAAGTGATATCAACAAAGCCAACATCCTTGCAGATCAATTTCTCTCAGTTAGCAGCTCAACCAACTATTCAAAAAAATTCCGTGAAAATTCCAGTCTTTCAATTTCGAACAATCTACAATCAAAACTGGCAACCCATTTCTACAATAAATCTTACAATTCACCCCTGCAAATGAACGAGTTGAAGACAGTCCTTAAAGGTAATAAAAACACTGCTGCAGGTGCGGACGGCATTTATTATCAAATGTTATGTCATCTACCCCCTTGCAGTTTGAATATCCTCCTCGACTTGTTTAACTACGTCTGGTCGACAGGTACACTGCCACTCAAATGGAAACATTCAATCATCATTCCAATTCATAAGCCAAACAAACCAACGGGTATACCCTCCTCCTACAGACCAATTTTTTTAACCAGCACCCTTTGCAAAACTATGGAGAAAATAGTAACTAATCGCCTCAGATGGTTTCTAGAACAAAACAATCTACTTCATCTTCAACAGTCTGGATTCAGAAAAAGACGTCGAACGACAGATCATATTATCAGACTCCACGACACCATCCAAAAATCCTTATCTTACGGTGAATCAGTACAAACTGTATTTCTTGACCTTGAGAAAGCTTATGATATGGTCTATCACGACGCAGTCCTCCTAAAACTATATGACCTAGGGATCAAAGGAGCCATGCTATCTTGGATCAAATCTTTCCTGTCAAATCGTACTTTTCAAGTCAAGGTTGTCAAAGCTTTATCTACCACAAGAAAACTAGAAAACGGAATTCCTCAAGGCAGCGTTATTAGTCCATTACTATTCAACGTAGCGATCAACGATCTACCAAACTTAATTACCTCTTCTACAGCACTTTTTGCAGATGACTTCTGTTTTTGGAAAACTGGAGAAGACATCTCAACTCTGACTAATATAATCAAATCTGACTTTTCAAAAACTAAAGACTGGTGTGATAAATGGGGCTTCAAGATCTCCGCAAACAAATCAGCGGTTGTGCTGTTTACAAACAAACGTAAATATGATCCGTGTACACTCGAAATAAAAAATTCGTTAATCCCCATCAAAAAAGACTACAAATACCTTGGAATCACATTTCAGTCAAATGGAAAGTATAGCATCCATGCTAAACATGTTGCAGAAAAATCCAAATCAAGACTAAATGTCCTTCGTGTACTGAAGGGCACAAACTGGGGAGCAGGAAAATCAGCACTGCTTTGCATCTACAGAGCCATAATACGATCGGTTATTGAATATGGTATGGAAGCATATTTTGCCACAAACAAAACCACACTCCAACCAATTCTGACATTACAAAATGAAGCTCTAAGAATATGCTCCAGAGCAATGAAAAGTACCCCAATTTCAAACCTACAACACTACTGCAATGAATTACCCTTGTCACTTAGATACGAGCAACTTTGTCTAAACTACAAAGCCCACATTCTGACATTTTTACGCCACCCAGCACATGACATCCTCGAGGAAAGTTTGCCAAGAAATTTGATCAGCACAAGTAACTACCAACCATTCCATTCCCTCACCGAGACAATAGACACGAATATTACCGTAAACCTCATCCAAGAACCATCTATCCCACCCTGGGAAGTCTATATACCCATAACTGACTACACCCTTGTAACTGAAACCTCCCAGCTTGTCCATCCAAATGCCATCTCTGGAATAGTCGCTGAGCACCTCACAAAAAATTACTCAGAATTTCTCAACATATATACAGACGGATCCAAGACCAACACGAAAACCGGATCTTCCTTTTTTGTAAACCGCTATGGAATAAAACGCTGTTTCACAATTAATAGATCCGCATCTGTGTTCAGTGCCGAACTGTTTGCAATAAAGGCTGCACTTATATGGATAAAAGAGACCAAACAAAGTAAGTCGGTCATCGTTAGCGACTGCTTAAGTGCACTACGGACGATTTCAAATCCAACCTGGACAAAACACAGCTTAATCAATGACATACTTCTGCTTCATTCCAGCATTATATCAAATACAACAAAAGTAAAGTTTTTATGGGTTCCTAGTCATGTAGGCATTCCTGGAAACGAAACTGCTGATTTCTTAGCAAAACTTGCTTCAGGAGCCATACCAGCAATACCAACATCAGCCATTACCCTCACCTCCGCAAACACAAAACTCAGCCTAAGTGAAGTCAAAAACCTCACCAAAGATCTAGCTCTGCAAAAATGGAATAATCACTATATAAACAGTACCACAGGCCAACTCTACAAATCTATATATCCTGACACCAAAAGTGCAGGAACAAACAAAGTACCTGACCATCCAACCGTCTTTAGACTCATCACCGGTCACTGCCGTTTAAACCAACACCTCTTCAAGATCGGATGCCACACTTCTGGACTATGCGACACATGTATGAGCCCTGAGACTGTGAATCATTTTCTATTTCATTGCAGTAAATATGCAACTCAAAGGAAGTGTCTTGAACAAAATCTGAGCACGTATGGAATAAACATATCGGTGAAAAATTTTGCTGAAAATCGTTCAACTACTACACATCTGCTGGCTTTTATAAACTCCTGCAATAAGCTTATTTAAATTATTATTTTAATCACTGTAATCGTCCATGTTGTACTGTAGTGCACCCGTGTCGTGTCTGCTCCCAGCCAGAGATCGATCGTTTTTTACATTGATTCAGCGTCTTTGGACATTGAATCGGTGTGGAAGGCGATTGATTTGCTGGCTGGGCTTTCCTTATTTTGTTTCAGTTTGTAACACCAAGCGTGCAATTCCAAAGAAGTACCTGCCTTTCGTGGGCCTAACCTCCTACAAGAATTTCTTTTCCACTAATGATGTATTTAAACTACTGTATCGTATTATGTTGTGTTGTGTCGTATTGCACCCTTCACTATGCCCTGTTGTGCTCTAACTGTGCTAAATAGCTATTATAATAATGAATGTCGCTAAAAGACCTTAGATGTTGTAAAGCGACATAAAACAAACCATAACAATCAATCAATCCACACTAGAACCTTCCACACTACACCACACTACTTCCATTCCACACTAGAACCTAAGAATTTTAAATCATGATTCTTTCTCAATATAGAAATCAGTCTTGGTAATTCTAAATCAGGATATCAGTTTTGTGGTTGCTACTGCTTCTATTTTCTGCCGCTGCCAGTAGCCTATGATGTTTGAATCAGTTTAGCGTTATGTTCAGAGTCTGTACATTATGATTTCTGGTGCAGCAGCTATAACTTCTGAATCAAGACTGTTAACAATGTAGAGGCGACAACATTTTTGTATCCTGTTTTTGGTGGTGGAGCTTTAACCATTCCGGTTTTTTTCTTTACTTTTTTGTGTTGCTGGATTGAAGATTAAGAATTATAAACAATTACACTGTGAGCAAGCATTGACCGTCTGAGTTTGAGTTAGCAAACAATGCAGCAGCGTAGCCGACCTCGTGTTCTATCATTCCTTGCTGACTTCGCCCAGGAATGTTGCCATCCCACTGATGGCTGTGTATGGGTGGATATGCTGAAAAGCAGCGTCCGCTACAGTAGCATGGCTGATTTAGTTGACAAACCCAATCTTATACCATAAATTTGACATATTAATGGCTAGCAGTAGCATTATGACAGTGAATATAAAAAAGTCATAGGCCTACAGACACCACACAAGAAGTATCTTAACACCTGCTGTAATATAAACACCGCATGATTTCTCTATAGGCTATGCCATCTCTTTTTTTCTCCTTGTCAGTAAGCTCTTCACAATCATCTGAAACTAAAAAAAAAACTTCATTAAACTAGGCCTATTCATCTCGAAGCTCAGTAAACTTTGTCATTGCTACTCAAGTTCAACCGTAAATCAACGGACTACCTAATTTTAACTAAAAGAATTGCACTCACGTGCATTCGTGCAATTCCCAAAATGGCGAGATTAGAAATCAAGCGACGGAAAGGCGAGAATGGGAAAGTGAGTGAGAGGGGGTTCCGGATGGCGAGTGGCGACGGAAACCAGCTGATCATCGTTGTTCTAGTCGTTTTTAGAACTATTGAAAGGGAATATTAATAAAAATTTCTTTAAAATTGCTAAAAACAACAATTCCCTTTTTGAGACAAAATTTCCTTGTAAAATTGTTAAAAATCCTTAAAAAATTCTTCCTTATCTTCATTTCCTTTTTTTATCCATTGAAGCGTTGAAAAATCCCTATTTCGGGAATCCCGAAATAGTATACGTGCTTCTAATTGCTCATAGTTTGTTTGTTTTTTTCAGGTAAAAATAGTTTTGGTATATATTTGGTATATTTTAATTCAAAGTTTGGTATATTGTTGCCTTTACAATCTGGCAACTCTGTTGAGGATGAAATCCTTCAAAGTGCAAGTGGAAGCATAGGATCAAGGATGCCAGACCTTGGTTTTTCCACCTAGATCTGGGTTTTTTTGACCACATCTGGGTTTTAAGTTTTTTTATTTCAAATTTAGGTAAATCTAGGTTTTTTTGGTTTTTAACTTTGTACAGAGCTTGCACGGTATTAAGGCACTGGGATCTTCGATAAATGGTCCACACTGCAACACAAAAATGATAAGGTAGCCTACTGGTAATGTTTTTTTGCATCAGCTACTGCAGTCAGTGAGGTAGCCTACAGGATGCTAAAGAAATGATCCAACTTTATGAAAATGTGGATGACTAAAAATTGGAGTAGTACAACTATTTGTGTTACTGAACATTTACTTATTGTGAATTTGAGTTATTCTTTTCAACATTATGTTCAAATGAAAAAGGCTAAGCAGGGTTTATTGCTAAGTACCAAGTTATCGTAGTTGTACACCAAGCAGTAAGCAGGCATGATGATTCTCCTCAGCCGCAGTCTACAACTCACACAGCAAAAAGTTTAGTTCAAAAGTCAAAACTAACCTTATTGGTTTTGTCTAGTCAGTTTTAGAAATTTTGGTTAAACACGCACTGAACCTTGCTAGCTAGACGCTTTACCATAAAGGTAATTTTGAACCAAAATCTTTGCTGTGAGCCCATATAGGCCTACCATTGCTACCAAGCTCTTGTTTTTGTATATAGTTATATTACATATATATTAACTACCATACCAACATAAGCATGTATATTGTATAATTAAATCAACGAAGTGGCTATTCTTACAACATATTGTAAAACTAGCCTCTGAAGCTATTCTTACAAGCACCACTCAAGCAAGACGTTGTTTACTCGAGCAAGACCTTAATGCGCTCAGGCGTTTCATCCGACGACGCTCATACGTAATTTCGCGCGCATGCGTATTGGCTTGTGCTGCACACTTGATCGTAGAGTGAACCGCGGTAGTTGCTGATTTTGCTGATCGAAACTACACGTCAATGAATCCATCGTCATCATGATTACGAAGGGAACATTATATTACAGTTTTGAGACACTTTCTTCGGCTATTAAGCAATGGGAAAAAGAAAACTTTGTCAATGTTTATGTGAGAAATTCCATAACAATTGAACGCGCAAAACGACGTCTAGCACTTACATCCACAAAAACCTGGAATGAACAGTTGAAGTATCGTACAATACAGTATGCTTGTGTGCATGGAGGAAGAACACCCAAATCATGTAGTCAAGGAAAAAGACCAAATCAAAGGTAAGTAATGATGGTTTTGTCCTTGGTGCCCATAGGTTGAGCTACTCATGTAGCCTATATGCATAAGTTTTGCTAATAGATTGAGTTTTGCATAAGTGCAAATTGCCTACATTCCTTATGAATGCTAAGAACTTAGCAAAATGCATATATTCTGCTGAACCATTCCCGCATGCTGTCTATTGTAATAAGTTTTGCTAATAGATTGAGTTTTGCATAAGTGCAAATTGCCTACATTCCTTATGAATGCTTAGAACTTAGCAAAATGCATATATTCTGCTGAACCATTCCCGCATGCTGTCTATTGTAATAAGTTTTGCTAATAGATTGAGTTTTGCATAAGTGCAAATTGCCTACATTCCTTATGAATGCTTAGAACTTAGCAAAATGCATATATTCTGCTGAACCATTCCCGCATGCTGTCTATTGTAATTTCCATTGAATTGTCATGCCCAGAATTATTCCTAAGTTGCATTGAATTACCCATTAGTTTTGTCAATTTACCCATATGTTACGTCGAATTGCTCATCAGCACAATTCGTCGAATTACCCGTAAGTCTCATGAAATTATCCATAAAGACATGCCTTATGGGTACTTCAACGCAGCTTTTTGGCAATTTGACGTCACTTATGGGTAAATCGACTAGATTTATGAGAATGCTCGGCTGAACTTGTGGTAATTCAACGTGACTTTATGGGTAATTCAGGTGGGCTTATAGGTAATTGGATGCAACTTATGGGCAATTTGACATGACTTGCAGGTAGGCTACTTTAACGTGAGTTATGGCTAATTCAGGTGTACTTATGGGTGATTCAACACGGCCTATGTCACCTCATCTTTGTTGTTTTTCAGTACTTTTATCAAAGGTTGTCCATTTGGAATCAAAGTAAATGCAACGTCAGATGGAAAAGCGCTATGCATCACTGAGATTAGTAATGTCAATGATCATAATCATGATTTCAATGAAGTAAGTGGAAATAACCCTTTGTAGTAGTCATAGCCTTTGAGCTATGGTCACACTAGCCCTGTATATGATAAGGAGGCTTTCATCAGAAATTATGTGAAGGATAAAAAAGAGCAATAACATTAGGGGGGGGGGTTAATCGGCTTTTTTTTCAAATTCAATTTTAATCCAGGTTTTAGGATACAACAGTACATTCTAAGACCACTAGTAAAAAAAATTGAAATTTCCGTCCAAAACCCCCTCTATCCAAAAAATTACTTTTCGTGTATAATTGCATTTTGATTATGACACTTGAAGTTCAAATATTGTTTGCTACTGTACTAAAACACGTTAAGAATGTTGCAAGACAGTTTTTCTGATCTTGACTTCATCGTAAGACACGGTAAAGTGGTCATTTCACTTTGCGCGCATGACTACGCACATGCTGAATATGACCAGTTTGTGCGAAACTGGTCATATTCAAGCCGCCGATTCACCAAACCTGGTGATCTTGCCCATCTCTGTGGGTTGGACACCTGTCAAAAGATATGTCGTTTTCTTGATTATGTGCATATAAATTATTTTTCAGAATGCATTTAATTTGATGCCTAAACAACGAAGATTAAATGAAACAGAAAGCAGTGTGATCGGAGAAATGCTTGCCACCAAAGCAAATAAAAAGTTGGTACAAAAGCACATTGCAGCTTCTACAGGAAAAACAGTTATTCTTAAAGATCTGCATAATATTGCCGCAAAACAGAGACCTTTGTATGAAAACACCTATGATGAACTTATTAATGAAATGAACAAAGAAAAAGGTTAGTCGACAGACAAAACTTTTTTGTCTGTTATACAGTACAAGATATGTTCATGCTAAATAGTAGAGATGACTTTCTAATTTCTATGTGCAGTATGATAAGTAGTGATAGAATGAGCTCCGGTTCCGGTCAAATTCTGGCTCCGTACTGGAGGTGATGTGACTCCGGCCTAGAGCCTGATGTGTGTGTGCAAGCTGTGGTCAGGGTCATGACCTTGGAAAAATCTAATTTTTTGCATCATTGTAGTACTGCAGCAATGCAAGAATAGGCTACCAGGTTGCCTGTAACATTGGTCAACACCGTAGGCGTATTTGCAATCTACAGGTCGCTGCTGCAGATTGAGTGTCACATGATATTGTGAGCATTCTTCTTGAACCATTTCAGATATAATGTCAATTAAGCAATTCGCGATTGACCTCTTGCCGTAATGGTTTAGACTGCAGATGAATTATTTCGATGACGTTGGTTCAATCTCACCATTGCCAGTTCAATTTAAAGTGTTGACCGCCTGGTTTACCGGTCAATAGACTCCGTCTACTGCAGCAAACTGCGGATTACCAGTACGCACATCATAGTAGGCTACACAAGAAAAATATCTAATTTTCAGACGTTTTTCTATTCAGAAAACGTTTGTCTAGTATAACCAACACAGAACATTAGCAGTACCCTACAACGTGTGGAAAATTTGCAACATTGAGCTATAAAGGGTCAATTGAGAGTATTTTTTGCTTCATTTTCTTCACAAGAATTCATTCTACTTTCCCAAACTCATGCTCCAAAGATTTTTGTTGCAACATAAGGCGCTATGGGGATTGTAAGATTGAAAGCGGGATCAAGGAATTCAATCAAAGGTCTTCAATATCTTGAAACAATTCTACTTTGAGTGGATAGAAATAGAAAACATTGCTAAATTTGAAATCTACGTAAAAGTTTACTCCTAATGGATCCTTTTAACGGACCCTAAGCATTGCAATGTGGCATCTTTTAGAGAATGGGGTGAGAGTGGTATACAACCGCTCAGTTGGAACATTGATTATATGATGTAAATATTACCAAAGGCCTAAACATCCTTCCTCTGGCCAATAATTAAAATAACATAGAATAGAAAACAAATTTCACTAAAAGTTGATGTTTTTGCTTTTAAATCTGATGGAGTGCCTAATAGGCCTAATTGTTTTGCGCTATTTTAGTCTGGCCCAGGATTGTCAAGATTCTTGCTTTGTAGGGTATACTAATCCTCAGTTTATTTTCATTTCAGGTGCTGCAGTAGATGTGTTTGCAGATGATGACAAACAATTGCAGGCGATATACTTTCAAACGAAAGACATGCGGGAAACCTTTGCGGCATATCCCGAAATGCTGCTGATTGATGCAACCTACAAACTTAATGACTTGAGAATGCCATTATATGTGATGCTGAATGTTGATGGCTTAGGTCAGAGTGAAATTGTGTGTCTGTGGCTTGTAGCCACTGAAGACAAACTGACCATCAGCAAGCTGTTAACTCAGTTTAAACTCCACAATCCAGCTTGGGATAAAGTGGAGGTTGTAATGGCTGACAAAGACATGACAGAGCGGGATGCCATGATGAAAATGCTGCCTACTGCAGAAATTTTAATTTGCTATTTTCATACCCTTCGCACTTTTCGTAGAGAAGTTTCTATGGAAAAATTAGGCATTTCTTCAGCCCAAAGGCAGGTATCACTGGAAATTTTAGGAAAACTGGCAAATGCCAAAAATGAGTCAGCTTATAATTTACTGTATAACCAATTCGTTGACACAGTCCCAATTGCTGTCACAACATATTATAACGATAACTGGCATGCTATTCGACATCAATGGGTGGATGGACTGAGCAACTTGAAAGCTAATTTTTTGAACAGAACTAATAATCGACTGGAATCCATCAATGGAAAGTTGAAAAGTGTCATAACAAGATACTCAGGAATGACCATGTTTTTTAAAGATCTGATGGCATGTATCCAATCTCTTTCCACCGAACGTGACCACAAAGCGTCAAATGCTTTCCTTAAGGTTCCAATTGATGCGATTTCAAGTGTGGCGGAGAGACAATACCAACAGCTACTGACACCATTTGCATATATTCATGTGCAACAACAATTCAAGTTAGCGGAAAAGGTTGTCATGTCAGAGATTTTGAATGATTCTGCCATAGTAAAATCTCGTGTCCATGGGGAATTGGCAGTCACAACAACAGCATGTCCTTGTGGATTCACATCATCAATGCTGCTACCTTGTAGGCATGTCTTGGCAGTTAGAAGGCAGCTCCATATGTCAGAGTACAATCCCAATCTTTGTTCAGAACGGTGGACAATGCAATATTTTCTTAAATCCCATCGCCTGACAAGAAACTCACTGGACAACGGTCCTGCATCCACATTACCAGCTGTTGAGATTCTTAACAAGCCTCAAAGAAGATGTGTTTTATCAGAACAGCAAAAGTATCGCCGTGTTCAAGATATTTCCCAGAAGATTGCGTTAATGATATCTGAACAAGGAATGGATGAATTCCAATACACCCTGGATAATTTACGACAAATTGCAGAGTTCTTGCAGGAAGGAAAGAAATTCCAAGTTGTGAACTTTTTGGGTCAAACTCAGAAAGGTAGGCCTATATGCTAGCACTATTTATTAAATCAGAAAAACTAGCCTACTTTTTCAAATATCTGAAGAGATATGGGTTAGTTACTGCAACTTGCGTCGTGATTTTGCAGTCAATTTTTTTTTGAGCAATGATTTTTATGGCGTGGAGCTATCCAATATGTGGGCTAATATGTACTGCATGCGCAGTTGCGCACTAATTTACGATTATACAAGGTTGCAGATGCTCAGTAATTCTGCTTTTGTGAACAACTGCATGATCCTTTTCAGGCACTGATACTGGAAGTGCTGCTGCAACATCTTCCAGCAATGATCTTGGAATTGTATTTCCTACGGTCTCAAACAGTACTTTACAGCACACACCCGGTGACGTCTTGTCGACCGTTGATACCAGTGCGATTATGATGCAGACTCCGTCCAGTTCTGTTCAGTCTTTTAGAAGTATGCTGTTTCTGAAAGCTTCATTTCTGATTAGTTGTTTTTTTTTTCTTGCATTGCATGCTGCGCTTACACTACGTTTCATGTTTCTTAAGATTATAGCACGGTCTGCATTATTTGATAAGTAATGAGTTTATTGGCAGATGATGCAGCATTGTGCAAATAATCATCGAGAAACACCTAGCAGATTTTGATAGATACTGGATTGGTTGGCATTCGGTAACCACGCCAGAAGCATGTTTTGGCTGCAACAAAATCTTGTTTTCAAAAGGTTAATGTAGATTTGTTGACACCTCAAGTGCTCGATTCCAACTCAAAATACGGTATATCACAATATCTACTGCCAGTGCACGTATTTACGATTATACGACATTATGTTCCGCCCAGGACCGTAACCTCGTCAGTTTGGCCCCCATTGCAACAGTGCAACACATCCAATAATTGTCCAGTAAAGACTCGTGCGACGCTTCTATTGTTTCTTCATTGCTCAGAGGTGATCCTTTTCAGGCACTGATACTGGAAGTGCTGCTGCAACATCTTCCAGCAATGATCCTGGAATTGCACTTCCTACAGTCTCAAGTAGTAGTTCACAGCACACACCCGGTGACGTCTTGTCGACCGTTGATACCAGTGCGATTATGATGCAGACACCGTCCAGTTCTATTCAGTCTTTTACAAGTATGTGCTGTTTCTGAAACATTCATTTCTGATTAGTTGTTTTTTCTTGCATTGCATAATGCATTATGTTTATTAATTTTTTAATAAAAACGTTGAAATAGTGATGTTTTCTACGTTGTAGCCTATATTCGATTCTCGTTGTGTTTATTAACAGATGATGCAGGATCATGGATCAATTAAATTTCCACCGAAGATGATGAAACGTGGCAGGCCAAAAGGAGCTGGATTGACAGTCATTGGGTTACCACGCAAGAGACAAAAAAAGAGCGGACCAATTCCATTCAGACTGAAGTCGTCTTTTCAGAAAGAAGCAGGTTTGTTGCATTTATGTTTGTGTGACTTCATTTGTGTTATAGCCTACGTTAGTTTAAAAAACTACACTTTGACTTCTGTGGGTCTGCCTAGCCGATAGGCTACGTCAAAGCGTACGTAGGCTACATCAAACAAAGTCACCCATGGTCATATTTTTCAGCAATACTCAGTTGGTTTGTCGATTCTGAGGTAGTAGAAGAGGTCTTGCGTCCATTCAGCGATCGACTGATCGAAGAAAATGAAATTGAAACGTTGCCCGAAAGAATTCCAATGAAGTGTTTAGATGAAAACATTGCCATTGCTTCTGTGCGAAGACATTTTTCTTTTGACGGTTGGACGTTGATGGAGAACCTACTGACCACTTTGCGAAATAAAGGCCGCTGGTTGTGCATCTCCTGTTATTTAGATCTTGATGCAGGCGACAGCATCATGTGCGACTCGTGTCTGGATTGGCACCATCTGAGATGTCTTGGTAGAACAATGCCGCCAAAAACGAAGTCTTGGTTCTGCAGGAAATGCAACCTTATGGAGAAGTGACATTGAATGTTCAGGTGATACTGCAATCTCGCTTTGTCAATTAAACCAAGGTTATGTAAACCATGAACTACGAAAAGACTTATTGGCCTTGACGCGTTATGCTTGAAACTTGTAACATTTGATAAAAATCGTTTCTTCAATGGTCCTCACATAAAACGCTAACGATGTGTTCTTGAATGACTAATGAGTCCAATCCTGGCATTAAAAGTTCTGATGCATTTAGGACATTTAACATTCTTTGGGAGAGCTGGCTGAAAGTCATGGACTAGTACAGGTTTGTAATGTAGTTGCTGCAATATACTACGGTCCAACAAGACCTTCAACAGTTCATCAATATTCAACTATTTTACTGTTTCCAACTTAACACAATTAGTATACGTATGTTGAACTCTTTCATAGCAAATGGTGGTACAGAACTTGAAAATAGCAAGTAAAAGGTAGCTCGAAGCTGCAGTTTTTTTTTGACTGACTCATCAGGAGCTGTCATCAGAATAAAACAAACCTAAATGTGGTGAAGTACTTATAGTAGAAGGAAAGAAGAAAAACTGGAGCTTCAAACTATCAGCTACCTTATACTCGCTAAATCCAGATTTGTTGCATGTGTGTAGTATTTACATTTCTTCACTGTAATCTTAGGCTATGGCATAAATGCTTTGATTTCTTATGGCAAAAAATGGGTGATGAAGATCCATAAGTTTATAACAGTAAAAAATCAATTGTTTATTGTTGAAAGTGGTTGGCTTCAGTTGAAGATGCCATGAGATCCATTGAAGAGTACGAAGCAAAAGCAGGAACGAAGCTTGTTGTTGTTCAGAAACGAGCATACGGTGCCATGTTAATGTTGATTTTTAACATCCTGTCATTGTAATTCACTAGTGTACTAAGTGTTGATATTCATACTACAATAATAAGCCTTTTCTTTGTTGACAAAGATTCTGAAAAGGTTTCTGCAAAGCACAGTGTTTTCACCAAAGTGGAGGTTAGGCATCATAAAAGAGGAAACGGTTTACTAACTGCAAAAAATGCTATAAACATATGTAAATGTGTTCTGTTTCATCAACTTTTCATCTCGTTTCTTAAAGACACTCAGTTTTCAGGTGTAAAAGCTTTGTTGATTCAAAGTAGCCTAGCCTACTTCACTGACCTCTTTTGTATTTTTTCCATCTAGTGTGCCAAATCCATACGCCTATGTGGTGTTATTGATTGGACCAAGTGACATGTCCAGCGGTAACCAAAGGCAGGGTTTGGGTCACAACCAATCTTTTTGAGACAATTTATTTTTTACCATATTCACGTAGTAGGCTTGGTGGTTTTCAATGTTACGTACAGTACCGTATATTATTTCTGTAGGCTACTATCATAAGATGAAAATTTAGTTGATTGTAACTTTAGATGAAGATAATACGATTGTTGCATCGTTGCGGCCAAGGCATTTGCCTCTTGGATGCAACTTACAAGACGTCCAAGTATTCCCTTCCTCTATTTTTTCTTTGCGTCAGAACGAATGTTGGTTACCAGGTTGTTGCTACGTTTATTATCCAAAATGAACAAGCTTCGGACATAGCAGAAGCACTTTCTGTTGTAAAAGGGTGGTCAGAAAACTGGAACCCTTCGTTTTTCATGACCGATAAATGTGAGGCGGAAATCAAGGCCATCGAAAGCGTTTTTTCAAGTTAGTGAATTGCATTAACATTTTCGTTGCTTGTGTGCTGTCTCCATTGCTCATGCATTTGTGTCGTCACTGTTAAGTTGCTACTGTACTTTACCACTCAGTGCCCACGACTTCTTGTTCCGCAGATTGCTACGTGCTACTCTGTGCCTTTCATCGCGAACAAGCCTGGGAAAGGTGGATGAGGAAAAGTGACAATGGCGTTCGCGATGATAAAGCAATTGTGCTGACATACTGGACGCAATGAGGAAAGCAACTACATAGAACAGACTTGTTTGCAATCAAACCAGGCGACAATGAGCGAATGGCAAACGCGATACCCCCCTATTCAGGGATAATATGCGTGTCTGTGACCGCAGGGGACCTGGAGCCGAGTTGTTTTGCACGTTGATAGCACCATGCAGTTGCAAGCACAGTAATAGGCTACTGAGCTCACATTTTGAACAAATCTGTGATCTTCACACCAGGGCTTTTTTTCAGTTGCTAACACGGCCACAAATCGCAGCGCATATGCGTGCTTAGTGTTAAGTAACAGCCTAGTGGAAAGTGTTGTGGATTGAATTTGCTAGTTCAAATAAGTATATTAATTCCGGTACCCAAAGCCTCAAATGAATTCACGAATATCGCAATTGTTAACAATGGCATATAAATTAGGATGTTAGTGCACACAAAGTAGGGAAAGTATTGCTTGAAGAGTTGATTCCTGGGACAAAAATTGAACACTGTAGGCTATGTCGAGCAGAAACTGGTTTAGTGTTTTAAGGTGGTCAAAAATGTAAGCATGCGTCTATTTGCATCCAACAAATAACGAAACTCTAAACTTCTCAGTTTGGTCGGGAAACAAAAAGGGTTGCGAGGACAAATGGCAGGTCTCATCTAGGAGAGGAGGGACACATGGGTGATGATCTGGCCTAACAGTTACTGTGCTGTGCTCAAAATATGTACAGTTTTTGTTTAACATGTGCGGTATTCACTTTTTGTAAATAGCCTAGCTTTTCGGAAATGCAACGAGTCATCTGGCGCTATTTGCTTGTGTTTGAAGCCCGGTTGCTCGCTTTGTGAAAAAGCTATCAACCTCAACTTTTGCTTGTCAATAGACTGAGATATGTTGTTTAGATTAGCGTTTATTAAATGCTGTTATCTTTAAAAATATTTGTGGGATAAATGGTTAAAGTCGGTCAAGTTCAACTCTTTACCTAAGAAATATTTTTAACTTTTAGAGTCTGGCTGACCTTAATTTGGATAGACGATAGCTTGTGCTTTCCAGCAATGGTTCAATTGTAAAAATCGAAGCAGAAACAAGCAACTTACAACTAATTTAATAAAGACATATAATGATCGCAGACCGGGGAGACTTGTATACTTGCTTCGATTCGGAAATGCAACGAGTCATCGGGCGCTATTTGCTTGTGTTTGAAGCCCGGTTGCTCGCTTTGTGAAAAAGCTATCAACCTCAACTTTTGCTTGTCAATAGACAGAGATATGTTCTTTAGATTAGCGTTTATTAAATGCTGGTATCTTTACAAGTATTTTTGGGATGAATGGTTAAAGTCGGTCAAGTTCAACTCTTTACCTAAGAAATATTTTTAACTTTTAGAGTCTGGCTGACCTTAATTTGGATAAACGATAGCTTGCGCTTTCCAGCAATGGTTCAATTGTAAAAATCGAAGCAGAAACGACAAAGATATATTATTGATTAAATGCTGGTATCTTTAGAAGTATTCTTCGGATAAATAGTTAAACTTGGTCAAGTTTAACTCTTTTCTAAGGAGATATGTGGTGTTTTTCGGGCCTGTGTTACATAGCTATTAGGTAAAAGCGAACACTTGCATGCTGTTTTTTGTCATGGTTGACTAATTTCACCCCACTTTTCCACCATTTTATGGTGGATTCCTCCTGTGTGACGTCATCGCCTTTTTAACCAGGGTGGCGACTTGTATACCAGTTCCAGATCACGCATGAGCGCATATTGATGTCAAACGTAATGCTTGAGTGGTGCTTGTAAGAATAGCCTCTGAGGCTATTTTTACAATATGTTGTAAGAATAGCCACAGCCTTAAATCAAATATAGTTATTAATTACTATATTTGAATTAATTTGCTCTGCTTTGCTTTTTTGCTTAGCATTGAGCACTTTTTTGTAGTATTGATAGTTTTCATTGTTTTTTTTATTGTATAATTATATATATATAGGCTACGTGTTACTATTTGTAGCTTTCTAAGGCTTCTGTGTAATGATTTAAAAATGGTGCTGAAAGCGCACGCAGGTTTTTTTAACCGCTTTACTACGGTACATATTTTCTGGACCTGGGTTTTTTTACCACCGTCATTCTGGCAGAATAGTTTTTCCGCTTTCCGCCTAAAAAAGTCATCCGTGAATAAGTGCGAGGCATAAAGTGCGACCTGACATACCTTCGAAAAACCTTAAATAAAACAATAACTAGCAACACGTGCCACTTAAATTTTGCATGCATCGGATTCAGTATTAAATTACCTTTGCAGGGATGTGCACCAATAGGTGGGCATTTGGAAGGAACTCCCAGCAGAACGCTTCAAAGATGGAGGATATATTTACAATAAACATTAAAATAATATGATTTTTGCATAATAGACACCACTTCAAACATCTTCGAATAGAACTATAATCCGCAACACGTGCCACTTAAATTTTGCATGCATCGGATTCAGTATTAAATTACCTTTGCAGGGATGTGCACCAATAGGTGGGCATTTGGAAGGAACTCCCAGCAGAACGCTTCAAAGATGGAGGATATATTTACAATAAACATTAAAATAATATGATTTTTGCATAATAGACACCACTTCAAACATCTTCGAATAGAACTATAATCCGCAACACGTGCCACTTAAATTTTGCATGCATCGGATTCAGTATTAAATTACCTTTCCAGGGATGTGCACCAATAGGTGGGCATTTGGAAGGAACTCCCAGCAGAACGCTTCAAAGATGGAGGATATATTTACGATAAACATTAAAATAATACGATTTTTGCATAATTGACACCTCTTCAAACATCTTGAAATAAAACTTTAATCCGCAACACGTGCCACTTAAATTTTGCATGCATCGGATTCAGTATTAAATTACCTTTCCAGGGATGTGCATCAATAGGTGGGCATTTGGAAGGAACTCCCAGCAGAACGCTCCAAAGATGAAGGATAAATTTACAATAAACATTAAAATAATACGATTTTTGCATAATAGACACCACTTCAAACATCTTCGAATAGAACTATAATCCGCAACACGTGCCACTTAAATTTTGCATGCATCGGATTCAGTATTAAATTACCTTTCCAGGGATGTGCACCAATAGGTGGGCATTTGGAAGGAACTCCCAGCAGAACGCTTCAAAGATGGAGGATATATTTACGATAAACATTAAAATAATATGATTTTTGCATAATTGACACCTCTTCAAACATCTTGAAATAGAATCTTGAAATAAAACTTTAATCCGCAACACGTGCCACTTAAATTTTGCATGCATCGGATTTAGTATTAAATTACCTTTCCAGGGATGTGCATCAATAGGTGGGCATTTGGAAGGAACTCCCAGCAGAACGCTCCAAAGATGGAGGATATATTTACGATAAACTTTAAAATAATACGATTTTTGCATAATAGACACCACTTCAAACATCTTCGAATAGAACTATAATCCGCAACACGTGCCACTTAAATTTTGCATGCATCGGAATCAGTATTAAATTACCTTTCCAGGGATGTGCACCAATAGGTGGGCATTTGGAAGGAACTCCCAGCAGAACGCTTCAAAAATTGGAGGATATATTTACAATAAACATTAAAATAATACGATTTTTGCATAATAGACACCACTTCAAACATCTCGAAATAAAACTTTAATCCGCAACACGTGCCACTTAAATTTTGCATGCATCGGATTCAGTATTAAATTACCTTTCCAGGGATGTGCACCAATAGGTGGGCATTTGGAAGGAACTCCCAGCAGAACGCTTCAAAGATGGAGGATATATTTACGATAAACATTAAAATAATACGATTTTTGCATAATTGACACCTCTTCAAACATCTTGAAATAAAACTTTAATCCGCAACACGTGCCACTTAAATTTTGCATTCATCGGATTTAGTATTAAATTACCTTTCCAGAGATGTGCATCAATAAGTGGGCATTTGGAAGGAACTCCCAGCAGAACGCTCCAAAGATGGAGGATATATTTACGATAAACATTAAAATAATACGATTTTTGCATAATTGACACCACTTCAAACATCTTCGAATAGAACTTTAATCCGCAACACGTGCCACTTAAATTTTGCATGCATCGGATTCAGTATTAAATTACCTTTCCAGGGATGTGCACCAATAGGTGGGCATTTGGAAGGAACTCCCAGCAGAACGCTTCAAAGATGGAGGATATATTTACGATAAACATTAAAATAATATGATTTTTGCATAATAGACACCACTTCAAACATCTTCGAATAAAACTATAATCCGCAACACGTGCCACTTAAATTTTGCATGCATCGGAATCAGTATTAAATTACCTTTCCAGGGATGTGCACCAATAGGTGGGCATTTGGAAGGAACTCCCAGCAGAACGCTTCAAAGATGGAGGATATATTTACAATAAACATTAAAATAATACGATTTTTGCATAATTGACACCTCTTCAAACATCTTGAAATAAAACTTTAATCCGCAACACGTGCCACTTAAATTTTGCATGCATCGGATTCAGTATTAAACTACCTTTCCAGGGATGTGCATCAATAGGTGGGCATTTGGAAGGAACTCCCAGCAGAACGCTCCAAAGATGGAGGATATATTTACGATAAACATTAAAATAATACGATTTTTGCATAATAGACACCACTTCAAACATCTTCGAATAGAACTATAATCCGCAACACGTGCCACTTAAATTTTGCATGCATCGGATTCAGTATTAAATTACCTTTCCAGGGATGTGCACCAATAGGTGGGCATTTGGAAGGAACTCCCAGCAGAACGCTTCAAAGATGGAGGATATATTTACGATAAACATTAAAATAATATGATTTTTGCATAATTGACACCTCTTCAAACATCTTGAAATAAAACTTTAATCCGCAACACGTGCCACTTAAATTTTGCATGCATCGGATTCAGTATTAAACTACCTTTCCAGGGATGTGCACCAATAGGTGGGCATTTGGAAGGAACTCCCAGCAGAACGCTTCAAAGATGGAGGATATATTTACGATAAACATTAAAATAATATGATTTTTGCATAATTGACACCTCTTCAAACATCTTGAAATAAAACTTTAATCCGCAACACGTGCCACTTAAATTTTGCATGCATCGGATTTAGTATTAAACTACCTTTCCAGGGATGTGCACCAATAGGTGGGCATTTGGAAGGAACTCCCAGCAGAACGCTTCAAAGATGGAGGATATATTTACGATAAACATTAAAATAATATGATTTTTGCATAATTGACACCTCTTCAAACATCTTGAAATAAAACTTTAATCCGCAACACGTGCCACTTAAATTTTGCATGCATTGGATTCAGTATTAAATTACCTTTCCAGGGATGTGCATCAATAGGTGGGCATTTGGAAGGAACTCCCAGCAGAACGCTCCAAAGATGAAGGATAAATTTACAATAAACATTAAAATAATACGATTTTTGCATAATAGACACCACTTCAAACATCTTCGAATAGAACTATAATCCGCAACACGTGCCACTTAAATTTTGCATGCATCGGATTCAGTATTAAATTACCTTTCCAGGGATGTGCACCAATAGGTGGGCATTTGGAAGGAACTCCCAGCTGAACGCTTCAAAGATGGAGGATATATTTACGATAAACATTAAAATAATATGATTTTTGCATAATTGACACCTCTTCAAACATCTTGAAATAAAACTTTAATCCGCAACACGTGCCACTTAAATTTTGCATGCATCGGATTTAGTATTAAATTACCTTTCCAGGGATGTGCACCAATAGGTGGGCATTTGGAAGGAACTCCCAGCAGAACGCTTCAAAAATTGGAGGATATATTTACAATAAACATTAAAATAATACGATTTTTGCATAATAGACACCACTTCAAACATCTTGAAATAAAACTTTAACTCTTTCGCGCCCACCGATTTTGCACGGTTTGACCGCAAAACCCAGCCATTTTCTCTTTTTTTTCTTTAACTTTAACGAGTTGACACGCGTAACACCGATTGTGTATTTTGACATGGAATATCTCATTGGAAAGATAATTTCAAGTTCTGACTATAAATGTTAGAACCTACTTTCCTAATACAACATATTTGAAAATACAGTGTTTTCAAAATGTGCACTTTTTTAACTTTTTTGTTTGTTGAAAATTTTGTGAAAATGAAGCATCTTACAAAAAAAATACTCCCACCTTTTCTGTAGAACCTAAAAAAGATTTTTTTTCTTCAGTGGACTTCCTAATGATATGAAGTGTCAAGGAAAAATCAAACATGCCTTGTTCCTTTATATACATACTTTTATTTTAACTGTTGGTTAAAGTAAGCACACTTTGTCCAATTTGAGCAATTTTTTTTTTTTGAAAAACACGAGAATATCAATAAAATAAGCATGTTACAAGGGACCAGTAAATTTATAGATATTTTGCTACAAACACAAAGTTTTATATCACGCATCAAACAGCATCATTTTAAAATGATGCTGGGCATTTCGCATTAAACCTCAGATCATTTTAAAATGATGCTGGGCGTTTCGCATTATACCGCAAATCATTTTAAAATGATGCTGGGCGCGAAAGAGTTAATCCGCAACACGTGCCACTTAAATTTTGCATGCATCGGATTCAGTATTAAATTACCTTTCCAGGGATGTGCACCAATAGGTGAGCATTTGGAAGGAACTCCCAGCAGAACGCTTCAAAGATGGAGGATATATTTACGATAAACATTAAAATAATATGATTTTTGCATAATTGACACCTCTTCAAACATCTTGAAATAAAACTTTAATCCGCAACACGTGCCACTTAAATTTTGCATTCATCGGATTTAGTATTAAATTACCTTTCCAGGGATGTGCACCAATAGGTGGGCATTTGGAAGGAACTCCCAGCAGAACGCTTCAAAGATGGAGGATATATTTACGATAAACATTAAAATAATGCGATTTTTGCATAATAGACACCACTTCAAACATCTTGAAATAAAACTTTAATCCGCAACACGTGCCACTTAAAATTTGCATGCATCGGATTTAGTAATAAATCACCTTTCCAGGGATGTGCACCAATAGGTGGGCATTTGGAAGGAACTCCCAGCAGAACGCTCCAAAGATGGAGGATATATTTACGATAAACTTTAAAATAATACGATTTTTGCATAATAGACACCACTTCAAACATCTTCGAATAGAACTATAATCCGCAACACGTGCCACTTAAATTTTGCATGCATCGGAATCAGTATTAAATTACCTTTCCAGGGATGTGCACCAATAGGTGGGCATTTGGAAGGAACTCCCAGCAGAACGCTTCAAAAATTGGAGGATATATTTACAATAAACATTAAAATAATACGATTTTTGCATAATAGACACCTCTTCAAACATCTTGAAATAAAACTTTAATCCGCAACACGTGCCACTTAAATTTTGCATGCATCGGATTCAGTATTAAATTACCTTTCCAGGGATGTGCACCAATAGGTGAGCATTTGGAAGGAACTCCCAGCAGAACGCTTCAAAGATGGAGGATATATTTACGATAAACATTAAAATAATATGATTTTTGCATAATTGACACCTCTTCAAACATCTTGTAATAAAACTTTAATCCGCAACACGTGCCACTTAAATTTTGCATTCATCGGATTTAGTATTAAATTACCTTTCCAGGGATGTGCACCAATAGGTGGGCATTTGGAAGGAACTCCCAGCAGAACGCTTCAAAGATGGAGGATATATTTACGATAAACATTAAAATAATATGATTTTTGCATAATTGACACCTCTTCAAACATCTTGAAATAAAACTTTAATCCGCAACACGTGCCACTTAAATTTTGCATGCATCGGATTTAGTATTAAATTACCTTTCCAGGGATGTGCATCAATAGGTGGGCATTTGGAAGGAACTCCCAGCAGAACGCTCCAAAGATGGAGGATATATTTACGATAAACTTTAAAATAATACGATTTTTGCATAATAGACACCACTTCAAACATCTTCGAATAGAACTATAATCCGCAACACGTGCCACTTAAATTTTGCATGCATCGGAATCAGTATTAAATTACCTTTCCAGGGATGTGCACCAATAGGTGGGCATTTGGAAGGAACTCCCAGCAGAACGCTTCAAAAATTGGAGGATATATTTACAATAAACATTAAAATAATACGATTTTTGCATAATTGACACCACTTCAAACATCTTGAAATAAAACTTTAATCCGCAACACGTGCCACTTAAATTTTGCATGCATCGGATTCAGTATTAAATTACCTTTCCAGGGATGTGCACCAATAGGTGAGCATTTGGAAGGAACTCCCAGCAGAACGCTTCAAAGATGGAGGATATATTTACGATAAACATTAAAATAATATGATTTTTGCATAATTGACACCTCTTCAAACATCTTGAAATAAAACTTTAATCCGCAACACGTGCCACTTAAATTTTGCATGCATCGGATTTAGTATTAAATTACCTTTCCAGGGATGTGCATCAATAGGTGGGCATTTGGAAGGAACTCCCAGCAGAACGCTCCAAAGATGGAGAATATATTTACGATAAACTTTAAAATAATATGATTTTTGCATAATAGACACCACTTCAAACATCTTCGAATAGAACTATAATCCGCAACACGTGCCACTTAAATTTTGCATGCATCGGAATCAGTATTAAATTACCTTTCCAGGGATGTGCACCAATAGGTGGGCATTTGGAAAGAACTCCCAGCAGAACGCTTCAAAAATTGGAGGATATATTTACAATAAACATTAAAATAATACGATTTTTGCATAATAGACACCACTTCAAACATCTTGAAATAAAACTTTAATCCGCAACACGTGCCACTTAAATTTTGCATGCATCGGATTCAGTATTAAATTACCTTTCCAGGGATGTGCACCAATAGGTGAGCATTTGGAAGGAACTCCCAGCAGAACGCTTCAAAGATGGAGGATATATTTACGATAAACATTAAAATAATATGATTTTTGCATAATTGACACCTCTTCAAACATCTTGAAATAAAACTTTAATCCGCAACACGTGCCACTTAAATTTTGCATTCATCGGATTTAGTATTAAATTACCTTTCCAGGGATGTGCACCAATAGGTGGGCATTTGGAAGGAACTCCCAGCAGAACGCTTCAAAGATGGAGGATATATTTACGATAAACATTAAAATAATGCGATTTTTGCATAATAGACACCACTTCAAACATCTTGAAATAAAACTTTAATCCGCAACACGTGCCACTTAAAATTTGCATGCATCGGATTTAGTAATAAATCACCTTTCCAGGGATGTGCACCAATAGGTGGGCATTTGGAAGGAACTCCCAGCAGAACGCTCCAAAGATGGAGGATATATTTACGATAAACTTTAAAATAATACGATTTTTGCATAATAGACACCACTTCAAACATCTTCGAATAGAACTATAATCCGCAACACGTGCCACTTAAATTTTGCATGCATCGGAATCAGTATTAAATTACCTTTCCAGGGATGTGCACCAATAGGTGGGCATTTGGAAGGAACTCCCAGCAGAACGCTTCAAAAATTGGAGGATATATTTACAATAAACATTAAAATAATACGATTTTTGCATAATAGACACCTCTTCAAACATCTTGAAATAAAACTTTAATCCGCAACACGTGCCACTTAAATTTTGCATGCATCGGATTCAGTATTAAATTACCTTTCCAGGGATGTGCACCAATAGGTGAGCATTTGGAAGGAACTCCCAGCAGAACGCTTCAAAGATGGAGGATATATTTACGATAAACATTAAAATAATATGATTTTTGCATAATTGACACCTCTTCAAACATCTTGTAATACAACTTTAATCCGCAACACGTGCCACTTAAATTTTGCATTCATCGGATTTAGTATTAAATTACCTTTCCAGGGATGTGCACCAATAGGTGGGCATTTGGAAGGAACTCCCAGCAGAACGCTTCAAAGATGGAGGATATATTTACGATAAACATTAAAATAATATGATTTTTGCATAATTGACACCTCTTCAAACATCTTGAAATAAAACTTTAATCCGCAACACGTGCCACTTAAATTTTGCATGCATCGGATTTAGTATTAAATTACCTTTCCAGGGATGTGCATCAATAGGTGGGCATTTGGAAGGAACTCCCAGCAGAACGCTCCAAAGATGGAGGATATATTTACGATAAACTTTAAAATAATACGATTTTTGCATAATAGACACCACTTCAAACATCTTCGAATAGAACTATAATCCGCAACACGTGCCACTTAAATTTTGCATGCATCGGAATCAGTATTAAATTACCTTTCCAGGGATGTGCACCAATAGGTGGGCATTTGGAAGGAACTCCCAGCAGAACGCTTCAAAAATTGGAGGATATATTTACAATAAACATTAAAATAATACGATTTTTGCATAATTGACACCACTTCAAACATCTTGAAATAAAACTTTAATCCGCAACACGTGCCACTTAAATTTTGCATGCATCGGATTCAGTATTAAATTACCTTTCCAGGGATGTGCACCAATAGGTGAGCATTTGGAAGGAACTCCCAGCAGAACGCTTCAAAGATGGAGGATATATTTACGATAAACATTAAAATAATATGATTTTTGCATAATTGACACCTCTTCAAACATCTTGAAATAAAACTTTAATCCGCAACACGTGCCACTTAAATTTTGCATGCATCGGATTTAGTATTAAATTACCTTTCCAGGGATGTGCATCAATAGGTGGGCATTTGGAAGGAACTCCCAGCAGAACGCTCCAAAGATGGAGAATATATTTACGATAAACTTTAAAATAATATGATTTTTGCATAATAGACACCACTTCAAACATCTTCGAATAGAACTATAATCCGCAACACGTGCCACTTAAATTTTGCATGCATCGGAATCAGTATTAAATTACCTTTCCAGGGATGTGCACCAATAGGTGGGCATTTGGAAAGAACTCCCAGCAGAACGCTTCAAAAATTGGAGGATATATTTACAATAAACATTAAAATAATACGATTTTTGCATAATAGACACCACTTCAAACATCTTGAAATAAAACTTTAATCCGCAACACGTGCCACTTAAATTTTGCATGCATCGGATTCAGTATTAAATTACCTTTCCAGGGATGTGCACCAATAGGTGAGCATTTGGAAGGAACTCCCAGCAGAACGCTCCAAAGATGGAGGATATATTTACGATAAACATTAAAATAATACGATTTTTGCATAATTGACACCACTTCAAACATCTTCGAATAGAACTTTAATCCGCAACACGTGCCACTTAAATTTTGCATGCATCGGATTCAGTATTAAATTACCTTTCCAGGGATGTGCACCAATAGGTGGGCATTTGGAAGGAACTCCCAGCAGAACGCTTCAAAGATGGAGGATATATTTACGATAAACATTAAAATAATATGATTTTTGCATAATAGACACCACTTCAAACATCTTCGAATAAAACTATAATCCGCAACACGTGCCACTTAAATTTTGCATGCATCGGAATCAGTATTAAATTACCTTTCCAGGGATGTGCACCAATAGGTGGGCATTTGGAAGGAACTCCCAGCAGAACGCTTCAAAGATGGAGGATATATTTACAATAAACATTAAAATAATACGATTTTTGCATAATTGACACCTCTTCAAACATCTTGAAATAAAACTTTAATCCGCAACACGTGCCACTTAAATTTTGCATGCATCGGATTCAGTATTAAACTACCTTTCCAGGGATGTGCATCAATAGGTGGGCATTTGGAAGGAACTCCCAGCAGAACGCTCCAAAGATGGAGGATATATTTACGATAAACATTAAAATAATACGATTTTTGCATAATAGACACCACTTCAAACATCTTCGAATAGAACTATAATCCGCAACACGTGCCACTTAAATTTTGCATGCATCGGAATCAGTATTAAATTACCTTTCCAGGGATGTGCACCAATAGGTGGGCATTTGGAAGGAACTCCCAGCAGAACGCTTCAAAGATGGAGGATATATTTACGATAAACATTAAAATAATATGATTTTTGCATAATTGACACCTCTTCAAACATCTTGAAATAAAACTTTAATCCGCAACACGTGCCACTTAAATTTTGCATGCATCGGATTCAGTATTAAACTACCTTTCCAGGGATGTGCACCAATAGGTGGGCATTTGGAAGGAACTCCCAGCAGAACGCTTCAAAGATGGAGGATATATTTACGATAAACATTAAAATAATATGATTTTTGCATAATTGACACCTCTTCAAACATCTTGAAATAAAACTTTAATCCGCAACACGTGCCACTTAAATTTTGCATGCATCGGATTTAGTATTAAACTACCTTTCCAGGGATGTGCACCAATAGGTGGGCATTTGGAAGGAACTCCCAGCAGAACGCTTCAAAGATGGAGGATATATTTACGATAAACATTAAAATAATATGATTTTTGCATAATTGACACCTCTTCAAACATCTTGAAATAAAACTTTAATCCGCAACACGTGCCACTTAAATTTTGCATGCATTGGATTCAGTATTAAATTACCTTTCCAGGGATGTGCATCAATAGGTGGGCATTTGGAAGGAACTCCCAGCAGAACGCTCCAAAGATGAAGGATAAATTTACAATAAACATTAAAATAATACGATTTTTGCATAATAGACACCACTTCAAACATCTTCGAATAGAACTATAATCCGCAACACGTGCCACTTAAATTTTGCATGCATCGGATTCAGTATTAAATTACCTTTCCAGGGATGTGCACCAATAGGTGGGCATTTGGAAGGAACTCCCAGCTGAACGCTTCAAAGATGGAGGATATATTTACGATAAACATTAAAATAATATGATTTTTGCATAATTGACACCTCTTCAAACATCTTGAAATAAAACTTTAATCCGCAACACGTGCCACTTAAATTTTGCATGCATCGGATTTAGTATTAAATTACCTTTCCAGGGATGTGCACCAATAGGTGGGCATTTGGAAGGAACTCCCAGCAGAACGCTTCAAAAATTGGAGGATATATTTACAATAAACATTAAAATAATACGATTTTTGCATAATAGACACCACTTCAAACATCTTGAAATAAAACTTTAACTCTTTCGCGCCCACCGATTTTGCACGGTTTGACCGCAAAACCCAGCCATTTTCTCTTTTTTTTCTTTAACTTTAACGAGTTGACACGCGTAACACCGATTGTGTATTTTGACATGGAATATCTCATTGGAAAGATAATTTCAAGTTCTGACTATAAATGTTAGAACCTACTTTCCTAATACAACATATTTGAAAATACAGTGTTTTCAAAATGTGCACTTTTTTAACTTTTTTGTTTGTTGAAAATTTTGTGAAAATGAAGCATCTTACAAAAAAAATACTCCCACCTTTTCTGTAGAACCTAAAAAAGATTTTTTTTCTTCAGTGGACTTCCTAATGATATGAAGTGTCAAGGAAAAATCAAACATGCCTTGTTCCTTTATATACATACTTTTATTTTAACTGTTGGTTAAAGTAAGCACACTTTGTCCAATTTGAGCAATTTTTTTTTTTTGAAAAACACGAGAATATCAATAAAATAAGCATGTTACAAGGGACCAGTAAATTTATAGATATTTTGCTACAAACACAAAGTTTTATATCACGCATCAAACAGCATCATTTTAAAATGATGCTGGGCATTTCGCATTAAACCTCAGATCATTTTAAAATGATGCTGGGCGTTTCGCATTATACCGCAAATCATTTTAAAATGATGCTGGGCCCGAAAGAGTTAATCCGCAACACGTGCCACTTAAATTTTGCATGCATCGGATTCAGTATTAAATTACCTTTCCAGGGATGTGCACCAATAGGTGAGCATTTGGAAGGAACTCCCAGCAGAACGCTTCAAAGATGGAGGATATATTTACGATAAACATTAAAATAATATGATTTTTGCATAATTGACACCTCTTCAAACATCTTGAAATAAAACTTTAATCCGCAACACGTGCCACTTAAATTTTGCATTCATCGGATTTAGTATTAAATTACCTTTCCAGGGATGTGCACCAATAGGTGGGCATTTGGAAGGAACTCCCAGCAGAACGCTTCAAAGATGGAGGATATATTTACGATAAACATTAAAATAATGCGATTTTTGCATAATAGACACCACTTCAAACATCTTGAAATAAAACTTTAATCCGCAACACGTGCCACTTAAAATTTGCATGCATCGGATTTAGTAATAAATCACCTTTCCAGGGATGTGCACCAATAGGTGGGCATTTGGAAGGAACTCCCAGCAGAACGCTCCAAAGATGGAGGATATATTTACGATAAACTTTAAAATAATACGATTTTTGCATAATAGACACCACTTCAAACATCTTCGAATAGAACTATAATCCGCAACACGTGCCACTTAAATTTTGCATGCATCGGAATCAGTATTAAATTACCTTTCCAGGGATGTGCACCAATAGGTGGGCATTTGGAAGGAACTCCCAGCAGAACGCTTCAAAAATTGGAGGATATATTTACAATAAACATTAAAATAATACGATTTTTGCATAATAGACACCTCTTCAAACATCTTGAAATAAAACTTTAATCCGCAACACGTGCCACTTAAATTTTGCATGCATCGGATTCAGTATTAAATTACCTTTCCAGGGATGTGCACCAATAGGTGAGCATTTGGAAGGAACTCCCAGCAGAACGCTTCAAAGATGGAGGATATATTTACGATAAACATTAAAATAATATGATTTTTGCATAATTGACACCTCTTCAAACATCTTGTAATAAAACTTTAATCCGCAACACGTGCCACTTAAATTTTGCATGCATCGGATTTAGTATTAAATTACCTTTCCAGGGATGTGCACCAATAGGTGGGCATTTGGAAGGAACTCCCAGCAGAACGCTTCAAAGATGGAGGATATATTTACGATAAACATTAAAATAATATGATTTTTGCATAATTGACACCTCTTCAAACATCTTGAAATAAAACTTTAATCCGCAACACGTGCCACTTAAATTTTGCATGCATCGGATTTAGTATTAAATTACCTTTCCAGGGATGTGCATCAATAGGTGGGCATTTGGAAGGAACTCCCAGCAGAACGCTCCAAAGATGGAGGATATATTTACGATAAACTTTAAAATAATACGATTTTTGCATAATAGACACCACTTCAAACATCTTCGAATAGAACTATAATCCGCAACACGTGCCACTTAAATTTTGCATGCATCGGAATCAGTATTAAATTACCTTTCCAGGGATGTGCACCAATAGGTGGGCATTTGGAAGGAACTCCCAGCAGAACGCTTCAAAAATTGGAGGATATATTTACAATAAACATTAAAATAATACGATTTTTGCATAATTGACACCACTTCAAACATCTTGAAATAAAACTTTAATCCGCAACACGTGCCACTTAAATTTTGCATGCATCGGATTTAGTATTAAATTACCTTTCCAGGGATGTGCATCAATAGGTGGGCATTTGGAAGGAACTCCCAGCAGAACGCTCCAAAGATGGAGAATATATTTACGATAAACTTTAAAATAATATGATTTTTGCATAATAGACACCACTTCAAACATCTTCGAATAGAACTATAATCCGCAACACGTGCCACTTAAATTTTGCATGCATCGGAATCAGTATTAAATTACCTTTCCAGGGATGTGCACCAATAGGTGGGCATTTGGAAAGAACTCCCAGCAGAACGCTTCAAAAATTGGAGGATATATTTACAATAAACATTAAAATAATACGATTTTTGCATAATAGACACCACTTCAAACATCTTGAAATAAAACTTTAATCCGCAACACGTGCCACTTAAATTTTGCATGCATCGGATTCAGTATTAAATTACCTTTCCAGGGATGTGCACCAATAGGTGAGCATTTGGAAGGAACTCCCAGCAGAACGCTTCAAAGATGGAGGATATATTTACGATAAACATTAAAATAATGCGATTTTTGCATAATAGACACCACTTCAAACATCTTGAAATAAAACTTTAATCCGCAACACGTGCCACTTAAATTTTGCATTCATCGGATTTAGTATTAAATTACCTTTCCAGGGATGTGCACCAATAGGTGGGCATTTGGAAGGAACTCCCAGCAGAACGCTTCAAAGATGGAGGATATATTTACGATAAACATTAAAATAATATGATTTTTGCATAATTGACACCTCTTCAAACATCTTGAAATAAAACTTTAATCCGCAACACGTGCCACTTAAATTTTGCATGCATCGGATTCAGTATTCAACTACCTTTCCAGGGATGTGCATCAATAGGTGGGCATTTGGAAGGAACTCCCAGCAGAACGCTCCAAAGATGAAGGATAAATTTACAATGAACATTAAAATAATACGATTTTTGCATAATAGACACCACTTCAAACATCTTGAAATAAAACTTTAATCCGCAACACGTGCCACTTAAATTTTGCATGCATCGGAATCAGTATTAAATTACCTTTCCAGGGATGTGCACCAATAGGTGGGCATTTGGAAGGAACTCCCAGCAGAACGCTTCAAAGATTGGAGGATATATTTACAATAAACATTAAAATAATACGATTTTTGCATAATAGACACCTCTTCAACCATCTCGAAATAAAACTTTAATCCGCAACACGTGCCACTTAAATTTTGCATGCATCGGATTCAGTATTAAATTACCTTTCCAGGGATGTGCACCAATAGGTGAGCATTTGGAAGGAACTCCCAGCAGAACGCTTCAAAGATGGAGGATATATTTACGATAAACTTTAAAATAATACGATTTTTGCATAATAGACACCACTTCAAACATCTTCGAATAGAACTATAATCCGCAACACGTGCCACTTAAATTTTGCATGCATCGGAATCAGTATTAAATTACCTTTCCAGGGATGTGCACCAATAGGTGGGCATTTGGAAGGAACTCCCAGCAGAACGCTTCAAAAATGGAGGATATATTTACAATAAACATTAAAATAATACGATTTTTGCATAATAGACACCACTTCAAACATCTTGAAATAAAACTTTAATCCGCAACACGTGCCACTTAAATTTTGCATGCATCGGATTCAGTATTAAATTACCTTTCCAGGGATGTGCACCAATAGGTGAGCATTTGGAAGGAACTCCCAGCAGAACGCTTCAAAGATGGAGGATATATTTACGATAAACATTAAAATAATGCGATTTTTGCATAATAGACACCACTTCAAACATCTTGAAATAAAACTTTAATCCGCAACACGTGCCACTTAAATTTTGCATTCATCGGATTTAGTATTAAATTACCTTTCCAGGGATGTGCACCAATAGGTGGGCATTTGGAAGGAACTCCCAGCAGAACGCTTCAAAGATGGAGGATATATTTACGATAAACATTAAAATAATATGATTTTTGCATAATTGACACCTCTTCAAACATCTTGAAATAAAACTTTAATCCGCAACACGTGCCACTTAAATTTTGCATGCATCGGATTCAGTATTCAACTACCTTTCCAGGGATGTGCATCAATAGGTGGGCATTTGGAAGGAACTCCCAGCAGAACGCTCCAAAGATGAAGGATAAATTTACAATGAACATTAAAATAATACGATTTTTGCATAATAGACACCACTTCAAACATCTTGAAATAAAACTTTAATCCGCAACACGTGCCACTTAAATTTTGCATGCATCGGAATCAGTATTAAATTACCTTTCCAGGGATGTGCACCAATAGGTGGGCATTTGGAAGGAACTCCCAGCAGAACGCTTCAAAGATTGGAGGATATATTTACAATAAACATTAAAATAATACGATTTTTGCATAATAGACACCTCTTCAACCATCTCGAAATAAAACTTTAATCCGCAACACGTGCCACTTAAATTTTGCATGCATCGGATTCAGTATTAAATTACCTTTCCAGGGATGTGCACCAATAGGTGGGCATTTGGAAGGAACTCCCAGCAGAACGCTTCAAAGATGGAGGATATATTTACGATAAACATTAAAATAATATGATTTTTGCATAATTGACACCTCTTCAAACATCTTGAAATAAAACTTTAATCCGCAACACGTGCCACTTAAATTTTGCATTCATCGGATTTAGTATTAAATTACCTTTCCAGGGATGTGCATCAATAGGTGGGCATTTGGAAGGAACTCCCAGCAGAACGCTCCAAAGATGGAGGATATATTTACGATAAACATTAAAATAATACGATTTTTGCATAATAGACACCACTTCAAACATCTTCGAATAGACCTATAATCCGCAACACGTGCCACTTAAATTTTGCATGCATCGGATTCAGTATTCAACTACCTTTCCAGGGATGTGCATCAATAGGTGGGCATTTGGAAGGAACTCCCAGCAGAACGCTCCAAAGATGAAGGATAAATTTACAATGAACATTAAAATAATACGATTTTTGCATAATAGACACCACTTCAAACATCTTCGAATAGAACTATAATCCGCAACACGTGCCACTTAAATTTTGCATGCATCGGAATCAGTATTAAATTACCTTTCCAGGGATGTGCACCAATAGGTGGGCATTTGGAAGGAACTCCCAGCAGAACGCTTCAAAGATTGGAGGATATATTTACGATAAACATTAAAATAATATGATTTTTGCATAATTGACACCTCTTCAAACATCTTGAAATAAAACTTTAATCCGCAACACGTGCCACTTAAATTTTGCATGCATCGGATTCAGTATTAAACTACCTTTCCAGGGATGTGCATCAATAGGTGGGCATTTGGAAGGAACTCCCAGCAGAACGCTCCAAAGATGAAGGATAAATTTACAATAAACATTAAAATAATACGATTTTTGCATAATAGACACCACTTCAAACATCTTCGAATAAAACTATAATCCGCAACACGTGCCACTTAAATTTTGCATGCATCGGAATCAGTATTAAATTACCTTTCCAGGGATGTGCACCAATAGGTGGGCATTTGGAAGGAACTCCCAGCAGAACGCTTCAAAGATGGAGGATATATTTACGATAAACATTAAAATAATGCGATTTTTGCATAATAGACACCACTTCAAACATCTTGAAATAAAACTTTAATCCGCATCACGTGCCACTTAAATTTTGCATGCATCGGATTTAGTAATAAATCACCTTTCCAGGGATGTGCACCAATAGGTGGGCATTTGGAAGGAACTCCCAGCAGAACGCTTCAAAGATGGAGGATATATTTACAATAAACATTAAAATAATATGATTTTTGCATAATTGACACCTCTTCAAACATCTTGAAATAAAACTTTAATCCGCAACACGTGCCACTTAAATTTTGCATGCATCGGATTTAGTATTAAATTACCTTTCCAGGGATGTGCATCAATAGGTGGGCATTTGGAAGGAACTCCCAGCAGAACGCTCCAAAGATGGAGGATATATTTACGATAAACTTTAAAATAATACGATTTTTGCATAATAGACACCACTTCAAACATCTTCGAATAGAACTATAATCCGCAACACGTGCCACTTAAATTTTGCATGCATCGGATTCAGTATTAAATTACCTTTCCAGGGATGTGCACCAATAGGTGGGCATTTGGAAGGAACTCCCAGCAGAACGCTTCAAAGATGGAGGATATATTTACGATAAACATTAAAATAATATGATTTTTGCATAATTGACACCTCTTCAAACATCTTGAAATAAAACTTTAATCCGCAACACGTGCCACTTAAATTTTGCATGCATCGGATTCAGTATTAAATTACCTTTCCAGGGATGTGCACCAATAGGTGGGCATTTGGAAGGAACTCCCAGCAGAACGCTTCAAAGATGGAGGATATATTTACGATAAACATTAAAATAATATGATTTTTGCATAATTGACACCTCTTCAAACATCTTGAAATAAAACTTTAATCCGCAACACGTGCCACTTAAATTTTGCATGCATCGGATTCAGTATTAAATTACCTTTCCAGGGATGTGCATCAATAGGTGGGCATTTGGAAGGAACTCCCAGCAGAACGCTTCAAAGATGGAGGATATATTTACGACAAACATTAAAATAATACGATTTTTGCATAATAGACACCACTTCAAACATCTTGAAATAAAACTTTAATCCGCAACACGTGCCACTTAAATTTTGCATGCATCGGATTTAGTAATAAATTACCTTTCCAATAAAGTCTGTTGCAGGTTCGAGCAGTGACAGTTCTGATGTGGTGAAGTCTGTTGCAGGTTCGAGCAGTGCCAGTTCTGGTGTGGTAAAGTCTGTTGCAGGTTCGAGCAGTGACAGTTCTGTTGTGGTGAAGTCTGTTGCAGGTTCGAGCAGTGACAATTCTGGTGTGGTGAAGTCTGTTGCAGGTTCGAGCAGTGACAGTTCTGGTGTGGTAAAGTCTGTTGCAGGTTCGAGCAGTGACAGTTCTGATGTGGTGAAGTCTGTTGCAGGTTCGAGCAGTGACAGTTCTGATGTGGTGAAGTCTGTTGCAGGTTCGAGCAGTGCCAGTTCTGGTGTGGTAAAGTCTGTTGCAGGTGCGAGCGGTGTCAGTTCTGATGTGGTGAAGTCTGTTGCAGGTTCGAGCAGTGACAGTTCTGGTGTGGTAAAGTCTGTTGCAGGTTCGAGCCGTGACAGTTCTGGTGTGGTAAAGTCTGTTGCAGGTTCGAGCAGTGATAATTCTGGTGTAGTAAAGTCTGTTGCAGGTTCGAGTCGATTGAGTTGTGGCGGAGTGAAGCCTCCATCAAAATCAATCACAGCTACGCCTAGTGTTCTGAGCGTGGGTGTAGGTTGCAACAGCTTGACTAAAACCAATGACGATTGGCATGTCCCTAGGAAGAGTTTTAAATTTAAGCCTACTTCTGACGCTCAATCGTTAACGCAATGCATTTCAAGAAATCGATTTTCCTCACTAAAAGATTTTGTTGATGGTGATGACATTTGCCAAGATCAGCTCACCACGTTGAAAGTTACCAGTGACATGTTTGCAATGAAAGTAGGAGGTGGCCATTGTGAATCAGTACTAAAAACAGCAAAAGAAATAGGCATGTACTTAGCCAAACACAATTTGCCATCTTTGAAAAACAAATCAAACCTTGTAGATTTTTTGCTTTTCTCCACTTTTCTTGCAAAAAGTACTGCCTCCAAACGAAAAAAATCTTTGTCGGCTTTCTGTTGGAAAAACAAAGACTTAATAAATCGTTTTAAAACAACTTCCGTTTCTACATCAAAACTTGCCACTTCAAAATTAGCTTATGACTTAGCAAATTCCATCAGTAAACATTTGAAACACTTTCCTCGTGGTAAACACCTTCCTCCTTCTTGCGTCAGAGCAATGTTAAAGTCAAACCGTCGCTTATCGTCCTCTGTTCGTTCTAAAGTGAGAAAAATTACGCATAGGTGGCGTCTTGATTCCTTCTTCAGAAAAACTGTAAAACGTTTATATCTTGCGTGTAAACAACAAAAAAAGGAAGGTGACTTGACATATCAACCCAGCAGGCCTACATCAACTTCAGAAAATGAAAAATCATGCAAGGCTATTCAATACAACAACGCTGATATTGAAAATGAAACAAATGATGCCTTCAACTGCGACAGTGAAAAGTTATTATCAACAGAAAATCACGAAGAGACTTCATTGTACTGTGTGTGTAATGAACCTAACGATGGATCGTTTTATGTTCTCTGTGAAACTTGCTTAAAGTGGTTTCACCCTCGCTGCATATTCCCCCCAAACAATCTGGCATTAGCGCTCACAGAAAAACAATGGGACCGCGTTGGTAGTCGCCTTGTATGTGAGGGTGTAAACGTAGTGATGCATTCGTCAAATTCGGTATTTTGTCACAAAACTCTTCAAGTAAACACTAAGTCCATTGAGGCTTTAAACATTTCATCATCACCATTTCAGCACAAATCAAGTTTCATTAATAATGATGCAAATTATCTTTCTTTAACTCATCTTGATGATTTATCATTGTCTGATAATATGATAGGCCTAGATATAAACATATCTCGCTGTAATGAAAGTTTGGGAAAAGCTGCAACTCACAACGGAAAAGCTGAAATAACTTTTTTCGAAACAAAAATTGATATGAATAAGGCGAAAACAAACAAAACTTATCAGCCAAAAGCCGAAGTTTATGATCAAAAAAAAAAAGTTTCTGAACTAAAAATCCAAATTGATGATAAAAAAAACAAAATTCTTGGTGCAAAAACTGACATTGATAATGCAAAGAATGCAACTGAAGTGACAAAAAACAACATTATTGACGCAAAAACCGACACTGATGACGCAAAAACTGACAATGATGACGCAAAAAACGAAATTGAGGGAGCAAAAAACGACATTGATGACCCAAAAACCGACACTGATGACACAAAAACTGACATACATGACGCAAAAACTGACATTGATAATGCAAAGAATGCAACTGAAGTGACAAAAAACAACATTATTGACGCAAAAACCGACACTGATGACGCAAAAACTGACAATGATGACGCAAAAAACGAAATTGAGGGAGCAAAAAACGACATTGATGACCCAAAAACCGACACTGATGACACAAAAACTGACATAGATGACGCAAAAACTGACATTGATAATGCAAAGAATGCAACTGAAGTGACAAAAAACAACATTATTGACGCAAAAACCGACACTGATGACGCAAAAACTGACAATGATGACGCAGAAACTAAAAATGACGAAACAGATGGTGTTCATAGACGCTATGACAACCAGATACCTTCAATTTCCGATGAAACATTGAATGAGTTAGGAAACTTTGCCGAACCAATATCACAAAAGCGTGAACGACGTTATGAATGGGTTGATGTGACTAATAAGTCGTTTTTCCTTACGTTGGATGAATGGAAAGAGATGACCCTCAATCGCACCAAGCATCGATTTTCCTCCAGTCTGTATCGCGATGTTATATGCAAACAACTTAGAAAAATTTATGACAGTTGCGTTTTTTGTTTTAGAAATAATTATTTGGTAGAACCAGCAGCGGTTGAATCCTTAAGTAATGGTGATTCAAAATTTTACAATGGTCATACCAACGTGTATTGCAAGCACTCGGGTTGTTGTGGATGCTCAGTAAAAGGGGATGTACGTATTTTTTCATATGTTGATAAAGTTGAAGTTGTCGTAAATGTGATGGGGAAACGTAATCATGAAATGCATTGCGTAAAACGTAGGCCGGTTGCGGGGAAGCAGCGTAAATTACTCATGGAGAAATTACAATGCAAACATCCCAGCGAAGTTGGCAGAAAGTTGGTGGATGACTTAACTGAAAATGAACTATATCACGGTGCATACAATTTTGCTCCTGCCTCGTCTGTTTTGAGAAATATAAAAAGTGAAGGTAAGCTTTGCAATAAATATTCTAAAAATTGGATGTATAACATCAATCGCTTGAAGTATGAGTTTGAAAAAAAAAAGCGAATCTTTATAAGACGCATAACTACATACCCCCCTGGCGTTATATTGTATTCTAATGCACAAGTGAAACTTTATCGAGATTTATGCCCTGTAGATATAATATATTTTGATGCGACAGGAAGCATAGTTAAAAGGCAGGAAGGTGAAAAAGATTTTCAAATTTATTCGCTTTTAGTCAGAAGCCCCTACGTAGGAGGTCCAGCGCTCCCAGTGGCAACAAACATTGCAACGAATCATGATTCTGAAAGCATACGGAGTTTTTTAGGTAAATTTCTAATGGACACTGTGCAAATTTGTGGAAAGGTAAAAAAACCAGCGTTAATGATGATTGATGGATCAATGGCTATGTGGAATGCTGTACTAAGTGCGATGTGTAATGAAACAAGGTTAGGTTATTACAACAGATGCTGGCGTGTAGTTTCAGGAGAGGCGACAAAATACGACTTGGAAAAAACTTTCGTTCATAATTGTTTGAGTCACGCCATGCGTGCAGCTAAAATTATGGTTAAAAAATATTACAAACCTAAGAAACACACATTAACAGTTATGCATTGGATTTCTTTGTTATTTGCATGTACAACCCTGTCTGAACTAGATGAAATAATGGAAAGTATTATTTGGGTAACCAACTGCGAGAGTACGTCTTCCAAAGTTGACTATCATTTTAACAGACTGCATCAGGGCTTTAAATTTTCAGAACTTTTGTCAAACGTAACAAACGAAATAGAAGAAAACGAAAAAGACGAACTCAACGACTATTTTCATACCAGTATGCGTGACGACCAAAAACAAGAATTAAATTCTCCATTTTACTTACGCTACCACAACCAACTTATGGCGTTTCTAAATTCTTCTGACTTTTTGGATCACCTCAATGATCCTTCTCATTCAAAGTTGCAGCACGAAAATGTTTACATGGATAAGAACTTTTGTTTAAAACTTATTGTAATTATTCTGAGTAGAATATGTACCACTTCGCAGCTAATTCTTGGAAATTTGTCCCGGTATTCGTCACATGAACGGCCAAATTACCAGGCTTACTCCCAGTATTCTTTTTGGTTTAAGCAAGTCATCTCATCCAAACATAAAAATATTTCTCGGGATAATTTAACACAAGGTATCATCGAGCAGCATTTTTGGGATTTGAAACAAATTTATTTAAAAGGAAAACGTGTTGTAGGTATCGATCATTTTGTAGAAGAGTAAGAAAACCAAATGAGAATGAGTGAAAAAATATTTTCTGCTCATTATATTCACCAGGGTTACGAAAAAAGTTACATTTCGGCCAAAACGTATGCTGATCAAGCTTCAAGTAAACATTCGAAACATCGCACTAACTTGGTAGTTTCAAAATTTAGAAAGCCAAAAAAACGACGTTCAGATGGATTTTATACTACAAATGAATCTAAAAAACATATTCGATATGTCAATGCTGTTAGCGAGTCCGCACCCACAATTTCTATGTGCAATGCGACTGCTTTTGCCCACTCGAAATGCAATTATGCAAAGATTCGTGACTTTTGGACAGCAACAGCCAAAGATTTTGAATACATGGCTGAATTTTCAACTTGGGTATGGAACGGTTTGGCAATAAATCGTAACTGTTTGTCGGATACCGCCGTTGTAATCGATAAAAACCACGAAGTGTCTTGGCTAGATTTACTCACAGCATGTAACAATCCTTGCAGTAAAATTACGAACGAACTTGCCAAGCATTACCAAAATTCTTCTGCAGTTGGTTGGTTAAGCAAACGTCTCGTAGACGCCTACTTTTTACTAAAAGCCAGTGAACCAAGAAACCGAAACGCCATAGGGGTTTTAGATTGCGACTCCACAGGGAAGATTTTGCAAAAATCCCCAATAAAGTCCGTGAAATTTTTCAAAACAGCGATGACAAAAACTGAGGAAAAATTGCTACCGGTCGTTCTCCTTCCTTTCTTGTGCAATGGCCACTTTCGTTTGTTACACTTTTCCACCCAAAATAAATTCATACATTGTTACGATTCTTCGAATAAAGAAATGAGTACAGCCTTTTCAAAGTTTCTACATGATGGTGCAGATTTCCTAGTAGATTTCTTGGTAACTAATCAGTTATACACAGGGAATTACAGTGTAAGTTCTAAACATATCGTGATGCAACCGGACAGTAATACTTGTGGGGTGGCAGTTTGCATAACTGCTGATATTCTTTGCAGCGACATGGATCTGAAATCTCAACATTCAAAAATGGATCTTAATTTTTTCACATCTTATCGACATTGGATGATTTAATATATTGTTTCAAATGCTATAAATGTTCATTCTGATTTAATAAATGCATTCAAATGTAATGCCAATTTACCACTGGGCTTGATGAACGTAGGAAACTCTTGCTGGTTTAATGCTGTATTGCAAGCACTTAAATGTGTAATAGCAGCATGTGATGTTCCAATGTTGCATTATGAAAACGACAAACATATTGAAACACTGGACAAAAATATGTTTCTGTTATTACGTAATCTTGTTGGTAATGCGACTGTAGAGGAAAAACAAATTAAAAATGCTTTGAATGATATTAAAAAAAAATTTCCATTGGGGCGTCAACATGATCCAGCAGAGTTTTTTGCCGAGTCATCATTACCATTGCTATTGAAGCACTGTGACGTGACATCGATATCGAAATACGTCACAGTTCATCAGTGCAATTCTTGTGGCAGAAAAAGTAGGCTTGATGAGAAAAGAAGCGAAGAAGTCTTGCTGATGTTACCAATGTATGATTCTATTCAGGAGAATAATTTTTTATCGCTTTATATTAAAACGTTTCTCAATAGTAAAGAACTCTCACTTTGTAATAATTGCAAAATGGTGATTCATACCACAAATACAAAATTTTTACGTTTACCCAAAGCTCTAGTATTGTGTTTAGCTAGAAATACTGGCCTGCGCAAATCCAAAAGACAAGTCAAAGCAGACAAAAATTTAACTCTTGAAGATGCACACGGGCTTCAATATAACTATAAACTCGTAAGTGTCATTGCACATTTAGGTGAGGAAAAGGAGAATGGCCATTATATCTGCTATTGCATCGAAAAATACAATGCGGTTTGGAAATTTGATGACAAATTAGTTCGATCGATTTCATACAGTGACATGGTAAAAACAATACAAGATTGCGGATACATGTATTTTTACGTACAAACTAAAAGCGTAAACGATACAAAACGTGAATAGACACATACACATTTATAGAAATTTCAAACAAGAGTGGTGAGGAGACTATTTGTGACACATGAGTTAAAACATTTACTATTTTTGCATTTAACTGATGTCAATGATAATTCAGTAAACTAATCTGAAAGCATTGTCTTGTGCTCTCAATTTCTATAGTCACCATGCTACGCCAACATGTCTATAGTTATCATTATTATTTGTGTCTTTATCGAGTCACAGACTTAGTTCTGCATTTTAGATCGGCTAACTTGTTTATCAACATTTACACGTTTTAGTAGCCTATACTTTGGTTTAGGCTATGCAAATTGAAACTTTTAAGAGGTAGGCCTAGCCTATGTACTCAACTTTTAAACAATAAGGGTTCCATGTAACAACAGCGGGTTAAGTTTGGTGCAAAAATAGTAATTCTCGAAATATGTTATTATTCACCAATATAGCAATTGTGCTGATTAACCAACTTATTTCAAGAATTACTATTTTTGCACCAAACTTAATCCGCTGTTATGAATAGGATAGCCTACAGATCTACCGAAAAACTTCGCTCCAACTAATTCTCCATTGTCTAATTTAGTGGTTCTCAACCTGGGTGCCATTTACAACAGCCTACTCTGGGGTGCCGCGAGCTATTTCTCATATTCATTTTTATCTGTTTTCACATAATTAATTAGCTAGAATCATTGTTGCTGATAAGAAGTTGGAAGCACGTTTGCTTTTGTTACATCATTAATCAAGGGCTTTAATAAAGGGCTTTTTTATGATCTAAAAAATCAAAAGATATGACTTTATTTTTTGAGATACAGGGTGACCCAAAAAGATTCGTACCCATGTTTTATTCGATTTTTTCACATTTGGAACACATCTTGGAAAAGCCATAAATTGACTAAAAATTGACAGAAAAAGCTAAAACTCTGGTCAATGGTCTTTCATAAACTGAATAATGTGTGGTTGTAATTTGAAATAAATAGCTTTTCAATCAAAGTCACAATTGAAATTTTCATGGGTACGAATCTTTTTGGGTCACCCTGTATATGACAATATATGACTTTAATTTTTAAACATCAAGTTTATGCTAATTTTCATAATTAAGAATAACATATTCGAATTCGAATAACATATTCGAACAACGAACCCAAACTTTTACGTTATATCACTTCAAAATCTCAAGAAGAATTCAAATGTCTAACTCTAATGCATCTAAGTACAATTTCATTTATTGGACCTATATGCATATACAATGTTTGCGTCTGCAAAATTTATGTTTGGATATAGCATTGATTTCAAAAAGGAAAATCATCGCTCCACATATGCTAAAGTAGGAACAATTTTGCCATACAATGATGGAGAAATGTCTGGTCTACTCACCTTTACACTGTTTTCTAAGCGTTTCTTGATGTTTTTTCTCCATTGCACAGAGTAGCCTAATGGTCTATGTTGAAGTCTTTGTCAATTACAGCGAAATTGCGAAAGCAGTCGTTGAATTCGCTATAGCAGAAAAATCAATAAATGCTCGCCTATCACTCATTACAAAAGCGATTTTTTTTGTCACTAAAGTTACTTTTTTTTAGTTGTACCAATTAATAAAAAAAGTGTAAAACCAAAATTTCATGGTTATGGGGTCAATATGCTTGTCCGCCCCGTTAGCTCAGTGGTTACGCGCCTGGCTCAAGATCATTCGGCGCAAGTTGAACTCTCGGGGTGTGCGCTTGAGAAATGCCTTTTTAGGACTGCTCTCCATTCAGCGGCACCTAGTGAATGGAATATTTCCCCGGCAACAACCCTGGCCTAAATTGTAAAAACTGCAAATGAGAGCGATGTGGAATCATTAGTAGAAAGTGCACTTGCATACAACCTCGCCAATATCAAGTTTAATGTAAATCCTGACACAATTAATTGTCACGTATCTATGCATGGTTGTCGTCATTGTTCAGTCAGATTCACACCAGGCAGGTAGAATATGGCTACTGGCGATAGGTCCTGCCTCAACAAAAAACCTAGCGACCGCATGAGGTTGCCTCAATGGCGCGGTAGGAAAACCTTGTATATCACACCGATAATAGTTCTATTCGAAAATGTTTAGAAAAGTGTCAATTATGCAAAAATCGTATTATTCTCTTGAATATCGCAAAAATTTCCTCCAGCATTTTTGAACCGTTCTGCTGGGAGTTCCTTCCAAATGCCCACCTATTGATGCACATCCCTAGAAAGGTAATTTAATACTGAATCCGATGCATGCAAAATTTAAGTGGCACGTGTTGCGGATTAAAGTTTTATTTCAAGATGTTTGAAGAGGTGTCAATTATGCAAAAATCATATTATTTTAATGTTTATCGTAAATATATCCTCCATCTTTGAAGCGTTCTGCTGGGAGTTCCTTCCAAATGCCCACCTACTGATGCACATCCCTGGAAAGGTAATTTAATACTGAATCCGATGCATGCAAAATTTAAGTGGCACGTGTTGCGGATTAAAGTTTTATTTCAAGATGTTTGAAGTGGTGTCTATTATGCAAAAATCGTATTATTTTAATGTTTATCGTAAATATATCCTCCATCTTTGAAGCGTTCTGCTGGGAGTTCCTTCCAAATGCCCACCTATTGGTGCACATCCCTGGAAGGTAATTTATTACTAAATCCGATGCATGCAAAATTTAAGTGGCACGTGTTGCGGATTAAAGTTTTATTTCAAGATGTTTGAAGAGGTGTCAATTATGCAAAAATCATATTATTTTAATGTTTATCGTAAATATATCCTCCATCTTTGAAGCGTTCTGCTGGGAGTTCCTTCCAAATGCCCACCTATTGGTGCACATCCCTGGAAAGGTAATTTAATACTGAATCCGATGCATGCAAAATTTAAGTGGCACGTGTTGCGGATTATAGTTCTATTCGAAGATGTTTGAAGTGGTGTCTATTATGCAAAAATCGTATTATTTTAATGTTTATTGTAAATTTATCCTTCATCTTTGGAGCGTTCTGCTGGGAGTTCCTTCCAAATGCCCACCTATTGATGCACATCCCTGGAAAGGTAATTTAATACTAAATCCGATGCATGCAAAATTTAAGTGGCACGTGTTGCGGATTAAAGTTTTATTTCAAGATGTTTGAAGAGGTGTCAATTATGCAAAAATCATATTATTTTAATGTTTATCGTAAATATATCCTCCATCTTTGAAGCGTTCTGCTGGGAGTTCCTTCCAAATGCCCACCTATTGGTGCACATCCCTGGAAAGGTAATTTAATACTGAATCCGATGCATGCAAAATTTAAGTGGCACGTGTTGCAGATTAAAGTTTTATTTCAAGATGTTTGAAGTGGTGTCTATTATGCAAAAATCGTATTATTTTAATGTTTGTTGTAAATATATCCTCCAATTTTTGAAGCGTTCTGCTGGGAGTTCCTTCCAAATGCCCACCTATTGGTGCACATCCCTGGAAAAGTAATTTAATACTGATTCCGATGCATGCAAAATTTAAGTGGCACGTGTTGCGGATTAAAGTTCTATTCGAAGATGTTTGAAGTGGTGTCTATTATGCAAAAATCGTATTATTTTAAAGTTTATCGTAAATATCTCCTCCATCTTTGGAGCGTTCTGCTGGGAGTTCCTTCCAAATGCCCACCTATTGATGCACATCCCTGGAAAGGTAATTTAATACTAAATCCGATGCATGCAAAATTTAAGTGGCACGTGTTGCGGATTAAAGTTTTATTTCAAGATGTTTGAAGAGGTGTCAATTATGCAAAAATCATATTATTTTAATGTTTATCGTAAATATATCCTCCATCTTTGAAGCGTTCTGCTGGGAGTTCCTTCCAAATGCCCACCTATTGGTGCACATCCCTGGAAAAGTAATTTAATACTGAATCCGATGCATGCAAAATTTAAGTGGCACGTGTTGCGGATTAAAGTTTTATTTCAAGATGTTTGAAGTGGTGTCTATTATGCAAAAATCGTATTATTTTAATGTTTGTTGTAAATATATCCTCCAATTTTTGAAGCGTTCTGCTGGGAGTTCCTTCCAAATGCCCACCTATTGGTGCACATCCCTGGAAAAGTAATTTAATACTGATTCCGATGCATGCAAAATTTAAGTGGCACGTGTTGCGGATTAAAGTTCTATTCGAAGATGTTTGAAGTGGTGTCTATTATGCAAAAATCGTATTATTTTAAAGTTTATCGTAAATATCTCCTCCATTTTTGGAGCGTTCTGCTGGGAGTTCCTTCCAAATGCCCACCTATTGATGCACATCCCTGGAAAGGTAATTTAATACTAAATCCGATGCATGCAAAATTTAAGTGGCACGTGTTGCGGATTAAAGTTTTATTTCAAGATGTTTGAAGAGGTGTCAATTATGCAAAAATCATATTATTTTAATGTTTATCGTAAATATATCCTCCATCTTTGAAGCGTTCTGCTGGGAGTTCCTTCCAAATGCCCACCTATTGGTGCACATCCCTGGAAAGGTAATTTAATACTGAATCCGATGCATGCAAAATTTAAGTGGCACGTGTTGCGGATTATAGTTCTATTCGAAGATGTTTGAAGTGGTGTCTATTATGCAAAAATCGTATTATTTTAATGTTTATTGTAAATTTATCCTTCATCTTTGGAGCGTTCTGCTGGGAGTTCCTTCCAAATGCCCACCTATTGATGCACATCCCTGGAAAGGTAATTTAATACTGAATCCAATGCATGCAAAATTTAAGTGGCACGTGTTGCGGATTAAAGTTTTATTTCAAGATATTTGAAGAGGTGTCAATTATGCAAAAATCATATTATTTTAATGTTTATCGTAAATATATCCTCCATCTTTGAAGCGTTCTGCTGGGAGTTCCTTCCAAATGCCCACCTATTGGTGCACATCCCTGGAAAGGTAATTTAATACTGAATCCGATGCATGCAAAATTTAAGTGGCACGTGTTGCGGATTAAAGTTTTATTTCAAGATGTTTGAAGTGGTGTCTATTATGCAAAAATCGTATTATTTTAATGTTTGTTGTAAATATATCCTCCAATTTTTGAAGCGTTCTGCTGGGAGTTCCTTCCAAATGCCCACCTATTGGTGCACATCCCTGGAAAAGTAATTTAATACTGATTCCGATGCATGCAAAATTTAAGTGGCACGTGTTGCGGATTAAAGTTCTATTCGAAGATGTTTGAAGTGGTGTCTATTATGCAAAAATCGTATTATTTTAAAGTTTATCGTAAATATCTCCTCCATCTTTGGAGCGTTCTGCTGGGAGTTCCTTCCAAATGCCCACCTATTGATGCACATCCCTGGAAAGGTAATTTAATACTAAATCCGATGCATGCAAAATTTAAGTGGCACGTGTTGCGGATTAAAGTTTTATTTCAAGATGTTTGAAGAGGTGTCAATTATGCAAAAATCATATTATTTTAATGTTTATCGTAAATATATCCTCCATCTTTGAAGCGTTCTGCTGGGAGTTCCTTCCAAATGCCCACCTATTGGTGCACATCCCTGGAAAGGTAATTTAATACTGAATCCGATGCATGCAAAATTTAAGTGGCACGTGTTGCGGATTAAAGTTTTATTTCAAGATGTTTGAAGTGGTGTCTATTATGCAAAAATCGTATTATTTTAATGTTTGTTGTAAATATATCCTCCAATTTTTGAAGCGTTCTGCTGGGAGTTCCTTCCAAATGCCCACCTATTGGTGCACATCCCTGGAAAAGTAATTTAATACTGATTCCGATGCATGCAAAATTTAAGTGGCACGTGTTGCGGATTAAAGTTCTATTCGAAGATGTTTGAAGTGGTGTCTATTATGCAAAAATCGTATTATTTTAAAGTTTATCGTAAATATCTCCTCCATCTTTGGAGCGTTCTGCTGGGAGTTCCTTCCAAATGCCCACCTATTGATGCACATCCCTGGAAAGGTAATTTAATACTAAATCCGATGCATGCAAAATTTAAGTGGCACGTGTTGCGGATTAAAGTTTTATTTCAAGATGTTTGAAGAGGTGTCAATTATGCAAAAATCATATTATTTTAATGTTTATCGTAAATATATCCTCCATCTTTGAAGCGTTCTGCTGGGAGTTCCTTCCAAATGCCCACCTATTGGTGCACATCCCTGGAAAAGTAATTTAATACTGAATCCGATGCATGCAAAATTTAAGTGGCACGTGTTGCGGATTAAAGTTTTATTTCAAGATGTTTGAAGTGGTGTCTATTATGCAAAAATCGTATTATTTTAATGTTTGTTGTAAATATATCCTCCAATTTTTGAAGCGTTCTGCTGGGAGTTCCTTCCAAATGCCCACCTATTGGTGCACATCCCTGGAAAAGTAATTTAATACTGATTCCGATGCATGCAAAATTTAAGTGGCACGTGTTGCGGATTAAAGTTCTATTCGAAGATGTTTGAAGTGGTGTCTATTATGCAAAAATCGTATTATTTTAATGTTTATTGTAAATATATCCTCCAATTTTTGAAGCGTTCTGCTGGGAGTTCCTTCCAAATGCCCACCTATTGGTGCACATCCCTGGAAAGGTAATTTAATACTGATTCCGATGCATGCAAAATTTAAGTGGCACGTGTTGCGGATTAAAGTTTTACTTCAAGATGTTTGAAGAGGTGTCAATTATGCAAAAATCGTATTATTTTAATGTTTATCGTAAATATATCCTCCATCTTTGGAGCGTTCTGCTGGGAGTTCCTTCCAAATGCCCACCTATTGATGCACATCCCTGGAAAGGTAATTTAATACTAAATCCGATGCATGCAAAATTTAAGTGGCACGTGTTGCGGATTAAAGTTTTATTTCAAGATGTTTGAAGAGGTGTCAATTATGCAAAAATCATATTATTTTAATGTTTATCGTAAATATATCCTCCATCTTTGAAGCGTTCTGCTGGGAGTTCCTTCCAAATGCCCACCTATTGGTGCACATCCCTGGAAAGGTGATTTATTACTAAATCCGATGCATGCAAAATTTAAGTGGCACGTGTTGCGGATTAAAGTTTTATTTCAAGATGTTTGAAGTGGTGTCTATTATGCAAAAATCGCATTATTTTAATGTTTATCGTAAATATATCCTCCATCTTTGAAGCGTTCTGCTGGGAGTTCCTTCCAAATGCCCACCTATTGGTGCACATCCCTGGAAAGGTAATTTAATACTGATTCCGATGCATGCAAAATTTAAGTGGCACGTGTTGCGGATTATAGTTCTATTCGAAGATGTTTGAAGTGGTGTCTATTATGCAAAAATCGTATTATTTTAATGTTTATTGTAAATTTATCCTTCATCTTTGGAGCGTTCTGCTGGGAGTTCCTTCCAAATGCCCACCTATTGATGCACATCCCTGGAAAGGTAGTTTAATACTGAATCCGATGCATGCAAAATTTAAGTGGCACGTGTTGCGGATTAAAGTTTTACTTCCAGATGTTTGAAGAGGTGTCAATTATGCAAAAATCATATTATTTTAATGTTTATCGTAAATATATCCTCCATCTTTGAAGCGTTCTGCTGGGAGTTCCTTCCAAATGCCCACCTATTGGTGCACATCCCTGGAAAGGTAATTTAATACTGATTCCGATGCATGCAAAATTTAAGTGGCACGTGTTGCGGATTATAGTTCTATTCGAAGATGTTTGAAGTGGTGTCTATTATGCAAAAATCGTATTATTTTAATGTTTATCGTAAATATATCCTCCATCTTTGGAGCGTTCTGCTGGGAGTTCCTTCCAAATGCCCACCTATTGATGCACATCCCTGGAAAGGTAATTTAATACTAAATCCGATGAATGCAAAATTTAAGTGGCACGTGATGCGGATTAAAGTTTTATTTCAAGATGTTTGAAGAGGTGTCAATTATGCAAAAATCATATTATTTTAATGTTTATCGTAAATATATCCTCCATCTTTGAAGCGTTCTGCTGGGAGTTCCTTCCAAATGCCCACCTATTGGTGCACATCCCTGGAAAGGTAATTTAATACTGAATCCGATGCATGCAAAATTTAAGTGGCACGTGTTGCGGATTAAAGTTTTATTTCAAGATGTTTGAAGTGGTGTCTATTATGCAAAAATCGTATTATTTTAATGTTTGTTGTAAATATATCCTCCAATTTTTGAAGCGTTCTGCTGGGAGTTCCTTCCAAATGCCCACCTATTGGTGCACATCCCTGGAAAATTAATTTAATACTGATTCCGATGCATGCAAAATTTAAGTGGCACGTGTTGCGGATTAAAGTTCTATTCGAAGATGTTTGAAGTGGTGTCTATTATGCAAAAATCGTATTATTTTAAAGTTTATCGTAAATATCTCCTCCATCTTTGGAGCGTTCTGCTGGGAGTTCCTTCCAAATGCCCACCTATTGATGCACATCCCTGGAAAGGTAATTTAATACTAAATCCGATGCATGCAAAATTTAAGTGGCACGTGTTGCGGATTAAAGTTTTATTTCAAGATGTTTGAAGAGGTGTCAATTATGCAAAAATCATATTATTTTAATGTTTATCGTAAATATATCCTCCATCTTTGAAGCGTTCTGCTGGGAGTTCCTTCCAAATGCCCACCTATTGGTGCACATCCCTGGAAAGGTAATTTAATACTGAATCCGATGCATGCAAAATTTAAGTGGCACGTGTTGCGGATTATAGTTCTATTCGAAGATGTTTGAAGTGGTGTCTATTATGCAAAAATCGTATTATTTTAATGTTTATTGTAAATTTATCCTTCATCTTTGGAGCGTTCTGCTGGGAGTTCCTTCCAAATGCCCACCTATTGATGCACATCCCTGGAAAGGTAATTTAATACTGAATCCAATGCATGCAAAATTTAAGTGGCACGTGTTGCGGATTAAAGTTTTAGTTCAAGATATTTGAAGAGGTGTCAATTATGCAAAAATCATATTATTTTAATGTTTATCGTAAATATATCCTCCATCTTTGAAGCGTTCTGCTGGGAGTTCCTTCCAAATGCCCACCTATTGGTGCACATCCCTGGAAAGGTAATTTAATACTGAATCCGATGCATGCAAAATTTAAGTGGCACGTGTTGCGGATTAAAGTTTTATTTCAAGATGTTTGAAGTGGTGTCTATTATGCAAAAATCGTATTATTTTAATGTTTGTTGTAAATATATCCTCCAATTTTTGAAGCGTTCTGCTGGGAGTTCCTTCCAAATGCCCACCTATTGGTGCACATCCCTGGAAAAGTAATTTAATACTGATTCCGATGCATGCAAAATTTAAGTGGCACGTGTTGCGGATTAAAGTTCTATTCGAAGATGTTTGAAGTGGTGTCTATTATGCAAAAATCGTATTATTTTAAAGTTTATCGTAAATATCTCCTCCATCTTTGGAGCGTTCTGCTGGGAGTTCCTTCCAAATGCCCACCTATTGATGCACATCCCTGGAAAGGTAATTTAATACTAAATCCGATGCATGCAAAATTTAAGTGGCACGTGTTGCGGATTAAAGTTTTATTTCAAGATGTTTGAAGAGGTGTCAATTATGCAAAAATCATATTATTTTAATGTTTATCGTAAATATATCCTCCATCTTTGAAGCGTTCTGCTGGGAGTTCCTTCCAAATGCCCACCTATTGGTGCACATCCCTGGAAAGGTAATTTAATACTGAATCCGATGCATGCAAAATTTAAGTGGCACGTGTTGCGGATTAAAGTTTTATTTCAAGATGTTTGAAGTGGTGTCTATTATGCAAAAATCGTATTATTTTAATGTTTGTTGTAAATATATCCTCCAATTTTTGAAGCGTTCTGCTGGGAGTTCCTTCCAAATGCCCACCTATTGGTGCACATCCCTGGAAAAGTAATTTAATACTGATTCCGATGCATGCAAAATTTAAGTGGCACGTGTTGCGGATTAAAGTTCTATTCGAAGATGTTTGAAGTGGTGTCTATTATGCAAAAATCGTATTATTTTAAAGTTTATCGTAAATATCTCCTCCATCTTTGGAGCGTTCTGCTGGGAGTTCCTTCCAAATGCCCACCTATTGATGCACATCCCTGGAAAGGTAATTTAATACTAAATTCGATGCATGCAAAATTTAAGTGGCACGTGTTGCGGATTAAAGTTTTATTTCAAGATGTTTGAAGAGGTGTCAATTATGCAAAAATCATATTATTTTAATGTTTATCGTAAATATATCCTCCATCTTTGAAGCGTTCTGCTGGGAGTTCCTTCCAAATGCCCACCTATTGGTGCACATCCCTGGAAAAGTAATTTAATACTGAATCCGATGCATGCAAAATTTAAGTGGCACGTGTTGCGGATTAAAGTTTTATTTCAAGATGTTTGAAGTGGTGTCTATTATGCAAAAATCGTATTATTTTAATGTTTGTTGTAAATATATCCTCCAATTTTTGAAGCGTTCTGCTGGGAGTTCCTTCCAAATGCCCACCTATTGGTGCACATCCCTGGAAAAGTAATTTAATACTGATTCCGATGCATGCAAAATTTAAGTGGCACGTGTTGCGGATTAAAGTTCTATTCGAAGATGTTTGAAGTGGTGTCTATTATGCAAAAATCGTATTATTTTAAAGTTTATCGTAAATATCTCCTCCATTTTTGGAGCGTTCTGCTGGGAGTTCCTTCCAAATGCCCACCTATTGATGCACATCCCTGGAAAGGTAATTTAATACTAAATCCGATGCATGCAAAATTTAAGTGGCACGTGTTGCGGATTAAAGTTTTATTTCAAGATGTTTGAAGAGGTGTCAATTATGCAAAAATCATATTATTTTAATGTTTATCGTAAATATATCCTCCATCTTTGAAGCGTTCTGCTGGGAGTTCCTTCCAAATGCCCACCTATTGGTGCACATCCCTGGAAAGGTAATTTAATACTGAATCCGATGCATGCAAAATTTAAGTGGCACGTGTTGCGGATTATAGTTCTATTCGAAGATGTTTGAAGTGGTGTCTATTATGCAAAAATCGTATTATTTTAATGTTTATTGTAAATTTATCCTTCATCTTTGGAGCGTTCTGCTGGGAGTTCCTTCCAAATGCCCACCTATTGATGCACATCCCTGGAAAGGTAATTTAATACTGAATCCAATGCATGCAAAATTTAAGTGGCACGTGTTGCGGATTAAAGTTTTATTTCAAGATATTTGAAGTGGTGTCTATTATGCAAAAATCATATTATTTTAATGTTTATCGTAAATATATCCTCCATCTTTGAAGCGTTCTGCTGGGAGTTCCTTCCAAATGCCCACCTATTGGTGCACATCCCTGGAAAGGTAATTTAATACTGAATCCGATGCATGCAAAATTTAAGTGGCACGTGTTGCGGATTAAAGTTTTATTTCAAGATGTTTGAAGTGGTGTCTATTATGCAAAAATCGTATTATTTTAATGTTTGTTGTAAATATATCCTCCAATTTTTGAAGCGTTCTGCTGGGAGTTCCTTCCAAATGCCCACCTATTGGTGCACATCCCTGGAAAAGTAATTTAATACTGATTCCGATGCATGCAAAATTTAAGTGGCACGTGTTGCGGATTAAAGTTCTATTCGAAGATGTTTGAAGTGGTGTCTATTATGCAAAAATCGTATTATTTTAAAGTTTATCGTAAATATATCCTCCATCTTTGGAGCGTTCTGCTGGGAGTTCCTTCCAAATGCCCACCTATTGATTCACATCCCTGGAAAGGTAATTTAATACTAAATCCGATGCATGCAAAATTTAAGTGGCACGTGTTGCGGATTAAAGTTTTATTTCAAGATGTTTGAAGAGGTGTCAATTATGCAAAAATCATATTATTTTAATGTTTATCGTAAATATATCCTCCATCTTTGAAGCGTTCTGCTGGGAGTTCCTTCCAAATGCCCACCTATTGGTGCACATCCCTGGAAAGGTAATTTAATACTGAATCCGATGCATGCAAAATTTAAGTGGCACGTGTTGCGGATTAAAGTTTTATTTCAAGATGTTTGAAGTGGTGTCTATTATGCAAAAATCGTATTATTTTAATGTTTGTTGTAAATATATCCTCCAATTTTTGAAGCGTTCTGCTGGGAGTTCCTTCCAAATGCCCACCTATTGGTGCACATCCCTGGAAAAGTAATTTAATACTGATTCCGATGCATGCAAAATTTAAGTGGCACGTGTTGCGGATTAAAGTTCTATTCGAAGATGTTTGAAGTGGTGTCTATTATGCAAAAATCGTATTATTTTAAAGTTTATCGTAAATATCTCCTCCATCTTTGGAGCGTTCTGCTGGGAGTTCCTTCCAAATGCCCACCTATTGATGCACATCCCTGGAAAGGTAATTTAATACTAAATCCGATGCATGCAAAATTTAAGTGGCACGTGTTGCGGATTAAAGTTTTATTTCAAGATGTTTGAAGAGGTGTCAATTATGCAAAAATCATATTATTTTAATGTTTATCGTAAATATATCCTCCATCTTTGAAGCGTTCTGCTGGGAGTTCCTTCCAAATGCCCACCTATTGGTGCACATCCCTGGAAAGGTAATTTAATACTGAATCCGATGCATGCAAAATTTAAGTGGCACGTGTTGCGGATTAAAGTTTTATTTCAAGATGTTTGAAGTGGTGTCTATTATGCAAAAATCGTATTATTTTAATGTTTGTTGTAAATATATCCTCCAATTTTTGAAGCGTTCTGCTGGGAGTTCCTTCCAAATGCCCACCTATTGGTGCACATCCCTGGAAAAGTAATTTAATACTGATTCCGATGCATGCAAAATTTAAGTGGCACGTGTTGCGGATTAAAGTTCTATTCGAAGATGTTTGAAGTGGTGTCTATTATGCAAAAATCGTATTATTTTAAAGTTTATCGTAAATATCTCCTCCATCTTTGGAGCGTTCTGCTGGGAGTTCCTTCCAAATGCCCACCTATTGATGCACATCCCTGGAAAGGTAATTTAATACTAAATCCGATGCATGCAAAATTTAAGTGGCACGTGTTGCGGATTAAAGTTTTATTTCAAGATGTTTGAAGAGGTGTCAATTATGCAAAAATCATATTATTTTAATGTTTATCGTAAATATATCCTCCATCTTTGAAGCGTTCTGCTGGGAGTTCCTTCCAAATGCCCACCTATTGGTGCACATCCCTGGAAAGGTAATTTAATACTGAATCCGATGCATGCAAAATTTAAGTGGCACGTGTTGCGGATTAAAGTTTTATTTCAAGATGTTTGAAGTGGTGTCTATTATGCAAAAATCGTATTATTTTAATGTTTGTTGTAAATATATCCTCCAATTTTTGAAGCGTTCTGCTGGGAGTTCCTTCCAAATGCCCACCTATTGGTGCACATCCCTGGAAAAGTAATTTAATACTGATTCCGATGCATGCAAAATTTAAGTGGCACGTGTTGCGGATTAAAGTTCTATTCGAAGATGTTTGAAGTGGTGTCTATTATGCAAAAATCGTATTATTTTAAAGTTTATCGTAAATATCTCCTCCATCTTTGGAGCGTTCTGCTGGGAGTTCCTTCCAAATGCCCACCTATTGATGCACATCCCTGGAAAGGTAATTTAATACTAAATCCGATGCATGCAAAATTTAAGTGGCACGTGTTGCGGATTAAAGTTTTATTTCAAGATGTTTGAAGAGGTGTCAATTATGCAAAAATCATATTATTTTAATGTTTATCGTAAATATATCCTCCATCTTTGAAGCGTTCTGCTGGGAGTTCCTTCCAAATGCCCACCTATTGGTGCACATCCCTGGAAAAGTAATTTAATACTGAATCCGATGCATGCAAAATTTAAGTGGCACGTGTTGCGGATTAAAGTTTTATTTCAAGATGTTTGAAGTGGTGTCTATTATGCAAAAATCGTATTATTTTAATGTTTGTTGTAAATATATCCTCCAATTTTTGAAGCGTTCTGCTGGGAGTTCCTTCCAAATGCCCACCTATTGGTGCACATCCCTGGAAAAGTAATTTAATACTGATTCCGATGCATGCAAAATTTAAGTGGCACGTGTTGCGGATTAAAGTTCTATTCGAAGATGTTTGAAGTGGTGTCTATTATGCAAAAATCGTATTATTTTAAAGTTTATCGTAAATATCTCCTCCATTTTTGGAGCGTTCTGCTGGGAGTTCCTTCCAAATGCCCACCTATTGATGCACATCCCTGGAAAGGTAATTTAATACTAAATCCGATGCATGCAAAATTTAAGTGGCACGTGTTGCGGATTAAAGTTTTATTTCAAGATGTTTGAAGAGGTGTCAATTATGCAAAAATCATATTATTTTAATGTTTATCGTAAATATATCCTCCATCTTTGAAGCGTTCTGCTGGGAGTTCCTTCCAAATGCCCACCTATTGGTGCACATCCCTGGAAAGGTAATTTAATACTGAATCCGATGCATGCAAAATTTAAGTGGCACGTGTTGCGGATTATAGTTCTATTCGAAGATGTTTGAAGTGGTGTCTATTATGCAAAAATCGTATTATTTTAATGTTTATTGTAAATTTATCCTTCATCTTTGGAGCGTTCTGCTGGGAGTTCCTTCCAAATGCCCACCTATTGATGCACATCCCTGGAAAGGTAATTTAATACTGAATCCAATGCATGCAAAATTTAAGTGGCACGTGTTGCGGATTAAAGTTTTATTTCAAGATATTTGAAGAGGTGTCAATTATGCAAAAATCATATTATTTTAATGTTTATCGTAAATATATCCTCCATCTTTGAAGCGTTCTGCTGGGAGTTCCTTCCAAATGCCCACCTATTGGTGCACATCCCTGGAAAGGTAATTTAATACTGAATCCGATGCATGCAAAATTTAAGTGGCACGTGTTGCGGATTAAAGTTTTATTTCAAGATGTTTGAAGTGGTGTCTATTATGCAAAAATCGTATTATTTTAATGTTTGTTGTAAATATATCCTCCAATTTTTGAAGCGTTCTGCTGGGAGTTCCTTCCAAATGCCCACCTATTGGTGCACATCCCTGGAAAAGTAATTTAATACTGATTCCGATGCATGCAAAATTTAAGTGGCACGTGTTGCGGATTAAAGTTCTATTCGAAGATGTTTGAAGTGGTGTCTATTATGCAAAAATCGTATTATTTTAAAGTTTATCGTAAATATCTCCTCCATCTTTGGAGCGTTCTGCTGGGAGTTCCTTCCAAATGCCCACCTATTGATGCACATCCCTGGAAAGGTAATTTAATACTAAATCCGATGCATGCAAAATTTAAGTGGCACGTGTTGCGGATTAAAGTTTTATTTCAAGATGTTTGAAGAGGTGTCAATTATGCAAAAATCATATTATTTTAATGTTTATCGTAAATATATCCTCCATCTTTGAAGCGTTCTGCTGGGAGTTCCTTCCAAATGCCCACCTATTGGTGCACATCCCTGGAAAGGTAATTTAATACTGAATCCGATGCATGCAAAATTTAAGTGGCACGTGTTGCGGATTAAAGTTTTATTTCAAGATGTTTGAAGTGGTGTCTATTATGCAAAAATCGTATTATTTTAATGTTTGTTGTAAATATATCCTCCAATTTTTGAAGCGTTCTGCTGGGAGTTCCTTCCAAATGCCCACCTATTGGTGCACATCCCTGGAAAAGTAATTTAATACTGATTCCGATGCATGCAAAATTTAAGTGGCACGTGTTGCGGATTAAAGTTCTATTCGAAGATGTTTGAAGTGGTGTCTATTATGCAAAAATCGTATTATTTTAAAGTTTATCGTAAATATCTCCTCCATCTTTGGAGCGTTCTGCTGGGAGTTCCTTCCAAATGCCCACCTATTGATGCACATCCCTGGAAAGGTAATTTAATACTAAATCCGATGCATGCAAAATTTAAGTGGCACGTGTTGCGGATTAAAGTTTTATTTCAAGATGTTTGAAGAGGTGTCAATTATGCAAAAATCATATTATTTTAATGTTTATCGTAAATATATCCTCCATCTTTGAAGCGTTCTGCTGGGAGTTCCTTCCAAATGCCCACCTATTGGTGCACATCCCTGGAAAGGTAATTTAATACTGAATCCGATGCATGCAAAATTTAAGTGGCACGTGTTGCGGATTAAAGTTTTATTTCAAGATGTTTGAAGTGGTGTCTATTATGCAAAAATCGTATTATTTTAATGTTTGTTGTAAATATATCCTCCAATTTTTGAAGCGTTCTGCTGGGAGTTCCTTCCAAATGCCCACCTATTGGTGCACATCCCTGGAAAAGTAATTTAATACTGATTCCGATGCATGCAAAATTTAAGTGGCACGTGTTGCGGATTAAAGTTCTATTCGAAGATGTTTGAAGTGGTGTCTATTATGCAAAAATCGTATTATTTTAAAGTTTATCGTAAATATCTCCTCCATCTTTGGAGCGTTCTGCTGGGAGTTCCTTCCAAATGCCCACCTATTGATGCACATCCCTGGAAAGGTAATTTAATACTAAATCCGATGCATGCAAAATTTAAGTGGCACGTGTTGCGGATTAAAGTTTTATTTCAAGATGTTTGAAGAGGTGTCAATTATGCAAAAATCATATTATTTTAATGTTTATCGTAAATATATCCTCCATCTTTGAAGCGTTCTGCTGGGAGTTCCTTCCAAATGCCCACCTATTGGTGCACATCCCTGGAAAGGTAATTTAATACTGAATCCGATGCATGCAAAATTTAAGTGGCACGTGTTGCGGATTAAAGTTCTATTCGAAGATGTTTGAAGTGGTGTCTATTATGCAAAAATCGTATTATTTTAATGTTTATTGTAAATTTATCCTTCATCTTTGGAGCGTTCTGCTGGGAGTTCCTTCCAAATGCCCACCTATTGATGCACATCCCTGGAAAGGTAATTTAATACTGAATCCAATGCATGCAAAATTTAAGTGGCACGTGTTGCGGATTAAAGTTTTATTTCAAGATATTTGAAGAGGTGTCAATTATGCAAAAATCATATTATTTTAATGTTTATCGTAAATATATCTTCCATCTTTGAAGCGTTCTGCTGGGAGTTCCTTCCAAATGCCCACCTATTGGTGCACATCCCTGGAAAGGTAGTTTAATACTGAATCCGATGCATGCAAAATTTAAGTGGCACGTGTTGCGGATTAAAGTTTTATTTCAAGATGTTTGAAGAGGTGTCAATTATGCAAAAATCATATTATTTTAATGTTTATCGTAAATATATCCTCCATCTTTGGAGCGTTCTGCTGGGAGTTCCTTCCAAATGCCCACCTATTGGTGCACATCCCTGCAAAGGTAATTTAATACTGAATCCGATGCATGTAAAATTTAAGTGGCACGTGTTGCGAGTTATTGTTTTATTTAAGGTTTTTCGAAGGTATGTCAGGTCGCACTTTATGCCTCGCACTTATTCACGGATGACTTTTTTAGGCGGAAAGCGGAAAAACTATTCTGCCAGAATGACGGTGGTGTTTTTTTTGCCTCATCTGGGTTTTTTTTAGCACACAATCTAAGTTTATTGGAAATTTGTCGCTGGAATCCTTGCATAGGATAGGTGGAAGCACTGATCGGGAGCTGTCAGGATTTATTTTATACTGTACCAGTGGCTCCAGTTCTGGGGCTGTCAGGTTTGAGCAAAAATGTAGATGTGTTTTCAAAATAAGTAGGCTACATTATTTAGAATCATATACAATGAAATTTTTTTAAAAACACTGCCCTTCAATGACAAATAGCCTATAAGAAATAAGGATGGCATGGTACGGTACCGTAACTCTGGTGATAGATAATTTGTGGGATGTAGCAAATCAGCTTCTTGGTTTACAATACCGGCACGTCTTCAGATGTTAAATCAATGTAAAAATGACAGATTTTGCTTTGTGGGTAGTTACCGTACTAGGCTTGGCTGCGACTAACTGCACTTTACTTCACAATCAGTCAATCACTGACTTGAAATGACTACAGTAGCGCTGCTCATTATTTCATAACCAACTAGCAAAATTCATCTGTATTTTTGATCGATTCAATGTTTACATCCATTTAATGTACAGTATGTAAACTTGTTACCGTATGTGCCGGTATACATGATTTTGTCAGTTGATCTCTTGACAAAACAATCCACTCAATAAGAAATGCTTCATAATGTGACACTGACATAGCTGGTCATCTCATAATGTCTCATTATTAACATTTAATAAAAGTACTGTAACTCATGAGTTTCTTAACCAAAACTGGAGCTGTTACATTTATGTATCCTCCGACTCCATAGCAAGCGATGCTGAGGCTCTGATTTGTTTAATACGCTTGGCTCTGCGGCTCCAGCTCCGCAGCCCTAGTTTTAATTAAAAAAAAAAAAAAAACTTTTAATCACTTGCTGCGTACCATACTTGCAATACATGAGTTAAAAAGGAGATTATTTTGATGAATGTTTATATATTGTTTATTTTGGAAGCCTATCAACAATGATTTTTTTTTTTGTTCCATCATGTACGGTATTTATTAGTTGATGCAGTTATACGGTAAATAGGATACTATATAGGATAGCAGATTTTTATTCATTACTTTATTTAACAAAACTGTAAATATATTTATTTGACAGAATTGTTGAAATGTGTGCTTTAACTTTTATGTAACGTTATTCACATAACAAGCAAATTTTCTGTGCTGTTACAGCAAACGATTTCAGCTTATTATTTCACATTCACACAACAATATGGAAAAGCCAACAACAACATCGTTATCTATTGCAAAAGAGTTGCGTAGACTGGCTCAAAACCCATCTCATCGTGAATATCTTTTACGAAATGATGTGAACTCAATTCTTATATTTGTGGACCCAGATGAACAACCTGTGGAAGTGGTATGTTGTACTTTTTTCTCTTTTTTTGTGTCAGTTTCTAGTGGTGTTTGCTTATGTGAGTTTCTAGTCATAAATCCAGGGTGCAACCTAGTTCGTACCCTGAACAGTTAGTACCCTCAGTTCGTACCCTGAAAAGATCAAGAGAAAAAATTTAAAAAAGCCGAAGTCGCTGATCGCAGTTTCCGCAAACATTTTAAAATTTTCCCCCTGAAAAGATCAAGAGAAAAACGCAGTTTCTGCAAACAAACAAACTGAAAAGATTGAGAGAACATAGCCGAGGTCGCTGATCGGAGTTTCCGTTTTTCTTCAAATGTTTTAAAATTTCCGGTAATGATCCTAAGAGTTTGCTGAAGTCGCTGATCGCAGTTTTAGCAAACATTTTAAAAGGGTTAGGGGTTTAGGGTTAAGAAAAGATCGAGAAGAAAAAATTAAAAATAGCCGAAGCTGCTGATGAGTCATTCCATTATAATTCAACAAATGGTGAACACCACCATCTCTTAGATTTTCTTCATTGTTACATATTTAGTACCGTACATATTTTAGAATAATATTCATATCTGTTGGAATTTTTTTGATACCTTGTGTTGTTTTCAAGTTATCGCAATTTAAAATTTGACATTTTTGCCACTAGTGGCGCCATTGTGCGTGGGAATATTTTGGGAAAATGCTCTAAAGCAGGGCTTCCCAAAGTGTTCGTTACTTGATAGCTTGTTTTTAGTTATCGTTTAAATTAAGCCTTTCAATAAGTATCACAAACGTATATTTCGCATTGTTTATCCTTTTAATCGTAAAGGTGAACGGGTCACGAAAAATTTTAGAAGATTAAAAGGGGTTGCGAGCAAAAAAGTTTGGAAAGCCCTGCTCTAAAGTCACCATTTCTTGTCCAATTATGATGAACATTGAACAAAGTGTATATTCCCAATTCCCATGTTCTCATGGGTGAGGAATTCAATTATGCTATTAAAATATCAAAAAAACAATTGCTTGATATGAAAATCCTCATGTTGTTTTTTAAAAGTTCCTCAAACTTTAAGCCCCCCCACTCCCCCATGATTGCATAAATTTTTTTTCTGATTGGCTCCATTTTGTAAAGTGATTGTTTATTTACCAAGAAATGAAAAATCTTTCACTGAACTTTTCTCTAATTGCTTTTATCACATTAACTGTTAGCATACCCATTGCAAGCTAATAATTATATTTAAGCTATTGTGAAGTTAGGGAATAGGGATAACAATTATGACTTCAGAGCCATTATGACTTCACAAAGACATAAAAATGATGTGGTTAACCTTAATTTAAAATAAGTAATATCACACCACATCAGAAAAATCAATTTATTAAAATATAGAGCTTTTGCTACACAAGTGTGGCTTCTTCAGTATAATCATATTCAAATAGAATTATATTTGAATATTTTCAATAGTTTCTATTCGAATAAGATTATACTGAAGAAGCCACGCTTTTGTGGCGAAAGCTCTATATTTTAATAAATTGATTTTTCTGATTTGGTGTGATATTGTTTATTTTAAATTGAGGTTGACCATATCATTTTTATGTCTTTGTGAAGTCATAATGGCTCTGAAGTCATAATTGTTATTCCTAACTTTACAGTAGCTTAAATATAATTATTAGCTTGCAATCATCATCATAATCCATCGTCGGTTTGTTCCCCACTAGTGGGGCTGGCCAATTGTTTCTGCGCAGCAATTGTTTTAATCCCTTTTCTCTATTTCACCCTGTCCCTTGCATCTTCCTCCTTCAGTCCGACTTTTTTAAATTCATCCTTCACTTGTTGTTTCCACGTTCTTCTTGGACGACCGCGTTTCCTCTTCCCATCCACCTTTAGATCTAGTGCCTTTCTAAGAAAACTTCCTTCCTCCCTCCTTATCACATGTCCATACCATGTTACTCCATTTGCCCTTGCCAGTTGGTCTATGGTCTCTCTCATCTCTAGCATATCCAACAATTCTTCAGTCCTTTTTTCCCTTCTCGTTTTCACCCCACACATTGCTCTCACCATTGACCTTTCCGTTCTTCTCAGGATTGCCAGTTCACTCTCTCTCAATATCCATGTCTCGCTACCATATAGCATTGCAGGCCGCACACAGCTCCGATATACTTTTCCTTTCATCCTTAGTGAAAATTTTCTGCCATGCAACATTTCCCCACATTCCCTGAACTTTGCCCAGCCCAATCTTGCCCTTGTTGTCACCGCTGCTTCACATCCACCACTTCCATTTATCCGATCACCCAGATAACAGAAGTCTGTCACTGTTTCGATGCCATGGCAGAACTCATCATCATGGCCTTCCACTTCATTCCTTCCTTTACTGCATTTCCCACAAACAAAACACTTAGCCAATCTTGTTGCGGCTCTCTTGACATTAGCACATCTTGTCTGTACCCACTTTCAAGATGTGCTAATGTCATGGTATGTTAACAGTTAATGTGATAAAAGCACTTAGAGAAAAGTTCAGTGAAAGATTTTTCATTTCTTGGTAAATAAACAATCACTTTACAAAATGGAGCCAATCAGAAAAAAATTTATGCAATCATGGGGGAGTGGGGGGGCCTTAAAGTTTGAGGAACTTTTAAAAAATAACATGAGGATTTTCATATCAAGCAATTGTTTTTTTGATATTTTAATAGCATAATTGAATTTCTCACCCATGAGAACATGAAAATAGACACTTCGTTCATCATAATTGAACAAGAAATGGTGACTTTAGAGCATTTTCCCAAAATATTCCCACGCACAATGGCGCCACTAGTGGCAAACATGTCAAATTTTAAATTGTGATAACTTGAAAACGACACAAGGTATCAAAAAAATTCCAACAGTTATGAATATTATTCTAAAATATGTACCAAATATGAAAAATTAAAAAAATCTAAGAGATGGTGGTGTAAAATTTCTTCAAAATTTGTTGAATTATATTATAATGGAATGACTCTGATCAGAGTTTCCGCAAACAAACAAACTGAAAAGATTGAGAGAAAACAATAGAACAAAGCCGAAGTCGCTGATCGCAGTTTCCGTTTTTCCGCAGTTTCTGCAAACATTTTAAAATTTCTGGTAATGATCCTAAGAGTTTACCGAAGTTGCTGATCGCAGTTTCTGCAAACATTTTGAAAGGGGTTAGGGTTAGGAAACGATCAAGAAAAAAAAACTAAAAAAGCCTAAAGCCTGGTCTACACTACAAGCCCGAAAAGCCCAAACGCTTGCCTTGTCAAGCCTCGACTGACTAAAAACTGTCTACACTTGCAAATTTGATCTTGCGACCGTGTGCATTCAAGCGCTTAACAACGTCACTTTCTGCTTGGTTAAGTCATTTGGCTGGAAATTCGCCTTCAATTGATTTATACTTATCAATCAAACGCATCCATCGCTGTACTGACACAGTGTAATAGATCAACTGAAAATAATCTAGAATAGTATTGTAGACCTAGAGCTATCCTTTAACTTGTACAGTTGAACACTGCAATCAATGCAAGGCTAGCAGGTAGGCCAACCCAAGTTTGACCAAAAGCCTGGTGAAGTGCTACCTAAACCTGACCAACAGCTAAAGATAATTTGAATCCGTCTAAAAGGTAGGACCACCATACTAGCTGGAAGGCCAACTTTAATCATACCAAAAGCCTAGTGAAGTGCCACCTTAACCAAACTAACAGCTAAGTAGATCTATGTAAGACTTTTTTAAAGCTAACCTTTTAATTTTTATCTATACACACCAACTAACCTATTAACTGAAACAGAGTACCATTTTTACAGAAAACTGAAACTGCCTTTCCACCAAAGTTCCACAAAATGCCAAGACCTGAGCTCAAACTAAATTCTGAGCCAGAACCTTGGTCAAGCGAATCTCTCCAGAGCGTAAAAAAAGCTCGCGATGACCAGACGTTTTCAGGCCGACGACGGCGCTGTTGCCGAGAGAAGCTTTGTGTTAAATAAACAAAGAATGCGCCACGCTCAGCTCAAAATATTTTGTAGTGTAGACCAGGCTTAAGTCGCTGATCTGAGTTTCTGCAAACAAACAAACAAACTGAAAAGATCGAGAGAAAATAATAGAACCGTTTTTTCGTAGTTTTCGCAAACATTTTAAAATCTCCAGTAATGATCTTAAGAGTTTGCCGAAGTCGCTGGTCGCAGTTTCTGCAAACATTTTAAAAGGGTTAGGGTTGATCGGAGTTTCCGCAAACATTTTAAAACTTCCGGTAATGATCCTAAGAGTTTTTGTCTGTTTGCGAAAACTGCAATCAGCAACTTCGGCTTTTTTTAATATTTTCTCTCGATCTTTTCAGGGTATGAACTGTTCAGGGTACGAACTAGGTTGCATCCATAAATTCACATGTAGAAGACGAGAGCACCTGTTTCATTGTTGTGTTAAGCAACAAACTAATGTTACAACTTGGGGTATTGTTTTTTTTACATAATTTTTAACTCCTGTTGTTTCATTGGCAAGTAATAATAGCTTTTTGATGAATTGAATGCAGGCCTCGAAATTTGTACTTTTTTTCCGGCGGTCAAGCATGTCCTACCGGACTGGCCCTTTCAGCGGACATTTAATATCTCAACCGGACATATTTTTTGCATGTAGATTTTGCACAAAATCACACTATTGTATTGTGTAGTCGTGTTTGTAGAAGAAGATTTTCTACAACAGAATAACTCTGCAATGGTTGATGGGCAATGATGGCTTAATTAACCTACCCAGAAGTATACTGGAGCAGATTGCTTGCAAATAAATCAGTGCGTTAATCACAGTCGTGTAATGACGCAATAAACACAATCGAAAACAACAATCCAAATTTCCTTTTTACAAAAGCAACTACGATCACTTATTCCGTGGTTTTCGCGTTATAGAATCGTTGTGCCAAGCGATTACTGCCTGCGCCGGAATGGCCCGTTTCGGTGAGTCCGATTCGGTGAGTCCGATTCGGTGAGTCCGATTCGGTGAGTCCAATCCCTTAACGGGGGATTTTTTCAATTTTTTTTTTTAAATTATCGGGTACCGCAGCCTAATTATCATTGCCGTTTTAGGGTTAGGGGTTAGGAGTTAGGGTTAGAGGTTAGGAACTCACCGAATCAGACTCACCGAATAGTAGCAGACCCGCCTGCGCGGGTCGTAAATCTCCAGCTCTATTTCTATCAGTATCAGATAGCATGAATAAGGTCGCCACATTCGCCAAAGCACGTGCGGAACCCAGCTGAGACTTGCTTCTCTGTGACGTTTCTTTTTAACAAACGATCAATGTAACGCAATAATCCTCATTGTTAAAATTTGAATGCATATCCTGCCGAAAAGTTCAGACAACTTTATTTCAAGGCAACATTGCAAGGCGTTGAAATGATATGAAAATGGCTACTTTTGCCATCAGCTCGTTAACTATGCCACTCTAATGTGATCTTTAATGCAATTGCCTGTACTATTATTGTTTCAGCTCCGTATTTGTTCGCGTTAAACAAACAATTGTAACAATTCAAATTTAAAATATATTTTTGTCAAGAATTTTGCGGCGGTCATTTATGACCGACCAATGAGTCGGCTTCGGCAGACATTCGAGGTCATTCCGGAATCCGTAGGTCATGTCCGCCGGATATTTCGAGGCCTGTTAATGATGTGTTTTTCAGGTAACAGAAGCCATAAATGCTTTATTTTATCTTGCTGAGGAAGCAAGTGAAGGGCATCTAACACGCCGTTCCATGCGTAGTACTCTTGGCTTGATAGATTTGATGAAGAAAATTGAGCAGCGGTAACAGTTTGTGATGTTTAATCAGCGTTCATTATCATTAATTGTAAAAATTATTTCAAAATATAAGTTGATTTCTGTTCTATTTCTCCGAACCTACACAAATAGAAAAAAAAAACTGTAGATACAAGCTATTAAACTAGCTTTCAAACCACACTATACATTTCTGTTATTATCATCATTCATCTCGTAATGATTTGGTGTACCGTACCGTAGTTCTTTAAACTGATGTGAGAAAATAAAAGATTGAAAATAACTGAAAATCATGAAATCTTAAAAGTGTTTTTAAATTGATGATGAAAGCAATTTATTTTTGTTTGTAAAGAACTGTTTTGTTTTCAGAGAGGGTTATTCTATTGAATGTAAAGCGCTTGCCATAAAAATACAACAGCTATTGAACAAGAAAGAAACTCGCACCAATATATCATCACCAAGTTCAGGTTAGCTTGAATATTCAATATAATATTCAATTTAACTTTTGGTGACACAATTGCTTTTTATATATATGAGGTAACCAACTAAGGGAGAAAAAACGTTAGTTCCCTAAAACGCTATGAAATATAGAACGAGTTACTCAGCTCGGTTGTGTTAGTTGGCCACTAAGACCATGCAATGTTGCTTTTTATTGTTGTCTAGCTACTGCTGTCTTGGAACCTATAGTTTTCAACTTTTCATTACAGTTGTAAAAACCTACTTGAGGAACTATGTGTATTTTTACGCAATTTCAATGTTATTCCTTTGTGCCCATGTTAATGTGCGCCCAAAGCCGCCCATAATATTTTGTTAATTTTATTGCAGGTGAATGTGTATTGACCAGGGCAGGAGGAACCAGAACTGGTCAGAAATCTTTAAAGTTTCTTGGTGGAAACAAAAAAGCAAAAGTGATTACACTACAAATAGATGGTCTTACTAATCAGGTTAGTAATTTGACACGATGCTTTATGATTAAATCATGTAACCATTCCATTGTTTGATGCACGTGGTTAAGTTGCATTGGTATTTTCCAAGTTTATTGCAGTACACTAGTGCTGGATGTGTTTTCTGTCTCTGAAGCTCCGTAGGCTTAAGTTATGTTTTTAAATGCAAAATGAGCAGGGTCTATTTTAACCTTGAAACAAGTATCAAAATATACAATAAAGCGTGCAACTTACGTAAAAACATGTTCTCTCTTTGGTGGAAATTTCTGAACCAACTTTGCAAGCAACACCTCTTCAAGCAGCCAGTCAATATAATGGCAAAAGGCAATTTCAACTTCTGATGACAGGTTGTGCTTGAATCATATTATCCCATGCTACGCAAGTACATATGGTATTGTTTTGCTGAAACTTTCTCAATCCGAAGATAAACGTCACCAATTTTCACTGCCACCCAATGATAACAAAAACCTTCTTCATTTAAATTTCTCATCAATCTGAATTGTGTTGGTTCCACAAAAAATTGAGTTTGGCAGGAAAGAATTTTATTGACATTTCTTTTGTAATGCGCAGGAGAGAAGACAGCAATGCGTTGATGAATTAGTTCGCATTAAAGGAGTTATATCTCTCACCTTCAACATGCATTTACAAAGGTGCACGGTTCGTGCGAAAGCGGATGTAGCAGCTGAGGTACTGCTTTTATCTGTTCACAGTTTTTCAATCTGTAACCTTTTATTTCAACAGCAGTTGTTTATGGGATTAAGTCAAAGTGAGAAATCTGGTAGAAAATTCGGTCACAAACATACAAAGCCAACTAACTATTCGGTCACAAACATACAAAGCCAACTAACACCTTAGACTTCACCACTGTTTTAAATCGAAATATACAACCAAAGTTACAATTATATATAAAGAAATCAGCTAGGCCTATTTGACTGCAGGCAATACTTCTGAAACTGAACAAAGTCAAGCCATTGTATTTATTTTAACATCGATACTGTATTAAGAATGAAACTTTTTCTTGGTATATATGTTGGGCCTACCATATAAAACAATTACAGGGTTACCACACAGCATAAAATCACAAAAAATCATAAAATCCTGCCAAACACACCGTGCAGCATAAAATACTCATAAAATCATACTTCATCATAAAAAGTCATAAATTTTTGAAAAATTATGGTATTTCAATAATTATAATATATGATGCTAAATATTTTTTGAACTTTTGTTTGATTGTTTAAATTGCCTATTTGTTGTAAACACATTAAAACAGCATCATTCTTTGCATATTTGTTTATGTTCAACGACAACAAAAGTGATGACTGCAGCTAACTGCATGGTTTAACCAATTGGTTATGGATATAATATGTCGGCTTGTGGAGGCTTGGTCTCATTTGTTCGGCAGTTGATTTGATAACTATTTAACTAACTTGATTGTGAAAGGATACTTTTATCAGTATGTATTCAAGACTAATCGTGTTCATCCGATCAGCACAGGAGCACCAGCATTTTAAACTTTCCAGAACCCCTTCTTTCCCTAACTCATACAACTGCACAATATCAATTAGTTCCTGCTATTTCGTGCATTGTAGTGCTGCTGCCTACAGTGCAGTTTTTGTGCACTGTAGGGAATGTAGGCAGTTTGGCGCAATCAAAACTTGTATATATCCATTGTTTATTATCGTAAGTTGCCAGTGCCCAGTACTTCTGTAACTTTATTGCATGTTTTGCCTTATTTGCATCAACTTAATACAAGAAGGCTGCATTCAATTACACATAAGCTACAATGAGCTATATCAGTAGGCCTACCTGTGCTAATCATTTAATACCCTTCCCAAGAGCATTTATGTAATTTTATTTTGCTTGAAGGTCGGCGGTTAGCATAAAATTTGGCATAAAATCATAAAAAATGGGCAGAAATTTTCACTCTATTTTGTCATAAATTTATAATAAAATGTAACTTTTTAAAGTGGCAACCCTGCAATTAATGCTGCAACAATAGACTGCCAGTAATCAGAGATAGCAATGTTGCACAACTGGGCGCAAAATATATCACATGCGGTGTGAAAAGGACGTAAGTGGTGTGAAAAAGGAAAAGACGTAAATTTTTCACACCTAGTGTATGAGTCAGCAAGGTTGAACTTGATGTTTTTTAATTGTAGCTTTCGTTGTATATTGGGATGTCTTACTCAATGAAAGTCAAACAGTTTTAGTTTTTCTCTCTTTGTTTTTTATGTTAAATTCTACCCCATAGCGCATTAATATATTTTGCAACATTTAGTTTTAAAACAGCATGCTACATAAATGCCTGCAGAGATCTTCCTCCATTAGTTTTACAATTTTCTATTTTTATTTGCAAATAGTTTCATATGCTTTTTTTTAATTAACAATAACTATACATAAAACAATCGTGCATATCACGTCTACAAAAACGAGTGATGTTTTTTCTTTGCTTATGTTCGATTGGGTGTCAAGAACTGTCGCTTAATTGTTGTCGCTAAATTTTTTTACTTATTTTTAATTTAAAGGTGATTTGTTAAATTTAACTGTCACTGCTTACAATTACGTGTTTGAGCACCATCCTAGCTAGCAAAATTCGTCCACTAAACGTTAATTTAACGTCTGGAGACATAAAATCAATCTAAAAAGGACGAATTATGTTATTTGGGAAATTGCGAATAACGTTTATGTTTCCACGCTGTTGCTCATACAGCGTTTCAAAAGTGGCCGCGTTTTTAATGCAGTTCTTTTTTTGCATTTTTGTATAATCTGTTTTCATTGTCTTCGAAGGGTCTGCTACTATTCGGAGAGTCCGATTCGGAGAGTTCTCTATTCGGAAACAGCCTTTTTCGGAGAGTTCCCTATTCGGAGATTTTTTGAATTTTTTTTTTTAAATTATTAGTAATTATTATTAATTTTAAAAATTAATTATTTAAAAATTATAGGTTTATTCTAATCTGCCACTTAGGTTTTAACTTCATCTTTTATGGCAAACACTGTTTGGCAACAGTCTTTTTTTAGTTGACACGTTTTCGCTGAGACTTTATCTCATTAACCCCTATTGTTAATCATGAAAACTGTTGTTTTGATGTAAAACACATATTTTGAACGAACCCAGACAACAAAAATCGTCATTTTTACATTGATTCGAACGTCCGCAGACGTTGCATCAATGTAAAAATGACGAATTTTGCCGTCTGGGAAGGCACTCAAAGGTAAACACTGGATAAAATGCAAGAATGCAAAAGAAACGATATTGTGGAATAAAATACAAAATTCTCTAAATAAACAGAATAATCGGACATACATCTCTCTGTTATCACTTTTAATGTAAAAATTCCTTTTTGTGGTCCCTTTGTCTGGAACAAATGAAAACTGTGCTGTTGAAATTTCCGATTGTAGTTTTGGTCTCATTCTCATCATTATGGTTCGGAGTAAGATGTTTGTTAGGTGATTCACAAGGCTAATTGCTCTGTGGAGTGAACGTTCTGTTGCTCCGGTTTTCTTTGGTAAAGTTATGAATATGGAACGTACCATATCACTGCAGGGGTCGGCAACCTACGGCCCGCGGGCCAGGTCCGACCCGCCAGGCACCTCGTTCCGGCCCGCGAGCAGTTCCAAGCAAAAGCACGCGATTCGGCCCGCGACGATAAATAAGTTGTTTTTCGCATGCTAAAATCATAGTGCAACAAAACCACGGATACTACCTCGTGCTACAAATTATATGCTTCCTTGCACACGTTTCATTTTTGTGCAAAAGTTTAACTAGACTGATTCAATAAGATGATGCAATCTTGAACAAGCCAGATGACATCACAATGCTGGAAATCAAGAAAAAGAAAAAAGGAATCACACGACTGTAATTGCAACTGGTTGATATATTTCAAAATTTAGATTCCAACAGTTGGTAGGAGTAACGATGGCAAAACGCAGAAAAGTGGATTTGTAGAAACAAAGTTTTCAGCAAGAGTGGACTGAGAAATACTTTTTTATCGAGCATTATGGCAAATACATTTTTATCGAGCATCGAAGTTTCACGTTACTTCTCCGGAAGTGTTTCACACAGAACATGTATCTGCAACCCTATTTCCGAAATTACGAGATAATGCAAAAAAATTGCATCCATGTTTGGGAACACCATGGCCACCTGGAGATGCGGCCTGATTTGTCACATTTTGCAGATTTTGATTGCAGCTACTGTTAGTGCTTGACTGACATTTTTGAGATGTTTTTACTTTTTGCGGTTTCCTAATGACATAAAACTTTTTTGTTGCCTTGGGGAAGCAGTAGCAAATGAGAAAAAGTAAGTTGAAAAACGCAAAATCAGACTGTTATTGAACATTAACAGTCTGACTAAAATCTTCGAAATCAAATTTTCTTTGTTTTTTAACATGCGAGGATGTTAAAACCTATTGTGTCATTTGGGGAAAAGAATAAAGAAAGCGTAACAATCTAATTTTTAGAAAAATTTATTTAAACGTTCGCCCAAAGTTAGAAAAACCTGGAAATTTCTGCAAAATGTGACAAATCAGGCCGTATCTTTAGGTGGCCATGGGAACACTTATCTTTGTGAACAATTATTTTCCAAGATGAACTTTGCAAAAAATAAACTTCGATCACGTTTATCTGATGAACATGTTAATGATTTTTACAAATTTCTTGTTCCAATATCAAAACTGACTTTGGCAATTTGGTAAAAAAATGCAAACAACATTAACATTCACATTAAATTGTTACACACATTTGTTCTTTTAATAATCGGTTTCAAAGTAATAAATTCCTTTTATCATATCAATGAACCAATTATATAAGCATGAATAGGAGTGTAAAACCCCGTGCAATTTAAGGGTAAGATATTCGCGTTTCAGAAAAGCTGTCCCTGCAGTTACGGCCCGCCAGTATATTTTATTTTATCAAATTGGCCCGCGGCTCAAAAAGGTTGCCGACCCCTGCAGGGTCTTTCCGGTGTCATAAATATGATTTAAGATCTCAGTGGTTAGGTCTAAACCCCACTCATCTAAAGCTTCGATAATTTCAACTATAAAAGAAACGATATTGTGGAATATCCTAGTATGCGTATCCTAGTCAGCTAAAGTTTTCTTTTCCACACGATTTCAACGTTTAGCGACGTTAAAACGATGTAGAAACGGCAATTTCTGCTGGCCGGGATAACTAGGCTACGGTACCCGATAATTTCCTTTCAATCCAAGCTGTAGGCCACACATTTGTTGATCTAAACTACCGGTAATCATTTTAGCTATTCAAAAACTGTACTAACTTATAGACATAAACAATAAAACATGATTTTTTTTTGTAACATCTTTTTTTATTTTTCCTTCATATCTTAAATTTTTCTGAAGGTGTTGTGGCCGTGCCAAATTTCTTTCAACTCAATCACTTACTTCGGTCACAAGCACGTTTTCACGTTTGCGTTTTGTCGCTTCTACCCTTTTCTCGACCTTTGCTATGTTGACGTGTATTGTTTTTGATATGATCGTCAAAAATAAAAACAACTCAACTGAACTGACATGACGAATTTTCATTTAATTGTTCAAACATTTTATTTCTATTTTCTCAGCACGATTTCAACGTTTAGCGACGTTGAAGCAATGTAAAAACGGCAATGATACATAGGCTACGATACCCGTTAATTTTCTATTTTTTTATGCACGATTTCAACGTTTAGCGACGTTAAAACGATGTAAAAACTGCAATAATAATTAGGCTACGGCACCTGATAATTTTCAAAAAAGATGATGTAAAAACTGCAATAATAATTAGGCTACGGCACCTGATAATTTTCAAAAAAGATTTCAAAAAATCTCCGAATAGGGAACTCTACGAAAAAGACTGTCTTCGAATAGGGAACTCTCCGAATCGGACTCTCCGAAACGGGCCATTCCAGTCTTCGAAAGTAGGAAAAACGTTAGTTTTCCAATTTTGTTTATAATGCGTAGTCACTAGTCATTACATTTTGAGCTATTGATTACAGATGCTGGGCCAATGCTTGAGACGTAGGCTACCCCACTTGTCATAATTCCTGCTTTAATATCGTTTCAACATCTCGCGATCTCGTAACAATGTGAAAATAGCATGTCTTCTACTTGCCGGGGTCTTTTCATGTATATACCTTGTGCTTTGCTGTGAGATCGTGTTTTATTCCAATCAAGTAAAGTGCACTTGATGGCAATTGTTGCAGCAGGAACGCATTATTCGGTTACTATTGATACCAACACACATATGTTCTTTTTTCGATTGGTTGATACTGACCCTTTTACCTTGGACATTTCTGTTACTTTGCAGCTCCCCACACAGCAACATTCGTCATTTTTACATCGATTCAACGTCTGCTAAATAGCGGATTTTGCTGTCTGGGTTTGTGTTGTCTTACTTCTTACCCAATCCAATGCGCTTTCAGGCGTTGGGAGTTGCAGTTAAGAAGACAAGAATAATGGAGGCGACTCAGGTTGTGAAAGGCGAAGATGGCGGGGAAGTGTTGCTAACCCTTAACAAAACAGCTGACGGTATGTCACACTCTTAGTTGTTAAATTTAGTGCATTTCGTATCAAACGCATTTATTTTCCACATAGAGGGATCTATACTACTATTATGTGGATATATAAATATGAAACCTCACAGTGTTAGTGAAAGAATGCATTTTCGGTGTATGCAATGTCGGTGTAACGTTATCCACCTTGTCAGCTTAAACGACAAAAAAAAACTTTTGTTCACGAGATTATAACCAGATTGAGTGATCATGGTTCTAAACTAGACGTGTACTAGCCAGCATGCAGAAAAAGCCAATAGTTCAAATAATTTACTGTTAACAGTAGCCGACTTATAGCAAGTGGGAATTTTGAACTGTTGAGGTTATGGTGCTGAGAAAGATGCCTATTTACTCATAATGAACCAGGAAATCCAGATTTGAAATGCAACATTTTTACATTCTGACTATACCCAGCCAGAAAATAAGTACTATTTTGTGTTGATTCATTGTCTGCAAACGTTGAATCAAAGGAAAAGACAATATTTTCCAGCTTGGTAATTATCGCAAGATAACCTTTCAACCTTGTAAGAACATCACAAAATGATTGAAAATCCCTTCGTTCATACGCGGTCTGTTTCTTGCAGAGTCCCTTGACAAAGATCTACCTCCATATCTCGACGAAGAGTCGAACGAGTCTCCTTCGAAGGAGGACCAAGCCGTTGCAAGACCCGATTCATCATCAGGATTAGGTTCCTATGCGAGTTCATGGTTTGGCAGTGTCATCAGTGCAGTCAACAAAAACCTGTACTGGTGATCCGGCAACAGCCTTGGTAGTCAACGCGTTACTTTCCAAGTTGCCATGGACAATGTCGAAGGCCGAGATGTATAGGGTTGTGTTTTGTTGTTGGAAGGTTTTGGACGTTTATTTTGGGCTTCCCATTGCGTTTAAACGTTGCATAACGCAAAAGAGACGTGTTACTTTATAATACGCAATTGTCTAAAGCTGCGAAATATCGAGTTGGTTTGTATTGTCTGAGAAAGGAGCTTTCGATTTTTCGAAGTTTTTTAGACTTGCTGGTTGGCGTAATGTAAGCCGACTTGCCAGTTTCCTTCAAGCTGGTGCTATAACTATTCCCGATCCCAAGCTTAACTTTATGGATCATTTCAAAAAACTGCTTATTGTACAGCAGCTGGCATTTATCTCTTGTTTCGTCATCTAGCTTTCATTAATTGTCCTATTGGGCTAACCTGCAGCTCTGACCTAGCTAGCAAAAGTTATCCTTTCTGCATTTTTACTTGCTGCATTTCGCCAAGCTATAAAGCGTTCTCGATTGCGTACGACTCTCACGAGAAATGGCTAATTTTATGGCATCTTGCATTTCAGGTCTGAAATTAAATCCATTTTTAGATCGACACAATATGGTGGGAGGCGTTACATGATTGAGCTTTTTTGCTGCAACAGCTTTGAATACTTTTTGGTGTGAAACTTTGTATTTGTTTAATCTTAACATGTCTATTGTCGCAGACGTTACATCAATTCATTGGTGAAACGTGATTTGAATGGAAGTAGATCTCGACCCAACTTAATTTAGAATTTTCATCTTTGTTTGCTTTGGTTTCATGTGAGCAAAGGCACAAACTAATACAACTTTTGTTTTGCCTTTAGGATTCTATCTAGTGGTTGAAATTTGAAACGTAAGTCAGTCTTTACGTGTATCTGCATGTGATGATGTTCTCAGCGTCTTTTCACGTTTATGTCGTTTCTCTCCACTTGGCTACGCATTACGCAATGGACATTAAACAATAGAATGTCGGTGTAACGTCAAATTTATCAAAACGTTTTAACCTATTGAAAATGCAAACATGCCATTTTAATTCAATGAAGTTTGGTGCGCATGCCTGACATTTTTTTGTTTCTTTTAATAATGCCACTTTTTGTTGAACTTTTCTTGTGCTTGCATGTCTGTCCGCTCTCCTCAAGGCTTTAAGCTATAAAAACAATGCCACGCAAAACAGGATAGTAACATATTTTTCAATCTTCCCAAATGAGGAACGACCACAGGCTGGAGACAGAGCTACGAAGTAATTCTCGAAACTCAACGCAGAGTAGGCTACTAACCTCTTACGGTTTAGTTGATTTTATTTCTAACTATCACAATAGGCTAAGTGTGTAGTATCTAGGAAAAACGTACACGATAAAAAGCAAAATCTAGAGGCTATCGCTTGATCAGTGAAATACGCCTAACGAAACTACACAGTAGGCTAATAAAAATTCAATGTAAACAGTAAACAAATCCATTGAGATACACAAACTACCACTTGTGTGCTAATTCTCGTACATCAAAGGTCATTGTGTGCGAACTTAACTTTTAGCACTAGCCCATGAAAGCGGAAAAAAATCAGCAAAAAGTAGAGTCAGCAGAAGGCATAAAAAGTGTCATTGTCTTGAGGTGTTGGAAACCATAAGCTACCCACACCATTGCTAGCTTTGATGAGCTGCAAATCGGTAGACCAAGCGCTATTTTTTTTTTCGCTCAACTGTTAGGCTCAATGAAGCTGTCTTGGAATGTTTCGAAAAAGCATCCTATCCGTGTTGTACCGGCGTAGATCGTTTCCACGCTTCGCGGCTCTGTCTCAATTCTTGAGCAAAGTCGCAGGGAGTCATATCTTTGTTGAAAACCCAGAGTTCTGGTCGCTGTTGAAAAAGTAATAATTTAGAGCAGAATGTTATGGAACAGAAGGTTTTCGACTTTATCTCAAAACAACCCTCAAGCCGGTCCTGATAAGCGCAGTGAAACAAACGGTCCACTTTGCAAATGAAAAAAGGCGCTAAGTTCAACTCTTGGAGTGGTCGCCACTTCAAGGACAGCTCTCCTTTTAGTGGATGCAATAATTTACAAGCAACAACAAGCCAAAACTTCTATCAAACTGGGTGACCGGCATACAACGGTGGTTCAAAGCCTTCAACGAGGTTTCTTATTTTGAGGTTAAAAAAATGGAGATAGGCCTATAGCGGTGGTTCTCAACCTTTTTGTCTTAATGGACCCCTTTTGGTGCCTTCGAAGCGGACCCCTAAAAATTTCTATTTAAAATTTTGGTATATCGCGTCTCCTTGTGGAATCATATGTTACATAAGTTTCGAAGCAACACACTAAGAGGAATTTTCTAAATTCGCAACGCACTTGATGATTGATGAGTTTGACGAAATTATGTTATTTTTATGAACTATTTTATGTTGGCACACAGGATCAAACATCAGTAATCTATATGCTTATTTGATGTTTTTCTATCGATTTTATCTAAACTAGGCGAAATAGAAATTTTGCGACCGTTACAAACAACTTCTCCCTTTTTTCATTTGTAATCAATGAGATAGCGCAACGGGTAAGGGAACGTTCAAATATTACGTAACGCTTTTTTTCCGAATTTTTTACCCCCTCCCTCCCCCATGTAACGCCAACGTAACGCTTTTTTCAATCCCCCATGTAGCCTAACGCTTTTTCACTACGAATTCAGCACAAAAAACTACCATTCCGTACTCGAAAGCGTTACGTAACGTTTTGCTTGAACCCCCTCCCCCCCCGATGTGACGCTAACGTAACGCTTTGCATAAACCCCCCTCCCCCTCGAAGGCGTTACGTAATATTTGAGCGTTCCCTAAGGTCCTCGCTTTCCAATTATGCAATCCTGGTTCGAATCCCGGCTTATGCTGGTTGTTGACAAACACCGCTCACCTCCACCCAGGGTGTAATAAATTGGGTGGGTGTAGTCGCTGAAATAATGGCGGCCGAGAGAAAGGAACTGGCCACCCTACTTTTGCTAGTGCCGAATGCTTAGTATAATAAGAACCTTATCATTCCCCCATGCTTGGATTTAAGTATGGGACTCACCTTTACCTTTTTTTAATTAAATAATTCGTTATAAGTTAATCACAGTCATTGCAAAACTGTGAGTGGTAATAGACTGCTGACAAAGGTTTGTATTTCTAAGTAAATCATTGATCAACAATCGGCTGTCTCAAAAGAATTAAGTTGAACATAGCCAACATACCTTTATTAATAGGTTTAAGTCATTTATATGATACTTTTTAGTTAAGAAACCAAACCTTTGTACAATGTCCTTTGCAATTTCAAGCAACGCACCAGTGCGTTGCGACTTACAGTTTGAGAATCACTGAAGGTTAATACATAAACAAGGCACAAACAATTTTTAATTTTCGCAATTTATCAATCATGCTGAAAACTCGGAAACTTCTACGGACCCCCTGACATCGCTTCACGGATCCCTTGGGGTCCGCGGACCCCCGGTTGAGAACCACTGAGACATAGCCTATTTTTTTGTGTGATTTGAATATGGGCATTCTTGTCTCTGATAATGTAGGCCTACTGTAGGCTATAGGCTATCTATCGGTGAGAGTTAAAACTCGTTATTGTAAAAAGCAATTCCAAGATTGCACTTCTATTGAAGGCTAGGCCTACAATAACTCGTATGACAGCAGAACAAATTATTTGGGTCAGTTTTGGGAGAGTCGGAATCGTTTAAGTTACTTTGTGTAGGCTACGATTAGGTGATTACATATATTTTAATCAAATTAATTTATTGGTAAAGTACAGGCCTACTGTATGCAGAGGTGGGCAGTGGCGCTACTTTATTAGCGGCGCTACTTTTTTGGTAAAAGTAGCGGTAGTGGCGCTACTTTTTAGTTGGAGTAGCGGCGCTAATATTTTTCAGTCGCACTCCCACTACACGCTACTTTTTAATTTAAAGTGAATAAAATACTCATTTTTTTACCAACACTGGCATAGTCAAGCAACTACATGATCGGTTTGGTTGGAAAGTTTCGGTCTTTTGGGAATCTCGTTTTCTGGTGTGGAGCTGCAATCAAGGTGACACCAGCACCAGTCACGACTCCGAGAATGAATTTTTTTGTGTGTTGGCGCCATCCGTGAAACGTCGGTGCAGAAGGAAACAGCAATTGTGGACGCCTTTTTTTCGGACAGGAGCAAGTCTTTGAGATTTTCGAATACCGAGTTAAAACATCTGTTCATTAAACACAACACCCCCATTCCTTCCAGTGCTGCGGTGAAGAGACATTTTTCTGTTGGAAAAGATGTGCCAATTAAGCCAAAGCGGGCAGGACTTAGTAGTTCTAATTTTGAAATGCTCGTGTTTTTGAAAGATGCGTAACAATAAATTTCCCTTAATTAGAATGTGTTTTCTATAGCGACGTTAAAATGAATGATAACGTTAGTTTTCAAGGTCATTTTTGCGTCACTAGGGACTTGAAGAGTGTTTGCTAATGTCATTTTAGACAAAAGTGGCGAAAGATGTAGCGGTAGCGAGCGCTACTTTGGTCCGAGTAGCGGTAGCGGGTATAGCGCGCTACTTTAAAAGTAGCGGGTGCCCACCTCTGATTGTATGCCATCTTACCGGACTTGCAAGTCTTTCATATTGTTCTTTCATGAGACCTAACTCGGCTTTTGTGATGTCGCAGTAAGCGACATGCAGACGTTCAGTCTTGTGCATGAATCGAACGATTTGTGTTCCACACGAATTTCCAAGCCTACAATTGACCAAGCGCAGCTCTTGTATCTAAAATGATACAAACAACCTTACAATGCTTTTACAAACTAATATTTAAACTGAGAATAGGCTACCATCGGTCTAAATTTACTGTTGCTACTTGGAGGAAACTGTTTTCATTCATTTATGGCCTATTTCCGACCATCACTGCCAAAAAATAATATCACATGTCATAACTCATAACCAGGGCCTGATTAAGGCTCACGAGGGCCCGAGGCACAGCTAATTTTAGGGGCCCCTATTGGCAATCGCTTTCGATGCAGAGTAGCAGTGCTCTACTTTTGCCTAGCATTGCCAGTAACTTCGCTAAAAGCGTGACAATTCGGAATCGTTATTCTATTTAGCAATCGTTACACAATTTGAAATCGTTACTCAAAAATAACAACTGTGCACACATACTGGCACAACAACTTTCACTACCTACGCTTACGGTACTAATGTAAAACAAATTGGGGGCCCCTAAATCCAGGGGGCCTGAGGCCTGTGCCTCGTGTGCCTCATGGTTAATCGGGCCCTGCTCATAACTATAAACAGGAGTCTGAAAATAGTAGAAGCGATGCCTTTGCCAAGTTGTAATTAAGCTAGTAACACTACCAACTTAGTAACTTACCGTTCCGTTTAAGTTTGACAAGTGGCTGGCAAAGTAGCGAAAACTGTTGCCATGGAATTCAACATTTTCAAAGTCTATATTTTTGACCGGATTTTCGTCAGTAAAATCCGAGGCTGCGTACAGCAGACGCACGATGCTGTGAACATCATTATTAAACAATACCAAGTGATCATGTGATCCAGCGAGTTTAAAAGTTTGTGGAAGACAATTTGCAATATTACGTGAAAACGAATAATCATCAGCTTCTTGAATCCAATTGCAGACTTGCACAAGAACAATACAATCTTGAATTTGCCTTTGAATGCAATATTCCGCTTTTGTCCGTAAAAGCTTTTTCCGTTGTTGCCAATCTGCATTAAACGTTCTTGATAAGAATTGGCGTTGAATAAAATTAACGTTATCAGTGTTTGTCAGGCCATACATGAACTTTGCCACCACCTCCCATCGACTAAATTGCTCAGTGAACAGGCTTGAACACTCATCGAATATTTCACTGCTTGCAAAAAACATGAGATCAATTGCAGTGAAAAATTCTTGCCATATTTGGTGCGAAAATGAACATCTTTGTTCGCCTTCAAAAATTCGATATCTCAACTTCGTATCACTGTCCAAATACGTCACCATAAACGCTTGGAAAGCAGAAGATGTCAATCCAGCTTCGTTGAGGTCGATTTGTCCAAATACCAATTTCTTTTCCATAAATCCTTTTCTGGCCAACTCGGAAATTTTCCGTAGCTCGTCCATTGCAACATCTCGCATGTGTGGAGAGCGCAAGTATCGATCCAGTAAATAGGTCATGACTCTTGTGATTGTGTTTAGCTTTAGCCTTTGGCTCCGATTTTGATGCATGTTTGCTTCGTGCAAAACCGCGTAAAGAATCATACAGAAGACTGATACGTAACAGGCGCTTTCCAAATCTTCGTCCCTGTGAATCATGTGGTACGTGATTGAAAAATCTTTTGTCCCACAGATTTGCTTTCCCAATTTCTGTTGAGATTCTGTGTTTAAACCCATGATTTGAACCACAGCTCCTGGCCTGTACTCTGGAGAGAACTGATAAGCTTGACGAGGCCTGCACGTTACGAGGACTTTGGCTCTTGGCAACAACTTTCCGCTGATCAATGAACGGACGATGACGCTGTTCTGTACCACATCTTTCAGAAGACACTTTGGGGTACCCGATTTTGACAAGTCGTTTGTGTGGGCTTCGTCCATTCCATCAAATAAAACAACCACATCTCTTTTCAAATCAACAATTTTGATGATTTCGTGTTTTTCCTGTTGTGAGAAATCCAAATTATCTGAGTCATAAACGCAGTATTTGAGAAAAAAATCAAACAGATCTAGTTTTTCTTCAAAATCAATGTCTCGACATTTTATATAAAAGATATATTGTGTTTCTGGTAGAATCTTTCCTTTAAGAATATTTTGCACTATTTGACGAGTGAGAGTGCTTTTGCCAATTCCTGCCTGTCCTGTAATTAACACCCTGTTTCCGTGTTCCCACACGTATCTTTCAGCAGCTGTTCCACTCATGTGAAGCGTTTTTGCTTCTTGTGTTGCATTTTTGAAAGCCAAGTCGAAGATGTTTTCGATAAGCACATTGCCTCTCGGAGCACGCATTTCAGAATACGAACGTCGCTGACCAAATGTGTGTGCGATCGGCATTCCTTGTTCGCTGGATAATTCCAGTTTTACTTTGTCAGTTGGGTGATCCAGCTCTATAGGGTCTTGAGCTTCACCAGATACTTCTTGGGCATATTGCTGTGCAGCGATACGAAATTGGTTTTCTGTCATAATAAAATAAAGTATATAAGTCAGCTGCTGAAACAAAACTTTGCGTCAGGAAAAAACAAAACAAAGTTTTTGTTTGGATGCGAAACGCCAAAGCGTACATAAAACAAAAACGTACAGTGTGCATCCAATGAGAGAGTGCGAAAGACCGTAGCTGTGGAGGCATAAGAGGAATAGAATTATCAATAAGCATAGAATCAATAAGAATAGAATAGAATAAAATAAGCTACCTTACTGGCTACAGTTCTTTATGCCTGCTTTTCAATTTAAAGTTTCTACAATATAAATGCCAGTTTCCAACATTCATAGTGTTAGAATGAAAACAAGAATGAAAATGTTCGTCTACTTCAAGTCAATTGCACTCTTGATCATGATGTAGCCGCTTTATATAAGAAAGAATTTATAATTGGCCTGTTGTGCCACTCTGCCAACAAATTACTATAATATTACCAACATACTGTAGTTATATAGGTAGCCTATTATAGTCAGGCCCGGATTTAGGCGGGGGGCAGAGGGTGCAGGTACCCTGGGCTTCCAGACTTTTAAAGGGCCCCCCTATGTGAAAAAAATGTGATTTTGTGTTATTTTTTTTTCTTTCAGCCTTTGAAGTTTCTGAAAAATGCTGTGCAGTGCTGGATTAATGCTACTGTAGACGTAGAGGTGGGTTTTTGCACGGGCCCCCGATATAAAAGTGCCCCGGGCCTCCCATCAGCTAAATCCGGCCCTGATTATAGTTAATATTAAGTTTATTGTAAACGATAATAGACGGTTGTGACAAAATGTTTACGTTTTAAACAATAACTTAACCAAAGTATCAAGAAAATGAAATATTCTTCTGACAGGTGTCAAACCCACAACAATGCTTGATATGAACGACGCAGTTAGGCTACATCTCTTGTAGCCTAATACAAACGAATTTATTTTCACACGAGTCAGTTGAATCATAAACAGCTAGAAATCGATTTCGATCAGCTGCTGGTAGCTAGATTATTTTCCGTTCAGCTTATTCAAATAGATATTATAGCTTATCCAAACATTTCTATTTGAATAAGCTTAACGGAAGATGATCTAGCTACTGTAGGCTACTAGCTGATCAAAATCGATTTTTAGCTGTTTATGATTGAACTGACTCGTATGAAAATATATTCGTTTGTATTACTTAACCAAAGTAATTTCAACTCTGAAACGTGTGTTATATTAACTTTTTAATGCTGAACATTTTTGTCCTATCTAGGCTTTGCGCCTGGTGGTTGAATATTTAAATCAAGTAAACGGGAAAACAAGGAAGCCAATCTTCATCACCAGTCACCACCCTCAGGCATGTGTTCTTGTCACCCTCGAAAGACACAGCTGCATGCTTTTGAGCGTCGTGCCAGATCTCTCGTCGAGCTACACCACTCGGCAATGCAGCCGATGTTCTGAGAACGTTGGAAAACCTCCAAAATGTTTCTGACTAAAATATCTCGTATTGCGACACTTTTTCAAGCACTTGTCAAAATTTTTTAAAAACATTTCGATTTTGAGGGTGTGTGTAAAGGGGCAGAATCCAAGAAACACCACTAGGCCTAAATTGAGACTTTAACTTCGGGGAATTTCCTTATATGTTACAACAAGTGCTGATTGCAAAACTAATTATGAATAGCAGAATGCTGTGAACAAGGAAATGTGATACGGAACACGCGAATGACATATTGTTGTACGCACAAAAGCGAAAGGCTTTCTCTCGCGGAAACAAAAATAACAAAGTCCAAGGGATTGTGCAACAGCATTGTAGCCTACCCTACCGATAGTTTGATTTTTAAACAATTTCTCTTCCGAACCAAGTAGGCCTATAGGCCTAGCTTAAATGTCATTCTCAATTCTGCCATTCAAGACTCTCCAACGTGAAACAATCTTGAATAGCCTACATTTGATTTAATTGGATAGGGACTTCTAGCTGACATAAGATACATTGCAATAACTTATAAGTAATCATTGGCTTCAGAGTAATGTGATATCAATTTTCATATGAGTCATATTCACTCACCCTTTTCTACGATTTGCCCTTCGCTGAATGGCAAGGTTGAATCTAAAATGGCACAAAAGTAGCATACATGAAAAGCGATGTGTTTGACAAGCCAATCAAAACAAGATAAGTTTTTGTTGTAAGTTTTTATAGGCTAGCCTACCTACTCTTTCCATTTTAAAACTCCACAACTTATATGCTTGTTTACACGAAAATAACAAAGCATAAGCCCGCAAATAAGTAGCTATGCAGACACATGCAAACGTACAAACATAAGATTGTTGAAATCTGGTTGCAGACGTTAAAATAATAACAGATTCAATTTTTGTGATAGAATACAACAAAAGAAACATAATAAAAATTAAATAAAATTTGTCATACCAGGGCTATGATCTCGCATATTAGAATTTTCGATGTCTTAACAGAATGGGTTAGCCTATAAGTAGTCTAATAACTAATATATAACTTAGTATATGAATATAGTAAAATAGTACTTAGTATATGCATATTGAGCTCGTTAGTTGCATAACTTCAACTCGAATCTTCTTCGTCGACATATCGCTATTGGTTTAATGCACATAGGCTACTAGCCTACGAGAAAAAGTAACTCACCTTCGTTTCTGTACATACTGCTGGAGTCAAGACGTGAAACAGAACTTTCGGGAAATGCAAAACGAGACGTCGGCGAAACTGTGAGTAAAATGACATTCAGTGAGAACACACCAAATGCAATTACAATCGGAGTTGTGTATCAATTTAATAATAAAGACTTTATATGTGACCATTGGAGTTACTGCAACTTTGAGCGTGAATGTAGATTAATAAAATGGTTTACGATAGGCAAAGTAAGTTTGTTTAACATTTAACTGTCCAAAGGTGGTGTTTTTTTTTTGTCTCTTGACATGTAGGTAATTAGGTTTGTCCTTGTCTGATGATTTACTGAGTTTCAACATTAATTAAGCTTACGTTCGATACTGCCATCTGTTGGTGATGCGAATACACTAGAGGGCGAGTCTTTCGAATTAGAAGAAGAAGGAGTTTGAACTTCTTTTATCTGACTTGAAAATTCGCATTCTTTTGGACTTCCACCTAAAAAGAAGGTTTTCGCACACTTTGAAAAACCATCCAAAGCCTAATTTCGGCCTAAGTTATCAGAAAATCGCTGATCCGCAAGCTGCTGCTAACAATTTAGGAACCTCTGTTAAAAAAATAAAATATCATCTAACTTTTTTTTGTTTTTAAAGTGAAATTTTATAGCCTTCAGTAGTTTTATGTTTTAGGGGCAGCTGGTGTAATGACAGCCTTGCTATCTCTCCTTTGTATATTAATTATCCTCACTCATTGAACATGAAAACGCAAAAATAGCATTTTACTGTAAAATGCTTTTTATGTAGGCCTATGCATTTTTTCTCGGTAACCAAAAAGACTATGTCTGAAACGACTTAGACATTTGCTTGATTGGGTTTACAATAATATAATCGTCGATTGGTAGGCAAATACTTAAACTATTAACTTGATGACATAAAATTTCATTTGCAAAGACGGTAGCTTTAGAAAAACGTGAGAGAAGAATTAATATTAAAAAAGACAAGTTAACCTATATAGCCTACAGTAGATGTTCAAATAATTTTTAGGCGAAAAGAACTTATATTGTATAACTAAAAGTTCTCATAAAGTGTAAACAGAATCAAGGTAAAACGATTTTACATCAAGCCAAAGTTTTTTCAAATGATAGAATTGTGTCTGTTTTGAGTTTTCTTAAATAATCGTGCAGTAGTAATGAGTGGTAGTAGCCATTTTAATCTAAATCTGTATTCTGACCAAGAGGTCCTTTTAAGGAGTGCTTGAATTCACTTATGTACAAAAAATTTTTTAAAGAAACAATGGAAAAAAATAATTAGGAGTTTGAAATCGAACGATGTCATGATATTCAGTTATTGAAAAGGTCCAGATTTTAGATTTTGCCACTGTTACGTTAAATAACTATTTTAACACTACAAATTAGCCTACGTAACTTTAAAAATGGCTCCAGCTACATGCCTGGTCATAATTCACAGCCTAAATGAGCCGACTTTAACCTTCCAACCATTTCATAACTCGTAGACATTTTACAAACCCCACCTTGAGTTATCGATGCTAATGACTTGTTCCTGGTAGTGAGCTGTAGATCACTGTTGTAGCGTCGCATGGGTGAAGCTGTTAATATTTACAATATTAGCATACGTTTAAAACTGCAATCTTACAGACATGAACTCTTCAGTAAAATTTTAAGAAAAGTCAGTTTAACTTTCATACACGTCGTTTTATCGTGCAGCAATCACGTTGTTACAACGTCAAACGATGTTCATCGAACATAAATTTTTAAATTCCAGTGCAGTTGGGTTTGAATAATAAGTCAGTGCCTCGCTTTGAGCGCTGTTCATGTTTCAATGCAAAATGATTGCAATCTGACATGAATGTACAGTAGTATGCAGCCGCAACTTCACAACGTGTTCTTACGGTAAAATGACAATTAGTTCATGTTTAAGGAGATACCTAGAAAGTTTAACTCACGTCGTTTTCCAGCTTCCGCCATCTTTGGATGTCCGCTTGAAGCGCGAAGCTGTTTATTCCATTCTTTGCTATTGGAAATTGACATACCGTGACATAACCTTTTATACGTTTACAAAAAAAATTAATAAACATGTAGTAATTGAAAGCTTGTTTAACTGAAAGACAAGATCGAGAAAAGAATTCACGCACGTTTTCTTTCACTGCTTCGGAATTATTTAATTTTTAAAGATAAGTACCTACCGGTAGCAGGCTTTTAATTGTTTTGTTTTTGTTTTATTATCTTTATCCTGCATTGCGGGAAAGCGGACTTGAGCGCTATGCATCGGTGTACGCCTTCCGACGTACACCTGACCCACGCTGCAGCCGACTGCAATGTCTGTTTCCAATGTCAATGTCAATTTCCAATGTGAATGTCTGTCCTAAGTTGAAACTTAGGCTACACACAAAAGACTTTTTTATATTGTCAACAAAATACATTATTTATTTACATATTACAAAATACATATTACGCTTGTTATTTTCAGGCTTATCTATTTTCCGTCAAAATTAGTAATAAGATGCATCAGTTTATTTGATTGCTTCACACCTAGCCAATAACAAAATGTAGTCCAAGTCCATCCTTTTACGATAACTTACTTAGCCTTAAATAAAAAAAAACCTTGTTGCTTACCACAACCTAACTGTTTTTGCCTTTAAATTATGTAAATTATTTATTGCACATCAATCCATATAGGCCTAATATAAAATTCAACCCCGAACCTGAACCTTCTCCTAGTGACTAGCCTACGTCACAAACAAAATGAAATTCAAGATTTTTTTTAGAGATTTACCTCCTTCTCTATACAAACACAGAGATTTATTGTCGGATTGTAAAAGCAAGGTATATTTATAAGATTGTAATTTGATATGCCAGGGCTAGCATTTAAAAAAAAGAAAGATTGGCTGCTAGAATCGGGGAAATAAAGCGCCACCAATCGATTTTGATCAGCGCACTGCGCGGTGAGCTGCACAAAGTGCACATAGCCCACACTAACTCAGGGATATATCCTTGCACTAATTTCATAGTTTTTGCTTCGACATTAGCTTGTGATGCTGTTTTCTTTGACTAATATTTCCTATTTTACAGTAGCCTAATGTTTCACAAAATGTTCACAAAATTCACAAAATCAAGTTACAAAATGTGGTTATCTTCGATTGGTTAATTTTAACACTATATAGGCTAAAACTTGCATATTTCGAACTGGTAATGTTACTGACAAATAATTCATTGATTGAGTGTCAGTTCTTGCAATGATGCAAATAAACAGAACAGTTGTTTTGGTTTTAGGAGACTTAATAAACTTTGCCCTCTGTTGCAGCATTAGGCCTATAACTTATTTGACAGAAATTTACTATTAATATGATGAAAGTGCTCTCAGAATGGGCAATTTAAGACGTTTTCTTCAAAATTTTCTTGAGGATGTCCCTCAAATCCCCCCCGTTGCCGGGCTCACTGACATGTGCAATAATAACCTACTTATTTGCAGTGGCGGATTTAGGGCAAAATTTTAGGGGGCGCCAAAGAAGTATGGAACAACCTCGCCGCAAATGGCTTGGGAAATTTTTTTGCGTTTTTATCAATAAAATTGCCTATCTAAGTCAGGTAGGCTACCAGTCATTCCCACATCACAAATCAACACCATAAGTGACAATCAGTTGTAAAGTTGAGGCACTGCCATAATGCCGCTCGTGGCAATTAAGAGCAATAACGAACGTGAAATGATAGTTTAGGTATTTTCCACTAAAACTTTAGGCTATACAACAGTGATTGCTCCAAGTGAATGAAAAGGGGTAGGCCTAACTACCAAAATCCATTTCAATAAATCACCAACCTAGAGTGCCTGAAGCTCACTGGTGCATAGCCAGGCTTGTCCATGGGACATTTTTTTCTGTCCCATCCATCCCATCCCATAGCAATTCATGCCTGTCCCGTCCCATCCCATGGGATTCCCATCAAAATACAATTCAATAAATGTTATTAAATTTATAGAAATTTAAGTCTAATGTGTACTAGATAGGACTAAATGTACAAAAAGAGATACAAAACGACAAAATTTATTGATTTTGTTAACTTTAAAGTTCAGAAAAGTTGTCTATCTATGACAATTCATTATCATTGGCACTCATATTCCGAGTCACTGTGCTCATTCAGCAAATTTTCAATTTCCTGCTCTTAAAATGCTCTTAAAATGCTCTTAAAATGCCTAGCTACTGTCCCATCCCATCCCATCCCATGGGACATTTCCCATGGACAAGCCTGTGCATAGCCCAAAAAATGCATTATAAAAAACATTCAAATAAAAAAATAATTCAAATATGAACAAAGCGCTTGCAGCAATAAGAGTCTACTATTTCTATTTTGTAGAATAAGCGAAATCGGGACTATGCCCTATCAGCAAAACAAAATATTGTGAACTGACAATGATGCAATTGAGCAAAAGAACAATACGATTAAACTACTCATGCTGATAATGTTGCAACAACGTCTCAATACGTAATTGTAATTTGTAACAACGTATAAAAATGACATTAGATTTCCTCAAACAAGTAATTCGATCACAAACATGTTTTGAATAAAATACGTAATAAAATTAGCAGAGATGTGTTCAAGACCAGATCCCGCTTTACTGTCCAAAAGGTTGGGTTCCATGTGATTTATGAGCCGTAGGCCTACTGCTTCCATGCTGGCTCAAGGCAGATTTGCTGGCTCAAGGCAAGTTCACAATTACTATACCTTAATTGCGATAACTTTGATTCACAATTCCTTTTTAATCCTTAGTCTGAATAAATTCTAAAAAGAAATCGAAAAATGTTCCAAAGTAGTGCAAGGGCAAAAAGCAAACTAGAAAATACATCTAACCACATGTTCTACGTTGGAGGCTAGTTGGAAGTGAAAGTTTTAGCCATTTTGATAAACTGATACTATGTTGGGTCTTGATTGGTTAAATTTTTATCCTCGGACCGAGAAAGCTTCTTATGAGAGCTTAATCCTGGCAGTGTTTAGCATACTTGTGCACTAGGCTTTGGACTGCTGACGCAGGCTCCGTCCGAGATTGACAGAGTGAAGTTTCTGATTGTTGAAGTGTTGTTGTAATTGCATGATTTCATCTATTAGATGCCACTGAATGTAGAGCAGTCCTTAACGTCAGCTGCTCCAGCGCACACCCCGAGAATTGAACTAGGGCCGCTTAATCTTGAAGCTTCTTTGTTCACGAAGTCACGCGCTGTCGGGGACTCTGGAGTCGGGGTGGAACCTTCAAGACATTTTTTGTTTTTTTAGGTAATATAGCATGCTTAAATTATCATCAATAACACATTATTGTGTTAGTTTAAGTTAATAAGTACGATTTATAATGTTTAAAAATTTGATGTAGTTTTCTGGCATCTGGTGAGATTTCATGACATTTTTATTTTTTAGTGTCAAACAGAGTTAACAATCTGGCAACACTGCCTGGCAACTTTCCCAAAAAAAAGAAGCAGCGCCAAGTACAAAAAAAGCAAAATAGCCGTTGATTGATTGAATCTTTATCCTCGGACTGGAAAAGCTTCTTGCAGAGCTTAATCCTGGCAGTTTCGCATACTTGTAGAGGCTTTGAATCACTGACGCAGGCCCGGTCACCGAGATTGACAGAGTGAAGTTTCCGATTGTTGAAGTCTTGTTGCCGGAAAATTATTCCATCCATTAGTAGATCAGGGGTCACCAAACTTTTTTCTCTGAGGGTCGGATTGCTGCGAGATCAACAGCTGCGGGCCGGATGCAACTTGCGAAAAGATATACAACTATTTAGAACCTCCATTGACTTGAATTGAGCACAATAAATAACAAAGTCGGCAGTGGAATAGCAAAGTTGTGATAAAAATCGAAAAGTTGCTGGAAAAGTTATTCCCTACTGTGATACACTACAGAGCATCGTGCTCTTGAAAAAACATTACACTGATGAAACATTGGTATTTTTAACAAAAAATTTGTAGTGTCATAAGAAGAAACAATATGGAAAAATCATTAGCAGGTTGCACGTAGCCCAACAGCAACGTGAGTCGGCAGTGGAATAGCAAAGTTGTGATAACAATCGAAAAGTTGCTGGAAAAGTTGTTCCCTACTGTGATACACTACAGAGCATCGTGCTCTTGAAAAAACATTACACTGATGAAGCATTGGTATTTTTAACAAAAAAGTTTGTAATGTCATAAGAAGAAACAATATGGAAAAATCATTAGCAGGTTGCGCGTAGCCCAACAGCAACGTGAGTCCTTTACAAAAAGTTTGGTAACTTTTTGCCTTAACAGTTGTAGTGCAGCTGTTATTTCCTCAGCACGTGGCGGGCCAGATGAAATCAGTTCGCGGGCCGTAGTTTGGTGACCCTTGCATTAGGTCCTGCTGAATGGATAACAATCCTTAACGTGCGTTGCTCAAGCGCACACCCCGAGAGTCGAACCAGCGCTGCTTGATCTTAAAGTTATCTTCGTTACAGAAGTGATGCGCTAACCAACTGAGCTATCGGGGCAGACGATAGCTTAGCTCAGTTGCCACTTGCCACTCTTACCGTACTGGTACCATACTGTTACAGGAGTTTTATCCTGGGACTCCAAAAGACTGTGATGAATTTAAATTTTTAAGTAACTGTCATAAACTTGGTAGTTTTCATACTATTCTTATTAGTAAAAATGACACTTCAACCTAGAAATTAATATTGCTTATTTTTAGAGAAAAACTGATTAAAAATAGCCTACATCATGACTAAAGCTTAAAAATCATAGATGAAATAGTACTGGAATATTATGGATAAGTTAATCAACGGAGGGGATTCTATGATAAGCAGTGCTCCAACATTTCAACTCGACAATCCACAGTCAACAGCAAATTCAAGAATACCACGTCCATTTGATAAACTAACTCACGTTACTAACAATTTTAATGAAAAATCCAGGTAACAAATAGTGCTAGTGTAGGCTACATTATGTGGTGTAAGTATGAGTTTCATTGATTTAAACCCATCTGTCATAAATTGTATGTTTAATTTCATCCCCAAAAACTACAGTTTGCACTTTGCAAATGCTATGACCATTGACAAACCAAAGCATCATTTTTAATAATTTTTTTTGTAAGTTTTAAGCCACCCGTGATTGTATGAGAGAGAAATACAGGAGAGACGTTGCCGACCATTGGGCATGGGCAGCTTAAAACCAACAAGCACCAATTTTTTTGTGTTTGTTTTTTAATTAACCTTGTGCAAGCAAAAAATAAGAAATCACCTGGTACAATTAAATCTGTGAGTAACCACTCCATAAACTACTAGGTCTCATTTTTGCCTGCAGCTTTAATGGCTTTTTCTTCTAGCCATATTATATATAATATATGGATTATTCGAGGCCCATCTTTCTACCTGAGTAGGCCTAAAGAGGATTGAAACAATCATTTATTATTTATCTTATGATATGTGTTACCGTACTTTAACTGTGATTGTTCCACATTCTTTACTTTTGAGCTTGTTTTGTTGGTTTAAATTTTTGAATAAATTGACTTGTTGGATATAATATATCGCATCCTTTGCAAATATTACTCTTAAGACCAGCTTATCTAATTGAGATGCTTTAGTTTCATTGCATTTTTTGTTATATTTCAGGTCATATTTGGTGTCTTTAGTTGCAGTTTTGCTCCTATGTAACAATTACAACATCAATTGATAAAAAGCTAAACTGTATTTACCATATTTCAGTGGCGTTAATGTTATATTAATATCTTGACTTGGATTTATGTTACAGCTAATTATTTTCTATGCATGACCCAACAAATATTTTTAGTGACGAGTCCAATACGCCAAGATTGTCATCTACGATGAGTCCACTTAATCGTGCTTGGGTAGATTCACCTAATTCATTTATCGGAAAAATCCCAAGCTCAAAAATATTGGAAGGATGTTGTGCATTTGTTGATGTGTGGTCACGTGAAGGAAATGACAATCGCTCTCTTGTGTTTGCTCGAATTCTGAGTAGAATGGGAGCTACTACTGTAAGTCTCCATTATTATAACTTTCACTTGGTTTAAGTTTCACTGTTTTATGCCCTTATGGTTGGCAATTGTTTTATTGCTAGGGAAACTAAATCCAGGTGGAAGAATTTCTCCACTAATTGTGAGTAGGATTCATTTAAGTTGCAATTTTTCAGGTGATGCTAATCTTTTCTTCAATGTCATCCCACCAAGCCACCATCTTCTTTTCAGTCTCCCTCTAGTTGTTTTTGCCTATCTTGTTATGTATTCTGTGGTTATTTTAGCCCATCTGTTGTCTGTCATTCTTGCTACATGTCTCGCCCTTTGCCACTTGTTTTTGTTTCAATTACATCTTTCATATATGATATATGTTATGTGTTTTGTTTCTGATAACTTCATTTCTAACCTTGTGTTTTTTATTTATATATGTTTAATATTATTTTTTCCATGTTTCTTTGCGCTGCTGCCAGTTTTCTTGTTTGCTGTTTTGTGAGTGACTACGTTTCTGATCCATAGTATTAGAACCTACAGTATAGATACTATTAGAACCTATAAAATCTACATATTATGTAGATTCTGTTTAAATAAGTTCTTTCTGATGATCTTAATAATATGAAACAGGCTGTTAAGGGTTTTAGTGAGTAGTAACTGAATTTAAGATAATTTTCTCTGCTTCACATTTTTGCTTGGCATTGAGCACTTTTTGTAGGATTAATAGCATTTGTTGTTTTAATACAGCACTGGTCCATTGGTAGATTTAAGAAAAGCAAACTACAATTATCTCAAAATCCAGACAGTTTAGAAGTTAAATCGTTTTCAAAATTAACATACAAATCCTTCTAAAATTATCTTAACTGCATTGCCCGGTGGTGAAAATCATGGTAAGACACCCAAAGAGCGCTTGTTACTGTGCAAGAATATGTGGCCATGTCTTTTGCAAGGCATGCCTGAAGGTGGATTCGGAAATCTGTTTCTTTGCCTTCTACTTAGTATCAACCTTTAACCATCAAATGTGTAGTATATATAAAAAGTATCACAAAAAACATCTTAACTGATTCCTTATCAAAGGCTTGTTTTTAGTGTAGTATGTTTTTTCATGAATTGGTTTTACTCTTGAGTTGACCTTAGGTTGCTCTTTTTTTATTACATATATGTACTGCATAATCCCATTTTCAGCTTGTCAGAAAGTTTACAAAGTCTGACAAGGTCACCCATGTGATATTTCACCATGGACACAAGTCATTTTTACAAAAAGCTAAAAGTCGAAACATCAAAGTTCTGACATGCCTTTGGGTAGAAAGGTAAATTTGTTACTTTGCAGCGTTTTCTTTTATTGAATATAAATTTCATGTGTATGTTCTGTATCTAAAATCACCGCATTTCTCATTGTTGCAATGATATGAAACCTGTCATCTGAAAAACATGGTATATATACCTCAATTTCACCTATTGAAATTACCTACCAGAAACAACCTTATAGTATTACTTGTACAATATTAACATACGAATCCACTTTTCTTGCTTCTGTCAAGCATACTGTACATCTGTCATGGCTATTTCATACCTTTACAAGACAATTTCATTTTTACAAAGCAAATATATTTTCATAGATGCCGAACAACACAAACATGGGCTGATGAAGAAGAATTTATGTTTGATGACTCCAATTATGTTCCTCCAAAGGTAATCACTATCTCTGAGAGTGCTTCATGGATAAGCCATATTGTTCATGAAATCATGTAATGGTCGTTATCTCTTTTTCTCACCATCTAGTTTGTCCAGCTTAACAGTGCATGTGTTTTTGTTACTACACATTATATTTTGTAAACTATGCTTTTGCAGTTGATAAGTGTGATTAATGCATGCATTTTATGCTTTTTTCGTTTCCGCTGTATGTCATTATAGTTTTTGACATAGCTAGTATAACTCCAGCCCAAGTAACTTTCTCTTATTATTTAATAATATTATATAACAAATTTGATTTGACACAGGATTAAGAAAGCCTTTTTAGAAGCTTACTGGAAGTTCAGCAATAGCATATTTGTAAAGGTTTCTGACCCACGCAAGCTCACTGAGATGACAATTGACAGAAAGTTTCTGCTTCTTGGCGTGTTCTTGCCTGTGAATTATTCTATCTACTAGGTGTCGCCAAATGCAGATCTGTCACATTGCTCTAGCGCACACTGTGTGAGTTGATCCAGCGCTGCTTAGTCATGTGATCTGCCAGTCCCAACACGATAGTACTTTGTACCTCCAACGCAAACAACTGCAGTTATCTTGATATTTTATTATAAAGTGGATCATTTCCTTGAAACGAAGGTCAAACTGTTGCAAAATAACCAACATCTTTTTCAGAAATTCCGGGAGATGCAGCCGCTCGAGCCAGATGAGGAGTTGGCAAGGAGTGCTGAAAGAGCAAAGAGGATGCAAGCTCGAGAAAAGAATGAAGCTCGAAAGGCGGTGGCGTTTCTATCTCCTCTTGCCACTGGAGGAGCAAAGAGTTCAGGTTTGTCTGGTTTAACCGTGAAAAAGATTTGTAGCCAATAAACCTCTATTACACCATCACTGTTGAAAGAAATAGGTTACAAACATTCATAACCGCATAATAGTCAAAAAAATTAACCATTTTTGAAAAAAATTTAATGTAAACGCAGTGACTGAAATTCCTTGAAGATGTAAATTTTAAAACCATGTTGTCGAGCATGTTATGACGTGTTGAATAAATAATTAAAGCGGTCAATGTCCTGGATATCCTTGAGTCACTTTAGTGTGTTTGTTTCATATGGATGTTTTGAGTAGGCGTTTATTAGCTTTGTACAGCCTTCTTTCTTAGTTTAGCTAAGAATTAGGCTAATCTTCATTTTTTTTTCATATACGGTCAAAAAGTAACAAATTGTTTTGTATTTGCAGGAAATGCACTGAGAAGGCAAGCATTAGCATGCGACACACCATACACCATGTCGGTATGTAGTCCAAATCTTTTTATCTGTTACGTTCTGTTTAAGCTAGGGATTTTAAATTAACTGGATGCGAAACTACATCCGCGTTTGGCTTATCGCCACACTACAACTAGAAGGGTTACTTTTTTCTGATTTGCAAATATTGTGCTTTTTACAGGTTATGTATAATATAACAGTACTTATCATAGTCTCTATTATATTTTTACTTTGAATGCTGCTGTCCTAAACAAGTCATGAGCGTCTTAATTTAGAAAACCGTGTATTTATAATGTAATGATTATTAACAACTTTTTGCTCTAAGGCAGTGGTGCCGAAAGTTTTAGTCACATGCCGCTTTTCGCGATTCTTGGCGGCCACCTTAAAGTTTTTCTCATTTTTTTTTTTCTTTGAAATCTGGCCTAGCCTGGATTGATTATATTCTAGAGCCCAGACGAGGGCCGCAGATAGTGTTGCCACGGGCCGCACTTTGGGCACCGCTACTCTAAGGGCTTCCCAGCCTTAACAGTAAAATTTTGTTTTAAAGCCAAGCCTGTAAATTTTTGAACAGAACTCGACCATTAGATTTTGTTTGCAAACTTAAAATTTAAGAACAAACTTGTAGTTGCTAAATTTATATTTTCCTTTTTGCCCCTGTAGCATTTTGGACAGGTGTTGATGAGCTAAGACAGGTTATCTTTTTCCAACCATGCTGTACCATAGATTTCGTTTTGTCTGCCATCCCATGCATCTTTACAGTTATACATCATTTACCTTGCAGTCATACAAATTCTTTCATCCTCGACTGGTGGCGGAAACTCCCAGTGATTCCATCCAGCGGAAGTTACAGCGGATGCGGGAAGGAAAACCAATATTTTCTCCTCCTTCATCCCCCATCTCGGATTCCGATTCCTCTCAAAGATCCAGTCAGAAATCCGATGTGGAGAGACAAGAAACATCTGGTTGGTTTCACTCTGCTTATTTTAACTTGTTTTTTCATAAATCTTCAACTTAAATCGCGTGAACTTACTGAGAAATTAATGATCACTTGTATTTACTTGCCATCGGTTTATCGATCATGACGAGCTGTGACGATAATTTTGTTATTCACCGTCTTCTCAGCAAACTCTTTGGAGGAAAACACCATTGCTTCGTCACAGAAGTCTTCGGATATGGATTTGACTTGTTTGCATCTACGTAGCCCTCCTATAGGTCAGTGTACTATTGCGTTAATTTATAGGTATTTTAAACTTATAAGTACTGTATTTTTAATGTCACAAATTGTACACACATACAAGAAATGTTATTTGATTATTTTAAGATCGATTAAAAATATATTATATATAAATCTTAGCTGCATGAAATATCTTTTTTTGTGTCATGGAGGAAGATTTTCTGCTTTTGCGTTCATTCATTACCTGTGCTTCTTCAGATCCCCGTAAACCAGATAGTGACAGTGCAGAAGCTGATAAAGAAAATAACAGTCCTTTCGAGTGAGTATATTTCAACAACAAAACCGTACTTTCTGCATGAAATCGCCATTTTCTGATGAGAATCCAACGAAAACATCTCATGTCTTGCTATGGCTGATTGGTGCTGGAACCACTAAGCTTATTTTGCATCCCATTCATGTACTAAGATGACTTTTCCTCTTTCAAGGATGAAATAAAAACTTTCATGAAGTTGCCACTAAGTGCAGTCACTTTGTGACTGAGAAAGCATGACGAGAAACGAGAGTGTTTCATTTTTAGTTCTTTCGGCTCTGAAGACACTCCAACGATCCGTCTGCACTTGAGCGACTCCTCCAAATCATTTAACGAACTCAGTCAGCGATCCTCATGTTTACATCTTCAATCAGATCGCGAAAGCCCGCAAGCTTCTCCCGTTGATCCGGCACCCCCCCTTCCTCAACATGAAGCCATTAAAAGTGAGATACCGCAGTTATTTGTTTATTGTGGAGAGATTGGAATTATCATGAATATCATGTCTTGTGGTTTCATTTTGCTTTATGTTTGCTCATTGATGTGTGATAAAGGAAAACTTCAATCTTTCAACTACACTAAAAAAGTCATCGTATTTAAATATTCTCTTCTGATACTGTTAATCTATCTTGTTTTTACTGCAATGAACTTGAAATATTCCAAGACTTGTGGGCTGCGGCTGCATCGTTGTTGTCAAGAACAGCTCATGAATCGATTACAGTATGATCATTGATCAACCTGTAGTTATAGGTTTGCTTTTTGAGAATGATTTTGTATATTCTTGTACTAACCTTTCGCACACCATTTACTCGCTCATCTTCAGAGAAATCTTTACACTAATTTTATTTTGCAAATTTAAATCACAGATTTGCCCAAGAAAGTCCGCCGGAGGTTATGCAACCAAGATCTTGAACCCACGTCAGTTCTTTTGAGTCCCCTGGCTCCAGAAAGTCCTCAGGTGGTGATTATTTTATTTATGTCATTTAAATCCTCTTCTAGTTGATCTTGCATTTCATACCATATCTTTCTGCTCCAGGTCCTCCGGAAGTCACGGAGACTCTCCAGCATCAACGCTTCGGTTGCGATTTCAAATAATTTCCGCCGCCGGTCAACTTGTTTAAATGTTGGACACACTCCTGTTTGTTCAGGTTTGTCACTAACTTCTTAGTGGTTGCATACCGGATTTAATGTTGATTTCAAACTCAATGTGTCAGTCTGTGTGATGTAAACAGACATTTCGGTTTGAGGAATTTCCTATTGCGCAGTAGGACCTGTTTGGTTGAATTCGAATGCCATGTAGTGCTGTGTAAGATATGTAATGTCAAGACAATGCTACACTTGTATTCATTAACGACACTAACGTTTTGCCTGTCACACTGATGAACATCATCGGGGCGAATGTAATTTTTTACGATTACTTCACACTTTCCATCTAATTTATACGACTACGTTATACTTTCCTTTCCATTGACTTTCCATTATGAAGAGACAAAGTTTATGCAAAATCTATAATCTTTTGAGGGGTTTATTTGATCCTGCCATTTTCTTAGGTACCACAAAGTTGGGTTTCAACTGTGATTTTGTACTCACTATGTTATTTACCAACACAATCCATAATGCAAGCAAACTGAATTATGTCACTGAAGAAGTGTCTTTGATTGATGCGTATTGAACACGGCCTATCTCTAAAGCTAAATCTTTTTTAGAAACGTCATCTGTTTCCACACTGCCATCTCCCGGCCATACGCTTAGGAAAGCTGCATCCACTAGAGGTCGATTTTTCGATCCTATTCGAAGTTCGACATCGTGCTGCAATGAAACCGATAGTTCCAGGTATGTCATTTCTTCCTGTATTTGTTTTTAGTGACGTCGTATCAAAACAAGCTGTCATACATTAGCTGTGCAGAAGATTGAACTGTTTATGTGAGAGAAACCACCGAAACTGTGCAGTTTGTCTAGTTTTCAACCCTATAACGATATATTTTTCATTACTACCTGGTAATGTGTTTTATCTACTCAAAAAGTACGTACGCCAAAGACCCCATCCACTTTTTCCTAAACCATTCTTATCCCCTCACAAGAATGTATGAACTAATCAATATATTCACAATCAATCCATTCACACAGTGATGAGAAGACGCAGATGAACAGCCGCCGAAAACCAAGCCACCCATCATTCAGCACTGCGTATGAAGACAATAATAAGGATGAGTGCACGCGTGAAGGTGAGCAATTTGTGTGAATGTGTGTTTTGTTAATTTTTTTTACGTTTTAAAAAGGTTTTTAAAAACTTTGTGTTCAGTATCTTTCGACCGTTCTGTTCTTGCTGACGTGTCCTCGAATCTACAAGATGGCTGCCGGAGAAAGAGAACTCGACCTTCAAGTAAGATAACTTTGTCTTAACGTGTTAAACCAGCAAGTTTAAACAACAGGTTTTCTTTTATCGGTGTATTCGTGGAAAGATGATGTAGTAGAAAATTGTTTTGTTACGTCACAAGCGCGTGAACCCAATCAACACGGTGCTTGCTATTTTTCGTACGTCGTTATCTCAATCTTCATACTTCATGTTTTCCTGGCTATAGTTCTCTCCTTGGCACTTGAATGTGTGTGATCGTGTTGATTGATTCAAAGTTTTATTAATCGTTCATTAAACACACCGTTTCCAGTTGCTTTGTGGCGCAAAAACAGTTGCAATTTTAGCAACAACATGTCGTTAAAAATAGTTTTCTTGACGAAGGTTTCATTAAAGCCGAAAACGTTTGATTTCGTGTTAAACATAAAGAGCACTTGTGATCTTATTGGTTTTGAAGAAAGCTTTCAATCGTCCGAGACCTTGTTGTGTTCACTGCTATTCACTCTTTTTATTATGTTTCATTCTTCAGGCTCCACTACGTCAAGCTCTTCTAACGAAAATAGAAGAAAAACTAATAGGAAGCCACTAAAGAAGCACGCCAAGCCTCAAACTGTCCCACCTTCCAACAAGTCAAGTAAATCCTTCAACAAATCAGCGATTATTCAAGGTAAAACAATACATCGTTTTATAAAACAACATGATTAATAATACATTGAGAAATTGGATATTGTGTACATTTTGGTGTAATCAGGGTTGCCATGCCGTCCTTATTTCTAAGACTTGTTCCATGTGTTTTTGGAGCGAGTGTTCTCACTTATTTCGGCTCGATGGACCAAGGAAAGGAAGTTTGTGAAATGACAGTCAAATCCCTGCTGCAAGTAAAGGTAAATTTAGACCTGAGCTTGTGAGATTCACAAAGTATTTTCTACAAACAAGGAGTTGCTGGAGCAGAGTGTTTCCGGCAAAAAATATGTCATTGCTCGTATAAAGGCAAAGATTTGTTCAAAAATTTTGTTTCGTTTCGTATAAAAATTTAACTTTTCGGTTGTCCTTCTTTTGAGGTCTATGTCGATGGCAACCCTGGTTATAATGGCATCTGTGGCAAATTCTGTTTTTAAGATACATGGCTGGTGTAAATTATGGTATGGGAACTGGTTGCTTTAAATTTCCACGGGGAATTTTGGAAGATTTCTTCATTACAGAAATAACTGAACCTACCCGACCGAGACGAAGCACGGAGGAATTTCTTGCCGTTCCTTTGCACCAATCAAATTCACGATCCCAACGTCACAGAGCAAAACGAAGAGAAAAAAAGAAACAAATAATTGTCCTCACCAGTTTGCATTCCGAGTAGGTGAACAATTTTATAAAAATCGTTTCAAAACAACTAACAAGACTATTTTTTCCGAAACGAGATATAATATCACACATTTTAATGGACCACTGGCGTTTGTACTGCAAGATGTACAACAAACAGAAATGAAGAAAACGTAAAAATAAAAAGTGCAAAACTTGAAAAGCAATGTTCAGTGAATGTTGCACAAACTATACTCTTCATCTTCAGTACTACAGTTCAACAACTCAAATCAATTTGCAAAAGAAGTTGTTTTGAAAGCTAAAACTTCTTTTCAGTGAGAGAGCTGACATGGAACAAATTGTGCGGGATCTCGGTAATTTCCGTGTTCATTCAAGCGTTAAGGACGATCGAACAAGTCACGTGGTTTGCGGGGCTGCCAGGCGAACGTTGAACGTCCTTCACGCGATTGCAAGAGGTCTGTGGCTGCTATCCAAAGACTGGGTATGACTAAGTATTTATTTTTTCAAATTTTGCAATGATGGTGATTTGAATTTTGTGACTAAATTGTGAAATTATTATTTTTACTATTGTCAGGAAATGTTCCATTGTACAGCGGCTCAGCACTAGCAGCATAGTTTTAATCATTGGTATGCCACTGTATAAATGCTATTTCTGATTTTATCTCCCCATTGGCGTTAAGCGATCTGCTCAACCAAATTCAAATCTCCTAAGTAGGCTTTCCCAGATCACACCATTAACCTCGTCTGATGCGTCGATGCATCGAGAAAGGTGCACGACTGCACGTGTCCTGGATGACACAGCAAACAAACGAAATACTCTTGCTTTGTACCACTCTACTTTTATTGCGGTATGGCGCAGGGGCGCCAAATTTGTAAGAATTTAGCCATAAAAAAATCGACCTGACAACCCAAGGATAAGAGTATCTTCTTGTAGCATTTGGCAAAGCTTAAACAGACATTATAAACAAAGCTATATCTTTGCTGCAGATTTAGTGACTATGAGTCGCATATTTTGTTTCAGTTTGTTTTTATTTCTGCCATCACAACGAAAAACAGTACATGCCAAGCAAATCAGAGATCTAAAAAAGATAGATGCGACAAAACGTGAACGTTATAACGTGCTTGGTACCAAAACAGGACAGTCAGTTTAAAGTATGGCACGGTCGCAACACCTATGAATTTTAAAATTTGGAAAAACGAGGAGAAAAATAGGGCATGCAAAATTTTCAAACTTTGAATGAGGATCTTCCTAGTCCAGTGTGGTTTGTTATACCGCTAATTTTTTACCACTACCACTAATTTATACCACTACCACTAATCTTCATTATCCTCTACTACTCTTCTAAGGCTTTCAGTTATTGAACAAGGCAACCAAGCAAATAATTAAAACATTCCTTTAACGACAATATTTGTTATTTCACAGTTACTGGAATCGAAGCGAGCAGGTCGATGGTTGAATGAAGAGGAATTCGAAGTCGAGTATTTTCCATCTGCCAAGCAAACTCGTTTGTTGCGCTCCAGTGCCACGTCGTGGTCGTTGCCTCTTTTCAGGCCTGTCAAGGGGCAAGTTTATGTCTCCCCAAACACTCAACCTGAATCGGTAAGTAAGATTGGACCGAGTTTACGAAAAAAAGTTTTGTGATATGCATCTTGTTGATTGATATGTTCCCAGACAGCAAAATCCGTTATTTTGCATTGATTCGACCTGTGCAGACGTTGAATCAATGTAAAAATGACGACTTTTGCTGTTTGGGTTGGTTGCATACTAGTACTTGACAGGGATTAATTATTATTCATCTAAAAACTGAACCGTGCATTTGTCTTAAAATAGCTTGAATATTGAGATGCCAGAAGCTTCTCAGGCATCATATTCTACTATTTTTGTTTTCATTCCCGATCCATGTGATGTTTGTTTGTTTGTTTATCTTTATCCTGCATTGCGGGAAAGCGGACATGAGCGCTATGCATCGGTGTACGCCTTCCGACATACACCTGACCCACGCTGCAGCCGACGGCAATCTCTGTTTCCAGTTGTCTACTCTACTTATGACTTAAATTTGGTACTACCCATTACTCGAAATCGATCACTAGGTATAGGCAATTATCGTAAAGTTTCTTGCCCAGAGAAACAACAGCAAGTGCGGGCGGCTGGAGTCGAACATGCAGGCTCTCGACTGCGAGCCCAACGCGCTAACCACTCAGCCACGGCTGCCGAGTGGTTAGCGCGTTGGGCTAATAGTATCATATGTTAAATAGTATTAATGTTAAATAGTATCATGAAGCCACACGTCTGTCATCAACATATTATGTAGCACAACATGAGAGCTCTGACACTTGCCACCTTCCAAGTCGTCATATATTTGAGCACGGCCTAACTTTTCTGAAAATACATAATAATAGTAAAACAAGGGGGAAAAATGCAATTGTGTGAATAGAAAACGCTTACTTTTTATTCTTTCAGAGCGAATTGAAGGAGCTAGTGACGTTGTGTGGAGGGAGAGTGATTGGTAGCCCCCATCGTGCGTTGGTTCGTGTCGGGATGCATGTCACATTGAAGGACTCGCTTCCTGCCGTTAAAGAAACGTGGATTCTTGGTACTATTTCATGTGCATACGTCTTTGTCTTTCATACAGCCGACAACAGTTTTCAATAAAATCACGCTGCGGTAGATGTTGTTAGTTAGTGGAAAGCTTTCATTTGCGCTTCACATTCACTAAAGATGCAAAGAAAAGTTTAAGGGTAGCCTATTTGGTTTGTGGCAAAACTTCTTTATTTGGGAAATATCTCGCATTTTCGAACGCGGATTCAAGTCCATAGCCTTCTGAGTACTGATCCATTTTGTGTGTTGGTTCTGGCCAGCAAAGGCCTGTTGCGAAATTAAGCAAAGATGAAAGAACAATTTAAATGTGTACATTTACTTTAGAAAAGGTTATTAAAATAAATTTATAACAATTTCACAGTTTATTAACCTACTCCATATATAGAAAGTTGACTTCATTATGCGAAATCCAGATTATTTGCTTTTACAGACTCTATATCCGAAAATACCCTTAACACTTTGCTCCTCAAAGGGAGGCCGGATTTGGCCCCCCCCTCATATTTCCTTTAATTATTTGAAGCACAGTAACGCCATGCACTTGGTTTTTCTTGACTTTTCCTAAAATTGCCAGGCGGATCTGATGATATTAAATTTGATGCTAAAAGTTGTGTAGTTTTCTTGTAAATTCAAGATTTTGGTGAATTTTTGCTATTTCTAGCTAACTTCCAGCAAAGCGTGAAATGGATTACATTGCGATGACAAGCCATAAGCTCATAATTGCTTCGTGCATCGATATGCGCGAGCAGAGAGAAGCATTCTCTTGCTTTCTTTTGTTTGGTTTGACCTCAATAATACAAAGCGCGTTATTTCTTATGCTACAAAGAAAAGCCAGTGATCGCAAAGCTGTTAATTAGAAACAATAATAGCAAACGTTTTTTGCGTTATCAGCTCTACAAAGAAGAATAGCAATCCACGATCAAAATAGTAGACTATGGAGGCCACAAACTATTCAAAACAGTTGTTTCAAGCAGATAATATTCATTGACGAATAAAAAACGTTACAATAAGAAATCTTCTCTTGGATAAAGACACGAAAACTTGGTTTCGAAATAAACGTTCTATGGAAATGCTCTCATTGACAAAACTTGCAATTGAGGAAATGTATCACTGCAAATGCTTTTGGGAGAAGCCGGAGAAATAGCGTTTTTGCAAACAGTAATTGTGAGATACTCAAAATTATGAGATAGGCTTCATTTACACGTAGCAGCTAACTCGATGGCGTCCCTTCACTGATTTATGTCGCCTACTTGTTGTTATGTCCTGTATTTTTGTTTCACAGTGCACTGTGTTTTGTTCCAAAGAGCGCAAAATAAAGATGATAATGCTTCATCTACATTACAAAATATTTTGTAATGTAGGCCTACAAACAAAATGTACAATGTACACAATGTACATTACAAAATATTTTGTACTGTAGACGAGGCATAAAGTTAGGCGTCACATAAGACAAACAACAAATCAGCTTTCTTCATCATTGATTCAACATCTGAATACGTTGCGCCAATGTATAAGAGGCCGGCTATTGTGAAGACCCGCCATTTAGGCTATAAACGATCCGATTATACCAAAAGTGGGACAAACTAGTGGATCAAAGAATGAATAAACAATGCTGAGAAAACTAAATCTAAGTGACGAACAATACCGATGTCTTCATTTATCTTGGAAAAATGCTGCCCAAACTTATCAACAAAAAATACCGTAAATAACGGCAAGGATCCCGAAAGCAGAATTTGCTCAACTTTGGCATGAATTTAGTCAGACATCTACAGTAATAATTCCACACATACAATAACGGGCTCTCAACTGCTGTAAGATAACACGATGGTTCTGGTTCTGGGCGATTTGTGTAACAGTTTAGGGGAAGACACTACTTGAAATGATGCACCACACAAAAGATTTTCAATGAAGACTGAGTCTAAAAACCGATGTGGATTGTGCTGCACAATGACTTCAAGTTCAGGACAGACAAGGCACAAAAATATCACGATAAAAATAAAGACCTTGTGGGAGATTTTCGAGAATCATAACACGATGCAAATACCAAAAACGCATGGTTTGCATGCTGCTCTAAGCTGGCCGGCAACCACAAAGGTAGACAATACAGGCAGTTTATAATTCGATAACAGCGCAATAAACATTATAAATACGTAAACCGACAATTTTCTTTTACAAACGTTTTACGTCTAATAGTAAATTTTCCCTCAACAATTTTTTGTGAAGCACTTGCAAACCACGGTTTTATAAAATAATTCATCATTATTATTTTTTACTTCTCGGATATTGTAAAACGTCATCAGCAAAATCACAAAAAAAATTTCATTACTTCAATGTAGTAGGCCTAAGAATTTCTTATAGAATTGTAGCCACGTTGTTTCAACAAAGAAGCCATTTTTTAGCAATATAGAGTTATAGAAAATAATTTGCAATCATGCAAATGGTTGGAAAGAATCTAGGAAGTCTTCTCACAATCTGGCACAAAATGATTATGTTTATTGTATCTCTGTAAAATGTTTTACGACAAACTTTGAAGCTTCGTTATAATCATTTTTATCTTTGAAGTCAAAAGTTATTTTTTTTTTTTTGGCCAGAAACATAATCACTGCCTTGCTGATGTTGTCGATATTACGCGTATTTTTAGTGCTTCAAACAATAAGGACCCAGTCAGCAATCCAGTCCTTTTACATTGATTCAACATTTGTAAACGTTAAATTTATGTAGATTTGCTGACTGTGGGTTATTTCACATTTCCTTTGTTTACGCACGTTCCTCAATTCGCTGTTGCATTATTTCGACGCTGGCGGCAATTCGCTGTTGCATTATTTCGAATTGATTGACACAATCTTCAATAAAAAGTGAGCTTCGAACTTAGCTTTGTTGATATAAATGCTGTATTTTTTGTGGATGTAATTTATGAGTCATGTTTATAAACACCCGTAAGCGAAATGACTTATGATGTGGCCTGCATGATATTTGTGATGCGACTTGACACAAATCCACAATTTCAAAAGCACCTAATTTGAACTTAGAAATTTCAGATAATTTCAACAACTTGTTCAACTGTCTTCTCTCTACTAAAAATATTCATACTACAAACTCAATTGTAGACCTAAATACACAAACGAAGATGTAAACAGCTATTCAAGCAGGCTAAGGTGTTACTTATGAGAAATTTGGTTCCATAAAACTAGAAGCTAGCCATGAGTTTGGGAATGCATTAGTTTAGGATAAAAATGTAAGACAACAAACGCAGTTTTGTTTTTTTTTCAAATTCGTGTAACAATGTTACTTTGATTGTAACTATTTTAGAATCAGTGAGTAGCTTACAATAAGATTTGCTCGCAAGTCGTAAATTCTAATCAATGCAATGATTCGGCACACCGCACACACACTTCGTGCGTTCGATCGAGCTCTTTGTTATTCAGAAGTTTGCATGAAATCGGATTAGCACGGTAATTAAATAGCGGCAAGTTAAATCAAAATTGTCGTTTTTGGGTACCTTTGCAAAAATTGAAATATCAAGTTTAACATATAAAATTTTAAAATAATGACTTTTCAAACTTATATACAAATGATTTGCTTTCACACCAGTGCAACTTCTGTTCAAATAGCATCAGCGGATAACACGTAACAGCTGATTGAATTTGATCCAAAAACGGCCCCCCCTTGAGCAGTTAACTTCCAAAAAAACGTTGAAAAGCAAAGGGTTAAACCCACGGAAGACTACTGGATCACGTGATTAACTACTGAGCAATTTCTAAATGCTTTTCGGAACTCTGTCGACATTTCACTCAGCTTGGCACCATCTATAAATTCTGCAATCGAGATCTGGAAATTGCCTGTTTTTGATGCGTTGTTTTCCTGTCAAGCATAGTGCACAACTGCACATCCATCTAATAGATTTAGTCAAGTTGTTTATTGCATTTTTGTATCATATCGATTTTTGCTAAAGCAGGTTCCATGTTTCTGCTTTGTTTTCATTCGTAATTTCGATATTCCAGTTAAATATCAACTCATGCTTCTTTTTATGAACTTTAAAAATGCGTCGTATAATTTTAAAATTGAATCCAACTCCAATCGTAAATGGTGTAAAGTTTATCATTGTTTTTGTAGAATGTTGCCAATTTGCTAAGTGGTTTGTGTTTAGCCTACCATGTCATTTTTTATTAGGTTTTTGCTGAGCTATGCATAATAATATGACCACAAACTGCAACATCAGGCCTACTATCTCTTGAACCATACAACTTACTGAATTTGTTTTTGAGTTTTTAAAATTATTCGAGAGAATTTGCTCCATTTGGAGTAAAATAAATTTGTTGCAATCTATTGTTTGTGTGGTGGCTCTAACTTGAGACAAGTTCCGCTTCAGGGTTGATGCGTACTGGATGGAACATGAAATCATAGGCGCCTAACTATTTTTTTGGCCGTGGGGGCGAAAGCGTGTTTCATCAGCAGCAACGTAAATTCAGCAAAATGTCACGCAGATGGATGACCTAATTATGTCGTCACACTAGGATTGCTTTTATTGCCACACTCGGAGTTATCGCTACGTTCGACCTACCGTTAATTATTCTAAACAAAACTCGACCAAAACACATGCTATGCGTCTGCGTTGGCTAGCGGTTGGTGGACTGCGACTCTGCTAAGCACAACATAAAGTTTAGCAACGAACTAGATTTAATTAAAGTAACGAACAAACCAGATTTAACGAACTAGATTTATTAGCATGAAACAAGATACGAAAAGGTTTACTAAAAGGTATACTGTAAATGGAATGAAAATACTAACTTGATCATACGCTTGAAAATATACCTGTTGAAAGCAAAATCATTCATGTTTACATCAATTCAACAGTACGTCACCTTTGAATAAATTTAAAAGTTGCTGACATCCGTAAACAGCCCTTGAAAAATAGTTACGGAGAGATGTTTGATTAAGTTTTCGACTTGACATTGCTCCCTTTTCACTACAATATCGGAACTTATCGCTTACCTGCTTTCAAGTTTCAATTCGCTGTAATACGCCCATTTTCGTGTTGCAGATGAAACAAAAGATGCGCATATTTCCCGACTTTGATCGGGTTTCTATGGCAACGGTCGTGTGTGCGCCATGCAGTTCGCGCGAGTCCGTTGTTGTGTTGATTATGCCACGTGTGCGCAATGCGGTTTGTACCAGCCCTTGTTACGTTGGTTAGTGGTTACCTCGGGCCGAGACTTCAAGTTCATTTTCACAGCAACCGATTCACTGCCGCGACAACTCTCTGCAGAGATTTCGACTTTCGAAAGCGACATCGAGTCTGTTTGCAAGCGCATTAAGCTAAACGCACGCTGCGTCAACGTAGCAAATTATGTTGTTTTTGGGTGCATTCAACATCTGATGACATTGAATCGACGCAAAATGGTAGATTTTTGCTATGTCTTAGGCAGCAAAATCATTGCTGCCTAAGACGCAGACGTCTGCGTCTCCGTCTGCAGACGTTAAATCAATGTAAAAATGACAGATTTTTTTTGTCTGGGGTGGGATTGTAGCATCGCTACTCGTTCTAGTGATTATTTATCGCGAAGCTGTTGCGGTTCGCATTTAAAAATGTTTTCCTGCTGCCGATCGCTAGTTCATCCATGTTTTATGTATCAATGCAGCATAAAAAGTTGCTCCCACGCAGAAATATGCGTGGGGGCCTGGCCCCCACGGCTTAGGCGCCTATGCATGAAATGCCACATAAACGATTAAACGTAGGCATGCAAATCAACGAACATAAAAGTTATCAGCTGGGGTGAACTGGTGCTACAATTTCCGCTGAGCGCATTGATATTGTAAGTTATAACTTACCTTTGAAGCATTACTTTCAATATTGTACATCTGGATATTTTCTGCCTCAAGTTTTTCAAATTCTCAACAAATTACACATTGATTTGAAAAGGGTGAAAAGAGGCATTTTGCAGAAACTTCAATGGCTGAAAGAAAATTGAAATGGAAAGAAGAACACAAACATAGCCAGGTCAAAGGCTTCAAAAAACCAACCTGTTTTACCCGCAGCGTGATTTGTGAGTGGCGGCAGGCATGAAGGAACCTCGTGGGCCTGGGCCCACCTGCTTTATTTTCTGGGTGGGCCTGGCCCACCCACTTTTGAAAACCAAATTTCTTTGAAAAGGTAACGAAAACAGAAAATCAGAGAGAGAGTTCCAAAAAAAGGTCTTCACTCATTTGATAGGCTACACACTGGTTTGATTTTCACTGGTCTACACGATTTTTGCTCTATAAACTTTGAAGACTGATTTAGAGTAATATTTGGGTGCTTATTACTGCTTTGTTAACATTCTTAACAAAACAGTAATATCAAGCTAAACATACAATTGACCTGTTTTGTCAATTTTTGCATGAAATAACAAAGATTTAAGCAAGCTTATGGCAATGCTTGTTCAGTAACCTCAGCCTATTTAAGCTATTTTGGCCTGTCTAACACTAACCTTTCGCTATGACACTGCATATGTTGGTGGTAAACGCAGCGTCAAATCTTCCATGTTTGGCAAAAATAAAGTATTTTTGTTATCATATATCAACAATCTGATGTGATAGTAAAAATCTGAGTTCGGATTCAGCACACTAAAATTATATTGAATCAGTTTTCAAAGTCCAAGCAGCAATGCTCCATGATGAAATCCAATCTTTAAACTTTTCTGTTGAGCCCACTATTGATGGGCAGCACATGTGGGTGTGGTTGCGTGTTGCCCGCCAGAAATTGGATTGAATTTGACAGTTGCACCTCTGGGCCCATCTACTTTTAAAATGGTTCCTCCATGACTAAGTGGCGGTGCACCCGGGGGAGATCCAACAAGTTCAATAGAAGGAGGTTTAACCCCCAAAAACTCCCACCTGCGACCTATATAGGTTTCTGAATGGATTCAAAATCAAAAAAATTACGGGACATTGTGACAATTATCTAAAAACTTAAATGGTTGTGGGCAAGTCATAATAGCAAAATATCAGGATAACAGATGTAGCCTACAGTAGAATTCGCCTATAGTGACTTGGGCTATAGTGACACTTCGCTTATAGTGACACCTGTTGCAAAGTCCCGTTTGCATACGCAACAGTTGAGTAGAATTCGGCTATAGTGACACTTCGGTTATGGTGACACTTTTTCCGCGGTCCCTTCAGGTGTCACTTAAACGAATTCTATTGTAGCCTACTAACAAATTAACAACTTGGACACCCTGAGAAAACAAATGCAAACGAGGAAAGCCAAAAGTGACATGGAGAGACGAGATTGACAAAGAATGTGGAACAACATAAACTGGTACATAAACACATACAATTGACTTGATAGGCAAGAACAGGGGAAGGCCTTTGCTCAGGAGTGGGCTACGGTACCACAGTCTGAAACTAATGATGATGTTAACACAAAACGATTGTTTGATTTTTTTCAAAAAAGTTATGTTTTCAAGCATATGTTAGATTGATCTGTAGTACAGGGGAAACAATTGATTAAAAAAAAATTCTGAGTACAAGACAAGGTGTTTTTGGAAGTGGTTGATTTTTTTTATTTATCGAATTTATTATTTTTATTTTGCACCACCAACAGCTTCATTGACCATACTTTAATTCGTCTCCATGACAACGTTTCAAGTGGGCACAAGCAGTGTGGCAGGTACCAACATCCTGTGGCAAGTTTTGTTTGTGGAAATTTGTTGGAGTGAACTTGTCTGTCGGTTACAGTTTTATTTTTAATTATACTTTCACAATGTCGTATGCTGCAACAGCGGTGATAAGAATGCAAGCACTTTTGTCAAAATGGGACAAAGGATCTGCTATTGTACGGAGTGAAATATTGCAACATTTCTTGAAAAGCAACACAGGAAAAACTGGACCCGATTTGGAACAAGAGTTTGGTCAAGCAGCAAGCTTGTTTCTAACTCGACTAACTGCATGGATTCGACTAACATATATGACTGGAACATGCATTGGGTTGCAACTTAAAGCACTTCACATATTCTTGTCAGCCACTAGTGGACATCATTTTTTGGCAGAATTTTTAGAAGTTGGTGGTATTTTGACATTGTTAGAAATCATTGGATTAAAGCAATCTAAAGAAATTGATAAATGTGATGCTTTAAAGCTGTTGGTTGTAATTGCTACTGCTGGGCGTCAATATAAAGAACTGATATGTGAAAGTTATGGCATTCGATCTGTTGCTGAATGCTTGGCAAAGTCAAAGTTTGAAGCGACACAAGAAAATGCTAGGATTTTGCTTCAGCTTCTTGCCCAAGGTAATCCAAAATATGAAATGCAAGTTTACAAAGGACTAATCGCTCTTTTGCCATCTTCATCACCAAAAGCCCAACAAATGGCCTTGCAAAATTTAAGAGTTGTTCAAGGTATTGTTAAGGTTGCCAATCCAAGCCTGGTTGAGCCTTTGCTTAACTTGCTGTCCACACACCATCTTGAAGTACAATATGAGGCAGTTGAATTTATTCGTGAGTTAATGAGTTATGATGTGAAAGATCAATTGCTAGAAGCTCTTGTTAGAGCACTCCATCCAACCAGAGAAGACATTATGAAAAAGCAGGATATTCTGATAAAAGCACTAGATGGTGCTCCTGAACTTTCTAAACCATTACCTACCTTCATTAAACAAGCTGCAGCTGCAAAGACAATAGGAATTATTTCACGAGACTCTGCCACTATAGCAAAGTGTCTTTTAAACTTGGGATGTATTCAGCAATTGTTGTATGCTATGGGAAATGTAGATTATGCGGATAGCCAAAGACAAGCAGCTCTGTCGCTTGAATATATGGTTCGTATATTCCCAAATGTTAATGAAACTGTCAAAGAAGCAATGGGTGAACAACTTTATGATCTTTTTATGAGCAATCCAGAAAATCTTTATATAGAACTGAACGCTATTCAAGCGGATGTTTTAGTTTCTAACAAAGTCCCCTCTGCACTGACTGTGTAGTCTGTTCACAACAATTGATGTCACTCCTGGCATTTTTTACACTAAATGTTTTTTTTAGGTCGAAACTGCAAAGTGTGCACTTTTCTTAAATGGTAATTCTCTTGTATACTGTGAATTTATATTTCTAGTAATATTTTAGACGTCATGTGAAATGTAGGCTACTTTTTCAAAATAACTTTAAAGAAAATCAAAAATTGCCTACGGTAGGCTATAATATATAAAACTTACCATAAACAAATAAGTTTATACGACCAATTCACTTACAGCTGGTGTAGTTTATACTTATGACAAATCTCATAGATCTGAAACGATTTCTAGCTGAATATGATTGAATTATCTTGAGAAAAATGAAGTGAGTTGTGACATAATGCAAAACCTGCATTAAAGGCATTCTATTGTTATGTATTAATTTTGTTACCCTCTGCCAGAAGCTACAGTAACCTACAGTGCTGTTCTCAAACTAATTTACCAGAAGCACATTTAATTTATTGTTTGATTTTTAATCATTTTTACACTTTCCTGCAATTGATTTGGTTGATTGGTGTTGAATTTTTATCCTCTGACTGAAAAAGCCTTGATATGGGATTACTGGTAGTTTCACAAACTTGTAGATGCTTCTGACGCAGGGCCGGTTACTGAGTTTGACAGTGTCAAATTTCTGATAGTTGAAATGTTGTTGCCGGGGGATTATTCTATCCACTAGGTGCCACTGAATAGAGACCAGTCCTTAGAATGCGTTGCTCAAGCGCACACCCCTAAGAGTTGAACAAGTGCCGCTTGATCTTGAAGCTTATTTGTTCACGATGTCACACACTAACCAACTGAGCTATTGGGGTGGATTTATCATGGATTACATATTAACTAAAAAATGCTAATGTAGCCTACCAGTAGGCCTACCGCTATTTTGCATGTGATGTGTTCTTCTATCTTAGCTGGTCAAAGCACTGCTGTTTATGATACTATTCTATGATATTAGTCACCAGAAACAAAACAAGAACGACACAAGTAGGCTATGTGAAAGGTAATGAATATAAATTGACAGATTGTTTAAATTCTGTTTTGACAGCAACTATCTTTTTTTATGATTGACTTCATCGTTTTCATTCCAATGTGCTGTGGTGGAAACAAAACAAATTGACAACAAAAGGTTCTCTAACTAGCTGTAACCTATCTCATATTGACCCAATATAGATATCCTTTCACATAATAGGTATACTGCAGAGGTGAATAAAATTCCAAAAGCAGGTTTGCATGAATTAATGTAAAGTAACTTAACCTCACTATCGCTAATGTGTGTATGAAGCTGATACATCTTGCATTATTGGGCTGTTTCCTATAAATCTTCAGCTTATTGTCTAAACTTTAGACTCTAAAGTTTAGACTTTAGAAAACTTTAGACTCTAAGACTAAAGAAAACTTTAGACTCTAAAGTTTTCTTGCCCATTAAATGTATTGTATGATACAGTAGCATGGCCGAAATAGTTCATTAACAGAAAGCTTTTCTTAGATGCTGATGAAATTGGACAAGTAGGCCTACAGTTGCTGCAAATGCTTAATATTATTTTTGCTGCACAGTGGCTTGCTGTTTAGTGCGTATAAATCTTTCAGCGAGAGTGTATAACTCAATCAAATGCATTAGAAGGGTATTGAAAAATTGACCACGGTACCGTACAGTACCGGTAGGCTATTTTCTGTTGCATTTTCAAGGTGATGTGCTATAACAATATTAATAAATTAAGTTTTGCTGTCTTGACAATGAACTTGCTAATAAAAATTTTTACATGTGAAGGATGGTGCCATACCAATGCCTTGTTACCATAGTTTAGTCTCATTTTAAATCTCAAATGGGATACGGGTTTTTATTGTGGTGTCCTGTAGATGAGAAATTAACATATTTTATTATGATTTGGTTGTGAATCTTTATCCTAGGACTGACAAAGCCGTGCTTAGGTTATTTCTAGACAGTTTCGCATACTTGTAGAGGCTTTGAATCACTGGCGCAGGGCGGTTACCGAGATTGACAGAATGAAGTTTGCATAGTTGTTGTTTGTGATCTATTCCATCCACCAGGTGCCGCTGCATGGAGAACAATCCTGAAATGCATCGCTCAAGCGTACACTCCGAGAGTCGAACCAGCGCCGCTTGATCTTTAGTTGTGCGTTAACCACGGGGCTGTTTGGATCCTCTTCCAGCTTCAAGGCGAGGAAAACGCAACCAATTATTTAGATTTTTGTAATCATGAAGAGACTCCAGCAGAAAATAACCATCATAAGAAAGTCTTAAACGACCAAAGCCAACACGGACTCAGCTTATCCATCAGCAGATCATATATAGACTCGGAGTGTTGTGTGTGTCAGGACAGTGGTAAATAATTTTGGAAAAACTCTCTAGAGATTACACGATCTTGTGCCGATTCTATTCTCGTCTAGACAAAGTATAACTTTTGGTAAAAAAAAATGGTTGATGGCATTTGCGTGCAGGCTGCTGGGCAGGCGAGGAGATTGCAGCCGACTCGCTGCTCGGCTGACGTCAAAGGTGCTACATTTTTAAAACTTATATTCATTCCAACCAAACGTATTTGGGTAGACGCATGAATTAGGCTACCAAGAATCGCAAGACACGTTCAGTGAGTAACAATTTTTTTTTACTGGCAAAGCTACAGTTTATGATTGACAGTCGTTGGTCAAAAAAAAAAAAAACGCGAAGCAATACGCAAAAACTAAAGAAAGATGGCACATTTCGAAAACACATTGGCAGTTGGCACAAGCTAACTAACTGCAATGCGCATCCAACCATTTATGTAGGTTACTGCACGAAAACAAAGAGCAGCCTGACTTGTTTGGAAAAGCGTGGCGTCAAGCGTCGGTGTTTTAGAGTTTAGATAAAGACGATAACAAGGATGTTCAATTGTTCATTTTAGAATAAAGGGCTGTCCATAAAAGACGCCCTCATAACATTGAAAAAAATGACCCCATGTCCGCAAAATCTAATGACCATGTCATCGAAAAATCGGCAATTTGCAACTCCCATGAGGACGTATTTTATGGACAGCTCCTAACACATACTTGTGAAAAAGTTGAAGCGCAAAAGTTCATAAGTTCTATTCTTAACATTTATTCTGAACCAGTCCAATCTGAAAGATATATTCAGGCCGGTAAAGGTCTAACCCTGGCTTCTGCATAGTCACAAAATCTGATATTATGAAATGAACGTTCCAATGTGAAAAGATGTGGATTTTGAATTTAAAGGACCGTCAATGACAAAAATGGGGAATTAATAGACAATTCATTTAACTAACAAGTATTGAATTTCTATCCGAAATAAAACGAAGGGGATGTTTAGTAACACGAAGCAACTTCACTGGAAACGTGTGAAACGTGTCCAATGTTCAGTATTTATATCATTCGGCTTCTTGTTTCTTTTTTTCTAAAATTTCTAACAATTCATCTGCGTCTTCGGATGTTTTTACTCGAACCAACATCGGAAATACCTGCAAAAGATTAATATCTTAAATGTACTAAGATGAACGTAATTAATGTCCTGGCCAAATTTCATCAAAACAACTTTACAAAATTTTGAATGCAAAGAACTTTATTTCAATTCGGATCAAAAACTCTGAAGCAGACAAGCTCAATAACCGAATAGACGTTTTCTGTAAAATGTATTTATCAAAACAAAGCGAAGACTTCTGTACAGGTTAAAATGTTTTTTATTCAGCTATCTTGCGTTAAATCTAGACGAATAAAAACTTATACATATGTGAATCAATCTAAACCCGTTTTGGAAGCATTGAAAAACTTTTTTGATGCGTTTGACACCTCAAAAAGTTACAAGCAACACAGGCCCTGAGAGCCGAGAGGTACTTGAAACTTCCAGTTTGGAAAAGCTGGTTGGTAGCGGTGAAAAACGTTGAGACTAACAAATAATGCTAGAAATAAATCATCAGATAAACTCTTAAAAAAAAAACATAAACAGTTAAACCTTCAGAAAATATTTTAGAAACCCATTTGCATTTTTTAAACCCCGAAGTGCTGATCTGTACTAACCTTGTCTGGCTCTTTCTCATCGATCGGGGGGTTGGGGACACATGAAAAACTGACATTGTTTTTACCTTGTTTTTTCACAGGCATGGCAGGATTCAACATGATATTTAGAAGCAGATTGCCAAGTGGGGTGTCAGCTCGGATTATAATCTGGGTTTTGTTGTTAGATCCAGGTTTAAGGTGAAGATGCCCAACCCCTTTGTCAGCGTACGTCCCTTCTTTCATGTAGAATAACTTGCATCTAAACGTAACCGCATGATTAGAGCTGCTGTGGTATATAGCTGATTACTTTTTTGGTACTTTTAAGGTGAATTTACATTAAACACTCACTGAAGCATGCACTTTATGAAAAAGAAGTCAACTTTTTCCTGCTAACTAAAAAAATCTCTTGATCCAAACCCACTTTTCATGTTTTAAGCAAAGTGCCTTCTTGAAAGGGTAACTAATTAATTTGTTAGTTATTGATAAAACATTCTCATAGTAAGTAGCCTACACAACATACCATCCGCACATCTATTTGAAACAGGCAAGATCACGACATGGTGACCTGAAGTCTACAACTCTACATTAGTTTTCAGGAACTTACCGTCTACAATTCTGCGGGACAAAATACAGATCAATGAAAACGATACTAACATTATTTTAAAAGAGTATGAAATTGAAAAAGTAAATCTTTAGTGAACGGAATTTAGTTAGAAGCTGAAATTTCTTTATTAACGTTTTGCACGTAAAATATAAGTTTATTAGGTAGACGTACTTTTTAGTGTAAAACGAGTCTTTTTCCTTCACTGTGTTGTGCTCTGATTGTGGAGGAACATATTCTTCTTCCCCTGAAGGATTCTAAGTAGCGCAAAGAACCGGTTAAAAAGTCATCGTGTTACCACAAGATTACTCTACGCTTACGCCTATGAGCTTATGACAATTTTGCAACGCTTATACCATGAAAGACCGTTCCATTTTTAGAAACGCACAAGACAAGCGGTCACTTAATAGTCTTCGTACAACTGGAAGCTATACGAACAGCTTGAACGAGTAGCAGCTTCAAGTCAACTCTCTCTATATTTTGCTTCTAAGAAGCCTGTGGTCTTAATCAACAACTTACTGGCAAATTAGTCGCAGCAGATGGAGTAACGGTTGGGCTTGATCCCACCATTGTTGAACTAAACTGGAATGGTTTGAACACGCCTTCGGAAGCTGGCTTGGAGCCAATAGAACCGAATCCTTTAAACGGGGAGGACGATGAAGTACTGGTAGCAAATGTGCTCCCGAGAGGATTCTTTGGAGGCGTATTGGCTCTGATGGGCTTTGGCGGGTCACTACGTTTAGGAAGAGATTTGGGAGAAACTGGCTTTTCCATTTCCGTGTCACTGTTATGATCACTTTTTGTGGAACTTTGTCTGAAAGAAATATGTGTCATCAAAACGAGATATTGCAGTAAGAATTTCCACTTCTATAATCACAATTTTAAAACGATAAAATCATTTTATATAATATATACATGAAAATTTGTTCGTAAAAAAGTTTTTTGTCGGCAGTGTGTGTGTAGTCCGATTAAGTTTGACCAAACATACGCGACTATGAATTGCAATGGTTTAAACTCCCACTCAGGACATGTCAAATTCTGCTTGAGAAATATGAACACTGAACAGCTGACATGAACAAGATTGTTCAATGTTCACAGTAAGACTTCTCTTGCAGTTGCCACAACTCAGCAGGAGTCATCGAAATTTCAACCCAGAGTCTTCTAATTACAGTACAACGTGGTAAAAAAATATAGCACTGCAAAAACCAGTGAACTGCACAAGCTTGCTTTCTTTAAAAAATATGGAACCAAAATGTTCCCAAATCAGTAACTTACGAAGTATCAGATTGGCTTAAACTTGCTCCGTACTTTTCTTCAATGTCAATCAAATGCTTACTGTAGTCAGCGAATATCGGAGACAAGTCACATACCGGGTTCTTATCAACATGTTCCTGCACATACATAAACACCATCTCAATTTGTATGTAGACGAATGTGCATAAAGATCACAAAATTACGCTTGCACGAGTAGTTGATCAGTGATCACGCTGCTTTCGACAAACTCATACTCACAGAAATCCACTGACTGACATTTCTATTCAGTGCAGTCAGATGCCGGATGTATTCGGACGATTGCGGCGAAGAGGAACTTGTCCCATCCCCAGATACGTCAAGCTTGGGTTCTTCAAAAATCACTTTTTCCTGCGTTTTGGAAAAATATCATTTTTTTCTTGTGTGTTTGATACAGTGGTACTGTTTACCGCTCAGTCAATCTCAAAGCTTCTATTTTTTCTAGTAGTTGAACACCAAGCTACCACAAGATCTTAATACTGAATAGTGATAACCAAGAGGAGGTAATCAAAGAATTATACTAAAAGAAGAATGATGGCTTCTGTAATGTAAAAGCTGTTCACAGTTAAGTTGTTTTTATCTTCAAAGCATTTATGATATGAAGCTGGCCAGTGACTTAGTACGTTACAAACATACCTTCAGTGTTTCTTTCACAGCTGTTGGCATCTCGCTTGACTTCAACCCTACGAAAAACAGCTTGATTAAACTTTTTTGTTTACGTACCTTCTAACTGTTTTAAAGACAATTTCACTGAAATATCAACAAAGAGTAATTGAGTTCATCTCACAATTTAGTAAACAGAATTACATCTGAAGATTAAGAAATTGCTTGTTTTAGAGTCGTGCCAAGTTGTCTATGTTTCTAAAAACTTGTCTTTGTAGATTATGTTTGTTAAAATTTTTCTAAAGTGGTGAGAAGGCAAGATAACCTTCATGTCCACCTTCAATGTATCATTAAGTGTCCTGCAAAACACACATTCGCATGCTCTCGAGTCGTGAAACTGAAACTAAAACAGTAAGCTGAAACTATTTGGTGTTTGATGCTCTGTGCAGTTGTCCTTACTGTTCTTTTGGTTAACTTTAAGGCAATCTTACCTTGATGAGGCCAAACAAAACTCTTAAAAAATGTAGGCCTAGGAAAGAATGTGATACCATACTGTTTAATCAAGCAAAAGCTATTGCTATTATTTATCTTGGCTTCATATTCAAACCAAACTTTTCAGTTTTGTGGTCAAAGATTGTGAAAATGTTAAATTAAATTGTAAACAGGTTGTTAAACTACACAGTGGTCTTAAACAAGGACCGATTTGCTATACCTTAGTTTGGTACTAAACTTTTCAAGTGCTAAGTAGCCATCAAATGACTATAAATGCAGCATACTACACATAAAGTAGTAAGAGGTATATGTATATACTACATTTGTACAAAGTAAATGGCAGTGAAAAAATAATAAATATGCAATAAAACTTCATGCACTAATCGAATAGCATGTAGTGTCATTGTTCAAACTTCAAATAGAAGTACTACATCTACACAGAATTTCTCAGATTCAAACATAAGCACAGTAGGCTATACAGAGCACTACATAGCATTTTTGTAGTATGAACACAGCTACTAAGGCAATATAATATACCAAGTACACGATTGTTAAGTTAGATTTACCATGACTTAAAAATAATTGCATATTTATGACTGTACCGTATGTACTTAACTTAAAACCAACTTTATCATGAACCATCAATCCAAAGAGCTGTCATTCATCCTAATCACCTGGTTTTTCTGTTTGAAGCGGGGTTGCAGATATATTACTAGAAGCAGAAGTTAAAAATGTGAATCCTTTCATTCCATTAGAACCAGAAGTTGAAGTTTTTGTTCCAGTTAATCCAGCAAAACCTTTGAACGCCGAAGAACCCTAAATTACACCAAGCATTGTTACACAAAAATGTCTACATAACATTAATAGTTTTGTATGATACTTCAACAAAGATTTTACAATTTATACCAATTTACATATTATCACTACATTGACATGCAGATTGCAGAAAGTGCTTAACAGAAATAGAAACTACCGGTACCGTAACAATAAATTTGTGTGATTAATCAACCTAGTTCTTGTTCAGTGACATAAGAACTTTTGCTACAGTTGTATAATGTCAGAGGTGATCGGACCAGTTGCTTTTGCACCTTAAATAAAGACATCTCTGTCACCGGAAAATCTATGTAGTTAACCTTCAGTTGCCAGAAAACAATAATGCCAAAGACAAGCAGAACTGTTGCATTTGATATGAGCATTAGCAACTAGATTTACTGCAAGTTAACACATTTTAACAGCCAACCCTTGTTTGGGAATATTTTCGTTGAGGCCACCATAAAATTTCCAATGAATCAGTAGTGGCTTGGATATTTGCATATCGTGACAGTCAAAGTGAAAAAAAAACAACAGGTGAATAAAAACTTAATTGGACACATACTGCTTCTTGAGGAGGTATTCTTCGATGTGCTTTTTTGAAGGTTCTAGTTTTCAGAACATCTAAAGAAGCTGCTTCAAACTTTCCCTTTTCTTCTTTCTCTTCTTCCTGTTCCCAGTTTTGATCGGTCAAATAATTATCTGCTCTTCGTTTGGAAGACATTGCTGAACAATTCTAATTTTAAGCACACTGTAAGTGCAAAAAAAATGCCTAAAATTACCACTCGCAAATAAATTTGCAGTGGCATAGGCGTAGCCAGGGGGGGCGAAAGGGGCCATGGCCCCTCCCAAATTTTCAGTTTGGATTCCGAAGTTAAACATTTTGTTGAAAATATATAATTTGGATAAATTTATATCGTTTTCCAAGACATCTGGCTATTAACACCCACCAGGACTTGTTTTAGACACACAGAAAGACACCAAATAATTAATTTTTGCAAATCGTAAATCGCGCAAAGTTTACGCGATTTACGCTTCTTTTAACTAATCTGTGGAAGCAATTTCAGAATCGCTTACTCTGTTGGGTTTTTGTGTTCTCTAATTTTAGCAGCAGTTTTTGTCCGTTTGTGTGTAACAGCTACCTTTAATAAGTTAATAGCTGTTTATCTGCTAATAAATTTCATACAAATATTACCCTGAAAGTGTTTCCAGAAAGCGCTATAATCCATTATTTGAGTGTAATTTTGCAAAAATTTTCCGGGGGAGCATGCCCCCGGACCCCCCTAGATTACGCGTGGCTGCGGCACGCTCTAACCCCCTACCTGCTTTATTGCTTCCCTTGCTTAACCCATCAGGATACGCCACTGCACAACACATCATACATCATATCATACTGCCATTCATACGAACGACTGCACATCAGGTGGCGATGTCTTAAATCAAACACTTCGTCGTTTTCTTCAATTCATCAAATACTTGGCCCCCCCAAATTTTTTTTTCTGGCTACGCCACTGGCTACTCTTACGCTTGCCAGACTTTTTGCTACAAGACAAAATCGGCTGGTCATGGAATTCGAAAGCGCAAAATTACGACCAGCAAAACACCGTGACCGAAACGACATTTTATTTGAAGATGGGAACAGTGCTTCCACTTTGAAGGATTTTATCCCGAAAAAGGGATTTTTCAACGTTTCGAAGGATAAAAAAGGGAAATGAAGATCAGAAGGATTTTTTAGGGATTTTTAACAATTTTACAAGGAAATTTTGTCTTAAAAAGGGAATTGTTGTTTTTAGTAATATTAAAGAAAATTTTATTAATATTTCCATTCAAAAGTTCTAAAAACGACTGGAATAACGATGATCAGCTGGTTTCCGTCCCCACTCGCCATCCGAAACCCCCTCTCACTCTCTTTCCCATTCTCACCTTTCCGTCACTTGATTTCTATTCTCGCCATTTTGGGAATTGGACGTGAGCGCAGTGAGTGAGTGAGTTACCGTAGTTTTCAGGGTACGAAATGAGGGTACCAAGTGTTCAGGGTACGAATTCGGATGCACCCATAATAAAGCTAGCTAGGCTGTGTATACGATATGTATAATTGTACTGTATGGTGTACACAGTCAGACTGAGTCAGTATCATGAATAGGTCTAGTATCCTAAAGTTTTTCATCAGTCTCAGAAGATTGTGAAGACGTTACTGACAAGGAGAAAAAAGTGATAGCTTCGCCTTATAGAGTTGAACAAGTTAGCGCATCAAGGAAAACCGAACTAAACACAAAAATAAATTAGTTAATCGATGGATACCGTAATTCGTTAGGCTACTGCACATTTACCACCTGCATATTTTCGGTGTTAGGGATAGGTTAAAGAGTCCGTGTGGGAAAGATGAGAGTGGTAAATGATGTCCAGGACTCCAGGTGGTAAATATCCCAGAACCGACTATAACTGAGCGTTTTTTTGGCTGGACAGTGAAAAAAGGAAGTATACATAAACCATGTTATTGTAAAATATGTGCTGCTTTTGTGTAGCTTACTGTTCTAATAAAGCAACGTTGCTTCGACATAACGTTGCTACTGAAAAAAATCAAGCTAACCTTTGAAATTTATTCAGCAACGTTATGGTATCAGATTGGGTTTGTCAACTAAATCAGCCATGCTACTGCCAGCAAGGTTTTGTTTTTTGTAGCGATTTGAATACTGTAGCCTACCACTTCTTCAATTCACTGATTTTCTTTTCTTTCAGGTTAAAACGTAACTTAGGTAAGATTAAAATAATTTTAAAGTTGTATTGGCACTTTTTTTAACTTAAATAACGTCAAAAATAACCTCGCCTATGAAGGAAATTTTGAAGGATTTCCGACTGAGAAAAAAGGGATTTTTCAGGATAAAAAAGGAAACTGAAGAGGATTTATCAATTGTCAAAAGTGGAAGCACTGGATGGGAAGGGCCGAAACATTTTGTGCACTGTGCTGTGCAGTCAGTCTCTTGTCAGTCAATTTATTTTGTTTGCAGTGATTGTCAATGGTTTTGTTTCTGCGTATTTGACTTAGACTACTGAATACTTTTTGTGTTTGCGTCATTTAAAACTCACTTATTTTAAAGAACATGATCCATGAATCCCTGACATGATCTTACAGTAGTTACAAGCTCTTTTAGGCTATTTACGATAACACTACGATATCATCCTTCGTAAAAGCTTTGAACTACTGAAGCAAGCAGTGGCGCCGCTAGACCTTCAACAATGGGGGGGGCAAAATATTGACAGTGCAAGACAGTAGCGTAGTCAGGAATTTTAAAAAGGGGAGTGTTGACGGCCGGCGGGCGAAGCCCGATGGCGTGTTCGCCGAAGGCGACATCTAGCGGCGGGGGTCTGGGAGGCCTCCCCCAGAAAATTTTGATAAATTACTTTTAGTTTGGTGCATTCTGAGAGCATTTTCAACAAAAGTGTGGGTATGAATATTCCTGTAAAATGGTGCTGTCCGGTGGCATAGAAAAAGGATAAAATCATGTTTTCTTCGGCATTTTCGGAAATAAAGCTAAGTCTCTATGTTTTAGTTTTCTTGTTGCTAATTCCAGGCTGAGATATTTGAATGTTTGGTATTAGCAAAACTCGCTCTTTTAAAGCAGTTTTGTTTAAAATTAGGCAAACTTTGTTTTAAAGACATAGCCTACTGTAGGTTGGTTGCTTTTTTTGCGAAATTATTGCTGTTTGATTAATTATTTATCAATTTTCTCCTTGGTTAATCCAAAAAGCGATTTTATTCCGGTAAGTCACTAACTTTTATGCTTTTAAAGTAAACCCAAAGTTTAAAAAATGTAACGTCATAGGGGAGAGTGCCCAACAGTGCCCCGGGTGCCTACAGTGCCCCTCCCATCGTTTTTCGCAATCCGTGACAAATTATTCACTCAACCGTACATTACTATAATCACGTGGTCCGTAGAAGCTGCTGAAACTAAGTCAGGCAGAAATAAGTCATTGCTTGTTGTTGGCAGAAATGAAAGTTTGTTTTAGGGGGTAAAAAGTAAATTTTCAGAACTTTATAACTTTTTTTGTTGCAGTTTTTACCGTGGCTTTAGGGATGCTTCACAAGTTTTTCATGCTTTGTCAGTCACTAGACTAGGTTTCAGTAATAACGTTTCAGATCGTGGGCCTCGGTAAAAAAAACTGACGCCATTTTATCTTGTAGGCCCGTGGTTCCAACAGTGCCCCACCCTGAGGTCTCCTACAGTGCCCCGGTGGAGCACTGTTGAAAGCCATGAGATTTTATTAATCAATATGCAGTGCCAAAATGATTATCAACATTTTATGTTATACCAAAAATATTATAGGTGTTGGGGAGTTTTTGGTAGCCTATGTTTCTAAGTTTCGGCTGTGGAAGAAGCTTCGTGCCTGAACTATATGTGGGCCTATTGTTTAGTAATTTTTGTCTGTCAAATTTGGTTATTTTGCTCCATAAACCAAGCCATTTCTTGTGAACCACATGTCATTATAGGCCTACTAAAGTGTGTTGTGTCTGTATCTTGTGCTAATCATACCTTCCATGTGGCCGAATCAATGATGTCTTTAATCTCCTGCATTGCATGTTCTTTCACTGGTTGACTGTTGAATAAACACCTTCCTTGTCATTGCAATTGGTAGTTAGGTCATAACACCAAAGCTTTTAAAAAGGTAATTACAGCTCTAATTAAATCAACTTGGGCGTTCTATAAACTACAGCTCAGTGTGTTCGCATGGTTCCTTGGAACCTATTCGCATTATTTCGTTTAAGCACAGTCACCACGACGGGCAGATAGCGTGTCCAACATGTTATGATAATTGTTGCTGTTATATTTTGTGTCTGTGATAATTGTGTAGCATATGTAGGCTACCACTTTTAAAAGGTTTTGTCTTGACCTGACCAGCTCAGTGACATCCAACATGTAAAACAATACCGGTACTAACACAAGTTTCATACCTAGGGTAATCATTGCAAATAGAGTGGTTCAACATTGCAACTAAAGACACCAATTACTTTGATAGGGGCACTGTTGGATCCTACCTGGGGCACTGTTGGATACCATATCCAACAGTGCCCCACTTTGACAGGTGATTTTTAACGCCTGATTATGAAGTTTGTGTAAAACTTTTAAAAAAAATTTTGTGTGGAAATACTAAAGAAAAGGAGGAATTTTCATAATAGAAAAAAAAAATTTGAAAAAAATTTTTTTTTTGATGTTTAAACCTCAATTTTCCAAAAAGCGGGGCACTGTTGGACACTCTCCCCTACATCTTGATGAGTGTCAAACAAAAAGCTTTGAGAGAATAAAGTTACTTTATTTCTGATATAAGTTATTCAAGTTTTGTATAACGAATATCTGTTTAGACGTTAATCTATGTCGAACAAGCGATCTCAGCAGTTAGGGATGGCTTGCATCCTTGCACAGTTTGACGTGAAATTACTCATAGGCTAAAGCTTTTCTTGTAAACAATGTATTAACATCCGTAACTTCAATTTGAAAGGTTGAAACCGCAAAAATCCCCTCCCTTAGCTACGCCACTGGTGCAAGACAGTGATATATTATTTAATTTATCTTGTTTTCTACTGCTATTGTCTAGTGTTTACTGCAATATAGCCTACCAAAGTCCCACATTTTTGACATGTCTGATCTGTTGAAAAAAATAAAATTCAAAATAAATCACAGTTTGATTCCGTATGGGACTTGCAACTGCTATAGCTAGCGAAATTCTGCGTAGCTTTTTTCCAGATTGAAAAACGATTTTTTTACAAATGCACTTTCTGATCATCCAACAGTCTGTTAGTTAAACATGCCTCATGATTTTGACTAATCTGTTAGTTGACAGAGAAATTATCAAATACTGTACTGAAACGCTGTGAAAACGTTTTTCCATGCTCGGAAAATACAGATGTCAAAACATAGTAGAGATATCAAACGCAGAGGCGGTCACATGCGTATTGCGTAGCCTATGACCAGTGCCGGTCTTTGGAGTGTGCAAACCGTGCGATCGCACAGGGCCCGCAAATTAGGGGGCCCGCAATTTACTCAGAAAATGCAGTAATTTTGTTATTGCCAATGGAAAAATTTAACAAGTGAATTCAGCAAAGGAATTAGCAACAAGAAATTAACGAGTGCAACTTATTGCATCTCCTGAACATTTCGTACCCTGAAAAGATCGAGAAAAAAAAACAACATAGCCGAAGTCGCTGATTGGAGTAGCCGCAAACATTTCAAAGTTTTTCTCGATCTTTTCATGGGACGAAATATGTCGAAATTTGATTTGTTACACGATTTCAGGGTACGAAATCGGGGTACGAATTTTTCAGAGGACGAAATAGATGGCATCCAGACTCAACATAGAAACATAGCTTTATTTCCGAAAAATCCAAAAGAAAGCATGATCTTATTTTTTTGCTATGCCACCGAACAGCACCATTTTACAGTAATATTCATACCCAAATTTTTGTTCAACATGCTCTCAGATTGCCCAAAATTCAAAGTAATTTTTCAAAATTTTTGTGCGGGAGGCCTCCCAGACCCCCCCGCCGCTGGGTGTCGCTCTCAGCGACCACGTCGCCACCCCCTCCCCTTTTGATATAGCCTACCTAGCTACGCTACGGAATTGGATCCTTGTTATTGGGGCCCGGAAAGCATATTCTGCACAGGGTTCGAAATATCCTAAGACCAGCACTGCTATGACATTGCGAGAATTGAGGCTAATAAAAGTTAATGGAATAAATATACTGTGACGGCCACCGGGCGTAGTTGAACTGCAATAAATACTCAGGCGGTGTGTTAAATGATTTTTTATTCTTAATATTTCTTCTTCTTATCCACGAAGATTTCATCAGGAAAATACACAATATCAAATGATAAGTTTAAAACACATCAGAGAACAATTTTTATATTTCTTATTAAGATGCCAAAAATGCAGTATGACGGAACAATACAGTTAAAGTCAACATGTTTCTACGTTTATTAGACGTAAAAACAAGCTTCACAGAAAGTAAAAATAATCAATTAAAACGCCAACCCCAGCCAGCTAAATCTGCTGATTTTACATCGATTCAACATTGTAGGCCGCAGGGGTCACCAACCTTTTTTGCATGCGGGCCACTTTGGCACTAAGGAGAGCTGTGGCGGGCCGCACTAATAAAATGTTAGGTAGGTTGACTCTTATGCTAAAAAAGAACGCATTTCGTACCCAGTATCCAGCGTTACATGTTGTTCATATTTATGTTAGAACACCGCAGCTTTAGACTTGCCTCATCAAGGCGTAACCGTTTGCTCACTGGTGTTTGACGCTATGGTGCAGACATGTTGCGCTGGGGCTTGGCAGAGAGTGCTGCTTGTGAGTGTGGTGAAATGCAGACGGCAGCCCACATTATCAAGGATTGCCGGCTATACAGACCACCTCATGGTATGGAAGGTCTAGTTTCCATCGATGACGACACCAGGCAGTGGCTAACCAACGGATACCCTGACATATAGCGACAACACGAGAGAAGAAGACGAGAGAAGAAGAATTCCGCAGCAACAACATTAATCGAACAACGCTACTGCCAGGCCAAGCTCCTTTTACAACACTTTTGACTTTTTTAACAATGCCAAATAAACGAGGCCACTTGTTTTGCGCACTTAGATAGCGAGGCGAGCGGTTTCATCAGAATATTCATCGCCAAGCAAGAGTGGTGTTGTCACTTCGCTTTACAAAAGATATCTTGCAATTAACAATTTCAGTAAACAAGGAAATGTTTGACACATCGCAATACAGGCAACAATAGTGACCTACAAACATATCAGCGAAAAAGAGGCTCCAATAACAGGGAAAAAGAAACCAGGCACCATGAAACAAATGCTTGTAGAAATCACCCAAAAATCGTAATTCATGAACAGTCTTCCATTTAAAAAAGCAATGAGTTGGTTTTTCATCTTTTTTGTGAGAGTCTATAAAACCGTTTTTCTTTTGTTGTATACAACTGACACTTGCGATGCTTATCAGCGTGGCAAGAATTTGTTGATTAACAGCATTTTGCAGAACTTGCTTCGGCAGTAGATATACTAAAATTGGAACGATACAGAGAAGATTAGCATGGCCCCTGCGCAAGGATGACACGCGAAATCGTGAAGCGTTCCATATTTCTTTAAAAAAAGAAGAAAAAAAATTTTTGCAGTACTAAGCTAAATATTTTCATAATACAATCAGAAAAAGTCTTTAAATTTCTATATAATATTTTGCCAATTTATTAAGTTATAAATTGAGTTGGCACACCGAACTATTTTGCCAATAAAAACTTGCATAAAGAGAACACTGGTCGTGAAACACAATAACGGTGAAACGCACACTAGTGTTTACATGACATTTGCAAACTTAAAATAAGCAACCCTATGCTCACAGACATTTTCAAAATTCGAAAACAGACGTTTTAATCAACCACCGGGACAGTGTGGCTGGACATCGCATTGGAATAGCTTTAAGCAACCCCCACCTAGAACTATAATCTGATTGGTCGGTCGGAGGAATCGTATGCAAAGCGAAAATATGCTTCCCGGAAAGTATTTGTTGCCGTCGTGCATTTTAACTCCTCAAGAAAAGTTTTTTTGGTTATAAGGCCTACTACTTGTACTCTGATACCTTCCGCGGGCCGCAGCGATACAGCGTGGCGGGCCGCATGCGGCCCGCGGGCCGCCATTTGGTGACCCCTGTTGTAGGGCGTTGAATCGATGTAAAAATGCTGGTCTTAATATGTTGCTCAACTTGCCCCTAGTGTTGCTCAACTTACCCCATGGTGCTACACAGCTTTCTCCATGGTGCTGCACAATACTTGCCCCGGAAAAATAATCCGGGGCAAGTTGTGCAATCGTTACTTACACTTGAATACAGTGCAAAATAATAAATAAAACCAACCAGTTTTTGTCTTAAAACTTGGTTTATTAGCATGTTTTTGAAATGCAATACTTGAGTCTTCAAAAAAGTTGGTGAAATAAAAAAAAAATTAGATAAAAAACCTGCTCAACTTGCCCCGCCTTCCCCTATTGCAAAAAAAATAAGATTATACATTATAAATATCTTATCTCGCGCTGTCAACCAAGCAGTGGCGTACCTAGGGTATGGCAGGCATGGCTCGCATTGATAGGGGCGCGAAAATCGGTTGGTAAAAATTAATTTTTTTTACTTAGCCCACACTTTCTTTAAAATCTAATTAGCACCCAATACAAAAATCAAAAAGGAGTCTCTCTTTTACTGTAGCCATTGTTAAACAATGGAATTGTGACTTTGCAAAAGCAACATTGTGCCTCTCCTGGCTCATTTTGCGTTCAGTCAGCAACAATTGGAAGTTCATGATCGCTAAGCAGCGATTAGTTGAAGCTTAGAAGTATAGCACCAGAATTTATTTATTCACTTTTATATAATTTATAACTTTGTAAAATCAAAACATCGTGCAACCTTGACGAATAAACGCTTGGAAGAATTGATTCGCACAGCATTAACAACTTATCGTCCAAATTTTCAGAGATTAGCGAGTCAAGTACAAAACTAATATGGATAAACAATCATTGTGTTTTTATTGCTATTATTTTATTTGGCGTCAACTGATTTTGCGGCTCGCCGGTGTTTATGGTTTATACGCAAGCGGCTCTTTCTTTGAACAACTTTGCCCACCCCTGAATTCTAGATAATTTGCACCTAGAAGATGGAATAGCATTGCTCAAAGACAACAACGGCAACAACGGCGTTGTCTATTTTCACTGTTTAATCATAAATTTAATTATTAAGCCACTTTACGCAAAATTTGAGTTACTAAACCATCACTAAACATTCCTAAGCCTGAATGATGACTGTCAATTTGGTTTGTTTCCATTCTGCTTGGAAATGAATAACTGCTTTTCCCTCAAAACGAGCAAAAAGCAAAGAATTTTGTATCGATACAAAAATTTTATATTTGGTGTTATGGTGCCCTAACGATACAAGGGCTGGATTTCTTAATAGACAAGTGCTTATTTTGTGACCATGTCGAAGTTTAGCAATAGTTCGCAGCGGTTTTCGAACGACAAAGTTAATTATGAGAATCACAGTGGGTGAGACTTTTCCATCACACTAAACAACTGAAATGATCTGGGAAATTGCTGATCGTAAGCTGAAGATTAACAAATCTCAATGCCATTGCAGGGTGTTCTACATTGTGGTCTTTGACGAAAAATGTTAAATGCTGCTTCACTTCGCAACAGATTACGTGGTTGATTTCTTTCTGGTGATTTACAGTGACAAATGAAGAAATTTATTACAAATCTCCACTGGTAGGCTATTGAATATTTTTTATCAAGAAGCTTCCATGACAACATACAGTAGCCTACTAAAAGTTATATTGTCAAAATGCAGCAAGAAAAAAAGTTGGAAGGACGAACTTTGAAAAAAGTTGAAAAATTAACGACATTTGAAATAGTACAAAAAATAATTATTTTGCTTCTTTCGAAGTTTCACAATCTAAAGTAGCTTACAGTAAATTCAATCTAGTTGAAGCCTAGCCTGGATCTACTCAGCAATAAGATGTAATGTAGGCTAGGTAGGCCTATGCAAAGATTTCCTGTTAGGAAAGTAGGCTAGGCCTATTTGCAGCTTTCTAAAGGATTTTAGTTTGTGCAGATAATCAAAAAAAACTATTTGTAACGTTTTCTTCTAATTTTGTCCAACGTTGTTGTAGCCTAGCCTGAAGAGAGGAGAGGTTGGAGCCTCCTGTAAACTTACATGTTTCAAATGTGTTTTGGTTTAGCGTCGAAGCTCAACCTACCTGCCTTAATAATTCCTAGCACTTGGTAAAATATGAATTTTTTTGTTTTATTCTTGGTTGCTGGAATTTCTAAAGGCTCCATGTAAGTACGGTAAATTGTTAAAAATAGGAAAATGTTGCTTTGAGATTAATTCTACTTGAAAAGATTAATCATAGCCACTATTTTGCTCAAGCATTTCTTTAACGTTCAGCTTATAAAAACGTAACTATAGTTTTCTTTCCTCCTCCTGATAAAAATTCGAATGGCTAACATTTTGCCGCGCATAGGCTAGCAGACTAGCTTATTAATTGAATCGAATTTAAAAACCAAAGTCTTTCTTATTTTCTTTATAGTTCAAACGACGTTGAAAAGCGCTGGTGTTCACGAAATGAAACAACGATCCAGAAAATAGTGACGCAAAACCGCATGGAACGGGAAGTCAGCTGCTTGGATTTGTACAAGTTTATTCAAGAGGGATGGAAATATGATGAAACGAAAATGAGGGCAAGAATCGTTTTAAATTTAAGAATCGTAACAATAATAATGCGTTTTTTGTAACGTTTAGCGTAATGGTTGCAGACGTGGATTGCTGTCAGTGCTTAACTAAGCAGAAACTTTAGGTTTAGAAAACCAGCTTAACTTTTGCAGAAATCATTTTTTATAAAACAATGTATTTTTGACGATACAACGTAACTATAAAATTACAGGTCCTCAGGAAAAATTTGAATTTTGTTTGATCAACTGAGATGAATAATAGTTGAATACTGAATCATCATTCTTCAAAGGCGAAAATAATCATACCGTTTTAATGACTCTGCTAAATTTTCAGTATTTGCTTATCAAATCATTTCAAGGTTTCCGGATAGTTACCATTTTAGGCTACATAAACTTTAGGAGTTACACGGAAGCCGAAACACGATTGAGTCCTATTTCCAACACCAACCAATGCAGGCTCTGTGTAGAGTCTACCTTCCAGAAAAAGTGAAGAAGACTAATGTGACAAATACGCTCATGGAATGTTGCCCGGGATGGACAGGACCCTATTGTCAAACGAGTATGGATTTTTATGATTGATTCAGAGAATTATTATTTTCTAGTTGAATTTTTTTCTGTGGATGCTTAGCCCTGGCGATGTTGTGTACTCGCGCAGGCTTTGAACTACTGGCGTAGGCCTAGTCAAAGTTGACAATGCTAAGTTTCCTCTTGTTAATATTAATATTTTGTTGTCCACAAATTATTTCATCCGCTAAGTGCCGTGAAATACTCAAACAATTATTTTTAATTGTATCGAGATCTTTACCCGGAATTGTGAAGGATGGTCAGCATCTGTAGATTAGATATCGTCATTTAGACTTTAGATCAGTATAGGCCTACTATAGAAGATCTCAATGTATATGTCAAGGTAAATCCCATACTTGAATCCAAGCATCGGGGGATGAAAAGATAAGGTTCTCATTACACTAAGCCTTCGGCACTAACGAGAGTGGAGAGGCCAGTTTCTTTCTCTCTGCCGCCTTTACTTCAGCAACTACGCCTACCCAATTCATTACACTCTGGGTAGAGGTGAGCGGTATTTTGTCAACAACCAGCATAAGCCGGGAGTCGAACCAGGATTGCATGATTGGAAAGCAAGCGCCTTACCTACTGCGCCATACCACCGCTAATGTAGATGTACGTAGCCTAAACTCCATGTCATTCTGTTTTTGTCGAAACAAAATAATTCTTTTTGAGATTTCCAAATTTCGGTTGAATATGACATGGTAGCCTAGCTATCCTCCATCACATTTCATAAATATTTTGACGCTTTGGCAAAAATGATTAATGTTTTAGTTCATTACCACTTCACCACAAAGAAGGTTGCAATAGGCTACTTCAGCTAAGCGCATTGTATTTTTCTCTGCAGCAACAAATTCTTGTTTTACGAATCCAAGCATGTGCTCTTTACATTGCTAGAACGTAAAACACGGACGGTATAAAAATTTAAAAAGTAAAGTAATGGTTTTATAACAGCAATGGCTCAACCTTTTTGCGTTATTTGCAGAAATAGAACAGTCTGGAGCTTGTTATTACAATGACATGTGCCAAACCACACCGGTGTTATCTGCATCAAACCAGTTTACACCAGCAATTCACAACCAAGTCAGCTTTCTAAATCAGAAGGACGTATCTCTTCAAGCTTGTTGTGTTCTATTGAAGGGAACAACATGGAAGAAATCCACAGTTTCTGAAGACGATACAATCACTGATCACAACTGTATTCAATGCGATGGCGTAACTAAACCATCAGACATAAGTTCTAAAGGTATTCTTTCGACTTTTAGCGCTGCATTGTTTTATATTCAGTTTCAGTTATGCGATGTTTGTTGTGATTTTTAGTTACCGTATTTTAATGGAATTTCCTGTAAGATAATGGGTGTGTTGGCTGTCATTCTTCTGTTGGTTTATAAAAGTTAAAAAAAAAATTTGAACATTGTCTAAGTAAAAATTCTATTGAATTGTCTTGCAGCACCCAAAAGGCCAATATGTGCTGCATGGGATGAAAATTACATCTTTACATTCGAAAGAAAATTGAAGATAATTTCCAGTGGATGTCCTTATAGAGTGCTTGAAGCTTCAGATACTACCTGGTTTGGATTTTTGCTTTTGCGCATGTCAACTACTTCGGTCTGCACCAACTTAAGCCTAAGGCCGCTATAGAGTTAAAGTTGTTTTACGCAGCGCGGAAAGTCTAGTTGAAAGGCAATTAATTTAAGATCTGTTTTTAATCAAACATGCAAAATAAACATTTCATAAACTTAGTTTAAGAAAGAATTTTTGAATTTTTTTTATTTTTTTTGTCGAACAGCTCTAACAGGATTCTTTTTAGGTGGATAGACATTGAAAATGATGCTTGCAATGGCACCGATTTGTGCGGTAAAAAGTTACGAATCGGCATTGAGGAAAATGAAGTCACTCTGATTGGTGACAAAATATTTGTCAATCACAGGCAGCTTTTGGACAAATCCAGAACATTGCCTAAGGGTATGTTTTTATGTTTTCAATACAATTGATCAAGGTAAATACGATAGTTTTTTCAATATTTATAAAAAGGGTGTCACTCGCAGGAATTTAGTTATCCTACAGCGATTGAATCAACAAAAAAAGATTAATACTGTGACAAACGTTAACAAGCATAACAAAAAACATATGCCATCTATTTTTCATTTACTTTTTGGGTCTTGAACAAGAATCATACTGGTGAAGAATGGTAATGTTTCCAAAGAAAAGATTTTTGAGGCGGAATAAAGTTACCTAGGCTACATTAACAAAATTAAGCATAAAAACTTTAAAATATAAAATGAAAAAATGTGCCTGAAATTTGTATAACAGGAATGGTGTTGACTCAAAGTGATGGTTTTGTTATTTTTGAAACTTCCCTTGGAATGAGTTTGAAATGGAACAAAAAGTCTGTGGTTATTGTGACATTGGATGAAAATATCGACATTTCAGCTACCAGAGGAATCTGCAGAATGCAAATTGCCGATAATTTTTTTGAAGCTTGGCTCAGTGACGGTAAAATTGTTGTGATATAGTTTAAATGGAGCTGATAGAAAAAGCTTTCATTTTTTATGGTGTTTACAGCATTAACAAAATCATAACTCTTAGCATCGTTTTTTGCAATACAAAATATGACTAAATCAACCAGTTTAAGTTCTTTATTGCTTTCAGGAATATACCCACCTGATTCAGCAAATAGCCAAAATCTTGGGAATGCTAAAACCAGTCGTTGCCTCAATGGCGTCACTGAAGACGCATGTAAGGAAATGTCGAGCTTCTCCAGTCCAGCATGTCGCTTCATTTTAGAAGCCATGTCGTTCGAAAAATGCAGAAAAATCCTTTCCCCTCATTACTTCTACAAGGTTTGATTTCCCAATGTGGAAAAAACTTGTGGTGATAACCTACAATATATCATTTATCTAGAAGTTTCTAGTCAATAGACAAAGTGCTCATTTTTCGGGTTGTTTGATATTAATTCAATATCCCCGACGAGTTACAGTATGAGCTTACATGAAACTCGTCGGAGTTAGGCTATCAGCTTATATAAAAACCAGAATTTTTGTTTCTGCCTACCGGGTAGACGTAGAGAACACATTTGAACTCCGCATAATGTTCAACTCTAAAAACCAAGTTTGAAGATTTGTAGTTTTGAAAAGCGTAACTCAACTACCAAAAATAGATAGCTGTGCAAAATGCTGCAAATTTGCAACATTGGGCTATGTTGGAACAGGCAGAACTTTTTCTTGATTTTTTATTTTTTCACAGGTATTATTTTGTTCTACTTTCTCAATTGATTTCTTACAGACGCATTATATGCAACATAAGGGTGTTGTATGCTTGTCAACGCTCCAGTTGTTTGTGTTGTTGGCCTATTAGCTTACGAGCAAGACATCTTTGCGATAATGCAGCGCTTTATCTCACCTATTCTACTGTATATACGACGCATGATTGTTGTTATTTCTATATTTTCTAGCTGTAAAAACACACCTGCAATCAATCATGACCCAATCAAAAGCTATTACAGTAGTCATCTTTGTTTAACAGCCTAAGAAAAGATATAGCTGTGGCAAGTATGCTCTAAAATTAATACCTAAAAACAAGAAAACTTGTAAAAATATGAAGATTGTATATTCACAATAGAGATGGCAATAGATTAATTATCTAGCTGACAGATTGCATTATTTTCAAAGCGTACAACTTGAAGCTTCAGGGTTTACTTTATTTAGTTAGTTGATTGGTTCTTCTTGGCTGCATAACGGAGCGTTAAAAGCTATGGTTCTACGTTCGAAAGGTCGCTGGTAGGACACCGCCTGGACACCGCATGTGACTGCGCCTGTGGCAAGACACTTAAAAGGCGTGCCGTTCATTGTGGATTGGCGCCCCTTCAACTATAGTATTTGATTTCTGTAATGATTATGAGTAATGGTACGCTGATCTATAGAGAAAAATGTATATCTCCCTTATTGAGGCTATGGCCTGCTGGGCTAAACTGACTCTTTTTAATGACCCTTTTGTTTTGAATTTTGTTCGTAGAGTTGCATTCAATCTACATGCAAACATAATGCCAACTTGGAGAAAAACAAATTACCGGCGCACTTATGTCAAAGTGCCGTGGCTTACATGATGATTTGCATTGCAAATGGGGTTAAAGTCACACCGTGGATGCAGAAATACAACTGCAGTTGGGATTGCCCTGATGGTAAGAATGCATGCAAATTTGTTTATTATGCAATCTTTATTTTCAAACTACAAAAGTCTTTAAAAATTTTATTAGTTGTTTTCAATTTAATCAGTCCCTTAAACAACTATGATGCTTTTTGTTTATTTTTGAAATTGTCTGGCAAGCGCTTAGAGAAGCTGGACTTAATTTGCACAAATAAGTAAATGTGCCATAGGTTTTCTCAAGACCCAGCATATTACCATTTTATTCAGATAAAGTATTATTTTCAACTATTGAACGATTCACTTTCAATTTGTTTTTATTTCTGACCATCACAACGACAAAAATAATATATGCCAAACATAGCAGAGGTCTAGAAAAAGGTAGAAGCGACAAAACGCCGACGTTATAACGTGCATGCATACTATACATTGCATACTAGGCTTATAAGTGTATCCAAAACCACCAAGTACGGCATATATACAGTATAATAACTAAACTAATCAATTGATCTGCAAAATTCACGCCTCGAGGGATGACGATTATGAATTGCCGACTTATTTTATTTTAACTCAACGTGTTAATATCTGTGCACACGTGAGTGTTCTTTTCTTGTGTTTTAAAATCGACAGACCATGTACCTCTTTATCTTTCTTTTCGTTTATCTTCTAACGGCCTCCTCTAGTGCCAGCTCTAATGGGTTAACAAGTCCACGAACTCACTAACTCAAAGAGGTCGACCTTGCTCTTTAGATCTACAGCAGCTGTTTTCCACTCATTCCTTCCTTTCAGAAACTAGTCAAGAGCACTCTTATAAAACATCCTGCTTTTGTCATTCTGTTTCTTCTACATTTTAAAACAGCAGCTTATTCGTGAGTTGGGTAGAACTATTTGTGAATTTTAGGCATGATTTTTGTGGAGTGCGCCACCAAGTGTCCGCTATCGTGTGAGTTTCCTGAAGATGACCAGTCGCCCCATTGCATGGATGATTGCATTCCTGGCTGTCAGGTACAAACAAATAAAATAATAATAAATCTTATAAATCTTATGGTAACTGTGCAAACTTTTCTACGGTTTGTAAATAAGAAACTTCGAGAGTTCTCGCGTGACGTCGTTTTCTGACATGCTGCTCCGGTTCATTGTAGTTTAAAAACTTTACACAATAGCCGACATTGCTAATAAAAAGTAAACGTTGCAACAATTACAAAACTGGAGTCATTGTTGCCTACAGTTTGTAAGAAGCTAAACAATATGTTCAAAATCAATGACCTGTCAGGTGGTGACTACAAGCCTGCTGAATCTGCTTTCAAACATTTAAAAATGCAAAGAAAAACGTAAATGATGCTTTCTGGTAGTGAGTAATAAATCGCTTGGTGTGGAGATTGCAATGTCTTCTCTATCCCTAAGCATAACTTAAAGCTTTAACCATATGATAAACTTTTAATTTCAGTGCCCGACAGGTAAAGTTCTTCAGTACAGTGGAATTGGTGATCACGAGAAAATCTTAGGAGGAAGCAGCTGTGTAGACCCCAGTGAATGCCCTTGCAAACACCGAAACTCTTTTTATAAGTTTGGTGAGAAAATGACATTGGAGTGCAACGAATGCGTGTGCGGCGAGAGAGGCGCATGGAAGTGCTCATCCAATCACTGTCAAGGAATATGTCACGTGATAAGTGCAGCCCACGTCATTACATTCGATAATTCAAAGTAAGGTTACGAACAATTGCTACCCGAAAAATTAAAAGTATAATAAATAAATTTTAAATAACTTCGTAATAATAAAAGAAATAAGATTAATTTCAACTTACTTTCTAGGTTTGCAAACGAGCTAGTTCTGCTGTAAAATCCAGTAAACGTTAAGGGTAGATGTACCAAAAGCAGGTTAAATCCTTTAAGCGGTCGTAAAACATGATTATTTAGTCTACTGTAAAATAATTATGCACGATCTATGGATCAGTTATAGACTATACGCATTCCTAATCATTGACTTAGCGTATACGGTTGGTGCATAAAAAAAACACTGATGAAGCTGCTTGAGCGTCTGGTTTGCTAAATTGGTGGATGATCTGCAGTTGGTGCGTCCAACCTTAAAAGTAACTGATATTTTTAATTTTTGTTTACAAATCTGATCTTAGTGGCTTTGTATCGGTTTCTACTATGTTTTTCGCAAGGCGTGAAGTTTTTCTGGATAAGTGAAAGTTTGTGACATATTTTCTTCAAATCTGTTAAACATAGGTTAACTGCTACACCTTTCGAATTCACGTTCGAGTTCATGAGCCAGACAGTAAACCCTGTTGTTGCATTGATTTTAACAAAACTTTTTGCACCAAGAATCATAACTAATACGTGGTGGTCAAAAACTTAGATTAAGTGAAAAACAGTGATTCGACATGACGACCGGCAATGAAGCCATTGTCTTTCAAAACACAGTCTCCTGTTCTTGATGGGCGTCGAACCAACATCCTTTTGAACGCCAGTCACATGTCATCACTATCCACCAACGGAACGTACAAAGGTTTCAGCATTTGCTTTTTGATTCTTGCGATAAAGTTGTTTGATTGGTTGCAGAATTTTTATTGAAAAGAGTCCATGCTCACGGAATATACTTATGAAGACTACACAGCCAGTTTTCCAGTCCATTGAAGTTGCAATGAAGTTGGAATCAATGGGTCAGGATACTAACGGTGGACTACAGAGCATTCGAAATCTCATAGTTACCGTGGAACGCGATATAATAAAACTAAAGAAATTTACTATGAAGATTGACTTGAACGGAATGGAAAAAATTCTCCCGTTCAGGTAGGGCTACCACACTTATTTAGCCAACATTTAATATCAACAAGATGCTCTCAACTTGTATTGTATATTAGACGTAAAAAGTTTAAATTGGAAAGTGACTTGAAAATATCATAAATTAAAGCATAGAACACTAAGTTTTAAAAAATATTTGACTATTAGAATGAATGGACATTTTTCTTTGAACTGAAAAAACTGAAACAACCCAATAAAGTTTGCATTTGTAAAATTGCTACCCTGTTTAATGACATTTGCGCTTTTGTCTTACTTGTACCTTATTTTGACTGCAAAATTCATTGCTACAATAATCCAATATTAATTGCATGTACATGCGCTAACATTGCAGCTTAAAGTGTGCTAATAACAAACTTAATCTATTCCAGAAATAAGCGATTTTCGGTTCGCCTTGCTACAACCCACTCCTTTGTCCTTCAAAGTTTTGGCTTTCGTCTGATATGGATACCAGCATCGGACGTGATACGTCTTCTTTTGGATCCAATTTACTCCGACAAGGTTTACTACGCTGCTTCAATTGTCGTGTTGTGTGCAAATACCTCGACCAGACACAAAATGATAAACCGCCATGACCAAATTGAAGAAGTTTAGTTTTTGCAGTCTTGGGTCTACAGTGAACGATTGTATTTATAAGAAAATGAGTTTGCAATTAATTTAGGCTACATTGGTTCCTCACACATTTAAAAAGTAGCCTAAATAAGTTCGAAATTGAGAAATGGAAATAATGGTTTCTTAAAATTTTTACTCTGTTTTCTCTACAAGGCTGGGCTTGTTGCATGCCTGCAAGGCTGCGTTAAAGAAATAACATTGTGATCACAAAGCCAAACTACAGGAAAAGGATACGAAAATATTCAGCATATCCATGTTTAAGTTTTTTTGTTGTGCTTGAGAAATAGAATAGATAATAATTTATTTTTAACAGGTAATTGGAATATGTGGAACCTTCAATTGGAATGCTAAAGACGATCAACTAACACCAGATGGCGACATTGAGCTGCTATCATCCCGATTTCTTTGGAAGTTTCAACGATATGGTAATTGATTGATTTAACGGTTTGTAAATGTAAATCAATGTAGCCATATGCCCATAAACTCACTTATTTTATCATTGCAATTGTATATTCTCAGCCAAGATTCAGTTGTGTAAATGAAACAAATTGAAGGCTTTGTTGATTTTAGTGTAACTGTACCATGTTGATTTAGAGTTAGACGGCTTTATAAAATGATTAGTCAGATTCAAGACATTTTGTGTTTTGTGGCTATCAAAACAAATATTATGATGGAAATTTATCAAGATTATGTTACTTTTTAGTATACGATAGTAAACAATTAAGCCTAACTTATGACTATAAATATGCTAAATATAAAAACGTAAATTTTACAGTAGCCTACTTGCATATTTTTGTTAACCTTGCAATTTTTTTAACGGATCCAATTTTGTGACATTTTGTTAAGCAACCTTTGTTCAAATAATTGCAAGTTTTCGTCTTACTTTGCAACACTTTTTAACACTGCCCCGGTACTTCCTTTGTACAAAAAGACTGCCCCTGTATTTTTGTTTGCAAAATACGATGTGGCCTCAGAAACAAGAACAGACGAAACTCCCAGTCAATGCGATCAAACACTTTAAGATCTCAAAATGAAGAAATTAGCTTCGACAAGCAAACGGTTTGAAAAATATATCTTCACTTTCATAAATTGAATGAATGAGGAAGTTATTAATACATAGCATTAAAAAGGAAAACAGTTTTGTATGCAAAACGTTTGCTTGTATGAGCTTAGTTTCGATATTTGGGGGTGTTTATTTTTTCCTGGTGCCATGATTCAATAATTAGATCTAGCCTGATAACGTTTAAAAAAAAAGGTTAAATTTTCTAAAGTGCTCGCTTCTTTTATTGTTTCAATAGAAAATGGAGAATATTGTTTTTCCTCACAATCTCAGTCTTTGCTGAACAGCGACCGAAGTTTGATGTTCGCGGACGCAATGACGTCATCCCACCCGTGCGCGACGCACACGCAAAGACGTCATCACGCTCAGCAAATATGCAGTTTGTTGAGAAAAAATGATTTTCAGGTGATTGCTGCAGTATGCCACGCTCTTCGGCATTTGTTTTATGTTACTCATATCTTTTCACATAACTAGTTACAAAAGTGAAAAACTAGAGATTCGGTAGTCAGTTACTAAATCTCAGGAAATGAAAAGATAAGATTCTCATTATATTATGCTTTCGGCACTAACGAGAGTAAGGTGGCCACTGGCCAGTTCCTTCTTTTTGGCCACTTTTCCTTCAGCAACTACGCCCACCTCATTTATTACCACCCTGGGTAGAGGTGAACGGTGTATTTCAACAACCAACTTAAGCCGGTAGTCGAACTAAGTTTGCATAAAGGAAAGCTCTATGGACAAACTGCTGCACAGACACGGTTAAAATCAAGAAAAAGCTTCCTAACACAAGTTCAGCCACTAATCTCAACAAAATAAAAAAACAAGGCTTATGCAATGGAAACAAAAATTCGAAAATGACCCACCATACGCGGAAATGAAGGTTCACCGTCAGAGTCCCTTCTCCCATGAGCAAGTGCACCCTGGGCAAAGTGGAAAACCTTAAATCGACTCCGAATCGGTGTTGGCCGTACTGAGTCTGCAATAGTAAAGTGAGGCTACAACACGGGCCCAGTTATCAGTGGCACCAGGCACCAACAAAAGACCATCTTTGTGTGCTCTCAGCTTACCAACCAATGCAGCAAGAGGGACCTTTCAATATACAACTCTGTCGCACAAGAATGCGTCGATCTGTAGTGTATCAACCACACTAGAGACTCGATTAGAAGCCATGGACCAAATTAGACGACTCGATGGAAGAAGAACTGGAAAGCCAGCGCAACAGACGCTATGTCATCCTACAAAAGATTTTTTTCTGGTATTGGTTACTCTGACTAAACCGTGTAAAACTGCATGAAAATGTTTTGAGTGGATTCTATTTGAATTAGATTGTTTTGTTCTTATACCAACCACATTTGAAAGAATAACAAGTTATTCACAAAGTGTTTTGTATTCTACAATAGCCTTGCAGTTTCTTCGTTGACCCCCAATATTACGAGGCTGCCTGCATGCACGATCTTTGCTCATCAAGTGATTTCAAAATCAAACCAGCCTGCAGGACTTTGGCAGCCTACGCGTTTTCGTGCCTGCAACTTGTTAATGGCTCAAACATTGTTTCCAAGCTGCTTTCGTGGCGACAAATCACGGAATTGAACGGAGAATGCGGTAACGAAAATTTTATGACACTCACTACATTTTTAATCATTTACATGTTGCTACATCGTTATTTTACGTTTAATTAACGTTTTAGTCAATAATCTGTATATGTGATCCTGATATTAAGTGTCTTACTATAAAATAGTATAAATGCTACATCTTCAACTCTTCATCTAATGATTTGCTGGCTAGCGTTGAACCACTGCATTGGTTTACCGGTACAAGCAAAGACAGAAAATACTACAAATAGCTACAATCTTGTTACTCTTCTATTGCAAGTTGAGTCGATTTCCAACCAGTACCGATCAGTGGCGTACCGTGACCACTTTGACAGGGTGTTCACTGACGGCAAAGCAACAGCGGGGGGTCTGGGGGGCCTCCCCCAGAAAATTTTTAAATTTAACATTGAATTTGGTGCGTTCTGAGAGCATTTTCAGCACAAATTCTGAACATGAACACAATTGACAAAACTAATGTTGTCGGAATGGAGAAGAATACAAAATAGATATGTATTTGACAGCGCCTATTGAATGAGACTTAATATCAAACATTAAGTTGCATTTCTAAAGTCACATACTTCAGTTCAGTTGCAACACCTTGAGAAATGTACAAGCGAATTAAAAACAAACAGGTGAAAGTTAAAATAAAAAACAATAGCAAAGCAACTCGATAACACTGGTCAACAAAAAAAACATTTTTTTTTGCATAGGCTTTGAGAACTGATTTAAGGTAACTTTGGGGTGCTGAATCCGAATCTGACCTCAGATTTATCCCATCACGTCAGGTTTGTGAGATATGATAACAGCAAATTGCTACTTTTGTCAAAAGTGGAAGATTTGGCGTTGCGTTTACCACCAACATATGCAGTGCTATAACGAAAGGTTAGTGTTAGATAGGCCAAAACAGCTTAAATAAGGTTACTGAACAAGCATTGCCATAAGCCTGTTTAAATCTTTGTGATTTCATGCAAAACATTGACGGGGGTGGGGTCAGTTATACTTTTAGCCTCCCTTTTGACTTGTTACTACTGGATGGTTAATAATGTTGCTTAGAAAACAAATTGGTATCAAAATTATAGTGGGTGGGTGTATTTCAGCTACTTATGTACTACATGACCTGGATTTCTGGATATAGCACAATGTGTATGTGCAATAAACGCAACGTCAAATCTTCCACTTTTAACAAAAGTAACAATTTGCTGTTATCATATCTCACGAACCTGACGTGACAGGAAAAACTGAGGTCAGATTCGGCACCTCAAAGTTACCCTAAATCCATTAAAAAACTCCAAGCAAGAAAAGTTGTGTTGACCAGTGTAATAAACAAGAAAGTCGATTGCTATGTTGGTCGGCTGTACTTTTATCCGCCGTACTACTTAGTAAAAACGAAAATGTTTAACACCTCGACTACAGAAGGAAAATTCATCTATAGCATAATTCGATTCTTCTTGTTTGTGCAATAAATTTTTGAATTACATCGTCGTAGAAAGCTTGCTTTTGCTTCAGTTCTAGCAAAAGTTCCTTCTCTATTGAAAGCAAGCTGAGCGAGCTCAGTCTTTCTTGTCCTTGTGTGGAACGCAAGCAGGTATGTATTCTCTTTAGAGCTGAGAAGCTTCGTTCTGCCGATGCTGTAGTGCTGGGAATACTAAGTACGAGCTGCGTTAAGTTAAACAATTCGTTGAAGCCAGAACTTAAAGAGTTTTGATGAACATACTCATACATGTTTTGAACAGTTTGTTGCGAAAATTCTGGCAGCGAGTACACAACTTGAAGTTCAGATTTAAGCCGAGAATAATCGAAAATTCCTCCATATATATCTTGTAATTTTGTCATTAAATGGTCAGGGAATTCTTTTTTGAATTCAGGAAACTTGTCACAGCACAGCAGTTGAAAAAACTCGAATTTTGTGACAGCAGTAAATCTTTGATCGATCTGACAACAAACACTGTCGATTATATCCTGATAGAGCAATGAATAAATGACTTTATTAGTTTCATTATCAAAATCTTGATTACGTCTTGGACGCCTGGATGGACCATCATCACTTGAGTCTGAAATAAAAATGGAAAATCTTACTGGGGTGACTGTGTCAATCTAAACAAAAGCATGTTGTCTCAAACTAAACATACAGGGTAAGTACCTAGTTTACTTACAGCCTACCTAATAATAATATAAGGAGAGGTAGTCAGTTTTAAAATGTATAATATACATTATCAGTACGGTAATCGCAGTTTAGTCTAAATCTTGTATATATATAACAGTTTTCTGACCTGAAGTAGCTGAATCCCAAATACAGTTGAAACCAGTATTTCTTTCCTCAAGGAGCTTGACACGGATTTCATCAATTTTATCTTTACAATACATGACATCAAAAGATTTGCATTGTAGAATATCATACAAAACATCAGTCAGTCCAAAAATTTGAGCAAACACATGCAACAAAAAAACTGTTTGAGGTTCTTCCAAAAAATTCAAAAATCCTCTTGCTTTCACCACATCATCATTGTCCCAATTCTCAGATTCCACAATGCTATTAAAAAATAAACTAAGTTGAGATCTGTATTCTTTGACAGTGCTAGATAAACGTGAGGTGAAATTCCATCTTGTTGGAGCAACTGTTGGCAATCTACGCTGCACAAATTCCTTTAAAGCATGGGTACGTTTTGAAGATTTAGTAAAAAAAGCAGCTAAGCCAGAAAGAGTTTTTAAAAATATGCGGCACTGTCGAATACTTTGAAGGCCTTGTTGAAGAACTAAATTCAAAACATGAGCATGACAATGAACAAACAAGGCCTTTGGGTACTTATCTAAAACTCGCTTTTGCAATCCACTCAGCTGTCCACTCATTACACTTGCTCCATCGTAGGTTTGTCCAACCAATTTTTCTTCCAGTGTGAAATCTTTCACAACTTTCTCAACATGCTCCATCAATCCAACTGCAGTACGATCTGCACTTACGTCAGTGAAACCCAAATATCTTTCATAAACTTTTCCTTTGTGTACATACCGAACTACTGTCGAAAGTTGTGACTTCGTCGAAATATCTGATGTTTCATCAAGAATGATAGAAACAAAGTTTGCTTCATCGATTTGTTCTTTGATCGTGTCAAGCATAACATCAGCAATGGCTTTAATTAAACTATTTTGAACAGCTGGAGAAGTTCCTTTAAACACTGTGGCTGCTTGAAGATGGCCATTCAGCACTGCATCATACCCTCTTGTGTAGTCAAGAAGCTCAATGTAATTTCCTCGATTGTTGGATGTTTCAGACTCATCATGTCCTCTAAAAGGTAGCTCTTGCTTTGCTAAGAAGCAAGTTGCATTGATCAGAGTTCTCAAAACTTCTCTGTTTGCTCTTACATTCTCATTATGACGAGACACTTCTTCTAACCTCTGATTACTTAAAGCAGTATCTATTCGTTGTCGTCCAAAAGTACTTAAAGCGAAGAAAGCTTCAAGGTGTCTTTTTGAGGTCTCGTGTTTTCGCACAGCGGCAGTCAAATGATTGAGATCAAAGTAACCCAATTTATTCCAAATTGAAGACTCAGTACAAAACAGAATACAAGGCCAACAAAACAACTTGTTCTTTATATTGCAACCAGTCAGCCAAGATATTTCTTCAAATCTGGATGTAGAAAATGTGCGCACTGTTGTTTTTGTTCCTTGTTTGCACTTGTTTGTTTTTAAATTTGGCATGACGGGTTTTGGTTTTCCTTTCTCTACAATGGTAAGCTTTTCATCAAATGATCGTGATGAAAATGATTTTTCCAACAATGATGATATAGAAATTGCCATATTGAACTGTTTATGAATTTATTAATATTATTGAAATTACTATACTTGTAGAGTGTACAAACGATAGGACTAGTTCAAATTCTTTATCCTGGTACAGCACTTTGCACCGATGATCTTGGAAGTCAAGGATTTAAAGTTTATACGAGTCAATGCATCTCCACAGCAGCTCTATCTGAAAAAACATCAATTTGTCATCAACAGGGATTCACATAAATATAGTTCTTATGTTCATAGTGATATGGGCAACTTTAAAAAGAAATTATTTTTTTGTCCACAAAGTACAATTTCCTATCTAAGTATGCCATTATGATGTTTATGTCCATTTGCAGATAGTGAATACAGCAGCTGTATGTTGTTGTCTATATCTATGCAATGTTCTCTGACTAGTACGTATGTATGTTTTTATATAAGAATAATATAAGAGAATATTTTTTTTACAAACTTAACAGTATGATAGGTCTGGTAGTTGGTGCATTTCAGATGATCATTTTCCTCACAATTTGAAAATACATTAACTAGTAACTCGATATTCAAGTACTCACTTGATATTCAAGTACGGTAGGCTACCTATGTATTAAACAGTACCGGTATGCATCAAACTTCTTTTTTTTAAACTAATTTTTATTGGTAACATCTCCTGTAACATATTAACAGGATGGAAGCTGACCTCATATAAGATCTTTTGCTTCCTTCCTCTCTCAGTTCAGTACATATACTGTAATACCAAAAAATAAACCAATGATTGATTGATTTTCATTTTGTACATACCTACTGGTACCGGTAAATTTCCTAGGCTTGCCACAGTAAAGATGGTGATCAAGATTGCTGCAAAATCATCACTGGCTTGAAAGCTAACAATGCATTTAAAAAAATGCAGTTCAAACTATGGCGTAGAGCTAGATGAATGAAACAAGAGTTAAGTTTGGCAAACAAAATTGCCTTGAATTCTAGGAGGCATCCACTTTGACTAAAAATACAATAAAACATTTGCAAAAGGCCTTTATTTCTGGCTAAAATCTGCCTAATAACTTACTTTTGCAGTAGAAAGCTATTTTTCTGCCATTACCTCACATCAAAGTAGCTTACTTTGACGTCTTTTCACAAACATAGGCTACCTTAGACTGACGTATACTAGGATGCATTGCGTTACGGTACGTCAAAGCCCATCCAAATGTCTGCGCCAAACCGCACGTCACCGCAGACAAGACGCACGCAGTCTAAGCGCTCCAATACACTCGCGTGGAATGTATCGAGCGATGCGATTTGTCGCAGTAAAAACGCATGTAGTATAAACGCAGCTTTAGCCACTAGCCAATTTTTTTATTATCAGTAGCCTACCGGTATCATTTTGTTCATTGGCTTCACATTTTAATATATATATTATATACCGTACCGGTGGTACACCCAAGACGAACCAAACATAGGCAATAATTAATGTGAGACAAACCAGGAGACACAGAAAGCGACTTTGAGTCAGCTGGCACTTGCTACATAATTAAGGTGTTTCAGCAATAAGGTACGGTACAATACCAGTAACATACAAACACTCCAATTACAAAACGATTAGATATGTTGTTTTAGAATGGTGCATCAATGATATTGGCTGTTGCCATAAGCTTTGTTGCAGATTCAGACAAGCTAGTCCTAATTTACTGGCACTTGGAGCATAAAAAACATTTTATCTTATCTTGTTTCCAACTCTGATCACCTCAAACCATAGCTCAAACTCTAAGTCTAATCCAACAAGCTAAAACTTGCTATTGCCTGGGATTCCCCCAATGACGCGCCAAGGTGTGCAAATCAGCGAGTGCACACCCTAGCTGAACTAAAACCATTGCTGTTTTAGCTGCCTTGTGACGTCATTTTTCTTAATTGTTTATTTTAAATAGCACTCGCCAAGGTGTCAGTCATAGACTGTCAGTGCCATAGACATGTCTGTGGTCAGTGCACACCCAGCTTAAAGGTAATGACCGAAAAAAATTAAAGGCAATGACCTCAAACGTTGGAGTATTAAAATTAGAAGGGGACGAGTTTTGCAATTGAAAAGAAAGCAATCAGCATGCAGCAAGATGTTAGAATATCAGAAAAGTAAAGAACATCGACAACCGATGGAAATTTTCTTTTTTTCTGGATTTCTTGGGGTGTGCAGTGCACACCTTGCACACCCTGAATATACGCCACTGGTACCGATGCTGTATTTCAAAGTGTGTTTTCAGATTTGCATTGTCCACTTAACCTTCGCTTTTCTGAATGCCTTCCTCTGGCTTCCACTTTGTGTTCTGATTTAAACCGTCCGTTGCCAAGTTATCACAACTTAACTTTGTCACCTGACATTGACCACAATGTGAAATGTTTTCCTGGATGTGCATGCTCGAACGGAAAGAGACTGAGAGAAACTGGATCACTAGACTTCACTGAAACCAGCCAGCTAGTAACTAGTAAGTAGGCTAGCCTATTAGCTTATAAAATCACAGTTTCCTAAATTTTTTGAATCGAACAGCAAGTTTAAAAAAAACAATTTCGATAAAAAGCGTCCGCCTTCTTTCTAAGATTCTTTTAGGGATTTAAAATTAGGGCTGTGGACTGTGTGGAGTCTGGCGAAAAATATACTTTCCGACTCCTCGGTTTATAACTAGCCGATTCCGACACCGGACACGTCAAAATCTCTCCGGCTCCACGACTCCGACTTCACAGCCTTGGTTTTAATTTTTCAATTCTTGATTTAAAACGTTAATAGCAAACAATCAATTTCGTTTAACCTTTCCTTGTAGTAACTTAATGGCCTGGTTTAGTAATTCGTTGACTGAGATAGGGACACGCGCATTATATTATGACCATTTCTTTTTCCAATCTCAGGTGGTACCAAAGAATTTGACGTTTTCGGTTCCACCTTGACTTGCGTTGATGAAATACACTGTCCTTGTTACAACGGAGAAAACGTTTTTTCTGCCAAAAGTCAAATCAAAACCGGCTGCATATCTTGGTAAGTTTCATCTTTGTACACCACTCTACACCACTACACCACTCTATCAGCTACACCACTCTATCAGCTACACCACTCTATACTCTACATCAGCTACACCACTCTATTATATCTTGTACTCTTTTTTTTGCTTATTTAGGCTTTACATCCGGTAATTGAAAAATTAGATTAAGTGGACGGAACGACAAGGAAGCCCATTTTTGTGTCCCCTTTCAGGCATGTCACTTAGTGTCTTTTTAAAGACACAGCCACATTTTCTTGAGCGGTGACGAAACCGCGCCCTTTCGAACGTCGAACCAGGGTTCTCGCCACTCGACTACGCAACCGACATGAGTATATCATAATCATTTCAAAGCATATAAAATAAATAAATGGTATTATTTAGATGACATTTCTATCAAAACATGGCAAAGACTGGAAACAAATGCCTGTGTTTTGACAAAATATTGTATAATCCAAATGGTATGGATTGCTTGCGAGTAGGATATGTCCACTAGTGTGCCACATCATGGCAATGCTGAGTGTTTCTTGATGCACACAGTACTGTACATGAGAACTGTTTGTGTAATCATGTAAGAAGAATTGCGTTAATGCTGTACAGTCACTGAGCAATGTCTAATCAACGTGAAATTGACGCAGCGAATGTTCAGCCGGACGATGGAACTGCTCATCGAAAGCGTGTGGCGCTACCGTGCGGTGTCCAAACAATATGATTTTCAGCCGCAACATGACACAATGTGACCAAAAAACATGCGACAATACCGATCACCTTGCTCTGCTGAAAGACAAAGGCGAATGTGAAGAGGAGTTCAGCTTTGAAAGTTGCATTTGCCCGAATGATCTTTTGCAACAAGTAAATAGGTTTTGAAAGATCGTTAATGATCAGAAAGATAAAATAATTACATGTTAACTGAATTTTACGCTTTATAACATTTTTAGTCATTCTATTCTAGCACCTAGGCTTATTCCTTGCAATTCCGACGTATTTCTCGTCTGTTGAAGTGACGAAAGAATTGCAGCGCTCGATAAACAAAAATTGATAGTACCGTTCTTTAAACTTCTCTCTGAAATTCACGTAAATCGGATTTGCGAGTTGGTCTAAACCACACAGTTTACGTGCATTTCAAAGTAGCTGCTGGCGCCGTTCATACTTGTACAGATTAATGTGCTATCGTCATAACAGTTAATCTCCTTACGTCAGCAAGAAATATGTGCTCGAGAAACAACATGACTGAAAGAAGACTCCTTGTATTTTAAATGGAAGACATCTTGTTAACAAATATGCTGTCCTTGTTACAACGTAGAAAACATGTCTGATGTCTGTGGTTCATCTGACAGTCCACAAAATGTTATTTCAAAGTGTTTCACTTTGACCAACTAAAGTTTGTTTCAAACAACTGTTAGAAACAAACGGATTTCGAAAATATTATGATATGAAATTAAATTTCGAAATCCTGTTTCGACCAGCCCTAGGTTCGACAGGCTGAAGCTGGTCTCACTTTTGTTGAAATAGGAATAAAGTCAAAATTTTTGTGAATATTTTTTTGGTGCTTTTGCTAAATAGGAGATGCGAAATCTTCAGGCTATGTTTCTAATACGTTTCGCGGTAAGTGGATTCTTACCAGGTAAAAGTTACTATTTCTACAATATTTCAATGTTCGACGACATTATAAAAATAATAACTTTTGTAAGCTAGTTGGTTTTGTCTTTGCCTTTATACCAGAGAGGGACGGAATCAGGTTTCACGCCTACTCCGAGGCTTGTGACTCCAAACCCCACTCCTGCTTCAAGGTTTTCTGAGATATTGATGACTCCAACCTCCAGTTGGACTTCGAACCCAAACCATAAACGAAAATGCTGCTTGTTTATAAACTATAACGGATACCTTTCTTATCCCCTGTCTTGAAACGAAAAACGTAGTTTTAAATGTAAGAATGACTACTTGAAAAATAAAGCCGTAAAAGCACACAAAATTAACAACTGCGCCGAGTGAATCGTAAATATTTGTGCTTTAAAAGTATCAACAGGCAAAAAAATCCAACTTCGTCTCCAATGCTGGCAATTGGCAATCAACAATTATCTTTGTTACACGGTATCTTGCTTTCACTTGATTCAGTTCAGATCGCATTATCTGAAGCTTTTTATTGTTTTGCCTAAATTAAAATCGTTTCGTACAAAACAAACGGCCGCTGACTTCAATCAAATATGGCAGGAATGTAACAACCTGCATTGTAAACCATTGTAAATTTAAAAACGGAGGTTTTGCCAATCAGTTAAGAGGTTGCAGCGTGACTCAAAGAGATGAATGTAGTTTGGCAAGGAATTATTTCATTCAGTAAATTAGCCGTCAACGTTGATTTATCGTTTGCAGACGTTGTACCAACTTTAAAAATATATTTTGCTAGTTGAAAAATATCAAGAACAAGGGAAACGCCTTTCGCAAGCTGTAGCCTACATGGAGAAAGTTGCCTTTCTACAGACATACCGCTTTACATAAAAGTAATGTCAACAATCTTCAATGTTGACTTCAAAAAAGGTTCAAAACACAGCAAAAACAGGAAATGATGACTGACATTGACTTTTCTGAACGACAACAAAGATTAGTCTTCACAGACAAGTTGATCCAACAAGGAATGCTTAATGCAGCATTCTGTGAGTAAAATAATACAATCAAAAGTATCTTATACATAACATGTAGCAAAACGTTTTTATGAAAAGAAAGTTCTGAAAGTTCCTTGGTTTCATATTATCTGAATTTTTATAACTATACATGAAATAGCCTACTTTCTAAAACCAATATATGTGCATCACAAAAATCTTACTATCTTCGCAATGGTTTCAAACTACATAGTTTTATCAAATAGCAAGAAAATATTACACTTTTGTTCGTTCAGGCGACTGGTTAAATTATTCTTGGTTTCAAAATTAAAAAAGTAGACCACTGGAAAGTACCCTACTACAAGTTGACAGATAAAATGAAGATTGGTCTCTGCTTTGTTGTTCAATGTATTTTTGCCGTGGCAACAAAGAGAGTGAAAATACTTGTATCTTGCTTTTGCATTCCTTTAATTGTAACATATTTAGCATAAACCTAGCAATGATTTATTGGCCCAGCTTGTGGAATGTGATCAATGTTTAACAAAAAGAAAACAGTATATTCATCATACACCCTTCTTAGTTGTCCTGTATGGATCTGTTAAATGGGCGTTGGTTGCTTTGTTGTCAAGTTGGCATCAGTACGATTCACTACTTACATTCAGCCTCAATTACAATTTCATCTTTGCTCAGTTTGATCGGCTGGTTAGAACTGGTTGAATCCGGTTTAAATTGAATTCCATCCAACGTGGCCAAAGACATCCAGTCCACAATCAGTTCATAATTGTTCTCGTTGCATGCCAGTTTAAACTGAAGCTCACATGATTTAGGTTCTCCATCCTTGTCTACTGCATCTACTGTATAGGTGGCTTGCATAGCAGCTTGTCCCTTTTTCAAGCTGATAAGCTGACTTTCATTTGCCTGTATCTCTGCTGGAAATGCGTTTTTAACTTCAGTTTCTTTCAATTTCCATGAGAAAGATGTGTTGTTGTTGATACGGAAGCAAACGGGAGCCTCGTCGTCGCTTGGTTGTGGAGGAGCTTTGCCTAAAAAATAATGAAGTCTTATACATTGGCTTAAGTGTGTTGTAGAATTTAGTAGCCTACCTATTACGTAAAATTCGCACTACACTGAAGGATCATTTATAATTACATGCAGACAATGCATACAGTATCATGTAGGAGTTGCAGGAGTATAGTAACTTACGTTATATCATATCAGCGTTAATCTGTTGAACCACAAAACATATTAGCCTACAGATGTACAGTAACGTAATAGAGAGATTTCGAAGGTAAACAGGCCTATTCTACCTGTGCTTCTGCTGATGCACAGACGCTGCAAGAGAACTGTTAAACATGGCATAAAATAACGCAATAGAAAACATCCTCAAGCGTGTAGTTTACAACCACAGAATCCAATGCTATTTATTTAAGTCTATTGCTCACAAACTAACGCATTTCATGTTTCTTTTTTAATCATCGTTTCTTAAAACTTGTGAAATAACTTTTAGTGCAAAATAAAATGGTGTTCAAATTCTGGGAAACACTTGACAAACTATAAGTATAAATTCAAAGTACACATAAAGGCAAAATATAGTCATGTGTAAAGTACACAGCGTTAAGATGTCAAAGCAGGCGCAAGACAAAGCATTAAAACCAATAATACCTTTTTTAGCTTTGCCATTGTCAAGGGTAGCTGGTGTGTCAATCTTGTGAAAATGTTCCGCCTGTTGAGGCTTTGTCTCTGCTTTGCTCTTTGAGCTGCTGCTGCTCCCACCCATCTTGTACTTGGCTGATTTGAAAAAATTCATTTTGTGTCACAATTTTATCCGTTTTACAATTTTATCAAACGAAAGTCACCCACTGTTTGCAGAAACCTGCAAGTATAAGATAGATTAGGTCTACTGATCTCAACTGACTACAAAAGAATAGTCTGCAAATAACTGAAGTAGTTTCAAACAAAATCTCGTTTTGTTTTGATACTAAATTCCTTTATCATGGCTTTGTTTCGAAGTAGGAGGCATTTTTTGAAAATTAAGCTGAACATTGATGGCTTTAGCCCAATCCTGGCCAAGCCACGGCTCGCGAGTTGCATTCGCCTCTTTTCCTAATTTTATATGGCTTTTACTCTCAGCATTACTCTCTTAAGTCGATTTCTGTTGCATCACCAATTTGCTAAAAGGTTCACATGCAACAATTTGTGTTCAAAAATTGAACTTGGACAACGTCATGAAATCTGTGATGGAAATCAATTACATTCGAACACATGCGCTTAAGCACTGCCAATTTAACAATCTCATCACTGAGCTTGACCAATGTCTCCAGATGAGCTGACACTGTACTGTGACCGCTAAGACGGTTGTGAAAAAGCCAAATACCGCGTACTTTCTCGCTTCTTTTCTGGTTTAGATTTCTTAAAACCGTTTATGGAAGAAAAGAACAAAAATTATCCGGAGTTCTCGAATCTTGAATGGATTATGGATCTGGCCTTTTTGGTCTTCATGCTGTACCTCACCGACAGATTAAACTTGAATTTGCAGGGTAATTAAAAAATTGCCTACCTTCCGATCCAATGCACAACGTGTTTGCGTTTGTCGGCAAAAGCTCCTCAACATACATGTAAAAACGGAAATTTAACACATTTTTCCTCTTAAAATCACTAGCATCGCTCTGAATAAGCAAAGTGAAATCCTAGAACGCTCTGTGCTCCGGTTTTGTGATCTACAGTGCAACAGAAAAGGCCACAAATTACGTTCTCCGTCCACCCATGTAATTCTGTGACGGACTGTTAGAAAGTCTCGCCTGTCTCAAATGAGGTTACGGTTGAGCTGTACATGATTGGTTTTTGTAAAGAGGACCAACTGAAACCTATTTTAATTGAAGGAAGGGATCATGGAGTTATGGAAAAATGTGCCAACGGAAAAATGTTTCAATATCAAACTGGATGCATTTCAGGTCCTGTCAATGTTTAAGTCAACATCTGCCTGTGACTGCGAATGATATGACATCACAATGTTTATGACATCACAATGTTATGACATCACAATCACAATGACATCACAAAAAATGTTTCAATATCAAACTGGATACATTTCAGGTACTGTCAATGTTTAAGTCAACATCTGCCTGTGACTGCGAATGATATGAACGAATTCCTTCGATTGACAACAACAAAATACAAGTTAGATTTGAAGAGGATTGTTCAAGACTGGACTATGTTGCAATGCGACAACATAAACATGTCTTTGTTACCCTGGCAACTTGAGTAAAAAAACTATTATGAGCAATAAAGCAATAAAACACTTAGATATCAAGCTCCACGGAGGGTTTTGACCACCAGCCCCCTCCCTTGAATACCTCCCTGGTACAAAATTGTCCTCCCTTCGAGTTGCGTTGCACTGATAAAAAAAAAAAAAAAAAAAGAAAGCTATACGATAACTTGTATAAGAAATCCCTTACAAAAAATAAAGTAATAAAATATTAATATCAATCTTGATGAGTGGTTTTAACCTTCAATCTCTACTTGTTTACGCCAACAAACTTTTAAAGACTGTAAAATTGTGATAATTCAGACAACCATTTTACTCTTGAGCTCTTCAACCATTCTTACAATATAATTTAGTCTCTGTAATACTTTTAGTCTGCTTTGTCACTAATGCTCAGCTTTGTCTCCAACTTTGATTCTTCAGATCTAACTTCATTTTACGGTAGTCTAAACATTAAAACTAACATTTTTTTTGTTTTTGATTTGCATATCCGATACTATCTTGCTTACATGGCATACTCCGTGCACCAAATAAGACCGGTTGAGATGATTGTGTAGGCCTAGTTGTCATTTGATAGATGAATTTTCTGCATGCTGTAAATTGCACCTTTTTGTTAGGTTTACTTCGCACAAGATCGTTGCATTGACCATATAATTTACGATTTGCTATTTATCGCCACTGAACTTAGATAAGGCTCCAGGCATTTGTTTTATCTGTAACTTGGCTTAAACTTTAGTTAATGCTTGAAGTTTGTTACAGTTTTAGCGATTGCTGTGAAAGCACGAAAACAAGTGCTTTTTTTTCTTTTAAGCTGAAACATTGAACTTGGTCTTCTAATTCCACTTGAAACACTCTGCTGTGCAATTCTTCTTCCTTGTGAATTCCATTAAAAAGTGCATTTTTTTCACAGTGGAAAAATCAAACACTAGAAAAAACCATGACAAAAATGTCAAGGCCTTCTAGTTCATCTCTTATGTGCATAGCTTTAACTTTGCTAAGATGAAAAAGGGTTTGAGAAGAAATTTGATTTAAGCGGTTATGAGTAGCCTACTTGGCTGAACTCAAGTAGTTCGTGTGTTTGTATTTGCGTCAATGACAGAACGGCCTATCCTTAATATACAACTTGTAGACACTGTGACGCATATTAATGTACAAAATGAATATCTTAGACCGCTGGGAAAAAGTGATGTTCAACTATTGGGACAGAGACTTTTAAATCGTTTCATGTTATAACTAATATTTTTACGTTGCGAGAATGTATTTGTTTATTTCTCAAAACAAATCAAACATTACATCAAAAGGGCCTTTTCAACAGACGAAACAAGCGTTTTAGGCACTTTTAAAACCACCGATATGAAATCAATGCAATTAAAAGATTTGTTTGATATGGTTACGTGAACATTTTTTAAGAAGTAATCTAATTTCATAGTAAATTTACGACTTATGCATTCAGTAATTCAGTTGTGACGGTTGGACGCAGTTTCAATGTGGTTTATAAAGCATTTCTGAAGATTTTTATTTCAATAATTGCCAATTTTTCCCAAAGCATTCAAGCCATCTTGAAACAGTAGGCTAAACTATTTCCATTATTTTAATTTGTATGCTTATTTGCAACCTTTCCGCGCAGCAACGGCTCAATATTACCAATTCAACCAATCTTTTAAGCTATCAGTCTTGCAATGTCTCCCTGAACAATTCAGATGTAATATAATTTGTTTTCATAGGTTTTGCTTTGCTGTCTAGCTCTTCAGTCTGATCTCAGTTTTAGATTTTATTTCAACAAGGCGTCGCTGAAGTCATGTTTAAGTAAATAAACTGCTGTGGACACAGTTGAGATATCTTCTTTGATCGACAAGATGAAAAATTTTTCAAAAGCGCAATTAAGACTTACAGCAAATTTCATGTGGAGCTTCATCTTGCCTGTTTTGACATTGTTTCTATTTCTAGCCACGTAGTAATGATGTAAAAGAGCAACACTTTGCTAGTTGTTTGTATGTTTCCATAGCACTGTATCAGTATATAGAAAACCATAACTACTATCAAAATTACAACAAAATGCTCAATGCTAAGTAATAAAGCCAAGTAGAGCAAATTATATCAAATGTATTTGATATACAGCATATGCAGCACAGCACAAAATCACATGGAACCCTGTCAAGTAACCCATGTTGATGCGCAATCTGCTGCAAGCGGAGATAGCGAATGATTATATTATTATTTAAATGTGCAGCACGAGCCAATTTAAAATCAACTATCGACTAAACAACTGACTCAATTGCAAGATTACTACAGGCCTAAAGTAACATTATTTTTCATTTGAAATCCAGCCAGTACATGTTGCTATGTTTTCAATGGGATACCTAGCTCACTGACTAGTGACTACTAAACGTGCTTCGTGATTGGCTGATTGCGTTGCCATTGCTTGTGCTTGTTAAGAGGGATTTTTAATATAAAACATTTTTTCGCCTCTGAAACGGAAACGTCAAAGCAAATATTTAGCTTCCCTGCCCCTTTAATGAAATGATATGCCAATCAAGTTTTCCTGTTAATTTAAGTATTCAACATTGGTATTGTTATGTCATCAACACAGTGTCGTCTGCGATGCACCTGCACGAAGCTCGTAAAGGTGCGTCTACACGAGAAAGTGTTCTTGCTTAGAAATTCTTGCTTAAGTTAGTGATTTAGCTCGTTTCGTCTACACTGGCAATCTCGACGAAGATTTTGCTCGCTTGAATCGCGGTCACGTGATTATCTAATCCCCAATGACGTCACGTTTTAAAAAGTTCGCGCCAAAGCATAGCAGTTCGCGCTAAAGTACAGCAGAGTAGACCAAGCAACTGACTGTTCTTTAACTAGTTGGTGCAAGCTGGCATTTGAAGTTGTTGCAGTCTTTCAGTCATAGCTTCCCAGAAGTTGTGTAAAAAATGCTGCAAAAAGCGAAAGATGCAAACCCGCAATTTACTGCTTATTGAAGCATTCAGACACCTCAGTGAGGTTGAAATGTTGGAAACAGAATTTCGTGTCAGCGTGGGTGACTGGTAACAACCAGCAAGATCATTCCTCCGCTATTTTTATTACCCGGTGTACAATGGCAATGGTTTTCTGCTGAGATCCTGTTTTGGATTTGAAATTGGAAAATATTGTGCTATCTATGGGGTATTTTGAGTACGGTCACCGCCAGTTCAGCCGCAACATTAATAAGAACTGGTTGGGATCAAAACTTAACGAAATCCTTTACCGATACCGCCCTGCCCTGTCTGGATACTGAGCTGAGAGGAGACCTGAGATTTTGGCGGGAAAAACATTTCTAAGCAAGAGAACTCACTTAAGCGCCCAGTTTTTCGCTCTGGAGCGTATTTTTTCTCGACGGCTCGCTTACTCGCCCATTTTCTTAAAAGTAAGCGGCACAAACTGCGATTAACTTAAACAAACAAGAAGTTTGGCTAGCTTAAGCAAGAAAACAGTCGTCGTGTAGACGCACCTTAAGTACGCCATTGCGGTGACGTAGTTAGAAACTTTTAGGGGACAAAAGCAAATGGTGGTGTAAACTTTATTACACATGAAATAAAATGGTATTAAAACGTTGTAACAATATTGATGCATACTTTTATGGGAGATAAAATTTTAAGGGCTCTTGTTAATTACCCCCCCCCCCCAAGCTCTCCAGTGGCTACATCCCTGTGCCGACTCTACATCCAACGATAGTAAGCGGGTGCGTCCTTCACAAGGGATTAAATGACATGTTTGGTTGGCTTCTTTGTTTTAACTTCACGTCATCAATATCTTCAACAACCAGACATAATAAAAGCGGAAGAAAAAATGGGTGAAAAAGTCGATTTAGGGTGAAAAAATATAACCGTGATCAAAATAGGCTATTTTTAGGCTTGTTTCCGATAACGAAAATTTCCAGTGATCAAGATTTTAACAATACCTATATAACTGCAGCCTAGAACTAGAACATATTTTTGTAGACTGTACGCAATCATAACGATGTTTTATTGGCTATATCATTTCCTTCACACAAAGTTCAAGTTTCGTGTAAACCTCAAGGGGCCTCAATTTGTCTTTTTGGAATGAACTGCAGCCGGCTATTTATATCACGATTATTTCAGCAGATGTGAAGACGTAGTTGGCGTAGATTAATAAGTAATAACACGTTACATTAAAAAGTTATTCGTTTCTGAGCTTTTTTTTGAAAATTGATTATATGCTATACGAACAATGTTTTTTTTCATAGGTTTTTTAATTTTTTTTTGAAGTATATTGCTTTTTCACCATTCCGACAGGTCAGGAGGTAGCGTGTTAGACCCATCATCACTCAGCCTTGGGTCTTTTGACAATGGCTGTGACTTCTTTCTTCATCCTGCTCAGGCAACCAATATATCCTAATTTTTGTCACAGTTTTATTGAAAATCACATGGGCTACCAATGCTTTTCGATATGCTTAATGTACAATGTGAATGAAAGAAATGTGTTTTTTGTACTGTCCACCCTGCAGCAGAGGCTTCACAAGTAACCTTCGCACTCATGCTTGCTATAATTACTTTTAAAAACTGATTCAATATCTTTAGCCATCTTTGGAAATGATTATGGCGCATGCCGTCATCTTCATGCTTGAAACATGAAATCGGCCCAAGAGTGTACGAATTTTCTTGCATAAGCTGAACTTATGTTGCTTAATTTTTCCACTTTTTGTGATTAATTGTTACAAAAAACAAGACTTTATATATTGTCAGGGGGATCAGTGTATTCCAGCAAAAGAATGTCCTTGCCAACATGCCGGAAAGCTGTTTTACAAAGGAGAACGGATAACCAGAGACTGCAATACATGGTCAGTGGCATATTCTATTCATCGAAAAAAATGTAGATATTTTATAACGTTTTGTCGTCCTGATAGCTATGATGTAATGTTATTACTAGCTTTTCATATTCAATTTCTGTACATTTTTGATCCTGTATTTACAATGTTCACTTATTATTGCATCTACTGTACTTTAATCTCAATGCTTTCTACAACAAACAATGCAGCCGGTACCAGTCTAAAGTGTATGGTCTGAAGCGACTGGGAATGCAACCAGAGAATTCGAAAATGACTAGAGATCTCAGAAGCGCTGGTTAGACTCTCCAGATGTGCAGATGTGCAGATTAAGCAGCGCAATTTAGGATTAGTGATCATTTAGAAGAACTTGGTGGATTGAATAATTCAATGACAACAACATTTTAATTGGCGGAAACAATTCTCTGTCAATCTTTCAGTGGTTCAAAGCCTCTACAAGTATGCGAAACTGCCATGATCAAGCTCCCAAAGAAACTTTCTCCGTTCGAAGATAAAGATCCCACAATCGATAGCTCCAGGATTGAAAATGTCAAAGTGACTGGATGATTCTACTAAAAACTTTACATGGTCAGCTGATTGATTTTTATGTGTACGCGTTTTTTTTTATTCCAGTACATGTAATGGAAGCGTGTGGCATTGTACGAATAAGTTCTGTTCTGCCATGTGCATCGTAACAGGCGATTCCCATTACACAACATTTGATGGAAAACAATATTCATTTCAGGTGATTATTTTAATAGAAAAGGGACTTCTTTGAATTGTTGACTTGGTTTCAAACAATAGCGAATCCGACCCAAGGGGGAATTAGGGAGATTTTCCCTCTAAGACACAGAAAAATAACTGTACTCACGGTATTTTTGCCAGGTTGGATTTATGTAGACCATTACACCAATTTGTTTTGTTAAAATCGCGCCCTTCCCTAACGCCACTTGCAGGGTCCGCTCTGTTTACTGAGGATGCGCACTGCTATAGCGTACAAAATGTTTGTAACCTATAAAGTAACTTGTGTGTTTCTGCCTTGATAATTTTCACAAAAAACTTGCTTATCTTAAAGTTATCTTGAACAATATATTGTAAAACAGGGCTTTTTTATTTTTACCCTCATAAACGTAGTGTGACCTAGATTGGGGGATTCTAGACGGAAAACGTGGCACGTTAGAGTCTACTACATCGAAGAGCCCAAATATTTAATTTCTTGAAACGTAATTTCGTGTCTTATGTTAAATTACAGGGAAGCTGCAGCTATGCACTGGTAAGAGAAAAGAACTCTTTGTTTCAAATCAGTGCCGAAAATGTGCCTTGTGGATTGACGGGAGTCACGTGTACAAAGTCCGTTTACATAAATGTCGGTAAGTACATATACGTGTCTTTTCTTTTACAAGGCTATTTATACGTTGTTATAGACATAAGTTATGCAAAAACGCTTGGATTTAAACATTCTTTTGCACCATTAGTATAACTTCAAATAATATTCTATAAATCATGCGCAAGTTTGATCCTAAGTTTATAGAAACGCAAGCATATTTTACCAATAATTTAGCTGTAATTATACTCATTGGAGCATACTGTAGGTTACATTTCTGTGTTAATTGGGAACAGTTACAAACAACACAAAATAAACTTCTGCTCATAACGTTGATAGGGAGTCAAAGATGTTCTCTTAGACATGGGCCCTAATTTTTTCAAGGGGCCCGGGAACGAACTACCTGTGTTCTATGAATGCATTGAGTTTTTCTTAGAAGTGTCTTGATTTAAGGCCCAAGAATCTCTTTGGTACCGTATCCAAATTATCTTAACGGCACTGTTTCTACTAGTTCTACAAAAACATTCAGCCGGTTTTTCACGTTGTTGTTTGGATTATTTAGAAACTTTATAAACACCCAGCCGTACGAAGCAGCTTTTACGAAGCAGCTCTGCTTTGTCAGGGCTAGTGTTGGTTTGCTAATTCTAATTAAATAAGTTATTTGTTAATTTTTAAGATTTGAAACTACAGTAGGCTAAAACAGGGGTCCGTAAATAGTGGGTCGCGACCCAAATTTGGGTCGCGAGACCATCCACAGTGGGTCGCAAAACAGTTTAAATTTACTATCAATATAACTTGTAAGACAAAAGTAAATAGGCTACAATCATACACTCTTTGATGTGCTGAGTTTCGTAGGCTACAATTTTGTACAAAAAAATTTATACTTTTGATTGTAGTACAGTAGTCTCCGCTTATTAAGCCTATGGTTATAAAGTCTAAAAGACACCTTGTCTTTGAGTCAGGACATGAAAACTCTCTCAGCTTATCTCCAGAACTGGCGACTGAAGCTCAGCGAAACCAAAACTGTGGCAGCAGCTTTCCAGCACCTACACAATCGGGAAGCTGATCGTGAGCTACATGTTCAAAACAATGGAAAACCTCTGTCCTTCTGCCACGAACCAAAATATCTTGGGGTGATAATGGACAGATCGCTCACATACCACCACCATTTGGTGTCACTGCGCAAGAAACTGACATCCGGCGCTGCGCTACTCAAGCGCCTCGCAGGCTCCAGCTGGGGGCGAGGCTGACACTTTCCGTATAGCAGCCTTAGCCCTTGTCTACTCTTCAGCAGAGCACTGTGCACCTGTTTGATGCCGTAGTGCTCTGCCACAACATCGAAACTGCCATTCAAAACAACGCCCTGCGCACAGTGACCAGATGCCTGCGTCTCACACCATTGGACAATCTCCCCATTTTCGCAGTCACCCAACCTGCTGAGCTTCGTCGCGAAGAAGCTACTCTGTCTCTCGGCCGACAGGCACTGGAGCCTAACATTTTCTCCACCACAAGATCTCTGCTCCCCCAAACGAGCACCCTTGTCGAATAAAATCAAGACACCCATTCGTGGCAGCCGCTCAACTACTGATCAACGAAGCTGATGAACAAAACATCTCTGCAGCTACTTGGGCAATGGGCAGACCATAAATGGAATTTTGAATGGAAGTCAAGTACCACCAGACTTCATTCGTTCATCTCCGACGCCGATACATGCCCCATCAGCCTGACACTGCAAAGACAAACATGGGTGCGCCTAAACCGTCTTCGTACGGGCGTCGGGCTTTTCCGCTCAACCATGCACCAATGGGGAATGGCCTATTCCTCCTCCTGTGAATGTAGTACCGAGGAACAGACCGCAGACCACATCATCAATGATTCTACCATCTTCAAGCCACCTAACGGAGTGCAAGGTTGCGCGTCATGGATGATGAAACCTAAGACTGGCTGCTCTCTAGTAGCCTTCCAGTGTAGTCCGGGAACATCGTGAATCTGGAGTGGTAAAAGGATAGACCCTCGGTCCCAGAGGCTCACACGACGACGACAAAGCCCGCGGTTAATAGGTCCACCGGCTTATTAAGCCCAATTTGGTTCATTCCGGAATTACTGAAGGTTAGGAATGAATGGTAGAAAATTGTCCCTCGCTTAATAAGCCCGAAATCGTCCAGTCCCGATGTGGGCTTAAGCGAGGACAACCGTATTAAAATTGATATTAAATTGCAAAATATTTTGCTCAAAATTATGTGCTTCTGAAACGTTTGGGCCGCGAAGATTTCGAACGATTGTTTTTGGGTCGCGCCAAAAATTATTGCGGACCCCTGGGCTAAAATAAGTATCTCGGTATCACGCGGATATTTATATGCACTGGCGTCTTATCAGTTGAGTGGCGCTGACGTTGTGACGTAACCCATAAATAAAGCAAGGCAGGCTACGCAGCGATTTACATGCGTCACACAAGAGAACTTACTTCGACATTTTTATGCTTCTTTATAGGATCGACATTTGTGCATCTTCTTTGGGGTAAAAGAGTTACTGTAAACGGAGCTAAAGTTGGTCGTATGCCACGACGTTATGGTAATCACGTCATCAGTGATGACGTCAGTGTGATGTCTATCGACTTAGCAGGACTATACGTTGTGGTCAGTTGGCCGAAGATGGGTCTCTTTGTGTTCTGGGACGGAGGTAAAAGAAGAAGTACCCTACTATTAGTCTAGACCTACACACATCACAGTTTGCAGAAAACCTACGGTGAAACAAAAATTTAATTTTTAATGTAGGGCACAAGGAATTTTTATGGACAAATTTCTTCTATGATGTGTTGTCGATAAGTTTTATAAGCGGCTTTCTTAAATGCCACTATCTAAGGTTTCATAGCCATGGCCTTCCTGATTGGAACCGGTTGCGTTTCTTTCTTGAGACTTTTTGCCATATTCAGCCTAAGCCCATACTCGCTTCAGATGGACATCAAGTGGATGGGAAGGCAAGGAAGTCAACTTTCATATCCACCTTCACGCATGTCTGGTATCTTGCCAAGGCACAGCTGTGTGCTCTCGAAAAGAGTTGCCCAGGCGTCCATTCAAACGTCACACGGACGCTCTCATCACTCGACCTGGGAGCCGACATTTTTTTAGTAATACAGCCTACTATTATCCTTGGCTGATTACGCTACAGAGCCTATGTGGCGGTGTCTTCTGAACCTTACTTTATGAAATAAGTTTTTTTCTCGTGTTGGTTTTATCTAAATAGAACTTATAGACGATTGCTCTGTTTTTCAGTTTCTTTTGTTATATAACCTAAAATTACTTCACTGTGTAGATTCTCTGTGTAGATTCTCTGTGATTCACTGTGTAGATTCTCTGTGTAGATTCTCTGTGATTCTCTGTGTAAAACTCAATCAATAGCATAACCTAAAATTAAATAGGCTTTTACTTTCTATACGAAATAAGTGTATAATGGTGTTTGTTTTGACAATTGATAAAAAGCTTTGTTGTTTTACAAATATCTTCACAGGAACACGAGTTCAAATTCAACTGTCCCCAAAGTACAAAAAAAAAGTTTCTGGATTGTGCGGAAATTACGATAAGATGACGAAAAACGACTTCACCACACAGCAAGGCTCTGTGGAAACTATGCTTTCTGATTTTGTAAATTCATGGAAAACGTCCTCTGTCTGTTTGGAGACTACAACGACACAAAGGATTAGCCCGTTTGATTTCAATCCTTGTGAGGTAAGTGCAGCAGTGAGTAAGAGATTAGAAAAAGACCTCAACTAGTGTCATTTGCTTTTTCCAGTAATGTTCCTATGATGATGATAATTTGATCTTCAAACAGGGATAGTTTTGCATTTTTTAAGTAGTGGTCGTCCAAAACTTGCCCGTAAACAACTATTTTCAAGCTAATTAAAGCAATTTTATTATTTGCTTATCAAACTATTATATTTTTTGCAAATTTAACCTCTCCTGCACATGAAACATATTACCTGATAAATAATCACCGGCTTCAACACTTAAAACATGAAGCTTTATATTCCTGAAATTTATTTAAGCTTCTTAAGTTTTTTTAAACCATAAACAGACATAACTCAGCAACAACACTACATTTAACATTATAAAAACAAAAAACAAAAAAGCGAACGTTTTCGGCTAGTCATATAGCCCTTTTCAAGCCTATAAGAAAATACATTATTAAAAGAAATGCTAAAGAATCATATAGTATCACAGCAAAAATATGGTCAAAGCTAAACATTTGAGAAACTGCCTCGCTCACACAAAATGATAACTGAAAATTACACAGCACAACGGGTCAAGTATTTCAGAGGTAAAATTAATTGATTGTTCAGACAAGGACAAGGCATTCACTTTGTTTTGTGCCACTATCTCTTGTGCTTCTGTCTTTCTTGCGTAATCTGCCTGAGTCCTTGTCTGAACAATCAATTAATTTTACCTCTGAAATACTTGACCCGTTGTGCTGTGTAATTTTCAGTTATCATTTTGTGTGAGCGAGGCAGTTTCTCAAATGTTTAGCTTTGACCATATTTTTGCTGTGATACTATATGATTCTTTAGCATTTCTTTTAATAATGTATTTTCTTATAGGCTTGAAAAGGGCTATATGACTAGCCGAAAACGTTCGCTTTTTTGTTTTTTGTTTTTATAATGTTAAATGTAGTGTTGTTGCTGAGTTATGTCTGTTTATGGTTTAAAAGAGTTACCTCTCTACCCAAATTGTATTAAGTTTTTTTGTTTTTAAAGACTTAGTAGGCCTAATAGCCTACGTTTTACAAACCTGTAGGCTTTATCCAATTTACGCTTTGTACATAAATTCACATTCTCATTGCAAAGTAACACAACTACAAATTGCTTTAACTCAATCTAATCTTGTGTAAAATTAAACTTTAGGTAAGTTTTAAACGGACAAGTTTTGGGCGACCACTACTTTAAAAATGGCAAAAAAATTTTTTTTCTAAAATATCAAACAATTTCTCGCAGCACTTTTACCTCTACTTGTCAGATATCGCAACCGAGTTGGTCATCACATTATCTTAGAATTGTGGGAAATGATGAACTTCATTTAATTTTGTAGCTGAGTGACCAAGGCCTGACCGTTTACTGACCAAATGCTAAGAGTATAAGCTACCCGTGCTGACAGCTCGACATCCTCAGTGAGCACGCAGCGTGATTTGGAAAGATAATCTCATGTCTACTTTGTTTTCGTGCTTTTTCATTAAATGAATCCATTTATTTACCAATAAGGATTATTTAGAATGCAATAAGAAGTAAAGCTTTGGTAGAAAGTTTGCTTTGTTGAACCATAGAGAAATAAAACAAAGTAACTTCAGCTGGTTTAACATGATGTATTATACATACACAAATATAACATAATTAAAATAAACTCAAACGTTTTCGACACGTACATGTGTCCTCATCAGGAATTACATATCTGCAATATAAATAAAATGAAAATTGTAAGGTAAATTTGACTTTGCATTATAACTGTAACTGCATACTAACGACACTCCAGACTGAAAAACACAGAAACTGAACGAGTGACACAGGAATGATTACAAGTAAATTATACGGTGGAAACAGATCACATGAGGTGTAAACTACAGGCATTTGACAAACAATTAGAACACACACAATAGGAACGATGAGCCACAGGCGAATAACTGCCGGTTGAGAGACGGATTATTACGTTTGATTCTTAGGCTTCCATGATCTTGGTCTGAAATTCAGATCTGCCTCGAGAGATGATTTTAAATTGGTCGATCGAGACATTGTCAGTGCACGTTTCACAAGAGGCGATGTGCTCTTTAATTGCACTTTTGGTTGTTAAGTTTGGGTTTAAGTGCTCCCCGGCCCTTGTCAACAAATGTCTGGTTGACATACCAATGTATGTCTGGTTTGCGTCACGCAAACAACTAAATTTATACACAACATTCGAAGAAAGAGCAAAGGGGGTAGGCGACTTCAGTTGAAAACATTGGTGCACTTTAAATGTTTTATATACAGGATGAATGTCACATGAAAATTTCTTTTTTATAAGTTTAGCTAGGTTTTTGGCAAATCTTGTTGAATCGTTTCCTAAAAAGGGTATACTAATAAAATAACTAAAATCTACTTCTTCAGGAGTGTCTTTTGGTTCATCAGCCATGAAGGTGTTTAAAATTTATTGAAAAAGTGGGAAGGATATCCATTTAACCCTATTTCCTGTGGGGGGGGGGTCGGTGGGGACTTGCTTCTTTTCAAAGCAATATCATTAAAGAACTACGCGATCCACAGCTTTATAATTTCTTGACTTTTCCTAAAAATTATTCAAGTATTTATTCCGCTTTAAATGACGTTGCTATTGTCTATAGTTTTAGAGATATGGCATGATTTTCATAACATACTCTGATATTTTAGCTAGCTACTAGCTAGCCCTTTTGTTTTCAAATTATACGGATTAATAGGATTACTGAGCGCCGCCGTGCGTGGAACTGCGACGCAGATATCTCATGAGTTGGCTTTGTTGTAAAGCATTCAACCGTAATGAGTCCGCCTTTTGTTTGCAAACTCGAGTTTTGAGTTGCTTTGATTAATCTTTTAATTACATCTGAGTTGCTTTGAAATTATCAGAGAGCATCCGATAAGCTATACTGAAAAAAATGTAATTTTACGTTGTTTTCTATGGCGAATACATTTTGTTTCTAACTTATAACAAGAAGCAGTAGGAAAATTCTTGCCAAAACTCTGTTTATCTCATAAAACAAACAGACTGATGTGGTAAGTTTCTTGATTTCTTGTCGGAAAGCAAGGAGTGCGTTCTTGACCCGCCAATAAACTTTTCCATGTACCTGTACACTTATATTCACATGAATGTTGTGAAAATGTTTTATGAAAACGAGAGATTGATGGATGTTGAAAAGAACTTGACACAGACTATCTAAACTGCTTGGCTTTTGTGGAAAAACACGCGCAGCTAAATTATTGTGCTTTGACAAGCATTGTGCATATTGTATCATCACTGAATCTTTACCTAAATGGTAATTTTGCAGTTGCTTGAGAGATTACAAAATTATTTTTTTATACGAGGATTGAAAAGTTTTGATATATCTCAGCAGAAACACTATTAGGACCAACTCAATAATTTCAAACTTTTCATTCAAATGTTGGTCTTCAAAAGCTTATTTTCACAAAACGGTGTAAGCCTACATCTTTTTCTCCATAAATTTAGACGTTTGTGTCATTTGGAGCAAAGTTGTTTGTTGGGTTGAAAGAATCTGAAATCAATGCCTCGTTTGTGTAACGTATCGTAACGTAATCTATCAGTCAGCGCTTTTGTGCCTTTTTGTTTTCGAATACATTTCCGTGACAAAAGATTGGCTTTTGTAATAACGCCATCAACCATAGAGTTGTATTCTCTGACTGCATCTCAAACGCTATGCCATACTCAGCAATTTTTCTAAAGCATTGTTACACAAAATGCATATCTGACAAAAGAAGGGAAATACGTTGAATTGAATTATATTTTATACGGATCGTTTTCCTTGTCCTTGAAAAAAAGAAAAAACGATTTTTATCGTTTGGCATAAAAATATGTATATTGAGGTTCACCTTGGTTTGCATAATGAAAATCACCCCAAAGAATTGCTTGAAGTGATTTTTGCAGCTATTTGATCCTTCGCGATGATATCAATTATAGTTTCCATCAGATGAAACCTGTTCAAACTATTTTTTTAAAACTATGGTTCATTCAAGAATATAATACTTTGTAAATATAGCTTACTTCATTTTTGCGTTTTGCTTCGATTTTTTTCACAAGCAAGACTTTACACAAAACAAGTTATTTGCAACGTGAGTTGATTGACCATAGTAGCCTAAATCATGCCTAAATGGACCGCAATGCTGTGGCCAAAACTTGATTACTTTTTATCAAAATGTTTGCACATTGGAAACAGCAATCACTTTGTTTCAAATCAGCAAATCACTTTTTGTCATTGGTTCAACGTCTGCAGACGTCTAATCTAATATACGACAAAATTGGCTTTCTAGGTCTTCGGTTCGGAAAAACATCATTATGATGTATTGTGACGTGGTCTATCAGCCAGCAGTAGTTTATGCGTGTTTTGTTTTTGGATGTGTGTCAATTACAAAAGATGGTTTTTGCAGTAACGCCATAAACCGCAAACTGCATCTAAAATGCTATTTCAAAATTTGAACAGAAAGAAATCTTCTAATGCGTAATAAATAACTTGACACAAAATGCATGTCCAACAAATCAGAAAAAAATGTAGAAAACGTTATTTTGCAAATCTAGTTAACAACATGAAAAAAAACACTTCAATCATATTGACACAAACGTGCATTTTTAAAATATCAATAACCTTCAATTTTGCCCAAGGAAAAAGTCAACACTTTAGTGATTTTTTTGTTTTTTTACGACAATAGCATCGGCCTGAAAAATATTTTTTTCTCTTTTTCGTATCGTTATGCCACGACTTTGAGTTTGTCAGGCAGAACGGGAGTTCCATTTGGCAAACGACCTGTTCTATAACCTACCAACACGATTTGACTAAACGATTATTATCACTACATTTTGTCACAACTGTTTGCAAAATTGTTTCATTCAAAGTGATCATTGTTGGTAATTATTAGAACATTTCACTTTGGAATGCATCGTGACATAGTTTATCAGTAAGGAGTTTTAGACGCTTTTTGTTTTTGGAGTGCATGATGGCCTAAAATGGAACAAGCTCCTATCGAAGCAAGTCACTACCTTTGGATAGGTTGTTGTTCAAATACCACGTGACACCACAGGCTACCTTACTTTTCTGTATTCAACCGCTACCCAGACAGCAAATCAGACACTTTTTACATCGATTCAACGTCTTTAGACGTTGAAATAATGTTAAAAACGAATAAATAGCTTCCTGAGATGTGCTGTGAAATACAAAGTGTTTCTTGATCATGCATAACAAAATTCGACAGCGTGAATGTGAAAAAAATTTGATTGATTTAGTTCCAATATCAAGTAATGACAGTACGTTTGAAAAAGTGTAGACTATAAACATGTGACTCAAAAAGAACTTGAAATAGTTTTTTGCGGTGATTTTGTCTCATTCTCTGCAAATGTTGAAACAAAGCAAATTTTTTTTACAATGCCTCCGGCAAAACAACAAGCAAACGCGAGTCGGACGCCAATTACGATTTCATTGAAGCGTGGACGACGTCTCCGCGTAAGAGATTAAAATCTACACAATGGAATTAACCCGTCACACTCAATTATAAGTTAATTACGAAGAAATTTCTCAAGTCAAATAAAAAAATATGACCAACCATCAAATTATTTGATTTTTTAAGTTGCGCTGTTGAACAAATTGCAAAAGAGTTTTGATGTTATGTTGTCAGATAAATTATCTACACCATGTGAAAATTTGATTGATCCATCTTGCGTAGTTTTTGAGTTACACGAGCTCAAAGTGATAGTGTCGAACCGACCCCCCCGTCCGCAAGTCAACTGGCCAAAATACGTCACAGGATAAAGGGTTAAATAAAACATGTTTTTCAATTTCTTGATTTCATTCTGAAACAACTGATTATCAGAACACACCAAACGAGCACGAGACAAATTATAACGCTCTATGCCCTAACAAATGGAAATCTGGTTTAATTTTGTGTCTGTTGTCTCGTGCTCGTTTGGTGTGTTCTGATAATCAGTTGTTTCAGAATGAAATCAAGAAATTGAAAAACATGTTTTATTTAAATGGATATCCTTCCCACTTTTTCAATAAAGTTTTAAACACCTTCATGGCTGATGAACCAAAAGACACTCCTGAAGAAGTAGATTTTAGTTATTTTATTAGTATACCCTTTTTAGGAAACGATTCAACAAGATTTGCCAAAAACCTAGCTAAACTTATAAAAAAGAAATTTTCATGTGACACATTCATCCTGTATATAAAACATTTAAAGTGCACCAATGTTTTCAACTGAAGTCGCCTACCCCCTTTGCTCTTTCTTCGAATGTTGTGTATAAATTTAGTTGTTTGCGTGACGCAAACCAGACATACATTGGTATGTCAACTAGACATTTGTTGACAAGGGCCGGGGAGCACTCAAACCCAAACTTAACAACCAAAAGTGCAATTAAAGAGCACATCGCCTCTTGTGAAACGTGCACTGACAATGTCTCGATCGACCAATTTAAAATCATCTCTCGAGGCAGATCTGAATTTCAGACCAAGATCATGGAAGCCTTAAGAATCAAACGTAATAATCCGTCTCTCAACCGGAAGTTATTCGCCTGTGGCTCATCGTTCCTATTGTGTGTGTTCTAATTGTTTGTCAAATGCCTGTAGTTTACACCTCATGTGATCTGTTTCCACCGTATAATTTACTTGTAATCATTACTGTGTCACTCGTTCAGTTTGTGTGTTTTTCAGTCTGGAGTGTCGTTAGTATACAGTTGCAGTTATAATGCAAAGTCAAATTTATCTTACAATTTTCATTTTATTTATATTGCAGATATGTAATTCCTGATGAGGACACATGTACGTGTCGAAAACGTTTGAGTTTATTTTAATTATGTTATATTTGTGTATGTAATACATCATGTTAAACCAGCTAAAATTACTTTGTTTTATTTCTCAATAAGAAGTAGTTTTTTTCGAATTAAATACCTCGTCTGTGGTAATGGAGACTATATGATTTTTGAAACGAGTTAAACCAAAGCAATATGATTATAGAAAACTATTTTTGTTTTTATAAAGCTTCGGTAGAGAGTTTGCTTTGTTGAACCATAGAGAAATAAAACAAAGCAACTTCAGCGGGTTTAACATGATGTATTGCATACACAAATATAACATAATTAAAAATGAACTCTAACGTTTTCGACACGTACGTGTGTTCTCGTCAGGAATTACATATCTGCAATACAAATAAAATGAAAATTGTAAGGTAAATTTGACTTTGCACTATAACTGCATACTAACGACACTCCAGATTGAAAAGCACAAACTGAACGAATGACACAGGAATGATTACAAGTAAATCATGTATTATCGGATTAAAGATTTGTTATTGGATTAAAAAACATTTCAATTTTTAGTCAAAAGTGTTATTTAGGCTAATTTGCATCGAGCGGTTTGGGGAAGAAGAAAGTGCTCAATAATATCTCACGGAAGGATATTTTCGGAGTGCAGAAGTGTTGTTCCCCATCAGACTTACTACGAGTGGTGTGTTAATGATGCGTGTGCTTGCAACAGTGGGGGAGACTGCGAGTGTCTTTGCACAGCAGTAAGTGAAGAGAGTTCTGTTTTAAATTTAACCAACAGAGCTTGACCTCTGCAACGTACAACTCAATTGAGAAGTTATTTATGGTATAAAATTTGAACATGGAAAGGAGAAAATGGTTCATTGCTTGAAGTGCTATTCGCTGACTGTCTTCATATGCTTGTCGTCAGAATGAAGTCAGCCTAAGTATGGTGAAGTATATAGCCTATACCTCAAGCAGAAGAAACCAGAGATGAATATTTTTTTTCCTTTCTGGTTTGATCCTTGTATGCTATTTACATATACTTCACCATACTTTAATCAACTTCATTCTAACTACAAGTTTCTGAAAAAAAGTCAGCAAACGAGCAATAAGTCGGCTTACTATTTCAAGCTTCGTCCTTATGGGTTTATGCACAAAAAGCGGTGCTGGTTCGACTGATTGAGTGTGCGTTTGAGCGACATATCATAAGCACTGCTCCTCAATCAGCAGCAATGGATGAAATAATTCACAGACAACGACAATCAGTCAACAAATCTCCTTCTCGTCAACTATAAAACTGTTATCAAAATATATTGTTTTGTCCTCTAAATATTAAACCCCCAAAAACAAAGAAAATATGCCATTTAGATAGCAGCCTACAATCAAGCTTGCAATGAACAACATGTCTTTGTCAAGTGGCGGTCGCAAGATCTCTGTCCAATGCAATGCGACAATGGCATGGTGTACCTGGCTTGTGGCCCTGTCTGTCAGGAAACTTGCTTCAATTCAAGTAGGTCCCATTATTCTGTGAAATATGAATGTGAAGTTTTTTCTAGTAATTTATGATGAGATAATAAAACGGCTTCGGTAGAAAGTTTGTTTTGTTGTACCATAAGCACACAAAGCCGAATAGCGTCACCAGATTTAAGATAGTTAATTTTATTTTTAATACTTTCTGAAAAACTACATTAAAATAAATCTTATATCGCGATAATAAAAACGCTTCTAAATAAAAATTGAATAGACACTAGTGTCGATTAATTTTAAAAGGGTTTTATGCTTACTTCAAAAGTACCTTTACTTTTCGTACGGCACATCAAGTTTTCAAAATATCTGTATTTTATTATTCTGAATGTCGTCGTTTTTAGAACTATTGGTTATAGTAAACTATTGCAAAAGTATTAGGGCAGTTGATAAACTACGAATAACATTATGAATGGCTACAAATTACACTTGCTTTAATGAAAAAGATTTACGCTATACACTTTGCGAAGTTTCAGTTCTATACTGTAAATATTTAGCTTATCATATTTTTTTTTCAAAATTACCGGCTGTGTGAAGCTTATTGACTGGGACTAGGTGATTAAATTTAGTTGTGATAAAACTTCTTGATTGTTTTATTATTTCCAACTATAACCAGCTTCATACCTTCACACTCATTGCTCTGCCTTACCTTGTGTGGAGGGATGTTTTTGTCCTGCTGGTATGGTCATGCATGAGCAGCGATGCGTGACGAGGTCACAGTGTCCTTGTTACTTGGAAAACGGAGAATATTCTCCTGGATCTTTGTTGCGACAGGATTGTCAAAACTGCACGTGCGTTGATGGAGCTTGGGACTGCGAGGTAATATTACTCAGCATAAAATATTTTCTTCTTTGCTTTGTACGAAAGAAAATGTCTCTGTCATTGTTTTTTTAAATTCAAAGAGAGATTATTTCCAAAAAATCATGACGTCAGCAACAGCATGAACACCAGAATTTTTTTTATTGTTTTTTATTTGTACATTTTATATATGGAAATCCGTTTGTAATTTAGCCACCAGGACAAGCTAATCAACATGTGAAACGGAACATGGCTGCAGCGGGAGACATTATTTATTGAAACTATTTGAAACAACTAACTTGTTGTAGGATTACCAACTTTTTGGTGTTTTGGTACTAAACCCAAGTCATACAGTTTTACGTATGAAACAAACGTCAATCTCCCTGCGCAATTTAAACGAGCATAAAATTAGTCAAAGCTTTTATCATACAAAAGAAACATCCAAGTTCATTCTCTATTGGTTTTCTTGCGAATAAATAGTTTAAATTAAGTGAGTATGCAATCAGAAACCTTTTTCCATATTGTTACTGATTGACAAAGAATCTACATCACGCAAGTGCACAGTTCATTTTTTTTTATAGGGGAAGCCTTGTGCTTCCTTGCTGCCATCCTGTGGTAATGATAAATTTCTGTGCGGAGATAGCATAACTTGCATTTCGTCACTGTGGAAGTGCGACTTTGAAAACGACTGCATAGACGGTTCGGATGAAATCGGATGTGATTGGACAAAATCGGAATGTGTTCTCATGGGAGGTCACGTGTGCGGAAGTGGAGAATGTTTGTTGTTTTCGAAAAAGTAAGCCAAAAAGTAGCACATTATTTTTCAAAAATTTATTTTTTCTGAGACGTTTGCTAACGTGAGAATAACATTTATATTTCCTTCACAGATGCAATGGGGAGGTTGATTGCGAAGATGGTACTGACGAAATGAATTGCACTGATGATAGTGACGACACACCTCATGCTTCGGATTGCAATGGCTTTTTGTGCTTTAGTGGACATTGCATTCCAGAAGCATTGGTGTGTGATGGAAAGCTCGACTGTGGATTTGGAGATTATTCGGATGAGCAGAGTTGCCACAGGGTGAACATAATTTTAAAGCTTTTTTGAAATAATTTATGTTTAAGCACTTTTCTACGGCTTGCTTGATGATTGTTTCAAATCTAAACTTGACACATCTCGTTTTTTCATCAAAATGGCACTTGGCTTGGAAAGAAAGCTACAGACTTACTTTGTTATGATTTAAAATAAATCACTTCAGGGTAACATAAAAGGGAACGGCATCACAGTCACTGTTTGAAGAACTTGAATGCTTTTGAGTTTGGAGGTATATTTTACCGAAAGCATAAGAGTGCAGTTTCTGTGTTGTTGTCGTTTAGTATATCATCTTCTTCGCAGTTAAAATATTCATAACTTTTTGACAGAACTGTTTGTTTTTGAGTCAATATTCATGTGATGGGGGAAGCTGCATTTCCCGCCGTGCTTACTGTGATGGAACGATGGATTGCATTAACGGCAGTGATGAAATTGGATGCGTTTGCACTCCGACCTACTTCACTTGTCTGGACGGTCTTTGCATAGATAGGACGCTTGTCTGTGATGGTGAACCCGATTGTTCCCAAGGAGAAGATGAGCTTGACTGTGATCTTCTTGCATCCGTGTCTTTGAATTCTTCTTCACTTCCCGTTGATAACTCATCAAGTTGGTATTGTTTTAGATTACTATTTTTGGGGCTGAACTGTCTTATTCACAAGTTAATTTTTAAATTGTGACCATTTTATAACTTGGGTGAAATTTACAGAGTTTTTGATGCAGGTAAAGAAAAGAAATCTTGAAATCGTTTTAAATGTCTCTAAAGTTTCAAGTTTAGTTTTTAGTTTCATCAACTTGAGAAATGAAATATTACCGACCTGACTGTTCTTCATACATTTCGTTCATTTCGCGTGTTTTTTCATAAAGGCATTTTATCAAGAAGCTTCCAAATTGTATGCTAAGTTATGCTTTTTGTGGAACAAGTAGGCCCACTCTATATTTACAAAAGATGTGAAATCTAAAATGCCAAAATTGGGTTCTTTTTTTAGATTGCACAGACTTCCATTGCAAAACTGACGTAAATAAGTGCATACCATGGCCCTCGGTGTGCGATGACATAGTCGACTGTCCCGATCATTCTGACGAACAAAAAAAGTGTTGGACGCCTTGTATCCAAGTAAGGGGGACAGAGTGACACATTCAATCAACTTATTGATTTACTTCCGTTATTGTGTTCGTTAAAGTTGTTATTGCACTGGCCAACACAATTTTCCTTGCGTGGAGTTTTTTAATGAATCAATGGTAATTTGGAGACGCTGAATCCGAATCTGGTGTTAGTTTTGTTCATCACATCACGTTCTTGAAATACATATTTTTTTTACTTGAAATTTTTTACCTATTTAAGTTATAAAATTTATGCAGCGTTTAAGCACCCATATATGGAATAATGTTTGTAATGGGAGGAAGCTATTCCCTTAAGAATGCTTTTCCAAAACTACCTTGTGATTACATCCTTTTCGGTCATTATTGACTGTTGACTGAAATATATTTGAAAACATACAATTTGAAGCATTGTGCTCGTAACTGGTAATGCACCACTGAATTTTTTTAGTTATTTGTCTTTCTCACAGAATTGAATTTGCAGATTTAAACTAAACATATGCAAGAAAAGGTAATACTGTCACCTCAAAACGATTTATATAGTGCTGTAAAAATCCAAATCATATCTTGGTACCACCAAACGCAGTCACGTTAAGATATCAATTTTTTTGCTGACCTCTTATGAACTGCATAAAGGACATCTATCATCAAACCCTAGCAGTAATTTAACATCTACCGATTTTGAGAAGATATTTCTCCAGTAGCCTGGTTGCCTTTGAAGCTTCCTCTGTGCGTGGTTGTGTGGTGTCAAACTCGTGAGTAAATGAGCAGCTTTTACAATATTCATCAATATGAAACATACATATTGCAAAAAAATGTGATGTGATAAAGGAAATCTGAGCTCAGATTCGGATTCAGCACCGCAAAATTACTCTAAATCAGTTCTCAAAGTCTATGCAAGAAAAAAGAAAGTTACCAGCGTTATAAAACATGTAGTTTCATTTCGTCATCACAAAAGTGATGCAGGTGATATACTTACCTGTAAGGCTGAGAATCTGCTCAAACTGCTTAAGTACTTACGGGCTCACATAAGTGTTAATGAACAAACACATCAACATTAATTGATCAAAGTTAGACTCGTTCTTCTGACAACAGCACATGAAACTTTATACATGCATGAGTCAACACTGAACCATTGAAACAACGCGTGTACTTCAGAACGAGTTGTCATGCGATCGAGGGTTGACTTGTGTTGATGAGGACTTGCTATGTGATGGCGTTATTCAGTGTCAAGATGGTGCTGACGAGAGCAATATAATATGCAGCGAATCTCCAACGGCCCTCAGCAGTCTGTGCGCAAGGTAAAAAAATATGCATCAATTCAAAAACAATCAATTAATTGTTTTATTTGTCAATTGCCTAATTAATCAAGTCGCCTAAGATACAAAATGAATGTCATTTTTATGGCTCCCAATTTTCTCTTGAAATCTTTTACAGAAGTGTCAAATTTCTGTATTTTTTTTATTTTATCTAGGAAAGCATATAGTTCACATTTTGTTGCTTTTGAGTCACTTATTGTGACTCTTGCTGTGTTGTAAATTAATTATCATTTTGCAATAGTTGCTGACAAAAAAACAAACAATTTAAACTGGAATTGCATTTTTGAACCGGTACAGCACCTTGAACTTGAAGACTAGCATTGCAAAACTTTGCAACCAATGCATAGTCATTCTGCTTCCATTGTATGCTAATTTTTTGTGTTTGTGTGCCAATCTTTCAGAGGATTTCAATGCGGCAACGGAAGTTGTATCAACGGAAGTTTGGTTTGTGACGGACTCAACCATTGTCTGCATGGGGAGGATGAAGCACTTTGCCGCGGGGCTCCCATGGTATCTTTGACAAGTCAAGCGATGTGTGCGTACACCTACTTTTTTATAGCATTAAATTCATAATAATAATGGCTCAAATTTTAGACAAAAGATAAATTTGAACGTATTTTACATCATAAGGATAAGCATACTACGATGTATCTAAGCTTTTAAACTATTAAGCTACATTTCCTAAATGGCAGGAGGAACCTTATTGTAACCCTTATCTCACTGTCCTCTCCCAAACAAAAGACCGGTAGACCTACTTAGCACATTACCTTATTTAGAGCATGAAATGTTCATTATTGTTGATAGTTGTCCACTGTTTTGCAGTCACCGCCCAAACAAGGAACTTGTCCTGTCCTGGATTCACTTGCTTGAACGGAACATGCATTAAACTGGATCAGGTGGAATATGTGGAGTCAGTAGCATTGACAGGGGGTCTAGAAAGTAGTTTTGGACTCCGACCAGGAATGTTTTTTGGGGGCTGAAAACTTAAAGAAACCACCGCGTATTTTTTAATATAGCAGGTTTTTCTTAGAAGTGACTTGATTTGAGGCCCTAGCTAGAATATCATTGGTACCGAACCCAAATTATCCTTTCAACGACCCTTTGTAGAGTGTTGATATCCATCAGGGATTGATATCCATTCGATGGTATAATGGTTTGCAGAACGGGTGTGAATTAGAAAAAGCAACAAAATCAACTCAAACGTAATTTGTTATGAATTATTGATATCTACAGTTATAGTAGGCTGTAGGAAGAATGAGGACAGCACCACCAAGTCTGCTAGATCTCCTACACGTGTAAGCCTTCCGTTGGCTAATTATTATGCATTCTTTGTTTACATGATAAGGGTTAAACTTACTTCATAGCTTACAGATACTTTCATCACCATTCTTTGTCCAAAAAAATAAAGTTTTGATGGAAAGTTCGCTTTGTTGAACCATATAGACAGACAAAACAAAATAACTTGTGTTATAATTTTCATTTTATGTACAGTAGCCTATATTGCAGATTTGTAATTCCTGATAAGGACACAAGTACGTGTCGAAAACGTTAGAGTTTTTTGTTTTTATGTAAAAGAAACTTTAAAGCAATGTCATTCTAAGTTTTGTAGGCCCACTGAGAAAAGTTATTTACCGACTGTTGTACTATTTGGTGATCCAGGATTGCTTTGCTTGTCTCACAGGTGTGCAACGGTGTCAATGAATGCTCATTAGACGATAATAATACACAATCATCAGACGAAAAAGGGTGTGCCGCGTGGGGTACATGGACGATGTGGGGTATGTCACTTCATTATGCTATTGCTTGTACAGCACATAGGAATTTTGTAATTCACTTGTGACGGAAATTGAAAGTGGTCTTGATAGAATCTTATACACAATGCGAAATAATAAACTAACAACATAAGCGATTTGTGTTCACTTTATAACTTAATTTTTACTGCATTAGATATCAAAATATAGTGAACTTAAGCAGCAGGTAAAATGGTGAATCCCATACTTGATCCAAGCATAGGGGGATGAGGAGATAAGGTTCTCATTATACTAAGCCTTCGGCACTAATGAGAGTAGGGTGGACAGTTCCTTTCTCTCGGCCGCCTTTCCTTCAGCAACTGCGCTCACCCAATTTATTACACCCTGGGTAGAGGTGAGCGGCGTTTGTCAACAACCAGCTTAAGCCGGAAGTCGAACCAGGATTGCATAATTGGAAAGCGAGCGCCTTATCCGCTGCGCCATCTCAAAGCAGCAGGAATAGGCTATAAACATGACAAACATATTTTTTTATTTTCAAACATTTCGTTTCAGTTTGACTGAAAATTTTCAGCATTTGTTTTTTGTTAAGAAAGAAAATCGATATCAGTTCGTGATGAATTCCATATGAAACTACTAAGCTTTACTATTGAATTCATGGCTTGCTAAGTAAATTGCACTTTTGTAAACATACTTTTCAATTTTCACTAGCAACTGAACTTTCCAGTATGAACTCTTATTGCAGGAAGTTGCAGCCAAAAATGCGGTTCAGGTTTGCAATTGCGAAACAGAACTTGCATTTCTATGCCTGACAGAGGGAGTCAAGTGCTAAAAGAAAACAATGACTCACTAAAAACTACATGCAAAGGAAATAGCTATGAAAAACAGCCTTGCTTTACAAAAGCTTGCCGTAGTAAGGATTTATGTTATATTTTTATACCCATCAATGTGGTTGTTTTTGTGGTAATGGTTATGTAATTTTTAAAATCAGCCTCATAAATACATTTAAGGACACATACAGCAATGTCATCTGTGATTAAAATTTTCTTTTGACCAGTGTTATGTAGGCTAGATTTTACTTAGCCTATACCATTTTTCCATAAGTTATAAACAAATGCGTTTCAGACAAACTAAGCCATAAATTTGCACAAACCATCAAAATTAATACAAAGTGATCTTTGTACAACTGATCAACGAGGTGTAAGTTTAATACGACAAAAAATAACATAGCTAAAGACTGAAAGTTGTCATCACTTGTAGTCCTATTATTTCTATAGTGAAGCAGTGATGACAGGAATGACAGATCATGGTAAAGCGTGGACACATCGAACATATAACACAGAAATTGAACAACAATTATCATGACACAACCCTTTAACTAATTCAATTAATTGTAGACCATTCCGTTGGATTGACGTCTTGGTCAAGCTGGTCACGATGTAGCGTGACCTGTGGTGGCGGTTTGACTACCAGATGGCGTTTGTGTACCGACGGAACGCATACGTGCTCTGTCGCGCTCTATGGCGGAAGATATCAGTCCCCTCTACCACTTGTGGAAATAAAATCTTGTTTATCGGAAGTTTGCCCGGACAAGCAATGTTTCGGTAAGTTTTATAAGTAGCGTCGATAAGATTATTTTTGTTCTCAAAAAAGTTAAACAACTTGATGATTTGAATAATATACTAAAATGAATGATGAATTCAAGTCTTGATGTAACTTTCCCCTTTGCTGAAATTGATAAAAATAAACATTGCTTTACAAACGTCGTTCCTAGTTCATTATTCTTTGTAGCTTAGCTCGCAATGTTCCACAACAAAACATGCATGCAGACTTATGCGGATTGTTAAGTCAGTATGGTTATTTATTTGCATTTTGCATCCGACACAAAATGGTCCATATTACAGTCAGTCATAAAAGATAGAAACAAGACAGATACTCAACTCCGAAGAGCTGAGTCGTAATGTATCAAATACAAAGATTGATAGTAGCAGGGTGTCTTGTTTAATAAATTTGTAACTATCATAATTTGGTGGGGATCTAAACACCTTGCCTTTCAATAATTTGAAGCTGATGACATTTCTAGGTTGTGTTCAATGGTTGCACTTCAGCATAGCTAGAATAGTCTCAATTGCAACATTTCGTATACAACTTCAGTAGGCCTAATGTTGATGGGAAAAAAATTAGCAAAGGGCTTGGCTTTAAATAGGCTACACTTCCAGCTATTACATTAGCACATGCAGATCTTCGTTGCTTCGATGTTTGAGGATTTTCGTTATTTTATAGAAATTTCTGAAAATGATTTATTTCAATGCACTTAAACAACAACACCCATGCTAAAGCGACTTTATTTACAAACAAAACTGGTCGAACTAATGGGCTTGATGTATTGTATTTTTGATTTAAAATATGTTTATTTGATGTTAGGTGACAAGAATTTATTTTCTTGTGATGGAAATGATGTAATTGATGTCAAGGAGTGTCCCTTAACTTGCCGTGATGTTGTAATTGGAGGTGATGCTTTGTGTGTGCCATCATCAAGCGGTTGCAAATCGGGTTGTCATTGTCCGGATGGTTTAGTCACAATAAATGAAACAAGTAATCATTGCTTGCCAATCAATGACTGTCCCTGCTTCTACAAAGGAAAGGTATGTTGGACAAAAAGACCCTTTAATCGTTTCAAAGAATTTACATTTGGTTAAAAACTTTGCAGTGTAAAAATTTTTTAGTGTTTAAAAGATAAACTTCAAATATTTTGTGATACCCGTGAGATAAATTTCATTGTCTATTGGCTATTCAACGGGTGATCTTACAATTTCCATCTTGAAACTCCAGATGTACAACAGAGGTGAAGAAGTTACAAGAAAAGAATCCTGCGAAAGATGTCAGTGCTCTTTCGGAGGAAGATGGAAGGGCTGTATCGAGGACACACTTTGTGACTCCTCCAAGTTGTGTGGATGGACCACGTGGTCGGAATGGGGTCCTTGCTTCGGACCATGTGGAGTAAATGGCATCCAGTGGTCGTTTAGATCTCCTATAATGCCAACAGGGTATTCCTACAGTTTTTAGTACTAACGCATTCACAAAAACTTGCTAAAGAGGCCTATAGAGGCCTAGGGACTAAAAGTAGTATAAGTGAAATAGTTATGGTCACATTGAAGAAAGTATCATATAGTTTCTGAGACTTTGAAACATTGATAGCTAATGTAGGTTTGCCCAGTCGCCTAAGATCACAATTTAAAACTTTTTACTCACTGGAAAAGTGTTGTTGCTTGCACTGTGGTCTAATATCAGACCTTTTACTCAATTGCTTACATTGCACAGATATGGATCCAGCAAACGCTGCAAAGGAATTTATAGAAAATCACGTCGCTGTCCCACTGCACCGTGCATAACGTGCGACGTCGCTGAAAGTGGAGAAAAAGCATCATCAAAAAAAGTTGGCGAGCAATGGAAGCAGAAGCCTTGCCATGTCTGTACGTGCCGAGCAAATAACACAGTTATCTGCCAAAAGTAAGCATCTCCAACACAAAAGTATCATCACATAGGTGAAATGTTTTCAACTACTCCATAACGACACTGCTTTCAGTTTGCTAAATAGTCTATTGAAGACATAACTACAAAAATACTGAAGTTACATTTAAAAAATTTCTGCAGCCTATATCTCAGTTATGTGCACAGTCGCTTCATGGTCAAAGCATGCCATTGAGCAAAAAGCAATTCACTAAACTAACTGATTTTGTAACAGCACACCGGCCAATTGAAGTCATTTGATACATCATGATTTGGTGCAACTTTGTAAAATATCGACATTTTTAACTTTTACACTGTGACGCATTGGCTAAACTTTTCATGATCAACTTTTCTCAAATTCTATAAACTAAGAAACGGAAAAATCAAGCCGTTAGTTCTACTCACCGGGCTTATGCCTGAGCAATGCATTTCATAGACTGCTCTTCATTCATTTTCCAAAAAATCTTCCTAAGGCCGAGGCTAAAGACTCTCACAATCTCAAAAAATATTTATTATCATAAGACTTACTCAACTAATAAAAGTAAAATCGCAATACCTTATTTTCTCCGTTTTAATGATGTTGAGGATATACACGTAATAGGCCTAGTTGTTATTCGTTTAAAATCTTTATATTTAAATTTAGTGGAAACAAAACCAACTTTAATCAGTGTGTTTTCATTATCAAACTCTAAAACAATTTTTTTTATAATTTTGTAGACACTGTGACTTATCTGCTGTTAACTGTGGTGACCATGGGACCCTAATTGAGCCTAGCGACAAAACGTCTTGTTGTTTTTGTCAACCATCAAATTTGCAATCAGGTAGGCTATGTTCACACGTCGTAGCTTACAAAAATATGTTTCGCTTAAAGCTTTCTCAACTGAGCTTTCAACAAATCCACTGACGCATCTCGTATTTGTATCCAAGGCTGTTGAGAGGATAATTTGAACCCGGTAGCCTACCAATGAGATCCATGGGCCCTAAATCAAGGCACTTCCAAGCAAACATGGACTATATCCAAAGGATACGTGGTGGATTCTTCTTTTCGGATCTCTTGGAAAGTTTATGGGCCCCTAAAATCATCCCGACCCGAGTTCAAAACACTCTCTGGAACCTCTTGCTAACGCTACTGTTTGTAGCTGTGTAGCGTCATTAAAAAGATACTTTATCGTAACAATGTCAAGCGATGGGGTACAATTTGTGTTGTGTAACTAACAGCTTAGAATAAAGTAACAAAAGTTGAATTGGTGTTTTTTTCTTTTTTTCAGGTCCGGCTGTTAATCTTACTTCTTCAGGGCTTTCATCAATTGGAGAGAACATAATCAGTTACAGCCCAAACCAAACTGTACCATCGGTGGATGATGTAAATGATCAAGCAAGTGAAACTTTTAATATAAATAGGCCTATTACTTTGTCCAAAAACCATTAAAATAAATTTAGGAAACCAAAGAGTAAAACACGATACATTTGAAAAGCAACATTTTACACAGTTATTAGAAATGCTCTTCTTCCGTATATTTTTGTACTTTACCTTGGACAACAAGTAAGACATTTGTCAAATCCTGTAAGCTTATTTTAATACAATGTGTTGAAATGATGGTGACTTTTTCATCATCACACTCGACAGACAGAAGTTGTTGCCACTGTGAATGAATTGAGGACGTTTTAGTATAAACGTTATTATCAATTGTTTAGATGCTTTGCAGCGAGACTGCAAGTCCATTTGTTATGTCCCAAAAACAAATTGATTCAGGGCAGTCTAAAAATTCAAAACGTTTATTGTAAACGAATATTGCAGCTTAAATTTCAACACAAAAATACATTTGCTTGTTTTATTTTTTTCAGCTCAACTCTACTGGTAACGACTTAAGTACAAATGGAATGACTGGCACCAAACATACATGCCAGTTGTATCAATGCTCCGAAACAGGAGAATGTATTGGAAGGTTAAAATAGTTGATATACAGTGTGGTAGTAGTTATAGAAGTTGTCAAGAATTTTTTGTGACCAAAGCGTTTACAAAGCTTGCTTGATCGTTTTTTTTACAATAGTATTGTCTCCGTTCATGGTGTTCCAGACAATTGTTCACCTAATCAAACGTCATAAAAAAACCGTTCAAGTCTACTGAATATTACGTCATGGAAATTCCTAAAACATGAGCCAAAATTGCACCATCGTTCGTAAGACTTGTGTCAAACCTGTTGAAACCTGTTTCGGTTTGAAACCTGTTTAAACATGAAATATTGCGTCACACTACTGCTGACGTGCCTTTGAGTTATCACAAATTTTTCTGATTCATTCTTGAAGTTGTTCGTTGGAAGTCGGTCGCACATTTAACTGGTTTATTTAGTGCTTGCTAGCTGGACAAATTCTCCGTCTTTTATCTAAGTAATCTGTATCGTAGTGACATTTTTTAGAGGTGTAAGGCGTTGCATCTCGATTTCGATAGCCGCGGGCTAATTTTACAGGAATACACTTATTGAATAGACGTTTCAAGGAGTGTTTCTTTTTCGGTCACTATATGCAGACAAACGGATCCAGGAACTTTATGTTACAATTTTCCCACGAAGAGATTATGGTTTACCGCTGTGACCACATGGGTCAAGGCAGAAATAATTTTTATACTTTTAGCAATAGGCCTAAGAAAACACACAACACTGTTTCAATTGTTTTTGTGTTGTTTTGTTCCTTATGCTTGCAGAACTGAATAATCTCATAAAAAAAATTTTGCTTTTTATGTTTCAGCAAAGAGATGTGCAACAACATATTTGATTGCCCTGACAAGTCTGATGAAGATACAGAGCTTTGTCGTCATTACAATGTCACTACCGCAAAAGGAGGGTGTGTCTACACAACATGGTCTGATTGGTCAACGTGCAGTCAATCATGTGGCTTGGGAAAACAAACTCGACACAGAGGAGTAACTAAGCAAACAGGATCAGAGGAAGAGACAATTTATGAAGACAATTTTCAAGTTTTTCAGTGAGCTATTGTGTTTACATCATGTCTTTGGTCTGGATCTCGGTACATACGATACGTTCTTCTCAAAACATCAGAAAAAGATAAATTCGACTTTGTCAGAAATCATGTTCTCATCCTTTTATATTTCGGTTGTCTTTTATCAGCCTGAAGATATTTAACGAAACTTCGTGAATTTGTTTTCGTTTCATTTTTTGAAAAATACGTTGTTGATATTGAAAATGCATTTTCTTTTTATGGTTGTAGTTTGTTCTTTTACTGTATTTTACTAACTTGTGATTTAATTGGTCACACCTGACACACAAGTTCTTCTGCGATCGTAAGTGTCAGACTCTTTGCCATAATGGGTTTGAATTTCTTTATTTGGATTGAGGGCAAGCCAAACTTATTTAAACTAATCTTACATAAGCAACTGTTTCTTTTGTAGAACATGCTTTATTGCATCGTGCCATCAAAATGGAAGCTGGTCGTCCTGGCAACAATGGTCTCAATGTAGTCTCACTTGCGGCGGTGGATCTCAATTCAGACGACGAAAATGTAACTCACCAGCACCGCTAAACGGCGGTAGCGAGTGTTCAGGCGCTCACTTAGAAACGAAAGTATGCAACCCATCGCCCTGTACAGCAGGTAGGCTAACGTTAAAAATTTAAAACTTTTGTTCTCGTATTAATACTTTAAAAAATGTTTCAATTGAGAAACCCAATTCCGAGAAAATATTTCCAAGTTCAATGATAAATGCTTTTGAACAATAAATTCTTGTTCGCAAAATCAAAATGTACAGTATTTGTCCGACAAACAACTTGAAATGGCTTCTTACAATTCTTCTTCAGGTTTATGTTCAGGAGGAAGAATTTACGTGAAGAAAAGAGAATGTTCAAAGCTTCGGTTGTGTGCTCAAACTTGTGAAGATTTAAGTGACAGTGTGTATTGCAAAACTGCGTGCAAATCAATTAATAATATCGGAGGCTGTTTCTGTCCAAACGGAAATTTTCTGCAGGATGATAAATGCGTCACCAAAGAACAATGCAGGTTCCATTTTGTATAAACTAAAATCTATACAAAAACTTTAAAAAAAAAAAATTTCGCAATAACGAAACCTGAACTTGAAACCTGAAACTTCGACAATCATTTTTGAAGACATTATTATGATTTTTTATATTGTAGGTGCACAGGAGCACATGCTAATTATAATCCGTTGTCTACGTTTACATTGAACGGCTGTGAATGTTCTTGTGAAGACGGGAAAATACAATGCTCGCTTGACTGTGCGGAGGTATGCGCCTGGTCGGAGTGGTCAAAATGGTCACCGTGTGACAGGTATTTATTGTAAGGTATACAAGCAGTTAAAAGTAGGCTACATACCGAAATGTTGGTATATCACTCATGCAAATCAACTTTGTAATCTGTGTGGATTTTATTTTGTCATCAATGTTAGTACATTTTTATTTAATGTTTATGAATAATGGTGAATTTCAACAAATTAATACTGGACTCTTAAATTTAAAATCACACAAAAACAATTAAATTATCATCAATAACGTGTCAAACGCATTGAACTTTAGAACTTGTGGGATAAAAGGCAAGAGGCATCGCTATAGATCACCAGTGCTTACTGGCAAAGTCAATTCTTCCGCTGTCATTTGTGATGGAGTTCCTCAAAGTTCCAAAGTGTGTCCATACAGGCCATGCCCTCCTATGTGGACAAAGTGGAGTGCATGGAGCCAGTGCTCATCGTCATGTGGCATTGGAACGCAATCCAGAAAAAGACAATGTTCAAGTAAATGTGATTGCTTTTGGCATATTTTGTATAGGCCACACTTTTAACTAAAATAAAACCTCATCAAATAAATCTTGGAAAAGATACCAGGCTGCTATTTGAAAAATTATCAAAAATAAATAAAAACAATTCATCGAAAAAGTCTTTAAAAAAGTAATTAAAATAGATTGTCAAGTCTTAACCAGGAATTAGTCATAATATTTTTATTGCAGTTGATGACCAAATTGTTGACGAATGCTTTTGTGAAGAATTTGACGAACCCTCTCACCATCACCAACATCGCGTTTGTAAGAATCCGAGAAGCGATCGATTGTGTTCGTCTTGCCCTAACCACATGAGCTACAAATGTGTCAAATGTGCCTTTTCTTGCAACGATTTTGCTACTCGCAGAGAAATGTGTACAAATAAATGCACTTGGTTGTGCAGTTGCCCAGAAGGACAACATAAACAGGTGCAAGATTTAAAAAAATTTAAAAGCCATCAGTGTTTTTTGCATTTACCTTGTCATACGTTTTGTTCAGATTAAGTTAAATACTTCTGTATCTTTTGAATAACGCATTAGATTTTCCCTCCATACTTCACCACCTGAAATCTGACCATCGGCGTTCGTAGCACAAGTCAATGTGAACAAGTTTAATCTGTTGTAGCACTGGAATATTTGCAATATTGATAAATCATTAAAACGCAGCTGTGTAGCTTTAATCTTAAACATTATCATCATAGAAGAAATTCTCATCTTCAGGACAACGCTTGTGTGACAATTGAGAAATGTTCATGTGGGATCGGTGGCTCATCGAATCTGTCGATCACCGAAGATCAATTGCCAGCTGGAAGAAGCAAAAACATAAATTGCAACACTTGTACTTGCACGATGGGAAAGCTGGTGTGTACAGATAACATTTGCTCTGGAGAATCAACAAATTTATGGAAGTGGTCACCATGGAGTCCCTGGTCACTATGCAGCCGGACGTGCTTGGATATGTGAGAAAGCCATAAACTTTATTTTTAAAACATCGGTGTAGGAGTGAATAAATGTGTAGTCGGACTTTAAAAATATCTTTTTGTTGGAGTTTTATAGTTTGGCAAACTAAATCTCAAGATTGTTGTGTTTCCCCAGGTTAAAAACCAATTTATGTTCATAAAACTATGATTACGTTTAGGTTACTTTCAATAGATGATTAGAATTCATATAGAAACCTCTATCAACAGTTTAAATACCAGAACAAACAGTGCTGCTTTTCATTGCAGTTTCCAAAGTTCTTTGTGGTCTGTATTTTTGCAATTCAATTTTTATGGCTTTATAGCATGAACCAACATAACTTGGCATGTAAAATCAGTTTGTTGCACTTTCATTGACATGTCATGATAAACCAGAGGAGATGTGACTGCCATTTGCTTGATTGAAAGCGCAATGTTTTCTTTAATTGATACTATGTAAGCCAATGTTAAATAAAAATAAACGCTGTTTTTTTTACATGAATTCAAGCGTAATCCACTTGAAAAAAGTTAAAAGTGAAAAACTCTATAAAAACAATACAAACTTTTATATTTTCGTAAAGTAGCACATACTGTATATTCAGGAAAAACTCAGCATTGAAGTTGCCAGGATCAACACGAAGATTTCGAGAATGCTTAAAGAAGCAAAATAAACTCAGTAAGAATTAGAATAAATATATCATATAGTTAACGTTGAAATAAATCTATGTTTAGTAATCACACAAAACTAACAGCCAATTGTTATGACAACAAGATAAACTAACTAAAAATTCTATTGACTACTACCCGACTACTGTGTCCAGATGAGTCCAATTGAGAAAACTTCCAGATGCAGTGATTACTGCATTAAAGACCAAGCCGGTTTTAATACATGTCATGCCACATACAGTAGCTTACAATGATAAATGAAAGTGATAGTGAAATGTATATTGCTCAGGCTATTGTACGTAGCCTAATATTGTGATCGAAATCTCTTGTGCCACTTAAAAAAACAGACTTGACAAGTTTAGTTCTGCAAGAGTAACTGTTTTTCTCTATAATATGTCTGTCTTATTCTGCCACGCTTGCTGGTTTCTGCAAGACATTTTTGTAACTTTACAGTAACTCCTGTCCAATCCAGTAAAAACCAGTGCGAAGGTCTCAATAAACAATCAGTTCAGTGTGGCCTTGAATTGTGTCCAACATTACCAATATGGTCGTCATGGTCAAAGTGGTCGACATGTGACAGGTGGATTGGTTTATTTTTTGTTTGAACCACGCAAATATGTCAATTTAAAACTCATTAACGAAGAAATTCGGAAAGCAGCCCATTAGCCCCTTCCTTTGAACTAGTATGTTGAAACATGTTGCCATTATAGTGACGCATTAGTTCAATGTTGCCGAAAAGTAATTGTTTAAATGTGTAGTAGTTGACGTATAACACTATAAAACTAATTTAATACTTTCTTTTTGTTGCATAAGGCTATTCAAGTTTAATATGCGGCTAACTCGGTCCAAACTTTAAAAATACAAGCTTCACAAAAGTTTGAATAGAAAATTTAATTGTAGGAATGCTTGGTCATCTAAAAAAAACTTGACAACGTGTAGGCTAAAAAAACTAAGTAAATTTATATTTACTTTTGTTGGTGCACAAGTTCACAATTTGATTAATCGCAGATCTTGTGACGGTGGGACTCAAACATGCAGACGCCTTTGTAAAAAATCACAAGCTTCGAATCCTGAAGTTTGCAGCGGTCCAAGTGACAAAGTATTGCTAATTTCAATCATACAACTTGACGTTTAATCCCAAAATTACCTTGCCATGTCGAATCACATCGATTTGTGTTTCAGGTCAGGTCATGCTTGCTTCCGCCTTGTGATGGGCAACAGTGCCCGAGTGGCTCATCTTTGAGATATGGGTGCAAGACTTCTTGCAGTAACGGTAAGTTAAAAGATTAGCATGTTCCGAAAACATCAATCCGTTATTCCTAAATTTGAAGATTATTTTGATTATTGGTTTCGATAAAAAGTTAAAAGTATTCTTACCAACAACTTTAGAATGCCTAATATTTCATGTGGATGTACCTACAGTAGCAAAGATTGCAGGTTCGACCCCTCACCAAGAGCACGTATCTTGCTAGGGCATTTAATGGTATGCCCATTGCCCATATGGGAACAGGTAATCCCGGATAGCAAATCAACCGTTTTTTTAATTTGATTCGACGTCTGCAGACGATTCAACGTCTGTAAAAGTTGAATCAATGTAAAAAAAAACGGTTATTTGCTGTCTGCGATTGGACGACTGCATGACTCTTTTCTATTGCTTTCGGTATAATGTGATATATATATTTATTGCTTTATTGCATTGTTTCGAATGTTGTAACAATTGACGCAAAAGCAAAGCAGATTAATGATTATTGTGCATAACATATCTCGTAGTATAGGCCTAAAACCATTCCTACATTTCACAAGATCTTTAAACAAGACTACTGTTCAAATAATAAAGTAGGCTATTAGCATGCTCACTGCTCAAATAATTTTTGTTATTTTAATGAAACTACTCAATTGGCAAAACCACTGAAATCGCCACTTCCAAACAACACGCTTTGCAGGACCAACATGTTTTCAGCTCAGCTCTGAAATAGCAGTTGCAGAACCCTGTGACAAAATTGATAAGAGCGACATCAACTGTACAGAGAAGTATTGCCAGTGCAACGAAGGATTGTTTTGGCAAGGTGACAAATGCGTTCCGCAGGATAAGTGTAACTGCTACGGGTTCAAACAAATTCGTTGGTAAGTTAGATGGATGTGATTTGCATCAGAATGATTTTCTTTTTTCTCTGCATTAAGTGGTATAAAAAATCTGTCGATTTTACTGCTTCAGAAACTTTAACGATAATAGTTTCAAAGACTCGGATGAGCTAAGCTACTTCCTATCAGTAACTTATTATGTAAAATCACTCCATTATTCCTCATATAAAAGGTCTTCCACTGAGGAGGCCTATGAGCTTAGTAGGCCAGCTTTCTGTAATTTATTTTTTTACAAAACATTGCATACGAATAAAATTTCACCAGGTAAACCGTTTACAGCAAGTGAAAATTATTGGTATCATGTCAAAAGACTGCTCCTTAACAGGCCCGGGAGCAAGTTCAACATAGGTGATTGCACTACTTGCACGTGCAGTGGGGGGAAGACCACTTGTGCACCAAAAATCAATTCAAACGGAAAATCTGTCTGTGATCCTAGCCAGTCGTGCTTTGACGAAACTGATGACGTTGTGATGTGGTCATCTTGGACATCATGCAGCAAGCCATGTGACGTGGGAATTCGTCGACGATTTAGGTGACGTCAAGGTTTATGATCATGTCCCGTATACGCTGTTTATAAAATGCTACCTTTCATATATAATGGTTTATCAAATTTGCAGTTAAATGTGGTGCAACGATTGTTGCTTTACAAGAAACATTTCATAAATTACTTTTTAAAGTATGATCTTATTTTACCTACGTCGTCGGTAAATTGTAATATCTCTTCCACTTCTTTAAAAAACCTTAGCTTAAGTAGATTGCAAGTTGATGGTGTTTCAACTTCCTTTCAAGAATATAAAAATGCTTTTTCGATTCTAAGTTGGAACGTAATGAAGACATAAATCTTGAAATTAGATCAGTATTCTTACATGCATGAGGCTCTTTTTGCTTGACTAAGTTTCATCCAGTGTATAGTTTCGTATCAGCATTGTTTAAATTTAGTCTCTTTCGAACAGTTGTCAATTAAAAGGACATCGAAGTTAAAGTATCACACTGAGTAGGCTAATTTGACTAACAATCTACAAATTTGAAAAAGCAAAGTTTGCTTTTTGTGCCAAATTGACTTCTTCATAATCTTATTGTCTCTTTTAGCACCAACACAATCAGTGAAATATATATTGGTGCGTGGTGTCGCCACAGAGGAGAACAGCAAGAAGACTGCAATGTCTTGCCATGTGTGCAAAATGAAAACGATTGTACAGGTGAAAGACAATTTTAATCTCTTTGTGTTGTGGTACATTTTGAAACTGCAACTTGATATGTTTTCTCTTCAAAAACTAATCTAGTTCTTTCATTCATTTTATACAGAAACTTTAAATGTAATTGGCTCAAAATTCTGGTTCCTTACTATTCATATTGAGCCAACAAGTCAGCAACTTTGCTGGCTGGGTAAGACAGAGATGATCATTAAATAAATTACTTTAATTGTTAAAACTATATCTTTTTGATAGTGTACGTTATTTAAATAGGTCATCCTAACTTGTGCGAAAAGGGCTCCAACAAAGCAAAGAAAGGCTGGAGCGGATGGTCATCATGGGGCTCATGTAGCGCAACCTGCCTCGAAAAGAACTTTCCCACATGGCGCCACCGATATCGCAATTGCTATTCTGTTGGTTCAAGGTATAGGGCGGCTTCAGCTAAACATCTCCCAGCTAGAAAAATTATTAAGTTAAATCATCGTTTGTAGCCTACTACGGCACTCGAAAGGACATTGGCTCGACACTGCTCAAGAGCATGCGGCTGTGTCTTTGGCAAGACACTTAAATGCACGCCTGAAGATGGTCACGACGACTGGCTTCCTTGCCTTCCTGTCCACTTAAAATCTAAATCTTCAACCACCGGGCGGAAGTCTGGATACGACAAAAAACGTTTGTAGATATTCAATTAAAGTTAAAAGAACAAACTGTGTCAGCTGAAAGGTGTAGATTTAAAGTTTTAATGGAAGGTGCATTTTCTTGAATCAGAAACATATGAAATCAGCTATAGCATCACAGTGTTTAACACCAGTTTAATTTAGCACTAAATAACAGAAGCAAACGACTTGGACTTTCATTGCCAAGACGTAACATATAGTAGTATTGCACGTATTTTTAGCAAAGTTGTAAAGCTAGTTTGGTTCATGGTTAGATAGTTTTTTATTTCTACGATTAATGAAACTAATTATGTTTCGGCTATGAGCAATACTACTGTAAGTTATAATTTGTTTACTTTAGCTTCTATGACTGAATGTTCTCCAAGAATTAAATCTTTGAATCCGATTTGGCTTAACGTTAGTCCACTTGTTATTTTAACTAAGCGAGGAGCTTTGTGTTTTGCTAATTTGCTCATTTTTCTAACTTTTTTAACTTTGAGCTCGAACAACTGCACCGGTTCCACCTCCCAGACATCTCTTTGTGACATCACTCTCATTCCATCCTGTGATCGTTACGCTTCATGGGGCATGTGGTCTCATTGGTCGGAATGCTCTGTCACGTGTTCACCAAGACAACCGTCAAATGAAGCCGCTTATCGAACTAAAACTAGAATCTGTGAAGGAGGTAATTGTCATGGGCAATGGGCATGGCCAGCAATCGAGAAGAGCAATCGCCACTACAAAATTTTATTTTGTCTCCCAAAATAAATGAGAATTTAATATTATTACAACGTTTTAATGACATTGTATGACATGTTGAATGATACAATTTTGATAGAGAGGTAATTCTTTTTAACTATAGACAAATAAAACCAACAACCAGACGGCATTTAACGTAATAACATGAAAATAAACTAAAAATTGCAAAAGTTTGTCTTTTAGAATTGTACGTAACTGCTTCACCAAATTTGATACTAAAATCCATGAGGCTTTGCTCATAAAATCTTGCAATGCTCGCCTCAATAGGCAGATGCTTTCCGTAGGCGCCTCCTATTTGATGTAATTTACTTTGCTTGGTTTTTTCGCATGACATTGAGCACTTTTTGTATCATTAAAATAGCCTTTATTGTTTAGATATTTTTTAAGTATCTAATAGACTATTTTGCAAATCCTTTTTATTAAAGTTAACATTGCGCGACTCACTAAAATTGCTTTTCCGGCCCATTCTGATCTTGATGTATCACTTTTTAAAGACTCTGTCGATATCGCCGACTGCTTGCGTTGCTATGGAAGTACTGTATACTATAGTTGCAGTGTATGATCGATTATTATACACAAGAACAAGACAATGCTTTTCTTTTGTAAAGAAATCAAATTACATTTAATTAACGATTTTTTTCCCTTGCTTCGATTGCAAGATTAAGGTTTTTTTTCGGTTTTAACCCATCTTAACGTTTACGTTTTGTCCATTTTAACTTTTCTTGGTCCCTGCTTTCCTATAATATTTTTTTTCGTTTTATGGTCAGATATAAAAATAAATTGAACCGAATCAAAACTTAGGCCTAGTGTACCATTAGTTCATTAAATACAAACAATGCTTAGCAGCACTACAACATTTAATATCACAACAATACAAAATTAAATTAAAAGAGAAAACGTTTTCGATTATCCATTTAGCCCTTTTTAAGCCTTGAAAAGAAAAAAAAAAAAACTTACATGTACAAGAAATACTAGTTAACTAGTTAAGGACTATAGGCAAATTGTTCGTAAGCAATTGTTCGTAAAGCAATTGTTCGTAAACTGTTTTTCGTATAATGAAATCCGTAAAACAATTCTTCGTAAAGCATTTCTTCGTATACATCAAATTTTAACTGCATGCACGAAAAAATGCTTTAGGAAGAATTGTTTTACGAAGAATTAATGTTACGAACAATTGTTTTACAAACAATTGCTTACGAACAATTGCTTTACGAACAACTGTTTACGAAAAAACGTCGGACACCCTAGTTAAGATAGCTATGAACGCTTTTTTTAACACAGAATGCATTTTATCTTCATATATTAGCTGCGTGCTTTATCAGTGAATTGAAAATTGTTTTACTCACTGCAAGATATTGTAAAACCGTGTTGATGCAAAACTGGTAAGCAATAAAAAAAATTAATAGTTTACGTAATCTTGTTTTGGGTTTACAATCAACCTTTTAACCGTTTAGACTTTTAAACTTTAACCTTTTAGACTTGTTTAGATGTGAAAACAAGTCTTTCCTTAAAAATTTAACATTGTCTTACCATACTGTTAAAACTTTAGTTAAAAGTCTAAAATCAGTAAGTTACTGGAATTGATAATTAAATGTGATACTGATATATATCTTTAAGGTGGAAAATGTACTGGCTTTCCATCAGAAGCAAAGCTTTGTGAAGATATCAGCACCCTGGCACCGTGCCTCAATACATCTATGGTGCCTTACGACGATGACACTTGTCAAAACGTGATTGCTGGAAGTCGCTATAGCGAATGTGGTCCGAGATGCACCAGAACGTGCTCTGGAGCGACAGTAAGTGTTTGTTTGAAAAAGGTCGCTGGTAAAAAGAAATTGAGAGCCATAACCTGTGAACTTCGATGACCGATCTTTGTCAATAGTTTAAAAATTAGATTAGAGTTTTTCAGCACATGAAATCGTCAATTTAAATTTTAAAAAAGCTCTTTCAATAGGCTATTTCTACAAAACCTCAAATTATTTTTCAACTCTTGAAGCTAATTAACTTGCATTTCTAGCGTGAAAACCAAACTTCTTTGTTTTTCAAATAGACAAAGCAGAATAAACACTTTAACTGACCTGCAATGGATAATTAGCTCATACATTTATCAAAACAATTTCAAGTGAGGCACATTAAGAAAACTTCCAAGTGAATCCACCCGATTGCTTTCCACGTTAATTTGTATAATTTTTATTAAATAGCTGATCTAAAAAAATGGGAAAGTCTTATATTTATTTCTTAAAACCCTTTCCTTCCCACCGTTGCCGAACGGCAACATCAACTTTTGTGATGCTTTTCTCCCTTATCTGCTGTCATTCGGCAACATTGGGAAGATTAGATCACAAACTGAACTTAATTAAACTGCTTTGAGACTTTTGTTTCGCTTGACTGGTCTTTCGTATTTATGTTTTGCTTCATCAAACACACGTGTTCACTGTGGTGGTTGAAACTACTGAAAGTGCAATATTGCATGTGATAATTTGTGAATGATAAACAGGCTCTATTTGGCAATTTTGTTTGAGAACGTGTTGATTAGTGATGGTACAGTACATAATCGGAAGAGCACACTTCCGTTTCATGTGCTGCGCTTTCTAGAATTATTTCTTTTTCGATGTTGCCGATCGGCAACAATGGGAAGTTAGGCAAGTGAATGTAAGTGTTTGGCTGAAACTAAGGATTGATGTTAGCTCTGTTTATTGCAGCTTATCTGTCAAAAATTACTGTTTAGTTACTAGTGCTACCTATATAAAATGGCGAAGAGATTTGGAGTTGATAATGCGACTAATTACATTTTGCTCCCTGATGGGATCGAGTCAGATGTGGAAGATGGGGATGGAGAAATGTATCGTGATGATGATGTTGTTGACCCGGATTATAATCCAGATCCAGATATAACTGCAGGGCCATTAGAAGATATAACTATAGGGACTCTGCTTGAATGGAAGAAACAACTGCTTTTTGGCCTTTCACACCAAGTGATTTTAGTCAGCGGGACGCCCTTTGACGAAAGACATTAGGCCTACTGGTACCGAATTCGTTTTAATTGCTGTGCACACTGCGGTTATATGTGTTTATGTTTAATTTCTCAACATGCAGTACACGGAAACATTGAAATTTCTTCCAGAAATTATAAAGTGTTTTTTTGAAATATTACCGATATCCATACCACTTTTTACCAATGTTGCCAAACGGCAACATTTCGCTGTTGCTATAGCAACCAACATATCTTAAATTTTTTTTTAAATTTTATATTTGGAAGTTAAAAGTAAAATATGGCCTAAATTTCAAATTTTTTGAAATACGGGAAAATAATTCGGGAAGGAAAGGGTTAATTTGTCAAAATTTAAGTTTTTTTGTAAAAAACAAAAAGTAGAAAAGTTCATATCAAATTGAATGCTGAAGAGTGCATCAGAATAAGTATTTTTATTTCAGATTTGCTCATCCAGTTGCAATTCTGGTTGTTTTTGTCCTGACGGTTACATGTTGGAACGAAACCGTTCGTGTGTGTTATCACAGCAATGCCAATGCCATGATGTCTACGACAAAAGATACTTCAACTCTGGTGAAGTTAGTAATTTTGTTCAAAAATTCAAAGATGAATTCCTTTTTCACTGCCATAACAACACTCAATCGTAAACATACTTAGGCTAGTTGCAGAACAAAGATCGACATTAGTAGCCTAATGAAAAAAATAATAATGAAAATAATAATATACAAAAATAAATAATAATAAACAAATGAAATGATAATAAATATACAAACCAACCTAAAAGTCAGTGCAGAAGAAATTTTGCAGTGCTTTGATCTAACCTTCTGCTGATAGTCAGGTAGAAGTCCACTTTGCACTACAAGAAGTAAAACTGCTAGTTGCATTTATTCATTATACTTAGTCTATTCTGTGCACTCTGTAGGGTTTGTGACACACTCATTTCACTATTTTTTAGGTATTTTTGAAAACTGAGCCTTGCCAACAAACCTGCCGCTGTGAAAATGGCACGATAATGTGTGGGGGATGCCCCGTCGAGTCCGACTGGTGCCCTTGGTCTCACTGGACATCTTGCTTGAAGTAATGTTGAGTGAAAATTGCTGTTGGCCTACTGCAAAATTACTCAGCCATAAACTTGTCAGCAATGGTTGTGGAAGAACAGTGATCAGTTAATAATAATCATATTTATGCTGCAAATTGAATGAGGTGGTTCACCAGGCATTTAGATAACATTATACGTTCTACTGGTGCAAATTAAGCTAAACTATCACTTTATACATCTTGTGATAGTTTAGCTTCATTTGTACCAGTAGAACGCATCATATTATTTATATAATCATATTTATTTTGCACATAGTTCGCAAAGATAAAACTTCATACGGTATTCTGAATAACAAATTATCGTGTAACTGAAGATACCTTCATTTGTTTAACTATTTTGTGATTAAATGTTATGTTATGAAATTGATGTGCAATTTTTTTAAGTTTGAGTAGTCTAAGCGAGTTTTTTAAGTACTGTACTGTATTAACTTTAACGTAATTTATTCAAATAACTATAAATAGGCTTGGAGTATTTCATGCATTGAGTTTTTTTTGTTTTATTATGGTTTTATTTATTGTCGCTCTACAACTGTTAAGATCTTTTCGCGACAGGGCTCACTTTTAATTTTGCATTACATTTACGATGTCATCACGTTATTACTCGACTTATCTTCACTACGTTACGCAAGAAAAGTACAATCAATACCGCTTTTAAAGTCACTGGTATGACTCGACCTGGTATCGAACTCAGACCTACCAGCACTTGCAGAGCAGGAATCGTAGCATTGACTAGTCATTGAAATGAATTTGTAAACCAAGCCTACATTAAAAAATTAAATAACTCAGATTGTAACTTTTTCTTGCAGAACTTGTGGAAAGCAAAATCGCTATAGATACCGTCCAACTACTGCCTCCAGTGATCACTCAAGCATGAAGGAAAGCCGATTGAATGATGCTTTTGTTGGAATGAACCAAATGAAGATCGATATCGCAACAGATGTTTGCAAGATTCCTTCCACCTGTGGTATAGGCGGAAAGCATAAAAGTGCATGGGGAAAATGGGAAAACTGGGCGAAATGTGACTGCACGACCCCATACAGCATCAGAAAAAGAAAATGCACCACTACTTCTATTCTGCATGACTTCCATAGTGACTCCAGTGGATGCTCTGGGATTAGTTTACAAACGAAGCTCTGCAGGTCGTCGCTTTTAAAACTTCCAACAATATTATTGTTTACTTTTCAAAACTTCCAACAATATTATTGTTTACTTTTCAAAACTTCCAACAATATTATTGTTTACTTTTCAAAACTTCCAACAATATTATTGTTTACTTTTCAAAACTTCCAACAATATTATTGTTTACTTTTCAAAACTTCCAACAATATTATTGTTTACTTTTCAAAATATTTTTCGTTCATGATAATTTGCTGATGTTGCAAGTCTACCCCAATAAAATCTGTTCTGCGTTATTCAGATACAGATACAATTTAATAAGTCTTCGAATTAATTTTTATGAATGTGATATAAATTAATGTAGGTTATTATTACAATATTGCTTTAGGAATAAACATTACAAGAACTTAGCCTACTTCTCAAAACTGCTCTTATTTCGCAAAAGAAATGCCTTTTGCATTTTTAGGTTTTTGAAATCTGTTTATGATTTCTTGTCTCGTTTTTAGCGTTAATTTGTACTTTAGAACGGATTTGAAAAATTGCGAATACAGCTGTCCGAGTGGATTAGCATTATCACCATGCTCTTTGAATAAATGTCCAATCACTTGCCTAGACTTTTCATCAAAAGTCAAATGCATGGAAACTAACCAAACGTTGAACGAACATTCAGGTAACTGCCTTTGTTCTTGTATAGTGTCGGTTTCAATTTATCAGACAAATTGCAACATGGTTTCATATACATTGCACACTTACTATAGTTTTTCATAAGCAACCAACATTTTTGTGACATTTTTGTGTTTGGTATTTCTTTGTATTAAAAGAAGCCATTACTTAAAGTACAAGATAGCAATGGAATGCTTTGAAAGAAGCAGTTCAATTGGTCTCACATAACCCAATTATTAAAGAAATACATTCTAATCTGCGCAAGCCAAGCTTGGATAGGCTAAAACCATGTCTATATTCAGGTTAAATATTTGTACATGTTGATACACTATAAATATTAATTGTTAGTTTACACTGACCAACGCAAATTCCTTACATACAGGGGGCAAAAATTCTTGATTTCTCCTATGAAATCACACAAATCCTGTTTACTGCCAAAGTAAAAGGAAATCTCTATTATTCTGGCTTTGCTTTCAAATGATTGTAAAAGTAATGTTTTCTGATGATGAAAAAATTATCTATATTTCACTGGGGCCTCAATATTTCAATGTTCCATTAGTCCCACTGTATCCTTAGGTCTCACACCTTCTGTAATGCAGGGATGCGTCATGGAAGGACACTCCAACAGCAGTTTTGTTTTCAGCAAATGTAAATAAGCCATAGCAATCATGCTTGCATATTATTTTCATCATAGGTTTAGTCACAAAAGAAGTTTAAAAATTTCAGATCATGAAAGTCAATCAATAAAATGCATCCCACAATGCACCTGTCCATCCGGGTTTCTGATAAACCCAATATTGAAAGGGGAAGCGTTTGAATGCGTATTACCAGAGGAGTGTCCGTGCTTTTTTGAAAATGTCACCAACAAGTTGAGTTACGCAGGTAATCAGATAAGCTCTATTGTTGCAATCATTGTTAGCCATAGGTTTGATAAACTAACGATCGTAACATGGCGAAGGTTGTTAATTTAGTTTTAAATAAAATATTTTTAAATCGAACGTTCACCCAGGGCTCTCATGACTCGGCTATGCACCCGACAATTAAATAGAGATTATTTAATTGTTTCTTGAGTTGATGAAATAGCTATCATCGAACTAAGGAACCTCCAAAGTTAAATAGACCTTTCACTGTTAAACGGTTTCAATTAAAGTTTCTTTTATTTCATAAAATAAACTCATGTTTATTTGATTTTTCAGGTTTCCTTTTACAACCTGACTGGTCGAAACCGGTTTACCTGCTTCCAAACAACCGCTACAGTGATAGTTGCAAAAATTGCACTTGTCTTTCAAATGGAAAACTTGAATGTAACTTCACGAAAGGTATTGTCATGTGTAACTAACATTTGCACTGGGAAAAGCAGCTGTGAGCTGCTCCCGTTCCAAGTGACGGGGTTTCTTCAAGTTTTCGGGCCTATTCGAAAAGTTACTGGCTCTTAAAATTATTTCGGTTCCAAAGTACCCCCTGGAATCCCAGTCAACTCTACTGCTTAGGTTATGACATCTCCACCATTTTAACTCAAGTTTGAAGTGCTGTGATTAAAAAAACAAGATCATCAGGCCTAATCGAAATGACGTTTGTGTAAACTCTAAATAAAAGTTAAATACAATTAATTCCTTCACAGAACAGTTGGTTCTTTGTCGATAAAAGAAAGTTTCGTTTCGGGAAATTCAGCAACAAAAGTTTGTTTTGATTAACTTTTGTGTCATAGATTGTAGTGGTGTTGTCAATTAAAAACATGTCTTTTCTTCACTCATTGAAGCATCAGTTCACACTTAAATTGTGCAATGCCCCACCACCTTTCTTCACCAGCCAGCTAACACATCACATATAATCCCGATACGTCATTTTTCTTTGTAAAAATCCGTTGGCGATATCTGAAAAACATTCCCGTTGAACTGAAAAACATCTTCCTTGCTCTGTTTAGATGCTAACTGCACCAATGGCATTTTTGACAAACAAGGGTGGAATGAATGGTCGAGTTGGAGTGACTGTTCGTCAACTTGCAACGGCGGCAGTCAGTGGAGAATGAGAGCATGCAATTCCAAAAACAATGTACCATGTGTTGGCGCTGGAGAGCAAGTATGGAAGATTGTCGGAGATTTCAAAATGTTCAAACTGGTTTGATTATTAGCATTTAGCAGGTTTGTGGAGTCGGAGGGATCTTGACGTGTCCGTAGCCGTTAAAAAGAAAGGCCGACTCCGGCTTGATACACAACAATGAGCAATAAAACTTTTGTTTACAATCTCTTTTAAAAATATTGTTTCTTTTTTTCGTAATTTGCTCTAACAATTTATCAGAAAGTAGAAGTGTTTGTCCTTGTCACTTTTTTGTAAAAGTCACCGTTTCAAATATGATCACAACTTAAGTGAAATTAAATTTAAAAAAATAAAAAAGGACAAAAATTCAAAAAAGAGAATCCGGCAACTCTCAAAAAGCTTGCAACTCTGAAGCTGGGTTCGGCCAGGTATAAACCGAGGAGTCGGAGTCATAAAATTTTTACCGACTTCACATCCCTGATTATTAGATACTATAATGTGATAACAAAACGCAAAAATAGAAAATACTTTTATTAACGTTCTTTGTGAGACTTCAGAAACCTTCAACGTATTGTAGCCTATTTCCATTTCTATTACCAATCAAGAAGAAAAGCGTCGGAACTCTCCCCCATCACTGGTTATCTTTACAGTCTTTATCTTTATTATCGTTGTCTTATCTTTACACCATTATAGGCTTTACATGTTATCGTTGCGGCCGCGCCTGCCAGTCACGCATTAGACATTTTAGCCATGGGAAGGTTTTTAAATGACGTGATTTTTAAACTATTGCCTTCGTTCTAAAGTGCTGCCATATATTGTAACCTATTAATAAAAATTAATTAATAACTATCACTTTGTTTACTTTACTGGTACTGTATTAAAAAAAAAAAACTTTGAAGCATTTAGCATACATTCCTTGCTACATTATATTATCGATTATTTTGAGTTGTTTCATCGTTGTAATTATTAAACCTAAGATTATGTCAACTTATTGTTTGCAACATAAGGACACAAAGTTTATCTGCGTGACAAATATTTACATGGCTGTAATTTAAAATCTAGCGGAGGTCTGTTAACTAATGGCTTCAAACCTTATCTTCAACAGCTATTCATGCGTTGTGCATAAATACAATGTAATATAACGGTTTCAAGATTGGGTTACTGCTACAAGTATCACGTCGGTTAATTATATGTAAATCAGGGTAACACTAAAGCATATCTTGTGACTTGTATTCGTGGCCCATTTGTAACCAATAACCATTCAATAGGATCAACGTTCAAGCTACTTTATCCACAATTAGAACGCCAAAGTTTAGTTATCAAAATGGTGTACAAAAACAAGCTTTATAGATATGCTATTTCACTTTAGTGGTTGCAAGGTGGTTGTAATTTTATGGTCGTTTGTAAATTCAAAGTGATTTTTTTTTGCCTCTCTTTCAAAGGCAATGGGAATAAAAGATAGAAAAAATGTTGCGGCTTTCAATTTTCACCACCTCCAACATGAGAAAGAAATTGAAGTCTGGTTATCAAACTTGTTTTACATTCTCTGATACTAAAGTGCTTGAAAATTTTGAATTTTTTTAGGAGCGATCATGCAATAATGACGTCTCATGTTCGATGACGCCATGGGAGACATGGGGAAGATGTTCTCGATCCTGCGGAAAAGGCATCCAATCCAGATGGAGGGATTGCCTTCCTGAGAATAAATGCTCTAAAGATAACTTGAAAGAAATTTCACAATGCCAAAACCAGTAAGAAAATAGAATGGAGTATTACCAACCACTAAAACTCTTTTAGAAACTAATTTTTTTTTGTCGCATCCAGGCTTTCACCCGGTGGTTGAAGATTTAGATTAAGTGGACGGGAAGGCAAGGAAGCCAATCTTCGTGTCCACCTTCAGGCATGCCTTAAAGTGTCCTGCCACAGACACATGCTCTTGATCGGTGTCGAACCGGCGCCCTCTCAATTGCCGTTCCAGTGTTCTCACCACTCGGCTATGCAGCCGACTTAGAAACTAATGCTTACAGACAAAAAGAAATTTATTGTTCCCAGATTGGTTTAGGACTGTGTCTTGGTTCCTGAAAAGCTTTTAACAATCTAAATCGTTAAGCAATTGCTTTGTGCGTAAAATATCCTATTGTAGTTTTTGCTGAATCTTTTGTGTTACAGTGTGGTTTTTGTTTATCAAAGTGGGAGGTATTCGAGATAAAAATGTTTTAAGATATAATTTTCAAAACTACAGAATGGAGCAACTTTTTGTCTTTTTTTTTATATCAAATGAAATGCTTAAGGAATAATTCGCTAGGGAGGGCAAGTGATTATCTTTCATTGCTTTATCACGATAAAAACTCGACGCATGAAAATTTATAAACGAAGAAAGACCACTGCATTCAAACCGCATAACGTTGCGTTAAGGTTCTGTTTCGTCATTGCAATATGACAATTTTATTGTCATCATCCGTTTAGTCGATTTCGACTCTCGATCACTCTATAAATCATCTCTTTACATCTTTCGATTCCTCGCTACCTCCTTCAGCTTTTCCATACCCATTCCGCTGTCATTTATTACTGTATCGAGCCATCTCGTTTTGAGACGGCCCTTTCCTCTTTCTCCGCTGGCCATAAACATTTTAAACAAAATTTTATTTTGGTGCTTTATTCCACTTGAATTTATTAGTGAAAAATTTATTTTTATTTCAAAATTTGGTTTTTGTTTTGCTGAACTAAACTTTACTCCGAACATCTTTAATGTAGCTTGAGTAGAGAGTTTGCTGTGTTGAACCATTGATAAGCAAACCAAAGCAACTTCAATGGATTTAAGATGTTTTATTACAAAGAGATATAATATAATTAAAAAACCAACTTAAACGTTTTCGACACGTACGTGTGTCCTCATCAGGAATTACTTAAATCTGCAATATAGCCTACGGTACATAAAATGAAAATTGTAATAGAAATTTGACTTTGTACTACAACTGTAACGACTAACGACACTCTGGACTAAACAGCACAAACTGAACAAGTGATACAAGAATGATTATGAGTAAATTAGACGGCGGGAAACAGACTATACTTGAGGTGTAAAGTACAGGCATGTGACAAACAATTAGAACACACACAAAAGGAACAATGAGCCACAGGCGAATAACAGCCTGTTGAAAGACAGATTATTACGTTTGATTCTTAACGCTTCCATGATCTTAGTCTGAAATTCAAATCTGCCTCGAGAGATGATTTTAAATTGGTCGATCGAGACATTGTCAGTGCACATTACCCAAGAGGCGATGTGCTCTTTAATTGCACTTTTAGTTGTTAAGTTTGGGTTTAAGTGCTCCCCGTGCCTTGTCAACAAATGTCTGGTTGACATACCAATGTATGTCTGGTTTGCGTCACGCAAACAACTAAACTTATACACAACATTAGAAGAACGTTGTGACAACATAAGAAGAATTAAAATTTAAGAAGTGGCTAAGTGACATTTTACCTTTTTTTACATTCCAATGACATTTTACTTTCTTTCAAGTTGGCAATTTACTGTTTTTGAATATGTGTTACAACCATCTCTTTGTGTTGTAACAACCATCCCGGTATTGGGGATTATTTAAAAAATGTGTAATAATTCTCAAAGCAATAGCATAGCCGACATACTAACAGAATCAAAAAGCCAAAGATTTCATTTTGTAGTACTAAGTTATGAGCAGTTGCTGTGAAGTTTCTAAAAGGGTGCATAGAAAATTTTAAAAATTATAACGTTTAAGACAAAAAGTGTTACTTTCATACCCGTTGTCTCCTACGCAAGCTTTGCTGAGACGCACCTAACATTCAAATGAGAGTTATAGTTTGTTATTTTATGCGTAACTTTCAACGGACCAAGTTTCCACGGGACTTATACTTTGTGCCATATACTGTACTTTGGTTTCTTGCTTTCCTCACCAGGAAATAGGATGTTATGACAACCGTAGTCACTTTGTATAGTCACGTGACATTCCAAGATAGTTTCCGCCAATGCTGTGAGTAGCCTATATTTTAAACTGTCATTAACCATAAAATATAATATCCATTAAATATTAACTCATTCTAACTGTGATGCCGTTTTTTCTATTGACTACCTTTGGTTTATGTTCTATCCTTAGCGACTGACCGATGTCTATGTCTATCCGGCTCAGCGTTTCAGTGATCACCTCTAAACCGACAAGCATGGGTTGGATACCCTGTTGAGTGTTGAGTCATACCAAAGATTTTTAAAATGGTTCCCTTCTTCCTGCTTGGCAGTCAACAAGGGAATAGATTTAGGGTAATTGTGTACTCGGTTGCGCCTCTGTACTGCGCGAGTTGACACTGCCTGCTTTGTAATGCACTGAGAACAACGCAAAAGCAACAGTGGACACAGTTCTAAATTAAACCACACATTATTATTAGACTTTCGGTAGAGAGTTTGTCTTGTTGAACCATTGTTATTATTTGAAAAACAACCAAATGATTGAAAGTGTTTCTCACATAATCTTTTTTTCAAAGCACCTTCTTCAGAAAATACTATGACTAGCATTTCAAGCCTACATTCTCCCAAGCAACTTACGCCAAAAGGGCAGCATGTTTTTTTAGTTAACTCCCAAAAATATTTTTTAGGGTTTTTTGTCTCCCATCTTTTACGCAATGGACAACTTGGACCGGGTGTAGCGTGAAATGTGGAACCGGAAAAAAATCACGTCACAGGTTGTGCAGAAATTCCACTCACGAGTAAGTCAATTGTGAAACTGTGTTTAGAGTAGTTTTACATAAGTTTTTAGAGAGGTTGAGTTTACTGCGATCATCTGGAGCGCAAAAGTCATCTATTTTGGTTACTGTTATTTGCTGTGTAGCCGAGTGGCTGGAACTCTGCCACTACGATCGAAAGGACGTTGGTTCGACACCTCCCACGAGCTATGCAGCAATGTGACAAAACAAATAATAACCGTCCTCAAGGTAGACACGAAGATTGACTTCCTTGTCTTTATATCCACTTAGTTTAAACCTTCTAACACGGACGGGAAGTAAGCCAGGATACGCCAAACGAACGATCTGTTGTTCTGTTTAAATGCAGACAATTTTTACAATCACATAGCCTATATTGTAATGCGATGACAATACTAACATTGTTTTCCATTGTAGTGTAAGAAACAAGTCGTTCCAAAATTCAATGATGTAAATGAAATTTAACTTGCATGTTGCGTGAAAATCGATTTTGTTGAAAAACAAACCTTTTATATACCGGTGCCGAACAAAAAACTACATAGTTTTCTTTTACCGTATTTCCAAATTTGTGTTTTGTCAAGTTTACAGATCCATCGCTGCACTGCCACTGTTAGAAATGACTCTGCACTTTTCGAAACTGAAACCCACGTATGCTTTGGAAAGTCGTGCCTTACAAATGCGACCACTAGCCCGCTGTTGTGGGGTTCATGGAGCAGCTGGTCTTTTTGCAATGGAACTTGTGGGAAAGGAAGGCAAACAAAGACCCGGCTATGTCGTCAATTGGATTCATTTCACTTTGCAACATCTAATTCTTGCTTTGGTAAAACGTTACTGCTAGAAAACAATGCTTCTCGCTTCTGTGTACTGGAACCCAAATTGGAAACATTAATTTTCTTTGGTTTATTCGGCATGGTTTAATTGTACTGCTAGGTTTCATATTCTAAAGTTCCTGTTTGTTTTTGAAGTGTTCTTGTGTGTGAAATATCATATCCACTAGGTGCCACTACATGAAGAGCTACCATCATAAGCATAATACTTCTTAAAAATTATGGTTAAGGGTCTACATCACAAAAGACGATTTAATCAACTTCAAAAACAAGCGCTTATTTGCTGATGTTTTATTAAGCAAATCCCAATGCAAAAAAAAATCAATGTAGGCTCCGTACTCAACTTATAAAGTACAGTATTTGTGATGAAAATGGTTAGGACAGAGTAGCCAAACTCGTATCTTTTTGAAGGAGGACGTGAAATAGCAAGAAATTGCGAACTACCGCATTGTCCAAACACGTCTTTAGCCACTCCGTGTCCGACGGGTACGAAATTAAGCAACACTTGTGACCATTGCTTACGTGGCAGCAACAGTCGACCACCTGCAACATGTTCTGAAATCGCATCTGGTAAGTAAAAACACATAATAACTCAATTGATCACAACAAAAACATATTTCATTGATAGATACATAGATGTTTATTAACTGCTGCGAAAAAGATGCACAAGTCAAAACACAATGTAGCCTACATAGCAAAACTGTTGAAATGATTACAATTAGAAATAAGAAAATGATGAAAGCATCACAACAGCGGGAGGCTGCAAAGTGACCATTCAAGGTCTTCAAGTCAAGCAGCCACCCCTTGACTCATCAATGAAAGCTTAATTATAATCGGCTACTTGAGAAAAAGACAAAATAATAAATAAATAACAGTGAAGCTGTCCAAGATGATAAGAAATTTAAAAAAAAAATTGATGTTAACAAAACCGAAGATTTGATTACATAGTGCAATTCATTTTTTTATAAACTGCTATCTAAATCCCACGCATGATTACATGTTTCAAAAGTGCCCACATTTTAGCTTTCAGCAATTCGAATGACATAAAGACTACTTCAAAAATAATACAAGGATTCGTAACCTCCCTTCATCATTGCTTTATCAGTGGAGAAAAGTGTAGGAATTTCTGTGCGAAAGTGTCGGAAGTGTTTGAGTTGCCTAGCACTAAGAATAGAAATTGCTAATTAGATAGAACTACAGCGCAATGTAAAAACCTTAAAACACTCCTTGAAACCACAACTTTGTTTCTTTTCTCCGTAGCAAAAACAAGTTTTCAATCAATAACATTGCATAGGTTCCAGTGTGCCTTGTGACCCAAATGTTTGCGTTCAAATTTGTCTTTGCGATGAGGACAAGGTGTTGGAACTAGGTGGGTCAACCACTGCAAGTTGTGTACCTGCCAGTGATTGTGAGTGCATTGATAACATGGGGGCGGTGTGGCCCTCAGGAGCGGAATGGAACATCAATGATGAGGACAGAAACCAAAATTGCAAGTCCGTGTACTGTGTCCGTATGCAGTAGTTTCATTGTTTCTTTTTAACGTTTCGATTTATCTATAGGCTAAATCGTGACAACGTCGATACGTTTTTCTCCAGCAGGAAACGTTATTTTAATGTTTTTATACTGTATTTTCAGTACTAGATTGATGATAGTCCTCGGTGGGTAGCCCGTGCGTAAACTACAATTTAAACTACCTGTATTTTTTACATATGATTCGAAAAAGTGATAGTTCATTTGCAACTTAAACTCAATTCAAACTCTATATTGAATCTTCTTCTGGCTTTACTCCACTTAAACGAGCGGCTTGAGTGCGTTGGCTTGGCTTTCACCCTTTTCTTTATTCGATGCTTATGGCCGGTTGGGGCAGACTAGATAGCTAACCGAAATCGACTACAATCGGTAGGAATAGACTGGGTTCTGATGTTTTTGGTAAATTTTAAATTACCTTTAGCCTACTTTCCATTATTGATGCTGTTTTAACCTGAAAAAAATGGAGTTGGAAAGTGGTGGGATGTGTAAGTTTAATTGCCTTAGCTGTTATCACGTTCATTTATAAAAATAATACAGAGTGCAGATTTTTTTAAGCTGGAAGTATGTTTAAAATTGATATTTACTGAATGATCAATTTTTGTTGTTTATGAACAGTAAAACTTGTTTCTGCTCTTTTGGCCAAGTAGTTTGTCACAACCAGCGATGCGTGACGAGTGACGTTTGTAAGTGGACCTCATGGGGAAGTTGGACATCTTGTGACCAAACTTGTCATGGTAAATAAATTGTCAAGAGTAAAGTAACTATTTGTATTTGCTTCGGAATATTAACAAGCCTAAAAAAAGATGAACAAAATGCATTCATCATTAACAATAAATTTCTTTCCTGCGATTGGTCAAGTAGTCTACAACTCTACTTTGTATTTGAAAGCTTTATTTCGACCGACACAGACCTGGTTACTAAGGATGGCTGCTTGAGGTTTACTTGTGTGTTCCACATAAGTAGTTTAATTATATTACCAGTTACTTCAGTTGGCCAATGCATGCTGGTATCGTTTTTTTTCGTGAGGATTTGGTCTTTGTTGATATGCTGAACGTTTGATTATACTACAAACAAAAAGACTCAAAGCAGAGATATAAACAGTCAGAGGAAGTGTCTGATGGGGGCAGCTGACTTTTCCATCAAGGAAAATCGTCCCTCCAAAACCAAAAAAATGCTTTATAATGTGACCTTTCCTGGTACTTGATCAACAACAAAAAGTTCTCTTTTTTTCCAATTTCTTGATCGTTCTCCACAATTTCACCGCAGGTGCTGAAGCAGCTAAGAGATCTCGATTTCGATCCTCCATTACGTCATCGGGAGATTCAGAAACTGAATGCGAAGCTAGACGATCACAAGTGGAAGTTTGCGATCAATTTCCTAAATGTTCAAATATTTGCAGCGACGATGATGCCATTGAAAAAGTAGCGTGGCCTATTGTTCCATTAATTTCACCTTAATTCTAAATGTTTACGGCTGAAGAAACTAATCAACTGTGTCAACATTCAGACTTGGTGGAAGGACGACTGTGTACTTTGCGCGTGTGGCATTGACGGAAAGATGATTTGTAACAACACTTGTTGGTCGTCGTGGTCTGCTTGGACGTCTTGTTCTGCCACATGCGGCGATGGTGAGTTTTTATATATCAACTTCCTGTAAGGACCAAAACAAGAACCCATACTGCAAAATCTCAAAGAATTTGAGTAAGATTCAAACCAGATTTAAGAATTAAGTAGACTGTAGACCTTCATCTAGGCCAGCATATAACTTTTATCAATTAGATTCTTTTATCAAAATCAATTTTCGGCCTACTTTAGACCTAACGTATAGTTTGTCTTGTGTTAGTGTTTAAACTTTGGCTATATGTCCTGTTTACAAAACAGTCATCACAGGAACACTTCCATTTAAACGCTGTGTATGTGTTTCGTGTTACTACACATGAAAAAAGTTAGTTTATATTACGTAGGTAGTAAGTAAGTACACACTTGTGACAAAACCATCCAGTTATTATTTAATCTTAGTTTTGTTGTCCGTGACACTTGATCGTACTTTTCAAGTAAGTTTGCGCAGTGGGATTCATCGTCTCTAAGAATGGAGCGGTAAGTACAGCATAAACGGCTGAGCTTATTGAGCAATTTTATCCATATCGAGCATTACAACTTATCAACTAGCCCTGCGTTTGGTCAAAAGAAGCGCAATGCTTATGAAGCTCACATTTGGTCGGATAGCTTTTACTTAACCGCTTGTTTCTTGCTACAGCCAACTGTTTGTACCAGTACTTAGAAATATTTTGGCAGTACAGTACTTTATGGTGGGTTTGATTACTGGTATGGTGAGCGACACACAACGATTGGTGCTTTGGTAAGCACTCAGCTCTGTGGAAAATAACTTCATCTTTGTGTGTCACACGGCTGTAGTCCAGAGCATCAAGCAAGTTTTTGCTCTGTTGTCGAACTCGACCAAGTCTTTTGCAGAGCTTTGCTTTCATACCAAGGCATTCGAGAAGACGTTGCATCACTTGCTCCTGTCCACATTAGCAACATGCGTCTTCTAAAGAGTACCCTCAGTCATGCATTGACGTTTTACATCTGCCGATTAGGTAATAATTGAGTGGGGCAACACATAGTTGATCTGCTAAACAAGAATCGAATCAACGTGAAGTCTTTCTTCAGTGCATCATATATTTTTTCTCATCAAGTGCCAATGGTAGTGACATTACCTGGCTCAAACATAAATCATCGCTTTACTGTAGATGCGCACCAGCTCCGGACAAGGCAATGTCTTTTGCAAACATTTGCCTGTGATGACGCGTACTCAAGCGAGGAAAGACTTTGCAATGACGTTGCTGTGACGCCATGCCTTGAAGGAGACTCTCATAAAGGTTATTTTACCATCGAATTGAGCTTTACCCAAAAATGTGCTATTTTATCATAAGGTTTTCCTTCTTATTGAAGACCAGCTCAGTGGCCGAGTGGTTTCACACTGTTAAAAAATTTTACTGTCCTTTGGACAGGCAGCAAAATAACTTCCTAAGTAGTAATTTTATTTACTGTAATGGAAGTATTTTTACTTCCGTTGACAGTCATATTTTTAATGTTTCTGATCAGTAAAAATACTGCTCTGGATAGTCATTTTTTAAATGTTTCTGATCAGTAAAATTACTGCTCTGGATAGTCATTTTTTAAATGTTTCTGATCAGTAAAATTACTGGTCTGGATAGTCATTTTTTAAATGTTTCTGATCAGTAGAATTACTGCTCCGGATAGTCATTTTTTAAATGTTTCTGATCAGTAAAATTACTGCTCTGGACAGGCAGCAAAATAACTTCCCGAATAGTTTTTGTGACAAACGGCATTATGAGAGTAAAATGACTTTCTCTACAAGTAAATATTACACACGTGCATTTGCAGATATAAATTTATTGTGTACAGCAGACCTCACTGGCGACAATGTTTCACAATATATTTCTCAAGATGTTACAAGTATAGCTATTTGTTTGATGTTTCACGAACACGTGAATTCGCTTTTTTAACTGCAGAGTTCAGCCGAGGCTATATTTCGGCGAAGCATGAAGCAGCAGCGACTGAACAGTGAATTTCTTGACTTGCTTCAATCTTCATAACAAACATCCCTGCCGAAGCATGACCTCGTTGCACAGTCGGAGTACTTTAGGGTGCACATCCCACTTTTTCTTGTCATGACGGATGACCCCAATGCGAGCAAAGTATCTGAGGAAACAACACAAGTTATATCAGTGGATCTTTTCAAATTTGACCGTGATATTTAGCAATGTTTGTAACTACACCACAATACCATCGTGTAGTGAAACCTTCAAATTGATCAGAATGCGTTGTCACTTCCACAAACCTTAGAATAATCGTCATCCTCTGGAGTTGTGGCTTGGAACTTGCGTACATAACTAGTATTAACAGTTTAACACCTCTAATAATCAGTCTGGATGGCCGAGTGGTCTAAGGGAACGTTCAAATATTACGTAACGCTTTTTTTCCGAATTTTTGACCCCCCCCCTCCCCCATATAACGCCAACGTAACGCTTTTTTCAATCCCCCCCTCCCCCATGTAACGCTTTTTCACTACAAATTCAGCACAAAAAAATATCATTCCGTACTCGAAAACGTTACGTAACGTTTTGCTTGAACCCCCTCCCCCCGATGTGACGCTAACGTAACGCTTTGCATAACCCCCCCTCTCCCCCTCGAAGGCGTTACGTAATATTTGAACGTTCCCTAAGACGCAATCCCTCCGGTAATGGGTGCAGTTCTTACTAGCTGCAGTAGAGAGACACTGTCAAGAAATTCGTGGATTTAAATCCCACTCCAGCCAGACCAGCTTGTCACTGGTATGAATGACTTTGTGAAGGAGGGAGTTCCATTATTGTTATTCCTTAGCTCATACATAAACAATTAAACACATTACAGGTTTACATACCTCTGTATAAACTCCAGACTTGCAGCTGCACTATCTGGATATGACATTGCAAAGACGTAATATGAGCAGAAGAAGTAAGCCAGCGCTACAAAAAAACGACTTGGTTTCCATTGCAAGGTTGCCTTCGATGAATATGAGAAACTTCACTGCACTGGCAAGAGTGGGCCCTGCAGATGCAATGAGGCACAAATGAAACTACGAAGACTGAAATTAGTGCATATTTACATTTACCAACTTCATATTTAGGTGAGCAATTCAAAAGTTCACTTGTACATCAGTCAACATTGTACAAACGCTCATTCACAACTTACCAAAACACACAATTATTGGATGCTGGTACACGAGTTTCTTCAAACTGGGAGATAGCTGAATCCTACAAATTGAAGTTAACATTTTTAAGATATTGAAAATAATACAAACATTGTCAAACACTCATATAGCCGCACTCTTATCGCTAAGAAGGCAATGAAATAGAATTTATTAGCAGTAGTAGCATGGTGTTCATATCACACAAGTTATATATAAGCTATACATAAATTTGCAAAGTATGTGTCAGATGTTCTTCCGGGAATGGGAAGGTTGGGTATTAAAAAATCTGTGTTTGCAAGTAAATAATAATAGATGTACGTTACCTCAAAGCATTGATAAATCGCTGAGCAATCTTCTTTAAAATATGTTGTAATCAGTTCCACTAATCCCACTGAGATGGCAAGTTGTCTCCCAGCCGCCAGTTGTCTCCCGGCACATCATAAATGCACAAGGATAATATCCAAGTATCAAGTTATTCAATGAAATGAAATACAACACATGCTCAGGAAAGCATGAAAAAACCTAAATTGGTTTAAAACATGTATTATGAGACGTTGTCACGAATAATACGGGTAATAAGTACTGGTCCTCTTCCTGTAGCCTAATGGGGATTTTTCCTTCTTGATCTTTGGCCAGGGCTGAGGGTCTATCGTTTACCACCCTGGACCTGCTGCTCAAATTATTCATGCTGGTCACACACGAAAGATCAGCCTACCACAAGTTTTATCACCACAGCTGGATAAACCACTCAATTATTTAGTTCTCACTTTTTAACAGTCCTGGGCATTGACTAGGCCTATAAACTGCAACTGACGGCAGATGTTTCACTCTGAGGTAAAATGGAGTTGCATCTCAAACGTCGTTACTCCCTGGCTACTCATGGGCAAGGCGTAGCACCAGATATGGCAGATATACTCTCTAGCTAGGGTCACAGCTGGTTTTTTTAAAACTGTGTAGGCTACCTAATATTTTCTCATTTTGAAGACAGTTGCAGCAGCCATGCCTAGCAATCTTTTGGCAGTGGCTATTTGACCGGCGCCGGTCTTTGAATCTGAAACACTATTTGACCGGTCATGACATCACTATACAGGCACCTTTTTCTTTTTCTCTTACAAAGCAAAAGACGAAAAGCGCGTATATAAGTTCTAAATTCGACAATTTTATTCAACTTGATCCGTGGCGCGTGCGATACTTCGCCGACTCCTATTCTAGAGGGAATGAGTTCGATACTACCCGGAAGCATTCTTTTTTTTTTAACTAAATTTTGACCCAAAGTGCATTTTGTAGTCAATTTTTAATTTGAGTTGCATTACATTTACATACCATTACCATTTTTTTAAAAGAAGCATTGTATATAACTAACTTGTTGAGAGCAAAAGTGTAATGCTTCGTTCGGCACACACGGTCACATCAATCAATTATTTTATTTTTGTCATTAACGCGTCCGGGACGAAAAAGACACTAACTACAAAAATTGATATAGACCTACCAGCACGTTAATGAACGGGAAAAGGTGGCAAAACCTTGAAAGGTTTAAAACGTGCCTGAATGAAAAATTATGTAGTAGGCTATATATCAGTAGTTAGCACGGCCACAAACGGAAAATTACCCAGAGAAATTCTCAAATTCCAGCAAATTAAAAAAACTCTAACTTTATTACTCACATTTGAAAAGACATAAGAAATTGGGCTGTAGGCAACTGAAATTAAAAACTGACTACAAAAATGCACTTCGCGTCAAAATTTAGTTAAAGAAAAAAGAACGCTTCTGGGTAGTATCAAACTCATTCCCTCTAGAATAGAAGCCGGCGAAGTATCGCACGCACCACGTATCGAGTTGAATAAACTTGTCGAATTTAGAACTTATATACGCGCTTCTCGTCTTTTGCTTTGAAAGAGAAAAAGGTGCCTGTATAGTGATGTCATGACCGGTCAAATAGTGTTTCAGATTCAAAAACCGGCGCCGGTCAAATAGCCACTGCCTAATCTTTTTATAGTACGATTCCAACACTGGATCTTCCAATCCAGAGCCCGAATGCTAGAAGCTACTACAACAGAGCTCGACTACTTCAACATTGTGTGTTCAGTAGGCTACAATACTGGTATACCGGGAAGATGTGTTAGGTAGTTCTTCACATTGACTCAGGGGTGCAGTGGTTAGAAAATTGTAGGGAGGGGGCAGAGCCTCACTGCATTGACTGACAGACCGACCTGCCTGATCTAAGTCATTGTTGTTCAGTGCATATTGCTTAACTATGTAATTTCGTAGCAGTTTAATGCAGTTAACTTACTAAAAGCATCGAAATAAATTAATTTCAATGGTACGCTATTGTTCTCATTTGTCCATGGTAAACATAAAAAAAATCAGCAAAGATACCATTTGTAGGATTAAACTTGTTACCTGTTCAGTGATACAGGTTTAACGATGCTACTTTTGCTATTGACACGCTTCCTCTGTCTATCTGAAACTTATGACTGCAACTAAACCAGCTGTAACTAAGTTACTGCACCATTCTTGCAACCATGCTTGATGCTTGCATTTTTGCACATGCTCAGTTGTCAGACTCAGTGTTGCCAGATGCTTAGCACCAAAAAGTAAATAAAATTTCACCAGATTGCATACAACTTCACCAGATATGTAAAACACCCTAAATAAAACAATTTCGCCTAAAAATACAAATACTTTTTAAGACATAAGACACTGCCGTCACACATGCGCAAACCTCTTGCAAAACGTTTTCTATACGAGCGGGGATTTTTCGCTTAAAAGTTTAAAAAAACTTTCTTGAAAAAAAAAGATTGGGGGAAAATTTCACTAGATTTCACCAAAAAGTTTTCTGGTCCCAAAGTCAAAAAATTTGGCATCAAAGGCCTCTAAAATTGAATTTCACCAGAATTTTTTTAAATTTGTTATCCTATTTCCCCATCTGGCAACGCTAATCAGACTCTGCAAATTCTGAGCGGGAAATTGAGCGCGGACCAGGATAACATTCGCCAGCCCATTGGCTGACGACTGATAAGTGATAATAATTCTCGGGTTTTAGTCAGAGAGTCGAACCGTTTGACTATAAAACTCGGGTTCGGTTCGACTCTCTAGTACTTTCAGTGCATTTTTAAGGAACCAATATTACAAACAATTAAAACATTTTTGTTGGAAGCCCGTGAGTTCGGATCTCTAGCAAACTTTCCTTCCAGTCATGATTGTTTCAATTAACTCACGAACTCTATATTGCTGGCCAAGGTAGCCTATATCAGATATCAAAACAGAAAGGCATGACATAACGTAGCATCCCACTGTTTCGAGAATGTGCTGGTGTGACCGTAAATATGTTGACCGGAAAAAAGGTTGACGTTTCGTAGAAGTGCTAAATATATTGCTGCACAGGAGTATAGTAGCCTAATCGGACTAAAATAACGGTGTTAATAAAATGTTACTGCCCATGTAGCCTACCGTACCTATAGTACAATTACTGCCAATGCAAGTTAAAAAAAAAACTATAAAAAGTCAGTAAAATTTTACTATTTTTGTCAGTAAAATTGCAAAACACTTTCACAGACCAGTAAATTCACTTCCAAAAAAGAAGTGAAATCATCTACTACGAAAAGAAGTAAAATTTAAAACTGCTCAATCAGTGATTCTACTATATTTGGAGTAAAAAAACGTCTTTGTCTAGTAAATATACCACAAAATGGCCAGTAATTTCAAGTACTGTAACAAGATAGTAATATTCTACTGCTCTTTTGACAGTAAAATTACGAAATTTTTTAACAGTGCACCTTCAACTTTGGTGCTAGTAGATCTGAGGTCGATTCCAGGTCGAGTCAAATCGAAGACTTTAAACGGTGCCGATTGTCTTCTTTCTTGCATAACATAGTTTAGATAAGTTGGGTAACAATGTGATGACGTCATAAACATCATAATAAAATTAAAAATGAGCTCTGTCGCTGAAAGATTTGAATTGATATCATCATCATCATCAGTCGTTATCTCCGCCTGCGGCAGATTGCGCATCAACATGGCTTATTTGCTTCCAAGAGTGGCGATTTTGAGCCAACTCGCCCAGTGTCGTCAAGTGGAGTCCGGTCCATGATTGAATGTTGTCTTGCCATCGTTTTGGTTGTCTGCCACGTTTGATATAGAGAGGCCATAAATAAGACTATAACATTATTGCTATCAAAGTTTTGAGAAGAAAGCTGCACATCTAGTATGTGCATTGTGCAATGTGCATGACAGAGAATAATCGCTATCAAAAGAACTGCTTTGCTGACTGGAACATGAAATGTTACACGGTCAGTAAATTTAGCGAGGCACCACTTCTCGTTTATTGCCTATCGGAGCGCAATCACAGTAAAGTGTTTTTACTCAAGCACACAACAAGTATGGCCGTGTAAGGAATCAATCTCAAGACTTTAAGATTTGTAGTTCAAAGCACAGCCACTGCGCCATCTTTGCCGCTTTATCGATAAAACTTTTTTTTGTGGAAAAAGAAAATGCCTGATTTGACTCATAACCTCCGCCGATACTAATCACATATTTACAATATGCTAACCCTCCGATGATATCCGCTTTCTTTCACAATAGAAAACTCTTTTACTTGCTCCATTCATTCTCAACATATCGTCTTCTCATTGGAACGCTGCGTATCACGTGACATCGAAACGCATTACTGTTCCGGATACTGCCCTTCGTCAGTACGGGTGCTGCCGCAAGTGAGTTGAAAAGTATGCCAATTAGATTGTAATGTTTTGCTTCAATCTATCCACAAGTTTGGAAAAGATATACAGGGTGATCCGAAAGTAACTCCCTATTCTAAAATAACTGTAATTTATTCTTGAAGTGTAATTTCTCCAATTAATGAATATGAGAAGAAAATATATTGATTGGAATTTTATTTAAAGTTTAATATAGCCACCATCATTCGCCACAAGCTTCTCAAGTCGACCATGAACATAAAGGATGAATGGACCCACAATCCTATCCGAAGTCATTACACACCATACCGTTACCTTGGGTCGATTCTGCATTTTTTCACTGGTAACACGAGGATCTTCTCCAGCCCAGTAGTGACAGCTATGACGGTTCACATACCCACCTCTGTGGAATACTGCTTCATCACTCCAGAGTATATTTTTTAAGAGATCTGGCCAGTGGCCAGTCTCCAAACCAAACCAACATCATCTCTTCAAACTCCATACGAATGTCGCAGTCTTCGGCAGAGAGTGATTGGCAGTAGTGTGGCTTCCAAGCACGCCACTTAAGCTCATTTTTGAGCACATTACGTACACAACGAAAGTCCACTTTCTCTTGCTGCTTGTCGAATTGGCTTTTTCGGGCTACGGCTAAACATTTCTTGAACAAGTTGCACTACCTCAGGCTCTGAATTTGGAAGGGCGACCGCTTCGTTGAGTATCACTCACAGATCCTGTAGTCATGAGTTTTGCATGACAATTTTTGATCGTCTTTGGGTCAATTTGAGCATGTCTTCCCTTAGTGGTTCTCCACCATCTTTGTACTTCAACAATGGATCTCCAAACTTCGCAATGTGCAGCTATCTGGGCACGTTCCTGCACAGTGAGACGTCCAGCCATTTTTGCAGGGCTTTAAAATTTCAAACAAATTTTAACAAAGTTAAAAAATGAATTCACATAACATATCTCAAAAGAAAACAAGATCATAGATTTAATTGCCAAACATTAAGTATCTTACAAACAAAAATTAAGAAATACTATCGCAGGATTTGAATAAATTGTGAGTGTTTTCAAATAGGGAGTTACTTATAGGGATCACCCTGTAAATGAAAATGGCTTTTGTCGAAAGTTTGGCAAAATGACTAGCAAAAACTTTGTTGTTCCTTCTTCTAATTTAATGAGTTGATGGATAAATTACTTGCGTGGTATTTGCTCATTCAGTTGTGTCACTTTTTATCTCACATTTCAGTTGTCAAAGCGTATAATGTAGAAAGCTAAAAATTATCAAGTTGTCATCTATCTATATCAGCAAATTAGTGCTTTTTTACATTGATTTAACGTCTGCGAACGTCGAATCATTGTAAAAAATAATTGCTTATCTGGATTGCTACTAATCTACAAGTTTTAGTTCATTTAGAATTTAGAGATTTTACAGAGCATTGCTCTGTATCGTCTGTGCATTCAAACACTGATACATTCTGCTGTAAAACCAGTTCACACTATTTTCATCTTAATATAAGTTTCGCTTTCATTGCGCTTATCACTATTGTTTTTATCTGCAGGTGCTCAGCCTCATCTATCTTTTTCCAATTAATTTTAACGTAGAGTTTCCATTAATTTTCTATTTTGACGCTATTCAAACACAAACCAACTTTGTCCTCTTAGCTAAGGATTTTTAACACACTTGAGCCTTGCATAACATTTTTACCATTTCAAGTGCTCATAGCAGTCGCCTTATTCAAATAAAGTTATCTTCGATTGTTATAAACTCAGTTAACACAACGACACTTGCAGGAACCGTACGTCCATTCTATCTGTGAATGCTGTCATCACGATTTAGATGACGTATTGCCACATTTACCTGTGACATTGTACTGTCCTGACCAATCACAACGTGTCATTACTATTCCAAATATTTCGTCATGCTCCTGCCACCCTTGTGATGGTGAGGTTTTCATTGGATAACAAGAAGTTTCTCTTTTTTAGAGAGACTTTGGCACTCTATTTAGCCTACCTATGTTTATTCTGCAACTTTAGTGCGTATATCGTGCTATGTGATGGATAGAGGAAATATTTATCCTATGACTGATAAAACCTTCGCTCAAGTTTAATGCGGTTAATTTCTCAAACTTTTTCGGACTTTCACCCATTGACGGCCTGATCAGTGATCACCGAGAGTAACACCTTGAAGTTTCAATTGCATGTATTGTATGGTGTTGTCGGATGATTTGGTACTTTAAAATTCAGTCTTGTAAAACAGATAAACAAGGTTTTATAACATAAAGCCCAGGAGCAAAATCTGTACTTTTAACCAGCTTTTTTTCACAAATTACATCCATTTACTGATGACACTTGGAGAAGTTGAAATAAGAGAAAAATCCAAGTGCGCACGATATAACTTCTTTCGTTCTAAACGATCCACAGAAAACTTAAATCTGACAACAACAAACAAACGTTCAAAATGTACAACATTCATTTTGCATTAGTTGTCTAAGATTGGAACAAGTGTTGAACATAAAGCTACCACCGAAGTCGTGATATTTTAATCTTGTACTGTGGATAAACAGTGGGATTGCATGATTTGAAATTAAGCACAGATTTTGAAGATTGTTTTAAATGTTGTGGGATCTTTCTTTATCAAAAACGTATAATGTTTCATACTATTGTGTATTAACTTTGTCATTCGAAACTTTGGTTTAAAGCTCATTATTATCGCTGTTTTCAATTTTACAGGAAATCCACTGGCAAGGAAATAAGCACTCCACTTTGGACCAATTACGTTTACCACCTCTTTGCTGGATTGGTTTGGAACGACGCTGATAACGACAAGATTATCTTCGATTCGATTTGTTTTATTTTCAATGTCTTTATTTCTTCATTACAATATGATGAACATTATATCTATTATTGAGTGCTTAAAACAGTTTTGTAACCGAAACACTACGTTACATCAATATGAAAACAACAGAACTTGCCAAACGTAACTCAGCGAAGTACAACCGCATTGTTTGACTGGCAAACCAGGAAACAAAGCCTTCCAATCCAAAACCATTGTATCACAGGAAACATGAAACTAATTTTCACACTTCCACTGAATGTAATCACTGAACAGTCGAAACTGAAAATATAATAATTAATTATATACTGGATACAGAATTATTCGGATGGTCATTTTATTTTTGTTTGGATGCGAAACGTACATAAAACAAAAACGTACAGTGTGCAATGTGCATCCCATCCTATGAGAGAGTGCGAAAGACCGTAGCCCTGAAGGCGTAGGAGGTCGTCGAGTCTGCACTCTCTCATTCAAACAGGTATACGAAAGAAAGTATTGCGTTTTTAAATAGCAAATTGTTGTTGGCAATTCAGTTGCACATACGTAGTTTTAGGTTTACACAAGCAAGACGTAGGCAGGGTGGTGGGAAATATGTCGCAATCGTGACTGTTCCAGCTGACTTTTTGTAACCTATATCAGAAAAAAACACCATTGTCCTTGAGATGATTAGGCTACAGGTTCTGAAATAACTACCTCTGTTTAAATGCACTGACTATCGCGCCATCTTAAATTTAATCTTAGAAAGAGTTAAATTTGTTAGCTTGCTAACTTGGTCTACTTTACGTTGATCCAACATCAGTAGTCTACACTCGACTCCAGACCCAGTGATGCCAGTTGTGAATAGGCAATTGCAAGGAGCGACACCATAGATTTCAGTAGACCTCACACGTCTCACTGAAGACTTGAAACTCTCCCACTACCTGTAAAGTCGATCTTAGACTTCACACTAAAAACAACGTTCAGTGCAGTTTTCTTTTTCATCGCATGCGGCTGTGCTTTGTTCAATTTCGTTTAGCTCAGCAGTTCTCAAAGATTTAAAGGTTTAATATTTTGCATGGTGAACCCTTTAGAGCAGCTGCACGGACCCCAGTGGTCTGTGAACGCCATTTTGGGAACCACTGATTTCGCCTTTTTCCTATATGGCTCAGTGTCATTGATTTTGTAAATATCCAGAGCAACATAATGTAGGCTATGGTCGGATATTAGCAATACATCAAAGCCTCTTTGCCAAAATCACCTAACGAAAGTACAAATATAATTACAGAGAGCAGATTACTGGCAGCCCACATTGCCGACGTTGCTCTTAAATATCAGCCTTAAAATTTTCAACTATGCAATAGATAGTTTTTTTTTACAAAACGTTCTGTTTCTCATTGAAAGGCGACACATTTCAATATATTTCTTCCTTTTTTTTTAACATAGCCAAACTCAACCTGAAAACCTTTCTTTGACAAGTTCTTGTCATGAACACAAAGCTGTGCAAATTTTGTTTGCTCAGATGCAGGCATTTCACAATGTCACATTTTCTTTGCAAAATTGTTATTAACTTATTTGCTTTGGAATGGCGCAGCGGAAAAGGCGATCACTTTCCAATCATGCAATTTTGATTCGACTCCCAGCTTCAGGTGGTTCTTGAAAAATACTGCTCATCTCAACCTATGCTGTAAAAATGACGAGAGCCTTATCTTCTCATACCCGATGCTTGGATTCAAGTATGGGGCTCGTCTTCATCACATGAATTTGTGTTTGCAAGCGTAATACTTTCTGGCTGTAATCGCTGCTTCTGATCACTGAGGAAGTGATTAACTGTCGCTAGGGCTTCTGTTGGATAAAAAACTCAAGAAGAAACGATTAACTTTTTAAATGCAGTAAGTTATAAAACAAGGATTCTTGAGTTGGATTACGTTTCGGGGTAGAAAAATCTTCAACTGCGAACAAACCGAAACGCTTGGGTAATGAGGAAAAGTAGAACTTTGTTTCGAAAAGAAACAAAGTATTTAGAAATATTTTTATTGCCGGACAGCCCTACCATGTAGGATGCAGATGGCCCAGAACAAAATAATGTTGCTGCAAAGTCGCCATATTTACTTTGGATCGTCGTTAAGTAAGGATATTATGCTAAGTGTTAAACATAAGCCTACGTTAATAAGACACAACTGACAAGCCCTTTGACGGCTGTGATCCAAGACTGGCTATATTGTATCATACCTCGTAAACGTATAGGCCACAAGTAACACTAACCAAACATTTTTGGTTTCCACGGAGTCTCTTTAATATGACAAAAAAAAAACGATAGGAAAATGTTAAAATTGAATAAAACTGCTCACCAGGTATTTAACCAAACAACAAGATATGTTCTTTTGATGCAAACTAAGCTAAACTATGAAAATATGCGTAAGGTGATAATCTGCTTTTATTTCTATGTTTTGTTAAATAATTATCCACACAAAAGCTTCTAAAGAACATATTTGTTACCAGTCAGTTTAGCTAGTATGATTTGAGGCTTGCCAATGCTTTGTTTGGCAGATTTCAAAGTTACCTTCATAGGTAAATCTGAGTTCTAAAGATAGGTCTTTTACCCTTTGCAAACCTAGGCAATTCCTTCCAGAATAAGCAGTAGGCTTGCATGCTGCGGTTCCTGTTTCATGCTTGCTTTTGTCCTTTAGACATGTTGCCTTGTCGTATAATCTCATTAAATTCCTTTCGTCGTTAAGAAGTGGATATTTGTTTTAACGATGTAGATTTTTATGGTTTATTATAAACTTTTGTTGTAATTTACTGTTGTGATCATGAAGAAACTTTTACTCAAACCCATATTAATGATAAAGGCTTCATAAACGTTAAAATCTTGAGATTTATTTCTTCAGCTCTCCAGTGCTGCTCGGTATTTTATGTTTATAGAGCTGGCTTCCTTTTCATATTTTTGAAAAGTATCCTAAAAATAACAATGTGTCAAATCTCATGAATATAATATTTTTATGTCGTTATAACTAATAGTAGCCTAAACTCTAAAAAGTTGTTGGCTATAGCTACTGTAGTCGTCAAAGTTCATATAAACACCTTTAGACGGAAAGATCAGATACAGATTAAAGTTTCAGTTTTAAGTCGGATTTGATGCAAGGAAATGAGATTAAGATCAGTGGACACCTTATTTTTGATCAATTTTTATTCAGAAACTTGTCGCTTACTTACCATAGGACAATTTAAAAAACAATAATTATTTTTCAAACATTTAAATTAGCATGGTTTTAATCCATGATCGCATTTTTTTAAACAAAGTATCTTATATCCACCGTCATTTTTTTTTGTTTAGCAGAAATACACTACGGAAACCCTAATTCAATTCTATGCAGCCTACCATGAACAAATGAACATAGCCAACATGCAAAAAAAAAATTAAAGGGTTTTCTTATGAAATTGTGTATTACCGGTACTTGTGAAAACTATTGCAAGTGCTTTTTATAAAATGTTCTGTAGATTACATAGTAGTAACGGATTTGTTTTGATTTGACAATTTTTAGTTTGCTTTAAAGCTGTTTACTTCGAGTGCGTTTGAAAAATACCAACATATTAGGCTATTTTGCTTTGCAAACATTTGGTTTTTCTTATATGTAAATTTTTAAGTAAAACAAAACGAAATCTCAAAACCTTTGAAAAACAAGTTAGGAAAATCAGGACGTTTGAAAGAAGAGTCATGAGATGTTGATAGATTTTACACAAAGCAATAGCGCTTTCACCCTGTGTAGACCGAAGTCTTAGGTTGCCCTGATTAACGCAGAAAGATGTAATCTAGTGTATTGAAGCCTTTGCTATAGCCTTGTTAAACAAATGCGCAGTAACTGCTAAAGCTGTGGGACTTAGTTCTTGCTTTTTGTTTAAATCTAGCAATGAATCATCAGTCGCCAACGAAAAGCAACCGGGTCTTCTTTATGTATGTACAAAACCTATCGCATTTAGGTTATGGTATATGCGGAAGCTTTTTGTTGAAATGAATCATTCTTAGATTTAACATCCTGAACATTAGAAGTATTCGTATCTAATGCATGCAGAGCGAAAGAATAGGGTGGGTCATGCTGTATTCTGTGTGACAATAAAGCTTGTTAGGGTTGAGAAAGAAGTTTTGTGAAGAGAACTTGTCTTCAAGAAACCGCAGCATTTTTTCAAATAGTAAGCTACTGAGGAACTACGGTAAAAATGCGTTAAAGAAATGCCAGTTGTGTTGTAGTTATCAGCTAGTCTTAAATTAAATGAATTTCATCACCTTTTTGTAGATTTTTACATTTCCTAAATTAGTCTCAAAAGAGTACATGCTATATGCAAAAGCCAAAGATAAAAACGTTGCTATAAAACAACAAACATATGTTTTCTGCTCAACTTTTTGTTGATGTTACATTTGTATGATACTTTGTAACATTGTACAAAATTGCCGTTGTTCCAACAGCTTGTGACATATTTTCCATGGCTACCTTTTGTCTTGTTACTACACCCTTGCAAAATTATAGTCCTGAAGGCTTTCAAGCGACTTCTGCTAGTTTACTTCCAGTAGCTTGGGCTTGATTTATGTTCCCCCTCATAGTTTTTCACAAAGTGTTTTAAACGAATCTTTAAATTCTAAACAAAGCATTCCGAAATACATTTACAGAATTTTGGTGTCCAACAGTTCTAATATCATGCTACCTAACATTGGGTTGTTGCGTAGTCTTTAATTTGATAACACGGAACAAAAAGTTATTTTAACTTTGATAACACCAAAAATATAATGAGTTTCTCAAAATCTGAAAACGAAGACTGATAGCCTGCACTTCATTGGCGTCAATGATTTTTCAATATGCAGTGGCCAAGTGGTTAGCGCGTTGGGCTCGCAATCGAGAGCCTGCATGTTCGACTCCAGCCACCCGCACTTGCTGTTGTTTCTCTGGGCAAGAAACTTTACGATAATTGCTTCTACCCAGTGGGTCAACAGCCAAATTTAAGTCATAATTAGAGTAGACAACCAGAAACAGACATTGCCGTCGGCTGCAGCGTGGGTCAGGTGTACGTCGGAAGGCGTACACCGATGCATAGCGCTCAAGTCCGCTTTCCCGCAATGCAGGATAATTATATGAAAAACAAACAATATGATTGCATATTTGCAAAAATAAATTAGCATAAGGCTTAAATACAAAAATGGCTTTGACAAATACTTCTGCAAACAATTAAAAAGTGTACAATGTGATTGTAGGAAGGTATAGGAAGAAAAACACCTTTGAAGGTCAGAAAGAACTTGAAAACTATTATCAACAAGCCAAGGTTATTGTATCACCTAAATACTGTAACTTTGATGAGGTTGAATGTGCATTACTGGATTAATCATAACTCAATCAAATTATTGAGAGATCACCACTACTTGGGTTGTTGGAGACTTTAAAAAACTGCTTTGTTAGTGGGTCGTCAGCTAGTCTGGAAAGTCAACAGCCGATGCAAACTAAATTCACCTGTGACGACAACATTTTTATTGTAAAGCTCGTCCACAAGTTATTTTTTAACTTCGTAGTTTGTTCAGTGTTTGAGAAAAGAACCGAGATTGTGAAAGACGCAAAGAGGCATTTTTTCTTTCTTTTTTAACACCGATAGATACAGCTTTTATTGGTAATATCTATGCGATTTTGATATTTCAAAACTTAAATGGATTTTTAAGCAAAAGCTTATTGTAGCGTCCAAAAGAGTTATTGAATATCTTTTAAGTTGCCTTAACCGTAATGCAGTCGAATAATCTGGTATCACACCATTTGAGGCGTTAGGAAAACAAAAGTGTTCTCATTTTAAAAGTATGTAATGGGTGATCAGAACGCTCAATAATAGTGTCTGTGGCGATTTAGCTAACTACATAAACTTTTCCTGAGAAGTCTTAGCAAAGAGTTTAGAAATTGCAGGTGTGTTGGTGAATTGTAAAAACGGTGAGAATTTATCTCCTCGCCAACTTTTCGTCGATCAGTACTGGTGTCTCAGAGCTAACCAGCTCGGCAGGTAAGCGTTAGACGCTTATCACGACCAAAATTGTAGAAGATGTGCTTTCATGGATGGAACGTGATTGCATACACTTAAGTACAAGCTTATTTATTAATGGAAAATATTGAGACAAAGTAGTGCTTTAACATGGATGACTTTTATTGAACTTCATGACGTAGGCGACAGGCGGCTGTGCGATTTTTATCACAATTGGATTAATGTAGAATACAATTAGTTTGTATGTAAAACATTGCATATCAATGTTGTTTGACAATCATTGGGAACCACCAAAGTTTTCCGTGAAAATCTCTTGAGTCAACAATGCAAATAAATATTGACCAAACGAACATTGATATATAGTACAGATGCCTACATATGGCCTGAACTCTTTATAGATTTCTTGGCAAATTACGGACTTGTAGGGGTAAAATTTATGCAAGTCGATAATTTGAAAGAAATATAAATTAACAACTGCTGCCAGAATAATAGGTAAAAAGAGCACAAGTCAAAATACCAGATAAATGTAGACGTTTCCCAGCAGTCGAGTGAAGCAAGAATTGACAGCGATAGATATGTGTTTCGCTGAAGAGACTGGCCTCATCAGTAACGCACCAGTAATTCAAAACATCAATAGCCTACCTTACATAGCCTGCCTGTCTGCTTGCCTGCTGTTTAGAATCCTAGCAAAGATATGAGTGTTTTCCTTTATACTGGTACTTACATTATTATTCAAATTGCAAGCTGGTTTGGTATTCACATAATTCTTCTTGAAATTAATGGCCCAGTATGACGCTCATTTGTCATTCTTTTTTTTTTTTAATTGTGATTAAAAACAAAATAGCACCAATGTAAAATAGCACCAAAATAGCACCAATCAACTAATGCAAGCCTATCGTATTGCACTGAGAAGGATGATGCAAATAGTATTCCGGTGGGTCACATAAAAAATACCCATAAAACTTTTTTTCCTGCGGAAGAGTTTAAATCTAAACATTCTACAAAACTTATAAGCATTTTTAAAAGCATTATGACAGGTCGCAAGAAAAGTCGATGAACGTGTAGCCAAACATTGAGATCTTGTTGTTGTAGGTGTAACTGTATAGCGATAGCGAATATAGCAAAACCAACTGTATTTAAATCAGCCAGTTAACTACAACGAACGCAGGTAAAACATTTCACAGGGAGTCGAGTTCAGTTCAGTAGAGAGAAGCAAAGCATATAACCTCGTGTGTGCGCTTGCATGTAAGCTAATCAGTGTACCTCAGTGCTTTTCAACCATTGAAATAATGATTCGCACTTTTTTTTATTTTGTGTCAGCACAAATCATCCAAAATTAGTTTTCCGCTATTTGTTTTCCTTATTGGTGGAATGATAATGGAAGAGTTTGCTTATTAAAATAGTGGACCCAAACCGATTTTATAATCGATAGCTTAAGCTGCACTAAATTGATCTGAATTCAACTCTGTTTTACTTCATTTGCTACCACTCCAAGTACGCCTAACACACTTCGACAAACGTGAGAAAATTATTCTTCATTAACAACAAAAACAATAATTATACTACATAAAGGTAATTAGCATATTTTATTTAAATATCCATATATATGCTGAATACTTCTGAAAATTTTCGACTAGTTAGACACAACCTCTTGCTCCATAGTTCCCCGCATTATGTCATTGTTGTGTTTTTGCCTTAATAATCAGAGTTACCAACTTAAATTGTTTGTGTAGCTGCCACTCTACTTCAAACTGAGACATAAAGATTTTTATTAGAACTCCTAACGCAATGTAAAATGCAATGGAAACGCTGATTAAGGTGTCCTTAAAGCAAATGAAAAATAAGTCGAAACAGAGCAACATGGCCGAAATGTAATTTGAAAGAACGCAGGTGGAGAGTTAACTACCTAAATGCAAGGTAATTTGAAGTAAAATTAATCATAAAGCGAATCCAAAAAAGCTAAAAAAACGCAACCAAGAAGCATAATATATACAATTTTTTGTTTGTTGTATCCAGGCTTACACCCGGTGGTTGAAGATTTAGATGAAGTGGACGGGAAGGCAAGGAAGCCAATCTTCATGTCCACCTTCAGGTGTCCTGCCAAAAACACAGCCGCATGCTCTTGAGCGGTGTCGAACCGGCGCCCTTTCGATTGCCGTTCTAGTGCTCTCACCACTTGGCTATGCAGCCAACATATATATTATGTGCAAGTGAATATTATGCACAATTTTCATCCGTTTTATCCGCACCACGTTTGTCATCGGCACTCCTTTTTTTCATCCTCTCAGGTGCGTACCATCTTGCGGGTTGTAGGTTGAAGTCTGCTGGTGCACGGTATCTTCCAAGACCAGTTCAAATACTGTAATATTCTCTAAAGCAAACTTCATGAGTCACATAAAGAAAAACTTTCAACAAACGAATGTTAAATGATGAAAAATGAACTCAAAACAAAGCGGCAAGATTTTTTTCTTCTATTGTTGAAAAGGGAACATTTCAAGGCCTTTCAAAACGCTACAAACCTGCATCTGGTGTTATGTTCACATTTCAGAAAATTAATAGCTACATTGAACAAAGCTTTTGTCTCTGCATTCAAAAATACTCCATACCATTTTACAATACACAATGTAATCCATACATTTTCCACCGGGTATTGCGAAACTCTTTGTCTACAGTAGATTTTTCAGTCATTAGACAAAGATAGCTTCATGGTTTACATAAACTGCAAGTTTGAAAAGGTCAACTGCATGTCACGCAATACCGTAATTCCAGTCAGCTGCTTTGTTTCGGCAATTACAAGCAAACTAAAAATCTAAAAAGAAAAACTTGCAAAGTTGGTTTGTTAATCAATAAAAAAAATCAATTTTTTTTTTTTTATTTTTTTATTTTTTATTGATTATTATACGTTTGGTTGAATCCTCTCACATGGATCCTACAATTATTGATGATTAGCAATTCCCATAACACCGAGAAGCCAGAACTGAGGTTAAGAGTCTGCAGAAACCTTTTATTACTATTGGTTTGTTAAATTTGCAAAAAAACAGAAACAAATTTTTTAGCATTTGTATTTTTAATGGTCATACTTAGGTTTTTTAACCGTGATAAATGCTGTAATAATTATCAAATTAAAGCACAATGTTTAAAAATTCAGTGAGGTACTTGAATATGGGCAGCTTAATCAGTCAGTGAATACTACATTTTTCAATCCATTTGTCCAGAGTAGACGATGATTTCAACTTTAAAGCGGAAATTTTTGCAACTCAGTCCAATCAACCACGATATAAAAGACAAAAATAGCACGTTTTAGATTTGTACTTTTGTTATTTGGCCATTGTGTGTACATATGAAAACGAAACTAGTTGTCGCCTTTTGTAGTGGGCTTACTTCCTCGAACGCACAATCGCTGTAAAGTTTGCTCCGCTTATAGCAAGCTTTATTGCAATATACAAGATAGTAAAAAAATCTCTTTGCTATGGGAAAGCTAAGAGAATGATATTTTCGACAAAGTGTGAAACCCCAATTGAGATTTCTTTGCTGAAGCGACCCATGGAGAAACGAAAGTAAACAAACCTCGGTTTTACATCGTCTTTCAACTTAGTTAATTTTTAGCAAGCAACCCGACCAATGCATACAGTCGTTTTTTTTATACTGTGCGTGTGAGAGCACTAAACGAGACTAAACGACAATACTAAATAGTTTACCTTTGATATGAGTTTTCAAAATGTGTGTTTATGAGTTGCTTTCGCCTATTACTGTTTAACTATGGGGATACAAGTTGTATAAAAATGATAAATTACCTGCTTTTAATCATACTTTAGCCCTAAAAAATGTAGCAAATATGTTAAAAACTCCATCGATAGACTTTTTACAGTTAAAAAAAAACTTTTTCAAATATTGTATATTGTAACAATAGCCGACTGTGGCGAGACACAAACGGTCAAGAAAGTTTATACAAATGGTCCAAAAATTAATCTCAGTTACTTTGTTTAAACCGCTGACGTTTTCACAACAGATTTCATACAAAGGCTAAAATTATTAGTACTTAAACAAACTGTCTATAAGTATATATTTTTGCACTCTAAGTCTAATTGTAGCTACTTTAAAATAATGTTAAGCTGCTTTTCCCACCAACTTGTTTGTTAATTTGTAACTAAGCTGTTGCAGTTGTACACAGTGTAAACGAGAACATATTGCAGCACAAAGCTACATGCATAAATTATTGCATTAGGGCCAGTCATCTTTTGCAGTCCAAGTAGATCCCTGCGATGCAGAAAAAAAACATACGATACAGTCCAGCGTCATTCCTGGGAAGATATCTACAAGGTGCAAGCATTTCCCCGGCGGCGCTTGTTCAAAAAAAAGAATTTTTTATTGACTTTAGATTTGAGCAATAGGGCAATAAGTCTTGGAATCTTGTGAATTTAAATTTTTACCAGCAAACATAAGCTTGAGTGCACATTAAAGAGACTTAGATATTGCTAACACTGCAATACGTTAGAGTGAGAACGATAAGGTAAAGTGCTTCAGCAGAAAGCAGACCAACAATGCATTAGCGAGGTTCAGAAATCGTAATTGACTCTTGGCTTAATTCTCAACAGCATTACCAAAAGATATGACGAATTCTTAGAACACATGCCGCGAAAAAACTTAAATAAATCGAAAAAAAAAACGTGCTGAGAAAGATTTTTGAAGCTTTTGAGACAACCACAAAATCTATTATTCATTTTAAAACGTAAGAAAACTTTGAAACAATGGAAAAATGATAACTAGTGTTGGCAGGAACACGAGATAGAAATACCTCATAAATATGATATCTATGCCTCATAAATTCCATGTTTCCAACAAGAAATTGTACAACGGAAATAAAAACGAAGTCAAAGAACCTAGTGACTATCACACTCTGCTCAATTTGTTTTCTGTTACACTGTGGGTGTTTTCGAGGGTGCAGGTTGCCTATTTTCTTCATGTGCCTGCCATCATTTTCTTGTGATCACTCTTCTTGAAAGCAAAGGAATGCAAGATTGGACGTATCACAAATTCTGAAGCATTCGTTTGGACAACTATGCATGGAGATCAATTGAGAACGCGCAAAGAAATGTCTGCTTTGCTTTTCATGCCGTCATGCTCTTTCCTTGTTTCCTACACACCTTTTACTTCCGTCTAGTCACAAACGTGTTTTCTGATTAAACGACGTTCTGTGAAGAAAAAATAACATTAAAACAACATAGATGGGTTGCTGAACAAGTAACCACTTTTCCGATTTGTGCTACGACGAAGCGGAAAGCAGCATATTAAAGATGAGTAAGAACTTTTTGTTAGAAAAAGAAATTAAAACAGTACGGTACAAGCTCAACAATGGAGCTACCCTGATCAGCATATTCGCTTTGCGCAAGTTCTGTGACTGTTAAAGCAGTAATGTTGACTGGTAGGTTTTGAGGATACTTTTAAACCGGGGCCCGAGATGGTTTTAGGAGACCGAAAACTTTTCAGGGTTTAGGTATGTTGGAAATAACTTTTTATAGCTTGTAGTGCTAATGATGTTTTTTTATATAGTGCATTTTTAGCGATTTCTTGTTTTAAGGCCCAGGAAATGTCAATCTCAAAAACAAAGATTTTTCTCTAACTGAGATGTTTGATGATACATCATTATGATATACTTGTCTTTAACTCTTGTGTGTCGGTTCTCTTCCTGCTTGGTGATCCCGTATAGAGGGAGACGGCCTCATGTGTACTGTATTTCACCTTTGCACTACTAAAAGCAAAGGTCGTCGTCGTGTGATACTCTAGAGGCGAGGGGTCTATCCCCCTACCACCTCAAATTCACAATGTTCCCGGACTACAATGGAAGGCTACTGAACAGCAGCCAGTCTTTGGTTTCATCATCCAAGACGCGCAGACCTTTTACTCCGTTAGGTGGCTTGAAGATGGAGCAGTCATTGATGATGTGGTTTGCGGTCTGTTCCTCGGCACCACATTCACAGGATGAGGAAGGGGCCATTCCCCATTGGTCCATGGTTAAGCAGAAAATCTCGACGCCCGTACGGAGACCTTTGAGGCGCACTTATGCCTGTCTTTGCAGTGTCAGGCCGATGGGGCGTGTGTCGGCGTAGGAGATGAACGAATGGAGTCTGATGGTACTTGACTTCCACTCAGAATTCCATTTATGATCTGCCCTAGTAGCCACAGAGATGTCTTGTTCATCAACTTCGTTGATCAGAAGTTGAGCGGTTGGCACGAATGATTGTCTTGATTTCAGTCGACGAGAGTGCTCGTTTGGGAGAGCAGGGATCTTGTTGTGAAGAAGATGGTTAGACTCCAGTGCGTCGGGCCGAGAGACAGAGTGGCTTCTTTGTGACGAAGCTCAGCAAGTTGGATGCCAGCAATAATGGAGAGGTTGTGCAATGGCGTGGGACGCAGGCATCCAGTCACTGTGCGCAGGGCGCTGTTTAGGGCAGTGTCGATATTACGGCAGTGAGTAGGCCTACTGCGGCACCAAACAGGTGCACAGTAGCCTACTCTGCTGAAGAGTAGACAAGGGCTGAGAACTGTGATAGAAATTAAATAGAATTATATGTTGTCCAAAAAGTTTTTTTCACTTTCAACAATTTTAACTTCTAAAGTGTCGTTAGGTAATTCAAACTTTAAAACTTCTTCCTTCAGAATTTAATGAAATTTTTCTTCATTAAATTGCTCTCACATGGCAGCCATATATAATGCGTCTTTTTTTCAAGAAAGTAGGCGCAGGTGAATACTATTAGGCGTATAATGTAATGGAACACGAAAAATTGTCCATAAACGAGGAAGTAGTTCACTCCGATGTTTAAAGGTATATCACACAAATGTAGTTTGTCACGTTCTTCCTGTGACTAACAGAAGCTGAGCTTTCTCCTCCACGGAAGAAGTAAACTTTCCGTAGGCGGAAGCGATTTTCACATTTTTTGCATTCATCCAACTACAATGAGCGTTGCATCGCTTGCAAATAGACTAAACTCATCACATGACTATTCCTGCTGAGTTGTGTAACGAACTTTCAGCTGTCTAAAAAGTGTTATTCACAGGTAGCTAACTGAATCGAGAGGCATCGGTCTGAAATCAGAGCTTTAATGTATTTCCATATTGTTTCTTTTCTTTCTACAAAATAGTACTAGTTTAAATAGTTTGAAAACAAACTTAATAAAGAGAAAGGGCTTGATCATGTTCTTCAAGAATCCCTTTTTACTTTATTTTAATGTTGAATCGATCATAACTCTACAACAAAGCGCATGAATGCCTAATCTTTTGCTAGCCTACGTTTTTCATATTTTGTTGCAGCGTATGTGAATACCGCTGTGCTATTTATTGTCACGTCCGTTGCGAGTTGTGAACTGTTATGTTGTTAAATGCAATAGAAAAAGATTTCTGCATTGCATTATACATCTACAAAGGGAACACTCATCACTGCTGTTTTGGATGAAGCGAAACTCAGACAAGCTAAGGCTGTAAAGACTATCAGTGGAGCTCAAGCAGTTTGCTTTGTAAAAAATCGAAATGCTTACAAGTGTTTTAACGTTACCAAAAGATAGTTAAACTTATAGTAACTGTTGGGTTTTGGTTACAAGCAATGCAGTGAACGAGGTAGCCTATACTTAATAATCCATTTTTTATATGCATGATTATTTTTTTTTAATTTCTACCAGAACCCAATTTGTTGAACAAGGGTGGCTTTATGTCACATTGTTACTTTATTCCAATCCTTTTCTTTCAGAACTTCTTGTTTAAATTAGAACTTTGCAAATTTGTTAAATCGACAATCTCGACAACGAAATCATTGTGAAGTTTTTGAAGATGAACCGAAGATACCGATTGTTCTCTTTCGGTCTTTTCTTAATCTTCTTTGTGACAGGCAAGTTGAGGCAAAACTAGTGAAAGTATTTAGAACCGTAGTAGGAGTGAAATGTTGTTTGCAGTTTGCACACTTTTTATCTGGGAATAATTTCATGCTATGTGGACTCTCTCTCTCTCTCTTAGCAGTTTTTAAACGAGGTCTGGGCACCTAAGCTGGTCAGCAGACCATTATCAATGATGTTTTTGTTTTTTGATTTAACTGCATCACGACAACTATCGGTTAGTAAAATAATTATGATTAATTAATCCAAACCAGCTGTATACAAAACAAATTATTTGTTAGTTTTCTTAAATACTAAATTAAAAAAATCAATGTAAATAAGTTATTTTTTGTTCTTGGTATCTTGCAGGGGTAAAAACCCAAGAAGAAAATGAAAAAGAATACCCCCCATACGATGGGTGGTATAACAACAGGGCACACCCTGAATGGGGTGTTGTAGGTAAGTTTTTGACTATTTTGTTGCTGTGAATTTTTGTGAGAGTTTCATCATACTTTTTTATTTTGTTTTTGCGCTATTCAGAATGGAAACAAGGATTTAACTTTATCTAATAGATAAAAAAAGTTATAACAATACTTTTTTTAAATTTCAACAAACAAATTTCCAAAACTATTCTGAGTTAGCATTTGATTGTAACTAAGATCAATACTTTATTGTTTTCTTTATTTTTCACTTTATCTTGTCTTAACAATTGTAAAAAGTTTTACCAGACAAACTTTTATTATTTTGCTTGTTTAAGCTGAAAAATATATATTTGGACGTTCATGTAAGAAATTACAGGAAATTTTCTACCTCATTAAGCAATCACTTATTCATTCTTACAGTATAAATGAACATTTTGTGTAACTTTTCGAACATGCAGACACACAGTGACAGATTTTAACTTCAATTGCGAAATTTTGATGTGACGAGAATGCATTACTTCACAAAAGTTCAAATAAACAAGACTTTTCATAATTATTGTGTAAGAAAAGAAGTAGTCAATTTTGATATGACAAAACTATGACCCCATTCAAGACTTCAATTTCGTTTGTGGTATAAAAATTGCCCAAGACACTTTTGAACAAACGACACAAGGCAAGTAAGTAACGGTTTATTCGGACTACATTTTCTTACAACAAAGACGGAACGATCCACAAACAAAACTGAGCAACAAAATAAGGATTGATCAGTTTTTACTTTACGACATGTCACAAAGTGCAAAACAGACAAACCTAATCCTGTTTAAAGGAACATAAAGATTGCATTGGTTATGGCTTATGACATTAGAGACAACCTCACAAAATGTTGATGACTTTGCTGTGTAACTAATTATAATTATTATTTAATACAATACTAAACTACGTTGTGAATTATAATTATTTATTGCACTGTCATTTTGCTATCTGCTTTTGCAATTTCTAAGGAAATGGTTTCAATGTAGGTGTGGCCTTGTATAAAAGTTTCAATATAATATTTATTCTGTCAGTGAAATCTTTTAACAAGCGATCTAAGTGAATTGCCCTTTTTGAAATTTTCAATTTTTGTCAGTCAAAGAAAGATTAAATTAGTCTAGGTTTCGTTTTGAACAATAATCCACTATTCCTGGAATAACAGCGTGCAAGTGCTGACGTCATTTCAAGTTAAGCGTGCTTTCAGAACGGTTGTTTGCCAACTTGGCAAACAATTTGATTTTCTATATCAGTTTCACTTGACAAATTCTCCGATTACGTCACAGAGTCTGCATTGACAAGGTTGTTGGAATCTCACTACAAAGATGGCACATATGCACCATCTGGCGACGATCGGCCTAACCCTAGAACTGTGAGCGAAAAGACAATGGCTGGCTCGACCGGAGAGGGTTCTTATGTCAATCGAACCGCACTTCTTGTTTTTTTCGGTAAGATTTCGCTTTTTGCTGTCTAACAATTAATTTCGATTTGAAGGAAATGAATAGGCTGTGATTTCTTTTTTAAGTTTCAAATCATTGAAAGCTTTTCAAACACAGTCAGGCAGTTGTATTTTTTTGCAAAATTGTGAATGAACAACTATACGGTAGCAGTGATTTTGCTTTAAGATTTTTTTGACACACCGACAATCTTATTCAATAAACTGATTAATTAATATTATTTTATTTAGTTAAAAAAAAGTCAGAATTTGCTGCTACAGCCTGTAAACGCACTCAGCCAAATCTCAGAAATCTCTTTTTTCGTTGCCCATATTGTCGTACAGAACTTAATTTTTGTCCAAGAATTGCTGAAATTGATCTGATACGTTTTATATTGTAAGAAAACTCATGGGTTCAGAACAGAGAAATTCATTTGCCGAAAGCTGCAATTTATCTCGACACGCCTGAGCGGCAACTAACAGGAGCGTTTCACATCAATAGCGTTGACAAAGGGGTCCAGGGGGTTCTTTTGTACCGTGACGCGAATCATTCAGTTTCCAGAGTATTTTAAGAGACCTGAAAGTGAAATAAAACACCGCATAGTTTTTGAAGTCTTCTTAAACGTTTGCTTTCTGTTATCCTTTTAAGTTTTGGTAACGTTTAGGTCAGCAAGTTGTCGAAGAAATTTTGGACGCCCAGAGACCTGGATGTCCTCCTGAGTATTTCAACATCAAGATCCCAGATCAAGACTCGCTTTACACATTTGAAAATGTGGAAAATGTAGAAATACCATTCCTACGATCTAGATACGACCAGGGTATCACCGGCTATAATCCAAATAACCCAAGACAGCAGGTAGGCCTATAACCCAGTTGTTGTTTTGTATAAGGTATTTTTTTTTGTCTTTAATATGCACACTTGTCATTGCCGGGAGACTATTAACATTATAGGTTATGTTGTAAACAACGTTCAAAAAATATAGGAACATTTTACTCTCAAATATTTAAATGGAAAGTACGGTTTGTTCAACTGTGATGTGCGCAATTCCTCTGTTTTTTTTTGTTTTTTTGTATGAAAAAGTTTTGATACTTTAACGTTAAAATTTACATTTTAACGTTAAAATCAACATTGTGAAGTAAGCAACAATCATGTTGTTAAAAGCGAAACTCAATCAAGTTTTGATATTTGAATAGACCACAAAAATTAGATAAAATTAACTTTTCCACCAGAATCTTATTAGATCTTATTTGCTTGGTTATTGTTACAGTACTGCAGCCTACTTAGTCTTATCTAGATTTTCTCCTTTCTTCCTCGATTTCATCGTCTCTAAATCCACATTGTGCAGTTTACCTACTTTCTCTTTGGCATCTCTTTTTTTCTTCTGTACAATAACCTTGCGGGGGTTATGCCACGTTCTTCTTTATAAAGTCTATAAAACTGTTATGAATAACATTTACTTTGTTGAAGAGTTTGATCAGGGCAACATTTATACAATATTCTATTTTCTATTTGTCAAAGAAAGCGCCAGCACATCAATTATGTGTCCAAAGACGTTTTTATGACGAAAAAGATAAAAAGATGTAAAGACGGGTTTAGAGTTCTACAGCAATGCGATTAATAAGAGCAACCGCAGTTAAAAACGTGAAATTGCTTGTTGTGGAATGAATATCAACAAAAAAATATATTAAAGATTTTAAACATGAAATCTGACTTACTTTTCAGCTTTGTATAAAATGCAAAACTTAAATAACTTTACAAAATATATTTCATAATTTTTAATTTCACTTCCCAGTGAACTGTTTTCTCTCTATTTTGCTACTTTTCTGTTAAAAGGATGACAATTGCGGATTTTTTGCAGATGAACGAGATTACTCCATTCATTGACGGTGGTCTGACATACGGGGTTAGCAAAGCATGGGCGGATGCTTTGCGACTCCATCAGGACAATTGTGCAAGTCGCAGCTCGAGTGATGAGAACTACCGGGAAAATATTCTAGCTAGCAAAGTATGGAATTTCACAGTTTATCTTGATCTTGTGTGATGACAGATAAGTCACTATCATTGCTTACTTTTGTACAGTACATGCTATAGGCGTATATAGGATAATCGGCGATATCAGAAAAACTGCTCGTGCTTGGAGCGATGGAACCTAAAACTGGCTTACTGAACAAATTTGTAGCCGATAAAATTGTAAACAACTTTGCAATTTGTACAAAACTTTTAATGGTGTAGATTTAAAAAGAAAATACGTATGCTCGGATAGTCTTGACGCGTGGTGGATTTTTTATTGCACTTTGACATAAGCAGTCCCTGTTCTTTGTCATTTGATGAATGAAACAAAGGGCCATGTTGAATACGAAATAAATGATGTATATTTTAAATACCTTCCAATAGCACCAAGCGCTCACAACTAAAACAATCATTTTCCAAGTTTTATTTTGGTAAATGTTATAAATGTTTTATCCTATCGAACCAGTGACATAATTTACAAAATTCGATTTCCAGCATCGAGTTAAACTCAAATGCATATTCAAAGTAATATACCACTGTTCAAACTTTTTAAATTTTTATTGTTCTACCTTATGCATGGCAAGACAGCTTAAAAACAATGTTAAGCTAAGACTTGGCGCTACAACTGCTTGCAGTATAAATGGGCCTAATGTCTTGACCATTTTCTTAAGAGAGACCCCATCAGTGGATGTAGGCTACTAACCTACTCAACTCAGTGGATGTAGGCATTGCTTTCACTAGTTCAGCCGCTAGTTAAAAGTCAAAACTAGATTGCCATGCTCAAATTGCGCCACAAATTAATACCTGTTCAATAGAATAACAAACAAAATGTCAAAGAAGCGACAAATTTCAACTTCAAAACTTTAAAAATTCTTCTTGTATCAGCCGAAAGTTTTAATTAACCTTAAACAAGATAGAAAAATGTCTTTGACTTTTCATTGAATGAAATATCATTAAAGCTTTAAATTTTGTCATATTGTTTAAAAAAAAACAGGCTATGTTAATTCTAAAGCTTTGTTGTACGTTGCATGACAGATGAATGTAACTGACTGTCGAGGAGAATTGATCTCGCTGAATGATGAAGGCCGCTTCCCAGCCACGAATTCGCTCGGTTTGCCGTTGGCTAATCCACCCCCTCCAAGAGATAATGAGCTGAAATCTGCATATCGATTTTTTAGTAAGTTCTTGTGAGCTTCTTCTTCGTCGTGTGTCACACGACCGCAGCCCAAAGCATCACGCAAGCCTCTGCTCTGTCGTTGAGCTCGGCCAAATTCTATGCAAAGAGCATTGCTTTTAATACAGGGCATTCGAGTAGATGTTGCATTGTTTGTTCCTGTCTGAATTGCAACTTGTGCTATTAATTCTATGATGCTAACCTGTCGGTACAGGCAGGGGTGTAACGGAAAGTTTAAAGGTACCGGAGTTTTTTTGGTCACTTTGGCTTTAACGTTTTATAAAATAATAGCAACTTTTACTGCACCAGTACTGCCAGGGCTTTTTTAGTTTCATCGGTGAGGTAGTGCGGCGCAGCTCCGGAAACACTGCACTACAGTACTGGGTACAGGTAACCATGGCCCTATTAATTTATTAAAGAAACTGGCACAGACTAAAGCCTCACCAACCTAAATAGTGCTATAATATCTATAGTCTAAAAGTCAAGAGTTCTAAGCAACAAGCGACGGTTTCACTTTGTCAATCTTGGTGATCAGGTCTCTGTCTGTGATTCAAAGCCTTTACAAGAGTGCAAGACTTCCAGACAAAGCTTCAAAAAGGCTTTTTCAGTTCGAGAATAAAGAATCTTACAATGACACGATCATGCCAAATAGAGTGCACTTGGGGGTTAAGCTGCTTTTATTGAATTGATTAGTCGATTATAACAGAAAAGATTGACCGCATGATGATATTTATATTTTAATTTTTAATAATCAGACAATAGAAAGCTGAGATAAATTTAAATATTTAAAGCGTCAGCCAGAAATAAACTGGAATAAAAAGTTGGAAACTTTTTTATTTCTTAAGTTGCGTACTTATTTGACTTTAGCCTTTAACTAAAATTAAAACAGACTTGTGGCATCACTTTTTGAATTTTTTTTTTTCTTTTTTGACGTTTCAACAAACTTTTTAATGCAAATGTAATTAAATGGAATAACACTAGATGAACATTTCTAGTAGTTTTAATATTACGTCAGGTTAAATGAATTATATTTTATCTCTGATTGACTAGTTTATGAGTTTTTTCAATGGATTTATAAACGTGGACATTTCTGGGACAGATTATTAGTTTGAAAATTCTTACTTTAGGGATTGGCAACCCTCGTGGAAACGAAAATCCTTTTCTCCTCACTTTTGGTGTGTTATGGTTTCGTTATCATAACTACCTGGCAAGGAAAATTGGAGATGAACATCCAGAATATAGCGGTGAAAAAGTCTTCAATGAAGCAAGAGCAATGAACATCGCCACGCATCAAGTAATTTGTTTTTTTTTAAGGGGGATATTTTTGCCCATTGCTTTCACTAGTTAATTGTTTTAAATTGATGCCTTTTTGTACTTTTACGTTGACCAACAGATTAACATGGTTAAATTTTCTAGCTAATCTCATCAGTTGCAAGAATATCAATTGTGCTCGCCATCTCATATAGGCTACCATACTTTTGCAAAAAATGAAAATCTTTGGTAAAATTGCGAAAGCCTATAGTTAAAAGCTTAATCATCAACAAAACAGTTGGAAAGTGATAAAAAATTATCCATATGGCAACGAAAATGGTTCATGGCTGTTCATGAATTTGTTCAATTTACAAGAAAGTATGGTAACAAAGGCAGATTTTACAGTTCTAAGTTCGAAAACAATAAAAAAATATGAAAAGTTAACGCAAGTAAACAAAAAAATTAAACGTATTGAACTTTAATGAGTCTTCACTATGCATTTTAAACTGACAACCCATTACTGCGTCTGATTAAACGTCAAGATAAAGCTTCGGTAAAAAATTTGTCTTGTTCTGCTATAAGCACACAAAGCTAAGTAACGCAACCAGATATTACAAATTGTTTTAGTGTATTTTTTTTCTAAGTGTTAAAAATAAACGTGCTTATGTTAAATCCGGATCCTTTACTCGGTTTTGTGTGTCTATAGTACAAGTATAAGAATCTAAGGTACAAACAGGTGCAGACACAATGCTCATAATTTTTTTTTTTTTTTCCTATTAAAAGCATATAAGAAAATGAGACAATTTTTTTACAATGCGCATTGTATTTTATAAGGTGGAAAACAAAATTGCAAGCTCGAGAAAAACAGGTGTTTCCAACTGAATAAAAAAAAATAACTAAACCTTTATTATTTGTCAAAAAGTTTTTCTAACTCTAAAACGAGTAGTCAAAAAGTATAATTAGACGATAAATCATGTAACATATGTGTTACATTGTGCTTCAAAGGGTTAACCGTTTTTCGTTCGTAGAAAATTGTTCTTTACGATTGGCTCCCTCGTCTGTTGGGAGATTGTGGACCACTTCGTGAAGGAGAAATTTGTAACAATGTTACAGAGTACACAGGTACTTTTTGAATGCTTAATTTTTAGGCTTGTTTTTTACGAATTTACTGCTCAAAACACAAGGTTTCAACTTTTTACGGCTGAGTAAAACTTGTATGGAATAGCCTACTCTTAGGCCTAACCAAAAAGTGGCTGTTGGTATGTCGCTTTAAAAAAATCAAGTCATAGAGGTTTAGTGAAATTTTTTAGGCTACATCTTTTTATTCCACCTAAAGGTGCACGACTTAGCATTTTACAGAAACTTTACAAGATGTGTTGTTGTAAAAGTAACCTAATCTTAAAATAAACCACATCTTAATAATACGAATTTGTAGGATAACCGATGCACAAGTGGTTTTTGCACTCCTTGATTTGTTAGACGAAATCCACAGTCTGCATAGCTCTGAGTAAATGTATTTTTCCCAAAACCGGCTTAATAATTGGTAAATAAAAGTTGTTTACAGTGTTTGTACTATTTTTCAATCAAAATAAAACAATTTTTTAGGTTACAAATCGGCTGTTCACCCCGGTATAACCCACGTATTTCAATCCGCTGCAATGAGATGGGGTCACACTCTAGTGCCACCTGGCGTCTTCCGTCGATCAAAAGTTAACCCTAACAAGTAAACATTTTTATAACATTTTATCGTGAATAGAATAAAATATTCTAAGCTTATAACTCTACCGGAATAGCCTTGACTAATTAAATTTCCTGCACTAAATTTAAATCAAAGAGCTTAACGTCTTAGTAAAAAGGACTCATGTCACAAAATAGACTTAAAGAATGCTAAAGAACACAAAGTTAAAGTTTTTCAGTGCCACATCAAGACATAGAAATAAATTTCTACAAGCCGCGTTGCAATAGCAGTTTTTGAGGTCATGTCACTCTCACAAAATCAATCTTTTTATAAAATAAATTTTGGCACAAGAATAAATTTTAACCCTAGCACTCCCAAAGGGGTCAATTGACCCTTTTTGCTTTGTTTTTTGTTAAATAAACAAAACATACATAACATAGAAAGTTGCTTTTTTGACTTCTTCTTATTTTGGTTATTACACACTCCAATTGAATAGCAAAAAAATTCGATGAAAAAATTGTGCATTTTTGTCCAGTTTTATGTCAACTACCATAGGGGTCGATTGACCCCCACGACTACTTCCTTGCATAAATGCTCTCAAAAACATAGTTACGCAATAAATTATTACGCAATAAAGACTGCTAATACTTGCTCAGTGATATTATTCAACCAGTAATAATATTTCGATCTGATAATGAGCTTCCTGTAGCACTACCAGCAAGCAATACCAAACATCTATTGTTCAGTAATTATTTCCCTGTGTACGACTGTACGACCTATAGCCAAAACTACGGCTTTCAAACCCCCTTTCAACAACTGCCTTTCAAACGTCCTTTCAATCAGATATCAAACAATAGTTCTGACTAAAGCAGTGGTTCTTAACCTTGTTCCTCCTTGGCACCACTTTGAAATCACAGACAAGTTGTCGCACCCTTTCTAGAATCTCAAAAGTAATGTTGTTTTCATAGGTAAATAACAAAACCATTGTGTTTCTTTAATCTTTATTCATATAACGGACACTAAAATGACACAATATGATGCTTTCCTTATAGACTACGGGGACCTGAAAATTGCGTTTTTTTTTTGTGATTTGTGTCTCTATCCATCTCTACAATTTAACGTCTCCTGTTCCCCGCAGTGCGAAGGTTGGTGGCCAACAATCTTCTATTCTGTGATGGCATTCTCCATTCCACCTGCCCCGAGGGTCGACCGAGACGAAATCTGCAGTTTTGCCAACCGTAGATCTTCTCCAATGTAGTCTAGTCAATGCTTCTTAGGACACTCACAAGGGTTATATCCATGGACATTAAAGAACAAAACTTTCTTTGGCCTCGCGTTTTATTTTATGCGTTGCACGTGTCGGTACCAACGCAGCCTTCTCCATTAATGACATCTTCAAGCTGATGGCTGCCAAACCTGGATCTCAGCTCTTCCATCGTCACCTGGTTAGAAAGGCACTTTGAATAGATCCATCGTTCTATGGAAATTATTGCAACATGGCCGATTTCGCTTTTCAAGAGTGGTGGATCAGGTCTCACGTGCATGCAGTAGAACAGTCCTTACATACATATTATGCATGTGACCTCGACCACAGAAAGAAATATCCTTGTCCATAACAGGGATAAACTCACAGAAACTCTTCCAGACCATTTGCATCCTCACTACCATGACATAGCCTACTTACAGCCTCCAGACTGGCCAATCATGTCACTTAAGATAGCAAAAGTCGAGGACGACGTCGAATTCTTCCTCACCAATTGTCAGCAGTTGGCTCCAGAGCTGCCTTTATTTTGTTTGTTATGTGAAAAATGCAAAATAGTTTCTCCGTAGTGGTGGTTAAACAACATGCTCAGCGGCGTTTTTGATGTTGTTTCCTGTTGATGATGGCATCTAACCGTGGTGTGTTGGTGCCAACTACTGTTCGCAAGTCAAGAAACGAATCAACGTTTTTTGTTTTTTTTCTTTATAAGAAGCAGGCAGGAATATCCTGATTCCCTAATTATTCCTTTATAACTAACCCTAATCATTCAGCATTCCGCATCCCATAGGAACAGCTCTCGCACCCCTAAGGAGTGCGGGCACCCCCGGTTAAGAACCCCTGGACTAAAGTGTTAATTAGATATCGTTTGATCACATAATTTAATTCCTTTTTGTCAAATGATTTCAGATACACTTAAATTAGGATTATTACAGCAAAGTGTCCAGGAAATTGTTTTCAAGCAATATTAAGTGCTAGGGTCAATCGACCCCTTTGGTAGCTCTTGAAGAAAAAATATCCGGTATTTCTAGGGTTAATGGCTGAGCCCTGCAGTTTCAAAGCAAACTATAAACTTAAAATTGTGACTTAAATTTCCTTCTTAGATCTTGTTTAGAGCGTCGTTGCTTTTAGAGCTGAACATTAGCAAAGCATACTAATTTACCATTTGCTGACACGCAGTGATATCAGACTATCTTGAGTGGCGATTAGTTTTCTTTGGTGTTGTGTCAAACATATTGTGGGATATGCAGCACATTTTGGTGTTTGGTATTTTTCTATTGAGTATTTTAAGCTTTGTTTACTGCAATCAATTCGGTAAAAATCTATTTCTTTTCAGCCAAACTTGTCAATTTCGGACAACCACCAACATAACTGCTGGATCCAACCAAGATTTTAACGATATCAACAAAGCCCATATTGGTAAATTAGGACTTCGGACGTGCAATACTTATTGGAATTCTATTGTGAGTACCATTTGAACGTGCAGTTAGTCGTCTACAAGCAGCCTATGCTGTCGGATAATTGTTTAAAGAAAAATTGATGTTTGTAAAAGAAATTCAAAAAGCAAAAATAATAATTTTGTTTACGCTTGACTGCCTGTAACAAACAATATTGAACCATTTTTACTTTAAACGCTTCCGCTGATGCAATAATTTGGGCTACTTCACTCAGTAAAAAAATTCTAAGATTATGATCCATGACTGTTTATTGGAAACCAACAATTCAACTAAAATAGTTTACATGTAGCGTAGTCTATTATAAAAGAAAAGCAACAGTCTTAATATAGCAATAATATCAATAGAATAGATCTTTATCTGTGGGCGGACAGCGCAGTGGGTAGGGTACTGTATGGGGCGTATTGGTGCAGATAAGTAAATTACTAATATTGTGCAAAAAAATAAATATATTGAACGAATTTAAATTCAAAAAGAAATCTTACTACGTTTCTTTTTTCTTGCCAGGAAGCTGTGCAAGAATCGGACATAAGTGAACTCTTGATGGGCATGGCAAGTCAAATATGCGAAAGGGAAGACAACATTATCACTCCTGATCTTCGAGGAAACGTATTTGGACCTCTTGATTTTACGAGACGTGATCTCATGGCTATTAACATTCAGGTAATCAAAGAACTTGACTTTCCAGATAACCACTTTATCTGGTCCACAGGACTCCACATTTTCACCATATCGGATAGGCTACTGATCTGACTAGATCTCTACCAGATATGGACCAGATAAAGTGGTTGTTTGGGTTGTTTCCTTCTGTTATGTAAATTCAACTTTACAGTGACTTTAAATAAATTGCTGATTCAACAAAAACGTTTGGATATTTAGGCCTGTTGCTTTGTGAAAAAATAAATTGCATTTTAACAATTTGTCGTCAATAACTCTGGTAGAAAAACCTCGCGAACTCTTATTGCGAAACAACATAGCCTAGCCTACTAGACACTCTTTTTTTGTGAAGGCGCTTTATATCACCTTTACACAAGTTTTTTGAAGATGAGTAATGCATTGAATAACACAATGGCTTAACCGTTCAAAACAAGTAGGCTACTGTAGCCCAAAGTAGACTACAGAAGCTTATCCTACTATTTACAATACAGAGTAGGCTACTGTAAAAGCATGGTACGCAACAAATGGTACCTGTTCCCAAGTCGTTGCTTTTCCTCTTCTGTTAGGCTATTGCATTAACTCTCACAGTTTAAGTACTGCAGTTGATCCATGGTTTGAAGTTACGTAGTCATCTCTAAACTTCATTCCTTTTTTGTCTATGTGGCTTGGTTTTTCGTTGTAATACAGCGGTGGAATAGGCCAGTGGATAAGGCGCTCATTTTCCAATCACGTAGCCTAATCCTGATTCAACTCCCGGCGTCAGCTGGTTGTTAAAATACACCGCTTATCTCTATCTAGGGCAGGGGTGGGGAACCTTTTCAGTATTGCGGGCCACATAAAATGAGAAATAACACAAGCGGGCCACTAAAAATTTCGAAATTTTATTTACAGAAAAAACTGATTCGCAGCGGTAGGTGCTTCCAAACAGAGACACATATTTCAAAGCATGTTCACGCATGACTGGAAAATCACCAGCATTTATGCAGCTTTGATAAAAGTTGAGCTGTGGAATGTTTTGGTACATCGCTTTCAACGTACCGTCATTCTGGAGATCTACTATTTCATGTTGGAAGTTATTAGGAACATCATTATTAAGAACATCTTATTGTTTTCAAGTTGTACTTTCCACAGATGTAGTTTAGCTTCAAATGATTTCACTTTTGCAAACAAGGAGTTCAAAAGCTGATTCGGTCCCTGCAACTTGACGTTGAGCTCGGAGAGGTGCTCGCTAATGTCAACCATAAACGCTAGGTCACACAACCATTGGCTATCAGTGAGTTCGACGACATGGTTTCCCTGATTATTCATGAACTGATCGACTTCGTTTCGTTTCATTTCTTCATCGACGGCCATTCGCAATATACCGAGAATGCAGAGCCTACTCTTTTTTGAGCTGTTGTTTCAATATATTTTGGGTAAAGAAATTTTGACGCGGGCCACATGGAACAGTCACGCGGGCCACATTCGGCCCGCGGGCCGCAGGTTCCCCACCCCTGATCTAGGGTCTAATAAAAAGGGTTGGGATAGTTACTGATGGAAATGCGACGGAGAGAAAAGAACCAGCCACCCTACTCTCACTGGTTATAGGCGAATTCTTCGTAAACAATTCTTCGTAAAGCAATTCTTCGTAAGCAATTCTTCGTAAAACAATTGTTCGTAAACAGTTGTTGGTGAAATGAAATCCGTAAAAGAATTTTTCGTAAAGCATTTCTTCGTAGACATCAAATCTCCATTGCATGCACGAATAAATGCTTTGGGAAGAATTGTTTTACAAAGAATTAACTTTACGAAGAATTGCTTTACGAAAAACTGTTTACGAAGAAAACGTCGGACACCCTCTCACTAGTGCGGAAGGCGTAGTTGGCTATATTGAGAAATGTGAGAAACTTTTCATCGCATTCCCCGTTGCTTGGATTGAAGTATGACAATTAGCTTTAATTATTGACAACATCATACCAGATTGTATCAAGATCAACACAAAAACTTTGTGATTTTCAGAGAGGTCGTGATCATGGTCTTCCTGATTACAATACCGCAAGAAAATCGTTAGGAATGGTCCCAAGAGCAACGTTTGAAGAAATCAATCCGGAGCTGTTTAGTAGCCAAACCCACATGACCCCACCTCCAAACAGTCAGGCAGAAACAGGAGCTGAAGTAAGTTGTCAATACGATAACTTTAAAGTCAAAGCTTGATGCCACTTATTTATCACCAATGCATAGCACATTAGGGACAGTCAGAAAAATTAAAACAAACTGCTACCGACCAAGAAATGTTAGCAATGAGGACATTTCCATTTTCCAGGTAGCTTGAAACCAGTAACTAAAAACACCTGAGGTCCTTCTGCACCCAAAATTTGAAAACCAATGCATTGAAACATTTTAAAACCAGGGCTGTTGAATGTTAAGGGCTGGTGAACCACTGACACAAATATTACAAAAATGACAGTAAACCGTCGATTAACAACTCAGACTTGACAAGAAAATGCATTATCAAATGTTCCATTGAAATGGTATTGACCTATTTAAAAGAATCTGCAATCAACTTTTGTTTTAAGCCAGGACAAAGTCTTGTGTGTGCCACATTCAGTTGAAAATGTTTTTCATCCCTTTTGTAAACTATAAGTTAATTAAAATGCATGTTTCTTAGGTTTTACAACGACTTGAAGAAGCTCATGGTGAGGATATTAGCCGAGTAGATGTTTGGACTGGAGGGCTGCTGGAGACGGTTGAAAGAGGTCCAGGAGAACTCTTCCGCCAGATTATTTTGGATCAGTTTCTTCGAATTCGAGATGGTGATAGGTTTTGGTATGAGGACTACAAATCTAATGGGTGAGTTTAAAAAGCTTTTTATAAAATCAATACGCATAAATTCGAAATTAGGCTACTAGTTTGACCAATAGGCTACGTAAAGGATGTTCCACGATTCAACATTACTAAAAGATAATGAATTAATTAATTGAACATATTCTTCACTGACCACGCATGTTGTTTGCAAATCAAAAGACTAACGAATTTTCAATTACGCCAGCTCTTTGTGCAGCTGACAAATTTATTCCTTTTTTGATTGAAGACATTAATGTTACCTTGCAGATGTGAAATCAATGTAAAAAGAACAAAACTTTTCTAGCTGAACACTTTCACTTTTTGAATTATAAAGTTAAACAATAATTGTGTTCAATTAAACAGTAATTAACTTAAAATTAAACATTAATTTTATGACGAAAGTATAGGCTACCACCCAGACATCAAATCGGTCGTTCTTTAGATTGATTCATTACTTTACATTACATTTACAACGTCTGTAGACGTTGAATCAATACAAAAAATTCCTGATTTATTGTCTATAATTGAAACTAACATCATCTTTCAGACTCCTCGATGAGAACCAGTTCGAATTCGTGTCTAACACTACCATCCGTGACGTCATCTTGCGTACCAATCCAAGCATGACCGAAGATGACATTCAGAACGACCCGTTTGGTTGGAATCCTGGTGAGAAAGTGTTTTTGTTATTTTGCAATCTATATCTAACAACTTACCTTCCCCGTAATTCAATGACTGAGCACTTGACTTGTCAGACAAAATGTAGATCAGGCAACCGTTCAACTTTCAACTTTTGAAATGCGCTATTTGAAAGCTCATTTTGATCTTGCTGCTACCTTGAAATACAAAGAGCATGTTTGGTAGAAGGTAATTCATTACTCAAAACAACAACCCGTTAACTATGACTAAGAACTTCACGTTCTCTAACTCTGTGATTTAGCCTTCCATAGGCTTACTAAACAACAGAGCCAGGAGAAAGCACTTTTTTGGCTTAATGTAAAATTCGAAGTTTTTATATAGAAATTAAATTGCAGTTCGTAGTCTCATTTCAGCTTTTTTCCCGAACACAAAGGCCTTTTGCTTTTTTCAATAAAGCCTTTACAAGGGTAAGCAAAACTGTTACGGTTCCCTTTAAACTGAACAAGGTTGGTTTATTTTTCAAAGATAAATACAATTTGAATGAATCAAGCCCTGAAGACTGTCTTTTCACTCGTTAATTTCACAGACACTGACAACAGAACGTTCTGTCCCCAACCGATGCAGTTGAATGAAACCGACATGGAAGCCTGTACTCCGCCTCAACGGTTTGATTACTTAGATGGAAGTCGAGTGTCTTTTGCCCTCAGCTTCACTGCCATTGGTCTCTTTGCTTTGCGTAAGTTGATTTGTACCATCAGAAGATGAAGACTTTAAATTTTTGGTGGATCAAATTTATTTTTCTACATAAAATTACTGGAAAACCTAGATGGTTTCTAATGGCATCTTTTCATATGGTAATTTTGCTTATTAAATTCTTGGCACACATTCTGTATTAACACTGAGACTAAGTAAACAGTGCTTGGTTATATTCTGATGAAGTTTTTCATGTAGGCCTAGGCTACTAATATAGCGCGACTTCCATCGCCATAGTCGAATGCATAGCCAGGTGGTGAGCGCCATGGCTCGGCGTTCAAAAGGTTGTCAGTTCGACACCGCTCAAAATCACGATGCTGTGTCTTTGGCAAGACACTTAAAGGCACGCCTGAAGGTGGTTACAAAGATTGGCTTCTTTCCCGTCCACTTAAACTAAATCCTCAACTATTTAACCAGACCTGCTCAGTGCTCACACTGTAGCCTACAAACGAAAGGTTTTTTTATAAAATGTTAGAGTTAAGATATGATAACATGTTTATATTTACCAAGTCATGAGGGAGAGGTAATACAACTGTAGACCTCTCACTATACTAGTTTGATTACACCTCTAGTTTAATAGACCTCTCACTTTGTTTGTTTAATTATTTGTTTTATATGCAATAGGCTAAGTATACGTGTCATATTCAGAGATGGGCAAGATCACCAGTATTGGTGATCTTGAAGATCAAGATCAAGATCACCAAGAATAGGTGATCTTGAAGATCAAGATCAAGATCACCAAACTAAGTGATCTTGAAGATCAAGATCAAGATCGTGATCTTGAAGATCAAGATCACTTTCAAGATCACTTTTTGTGTACTTGAAAAAAAATGAAGTTTTTGGTCAATGATGTTGCAAAAAATAGTTACTATACTGTATATAAGCAACCCGGGTAAAGGTATATAGTTGGTATTGCTAACTTTTACCTTTAACTACTCGATCGCTGGCCTAAGAATTGTAATGAGTTAGTGACTGTTGCTATTAGGCCTATCAATTGTTGACGTAGATTGCGTAGAATCGCAACGTCACCCCAAGGCCGAGGTTAATTACAATAGTAGCCTACTGAAAAAGCAATTAGTTTTATGCTTTTTATTTATAATAAATAAATAATAATAAAGTTTAACTGCATCATTTTTTACCAAATTTTTGTCTGCTTTATGTTGGAGTTTTTATTCGTGTTACTAAGTTGTTTTAACTTTTACTGTGTTATGTCAATGTTTATTGCACCATTTACCCATCTGGCAACCTTGATACTGTTGTCTGCTATCAAAAAAGTTCCAGAGGTTTGCGGTCAAACAAACCGCTCCATACTCAGACCGTAAACAAGTCTTGGTCTGGTTGATTTGCTGCAATAAACCACTTTACATGACCAAAGTCGGCTAGAGTCCAGATTTTTTAACACCGCCATTCTACACTTTTGAAACATCTAAAATTGGGTCAAAGAAAGCAAACATTTCTTTAAAATTCACACATGGAAATTGTGAACAAAGTTAAATCATTTTTTATTATACGTCAACATAAAGTACACGGAAGTTGACTTATTTATTATGACCAACACCGAAAACTTTTTCAATTTTGAAATGGCAACACTGACCAGATTAGATGGAGATTTTAAATCGTCTTTTGTTCGACACATACCAGATTAGCAGTGGCTTAATGTTAGTAGTCGCCACTAACTACTTTGTACAGTACAAGTTTTAAAAAAATGCCTCTATCTAGGAAGTAAACTTTAATTTTAAAGTGATCTTGATCTTATTGTTCTTCAAGATCAAGATCACACAAAAAAAAGTGATCTTAGATCAAGATCAAGATCACCAAAAAAAAAGTGATCTTGAAGATCAAGATCAAGATCACGATCTTGATCTTCAAGATCACTTGTGATCTTCAAGATCAAGATCACGCCCATCTCTGGTCATATTGCAAAAATTGTGAATAATTTTGCTCTTTCCCGAGCATCTGCTAAATTTAAACAACGTTCTATTTGGACATGTTCAAGCAGGGTGCACATTACCAGAATGAGTTGTAAAAACATGCTTGATCTGATAATGTTCTTATATAATTTTTATTCAAAATTCTTGTTGACATTCAAACTCTTCCGGACATTTACAATTTTACATAATAAAATGACTGACAAAAGCAGCGGTTGAGAACTATGCGGCATGAATTAGTGATGCGATGCTGATGAGCCCACCCCATGGGCGAAACACGTGTCTATCGCTGTCAATTCTTGCTACACTCGATTGCCGAGAAACAAATTTACAACCCAGCTCAACATCTGCGTCAACCAGGGCCGGATTTACCAATAGGCTAGGCAGGCTGAAGCTTAGGGCCTCAACGTCCAGGGGCTTCGAAATTCGATTTCAAAGTTTGTAATTCTTTTAAAAACTTGACAAGTTTAAACCCTACCTAAAGTACCTATATATATCAAGCTTTTCAGATTAGAAAATTCTATACACAAGTTGCAAACAGTCATTATTACGTCGTTACTCGTTTGCATCATAATAGAGGCAATTATTGCGCGCTTTCTGCTGGAAGCTTCTATGTTAAAGTGCCGCAGTCTTCTCTGCAAAAAACAATATGAAATAATCTAATGCAGTGGTTCCCAACTCGTTTTTAAGGCGACCCATTTAAAAAAAAATGCGGTTCGATAAAATCTTGCGACCCAAGCAAATTGTCGTAGTATTTTAAAGCCATACAAGATGGCGTTGCAAACAAACAGCACTACAAAAGCAGTAACTTTTTCCGAAAATAATATGTTTATCAAATCACTAATGAGATAGCTGTGCTGGCTTGCTATCATTGAGTTTTTGAAATTGAGGCGTTATTTTGCTTAGCCACTTGTCGGCTTCAACTTTCAGCCGGTTTCGCTGTTTAGTTTTCAATGCAGACATGGCGCTAAATCCAGTCTCACAAAGCCAAGTTGTTGCAAATGGAATCAGTTTTTGAATCACTAAATTTGAAACTGTGGGATACGCTTTGTACATGGAAGTCCTAAAGTGGATGTTTGCAGAATCTTTGGGGTATTTGTCTTTGAAGGACGCAAAAGAAATACGATTTGCTGCTTTTGTCGTTATGTCCATAAACTGTTCTGCAACATGGATGGGAAGTTGAGGCAGATCGTTTCCAACAAATGGATCAATTATCCAATCATTTTGGCTATTAAGTGTTAGAGATTCTCCATAGTAGTGCACAAACTTTTTGGCAAACTGTTCCAGGTGTCCAATTATGGTTTGCTTAATATCAACTTCCTTGCCACAAATATATTGCGTTAGCTGAGGAAATACATCGTACTCATCTTTGGTGACATAACATTTCCAGAATAAAAGTTTTTTGTCGTAAGCAGAAACTTTGGCAGCGCAATCAATCACCGCTAAACCGTTGCCTTGCATAGATAAATTTAGAGAATTCAGAGAGTCAAATATATCAGCAAGGTAAGCAACTTTTGCGTTGAAATCTTCTTGCAAAAACTTCTCGGCTAATCTCACAAGTTCTGTTGCTTCCGGAAGATAGCAATTTCCTCCCACAAATTACAAACTCGCTTCAGGACACGACCTCGTGACAACCATCGCATTTCTATGTGCAGCAGCAATGCTTGATTTTTTTGTTTGTCGTATCCAGGCTTACACCCGGTCACCGGGTGTAAGCAATGCTTGATAATAATCAGAATCCATGTCAGTGCACAAAGACGAAAACAAACGCCGATTTAGTGGACTTGCTTTTATGAAGTTTACACACTTCACAACATCATTCAACACTTCGTGCTGCTCTTGAGACAGCTTTTTTGCAGCAAAGGCCTCACTGTGAAGAAAGCAATGAGTCCATACAGCACTTGGGGCTTTGTCTTTGATGCGTTTTACCACATCAGACTATGTGTGGCCCAACGTGTGGAAAAATTTGTCATGGTTTGTCCTACATAGTGTTCGTGACATATAGTGCACGTTGCAATGTATATCCCGTAATTTTGGCAAGTTAATTTATGTTTGAGACTGAAACTTTTGTTGGGTTTACGTTTAATAATAATATTACCAATAATAAAAACGAAAACTGTTAAAACTTCTTGCACCACGATCATGCTACAAAGCTTTCCGATGTCTCGACATGAAACGCTTCATGACTTGTGTTTATATTTTCCAGTTTTGTGATCGATCTTTTCACGTTTTAATTTTTTTTTATTGTTATTTTTTCGTCGAAGATACAATATGCCTGAAAAACAAGCGACCCAAAAAAATAATCAGGCGACCCAACTTTGGATCGCGACCCATGTGTTGGGAACCACTGATCTAATGGTTTTCTTGGAAAATCTAGTGTTTTTTTTTTAATTTTGAGAGTGGCAGCATCAACTTTCCTTCTGTTGTTAACGAAGAAGATTTAGATGATTTGCAGGAAGAATAGGGAGCTTTGCCTCAAGCGTGCAATGCTCTGCAATCTGCATGATAGTGATAACCTTAGCCCACCAGAGTTTTGGCTAAAACTGAAAATGGACAACCAAGGTTTAAAACTTTTAAAGGAAGCGTATCCGGAAGATGTTGACCCGAGTCCCGAAACTAACTGATGAACTTCTATGTGCAAGGAAGACTGTTTCTAAGCTTAATGATCACTAACTGCTCAGGAGAGAGATCTTTCTCAAGGCTCAAAAGCATCAAAAATAAACTGAGGTCGACAATGTCTCAAGTTGCATGATTTTGCTTTGACAAAAGCTAGAAAAAAAAATTTGGTAGCCTAGTGTTAGGCTACTCTATTTGATTGCTGTAACTATTTCTTATGTCCTCGTAAACATTGGCGTAGCCAGGGGAGGAGGTTGGGGGTTTCAACCCCTCTTTTGGCACGCGTGCGACGTCATGATATTGAGAATGATGCTTTCAGTCTCTTTATGTCTCTAAAACAAAGCTTGCCTAATTTTAAACGAAACTGCATTAAAAGAGCGAGTTTTGCCAATACCAAACATTCAAATATCTCAGCCAGGAAGTAACAACAAGAAAACATAGAGACTTAGCTTTATTTCCGAAAAATGCCGAAGAAAACATGATCTTATCCTTTTGCTATGCCACCGGACGGTATCATTTCACAGGAATATTCATACCCACATTTTTATTGAAAATGCTCTCAGAATGCACCAAATTCAAAGTAATTTTTCAAAATTTTCTGGGGGAGGCCTCCAGAACCCCGCTGCTGGGTGTCGTTTTAGGCAAAAACGCCGTCAAAAAAAAACCTTTCAAAATTCCTGGCTACGCCACTGCTCGTAAATAAACTTTACAATTATTGTAACGGTTGTTTGATCAGAGAAATTAAAATTAAAAGCAAAACTGCTTTAACTAAATTTTTATTCTTTTAATTAAAAATTTGCACCCATAAATGTGGAAAATTAAAAGAACGAAGAGTTTAATACACTCATATTTTTAACATTAAGCAATGACATGTGATGTTGTTTAGAGAAAATTTCTGAGCTCAAAATAGGGAGGGGCCTCACAAATGGAATAGCCTAGGGCCTCTCACGGTCTAAATCCGGCCCTGGCGTCAACGCTTGTGTTTTCTGTTTCAGTGACAATCTGTTTTCTGTTTCTGCTCGGTAAGCAAGCAGAAAAACGAAAGCTTCAAATGAAGAAGAAAACGGCAGCAATCAATAAGAAAAAAAGCACTCAACAAAGTGGGGAAGAATTTGATATTGCGACTGAGATTCTTGGACAGAAAACCAATAGAGAAGTTAAAGTACGTTAAGTGTGCGGGTTCATTTGTGTTCTTACATCCGTAGCCTACACATATTTTGAACTAATAAATAATAATTAACATATTCCAGTTCTAAACGCTTGTTGTGTTGCTAAAGACGTATCTAAAGCTTTGTGCCTTTGGACATCAAAGTTAAGAGAAATGGATTCACCTACTACTATATAACTAGGATTGTGCCATGCTTATGAAGAAGAGTGTGATCAATGACCTCGTTTTTTTGCTTTTAGGTGGCTCATGAGCTGATTTTTAATTTGCCAATAAACTAATGGCATGTCTAAGTGAGAGCAGCTGGTTCTATGATTGTATTGTCTTTTGCTGCTTGTTTGTTGTGTTATATTTCTAGTATTTATTACTGTACACAAGTGTACACCATCTTATTATATTACACACAAAATAAAAAGGTCAGTGTTATTTCTGCTCTGCCAGTTAGCATCCTGCATATGCCACATGGCTTACGCTGTGGTAAATATAGCATTTTAATTTTAGGTGAAACTTGGCCCTGGAAAAACAATCCAAGTGAAAGCCATCAGCGGAAGGCTGCTGAGGACAGTTGACTTGAATAAATCCGAACAAATCCAACTGTCCCGATCATACAACAGCGGTCGTGACACAATGTTCCTGAGAGCATCTGGAGACACTCATGATTTGGTAAGTACAGATTTTCTTATACAGGTTTTTTATGCAATTTGTTTTCTCGAACAGTTTTTTTGTGTAGTATGCTATAGCTTACATAGGAAACGTTTGAAAAAGTAGTTGTCGATCTACCACAGTAGTCATTGTATACTTCAGCATTAGCATAAAAAGTAAAGTGTTGCTTATCGATTTGACCAATTTAATTTAATTTTAATCGTTATTAAAAATGTTATAGCTCACACTCTTCACTGGTATAGAAAGTTTTGCAAACACACTTAAAGTGTCCTACACTACTTTTGAAATGCTTCTTTTGGCATGCCAAAATGACTGCAGCTTATTGCCAATATAGTTACATTGAAGATAGTAAGACATATGACAAAGCCAAGAAAGCAAGGTCAAGCAAGTTCATGCTTGCACCACAAAAAACTTTGTTTGATAGCACCTTTACATACCAAAGAGCAAATCTAGTTTAATCTTGTTTTGCAGGTTCTCCGTTTCAACGACGGTGAAGAAAGAGATAGTTTCATAGTCCGATTGAAGACTTTCCTTCAAGGCGCCGGATTAGCGTTTATCGAAAACGAAGTGTCACTCAGCCAGTTGATGGCGCAAGCGAGTACCAAGGAAATGAGAGATGAATTGCTTCAACGCTTCTTCAAAACAGCCTTGGCCGCTGTATGTAAACTACAAAAATCGCATTTTGAAGTTGCTTACTCAAAAAGCGCTTCATTATTTTTTTATACCTCTAGCTCAAGCATGCCACTTGTAAGCTCTCATCTTTTATTTTGTATTGTTAATGTTAAGGTGAACTGATCATCACAAGATGTTGTACCCCGACCCACTGTAGATAGGCCGGTCACCTTGTATTTGGAAACGTTTAGCTAACGGGCATTTGATCAAGAGGTTGTACTGTAAAACTGTAGGAGTGGATTATTTATTTAAACAAATTCAACACTTTGCTGGCAATCTTTCTCCCGCATTGCTTTACTGTAGCGTTCACTACACAGCAGGTATAGACTACAGACCAATATCACCGGCAGAAAAATCCAAAAAATTTACAAACAGATTCTATATCAATAAGTCTTCTAAAGAAGCGTATACTGCATAGGATAGCCTACAGCAGCAAATTATGTTGCTTAAAAAAGCTGCTTTCTAATATTAAATAGTCCACTAGCTTTGCACCGAACCGGTCAGAAACTATTCCTGACATTACTGAATACAAGTTATATGCAATACATCAACTTTTGAAAACGACATTAAATTATTGGTTGTGGATACGTTTTTAAATTATGGTTAAAGAAAGTTACCTCTTCACCAAAATTGTATTTTTAAATTAAGTCCACCAACTTCTGTAAATGCAACATAAGTTGACTTTGATCAATTGGCATTTTATCAACAGTAAACCACTAATTAATACATTCCAACTACAATATAATAAACAAACATATTTAGTCTACCTTTGTAGCCTACCCCTAAAAGTTCATTTTCTTGATAACTGATACATCACTTTTCAATTGTAGTCAGTGAAGCTAGAAAGAGACAGCAACCAAGAAGGGATTACGGAAATCGAAGCGTCCAGAGAATCACGAAAGTTTATTCATGTTGAATTGAGCAAACAGGAATTTGCGGAGTACCTGAAACTGAAACCCAGCAGCATGTTCGTCGAACAGATGTTCAATACAGCAGACACTGACCAAAGTGGAGCCATTTCATTCAGAGAATTCTTAGATATTATGGTCTTATTTACCAAAGGTACGTTTTTGATTATTGAAATGTATGTGTAGTTGTTGAAACAAACCTGTTGTTTACAGCAAGGTAACCTATTTGGAAACCCAGTAAGCCTACCGGGTGTTTGTCAACCTAGTTGGGGAATATTATTCAGTTGTTCAGACTTCCCCAAAACAACACAGGCTATTTTTTGGCTATTTGCTAAATAAAAAGTAGAAAAAAGTATTGAGAAAACTATTGTTTATTTCTATTAGTGTATTTAAAACTTAAACTGGATATTTTTTTGATATATAAAGTATATGCAAGCTTGTATTAGAAAACAAAATACAAACTGTCAAATTAGTCAAAGAAAGTTATAGCCTATTATAATAGCATTAATAATTATTAATAGGGTGGATTGATTAAGGGGCATTAAGTATAAATATGCTGGGAAAAAACACTGGACATAAAGAATACTGATAGGGTAATTACAACAATATGAAATATTGCAGCTCCTTAACATTATCAAATGAAGACATATACACTATACAGCGACCAAACCAAAAGGGATAATTTTATGAGATAGTTTTACGGGCTCGTAACATTTTCAGGGGTCCAAGAACTTGAATTCTTTATATATAGTGCGTTTATTTAGTGGCGTAGCGTCTTGATTTGGGGCCCGAAGATCTTATTGGTATTGGGCCTAATTACCCCCTTAACGGCCTTGTACGTAAGTAGGTACACAACACAATCAATTGCATATGTTCTAGGTTCACCACAGGATAAAGCCAAACTAATGTTTGATATGTACGACTTGGATAAGAGCGGAAGCCTTTCGGTCACAGAGTTCAGAACCATGCTGAAGTAAGCAATTAAAAATATAAACACTTCGGTGCTATATCAACTAATCAGTATTACCCTAATGTATTCGGCATATTGGTTGTGGGATCTGGAAAACATGGATCTGATGTTTTTCATTCTCAATCAACGTTTATTTGTATACGTGGATATAATCGGGGCAGTGTTAACAGCCTGAGTTTACGTTTTTTTGCTTTTCTTCTTTTTGACTTTTCCTTGAAGCGTTATTTGCTCAATGGTAGTTGTTTGTATTTCTGATCATCACAGCAAAAATGATACTTGTTATAACCTACCGTAGTTACAAATTTAAAGCGATGAGTATACTGTACCTTACAATGCAAAGATATAAAGACATAATGCAAAGATGTAACTTTTATATTTATGGCGATCACAATACAATACAATGTAAGAGTGATATAAAGCATATCGGTATTTAAAAGGTAAGAAGACAATTTAGAATAACGTACAAGTGCAAGCTTAAAGCAAAATGACTTTCATGACTAAGCGATTCCTGTTCTGGCTTTAACCGAAAACGTTGACCCCCATTAAACGTAAAACAATGCATTTGAGCAATAACGTAAAAAACGCGATGTCAAAGGTCCATGATGGAAATGGTGAATGCCTCGGTGGCTGCTGAGCAACTAGATGACCTTGTCAACACTATGATGTCATCTCATGGGTTCGGAAACAAGCAATCTCTTTCTCTCCAAGACTTCCAAACTCTCATGTCCAAGTACAATGCGGAACTCAGTGATGCTTCTCTCCAGACACCAAGTAATAAAGTTGTCGCATATACAGTAGTCATAGACTGTGTAGGCTATAACAAATCTCGTTTTCATCAATTTTTATGTTATTATGTCTATATATTAGAACATCAAGATGTTGTATAGGACATCAAGGTGTTATAGACGTCAAGGTGTTATATAATAGTAGATTACTTCACAAGGTAGATTTAAACGATCTGTCTTAGCCTGATGCTGCGAGTTTGCTGTGGCAATAGTAAGTTGCGCAAGCTTTCGGAACACAGTTCCCTAGTCATGTGCTATGATGAACTGATGAACGATCATCATAGCACATGACTAGGGAACTGTGTTCCGAAAGCTTGCGCAACTTACTATTGCCACAGCAAACTCGCAGCATCAGGCTAAGACAGATCGTTTAAATCTACATTGTGAAGTAAGCTACGATCATGCTGCTAAAAGCGAAACTCAATCAATTGCATAATAGTAGATGACGGTACCTAGCTAACTCAACAATTCATTTATAGCCTGTCGCGCTAGTCTCAGAGTCGTACAGATAGGATCATTGTTGATAATATTTCAATGTTAAAACGTAACAATTCTATTTTATTGGTATAAAATACAACACTAATAAAATCGAAGTCGTTACTTTTAGGTGGTAGAGACTAGTGTTTTATTATTACATCACACACCTTTATTTTGATCCTAAAGCCGCTCATAGATTCAAAGGCTATTGTTATACTGTGTGAAAACTTTCGTACAATTTTAGCTTAGTGATATCCTACTCGTCACCAGTAAAATTATTCTGTAGTCAATATAATAACAGATATCATAGAATCCATGGAATCACAAGTCATGGAAGTCAATTCTATAATGACTAGCTATTGCAGCGTGAAGGCTACGCGATAATTAAGAATACTTGTGTTTGGAGAAATAAATTAAAGTAGCTTACTTTCCATTGGTCATTTTTGGTAGTCTACTGCTGTTCCGTTTTTGTTTAATTGTTTCCGGATTTTTCTAGCAATAAACTAAATGACCTGACATTATTTTTTTAAGCGGACAGCGGACAAACCTCAGGTGAAATCCTTGATTCAGAATTATTAACCTGATGAAATTTCTGAAATGATTGATAATAATTTTAATACTATTTACGAATTAAGCCAATAGCTTGCAGAAATACATTGTGATTACCAATGAATTTACTAATAAGTAACCTTGCTTCTAATTTTTACATTATTTAATTCATGGATTCTTCAATCGTTTTCTGTTAATTCAAACGCTAACACACTAACCAATAAAAATACGTTATAAATAAAACACAGTTTCCTTTTCTTACAAATAATTAAAACAATTTCCTTTCAAGAAGATGAATTGAAACTAACCTTGCATGTTTGATTGCTACAAAAATATAAACCCATGAGTATAACTTTATGCTACCTCCTTTATTTTTAATAATTGGCTACAGCAATTAGCTAAATTCATTAGAAATAGATTCATTTCTAGTTGACAAGTGAAATCATAAGCTTTTAGTTTTGTGACCCAAGCTTCAAGTTTGAATGTATCGATTGTCATGGTGAAATTATTATAGAAGTTATATGCACATGACGGAAATTAATTTAAATTAAATTTTTGACTAAAGGATATTGTATGCTAAATCTGACCAATAAAACTTAGCTAAAGCATGTCAAAATAGTTACCTCTGGTGCTTCCCTAACTAACTTTGCACATGAATGGAATGCACACGCACACTTCGACAGTCACTAAACTTCTGCTGATTTATATAAAAATACTATTACCATTCAGGAATTGACAAGAATCGCCAGCAAACTGTGATGCATTCTGCTCCTGCTCGTGAGAACAGGGGGGTGAGAGCACGCCGGACCGTCAGAGCATACGCTGACAAGTAAGTTGTTTGGTTACATCTTACACAGAAGCAGTTTTCAGTAGTAGTCTTGTATTTCCTTGTTGGGGTAGATATTTTTGTATTTTGTTGCCTGGAGATAGACTTAACTTCTTTATAGAAATGATGCAGCGTGTCATTTTATTTTCTCACTTTTCTTGTTCGATATTTCTTTTTTTTTTATAAAGTTTATGGTTTCTAAATTTTGTTTTTATAGCTTGCATGTTAGTGAAAATATAAACCAAAAAAATGACCAAATAGCTTAAAATGTAACGTAGTAGTTTGCTTAGTGCCATTAATGATTCTTGATATTTACAGTGTGTAGATTGAAAGGTTGTTTAGGATACAAGCTGCAAAACATGATTTGCATACCCAACTATAGGCTACTTGCTGCATTCTTTAAAATCTTTACGGCTTTATGTAAGCGAATTGACATCAAAAAATGAATTGATTCTTTTGGCAGGAGTAAAAGTTCATCCGCCGGAACAGGAGGCATCCGCAGTAGAGCAGATCGTAAATCAAAGATCAGAGTCGATGTCCAAAAACGAACGTACGAGAAAAGTCCATTTTGGCAGAAGATCTACGCTATTGAAAACTACATTCAAAACTACCGTCTTCAGATCTTTTGGTTGGCTCTGTACATGATCGTCACAGCAGCTATTTTTGCTGAGCGCTTTTATTGTAAGTTATAGACTTGATGAAAACTTAGATGGTCTTGACAAATGAATACCTGAAAATGAGAATGGCCCAAGTCCAAGTGATACTATTTTGAGAAAATCAAAAAAAAACTTCACAATTTTTTTTTTTTTGTTAAAGATATCCAAGCCTGGTTAATGTGGGTAGTTACTCATGGGAATAGACAACAAAAAAGCTGTATTGTGTGTTGCTGTGCGTTATAGTTTATGCGGTGCGGATCGTCAAACTCACTGGATTTGAACCCTTCTTATATTCAGGACCTCACAAATTTGTAATGCACTGCGCTTTGCTTGAATATATTGATAGATAGCACCTTGCCCACTGGCGTAGTAACCCCCCTGCAGTCGCAGGGGGGCCCACACCTAAAGAGCTCCACGTTTAAGGGCCCCCTCTCGAGGTTGAAGACCTTTTTTGTTTTGAAAAACAACTTTCTGGGACTAAAAACGGAGCGTTTCTTAGCTGAAGATGCAGTGACAAAAGCCACGCAGGGGGAGGAGGCGCTCTCACTAGGTACGCCACTGACCTTGCCCCATTGTCATATCAAAATACATTCATCATGAAAGAAATCTGAGACTTTTGTTATGTACAGTAAAAGCAGTTTTTCAGTTCATTGCGTAAGATAAAAGCAGTTTGTGTAAAAAGTAACTCTTTAGTTTTCATAGTCTAAGTTTCGTGCATCAAAGAATGCATCTTCCGTTGTAACGAGTTGGTCTATCATGTCTCTTGTTTCTTGGCGCAAGTATTTTTTCAGTTTGATAACATCTTGCTTCTTTGCAGCCTTAATCGGCACTTGGCTAGTATAGCACTGACTATAGCTTCTAAGGTAGGAAGAGCGTTAGGCTTAAGGATCCGAAATTTATTTCGAACGAGTCCCATCATATTCTTTGAAACGTCAATTTATGAAAGAATGGCCTAAGAATAAGAATGTATATGGCCTAAAAATGTAAAAAAAAAATATTATGAAAGAATGGCCGAAGTCCTGGACTTGGGCCATTCTGATAATCATACAAATTTATTTGCCTTCGATAACACGTTTCAAAGCGTGGATTTGGACCTTTGATTTGCTCATAAGGTAGCTCTAGGCGTTAGTATTACGATGGTGGGTAAAACGCATTTTGCCAAAAATGTGGACTTGGACCCTTCTCATTTCAGGTATTCAAATGTAAGTCTACTAGACTAGAGGATAGACCATATTATTATGCCATTGACTGGCCCCAGAAAATGCAAAAAAAAGATGCAAAATTCAAAAACGAAATGTCTTGATTACTTCTGCGAAGATCTTGCTCCGGTTGTTGCAGTCCTGTTAAGGGCAATGTCACTGAATGATAATTGCGGCATCGAAATCCTTTTCTTCAATATCTTACCAGTTAGAAACTAAACTAAAAATCGAAAAAATACTACTTTTTGAATGTTTCAATTTGTTTAAAGGTATCAAGTATATCATACATGTTCGATCCAGTTGATGGGTGTACACCAACATTGGTATTATAAATTTAATTAAAAAATACAACTATTATGAACTGGTGAAACTTTTAAGTTCACCAGAAAATTTCACTTTATTACCAGGTGAAGGTTTTTACAATGGTGTTTAAAAGTTTTTAAATATACGTGGTACATCTTAAATTTTGAGGCCCTTAAATCTTGAGGCCCTAGGCTTCAGCCTTTCTAGTCTAATGGTAAATACGGCGCTGAATACAGCCACCTTTGAATATACAAAAATGCGAAAAAAAAAATGACCATTCTTCAAACGTTTTATAAACCAATTATATATTTATCTAAGTTATTAAAAGTTGGCTAATCTTACACAGAGACATAATAAATGCACGATGCATATTTTAGTTTTCTCTGTGGAGAGAGAATGGGCAGGCCTTCGTCGAATTGCTGGCTTTGGTGTGTCAATAACTCGTGGGGCTGCCTCAGCAATGATGTTCACTTACTCCTCGCTCCTCGTCACCATGAGCCGGAACACGATCACTGCTCTTCGTGAGACTTTTCTTCATCGCTTCATTCCTTTTGACTCAGCTGTGACAATGCATAGAATCATCGCCTGGACTGCTGTTCTGGTCACTGGTAAGATGACAACGTTTGTAGTGGAAAGATCACTCTTTTTAATGTGTAATGCTAATGAAGTGTTTGCGATGAAAGTGTGCGTCTACGTGAAGATGCAATTCGGTCTGAGATTGTGTGTATATGTATTCATAGTCACACAATATCAATCTTGTAGTTTCAGAGACGGAATTAAAACGCTTTGAAACTGAATATTTGTTTTGCACAATGCATTTCAAGGTCTAGATCCGTATAAACAAAAAAGTGAACTGATTTGTAGCTTATGCCTCTGTATTTTTATTAAATCTAAGTAAGTTTAAGTAGGCTGATGCTGCTATACTTTCTCAAAGGCCGTGCAGTCTGGAGCTGTACTGCGTTTAGTCAAAACTTATGCCTTCACATTTGTACCGTTTGATTAAAGTTAACATTCATAGCTAAACTAAATCATAATATTTTTAGCGATTCATATCATTGGACATTCTTGCAATTTCTATTCGATTGCGACTCAACCAGCTGGTGACTTGACCTGCCTCTTCCGCGACTTTTTCCGACCTAGTGACGTATTGCCCAAGTTCCATTACTGGTGCTGGCAGACTATTACTGGAATCACCGGAGTGATTTTGACCCTGAACCTTATTGTCATGTAAGGGATTTAACTCAAAAATAGTTGCGTTTTTTGCTTTTACTCTCAAGTGAAAATAGCTTATTAGTTCAACATATTTTCTCAATAAATAAACACCAAATAAATGCTTTTCGTACTTCGAAATTTAAAGTAATTAAGTCACTTCATACATACATAAGTAACATACAGTAAGCATACATGCATATATTGTCCTATGACTTTCCAACTAGCAGGTTTTTACTTTGTATTTAAGGTACACCTTTGCTACCCCCTATGCTCGACAGCACGTTTTCCAGTGGTTTTGGTGGACTCACAAATCTGGGTACTTTATCCTTTATCTTTTTATGATCCTTCACGGAAGTGGATTTTTGGTGCAGGTACTTCACCACTTTCAGTTCCAGATAATAATAATCATGTTTTATTTTGCGTCAATTGCGACAACATATACACAACAGTAGGCTACACTGTGATCACAGATGCGATACCAACAGACAACAAGAAGCAGCGAGATGACATAAAATTAGTTTTCGAGTCAGCTGATCCCCTTATTTTCAGTTGCCATTAAGTGTCTTTATGGATACTGTACACAGCCGCGTGCTCTGGAACGGTGTCAAACCCACGTTCTTGAAAACGTTCTTTTGAATGTCGCGTAGAGCGTAGATGATCTCACCACTCGGCCACCCAGCCGACGAAACCAGATTCATTTGCTTAGTCTGCATCAAAATTTTACTTTTTTAAGCTATAGCCTACTAAACTGAGAGGCCACAATAAGTTTGTATAAATTAGTGCCTTGCTTTAGGTTAGACCACTGTTTCCTTAAAGAAGCATCTCTAAATACTGTGGCAAAATGACCAAAAATAAAATATATAAGTTATAAAGCATCACATTAATGATGTTTTTGTATAGAACCCATTTACCTATTACTTCTTGCTGGGACCGCTCATACTTTACACGCTCGATAAGCTCTACAGCTTGAGCAGAAACAAAGCTGAGATATCGGTGGTGAACGCAGAGCTTCTTCCTTCCGACGTGACGTACCTTGAGTTCAAACGACCAACCAACTTTGATTACAAAGCTGGACAATGGGTAACAAGTTTGTTTGAGTAAAAATTTTATAAAAAAAAATATACTTCCACCTGGGAAGGACAAGATCAAAGCTTAAAGAAAAGTAGACTCTCAGTATAGGTTAATGGACAAAGTTTTAGGTTAACAATTATAGATCAAATTTCTTAAGTATTTGAGACAAAGATGTTATACAATGTCTTGCATGACGTTAGACGGAAGGCACTTAAAGGAATTATTTTTAACAAATTGAAATCATGAATATTAGCACTCACTGTATGGAAATGCTTAAAATAATAAACTTTTCGCTTTTGCTCTTTTTTTAAACAAACTACTAGCCTATAGATAACCTAATAATTATTATTTTTCTTAGTATTTTTACAATAAGTAAGGCAAACTTTTTGTGCCCTTTATGATATTTGGTTTACGTTATTGTTACTCCGTTCTTTGTAGGCTGTTTATTTTATAACAACAGAACTTATAAGACCATACTTGACTAGGTTCGGATTGCTTGCCTTGCTCAATCTCCTGGTGAATACCATCCTTTCACTCTTACATCTGCTCCGAGTGAAGACACTCTCAAGCTCCACATCCGTGCAGTTGGACCTTGGACAATCAACCTCAGAAACATTTATAATCCGGAAGTATTACGAGACGCTGCTTACCCTAAGGTACAAAAAAGTTTGGACCTTTTTTGGCTTTCACAACCTATGATATCCAAATCACATTGCGCAATTATTCGATTAATTTTTTTCTTACTCTTGCAAGTCTTAATACGTTGAACAGTATTGTTAACGTTTTTTCAACAAAAAAGTTTTAAATTTAGTTTCAATCTTTTCATTTTTATGATGATCTCAGCTTTTGGTTGACGGGCCATTTGGAGAAGGACATCAGGACTGGTACAAGTACGATGTCTCTGTGTTGGTTGGCGGCGGCATTGGTGTAACTCCGTTCGCATCCATCCTCAAGGATCTGATCAGTGTCACTCATTCTGGAACCAAGATTACATGCAAAAAGGTAGATTAATTTTTTCAGTAAATTCCTCAATTTAGTTTAATTTGCATAGTTTATTAGGCAATAGCAATCCGGGTCGCCATGGTTTAGGCCTAGGCCTATAGCCTACTGATTGTCATAATAAGTCCGTTCTGGATATTAGTTTTAGCCGATGCAACTTAAAACTTGGTCAGGCATGTTTCATATGGATCATGCCGTTGCTGCAGGTGTGACAATGATTTCGGAATTTTTAAGCCGTGGCCGCTGTTGAAATTCAATGTTTTTTTAGTAAAATACTTTCTAAATCCGATTTATAAAACGGCTAATATATGTCGCACGGTCTGACTGTCTGGCGTTCAAAAATTTCCATTGAGCATCTGTTATTCCACATCAATTTAACAATTACCACATAATCAAAAAAAATTGGCACTGCCAAGATGCTTGGTTGCGCCAGTTAATTCAGGTCGTTTCCTTGGTTGCGCTAATGAGTTTATTTTCATTTCTATTTAACTTTAAACTTTGAACTTTGAACTTTTAACTTTGAACTGACTCGCCTGAAATCAAGAACGATACTACACTTGTAATACAAACGAATTTATTTTCACTCGAGTCAGTTCAATCATAAACAGCTAAAAATCGATTTCGATCAACTAGCAGAGATCATGTTCAATTCAGCTGAAAGCAAACAGCACAATCAAAACTGTTTGCTTTCAGCTTAACTGAAGATGATCTAGCTGCTAGCTGATCGAAATCGATTTTTAGCTGTTTGTGATTGAACTGATTCGTGTGAAAATCAATTTGTTTGTATTACAAGACATGTAACCGAGTCGTTCATATCAAGTATTGTTGTGGTTTACACCTGCCTGAAGATTTTTAATTTCTTTGATACACTTCCCATACTTTCCCTTCGTTGATGTTGTCTCTGCGCTTTGGTAACAACATAGGCTTGTTATTGCTTTGCTAAAATAAAACTTATCGTAGTCTAAACCAGGGGTCACCAAACTACGGCCCGCGGGCCGGAACCGAACTGATTTCACCCGGAACACGAACTGATTTCATCCGGAACACGAACTGATTTCATCCGGCCCGCCACGTACTGCGGAAATAACAGCTGCACTACAACTGTTAAGGAAAAAAGTTACCAAACTTTTTGTAAAGGACTGACGTTGCTGTTTATCATTAGGCCACCACAAATGGGGACAGCTTAAGCCAAATATGGAAAGATGTAATGTTTTTTCAAGAGCACGATGCCCTGTAGTGTATCACAGCAGGGGATAAATTTTCCAGCAACCTTTCGATTTTCATCACAACTTTGCTATTCCACCGCTGACTTTGTTATTTATTGTGCTCAATTCAAGTCAATGGAGATTTTAAATAGTTGTGTATCTTTTCGCAATATTTTGCAATATTTTTGGCAATTTGCATCCGGCCCGCAGCTGTTAATCTTGCAGCAATCAGGCCCTTAAAAAAAAGTTTGGTGACCCCTGGTCTAAACGAATTGTTGAATCATTGAATCAATGTAAAAATACCGATTTTGATACGGCATCTGGAAAGCTATTTACAGACATTCAGAGATTTGCAAATACATTATTTGCAATATGTGTGTGCAGGTCTATTTTATTTGGATTACCCGTGATCAAAAGCAATACGAATGGCTGACTGACATCATTCAAGCTGCAGAGGAGAAGGACGTGAAAGGAATTCTGGACACCCATATCTTCATCACACAATTCCCCCAAAAGTTTGACCTAAGAACCACTATGCTGGTGTGTTTAAAATATATTTCACCCGTTTAATTATGAAACTTTAGAAAAAAGCTTAGTGACACTTTTGACTCGTGTATCAAAAACGGTCGCCAGTGAAAAAAATAACTACAATGATAACAGTTTTAAGCATAGACTTGGGTGGTTTATTTTTCCCTTTTTATAAAATTATAATTTGGTAGGCTACAGTTTGTCAGATTGTTTTACAGTTGTCAGTTTCAAAGTTTATTAAACGCCTGTTTTATAGCCTATGTAAATTGAAACAATTTCTGCTAGACCAGAAATAACCCAAATGCAAAACGTTTGGGATCGGGACCTTTGAAGAACCTTAATGCAGAACCTTAAAGAACCTAAATTAAAGAAACTAAAGTCATGACTTTGCAAATGTATCAAAACATAAACTGTTTCCCTTTTTGATGGAAGATGGAATGGCTCGGCGGTTGGATGGTGTAGCGGATGAGGCTTCGGTTTTCCAATAATGTAAACCTGGATCGACACCGGGCTTTGTTGTCTGCTTATCTCTAGCCAGAGCGTAATAAATTAGGTGGGCGTAATTGCTGAAGAAAAGGCATCCGAGAAAAAGCAACTGGCCCCCCTACTCTCGTTAGTGCCGATGGCCTAGTGCAGGGGTCACCAACCTTTTTTGCATGCGGGCCACTTTGGCACTAAGGAGAGCTGTGGCGGGCCGCACTAATAAAATTTTAGGTAGGTTGACTCTGATGCTAGAAATGAACGCATTTCGTACCCAGTATTCATCGTTACATGTTGTTACTATTTATCTTAGAATACCGCAGCAACAAAATTAGTCGAACAACGCTACCGCCAGGCCAAGCTCCTTTAACAACACTTTTGACTTCCTTAACAATGTCTAATAAACAAGGCCACTTGTTTTGCGCACTTGTAGCGATGCGAACGGTTTCATTAGAATATTCATCGCCAAGCAAGAGTGATGTCACTTTGCTTCGCAAAAGATATCTTGCAATTAACAGTTTCAGTAACCAAAGAAATGTTTGACACATCGCAATACAGGCAACAACAGTGACCTGCTATGCTGCTAACATATCAGCGGAGAAAGAAACTAGGCACCATGAAACAAACGCTTGTAGAAATCACCTAAAAAAACGTTCTATCGTAACTCATGAACGGTGTTCCCTCTAAAAAAGCAATGAGTTGGTTTTTCATCTTTTTGTGAGAGTCTATAAAACCGTATTTCTTGATTATTAGACAACTGTCACTTGCAGTGCTTATCAGCATGGCAAGAATTGTTGATTAACAAAATTTTGCAGTAACGAACTAAATATTTCATAATACAAGCAGAAGTTGTCTTATGAAAATACAACCAGAAATAATAGGCCTACAACCAATACCTGTGACAAGATATTTCATTTTCTTGATACCACCAGAAAATGTCTTTAAATTTATATATACCGGTAGGCAAATAAGCTTACTTTGCCAATTTATTATAAATTGAGTTGGCACACCGGCCTATTTTGCTAACAAAAACTTGCTTAAAGGGAACAATGCTTGTGAAACACAATAACGGTGAAACGCACACTAGTGTTTACATGACACTTACAAACTTAAAATAAGCAACCCTATGCTCACAGACAATTTCGAAATTTGAAAACAGACGTTTTAATCAACCACTGGGACAGTGTGGCTGGACATCGCATTGGAATAACGTTGAGCGACCCCCACCTAGAACTACAATCTGAATGGTCGGTCGGTGGAATCGTATGCACAGCGAAAATATTCTTCCCGGAAAGTATTTTTTACCTTCATGCTCATTGACTCCTCAAGAAAAGTATTTTTGGTTATACTTGTACGCTGGTACCTTCCGCGGGCCGCAGCGATATGCCATGGCGGGCCGCATGCGGCCCGCGGGCCGCCATTTGGTGACCCCTGGCCTAGTGTGATGAAAACTTTGTCTTTTCATTCCTCGAAGCTCAGCAACTGAGTAGGGGATCTTTCCGTGTATTAAAATCCATCAGCTTGTTGAGGTTGTTACATAAAACTTATTCGTAATATTACGTTTCAGTATATCTGTGAAAGACACTTCCAAAAAGTTGCTGGAAAATCCCTCTTCACCGGACTTAGGGCTGTTACCCACTTTGGACGTCCAGACTTTAAAGCCTTTTTTGCTTCTTTGTCTGATGAACACCCGGATGTAAGCATAAAATATTAAAACTTTATTTGGTTACTCTGCTGTAATGTATACGTACTGTTAACATCACACTTTTTTCGGTAGTAGGCCTATAGGCTACAACTCTTTTGTTACTACTGTACGCACATCAACTTACATTGCTACTTTCTCCAACCTGAGAAAATGCTGCGTATTCACAAATCAAGAATCAAATCTAATTTCGAGGAAATATTTAATTTATTACATTAAACACATAAACAGGTACAGTATTCATTTGCGCTGTAATAGCCTAAAGAAAAACGATTCAGCACAATTTTTTTGAAGTATAGGCTGGTTGGTCAGTTTGAATCTTCATCCTCGGACTGACAAAGTCTTTGATTCGTTATTTCTGGTAATTTTGCATTCTTGTAGAAGCTTTTTGCGCAGGGTTAATTACCGAGATTGACAGGGTAAAGTTTCCGATTGTTGAAATGTTGTTGCCAGGGAATTATTCCATCTTCTTGAGTCAGGCGCTTAACTACTGCGTTAACGGGGCGGACAATTGCCTTTAATTGCCCTATAACGAAAAAAATATTTTCCATAACTTTAGCTTACCAAAACATAGCAGTAAATCTGAAGTGTTATTAAAAATATAATCAAGTATTTTGGAATACTCATTATGGTATATATAACAATGTGAGTTCCAAGATTTTTTTTCTTAGCACTCACCTACACCCTTGCAGACAGGGATTACACAAAGTGAAACAAAAATGCAGAAAAACTAGCAACACTTCGGTTTGGTTGAAAGAGTGATATTGACCATAGAATAGATATATCCTTATGCAATTTTTCTTGTTTTTTAAGGTTGACAAGTTTGGAGTTTTTAGCTGTGGTCCTCCACCGATGACCAACGGGGTCGATGAGACATGCAGTCAGCTGAACAAATATGAGGGTCCATCTTTCTTGCACCACTTTGAAAACTTCTAAGGGGTATCAGACACTGAAACACTGCATAGCCTACAGACTATCTGTGTATCTGGAAAAAGTTATCAAGTGCGAAAAAGCTAACCCCAGACTAAAGAGTTTTATTTCTGCATTTCAGCTGCACACAATTTGGATAAAGCGTGAAAATTACAACTTGTTAGGTTATGACTATTGCAGTATAACAATCAATATCGTATTGGCAGTGTAAGTTTGTAAAACCAGCAAGAGATGGACAGTAGCCTAATGCACTTGTTAATTGTGTTGCGTTATACGTATCCTATGCCAGATATGCATCGCAATATTAAGAGTCACTATAAAAATGTAATTTCATAAAGTTGTATTGTAACCTTCTGCTGTTAAAAGATTTTGTGACTGTACAATTCAATACGAGCCCACAGTATTTTTTCCACGACCTTGAATTGAAGTCTTATGCATACCACTTAAAACATGTAACAAGGGGCGACAGATGCAGTCTATGGTAACTACAAAACCTAACAGCAGTTTGGACTCAAATTAGTTAATTGTTCATAAATTAGTTAAAAATTGTATGTTTGCTTTACGTTTCTTCTTTTGTTATGTGTCACTTTGTTCCTGAATGCAAAACAGTGTCCCAGCAAGCAACATGACTCTTTTTTAGGTTTTGATTTGACATCTTAGTTAGACGATGAGTGACTGTAAAAAAGACCAATTTTGTGAGCTGGAGAGGACTGTTTTGCTAAAATGTATGCATAATCACCATCTACATTAAACTTCACAGTTATACTCAAGAAAAAAGCTTTTTATTACTTGTATTTATGTTTATTTTCACAAATCAACGATGTTTAGGGCTAAATAGGCTACTTGCTGTTTTACAAATTGAGATCTGACATTGGTTCCAAGCGAACTTAGGCTAACTCAGAGACCTAGCCACAAGAGGCCTTGGGGGTGACAATCGCTTCCTTCCTAATTTATTTTGCCCTACCCCCAAAAAATACATTTTAATGCTATTACAACGTTTTAATATCGCACCGTTGTAATTCGCATTAAATGACGTTTGCCCCCTAAAACTATCTTTATAGCTACGTCACTGATTTAGCTTTCATATTTTTTTGCAAATTTGACATCATTGCTTAAAATCCGGTCAAAATGTATGTATGACTGTCCATGCCTACGCCACAAATGTAGTTGGTTTGTTGGGTTTTTCGTATATAATATGATTTACTTTTTCTTATTAGGTCTATACTAGTGTACTAGCGTGTCATCAGATCCGCTAACCACTGCAGCAACAAAAACACAAAAATAACATGATAGTCTTGAAAAATTATGTCGTGTAAAGTAAATATATAATCTTCTGAAATAACATTGAAAGGAAATATGTTTTTGCACGTTATTGATAAACAAAAAAATTCTGAAAACTGTAATCCGTGTTTGATCATATTAATTAAAGTTTTCATTTTTTCAATTTAAAAGTTTGAAACACAAAAACTTTCAGAACAAGTTCAAACTATCTGTATGTGAGCGGCACTCTTCAGTCCTCATATTAACCCCGAAATCATTTTGGAAAACTTGGCTACAATTTAATTGTTGAATTAGAAATTTTTGTTTTTGATTCCTTCTTGGTATACCGGTAGGCTACTAACTTATGTGGCTCGATGATCATATGTTGCTTGAGAGATATACTTCTGTGTTTCATGAAAGAGCAGAGCACTCTATTAAAGTTTACTAAACCATCAACAGAAGTCTTATTGTCCTATCAACAAAATGCATTTTAAATAGCTGCAATAGCCCTACTTTTCAGCGTGATCCTAAGCGTTTTACATCAACACTCACCAGTCTTCTACTAGATCAGATATTACTACACTTTAGAAATATTCATCCTCACACTAAGAAAACGTTTCCAGAAGCTTAATCCTGACAGTTTCACATAGCCTACTTACATAGTTTTTGATTTAAAATGACTGACAGAAGTTCAATTACGGTACTGAGGTTGATCGTTTAAACTAAAGGCATGTACTTTTAACAGTAGGTCCACTGTAGGCTACATGTTTAAAGGTTTTGTTTCTCAAAGCAAAAAAATACTTCGTATAGCCTATACCAGGGGTTCCCAAACTGGGGTACATGTACCCCCAGGGGTACATTTTGACTTTTCAAGAGGTACATTAGATTATTTAAGTATGAGAATATTCTTTCCATAACTTCTAATCTGCCTTAAAATATTTTTTATCACCTGATGATGTTAATAATTTGAAGACCTGAGATTAAGAACTCCTTAGTAAGTCACACTTTCACCCGTACAGTAGAAGCTTTAACTACAACTACAGTGACTACCAAGTTTACTTGACTTATTTTGTCCAATCACAGCACACAAGATAAAACAGCCGATTGATTGCTATGAGAACCATACGGTAATTACAAAGGCTAGCCTGCACTGCAGGCTGGGACAGGAATGCAAGAGGAACTGATTGAACTCCAACATGATGGCTTTGCATGCGATGTGCACTCTGAAAGAAATTTAAGTGATTTTTGGTTTACGATGTGCAAGTCGTACAAACGATGTGCAAGTCGTATAGGCCCTATACTGACAAATATGAATCACTTTTAGATCTAAAGCTTGTTCTTCTGTCAAAACCTCAGGACGGTTGCATATGTAGAAACAAAGCCATGTGGACAATTCGTTTATTCTCAAAGAAAGTTATGTTTTTCCTGCCTCTTGCACTGCAATCTTTTCAGCTTCCCGAAATGTCTTTTAGCCGACGCATCGCGGCAGCATATGAGAGAAAAGGTGCGTTTCTTTGTAGGATGATAAAAGTCACTCGCTTCATGGTACGGTCGCAGAGAAGGAGTCTTAGTATGAAGATGATAGCTTTCGCATTGTCTTATTTGTTCCTTGGAGCAGCAGGGGTCAGTTTTCCCACTAGAAAAAATTATTTTGTCACATGATGTCTAAATAGCAATCGCAAGCCACAACTGTCCAAGAGTGGAATAACAGAAAATATCGTCCGAGTTACGGCGGAAGTTCTTCCGGCTACAATGATTTACTTCAAGCAACTCAAGCCTATTATTAATTCAATTTGAATAAAATCACTAACAAAATCACGTTTATAGCGGCAGAAGTTGAAAGAATTGAAGAGTTCTAGTTTTTTGCAAAATTTAGAAGTCCCTATTAAAAGTAAGAGCTTATTTTTAACCTTGTGTCCGTGGAACTCTGCCGAAGGAGGTCGGTAAATGCCTTTATTTCAGGAAAACTATTTTTACATGGTTTAAACATTAAAACTTGTATATTTACATTACTATAATTGCAAATTACTAATATGTAGCTTACATTACTATTAGACCATTGCAAATTTTACATTTCAATTCTTAAAAGGTTCATAATTCAAAAAATGTTGGGAACCAGTGATTTAAACGCTCAGTGATTCCAAATAAAATAACCTTGGAATGATATTCTTGAATTTGCTTGACATTGTTACACGTTATTTTCTTTAACAAAATAACTATCTTAGGTTAAATGAACACTGAACAGGCAAACCTTTCAAAGGAATAGCCGTGGTAACAGTCAAAAAACGGATGCTGCAAAGCTTCTTCTACTGTGTAACGTTTGTCTGTATCCGCTTCGATGAGACGACGCACAAGGTCCTGCATTAGGGTAAACCAAATGAAGAGGCAGAAGTTTCATTAAGGCAACTGTTAAGTCGGTATTTTCAGCCCGACTCAGCCAAGATCAAGCGACGCTGGTTCGGCTCTCGGGGTGTGCGCAAGAGCAACGCATTTCAGGACTGCTCTCCTTTCAGCAGCACCAAGTTGATGGAATAATTTCCCGCCAACAATACTTTAACAACTATAGGAAACTTCAATCCAGATGTCAATCTCGGTGACCGGGACTGCGTCAGTGATTCAAAGCCTCTACAAGTCTACAAGTATGCGAAACGGCCAGGATTAAGCTCTCAAAGAAGATTTTCCAGTCTGAGGATAAAATCAATCAATTAATTTTTAGTTAGGAATGACGGAATACATTCACTAATATATCTACAGCAACTGAAACAAGGTTTGATCTGTCATAACTTCTGAGTTGGTGACTGAAACGCCTGGTTTTAGTAATAGTAGACCAGTTTTAATCTGCTGATGTCCCCGTTATCGAAGGTGGCCGGATTCACCTCCAAGTGCCTTCACACCCTGTCTCCACATCGATCTGTCCAACGCGTCCTCTCTTGTCAAGACCACCTTGCTGTTTTCCCCTTCAACTTGCCTTTTCCACGTTTTCTTGGGTATTCCTTGTTTTCTACGACCCTCCACTCGCAACTTCGGCGCTCTTCTCAAAACATCATCTTCTTTTCATCTCAAAACAAACCCATACCATCTCACTCCATTCGCCTTTGTCAACTTATCAACACTCTCATTTTCATTCTCATTCATTCGATTTTGAAATCGATCTATTGGTTTCAGAAAATTACTGCAAGTGATTGTTTCTGTTATTGGAACCAATGAAGTCGATTTAACTTTATTCTTTAATTACAGTTAAACTTTATTTATACAGAAAAAAATATATTGTGAAACCAGTAGTTAAAGCTTGGTAAAAATAGCCTACCCCATAGCGGTGACTGCATAGCTCTCTAGTTATACAGGCCACATTTACTAATTAAACGCTACCCTGTTGAGGTATTTAAAATAATAGACATTTCGGTAAAAATTTAATTCAACCTACTGTCTAAAAATAAAATCTTTTTTTTATAAAATATTTGTAGTCAGCTCACGTAAACTACGGTTTTAATTAGGCTAATTGTAGAACCTATTAGTAGCCTCTGCGCTTTCGCCACAAAAATAAACTTTTACGTGATTTATGTTGTAATGACAGACAAAGAGTCTGTTTTGCAAAAAACGTAAGCTCAGATTTACGACCAGATTTAGAGCGTTCGTACGGGGGTGTTTAAAACGAATTTTCTTCGGCAAATCAATATTCTCCACTTTAAAATGGAACTAGAAAAGAAGCCCCAAAAACATGTCAATTCTCGTTGAAACAAGCTAATATCGTTTCAAGCATGCCTCGGGGAAACCCACAATTACCTTCAGGTTATGAGAAAGAGTTGCGTTGATTCGGGATGGAAAACGAATGCGATTGCGAAGTTGAACTTTGTACATCTTCCTCACGTTTGAATCGTCAAAAGGCATGTGACCACAAGACATGATGTATAAGATCACGCCCATGCTCCACATGTCGTTCACACGAGGATCGTAAGGTCTGCCTTCAAAACAATAAGTCTAAAAAAGTAACTTCAACATCATTTTGGAAAGAGTAGGCTAAACAAAAAGACAAAGCAACGCTAACGTGACAAAAACCTTTTTGAAAGATCAAATTTATTGCAGCACTACATCTATAAAAAAAAAAGACACAGCCAAATCAAAGTCAATGATACTTTCTTATAGTGTCATAATACTACACAACTGCACAGTGGAAAAACAAGAAATCGCCTATTTTCTACTAAAAATTGATGGACAAGTGCAAAAAACCTGGCCGGTAGCTCGAAGAGTTGTAGGTCTCATGAACAAACCGTTTTCAGCCAAAAAGGTCAGTCCCTTTCTTCAAAAGAATTGGTAGTGCGACGCAGATTATGAAAAATAGCGAAAATTTAGAAACAAAAAAGTAGACAGTAACACACTAAATTGGAAAACTCAAGTTTATTAAGTAGTGTAAAGCTTTATTGCGATTTTTGACTGACTTCGTTGACCCCGTTTTCAACCTTACATTAGCGCTTTATGTTGCAAATATGCAATAAAAATTTTTGGAAAATGCATGACTTTGGGAGAGTAGAATGAATATAATATATTGGTGAAGAAAATGAAACAAAAAATATTTTTAATTTACCCTTTATTACTCAATGTTGTAAATGTACAACACATTGTACGGTTGTGTTGTTGAAACTACACTTTTTTTGAAAAAAAAAAGTGAAAAATTTGACTTTGTTTCTTGGGTGCTTGGCTACGGGGTTGACCAATGTTACAGGCAATATGTGTAGCCTATTCTTGCAGTACCACAGCAATACAAAAAAAATAGATAAATCCAAAGTGATGAACCTGATCACAGCCACACACACAGCTTGCACAATGCACATACACCTCCGGCTCACTATCCCCTCCGGCCCGAACCGAATGAGTTGAAAAAATAGCCCGATTTTGACCGGAGCCAGAACCAAAACCGAAGCTCGTTAAATCACTAGTAAGTTACAGACTATACTGACGAAGCCACACTTGTGTGGCGAAAGCTAAGGTTTGCTGAAAAGTTTAATAACGAAGTTTTGTTTTGAACGTTTAGAAATAGCCTGCTGAAATTTTCACCTTGCAAAATCTCTGGAGCAGCATAGGCGGCAGATCCACAAAATGTTGTGCTCAACACCACATCTCCAATATTGTTGAACCGAATAGGCTTCGCGAATCCAAAATCAGTTAACAAAACATTATTTTGACTGTCCAATAGCAAGTTTTCGCATTTCAAGTCTCTAAAAAAAAGGTTCACGTGGTAAAAAAACTGAAAACTTTACAAGAAAAAGTATACTATTTTGAGCTGTTCTAAACACAGCTGTTGTAAATTGCACTTATAATTCAAATTAACTAATATCACAATAAACTTTTTAAGTTTTGCAAATATTTTTTTAAGCAGTGCGTTGGCTGCGCTGGTAACCACATCAAATTAATCATAACTCCATAAAAGACATAGGAAGACCTTTGAGAGTGCACAATTACAACTCATAACAAATACAAAGCTTTACCTCAAGCTTTAAATTGAATCGCTCAGTTGAGGCAACAAAGTGAAAAAACGTAATTAATTGCCTCTTGACGTAGCCTAACGCTTCTCGCCTGGACAGAACTTGTTCGCCCAGTTAGTTCAGTGGTTACGCGCCAAACTCAAAATCACGCGACGGTGGTTCGGCTCTCGCGGTGTGCGCTTGAGCAACGCAACGACTGCTCTCCATTTATCAACACCTAATGGGTGGAATAATTCCTTGGCAACAACACTTCAACAATCGGAAAACGTCACTCTGCCAATCTCTGTAACCGGCCTTCCGTCAAGAGCCTCTACAAGTATGCGAAACTACCAGGAATAACCTATCAACCCTTCGTCAGTCCGAGGATAAAGATTCAACACTAAACCAAACCAAAGAGAACACCTGGAAATCTCAAATCGGACCAAAGTGACAAAAACAGTTCAACGAAAACTACTAGTTAAGAATATAAACAACACCACACAAAACCGATCAGAAATCAACTATGGCAAACACAGAGTAATCATTACTATAACACGAAGCAACCCATTCGAAGTTCTGTGAAGTCATTTTCTCAGCAAAATTAGCGAAATTTTCTCAGCGAAGCCTTTAGCGAGAGACCTTATTATCTTTAAAGAAACAAATGTGGATGAAATGTTGATTAAAAATTGTGTTTGAAAAAAACGAATGTGAACAAGCTGATGATTATTTAAAATTCCATCGTCTTTGATTTCTTTTCACTCTACCTCTATAATAACAGGGTGATACGAAAGTAACTCCCTATTCTAAAATAACTGTAATTTATTCTTGAAGTGTAATTTCTCCAATTAATGAATATGAGAAGAAAATATACTGCATGGAATTTTGTTTAAAATTCAATATGGCCACCATCATTCGCCACAAGCTTCTCAAGTCGACCATGAACAGCATCAACTGATTTCACAAGAAACTTTTGCGGGATGGAACTCATAACTTCACGTATTCTCGCTTCAAGTTCTTCCAGATTTTTTGGTTTGGTTGTGTAAACTTGTTCTTTTAACCAACCCAAAGAAAAAAGTCGCAGGGTGTTAAATCAGGACTTCTGGCTGGCCATTCGTGTGAACCACGACGATCCATCCATTTTCCAGGAAATTGGGCATTCAGCCATTCTCGAACAACAATAGCAAAGTGTGGAGGAGCTCCATCTTGCATGAAAATTAAATCTTCAATATTATTCCAAGTACTGATAATTGGCCAAACTTCATTTTTCAGCATGGTGAGGTACCTTTCGGCATTCATGGCATCATGAAGGATGAACTAATGAACAAATATGGAGCTCCTCCACACTTTGCTATTGTTGTTCGAGAATGGCTGAATGCCCAATTTCCTGGAAAATGGATGGGTCGTCGTGGTTCACACGAATGGCCAGCCAGAAGTCCTGATTTAACACCCTGCGACTTTTTTCTTTGGGGTTGGTTAAAAGAACAAGTCTACGGTACTCAACCAAACCAAAAACTTTGGAAGAACTTGAAGCGAGAATACGTGAAGTTATGAGTTCCATCCCGCGAGAGTTTCTTGTGACATCAGTTGATGCTGTTCATGGTCGACTTGAGAAGCTTGTGGTGAATGATAGTGGCCATATTGAACTTTAAATAAAATTCCATGCAATATATTTTCTTCTCCTATTCATTAATTGGAGAAATTACACTTCAAGAATAAATTACAGTTATTTTAGAATAGGGAGTTACTTTCGGATCACCCTGTATATGATAGGCCTATCGCGGAATCACAAACACACTACTAATCACCAACCAAATAATTAATTACGAGGCTAATAAAAACCTGTGACATATATTTTGGGAATGACAGTAATGGATGGCTTGACAGAGCTGCCAGAAAAACTTTTTTATTTCGGTTTCAGGAAGAGCTCCCTTTTTCTGAATGTACTCCAATAAATCTCCGTGCCTCGCTGGTTCCATCACAATGCAAACGTAGCTATTATTTTGGTCAGCATCATAGTGCTGCAAAATTAATCTTTAGGTAATCCTCACATCAACTACTTATAGTGTGCCATTAAAATATGTCGCCTGCAGGAGCTATGAAATGACCAGGACAATAAATTAATCAACCCTTTAATAATTCAAAAAAGATTTAAAACAAAACATCTTAGTTAGTTAGACATAGGCTATTAGTTATCTAATTAAGCGAATAATTAAATTATGACAATATCTAGATCAATTGAGTCGACTGTGAATGGTTTATCATAACTTATTAAACGTAGCGTAGTCTATATCAATCAGGGCTCAAAATTGAATTCAAAGAACTCGGCGTTTTTTGTTTAGCTTAAAAGAATAAAAAATCTTGACCTGAAACATGAATAGTTTCACAGGTCTGATTTGAAAAACTTAAAAACTCCATAAACTTAGATTTAAACAGTCAAAACTGAACAACGTGGTCATGTTGGTCTACGAAGGCACTAGACCAGGGCTTGCCAAACTTTTTTGCTCGCGACCCCTTTTAATCTTCTAAAATTTTTCGCGATCTTTTACAGCTGACATGATAAACAGTGCGAAATATACATTTGTGATATTTATTAAAAGGCTTAATTCGAACGAAACTAGAGTAGGCTAGCATCAAGCTACCGATACTCGAAACCTGCTACTTTACACGTAACCCACTGGAAACAAAACACAACCGAAAACACATTTATTTAGTGTGATGAGTGCGACTGCTTTCTGCTGCAAAGCAAATCTAATCATTGCTCAATGTTTGTTACTGCTGGTCCCAAGGCGGTTTCAATCTTGCTTAGTCTGGAAGTACAGTATTTTCTTGCGATTGTCGTCAACTTTGATAACCTTGACTCGTACTGACGCGTGAACACAAACGGCAGGAGTGCAGTCACTGCTGAAGTGCTGAGTGAGATAATTAGGCCCATAGATAATCCGCTTTAACCAGTCAAAAAGTGTAAAACTTTTTCCAGAAAATTCAAGCTGCAATGTATAGTCAGAAAATAGATCAGCATGTTATTCCTGAGATTTGGAAGAGAGGTGCTCGGTATTTTGTTTTTGTATTACAAATAGGTTTTGGAACCAATCTAACTTGGCATTGTTTAATTCTAGAAGAAAATACTTTTAAAACTGTTTCAAAAGATTTTACAAGTGGTCGATAACCACAGGCTTAAACATTTGGTTCCACATCACTGTTACCGGTAGTCAAAAACTCTACAGTAGATGAAAAAGTTGCAAATGAATCATTTTCAACTTCTTCTTTCTAGATGTTTAGACTTTTAACAAACGCTTCAAGTTTTTGATTTCTTGATTTCAATGTAAAAACATTGGTGTTTTTTCCTTAGATGGATAAATTAAGTTCTTTCCATTTTTCAAGCAAATCTCACAAATAGCATAATTTTGAAAGTCAGATGTCATTGCAGAAATGATGGACCAAGTTTGATTTTTTTCCGTTAGAAAAACCACGACTTCATTTTTCAACGTTAATAGCATTTTTAAAGTTTTGTTTTTGAGAGCCATCTTACTTCGCAATGCAGTAAAAGGGATTTAAACTGAAGTCTCATTACATTTCACCATATAAACTTGCAAAAATACGGGTATTGAATGCACGACTCAAAGTTAATATTTTCATAGCATCTTGCACAAGTGCAATAGCATTTGGATGAGGATATATTCTTTTTAGCTATTAAGGTGTATGTCCTGTCATTGCAGAAGCTCCCTCAGTAGACATGCCAACACAGTCCTTCCTAAATAGCTCCACTTCCGTGCAAAAATTGACGAAATTATCGTTACCGTACCGTTCGATTTTTTACCAGCCTTCGATTGATTCGATTAGTTTTACTTTTTCAATATTTAGCTAACAGTTATAGGCTATCAGTTTTAACAACTGCGTTATAAAATAAACGTCTGAAAAGTACCATAGGATATACGCACTAGGCTACTTTATGTAGGCTAAAATTGGTGTACTCTCTGCGACCCCAGCAGTTCGTTACGCGACCCCTTGCGGGGTCGCGACCCCCGTTCGGGAAGCCCTGCACTAGACTACATTTAACTTTTATTTTCAACTCCACATGAAGAAGGTTTGCTCAAAACGGCAACTCTCAGGCTGATCGAAAAGCTTACCTCTAGTGCTAGACCAACTTCAAAAGCAAGAGGTTAAAATAACAGCAGATGAATGTTTGCGAATGTACTAAAAAATGTGGCATCATTGGTGAAGCCAAGAACAAAAAGGGTGACAGTGGAATAGAAAAATTTATGACGTAAAACCTTTTGCAAGGTATAACATGCAAAAAATACGTTGCTTTGGTCTGTGGGGTAACGTGCACAAACATCATGCTACGCTGTAGCTAAGTAAGCTATATGCTTGTTCAATCGCTTCATAAATAACTATCTTATCATATATAGACCTGGCAACCTCGTTGAGATTTTCCGCATTCTCCTGTATTTTCCTAGATTAAACTGAAGGCCTATTCATCCAGCGAGTTGCCCACACAGCCTAAGGCGAACCTTGAATTATTTTATTTAGGCTACTTAACTACATATCTCTTTAGGAAATATAGATATGGTTAAAATCCAGACTGCGGTAGAAGTATTTGAAACGAAACCAGATATCTTAAAATTAAATCAAATGTTTTCAAGAGAAAAGGATTATTGTGTCTACACGAAAGTGTGTTTCGAAATAAGCTACTTTTATTTTGAAGATCCTGGATGGACGCCGGCCAGTGGTGGCCTTAAGGTTATGTGGGCCCTGGGCAAAAAGTAATATGAGGGCCCTCTACCGCCTACGTATCGACAAATTAAAATACCCAAACTCTAATAACCATAAATCACAATAACACAAAAAGGAATTAACATGATACAACAACAAACAGCGATGGTAAGAGACAAAGGTATATTTCATGCTGTGAGCCTGTGACATCTTCACATCACTCTGATGCTATGTAGTACCACCTCACCCAGTGCCATCCGAGTCCTACACCACTCGTCTGCAGCACTTACACAAAATGCACCTTTCTAGCTTTTATTGCGGCAAACTCTTTCATAAGAGAAGCATTGTCCAATGTTTTGCCCACGTTGTGCTCAATTGAAACAATAGCTAGTCCAACCAAGCGTTCTTGATGTTCTTTCTTTCTGATAACAGCTATGTATGAACTGCTATCCAACCTGTCTTCTTCCTAACTTTCGACTGAAGTTCCACATGTGTTGAGTGAAGATTGATTGTATATTGTTAACAAGAGACGGGTTCAATTGTGATGTGGAATAGTCACTTCACACTCTTATTACGTCCGTCCGTTAGATTCACACATCGTAAAGACGAAACACGTTTGGAAAACACAAGTCAGTAAAATAGAGAAAGGATAACAAGAGATTGTCGCTCAAGCGTGACAGTGCATCGCAATGATGACGTCACCATTGCGCGACAATCTATGTCACAATACGGAGACAGATAACTTGGCCATAATTTCGTGAACACTTGGCTCATTGTAGAGCGAAGGTAATTTTTTATCAACTTTAGTTTAGAAAATTATCTTTCCCCTGAAGCTACAGTAACTGGCACAGTAGGAAATAGTCTCAGTAACAAACACAAGTTAGGGTACACAACATTCAGTTTGTTTTGATACAGATACTGTAGAACAGAAAGAACTGTAGTTTCTATTGTTTTCAATGGTGAGTATATTCTCGTGGAGCTCTGCACTTCAGTGTAAAGTTCTTCACTGTCAAGGTCTCCAGCGCGGTCTGTCAAGGTCTTGAGCATTTTTTTTTATACAAACTATAAACTATGGTGGAAAAGTTTAAGTTAGCCTACTGCTTTCTGTAAGTGCTTAATGTAAACTTTATTTGTGTATATTTTGGATAAGCGCGGGCCCTGGGCGGTCGCCCAGTTCGCCCACCCCAAAGGCCACCACTGACACCGGCCTATGTGATGATAACCTATTATGCTCATTTGTGGGCGACAAACTGTCCTACAATGTTGGAAAAACACTTGCTCTTATCCAGACGACCTACCTCTAGGACTTCATGAACTTGGACAATATTCTCATGACACAACAACGGTAATATTTTCAGCTCTCTGGGCAAAAACTTTTCTATGAAATCTTTGGGCGCACCTTGAAAACTGATGCATTTGATGGCAACTTCTTCGCCCAGCTCAGTGGAATACGCTGCTTTGACCTAACATGTACACAATTTTTAAACTCGATTCGTTTATGAGGCACACAGGAGCGGTTACGTATAGGCTACCTTGTGTAGCCTGCAAAGCTACAGCAGAACGTCTATAAGCCTAACATTCTAGCACAGTGGTTCTCAAACCATGGGCGGGGAGTCATTGAATGTGAGACGCAAAGCCTTTGATAGCAAGTGAAATAAAAGCAATATGAGGTTAGCCTACAAGTAGGCTGCAAAAAAGTAGGCCACCACAAATACATTTTGGGCCGTGGCAAAAAAAGTTTGAGAAACACTGCCCTTATTTTTTAGTCTATTGGTGTTATTTTGCAGTATTAGCAACTCACAGGGCACCCGCGGCGTCAAGAAGACAAACCCTCAGCCCGGCGTCCAACGAAAAGAACTCACCCTGCTTGGTAACCACACAATCTATTGGCCCTCGTACTGTGCCTGGATATACAGGTAACAACGTGACTTGCGGCGGCCTCAAACGCAAGAAGAAACAAGGGTGCTCTGTGGCCTAGCAATAAATTGTCTATTTGTAGTCTACCTACTTACTTTTGAATATGCGCCTTCTCCCAATGTGTCAAATATTTTGAACCCACGATCTTTCAGCAGTTGTTCCCAAGCATATCTCATTGTAGTACTAAAATTGTTCAAAAGTTTTATGACAGCGTCTTTAGTATGAGATCAATAAAACGGCCAGCTGTTTGACCTATGAAAACCCCTAAAACACTTATCGACGTGGAGAGATTAGTGCAAGCACCCACTCTCCAGGCTGCGCTGGTTCTTTTGAATTGAGTTAATTGTTTAACAAAACCGTTTTATTACAAGCCGTCCGACACAATGCACTGTGATATCATTATGAGCATTGTCAGCAACAAATTGCACAGGAAAAGTTAAAACATAGAGAGAGAGAGAAACCTTTTATTTCGTCTGTTGCGACAATAGTACGGTACAATTATAAACAATACGAATAAAATAGTACCATAGCTATCTAAATACCACAACAGACAGGAAGCAGCGAAAAGAAGCACTGCTGAAGATAAAAACCATGGACTTCTGAAGTCCACGTAAAAACGGCCTTCATAGCAAGGGTCTCAAATTCAAATTGCTGTAAGGGCCAAATGAATACTTGTGAATTAACCCGAGGACCGCCATACATTTTTGCATTGCGGAAAGCTAAGCCTGTCTTCCTGGCCTGTTCCGCCATTTTTAATTTTGCGGACGAGTCCTACAGTCCTCGAATTTCCACTTTTTTTTCACTGGCACCTCGACTCCACAGCCTGGCCCCGGAACCTAAGCTGGTGGACCCTCACCCAGGTGCATCGCCACTTCAAAATCACACTGCTTCCCGCGGGGGTGTAGCAGGCCGGCTCTTTAAAGTCTCTGACATTGCTGTGTTTATTGTGCTCTTCTCGCAGTGTCAATTCTTTCGTATTATTTTTTTTTAGGTTTGGTGGCTGTGCAAATTGAAGATTTAAAGATTGTTTTATGCATATTTTAAACTTTTTGGTTTTGCCATCTTTTCCTTTTGTTGGTGCCAAACTCGTGTGTTTACTTTGAAGTTTTCTACGTGTTCGTGCCATAAAAAAAAAATCAAATTGAATAACCGTGCGTTGTAGATCCTGATAAAAAATATGTAGTTTGTTTATGCAACTGTGTCATGTTAATTTCACCAACATTTAAAATGCTACTGCTGAAATATATAATCTCAAACCAATCATAATAGGCTACATTCATTTACTTCAAAGCTTTCCAAATTCAAAACCTGCCATGCAAGCTGGCAAAATAGCCTATTTGCAGTGGCGCCGCCAGACCTTCAACAATGGGGGGACAAAATATTGACAGTGCAAGACAGTAGCTTAGTCAGAAATTTTGAAGGGGGGTGTTGACGGCCGGCGGGCGAAGCCCGATGGCGTGTTCGCCAAAAGCGACACTTAGCGACGAGGGGTCTGGAGGGCCTCCCCCAGAAAATTTTGAAAAATTACTTTCAGTTTGGTGCATTCTGAGAGCATTTTCAACAAAATTGTGGGTATGAATATTCTTGTAAAATGGTGCTGTCCGGTGGCATAGTAACAAAAGGATAAGATCATGTTTTCTTCGGCATTTTTCGGAAATAAAGCTAAGTCTCTATAGGTTTTCTTGTTGGTAATTCCAGACTGAGATATTTGAATATTTGGTATTGGCCAAACTCGCTCTTTTAATGCAGTTTCGTTTAAAATTAGGCAAACTTTGTTTTAGAGACATAGGTTGATTGCTTTTTTTGCTAGATTATTACTGTTTGATTATTTATCAATTTTCTCATTGGTCGATCCAAAAAGCGATTTTATTCCGGTAAGTCACTAACTTTTATGCTAAATCAACCCAAAGTTTAGAAAATGTAACGTCATAGACGTCATACATCTTGATGAGTGTCAAACAACAAGCTTTGAGACAATGAAGTTACTTTATTTCTGATATATTCAAGTTTTGTATAACGAATAGCTGTTTAGACGTTAAACTAGATCGAACAAGCGATCTCAGCAGTTACAGATGGCTTGCATCCTTGCACAGTTTGACGTGAAATTACATCATAGACTAAAGCTTTTCTTGCAAACAATGTATTAACATCCGTAAATTCAATTTGAAAAGTTGAAACCCCCAAACCCTCCCTCCCTTGGCTACGCCACTGGTGCAAAACATGCAAGACAGTGATATATTATTTAATTTCTCTTGTTTTCTACTGCTATTGTCTATTGCAATATAGCCTACCAAAAGTTCCACATTTTTGTCATGTCTGATCTGGTGAAAAAAATAAAATTCTAAATAAATCACAGTTTGATTCCGTATGGGACTTGCAACTGCCATGGCTAGCGAAATTCTGCGTAGCTTTTTTCCAGATTGAAAAACTATTTTTACAAATGCACTTTCTCATTATCCAACAATCTTCTTCTTCTTCTCTCGTATTGTCGCTATATGTCAGGGCATCCGTTGGTTAGCCACTGCCTGGTGTCGTCATCGATGGAAATTAGGCCTTCCATACCATGGGGTGGTCTATATAGCCGGCAATCCTTGATAATGTGGGCTGCCGTCTGCATTTTGCCACACTCACAAGCAGCACTCTCTGCCAAGCCCCAGCGCAACATGTCTGCACCATAGCGTCCAACACCAGTGAGCAAACGGTTACGCCTTGATGAGGCAAGTCTAGAGAGGCCATGTCCTAGCTGGTTTTCGGACGGGGATCTGAATACTTGGCGAAGTGGGGACGTGCTGCTTAACCATTGTTTACACCACGCCGCGTGGCACCACTGTTTGCTAGGGCTTCCACCAGTCTGTTAATTAAATATGCCTCATGATTTTGACTAGTCTGTTAGTTGACAGAGAAATTATCAAATACTGTACTGAAACGCTGTGAAAACGTTTTTCCATGCTTGAAAATAGAAATACAGATGTCAAAACATAGTACAATAAAAGTAGATACATCAAACGCAGAGGCGATCACATGCGTATTGCGTAGCCTGCCTATGACATTGCGAGAATTGAGGCTAATAAAAGTTAATGGAATAAATATACTGTGACGGCCGCCGGGCGTAGTTGAACTGCAATAAATACTCAGCCGGTGTTAAATGATTTTTTATTCTTAATATTTCTTCTTCCTGTCCACGATGATTTCATCAGGAAAATGCACAATATCAAACGACAAGTTTAAAACACAACATTAGAGAACAATTTTTATATTTCTTATTAAGATGCCAAAAATGCAGTATGACGGAACAATACAGTTAAAGTCAAGATGTTTCTACGTTTATTAGACGTAAAAACAAGCTTCACTGAAAGTAAAAATAATCAATTAAAACTCCAACCCCAGCCAGCTAAATCTGCTGATTTTACATCGATTCAACGTTGCAGGGCGTTGAATTGATGTAAAAAATGCACAATCTTGCTCGCGGGGACACAAGTCTTCCAATTTAAAGGCAATAAGTAACGCAATATCCTCAGAAATAAAGAAATGAGAAAATAATTTTACTACAAGTGAAACGTGTTTCAACGTCTGATAAACGTAGGAACATGTTGACTTTAGTTGCATTATTTCGTCATACTGCATTTTTTGCATCTTAATACGTATATAATATAATTGTTCGCTCATTTTGTGTTTTAAACTTTATCGTCATCATATTGCACATGAAATCTTCGTGGATAGGATAAAGAAACATTAAGAATAAAAAATCATTTAACACCGGTGGAGCATAATTGCAGTTTAATAGAATAAACTTTAACTAATATTAACAGGACTATAACACACCAAGCTGTTGAAAACTCGACAGGGAAAGTAAAATGTGGCATCCTTTGCTTCTGAATACTCCAGCCAGAGATAGCCATCAAACCACCGGTTACTTACTGTAATACTTTAGTAGATTTCGTTGAGTTAAATCTACATTATATCTTGAAACATTGAATGACCCACTGCTGTATGCACTGCCACCACTCAAGAACCAAGCAAGAGCCAATCTGCTGAACAGCCGGTAACAATTGTTACGTGACAGGCAGCAGGTGAAGTACGTGAATAGAATCACAAAATCGTAATAATAACAGCAGCGAGAAGAGCAAGTTTAAAATAAAAGAGAAAGCTTTTACCCCACCCCCCCCATTGCACCTTGAGTTGACTTCAGGTTGGGATCCAAATATTAAAAAAACAAAACAATATGTATTAATATAAAAAAAAATGAAAAGATGATGCCCAAAACATTGGGGGGGGGCAGCTGCCCCGCCTGCCCCCCCCCCCCCTCTGTCGGCGCCACTGCCTATTTGCTTTGCAAGATCTTGTGTGAAACATGGCAGCTCCACTTATTTTCATTAATATCTTGACTTCTGTTCGGTGGAGACAGATCCAGTTGTTTGCATTAACTTGACCTGCTTTTTCTGGTTGCAAAAAAAATGTCGGCGAGCTGCATGCGTATCTTCAAAGATGAATTCAGTTGTTCTCTATTGCTTTGGTAAGAAATTCTAGCTAGCTGGTGATCTTGTTATGTTAGTTTTTCACTGTTATCATGCACCGCATACATTATATTTGGGCAATTTCTATAAAAACGTGTAAATTTGGGCAAATTTAGGTTCTGCCCCCCCAAAATGGTTTGGTATCGTACGGCTATTTTGGCAGCCTACCGGGGTCAAAATATAGTCTCAACGGCCCTGCTTTCACCTAAAGTTTTTTCATGGCACATTTCACTTTATAACCTATTTCCATTAACACTGAAATTTATCAATTGGATTGTTAATTAAGTAAGTTATTTAAGTGAGTAGTTTTACTTTGGAATATTAGCCTATAGCCTAAGTCAAGTCAAGTCAAGTCAAGCTATTTACGCTATATTACGCTATTTTGTTAGTTTTTGTGGGGCACAAAAAAAACTTTTACTCCCTTAATCCACTTTCTCAAACTATGCAGGCTCAACATCGCTGGTGGTGATTAAAATGTGATTGAGCGAGCAAAATAAACGAGAAGTTTTTGTAAAAATGGAAGAAAAAAAACAGTTGGCAGTAGTACCATTTTTGGTTACTGATAAGGTACCACAAATGGGAAAATGTCACATGGAGCTATATATATCTCCATGGCCATTATTCCAGTGTAACTACTGCACTGATGAGACCGGGAGGTCGAAACGGTGTGCACTGTCTGCAGTTAATGTTAATTTAACATGTAAAATTACAACCGAAAAACGCTGCACGAACTATGAATACGCGTGAGCCCATGTACTGTAAACAGAAGTAGGCCACTGTCGGGGATTGGGAAACAGTAAATAGGCTACGGGTTGCATGATTATGAGCTTCTGTAGCAGCTTTTTTTCTTTTAAACAGTCAAAAAACGTTAAACAGACTAAAATTAATGAGCCCCTTGGTCGTGGGGCGGTTAACACGGCGCTGCCTTTATCAACCACCCCAATTTTAATCCGGTTTCGGAGTTTTTTAAAACCTTGGAATTGAAAACGCCTTTGTCGTGCTTAACTAAACCTCCTCCAAAACGTAAATTCAAATAGCATTGGCCCATAGTCATCCCAGCTAAAGAAATAGGCTAGTAGGCTACGTAGTCCTACTGTTTATATCGATTCAACGTATGCAAACGTTCCTGAAAAAATTTATAAGATGTTAATTTGTCGACTTTTAAGTAAACCCTCCGTAAACCGAAGTTACTTCAATCAGTTTGTAAATTAATATTATGATACGTTTACAGCGTAATGTAGGCTAGATCTTTAAAATAAATAAAATTGTAGGATCAATAGTTATATGGTTTTTTATTATTTTATTGTTCAAACAACTCCCGTACTTTCAGGGTTACTTTGAACATGTTGCTAGGTCCCACTTGTTTTTATACTGCGATCTGTTTTCGTCCGCTTAAGATGTCAATGAGAACAGAATTGATTTTGATCCGCAGTATATCCTCAAACTCGGAACGCTTCTTTGAGAGTTCAATCCTGGCAGTTTGCATACTAGTAAAGGCCTTCAACCACTAACACATGCCCGATCACCGAGAGTGGAGTTTCCATATTTGTTGTCGCGGAATTATTCTATCCACTAGGTACTGCTGAATGGAGAACAGTCCTGAAATGCGTTGCTCAAGCGCACACCACGAGAATCAAACCAGTCCCGCTTGATCTTAAGTGAAACCGCTGAGCTAGATCAAATCACTCTCTTGGTCGCTTTTATCAATTTAAAATCATTTACGCTTTTAAATGAGTGATTGAGTTTCATTTCTTATGCAGCACATCACAGACGACTAGAATGCTTGATCGCCAAGGCCATTGTATGAAAGAATAACATATTATTAAGTCATGGTGAACTGCTGTAACAACATGCTACACTGTTACCATTTATCCTCAGTTTGTGTCCCAGTAGTGGAGCTGGCTCATTTGTTCTATGCAACAATTGCATAGAATATTGCATCAGCAATGATGTTGCAACCATGCTTGAAAAAATGACTGGTATTAACAAATATATTGTTACCATAATTAAAATTACAAAAAAGTTGTGATAAATGATGATGAAAACAACTGTGAAATCAGTGACAAGTTTCCAATTGTACAGTAAAAAAGAACTTTCTTGTCTGTAAATATATTCCAGCAAAGACAATCAAATTTCTTACATCGAAAGCTTTACAATGACAAAGACATTTCTACATTCTAATGCTGGCACACAAAAAGTTGCAAATAATTTTAATGAATTCAAACACTGTTCGTTGTCTGCTCTTTACTGAACATATTTTGCAAAGATCGCTTGAAGTTGAAAACAAGTAAGGCATACTTTAAGCCAAATCTGCGATACAATACAAATGTTTTACCAAAAATAGGAGTATTACTGGGATCCAATAAAGGAACATAATTCCATTCATCTGTAATTGATGACACTTTTTCTTGGTCATCTTCAGAAACAAGCTTGATCAACAGCATTGAAGATCTTTTATACGTTAACTTTTCATTTTGCAAAGCTATAATATCCCTATCATAAGCAATATGAATGCAGTCTTGTGAGTGGCTCACTTCAAAAGCAGTAGTTGTTGAACTTTTAACGACGACCGGTATTAGCGAGAAACAGTTGAATAATTCTTTCCTATTTACGCAGCGTAAAGTGGGATCTTCAAACAACACGTCATCAGTGAAAAGAGGTGAAACACTGTTCACATTTTGTGGTTTCATTTCTAAAAAATTTCTCAAAGCATCCACAACAGGCTGGCGTCGTTTTGAAATCAACTCTTTTTCTTCATCACTTGTATTTTCTTGCCATATCGATTTAGTGTAATCTGTTTTCTTGCCTTTTATTGAGTGACGCATGTTATATATGTGAATAGAATAATAAGGAAGGAGGGGTGCAGTCAATGCATATAATAGACTTCTTTTCAGCGAAGTCATTTTCAACAAATATTTTAATTAGTTTCTAAAAAAAAAGAGTTAAGTTAGAGATTAAAATTTTATGTAATTGTATTTATTTACATAACTTACCGCACATAAGCATTACTAATATATATATAACACATGAGTGCTTAATTTAGTCGGCTGCGTAGCCTAGTGGTGAGAACGTCTGCGCGACGTTCAAAAGAACGTGGGTTCGACACCTCTCCAGAGCACACAGCTGTGTCTTGGCAAAGACACTTAACGGCAAGCCAAAATAAGGAGAGCAGCTGACTCGAAGACTATATGTCACTTCGCTGCTTCCTGTCGTCTGTTGTATCGCATCTGTGATCGCAGTGTACTGCATGTTATCGCAATGGGCGCAAATAAAAACATGATTATTATTATTAATAAAAAGAAATAAGAAATATCATGTGACAGGCTTTCTGACAAATTTACTAGATTGAAATACCTTCAAATGACTTGATTAGAAGTTTTTTTTTAGTACAAACTCAGCTTTAATTATGTAATACTGTAGTCAGCTGAAGCATGCATCATACAAATATCAATTTTCAAATAAATATCCTTTTCTGTTAAACTATAAACAAACAACATAAAAATAACAACTATGACACAGGGGGTCTGCTACTATTAGGCGACAGCCTTTTTCGGCAAGTTCCCCATTTGGCGATTTTTTGAAAATCCAACGATGCCTTCTGTAAATCCGACGATTGAATATTATATATTCAATATTCAGACATTGAATCAATGTAAATACGAACTGTTAGGCTAATTGGGTTCTTTGAACAAATCGAATGGCTTTTGTAAATTTTTCTCAGACCTGTACAACCTATATCCGGTCAGCAAAAGTGCCCTTTTGTACACGATTTTAACGTCTGGCAACGTTAAAACGATGTAATTGCCTTTACATTACATTCAAAAGTTTTTTTGTTGTCATCAAAAATTCTTTGACTGTTTTGAGTTACAGCATCAATTTGTGAAAAAAGATTTTTTTGATGAAAAATATATATATTTGAAATATCATATAAAATCAATAAATATAATACAGTATTTCATAAAACTAGCCTAGTGTTCCAACCTAGCGGTTTTATACCACTATAACCTTATACCACATAAGCTAATACCACACTAGCTTACCACAGTAAGTTTTGTTTCCAAATTTTTTAACGTTACTTTCTATTTATACTATTGTTGCCAATATCTAATACTGTAGTGTACTACAGTATTTATTGTTGTGATTGTGTAGCCTACTGTTATTACTGTACCAACACTAGTGTTCAATTACATTGTTAGCATTAGGCATTCCAGTAGTCACTGCCTAATTGATGCATACCAATATGGCTTTAGTACAATAACAAAAAATTTTGGTATTGTTTTTGTGTGTCTTTTTACCTAGTCACATTGATATTACATAGCTGTTTACTTTTGCGTGTGTATCACTGTTGATACCTCTGTTAATCTTAATATTGTTATTATCTTTATTAGTTCTTTACTGTACGTGATTGAAAGATGATTAAGCAATCTGCTTTACAACATCTCATATATTATTATTCATACGCGCCGACTTCCGGGGGGGCCGGGGGGCGGCGCCCCCCGTAAATCTATGATTGAGGGGCAACAAAAATGGCTTTACAAAGTGGTGTTTCAAAGATAAAATACTTTGCAAAAGAAATTTAGATCATTTAAACGGACTTAAAGAATGTCGAAAGCGAAAAACAGCCTACGTTGCTCTTGCTCGCCAAACAGCAGCTGATCACATGGCTTTCTCTGGAACGTGAATTACTACTGAGATGTGCACGCTCACAGTCACACACTGCTTATCTTCCCGCGCGTGAGGAGCAACGTCAACGTCCAAACGCGTGGCAGGGATAAAGCAAATGCGAGGTTGAATGTTTATTATCATTTCACGAGTTATCCAAACGTCTGTTAATTTTTTTGTGACTTCAAACATAAAATCGATTTTAGCAAACTTTATCGAGTGGAAACTACGACACAACGAACAATTACGTGAATACAGCAGAAAAAATGCGTTTTTGAAAAGTGTTATCCACGTGTCATGCATGTTTTCCTTCAATAAGCATTGTATTGATGTACATATTGTGAAAATATATACATCTCAAACACTCATCAATATACACTCCTGCACTACAAGAAGAAAAGGTGTTTAATGGTCTTGATCGCAGATATTGCTGCACTATCGACGTTTCTTACCGCTATTATCACCTAGCCAACCTCACATCATTGTTCAATGCGGCCGCTAAGGTTTGACATCAACTTCAACGATCATGGAATGCTACGTAATAAGAACGATTATATCCTACACGCAAAAATTAAAAAAACTGATCTCTTAAAACAGCTCTTTGTGCTGTTTTGTCTCGTGAGCTTTGCATATTGCTCAAGAAGTGCATAAAGTTTAGAACTGACAAGAAATTTGAAAATTACGTTTGAATCACTACAAATAAACGTATTCAAAACTTTTACTTCGGCCGACGCCATTTCACACTCCGTAATCTACGTCTCCGCAATAATTTTGCCGCAGCAAAAATGCGTTCATTTTGAAAACTGCTGAGCTGGAGACAACAGCTTGTCCCGTGTATAAGTTGAACCTGTCATTTTGAGGTGGAAATAACTTGCGAACATCTCGAGTATATACAGTATTGATAAAAGACTATAAAGACTTTCGATAAAAAACAGAAAGAGAAAACACTTCGCCGTTGTTAACGCTTTGAAGATAAGTAATTAGCGAAACGAGTTTAATAAAACTGATACCGGGTTTCCAACTTTCCACTCTGCTTGAGATCATGATTTTTTGCGTTTTATTTCGATAACTTCACAGTCTTGATCCTTGTTACTCACTCGTACGAAAAGGAAATTAATCCCAACTGTTTCAATTATGAGCTAACAATATCAAAATTTTTCGACTAGGCGTACTGCAAGCGTAAAACTGATTGTTTCAAGCAGCGGTTCTAATAAATTCGGTTTGCGACCTAGGTGTCAATATAAACAAGACACTAAGCTTAATCAAAGACAATTTTAATTGAGTCAAATAGCGTTATGGTTATGACGTCATCACCTTTCTCGCCCCCCAAGGTTTTTTGAAAAGTCGGCGCCTATGTTATTATTATTATAACCAAACACTCTAAAAGGTGGCTCATGGATTTGTTTAGGGTTCTTTGGAAGGACCTTTACAGGAGAAAACTTTTGGGCAGATTTCAAATTTGGCAACGTTTTCTATCCACCCGACGTAAAGTTGTATTTAAGATATTGAAGATTTTTGACTGACTTTGTTGACCCCGTTTTCAATCTTACATTAGAGTTTGACCGGAGCCAGAACCGAAGCCGGAGGTCGTTAAATCACTAGTAAGTTACAGACTATACTGACGAAGCCACTCTTCTGTGGCGAAAGCTAAGGTTTGATGAAAAGTTTAATAATGAAGTTTTGTTTTGGAAGTTTAGAAATAGCCTGCTGAAATTGTCACCTTGCAAAATCTCTGGAGCAGCATAGGCGGCAGATCCACAAAATATTGTGCTCAACACCACATCTCCAATATTGTTGAACCGAATAGGCTTCGCGAATCCAAAATCACTTAATAAAACATTATTTTGACTGTGCAATAGACCTCCCCAATCCCCGGACTTTCTTTTGTTTTCTTCTATATTGTGACTTTTCTGCATGGGTTTTCAATGCTGATTTCAAAAATATGCATAAAATTTTTTTTCGATCAACGTCTTGGAAGTTATTTGCTGTTTCTTAGCAACAACTTTTCATAAAAATTACAAAAATCCCCTTTAAAACCCCTTTCCTTTTAACCTAGTATGCTGATATCTAGATTATCTGAAAGCACTTCTTCAACTGAAGAAGTTAAAAAAAAATTATTAAAATTGAACAATCGGTAGGCTACCAGAGTTATGACCGTTTAAGTACCCAGATTAATCAGTCACGCATGACTGATTTTTGTTAATTTATTGCCAAATGATACTAGAAAAATGGTGAAAGTTGCTGTCAAGGGTTTTTTGGGGGTAAGGAGTTCAAAAATTATATTAAAAAGTGTCTCAGAGCAACAGAAAAAAAGTTACATGTAATGAAAATGTAATGCAAAACTGATTTTGCAAAATGCATCTTTTAAGATGCATCAAGTCCAGCAATTGCACTGGCTAGTTAATCTATAAAACGTCCAGTTAAATTAGCATTTTGGTATTACACTTTAGCCTACTTCATGGGGTCGAATTTTTAGTCAAGTCCAACTTGAGCTCTAGGGTTTTAAAATATTGCACTTGATGACTTTATTTTAGTTACTACTACCAGCCCATCAGTTTTCGTCACAACGGCTCATAATGCTCATGTACGGTATCTTTTATGTGGACCGTCATTGCTCATATTTTCCACTAGCCTATTTGATGGTTGCCAGCTGGTGCAGCCTCCACTACTAGGGATACAGCTGTCCTTTCAAAGTTATTGAATTCATTATGTTTTGTTCGGAAGTTTTCACCGATCTGAAAACTCTTTCCACTGCAGCTTTCCCTAAAATCGAAACAAAGCTGAATGCAAATAGCTTATAAATCGATTATAACATACGCGCCGACTTCCGGGGGGGCCGGGGGGCGGCGCCCCCCGTAAATTTATGGTTGAGGGGCAACAAAAATGGCTATTACAAGTGGTGTTTCAAAGATAAAATACTTCGCGAAAGAGATTTTAATCGGACTAAAAAGAATGCCGAAAGCAAAAAATAGCCTACGTTGCTCTTTCCCGCAAAACAGCAGCTGATCGCATGGCTTTCTCTGGAACGTTAATTTCTACTAAGATGCGCATGGCACGCACGCTCACAGTCACACACTGCTTATCTTCCCGTGCGTGAGGAGCAACTTCAAAGTCAAAACGCGTGGTAACCAAAAAGCAAATGCGAGGTTGAATGTTTATTCTCATTTCACGAGTTATCCAAACGTCCGTTGGATTTTTGGTGACTTCAAACATGAAATCGATTTTAGTAAATTTTATCGAGTTAAAACTACGACACAACGAACAATTACGTGACTACATTTTGTGAAAATATATACATCTCATACACTCATCAATATACACTCCTGCTCTACCGTGTAGCCCAGTGGTTCCCAACCTGGGGGTAAATTACCCCCGGGGGGTAATTTGCCTGTTTTTGTGGGGTAACGAGACCCGATTTAGAAACAGCGAAGCAAGTGAAGGTTGTGAACTTTATAAAAGCGAAGGAATTGAACAGCCGTCTTTTCAAGAAACTGTGCAAAAAGATACGAAGCATTACTGTACCACACAGAAGTACGATGACTGTCTCGTGGCAAAGTGATAACCCGCCTGGTCGAACTTCGTGAGGCTGTCCATGTTTTTCTGATAGAAAAGAAGTCCGACTTGGCTGAAAACTTCTCTAACCAACAGTGGATTTGCCAGCTGTGCTATCTGGCTGATATCTTTGGAGAATTGCTATTGCTAATTGCTATCTGGCTGATATCTTTGGTGAATTGAACAAAGGCAATCTTTTAATTCAAGGCAAGAATGTAATTGTGATCGACACCAAAGTAGCCGTAGCTGCATTTATCGCAAAGGTTAAATTGTGGAACAAGCGAGTTGGAAGAGGCACCGTGGCGCAGTTTTAGACGCTCGACAGTCGAATGGACTTAAGTTGAGATCAGCGGCGTTGAAGGAGGACATAGCTGACCACTTAGGCCAGCTAGCCAAGAAGATGTACAACTATACTTTCCGAATTTGGATACGGCTAGTCTCTAATGGTGCACTGAGCCCTTCACATGTGATGACAGCCAGGTGGATGATGACGACTTTCCGACCAAAGACACCCTTCTGGTTTAGCAGACTCCAGGACGCACCAACGTTAGCGACACGGGTATTAAATACCCTGACATCTTTTTCAACAACGTATCGCTGTGAACAAGGATTTTCAACTGTCTTGGGAATGAAGGCAAAGAAGCGCAATCGCCTAGATGTCGAAAGCGATGTCATAAAGCTGGCGGCTGAAGTCCAGGCCCAACCTTCGCACTGAATGTTTACCACGCATTTTTATCTTGTATTCAGTATTGTAACTTATTGCATTTTGATTGTCAGAGTTGGCCCTTTGAAATACATAGCAATAAACACTTTTTTTTGAAAATTGATTGTGGGGGTAATTGGCTCACTTCAGGCTGGAGATTAGGGTAACAGCCAAAAAAAGGTTGGGAACCACTGGGTAGCCTATAGTACTCGAGTATAGGTCGAATCCCTACTTTTGAGCTAAAAATCGGTGATATTTCCTTCTCCCGTGTATACGTTGAATAGCTTCTGACACTACCATTCGATGGTTCATCAAAGTATTGGCATTAACATACTGTGAGGAAATTTCAAAGTAGATCGTAGAGTAACTTACGCTGCTGGAATAGTCACATAACTATTCAGGGCAATATTAAGTAAACCAGCTAAACTAGACGCGATATTTTCAACGAGGTCTTCCCGCTTTGAGATCAATTATGATTTAACAGAACGCATTGCTTTGTTCACAATGTGTGAGAATTAAATCGAGAACCGATAAAAGAAAAGGTGTTTAATTGGTTTTGGTCGCAGATATTGTCTGCATTAACGACGTCTCTTACCGCTATTATCACCTAGTCCTAGCCAACCTGACATCATTGTTTTATGCGGCCGCTAAGGTTTGACATCAACTTCAACGATCATGGATGTTACGTAATAAGAACGATTATATCTTACACGCAAAAATAAAAAAATTGTTCTCTTAAAACAGCTCTTTCTGCTGTTTTGTCTCGTGAGCTTTGCATATATTGCTCAACCAGTACATAAAGTTTAGAATTGACAAGAAATCATTAAATGAAAATTAAGTTTGAATCACTGCAAATACCGGTATTCAAAACTTTTACTTCAACCTACGCCATTTCACGCTCCGTAATCTACGTCGGCAATGATTTTGCCGCAGCAAAAATGAGTTCATTTTGTAAACTGCCGATCTGTAGACAACAGCTAGTCCCGTGTGTAAGTTGAACCAACCTATCTTTTTGAGGTGAAAATCACTTGCTAACATCTCGAGTATATACGGTCATTCGATAAAAGACTAACTTATTAAGACTTTTGATAAAAATCAAAAGAGAAAGCACTTCGCCGTTGTCAACGCTTTGAAGGTAAGTAATTAGCAAAACGAGTGAAATGAGGTTAATAAAACTGATAGCGGGTTTCCACTCTGCTTGAGATTTTGTTTTTTTTGCGTTTTATTTCGATAACTTCACTATCTTGGTCTTTGTTATTCACTCGCACGAAAAGGAAATGAATCGGCTTGTTTTCCAACTGTTCCAATTATTAGCTAACAATATCAAAATTTTTGCGACTAGGCGTACTGCATGCGTAAAACTAATCGTTTCAAGTAGCGGTTCTAATAAATTCGGTTTGCAACCTAGGTGAATATAAACAAGACAGTAAGCTTAATCAAAGACTATTTTAATTGAGTAAAATAGCGTTACGGTTATGACGTCATCACCTTTCTCGCCCCCCCAAGGTTTTTTGAAAAGTCGGCGCCTATGGATTATAATATTATATTTTAATTGGTCTGAGCTAGTTAATATATACCAAATCGCTTAACATCAGATTTTTGGGTAAAAACATCAAATTTGATGTAATTACATCAAATGTGGCATCGCTCACTGTTGCCACTCTTTTGTCATGGAAAAGTACTAGATTTGACTGAAAAAAACACTAGATTCACAAAAAAAACACTAGTATCATAAATACACAATCATTTACATGCATATGTAATATACAAAAATGACAGCCAATGGCGTTAGTGAGTGTTAAAAGTCCTCAAAATTTCAAAGTAGAACTGAATTTTCTTGAAAGTGAGAACCCTGAAGTCATAGCCGTAGGAGAGTAAAACATTTTGGGGGAGCAAACAAAATTTACCCAAATTTTCCCCAAATTTGGCCTTTGCAAATATATTGTCAAAAACGCAATATTAGTCACAATCATCTATGAGGTAGTGTAGTCTAAGAACTCCACACTCATCAAATGTAAGCCGACGAAATGTAAGCCTCTGGTACCATATGGTAGGCTATGCTACCTACTTTAGTCTACTTTGAAGACTTTTCACAGTCATTTGTGTGTATTTTTTAAAGTATTTATGCTAAATATCTCAAATTTGGTCATCATTGGGTATAACTAGACAAAAAACCCGAGTCCACTTTGAAAAGCACTGCAAACACATTGATGCAGTCAAACAAAAATAGGTGGGTCTACTTTGAACACTGTCCAAACTTATGCACACCAACATAGCGGTAAATCGCTAAAAAAACACTAGATAGCAAAAAAAACACTAGAACGCTAGATGCAACCCAAAAACACTAGATCTAGTGGAAAAACACTAGGCACCACTGGCATCGCTGATCCGCTGTTAACTAATAGTAATATCACAATCAGTGCTTCCACTTTTACAAAGCTAGATTACCGCTTGTATTACCACATTTGTCCTCGAATTACCACATTTTTTACTGTGACTTTTTTCCCGATTTCAACCGTATTATGGTTTACTTTTACATTGACAAAGTGGCTATTTTTACTCACTGGTTGCCATGGTTACAATCAGGTGTTGCCAGAGTTATGATGAAAGTGAGGAAGGGTTAAGGTAAGGGTTACACTTAGGAATAAGGTTAGGGTTTTTATCTTTACCCAGAACCACTAGCGTACGCAGGGGGGGGGCCATTGGGCCATGGCCCCCCCCCCCCTTTAAAATGTTTTAGTAGTTAACGACGTAGATTAAGATATTTAATATGTTTTGCATTGCTCTGTCAAAGCAATTAACAATATAGACTAAGCCAATACGAAATACATGGCCCAATCCACCTACCCCACCCCAGGTATGCCAATGTAGCATAGTGTTCTGTAAGCCTATTATAGTGAGAAAGAAATGGATAAAGTCTAAACTAAAACCATACTGGGATATCATGAAAACGTCTAGCTTTATTTCCGAAAAATGCCGAAGAAAACATGATCTTATCCTTTTGCTATGCCACCTGACAGCACCATTTTACAGGAATATTCATACCCACATTTTTGTTGAAAATGCTCTCAGAATGCACCAAATTCGAAGTAATTTTTCAACATTTTCTGGGGGAGGCCCCCCAGACCCCCCGCCACTGGGTGTCGTTTTAGGCAAAAACGCCGTCGGGCTTCGCCCGCCGGCCGTAAAACTCCCCCTTTCAAAATTCCTGGTTACGCTACTCTCAATTGCCCCCCCCTTGAGAAAATCCTGCGTACGCCACTGCCCAGAACTAAAAAAAATTCCAAAATACAAGTTTTTGTTTTCAACAGCTTTAAACTTTTCTCAAATTAAGGCAGAATTCCTTATCTGGCAACGCTATTATTTGGCTATATTTACACTATATACCGTACTAGCAGAGTGACACTGACACTCTGACAGTACTGTTAAAGAACTTTATAGACTAGGCTATAGTAGGTTTAAGACAACTACCGATACTCAGTTTATTAACAATACCGGTTATTAACAGTTATTAAAACGTCCGAAATAAGTAAGCAAAGTAGCCTACCGTATTGTATTTGACACCGCAGCTAGAATCAGAAAGACATCTTGCCTATGATAACATGGTCACCCTACGCTCAAAGTCAAAAGTCAGGATGCATTTCAAAATCAAACAGAAAAACAGCCGAGCCCGAACATGCTAGTCGCATGCTTTTATAAGTAGTTTTTTGCATATCTGTTTGATTTCGGAAGACAACTGTTTAAATGCTCTTATTTATTGATAGAATTTTATGTCAAATTTTCAAAATTTGTTACTTCCACATTTTGGTAATATTTCCACACAAAGCTTCCATACTACCAATAAATTACCACAAATTTTTCATTACCACATTTTTACCACAAGCATGATGAAATTTTCACATTTGTGGTAATTTCCACCGAAGTGGAAGCGCTGATCACAATTCACAATAAACTTTCTAAGTTTTGCAATGTTGGCTGCGCTGGTAACCACATCAAATTAATCATAATTTCATTAAAAGACAAAGGAAGACCTTTGAGAGTGCACAATTACAACTCATAACAAATACAAAGCTTTACCTAAAGCTTTATATTGAATGGCACAGTTGAGGCAACAAAGTAAAACAATGTAATTGATTGCCTTTTGTCGTAGCCTAACGCTTCTCGCTTGCACAGAACTTATCCACCCTGTTAGTTCAGTGGTTACGCGCCAAACTCAAAATCACGCGACGGTGTTCAGTTCAGTTCAGTTCAGTTGTTTTTTTATTTCTGACCATCATATCAAAACAATACACATCAACATAGCAAAGGTCAAGAAAAAGGTAGAAGCGACAAAACGCGAACGTTAAAACGTGCTTGTGATCGAAGTAAGTTATTGAGTTGAAAAAAATTTGGCACGGTCGCAACACCTTCAGAAAAATTTAAGATATAAAGGGGAAATAAAAAAATGTTACAAAACAAATAAACATATATAGGCTATAACTTTATTAGCCTACATAACTTTAGCTGATATATTGAAGATTTGTATGGACAGTTGCTATGAAGATCGGCCATGGTGCGTTATCAAGAGTGCTGATGGTCGTAAGGGGAACACGTCTTGATGCGTTTAGCTCATAGCAAAGAGCAAGGCAGGCAAAGAAAACCCCACAAAGAAATCCTACCACGGGCAAAGCCATTTCAAGCGCAACGCACCAGGCCTTGCACGACTCACAAAATAGATAGGCTATAACTTGACGACATGAAACAATGACATAAAACAAATAAAACAAACTAGCAAAAAACAACATCATCATCTTGCGGAAATTCAATTATACCCAGGGAAGTTATGTCTTAAAGATATCAAGCGTGCTTTGATAAAAGTTGCGTTGATAAAGCGATAATTTTAGACCCCTGTCAGCTAAACTTCGACTCTCGCAGTGTGCGCTTGAGCAACGCAACGGCTGCTCTCCATTCAGCGGCATCCAGTGAGTGGAAAGATTCCTTGGCAACAACACTTCAACAAACGGAAAACGTCACTCTGCCAATCTCTGTAACCGGCCCTCCGTCAAGAGCCTGTACAAGTATGCGAAACTACCAGGAATATCCTATCAAGGCTTCATCAGTCCGAGGATACAGATTCAAAATATTCAAAATAAACTAAATCTTGTTGACATACAAACTCTTTTGGAAATTTACATACGGAATTTACATAATAAATTGTCTGACAAAAGCAGCGGTTGAGAACTATATGGCATGAACTAGTGGTGCGATACTGATGAGCCCAACCTCATTGGCCAAACACGTTTCTATCGCTGTCAATTATTGCTACACTCGACTGCCGAAAAACAAATCTATGCTATTGTAACGCTGTAGCACAATTAATGATGTTTTTGCGTAAATATACCTACATTATTTACAAACGTCGTTTTCGTACATAATACGGAAAGTAAAAGTTGGGCTCCCTCTAGAATACTTATTGCCCCCCTCCCCCCCTCTGGTGTTCCAAGCTAGTTACGGGTCTGGGAAACCGTAAGGTTGTTCGGTGGTGCCAGTTCTTTCTTCATTATATATAGGCTATGTTCTATTGTGTAACTAGCCTACTCGATATTTTTTCCTGCTGAAAGGACAAAAAAATCTCTCTCTCTGATCGACATTGGTGGTCACAGCGGTATACCTAGGGATATAAGGGTATCCCTGGATAAACCATAATCTCTTCGTGGGAAAATTGTAACATAAGATTCCCAGATCCGTTAGTCTGTATGTAGGCCTAATGACCGAAAAAGAAACACTCCTTTGAAACGTCTATGCAAAAAGTGTATTTCTGTAAAATTAGCCCGCGGCTATCGAAAATGGGGTGCAACGCAATACACCACTAAAAACTTGTCACTACAACAAACTACTTAGATAAAAGACGGAAACTTTGTCCAGCTAGCAAGCAATAAGCAAACAGTTAAATTTGCGACCAACTTCCAAGTAGGCTAACAATTTTAAAAATGGTCAGAATACATTTCAATATCTCAAACTCACGTACGCAGTTATGTGACGCAATAATGAAAGGAATTGTGAAGCAATTCAAACAGGTGTTCAAAGGTGATGATACAATGTTTCATCAGGTCTTACGAACGATGGTGCAATATTTTGACATTTTCTAGCAATTTCCATGACGTAAGATGCCAGCTAGGTAGCCTAAAGTAGATCATAACGGTTTTATATGACGTTTGATTTGGTGAACAAATTGTCGGGAACACTTGGTGAGTTATCAAAAGTGCTGATGGTCTTGAAGGAACACTCTTGATGCGTTAGCTCATCATGAAGAACAAGGTAGACAAAGAAAACTCCTGAATGAAATCATACCACTGGAAAAGCCATTTCAGAAAGCAACGCACCAGGCCTTGCAAGACTAACAAAAACGGTAGCGTACGACACTGGATAGTATTAAGCTAGTTAAAATGGCATACCGGTACAAATATAAACAGGTCCTGATCTATTCTTGTACTATTTAACACATTTGTACAAAATTAGTTGAGGAAGTTGTATGTTACTTTGTAAAAAAAATCGTTATTCTTTTGCACACCGCCAATGGCTTATTGCAGGGTTCCTTCGATAGGCCTATGCAAAAGTTAGTGCAAATTGTACGATCTTTTCGATAAAACAAAACTGCAACAAAGATTTGTGTAGGGAAATCCCCATATGAAATTTAAGAAAACTATTATTTTACTACTGTATTTACCATGTCGACCTTTAAAATTTTTGAAACTTTTGGCTTTTGAGGTGGCCGTTTGGCGTTTACGTATGACAAGTTGCCCGAGCGATTGATTTTTGTGTTTCAGAATTGTTTTAAGAGGTTGATTAATTTGATTGAAATAAATCAATCAATTGATTAATTTTGAAAGTTTGCATTTTGTTTGTTTATCTTTATCCTGCATTGCGGGAAAGCGGACTTGAGCGCTATGCATCGGTGTACGCCTTCCGACATACACCTGACCCACGCTGCAGCCGACGGCAATGTCAGTTTCCGGTTGTCTACTCTACTTATGACTTAAATTTGGTACTACCCATTACTCGAAATCGATCACTAGGTAGAGGCAATTATCGTTAAGTTTCTTGCCCAGAGAAACAACAGCAAGTGCGGGTGGCTGGAGTCGAACATGCAGGCTCTCGACTGCGAGCCCAACGCTCTAACCACTCGGCCACGTTCACAAAAAAGCATTGTTTTTTCACTGGTTTATTACCGTAACTTTGTTGCTTACTAGTTTCAGTTTTCCTCACAAAACCGTCTATTTTGTTCGTTGTGAGAATAGTATGGTGCAACCATAACCAGTAGAAAAAACTCGCACTGTATAAAATTATATTTCACAGGAAATAGTGAAAGATTATATCAGTTGTCAAATCAGCTGCTGCTTCTCATGTTTTTAATGTGATGCATGTCTAAGTCCATTACGGCAGGCCCGGATTTAGGGGGGGGCAGTTGCCCCGGGCCCCCCGACTTTTGAAGGGCCCCCCTATGTGGAAAAAAAGGTGATTTTGTGCTATTTTTTTACTTTTTGGCCTTTAAAGTTTCTGCAAAATGCTGTGCAGTACTGGACCGATGCTACTGTATACGTAGAGATGATTTTTCTGCACGGGGCCCCCCGATCTAAAAGTGCCCCGGGCCCCCATCAGCTAAATCCGGCCCTGCATTACGGTACTGTACCTAGTTGCGTTCAAACTAAAGATAGGCTGATGTTCAGTAAGAATTAAAATAGAAAAATGATTGCTGCACCATAAACCCACTCAAGTAAAATACTGTGGTTTTATGCAAATATTTATAAAATTTTATAACGAGCATTAAAAATAAGATAGACTTACTAAAACAACAAATATAAGATAGCTACTGTCAAGGATGAAGCAAAATAAACAACAAGTCAGCTTAACCATAGCTTACACCAGGAGTGGGCAAACTTTTTGTACTGAGGGCCACATTTGAAAAAATGTTGCAGCCGGGGGCTGCACACTCTCATTACAAATGACTCATGAGATCGTCACTTATTTTTCCAACACGTCTAACCACGGTTCTCTTCGATAAGGCAATGATATCCATTTTGGTTTTTTGTTCTGGACACATAGCTACTTCAAAAATGCATTCCTTGATAAACTCACCGTCTGAAAACGGCTTGTTTGTTTTTGCAAGTGTGTAAGAAATCATAAAACTGGCTTTCGTTGCAGCCTCTTGTTTGGTGAAAACACTCTGTTGTTTCTTCAGCTTGTTCACTAGCTCTTGGCATTTCCGTTTTCTTTTTTTACTGGTGAAATTTTGTCCAAAGTTTGCGTGCTTGCTTTGGTTGCATCTTTTTAAATTGTATTCCTTGAAAACAGCCACGGACTCACGGCACAACAAGCAAACGGCTTTCTTCCCAATTTCGATAAAATAATATTTATTGAAACACTGTGCGTCTCAAGTAACAATGAAAAGCTATTTGGAGGAAAGTAGAAGTACTGGTAGGCCTACGGTAGCCGCTACCGTATTTGTATTTTATGATCAAACAATGCGTGAGATCAGGTTGCAATACATGCGCGACTGACGTGTGTGTGTTTACGCACTGAAAGTGAAGAGAAAAACACACTCGTAAAGGGAATAATATTTTGTCATGTAACATGTTTAATTAAAACAATAAGTGATGAGTAGGAGTTTCTGCAAGTGCCGGCGGGCCGCATAAAATGGTCTCGCGGGCCGCATGCGGGCCGTAGTTTGCCCACCCCTGGCTTACACCACTCTATATAGATAGGCTACTAATATGACAATATGCAGTAGACAGTGATGTACATTGTACACGTATACAAAAAATATTGACGCTGTCAGCATAAACGCAAACGTTCAAAAAACCATACGCCATATGCGTCAATGTAACTTGTAAAAAAAAGTTGGCGGCATCAGCGCATACTCTAGCGTAAACTCATTTTGTTTGCTATGTGCCAAACATTCACACGGTATAAACCACTCGAAACAAACAAGTTATATTTTGAATTTTTACGAAGAAACACAAGCATCTGAAAGTGTTTATCTGACATTTTGCTGCGTTTTGGTTTCAATATGTCTTTGCCCATTGAAAACATTCTTTCAACTGCAGCGCTGGAAGGTATTGACGTGTTGTAGCGAGAAAAAAAAAAACATTAAAAAGTATACGTTGACACTATATGCTATAAAACCATGAAAACTTTACGGCGTAGCCTCAAGCAACAACTATCCAAAAAAATGTGGCCGTTAGCGTAAACAAAAAGTCTACGCCGCAAGTCTACGGCATAGAATTTGTGGCGTATACTATACGTGCATCTATGGTAGTAGATTGAACTCTGTGTTATCTAAACAAATTGCAATACAGCAGTCAACATGAATTCAATAACAACTGTCATAGGCCTATGCAAATTTATTCATGTTGTGAATTTCAAGTTGTTTTGTTAAGATGTTTAAATTTTTAGTTCTAAACAATTCCAAACGTAAATCATTCCATATTTTCAGACGTCGGTATTTCAAACTTCCTTGACCTTTCATGGCTGTTAGAGGAGATCCATTAGGCCATACAATTGTGATATGTGAGAAATAAAATGTAAAATGCGGTGTTAGATTATTGCAGTTTTGTCTTCAATGTGTTCTCCTAACGACTAAAAAAAATAAACTTGGGTTTTGTTGCAGTGCATAGATTTCTCTTGGTACAATGGCAGACATGTACAGACTTGGTTCAGAAAAACTAAAAGAACATCTTGGTCATCTGAAAGCTGCTTATATGAACGTTGTCACGAAAAATCCAGATGCATTTGATCAAGTAAGTTAAAACAGCAATCATAAATTGTGCTATTGTAATTGTAATACACACAACAATACCACCAAATTATTTATGCTTAAGTGTATGAAAATATCTTTATGATAAAAAAAGAGTAACTGCTTAAAGAGACATTTCTGATGTACTATCAATTTCAGCACCGCACATAGTTTTTCTATTTTTTTTTCAATTTTTACCACCGTTAAAAAATTAATTAAGTCCTTTAGAGAAAACCTATATATATATATCATTTATTACTTTTTGCTGGCATTGTCGCCATCCCTTACCCCTATAGTGATGAAAGATGTTTTTCCACGGGTGTATATATAAAAAAAATGAATGAATTTTAAACGTATGCCTACTAGAAAAACTTGATATATTTGTAATTGTTTTTTAATTTTAAGTGAAACTACACAGAAAAAGCAAAAATCCTCATATAGATGAATTCTCCAATATTGAGTTTTCAATATTGAATTTCATGCCATTCTAACAAGAAATAATGAGTAGTTGTAATTTGAGTGGTTGAAAACATCAAAAAAATGACTTTGAAGAAAAAAGCATTTGAAAAACACCCAAACACAAGCTATATAGTATATACATTACTCATATAATTATCACTGTAATTTTTGACGCACAAAGACATTGAATAGAATCAAAATTTTACCATATTCAGAATCCTGACAACGTTTACTGCTTTTCAGATACAAAAAAAAATATTGATAAAAAAATTATTTTCATCATGAGTGTTCCCTCAAGTTAACGAATACGATTTTTAGAGGTCCTTGACCATTTACTAAGCTCAAATAACCTTACCCTACATGTTACCCTGTCGTCTGTCTAGAAATCTGTTTTAATGAATAATCTTTTATCATGAAATCTTATGGGTTTTCTTTATTAACTTTGTAAAATATAACAAGACTTGTGCAATTGTGCATGTATGTGTCTTATGTTTGAAAACATAAACAAAGGACTTCAAATTATTGTTTTTGTGTATTAACGCCATATCTTATCAAAGCTCTCTACACTACAGTAGGCCTACATTTTAACAATGTTGTCTCTTGGTCTTATTGTAGACTTTGAAAAATTGAAAAACACGAATTCTTTCATGCAATTTTATTCATGTTTTTTTTTTAAAAGAACATTAAACAAAACAAAAACACTAAAGATTTCCTGTAGCCTATTAAAGTTTGGAAATGCCGTAACAAATTATATGTTTGTTTGAAAAATTTGACATAATTATATAACTTAACATGTACCGTATATTGTACCACTACTATAGTGGTAGTTATTCAGCCTCAAGCTGATAACTACAAAAGATCCCTCATTTTACTTTGCAGTTTGCACCCATAGCTACAGCCTGGGTTTTTTTTTTCGGTCATTTGTCGGTCATTGACCGATTTTTTAGCAAAATGTCCGAAAAAAATATAGTCAACTCGGTCAAAATGTCCGAAAAAATATGTAGTCAACGCGCGCAAATCGATTTCAGTGATTGCAAAGAAGCTTCTTGCGCCACTCTACGATTTTTTGTCTATCGGAAATACAAGACATAGACTTAGTGTTTCAACGTTGATCCAATGTCTTATTATATGTGATAACGCAAATACAGAAGTAACATTTTCCAAACGTGACTGACGTGGTGCTTTCAAGTGTGACGCAATGTTGCGTTGCCTTGGAACGGTCAAACCGCTTGGTAGAGATTGATCGGTCCGTTCTGTCAATCGGAACATTTTCTCAGCATGTTACATAATTATTTATATTATTATTTTTTGAGCTGGTGGTCAACCCTTTCGAAACGTTATTGACCAGACCTCGATAAACAACAAAGTATCCCTTTGTACGTTGATCCAATGTCTCATTGCTTGTGATAAACGCAAACATGAAAGTAACACACTCAAAGACTTCAACTTTCTAGAAATGCCACTGTGTTTTCAAATCTTTCCTTCGTCGTGGAAAAGATTGATCTGTCAGTCGGGAAGTTATCCCAGCTTGTTGCATAATGTTGTTAACTTTTGAGCTGGTGATAACCTCTGTGAAATGTTTGACTCCACATTGATAGATAGCGATTTTGTGTGATGGTTTTAAATTTGAAGTAATGTGTAATTGCGAACCAGGTGATAATTGGCGGAAAGTTTTAACAATAGCTGCGAAGCGTGGCATAGATTGGCCAAGTTCGGCAGCTAATTGCTAATGCTTTGCTGACTTTTAATGAAGAGATCGCAACCGCAGAATGTGGATTCAGTTTGCTTTCTCGGTTGCGAACTCCAGCAAGAAATCGCTTGCGTTGTTCAACTGCAGATAAACTTATGTGTTTGAGGTTGAATGCTGGGTCATACGAAACATTCAATTATGACGCGGCATACGCGCACTGGCACAGCAACGCGAAGCGAGCACGCTACAACGTGAGCGCCCACGGCCGGTGAAATTGTTGACGAGTTAAATCACTTTGTAAATGCGAACCATTAGAGCGTAACGTGTTTTTTTATTTGGTCATTCTTACTTGTTTTTATTCCTTTCCGTTGTGCAATAAAAGATGTCTGCGGTCGGGTGTTGCAAGGTTGAGTTTCGCTGATGAACGTTGAAGAAACGTTTGTATGTTCTAACTTTTCTCAGATATAACATGACAACGTTTCTCAGCGAAACAAAATGTTGTAGCTAGTCAGGAAGTGCAAATTTTGGTTTGTATCAGCTAATTGAAAGGAAATATTTTCACCAGAAAAAAATGACCGAAATAAATAAAAAATGACCGGATTTTTTCAAGTCATTTCGGACAAATGACCGAAAAGTCTCAGCGAAAAAAAAAAACAGGCTACAGCTTGTTGATTGTTTTTAAACAGGGTAAAGAACACAATGATTGATCCATATTAGTCAAGTAGTAGTCAAGAATTTGGTAGTGGAATTGGAGCAATACTGGCAAGGCAATCAAAAGGCTGAAATATCAGTGTATTTCTCTTTTTTGCATTATTATACACTCACTCCATGGCTGAACATATAAAAGTTTTTTTTTTCTTTTTATATTAAACTGACGTAGCCTATTATGTTGCAGGTTGAAAAGACAGTGAAAGCAGCAACATATATTCTTGAACTCTTAACAACAAACTGCGGAGGTTCTTTCATTATCACGGAATTTGGTAACTATTGTAAAAAAACATCTTTGTTCACAAAAAAAAATTGGACTCAGTGTCCACTCAACATAGCAATGTATTCAATTGAAAATTGAACATAGGTTAGTCTAAGCATCTTATTGTGTAACTGTTAATTGGTGTAACAACTGGCTATTATGGGTACAGAAAAAAAGCGCGTGTCACTTAGATTAGACCCTTAATTTAGTTCAATCTTGCATTCCAGAATCGTTTGTGTTGACTGTTGATCTTGCATACTCTTTCATATATTATACACACAAATTTTACTGCTAAATGTTTATTTCCTGTTTAAGTTTTTGTACCGTAATGTTATTTGAAATTATGTTTAAAATACCGGTAACTGTATGTACCTAATCATGCCATATTAAGGCTGCAAAATAATTTAGACAATTACTATCATGCTGTTTGCAGCGTGTTAAAAGTCTAGCTTAGACGTAAACTAGCCATGTTGTGGATGAAATATCAGGTTTAAATATGAAAGTTAATCAGCAATGTTTTTAGAAAAATTCTTTCAAACTGTTTCAGAAAAAGTTAATCAGCAGTTTTTTTCCAAATGATGAAAAGATTTGTCATATAATTTCACTTTGTGTGGAGCTAAAAGCTGTGCTTGAGAGGTTGCTGAATTTTTGTTTTCACTTGTTAAATATGAAATACAGTAGAAGTACGGTACTTAAAACAAACAAACCATATATATTTGCAAACTTGTTTTCAGAAGTACCGTACATTGAACCACATACCAGGTAACGGTTTGGTCTTAACAATATTAAGCTGTAAAATATGTATAATATAATATACACTACAGTATAGTACTGATGTTTGACACAGGAACGATGATTTGGACAAGAAACTTCGACTTACTATTATGCATGGATTTCGATGTTAACATGCTACAACGTCTCTGCCATTTTATTTGCATGATGTAAGGCGTTTGAACTCAGTTTTTTTGTATTCTAGTAACTTCCACTTGCAACCTGTTCACTTATGCAAATTCCTACTTTTTGTTGAAATCTAAAAGAAGACTTGCGGGTATTGAAGACGGTTATATTGTTGAAAAGATAAAGCAAGTATTGTCTGTTGTGGAGTTTTTGCAGGTACTACAATATTACATATTGATTTTTTGTATAAATCGTGTTACAGGTTTATTATATTGAGGCTCTGGTAACACACTCTCAAAAATATACAGCTTGGTAGCATACTCTCGAAAGCACCGTCCTGTGCATAAAATAGTGAACGCCGTACATTGTGCCTACAGGAGACTTACCAGACTTTGCTGCAACAGGAGTTATTTGTTTTAAAAAAATGCTTCTGGTGCATGATAAATTACTGCTTTGGATAATTGCATAAACACGATTAAACCTGTGAGCTGATTCAAGAATAATTGACGATGCAATTACCGGTTTTAGTGCTCAGTTTTATTGCAATTTTGTTAAAACACTCCAACTGATGTACAGCAGATAACCAATGTGTTGCGGAAAGCATGCGAAGTGTGTTGCTCATTATAAAAGTTAAGGGATTGTCTATTGTGAGTGACATTGCCCAAACCGTAGGACTAGGTTCAAGATTGCCAAATATTTTTATACATCCAGCCCTATAGCCCAATCAATTACAAGTTAAAACAAACCCGAAAGTAGCCTAATATTATAACGTTTGCACAAATCAAAATGAAAAAAAATTTTTTTTTTTGCTAGAAGTGATATTTATTTTGCAAATTTTATTCGATATAAAACGAAATAAACCAGCACAACACCCGCTACTGATGAAAAATTCTTGCGACTCCAAAACAAAAGCTGCACAATTACAGCCCAACCCTATATATAATATATATAAATTACAAAATTAGCCAACCTAAGGGTAGTTTATCAATCGAGCTCTCTTCCCTTCACGTCCTTGTATAGTACGGTATATTCAAATATTTTTATCCTGGAAAACAACCCTAAAAGAATGAAATTAGTTTCATACATTCTTTTTAATATTGTTTCTTGATTCGATTGAAAAACACGTTTACTTGATTGCTTATGATATTGCAACTGTAATGCTTCTTTTTTTCCAGGCTTTTATTGAAATAACTGCACAAAAGATCGGAGGCACCACAGCAAGATGGGCAGTCATTCTTCTCATATGCATCATTAAGGTGAAGTTATCAATCATTTAACATGTAACTATGGTTTACAGTTAGAATACAATATAAATAACTTCAAATGTTATTCATATTTTAACGGAATTATACTGTACTTTAACCTGAAGTGTATGTATACTGTTTTTGATTGCATTACTTTAATAAACGATTATTATTATTGTAAATTGCCTTGAAACTGTCTATGTTCATTCTGGTATTTTGCATTTACCTCGTCTCTTTCACTCTCTCTTGCATCGTGTCTGTGTTCCTTTTGTGTGGACCACCTCAGTACATGTGGCAAACTCTGTTAGTTGTAGCTGTGTACAGTCTCAGTAGTGTGCTTGTTTAATTCTTATGTTTTAGATGCTCCGTTTTTAAGTTCGTTAAAATGTTTAAATTACCTAAAGGTAACATTTCAAGTATTAACTTTATTAAACAACGTTAAATCCAGAAAGTTTAACGTCTTAACTTTTACAGACAATCCTTCGTTGCCTTCTGATATTCGTTTTTGAAACTGGAATTCAAAGCCACTCGTTCACCAGCTTAATCAATGCATCCAAACTTGTCTTTACAACTACGCATGAAGAAAGTCACATTGCAGGTAATTGTTGGATTGCCGTGTGTTGGTCAAGGGGATGTAAAAAGTTTACTCTTACTACGATGCATAGCTTTGGGTTGGTGTCTGAATGTGAAATCATATCTACATTTTTAGTTTTTTCTCTCTAAATTTGTGGAAAGTTTGTTTTTCTACCAACCGATCAACTTGTCGCCTTTTTTGTACAAGGACAAGGTATCTGAGATTTATCAGCACTATTTACATCATCTAATTCTTCACCTAACTTATTTGTTGCGTTTTTATTAGCTGCACTGGTTCACGCAGTGGTGATTGAGAAATATGCGGGAAGAATGAGCACAGCAGCGGTGAAGACCGTGGCAGCTTGAGCTATATATCATTGCATTCTTTACACAGTCACCTACTGATACATATATAATTCAATATTTCATATTATTATCGTATATACATTATAATTATTATATGTATACAGCATAAGCAGTGGTAAATTATTTTATTTATTGCAAAAATCGGTTCTTTGAAAAAGGATGTTAAGAGATTAGAGTGCAAATGCCACCAATCTCTGAATGCAAATCAGCAATGCTACCGTACATACTACATATATATTATAAGTTCTAACAAACACTTCATCAAAATCAGATGACGAACCCGAAGTGATTTACATCGGTACCAATCCCGGACAGAGGAGGAGGACATTACACAGTCTCTCCCTGGATCCCGAGTGGTCTTCATCGAAAACTAATCACAATCTCTTTGCCAATCTTCCATCTACTCCTCTTAATAAAACAGAGAAAGTTGCAGAATGCCTTCACGCTGCCCGTCCTTTGGTTCACGGTAATTTGTTTTGTTGTGATCAAACAAGAAACGTCTTTCTAAGGTAATGTACTAAAACCGAAAACGTTAATTCAATGCTGAATAGTGCTGCTGCTGGTCAAGATGATTTACCTTTCTGATGATGTTCATGCGAGAAAACAGAACGTGAAAGCGGCGTCAAACATGAAGCGTATAAGTTAAGCGTAAGCTTAAATTTCATGCTCATGCTTTCTATTTCATCCCAAATAACAAAAAAACCTAAGGTTTTTGTCAGTTGTGTTTGCTTGCGGAGTTTCATAATGTATCACTGGTTGACTGGTTGACTGGTATAATGTATCACTGGTTGACTGGTTATCACTGGTATCACTGATCACTATGTAAAGATGTTGCTGATCACTGGCTGAGCAGTGAATCCTTAAGGAATAATTTATTTTACACCAATTGGTTGTAAAATACCGGGTAGTGTGTCATGGTAGTGTCAATGATTAGTGCACTTGGTGATTTTTAGCTCTTCTCAGTTCTTCTGGGTTGTGTTCTGTGAGGAATCAAAGAAGTTTCTTTTGCATTTACACAAAGATTTTCTGAAATGTTTTACTATTTGCTGTTCAGTTCTCACATCCGGTGCTTTTGGATCTAAATCCATCTTTCCATGGTTGATCGCACTTCTGATGGACAGCTCATCTCACGTTCTGCTTCACCGAGCAACTGCGTCATCGACGTGCACACGTACGCCGTACAACACCAGCGAGAGGAAGGAGTTGCGTCGCCGTTACGCAAAGTTACTTTTCTACTTGTTGCGTTCTCCAATGTATGATAGATTTGTTGAGTAAGTCATTTTGAGGTTTTTATTACGTAAACCCGACATTGTGTTACGTATTCAAGTATATACAGTCGCGTTGACAGGGAGGGTTCAGGGGGTGCTTTTAGACCAAGGACCGTGGTGATTTTAAGAGCCTTTGACCATTCCTAGATGCCCGGGAAGAGAAAAAGAAATCACCGCGTATTCTTTGGATTGAATGTGTTTTTTTTTTCATTTAGGGCCCGAGGATCTGGGGACCGGGCCCAAATTATCCTCTCTACGGCTCTTAGTGTATGCGTTGTCAGTTTGCGATTTTGCCTGGTTTTCTTACAAAATTTGTCAGCAAAGATAATTTCACAATACCATTTTTAATGCTTTTAAGTACCACTATAAATTCATTGTATCACTCCTGTCGTCAATCATTATAGTACAGGCTAGCTACCATACAGTAAAGTTCAAATATAGTGCATAGACATTTTTTCTAATGTACTTTCAGCTCTTACTCTATTTAATACGTTGTTTGATTTACGATACAAAATCAGCAAAAATCTGTATTGGTATTTTTACTTTTCCACAGGTGCAAACTTCTTTCTACGTTAACATTTCTTTCCGATGCGGTTCCGTTCGGTCAGTACCTGTTTCAACCGCTTTGCAAATATATCCCGGCCTGGCAAATGACTTACTTCTACAACTGGTCGGACTGAATTGCTGCTGTTCATTGTCGTTGACTCAAGATTAGCAAATTGGCTGCTATGATTTGAAGCTTGGGTTTCTCTCCGGATATGTAGCCTTGACAAAGAATTTTCGTGCAGTACAACAAGCGTATGAAGCCTAGTTACTGCATAGCCATTGCATTTTTTTTTTAGTTTAACTCACAAAAAATAAGTTGAAAGTCTTGAGATTTCTTAAAAACTGGTAAAATGTGATGCCACACTTAGTTACTGACTTTGGGGAGATGAGAAGATGAAATTTCTATTGCATTACGCCTTCGGTACTAACGAGAGTAGCCAGTTCCTTTCTCTGGGCCGCCTTTCAGCAACTACATCCGCCCAATTCACCACACTATGGGTAGAGGTGAACGGTGCTTACAACAACCAGTTTAAGCCGGGAGTCGAACCAAGTTTGCATTATTGGAAAGCCGAGCCGTCCTACCTCTGAAATCTGATAACATTCAATCAATATTTGTTACACCTACAGACATGTGTTTGTTGTAGTCGTTTCCCAGTCAGCGAATTAGTCACTTTTCACATTGATTTAACGTCTACAGACGTTACTGATTTTCCGACTGGGTTAGCTTTGCTATACAGCGCATTCTCATACAGCAAATCAACGGTTGATTTTCTGTAACATCATGACTTGTTAGCCCTGCTGTTGCTTCTATGTATATATCGTAGATATAGTTTTAAGTAAGATAATGATTTGTAGATATGCGCGCTCTATCTGATTCCTTTCGTTACTTTTTCACTGTTTCACGTTTATTGGTTGATTTTTGAATTTTATGACGTGCCTTTTGCTTCAAGCAGGTTTGTCTTGTGAAATATTTTATATAACGGTGCTTGTTTCTCGAACGAAAATACTGCGCTCAATCCAAACATGTATGCGTATCACTTGGCACTCACAAAAATCTATAAACCTTTAATTTAGAGTAGCTCATCTCAATTGCATGGCATGCTACCAGGCCCGGATTTAGGGGGGAGGGGGCAGGTGCCCCGGGCCCCCCGACTTTTGAAGGGCCCCCTTACGTGGAAAAAATGTGATTTAGTGTTATTTTTTCTTCCTTTCTGCCTTTGAAGTTTCTGCAAAATTCTGTGCAGTGCTGGATAGATGCTACTGTAGACGCAGAGGTGGTTTTTGGCGCCGTAGGCTTGAAAAAAAATTTTGCAGGGGGACCCCCCGATCTAAAAGTGCCCCGGGCCCCCCATCAGCTAAATCCGGCCCTGCATGCTACAGAAACTCAGCTTGCAAATAGTCTCATTTCAACGATGTAGACGTTGAATCAATGTAAAACGAGACTGATTGCTGGATGGAAAGGTAATTTCCACGTTTCATACCCTGCGAAATCTTTCAACACGTAGGCCTACCTTTCCCACGTTTTCAACCGTGAGTCTTAAAACTGCCTCCTTCAAAAGTTGCGAATCGTTTTAACACGATTGCTACAATACATCACAAGGTTGTCCGTAATTCTAAATGTCCGTAGGCTATTGTCACAAATTTGGCATAACCCAGTAATATGATTACAGTATTAAAATGAGTGTTGAGGCAGCGGTGGCACATTATGTCAAACTTGAAAATTCAATAACCATTCTAAAATTGTCTCCTTGCGTGTCATGTCCCTGGCAACACCTTTAATTTTTTTGTGAATTGCTAAGAATAGTTTCTTGTGGCTGAGCCCACTTATGCAATTTCAGTTTTGTATTTCGGATGCCATTCCAGCTAAGACGCTGTAATCTACTGTACTGTTGAATTTTTTGTAAAAATTCTGTTGCAATCTGTGTTTCTGTTGTTGTTTTTTTTGACTCCGTCGTTTTCTTTGAATTGTTGCAATCATGATGAAGCTTCATAGTGCAAATACATCTGATAATTGTGTATTCTGTCGTAAATGTCTTTGTCCCCTTAACCTTGAAAGTAGGAAATGAGGACGAATAAGCCCACAAAGATGAGCACTTGACAAAAACAGGTACGGTACTGTGTTGGAACCCCAAGGAAATGTAGGATGCTCCGCGAAGAATCGGTGCTATCCTGACAGGCCAGCCTATTGGCCAAAGCACGATGTTATTTCACTATTTTGACTACTTTGTACACTCGACAGCCAAACACTGATATAGGCTACACTGGCGCTATTTGAAAACGCATCAACGTATTTAGAATAATCGCTTTGCTATTAATTTGTGGAAGACAACTTTTTTATTGTTTATATATTGAGTTTCGTTTTTAGAGCATGACCGTTACTTTATTCGACAGCTCCCCAATCGAAGGAGCTGTGTTTTGAAAGCTTGTGACAAATAGATATTACCACAGCATCAAGCTGAAACAGATCGTTCTATCTACACTTGTAAAAAAAAAATTAATATATTTGTCTCATATTTTTTCTCTAACTCTTTGGGCACCACTATGCTATCCATTACCGGTAATTTTATTATAGAAATTAACGAACGAAAACCTGCGGATTGGTGAAGCTTTCCATCGAAATAAGTTTAGTAGAAAACATGAGATTCAGTTGGTATACCGCACCGGGCGTTGCATGGTCATGCCTTTCAAGCGTCAACTTTCATTTCCAGTGCGATGGTCAAAAATAAAAATGTAGGCCTATTGCACAACTGAAATCCAGGCTTGCGCTTGGTGGTTGAAGTGAAGAGAAAGGCAAGAAAGCCGATGTCTCACTCATGTTGTGTCATTAGAAGCTGTTCAATACAAAACTCTGAAGGATGTTAGAACCATGATCTTGATTAAAACAACCCCTTAAAGTGGTTTCCCAAGATACAGCCACATGTTCAATGTGCCGATCTAATCGACAGAATGTGCCTAGACGCCCACACTGCTCACTTCATCATGTCGTCGATTATTTACGCTCTAAACCTGAAAAACTGCGGTTCACCCAGTTTGGTTCGACATAATTAGCATAAATTGGCGCGGTTTTATTAAACAAGCAAGAATTCGCCGAAACACAATTTTAAAATAGTTGCTCACACACAATGTTGCCACATGCATTGACCTTTTCAAAAAATTAAAAAAACACCAATAAAATTTTGAAAGCAGCACAGAACAAACAAAAATCTTGCACAAGAAACAGCATTAAATGAATGCTTCAAGAGAGCGTAACAATCTATCGTACGAGTACTTCACGCTTTGGCAACACCTAGAATATGCGAAATCAGTGTAAAAATTGCAACAAAACGGTGTTGTAAGTTTTTGTGCGTAATATCACTGTTTTTGAATAGCATATATATTCTGGATGAGAAATGGTGTTGTATGCTTGATTCAAGCATTTGAAAACCTCTTCGTCACGCTCGAATGAGTTAAGACAGTCACCAGCATCACGACGTGGACAAATTTTCTTTGTCATTCGTTAATCTCTGCAATAAATTTTCATATCATTTGTTGTTGAATTTTGAAGTTTTAGCATAACAGTCAAAATCATCACATTTTATTGCATAGGCTACCTCTTCTGGTACGGCACAGGATACGCGGTCACTGCATCAGAGCCGGCGATGACAGGCGGACCTACAAGACATTAGTTTAACATTAAATCAGTTTATAGAAAACACGCATAATTTCTATAAGTCCAAAAAGTTTCGCATTATAAGTCCAAAAAGGAAACAGCATTATAGGCCAGGGCTTCCCAAACTGGGGGTCGCGTAACGAACTTCAGGGGTCGCAGAGAGTAAGTTATACCAATTTTACATAAAGTAGTGCATATTATTCTATGGTACTTTCCAGACCTTTATTTTATAACGCAGTTGTTGAAACTGATGTGACTGTTCAAAACATTATTCTTAACTGAGTTGTAGATTCTGCTTAAATAGGCCTTGCCCTGGTAGTGCGCTAGCTTGAGGACTGCATGCTAGCAGCTAAATATTGAAAAAGTAAACCTAATCGAATCAATCGAAAGCTGGTTAAAAAAATCGAACGGTAACGATAATTTTGTCAAACTTTGCACGGAAGTGGAGCTATTTTGGAAGGACTGTGTTGGCATGTCTACTGAGGGAGCTTCTGCAATGACAGGACATACAGCTGGGTTTCATGCAAAAGTGCGATTTGCGAGTGACAGGCCTACACAGTCATGTTGCATTTACACACTATAGGCTATGATTCATTGCGAGACCTTAATATCTAAAAAGAATATATCCTCATCAAAATGCTATTGTGCAAGATGCTGTGAAAATATTAACTTTATTAAGAGTCGCGCACTCAATACCCGTATTTTTGCAAGTTTATGGTGAAATTTAATGAATGAGAGTTCAGTTTAAATCCCTTTTTACTGGATTGTGAAGTAAGATGGCTCTCAAAAACAAAACTTTAAAAATGCTATTAACGTTGAAAAATGAAGTCGAAAAAAAATCAAACTTGGTCCATCATTTCTGCAATGACATCTGACTTTCAAAATTATGCTATTTGTGAGATTTGCTTGAAAAATGGAAAGAACTTAATTTATCCATCTAAGGAAAAAACACCAATGTTTTTACATTGAAATCAAGAAATTAAAAACTTGAAGCGTTCGTTAAAAATTTAAACATTTAGAAAGAAGAAGTTGAAAATGATTCATTTGAAATTTTTTCATCTAAGCCTACTGTAGAGTTTTTGACTAACAGTGATGTGGAACCAAATGTTTAAGCCTGTGATAATCGACCACTTGTCAAATCTGTTGAAACAGTTATAAAAGTATTTTCTTCCAGAATTAAACAATGCCAAATTAGATAGGATCCAAAACCTATTTGCAATACAAAAACAAAATACCAAGCACGCAGCACCTCTTTTCCAAATCTCAGGAATAACATATTGATCTATTTTCTGAATCTACGTTGCGGCTTGAATTTTCTGAAAAAAGTTTCACACTTTTTGGCTAATTAAAGCGGAATATCTATTATAGGCCTAATTATCTCACTCAGCAGTGAGTGCACTTCTGCCATTTGTGTTCACGCGTCTGTGCGAGTCAACGTCATCAAAGTTGACGACAATCGCAATAAAATACCGTTCCACACTAGACAAGATTGAAACCGCCTTGATACCAGCAGTAACAAACATTGAGCAACGACTGGATTTGCTTTGCAGCAGAAAGCAGTCGCACTCATCACACTGAATAAATGTGTTTTCGGTTATGTTTTGTTTCCAATAGGCTACGTGTAAGTGGCAGGTTTCGAGTATCAGTAGCTTGATGCTATTCTAGTTTCGTTCGAATTAAGCCTTTTAACAAATATCACAAATGTATATTTCGCACTGTTTATCATGTCAACTGCAAAGGGTCGCGGAAAATTTTAGGAGATTAACAGGGGTCGCGAACAAAAAAGTTTGGGAAGCCCTGTTATAGGCTATAGAATATAGATTATAGAATTAAGAATGCTTGACACGGAAGGTTGCATGAGCCAGCAGCAGATCTTTTAATCGGTCGATCAAGTTAAGCCTTTGGTTAGTTAATCGACAATCACTTTGAGTAAAGTGAAGCCTTTTGGTAGATCAGTAATCGGTGATTCTAATCAGCGGATTAAGGTTACTAAAAAGAAAAACAAAGGCTAGATCGCTGCTGAAGCTGCTGTGAATGATAAATGATCCACAGTTGATGCAGCCAACTCTGGAAGTTTGTAAAGCTAGAGTGTCTACTATGTCATATGGCAAAACATGTCTTTAAAACATTGGCTCAACGCCAGTAGACAATGCATCAATGTAAAAAGTACAGGATTTGATAGCTGAGACAAAGTCAATTTGTAAGAGACACATCGTAACATAATCGACTAATCAAAAACTGCAAAGCGAATTTGCATCGACAATATTCGATTCTCTGCAGTGGGTGCCCCCACCTGGATAAGCGTACTGAGATGGTATCGCTTCGTGGATGTGATGGTGAGTATGGTGATGGAGTTGGGTAGGGGGTGATGGAGCTGAGTGGGCCGCAGGAGGAGGTGGACCTACAACAGAATTTCTACCCATTTGGACACCAACTGGAACAAGAGGCTTGGGATCCGGACTTACACTGAGCTTGCGGACAGGGAGATTTGGAACTGAAAAGAAAAAAAGGTATTTTAGGAGAAAAACTTTTACGTCTTTAATAACGTCAAAATAATGTTGATCAAATGCAGAATTATATGTTTTTAATAGTTCACCTTCTCTAAGCCTTCTGTCTTTCATCCCATAATGCATTGCAGGATCTCTAGGTTTTTCTCCAATCCTCGTTCTGGCTAGGTCTTCTCTAGATGGGGATCTGCTGCAAGCATGCACACAAACGGAATAACAATCACACTACTATTGTTAGCCCACAGAACACCTGTGCAGGTTATACGCTATGCATAGTCTTGAACGAAAAATAGATTTTTTTCCAAACGTTTTTGTACCAAATTCTAAAACATTAAAGGTTTTGTACCTTTGCCTCCCAGGTGACTGTTCCTTTGGAATCTTCAAGGAAGGACTTTGCTTTCCACTAAGAACTGGAGCACCAGGAACCCAACCGGGCGGTCCAGCAAACATTGGAGAAGTACCGGAGGGAAACACATAACCTGTTGCAAAGACGTCAGTTTATTTCAAGCTTTGTTACGCTTGATTGCCCACCACGCTTCAGTGGAAGCAACTTGACTCAGATAACCGCATAGTTTTTTCGATACCTCCATGGTGTAGCTTCCATATGAATAAAAGTAATGAGATATGTTATATTTTTCGTGATGGTAAATTGAAATGAATGTGGAGCTTTTTCAAAATAACCTTGATTGCTTGACTGCAGCTCATAGTTTTAAAAAGTCTTTTTGATCTGAAACTGTAAACGCCAATCTTCGTGTACACCTTCACCTTCAGGCATGTCTTTTAGTGTATTGCCAAAGACACAGCCGCATGCTGCTCGTGAGCGGTGTCGAACCAGTGCCCTTTCGAGTGCTGTTGCAGAGCTCTCAACACTTGGCTATGCAGTCGAAATAGTGTAGAGATAACTGATAAGTGAGTTATACAGGTTGTATAATGTATACAGGCTGCATATGAAGTGTAAGTAGTAGTCTAAAAGATGATGGGGTAGGTATGATGAAAAGCCTTTGACAGTATGAAGACCTACGCTGATCTGGCCTGTAAATTAACTTGTAATCGGAGTTAGACCTAACTTGAAATTATTTTACTGTGAAGCTACATGTACTTCTGTGAAGTTGTATTTAGAATCAACCATGAACCCATAGAGCGTAAAGGGGCCCCAGTTCGTTTCTTATGGTAAAAATCAACAAACATTCCAGATTAAATTGCCATCTACTTTGCTTTCAGTAGTAACATGTAATAACAAAAAAACAGGGAAAAAAACTCAGTAAAGATCGCTCTACAACATAACTCCACGCAGCGTAGCCGGTATAAGTAGCCAAAAAAAGAACAGTGCAACGTGCCCCTCACCAGTGGGAATGCCAGACATAGGAAAAGGTTGAACACTCCTGAAAGCAGCAGGACGATTCGGATCATATATTTGCGCATATGGGTAGCACGGGAGTTGCCTACCAGAGCTCTCAGCGGAGGATCTATACACCCTCGGCCCTGAATGATCCATTTCCTTTGGCTGAAAGATAAATAGGTAGTAGGTAGCCAATTTATAAACAAGGCTACTTGTAAATAATATTAATCTAGACGTAGCACTGGATTCCGAGCAACCTTCCACCATGTATTGCAATGAACAGACGCCTTCAGAGCAACCGTACTGACGTTAAGAAATGTAACAATATACAAGGTGTCTTTCCAACAATTTTACTTGGAGAAAATATGAAAAGCGTTTTGACAAAGTCGTTTGCTGGCTCTTGAACCTGTCTGCTAGTTTAAAGCAAGGCATGTCGGAACAGACTACAGTTTCTAATCACAAAGTAACACTATGCGTTTCAAATCAAATACAGCCGGGCTCACATGAAGAAAAGTCATCACAAAGTGAGGTACAAGTATAACTGCATATAGGCTAACTGGGCTGTAACCTATACAGTATATAACTTTTTCAACACAATAAGATAATATGTTTTAGACGATTTAATATTCACAAAGTGTGGAGGTTACCTTTTCTGGGCTCCTAGTCGTCCTCATTGGAGAGGTAGAGGGTTTACGGACTGACGACCGCTCTTCAATTGCTAACGCCCTACCGCGATCTAGAGACTCCGATCTGGAATGCGAGGATCCGGAAAGTGGCGCTTTTGAGCTAATAGCAACAGAGTGACAACGCGCAGATGCCGATGTGAGAGAACTGGGCTGTGGAGACTTATAATTCGCATGTTGCGGTCCAGGTGGCTGGTAAGTTAAACCATGCATAGTGTTTCCTGCAGGAGATTTTTCTTTTGTGATCTGAAATAAGAAAAAAATGAATTTATGAAGTTATTGTGAAATAAACACCATGCGATCCTGTTCAGGATTCTGTAAAGTCCAAAAAAACGGATTGTTTGCTTTGAAACATACGACTCCCTATCTCTTGTACTATGTTTCTTTAAAAATTGATTCAACGTCTGCAGACGTTGAAACGATGTAAAAAAAAAACGAGTGATTTGCAGTATAGGGCGTCACTATAGCTCACAAAACATCGGTAAAACATTGAAACTGCTTGCACGTTCAATTTCATGGAATGAGCACGCTGTCCACTGGTACAACAGCAAAGAATCTTTATGAGCAAGAGGGTGTGTCCGTGTCCAGGTATGCCCGAATGGATGATGATTATGAGCAAGCATATTATAACTTCACGATAAAATAGTAGCCCTTGTTCGGTTGAAAAAAAATTCAAACTTTCAGCGGCTCAGCGCTGTATTTTTCTTAGTGCAATGAAGCAGGCTATGTAGGCTTACTATCACAGAATACCTGGCAATGATTGAATAATGCGTGTGACTACTTTTCTAACCTGAGACTGAAAGGGGGACAAAGCTCCCGCAGAGACACGTTTTTGGGACTGATGGGGCCACAAAGAGGCTTTGTCTTGATCTGCATTCGATTGAGTGATCGGCTTGGTGAGATAATCAACTTTAGAAGGAGTTTTTCTATCAGAGTCTAACTTTCCGACAATTTTCTCTTCGTGATCTTGATTTCGTTGAGATAGAAGCTGTTGTTGTTGTTGTTGTTGCTGCTGCTGCTGCTGCTGCAAGAAGGAATGTTTTTGGAGTTCGTGTATATACTGCTCGTACTGTTGCCTGAAAATCAATGCAGGTGGTTTAGTGCTTGTTGGTTATTGCTGTATATCAAGTAAAGCTGTAGATTCGAAACAAAAGTGCCCTACTTAACAATTTCAACCGACTACGTATACGTCAAGATCTTTCCCATTCTACAACTGTGATGTAAAGTACAAAGGGACTTGGTGTAGTGTAGCAGCATCAAAAGTATTTTAGGTAATAAAAAACAGCTTAAGAAACAAATAAGCTCAACATTACATAATAAAGCAAAGACAGCATAAGTATGAAGCGGTCGTTATTAGAAAAATACAGCAATAACTTCCACCCATAGAACAAGACAAAAACAGTAAATATACATTTATTAAGTATCGTACATTTGTATTCTTGTACTGTACGCTACTTGTCTAGCTTTGTGTGTCAGCAAGTTTGAAAAAGGCAAAAAAACCTACTTGACGCGAGGATCGGCAAAGTACTGGGCTTGAGCTGCGGCTGCTGCCTGCTGGTACGCTGGATCAATGGATGGAAGGTAACCGATTCCTCCTAAAGGAGATATGAAGTGAGGAGCAGCTGCGTACATCTGCGACATGTACGCGGCAGGAGGAGGGGGATTTGCCACGTGGAGTTCGCTAGGAGGAAGTTTCGCATGAGAACCAGGGCTCACATCTCGTATTTCAATCGTCGCATCCGGAGTTGGACGGCTTCGGTTGACAAGACTTCGCTCTCGCGGTTGAGGTTGAGTTTGATTGTCGTCTGCAATTATAATGGCGCGGGGCTCACTTGAAGGGGGTCTTAGTCTAGAGTGCTCTTGAGGTTTAGGGGCGTCAGAAGGAATCGGAGTAGAGGGTTTGCAACGAGCGGGCATGTCTCGGAAAGTGTCTGAAGTCGCGTTGTGAAATTTGTGTTTAAGCTTTGTCGAAGAGTGTTCTGCGACTTCTGGCCGCAATTTCGGATCAGAGTACCTCGATTGAGGGTGAAGATGGGTTTCAACATCGTGTTGCGCGGATTGTTCTGGAGAGGGGGATGTCACCTGAACAGATGGTGGTTTTGATTTGGTGCTATGAAGGTCTGCCTGTGATGATTGCGGCCTTGCTGAAGAAACACCTAGCTGTGGTGAGGCATGTTTGTGGATATTGTTCTTTATATGAGAGGTATTCATATTATTTGGGGTTAGGGGTCGGTTGGCCCTGATGCGGTCTTGGGCTTGGGCCGAAACTGCGGTTTGGGGCTTGTGGGGGTCAGGATGAGGGTGGAAGGTCCCAGTTACCGTGATGTTGTTAGAAAAATGGTTTTGAGTGGAGGTCGCATGCAGAACCACCCCAGGTAACTTTTTGCCTGCAAAATGCTGCGGTGGCAAGCGAAGATTCCCTTCAGCTTTGACGTGAACCATTGAATCTGTGTTGCTGGTCAACACCACAGTAGATTCGTTCGACTTGAGTGTGATGTTGCTGCGCGCTTTCTGTGGACTTTGCACGGGCGGCACAATGCTAATTGTGGCCGGTGCCACCGATGGGACAGGAGAGGGTGCAGAAACGAAGGGAGTAGCAGAGGTCCTGGGCTGTGGCTGGTGAATATTTCCTTCGACGCTTCGAAAATCACTTTCGGGCGTCGGTGTTGAAGAACTTGACTTTTGGTCAAACTTCTTTTTCCGCTTAACTTTCTTTGCTGATGTTACCAGGCTTCCAGGAGAAGATTTTCCAGCGTACGATGATGTCAGACTCTGATTAGGATCAATTGGGATCGGAACAGTTTTACCTTTAGCGATCTTCAAGCCTTGAGGGTGAGAAGCCGGCGTCGAAATTGAAGCAAAGTAGTTTTCTTTAGGAGTTCGATCAGCCGACGAATGCCGAGCCGTGGTTTCGAAAGCGTTTTCTGATTGAGGAAGCGAAGTGGTAGTGACGTGACAGGACAAAGTAACCGGTTCTTTTGCAGTGACAAGAGCAGTGCGTGGTGCTTGACTGCTGATTGAAGACACTACGTCACATTCGAACGGTTTTCTGGCCTCGCTTTGCACAATCTGAGGAGTGCAGACAGATCTTGTTTGACTTAAGACTCCTGAGGATCCGGTGATTTTGTAAGCATCTTCATTGGCCGATGCTTCTGTTCCGCTGATGCTGGAGGAGCTTGGAGCAACTTGAACGTTGTCTGGCATGGAAGCTTTTCCCACTCTGGACACAAGAGACAAAGCAGGATGAGGAGAATTGTGGCTGTACGGTGTTGAGAGTCCAGGCAAAAATTGATCGTTGGTGTCTTGCAACTGCAGCAAGGTTTGTACAGCTTGGGCACTCTCGTTGTCGGCTGCGTTTGCGTCAGATGAGACTGGATGACCACTGGGATGTCTTTGGCTCTCAGTTGTAACTGTCAGAAAAGTAATAACAAAATGAACAAGAAGAATTATATAATTAAACGTTCAATGCTTCGAAACGTAGCATCTGCTGGTTTATCGTTTTACGAGATAAACTTTCCAATTACACAAAAAAAATCACAACGTTTTTGCTATATATTAAAACAAAAGAATAACACAAACCTGTGGTTTGCAAAAGAGCTGCGTGGACGACAGAGCTTACAGCAGACTGCAACGTCTTCAATGGATGAGATAAAGACTCAGATGTTGAATACGGGAAGTCGTTTATAACAGATGCTGTCATCATGCTTGTTGAACTTATTGATGCAACGGGTGATATTTTGAATGTGTTTTGTGATAGGGCAGTTGTGTAAACGTTGACATCGCCTTGGGTGGCTGAAACAACGGTGGAAGTCGGATTTCGATCAGAAAACGATGTTTCGGTGGTCAGATACTGATTCTGTTTCTTTTTAACATCCGACGGCCCATCTTCACCCTCAGCATCCGATTTTGTTTGGACAGCTACAGGACTAGCCTTGGAGGAGGAGCTATTTTCTTTTGCACTTTCATCATCTTCTTTTTCAGCAATACTAGAGCGCTCCGGATCAGATACTCTTAAGTCTTCTCCTCCAGAAGGAGATCCTGTCTGGTCCGTAGCCATCCCGTCATCATCATTGAGATCACCAGGTTCTTTCACATCATCACCATGAGCATGAGTTTGATGATAATTCAACCCGCTGACATGCCTGGAATCAAATGAAAACATGATGGATGAAGTTTGCTCAAGTCAGACACTAAGACCACAAAACCAAGAGACATTATTCAACAAAACAGTCATGCAACCATTGCAGAAGACAAAATAAAGATTCTGAAATACATACCATTTTTATTTTATTACTTCGTCTGACGACGAGAGTTTATATTTATATAATTATGTACTCACTTATAACGCTTGCTGCATTTTCGATGAGGACATTCTAGAAACACAGGAGATGAGCAACTTGAAGAACCACTGCCTGTTGTGTAAATGTCCAATTTAGTTGAAGAATTGTATCACGATACAGTACCAGCCGTTGTTTCTTTTTATTAACCAATAGGCCTACTTTTAGCCTCATAAAACTTTATATTTCTTTTTCATTTGGTTGTAAAGATGAAACGTTTCATTCTATACGACAAAAGCTTTTCAAAAGAACATACTTGCCGGTGTCAGTAAGTAGTAAAAAATTGGAAATAAAAATCTCTCGCTAGCATTAAAGTGGCGCTTTTTACAGAAAAGCGGTATTTGACCAACAGTAGCTTACCTCCATTTGTGCTGCGATCAGTTTGAGCCTGGGGTTGCTGTGACAAGTCCTTGTTACGTGACGCGGCCAGCCGAGCTCGCTTTGAAAAGCGTGGAGCAGAAACACGGGAATTGTCATTTTCTGTATTCGCAGCCATCTCTGATTCTGAATTCTGCTGACCAAGAAATCGAAAGGATGTAAGTTTTAATGGAAATGAGATACTAAGCACGCTTGCCCAGTAAACTGTAGATTGCAGTCATTGCTTAGCCAATTTGATATTTGAAGTTATCCCATGGCAGTGAAGATAACTGGGAAATCTAAGTCAATCCGTATCTCTTTCAATGCAAAGACTTATTTGAAAATGAATAGTCGAAAAACTGTGACAGAAGTCAATTCACTGTGGACACAATATGATATGCTGTGAGTAATATTGTACCGTTTAGGTTTTCCTGGCCAGTCCATGTGTAGATATCTCAAACGTGATTAACTAACCCAGACTTAAAAAACGGTAAACTTGACCGTTACCTTGTTTCTGCGCTTTGCTGCAGCGGAAGGACTTCCTTTGACGTCATCAGGAACATACTGGGCTCCTCCTCTACTCTTTCCCTTCCTAGCTGCATCTGCTAGGGCTCCTCTGGCTCTTTTGGGCCGTCCGTTTTTTGCGCGTAACTCCATATCCATGTCACTGTCCGAAAACCTACAAAAAGTTTTAATCAATTTTTTTTTTATCTGCAAACTAAATTTTGCGACGATACCTGTAATTTTACAAAGCTTAGTCCGTCGTGCAGTTGTTCTTTTTAGGAAATAGAAAGTTACATTTTGTTTCAAAAAGAAAACATTTTATATCTAATACGGATTCTGATTGGCAAAATGATAGTCATCTGGGCCATTTGCTTTTCCGATGATTTTCAACCGATAAGTCGACAATACAAAACGTGCAACAGAAACTAACTGTTTCATTGTTTCGCTCGTATCAAATTATGAAAATGAAGTAGGACGAGACTGTTTTTGGAAGGATGAATGACGCTCGGTCATTTGGTTGCAGCAGCCCTTTCCACAAGCGCCTTTTTGGCCAATGGAAAAACTGAAAAACACAACCAACTTCCAACCGTTGTCGTCCGCACCAAATCTATACTGATAAGGTGGGACTCCAAGACCGACCTAAACAGGCCACATGTCTCAAAACAATGCACCATTGAATGCAGCAAGCTGGGACTTTTCAATGCAATATTCTGTTGCGGAAGAATGTGACAACTTAAGAACAATCAATCAGATTTAGAAGACTCGAACGGAAACAGGTGAGTGGTTACCAATACTAAGATTGAATTCGATTTTAGGTAGCCACGATAAAGACATTTAAAACGGTACCGATTGGGTTCTTTCTTGTATAACAAAGTAGTTATGTGTTCATACCGTCAGCATTATACAATATAACCAGTGTAAAACATAGCGTCTGTAAAAATGCGTTCTTCTCGCCAGGATTTTACGTCATGGTTCCCAGAGACCTAGCTGCAAGTTGTTTTAATCAGGTTAGCGTGACGTACGTTTTACGTCTATTATCATTTTCACTGAACGAGTTTGCCAGAGTTTTTCTAATCTTTAAAGATCACTGTTGTCATTTGCCACATTTATAGCAAAACCATCCCCATGAGAGTAAATGCAAATGTTTAATTAAGACGCGAGTAGGTAGAAAAGTGGTTACAAAACCGTCGTGCAATCGCAAGGTTGCTTGAGCCCACAACTAGTTGGACTTGATCGATATTCCATAGAAATACACTTTTTTCATGAATCTTTATCGCAAAAGCTAAGTTTCGTTATAAAATGGAATTCGGTTGACTACGTTTCGCAGTTAGGCTGTCGGCATGCATTTACTGCTTTATCATTTGTATGCTCAACATGTGGAAAACAGAGCTTTTAAAATGGAAGACAATTCAAACATTACCAACACAGAAGCACTCATTATTTTTGCATGCGTTGACCATGGTGAAAAGTGAAAATGGTAAAGAAACGTTCATTTAACTTTCCTGTTTCCTGAGTTCCAATGGTCGAGTCAAGTGACCTACCATTTTCCAATTCAAAGCAGAAATGTGCACCCAGATTAAACTGAGAGGCTACTAGATGGCAGCCAAGACACATATTAATTGTTTTTCGGCAGACGAGTGTAACAAGAATTGACGGCTTCAGTTTACATTTTCTATTCGGCATCAGTAAATACCAGTCTTCCACGCAGTTAGATCAAGCAACTGAAGACAATCTGAACTTTGAGGTTGTTGTTTTTAATGAGAGCTTGTTTACAGAAGCGGCATATTTCGCAATATTCCTTTTTGGCAAATATTTTAAATTACCCCTCAGGCTGTTGTTGGCAGGCAGCAAGGAAGACTCAAAAGTTATCAAAGCAGCGTTTACGAATTTGATTGAAATTTGATAGCCAAACTTTACGCTGATTCATTATCGACGATTTTGATTGAACAATTTAGTTTTCACGAGTTCTGTGCCTTTTTTTCTGTCTGCGAAAATTATGACAAAACAGCGTTAATCACGGTACTCGCCAGTGCAAAACAGTTTAGATACTTTAAACATTTTCAATGATGTCATTCCAAGTTATTTGTTTAAAGTTTGAAGAAAACGTTATTGCCAGAAGGTGAGACAAAGTAACTACATTCTTTTCAATACAAGTGTGGTTGCATTTTACCCCGAGATGATTTATATCTTTGCAATAACACGTTTTCTCAGCCAGTTGCAGTGTTTTTGCTCACAGCAACAAACGTGATTTTCGTGTTAGCTACACGCCACGCTACAGCGAGTTGGCATGATTTAAAACAAACGAAACAGCAATTTCCAATTTTCCTTTTAACTTCCGTTGTTTCCTTTGTGGGATACCGTACCAACAAAAACTTTTAAAAATCTAAACCTTCCACCCAAACTTTATCAAGTTAATATTTTTAGTAATTGTTTTTCAAAAATACAATCACAGAATGTTTTAATCATACAAGAAGCCGTTCTACTGCAACAAAAAAATCCGTCGTTTATACGTTGATTTAATGTGTGCAGACGTTAAATCAATAGAAAGATGACTGATTTTGCTGTCTGGGATTGCAACAGAAAAACAATTCGGCCCGTCAAGATCCAACTTACACGATGACAGAAGTAAGACAAAAAATAGTAATAAGAACGAGACTTAAAACACAGCTGCTTTTAACAAAGAAGAATGCGGCTTAACGAGATTAAAAACTAAATAGTTTCTAGTTGTTTCGCTCAGTTCACACTGCGTTCCATTAGATTTGAAAAAAATTGAGACAGTTTATTTACTAAAGGATACCACCATAAAGTGTTCTCTCCATTCAGCAAAACTTACCGGGGTGGTGCCCAATCGTGCTTCGTGGCGTCAAGCAAGGTTCCCACATAGGTCCTATTCCTCCAAGTCACATTCACGACAAGTACGCCTGTGATGACAAGAACATTCATAAAATATAGATGTTTTTCCCAATTATTCCATAACATTGGTATGCGTAAAGTAATATTCTGTATCAAAAAAGCCTTGATCTCTCTACAATTAGCTTTGGAGGGCAACAGGTCTAACGTAATAATTTCGTGTTACATTGAATCAACGAAAAACGTTTGATAGATATAAAAAAGAAAAATTTGCCAGCTGGGATAGGACCATCATCGTACGAAGATTAAAGACTTTAATCAGCCAGCTCAAGCGATATCTTCGGGCCAACATCAAGTAAACGCGTCATTCGATACGCTGCGTTTAAAAACATGTTTAACAAGGCAGTTGTCATATTGGCATTGTGTAACCGTTTAACAACATTGACACAAAGCAAAATGAACACTTTTGTTCTATCCCGCAATATCCCAAAGCTATTATATTACAATGTTGTGAGATTAACACAGAATTTAGAAGCACGTGTATAAAAGTGAATAGGTTGCCCTCACTACGTATTTTAAACATTAAACTACAAACAATTGACCGCATACATTATTTTCAAAATGAACGCGCAAATTTTGAGGCATGCAGAGCTTGCATTCTGCTGCCTGTCAATCAACCTGTCATGTGGTAGACCAGATAATAGCTGCTCTCTAGCTCATACATGCTGGTTAGCTAGTTTATCCTTGGTCACACAATTTCAGTGCCTACGACGAGCAGAACTGCAGAAGTAGAAAATGAAACTTTAAAACATTACTAGGGAAGTCTGCACCTAAATTTTGAAAATGCATTTTGAAAATCGAGCAGTTTTGTGCAGAAAACTTTCTGAGAGCTGACTCTGTCATTTGAAATATAAAACATGTGTTGACATGCAACCAAACGCAAATAGCACACGCTGCATTCCTTTCTGTCTGAAGACAAAACGTTGCGAAAACAGAGGTGCTCAGCGAAACAGGAATTCTCAAATATTTAGCTACTTCTAATACTATTACAATATGCCTAATAAAAATTTAAATCTAAAGGATCGAGCCATATTAGAAAAATATCCACCTTGTTAATCACAAAATAAACAGCCCAAAATAGCACTTAAGATGAAAACAGTTAAGTTTTCGAAACGTTTACTGAACATGAGTTTAGTATGTACATTTTAGGCTTTTTATCGCTTGGTTTCATTGAACAGGCGTTACAGCCATTTTATCGATCACATTGTTCCCAAACTCCCCCTAAAACTTTTGCAATGTGTACATTCACCTAGTCAGCTAAACTTCCTTTTTTAACATTATTTATAACGTCACTGATGCAGAAAAGACAACTTTTGCTGGCTGGGAAAAAATAACTGAACATTCAGGAAGTCTGAAAAGATCGAAGCAAAATACTGAGTTATTTCAAACAAACTTTTTTACTGAGAGGGCTTGCTGAATCTCACATGGGTAAGAAAGAGCGAGCAAATATCTTTTTTCGATTCAAAGGTTACTAATTAAACAAAGTTTTCAATTGGTTGAACTTTGATAGGACGTCATATCCGGGAGACTACTTACAAACAAATCGGTGATCTTAAAGTGCTCAATAGGCTATCTATCCTAACTAGCAACAGTCTTTTTCTACATTGATTTAACGTCTGCAGATGTTGAATAAATGGAAAAAAGAGCTAGTTTGCAAGCTGGATTTGTACCTTTTGCAGTTTCAAAAGCAGTTTCAAAATTACTTGAATAACTTCTACGTCGCTAGTTATTATAGATATGCGAAAAAACTTTATGAAGCTGAATGGCCAAAAGGAGTCAACTACCAAAGTTTACCATTCAAGCCAAGCCCCCACCTATTCACTATCACCAGACTTACGCCAAAGCACAGCCAAGATAAAAAGGCAACTGGCCCATCCTCTCTTGCCCACGACCACGACTGAACAAAGACCAGACACGAATGAGCTCAGGCTCGCGCTTTTTAACGAATCGCAAAAGTTTCTAATCGCTGGCCTTTGTCTGGCTCAGAACAACCAAAGCATGTTCGAATTGTTCGCACTATTTTTTCTCGCATCATGAAATTGCTGGATTTCAATAATTGTTCTGTGCTGCTCAACTGCTGCAGCAGCGGGCAGGCTGACGGGTGCATGGCCAGTAACTTCAGATTTCAATGGATGCAATTATCATATATCACAAAACGTGAAAGTCGTTATATCACTTACATTTTCAAAAACTAAGCAATGTGAATGTGGAAATGATTAAAAAGCATGAAGAATGTATCATTAATTATACAACTTGAATTGATACTTTTCACATGCTATTATGATTAAAATACAACTGCCACGCTTACTTTGTATGTGTATTTACTTACACGTCATAAGTGCTTGCTGTAGCATTAGCTGAGTCATAACATTTGGTGCATTCGCAAAGCCAAACATCCGTAATTGATTACAACATAAGACGTGTATTGATTGAAACATAAAATCTTCTATATTTGAACTAAAACGTATGATGTTTAACTAAAGCTGTCCGAAACGAAAATACTTAAAGGCTTTTGTTGTGTTTCTGCGCAAATTTTTTTTGGTCTTGATTTGGTTTCGAGAAAAAATATTTCGAACCTGCTGTTGCAAATTCTCTCATCGAATTTAAAAATTAGTAACAGTTCCGGTGCTTGAGCGTCAGTGTAATTTACCTGTATCAGTTTCGTGCCAGACAATTCCATCCAAATGCACACTTGTCCCAGGTTCACACGGACCCAATGAGTCCGGTTCTGTTAGTACTCCAACATCACATGTAGTTGTCACAGTCCCCACTGATCGATGTGAATGTGTGACCGATGATGGTTCAGTGTTGGCGTTTGCTTTTGAAGCATCGCTGCTGGAGTTGCTGCTCGCGGTTGACCAGACAGAAGAGGCTTCTGACAAGGGAGAGGAACTGGTAGTATGTTCGCCCGTTTTTGAGACGTTTAGTCTCGGCATTGAATGAGCGAATAAACTTGACGGTGCAAACACCGGTGGAGCGACGGATGTCATGCCGTAATCGGATGACTTATTTCCCGCCTTTACGCGTCCAATTTCTCCGGTGTCAGCACGTGAAATTTTTGTCGGATCAGACTGCTGTAGTGGGGATGTCGACCTTCTGCTCTCTCCAACGGTAGCAGTTTTGAATTGTGATGTCACGCGCATGTGACCAGACAGTGAATTCACCAAAGCAGTGCCAGACTTTTGATCCTGAAAAAATATATAAACAGCCGTTAAACTACAACTTTATACCTTTGCAAAATACAATCCACACGGTCCACAAAATCACACAGTTTCGTTTTCCTATATATGTTCTAAACATATCTTGTCAAAAAACGCAATTTAAGGCTATTTTCCTGCATGTTTTTGACATATCTCGTCAAAAGAAGCAATTCGTTGCTTTTTTTCTGCATATGTTTTTGACATATTTCGCCAGAAGACGCAATTGAGGGCTATTTGGCACGAACAACAACACTGTGCCCTGACAACGACCCAAGTAGATGGGTAATCATGCTGAATTGATTTGTTTACTGAGGTAATAGCCTACATAACCACACTTTTTCAAAATCATATGGTTGGATCATTGGATGCACAAATTTAACTCAGTACTCGGATGCCAATGGCGCAGGGGTCGGTATTTTTCCCTTATTCGTCGCATGATATAAAACCCTGCTTTTCTCCTCCAGGATATAAAACCGACGTTTACTCCTCCAAGGGCAGTTAGCCTGTCAACGCTGGAGGACTCTACTGTACAATCAAGTGGCTGCTCGAAGAATGCCCGAACATTTGACCCCAATGAAATGTAGTCCGAAAAACAACCTCTCATACGAAAGAAGAAACCCTGCTTCTTGATGGTTTGCAAATTGTTTCAACGTTTGTGTTTATCGTATTTTCAGAACGATAATACTTTTTATTTTCTGTTTGTACACGTAGTAGAAGTTAGTGGTCGTATTTTTGCTTAACTATAAGTCTACTTCATTGATTGAAACACTAAAAACATGAAGTCAGATTTTCGTATGAATATTAAGCTAAACTTCATGGTACTTTGAAGGCTTGCGAGAGTCACAAAACAATTGTAGGCCAACCGCCTAACCCTTAAATAGGGTGTAAAAATTATACTATCAACGAAGAAGCTGATGCAAGACATTGAACTTTTGTTTCAAGAAAAATAAACAAAATTGTACACACTTTTCATCACTTTTGCGTTGATCAAGCCTCAACAAATATTAAAATCACTTCAATCTTTTTAGACAACTTGACAGCACTTTTTAGCATTTTACTTAACATAATAAGCAGGCTACAGACTCACAGAAGTAAAATATAATTTAACAAACAAGGTAATTTCGCGGATAGAGTAAGCTACTTAACATACTTGGCACTTGGCAGGCAAATTAAAGTATAAGATAATAGGCTGAAGAAACAAAAATACGCAATTTACTAAGACAGCAATAATTTCAGCAAGTTAAACAATCTTGTACCAGCATCATGATATTAATTTAAAAAATAAACAAACTGCAGTGGCACAGACTTCTCACTCATGAAAACAACATGTTTCAGCTGTTGATGCCTGAAATCAATATAATTTGATGTCGAATGAAAGAAAAAGAAACAAAACTATGTTAGATTAGAACACCACTGTGAACTGCTGGAAGTTTGTTGCTGCAATTACGCAAACAACTGTGCTTGAACATTTGACTACAACCCCGCTTGAGCTAGTGAGTTTAAACTAAATGACAATAGGCTACTGTTTGGTAGACACAAACAATATTTAGAACAGCTTCAACTTCTCGCACTGCCACCAAGCCAACACTCTTGTAATTGACAATTGGATTCTTTGAACGTTGAAAGTTTGTGTTTTTAATTTTCGAGTAGCCGAACAAAAGCGTTTCGTGATTCTTAACTCAGAACAAAAGACATGTCTCGAAAATGTTTTAAAACAAAATCTAATTTCGTCTTGTCGCAAATTCTGCGGTTGTGGTGTTTCATATTTAATCAATAAATTTCTAATTTTCTAAATTTCTAAGCAAAGAATTTAGTTTATTTGGCTCAAACAAAATCAAACTCCGAACCAAATTCTTGTACGGTACTGAAAACGAAGTTTATTTGGTCCAACCGAAATTTGTTTCTGATACAAGTGACTTTAATAACCGTGTGTGCGATGTAACGTCTGCCGTGCGTAAAACATGTAAAGCAAGTTTTACGTCATTCGTACGTCATGGATGACAGCAATCTTCCACAGCAAAAAAAACACACTGCTGAAATTACAACGTAACAAAGCGACGAAACTCATTGAAGCCAGCCAATTTCATACAACCAGTAAATAACTATTACAGCAAGGTCACCAGCAAACTGTCCTAGCGCAAAACTGCTGCCAAATTATCAATTTTGACAAATAGTAAGCTCAATTCATGTCCACGTACGATTGGAACGTAAGTGTTAATCAAGCATTCTATACCAGATACCACCAATCCACCATCATACAGCTGGTACCTTCAACGTAAACAGGGGCAGAATGCTCTTTCTGTTATGAAACGTCATTATGCCCAGAAAAATATCCTTTTTTTACCTTCAATCAACGTCTGCAAACACTATTGATTTCCTTAATAAAGCTACTGCCAGCAGTGGAAGCATACCTCATACAGGACTATATTCAAATTGATTAAACGCCAGCAGACGTCGAATCAGTGCAAAAAGAGTAATTTTTTCCAGCTAGGATGCATGTTTGAACAGTTAGAGAGTATTGAGAAAGCGACGCCTTCGAGATTGTGTCAGCTTCAACACAAGAAGCATCCATGAATATTCGTTACGAAAGTAAACATAAGCAAACAAACACTCAAGTGAAATTACCAGAGAATTAGCTACAACAGATTTACGATAAAAAATCCTTTTGACCCACAACATAAAACAATAAATGGAACTTGACATTCAAAAAAGGTTTGATTGGACACAAGCGTACCCGCTAATACTTCAAGCAAGAATGTGCTCCTCAATGTCAAAGGTAGAAACAAGAAAAAAGCAACGGTTAATTATGTCAACCAGCAGAAGTGAAGACGGTACAGAATAACGCAATATGGTAATATGCATATCACTAGCTAGGTAGAAAATCAGTTTTTTTACAAATGCCACTTAAATTAAAGCATTCTATAAGACCGCCCGGTTCTGAGCTTACCTAAAAGTACAGGTGTCATGCACGGTCGCCAACAAAGCAGCAAGATCACTGAGATATTTTTTAAAAGATTAAAATTTATAACGTCCCGCTACACAAGATCTTTCAATAATCCTTGTCTTTCTGTGGCCTTTCATGACCTTTGTTTAACTTTTCAAAACTATATGTACGATAAGTCCACACATTCCAAAGACAGGTTAGCGTTGGACAAACAAGAACAATGGCCGGAAAACCCAACTTGTTGCAGAAATGTCTTAAAGGCCAAGGTACCTGTGGTAAAGTTAGTTAGCTAGCACGCTATAAAGCTGCGATAAACGGCTTATTTAATGAAACAAAGCCAGGAAATCCTTTCTGACATTACATCTTGATTGAGGCTATGCCTGCAATTGAGCTCAATCATCAACATATTTTTTGATCCATCAACAAAGAAAATAAAATGGAATTTTTAGTGAACTTCAAAACACCTCCGAGTCGACAATGTTGATAGGATGAAAAAAGAAACGCTGCTCATTTATAACAATTCAACGTCTAGTTACATCGATTAAACAAAAGAGAAAATTAAGTCTATTGCCATTCAGAGGCGCATAAAAACACAAAAATCAATAAATCAAACTATACACTGAAGTCTAAAGGCGCGTTGTTTAATTGTCCTTTCCATAGAAAACCAATCAATGAACTCGTGTTTGGGATTTTAAAAGTGATAAAAAGCGACGTGCATTTAATCCATCATTTTAGGCCGTAAAATGTATTTGATATTTACGCCATAAATGTAAATACGTCACACGGCTCTACGATATATGATCACAGCTTTTTATCTAACGTAAATTTCACATTCAAATATATATGTTTACTGCTTTTTATGTGGTTTTAATTTTAATTATGGCTGTTGCAAAAATTTAAGGTACGCTCAAGCATATCGTATTGAAAACGTTTCCAGAAAAGAGGAAAAAAAGAACAAAAGTCCGGAGTCGTGAGGTCAACTTCGAAACGTCGAAACGTAATTGCTGGAGTTCAGGGTCATTTATTAAACTTTAAAGTTGCAAATGAAAACAATCGATATTTGATCTTCTAGGTAACAAAGTGCCTTTACTTGAAATAAGTTTTAGTTTTAAACTGAGTGGCCAAGCGTCTGTCTTACCTGCAACATGCTGCAACTATACTAACTCTGCTTCAAAGACTAGCCAAAAGTTAAAAAAACAAAAGCGTCAAGGCGACGGCTGCAATTCCTGCTTGACAGCAGAGTGAAAATATGAAATACTTGAACTTGTTTAAACTTTTCCAGAATTCACGCCCAATTCAAGCATTTGGCTTTGCATGACCACAAATCTGCTGAAATACGCTGCAAATCTTACTGCAATTTATGAAGCGCACTGAGTAATTTAAAGTTAAGTGTGCAAACACATTGGCGTGCTTCCAGAACCATAGCTACAGCCGCACGACAGCAAGCTGCTGCATTTTATCCAAACGGAAGGATATTTCTCACTTTATCAACATGACTATAAAAAGTAGTTAAGAAATGAGTCATTGAATAGTCAAAGCTGAACGATAGCATCCATTGGTGTGAGGTAACCTACAAGACAGCGCTACACACACGCCAAAGTAGCTTCCGTTGAGGCTTTTATGTTAGCACAAGGGGATTGTTATGAGATGTATCTTAGCCAATAAATTGACTTATTTTTCACATCCATTTAAAGACGTTGAATCAATGTAAAAAAAATTACTGAATACTTCAATGGAGAATAAATTAACAGATAAACAGTGATATGGAAAATTGACACAAGTTAGCAGTAATCAAGGTTTCAGAAGAAAGTGCATTTTTAAATGATGACAGATGGTTTAGTTTCCGTTTTTTGCAAGACTGATTGATCACTATTGATGCATCTTTTCGTTCATGTATGCGCATAGCGCGATTGCACAGCTATCTTTCACACAGCATCAGCACAATACAATCATTTGTGTTTACCACAGGAATGGAACTTTCCACAGACGAAGCAGCTTAAAATGTTCAAAATCATTAATAGAGGAACTACTACCTCGATATCTCTACACACAAAAAAAGGTGGCAAATATCTGAAAAGCTAATTACAGCATAACCACAACCTGGGCCAACACGTTGTCGTCGTGTGGAAGCTTGCGAGCACCGAGAAATCTGTCAGGCAAGTAAGGTCATGGACTTGATTTGACTACAGATGAGCTGCCAGACCAAGGCTGACTCAACTCAGGCACAACGCTAAAACTTATTTATACTACTCGTATACCGGCAGCGCATTTCTAATCTGCAGGTCGCTGCAGCAGATGGAGTGTTATGACCGGTAGATACCTTAAATACAACAATTTTCCCCATGAGCCACTTAACTGCAGTCCTTGTGACCCTTCTAGCACTCAAGACAGAGAATTGATTCTTGCTTTGAACTTTGTTTAGTAATTAAAGAAAAAAAGTAGTGGCAGCGGTGGAAATCGAACCCACGTGATTATTACCTCCAGTCATCAAACCATCATGTCAGTCTGTGTCTGCGGAATCGCTTGTTCAATTTACTTAAAGTTTCAAGAAAGACGCTCACAGTATCACGTGGTTGCTGCAGCGACCGGCAGATTACAAATACGCGCACCGATGGAGTGTCCATACCGGTATGGACGTCACATATGGAACTGGCAACCAAAGATGAAATACATTCCGCTTCTTTTATTGCACTTCTCCTAAAAGGTGGCGGGAAATAAAAGTGAGGTATATACTCAGCTACTGAGCCTTGCGATAAAAGAAAGTTCTTATCAATTATTATAATTATCATTTTGTGTCTTAACCCAATCGATAAACAGTTATCTTTTTACATCATTTCAAAGTATAGCGACAATGAGATGATGTTAAAACAAAAAATTTTACCAGCTGGAAAAACATTTGCGTCGGACCGAACGTGTTTTACCCAAGTGAAAAATAACAATAGTAAACAAACAAACACGACAGAAATTAAACTGCAAGTTGCAACAGAATAAAAAAAAGCTCTGCTACATTACATTTATACTTAACACCGTTACTTCAACATTATTAAAAATAACTTATCTCTAAAACACTAACACCATTTACAGAGCATGATAGTTCTACAGGTGGAAAAATTTTAATCTGTTGCACGCTGGAAACTTAATCAGACTTTGAAACAACACCAAGGCAAGTCAAATGTTGTGGGCTTGTTGCAGGAAGTCTACGACAATGAACAGATTTATTGAGCCGTTCACTAGAACTTCAAAGAAATAGAAAAAGTACGATTCGGATAACAATATAGTAAAAAAATAGTAAATTAAAAAATGGTGTTTACTTTGAAAATGTTAAAGAGTTTTCAAAGATATTTCTTTCTGTTGCAACTAGCAGTTTAATTTCTGTCTTGTTTGTTTCCATATTCTTGTAATTGAATTAACCTAAACAATGCGCATAGCGTTGTCCGACAAGAAGCAATTACGTAACAATTAGTGCTAAACTTTGTTAAGGGGGTCGTGGAACAATGACCTCTCCAGTGATCAGTTCATCACGTCAGTGCTTGACACATTTTCATGGAGCATTGTTTGGAGAGCACTGATTTACCACACAATGCAACTTTACATAAAGGAGCAAAATCCATCTTAAACAACTGACAGTTGAGAAAAATGATAAAGCAGTAGCTTAACGTAACAAAGTTAAACTCTGTCCTCAAAGAAAGATAACCATCTTTTTTCAGATCTAAAGTTACATCAGACATACTATGGCGGTTTAGACTTACGCCTTTAAGGTGTTTTAATCAAAAAGGATTACGTTGGGAAATCGTCACCATAGCAAAGCAATCGGTTTATACGCCCACGATTACAGGATTAATATCAGCTTGGCATAATAACATGTTTTGATCCATACGGTTCTGACACTGTTCCAGTCACGAGGTATGCTGGCATATAAGTCTGTGACTTGTGGGCTACCTTGGTAACAATTTGCGAGTCAATGGTCTACATACCTCAGTGAAAAAAGTAGCAGTTTCTTTGAAGTTGGTATTAGAAAAAAAGCACCGGCTATAAAGCCGGGAATAATTGTAAACCAATAATTCAGCTTCCTGTTGTCAACAATTAAGTTTCTATCTACCCTTTAAAGTTATATGGTTTTGTTGCGTTGCTTCTTAGGTATGCGACGGATCACGAGAGCGGTCTGAGTTCGCACTTTGTGCTTTAATTTAATTGCTTTCAAAAACACCGCAAAGTATTTAGCATGCAATAAGCTAATAAACCAACGTAATTCACTCAAACCATGCAATGTCAGGTGTTTTTAATTCTCCAGGCAACTTATTAAAGCATTTGAGCTAATATATCTGCTTGATATTAAGCATTAATTTATCCTCATATAACATGACAGTCTGCAGTGAAATGGTTCAGATCAAAATATGCCTGAAACATGCGACATACAAAAAACGATTTCTAAGGGGAAGACGATAGATCACTGCTATAATGGCTACAAAAATATTTTCATTAAATATCAATCCCAAAATGGCCTTTTAATCACTTATTGGATTACAAGTAGGGATGGTTAAAAACGTTTTTTTTTTAGTCGTTTTTTTTTTAAATTGTATTTTACGTTTATTACTTGTTTTTTTTTCGTTTTTTATACTAGCCTATTTCCGATCGTTTCATACATTTTTTCCTGTAACAACTATTTCCATTTATCATAACAAAGAACTGCAAAAGCAAGTGTTGAATTATACAGTAGCTGCTAAATAACTTATTACAAATTAATTTGCTGCAGTTTTAGCTCAGTTCTGTTAGTCAGAAATGTGGTCGCATGCTCAGCAAGTGGTATCAATGAACCACCTACTTTCGTGCTACCAATGATAAAGACGAGGCCTGTTTGGCCCCAGTGGTGACCATGCTAACAGTCAACCTCCTTTGTTGTCTGTCTTCATTTCTTTTATTAGTTTGTTTATTTCTTTTATTCCTGTCATTTCTTTTATTGCACATAGCCTATTATGATGAGTAATTGAAAACTATATGGAGTATTATGACATTCTTTAAAGTCTAATTGGTGAATATACAGTCTAGTCTACTGATGAAGGTTAGATTATCGATAAAAAGAAGTAGACAGTACCACACTAAATTGACAAATTCAAGTTCTTTCAATTTAAATCTAATGAACATAAATTGCCAATTTTAGTGTGATACGCTCATACTTTTTTAGATTATTTTATCACACTACGCATCTGTTTGGATCATTGGTAAAGTTAAAAAGAAGATTTTAATGAAAAGTTTAGCGACAAAGTTTTATTTTGGCAACTTATCGATGTCTTGATTATTTCAGAGAAGCAAAGCTACAAATTTCGTTGTAACATTTAAATTTTAGACAGATTGTTGATGCAAAAAAAGCAAAGTTTTTTTTAAAACATTTTTTTTAAAACAAGCACAAAAAACGACTCACATCTTTAATTACACGTAAAGAATTAATAAAACCACACAACTCAAGTTGTAAGAATGCGACCAAAAATCTTTTTCATTGAGTGATTTGTGAAATCATCTTTGATGAAACACAAACGCCGCCTACAATGACATGACTTCCAGTTGAAAGGTAACAGCCCAAAAAATAGCATTCGCCCATTTACGTCAATGTAAGAGGTCATGTATTTAAAAGCACATTCTCAACTCTGTCAAGCTCAGATGGCTTAATGAGATGAAATATTTACTTTACCAGAACGGAGTCCCATAACTTTCTAGGAAGAAAAATTGGTTATTTATACGTTAATTTAACGTCTGTCAACGTTAAATGTATAAATGACCAATTTTGTTAGGTGGGCCAAACTTTAACTCACTGGAACTCAAACCAACAGGACGCAATGCACAACCACAGAAAATTAACCTTTTTACGATTTATAAAATACACAAAATAGTGCACACAAAATCAATCATATGATATTTGGTACAACTGAACAAACTACTGAATTATTGAGCTGTTTATTGAGCCAATAAAAATATACGACATAATACACGATATGAATATAAAATATCGTAAATACCGTAATTACCAAGCAGAGCAAAGCTACAACTCACACAAACCCACATACAATTCGCCGAGGTCAATTAGTTAAAACCTCTCAGACCAGCTTCCGTCGTTTACATAAATCACATTCAATACAAAGCTGGTTGGGATTGCAAAAGCCAATTACAGCACTTGCAAAGATTGTGCATTCTGGAATGACGTCATCACAACACATCTGCAGTGCATCGTGACAACTCGAAGAAAAACCATAGCACTTGCATTCTCTGGCTCATATATACAGCAACATACGTCGAACTAGCGTAGCCATGTTCCTAACTTAACGCAAAACAAATCTCAAACCTGTAATCTATCTCAAGTGTTGCTCAATGTTTTGAACAAAAACGTGGGTGTATGCCACTTGAAAGAATAATGAAGATTGTGGTGATAAAAAATGCAAAATTACCGTCTATTTCGGAAACTTGAAACCTGGTTTTGAAACATGTGTACTGTACAGGATTGCCCACCGTTTCCTGTTCGCATTGTGAATGATAAATCAATGATTTAGGTTTGCAACGGTTCTGCATAACTACACAAGCAAAAATAAAAACTAAACAAAAGGTACCATGTTGCAAATTAGATCGACTGTACTGTACAGTGTACACCAGATATATGGGTCATTATAGCCAGCTAGCTGCAAATCTTTATCATATAGTTTCGGGAGAGAATTTTCTTTCTTGCACCAAAGACAGGCAAGACGCAACAATGCAACAGGGTTGAGCATTATAACAATATATTTTACATATTTACAAATAGTTTAACAGTCAAACGTCTTCGGCTCAACTTGAAGAGGAAGCTTCAAGAATTTGAAATTTATTGCATTTTTATAAATATTTTCAGATTCCTGATGAGGCTTAAGTTAAACCGAAAACGTTTGACTGTTAATCTATTTGTAAATATGTAAAATATATTGTTATAATGCTCAAATAATTTGTCAAAATCATTAAGAGTGATCCTGAAACAACAAAATCATCCAACATAGACTTTGTCAGCAGGAAATGGAACAAGCGTCAAGCACAACTCTGCAAACATTTGTCATTTTGTCGCAACGTGCAATCACATAGAATATAGATGCTTACGAAAAAAAGTTTGGTTATTCAAAAGAAATGTATTGAATGAAGCTAGATGTAGAACGCCTGACGTTTGAATAACGCTATTTGTCGTAACCAGACTTATATATATCGAAAGTTGGTTTAGTTTAGTGGATGGGAAGGCAAGAAAGCCAATCGTGTCATAACGCCTAAACCAAAAACGTTAAAATCAATTAGCGTTTTAACCAGTAGAACTAATAGCGCTACTTACTTGAGCATCTTGATTTGATTTGTGCTTATTTATGAAGCTTGTTTTCAAACAATCATAGAAGTTAATGACTGTTCCTGAGAAATGCATTCTCGTGACAAGATAACCATCAGCCATCAAAACAACAAAACTGCGAATAAACCATCCAAACGTAACCATCAACCATTAAAAATGTGAACAAAAGTGCATGGGACCGTTTTCAGGATTGGTGTCTCGCCGTGGTGTGAGCTAACAAACGAATGATTAGCAAAGCGGCTGACGTCATACGCAAAAGCACACGATGCTACAGTAAGTAGTCAACCGATTGCCGAAGCAGTCTGTAGTAGCCTCTGTGCAAGAAACTTTTCAGTATTCAACATGCTTCCTGTCAAATGCTGATGATACAGCAACGGGCTTTGCTTTTACTGTAAGTGGCAACCCCGCTACAGTAACAAGACACCTGTTTCAAATATAAAACCTTAAATAAACGATTGTGGTCATGGGTGATGATAATTACAAATTTACAATAATGTGTATAAAATCCTTGTATCAGCATGATCTTCGTTAGCAAATAAACGGCTTCACAAACAAGCTTGCTGAGCTTTTTTGCTGTTATTCAGCAGATTAGAAAATTATGCTGGCAAAAAATCTGAAACAATTTATGTGAAGTAAAAGAACACTGTCACATATCAAAACGGAAAAAGTATGATTAATCTGAAACGTTTCGCTCCACCCACAAATTCGTCCTCTGCATTGATTCAACATCTGCAGACGTGAACATAACATCGCAGACTCGGAAACTGAATCAATGCAAAAGACGTATTCTAAATTTTTTTTATGCCGGCCCCATTTTCTCTGTTCAATCAACTGTTAAATCAAATTAAAAAGAGGCCAAATGTAAACTCGGTTTTAAAAACATCGAAAGGTCAAACAAAATAATTTCTTATGGATACCATGGTTGTCCCTGCTGGGAGTTGATACGAATAATCTCCACCAAAGGTTTTACGTTGCCTCCAAAGAAGTGTCTCAAATCTCAATACTAATACAACGTTTTGTGACACTATTTTCGCCCATTCAAAATATGCTTTCCAAACAATTTTATTGTCTCCATGAAATTATCTAACTTGCTACGTCATTCAGAGCACATCTCTTATCTCGGATTTCCGAAAAGTATCACAAGTAACTAAATAAACAACGCAACATACACGTTTGACAAAGCAAACTCTACTCATGTAGCCCACTTCATATCTCTCTATCAGAAAGTATAACAGCAGCACGAGACAAGGTAATCTTATTTTTGCTCGCAAAATTTTCAAGTAGCCTGAAAAGGCAGTGGTAAAAATTGCATCAGAAAAAGCAACAGAGACCATCAAAAACGTGCCGCTACTTCGCTACAGCAAATCGAAATGATCGCTTTTGGTCATGTTATAATATTAAGATTATAACGTCACCATCTGGCGTCATAAAACAAAGCATGAAGCAATTCTTCACAATTCAACTTATTATGTTGCTGTGGCTGTTTTGACAGCATGGAATAGACTTAGACTGCAATCAGCTGTTTGCTAAATGTGCCACGATATGAAGCCTACTTATAGCTTTGTTTGATGGAGTAGGCGACGAAATTTAACATTTCTCATAGTAGGGTTATGTTTTCAATGTACTAATTTGACATTAATTGCTTTCCGATAGTAATTCTACTGTCGAAGAATAGGCGTTGTTTGTCAAATACAAGACGAAAATTCGCACCTTCGTTAATAGACAAGCCATATTGCTTGCCAGTTGCCACATAGAAAAAGATATCAAACACAGCAGTGACACCAACCTATAAAAAGCATGTTTTGCAACAACGTTCAGTAATTTGTTTAGGGCTTTAGGCGACATAGTGGTCTGGCAACAAGTGGCCGCCTTCAAACAGTACGAAGGCGAAGCTGTCATAGCATCAGATTCAACAGTTTTCAAGCAAATATACCAAAGCAACACCAGAAATTACTAAAACTCAAAATGAAACCAAAGCAAACCTCTCACCATATCAAGTCGAAGCTTCTTCGGCTCCGAAACATTGCTTTCTGAGAGCAGGAAATTCGTATCGCTTCGGTCTCTTTTAGGGCTATCGGAAAGCTGACCTAGACAGTTGTGTGTGTGTGAAGTAATTGCGACATGAGTGCTCATAGCAATTTCAGGTGGGTTGCTGGTAGGTTGGGTTACTGGTTGAGATTTTCGGAGCTTTTTCTTACCCTGGTGACTATGATTGTCCACACTGTTGTAACCTTCTTCTCTTTTGTTGAACGCCTGACTGATTTTAGCCCCACCGCCAGTTAGGGCTGCGTTCAGTGCTGTGCGACTTGGGAGACGCCCTATAGATAACATTTGGGTGGTTTTCTGGGAATAGGATAACGACTGGGCGTTCATCAAGTTTCCCGAAACAGGAGAATCACTCCGACAAGTACCAAAGTTTGCTTTGTTTGCAATTGCTATAGAAGAGGACGCCGCTGAAATAAGAGGTGGGAGAACATGTGCGCCACTTGAAGCGGAAAATGCTGTGCCTGATATAGAGGTATTTGGCTGCAGATTGCTACCGTGTTTCGATTTAGACTTCGATTTTTCGCCCAGGGCGTCCGATTTTACGCCATTGTTGCCGGAATTTTTCTTTTCTCCGTGTTTGTTGTGTTTTTTGTGATGACTCTTTGACTTCGATGACTTACTCTTCTTTCCATAGGTCTCGTCTGCAGTGCAACCTGTTTGCGCTGACGATAGGTTTGAGTCAGGAAAATGGGTTTGTTTGTTTGAACTAAGATTAGAGGAAATATTAGGAACATCAGCATCTTGAAGTACAGAAGGAGAGTTAGTTCTTAAATTGGACAAGGCCACGCTATTCGGCATGCTAATCGAGCTATGATATTTGCTTGATTTAACAGCTTTTTTCGATTTTGTTTTACCACTTTTAGGCTGATTATTCACACTTGAATTTTGAGTATAAGACGATAATTCGTCGGTACCAGCTTTTGTTCTTCCGCTTTTCTCTTCCGAATTAGACCGTTTCTTGATGCAGGGTGTTGTAACTTCGACACTGTTGTTATTGTTATCATTTCTGGGATTGCTGTTGCTACCACTGCTGTGTGGTGTTGCTGGTGAAATAAAATCCTTCCCTGCTTTCTCTGCATCATTGTCATTTCCCAAATCTATCACCAAATTCCCGGGCTCGTCAGTAGATTCTTCATCGCCGGAACTGGAATCTCGAGAAGTCTTTTGGTCTGAATCAGCTTTTGTAGCAGGGACTACGGCAAAGGTAACGGAACCTTGCTTATTGTTCTCACCAGTTGCAGTTGAGGATAGTGATGATTGAGATACTGAAATGGTTGACTGTTTTGTGTGATTGGCTGATTCTGTTGTCATACTGCAAACAATAACCAAGCTAACGCAAACACACAATTTCAGACTTGATCAATTTTGAGTTTGAACCTTATTTTTTCAGATGTCATAGTGAATTCATCATATTCTGTAAAAAGAATAAAAAAGCATACTTTCACCAGGTCTACAGTTCATACATAATTGTAAGCGCTTAACTTCTATAAAAACTAACTGTTCGTATACATAGCCTACTATTACTGGCGCAGCTTGTGTCAATTTCGGTAAACACGCATAGCCTACAGCAGTAGAGACTGTGGCATGTGAACTCAGCTCGACACACAGCGAGCGGTGTAGAATGGGGAACTAGCATGATTTGTAAGCCAAATTTATAGCTACCAAACGTAGGCTACTGTCCGTTTGTAAAAACAATCAATGCTTTGTAAGCCAAATTTATAGCTACCAAACGTACTGTCCGTTGGTAAAAACAATCACCAAATAAAGCTGTTTCAACGACAACCTTACGACATTGTATCACCAGCTTTTGTCACATGACACAGGGCCACAGGCTATGGCAAGGCTCACAATCGGTAAATCAACATAAAGCAAGCCTATCGTGTTCGCGAGACCTAATACAGTCCATAAAGACGCCGATCTACTGCAACTTGCAAGATATCTATGAATTTATGAAGTGCCGTCTATTTTAAATTAGCAATATTTAAATGTATTCAGTAGCCCAGCTGCTAATCACTGATCCACAATTTTGCTTCAGTAAAGTTGTAGCACCTCATGCATATCACTGTAAGCTGCATATGCGGTAACTCAATTTTTTTTCCGACATGATAAAACTTTTAAAACTAAACTTTTACAAATTATCAAAAAATATTATCTCCATTTACGGTGAAAGCAAATTTTCTAGCTGCACAAAATCCAACGTGAAAACTAGATTAACAAAACAAAGATCGGTGAATCTTCAATCACGCTGCAGGCGCAGGAGTGTCATTTTCCCGCCAATCATATTCAACTTGTATTCGACTAAAAGTGACATACACTTGAAGTTGAAATCTTAAACTGACACTTTGCTGCAAAGACATACTACGCTAAAACTGTGTTTAAAGTATGACTATAACTAAATAAAAATATTTTCTTCTTTTAGAAGATATTTGATACTTGATAGTTCAGTGTTTTGAAAAATCTTGATCTTAGCTTCTCTGACATAACGAGTTTACAACATTGCAATGTCGTATAGCTTCCACATTAGCCTTTCTTCTAGACTAAAATTTAGTTTGTAAGCCCTTCTTGCTCTATTGCTCAAACTGAATATATTAAGTACATCGATAAAATAATCTGCTTTTGCGGGAGAAATAACAGCTCCCAGCGGCAGATAAACTCTCTGTTTCTGATGTCTACAGACAGATTGATTACAAAACATACAAGTAAATACAGCAATTTTATCTGAACTGCATAGTTATTCGTTCAAGACAATTACGTTTCAGAAAAATCGACCAGCTATTGTTGGACGCTCATTTTTGTTTAGTTTTTCTATGGTGAGAAAAAAAATTAACTATCAGATGTTTTTCTTTAAAGGTTTCAAGAAAAAAAAACACACTCTTTACTGTCAAAAAATCTCAGTATAAAAACACTCAGGAGTGTATTTGAATTGGCAATAAATATTCAAGTGTAAAATAGACACGTCACAAATACTTTCCAACTAAACTACAGAAGTCTAAACTCCAAACAGAAACTTTATTTAATTAATCACAGATTGTACCGCCTTAAAAATAAAGTTTTTCAAGCCAAAATTGTGAAATACTGAAGCACTCGAAAGCTAAAGCAATATTCAGTCAGTGATCAGCATAGCCCAGCTCGACTTCAAAGGCTGGCCAGTTTAGCCACAACCACGTTACCTCGTGTGAGATGAGCCTTTACTTTCTTTCTTTCTCTTTCTCCTCTGCTTATCTGTGTTAGTATGCTGAAGGCTTTTTTTGGGAGGTTATCCAGCACATGGGTTCAGTTTACAATGTATTGCTCAGTCTGGTAGCACAGAAGAAGATTTATGTTACGTTTAAATAACGTTGAATACTCTACAAAATAAGATTGTCAGCGTCTGAAATGTCCGCCAACTCGCCACGTTAGAGAAATTGCAAATTATAACCACTTCACTTGAAAAATGTGTTCACTCAGAGCGAATTGCGCTTCTGCTGTTAGTGTCTTTGTGTGTTAATAATAATTTAGGCAGTCGACTGACGCCATAAGTACTAAATAATTAACACATCACGGCACCTACATAAAGAAAATATTGGAAACCGACAAATTTATTCACGTCAGTTGGCTATTTTCATGTCAGCAGATTAGTTTTGTTGTTTTTCCGCTTCTCATAACGTCGAAGCGACATTAAATTACAATTCGTTCATTAATTTATTGGAATAAACTGAAAACCATGTTACCAATTCCGCTTCTACTATGTAGCCTATTAGCATAATATTTTTGTTTATTTTTTGACTTTCCCATGACTTGCATACGTCATCTCCAAAATGTGCAAAGTGGTCAGTAGTGCAATGGCAGCAGCAATATTGGACATTTCCGCTCTGTGTTGCCAGTTGTTTTTTTAAGTTCTATCCGAATAGAGAAGAGTTAGAGTCAGTGAAAACTGGGCCGAGAGTAACTTAATTTTTGCGAGTTGAAAATAGTCAAAAATTAGTGAAATGTCAGAAAAAGAAATGGAAGCGACAGAATTTGAATTAAAAAGTGATGATATTGTTAAGTTAAAAGTATTTGAAACATACATCGTAAAATTATGCAACATCAGGCTTCTTCTTTTTGCTTATGAGGCAACAATTCAGGCAACATCTTCCAATTGTTGCAACCAGTGCAATGTCTTCATATCAGGCCCAGGGTCTATGAGATCCATATGTTCCGCAGCTGCAGGTGGAAACACCAGACAAACATCAGGCTGAAACTGACAAACGCCACCTTTTCTATCTTGTGGTAATTGAATCAAAATAATTTCATTGAAAAATCGTGAAAATAATGACTCTTACTTTGTCCCTTCTTGCTAATCAGGCTTCAATCTAGGCCGGTGCTGATGAAGAATGATGTTATTGTTACAGGCTGCAAAGAATGAAATATAAAAGCCGAGGGATCAGCAGACAAGAAGAAGAAATTTAGACCATGTGCCTATCCAATGCCTTTTGAACGGCCGCTGCAATCAAAAATTCATCATTTACAGAGCTTCAATCACCAACGCCCCAGTAGCCTACCTGAATTATTTTGGTTGTAGCGAAACGTCCTTCAAACCTCGCCTCCTTTCTCAATAGATCTAAAAAGAATTGTACCAAACTTTCCAAAGGATCAATTCATAGCAATGCCCGACCTTGCGGTGGTGGCCGAAGCCTTACTTGGTTTTTTCAGTTTTGAGTGGTAATTTCTAATTGTAGTGGCAAGCAAAAATTAATATTTTTCTTTTTTAGCACCATATAATTAAACATCACTATTTATAAGGTATACAAGTTTTTGTTGTATTACTATCAATTTCATTTTTTGAGTTCTGCTCTTTCTATCGAGATAGTCTGAGTGTTCCAACCGTTTTATTCTTATTTGCCTCATTCAGCGATTTTCTCTTAGTTTGGCAATTTGCACATTAGCTGGTGACTAATGCTTTTCTTTTTCTGTGCTTCATAAACACCAATGTGTTTCTCTTGCTTAAATGATTCGTACTTCTATGTGGTAATACTTCACTCACAAGGGAAGTACCACGAAAACCTTTATCTATCTGTTATTGGCATTGCATCAGTTCAATTCAATTTGTTTTTAACTTCTGACAATATCACAGCAAAAACAATTTATAGCAAACCATGACAAACACAACCGAAGTTTACAAAAAGGTAGAAACGACAAAACACCAACATTATAAGGTGCTTGTTAAATAGTTTGACCTTTACCTTATACCGTTTGCATTTAATGACTATTGGAATTTGGAAATAGCCTATGTGATTGTTGTCGGAGAAGGACGTCAGTTAGACCGACATAAGGTGACTGCTACATTTGTAGCAATTAGCGAATGGAATGAAATTCATCTAATTTCAGCTTTTCAAATTTATACTTCTTGAACAATTCAAATTTGTCATCGACTTTGAGCATAAAAAAACCTGGCCAAGTAATAAATTACTTTTTTCCTAAAAACATACATGAGTGAAAAAATGCATCAAAGGTTTATTCAAGCAAACCTAATTCCCGACATTAATTATTATCGATTTAACCTTTTCAGACGTTTCTTCAATGCGCAGCAATGTTTTGTCAAGCGTGAGGCTGCATTGCAGTGAAAGATCATCATTATCGATTATGTAGTTTCAAGCTATGCTTTCAATTTGTTGTAAAGCCTGACCTAAATCTTAACAGTGGTTCTCAACTTCTTTGTTTTGACGGATTCCTTTTGTGCCCTCGAGGCGGTCGCGGACCCCTAAAAATATATCTGAAGTTTTAGTATATTGTGTCTTCTAACGAAAACTAATGTTTCATACGTTTCGAAGTGACATACTTAGAAGAATTTGCTGATTTTGAGATGCACTTATGACGATTGATGACATTGACAAAGTTATATTATGAGCTACAGCCTTAGTTAGCAGTTGGCACATAGGATCAAAAATCAGTGATCTGTTTGCTGACCTAATGCTTTTCTATAAATTTTATCAAGAATTAATAGAATTTTTGCGATCTTTACAAAGAATTTGTCCCATTTTTCATTTCTAAAAATATTTTGTTGTAATCAATATTTTGTTGTAATCACAGCCATGGCAAAACTGTGAGTGCTAACAGCCTGCAGATTAATGTTTCCATTTCTAAATTAAGCATTGATCAAAAACCTGTCGTCTTAAAAAAAATTAGTTAAAGATTGTCTTCTTCTATCGATTTTTCTAAATTTAGTTGATACACTCTAGATATCGACACATTCTTGTGCGACGGAATTGTATATTGAATGGTCCACTTGCTGCACTGGGTGGTAAGCTGGGGAAGTTGCAGTTGAATATATAAAAGTAAGTAGTTGAAGATGCACACTACACAGCCTTATAGGCTAAAATATTTAATTTTATATGAGATTTTTTTAGTTATGAAACCCAACCCTTGTGTGACGTGAACCCTTGTAGTTTTGAAATTTCAAATGATGCACCAAAGCGTCTCGGCGCACAGTTTGAGACTCACTGCAATATACAAATAAAGCGCAACCTATTTTTAAACGTTGTAGTTTATCAGTTATGTTGCAAATTCGGAAAATTTCACGCATCTCTTGAAAACGCCTCGCGGACCCCTTGGGGATCCGCTGACCCCCGGTTGAGAACCACAGATCTAGAACCTCGATATCATAGCTATTGACTACAAATGTTGACTGTGAGCGAGTATAGTACATAGTCCAGGAACTAGCATTAGCAGACGTAAAACTTTGATGCATCAAATTTTTACATCTGCTAATGCTAGTTGCATCAAATTCCTTAGGAAGCCCAAACGCTTGAGTAAAGCATTTTACTTTTATGACGGGATCTAATAATACAACATCTACTCGAATGCTCTGTTCTAAAAGTAAAACGCTCTACACAAGATTTTGCCGACGATAGAGCAAGAGACTTCAACGATAGAGCAAGAGATTGCGTGATGCTCTGGGCTACGGCTGTGTGGCAGACGAAGAAGTAGCCTACAACTACATCGTCGTTTACTTTTTCTAACTATCTGTTGTGGAGACAGCTGAGTCGTGGAAGAGAGGTTTTGAACTTTTGAGACACACTTGGTCACCAAGATTGACAGAGCAAACTTTCCGCCTGTTGTTGGCTGTATGTAAATTATCGCATCCGTTGTTGTTATATATAACCAGTAGCGGATCCAGGGGGAGCACTTGATCACGTGGAAAACCACCATCAAAAAAGCTGGAAGAAACACTTACTTTTTTCCCTTTTGTAAAATTTTCTCGTTTGCTTCTCTCGCTCAAGCTCATTTTATCACCGAGGACAACTTTTGGTGAAGTTTAACCTTTTCTCAGTTTTCCAACCCAGACAGAAAATCAGCTTTTTTTAAAGGTCTGTAGGCATTGAAATAATGTAAAACAAATGTCTGATTTGCTGTCTGGGTATTCACAACATTGTTCTTGTAAATGGTTTTTCGAATTGTGGAGAGAATGAAAACATTTTTCAATTAAGTTTACACGAGCAAAAATCTTTATTTCTAGCTTTAAAGGCATACTAAAGGAAAATTTCAAACCGGAATTAAGCATTAAAATGAGTAAACTGAACATTCAAGAATACATTTCAAAAACAATTACCCAAAAAAATTTGTTTTCAATGGCGCTGGCAAGGCCCAAAGTCCAGTGTTTCATTTATTTTCATTTTTTTCAAAATGACCAAAACGTGCAAACACAGCTCAAGAATACGTCATAAAGTCCAGCAATAACAAAAACCACGTTACCAATCTGATGTTTTGAGCAAACTGTCTGCTGTTTTGATGTTAAAATGTGCTGTTTTGATGTAAATACATACATAGCCTACAGTCAAATCGCCCGCAGTAACAATTATTGCGTGATCGGTTGATTGCTAGACTTTATGACGTAGACTTTATGACGTTCTTTACAGTCGCACGCTTCGTTGCTCAGTCCAATCTCGTTTTGAAAGCTCTGACAAAAGCACGCGCACAATGGTGGTCAGACCGCAATGGGGCAAAATTTTATTGAAAATCGTTTTATGGTAGCATGTTAAACACAAAGAACGTGGAAAATCGCCAAGTCAGGTTTTTCCTTTAATACCCCTTTAACAGGTTGAGAGCGGTTTTCATGTTTTAGTTTGCTTTCACATTTGATTTAGGCTATCTTTGGTAAGCTTGTAGAAATCATAAAAACTCCTAGCCTGAAGCTGGCATTACAAGCAAAAAATCATTGTTATTTTGAGTGAAGCTGTTAAACGGATTGTGAACTCTCTGCGTTAATAGTGCGTAAACGCTAGTTTGTAATGTTTTGTTACCACACAAGAAGAATACTGTAGATATAACTGGGTGTAAGCGTTGGTGTAACGTGTAACAAAGTGAGTTGTAAGCTATCTGTCGTACTGTACAGCATGTCTGAGAATTCAGGTACTTGATGCTGTTTCTTTTTTCTTGAAGATGTTTGTCTTTGTAAGACAACGCTTTTAGCATCACTTGTGTCTCGATTTGCCAAACAAATCCGTCGTAATCGTGGATTAACCTATATGCAAGATAAACACATGTTCGGCGAATCAAACAAAGGACCGCATCATCCCACAACCTTTAGATCACTTTCACTAAAAGAAATCGTATTCGAACTAAAAATAATGATTTTTTTTTCATTTTCCAAATTTATTGCACCATCGGAGTCCCTTTCCAGGAAAAACGCCCCTAGGGCAAAGCAAAAAAATCTAACCCAACCGCAAACAGATGTTGGCTGTCAGCTACTAAATCTACGATGTAGAAGTGGAGTTGTAACGCCGGCCCAGTTCTATGCTCGTTGGGGAATCTGCCACTTGTGTTGTTCTATCTTACCATTCAGTACAGCAAGTGAGGCTTTTCAGAATACAACTCTGCTGCAGAAGAATGTGCCACCTTGACGAATTTCAATAAATTTTAGATGGCTCCATCAAAAAAGATTCACTAATCATAAGGGATGGATTTGTCTTGAATTGCCAAAAAAAGTCTTATTTTTGAAATTGCATGTTTTCATCAAAATTGTAAATAGGGTAGCTGATAACTAAGGAATCAAACATTTTGTTTGGTCCTGATTATCATGCAATAACAATAACTTCAACGTTATTCGTGATAATTTGTAGAAAAGTAAAAAGCGCAGTTACTGAACAGCAATTGTAAGTGGAGGCACAGATTATCTTGTCACCGTCTTACGTCGATATATACAGTACAACCCACTAATCAGCATGTTTTATAAATGAGAAATCTATTTGTAAAGCTAATCTGTTTATGAAGCAAACCTTCTGCAGAATTATTGCATCTTGGCTTTGTTTTTAAATCCAGTACTTAAACAACCGATCAGACCTCAAAAATGTGCTACTAAAATTACTTTGGTTTTTGCGTTTTTTACAATGTGTTACTTTGAACATGATTGTATCAACGTAGAGAACTGGTTTGAAACTGAAGCATGATCATTTTCGGTTCAGTATGTTGCTGATTTTGTAAGTTTTATATTCATAGCATTGCTTTCCATATTGGAGTACATCTCGATAAGCATATTCTTTTACATATAGTTTTACAAAATCTCCACAAATTATTGCTTTGGCTGCATTTGTTTCTTAACTTTCAAAACCTTAATCATGCACATTTTTACCGAAATACGCTAATTTTTCAGAAATTTGATGTATTTTAATAAATATTAGAGCATAGTTTTGATTACTTATTTCAGAATGAAATCAAAAATCAGTTCAATTGTACAGTTTGAAAGTGAAGTTTCACTCTCCTGCACCCCTAGCTTCTACACACAGTCATGTGCTTTCACTGCTTAACACAATAGCTTAAAAAATTGACACTCATTTTTAACTCGTTTCAAATTACAACGAAGCGGAAGAAGCAAAACTGTTTCTTCTGAAATCAAACGTAACAAAACCAAAATATTTCAAACTTTTTTCTCGTGTTATCGCTATAGGCCTATATTAAGGCACCCGTCGGTTAGCCACTGTCTGGTGTCACCGCCAATTGAGACCAGGCCTTCCATACGTTGAGGTGATCTGTACAGCGGGCGATCCTTGATTACTTGGGCTGTCGTCTGCATTTTACCTCACTCACAGGCAGCACTTTCTGCCAAGCACTCACATACCACATCAGCAGTGAGCAAACGGTTACGCATTGATGAGGCAAGGTAGAAAGGCCATGACCCAATTGTTTTTCAGACGATCCAAATACTTAACGAAGTGGAGATGTATTGCTTGACGCTGACCATTGTTCACGCCGCATGGCACCACTATATTTCAAACTAATTTTAGTTGATTAATTGTGGCCAGGGCCGTTGAGAGGCTAGTGTAGGTCGGGTACCAATGACAATTCCGGCCCCCCAAAACAAGATACTGCTAAAATGTATGCAACGTTTTTTAATATCCGGAACCCTTTGGAAAGGTTTCGGACCTTTAAAATCATTCAGAGTCCAGGTCCAAACTCAGACAGCCACTTTATCACATCCAGATCTGGTCAGATTTTTACCCGATCTGGTGAAAATCTAGACCAGATAAACTGATTGCATGGGAAGGAACCTCCTGGACCACTCTATTAAAGGGCGGGGAAACCCAAATTAACTTTTTGCGAGTTTTTTGTTTCAGCGTGATGTCATTGTGTACAACATGCGTTTTAGCAATAAAAAAATCCAAATTTTGTTGCCCTCGTCTCGCTAGGGCCGCTTTTGTTTGATACCCGTTTGCGAGGTCTCGTTGCGCATCAAGCTGTGATTCTGTTCGCTGTGACGTCACAAGGTACATATAGTTGTGGCCAAAAGTTTAAGACCAGACTTGATTTATGACGATTTTTGCATTACTTCAAAATACTGCATCAGATATAAGATGATGCATAAAGATGATGCAACTGAAACAATATATGATGCAGTATTTTGAAGTAATGCAAAAATCGTCATGAATCAAGTCTGGTCTTAAACTTTTGGCCACAACTATATGTACCTTGTGACGTCACAGCGAACAAAATCACAGCTTGATGCGCGCGAGACCTCGCAAACGGGTATCAAACAAAAGCGGCCTTAGCGAGACGAGGGAAACAAAATTTGGATTTTTTTTTTGCTAAAACGCATGTTGTACACAATGACATCACGCTGAAACAAAAAACTCGCAAAAAGTGAATTTGGGTTTCCCCGCCCTTTAACGCTAATGATTGTAGAAATGGTTACATATTAATGTAATTTTCATTGTTAAAGTGATCACAACAGTTTTTATTTGCCTTGTAAGAAATTTTTTAAATAGTTCTATTAAACACAAATTGTGATTTTAAAGGCTAAAAAGTTTAAACAATATAAAAACGAGATTATGTAGTTATAATAAGCCTACCACAAGACTTGTTTTCGAGAGCAGCTTACAATAATTTGAACAACTGAAAAGTTTGGAAAAAAATTCTTGTCTCTATTTTAATGTTGCCAATTACGTTAAGACTATGATTGGGTATTTATATTGGGTATTTAATATATTTAATAGACTATTGGGTATTTAATAAAAAGAAGATGTTTGACAAACGTTGGAATAAGTACGAATTATGAGAATAATGTTCATTGTCATATTCAAACGGCATTTGATTTGTCTCACTCTCAGCCTACGTTTGTATAATAATAATAATGCGTGTTAGTGTTTGATATAGCTCTATATCTATCACAGAATTTGTTGCTTCTCGGCTCAACATAACTAAAAACAAGACTTCAAAATCAGATCACAAACATCCCAGTCGTATAGCAATGTGACCTTAAAATTTTTAAAATCCGCTTTATGCTGTGCATAACTGTTGTGAAAATATTACTATAAGCCTACATACACTGTTGTCAAATATATCATAACCTACTCCATGCAGCCTGCAACAAAAAGAGTTTTGATCTGACAACCGATTCCCATGCCTTTAATTAGACTCGGCTTGCGCAAACCTGAGAAATCCGGTTGAATTAATGAAGTCAGATTAAAAATACCCTTAAAAGTTTTTTTAATAACAGACTTCAAGTCCGAAATATTCATAATTTAGCAAAAATGCTCTCTTGTTTAGGTTTAGTAGGATGCTATCGAATCTAGTAAGAGTTAGACCACATAGAGTAGTTGTTTATGGTACATGGTTCATTAAGTTTGGCTTTAAGTGTCAAAACAACATTAACGAAACCACCGACCACACGGCCTATGCTAAGGTCATGCAGATGCAAAATTTTGCAGTAGAAGCGGAAACATTTTCTGATTTCCATTAAATCTCATGCAAGAGACCAGGGGATCAGTGGCGTAGCAAGAAAGAAAATTTTTGCAAGGACAAAAGCAACTGTTGAGGGGGCAACGCCAGTCAACATGATTATTACAATGGTATTAAAGCGTTGTAATAGCATTAAAACATTATTTTTTAGTGGGAGACAAGATTTAATTTTGGAGGTGCGATTTCTCACTAAACCCCCGCGTAACTACAAGGAACAAGTTCAAAAATATTCTACTCCGAATGCGAAAGGAGCATGAATTGAGCAAATGAGAAATGGATGACTAAGCTGTATTCACACACGCTTTGTCAGAAGACAAACTACCGAGCATACATCACGCACTCAAATTTCGGCCACAACAAGTTCTTCAAGAGATAAACATTTTTTGTGCCTAAAACTTGACAAACAATCTCACATAATCGGGTGTCCAGATGACTCAGTGTTTAACCAACCCAGCTCAGCAAGGTGGTAATTATTTTTATTTGGCGCTTGCTTGAAAAAATAAAACGCGTGTTGAAGTAATTTGGTATTTCATTTTCTCCTTACCCTACAATAATAATTTATTATGACAACATAATAAAACAGGAATTCTCGCTTGTGTGGCAGTTTAAAAACTATTGTAATAGTTATAGCTTTCAAAGAAATGAATTGAAAGATCAACAAAACAAATTGAACATTTTTTATTTTGTTTTTAAATAAAATTCTTGGGAAAGAATTTGTTTCAGGTTTTTTCAACATTTAAGTAATTTCGTTTTGCTGTAAACTAGAAACACAACAATCAAAAAACTACAAAACAGCAACCGAAGCAAAATTCAAAGCACTATGCTTTTCGAAAATTCTTGCAACCAATTATTTCGGTTTAAAACAGAAATAGGCGAATTTATTTTTCAAAACAAAATGTCGTTTCGATGCAAAATTTTTTGTCTTAATTTAAAATTTAGTTCTTTGTTTTTCTTGTGTTTGAGGCCACCGCAGGTCAGGTTAAATCCAGGCACAGCAGTCAATGGATTGTGTGTTCATCGAGCGTTGTTAGGTCCACATATCTATTTTAGGGTCAGTGTATATAAGACATTGGTAGATAATGTGGTATGCAGTCTGAAAATCTGACCCACATGCAGAAGATGTTGTGTCGGCGAGGTCTCACTGAAACAAGTTACTATTGAAACGGCCCACTCCAATTCGCTAGCAATTGAGCCTCACCTATTTCTTCCGATATAGTTCTGCTCCAGTTCTTTGTTAAAGCATTATGTTTCATTTTGCATCAGTGTTCATAAAATCAAATTTGGGTTTTATTTGTTATGACAAAAAATCCTAATAGGCCTATTAGGGTAGACAAGATCAAGGCAAGATTAATCAAAAATGGATCAATTCTCGACTTTCCGGATTTAGTTTTGAGCACGTTTTCAAGAACTGTTTGCCATTTAGCGACACCTAGCGCAAAGAAATTCAACTAAATTTTGTGATTCTGTTCAGCTCGATTGATTGGATCATTATCCTTGGAATGGGAAAGCTTCTTTGAGAACTTAATCCAGGTTGTTTCGCTGTAGAGGCTTTGAACCGCTGACAGAGGCTCGGTCACCGAAATTGACAGTCAAGTTTTCGATTGTTGAAGTGTTGTTGCCGGAGAATTAATCCATCGATTTGGTGCCGCTGAATGGAGAGCAGTCCTGAATGCGTTGCTCAAACGCATAGCCTACCCCGAGAGCCGAACCTGAACAAAAAATAGTCTGTTTGTTTTTGGTTTATGTGCAACAATTCTGCGTAAGTACTGTCTTAGCCTGATTTCAGATCGGTAGTTCACAGCTCGGACTGATAGTTCACTTAGGCACTTCACAACAAAAAAACTACTGGAGATATGGTTGGTTGGTTTTGAATCTTTATCCTCGGACTGACAAAGCCTTGATTGGTTATTCCTGGTAGTTTCGCATACTTGTAGAGGCTCTTGAAGCAAGGCCGGTTACCGAGATTGGCAGATTGAAGTTTTCCTATTGTTTAAGTGTTGTTGCCGGGGACTTATTCCATTCACTATGTGTCGCTGAATGAAGAGCAGTCCTGAAATGAGAAACTACTAGGCTATGTGTTTTATTGCCACAGCAAAAGATCTATGAGGAAAAGATAAATCGATTTGTTTGGCTACTGGCCTAGTTAGCGGAAGTGATGAATGGACTTTTAATTGCGGTGGTATTTGGTAATAATGTTGTAAATATTTATTATGTTTTAGTCAGGGGTTTTAGTTAAAGAAAGGTTTGGAAAAGTGAATTGTATATTGATAAAAGCTATGTTTACAGCTGCAGTTGAAGAGATATTCAAGAGGCTGAAATCTGAGACTGGACTTGTCATTAATGGACAACTGCTGAGCAATCTAAGATTTGCAGATGACATCATCCTTTTTGCACAGTCAGAATGCAGGCCTACTCTGCAACAATTGCTTGAGGAACTGAATCGAGAAGGGAAACGAGATGGAATGAAGATGAACAAGAAAAAGACAAAAATAATGTGGAACGAGATAGCAGAGAAACAACCAAGGACAGGTATTTTGATAGATGGAGAAAAGATAGAGGAGGTTGATCAATACAAATATTTAAGGAAAATGATAACACCAGGAAACGACATCGAAACTGAGATCACTCAAAGCATATTTATTAACTATGCTCAAAGGATAACGTCAGGCTGGAGAAGCTTTGGTCAATATAGCTCTTTTTTAAAGAGCAAGAACATTCCAACTAGCCTAAACCGAAAAATGATGGACACAGTAGCCTAATATTGCCAACATTAACATACGGAGCAGAAACATGATCACTCACAAAACAACAAACAAGAAAACTGGCAGCAGCGCAAAGGAACATTGAAAGAATAATATTAAACATAAATAGAAAAGAAAAGATTAGAAATGAAGTCATCAGAAGCAAAACTTGTAACTCATCAAAGATGTCATAGAAACAGCAACAAACCTAAAGTGGCAATGGACGGGACATGTAGCAAGAATGACAGACAACAGATGGGCCAAGATCACCACAGAATGGACACCAAGGTATGCAAGAAGAACTAGAGGGAGACCGAAAAGAAGATGGCGAGATGACATAGAAGAAAAGATTGGCATCACCTGGATGAGAACAGCAAAAGACAGAACCGTGTGGAAACATATGTGGAAGTAATTAATTAAACTAACTTACCATTCAACGTTTTATAGGCAGAGAAAACTTTTTCTCGAACCATAGAAAATTTCAATATCAGATCACCGCTTCAATGCGTGATGGAAATCTACAGATAAATCTGCGGAGGCCATCTGCCAGCAGTGGCATGACCGGCTGATGATGATGAAAAGCTATAGCTACTTAGGCTACATCTTTTAGGCTAAATGACTAAATCATAGTTTTCCAATTCAGCATTTTTCGTTGAAATAGGCAAAATATTTGGTCGAAACTTTTGGCCCCCCTCAACACTTCGGGCTGGCTACACCACTGCCCCCAGCAGTGGCGTAGCTAGGGAATGTGCCGCCCGGGGCGGATTCAGATTTTGCCGCCCCTTCAAGAAAAAGCATGTGAAAATGAAATTTTTTTAATTGACTTAAAGTGGAATCATTGTATGTTTTGAACCTGTAGCGTAGCCAGTAATTTTGAAAGGGGGGGGGGGGGGGGGGTTAAGAGCCATCGGGCGAAGCCCGACGGCGTCCTCGCCAAAGACGACACCCAGCGGCGGGGGTCTGGGGAGCCTCCCCCAGAAAGTTTTAAAAAATCACTTTGGATTTGGTGCATTCTGAGAGCATTTTCAATAAAAATGTGGGTATATATCCCCTAGTATAAATATTCCTGTAAAATGGTGCTGTCCGGTGGCATAGCAAAAGGATAAGATCGTGTTTTCTTGGGAATTTTTCGGTAACTTAATAAAGCTAAGTCTCTATGCTTTCTTGTTGCTAATTCCTGGCTGAGATATTTGAATGTTTGGTAGGCTATTGGCAAAACTCGCTCTTTTAATGGAGTTTCGTTTAAAATTAGGCAAACTTTGTTTTAGAGACATAGAGACTGAAAGCATCATTCTCAATATTGTGACGTCACATGCGTGCCAAAGGGGGGGTTGTAACCCCAAACCCCTCCTCCCCCTTGGCTACGCCACTGTTTTGAACGTTGCCATTCTGTTTGCTTTTATTTTCCGTGTAGGCTACTTTTGCATTATCAAAAAAAAAAAAAAACGTCCTGGCTGAAAATGCCGTGCCCCAGACGTGCCGCCCGGGGCGGTCCGCCCCCTCCGCCCCCTCTAGCTACGCCACTGGCCTCCAGTCAGTAGCGTAGGATCTTAGGAGCACGGGGAACACGTGCACCCCATTCATTTTGACGTTAGCCTACAGTAAAAAGTTTTGATTATTTTTATTTTACTTACTCTGTCAATTTTTGTAACTGGTCTTGTACTCGTGGTTCAATAATTTAACATGTTTCAGCTAAAATGACACTCTGTTTTTCTATTTTGTAGCATTTTATTTGCTGCAGTGGTTTAAGCAATGAATCATTACGGTCGTCCATGGACCGTCCAAATCAACTAATCACTTGGAAAGGAACCATTCTTTGGAAGAGAAGCGTAATAGAAAGATGTCAAAATCACTGATCTAAGACAAATGTATTTTGTGATTAATTTTTTTAAAGCTTTAATTTTTTAAAACGCATTAAATTTTTGTCGCTCATATATTGCTAAACTAACTTTAAATACGCTGCAGTTATTCAAGCGAGCAACAAACGCGTTTGTGAATTAGGGTATTTCCCGAGTTGGTTTCTACATCAGATGTTTCAGTAAAATGTTTATTGTATTCTGCTTTCTTTTACTGACTCCACTTCGGTTGGATAGTGATTCTAAACTTTTACAGCTGTGTTTAACTTCTTTGAAAAGAGTATAAAAAAATATAAAAATGCAATGCACAGTGTCAGCTTACACTACTGGCAAAATGTATATGTTTTGGAAAATCAACTGTAAAGTTCTGTTGAAGACGCTGCAGTGTAGCCATGCAGGCCTATAGCAGATTATCTTCATAGCAGGCTATAAATGTTTTAATGATTTCAGTTGCAAAGTTAGGAAAGTCACTTTTGAACAGATGATTAGCCGAAAGTGGTAGCAGGGTCAGCATAATCAATCAATCAAGTTTATTTTTGGTATAGCTCCAGATTCATTTCAATGTATAAATAGCAAAACATATAATATATTTCTTTTTTTGATATGGATGCTAACACCATGGAGGCATAAAAACATACGGTGATCTAAGTCAAGGTGCCCCAGATGAAATATTTTACTGTGTATAATAAATACGGAAAAAATACATTGAGTATGCAGAAACAAAAATAACAAGAAGAAAGAAAAACTAGTTGTGAACAATTGTAAAGCAATGATAATAACACAAAATTAGCAAAAACTATAAAAAGTAGCATTTAAATAATTAAGGTGAACAACTGGAGGGTCATAGTATTGCAACAAAGTTCAATGCTACTATAACGTGCCATAAGATTTACTTCTATATATATATATGTTGCCTAGTGCTTACCCAGGTGCAGATTACGTAACATGTCCAGCATGCAACCTATTTCGTCCTCTGAACATTTCGTCCCTTGAATTAATCATTGAATTTTTATGGGCCACCACAAAATAAGTGCGATGTTTTACGTAATGTAGATGGACACAAAACAGTGTATGTGTAACACAATTGTAAGAAGGCCACCAAGCACTCTGAAATTTTAATCCTAAGGGTTGTGAAAGAAAGCAAAGATGCCTCGAGAGTCACAGGAATGAACTATGAGCCTGCAGGATTACACAGATTCTAGAACCAACAATGAATGACGCTAGAAAATGTAGAAGCGATGTGTGAAAAGCTTGCAGAGGCTACAGGGCCAAGTCTGAATCATGTAAACTGAAAACCAGCCAAAACATTTGCATCCCATCAGGCTATCACTCCTTATTTTCTTCTTCTAGAAATGACTTACAGTGGCCGAGTGGTTAGCGCGTTGGGCTCGCAGTCGAGAGCCTGCATGTTCGACTCCAGCCACCCGCACTTGCTGTTGTTTCTCTGGGCAAGGAACTTTACGATAATTGCCTCTACCCAGTGATCGATTTCGAGTAATGGGTAGTACCAAATTTAAGTCATAAGTAGAGTAGACAACCAGAAACAGACATTGTCGTCGGCTGCAGCGTGGGTCAGGTGTACGTCGGAAGGCGTACACCGATGCATAGCGCTCAAGTTCGCTTTCCCGCAATGCAGGATAAAGATAATAAAAAAACAAACTTACTCAATTTTATGAACAAATTTGGGACTAACATCTTTTGTGGTAAATATCAATTTCAAGAATAATGTCAGATTCAACAGCAATCCTTTTTCACTTAGCCTATATTTAACCAATATTATTCAACAGCAAATACTAAGAAATGCTTGCTTTTAATTAACTTTATATATATCATTTTATTTCGTTTATCTTTAACAATAAAAAAACGTTTTGAAAGTATTTTCAGTGATAAACCATCGTTCTACTCAAGCACTGTGTTTTTTGATTAATTTGCAAGCAGTTTCATGTCATTTATCTTAAATAAATTCGCAAATTTGGACTGTTTTTTGGAATTGATATTGAAGATATCTGTCAGTCATAATAATCAGCATGCTCACAATGATCATAAAAGCATTTTTTTAAATATATTTTTTCACTCTTTGTCAAATAAACTGATAGTCGGGTGGTGAAAATCCTTGCACCATGCTAGAGAGAATGCCAGTTTGACATCTATCAGGAGTATGTAGCTGTGTTGCTAAAACACTTTTAATCATATGCTTGAAAAAGATTGGCTTTCTTGTCCATTTAATCTAAAATCTTCAACTGCTGGGAATAAGCCTAAATATTACAAAAAAAGAAAACCTTCTTTAAATCATATCAATTTGGTTATTCTCAAACAGTTTGAAGAGACTGATTTTGCATGAAACAAAAAAAAACTAGACTTACACTCAGGGATTTGGAGCAGGCGTAAATGCTAAGTTGCTCCAGCTCCAGAGCTCTCTTTTATAATAAATTAGCTCCTGCCCCGGAGCTTATTGATACCACTGCTCCAGCTCCAGGCTCCGAAAAGCGCTTTCATTAAAATAATGACGACATATCAATTTAATTTCTAAAACTTAAAATTGCCTGTAGGCAACTGTTGCTAAAAATGGCACAACTTTATGAAATTTACGGTACTTTCATCAAAATGTCATGCGGAACTGCGTTTCAAAACATATATATTTGTTAATTCGACGTCTGATTACGCAAATAATTTCTTAATTTGTGAAGGGTTGCTGCTAAATTTTGTGAATTCAGCCGATAGTACTAGTAGTGGCATCTTATGAAATACATTGGAGCCTAAACTATTTTTCAAACAACTGGCTCCAGCTCCACTTGAATTTCACATAGAGCTCCGGCTCCAGTTCCGTTAAAAATGCACGGCTCCGGGGCTCCGGCTCCAAAGCCCTGCTTACACTGCAATATGAAAATACAAATTCAAAACAGTGTTTAGACGCTAATCGAAACCACAAGATATGCGGATAGGTGGAGAAAACTGCAGACTTTTTGGAAGAATTCTTTCTCTCAAACAGCAGTGATTAAACTTGAGATGCCGATACAATTTTGCTGATCTTTGAATTTTTATTCACAAGTTTCCTTGCTTTCCTTGACACGTCCTTGCATATTCTTTTCATTGATTAAATTTTCAGCATGGAAGTATAACATTGGAATTTCATTATTTGTTTACAAGGAAATTGCATTTGTCATGAGTTTTGCTCACATTTCTACAAGTTGTATAAAGTTGCTCTCCATTTTTATAAGTCAATGTTTATGATAAAAAAAATTGCGCTTTATTCTAGCAAAGGTAGGATTATTGGAAATACCCTCTAATTGAATTGTATTAGCATGAAATTGACCAAGATAAATTACGAAAAGGTTCATTTGCAACAGTTTGATGTTGCAGTTCATCAACAGTGCCCTGATATTGGTAATTGCAGTGGAGCAGATGGGTAGGCTAATTAGTTAAACCTAAATATTTAGTAGTAATCATGGAACAAACATTTTTGCAGTTGCTTTTTGCAGTTTAATATTAAGTTTCTGTGAATGATTGTTTCCAATGTCAGCTGCATAATCTTGATGGAGTTATTTATAACAATAAGCAGTGAAATTTATTAATTTCTCGTTGATGTTCTAAATTTTATGTGAGGCAAAGAGTACCGTATATTTTTTTTGTATTTACTGGTCTGGCGTAATTTTTCATAATCAGTTGAGTTGCAGCTGCTTTATGTGCAAGATTGACTGCATTGCTATTGGGTGGTTACTGGTTATTTTTGAAGTTATTGCTAGCCGAGTTATGTGAACTAGTATGGTTGACTTGAGTGTATACATATGTCAAGTTAGTGCTGAGAAGAGCAAACTATGTTTTGAAAAAGTATTCTTTCAATTTAGTTTCTTATGGGAAGAACACCTTTTTGGCTTTTTGAGAGATTGCTGTAAGTACCAAAGGGCTCAACCAAAGCTTTGGCTTCAACTCACAAAAAAAATCCTATATAGATCTTGTCCAGTATATATATTCTCTGTCCAGTAGATTGACATGTAATTGTTAAAAACAAAATGGAAGAGAGACTTTTTATATATGTAAGCAAACATTCACCTATTTTTTATTGAGTTAAAATTGTAAACCTATTGCTATAAATAATTAAGCTAAATATCTAAAATGGTACAGTATATTATTATATTACTTAAGTTTGCAAGGGAGTTATTTTCCCGTGTAGACTGTCACCAAATTATAATTTCTAACAGATGCGTATATAAAAAATCTTGATGCACCTATAAATGCATATTTTTATTGCATACAGTTTAAACGAAACCTTGACTTTACTGTGTTTTGTTTTAACATTTGAAATTTAAAACGTGAATAACGATAATGGATCTTTTTCAGTGTAAGATCAACAAACAAATTTTGTTTGAAACTTGTTTGCTAAAACTAAAAATTGCTTTTAACTTGTCTTTTATTATTATGTATGTATTATCGTTAATTGTGATAGTTTAGCATTTTTTTAGTACCATTCTTAATATACTTTAGTAGGACTACTTAATACATTTATCTAATACTTATAATATACTTAATATAATATACTTAAGTGTTTATCTAAACAGATTGACATGATTTCAGTGGTCAAAATAGCATGGTTTTTAGTGTCATTCATTTTTCGTCTTTAATGCATCCGGGACGAAATAAATACTACTAACTACAATAGTCGATATAGGATTACCAGCACGTCCAAATACACGGAAATAGGTGGCAAAACCTTAAAAGGTTTAAAACATGCTTGAATAGTAGATATGAAGTAGGCTATAAGTCTGTAGTTAGCTCGGCCACAAAATCCAAAAACAAACAGCAAAAAAAAGAGAAGCGCACTTGTAGTAATAAATGATAGCATAATGAAAAGTGAACATTGTGGATTTAATTTTCCAGTTCCAATATTGATGTAGATCAGCAATTGAGCAATCAGCAGCCATCATAATGATAATAAGATGGAGAAAGAAAACCGCACATCAAAGAAACCCATCCTAAGGCAAAAGCTCATTTCGATGTGGCCCAGGAGAGCAAGGTGTTGAGCTCATTCTCCTGTCAGATTGTATATCACACAGTAGCCTACGACGATTGAGGTTCGAGATCCAGTTTAAATAGTTTTTTCTTGTCCTGGTGGGTGGTGGAATCGATAAGCTGGTAGATAAGATGATGATGTCCTGATGGTGTTGATGAAGCTCTCATCCCCTTTTGTTACGGCTATTGTGTTAGTTATGAAGTGTTGCGTTTGCTGTTAATATCTACAAACATAATAGTACGACACAAGCAGAATTAACTATTAAGATGATAGGTTATAATTCATCTTACAGATGACATGACTGTTTTGTCTTCTTGAGTAATACATTTCCCTTCAATTTCATCATGTTACGAAGAGGAAATTCTTCATTGGATGCTGCAAGAGAAGCATTTGAGAAAAATCAGGTAATTATGTCTAAATGACTTACAATTTTATTGCTGTACAATTCATTGTACTTAAGTCATAACATAAACATACTAACTGTTGCAGTTGCTTGAAATGTTTTTGTATAAGTTTGAAAGTTTTGCATATCCCACTGATAAAAAGTTATTATTGTACTGATACTCCCTAAAAATTGGTAAAATTTATTTTCATTATTGAAAGTTAAATCTAATTACTGATGCCATATTACATAATAATATTCCATAGTATTGAAGACACATTTTTTAACTCAAACCGTACCACTATAGATTTTGACAAGAAGTGTTTTAAATTCCATACTTTCAAAAATACAAATCTGCATTTCTAGGATAAGTACAAATGCTTGACATATATACCTGTTTAATCTCTTTGCCAGCTTGCATTAACTGCAGCTTTCTGTTTGCTGTAGAAACAGTGCTTGCGTAATGCAATGACGCATTTCCTATTTCTTTCCTGCTTCGGTTTGCAAAAGTATAAAATACCTTTGTGATTTGTTTTCATTATGAGAATGGCACTTTTTTTAAATAAATATTCATATCATTTTCAGTAAGTTGATTTTTACAATTTTGTTTCGTCAAATAAATACTTGAAAACTTAATATGAAACCAAACACTCATTCAAACAACTTGTGACAGCAAACATGAAAACTCATATATGACATCATTCTGTTCACTTGATTTGATTGCGTGACAAAATATTTCCTATTATTTTTGAAATGCCTGCTTGCTGCAGCTGTAGCACAGCAGCCTACTTGCAAAAGCTAGCAGACAGTTTTAAAGCTTAACTTTCTGGATTTTTTGATACGCAGTAGTTCTTATAAAATGTTATTTAGTAGTGTCAATTAAGAAAGTTAAAATCCACAACAATGTAGCAGTAAAAACTCATGCCAAAAATTGGGTGAAAATAACAAAAGGAAGTTTTGTTTAGTTGTATTTATTCAAACTCGTGATGCCTATTCAAATGTTTAGTATCGTATTATCAGAATAGCTGTGAAAATGACTTGAATAATTTCACTTTGCAAAAATACAACTCTGAAAAATATTTTGGTGTGCTGTGTAAGCATTTACCTTTTTACTTAATAAAGATACATCATGCATGGTCACAAATATGTTGCTAATTAGTGCTGAAAAGATTTGTTAAATGTTAGTGATAGGATTTAATAGTTTACTTATCAGAAATTTAACACTATATTGTTTTAACAATAAACTATAATAAACTTTTAACTCAGTAGGCTATATATAGCTGACATAAAAACATTAGATGAAATGCTGAAAAAGCACAGAAGTTTTGTTATTTTTTTAAGCAATTACTTTAGTGGTTGAATGTCTTCAGCCCCTCATTATGTCATAATGGCACACTGTTTTTTCACAAAGAAAAATTTAAGATTTTTGATGTGTTAATTTAAAATCCAATGTTAGTTTTATATATATGACTTTTTGCATATTGGTCACATAAGCTACTTAAATATCCATAATGAAGAAAGCTTTAGCGAAAGATGAATTACGTGGCAAAGCTGCTTTAAATACTTTGCAACTGAGGCGACAAGTTGTAGTAAGTGTATTGTTGAACCATTATGATACAGTTTGTGAAATGCTTTATGATTATATTAACTCAAGTGTTCTTTAACAAAATATTGTTTGTAGTGTATGTTTTAAGTCTTGGCTAGACCCAATCAAAATTCAGGTTTAGTTTCACTAGAAGCAGCGTTAAATCAACATCATTTTTTGAAAGTTTAATTTTTTTATGGTTTGAAAATGAAAACTATAAAAATCTGAAGTGTGAAGTTGAGAGCAATCTGCAACATGGGTGTTTGGCTTGGTATTACTAGACGTTTAAAAAATATATAATTGCCTCATTGTTTTTTTGTTTTGTTTTTCAGACCACAAGCATACAGAAAGCAATTAACACAGTGGAATGTGCTGCTAAAGAGAAGCATGTCAGAAGTGAGCTGTGTAGTGTTGCTTTATTTTTTTTCATCACATTGTTGATACTGAAACTACCACTTAGTTTTAAAGTTCACATAATAACTTTAAAAGGGAGAATAGAATGTAAAAGTTAGTTTTTTACAGTCAACTGCTGCTATGCATAATTACATATCCAAGTATTTTTCGAAAGATTTTTTATATGCACTATTTTTGATCAGGCATGTAATAAGACAATCATAGTCAAATTCGGTTTTTCACATGATAATCAATTTGACAAACCTTGTTTCAAGTTTAACCAAATTAGGCGATTATTATCCCTAAGGTTAACAAATCATTTGCAATGCTTTGAGTCCTTAAACTTCTGTATGGTGAAACACATTATATGCGATTATCCAGTATCGGTGTACACTGTACAAATAACCATAATCAGTGGTGTCTACATCAAGTAAACATACAAGTAAGTGTGGTGAAGATAGACTTTGACCATGATGTATGACTTTACTCTTAGATGCAATCTTGGGCACATACCAGGACAAAAGTGCTGAGCTGTTTTGGCGTGTCGTCATGAGACTACAACTTTCAACACAGTCCATTGTTGCCTGGAAGTTCTGCTACGTTTTGCATAAGATGCTGAGAGATGGCCATCCTAATGTGAGATAATTTCCATTAGTTTGTTTCATTTTTAACATACTGTAAAACAGCTTTATGTATGTCGTAAAGTTCTGTTCTGTTGCTGAAGGCTTTGTCTTGATTGCGGCGGCGCCGCTCACATGTAAGGTCGCGTCTTCCTTTACACCTTTGTTGAGTTACCATTAACAAGTTGCTTGTGTTGAAGTGCGGTGGTGCTAGTATAGTTTTCTGTTGCTGTTACGTGAATGTATATTTACGTTCTGCTATGTTTTTCGGACGCAGTGCTTATTTAATTTATTATAGCCTTTAAAGTGGTGTCAACTACTTTTGTTAGTAATTCTATTTGTTACAATGTAATATGTTTTCCAACTGCGGTGGTTATTTTTTTGATAATAAAACTCAAGCATGCAAAATTGCATGGAATTGATTGCATGTTGTTAAACTTTGATCAGTGCAAGTGCATCAGTGACATGAAAGGTTAAATGACCACCATGAAGAAATAGTAGCACATACAATGAACCATGGGTCTGTTGAACAATAACCTTGATTGAATAGTAGATGATGTTATTACTACATAAAATGGTATTTGGCTTTCTGCTTAATTTTGATAGAACTGTTTTTGCAATTTTTTCTGGAAAAAATCTTACCGTGGCTACTAATACTTTTCTTTTCTAGCACCAATTGCAACGTTCATCTGATGAAAGTGAAAGTAAAAGCAACGACAAACAGGATGGTTTTTTGCTTCACTGACGTTTGGCGCACCAAGATAATGCGCATCTTTAGAGCGAATAACATATTATTTGAACACAGTTGGAACCGTTATTGTAATTTAATTTTGTCTCGAATTTCTGTTGGTCTTTACTGCTTCGAATTTATGTGTAATGTTGGAAGTTTTTACGTAATTTAACGTGGAAAGTAACCGCTCACACATCCTTTTCGCCAACGTTTAAAATAATGTGTGTTTCATTTTTTGCTTGCCTTCAACCGTATTGCAGTATATAAGTTTGTAAATTTTATTTTGTATGTTATTCGCTCTGAGGATGCGCATTGTCATGGTTCGCGAAACGTCAGTGAAGCAATAAGTCGATCTGTTTGTCGTTCACTTTCATGAGATGAACGTTGCAACTACAGTAGTGCTAGAAACGATAATTGTTTTGATGAACACCCAAACTTTTCAGTATTCAATACTTTTCTTGTAAGATCAAACCACAAATTCATAGTATTGTCTGGTTTTAAGTGATCTAATGCATGTTGAGTTGAGATCGTTTGATATTCGGATGCTTTATTTGAAATTAAAGTACACTTGTGCTGCACGCGAGTTTAGCATAATATAGGGCGAACAGTGAGCACTGAACAGAAAGTTCTTGGACCAACTCATAAACGATTTATCAATAGAAAATAAAGAAAATTTCATCAAAACGGTATAACAATGAGAGCTTACAATACCAGGAAGAAATTTATTTATTTATTATCAATGTGGCCGCCCTTCACTTGGATAACTCTCTCAATTCTTTGTCGGAAGTTATTGACCAAGGCACGTAGCTCATCCTGGGGTATTTGCGCCCATTCCCACAGGAGTGATTGCTTCAGAGCATCAACACTTAAGTGAGCAATGGAACAGGCCTTTGCTTCCAATAACGATCACACACAAAAGTCCATTCAAAGCAGGCGATAAGGGAGGCCACATTTCCTTGCTCCAGAATCTTAGAAGTTGACATGAGCATCAGTCCTCCTGAGTCTTTCTTGAGGTGGAGGAAGTGCACGATCTTGTTGGGATGTGAAGGGCTGATCTTTGTAGTGTTTGCACTGCATCTCTTCAAGGGCTGGAAAAATATCGTTGATATAGCGATCTGAATTGATTTTAACCCTTTGTTTCACGAAAATCAGAGGTGACTTTCAAGTTTTGGAGATGGCGGCCCACACCATGTTTTTGACTGCGGTAAATTGTTCTCACAGAATCTTTAATATCTGCTGAAGACTTTGCATAAATTCTATCATTCTGATTATTGAACTGAGCTTCAATTGAAGAGTTTTTTCGTCAGACAAAATGATCTCTTGCCCTCCCATGCCTGCCTTCAGTTTTCTGAGAAGAATCTGTGCTCTTTCAAGTCTCTTTTGCTTTTGGAGAGGTGTATGGAACTATCGTTTTCTCATCTTGAAAGGAGACAACTGCAGATCCTTTTCCACAATGGTTCTCATTGACATTCATGTCTTTGACCATTTGAGAGATGGGTCTGTTTGGGTTTTTCCTTACCCTTTTTCGGACAGCCTTAACCACTTTCTTTGTTCGATCAGTGCGAGATCTTCCACTCCTAGGACGGTCTTCAAATGTACCAAGTTCCTTAAATCTATTCACAACATGGTAAACGGTGGATTTTGCAACTTATAAGAGCTTAATGGTCTCAGAGTTGGTTTTCCCCTCGATGGAGCTTAATGGTGGCTTCTCTTTGGCTTATTTTAGACCTTACAATTAATGCTTGCAATTAGACCACCCAAATTTTAGAGAGTTTAGCAAGATATTTAGCACATTAAAAGGCATATATATAAGTGACATACAGTATGTTTAATCATAAAATGAAAGCAAGTCCAAGGACTTTCTGTTCACCCTGTATAACAAAGTAAGTGTAACCTGTAAAACTATATGGTTTTTCTAAATCATCATGCAGCAGAAACAGTTTTATATTTTCTCTTCTTTCAGGTTCTAAAAGACTCAATAAAATATCGGCAGCAACTCAAAGACTTAGGAAAAAATTGGGTATGTGATTTTCATCTTGTAAATTCCTGTAAAACTCACCGTATCTGATGACGTTTGCGCAAACTCCACATTTCTATGTCTATTCTTGTTTTCATTTCACCGTATCTGTTCTTTTTTTATCACAAAATCCGACATTATTTTTTTCCTTTCTCTTCATTGTTGTCGTTCCGTCCATCGTTCCATTACATTCTTCAGCAAACTTTCATGATATCAAAGAAAATGCCCAATAATTGCCCTAAATTCTTCTTTGTTTCTGGTTTTAGTTCAATCGTTCTTTAATAAATATATTGTTTTCGATGTAATGGCCAGATATAAAAACAAACTGATAAAGAACATTAAATACAATCTTGAAATGAAGTAGGCTAGTTACTACATACTGTAATTGTGCAATGCACATGCAAATGGTGAAGGTTGTTGGTGTGAACATGAAGAAAACTCCGCACGGTTTTGGTTTGCAGGGCCAATCCCCCCACGGTTATGGAAGAGTCATTGGATCATACTTAAGTTGCTTGACTCAGCGAATGGACTTTCACAAAAAAGTGAGTTAGCAAACTTTTTGTCAATTGTTAGTGTTATGTTTATCTTTGTTTATATTTTTACCTGTAATCTAGCCCTATGTTTTTCAATATTTATTGCCCAATGTCCATGCTCCAGGTTGGCAACAATTTGTATGAAGCATACTCCCATCTAATTCTTCAGACGTGACATGAGAATACCACTTGTGCAATTGCTCGGAAAACGTCAGTAAATGAAAAGTTTTACTGTTGATTAATTTCAAGTGCACTTGTGAGGTGACACTATACAAAAAAAGCAAACAAGAATATATTCTTAAATGCATCACTTACATGAAAAGTTATTTGATGTCACCTCTTTTCAGTGGATTCTTAAACCAAATTTAGTCTGTGCCTTTTAGGCAAGGGTTCAAAGATTGGTCTGCTACTATTCGGAGAAATCCCAATTCGGAGACAGCCTTTTTCGGAGATTTCTAAAATCTCACAGCAGCATCTGTTTATTCAAAGGAATTAGCTTATAATTAGAGATTAATCAAATGGTCTCAGCAAAAAAGTCTCAATTAAAGTTTCAGCAAAAAAACTAAAAGAGTTGTCAAACGGCGTTTCATGATTAACAATAGTGGTTAATCAAATGAAGTCTCAGCGAAAATGTCTCAACTAAAGTTGCTAGATATCGCTATAACCTATACCCTCAAGATATCAGCTAATTTACATCTACCTCAATGAAACAATAACTTTCTCGTTTGCATGGGTATGGGAAGGTAAACACAAAAACCGCCTACCCAAATGATCTCTACAAATTCTCTAAATAAACAAAAGCCCTCGCTGGATTTAAGAAATTACCGAATCGGTTATCTCCCAAAAAGGCTGTCTCCGTATTGGGATTTCTCCGAACTGGATTCTCCTAAACGGGCCATTCCGTCCAAAGATATACGTTGTATGAGAAATTCAAGTTAAAAACTATGTTTTAATGGTATTTGGTTACAACGAATCATGTTAGGTATCGTTATGCTTTGGATTCACGCAAAGTAATCACCTCAGCGAAAGACTAATTTTGATATAAAATTTTTGTGTCACAAACATCATCTTTTATTCACTTTCAAATGTTGATTGCTTGCAGCGAGTCTGTAATTGATAGCGATTCAAAATTGTTGTTCGTGCAAATAAATTGAAAAAAAATTGAAACTTTGGGCACAAAACACACATTTTGAGTGATTGCTTGTTCATAATATGACCGAAATTTGAGTATGGCCACAGTTTTAAACAACAAATCGCTTGTTTCAAAGATTGCTAACAATTGTAATCATGCTACAAATCGCACCTTGACTTTGCTTGATGTGTCCTCGGTCTAGTTTTTGTTGTTAACAATACTTGACGTTTACTTGCGTGTTTTTAACGTAAAAAGACAGTCCTCGTAACTGGGATATTGATTAGTATCATGAGTTTCCTGGAAACCTGTCCATCACCGATGACGTCATAGAGAAGATGGGACACAATGATATCAACGCATAGTGAGTACCTTGATTTGCGTTGCGTTTCCAGGAGACTAGTTTTGTCATTTTTTGCATTAATTCATCACCGTTTGATGTTGAATCAATGTAAAAGTAACGATTTATAAACTGTCAATGAAACCAATGTGCATTGACATTTTGCAATTGTGTTTTACTCACTTTTCTGAGAACATATTTTACATGTCGATTGTTGTTAATTTAAAATACCTATTTTCTGACATCAGATAAACGTTAGCAAATCAATATCAAATGTAACAACAGCGAAAGAAATAATAGACGACAATGAAACACTCCAACATCATCCATGCATTATCATGTTTAAAATTAACTTCAAAGACTACAATTGAAATGGTAAACAGCTTTCAATATCGATTCACTGTAGGGTTTTTCGAATTACATTTAGCACTCTAGCGTTATTTTTAATGATAAATATCGTTAAAGATTTGTGCTGTTTACCAACTTTGTGCCAAACTTGCATACATTGACGGATGCTTAGTACAAATAATGTCATTAAGAAAAACCATCTGCATTTCCTTGTATGTTAAGTTAATTGGCTCTGCGTGGCTAATTGTGCTCAATGATAAGCCATCGTATGATCTTATGACCATATTGGGACAAATAGTTTGCAACTGCACAATATTATTGTGCATGCAACTTTCATGTGGCTTGGGTGGCCGTTCAGTTCATATACTTTCCCAGCAAACAAATCATTGTTTTTTAACATTGACTAAACGTCGGCAGACGTTGAATCAATACAAAAAGGAAGTAATTTGTTGACGGGTTGGTATGAACCCACCCATGAGCTAGCTTTTATGTGAAATGGCGTTTCGTCGTCCGGTGGTTCAAACAATGTTGGTAGATTTTAAAAGCTTGCATGGTTGAAACGATGTAAACAGAGCAATATGTTTGATATTCTTTCCAGGTAGCTGCTCACCAACTAATTATTTTGATGACAATTTCCCGTCTCTAAATGTGTAAATTTTTCAACTAATGCCTCTGTTGACTCTACCATGAAATTCAAAACAGTACAAACTTTCCGGACGTAGAATATCTAACTTTAGGAATGTAATTTCATCGATTTAACGTTAATTTTTCATTACATTCGATTATCTTGATGACATATTGCTGCGTAATTTCACACAGTTATCATGCAGCTTCAAGTTTTACCTCAACGTTTTTAAATCTTGTATTGATTGCATATATATTTTGTTCATGTTCCAGCTTCGAATTATGCGTCGATCTCCTAGACTGCATTGATACTTTGAGTAATTTGCAGAGACAAAGTAAGCAGACCTATGTCAAGTGTGTAATAATGTTTTACAAAAGTATTGTTAAAATTTGTTTCAAGACTGAAGTACAGTTGAAAGATTCGTGATTTTGTTTTTGGGAGGTTAGATGCTTCCAGCCGTAATGCATTGTCAGTGTTGTGAATTATTGATAAGTGTTGAATAATTTATAATAGTTGATTTTTTTGTTCAGGACTTTACTATGATTTAATGTGTAGGCTAAGCCCAAGTCAGATTCGCATCATTATGTATAATTGATTTTTCAATTCTCATAAGATCTAAATTTGATTTTGACCTTTCATACCACTCAAATTTAGTTTTGATTATATGAAATAAATGTGATTTTGATATCACATAGTGCAAAACTTTTTCCTTGCTCGGAATGACCGAGAAGGGTAAATAGATTGGATTTACTTTGCACCTCAGCTAGAAAAATCCGTCTTTTTTTTTTGACAAAATTCGGTAAAAATCCTTCCTTCTGGAGACGTTGAATTAGCGTAAACATGACAGACTTTGCTATTTGTAGTCTTGCAATGGGATTGTTGCAGCCTTCAGGGTATACGAAAACAAGCTAAAGACAACAGATATCTAGCATTAGCTATTAGTTCACGGTGCAGTCACTTCACCAGAAGATTACGGAAATTGATTTTTGTTGATTTCTCCCGCAAAGCTACAACGTTCCATTAATTTTCACCAGCAGCAAATCGATTGACCGTTGAATATCTCCCGACTTGAAAAACATCATAAGAACATTTCCGCATTCTGGTGGAATCTTGAATGTCTGCATAAATATGTTTTTTTAAACTGGTTGAAACCGGTTTCAACCAGATTCAACCCAGTTGCATAAGTTGTCACTTTGAAGTTTTCTCCTGCAGTTGACGCGACGCTGTCAGCAACCGTTCTAACCACTGTCGTTTGCTCAATGCAAACCTACTGCAAACCTATGCAAACCTACCTAACCACTTCATTTGGCTTGCCTTTTTGAGTTTTAACCACGGCTCTTTGTTGCTTTTTTATCTCCATAACTTTTTCAGAAGTTGCTATCTAACTTAATAGAGAATTTTAATCTACAGTCTTCAGCTCATTGGACATGTCGAAAGCAATCTCGGTGACTGGTTCGGGACAATGTCGTTTAACGCCGTGTATCCCGATCATACTCGACTCAAGTCAACTCTACGACTACACTGTGAAGATTATGTTCAAGCTCCATACTTGTAAGTAGTGCTGCAGTTATCTCCGTTTCAGGAATGCCTTAACTTGTTCTAACTCGTCTTTCGTTGTGATGGTCAGAAATAAAAATAAGCTGAACTTTGAGGCTAACTGTTATTTCATAAATGTTTTCAGCAACTCATGCATAAGTGCTAACTAACATTTAAGACACGAATCGGGCCTTATAGATTGTTAGGTAAGTGATAAAATGATATGATTCCAACTGAAGAAATAGTTTTGTTTGGTCCATCATTTACTAAGCGTTTGGTTTTGTTAAACTTTGGTATGTGCTTGTACTGGTTTTCCTGCATATGAACCTGTCTTGGATTCTTTAAACTGATAAAACACAATTTTGTTGTTTCAGGTCTACCAGCTGATACACTAAGCGGGCATAGGGAACGGTTCCATGAGTGTTATTTGAAACTGAAGAGATTTTACTACATTTGCAGCAATCTTCAATATTTTAAAACTCTAATCCAAGTTCCGCTAATGCCTGATGTGAGTTAAAATCATTTTTCCTTTGCAAAGATGCCAAAATGATCAGTAACAACAAAAAATTATTAACATTATAACCCCGTGCATTGGTTTATTTACTTTACCAGATCCAGATAGCTAATAATTTTTTTTATGTTTAGAATCCTCCTGACTTCCTCTTGAAACCGGATGAAAGCCACAAGCTAGGTCCTGTAAAAGTTATCCCGGAAGAAGCAACAGAACTCGATCCTTCTTCACCAGGACCTGAGGTTAGTCTGTTTAGCTTTCCATGATTTCCATCAAGAACGTTTCTCCACTTTTTGATTTACTTCACCTTTTGGAAATCTGACAAATCTTTTGTGATCCCAGTTGAACAAGAAACATTCAAATAGAAACCTTCAGAACAGGCAGTTTATTTGATGTTTAACGCTTTCTATTTTTTTACCTAAGCCAAAGGGGAAACTTTATAAAACGATGGTAAGACCAGCAATGTTGTATGAGATGCAGGCGCTAGCCCTGACAAAGACACAGAAAGGAAAAATGCAAGTGGCTGATATCAAAATGTTGCGATGGGGTTGACAAAGCAGGACCGAGTAAGGAGTGAAATGATCAGAAAGCGAATGCATGTCGGAGAACTGAAATATAAGCTGAGAGAGACTCGTCTTAAATGGTTAGGTCATTACGAAGCGAAGAAGGCCAAAAAGAAGATGGAGAGACGCAAAGAAGGCCAAAAAGAAGATGTGGCAGAAGATATGGAAATAGTGGGAGTGAAGGAGGAAGATGATGCTGACAGAGTGATATGGAGGACTGCAATCTGCACTGGTGGTCACAAGATTTTGTTAATTATTTAGGATTGTCTTCGTTTATGTAAACTTTCTGTTTATTTGCACTGTACTGGTTGCTTCCATATTCGTTTTTGTTGCGCCACTTATTCTCTTGATTCGGGGAAGCGCGTTATTTCCCATTATATTTACGTAAAGCAAATGTTGCATAAATGTGACGGCTCTGATGCTGCGGAGCAATTACTCAGTGTTAGTTCAGTTTGTTTTTATTTCTGTCCGTCACAATGATGGATTTTGTTGTCTGTGTGGAGTTTAAATTTATCAATTCGTAAAAGGATACTAAAATGCTATATCTGGTCAACCCTTTTATACAACTCTGAAACTTGGACAGTATCACAAAAAATGAAAAAACGGATCGATGCCTTCGAGCTCTGGTCATACAGGCAAATGTTAAAAATTTCATGGAAACAAAAGATCACTAACGATGAAGTATTATCCAAATTTAATTCAAGCAAAATTCTCTTACAAATAGTCAAAAGAAGAAAATTAAAGTATTTTGGACACACAAATAAGGCAAAACTCGTTACAAAGATCATTAATAGAAGGAAAGATAAATGGTAAAAGAAACAAAGGCACGCCAAGAATGATTTGGACATCAAACATCACTAAATGGACAAAATTAAGTTATGAAAATGCAGTACGAACAGCTCATGGTCGAGAACAATGGCGCATTGTATCCAACCCTCCATACGAGGAAGGAACGTAATGATGATGATGTTGATGTGGAGCATAGACTCCTTAAGTTAGTGTAGAGAAACTTTATTGTAAATGCTGACGTTTCCATTCAACCTTTTATCGGACTGTAAGTACAAAGGTCAGAATTTCGTTCAGCAGATGAAGGAAGCTTATTTGTATCAAGACTGATGCCTGTAAAAGCACTACGTTTGGACTTTTTGACTGAAAATCAGCTGATTTTGCAAAATTGTTAAAACCTAGCCAACAAAACCCGTTTGTGCACATTGATTTAACGTCTCAAGACGTTAATTCCGTTATTTTACAGTTGTGCCATGCCAATAAATTTTGTTTTGGCACAAACGTAATTCGGTTTACATCTAATTTTGGTTCATATTTTGCATTACGCAAATGTCATAATTTTAATTCTTATTTACAAGCAGCGGAGTTACTCTAATTTTGACTTAAATCAATAAAAATACAGCAAAAAAAATTACTTGTCTAATCTAAGCTCACAGGGGCTTTGAATCACTGGCGAAGGTTCGTTCACCGAACTTGACAAAAACATGACAGTTAACAAAAGCATTTTGTTCTCCTTTCAGATGGGCACCAACCACCTCGAGAGCAAAGATTTCGATGAGATGTTCAGTGAAATGAACGAAAAGTTTTCTTTCAACGGAGCTTGTACTCCTCTGTCGGACTCCAAAGATGCAGAAATCGAATTCTTAAAAGAAGAAATATCTCGATTAAAATCTGAGATAGATGTCATGCAAACAGAGGTGCGTATGAGGCACAGTTGCTTCAAATAACCTCTATCTTGTTTCTTAGTTGCATACAATCACTTTCTTTTCTCTGTATCATTTATGGTGAATGGAAAACAATATCTTTTTCATTCGATTTTTAGTTGGATTGTGGCAGTTTTGAAAATATCTACACGAGTGCTATTGAAGATGAAGACAGTTTAGTTTTCGAAACGTTTGTTTGTTGAATATGAGTTTAGTATCTACATTTTAGGCCCTTTAATTTTTGATTAGATTGACCAGGCGTCCCATCCATTTTTCTTGGTGCATGTCAATTTGGTAAAGTTTAACGCTACGTTGAAATCAAATAACATTTTCGTTAGGCTATCAGTATGATTGAATTTACAGTGTACCTAAATGACCTGTTTGCTTAGTCAATATTTTCCTTTTTCATTTTCGTTTGTTTGTTTCATTTTTTTTATCCCAGCAATTACAAGAGAGCCATGATCTTCATAACAAGATCAAAATCCTCGAAGAAGAATTGGAGGAGGCACGCAAGATGGCCAAAAACTCGGTGGAGGACTTAGCCAAGGTGAAGAAACGAGTTAGTGAGGCTGAAGAACAAGCTGGAAAAGTTGTGAAGGTCCAGAATATTCTGCACGGTGTTGAAAGTAAGGGCCGTGTCAAGAAAATTTTTGTCAGGGCCGTAGAAGGCACACATAACCAGGGCTGTGCCAAGTATACTTCCGTGAGGGCCGTGGCTGAAAAGATCAGTAAAAAGTGAAATTTTAAAATGAACCATAAAAAACGATAAGTTTTTCACAATATTTGATTTATATTTTAGTGACTTAATAGTTAGTGTTCTGTTTTGAGTCTGATAGATTTAGGTTTCATAGATTTAGGTCGGGTCATATACAAAACGTCATATTTCATTTTTGCAAGTTGCTTAGCAAAAAAGAGGATTTAGTATAATAAATAAATATTCAGCTGCGTCTTTATGCGATTGCACTGAAACTGTCTGTCTTGTGAAGCGCTGAGAGCATCTCGCGTCCGCGATGAATACATTACCGGAGGTACACACTACTTCATTATGTATAGATCAACATAAACGAAAAGCGAACTTCATTTTTGCTTTGCAGAACGAGCTCATGGGAGTGAAGAGTTGTATAAAAAGCTAAAGGAAAAACACCTTGCCCTTGTAAAAGATCACGCTGACCTGTTGAGAAAGGTTACTATGCTTAAATTGAAATTGTACTCAGTGTTGTAGCGTTACAGCGTTTGCACATTAAAATCCATCGTGTTTCCTGCATGTAACTTTTTTTTCTTTCTGGAGAAAAATCAAGGAGTTATGATCTAATTTTTCCTTGTTTTAGCCATTGAAAGCATTTTATTTTACTTTTATATTAATAAACGGAGGATATCAATTTCTGGAATAAAACTATTCGGAATTCAAAACTGTTTTTCTAAAATCTGCTTTTGAACCTTAGGTTCAAGGCACTCCAATATTGCTAAGTAGTAGAACTTATTTTTTTATGTAAGTTTATCATCGATAAGACGTAAAATAGATGTAACTCGTTTGTAAAACGGTTTGTCTAGAATGCTGATACGAAACGAGTCGCTGAGACGCTTCATCAAAGTGCTGGGGACAGCGAACAAGAACGCAACCGACTTCGGGTTGAAGTGGAGGAACTTCAGCGGCGACTGGAGGCTTCAGTTGCTGCAGAAATGGAAAGCGATCGAATGTACCGAGAAGAGCGGTCAAGGCTTGTTGGTATGGTTGAAATAAAATTTCTGTTACATTATTTTTTCGTTGTGCAACAGTGGCTTCGTAAATTCAATCGAGACGAATTTCTGGGGAGGTAAACGTGCAAATTTCTTTTTGTTTTTAGATAAGACTTCGTCATTGAGATTTTCATTAAAATCTTCCTTTGAATTTACCAATGATCCAAAAGGATGCGTAGTGCAATAAAAGTAATTAAAAAATTAGAGAGTATCACACAAATTGGCAAATTCAAGTTGGTTATAGAGCTTTTTCTACACAAGTTTGGCTTCATCAGTATATATTTTCGTATTCAAAAAAAAAAGCTTTAGTTATTTTTTTAGATTGCTTTGTTTCCTTTTTTCCAAGTAACCTGTAGGCTACATGGAAAAGTGCCCCTTATTGATAATCATTAAACAATTATTTTAAAATATTAAAAAAGGTTGGGGAAACTCTGACGCGAGAGCTGTTCATAAGTTATTTTCGGCAATAAAACATCAAGATCAAGCTTTTTAATTTGCAATTCTTTCAAGTGATGCTTGCCAGTTTCACAGTTTATCGATATTTTTGTTGGCGTTTCTTTTCTCGTCGTCAGCGTATGCTCAAATTCTATGAATGGAGACAAAGGACCAGATGAACTTCAATTCGCTTTTAATTCCAATTCATACACAACATGAATTTGTTGTATATCCGGATTTCGAGCATTTAGCTCTCTTCAGTACAACTTTTGAATTGCGAATGAACAACACTACAAATGAACTGGTATTTATAGCGAAAAAGGTTCCACGTTGACAGCGATGGCATTGCAAAAACAACGTCAATCACTGCCAACGTGGAGCAAACAATTTGGACAGTGGCGAAACGGTTGAACGAACAATGGATAAAGGCCTACGAATAAAATTAACACGTGGAGAAACTTGCGTTAACAATATCGACGTGGAATTTCATTGCGCTAGTTTAACGTCTTTGCGGACCAGTATAAACTGTAATTTAATGCATATAGCAAACCTCGAGAAAGACGATAAGAGCTAGGAGGCGTATCCACTGAAAGTTACCTTAAACAAGAAATTACAAGAACAACAATTTGCGCTACTACCGTTGTCCCTTTGTACGGCCAAGGACGACGAAGATTGTTGATTCCTTTTTTTCGACTTCTTGCTCTTCTTAGCCATTAGGAAAAGCGACTTGAGGCGTCCTTTGTCCAATTGCCTCGCAGACAGGGAATGCGAGCGGGTTTGCGAGAATTTCTAATGCCGTTTAGGACAGCCGTGGGTCACCGTACAGGTTCCTCGCTTGACTTCACTTAGCATACGGGACAGTGTGCTTTACACACGTCTAGAGGGGGGTGTCGTCAGCGTATGCTCAAATTCTATGAATGGAGACAAAGGACCAGATGAACTTCAATTCGCTTTTAATTCCAATTCATACACAACATGAATTTGTTGTATATCCGGATTTCGAGCATTTAGCTCTCTTCAGTACAACTTTTGAATTGCGTCTGATATCGTTTGAATACTTCAAATCCCACCTGTCGCTGCTGATGGTTACAAATCGTCTTGTGCTTGTAGTAAATTTAAATACTCACAGACCGACTTGTTTCAAATATCAAACTTTGTTCACAAAACCCATGTTTTCATCAACGTTAAAATTTCATGTAGAAAAAATTATTGGACTAGACAACCAAGGTAACGTGGCAGAATGTGTGTATTTTCTCGATTAACATCATTTTAATTTTTGACGCCTTTTTAATTGCAATATTCAAATTCGAATGGGTGTGGAAGTTTCAGGCTTAAATTGCATTTCAAAACTTTGTGTTTGATTTTGTAGTAAAATTTATAATAATTTATAAATTAATTAGGAATTATAAATTAGTATTAATCATTTAATTAAAAGTAATTTATAAGTCAAAGAGCAAGCAACAACTCTACTACACGGAATCACCCATATAGCTTTTCCAGATAGAAAGTTCCATCTTTTTACATTACTTCAACATGTGGTCAATGCAGAAAAAAGAATGTTTTTGCGAGCTTGGCTTTTATTGATCTGACAATTTTCATTCAGTCTGACATTGGTCTAACAAAATACCTTTCAGTTTATTTGCATTGCTGTGCTGTGGTAGATCACTGGCTTTCATTTGTGGTGATGATTTGTTGAAACTTTTCCTTAAAAAAAACAGCTGAACCCAGGAGACGAACCGAGATTGGAAAGTGGTTTCCTTATTTTCTAAGCTTCCCCCACCCGTATTGTTGGACCAAAATTCGAATAGTAATCGTCAAAACAAACCCCCAGATATTTCAATATTTCTCTTGAATTCAGATAATTACAATATTGTTCTAAAATTTAATCCTCATGAATTGTTCAGCGCAAGTATACATTTTTAATTGCCGTCCCAACTAATCCACTAATCTCGCTTCCTATATTGATACACACGACAAGTAGATGTACAATCATATGCAGGTGTTTTTGCAAGAGCTAATTATGGGTTTGTCCGTTCGTGTAGAACAATAAGCTGGTTAAAATAGCAACATGATGGTGAGACGTTTCGGAGGCATTTTCTTAAGTGTTTATTATGGTTTTACTGAATAGGACAAGTTGTTAAAAAAGAATGTTGAACTCTTACAACGTTTTCCGGATTCACCTTCAACTGTGTAACCTCTTTGTTCATGTTTAGTCGCAGCCGCGGAAGAGGCTTGTGACATGGTTGCGAAAGCTGTAAAATCTTTAGACGATGACGCAAGCAAAAGTAAGACTTCCAGCGCAGAATCACTTATGCAAATCGTACTGCAGACGACATCATCACTCCGAAAATTGGAAAGCCAGATTGAGCATTACAACAACACTGAAGGTAATGTCTTTTTTACATTACTTATCGCCTGGAATAAGATAAAAAGGCTTCATTGTGTTATGAGAAGACCGGAGAGAGTTAGGACAAAGTTTAGTCAATTTAAGAACTCTCTTTTAATACATTGCAATATAACCAGGACGCATGAGTGAAAAATCAAAGTAAGTTAACAATCCCCATTCTTCCACTTCATGACACCATTGAGTGTTTAGTTTTTAAATCATATCTTAAACGCTAATGTTGTTTTCAGAAATTGACGGTTTGGTTAAATCGTTGGCTTCCTTTGGCCACTGGATGGCAGAAACGATCGAAAATGGAGGCGCAACATGCAACATGGCTCCCGATGATCAAGGAGCAGGTAAATAGTTTTCAGAAAAACTTTAATACAGCAAAGAACATAACGTCCAAGGCAGCTTGGTCACTTTTGTATCCGTGATTTTCCGGCTTGTTTTTTGACCTAGTGTTCAAGCGTTGTGCTCGCTTGTTTTTTGCATTGTCACAAAAAGTGACACTGGATTCATTGGTATATATCCCGATATGTTTGCCTAGATAACGTGCAGTGTTGCCATAATTTTTGATAAAATAGAAAAAAAATCTAATTAACTGAAAACTTGATTTTGAAAATTAAAAACGTGGCATGTGGTCACAAAGAGTTTTTCTTTCAAGCCCATGTGTAGCATTAAGCTGCCCTGTCTCGCCTTGACAATTATTTCATCGTTGTTTTTTTTCATGTTTATTGTAAGTGTTGGGTTCTACCAAGCGGTTACTTTCTGTTCACGATTTTGTTACGGGTGAGTGACTTCACGATTGCTTTGCGACGTCATTGTCACTTTCGTCATTATCACATGAAAGGTTTTTGTCTTTGGTTGGTTGTGCTCTTGAATACGGATAGTCACGTTTTCGTTTTGCGTGATCTCGTTTGAGGCTTCACACGAGAATGGTCAAAAAATCTGTAAAACATGATCCGATTTATCAAGTCACATAAAATATTTAGAAAATTACTGACTGAAGTGCATGTAAAGCGCGTCCCAGACAGCAAAATCCCTCATTTTTACATTGATTCAACGTCTGCAAACGTCTGGGGTGGCCTTTTCTCGAATTTTTCAGGCGACATCTCTACTTGCTATTCTTGAAATTCAGTTTCAGCTCCACATCAATGGGCTTGCAGATGTTCAACTTTTTCGTTGTTTTGCTGACGGTAGCCTTGACCACACTGAGATGTTAAAAGCGATTATCTGCTTTATTTCTAACGTTTCGTCGGTTAAAACGATTAAATTCATCAATGATCTAGCTCGATTCTAAAACATGATGCGATGCTTTTCCGTCTGACGCAAGAACTACGCAATACAAAACATGATGAAGAAAACAAAATTGCTTACTGACCAGACGTCAGAAACGACTCACTATCGCTCTCACCATTTTGTTGGAGCCCCTAGAACCGAGGCTACTGTCACTACAAATATTCACAAAATGTAAGATAAAATGCCATACAAGCACTCTCAGTCTCTCATTCAAGCTGAGCCACATTTTAGCTGGTATGAAGTGTCTAATCATTTACTGAAAGTCACTTTCATGACATTTTTAACTTTGCCTGAACATTGAATGTTTTTTTTATTTTTCATTTAGCGCTCACTTGGTGTTTGCTTCGCTTGTAACTCAAAATATTTCTTTAACCACCTCATTGCATCAATCATCTCATTGCATCATCACTTTAATTATAATGTCATCAAAACTTTGACATGAAACTGGTTGGATAGCTTCTTCCATATGTTTTATTGATACAATATTCTGCCACTGTCCTAACAACATCGGTGAAGACGGAAAACTGTAGGCTAGGCACTAGGCAATCCCCCTGAAGTAGGGGGAAAGAAAGCTTGTGAAATAAAAAAGGGAAGAGAAAAAAGAAAGTGCTAAATCTGCAGAAAACCGAACGAACGAGTGGTATTTCTGAGCCGGACAAATTTAAAAATACTGTGAATACTGGAAGATTATTGATTTTCTAATATAATTTGATCAAACAAATTTATTTTGTTTATAAAACTTTCAAGCTTTTTTGTATCAGCGTGTACAAGAATACGTCATAAGATTACAATCCTTTGCAGCTTTGGAAAAAGCTTGTAGAGACTGCGGGAAGGAAACGTTGACTTTTCTCAACGATTTCAAACAAAATAAACAATCTGTCTCAACTGACGCCATGAAACACAAATTAGAAGACATGCTCTCCACTGCCAAGGTAAGAACGTGTTAATAAATCGCCATGTTTTTACGTGAATTCGACCTTGTTAAGTGATTAAAAAAATGTCATTAAAACTTGACTGATAGTAACCTTTCTACTCGGTTATGTTCGGACAGGAATTGCTTCCGAAGATTTCCGATATCAAAGGCAGTGACCTTCACGACCTCGTTGAGCAAGAAATGGCTTCCACAACCAGAGCAGTGGAGCAAGCTGCCGAACGCATTGAAACAATGCTGAACGAAGCCAGACAAAGAGACACCGGCATCAATTTAGAAGTGAACGAAAGGTGTCATTTTAAAGAATACATTTTTTAGTCTTGTACCAATTTTTCAGTTTTCGTAGCCGAGTGGTGAGAGCTTCTGGACGACGTTCGAAAGGGCGTCGGTTCGAAACCTCCCGAGAGCACGCTGTAAAACATTGAACAACATTTCCACATCAACCGAACCACATCGAAACATTGCAGTGTCTAAATTTTTTTTTGCCATACATTTACCTCGTTTTACGTTAACTATTCTCAAAATTTTCTTGCATTATTTCTTTATGAGATCTCTGCAAAAAATCTTTGTTTTTTCCGAACCACATCTTATCGTAGATATAACCAAGCAACCACACGGCATTTACCATCATACATTAGACTCAGAGTGAACATAAAACTATAAACTTTCACACTAATGTATGATGGTAAATGCCGTGTGGTTGTTTGGTTTTATCTGTCAAGGGTTAAAGAAAATCACCTCTCCACCAAAAGTGTACATCTTATCATGACCACCACGTTACCCTCTTGCAGGATATTAGATTCTTGCACCGAGCTGGTCAAGACAATCCAAGTTCTAATAATGACGTCGAAGGAGCTGCAGCGAGAGATTGTAACGCTTGGCTGGGTGGGTAGTTTAACTCTAAAGCATAGTTTACTTTCTTTTGCAACAAACGCATCAAAATGTTCCTCAACTGAAACAAAATTTCACAATCTTGCACTTCATACATTTTTTTAAGTAAATTCTTATTACGCTGTTATCATTTTACTTCTAATTTAAAGGCATCTTCTACATTTTAAATGTCTATAAACATCATTGTTTAGTAATCTTAGTTACGTATTACAATACGTTTCATTGGAGTCTAACCGAATCGTCATTCCATGTATGTAGATCAGCCTCTCAAACCCCACAGCATATCATTCATTACTGCCCCATTCACGGACCTCGAAATTGAAATGCCAATCTTACAGCGCTTGATACCAACACAGTCCAATGGCTGCAGCGCCTGGGTGGAATAACGTGTTGTGGTTCAACAGCTCTTTCTAACACATAGACACTGGCATCTGGATTTCATGTTTGTCATTTACAAAGCATCTTCCATTGCAGGGCGCCTCGTCATCACAGGAATTCTACATGAAGAATTCGCGTTGGACGGAAGGACTGATTTCCGCCGCCAAGGCTGTTGGTTGGAGCGCCACGATGTTGACGTGAGCATGCCACGTTTTGACGTCATTTCAACGTGATTTCATGTTGGTTTTCTGCATCTCTAGCTGAATAATCTATTTTCTTCAGGGACTCGGCTGACTTGGTCATGCAAGGGGAGGGCAAGTTTGAGGAGCTCATGGTGTGGTCTCATGAGATATCTGCCAGCACAGCACAGTTGGTGGCAGCCTCCAGGGTATGTTGCATTTATGTTCATACCTTGTGCTCTTACAATCGTATTGATTTATTGTAGGATTCTTTGTTCTTCAGCTTAAGAAAGCCTGTTTGGAAGCTTAGTTCTGGCGGTTGTTGAACCTTAGTTGAACCACTGACGCAGGCCCAGTTACCGAGATTTTCTTTTCAGGTCAAAGCTTCAAAAGGAAGCGAAAAGCTGATCCAGTTGCAAGGCGCATCTCGGAATGTGAACGGCGCCACCGCCAAAGTAGTGGCGTCTACAAACGCCGGAAGAAGACAGCTAGAAGACGCTAACGAGTCGGTCGTCGATCTTGCCAACAACGTCACACTTACCCAAATCAAACGGAAAGAAATGGATTCTCAGGTGAGTAATCATCACGTACGCGGCTTCCAACATCTAAGCAACGTTATCTAACATCAAACATGCGCTTTTCGTCCTTTGTTTAGGTTAGAGTCCTTGAACTAGAACAAGCTTTACAGCAGGAGCGCGTAAGACTAGGAGACTTAAGGAAAAAACACTACGAGCTTGCTGGGGTGAGAGCCGAGGAAGACAATGACGAGGGAAATGAGATTCTTCCCGCTGTGAGTGCTTTCTTTGGTTCACAATAGAGTAGAAGTTATTTTTGCTTGTATGTGGTTCATTAGGTTTTTGAAGCGCCAAAATGAACTCTGTAATGTCGATTAATTTGGGGGCCCTTGATTGAAATTTTAGGTTTTTAAAGTAGCAAGGAAACCAAACTCAACTTGTAAACTTCAATAAGTTAGACCACGACCTACTAGAACACAGCCAAATATGTTGCTATTTGATGAAATTTATAAGAGTCTGAATTGTTACAATCATAGCTATAATAGCCCTGTCATCTTCCCATTACCAGAAGTAAGTAAAATAAGCAATATTTGCACCTAGACATATGTTTGGCTTGTTTAACCGGAGATTAGGTATGTACGTTGAGCACAGTTTACACAATAATAATGTAATATGTAAGACTTTTCAACTGCATTCTGGAGGTAGTATTGTTTGGTGTAATTGCATGTTTCATTTAAAATATCAAGGATTTTTTGTGGATTCTATGTTGTAAGACGTTCATTTGATGTGTCAGGTTAAATTTTAATTCATTTTTTTTCGCCAAGTTTAATTTTGCAAGTAAAATATAGCTTTTGCCGAACGACCCTGCTATACAAAAAACCTAACGACTGTATGATGAGACTACCTCCAGGATGCAGTTGGAAAGTCTTACATATTTTACATTATTATTGCATAAATTGTGCTGAACATACATATCTAATCTCTGGCAAAACAAGCCAAAAATATGTCTAGATGCAAATGTTGCTTGATTTATATACTTCTGTAAGTGGAAAAATGACAGGGTTTATCATGGCTATGATTGTAACAATTCAAACTCTTAGAAATTTTCCCAAATAGCAACATATTTGTCCGTGTTTTAGTTGGCCGTGGTTAGAGTTATCGCGAAATCAAGATTTCACCTGGTGCGGGGGAGTAAGCTTATTAAGGGTGAATGAATAATTTCAAGCTCATTGAGCATTATAGACGTACATTGCGTCCTGGGCATGACGTTAAAAACTGCAACCGGTGGGAAAGGCTCCAGTGTGGGAACTCTGGAGTTATGGGGAATATGGAGTTACCCCTTAGTTTTCCATTACTCCCAGGTCTGCTCTGGCCCGTAGCAGTAGCACCTGTCAGGGCCCCAGCTATGGGTCAAATAACACCACTCGGCTTGTCACCTTATTCAAACCTGGATGTGTGGCAGACTGTGCGGAAGAAGCTCATCACTGGACATAGCTCAACGGACAGGAAGGCACCATCCAGTATCACAGTTGCAGGACGTGCCCAAGAGCATGACGTGACACGTAGACGTTATGGTCATCCTGCTGCATCTCATGCTTCACCCAATCGTCTTGACCATGTCTTGCCATTGGACCCTGAAACCTGAGACAAGAGAGTGAGGTTGGAGTCCCGCGCAGCCCTTCCTCACTTTAAACAAAATCACGCGCAAGTCATGATCCTGGATCAAGAAGCCCTGTGGCGATGGAGGAACGGCGAACCAGATGGTGCGGATACACCCAAGCTGTAGCCATGATCCCACACACAGGCGGCTCAGGCCATATGGTCGTTCTCCACTGAATCCGAGCAGCAGTGGAATCCGGCAGCCCCCTGAGCGACCGAGCAGCCCTATCTAGGAATGCTCTGCTCGCCTCCGTAGTCTGAGGGCAGGGCTAGAAAAGGTGCCCTAAAAATAGCCTGCTCCATCGTACCCTGGCCAGCCTGCCGCAGCTGGTGGGGATCCCTTCACGCGGTCAAAAAAAATCATAGACGTACATTAGTTTGCAACATCAATGGTTTTAACATACTGCGTAGATACGTTACGCAAAAGAAACACATTTCAATAAACGATTAAACCTTTTTTTAAAACGTTTTCAACACATTGTTGTGTAACTTGTGTCTTTATCAGGAATAACCTCGTAATAATTATATCTGCAAAAGATGACAATTAAAAATTCAATTTTGACTGCACGCTCACGACAAAACGGTAGTTGTGAACCCTGCAGCATAACCTCAACAATTAGCACAAGAATGACAAGAAGTAAACATTTCTATAGGTGTCACTAAGTTTTATATGCTCAGACAGCCAGTCAGTCGTTTTTCAGACGTTGAATCAGTGTAAAAAACGACTGATTTGCTGTGTGTTTGTGGCACAGCAAAGTGAACTATCTACCAAAGTTCTGTAATTTTACAGAGTAAAATAAATCCTTAAAAAATTGCGCGCTACATTTTCAGGAACCAAATTTTGGTGAAAGCAATTTGAGCGAGACGACAAAGCCCGTTGTTGCCCAGAAACCAGTGAGATCAAAACCTACCTTTGCTGACGTATCATAATCATCTTCAGGTTGTTGGTTTTCGAGAAAATGGCGTGTATTTACATTGATTTGATGTGTTTTTACTTTGAACAGTCTTCATTAGTTTGTTGCTATTGTTTTTTTATCATCTGCCTTTACAATTAAAATACATTCATCTTGTAACGTTATTGTTACGTTAATTGCGTTTCTCTAATGGCTGCAATTTCAACGTTTCTGTAACCTACTGTACTGTAGAATAATTCAGACAGCAAATCAGCTGTTTTTTTATATCGACCGTTTCGTTTTTTACATTGATTCAACGTCTGCAGATTCAAAAACGACTAATTCGCTGTCTGGAACACGCGCCAAATCAAAACTTCTTACTGCTGAACAACGTTCATTTTTGCCGGGTTGATTCCAACGCAAGTTGGCCTATGCCTTATGGCCTATAACAACCAGCAAACAAATCAGTTTTTTTGCATTGATTTAACATGTGCAGAAGTTAAATCAATGTAGAAAGGACCGATTTTGTTGAGGTAAAACCGTATAATGCGTTCTTGTTTCTGCAGTTACACTACCATAAACTTGCATGATTTTACGATATATTTCCACGCCCAGACAGCAAAATCCATCATTTTTATATTGATTCAACGTCTGCAGACGTTGAATCACTGTAAAAATAACGAATTTTGTGTATGGAGTGCATTCAGACAGTCATATTTATTATTACTTATCTTACACAAAACCGTTTCATTGTACTTCAGTGCTTGCAAGCTGCAAAAGATATTATATTTAATGTTTGCGAAAGATTGCTTTTTTAGTTTGTAGATTTTATTGTTTTCGCTTTCAATTCTTTTTTTTTTCTACTAGTGTTACGTGTGGCAGTGTTACAATGTTTAAAAACGCAAATATTTACCACATATCTTCTTCATGTTGCATTTTTATACAATTGATTGCTAGGTGATGTTGGATTTGTCATAAATTAATATTAATAATACCATACAAAGCTTACCTCCTCTTGTACCTCTTGTAGTTTCCACAAACAAGTTTTGGTTCCGTATGGGTGAAACTATAAATAAATGATGATGGCTACTCCGGTAAAAAAAACAGTCATATGAAAGTTGGTATAGCTCTGAGAGAGAGATGAACTTGGGTGGAGTAAGCTGTCCAAGGTCTGTTTTACCTTCCCCAATCAAATACCGTATGTAGTTCACGTTTCAAGAACACTTGTATACTGTTTATCACTATTGTAAAACCATCTATCACACATGGAAGTTTTTAACATACTGTTTGTAAACAAATTCTAATTTTTTGAATAACGAAGGTCACTTGTTTGAATAGCAATGAGTTTCGTCATCTTCACTTTGAATTTTCATATTTGTCACTCTTTGAATTTTTATATGTTGAATGGCGTTTATTGTTTGTAAATTTTTAGGCAGACAATTTTTTTCTAGTTCCACGAAAGCATAGAGTATAAAGGGAGCGGTCAGAGTGAAAGTTGGTTTGTTGAGATCTCTTAAGAACAATTGAATAAAAGCCGTTTTGTTTTTATCGTTTTTTGCTCCACTAATAGCTTACTTGTTTAACACTTGCATTTTACATTTGACAATGATCATCAAGTCAAAGCATGATGTTTGTAGCTTTTACACTTTATAGACTTTAGTTTAGAATTAAGCTTAAAACTTCTTGGCTTGAACTCAAGTTTAAATCAGTTGTCATTTCTGATTTCAAAGTTGGTCTTTGCATTCCTGGTTTGGTCATAGTCTTGCAAAGACTTTAAAAGTAAATGATTACCGACTGTTTTTTTGCTTGTGGGTAAAAAAATATTTTTTTGTCCCTGTGGAAACCGTATTGTTTGCAATAGTTTTTTTAATTGCTCGAAAGTTATCAGAACATTGTTTTTTTGAGTAAACAAGAGATTTTACACCAAAATAAAGCTGTAGTGTATATCATTCCACTGTTTAACCAAAGCTGCAAAATGTTTTCAACTTCTTTTTTTTCTGCGAAACCAACACGAGTAGCTTACATGATTTTTTTCCTGAAAGGGCTACTAAGATCTTAGGAACCCACAAGTGCTTGTGGTTGGCATCACCATGATGAACAAGGCTGCTCTTGAAGATTGGCGGAAGCTAAGTAAAAAGCACTGTTGGTCAGTTTTTCAGTGATTCAACTCAGCTGATGTCATTTGTAGATCTAATGGTCAATGAAGAAATCTAGTAAAATTGTGATGTTATATGTTAGCTGTATGTGGCCTGTCTTTTAACGAATGCATTTACTGTAACTTAATAGCATACCAATGGGCAATAACTTTTTTTTACGATTGGCTTCTTCGTGTATTCTTCAAGCAGCCTACAGTGTTTGCAATAATATGAATTTAAACTGTCTGTCTAGGAATTTAAACGTAGCTAATAAATTACCTTTTTTGCAATTTTACACCAACGTCTGCAATTATTTATAGCCTAATGGTTTTCTTTGTGTTGAGGTTGCTGTATTTGTTGTACTTTCCTTATTGTCGCAATTCTTTCTCTATAACGTTGCAGTGAATCACAAGATGTAAAGTCTAACTTACAATTTTCTGCAAAACAATTTATTGTGTCATTACATTGCAATACATCATAATTTCTGCGTTTTGTTGCAATATTTCTAACGAAAAGTTTGTAATAGGCTACTGTGATCAATATTTTCACTGATTTGTGATCAAGTAGTCTAGTCTAGAAGAAAAAACAGTGCATTTTTGAGTTAGGTGTAGGCTACCTACAGAAAAAATAAATGGGTCTATCAGCAGTGACGCTGCCTACGCCAGATTTTCGGATAAAACATCCATTTGCGAATAGCCTAGGTGTAGGCCTCAATCTAGCCTAATTAGTGCCTACTGTAGCCTACACAGTACCGTATTTTTAAAGTAGACTGGTCCGGCTCTCTGGATGTATGCTTGAGCAACGCCTTTCAGGACTGCTCTCCATTCAGCGGCACCAAGTAAATGGAATATTTCACAAACAAAAACTCTTAGAAACTTTACTTTGCCAATCTTTGTATCCGGCCCTGCGTCATTGGTTCAAAAATAACCGATCAAAGGCTTTGACAGTCAAGGATAAAGATTTCCAACCAAGGTTGTTACGCAGTGAGAAGTGGTGGCAGTTGGCTGCACTTGAGCAGTACATAATCAGTGCTTGGTAACATCGACACAAATAGCCTACTGTAGCCTATTTTGTAAGTTAGGCTATATGATGAAAGAACGAAGGCCTAATTTCGCTAAGCTATCTGTTTGATGCTACGGGGCAAAAAACCTGTAGACTTACAGCTTCATGTAAGGAGTTGTAGACTTGAGGGTTTCACATCGGAATAAAAGAAGGCGAAACAAACAAGTCCGTGTAGCCTACAGTTTATTTAGTTTTCCGTTTTGACAAAATTTTTGCGATTGTTTCAAGTTTGTAAAACACAAGTCTTAAAACATCATTAGTCTGCTATAACTGATAGCCTACACATTTTGAAACTTTTGCCGTTGTTAGCAACCTACAAAGAAAAAGAGAAAATTATTGAATTTTTTTACAACATTAGAAAATAGCCCACATAAATGAGGAAAAAACATATAGGCTCAGGCAAGAAGCACCAACGAACCTTGCGGTTTTATGTTAGGAGCTGTTCATAAAAAAAGTTTTGCAATCTAGGGGAAAAGGTGCAACTTGCATACTTTCGTGGTCAGCTAGGTGAGAGGAGGACTTTTCGTAACTTCATTTTAGATCTACCAGCAACATAGCCTAATCGTTAAAGTATCCTACGTTTTCCACATAGTCATATAGGTTAAATTATTTTCCAAAAAGTAGCCTAGTTAATTAATGATAAAATTAAATTGATAAATTTCGATATAAATCGAGATGTGATCTGTGAAAGAGGGGACTCCCTAAGTAAACATTTCAAAGTTTTAGCCTGCTGAAAGGCAACAACACACTAAGCTATAGGCCTACAAACTTTCAAGAAATAAATTACCGTATTGAAATCCTTCTGTGGTTGTGAATAAAAAATTTTATGAATTGGTAAGCCAACTCAAATTATAAACAAAACTTCTACTCTAATCCAATTTTAATTTGATGAATTTAGGTACCGTACATAACTGACAAAGTGTGCATCCTGATAAAAAAAATGTTGCTCCTAAAAAGTGACCAAAGCAAGATTAGCCTATATTTGTCAAATTTTTTGGGCGGCAAGTCCCCCACACCCCCTGTTTATTTCATTTATTTGGACATTAAGTTTTGCATTACACTGTTTATTTATGTTACAAGTTTTAGCCTACTTTGTTAAAATTCTTGCCCTTTCCCAACTTTTTTCTAGATCTCCTTCTGCATTGTCAGGGGCGTTGACAGGGGGGTCTAGGTAGTACTTTTGGACCCGGGCCCGAAATATTTAAGGGGCCCGGATTTAAAAAAATCCCCGCGACTTCAAACATTATCAAGATCTTAATATAATCAGATCTAAAGGAATTGCCATCAAAGGTTAAAACAGCCATTTCAGCGGTCTAATGGTAAAGTACCGGGCTCCCTTGTGGGTACTGGACTCACTTCAGCTTTCTTGTGGTAAAATAGCCACTTCAGCCACGAAGCAGTAAAATAAGAACTTAGTCTAAGATAGTTATAGTGATTTCCCTAACCAAGAATATTACCCGAAACACGAATTTCAAAATAAACAGGCTAATATTTGTTTAAACTGAAAAACTGAAATGGCCCAGATAAGAAGATTGCTTTCCCTATTTCTGCACTAAAAATTAGACCAATACCCAGGGCCGGATTTAGCTGATGGAGGGCCCGGAGCACTTTTACATCGGGGGGCCCTCCGTGCAAAAAAATTTTTGCGCCTTAGGCGCGAAAAACTACTGTTGCGTCTACAGTAGGCAGTGGCGTATTTAGAAAGTTTCTTAAGGGGGGGCCAAGACATTGTGTCAGTCAGCGGCTGACTTGGCGGCTGGATGCCAATGGGGGTCTCGGAGTAGTACACACGGGGTAGTCTCAATGGTAGTAGCCTACACAGAAAGCTCAAATTCGGTGAAAATGGATGGCTGTTAATCGGTTCAAATTTTTTCTATTTGGGTTAAAATTAGATTTTTTGACCCTTTTAATAGGGGTGGGGTATACCAAAATGTCATATGATGCGTCAGAACGGGGGGAGGAGGTTAGATGAAACCGTCAGAATACTGTCAGGTAGGGAAGTCCAGAATCAAGAGTGAATCCGTAGAAGTAAGTTACTGTTCCAATCAATGAACCAACAAAAGATATTATCACTTCAGAACATAAACAATAAGTTAGTCCTTCCGACCTCGAATACCTTTTGAAAATTCTCGGCGATTTGCAACGACAATTTACAGTTCCATGCGATGGCTGCGCTTGGAAAATATATCAATAACTGCATCATACTCGAGTACAATATCCTTGTGTACATCTGAGCTAGACCATCCAAACGTGGCTCGGCCATGGTCGTGCGGTAATAATTTTTCAGGTAGGCTACTTTAGTGAACTGAAACATGGCTCATTGGAGCAGTGCCGGTCTTTGGGGTGTGCAAACCGTGCGATCGCACAGGGCCCGCAAATTAGGGGGCCCGCAATTTACTCAGAAAATTCAGTAATTTTGTCATTTCCAATGGAAAAATTCAATACGTGAATTCAACAAAGGAATTAGTAACAAGAAAACATAGAGACTCCACGGGTGCAACCTATTTCGTCCCCTGAACATTTCGTACCCTGAAAAGATCGAGAAAAAAAACAACATAGCCGAAGTTGCTGATCGGAGTTGCCGCAAACATTTCAAATTTCTCTCGATCTTTTCAGGGGACGAAATAGGTCGAAATTTGATTTTGTTACTCCGATTTCAGGGTACGAAATCGGGGTACGAATTTTTTAGGGGACGAAATAGGTTGCATCCAGACTCAACATAGATTTATTTCTGAAAAATGTCAAAGAATACATGATCTTATCCTTTTGCTATGCCACCAGACAGCACCATTTTACAGTAATATTCACACCCAAATTTTGAACATGCTCTCAGAATGCCCCAACTTCAAAGTAATTTTTCAAAATTTTCTTCCCCCAGACCCCTGCCACTGGGTGCAATCATGCCGTCAGGCTTCGTCTGCCGACGGTCAAACCACCCCCTCCCATTTCAAAATACCTAGCTATGCTACTGAATTGGATCATTGTCATTGGGGCCCGCAAAGCATATTCCGCACAGGGCCCGAAATACCCTAAGACCGGCACTGATTGGAGGCAGTTGTAATTGGAAGCGTAGCAAAGATTCGAAATAATTTATGGGTAATCGGATTAGTGTCGAGTTGTTCAGCAGCTTGACACGCATCCAGAAGAGTCGCAGGTCGTTTATCCACAGAAACTGCAAGCCAATTTGTTCTCCATCTACGCAACTCAATGGTAGCTGCAAAGCAATTGCTTGGTTCAACATCCAGCATTTCATGGTAGAAGTCGAAAATCTCGTCGATCGGCAGTCCTCATCTTCATGAATCAATGACGGCAGAAATGTGCTGACTTTAAAAGCTAGCGAGCAGTGCTCATTGAATCTCTCGTAAATTAGTGCCATGCAATTGTCAAGAAAAGGAAGAAAAACTGTTTGTTTAAAATAGATCTCCCCAGTTTCAGCTGGAATGTTAGGTTGATGTTGTTGTCTAGGTGCTCTCCGGGGCATTCGGATTTCTTCGCCAAAAACTGAGCAAGCCTTGCCAAAAAGTTGGTGAAAAAACCTATTATCGCCCCTTAGGTCTTGCAACACAGTTACGTAGCTTCTAACATTCACCATTGCAGAATTCAACGTAGCCTAGCCTATGTGTAACTTAGGTCTTTGCAGGAGCTTATTTGTGGTGCTGCAGCACCGTTAGACGAGCCGCCACTGTATGCAGTGTATACTAGTGATTGCTTGCTTAATTAAATATTTTTAACTTACTGTAATCAAGATTAAACTAGAAGTTGATTTGGAAACTCAGAATAATATTGGCAAATTGTATCGCAAAAAGTAGCCTATACCCCCCCCCCCCCCTCGCGCTAGGATGAATCATCCAAGCAATTATGTCTTCTGCTACAACTTTTTTTTGCAAAATTTGTAACTTATATTTTTTTATTTTTTTACCTGATCATTAGGGGGGGGGCCATCGCCCCTTATCCTCCCCCCTAAATACGCTACTGACAGTAGGCCTACCATTAATCCTGCACTGCACAGCATTTTGTAGAAACTTCAAAGGCTAAAAGAAAAAAATCACACAAAATCACATTTTTTCCACGTCGGGGGGCCCCTTCAAAAGGGGGGCCCGGGGCACCTGCACCCTCTGCCCCCTCTAAATCCGGGCCTGCCAATACCACTTTTCAGATTGCACCAATCAGCAAATGTTTGACCGAGGCCCAAACAACTCTCCCAAACCAATTTTCTGACCGTCTGCACTACCTTTGCTGTAAATTCTCTTCTGGTGAGCCTAGAATGACCAGTGAAACATCAATGGAATCGGGAAGTAATACTCTCGCGCCATGTGACAAATAAAAATTCAAAAAAGCAACCGCTAGACAGAGATAGTAAGTTTTGCAGTTCAAGAATTGCGTTTTAAGATTGCGCAAGATTTGTTAAATGACGATGCTTAAACGACATCAATAAAAGTTTGTATACAAACTTTATATTCATAACATTGTTGATGAAGGGGGCCCGAAAATAAATTGGTACCGGGCCCGAGAAATCCTGTCAACGGCCCTGTGCATTGTCGGCATAGCCTATAAACCATACTTTCTATAAAATCTTAAGTCTTAAAAGTTTAGGCTATTCTTTGCGAAAATGATGAAAGTAAATTTTTCCTCACATTGAAAGAGTGTGCCGCCTTAAACGCTTTCTGGTCTTATTTTTAAAAGCAATTACTAAACGTGGGAACCCACTAGTAGATTTCTGGGGGAAGGCGAGATAGTACTCATACGGCCCTGTGAAAAACATAGTGAAAATTTTTATCAAGACTGGCACTGGGGATATCTTCTTTAGATATCCCTGAATGGCACATAAAAATTTTACCAGGACACAAAACTTATGTAAGAGTAGGCTAACATTGCAACTGGACTGTCAGTAGCTTTTGGATTCTCCAATCTTTTGTTGATCGGAAAAAGACTATAGGCTATTGCCATTAGCTTATGTCTATAGGTTAATGTTAAACCAATGCCAACCACGAGTATACTCGTGCATCGTGATGTCTAAATCTGGTCTTTTGATAAATAGATAAATCTGGTCTTTTTGTTTGCCAAACTGCATGAGTCTGACTGTTTTAGAAAAAGGAAGACTTGTATTGTCTAAAAGTTGAAAGAAATTACTAGGTTTGTATTTAAATTGTTTCTGCAATTATCAATTATTTACAAAAAACTGTCATTTTTTGTGTAAAGTGAGGTATATCTAGTTCTTTCTTCGCAAAATGCGTCAACATCTTTGTGACAACCTTTCTGCTGCAAGCGTAGTACTTGCCTGACATCTACCGGTGAAGTTTATCGCAGTTTGAAGATTTTTTTCAGATATCCAAACGGAAGCAAAAGAATATCAAAAAAACACAGAATTTTTGTAGTTTGTCAGAAATTTTAGTCATTTAAGGCATTTTAAAAAGAAAATACACAAAATTTGTAAACATACTGTAAAACACTGTTGAAAATGCTACGACTTTCATGTTTTGATTTTTTTTCTAGCAGTTACGGTTCTCAAAATACAGCAGTTCAAAATCAAAGCCTTTGCTCAAGCTAAATCCTGAAAATTTCATCAAAAAAAGCGTGGCACTGAGCCTACTTTTTCGCTTGTTATTGTTTGATATTTCTATCGAACATGCTTTTGTATAATAATCAGAGCCCAATTAACCATGAGGCACAGGCTTCAGGCCCCCTGGTTTTTGGGGTCTCCAATTTTTTTTACATTAGTACTGTAGGCACGGTCCACAAGAGGGGGGACAACCGGTGCATTGCACCGGGCCGGTGAGTTCAAGGGGCCCCGACAAAATGTCGAAATTCACGTGATAAAAAGATTGATTTCAACGATTTTGCATAAAATATTGTTTTTATATCAGTTCCGTATGTCGAATGGGCCCCCTCATGGGAAGCCTAGGCTATGCCTTTTTTAAAATTACAGAATTTTCAATTGTTGAGTTTAGGGGGGGCCAAAAAAATGTTTAAATTTGCGTGCTCAGGTCAATTTTGCATAAAATATTGTTTTTTATATTAGTTTTGTATTTTGATTGGGCCCCCTCATGGGTAGCCTAATGGGTATGCCCTTTTTTAGAACAACAAAATTTTCAATTTTTTGCGTTCAGGGGGCCTGATAAAATGTTTAAATTTGCGTGTTAAGGTCAATTTTGCATAAAATGTTTTTATATTTTGAAGTTGGTATTTCTTATATGAAGTTGGTATTTCTTAATGTCGTGAATAATAGCAATACATTCATCCTAATCCGTTCATCCTAAATTAATATTTATGAAGTTATAGTTTTGCTTGAACTATTTGTTAACCCATATTTCATCATTTGCAGAGAGTACATGGCATCGAAAGCGATTGCCAATAAGGGCTCCTAAACTTAGCTGTGCCTCGGCCCCCGTGAGCCTTAATCAGGCCCTGATAATAATCATACTGTAATAATAATAATCGTGTTCTTATTTGCGCCCGTTGCGATAACATACAGTACAGAGTACACTGCGATCACAGACGCGATACAACAGACGACCGGAAGCAGCGAAGTGACATATTATAGCCTAGTCTTCGAGTCAGCTGTTCCCCTTATTTTGGCTTGCCATTTAGTGTTTTTGCAGAGACACAGCCGCATCTTTGCATTTCTTTTCAGTAAAAAAAAATTGAAATCATGTTTCTAAAAAAAAAATGCAACCATCGTCCACCGATAGCAAAGCCGACACTTTGTTTGATTGAGTCTTTATCCTCGGACTGGGAAAGCTTCTTGCAGAGCTTAATCCTGGCAGTTTCGCATACTTGTAGAGGCTTTGAATCACTGACGCAGGCCCGGTCGCAAATTTTTTTTCCCCACGAGATTTCTGTCTCATTGATTCTAGTCACTCTAAAAGTAAGATTTTCCGAAAGTGTTTTGAGAAATTGGTTGATTCAGATTGCAAAATAACTATTTACCAAAGAAATTCTGCAATGATAATAAAATATAAGCTTTCCCTAACCCTACTTTTTTTGAAAAGCTCTTGTGCAGCCCAAAAATTAATTTAAAGAAAAAAAAAGTTTGACTTCGACGGGCGTCGAACTCTCGTTCTCACGATCACTAGGCAGAGGATGAAACCACTGAACCAACCATGCCAACGGGAAAATGTTGGATTCACACGGTTTTAATACAAACTTTTACCAAAATATGTAAATGAGACAGAAATCTCGTGGGAAAAAAAATTTCGCGGCCCGGTCACCGAGATTGAAGTTTCCGATTGTTGCAGTCTTGTTGCCGGGGATTTATTCCATTCATTGGATGCCGTTGAATGGAGAGCAGTCCTTAACATGCGTTGCTAAAGCGCACACCCTGAGAGTCGAACCAGCGCCGCTTGATCTTGAAGCTTCTTCGTTCCAGAAGTAAGGCGCTAACCAATTGAGCTATCGGGGCGGACTTCGCATGAAATTTATTTCCTCAAATTAGCCAGATAACATAGTGTTTGTTCGTCTTTCAGAAAATTCATTATATTTTGTATGGGCGACAATGTCGTCCATGGGCGACATGTGTCGGGCGACATGTGTCGGGATATTACCGGGATTGTTAACTACATCCGCTTTTTCGTTCATCCGCAACATTAGAAGGGTAATTTTTTTTTGTATTTACAAAATAATGTATTTTTTATGGGTTATATAAAAAGAGTGAAGTTGGTTTTGAAGTAATTTAAAGTTTTTAGTTGAAAGCAAGCCAGCAGCAAAGCGTGAAAAAAATGTCAAATTGGCAATTTACCCTTCTAATGTTGGCGGAACAACGGAGTTGCTCGTCCCTAGTCGGGATATGTGTTATGTAAACGTAATCATGAAATAGCTACTGCAAAACGATTAGCCTAGGCCCTAGAGCTATATATCCGTTTTTAAAATTAACTTTGTTTTCCGCTTTCTATTGCTATCAATTTTTTTTATTGTCTTCTGAAAATTTCTGATTGGAAAATAAGAAACGAAAATCTGGAAAACTTAGTTTAAGCTTGAGGATTGTCTTCGCTTCGGCTGATTATTTTAATGTTTTGATTGGCCAGGATTTTGTACAAATAAATGAGGACAGCAGTAAACAATTTAGAAAAAATTAGGTGCTTTAGCTGCAGAGTGTAGTCTTCCATGTGGGCTGCTGTAGTTTTTGTTCAGTTTGTTTTTATTTCTGACACAACGAAAAGCAATACGGTATATGCCAAACATAGCAAGGTCCAGAAAAAGGTTGAAGCGACCAATCGCTTACATTATAACGTGCATGATACCAAACCAAAGCACTAAGCAGGACAATCAGTTAAAAATATGGCATGATCACCTACATCCTGTAGGCCTATAACATGGTCGCAACACCTGAACTCGAGAAATGATCAAACAGCTTGACATGACTATGATTGAAAATATGGATTAAAGTGATCAGTATATCAAATTTTACTACCTACAGAAAATGTCTTTTAAATTTCTTGTTTTAAAATGCATTAGGCTTATGTTGAGGCGTGTTGTCATTTGTTAATGATTGATTTTTATTGACTTTATGATAGTATATCCTATATACTGTGTGTTCACTAGTTGTTTCTTGTTTGTGTTCAATGTTTCCATTAGGCATGGTTAATTGTCATATGGGAATGTCCCAAGTGAATAAACTCTGTTTCTAGTCAGACTCACAGCATTTGTTGGTAACAGACAATTGAGTAGATTGTGTCTCAATCCTGGCCTGAAACTGCAGGTGTATGGCGACAAGCTTGTGTGGAAAAATTGTAATCTTGATAGCATAGCATGACAATCTGCCTTGTACATCTTCAGATTATTTTGACCAAGCCAAAGTTTATGTCTAAAACTGCTATAAGTACTCAGTAGTCAGGTGTAGGGTTGTGCTAGCAACAGACACAGCAGAAAAATTTATTTATGCATCGTTTAAAGTTCAAGGCATTACCACTTTTTCCTCTTCATTGACATATTGCTTATTGTAGCTTGTATCGTCTTTTTTGTTGCTTTCATATTAATTATAAAAATTGTATGATATAATGACCTTGCAATCATGATGTAGTTTTGACCAGTTACTTTAATTTGTCATTGAGTGACATTTGCAGAGCAGTTTAAAGATTATTTTTGGTGTGTTTTTGTCTAAAGCAAGATACAGTATGTGTTGGTTAGTATAGAATTCTTACTGACACGATTTCTACACTTTTATTGGTTTTATTTATTTTTGCTATAAATGTGTTGCAGCACTGGTTGTAGTTGGCACTAATTTTTTGATATTGGAAAAAATCAACAGAATTTTAATGAATTTGTGTCAGACTGTATATATAGACCTAGTTATTTTTGAGGAGATTGCAATATTTCAAGTAAACTTGTATGACTGTGTTTTTATTTTAAATGATGGGTGTAATTCTGAATACAGCGAGTTCTGCTTTATTTCAATTAATGGCTGCTACTTGATGGCGTGTTCATATTTGGTCCAATTGTTTTGGCCAAATTTATGGTCTGAACAAAACCATTTTGTTGTTTCAGGTTTCTAAATCAACGTTCATGGAAAGCTGGAAGAAATGTTTCCTTGGTTTCTTTTGAATGGACTTATAAAGGAAATATTACAGGCTACTGAGTGAAAGAGAGTTAAAAACACATTTAACTAAGTACTTCTCAATTGCACAAGTGATTGGGGATAAATTGTTTTTCTATTTAAGGCACAGTTCAATTAGATATTTAAGCTTAAAATATTATTTTAAAAGATTTTTTTTTTGAAAGTTATGATTATTATAATAATTATTTGTGGTGATTGTTGAACTAGCAAAGCAATGGATGCTGATGGAATTTATAAAATTGAAAGTTTAATTGCCATTCAAGTCTTGTTGATATTAAAGTAAACCTAAGTTTATAATACTTTTAGTATGACTTTGTTTCCTTTACCTGATTGTGTTTAGAGTTAGTCCCATTGAGAAATTGCAATAACATGGAAACTGAAAAAGAAGTAATTCAGTTTTCAATTTTTTTATCGGTTGAAAACAACTGCAATATATATTCTTTTGCATGTGTTTTCTACACAATGCATTTGTGCTACCTACATGAATGGGCAATATTTGCTCATTTCCTATTTAATGCTTTGCTTAAAATCAGTTTGGTTTGATGAATCACACTTCTTAATGATGTCATTCTGCTATGAGGTCCTTTTGAAAAGGTTTTATTTCCAAGCATGGTATATAATTTTGTTTTTTAACACTAACATAACATCATCTTACTTAAAATAAGTTTCTGTTGTTATGCATTCAATATTGTTATTATTATGGCTGAATTTTTATGTCTGACATTGAACATTGGCTCTCATTTGAACATGTGCAAACAGGATGCATATCTGTGTGAGCAAAACCATGCACCAATATTTGAAGCGTTTTTCCAGTCCAGTGGGGTGTAGTAAGAAAACAGCAATTGGTAATTTGTTTTGTTTGTGCTGATGTTTGCATCTCTTCATGGTTTAGTTAACGTGGAATCAATGTAAGATTAACTAGCCACTGCTGCATCTTAACATCCCAACAGAAAAACCATGGGATACTTCACACCAATCATCTCATGAAGTGGCTAATTTACTACAACTTTAGATTAGCGGCAATTGCAAGATGGGCATGAAATTTAACATGCAACTGTCAGACAGTGTCAGTAGGATTTTGTCGAATTGTTTGTACTAGAAGCTTGATTTGTTTTTTTCTTGTTTGCATCAACAAAACATGATTGTGTGTTTTGTTAAAATTTTAAAAGATTACCTTCTTTGCGTCAAATCATTGGGGAAGTGTCACTGTGAGTATATATAGCTCATAGGAAAACAACAAAGTGCCCCTTGCCAAGCATTCCTCAACTTGGACTAGAATAACTGGTGATTGAGTGGTGACAGTAGTGGGTACACAGAGGAAGAAACAAGAAATCTACAGCTTACAAAGTTATCATAGTCTTTAGCATTAAGATATATATTGTACAATTGAAACAATGAAAACTATCAATACTACAAAAAAGTGCTCAATGCTAAGCAAAAAAGCAAAGCAGAGCAAATTAAATCAAATATAGTTATTACTATCTGAAGCCTTTACAAATTGTTTCACCTAACGGATCATCAGAAGGTCTTATTCAAATAGAATAGAATATTATTCTATTTGAATAAGACCTTCTGATGATCCGTTAGGTGAAACAATTTGTAAAGGCTTCAGATAGTATCATAATAACTATATTTGATTTATTGTACAATTGTATATTAGGGTGGCCCCTTTTGAGGCAATTTTTTCATTTCAACTTGCCTGGGTGATAAATTTTTGCCTTATCCCAAAATATTAATAAATCCAAAATTTTTTTGAAATCTGACCCTGTTTAGACCCTGCCCCAACAGCATTTTTAAATCGAGCCCCCTAAATCACGTTTTTAATGATAAAATTAGTATCATACTATTTGAGCTAGATATATGTTGTTGGTATTCATTTTTATTGTTTTTCAGAAAGGAAGTCATTTGCATATGTCTTAATTCAAGATTTGAACAATTTTTTATTAATTTATTTTATAGTATCAATGTAAATGCTACTTTAATTGACCGATGAAGTGATATGATTTCTTTCTGAGAGTTATGCAAAAGACAAAGTGATGAAAGCACTATTAATTTATTAACCAAGAAGTAACAGCACATCGCATTTCACACAATAGAATCTATGTTTGCTTGGATTTTCTGGTGACATGATACTTTTTCCGGATCCATGGCCTTTTTTCCTTCTATGGTGCCCAAAGCTTCACCAATTTGTCGCTTTTGCTTGGCTATCCGCCCAGTTGCTGTTGTTGTCAGTGTAACTCTATTTTCTACAGATTTATTGTGACTTTCAAGAATAATTTAGATGAAAAGCAGGATTCCTTTTTTTTGTGAAAGGTAAGATATTGTGGAGCACCCACTGTCATACATGGTTATCATTTCTGTATAAGATGTTGCCTCAAAATTTAATTTGGGATGGTGAAACTCTTCACTGAAGAATTTTACGATTGACTTTCATCATTGGTGGTGCGCCTAATCTTAGAGATTAGTTTGACTGCATTAGCTGTGATGGTTTTGTTATCATCACCAAGCATTGCCAAAAGCACATTTTCAGGATAAGTAAAAAAGCAATTGTGTTGAACACTCTGTTGAAGGACTAAGAGCATTTCATTGCCATTGAATAGATTCTTTTGCGTTTGCATTTCTTGAAAAAGATTCTTTGGCCCATCCATGATTGTAGGCTACTTTGATATTTAGCTGGAATGTAACTTCTCCAATTATACTTTGCAAGAAGGCTGATTTTTATATAAGGTGCATTTGTAATTTAGTATCCATGGATATGTAAACCCTTAGAACTCGTGATCCCAAAGTCAGCCAGCAAGAATGGCGCAGTGGACCAATTTTGTTATTAACTGTTAACTCCGGAGATGATCATGAAAGCTCTGATTTTGTCTATAACAAAATTGGTCCACTATGTCATTCTCGCTGGCTGACTTTGGGATCACGAGTTCTAAGGGTTTACATATCTATGGATTCCAAATGCACCTTACAAAAAAAATCAGCCTTCTTGCAAAATACATTGTTGGCGTTTATTGGAAAAGTCATATTCAAGCTAAATATAAAAGTACAATCATGGATGAGCCAAAGAATCGTTTTCAAGAAATGCAATTGCAAAAGAATCTATTCAATGCAGGCCTCAAAATTTGTACTTTTTTCCGGCGGTCAAGCATGTCCTACCAGACTGGTTCTTTCAGCGGACATTTAATATCTCAACCGGACATATTTTTTGCATGTAGATTTTGTACAAAATCACACTACAGTATTGTGTAGTCGTGTTTGTAGAAGAAGATCTTCTACAACAGAATAACTCTGCAATAGTTAATGGCTTAATTAACCGACCCTAAAGTATACTGGAGCAGATTGCTTGCAAATAAATCAGTGCGTTAATGACAGTCGTGTAATGACGCAATAAACACAATTAAAAACAACAATCCAAATTTCCTTATTACAAAAGCAACTACGATCACTTATTCCGTGGTTTTCGCGTTATAGAATTGTTGTGCCAAGCGATTACTGCCGGCGCGGGGTCGTAAATCTCCATGTCAGGACTGTCCAGACAAATGCGCATTAGTGACTCAATAGTGTAACTAGTGTTAACTAACTAACACAATAGTGTTAGTCTAACACTCTCCCTTATGTGCAGAAATTCTATTTCTATCAGCATCAGCATGAATGAGGTCGCCACATTCGCCTAAGCACGTGCGGAACCCAGCTGAGACTTGCTTCTCTGTGACGTTTCTTTTTAACAAACGATCAATGTAACGCAATAATCCTCATTGTTAAAATTAGAATACATATCCTGCCGAAAAGTTTAGACAACTTTATTTCAAGGCAACATTGCAAGGCGTTGAAATGATGTAAAAATGGCTACTTTTGCCATCAGCTCGTTAACCACACCACTCTAATGTGATCTTTAACGCAATTGCCTGTAGTATTATTGTTTCAGCTCCGTATTTGTTCGCGTTAAACAAACAATTGTAACAATTCAAATTTAAAATATAGTTTTGCTGCATTAGCTCTATTTTTGTCAAGAATTTTGCGGCGGTCATTTATGACCGACCAATGAGTCGGCTTCGGCAGACATTCGAGGTCATACCGGAGGTCATGACCGCCGGAATTTCGAGGCCTGCAATGGCAATGAAGTGCTCCTAGTAATTCAACAGAGTGTTCAACAAAATTGCTTTTTTGCTCATCCCGAAAATGTGCTTTTGGCAATGCTGGGCGATGATAACAAAACCATCACAGCTAATGCAGTCAAACTAATCTCTCAGATTTGGCGCACCACCAATGATGAAAGTCAATTGTAAAATTTTTCAGTGAAGAGTTTCACCTTCCTAAATTAAATTTTGAGGCAACATCTTATACAGAAATGATAACCATATTATATGGCAGTGCCAGTGGGTGCTCCACAATATCTTACCTCTCAAACAAAAAAGGAATCATGCCCTTGAATGAACCTCTCCTGACCAAACCTTGCATTAACATTAAGCAAGTTGTGGAACATCCTTTTCATCTAAATTATCCAAGTCACACTAAATCTGTAGAAAATGGAGTTAAACTGACAACAACAACAACCGGAATGGCCCGTTTCGGTCAGTTCGATTCAGTGAGTCCGATTCGGTGAGTCCGATTCGGTGAGTCCGATCCCTTAAGGGGGGATTTTTTTAATTTTTTTTTTTAAATTATTGGGTACCGTAGCCTAATTATCATTGCCGTTTTAGGGTTAGGGGTTAGAGGTTAGGAATTCACCGAATCGGACTCACCGAATAGTAGCAGACCCACAGCAACTGGGCGGATGGCCAAGCAAAAATGACAAATTGGTGAAGTTTTGGGCACCATAGAAGGAAAAAAACGGCCATGGGTCCGGAAAAAGTATCATGTCACCAGAAAATCCAAGCAAACATAGATTCTATTGTGTGAAATGCGATGTGGTGTCACTTCTTGGTTAATAAATTAGTAGTGCTTTCATCACTTTGTCTTTTGCCTAACTCTCAGAAAGAAATCATATCATTTCATCGGTCAATTTAAGAAGCATTTACATTGATACTATAAAATAAATTAATAAAAAGTTGTTCAAATCTTGAATTAAGGCATGCAAGTATCTTCCTTTCTGACAAACAATAAAAATGAATACCAACAACATATATCTAGCTCAAATAGTACTAATTTTATCATTAAAAACGTGATTTAGGGGGCTCGATTTAAAAATGCTGGGGCAGGGTCTAAACAGGGTCAGATTTCAAAAAAATTTTGGATTTATTAATATTTTGGACTAAGGCAAATTAAAATGAAAAAATTGCCTCAAAAGGGGCCACCCTATTGTAGGCTGTTGCTTCAGTTAGCACAGAGGTTTTTAACTTTTTTCTTCTCTTGTTTAGAATGACTGGAAAGGAATAATCACCTGAAAGCCAAAATGTGGGTTAAAAACCCAATAAACGAGTCAGAGTTTTTTCACCATTCTGCAACTAATCTAGAATCTAGATACAGGGTGATCAAGCCAAGTGTAGACAAATATTTCTTGAAATAACAGTACATCCAAACAGGAAAAAATACACATGTGAAGAAAAATGCAAAGAAAAGTATAAATAAACAAAATGTACTCTTGTTTTTCATTCGTACTCCCTTTGCTTTCACCAAACGCCTTTGTCTGTTGTGCACTTGACTGCATGAGGCACGCAGCCACCAGTTCTTTGGGCATACGAAAAGTTATTCACCGTTCAGGCTGTGCATAATCATTAGAATGACCGTATTTTTGCAAAGAATAAAGAAGATATCCCACTGAATGAAAGGCTGATGTTCCGGAGACAGAAACCAGCCCCTGGGATGTTTTGGGGTGGGGTAACTTCAACTGGTGAAGAAAATCCCCTCTTCTTGGTTAAAGAGGGAGTAAAAATGAATCAACATGTTTATTTGAAAATGTTGAGGGAGAAATTGATTCCCTGGATCAATGCAACATTTGGAGAAGACGGAATAACTCTGCAACAAGATGGGGCTAGGTTCCTCTCAGCAAATCTTGTCCAGGACTGGTGTAAGAAGAAATGGAAGAGTTTTGGCCAAAGGAATTATGGCCTCCATCCTCTCCTGATTTAAACCCAATAGATTTCGCAATATGGAGTATATGAGGTAGGTGTGAGGTACAAGTAGCACCTTTGAACCCTGGGCAGTCGCCATGGATTGTTACACTATGGGTCTCGGGGAACACTGGTCTTGATCACACACCAAACTAACAAGTGGGTCCACGTCCCACCTCATGGGCAACAACCTCGACTGGTTGGCTAAAACTTGTTAGAAATCCTGCTGCCTTGCAGGAAATACTTTTTTAAGTAAAGGCTAGGCCCACCGCCAATAACTGTGGTTAGCGTCAGGAAGGGCATCCGGCTGGAAAATCTTTGCTCCAAAATATTATTTAAATGCAGCAAAAGCTAAAAATGGCCCCTAGTCCCCAGCAGCCCTTAGATGGGCAAGGGGTGCGAAGAATCTCTGGGTTCCGAGAAAACAAAAAAACATTGAAAAAAGATTATGGTGTTAGAATCGGATGCTGGAATGTGGGAAGTTTGTGTGGTAAAGGAACTGAAATATGTGAAGAACTAAGAAAAAGAAGGGTGGATATATGTTGCCTAGAGGAAGTAAGATGGAGGGGACAGTCAGCGCGGTTTTTAGGTGTCAATGGGAGGAGATATAAGTTATGGTGGTCAGGAAATAACACAGGAATCGGTGGTGTTGGTTTCTTGGTAAAAGAGGAATTGTGTGAGAAAGTAATAGAAGTTAGAAGAAGGAGTGACAGAGTGATGACAATGGTACTTGCTTTTGAAGAGGAGGTAGTGAGGCTAATCTGTGCATATGCACCTCAAAGTGGTAGGGATTACTTAGAAAAGGAAAGTTTTTATGATGTTTTGGCAGAGGAATGGGATTTACGGAGTTCAAAAGAGTTGGTGTTTGGATTAGGAGATTTTAATGGACATGTTGGAAAACAAGCAAATGGGTTCGAGGGCATTCATGGAGGGTATGGTTATGGGGAGAGAAACATGGAAGGAAGAATGCTACTTGAATTTTGTGATGAAAGGAAACTTTGTATTGCCAACACATGGTTTAAAAAGAAAGAGAAAAGGAAGGTGACTTACAGCTCAGGAGGACATGAGTCGGAAATTGATTTTATTGTGGTTGGGCAGGAACAGAGAAAGTACTTGAAGAATGTGAAAGTAATTCCGTGGGAGTTGCAGCATAGACTAGTAGTAGGAGACTTAAATATGAAAAAAGTGAAGAAAATTGTGAAGAAAGAACGAGTTTTTGTGAGAAATGTGTGGAAACTGGAGGAAAAAGAAACGAGAATTAAGTTTGTGAAAAGAGCAAAAGAGCTGGTAAACATGAGTGCGCAGGACTTGTGGGCTTCATTTCAGAAAGGTGTCCTAGCAGCATGTGATGAAGTATGTGGGAAAAAGAAAGTGAGGAGGGGTCGTGGAGACACATGGTGGTGGGATGAAGAGGTGAAGCATGCGATTTCACAGAAAAGAGATGCATACAAGCAGTGGCGCAAAAATGGGTCAGAAGAGAATAAAAAGAAGTATAAGAGTATGAAAAAGAAGGCAAAGAGGGTTGTTGCAAGAGCTATGAAGAATGGTGCTGAGGAGGAACTTAATAAAATGGGGGAAAGCCAAAACAAAGTATTCAGACTCATAAAGCAAATGAAAAAGGATGGGAATGATATTGTAGGGGGAAGATGTATAAGGAGTGGAGATGGGAAGTTGCATTTCAGCCCGGAAAGCAGAGGAGAAGTGTGGAAGGAACATATGGAAAATGTTATGAATAAGGAGAATGTATGGGATCATATGACAGAGGTTGATCTGGTGGAGGGTCCAGTGGGAAAGGTTACTCGTGATGAAGTGGTGGAGGCAATGGGGCAAATGAAACTGCATAAAGCAGCCGGTCCATCAGAAGTGATCGTAGAGATGATAAAAGCAAGTGGAGAGTTGGGAATTGAAGTAATGCTACAACTTAGCCAAAGGGTATTAGATGGAGAGGGAATGCCGGAGGAGTGGAAGCATAGTACTCTTGTTCCATTGTTCAAGAGAAAAGGGGATGTGAGAAGTTGCAGTGCATATAGAGGTGTAAAACTACTAGAGCATGGAATGAAAATTGTGGAGCGAATACTAGAAAAGAGGTTGAGAACATTGGTGAAATTAAATGATATGCAGTTTGGATTTATGCCAGGAAAAGGTACAGTGGATGCTCTGTTTATATTGAGAAGAATGCAGGAGGAATACCGAGAGAAGCAGAGAAAACTATATATGTGTTTCGTCGACTTAGAAAAGGCATTTGACAGAGTACCAAGGAAAGTGATGGAGTGGGCAATGAGGAAAAGAGGTATACCGGAGGTAATAGTGAGAGCTGTGATGTCTATGTATGAGGATGCAAGAACAAAAGTGAGAGTTGGATCAAATTATTCAAACGAGTTTTTTGTGAAGGTTGGTGTACACCAAGGATCAGTTTTGTCACCTCTGATATTTGCTATTGTGGTTGACGTTGTAACTGAAGGAGTGAGGGAGGGCTTATTGAGTGAAATTTTGTATGCAGACGACCTGGTCTTGACAAGTAATAGTATGGAGGGACTGGAGAGAAAGTTTGAGAAATGGAAAGAAGCATTTGAAACTAAGGGTATGAAGGTGAATCTTGAAAAAACAAAAGTGATGGTGAGTGGAGCAGAAGGAACAGTTGTTGAGAGCAAAGTAGATCCCTGTGGAATATGTGGCAAGAGAGTGATGAGAAATTCAATGCAATGCAAGGAATGTGGAAAGTGGGTACATGCAAGATGTGCTAATGTCAAGAGAGCCGCAACAAGATTGGCGAAGTGTTTTGTTTGTGGGAAATGCAGTAAAGGAAGGAATGAAGTGGAAGGCCATGATGATGAGTTCTGCCATGGCATCGAAACAGTGACAGACTTCTGTTATCTGGGTGATCGGATAAATGGAAGTGGTGGATGTGAAGCAGCGGTGACAACAAGGGCAAGATTGGGCTGGGCAAAGTTCAGGGAATGTGGGGAAATGTTGTATGGCAGAAAATTCTCACTAAGGATGAAAGGGAAAGTATATCGGAGCTGTGTGCGGCCTGCAATGCTATATGGTAGCGAGACATGGATATTGAGAGAGAGTGAACTGGCAATCCTGAGAAGAACGGAAAGGTCAATGGTGAGAGCAATGTGTGGGGTGAAAACGAGAAGGGAAAAAAGGACTGAAGAATTGTTGGATATGCTAGAGATGAGAGAGACCATAGACCAACTGGCAAGGGCAAATGGAGTAAGATGGTATGGACATGTGATAAGGAGGGAGGAAGGAAGTTTTCTTAGAAAGGCACTAGATCTAAAGGTGGATGGGAAGAGGAAACGCGGTCGTCCAAGAAGAACGTGGAAACAACAAGTGAAGGATGAATTTAAAAAAGTCGGACTGAAGGAGGAAGATGCAAGGGACAGGGTGAAATGGAGAAAAGGGATTAAAACAATTGCTGCGCGGAAACAATCGGCCACCCCCACTAGTGGGGAACAAACCGACGATGGATTATGATGAGTATCTTGGAGAGTGAAGCCTGTTCTTCAAATCATTCAAGTGTTATTGTTGGGAAAAAATATCATCAGACACCATACGTGCCTCATGCAGTCAAGTGCACAACGAACTAAGGCATTTGGTGAAGGCAAAGGGAGGATATATTGAAAAATAAAAGTGCATTTTGTTTATTTATACTTTTCTTTGTATTTTTCTTTATATGTGTAAATTTTTTCCTGTTTGGATGTATTGTTATTTCAATAAATATTTGTCTACACTTGGCTTGATCACCCTGTAAATCAGCATTCACACATCTCCTATGAGCAGATCCTCCCCTCCACCCCTTAGTGGTGTGAGCACCCCTGGTTAAGAAACTCTGGGTTAGCAGAACATTGATTGGAGTAACTAGCGTTTTTTAATGTTTTTGCCTAACGAGAAAGACTGCTTGTTCAAGTTCTTGTGATTTTGTCTTTCTGATTATCTTTTTAGGCCTAGGTTTGCTTCGTCTTGCAAGCCATGGAAGTATGTATAAGACACGCCTCTAAAGAAAGGGCTCATCTTGGTGTACATCTCAGTTAAAAACAGTCTTTTTTACTTTATTTCGACGTCTGCTAAAGTGCTGACCATCGCTATGTAACAAAGGACTGATTTGCTGGTGAGGTTGATGCTGTGAAGTGGAGTTTGGTTTTGGTATGATTTAGTCATCAGAAAAATAGCTTAATTTGTTATCCTAGCCAACAAAACTTTTTTTGCATTCAAAATTCAATGTACAGTATATCTAATATAAAAGGCTGATACAAAAACCGAAACATTGCTTGAATTGATTTGATGTGATTTTGAATTACCGGTAACCTAAAACTATTGTAAAGTAAATCTAGATATGCTTTTGGATTCCATGAGTTTGTATATACAAACTGGGAGGAAACCACAGAGGATAGGCTGCTTTGGAGATCTGCCAATCATGAAGGTGTTGCCACGTTTGAGAAGAGCAGATCTAAAACGTTAATAGAAAAAAGAATGCAAAGAAAAGAACGACAATCACATCCACGACCAACTCTCCCAAATGATCTTAAATGTACCAAATGTATCCGAACGTTTAAAGCCAGGATTGGACTCATTAGCCATTTAAGAACTCACCGTTAGCTTTTATTTTATTTCGAAGGCCATCATCCTCGAAGACGAAGGATAGCCATCATCATCATCATCATAACTTTTTTCGGACAACTTTGGCTTATTCGGGCTCTCTGCTTGATTTCTTAGTAGAGAAAAACTATTATTGGTTCAGCAATCAGCATCACATAGTATTGTCTTCTAATTTGTTGTTGTGTTTCATAATGCCCAGTATCAGGTAAGCTACGTCAATTCCAGTAGGGCAGCAGTGCTCTGTTCAATATCTCCTAACTGCAACATATGGCCGCCATGTGTAAATGTGCAATTGAAAAGTGTAGTTTTAAAAGTGCTTTTGGCAGTCACCTAATCCTTGCACCAAAATTTCAGCGCAGAATAAAGTACCGAAGTCCACTTTTAAATGTCACAGATTTCAGACACTCAAACTTTTGTTTTAAATTTTAAAAATAACTATCGGTAAGTCATGTCTCGAGTATGGGAACTTAATTTGAGAATTTTGGACTTGGACGCTTTTAAAATTACAATCTTTAACTTCTAGAACCGTCATTTATGAGACTTGCAGGCCATAAGATTGGCAGTGATTATGATGAGTAGTTTTTCAAAAACGCAGGCTGGAGCTGTTGGGAAAAAGAGTAATTAAATTTTCATATAAGTTGGTTGATTGAATTTCTGCTTGTTGGTGCATAGACTAAGTCTATCGCTGCTAATTTGTATTTATAAATATACGTAGTTTCTGTGCAAAATCAACATTAATTGGCAGATATTTGAAACAATGATGGCTGTTATTGTCAGCAGCCGATTCTGGTCATTTCACATTCGCTGCTCACTTCGTCGTCAGATTATCTCGGAATTGGTTTTACTTTGTTGTCCCACAATGTTACATGTTAGTATCAGGCCACTACTTTTTTTATTGGTTTTGTGGTTGCCAGCTACTGTATAGACACATCATATGTTATTTATTGACAGGTAATGATTACACATAACGAGAGAACAACTAAGTAGTCCTAATAGTAGCCTAACAACATGAAAAGGTTTGCCAAAATCGGTATCAACAATATTATTGTAATGCAAACTTGGCTTAAAAACCTTATGGAGATTGTTTTTTGAGAAAGCTAGATACAGATAACATGGCGATGCATTTTATTTTGGCTTAATATCACTAGCATTTGAACCATATATCAATTCCATGTTTGTGAGCCCATTGAAACCATTTTCTCCAAAGCGTTTATTTGAGTTATAGTTACAAACCTTTAGGTAGGCCATTTCTCTAGTTCACATCTGAAAGACACTTGCACATTTTTGCAAGAATGATTAACACCATTTGGTTGTTATTTAACCAACTCGCTACATCTGGCCGTTATTTGTCAGCTAATAAAATATATTATGCTGCGCAGTCAAGCATCTATTCAATATCTGCTAGCAAATCAGTCCTTTTTAATATTAACTCTACGTCTGCAGACGACGTCCAACTGAGAAAATCAACCTTTCGAAAGTAGGTAAGACCTTGCTTCAAAATGGTCTGACCACAGATAAACACAACTTATGAAGTAAAAACGTGGTGGTCTGCCTAAAAAATACATGCTTCCTTACAATTGTATTACCATAACCGAAATATAAAATGAAATTGATTTTCAAAGTTTCAATGACCCATTTTATTGTACCAAACCGTAAGGTATATTTATCGTAATCACAGTGGGATCACAATGTGAACAACCATGAAACAACATAGTTTATGCAAGTAAGAAATTTTGACTAGTTTTAAAAAATTTACAGGCAGGTCGCTTTTGAACATTCAACAAACTCTTAAGCTTTAGAACTATCTTCTATCTTTAGATGATTTTAAACTTGCCATACGTCATCTTCAAGCAAACCACATGTGGGCACGCCTCAGTCGTCTGCTTACTGACGTCAGACTTTTTCGTTCAACCAAGCATCAATGAGGAGTGCCACCTTTCTTGTCCGTCATTGTGGCGCTGAGGAACTGACAACAGGCTACGTCATCAACAATTGCACCATCTTTCGCCCATTAAATGGAGCGCTTCGTCTACTTGTTTTGGACGACAGAGCTAGCAGCTTTTCAGTTGCAGTTTGAAGAAACAGCGATGCTTTCAAATAGTGCAAGGATGACCTTCCCAGTTTCTGCTTATGAGCCTAAACGACGTTCGTCACTCGTCGGTCTAAAGATTGTGGATTGTGTCAATATGAATAAATGCAGAAGTCCTCTCTTGTATGGAAGACATTTGGGAGTGAAACAGCAAAATGTCTGCTTTTCATGACACCTAGTGCGACATCAGAAACCATAACTGTTTCGGTAGAATGAAAAGGATAACTTGTTTTGCAATGTTTGCTATCTATAAATATCAAATAACATGTGTTGCCCATAGTTATCCATAGACTGGTTTAGAATGTGTCATTTGTCACCTGTGTCAGTGTGTCACCCTTCTGCGGTTTAGCAATATTATGCCAATCCGCTGTCGCTGAAATCACGTAGAGACCAATTTTTGACTTGCACTCGGGATTTCAGCAAATTGAGCACTTGGAAATTATTTTCTTCTTGCAAATGAAGCCGGATAGTAGTCGCAAACTGACATACTTTTTTTCAGTGATTTATTTGTGGTCAAATTTAAGCAAACAGAGCTTCATCTTTAAATATTGCCTTGATGTCTGGTGACTTTGAAACGATGTAAAAGTTTACGTATTGTTTGTTGAAGATGCGGTAAAACATTGATTAACTACCCTAACAAACCGCTCCGCATTTTGTATTCTACAGAAAATAAACAACTTTGCCAGATCAAATTAGTGCAGGAATGCACAGCCATTTGTGTTGATATGTCGTCTAATTTACGTAGACCGCATAAGCGCATATCTAAGGCAGCAAATTGGGGGAGAGCACAGATCATTTACAAATCATATCATTGTTAAAAAACAAACAGATACAGTATAGCTTGATAGTTAGTATGCTTAATCTCCAAATCCTGCTAACCCGAATTTTATATGTTGCCACAATTTAGTATCTCTATTCTACCGGTTTTCAAATTAAGTTTTGTTCATTTTTTTCGTTTAGTTGCTGCTTTCGTCATTTCCATGATATGCTTTATTATCATTCTGTCAACACTCACCACATGAAAAAACCATCCAACTTAGATCTGAATTTGGCCGAAGATTTGGGTTGTTTATAAACCTTTGTGTTGCTTTGGCTTGAACTCAATTTTTAACATCTTTCGGAAAAGAAGCCTGTCACGGTGCAATATTACACTTGCTGACAAGCTATTTTGCATAGGCATCAATGTCAAAGTATTGCTTGTTTTGGTGTCACATCCTAAGCAACACAAGGGCCTATTGATATTTAAAGATTTACGATACAAGTTCTATTGCTCAGTCCAATGGATTTTTTTTACATAATAGTTGGATATTGCCAAGGAGTAACAACTGTACAATACCATTCGTATTACTGTGTAGTAGTCAGTAGTCCTTCAAAACGAAAAAAAATTATCTTTTTGAACCATTGCAGCCGTTTGGCAATAAATAATTGCTGGCATGCATGTGAATTTGTATTCGATTTCCGCTATTAATTATAATCTGGTGGTTGCAGTCTTTTACAGTCACCCGCTCTGATTTGAATGCGCTATTTAGAAGTTTAGAACTAGTCAGTTTAAGGTTGTTACGTTGTCGGTTGAGAAATATCTAGTTTTGTTATTGCGTTGTCAGTTATGTGAATAAAGGTCAGGCCTAAAGAAACGATGGTTTTGTTATTATCTATCAGTTCTGTGTTTTATTGTTTTGTTGACTCTCTACAAAACAACGACAAGACAGAAAAATCATCCATGCAACACATAACAGGAATATTTGGTCTAATTAATTATTTATCTGAGGCCGTCGATGCCTGGTTCAGGCAAGGCATTTGAAAGAAGGCAGAGTCATTTTTTTGGGTTCACATAGATTGAGCTGATTTTTTTTTTCGAAATTACAAAGTTTCCACGCTTCAATCGATGTCAATTCAGCAGCAGTAACAACTGCGTTTGCATTTTGATAATTTGATTACCTTCATCAGCATATGCAGTTCAAGAGCGCTACTTTTCAGCCAAGCTATACCCTTTTTGTTTTTTCTCCGTCACTTGGTTTGTGCAGGTATGATAACGGCGTGCTTATTAAGGTTTTGCAGAGGCACTGCTTGTTTGTAATATGATTAAGTACAAATTAGTGTTGTGGCATGGGTCACAATTCGGACTAGGCTGAACTGCTTTAGTATATTGGTGATCTCACTTGATGACTAAGCTTAATATATTCTCTTATACCAGGGGTGTGCAATGTGCGACTTACTGGCCTTCAAAACATTATTTTTGGCCGCCACAGCAACTGCACTAAGAAAACACATCTTTAAATGTTATTACAGTAGAGTCCGCTGAATCAATCCATGGATAATAAATCTATTTGCGTGTTAAATCCGATTTGCCTTAAGACGGAATTTGTAATTTTTTGAATAAGGCATCCACACAAAAGCGCATAGGACCGATGTAGACTTGCGGAATCTACGGTATTTGTGCAAATCGTTTGTATGCACGTTCGTTTATATAATATCACACACTGCGTTATTGAAAAATGTCCACCATTTACAGTCTTGTACTTTGAATATAAATCAACGCATGGCTGTGTGTACATTTTCAATTTTTAATATAACCCTTTGTACACCCCTGGCATGTGCTGGGCAACTAGTCTTTGCTTCATTAGCATGTGCTTTACCTTCAATGGTTTTAAATGTGTGCTTGCTCTATTGGCAAAAATAAACCCTGGCATGAATAACAATCATGATGACCTTCGTTGAGGTTCAGTCAGTGTTCTAAGTCTGTTATAGAGACTTACATATTTAACACCTTGCGTCATCTCACGCTCACTGCCGCTTTCGTAATAACTGGATGGTTTTCACTACTTTTTTTTTCACTAAACGAGCAAATTTTCTTCAAATCCCATGCACTTATTTCCCATTCTTGCTATGTCCTAGCTCTATCAAATTAGTCCTTTTTTACATTGATTCAACGTCTGCAGACGTTGAATCAAATGAAACGAAGAGTCATATACTGACTGGATGGTAAAGTCTGTAAGAATCCTTTGCTTTTTTGTATTATGCTTTAGGCTATTGCTAATTTTCATCTTTATCATACTTTTTTGCTGCATAAAAGCTTGTCATTTTCACTATAATTTAGTGTTTATCATTTTGATGTGTTTTAACGTCAGTTTAACGTGAAGCACGTTTTGGAAACGTGACGTTGTCATGTGTCAGTTTGGTTCATATGGAATGGAAAATACATTTCCAAACACGGCGTATCGTGCTTGCCTGCAGCATGAACGTGTGCTGGCAAGAAGGACTTGTGCATCGATTTGGTGTTGTTGCGTCCATGTCTGCACACGTTGGACAGAGTGGACAGGGTGATTTATGGTTTTTCTTTCAGCGTTGTGAAGTCAGCGGGATTTTTTGTTGAGACTTAAATACAGCATGGCAGCACACTAGAAATTGTGTCTATGTCGGAATGGCCCGTTTCGGTGAGTCCGATTCGGTGAGTCCGATCCCTTAACGGGGGATTTTTTCAATGTTTTTTTTTAATTATTGGGTACCATAACCTAATTATCATTGCCGTTTTAGGGTTAGGGGTTAGAGGTTAAGGTTAGGGGTTAGAGGTTAGGAACTCACCGAATCAGACTCACCGAATCGGACTCACCGAATAGTAGCAGACCCTGTCTATGTATACTACGATTACTACGGTACTTGAAAAGATTGTTTAAAACTTTTATTACGCACTGAAACTTTGAGAAAACCTTTTTCAATATTTTGTCGTTGCGCTGGGTTTTTCAGTCATAAGCCAAGTTTGTAATTTAATCCAGTTTTCCAACACAGGTAGTTTCCCATTAGTGTCCACTCAGAAAAAATAGTATTTTTTACATTAATTTAACGTCTGTAGACATTAAATCAATGTAAAAAAGGACTTGTTTTTGTCTGGGCAACATCATGTTTTTCATTGCAATCACACGGTCATAGAATAAAACATTTTTTTTATAGAACTACCTTCTTTCGCGTATGAATTATTGCTTCCTTCTGTCAGTGGGCGTTTCTATTGACTCTCAGCTCAGGGTCCTTTTGTATGTTGTTTAGTAGTTGTCGTTTGACATTGAAACTATGTGAACAATACATTTTTCTTCTTGGCTCGTTGAGGTTATTTGTGGACGTTTTGTCAACGATTTTAATCTCAATCATGCGCAGTCACGTGGATCCTACGTCACAGCCGAGGAAACGTGAGAGTTTGTGGGCAATGGTGATGATGCAGGAAATCGATGATGCGTGAAGGAAGAAACAATATAGCTTACCAAACTTGCCTACAAAGAATTAGCGCTAATCCGAGTGATCACACAGCCAGACTTTTCCCACATCACTTAAACGTCGCCAGACATAGGTCAATGAAAAAGCAACTCTTTTTTCCAGTTGAAAAGACAGTGCAGTGCACTTGCAGGGAAAAAGCCAAGTTTCATTTCTAGCTTAAGATCGGTTTCTGTTTAAGCAACGACTGGTATTTGTACTAAGTGGTAACAAACACCCTATTAAACTTTGGCAAGGCGCACTAGATCGACCAAACTTGAACATAATTGCTCATCGAGGGCTGAATCAGTTGTGATACCGACAGGGAGAGAGAGGGAGTATTTGTACAAAACTTGATTTTCTTCCACAAAACAAATTGTTTTTGGTGCTTGGCTAGTATTTTCTGAGCGCATTTCATTTTCATTAGCCATGTGTCATAGTCTCAAAGTCAGTCATAAACTTTGGCTGTCTATGGTAGCATCTTAATTCAAGGAATTCCTGTTCATGTGTTTTGTTTCTGGATGTTGTTAGTTGAAGGTGTAATTATAAAGAAACCACAACTTTTCCCTCCAGGCATTTTTTTGAGACAGTTTGCCGTTTTTGTCATGCTTATGACTTGACAATAGCTTTTAAAGGAAAGGTTAGTAAATAGTTGGGCAGTGATAGCGATTGTTCTTCAGAATACTACGTGAATATGTTGATTGTTGACCCATCTATTTGTCATTGCTATTCCGGATATGAGCTAGATTAGGCTTTTTTTATTATATGATTTTTCAGATTGAAAGTGTGTTTTTAGTAATGAAATAGATGCTGATGTCTCTCAACCTGTACTTTAGCCGCCTTTACGGTGGCGAAAGATTTATCAATAAACTATACAAGGTTTTGAAAATGACTGTTTTTGTTTACTTATTGTGTTTTTTATTGTTGTGAAATTTGCAAATATTGAATTCTTTGGCGGTGTAAGACTGTCAACCTACAGTTCTATGTATTGGTTAGTAGAACATGTATTTTCAGAAGGCATAGAAAAGTGATGTTCGAAATATCCCTCAGTTTGTGTTTTCAGTTAAATTTGGTTATATGTCTGGTACAAAAGTGGGTTCGGTTTTAAATTTTCTTTGCTCAAATTGCAACAGTTTGCTTGCAAATCCTCAGCAGTCAACTGCTTTGTTCTTTAGTTGCAAGTGTGAATGAGTCAGATTTTTCATTCTTCGTTTTGTAAGTTTGATACATAGCGATATCGGTCGCCATGATTTGATACTCCGGTGATTATTTGTAGTGCTTCATCACCTTATGCCTGTGCCAGGATAATTACGTATGCGTTGACGACCACCTGCTGTTGCGAGTATTGATTTTTTTAGTTTTGCGACTAGAATTGTTTTCAGAAATCCAAATTGTTTTCGTTTTCACAATTCGTTTTGGACGATTTGATTTTTGTATGCGGTATAGCCAAATATGGAAAAGAACGTGGTTTAAAAATAACTGCTGAACAGTGAACAACTGGACAGTGGACATGCAACGTTCATACGTTTACATAGTCATGGTTTATATTAAAAAAAGTCTTCCGCGTTTATAAGTTTCACGTCATACAACAACAAATTTACTAGCTTCCAAGAAATTAAAAAGAATATAATAATAGGCCTAAGTTTAATGTGTTATAAAGTCGGTGTTTGTGTTCATTTTGATTAGAAAGTATTGTAACAAGTCAAACAGTAAAGAGGTTCAATTTTACGGTTTTATTATTACCTATGCGTTGCCCATTTCTAGCAAGGCATGAACTACGACAACTCAACACTCCAGCTGAAGTTGAGGCATGCCGCGTACATTATCACATAAAAATGCCTGTTGAAAATATTTAAACACTCGTTTTTAAATTTGCTGTGATAGGCAAGAGGCTGTAACACAAAGTTTCCAGTTGTGCTCATGGTTTTTGGGTTTTCGATTGGGGTTAAGTTTTTCACGGTTATTTGCAAAGCGTTGCATGAATTGTACTCGAAACAGCATTGCTGAAATAAAGTTGTTCTTAAGTAATGGTTTGCAGTTACCCTCGTTGCATGAGCATTGGAGCCAGAGGGCAAGCTGTTTCAGATGCGTTGATTCTTGGAATAATTCCAGTGTATTACTGAGACCTTGCACTTTCCCAGACAGCAAATCAGTCGTTTTTTTACATTGATTCAACGTCTATAAAATGTAAAAAAAATGCAAAAAACGACTGATTTGCTGTCTGGGTTGTAATTATCAATTTTGTCTTCACAATGATTCAATGTCTAAGTATCCAGACTTTGAATCGGTCGATGTGAGGAACGACTGATTGATTGGCTGGCTAGACTGCCGTTTCACGAACCTTATTGCATCTCAAGTTTAGAGATAAAGTTGAGTTTACCTTTCTCCATTACTTGGTATGAAATGAATTTCTTGATATCGGCAGCAGTTTGCTTTTCATTCCAAACTAAAACGTCTTAATTATCACAAACAACCACAATGTTTGTACTCTTGCATTAATGCAATGCCTCTTTACAAAAGTACCTAGCACCTTTAGTCCTTCATGTATGAGCGGACAAGTGATACGCTGATGTATGCCTGGTGTCCTGTTATGTGTTTAAATTTATCGTTTTCTATCAGTTGTAATGGCTACATTGTGCAAATCTATGTCTTGAATGCCTAAGGGTGTGCTTAATGACAAGTGTTACCAAAAGGCTCTTTTGTAATGAGGTTGTAAAACACGACCTAATCTTGAACTTGTAAGTGGACGACAATTAAACTGTTACTTCATTTTGATGAAGAGATTTATGTTGCTGGATTTTCACTCGTAGCTTATAGGTATTTTTAGACTGGATCCTTGAGATTTTTGTAAAGGAAGTATGCAAAAATCTTTTCTTGAGTCCAAGTAGGCTACGAGATAAAATTCGGGCAAGTGAGTGTGCTAATCCTTGTGTTTCAACTGTTTTGTGGAGGCTCAGTCGTGTGCTCTGTCACAATGACAAACTTTCTTGAGCCCATCAAGTTGGTCCCACGGCGTATGCCACTTTTCTGTCTTGCTACGCACAATCAGGTTGAGCTGTTGATTACATCTCATACCGCATACGCATGCCAATACGGCGCATATGTATTGTAGGTGGCCTGTCAAAATACTTATCGAGTCTTAAATTTGCTTACTGGCCTGTCAACAAACTTTCCGCTTTTATGACGTCACATGGGCAAGTTGACAGATCTACCTGAACGCACAAACAAGGCTCAGGACTGTTGAGAAAGGTGCCATTGAATGCTTGACTGCGCGGTGTCAGAGGAAGCGAGATTTTATGAACGTGTGCATGTTAGTTAGTTGATGTATTTTTAATTTTTGAATAATAGCAGTTGACTATGGAGAAAGAAGCAACAGGCAACTGTTTTAACCTACTGGGTCTTGCAAAGTGCTTTATGTTATGCCCAGACAGCAAAATTCGTTGTTTTTACATTGATTTAATCAATGTTGACGATCACTTCCCAGCTTTCGAAGGCTTTTTTACATCGTTTCAATGCCTGCCTACGTTAAACAATGTAAAAAGGGCCACTTTGCCAGTTGAGTTAGTCTTGTGTTGATAATGAAGACGAACGCCATACTGGACTACATTAATTTGTGCTACATTGTTGTTTCAGTGAACTGCGTTTGCTCAAATATGTGAAATGAATTATTTGTAACAGCAAAGCTCAGGAGATAACCCACTGTGTTGACTGTGAATTCATACCGAAAGACCGGTGCTAAATTTTGACGGTATGGATTCGCAACAAGAAATGTTCATTGAACAATGGAAAGAAAAGTTTCCTGGCATTGACACTCCCGACTTGAACTTCAACGGAGTAGAGGACATCAAGAAAAGTTTGACTTCTTGCAAAAGTTTGATTAAAAGTTTAGAGGACAAGCTAAGCCAAGAAAAATTTCGTCTCGTGTTTCTGCAAGTAAGTGTTGAAACTCATCCTACTGTTTAGTTACTACTACTTCTCACACTGCCAAGGTGCAAGCAACGGCCAAGGTGCAAGCAACGGCCATGGTGCAAGTGATTCAATTTCGATTCTTCATTACATTATGCAGTTTTGATCCATTCCTGTTACTTTTATGTTTTTAAATGTTTCAGTTGCACCTGTTATGGATAAAGGTTTGAGAGCATTCATTAAACACTACCACTAGTGCTAACCCAGCTAGAATTTTTTTTTCGCAATCAGTACAAAAAAGGATGATTTGCTGACTGGGAAATACTAATTTGCAAACATCGAAGCCTACAACATTGAAAAGACATCTGAAACAGCAACTGCTGCATCACAAAGCATGTTTAGTCTACTTTAGTTTTGGAAGGAATGTTAATTCCTAATTGTTGCACTAAAAACTTTGCTTTTTAGGTATTGGTTAGTCTTTATTCTATTTTTATATTACGCAAGCAGAATTTTAATTTAACCACTGTTTATAAATTTGTGTTGCTAAGCTTATAAAACCTAGCTCCACGATAGCTATGTTAAAAATTCAAAGTTTGTAGTCTGAACAATATTGAATAATTCTCTTTTTTAGACTTACTTGGCTGCCAAGAAGAAAAGTTACACAAGCGAGCGGTGGGGTTTCAATAAAATTGATACCTCGTCATTTGACTCAGACACGGGCCCATCCAGTCCAACTCTTGACAACCAAGCGAATGTGGGCAAGCATTTGGAGAACGGTTTAGAGAAAAACAAAGAAGACGAGATTCAAGCAGGCAACAAAGCAGTAAGCCGTACAAACAGCTCAGTACGCTTGAGGCAGAGTGTTGATGGTGATGTTAAAGGTGGACATCGTATGTCAAAGGTACTTGAAAATGTCAAGTTATTTGAAAGGAAAGTAGATTTGCCTTCAAATTCATCTGCGGACAATTCATCTAATTTTCACCCCAAGTCGAGCGTTAGAAAGCGGTCTTCTTATCTTGAGGTACGGTGTTTTTTGGACGTTGTGATCAATGTGTCTATACTGTGTTGAAGTCGAAATTAAGGAACTTTTGTATTGAAAAGTTTGACCAATGCTTTTCTGGTCATTCGTACATCGAACTTATTGTTACGATTTTTAACATTATAAGCTGCACTCATTGAGATTTTTATCTTCAATTTCTAAAAGGTAGTTGTCCGGTTATTCGAAATCCGATCGAACACTGAAACTAACCGCTCTCTACGTTTCCAATTCCAACTATGGTATCTTGCTACTAAGCTCTTATCATCATCTCGGTTTGGTCTCCACTAGTGGAGGTTGCCGATGTTTTCCCTGCAGCGATTGTGTTTACTTCTACTCTCCATCTCGTTATGTCCATTGCATCTTCTTTTTTCAGTTTAACTTCTTCGACTCAGGCCTTATTATGCTACTTAACAGATTATAAGTTATAACCTTGTAACAAACACTCTTAACCGCCAGGTTTGGGAATGTAAAACTGGTGCGGAAAAAGAACAAAAAACTATCGACGAAGAAGCTGAAACGTCACCAAACGATGACGCAAACTCAGGCGGCAAACCCCAACCAGCCCAAAGAGGTCCTCGCAAGGATTACGTTGAAATGTGGACCTGTAACAGCGGGGATCAAGTTAGTTTTGATGCATTACTTCCATTAATATTAACTCTGCTGTAGTTTTGAGCTATAAAACAACGTATAATTGGATTTATTTTATTTAATACAACAAATTTTATTAATAGCGTTTTTTGTGACATGAAACGCATCATTTAGGAGCGTCTGACACAGTAGCATTGTATTATACAGTTAGCGTTCACCATAGGAGATTGAGTTACATAGTTATGTGCCAGCACGGGTGCCAAGCACTTTAATATATTGTTACTAATATATCAATGTATAGTTTTACCCGACACATAACGTGTGTTTTGTTGCGATAAAATTCTTCGACCCAATTTTGTGAAACGTAAGACGGGATTATACTCTGTTTCTGGATTCGCTTTCGCTTACATTTTCTCGCTAGTTGCTATTTTCTGTGTCTTTTTATAGATCAGTGTCGGGGTTGTGTACGATGACCAGAACGACACTTTTAACGAGCATGTCGTAGACGAGTATGGCAATGACATGGAAAATGTTGAGGTAATGCTGCTATTGCAACACATCACCTCTCTTCATTGAAATATAAATTTGTGTCGTAGAATGAACTTAATAAAAATACGTGTTCTTTTTCTGCAATTTCTGCATTTTTTGGGAACGACGTAATCTCGATTGCCTCTTTGAAATGAAACAGGCTATGCTATAGGTTTAGGCTGGTGGAGGCTCTAGTGATTTGATGTATTCTTGCTTTATCCACGTTAGCATACTTCTTGTTCCATCAATATTCACTATTTCACGTCAGTCTGGTGCCTATCGTAAGCTCTAGTTTAGGCCTTCCGAGTCTTGACAACACAGCAAATGAGTGCTTAACAAAGTCAAAGCAGTTGTTCCATAGGAACTTTGACTTTGATAAACTACGTTTTAAAAGCCCTTGTTTCTGAGGATTGTGTTTAACTTATCACATACAAAAACATGTCATTCATTTTTATTCCACCACAGGATTATGATGTTGAAGACATTGACATGAAAGATGGTTTTGGAAAGCAACACTACACCATCGCAGGCTCCAATGTCAAACTACGACCGGGTTCAAGGTTTCGGAATGACCCCCCCACCACTCGTGGAACCTGGCCTGCAGCCGGACCCCAATATCAAGTAAGTGAAGAAATTGATTTGTTGAACAACACATTGTGATGGGCTGCTCAGCTTCTTACCAAGTGCCGTAGTTTTCATGCTCACATGCGTATCTCCAATCTCCACTCAGTTGCAGCGTAAAGAAAGTGTCGGCTGATATACAATAGCATTGAACTAGAGTTTCTCCCGTAAAAAGCAAGTACCGGTATGCTATTCTCCTGAGTGACCGAGTTTTCTCGCTACCGTACACACTTCACCAATAATAACAAAATCAAGCCACAGTGGTGTGTGTGACTGGAAAAGTTTACGTGTTTTTTGATACCCTTTGTCCAAACTAGTTCCTAATGAAAGACAAGTCGAACCTTCATACACGACTTGTATGGTGTTTTGTTTTGTAGCATGCAGAAGCATATATAAGGAATTTTAAAGAAAGGTCGCATTGAAAGCTACTGTGTTTCCTTTTGCACTAGCCACAGCATTGATTTATGTCAGACTTGTCCCAGGCAGCAAAAATCTGTCATTTTTACATAGATTCAACGTCTACAGAATGTAGACGAATGTAGAATGAATCAGTGTAAAAATGATGGATTTTGTTGTCTGGGGTGTTTTACACGTATTGTTGACGACGGTTTTTGAGGTTTTTAAATTTTTAGGTAATTTATAAACAGATGTATTATTGCACAATGCACCAACGCCAAGCAAGCCAAAGCAACAAATTGGGGTTAACCACATGCACACAGCATAAGAAATTCACTTTTACCAACAATCGAACGTTTTCGGTATTTCTTGGGTCTTTATTAGCTTGAGCACTTTGCTTTGTCTCTCTTACCTTTTATTCAAAAACCAGCTTCTCTCCCGAAGTTTTCCACTATTGGTTACTTTGGTTCATTCTTCATTATCTGGCAGCGTTGAAGAAAAGTAGTAGATAAAATTTTGATCAATATCATTTTGCTGTCATCAAGGTATCGCTTCCCGTGTCGAAATTTATGAACCCGATCTGCGTGAAAAAGCATAAATCAAGTTTCCTTGTCTATCTATTGTCTGTATGTAAATCATTTCTCATGTAAGAAATCACTGACTGCTAACTGTTTGAATTGAACCTAATTGAATTGCTTTCCGGTATGCCTGATAATGGTAACCGATTTGAAAGCAACCAACCATGCCTGTATATTGCCACTTAAGACTTGTCGTGACTTCCACATAGAAATCCACCCTCTAAAAGCCATTTATTGCATCTCCCGACGTTGAAACGATGCAAAACAGTGACAATTGCTGGCTGAAAAATTTATTTCGATATTTTATGAAGTATGCAGCTAAGTGTTTATTTTAAAATTTGTAAAAATGAGATTGCAAACTTTGTTGTAGACAATGTAGAGTGGTATAAAAGTGTGAGATTACTGCCAGTCTTGTATGCACTATGAAGCCGATTCGAAAGTCAGTTCTGTTAGTTTTGATTGACAGATTTGTCACAAAAAACACTTCGATGCTTTTGGCAAGGGCTAGCGTTGAGGATTAAGTCAAAAAAGAAATTAGCTGAATTCGAGGGCCAAGTCAGACAGTTTAATGTAACATAGATGACGTAATCCCACTGCCATCAAAATACAGTTTAAATCGTTTTAATCCTTCAAATTCGAAGCAGATATGAATAATGTATGCAATGGTGAAACAGTCACCGAAATTGTCCATCTCAAATTGAAAGCTGAATTTCCACAATCCACGCAGGACGGTGCGCAGCTGTTTTTATTGCACTGAGATGCGACAAAATGTCCTGAAAAATTTAAGCAAAATCAATCCAGCTTACAAACTCCGTCTTTTTTACATTGAAATAGCATCTGCAGAAGCTTTTGTGTGAAGAATGGTTTTTATCAGCTGAAAAATAATTCTCAAAATTGATTGATACGCATCCGGCTGTTGTTTTGCTCAAATTGCCTTTGCTTATTTTTTCATTCGATCAGTAGCCTACGCTTGAGGATTGGAGTCACAGTTGTGCGTAGAAAAAACGTCAATATACATTAGATGTAGAAAAACGATTGTTTCGATGACGCGTCACCACTGGCTTACGTTTCCGTTTGGTTGATTAAATTTATATTTTTATCGTTTCCCCGCACACCTTGCCGGCAAATCAGTTCTTTTTTTAAATTGATTCAACTTTTGAAGACGTTAAACGAATGTAAATGAACGATTGGTTTGCCGGCTGGAAATTTTGTGGTAGTACTAATCCAATCCTTCTACGATCCTACCTTGATAATGCCTACAGTACACAAGGAAACAAGGTTGTACAGTGTTCACTGATGGTGTATTTGCTTTTTAAACGCTTAAGCTCAATGTGAAAAGTTAGCTGTTCATTAAGATAATTATCTTTTTTAGCAATAGTTGCAGGAAGTGGGTGCATGGAAGATGTGCAAAGATGAAGAGAGTGACATGCAGATCCGAAGATGGTTTTGAATGTGAAAGATGCAAGAAGATTGAAGAAGGAATGTTTGGTCCTGTTGAAAAGTTGAATGACGAAGTAGTGACTGCAAGAGTAAGGTTTGGTTGGGTGAAATTCAGAGAGTGTCGAGAGTTAATTCGTACCCCTTTTTTAAGCAAACCTGACAAATAACAGAATTTGAAGTTATGTGGTAGAAGATTTCCGTTGAAAATGAGAGGAAGAATTTATACTAATTGTGTGAGATCTGCAATGCTGTACGGAAGTGAGACATGGTGCTTACGGGAGAACGAATGGGCGATTTTAAGAAGAACTGAGAGAGCGATGGTGAGAGCAATGTGTGGTGTGAAGCTGATGGACAAAAGGAATACCGAAGAACTTATGAACTTGCTTGGGTTGAATGAGAATGTTGATAATTGGCGAAAGCGAATGGAGTGAGGTGGTATGGGCATGTTTTGACGGAATGGCCCGATTCGGTGAGTCCGATTCGGTGAGTTCCCTATTCGGTGAGAGCCTTTTTCGGTGAGAGCCCTATTCGGTGAGTTTTTTTTTTAAATTATTGCGCGCCGTAGCCTAATTATCATTGCCGTTATAGGGGTTAGGGGTTTTTGGGTTTTTTTGGGGGTTTGGGGTTTTTTGGAGGGTTTGGGTTTTTGGGGGTTGGGGGGTTTGGGTTTTTGGGGGTTTTTGGGTTTTTTGGGAGTTTTGGTTTTTTTTGGGGGTTTGGGGTTTTGGTTTTTGGGTTTGAGGTTAGGGGGTTTTGGGGTTAGGGGTTTTAATTAGGCTACGGTACCTGATAATTTTCAAAAAAAAATTCAAAAAAATCACCGAATAGGGCTCTCACCGAAAAAGGCTCTCACCGAAAAAGGCTCTCACCGAATCGGGCTCACCGAATCGGACTCACCGAATAGTAGCAGACCCATGTTTTGAGAAGGGATGAAGATGATGTTGAGCCTGGCGGACAGAGTATCAAGTTAAGAATTGAGAAGAAGGCTTGGCATCCACCAAGTAGAAGAGGTTGTGCGGTGGAGCAGACTCCATTGGTACGGCCACGTGCAGCGAATGGAAGAGGACTCCTGGCCTAAGAAGGTTCAGTCGCTAGAAGTAGAAGGACGTAATCCACGTGGACGACCGTCGACCAAAGAAGAGGTGGTGCGATAACGTGCGGAGCGACCTCCGAAAGGGGAACCTTGTAGCGGTCAACATTCAAAATAAAAGTACGTGGAAAGCCGCCATCAAACCGGATCGAGATTTGCTGACGTTCAACCGTCGTAATACCGGTGTAACGGTCCAGGAGTGACCGCAGTCCAAGAGTTACTAGGGTTGCCAAATATAATTGATTTTTTTTATAAAAATTATTGAAATTCTTACTGCTCATAAAGTTACATGACAATTTTAAGCATTGATTAATTTTAAATGAAAAGGTGTGGATTAGTTTGAGAGCAACTACTCGATTAAAATTAGTTGTAAAATCTTTGTCTTTGCATTGCTTTCTGAAGCGCCGGGCAGCTTTGTTTATTTGTATTCGGACGTCATTTCTAGACTGCCACGCTGCAGCAGCAGCATGGTAAATTTTGGACCGCAATAACTTCTGGACCGTTACACCGGTAATAAAAGAAGTAAATCGTGCGCTAACCAACTCAGTTCAGTCGCAAATGCACATGCTTCAACGACCTTCAGCAGCAAGTCAGAATAAATATCTCTCGCGCTCGGATAGCTAGTCAATCACCACATTGGTTGTTTTTTTGCTAAGTCAACCCCTTTATATGTTGCTGATTCCACACCGTGTTGAAATGATAACCACCTTTTTCGAAACCAAAACATTGAACAATTTCATTAAAATGTAACTTCAAACGAGTCTTTAGAGTGAGAAGCAATTAAGTGTCTTTGAGCCTATTCTTTGTGAAATGGATGACCGCAAAATTTCTGCGTTGGCAAATTTACAGTTCCCTTCAGATAGGCTGAACTTTAATGGCGGTGTCACAAGTGGTGCAAAGTTGAATTTACGAACAAACAACCTGGTCTAATTGCTGAAAGAATATCTTTATGATGTAAAAAGCACCTTCTAATGTTAACTAAAAAACTGTAAAAATTTCTAAACTGCAGAAATACTTTTGTGGCTTGGTGCAGATGTTGTTTCAACATCGCATGTACGACCGTTTTCATCTAGATTCTAAATAACGTACGTACGCACCGCAAAAGATAAATATAAATGACGTAAATGACATAAATCAAAGCAACAATGTATAGAAAATTAAAAAAGCTCGCGTTTGAAGACAGTGTATTAACCCAGCCAGCAAATCGGTTATTTTTTTTACGTTGATTCAACGTTTGCGAACGTTAAATCAATGAAAACTGATTTTTGTCTGTATTCAAAACGTTATGAGTATCAAAAATCTAGTTTATATACACACATGCTGATAGCGTAGCATTGGTAGCTGTGTCGTATTTCAGTCAACAAGGCGTCAAAATGCAGACAATAGCTGTGAGAATTGTCAAGTGCTGACTAAAAGGTTTCCTTCCGAACTGAGGCTAGGAGTTTGTTTCGTAGGTAGCGTAGCTTTATTCAAGTTTCACTGTCACTGCCAGCCTCACAGCTGCAGAAATTCAACAAGGCGGTGTAGCTAGTTTGTTTTCAAAAGTTGTGCTATGCAGTTGGTGTTTTCAGTTGCATTTTCAGTTTTTGCGACTTTTTCATCTGTTTTTGTCTTGGTCTACGTTTTTACAACGCCATAAAAATGGTATAGAAAGCTTGGCAGACAATGTTAATGTAGAGCGAATGAAATGTAGGCCAGCAAATCATTTTTTAGGGTCTGCTACTATTCGGTAAGTCCGATCCGGTGAGTTCCTAACTTCTACCCCCTAACCCAAAAACGGCAATGATAATTAGGCTACGGCACCCGATAATTTAAAAAAAAAATTGAAAAAATCACCGAATAGAGATCGGACTCACCAAATCGGACTCACCAAATCGGACTCACTGAACGGGCCATTCCGCATTTTTACATTGATTCAACGTATACAGTGAAGGACTTAGATGCTGACTCAGTTCATTGTGAAGGCTATGTGATTAACATTTCAGAAGGACTTTACAATACACAGTGACGTAGGATTATAACCAAGAATATAGCAGTGTTGCAGCGAGGCTGTAATTCTGTGTTAAAACGATATCTTTAAAATACAAGTTTCGTCATGCTGCCTGTGAAACGCATCCTGCCTGTTCCACTGATGCTTGTCAATGGAGTTGGACTTGCCATTACAAGAATAACTGTTAGTACGATAAAGGTTTTGTTATTATTATGTATGATTTTACTGTCTTCAAGATCTTCGTAAGATGGTTATAAACGAGTTAGAAAAATTGAAAAAATACGTTCAATCAATTTGATGATATTATACAATGTTGCAAAAAATTATATACGTGTTTTTTTAAATTTAGTAGATAGCCTAAGTTATTTGTTTAATCCTGTCAAAGATCTTAATGTATTTTAACAGGAATTGAGATCATGGATGTTTAAGATCCATTTTTTAAAACTATTTTTCTGATGCTGTTTACTTGTAATGGTTTACTCTTTACTGTATGTGCTGGACTGCTGGCATAATGCTGTATCCAGTGTCTCAGACAGCAAAATCCATAATTTTTACATTGATTCAACGTCTGAAGTGGAAACAGTGTAAAAATTACGGACTTTGTTGTTTGGTTGGTTGTTCAACATCTAAATGCGTTTGGAAAGCGTTACTTTCCCAGTTTTTCTGGTTTAAAAAGTGATTGATGCTTTTGCGTTGATGAAAAGTTTCAGTATATATAATGAACGTTCATCATATTTGCGATTTCTTATTATGCATTGCAATCAGTCTTCCAGTTTTTACATTGATTTGGCGTCGAGTAACATTATAAAATCAATGAAAAATCGATGGGTTTTATTAGCATGGCTGATGCGATCAGCGTTTAATGAGTTGAAACTGATATGTGACGAGCTTTCATTATAGCCTGAGCTCTCAAATGAAATTTGATCACGACTTTGCACTTTTTAATATGTCACCACACTTTCATTCCTCATCTTTTCTCCCATCCGCATCTGCGTACGTTGCTGACTGGGTGGGTACTTTTCAGGGCGTCAAGCATCTATGTGGTTCACATTGTAAAATGCTTAATCAAGTAAGCGCTTTCACCGACGAAAGAGTGTGAAATTTGTTGGATGTGTAGCGGGGTTCTGAATTGTGTCAATTTTCATTCATACGTGGAATGACGCTTTTAAAAGGGTATTTCCCTGGGTCTTGCAGTTTTGATGTTGTGGTCCTGCGGGTGCTTGCATTCTGCAAATTTCAAACCAGAAACAGTGCGGTGAATCCGACATTGCATATCAACACTGTGTTTTCGACCATATCTTTTCGTTTAGTGTCATCTACAGAGCTTCCAAAGTTTATCTTTGCGCATTTAAACTATCAACCGAAACGAAATATTGCATCTTTTTCCATTAAGCTTTTACTGTTGTACTCTGGATTGATTTATCATTTTGTCGTCCATTGGAAAATGTGTTGTGCTTGACTCTACCGAGAGGCTGCCTCAGAAGAGCCAATCTTTATCCTCTTCATCCACCATGCAGACTTTCATGATCTTTTCGATGGCCGCATCGTTTTAAAATATCTATTTCACAGGACGACAAGCTGATTGGAGATGGCGAAAGGAACATGGACCAAGTCGATGGATCAAGCATTGACCTCAGTGACTTTGACAACGACGATATGTCTGACTCACAAGAAAGTGGAAGCAGCAGAGACGACAGTGCGCACTCCACACCAGAGCAACCCAATCAAGAAGTTAGTTGGCGTCCATAAAGCTTGTTGTGTAGCATACACTGAGTAACATTTTTGTGTTTCCCCCCTTTTTTTGATAGATTAACGCGAAATGAAGGTGACAATTGTTTCAATGTCGAAGAAACAATACACTGAAATAATTCCGCTCACTATTTTAAAATTTCACCTCAACGTAAGTTTGAGTTATTCAAATGATCTAGCCTACTTAAGTTGCCTTTTTTTCCGTGACAGTATTTTCACATTTTTTAAACAAAGGTAATGCATAGCCTTCTAAGCTATTGCTTGAAAAAGATATAATTGCTTTTGCGCAAGAGAAATTCGACAATGGTCTTTTCTTCAGGATACTAGTCTCAACGTCACAGATGCGTCACCGTTACACCGGCTCTGCAGGGCTCAGACCACGAATGAAAGAATGAGTGTTGCCCACTCCGCTTTTTCGGAATGGTCTGATGACGAGAGACCAACTTCGGACCGCACTTCCATGCTGTCCGTGCGATCCATTGATCTGCACACGTCAGACGAAGAAGGTATGTTGACTTTACTTCATTGCTTACTAATGTTAGTCGGCTGCATAGCCGAGTGGTGAGAACCCTGGTACTGCGCTCGTATGGGCGCTGGTTCGACACCGCCCAAAAGCATACGGCTGTGTCTTTTGTGCACACTTAATTGGCTTCCTTTCCTCTTTCACTTCTTGGATAAGATCTCCAAATGTTGCGCCATTAACCCAAAACAAACCAAAGTAATGGTGGATTGGTTATTGTAGCCTACAGTAGACGTGAAGTCCACGCAAAGTGTTAACCTCAATGCTAATGTTGTAGTGCTATCACTGCATTGCAGCAGAGCTAAAGCTGCTGATCGCAATGTGTCATCCCCTGCTTTCTCACTAGAACCTTTCAGTCGTTTCAACAGCGTGCCACGAGCCCACGACATGGTGATTTTTTAAATGCGACACTTTGGCGTGGCGCCGTGACGGATACATTAAGTGACTTGCCTACTAGTTTTGGTTTTGGGATTGAAAAACATCACTTATTACTGGTTAAACTCATTCTTCTGTTACGTCTTATAGAGCTAAATTTATGTGCCCCCAAGATGTTTTATGGAGTGATTGAGATTGAACTCCGCATGCCCAGCCAGAAAAACTTTCCATTTTTACATTGTTTCAGCGTCTAGACACGTTGAAACGATGCAAAAACGGAAACTTTTGGTGACTTAGTGTTCAATCACGCAATCACTTCCTTCTTCATCCCACCAAGTTCAGGTTCAGTTGTCACCGCAGAATGTTTTAAGTTTAACTTTTAAAGAAATACACGCCTGTAGAAAGGCTAAATATCGCTTTAATAGCTTGCGGTTTTCCTCTTTTCTGAATTGCTGTTATTTTTGGGCGTATGTGACGTTGAACGGCTGAACTTGACGTCCCTCCCTAAGTACCTTATCAGGTAGCTAAACGTAAATTTCGCTGACATATCTGCTTAAAGCAGTAAGGACTTTTGAACCTTTTGCATGTTTTGTCTTTGTGAACATCCGTAGATGGAACATCGGTTGGTCCTTTTCCTGTTGCCCTTTCCTAGCATAATTTGTCATTTTTAGAACGTCTGCAGACGTTGAATCAATGTAAAAACGACGGATTTTGCTGTCTGGGTTATTCATGAAGCTTGTTGACAGGTCATTTAAGCGAAGACGAAAACACGCAGCCCATCTCCACTGTAGCCGCTGCCAATTCAAAGTCGGAGGGTTCTACTCCAATTTTTGTGTTTTCCAGGTCAGTTAGAATGAATTTGTGCATGAAAATATGTTTAACCCAAAGCACAGTTTTCTTGTAAGGTAATTTCCATATCAATTATATAACGTACCTTACTGTTCTCTTTATTTCACTGTATTATCTTCGTATTCAACACCTGAAAACATTGAATCAATGTCAAAAAAAACTGATTCTGGCTGAGAAAACTGCTTTTGTACAAAATTTTATGAATACTGATCAGAAGGATGATTGGTTTCTGCAGTCTCAAACGTCCACCTAACAACCCAAACAGCTAATCAGTCGTTTGCTGTCGCCTGTCGGAATGTAAAAATGACAGATTTGCTCTCTGGAAAAAGCCGTGTTTTGACATTGATTTAATCTCGGAAGACGTTGAATTAATGTAAAGAAACGATTGGTTTGCTGTCTGAGATAAACCGATTTGCTTCTCAGACCGAAAACGATTGACACCGATTTACCTTCATCCGATGACGGGTCGACTGCGGACAACAGGAAATCAATCATATCGATCATAGACGGAAGTGCACCAGAAATATATTCCAGCTCTCCAAAGGTAAAATTCAATTGCCGTTTTATAGCATTGGACTTTTTGCTTTTTTTAAAGATTGTAGTTTTGCCAAACGTTTAAGGTGTGCTGACAATGCACCATACCGTTTGCTGTTCTCAACGCTTCACTGGTCTAGGAAACAGAAATATCGCCATTCTGCATACACAATAAGCTTTTGTGCAATCGATTGGCTTGTGCATTGTTCTTTTGAATGTATACGTTTGAGTCAATTCTAAGTTTCAAACAACATTAACACCTGACATGTGAGACATCCATCATACACCGAGTTGTCTGTGGGGTTGAATAGTTGTTTTAGCATTTTCCGAAAGCAAGTCTTTGGCCTTGTTCTTTTGGAGGTTCTGTTGTTTTCTTCTAGTGATTTGCGTAAATACTCTCGAAGTCTACCTTTCGAATAATTTAACGTTTGCCAACTGTGATTCTACGCAAAGTGCGCTTTGCCAGCCAAGGCATTCCTTAACCATCATTAGCTTGAAGCACCAAACTTGAACTTAAGTTTGTTTTTCACGTCTTTTGCCTTCATTTTTGTGAAGGGATGTGGTAGATGTGGTAATGTGAAAGAACACACGCCCACTTCGAAAACGGTTGGGCATATCTTTATTTCAAGTCAATTTTTTTTCTCCTTTTTATTTGGTGCTTAGTTCCGTACCCGACTACAATTTGCGTTTTACAAGCAAAATTTGAAAAACTTGGCAGTATGCGTGCATCCAAAATGTTTTCTGAAGAAAAAGTAAACTTTTCTTAGATGTAATAAACCAGACAGCAACTCAACCGGTTGATTTGCTGTCTGGGACGGTATCTTCAAGCAAATCCATTTCCTTTTGTCGTTAATGTTGCTTCAACAAGAGTTTGTCACACTTTCTACCCCACAATGTTCACATGTGCTTGCACAATGCACATACATGTGAAGAAATATTTGCCGAGAAATACTGCCCCCGATTTTCAAGGCTAAAGACTTGTACCATTTCTCATTACGTAATCACAGCGGCACAGAATGTCTGTTTCGACAACTCGTCTATTAAAAACTCTTTTGGATTGACAGGGCGAGGCAGTGTCGGACATGGTTGACTATCATAAAGTGCGAAGTATCGCCGAGGCCGAGAAGCTGCGGATGAGACGTTGGGTCTTGACTTCTTTACTTGATAACGAAGAGGCCTACCTGGAATATCTGAACACATTGATATTGGTAAGTGATGCTTTTTCACTTTGTTTTAGTCATGTAGCTTGATCTAAATTACGTTATTTCGTGCCTGGTTAGGCTGTAGGGAGACGCCAGCCTCTGTTCTGTAATGCTTTGACCACACAACTGCTTCAACCTCACTGCACTTCAGTGTGGGGCAGGCGTTCTGGTGAGAATGTGAGACAGAACGGGCGTTCTTGTTCTGTATTGCTCCTTTGATCACAGCTCGAAGAAGGAAAAATTTTGATGCCAAAATACTAATTAATAAACGCCTCTCGGCTTCGTTTTTATTCAAGTATTCAGTCCGACAAGTTTTTTTGACTTAGTAACCTTCTTTTGTTCAGAGGCACGTCTTTAAACGTTGAATCAACGTAAAAAGGACGGATTTTGCTTTCTGGCTGGATACCAAATATACCGTTATTTATTTTATTATCTGAAAACAAACTTGTAAAACCTTGAGAACAAACATTCACTTTGTACTCTTCAGTACATGAAGCCACTGAAAGCTACCATTGGCACTTCGCAACCAGTGATGTCCGCGCAAGATTTTGACACATTATTCTACCGCGTCCCGGAGCTGCACACTCTCCATGGAAACTTTTATGCTGAGTTGAAGCCGCGATTGGACGTTTGGAGTGCCGACACGACTGTCGGAGATCTGTTCAAGAAATTAGTGAGCAAATTAGCTTATGTTTTTCTTTGGTAACTTCGTGATTGTAACAGCTAAGCAGTGTATTAAAACGTTCGGTCACTCTGTTCTGTAAACGTTTAGTGAGATGTTTTCTGGTTCGGTTCTCGTCCATGACACCCGTGATGGTGCTTTTTTTGCTAGACACTTGAAATCGTGCTCATCTAAACACAATATACTAAGGTTTATTTGCTAAATGATAAATGCTTGTGTTTCTTTTTAAGCGTTTCTTTTGGCGTCTTATCAAAACACCGACTCGCTTTTCATTCGGTCACGTTCGCATCTAGGATAACGAGTTCTCGTTACGTTGGTTCGACGTCTGAAGACGTTGAATCAACGTAAAAAATCTGATTTTGTTCACTTGAGTCACACTTCAAATCAGCTTTATTTTTCACACTTTCAGCTGAGCAAGTTGAACCTGTACGGTGACTACTTGAACAACTACAAGCGAGCCCAGCACACTGTGGAGAAGTGCGCGAAAGAGAACCAACACTTCGCCAAGATCATTGAGGTATGTTACCAACGCTGTCTGATCCACAACAGGGGTTTTCAACGCTTTTCTCGTTACAACTTGTCGACTTTTTACCCAAAAAGCAAAAGTTGTCTTTATACCGTTTTAATATCTGGTGACGTTAAACCGATGTAAACTTCTGTTAAATTGGTGAAGATAAATTTATCCTTACCGCCATTTTCGGAACAATATCTGTGAATTTATCATACAAATTTTGCCCTGCTTTAGTAATTTTACTCTCTCAATAGAAAAGAGGTAATACTGTATACCTCAAGATGAGGTAAATTAAAACCAGGACCTACCTCTTTCAAAAATCTCATTAAGCCACCTTTCACATCCTCCCGTTGCTTTTTGTGCTAAAACTACTAGACTGCCAAGATACATTGGAGGATAATGCTAACGGCTATTTGCTGCATGTGACTACATTTCTTGCATCGTTCTTGTTAATACTGAAGTTGTAAACACCATATGCTAAAGTTTGTTACAACATTTATTTGGTTTGTAGACCGTTTTATGCAAAAGTATCAATTTATGTATTTTCTACTTCAAACTTTGAATTTGATGTTTTAGAGCCTGAAAGTGCAGTCTCGGGGAAGCAAAGACGCGGAATCTATTAGTCTGATTGGTGAGTTTGTACGTGTTGGTAATGCACTTCCACGAATGAACGTTTCCGCTTTAAGAATATCAATGTTTCGGTCAGTCATAGTAAATGTATGCTTGTGAAACTTCAAGATTTAATCGAAAATTACTATTCCGAGAAGGTTACGAGACCAGTTGCTACATTCAAGGAAACTAAAATAAAGAAATTGAATAAATAAACAATGACATTAAAATACAAAATTGCGTGTGAACTGTCTCATGAGCTGATGTTTTTTTTTTAACTTGTTGCTTATCAGAACCCAACCGAAGGGGCTTTTGTGCTGACTTTTTATTTGTTAGATCCAACAAAGATGTACATTGCCGTGTAAAGGTTTTTTTACAACTCCAAGCAATTTAACAACTTGCGATCCTTACAGACGTCTTGTACAAGCCTGTGGAGAGAGTGATGCGGACCACGTTGGTACTGCAGGATCTCCTCAAGCACACTCCTCATCGACATCCGGACTACCAAATATTGAGACAGGTGAATTTTCATTTCGTTTATATTTTGTTTCCTTGATTCGAAGTAAAGATTTCTTTCCTGTGGATATTTTTTATATTTGTGGCTAAAAATTGTTTAATTCTGTACTTGCAACAAGTTGCAAGCAAGATATGACGTAGTGATAGTGACGTATGTTTACGATCGATGACGTCGTGATTGCACGTTAGTGATGCGTTGTAAGTGCAGCAAGCACTTGATGACGAATGCATTTCGACTTTGCATTGGTTGACTTCAGTCATTCGTTCGCGACTTTTTACAGAATTATTCTATATTTAATGTGAACCTCAAAGGAGGATATCAGTTGTAAATGTAATTTCTTTTACTAATGTGTTCGAATTTTCTTCCTGTCTGCAGGTTTTAAAGCATTCCCAAATCTTTTTGGAGCGGATCAATTCCACATCTTCCTCCTCCTTCAAACCGCGTCGGGTCCCTTCTTCGGCTGCTGCTGCTGCGAGATCAGCTCATCGAGAACTGATTAAGGAAGGATTCTTGGTGGAGGTTTGTGAGGAAGGAGCTTAACGTCAAAAGTCTTTGTCAAACAAAATTAACGTTGGTTTTGGATTGTGCAACCTTAAATCAAAAAGTCCGTTTAAAGTTTGCTGAAACAGTTTAATAGATAATAAAACAGATAATGGAAGTTTCTTTTTTCTTTCACAGTTATTTTAGATAAAATGCGATTTGTTTTATGCTGTTATTCGTTTATTAATAATGTCAAATTGTGTTGTTCATATTTTAGAATAATTTTAGAAAGATCTCTCAGTTAATTTTGTAGATTTGACTTCTAATTTGGGCAACGTTTTCTTTTTGTTGCTTTCAGATCGCCACAGATGGGAGCAGAAAACTACGGCATTGTTTTCTGTACAGCGACTTGCTGTTATGCGCCAAACAAAAAAGCGGTGCTGGGTCAGTGTTGCCAATGATTTTTTTCACATGTTAATTAAAATTTTTCAATTTTTCGACCAAACTTAATCACATTTCAGTAGCTTGTCACATAAGCTCTCACATAAGCTTGTCACATATTCTCACACCACAAGCAAACAAAACCAAACTTTCGTGTTTTCTTTCATATCTTGTTTAAATGCCGTGTTGTTGCTTGATTTCGCATGCTCATAATTGAATAAAGTAATTTCTTTATTGTAAAAGTTTGATCTGGCAACATATCAAAAACCTAGCAACGAAGCAACCATTCAAAATCGGACACTTTTACTGGCTGCGAACTGAAAAAGGGCTAGTTTCCTAAACGATGTCTTTTTTTCAGTGTTTTCCATTCGAAGGACTCTTACGAATGCAAATGGTACATCCCCCTCGCCGACTTGTCATTTCAACCAAAGGAGGACTCTGAAGGTGACTATTGGTGTCGCATCTCAATTTCAATTTATCGTTTTTCTGCTTCAGTTGTTTCCCTTTGAACAAACAATTCGAAACTGAGCCTTCAAAACCACGTGATCACATTTTCAATCAAGCGCAAAATTTCATCCTAAAGAGAAAATCTTTGTTTCTTTGTGCAGAGAAAGTATTTCATTTTTCCGCTGGTCATGATCAACCAGTTACTACTCTGCCAAAAAATCAGTATTTTTTTAAACATTGAATCATTGTATGCAAACCTTGAAACGATGTGAAAAGCACCAAGTTAACGGTTGGGCAGTTTGCATGAGTGTCAAAGTTACTGAGCTTAGTTCGAAAGCCCTGTTATTTATCCAATAAATATTGCTTATCTGAGAACATTTACATGCTCATGGTTGGATAAATTTAGTATGTTTTGCATCCATCCTATTTGAAAACTTGCTTTTAGTTTGTTTGGGCACATACATCACTAGGAAGAGATTTGTTTGACATGTAGCCTTTGCTTGACTGAGTTTGTCAGTTTCAAGTATGTTTTTGATGATTGGCAAACATTAAAAGCAATCAATGTAGTAAATTCCCCCTCAACATTGTCAGATAAGTCTACGTAGTTCCTTTTTTTTCGGCGAGACCCGCCACTGCTGCTTGCATTCTTTTCACACAGTTGTGACGTAATTTCGTTGTGACGTAATTTCAATAACGTCAAGCCACCGAAGTGCAGCTTAATACATTTCGATGTCGATCGTTCTTGTTATCTTGTTAATAATTATTTTCATGAAGTTTCTGTTCCACCTTATGACCAAATTAAAGCTCGTGGTGTTAAACAAAACTCGGGTTTAAACTATGGACAGAAGATAGCACGTGACCAATAAAGAAAACTAAAAGCTAACCTAATAATAGGCAACAGACATGGTTAGATCAATTTTGTTTGTTGAATAGGAAGTTCTTGATTCAGCTTGATTACTTCATTTTTAAATAAAAATTACCAGGTGAGCGGACAAAACTAGTATTTTTCACATTAATTCAACATGTGCAGATGTTTTTGACATGACAGCGATGGCTGAAAGGCTTCGTCTAATCTGGCGATCTTCATTTAAAGTACCTTTACTAGTAATACTAAAAATGGAACAAGATGTTTCATTAGCATCTAATTTAAACCGCAATTATCGTCTCCTAACGGCAACCGTACCTTTGTGCAACTCTTTTTGAAATTTGAAACGACGGAAAGTTTGAGAATCAATTGAGCAATTGAACACAGTTTGAAAATCACTGTAGACTTAATACACAAATAAAACATAACCAATTTTTAATTGTTGTAACTTATCGATGATGCAGCAAATTCGGAAACTTTTACGGACCCCTTGAAAACGTTTCGCAGATCCCCGGTTGAGAAACGCTGATCTACATTATATAACTGTTAGCATCTCGCATTTATTTTGACGCTTCTTCAACCAGAATTGACTGATTTCTTCCTTCAACGAGCCAGACCAGTTAAAGATACTTTTGGAGCACGTGGGGATTGGGGTAACAGAGCACAGAAATGCTTGTTTTCTTTTCGCAATAACGTGACGTCACGTTTTGTTGACGTTCGTCCACTGCAGGACGTCTATCCTTCAAGCATATTCAATTATTCAACCAATCGTTTCCTTTTCTTCGAGTTTAGAAACATATTGTCCGCGCGACTACTTCCTTATTGGTTTCCTTTAACTTTTCCGCTTTCCATGAAACTTAAAAATGATCTTAGCGTAAAACTACTGCGGCTCTCGACGAATTTTAAATTCTAAACGCTGCTCATAGAGCCATTGTAGCGTGCAGCAAGTTTACAGGAACGTAGGATTGGCTTTAACCGTAGTTTCTTGTCATGATTTACCGGTTGTCCATTCCATTTTTGGTTTGTTTATTGTAACGTGACGGAATTTTGATTTAGGTGATCTTTGAAATTACAAAAAAACAAATGCTTCTTGTCTCTTTATAGTAGTTGAAATTTCGTTTCCAAAACAAACAAACGAAAACAAAAAAGCTGTAGATTATATTGGCGACCGTAGACAGCGGGAACCGGTTGTAATCTTTTGAATCTCGTCAGCACCACGTTGATTACAAGATTCCGACCGCTATTGTTATCGATTGCTGTTTGTTCATAGCCCATTTTGAGGCCACGCTTCCCCGTTCGTGAAACCTGAAGCCGCGTGGCTAACTTTGAATGTGACGTCACAGTGATGCCGGAAGTTTCGATGACGAGCGAAGACGAGTTACGTCAGATGAGCAATCGAGCGCAACAGTACAAGCGGGACATCGCCAGAGAGAGGAAGAAGAACGCAAAGAAGTCCTCCGATCACGCTCCGGCGAGGAGTAGGAACGAGGAGAGGTTGCGGAAGAGACTGATGGAGGTCGAAGCTAAGATTGTACTCGCCGCGCCGGATCTGCCCTTGAGAATCTACCACATGCAGGGAAAGGTTTGTAATTATGTTTAAAATCAACGTCAAACAAACTCTGCAATTCGTGATAAACTGATGTTGTATCAACGTAAAAGTAACTCGTCAGCAAAATATACTGTTTAGAACAGGGGTCACCAACTGGCGGCCTGCCACGCTGTTTTGTGCGGCCCGCGGAAGGTATCAGCGCACAAGTATAACCAAAAATACTTTTCTTGAGGAGTTAAAGAGCATGAAGGCAAAAATACTTTCCGGGAAGCATATTTTTGCTTTGTATACGATTCCACCGACCTACCAATCAGATTGTAGTTCTAGGTAGGAGTAGTTTAAAGTTATTCCAATGCGATGTCCAGCCACTCTGTCCCAGTGGTTGATTAAAACGTCTGTTTTCAAATTTCGAAAATGTGTGTGAGCATAGGGTTGCTTATTTTAAGTTTGTAAATGTCCTGTAAACACTAGTGTGCGTTTCACCGTAATTGGATTTCACGAGCAGTGTTCCTTTATGTAAGTTTTTGTTGGCAAAATAGGCCGGTGTGCCAACTCAATTTATAATAAATAATTATATATAAACTTAAAGGAAAAATATTATATTATATAAACTTAGAGACTTTTTCTGGTATGAAAATATTTAGCTTAGTACTGCAAAATGTTGTTAATCAACAGTTCTTGCCATGCTGATATGCACCGCAAGTGACATTTTTCTATAATCAAAGAAAGACGGTTTTATAGACTCTCACAAAAAGGATGAAAAACCAATTCATTGCTTTTTTTATAGGGAACACTGTTCATGAGTTACGATAGAAACATTTTTTCGGTGATTTCCACAAGCGTTTGTTTCATGGTGCCTGATTTCTTTCTCCCTGTTATTGGAGCCTATTTTTCGCTGATATGTTTGCAGGTCACTATTGTTGCCTGTATTGCGATGTGTCAAACATTTCCATGTTTACTGAAACTGTTAATTGCAAGATATCTTTTGTGAAGCGAAGTGACAACAACACCACTCTTTGCTTGGCGATGAATATTCTGATAAAACTGCCCGCCTCGCTATAAGTGCGCAAAACAAGTGGCCTCGTTTATTAAGCAATGTTAAAGAAGTCAAAAGTGTTGCTAAAGGAGCTTGGCCTGGCAGTAGCGTTGTTTGACTATTTTTGTTGCTGCGGTATTCTAAGATTTAAGAACATGTAACGCTGGATACAGGGTACGAAATGCGTTCTTTTCTAGCATAAGAGTCAACTTACCCAAAATTTTATTAGTGCGGCCCGCCACAGCTCTCCTAAGTGCCAAAGTGGCCCGCATGCAAAAAAGGTTGGTGACCCCTGGTTTAGAAGAAACGATGTACAAAAAAGCAAATTTGTACAAGTATTTCTCCATCATAAAAGTGACATGCGTTTACAATAGACTTCGTGCTTTGTGAATTGATCAATAAATTATGAAACGTGGCAACTACACACTACTGCTGTATCACTTCTGCTCTGTCACTACAGCACTAATTTAGTCAAGGAGGAACGCGTTTCAGTTTAGCCAAGTTCTTGATTTCAAGGAAGCGTTGTTATTTTATTGATTTATCGTTTTGTTTACGTTAGTATTGTGCTGTAGTGTTTGATTGGAAATTTGGCCAGGCTATACCTTAAGTTATCTTGAATGCCAACTCTTGATGTCATCTTTTTGTGCTTTTCATGGTCAGGAACGGCCCAAGGTAGGGTTTATGGGGTGCACAATCCTCCTGTCTTGCAGGCTGCTTGCATGGGGGTGCACTCACCTTCAACTGTATGGAATCGTTTTCGTTCCATCTCAGTGATGTCATCACTAAGTGATTCAAGCGTGACGAGCCGTTAAAATCACTGAAGTGAAGCGAAAACGATTCCGCACAATCGCCTTTTCTTTGGTTTGCAGTAAAATTTTCTTTACCCAAAGCTCCCCAAACACCAAATTAGTTCCAATTAACACTGATTTAACGTCTGCAAACGTTGAATTAACAAAGGACTGATTTATTGTATTGGGTGGGTTCTTCTTTTAACAGTGAAAGAGTTGTGTTTCTCGACAGTCGAGTGTAGCAAGAATTGACAACGATAGACACGTGTTTCGCCCATGAGGCTGGGTTCATCGGTATCGCACCACTAATTCATGCCACATAGTTCTCAACCGCTGCTTTTGTCAGTCAATTGAATTCTTACCCAGCGGTTGAGAACTGTGTGGCATGAATTAGTGGTGTGATACTGATGAGCCCAGCCTCATGGGCGAAACACGTGTCTATCGTTGTCAATTCTTGCTACACTCGACTGCTGAGAAACGCAAGTTTTTGGAAAAGTCTCAGGTAGTGCTGACGCCAGGAAGATCGCTTCTTCTCAACAATGAAAGAATTGTGATACAGTTGAAACTATTTTGTTTCGTATTATTACGGAAATTATGTCGTTCTTCTCGGTAGAGCTCGACCGATATCACTTTTCAGGCCGATACTGATATTTATGAAATTTTAAGGCCGATACCGATATATCATCATCATTGTCAGCCATTATTGTTCTACTGCAGGACGAAGGCCTTCCCCATATCTTTATAATTTTGTCTGTCTTTGCACGTTTGTGTCCAGTGTTTGTCGAATTGGTAGAGTTCGTCTCGCCATCTTGTTTTCTGTTTCCCTCTTGCGTTTATTGTCAAGCGGTATCCAGTCAGTAGCTCTTCTTGTCCATATGTTGTCAGTTCGCATGATATGTCCTGCTCAATTCCACTTTAAAGTTTTTATTGTTTGAATGATATCTTTGATTTGTGTTTGTTGTCGTATCCATTTGATGACATCCAAAATTTGACAATATCCAAAATGATGACATCATTTTTATATCTTCAACACCCAATGAACTCCGAACCATGTTGACTGAACTCGACGAGACAAGCAAAGAGGTCGGTCTCAAAATGAATTTGACTAAAACACAAGTTATGTTCAATCACCATGTCAAAGGAAACCAAAACATTACATTAGGTGGAGCCAATCTCCAAAACGTAAACAAATACACATACCTTGGCCAAATGGTAACCACATCACCTGATAAAGAAGAAGAAATTAAAAGAAGAATTACACTTGGTTGGCAGGCATTTGGAAGAGCGAGCTCAATATTTAAAAGTAAATTACCGATCTCAATGAAAAGAAAAGTATATAATCAATGCATTCTCCCAACAATGACATACGGAGCAGAAACATGGAACTTAACGAAAGCACTAACAATCAAACTACGCACTGCGCAAAGATCACATGAAAAAGCACTCTTAGGCATTACATGGAAAGACAGGAAACCAGCCAAATGGATACGACCGATATATATTAGGGTGGGTCGAAATTTGGACCTTTTCTCCGATTTCATTGCTGCAAATTTCTTTCTTGCTAATAGTCATAAAACGACATTCCGTTTGATACAATTTATCGGCAACCTCTGATATCGGCCGATAAATATCGGCTGACCAATATATCGGTCGAGCTCTACTTCTCGGTACCATTTCATTTCACTGCTGAGAAAGAACATCACAATTGCTACAACTGTGCAGTGTGTAGTTGTTGTCTATACAGCGATGAGATAACGTTAAACTAACGCATAACAGTGTTTTTGTTTTGTTGATTTTCCCAAAATAGTCACCAGAATGTTTTCACAAATGTATTTTGATGGAAAAAATTAACGTAACATTTGGTTGATTTAGAGTTGTTGTAACTTGCTAATGGCTGCTGAAAACGCTATTAACATTTCTCACCGGCATGGTGCCACAGAAGGAACTAAATTTGTTTTATTTTTTGTATGGCTACAGCCTACAAGTTCCCTGGCACATACAAATTACATTTGAATTTGTACCTTTTTGTTGCTACAGTATTACTAAACAATGTAAACATAGTAAACGATGGTTTAGTTAAACCGGTTTATTGCAGTTTTAACCGCTTTACCATTGATTGCGCTGGCCCATGTTTCACTAACTTCAAAATATTTTACTGTTTTCCTTATTAAATTTATAATTTTATTTCATTTCTCTTCAGGGTTGTCGGTATTTTACCCGACCCAAAAAAAACCGGGTGGGTTTTTTTCAAAAAACCCACTTAAAAAAACCCAAAAATACCCAGAGCATCATATTTGTCCAATTTTTATCAGAAAATTGAAAAAATGAACCAAAGTACTACAAGGTACTTAAAACAAACTTCAAACTAGGACTTAAGGATGTGATTGTGAAGGAAATTTCCAAAGATAAATTGAAAACACAGTGGATATTTCTGTACATAAAAATGAAGTAATGGCACTTTGTACTACACTAAAACTCATTTTTGCAAGAAGGCCTCATAGTTAAACAGCCCTAGTGCATTATTTTATTGAGTTATGCCAGCATGTACTGTGAGTGAGAGGCACTTCATTGGTAAAAAGTAGTATTTGAGGTGAAATAAGCATGAATCTACCTACCTTTTTTGCATCTTTTTTAAATAAAACCCAAAAAAAACGGGTTTTTCTCAACCCTGTTTCTCTTCATGGTTTTGTGATTGATCATGTTTTTTTCATGTTTTTGTGAGTGATCATGTTTTTTTCATGTTTTTGTGAGTGATCATGTTTTTTTCATGTTTTTGTGAGTGATCATGTTTTTTTTCATGGTTTTGTGAGTGATCATGTTTTTTTTCATGGTTTTGTGAGTGATCATGTTTTTTTTCATGTTTTTGTGAGTGATCATGTTTTTTTCATGTTTTTGGGAGTGATCATGTTTTTTTCATGTTTTTGTGAGTGATCATGTTTTTTTCATGTTTTTGTGAGTGATCATGTTTTTTTCATACGTTAGGGCTGTGAATGAACAAAGCCTCAAACTTTTGCCTTAAACTGTTTAGACTATTCTTACCTCAAAAGAACTACACATGCAATAAACACTCTTCTGGTATTGACCCTAAACTTTGCTTTACATTACAGCCTAATATCAATGCATGGGAGATAAAATGGTCGCATTTCATTTAATCATTTTAACTTTCTATCTTTTCTTATTCGCACATGCTAAACGCAAATCTAACATCTGTGTACTGCATTATAATATGTTCCTGTACTCTTCTGATTGTCCTGCAGTTTATCACCGCCAATGCAATGAAGCAATAATTGCTTTGATATTAATAATAATAAAGAGCTGTTCAAATGTTCTGTAATTTTTTAAGCAATAATATCTTGACCCGCGCACGGATGTATAACATATTTGGCCTTTATAAAAATTTTGGTTTTCATGGACACTTTTCTTTTTAGAGTTACATGTTTCTGATGTCATCTGACTATGAAAGGATTGAATGGACAGAAGCGGTAATGAAGCAGCAAGAGTCATGTTTCAAAAGCTTCTCTCTCACCTCCTTGGAAATTAGTATGCTCTTAGCCAATTGTGTCCGTCAAAGAAAGGTGAGGTGTAGGTTGTTGTAGCCATTGTTTTGAAAGGGGCGTTCAAAATCTGACCTCCTTCGTTGTTTGCTTGACTTGCAATGCCAAAATATGGATATCAAGTTTTTTTTAAAAAAAGGATGTACTATGTGAATAGATTGTCTTTTGGGTCGTTTCTAATTTTAAAAAGATTGCCCACAAGTTAAATACTTGTCCACTTCTGCGTAAAACCTTAAAGCACAGGTTTAGTCAGACGGTATTCTTACATGTACCTGGATACGCCGTAGATTGCATGCATTGTTTTTTGTTTTTTTTTGTATCAGTAACATGCTCCCTGCTGTGTGATCTTGCTTTTTCGCGTCAATGGCCCCATCTCTTTGTCTAATATTTCTCTATTTTTACTAAAAAGAGAAACAAGTTCGGCTCCATGATGATGAACGAAGACGAAGAACTTCTTTCTGGATACCTCAACGTTACAATACATTCCGGTCAAGGTTTTCTGCGGGCTTGCAGTGAGTTACCATCTGTGCTATATCCCAGAAAATCATTGTTTTTTCGTGCCGTCTCTTCACTCATAAAGTTATGTGTTTATCCGCTATGCTGTTTTGGCGGTCGTATTTTGTGTGCATCTGAATAATCAGACTTTTGAAGGAAATCGTTGCCGTTATTAGTTGTACGTCTCATCTATGTTGACCTTTATACACAGGCCATGCCAACCTGTAGCTAAAAATTTGGCTGGAGGCCGATCTGTTAGTAGCTGAAATCGCTAGTATAAGTTAGTAGTTTTTGCAGGAATTTGAGATTCAGTGATCATACTTTGGAATTTGGATTCTCAAAACTATCATTTCAAAGGGATATGAACTAAATTTAGCTGATACGTAGTCCAAAATTGAAATTACACTTGCCTCCAGTTCTTACGTTGGCAGAGCCTATATCGCTATGCTGAAAAGTATGTATCCTGTGGATGTACTTCGATGTCTGCATTTTTTCTATTGGGTTCGATGCCTCTCAAATAACGTCTCTTCAACATTGCAGACCCCTACTGTACGTTGGAGGTGGACTCCTACGGACAATTCCAGACCAAAGCAAAGACAAGACCCTGCCGAGACACGGACAACCCGGAATGGAATGAAGAGTTTGAGCTTGACCTTGACGGGGCCATGACTCTCAGAATATTGTGCTACGATAGGGCCAGGGAGGCTTCGGCTGGGGCCTCGTATGACGACGATGTCTTGATTGCAAAAGGAAAAGTTGGGGTAAGTGGCCAAATCAAGATTTATCACTCACCATTTACAAACTCAACTGGGTGTTATTGGGATGACAAACGTAAGTTTTCGTAGTTATAACGTCGGATAACTTACATTAGGGGCGGGCAACTTTTTTACTCAAGGGCCAGTTAGAAAAATGTAGTGCTGACAGTAGGGCCGCACATCAAATAAACACCAATTCATATTTTCGAAATTGTGTAAATCGAGATGAAAATTCCTCATGCAATACTGCCACTCTTCCAGCATAACCATCCAGGCTCTCATTACTGCCATCAAAGACACCTTTTAATGTAGGAAAATGGTCAATTTTGTGTTCACGCAAGCTAAAAGAAATAGCTGGAAGAAGATGAAGAGCCGCACAAAAAAATGGAAAAGGGCAACCCGCGGGCCGCACGTTGCCCACTCCTGACATACATCAACTTTTCAATAATTAACCATGTGTTTGTACCTCCAGCTGACCCAGGAGTCGTTGAGAGATAAGGGAGAATGGATCGAGGAATGCGTGCTGATGAATGAACTCACCATCAGGGTCTCAGTCAAGTTCACACCAAGGGAGCGCAGCCTCCAACGTGTCCTGTCCAAGAAAGCAAACGGACTGTTTGGAGTCAAGATCGAAATCTCTGCCAAGTGAGTGCCTTAGCTGTGACGATGACAATCGTCACGGTGACGTCAAATGACAATTCTGTGACGACAAATCTCAAATTTAACTCTCTCTCCAGGAGAGACAGCTCCGGTATCCCTGGGATCGTCCGGAAGTGTGTGGCGGAAGTTGAGAGGCGAGGAATGAGCGAGGTCGGGATATATAGAGTCTCAGGGATCGCATCAGAAATCCAAGCGCTCAAAGCTTCTTTTGATACTGGTGGGTTTAAAAAGCTGACTAGATTGATTAAAATATTCTTATTCCTTGAAATTGATTTTTTTAAATGATACGTTTTTGGGTTCACAAAGACTGATGTTGAAAATTCACGCGATAATCTTGAATCAGGATGAAATCTCGGCGCGTCCTTTTATAGTTCAGCTGTGTTGGTACTGTATTGTTGTCTGAGTAATTCGATGCAGCACCAAGCGGTGTCATCATTTGTCATTATCGCCTTTATAACAGAAGCTTACGAAGGGAATTTTATAAAGGATACAATCATATTACTGCAATCTATTGCCTTTAAGTTTGTTCATCATACGATTTGCCACAATTTTTTTTTAAAGGAATTATCCCTTCATCTCCTTGTAGCAATCTCTCTGAAACCGTATACAGTATTTGGTAAAAACAATTCCGTAAATTTATACCCTCATTTTTTTCCTACTTTTATAATTAAGCTTTCACGTGATACAATTTTTCATTTCACGTGATACAAATTTCATTTCACGTGATACAATTTTCACTTCATCTTCAGACCGGAAAGACGTCAACATCCTACTTGGGGAGGTGGATATCAACGCTGTGGCTGGTGTATTGAAGTTGTACTTCCGCGAGCTCCCTGAACCGTTGTTCACCGATGCTAGATACAGGTGGGTTTGTCATTAGAAGAAAAAAAAAATCACAAAGGCTTTTGACCGCGGGGCATACTTCGCAATAGAAGGATGAAAGTAATTCCACGTTGAAAACCTTTGATATATAACCTTTGTAAGCATTTTTTGCAATTTGAGGCCATACCATGTCAATAAAAGCGATCTTTTGCCGTTGCTGGACGTTGTAACGATACAAAAAGTCAACTTTTTGCAGACTGAGGAAATAGAGCAGTTTTCGTTCTTTGCTAAAAACATACTTTTCTGCTTAAGAATGGAAATGCGTAGGATTTATCGTTTTGCTTGGAATCGTCAGGCGATTCCACAGCTTGAACTAACTGCTAAACTACATTGTTTCATAGTCGTATTTTACAGAGAAACTTAATTCTTAATTTAATTCCTAACTTCCATCAGCATTAAAACAACGTTAGATGATCGTTACTTACTCATCACTTGATTGCAACAGCAATTTCCTCGAAGCCGCATCCCTGACGGATCCGGAAACCAAACAACGAACAGTCCGCCGTCTCCTCTCTGATCTTCCTCCAGCTAACTACAGGACCCTCCACTTCCTCCGTAACCACTTACTCCAGTAAGTTGAAGTTGATAAATTTCTTTTTGGATTGTTTCTCTCATTGCAACAACTGCGCATGTCGCCTGCATAGCTGAGTGGTGAGAGCCCTGGAACGGCACTCAAAGGGGTGCCTGTTCCTCACCATTCATGAGCATGCGTCTGTGTCTTTGGCAGGACACTTAAAGCATGCCTGAAGGTGGGTACGGAGATGGCTTCTTGCCTTCCCGTCTACTATTCTAAATCTTCAACCACCAGGCGATAAATATGGGTACCGTACGACAAAAAAAAACTACGCTTTTTTTAAGCGAAGTCAGAACTCCACATCCGATAATCAGAAGCATGATTAAGAGTAAATTTCACAGAACGGATGACAAGGTTATGTGTCTGATATACTACAGCAATCCCGAAAGTTGAAATTTTAACGCTCAGCAAAACGTTTTTGACACCTAGTTTCACCCAATGGGGTTTGCCTTCCTTTGTTCAACTGAAGAATAAATACTTTTTGTAAAGTTTGTTGTATATCTTTGCTTAAGATGTGCTGAGTTTTTTTCTCATTTGTTCTTTTCAATCTGTAGTTTGTTTGCATTTTGCTGATCGGACTAAAAAGATTACTGTAATGCAATCATATAACTGGATATTGTTAATTTTAAGGAAAAAAATTAGCAAACTCGTCTTAGCTGTGTCTCTCTCAATTTCGCTTCAAAGAAGCCTGACGTCATAGATGTCATCCGTTGTAGCCTACGTGTTCCTTGTCGTGTGTGTGGTTTCAACAGTGCACTTGATATCGAAACCCATGGGCTCTATCCAAGGGGGGTGATCACCCCCTTACTCATTGGAGTGGTTTGAATGACTAAGACGAGTCGAAAGTTGTTGTTGAAATGACTAAGACGATTTTAGCCCACTGTCCAAAAATCACCCCCCCACCCGAATTCTAAAAGTGGAGAGAGCTCCTGACGAAACCCATCTAATTTCTTTCCTCAACAATTGCGGCCAATTCTATTCGTGACTTCGTGATTCGTGACGTGACAATTCTATAACGTGATTCTATTTGAATGAAACCAACTGACGTAGCTGCGTCTGAATCGGCGATAACTTTTTTCGTTGCTTACGCTGTGTTTGATATCAAGAGATATCTTTCCAGGGTTTCCCAGAGTGAGCACGTCAATAAAATGAACCTTCACAATCTTGCCACTGTATTCGGCCCCACCCTCCTCCGACCGGCCGAGGACAAGAATCCGCAAGCCAACCAGACGCTCATGCTCAATGCTCTACGCCTTGATGTCCACTACCAGGTAGGGGACGGACAATGCTTTCGAGACGTGGTCACGATAAACACCAGTGAAATGCTTCATTATAATAAAAAGTAGAAAGTACCACACTAAATCGGCTAATTCATCTTTTCTCTACACAAGTGTGTCTTCGTCAGTATATAATATTATTCAAATGGAATTCTATTTTTATTATTTAAATTAGTATTTATATAGAATTCTGTTCAAATAATTTTATATATTGACAAAGGCACACTTGTGTGGAGAAAGTCTATAATAAAACTGAATTAGCCAATTTAGTGTGATAATCTCTAATTTTTTTGATTATTTTATCACACCACGTATTCTTTTGGATCTCTGGTGAAGTCAAAAGAAGATTTTATTGAAAAGTTTAGTAACGGCGTTTTATTTTAAACTTTTCTCATCACTTGGTTGTTTCTTTCATGATGCCCCAAGTGTGTTCAACCCACTCAGAATAAGTTGTCCGTTTTGCATCGTTTCATCGTCAATGGATGTAGAAACGATGTAAAACGACAACAGTTTCTCGCTAGGAAACAGTTAGATTTGTTTCACGTCGTTCACATGTGAAGGCTTCATGGCTATTTCGTGGTAAAAGCACGCGTGGGTTGCCTAATGGGTGAGGTTGGCTATTGTGTACCATCAACGTCATTGTCTTTCTCGTGACAGGCTTAACGTGCTACTGTTAGGTTAAATTTGTTCCATCATTATGGTACGGTATGTAAAATATATTGTTATAATGCTCAACCCTGTTGTGTTGTTGTATCTTGTCTGTGTTTGGTACAAACATTTTTAAAACATTTTCGGATTTTTTTTTGGTACTAAATTACCTTTTATTGTTTAAAAAGGGTCAGAACATTTCTTTTACAAAGTGTGCTACTTCGAATAATAATTAATTCATAAAGGGTAAACCGAGTCGTGGTTGGCTGCTGAAGATTACTGCTTAAAGCTTAGATTTCTACTGCTTATTCAATTCATGCTTATCATCTTTGCCTCTGACCTTTGCAGATGGATGTGCTTCTGTATTGTCTTGAACTTAATGAAATGGTTGATTATGAAACTTTGAAGAACGGTAATTTGAAGGAATCTGCCGAAGATGGAAAGCCACTTTCCCGCAGTCAGGAAAACCTTTCGTCGAACAACTCAAAGACTGTCGAGTCGCTTAAAAATAAATCCCTAACCCGTTCTTTAACAACGGACGGGGTAAAACCCAAATCAAAAACTGATGTCTCTTCCTCTTCCGTTGTTCCCCCACCTGCTTTTCAACCCAGATATCACCCATATGAGGAAATATATATCCCCCAGACAAACCCAAAACCTAAAGTTGTGGGTCCTCCAATAGTGCGCAAACCAAGTATGGATGCAAATGATAAGGGTGTCCGACCCCCAAAGCCCAAACCTGCCCCACGGCGACCCCAAGTGGGAAAAACACAGTTGCCAGTGGTTACAGATTTATAGTTTTCTCAGTTTCTGCTTCCATCTGTAATTTTGTTTATGTTTCTGTGTTGTTTTTTTTCCTTTTGGCTTAAGGTGGCGCCTTGTTTTCCTATTTTTTCCGCTTAGAATTAGAATCATTTTGCAACAAAACGTTTCTTTTAAATGTAAAATTGACCAAGCTTTCAAGTTGGGATATATCCAAGCAGCAAGAATCCGTCCTTTTTACATTGATTCAACTTCTACACATGTGAAAAGGACTGATTCTGCCTTTGTGAATTATTTTCATTGTGCTGATCATTTGACGTAAAAATTTTATAAACTTTTGTTCATTCGACGTTAGATGATTTGCAACCAGAAAACAAAGTCCGAGATTTTTGAGATATTTTTAGCACGTGCACTTTGTATGGCGCCGGTACTGAAAACGAGGTACTTTCAAAAACATATTCTTGTGGTCCGTGTGTTTTATTGGTTGAACCAGACAAAATTTATACCGTTACTTTCCCGTCGAGCGGTGTTGATGAAACTTGAACATGACGTTGTTCGAGGGCAACGTTAAATTTCGTTGCTTTCACAAACATCCCAGACATAAAAATCCGTCATTTTTTCATTGATTCAACGTCTGCAGACGTTTTTGTAAAAATGATGGACTTTGATGTCTGGGATGTCATCTCAACTTGTTCCGAATTTTTAATCAAGCTTTTGAGTGCGACAATTCCAACCCTGTGCTAAAGTTGCTATTTTTGCTAGCCAGGTTAACAGTGACGGCTGATCTCACGAGTTAAATTACCCACAGAGCAAAATTGGTCATTTTTACATTGATTTAACGTCTGTAGACGTTAAATCAACGTAAAAATGACCGATTTTGCTGTCTGGGTAAGCAACTTCATTGAAGCGATATGTGTATTTTGTAAACTTGTATGTTCCCATGAATTAACCTTGGAAAAATCCTGGAAATTTCACAACCGGCCTTAAGGTTTCAGAGATGTGGACCGTCCTCAGGAAATATTTTGTTCTACAAGATTTCTGTTGGGAAACCACACGAGAATAATAACCGAAAATCAATGTTGATTCAAGGTCTTGGGGATCTGACTTTTGGTTTTTAACTAGAAATTTCATTTTTTCTCTTAAACATAACTAAAGAAATTGTAGCTTTAAGTTGGCCACTGGTGGAAGATTCCAACACCCCTCAGTGACAACCTTTGGAGTTTTCAGAGCCCACTTTCTGTTTTTTTTTACAAGTATTGATTTATTTCTGTCTTCGTATACTTGAACAGGAGACTGCCATTTAGATTCCACAGTCACTGTAAGCACTGACCGCATCTACAACTTTGTGAATCTCACATTGTGTCCTTATCATAAAACCTTTATGTTGATGTGAAATCATTGTTCTTGGCATCTAACCCCACTATCTTCTAAATCGTGTTATTTCTATAATCTTTTGCCCCCTTACTTCGGGAACTGGTTTCAAGTGAAGTCAACTTTGTCATTTTCCACATGACAATGCTTATGTCTCGAATTGTTTCGTGCAATATTTGCCGCTAGTTAGCATCCTTTCTGGTAAATACCCCGGCTTGTCTCTAAGGAAGACGACATGGAACCAATATATTATGTTTCTATGTAAAAAGCAATGACTGACTAAAATGGTACTGTCCTTCGTTATAAATACTTGTTTTTTGGATCGTGTCATATTTAATTTTTGCCTCGGCTGTTTTAATAAAAATTAATTTAGTTCTAAGTCCACACCTGATTTGTCAAGACAACGCTAAGAACTTTTGAGCTAAGTTATGTGACTTCTCGAGTGAATATTTAAGACAATATGGTTTCTCGCCATTGCTTTATCCGATACGATAAGCCAACAGATAGGCCCTACACTAATTATGACGTGGCGTAGCCTACGAGTTAAGCGTACACCCACGAATGGATTTTTACGCTTTTGGTGATCTTTCTTCAGTGACGTATAATCCATTGGTTCATGCTGGTTGATTTGCGAAGGTATGTGGTTCATTGAGTGCCACACTGGCGCAAAAGCAAAAAGCAGCCTATTGGAGTCGTTGCTGTTGTCTGCAGGCTACTTTTTTTCGAAATGGAATAAGATTAAACTACCGTCTTTTAGCATATTTGTAATGTCAGCACCCAAGCGTGCTACTAGCCTATTTTTACTGCTGTATCCTTTTTTCCACTTCGGGCTGAGTCTACAAGGACAACGTAAGAAAATTACAGCTGCCTTAAACAAACACAACGGTTTGTAATCGCCTCTAAACCACTTCGTGGCCGCGTGTTTTCGCCTTTAACTTTGGTGCTGGTAGATGTGAGTTCGATTCCAGGTCGGGTCAAATCGAAAACTTCACAAACAGTACCGATTGTCTTCTTTCTTGCATAACACAGTGAGGATAAGTTGGGTAATAATGTGGTGAGGCCGTAAACCTCATATAAAAATTAAAAATGAGCCCTATCGCTAAAAGACCTTAGCTGTTGTGGAGCCACAATAGTCTTACTTATTGCATTAGACAAGAGATGTCCACACGCAGCTGTGGCGCAAAAGTATTTGAAATTACGAGCTCATTTTGTTCAAACATCCAACCAGTAGGCTAAGATTTAACGTTAGCAAACGATGACTGTTAATATCTTTGTACCATCAAGGCTAAGTATAAGTAGGCATAGGCTTGTTGTCATGATGACAATGGTTGGTTTTGAATCTTTATCCTCGGACTGACAAAGCCTTGATTGGTTATTCCTGGCAGTTTCGCATACTTGTAGAGGCTCTTGATACAGGGCCGGTTACCAAGATTGGCAGGGTGAAGTTTTCCGATTGTTGAAGTGTTGTTGCCGGGAAATTATTCCATTCACTAAGTGCTGCTGAATGAAGAGCAGTCCTGAAATGCGTTGCTCAAGCGCACACTCTGAGAGTCGAACCAGTGCCGCGTGATCTTGAGCCGGGCGCGTAACCACTGAGCTAACGGGGCGGACGGACAATAGTTCGATTTACGATAGCAGTCAAGACCTCATCAGGGAGGTAACAAAAGAGTTTGACGATGATTCGCATCTTTCCACAAAAGAAAAAACATATTTCCGTACTAATGCATCAAATGTTAGGCTATAATGTTACACGAGACTTGAAGTTCACGGTCACTGTATTGTAAAAAAACAAAAAAACACTGTAGCCTATTGTTTGGGCAAATTGTAAATGATTCTAAATGCGTTATTGAAGGCAAAACGCAAGCGATTAGTGTCGCGTTGACGATAAATTAACCAGGGCAAGTTTTTATTGACCTAAAATCTAAAAAAAATGATCAAAACGAAAATTTGACTAAATGATCCACTGTTTTTTGTGTTTATTTAAAATAAGGCTGCTAGAACAAAACAAAAAATTAAATCAACGAAACAACGTTGAAATCCTCAACAGAATATATTGGGTGCGACTGAAGGCTGTATAATCACTTAAGCAGGCAACTTACTCCTCAAGGAACATCACGTTCACCAAAAACATAGCCTAGTTAAAAATAAAATGTGACGTACCTAATCTTTAGTTCAGCAGGCCACAGACATACGAAGGGCTATACCGTATACGTATATGAAGGGCTTAGCCTATACCGTAATCATAAAAAAATCAAAGACTATAGTCGGAAGGACGCCACTCCGCAATAGACGGCACGCCTTTTGGTGTCTTGCCAAAGACACAGCCACATGCTCTTGAGCGGTGTCAAACTGGCGCCCAATCAACTTTCTGGTTGTTCATTATTCTGGAAATGTCATTGTTTTGCACTGTTTTTGGTGTTAAGAAGCTAAACGAAGCACAAATTGAGATCGATGAACAAAAAGTTGTTAAAGCAGTACGGTAGCCTATCAGTTTTTCTCACTCAGCATTTAGAAAAAAATATTTGGACTGAACGTGTCAATTACATAAAATTGACTTTTTATGATTGTGAAACCTACGGTACTCTTTGTGTCCAGAACTCTTAGCCTACTTAAAATAAGTAACCAAAAAAAAACTTGACTTTAGCCTACTTGCCCTCCCAGATAATTGACGCTATCTGCAAATTTGATCTGGCTTCCACTTAGTAGCACAATTGGACTCTAATTTAACTTTAGGTGATTTGTTGGAAAATAAATAAAACATTATTTATTACTCACCTCTCAGGCCTCAGCTAGCCAATAGCATGATGTAGGCCTAACCATAAAATACAATTACACCACTAAGAACTAAACTGCTTTGTTACTCAATAACTGCTTTTATTGTCTTAGTAGCTGTTGTGAATAACTGCATGAAGTTTCAAAATTCTATGCATAATAACACCAGAGCCACTATATGTACATGTACATAGTGGGTCTGTGTTACGGCCAATCTCTATACAAATCAAACGTCATATAAAACCGTTCAGGTCTACTGAATCTTACGTCATGGAATTTTTCTTAGAAATGAGCCAAAATTGCGCCATCGTTCGTAAGACTTGTGTCAAACCTGTTTAAACATGAAATATTGCATCATCACCTTTGAACACCTGTTTGAATTGCGTGACAATGTCTTTCACTATTACGTCACAGTACTGCGTACGTGAGTTTGAGATATTGATATCTATTCTGGTCATTCGTGAAATGGTTGCTTGAGAGTTAGTCGCACATTTAACTGTTTGCTTAGTGCTTGCTAGCTGGACAAAAATTCCGTCTTTATCTAAGTAGTTTGTTCTGTAGTGACAGGTTTTAGTGGCGTACCGTGTTGCGTTCCATTTTCGATAGCCGCGGGCTAATTTTACAGAAATACAATTTTGAATAGACGTTTCAGAAGAGTGTTTCTCTTTCGGTCATTACATACAGACGAACGGATTCGGGAATCTTATGTTACAATTTTCCCACGAAGAGATTATGGTTTACCGCTGTGACCAGTCTGATAACACTGAACAATTGGCATTGAACAAAACATTGAAATGATATTAATAAAAGCATAATGCTACAACTATATATAGTGTCCAACGTACACATTAGTAATGTTGCAAAACTGACCTATTGCTATCGTAAAGATGTTGGACAAAAATTATTTGTCCCTTTTTATTTCTTTTTAAATAGTTCCAGAGGTTATTTTAGGAAACGAAACGCTTGGCAAAATTTTTTGTTTTTATCTTGTTTAACAAGTTTTATCTTGTCACCAGGGACTCAAGGGAGGTATCAGTCAGTGATGGCTTTTTGTACTGTATTTATGTGGCATAAAGTTGGAACTAAATTTGAACTATTTTACCGTTGCTAAATCTTAAAAAGCTCGGTTAATTCAGAAAAAATAAGATGTTTATTCAAATCCAGGTTCATGTTGTTTGGGTTCTCATGGCAACACACTTTTGAGTTAAAAAGCTCAGATCAAAAGAAAACTTAATGTTAGGTTTAACTTCAACTTTCATCTGTATTCAAAAATAAATTATGTGGCTGGTCATCCATATTTTTTGGTGTACCTAAAATAAAAAAATTGTTTACATCTGCCCCAATAGCTCAGTATGTTAACTGATTGACTTTGTAAATAATGAAATAGAAAGATCAAGCAACTCTAGTGCAGTACATTTTAAGGACTGCTTTAATGGCGATGGGATTGCGCAATGGATAACGCGTTGGCGGAAGTCGCTGATCGCAGATTCCGCAAACATTTTTCCGCAGTTTCCGCTAAACCTAATCATAGACTAATCTATGCTCTAACCCTTACCTTCGCTGACCGCAGTTTCCGCAAACATTTTTCCGCAGTTTCCATTAAACTTTACCCTAACTCTAATCATAGAATAATCTATGCTCTAACCCTAACCCTCGCTGATCGCAGTTTCCGCAAACATTTTTCCGCAATTTCCGCTTACCCTAACACTAACAATCGAGTAATCTATGCTCTCTAACCCTAACCCTCGCTGATCGCAGTTTCCGCAAACATTTTTCCGCAGTTTCCGCTAACCTTTGCCCTAACCATAGAGTTATCTATGCTCTAACCCTCGCTGATTGCAGTTTTCGCCAATATTTTTTCGCAGTTTTCGCTAACCCTAACCCTCGAGTTTGTTTGCGGAAACTCCGATCAGTGAGTTCGGCTTTGTGCTATTAAACTGCGATCAACGACTTCGGCTTTTTTAAATTTTTTCTCTCGATCTTTTCAGGGTACGAACTGAGGGTAAGAACTGTTCAGGGTACGAACTAGGTTGCACCCTCATACCACTACGCTCAGGGCTGACCAAATCACTTGTTTCAGTAATGTTATTCATCAGCATCAATGGCAGTTGCTCCCCTTATTTTGGCTTGCCATTAAGTGTCTTTGCCGTGACACTGCAGCATGCTCTGGAGCGGTGTCGAACCCACGTCCTTTCAATAGGATGTAATAAATTGGGTTGGCATAATTGCTGCAGGAAAGGCGGCCGAGAGAAAGGAACTGGCCACCCTACTCTCCTTAGTGCGGAAGGCTTAGTGCAATGGGAATCTTATCTTCTCATACCAGACACTTAAATCATGTATGGAACCACCTTTACTGTTTGTAATAAGCGAAAAAGCGCTATGCCCATACAAAGACAGTTTAGGGGCAGTCACATCTGTCTAACAATAAGCAGCAAGACAAAAGACACACTTTTCCACACAGCTTGTGATGTCACAAGAAAAAAGTTGCTCAGTGACTTTATCACTGACCTTTCAATAAGAAATTTTCTAATCGATCCCATTCGATGAGAAGTTGGCCAACCCTGCTATAGACTAAGCAAATTTTGAATCCATGGCTCAATGCCTCCTGCGTACGCCACTGGCAAGATTTTTATAAAATTGTATAGCAGTGTAAATTACCTAATGTTGAAACACTCAATCTGCATTGAGAAGATTGCACTTGCATAGTCTGCTCGCCTACCATCACCAAAGAGAATAAGTCATTCTATTTTGAAAAAAAATGTATGTACAATACTGTTGTCAAAATGTCAAGTCAGTCAGTGTTGTCGAGTTGCAGTTTTTATCTGAGGTAAATAACCAAATGAAAACATAAGTGATACAGTAGTATTAGTAGTAGTTCCGTTTGGCATTTTCACATTTGAAGCTCATTTTTTAACCAATTTTTAAATATGTTTTTGTATTGGTAAACTGTGTTGAAACCGCCAGGTTCTGCAGTCCATGGACAGTGGAAAATCAAATGATCAACAGTTTGTTGTTTTCACAATGTCGACAGATGGATGAGTTTTGATAGCCTTATCGATAAGAGCAGTAGCAGTTCAGGCATGCCAGGATAAAATTCTAATATTATAACTGATGCATTCCTGTTGCATGTCGAGAAACCTGGAAGGAGTAACGTTAGATCGCCGATACTGTTTCCATCATATGGCCATATGTGCTTGTGATCACAGGCGCCTAACTATTTTTTTGACGGTGGGGGCGAAAGCGTGTTTCATCAGCAGCAACGTAAATTCAGCGAAATGTCACGCAGATGGATGACGTAATTATGTCGTCACACTAGGATTGCTTTTATTGCCACACTCGGAGTTATTGCTACGTTCGACCTACCGTTAATTATTATAAACAAAACTCGATCAAAACACATGCTATGCGTCTGCGTTGGTTAGCGGTTGATGGACTGCGACTCTTCAAGCTAAGCACAACATAAAGTTTAGCAACGAACTAGATTTATTAGCATGAAACAAGAGACGAAAAGGTTTACTAAAAGGTATTGTCTGTAAATGGAATGAAAATACTAACTTGATCATACGCTTGAAAATATACCTGTTGAAAGCAAAATCATTCATGTTTACATCAATTCAACAGCACGTCAACTTGAATAAATTGAAATGTTGCTGACACCGTAAACAGCCCTTGAAAAATAGTTACGGAGAGACGTTTGATTAAGTTTTCGACTTGACATTGCTCCCTTTTCACTACAACATCGCAACTTATGGCTGACCTGCTTTCAAGTTTCAATTCGCTGTAATACGCCCGTGTTGCAGATGAAACAAAAGATGCGCATATTCCCCGCTTTTGATCGGGTTTCTATGGCAACGGTCGTGTGTGCGCCATGCAGTTTGCGCGAGTCCGTTGTTACGTTGGTTAGTGGTAACCTCGGGCCGAGACGTCAAGTTCATTTTCACAGCAAGCGATTCACTGCCGCGACAATTCACTGCAGAGGTTTCGACTTTCGAAAGCGACATCGAGTCTGTTTGCAAGCGCATTAAGCTAAACGCACGCTGCGTCAACGTAGCAAATTATGTTGTTTTTGGGTGCATTCAACATCTAATGACATTGAATCGACGCAAAATGGTAGATTTTTGCTATGTCTCAGGCAGCAAAATTAGTCATTTTTACATTGATGCAACGTCTGCAGACGTTAAATCAATGTAAAAATGACAGATTTTTTTTGTCTGGGGTGGGATTGTAGCATCGCTACTCGTGCTAGTGATTATTTAGCGCAAAGCTGTTGCGGTTTGCATTTAAAAATGTTTTCCTGCTGCCGATCGCTAGTTCATCTATTGTTTTATGTATAAATGCAGCATAAAAAGTTGCTCCCACGCAGAAATATGCGTGGGGGCCTGGCCCCCACGCCCCCACGGGTTAGGCGCCTATGCTTGTGATGGTCAAGCTCATGATTTCACAGCTGCATTTACTCTTGAAGGAGTTAGGTTACATATTTGAAACTTGAACTGTTTATTGGTTAGGCAAAGAAGATTTTTTCCTGAAAGTTTTAACTTTCTAAAGGACTGTCCACAGGGTCAAATATTAACCACAAGATGACGCATTTTGAGTTTTTTTGCTCTGGCTTCATCTTTCCACCCTCCAAACTTCAATAATTTCACATTTGTTTGGTGTCAGTCTCATGGGTGTTAATTAGCAACTAGTATAGATTAATGATATGCAAAATGGTAGTTCTGTGACTATTGGTTTGGGAGATAGCTGACATCATAAATTGTCAAAAAAATTTCAAATGTAAAAAATTTCAATTTTTGAAACGTATCTCTAAAACTAATTTGAAATTGGCAATTTTGATGGTGCATATGAAAACTAGGGCTGCTTCTTACTCAGAATACCAAATTTCAGCTTTGTAAATGCTTTGGATTAAAAGTTTTGAAAATCCAAACATGAAGGAAAATTTACATGCAAAAACATTTATATACATTCCAAGTTTTACATTTACGAGAAAGTAGCCTTCCAGTAGCCTATAAGGCAACCAGTCATTTTAGGTTGAATGTTCTTTGGTTCCTTTGTACAATGTGATGAAGTTGTTTATGTCATTTACGATACAACAAGTGCAATTGGTCAACTTAAAAGTTAATGTTGGTGTTTTTCTCATTGCTTGAAATGGATATTAAGAGGGGTTAAACATCACTGCATTTTACCCCTTAATAGTTGCAGAACAAGGTTGAAGCTCAGAAGATGAGTTCCTTATGAAAATCTTTTTAAGATGAAAATATTTTTTTTTAAAACAGTGTCTAACGGGGTCATTTTTTCACCACAAAGATGGCGTATTTTAGCAAAATTTGCTGCTGGTCCATATTTTGACGTTAAATAACTTTTTACTGAAAGCAGTGTTTCCTTCCAAATTCACCGTAGTTGTAATCCAGTAGGAGGGGAGCCTCCAAGATAAATTTGAGAGCAATGCTATGTTTTGTATGGAAGCTTGAGCTTTTTTAATATCAGGCCTCGAAATTCGTTTTTGTTGACGACGGACAAACGTGTCCGGTCTGAGCAGCTATCTCGGCGGACAAATTAAGTCTCACGGCGGACACACCAGTTTTAACGTCGATCGTCATGTTTAATCGCTTTATTTCGATAATTCTTCCCCATTTGAGTACTATAGCTACGGTTTGGAAGGCTTTTTAAAATTTCAGAGAAGTCACTCTGAAAGGCTTTCCTCAGACCAACGATGTGCGCTTGAAGAGTCAAAGCGCCGCGTAGCTGCTTAATACGCCGCATAACTGATTAACTTTCACGAACGAGGTCGAGTGGCTGCTTGCGTCACAATGCTCTGGACACGAGTCGGAAAACTCCCACACTAACTCTACTATTTTCTGCTGTGCAAAGTTTCACTAGGTTTCTTTCTTTAGGTTTATTTTTGAGTGTCATGTGAGTGAAAGTCTCAAAGAGCGAGTAGGTTCATCGCCCTCATTCTCACTTTTAGAATTTTCCAGGTTTTTTTTCTTACAGTAATACCAAAAGTTAACAAATTTTTTTGCATCTTGCTGTAATAGCGTACTCGTGTAATCTAATTGTGTAACCAACCTTGCCATCAATATTACTCGATCAAAGCCAGACATTGTGACGTAAGACCTGAACTAAGTTGCACGTGATTTTGTTTGTTTGTTTGTTTATCTTTATCCTGCATTGCGGGAAAGCGGACTTGAGCGCTATGCATCGGTGTACGCCTTCCGACATACACCTGACCCACGCTGCAGCCGACGGCAATGTCTGTTTCCGGTTGTCTACTTTACTTATGACTTAAATTTGGTACTACCCATTACTCGAAATCGATCACTAGGTAGAGGCAATTGTCGTAAAGTTTCTTGCCCAGAGAAACAACAGCAAGTGCGAGTGGCTGGAGTCGAACATGCAGGCTCTCGACTGCGAGCCCAACGCGCTAACCACTCGGCCACGGCTGCGATTAGTGTAAAAGTACGGTACTCCCATTGATTCTTAGCGAAGAATTCACCTTTGTTACGCTGATTCAATGTCATCCATTGTTGAAGCAACGTAAAAATCGAAAGTTTTCCTGCTTGGACGGAAGATAACGGATACAACATCGTTTCTCAACCTGGGGGTCGCAACCCCCAAGAAGGTCGCGAAGGTCATTTTAAGGGGGTCGCAAAGATTTTCATAAAACAAATTCGAAATTGCAAAAATGTCCAGATAAATGAAAAATTTTTGCAGCAATCACTTTAGTATACATTAATGTTGTAGCAAGTGACTGATTGGTTGCACTGTTACGAAAGGGAACGGGTAGCTCGGTTGTAGGCCAATTTATCATTGTTTGTTCAAGTTGAACGATATTTCTCTGAGCTCAAGGAAAGAGATGCTGCATTTGTACGAAATTCGTTCTCTACTGCTTTGGATGTTGCTGATATTCCAGATGAATTACCGTACAAGACCAATTTTATGATCTTGAAAATGATTCTTCCTTAGGCTAAGTGACGTTTTTCATGAAATGCCCAAGTTCTGGTGCGTTAATTATGCGTAAATCATACCCACAACTATCTGAATTAGCTTTTCGAATATTATTTCCATTTGTCACTTAACATAACTTAGGCCTACCTTTGCGAAAGTGGTTTTTCAGCTCTTGTCCACATCAAAACGATGGCAAGAAATCGAAGGAAAGTTGAAGATGATATGAGATTGGCGTTATCAAGCACTCAACCACTAATTTCGAAGTTGGTCAAGCAGTTGCAGAGTCAACCGTCGCATTAAAAGTTGTGACATTCACCATTCACCAATTCTTTGAAATTAAATGTTATTGCAATGTATTTTTGTGCTAATTTATATATCTATAGAAAACCTAGCAGGAAGGGGTCACAGGCTGTGTTAAACACCTAAAAGGGGTCGTGAACCACAAAAGGTTGAGAAACACTGGGATACAATATTAATATTCTCTAGATGCACGCTATAATGCGCGGAAAATTATATTCTCGCAGTAATTGTTTGTGCTATGCGATGACGATTAGTATCGCTAGTTCCTGTGTTATTTTTCGGCGGAAAAAATATGACCGATCTAGATGGTACTTCCCGCGGACATCACATGCTGTGACGGTGGACATGTCCGCGGTGTCCGTTGTGAATTTCAAGGCCTGAATATAGTCCAAAATTTGTCTGCATCAAAATGGGGACACTTTGGGCCTCCATATTTTCAAAATGCTTTTAAGACAATATAATTTTGAAACTGGATTCATGTAATATACCTACCTATAAGTGTCTCATTTTGCCAGAAATGAAGTAGATTAAATTTGCAATGAGAGATATATGCTTGTTTAAAAATGGCCGAAAATGATCGAGAACTCATCAGCGCAGGGGAGGACCCAATTTAAAAATGTCATAATTTGAAAAGTATGGTACATTAAATTTTGAGGTAAAATTTTCAATTTTGAGCTCAATCATGTTATAATGGCCGAAATTTTTTTGAAACTTTTTACTATGTTAGCTTCGGTGCTGATGACATATTAGGTTTATTTAAAATTTTAACACTTATTTCTATTTTATAACTTGAACACTCGCAGTGGAAAGAAGTTTAGCAGTGCTGAATAGCTGGGATCGACATAATGACAACAGGCATGTACATTTGCAACCTTTTTGTCTGATTTTCAGCAATTTTGTAGAGGGTCAAACTGGGAAGTTTCAAAATTTCAGTACGTTTGGCATGGAATGATCCAATTATTAAATTTAGTGTTGTTCCTTAGTTATGCATGTTTATTGTTTATGGTTTAAAAAAGTAACCCCTCTCTAGTAATTGTAGGTTATACCACACAGTTGTAATAACCATTGCATTTGCAACCAAGTTGGTACATACACATTCCCAATAACGCTCATTCATGATAATCCTTTTTTCTTGAGCAAATTAGTTAACGCGTCAATCAGATGATAATTGTATGATGTATATTGTATAAACACTACTTTCCCATAAAGTATATATATATATGGTTAAATATTTTTGTCTGTGGTACAATTTTAGAAATATTGGAGCCAGTCTATAATTAAAGGACACATGGACTACATTTGAGTCTGAAAAATTTTAGAATGTTAATTGTTAAGACATTTAGTAGACTTGCTTTTTCTTCGGGCATTGCAGAAAAAAAGGAATGTAATTGATTTTTTACTATCCAACAGACTACTTAATTAGCAGACAAGAAAATTTTGGATTTTTTATCATCATCATTCAGGCATACTCGGACATGATTAACATAGTTTTTCCATACAAAAGTTATTCTATAATATGAGTTTTAATTATTTTACAATATAAAGCCAAGAACTTTTATAATGAAAAATATACAAAGATTTAAGCGACATTAAAATGAAAAAGTTAAGTAGAGAGTGTTTAGCTTTGTTTGTAGTCTGTACAGTGTAAAACGTACACAATATAAACATGCATGAAATATTTAGAGAAAATCCAAGAGAAAGCTCTACTGTTTCATGCATAATGCATGGTTTAGGTGCAGACAGCTGTTTGCGTCAAACTCATTACCACTTCCTCGTAAGATATTCATTATTTTTATGGTTTGAAAAGATGTTGCAAGTCGTATTGTCAGAGGTATCAAGTCTGTGTGGTCTGAAACAAAGCCTCAGACCAGTCTAAGCCATAAAAGTTTTATCACAAAAGCATAGTGTACATAATGTAGTCGGTTTATTCTCAATGGACATGTTGGCTGTTAGGGGTTAAAGTGTAGAACACACACAAATAATGTTTAGCATTTAAATATAGCGTTATGTGTTGCCTGGTTCCTTTAGCTCATATTTTGCAGTTGGACCCCTTTGTTTGCAAATTGTTTGAATGTATTTTTTTGTGATGAGTATTTGCAATTTCCAGAAATTTGATTGTGTTGAAATTGAAAAGATTAAGTAAACAATTCTATAATACTGTGTGTTCGTTGTTCAAATATGTTGGAAGAAGATTTTGAAGTTGCTGTTAAAGTAGTTGTAGTTGGTAATGGAGCAGTGGGAAAATCAAGCATGATTCAAAGATACTGTAAGGGTATTTTTACAAAAGATTACAAAAAGACCATCGGTGTAGACTTTTTGGAAAAGCAACTTCGAATTAATGAAGATGATGTACGCTTGATGTTGTGGGACACCGCAGGTCAAGAGGAGTTTGGAGCAATTACGAAAGCATATTATCGTGGAGCACAGGCCTGTGTGCTTGTATTTTCCACGACAGACAGAGCTTCATTTGAAGCTGTGGAAAACTGGAAACAAAAGATTGAGGAAGAAGTCGGCACCAACATCCCTATTGCTCTTGTGCAGAACAAGATTGATCTTTTGGATGAAGCAGTGATTGAACAGGGTGAAGCGGAGCGCCTGGCCAAGAAATTAAAATTACGGTTTTATCGAACTTCTGTGAAAGAAGATCTTAATGTCAATGAAGTCTTTAAGTATTTAGCTGAGAAGCACATCCAGAAAACACAACAAGAAGTTGAATTTGAACAGGAAGCACTTCCTCCTTCTCGGCAGATCGGGATGTTTAACACCACTGGTAGTAGTAATGTAAATGCGTCTAGTACCAACAAAAATGGAGCTTTAACGTCGCCAGCTGGAGGTGAGACAGTCACCTTGCAACCAAACAAGACTAGAGCTAGCACCAAAAGCAAAAACCCTTTTACAAGGTGTAAATTTTTTTGAAACTTTTTACTATGTTAGCTTCGGTGCTGATGACATATTAGGTTTATTTAAAATTTTAACACTTATTTCTATTTTATAACTTGAACACTCGCAGTGGGAAGAAGTTTAGCAGTGCTGAATAGCTGGGATCGACATAATGACAACAGGCATGTACATTTGCAACTTAACAATACTGGAAAGAATTTCTGGTCGCATTTTATCGTAAACATGCTTGCAAGGATTCTTAGCAAAAATCATCATACACCAAACGTATGTCTTGAAGTAATAACACACTGTTTTTAATTGTAATTATCTTGCTTTTAATTCAACATCAGTACCATTGCATAAGCAGGTAAATTGGAAGTTCAATGGAAAATTGAATGTTTAACCCTGTGGTGTTACTTTTTATATGTTGATAATGCAACAATGACATTGCTGTGCATTATACTTGCTCGAAGGCTAGGGATTTTTCCTTTTGGGGTGTCTTCTTCAAGTTAGAGCATTTTAACTGCTATTAACACACTGCATGGTTTCTTACCCGTTAGGTTATACAGCGATGTTTCTGTATCTTAGAGCTCGTTTATATTTAGCTAATTTCGAATTGATGTTCACTTAGTAAAAATATGCTTAAGCATGCTGACTCGAGCAAGTATAATTCATTTTGTTTTGCAAGACCGTGTCACCGAGTCGTCTTATCAAGAATAGTTGTAACTTTTTTTCTTGTCATAAAATAAGATTTTTTGTTTTCGAAATTGAGTACTTTAATTTCCAGTGTATTATCATTTCGGTTTTTGTTATGTTTATGTAGCGGACGTCAAACAGTCCAGACTTCAGAGCATCATTTCTTTTTGGAATCTAAGCTTCTTTTTTTATATAAATTGTCAATATTGTGACTTCTACTAAAATTCCACCGTGTTATTTACAAAGCTTTAAGAATGAGACCGCGGTTTTCTAGCTACAACAATTGCACTTTTAGACGCGGTTTTCTACAAGCCATTTGTATGCAATGTTGCCTTTGTGTTGTGCCATTTAGATCTCAATGAAAATTTATTGTAGTCTCCTACCTTGAAGTATCGCAGCAAACTGCAAAAAAGGTTCGAATCCTTATTTCAAATAAAGAATAAACACTCGAGACTAAGACAATGAACCGAGTGAGGTCCATTTTTTGTGGTTGTACATTTGCGTACACTCACACGCTAAATGTACGGTTCTTTTACTGGTTGATGCAGTTGTTACACGTATATGGCGAACATTGAACTACCGGTAAACATTCTTTTATTTTCTGAAACTTGGTTATTTTTCTATATAACCTGCCTTTAATCATGGCAGACACTGCGGGTGTTTGGTTCACCTGAGTTGGAATATGAAAAAGCCCAATCGTGCTACAGCCGGCGACCTCTTGCGGAAGGTCGCATCGGTTGAACCTAGTCACATTTTCTACAGCCTTAAATGTTTGTGGTACGTAGTTGATGGTTATGTCGCCCTGAACTCACAGTATTATGGTATATTTTTTGTTCCAGCAAAGCTAAACACCACTTTGCGCCATGTTCATTTAACCCAATTGCACTCAGTGTTGTGTTTGTAGTTTTGTAACCGTTCTACACTGAACCAGTAAATTAAACAACACAATTAGTGATCATTCAAAGCTGGTTTTAGATGCTTTTTGGACTGTTGAGCAAAATTTCATATTTAAGCAAATGTATTTTAATGGTTAAAACTCTGAAGACAATGTCTGTTCCCCATTTTAAGTATATATTACTTTACGCTTTTATTTGTTGAACCATAGAGAAATACAACATAGTAACTTTAGCGGGTTTAGCATACTTTATTTCACACAAAATATAACATATTTAAAATAAAATCAAACGTTTTCGACACGTACGTGTGTCCTCATCAGGAATTAAATCTGCAATACATAAAATGAAAAATCGTAAGATAAATTTGACTATGCACTGTAACGACACTCTGGACTGAAAGCTTTTATATGTGATGTTTAATTTGATTTTATTAACGTAATCACAGCAATGTGACATCAAGAATTTAAGTGACGGTTTTCTTTGTTCAGAAAGGGACATTTGAATGTCCTAAACTAATTTACTTGTTCCTAGATAAATAATGAAAAACAAGATTTGTGCAGTTTGAGAAACAAATTTTTGTTGTTTTGGGCAATATAAGTTTATTTTTTTCAAAACGCTGCAGTGTTGCATAGTTTCAGATGCAACTGTTATTAAAAGTAGCGAATGTTATTAAAAGTACAACTGAAAGCAAACAAATACATACAACTAAAAGAGAACCTTCATACGGGGAAGGATGAAGAGAACAGTAATTCTACACGATATAATATGATATTTTAATAGCCCCTTGTGATGACATTTCCAATTTGGTTTGCGTTCTTGCTGCGAGCTTTGGCGCACCACGGCATTTTGTGGACATGATCAACTGTTAAATGATTACAGTAAATAATATATATATTTTTAAATCTTACTTCGCATTACACATCTTTTTGCAACAACACAAATCTTTTTTCCGCTTTCAAAAACAGTGTTGTGGGACCATTGTAGCATACGCCAGATTCATTCCATACACATAGACCTTGTCATTGTGAAAACCTATAATCATGGCTGGAGGCCAATGTAATGTTGAACTCTTGTCTAAATGTATTTTATATCAACGGTAGCAGATCGGCCTCCAGCCCTCCACCCAAATTCGAAGCGTGCAGTGCACGTCATGGCCCCGTATACAGATCTCCATGGTTCAGCCGTTTAAAAGCCTGCAAATTTAAGTAAATCTGTTTCGCATCAGCAGCCTACATGTATCATCAATAAACAATGATCTGTGTCTCGGGAACCTTGTAAAAGGAAAACTCGGATGAATTATGAATGAAAAGTAACTCAACGTGTTACCTTCGTTAAGGAGCCTGATTATGTCAAAATTTACCTTTTCAAATCATCTTTGAAGCAGTGTAAGCGTGACATGTCAGCGGTAAAACCGCTGTTTTGCGTCCTATTCAACCGAGCGAATGGTCTATACAGTACTTCGAAATGTCATGGCGCTCAACTAACTCCGTTTTTTGACCAGTTTTTTTTAGTTGCTTTGCTTTTGGCTTGTCTTCTGCTGAATGGGCGAATTACCAGCTTGTTTTATTCCGTACAAAAAGCATGTATTTTTCAGTTGATTGTGGCCTTCAATCTCAAGTATTCTTTCATACATTCCAAAAAAAATGCACAAATACTTTGTACTGTACATTGTCGGGCCATACAGTTGCGAATCTTGTATTCCTGCTCGGGGTAGAAAATGCAGTTGCGGTATATTTCAAGTTTGGGCTTTCTTTTGATGTAGGATGTTTTTCTTTGACCAGTAACGTACATTTTTGCTTCGTGTTTGCGCATAGACTAATCTACTTTAAACTAGGCTACGGAAAGTATGGTGATTCTTCTGTGGCGAAGTTTTTATTGAATATACCGTTCAAATAATGTCATACCTTTGTTGAGATTGTCAGAAATGTCGTATTGCGCAATATGGTTTGCGCATTTCATCTTATTTGGCGTCATATATGTGAACTGACCCTTACCGCGCGAGCAATTGCTATAGCATCGATGTTATGCCTCGTTTAGGATTTTAAATTGAATTTGTATATACCTTAAACTAAGCATCATGAATCTCTTCCGGTGCATACACACATCGTTTTAGAAAATTGTGTGCGCCGTTTTTACGATATTACAGTTTTTATTTCTAAACTGAGTTTTGAAAATACATTGCAAATGTCACTGATCAAGCAATGGTAATTCTTGATGGGGAGACGGCGTTAGTCAATTTTCAGTTAAAAACTTAATTATTTTCAACTGATGAATTCAGTCCAGCTCATGCAGCTAATCAATCCTTTTTACATTTGCAAAGTCTGCGGACGTTGAATCGATGTAAAAATGACTGGCTTGCTCTACGTTGGTCGAAGTGAAGTGGAGTCAAAGATGTGTACTTTTGCCTGCTGAAGTTGATCTCGGCTATTGTTCCCGTTGATTCGAATACACAGCAGGTTTCATTCGTGTGTGTCATCTTGCCAGCGCATTTGACATTTTGAAGAACATTGCGGCGCGATCTAAAACTCAGGCAGTAAAATCTGTCAATTTTACATTAATTCAACGTCTGCAGACGTTAAATCAATATAAAAGTGACTGATTTTGCTGTGTGGGAACTGATAAAACACCAAGTATCTTAAAACGGAGTTTATTTACAAACTTTATCACTTCAATGGCGCGCGCTGCGACAAAAGTCCACATGACAGCATATTGCCTGACAAACACATAACAACGTAAGACAATGTTGATGTGGAGTACAATTAACTTTCGCATATTATCCAAAAAACTGCACCTTACATCAATCAAGCAACATAAGCACATAACTACTTACATAAAGATAGCTTTGAAACACTAACTATAACATTATATTCAGTCAATTATAACATACAAAGTGGCACACCATGTTCCAGCGTGGTCCAACTTCTTTTCATCGCGGGCCAAAGACTTTTCTTTTTTTTTTACCTTACGGGCCAATGTTTTTAAATAGCGATTCATAGACTTACTGCTGGAAAATTATACATAGCCAATGGCATACAGTTACTACTCTTTAAAATCTCTACAGCTTGTTTCACCCTAAAATGGGGATCATCTTTAACTTTATCATCTTTAGATTTTAATTTTAAACAATAGCGTTGGTATCCACAAGAATTGTAGTTGTGGCCATGCGAACGCAAGCGTAAACAGCCTCGTTTCCAAGTTGATTTCGATTTTTGGTTTTAATATTGTTCATAGCCGAAAACGTACATTCGCAAATGTATGTACTTCCAAACATCGAGTGGCCTACAGGTTCAGAGCAGCATCTTTTAAAAGGGGAAACTCCTCTTTTGACACTAACTTCCAAAAACTTGCAGGATTTTCCATTTTCTTTTGACAGCAAAAACGGATCGTTCTGAAGTTCACATAATTAGAGTTGAAGCTCTGGGGGCTGTGTACTAACTCTCACGCCCATGGGAAAATTTTTGAACAAAGTGGTATTGTTCTGCATCACAAATGATCATTTACAAAGTTTTTTGTCAATTACAATAACAAAGAAACAAAAATTGAAGTGATATTGCTAGATTAAAGCAAAGCTGACTATCAGTTCGCGGGCCAATAAAACGGAGATCGCGGGCCAAGTTTGGACCACGCTGTTCTGTACGACAACGTTCAAGCAACACGAAAAATGGCAACATTTAGAGAATTCTCCTTTTTGCGGCAGTTCTAAAGCGGTTATGTGGATATCCCTACATTGTCTGGTGCATCCTCGGTGGTTTCAGTCGATAGCATGGATGCAGGAAAGTAGATCACGCCAACAACTATCGTACCAAGAGGACAACGTCTTTACAGTAATATTCAAAGTGAGAGAATTGCTCAGGGCTAGCAGTTGTTTGCATGATATCATTCGCTTTATTGCATGAGGATTGCAATCCCAAACTACGCCAATTAGCTGTTGGAAAATGCTACTGTGGGTTGCAAAGTCCCCCGACAGGCGACAACAAATCAACAGTTTTTCACACTGTCAGTCGTCTACTCTAGACGTTGAATCGATGCGAAAAACGGTTGGTTTGAAGTCTGGGTCCGGATAATTGAACAAAAAGTAAACGGTTTATTGGATTAAATATTTCAACAATTTGTTCAACAAAATGGCGTTCGCACAGACTAAAGCAAAGATCCTTTGAACTGTGCTGAAACAGCTAAATGTGTGTTCCGTGTGGCATTATCGCACCTCGGTGGTGGTAATTCAAATAAGGTTGTATCATTTTTCGATAACTTGCGAAGCACTGCAGAATGTCGAAACGACAGAACTCAGCCGGGTTGAATTAAATCATGAACAAAGTGTCTTAACTACTGAAGCACATAATATGGAAGCATTGGTGTCAAAGCACAGTTGCAGAGCTGTTTCTCAAAGAAATCGTCATCATATCTTTCAAGAACCGTTGCACAGACTTTGAGTCCGTAGTTAACATAGCGATGGCGAGAGAATAAACGGTTAAGAGTAGTTAGGTAGGAGCCCGATCCACCTGCTTATCGTTTTAAACTCTTGACGAAAATTAAAACTTAATTTCACAGGCAGCAGAAACCCTCCATATTATTAATAAAATTCAATGTCTTTAGATGCATATGAATAAGACAGATTTTGCGAGCTGGATTAAGCATGCAGCGGACGGTTACAACAATGAAACGAAGCAACAAACTCTCTGCGTCTGCGGAAAGAAAAGTTTATAAATCCATAAGTCGACGAGAAACTTTTCGTAGAGTTGTTCTAGTCCAGTTAGAAAAATACCAGTTGCATAGCCGAGTGGTGAGAGCCCTGGCACGGCACTCGAAAGAGCGACGGTTCGCCTGTGTCATTGGCCAGAAGTCTTAATGGCACCATTGAAGGGTCACACTAGTACAGTAAGATTGGCTTCCTCGTCTTCCACTTTAGCTCAATCTTCAAACACTGGGGGTAGGCTAAGACTTGAAATGCCAAAAAAGTCTTAAGCTAATCTCTAGCTTTCGGGTACCAGCATAGCCGAGACGTGGTGAAGCTTTGTAGGACGCAAGAAAGGGCGCCAGTTCGACACTGCTTACATCGGGCGCAAATCTCGATACAACAACAGAAAAAGTGGAACCTTTCTTCGAACGGTGAGATAACGAACTGGTCGCACTAAACATAATGTTTTTCACATCGCTGTAGAACGTCGTTGCAATAAGCCACCACTACTACTAGCGATAGCGACAAAACTGCACCAGGCATGCCTCGGCTCTACATGGCGTTCTGCCCGTAACTCATGAACGTGTTCACCGCTGAATTGACATCAAAGTTTACGATGTGAGAGTTCTGCGACGATGGATGGCCTTGGCTGTGCTCGGGATGATGATGCTCTGCAGAAGATAAGCTAACGTTTACTTTTGTTGGGAGTTTCGTGTTGAAATTTAAGATTATACAGTATATTGGGCTTCGTTCAGACTTGAATCCGGTACGCTAATGATGTTGCTTACCTGATGCAGAGTACCAGTGGTCTTGAGGATAAAAAATCACAGGATTATTCAAAGGCAAACAAGAATAAGTTTTTAGAAACCAGAGTAAATGGACCATGGTGAAAATAGATTTGAAGTTTATTTTTTTACCAAATAACGTAAATCAACCTCAACTAAGTTTAAAAGCTGTCCATCCAGGAAAATATTTTAAAAAGTACCCAATCAAAGGCATCGCAGTAGCTCACTGTACTGCAGTAAGCTACAGTTGCTAGCTTTATTAGGAAAAGTTGCGACATTTAAGAAGCAAAATTGAAGTAAACTAAACTTAATGACTCGTTTTATTTACCGTCCATTCGTGTTTCCAACCCCTGAGAAGGATGTGCCGGCAACAACAGTTGTGCGTTTGCTGACCCATCGTTGGTCATGACTTGAAAACTCTGTGGAAGCATGGTGGGAAAATACTTTGGGTTGTTTCCAGAGTCCAATTCCAAAGGCGAGGAAACAGCGGGCTGCAGAGGCTCGCCGACAAACTTCAAGGTCCTGAAAAAAAAAGATGCTTGACAGCTCACTGGTGTAGCAGTGGGTTCATTCTCTATTTCAAACGCTCGGGTTTGGCTCCCGTGTCGATCAGCTTCCACTTTGCAGTAGATTGACTTTGCTTCCATTTTATACTCAGTTGAAATTGAACGTTCAATCCAGGTTCGGATGAAAGTGAAAGCTACTTCGAAAAAATCCAAGCGCTCTAGCACAATGTGTTGTTCACCTGGTTAATTTTTGCTACCACGGAATTCTCCACACTTTGAATCAGATACTGAACATAATCCCAGCCAATAAAACAAACGTTTTTTTAACATTGAGTTAATTTGCACTTTGCAGACGTTAAATCAATATAAAAAACGAGTGATTTGCTGGCAGGGCTGTTTTTTGTTGTTGCAAAAATTGTTAAAACTGTCCGTCCTTTCATAACGCAAAGAACATGTCACAAGAGCAAAGAGAACATGACTCACTCTGACATGATCCTTGCTTGGTAGTGTGGCTGGTCGACGAGAGAAGGGGGGTGGCCGTCGTGGGACGCCATCACGTGTTCCAGTGGCATAATCTCGTTATTTTCCGAACCAGCGTTTTCGTTCATCTGGTTATAGTGATGTTATTCAACGTTTATTATTAACCTGCAATCATTCAACGACTCCGGTGGCTGAGCGGATATAATCTCAGTTCTGAGCAGGAGAACGAGGGTTTGATACCCTGTCGGGTAGAGTGGTTCAAAAAAACACAATTTTCTCGGAATCTTCCTCCACAAGGCTTAAAATGTGCCATTTCCCCATAGAAGTGCCCTTGCAAAAAATTAGACTGATTGGAAGTCGTTTAAAGGTCAATCAGATTTTCACTTTTTTACCACATTCTGCCTATGTCAAACCCTATCGCACACAGGCCGATATTGTGTGCAAGACTTACAGAGAGGGAAATGCCCCCTATTGTTTTGAAAACCACAGCAGAGAATGAGCTAGACTTCTATATGATGCAGAATTAAACTTAGTGTGTATGTAAACAGATTTATTAACTTAACACCCAACAAAGCAAAAATCTTATTTTCATACTAAACTATCGGCAATTCGGCATCTACCATTTTTATTGAAAAACACTTGAAACCGGCAGTAGTCTCATCAGTCATCACTTCAATTATTTTGACAGGTTAAATAAGTTTAAGCATAATACAATTTGCTTTTATCACAAAGAGACATCCATATCACGATAAATGAATTAAAATACAATGTTAGCATCAAGGACTGTGGTGTTAAATCAGATATGACATTCGGCCACTGTTTTCGTCACAGTCTCATTTCAGGCTTTGTTGAGATTAAGGGTTGCTTTGGTTGGCACCGGAAACCTTTTCCTGTGGATGCTTACTAACTGCAGTAGGTACTGGTACTGTTTCTGAGTCTCATGAAAATGATTGAAGTGATGACTGATGAGACTACTGCCGGTTTCGAGTGTTTTTCAATAATAATGGTAGATGCCGAATTGCCGATAGTTTAGTATGGAAATAAGATTTTTGCTTTGTTGGGTGTTAAGTTAATAAATCTGTTTACATACACACTAAGTTTAATTCTGCATCATATAGAAGTCTAGCTCATTCTCTGCTGTGGTTTTCAAGGTGATAGCGGGCATTTCCCCCTCTGTAATTCTTGTACACAATATCGGCCTGTGTGCGATAGGGTTTGGCATAGGCAGAATGTGGTAAAAAAGTGAAAATCTGATTGACCTTTAAACGACTTCCAATCAGTCTAATTTTTTGCAAGGGCACTTCTATGGGGAAATGGCACATTTTAAGCCTTGTGGAGGAAGATTCCGAGAAAATTGTATTTTTTTGAACCACTCTAGTGTCGGGTCATACCAAAATCCTTTTAAAGTGCAACTGAATTTTGTTTGTGCTTAGCATTGCGGTAATAATGTACTCGGTTGCATCTCTATGGCTTCGGTGAAACCGTCTGCGTTGTAAAGAGCAACTTGAATCACCGATGGACACGACGCTATGGAAAAATACATGCCAATAATATTCAACGCATTCTGTAGGTTGGATGACAAGAAAGTTTGCGAAACACGAGGTATAGGGCAAGACGTGGCCTACACGGGCAAGAGCAGGCAAACATGACTGTTTACTTACGTTATTATCCTGATCCGTTTTCTCCGCCTCCTTCGTGAGTGATTCCCTTACCAGACCATTTCTAGACCTCCGTTTTGGAAAGTTCTGGAAAATATATATGATTGTTGTCGATTATATAACGTGCTCGAGTGGTGAGAATATCTGATCGACCATCGAAGGGACGCCGGTTCGACACCACGCAAGAGCACAACGCTGTATTGGGCATGAAACATGATATAGGTGGACACGTGGTGAACATAAAGATTAACATCCTTTAAATGTTCAGTCGCCGAACAGAAGAACATGGATTCGACGAAAAGGTATATGCCGGAGTTAGGTTGGTTTAATTTATTAAAAATAAATTTCGTTGCTTACATACTAAATAAAAACATTTTGTCAACACAAAGCCTGTGTACTTGTGTAGGTCATGGTCTCACTTTAACAACACTAAACACTTTGGGAGTCACATACTGTTGCTTGAACGTCGATTTGATAGAGAACTTGTTATTTACACACTGACCAAGCAACCTAGACAGCAAATCACCCGTTTTTTACATTAATTCAACATCTGCAGAAGTTGAATTAATGTAAAAACCGGTTGATTTGCTGTCTGGGAAGTCCCCTAGCGCTTACCGCGTTACCAACACACGCCTTCTTGTGAGCGTCCAAATTGTCGACCCGAGAAAATGACCGGCTGCAATTGTCGCATTTGAACGGCTTCTCACCTGGAAAGTGGAAGATATTTGACAAGGTGGCAAAGTTTGGTTTCAGCCATCGCTCTGTCAATCACAATCATACTGAAATATTTGAGGCTGCTGTCGAGTTTCTGTGTTTTCAGGTGTTGTTGCTGTGAAATTGTGTTGAATTAGTTGATTAACTGATCGCTTAATCAACTGATTTAACAAAATTTCACACTCACAGCAATAACGCCTAACAACACAGAAAATCAACAGCCAGCAGCCTCAAACCAAACAAAAGAGCCACCTTAAAGAACGACTCACTGACTTCAACACCATTCGTCATAGCACATGACTAGGAAACTGTGTTCCGAAAGCTAGTGCAATTCGCTATTACCACAGCGAACTCGCAGTATCAAGCTAAAACAGGTCGTTAATATCTATCTTCAGTGGCGTAGCCAAGGGGGGGGTTTTGGGGGTTACAACCCCCCCCCTTTGGCACGCGTGTGACGTCACGATATTGAGAATGATGCTTTCAGTCTAAAACAAATTGCCTAATTTTAAACAAAACTGCATTAAAAGAGCGAGTTTTGCCAATACCAAACATCTCAGCCAGGAATTAGCAACAAGAAAAGACAGAGACTTAGCTTTATTTCCGAAAAATGCCGAAAAAAACATGATCTTATCCTTTTGCTATGCCATCGGACAGCACCATTTTACAGGAATATTCATACCCACATTTTTGTTGAAAATGCTCTCAGAATGCACCAAGTTCAAAGTAATTTTTCAAAATTTTCTGGGGGAGACCCCCCAGACCCCCCGCCGCTGGGTTGTCAAAACCCCCCCCTTTCAAAATTCCTGGCTACGCTACTGTCTATCTTGTGAAGTAAGCAACGATCATGCTGCTAATCTATTGCATACAAATCTTTATTTACCGTTAATTTACCAGTAAACTGAATTAACCAGGTAGTTTTTTTTTAATTTTTTGTAATTATTGCGATAACCCCAACTTTGTACTAATTTACTTGTACAGTTGTACACCCTTGTGCATATTAATTGACTCAAACAGTTTAAACAATAACAATTTCATCAAAATAATCGTTTATTTGTGACCGCCTATACTCTCTACCACCTGTGAAACTCGCTTGGACATGGAGTCGATTAATTTTCACGGTTTTCTGTATTTGTTCGTCGTGGTATCAGACCTGAATTGTGGCCTCAGCCAGCTTGGTTTCGGTTGTACAATCCTTTTTGCAGAGACGAGTCTTTACGATTAACCATATATTTTTGATAAGATTTTAATCTGGTGAGTTTTCAGGCCAGTCCGACACTTTTATCTTGTTTAATTTGAAAATATTGGTCACAATCTTCGACATATGGCAAGAAGCTAGGTCCTGTCGAAACACCCCTGAACCATCTGGAAACGCCTTCCGAATGTCTGGGATCGCTTTTTTGTCTATCACCTATCACGTCGATGTATTGGGCAGATCTCATCATTCTTTCGGTTGGACGAAGTGATCCCACACCATGAAAACAGAAACAACCCCAGAACACTTTTTTCAGGGTGCATCACGGTTTGGTCGATGTGACATTCACGGAGTTTGTCATCAGGGGAGCGGCGGACATGTTGACTCCTCTGTCCTTGAACGCAAAAATGGCTTTCGTCTGAAAACATCACTTCCGCCAGTCTTGCTTTGTCCAGTGCCGATACTTCTTTGCCAATAACAATCGTTTAGTCTTCATTTTCTGTGTCAGAAGTTGTTTTTGAGTGGTCTGTGGGCTGCACGACCCACCTTCAGAAGCCGCCTTCGAACAGCAGTGATGTCCACTGCCTTACAGAGCTGTGTGATGGATGCTAAGAGAATCAATGAGGCTGATGTAATGCAGTATACTGTATTGCGTCAGTCGGCTGATGCAATAATGTGTAATCTCTTTAAAATGCTCTTATTAAAGCCCATGAACTAACGTTATTAAACAACACCATAGAAATCGATTTAGAATTGAATGATACAACAACATCTTCAAAAAATGTGAAAAAACTGTCCTGAGTCAATTAATATGCACAAGGCTGTAGTGTAGATACATGTTGTGTTACATTTGCGATTCGCAGTACACTGCGTGCCATCGCAATGGACAAAACAAAAAGTGATATTAAGGCAGCTAATAAATAAATAAAGAGCCTAAAATGTAGAAACCAAACTCATGATTATTACAACTTGATAAAGACACCGGTTGGAATCCAGTGAGCTACCTGTGTGCATTCGCTCGTGCCTTGTGAGGTGGTACTGGTTAGTGAACTGCTTCTCACAGTGCTGGCAAGGAAAAAGGCCGATGCCGGTGTGAATCTTTTTATGCAGCCGGAGAGAATGGTTGTCACGGAATCGCTTTCCACATGTCTCGCAATGATATGGTCGCTCTCCTGAAAAAATCAAAGAATTTCCTCTCTTGAGCCATTTAACGAACGCTTTTTAATAACCGTAAACAGACCTAACCCAGCAACAACACTACATTTAACATTATAAAAACAAGAACAATAAGCTAACGTTTTCGGTTAGTCATACAGCTCTTTTCTAGCATATAAGAAAATATTTTTAAAAGAAATACTAAAGAATAATACACTATCACAACAAAACTATGGTTTCGAGTTTTAGAATTAGCTTTTTAATAACGCTAGAACACTGAAAAAATGCCCAAGTCAACTTCATGCACAGTCATGAGACATGTTCATGAAGAATTTAACTTCGATCACGCGGTCTGAGTTGGAAACCTTGTAAAGCTGATTATAAAAAACACAGCTTTTTTTAAGATCTTATAATGTAGAAAGCTGAAGAAAACGTATCTTTCATGGATTTTCACTATTTTTACTCTTGACTATCCGTGTACGACCTTTAAAAGAGAAACTTATTCAATCGACTATTTCAGGGTCTAAAGTACGCAATAATCGTCACCTTGCTCTTCTCTGAATTTACCTCATTAGACAAGAGTAACATACCACCAGTGAAAAAGATACCCCAGTTGACAAATTGTGCTCCATGCTATTGAGCTCAAGATTTAACCTTATCATTTCTCGATTCTCAGTACATGAGCAGCAATCTTCCTACCTGTGTGCGTTAGCAGATGCTTACGTAGCCTTCCTACGTAAGCAAATTTCCTTCCACACGTTTCACAGACATGCGGCTTTTCTTCTGTGTGTTTCATTGTGTGGGTTCGTAACCTCTCGGAGGACTTGAACGCTGCAAGGAGAACAAATGTACTCACTACTCAGCATATATTCCACATCTACTGCACGTACAGTCGTACATATATGGAGGTGGATTTAAAGTAAAAATAAATACAGTTGTGATGCTGTATGTTTAATTTTACGTCAGACTAGACTATAGTTTTAGCCTCCAGTTAAAATACATCATGCCATGACGTTTAATTTCGTATACGGTATCCCAGACAGCAGAATTCTTCATTTTTGCATTGATTCAACGTCTGCAGACTTTGAATCAATGTAAAAATGACGGATTTTAGAACATCATAGGTGGGACCAATGTGTGAAGTTGAACCATTGTTTGCAAAGACGAAATTACAATGTTTGCAAACTCACAGACAATGAAGACACTCAGATGAAACGAGCCTGTCTAAATCACGTGATTAATTTTGCTTTGTTAATGGTTTTCGGTGTCATGAAGAAAACTCACATTTTCCACAAATCTCGCAAGACTTTGCAGTTGCTGAATGGCTCTTCTGGTGAGACGACAAAGTACTTTTCTCCTTGAATTGCTTGCCGCAAATCTCGCAAAAATACGGACGTTCAGAAGAGTGCGACACCTGGTGGCGCTACAACAGAGTGTGACCGATGTTTGGAATGTACTAAGCAAACTAGGAAACACAGAATGCTTCAAGTCCAACATTCTAGAACCTGATAGGGCGTTACTGACTTGGCTACGCCACGTCGACAAAATTCACACAAAATTAGGCAGAAATTTTGAAAACTGATTTGATTGCACATGGAATATTTAATTGAGGACTAATTTATTACTATGTTCTAGCCCAGATATTTTGCTCCTGTTCACAAATCAGTCAATATGCCTTGAGCACACATAGCTAAAGGACAAAATATGGCTTAAAACCGTTTCTAAAAAGCCTTGTATAAAATATACTACATCCCTACTAGCAAAATCTATTCCTTTACATTGATTTGACGTCCACGACATTGAATGAATGTGAAAAGGATATATTTTGCCAACTGGCATGAAACCAAGTTGGAATGTAGGGTTGATACATTTTCTACCATGAAAGGTTAGTTCTACGTACTTTGAGGTAATCCTTGTCGCGAAAGGTTTTACCGCAATCTTCGCAGGCGAACGGACGTTCGTTTGTGTGCGTGCGTTCATGACGTTTCAAATGATCAGTCTTCAGAAACCGCTTGCCGCATGTCGAGCAGCAATGCTTACGCTCACCTGGGCGTGAAATATCGATTTGATGATCAATTAGTTAAGACTGTGGAAATGTTGGATGACACAATGATTACGGCAAAAAATATCACGACTCAGCTAGCAAATCTATCCTTTTTTACATTGATTCAACCTGTGCAGACGTTTATGTTAACAAGGAGTGATTTGCTAGCTGGGGAGGAAAAATTTTTGGTAACCAACTGCATGGCATATCATGGTGTGAAATCAATGAAAACACAGTTACGTGGGGCAGTGTAGTTTCATAAATAGCCGAAGATAAAGGAAGTGATATTCCCATAATAGAAGCTAGAAAGTATAAAGCCACTAGTCAGATATTGCGCGAAGTGCAATAAACGAAATGGTATTTTCACAAATGGCAAAAACCTGGTTGTGATTGAAAAATTTCAAAACAAACGCCAAGTCCAAAGGTCTCTCCGGTCTAGTTTTCGAACATTAAGTAATTGCAAATTATAAACATTGAAAAAGTGGATTTGTAAAATTGCACGCTTTTGCGTTAACAACACTTCGATGTACATTGTTGCAAAAACATAGACAGTAATAATGTTTCGTGATGAAGGACAAATCAAGTTATTCGTATTGCTTTGTTCTTTACGTGACCAGGAGCTACGACAATTCATCTGAAGAACAATAAATAATTTAGAGTATAGGCTACCTATTATGTTGTTACAGCATCTGAGTATGACAGGATTTGGTTTTGAATCTTTATCCTCGGACTGACAGAGCCTTGATGGGTTATTCCATACTCGTTTCGTAAGAACATTGATCGAAACGGCATTTTGTGTAAAATCTACAAAGAAAACTACATAAACTATTTCCTTCTTGATAAAAGAAAGTTTTGCATCGATAAAATAACCTCGTTTCAGTAAATTGTCAAATAAAAATCATTTTCGATTAATTGTCGTTCGATGAACTGTTGCGTCATTGAGCGACTAGTGCACGAAGCGAACAACTAGAAAAGCAACACAGCAAACCTGTGTGGATGGACATGTGGCGGCGGAGGTGGCTCTTGTTCTTGAAGACTTTCGCACAGATGGTGCACGTGGATGAAGATTTATCTTTCGTGACTTTTGCAGTCACAGAGAGATCCCGCGAATTGTGGGTCTTCATGTGGACGCTGAGGTTGTGCGCGGTTGAAAAACTCCTCTCACAGGGAAGGCAATAATGAGGCGACGTGCGGGCGGGCATGACTGAAAAGGTGCATGATTCGGCACAAAAAACATTGATACAAGAGAAAATTGAATGACTGGCAACACATTCCACCAACTATGACGGTCCCAAGCGAAATAGGCTTATTATTTACAATCTTTAGACTATCCATTAAAACTTACTTTACCTCACAACTGAGGAAAGATTCAAACGAAAGACACAATAAATAATAACACATGTGCATAAAACAGTAGAAAGGGCACGTGAAAAAGAAGCTTCTTGTTATTACTTTACAAACGACCCCTATCAGAGCCAGAACACTTAAATCGCTTTCCTTCGATAAAACAAGACAACTTTTTTAACGTAGCATGACACCAGCATTCGACAATGGCTGTGCTTGGTTGACGTTTGGGTGGAGTAATCCTTTCTCAAAAATTTTCTTTGTTTCAGTAAGCTTTTCTGCTCTATAATATAATAAAGGCCGGAAAACACCTTTACTAACATAGGAATTATTTCGAAAGTTTCGTTTACCGGTAGATGCTTCAACTTGCAGTAGCCTATGTAGTTTAAATCAGTGCAGGGAAAAAATTGTTCACAAAAATACTTCAAACTACTGCAGCGTCAAGTTGCGTAAAACATTCGTAACGTTACTTTTTTCAAGATTTCCAGCAGAAGTCTGATGAGTGTTCGAGAGCGAACGTGCCGTTACAAGATCTTGCAGGTCCTGCAGAATGCTGATGACTCGGTATAGGATTAAAATCCGCAAAGAGTTTCAGGCCAATCCAAGACACAAAAGTTTATCAACAACTGTGGATTCACAGCTGGCAAAGATCTCCAAGAGATGTTTAGGGCTGTTTCACCTATTATTGGTTAGAACCGGACGATTATACCTTGCTGGAGAAATGAGGCATTCGAGAAATGCATACAGAGAAAAAGTGCAGCCACAGACGACAATGGGGTTTCTAGAATGATGAGAGTTTTTAAGCAAGTTGGCACACGACGAGATAAAGTGCCAGGTTCGGATTTCAAACCAAAACTATAAAAAAAGAAAATAAATAATCAAACAGACGGTCTTACTCTGATCGCTGTTGGCGGAGTGGAATTCCTCCATGTGTTTCTGAAACAAATGACGTGTAAACTATTGCAGCTGACAACGCAGTTTGACATTCATAAACGGGAAAGTCAACTTTTTCTTAAGTCTACTCCACTCCAGCAACTACTCTATTTCGCGTGCGCAATAGATGCGGTTACCAAACTGCTTGCAGGATAAATTCTCAAAAATTATCAAAACTGGCCCTGAGTGAAATGTTTTTAAAAATTACCATAACAACAGCCAGGTCAATCAACTGGCCTACTATCTTTTGATACGTCTACTCACATTTAAAGAGAAACAAAATTGACATACTTGAGATCGAAAGAAAAGAGATTAGATTTTTTTCCTATTTTCACACATACACGTGGTTGTCTATTAACAGTGCGCAACTGCGCATAGGTTGCACAGATTCAACACATCAATCTTCATACCTTCATTTGACCGTTCGTGGTCTCAGTCTTGCCACAAATGTCACATTTATAAGCCGGTTTCTCGTCGTGGCACAGGAGGTGAAGCTGATACGCAAGAACCTGCAAGTCAAAAGCTTTCAATAAAAAGTTGACTTAATACAGACTCATATGGTATATAATATATATCATTATTAGTATGTAATATAGTGAATCAAATATAGTTATTACTAGCTAAAGCCTTTACAAATTGTTTCACCTAACGGATCATCAGAAGGTCTTATTCAAATAAGACCTTCTGATGATCCGTTAGGTGAAACAATTTGTAAAGGCTTCAGATAGTAATAACTATATTTGATATAATTCGCTCTGCTTTGCCTTTTTGCTTAGCATTGAGCACTTTTTGTAGTATTAATAGTTTTCATTGTTTTTATGTAATATAGTATGTATCACAATTAATTTAATATAGTTTGCGTGTATATCAAAATACTACATAATGAGATAGTCTTCTTTCTATGCACTACTGTCCAGACTTTTTGCAATAAAGGGAGATATGACAAGAAACTAAAAAAGCCTATAAATTTTTATGGAAACATAACTACTTTGTTGTGATATGAACTTAATCGAAAAAGAGACGTTTTATGATTGTAATGGATCAAGGTCGTGCAGAAAATGCATCTCGCTAGAACTTTGAGACAAAAAAATAGGCCAAGTTTGATAATGAAGACTGAAGCTGTAATGCTTGCGTAAAGAAGTGGATAGTGTACAGACGTTTTAATGTGTTGAACTACCTGGGGAAAAGTGGCGTTGCAAATCTGGCACTCGAACGACGCAGATGCGCTTGACTCCCGGCTGTGCTTCTTCGGCTTCACGTAACTGTCCTGGCTATCATGGTCCCAATCTGGGTATGATTCGTCTGTAAGTATAAACAGAAACAATAAAAAAACAGCTACTGAAACACTCTATAATATTCTATGGCATGACATTTGCTTCAAAACCTTGTTTTCACTCAGATTGTTGCAGCAAAAGAAAAGATCCGGCACACATGTTAGAATTTGAAACCCATAATCCGTAATGTTAGAAGATTTGGCCCACACTTTCTAAAATGCTATATCTCATTGCCATTAGTAGTTTGGCTCAATAAAAATTATACGCACAGAAATTGAAATGAAAGTTTAAGTGCAACTAGAGTGAAAAAGTAAAAGTGGTTTTAAACTTTTGAGCGTGACTGTAACTTGTGCCTTCCCTCTAGGAAGCAAATGTACAAAGTGGTAGTCCTCGTTCTTAAATGTCAACGGAATGAAGTTAAAAATGGAGTTAAACCAAAGGAATGAATTAACCATCAAACCGTTAACCACGTCATCAACCGTGTCATCTATCTAAGCAATTCTCAGGTTGCTTAACAATTTACTTTACAACATGTAAATAATCAAAAAGTACTGTGTACTCAGGGGTGGCCAACTTCTCATCGATTGCGATCAACTAGAAAATGTCTTAATTGCTAGCGATCGGCCAATTGATGATGAAGTCACTGAGCAACTTTTTTCCTGTGACGCCTTTACAGTAAACGGATTTACATTTATCACATATTAACCATCGTCAGTCGTCGTCGACTCAAGCTCGTGTCTGAGCATTGGTTTTGTCTTCAAGCTGTCGGATGTGACTTTGCAAGCCCAGTCTGTGATGGAAGACGTGGACAGAAATCATTTTGTAGATGGAGAGTGGGTAACTTTTCTTTTCTAATGTTTTGTTTGTCCTGAGCCTTTTGTTTCCAGTTTTCTTTTTCGAAAAATTCCGTGTCATTCTTAGGTTTCTTTCTTCAGGTTGATCAGTCACTGACAAGTTGTTCTAACGATTCCACATCAATGATAACTTGGCTCTAGGATACTTCAAGCTGATCTTTATATCGAATTTTTGGTCTTCCAAGTTCCAAAGGGTCTCTTCCTGGTTTCCAGTTCCTCATAGAGCATTATTCGAGGAAGCCTATTTGGGTCCACCCGATACGTCATGTCCAGCAGAGGTGGTGTTGCAATATGGTGGCTTCTAGGTTGGGAAACCTAACACGATGGAGGATTACATCGTTGGTGAGACAATCCTACCAACGAGTGCCCAGTTGCCACTTGGCTCAGACCATCGACAGCACTGCGCAATAGGCTATATTCATGTTTCAGTTAATTTAGTAGAAAAGATAAGGCTAGAGTTAGGTTGCAATAAATGCACGTGACGTAACATTCGTAACAACCCTTGTAAAAATAACGAACCTCTTCTTTCACGCAAGCAACAATCAAACTTGAAAGTTACTGCTACTGCTTTGCCAAGGCGCCTGTTCTTTTAACCTTTTTTTCCGTATTGTAGTGATCAAGTTTCTGAGAGAAAAATTGTCGATCAACTCAGACAATTTACTTGGTTAGATAAATTTCATCAGGGCTTGATTTTAATCAGGGCTTTAATCAAATTATCTTGGGGTGACACTGGACAGATCGCTCACATACCGCCACCATTTGGTGTCACTGCGCAAGAAACTCACATCCCGCGCTGCGCTACTCAAGCGCCTGGCAGGCTGTAGCTGGGGGGCTAGGGCTGACAGCCTGACACTTTGCGTATGGCAGCCTTAGCCCTTGTCTACTCTTCAGCAGAGTACTGTGCACCTGTTTGGTGCCGCAGTGCTCACTGCCATAACATCGACACTGCCATAAACAGCGCCCTGCGCACAGTGACCGGATGCCTGCGTCCCACACCATTGGACAATCTCCCGATTCTCGCTGGCATCCAACCCGCTGAGCTTCGTCGCAAAGAAGCCACTCTGTCTCTCGGTCGACGGGCTCTGGACGGGCCTAACCACCTTCTCCACCACAAGATATCTGCTCTCCCAAACGAGCACCCCCGTCGACTGAAATCAAGACACCCAGTCACCCATTCGTGCCAGCCGCTCAACTTCTTATTAACGAAGCTGATGTACAGTAGGGTGCACACAATGCCGACTTTTTTGAATTTTTTTACCCGATTCATTTGTAGATTCCCCTGTTTGTTCAATTAGATGAGTAACTATGCTGGGCCAAATATCAGTGAGATTGGTGAATGTCTATGTGGGCAACACCACTATCAAAAAATCCCATAATTTCCGAAAAAGTAACAAAAATTGTACAATTACTGTATATAACCTCATACAAAATACATGCATTCATGTAATTATTTTGACTATTTCTAACATTTTGGACAAGTTACCAAAATTAAGATACACATTCTGATACACTCTATTATGTATCTATATCTACAAAGAAGACTTTATGTGTTCCTAATGAAATGTATTGATATTGCTCTTAGTATTGAGCATTCTTATAGATACCGTAAAATACAGTAGCACAACTTTGCCCGGATGGACAATTTTGCCCAAAATTTGTGAGTTAAAGTGTGACTACAATATGGTCTTCATGTTTTATAGGATTTGTCTAATGAATAATACTGTTAAATATTATCCATTAGACAAATCCAATAAAATATTAAGACCATATTGTGGTCAAACTTTAACTCACAAATTTTGGGCAAAGTTGTGCTGTTTTACGGTACACATAATTATAGATACAAGAAAAATACACATTAAGGTACAGTACACAATTGATACACAATGATACATTTTCATTGTTTGAAGAGTTCTTTTTTTTCTCTCACAAATTAAGTGTCATTTTTCTCGCATTCTCCACTACTTGGAGTGTGTTTTGGTAATTTTCTTCAATTCTTGCACTATTTAAAAAATCAGTACTGAGTTTCACGCCTCTCTCAGCAATATCATTGGTAACATTTATAGCTCTAACATTGCATTTAGCTTCTTGATAGGCCTTGCACAACTCCCGATCTTTGACCGGTAAAACAAGGAATTCATCTTTAATTCTTAAAGATGAGAAAAAAACCCATGAGTCCACATCAACAAAATCTGAAAGTTTGGAGTCTAGCTTAATGGAGTCCGGAAATGCAGGTTTTCCGTACCTGGTGCCGAAACGTCTAGTTGGAGCAGCAAGTGGTTCTGCCGGTTTTAAATTGAGAAGTCTGTCAGCTATTTGACGCTTATCTGCATTGCTCACTTTAGAACTGAATGAAGATGTAGGAACAAATTCACTGGACAAGTACCACAAATGTCGTTTGAGACATCGTGCAGCACTGTCTGATATGATGCTGTTGATGGCTTTGTACTTCAGAATGTCTATATATAACTGTAAGCTATTCAAAGGTGCATCAGTGGCTACTGGCTACACTGCATCTAAACCACCAGGTACAGTACACAAGTGAGACAACGTTCACAAAATCTCTAATCTTGGTGGCCTGAGAAGTTGTCATGACAGTTCCCTTCGGCAGAGCTGCAATTTGATCCTCCAGTAGAACAAGTTTTAATGCATAAATCAACTTGGCCATCCACCTGGTCTTATGCACAGCTCGAGGACACAGAATTTTACCTGTGTGGCTGGAGTTAAGTATGACACACACAAATTTATCATCTCTTTATAGTCATCCCTCAAGAACTTGGCTTTCTGCTCTGATAAACAAATCAGTTTATCTTTCCATTTCAAAACATACTCGTGTGCTTCTTTTGGGAGCTTGGAAATGTCAAAGTAGTTGAGTGGTTGATTGATGTCATGTGAAATATAATTCCAGTTTTTACGAATCCTGGTAAATAAAGTTACTTCTGGTGACTTGCTGACATCTATCTTCAAGTCCTCAAATACATGTCCCACTATCAACTCACCGACATGATGAGAACAACCTGCCCAGAATAGTGCACGTTCAAGACGTGCCTGATTTTGGATAGCAGTCAAGTGTCCAGTGTTTGATGAGGTTGTGTCAAATACCATACTCACAACTTTTTCAGAGCATTGCCATTCTTGGAGTAACTCTAAGGTCAGTCTTGATATGATTCCGTCAGCTCGCTTTTCCATACCAGATTGATAAGCAGGTGTTCCCAGTAACTTTAGTTCATCAGGGAACTTGCCAATGGCGATGGCCAATATCTCTTCTTTTTCGTATTTGTTTTGAAGAGTGGGTAAGCTCTTCCCATCCCAGTGAATAGAGGCAAAGGTCGGTGGGATCCAGGATTTCTTAATTTCACCAGCTACTTTTTTGTTCACTACACATCTGACCTTAGCCGATTGTAAATATGATGTAGAGACTTTTGAAGCATCACCCCCAGCTTCCTTTACAAATGCCTCACTAAAGGCGGCTTGCTGTGCAGGTGTCATTTTCAGTCGTGTAGCTATGACACCAGTCTCGGGAAAGTAAGTATATCATGAGGAATGAAGGCTTCTGTTCCAGACTTCACCACTCTTTTATGAAATCTTTTATTTGGCTTAGAGCAGTGGTTCCCAACCGGGGAGGAATTCCTCCCTAGGGAGGAATTTCATGAGTTCAGGGGAGGAATTTCAGTTTTTGCCCGTTCGTGTGCAAGAGCTACATTTAATAAGTTAATAGCTGTTTATTTGCTAATAAATTTCATACAAATATTACCCTAAAAGTGTTTCCAGAAAGCGCTATAATCCATTATTTTAGTGTAATTTTTCAAAAAATTTCCGGGGGAGCATGCCCCCTGACCCCCCTAGAATACGCGTGCCTTCGGCACGCTCTAACCCCCCACCAGTTTTATTGCTTCCCTTGCTCAACCCACCAGGATACGCCACTGCACATGAGATAGCGATGTCTTTACTCAAACACTTTGTCGTTCTCTTCGATCCATCAAATATTTGGCCCCCCCCAAAAAAACATTTCTGGCTACGCCACTGGCCAACACGCCACTAAAAAACCTTCACATACCTTGGGTTCCGCTTGCGCAGAATGAGGATGGTCGACACGATGGTTTTGATAAGCCAAACCAAAAACTGGCTTATCCGGTAATTTTTATAGACCGCCGGCTGTGCGGTCCCTGATCCCGTTTTTACTTCCGATCGGAATGAGTCTTAGAACCCTAACATAATGGTGTCTATTACAATCTGGGGGAATTGTAGAGAAACCATTTTAGTTAAAATTCTAGGATTTCTAAAATTTAGGACTCCCTTTTTTGTTTTTAGTAATATGGGGAGGAATGAATAGTTCCAAAATAGGCAAAGGGAGGAACGCAACAAAAAAGGTTGGGAACCACTGGCTTAGAGTCTGGTATATATGAGGCTAACGACTCATCGTCCTCACTGGAGCTACTGTCAAGTCGAGACTTTTTTTCACTTATTGCAAATAGCAACCCTAAATTCAACACGGTGTCATGGCGATATCGACCTAAATTCCATGTCATCGGTTGCCCACATAAACGTAGTCCGACCATCACCAAACTTCACAGAAGCTGTTTTCCCATCAAATAGAACATTTTCACCAATCTACATAAAAATCGATTGACATGACGGCATTGTGTGCACCCTAATGTACAGGACATCTCTGCGGCTGCTTGGGCGGACCATAAATGGAGTTCTGAATGGAAGTCAACCGCCACTAGACTCTATTCGTTCAAACCCGACGCCGACACACACCCCATCGGTCTAACACTACCAAGACAGGCATGGGTGCGCCTCAACCGTCTCCGTACGGGCGTCGGGCTTTTCCGCTCAACCATGCACCAATGGGGAATGGCCTCTTCCTCTTCCTGTGAATGTGGTGCCAAGGAACAGACCGCAGACCACATCATCAATGACTGCTCCATCTTCAAGCCACCTTAACGGAGTGGAAGGTCTGCGTGTCATGGATGATGAAACCAAAGACTGGCTGTTCTCTAGTAGCCTTCCAGTGTAGTCCGGGAACATCGTGAATCTGGGGTGGTAAAAGGATAGACCCTCGGCCCCAGACGCTCACACAACGACGACGAATCAGGGCTTTAGTAGGTATAAGAACAAAATACCTGTCATACCCACACAATTTAGGGTGGTCCCGAAATGTATGGAAAATTTTTTTTTTATTTGAAACATTCCGACCACCCTACAATTTTTTTACATAGGCTAAAAGAAGGTAACAAGCTAAATTTCAGAAAAATTGGTTAATATTTAGAGGTGCCACATGAGGTTGCAAATCGGGTTAAGGGTGCTTATTTCAGTATTTCGATTTGATACGATTCCCTAATGATTCGAAATCTTTTTTTTGGTACTGCCGATTCGAAATAAAAATTCCCCAGTGCAGAATTTTTCTCTTCAAGCAAATTCTTTTTACACCCAAATCAATGAGTATTGCGTAATTTCTTCGATGGCTAGAATTTGAAAGCGAAGCCAAGAACTTGCAAGATAGCAAGCATAGCGAACAAGTTGCAGTTCTAAATTGAATATGCTACTTCTATAAAAAAGAAGAGGCAGGAGGAGTTTATAGACTGACAGAAGGTTAACTTTCATGCACTAAGGGGTCCTTAAATGATGAGTACTGATCGTAGTGTACTGATGAAGTTGTGAACGTTTTTCTTTCTATGTTTTTCAGATGGCTAGTAACAGTAATACTAGTAGTAGGCCTATCGGTGGTGCAAAGCCCAAAACCAGAAAAGACAATTATGTTTGGTTGATTGATCCCACTTCCAAGGAACTGTCTGGGAGAAAGCTTCCTTCTGCTATGGAAGTCCTTAGCGTGTTCTTCCATCTACACAAGATTGAGAAGGTAACCATCAAAGAAAATTGCAAAGAAGCTATCAAATTGTGTATTCCATTCTGGGAGAGAGCCAGGATTATAACATGCACAGAAATACATGCAAGTGAAAGACTGAAAAATTTATTTCTGCAATGGAAAGGACTCCAGAAGGCGGCTTTAAGGAGAACAGATACACAGATGAAGAAGAAAAGTTCAGTGCCGATCTTGACAAACTGTTTGACATAACACACGCGAAAGCACTGGATCTGACTACTATTGAAGAAGACCGTGCTTTTCTGATGGCACAAAGAGATGGACGAAGAGGTTTTCTAGGTTCAGTTGATCACGAACTTGCTGCAAAAGAAGCACAAACTGTCAAGCGGAAACAAGAGGAGCAAGCTCGAGCTGACAAGGCAAAAGTATCATCTCCTGCAGTGCAAGCATGTTATCATTAAATCAAGAAGATATCTCAACATCGTCATCAGAGTCTGAAAATACTGAACAGTGTGAACAGTCCAGTTCTTCAGAAGTGCAGACATCAAAATAACGGAAATGTACATTTACAGCTAGAGCGAAGAATGTGATCTGTCCAGGACTAGCACAAGCTCTGGACCGAACCAAAGTCAGTGACAGAGCAGCTGTTCATATCATTGCTGCAACAGCTCAAAGTTTGGGCCACAATGTGGATGAATTGGCCATTAATCGAAAAACTATCCGTCAGTCAAGAAGGTCACTAAGACAAGAAGCTGCTATTTCCAGTAAGGACAATTTCAGTCTTGACATTCTTGACCTGGGAGTTAAGGTTGTTGTGCATTGGGATGGAAAGCTAATCCCAGACACAGCAGGGTGTCAGGACAAATACGATAGGTTACCAGTGATTGCATCGTATGATGGTACAGAAAAGTTGCTTGCTGTACCAAAGTTGACAAGTGGATCTGGACAATCGATGGCTTTGGCACTTGGCAGTCAAAGAAGTCCTGAATGATTGGGTACTAGAAGACAATGTTGTAGCAATGAGTTTTGATACAACTAGCAGCAACACAGAAAAAAAGAATGGAGCATGTCATCTTCTTGAGGTCCAGCTAGAGAAGGAACTTCTATGGTTGCCGTGTCAGCACCATATATTTGAACTAGTGATAGGTGCAGTATTCAACAATGCAATGGGACCGTCATCAGGGCCTAACATGGAGATTTTCAAGAAGTTTCAAGCGCGCTGGACACAGCTCAAGCAAGATGATTATGAAACCGCAGCAAGCGAACCTTCAGTGGACATTTATATCGCACCAGAACGTGATTCCTTGTTGATGTCTGCAAAGAAATATCTATGCAAACAACAACCAAGAGAAGGTTACAGAGAATTTCTGGAACTGATCATCCTCTTCCTTGGTGAATTACAAGATCAGGGTGTTTTGGTTATCAGAAAGCCCGGAGCTTTCCACAGAGCACGGTGGATGAGCAAGGTCCTTTATTGTCTCAAGATTTGGATGTTCCGGGTACAAGTAAAGCTGACAGCAAAGAAAAAGAAAGGGCTTGCAGAAGTTGTTCTGTTCGCAGTGTTGGTGTATTTCAGAGCCTGGTTTGATGCACCGGTAGCAGTTTCAGCACCAGCGAATGACCTGGCCTTCTTGAAGAATTTGAAAGCTTATGCCTCCATCAACAGCAGTGTCTCCAAAGTGACATGCAGAAAATTCTTCAACCATCTTTGGTACCTGAGTGAAGAATGGTGTTGCTGAAGAGAGGAAGCAAAGAATGGTTAAGAACCTTAAAAAGCCTGGAAAGAGTAGCAGGGTTCCCACACATTTTTTATAAACAAATTCCCTACTTTTTCAATACTAATTTAATACTAAATTTTAAAAATTCCCTACCTAATTTCGATCTAAATTGCGCATTAACAGTGCTAAATCAATGAAAATTTCTGTGCTGTATTATTTCTAAACACGATCATGCATAGCATAGGTTTAAAATTGTATATCCGAACTCTATTACATCCGAATCAGTATGAAAAAATAATAATGTCAGAAGATTCCTGTTTGAACAAAAAACTGTTTTGTTTTTTTCGAAAGATCCGGCGAACTGAAACCAGTCGGGTTAAACTGTCACATTTATACTGAAATTACAATTCAAAGCTTCATTAAATAGGACGTGGCAACCTGCCATAAGCCAAACCAAAACAATTAAAATTCAGACTACTAACAAAAATGAAATAAGTAAAAAGCTACTGAACACTGAATCACAAAAACATTTAAAGGCCTACTAAATGAAAATTTCAAACGGGAATTAAGCATTAAAATGCGTAAACTGAACATTCAAGAATACATTTCAAGAAAAATTACCGAAAAAAAAATGTTTTTAATGGCTCTGGCAAGGCCCAAAGTCCAACGTTTCATTTATTTTCATTTTCTTTCAAAATAACCAAAAAGTGCAAACACTGCTCGAGAATACGTCACAAAAGACAGCAATAACAAAAGCCACGTTACCACATCTGATGTTTTGAGCAAACTGTCTGATGTTTTGATGTTGAAATGTGATGTTTTGATGTACATAGATACATAGCCTACAGTCAAATCGCCCGCAGTAACAATTATTGCGAGATCAGCTGATTGCTAGTGACGTGATCGCAGACTGTACTGTACATATCTAGTGACGCAGACTGTACAGTCGCACGCTTCGTTGCTCAAGCCCAATCTCATTTTGAAAGCTCTGACAAAAGCACGCAAAATTTTATTGAAAATCGATTTATGGTAGCATGTTAAACAGAAAGAACGTGGAAAATCGCCAAGTCAGGTTTTTCCTTTAGTATCCCTTTAAGAGCCAAAGTTATTATTTTTAACAGCGGATTCCCAAGTCCAGATAAATGGTTATGTAATATGTAGGCTACAGGTCTACGTGTAGCCTATGCAAAACAAACTACCGAACACCTCTTTTTTAAAATCCCTGGAAAAATTTGCAGATCTATCTTTTGATTCTAAGTTGTGGCTTGAATTTTCTGGAAAAAAGTTTCACACTTTTTGACTTAGCCGAACGTTAGAGCGGAATATTCAGCATTATATGGCTTAGCAGTAACCGCACTCCTGCCGTTAATCTCCATGTAGGCTATGTGTGTGTCAGTGTTTGCAACGTTGATAAAATACCGTTCCAGCGTAAGTATATAACATTGAAACTGCCTTGAAACCAGCATTGACAAACATCAGGCCAAGGCTAGGCTTGCTTTGTAGCAGAGAACAGTCGCACCCATCAGTCCATCACACTGAACAAATTTGTTTACTTTTTGATTTTGTTTCCAGCAGGCTACAAGTAGTAGGCTTCGCCTACGGATAGCTTGTTGTTAGTTTTTGTTTAAATTAAGCCTTTCAATAAATCCTATCAAAAACGTTTATTTTGCATTGTTTATCCTTTTAACTGTAAAGGGTCGCGGAAAATTTTAGATTAAAAGGGGTCCCGAGCAAAAAAGTTTGGGAAGCCCTGAACTAGCCTACACGTAGTTGGGTTAGTTCTCCCACCATCTGACCACATAGTCACTGAACATCGGCAGGCACTTCTGTAATTATGATCAATTAAATCAGTAAAACCATGCTGGATGGATTGACCTTAGAACCCAAACACAAACTCAGAAAAACCGCTTGGTGCAGTAGTGATTTATTTTAACAGCTGATCCAGCTGACAAGGACGGTATTGTATCCGGTTTAATCCAGTCCATATCGCATGATTTTTTATCTACAAATTAGTCATCAAGGTTTTCCATACTTTTTCAATACCATGAGGAGGTTTCACGTAATTCCCGACCTTTTCCAGGTCTGGAAAACGGGTTTTCAAATTCCCTACTTTTTCCCTACTTTCCCGACTGCGTGGGAACCCTGGAGTAGTCGTGCCATGAAAGCCAGCTTGAAGATGGAAGAAATTGAAGCACGTGAGATAGAAGACTTTGTTTCAGTAAAATCTATGCAGTTCTTCAAAGCTCTAAATTTGTCGACAGATTTCCTGTCATTGCCACCGTCACTGTGGCTGTCAAATGATGGTTACATTGCAGGAAAAAAGAAAGCAGCACAGTTTCGAGTGCTTAACGATACAGCTGAGAGAGGAGTGGCTCTAATTCAGGAGTATATCCATGTTCTGACAAAGGATGAGAAACAAAGACAATGCCTCCTTCAAGTGGTGGCAGATCACCGCAAGAACTTTCCAGATGCAACAAAAAGAACTGTTGTTGCTGGGCTAAAAAACTTGGTTAAAGCTGGCCCAATGCCCATGGAATAAACATTTGTTAAGGTTGTGATGACATTACAGTATAACATAGTACAGAAGGGTTTAAAAACAGTCAATAAGCCACACTATTTTATATTGTGTCTTGAGAGAAAAATTAAATGGCTTTGTGGCACCTCTAAACATTGTTCAATTTTAACCAAATTTTGCACATTAACTTCTTTTAGGCAATGTAAAATAAAGGTAAAGTGGTTGTAACAAAATTCTAAAAAAAATTCTTCGGGACCACCCTGAAGCCTCATACCTCATCAAAGGTTAAATGGTTCAAGGTTCAATGCACAAATCAATACAATCAATTCTGTGATAAAGAAAAATAACAAATGCAAAAAGATGATTGCAGGTTCATTCATTGTAAGTGTTCGAACAGTTAGTTTAATAATACTTGTTTTACAATGGGATATAGCTGAAGAAAGTCAACGTCAACACCACAACAAATGACGCAAAATTTGGAAAGCAATTTGATCAAACAATGTAATACCATCATCGAAATGAGTGACGTTGTCAGCTGGATGTTCCATGTCATCCTCACTGTCCATGTACTCAAGTGATTTATTCATAGTGGCATAAGCAGCATGCTTGGCTTTTCTGGAAAGTGTTACATGTCATCATATTGTGATGCTTAATATATAAACAAAGTTCTTTTAAGAACATTGATGCTTTTCTTCCAAAAGTTACTAGACATTTCATAAAGTTTAAAGAAAAACACCAACATTCCAGCAATATTGAACACAGAAGGTTAATTTTTTATTACCTGTTGATTCATCAACACCTTCCAGTAAATTAAAACTAAAATAATGAATTGGTAATAATTCTTATTTATTACTGCAAATATACATGTTAATACATGTATGTATAATTGTATATATATACATGTTTATACATGTTGCATATATACATGTTTATACATACAACTCAATCAAATACATGTTATAAATGTGATTAAACACTTATGTAACTAACACTTATGTATTGTATACCTTTCTCTTCTTCTTGCAATGGGAAAAATGGAGACCTGTTGTGATCGTCTGATTTCATTTGAATCTTCTAATTGCAATAAAGAATCATCTAGCTTATTGGAATCAGTACTCATGGCAGTTAAACAGGACTGAGTAATATTTATCGTAGTGGAGTCCGCCATTGAAGTTTCATACTCCTGCATACAAATATCCATTTGTAGACAATGGTTTAAGAATTTGTCATCAATTACATCATCTCCCAAAAGTCGGTTTTCACCCCACTAGTGAGGATGACTGATTTTTACATAAACAAGATTTCTACCTAACCTAGACAATTTAGAAATATTTTTTCTATCTGGTACGAAAAGCTATAGGTAGTAAGAAAACTAAAGATATTAAAATAAACTAAAAACTGTAATAAAGCTGAAAACTACAGTATTCAATTTATAGAAAAGACTCTGACAAAGTTCCAGATAGTATGGTATATAGTTGCGTGTTAATACAGAAACAATTAGTTTTATATTAATAATAATAATATTTAATAATGTACAAGAAAAAAACTATTACGGGTAGGTACCTTGCAAAGTTGTGCAAGCTTTGAAATACTGAATATTTTTGCTGCTTCTAGCAGTTCCTCATAATTACCCGAGTTAATATTCACATCGGAAGCATAAACAAAGTCCAGGATTGAACTAAATGTGATGGCGTTCACTTTGGTAACCTGTTGGAAAAAACAAGTTAGTTTCCCACCCACTATTTGACAGATATCAAGCAAAATTAATCAAAACAGTTATTAAATATATGCACTAAAAATCTGGTATTTTGCATACAAGATGATAGCATATTGACACTCTCTTTGTTTCTATGGACAGTATCGATTTTAAAGTATGCATTACAGACAAAAACGTAAAAAATTGACAAATTGATTTGCAATTTAATGACTTTGTCTGTAAAATCATTAGAATACATACTTATGGGAATTAAAACATCTTATGACTTATATTAAAACCACCAGTTTGCAATTAAACAAAATTTATTAACTATGGTACTACCAATAATTGTTGGAAAATAGCTACTGCAAGCCTTAAAGCAGCTGGCAGTCATAGCCGCTAAGTAGTGCTTGAATGACCGCCGGTGCTATCATCTCAGTCGGCCAATTTGGCCGCCGGTTTCTTCTAGCTAATTATTTAATTTTGCAATAGAATGATCGTGGATTAACTGTCGAAAATATCTAGTATCAAAGAGTGACGCAGAATTAGGTCAGCGCGTCATAATCACCACGGTTGTATTGTGCGGAAACATTTGCTATTGTAGGCTATGGAATGTATCCAGCTGCGATTCTTCTTCTTACCAGGTATAAGTCTTGTTTGTAACTCCTGACATTTATTTTAACAAAGTGTTCATCCGAAGTGCTAATTTACATCGGCTGGCAATATTATCATGTTTATGTAGATTCAATGTTGTCGGACATTGAATCGTTGTTAAAAAGGAGAACTACCCAGACAACAAAATTCATTTTTACCCTGATTTAACGACTGCAAACGTAGAATCAATGTAAAAATGACGAATTTTGTTGTCTGGGTAGGTTAGTTGACATCCGAGAGGAAAACACGTGTCTTCAGAGTTGACAAATGTTTTCGCTGTGGGTTAGTGACTTTACACATTACACTCTCAATGCTGACATCATAACGGTATAGATGGTCTGGTTATATGAAAGGCGGTATGCAGTTGAACAGTTGAAACAATTTAGTGTCGTTAGATGGTCTCGCAATACCAGATTACAGTCCCGATAAAGCAGTTATTGCGTGGTACAACAATTCTATTGCAGGATGTCGCCCACACTTCAACAACGCTATGTGATCATTTTAGCATTGTTGCATACTTGTGCTATCGTTATTTGTATTTTGGCCTCCAAGCATGCAGATTTGGCCGCCGAGAAGGAGCTCTCGGTGGGCCACGATGGCTGCCGGAAAAAACAAGAGTTTTAAGGCATGTACTGTATAGCATATATATAATTCAAGAAAGATGCATGATTCTAAGCCCATATTATCACACACGCGAGAACCAAATTACAACACCATGTGCTTCGATGGGGAGTTGTCAGTAGCAATACAGTATCAGTCATTTCCCTTCTTAAACTAACTTCAAAAAAAAAATTTAAAACACTTTAACCCAAAATACACAACAGTGTGTACTGTGTAACTTACAATGCCGGCTAAATTAATTGTTTTTCTGAGTTACGGTAGTCAATGAACATTGCCTATTTAAACAATTATTCTGTTTATCTGATAAAACAAAGCATATTTAATGATTTTATTATGATTGTCAATACAGTAGGCTAGCCTGCTAAGTGGTGAATCAGCAATCCAGCATCGATTTAATTTTATCATAACAGATAAATTGATACCTTTATTGATGTGCATGTGTCATCAAAGCATTCTTCAAAATAATCCGATGAGGCTGCCAATACCGCTTTGTGAGCACCAAAACATTCAGTGCCTGGAATTTATGAAAAGTTATTTAATGTATATATTATATATCTGAATAAAATAATCTAACTAACAAAATAATAAACTTATTCTAAGATGAATAACAAGATACCATATGATAGGCTGATGTAAATACAGTAGAATTTGCCTATAACGGCTTCGTTTATAACGTCAATTCGCCTGTAACGTCACATTTCGCTCGGTCCCGGCAGAATTCCTATCTTTTACATACATTGTAGTTCGGCTACAACAGCATCGCCTATAACGTCAATTCGCGTGTAACAGCACCCTTTATTAGTCCCCAGACGTATTTTGTTCGTTTATAACGTCACTTTAAGCCATCACCTTCACCACGAACGGTCAGTCTTTTAATCCAATTAGCGCTGCTGCTTGCAAAATGTCTTCCATTTATTTTGCTACGTCGTTCTCAGCAGGGACTTTAACTGAATTAACCTTTTTCCCGCGTGAAAAACTATCACGTGTAAAAAGCAGCTCTACAGCTGACCTTTAAACAACTCAAAGCAACAGTTGTACGTGCAGTACTGTATAAACTAATTAACTTTTTTTTTCCTGCGTGAAAAACTATTACGTGTAAAAAGCAGCTCTACACTCTAGTCTACAGGTGTGTCAAATCCGTGTCAAAACCGAAACAGCTCAAGATCAATGCCTTTTTCGCTAATAAACAATGAACTTCTCTACTACTGTATGCAACGAGCTGTAGCCTATTGCGCAAATTTCCTGTACCTTTCGCTGTAGGTTATTTTTTTAAACAATTTCTTTGTTTACTGTATTTTCTGCGTGCCTTTTGTCAGTTTGGTGGTACCGGTAGGCTACACAGTAACCCTGATTGGATTATACACCTCTTTCTTTAATCAAAAGACAGTTGTGGAATAGTTTGCGGTAGTTCGTCTATAACGTCAATTCGGCTATAACGTCAGTTTTTGCAAATCCCCTAGAGGTGCCGTTATAGGCGAACTCTACTGTAAAGTACTGTAACTGATTGATTGCTTAAACCTTAAGATTAAGCAGGCTAGCCCAAACAGCTTCACCAAATAGGCTAATCTTACATAAAGCAAAGTAAGCAGATAATGCATTTCGATTGCCTGTGGTCATAGTATCAAGCTATTTTGTACCAACTTACATAAACCAAGATATGAAATAACTAATTTGCATCAATTAAGCTACAAAGTGTGAGATAAGCTATGTATGCCAAACTAATGTGGTTAGGGTTAACCCTAAAAAAGTGGTTACCCTAAAAATGTGGTTAAAGTTAACCCTAACCCTAGGGTATTTTAGATTGATTGTGGGGATCTTTATCCTCAGACTAAGAAAGCTGCTTTGAGAGCATAATCCTGGCAGTTTCTCATATTTGTAGAAGCTTTAAACCACTGATGCAGGCCCAGTCACCGCGTTTGACAGAGTGAATTTTTCCGATTGTTAAACTTAAAGTGGTCTTGTCTGTGAGCTATTCCATTCACTGGTAATCGCTGAATGGAGAGCAGTCCTTGATATGCCTTGCTCAAGCTCATATCCAAATGGTCGAACCAGCGCTGACTTCATTGTTCATGAAGTACGGTAAGGCACTGAACCAGCTGAGCCATGGAGGGCGGATAAGATAGAAATTCAAGATACTTACCAACTTTAACTACAACGTCACAGAATTTGTTACACTTTCTGTAACTATTCATTTTCGAAAGAACTTCCATGATCAGCAACTTTTAGAATCAGTACCTTAGGCCTATCAAACCAGGCTCCTGCTAACCATTAATCTCTACTTGCCACGGGCACAATTACAAACTCACAGGTCACAGCTAAAAAACAAAAAATGAAAACATTGACAGGCTGGCAAACAAAGAAGTGCTGCCGGATGGTTTTCATACTTTTAGCATATCATCCATCAAATACAAGCCAACTCAATCTTTGCATCGTATATTAGTATTTCTTTACTTCCGACATGCATATCGCATACAGTACCTACACATCTATACGGAGTTAGATAAAATAAAAATACACATACAAACTGACAAGTACTGTACCGGTACAATACGATATTCTAAATAACAACTATTCTAAATACTGTACCGGTAATCAAGAAAAGGAAATACCTTCTGACAGGTGTCAAACCGAGGTGACGGTCAAACCCACAACAATGCTTGATATGGATGAACGACTCAGTTACATGTCGTGTAGTACAAACGAATTTATTCTAAGACGAGTCACTTCAATCATAAACAGCTAAAAATCAATTTCGAATCAGCTTCAGTATTAAAAGCTGAAAGCAAACAAGCCCGCCCGATAGCTCAATTGGTTATAGCGCGTGACTTCTGGAACGAAGAAACTTCAAGATCAAGCGGCGCTGGTTCGACTCTCCGGGTGTGCGCTTGAGCTACGCACGTTAAGGATTGCTCACTATTCAGCGGCATCTAATGGATGGAAATGGAATAATTTCCCGGCAACAAGACTTCAACCCGTCAATATCGGTGGTGTCCAACGTTTTTTCGTAAACAGTTGTTCGTGAAACAATTCTTCGTAAAGCATTTCTTCGTGGATGTAATTGACTGCAACACTAATTGTTCGTAAAACAGTTACAATAATTAGTTACAATAAACAGTTACAATAATTAATTAGGGTAGCGTATAGCCTATGCTAGAGATGTGACGTGCTGTAGACGAGCAGACAGAGTGTAGATTCCCTGGTTCAGAATGGCATTGCACTTTGTGCGCAGCGAAAAAGTAAAGCCAAAACTTTGTATTTGGCCAGCTTTATTACAAAGATTATAGTGCACTTAACGCACAAGGGCAAGAAACGACTTATTGAAAATTTGAGGATTTTCAATAGAAATGTCCTGCACGAGTAACAACAGGAGCGCCGAAACGATTTTTGACTGGGGGGCAGGATTATGAGAAAGGGCACTTTTGTTTGCTGAAATGTCAATTTTTTAAAAAGTTTTAAGATAAGATGTAGCGATAATGCTCATCTATCAGCTCACTATCGAGTAATGATACAAGTGTCCGGTATACAATGAAGGACATCAATCATGCTATTTTATAGCCTAATGATGTAACCTACTGTGTTGCAGAATTTTGTGCTATGAATATTATTTTAAGGCAAAAATGAAATTATAATTAGGCTAAAAGCGAATAGCAGAAATTGTTAGGCCTATATTGCAAAATGTGCAGTAGCTTGCGTGACCTTAAAAGGGCACCATTGCCCCCCCGCTTCCGGCGCCCCTGAGTAACAACTGAACAACTAACCCCCAGCAAGTGACTGATTGGTTGCACTGTTACAAAAGAGAACGGGTAGCTCGGTTGTAGGCTAGGCCAATTTATCATCGTTTGTTCAAGTTGAACGATATTTCTCTGAGCTCAAGGAAATAGATGCTGCATTTGTACGAAATCCGTTCTCTACTGCTTTGGATGTTGCTGATATTCCAGATGAATTACAAGACCAATTTTATGATCTTGAAAATGATTCTTCCGTAAGTGACGTTTTTCATGAAATGCCCAAGTTCTGGTGCGTTATTTATGCGTAAATCATACCCACAACTATCAGAATTAGCTTTTCGAATATTGTTTCCATTTGTCACAACATAACTTAGGCCTACCTTTGCGAAAGTGGTTTTTCAGCTCTTGTCCACATCAAAACGATGGCAAGAAATCGAAGGAAAGTTGAAGATGATATGAGATTGGCGTTATCAAGCACTCAACGACTAATTTCGAAGTTGGCCAAGCAGTTGCAGAGTCAATCGTCGCATTAAAAGTTGTGACATTTACCGGTTCTTTGAAATTAAATGTTATTGAAATGTATTTTTGTGCGAATTTTTATATATCTATAGAAAACATAGCAGGAAGGGGGTCGCAGGCTGTAAACAGTGTTGTACGCGTCAGTGAAATAAATTGACGGCGTCAGCGTCAGCGCGAATTGCCTAAAAACTTTACGGCGTAAAGTAGCCTACTGCGTAAGCTCGTAAAGAAATTGACGGCGTCAGCGCTAATTTCTAGCGCTATTTTAGCCAGGGTCTCACAAAACGGAAGTATTTCAACCAAGTTTAGGCTAACAATAGCTATAAATAAAGAGCAGGTTTTTACGTTTTGAGACTGTCTTGTAACTAGCTGCTTTAGCTTATTAGTTATTTCCTTGTAGAAACACAAGCATTTCAAAACGTTTGTCTGACAATCTACTACGTTTGGGACGCATAATGTCCTTTCCAAGTGAAAACATGCGTTCCACAGCAGCGCTGAATGGTATTGGTGTGTTGTGTTGTATTTCAAAAACAAGTCTTGAAAACGTTTACTCGGAAAGGTATCATTATTCCATTTATTCCAAGCGTGTTGTGATGGCTTAGCATATATAAATCTTTTAACGAGGTAGCCTACACTGAACCAATATCGCTCTTTGCAGGGGCACAGAGCTCTTGAAATAAAGTACCTTCAACCACCGTTCAGTTCAGTTGTTTTTATTACTGATCATCATATCAAAAACAATAGCTAACACGTCAACATAGCAAAGTCGAGAAAAAGGTAGAAGCGACAAAACGCGAACGTTAAAACGTGCTTGTGACCAAAGTAAGTTATTGAGTTGAAAAAAATTTGGCACGGTCGCAACACCTTCAGAAAAATTTAAGATGTAAAGGGAAAATAAAATGTTACAAAAAAATAAAATAAAAAACATCAATTTAGGCTATAGCTTTATTAGCCCACATAGCTTTAGCTGATATATTTAAGATTTGTATGGACAGTTGCTATGAAGATCAGTCATGGTGCGTTATCAAGAGTGCTGATGGTCGTGAGGGGAACACGTCTTGGTGCGTTTAGCTCATAGCAAATAAGAGCAAGGCAGGCAAAGAAAACCCCACAAAGAAATCCTACCACGGGTAAAGCCATTTCAAGCGCAACGCACCATGCCTTGCACAAATCACAAAATAGATAGGCCATAACTTGACGACATGAAAACAATGACAAAAACAAATAAAACAAACTAGCAAAAACAACACCATCATCTTGCAGAAATCGAATTATACCCAGGAAAGTTATGTCTTGAAGATATCAAGCGTGCTTTGTTACAAAGTTGCGTTGATAAAGCGATTATTTTAGACCCCAGTCAGTTAAACTCGTCACCTCCACACCGATCCAACGTCAGCAAACGTTGAATTAATGCAAAAATGACAGGCATCACTAGCAGGGATGTAGTAGTGGCATGTCACAGTAATATGAGAAATTTGGGTTAGGTTTACCTTATGTTTTACACGTTAAACCAAAATAAAAGTAAAAAAAATCCAATTCGGCATATTACGTAGAAAAAATTGCAGACAAACAGATAATAGCATGACGATCCAGTCCAAGACACCGAAAGATGGCGATTGGTCGAAGAAGATGGAAAAACTTCTGCAGACTCTGTAGAACTTCTGTGGACAATAAACACAAGAACAAGAAAGCCAGTAGTAGTAGCTTAGCCTACCTACAATCTTACTATTTTGTTAATAAATCTACACACATTGGCCTATCATTGCTGGGCAAAGAAATAGTAGTAGGGCAAGGGCAGGTTAGTTGATACAGAAGGTTAGTTGATACACCACTAAAAACGGATTCCAGAAAACGGATTTTGTACAAATACCGCCACCAACTGGTGAAGAATAATGATTGAGTGGTGACATGATGATTCCGCTGTTATCCAATTTCAAGTTTGTAATATAATGCGAAATGTTCAAAAATTGAGTTTTTTTGTAAATTTTTTCAAATTTACAATTCAGTTAATTCTTGAGTGTTTGAAAAACGGTAAAAGATTAACTTATTGGCGACAGGCAGTATATTGGTGTATAGTATCATTGCATTAATCAAATCATTTTTAACCGACTTAGTTAGATTGATGGCAGACACATTTTTGATAAAAGTAAGGAAAAGGTTAGTTGATACATTTTAGCCCAGGCTAGTTGATACACTGTATCAACTAACCTGCATTCATACATTCATTAACCTGCAATATTTCAACCATATTTTCAGGTAAAATAGGCCAACATGTGAAACTCTGTAAATTGGTTTGGAATTAGCTGTTGAACTTTTGAGCTGTGTGTAAATGAAGCTGCAGAACCTGTGAACTTGACAACATCACAGAATTAGTAAGGCCTCTTTGACAACATGCCCCAGTTTTATAAAAGAAAAACTGATCGATGCAGTGGCGTAGCCAAGAATTTTGAAAAGAGGGGGTTTTGACAGCCGGCGGGCGAAGCCCGACGGCGTTTTCGCCAAAGACGACACCCAGCGGCGGGGCCCTGGGGGCCTCCCCCAGAAAATTTGCAAAATTACTTTGAATTTGGTGCATTTTGAGAGCATTTTCAACAAAGATGTGGGTATAAATACCATATATATATATATATATATATATATAATATATATGTATTAATGTAAAATGGTGCTGTCCGGTGGCATAGCAAAAAGATAAGATCATGTTTTCTTGGGCATTTTTTGGTAATAAAGCTGTTTCTATGTTTTCTTGTTAATTCCTGGCTGAGATATTTGAATGTTTGGTATTGGCAAAACTCGCTCTTTTGATGCAGTTTCGTTTAAAATTAGGCAAATTTTGTTTCAGAGACATAGAGACTGAAACCATCATTCTCAATATCGTGACGTCACACGCGTGCCAAAGGGAGTTGTAACCCCCGAACCTCCCCCCCCCCCCCCCTTGGCTACGCCACTGGATGCTACAGATCAACTGAAGACTCTCTTACTGTACGTTGTACGTAAACCCTGGCTGTCATAAGAATTGACAATTATGTCAATTTCCAAATCTGTATAACAGGTTGGCGTTAGGAAGAACATCCGGATGTAAAATATCTTTATCACATTTTACACTAGATAACACTATAAGACTGCAGCACTGTCATGGATTTTGGTTAACCCTGACCTGGCAATATGGTTCTACTATCTACACTACAGCAGTTTGAGTATAAATTTCAAAAGTAGCCTATAAAGTATATTATATTCTCAGTATAATTGAGGCGTATTTTGATCGTATCAACTAGAAGTTCCATGTATCAACTAACCTCATAGGTGTATCAACTAACCTTCTTGGAAGGTTAGTTGATACAAACCGGAGATGTATGTTTGAATGAGTCTGAACAGATAACCAGTGATATCAAACAGACTAAACTTGGGGGAAAGTTAGCCCAAAAAACGAAGTTTCTTTAGCACCATAAATGGTGTTTCTATATCCTACAGTTTTAGTAAAATCTCACTAAATGTGAAAATTGTATCAACTAACCTGCCTTTGCCCTACAGTATGTTTGGTGTATGTAATACTTAGATAGGATTATTTCAAAGAAAATTTAGCTTGTTCATTTTTGATTTAAAGCCTTTTATAATTTTACATTAATTTCTTATGGTAGTTGGAAGCTTGTTTCAAACTGTTGGCCCCATGTACCGTATTGATTGTTTGCAGGTGTCAATTCTGCAATATATAGGAATATATGGAGAGTTAGGCTACTTCTTGTTGTTAGGCTACTTGATTGTTTACACATAATTATATCATTGAATGATTGAATGTTGTGGGAAGTAGCTTTTTTGAATATTTAAACATGAAAGTTGCAATCTCTGTATTTTTTATGTGGTAAATTGATTTTAAAATATTGAGTTCCATTACACCTTTTATGCTTTCTCTGCGGTCAATGTCAAATACAGTACGAAAAAAGTTATTTTGTAGCTTTTGCAATGTAGTTTTGTTTCCATGACACCATGTTGAGATACAATATAATATCTGACTCTCAACTAGAGAATGGTAAATGGAGAGAAGTGCTTGTTTGTTTAGGAAAGGCTTAATTTTTTTTGTGACGCAGAGTGTTGATCTTATTTTTTGAAGCAAGATTTCCATATGAGATTTCCATGACAAATGCTCGTTTACAATTATTCCCAAAAACTTTATTGAGGCAACTTGTTCTATGTAGTTTTTTCGAATATTCAAGGGTGGGTTGCATGATAATGACTTGCTATCTTGACTTGAAAATAATATATGTTTGGTTTTGGTGACATTTAGAGACAATCGATTTGTTGATAGCCATTGATCTATGCATACAAGCTCTTGGTTTGCCAGATCATATACAGTAGAAACGGTTTTACTTTTATATATAATGGGGGTGTCATCTGCAAACATAATTGCAGTTCCGTATTGAAGGCAGTTAGGAAAGTTGTTTACACAAATCAGAAATAGAAGGGGCCTAAGATAGACCCTTGTGGGACACCCAAAGATATGTTGTTAACATTAGAAGATAGTGTGCCATTGAAAACCACTCTTTGTTTTCTATTACTCAGGTAACTCATGAACCAATCATAGGCCACGCCTCTTATTCCGAAATGATATAATTTAGCTAGCAATATTTTATGGTCAATGGTGTCAAATGCTTTAGATCAGTGGTTCCCAACCTGGGGTTCGCGGACCCCTTGGGGGTCCGTGAGAAAGCATTTGGGGGTCCGTGATTACCTTGATTAATTTTGAAAAAAAACAAAACTTTGTTCTATATGCACGGATGGAGCACCAGCTATGCTCGGGAACAAATCCGGATTTGCTGCTTTAGTAAAAAACGAAGCTCCTCGCGTGGTTGTTACCCATTGCTTCTTGCACAGGTACGCCTTAGCAGCAAAAACTTTACTAGCAAGTCTCAAAGAAATTCTGACGAATTGCGTGAAAGTCGTTAATTTCATCAAAAGCAGAGCTGTAAACCACCGCACTTTCAAAGCGCTCTGTCAAGAAGTAGATTACGGAGTAGGCTACTTTTGTATCAGTCTGAGGTACGTTGGTTATCTAGAGAAGTTTTAAAACGACTGCAGCAGCTAAAAAATCAGGTATCAACTCTTTTGAAAGGAAAAGGAAGTCCCCTCTCAAAATTGTTCGAGAGTAAAAGTTTTCTATACGGCATGGCCTACTTAGCCGATATTTCCGATCATATTAACAATGTTAATCGTGGCATTCAAGAACCAGGTGTGACAATATTTGATGCAGCTGAAAAACTGAAAGCGTTTTTAGCCAAGTTGCCGGTTTGGAAACGCAGATTGGAAGCAGGTAATTACGCTAACTTTCCAATGTTAGAAGATCTTATCTTGATGGATGAAACTCAAAGAGAATGTACTCTTTTGATCTCTGAGAGAAAATTTTTGCGCACGTTTGAAACCCTGCAAATCTCATTTCAACGTTATATTAATTTAGAACACTTGCCGAACGAAGTTGAAACATAGATTCGAAATCCTTTCCTTGATTTGAACAACATTAGCGATGACGATCTCAGTTAAGATGACCTGATTGATTTGAGATCAAAAGAGTTATTACGCATCGCATTGAGTTTCATTCAAAAACTGTGGAAGAATTTTGGTGCTCACAACTGCAAACCTGCCATTCTTGGCAAAGCAAGCGATTATTGTTTTGTTACCATTTATAACCACTTAACCTTTGTGAGGCAGGATTCTCAGCTCGTGTTACAATAAAAACAACATCGAAATCGCCTGGACAGTGGACGTTGAAGATGACATGCGTGTTGCATTGTCAAATACTCAACCGCAGTTCAGGAAAGGCAACAACAACCATCTCATTAAATTTGCTTACGTTGAAAAAGTTTCGACATGGCACTTTGGGTCACCTTAATATTCAAATACTGCTGACATTTCTTGAACAATTCATTCATTTTTTTATTTGAGCAACTGTTTTAACCTGATATTTGCCGCAGGAGTCACAGCGGCAATGCAATATGACACCGTACAATATAGTTGAGTAGCATAATTATTACAATAGTCAATAGTACTGTGATTAAACTGACTCGTGTGAAAATAAATTTCTTTGCAATAGTCAATAGTATGTTAATTGAGTTTCAGGCAAAATTTAGGTAGGGGTTCGCAGAATTAATAATTTGTCTAAAGGGGTCCGTGACAACAAAAAGGTTGGGAACCACTGCTTTAGATAAATCAAGAAAGATTCGTAATGCAAGATGGTTGTCATTGAGTATACTGGTGATACTTTCTATTAGCATTGAAGCAGCATGGCTTGTGGAATGATTTTTTCTGAAACCACATTGATTGTTATAGAAAAAATTGTGTCTAATTGAAAACGAGTATAATCTGTTGTACATGATTCTTTCTAATATCTTTGAAAAAACAGGTAGTAGGCTGACTGGTTTGTAGTTGTTTGAATCTTTGCAGCTACCCTTTTTAAAGATAAGTATCACCTTTCCCAACTTAAGTGAATTTATGAATTTTCCACTTGTTAAAGATAAGTTAAATATATGAGTTAAGCATGCAGCATATTGTTTGGGGTTGACTTTACAACTATGGATGGTATTTCATCGATGCCACTGCTAGGTTTTGCTGGCATAGCATGAATCAGGCGCTGATGTAGAAGTTTTTTTTTTGGGGGGGGGGCAGAAAATTTGAAAATGAATTAAAAAGTAAGAAGAAGATAAAACAGATATGAACAATTAGTGGTGTAGCCAGGAATTTGGGGGGTTAAGCCCTACGGCGTATTCTGGCAGACAAAGCCCCACTGCGTGTTCGACAGAGGCGACACCTAGCGGCGGGGGGTCTGGGGGCCTCCCCCAAAAAATTTTGAAAAATTACTTTGAATTTGATGCATTCTGAGAGCATTTTCAACAAAAATATGGGTATAAATATTCCTGTAATTTGGTGCTGTCCGGTGGCATAGCAAAAAGATAAGATCATGTTTTCTTCGGCATTTTTTCGGTAATAAAGCTAAGTCTCTATGTTTTCTTGTTGCTAATTCCTTGTTGAGATGTTTGATATTGGCAAAACTCGCTCTTTTAATGCAGTTTCGCTTAAAATTAGGTAAACTTTGTTTTGGAGACATAGAGACTGAAAGCATCATTCTCAATATCGTGACGTCACACGCGTGCCAAAGGGGGGGTTGTAACCCCCAACCCCCCCTCCCTTGTCCACGCCATTGGGAACAATGATACTACGACATATACGATATGCTATAAAATAGACATTAAAACAACCATGTTCATCAATAAATTTTGCTGGAATAAAAATTGCTAAGCATGCAAAGTAAACTTGAAATCTGGTTTAAAACCCTGTATGCAGTGTCCATGACCAATTGGATATATGTATGTTTGCAGACATATAGCCTACGGTAATTGATTGAAATTGTAGGCTTATGATGAAGGCTAAAAACTATAAAACAATTCAGGTTTCAGATTGTTTCAACTGACGTCATTTGGCTCAGCGTTGGTTTCTGCTGAGCCAGCTCCAACAAATGTTGCTATTAAAATGTATAATCGATGGATAATTTCAACCTTAATAATAACAAAAAATAATTCCCCCTCCCCCTCCGGGATAAGTTAAGTCCGCATTGGGACTAATATCAGCTGTTTAGAAGCATATCAAACCATTCAACAATTTCTCACAAAATTTTTGGGGGGGGGGCCCGGGCTCCTTGGGCTCCCCCCCCATAGATCCGCGCCTGGCATGAATAATATTGTTTATTTCATTTAAAGTAGTTTGATAAATATAAACCGTGATGACATTCATTGATTTTTCGCTTTCTCGCTCTGATCCCTCGTTCTCGGTACTGATCACGATATGAGTGATCACCATTTGGCGAGCTTCTTCCGCTTGTATTCCAGGTAGCTATTCCAACCAAAGCGAAATCGGGTAATTCGGATGACATGCGCTGGCCAGAATACTTTGTGAAACTCTTATTGTGAAGCGAATTTTTCCATGAAAACAAAAAATGACGCATAGCGCTGGACGCTTAAAATCGGCAAAATAATTGACGGCGCTATCACTTCCGTCAACTAAAAGATAAAATTACGGCGCTAGCCTCAGCGTCAACAAAAAGTTGACGCCGTCAAATGACGCCATCAAATTGACGGCGTCAACGTACAACACTGGCTGTAAAACACCTAAAAGGGGTCATGAACCACAAAAGGTTGCTTTTTTGAACTTTCATTTGTCACATGGTGCTACGCTAGAGTATATTACTTTCCGATTCCATTGATGTTTCACTGGTCATTCTAGGCTCTCCAGAAAAGAATTTACAGCGAAGTTAGTGCAGACAGTCAGAAAGTCTTCAAATTGATTTGGGAAAAGTTTTTGGGCCTAAGTCAAACATTTGATGATTGCTCAATCTGAAAAGCGGTTTTGGTCTAATTTTTAGTCTAGAGATAGATAGCAATATTGTTACCTGTGCCATTTAAGTTTTTGAGTTTAAACAAACATTAACTTGTTTATTTTGAAATTCGTGTTTCGGGTTATATTTCATTAAATATTTGTGGATAGGGAAATCACTATACTAGACTAAACTAAATTTTTATTTTACTTTTTGGTGGCTGAAGTGGCTATTTTACCACCAGAGATCTGAAGTGGGCCCGGTACCCGAAAGGGGGCCCGGAACTTTACCATTTGACGGCTGAAGTGGCTGTTTTAACCTCTGATCCTTTTTTAGATCAAGGCAATTCCTTTAGATCTGATTACACTATGTAACACAAAATTTGTCCTTGGGTTAAAACTATTATTTCCTGATTTAATATGGCCTAAATCAACAAAAATGAGCACTCATAAAGTTCAAACTTCGGTTTTGACTTAATGAGATTCATTTATTGGATCTTCTGGCTAATTGTGCCTTTTTAATGCATTGGCTCCCACTATATCTTTTTAAATCAATATAAAAAGTTAAATCTGAGATTATTATTTATTGTTGTCTGTGTTGTCACTCTAAAATAATGACGATGAACGTTGTTTCAGAGATTCTTTAAATACATAAACAAGACAAAAACATGTATAAAACGCGATTTTAATTTAGGCTACAAACATGATAGGAGACCTAAAGGCCTGAATACCCTGCTACAGGCCTTTGGTCAAAATTATTACAGAGCAAACTTATACGTCATCACGTAAAGCACTTACAACTTATAACATAATTACAAAGAAATGTTTTTTTTTTTTTGAGATTGGCGATGATATATCAGTTTTCTTTCACGTAAACGGTTCATATGTAGTCCTCCATCATACTTTCATTGTAGGCCAACTGGCCTTTATATAGCGATCCTCAAAAACCTGATATCTTGAGCAAATCTTTCACCTTGTTTCTCTGAGGAGTCGCCCTTTTTATCTTTGAATTGATCGAGGTGAGCATGTAGTGCGTGTAGTTTCAGTGACATCCTGCATCCCATTTTCTAACAAGCATCTCTGAGTTGATCAAAAAGCACCCTGTAATTTTCTGTCTCGTGATTGGCCAAAAATCTGTTAACTACAGACATGAAATAGGTCCAAGCTGTCTGTTAAACTTCAGACACCAGAGGTTGTTGTTTTACATTATAAAGTCCAATCTCATAGCTGGTTCTTGGAGGCCAATTCCTCTTCTTGTAGTGAAAAGCTGTGTTTCTGCTATCCCAGAGACATAGACAACATTGAAACTTGATAGAACCACCCTGAAGCGCCATTATGAAGGCCACTATCTTGAAATCACCAACAACCTCCCAATTGTAGAGGTCCTACTTCAATGCACTTATCACGATTTTGATGTTTTAATATTCTTCCTTCATATAAACTGAGTAAGCCGGAAGAATGGAGGGACACTGTCACACTTGTCTGCGTTACTCAACAATACAGATGTGAGACTTCTAGATGAGCTGTCGGTGAAGAGCTTCCACTCAAGGATTGCAGGAAATGCCAATTTAGCCTGAAAAAGTTTTTCAATATCATGGCAGTAGTATAAACTGTCTTTAAATGTGTAGAACACTGAAAAACTTCTTTGTGAAATAAGTAGAACACTGTCATCCAATTAAGTCCCATTGCTCTATTGTAGAAATGAGTAACTCAGCAGGTGACTTATAAAGATAGTACTTGTTTTGGATTTGTATGTCAATGACAATTTTCCGACACTATCGTTTATATCTTTTTTATGGCGGTAGTAGGGGCGCTTTTCACCAGTAACTTGGAGCTGAAGACAAGACAAACAGACCGTGTAGGGTTGCATCTCGCAAAGTAGTAAATGTTAATAAATTGCTCAAGAAAAGTATGCGACTGCAAAAATGCTCAGCCTTTTTTGTTTGATCCCAAAAGCAAAACCTTGCAAGGCTTTGTGTGCAAACAGAATCCAATTGTTACTTAATTATACCCATTATTAGGTAACTATTGCTGGAAGCAGCTGACAGTAAATTTTCAACGTTATGTATATGCCTATTTTCATGAAAAATGAGAAAAAATTCAAACTAATCTGAGGAACACAAACCTGTAGTTATTGTGGTACAATAAAGATTTTTTGTATTTTTTAAGCAAAAGCAAACAGAAAATAGCAATTATTTCCCAAGGACAAAATTTTTTTCTTTTTTTGTTACATAGTGTTATATTAAGATCTTGATAATGTTTGAAGTCGCGGAGAATCTTTTAAATCCGGGCCTCTTAAATATTCCGGGCCCGGGTCCAAAAGTACCACCTAGACCCCCCTGTCAATGCCCCTGACTATCAAAGACGACTCGTGCGTGTGTAATGAATGAATTGATGCGCTCACTCGTTCAACAGGCCATTTTTTTTCTTTTGCGGTTGATGACGTAGTTGAAAACCAGTCGCCTTTTTTCCTTGAGGTGATTGAGTGAATCGTTGAGTCAGCCATTTCTCATTTGTTGAAGTCAAAAGTTGTTTTTGTATGTGAGTCTACAACGTTGTGCGTTACCGCATTGATTAACGTTTTGTTTTGAAATGTGTTGTGACTTCAAATCTGATTGGTTTAATTTATTAAGGTTGAGGTATACGAAGTTGGTAGGTCACAGAAGTAACTTTGGCAGTTGTGTGATTGAGATGGTGTTTTAAAGGTGTTGAGCAGTGAAAAGACACGTTTAGGGACTGGTAGTTGTAGATAATGTAGAAAGATTGAACTAGCAATTCAGACTGTAGGTGACTGCTGTAAAAGTACTGGATTTAATTGGGAAACTTGATTGGCTTGTGCCTCGCCGTTTGAAAAAAAAAACTACAATCCTCAGAAATTTCGGTATTTTCTGAATTGTTTATTTTTGGCAATGTAAGGTTGGCTGAATATACATAATTGTCTCGATTTGAATTCTGTCGTGATGACGAAGGCGGCTCACTGACGCTATGAAGGTGATTGGTTCAAACCCCATCGAGAGCAAGCAGCTGTGGCTTACCAGTAGCCTCAATGACATGGCAGAATAAGAGCAGCTGCTTATGATTATTAGGCATACTAGCCAATTTTTGTTCCTCACTCTGTTGTATTGTCTCTGCTGCCAACGCTGTCGCAATGAGCTTGGTATAAGCTGCAACTGCAGTCACAGTTCATGAAAAATACAGTATTATGAATGGTTTATTTTATTACTATGTTGTGCTGAACGTCATTTCACATTCCTATGCCTGAGTTTACATTGAAAGCATAAGCAGGTTGTTAGTGGCTTTTTTTAAATCTTATTTCTTTTCTAGGTGATCATAATGCAATGCAGCAGCTTGGACCACAAGTAATCTTATGCTGCACGCGTATCAGCGATCTGACAGTGTAACATTTGATAACTTAGATTCTGTGGCTGAAATAACAATATTTGCTTTTCCCCTTTTGATAAGTTCCTCCATTTGGATGACGACGAACACGTTTTGGCACTTGAGTGTCTCCTGCCGAAAGGAGAAATAGGTCTGAGTCTTGACAACGCGTTAAAATGTCACATGCTTTTATCTTGAAAAATCGAGTGTTGTTTGAACAAAATATTCATTTATATCAGTAGTTGAGTTCCTCGTAAACTTCTGTTTACCATTTTGCTTCGTTGAACCCTGTAACTACCGGATTAAGTAATTTGCTTGTAAAGTTTTAAATGAGGTTATGCTTGCAAAGTTTTGTTCATAAAGATTTAATATCACACAGCTCGCACATTCATACGATCTTCACTGCTATTCAAGCTGCTAAATTGACCGTTTTTGCATTGATTCAACGTCTGTAGTTGTTAAATTAATGTAAAAAAGGAGTGATTTTGCCAGCTGCGATATGACGAATCTATGTATAACTTTTTTATCTCAAGACTGAGGTCTGAAGGTTTGCTAACTTGAAAATAATGTTTTGATGGTAGGGCTGCTTGAAACAATTTTGTGTCTTGATTGAACGAAACGAAATTTTACTTTATGAAAAACGGTTCGAAATGAAACATAACATATTTACACAAAAATTAATTCGGACGCAAACCAAGGCAAATTTTGTATCGATATTAAACGAAATTTCGTTTCCGAACATTTTTGTTTTGGACGATCAGTATAACAAAACAAAAATACTTTAATGTCGAGGCAACACGAAACGAAATTAACCTAATGCTTATCGTCAGCAATGCAGTTTCAAATTAATTCTGAAAAATGGATTTGCAACGAGCAGACGATGGCTCCTTTCCCAGTTCCTCGATTTGCAGCGTCATGTCGCATCTGGCTTGTATTTTCATGTTTCTCAACGTCGTATTAACGTCTTCGTTGAAATGACGGCTTCAAAATGTTCGCCCGACTATAGTAACTTGCGTGTCAGCTCCAATGATCCCAAGAGATTCAAAAAAGTTTATTTTGCAGCAGTTGGCATTGAGTTGAGCACTGAGCAGCGTATCAGCAAAAATGTCACTAATTGGGTGGTAGGATTTTCGATGATTTGTTGTCTACTCCCAGACATCAAAAGTTGTCATTTTTACATTGATTCAACGTTGATTCAGCGATTGGTTAGCAGAGTGGAGTGAACTACGCAGCGTAGTGGTCACTTTTGGTGCGTTGATAACTTTAATAAACATTTAATGGGCATCTATTCTGAAATACTTCAAAACAGAGATAGAGGTATTATCGCTTTTTGATATGTACATTTCAACTTTTTACCCAATGGCGACTTCAGCCAAAGTGCCTGCAACTCTACAAATAATGTGGTACATTTCAGTTGCAAGTGCGTAATTTATGATTGTAAAGTTACTTCTCTCCCAATGCTACACTCATAGGCGCCGAGTTTTCAAAATAGCTGGGCGGGCGAACGTACTGTCACGCAGGCGCAAATCTAAGAGTTTTTTTCGGGGGGGGCCAGAAAATTTGAAAATCAATTAAAAAGAAAGAAAAAGCTAAACAGATATGAACAATGATACTACGACATATACGATATGCTAGAAAATAGACATTAAAACAACCATTTTCATCAATTGTGATGCCGAGGGCCTAATATCAGCTGTTTAGAAGCATATCAAACCATTTGATACGGAAACATACAATTTTTCACAAAATTTCGGGGGGCCCGGGCCCCCTGGCCCCCCCCATAAATCCGCGCCTGCTGTCACGTCATAAAGGTTATTTTGTGCGTTTTTCAAAAGGGCGATTTTGCTCGGTTGTTGGGCTAGCTTAGTTTTACATTTAAGTCTATGTCTCCTCTAACACGATTTGGAAACAAGTACGGTAATAAATATAATTGGTTCGCAACAACGTCTGGTCCTGGTAATTCAGTTCCGCATATTTTTTGTGATTGGTATGTGCGGGTTGCGGGACGAAAACTGCAATACTGTACTAGTTTCATAATTACATTACTATTGTTGATACAACACGATAACACACACACAATACATCGGTGGGTTCATACGATAAGTCGCTCTTAGCGGGCGCACAGATAAGATACAAGATGCTGTACAGGCCTCGAAATTCGTTTTTGTTGACGGCGGACAAACGTGTCCGGTCTGAGCAGCTATCTCGGCGGACAAATTAAGTCTCACGGCGGACACACCAGTTTTAACGTCGATCGTCATACTTAATCCCTTTATCTTGATAAATCTTCGCCATTTGAGAATCATAGCTACGGTTTAGGCTTTTTAAAATTTCAGCAAAGTTACTCTGAAAGGCTTTCATCAGACCAACAACGTGCGCTTGACGCCGTGTAGCTACTAAATATGATGATGATGATTGTTAAAAATTTGAATTCTATGGACTTTTTGTGTCTGATGCAAATAAATAATAAAAAAATAATACGCCGCATAACTGATTAACTTCCGCCGAACGAGGTCGTGTGGCTTCTTGCGTCACAATGCTCTGGGCACGAGTCGGAAAACTCTAACGCGTAACGCTACTATTTTCTGATGTGCAAAGTTTCACTATAGGCTTTTTTCTTTAGGTTTATTTTTACATGTTATGTGAGCGAAAGTGACGAAAAGAATAAACAAAACATTAGAAAAAGCACAATTATTTTTCCACTCTCCATGATGCGGTCGCCTTTTCAAAATAGTATCAGTATTCCACGAGACCACGGCAGGCTCGGAGTTATAATCAGCGCAGTCAAGGCCATTCAAACATATGCGCATGATTAGAGCTTCAATAACATCGATCTTCAAAGACGTGCGCCAATCTCCACGAGATCAGTGCTTGTCGTTAAGATACGTGATACCGAGATCTATTCCGTGTCTTTTCTCCAGACCGGCTAGTTGAAGGAAAAACGTAAATGCGAGCTCTTCTTTAGCGATGAAATATGCGATTTCAAACAACCTCTTTTGATTTTTTTCGTTGTCACTCATATTGTTGATGGCCTTGATGATCGGAAATTGATGGCTTGGGGTAAACGATATGTTGTGATCTTGGACAAAGCTAATCCTTACATTCGTTGTTCATTTAATATATGCGTCTATCACCACTAAATTTCCTAGTAGTAGGTTCATCGCCCTCATTCTCACTTTCAGAATTTTCCCTGGACCTTTTCTTTCTTACTGTAATACCAAAACTTAAGTTTTGCTGCATCTTGCTGTAGTAGCCTACTCTTATAATCTAACTTTGTAACCAACCTTGCCTTATCAATATTACTCGGAGATCAAAGCCAGACATTGTGACGTAAGACTTGAACTAAGTTGCGCGTGATTAGTGTAGAAGTACCGGTACTCCCATCGATTCTTAGCAAAAAATTCACCTTTGTTACGCTGATTCAATGTCATCAATCGTTAAAGCAACGTAAAATTCGAAAGTTTTTCTGCTTGAATGGAAGCTAAAAGATACAGTATTAACTTTTTCTAGATGCGCGCTTGGAATGCGATAATTTCGCATTCCCAGCGCAAATTATATTCTTGCAACAGTTGTTCGTGCTATGCAATGACGATTTGTATCGCTAGTTTCTGCGATATTTCTCGGCGGACAAATATGACCGATCTAGAGGGTACTTCCCGCGGACATCACATGCTGTGACGGCGGACATGTCCGCCGTGTCCGCCGTGAATTTCGAGGCCTGCTGTAATCATGGTAATGCAACGCAGAAACGATTTTATGGCAATTCAGCTCCCGAGAAGCCATCTAGCGATAAACTGCGCTATTGAACCGAGGTTACATTGAATCCACAATTAGAACAGTTACGTATATAACGAAGGAGCTGAATTGCAACTAATGCCAACCAACGGTTTCATCCGGCCAAACCAACAGGTGTGCACAGTTTAATATCAGTGACATAACAGACGCAACCAGGGTTGCCAGATACTCAAGCTATAGTAAGGCCAAATCCATTATAAAATAAGGCCAAAAAAAGGCCAAATTTTTTATTTACTTCTAAGGCTAAATAAACGCTAACAACTTAATTGAAATAATTTTTTGAAAATGCCATTTTACGATTAAATATGACAGATAATAATTTAGCACTGTCAGAGCATAATGACCGGTTCGTTTGCATAATTTGATTAATGAAAAATTACTGTAGTAGCAGATAAACTAGAAACCACTATTACTTCAATTCATGAACAGTGCTATTCGGAACATCTAGCTAAGCAATAAGCATGAATTTGTCTTATTGAGTATATGTACCAGGGATGTCTACAACTACAAGATTGGAAACTATTTTCAGGGCTATATATGACTACAGAAGAATTATTAAAATAAAACACTGTTTGTATCAACTAAAGAATGTATAAAATTCAATAACAATATAAAATATAGCCTTCACTCACATCAAAACTTATTTGCTGGTTTTTTTTTTGGTCATTTATCGGTCATTGACCGATTTTTTAGCAAAATGTCCGAAAAAAATGTAGTCAATTCGGTCAAAATGTCCGAAAAAATATATAGTCAATTGACTATTAATGACCAAAAATGACTAAAAATGATCGAAATAAATAAAAAATGACCGAATTTTTTCAAGTCATTTCGAACAAATGACCGAAAAGTCTCAGCAAAAAAAACCCAGCTTATTTGATGTATAGAAGTTTAAAACCACGAATCTAAAAAATCAAAAATAAACGAATGCAAAGATTTCCTGTCGTTCTGTAGCATTTTGCGTATTGCAAACCGGATCAGAAGTAAACGTGGAGTGTTCAAAAATCAGTGAAATGTGTTGTCGTAGGCTTTTATAATAAACTTATTCACAGACCAACCCAGTACGAAATCAATACGTTTAAGATGTCATAAGAACTAAAACTAATACTCGGTTTTAAAATTATTTAGCAGCAAACAAAATACGACAAAATTGCACAAATGGAATGCAAACACATCACATTAACAAACAAGGCAAGTGTATACTTTACGGTTTACGGCAGGTGCAACTTAATAGAACCGCCCTGTCCACCGCTAACACATTCTCTACTCTCTACCAATGTCTCTACTCACTAATTAAAATTAAAACGAATATCATATAGGTCAGGCTCTAAGTGATGATAAGTGATACTTTTATATTACAATTGAAATTGAATTTCCTTAAAATAATACTTTCTAAACCGGTCAAAACTTGCAGCCATAAAAAGGGCCAAATAAGGCCAGATTTTCTGGCCTTGTTTGCATCAATTTTTGTAGGCCAACTGCAATTAAAAAAGGCCAGTTTTCTGGAATTTGGCCTAAAAAAAGGCCATCTGGCAACCCTGGACGCAACTGTGATGATTGAAGACGACAAAAAAGAGCATTTTGGCAGCAGAGTTAATTGATTAGGTGGTTTGAGAGAAAATTACTCCTTTGAAAAACAATGCTACAGTTTTTACACCGATTTAACATCTGGTGATGTTAAAACGATGTAAAAGCAGTGGAAATTGCGGTCAGACTTTTGCCGCGAATGAAGTTCCTCACAGGTTTGCGCAATTTACTTGATTTATAGCACTGGGCTACGAGTGGCAGAGTGGAGACAAACGGCGCGGCTGGTCACTTTTGCTCGTTTAACGGCGAATCAACGTTGCTTAACGTTGCATGAATGTAACAATGGCAATAGTTGACGAAAACTAATCGCTTAATTAGTAGGTCTAGTAGGGCCTATCATATGGCGACAAAACCCTGCGAATAAGGTAAGTAGGCTAGTATCAGAAGGTCGCAGATGGTTACAGAAATTTTGGGACTTAAAATTGCATTAAATTTTTTTTTAATTCCTGAAATGTCCGGCGGGCGCGGCCCGCCCGCCCGGGACGCAACTTTGTAAAAGGTACCATAAAAAAATCCCCTTTGAGCAACAAAAGAAAACGTATATCCTAGCTCAGTTTAATCATTGGTTCACCATCGGCTGGCTTGGCGCATTGGGTTAGGGCGGTGGTAGTCATTACAATGACGTGGGTTTGATTCCCACCACTGCTGTTGCTCTTTTTTCTGGGCAATCACCAAACAAGGTTGAAAGGGGATTTTATAATGGTACCTTTTCAAAAGTTGCGCCCGGGACTCGGCGCCGGTGGCTACACTAATTTATGATTATATTTGAAGATTAGTGGCTTTATATACAACTAATCAAAAGCAACTTCATCATGTGGCAGATTGATATCGAAAGGCATACCATCTTTCAGTTAGTAAATTATTTCTTTTCAATTCTAGCGAAGCCTTGTACTGTAATTTATGTTTTCGTAGTCCCTGTGGCAAGATGTTCACTAATTCGTTTTGTCGATGATCTTTGTCTATTGGCGACTAAACGTGAAGTGCACAGTTTATTTGAAATGTTTGCTGGATGTGTACGATGGTGTGTAATCAATCGAAACGACTGTTTGCTCGAAGTATTTGTTTAAATCTTCTTCAAAAGCGAGGCGAGTATTTTTGCGACTCAGTTTGGGAGGTATCTTTTCTGGTTCAAGTGTCTTGACGCCCCAAACAATCCCAGCTAAACGTTGAAACAATGTAAAGTGATCAACCTTTATTAGTTGGAATGATGTTTCACACGTTGCTTGCACATTTCTTGCACCGCGGTTTGCATTGCTTTTACGTTGGTGTTGCAAAACCCCTATGTATCAGAATTACATTCATCATTCATTCATAAAATAACCGGTAACTCTAACCTTCAATTGCGATGCGTGCACAACTGCGCATTGTGTTAAACGTTTTAATACTCTACCATTAAACGTCTTTCAAATTCAAAGATTTTGGTTCTACGTTTTTCAAAGTAACTATGGTTTAATGTCTGGGTATTTTTTTACAAAATCACAGTTAAGTCGAATTTGCAAACGCGTGACTTTAAACACACAGTCTAGTAGCCTGGAGCGAAAGTTCAATCAATGGCCTTTCACCACCTTCTAATTGGCGAATTATAATATAAAGAATTAATTGCGAACTAAGTTAAACCTTACTTGAACTCACGCAAATCTATCACTTGATTTTCAACGGCAGCTGTTCATAAAACGTCGATTTAACATGGAGATGCATCATGATTGACCATGGCTTTACTTGTGACGTTTTCCGCTTTGTGTATGTTTTGATATCAACTCAAAACAAGTTTCCACTGCTGCTTTTTTTTTGTTCGGTTACTTTGGTGACACAACGTGAAGCAAAAACTAGTGTTTCTGACCTAACCAAGGTAAGTAAAAGTTGTAAAGCCTTTTAGTTTATTTTGTTGTCATTGACGATTTGAGACGAAAAATATCTAAAAACGTGCTTGAACGCATCTTCACTGTACAGCAAAAAATGCCAAGTTATAAAATCTTTTTACATATTTGATGTAGCTAAAATCAAGATGAAGAAACAAAGCTTTTTAGAGCCGTAAGCAATGTAGCCTACTTCGATGTAGGCTACTTCTAGAAGTGCATGATTTATGTGTGTAAATGTGTAAAGAGCCGAAACCACAAACGAGCTCGACTACATTCGAACGATCGAAAAGTCAACACAAGAGTGACAGAGATCAAGTTATATTACGTTTCGCAGTTCACTTTCTCAATGTACAAACTATATACTTGGTTGATTCCATGTTTGCGATGTAGCATCAATGTTCAGCAGATTTGTTTGTCCTACCAATGTGAACTTCAAGATTATGTTTTAAGAAAACTGCACGATTCATCGTATTTGGAAAAGGGTTTGTACGACGACGCATGTGGCACATTGGGTAGTTCCATTTGTGTACTGTCTGTTACTTTGATTTGACAAGATCGTGCTGAGAACATTCATGCCCCAATTCTTTTGTTTGTCAATCTTTAGATAAGCTTTATCAAATGTAACGGTAATCGAGGGTAATCCAATGTCTTGGTGATTGAATGTGCAGCGTGCATTTTCTGCTAAGTTTGTGCAGTAATTCTAATCTTTCTATTCTAATCAATTAAACCAGGAACCAGGGCACAGAGCTTATCATTGGCACAAGGCTTGTTGCTTGCGAAATACATCCGGCTTGGAAACGCTTTGTTGTCGAGCTGGTCTGCACAGACCAAGGATGCCAGAGCTTGGTTTTTCCACCTAGATCTGGGTTTTTTTGACCACATCTGGGTTTTAAGTTTTTTTTTTTCAAATTTAGGTGAATCTAGGTTTTTTTTGTTTTTAACTTTGTACAGAGCTTGCACGGTATTAAGGCACTGGGATCCTCGGTAAATGGTCCACACTGCAACACAAAAATGATTTTAAGGTAATGTTTTTTGCATCAATTACTGTAGTCAGTGAGGTACAGCTGGTATACAGTAGTCTAGCGAGTTGTTGTGAGCAGGTTTTAATTGATACATATATTTTTCATCATTTATTACGCTTCTCAGGGGTATTGGTATTAGGCTGCCTAAGCTATAAGACTCAAATACGACTGTTAGTGTAGATCTAATGTTATAAACTTAACTGAACTCTTCTACAGTAACGGTATTCTTACAAAAACGAGTGATAAAAATAAAAAACCCAAAACGAAGCAAAAATTGTGGTATGGACAATCATTCGAAAAGGACTGGCTAAAAGTTCCTGAATTCAAAGATTGGTAGCAAATGAAAGAAGATGCTTCCAATAAAAACAACAGTTATTGTAAATATTGCAAAGCTATACTGAAAAATGCTAATAAATCAATGTTGTTAGCTCACAGCAAGACTGAAAAACACAAACAAAACTACAGTGCTGCTAAGTCTCATGTGAAAATCAATACGGTATATACCTTTTTAACACAAAATTTAGCCACCCAGTCAGATCAAATTGCTAAAGCAGAAGCATTGCTTGCAGGTTATTTTTCTGAGCATCATGTACCATTCACTCACATTAATCATCTTGTTGATGTTTATAGGAAAGCATTTCCTGATAGTGCGATTGCAAAAAATAGATATGAAATAATGAAACGCAAGTGGTGCTAAAAGCACATCAGGCTTTTTTAACCGCTTTACTACATATTTTCTGGACCTGGGTTTTTTTTACCTCATCTGGGTTTTTTTCAGCACACAATCTAAGTTTATTGGAAATCTGTCGCTGGCATCCCTGGCACAGACTGCTGTTTTCAAGAATGAGCTATGCTGACAGCGCTGCTGTTTTACGAGTTAGCTTTTGCTTGTTTTAACGCTGAAGTCGAAAGTTGTTTGTTCATAAAGTTGAAGGATATATGCTACGTTTCTGTTAACAAGTTTGTCTTCAAATTTCTAGATCTTTTGACTGAAAGCGTTTGGTGAGTTTAAGGTAAACGTTAACTCTTAATAAGTTTTGAATAATATTAAGTTTACTTGCTGGGGAAAAATAAAGAGGAAAAGCAGGCGAATTGTTGTGGAAAAACGCCCATATCCAATGGCGAAAGCACAGCAAAGAACAGTGTTAATCACAGGTAGGTAGGCATATAGCCAGGGCCTGATTAAGGCTCACGGGGGCCCGAGGCACAGCTAAGTTTAGGGGCCCCTGTTGGCAATCGCTTTCAATGCAATGCCATATAGTCTCTGCAAATGATGAAATATGGGCTAACAAATAGTTCAAGCAAAGCTATAACTTCATAAATATTAATTTAGCCAATTTATCTACAACTTTCTAACACAAAGGACCCAACCCCATTTTTTTTATTTTACTTTTTGTGCTTTCCGATTTCTTTCAATGAAAAGAAATTGAATATGTGAATTCAAAAAGGGCCCTCCAGTTTTGTTTTTTTTATTTCACTATTTGTGCTTTCCGATTTCTTTCAATGTCTTCTAAATGATACTTAAAAAAACAGCCAAATTTTTCAAACATATCAGTAAACACATAAAAAATACCCTATCAATTTTTCCATTGATTTTGAAATGGGCCCAACTACAGCAGTTGCAATTCAACTTCTCTATAGTTTCTCCACAGAATCCTCACTGAGTGAACTTTTTAGGTATGATGCTTCTTACCAGTATGTTTAAGCATATAATCATTATCCAAGTTTCACCACAAAAGTAAATGACCAAAATAATTAAAACAGTTGTACCAAAAACACTTTGTGGCAATTGGGCCCTTTTTGAATTCATATATTCAATTGCATCCAACCTGTTATATGTTAAATACATTTCTGCAGATCATGTTACTAACGTTATCGCATTTTAACTTGTTTTTAGATAGTAATGGTGTTTTTAGAGATGTTTCAGTGTAGTTAGACCCAAATTTGAGATGTTTTAGTATAATAAGGGCCTAAATCATCTTCTTAATGGACAAGTACACGCAGTGAACTTTGGCAACTCAAAAAACACTTTACTAAAACGCAAAAATCTATTATTTGTGGGCTCCCTGAGATGGTGGGCTCGGGCCCCCTTGACACGGCACTGCTTGAAACCTATAAAAGTATTGACGCCTACGGTACTAATGTAAAAAAAATTGGGAGCCCCCAAAACCAGGGGGCCTGAGGCCTGTGCCTCGTGTGCCTCATGGTTAATCGGGCCCTGCATATAGCATGCTTCTAACCAACACTGTTAAAGCTGCAATGAAATGTTTGGCTGCTGTTTTATCATATGATATAGTCTATAAAATCTAACTCTTTGTTGAGTTGTGGATGTGTGTAAAAAGCTTAGAACTGTACTACGCTACCACAAATCCAGTCAGCAAATCAGTTTTTACATTGCGATTGGCTAATTTACTGGCTGGAAATATTTTTGAAATATTTAGTTTGTTTGAATTTTTCCCGTCCGATAAAGATTTCACATGAGCTGCTGTTATGATGTAGGCCAGGGCTACTCAACTGGCGGACCGCGGTCCGAATCCGGACCTTCTGGGTGTTGATGGTGGACCTTGAGCTTTTGGAAGAATAGCCTCATTGCCACGTGTCAGGCCTTCTTTAAACAGATTTTTACTGGGAGGAAGCAATTCTTAGTGTGATTATCCTAGTTTCTGGGGGGCTTCGACTCCCAGACTCCTCAAAACTTTCTCAGAAATCCAATTCGAGTTAGATTTTACCTAAAAAAGTGGTTTGGTACAGATAGTTTAACTTTCGTAGTTACGTGGGAAATAACTTATTTACCGGACCGCTAAAAATATTCAATTTGTCAAATTGGACCTTTGTTAAGATTAGTTGAGTAATCCTGATGATCCTGATGTAGGCTGTAATGCAAGATTTTAAAACTTGATTTAAGATTACTTGTGAAAAGCAACCACCCTGTTATTCAGCCACCACTACTTATAAACGAATGTTCTTTTTTCAGGTTGTGACATACCCAACTCATATGGTTACGAATTAGCTTTATGCTTAGACAAGCAAGGCTACACAGTTTTCGCTGGTTGTACCGACTGTAACAGCATTGGTGCACGATCGATAGCCTCTCGAGGGTCAACTCGACTGGCCATCTTGCAGATCGATGTCACAAAACAAGATGAAATTGACGACGCTAAAGAAATGATTGAAGATTTGGTTGGTGATGACGGTAAGCCCTTTTTGGCATATATAGGCTACAATAACTTATAGATTTTGTTTACACAATGTTACAAAAAAGCGTGGTTGCTTCTGGATGCTTTTTTGCTGTGGTGACTGTTCTGACAACGCTCCAACTTCGATGCACTGTCACGTTGTTTTATATGATATTACTTATTTACTGGATTACTGGTTACACGAAGGTAGCAGCTGACTTTTTGATCCTGTGGTTTTTCGCTGCCACCCTGGTATCAGCAGTCAGCACCACACTCTCAGTATCTCATGGCATATATCAGTAACTGTATACGGCATATACTGTATGTATATCGGCAATCTGTATATATCACTGTCAGTAACGTGTTCGCTGCTGTAGTGAGATATAAAAAATTTAAACCAGGAATGATGAGTTCACTAAAAGCTTTTTTTGTCATTTTACCTCATGTGATCAGGATACATTTGTTTACATCAGTTTACTCGGACTGTTTCCTTTACCGTGATGTCGTTCTTTGTTTACATGATGCTGTTAAACCAACACTCTGTGTCTGTGACCTAACTCAAAGTGGACATCATGTCAACTTGTAATTTAGGAAGTTGTCACCCGAACCCATTTCCATGACAGCACTCACTTCGACGTTTTCTTAGCTAACCCGAACAGGCGAACATTATGTGTCGAAGTATTTTGAGCTACCCTGACAACCTTTTCTAGCCATGCTTAAAACATGACATCATACATTTTGTGACCAAATGCTACAATCTACTTAATACTTTGACACGATATTGGTGATGTGACTCTTAAGCTAATTTAACATGCTTGAAAATAGGCTACACTTGAAATGTCGCACATATAATCGCTAGATAATTTATAGCACACCTAGCAAGCAAAACTGGTCCTTTTTGATTCTAAAAAAGTCCTTGGTCCATAAATTGAACAAAATCGGGACCAATTTTGCTAGCTGAACAAGTCATTTCATAGTAATTCCAAGTACGGTAGCTTTGAAGAATAACAGCGACATTGTTTTGTTTAGGTGTATGGGCAGTTGTCAACTGTGCTGAATCGTACGCGGTTGCTGAAGTAGACTGGTGCGCTAATGAGGATTTTGACAAAATAATGCAAGTCAATTTCCTCGGTGCAGTTCGAGTTACGAAAGCTTTATTGCCGTTGTTGCGACGCGCGAAAGGGAGGGTTGTCAACCTGAGCAGCATATCTGGTATGTGGTTTTCTTTTGCTTGTTCTTTGTGTGTTTCCTAAGTCTGAAAAGCGATTGCTGTGTGTACAATTTTCCAATGTAGCCTATGGTTTTAGAGGAAGCTTTAAAGTAGGAATTTAGAAAGTCCGATTTTCTTAAACCTTAAAGCAAAAACAGCACAAATACAAATAGAATTCAATTAGACACAACGTCAAAAGTTATGGACGAGAACTGCTCTTGAAAGAAAAACAACAAGACGACCATACGCCCTAAGTATGTTGTCAGTTGCCATCCAAGGTTACGATACTTGCAAATATGAAACTTCAGCACAATGAACGTCGGAGTTTCGGCTAACATAGCCTACACGCAATATGTTCTGTGGTGTGCCATGTTGCTGCTAAACAGGTATTTTTCACCTGTATCAGTCCCCTTGACGTCATGCTGACTGACGAAACGTGGGAAATAAAAACCGGTTATCATTTTTAACATCTTGTAGTAGCCAGCTTGCACTCTCATTTTGCATTCACCTGAAGCACGTGTTGCAAAACTGTGAGAACGCGTTTGCAGTGTACTGGCAATCTGGCATATTGCTGCAAAGATCCAACAAACGAAAGGTTTCCTTTTTCTATCATCTGGCAATGTTGAAGGAATGTATAAACGGCATGGTTTCTCCACTCTGTTTTTAATACGATTTCTCATGGGGCACAAACATAGGCACCACAGCTACCTCGCGGCGCGTTGGCTCAATGCTGCATTTGTATTCATGCAATTTGCTGAAACATTATGACGCATTTCATGCAGCCACCACGCTTTTCTACCAGCAAGTAAGTCCTTTCACACAATAATTCAAGGTCTGCACATCCTGTGCTGCTGACTGGTTCTCTAGATCAGGGGTCACCAAATGGCGGGCCGCATGCGGCCCGCCACGCTGTATCGCTGCGGCCCGCGGAAGGTATCAGCGTACAAGTATAACCAAAAATACTTTTCTTGAGGAGTTAAAGAGCACGAAGGCAAAAAATACTTTCCGGGAAGCATATTTTCGCTTTGCATACGATTCCATAGACCGACCAATCAGATTATAGTTCGAGGTGGGGATTGCTTAAAGCTATTCCAATGCGATGTCCAGCCACACTGTCCCAGTGGTTGATTAAAACGTCTGTTTTCCAATTTCGAAAATGTCGAACATAGGGTTGCTTATTTTAAGTTTGCAAATGTCATGTAAACACTAGTGTGCGTTTCACCGTTATTGTGTTTCACGACCAGTGTTCTCTTTATGCAAGTTTTTGTTGGCAAAATAGGTCGGTGTGCCAACTCAATTTATAATTAATTGGCAAAATATTATATATAAATTTAAAGACTTTTTCTGATTGTAGGCTATTATGAAAATATTTAGCTTAGTATTTCTTTTTTTAAAGAAATATGAAACGCTTCACGATTTCGCGTGTCATCCTTGCGCAGGGGCTATGCTAATCTTCTCTGTATCGTTCCAATTTTAGTATATCTACTGCCGAAGCAAGTTCTGCAAAATGTTGTTAATCAACAAATTCTTACCACGCTGATAAGCATCGCAAATGACAGTTGTCTATAACAAAAGAAAGACAGTTTTATAGACTCACAAAAAGGATGAAAAACCAACTCATTGCTTTTTTAAAGGGAAGACTGTTCATGAGCTACGATAGAAATGTTTTTTGGGTGATTTCCACAAGCATTTGTTTCATGGTGCCTGGTTTCTTTTTTCCTGTTATTGAAGCCTATTTTTCGCTGATATGTTTGCAGGTCACTATTGTTGCCTGTATTGCGATGTGTCAAACATTTCCTTGTTTACTGAAATTATTAATTGCAAGATATCTTTTGTGAAGCGAGGTGACAACACCACTCTTGCTTGGCGATGAATATTCTGATGAAACCGCTCGATTCGCTATAAGTGCGCGAAACAAGTGGCCTCGTTGATTAGGCATTGTTAAAAAAAGTCAAAAGTGTTGTAAAAGGAGCTTGGCCTGGCAGTAGCGTTGTTCGATTAATTTTGTTGCTGCGGTATTCTAACATATTAAATATGAACAACACGTAACGCTAGATACTGGGTACGAAATGCGTTCTTTTTTAGCATAAGAGTCAACCTACCTAACATTTTATTAGTGCAGCCCGCCACAGCTCTCCTTAGTGCCAAAGTGGCCCGCATGCAAAAAAGGTTGGTGACCCCTGCTCTAGATTAATAAGCAGCATTTACAGAGCACTAGAGTCACAGTGCAAACTATTTAGGGAAGCTTTCTCTAGTACTGCTCACTGCTCAGCCATGAACCTTATCATATGTGACACCTTTGCTAACATGTAGATTGTAGAGAATTTACGGCTATTTGGCCTTACAACTTAATTTGCTATGTAGAAGGAGCGATCTACCTGGCGTCAGCACAAGGCTGAGCACTCACAACAGTTTTGCCAATCATGCGGTATAGCTTCCACGCTAGCTATAAAGATTTTTCAATCAACAAATGGAGAATATCTCCTAAACAAACATTTCTATGACCCTCAAAACACATAAAAAGGTCTACAAAATGTGACGCAAATGAAAAAAGTGTCAAACTAATAAAACAACTTTTCACCTTAATCATGTTCTACTTTATACTTGGTAGCTCATGGGGCGACGTCAATTGACTGGCAAAAGCAGCAGTCGAGAGGTCTGGCATAAATTGGTGGTGCGATACCGATGAGCCCAGCTTTATGAGCGAAACACTTGTTTATCTCTGTCAATTCTTGCTGCACTCGCCGCCGAGAAAACATAGATTGCATCGTATTTACGTATGATTTTGTCTAATTTACAGGCTGCGTTTCCCGTGCTGGCCAAGCAGCGTTTGCTGCAAGCAAATTCGCGCTGGAAGCTTTTAGTGATTCCTTGCGACAAGAAATGCTGAAATGGGGGGTGTTTGTGTCCCTCGTCCAACCTGCTTTCTTTCCAAGTGAGTTCATGTATTTTTATTCATGTCTCGTAAATTAACACGCACAACAGTAAGTCAGTTTATTTTTACAATTGTTTAACGTCTGCAAACATTGAATCGTTGAATCAATGTCAAACATGATTGATTTGCTGCATGGGTTGTTGATGTTTGATTGATTTCAAGAGAACTATTCCAGCCAGCAAATCATTCCTTTTTCAGATTTATACAACGTCTTCAGACGTTGAATTAGTGTAAAAATGACTGATTTTCTGGCTCGACAGCTTTCGTGACAAACCATACTTTCATAAAATACTGCATGTCTAGTTTGCTTCGTGACACCTGACCTAGGTTGCCAGTATATTGAAGTGATAAATTTAATTGCTTTTGCAGCTTTATCAATAATAACCAGTCGACAAATTTGATTTCGAGGTGGTTCACTCGATGTCTACGTATGGTGTGAATGCTTCAAGCAGATCCGCAAGATTTTCTTCCCGTGCCACGTTGTGTTTTTTCTTTCTGTGCTGTACAAGCTCTTAACTTTAAACCATAGTTATGGAAATGGCAAACCGTTTTGACCCCGTTTGTCAGCTAATCCGAGCATAGGAAATTATGAAACTAAAAGACATATTTAAGTTCGAAATCTGCATAACATTTGAAGCCTGTACCAGGTTGTTTTAGAAAACCTATCGATCGCGCTTTACCACATACCTACGTAAGCCTTTTATCATGGGCTTGCTGTAGCGTGGCTTGTAGTGAATAATTCATATGACTCTTTTAGTGGATCTAGCTTATGCTGCTACCAGCATTGAACTCGAAATGAATCATTCACTGGTTCTTATTAACAAAAAACAAGCAAGTTTTAACGTTTAAAGGAAGGTTTTTCGTCTCAAAGTGTCGAGTTTGTGTTTAGTTTTCTTTTTCATGAATTGGCTTCAATGATCGCTTTTTAGCGACAACAAACCCATGATGAGTGTGATGTTAGATTTAGACCTGGGCATGATAGGCTCACTTATATTGTTAGTATTCCGTATTGAAATGGAATCAGAAACTTCAACGGTTACTTTATTTTTGGATTGGAAAGCAATTGAATACTTGAATTCAAATTTTCATATTTCTCTTTTCGTGCTTTCCAATTCCTTTCAGTGTCTGATGCCCGAAAACACAGCCAAATTTTCAAGGGTTAACATGAAAAATACCCCCTTCAATATTACCACTGATTCTAAAAAGACCCCAACTTCAACAATAGGGTTTCAACTTTTACCTATTTTTTCCACAGAATCTTCACCGAGTGAAATTTTTAGGCATAATACTTCTTACCGGTATATCTAAGCATACAGTCATTGTCGAAATTCCACCACAAAAGCAAATAACTAAAATAATTAAAACGCATTTATCCCAACAACACCTTTATGGAAATTGGGACCTTCTTTGAATTCACGCATTCAACTGTACTTAGCTATTGACTTAGTTTTTATTCTAACGCATTTGAGAAAGTAGGCTGCATGAATGCGTTCTTAGCATTTAAGAACGATAGGGATTCGAAGTAAAATTTGCTTCCTTGTCAAAATTGACAACCTCAATGGCTCAACCGCAGTCCGCTCTTCACAAGAAAATGAATTTCTCGACGAATAACGTAATGCAAGTGATGTGGTTGATATAATGTTGCGGCGCTTAAGTATTGTTTGCCAGCTCAGTAGCAGAGTGGTTAGTGTCTTCTGCAGTGCTGGCAGGTCTGGATTCGATCCCAGCATGAAGACTTGCTAGCAATGCGCTGTTGTCAAACCATGGCTCAAAATAACTCATGAATATCAGTTTAGTGTGTTTTTATTTCCGATTACCACAACGAAAAACGTGCTGTTTTGTTAACAATATATGCCCAACATAACAGAGGTCTAGAAAGAGGTAGAAGCGACAAAACGTATTACTACAAGGTCGTCGATACATGGTTCATAAGCGATATATGGGTGTTTTATTATTATTGTTTAGTTTACGTTGTGTTACGTGGTTATGATGTTGCATTTATCAATAAACAACGTTTTTTGCAGCTGGTGAAACGGTGCTTTCAGATGCTGAAACTTCCGTTCGACTAAAGCGAGTTCCGCAGGAGATAAAGGATCTTTATGGTGAGGAGTATTTTGTCGACTATATTAACTCTGTGTCGGGATCTTCCTCAAACGATGAGGAAAATGGTGCGTCACCCTCCAAGAAGTCCCCATTGTTATCCTCCAGCCAATCTTCCACTCTCACATCCGGATACTCGTCGTTGTCGTCAACGGGAAATTTTGTAAAAAAGAACGGGGATTCCGACACTGTGCACCGGCGCAACAAGTTTACAGAGTCGAACTCAACTTCAACGGGCGCAGACAAGAATAATTCTTTAAAACCTGTCGATACAGTAAAACGCAGAAGCTTTTCGACTCTCACATCTTCGACTTCGTCTACTCTCAAATCACAAGTCCCATCTAATCTTGGGAATACAAATCGGGTCCTACATGCCCTAGTTGAGGCCGCAACCGCCCAATCCCCTAAAGTACGGTATTTTGTTGGTTCCTTGCCCGACAAAATGCTCAAGTCGTTCAGTCCCGTTTTACCAACGGTATTTCTTGACACTTATTTAACATCTGGAGAAATCGCAAAGGTGGTACCGAAGCACATAAAGGAGAAGTGGGAATAGCAGTGAAAGAACGTGGACTGTACCGTAAGCCATTGAGATAAGTTTACGGTTTTAAAGCACGAGATTCAGATTACACGCAATCGGGCTCATTTCGTTAAACGAGTTATCGATTGGCAATGTACTGTACAGTTGTAGTAGGCTAGTATTTTACCTTGTGGAATACGATTTAATTTATGGGCAAATTTGAATTGTTGCTCTCACTTAATTTTTTTATTTCTTACTCGTGTTTTAAATTATGTTCTTTTTCTCAACCTCTTTCACATTTGTTTTCCGAATTTTTGGGTTAACACAAATTTCTAGGCAACCCAGTTTGGCTACTTACTGAAACGCCTTAAATCGTTCGAGGCAAGGGATTTAATCTGTTTATTTTTCTTGAATCAGTTGAAAACCTGTACATACGGACACAATGAAACGTTATTTAGACACGAAAAAGACATGAAACAACACTGCGTTGCGATAAATTTACTCTTGCAATAAGGTTGAATTGGATCCGACTTATGTATTTATTGCATTGTTGATGCTGCTATTTTGTTACGTTGAACAAACGTCCTTTGGACTTCAAATTAACTATCCTGAAGTGTTTTATCATCCCGCACATACAAGAAAGCTGTTACTTGTTGCTATTTCAATTTGCAATTTAGTTAAAATCCAAATGCCGCTATGACAGACGTTGTATCTGTCTTGTGTAGCCGAGGACAATAATACGAAGGGAGACTTATGCAATGGATTATTTTCTCTTGGCCCAAACGCTGTGGTAGCCACACAATAAAACGCAAAGCGACTTTATTGCATTCATTGTTTTAATAGCAATGCACCACAAATGGGTACTCAGACTTTTGAAAAGGATACTTGGAAGACAGTTTAAGTTTAGATTTAGAATAATTATGTCATTTGGGGCAACCACTTGCCTACCAACCAGGAAAACCAGTTCATTTTAACATTTATTGAAAGTCTGCAGTCGTTAAAAATATGTAAAAAGAGACTGATTAGCGGGTTAAACTGATTAAATAAGCAGTCCCATAGGGAAATCACTAAACAGTTTTTACAATCGTTCATGAGCAAGGCTCTGATTGCATTTTCTGTGAAATCGATACAGGCTTAGTTTTGTAAACTCTTGTAGTGTGGGAATATCATCAAGCTCTGGGGCGTGGGTGGTGTGAATGTGGTGATATAATCGTTTCGGTTGGGCGCCTTTGGAAACATTGCAAACACTGCACTTCAAACCAGCAACTTAGGTCTGCAAACGTTAAGTCAATGTGAATAATCAAGTGCTTTTCTGACGAAGTTAAAGAGTTGTTTGCTATTGTTTTTTTTATAATGTTTTGCTCAGTCAGGGTAGGCTACTGTATTACTGTCAGTCTTCACAGCACACACCCTTTCAGCTGACAGTTTAGTGATGTGGTAGGAGTAAAACTACTGTAATATGACGTGAGCATTTTCCTCGAGGAGGCTATTCCACTTGAATGTGATATCTGCTGGGTCGTGTTTGCACCGAGGAGAAAAGACATGTCGTGTTCAAGATAGTCATCTTTGTGGTAAACGTGCGCATTATCAACAGAGAAAAGAATAGCTGGTCGTGGTTAGCATTTTGGTGATGCTAACTGGCAACTGCTGTATGCAAGATCGAGCCTTTCAACCACTTGGGTTAGCCTAAGAAAACCCACAACCTTGGAGCTGTTCAAATACTACATAACTCCAAGAAAATTTTTGAGTTTGTGACTTTTTTTGTTTTCTTGGCGGTTACTTCTGACTATTAGGTTGATCGCCCATTTGAGGAAGTGTCTCGATAGCCTATCAGATCGCCTTTTTAGTTGCGGTAGCGTTTTCCTGTTTTAATTAGGCTTTGGCGCCACTCTCTTTAAGATATTTACCCCGCATGAAACGTTACATAAAGAATACAACAACACCGCGACATATTATTTTCTGTAGGCTTTATGTTTAATGAGTAAAATCATTCATCACTACCATTATACAAATTATATGTAGAAGCTATACTAAAGATTTTGCTAAAGTTCTCAGCAATTAAATGCTGCTCATGCTGAATGCACAAGCAATTTGCAACTTGGTGTATAAAGCTAGACAAATATTTCATCCACGCCACTCTGTTCTACAGGTGTTGGTAGGCCTAAATATTTTTCGAAATATTATTGCATTTGATTAGTGCGTGACTTCGTGAATGAAGAAGCTTCAAGATCAAGTGGCGCTGGTTCGACTCTCGGGGTGCGCGCTTGAGCAACGCACGCTAAGGACTGCCCTCCATTCAGCGGCAACTAATGGATGGAATAATTCCCCGCCAACAATTACACTTCAACAATCGGAAGTTTTATTTATCAATCTCGATAACCGGTCTGCTTTAGTGTTTCAAAGCCCTCTGCAAGTATGCGAAACTGCCAGGATTAAGCTCTCAAAGAAGCTTTCCCATTCTGAGAATAAAAAACAATCTACCAATCCATTAGGATATTCTACATTTTTGTAATAGGTTACCCTCAAGTAAATTCTAGTTGAAAAACGTTGTTGGAAGTAATTCGATTTATCCAACTAAAGAAGTAGGTTACAAACTGCAAAGACCCTTCAAAGAATCAAAGTTGTAAATCCAACAAAGTAAAACCGGTGTGCAATGTAAATCTATATAACTTAGTTGTGCTGGCCAAGTGGAAATGCTTAAAAAAAAGTCATTTGTTGTAGTGGACAATTTATTGTCGCGTCATCACAATGATACAGTACGGTATGACAATTTTCGGAAACAAAAAATATAGCCGCTTGCTGAAACGCCATTTTCAAACACTGTAAAAGAGCCTAAACTTTTTTGATCTTACAGAAATTTAATACAAATCATATCGCTGTGACGAAGTGCAGGGTTACTAAAAAGTGTCATAAGATTCAGCTTATGGGCAACAGTAGGCTGTAGTTTCACTTTTTTTCCCTCTGCAGAGAAGATTGGCTTTCTGGTTCAAAACCTCTACCTTTTTGCATTGATTTGCTGATTGAATATGGTGCACCGATGGCACCTTTATTGAAGAAAGTTTCGTACAAAAATAAATGAACTGTTAAAACAAATTTTAATACTTTTAGTGAAGTTTAACAAAATTAAGCTTTTCAGGACATTAAAAAAATGCATTTCAAAAGTTTAGCCTATTGACCAGATCAGCGTAACAGCTTCAGTTCATCGACCACAGACTATTTATTAGCAAGTTTGAATAAGTCTTCTCCAAAAGTTTCCAGGTCGTTTCGAAATTCTATATTTTTGTGGTGGTTGTCTGGGACTCCCTCCATCCCGTACATCAACCCGTACCAAAAGCCCGCAATTCCACCGCTGGCGTCGCTGTCACCTTTGATGCAAACTCAAATATAAATGCCAAGACTAAAATCAACACAATAAAATTCTAAGAACAACTGAAGCGAAAACATAACATAACCGAAAAAAATTTTCGTTGAATTTAATGTGGTATTATATCAACCAAAACAGATCAGTTACAAAAAAGTTGGTTGGTTGGTCTTTGGTTCCATTTTGAATTGGTCCAACAGAAGTGTTTTAAAACTTTTGGCTTACAGATTGCATGTTCTTTGAGTAAAATAATCAAGATATATTGGGTAAAAACGGAGTCTTCTACAAGTCAACAGTTGTGAACTGAGCTAGCTACATTTGAGCAAGTCGCTGAAGTTGGTAAAGGATGAAACTGAGCAGGTAACAACTGAGCAAGTCAAAACTTGACATGCCACAAGTCAGCAAATTCAGTTTAGCAAGCGATGACCAAGCGAGTCCGATGTGAGCACGTAAATCTCGTTTGCTGACTTGGCAGTAGCTGAAATGTAGCCTACTTGCTGAGTTGAAGTACTTGCTGAGTTGTCGCATGCCAAGTGGTCCGACCAGCGTAAAACCGTAGCCTAAATTTGTTTCTAATGTTCAAAAAAATTGTAATCTTTCTGAAACGATGTCAATCGGTTTTGGCTCGGTTTCAAAATGAAAAAAAAAACACTTAATTATCTGCATAAACTAACGTTACTTCCAAAACAGACAACGCAATCAAAAATGTTCAAAATTGCAATGGCAACTCACCTCCGTGAAGCATTGCGTGACGACAAAGGTTTGTCCATATTGTTCCGTTTTTGCTCTTTTGTGCCACCAGGAGAGCGTCGTATGCAACCATTGGTGCGTCATGGCCCCTTCGTGCAGGCTTTCCACAGGAACTCCAACGTTTATAAATCTGCGCAAATTTTAAAATAAAGTAAGGCAATATTTACAAATAAAACCAACTAAAGATTGCAGTTTACTTCAAAGCATCGTAGCAGCATTCTTTTCAGTTAAAGTAAATACGTTGAATACAGTGACAAGATACAATTCTACTGTGTCATGCAGATCCAAGTCGTGCACATCCAGGGTGGACTACAAGCAGAGACGTAACTATGAGGGGTTGGGGAAGCGCCTCTCCAAAGGGAGGCATTACTATTTTTTTTGTAGAAAAACGTCCATTGGTTCATTATAGCCAGCAAGAGATCACCATACTCAGGGTTCATTTAACGATGCCAGTTTTTGAATTTTCAACAGCTAGATCTACTTCGGATGGATTGTGCATTAAAAACAAATGATATACCTGTGGTAGCAAATGAGGCTAAGAAACTCGAAAACTTTATTAGCTTAAATTAAAAATTGTGATAAGCTGCAAGCTGTTGAAAAACTGCTTGATAAATGTAAGCTGTTTGAAATTTAAAAGCTGTGATAAAAATGAATCACTGATTGGCATCGTCCTGGCCAAGTGATGACAGCATCAATAGGCCTACGACACTGCGAACTCTCGGAAGGAAGCTCGACGCCTGCATTAAGAGAACGTATCTATCTTGACGACATTTAAGACGTATCTGAAGAAGTTTGAAGGTGGCTCACGAAGACCAGCTTTTTTACCTTTCCGTCTACGAGCAACTTAATCTTAACCTTTTACAACCGACCAAAAGCCTGGATACGACAAACAGTGATTGACCAGCACTTTGGTCTCCAATGAATGAATATCCGATGTTAGACATTGAGTAAATAAGCACTGAATTTAGCTTTTATGAAGATCTTTAATCAATGAACTGGCACTTGCTTTGAGAAAGGCCGTCATGTTGCTATTGGTTTGGTTTACAGGGTTGTTGATGTAGGCTAGAAATCATAAGACTGACCTTTTCTCTGGATTTTATGTCATAATTTTCCGGAAACAGAGGAGAATCTTGTCCTTCTTGAAATATTTGTCGTTGTCTGAGGTATTCTTCCCATTTCACTTCAAAGTAGCCCCACTGTGAACTGAAAATCATACCAATGAATTCAACGTAAGAACTATCCAGAGTTTGCAAGCGATGAGCGCAGGTTATTGAAAGAACCATTCTAATCTTGATGCTAGGTGATCTCAACGATTTTTGATAATCAAGCTGTAAAAACATGATGCCTCTAATATACTGTGGCTTAAGCATGAGAGGTGTTTTTACAGTGTTTTTCAAACAAAGCTGAACAAATTTTTGTATTGAAATGAAATAAAAGATCTTAATGTATTTTTGTTTCAAACAGCATTTTTTGTGCACATGCTTATTTACGGTGTCGTAATTTTTAATAATCTATTCCGAGACAACAAAAGCCATCATTTTTGCATTGATTCAACGTCTGCAGATGTTGAATCAATTTAAAAATTACCAATTTTGCTGTCTGGGTTGTTACTTCATTTGTAAACTCAAATGACGTAGAGAGATAAAAGTTTCTAAATTGCAGAATGTGATGTTTCGTTATGGAAAAGATGACCAGTAGTCACATTGCAAAACACACTTGTATTCTTGATTGTGGCGAATCGCCTTTTTGCAATGAGCTTTCATGATATCCAAGCATTTAAGCATATCACGTCCCCAAGAAGTAATAGGTTTAGACTGTAGAATATAGGAGGTGAAGAGCGCGGTACATACAGATCCAGTGAAACCTACAAACAATATCGAAGTAAACAAGTAACTCAAGTAACAAAAAATGCTTTAATTTTTTTGTTTGCATATTTGACCGCTCAACCAACAAAGCTATCGTCTTTAGTGCATTTTGTAATTTTTTTCCGGCAAGATCATCACAATTAACTCTGTAATCATTTTTATTTTTAATCATAGTAAAGAGCTTAGAAAATAAAGTTCCTTGTCTTGTAAACTCACCAAGAGGATGATTGTGAGTCATCCTCCCACACTCTGTCGCGACAGCAATGAGATCTTTCATCTGTTCAGGCTTGTGGTAAACCAAACCAATGCACATTGCTTTGGTTGCAGCACCATAGCCTGTAGAAATTGATGCCATTGTTAAAGCTGAAGATTTTAAATCGAGTCCTGAAGGATTAAAACAGACGCCATTTTACCATTTCAAATGTGGTTGAGTGTTTTTTTTTTATTTTGGCATCAGTGTAGGTTATAGCTACAGCTATTACTTTTTTAAATGCAGTCTTTCTTTTAAGCTTAGGCCTATAGCTAGCCTTAAGTTGTTGGAAATCTATTATATAATCTTCATGCACGTTGTACAAATGCATAGTGTTATTTCTCTTGGATATTGAGGTGTTACATGTTCTGTTTTCCAAAAGAAGGAATGGACAAATAAGCAGACCAGTTGAGAGAATAATTTGAGCCCAGTACGGTACCAATAACATGTTTGGGCCCCAAATCAAAACATTTCTAAGAAAAATAAACTATATCCAAAAAATAAGCAGTGATTTCTTCAAGTTTTCGGGCCCCTAAAATTACCCTGGACCCGGGTCCAAAAGTACCCCTGGACCACATGTCAACGCTACTGCAAATAAGCATAGGTTATAAATCTGATATTTCTCGATTTATGAAAATGGTTGATCCGTAAGACACAGGACAAAACAAAACGTAGTAGTTTTAAACATTTTTACCTGAAGCTAAGCGATTGAAAGGAGTGTGCCAACCTAATACTTTTCCAGGATGAAGACATAGGCAAGCTTGTTGAATCGCTGAATCTGGGCAACGGCTAGCCGACTGCTCGAAGGCTTGCACGTAGTGTTTTGCGAACTTATCGTAAAGATCATCTTTCCCTTCGGCCACTGCAAGCCAACATTATCATTTCATTTTTGTCATAAATGCAATGCAACCATGATAATAAAAGTGGCCTAACTGCAACTTTCGTAGACATCGCTATAACAGCATCTTTGGTCAGGAAACCAGCAGAAACTTACAAGCGCGCTATGCAAAATGAGGCCAAGCGAATTGCACAGTCCCTGTCTAGATCCTATCTGTAAACTGAATGTCAGCAGTCACGTCTATTACAGCGACGTCCACGCTTGTATTATGCCCATTAGAGCTAATTTCTCCAAATTTTCATGACTGTGAAGATGCCCTACAAATTCCATCTAGCGCTTTATTCTCTGTAACTTTTCCAAAAGAGAATACAATTTCTACTCGACCTAGTAGAATCAAACTGAGATTTACCAAAAAAAGCAATGAGACTCCAGACTGCAGACTCCCACCCGTGGCCAAATTTTAATGGGCCCAGATCGAAAGTTTTTTTTTTAATCCTTTATTGTCATGGTGACTTCAGACAACAATTTATTAAAGATTAAAAACAAAACTGTTTGACATAAATTTTCATTACAAGCACATCATATTTGGAATCCCAAATGTGTTAAAGACGTAAGCTATGCTAGCCTGTTCTTTAGCTACACAACAGCACATTAGATTTGTAACTTGCCTGGTTTTTCAACTAACGCTTTACACGTTGCCATATGCATGATCACAGATGCTGACACCGGCCACTCTTCAGGACAAATTACAATCGATTCTAATCCACCTAGCTGTTCAAGTTCTTCAAAAATCAAAAGCCCACTGCCATTGTTCTTCCAAGAGGATTTCTTATACCCAATTGCATCGCCAACTGCAGAGAGTATCATAGCGGACTGATACTTATCCATCACGGAAAGGACTTTCCTACTTTTAAGACTTGGACACAACTTTATAAAGTGTAGCCTATTTAGTAGCCTGCAGCCTGACAAAAGATGGCTTAAGTAATAAGCTTAGTAACCTACTACGAAAAGAGAAATGAAGCATTTATCCAAAGAAATGCTTGGTCAACTGGTGTTGTATTTTTTAAAACCTTCAGCTTGTTCTGTATCAAGTGATAAACCGTAACCAGGCATAAGAACCCAAGCAACTCACTGAGACTCTGTGGTAACAAAGCTGAGTCATTCGCTATCAGTATTTGTACCATTAGCAAAATCAGTTCAACTCATTGACAAGCGTGATGCCTTTTGTGACAATAGCAGACAAAGTACAGACATCGTAACCACAGTACAGGCTACTAGCCAAGTGCCCCCGGGATCCGCTGCTGTGGTAGGCTACTGTAAGGATGAAAAACTACCGTGAAGAGACTACCCGCAGTGGCGTAGCACCATTGCAAAATTTGCTGGATAGCCTATTACAACTTAAGTGAGTGAATTGTGAAGCTAGATAATCTCAAGACAGTAAATCAGTCATTTTTTAAGTTTTCTGCAGACGTTGAAACAATGTAAAAAAACAACTGATTTGCTGTCTGGGATGTAAACTATCATCCACTGAAAATATTAAAGGTTTTGGATCTTAAAACTTTCAAATAATGCGGTGCGACTGGTCTACACAGTGAAGCAAACAGATATTACTTATTAGCTGCAAATCTAAGATAATGGCTAGGTTATCATTAATACCAAGAAGAAGGAGAAGTTACTTGTGCTTTTAAACAACATTTCTCGTCGTAATAAATTGTATGGTGCTGCACAGAAAAACATCTTGGGTGCTTTGGGTTTATTGCAAAGTTTATCCCTCTGGGGATTTGGAATAATGTTGTTGAAAGAGCAGTTTGAAGGTAAAAATTAAGTAGCCTACAGTAGAATTCGCCTATAGTGACTTTGGCTATAGTCATGGGCTCCGTTAGAGGGGGGGCGCGGGGGTGATTACCCCCCCACCAATTGGAGTGGGGGGGTAACTAATACAAAATTACCCCCCCACTAATGAAGAGATAAAAATTTCATTATTAATAGTTTTTCACTTTTGTGTTTTATTTTCATTTTTTATTTTGTTGCACAACTTTTGAGTTTTTTGCTTGGAAACTCCAACTCGCAAGACGACGCCAAACTATGTATCCTGTCAAGAATATACGCATTGCAACGCGCTATGTGTGACGTCATAATTTCTCACTGCAACAAAGTGTTTAATTTCGCTTTTTTACCACTCACAAACGAAATCTACTACAGTTGCACTGTTTCAATGTCTTTCGGCGTTGAATCGTTGTAACTCGGCGGCCTTTTTCGCGGAGATAGCTTCTCTTCGCTTTTGCTTGAACCATCCGGGGCTTGATAGTTTTGCCATGCCATGCGATTTTGCTGATGGCGAGACGATGGGTGGCTTTTAAATTTGATTGCAAGGGATAGGTGAGTCAAGTAAAATTCTTACTTATTTTTAAATAATGTTATTATTTGTAAAATCCATTTTTTGTTTAGTGTTATTTCTTACACGGCGCAGATGGTAGGCCTCCCTGTAGTATCGATCAAGATGTCTCTCTATTTTCAATTGTTATAAACGTTAATGCATTTTAGCTTTAATTTTATCTTTTTCTGAGTTGAATGTAGGCCTAGATTTGACCTTAACGCTTTTCACCTTTTAAACCTAACCTTTTATCGTCTGAAGTGCAAAATTTGGAGGACTTGAGCCAAGGAAGAATACTGAGAAGGATTTTTGCGTACATCCCCTCTTCCAGTCAAAATTGTCTCAAAACTTCAAAAATGTGGCAAATGTTAAAGAGCTTTTGCTCGCGATTTCAGATTCGTTGAGATAATTTTTCGATTTTAAATCGTGCTGAAAAGCAAAAATTTTGCGTCTTCGGCGCGAAAAGTGTCGTCTAAGACGCTGTATAAGAAACTGAAGCTTTCAGCAATGCGAAGGGGGTGTGGAGGCCACTTCCCATAAGTATATGTGATGCGATAATCCAATAATCCCCCTGTCGATGTCAAAACATCATTCCCACCCTTGCTTAAATTACACCCCCCACTCTCAGGAAGTGTCCGGAGCCCCTGGCTATAGTAACACTTCGCCTATAGTGACACGTGTTGCAAAGTCCCGTTTGCAAACCATATGTTTTGCATAGAAATGACTTCGCCTATAGTGACTTCGTGTATAAGAACACTTTGCTTACAGTGACACCACATTTCTGTCCCTTGGGCTCAAAAATTTCCGTATAAGGACACTTTACGGTGTATTTCCAGTTTAAGTTGGAATCATATTTTGTCCTTATCAGCATTCGCCAGTTCCCAGCCAGCAAATCCATCTTTTTACATTGATTTAACGTATGCAGAGGTTGAACCATAAAGGATTGATTTGCTGACTGGGTTTGAATTAAACCAACATGGGATACGCATGCGCAGATACTGCACAAGTAACGTTATCAACGACGTCATCATTCGTCTATAGTGACACTTCGCTTATAGTGACACTTTTCCCGCGGTCCCTTCAGGTGTCACCATAGGCGAATTCTACTGTATATCATTTAAATAATTTGCTCGTGTGCGGCTCTTCAGAAAAAAGCGTCTTTTCTTGCATAGCCCCCACAGAGGAAATAAATTAAAAGAAAAATATATTTTTTCATAAATTAAAAAGAAAAATAACTTATCTTTGAAAAATATAAACAATAGCCTATTTATGGCGAAAACGATTGAATTATTTCGCATCAACTAACTGATTATAGACAATTCTTTTGCAAGAAGTCCAATTGTATTTACGAGTGTGATAGGCTGCAGTGCAGTACATATGTGTCGGTCTACAAGCATTATATAGAAGACTACGCAAAAACACGGTATGTACAAGACGCATTCGACTCAAATTTAAAACGTATGCGTAGCCTAACAATTTTAAATAGCCTATGAAGAAACGATTAATATCAAAAGTAATATAATTATTCTAATCTCATGCATATGATTTAATTCTGCTATAGACTCGACAGCTGCTGTTCAATATTTTTGGCAATGTATGATGATTGCCAAAGTGTATAACTTTGAATATATTATATAATAAATAGTACTATCAATAACACAATTTAAAAGACCTCAATGCCAAGCAGGGTGACTTAAGCGAATGCATACAAGTAAGTTAGATTAAGACAAAGCGAAAATTAAAATTGTACTATACGTAGATCGGACAATGACACTATAAAGTTATGAAGCATGGACAAGATTCGGGAAAAATTTCGTCTTTACCGGTTTTCGTGTTATCTCTTTGCTGTCGTCTACCGGAACTTTTCAAGCTTGAAATGGAATGCCACCTTTCCGGCTGCAGAGTGAAAAGTGAATATTGTGGTTTCAATAACAAAGTGGCTAACATTTCATGAATTCACGGTTTCAGCATTGCGGGGATTTGACAGCTCGCATAATCCTGTACTGTAAAGTAGAGCCAAGATTACAATAACAGTTTTGATGCTCATAAGTGCAAGTTGCAGTAGCAACCGACACTTTGCAGAAAATCAATGCTCACGATTTTATTCTCACACATACGGTACGTATTAGTTCTAAATGTAATATCAACAAATACACGATATAACGATATTGAAAGTGATTCTATAATAGGAAGATACAAAAAACACGGTTGAGGTTATAACATTCCAATCAATTGCTTCAAAGATTGGAGCTTGTTTGTCACAATGGACACTGAATACTTCACTGAAGATTCAACGGTAGCTTCAATGTACAACTCGTGTTTGGGGTTGATTAAACATAAAAACAATGATAAAACATTTATCAATTTTAAGTCTCTTGATGAAACAATTGCATGCTCTCATATGACGGTGGAGATTGATCCCCGGAGGAGCAAGATGTCTTGGAGGAGGAGAAAACCTCAGTTGTGACACTGTTGGAGAAAGAGTGGAGATCAATCCCGCAAATCGATGACCCAAAAATGTCGTGGATTTTGCTTCTTTTTTCACTCATGTTTGTGTGTTTCATGTTCTCATGGTGGCTCCGAAACTGCGGAGTAGACGCCTTTGCAATTTTCTGAAGCACAAGTTAAATAGAAATTAATGTTGTTTCAACAAAAAAAAAGAGATCTTGTCACAGAACAACAATCTTTTCTTACGATCAATGAGTTTCAAATCCGGTTTCATCCAAATTTTTGAAAAAGTTACATCAGAAGTCTTTTAATTATGTAAAACAGAGGAAGTTAAAATTAACTAGCCATAGAAGGAGAAAAAGCAACAAATAAACTAAAATAACAACATGAGATTCGGAAAGGGCTACTCAAGAAAAGAGGTGGAAAATATGTAGATAAAATGGGATGGAATACATTAGAAGATCGAGAAAGCTAGAATAATTCGTGGTGGTCATCTACTAACCGTGGCATGGTCACCAGACGGCAATAGTGAGCCTCACTGCATATAAAAATGATAAAAACAAAATGTTTTAACGGACGATGCACTCATCTTCTAACTTTAGCGTTAGGCTACTACCGATAAATTATGCTTAGTGAAACAAAAAATAAAATAAAAACCTCTTACTCGCAGTGGATGTGATGCACAACAAGACTGATAACGTATGTCACTTACAGTTGGTGAAATAAACAGCATATGTATTATAGCTTTGGTAGAGAGATAGTTTTTGAATACCATAGCCAGACTATGAATACATGAATTATGCAATTCAATCACATAGATATTACTTTCTTAAAAATTTACAATGATTGAACTCCCCTGACTGAACTCCATAAATTGTAACCTCAACGCCGTACCTCTACTATGGTATCTCCGGGCGCGATTGCCACTTGGTAGATAGCGCCAATGGGAATGCATAGCATTGAGGATAAAGCAAGAAGCCAGCCGAAAAGTTGGCCCCACCATGGGTACTCATATGTTCGGTTGTAAGTGAGAGGTTTATGGGAAACCATTGTGAATATAAGAATGCCCTGAAACAAAGCACAATTGTTGGAGCCCAACGATCTTTTACACCAAATTATGGTTTATGCTGAGGTAAGTAACATAATGTTTTCAAACGAATGGATTTATTTTTTAAATTAAAATTCCAAGCTTCTTAAGTTTCTAATTTTGATTTATTAGCTAGCAAATAACATAAAAAGCTTAGAAAAAATAGAGACTCATATTAGGCAGTTTTTAAAAATATTTGAACAAGCTAAACTGAAGATGATCTAGCTGCTAGCAGACAGAAATCGATTCTTAGCTGTTTATGATTGTACTGACTCGTGCAAAAATAAATTTGTTTGCATTTAAAACGAATTAAGATATACAGCCTACTATCTACAAAAATAAAGTTTGATTAGTTATGTCCTAGCGTCAAAGTTTGTTCACAATGTGCAGCCAAAAAGTGTCAATGAATGCAACGACTCTTGCTTTCACAGCAAACAGCTGCAGCTACAACAGTTGTCGCTACGCAGTCTGCTTTGGCTGTAATCAAGTGTAAAAGTCTTAATTGCTACACTACAAAACTTGTCGCTGACAATTAATACGTTAAGTTTCTGGGCAGCCGATTGTAGCATCGAATAGACAGCGATAGACACGTGTTTCGCCCATGAGGCTGGGCTTATCAGTATCGCACCGTATTCTTGCCACTTGGGTAATCGACCGCCGCTTTTCCAGTCAGTTTAACTCTTATCTTTGTGGAAAGAAAAGAGCCAACAAAACCAGCAGGTGCCAGGGGTAGGACATGTGAGGACATGTGGCCGGGAAGAACACCCCTTCTTCACAAATTAATACTGTACGTTGTTGCCAATACTTGTTTTACTGCACCAGACTCCGTTTGTTGATGGACTGTCCTGTACAAGCTTCGAACATTCGTCGTTCGATCTGGTATTTTTAGTGTAGAATCATGTAATCACCAGACAGTTGATCATGTTGGGCCACAACTCTTTTTTCAACTCGCCAAGCAGCAAGAGCACCCGACATTCGCAAATACACTGCACTTCACGTGCATGTCAATAAAAACTTCTACACAAATACTGCTGTGCCCAAATCAAAGATGTGACAAAGTTAACAGAGCGGTTAATTGTCAATTGTCATGGGCCTAAAGGACACCACAGCCGAAGTTTCTAAGTGTCAATTTTTTCTAAGTGCTTGAACGGACGTATCCGCCATGATTGCAGAGTGGTGCCCTTTCGACTATAGCAGTTGGTTTCTCTCATGATTAACAGTAGGCCCACGCTGTTTTAGAAAGAAGTGTTCACGACTCTTGTCAGGGCTATGGTTTGGTGAGTTCAACTGCTGCTACTGACTGCCTTTATGACCTCACTTACCATTGCAGTTGCTGGCGTAAAGAAGAGCCAACAAAACTTGATGTAGAGTGAAGGCCGGTAACCGATCATGTCCTCAATGTTTCGATAATAGCGAGATGCACCTGATATGGTGAAGCAAAAATAATAATCTGAACGCATTACAATAATATTAATAAGACTTTCGTTTTGAATAGAAATAAATTCTTTTTTCAGTAAATAAGAATAAACGCAGTAATAAAATTATAGTAGCCAAACCAAATGTGTTGTGTTATGATTACAAATTATAGCATTGCAAATAAGTTGAGAAATCATCATCATCAATTTTGCTTCAAAGAAGCCTGATCTTCATTCCGAAGCATCAGGGTCGACGAGATGTCTTCAGCGACTCCTTCACCTCTCTCTATTGTTGGCATCTTCAATTTTCAGGTTTCTTTTTGTCGTGTCATCTTTCACGGTGTCATCTCACGTTTTCTTTGATCTTTTCCTGTCACTATCTTATTCCAAACTCGCTTTGTCAAATTGTTCTCATCTATTCGTTCAACATGTCAAGCCCATCTCAGACAATGACCACGTAAGTACTCTTCAATATTCTCAACATCAGTCTAGTCTCTTAAGACATCATTTTTAATTTTGTTAAGAAGTGTAGAACTAACGTTAACCCAACATTCACTTCTATAACACATTACTCTTCTTACACTCGCCTTGTACAACCTTTCTTTCAATTTGCTAGAAAGCATTCTGCCACAAAATGCACAAAGTGTGCCTGACAATTCTTTAAACTTTTTTTAACCTGCACATATCCTTGCGTCACTGCTCTGCTGGTGCAATTTATCTATTCCTAACATATCTCCAAGAGAGCGGAACTCTGTAACAACTCCTATCTCATCGCATATTGAGAAATACAAAAAATAAACACATTCAGCCTGTCAGCACATGCCAATAACCTACCATAAATCCAAGCGATTGCCACACACTGCCAGAAGGCCATCCAGAGGAGCGTCATACCACTGGCCGAGTAGTAATCAAATATTTGGAAGACATACATTCCACCCTGTAAAATAATGAAGCAGTTATCAGCCTGAGTGTCGTAGTTCGACGATAGTAGATTTTTGAATGGTTAAATCAGTGGTTCTTAACCTGGGCGCTACCGCCCCCTAGTGGGCGCTGTTAACTTTTAGAGGGGCGGAAATATTCAGGGGGCGTTATAGGGGGCGCTACATTCAGAAGGTGTAACGATATTTTCCTCACTGCAAATTTGCTTTAGTAGTTCTGCTGGGGGTACGAGAATCCACAGAGGATGAGGAGCTATATACAGTATAGAGATTGTGTTTAACAAGGGAAGTAGTGATTCTCTCTCAGAGCATTCTATGTTGGCCTATACAGCACAATGCACAACACCATCCGACAAGCGTGGACGTCGGATGGTGTTGTGCATGGCCTTTGTTGTTGATAATGGGCATTGTTTCCCTTTCCTTGTAGTAAGTAAATGGCATTTTGTGGTCAGCTTTTGGCAGGGACAGCGGGCAGGCAGTGCAAGCAAACCATAAGGACTGGTCATAATAATAGTCAGTCAATAATGGTTATTAGTGTAACTCTTACTAACTACTAAAAAATCAGCAGAGATGTGCCTTAAGACTTTTAAGTTAAGAGCCTTAAGGCACATCTGTGCTGATTTTTTAGTATTAAAACTAACATCGGCTTAAACTAGTTTTTTCTTACTAACTAATAACTAATTACTACTGGCTGTAGGCTAGCCTTATAGTCTTGGAAGAAAATGTCATTAGTAGGCTACAGCCCTTATATTATGGTGGGCGCCAGACTATGGAAATCTCTGAAAAGGGGCGCTGGGGAAAAAAAGGTTAAGAACCACTGGGTTAAATAGTTACTTTTGTTTTTAAATTTACAATCTTATGCAAAATCTAGTGGTTGTCGAAAAGAAGATATAGGCTAAACGACGAAAATCAGCACCTGACGTCTTTTTAATATTGGATGAAGAAAAAAAAAATGACAAAAGTTCCTTTCACAATCAACCAACAGATCGATAAATGTAAAGTAGGCACGAACGTCACCACAATATCTTAGATTTAGGACAGTTTATATCATCACTGACAAACGACTAAGTATGATTAGCAAAAAGCTATGAAAGTTATCCCAAGCTAGCAAAATTAGTCCTTTTTTTACTGGTCTGCAGATGTTGAAGATCAATGCAAAAAGAGCCCATTTTGTTGGTTGGGTTATTAGGTCGTCTGGTTATCTGATTTCAAAGAATCTCAAGCAACCTTGAAGCCTCAGTACCACCACAGCATGAGCGAAAATAGACTTCAAATTCATACACTTTTGCATGGAGCCATGCTGTGTCATTGCACCAGACTGTCATGCAATTGTGAGAGATTTATGATGTATTGCAAAAATTTTCAAGGTTTTGGTGTGGAGCAAAAAGAAGAAGCTTGAAATCGTCCTTGTGAAAGAAATGAACTTTTCAGGAAACTGCGTTCATCATCATTATGTTCCTTCCTCGCATTGAGGGTTGAATACAATGCGCCATTGTTTTCGACCATGAGCTGTTCGTACTGAACTTTCATAACTTAATCAGTTAATCAGTTAATTTGTCCATTTAGTGATGTTTGATGTCCAAATCATTCTTGGTGTGCCTTTGTTTCTTTTACCGTTTATGTATATATAATATTTATTTCTATTTGAATAAGGACCTTCTGATGATCCTCCTTTAGGGGAAGCAGGCTGTCAAGGGTTTAGATAGTAATAACTATATTTAATATACCCAGTGATGTACGCGCATACAAAAAATATTGACGCCGTCAGCGTAAACGCAAACGTTCGAAAAACCATACGCCGTATGCGTCAACGTAACTTGTAAAAAAAGTTGGCGGCGTCAGCGCATACACTAGCGTAAACTTATTTTGTTTGCTAGGTGCCAAACATTCACACGGTATAAACCACTTGAAACAAACAACATTTATTTTGAATTTCCACGAAGAAACACAAGCATCTGAAAGTGTTCATCTGACATTTTGCTGCAGACTTGCGGCGTATACGTACATCTCTGGATATACCGTAATATTTATGTATATATAATTTAAACTTATTGTTTACTGTAATATTAAATTTCAATGTTGTCCATTTTTAAGCATGTTCATGTCCATATGATCTGACATATTTTTTTTTTCACTTTTTTAGCTTTATTTAGGCTTTCTTAACAACTGGACTGTGGTCAGACATTATGTCACATTCTGGAAACTGCGTTATCAAAATTGATTAAATGGGAGCGTTTTCCCACAGCCTGGTATCATAGAAAATCGTGATTCAATAACCTCTGTGGCATACTTTATTAAACAATATTGCAATCACTAAAACAAAACCACAACGAACACACCGCTGCAATCCACGAATAAGTGTATCCCAGACAGCGAATCCGTCGTTTTTTTTTACATTGATTCAACGTTGAACTAATAACGCCTGATTTGCTGTCTGGGTAACAACTGCTGGCCACAAACTAAAGTCTCTTGCCTGAGTGATCATTGGAATTTCAATGATGTACCAAATCAGACATACAGCTGCGGCGAAGGCGGCTCTCCATGGACGGAGAGTTCGAGGAAATTGGTCGATGACAGCAGTAAGAAATCCTTCCACACCAACAAACTGTAAAAGTGATTGTGTCAAAGCCAAACATGTTGTTTTGCCAAGGAAAGCAATTATTTAAAAGCAATTTTGAGAGAATTTCAACAAAACACTATGATGTGTAGGTTTACATAAAGTCGACCTTACGAAAACTCCTTGAATACAGTTACTTTTTTTTTGTTTTTTTTAGGGGGAGGAGCGATCACCCCAATCGAACCCCCCTAGAATCCGCCATGACTAGGTCCAACGATAATGATGCTACCACTTACTTGACTGTCCAAGCCAAGCATGAGAATCATCAGAAAGAACAGACAGGACCACAGGGGAGCCATGGGCATCAATGTGACGCCTTTGGGGTAAGCTATGAAAGCCAACCCAGGCCCGGACTCGGCAACTTGATCAATTGGGATCCGCTGTTCATGGGCCATGAAGCCAAGGAAAGTGAATATGACAAAACCGGCAAAGAAACTCGTCCCAGAGTTGATTAGAGCCAATATCGTGCAATCCCTGCGTAGAAATAAAGATGAAAACGGGGTAGAGGTACCACGAATTCAGAACTGTAGCACATTCGATTTGTACGCTCCAGTAGCTCAGTTTTTTGAGCAACCGACTTTGTGCAACAAGAAGCCTTAAGATCATGCGAAGCTGGTTCGGCTCTCAAGGTGTGCGCTTGAGCAACGCATTTAAAGGACTGCTCTCCATTCAGCGGCATCTACAAAATGGAATAATTTACACACAACACTTCGACTATAGCAAACTTCACTTAGCCAATTTCGGTAACCGGGCCTGCGTCAGTGGTTCAAAGATTCTACAAGTATGCAAAATTGCCAGAATTTAGCTCTCAAAATTACAAAAAGGTTTTGTTAGTCCGAGGATAAAGAATCAAACCAACTAATAGTAATACTGCACGTCGTACACACAGCCAAATAAAATCCACGGACTTAAAATTATGCATTTGAGCATAGATTGGAGTAACACTGACTATTTTAAATTGCAGCCTATATAGCCTACTGTGTTTCAAATTAATGACTTTCTAATTTTAAGTGAAGCCTAGTACCGTAACATTTTCTTGAAAAGTCAGATGTCAGAAACACTACTACATTCGAAGAAATGTGTACAAAATATAAGCTTATCACAATAAACTGATATGTAAGTGCCAATACTTCCAACAGTCATTGCTGTAAATGTTGTAACTCCCTAAAGCTGACAGAGCACCAAGTCCAATTGCGTACGAGAAAAACACTTGAGTTCCAGCATCCACCCAAACCTGCGAGTAAAACGTCACAATAATGCAAAAAACTAATAAAAAAATGCACTGCACTTGCAACTGAAGGTGTCAACAATACAAGTGCGTGATAGCAGTGGAAGTAAAAAGAAGGATTGTGGTGCTCCGGGGACGTTAACCTAGTCGCATTTTCTACATAAAATATATTTTGTAGCATCAATATAGAAGGAAATATGAACAGTCTACTCCGAGAACCGCCGAAGACCTTCCAGGTCACTTCGCAGCCACCCGCTGCAGTATCCACACATTCTACGTGATCGTTTGTATTAATTGACTTTTTTTAATGAATGTGTGTAATTATACTCGCAACAAAATAAACGCCAATCAATCAATCAAGGGCCACGGAAAAACGACAAAAATACAAAAATCGCATTTTCAAAGCAACATTTCTGCAATCGATATTATTTCAGTTGCTCTGCCGCTACTTCAAACGACGTTGACCCAACGATTCGAACATGAAACAGTGCAGTATATTTTTCTGTTTTTTCACAATGCTGCAACCAAAATTTCACCCAAACGCATTTATAATGGAGACATTTTTTCGTGGTGTGAATAAATCTCAAAATTCCATAGACCTAAAACTAAGCAAAAATACCTTATTTTTCAAATTTCTGATGAATTTTACTGAATACGATGATCAAGCGTGGTGTTACTGACCTGCGCTTCTTGTAGTTTTGTCCAGTTTGGTTTGAGATAAAATTCGATTCCTTCACCTGCGCCATCTAATGTAACACCTCGTATAAGCAAACAAAAGAGGACAACGTAAGGAAAAAGGGCAGTGAAGTAGACAACCTGAAATTTTAGTGACGGTAATCATGCTGAACAACAGAAGAAAAAGTGCAATTAAAAGTTTGCATCATTAGGTCATTTGGCTTTACAAAACTGGTCCCACTTTTTAATCGATACAACCAAGACATTGCCTTTGATGAAACAAAAAGTAAAAAGGGAAACGCAGATAAAAAAAAAATTAAAATTTCAAAATTTTTCACCCGCTGTTATTTACGCTTTTGTTGTTTGTAAGCCTTTAACAGGGCTGTGAAGAAATCCATGAAAAATGAGTGGCCTTGCACATGCGATGCTTGACCAAGAATTACGATTCATGAAGAATTAGATACGGTAGCTTAAATGTTTCAAACAAAAATATTTTTTTCTGTTTTGTTAATAGCCTAAACTTCACTGTCTTGGTTCCTTTTCCATTTTAAGTTCCTCTTAAATGAATTCCTTTGAACAATTAGCTTAAAATACCTTTAGTCTAAAACCATTTGATTACATGTCTGGAAAAGCAATTGCGCAACCAGCAAATCAGTCTGTTTTTACATTCATTCTACGTATTCAGCTGTAAGTAGTTTACATAAGTTGTAACGATCACTTGACATGTAGTGTTATGGCAGCCGGTGGGAGCTTTTACCAAATGATCAAGGAGTTAGTTCTCTGATAAATATCTCCCATACCTTTCCAGTAGACTTCACTCCTTTACAAACACACACGTAGCACAAGAGCCAACTTATTAACAAACAGATTGCCAGCTGCCATCGTATTTCTCCAGGTTGGGTGATTTCCGGGGTAATTTGAAGCACTTCACGCCTAAAAGTACGAGATGCAATTAATGCGTGTATTCGATTTATCCATACATGCCTTTACTGGCAGCATGCAATTAAGCATTAATTATGTATTGGTCGATCAAACTTCTGATTCAGTAGAAGGCTACTTGGCAGTCTTTTAGTCTTCGATTAGGCTTTACTGGTAATACGAGGAGCCAATAATAATTTATGTATTTACTACCCCCCGAGAAAAAGTGTTACTACGATTCTACGAACTATACCGACGGACTACTACTCGAGGGTAATATATCAATTACGATGAAAGAGAATAGGCTAAATATCACTGTAAAGTCTGCACCATAAAAGAAGTATAAACAGCTGTGAATTCAAACATTTCAGTCCGCTCAAAGCCAAAGTTGACTTATTACGTAAAAAAACATTAATCATAAATTTCAGGAAACACAAACATCTTACTCCCAGAACTCAATCACCGGAGAGGTCCTGGAAATGTTGAAGAGACTCACATTCCTCACAGTGCTTGTAAGATTTTCCATTCCACTGATATTTTCAAGTTCTGACACACAAACAAGCTAAACAGGTAAGTTTTTGGTATTTTAATATCTATAAAAGAATAATTTAACATTTTGCTGTGCCATTTAAATGTAAAGCTTGCGATTTACTTAGGTCCATAGCATCCTGTTAGAGATCTATCAACATGTAATGCACATTTTACAGTTGAAAGTCATTAAATTGCTTGTTTTCAGTCATTAACTTGTTCTTCGAACATTGATGACAGATTGACAGAATGAATTGGAGAGGAGCTTTGCTTATTTTAGTAAGATTGGAATTTGTCTAATTAAAACCATTAAAACCTGCTTAAAGCTTGCCTACAGTTTCAAATTTATTTAAAATGTAAGTATCAAAACAGGCGTTGAGGGCTTTAAGAGCGAGTGAGATTCAGGGGCGTTTAAAGGAAAACTTGGGCTTAGCAGGAATGGAAGGCTTTCCCCTCCAAACAAGATGACCATAATGACAACAGCAAGACTTTAAAGATTACACGGATCATTCTTTCAGTTCTTTACACAAATATGTGTTTTTGTCACTTGGTTTCAAAGAAGCATTGAAAGAAAAAATACAGGGAGTAAAATCCATTATCAAAAAGTTTGGCTTCAGCGCAGAAGGTCAGGACGATAACCTTGCATTGTTCAATTGCCAAAAAAAAATTATTCCAAACTAATGATCGTGCCTTCTAGATCTACCACTTAGCTTAATAAATTACATAAAAGCAGTGTTAAGTATTAAGTTGGACCTAAGTATTTAGCTAAAATATTAAATAAAACAAAAATGATGCTTAAAAAGTTTCTATAAACCTCACTCCAACTTCAACCTACTGAAATACTACATGCGTAATATTATATTGCAACGTAGATAAATTTGTAACTTACTATGATGATAAGCCGTAAAATTAGTTGTACAGTTTTCGGTGTTCCAGTCATGTCCACACACAGACCAGGGTAGCACGGAAGTAAAGGAGCGATACAAGTAATACAAGGCCCAAGTTAGAACCATAATGTAGTAGCTGTTGCAGAAGAATACAATGACAGTGGAAGCAAATCCAATACCTACGAAATTAATTCACAGTTTTTAAAACTTGTGCCTGTAGGTTTACTGGTACTGGCTTCAAGCATGGGTCTAACGTTTAAATCGTTTAAAGTTTACTACCGAACATCCAACTTGATGGGAATTGTGGACCTCCTTGACTTGAATGAGAATTGAACCTCCATCGAGACTGTACTACGGTGTCCAGCTCCAGCATATCATTCTTAACCAAGTTGGAAGTTTGATTTCCGCTCAAGACACATGGATATGCACCACTGATGATCCCGAACAAGGGTGAAACTCGAGTATGGCGACTTCCATTTTCGTTTGATTAGAGACTTTAATTCTTTATAAACCCCCACGGCCCACATCTCCATAATTCGTTTGCATCAATGTTAGACCAAATAGCAGAAATTTAAAATAATACTGCTAAGTATGTCTAAAACTACAAACTTGAAACATTGGCTAAAACAACGGGTTCGGCTCATATTAAAACCCCAGTTGTCTTAAACAATTTTAATAAACACAAGTGTGAAGTTTAAAATTTAAATTTTCGTTTCGGTTCTTGCCATTGTTCCAACTATCCGACGACTGAAGGTTTTCAACTAGAACACTTAAAATGAACAGTGAACGTCTTTAAAATAAACAATATGTAGATTGAAAATAAAAGGTTAGTTTCAGATAAGTATATTCATTACGTTTTATGTTAGATACTGTATTAAGACAGATAGAACACCAGAACTTAATGAATTTGTTGTTTTGTTGGCTACTGGTGTTAGGCTACTTCCGTTTGCTTATTTTGTCAACAAACTTGTTGCTAAAAGACTAACCTGACGATAAAATTAAAGTAAAACGAAAGGATCTCAAATAGCAAATGCTATAAACAAATCCCTTCAACCGGTGCCAACCGGATTTAGCGCAGCGGTGCTGAGTGTACAGTTTTGTTGAAACATAAAAACCACATACTTTGGGCCCTCCGATTTTAAACAAGTTGTGCGGACAGCCAGGAAGAGCGCTCCTTTCTACATTAAGAGCCTTCTTTTTGCGATAGTATAGAAAATCACATCGGTGTCTTTATGATCATAGCCACATTGCATTAGTTTCAGTAAAGAAAATACCTAAACCTTATGATTGGATTATTTTCACAGCTTCTAAAACGCAATCCAAATAAACTATCCAGGTTACCAACTTGTAAGGCTGAGCTCTGCCATAGAGACCAGCAGTTGGTGACCACTTTTCTGTTGTAGTCTACTATTAGACGAAACGGATTTCTTTTGGCCAAACTTTATGCGATGAAACGCGGTTCGAAATGAAACTAACATATTTACGAAGAAACTTACATTCAAGATGAAACGAAACAATGAAAGATATCTTATGTTCAACACACTGCCGCCCTAATTAGTAAACCTTCCTAGCGCATTAGGCAATGCCATGTGTTTTTATTCAGATTTTGGAGGATGCTGTCTAAGTTCCGAAATCCTTGCGCGTTTCGTTTTTGCTTCGAATTCTCACAGCGAAACGCAACCGATTTCATTTAGAAACAAAACAGTTTTTTTATTTCTGTTTATTACACCAAAAAAACTTATAAAACAAAATGTAGTAATTTGGTTTTGAAAAGCTGTAGGCTAGGGGAAGGGAAGGTAGGCTAATTTGATACACTTTTAACATTTTTTCCTGTTAACTGAAAATTACTTGACACAAACTATTGATTTTAAGCTGAAATGAAAGTCTGATCATTTACACACTTTTTAAAAACATTTTCACTTTTCTACTTTTTTACTTTTTTTTAATTGAAATTTTAAAAACGTCACTCAAATGTATCAATTTACCTTCCACGGAAGGTAAATTGATACACTCGGAATGTAATTTGATACAGTAAAACTAATAAAGAAATCCCATTTGACAGCAAAGCAATAAATAAAAATTTATTATGTGGTTGGCTTGCTTGGGTGCATGGATAACTGTTGAGGCCCATGTGTGCGGCGAAGCTTCTGTAGCGGGATGGACATGGGGAGGATGATTGGCTGGAGTTCTTATTCAAGGGGGTGCTTTGCGCTTTTCTCATTTTTTCACAGCAGATAGCGTGTAGGCATACGGAAGCTTATATAATAGTTGTTTCCCAAAGCAGCAGGTCTTGTTAATAAAGAAGAACTTATTTAAATCAACTAGATCAATGACAACATTTATTACACTCACAAAAAGAATTTAATATACTGTATCAATTTACCTTCTCTACATGTATCAATTTACCTTTTTCAAAAAAAGTTTTAAATTCTAATTTTTGTATGCTTGGTTGCACATTGCAGAAAAAACCTGACATGCCCTTCAAGCCTTATCAATGAACTGTCAAATGAGTTTGGTTTCATCTTTCAGGAACTTTTCTTTAATTTTCCAGACGAAAATAATCATGAGTTAAAATTTGTACGAAAATGCTCAAAAAACACACTTTTACAATTTATGTCATAAAAGCACGAGTTAGCTGCATGGTGCAATTTTTGTAGGCATTATTTTCACAGGTCTTCCACCTAATGACAATATTTTTGACTAATATTTTTTGTACATTTCTGTAGGGAGGGTGTATCAAATTACCTTCCGTATCAAATTACCTTCCCTTCCCCTATAGGCCTACTAGTCTCTCAAATGAAACCCTGAGAGCTTCTATCCGGGCTTCTATGCCAAAGTTAGTTGTGTTTGATGTTCATTTAATCTGCAGTTAACCAATTAAGAATTTTACAACCCACCAGTCACTAAAATCAATGAAATAACGAGCCGAAGTCAAAGTGCCATGACAAGTGTCAGCTGTTGATTTCCGTGGGGACTACAATACAATTAGCATCGCCAGGCAAAAGTACTGGAACAGCTTTAACCACCTTCATCAATTCACACGTGACGACAAGCATTAGTATAGCCGGCAATCGGTTAGTTATAAATAGTTTAAAGCTGAGGCTAACCACATTTGGTTATCAGCATATCGTGACTGTTAATGCGAGTCCTGAGCTGGACTGCAGATCATTTTTTATTAAAAAGCAAACAATGGCCAAGGCCATTAAAAATGCTTGATTTGTCACATTTTTCAGTTTCTTTGTTGTTGTTTTGAAATATAAAAAAGGATCGTACAGTCATTCAATTTTGACTGTGTGTGAAGCTACATGTGCTTGAGAGGCTGATGACCTTTTACTTTTTTTGCTAGCGGTTAATACTTTGAATTTTTTTTTTGCCAACCACTCTTATTCAATCCTCTAATAACTTTCTCCAGGCGAAACCACGGGATATAACATTACCTCGTAGTGAGCAGTCCAAAAATATGACGTTTGGAAAACTTAAGTCTGGTTGCTAGCAACAATTTTCAAAAAAAAATATTTACAATAAATCAAAAATGATGTTTTCCCTCTGATTATAATTTTGTTAGATCTCAAGCCAAGTGGTGTCACCGTGTCAGACTGCATATTCGCTATCTGTCGCAAATCAGGTGCATGCAAGTATGAAGCTATACCATTAAATAATTAATGGTCTTCTAATCCTATCATTTTCTTTTACAACAAAGAAAATTACTTAAAGCTGGTTAAAAATCAATAAAAATAAATAAATTGCCTTATGCATTTTTTTATAGAATCACAAACTGCACTCTTCTTACATTAGTATGTTATTTACCATATCATGGTCTAAAATGAAATAGTTGGTTGAAAATATCAAAATTTGTAAAAATTCCACCAACAACTACGCTTCTCTCTCATTTTCTTTTCATTTTCCATTCTAATCTCTACCTTTCATAATGGGACACAGATCCCATATTCCAATTCCTCCTTGCTTCATAAACTGCCCAAGTGAAATTTCCAGGAAAAAGACGGGAACCCCGCTGACCACAATGAAGAGCAAGTAAGGAATCAAGAAAGCTCCTGCAATGGCACAGTGAATATCCACATTAATAACAGTGGGAGGAACAACATCACCCGTAATCGATAACCTGGTTCGTTTTTAAATCGTGAGAAAAACCTCTGCAAATATTTTGCCTAAAGGACAGATAATGAAGGCAACAGAAACTGTAAAGACTTATTCTAATCTTTAGGTTATTTGTTGGCAACAGAAGTAGGCTAACAAGCTTTAAAATTTAAGTTATTAAAAGGTAAAATTGGAAAAAATTATCTCTCTGGTAACCGATTAAAACGAAATTTTCTGATTTGCAGTGGAATTACATAAAGACTGATTAAATTGCGGAATGAGGCTACAAAATTGAAAGTCTGAATTAAACAATAACTAATAGTCTAAGACTCTAAACGATACAAACCTAAAAACGAAAGTTACAATAATTATGTGATTCGATTGAAAGAAAAAACTATTGCGCAACAGTCAAGAACTGACTTAAAAAAAAAAAACAGTTTAATCGTGGTGCAATGTAATGTAGTTTGACCAAATGGCAAAAAAAAACATTGACCTTTACTATTTCTGGCACAAGTAACAGGGCTTGGCATGTGGGGAGCGTGCCGGAAATAGTTTAAGTGCCAAATTAGATTGTAATTGTACCCTACTAGTTGTAACGCTTTTGTGGAAAAGCTTATTTTGTTTGACCCATTTCAATAGTTGGAAGCAGTTTGAATAGCAGATACGGGATTACAACGAAATTTGATATTCAGACTCTATGATGGTTCTTTGTCTCAATTTTCATAGCAAGCTCTCATACCAAGAACATGATTACACAATAATCGTGGTCTACGTTTACGCAAAAAAAGAATTCTGTGTTTTAGGTGATTTAACATCAAATCATACAGTATTGACTTAAACCAAAGTTTAATGCTGCAAATAGCCATTTCAATGAGTATGTCTTACCACCACCATTCTTGTAACACAGGTAAGGAAATCTCCACACGTTTCCGAGGCCAACTGCAAAACCGACACAGGCCAGAATGAAGTCTAACTTTTTGCTCCACGTTTCCCGATCTGAAGAATCATCCATTTTCCCTTTGTTCAAAACTTCTATGTCATCATCTCCTAAGATACCAACAGATACACGGACAGACACCTCATTAGGAGGAACAGAATTTTTATGTTCAGCTGCTGAACGAACAAGAACAGAATCTTCGTTTTCGACCGGGTTTTCAGAATCATCTGGATACGTCCCTTCGTATGTGAACTCATTTTCACCAGTCCCATGTTTTACGAATGAATTCATCTAAAAAGATTGAAACATATTGCCAACAGGTTTACAACTCTATCTGCTAAATGACAATCCCCTTTAATTAGTACAAATTTAGTGCAGTTCGGTTGCAACAGTAAGAACTCGCCAGCTGTTGTGTTAAGAATAAAATAAATTTTTAAAAAGATACAAAATTTTTTAACAAAATGTCTCGATGTGTCTATATTTCCAAACCCCTTACCTAGTAGTGGAGCCAGGCTACATATTTTAGCAACGTGTAGGCTATTGCCAAAACAGAATACAAGTCACTGTTTTTGTCATTCGTGAATACTGACTGAATATAGGGAGGGCTTATTTAGCAGAAATTTTCAATTTAACTCAAACCTTGAGTTTTGGATGCAATAGGATATTCTAAGACTTCTGGTCTATTTTTTAAGTATCTATTCAGTCCCTCTCCCTTACCCTCAAAACTAGGTTACTTTCAAGAAGGACTACTGTGTCTTTACGTCTTGTAAAAAATGCCTCATATTATTGTAGCCTATTTGCGTCACTTATTGGTTGCATCATTTAAACTTCAAATATTACTTGCTACTTTGCTGAAACTCGCCAATACGCTTCAACGGAGCCGCAAACAATTTTTCTTGTCTAGATTTTGCACATTTGTAGTAAAACAAGAAAAGTTGCCATTACGATTTGTGCGCATTGCAAAAAATGTGACGTAAAACTTGCTTTGCATTCGATCTATATAGGGCTTCATTTTGAGATTCTCCTGTCAATTGCTTTTCGTTTAACAGCTTGCAGTGTTTTCTTAGTCATACAAGCATAACATCCTGCCTGACCAGATGTGGCACCAACTATCCGTTTCCTCTGCTGACTGCAATGCAATCACGTAGCGGTAGGCTAGTTATTTTGTTTATGCTTTTGCTGCAACAACCCATTGGAAACTTTAGATCGACAACTGGTGTTTAAGACGCTTCTCAATAGCAATATTAAGTGTAAAGTTAAGTTGTTGTAGTGGATGTTTGCTGACATGTCGTAATTACTGATATTATTCATTGGCTGTAAACAGACTATTGAGCTTTCGTTGAACATACAAACAGGATGAATGTAACATTGTTATGTAAAGTTCCCCAGCTCAAGAACCACCATTTCGTTTGCGCCAAAGTTGTGCATCAGTGAGCTTGAATAGGACTTTCTCAAATGCTCTTAGGCGGGGCATTTTGCATTGCTGATAATATTGGACAGAACATTCAAGACTATTATTCTGGACGACATAAAATGTCCTCTTGTCTCAGAAGAAACGAGGAAAATGGGAAAGACTCGATATTTGTCAATCACGTTGTCGTGGACCATAAATGACTCTTCTTCTTGCTTTCAAGTCTGTTTGAGTTTATTAATATCGTTGATATTTAAAAACTTTTGAAAAAGCAGAGCCTAAAGTTTTTTGATTGTCAGGTGTATCTGCAGATCGTGATGAACAGTGTGCACTGTTCGGGTTAATCGCGTTATTTACAATTTTATCACTGCTTACTTTACGAACAGGAAAATACAGTCATGCTTTTATACACCTATATATACCTATACAACTCATGTTTGATTCTATATTCATAGATACTTCTTTTGGCCTTGTTCTATAATTACAAGTGGGCGATTGCCATTACTAATTGACAAACAGCAGGCCTACCCCTGGGCATAACCTACAGGAACAGCAGACCTTGGCATTAAACTTTTCACAATATCTGAAAGTAATACAACATGTAACACACAAAATGATGAAATGGCTGTACTTTTATAAAAAATGGATGTAGTTTAAAAAAACCCCTAAGGTAAAAAATTCCATGAAAAATCTGCACGCGCTGACAATTATATACCGTCCAAAAGTAGGCTATTTCTATCGTGAGAGAAAGACTAATTCGGGTGCTATGAGCATGTGTAGGCTACCATCAGGAATTTTGACCAGGAATGGATTTTTAAATACACTCTCACGTGACTAATTACATAAATATTCATGCATTTCACTACACGAAAAACTAAGGAAGTTTCGAAATAGATTTCAGGCGAGTTTGGGTGTATTTAAGGAGCTGTAAATTTAGCCGACACAATACGAAATTGGTCACTGAACTCTTTATTAAAAATCTTTCTTTTAATTTACCAATGATCCAAATGAATGCGTAGTGCAACAAAGAATTAATTATTATCAAAGAAATGGAGAAAACCACGATAAATTGATAACTCAATATCAAGCGTAATGTAGAGCTTTGGGCACACAAGTGTAAATAGAAAATTTGAAAACATTATGAAGTTGAAATTAACACTCCCCCTACAAATAGACATTGCTATAAAACGTGTGATCAGTTTTGGAAAGTGCACTCATGGTTCACTGCATTAGCATGCCCATAGAAAGCGTCTATGCTAGGGCTGTTTTCTTCATTTTTCTTTGTTCATTTAAGGAAAATGCAAGTTTAATACCAAAATTATCACCTAGATCTGTTCACATCTGGTATACATACAGTTAATAAAAAAAAAAGATTTTGCAATAAAATTGAAATTATCGATTGAAAACACACTGGACACATTTAAGCTTGAGTTTTGGCGTGTCTGAGACCTTAATGCAACGTTCGGTTTGCGAAATATATACGAATAATCAGCGAAATACTGGACTTATAAAAGCTAAACAAAGTAATTTGTCTAAGTGATTTTTGCTCCACCTACTATTTGTTATTGAAATAGCCAATATTAAAGCGACAGATGTTTTTACCGGGTCGGTTAACAGGCTTTTACTTTTCAAAAAATGGAAGTACAACATTGCCAATATTTCATTTAAATATTGCTAGTTTAGAATATTTTTCAACGTACCTTTGCTGGAACTGAGAATATCTTGTTCTTCTGTGACTAAACTGGCAATGGATGAGAACGTTGAGAAAGATTTTGTTAAATGTTGGAAGATGGGGAATGCCTTGGTTGGGAGGTAGCTGTACTTCAAGTTTTAAAAACAATCAATGAAACACTTAAATGTAAATAATCGGAAATATCTCATGGCTTACAACTTGATCTGACTGGCCATTCTTGCTCCAGCAAGGCTTAAAATCTTCTTTCTGTATGGAGATAGGCAGTGGTGTTCCCAATATATACTTAGCTCTTTACCTAAACGCGTCTGGTACCACCTCCAGCGAATTTTTTTCACTCAATTGTTCAACTGAAAAAAAATAAACAATACAACGCTTTTGAAATACGGCCACAATACACAAAAGAATGATCTAATTATAAGCTTGGTTGCGCAACTACTGGACAAGTAAGAGAAGCTCTGAAACTGAAGGTCTTATAAATCAAGGTCGAAACAGAATGACCTATCTTGTTCAAAAACCCAACAAAATGTAACCTGATAAATTAGGGATAGGTCACAAACTGCGATAGATTTTGTACTTGTTACTTTTTTTCTGACAATAGCTGATACCAGTGTGGCATTAATCATGCACAACAAAGCAGACGACTAAATATAACACTTTTATTCAATCACAGGTTTACGTTGCACAACAACCGCTTTCTACCTCACTGCAGTGTGATTGACGTTGAAGGCAGCTGTTCTTTGCTTCTAATGCTTTAATCTTGAAGCAGCATTATGTTACGCTGCTTGAAGTGGACATTACGTTTTACGGCACTAACGCAAGCGTGGCGACGCTGATAATGGCAACGTGTTTCTTAGCAGAGAACAACTGAGGGTTCAATAATAGTTTTTAACTTCTTTTAGGTACAAGACACATGATTAAATTTCAGGTCAAGTGGTGGAAAGCAGGTCAGGGTAGCTTAGTCCAATTCTACCATACCATCAATTGCGTTGACAGGGGGTCTTGGAGGTACTTTTGGACTCGGGCCCGGGATAAATTTGAAAGCCCGTAACCTTCACAAGCGGCCCGGAAACTTGAAAAACACCGCGTATGCTTTGAATCTGTTGTCTTTTTCTTTAAAAGTTCTTGATTTGTGGATCAAGAATCTCATTGGCACCAGGTTCAAATTATCTTCCCTGCATACCATGTAACTTAGCATTCATTTAAGCCTCAGAGTTTTGTAAATGGGGCACCCAGAAAAACATGGTCAAAGGTTTGTTTCTTTGTGCCGCATTGGCAGATTATTTTTTAGAAACTAATTCTAGAAAAACTGTATCGATTCAAGGCTGGTCACACTTCATTGAGTTTCCCATTTTAATTTTTTATACGTCTTATTGTTTATTATGGCCTTTTACATAAGTTCTACAGTAAGCTACTACTACTACTAGTACTATAGGCCTATATTTTACTTCGTAACCGAAATATATTTAAATTTTGTCAAAACTGAAGACCGAGAAAGTAAAAACGCATTTTTCGGATGATATAACAAGATATTGTCTGACAGTCAACAAAAAGAGTGAAAAATGCAGGTTAGTATCAAAGTTGTTAAAATGTTCGTTCTAGCCCAGTGTTTCTCAACCTTTATTGGTCCAAAGCCCCCTTTATGAACTGGCAAAATGTTACCGCCCCCCAACAAAAACGATTAATTACGACAAGCGAATATAAAACAATAAATACTATTAATACTACAAAAAGTGCTCAATGCAAAGCAAAAAGCCAAGCAGAGCGATATAATTACATCAAATATAGTTACAAATCTCTAAAACCCTTAGAGCCTGTTTTACCCTAAAATGGGGTAAAACAGGCTGTAAGGGTTTTAAAGACTAGTAACAATATTTGATGAAAAGCAAATATATTTGTGCGAGCATGAAAACAGTATAGGCCTACTGGTAGGCAGTGTGAACCTTGGGCTTGGTGAGAAAGTGCCAGTTTCTTCACATCCGGTGCAAAGCTAGTGAGAAACATTCGAAGATCACCTCTTATGGATATGTCGTGAGTTTCGCTGTTTGGTATGTAGCAGAACAACACAGCTGAATCCCTTTTCCACCAGGTATGTGGTAGGAAATGCTACCACAAAGATACGAGCTCTTTGACGAAATCGTTACTCTGGGCGGTAGATGGGTTAAACCAGAATGCCCCTAATATTCAAAACGCCCCCCCCTGCAAAGTCAAAGCGTCCCCCCGGGGGGCGGTACCGCCCCCGTTGAGAACCACTGTAATCTAGCCTAGTAGCCTGTGCTTTTGTTAATTTTCGATCTAACATAGATTTTGGTCCAGATTTTCCAAGGTCCAAGGTCCAGTCCAAGAATCTCATTGTCACCGGCCCAAAATATCGTCCCAACGGCCCTGGGAAAACTGACACTGATGAAAACTGCTGCAGAAAATAAATAGGCTAAGCCAATATACAGCAGGGTTACTCAACTAACTTTAACAGAGGTCCAGTTTGACAAGTTGAATATTTTTAGCGGTCCAGTGAATAAGTTATTTCCCACGTAACCACGAAAGTTAAACTATCTGTACCAAACCACTTTTTTAGGTAAAATCTAACTCGAATTGGATTTCTAAGAAAGTGTTGGGGAGTCTGGGAATCGAAGCACCCCAGTAACTAGGATAATCATAGTAAAAATTGCTTCCTCCAAGTAGAAATCTGTTTAAAAAAGCCCTGAAACGCAGCAATGAGGTTATTCTTCCAAAAGCTCAAGGTCCACCATCAACACCCAGAATGTCCGAATTCGGACCGCGGTCCGCCAGTTGAGTAGCCCTGATATACAGCATACAAACATATTGACATCTCAAACTCTTATCACGAAACTTGTCTGTGTACGCCACAAGGTAGCCCTAATCATTGTTTAGGCTAGGGTTTTTCTTCGTATTGCAACCAGAAATATTGTTGATAATAACATACACCAAGCAAAATATAAACTAACTTACCATATTTGAGCCTTTATCAATGCAGATAATAGGTGGTATTGTTGCATTTACAACATCATATATAAATTGAATCCTAGCCTGCACGCTCACCCAAACTAAGACTGTAAAACTGGACCAATTATGTCCATTGTTTGCAAACAATACTTGTCAAGACAAGTTTCAAAAATTGATTGGGGTCAGAAGTTCAGAACCTGAATGTCGTGGTAAGCCATAACAGGACGTTACAGTAGCAACACCAAGGGCGTCCGCAGGTTTTCGGTTAGGGGGGTCAAGGTGGGTTCACTCCACCCTTTCGGCCGGATGCAAATTTTTTTTGAAAATTTGACCATTACACCATCCAGACAATTTATCATTTTTATCAGTGTTTACATTTCTACGGATTTTTATCAAAATTGGCCAGAGCAAAAATTATCAGAGTTATATAATCGTTTTATTGCATACTATTATCTTGCTCAAGTGAACCTGTAATATATACATATAATATATACATGTTAAGCGTAAGGTGTAATATATACATTTGGCGTAATAATGCACTTTGTTTTGTCATAACTGTGTGGTTTCCGCAGCGACCAACTGCTAGTAGCTAGTAGTTCCAAGAAGAGATACAGTAGTAAAAGAAGGTAAGAACAGAGAAAAAGAAGCATTTCAATTACGCGATGGTATTTGGGAGTCTATTATCTTTAAAACCATACACAGAAAAAAGTTATGAGTTGTTATTATATCAACAGCAAATTTGAAAATTAGCGTCAAGTATTCAGAGCAAATACTGGTGGCACCAGTGAGGAATACTATCGCCGCTCCATTTACGTTCCTTACATAGACTCTTTAATCCAGTCTCTGAAAAGCCGCTTCTCAGAGACGAACATGCCGGCATTCATGTTATACCGACTGCATCCAGCGCAGATGGAGAAAATTGACCGTTCAGACTACAAAGCCCTGGCAAAACCATACACCAATTCTACAACTTTGACAATCAGCAGGACGCCATGTCGTGGTATGACATAACCATAAAAGGAAAATTTCCTCAGTCCGAAGACCAGGAAGAATTGGAATTTGTGGACTTGGTGAAAAATATGGAACTTTTTCCCGCTGTACGTCAAGCGATGATAACATTACTGACCCTCCCCGCCACTACTTGTACGGTAGAAAGATCATTCAGCACAATGAGGCGGGTCAAAACATGGCTCAGATCAACCATGTCTGACTATCCGGGCTGTGTATGATGAGTGTCCACAGAAACCGAATAAACTCGGACAAAAATTCGTTTATCCAAAAAGTCATCAAAAAATTCGGTAAAGACCCATGTCGACTTCACTTTGTATTCAAGAACTGATTAACTAAACTGGTGGCTGATTGTTCTTTTCTGTATGATTCAATGTTACGAACAGCTTCATTGAATTCACGAAATACGAGATGATTTTATCTGAAATTGTGAATTATCCTTCTTCAGATTTATGTGAGATAAAGCCAGTGCCCGCACTAGTAATGTGGTTCTGAGGGTAGGCTACAGGAGCTCAAGTTGTCGAATTTTGCGATTACGGGTAGCTCGTAGGTATCTTCGTAAATTAATAGAGGAAGTGAGATACTCCTGAAGAAGGGTGATGATCACAATCGGAGAGCTTGACCAGCCAGTCATCACTCGTATCACCTTCACCCCTCCCCCCTTTTCATAAAATTGCCTATTTTTGCATTTGCTCGCTTTTTCATCCAACAATTTTCCAGGGGGGGGTCAGCTGACCCCATTTGCCCCTATGTGCGGACGCCCGTGAGCAACACCAATATGTTGCTGTTAGGATTTGCGCCAGTTTAACACTCGTGTTGTTGAATTGCATTCCTTTGCAAACTACTGCCGACCTTGTTACCGAGATTGACTGAATAAAGTTTTTGTTTGTGAAAGTGTTTGTTGTCTGAATTATTCTATACACCAGGTGACGCTGAATGGAGAGCTCAAACCAAGTTATTCATGCACACCCCGAGAGTCGAACCAGCAACGCTTGATCTTGTAGTTTTTTGTGCACAAAGTGGGGCGGGTAGCCACGTGAAATTTTGGGGCTGACATGTTGTCAACAACAATTAAATTTTATCAAATAGAAATGATAGCATTCGGACACAACTACAAAACAATAAGCCTCAATTCTAAAACTTATATTTCATAGTAGTCCTACATAATACAAGGTGGTGAAATCGGAGGGATTTTGGCGTGTCGGAAAACGGAATAACAAAAAAACAAAAAAAAGCCGACTTTGACTTCATATAAAAATAATGAGCAATATTTTTTTGTAACTTAGCCTAATCACTTTTTAAAATATTATTTTTTGTTCTTTGCACTGTGTTTAAAACTTTATCAGAAAATAAAAGTGTTAGTTTTTGTGGAAGCCGCTGTTTCAATTTTGATCACAACTGAAGTGAAATTAAACGAATCGAGGAGTCGTATATTTTTCACACGACTCCACAGCTCTGGTGCAATAAGCCTCATATAAATTGCAGGAAGGAAGTGATCAGAAAAGTCATCAGTGATAAAAAGTTGCGAGTTTTTCTTCTTTTCCATTTTCCTTTTCCAGAAACCATTTCTGCTCTTAAAAAAGCCTTAATACTCTCATCACATACGATGCTACCTTGTTTAATTTAATGAATAAAATGAGTTGATTGCATGCCAGCAGTGAACCCGCTAATGTGAAAGCCTTTAACATAAAAACTAACATGTATCTCTGCACAATACTGACAGAAAAACTGAACTGATAAACACCTCGGACGTTAAGCAAGAATCAGGTGATTCTGTCTGTAGCCGGGAACAGGACTGATCCAAAGTCCTAACAAGCCGGGGCCAACTTTTGATTAAAATCTTCACACTGAGTTTAGTTGAGTTCATGATTGCTTAAGTTGCTGTTGAAATGTGGCAACACTGAAAGTGTACCAGTAGTCAGATATAATGTTTTAAGAAACGATTTGCTTAAGGAATTCGATATACTAACCATTCCAAGACAGTAATTGGTCAATGAACGATACCAAGCGACAACTTTTAAATCAACCTAAAAAGAACTGGACATCGGTTGGGCACCAGGCAGCTGACATGCGTGGAAGGGAATTCCATGAGCTCTGAAGCTTTTACATATTTCAACGTTTCAAATACGAAAAAATTGCGTTCTGTAGCTGCAAACTGAAGCATGGGATGCAGCAAATATTAAGCTGCAAAATGACAATTTGTTAGGCTCTCCATTGGTATCGGTCAATGAAACATTTTATCAAGCAGTGGTAAATTTTAAGCAAAACCATCCGGTTGAGGTCGATATTCTTGGGTATAAAGCACAAATATTGTCTTAATAAAAACTACAAAGAGAAGAATCAATAACGTGTAGAAATGATATACAATACATATTACATAGTAACTGGTACACTCTTATTTCCCCGGATATGATTAAAACGATGAAACTAAATCAAAAGCACACATAACTAGCCCGTGTACGATACTTGAATATGTTTCTCTTTTGGAACTATAGTAATCTTCAAAAGGAACATAAAACTAGGGGTGGAACATTTACAAAAGATGATTGAGTGCCGGCTTGGTAAAAGCTGACGTTGTTGCAAAAAGACTGCAGATGTTGAACGTCCGTAAAACTTCAGTTTTACCAATTGAACACGTGTCTTATCAGAGCATAGAGTTTGCAGCATCAATATTTTCATTTAATAACATTTACATCGGCACAACACACTTTAATTTGACGGAGAAGTCAGTGCATTCACGCCGAGATTTCAGTAGTTAACGATTTATATGACTTAGAACAGTGGCATAAATTTAACAGCGGTCACTTTCCTATCTCCTTGCCAATCTGATAACCGAGAATTTTGTTCCAATCGATCTTGGTTCTCGTAACCGGTAGCTGGCGCCGAAGAGCTTTAAATGTTGTCGTTGACATGGACTGGTAATTTCCAATAATGGCGTTCTGAAATAAATGATGAAAATAAATCATGTGGTACACGCAATAGACTACTAATGTTGAATCTAACGTCTACAGATGTTGAATCAATGTAAAAAAACGGTTGGTTTGCTGTCTGGGTAGAGGAAAGGGATTGAAGGACACCGGGATGAACTGTCAATGTACGGTATCGGCAAAGATTTAACATTCAGAAATTGTCTTTTTATATTGCATTTTTTTTACATGAAAACGTGTAATAACCCAAGTAGCCTATGCAGCAAATGGTGTTTGCAGAGGACTTTTCTGATTAACGAATGTACGTTGACAAATTTTGGTCATAAAAAGAGACGAAGACCTATCTTCTATACAAAAGCCAGCATAGCCGAGTGGTGAGAGCCCTACTTCGAAGTTCCAAACCGCTCAAGAGCATGTGGCATTGTCGCTAGGTCTTTGGCAGGACCCTGAAAGACTTGCCTGAAAGTGGGTAAGAAGATTGACTTTCTTGCCTTCCCGTCCACTTAATTTTCAACCACCAGGCGTTAGGTTGGACACAACAAAAAATAAATACACGTTTATATTGATATACTAAGAAAAATGTGTCAGACAAGTGTGCATCGAGTAAATTCCAGCATCTTCTTCTTCATGCTTTAAGTCTCATTTCCCGGATGTCGGGATAGGACGGGGTCTGGCAAGGCACATACTTGCTAGGCTGAGCTTGCCAAAAATCATCTCCATTCATCACGAGCCAGGAGGTAAGTGTTGGTCATCTACCACCGCTTCCTGCTATCACTTACTGTATCAGCCCACGTCTTCCTGGAACGTCCAGACTTCTTTGTGGTGGAAACTGGCCACATCTCGGCAGTGATTTATCTATCCGCTACTTCTTTAATCATGTCTACACCAATGGAGACGGTTAAAGCGAAGGGCATCCTCGATTTTTGGCAAGCTCAGCCTAGCAAGTAGTGTGTCTGAGGTGGTATGCTGGATTTCTTGTGTTCTGATGTTGCAGATCCATCGCATGAGTGACGTTGTCAAGATGCACACTACAGAAATTATCCTTAAAAGTATGATCTTCACGTTATACAAACCTGGTAGTCGAATTCGCATTTCTCCACCAGCTTTGCAACATCTTCACCAATCTGCTTCTTCGACTGAAAAGAAAAGCATCAATTAATTTCACTCTATTCAGCTAGGGGTATAAAGATATATGCCATCACCATGCCACGGTTTTCTAACTGTAAACAACAATGCTAAGTGTATGTTTTTTTTTTGGAGTTTAAAACTTCAATGTGATGGTCTGTTTATATGCCAAATTTTAATAAAAAACCACACAAATGTTAAAACAGCTTGGAAGAAAATTTCTCTATGACCGAACCAGCATTAACCCAAATTTCACTGACGTTGGATGACGAGGAAAATTATGACGTTCCAACCCAAATTAGGCGTTACCAACATTAAACAAATGTCTTTTAACATTAAAGAAACCAACTTCAAAGTTGGCCTGAAGTTAAATTGATATTTAATTTTACGGTTGATATCACAATGATACAAATGGCTTATAATTAGTGACAAAATTGTAACTGTCAAACAACAAAGCATTGAACATCCCAAACAGCAAATCAATCGTTTTTTACATTGATTCAATGTCTGCAATGTAAAAAAAACAACCGATTTGCTACCTGGGTTGTTCTACGAGCCATGAATAACTGAATGTTTTAATGTGTACAAAAAAAGAATGCAAGAGCAGGTACTCACCGATACTGTTAAGTTGTCTTTGCATTCTTTTTGGCTGACCAGTTGCACATTGCCATCTTCATAGTAATGAACCTAAAATTGGTGCGTTGAAGGTGGTTTTACAAAGAAATTCATCCATCTACGGGAATTGTTTGTAACATTGAAGTTGTTACTATCCTAGCAAACATGAACAAATAATAATGTTCAGCTAAATGGACTTTTCACATGTTTGCATCTAATTTTGTTAGATATGTTGTATAGACAGAACAAAGTCCATATTCCAGGCTCCTAATCATTGGTATACACTGGCACTGCACCTGCGTTTTCAAGATTCCAGTAATCTTGGCATTCCCGCCTTCGATTGTGACATTCCATTCAGATCGCCATTTCCCATTCCAGAAGTTTTCGGGGCTGAACTTGTGATCTTCAATGCAGATAGTGATGACGGTCGAGCCGCCTGGGCCTGACTTCCCATAAACCTTCACGAAAATAGGAACAGTCACGCTGCGGATGAATATGTAAATTTACCGAAACTTCTGGCAAGTATACACTTAAAAAGAGTTAAGTCAATAATAAGATGACCCATTTAGCAAAATATGCCTTTTTACATTGATTCAATGTCTGTGGGTGCAGTATATGTGATAACAAAGAACTATCGTGAGCACATTTCAAGCAAAGGTGAGGTAATTTTTATCACTGAGGCTGAGGGTGTTTGAAAACGTGCATTTACGAAATGAAAAATAACTACGGGGATAACAAAAACACGTCTCTGTTGCCTACTGAAATCTTGCTCTTTGAAACCAGTTTTAAACCAAACAAAACGGGCGAACTTTCTAGATGGAAAAAAATCTTGACTGGTGCCACACATAGGCGATGGTACTTCTCAGCCGTGTGATGGAAGCGATTGCCTTAAATTTAACAATTTATTGCATGCCTTTAAAACTATAAGCACAGTAAGTGCACTCACACTTATCCACTCCATGACGTTTTCATCGAGTCGATACCAGACAGCTCACGGCAGGGTCAGTAGTAGTGGCGACCCAGACAGCAAATCAGTCCTTTTTTACGTTGATTCAATATCTTAGACGTTGAATTAATGTAAACAATGACTGATTTACAATCTGGGGAGTTATGAAATACACCAAACAATCTTACCGTGTATGTGCCGTTCGGGTAATGATTCTTGATGTAATCTTTCAAAGCAGAATCATGAGCCCGTCTCCAGCTATCGACGTCAGAGTCAACATCTTCAGGCTGGATACTGCTCACAACTTTCGAAGAGAAGTTGTATCTGCACCGTTGTTGAATGCAAACAAGTAAGTTTTTAATGAAGACAAATAGCAGATAATGACAAACGGTTTATTAGTTATCGGTGGTTGTTCCATAAGCGGCTTTTATAAATTATCAAAAACAAAAAAACAGCATTGAGTAAGACATGTTTGACTGCAAGCGTCGACATACGAATATTTATAATTGATCTAAACGAGAAGCTATTCTAGTTGAAATTGATGGACAATTGAATTGCATCTAATAGCTGGATACCACAAAGCTTGAAGACTTGCGTAATACTGAAATTGCTAAATTTATGTGCGAGGTCAACAATGAGTGATTGCTTCACACTTTCATTTATAAGCAGCAACGCTCCCTGGTAGGCTACCAGAAACTCTACGAAACTAGATTGTCACTTCCTCAACGCTACAGAACTACCAACGTTGCGCGAAATATTCTGTGGCCAACGCTGAAATAACATCTCATCCAAAATCGTCTTTTGCATCTTTTAAAGATCACAAATTTTCCGTTGCTGATTATTTGAATTATAAAGGCAAGTTACACATATCGAATTATGAACGTTTATGTATATTTTTCCCACACTGCCCATCAATTATTGTCACTATATTTTTATGTCTGAACATGGCCACTTGACTAGAATACCTTCAATGGTAAATTTTGCAGCTTTTGCATAGTAAGTTGTCTATGTCGCTATGTTAATCTGTATCGATGTGCATGTGCTTGTAACTGAAATACGAGTGATTTGCTATTCTATTGTGCTTTGGTTTACTGCTTCTTTGCAACATCAACTAAATTTTATGTACACTTTTAGCACAATATCTTGTTTTATTCTTTTATTTTCGTCCATGCTGTCGTTTGTGGTGCGAAACATTGCAGAAACGCAAATTGGATGGAGTGCTACACAAATCATGCATATAAATTCTGACGTATCAAACCTAATAATTAAATAGACACATTAAGAAAGCCGTACTTTGAAACGGAGCAGTATCTTTGCCCGTTTAATGTTAACCGGTTTACTTCACAAATGTAGATACAAACAAACTGTTTTAGTCTGATGCTGCGGGTTCGCTGTAGTAGTATCGTCATAGCACATGACTGGGCAATTGTGTTCCGAAGGCTAGTGCAAACCGCTACTACTACAGCAACAGCAAACACGCAGCATCAGGTTAAAACATGTCGTTTGTATGATTGTATCTACATTTGTGAAGTAAACAATCATACTGCTAAAAGCGAACCTCACTCTATTGTTAGCCGGTTTGTTTTCGATTATCAAAATTACAATCTATAATATATTATACATTATTATATATAATATACTTTAATATATCTGTCAAAGGCGTTTTCGGAACGACCCTCCTAGACTTTTGATAAAAAAACAAAAAAACAACAAATAGCAAACTGACTTTCAACAAAATCATCTAACCCACACATACAACAATACATTGGATTAATAAACAAGTGAGCACTCACTGGAATGATTGTTTTGACCGTGGATCTAAAAATCGGGCGTTGTCCACCTTCCCGTGCATAGTAAGCAGCACAGATTCGTTATCCACCGACACAGGGGTGAACTGGTCGGTCCGGTACTTAGCGAGAGAACTGCGAACATGAAAGACGTGATCGTGCTTTAATGAAGTTTAATAAGTGATGGAAGAAAGTACTCAGTAGAACAACAGAGAGAAGTATTGTACTTTTGTGAGCTTGTGTATTAAATGTGTGGTCGTTATCAATCTTAGGATTTGTAGCGTTGGTTATGTTAACAAACTGGAATGAACACTACGGTACTAGTAAAAAGTGGATTAAAAAAGCAATAGCCTACTTTTTTGAAAGACAAACCGAAAAAGACAAAGAAACTTCATGTAAAATGGGATTGCTAAACACTTTATTTGTTGAACAGTTTGAACACTACTCTAGCGCAGCACTAGGTGTTGAGAACATACCAAACATACTCACCCAAGCATTCCATCCACAAACGAGTTGTCATTATTCAATAGTATCCGGACATCTAAAATAAAGACAGATAATAACGTAAGAGAATCCTGTGATTTCACCTTGAATTGGTAGCAGTCATGAAATGTACAAATATGGAGCATTTAGTAGAAACAAAGTAGATCAAGCCGCAGCTACACAACAGATATATAATTATATAGTTATATACTACTGTAGTACACTATATGTCAAAGGTTGATCACAGATTACAGGTAACATCCAGTTACTTTCTTAATGAAAGTTATAAATGTAAGACTAAACATATGTAAAAATAAATTATTAGACTAACAATAACGTACAGAATAACGCAATCCCAAGCAGAGCGGATTAAACCAATCCCAAACAAAGTTGCTACACTCCAACCTTAAGTTTGTTTCACTCTTGATATTAACCATCTAAAGATCTCATCAAGAGTGAAACGGACGGTTAAGGTTTTATAAAATAGTAACTGTATTTGCTATTTGAACAAAAATACAAAAAAGAATGTTTGTGTAGCAAAGAAGATTTATGGACTACAACTTAAACAAATCTGCCATTTCTTTTAGTGTAATTTAAATATTAAAATGCATAACCATTAACCAAGCAAAGATTCACAAGTAAAGTAATAAACGCTGATGTCTCTCATCTCTGTTCTGGTTCCTCGATGTTATTGAGGATAAAAAATTAGGCTATATAAGGGTCCTTCATTTATCATACAACGAGATGATTTTGGTGAGATGTCTCACCGGTAGAGTAGACACAAAACAGAAACTATTTGAATAAGACACTGAAGAAGTCGCCTTTACGATGGCGAAAGCTTTATAAGAAATTATACAAGTTTTCAAACCTGACTGATTTTAATTACTTGTTAAGGATTAACAAATCAGTACATACTTTAGATAATTTTGTAAATAGCTGTCTAACCTTTCATTACAGTTTCCACTTCTCCAGGTGGGGCATGGGCAATGAAGTCACTAGCAATGCGAGCCTGAAAGCATTAAAATCAAATTTTATCACACACCAAAAAAACTAACAACATAAATATCATAGCTAACGGTTTACTTTTTTAATACTTGAAAAGCGTTGAATTTCATAGGGCATTTAGAATATTAGATTCCTCATAAGGGATAAAGGTAAGCTACAAACGTTCAACAGTTAAAACTATTTGTAAATTCGTAAAAATATTGTTATAATGCACAACTGTGTTGTGTTGTTGTGCCTTGCCTGTCTGTGCTACAAAAAAGAAAATTCTCTCCCGAAACTATATTTTTTAACATGTATTGAGGTCAGAAGAAAAATGAAAACTTCTTTAGATAAATATTATATATAAATACCTTCTCATCATCACTGATTTGTTCACCGTAATCATCCATCTTGAATTCTCTTCTTCAAACTAAATTTGAAGCTCACAAAGCTTAAACCACCCAGCTAACACAGGACTAATCAGAAAACACGTATAAGCAGTTGAAATGTATATAAAGGAAACTTCAGTGCGGTGCTGTACAATGCCACATTCACGACTGATAGTTATAACGTCTACAAAACGAGTGACGCCAATAATGTTAATCATACTGTATCTACAACTCTACATTGTATCGTAATCTCTGCTTTTCGAATACTTCTTTTCATGCCATATAATTTCCTGTGTTTTGAATAAAGCATAAAACCGCAAAAACACAATTGAAATTCATCACAAAGCACATCAAACATAGATTTAAACCCCATTTGCTTTCAAACAGGGAATTTTTGTGACAATATTTTGGCTTTTAAAATTAACCTGCATCATCAAAGCATTACTTGTAGGAGCATGCCAGGAAAGAGAAAGGGCAACATTTGAGCTTTAAATTTGACTGGAGACCAATCTGCTATGCTTGATAGTACCTCTATTTTGCTATGCTTGTTAGTAGTCAGAATTGCTAGTATAAATTGATGGTCTGAGTGGTAATTAATAAAAATAATCTTTGTGTATATTTTGGGCATCATTGCACTTAAAACCTGATTCATTTTAACTTAAACAAAAATGAGTGCTTTCAAGACAGAAAAGTATAAAAGCCTACTTAATTCAGTTCAAACAGTCTCCAGTTATGTACTACAGAAAGCTTTTCCGTAAGTGGTCAAGTTTATTTTTGTGAAATAATATCTGGCAATAACAGCTTGGGTGCATATCCAATCAATATCATGACAAAATCGGATAATCTAGGCCTAACCAATTTGCTAAGCTTTTTATGTGTTCAACCAAAATTCAGCACATATAGGAGACAATTTGAATGAGGTTATCCGATAATCTTGGGGTTTGGGATTTCTTATGCAATGATATATTTTACTTATTTTATTTGTATGAACACCAGGAGTGTTTATACAAATAAGTGCAGTAACTAAATTTAAAGCCAGTAATAACAGTGCAGTATTCTCACAAGTCACAATCTTAGCAATTTCAATTTTATTTTAAATTAAATGCATGAGCAGCAACAATGAACAGAACTGCAGAATGCCTATAACAGGACATGCTAACTGTGCTAAAAATGCCAATGACTTAATAGTTAAATTGTTCATCAATTTGTGACAAAGTTCAAAACTTGTTTTCACAATTTCCATGGCACTGACAAAGAAACCCTTCCATGCTCATTTTACGTTGATCTCATAAACTTGTTTTTGATATTCATGAACAACTGTTCAATATATATACAATTAACATTTGTAGTAGCTTGGCAGCTTTTTATTACTACTGTATTATACTTGGTAGTTACATATTAATCATAACGTCAATAGATAAGTTTGTTGCAAACACAAATATGATTTGCCCTTCTACAAGCTTTTGAGATTCTCCATACGATTCAGCTTTGTTCAAATACAAATCTTGCAAAAATAAAAACAATGTAACACAGGAGGAAAATTTCTATGCATCAAAGTTTAAGCATGTACAGAATAAAGCATACGAAATTAAACGATGTAAAAATAAGCTACTTAGTCCAGCTTACTTTTGGTATGTCATAATGTTCAGACAAAGAATCAAGGTTTCTGTTAAACTGTTCTACACGATCTCTGTGAGTAGTGGATGCTCTTTGCATAATCCTATCCAGTTGCTTTTTATCCTGTGACTCTTTGAAACGATGCTGAGCAGGAGTAAGTTTGTCATACTTTGGAGCAGAAGCTTCGCCTTTGTTTGATTTATCTTCGACTGAATCCAAGCAAACTTGCTCCAGCTTCTTCTTGTCTTTTTTGTGTTTCTTCTTTTTTTTCTTTTGTACTTTTCCACTGTCCCCTTTAAATTTTAATGGCCGTTTTTGAATTGAATCAAAGTCATACTCATTCTTACAAGACATAATAAAAACCTGGATCTGGTAAAAAATATAAATTTATCAACGCAAACTGGTATGGCACTTGACAAATGATGATAATTACCGTAACTTTGCTTTCATTTGTTGTTGACCAACAAAGATCTACCGCACCAAAAAAAAACAAAACAAAAAACGATTTAACAAACTTCAAGCAAAAATGACTCTAAGAAACGTAGCCTCAGAAGCTATGCCTCCCTTTCAACTTTCATGATATATATATATAATGTTTATGATGATATCATTCATTTTTAAGGTCACTTTGACATCACAAAGTGTTTCCTGAGTCAGATCCTGATTCCAAAGTGTTTCCTAAGACAAAAGTAGCAGTAGTATGCTACTTTTTAGATTGATAGTAGTAGCACACGCTACTTTAAAGCGAGTAGCGCAATACCTTAAAAGTAGCAGATGCCTACTTCTGCCCATGCCATGCTTACCATAAATAATTGAAATAGGCTAACTTATCTAACATATGGTTTCTTAAACTAAGGTCCATGACAACTACACAAGTAGTCCATAATGATACTAATATTAACATACTGTATATACTCGAGTATAGGTCGAGATTTTTGCAAGTGATTTTCACCTCAAAAAACCTGAGTCAACCTATACATGCGACAAATTTGTCTCCATTACGGTTCCTTTGAATGACCTCTTTATCAAGTGCTCTCTTTTGGTTGGTATCAGCAATTGCCAAAATGATCAACAAAATAATGCATTGCTTGAGCAAAAAATGTCTCACAAATCTCTGTTAATTACAAAAATCAGTCAAACATTTTTTGAGTTGATTAAACACCTGTAGCCGTTAAAACAGCGTGTCAAGTGACGTGATAGATGCATGAAAGGTATAATTTGTCACGTGAGCGGTGGATCTTATTAAAACAGATGGAAAGGTGCTGCCTTGTGTTTCTCGGCAGTCGAGTGTAGCAGGAACTCAGCGATAGACACGTGTTTCGCCTATGAGGCTGGGCTCATCAGTGAGTTCCTGCTACACTCGACTGCCGAGAAACACATGTTTTTGGAAAAGTCTTGATGGCTAGTGTGGAGGCTACACCAGTATGGTTAGCGAAACACAATGCTCGCTGTTCTATAGTGAGTAGTCAGGTAGTGCTGACGCCAGGAAGATCGCTCCTTTTCAACAGGTGCTGCCTTAAAAGAAAGATTAAAGCCATTGATTTCAAACAAAACAAAATATGCAATAAAGGCTGGCAACAACAAGATAAGACGTGAAGTTACTGGTAATATGTGAGAATTAAATTAAAAACCGATAAAAGAAAAGATATTTGAAAAGTGGGAAAAATATTGAACAAAGTGGTATTGTTATGCATCACAAAGGATCATTCACAAAGTTTTTTTGTTAATTACAATAACAAAGAAACAAAAATTGAAGTGATATTGCTAGATTCAAGCAAAGCTGACTACCAGTTTGAGGGCCAAAAAACGGAGCTCGTGGGCCAAGTTTGGCCCGCGGGCCTGTAGTTGGACCACGCTGTTTTAGATTATACTTTCACGCTGTTTGGGCAAAAAAACTGATGCAAAATATGATTGGGGTCCATGAAAAACAGCCTTCCAAATAAGATACTTGGTCAATGGCCTAAAAAGGCAGTTTGGAAAACCCTGATCTAAAGAATGAAGGATTGCAGACAAATATTACAAAACTCATCCATTCGTAAGTTTGCTGAGAGTTGAGCAGTTGAAAGCTGAACAGTGAACAGTGAACTACTGAGTCCAGATTGCCACTGGCCAGATGCAGAATGAAAATAATACCTAGAAAAAAAAATCAATCAAGATGAAAACAGTGTTGCCTACACTTTTTTTCTGTTTCGATTTCCGGGAGAAAAAACGTCACGACGACTGGCTTAGACAAAAATTGCTTCAATTATTTTTGTGCTTTCGGCATGCAAAGACTGCACATAAAAGTTGCCATAAAAATGTAGTAAAAACATTTTTACTACTAATGTATTTTCTTTATTCCTATATTCTATCAATAAAGAAGAAACATCTAAACAATCTTTCTTGCTTAAAAAGCACTGTACATAATGGTATAAGCTACCAATAAAATTTATCAAACTGTCTTCAACAACAATTCCCCCAGTGCTTACCAACTTGTTCAATAAATGTATTGATAAAGGAGTATAGGCTACCCTGATGTAGTAAAAGTCTTTCAAGTTACTGCAATCTTAAAAAGTTGCTGAAGGAAAAATTGTTCTAACTACAGGCTTAGATCACTTTTGTCCACTTTCACAAAAAAATTCGAAAAATGTCTATGTGAACAAATGTACTAATATCTAACAAATAAAGATCTGACCACACCACATCAGTATAGATTTAAGACACAATACTCCTCTTCGTTAGTTGTTTCAAACGTTTGTAGCCTACTAACCTACTATGTTACGACGCTATGCTAACATACGACCAAAAAAACTTTTGAAATCAATCAACTCTTGTAGCAAAGACGTTTTAGCTTTAGTACAGCCAATTGTTTAATTGACAACTTACAAGAAACTTCCAGCTAATAAATAACACAAGCAAAAGCATTTTCATTTTTTTTTTATTTAATTTTTACTTGGCTGTTTGGTTTGACATGTTTTGCAACAGATTAGCCTACCAGTAACCTACAGAGTAGATTGGAGTTATTAGGCTATCAAATAGCACACGACATAAGAGTTGCGCTATCTAAAAACAACTAGGCTAAACATTGACGAAATAATTGTAGCAAAACAATTAAGTAAACCCATCGCCACCCTGTTCAATTTCTCATTGAATTTCGTGTTTTTTGCTTTTGTTGGCTCTTTTAGTGGTGATTTTTTACTGTTTGTCTTCATTTTGTAGCAGTGCCGGATTAAAGGGGGGGGGGGGGGAGACTGGGATGAAGCTCAGGGCCCCCACTTTTAGGGGGCCCACCTCAAAGAAAAAAATCTGCTGTAGAAACATGGCGGTAAATGTGCTGTAGAAACATGTCGTTCTGCCGCTGAGCTTTTTCAATTGTTGCAAAGCCTTCATTCATGGCTCGTCTCGTCTATTCATCGTTGGCAAGTCCATCGAAAATTCCTAGATGATTTGCCTGTTTTAAAGACATTATCTGATACAAGATGGTCAGCCAGATATAATGCAGTCAGTGCATTAAACAAAGGATACAGTGAGACCATTTTAGCGCTTGAAGAATTTGCCCCTGATGATGCTCAATCTCGAGAGAGCAAAGTCGAAGGAGAAGGATTTGTAAAAAAGTTGAAACAACTGGAGAAAGCTATTTTGCTTGAAATGTGGAGTGCAATTTTGGAAAGGTTTCAAAAAACAATCCTGTCCCTTCAAAAAAGTGGATTGTGTTTGAATAATGCAGTAGCCTACAGTTGTTACAAAGTCTTTGTCAAAAGCTTTGTCATGAGCTTTGTCATGAGCTTTGTCAAAAGCGAAAGATCCAACTTTGAAACGTACGGTATGAAGATAAAGGTACCGTAAGAAGAAATGTGGATCCAACACCTACGCACTACGCAGGTTCTTCAAAACGAATTCAAACCCAACGTCATAGGCATTTTGATGAGCCCTCTACAGAGCCAACGATTTTTTCCCTAAGAGATAAATTTACAGTTGAAATGTATCTTGCCATAATTGACCAACTATCTGCAGAACTGGATAAGCGTTTGAAAGCATACCGTGACGTCGAAAGTAAGTTTGGCTTCATTTCAAAACTGACGGATCTTAGCCCTAACGAGATTCATCAAGCTACTGTTGCATTGATGAAGGAATATCCCATGGCTTTCGAAGCCAATTTTCGAACTGAAACAGTTCATTTTGCAGAGTTTTTCAAAGTGAAAACTGTTGATGATGGAAAAGAAGCCTCAGAAAACCCTAATAAACACAAAGTGGAAAACAGTGTTGAGCTCAACATGTTCTTACTTCTAAGGGAAAAGGTGCGTTGAAACCTTTCCCAATGTGTTTGTTGCTCTGCGAATGTAGGCTATTTGTGTATGATGGTCTCCAACTGCAGTGGAGAAAGATCTTTTTCAAAATTAAGGAAAATCAAAAACGAAGTTCGAAATTCTTCGCGGCAAGAGCGAGTTTCGAATCTTTCGCTTCTAAGCATTGAACACGATATTTTGGATTCATTGAATTTTGAAGAAATGATCTGCGATTTTGCCACGAGAAAAGCAAGAAAGCGTCCATTTTGAGTTGATATGAATAATTTTCTAGGGCAGCAAGCAAAATGACTACCGGTACCGCCTACCAGTTGCAGTTTCATTTTTGATTTATGGCCTATAGGCTACTCCTATGAATATGCTTCTGTTTTTATCGCGTGAAGCTGACAAACAATTCACAGTTCATACATAAAGTTGCGGCCAAAAACAAACGTTTAGTTTTTTTGTGAAACGATTAAGCTTACTTTGATCGCTCGGTATCTCAACAGTTTTGTGTTTAAGCATTCACACCAAGCACTAAAAGTTTATTGTCATTGCTAATTTGCTTTTCAACCATAAAACGAATCTTTTCCGAAGAAATACTGTTGAAAATTAACCAGGTTTTTCCTCACAATTTTCTTCGGGCAAAATTGTTTGTTTTGAACAGTACAGTATTGCACAAAATGAACATGTTATCGTACAGTACCGTACCGTATATCAATAATCGCCTATACGCAATTAAAAAAAAAGAAAAAGAGAAAAAAAAGCAATTTGTATTGAAAGTGTTGCCACTAAACATTGCGGAGAAAGGATCGAGTTCACTTTGAACAGTGATAGCTTATCTCACAAACGGATACGTTTGTTGATCTGCTCTAAAATAATTGGTTTTGCTTTCAAAAAGACAACTAGAGAACAGTGGTGTATCTAAAGAATAGAGGCATCCTTCGGGTAAGTTTGAGACAGGGAATGGGATGGAATGGAATGGAATGGAAGACAGATTTTCAGATGGAAGATAGAAAATGTCAGGGATGGAAAGGAATGGAAGATCTTGATGATGGGATGGAAGAAAATCTTCCATCATTCCATCCCAATTCCATCATTAACTTCTAACGCTATATCAAAACATGCAAAATATTACGTTGCTTGCTGAAATAATTCGAACGGTACGTTCAAACAATAATTCAAACGGTACGTAATCCTTAGGAAAATACTGCTGTTAAATTTTTAGCTTAAATTTAGCCTACGGTTTTTAGGTTTATTTGTGGCATATTCAACGTGGAGATCACAAAATGTGAAGATGGAAGATGGAATGGAAGATGGAAGGGATTTCTGTGTTAGAAGGGAAGATTTTTAAGATGGAATGGAAGAAAATCTCAGGATGGAAGATGGAAAAAACGTCTTCCATTTCATCCCATACCCAGGTTTGAGAGTTTGCGCCCTTCTAATAAATTCAGCATTAAACGAATTATGTCATTTTGTTGTTTTAAAAATATTGTTCCTGTTCGCTTTTTTCGATCCCAATCGCAGCAAAAGAACAATACCAACTACACAATACACACAAATCGGGGTTTGGAGGCGGAGCCCCCAGCTCCTGAGAAATGCTTTTAGCGTCATTGACTGATAACTTTTTTAGCGAAGAATGTCACTTGATAAGGGCCCCCACTTTCAGCTTAGCCCAGGGCCCCATAAACCCTTAATCCGGTCCTGTTTTGTAGCCTATAGCATAATGTGTTTTTGCATTTTTTTCTCATAGTTTTTTTGATTAGGCTATTTCCTCTTGCGTTCTTTTCTATATTGGGATTTTTTTTTATCTTTTTATTGAATTTTAAAGGGCCGAAAATTATCAAAAAGTTCCAAAAAGTCCACCAATCAAATTGCACGAAAAAATTTATAAACCGCTGGCTTAGACTAAAACTGTCATATTTTTGGTAGCGGTGGTTTATGATTTAGTCTACGTTCAAGTTTAAGATCATAAAAAGAAAACTTTGCAATAGATTTAAACTTGCCTAAACATATCTTCTAGAGAGGGGTTATATTTTGCATCGTGTGGTTAACGAGAAGGACAAAAACCTAAGCAATGTAACATAAATCTATCCTTTGCGACGTAGAGCTGTGCAAGTTTGGTTTGACTTCCGATGAACGGATGGCGCAAGAAGCATATGGAATAGTTCACCAAGGAAAGCTGGTTTGAAGCACAAGCTACAATTTCGTCAAAGAAAGATCTGGACTTACTGTAAGCAGAATTTATGTTTGGTTTGATATGATTTTACTGTCACTCATTTTGTCAAAATTTGACCAGTGGTTTTCCCCTTTCCACTATCCTAAGTTTTTAGCCTTGGCTCAGACCAGCTAACTCAGTGCCCCGGCTCAAGATCACGCGGCGCTGTTTGGTTCCTGGGGTGTGGGCTTAAGCAACGCATTTCAGGAGGCACCTAGTGAATGGAATAATTCCCCGGTAACAACACTTCAACAATCGGAAACTTCACTCTGCCAATCTCGGTAACCGGCACTGCGTCAAGAGCCTCTACAAGTATGCGAAACTACCAGGAATAACCTATCAAGGCTTTGTCAGTACGAGAATAAAGATTCAGAAACCAAACCAACCCTTAGATACCTATATAGCATTGACCTTGACGCACCGCAACAAACGATTTAGACAACCAAACCAGGGTGTCAAACTAATTTTTACTGGTTAGGCTATTAGCCTAGTGCAACTAGAACTTCATCGTAACAAACGTGATGTTTTTTTTTTTATAAAAACAAGTGACTTTCACAAAAACGTTTATACTGAAATATGAATCAAGTTTTTGAGCTGAAAAAAGCTGCACGATTGCATATTTTCCGCACAAGCAGCTGGATATTTCAACCTATGCTTGCGTATATTGTGTTAATCCTATTTTTCTTTTTTTGAGCGGTTCTGCTGTTACTGGTACCTCCTTTATGCCACGACGACTACAATCTTGGGCAACCTTCAATCTTGGATAGCTTTAAGCAGGGCTGTGGACTGTGGAGTCGAAGGAGTCGAAGTCCTTAAAAAAGGTGAACTCGGACTGCGGCTTGATGTAAAACGATGAACAATAAAATATTTATAAATTCAAGAAAAATGTACAAGTCCAATTGATGTCAAGTTATCTTGTTGTGTTGTGTATCCTTGTTGTGTATAGAAATTTAGCCGGCGTAGGAGTCGACTAATCATAAACCGAGAAGTCAAAGTCGTGTATTGTTCATTCGACTCCACAACCCTGCATGTATAGGTATAAAATCTTTAAAGTCCGATACTGGAAAAGGTTTTTCTACAGTGACCGGAATGCAAAGAGATAGGCCTACTGGTAATTCACTACAGTAGATCAACCAAAAATAGCACAAGTTTCAACTCGTAAATGCTGTAATCTACCAGTTTACTTCCAAAGTGCGATAAGATCAAAGTGTGATAAGATTCACCAAAATAAAATATAATCAGCCATTTTGGCTTGTTCTGACCATATGGTTCTCAAGTTCAAAGTAACATCAAGAAAAAACACAGAATCATCGATTTACTTGGGCTGTAAACAACATTTTTCGATTATTTTGTAATTTTTTATTGATCTAGCTTTCGTAGGCATGTCGTTATCCATATCAGTCTTGGGGGTAGTTAACACATTTTGTCAACTTTGAAAGATAGTCTACCTCTAAGAAATTGATCCCACAAAGTAGGCTACTAAAGTTCTGTTTCTTGGCTATGCATGTTCCTAGAATTTCTGCGGCTGCACATTCAAAATGAGCTTTTTTCGTTGCAAACTTGCCAAATTAGTAAACTCCAAGTCAATTGGTTTTCAGAGTAGCCTACGGAAGGTTACAAGTTTAAATTGGAGTTTTGGAGAAACATTAGTTTGTCAGGTTTGAGGTTTTAGCCTTACCGCAAGCAACAAGTTTGACATTTTTTTTGGAAACAAGCTGTATCAAAATTTGCACTCTCTCTTTAGCGATAAATAGAGTGAAACTGCAATGAGCTCATTGATCACGTGCTTGATGTGGTTACCGCGTTTTCTTCACTCAACATGAAAAAACATGGGAGACTGTAGTAGAAAATGCCTTTTCTCAGAAGAGAGATTCTATTTTTGCCTTTCCAAGAGATATCAATTGCTCTTCTGGACACAAGGTTGTGGGTTGTGAAAATTTCAGGTCAGTTAGACAATATTGCACAATAATTAATAGCCTACAGTTCCTGATGCTGTTTCAATGTCGCATGACTTGATGTCAAACTCATCGAAAAGCTTTTCATGGATATAATTTGCTTGGTCAATTTTTAACCAATATCATGGAAGCAAAGTTCGTGGAGTGATTTTGAACAAACCTTCACAGGTTTATACAATGTCCTGGACCAATAATTCCAATCTTGTTATTGAAACGTCCGTTACAGTTGCTGTGTGGAAAAATTAGGAATGTGGAAGCCTTCTGGGGAGATTTAATTCTTTTTTTACGACAGGAAGTAATAAACAGCGGTCTTTGGTATCACCAGCATATTAGACTGGATATTTGAAAAAGTTGCTGCAGCTGGATCTCTCACCAAACACCAAAGCCGTTCTTTTGGAAGTAGGAAAGCAGCAGATATAACCGAACTCTAGAATATAATACCTCTGCAATGTTGACAGTTTGTTCAGTAAAGGGCACCACACAGGACTTTATTTTCTTAGGCTAAGGCTATGGTGCAAAGTGGAGCATATTACGTATTGAAGAAAAATAGAAATTACAACAGTGGATTATTCACCGATAAAGCTAATCAGCTTATTATTTCATGGATGAATTTTCTTCATCATCTACCAACTATAATCAGTTGAATTATATCACCGGTTACTGATCCTCCAATGGACTCTGCACAAATTGACTTTTGAATAACTATAGTCAGACTGATAGATTAATTGACAACTTAAAGATTCCCTCCTGGCGCATGTCCACTGTCCAGTAACCCTCAGCCTTCAGAGTTGCTTTATTAAGTTTTTTTTGTTGTTCCCGGTTTGTCATAAACGTTAATTTAGAACGTGCGCATTTTCTAGAGTGCTTTTAATACATTATTTTTCACTTAGTTTTGCTTGAGGTGGGTCAACACGCTTGTAACCACCATGTAATATCTGTGAGGCAAATAAGGTCATGGCACTCTCATGCTTGATTTGACTACAGATGAGCCGCCATACCAAAATAGACCCAACCCCGGTATCATACCAAACCTCGTATAATGGATTTTACTCTTAGGGGGACATTAACTTCGACAATCTCATACCAGTTTGTTTATTAATTCAATGGCTTTAAAGAGTCTATAAAACCTTGGAAAGTGTTAATTTCCTGCTATTATAGATTGATATTTTTGAATAGAAAAACATTTTTCAATTAAAATTATGTTGAAATTTTCGAAGTGTATGAGTGAGTATTATAGAATTGTTATTTCTGCTTTTGTAGACTCACCAGTTGCGTTAAAGGTCTATCAATTTTTTAAGTCAATTGTCACTAAGTCATTAAATCACTGTCATACGCCGTAAGCGTAGGCTATTTGTAATCTGCAGGTCGCTGTAGCAGATGGGATGTTTTGACCAATCAGAAAGCAGGATTTAACGCGGCTGAAAGAAATTTTGCGGGAAAAGTTTAATAAATGAAGTTTTGCACAACTCGCAATAAGCTTATTTGTCTATGACAGTGGTTCCCAAACTTTTTCAGCTTATGGCACACTAGAAAAATTATGAAACGCTTGCGGCACACTTATAAGCAGGGTTGCCATCGACAAGGACCCCAAAATAAGGACAACCTAAGAATTAAATTTTCATACGAAACAAAACAAACGTTTTTGAACATATCTTTGCACTTATACGAACTATGATATATCAAAGGCGATAGTTTTTGTCAGAAACGATCTGTTCCAGCAACTCTATTTTCGTAGAAAATACTTTCTGCATCTCATGACAGCTAAAGTCTGGGCTTACATTTACATGTAGCGAAGATTTAACTGTCATTTCACTAAGTCTGTTTCTTTTCTTAGTTTATTGAGCCGAAACAAGAGAGAACACCTGCTCCCAAAGCGCATTACTGATCGGAAGAGAGACGGTGACGCTAACCAGCTAGTAGAGCAACAGAAAATATTCGTCTCTAGTAAAGATCTTCATCCACTTGTCCCCAGGTTTATCCTTTCGGAACACAACATCTGGAATCTTCTTGAGCACAGCAATGACAGCCGAGACCTCATCGAAGAACTCATGCTTCATTGCCATTGGCGGATCAATTTGTTTCGCTAACCCCTTAACTTTCTCACACTTAATTGTTTGATCTCTTAGCAGGGTAAAGTTGAAGTTTATTGGAATGTTGAATGCTTATCAAAGTGATAGCACTCATTGATATATTCCCAAAAAAGATAGAAGATTTGTAATTGTTAAAAATAAGGCAAAATAAGGACTCAAGTCAAAAACAAGGACATTTCTTAGAAATAAGGACATTAAATTTTCTAAGATATTGGCCTTTGAAATAAGGACAAATCTTAGAAATAAGGACGGTAAAGAAAAGTTGCTTTAAAAAAAAAACATTTTTACGTGTTAATGCAATAGATGTGCTTGTTTATACCAACATATGCGACTGAAATGAGGTTGCATTGTTGACAAACATACCCGCATTTCATCATCAATATTATTCTAAGCAGTCTCTCTCGTTTACAGCTTTTAATTTCAGTCAAAACAGAAAAGCCATGTTCACATAGCCATGAAGATGCAAATGGGAATATAATTTTGATTGCTTTTGCACCGATCATGGAATAGGATTTGGAAGCAGACAGCCAAAACTCATCCAAGTTTTTTTTGTGGAAACAGCGTTTGAAAAAACGGGTCGTTTCGTAAATCAATGAGTTCTTCTTCTGCTTCTGCAGAAAGATTGCTTCATTGCTTCCAAATGGTGGGAACTGGGAAGTAATGTTGCAGTGCAAGCTGAATTCCAGACTGTGTGCTCACGATTTACGGAAGGATTTCTTGTTTATGAGTTGATTCATTAAGAGCTGGAAACGAATCAAAGACTTTCTTCGAGACTTTTATTTCCCTCCGGATTGTCAACCATCAGTACAAACGCTCACGCAGCTACTGCATTTCAACTCAGAAAGCAAAATATTTTCATCTGCCAATTTGAATATGGGTTCTCCTTTGGTTGTGTCCTTCAATTCTTTGCAAAGCAAACATTCATTTACTAATGTTTCAGTGTTAATGAAGAGAATAAATGCCAGCAAATGAGATTTTCCTGTTCTGTCAGTAGATCCGTTAACTTGTAAAGATCATAGTACAGACAGCTCGTTGTCTGTAGCAACAAAGTGTTTGCGAACTTGATCCATTAAATCTGAGGATATAGCTCTTCTATCCTTCGTGAAATTATGTTATTTGACAACAGAACCATAACTTTTTCGGGGGAAGCACTACCAAACATTTTTTCAATAACAACAGCTAATTCCGGTCCAATTACTGTTTCTGCATCTGTGTGTGCTTTTTTGTGTTTCGCCAACAAGTGAGCCACTTTGTAACTTGCAATCAATCCTTTTTCCGGCAGCTTGAGGTAGCTATTCATGATCTTTGCCTGCTTGTTTGTTTGGGACTTCAGGTTCGCAAAATATCCTTTTGGTTTATCCTTCAATATTGGATGATTTTTCTCCAAATGTCTGCTAAGCTTACTGGGAACAAGCGACTCATTAGATAAGGCTTTATTGCAGATAATGCAGAAAGGTTGTTGGTTATCTTCGGGTCCTGAAGCAATAAACCCGTACTGAACGTATTCTTTAGCAACCCAATTATGACGTGGAAATTACCCTACTCTATCGGCAATGCCATAGTTGGTTTCATTGTCACATGTGCTCATTTATCATCTATTGAAGCAATCAGAACGCTTTTAAGTCGCATATGCTCGTCCGCATGGCTTATTTTAATTATTTATACAGTTCTTTTCCAAAATTCCAAAAAGATTCGCGGCACACTTGAAAATCTGTGGCGGCACACAGTTTGGGAATCACTGGTCTATGATGTCGAAATTTCCATAAGCATGTCAGCCACATACTTGATAAATCTGAAAACTTAGCCTACCGGACAAGTTAACATTCGAAAATCTTTATGCAAACCTAGTCCCAATGCAAACCTTGTTTAAGACTAAACTTTTGTTGCATTTTTTTTCAAAACTCTCTTTCTGATTTTTTTCAAGTTCGATTTTGACAAATCATGTTGAAAATTGTGTGAAACCTGATCTCCATAACTTTTTCAAGCGAAATATTTCGCACCTGAGTTAAATCTTGCATTTCTTATTAGTCAATCTTCTTCGTTTAAACCTTCTTCTCCACTCCAGGGTTCGAGGGGCTCCTCTGCCTTTTACCACCCTTGGGCAGTGGCGATGACGAGGTCTAGACGCTAGATGTTTGGGCATGTGTCGAGCAGCCAATGGATAGATTCGTCATCCAGTTCACGCAGGCCACTCACACCATATGGCGCATGATAGATTGCGCAGTTACAGATGATGTGGTCTGCGGTTTGTTCCTTCTTGCCACACTCACAGATCGTGGATGGATGAATTAGTCAATGAAAAAGCCATTGGATGCAAACTTCTGCTCCATTGATTCCAAACTCCAATCTGACTCCAAACGCAAAACATAAATCATAATTTAAGTTTTTATAGACTTCTACGTATAACATTAATACCTTCCCTATTCCCTGACATAAAAAGAAAAGAATATTTTTAATAAAAAAATTAATGCTAGGAAAATAAAACCATAAAAGAACACAAAATAACAACTGCACCAAGTGCCGCGTAAATATTTGCCTGTTAAAAGTATCAACGGGCAAAAAAATCGGAATCCTGCTCCAATTCGGCTCTTGCTTTTGACAAGAATTTCCGACTCTGGCCGAAAATCTAGACTCCCGCTTATAAATAGTACTCTAAAACTTCAGCTCCTGTACACCTCTGCAACACACACACAAAATATTTTACAGTCCAATTTAATTTTCAACTTTGCCGTAATTAGCAATTTTTCAACAGACAAACATTGTTAGTGAAAATTAGAAACTGCAATTCATATTCTTTTTTTTTTCATGACAGGCACTTTGAAATATGTGACTTTGTGATAATAGTAAAATTAAATCATGAAGGTCACTTGTTGCTGTATCACTTTCATTTGTTCATTTGATAGCGATGAATCAGAGAATGAAGAAGAGAAACTCATTTCAAGTAAAGACGATGAAGTTGTGAAATCCAAGCCCCCAGCATTGATGGAACCTGGTTTGCAAAGCTCGAAAACAACGTATCAATCAAGCTCATGGGATACCGATGACGAAAACAATCCTAATCGAGTGATCAACGTCATCAAAAAGAGCAAAGTTTACGCGCCTCCTAAAACAAAATCAGGTCTACTTATGAAATCATCTGTTGATCTAAAAATCAATATAACCAAAATACCCACCGGTGATATTGTAAGAATTTATGCGATTGAAGCAGCTAACGTGGTTCCAACGACATGGGCAGACGACAATGATGAATTCACTGCAGATGAAGTTTTCTCGATCCAAGTTCGCAGCAAGCTAATAAACTCAGAAATGAGGGGACGTAGCCAAAAGTATGAAGTTGCTAAAAATTTCTCTGGTTCAATCAGGTTCAGAAACGAGTGCTTGCATTCAATCACAAACATTGAGCTTTTAAGTCAGCAAATTCGATTTCGTTTATATATTGTCTACAGACAAAGACGAGATGTCTTGATTGGTGAGTACATTTTAGATCCAACTGTTCTTGATCTGGCTTCCAATAGAAACGCAACAAACTTCATACTGAGACTACATAATGTTGATTCTGATAAAATACAACCTCCTGAGATAAAAATAAACTCGTCCCCTGAAAGGCAGTTGCTATCTGAGTCGATATCTCCAACACCAAGATCGGGGTCAGGCTTTTCATTCTTTATCGATAGCCCAAAAAGATTTCCCTTTTTTCCCGATAGCGCAGAAAAAGACGATAAAGTTGAGATTGCTGGCAAGTCAAGTGCGGGGGATGAGCAATCATCACACAGCCCTTCAATATACGAAAAAACCACCCAGGAGAAGCATTTAGACTCCGCAGAATATACTAGCATGTTCGAGCAGTTGAAGAAAACGGTCCAACAAAGAAATGACAACATTTCTCAATTGGAAACAGCAAGCGAGGAATTAGCCGGTGAAGCTGCTACTTTTGGAGAAATAACTGAAAAAATTAAAAAGAAATACGAGAAGAAGCTTGGTGGAAAAAAGTTCCAAGAGTGATCTCGTTTTCATCGTTGTAAATGCATTGCTTGTTTATTTTTTATCGATGACAAATTCCAAAGGACCTGCTTTTCGAGAAGAAAGAGAAGTGCGGGTGTTGGATAAAGTTTCATGAAAACAAATCACCTTTTAGAACACGAAATAATTCAAAAACATGCTATTAATTATAAAAAGGAATAATTGCATTCATGAGAATGGTGAACTGCTTAGTCAAAGTAATTTTTTAGCGAGTCACATGCTGTTTGGTTTTTAAATGTATCGTCGGAAGTCTTTAATCTGGCAACAGCAATCTTGTCAAAACAGTAAATTAAAGTGGCAGTTAATTTTGTAATTTTGTGTTAATTTTATGTAATTTTATGTTGTAATGTTATGTTATTAATTTTCGGTTAGAAGAATTCGTTATTTGACCTTTTCGTGTGTTCTAAGTATTCTACCGTGCTTCTGAAAATACATCATGTCAAATTTTTTTGGCTTCAAGAAAAATTTAGCTTTTTTGATGCCCCGTAATTGTGTGTAGCCTACTAGTTCGGACAAAAGAACAATGTGTAATTTGCAGTGATTCTTCTAAGAAAAAAGACTTGTACCAAAGCAAAAAAGAGACTTGTAAAAGTGACATCTGCTTGTAAGTACCCATAGCCATTGGACAACAAAACATTTTGGTACTAATGCGAATAGAACTTGCCCAAATTAATTGTGCAAATACATATTTAAAAACGCAGCAATTTGCAGTTTTTTTTACAATTTTCCCAATTACAGGACATTTTTGCCCGAATTTGTGTTTTTTTTGAAGCTGGGGAGCGGCTGTCCATGCTGCAACCCCATATCATACGGCTATACTGTATGTGTACCGATACATTGTCTGGGGCAAATCAAACGAGGAAGATTGGACACTGCGTGTGCATCACATGCAAAGATTAGGGCCATGTGGCTTGTGCTGGCATTTCTGGTTTGAATTTTTATTATTGTGATCATGGTGACTGTATGAAGAGCAACCTTCTTATATTAAAAACTTTATGAATTGATTGACTGTTCAGAACTTGAAAATAGCCAGTCGTCGATGTCTTAAAGCCCCTTCGTTCATTTGAATTACGATGATCATTCAAAATTTATATTTCGTTTTTCTTATTTTTCTTCTACTATAAATACTTTACCACTTTTAGTCGTTTTTTTCTTCGATACAATTCCGTACAATTGTTTATTGCTGGCGCGAACACGTAGAGAACGTCAAAGTAAACGCATGAATTTGGCAGCCTATACCAAATGAGAAAGATGGCAAAGTCAAAGGTTTAAAATAATTATGTAAAAACAGTGTTTGGATATCACTACCTTTAATTTGCACAGCCATTTTGACGACAGCTCCCATAGAGAGTCAGACGATAAACTGCAGCTTTGCGCTATAGGCTTCTATAGGCTACTCACTATTTAAAAAAGGTTTCGCGAACGAGATTTTAAACTTTTGGATTGACATTTTCTGTGGTCCAAATTACTAAAACCTTCGGGCCAAATTACACTTTTAGATGTGTAATTCGAACTAGGTTGTTATTTTTTTCATGTATCATTATATTATTGTTTGTGTTAAATTTTAATCGATACTTGGTAGGCTAGCCTACGCTTGGTTAAGCGCCCGACTCAAGATCACGCGGCGCTGGTTCGGCTCTCGGGGTGTGTGCTTGAGCAATGCATTTCAGGACTGCTCTCCATTCAGCGGCATTTAGTGGATGAAATAGTCCTCCAGCAACAACACTTCAACAACTATATGAAAAACTTTACTCTGCCAATCTTGGTAACCGGTCCTGCGTCAAAAGCCTCTACAAGTATGCGGAACTACCAAGAATAACCCGTCTGAGGCTTTATCAGTCCAAAGATTAGTGGCGGCTCGTGGCATTTATAACAGGGGGTGCTGCAACCGGAGGTATACGCGAAAGAGCGAGCGCCAAAGGCGTGATGTCAAGGTAAGGAGGTATGGGGCATGCCCCCCATAAATTTTTACTTTATTTTAGTGGTATTTCGTGCATTCTGAGCACTTAAATTCCTGAAATTCAACAAGTTTAAATAGGCAGTTTTAGCATGTGAAGACACCAAAAACATGGCTTTTCTGATGAAAACACAAACGGGGTGGTCGTTAATAACATGAATGAGTTTATTTCGCATTTGATGAGCAAACAAAACACAATGGAAAATGAAGATAGTAAAAAGCGAGGAATTGTAGCAGAACGAAAAAAACGTTAAAGAACGCAAAAATACCTTCTCATCCAACAAGTAGTGTTGAAATTCTCATGAAATTGTTTCTACTTACGACAGATGGGGAGTTTTATTTGCAATTGCCCCTTCTGGTCCACTTCATTTATAGATAAACTCCATTCGGCGCTTTTTGGCTTCAGCAAATCTATCAAAACTCTTTCATTAAAATTAGGTAACATAGTAACAGCATCAGTCGCAGCCACCTAATATTGCGCTTGAAAACGATGAAAGTATACCGTACTTGCAACAGTAGCTAGCCTGACCAGCAACTGCAGAATTTGTAGTTCGGAATTGTGGGATTTTAAAGCAACCTCAGCCAAAATATGACGGCACAATTTCTCTTTGTTCTTCTTTTATAAGATTGCAGTTCAGGGCTTCCAAATATAAAACTTAAAAAATCATAATACTTTTTAAAATCCAGAAATTATAAAACTTCTAGTCGATAGGATCTATAGAGAATATGAGAAAAAAACGTGAAATTAGTAAAAAAATAAAATACTGAAATGTGCAGGGGTGCTGCAGTTCTGCAGTTTCTATGGACGAGCCGCCACAGCCAAGGATAAAGATTCAAAACCAAACTAACCATACCATTTAGTAGCATTTGTGTTCCCTATGTTAAAAAAAATAAAGTTAACATCAATTTTATGGAAAGGAAATATCATTAGTTTATTATTTGGGGGTCTAAATTATACAGGGGTCCAAATTAAACTGTTTTTATTCGTATGACTTTACTACTAGCTAAGTAGAAAGCCTTGTCGTGCAGTGCTTTTCAAGATTTTAATAAACAGGATATCTCTGTTTTGATTCTTTCTCACATAACACCAAAGATATTGGAACAGTCAATGCATTGTATAATCGTAATAGCAAAGTGTGCATATCAACAACCTGTCTTCCATGCTGTACTTCACAGAGAACTAAAGAAAAACTTTGTGGGACTTAAAACTTAACTAAGGTTGGGAACATAGTATTTCCTGTGTTTTGCTTAAGTCTTCACCATTTTTTTTCATGACAGGAAGTAGTAAACAACAGACTTCGATAACAACACAGCATTTTTAGACGGTTAGTTTACTTAGTAGGTGCAGTTAAAAATCTCAAAAGGCATTAAAGCAGTGCTTGGTGGAGTATAGATAAATAAAGTGCGGGCAACAAATTTTAAAAATTAGACATTAGTTTTATGAAAGTGTGATAGTTACATTTTTAAGCTACACGCAAAAGAAAGGTGTCTTTTACAACATAAATAGGGTTTGCACTGTACTTTACAGTTTTTGCAGAATGAAACAATAAACATTTTCAAAGTTTTTCAAAGTCAAACAATTTCAACCCTTTTACAAGACGACAAAAGGAATCTCCTTATATATGAAGGAACTGGGATTTAAGGTGTTAACTTTTAAGGTGAACTAACTTTTAAGATGTTGCGACCGTTCGGTTACCTTTGGGTCATTTAAGATCCTTTTGTAGAGCTGGTTGTGGGTGTAATTAACGTTCTTTTGTGGTTTCTTGACAACTTTAACGTGATGAGAGAGTTTCCTTGCCTCAATGGGAACGCGCCAGAAAATCAACAAGAGAAATAGATCAGTGTCGCATTTATATCATTTGCCTTGATTTACTTCATTGTTGGAACGATCACACAATCGTAGCAATATCGCCACTGGAAGGAACTCAACAACGGCTTAAGAACAAAATCAGTATCATAAGATCATCACCCGCAATAGTACCAACAACGCATCTACATCGCACAATGACATATATCATCAAATACTTTAAGAACATACAACTTATTATCACAGCAACAGAAACTACACATTGACTGCACAAGACCTTATCTAATACAATTACATCATTAACTGAACAGTATCAAAATCGACTGACTAATATCAAAACCGACTGACTAATATCAAAACCGACTGACTAATATCAAAATCGACTGAATAATATCAAAATCGACTGCCTAATATCAAAATCGACTGAATAATATCAAAACCGACTGAATAATATCAAAACCAACTGCCTAATATCAAAATCGACTGCCTAATATCAAAACCGACTGACTAATATCAAAATCGACTGACTAATATCAAAATCGACTGCCTAATATCAAAATCGACTGAATAATATCAAAATCGACTGAATAATGTCAAAATCGACTGAATAATATCAAAACCGACTGAATAATATCAAAACCAACTGCCTAATATCAAAATCGACTGCCTAATATCAAAATCGACTGAATAATATCAAAACCGACTGACTAATATCAAAATCGACTGAATAATATCAAAATCGACTGACTAATATCAAAATCGACTGAATAATATCAAAATCGACTGAATAATGTCAAAATCGACTGAATAATATCAAAACCGACTGAATAATATCAAAACCGACTGAATAATATCAAAATCGACTGACTAATATCAAAATCGACCGACTAATATCAAAATCGACTGAATAATATCAAAACCGACTGCTTAATATCAAAATCGATTGACTAATATCAAAACCGACTGCTTAATATCAAAACCGACTGAATAATATCAAAATCGACTGAATAATATCAAAACCGACTGACTAATATCAAAATCGACTGATTAATATCAAAATCGACTGAATAATATCAAAACCGACTGACTAATATCAAAATCGACAGAACAATATCAAAATCGACTGCCTAATATCAAAATCGACTGCTTGATATCAAAATCGACTGACTAATATCAAAATCGACTGCCTACCAACAAAACCGACTGACTAATATCTAAATCGACTGCCTAATATCAAAATCGACTGCCTAATATCAAAATCGACTGAATAATATCAAAACCGACTGCTTAATATCAAAACCGACTGAATAATATCAAAATCGACTGCCTAATATCAAAATCGATCGCTTAATATCAAAACCGACGGATTAATATCAAAAATCGACTGAACAATATCAAAATCGACTAGTTGCTTAAAAGATCAAAGTCCCAATTGGTGTACAATAGAAAGTCCAGCCCAAGCTTTTGCTCGCGTTAGGCTAATGCGATAAAGCAATTATCCCTTGCTCCTCCCTGCAGACAATGGAAGAATTGCACTTGTATAGCGGATTAGTAGGCCTACAGTTTTCCTAGAAAACTGTCTGATAACAATAGACTTAATCTACTTTCTGGCTATTGTTTGTTTTCGTTCCAACTTTGGAAAACTAGTCCAGCTGTGATTATTATTTAATGTTGAGGTAGGTGCTGAAAATACCGTATTATATTAAAAGATAATGTATTTGATCAAAATTATTGAAATTATTTTAATATGCTGTAGCTGAATAATATTTAGGAAAAGTCAAGAAATCTCGTAGTCGTAGCTTCAGTGATTTCAAAGATACAACTGTTGATACAAAAAAAGTTGAATTGACATCCCCCCAACCCCATAGCGTAGCCAGCCCAAAATTTTTGGGGGGCCAAATGTTTTGACTTTAAGCGATTAACAATACTTTGTTTAAGGCATCGCCCATCCAAGCACATCACGACAAAAAATGCTTAGTTGGCAAACCAAGTTACCGTAATAATTAAGCTAAGTCGCTATAAATTTCAGCAACATAAAATCCACTTTTCCAAACAATTTTTTTTGATCTAAAACATGACAAATGTTTATGACGCCATAAGCAAACAGCACTATGATCAAACCTCCATTCGTCGCTTTCCGCCAACTAAGCTCGTGACAACTCGATAGTAGGTAGGCTACCTATGGCAATACTCTACCTAATGACACTTTGAACCAGGAGTTTGCAACCTTTTTTCCACCGCGACCCCCTCAGTGCAATCAATGGAGTCTTGCGACCCCCCTTAAAAGTATTCAACAAAAGCATATTTAATGCAAAATTTACCAAATTCGATTTATGCCGACATCCCGTTATGTTTAGTTTTGCTGTTCCAACGTATACTTCCGAAACGAAAAACGTTTTTTTGCGATGTTGTTAGGCCTACGGCTTTTATTATATTTCCTCCGATTGTTATTTCCATTTTCTATCAAGCTTGGATAGATAGATTATAGGGAAAAAATAATGAGAATAATCTACGTTTTCGCACTTTCACCGGTTGAGTTTATTGCAATCTTTTATGGATTTATTTAAATCAATTTCAGTGAGATATACTGTATAACTAGGCTATTAAGTTTGTCAATGCGTGCACATGTTGCTAAAAGAACTTCCAAAATAGCCGACACTAATTTTTTTAATGCCGTTGAAAACGATACTGAGAAATCTATATTTTGCATAGGATTCTACATAATTTTGCTTTTTTACCATAGCGTTGTTAAACGATATAATAACCTCAAGTAGAGGAATGCTCAATTGCGAAAAAACGCAGTTTTTAATCTTTTCTGGCAAAAAAGAATTGAAAACAATACACTGGAATTTCAAGCGCCTCGCAACCCTCCGACAAACGGCTCCCGGTTGAAAAGCCCTGCTCTAAACTCAATTTCGATAAAAGTGGCGCTTACGTGGTATTGGAAATGGGCTCTTCATATGTATTGACTCAACTCAGTCATTCGTTTTTAAGCAAAAACTGTAGGCCTACTGTACTGGATCTGTATCACTACCAGCTTTACAAAAATTTAACCTTAAAAAAATAATTGAGGGCCGAATTTTTCCAGGGCCTAAGGCTATAGCCTTATTAGCCTAATGGTTAATCCGGCCCTGCCTATAGCCTACTCCTATGAATATGATTTTGTTTTTATCGTGTGAAGCTGACAAACAATTCACAGTTCATACGTAAAGTTGCGCCAAAAACAAAACGTTTAGTGTTTTTGTGAAACGATTAAGCTTACTTTGATCGCTCTGTATCTCAACAGTTTTGTGTTTAAGTATTCGACACCATTCACACCAGGCACTAAAAGTTTATTGTCATTCCAAAATTTGCTTTTCAACCAGAAAATAAATCTTTTCCGAAGAAATACTGTACTGTTGAAAATTAACTAGGTTTTTACTCACAATTTTCTTGGGACAATATTGTTTGTTTTGAACAGTATATTGCACAAAATGAACATGTTATCGTACAGTAGGCTATCTATCAACAATCGCCTATTAGCAATTTGTATTGAAAATGTTGCCACTAAAAATTGTGGAGAAAGAATCAAGTTCACTTTGAACAGTAATAACCTATCTCACAAATGGATACATTTGTTGATCTGCTCTAAAATGATTGGTTTTGCTTTCAAAAAGACAACTAGAGAACAGTGGCGTAGCCTACCTAGAGAATCGGGTAAGTTCGGGTAAGTTTGAGAGTATTGCGCTCGGGTCGCTCGGGTAAGTTTGAGAGTTTGCACCCCTCTAATGAAGTCAGCATTGAACAAATTATGTCATTTTGTTGTTCTAAAAATAATGTTCTTGTTTAATCGCTTTTTTCGATCCCAATCGCAGCAAAAGCACAGTACCAACTACACGATACACACAACTCTGGGTTTGAAGGCAGAGCCCCCAGCTGCTGAGAAATGCTTTTAGTGTCATTGATCGATAACCTTTTTTAGCAAAAAATGTCACTTGATAAGGGCCCCCACTTTCAGCTCAGCCCAGGGCCCCATAAACCCTTAATACGGCCTTGAATATAATTATAGGGAAAAAGTGACTGGTAAATAAGACTAAAAACGCTGTTTAGACATTATAAAACGTAAAATTTGTGAAACATTAAAAACTGCCAAACATTTGTTGCAAAAGTTATTGTAAAACTGTTTATAAATCAGACGTAATTAAATACTGAGAAACAATGGAGGCAAACTTATGCTGACTCTAATTTCCTGATTGATCTGAGTAGCCTACATTGTTTCTCAATATTTAATTACGTCTAATTTCTGAACAGTTTTACAATAACTTTTGCAACAAATATTTCGCAGATTTTCAATGTTTACAAATTGTACTTTTTAAATTGTCTAAAAAGTGTTTTTAGCTTGAATTACTCGTCAATTTTTCTGTATAATATTCTTACAATTTCGCGTTATTTATTTACGTGTGCTTTCCAGATACTGAAAAAGTTACCGAAACTGGATGATTTTGTTTACTTTGTACATTCTATCGTTCGGGTCGCTTCCTAGTCTATCGATCCTTGTATAATGTGTAACTCTCCATAACACCGAGAAGCTGGAACAAAAGTCGGGGTACATCAGCCATTACTTTCTTACTATAATGTAACCATTGATAGGCAAATCTTAGAAATTTGGGAGGGCATGGCCCCTTTGCCTCCCCCCCCCCCCGGCTACGCCTATGTCCCAACCTTCAAAGTGTCAAGCCACGATTAAAGGAATTTCACGTGCAAAACCAAACATTTACAGGGTGTACAAAATGATCGGATACAGTTGCAGGTTTAATAAAAATGAAATAAAGTAAATAATGAAAAAATTACGTTTCTTTTTCGGATAGTACGTGTCTGCTAGTAGCAACATGAAAAATTAGTTCTTAACGAAACACAAAACAATAAGGTAAGACACAAGTAGCCTATACAACAAAGTAGAAACATTGGAGCAACACAAAAAACAGCGACGAGAGATAGCGAATAAGACCAACCTGAACATCATCATTGTTTTAAAGTCGAATTCACAAAGTCGGATCGCATCTCCTATAACTCGACCTCGGATTGAGCCCACAATTTTGTAGGCTTATTCAGAAATTAGAAGTTAATCACTGATTCGCCACTTCTTTCATTAATGAAAGATTGTTTAAATCTGAGATGAAAGACAAGTAGAATCAATAATCAAAGATTAAATCCGAGTTTGTGAACAGGAAATTGTGGGTTCGATCCAAGATTCGATCCGACTTCACGAATTCGGCCTTTTGCTGAAGCCTAGAATTGGGCGAAACCAATTTCAAAATTGATAGATCGTAAGTGACGCTGGTCTACTGACCTAGTACATTCATTAAACTAATCTAACATGCAAAGCAAAACACAAACAACGTTAAAACTATGAAAATATTTTAATTATTTTGGCCACAGTTACACGACATGTCGGACAATGATATCCCAAGTCTACGATCTGTGACGCGCAACTTTCACATGCATTAGCGTGGCCACAGGGATCGAAGCAAAATGTGGCTGAACGAGGCTGAAGGCAAACGACACACTTTTCTTGTGATGGCTGACTTGTCACAACATCCGTTCCAATATTCGAAGCAAGATGAACTGCTTCTAGATCTGCTTCATTGGCTGATATGGACTGGATATATTCCAGAAGGGTAATCTGATTACTTCTAAACTTCTCCTTCAGATCAGTTCTCAAATCGAACAGATCTTGAGTAGCCTGTCTGCGTGGCCGCGAAATTTCCAGCCCATTTGCTAACCGCTGATATTCGTTGTCGAAATCAGCTATAACATTGTTAATGTTCTTCATAAAGACCCATACATTGGGCTTGTTTACTTTCACACGCTGCTTTAGTTTGGCGTGAAAGGACTCTGCACCGTTGTTTGTGGCGATGTCAACATCAAATACAGAGAGTTCCATCGCTTGCACCCTATCTAACCAGTATGATTTAACATACTTTTTGAACTTTTCTAATTTCAGCAATCCTGATGGTTGTAAAGTGATGTCGATGTGCTCATTCAATGCATCATATGCAGCATTTATATCTGAGGCGGGTGCGAACGGAAGTGCCATTGCACATTTTATCCAATTTTTCAAGGAGCTGTTTGAAAAGTAACTACTGACTAGACCATGGTGTTGCAATTGGCGCCAAAGTGCTTGTTTGTAATGAAACATACAACCTACAAGGTTGATGTTGGGAAATACTTCCTTAATAGCGCCTCGTGATGCTGCCTCAAAATCAGAGATGGCCCTTGTCGGCTGAAATGAAGGCACCATTGTTTTAATTTCTAAAAATACTGCCTTATAATGTTTCTTCGTTTTTGACACCATAAAACATATCACGGCTGGTAGCGTATGGTTGTTTTTGAAGACAAATATGGTAAACATCTGAAAGAAAAGCTTTGGAACTGTAAAAAAGGTTCCATCAAATTGTATGGTGTGCGAATTTTCAAGTTCACTCTTCATGGTATCGCTGGAGAGAAGGATGGCACACACACTTCCTTCGCACTCAACATTCCGTTGATAGTAGGTGTTAAACCCGCTTTGCATCAAGGAATCAATAAAGTCTTCTATCGTTTTAGGGACTTTGGGCACTGTAGAAGCTCTTCTTTTTGACATCGAGCTTTCCATTTCCTTGAATGAAATACTTGCACCAAAGGGGTTACTTCTCGTTTCGTTATCGAAAAGTTCACGCAAACTTCCTGTTTCATTCTCAGCTTTCCTTTTGAGAGCGCTTTTCAAAGCAACAACTTCAGCTTGATACAATGTCTCATCATGGTTATGAGGTTTCGTAACCAATATACTCAATGACGATGCATCAAAAGTACCCGCACCTTTGCAGTTATTTGATTTGTACAAAGTACATCGCACGTACATCTTTCCATTTCGACTGTAATTTAACAAATATCGAAAGCCTTCGTGTACGTAAATATTGGAACCACGCCTTTGGCCTTCTTCAATTTTAACACTCATTATCAGTAAAGCACACGATTATAATAGCAAGCAAAAAATACTTTCAAAACTAATCTGAAACAAGCAATAACAGTTGAAACAAGCAAATCGATTGAAGCTGAACGTTTCGTACAATATTTTCCGACACACCTAAAATACGACAACCAAAATTAGAGTGATCTAGCCTAAGTCTGCTTTTTTTCGTGGTTACTGGTCGAGCGGTCGTATCTGCATGCTGCTGATATAGGGTTAGGTTAGGCGGATAGTTGCAAAAAACGCTGTTCGAATAACGAATTTATCCAGACATTCGTCTGAAATTCGCAGCTCTTACCAAATCCTTGATTCGTAATACATGAAGAATCACTGCAGTTTAGTCTGTAGGTGCCAAAACGAAATGCTCTCAAATAATTTCTATTAATTTCCAACGTTTCCACTCAAAAAGACAGTACCCTTGCAATAGACAAATTCGAAATAAACTATATCAAATTGAGATTGGTATTTAAAGACAAAGAAAAAGAGAGATTTCGAATAGTTGTGGCAAACACCTACAACGAGCTTAAATCTGAAAGATAGAACTAAACTATTACTGTTTATATTCATGCCATAAATGAAGCTGCACTAAAAGTGCGAATACATGCTATGGCAATGCTCACATCAAGCTACTAAACTGATCAAATAAATTGAAGGATGGATGGAAAGCGCCGTTTGCGCCGTTCACTTTCGACTGCGCTTAGAAAGCAGTGGCCCATATCTTTACTAAATACATAAAAGTTACGTTGAACAACAAAACACAGACATCATAGCGAGAGGGCAAGAAAGTCGCTGTCCCATGATTCCACAGGATTCGTATCGAAAGTTTAAAACAGCGCCACTCTGGCGACAAATGTAGGAGACCTAAACATGACGTTGCCAAGACAAATATTTACGCAATATCTACGTAACATTAAAATCAGAGAGAAAGCATTACAACCTTCCCGAACCGACGATGTGTTTGTAACAACTCCACTGTTGTTTTCTTACTACAATAATTGACGAAAACTAATCGCTTAATTCAGTGGTTCCCAACCTTTTTTAACCGGTGGACCCTTTCAGTCGTTATTCAAATCTAAATTCCCCCCCTATAAATTTAGTTTGTTAAAAACTCGTTTACATTAATATTTTAATCTAAGTCTTGGAAAATAAACTAAACTTTCGCTAGTAATAAGCTTTTTAGCCTGTACGCCTAATATTCCTTTTCATACTAAAATAATTTAATTAATGAAGAACGTTGCTGAAAAGTATTTTATTCAAAGAATACACTCAATCAAAATACAGTATAAGAGTCAGTGCATTTAACAGTCTGTGTGAAGCTTGTGATTTGTTGTTTTGACAACTCATGAATGTGGTGGAAGAATAGTGGAAAGAGCACAACGAATATCATTCTCCACGTCTAATCTGTTTCGCTCTTTTGTTTTCATTTCCAAGAGTTGAAAAACCTGATTCGCATAGATAAGTGAAAGCAAACGGGAGGATATTTCGAATAGCTTTCTCTGCCACTTTGGGATAGAAATTACACATTATTGGCCAAAATCTAGTGATTAATTTTTCTCTGAATAAGTCTTTTGCGCAAGAAACCGTTTTGAGTTGTAAAATTTCATCCTGCAATTTATCTGGAAGGTTTTTCATCAACAATGTGAATGAATTTCCTATTAAATCAAGCTCATCGTCATAAACTTCAGGAAAATATCGAATAAATTCCAGTTCTAATGCTGTGAGATGTTGCAAATCAATTCTTTTTCCAACTCTGGAAGAACTTGTTCTTTGCCGTCAACAAGCAGCACCGATGACAATTCTTTAAACATGGTAACATGTTCAATTGTTCATTCTAACTTGAACATGTTACCATGTTTAAAGAATCATCATCGACTTTAAAGAATTGTTCATTCTAACTTTTCTCTTTCAATTATCAAGCTTGCTGGTGAAAACTACCAAAGCATCTTTAAGTGCTGAGCGGTACTGGCATCTGCTTCTTGAAGGGCCACCCAAGCCAGGATGGTCGAAAGGTAGAGGCCAGACAAAACGTAGTCCCCCTCGACCAGGACAGCAGAGCCTTCTAGTATCTTAAGACAACTCCTAATAACAGTGACATTAATCAATCACTCACTTCCAACCTGCCTTGAGCCAGCATGGAAGCAGTAGGCCTACAGCTTGTAAATTCACATGGTAGCCTACCAATATCTCAATGACTCAAAGATACAGATAACCCATGTTGAATTGTTGATGCGCAATCTGCTTTGAACGGAGATGGCGATTGGATATATACCGTATATTGGTGTTTTTCCCTTGCATTTTCAGATTTAGTTAATTCAATGGACCAAACAAATAAGCAAGTAACCTAATCCATTTGTCATCATTCAGCAATGCAACAAATTCCAATTTTATTTAAAGGTCAAAAAATAATTTAAGCTCGTCTATGAGCTCAAACACTCGTTTGGTTACGTTTCCTCTTGAAAGCCATCGAGTATTTGAATGAAAAAGAAGTAGGCCTACGTGATGGCCTGCATCCATGTCAGTGCACAGTTGCTTAAATAATCGGAAGTTAATCTAATAATAATTTCCTCTTTAACACTCTAGTGTAGGCCAACTTACGAGGCTTAAAAAGGTTTACATTTCCTAAAACCAAATTCCCCCCTAAAAATTGCAAAATTCCCCCCCTAGTGGGGAATTCACCCCCGGTTGGGAACCACTGGCCTAATTACTAGGGCTAGGGCCTATCATATGGCGACAAAACCCTGCGAATAACAAGAGATTAAATGTAGCCTACTTTTGTTTTATATCTGCTAATTTGATTTTGATATTATGCAGTCGGTTTTGATATTAGGCAGTCGGTTTTGATATTAGTCGGTCGGTTTTGATATTAGTCAGTCGATTTTGATATTATTCTGTTGGTTTTGATATTAGGCAGTCGGTTTTGATATTAGTCAGTCGATTTTGATATTACTCAGTTGATTTTGATATTATGCAGTCAGTTTTGATATTAGGCAGTCAGTTTTGATATTAATCAGTCGGTTTTGATATTGAGCAATCGATTTTGATATTAGGCAGTCGGTTTTGATATTGGTCAGTCGATTTTGATATTAGTCAGTCGGTTTTGATATTAAGCAGTCGGTTTTGATATTAGTCAGTCGGTTTTGATATTAAGCAGTCGGTTTTGATATTATTCAGTCGGTTTTGATATTATTCAGTCGATTTTGACATTATTCAGTCGATTTTGATATTAGGCAGTCGATTTTGATATTATTCAGTCGATTTTGATATTAGTCAGTCGGTTTTGTTATTAGTCAGTCGGTTTTGATATTCTTCAGTCGAATTTGATATTATTCAGTCGGTTTTGATATTAGTCAGTCGGTTTTGTTATTAGTCAGTCGGTTTTGATATTCTTCAGTCGATTTTGATATTAGTCCGTCAGTTTTGATATAAGTGAACTGATTATTTCAATCATGTGTTGATATTGGTGATGTGATGGCAACGATGCTGAGATGGTATTCATATTGCGATGATACTGTTGTGGTGGTGATACAACTACTAGGATGGTATTGACACGTGGCTGATATAAGTAACGTTTAGGTTACGTTCCTTCATTGATATTGCTATGGTGTAGCTCCACGGCTGCTTTTGTGATTAATACTACGGATTTGATATTATTCAGTTGCTGTTTTCAGTCTGTTGTTGGTACTAATGGTGGAGTCCGCCTCAATGACCTCTGGAATCACTAGTGGTCACGGCGATCGAGATCTTCTTGATAATCAACGGCGCAGTATTGATGATACAAATTTTTAGATAGGTTACTTTGATGTACTTTAGGCCTGATCAAAAGAAACCACGCTGCGAAACCACATTTATCGTGTCTCTTTTTTTTTATTTTTTTTTTCTTCGTGTCTCAAAAGGTAAAACTGCAAGCGTTTTTGGCTGCACACCGTCAAGCATTAGAAAGACTGATTTTTATCGATTTCTTTTTGTGGTAATAAACTGAAACGTTTCAATACAAATTTATCTATTGTAGATCTATGGTTCCCAAACTGGAGTACAAACCCTGAAAGGTATCTGTCAATGCAACATTTTTTGATTTCATTAACCAATAAATTAGGCTAATTGGTCAATTTTCCTTTCAATTTGTTCGCCTTTTTGTTTCTTTACAAATTAAAGTGATTTTCCAAAAAAATGTTTATACATTAGTATGCTATGCCACTGTGTAGTGTGTATATCCTGTAGGCTGCTATATAATTATGCAAAATTTGCTTTACTGTACATTCTTAATTATTGTAAGGCCATCTTTTTATAATTATTCTTGCTTGAAAAATTGGAGTTGTCCTCCATTATTTCGAAAAAGAAAAAAGGGTCTATAAGGTAATAAATAATGAGAACCACTGTTAATACTACTGTGATTGCCAAAACTCAAACTTAACCCCCTTTTTTACGGGGAGATCGATTTGGCATTGCTATTTTTAGAACGATATTACTGCAATACTACGCAACCAATAAAGTCACCATACATACCGTAGTGTTATTTATTTGTCGCACAATAACACTGTAACTTTATTGCAAGCGTAAACAAGAACCGGATTCAGGAAAAATTTCAAAAAAGTGCAATGAGTAGCCCATGTACGCTATTTGGTCAATTTGTCACTTTTCAGCTAAACACAAAGGATGGAAAGACGTCACATATAGGCTGACAGGAAAGCAATTTTTATTTGCACCAGTCTAGTGGTAGAGTGCACCAGTCTAGTGGTGGTTTGTGTTGTTAAGGCTTCATCAGAATGTATCAATTAGAATAACTTAGAGTAGTTACATGTTCCCATTGTCAATATGATGCTGATGAAAAAAATAAAGTCGCTAAAAAGCTTGGATAGTTGTAGAGCAACAACGAATGAACAAAGGAGGCACAATCACTGGATTAAACTCGTCAGTACGATGACCATACGCTATGACCCTGGCTCTGAGCCTAGCTACAGTGTGCACGACTTGAAAGGATAAATATTGAAGGCGGAAGCAAACTTTTGTAATTTCCGTTTTGATCATTTTTTTGTATTTGTTGTTTCTTTCTGCTTAGATTTGCAGTAAACAGCTTTTTGATAGATAAACGTTTGAAGATGATCGATACCTGTACTACAGTAGTAGCCTATAGGCTACTGTAGGCTGTAAATACCTTTTTGAATTTGTAGTATTTTTTCGAATGGTATTTCAAACAAAGAAAAGAAATGTTGATTTAGATAGTTGTATTGGTTTTAGTATAGTTTGGTTTACTTCGTTATAAAAAACGTTTGTGATATGTCTTAAATGGATAGCGGGCAGCGCAATACAGGTCTCACTGCGAAATAGTTCCCACAATCAAAAGATTTCATTGCCGGTGCCGATGAGTGCATTAGTGTTGATAGGGGGCGTCTTGATTTTTAGGTCCGATGATATTATTTGTACCTGGGCCAAATTATCTTCTCAGCTGCCCTGGGTGTGACAAAGGAAAACAGATTGAATTACCGCAGTAGAAGCAGAGAAGGACAGGAACAAGAAATATACTTTTTGAGACAAAACACGTCACAATATAGAGACGATGAACTGCAATTCTGAAAGTGCTTTTGTTGACACCCGCTCTTGCATGGAATTAATGTTTCAAAATATACTAAACACTACGCATACAAGTGTTAAGATGTTGTTACCCAAATTTTAAATTGTTTTTTTTTTTATTTTGATCCCAAGCACATTATAACGTTCGCGTTTTATCGCTTCTACCTTTTTCTAGACCTCTATATTTGGCACAGGGGCGGATTAAGCAAGTAGCCTTAGTGGGTCGGTTTTAACAAAACACAATGACGTGTAGAACTATACTAATTGCAAAAATACTATAAATACTGCAGTTACTTTTTCGGTGTTTCAGCTAGGCAATCGTTCCTCTCCCCCTGGATTTGGCACTGGATTGGCATGCATTGTTTTTGTTGTAATGGTCAGAAATAAAAATATACTGAACTGGTACTTAGAAAATCAAAAATTTAGATTATATAAACATGACTTGTTTTTTCAGCAAAACTTGAATTTGTTTTCTTAACAGTTGTCGACATATTTTCAATCGATACACGTTGTTCTGTGGAAGCAGAGTACTCAATAAATCTCGATTATTTATTTTAAATACTTTTGAATCGACCTATGATGGTCTTAGCGGAAGTATATTTTTAGTTTTGTCTCACTTTGACATTGATGACATTGTTTTTCAGGCAAACATTATCAGTAAAAAACAAAAGTTACTATAGCCTGCACTGTTTTGCTTTTTGTGACAGGTTCTCAAAAGTATGTGAAAGTTTTTGCTCATAGTGACGCATAGATACTATGAGGATCACCTGTTGTTGCATCACTTGTGAAATCAATGAAGGCAAATCAGAGTCGGAAGAAGATAAACTTATTTCAAGTACCGATGAAGTTGTGCCATGCAAAGGTACATCCAAAGAACCTGTCTCGCAAAGCTCAAAAAGAAAAACTCGTAAATCAAGCTCATGGGGCACAGACGAAGAAGACAAAGAAACTCGAGCTATGAACATTATAAAAAAGTATAGGCCTTTTTTAAGTCAAAAATCCAGGTCAAGTCCAATAGTTGAATCATCTATAGATCTTAAAGTCAGTTTTACAAAAATGCCCGGACGTGATAGTGTAAAAATATTTGTGGTTGACGCCACTAATATAAATCCAATGCTTTGTGCTGTCACCAATGATATTGGTTCTTTTTCTGTAGATGAAATTTTCTTTATCCAAGTTCGCAGCAAGCTCCTCCATTCCGAAACAAGAGGACATACCAAAGGAAAGTATGAAGTTTCTAAAAATTTCTCAGGTTCAATCAGGTTTAGAAACGAGTGCTTGCATTCAATCACAAACACTGAGCTTTTATGTCAGCAAATTCGATTTCGTTTGTATATTGTTTTCAAACAAAGACGAGATGTCTTGCTTGGTGAGTACATTTTCGATCCAACTGTTCTTGATCTGACTTCAGACAGCAATACAACGAATGTCACACTGAGTTTACGCAATGCCGAAGGTGAGGAAGGGAAACCACCAGAAATAAGAAGAAACGTAACCCCTGAAAGACAGATTAGTTCTGGATCTGTATCCCAAACACCAAGCTTCATGCGAGGTTTTTCAATCGGCTCGGGCAGTTCGCATAGATTCTTTTCTTTCTCCGATAGCGGAGAAAAAGAAGATGAAAGTGAGGCGGATAAGTCGAAAGGTAGCCTGACTGACCGATCTTCGTTCGGCTCTTCAACAAATGAAGGAGCGATTCTAGAAAATCCCTTGGATTCTGGAGAACATGCGAAACCTTTTGAACAATTGAAGAAATCAGTACAAGAAAGAAAAGAAAACATTTCGCAGTTGGAAACAGCAAGCGAGGAATTAGTCAGTGAAGCTGTTACTTTCGGGGAATTAAGTGAAAAGCTAAAAAGGAAATACGAAAAAAGGCTTAGTGGAAAATAAGTGTGCGAGTAATCCCGTTTTCACAAACCCATTTGAAAATCTTATCTTCTTTTTATCCCTAAAAAAATTCAAAGTAATCTGCTCTTCGGGAAAGGAAGGGAAGTGTCGGTGTAGCAGTCCGAAAGACACCACTTTTAATTTAGCACATTCATGATATTTTCTAAGCAAAATGGGATTAATCAAATCATTGAAAAATGTTTCTCAACAATCAAAACTAATTTCAAACAATAAAGAAAATCAGAACTTTCTAACAAAGCAACGGGTTGTGAATTAAGCTTCACTTTGCTCCGGCTTAAATTAAGCTTTGAAACTGTTAAGATGCAAAAAGAATATGCATCCTTCCAAAGGATTTTCATTTCGTCTTTTTTTACGTTCCTTCTGCAAGTAATGCAACTCTGGCATGAACCAATTGGTGTTGTTGTCAACATTTCTGGAAACGATTTGATTTTTCTGTATCTAAATGAAAGAAAGTTTGTGTAATATCTAGTTGAATGTATGTATTAATAGCCTATATAGCTGGTACTGTAGTGAAATTTTGTATCCAGATATACTACTTTTTTTTTATTGCGGCTTACCATATTGTGTTTCTAAAGGGGCTTTACGCTATTGTGTTCTACCTTTTCATTAGTTTTAATCAACAGGATATTTATGCTTTTATTCCTTTTAACATAAACAGGAAGCTATCATAACACTGAATTATTGTTATCACAAAGTGTGTGTGTGTTGAAAAAGTATCTTTCATTTACAAAGATCAGATCTAATGAATTATTTCTGGCACTGAAAACCTAACCTACAAAGCTTATCTGCTTGAAACTCTTGACTGGTTAGTACCAACAAAATGCGCATCGTTTTTTCTCTTGACGTTAGAAATTTAATAGCCTATACTTTGAAAGCGACATATACTTTTACGGCTTATCTCTGAAGCTTGTGAATTAACAGTGAGTTTTGTCAACAAACAGGTTCATTATAAACACTTTTAAAGCGAAAATTTTAGTTTGTCTAAAGCAATTGTTGACTGGTATAAACCGAACAAAGCAAAGTGTTTGGTTGTGTACTTGTTATTGTTGGTTTTGAAATGTCTATTACTCATTTTTCTTTCTACTCTGCCTAAATATCCGTTGATTGCAGCAGTCATTCTATTTCATTGTGATAATAAGCAGTTCATTGTAATAGCAGATGCAACAAAATAAATAGTTGAAGAGAGGAAACGACTATATACTCCAGCCCCTATTTTGACGTGTCATTATACGTGTTTAGCTAAGACAGTCTCCTATTCTTAAGCGGTATCGAGTCAATTCCCTTTGGAGCGTCTTGTGAGTTTTCTCACCAGTAGCGTTGATAAAGGGTTCAGAAGATACTTTTGGAGTTTGGACCAAAGGGTATAGTTTTAGGAGCCCAAAACCTTGGTAAGAGGCCCCAGAACTTACAGAAACTACAACATATTCTTTTAATATAATGCGTTTTTCTTAAAGTTGTCTTGATTTACCGCCCAAGAATCTCATGGGTAGGCTACCGGGTCCAAGTCATCATTTTAACGGCCTTGATTCTCATCGCTCGGCCACACATTCGACGAATCTATATCGAACTTGTTTCTTTGTTTCATTAAGACTTTGTGTAGGCTATAGCTTATATTGTCAAAACGGGCCATTAGCAAACAATGTTGGCTATAATAAGGAGTTTGTCAGCCAATGCAATATTTGCGTTAAAACAAATCATAAAAATCGTGTAGATTGAAGACAAGTGATTTATTTGATCCCATCCGGAAAATACCATCCTTAAAAATGTACAACAAAATCTCTCACGCGAGCCTCCACACAGACGTCACAGTATCAGAGAACAACAGAAAGGAAAGGTAATCCCCCCCACAGTGCAGACGCTGCGACATCTGGCGGTTCATTGTGAATTTTGGTACGGTATTGGTTATTTATGCTTTTCTCCTCAAAGAGAAAATGAGAATAAAGTAAGAAGAGCAAATAGAAACATAATAAAGCGGAATATTAAAATGCTTAAAAGAATCAAAATACTTTGAAAATGCTTAAAACCAGCGTGATTAAAAATGGCTTACATCACCATGAATCCTCTAAGTGGATTTTTTAATAGGGATTTTGATCATGGGATGTGAAAATCCACTTTTGGCGTATCCGCCACACTGGAAGAGGTAAGTTTTCTTTTGATTTACTAATTATTGTACTTTTATGGGTTATATCAATCAGTGAAGTTGGATTTTCTGTAATTTAAATTTTTGTTGTTGAAAGCAAGTTTGTGGTGAAGTGTAAAAAGTGTCGATTTGGCAATGAACCCTTCTAATGTTGCCGAAAAGCGGAGCTTGGTTGGTTGGTTTTGAATTTTTATCCTCGGACTGACAAGGCCTTGATAGGTTATTCCTGGTAGTTTTGCATACATGTAGAGGCTTTTGACGAAGGGCCGGTTACCGAGATTGGCAGAATGAAGTTTCCGATTGTTCAAGTGTTGTTGCCGGGGAATTGTTCATATCACTAGATGCCGCTGAATGGAGAGCAGTCCTAAAACGCGTTGCTCAAGCGCACACTCCGAGAGTCAAACCAGCACCGCGTGATCTTGAGCCGGGCGCGTAACCACTGAGATATCGGGTCGGACGGTCCTGTAATCCAATGGCCCTATGATCTTAGGTTTAGGCTATCATAGGCTATCAGCTTTTTTCACCTTCCCAAAACAGAGTACAAAAATAAAGTTATTTGTCGTAAAAATGTTGTCTTGTCAAGATCTTTACTAAACAAACTTACCACAGATGCAAAACTTATTGAATCGGCTACAAAAGTTTTTTTTCATTCACTCTTGGACAGATTTTTTTTTTTTATCAAGTATTTGAAGAATGTGGCGCTAGGCTATACGCAGTTTCAAAAATAATGTGGTTTTTGTGTTCGGAGATTTTCATTTTGTTTCATTTGACAACGAAACTGAATTGTTTTTACTTAGAAACAAACAAGGAACAAATTTTATCATTAATGAACTTTATAACAACCACAACAAATTTTTATAAGAAATAAAATTTTACAAAGTTGCATTTTCGAAACAATTTCTTTCCGTCAATCATACCAAACACAGCCCATGTAAAATGAAACATCCAAAATATTAATGGAGAATTGCATTAAAAATTATCAACATGTAATTGTTTGTAAAAGGTTCAAAGTAAAGACATTCCAAACATGTTAGCGCTGAAAGAAAGTTACAACCGATAAGGTTCTTTTTCAAAAAATCAGGAATGTTTTAAGGAAGAGAATCTTTCTCTTTTTTTTACACAAACAGGTAGAAACAAATTTCTTAGGTTGTCAAATTCAGTTCTGAAGTAGGTTATTGCTAATCCTACGTTCTGTACATTGCTAGGTTTTGCAACTGACATTATTTTGTTACTGCCAGTACATCATAAAAAAACGTATTGATAGAAGTTTAAAAAGCAACTCGTTATTGATTTTATATACGAGAATTATGTCAATGAAATAGATGAGCATCAAAGTTAATTACGTTCTACCAGTAAAGTTTTTTTATTTTCATATTTAACGCTTGAACTATGAAAAACTGAGTTAAATCACAAATCAAATGAGTATCTTTGAGCTACACTTTAGCATTAAACTTTGAAGAAAATTTACACCTACCAGCTGATTAAATCAGTCTATGTGATGTCACAATAAGAAAAAATTTACTTGTTGGAAGAAATCTTTTCAGTTACGTGAAAAGTTTATTGAACAAAAGTAAAAACGCAAAAAATATATATTTTTTGCTTTTTCTCTGAGAGTTAATAGCGAAGATTGAAAATCTTCATCACTTTGTAGCTTTGACTGACTTCAAAAAATTAAGAAAGTAGAAAATATAAAAATCAAACTACAATGTCGTTTTTTGCTGGAGCAAAAAAAGTTATAGTAGGATACAATCTTAGAGGTTGTGCTGTTGTTTTTCGCAATACATTTTGCACCAGTCTTCTGCGAAAGTATCGGCTTGAATGTTTGTCTTTTGTTGCATTGTATTCTGGTATAATCGGATTTCGTTTGTTTCTCTGACGTTCTGAGCGGACATTATCCAGAACAAAGCTCTTTTCTTTATATTCAACTACTTCAGCAGGAGGAGTTGGTATGGAACGGGATCTGGCTGACATGCGATGTAAACCTCTTTTTTCTGGAGGTATTCTTCTTTTTTCCTAAATGAAAAGTCGATTTAGTTTGTTTAATCCTTTTGCAAATGATGTCGTGCTGTGCGACATGCATAAAGAGCAGATAGCAGTGGCTAATCCAGCAAGCAAATCAGTCGTTTTTACATTGATTCAACGTCTGCAAACATTAAATTTGTTTCTAGGTTATATCTCAAGCCAGTGTGGCCCAAACTGGAGAGGCCAGATTTTATAACCATGTTTGTTACCAGTCCTCTCCTTACACGCACCAAGTCTATTTAAAATTCTTGAATGCACTTAATAAGATGATGGATGTCCCATTCCAGGAAGAATGCTTCCCGTACCCTAAAGCTATGTATTGCATGATAAAATCGTTTTTTTTTGTCGTATCTTGGCTTCCACCTTGTCGTTGAAGATTTAGATTAAATGGACCAGAATGCAAGGAAGCCAACCTTCAGGCATGCCTTTAAGTGTCTTACAAAAAGCGCAGTTACATGCTCTTGAGCAGTGTCGAATCAGCGACCTTTCGAACGCCGATCCAGTAAAACCAGTAATCAAGGTCTTCATGATCGCCTTTATTTAGTTCTGTGAGAACGGTCGTTCTAAGCTAGAGCTATTTTTGCCCTTGAAATTTGTAACCGGTTTAATCTTTTCCATTAATCTTACTTGAACTGAGACTGTTCTTGACACTGTCTCTTTAACCATCGGGGAGCGAAAATATCCAGCTGAATGGCGATCATTTAAAGCGTCATAGGGTCGAATTATTGACTGTCTCCGTGGCCGGTGGTAAGGACTGTTGAAAAACTAAAACAAAGAAGAAAAATCTTGTTTTATTTTATTTAACCTAGTAAGGTTAACCTACTTAAACCAGCAAACTAAAACAACACCAGTATAGATCTAATGCACACAGCAAAAGACCGAGCATCTTTGAAAATTTGTCTACAAGAGGAAGCCAATACTTAGAATCAAGTACGACAATGGTTGATTGGTTTTTGAATCTTTATCCTCGGACTGAAAAAGCCTTGATAGGTTATTCCTGGTAGTTTCGCATACTTGCAGAAGCTTTTGACGCAGGGCTGGTTACCAAGATTGACAGAGTGAAATTTCCGATTGTTGAAGTGTTGTTGCCGGGGAATTATTCAATTCATTAGGTGCCGCTAAATGGAAAGCAATCCTGAAATGCGTTGCTCAAGCGCATACCCCGAGAGTCGAACTAGCACTGCGTGATCTTGAGCCGGGCACGAAACCACTGAGCTAACGGGGCGGACAATGAAAGAAAAATAATGTTGTTCGAGCTATGTTCCTCACTGCAGGACTGTGGTAATTGACATAATATAGCCTAGTTATAATTGCACAAAAAGAAAACAGGTTAAAAAGAAAAGTGACGAAATGAAGTGATTTGAAATATTTTTAAAAACTTAAGAATTATAGATAATAACCAATGAAATACTTGACAAAAACATCTACTTTTAAATTATCTTGCATCATGTTAACTGAATAGTTCGTAACTAAATATGTGTTGATCTTCGCTCTTTGAAGACTCTTTGTGGCATTCTTTAGATAACAACTTTGAAATTTTAATCAAGTTTTGAATTAGGCTACTTTCGGTAACTTTGGTATACTCTTCAAATTCAAAGTATTACGAAGCAAAGACAATTTAGACAATTTCCAAATTATTTTTACGTATAATTATTTCAGTTATTATAGTTTAATTGTGTTATGGAGTGAAATATGTAGGCTACTGAAAGTATGCTTGATTGCAATTATTGGAAAGTGCAAGAGAGTGATGTCGTGCTTTCCAAACAAATTACAAGGAAAGATAAAAAGCACGGAAGCGTCAACCAAAACAAACAAGTATATAGTTGCTTTTTGCCTGCAACGTTGAAAAATATAAGCCACTGCTGCAGCTCAATTAAATGTAGTTCAAAAGTTTAACTATAAAGAAATAAAAAAGTTTATTTCCTTTCTAAATTAAGTTTCATAACCAATAACTTTCTTACTGTATGCTATAAGTCGGAACTGAGTGCAAACTTACATTTACCCATTACTATTCCTGTTTTAGATAGCTTTCTTTAAAAAGTATAATGCCTCTGATTTGACCTAGCTACAGAAGGCTTACATATCAAACAATAATTTCATTCTCACCACATCAGACTTGATAGCATCCAGAACGTATTCTCGCTCTCTACTTTGCTGCACAGCTATAGGAGGAAGAGGAAGCATGCTTGGGATGGAGTCCCGGACTTTCAACGGAGAATAACAAGTTAGATGAGGATGATGTGATTTAGGTCTTCTGGGGGATTCCCGTTGGCTTGACGACTGAGTGAACCGTGGCTTTGCAACAGCAGAGCGGTACACCTTTTCTACATCCAACATATCTGACTTGTGCAAAAAACTTTACTACGATGCAGATATATATCACAGAGTTTGTCTTCTCAACGTCCTACGCTACCTTTAAACTGGTCTGCTATCTTGTAGCATTTGCAGTGTTCCCTTTAAACTGAATGTCTCGTCGAAAACAAAGAACTTATTTAGACCTTTCTTTTAGTTCAATGGAGTTACATGTTGATCAAATAAACTCCAATCACGCTTTCCTTTGTTTGGATCTTTGGGCGGCAATTATCGGATGGTTTCCAATACAATGTTTGACATTGTCTGCTATTGTTGTTTAGTTTACAGTAGGAGGCTAATTATTTGCCAATGGTATTGAATTTCATGTCGCCGGGAGTAAATCTCACAAGATCCCATTAAAATGTCTTGCCATCGCAACTCTTAATGTCGATTTGAGTGTGAGAGAAAAATTACACTTTCATGTCTGCTATTAAGAAAGCTTTTTATTTTAAAAATTAAATTATAATTTTACACTTCAACGAGTGCACTAACATTTTAATGTTTCAAATACAATAATTTTTCTGACAATCAACTTCTTTAAATTTTTCTTAATTTTTCTTCATAATGTGATTCCTCCCACAAAGTAGGCTACAAGAAAATAAAATTTCTAAACTCTCTATGAAAGATCTACCATGGACCACATACATGAGCCAATGGTTTTTCAAGCAATGCCCATAATCAGGAATATTTTGAAGTATCGACAAAGTTAAGAAAATTGAGAACAGAATTTTCTTAAACGAGTTTAATATAAAACGCGATTTCAAATTAAAATAAAAAAATCTGTATTTTGGAATGAAATAGCCGTGACAGTTACCAAGAAAAACAAGTCAATCCACTACCATTAAATTAACTTCTTAGTGCTACGTTACCATGCTATAACACTTAATAATTAGACGTGATTAAAAATTATTTTTTCTTAAATCAGTATCAAGTTCTTTAAATAAACTTGACGTTTATTTACGCTATGCATAGTTAGTGTGGAAAATTTAAATTCAAAAGAAAAAAATGTAAATAATTTAAAAACAATTTATTTAATTGACAATAGTATACATATAATTTTTATACTTTATAATCATACACTACATATATGATATAGTATAGTGCACATTTTTATACTTTATATACATATTTTTATATTGAAAGTCATACAGTACTTACGTACTGCACTGATGAGGCCGGAAGGCCGAAACGGTGTACCACTGTCTGCAGTTATATACTATGATGCGTATCATACTATATTTTATATGCATTTATTTTCTTTTTGAAATCTAAAAGTAGTGGAAATTTTAAGCAGCACTTTTGATTGTTAAGTGAACTGCTTTGAAGAAAATTTTAGTGCAGCCAATCTAAACCAGCACACTATATGTATGATAAGAAGAAGAAGACATTGAAAACATTAACCAATACCATAATTATAGTACATGTATGATATTGAAAACAAGGTCTCAAGTTCTCTTTCACGAACGCATGCAACAAGTAACGTTTAGTTACGTTGTTCAAAAATGTTTTATGGTCAATTTCACAGAAAAGGTTTCTTGGACAACATCAATCATTTAATTAATCACGGCTCTTGAAAGAAAGACAATGTGCTCGGAATATCGTTTACATCAGAGGTCACCCTTGTAATATGCTTATGTAAAGAGCTTGTACACAGCTGTCTAGATGTCATTTTGGCCAAAGTACAGACTCAAAGAAGCTCATAAAGTGATGCTTGTATTTGAAGTGATTAAAAATGGTTAAACTACTCAACACACCGTTTGGAGAATATGGCTACGTCTTAAATCGGTAAGTTTACGTTGTGTAAATGGTGAAGAAAATAAGCAACAATGCCTTTTTTAAGCTATTTTTTGTTTTTCAAATGATACTATAGGTCTAAAGCTTGTTTTTCTAGTTATAATAAGAAAATAGTCATATTTATTATTCAAAATTGAAAACTCAAAAAACAATGATTTATTGTTACTTCTATTTATTACTGAGTGCAATGTTCTAACGAACTTAACCCAATCACCACTAGTATACCAGCATTGAGTTTTTAAGAAAATTGTTAAGTTTTGTTAATTGCGACTTAATTACCCTCCTCTCATCTGTAGTATTTGTCTCAGCTGACAAAATTAATCCTTTATTTCGCTTTAAATTAACTCAAAATTTGCAGAGGTTGTCTCAATGTAAAACAACGATTGTTTTTGTTATCTTATGGCATCACGGCTTGCTAAAGCAAACAGTAACAATAGCAGGGTAAGCATGCGGTTTCAAGTAGGCTTTCAAAAGGTTTTAAATGAGGTTTTGCTGTTAGTAAACAAAAGAAGATTAATCCCTCTTGATCGGGCGCTGGGGACATTACGGGCTTACTCCTCTACTTTTCTATGTATTTTTTTAAATGCTGTTGTTTTAAAGTCTAAACTTTTTGACCTTGCATTCGCATTGCATATCCACTTAGGCTTCTTCTACTGTACTTCTACTACTAGGCTACTACTTCCTCTACTGTCAGTAATATTTTCTTAGGATTGGATGTATTGGTCATTTTTTTCCCTTGAAATAGTATATTATTCTTCGCTTGATATTACTCAACAAGTTACTCTTCTGAATCCTGGTACGTTTAAACCAAGCTCAAGTTTTTTTTTCAATCTGTGCTCCCGCTACTGTAGCCTACGCTCGACTCAACACACACACTGGTTGGTTTTGAATCTTTATCCTCAGACTGACAAAGCCTTGATAGGTTATTCCTGGTAGTTTCGCATACTTGTAGAGGCTCTTGACGCAGGGCCGGTTACCGAGATGAGCAGAGTGAAGTTTTGTTTTGCAGGCCTAGTTTACATTTGTAGTTTATATTTGAAGTTTACATTTGTAGGCCTAGAAGAAAAGCAAGCGCCCACCTATTGCAATGCATTTAATTACTGAATATTTTAATCCTTTAACGAAAGAAAACTGTTTCACAGCGACCCTGTGTTCGATCAGCTATTACCGGAGTTGTCAACAACTGCACCAGCTGAAAAGCGTAGTTTGGTCAACCGCCCTTCTGCTTACGATGCCAAGTACTTGAGGACCACCGATTTGTCAAAAGGATCAAAAGTTTTTCGAGTTAGTGACCAACGCTCCTACATGAAACACGGATTGCTTCATAAAGGTCAAGCTCCATTTGGTGGGTACACCTTGTGGGTGTAATTCTGCAATGTTTTTATAAAAACTCAAGTTTTGAAATTGATTAGCAGCTTGCGAAAGACAGTTTATCCATTACTATTTTTCCTGTTTCAACTTACTGGCCAGATATTACTTTATATCTGCTTGTTTATATTTTTTTGGTCATGCTAGAAAGTTACAGTGAAGAGTTATAATGTAATATTGGTGTTCGTACGTTTATTTTCAAAGTATTTCTGGATCATGACACTGCAAGAAACAAACTTACGAGTGTTCACAACAGCACATCTGCAAAAGCATCTCAGAAAAGTGAACGTGTTGGAACGAAGCTTGGCGTACGATTGCCACCAAGCGTCAAACAAAATTGTAAATTTGTTGCCGCTGGTAGGTAAAATTTATGCAATATAATCTCAATTTAGGGCTTCGTATTCTTTACAGATCATCGCATAACGAATAAAATTGTATTTTTCATATCAAGCAGACCTAAGCTATTAAAACAAATTTTCTATTGTAAGCAGAATGTCAAAGCACTAACTTTTCAAAAAAAGCGTTTGTGACCAACTTATCATCTATCTCTAAAATTTCAATAAAGTATACTTATCATCAACATCATCATCGGCCATGCCTGAATAAGGCGTCGGCTGCCGTGAGTCTCCACAACAATCGATTGTCCATAGTTCTTATTAAGTTTACAAAATGTAGGTTTGTCCAATAAAATATATCAATAAAAAACATTGTAACATAAAATGGTTGACGCTTGAAATCTTATCAACTTATTATCATGCGTTTTGAGAGTTGAAGATTACGATTTGTTAGATTGTTCCACTTTTGACCAGTCTTTGGATGTGAGCTGATCACACATGGATAAAGGGAAAACCTACAGTGGAAATATATACCTGTAAAAACAAACTGTGTATATACGAGTACAAATAACGTCACAATACGAGTGAAAACAACGTTACAATAATGACATGCACCACGTGTCATCTGCTGCTATTTGTGCTCGCAGAGGATAGCCAACACGCTGGAAAATCGACTCTAGCCCAGCAGCATCACGGATTTGCAAATAGTTACGCTGCCAGTCGAGCTGATCTGGGATCTTTGGCTACTCGATTGGGCAGTGGAAACGAGGATCCATTCAAAGGATTGGACGGATGTTGGGATGATGGATCTGATAAGAGGATGGAGAAGATGCTCAAATCTAACACTGAGGTACGAACAGGGAAAACGGATTTAGAATAGAGGGTGATTTTCACCTCAAAAAAGGTTTTTATTTACGCAGCATTTGATCCAAAAATGTGGCCAATGAGAGAGTTTAGCTGCAAAAGGAGTTTCGTAGAAGTAACTTTGTAGCCTAATTGGTGAATTCGCACCTTAAATTACATATTATAGTCTCCAAGACGATCCCTGACAAAAAAATTGACAAAGAAGTTGTAAACAATATTGAGTTTTAAACAATATTGAGTCATGAAGCCGATGAAATCGCTTTTGCGAATCTGAGGTCAATCGAACACGTCTGCCTTGGTTTTGAAAGAAAACAACTTGGGTAATGCAGAAAGCATATACTAAAAAGATTCACTATCGTTATCCGGTGACTTTACAAACTGTTTTATCAATTCGAGTTTTGTGCGAAGTGGGCAAATACCTTCTTTTCTCAGCTTACGATGGAGTAGTGCACAATGTTTGGCAGGCCTGCCTCCAAAGTTCACCAGTTGGTCACTCTGTATGTGTCCAGTGTTTCTGTCGATATTTGACAAAGACTAATTTAAAGCAGACTATTTTGTGGTCTACTCAGATGATCCAGATGTTCTCGTGACCATTCACTAAGTTGATGATCTCTTTTGTCATCATACGCTTCTCTCAAATATAGGCTACAAATTGTATATCTCTGATCATCATTTTGGCTGTTGGTAACAAGAGTAGGAGCTTAATGCTTAACTACAATCTCTCCTTCCTTCTGTCACAACCATAACTTGCAATTTTTATTTTTATTTTGATTGAGTCTGAAGTAGGGGCAAAAACATAATTCTTTGTGCATACTTATGAACTTTACAACGGTTAGACTCAAATTCAAAGTACTCATCTAAGTTTTCAAATAGCATGAAAACGAGAGCTTGCAGATAAAAAACGACTTTAGATTTGGAATCAGCGCTAAAAAACTTATCAACAATTGATTGAAAAATGTCATGCAACAAAAAATTATTCTCCAGTGTTATATTATGTTTCTGATACTTTACACTACCTCGTTTGGTCAACTTGAAATTGTACAGTATAAGAAACTTTAAGTATTTAAAAGACTTAAATCTCGTACAGTAAGAACCAACTGATGAGCTTAATTATGGGTCAATCTTTTTCAGCTGATGACAATTGAACCTTCTGAAATGCCGCTTAGCGAACTAAGCAAACTGAAAAACCGACGATTGCAGGACGTTTATACGAACATGTACCGAAAGCATGACAACACAAGAAGGAAGCTTATAGCTGAAAGGGTCCGCACAGCGGAAAAGGTGAGTAAACGATGAAAGGCTACTACTGAAGAAACTACTGGCTACTACTGCTACTATGAAAGGCTACTACGACAGCTTTTTCAACTTTGGTTGCATTTGAAAAATTCTAAGCGTTATGCGTTATGAAGACACTTCATAATCTTTAAAGCCAAAGTTGTGGGAAAGTGTTTTTCTCATGTTGCATTGTTTCCATATGTGATGAGTATCCTACGATTGGATCTTACAAACATATAGCCTACGGTACCTAACGTATAATTTTGCAAGCATACTTTTTCGAATTAAAAGTAACATATCCGAGTAGCTGTGCTTAGTCCTATATTGAAGTTGGAAGAAATGATAGTAAAAAATGCTGAAGATATACGATAAAGTATAACCTACCTACAAAAGGTATTAGCATGTTCAGTTCTTCATTAACTATAGTACAGTATATCTCATTCTCTTTTCATGGTTATTGTTGTTAGATAAAAGAAAATTTACATCTTGTTGAGTTGGAAGAGCAACGTAACATGCTGAGGACTTCGACTGCATCGCAAAGAAATCAACTAAAAGAGCTGAGAGAGAGACATGCTAAAAGCTTCAACAACCGTTTAAACTCTCTTTACACTCCCAAACTACATCAAACCGGAAACGATCTTGTTCCCGAGCCTCCATCCACTTACAATTTGCTGAAAGAAACCGTGTCAAGACTGTCTTTACCTCGAAAAGTGTACGGACTCCCAGAAAATTGTGATGAGCCAAGACCGGATACTGTTCCTTCTAAACCAATATATCAATTTCCGCCAGGGAAGTTATCGCTAGATTCTTTTCTTAGAACGAGAAATAACTTGCCAGGTAAGTTCAACAATGTTTGGAACAAAACAAGCCCAGTTTCAACACCAAGAAAATCAGAAGCAAATCAATAACAAATAAACTGGATGTTAAAGTTTATTACGATTTTCATGCAAAGCACACAATGTAAAACTAATGTTTACTCTACGTTCACTGATCAGACTTGCAAGCGGAGTGGTAGGCCTATGACTAGATTTATTTTTCATACCCTTTATTTTGCTGATGTTCTTTTTGGCACTTATAAAGTGCTTTAGTTGAACAAAATTGCTATTAAATACTGTATAAAGAAAATGTGTAGCTTACAGGAACTTTGTATTTCATTGTGCAACACAAATTTATTTGAAAATTCACTTCAGTGAACAATTCACTGTAGAAACGTACGCAATTGCTATTGCAATACAGTAGCCTATGTCATTTGTCAATCGGATTATACATCAAGGAATTGAAGGAAACCTTGACTTCAGTAGGTTTTGCTCAAAAAATAAAAAGTAAAACTAAACAAAAAATCTTTCTCTATTGACAGCACATTAATTTGTCTTGAAAATTGTTTTGGTCAAAATATTTTTGTTTCAAAAAAAAAAATGTTACAGCTTACACATTTATTGATAAAGGTGTGACTGACTGGTCAAAAAATTCCAGGAAAATAAATTAAGTTTAATAACTCAAAAGCATTACTTTAAATTTCAATTATTTCATTATTTTAAATTACTTAAACTTTCCCCACAAGCTTGTTGCGGCCGCAGCAGTTCCTATTTAAAAAAAAATTACTGCTTGGAAAATAAAACCACCGAAATACGCAAAAAGAAGAACTAGCCTATGCCAAGTGCAGCGTAAATGTTTGTCCGCAAAAAGATGAACTGATTAAAAAACTCGACTCCAACTTTTGTTTTTGACAAGAATTTCAGACTCTGGATCTATTCCGATTACTAATAACTCCAAAACTCCTGCTCCTGTATACTAGTAAGTGGTTTTGAACTTTTGGTGCTGTGATGATAACATGATACTTTGATCCAGAGTTGTCTTATTGGATTTTTATCTACATAGAAAAAGACATGTGAAAGCTGCGTTTAACTATTCTAATCTAGTTTAAATTGTAGCCTACTCTAATTTGTGAAAACTTGAATAGCTTTAATTTTAAGTCTCATCTAGTTTGCAATAACTTTAACAGCTCCATCATAATTTTAATCTAATTTCGAAAAACTAAAAAACTGTATTTGTTCAAGACTGACTTTAATAGGTTTCGGATGAAGAACATAATATTAACAAAAACTTTTAATGGACAATAATATTGTAAAAGTGAAAACAGAATAATCTGACAAATAACTTTTCACTGCAAGGCTGTATCGACAACAAAAAATGCTTTACATAATTATGATACCGGTACAAGCACGTTGAAAACAATTGCCAAGTAAGCTAAAGTAAAGCAAACAAATGCGACCAAGAAATATTACTGATAGACTCTTTAAAGCAAGAGTAAAATTATGCGGAAAGGATGTGGATGTAACAATGTGGAAAATGTGATGCGTAACAATGTGCATTGTGATGAATTAAAATTAACTTGAACAGTTGCGCACTCCTTGCACTAGAGACAATAGACTATTAGACAAACAAAGCAAACAATAAATGCCAATTTCTAGGAATGTAAATTCGCCATAAATTACGTAGGCGATTAAGTTGATAATATAGGACAAGTCATTTCATAAAATACCGCGCGGCCACTCAGAATCTTCCCGCGGGCCACAAGTTGGACACCCCTGGCCTACAGGTTTGATACACAACTCTGAAATCGGTCCAAGCAAAAAAGGCTAACTTAACTTGTCATCGTAGGCTAATAAATTTGGGATTTTAGTTATAAATCATATAGTAAAATCAGCGGGCACGGTTACCTAAATTTGCAGAGTAGACCTGCTGTTTCTATATCTTTGAGATTGATAAAGTATAATTGCAATGTAGTTCATAACGTACAATAGGTAGTACATATAGATCAAACAAAGCACAATTATTATTTGTGCAATATTGACCCAAAAATAAAAGTGCATCAACAATTTTATGATTATAAGAACGGCACTAACGTGTTTAGCTAAATAGGCAACCAAGAGTAGGCTATTTCAAAGATGTGACGGAAAAGTGATTAAAATCTCGAAATTTGCATCGTAATTTTCGGTTTCCAGCCGTGCAACCTTGTGTATGTTGTATGTGGTCTATGTACAATTGTACATTGTACAGGTATTATATTCTTTTCCACTCACTGTGGTGGAAAGAGGCTGGAATTTGGACCGATGTATTTTTCAAGTTCAAACCAGGGCCCAGCTCTGAGTAACCACATTCCACAAATAAAATAGAAAGAAATGAAAATACATGTCGCTTGAAATTCGGTTAAAATGTCTTTGTTGACATTCTCGCAGATAGGCTGTTGATTGAATCACAATTATTGTGGATTGAATAAGGCAGTTTATTAAAAAATAAAGCACCAATTGCTAATAAAACATAATAATCCGGCGTAATTGCGACATTGTAAGAAGATTAATAAACTTGCTGCCATGACGTATGACGTACATAAAATCAAGCCATCGTACAGATAACCTGGTGTAGTCGTTTGATACATTTTCTTTTATCTTAAATCAATACATTTGCAGATAGTGCATTTAGAAGACAATGGATTTGTTTACCATGTAAGAACATAATATGGCAAAGCAAAAAAGGGACATTTACCATCCGATGGCGACTTGAAAATAAAAAGACACAAAAATATAAAGATGTAGCCTAAATAAAATATAAAGAACACTGCTATGTCATTATTCATGAATGCTTGTGTTTGATCAGGAATGCTTATTAGTTATTACAATACTGATGTCCATTTTCAGTTTTTTCAGCTTCCAAGTTGTTAAATTAGTAAAGTATTTTAAGTAGACCACGTGCCATTCAATTTATTTTATACCAAACACGCGGTGAACCCTGGCATTAGCCTTAACAGAGTACAGTAGCAGTATTCAATATTCAGTAGGTTAGTAGGCTAAATTAGCTGCACAGCATAATCAAGCATAGTAAGGTGGAGGAAGATCGTTAGGGTCGTCTTCTTCACTGGAAGAGGTTGTAGCATGTGAGTTAGTTGATGTTTCTTGATACATATTTCCAGTTAACCTTGAAGTACCAGCATTGAGTGGTTCTTCAACTTCAACAACAAAATTTAATTGACTAACTCTTGATTCTCTTCTTACTTGCTTCATCAAGTCATCATAAGAAGGAAGTCTTGTTTCAGGAATATCAATGTTATGATCAGCGATACCTGTGGAGTCAGCTGCCTCCATGGAAGATGAATCTCTCAAGGAGGAATTATCTGTTTGAAATGCTGGTGACAAGTTTCTGCTTTTAAAAGTTTTTATGCACATCTTGTAGCAAACCGCAATTGTAACTATGATCAAGATGACCACAACACAAATAATGCCTTCTTCGTCCCATACAAAAGAGGTCATAATGTTTTCAGGAAGCCTAATAACTTCTGAATATTAATCACCTTAGAAATGAACATATTTTTTTCAATTTGAATAAACTGCTTTGATGTCTAAAGTTCGTGTATTGTATATTGTTTGTACTTCGTGCATTTGATGGAATAGGCTAGTTATGCTTAGTCCAGCTCAGTGGTTCTTAACCTGTTATTAGACACGCCTCCCTTAAACAGTGACTACATGTTTTGTTCCCCCTCCCCGTTTTGAAATATTTTAACACCAAAAGTTTATTATGTTTTTGTTAATGATATTACATATTATAGTGAGTTACCGCACTTGAAATTGATTCTAAGCAACTAGTTTTTTAAAGCCAAGTTTCACTTCTGAAATTGCGCAACGTAACTTGGTCTTCATCTCTCAGTCTTTCCATGGTTTTGAGAGCACTGCAGTAGATAAAGGAGCTAAGACATGTGGTTTCAAGCACTGTTACTATTTGAATATCTTGAGCATATGTATCTTGAGTTCAAGCAAGTGAGTAAATAGGAAGATAATATAGAGTTTCAATTCTTGAAGTCTAAATTGGTTGTGTGATTAAACTTCCATGCAGAAAATTCTTTTTGTGCTTCTTAAAAAAATTTTGATTGGTTTTCATGTTTTCCTCTGCATCTGAAAAGTATTTTATGATTTTTTGCTTTCAAGCCATTTAGATGATTTGCCTTGATTAGTCCATTCAGTTGCTGCCTCACATGTTCGGTTTACAATACAGTACCATGCTCCACTATGGGGTGGGGTTCTGATCTGCTCGTGTCGTCTTCTTTGGTATATTGACTTAGCTCTTCTTCGAACAAGCCGGGCTTTCTAAGCTTTTCAGACCCGGTACAAAATCATCCAATACTTTTGAGGGATTTTATTTAAACGTTTTCTTAGCCCTTGCAGAACGCCCCATATTTTCATTCAAATCAGTCTTTCCGTTTTGCAGGAGACCTCAGTTTTTAGCTCCCGGCCGCTCATAAAAGCAGCCGGCTGGGAGCTCTCAAAAATTAAAACTCAGGTGAGTGTCCGTAGGATGACAGCGAGAGAGAAACGCGAGAGAACGCACTCCTCGGGCTATCTTACCCGCAGGTGTAAGCCGTTCTCCCCGGCAGACCCAGGTCCGCCGTAAGACGAATCCCAAAAACAAAAGGGTAGTTTGTACCCGTCTTTCTGGTCCGTCCCGACTTTCTAAATTTTCGGACGCAGTTTCAGCAATTGGAATTTCGGCCACCAATTTTTTCTTCACTGGCACCACGTCTTCCCAGCCCTGGCTTCGCGTCTTTAGTTGGTAGACCAAACGCTTCCGGGTGCAAAGTCGCCGTCCTCTCACGCGTGTCACTCATATGGAGCGCGGTAAGCCGGTTATTCAGGATCTTCACGATCGGGATCATTTTATTTTGTGTCAGTGGTTACTTACGTTTTATCGCTACTGATGCAAGTAAAAGTTCAAACGAGTGATACAATATTGACTAGCCAAGCCTCATGGGCGAAACACGGTGTCTATCGCTGTCAATTCTTGCTACAATCGGCTGTCGAGAAACAAACATAGGCTACCACATTGTTACATTTATGATTACAAAAGAAAACACAACAGCAATGACTTTTTTAGCTTTATTTCAAAGTATAAAGCATAACATATTTTGTTTTTAACAAGGTCAAAAATCTTTCCTTTCAAACCTGGTGTAGTAGTTCATTGCTTTCTTTTTGGAACAGCTCTTTCATATTTTACTGTCAAATTGGACTGTTAGTCTGTGAATTGTGTGATAGCTGCAAAAACTGCTGTCACGTACGATCTGCGTAAGACACTGGAAAACCCTTTGAACACTCAAATACAAATACAGCATCATAAAGTTTAATGTTTGTACATTCACACAAAAAACGCTTGATTGAAAAATGTTAAACATTAATGAACAGCCATCAGCAAGCTTTCATTTATGATACTTAGGTACTGTGGTTGCAAACTTGAAATGTCCATAGTCAATACTCTTTGCAAACAACAGAAACGAAAGCTATAGCTTTCTGATCTACTCGGCTTACCTACTATTTGTAACTGCGCACCGAGCGCAAAAACTATGTAACTTTTTACATACCCTTCAAAGTTATGACGTGTGGTGAGCCTGTTACCAGTCTACTACACTGCACACCGAAAGCAAATCAGATTTGGTAGCAAGCAGGCACATAATAGGTAGCATGTTGTTTTTTATCATTTTTAAGATCTTAACGAATTTTATAGTTGTTTTGGATAAGTTGTTAAAATAGAGTTTGTTAGGCCTAATTATTTTGTAAATTCTTGTTTTTTGAAACATTTTATGTAATGAAAATACGGATTCAACAGCAAAAGAGTGTAAACCTTTCAAATACAGTAAGGCAATAGCATTATGGTTACCTTGGACGATATATTCGGCCAACTTGAAATTGAAGAGTCCAGGTGCAAAACGATCAAACTACCAAAACCAACTTTTTGAGTAAACTGAAAATTAAGTTTGAGATTGATCGTTTTGTGGCTGAACCCTGTTATATTAAAGAACCCTTATTTTGAGAGATATTGATCGTTTTGCCGCAAAAAAGGGCTGCTACATAAAACTTTCGATGTGAACACAAATGGAGATGGTAAAATTTAAAAATCACAAATAATGGAGTTTGATCGTTATGCATCTGGACTTTTCAATTCTACAATATAAGAAATGTTAAGTATTCAAAAAAATTAAACCTCGGCCTCGCCCAGCAAGAACTGACTGATGAGGTTAATTGTGGAATGATCAATCCTTTTCAGTTAATAACTATTGATTCTTCTGAAATGCCGCTTAGCGTTCTAACCAAGCTGAAAAATTGACGACTAGGCCTACATGACGTTTATATGAATTGAACATGTACCGAAAGCATGATGAAATACGAAGACAGCTTAATGTGGAAAAGGTCCGCACAGCGAAAAAGGTGAGTGAATTGTTGCGATAGGCGGAGCGCTATGATATAGCTATACTATAATATAACTATAAAAGGTTGCAAATTTGGTTGAATTGGGAAAATTCTAAGCGTTTTGTGAAGTAGAGAGAGATGCTTTATCTGGAGTGACAAAGTTGAGGGGAAGTGTTTTTCTTATGTTGCATTGTTTCAATTGTATAATGATGAATTGCATATTGAGTAGCCTTGCCTACAATTGAATCTAACAGAGTTGTAGGATATTTTGTGCCTAGCCTACTGTAACATGTAGACCAATTTTCTTTCAAAGCAAAAATAGCATTTCGGAATAGGTATGTTAATATCAAAATCGGCCAACGATAGTAAAAAAAATATAGTAAAAAAGACGAAGATACATAAAAAAAGCTTATTCTAAGGTTTAGCCTTTTGGAAGTTCTCTTTGCATACACTTTATCTGATTTTTTTTTTCGTTTTCGTTGTCGGATAAAAGAAAATTTGCATCTTGTTGAGCTGCAATTCTGAGCATTTTGAGTACAGAGCACTCATAACATTTCAAGCACAGAACATTTTAACATAACATTTCGAGCACAGAGCAGTTTAACATTTCGACTGCATCGCTAAGAAATCAACTTAAAAAGCAAAAAAAGAAACAAAAGCTTCAACAACCGCTTAAACTCTCTGTACATTTTCCAACTGCATTAAATTAGAAAATACCTGGTTGCAGAGTCCCCATCTACTCACAACTGATTGGTTTTGAATCTTTATCCTTGGACTGGCAAAGCCTCTGATAGCTATTTTCTGACAGTTTTGCATAAGTATAAATGTAGAGGCTTTGAACCATTGACGCAGGCCTGGTCACCGAGATTGGCTGAGAAAAGTTTTCATGGTTGTTTGAAGTGTTGTTGCCGGAGAATTATTCCATCCACTTGGTGCCGCTGCATGAAAAGTCCTGACAATACGTTGTTCAAGCGCACACCCCGAGAATCGAGCCATTAAGCACGATTTAACGGGGCGGAAAGAAACCGTGTCAAGACTGTCTTTACCTCGAAAACTCTACGGAGTCCCAGAGAATTGTAATGAGCCAAGAACGGGTACTGTCAACACCAACAAGTTCAGAAGCAAATTAATAACAAATAGCTTGCTGGATGCTGTTAAACTTTTACTGCAATTTTCATGAAAACTAGTGTTTACGCTTAGCCTACTGATCAGACTTGCAGGCGGAGCGTTAGGCGGTAGTCTATGATTGGATTTGTTTTCCATGCCCTTGCATATCTTTTTTTGGCACATAGCCTACAAAGTGCTTTAGCTGAGCAAGTTTGCTAGTAGCCTATATACAGTGCTGTATTCGTAAAAAAAGCACAGGGTATACTGTTATATTTGCCAAAATGATAAATAATAACTTACACAACTTTCAAAATACTAATCTTTATTCTACCATAACATGAACTATCAACATCAAAATTGGACGAGAGGTGCAAAATTGTTTATAAGGGGCAGTTCAAAGGAAAACATTCAAGTATAAAACTCGCAGAACGAAATTAACTTCATGGTATACACTCGTGTACCATGGTCCTCAAAGGGTTAAGTAGCTGTCAAGAATCAGTAAGGATAGCATAGGCACTCTCTTTGGAAAACCAGAGGGTATACTATAGCTACTCGAAAAAGCAGAGAGTATACTGCGTATACCGCCGTATACCCTCGAATACAGCACTGCCTATATATAAAATGTGTGCAACCTACATGCATTTTGTAGTTCCTCTTTCAACAACCACAGCTATATTTGCATACAGATTTTACTATACAACACGAATTTATTTGGGTATGACACTTCCAAAGAACACGAAATACTTTCACTGTAAAAACGCATGCGGTTGCTGGTGCTATAACTTACTTTATATCTCATGTGGCAATCGGATTTTACGTCAAGGGAACTTCGACTTCAGTTGATTTAAAAATAAATCTGGCATCGATAAAATTTTGTCATTTTCTATATTGTTGACGCAACAAAAGCGAAGTTGTTTTTCAAGATGACGTAGCCATTTTCACAAACATTAAATCGATTCGTTAAATGATTGTAAATGAATAATAATAGATCTAGTAAAACAAAATAGACAGTATCACAGTATCACAGTATCACACTAAATCAAAAAAATCAATTTATTTATAAATAAACTGATCTTTCTGATTTAGTGTGATGGCTACTTGTCTGTCTACTTTTTTTCAAATATTTTATCACACTACGCATCCTAATCGGATCATCACTTAAATCATAGGAAGATTTGATGAAAAGTTTAATAACGAAGTTTTGTTTTCAATTAGTAAAACATGTTGAGTTCTCCACGTGGGCAGGCGGATAGCATTCTTCGAGAACAGGTCTCATCCAGCGTTTAGTAGATCCTGTTGTGTCAAGATGTAAATGCATCATTTAGCACCAACAATTGTGCAAAGAAAGCGAGAGCAAGAAAGACTGAGTAGAAGAAAGGGAAAGGGAGAGAAGCTCTTCCTGCGAGTGTCACACTGAAAAACAAATCGCAGACCATATCGTCGATTATAACATTATTCACTTTTTGAATGGAGCAGAAGGTGTGTGCGTCTTGAATGATGTGACCAAAATCGGATACTATCTTGTAGCCTTTGTGCACTGTGCAGCCGACAACCTGGGACGAAAAATGGATAATCTTCGTCCTCAAAATCCAATATAATTGTCGTCTCGAAAAAGACAAGTAATCGCTGTTCTGATTGACGTGTTCTCACAGACTATGAAGTTTCACTCAAAATTACCTCGTCATTACTTCAGTGACAAATGGAAACTTCAAACTGTCAACTTCGGTGATCGAGCAAAGGTTAGTGGTTGAAACCTAGACAATATTAATTGTAAAATTGAACTTTATTCGCCAAAGAGCTATATGTAATACCATAAAATATCCCCTGCTTGAAAGATTGTTTTGGTCTGAACATTTTTGTTTTCGGAAAAACAAAGGTTACAGCTTACAAATTTATTGAAAAGTGTGCGACTGACTGGACAAAGAATTTCAAAAAAATAAAATTAGTTCAGCAACCTAAAAGCAATAGTTCAAATTCAAGCTTTCGCGAGCAGTTTGTTGTGGTCTCATCAACAATACTATTCAAACAGAATGATTTGCAAGAACAGTTTTTGATTGTTGAACGTAAATAAATGGGTTTAGCAATGATTAGCAAATACATGTAGAACAATTGCAAATTATCAACGTTTACTACCGTACCGAATTCTTTAGTACAACTTGAGCAGTATGGATAAAAAAACTAAACATAGTTGTGACAACCTCAAACATTATTACAAAGAAAGTGTTAATCAGGGTCGTGCAACGAATCGTCTACGAGCCAGACATAGCTTGCAGTGCTTATTGATGTGGCCCTTGTGTTCTCATCGAGTCTGGGTTATTTCTGTGTCGAAGATTTGAATTTACAATGAAAATGAAACGCTGAAAAGCAAAGCAGCTTCATTCAGGCCTTCTCCGTCATCTGAAAGCCTTCATCATCACTACAACGGTGGCCTCAATAAACCATTGCACACCCCTGATTTAAGAAAACCTTGAAACGTATAAACACGGTCATCAGCAATCAAGAAGCATACGAATAGCACATTTAAACAATATAAAAAAAACTATAGCCTGTACGTAGGCTACTTTACTCTCTACAGTCCTTGAAGGAGTTCAAAGTAGGTGTGACCGTTCGGCACTAGGTGGCAGGCAAGTTTAAAATATCCAACGTAGATATAAAGTTACGTAATACAAACACGTACAAGCAACAGATGAAAACTGCCAAAGTGAACTTGTAAACTAAAAAAAGGGTTTACAATCTGCAAAAACACTGTTTCACAATATTCGATTAATTTATTAATATTATATTCACTTCAAAATACAACTCAAACAGTGTTTTCATTGTGTAATAAATGACTTGTTTTGTCTTTTTTGTTTATTGACACGGGATAGTTGAAAGTTTGAATATGGTAAACGGAAAGGCAACGAAGCCAGCCTCCTCATCCTTATCAAGTATTTGACTGACATGAGATCCTACTCTTACTCGAAGTGGAACAAACGATCAAGCGCTTTCGCAACATCATTACTTGCACGTCACAGTGAAACCTTTGACCTTACGTCAAGGTCTTTTCAATTGACGGACAGCAAAAGTAATCTAATTAAAACATTTGCAATCCAGCTCATAAATCAACAGTTTAATGACTTTCGGACAGCTTTCGGAGTACGAACAGGATAATAATAAAAACTTTGATTATACAATGTAAACGTGAAAGCAGAATCATCGACAAGTAACTTTGTACTGGAAGGCTGTGTTCAAAACAAAAAACGCTTCATATACTAATACCAAAATGTTAAAAAAATAGTCTAAATTAGTAGTTCTCAAACTTTTTTGCTCCATCACTCCCTCACCATTTTGGAAACATTACTTTTGCCCTCTTTCAAGAAGGTATAGGCACAGTATAAGCTATTCCATTCATATATGACATATTCATGTATAACCGCATAGTTTGTAGTTTGATGTGTTGTATGAGCTTGGTGGCCTTTGCAAAGGTTTAAGACTTAAGTGATTCAATATTATCTTAACAAGATGATGCATGGATAGCGATATAGTATCAAATATACTTGGTTAGTAGTTTAATATTTTCGCCCCCCTACTTTCAACTTTTTACATCCATCAATTTAAAAATTGACTCCCCAAGGGCGATATCTCATACTTGGAGAACCACTGCTCCAAATAACCTAAACTTAAGCAAATCAATTTGACTCTTATTAGAAAATCAAATATTTGCGACTGAAAAAAGCCAAACAACTTGGTAACTTCAACCGTTAATTGCATTCCTAACGTTTCCTACCATTCAACGTGATGGGATTTTGATATATAACTCTGAATCTGGTCCAAGTCAAAAAGGCTAACTTAACTTGCAATAGTTACAAATTTGGGATTTTGGTACTACTGAAACCCGAGTAGCACGACCACCTGAATTTTAAAAGTAGGCCTAGACCAACTATTTCTACATGTTTCAGGTAGAAACAGTTTAATTGAAACGCAGCTCATAACGTACAATAGTGCATATAGATTAAACAAAACACAATTGATTGTTATAATACCGAGTTACTGACCCAAATACAAAAGCGTATTAACAATCTTATGATTTTAAGCACGTCACTGACGTTTTTAGCAAAATGAGCTGCTAAAAGAGCTAAAAAAGTACTAGGCTCCAAACCCTTCTTGGCCTTTTCTTGATTGGAAATTTTCCGAGTTTATATTTCAACATGATTGTATTTTCAAAGATGTGATGGAAAAGTAGTTAAAATCACGCAATATAAATTGCATTTTTTAAGCTTCCAGCACTACGACCATGTGTTTGTTGTTTGTAGGCCATGTACTCTATACTTTTTCAACTCATTCTGGAGAAAATGAGCTGGAATTTGGACTGATGTTTTTTCAAACTCAAACTATAGCTAATCCGAGGACATAGTCACAAGAGGGGCTTAGGAGTGTTTTCGTACTATTACAACGTTTTAATTCTATTGTAATTCATGTTGAATGACATTTACCTCTAAAAGTTGCTTTTGTCCCCCTACATTTTTTTTCTGGCTCCGTCACTTTCTGCAACTCTGGGAAACATAACAAAAATAAAATAGAACCAAATGCAACCTCAACAACTGAAAATACGTGCCGCATCAATTTCGGTCGAAATTTCTTTGTGAACGTTTACACAAACATGCTAACAATCACTGTTGGCCGAAGGTACAGTATAGCTTATTCAAAACCTAACACATCAAAAACGTGAAGCACCAATTGCGAATAAAACGTAATAATCGAAATTGCGACATTACAGAAAGAAAATTAAAAAATTGACTGTCATCGCGTCGGCTACAGATCAATGAATCATCATTATCCATGAATCTTGCATTTGCTTAGGAATGCTTATTACAGTAGAAACCAGGGCCGTTGAGATGTTAATTTGGGCCCCGGTACCAATAAGATTTTTGGATTCTAAATCAATTAACATCTAAGAAAAAGACACTATATCCAAATAATTCGCCATGGTTTCTTTAATTTCCCTGGGCCATTTACATAGATTGCTAATCCTTAATATAATCTCGAGTCCTCTAGAAAAGTTACGGGCTCCTAAAGTCATCTCTGTTCCGGGTTCAAAAGTACCTCTTGAACTTCCCCAGACAACGCTACTGGTAGAAACTATAACGTTTTCAGAACGTTACACTTGGTGCCAGCCCAATTTTCAGTGCTTTAAATTTTGAAGTTACGGTAATAAATTCGTAAAGCATTTGAAGTAGACCACGTGTTATTCAATTACTTTTATACCAAAAACGCGGTGGGCGTTGCAGTGGCACTAATCCTAACGCAGTACAGTAACAGTATTCAGCAGGTTGGTAGACTACATTAGCTGCACAGCATAATTAAGTATAATAAGGTGGAGGAAGATCGTTAGGGTCGTCTTCTTCACTGGAATAGCTTAAAGAGGTTTCAGCAGTTGTGTTATTTGATGTTTCGTGATGAGTATTTCCAGATAACCTTGAAGTACTAGCATTGAGTGGTTCTTCAACTTCAACAACAAAATTTAAATTTAATTGACTAGCTCTTGATTCTCTTCTTACTTGCTTCATCAAGTCATCATAAGAGGGAAGTTTTGCTTCAGGAATTTCAATGTTGTGATCAGAGATGCCTGTGGAATCAGCTGCCTCTACGGAAGATGTATCTCGCAAGGAGGAATTGTCTGTTGAAGATGATGATGGCAAATGTCTACTTTTACAAGTTTTTGTGCAAGGCTTGTAGCAAACAGCAATTGTAACTATGATCAAGATGACAACAATCCAAATTATACCTTCTCCATCCCATACAAAAGAGGTCATGATATTTTCAAGAAGCCTAACTACGAAGTATTATTCACCTTAGAACTAAAAACATGTTTGTTTTTCAATTTTCTATGAACTGCTTTAATGTCTGAAGTTCGGGTAGCCTACTATTTTTAGCCTATTTCGTGCATTTGATAGATTAAAGGCAATAAGCTACTCAGTCTAGCTCAGAGGTTCTCAACCTTTTGAGATTCAAGGACCACTTAAAGAAATTGTGTCTCACTCACGGACCACTACTCCCCGGCCCTTCCTCCTCCCCTTGTAAAGAACAAATTTCAGTTATTGCTTGCTAAGTCATAAACAGTAGTTGGTTTTAGAAAGATTGCTACATTTAGTGCAAACCTTGAGCTTGCACATTTGAGCATAGCATATCCAAACGAGCTGTAATACTTGAAAGACTCAATCGGAGTTCATGTTCGACTTCAAGTCGAGAACAATACTTTGTTTTTATTGTAACCAATGCAGAAAATCCACATTCACAAACATAAGATGTCGCAAAAGGTAAAATTATTTTCAAAGCTTTCTAAGGCAGTTGTGGATAGGCTACTCATGCAAAGCTTGTATCCAAAATTTTATCAAGCTCACTCTCAGATGGATGCAACATATTCAAAGTAGTGTCACTGGCCAGTTCATGGACTGGAAACCTATGAAAAACTCTGAACGTTCAAATCACCAAAGTAGAAGTTAAATTGATCCAGCAGTGACTGAGTATGGTCAGAAATAAAATTCATCAACAGTTAATTGTTTATTGATTTCAGCATTTTCTGGTTTCTCAGTGAATTCGTACAATTGATCAAACATGTCAAATTTACCCTGCAATAATCTTGTCTTCCAAAGATAAAGGTTTTTCTTAAAATCAGACACTTTATCACTGAGGGTAATTAACTTTGTCTTCTTTCCTTGCAGCGATGAATTAAGTTTATTCAGTTGTTCAAAAATGTCAGCCAAATAAGCCAGAACAGCAACCCAAAAGCTATTGTTGAAATAAGCAACAAGCTTGGATTTTTTTATCCAAGAAACTCTCTCACAGCATCACGTAACTCAAACAGTCTGTTACACACTTTTCCCCTTGATAACCAGCGAACTTGAGTATGCATCAGTCGCTGTTCATGATCGAGATCCATACTCGAACATAATGAAGCAAAGAGACGACAATTTAGTAGATGAGCCTTGATCAAATTAACAACTTTTATGCAAAGGGTTAAAAACAACGATTTTAGACTTTGCTCGCGGACCACCAGGCAAATGCCCGCGAACTACTATAGTGGTCCGCGGACCACAGGTTGAGAACCGCTGGTCTAGCTAATGGTTTTGTTTCTTTGTTTCTGAAAAGCCGTTTTTCAAATTTGTGGTTGTGTTTTAATTTTCGATCAATTGCTCCACAATTAGGCTATGTTCTAGGGTTCTAATAATTAAGTCAGCCTACCAGTACTGTAAATGCAGTAGGCTACTCAGTCTATAAAACAATGCAGATTACATTTGAACACAAAAGTAAACACCAGTGATCTTTGGCTTGATTTCGAAATAGATCTAACTTCTTTTCAGTAAGGTTCACAAAGCTTTTCTTTCGAACCTTATGTGTCCAGTACATCTATCTGTTTGAAACTGCTGTTTCACATTTCTCAGTGTAATTAGGCTAGGCTTACTAATCTGTTAATTGTGTCACAACTAAAAGCAAAACTGCTGTGTCACACAATACTGTAGGCCACCTTCGTAAGATACTGGAAAAGCCTTCAAACATTGAAATATAAATATAGCATTATAAAGTTTAATGTTTGTACATTACACAACTAAAGCTTGACCAAACAATGTTAAATATTAATGAAAAATCATGACCAAGAATGATACGTAGGCTATAGTTGCAAAGTTGAAATATCCATAATCAAAGCCTTTCTCAAACAACAGTAACGAAAGTTACAGCTTTCTCATCTAATCGACCTTACCTACAAAATATCAAACTGCGGACTGACTGCAAAAAATAATGTGACTATTCGCTTTAACTGCAGTAGATTAGACCAGACAAGACGTCAATGTTTGAACTGTCTCGTTTGGAAAACAAACGTTGTATCACGAATTAAAGTTTGCAAAGTAACAGTTCGAACGTCCTGCAGTACAATGACCTCTAAAAATAAAATGTTTGCTCGTTTTTTGTCACGACCAGGACCAGAAAATCCTTGCCACTCAAACGATTAGTCACAACGCAATCTGTTTGTGTAGTGATTGGGTATCAACAGAAACCGAGTGTTGTGAACATGTTTATGTACTTTGGTTTGAGCTATGTTCTTCTGACGAACGCCCCAACTTCGTTGATTTTTTCAAAAGTTTAATTTTATGTGTTACAAAAATGTGACAAAGCTTGCAATAAATGCAGATCCGGCTCTGATTAGTTCGTGCACTGCAGAAAGGCGCCATTTCATTTAAAATGTAAAACTACAATCAAGCCCTGCTTTTTGAATGCTTTGTTTACCCAAGCTTGATTATAGGGACGTTGTTAGAAGTCGAAGACAGTCGTCAGCAAACTTTTTTGTATCACGGTCCAGAATACCGACGGAATAGCTGTTGAAGGCCCACTACGTTTAAAACCACGACTGAATAGGTAGGATGAAAGCGCAAGAATAGGGTCACGCTTTTAGTGGTCCGATAATGCATAAATGTGTCAAACAACGTTTTCCTCATTTCATCAATCAGTGACATGTAAGCCATTGTTTGAATTCATTTGTACCAAAATATGAAAGAGCATTGGTTGTCACATCAATTCAGTTTTTTAATTAGGTAAAAACGACGTTTAAAGAACTGCTTGTATAGATGAGAAGAACTCGTGGGAAAATAAATTTTATTGTATAGATGAGGCTTCGCAGACTGGATTGATCAATTAGGCTCGACTCAGTCGAGGTCCACTCTGGATAACTTTTCTCCACTTATGTATCACCCACCGCTCCTTATTTGAATTGGGATATGCTCAAAGTGTAATCAATCAATCATTTTATTTTTCGTCATTAACGCGTCGGGACGAAAAAGATACTAACTACAAAATCGATATAGACCTACCAGCACGTTAACAAACGGGAAAAGGTGGCAAAATCTTGAAAGGTTTAAAACGTGCCTGAATGGAAAATTATATAGTAGGCTATATATCAGTAGTTAGCACGGCCACAAAACCCAAAAAACAAATAGCAAAAAATAAAACAAAAACAGAGAGAAGCACACATGTAGTAATGAATGACAGCCTAATGAAAAGTGTTGTGGATTGAATTTGCCAGTTCCAATATTGATGTGGATGAGCAGTCATAATAATAATAATAGGATGGAGAAAGAAAACCGGACATAAAAGAAACCCATCCTCAGGCAAAAGCCCGTTTCGATGTGGCCCAGGAGAGCAGGTGTTGAGCTTTTTCTATGGTTAGACTGCACATCACACAGTAGCTTAAGACGATTGAGGTTTGATATCCAGTTTAAGTTATTGTATCTTGTCCTGGTGGGTGATGGAATGGATGAGCTGGTAGATAAGATGATGATGTCCTGATGGTGTTGATGAAACTCTCATCCCCTTTTGTGATGGTGTTGTGTTAGTTATGAAGTGTTGCGTTTGCTGCTAATATCTATAAACATAAAAGTACAGCACAAGCAATCGATATTATTGTTTGGTAAGCCTAATCTTTTGTAAATAATTTCGGATTTCCACTAAAATCTTCACAAGAATGCAAGAAAGCCTTTCTACGTTGTCTTCGTAATATAGTTTAATTAATATAGTTACTGTATAATGTGTTTACAGTAATATAGTAATTCGTAATATAGTGCTTCGTAAAATAGTTTACTTTCAATTCTTTTCATGCTTGATTTTATCTTTTTTGTGATTTTTTTCTAGCTTTTAGTTTTTGTGCCTAGGTATCATACTATTTGTCTTACGTATGAGAATTTATGTCAAACTATCATTAGTTGAAGAGCTGAACCATTTCCCAACTCTTACGATTTATGCTCTTTTTAACGAGCAGCTTGGTCAACTAAAATCAAGACACTCATTTAAGACAGCCATTCAACTTCTGCTCTGCACAGCTCAGCTGGCAAATAAACCTTCTCTTTGGTTATGTCAAATGATGAAACGCTTTTTTTCTTGCGACTGTGGCTTTGAGGAGAAGACAGATCATATCACCAAATAATGCACTATCTGTACAGACCTCACTATGATGGTCTGGATGGCCTAATTTCCATTGACAATGACATCAGACAGTGGCTAACCAACGAGGCGCCCTGATACTTAACAACAATAAGAGAGAAGTATAAGTACTGTCCTACGTCAACTTAACAGATTTGAAAGTTTACGTGTCTTGGACGATGAAATCAAAGCAGTTTATCAGTGGGATTGCTATGGGCGGGTTTGCTTTGCAGACTTGTGGCGTATTTGAAGTTATAATGATAAAAGTGAGATGTAGCAAGAAGCCAAACTTTACAACTTCGCCACACCAAATTTCAAAAAGAAGCATAAGCCTTATTTTAGTTGTATCCGGCAGGCTTACTTCTGGTAATCTCTCAAGTAGGAACTCAACTTGTCAATCTCCTATTGGTGAGTAGGGTGGCTCGTTTTTAAACTTTTTTTTTAATTCTCTCGGGGTAGTAAGGAAATGGTGCCAATGAGTGAGAAAAAAATCATAACAAAATTTGAGATTTGTAACAAATTGTCTTCAGCCTCCTCATAGGGCCCAAAAATCGAAAAATGGAGTCAAAAACAAAATTTTTTCAAAAATATTTTTAGTTTGGGTAGATACAATATTGTTTAGATATATCTAATTAACTTAAAAAAAAATTGAATTTTTTTTTTTTTTTTTATTTAACTACAAACTTCGTCAGTGACGTAAATTCAAATAAATGACGTAACTTTTTCCTACCAAATTAACCCAATTTCATTAAAAAATGACGCAACAGCTCAGGGCAGGTCTATAAAGAGAAATACAATGACGTTTTATAGTTGGCAAAATGTCTAACGCAATTATGTATTATAAACCACCCACAAAAATGCAAAATTTTTAGCAAAATGGAAGTTTTCAGAAGCTGTGAGGAAGCTGAAGGAATAGTTCAAATGACTCCAATTTTTTCCCTAGGTTAATTAGATATATCTAAACAATATTGTATCTACCCAAACTAAAAATATTTTTGGAAAGAAATATGTTTTTGACACCATTTTTCGATTTTTGGGCCCCATGAGGAGGCTGAAGATAATTTGTTACAAATCTCAAATTTTGTCATGATTGTTTTCTCACTCATTGGCACCATTTCCCCATTACCCCGAGAGAATTAAAAAAAAGAGTTAAAAAACGAGCCACCCTATTTTGCAATCAAGCAAATGACAACAAATCGAGCCAGCGCTCATAAGCAAAAATACCTCTCAAGCACACGCAGCTTCACACAAAGTCAAAATTCCATGCGCTTAAAACTTTTTTTCATGATTTGATAGAAAATACCTAATAGGGCATTACTAGTAAATAGGCTACTAACTGCAGACCGAGGCCAACTGTTCGATCTCAAGAATCTCTTCAGTGACGTGAAAAAAATTTGATTTCGTTTGCTTTAGTTTTTCATTTTTCGGATAGATTTGGCTTTAATTTTTGGTTCTTGGAATTGGATAGTAGTTTGGTGACGTAGGTAAGCAAAATGACACACATAACAAATAACAACGATAAAAACGGTCCAGTTTTTAAAACGTTTGTTGCACATGACTTTATCATCTCCACTTTGGGCTCTTTATTTTTTGATTGGCAAGGAAAAACTTTTGTTTCTACTCCGTTTCTATAACTTTTCTATTGATAGGCAGAGGCAGTATAAGTAGCAGTTAGCTTACATATCGGCAAACCTGGCATATATAATTATCTTGATTGCTTGTCATGACTCTGTGGCATACTCCTGTAGCCGAAAAAGTCGGTTTGAAGCTGAGCCGCTATCATAGCTAAATTCTGGCATTCCACTTCACACGCAATAAATCATTATTTGTTAACGGTTTGATATTTTCAACAAAAATAATGACTACGCGTTTGGCATCCATTTAATCCATCTACCAGTTTCCACAAAGTAAAAAGTCGAAACTTGTCTCCATTAGTCAGTTGATTAACTACTTTTAAAGCACTGCTTAATATGTATTTGCAGAGCTATCGAGACAAAAGCATCGAAAATATATAAAAACGAATTATTTTATAAAAACAAAGCTAAACCCATTTTCAATCAGGCTACAGAAAAAGAGGCGAATTTTAATTCCACCTACATGATTCCTTCGGTCGACCAATGAGATTTGCAAAAACTGTCGACTAAACGATGACTCAGTTATGGCAATATAAATGCATGATGAAATAAAACTGTTGATTACTTCACAATGTAGAGATTAACGACCTGTTTATCCTGATACGTACTGCGAGTTCGCTGTGGTAATAGCGAATTGCACTAGCTTTAGGAACACAATTCCTAGTCATGTGCTATGGCGAATGGTGTTGAAGTCATTGAGTCTTTGTTTTAATGCGACTGTTTTGTTTGACTTGTACTGTCGGTCGTTAGTAGGCTATCTACACTGTGAAGTAAGCAACGATCATGCTAAAAGCGAAACTCAACCTATTTCATAAAACTGTTGAATTAGCAAAGCAATAACAAAATTTCTTTACTTGTTGTTATAAGATGCATTTTGATAAGTATACTTATCAAAATTTTAGTCTTCTTCATCGTGTGTCACACGGCCGTTCCCCAGAGCATCACGCAAGCTCTTGCTCTATCGTTGAACTCGGCCAAATCCTGTGTAGAGCACTTTGCTTTTCGGTCAGGGCATTCGAGCAGATGTTGCATCGTTTGCTCCTGTCCACATTTGTAACTTGTGCTCCCCATACAATACCCCCAGTGTCTCATCAAAGTTTTACACCTGCCAATGCCAGTTCTTAAGCGCTTTCCAGGAGAAATGCCCTCCACTAGTGAGAGCTCCATATTGGCCGATGTCGGTCCGGCTGCCAATCCCCCTTGCCATAGTTGAATCCGCACATTAGCGGCGACATCGTCTTGACCTAATGGAACAACTGAGGCAAGGAGACTTTTTCTTGACTTCAAACGCCTGTGTGCTGGAGTCTGGCCATACAGTGGGTGTCTCAAATCTATGTCCTGGCAAGATCTTTCCTTTCTGCTGGTCACGCTTCTTCTAATATTGGGCGGAGCAATTCCAGACAGGATGTGCAGCGCTGTGATGTTGGTTGGTTGGGGAAGATGAAGACAGCCTTTACGTGGCCTTCCCTATAAGTAACTTCGACCAGAGCTAACAAGCACCAGAAGTGAAACCAATGTCTTCACCACGTCAAAATTTTAGTTACTCGTAACGTTGTTATTATTACAAAAAACTGCTATTTTCTTTTATTATTTGAAACAAATATAGTTACGGTTACAAGAAATTGTTATTTTAACAGAGAATTTAAATTTGGTAGGCTATAACAAAAATAAATCACAAAAACTCTATATTTTGCACCCTGACTATAAAAGAAAACAATGACTTTTAAAATAAATTTAAATTTCACAAAAAATGTTTGCTAGGCTTTGTACATAATTTCTATATACAAACTGATGAATAGAAAAGCACTTTCCCAATATCTGTTTTATATTGAAGTATTTCAGGAATTTTTTCAAAAATTATTTGCTTTTAATATCATGGCTAGAGTCGTTGAAGTGCTAAAACTTCAGAGAAGGAAACAAGCTGTTCTGTGCCAGCCATTATTTTTACAATCAATTTTTAAGGTGTTATGTCCGCTGTTTTTGCATCATTGCTGTTGTTTTGTTGAAGCCTTGCAAAATGACAACACCGAAATGACAAAATCGTATTAAGGAAGAATTAAAATTAAAAAAAAGTAAAAACACAGCTTTGCTTGGTTCTGGATGATCAGTTAGCAATATTTAAGCAAAATTCTTAAAATTGTCAGGTTAAACCAATCGGGAAAAGGTTTTCTTTCTTTCTTCCGATGTGTGATTCGAAATTTTTTTTTTAAACAGCACAGCATGCGGCTGTGTTTGTGGCAGGACACTTAAAGGCATGCCTGAAGGTGGACACGAAGATTGGCTTCCTTGCCTTCCCGTCCACTTGATCTAAATCTTCAACCACCGGGTGTAAGCCTGGATACGACAAACATTCGAAATAATAACGTGGTAACCGCTAGAGCGCGGTAGAGTAAACAACCAAGATAGAAAATAATTACACCTCATCTTTTATTGTGGAGGTTCTCATTCTCAGCTTATTTAAATTAGTTTTCGTATTTAATTAGATTTTACAATGCTTATAATCTGGATTTGGACTTGAATTTAGATTTTAAATTCTAAAGTTTTAACATCTCTGTATATGGCCTAGGCTACTCTCAAAGTTTTGAACTACGGCTTCTCGAAACGGTAAAATGCTAATAATTTAACAGTTAATAAATAATAATTAATTAACGGTAAAAAAATAAATATAAAATGACCTAAAAGACTTTAGGTGTTGAGGAGCGACAATAAATAAAACCATAACATCATTAGTTAAGTCTACTACTGTAGTGCAATCGACTACAATATTTCACTTTGACTTATTTTGCCTGTTTTTGACTTATTCTGTCTTTTGTTAAATACAAGTCTAGTAAAAATACAACACAGGATGCTGTGGCGGCATGTGTTGCATGCATGGAAGTTTTCAATATCATGAAGAAAATTTAGGATACGGAAGAATGCAGAATCTTCCATATTATTCTATACCGGTATTGTACTCAATAAGGCCTGCACTCAAAAAAACTACTATGAAGGCAGAAGGTATTTCATTGGTCAACTGTGGTAGGCTTACTATAATAGTTTCAGCTCTAAGCTGTTAACTTGGCTCTTGGCAGCACTTGTTTCTAGTTTCAGTTACTGCAAAGCATTTACCGTCAAAAATAAAGAAAAACAAAACGTGCCTCCATGGATAAATTTAGCACAACTTGAGAATTGCTATCACAAAACTTTAATCCGCTTTTGGGTTATTTAGCACTACCAGGTCCATTTCCAGAACCACGTCGTGGAAAAACACGGTCAATTCGTCATTTAAACACAACTCAGCTTCACATATGTTCAAAATAAGGTCAATGGTTTTGTATGAGTTTAGTACATTTTTCCTTCGAATGTAATCTTGTACAGTGTGGCTACTTGCCTTTCTCAATATTTTTCTTTTAGTGACACTGAGAATTTTTCACGTCTCACAGCATTTTGCTTTGTGATCTGTCGTCACTGATCTTACAATGGTAAGAAAAAATGATGTGTTTAAGTTTATCGTAATATTTTTAGCGTTACAAGACGTTAATTAAACGTTAAAAATGTTATTTTGTTTCTTCTTTATAAGTTGCTTTTGATGGAAAACTAGTTGATTGATAGCGGTAGAATCTTTATTCTCGGACTGATAAAGCTTCTTTGAGAGATGGACCCAACTACCGTATCTTGGCTGCACGAGGAGGCATTGCCAATCTAAGCTACTACAAGTCAAACGAGAGAAGAAGAAGTTTGAGAGCTTACACGTGAAAGTTTCGCATACTTGTAAAGGTTTTGAGCCAAACACAGGCCAGGTCACCGACTTTGACAGAGTGAAGTTTCGGATTGTTGAAGTGCTGTTGTTGCCTATGTGAATTATTCCATCCATTAGGTGCCGCTGCTGAATGGAGAACAGTCCTTGAAATGAGTTGCTCGAGCGCACTCCCGGAGAATCGTATCTGCGCCGCGTGATCTATAATAATAATTCCGCAAATAATAATTGTAGCCTACAACTAAAATTTCATGAACGTTTTACGATGAACTTTCGAAATCGTGACTTAACCGTTTGCATCAGATAGATAAATTTTGCTATAACTAATTACATACTCCAAATTTACTTTGTTGCAGCCTCAGCACTAACCGATTTCATCAATGTAGCCTACTAATACTGGGTTGTTTCAATTGTTTATGAAATTTGGTTTCCAGAGAGAACCTATTGACTGCTTTTTGCTAATACCATTGAGGTACACAAATAATCCACAAAAGATTTCCGAGGCAATTGAACAACACCATCGCTTTTCTTGTTACATTCTCATTATAAAATATCAAGTTTGGAAATAACACAATACACAGTTATAAAAGAAAGAATGAGTATTACAAATCTGCTGTAAAACATCACTTTCAAACACAAATATTAAGAACGCAACAAAAGATTGATATCATAATGAAATAAGTTAAGTTGAGAATTAAAATAAAGTTCAACCACCCTCATGTTTAAAAAGAATATATATTTCGCTACATAGTAATGAGCATCTTCAGTTATGCAAACAAACAAACAAATTACTGCAATGATGGTGTCTTCTGGTGTCTCAGATGACATTCACTTTATGAAATAAGTTATAAACAAATCAGCCAAATCGGAAAAAGGTAAGTGAATAGACCATCTATGTTAGTTTTTTTCTTTGTTACTGCACGTTATTGACTTCTCAGTGGTTCGGTGTATATCAGGGCTACTCAACTGGCTGACCGCGGTCCGAATCCGGACCTTCTGGGTGCAGATGGTGAACCTTAAGCTTTTGGAAGAATAACCACATTGCCACTTTTCAGGGCTTTTTTAAACAGATTTCTACTGGGAGGAAGCAATTTTTACTGTGATTATCCTAGTTGCTTGGGGGCTTCGACTCCCAGACTCCCCAACACTTTCTCAGAAATCTAATTCGAGTTACATTTTACCTAAAAAGTGGTTTGGTACAGATAGTTTAACTTTCGTTGTTGCGTGTGAAATAACTTATTCACCGGACCGCTAAAGATATTCAACTTGTCAAACTGAATTTTTGTTAAGATTAGTTGAGTAACCCTGGTGTATATCATAGCCCACTGGGGATGAATCAGTGTGGCCCGATACTGATAAGCCCGGCCTCGTGGACGAAACACGTGTCTATCGCTGTCAATTCTTGCTACTGTATAGTGTACAACCGGCTGTCGGAAAACGCTCAAGTGTGTAGTTAGGTTGATAAATGACCAACCAACAAACAAAGGTAGTTTGTATATGTACACCCGATAGTGATACCCGGAGAAAATTTGTTCAGCTTTTGGGCCTCATTAGTGGTACTCCGACCAGTGGCGAATCCAGAGAGGAGAAGATCGGGGAGACCGAGCTTCTAAAACACAGAAAAGTAACTTTATGTACAGTCTATTTTTAAGATTGGATGGTGTTTTGTTGAAATCCCCCCCCCCCCTTTTAGTCTATTTTCTAGATCCGCTTTTGACCTTGAGCAATTTTATGGTCTCAGCCAGTACAGTATGCTGAGGTTCCTGATACTGAAGGACGTAAAAGAAATCACAGCGTAGTGGCGAGTGCTAATATACTGTGTCGTTTGCAACATCCTGGAGCGTAAAAGAATTGCCTAAATGGTGTTTGAAAAAATTCTTAGAGTGAAGATGTTAAGATTTTTTCTTTTTTTGTTATAATGTCAATGTTGTGGTGTTGCTGCGCATGGTTTGTTTCAAAGCTTAGTTTTGTTGCAATATCACAAAATATAACTCCAATCTTTATTAAAAAAGCCTTCAACAAAGTGAGTACAAAGGTAGGCTATTATTGCACAACACAACACACAGGCCAATGTAAATTTATTTTTTCGTTGCTGAAAAGCAGAAACGAAAATGAATAGATTTTAAGAGGTTTTTGCCAAAACCTGAGAGTGGCCTACGCAAAGCCCAAATGTGCCAACATATTGCTTAGTTTACACAACAGCACGAAAATGCTGGCGGCACCAAACGCTCAAACGTTAAAACAAGCAAACTTTATCCTACCTTTATTATTAGAGTTGTTTTACAATTGAAAAAAGGCAACCGAAATTGGTAAAAAAAAATATAAAATAATAAAAGTACAGTGCAAACATAGTGAAAGAAAATCTCATTCTTTAAATTTCTTAAAACCGCAATGACAAGTGCAATTGAAATTACCTGTTAGCCTACAATTATTTTTCAATAGTTTCTAACAAAATAAAACTATGTTCTTTTCGTTGCACATTGTCCAATAAAGTATTGGGCTTTGAAATATTGTAGATAAGTTACAATTGCCAAAGTTTGCATAGACAGATTCCTATATAGCCTACATAACTTATACTATGTTCGAAAATACTTTTTACACAGTGAACAAAAGTAATGTAAAAAGCAAACACTAACTTAGACCAAAGAAGTCGTCCTGTCGTTCGTTCATTCGCACAAAGCTGTGTGCTGTGCACAATTATTTACTTTGCGGTAACAGAAAGCCTATGAAAAGAAGTTTGAACGTAACCTTGCCAATACACTTGTAGAAAATTTCGTACAAAACTTCCATGATTGATCTCGGTTTTTACAATAAACTGTTCTAATCCAAAGTCCGTCTTGCTGTTGCAGGCCTGTAGGGTGGTGGCGTGCAAGTATTGTTTGAAGAAATGTCATCGTCTTGGTCGGTTGGAGTAATACTGTTTGGCAACACCGGCTGTTCCGTAGTAATACTTCTTTCTTGCGCATTTACATTTTCGTTGGATAAATTATCAAGTTTTCTTTGTTGAGCCGCCAAAATATCATGATATGTCGGTAACTTCTCGCAAACCGTGTTGATTGGACGAAGTGAAGCGATAGAAATTTGATCTTCAGCTACTACTTGAAAAGAAGTGATACTGTCACTGCGATATCCTAAAACGGAATATGACGGGGGAAGATCTTCAATCCTGCGTGTAAAACCGCTGTTGTCGACACCGGCAACCTGGTTACGACTTCTTGCAGCTCGTGGGCAACAGCGCTTTTTGCATGGAGAAACAAAGTATTGACAAATCACTAGGAAAACAAGTAAAAAAACTGTTACTGCAAAAATTGGAAGAGCAACGCTTGCCCAATCAGCTCGTCTGTCGTTCTCCCTTTCATCCATTTATTGCGTTTACATATGTTTTGCCATTCGATATAAAATTTAAAAACTACAAATTCAGCATCTACACCTGTAAATCAAAATCTTCCGTCATTAAAGCGCGCAAGATAGGTCGACATTGTTCGTAAAATGGATTTGAAAAGACAAAACACTTGTAACTACTCAGTACACTTAGAAACAAGCTGCGAAATTTGTCCATGCTCTGAAAACATATGAAACTGATGAGCACCAATCAATTTGACATGATGTTATTTGAACAAACATAAAATAATAATTACCTAGAAATGAACCAAATATTTTCGCAGCATTATACCCCAGTATAAAGGAAGAAATTGTTCAGCTATGTTTGAAAAAAAGTGAAGGTTGGAACTTGTTAAAACCACAAGCTATGTCTTTAAACTAAACAGCATAACCCACCATCACACACGAATATGCCGAAATTACACATTTCGGCAAACAACGAATGACACAAGATGTGACAGATAAAAAAAACAACAACACAAGCTAATCAAAACGGAAGTGTACAGCCAGGGCCGAGTTTAGAAAAGACTTCAATCTTCTTCTGCCGAAAAATAATTTTTACTTTGTGACTTAAGCAGTTATTTCAACAAGTTTTCTGTTACATACCAACAAACGTTCGCTGCATAGAAAGCTGCACTTGATCTTTGAAATGTTTTGTTCAACCAGAGGTTAGAACCACAGTTGCCTGATCTTTTGTTTAGTTGCGCTCGCTAAACCGGTTGTTTGTGCACTGAGCGTGAGCAATACAAAGTAGGCTACTTGAGCAACTGGAAATTTCTTTTTTTTTATTAATACTCTTGCTTGATATCACTCCGTTTGATAGCTTTTCCAAATGTTTTTATAGACATTATAAGGTGCACTATTCACAGGTACATTATTTTTCACAAGTACATTTTGTTATTCCCAGTAACTCAGCCATAAAAGAGACATCTCAAATGTATAGTTTTGAATGACTTTAAACGTCATCTTGTTTATGCTGCTATCAGAATATTTGATTTTGTTAGGCAAACACACTGGATATTGCTTAGACTTACATTGCTGACGTAATGCATCTTTTTATTGGACATCTTAACTTTCGTGAGAGCAAACAAAAGGAAAAGAAAACAAAATTTCCAGGGTAAACTTTTGAGTTCTGTTGACTCATCTGGTCTGAGATAATTTTAGAGACGCGGAATCGTTTTATTGGGCTTGAAAACTGGATAAAAACAGCATATATGTTTGGAGTCTTACTGTGTTGTCATGTGTTTGCATCCGTTACGGGCTCTTTGTAGAGCCAACTCTTTCGCTTTGGTTTTTCTTTCTAGTATTATGACATCAACTCCTCTTTTTCGATACAACTTCTTTTTATTATTTCTTTTTATTTGAAACAATGCCTTTTTTAGTTATTTTGCGACATAGATACAGCATTTTCTTTAAAAAAATAGAAAATTTGTCTTTTCATCGAACCTTGCCCTTTGACACAAACCTCCATATAGCCTAATGCATATCCTCCTGGGCTTAATCATGCTGCTTTTCGGCAGCCTAAAAGCCTTGACTCGCTATAAAAGTAACTTACAACTTCAAATAGTCAAAAAAGGCAAAATAATTAAAGAGAAATACTCAGTGTTGCCACTTACTGCTTTGAAAACATTACCCCTGAAACGTGCAGGCTGCTGTATCGTTTCCAGTTATGTGGTTTACCTCAGTTTTATCGACAAAACCTATCCAGCGTAATTCTCCAAACAAACTTTGTTTAGTTATGTAAGTTTTTTTTTATTAGTTGTCAACACATAAAAAGTTACACAAAGCACGAAGATTTCTGCCTGCGATCTATGTTTGCTTAAATAGTCATTTAGTTAACAGTTCGACGAAAGGAAAATATCTACGAGCGAATAACAGCTTTATGACTTTATTTTGAAATAGTTTGTTTTGTCAAGTCATCACGTCAGTGAAATTTTCGTTGCTGGTAAATAAGAGTTTAATTATTTTACAAAATTCATTCAGTATTAGCCTTTTTCGCAATGATGAGCTTTGTGTTGTATCCTACTAAGTTTCTTAGAAAACTTTTTGTTTTATTCGCACAAAATAAAATTGCATTTCGAACTACGCTGTCTTTCATCATTGACATTTTTTGTTCTTTATTACTTTTACATTAAAAAGAAAATAAATAAATAAATAAAACGATAGTCTGCTATGTTGGTTATTAGGCTTTAACTCCAAATGATGAAAATCTTTAAAAAAAATAGATCGAAATGAAATGATTAAAAGTGATTGAAAATTACTATAAAAATATTTGATAGGTCCTGTGGCCGGTAGTATATACATAAAGCAGCCTTAAAAAGGGGGGACAGGGGTCCAGGAGTACTTATGGACCATGACAGGAGATGATTTGAGAAGCTGGAAGCCTTTTCATCTCGGAATGTTGAAAACGGCACAAATGTTTTTCGCTAGTGTAGGCCTACTTATACTACAGTGGGATAGCGCAATGTATAAGGCGTTGGCTTTTCAACTATGCAAACTTGGTTCGACTCCCGGCTTAACCTGGTTGTTGAAAACACCGCTCACCTCTACCCAGTCAGTGTGTAATAATTTGGATGGGCATAATTGTTGGAGGAAAGGCGGCAGAGGAAAAAAAACTGGCCACCTTCGTACCGAAGGCTTAGTACAATGAGAACTTATCTTCTCATAACCGACATTTCAATCAAGCATGGGACCACCTTCACCTTTTACTTGTATTAGGCATTTTATTTTGCAGACAACTGCTGCTTTTTTCAAACAAAGCTACCTCTTTTCTCAAGCATATTTTATTATTAGATTTTACTTAAAAACTGTCTTAGCTTCTTTTCTCTTTTACAGCCTTGATTGGCTTTGGGGTCCAGAAATATCATTGGTATTGGGCCCAAATTAGCCTCTCAACGGCCCTGCTGACACCAGCAGTAACTAATTAAGCTATCTTACTTCATATAGACATCCAAGAGACACTTTTACTGAGTATAATTAGTTGACCTACAAATAACTAGCTCAAAGAATCGATGTAGTTAAACGTAGAAAGTCGTTCACAAAAACTCGCCTTTGGTAACCTACTATCAGCCTGAAGTTTTTTCGTTATGAAATTTGTTAAGACTTAATTGTATTGCTCTGCTTCTTATTCATATTTATTATTGTGAAATTAAATTTGTGTGCCTTGAACATTGGTTGTCTAATTCACATTTTACAAAGCTTGCTTGAACATAATCGTATTCGAAAACACACTGCGAACAAGGCCATGGAAATCTACTTCCATGCGCACTTAAATCCACTTGATTAAACAAGACCATTTCGTTGTTTGAAGTGAACATTTATTGCTCTGCTGAAAGAACAACTTAAACTGTCGTTTCAAAAGAACTTTTGTACCTTACGAAAACAAGAGGTTCTGCTTATCAGCACACACATGACAAAGCAAAATCAAACGAAGCCTAGTTTTTCTTCAACGTGAGCCAGGATGTCTGCGATCAGGATTATTGAGTTACAATTTCCATTGTTGTGTTTTCAATTGTCCTGAAGTTCTTATTACTACTTTGGGCTATTTTTACAATTAGGTGTGCCCATTTTGCAATTTGTTGAAGATTGTGGTATGTCTTATTGATTTGATTTATAAAAAAATAAAAAAATGAAATAAAAACAGAAACGTTTCATTTAAATAGTTTGTTTTAATTTTTAACTTGTCTTCTGTTAGAGACGTTTGGAACAGTTATGTTTAATGGTGCCCCCAAAAGGATGATAATAGTGATTATAAAATTACCATAGTTAGTGTTTTACATCTGAAATAAAGCTGGATATAAAATGATTTTGCTGAAATAAAAGATTTGTTAAATTTTAAATTTCGAATTGTATCGTACAGGTACAAAAGTAAAGTGAGCTAATTAATTTCTTTTACTACATTCACAAGTTTTAATTCGGCCAGAATTGAAGGGTTTTGTGTTCTGGACAAACTTTGTGGGCATTGCAAGAGATATCTTCACTTCTGGTACCGGAGGCTTTGGTTTAATTAAATTTCCAGGTCAAGTTTTACCAAATTCTTTAAAAAATACTCTTGGTTGATCATTTCTGGAGAAAACAGTAAGAAAATGTTCCGGTGATAGATGATAATGTGACCACGTTGTGAAATACAAATTGAACATTAAAGCAATCAACTAACAACGATGTAAAATTAAGTTGTAATATAACTTAGTGTTTCTCAACACATTGGGCGTGGTCGAAAGTGGGGCGCGAAGGTTTCGATTTGGATTGTACCATCTGTACGCCCTATGACTGTAGGGATGAATAAACCTTTTACTCTTAACTTTGCTGTAGAATATAACAAACTCTTTCACACTCTTCCGAATTGGACGATTAACATGTTACATAGATTGTGTGGGCTGTCACTTGCATTTCACCACACACCACAGGCAGAACTTTCTGCCAACCCCCAACGAAACATGTCTGCACCATGCCGTCCCACACCACTAAAGATATCGCTTCATGGTATGAATTAAGAGCTTAGTCTCCCTTGACGATGACACCAGGAAGTGACTAAGCAACGGGTGGTTTGATATATAGTGACAACACGAGACAAAAAGCACGATACAAATTATGCGAAAACGTACATTAGTTTCTATAGGCAATCGAGTGTAGCAAAAATTGATAGCAATGGATTCCTACGTACTGTTTTGCCCATGGGGCTGTATCTGTAGCCTACCTATCAGTTTTGCACCGCTAATTCATGACACAAAGCTCTTGATCACTGCTTTTGTCAGTCAATTGAGTTATTTCTATTGCAAAAAAAACAAAAAAGCAACCAACCTAGCTGTTGCCAATGATGTACATTATTCACTGTGTGGGTAGATGGACCGACCAACCTAGCGTTAGCACAAGGCCAGGTACTATAATTACAGAAGACTAATCAAAACTTTTCCAGTCATAAAATGATATTCGGCAGTCGTGTGTGGCAAGAAGTGACAGCGATAGACAAGTGTTTCACCCATGAGGCTGGGCTCATGAGCATCGTACCAGTAGGTGTAGTTCATGCCATAGAGCTCTCGACCGCTGCTTTCATATTTGCGATACTTCTTTTAAATAATAATTTTTCGTCATTTTTCTAGGTCCTCCACTTTTGGTCCAGATCATTTAAGACCATACTCTTTGAATTTTTTTGCTCTTAGATACTCTTCAATAATTCTTTCTTTCTAAGACAATGTGATGGTAGCTTTGTGACTTGATACTTTGTGACCTTGATATATGCCCACAATGGTATTTTGCTCATTAACCTTATAGGCTAATAAAAAAAAAACTTTTGTTTCAATTGAGAAGTTTGCTTTATTTGAGTTTGTACTAAAGTTGCCTCGTCATGTGTTACATGCCGTTGGATCCTCCTAAGTTGCATTCAAACGCATCTGCTTCGCCCATAGGTGGTGTGGTGTATTGATCTACTTTCTATTGCTGTATTTTAAGTAAGATTACAAAATACAGTAAGAGATTATGATATAAACTGAACACACAAAGATGCTTTAACTAAGCTGGAGCAGTTGATTATTAAGTGATCTCTTTTGATCATAGCTATAGGGAGGTTACCTGATACATGAAATATATAATGGTATGCCTAGTGATGTTTGTTATAAAAAAAAGAAAAAGAAAAAGACAAAGCTTATTTTTCTTGCAACCTGCGTACAGTGCAGACGAGCAAGTATAATCCTGCCATTCTCAATTATCTTAACGTCTTCAGGACCCCTAATGCTGGATCTAAGAAGCAAAATGCAAAGAAAAATAGATCAAAGACGCTTTCACTAGGTGGCCACTTTTTCAGCAAACTTTCCCGTGGCAGACAGCGAAAAGTTGTTATTATTTGATTTATGAGATAAATCCAGTGATATCTAAAGAAGGGGATACAAAGACTCTCAGCGATTGCCTTATTCTCATGACACTACCAGGACGGTAGTGTGTAGCGCGTTAAAGATACTGTTCTTTTTTCAAATTGCAGAAAGTTTTGTAATGCAGCAGCTGGTACGGTCAGCTACAGAAGACAGTTAGCAATTGTTAAGCAGAGCATATGTATAGATTACTTGTTTGGAAAGACAGTTGAAAAGTTGCCAGTAAGTTATTTTTCTTAACAAAGCCTTTGCAGTACTGTAGGTATACGGGTACTTGAATTAACAAGTAACCATAAGCAGGCAGTGAACATCCAGGCCTGGTGCAAATAGCGCAATCCAGGTTATCATAACAAGATTTATTAAACTACTATGCGTGCCAATTGTTATTTTACGATAAATAGAGATTATTTACCATAAACAGAAGCCCTTCTACTGTTAGACGTATTAAAAGCCTTCGTATCCCTTTCTTTAGGTATCCCTGGATAAATCATTCAAGCTACAATAACACTTTGGAGCATTGCATGACAACAGGAACACTGGCAAAATTTAGAGCTCAGCAGCACCATCAGGTTCCAAATTCATCAAAGGCTCTTCAGCAATGATAGGCTATGCACCTGTGGTGTATGTACGATGACGAAGGCTTGTTGTCAACATTCTGAGCGTATGTCAGATGCTGTGTAGAATAAGCCTACATTTTGAGATAACTATGGGCTGGGTTCACTGACACTATCTTCCTATGACAATAAATGAAATTTAAAATAGCCATCACTGAATCACAGTATTTACTTTGCGACATTTGATTGTAACAACAAAATTTCCAGATCTAAGATCGGACGTTCCATTTAGCCTACACTTAAACCTTCTTGCTCGACATACCACTGAGTAACCTACTAAGAAATGAGTTGAATTTCCAAATCATTTGCAAATATCGAAAAGTACCGGAGACAAATAAACAATGATTCAGCGCGTACTCTACCATCGGCGATCCCCTTGCGGCTGGTGAAGAATAAAGGGTTAGGACTAGGTGAAGCACAGATAGTTTTTACTGTTGGTGTATGGATTGAGCTATTGTACACACTTCGTCACACAGATACCTGCTGGTTAAATGGCTGACTTCAACGCACGAAAAATTTTTGAAATTAAGCGGCGCTGGTTCTTCTGTCGCGATGTGCGCTGGAGCCATTTAGCGACAGCTAGTGGATGTAATAATGCATGGACAACAACACCGGACTGCGTCAGTGGTGCAAACCCTCCAGGAGTATACAAAACTACCAGGATTAAGCTCTCAAAGAAGCCCTCCCAGTTCGAAACTAAAGATTTCCACAATAAATCAAATCAAAAGTACTTTACAACGAGGCTGTATTCACGAACACGAAGGGAACAACTAGTAGTTTTTAGAGAACAATATTTGGCCTAAATTCGGAAACATCCATTTGTCGATTTTCGACGTGACCTGCCTGAATCACTGTTTTGATTTTTTTTTTTTGCAAAAATTAAAAAAGAAATCAGAATTAAACTTAAAAAAACACTTTTTCATTGCAAAAATAAATACTCAGAAAATCAGTAAACTTTAATATTTTACAAAACAATGAAATAAGAACAGAAACCTTCATGAATGTTTAACAAAGACCTATATTATTACAACTTATTAGTTGTAGTTCTAGTGTGACATCAACAAGCCAAACCGTAGCAATTTCAGAAGTTAAATAAATCAATGAAAACAATAAACCGAAGTTGTAAAAATGTCAAAATATACTTTTTGCAAAAGCTAAAAGAATAAATCTGAAATGTTACAAGCGTTAAAAACCCAACCAATATAATTAGATTGTCATACATTGATCCAACGCCTGCAGACATGAAATGTAAGAGAACGATTTTTTTGCCTAGTTGAAACACAACATTATATGTATTATGATCACATGGTAATATTGCATAGTTGATGGTGAGCCCTGGTACGCGCTCAGAAGGTTGTAGGTTCGACACCGCTCAAAAGCAGGTTGTTGTGCTTTTAGCATGACAAAAGTATGCCTAAAGGTGAACACAAAAACTGACTTCCTGTTATCCCCGTCCTAATTTTCCAATCATTAGGCAAAACAAGTGAAAACAAAAAATCTCAGCAACTGCTCAAGAACATGCAGGCAAACACAAAGTAAAAATAAAAAAATACTTGTCCTTGAAATGTTACTGATTTTTTTATTCACTTGTTGAACCTAAAAAATCATTTTGTATCCAATTCTTGTGTCATTGGCTAATCGGATAGATATTTGTAGGTGCAGCTAACCCTCTTTCTGTTAAAAAATCAGACAAAAGTCTGAACACCACAAAAACTGTAACGTTAATAAAATAATATTTGCATGATGGTTCAGTATAGTCATTCTACAAACAACAGCACTTCAATTTGATAGATATTGGAAATGCTTTGCTTTTTTATTTAATGGTTAACAGCTATCGTCAAAAATACAACAAATGCGAAATAAAGAAATAATTTGCAACAAGTTAAATAATAACTCAAGAAAACAATGATATCACAGCATGAGTTGGAAAGTTTATGGTTGTAAGAAAAGCAACAAGTAAACTTAGTATTAAGATCTTCTATTGTTTCGACACGTTTATGGGCTAAACTATAAAATTCAATGTGTTGACGAAGCAAGTCACGTTGGTACGTAATCCAGGGAGCATAACTGGGAAAAAGGCTTTGAAAGGGGAATTATCCTGTTCACCGTTAAGTCATGCTTAGCCTTACATATTGCACGAAAAAATAATGTTTTCAACAATAGTGTAATCACTTGGAAATTTTCTTAGGTCAATCATAATATTTTCTCCCCGAAAATTGCTTTGCTCAGCTAAGATTGTCGCTTTGTTAAGGTCATTGACACAACTTAGCTGCATGTCGTTCACAAAACTTTTCGTTACAAATTTTCTCCTAACATGAGAAGCCACCTTTATAGCCTACTGACCTGCCTGTGGTTAACATTCATTACTTTTTATTTGACAAAAGTAACAATACAACGCAAAAACTTAATGTGAAGCAGATTGGCCTATCGCAAACATTAAGACAACAAACAAGCAGTTAAAAAATAGTAGTTTTGTTCCTTTATAGGCTTTCATCATGGAAATCAATTTAATATAGGTAGGCTTAGTAAACCTGATACTTTATCTTTTGAAAGCGTTGATGCGTTTGCCGACGACACAAATTTGGTACTAAAATCACTTAAGTTTAAAAAACTTGGCAAACGTCAACCCCTTGAGACAAAGGACTAATGCTCTCATTTCCAAAAATATTAAAATTTTGTGAAAACATGTTGAGAAAATTGATCCAGTCAATAATGCCTTAAGAAGGTAAAAGTGGTCCAATACTTGATTCAAGTGTCGGGTATGAGAAGACAAGGTTCTCATTGTACCATGCCTTCGGCACCAAGGAGAGTGGGGTGGCCAGTTCGTTTTTCTCATCCGCCTTTTCTTCAGCAACTATGTCCACCCAATTTATTACACCCTGGGTAGAGGTGGGTGGTGTTTTCAACAACCAGCTGAAGCCGGAGTCGAACCAGGTATGCGTAATTAGAAAGCTAACGCTTTATCCGTTGCGCCATATCGAAAATGCCTTACCCGTATCTAAATAAAAATAATGTAAAACAATAAAAAAGTGATATGTTGGGATCATAACCATGGGGGAGTCCCGATGCCTGTAGGCACGGGTGCAACCGACAGGATTTGAGGGGGTAAATTATCCCCTGGTAAGCCAAATAGCTAACTGGGTTCTTTTTAGGCTGTGTTTTCAGTCAAAGATATGCCCAAGAAACTTATTTTGCTATGGTCCATTAACATTTCAAAAGTACATCACGGTATGTAGCCTAACTAAAAGGCTAATTAAATTTCAGTTGTTACAAAAAATTTTCACACTTGGAATGTTGCACGGCCCGAATTTTCATCTTCTTCCGCAATGCTATTTGGCTGTGGAAGTTCCTCAATTGTCTGTCTTGAAATATCGGATAATGTCACAAAAACTGATTCTTCGTGTTGCTTTTGTTTTATAATTTCAGAATAACTTGGTAACATTTCTCCATCTACGGTAACAACAGTCGGTGTTCTGCTTATTCTCTCCTGGTCGCTTAGAGTAGCAACTGGAAAAGTATCAATTCTTGGTAAACCCACTTGTACTGACGAGTAGGAAGGAGGAAGATCACCTGTTCCATCAAAGTTATGATTGGTTCTTCCTTCTCTATTCCTTCTTCTTCCTTGGCGATTCGGCTCATTCGTGCGAGGAAAGCACTTGTTATATAATTCCATTGAACATTTGCAAAGCGTTGTCAAGCAGAGAAACAAAATTCCGAAAACTAAAATTGGAAGCACTATCTCCCACCAACAACTGCCTACGCACTCATCGGTACTTTTGGGATCGCTTGTTGTTGATGTCAAAGCAATAGGATTGGAATCATCCATGACTTGTATTTGTTAATGTATTAAAAAGTTAAACATAAATGCGCACTGTAAACATTAAATTGAATGTTATGCTTGTTAAGGTGACATAAAATTGAAATACGACACTAAGAATTACAATATAGTAAAGTAACTTTCACATCATAATAGTTCCCAACCTGTGAATGCAAGCACTTTGTCCGTAATACCCATTTTTTTCTGTAGGTAGATAGCTCAGATGGATAAACGGCGAACTTCATGAAAAACGAAATTTTAAAATCAAGCGTCGTTAGTTCGACTCTCTGAATGAGCGCTTAAGCAACTCATTCCAAGGACTGCTCTCCGCTCAGCAGCACCAAGTTGGTGGAATAATTCACAGACAACACTTCCAAAAGAAGTGGAAATTTCAGTCTGTCAAACTCAGTGACCGGCCCTGCATCAATGGTCCAAAACTTCTACAAGCATGCGAAACGACCAGGGTTATGCTTTCGTAGAAGCTTTCCCAGTCCGAGAATAAAGATTCAATCCAACAATGCCGTTTACATTTTTGCACATGATCGACTAGTAATTGCGTTTTTATTCGTTGTAAATTTAGTAGACCTAGACCAATCAAGATTGAAAATATTAATTTAAAAAAGAAACATTTCTGCGTAACTTTGTTGCGTAACATTTCTGCGTAACTTTGTTATGTAACATTTCAAGGCAGCTTCTGTTGAGCTTCATTACGTAAACTGATTTGTTTATTGTTTATATAATTATGAATTTTTACATCGACAGTCTAGGTACACGTTTTTTTGTTTGTTTTTTTTTTATATGTAAATACTGTACCACTTAGGGTATTTATGTTTTTTGTCAAAATTGCCTTTTGAAAAGTAGTCTAGACTTCTTTTTGCAGTGATAGGGTCAGGGAATAATGTGCTCTGCAACAGAAAAGTAGCTTGTTCTTGTCTCCTGTGTTATTTTTAGTTTTTTTTTATAAGTTTTCTTCATAATCGTAAGCTTAAGTAGACCTATTCTGATCATCTGGCGTATATGTTGCATTTTTAGTCTAATCTTAGGAATATGTCAAAGTTTCAATAAGTTGAATGGGTCTGTGTCTTTTACCACAACCTGAGATAGCCTAGGGCTGTTCTCGGTTTCTCGGCAAATAGACCAGTTTCACATCACGCGTAAAAAAAACTGCAAGCAGCATACAAAACGTTGTACGAAAATTATCGCTTATTCTCTGTGTGTCATAATGAAACAAAAAAGCTACTTTGTGTGTTTCTTGCGAACCGGGCCCAAGCGTAAATTTCGCTTTCTGCAACACTGCTGCCTCGCGCTCTTGCTTTCCACCATGTTCACTAGATTGCAATGCCACTGCTGTCTAGATTTATAGCTAGAAATTTCTATAAGGATAAGTGTCAGTGCTGCTGTGTCTTGAGAGGGCAGTTTAATGACTTGCTACAAACACAAGGGCCGAGAGAAAAGAACTGGCCACCCTCTACTTTCATTAGCACAGATGGCTCAGTACAGTGAAAACCCTATCTTAACCTCTCTCGATATCAAGTATGAGACTCACTTTTACCTTTTTTTACAAACGCTGAACACTATCAATGATCTTTTTCAGTTAAAAATATATTGAAAACATACTTACTTATAATCTAGTATAAAGATAAAACGAAAGACCTAGTAAGTGCTCAAAACACTTACACTGTTCAAGAAATGTAACCTACTGTAGCTGTAACGAATTCACTGCGTTCTAGTATTTTTCAACGTTATGTAAGTACTCCGTAAGCTACTCTGTTTATGTTTTGCTCAAACGGAATTTCCTTTTTTACTGTCACATTAACATACTTTGGTGCCGACAAAAATAGACTTTGAAAGTTTTGTTTTGTTCATCTTACCTTTAATCTACAATACCACATGCCGAATGAATTCAATATAAACTTTGTGCTGTTGTTACAACAATCAGCCAAGTTAACCATTAACTAACTGAGGTCTGTAAAAATAGGTTACAACGCTTCGTCTGTTGTATAAACATTTTACAGTTCTTATGCTAATATCATGCTTGGCAGCGTCAAATAAACTTGTGATGATACATTTTGCGACAGTGTTCAAATTGCATGAGAAATGCAACCTGTTTCAAAAAAATCGTTTTTGCTTAAGATCGCATAAAAATATCTCTGTTTACAACTAATTGGTTTAGCCATTGGGGATAGCTTTATACTATAAACTATAACTTTCCTTGAAGCTGATAAAATTAAGACTTTTTACTTGAAACGATGCGAACTAGTTAACCGCTCCGTGCTACTTTGTTGACGAGCGTTTTTAAATGTTCATGAACTTCAAATCAAGTGCTTTGTAAGCAGCAATAAAAAGGTTGGCATTGCATTTGAAGCTTTGCTTTTCTAAGCAGTAGATGATGTAAATTGTAGGCTATTGCATGTAGCGATGCAATCACTACAGGAGCAAGACATTGCCAAAATTTGTGAATTTAGACAAGAAACTTTTATTGAAGTTTTATAAAAGGTTCAACTCTACATTTCACCTGATTAAAAAGTTTGAAAATTAAAATTGAGCTAGTTTAAGATGGTTTATTTCGTATTATCAAATCACATTTTTAAATCACTAGGTTGTTAAAAATGTTCGTGATGTAACAACTAACAACCAATTTTACTACTTTTCCTTACAACACTTCTATACTTCTTGTTGGGACTTAGGCCATAAAAACAGATAGGCAAACCCCTCCTGCTTTCCTGACAAGCAAAATGTAGTATTGGAGTTTTGGGTTTCCTCTCACAAAACAAATTTTATGAAGCCCATATTCGGTTTATGCTCTCAGTCTCACGTAGACGAAATGTTACAAGGTGACACAGCACATTGTAGGCTAAGCTAATGGAGCTATACTAGGCATAATACATCGTCACAATGTATGCAGTACAGAACATTAATCACATGGTATTTTATTTGCTCAAAGTCTTTGACCAGAAGTAACCTTTGCTGAATTGTATGCAGACTAAGTTAACTACAGGTTAAATTTTATTAAAGAAGCATTAGCACTTTGTTATGTAACATTTATTTATTGATATTTCTAAAAGTGGTTTGAAACGAAAAAATTGTTTTTACAGAAAATTAACATGTCTGCAAATAAAAAATTAAGAGAGTAAACAGTATGGTTACACCCAAAGACGCATCTTAGCTCTCAACAACCTTTTCTGGAGGAAACTAAGGCAGTAGCTGTGAGACATAGGCTACTGTGCTCCGAAAACAATGCAAAATAGGTTGGACTCAAAGAGGCTCACTTGCCTCACCCAAAGATAGAAAAAGTGCTTTGCAATTGGATCAGGCAATAGCCTCTTGCTTGCAAACTGAAACATGTTGTGATCGAACAAAAACTTGAACAAACAACAATAATAATTAGAATAATGATAATAACAATGATTGTTTTGGATAGCTTTGCATCCATCACACATATACGTTGTTCCATGGCCACCTGAAGATACGGCCTGATTTGTCACATTTTGCAAAAATTTCCAGGTTTTTCTAACTTTGGGCAAACATTTAAACAAATTTTTCCAAAAATTAGATTTTTACGCTTTCTTTATTCTTTTCCCCAGATGACACAATAGGTTTTAACATCCTCACATGTTGAAAAACAAAGAAAATTTGATTTTGTAGATTTTAGTCAGACTGGTAATTTTCAATAACAGTCTGATTTTGCGTTTTTCAACTTACTTTTTCTCATTTGCTACTGCTTCCCCAAGGCAACAAAAAAGTTTTTTGTCATTAGGAAACCGCAAAAGTAAAAACATCTCAAAAAATGTCAGTCAAGCACTAGCAGTAGCTGTAATCAAAATCTGCAAAATGTGACAAATCAGGCCGCATCTCCAGGTGGCCATGGTTGTTCTTAGCGCTTTACAGCATACATTGTCAGCGCAGTGGTAAAGAGGCGCAACCGAGTACATTAGCTTGTTACCTTGAATCCAGTAGGCCAACCTATTATTAAATTTCTTGATAAAAATTAACAAATTAAACTTTCCACTAGGTTGTGGTAGAGTTTCGTAGTTTAATAGTGTCGTTAATACTCCGGTCGAGCTGTTGCCTGAAGAAAAAAGGGAGTGATACAAAAAGTGAGCCACTAAAGAAAATACTCGTAGCCTACTTGGGCAGTAGGACAAAATAGAAAACTTAACCAATTTTCTCTTGTTTACCTCGTTTTCGGACAGTTTTTAGACTGTTATGCAGTAGCCTACTAATTGTTTCTTCACAAAAACCACTGGATAAAAACGTAAGCTACAAATTAAAATCAATCAAAAGGTCTAAAAGTTATGGTTTAAAGTTTTAGTGTTAAAAGTTAAAGTTTGACTTGAATCACACTTTTTTTTCCGTGGGGGTTAATTCGATAGGATAATTCATATCAATGTTTTTAAATTTGCCGCAGGTCAAGTTCTGCTTGATAACGTCCGATATCTGTGCGGGACTCAAACGTGGTAAAAACGATCTTCTTTTCGTGAAAAGTTATTGTTCTGTAACTAATAAGAAAACTTAATCCTGGCAGTTTCGAGCAGAGGCTTTGAACCAATGACGCAGGCTCGGTCACCGAGATTGAAAGAGTGGAGTTTCCGCTGGCTGTTGAATTGTTGCTCTCTGTGAATTTCTCTCTTTGAATTCTGTGAATTATCCCATTTATAGATGCTCTAAAATGAAGAGCTGCCTTGAATACGTTGCTCAAGCGCACATCCGAAGAGTTGAATCAGCGTTGCTTTATTGCTTGATCTGAAAGATAAACATCTCTGCCAGCACCACCAGCTTACGTTTGCTTACGCCTGGCGCCGACACTCGTCCCGTCGATCTGTTCTTATCACGGCAGGCGTGGGTGAGCTTCAACTGTCTGCTGCGGACGTTTGGCTTTCTTGCTTAACCGCACGACAATGGAGAGAGGATTGGCGTCTACCTCTTCTTGCAAATATGGCACGTAATGAAAAAAATTGCCAACGATTGCATCATTTTCAGCTTATCGAAAGAAGCCAACGTGTCATGGATGATGAAACCAAAGACAGGCTGCTCTCTTGAAGCCCTACAGCGTAGTCACGAAAGCATCGTAAACTGGGGGTGCTGAAACAATAGACCCTTGCCTTTAATACATCAAACAAAAAAAAATAAAAAGTAGCAATTGTACAAGAGTATATATATATTTTGAGGATAGTTATACAAGCACCATAAATTACGAAACTAAAAGTTGCAACCAGTGGTGTAAACACAAGTACGAATATAACGTTACCTTGTATAAAATAGAGCAGGAATTGCAGGGCTGTGAAGTCGGGTGAAAAAATATGCCGCTCCGACTCCTCAGTTTGTAACTGGCGGACTCCGGCTTCAGAGTTGCCAGATTTTTAAGGTTGCCTGATATTTTTAACTATTGCTCTTTTTTTTATTTTTTTTATAAATTTTAATTTTACATACGTTTTGATCGAAATTTAACCCTTACGAGGTTGGGCTCTCTGGAGTCTAGCTCAGTTTGGGGGGGGGCTGTCGATTCTTCTTATGCTTTAGGAGTGATATCTCTGTTATTTTTTAAGGTACGGCTTCAAACTTTGGGATTCACTTTGTAAAATTATTCACGCTGAGCATATCCGAAAATTAAACCTATGTGAATTTTAGAACTGCTCATAGACGTTGAAATGTTGAGGTGACTTATGACTTTTGGATTATTTTGCGATTAAAGCAATTGTAGCGTGAGTTTACACATTATTTTTTGGTAGAGTAATGAAGAACATGCATTGCCATGTTGTGATTAAATTTTTTTTACATAATCTCAATTTGAATCTATATTTTTCATGCAAAATAATAACTTTTCCCACGCTCAAAATAAAGCTCGCTTCTTGACTAAAAGAACAATGCTTCATCAATTACATGCAGTAATGAGATTTCTGAACGCGTGTCACACCAATTTGGATTATGATCTTGTGACCTCGGTTCCAAGAACAGCAACTCCTACGCTTTATTAACAAATGTAGACCAGCTGAAGAAGCAGGGTGGCGTTTATCAAATACTATTATGTAATCCACGAAACGAATGGAAGATCATGCAACAAAAAAAGCGGTTTAAATGCAATGTATTGTAGTTGCAACAGCGTCTCTCAATGTAAGTTCAATGTGAACTCGGCTACATACAAGGCTAGTACTAGGAGTAAGATTACCCGATAAAGTCGATGATGCTTTACATAAACAGAAGTCAGAAAGAAATTCAAAATAAAACAGTTACGGTTCATTAATTAACAGAACGTCACAACGCTTTTCATCAAAAGGAAAATCTGTAATGCCTCGGGTCATTTTCTTGTGGATTCAATAAGCTCTCTCTAAGATTCATATGCCACACACTAAAATCCAAACAATATTTAGATTTATTCAAAGTAGTATTTATTATGCGTCAAATCATTGTGAACCTGGAGAAATACTTTACAAAGAATTAGCTGCCTTTTTTTTTTTTGCCTAATGGGCGTTTATGCGATAAAAATGTCAGTTTGGCAGCAAAATATTGATAAGTATTTTGATTTGGTTACAGCAATACCGGACTGCAGCAATTGGCACAAGGCTCTTGCAGCAACGTTTTTCAACTTGATTCAATGGTAAAGCAACCTGTGTTCTGTCAGGTTATGTACACACAAATTCAGAAATATTTAAGAATATGCAATGAGGCACATTGAAATTACAAGTGGCTGCACATTTACAGTTCGATAATACGAGAAATTGAATACAACGCTAATACAATCATTTCGACGTGGATTCAACATTGCAAGACGATGTAAACATGCGCGGGTTTGCAATTAGATTACTTCTCTTCTGTCCTTGTTTGTATAAAAGTCATAAAATCAGTCGTTGTATCCGTGCTAAAATTCAGCTATGCTCAAACCGCATTATATTGATATTTTCTAAATAGAAAATGGATTTATAAAATATGAATACAATACTGTTTCAGCATATAAAAATGCTGAATTTTACATCGAGTATTACGATTAGTTTTATGACCCACTTTTTATACAAAAAAGGATAGATGATTTTGATAAGCAATCTAATTGCAAAACCGCACATGTTTACAAGTATTCAACGTCTTGATATGTTGAATCAACGTAAAAATAGCTATCTGTCTAATAAAAGGAAAAAAGGAAAATCTCTCATTGAGCTCCGCGTTTTATTTAGGCTGTGGTTGAAGCCAAAGTTTATAAAACCGCAATCATTCAAATAGTTTATTCTGCGCAAAAGCAAACTTGACATACTCGTATGGAATGTGCAGGGCATAAAGGCTTTTCACAGCATTGACATTGGCCACGGTTTTTTGGTAGTTTATTTTTTGTGGCTTTGGCACCTTCTCAATAAGCAAACGCAGTAGTTGTCCACCGTGGGGACTTCGCTTTGCACGTGAATGAACCAACCCATCCTTTGGTCGATGATATCGGTGCCAACCTTTGTGAAGTCGTAAAGCTTATACAAGCCTGGCTTCTTTTTGCCGTCATCCTTGGTAATCCCCAATAGAGGTTGCATGGTCGTCAACATCAACACATTCCGCATGCCAGAGTTCTTCGTTTTTACTACATAAGAATGTAGGCTGAGATCAGCCTCACTCGTCTGCCAATAAATTTCGTACGAAGATTTCTCCCTACCACTCACTTGCTTCACTTCCAGGGGTATTCCTCTACGTATAGCGTTGAGGGTTCCAGCTGACGTTATACCCCTGTCAAGCAACCACTGCGCGAGTGGTATGGAGGTGTAAAAGCGGTCATACAAAATATTCCGACCTTGAAGGTCACCGTGTTGTTCCAGGCTCATCACCATTCCTTTTACCAGTTCTTCTGTTCCACAAACGTAAAAATTAAATGGCTCTTCCTTCGGTTTACCTGAATAGACCGATGCCGCAAATGTGTATGGGAATCTGCTGGCGTTTACCGACTTGAACAGAAGGCCATATTTCGCAGGCTTGTTTGGATTATATTGCTTGAAGGCAATTTGTGTCCTCATGGGGTATAGCGTTTTGTCCAACGACAAGTAGTCACCTGGAATGACATGTTTGCCGCAGTTTTCGTTAAACATTTCGAAAACGACTCGAAATGCGGCCAACCGGTCATTCTTCCAACGATGCGGCCTAGTATTTTGGTCGTCGAACGAAATGTTCGAAAATAAAAATTTAAAGCGGTTCTTGCTCATTGTTGCACTAAACACGGGATGTCCTTGCAGTTGATTGAACAATACATCCGTGGAATGACCAGCCTGTCCTAAAAGCCCCCGAAAATACTCCAATTCAACAAAGGCCAGCATCTCCTCGTTGTTGGTTGGGCCAAAATAGCAGTACCTGCTGTCATCTAAAATTCTCTCTGGCAATTGAGAAATGAGTGTGGCAATTTTTCTATTTGTTTCTTGAACAATAATGTTCAAAATGTTTAAAGAAAAAAATAGTTCCCATGCTTGCCGAGGGGTCTTGGCTTCTTTGGCTTCTCCTCTAACACCAATCGGGCCAGATATAATGTTAGCCCGGCCCCTTCTCCCATTGTGCACCGGTCTCGCATTAGACCAAGTAATGCTGACGCCGCCCTCTTGTCTGTTCTTTGGCTTTTCTACAAAAGTTGTATAAGACTTCAGTGTGTCAGGAAAACTCAACAGCATCGTAGTTGTTCATGTCGAGATAGGAATCTATGCTGTTCACCAGTCTTTTCGATGTTATAATCCGTCCTGATGGCGCAAACTCCGGTTGAACATCGCCCATGGAAGGTAACTGGTCGTCAATCTCGATCGGAATCGCTGTTGCGGAAGTTGACGGAGAAGAATCCGCTTCTTCATCTGAATCGGAGTGCCATAAATCCTCCAAATCATCCACCTGGCTTTCGTCGTCAGAATCCAGTAAAACATGTTGCAATATTTCTTCAGCACTGAATCCTTGCCTTGCCATGTTTTATTTAAAAGTGAAAAGGACGTAATTTTTTTAATAATGGCGTTGAAATACTAAAGAAAATGTATAATGAAACAAATTGTTAGTCCCATAGAAACTAGTTAGAAAAAAACTGTTACACAGAATTATAAAAATCGAGAATAAATCAAAACTTTGCAATATAATAAATTGTCAGACCGTTGTTAAAAATTGTGAAGTGCACTTTACATATTTACTGATGATGAAACTATATGAATGCTATGGTTATCTATGGTGATTCAGATTAGCTTTTTGAGCAATGCTTCACGTTTATGATAAACTACACGTAGAAGGGAAATCCAACAGGCGTTTGCACAATATCGTCGTTTAGCGACGTAGATTCGACGAAAGCGGCGTAATAATTAGTAGGCCTACCTGGTATCAATATTGGCTGTTTCTGCAATGTTGCGTTATGACCATGAACGCCACGTGGCTTGAAAAACAACATTATAACGCTGAATGAAACCATGTGCATGAAACTGATAATCTATCTAATAAAATTATCTCTGATGTAAATTCAACGATTGGGCAATGGTATGTCTCAACAAAATTACCAAATATTCCATCATTTTGACGGCTAGAATGCATTGTTGAACCTAAACCGAAAAATATAGATGGGCTGTTCATTCATAATTTTTGATATTTGTTTATATGTTTAGTGAAAATAAGCTGTCATTCTTGTTATTATATTGAAAACGAAAAGAGCAGTTTGCAAAACGTCTATATTACCATGAATGCGGTTTCATCTATTTTGATTGTCCCTTGCTGTAGGCCTACTCAGGCAAGTTGTAATTATCACTTCACATGAGACAACTTGACAAGTAAATACACAAGTTTTCACAATTTATGACGAGTTATAGCACATGGAAATGTTACGCTACAATTGCTTTGCGAGGTACTGCATCGCGGTTTAGTTTATCAGTGACAGTGAACCTGGTACAAGAAGCCTCGAATATATTGATTCAACTAAGCTGCATCACGTATAAACGTGGTGGAACGATCGTCCTTTTCACAAAAGCGTGATGTTCTGGTTTATCCTACACAAATGAGAAGCGTATTGCATTTCAAATCTTTACATGTCGACTTGGAAATAAATGTTTACAAGTATATGTGAGAAGCTTTGGGAACATCGACGCCTTTTCTGCTTTTGATAGTGTGTCGGACAAAAGGAAAGATTTGAAACCAAAATCATAATATGTTACAGAGCAGCTTCTATTGTAGGCAATAACGTTGTAGCCTATGCTTTGTTTGATTGAAAGGACATAATTGTCTGCGAAAAACTATTCTCGCTCTAGATGCATTGGCACCAAGTCTTATGTTTAATTTTACGCAATTTCAACCGCAAGCGACGGTAACTCATCGTATCAAAGTTGAAGCTTTTCTTGTATCGACGTCGCTTATAAGCCGTGGTGAGAACAAAAGGTCCACGCATACTGTCAATTTCCTTCACGCTGTGAAGCAGTTAGGATTAACGAGACATGGGCCAAATTAATTACTTTCATCCAGCTGGTGGGAAAATTTTGAACAATAGAATATGAAATATTTCAGAGGATGTGCTGAGAAATGCCTTATATCTCTCAATTTATAACCTTTATTCGCTCAAAATTTCAGCTCAATAGAGGTGAATGAAAGTTAGGAAAAGTCAAGAAATCTCATAGTCGCAGCCTCAGTGGTTTTAGAGATACAACTGTTGATGCAAAAAAGTTGAATTGACAGCCCCCCCCCAACCTTCAAACAGTTAAAGGATAACTTCCACAAAAAAACTGACAAGAACAAATTTCTCTATTTCCTGAAAACGTTTAACAGCGCAATATGAAGAACAAAAACAATAATTTTATAAAACAATTGCAAGCAAAATTTTTATTGTAGTTTTCATCACTAATAAGAACTTTGTTTAAGTGCGGAACACTGCACGAACCACATGTGGAACACGGAGTGACAAAACCACACTTCCACGCTCCGTGATTTTATACCCGACACCGATCCCCATCCACCTTAGATGTCCCTCGCAAGGCTTGCGTGGGCCAGGCTTAACCGCCTGCAAACTGGCGTCAACCGCTTTCGTTCGGACATGTAGCCTACAAGTGGGGCCTGGCTCATTCGTCAGAATGCGAGTGTGGCGACTCTGAACAGACCGCAGACCATGTCATCCACCACTGCCTAACCCACCGGCCTCCATACAGTGCGCATGGTCCGAGGGTCCTGGACGACGAGACTGTTGAGTGGCTGATAATTTCTTGCCCTCCAATCTATAGCCTGGAAAGATCTGCTCATACGCCGATCACTAATAAAACATTTCTCTGTGCGTACTTTTTTTTCAGCCATTTGAAACATTTGATTCTCTAAAATCGTCTATCTGGCTACGTTGAGGGCATGAAGTTGACTAGGTTACAGGTTATCCCAGGACTAAATTTCACCCGGAACGTTTGAATTTTTATTGGAAACTGTGTTTGTCAAAAGCTGTTTGATCTGGTAAACTCTAAAAAATTGTAATTGTTTCAAACCTTTCTAGCCAATGATACCTATTCAATGTTATCTTCACCAAAGGGCTTTGAATGCAACGTTACCTCATAAAGCTCGTTCAAGTGACTAACAACTGTCCAGCGCTCCAGAAGATAGGAGAGAGGTAGGGCAAAACGGACATGCTACATAAACTTCAAAGTGCTCTACTTGAGCAAACAAATTAGATATCATGGACCTATTGCGTTTTTTTAAATAACATGTCACTTAACAACAACTGCCCAGAGTATGAAACTTAACGTGTTTTGTTTTTTTGTTTATTTATAAAAAAAAATATTTTTATTTCGGGTATCCGTTTTGCCTTGGCCATAAAGCAAAACAGACCAAGTGTATGACCGCTTTGCCTCGAAGTTTATTTTGTTAATTAATTGTCAAAATCTAGCAATTTTTTGTAAACTTGCTAGCATGAATATCTATCACTGTGATATCTATGAATGAAAACAGTCAGGTTTGATATCCAATAAAGTTATTTTAAATAAAGCTTTCCCTGCCATAAAGCCAGCTTCTTTAGTAGTCTTTTTCAAACAGAATTAAACTAACTGTTTGTCAACCAGTCTTTGAAACAATGCTTCTTTGCTGTTTCAGGTTTCCAAAACAAGCTAGTGATTATTTCAAAGACAACTTTCACGCCAAAAAAACTACTGTTTCTTTTAGGCTGTGCTGCAAGTGACATATCAATATGTCCGTTTTTCCCCAATCATTTATTGTCCGTTTTGGCCCAAACCAGCTACCTAAAAAAGTCAATAATTACAAGAAAAACTAACATATGTAGAAAGTACATTTTTTGGATGATAGTGATTCATTGTTCACCAATGTTCAAAACTAAAAGAGAAGCAGAAGTTTTCAAAGACACCTAGGCCTAAATATCATCATATTTTAGTTGACAAGTTTTTGTAACAAAGTAGTGAGAAAGCTTTGTTGGCCTCTTAGCCGCCGAGTGTGGCACGAAAGTTTCGAATGGTTTGTGTGGAATATTCATTCAAGCACCTTCAGAAAATAGAGAACTAGTTTTGCTTATAGTGTTTTCAAAACAGCAAGTCTCCGTTTTTCCCCACGTTTCCCGAAGTTAAGACAAAAACACTGCTTCATCATGAACTAGAATTAACATGCGCTAAAATCTAATAACAACAATATGAAAAAGTTACCAATCAGAATATATGGTGTATCAAATAATACAATGCATTGCTTATAAAATAGGTGAGAGAAAAACTGCATTTTAACAATTCTAAAAGATAGCCCATAATAAAACCTTTTGTTGTAATAAATAAGCAAATAAAATCACAGACTAAAATAAGAAATATTGTATGTATTTAATTAGTGTAAACATGCGTTTCAATGTAGATTAGTTAACCTTTTGACGCAAAGCACTGTTAAAAGCATTGAAAATTTTATCCGTAGCCTACCGTATACACTATAAAGTTTATTGACTTCTTCTTGAACAAAAAGAGTAAAAACAAACACAAAATTAAAAAATAGTCTTTGTTGCTTCATAAATTGAAGCATTATTTTTCGTCTACATTATTTTTTGTGAACAGAAAACGGCAAAAACATGTCAACTTGGTCACAATTGTTTCTGCATGGTTAAACCCAGACAACCACTTTATCTGGTCCAGATTTTGTAAAGATCCGCACCCGATCTGGAAAGATCTCGACCAGATGAAGTGGCTGTCTGGGAAGTACTCAAAATTAGTAAGCTTCAAGAATGTGTTTCCAACTCAATCAAGGCATAACATTTCCACAACGTCTGCTTTCCTTCGGTGCCATAACTTTCACAAAAACAGGCTCGTTTTTTTTCGGATTTAACAAAACATAGCTTACATAAAAATGCTTCTTCAAAATCTCGAGGTTGAGGTCACGAGATACGGTGGCGGTAAATTACTTTGAATCATCTCAGAACTTTCCACTGCAGTTCTATGGTGTTCGTTTCCAGAAACATTACTGAAAATTGCATTTGTGTTTGTTTCTTGCGCTTGTTCTAGCTCTGCTGATCTGTTTCTCTTTTGATTTATTATTTCAAAGTAATTCGGAGGATCATTCCTTTCAGATTGCCAGCTCAAGTTTGTAAAGTCACAATTGTCATCTGCAACCACACGAAATGACACAGCACTTATGCTTTCTTGGCGTGTGACTGCAGAATAGTTTGGTGGAAAATCTTCACTTTCACTCTGATAATCCGAGTTCACTTCCCCATTATTTGAACTGTATCTTGAATTTTCGTTCTGCGGTCTTGCATCGCTTGAACAGCAGGGACCTTTGCATAAACTTCCGAACTGTCTTGATAATATAATGCACCAAAGAATTAGTAAACCGGCACTTACTATTGGGAGAATAACATCAGCCCAACGATAAGGTGGAAATTCCATAGCTTCATTACGATTTTCATCCGTAGTCGTTACAGCAGTTGTGGAAGAAGCATTACCTTCCATTCTGTATTTCTATAAGATGTTTTGTCAAGCTGAAAATCTGCAAAGTTTAGTCTAAAATACTAAATAAAGCTCAAATGTGACTGGTTAGGCACAATAATATGAGACATCCACATAGGCCTAGTGTTCAAGAAACCTGATGTTTCAAGCTCTCAAGTTGCAGACACTGACTTTAAACAACAATGGATAAAATAAAGTGCTATTGTTTACAAATTTCTCAATCAAAGTGGTAATACAACACTCTGTTTTGCCGTTAGATGTCCACAGCGGTTAAAGTACAATAATGAAACCATTTTCGCAGTAAAACGATCTCGAGCGTTTTTAATCCTATTTTTTGTAGGCCTACTGGGTACAAACACTCCTACGCTGTAGCCCTTGCTTAAACTGCTGCCGAATACCAGTAGCTACGCAAAAATTAACTGCTGGCAAATACATATCCCAGAATTAAATTGAGCGTGAGAATTAGAATTCGGTTGTTTTTTTAATCTTTATCATCGGACTGACAAAGCCTTGATAGGTTATTCCTGGTAGTTTCGCATAGCCTCCTTGCAGAGGTTCTTGACGCAGGGCGGTTACCGAGATTGGCAGAGTGAAGTTTTTCCGATTGTTGAAGTGTTTTTGCCGGGGAATTATTCCATTCACTAAGTGCCGCTAAATGGAGAGCAGTCCTGAAATGCGTTGCTCAAGCGCACACCCCGAGAGTCGAACCAGCGCCGCGTAATCTTGAGCCGGGCGCGTAACCACTGAGCTAAGGGGCGGACAATTCTACGCGAATTAATGGACAAGGAATCCAATTTTCGGCCGTCGAATGAACGGCTTTTTGAAGATTTTGGGATTAAACCCTCTTTCTTCTTGGCTTAGTGTTATGGCTAACGATTAACTAGGCTAAGTCAAATCAAACAAATCAGAACATCTTTTTAGATAGAAAAACTCCCGTTTTGAACTTTGATATTGTTCCCCACCGGATACCATGCATTGTGAAGTTGATCATGGGTCACGCAAGTCTGACACATGTTCCTTTTGTTCAGAAAGCAATTGCAAAATACTTTTCCTTTCTAACGTATCGGTGAAGCAACGTCTACAGCCACATAAAAAATGATATAAAAGCAAAGTGATTATTTAAGTTTTTACACCTTTCAACAAATTGCATCTTCAGATGAAGTTAAACTATTTTTAAGATAAGTTTTAGTTAAACAATACGATTTCAAAAACTGTTTTTCGCACTCAGTCAAGAAACAATATGCTTCACATAAAGATTAAGGCTGTTCACCAGCATCTATTTATAAAATTTCTTGAGGTCTTCTAGTGGCTGCAGGCTAGCTAAACTATCCCAAGATATCGGCTGACGAAACGTCGGAAATAATCTGTCATTTTCAAAATATGGTGATGGCCTACTCGAGACTCAAATAAAGAACGCAAGAAATGGTGCCACACTGGACAGCAAACATATTGTCGCCTGCCGAGTGATGAGAGCTCTGATGCTCGAAAGCATGTTGTTTCAACATCGTTCGAGAATGCGCTGCCGCTGTGTCTTTGGAAGAACACAGAAATGCCTGAAGGTAGACACGAAAATTGACTTCCTTGCCTTCCCGTCCAGCTTAATATAAATCTTCAAAACAGAAGGTAAGTCTAGATACGACAAAGAGTAAATATGTTGCAACAGCAATACAGTATATAACATCTTAGCACATCTTGGACACAGCATATTTGACATCACTGCAATACCATTGCGATCGTCAATAAAGCGTAGATTAAAATTGTTGTTAAGTTGCTCTCTTCAATGGAAATTATGTTTCGTTTTTACTTGCTTGAAAAAAAATCACTGAAGACCATTTGTCGCTAAATATCTTTTTGAGTCAAGTGCAATACACCGAGCTTTGATTTATATCTACAACCGATTTGCCAACTGAGGAGTTGTGTTTTTATAACATAAACATATATACAACTTTGGTAGGGATGTTAGTCTGTTGACCCACAAGCAAATGAAATCAAGCACAATATAGCAGGAAAATATTGCAAACTTTTTTAACTATCACGTCTGAAAAGCTGATTTTATGAATTGACGCTTTTTCAAATTCAACACGAAAATTTATGAAGCTCTGTTTATCAAGCATATGCAATTCAAGACTCAGCAGTCTGTTGCATGCCGGAGGAGCATCTTATCGTTTACATGTTTAAAGTTAAATCATCATTGTGTTGTGCTTTGTTTGTTTGCGCAATCAATTCTCTAGCAATTAGGGCAAAGTAACTTATTTTTTCAAATGCTTGACGACGTCTTGATAATGCATAGTTAAAGACGTTTTATTAATACTTTTGTTCAATACAACACATAAGTCAAATGATTTCAGCTATCACGGCTTTATTGAAGCGTTTTGAAAGCAGGAAACGATCCATAATATTTCTCGTGCTAGGGCACTGAGACGCAACGCAAGTTGAAAAACTTACGTTGATAAAGTTTTGATATCACAGTGATAAAAATAATAAACACAACAACAAAAATATATTACAAAAAAAAATTAAATGCCCAAGTGTGGCAGAACATTGCAAAAGTAAGCGGTGCATACGCAAATATTAACAGCAAGTGAGTTCCGAACAACGTTCACACTTGTTAGTCAGCTACTAAAGCATTTCTCTTTACACTGATTCAACATCTGCGGACCTTGAATCAATGTAAAAAGGACTATTTTTGACTGGGTAATTTGTGTGCATAAATAACCTACACCTTGCAAAATAAATCCACCAATTGCGGCCCACTTGAGTTCGCTTTGCATTATAAGTGTGGCCAGTGGAGAAATCCTAATTCTACTTCCACCAATAACGGCAAACTTTAGTTACTGAAAAACAGCTGCACCATTTGTTTACTTGCACATGGTATGATTAAACTGCAAAAAATATAAAAAGTGGTTGTGCACGACTAATCCCGACCGTATACTAATTTCTACACAAAACCTTCGAGGCAATGTAGTAAGTAGAGGAGGTACGATGCGGTGCCATAAAAACAAACAATGCTCTTACTAAATTATTGCTAAACATTGCTTTAGTCAAACAATAAATACTATTAATACTGCAAAAAGTGTTCAATTCCAAGCAAAAAAACAAGCAGAGCAAATTACATTAAATATACTTATTATTTTCCAAAACCTCTACAGCCTGTTGCACCCTAAAAGGGGGATCATCAGAAGGTCTTTATTTAAATACAATTGTATTTGAATAAAGACCTTCTAATAATCTCCCTTTTAAGGTGAAACAGGCTATAGAGATTTGAAAAGTAATAACTATATTTGATGGAGTCTTTTATGCTTATACAGTCTTATGCATGCTCTGAAGAAGATGAAGACGTGCCTTGATATGGAGGTGGTAAAGTGCTACCAAAATTGGAAGAGCCTTCATCTGAATCAATGGTGGCATGTGGGGATCTTGTTACCCTTTCATTAGGAAGATGTGGCTCCCTGTTAAAAGTGTTTGATCTGCTTCCTCTTGTACATTGTTCATCTTCAAGTCGCTTTTCTTCCATAATTTCTAGATAACTTGGTAGTTTATCGGTAATTCCAAAGTCTGTCTGGCAAGTGGGTTCTACCTCATTCACATCAACTGGTATTACTTCAAAAGAAATGTTGCTTGAGCGTCCCAACTCGGTTATTGAGTACGAGGGAGGAATATCTTCATTTCCTCTTTGATATTCCTGATTGTTCGTCCCACTAACATGAGAAAGATCTGTACTTTCGGGTCTTTCAAAATCTCTGCAGTTGTTAAAAGAGTCACAACATGCTTTCAAACATTTCAAGAAACTACCGGAAAAAGTTACAGCGAGCAATATCAACAATCCAATTGCCATAATCGGTAAAACAACATCCACCCAATCCCGAGAAATTTTGTTGTCATCTTCAACTGAAGTTGTTGCTGCTATGACTGAAGTTGTATTGTTCATCGGTATAGTTTGGCAAGCACATAAGGCAACATGTCATCAAGTAACATACACAACTAAGGCACTAAAATAAAGGAAACAAAAAATATGTTATTCGGACTGTAACTCTTCAGATAATATACCGATAAATTTGAATTTCTGTCAAGGCTAAACAGCTTGTTTAGGTAAAGTTTTGAACAAATAAACACTTTATAATACAAGGCTGTACTCAGTGGCTTGCAAAAGGACAACTGCAAGGGCACCAGTCAGCATTCGCTCCGTCATGTACAGAAATAAAAACAAACTGAACTGAATGGATCTATGGCAACAGTGTAGCCTTCTCGGCTGCTCGATATAAGACTGCACTGATAGTATCTGCATTCGGTAACGTTGAGAACAATGGTAATGTGCAAAGAATATAGTGTTGCATGAAAATGCATGTTATTAATTAAGGTGCTGCTTAGTTAAATAGCTGTCACAGTCTTATACAGTAGCCTACATGCTGGAACATCACAACGCTTGTAAAAAACTTTTGGATATTATATATTCAACATTACACCTTCTCGTTTCTAGCACAAAACTTCACCTTACACTACACTTCACCAATTACACCTTCTGGCTGAAAAATCAAAATTTCTAAATCCTGCTCCTCACTTATCTGAAAAGTGCCTGAAAATTTTTCTGTGATATCACGTCGATGTAATTAGCAACAATCAGGACAAAAAGAAAAACGATATAAAATGCTAAGGAACTGAAAAGTGTGCATAATTTTTTCTTTTGTATTGTAGGCTACTGTAGCCTACTTGCAAAACACGAGACCACAATGCAGCTTTTAGAAAACAGTCACAAAGGCTAGGTAAGAAATAGCAATTACAAACTGTTTACTTTTCCTACCGAGTATGTTTTTATCAACTTTTTCTCTTCTAATGCAAAAAAAAGCATCACATATTTTCCAGCTAGCAGCTTAACGCGTAAACATCACAAACACAGACAAGATAATACATACACATAATGTGACATAATATATACTCGGTGTAATTTTTGTCAACAGTTCTGGAAAAAGTATACTTCGTAGAGGCAAGGTAGCAAATATTTGAGACAACTTATTGGAGGACTTTTTACAGAACCACCACTACCACACTTATTAAAATTAAACTGACAAATACCTTAAACTTACTTTATCAGTTATATAAGAGAGTGATGACGTATTTCCTTATATCAAAAATACTTCAGATTATATAATAATGAATGAAATTCTTGCATAAAACATGAGGTTATTTGAAACTTTTTTTTGGTTGATGCAAAACTGTGACGATATTATTTTGAACCAAAATATTTCGAGATTTCAAAATGTTTCGCGCCAAACACTCGTACCGATCAATGAGCAAAACGTTTTCATTCATTACGAAATTAAATTGTTTTGTTTTTTTTCAGCGAAATTAAGACGAAAGCTATGCTAGAACAGGTTGCCTGAAAACGCTCACAAACAAATAAACCTTGTGTTTTTGCAAAAGTTGGCTGCTCTAACAAGTCATTTGAACTGCTTCCCTACACTGAGAAACGCTTACTCAAACCACTCCAAGCCTGGTTCTTTTCTAGTGTCATAAATTATGTAATTCAATTTGGTGACTGCGTTCTTGTGTCAGAAAGAAGTTTGCGCAACATTCTAAAGCAAATATGTGGTTCTCTGGTTCGATAAAGTTGTGAGCTAGACAGCGAGATAACATGAACTTTACGCTTCGCTGATCGCATGTGATGTAATAAGTTCCATCAGCAACTGTGTGGCTTTGTTTGCTCATACGTACACAAAACCGTCGCACAGACCAGCTTTCGTTTTACTTTCTCAGTAGTCCTAGTATCGATGTAATAAAGACGCAGTTTGCCAACTGGCTGGTGTAAACTACTCATTAATTATATTGGATCCTTTTGTCCGTCTCTCGCTGGGCTGGTGTGACGTATTTGTGTAGAACAGGAAGTTAAATATTTTTAACGGTCCGGTGAATAAGTTATTTCACATGCAACCACGAAAGTTAAACTACAGTATCTGTAGGCCTACCAAACCACATTTTTAGGTAAAATATAACTCGACTTGGATTTCTGGGAAAGTGTTTGGGAGTCGAAGCCCCCCATCAACTAGAATAATCACAGTAAAACTTGCTACCTCTCAGCAGAAATCTTTAAAGAAGCCCTGCAACGTGGCAATGAGGTTATTCTTCCAAAAGCTCAATGTCCACCATCAACACCCAGAAGGTCCGGATTTGGACCGCGGTCCGCCAGTTGAGTAGCCCTGGTGTAGAATGATTTTCCTGTGTTTGAAATTTTTAAATGTGTACTTGATCTGACAGCATACAATGGTCACATATAGAGTAATCGTAACCAATCACCCTAATTCAGGGGTTGTTAACCTTTTTTGCATAATGGCCACTTCAGCACAAAGGAAAGCGGCGGCGAGCCGCACTATAATAACATTTTAGATAGATTGACTCTTTGCTAGAAAAGAACCAGCGAGGAGTGCGGAGTAGTGCAAAAAATGTACGACTCCGACGCTGACTCTTCGGTTTGTAACAGGCCGACTCCGGCTTCACTGTTGCCAGATTTTGAAAAGCAGCCAGATTTGTTTTAATTTTGTCTTTTCATTTTTCTATAATTTAATTTCTCTTTAAGTTGTGATCGAAATTGAAACGGCGACTTTCATAACAACTAACAAAAATAAACACTTCTATTTTCTGTTGAAGTTGTAGAGCTCAATACAAAAAACAAGAAATGATATTTTAAAAAAATATTACAAACAAAAGTTTTTACTGTTTATCGGTTTGTATCAAGCGGGAGTCGGAGTCAGCCTTTTTTTAACGACTCCAACTTCGGACTCGCCAAAATTCTTCCGACTCCGACTAAACAGCTCTGAAAAGAGCTCGTTTTGTTTCCCACATCCAGCGCTACAAGTTGTTAATATTTAGTCTATCTTAGAATACAGCACCCACTAAAAATAATCGAATTCCGCCCCTTTAACTCAGTGGTCACTCGTCCGACTCAAAATAAAGCGACGCTGGTACGACCCTTGAGAAGTGTGCAACACATGTCAAGGACAACTTTCAATTCAGCGGCACTTAACGGAAGGAATAATTCAGGTAGGCTACAACAACACTTCAACACAAGCGGAAACTTCACTCTGTTAGTTTCAGTGACCGAGGCTGCGTTAGTGGTTGAAAGTATTTACAAGTATGCGAAACTGCTAGGATTAAACTCTCAAAGAAGCTTTCTCAATCCGAGGGTAAAGACCAGTGGCGTAGCTAGGGGGGGGGGCGGACCGCCCCGGGCGGCACGTCTGGGGGGCAGCACTTTTAGACAGGACGTTTTTTTTTTGATAATGTAGAAGTACACGGAAAATAAAAGCAAACAGAATGGCAACGTTCAAAACAGTGGCGTAGCCAAGGGGGAGGAGGGGTTTTGGGGTTACAACCCCCCCCCCCCCCCTTTGGCACGCATGTGACGTCACGATATTGAGAATGATGCTTTCAGTCTCTATGTCTCTAAAACAAAGTTTGCCTAATTTTAAACGAAACTTCATTAAAAGAGCGAGTTTTGCCAATACCAAACATTCAAATATCTCAGACAGGAATTAGCAACAAGAAAACATAGAGACTTAGCTTTATTAAGTTACCGAAAAATTCCCAAGAAAACATGATCTTATCCTATTGCTATGCCACCGGACAGCACCATTTTACAGTAATATTTATACTAGGGGATTTATACCCACATTTTTGTTGAAAATGCTCTCAGAATGCACCAAATCCAAAGTTATTTTTCAAAATTTTCTGGGGGAGGCCCCCCAGACCCCCCGCCGCTGGGTGTCATCTTTGGCGAGGACGCCGACGGGCTTCGCCCGCCGGCTCTTAAAACCCCCCCTTTCAAAATTAGCCTACTGGATACGCTACTGGTTCAAAACATACAATAATTCCACTTTAAGTCAATTAAAAAAATTTCATTTTCACATGCTTTTTCTTGAAAGGGCGGCAAAATCTGAATCCGCCCGGGCGGCACATTCCCTAGCTACGCCACTGGTAAAGACCAAAGCTAAAAAAAGTAATAAAAAAGCTATAAAAAGTAAATAAAAATAAAAATGTAACCTGTTTTTCCATCAATGCTTCTAGCTAACCAAATCTGCTCAGTCGTTCCACCACTTATGCTAGTGTAGTTTGATCTCACTAGTCACTATTCTTTTTGTTTATTGTTTTAAATTTGAAGAGTGTAAACTATTTGAGCTGTAGGCTACAGCGTGTGCTGCTCATCTGTCTGTCAAACAATCTTTATGAGTTGCATGATTATTATAACACGTCTTCGTCTTTAAGCGGAAGGCCTTGTTTTAGATAAAGTTTTTCCAACGTCTTTATTGATTTCGAAGCGGTAAAGAGATATAATCATAATATTTCCACGTCGTAATGTTGCCGTCATACAATAAGTTGTACACGCACTTAAAATTACACAACAATCTTAAAATTAGAAAAAGTCATAAAAGAGTTAGTCCAAACCAAAGACGTTCATTGAATTAGAAATGTGTCGCATTTAATTTGTCTGCAGGTTAGCACAGTTTGGTTTTGAAAGCAAAACAAGAATTAATTCAGTGTAGCTAATCCAATACGGTTTGTGACTTAGTTACCCAAGAGAAAACATGGCTTAACTATATGCAGTTGACAAAAGTTTTTCTCATTAGCCTAAACAACAAAAACATTAATAAAATTACTATATCACTACGTGATATAAAACATTAATAAAAAACAAAAACAAAAACATTAATAAAATTACTATATCACTATATCACTACAAACAGCTTTGGTTTTCAGCATTGTTGAAAAATTGGCATATGCTATAAAGATGTTGAGATTGTTTACGTAGGCAATTAGGCATAATTAATTTCTTGTAATTTTTATTTATAACGGCTTCTATGGCAGATCCATGGAGCTTACAACGATTCAGAAACGAGTAGGCTATATCAAACAAACCTGGAGAGAGAAGAAGTCTAAAAGGGATGAGCAAAATAAAAAAAGAAGTTTTTTTCGCGTTTTAATCTTAAACGTAGCCCTTTAACTTTACCATTACAACAGGACACTTCTCGAAAAATCATTGATTTTCTGTTTTTATTGATTCTTGAAAATCCATTGCAGATTTTATGGTATTACTGCACTTTGCCGTTGTTTGTGAAGTTGTGAGTTTGAACAACTGGTTTCATTATGCGCATATTGTTAAGCTGAGCGTGTCCTCTGCTATTGTGACCCGAAAGGATACAACAGGCAGAATAAACGTTAAAAAAATTATGTGAAAAGTAAATCAAATTAATTAAAAAACGCTGAAAACACTCGAAACTGAAGAAGCAACGCAGAACTACAATTGTTTATTTGGTGCAAGCTACTACATGTGATTTGTTACATATTTTCGTTTGAAACTCAAGCACCCTTACAGAATAAATTTGGAGAAAAGAAATGTAGTCTTTTTCAAGAATCTGTTTGGGGATGCTTGTTTATAACGCCCTGAGGCTGACAAAATAGCTGGCTTTCTGATAACTTTATTCTCAATCGAGCGAACACTTCACTCGGTTTTTATCAGCGAGCCTTATCGTGCTGGGGGGAGACAGAGCGAAAGTGACCGAATAGCCCCAAGCAGAAAGCCTGGCTCAACTGTGCGGATGTCAGTATGAAGTTCGTACGAGGTTCTACCTTGAACTTGCGACCGGTTACCAGGACGCTCATTAAATATTGTTGCTTGAAAACCTGACGGTCACGCCCATGTTTTGGTACATTGTCATGGACACTATATCGAGGTGGCTTTGGTCTTACTCTATGCCAATGTGGCGGTTGTAGCCCCCTGCGTTTAGGCAACAGAAAGATATCGATTTTTTGCCATGAAATTTCTTAATCTTGTATCACAACAAAACAAAAAAATGTAAGAAAAGTAACAATATTCACGAAATAATGTGAGTGTTGTCGAATTTGCAATGTCTTTCTAAACTGATGTTTTACATCATAATCTTATGACGGCAAAACTTTGATGCTAATCTTAGTGTGTGCTTGAAACCTTGCTGCAAAGGATTTGTAGATTTATTCTCAGTTAAGACCACTTTTATATGGCATTGCTTCAAAATGTAAATGGTTTGAGGTACGTTTTTTTTTAAATAAAAAACACTTCTTTCTAAACTTAAAAAGTTAAGTTAATATTAGTGAGTGCCGCAACTTTGACAGTTTAACCAAATACTTCGCTGTGGGTACCTACAAGAAAAAAGAGCTTAAACTTGTGCTATTTATATAGAATCAAAATCGCGATGTAGTCAAAAGCAAATATGAGTGATCCATTCGATAAGTGTTGCAGAGTGACCCTGGTGTTGCTAAGGGATAGATTGGAGTCAATTATAGCATTTACATGTTTATTATTGTTTGAAGGCATTTCAAGTTTTGGGTTGTCCAAGTTGAGAAAAGCTATTATTTAATTATTTAATGTTGTATTCTTATATTTAGTTAGGTTTTTGATCCATAGGCACCATGCTGTTCTTGCTGATTGGTCGTATTGGTTTATTTTTATGCATATTCGGCCTATCTACACATGCACAGAACCCTGGAGGTAGGAAACTGCATTAGATTTATCAATTATTTCACTGCATACAGCATAGCGATAATTATCACAATCAATTATAATTAAAAACTTCTGTATGCGAGAGTTACAGCGTTTAACCTTAAAAATATATCAGACGATACTGCTTCCTATAAACTTAGATATCTTACATACTAAGTAAAAGTAATTTTTACGTTATGATCTGGTGAGATCACTGCAAGGAAACGCGTGTAAACGAACATGTTCAGTAGACAGCAACACATGTGCAGTAGCGCAGTTTGAAGTTTCGTGAAAGGAGAAGATATCTAAAAGAGTGACAGACTGTATTTTGAAGCAATTATCATATTTAGCAAATGAAAGGCCGGTTTCTAGATTCTTACTTGTTAAGAAAGAAAGTGTGAATGTTTTTTCCTCCTGCCCTCATTAGCAAGGCTCCATAGAGTCACTAACAATAATGAATATCCTTTGGTTTACTTTACGTCTGTCGTAATAGCATACAGTACAGTTGCATCCATTGATTTCAACGTAATTATGGCAGCAGCACGTACTACACAACAATCAGAAGAGAGCAAAAAAGTTACTGTTTTCTATATTGTTATACTGCGTGTTTCTCTAAGCTAACTACAACAGAAAATCGCCAAATCTTTTTATAAGTTAGCATTGCTAATTACCTTGCTAAATCATGTTGTATATAATACATTTATATGTACTTAAATTAACATACTATTGGCATTACCATACAAGCAAGGTAGCTGAATAGAAACTGCATACATCAATGCAGATCTGACATTTATATGCACGTTTATAATGCAGGTCAAGCAATACCATGTGAAAGACCACAAATACGAAACCTGGGAAGCATAGTACCGGAGCCAGATCTGGGTGGGAGAGCATATACCCCTGGAACAGTTATCACTATTTCATGTATCGATGGGTTGGTTTTGGAAGGTTCCTCAACATTAACTTGTGGTAGTAGAGTATGGCAAACATCACCTCAAGGATCAAGGCCGCCAATTTGTCGGGGTAGGTTTTTTTGTTATTTTCTTTAGGTTTAAGCACTCTCGACCAAGTTTTAAAAGCACTCGTTTTAGAAACTTTCTTTCAATAAATAATGTTTACATGCATAAACTTTGACTAGTAAAAGAAATTATTCGGGATTAAGAAGTGTTAAAGAGGATGTAGTATACTAAGAGTTTCTGCGCGACTAAACGAAGGTTGAAGTTTCCTATTGGAAGTCAGCATGAAAAACAATCTGAAGCGAGAATTAGAATTTCCATCAAGGTTAAAAAGGATTTCTACTACACTTTCAATATTGATCTGTGATGCTTTTTGAGATTGTGCCAGATATGATTCTATGATTGTCTTCAGAATTTTTTTATGTGTAAACAGCTGTAGTGGAGTATTTTTTTATTACAAACAAACGTTGAAAAGAACAGTTCAACTTATCCGTTTTATTTTTTGTTTCTTCAAGTGCAACCTCCCGTAGTCCCATCACCGGCATCGAATTTATGCCGCGGACAATGCACACCCAACAGCGACTGCGCTGTTATCGATGGTCAATTAGGATGCGTATGCCGAAGTGGGTACACACCTGTGGATGAAACTTGTCGGCGTGAGTACATTATAATCTTTATCGCTTAGAACACAGTGGGTTAGTTGGTTGTGTTTTCGTATAGAGCAGGGCTACTCAACTGGCGGACCACGGTCCAAATCCGAACCTTTTGGATGTTAAAAGTGGACCTTGAGTTTTTGGAAAAATTACCTCATTGCCACGTTTCAAGGCTTCTTTAAACTGATTTTCTGCTGGGATGAAGCAATTTTAACTGTAATTATCTCAGTTTCTGGGGGGGATTCGTCCCCAGACTCCCCAACAATTTCTCAGAAATCCAAGTCGAGTTATCTTTTACCTGAAAAAGTGGTTTGGTACAGAATTTAACTTTTGTTGTTGCGTGTGAAATAACCTATTCACCGGACCGCTAAAAATATTCTAATTGTCAAACTGGACTTTTGTTAACATTAGTTGAGTAACCCTGGTATAGAGGTAAGGTGATATGTTGGAAGCAAAGCGAACAGCACCTATTCCGAATATTGGAACGTGCTTTTCATCATCCTTTTTTCTTCCGATTGAAATTGAGCTGCAACCAATATGTTTCAAAGTAGCCTATCAGACAAGTCAAGTCATGATGATGTGATAACGACAAAGCACAATAACGCAATCGCAGAATTATCGGTAATGAAAGCAATTAGCCTTTATCATTCAATAAGCAGCAATTGATCTAAAACTTTCGAGTAGTGATAAGAAGAAATGTTTTCATAGGTTTAGTGGCCGTGCCTAACTATATTCATAGTTACATGTACGTTGAGATTAGATCTTTGCATGCCCGTCAAACTATTACGGTTTTGCCACGTTTTCTTTTGTTGGTTTCGTTACTGTATTCTATTTCCACAATATCGTTTCTTCTGCGTTCCGACAAAGAAAAATACATTGACAAAAATGGAAAGGTTTTCTTGCTGTGTATGAAATGTTGTATTTGTATTTTTTCGTTAGCTGATGCTGGATCTGCAGCTCCTGTCTGTCGAGGAGGGTGCCCGGTAGCCAATTCGATTTGCGCCATCTTCCAAGGGGCTCCTCGGTGCATATGTGCTGTTGGATTCATTGAAGTTGGCCGGAGTTGTCAATGTAAGCAAAGATCCAAGTTTTTAAAATTAATCTTTTTTAGATCGATTCAACGTTTGCTGACGTTAAATCAATATAGAAAGGACCGGCTTGCTAGCTGGGGATATGCTGCTAACATAAAACAAAAAAATCGATTTGATTTGTTTTTATCAAACAGCTGATAACAAATCTTAGAGATGTGTGAAAGGCCTTGGGGTAAAACACCACCAACTCCTGAATATTTGTAGCTTTCAGGAACTCAATGATTTGCAGAAGCAATGACACTTTTCTTGCCTTGCATAATTTAGATCGGTAACTACATGTTAACGTTTAGAAAAAGTTCTTGCATTTCATTTTGAGAACAAAATTGAGCCACGAAGAATCTTTTATGAAAACATGAAGTTTGCTTCTCCTGCTCTACTGTTGAGTTGTTTCTGCATGATCGTAGCCTACTCTATTAAAGCATGTTTGCTTTTTGGTTTGTCGGTGCTACATTGCCTTAATGAATAAACAGAGTGAATTACGTTTAGAAATGTTTCTCTAAAAAACACCAAAATCTACATACTTGCAGCAAATATCTTAATGCAAGGTTACGCAACTGCATCATATTGCGTCACAATCTCCGCTCAACCGCGCGCTTTTGAATTCTTGACCCTGTCTTGTTTTTGTAACAACAATGCAACAACAATGCAACAAAAATTTATCTCAATTTGCTAAATGCAATTAATTTTCTTCTTTATCACAACAATATATGAAAGGTAAAGTGATTGAAGTTATTTTTCAATGTCCAATGCGATTTTTTTCATATTTAGTTATCATTGTGTTGGAAAATACATTCTCATTGCATTGATACTAGGCCACCTCATTCTACAATCAAATTTCCACAACAGCAAACTATCCCTATTTTATCGTTTGCCAAAGAAATATTTAATTTTTTTTTTTTTAGCAAGGACTCTGCTTGCCAAACAGAAATATTTAAATAAACTTTTTTCATTTTCAGCAAGGACTCTTGTACAACCCACACCGGGAAGATGCGGCGGAGCGTGTCCTCAAAACTCACAGTGTTCCCTCTTCGGCAGCAATCAGCCCGCATGTGTATGCGATCCTGGATACCTGGTGTTTTTGAGAACCAGTTGCACACGTAAGTGATGAAAATGAAACACTTTGAATGATACTGAACTATCAACAAACTACATTGAGTTAGATCGAAAGATCAACAACTCAAATTAGTCTTTAAAACTTGTATGAAAAGTTAGCGGTAAAGTTAAGTTTGCTATTATGTCGAAGAAGCTCTTCTTTTGCAGACATGTGTGTAAAGATAGTAAAGGTGTAAAGATAAGATAAGATTAGAATCAGACAAAGTTTTGTCTTCACCCAAGTCCTACATATTCACTTTTATTTATAAGATCACCTAAAGTTCACTTTATTCAAATAGAATTTAGTTAATGTGAGTACACTATACAGTATATCGGTGTTGATTTTGCATCATAAGACATGTAGTCGGTTTTTTCTATTGAGAAATTTAATCAGCTTGGCCCGTATCAAGTGATATTTCCTTTGCTCTTTTTTTTGCAACATTTAATTTCAAAATAAAACCTGTTTTACTTGTATACATTTTCCCTGATTTTATGATGAATTGTCAGCCAATGGGCAGAAATAGCTTGAAGTACAACATGTTTAGAATTGTAGAATTGTCTATTATAAGTTTCTTTAAATTTGTAGAATTCACATAAAATATTTAAAAACTCGTTCACTCTCGATTGCGAGACTGTAAAAGCAAAATATGGCCTCAGGTCAGGACACTTGGTACTATCTGTACCCTGCATTGCTTTTTGGTGCGTGGGTAATAAGACTTCTTGATTTGAAAACATGTAAAGTGAAGTTTCACCGTTTAGTTGACCGTAAATAAATATGTTTGAAGCTTTTGAGTTAACATGAAGTTTTTCTGTTGCAAGTAAATAATATTGCAATTTTTTTAAATCTTTTATTATTCCGACGCTCTTTCACAATGTATTATAACATTTCTATTATTGTTATTCTAAAACGTTTGAGTGTTGATTGTACGGCGTACAGGCGAGCTAACAAAATTGCCTTTTTAACACTCTTCTAACTTCTGGTAATGTTGAAACAATGTAAAAAAAGTTCTAGCTAGCTGAAGAATAAGTCGTAGATTTGATATGAAGACATGACATTTTAAAACCGGTACAGCTATTTACAACTTCCCAATATATAAAGCTTGTCTATCTTATTACAATTCAAAAAACTTGTGTAAAGTTTTTAATGCTCTGCATTTGGCCTCATTAAAGTCATTCCTCTAGGACTAGACATAACAACAGTGTCGTTGGAACAACGAAAATATGTGACCGATTCTCAAAACAATATCGGTTTGACGTTTTCGCGCTCTGTCTTGCAAGACACTTAATCACATGCTTAAAGGTGGTTAGAAACATTAACTTGTTAGAAACATTAAGTTTCTCTCTTTTTCGTATAGTAGATTTCTACTCTCTATCGCAAGCAGTAGCGCACCCAGCATGGGGCTAAGGGGGCTCAAGCCCCCCCAAACTCGCCACAAAAAATAATTTTTTTGTATGTTCCCTATGTAGGCTAGGCTATACCTTTTGCTTACAGGTTAGATATGAATAAGACACAACAATACAACAGGCCCGAGCATTACAACAATATATTTTACATAATTATCGTACAAATAGTTTTAACGGTCGAACGTTTTCGGCTTAATTTTAAGCCCTAATCAAGAATCAGAAAATAATTAATAAATGCCATAAATTTCAACTTCTTGAAGGTAAATTTACATTAGGAAAAGGCAACTACATAAATAACTACAAAAAAATTTGCACCACAGGGAACGTGATACATCAAGTAAATGTTGAGGAGAATGGACGCGCCTCCAGCAAATAATTGTTTGTTTGAATTTGGGTTGTATAGCGTTAACAGTGCTTCCTGAATTTTGGTGTCAAATTGGAATTTGCCTTTGCGTAGAATTTTAAATGAGTCAGCAGAGAATTTTTGATCTGTGCAATAAGAACACTCCATGATATAGTCTTTGATGGCACCTTTCTTTAACTCCCTAAAGCTCAGATGCTCCCGTACTCTCGTGGTCAAATGTCTGGTGGACAACTGGACATACCGATATACCATAGCGTCATACGTCAATGCCGAATCACACGGACATGTACTGTAAAACTGTATAGGCCTACGACATTTGAGCAGAGAGACGAAGGCGTCTGGGACTTTAAATGAAAATACGAACTAATTTTGAATGTTTTGTAAATAGGAAAAACGTCCACATCAAATTTACTGTTTACAAAATTAGTGTTTTGTTTCAAACTGTTTTCGTGCTAGTTGTTGGTTTCGCACTTATCTGTGTTGGCAAACGGAAAGCTAATTTTATCTTGTCATAGGCCTAGATGACGAAAAGTCGAGATCTATAGAAGATTGCGAGAGTGGATGTAGGGATGAGAGTGTTGATGGTTCTAATAGCTTGGGGCTCACTAGGCCAACTTCTAATCTGATTTGAGAGAACAAATCCTGATGTATCGGCAAACCGGTGGGTAGTGGGCCGTGAGTGTCTTTAAATATTAATCAAAGGGATGGGCAGTGGGCACAGTGCCGGTCTTAGGGTATTTCGGGCCCTGTGCGGAATATACTTTGCTGGCCCCAATGACAATGATCCAATTCAGTAGCGAAGCTAGATATTTTGAAAAGGGAGGGGTTGGTCTTACGGTCGGCGGGCGAAGCCTGACGGCGTCATCGCCGAAGGCCACCCTGTGGCGGGGGGTCTGGGGGTCCTCTCCTAGAAAATTTTGAAAACTTACTTTGAATTTGGGGCATTCTGAGAGCATGTTCAACAAAAATTTGGGTATGAATATTACTGTAAAATGGTGCTGTCCGGTGGCATAGCAAAAGGATAAGATCATGCTTTCCTCAGCATTTTTCGGAAATATAAAGCTATGTCTCCATGTTGATTTGGATGCAACCTATTTCGTCGCTTAAAAAATTCTTATCTCGATTCCGTACCCAGAAATCGAGTAACAAAATCAAATTTAGACTTAATTTGTCCCCTGAAAAGATCAAGAGAAATTTTGAAATGTTTGCGGCAACTCCGATCAGCGACTTCGGCTCTGTTGTTTTTTTTCTCGATCTTTTCAGGATACGAAATTTTCAGGGGACAAAAAAGGTTGCACTCGTTGAGTCTCTATGTTTTCTTGTTGCTAATTCCTTTGTTGAATTCACTTTGTTGAATTTTTCCATTGGAAATAACAAAATTACTGCATTTTCTGAGTAGATTGCGGGCCCCCTAATTTGCGGGCCCTGTGCGATCGCACGGTTTGCACACCCCAAAGACCGGCACTGATGGGCATTGGCCTACTGTCACTATTATCGCACATCACTCGGCCGACATTTCTGAATTAGCCCCCCCCTAAATTTTTTTCTGGGTGCGCTACTGATCGCAAGACATTAACCTAAAAGCATAAAAAAACGATGTTTTTCTGCAGTTAGAGTACGTAGCGCATATTTAGACACCATCAAAAATATAGCTCGAGCTGTCACAAGTGTTTTGATAAAATCATTGATTTCTTTAAAACTTACCCTCCGGTCGTGTCATGTCAAGAATTATATTTTTAAGCGCTTTTATGTATGCTTTTGTTATTACTAGTGGTGCGTGATCAAATAATTTCAAAATGCTTTGTTGTTGTTGATAAACTGACGTTTTGAAAAATTAGCTTTACTAACCACACAGCTAAACTTTGTCTTAATAAAAACAAACTTTTTGTGTTGGCTATGAATTTAAAATAGGCCACATAGTGAAGCTTTAGTTCAATGACTTGAAAAATATAAAGATCTCACACCTTTGGATGCGAGTTTGGGGTGAAATTGCTTTGTTCTGACGTTTCTACGTGATGTGTGGTGGCCAACTTAAAAAAATCAAATTTATTATGGTAGTACAAAAGCTATTAGTTTTGGTCTAATTTTTAGGAAAAGTTTATTTTCACGTGGAGGCTACTACATTTTGATAATCAAAGTTTAACAGCAATGCGTGTTTGCTCTGTTTTCAAAACAACTTGAAGTCACTACACTTTGCTATTGGTATAAATTACACTTCCCAAGTCAACGATTTCATTTATTTTTATTATCTTCAACACAAAAGCAACACATGCTGTGTTGAATGACATGTGTGTTTTAAAACAAAAGCTGTTCAAAAGTGATGTTAAAACTTGAACGAGTTAGATGTATGGAATAAATGTTCAACTTTGATAGTTAAAACAAAGTTTAAAGTTGAAATAGGTGTTTGCATGCGAAAGCTAAACGAACAAAGCTCGAATTTTCGAAAGTAACTTGAGAAGACAAGAAATATAGTAGTATTTCTAGGAACTCTCCCGTAATTTCTTCCTTTCACGTATAAGCCTATAATATCACTACTATCACAGCAAATTCCCTGTACGAAAGCACATGCCGTCGTAAAAATGTCATGATTTTTTTATTGTGCTTGCCATGCATTGCACGTTAAAGTCATTTGTAACGCGTCAGTCTATGTTGTAGGGTTGTAACCTGAAGATATTTTAAGGTAATCTCTTGCCAATGAAGTTTCTTGCAAGAATTGCTTACTAATGTTTGAAAAGTTGTGATTGTAACATTGTTCCAGTTTCATCAAAAACATGGTGCCGTTGTTTTAGATGGCTGGTTTAACTCTGAGAGCAAGAGTATATGCTAGACACAAATGCCCACGGGCGAGCATAGCGTACCTGTATGAGACTATCGCAGAAGTGTTTCATTTCTATTCGCCCTTGGCATGCTGTGCAAGTGGCAACATGATTTAAACGTCTTTGTATTGCTTGTGCTCTGTGAAGTGTTGCAAACGAAATGGTTGAATCCGGCAGAAAATCACGATGCTTCAGCGCATCGTGTCAACACACCCCTTCAGATTTTTGCACCTCTTCTCGACCACAAAAACCAAAGTAATCTCATCAAAGTACTGTATATTGTCGTCTTCGACGTGTAAAGCATAATTGAAATAAACTATTCATGTCACTCTTGTTAAAGCTAAAGTAATTCAAAGATACTTATGACCTGATGTGTAGGCCGACATCCCAGTAAGCAAATTAGTCATTTAACGTCTGTAGACGTTGAATCAATGTAAAAAATGACTGATTTGCTGACTGGGATGTCAGTGCATATTATCAACTATAGAAACAAATTATTGTCACGATTTCTTTCTATCTCTTACCAGGAAAAAGACTTGGAAAGATTCAATGACGTGGTTTAATGGGTTATAACCGAAAAGCAGTCAATTAAATGTCGAATAATTCTACTAGTGAAATGATAATCTGACTTCTTGAAGAACTTTAACGAACGGCTTCTCAAATAACTCTAATTTCTGCATCAACTACCAATTCACAACTCATAGCACAACTCTCATAACCAACTCAATAATAATCATCATAATAATCACCATAATAATAATCTCAGAATCATCTCAGAATAAACATTACACAAACTACACCACTATTTATAGTTGGCTGTTCAGTCCAGTAACTTCGAGAAGGTTACATCATAAAGAACCATCGTTCGGTCACGTAGCATTTAAATGTAAACAACAGAAGTCTCTAGAAGGTCACGTAGGGAAAATGATTCCAGAAAAATACACGTTACATAATACAGATTTCGTAATCAGGGGTTACTTCAGGTCATAACCGATAATAACACATCGCACCAGAATTTTACAATCAAAACAACACGCTCGTTGAAGACACAAGCAGCCCGTCGCAAGACCTCGCACATTGATTGTGACATACGCCCCCCCTTAGAATATTGTTGCAAACAATATAACAACACAATCAATACAAAGCACACTACAAAACAATTAATTACTCAATAAAGCAGTTCTCAGTCACAAGTTCATCGTTGCATGATCTACCAACGACAGCGTTTCTCAAAACAATGATCATTACGTTTACTGCGAAAGTTTCCACCATCCTCAATGTCCTCAGTGCACCGGCGAGCAAGATGACCCATCTTCTTACATCGGAAACACTTCCTCTCCGGACAGTCCTTGGCGAGATGACTTTCTTTATGACAATTGTAGCAAGCCTTTTCATCAAAAGGACAGCTCCTGGCTATGTGTCCAATCTCCCTACATCGATAGCAGTGGTTGTCACGGCAACGTCTGTTTTCCGAATGTCCGCCGTCAGCAACGCACTCCCTGGCGAAGTGTCCGCGTCTACCGCATCTATAGCAAACTCCAAATGGTCGTCGCCTGCCTCTTCTCCTCGGTTCATCGCGCTCGTAATATCCGTCATCGTGAGATCGTTGCTGATTATCTGCAGAACAATCTCGAGCAAAGTGACCATTCTTGCCACAAGAATAACAGGTAACTTCAGAATCCTTCTCAATAACATTTCCGATTATAAGATCAACTAAAGGGTTTTGTAAACATAACGCTTTCACAGTCCCACTACAATACGGAGTTTCGATATATATCATCGCTAACGGTCCTTGGATTGAAGTGGTATCTATCTTTGTCACATGGCCAGTTTTTCCCGTTAACTGATTGTCATTTACTAAATCTCTCCTCACCATTATACCCGTAGAACCAGAATCACGTAAAACTTTTACCTTTTTGTTTCCAACTGTTCCATCTACTACTGGCAGGTAATCTTCAGGTATCATTTTTCCGCAAACATCTTCATCCGGTTTCTCCTCGTCAAGCTTGGGTACAGGAATCATTAATGCACAACCGCATCGATAAACGTCCGTGTCTTTATCTTTTCCAGACTGATTGGATAAGGAAAACGACTTGTCCTTGCATTCCTTCGCTTCGTGTCCTTGCCTATTGCAACGATTGCACCACTTCCTCGATTCCTGATGATTTCTGTTAGTCTTTCTCCGGCAGTTAACAGACTTATGACCTAAGCCATTACAATTAAAACAACGTACTTCTCTTGGAACAGCACCTCCTTTAGAATTATTTGTTTGCTCCTCGTCATTATCGCATGACAGTGTTTCTTCAGTCGACAACTTCTCATCATGAGCAACTAAGTACTGTTCTGCCACACTGGCTATTTCTTCTAGAGTCTTTGGACTTCTCTCCATTAGATAAACAGACAGATCTTTTGAACATGAATCTGTGAATTGTTCCTTAACTATAAGGTTTGCCAATCCGTCCAATGATTGTTCGGCTCCCGAAAGCTCAAACCATTTTAACAAAAGGTTTCTTAAACGTTCAATAAATTGACCTGGGCTTTCGTGTCGTTCAGGCTTTGCCTCACAGAATCTTTGACGGTATCCATGCTCGGTAAAATTGTATCGCTTTAACAGAGCTAACTTCAATCTGTCGTAGTTCATGGCTTCTTCTTGCGAAAGTCTTGAATATACATCAAGAGCTTGTCCCGATAATAACATGCTTAGCTGGGTAGCCCACGTCGACTTCTCTAATTTGGCTATTGTAGCATATCTTTCAAATCTTAACAAATAACTATCCAACTCATCTTTTTCTTCAACAAATGATGGCAAATCTGGACGTCTAACTTGCGCCAAAATAACATCTCGAGCATTATCATTAGTAGAATTAGATCGCTCACCAATCTCCAGCTTTTGTCTTTCTAATTCAAGTTTTAACTTTTCCAATTCATATTGCGCTCTTCTTTCTTCAGCTTCTGCTTCGCGCTGCGCTCTTCTTTCTTCAGCTTCTGCTTCGTACTGCCATTGAGCACGTTTTTCTTCAGCTTCTCGTTGTGCTTGTTTTTCTTCAGCTTCAGCTTCGCGCTGCGCCCGCTTCTCCTCTGCTTCGCGCTGCGCCCGCTTCTCCTCTGCTTCAGCTTCAAGTTGTGCTCGCTTTTCCTCAGCTTCAAGTTGTGCAGCTTCAGCCTCACGCTGTGCTCGTTTTTCTTCAGCTTCAAGTTCTGCTTTCCGTATTTCACGAGCAGCTCTTCTATCTTCTCTTTCGTCAGCTTCTCGCTGAGCTTTTTGGTCCATTATCTTGTGATACTCTTCCATCACAAACTGAGACTTCTCATTACCAGTCAGCCCCATTCGTTCAGCCATGCTCCCTAAGTCTTCAATCATCTCATGTTTGACAGTATCCGCCATCTTGACATTAATTTATTATTCTTTCAATAAATCTTTCGGTATTCTTCGGTTTTTCTTTTTCGGTATTCCCGGACGAGCCCCCAGAATGTCACGATTTCTTTCTATCTCTTACCAGGAAAAAGACTTGGAAAGATTCAATGACGTGGTTTAATGGGTTATAACCGAAAAGCAGTCAATTAAATGTCGAATAATTCTACTAGTGAAATGATAATCTGACTTCTTGAAGAACTTTAACGAACGGCTTCTCAAATAACTCTAATTTCTGCATCAACTACCAATTCACAACTCATAGCACAACTCTCATAACCAACTCAATAATAATCATCATAATAATCACCATAATAATAATCTCAGAATCATCTCAGAATAAACATTACACAAACTACACCACTATTTATAGTTGGCTGTTCAGTCCAGTAACTTCGAGAAGGTTACATCATAAAGAACCATCGTTCGGTCACGTAGCATTTAAATGTAAACAACAGAAGTCTCTAGAACAGCGGTTCTTAAACTGGGGGGCGCGCCCCCCTTGGGGGGCGCGAAAGGTTCACAAGGGGGGCGCGAGCGATGTCAAACTATGTGACTAAACGCATGTGACTAAACTTCGCGTAATGAATTTTTGGGGTCGTGATGAAACAGTTTAATTCAGTCTAGTGCCGGTAGCTTGTAGTCTTGCCATGATGTCAATTGAAGAGGAAATGCTGTTTTGCAGACCTCTCGAAACGACTACTAAAGCAGAAGACATATTCCAAGTTGTCACCTCCGATAGCAGATACTAGCAGATACCAGATGTCCGCTCCGATAACTCAATTGGTTAGCGCGTCACTTCTGGAACGAAGAAGCTTCAAGATCAAGCGGCGCTGGTTCGACTCTCGGGGTGCGCGCTTGAGCAACGCACGCTAAGGACTGCTCTCCATTCAGCGGCATTTAATGGATGGAATAGTTCCCCGGCAACAAGACTTCAACAATCGGAATCTTCACTCTGTCAATCTCGGTGACCGGGCCTGCGTCAGTGATTCAAAGCCTCTACAAGTAGGCTATGCGAAACTGCCAGGATTAAGCTCTGCAAGAAGCTTTCCCAGTCCGAGGATAAAGATTCAATCAATCAAACCACATTTTATGACAACAATGGTCTGAAATGGGATAAACTTGTGGGTGTCTGCACTGACGGTGCTCCAGCAATGATTGGATCTAGAAGTGGATTTATTGCCAGGATAAAGCCAAAAAGTCCCAATGCCATTGGATCTCACTGCGTGATTCACCGTGAGGCTCTGGCCTCCAGGACTCTACCAGCTGCAATGAAAGATAAGCTTACAGTAATCATACGAGCCGTCAATACGAGACTGTTTACCAAGCTGTGCAAGGATATGGATTCGAACCATGAGACTCTCCTCTTCCATACATCTGTTCGTTGGTTATCGAAAGGTAATATGTTAGCTCGCGTGTATGAAATGAGAGATGAACTGATGCTATTTTTGGAAGCTCATGGGAAGCAAGATCTCCTTCTGCCATTTTCATCAGAGAAGTTTCAGCTGGAGTTGGCATACCTCGTGGACATTTTCGAGGCCCTCAATAACTTAAATCTGCTCTTGCAGGGCAGAAATACTAACCGGATTAATAGCTATGATTCCATTCGAGCATTTGTGGCAAAGCTGGGGTTGTGGCACCGCCGAATACAAATAGGAAATGCAGCTTCATTTCCCAACCTAGATACTGCACTTGACAAAAAGCAACTTGAACTGGAAAGTGAGCTTAAGGCTGAAGTGGAGGCTCACCTTCAGCTTTTGAAACAAGAATTCGAACGCTATTTCCCAGACTTGGGTGACAACGACCTTCCAGAATGGAAGATGACAAGAAATCCCTTTCGTGTTAACGAGGACATTCTTCCCGACGGTTTGCAAGAGGGATATCTTGGAAATAAAGTGTAACTCCACTGCAAAAGACGATTATGAAGCAATCCCACTAACTGATTTTTGGGTTAAATATTTGCACATATACAAGGGAGTGGGTAGCGTGGCGATACGCACACTTCTTCTGTTTTCGTCCACTTATCTGTGCGAAAGTGGCTTTTCTACTCTTTTGAACATAAAAACAAAACATCGAAACAAACTTATTGATTGTGAAGCCGATCTGAGGTGTGCATTATCAGCTACAAAGTCTCGAATTAAAATTTTGGTTTCCGAAAAACAATTACATCCCTCACATTGATGAAAGCTAAATATTATTCCTGTAGTCATTACACTTTACTGTTTGCTAATTTTGTAGTTTGGTGGGGCGCAAGTTTGGATGGCACGTCAAAGGGGGGCGCGGCTCGAAAAGTTTAAGAACCCCTGCTCTAGAAGGTCACGTAGGGAAAATGATTCCAGAAAAATACACGTTACATAATACAGATTTCGTAATCAGGGGTTACTTCAGGTCATAACCGATAATAACACATCGCACCAGAATTTTACAATCAAAACAACACGCTCGTTGAAGACACAAGCAGCCCGTCGCAAGACCTCGCACATTGATTGTGACAATTATGAATATAAATTTAGAATCAATAGAATCTTATAAGAAAGGAGATGTAACATTTAAGATTCTATTAGACTAAGTTTGGACGTAACGATTTTTTCAGCAAGAAACTTTATCTAGTGCATAACGTTTTCCATAAGTTTTTACTGTAGGTTGTTTTCAGCTGCGCAGCAGCTGACTCGAAGACTCTATGTCACTTCGCTGCTTCCTTTCGTCTGCTGTATCGCATCTGTGAGCGCAGTGTTCTGTATGTTACCGCAATGGGCACAAATAAAAGCATCATTATTATTATTATTTTCTGATGCTGATTCATTGAGAACTTTCATTTGCAACTGCTATGTGCTATTTCTGAAATATAACGACATGTTTATATTTAGCACGGCCTAGCGCTCCTAGCGCTCCTGTGGATGGATGCCGTCGGCCTCGCATTTCTCCAAATCGTAACATTCTTCCAAACAACAATCAGCAAGTGTGGCTAACTGGGGCCATCATCATCTACTCATGTGACTCGGGATATATCCTAAACGGAAGACGAAGAGCAAGGTGTGGAGAAAATGGGAGATTCACATCCCCACCTCCAACTTGCAGCCCACCAGGTAACTTTGACCAGCAGTATTTTTTCTAGTTTTGTGTTTGCAAGTCATCTTTTTAAAAAAATACACTAGGTACTACATTATTTATCTTTGAACTATATCTTGCAAATAAGATTGCAGCTAGACGTTAATAATAATGGCAGTTAATTTGTTTATTTACTTGAATGGCAGTTATTTGTTTATTTACTTTAAAACGCCGCTTTTTCATCTTATTTCCATTGAAGACGAGAAAACAACAGTGTTTGTTTGACTTATTTGTTTTTTAATTACAATAATAAAAACAATGCTTTGTTTGCGGTAGAATTTATTCTGATTGGTTAGCTCTGTTATTTTTTGAACATAGTTTGACTCATTTACTTGTTTGATGATCACTTTTCTATGGTAGTCCTGCTGCAAATTGACTTCGGTCTCAAAGTTGTAACATTAGTTTTTATTTTTCTTCCATGCAGTTACACCACGAACAACTCAACCACCAGCTCCAACTCAAGCAGTAATCGTCAGATGCCGCGCACCTCGTCCGCCAGTCAACGGTTTCATTCGACCCCGACGAACTGTGTTTGCTGTTGGTCAGCAAGTACAGTTTCTATGTAGACCACCTTTAACTAACCGAGGCGACACAACCGCAGTGTGTGAGACCAGCGGCCAGTTTTCTGCTGCAAATCCTGTATGTGTGGCAGGTATGTATCGAAATATAGTGGTGTTTTATAGTTTTATGATTTTGTAAGTACATTTTGTTATTAACGCTCAAAACATACAGAGAACTGCGATTGCTTTTTTATAAAATTGTGCTAACACATTCTTGTTTCGACTAAACTACCAGCGTTTGTACAATCGGAACAAAAAAAGCTAGCAAATCATGTTTTTCGCATTGGTTTAAGGTTGTCCGCTCGCTAGTCCGCCCCGTTAGCTCAGTGGTTACGCACCCGGCTCAAGATCACGCGGCGCTGGTTCGACTCTCGGGGTGTGCGCTTGAGCAACGCATTTCAGGACTGCTCTCCATTCAGCGGCATCTAGTGAATGGAATAATTCCCCGCCAACAACACTTCAACAATCGAAAAAACTTCCTGAAAAACGGCCCTGCGTCAAGAGCCTCTATACAAGTATGCGAAACGACCAGGAATAACCTATCAAGGCCTTGTCAGTCCGAGGATTAAGATTCAAAACCAAACCACACCAAACCAACCAGCCAACCAAGGTCTACAGAAGTTGGACTGATTTGTTTGGGTAGTCTTATCATTTGTTTGCACCTGTGCCCATAGCATTGCGTTGCTCTTGTATTTCCGTTGTAAAATTTTCTTTTCAATATTTCTTCGATTACCAGAGATGCATATAAGCACTTGTGATCATGTACATCAATATAGAGAAGTTGGTTTACTAACTCAGCATTGCATAGACGCGTTTTGTCATAGCTGACTCTATGCATAGACACGACGATGTTCTTGAAATGGTGTTTGGTTACAAAAAGAAAATTCTTAAGTCTTCAGTAATGGTCAGTGGCCGCTGTACCTAGGATCTTGATTGTACAAACAAAAGGTTATTTTATAATCCAACTTATTTTATTTTTTAAGTTCAACCTACAGTCCCTCCATCTGTTGCACCATCTCCTGCGACTGATCTCTGCAATGGACAATGTACGGATAATAGTGATTGTGCTCTTGTTGATGGTCAAGCAAGATGCGTGTGTCGCTTTGGTTATACACCTGTTAGTGGATCTTGTCAGCGTGAGTACATCCATGTCTTCATAGGTTAGAACTTGCAAAGTAACTGCCTAGGATTATATACTGTACTTGTTGCATAAACTAAAACGATATGTTTCAAGCAAAGCAGATAACACTTTTAAGTTCTATTTATGTAAGTGGATCATGGATTTTTACAATTTTCTCTTTTGAAAAAATCCTGCTAAATGAAGAATAGTTTCTCAAGTTCTACTTGCACTATGGGTTATGTAAGTTTGTCTAGACAGCGTTCCTGTGACATGATAGCAGTATTCAGCAACGGAAAACAGTACCATAGTTTACCACCATTGCTCAGTGGATAGGTGAGCATTTAAACATAAAAAGATTTGTAAAACCAATGAATCATCGAACCAATCAAAAGTTACAGGAAAAACAGAGAAAAGCGCAAACATTCCTGATATAGGCTACTGTAAAGTAAATTAATAGTCAACATTTCGCCATCCAGAGCTTGGCGTAGTCATTTCGCTGACGGCTGACGTGTGTTCGATTCCCACCCAAACTCTTTTTTCTTCTGTCATTATCAAACATAGTTCAAAATAAGATTTACTCTCTGGCTAAATGCTAGAATGGTCACAGTTGGAAGATATAGTCACTTAAACATGTTCTGATTGGTTGGCGGTGTCATCAGCTCTGGCAGTGAGCTGTCTTGTTTAAAGTGCCTTTAGCCCTATACCCAATGGATAAGTACTCTGACTTGCAATGTATTAACTCCCCCACCAAACGACGATGATTTAATTTTGGTGTAGGCAGTTGACCAACGGACTTCCATGACAGCTCTTTCTTCAGGAAAAATATACAGGCAGCAAAACTTCGATAAAAAACTGAAAACTACCCACTTTTATCTTTGGTGGCCGGGCTCATCGCAATAGCTAAACTTTATATTCTTACGGTTATGTTTTCAACAATTTTTTTCAATCCCAACATAAAAAATCACAAATAAGGAATCCATATTAGAGTACTTAGTCAATGGCTTAACTGCATTAACCTTCTTTAAATAAACCCTTTGCGGTCCAATTTTTTTTACCAAAAATTTCCCCACAGGTCCAAATTTTTTTTTTATACTAAATCATTTCCTTTCCATGTTCTAAGGCGTATTCTGTGTGAGTTTTTTCATATTTGAGGAGAAAAAACGAAAAATAGCGATTTTTAGTTTGTGCTATTTTTGTTTGGCAAGGCACCTCCAGCGGTGAAACACTCGCATTTTGTGTTTGTACTTCACAATTCTTAGCTTATATCCCATACTACTGTTTAGGCGACACTGTTGCTAATTATTATTTACCACTATCAATCAATCTAATTATTATTTACAACAAATATTGCTGAGGCTGCAGTTTTAGGGCATTGTATAACTCCATATCAGTTGCATTTTTTGTTTTGTATTTGAATTCTAAGAACAACACACACTACAAACATAGAGACGGCAAAACACAGGTAAGAAAACACGGAAAGTGAAACCACAGGTAAGAGGCAGTAAACAATTTTATTGTTTGTAGTTTCTTTGGGTGTGGTATGCTTTGAAGCATGCACCTGGGTGCAATCCAGGTTTTCTGACACACGTCTCGCAATAAAAGAGGGTTGTTTTCCTGGAATGCGGTTTGCTGCATACCATACAGTCTTTGTTGTGTCCACGAGCAGCCTTTGCAATAAAATGCTGTTGTTTGTTCAACCTTTCTTCCAAATCGAGGGAACTTGGCCTGCCCCTTTTCTTGCTGCGATTATTCCTAACGTTCCCGACAAGCTGCTCGACCAGTCTTTGTCTGTATGTCAATTGCCTGGAGGCTGCATGTGTTGCCTGTTTGTACAAAATAAAAGAGTTTACAATACAAACTTCCAGCAACCAGAAAAAGATCTTTCTCCACCACTTCAAAGTCTTTCTGGTAAACGAATAAGAGGTGCAGTAATGGTCTGAGCGGTCAACAGCTCCCATGTGCTCTGTGTAGTCACAGATCACCAGGGGCTTTTCAAAGTCTTCCTGCTGGCCTCCTCTTTTTACTCGTGAAATAGATTTTACATCTGCATTATGCCAGCTGCTGAGCATAAGCACAGTACGCTTGTCGTGCCAACCTAAAGCCATCAGCATCTTGCTGGAGTGCCGGTAAACTTTTGTTTCATGGTTCTTCAAGCGCAAGCGTTTGAGATCCTCTGGAAGACCTTTACGATTTTTTTGAACGGTTCCAGTTGTATGCATTCCCTCTTCTAAAAGCTTCACCGCCAATGTTGGGCTGGTATAAAATCTATCAGTGTAGATGTGATATCCAGCCCCTTGAGTTTGAGTTACCAGCTGATCCACCAAATGCATTACGATTCTGGTAGTAAACGGCTCTCCAGGCCTTGGCAGTGCATCAGTTGTTGGCTGCCCGAAGTACGGTTCAAAACAGGAGATGTAGCCAGTCTCACAGTCCGATAGCACGTAGACTCGCATGCCCCATTTGGTGGGCTTTTGGGGGTTGTATGTTTTGAAAATTATTCGTCCTTTATATCCCACTGTGCTTTCATCAACTGCAACATTTCTTCCCGGAGTAAACAATTCAAGGCATTTTTTTTGAAGATAGTTTACGAAGTGATGTACTCTTCCTCCTCTGGTGATTGGAGCAGTTGTGGGTTCAGGCGACTTCATGTGAAACATCCAGTGGATTTGCAAAAAACGTCGCCGGGAAAAAATGTCAAGAAAGAATGGACAATACTGTGTCCAATTCCGACTAAAAAATAATTTTACGTCTGGCTTGTCATTCATTGCCATATTCATAATGACACCTAAATAGGCCTTCATCTCAACAAGAGTTACATCCTTCCATTCAAACCAGACGGAATTGTTTGAAAATGCCTTCCCGCTGAGTTTTATAACTGCATATGCATTGGTTGCAGTCACCAATTCCATTAGCAGCTCGTCAGTAAGAAAGTGTTGGAGTGCTTCTAACTCTGATTCGGGTTGGGATGGAAAACGCACTCCTGGATTTTGAACTGTAAATGGACGATGAGGAAAGTCAAGGTCATTTGATCTCCAAGCATTCCAACCATTGTTGTCAGAGCTGTCACTGTCTTCGTCACTGGATCCACTGCTCTCGATGTCGGTATCCATAGGTTCACTGTCGGAATCATCAAAAATGCTTTCGTCCATAGTCAGGTCCAATTCATCATCACTTTCTGATTCAGAAAGATCCACTTCCATCAGCACTTCTTCCGCAGATAAAACCCTTCTAGCCATAATAAAATTATAGAATACGTAGCTACAAAAGGAAACAAAGCTTACAAACACCACATAACTTTCGCTATAACAAGCAAAACACAAACTATTACAGAACACTGCTGTAAATCAATTCAGCAGTAATGCATTCACAGCAGCTGCTAACTCGGTTTTCCAAATGAAATGGTTTGCACTTATCAGCGCGCCTCGCTTTTGCACACGGCACCAAATCAGCTAGAATTTCACCAAACGTACCAAGCAAGAAACTAGTCACGCGTAACTGCGCTATTAACATCCCTAGGATGACGTTGGACTTGCTGTAACGATTGAAATAAATGCCTCATCCCAGGGATGAGGTTGGACTAAATTACATAATTTTATTTCTCATCCTAGGGATGAGGCTGGACCGCAAAGGGTTAAAAGGAAAAAATCCATATAATTACATTTACTTATAGAACAAAAAAGGGCTGAACGAACTTGGGCTATTTTTTATTGAATTTCAACATTGATGTGTCATCTTGTTTTCAGGTCAAGGCATTCCAACCAGGCCAATACCAACCAGGCCAATACCAACCAGGCCAATACCAACCAGGCCAACACCAACCAGATGTCTTCCACCAACTCTACCAATAAGCGGTTTCATTTTTCCTCAACAAGTTTCATACGCTGTAGGACAGCGAGTACAGTTTCGATGCAGGGCACCTTTAACCAACCGAGGAGATACATCTGCAATATGTCAGAGAAATGGCCAGTTTTCTGCAGCAAATCCTCAATGTGTTGCAGGTAGGCTTTGCTTGCAGTGCATGGTCACAACAGTTTTTTCATGTTTGTAGAGCTTGGCAACAAAATTAGTGGTTAGGGATTGTATTGAAGAGTTGGTTACAATGCGTTTTGCGTCTGAAAAACGAACCCCATTTAAAGTTAAAACAAAATATGAATAACCTTGCAACAACTTTATCCTAAGAACCACTATTTGGGTTGGCAAAAGTACCTAAAAAAATATGGCCAAATAGGAGGAATCGCTTACTTCACTCAATAGTGTTGGGAGATTGCAGGCTTTCGTGAAGATAATGACAATATCTTTTTGTTTAAAAAGTTTTTTACAAAATATTTTTTCTTAAAACTCTTTTTATGGCAAGTCTACACTGCATTGTTTTGCGCATGTTTGTCATTTGGTTTGTCTTTAGACAAGTTCTAATGAACAAAAGTTTGCCAATTATTATTCCTGCTCGATTCTCTATTGCTTTAGTTAAACTTAAAGCAATAGATTTTTTTATACTTTTTCTTTAACTCTCTTTTTGTGCATGAGTTGGTAACTGTCACATACTCCACCCATTTGTTGCAGCAATTGGTTTATTTGTAATAGTGGTCAGAGGTTAGTTAGATGATAGATATGGTGTGTTGAGCGTCTAGGAGTCTTGTCCACATGCTTTGGCCCACATCAACCACCAACAGGCTTATCTAAAACTTGTGCACCAACCTTTAACCAATAAAACATTTCAATGAACTTTTCTGTATCTAATGAGCGTTGATTCTTTTGGAACAAAATTTAGATAGTTTTGCTGATAATAATCTATAAATTTTATTCTGAGACATACAGTAGATTTATTTCTTTAAAGTTTATTTCGACTATATAGATTCGGCAGTTTATACAAATACAGTATGTTTATGTAGTTTATAATTATGCAATATTCTGCAATTTGTGTCACTTTGAACTAAGAGTAGATATTACTAGTTCATATAATAGGCTTTTATTTTTTAGTCTACTGATGATATAGGCCTAGTAGCTAATAGGTCTACCTCTATGCCTTCATAAAAATGAAACCTTATTTATTACAACTGAAATCACGTTTGTTAACATTGAATAATTGATATTAAACATTTGTAGCTAAACTAAAATACAATCCTAAAATTTTGAAAAAAAATTTCTGCTGACTCATCGCCTACTTTCTTTGCTCAGTCATTTTCCTTTTCAGTCCAACCTGTTCCCCCAAGTGTCGACCCCAATCAAGGTAACTGCGTAATACCGATAGCGCCTAACAACGGCGTGCTTGTGAATCCAAGCGACTCGTGGACTATCGGAAGTATTGCGGAGTACCGTTGCAACACAGGCTTTAGACTTGTTGGTTTCGCTCGAACGAGATGCTTGCAAAATGGATTGTTCAACAGCCCTCCGCCTATTTGTCAACGTGAGTTTTATTTATTTGGTAATACTTGTTTAATTTTCACATGACTATCTTGAGGTATGAGGATTCATTTGTCACATTTGGCAAACTTTTGTACATCTTTCTATTTTTTTACAGTTGCCCAACCTAGAGATATCATAACTTGTTGTGTCACCTGTTGAAGACGCTTTCTAAACATTTTCTTTTTCAGCTGTTTCACATGTAACATCATTTAAAATGATTTGCTGTTGAATGTGAAAAGCCAAGCATCATTTTAAAACAATAGTCGTTAAAAAGATTTGTTTGTAGCAGTATGAGCCTATTTCTAAGTTCTTTGTGTCTTTTTGAAATGCGTCTTTAAATGGAATTCGTACGGTTAGCGTGGAGGCTACACCGATAGAGTTAGCGAAACGCAATGCTTGCTGATGCAATGTGAGTAGGTTACTCATCAGCCTTGTGCTGACACTAAGTAGATCGCTTCTTTTATACATGTTTACTGTATTGATGAATGCTAAGCCTTTGTTGACAAAAAATGAAACTTATCTTCAATATTATTTCCAGTTGTAGTATTGTTCTGCGTGTTATTGTTCTTATGTGATGTCACATTAGAACTAGAATACTATTACAAATATCCTTTCTTTCCTCATAGCTGGAGTAACATGTCCGCTGCCTGTAGTTCCGTTTGGCGGTTCCATCGACACACCGAACAAATTGATTTACGTTCCGTTTGACAGAGTAACATATACGTGTGGTGATCAATATACTTTAATTGGCAACCCTGTTATTGTTTGCCGTCGTGACGGCTCATACTCTTCTCCGTTTCCTTCATGTGGATGTAAGTACTTGTACCATAGTAATTGCAAACAAATTTATATTCTTAGTGAAAATATCAATTATACACTCTTTTTGTTGTAAACAATAAATACTATAGTGAAAAAAATATTTGAAACAATTTTAAGATATTAACGTCTAGCCTTTAAAGTACGTGTTAATTTGAAGAGAAGGAGACATTATTTATGGTCTCTGTTAAAGAAGGACCTTTAGTGCAAACTAACACACGTTAAAATTATTTGGATTTGAACCAGTCAACTCATAGAACTCACGACGTGATACATCTTCTATGTCACATTGTCCCACATATGTCACATTGTCCCTGGTCCCAGGTTAGGGTGTATGTCAGCTTGACTGACCCACTTTCTTGTTATTAGAATTTAAACACGCCTTTGAATAGTTTTAATGTATTTCTATCTGCTTTACGTGGATCCCTTGTGGACTTTATGCCCATTCAAGGTTACAAAGTGTCGCAAACCCCCTCTTTTTTAATTTGAAATAAATACTATTACTGTAATACTACAAAAAGTGCTCAATGCCAAGCAAAAAGCCCCGCATAGCGAATTTCATCAAATGAAGTTACTATTCTCTAAAACCTCTGCAGCCAGTTTCACCACAAAAGGGGATCATCAGACGGTCCTTATTCAAATATATTCTATTTGAAAAAAGACCTTCTTATGATGCCCCTTTTGAGGTGAAACAAGCTGTAGAGGTGTTAGAGAATAGTGACTATATTCTTTTTCTTGTATATGTTTGTGATTTAACATAACAATATAATATAACCAAAGCCGTACCTAAAGTAAAGCAGCAGATTTGTATTCGTTAGTGCAGACTTAGCAACTAAACAATATCTTTGTTTCCCCTTTATTTACAGCAGAATATGCACAATAACTTATAAACAATATGAAGGTACAAAAACTGTGATTAAACTTGCTTTGTTTATCTGATCAATACAACTTCCAAACTCTATTGATTTTAAAGTAAATGCTTTTTAAAAATAAGTTATAAACCGATTTAAATAAATTTAGAAATATCACTATATAAAGCAGGCTATATCAGAAACAGACAATACAATCACTTGAAGTCTTAAATTTTAAGCTTACTTAGTAATTTAAATCGTGTTTAGCATTCCAAGCTAAGATTATAATTTTGTGCTGTAATATGAAAACAAACATAAAATATGCATTAAATCAATTCAGTTATAAAAAAAAAAAACTAAATTAATTTCTTATACTTTCCCGTTAGCTGTCGAAGAAATGGCCACAGCTGGACCAGTTATGTGTCTCAATCCCACTGTCCCCAGCAATGGCTACACGGCTCCAAGAGGACAAACTGTTTGGACACCGGGCACTGAAGTCGGATTTGTTTGCAATGATGGTTATGATCTGGCAGGAGCAACGTCTGCTCTGTGTAGAAACGATGGAACATTCGAACAAACCACAACATTTTGCATCAGTAAGAAAGTTTAACTTAGTTTATTACCAGTCCAACCTTTACCGGCGTGCTAGAATTTGCATCTGTAAAAGTACGTTTTACTACATTTGTAGTGACTGTTTAAAAACTTATTTTTTCTTATTCTTTTTTTCATGAATGCGTGTTGTTCGTTGACATGTATCTGCTATGAGTTTTTTTCCCTCAAATCTTTTTTCAAACAACCCTAATAGCTTAATGTTGCTAAATAACTGCCAAAAAAAACAATACAATGGCAGGAAAACTATCATTCGCAAATAGTGTGAAGTAAGCTACAATATGTTATGTTTCCTTCAGTATGGGTCATTTTGCTTCACAATAAGCTTACAGTTTGCAGGTCTTACAATAACTATTTTCTTTCAGTACGGTAGTAGAATTAAATGTAATCAAACCCGTTACTAGTTCTTGTGTCATGGCCAATACTTATCAAACTCATTTCCGGTTAATCGTTGAAACTGTCATAAACGCAAAAAACATCTCAATAACATCAAGTTCGTATGTTTACTTTGTCGTTCTGTACATGTTTGCGCTAGCAGCAAAAAATAAATTGAATTGAGTATGTGACCACCTCTGTTTGGGGCAACAAATTTTCATCATCTACTGTTGCAATTTAGGGACTGTGGTCCCCACTCCCCCTACTACGTGCTCTCGACCCGAGAACCCGGTCAATGGGTTCGTAGTTGCCGGTCCAACTAAACTATCTTGGCAAGTCGGAGAGAACATCAGATACGATTGTAACTCTCCATATACTATTAATGGGGAACGTTCAGCGGTTTGTCAATCTTCTGGAAGCTTTCCTGCACCTCCTATTTGCGGTAAGTTAAGATCAGTTGTTGTTGAACTAATTAGTATATAATATTGTTGCTAAGAATTCATTGCTGCAAAAATTGTTCATTGAGTTTATCCTTTTTGTTGTTTTTCTATGCAAAGACAATAATGGATGGTTGGTTTTAAATCTTTATCCTCGCACTGAGAGCGTTTCTTGTAGGGTATACCAGGAAGTTTCTCATACTTGTAGAGCCTTTGAATAATTACTGACGCAGAAAGAATAAACAACGAATTCATACCAAACGACTGATTCAGTCGATAAAAAATTGCAAAACTAGCAGTTTGTGTCATTTTTTTCATGATTTAACTCGGAGCATAATAATTAATGTGTCATTTTGTAGCTTAATGTTCGGAAATATACGTATGTGCAGAAAACTAATTGCAACCCTGTATTCCTTTAGAAATAGTCACTGCTCCGCCGATAGATTGTCCGCGTCCGACCCCTCCACGAAATGGTATTATTGTGGGTGATACTGGACGACAATCGTGGCAGGTCGGAGATCAGCTGGAGTGGGGTTGTAGTTCCCCTTACATCTTGGCTGGAGACAGGATTGTGACTTGTCAAGAAAATGGAGGATTTGGTTTTACGCCAATTTGCGGTACTTTTTATAAATTAAAGTCCTCTCTCAATTATCTTTTGAGGTCATGTAAAGTATTACAGTAACAAGAGATGAAAAAAAATGAGTGTGAATAGATGTTTCAAAACTATTATCCTCAGTCGGTCACAGTCTGATTGGTTAAAAACACTACAAGATTATAATTTTTAATATATTGTAAAGCAAATTTTCAAGAATAGGTTGAATTTTTACTTCAAACGTTTTGCTTCAAAAAGGACACATAGTAAAGTATCCTTCTGGTAAATCCATAAATGACCTGATGCATACCGTGATTTCTTTATTTAATTTTTAATTGAGTATATAATGGAGTTACTGAAAACGTTTTATTCTTTAGTCGAACCAGCTACTGCCCCGCCGATAACTGTATGTGCAAGACTTGCAACTCCTACCAATGGAGAAATTTTGGCTTCTTCGACACAGCAAACCTGGCAAATTGGAGAAAATTTGCTTTTCAATTGCTTCTTTGGCTTCAATTTAGTGGGAAATGAATTTGTGACTTGTCAGAATGATGGCTCTTTCAATGGGGTTACACCAGCATGCCAACGTAAGTATTAACTTTAGCTAAACTAAACCTGATTTCTATTTTAGCAGTCACTACCCGCTTTACATAGATTCTCACATAGGAGCGTCTATCAATATGTCTGTCCATGGCCATCGTCTGTCTTATATTTTCTTTGATACGTCCTCATTTTACGTCCCTCTCCAACAGAATAGACCGTGGGATGGCGCACTGAATAAGGCGCTCACTTTTCAATCATGCAATTCTGGTTCGACTCCCGGCTTAAGCTAGTTGCTGAAAAACACCGCTCCTCCACCTAGGGTATAATAAATTCGTTAGTCTTGCGTCTAAAGAAAAAGTGGCCGAGAGAAAGAAACTGGCCACCTTACTCCCGTTAGTGTATAATGAGAACCTTATCTTCTCATCCATGGATGCTTGGATTCAAGTATGGGATTTACCTTTACTTTTTATAACAAAATCCTCAGAGTGAAGAAAGGCGTTCTTCCCGGCTATCAGCACAAGGCTGATTACTCACTAGCACAGCGAGCTGCAGTGACGCTTCGCTAACCAGAACGGTGTAGCTTCCACGCCAGCCAAATCCTCAGATTTCGCAGACACTGGAATACTTTTTATTTTGTATATCACAGCTGTAGTTGCTTCAATCACTTGTTCTGAGCCTCCTCGTCCTACTGATGGTTTTATTATAAACTCTCGCGCCACGTACAACGAAGGCGATGTGATCATGTTTGGCTGTAACAACGGGTTCGAATTGATTGGGTCACCAGAAACTACCTGTGAAAACAACGGCAGATTTTCCGGGTTTTTACCCATCTGCCGAGGTTAGTTTTAGAAGTTTTCTTGAAGCTTTTGTTTTGGGCAATATTCAGTCAAAACTTTACTTAAAGGGTTAAGCACAGCCCAGCTACACTGTTTGTTGATGTTGGTCGTGTTGATTTTACAGTATAGCCTACTATGTTATTCTACACTTTTAATTGTCAAATGTTATATGAAATACACGCTATCTTGATGCAGTTTCTTGTTCATATTTGGGGTTATTAGAACTAACTCTGGCGTTTTTAACTTAGCGGCTGCAGTAGCTGTCACTTGCTCCGTTCCTCCGAGTCCAACAAATGGATTTATCCAGAATCCTCAAAACACTTACAACGAAAATGCTGTCATCTCATTCCGTTGTAATGACGGCTACGAGTTGGTTGGATCATCAGAGGCAACTTGTCAAAGCAATGGAAGATTTACAGGATTTTTGCCAACTTGTCGTGGTAACTTGAATGATTGCTGCAATGTATTGTAAACAAAAAGCATTTTATCAAAAGTGCTAACGGTATTACTGTAACTTGCGCTGATATGTTTAGACATTTATGTAACCCATGCAATGTGTATTTTATTTGTAATAAGCTTAGGCTATGTACAAACACTCCTCTCAAAATCACAACTAGATCGTATAAAATCCACATAGGCTGTGTCGGTAAGTAGGGCAGGCACTTTAACATGAAGATATCCAATTCAACCACGAAGCTACGCAATTCAAGACGTCATCAAGGTTGCATTTCCAGGAAGAACAAAGAAAAACGCAAATCCTAGCTAAATTAAAGTGCCCCTGACAGGTTGGATCCAAGTATAGTAACTTTTTAAAGCATTTCCTAGCGCAGAATTACACTTAGCGAACTTTTTAATCTTAACCTCGTAGCTCGACTGGTTAGGGCGTAATTTAATCAAACGACTGCTCCGCAGCGCCACCACAGGCAAAACTCCATATTTCACTGCTCTGGGACGACTTTGGTGGTATTACGTCATCCTAAGTGGACGTCGTTAGCAACGGATGAAACAAACGCTTCCTAGATGTAATTGGTGGATCACAGTTTGGTCGGAGTTGGTACAAGCGGTTGCTTTTTTCGAAGATTTATTGTTTTTTGCAGTTTAATAAAACTGTACTGGATACGTTCCTACAAAACCTAAAATATACTTTAAGTGAAAAATGAAGAAATCGTACGAATCATCATTCATATTTAATTCATCATCACTATTCAAAAATAAATAAAAGTTCCCTCTCTCTCTCATAATGTGCCTTCAGTTGGCCATTGAAATCCTGTGTAACGGCCATCTGGATCTGGAAAATTGTTTCGGATTCGCCAAACAATGCATGACGGCATCACAATCCGATTGTTGCTTCCGAGAGCATCACCTTGTAGTATACACTCCAGCACATGCCTGTAGGCATTTTTACTTTAGTGGTATTAACAAAATCATCTTCAGTGAAGTGAACATATACGACTAGTTTTGTACGGCCCATACCACTTTCGAACACTTGAAGAAAACTTTGATCATTTTCTTCTCAGTAGCCTACCTTGTTTTGTGGGAAAGTGGGAAAATAAAGCACACGGTCTTTGTCACTGACAATGTCACATGAACAGCAATTTGTAGGCATTGCCTCAACCATAAATTAAAGGTACTGTTTGTGAGATACTGTTGTTACACTGCAAATGGCTATAGCCAGATTAGGACAAATAAAAAAGTATGAAAATTGTAGCCCTATGAAACTGCAATTTCAATTGAATTGAGATGCTGTTTGATAAACGTAAACTCAACCTATTTGATCGAAACCTGATAGTAATAATAAGTTCACTTTTTCATTTCAGTAATTCTTAATTTGCACATGCTTTAGACCAACAGAGCCCCACACATTCACGTTTTGCAGTAGCCGTACCATACTTTACCAAGTCATCACAGAGAAAGAATGTATCCTTCCCGCTTACTGTGACGTCACAGCGTTGTTGCCGTTTTTATTTTCGCAATTGAATGATTGCCAGATTAGCCGATGTCAACCAAAGTTTGCAAGCGTGTAACTTAGTAGCTTGTTAATATTTTTTACGATTTACTGGTCAGGGAAGTTTGTTAGTGTCATCTTTTTGGTATCTTAGGTAAATTTAGCGAATTTATTTACCTGTCAGAGGCACTTTAAGTCATCGGTTTGCCATCGGCTGACTTGGCGTAGAGAGTGATGGCGGTGGTAGCTATTTTATTGACGTGGGTTTGATGCCCACCACTGCTATTGCTCGTTTTTCTTCTGTAATTCCCAAACAAAGTTCATAGTAATAATCAACTCTCTAGCTGAATGCTGAAATGGTCCCAATTGGACGGTATCCGCCAAAAACATGTTCTGATTCACACGCCAAGGACAACGTACCATCTGATTGGATCATGGTTGAATTGGATATCTTCATGTTAAAGTGCTTACCATGTTGGTGACCAAGGTTTTAAGGTTGTTTTCACGTGCGTGCATGCGTAACTCTGAAAAATGTGGCACTTGCGTTACTCTACCACGTTTGCCTCAACGTCGTATCCTCCTTACAAAACCACATTGCTAAAAAGTTATTTATTATCCACGCAAAATTGACTAAAACGTGATATGAACGTTCTTCAGCAAACTACGTTTGAACGTGATATTCGCGTTAGTTTGCCACTTGGTAGCAACGTAACTCTTCCACGTTTGTTTCAATGTGGTATAAACGTCACAAAACACACTTTTACGATGCTGACGTAAACGTGTTATTCAGGTTACGCAATTACTTCCACACAAAATTATTTACGCATAAAACAGGCTTTGACCTACTGATCAGCGTCTAGTTGCTGAATCAGGATGCATGAAGTGTTATAGTGTATTGTTTGTTAGATATTCCATAGCTTCTATTGTGTGTGCAAATAGAAGCTGTCTTGAAAATTCTTTGCTCAACTGTTCGTTCTTTCGTTCACACAGTCGTGATTTTATCGAACTAATCTGTGGGCCAGGGATTGATGGACCGGGGCAAGCAGCACGAATCATGTAAAATCTGCCATTCGCCTATAGTCTACATAAACAAAATGACTGTAATTACATGTCCCAAAAATGACAAACAAAAGTAGTATTTATACTCCACGGTTAAATCGCGCCCATTGAAAGCTTTAAAACTTGACTTTGTAGGCTAAAATGGAACTTGAGCTCCAGCCACGAGGTTAAACTTCAACGCAGCAAAAACATTAAATTGTGGAGTTGTAGCGTTCATTAGATTTTCCTCATCATCACATTTTAAGTGCGGTATCATTTGTTTTGTTTCCTGTCTAAGTAGGCTAAGTAGAATTTCAACTGATAAAAAAGTTTGCTTTGAGTTAAAACCACATTAAAAAAGTTTATCCATCGGACTTCTTATGAAAATACAGTTCTCCACTGCAAAAACGGAGTTGCACAGCATGTGTACACATAAAATTATAGGTACCGTAATGTGATATAGGCTACTCCTACAATATTGCACAAAATTAGCGCCAAAACTTAGCACAATATTCCAACAAAGTGTGCGAGTTTAATGTTCAACTGTCGCTCATTAACACATCTCATTTCAATTCGATAGTTGCACCTCCAGAAAGATAAATAGAAGTTGATTTTAATTTGAAAGACTAAATCTCAAATTACCTTCAATTTTTTCTTTCTTTTAACACAGAGATAGTTGTCGTCGTGGCCACTTGTTCCGTTCCTCCAAGTCCAACAAATGGATTTATCCAGAATCCTCAAAACAGTTACAACGAAAATGCTGTCATCTCATTCCGTTGTAATGACGGCTACGAGTTGGTTGGATCATCAGAGTCAACCTGTCAAAGCAATGGAAGATTCACAGGATTTTTACCAACTTGTCGTGGTAATTTACATAAACAACTACCTTTAAGATACTTATTTATGCACCTCCACGCTTATCTGTGAAGGAATTAGCTTTTTGTATTATTTTTTAATTTTTGTATTATAGTTTAACACCAATATGTCAAGGTTTGGTCCTTGGAACTTTGACCTCATGCATTGACTTTTAAGGTTGGATGGTTTGGTTTTAAATTTTTATCTTCGGCCTGGCAATGATGGCTGAATGGGTTATTCCTGGCCCGTTTTGCATACCTGTATAGGCTTTGAACCACTGACGCAGGGCCGGTTATTGAGATTGACAAAGTGAAGTTTCCGATCGTTATAGAAGTGTTGTTGCTAAGGAGTTATTCCATCCACCGAGAGCCGAACCAGCGCCGCTTGATCTTGAGTTGGGCGCTAAAACATTGAGCCAACGGGCAGAAGTAATAAGTTGCTCAAATTTATACTTTTATATAAATTTATTGTTTTGTCAGTAAATATAGGCTGACTTATTTAGTGAAACTAAAATCTTTGTTACAGTTGTGGTTGTGGCTGTCATATGCCTTATACCTCCAAGTCCCAACAATGGATTTATTGTGAGTCCTCGTACCACCAATTACAATGAGAATGATGTCATTATATTTGGTTGTAATAACGGCTATGAACTGGCTGGATCAGCGACCTCTACATGTCAAGCCGATGGAACATTCTCTGGGTTCTTGCCAAGTTGCAGAGGTACTTTAGCTTTTAATTACGTCTGCTCCGCCAGCTCAATCAGCAACAATAATCCTGAGTACTGAAAAGTTTGGGTGCTCATCAGGAATATTATCGTTTCTATCAGTGGTTGCAACGTTCATCTGATGAATGGTGTTGTTTTGTTGTAAGGATGCGCATTGTGATGGTGCGCGAAACGTCAGTGATGCAAGAAAACAGCTTATAGGCTACGTTTCTGCTTTTACTTTTGCATTCATCAGATAAACACTGCAACTGAGAAACAACAATAATCCAAATAAAAATTTGGTGGAAAACGACACCGTGATATCTCTGGACATGTAAGCTACAGCTATATAGGGACAGTAGCCTACATTACGGGACGAGCAACTTCGCTGTTTCGGCAACATTAAAAGAGTCGATTGCCAAACTGACATTTTTACGCTTTGCTCCTGGCTTGCTTTTAGATTAGGAGTAACCAGGAATAAACAAGCAAAGCTTTGTCAGTCTAAGGATAAAGATTCAAAACCAACCAACCAGCTAAAAGCGGATGTAGTTTAGCATCCCCATGATCTACAATCTCTAGCTACAGCTAAGCAGTAGGCTAAATGTCACGGATAGATATATCACTAGAAGAGCTTATAAACATAGAAATATACAATAAATAAATATACCATAAAAATGTACTGCTATGCTATAAAATTACCATAAATGTAAGCATTGCAGCTTTAAAAAGTCCAGGGACGCCAACAGTCATCAAATTTTTTTCTTGTTAAAAACATAGTCTTCACATCGTTAGCCTACCAATTTTTCTTTCATTGGTAAAATAAGCCAGTTACCCTTGCATCATTTTAATTTCAAGTCAGTAAGGTTAGGTCCCATTTATTATCACCAAAAACATTTCTAAAATGACTATTGAAGTCATGAGTTGGTGTGAAATATTGCTGACCGCTATTTGAATTTTTGCATTGTTTCGACAGTATTGTCTGCAGATGCTGACAACCCTATGATTGTGCTTTGTATTTTTTCTTTCTTGACTTTTTCACGTATAAGCTTTCTTGACCTTTTCACAACCCGAACTAACCAAATGCTATGCCTTCCAATCAAAAAATGAGCTGAAGCTTTTAGTATGCGCAATATATGTATTTTACTGTAGTTGCCTGAACGCCTCTAGTTGTCAGCTAGTAGTTGCAAGGACTTCCTACACGCAAAAAATAAGTTTAAAAACGTTTCCTTTCACAAAAATGTATGGAGGCAAAAACCAAGAAAATTTTCTTCAGTATGAACGTGAAGATTTGGTAAATAAAGGATATCTTGGTGCATTCGCTATTTTTAATAAATGCATTGGCCTAAGGTTTATCTTGCGAAAATTTGCCTGGTAATCCTAGAAGATTTCGAACAGTAGCCTACCTATTAGTCTGAAATTCAGGCATTTTTGAACAGGTAATAAAAAACTGTTTTATTTGGGGTCCAGTACTTCATTGACGTCACAAAAATTTAATCATTGGCACAAATAAATGTCCAAATGATTTGCTAGCCGTCGGACACAGAGTATGAAATTTGGCCTATTTATCGTTTTTTGACCAAATTGTAGGCCACCTGGCAACTCTGTGAGTAACTTCAAGTAATTTCTATGTTCCCTGTCACAGATGTGGTTGTCGCTGCCACATGCGCTGCGCCTCCAAGTCCAACTAATGGATTTATCGTGAACCCACGAGACAACTACGCAGAGACAGATGTCATCACATTTGCTTGCAATGATGGTTTCGAATTGGCTGGACCAGCACAGGCTAATTGCACAAATAATGGAGTATTTTCGGGATTTTTACCGGAATGCAGAGGTCATATCATTTAACGCTTATAGAAGTTAGCTAACATTCTTATTTTTTTATCGTATTTTTGCCTATAGCCGAACGGACCAAAATATTGTGGACTGTATTAGTGGGTTTACTTAGCCCACACGTGATCAATTAAGTCTAGTCACGCTAAGTTGTAAACTTTAGTGACAAGATCTATCGTACTTGCATAAGTGATTTCTCAACCCTTCGTTACTGTAGATCAAAAAATCTGATGAAAATACATACAAATTATAAAAAAAAAAAACTACAAAAATCCAATGGGTCGAAAGTATAAATTGATTTCTTCGCTTTTAGGTTGTTATCTGAAATGCCATATATGTTACTGTGCATCGTTGCAAAGTTACATCAAGTGGAACTACTTTATAAGGCACTCGCTAAAAAATTCAAAATTTGGCAAACAAGAACCACCTTAATGTACATGGACCTATGCGAAGGCTACAGGGCATTTAGCAGGCTTTGGGCCCGTTACCAATAAGACAACGCTTACAAAAACATGACTTGTATGGTATGGAAAAGTTAATGGAACGTATTTTTTTACTTCCTGGACCCTTTGGAAAGGTTTCAGGCTCTTAAAATTATTCTGGCCCTTGCTCAAAACTCAGAGGTGGGCAAAAAGCAGCGCCTCTCCCGCTACCGCTACTTTGTAAGAAAAGTAGCGCCGCTACTGCTACTTTCACCAAAAAAGTAGCGGCGCTACAAAAGTAGCGCGCTATTGCCCACCTCTGCCAAAACTACGCCTTGAACCTCTCTGCCATCGCTACTGTTAGGCTACACATAGATTGTATTATTTGCGCGTATTTATATGTGTGTTTGTGTGTGGCTAAGCTGTAAAATATGATTCGACAAAGCAACAGGAATTCACCATAAGCTTAGGGTTATTTCCAGCAAATAGGCCTATGATTAAATTTTTTCTACGATTCAGCTTGTTCATTTTTCCCATAATTTCAATAACTGCAAACCCAATTTATTTTACTTTTAATATTTTTAACTCACAGCGATCGTAGTCGGCGTTACTTGCCAAGTCCCTCCCAGTCCGACAAATGGATTTATTGTGAACCCTCAAAATACTTACAACGAAAATGCTGTCATCACGTTTGACTGTAATGGTGGCTACGAACTGGTGGGATCAGCAGAGTCAACTTGTCAAAGCAATGGAAGATTCACTGGATTTTTGCCTAGTTGTTTAGGTAGGATACATTTAGAAGCATTCATTGGCTATAGTAGACCTCAGTTAATTGGGCTTGACAAATTTATTAATTAATTGATGCCTACGTAGAAGCAACAAACACTACAAACAATAAGCCACATGACAATTTCGAAAACTCTGACCGCGAGCAAATTCAAATAAAGGGAATCAAACTACAAAACTTTGCTTTTCATTCACAAGGACTAAAAGTTGCTATAGCTGTCGTGCCTTTTTCATAGCTTAACTATATATAAAAATGCTATAGTTTTTAATCATAACTTCCTATATACTGTAGTCTATTAACTCTATTTTAGAACTCACCACTCCACCTTCCAATCAACCCTGTCCTCCTCCACAAATTCCTTTGTTTGGATCTATTGATAATCCGCAGACATCTTATTCCTTTGGAAGTCTCATTAGATTTCGCTGCCAAAGCGGGTACAATTTACAAGGCCCATCAATAGCCACATGTGGACAAAACGGCCAGTTTACAGGGGGCAATCGAGTCTGCAGAGGTATAGAGTTTATTTATTATCAAATGGTTAAAAATGCATCACGCACCACTTTTTTGTGGTGTTTAAATAACAAGGTTGATGATTAATAATACATTGATTACCTATGTTCATTAGCAGATCCATGTGGTCATGTCCCTTCCAAAAAAAAGCATGCAATTTTTCTTGGTTTCAGCAAAATTTCTTGCTCGCTTTATCATATTTCTTTGACTTAATCAGCGGTACAGAGCACGCTGGTTTTCAATAGTGGATATTAGCGGTTAAAATTACTCAGTCATTTAACGTTTAATTTTATCTACTTCAGTGTTGATAGAGACATAAAGTGAAATCTGCCTTGATTATAAGGAAACGTAGAAGAACCTGAAAGGAATTTTCAAAAGTTTACTAGAAGACTGCGCAACTTTCATACAAAACGTCTTCAAATAATAAATTATTGAAATCCTTGAGTGATGATGAAAAAATGATTTGAAAATTAACTTTAATTATACACCAAAACTTGTAACTTTCCATAACTTCTGTAGAAATCTCGTTTGTATTCGGATGAACTTAGTTAAATACGAAGTGTGGGTCAAAAAAAACATTATTGAGCCACAAAATACCAAAAAAGCTATCAAAACAAAGAAAACTTCTCAAAGTTTTTTTCGAGACAATTCTGAATCCAACACTGCTTGTGTTTACTCTAAAACGTAATGCAAACGTTTTTCCTTATGGGCATATGACTGCTCTCTGCATAACTTTGCAATTTACAAATTGGTTGAAAAGTTGGGTACAAGCAAAAGCGACAAAAGAATAATATAAAGAATAAAGGAATTTTTCTGCAATTTTAGTGATTTCTTCTCCAACACCTTCGTTTATCACATGCCGAGCCCCAGTTATCTCATTTGGATCCATCGTGAACGGCCAGGCAAACTACAACCTCGGAGATGTAATCAGTTTCGTTTGCAATGCTCCTTTCACTTCAGATGGACCGGCCACTGCAACGTGCTTGGGCACTGGTGAATTCAGTGAAGTGCCCAGGTGTCAAGGTAAAGTTACTCATAGCCTTAGAGTTCTCTATTTTATTTTAAATAAAAATTCTAGGAGTATTTCACTAAACTGCAATGTGCTTAGAATTAAACTTAAAGTGGTATAGTACTGTAAGCCAACACAAATGATTAATCGAACAACGCTTATGCCAGGGCCGAGCTTTTTTAACAACATTTTTGACTTCTTCAACAATACCTAATAAACGATAGCCCTTGTTTTGAGGCGAGTGATTTCATCAAAATATTTATTGCCAAACAAGAGTAGCATTGTCTCATAGCTTCCAAATGGGTACCTTTTAAGTAGACTGCTCTCGAGACATTTTTTAAAAGTTTCGGAACCTAGAAAAAACACAGGACAGCTGAAAAATTGAAACAAAAATAGGCCTACCTTTTCTTCACAGACAAACTACTTTAAAGCATAAAAATTTATTCACTGACTTATTGAGACACTCAGAGCCGGCGCGTCCATTCTGCCATATAGGCGGTCGCCGGGGCTAGGACATCGTCTTCAAAGGGTGCAGAACTAACTTTTGAAGTTTTTTTTTTATTAAAGATTTCTTTGTGTAGTACGAACTGTTTATGTATTAGACGTTGAATAACAATTGCGGTTAATGGAGTAGCTGATGTCCAAGTTGCTCAATCTTGCAAGCGTTGTCTTTATCTTAAAAAATGACAATGCTTTCAATATTTTTAGTCACAAGTTCCGGAGTACGTTGTCCTGTAAGTCCACCTGATGGTGGAGTAGTTGTTGGGGGTTTCTTGTCGGTCCAAGTTGGTGTGGTTGTACAATACGACTGCAATCCTCCTTACCAATTGCTTGGGGAAAGCACAAGTGTATGTCAAGCCGGTGGAACATTGCAATTCCCACCTCCCGTTTGCACAGGTGAGTAATCCCGGAATAACTTTAGGTATAAAGTCTACATTTTATTTCAAGAGTAAAATCATGGCAGGGTGATTTTATTGTATCACCACTAACACAAGTAAAAGGTTTCCAAAAAAAAGCTATTAAATTATATGACAATGTAGTGTAGACGAGCAGCTTTAAGAAAAAGTTGAAAAATAAATCAGAAATGTGTGAAATGAAAGCAGGTCTACTTCAATGGCGTTTTTTGGAATAACATCTAGTCTTGAAATGATTTCATATTTTTAACAAAAACAATCTTTATTTTCAGAGTGTATACCTCGGCCACCACAAAATGGATTTACAGTGGGAGACAGAAACGTGTGGAGAAATGGCGACCTCATTACTTACGATTGCCTCCCAGGCTATGTGTTAGTAGGGCTCGCACCCTCACTGTGTCAAGCTAATGGCGAGATTCTGGGCAACCCTCCCACCTGCAGAAGTGTGTATTCTTCTTTTGTGTCTCTATTTATAGGATATATTTTTAGTTGTTTTATTATGAAAGGTTACTCTACACTAGTGACGTCATGTGATGACCACCTTGGTCAGAGACGTAGCTACAAACAAAAATTTGGGAGGGCAAATACAACTCTTGGGGGGGAGCGTCAGTGAACATGAACTACAACGCTTTTAAAACGTTGTAATGGTATAAAAACATATTTTTTGCGAGGCAAAATAATATTTTTGGAAGACGACTGTCCTTAGCCCTCCTGACCTTGGTTTATTTACTGCATTCACACACTAAGCTACATTGCAGTATCTATTTGAATAAACACGATATGGCGACTCTCATAATACGAAACCGCTGCAGCGTAGTTTTAAACTTATAGTAAATTACTTTTCATGGTCTATTGTTTATATTTATAGCAATCTACAATGCGCAGTGACCTATTAGTAAACACTTTTATTCTGCTAAATGCATATAAGGTTAAACCATTAAAATGTTCTGGCTAAGACTCACCAATCCATGAATGTAAAAAGTTGTTTTGATTCCAGCGGGCGGAGACAATGAACTACCGACAGAATGTGAAGTGGGTACGCTTGTAAATGGAAGGGTACTTTTCAATAACACTGTTACAACGAGAGTACCCGTAGGAAGATTATTCAACTTCGAGTGCAACTCGGGATATAGACTTATTGGCCCACCTGCAGCAATCTGTTTGCAATCACTAGAGGTTACTGATTTTCCTTCGTGCATGCCATGGTAAGATGCATTGATTTTTAATATATTCAAAATTTAAGTCTGGTTTTGAAATCAGTGCGATAAAAATATGATAGAGTCTGATTATAAAACTGGTTTAACATCAAAAAAACTTGGCGTTCCTGATAGGGAGACAACGACACGACCACACGGTCCACAAGTCACTTGCCCCCTGGAGCTGCTCATCACAGCTTACCAAACTTAATTTGCGTTCTTCTGGTGACTATTTACTAGGTTACCTCGTGATGTTAAAGATGATAACTAGCTGACAAATATTGCAAAAAAAGAGCTATTAAATTTCAACGTCCAGAGCATTCCGCTCTTTGCAAACACTCTATAAACTCAGACCATAAAATCACTTGGACCAACGCCACCATTCTTAAAACTGAAAAGGATTATACAAAAAGATTGTTCACAGAAAAATGGTACATAAACCAGAAGGCACAACATGCTCTTAACCAAAAAGATGGTCAGAATTTCCCCTCTGTGTACAACAAATTACTTTAACTTTAGCTTCACCTTTTCCATTCTCAGTGCGTCTTCTCTACCATTGTTATTGCTAATCCCATTGCTTTCTGTCTTGTCTGATGTCTTTTCAACGTTTCTTGACAGTGGCCCAATAGATAGATAAATTTACGCTGCGGGAAGTAGCCTACTGGTTTCAGGCATTCACTGCATTTAGTTTAACCTCTAGGTATCTTGTTGCGTGTTTTAATTCTGATTCTTGCTGCTTTACTTTACTCATTTTATCAGTATGTTTTTGTGTTGTGCCATCGTTGCTGAACAGGTTGTATTAACCTGTTTTAGCCACCTTGATAAAGTCAGTCGTGCTGACTGACGAAACGTCGGAAAAATAGCTAGTTATCATCTTTAACATCACGAGGTAACCTAGTAAATAGTCACCAGAAGAACGCAAATTAATTTTATTACCAAATGCCTGGTGAACAGTCTCTCTCTGTTTTTGCTTACCAAACTGTTAATTCTTCGTAAATCGACTAACTACATATTTACAGTAAATCCTATTTTCTTATGTCTACCTTTTTTACATGAGATTTCAAGCGCTTCAAAATTCAAAGGAAAAACTGGCCATGCCTCAACTCAGCCTTTAAGAATTTGTCTTTGAGAAAGAATAAACAGAGTAGTCTACAAATTCTCGAAATTTAGTGTAGCCAATTCTGATTTGATGTGAATTTTTTGCTGTTTATTTTCTAGATCAAGAAGATGGATTATACCGTTTCCTTTTCCCCCTCAATTTTGCAAATACTGTCGTTGGTCTACACACCAATTTTCTTTGCAAGATGTCAAATTGCTGTTAAATGACAAATATTGCGACTGAAAATTGTCAATTGCAAACATAGGCTTTTCTTAGATTACAATTTTTGTCTAGACTATATAGTTTGTATGCTCTAATCGTGTAATAGGCTACTGTAGTGTAGCTTCGTGGGCCTGCTTAATCGCTTGAATAAAATATCGTTACTTCTTTGATTGCTTCGTGAATGTTTTGTAAAAACCATATTACAAACATTTAGGCTACATCATGATAGTCTATTTAAGTTTGGAGCAGACATGCAAAACAAACTTCTCTGGCAGTTTTAGGCTATCGGTAGGCTACTGCATCAACAGCGCAAATGAGCGCAACTATGGGGGTTAAGCTACAGCTTGCGCAACAAGATAGTTAGCAAAGAGCGAGCAATAATACCAACACCAGTAGGTGTGTGCGTGTGTTTCGCCTTCTGAAATGCCAGTGTTGATGACTATGTTTATAGCCTAAGTCCGTTTCAGAATCAAATAAATTAACTCAGTAGGCTTGCTGTGTCATTCAGTTCACAAGCCCATGCTTACGCTGCCTGGACGTACTGGCAACGTTAAAAAAAGTAAAAGTGATGAAAAGTTGCTAGATTCTGAAATTAAGCATGGTATGTTATATTAGCGTGGCCACAATAGTAGGCTATTAGCCTATAAGTAAAGAACAAAAGTTGGAGTAAAGACACCGCAGTTCCAACCAGGTTTTTTTTTAAGGTTTGGTTTGGGTGACCGCTAAGTAGTTTTAAGAGACCGCAAGTGTTTCATTTAAATACCAAAAAATAGCCACAACTACATACAATCAACGCAACATAAAATGAATTATTCGACAAGGCACAGCTTAAATGATTGTGACAGCGACCAAACAGCCTGTCCAACACGGCCGCCAAACAAGTTTGCTGCACAATCAAACAAAATGTGCTTGTTGGCTTCTGCTTGTTATGTTTCCACACGTAAAAACTGATCATTATGCGCCATAAATTAGAAATAAACATTGACGAGTATCGAAGGTGCACTTCTTTTGTGAATAACTCTTTGATTCAGCTGTTAGCTGTACCTCTGCTTATTGTTTTTTCCGCACGTGAACTATTGATCGTAGGTTATATTCGTACTATCGACAAGACATAGCGAGAAACAACCATTACTTTTCTACTGTAGTTGCAAGGCCAAATTTTGGGAAACCGCTGGAGAAATTTAGGGGACCGTTTCGGTCCCCCAAAACACCTTAAAAAAACACAACAAAGCAGAAATTTTAAAGAATGAGCGATGCAAAAGTTGAGGTTTAAAAAGTGCAAGGAGTCTGTGAAATATTAGTTCTGTTAAAATCTAGTAAGTTCGATCAAACTCTGTTTAGAAATGGTAAACCAGTGATAGGAGACAAACTGTACCGTGTTTGTGTCCCAAACACTGAAGTGGAGGGAAACAAGGTGTTGCTTTTTTGTAAATCTTTATGTCATTGAGTTCACAAGCCCATGCTTACGCTGCCTGGACGTAACCTACTGGCAACGTTAAAAAAAGTAAAAGTGAAGAAAAGCTGCTAGATTCTGAAAGTAAGAATGGTATGTTGTATTAGCGTCAGTGCTTCCACTTTAAAGGATTTTATCCCAAAATAGGGATTTTTCAACGCTTCGAAGGATAAAAAAGTAAGTGGGGGAGAGTGGGTATAATTGGGACGCGTTACAAATGGGACACCTGCAATATTTCCCGCGTTTTACATCCAGTCATGCTAACGATCACGTGTTCACGTAAACATCAGTTTCCTTTCACTTGTGTGCAGTTGAGACCATTGTTGTAGCAGCTATTCAACTTCAGTCGCTGTAGGCCTAAATAGTTTTTGAGTGGAAAAAGTTAATTTTTAGGCTTGGCATTATTTTGTAATAGTGCTCGAATTAGAAAGATATATTTGTTTCAGTGAATTGGTTGTGTTGCTTCAGGTATCAGCTTGCATTGATGGTAGTAAAGAAGTCATCTTTTTGCAAGAAAAATGGTAGAACTATAAAATGGCGTAAAAACATCATGCTGTCCCAGTTCTCCCCGATAGTAGTGCTAGTTCTCATCGTAGGGTTAGATCTTGAGAAAAGACACTGGAAAAAGTCTAACTTTGCAGTGTCGCTTAGCCTAAACGTCTGCAAAAAAAGAAACACATCGCTGGTGATGAAAGCTCAGGTGATGACGACGTTGCGATGATCATGGCGGATAGCGAAGATGACGAGCTTGAGGAATGTGAAGATGAATCTTTAGATCCCATTTATTTAGGAGGTGTGGATCCGAATGCCTTGCAAGTGGGGTCATATGTTCTTGCAGAATTTGAGAAGGCTCTCAATCCTGTATTCTATGTGGCTCAAGTTGATGAAACATCTAGTAAAGATGAAGAGGTGATGGTTAACTTTTTAAGGAAAACTAGTAAATTCAACAACAAATTTGTCCATCCGCAAGTCCTTGACTCCCACACTTTTTCTCCACTTGGTATTATTATATTTTTCCATTCTTTCAAAGTCATCTTAGAAAGGAACAATAGGCTACTTTATACCAAGGACAGCATAATATTTGCCGTCAAGTTTGGAGATCTTGATATTCGCTAAAAGATCAAAGATATTTTTTCACAAACATGTTTAAAACATTGCATTTCTATAATGTGCTGACTGTTAACATCATTTTCGTTATTTGAGTTTGTTATTATTGTAATAAAACTAAAAGACAAGCTTCAACAGCAAAATTTGTGTGCATTTTTGTACTGCCCATTTTACCCCAAGGTGTCCCACTTCTCCTAACACTGTGTCCCAGTTATCCTGCACGTGTCCCAAATATACCCATTTGACTCACTGCTTTCAAATTCAAACCATTCATTTTTCTTTAAACCTATGATTTCATGCAACTCATAATAGATGAAGGGCATCAAACTCCACAAAATACAAGCACTAGTAATAAAATCTCGCAAAGCAAAAAATTGTAATTTGCGTTTTTCTGAACCCTTAAAATTTTGTCCCATTTATCCCCAGTCTCCCCTACAGATAGGTAGGATTTTTTAAAGATTTTTAACCACTTTACAAGGAAATTTTGTCTTAAAAAGGGAATTGTTGTTTTTACCAGTTTTAAAGAAATATTATTAATATTCCCTTTCAAAAGTTCTAAAAACGAATGGAATAACAATAATCAGGTGCTTTCCGTCGCCACTCGCCATCCTGAACCCCTTCTCAATCTCTTTTTCATTCTCTCCTTTCCGTCGCTTGATTTCTATTCTCGCCATTTTGGAAATTGGACGTGAGTGCAGTGAGTGAGTTAGTTATCAATTATTTTAGTTAATATTAGGTACTCCGTTGAATTACGTTTAACTTGAGTATAAATGACAAAGTTCACTGAACTTCGACGTACAGTTGGGTATGATAAGCTTAGGCTAGTGCATGGATCACTGAATTACAGTGCTATCCTTCCGGGTTAGAAAAGTTAGTTAGGCCTATAGCCTTTGCTAACCTATTATGGTGTCATAATAATAGAGCTAGCTAGGCTGTGTATACGACATGTAGGCCTATAGTGTACACAGTCAGACTGAGACAGTATCATGAATACGCCTAGTATCCTGAAGTTTTTCATCAGTCTCAGATGATTGTGAAGACGTTACTGACAAGGAGAAAAAAGAGATAGGCATAGGCCTATAGCCTAGCCAATAGAGTTGAACAAGTTAGCGCATCAAGGAAAACCGAACTAAACACAAAAATAATTTGTTAATGGATGGATAATTCGTTACTGGACATTTACCATCAGTACATTTTCGGTGTTAGGGATAAGTTAGGAGTCCGGGTGGGAAAGATGAGAGTGGTAATTGGTAAATGATGTCCAGGACCCCAGGTGGTAAATGTCCCAGAACCGACTAACTGACAAGCAGTTTTTTGGCTGGACAGTAAACAAAGGAAGTAAACCATATTATTGTAAAATATGTGCATGCTGTTTTTGTGTAGCCTACTGTTCTAATAAAACAACGTTGCTTCGATTTTCTGTAATTTCAGGTTAAAATGTAACTTAGGTGAGATTAAGACAACTTTAAAGTTGCATTGGAACTTTTTTAACTTAAATAACGTCAAAAATAACTTCGCCTACGAAGGAAATTTTGAAAGATTTCTGACTGAGAAAAAAGGGATTGGGAGGAGAATAAAACATTTTGGAGGTGCAAACACAATTGTGCCCAAGTTCTGTTTTTGCAAATAACCTATATTTCAAAAACGCAGCAATTTAGGCTACAATTTGCCTAACTAACTAGACATTTTTGATAGTGAAATGACACAATCGGCAAAAAGTCTGAATGTAACTTAAAAATACTTCGTTCATTTGTTTTTACAAACTTTGTTGGTGTTTTTCTGTGCGTCTGAAACAAGTTCTGGGGGGTGTTAATTGCTAGATGTCTTGGAAAACGATATAAATTTCTACAAATGTTATTATATTTTCAACAAAGGGCTCAACTTCGGAATCCAAACATTGAAAATTTGGGGGGCATGGCCCTTTTGCTCCCCCATGGCTACGCCAATGATCTGTTGTTGATGTATCTGTGCCTAAACATTCCAATAACTAATAAGCCTAAAGGTGTGCTTCATTGAGGCCAAATACCATGAGTGGTTGGGTGGAAATCATGTGTATGCAGTCATGGTGGCAATGCATTGTTATTGACGGTGTTATTTGTTTGTTCATGATTTTTTCTATTAAGTTTAGATATTCAATAAATTCAACAATGCTGTGTCAAAGTAGCCTATTCCATCACTTTTAGGTATTTTAATAAGAAAAATTAGTTAATGTAACAACCTAAAATAGTAACATTTCACCCCATACTGTGTAACATAAAGTCACCCCGATACTGTTGGGGTAACTGGTTACAACTGACCTATTGGTCACAACGGTAAACCATAATCTCTTCGTGGAAAATTTGTAACATAAATTTCCGGGATCCGTTCGTCTGTATGCAATGACCGAAAGAAACACTCTTCTGAAAACGTCTATTCAAGAATTTTATTTCTGTAAAAGTAGCCTCAAGGCTGTCGAAGAATGGAGGCAACACCGTACCCACTAAAACTTGTCACTACAATACATATTACTGAGATAAAAACGGAAATTTTGTCTAGTTAATTGGTAAAGCACAAGCAAAACCGTTTTAATATGCGACCAACTTTTCAAGCAACAATTTTAAGAATGACGAGAATAGATTGCAATATTCCAAACGCACGTAACCATCTTCTGTGACGTAATAATGATAAGCATTATGAAGCTATTCAAGCACCAGTTGAATTTGGCTTACAGCCAGAGATGGGCAAGATCACCTGTTTGGGTGATCTTGAAGATCAAGATCAAGATCACCAAGAATACGTGATCTTGAAGATCAAGATCATCCAACAGTGTGATCTTGAAGATCAAGATCGTGATCTTGAAGATCAAGATCACTTTCAAGATCACTTTTTGGGGTAGGCCTACTTGAAAAAATGCAGTTCTTGATCGATGAGGGTGCAAGAAAAACAAATTTTACTCGTAAGCAACCTGGTTAAAGGTAATTGGTATTGCAAACTTTTGTTTTTAACTACTCGAACACTGGCCTAAAAATTGTAGAAAGTTAATGACTGCTGCTATTATCAGTCGTTGCTGTAGTTTGAGTAGGATCGTAAGTTTGCAACCTCAAGGTCGAGGGTTATTTTTTGGACTACTTTGGTCGTGTATAGTCGACCCGTATTGGATGCCTGCGCATAACTTGAGCTGCTATAGGCTACAGTTATATCTTCATCAAGAGCTTTCAGACCATCCAGCTCTGATAGAGGTAGGCGCAAATGATTGTCTGTACATCGGTATGTCCACCAGACATTATTTTGACCACGAGAGTACGGGAGCATCTGAACTTTAGGGAGTTAAAAAAAAGTGCTATCAAAGACCATATCATGGAGTGTTCTTTTTGCACCGATCGAAAATTCTCTGCTGATTCATTTAAAATTTTATGCAAAGGCAAATCCCAATTTCATACCAAAAATCAGGAAGTAGGTCTACTATTAATCAAACGCTGCAACCCAAATTTAAACAAGCAATTATTTGCTGGAGGCGCGTCCATTCTCCTCAACATTTACTTGATATATCACGTTAGCTCAGTGGTTACGTCCGCCCCGTTAGCTCAGTGGTTACGCGTCGGGCTCAAGATCACGCGGCGCTGGTTCGACTCTCGGGGTATGCGCTTGAGCAACGCATTTCAGGACTGCTCTCCATTTAGCGGCACTTAGAGAATGGAATAATTACCTGGAAACAACACTTCAACAATCGGAAAAAACTTCACTCTGCCAATCTCGGTAACCGGCCCTGCGTCAAGAGCCTCTACAAGTATGCGAACAAGTACCAGGAATAACCTATCAAGGCTTTGTCAGTCCGAGGATAAAGATTCCAAACCAAACCAAACGTTCCTTGTGGTGCAAATTTTTTTGTAGTTATTTATGTAGTTGCCTTTTCCTAATGTAGTTTTACCTTCAAGAAGTTGAAATTTATTGCATTTTTATAAATATTTTCAGATTCCTAATGAGGGCTTAAATTAAACCGAAAACGTTCGACTTTTAAAAGTATTTGTAAATATGTAAAATATATTGTTATAATGCTCAGCCCTGTTGTATTTTTGTGTCTTATTCGTATCTAACATGTAAGCAATAGGTATAAATGTATAACATCAAAAACTTCCTTTTTTGTGGCGGGTTTGGGGGGCTTGAGCCCCCTTAGCTCTATGTTGGGTGCACTACAGAGTAGTTGCCACTAATCAGGCTACTTTGTTCAGTACCAGTTCAAAAAAATGTCTCTATAATATATTATAGTAAGCCTAAGTCAACTTAAATTCCAAAGTGATCTTGATCTTATTGACTTTCAAGATCAAGATCACACAATGAAAAGTGATCTTAGATCAAGATCACCAAAATAAAAGTGATCTTGAAGATCAAGATCACGCCCATCTCTGCTTACACCATATCTCGTAATTCAAGATTTAACGATTATGTAATGTTTCACAGGTGTGACAAAGGTGATGCAATCCTTGCTTATTTCTAGCAATAGTACATAATTAGGCTATGACTTAAAACGTCAGGTTCAGTAGACAACGGTTTTATGTAACGTTTGATTTGTAGGCTACAGAGATTGCCCGTAACACCTATTGATATATAAATGCAAATAAATCAAATGTAGTTATTACTATCTGAAGCCTTTACAAATTGTTTCACCTAACGGATCATCAGAAGGTCTGCAAAAAACATGTAAACAGTAAAGAATCGATAATTCTGAAAAGATATTAATATAAATGCAAATATATTTTTTTGAACATAACTTTCTTAAATATTTAAAGTTGTAATTATAACAACTGGTCATGTGCCGTGGTAAGATGATATAAAATTTTCAGCAACTTTTTGCAAATATTAAAAGAGAAATTTTAGTCAAAATTGCAACAATCTTTCCCAGTCTCCTAGGATATAGCCTAGTTGGAGGAGAATAAAACATTTTGGAGGTGCAAACACAATTGTGCCCAAGTTCTGTTTTTGCAAATAACCTATATTTCAAAAACGCAGCAATTTAGGCTACAATTTGCCTAAATAACTAGACATTTTGCACAAACTCACTATGTTTTTTGTTGCGGAGTGCGATCGCCTTCCTGTATTCTTCTACGGATATCGATGATGTGCGAGCGATCTGTTCTGTCCGTTGTCAATTCAAGATTGGTAGGTTTTTGGTAGGACGACAAAGGCATGTAGTTTTGTGTCATCCTTATCTTGTGTTTTTCTTTTCTGCCTGTTGTTTGTGATGGGAAGCTGTCTGCGCGACTTTTTAGCTTAATGTTAAGTTTCCATTAGAGATAGGTTAGTTGCCATTATTGGAGATGCCTTCAACGAAATATAGGCTGCCATGTTTTTTATTCTCGGACTAAGAAAGCCTCTGATAGGTTATTCCCAACAGTTTCGCATAGGCCTACTTGCAGAAGTAGGGAATGGACATCCACTGCTTTGGAAGTAGCTTAGCGCGTTATCGCTACTTTCGCCAAAAGTAGCACATTCCCGCTACTTTTATCTTGACCTGACACCGAAAAGCTCTGTTTATGTACCAAAATGATCTTAAAAACAAATGATATCACGTTTCAGTGCCATAACACATTCGCTTTAGGCTACACTTTCCGATTTCAACGTCGTTATAAAAAAAAACTTTTAGATGTAATTTTAGATGATTTCTTTTAAAAATCGACCATGCCAATGTCTCTATTAAAAATTTCTAAAAACGATTCATTTTTTTTTCACGTCAAAAAGTAGGACTGAAACAAATGTAGCACCTATCCGCTATATATTTAGAAAAAGTTGTGTCGCTACTCCAACAAAACTGTAGCGACGCTCAGCTAACGCTACCAAAAAAGTAGCGCACTGCTACTCACTTAATTCTATAGCTGCTTAGCCTATAACGCAAAGGCTGTAAATTGCTCACTTAGGCCCATTCACAAAGATTGTCGAAATGTAGTTGTCTGTGAATTATTCTATCCACTTATTTCCGCTGAGAAAAGCGCAGTTTTTCAAATGCGCTGTGCAAGCGCCTTTTTTGTCAATTGTGGAAGCCTTTTTTTCAAACAGAAGAAAGTCCTTGAGTTTTGCTAATTTCGATTTATAATGCCTCTTTATTGAATACAACATCTCCATTCCTTTCAGTGTGACGGTCGAGGTATTTTTATAATTTGGAAAAGACGTGCTGAAGCGGGAAGGATTAAGCGACTCACATTTTGAAATGGTCATTAAGGTGCATGATTTCCCCTCACTTTGGAATTTCAACTTGTGCCATTGAGAAATGGTGACCATGCTATAGGTCAAACTGAACCAAAAAATTGTGGGCGCCCTGCCACCACCTCCTCACCCGCTAGTTTGGTTTAGTTAAATCGCTACAACGTAGGCTATATACACAAAATAACCACATAGTGTTTGGTAGCCTACTAAATTTATTGCAACTAGGCTACTAGATTTAGTTCAAATACGCAAAGAAAATAATGTTTCAAAAATTTCTACATATAGGCCTACGTAGGCTACTTCACAGACCAAAAGAGTAAAAAAAGCTATACCGGAGAAAGTAGGAACAAATGACCAAATATAAGCTTTGTCATACCAATAAAATAACCTGGTCTTGTGTAACTTGGGCATCTTTTATTTGCTTCTTTTCGATAATCGAAGAGTATTCTTCAAGTTTTTTCTGTATATTTGATGATTGATAGTCTGAGGCCAAACCTATTCCTTAGCCTACTCAAAACAATTACAAACAACAGCAATTGGTTTTGAATCGTTATTCTCGGACTGACAAAGCCTTGATAGGTTATTCCCGGTAGTTTTGCATACTTGTAGAGGCTTTTGACGCATGGCCAGTTACCGAAATTGGCAGAGTGAAGTTTTCCGATTGTTGAATTGTTGTTGCCGGGGAACTATTTCATTCACAAGGTGCCGCTGAATGGAGAGCAGTCCTGAAATGCGTTGCTCAAGCGCACACCCCGAGAGTCGAACCAGCGCCGCGTGATCTTGAGCCGGGCGCGTAACCTCTGAGCTACCGGGGCTTTAGTTTGTCTTGTAGTTGTAGCTATGCATTGTTGATTTTAGCTAATGTTTATATTCCGTGATGGTGCGAGTTCTTTTCTTACACAAACTGTTTTCAATTGTTTTTGATCGCATGTTCCACCCTTATCCAATCTTGAAACGAAAATTACATCTTGCAGGTTACCCACTTTTTACAATCTTTGCATTGCAATCCGCATCACTATTTTACCACGTGTTTGTTCTCAACTGCTTTTTCTGCTCCCTTCAGCGTACAATCGTTTTTGAGTGGTTTTTCAAAATTAACTTTCATAACCTTGATCTCGAATGGTTCCTTCTTTTTCCATTCCATACTTTTCAGGAAAAGATCATCTGCATATAAAATTTACGCAATAGATTGAGTTTCGCTTTTGGCAGCATGATCGTTGCTTCTTTTACAATCTTCACTTTGTCCGCCCTATTAGCTCAGTGGTTTCGCGCCCGGCTCAAAATCACGCGGTGCTGGTTCGACTCTCGGAGTATGCCAGAGACTCATAATATATAAACCCCTGGGTGTGCGCTTGAACAACGCATTTCAGGACTGCTCTCTATTCAGCGGCACCTAGTGATTGGAATAATTCTCCGGTAACAAGACTTCAAAAACCGGAAAACTTCACTCTACCAATCTCGGTAACCGGTCATGCGTCAAGAGCCTCTTTAAGTATGCGAAACAACCAGAAATAACTTATCAAGGCTTTGTCAGTCCGAGGATAAAGATTCAAAAACCAAACAATGTAGATTTTAAAGACATGTTTTAGCCTGATGCTGCGAGTTTGCTGTGGTAGTTGAGTTTCTGTGTTGTTAGGCGTTATTGTTAGACAAAATTTCACAATTTTTTAGTGAGTTCGCAGTAATCTTAACTTCGTGTTCTTACCAATTGACCTCTGTTTCCACACCGTTGTGGCCACTGCATAGCCACGACCACCCTAAACAAAGTTACAAGTGACTGTCCAGACAGCAAAATCCGTCGTTCTTACATTGGTTCAATGTCTGCAGACGTCGCATCAATATAAAAATGATGGATTTTGCTGTCTAGGCGGGCTTTGGTTCCAGTCCAGGTTTAAGACAAAGTTCAATGGCGATAACATCACGGCAACGGAGCAGGCTTGGGATAGCTGGAAGCCTCCAGCTCGGTTGCACACATTGGCGGACCTATGATTATCGTTTTCCAATGAATTACGATGACATTCTGTTCCAGTAGGCTACCAAAATCCGTGTCTGAGCTGGCCTATCTATGATTTTCCGCAACCCATATGGGAAAACCACTACAAAAGGTAAAGGGTGAGTCGCATACTTTATCCAAGCATCGGGGGATGAAAAGATAAGGTTCTCATTATACTAAGCCTTCGGCACTAACGAGAGTAGGGTGGCCAGTTCCTTTCTCTCGGCCACCTTTCCTTCAGCAACTACGCCCACCCAATTTACTACATCCTGGGTAGAGGTGAGCGGTGTTTTTTAACAACCAGCTTAAGCCGGGAGTCGAACCAGGATTGCAGGATTGAAAAGCGAGCGCCTTAGCTGGTGCGCCATCCCACCGCTAGAAAAGGGGAGGTAAATATCGGACGGACACCGCAATTTTGACCTGGTCAAAATTACTACGCCTGACAGATAGACAGCACTTAGCGGTCGACCTACATACTTTATGAATACGAAGCTACCTTTCGCAATGGGTGCTTGGGACGTCCGCACACAACAAGACAAAAGCAACAAATCATAGCGTACAGTAGAAAGAAACTGAGCAGTCGAAAGTATCGAACTGTCAACAGGCGTTTCTCTTCACAAACGTAGAAAATCCTCGTTTATTTACAAAACAAATAGCACATAGGCCACGGAACGGCAAGATCACAAGTAGGCCTATTATTAATAGGTCGGTGCATAGATACTATATTTACTTGTGAATACAGCATTAAAATAATTGGTTACTGCGAATATATTGTTCATAAATAATTCTGGAGCATTTTACAAAACTAAAAGCAATGAAGACAATGAGGTGAAAAATGCAATTCTGAGATTTGTCTAATTGATTTCTTAAGACCCCACAAGCACGTCGCTCATATCATGACCATGTTCAGTAGGCTCTTCAAGCATGCTACCAACAATGTGTGAAACATCCCCGGAAATTCCCAAAATAATAGCTATCCATAAAAGTACTGTGTGCGTAACAGGAAACAAATGAAGAGAAATTATGACGGTTAAAACCTTTGCCACGAGTTGCACCAGTTGTGTGTTCGCCGAATCAATTCTGGAACCCATTTTCCCCCACATAAAATTAACTGCCCAACTTAAAATGCCACTGAACAAGCACCCAACATAAAATTTTAATTCACCAAGATACTGGAAATGATTTTGGACATGTTGATGATGCCCCAAAAGAAAAGTGAGAGGAAATAGAGTCATCAGACCGAGCATGTTATTTAGACATTGTCTTTGGACTGGAGTCAGGCCAGAATAAGGCCACTGTGGAGTGGTATACCAAAACGCAGCTGTTCTGTACGCACCAGAGAAAATGGTATGCAAAAAAATCCAAGTTAAATCGACTATAGTAGCATCATAATGAGCACTCCATAATGCCAATAGCATACCAGACATTTTTAACGGAATGCTGAAATGCACTGCTCCAGATGGGAAATAACTGTCACATAATATTAATATAACATCACTAGCACTGTGACTGAGTAAAAATATTGGTACAGAAAGACGAGCAAGTGCCTTTGACCCACAATAAATACTTCCCACATACAATATCATAGCTGGTGTCCAAGGCATGATTTCAGACAAGGTTATATTTCGCACCACATTCCCTGAAAAATACATGTACAGTAAGCTTAAATTGTCAAAATGTAGCAAAATAATTCAATTCAAAAATACAGAAAAATAATTCTACATAGTAGTCCAAGAATTAGGGTAGCCTATATCATACATTTCACAACAGCAATTGACCACACTAAAAATGTCTATGGTATATTTTTAACACAGTTTTCGTTTCCTGTATAAAGCATGCAGTCTAGCTGCATACCCGAGTGGTTGAAGCCACAGTTCGATGCACCGGTTCGACACCGCTCAAAAGTTGGTGGCTGTGTCTTTGCCCTGACAGTTATAGGAATGCCACCGATTGCAGAGTGGAACACTTTCAGCTACAGCTCTTGATTTCTCTCATAATTATGAACAGTAGCCTAAGCTGCTCCAGAGAGAAATGCCTACGGCCCTGTTTACAGCTGTGGCATGCTGAACTGCATAAATATGCATAGGAAAATAAAAAAACAAAGGAATTTTGTAAGATTGTTAGTGATTATGATAAAGTCATCAGTAGATTAGTTATATACTAATGCATTTGTTCAACAATTCATCTAAGTTCTATTAATATGTTATAACTTTGACATTTAGAATCATTGAATTTACTCATTGAAAAAAAACCTTAAAGTCTTGTAATACAATTAATTAATACAGTAATACTTCTACAGGTTCACAGAGTACAATTTGTTGTTTATAAAAGTCAATCATAAAATACTGTAGTTTTAAATTATTGCAAATCTTCAATCTTCATTGACCAAGGTGCTCCACTTATTGTGGAAAATTTCCAGCCAAAACAAAATCATCTATAAGCTAAGCATTTGTGGGTGCTCGTTTTTATGAAACCATTTGCATGCTTGAAGATTTCGAGCAGAAGCGATTAAATACAATTACAATACTGGTTCACAAAAATCTTTAAAAACAGTTCTTACCTGATATTGCATAGATGAGAGAAACAGCAACAAATGTTTGCCATGCTTGAAAGATTGTGGGGTATTGAAAGCCTAATGAACTCAATACATATTTGTTGCACAAGATTGTAGATGAATACAACGCAATATACACTGCATAATCAAATAATTTGTTTGCTTTCGGCGGCATTGCAAACCTAAAACACAGTTTATTTGCTGAAAAGAATTATTTAATAATTGTAACAACTAACAACAACATTGATAAGTGTAGCCTGCTTTCACAAAGAAAATGGCAGGCTTATACCTAGACGAAATCGGTTAGTCTGACTTATTTGTCGGACGTTTTGATAAGATTATCCAATTGATACACTTAACCAATTTGCTAAAAGCAAGGTTTATTGTAAATGAGCGGTATTGTTGGAAATGTGCTAACTATAGGCTGCAATGTACATTGCATTTACAACTAATCCGATCCTACCAACTGTTTACAATTCTCCTTAAAATTGAAAGAGTTTATTAGTAATGTGTTACATAACATTGTCAGCGATCTTTCCAGAGCATGTACAATCAAAGCATTTTTATGCAAAAGGCAACAATCAGACTTTTATGCTATCAATCTCGGATGCAACCTAGTTCGTACCCTCAGTTCGTACCCTGAAAAGATCGAGAGAAAAAATTTAAAAAAGCGGAAGTCGCTGATTGCAGTTTCCGCAAACATAAGCGAAAAGGCGAAAGAGAAAATTGAAAAAAGAAAACTAATCGGGAAAAAATGATAGTTTGCAAAAGAGAGTTTTTTGGCGCTAAAAGTAACTACTACCCTAACCTTAACCCAATTTTCTCTTTTACCTGAGTTGTGTGATGTTCTAGTCGTTACCAACCCTCGCTGATCGCAGTTTCCGTAAATATCTTTCCGCAGTTTCCGCTAACCCTCAAGTTGTTTGCGAAAACTCCGATCAGCGACTTCGGCTTTGTGCTATTAAACTGCGATCAGCGACTTCGGCTTTTTTTAATTTTTTTTCTTGATCTTTTCAGGGTACAAACTGTTCAGGGTACGAACTAGATTGCACTTATCAATCTCTCTGATGTCACAAGGCAAACTTTGACCGCTGGCACTTTTGTTTTAAGCCTGCTATTTTTAGCTCCGCAGCTGCTGCGTAATTATTAGGAGAGGCTTGGAAGGGTTTTTGGTGAAAGGTCATGCTCTAATACAGTGGTTCTGAACCGGGGGTCCACAGACCCCAAGGGGTCTGTGAAAGTTTCTGAGTTTTCAGCATGGTTTATAAATTACGAAATTTAAAAATTGCTTGTGCTTTGCTTATGTATTAGCCTACAGTGATTCTCAAACTGTAAGTCGCAACACACTGGTGTGTCGTTTGAAATTGCAAAGGACATTGCACGAAGGTTTGGTTTCTTAACTAAACAATATCATACTGTATAAATGACTTAAATCTTTTAATAAGGCTATGTTGGCTATGCTCAACTTAATTCTTTTGAGGAAGCAGATTGTTGATCAATGCTTAACTTGAAAATACAAACGTTAGTCAGCAGTCTATCACCACTCACAGTTTTGCAGTGATTGTGATTATAATGAATTAATATTGATTACAAATGAAAAAAGGGAGGAATTCTTTCTAACGGTTGCAACTATTCTATTAACTTTTGATAAAATTTATAGAAAAACATCAAATGAGCATTATACCGTACTGTAGATTACTGATGTTTGACCATGTGTGCCTAATCATAGTTACATCTGCTCTCTCAACTTCACCAATGCAAAAAATATGTGGCAAAAGTTGAATCAGTGTCCAACACATGTTTCAATTTTGACTACTACTGTATATGGACTATTTCTCAAGAACAACATGGAATCGATTTGTGACTTCATGGTTTAGTGAGTTGCTAACTATGGTCACTATGTCACTGAAACAGGGTATACTGTAACTAGGGGTGTTCAATTTCGATTTTCGATTTGATTTCGATTAAGGTGATATTCGAAATTCGTTTTCGTATCGGACATATTCGAAATGATAGCCACCCTTTCGGCTGAACGCGGTTGAAAGTAACGCGAAATCTGTCTTGTCGCATTTTGCAAGTGAAAAAAGACTTCAACGCATGCGCATCGTCGATCACGTGACTATCACACGCTCTCGCGGGTCTAACGGCCAGTCCTGCACACGTGCGTTGAGGAAAGTCGTGCGCAACGTCGTTGTCTTCCACGCGCATGCAGCCAACGGGAGGTGTCAGTTTTTCCGATTCCGATAGCCCCGACGTTGAGCCAACACAGGCGACGCCATCAGGCGATGAGCGAAGACGCCAGACCACTCTGACGGAACTCTTCTCCATGGGCAGGGTCCAGACGGAAGACTCCAACAACAGAGATGATGATGAAGTCAGCTCAATCTCAAACGAGATTTCCTATTTTATGAAGCAGAAGCTTGCTTCTGGGCAAGCTGATCCGCTTTCCTGGTGGAAAGCAAACAAAGGCGAGCTACCGCTGGTGAAAAAGCTAGCCGAGAAGGTGTTTGTGATCCCAGCAACCTCTGCTCCAGCGGAGCGATCGTTTTCAAAAGCTGGCCTGACCGTCACGAAGCTGAGATCCCGACTGACGAGTGACCATGTCAATCAGCTTGTGTTCTTAAACACCAACATGGGCCTGAAGCTGCAGACGTTATTTTGTGTTCTTTTTTCGCAAATTTTCATGGCGTTTTTTTGTGTTTTCTAGCGAATTTTTATGGCGTTTACTTCAATAAAATCACATTTTGCAGTGTGGTGAATAGTTGTGAATTTCGAATATTCAAATAATCGAAATTGAACACCCCTAACTGTAACCTTATTGAAATATACTATAAGATACCGGTACTGTATACAAACTGAAAAAAATATGAAGACCCTCCAATATTTCTGTTACTACCACAAAAATAAAATTTATGGTAACTGTCACTGTCGTAGCATCTATTCTACACTATTTTCATATTCTAATACTTAAAGGCAGAGGAGCCACAGCTACAGTAGTAATAATAAATTTATCTTCAAAAGTAGTTAGCTGTAAAAGTCATTGATAAACAAAAAAGTCTCTCTTCTTTTCTTTAATACAACTCTGCAAAGCACTAAACTTTAATAATGTCAGGCCTCGAAATTCACGGCGGACACGGCGGTCATGTCCGCCGTCACAGCATGTGATGTCCGCGGGAAGTACCATCTAGATCGGTCATATTTGTCCGCCGAGAAATAACACAAGAACTAGCGATACAAATCGTCATTGCATAGTACTAACAATTGTTGCGAGAATATAATTTCCCCCGCACTCTAGCGCGCATCTAGAAAATGTGAATACTGTATCTCTCACCCAGACAACAAAATCTATCATTCTTATATTAATTCAATGTAGACGCAGATGTTGAATCAATGCAAAAATGATAAATTTTGTTGTCTGGGTAGCTTCCATTCAGGCAGGAAAACATTCGATTTTTACGTTGCTTCAACGATTGATGACATTGAATCAGCGTAACAAAGGTGAATTTTTCGCTAAGAATCGATGGGAGTACATGTACTTCCACACTAATAAGCGCAACTTTGTTCAAGTTTTACGTCACAATGTCTGGCTTTGATCTCCGAGTAATATTGGTAAGGCAAGGTTGGTTACAAAATTAGATTATACGATTTCAGTAGGCTATTACAGCAAGATGCAGCAAAATTTGTTAAGTTTTGATATTACTGTAAGAAAGAAAAGGCCCAGGGAAAATTCACTTTCGCTCACATGACACGCAATTACGCAAAAATAAACTTAAAGAAAAAAGCCTAGTGAAACTTTGCGCAGCAGAACATAGTAGCGTTAGTGTAGAAGTTTTTCCAACTCGTGCCCAGAGCATTGTGACGCAAGAAGCCACACGACCTCGTTCGGTGGAAGTTAATCAGTTATGCTTATGCGGCATATTAAGCAGCTACACGGCGCTTTGACTCTTCAAGCGCACGTCGTTGGTCTGATGAAAGCCTTTCAGAGTGACTTCGCTGAAATTTTAAAAAGCCTTCTAAGCCGTAGCTATAGTTCTCGAATGGCGCAAAATTATCAAGATAAAGTGATTTAAGCACGACGATCGATGCTAAAACTGGTGTGTCCGCCGTGAGACTTAATTTGTCCGCCGAGATAGCTGCTCAGACCGGACACGTTTGTCCGCCGTCAACAAAAACGAATTTCGAGGCCTGAATATAAATATGAAATTTAATCGTATTATACGATCCGCCCTGATAGCTTAGTTGGTTAGCACGTGACTTCTGGAACGAAAAAGCTTCAAGATCAAGCTGCGCTGGTTTGACTCTCGGGGTGTGCACTTAAGCAACGGACGTAAAGGACTGCTCTCCATTCAGCGGCATTTAATGGATGGAAAAACTCCACGGCAACAAGACTTCAACAATCGGAAACTTCACTCTGTCAATCTCGGTGACCGGGTCTGCGTCAGTTATTCAAAGCCTCTACAAGTATGCGAAACTTCCAAGATTAAGCTGTGCAAGAAGCTTTCCCAGTCCGAGGATAAAGATTCAATCAATCAATTTCTTGTATCTAATAGCAAAAAAAAAAATATATACAGGCCCTATTGATATCACTTGATACCCTGGAAGAAAAATGTCTGCAAGCACATTGCTGTTATGCACTCTCTATCTGTACGTGTGATACTTTAACTAGCATTCCAGACACTTACATAATATCCTTTTCAGGCATACTTTTATAAAACAATTGCCAATCTTTGAAGTAAAAACCTACCTGTCGAAGAAAGAAAGGTACCGTAGATGATGGATAAACTCTCTGTTAATCTCAAAAAGCATCAAACAAATAAAAATTTGTGAAATGTGTTCCATTTGAAACATCTTTATAAATTAATATTCAAGTAGTTATAATACTTTGACAAGCAGGCCTACAGACAATATTTTGCAAAAACTAATACTGGTAGCTTCGGCTTTCTCTTCAATTATGAAAAACCTCAAATTGGTCAGCTGAGCTTCATATATTTCTTGCTACACTTTCGAAAAGCTTTGCATATTGGTAAACAACTTTGCAAATTCTGCTCTCTCTTAACCGCCTTTGATATCTCACATTTTCTCAGTCTCAGAAATCAAAATGTTTGAAACCCTTTGCTTGTAGATTACACGTTGCAAGTAGAGTAGAGTCAGCACACTGAAACAAAAGGTAAGCACTTTAATAGCAAAGTTTCAGTAATTGTCAAGAAAACCTGGAGCCAATCAGAAGCTACGTTGTCTGTGACGTAAGAACGTAAAAAACGACAAAATTTCAGTACTCTGTCGAGAGGTATGCAAATACAGACATATTGTCTACTATCAACGGTGAAACTGCGCATGATATTGTGGTTGCAGACTGTTTTTAACTAATGTAGGATGTTAGTTACAGTTAGTTTGATCTACAAATTTCTGAGGCTTAGGTTAGCATGACTACAAGGAGTTAAAAGAAGATGTGAGTTTTCAAATTACTAAGGATTTGATTAGTTTATAGTTTGAAGTAGTGGTCTTTAAAGTTCATAAGTTTCAATGTACCAAGTATATAGGCTACAGCAGCTTAATAATTGAAGGGTTTAATTACTAAATATTTGTGGAAGCTTTAAGCTGAAGTAGGCTTGAAATTAGTACCGTAATTGGCAGATGCTACTTAGCCAGCATCATTTCCAAAAACATTGATTGATCAACTAATTCAGTTGACAGTTATTTAAAAAAAAGTCTATAAAGTTGTTTTATTTAGTGATACAACAAAACGGTGATAGGTTTCAATCTGTGATACTCAAAATAGCCACTCCCTAAAATAATTTATAAACAAAGAGCATAATTATTAGCAAGACAAATTTGAGTACCGGTAAGTATGTAGGTTCATTAATTTAAAGCAACAATGTCACAAAGGTTAAGTCCTGAGATTTAACTTAAAACTAGTTAGGCTGAAGGAAGATACAGCAGAATCAGATACCGTAACAGAATCAGATACCGTAACTTAATCAGATACCGTAACTATATACCGTAACAGTAGCACTTGACTGGAAATTTGAATCAAACCCCACTGGGAAATGTTTTCCTAGCTGCCTCCACCCTCTACACCAGGGGTCGGCAACCTACGGCCCGCGGGCCGGATCTGGCCCGCCAAGCAAAATTATCCGGCCCGCAGCATTTTTGCAAATTGTAGTTGGCGGGCCAAAACAAACATCCCATTATTTTATGCTGCCATTTGGTTTTACATAACAGAATTAAGATTACTAAATGTTATGTAAAACTTTCGCAATTTTTACTTTTCCATATTTATCCATAACGCTCACTTGTAATCACGTAGCCTGTGTACTTATGCCGCAACAATGCTTAGTTAGGGCATTGTCGCCATTTTGAATTTCCTTGATATTCTTTCTCTGCAAACTGCATTTTAGAGATAATTAGGCTGTGGCTATATTTACACTATAATATAGTGTATCTGCACATTACACTATATAGTGTATCTATAAAGTGCTCTGCTTGTGCAAGATATAAATGTACAACATAGCTTCTGATTGGCTCCAGGTTTTCTCGACAGTGTACTGAGATTTTGTTGTTAAAGTGCTTACCGTGTCTTGGCATTTGAGACAGCGCCTCAAGTGGTGGTAGAGTACTTTTGCATGTGTGAGATTATAAATGTTCATAAAATCCAAGACTGTGTACCAGAGGAATATGCCCAGTTGTTGGAGTTAGCTGTTCGTGGAGGTTTATCTGCTCCTACAGATGCTTGACTGCACTACATTATTTTCTATATGTTTGTGTAGAGATCCTACCCCAATCAAGGAACTTCAAACATCCTCCGAAACCAGGCAACAATGAGCGACTTGGCAGTCGCGATACCCCCCTTTCAAGGGTTAATATGCTTGCCCGTGGCAGCAGGGGACCTGGAGCCACGAGCTTGTATTGTAATAAGCCGAAGAGTGCACTGTAGCACTGTGAAAAGCATAAACAATTCTAAAAGCAAACATTGAAGTAGGATTCCTGTTGTATTTTGTTATGCGTTTTTGATTTGTACAATAAACATCATAGCATACTTTCATCATATGCTTTTCAAGCCGATTTCATGCAAAAAATTTGTTTGTTTACTACTGATACAAATATAAAGTTACGTTATGTATGTAATCTCCTTTCTTGTTCCACTTAAGATATTTTGCACCAAAATGAAGAATTGCATTTGACATGACACATTTGTAGCCTATATATTATGAGTTTTTATTCACTACTGTAACCATGGTTGATTTTGAGCCAATTCCACTAAAAATATACTTGTGCTAATTTTCATAAGCCCATACATAAGCAAAATAACTATGTTTGGATTAAACACCATCGGGTGGGCTAAGGTATTGGTACCGTAACTTATTTTTGAATGCAAACAGCTAGCTTCATAGAAAAGAAAATACAGCACTTCTATATTTCAGATATGTCACATTTAGCATGTTACTCATGGGCCACTCACGATATAGAAAACAATTTATATGCATAATACAAACAAAGCATGTTCATAAATACAGTATATATATATATTTTAGAATGCAGCAATAGGGTACAGAAAGGTTTTTTATTATATTGTTTTAAAAAACCATTAAAATGTTGTCACAATGTTTGGAGTCTCTTCAAGATAGGAGTGAACAAGAACTTGCAATATGTTTTCATAAGGTATGTTGAACTAAATTCAAATGTGCAATTTGCAGCTTACTCATTAACAATTCTCCACAACAGCAATTTCAGTTAGCTGGGTTATTATGATTATTCTTGTATTTTTTGTTTTTTAATATGGACTTATTGGTCTGATGCAAATAAATAGATAGTAATAATAATTATTATCAATATGGTATGAAATTTGGAAATCTAGCCAATGAAATATTTAACTGCTTCAGGGTTAGCCTTCGTGTTGAAACAGTTAGCTTTCAAAAGCATAATATGCAATCATATATACACCTTTATGATGGTGCTACTTTAGAAGTGCATTAATTCAATAACTCCGTAGCTATATTTACATTTTGAGGTACCGGTAATGAACGTTCTTCCTTGGCTGCCATTTTTTGCATACTATATATAGCCTATCTAGCAATTGAACGTGACTTATTTTACACATATGCATTACGTACATTACTGGTATGCTGGCACTTAATGAAAATGGTGCATTACTGAATTCATTTGTATTTTACAGTTGAATGAAGATTTGGAAGGTGAAATTCGCCTATGACAGGGGAATTCTCTTCAAAAAGTGGGGTATTACAGTACTGTATTACACCGACATATTGTGCAATGAAATCAACAACCTTAATCTGCCTGATACATATCGTGACTATTGTGAAGAAAGCTTATTGCCGGACTTGGACTGTGCAGGGTATACAGCAATCCATTAACTGGAAACTCTCTACGAAGGCGCTTTTGAAGAACTTTTCTAGACCCTTGCTATGTTGACATGTATTGTTTTCGCTGTAATGGTCAGAAAAAAAAAAAATGAACTTATAAAAAAAGTGCTGGAGATGCGAATGAGGAGGTTATATTTTTTGCCACTACAAGACTTCTTACATGGTAGAAACGAAACAGCTAAACATTCGCATAAGCCGAAGAGTGCACTGTAGCACTGTGAAAAGTATAAACAATTCTAAAAGCAAACATTGAAGTAGGATTCCTGTTGTATTTTGTTATGCGTTTTTGATTTGTACAATAAACATCATAGCATACTTTCATCGTATGCTTTTCAAGCCGATTTCATAGCACATTACTTTAAAGAATAAAATAGGCTTTCTATTAATACCGTAACTTAAATAAAGCGCAGTATGCCGGAGTAGTTAGTCTAATGTTCACTCTCGACATTAGATCCCTTCACTGCAGAGTACTTCACCATATCTAAAGTTTTGGCGGTAGTGCTAAACATTCGAACTGTAGGCGCGGTATCCCGAGACTACAGAGAAGGGGACTTCTGACTCAAAAACGGCATGGGCCTTATGAAGGATACCACTCAAACGAAAATCAACAAAACATAACATCTAAACGTCTCTGTGTTTCATGTAACAACTTTTAAGTGTACTCAGCACAAAATTGAGTACGCTGTGGCTATATTTACACTATATAGTGTAATAATTACCTCAATAATGTTGCCAGATAAGGAATTCTGGTCTAATTTGAGAAAAGTTTAAAGCTGTTGAAAACAAAAACATGAATTTTGTAAATTTTTTTAGTCCTGGGCAAAAATGAAAACGCTAATCTTATTCCTAACTCTTACCTTAACCCTTCCTTACTTTAATCCTAACTCTGGAAACACCTGATTGTAACCACGGCATTAAGTGTGGAAAAATAGCCACTTCCAATTGAGTATATGGTGAGGAAAAATATGCAAACACTGATAAAATGTAACTTTAGTATTATAAACATTTCACTATAACATTTAAAATCATAAGGCTACATGGAATCGCCAATACTATAAGACCGTATATATTCATTTTTTTGGAAAATTAAACAAACATAATGAATACTGCTGCAACGCCAACATTGTTAGGCCTATGTGTTTCCGGTGGCTCCAGGTCCCCTGCTGCCATGGGCAAGCATATTAACCCTTGAAAGGGGGGTGTCACGACTGCCACGTCGCTCATTGTTGCCTGGTTTCGGAGGATGTTTGAAGTTCCTTGATTGGGGTAGGATCTCTACACAAACATATAGAAAATAATGTAGTGCAGTCGAGCATCTGTAGGAGCAGACAAACCTCCACGATCAGCTAACTCAAACAACTGGGCATATTCCTCTGGTACAGTCTTGGATTTTATGAACATTTATAATCTCACACATGCAAAAGTACTCTACCACCACTTGAGGCGCTGTCTCAAATGCCAAGACACGGTAAGCACTTTAACAACAAAATTTCAGTACACTGTCGAGAAAACCTGGAACCAATCAGAAGCTATGTTGTACATTTATATCTTGCACAAGCAGAGCACTTTATAGATACACTGTATAGTGTAATGTGCAGATACACTATATAGTGTAAATATAGCCACAGCCTAATTATAAAGTGTAAAGACAGCATAACCTATTTAACCCACCTGTGTAAAATTCCTGTATCCAGTCTGTTAATAGGAACGAGACAAACAACATCCTTATAACTGCCATGTGCAGACTGGGACTGAGATCATGACATTCTGCTCTTTTGGTTGCCTTGCTGAGATGTTTAGACATACTCTTAGCCATGTGCCAAATATCATACTGCGTGTCACAATCAAGGTGCAATGCCTTGCGATGGTTTGCTTTGTATCTTCTACGATCGTGTTGTTTTGCTATAGAATTCTGGTGCGATGTGTTATTATCGGGTATTGACCTAAAGTAACCTCTGATGACGAAATCTGTATTATGTAACGTGTTTTCTACAACCTTCGGCCCTACGTGACCTTCTAGACACTTCTGTTGTTTACATTTAAATGCTACGTGACCGAACGATGGTTCTTTATGATGTAACCTTTTCGAAGTTACTGGACTGAACAGCCAACTATAAATAGTGGTGTAGTTTGTGTAATGTTTATTCTGAGATTATTATTATGGGAGTTGTATTATGATGAGTTGGTGATGAGAGTTCATTATTGTAGTAGTAGCAGTTGTTAATAGACGCAAAGATTATTGTTGATCGAGAGTGGAAGTATTGAATACGAGTACTGTAAAGCAAAGTTGATGCTAATATAATTTCTGATTGAAATTAGAATCGTATGAGAAGCTGTGAGTGGATCACGTTAAACTCGATCAATAGTCGCAAGCATTGGAATCTATTGCTGTTTACCATTACTTTGATTAATTGTTGGAAGTGGTGAACCATTCGTTGGAGTCCTTCGAGCGTTTTTATATATCATTTCACCAGTAGAACTATCCGTGAATTTAATTGACTGCTTTTCGGTTTGACCCATTAAACTACGTCATTGAATCTTTCCAAGTCTTTTTCCTGGTAAGAGATAGAAAGAAATCGTGACACTGCGATATCTGCGGATATTCCTCTTTCATGATTTTGCTTATCTGAGGATGTCTGTCAGTTGCCAAGGTAGTGATGTCTATATTTGATTCTACAAATACACAAGAAGGAACTCATACAATGGTAAATTTTTACATACAAGTGCATAGGCTATACCCTTTTGTTGTCCAAAGCAATCAATAAATTACATTTTAAATTATATAAATTAAAAAAAAAATTGTAAAGTTCAAACATTCCCCAATGGAGATTTTTGAAGTGACCACTCAATGGATATCAAACGTACCAAATTTTTTTGGTTGTTGTTGTGTGGCTGTGGCCTAAATACTGTTTATAACTGTGTAGAGGGTGGAGGCTGCTAGGAAAACATTTCCCAGTGGGGTTCGATTCAAATTTCCAGTCAATAACATAACCAATTAAGATTATATGTCACAAACCAGGTTCTCCAAATATGAAACAAGTTACGGTATCTGATTCTGCTGTATCTTCCTTCAGCCTAACTAGTTTTAAGTTAAATCTCAGGACTTAACCTTTGTGACATTGTTGCTTTAAATTAATGAACCTACATACTTACCGGTACTCAAATTTGTCTTGCTAATAATTATGCTCTTTGTTTATAAATTATTTTAGGGAGTGGCTATTTTGAGTATCACAGATTGAAACCTATCACCGTTTTGTTGTATCACTAAATAAAACAACTTTATAGACTTTTTTTTAAATAACTGTCAACTAAATTAGTCGATCAATCAATGTTTTTGGAAATGATGCTGGCTAAGTAGCATCTGCCAATTACGGTACTAATTTCAAGCCTACTTCAGCTTAAAGCTTCCACAAATATTTAGTAATTAAACCCTTCAATTATTAAGCTGCTGTAGCCTATATACTTGGTACATTGAAACTTATGAACTTTAAAGACCACTACTTCAAACTATAAACTAATCAAATCCTTAGTAATTTGAAAACTCACATCTTCTTTTAACTCCTTGTAGTCATGCTAACCTAAGCCTCAGAAATTTGTAGATCAAACTAACTGTATAACTAACATCCTACATTAGTTAAAAACAGTCTGCAACCACAATATCATGCGCAGTTTCACCGTTGATAGTAGACAATATGTCTGTATTTGCATACCTCTCGACAGGGTACTGAAATTTTGTCGTTTTTTACGTTCTTACGTCACAGACAACGTAGCTTCTGATTGGCTCCAGGTTTTCTTGACAATTACTGAAACTTTGCTATTAAAGTGCTTACCGAAACAAAACAATGAAAAACACGTCAGGGAAACCACCTAGAAACAATGTTGCCAGATCTAGTAACCGCTATCTAACCCTAACCCTAACCCAGTTATGTATAAATTTTATAATTTAGCCTACATTCCTTGAAGGAAAGTTAACTTATTTCTTTTGATTAAGCCAGTGGTTCTCAACCTTTTTGACTCACGGACTATTCTCAAGCTCGCCTATATATCCGCGGACTCAAGCTATGTATTAACGAAAAATAGGTTTTTTGATTTCTATCCAAGAGAGTTTAATACGGTATCAACGAAAAAAGCAAGCACTGTTTTTCACTCAACACACACTCAATGAGAGCCTTGTCCTTGAACTTGCTCGACAAGTTTATCGAATTCCGGAATTATGGTTGTCAGTGCACATCTAATGTCATCTTCCGGTTGAAGTCTATTGCGATACTTCGTTTTGATCATCGTCAGAGTTGAAAAGCCAGATTCACACAGGTATGTGGTTGGAAATGGCAAAAGAGCTGTTGCAGCTTGCTTGCAAAGATCTGAAAGACTAGGCTCCATCGACTGCACATTTGCCCAAAATTGAGTCAAAGAAGCCTTTTTAAACTTGTCTTTCCACATCTGTCGGCTTTGCAATTCAAGCAACTGTTCAGCAATACAGTCCATATGATCATATCTGAGTGAAGTTCTAGCGCTGACACCTGAAAAGGATTCCGAACCCAATTAAAGATCCTGCAATAATTGTTGGAAGGAATATAACGATCCAATTCAGAAAGAAATGTGTTGAGGTGCTCAAGAAAGATGGGAAGAATGACGCCCAAATTGATATCTTTCTCTTCCACAAATAAGTTCAATCCTGGGAAAGCAGCTAACCTCCCACTTTTCATTCAATGCATCCACAGCTTTATTTTACGTTTGAATGCATCAATACTTTCCAAAACATCAAAAAATAGTTTCTCTTTTCCTTGCATAGAACTATTCAGTTGGTTTACATGGCTGAAAACATCGGCCAAAAATAGCAACTTTGCAATCCATTCATCATCACGAAAGCGATCAGCAAGTTCATGATTTTGCTCTTTTAAAAAAGCATGGGTTTCTTCTTTAAGAGTAGCCACTCTCTCAAGCACCTTTCCTCGTGACAACCAACGAACAGTTGAATGGAACATAAGCCCACTGAGTTCCGCTCCCATTTCGTCACACAAAGCACGAAATAAGCGAGTGTTCAAAGGACGAGATTTAATATAATTCACCACAGATACAACCAGGGCCGTTGACAGGATTTCTCGGGCCCGGTACCAATTTATTTTCGGGCCCCCTTCGGCCTTCATCGACTATGTTATGAAAATAAAGGTTGTGTACAAACTTTTATTGATGTCGTTTAAGCATGGTCATTTAACAAATCTTGCGCAATCTTAAAATTTCTTGAACCGCAAAACTTACTATCTCTATCTAGCGGTTGCTTTTTTGAACTTTTATTTATCACATGGCGCTAGAGTATTCTAGGCTCACCAGAAGAGAATTTACAGCAAAGGTAGTGCAGACAGTCAGAAAGTTTTCAGTTTGATTTGGGAAAGGTGTTTGGGCCTCGATCAAACATTTGCTGATTGCTGCAATCTGAAAAGCGGTTTTGTGCAGTTTTTAGTGCAGTGCAATGCAATTTTTAGTGCAGAAACAGGGATAGCAATCTTCTTACCTGTGCCATTTCAGTTTGACTTTAAACAAATATTAACCTGTTTATGTTGAAATTTGTGTTTCGGGTAATATTCATGGTTAGGGAAATCACTATACTAGACTAAACTAAATTCTTATTTTACTGTTTGGTGGCTGAAGTGGCTATTTGACCACCAGAAAGCTGAAGTGCAGTGCTGTGTTAAGCTCTTTGTGGGCCCCCGGGGCCAAAATAATTTTGAGCCCCTTATTGGCAAGCAGACTTATGATAATATAGTGTGTATATTAACTGCACTGATATGGAAAGGTGGTTCACTTCACTAGACTTTCTCACCAGTTGAGAAAACAATACAAATGTAAATAAGAGCAAACACAGGTCTATCAAGTCATAGCTACACCTTTGCTTGCAATGAAAGCCAAAAGTGTTAACGATTTATAAACATACTGGCAACGGTCATGAAGCGTATGGGTCATTCAACCCAGACCTTATATCACACAGTAGAAGCTGGTATAAAAATATGACATGCTTATCACATTGAGTTCATACAATTTTTTATATCGAACAAAAATTGACCAAATTATGAGAATTTTAAATTGGTTACCTACATTTGGAAGCAATTTTTTCCAAGAATTACAATTGGCATTTGAAATTTCATTAACCTATTATTTTTAAATGTATAGCCATAACATAGCAAAACAGTTTAGAAGTGCAAAAAAAAGTGAATTCACAAATGCTTTAACAAACAACATTTTAACACTTTCACCAAGTGGTAATTATATTTTGCCTTATAGGATCGCCGAGGTGGAGGCTGACTTGGTGACCTCATAAGGTCTTTCGCTTCTTTCCTATCTCACTTTTATGTAATGTACCAGTGCATTTGGTGTGATATTTTGTGAAAAAAAATAAACCAGTGATTGATTGATTAAACCACTCACCTATACATTACAATACTTTCAAAAAGCTAACAAGTACCCAATCAAAATGCTAACATGAAAACTCAAGTGTACTCAAATGTGCATAATCAGGAACTTAAGTACGATGAAAACAATAGTTACTAATCTAGTGATATACTTTCAATTCGCAACAGAACAGTGTTAATCCATAACAGCACAGAATGGCGTACATGGTTTATTAACTAGGCCTACTCACACAAGATACACTATTATTAGAAACCTGTTGTTAATCATGCTATATTTCACTAAAACATTTTTTTTATTAATTGCCTTATTTTTGAAACATCGTGGTTGCTGAATTTAAGAAGCACAATTATTATGAGCAGCAGTTGCTGTAATCTAACTGTTGAATTAACTTTTCTAAATGTAATTATTTTTTCATATGCAAACACCATTGGTCATGCTAAAAACAGTTGTTATTGAAATGGTGCATGAGTGCTGACTTATGTAGATGAAGTTTAATAACTTCATCACATGTTGCAACTACTTCACAGGAATCACAGCATACATAAGAAAATTACTATGATCTTTAACAAAACGGAGCAATATTTACAGTGTAACACTAGTTGATAGGTTTCTAGGTAAGGTCTAACAGCTTCATCACTCACTGACAACTTTGCAGTACTCAGAAAGCCTTCATAGGTTACTGGTGCTTAATGAAATGTTATAATGCTTACTGCACAGTGCACAATACCGGCTAACTACTACCTAGTTAAACTTTTATAACTTCATAAACAATCATCAACCCAGCAGTGTACAGAACACAGCAGAAATATAACTAATAGTAAACACAGGTCTATCAAGTTATAGCTTCATCTTTGCTTGGAATGAAAGAAATGAAACATAAAGCAGCAACGGTTTGAAATCACAAACAAAATACTAGCAACTGTCATAAAATACTTATTATACTGGTATCTAAATGTAATATGCTGGTTACACTTGCTGATAGCTACCTCTGTAAAGTCAGGGATATTTAGAATTGCGGGATTGTAAATGCTAAAAATGAAATGCTAATTAATCTATGAGAAATGCTATTTTGTTTATATACTGTTCACAATTTGTTAGCAATAAACAAAATATGACTGCACAAATGGAACAGGCTACAAATAAGACAAACATTTTTATGGCCTACAGTTAAAGGCAGGTTAATTGATTATATACCTATTACACTACTCAATGTTCGCTTATTACTTGCTGACCTTTGACTTTGAGGTCAGTTTTTGAATTGTTTGTCTTACTTTTGGTGGTCGTTCTTAAGCTTGTGGCCTGCTGATCACTTTATCTGGTTCTTACCACAGCAATTAAAGACATGGGTAAAGATCGCATTAAATGCTTCATGGTTTCTGGTACATTCAAGGTTTAACATTTGACTCAACATAACTTTTGAAAAAAAAAAAACTATGCAAAGAGCTTGGAGAAAAACATTCCCTTGTTTGGAACATCTGCAAATCTTTTGCAGCACGTCTGCACCATTGCTAATCATAGTAAACGAATGTATTCCAATTGCAATTTAATGGCAAAGCAAAGTTTGCTAGGTTCTGACAAACCTCTATGTTCAGCCATTTCAAAGAATTCCTCTTTGAGAGTTTTGTTTATCTGAAATGTTCAAAGCAAGAATGTCGGTAGTTCAAACAAGACATCTTCTTTATGAAATGCTGAATGAAATCTTGGTACATACCTAGCAAGGTTACACCATTCTAGAACTAGATTACCGGTTGTAAACCAGTAACATTCACTTTGAAGTAAAGCTTAAGAAAACAAAACACCCTGTAAAACCAAAACGTTAAGCTAAAAGTGCAACAGCCTAATGCAGCTTCTGACACTTCAAAAAATACTTTTACCTTGCAAGTTATACCGGTAGATGTAGAAAAAATATTTTATTGTTAAATGGGATATCAATAGACCAACCATACTTTAAGCTAGTCCAGTATTACAAAAAGTATTTCATGTGTCTTGTTTACTTATTGGCAGACTTCAAAATCAATCGTACCTGACTCTTAAAATTTATGCTAACGAGAAGCTAACCTACATACAAAGCATGAACGCTTTCACCTTATGCTAAAGAAAGGTTTCAATCTATGCTTTTGCAAAATTTAGACAAGGCATTGCAATTAAGTTATGTACCAATACCAATACGCACCAATACCAACCGTACCAATTTATTACAACTGCTGAGATCTGACATCAGAAAAGCTGGCCTGGGATCCTTGCTCAGCACACCACATCTTCATCGATTGCAAAACATCGCAAAGGACAAAACAGAATGGAGATCCTATCAACCTTGTTGAAAGACTGATCGAAGCCAACGGATGCCAAACGATTTGGCTACACTGGTGGCGGAGACAGTTACAATAATAAATGTCTTATATAATTTGCCCATTTATGACAATCATTTTAAAATGAGCTGTCTACTTCGTGGTTTAACCTATAACAGTAGCACACAAAGTATGGTGACCCTACCACTACCAGTGCATAAAGCGGTTTCAGTTCAACAGTTGCCAATTCCAAAGTTTTACCACAAAATACGAAAAAATAAACAACCAAAATAAATAAAACACATTTATCTTAAACACACCTTTGTAGGAATTGGGCCTGTCTTGATTTCAAGTATTAAATTGCAACCAACCTGTTTTATTTCAAATACAGGTAATTTTACTAATGTTGTCACATTTTAACTTTTCAAGATAATGTGGTTTTTAGAGATGTTTTGGTATAAGGGCCCAGCATCTCATTGGCACCGGGCCTAAATTATCTTGTCAATGAACAAGTAGGCTACACGCAGTAAACTTTAATAACTAAAAAACAGATTGTTACTGAAACGCAAAAGTCAATTACCTGTGGGCCCCCTGAAATTCTATCACAAAATAACGACCAAGATAATGTGGTGATTTTAGAGATATTTTGATATAAGGGCCCAGGCCCAGCATCTTATTGGTACCGGACCTAAATTATCTTCTCAATGGAAGTACACACAGTAAACTTTAGCAGCTAAAAACATGTTGTCACTGACACGCAAAAGTCTATTACTAGTAGGCCCCCTGAGATGGTGGGCCCAGTACCCAGAAGGGGGCCCGGTACTTTACCATCTGACGGCTGAAATAGCAGTTTTAACCTCTGATGGCAATTCCTTCAGATCTAATTATATTAAGATCTTGATTATGTTTGAAGTCGCGGGGAATTTTTAAAATCCGGGCCCCTTAAATATTCCGGGCCCGGGTCCAAAAGTACCACCTAGACCCCCCTGTCAACGCCCCTGGATACAACCTCTTTTAAAACTATGGCAAGATTTTCTTGTATTTCTTTTGTTACCAAATTTTCTCTGTGGAGAAGACAATGAACGACCGAAATGTTATTGTTTTTCTTTTTCACAAAACTCATGAAGCCTTTCTTACTTCCCATCATGGCTGGAGCACCATCAGCACAAACAGACACGCAATTAGACCACTCAAGCTGATGTTCTTCAAAGAAGTAGTCCACTTTCTTGAATATTTCTTCTCCTGTGGTATTTTTAGCAAGTGGACGGCAAAACAGAAACTGCTCAACGAAATCATTTGTGTCAAAATATCGCACAAACACCATGAGCTGTGCATCACTTCCGATATCGGTTGTCCCATCCAGTTGCAAACTAAATCTTTCACAGCATCTTATGGCAGCGATTGTTTGTTGCAGAACATTTCTTGAGAGTTCTTCGATACGCCGCTTCATGGTGTCGTTTGACAAAGGAACCATTTCCAGTTTGTTAGCAACAGCATCACCACACATTATCCTGGCCATTTCAACAGATGCTGGTTTAATCAAATTTTCTCCAGCTGTGTGAGGTGCTTTATTTGCACTTGTAAGCGATTTTCCATGCAACCGCAAAAGAAGCACGCACTGCATGACTGTGAGAATATACTATTCCTCCCCAAGCAGTTGGGCGATCAACGCGACTTCGCTTCACCTGATGCTCTTTTTCTTTAAATACTTCAAGAGATTTGTTAAATTAACAACATTTCCATGGTTTGATTCTAGGTGCCAACAAAGTTTCGTGTCCTTTAAAGAGCTGTGAGCTAAGACTGTAAGCACAACACACACTGCACAACACAACACACACACTGTTAAGCACAACACACACTGCGGCCTCACTTCGCCATTCACCTCAATCAAAGTAAATCCAAGCTTCAAGTATTCATTTATATATGCAAAAACTTGTTTTCTTTTAGCTATTTTAAGTAATTCTGTCTGAGACTGTTCACCAGGCATCTAATCTAAAACTGACTGTGTTCTCACCGGTAGAACACAGTAAGTTTTAGAATTTTAGCCCATTTATTACGACATCACAAAGATAAAGTTGGTGAAATAGGAGCATTTTACGTTTTATTTGTAATGCAATATGAACTGACTACTAGCAAAAGCAACTGTGCTCGCGGACTCATCCAGGCCCTTCCGCGGACTCATTTGAGTCCGCGGACTCGGGGTTGAGAAACACTGGATTAAGCCATAGGTAACAAAGTGAATAATATATGGGCTAAGTAAAAGTAAGTACTATCAGAACGATAGTGAAAGACCTTAAACAATCAATCTCGCACATAAGGAACTGTAACTGAACTGATGATGAAAAAATATGCCAGGCCAGCACATATTAAAGTAGCAGGTGAGTAGGTTAATTACTTGGACCTGAATATTTGGAATTATAGTCAATCGTGGAGCCTGTGTAGGCTACTCTGGCTACACGCAATAATGTCCCGGCGGCTCTTTGCTTTAGTTTGGAATTCAGGTTATACAAAATTATTCTTTTTTCATATCGTAGGTCGCCGTGAAGCAAAAATATATTATTTTTAAGTGTAAACTACCCAGATTAAATTTTGGAGCAGGAGTCTGAAATTCTTGCCAAAAACAGCGAGCCAGAGTCTTAATTTTTGCCAGTTGGTATTTTTAGCGTACAAATATTTACACTGTACGGTACTTGGCGCAGTTGCTTTTTATTAATCTCTATGGTTCTTATTTTACAAGCAATAATTTTTTGTTTGAAGATATGCTTTTTTTCAATGACAGGAGGTAAGGAAGGTGTAGGCTAAAGCACAAAAAATCTAAATTGTGGTTTATGATTTGTTTTTAAAGTCAATATACCCACATTATTTAAAGCAGGAATGGAGTATGAAGTCACAGACTTTGGAATGGAGCAGGAGTGCAGAAAACCTGACTCCTTACACCTCTGCAGTCTGCTACATTTCGGTACCTTTGCTGGCCATCCAAAAGGCATCTGACAACTATGGTAATGGGAAAGATTTGTCATTTTTAATGAAATATTAGGAGTTTTGCAGTGATTTGAGATTCAATAATCACAGTTTGGATTCTCAAAACTATCATTTCAAAGTGATAGGTTGAAGTAAATTTATCTTCAAATTACATCAGCCTCCAGTTTGCACGTTAGCAAAGTCTGTGTTCAGTCCCGCATATATGAAACGCTATGGTTGTACATGCAACACTGATTCATAATCAGTTTATATTTTATTTACGGTACCGTATAGGCTACCATTTTCGTCATTTGAAAACCAACTGCTCTTTCTACGTTACTAAAACTTGCCAGCATGTTGCAAGACAGCCGCAGACACTAGGCTATATTTTGGGCTAGGATTTACTGAAAAACACGGTACGGTAGTAAAGTTGCGGCCTAGTTAGGCCTATATTGTACGCATGACTAAGGACATGCGAAAAGGGAGACACAAACAGCCTACAAACATTTTTTAAGCCGTTGTATGATTTTTATAAATTTCCAAACTTGAACATACTTTGTGCACATGCACGTTTCACAGACGATCGCTAGAAAATGCATCTAAAATTTTCCCCCGGATTAAAACTTCTTAATGGCAAACATGTGTAGGCTATTGTTTATAGAAGGCTAATTAGCCTTTCTCCTACGACATCAATAGCCTTTCGGATCGTAAACAATTTTCAGTAGGAAAAAGTCGCATTTTCCATGAAAACTTTTAAGGTTGAAGGTTGTTAAGCTTTAGCCAATTAATCAACTTATAGGTTATGTATCACACTTTATCGTGAAACTATTTTTTAACACTGGAAAAATGCTAATGCAATGATTCTCAAAGTGGGGTCCGTGAAGTGAAGAAGTTCCAAGGGGTTTGCGCCACAACTTTTAAATTCAATGACTGATAAACTATGAGGTTGGCAACTGTTCCTGCTCGGCCAAGTATACAAAAAACTACCTATGTGATGAGTTGCAAGCACAAGTTGTTTTGAAAATTTTCTTTTTTTAATATTTGATGGGGATTCTCTATTATTTCAAGGAAGCAAAAGGAGTTCGTCAGGTTAAGAAGTTTGAGAGAACGAGAACCAGAGAACCACTGGACTAAGACGAATGTTATTGTTGATTATGGCTAGAAGAAAACTGTTGTAAATTAACTGTATTACTACAATATTGTACTTGAAGCACTCCCATGTTCAACGCCACCGTTAAAAAGGGATTAAAGATAGAGTGAAGGTGTTGTAGGCTAACACTACACTGGCTGACGTGGGATCAATATTGTATTCAATGAAACGAAGTCTTTGAAACACAATGCATGCAATGGCACAATAATCAAACAAGAAAATTTACTTTTTCGACATCAAAAATGAATAAAGAATTGATTTAGAAAAGACGGCCTTACTAAATTAAAAATGAGCATGTACAAAACGGTATTTGTTAGTTCTTCGTGTTACGTTGGACGTTTCTGACCTTAAAAAAACGTAAATTGATAGAACATTACATCAGCAATGCTATCGCAAGAAAAAGTGCCATAAAGTACTTCAAACAATCAAAACTTTGTAATAGATTTAGTTTCCCTTTTAGCAGCATGATCATGACTTATTTCACAAGTGTAGATAGAACGACTTGTGTTACTGTGTTAGTCTCATATCAAAACTTTTATCAAAAAGTCGACTTTTAAGGTAGCCACTTCAACTTAACAACTTTTGTAAGAGCTTGTACAGCAATACCCAATCAGAACATATTTAATTGGCTACCGTCCAATTGTGACCCTTCTAGCACTCAGCCAGAGAGTTGATCAGTGATTTGAACGTTGTTAGGTAATTACAGAAAAAGAGTTATGAAAGGGGGTGGAAATCGAATCCCAGGTTATCGAAATCTATTCCTAGCCCTAAGCCTCTAGGACACGCTGGCTACAAGGCAACGTTCACATAATGTACTTTCCATCAGAACTGTCTGAGTTTTTTCTCTGTTCTACCTCCAACTCCCATTTACATAATAACGTCACAAATAACGCATTCCTGATTGGTTCGTGCTTTACAGGCGCTTACAGAAGTTGTTATGTTAAAGTGGCTACCGATTTTTAATAACGTGTTAGAGCTGATATAATTTTTCGCGCGGTAAAGTTGACAGCGATAAAAATCTACGCTATTTGTAGACAACACCTAGCAGCATGCAAAGAAATGCAATAACAAGAATATCACAGTTATTTGCTTTCAATTATCTACTACAACTAGTAAAATTGAATACTAAAAATATACACAAGTATAAATCCACATTATGAATGTTTTTGTTTGTCGTATCCAGGCTTACACCCGGTGGTTGAAGATTTAGATTAAGTGGACGGAAAGGCAAGGAAGCCAATATTATGAATGTTTATCCGAGCTTATAGACCTACAAAAATACAATAAAGCAAGATACGCAAAATCACTTAAAAGAAATGCAAAAATTCAGAAAACGTTTGTACAACGATTTTCCAGGCAAAACTGGCAGTTAAAACTTTCCTGTAAACAGAATGTGACGCAACAGGTTGGGTGGAACTGTGCTATGATATCTTATAACGTAGCAAAAAAGAATAAACGCGTTATGAGTGATGACACTGCATCATTTGTTCATATGAATGGATCATGATAAAAATCGCCATGGATCACAATCGAGTCATATTAATGTCAGATTTCACTGCAATAAGTTAAACTCATAATATAGTTAAAAGTCGGCAAGATAACGGTGAATTCCGATGTGTCAAAACTCGCATAACCACAGCCGGTGATGTGACAAAGGCGAAAACGCAACGTTTCTATGATGAACAAGAATCAACGGTGTGGGTGAGATCGTGGCTTGGGAATCATACGTGTTTGGTGTCTATTTGCAAACTTTTTTACCAAGCCAATAAAGCTCGTTCTTTAATTGCCTGGGAAAGTCTTTGTTCAGTATTAAACCTTTATTGGCTTATTTTCAACGTTAGAAAAACGTACTCTATTGCATAAGTGAAGTGAACCAAAAAATCCAACGTTTTGATTTAGGGTTAAAAATATAGAAATATTTCAATAATACCCGGTAGACGATACTGTGTTCATAAAATAAGATCTTAGCTTGCAAACAATAGCATTGTGTGTACAATTATGCGTTTATTATAATCCTAGCAGTAAATATCACATTTACATCAAATTGAGGTTAAAGAACGCGAAAAAAACGTCAGCTTTGGTAACAATGATTGACAACACGATGAAAACACGAGACGGCTTAAAAACATACGTATTTTGCTTCTACAACTCACACACATCATAATACTACTATGGGCGGAAGAAAAGTCTTGAAACTATAAAAAACGTTGATTGTTGAGCAATTGAGCATGATAAAATTTGAGTAGATTGTGAAAGTGCGGTTGCAAATCAAAGAATGTCATGCCTCAGACAGCAAATCCGTCATTTTTACATTGATTCAACGTCTGGAGACGTTGAATCAATGTAAAAGTAACGGATTTTGCTGTCTGGGACAATAGCTGGCAAGTTCACATTATGGCCGGAAAATGTTGACAGACATTGGAATATAATAAACACAAGTTGTTGACTGCATTGAATCACCCGTTATACTGCTACCATCAACCACAAGTTACTCGGACAGCAAAACCTGCCATTTTTACATTGATTCAACGCCTGCAGATGTTGAATCAATGTAAAAAAGACGGATTTTGCTGTCTGGGTAATGAATCAGTCTTTTATGATTCACATTGATTGTATGTCCGTTGAATCAATAAAAACAGAACTGATTTTAGTGGTTGAACAGTTCATTACTGTTCAACTTCCAGAAACACTGTTAGGCTTTTTAATTAAATTGAACGTGGAGAATGAAAATGGATCCGGCCACCCTCGGTAACGAGGACGTCATCGGATTAAAACTGAACATACAACACGATATACGCAACAACTAAACAAAATCTTTCTAGGTGCATTATAAAGCACCGCGACAAGACACAATGGCCGATTTGTAAGCTTAATCCACATGATTGTGGGGAAGGTAGGACAAGAAGCGTGCTGCTGATTGAATGTTGTGAAGATGACAGAAGAAATCTCAAAACGGCTCAAAATTACGTACAACAATGGACTGAGCACGGGGCGTAGCCTGATATCATAGAGGGGGTCGAGACCATTAATTTGAAAACTGGTATAGTGAAAGTAACTTTTGTCGATTCTACATTCACTGTGAGCGCAGGACTGTGTCCTATAAAGACACTTAATGGCATGCTAGAAGGTGGGAAACAAAGATTGGCTGCCATCCCTGTGAGTTTGCTTAGTTAAAAAGTCAACACCAGTCATAAATCTAGGTAAGACAAAAAGAATAAAAACATCATAAAACTATAAAAAAAAAAGAGCAGAATTTTCTGCGACCGTGCGTGAAACGAGATTTGAACGCAAGCCAGTTGAACACTTGATGCAAGCGGCAGAAAACAATAATAAACAACACCAAGCGAATAGACTGTTGAGCAAACTATAAATCGATCAAACCGCTGAAGGTTTCATAATTGTCAGGCAATCCTTTCTTCCAGCAGGTAATGGAGTTTACAAGTTTGTTTCTCACGTTTCAACGTCCACGAGCGCCTGAACAACGTTGAAACACTCCATTTTTGCACTGCACTTTTCTTGGCTCTGCTGCTTGAAGACTAACAAGTGTAGTTGCGGATTAGTGGATCCAATGTTGACGTAGTGTTGGTTGTAGCTGTCAGCTGACTTGTATCTGATCGACATTAAAATAGGTCAGTTGGTAGAAAAACCATCAATAAATGAATTCATTTTCATGTGCATGCATTTTCAAGTATCATACCTTTCTTAAACTTTTGTCTACACAAAACATAAACATTCTGAAGTTGCAATGAAAAGAAAACAATAAAAAAATTATCGAAACACAAGATTATATTTTGTAAAGTGAAAAATAAAAGTAGGCTACTGATTTTTTAATTGTTTTTGGTAATCTACACTTGGGATTTCATAGAACCAAATAAAATATTAGAATGACCGACGAAGCAGCAGTATCACAAACAGCCTCTCAAACGGTGACATGCAAAACGTAGGAAGTAATATTCGAAATTGGTGAACGTAGAAAAAAAATCGTAAAGTTCACTCCCTGTGTTTACACAGCAGTTTACGTTATATTTGCAAAATATGATAGCGAAAAACAAAAAGCATGCAGCATGTCATTTTTTTTAATATTTTGTTTCAATACATATTTTATTTTCGTTTGTTTCTATATGCTCTTAAGTCCTAATTCGAGCAGCCATAGCCTTATGGAGGTGAATGATAAAAAAAAAAAATTTTGAAAAATATTTACCGCAGCATTTTCCCAGCTCAGGTGGATAAAATCAATCTCTTTTTCTTCTTCTTACCACCTGATTATAAAAACGAGCGACAAGTGACACAGCAGCATGCAAACAACACACGGCACTGGACATTGGACAAGCTATCACTAGTTTTGTTTATTGAAGATTCAATAACTCTATGCTTGTGCTGGCGCAAAGAATGATATCTTTATAGTTTTTATTTATTTTTGCTTGAAATAATGATGTTGTGCAGCGTTTGAGCATAGACCAGCAAATGTCATCGCTTTCATACATTGATTCAACGTTGAGCAAAATCACAACTTTAATTTATTTTCAAGTGCATGCTCGATTGCTTGGCGGCATAAGCAGCCATATTTGCAGTGGCGGCATTTCGGAGCGATCGATACTTTTCGACAATCGATGCGAGATCGATACTTTTCAGTAGGGAACTTAGAGAGGGGCATGCGTACCTTCCACCTCAAAATTAATTACAAATTAAAAATGACATATTTTGATGTCTGGAAAGCAGTGACAACAACATATCAATACTGGCAACACTTAGCACGATGGCAGACCCAACAAGCCAGCAAAATTGGCCCTTTTTACACTAAACCAACGACTGCGAACATTAAATCAATGTGAAAAAAAGGACTCAAATTTTGCCAACTGGGTATCATTTCAAGAAAAAAAAGCACGCCGTGCAAATAAGTTTAAAGGTTTACCTTCTGCTCTTCTATTGGATGGGCCGCTATCAATGACGTGATGGGGAGGCCGGAACGGGCTTGCGGGCCGCAACACTGCCCCACCAAACCCCCCAGAAGCGTGGTTTTCTAAACGTTGGCCGACTACAATCGAGTCTGTGTTCACGTTCACTCCGACTACAGTTGACGGAGAAGTCGTCACTATGGATGGGCGTGTTTGCTTTTTCCGCCCGCCAGTATTCCGTCCGGCATTCTACGCCATTAATACAATTGAGATAAACTCGAGTTTCAGGAAATGAAAAAAACAGTCTTTTTACAGGAAAAATAAATTTTGTCCCAACTTCAGTTAAAGTAGCTCCGTCCAGATACCACTGTACAATGCATCCCGTTTGGTCCTTATAAAGAAACAATCGGGAATGACACGGTCCAGCAGTTTGTTCCTCCACGCCGCAATTATAGGCAGTTGAGGAAACTTCCGTTAAAAACGACATCATTTATACAACAGAACAAACGAAAACATTACAATGTCACTGTAATAAGTAGTGCAAGGCATTTGAAATGAAGCATTGCGACCTCCACTATACTCGTAAAGTTATCCGACCAGCTATATGTTTCTCAGCAGCCGATTGTAGCAAGAATTGACAGCGATAGACACCTTATCCGGCCAGCCTTACCTCATCTTGTTCAAGTTGTCTGTCCGTACCCAAAGCTATCAGGTTGCTGAACTCGCGTTCCAACACTTGCCGGGTCTGAAGGCAAATAGTGAAATGTCACAAGAAACCAAAAAAAAATTCTAGAGATTGCGTGAGCCAACTTTTCACCATCATCACCCGTTCGGGCATGTCAGACACCATCAACGCAGTTTCTCTAAACATTCATGTCCCTCGAGGGCCAATTTTTAAGGGATATTAAATTATTTTTGCCAAACTTTAGACTTAGTCCTTGACAAAGCAAAACAGAAAAGAATGACGATTTACATGGCCACTCCACGTGGTAGCAAAATGTTACATAGCATTGCAGAATCTGCTATGCTTTATCTCGAGCTCAAATAGTTGTCTTCAAGGTAGATGCCTTCTCTTTTGGACCAAGAGTATATTCGTTTTGTACAACGGAACAGATGAGCCCACAATTACAATGGTGGTATTCACCAGACATTTTCCCTCAATCGAGGACATGCTCAACATGTGATAAAAAAGATGGTATACTTTTTTGCTTTGAAACCAAAACGCCTATTTTTTAGATCACGCAATGTGAAGGGAAGCTATGAAATTAGATTCCATAGTTCTCTATTTCCAAAGCGACGCTGAAAAAGTAGTGCTAACCTGAGCGTTTTGCGTTGGGATTTGAAGTTCCAAAGCAAAAGAGTTGACGTCGAAGCTGCTATCCAACGCAATGACAGCGCCATGGATTCCGCTGTCGGTTAATCTGCCAGCGAACTCGCGTAGACCGATGCCTTGAAGCCAACGTATGACGCGCTGGTTGCTCCATACAAGAACGTCTGAGAAAAAACATTTTCAAAACTATTTCTTGCTTCACATTTCAACACATTTGACGTGGTTAGAATAGTAATTAGTGCACGTTATATCTCAGCATTGGAAGAAATTTTCATACGTCTGGAAGAAAATGAAAAAAATCAAGAAACCATTTCTGCTTGACTCGAAAACCATAATCCATGGTTCCTTTGCGACTTCCAGTTGTTTGATCTGTTTTACTTCGCCATACCAGACCGGTAATGTAAAGTACGTGCCTGTGGGGCATTATTCTTCACTGCAATTTGTATTGCCCAACCCAATCGACTCACTTTAATTGTTTGTTTTTTTGTACTAAGAAATAAACCAAACTACTGCTATTTCCTGTTTCATATGTCAACATTTTCAACGCGATCAAAGTAATGATAGTTACAGTAGCCCACGCGATACACCCGAAAGCTTATGAAAAAGGAACCTTCATAATCAATTAAACCTATACAAGGTAACCTAGAAAATTAAGACTAACTAGAGTACTAGACAGATAAGTGCGCAATAGGTGTTAAATTAGATAGAGACTCTGAAGAAGGTATCTTTAGTCTTTATGGTGGCGAAATTTTTATCAACTAATTACCCAAGCCATCAAACCCGGCTGGTTTTAATACAGCAACTTTACATGTTTAATTGCATCCTAATTCATCTTTACATCATTATATTCTTTCCGTAACACCGAAAAGCGGAACAGGGGTTGCGAGATGTCAGCGTTCACTTTATTAATCACAAACGAGATTGGTTGAAAAAATTCTTAAAATAACATGTGAAAAATGGGCCAGGTATGGTCGGAATGAAGAAAGAAAGCTGTGATGGGTAGAAAGAGATCGAGAATAGGAGTAAAGACAATCGCTGCAACGAAAGACTTGGCCACCTCCAGTAGTGGGGACAAAACCGAATTTGGATGATGATAATAATTGAGCAAAAAAATTTCCAAGCAATTGAACGGGACATGACATTATTAAAGATGTTGGTTTCACCACCTTTGACGTCATCCGATGACGCTTCCCTCCTTTCCTCCAGTTCCTTCTTGTTGTAGTTCAATCGCTTCAGGCAAAGAATCCCGAATTGCAAGCTTGATCTGAAAATAGGCATTAAAAAATATCTTACGTTTGTGAATGAAATTGTAAGTTATTCATCAGGAATAATTACCATGCTACCATGCCATTCTTTACCATTATAAAAAAACTTGTTTTTTTTCAAAGTTTGAGAGAATGCTAGCACATGTAGCAGCTTCTTTAGAAAAAAATATCACTGCTAACCTCAATGTTCAGATTTAACGTTAGCATTTGAGAGCCTCAAGTAAACAAGACTGAAAGATTGAGCTTTAGAAGAAGTTTTTTCATTCAGAGGTCGAAAGTATTTCCAATCAATCATCAAATATAATTCCTTAAAAGATAGGATATGATGCTTTATAAACTTATACCTGTGAAATCCATCCACCATCTTGAGATGTTGCCGTAAATCTTTCTTAGTCAAATGATCGAGCATCCTAGCATCCACCAGACACTCCATGAAATGGGATCGATACTGCGACAATCCTAGACTCGGAAGCCATTCGTTCCCGATCCACTCATGATTCATGTCTCCGTAGGCCAACGTCTGTGAAGCAAAGATCGATCAGCAATACAGTAAAAAAATCCTTCCATTTTTCAGGAAAGTTTTGATTAGATAATGAGTCAAAAGCTTCCATAGAGCATAAGAGTACACACAGAGGTTGACTAGGCGTGTGACAGAATGGTACAACAGTTTCCTACAGTGTAGAAACAAGATAATTTCTACGATGTTATTTGCTATTATTATTCTCTTTACTGCATTGCATCGGTTGAGGAAGTTATTTCCAAATCTCTTTTATCCAATCAGGGGTTCCTTTACTGCGCACCAGGAAAAGATAGGGTTAAGTTAAAGAAACTATCACCCTGTGCCAATCTAACGTTTCATACATAATAACAACATACATCCTCAGCATTGATCATGAACACAGATCAAGAAATACAGATTAAGATAAGATCTACATCAAAATCAAGAACATAACGGTGGTAAAAACTACCGGCCACATGGCCGTCAAAAAGTTAAAGAAAAAGCTATTAAAAAATCAAACTCTCGATTTGTTATTACTTTATACTGTAGTTAAAGTGCACTATGACGTAGAACCAAAGACATAAATAACGCTGAAAAGTTGTAAGTCAAACTCATTAATTTTCCTACAGAACACGTTTATTATGTATTGTATAGTATAAGCAAATAATAACAGGAAAGTCGTCATATAGAGAGGAGTGGACGATGCAAAAACCAATGTTTATCGGGTTTGGTGTCGGCGAACTTAACACATTGTTTACTAAACATAGTTGAAACGAAAATGTTAATTTCAACGACAGCTAGAGGACATAAGATCCATTGACACTTTTCGCTTGTACAAGATAAAGCTTGAACAACGTTTTGACGCAACTGTATCAAACAAGTATCATGACCGTATGCAACACTAGCTTTTCGTCTCTGACTGGGAGTCGTGAAAATTAATACAACATCGAAATCACATATTTCAACATCACAAGATGATAGTCGGGAGTTAATATGTTGCGTAGCAGACTAAAAATGTGAGTTTTGGTCTTGCATTCTTACCTCCGGCCAGCCCACAGTATCATCCTTGAAGTGAATGAAAGAAGAAAAAAGAAAGATTAATACTGTAGAAATTTAAAAATCGAGGCGATCCAGAAGTCAAGCATCACGAAAGAACTTTACGCAAACCACCACCACGCAAAATCATCTCTCGCCTCATCACATGGCAGTCAGCAACATCCGTCATTTTTACATTGATTCAACGTCTGTAGACGCTGAATAAACGTAAAATTGACGGATTTTGCTGTTTAGAATAACAGCACTGCTGAGGACAAAGTAGCTTTGTTTGATGATGCACAATTTGCGGATTAGAAAATAACAGTCATGTATGCTGTGTGTGTAGTGTGTAATCTTTTCACAAGTGAGTTTAAAGTAAAGTACAATAACAGTATCATCAAATACGTTACAAAACTTTCTATAACTTCACGGTGTCGCAAATTCGCAATTTTTACATTAACTTTGACGCTGGTAGACGAAAGCCGATGTAAAAAAGGTGAATTTGCCCTCTGCAGGCAAATATCAGACTAGCCACTTCAACACGCAGAAACAACGGATTTTGGTAGCTTGGTCAAGACAACGAACTACAATGCTGGAACATTCAAGTTTAGCTATACTCACAACTGAGGTCTTGCTTTTGACTAGAAAAGATTCAGCACTTTGCCGACAACAGAAACACGTAGCCTACTAATTTCACAGAACCGCTAAGTATCACACACAATGAAATAGAATTACAACGTCAAAGTGCATTAAAATGTGAATAAAATAGGTCTCAAAATCAACTCAAAGCTAGAAAATTTGGGTTTGAGTATTTCACAATTTGTTAAAATAAGGTACAATTGGTGGGAAAAGGTTCTAACAAGAATTCAGTGCTTAAGGTTAAAAAAAATTGAAGATATTTTTATAACGTTACGAGATACAAAATAAGTGAATGACCGAACACCAATAAAAATTAAGCACTGCCGCTTTCCAACAACGATCCTACAATTTGAGAACAGTCTATTGATTTCTTTACCACACAAACAGTCCATTGCATCACCACATTCAGCAAACACACAAAACATATCACAATGGCTTTACAGCTTCGCAAGCATGAACTTCAAAGTACCGTTGCAAGCGTCGCATGCATCTGACTGCGATGAGCAAGATCTTCCACTTCTTCATGAGTCATCCATATGCTTCCGGTAGTCTGCGTCCAGTTGCATGAAATCGTTCGTAGACAAGAAAAATGGTGATATTTTGCGTAAAAAGATCATTATTCAAAAAAAGGGTGGACGGCCTAAAGAAGGATGACGAAACTCTGTCGGCAACGTCATAACGATTCGGTCATGACCAAGCTCAAATAACCAAGACCGAGAGGATTGGAGTTAGAAGTTTCCACAGCGATGCTAAAGAGGTTAAGGTCGTAAAAAAAGAGAGAATTAGTTATCATACCAACCGTTCTAGAGGTGGGAGGAGCAGAAGGACTTGTGAGGCTAATCATCTCGTGGATCGCCAAGCGCAGCTTGAGTCGATGGAGAGGATTGCTGATCCCGATTTCTCGCTGGATCTCGGTGTCGGACAGAGCGGACATGATGGCTCCTGACTTGACGTTTGCTCTGCAGGCAGCCACGTACCACGTAGGCATCCCGACCCAAAGCTGGAAGAAGATTTTTATTAGTGCTTTTTGGGGCCGCACAGATGCATGTGCTTAACGGAGTTCGACTCTAGGCCACTTCGTGGAGGGTTAACGACTTAACCAACAACACAACAATCACAGCACCTCCAACCAAGCTACTACAGTAGGTCCACTCCAGCTGGCAAACGGTGTGCCGGCTCTTCGCACTTCCTCCAGCATTTCATGCCTGAAAGAATAAATTCATCAATGCAACCTCCATCGCTCCAGGATGTAGATAATCGGAAGAAAATTGTAACGGCTTTCAAAAAAAAAAAAACGCGGCATAGATTACAAAAATGAAGTTGTCAATCAACTTTCATCAAGACGTGTTTGATTCTCATCATGACGTGACAGATAAGACACCATCTTGTAAAAAAAACAAGGACAAGAATTACTTTTTCTTGATCCGCCTCTCTTGCTCTCTATGGTGACCAGATCCGATCACGTCCACAGAGTCGCTAGACAAGGAACGATCATCAGATGGATTTGATCCGGAACCAGACATTTGCTCCGTGGAGTTGCTGTAGTTATCGCTCGGAGAAGTTAAATGTGCACGTGACATCCGAATCTGAACATGGGAAAGTGGAAGGAATATTTCGCTTAAAAAAATGGCAACATCTTCACGGTGACGTAAAGCGCCTGTCACCAAAACTATAGCTAGGTCTAAGTTTATGCCACGTGTGAGCAACTGTGCGCCATAAGACAAGCGTCAGCTGCGGCAACTGTGCGCCATAAGACAAGCGTCAGCTGACATCCGAATCTGAACACGGGAAAGTGGAAGGAAATATTTCGCTTAAAAAAATGGCAACATCTTCACGGTGACGTAAACACTACTATTCCAACCTCTCTTTGACAGTTTTACACATGTCTTCATCGTTTTATTGCAACGCTGTAGCTCATTCGATAATTACAATCTATAGCATAGTGTTTGCGTATATCTGTTAAACACAAAGTGCGCGTGCTCACTTACACAGTAGGGTTACACACCCGCAAACCCAATTTAATTCTAAACAGACACTACCTTGTCTTTCTTGCCAAAGAGACGGCCGATGGACGACTTGATACCTTTCTTCTTGGGAAGAGTAGCTCCCTGTGGCGACTGTCCTGAACGCTTTTGTATTGAGTCTTGGCTGCCGAGGCTGCTGTTCGGCGTCCCCAAACCGTCAAATGAGCTGTTTATATGCAAAACAAAAAAGTGAGTGCTACATTTTTTATTGTGAAAAAAAACACGCGATAAAAGCCGGATCGTACGGTTCGTATAAACGACCTGACTTTATCATGAAAAAAGTTTGAAGCATGACAGATGTTTAAATAACTTGCCAACTATGAGTTGTGTTCAGAACAGCCCTTTGTAATGACACATACAAGATTACCACTTGCAAGTGCGATAAGCTGTGCAGGCAGTGCACACATTAAATTAGTGAGTTAAAGCTTCGGTTCTAGATAGTCAAAAACGCAAAAAAAAACATATTTAGCCGGATAATCTGTATAATTATGACTCATCTGCACATAAGAATACGACATCAGCCAATTTTAGCTTACTTTTTGAACTCATCTTGATCCTTGACTTGATTAGAAGATTTTTCTCCAAGTCGTACGTTATTGGCAGCGTTCTAAAAACAAAAAAATGCGTTAAAAGGCATGAGGAGTAAATAACAAACTAAACTGATACAATTTCAAGCAAAGTAACAACATATCTACATTAATACAACCCCTCCTTGACACAAAGCATATCGATTACAAACCAGAGAGAGGAAGACTGTGCGGACTTAAAGAAAGGAACTTGTTAAATTACTGAAAGGCGTCTGTGAGCACAATAGCATACAAGTGGTCCTGTTATGGAACCCGATCCGTTGAATATTCCTCTTCATACCTTGAATATAGTTCAAGCATACAAGACACAATGCGATAATTACGTTTGTCGATTCAGTCCAAGTTAGCACAGCCGTACGGTCTGCCACACTGAACACACAACCACACAATGCCATCATCGGTGCAAAAAAGGAGAATCAAACACAAGCTTCGCACAATAAGTGAGATGGTGTGCGGCTCACAAGTGCTTTCCATACTCTAATATAATATGAAGTTATGCTTTTCGGCAAACTCACTGGACCTAAGTAAAAAGGGAAATAAGACTAGCTGAAATCTGTTTCGATAATCTTTAGATATTAATTAAATTTTAATGCTACTTTTAAGGGAAAAATACTTGGATTGAGCACTTTGAGAAGATAATTATACCTTGACTGAAGAGATCGCAACGTTGTAAAAAAATGGAAACTTCCCAAAGCTCCGTCAGAGCTTCTACTTCGCATATAGAATTTACTATAAGTAATCCGATAAAAGTAACAAGGCCTACTACAATGCAGAAGTTTACACCCAAAACAAATCTGCCAATGGTGGCAAATTCAAAACAAGCTGAAAGGTCTGGAGCGGTCAGCAGAGCAGGAAAGCATAGATGGCCACAAGCCACAATGGTTGTAATGGGAAGAACAGAACGCGAAATTATCAATACAGAAATGTTGTCAGTGTCAACACGTGCCAAGAGTAAATTGGACAGTTTAAAAACCGCTGAGAGGTCAAATAATGAAAAGATAACCGACTCCAAAGCATTCTTGCCTGATATCTTGCTTGGTGGCCAGGCAAACGTGCACGAAGAAGAGAGTAATCAAATACCGGTCAGATTTACCGCAAGATCTCCATCAAAACTATCACAGCTACCAAAGGGGTAAGTAAAAGCAGTTTAACAATATTTTGGTGATAACGGGGTGTATATAGTAATCCATATAATGTTCAAACACACAGAAAGAAAAAAAAGGTTGTTATTCTAAATCTAAAGTCAAGTGTGTGGGTCGTTTCAGAAATCGTTTGAAATGGTTAAACATATAAAAAAAATCTGCGAGTTGCAGCATTATTGTTGTAGTGGCAAGTACACACAGACGCCAATAGCAAGGTGTTCAATTTGATTCTATCTTGTAGTATTGAGTCGCTTCTCACAGCAGAATGACCAGCGGCCAGTAGGGCAGATATAGTTGGCTTCTTATATAAATAACGACCAGCGAAAAAAAACATCAACATTTTCATGGCGTTTATTAGCTGTGGTATAATTCATGACATGCGCTTGGGTAGAAGAGTTTGAAAATGCATTTAACTGAAATTACATAACACCAACCATACTAACATCAAGCTATTTTTGTTCTGTGCAAGAACACCATTGTGCTCACTAACAACTTAAACTTATTAACTTACCCCACTAACACCCAGCGAATTAGTTTCGATATTAAAAAATACGGTTGGTTTTTAAACAAGGGGTTTTGAAGGCTATGATTACCATCAAGTGACTTGACAATGACATGCTGACGTATCTTGTTGACAAGTATGAGCAGTGAGACAAAATCTTTTTCCTTTGCTTATCGTCGCATAGATGCAAATATTGTTTACATATCGTAACTATGAAATAAGAAAAACACTGAACAAGATCATCGCAAAAAGCATCAGTTCGAAATATTTGAAAACGCAATTACGGTATTTTTAAATTACATAGTTGCAACCATTTTCAGAAGTTAACAGGGTTTACCTAAAACATATGTCATCAAATATAAAACTCTATACTTTCTCATCATTATATTCATTGTTATAATATCATTATATCTGTTGCTCGGGTGTATCTGTTAACCATTGTTATTGCACACATGTTCTATACTTTGTCATAATACAAACGAATTTCTTTTCACACGAGTCAGTTCAGTCATAAACAGCTAAAAATCGACTTCGATCAGCTGGCAGCTGGATCATCTTCAGTTAAGCTGAAAGCAAACAGCGCAAAAATCAAATGATGAAGGTGCGAAAGAATGATAAACGTCTAAAAAGAAAGTAATAATTTTTTTTGTGCTAGTAGTTGTCAGGTTACCTCATGGATATCTTTTGATGTACCAGTAGTTAATCCTTTTCGTCGCTATATTTGCTAGAATAGGTGCCTTATCGGTTGAAGCGCACTTTCTCCTTTTTGTCAATTTAAATTAACCAATATTTTGCGTATTGTTGATGTTTCCTGGTTAGACTTATCACGGTACAATTCTATACCATACTTATTCGTGCCATTTTTCATTCATTTTGCCTTTGGTTGTTACGTACCAGAGTGAAACGTTTTTCATTCTTTTGCACCTTCATCATTTAATTTTTTGTGCTGTTTGCGTTCAGCTTAATCGAAGATGATCTTGCTGCTAGTTGATCAAAATCGATTTTTAGCTGTTTATGATTGAACTGACTCGTGCGAAAATAAATTCATGCGCTTGTATTACAATTTACAAGACATGTAACCCAGTCGTTCATATCAAGCGTTGCTATGCGTTTGACACCTGTCAGAAGATAGTTCATTTTCTTGATACTTTGTCATAAAGCTTGAATTTGTGTTACAGAATTGTTAACCCCCAGCAAGGTGGTTACGAGATCAAGGAGGAAGGTAAAAGCAAGTTAATTAAAAGCATTAAGTTTTGGCGGGGAACAACTCCAACAACTGCAAAAGAATTTGACAGTATATTTGACCCTGATAAAGTCGATGAACAACACAACAGCAAATACATTGCTAAATCATCGGACATCTTGACAAAGCAAGACAGGTTAGCAAACCAAACTAGCGTATTGATTGTGAAGAGTGTGAACTAAGACAACTTGTATCGACTTTAATATAACAACGCGTTAACAACTGGTTGCGCATCACCCGTATCTAATTTCACAGCATCTTACAATCCTGGACTGAACAGTCAAGTGTTTCGGAAGAGACAAGCAAAAACAGATATTTTTCTTGGCACATGGCTCTCAGGGAGAGACTTTTAAAGCATGAAAAAATGCACTATCATGAAGCCGTTGCAAGAATAAATAAATACAGGTTTGCGTTTTGTTTTTTATTTAAACTAGCATATAAAATACGAAAGAGTAATATGGAATTAACTTCCAATAAGAATATTATATATATTATTTATTTTCACAAAGAATATTTTTTTGTTTATGGAATCACAATGGATGTGATTATTATGGAGTAATCACTCAAAAAATATTTTCAAAAAATTGTCATTGCAAAGTAAACGCAAATAACAATGTTTCTTTGTGACCGATTTCATAGACAACGTTTAAAACAAAGGCCGGGCTTAATGCCTTCAAAAGAACTGCTACCAAACATGGATGTTCAAATTTGGAAGGATTTGATGAAACAACATGGCGAGAAGAAAAAAACAGCACCGATAACAAGTAATCAACAACCAACACTGAGCATGTCACCCACCCAAGAATGGAAACCTTTCATTTTACACGAGAATGATGCAGGTGATTTTGTAACAAGACTGAACGAAATTAGTTTATACAAACGCATTATCACTGCAAACCACAAAATATAATTATATGGTTCGTTTACTTTTAGAATAGCTAAATAGTTAGATTAATGGTTGGTCGGCGACAATTTGGTGCAGCCGATTCAAAGACATCCAGATTTAGAGATGACCTTTTTCGGACACGACCGATTCGGTGCCGACGTTTTCAAAATCTCGCGACGGCTTTAGCTTACTTAGAGAAATTGTAGGGAACATATAGGTAGGTGGTTTCTGTGTTTACCTTCCCGTACCCTACTACCCATGGAAACAAAACGGTTTATGTTGTAATTGGTTCTGTTGTAAATGTGCATTAGCTGTTATCTTGCAGATATATCTAGCAATGATTACTGTAGGTTGGGTAATTAATAAGCATCAATGTAGCAGTAGCAGATCATGCTGGTACCGGTAACGGGGGCGATTTCATACACCTGACAAAGAAAAGTAACAATGGTAAATAAAATTAATTTACTACGTTTTGAGGAGACGACCACCGGATTCGCCACTGATTGCCATTCCTCTACCATAATAATAAGTAACAGTGACTGTCTGCGTGATATTCTGCTTTGAAGGCTGTAGGTAGGTTTGTCCTCATGAAAATTTATACCCAGTGTTTCTTCATTTTTTCCCACAAATAATGACTTTATTCCAAGTATCTCATCTCCAATGCTCACTTGGATTCTTATGGTGCGATAAAAATAATCATCTTCTGTTTTTTTTTACATAGCTTTGATTTGAATTATGTCAGCAATGTGTGTATCTTGTGTTATCCCCTTCATTACTACGTTGCAAAACGCTAATTTATTAAGGTGGGAAAGGCTACACTTTACACCTACTTTAAACTGTTGTTTAACTCGGTTTTAACTTGCAAACGAACTGTCACATTGTATATCACTCTCCTGAATTATCCCTGTGAGTCTCTATAAACAGATGCTGCCCTGCGATTTTGAGAACTTCTGCCTTCATACAGACGATTATATTTTAATCATGTAAAGTTGTTTGACAGCGCGTCCATACCGAAAAAGGCCGTCTCCGAATTGGGCCATTCCGACTGCGTATATGTAATCTGTAGGTCGCTGCAGGAGTGCAGTAGATAGGGTGTTGGATGGTAAACACTTTAACATAAGATAATTTTTCCTGTGAACCAGCTGACTGAAGTCATGGTGACCCATCTCGCACTCAGTCAAAGAGTTTATTTTAGCTTTAAACTTTGTTTGGTAATTACAGAAGAAAAAAAAGTAATGGCTGTATCCACGTTATCGAGATGACTACCAGAGCCACATGACTGCAATCAGCCGATTTGAATCTTTCCTTCTGATTGGTTAATAAACCTCGTCACTGCAGCGACCGGCAGATTACAAATGTGAATTCCGACTAATGCTTCTGTTTCTTGTAGAAAAAAAGCAACGACGTCCACCATTCTTTGGGAAGCAAGCCTCAATATTAAACGATGCGGCAAAAAAGCATGTTAAGTTACATGGCACCCTGCAGTCCTCTTCAAACAAAAGAGGAAAAACGTCCGCAACCACAGAAAAGCCTGACACAAATTATCCTGTACATGGAGAAAGAATACTCAAAGGTGAATCTGCAGACTCCACAAACGTACTGCCCTGTATAATCGCAACAAGTCCTCCGAACAACAAGAAGACAGACAGAGCGACGAAAGGTAACATGTGATAGTTGCAACTTGTATTTGAAGTATTTTGAAGACTGTTAAAAATTTAAGCTTTCGTTGCTCCCAAACGCAAACACCCTGTGAGTTCATCGTCATTGTAAGATCAACTTTTTCTTCGTTTGCAAACAAATAAAGCTTTTACCACCACATGACGTGAAATATTCTTCTCAAATAATTATGAGTCAAAATCTGGACATAAATAAAATTAATTTCTCACTTCCATAACACAAAGTTGCAGTAACAGGTTGGAACTGGAAAAATTAATTCCAGAAAAATATTTTTAGAAGATTTATTAAGAAATTTTCAAGCTACAATCGTCTTGGGTCTTAATGGTTTTAACCGGAAATGTTTTCAGATGATTCAACTTTAAACTTAGAAGAAAATAAAGAGAATGAAGAGAATCCGACCAGAGCTTTGTTGGTGGATTTGAAAAACCAGTTGCGATCAAAAATCGAACAAAAGGAAGATCTGAAAGATGTCCCTGTCAGAGGTGCCACAGCCCCTTCCCAGCAACCGAAAACTGGGTTAGGAGCAAAGCTGAAACTTCTCTTACAAAACAGCGCACCACCGCAACAACCCAAAGGCCAAGACGCCCGTTCTTCGTCAACGGCAGCACAGCAATTCCGCTCCAAGCTGCAAAGCCAGCAAAACGGATATAGACCAATGTAAGTTAGCAGACAACAATATTTTGTTTGTTATTTTCGAAACAGGATCATCTCAAATACACCAAAAAAATTTAATGAGCATTTCAATGAAAATAAATAAATAAAATAAGTGCTACAAAACTAATTCAAGGACAAAAGCTTATGTGGCACTTTTAGGCATAATATGAATATACCATATAGCAGTATAGCCGTGGGTAGGTTATGTAATGTATATTTGTAATGCCATAATACTATTTACATATTTTTTTTTAATTTTCCATCATTTGTGGCAGGTCTAGACCTCGTACTATTGGAGATGGATCTCTGCCTAAAATTCATAACATCGCAACGTCCTCGCTATGGAAACGGCATAATCCGAACAAAGACGAAGATTCAAACGTGAAGCATAGACTGACTTTGGCGGGGGTGGCCAGTCGTGAGTCATTCAGCTCGAGTGTGATCGGCATAGCGCAGAAGCACATCACCAACCGACCCCAACAGGTGGACATCAAAGAAAAAAGCAAATCGAAAAAAGCGGAGGAAAAAGAAGACAGCGTTAGAAAGACAAAAAGCGATGGGAAATTATCAGAAAAACGCCCGCTTGAAGTAACATCCATCACGCAGCAAAGTGATACAAAGAATGAACAAGATGAGACCAAAACCAAAAAAAGCAATGCGAAAGACTCTACTCCAGCAGATAAGAATAGGAAGAAAAACCCGGCTTTTCGTCTATACACACCAGCAACAATCCTTCAGCATCAATTTGGGAGCAGGTATGCCTCGTAGTGTTGATTGTGTTTGTGCCAGCGAAAAGCACCAATTGGGTGCCGCCGCCTGACCGTACGCGTATTTGTAATCTGTAAGTCCTGGAGCAGATTTTGTTGATGAACCAGCTGACTGCAGCACTGTAAGCCTTCTCGTAGCCAGAGAGTTGTTTCTTACTTTGAACTTTGATAATACAGAAAAAAAAAGAGTAATGACATGGGTGAGAATCGAATCCACGCCATTGAAATGACCATTCCCTAGCCCTAACACTCTTGGCCACGCTGGCGACAGCGAAACGTTCATTTAATTTACTTTCTGACGTGCATGAGTCGCATGACTGCAATCAGCTGATTTAAATCTTGCCTTCTGATTGGTTAATAAACCTCACCTGCTGCAGCGACCAGCAAATTATAAATACGCTGACCGTGCGAGAGTAAATTCAGTAACCTGCAGAAACAGCAACAAGCCGTATCTTAAAATCATGGTTATAAAAAACTTCTTAGACCCTCTGAACACATGTAGCTAACATGCTTACACCCGGATCATTTGAAGAACTTTCTCAAAGAATCCATCCCGTAAAACCGAATCTATTTTTGGAAGCTTCCAGTATAACTTAATATCATTAAATGTTCTCAACGTTAATGTAAAAATTATAATCCGAACTCTGCCCCGCACTGGCAATTGGTAGAAGCATGCTATACAGTAAAGTGTCGTTACATTTGTTGCTACAGTGCATCGGTATCAAGAATGCAAGAAAATGAAAATCCGCAATACAAAAGCCTGAAGCTGATTACAAGCACGCCGGGAAAACAACAGTCACCGCCTAGAACCCCTCTTGAACACTTCAATGCCAGGCAAGCTGCGCTTAAAGGGAAAACAAAACCAAAAGCAGGTACACCCCAACAGAAGGTCTACATGAAGTTTGCAACAGGTTTGAAACCACATGCTGGAGAAAATAAATAAAATACTGGTGGTCTGATATTTAATGCAAAAAAGCAACACACCTAAAAGTAATGGTTCGCCGTATTTAGTGAATTCTCACATCCACTTGGTCAAGTAATTGTAGTTGACAATGCTACGATCAAAGAAAGCATGACGCTTCAGTGCCGCCACTTTGGCATGAGCGTTAGAAGCAAGCCGAGTAAATCGAGCCAAACGAAACACAATTGGTCAAGAGTGCCACAGACCAGGTGTTCTTTGCTGCACTGCTTTGATATGGACATTGGACAGCATGTCCAGTGTCCACCATAAATTTCCTTGCTGTTTTAGACTCAATGAACAAAGTTGGACATTTGTTTATTCTTTCATGCTGGTTATGTTCTCATTTGGTTGTAGATACTAGCATAACAATGCATGTGACCAATGTTCTCTTGCACAAAATTGAAAACTTCAATTTTTAGCTGCAAAACACAAAGTCTTAAGGGTGGCTGTGGTCGAACCACCGCTGACGGCAAAGGAACGCATGCAGCGACAACAACAGATCGAAAGGAACATGAAGAGATTGACCTTTAACCCGACACATGCTGCAGTAAACAACTTCACAAGAGCGATCCTTAACAGGTGATTGCAGCACAAATATGACAAAAACCGCAGCTTGAAAGCTTGGCAACTTGACAAAGGATTTTTAACTTTCACTTTGATCTTTCTCACTTCACTTTCTTTCATCTTTGTCGGCTGTGTAGTCTACAGCTCTGGTACGGTACTCAAAAAGGCGCCGGTTCGACGCCGCTCAAAAGCATGGGCACCGTCTCTAGCGGGACACTTACAGGCATGCCTGTAGGTAGACACAAAGATTGGCTTCCCTACCTTTCCGTCCACTTGGTCTACTCTAAATGCTCAACCACCAACCGTCGTGTCCACCTTTTAAATTGTCATTACTTGTCTTGCTAGAAGACAGCTCGGTGCTTTCGGTGGGTGTGGAACCGGTCACTTCGAACAAAAGTTAGACACACTCTACTTGGCTAGTGACACGCATGCTACATCTCATTTGGTAGAATATTTGAAAGTAAATTCACCCCAACCAACGGTAAAGTTTACAATGGTAGTTTTAACTTTGTACGTGTAAGCTGCTATCCTTTCCATGGTACAATGAGTTTATTCTGCTTTAAAGCAGCTAGTTATAAGAACTTCGTTTTAAGGTTTTATAAATTTTCTTTTTTTTGCGAGGCAGAGAGTTCATTGTATTCCATCCCCAGAAGTCTACAAAGGCATTAGTGCTGTCTCATTCGTCTACAGAGCCAAGCTAAAGTTTAGAAATAAACTTATGTTAATAAAATCAAAGTAGACAAAAGTTGATGGACTCGTCTCAAGCAGTTGCTGCGATAGATTTTTTGGGTTAAACTGTCGCTAACAATTAATGTTTTATTTAGTGAATTGGACTTACGAGCGCCCTCCAGCAGCCCAGTAGACATGTTCTACCGACAAGACCAGTTGGCGCGCGAGATTTCGACTGATGCGTGGGAAGCACAGAAACAGGGTGAGTTTGCCTTTACAAGTATATGACCGAGACGAAAAATGCACATTTCATCAATTTAATGGCAAGTCTGGTGAATAAAGAAAATAAACAGTTCACTTTGATATATACATAATTTTTCTTGTTGCTACCTTTTTGTAAAGTATAAATGATTGTTATCTATGGGTGATAGTATGTAATGAAAAACACGCATAGAACATAATCTTTCTTCTACAGGACAATGGACATGGGGGCGTAACATGCAATTGTTACGCCACAATACCTAAACTTAAAACCTTTGAAGAATTTTATTATTATTTTTGCTCTTGACATGATCATACTGAGGATGCTGTGATAGCGAAATCGATTTATGATTAAAAAATGAGTCTGGTAAACTGTTTGTTGCGTTGAGTAATAAGACTATATATTTTTCTTTTACGGGGTTATGTTTTTCTTGCAGGTGATGGCCTGCTACTTAGTGGAAAAACACACGATGGGATACCGTCAGAGATACAATATAGATACAGAGAACTCCCTGTTAATGAAGCAGACGGCTTATTTCCACCGAAAATACATTTCAACAGCGATGGTTCCGAAGTGCAGGGGTTTTACGACAATGCAAATATCAAAGGGTCGAGCGCCCCCAAAGTCAAGGACCTGGTTGATTTGCAAAGGTTGTATCACGTGATGAAAAAGCACGGTGAGGCATACACAAACGGAACCTCTTACTTCTTCAGCCAGTCACCGAATCAGATGACAGAAGGCATAGCGAAACAACAGGTCATGAAACAACACACGAACCAAAAGAACTTGCATAAAACGCCGTATTATTATTACCCATATCAAGGTGGTGATAGTCAAGCTTTAGTTATGGACGATAGAGGAGACGCAGGGCTGTACGTGGTCACTGGCGCTAATACTTTAAACGGGAACCGGAAATTGGGACATATACAGCCCCCGAAAGCCAGGCACTTTAATAAAGAGGAACAAATACGTTCCCAGAATGCATCAGTGCCGTTTCGACACGTGCTGACTTTGAATAAAAACACGCTGCCGCATTGGGAACATTCACAACGCCAAGCAAAGATTCCGAGCTCGCAAGATTTCCAGCGAACATCGAAACACGCTTTGACTGTAATGATGCCAAAGACCCCCGGAATATCCATGACAGGGACGCTGCCTTTAACTCAGCAGCACCCTCTTGAGCAAATACAAGAACATGTGATTCAATAAATAAATTATGAAACCTTATTTTGCAAGGCAAGATTCAATGTTCTTTATGAAATCAGAGCTGGGTGACTCTGATACAAATATGCAGAACACGTGTGCGATTTGATTTGAGATTCCTGCCGTTGAGAATTTGGTGCCCCATGAGATTAATAAGCTGTTCTGTCTTCTTAATAAACATGTATTCACTGTCGTAAAAATACCCTAACTTTCTGAAAGCCAGCTAAATAAAAGTGATTGACTACCAAAACAACAACGTATCACTGCAAAAAAATAAGGAAAGCAGTCTATATGTAAAGTAACTGGCCCTTCTCTGTGTACTGCCATAAGCTTTTAACAACCGAATCATTGAGTTACCTAAGTAAGAAGTAATCAATGTTTTAAAATGATGCAAAACCGATTGAAAAATATTAGAAAAAGTGGTTGTCGAAACAAACATGTATTTTGCGTATTGTGAATGGTATTTTGCCAATAACGAAGTCAACATCCTTCGGTTGGTACAGGCTGGTTAAGGCAGGGACAGATCCTTTTGAGTATACAGAAAAGATCACGCAATTTGCTGAACTTCACACCTTGCAACCCAACAATATAACGCATCCAAACAATCTTGAAGCCATTACTAGTAAGAATCAAAATGAAAAGACGGTAATTCGCACACCCGTTTAACCTAGCTAAACATTAAACAAACTACTCGGTTACAAACACAATTATTTCAAATAGGTTGTAAATAACGCTCCAACGGTGTCGATGTTCCTTCTCGCAGTCGGCTACTATGTTTCTGGAGAAGAGTTGAGGGAATCAAAAGTCATGCTTTTAATCATTGCACAATCAAATCTTCAAAGAAATGCAACTGCCCTGTGCACTTTAGACCTACAGTGCACCGGTGCATTTTCTTCAGAATAAGTTTGCAAGGAATTTATCCAGGCAGGTGACGTAGTGGATAAAGTGAACGAGAGTCCGACACCTTATTATATACCAAAGATCTTATAAAAGTTCTAAATTTCCGCATAGAAACTGGCATACCGGTAGTGAAAAAGAATTTAGAACAATAATGCACTCGGCAGCGCTTTTGAAGCTATCAGCTTTGTAAACTGAGGAATTATTTCATCGCATAAGATTTATCATCAACAGAATAAAATTTGCTTTGCAGCAAGGCAGTTACTTAACCCAGACAGCAAAATCCGTCATTTCTACATTGAATCAACGTCTGCAGACGTATAAAAGGTGTTAAGTGTAATACAATTAATCGCATGGGCGTTTATCGCACTAAGTGTGCAGTTTGCTATTACCCGCAGCGAACTTGCAGCATCAGGCTAAAACAGGTCGTTAAAATCTACACATTGTGAAGTCGTTGAGACATGTTAGAAAAACAACTAACTTGCTAAAGCGCAAGCAAATTAATAATTTCCATCAGCACTCACATTCATCCCGGATTGAGAGCGTGGTGTAGAACTGGAGCCAGGATACACAAGATCCCCATTGTCAAGTTGAAACATCGGACGCCGGGGCTCTACTGCTCCAACCACGCGCTGTTCAATTTCTTCAGCTCTCCGCTCAGTTGAGATTTTTTCTTCTTGGAGGATGCTAAATGTGATGGAGGCATAATTTTGAAGTCAAAAGACTAAGTGATGCTTAAAGTTAACATTGAATAGCAAAATAAACAATTAGATATCTAAAACCCAAAAGCAGAAGTTTCATAAGGCAGCTTCACGCATTGAGCTTATGATTTTTAAGCGCGATTTTAAAAGTATTTCCGAACTCAATAGATCAGGGAGCAAGTCTTTTAGGCGCAGACAGTTAGGCGCCGGTCAAATAGACGCGCACACTGTGGCGCCCGTTTATTTAGGTGCTATTCCTAGTAAAGTCTGCAGATTGTATCAGCTTGGCAGGTAGGGCAATGCTTTTCACACAAAATGTTATATTGAACAAAAAAATATGTCATGGCTTCCGTGAGTAAAGCTGCTTATGCCGGCAATGCTTTTCCCACAAAATGTTATATTGAACAGAAAAATATATTGTATTTTAATGCGCGTGTTCCGCAATTATTTGTTGTTAGTCCAGGTTTGCGTCGGCGAAAGTTTTATCAATAAATTATATTCAAGTTTCCGAACACTACTGAGTTCACTTTTAGTTAAGTCAAATAATAACTACACTAAACATCAGTAAAAAATATACCGTAGCCTATATTCAAGCGGGTGGTAGGCTTGAGTGAAGAGTAACTTAGTTTTCTGTCAAAACCCTGACTAGGTTTAATAACGAGCAAAGTCGCACCATTATGCTTGCAACTTGTAACCAAGGTTCACATGCCCTATAGAAGTGTATTCATGTAGTAGAGCGTTGTCTCATACGTACTCGCAACACGACCAATCCATCCGAGTAGAAGTAATTGCGAAAGATAACAGATTAAGTAAAGGTCCATCTGGCTGCAACCTGTGTTCAGGATGAATAGCAAATGTCCTGTGGAGATGAGCTAAAATCAAGAGTAGTAGAGCGTTGTCTCGCACCTCATATCCACCATGCGCATTAACAAAACAACATATTTTTCTGTTCAATATAACATTTTGTGTGAAAAGCATTGCCCTACCTGCCAAGCTGATACAATCTGCAGACTTTACTGGGAATAGCACCTAAATAAACGGGCGCCACAGTGCTCCGCACCTAAATATACAGACGCCACAGTGTGCGCGTCTATTTGACCGGCGCCTAACTGTCTGCGCCTAAAAGACGTGGACCCATAAATCACTTACAAAGTTAATAAATGCAAATTGGGAATACTAAGTAAAATATGACGTTTTAAATGTTTAGGCCATATCGTTTTAAATCTAACTAACCTGATCTCTTGGTTGATGGCATCTAGTTGATCTTGGAGCATGTATGCTAATGAGTGAGCATTTGCTTGACCGGACGGAGATAGAAGATCAGCTGCCGAGTAAACGTCATCAACTTCTGTAAAAAAAAGGTTTTACTTAAATAGAACGTGAAAAGATATACAATTGATGTAAATATTTTTGTAAGTGTGTACCTGAAGCAGTGGTCGTGTTACAAACAGACGGTTGCAGAGAGATCGAACTGCCATCAAACGCTTGTTGAACTTGAGAAAGTATCGCGGCTTGCTGCGCCCGCTCCCATTCTTGCTCGTTAAACGTCTGGCCCTGAAGAAAAAAATATTACAGCATAAAGAAAGCATGCGGCAGAAACCTATGCTCGGTCTGCTACTATTCGGAGAATCCGATTTGGAGAAATCTCAATTCAGAGACAGCCATTTTCGGAGATTTCTAAAATCTCACAGCTGCATCTGTTTATTCAAAGGAATTAGCTTATATAATAGAGGTTAATCAACCAAAGTTTCAGCAAAAACAACATAATGGTTTAAGAATGGCATGCAAAGATCTGATTCTAAATTGCCTATGCAAAATTGTTATGCATGAATCATTACCACGGTCGTCATATCAGTGGCGAATCTGGCAATCGCTTCCTTAAAACGTAATACATTAACTGTGAGTACTGAAAAGCTTGTGTGTTCATCAAGACAATTATCGTTTCTAGCACTAGTTGCAACGTTTATCTGATTAAAATAAAAGTAAAGGCAACGACAATCCAGTTTGTTGTTGCTTTCATTTCACTTTCATCAAATGAACGTTGCAACAAGTGCTAGAAACGATACATTAACTTTGCTAACCTGTAGATTAGTAAACTTTTCTTGAAGTAAACAAACTAATAAACAACTACTTTTCTTTGCAAGATGTATGAAAGCGGATTCCCTCAATTGTGAGATCATCGATTACAAGTTCGATTAGTTGCCTAACCCATAAAATGATTGTTGCTAGATATCGCTATAGCCGCTACCCGCAAGATATCAGCTAATTTACATCTAACTCACTGAAACAATAACCTACCCAAATGATGTGTCTACAAATTCTCTAAATAAACAGAAGCCGTCGCTGCATTTTCAAGAAACCACCGAATCGGTTTTCTTAAAAAAAGGCTGTCTTCGAATTGGCATTTCTCCGAATCGGATTCTCCGAAACGGGCCATTCCGTACTTGACACTGTGTCTTCAAACAACAAACTGGAAATTTCAAGTTCGATTCCTACGCTCATTGTCTTTTTTTTATTTAAATTATGATATGTACCCAGTTAGCAAATCAGACGTATTTTACATCAATCAATGCAAAAAACGAATGATTTGCTGGCTGGGCACTGGATAGTACTGCAATAAGCCTTAATGAATGTTAAGTAGGACATTTACCTTCTCGGGATCAACTTTAATGTTATCCGATCTTGCTTTGTTGCGTAGGTAATTATCACTGGACCTGAAATACACAAAAAACATTATCATATATTTGTTGGCAAGGGCCTGGACACCATGTCCAACCATTAGGAATGTCCAATGTTTGTATACTATGCATTAGTGATGCTTCCGTTTCTCTCGGTCATTTGCATAAGCAATGGCTAAGCATCGGTTGATCATATCGTCCTTCGCTATTTCATCTCACGTTTTAATTTGTCTTCCTCTTCATGCATCCCCAATCACTGCTTATTTTGTACATTTCTTACAATATATTTTTCAACTACTCCTTCAAGTTGTCCAATCCATTTTAGATGATGACCTCCTTAATGTTTACAAATATTCTCATGGCTAGTTCAATCTCTCAAGATATTATTGGTAATTTTACAAAAAAAACATTTCTGTCGTATTTTGCCTTTAATCATGTGCAATGCAGCAAAACAAAACTGGCTGACATAAAGAGATAACGACATAGCAGTTTCAGTAGTTGACAGCATTAATAACATCATGATGATACTAATGATATTTTTACAGTCGTCATACTTAAATCTGCTCCAAAATAAAGAAGTGCGTCAGGGTTACTTAAAAAGCTGTTGTTTTTTTCAAATTTCGCTTGTTCAACAAAATGTCTCCTGTTAAAATGCGACGTTTATTCCACGACCAGACACACATTTTTAAACTGTACTACTATTGTTTGTAGCTGTTCTGTTGCAACCGATGCAAAAATCAGTTTTAAAAGTCTTTTTGAGGGGAGGTAAGATTTGTTTTCAGATCTTCAAATTTAAGATTGCACAAATAGTTACGAGCCAAACAAAACTATTGGGTTGTGACGTTTTTTGGCTGAAACTTTACTTCAAAACAAAGTTTAATAAAACTGAACAGTGTCAGGGTGACCCAATTAAAATACAAAGGTAATTTGAAATGACACTTTTACAAACCGGCTATAAGTGGCGTAATGCGGAATGCCACTTCCATCTGAGGTAACAGTGCAGTTATCGACTGAATTTAAATTGGAAGAATAGTGTCGGAGGTACTGCGTGAGATCGGGTGTGCTTCCAGCAACGTGAGGGAGGTTTCTGGTTGGTCGAGCAGTGAATGACGGGTGTGACGTGACAGTCGATCCGTTACGGTCCAGCGACGATGTCTGCGAAAACGAAAAGGAACAAAGTTTGATATCTGGCCACTGGACAGTCATTCCAGTGTCACTAAGTATTTATTTCGTTGCTTGAAACTACTCCCTACAAAAATTAGTGAGCCACGCTGATACTCATCCCAGACAGCAAGTCAGTCGTCTATAGACGATAAATCAATGTGAAAACAACTGATTTGTTGTTTGGAATCTTACTTTGGATGATGATTTTAACACGAAGATATCTGATTCCAGTTTCTTCGAATTCCTTTGCCACTGTTCCTAAAAAGCAAGATTAATTTTACACGAGCATAGGCTTTAATGTTTAGGTACTCAGTACAGTATCTGTAAACGCACACAAAATAATTAACTGAAAATGTATACCAGTTACTGCGTACACTTAGTTTACATTTTTAATCCTTTTTTAATTTACTCGTGAACTTTCTCACAGTCACCGTGTAACATTTATCCCATGGGAAGAGTACCATAAACTAAACACGGTTGGAAAACACTGGCATAGAACAACATCCAACCGAGAACCACATATACCTGTGACAAACGAAGCGTTGCTTAAAGATGAACATTATTATATTAATACTATTTAATTCAGCTATTATATCGATATTTTATTTATCTTAATTAACGTATATTTATTTACATTAGTAATATTAGTGCATTTACCTTTTCCATCCGAATTGCCTGTAATAGCTTCTTAGTGTTTTCCAGTTCATTGCTCAACGACTCCTGCGAATAGACAAAGAAGGTGATTTTTCTAACTTGAAAGGTTTTCAGTTTCGATATCATCAGAACAAAAACACGAGCTGCTGTAGGATAAAGTTGATGGGGTATTTGTTGGACGGAAGAACGTAATATTAAACACGACTTGAAAAATTATAAATGCAAATTTTTTCAACTGTATCGGCTATCCGAAAAGAAATATAAATAGACGATAACTTACACGAGTATTACACAGCCAAACGTCATGCTTCGAACGAAAGAAAACTTGATAACCACACGCGCTTGCCAAATAAATTCGATTAGAAATCGCATAGAAACGATGCATAGAGAGACGAGGAATTTAAAGCGGTAACAAGAATCACTTTCTCAGCCAAAGACGCCATGCGTTCCCTTAGGTTTATTTGCAGCCGTTCCTCAGATTCGGAGAGCAAGCGATCCACGGTGCTGGACAGACGGTGATTGTGTTCTTCGTTCATTTTCTCCCTTTGCCGAGCCTGTTGTGCAAAAAGATCTTGATTAATTAGTATTGAAGCATGAGTTAAGGGTTCGATTCCTAGGCGAGACATTTTTTTTCATTGGAAATTAAGAAAGAAGCTGCTTTGAGAATTAAGTTTGTCGCTTGACCAAGTAAAAGATAAGGTAATTTATTGGACTACTATTATGTTATACAATATACATCGTCGCAATAACACTACAATTTTGATTTCATCAACACGTATAAATAATACCAAATGTAAAATACAGTCTTAAACTATGCTTTGAGTAAATGTCATTTTCAACACAACTACTAAAAACGGTATACATTATGAACACAGCAAAAAAATGTCATTCATAAAACTGTATGTGCGAATAATTTCCAATTTTTGTGATAACCGAGCCACACAAAAAAACATAAAGCAGGCCGGCGAATACATTGATATTAAACGCATGCCCATTACCCACCCTCATTATTTCTTGCGACTTCTCTTCCAACTGAGATTCTAAACCCTTCAACCTTTCCTCAATGTTGCCGTGCCGTTCCTCTGCTTTCGTCAGCGCTGCTACTCTCTGAGCAAGCTCGGCCTCTACCTTAAAAGGTGAGCAACAAAGTTGATTTTAAAAGTAGCTTTTGTGAACGTAAGACTCTTTGTTCACAACTTAAATCGTGACTAAACGTAAGGAATTATGAAAGTCAAAGCATTCTACACAGGAAAGGCTTTTCTGGAAAGTAAGTTCACTTCAGCTTATTTGTTTTTGTTAGAGAGGGTATAAACACAAATGGCAAACAGTTTGCACAACCAGGAAGGCAGCGAAAGAGCAAAAGGTCACAGAAACCAGCTGCCGCCAAAGACAAGAAACGCACCACGCAATGCTCTGCTTGCATAGTGTCATTATCATACATAGACTTAAGCAGAATTTCACTAGATATCGGTAATGTTATCACTTCGATTGGTGAAATGGTGCAAGGCCGCATTGGAGGTGGATACGGCCAGGTTTGTAGCTTGGTGATTTCAATATTTTGAGCGTGCAACACTGAGCTTTGCAATGGTATAATATATAGTAAATAAAATGGTAACCACAAAACAAACCTCGAAACAACAAATTCAAGTGGTGGAGAGAAACATTAATCAGCACAAAAACTTAACTTAAAAGCAGTATCACAACTTTGAAAGTTAATATGACAGAAAGAAAATGATCAGTTAGCAATACGCAAACCTTGAAAGAAAATATTTAAACTAAAATTGCACCACCAAACAAGAATAAAAGAAGAGTTCAAAAACATAGCGATCTAAGCTTCATACCACAGATAGAAAGCAACGATTCTATAAAAGCGCTTTTTACTATGACATATTTCCTAAAAAATTTTGCAACCTACTTCAGGTAAGGCTTCGGCTCTTCTTAAAGACTTTTGAGTAGTTAATTCTGCCGTCTTCAATCTCTCCTGTAGGATTGCATTGCGTTCCTCCACCTTTGGGATAAACTTTGTTACATTTGACGTGAACGTGAGTCAACATTCCCAACAATACGAAAATCAACGACGCATTAACACGACCGATAGTCATACATGAAATCAACTTGGCAACACAGGGAAAACTTATTCGGAAACGATAAAAACAAAATTGTCTGAAAACAAACTTAATTAAATCGCACCAATCTGAGACAAGAATGGTTGTTGTGGTAATTAAAACATTAAAATTAGAAAAAGTACGTCACTCCCTGCGATACTGTTTTTCTCAATAAAACTCTTTACTTAGATTCAGTTCAAAGCGTTTAGAGCACTTTGACAGAAATATCTACACAAAGCAAAAATGAACTCCACCTGACTCAAAGCATCATCTCTGTTTGCAAGTTCTGCTTCGAGTCTATCACTGAGATCATTGAGAGAAGCGACCTGGGTTTGGGAATGTAGATATCTTCGCTCTAACGTCTCGACCCTCTCTTCTAATTCCTGTCTGCTGTTATGAGACTACAAACAAGTTTCATAACAGGGATTAAGACACGACTCTTGCAGGAACCAAAAATAACAGGTTTTATGCTACAGTACATCTATCTTTGGTAGAGAGTTTGCTTTTTTGAACCAATGAACAAATTTGAACCATAGACAAGCATTCAAGTAACCAATACCGGTAGCTTGTCTATTATAGTGTATCTATCATAGTTAAAATTGTAAAGTTGTCACTGGAATGTTTCTAAGTCAATATGGAAGACGATAGCCCAACAAATTAGAATGTGAAGTCCAAGTCACCACATGAAAAGAAAGATCATTTTATTTGATCTTAGTTAATGCAAGTTCAATATTCTAAGCAAGAAGTAGATACTGAATGTGGCCACTCAGAATACATGTCATCTAGCCACAGTACCAAAATCCTGAATGTTACTTTGCATTGGGTGCGCATTGCTACACCGTGGTAATTATAAATTTTTGAGCAGATGAAGCTGGTATTTGCCTCCAGTTGCTCAAGCTAAAAAAGAACAAGATACAACAGAATAATCAATAATCATAGAAATGCCTTATCTCTCCGTTAACGAAATTAAGCGCTTAACCAGAAAATGTCATTCTTCTGCTTGTGAAGTTAATACTGTAAGAAGTAATGAAATAAGTAGTTCTAAGACTCTAAGTAAATCAACGTTTAAATTGATTCAATGTGGTTTTGAACTGTCCAGGTTATCAAATCCATGCAACTAAATTAAAAAATTAGAGCTATCTTTTCAACAATACATTCAATTGATCAAACAAAATAGTATCGTTGAAATGCACAATTAAACTGATCTAAAGAGGCAATGTATGATCCCTTACCTCTTGGTAATCTTTTTGCAGTCTGCTTTTGATTTCTTCAGACCTGATGAGATCTTTACGAGCGGTGTCTAGGCTAGCTTCTAATTCCGTTATTCTGAAAAAGTGCGAGCTGTGGTTTTCTCCAGAGTAAATGTTATAACAATTACAAATTGGGTAACGAGGGGATACACATTGAAGATCTGCTTGAAGAACTGAGACCAGCTCATAAGCAACAGCTTGGTGAGAAAAAAGAAGCATCAAAATTTACATACAAAAACTAGAACCACACTTTAAACAAGAATATGAGAAAAAAAGTATCTGCCCTACTTGGCCCGAGTGTCATTCATTTGCTTCCTCGCGTGGTTGAGTTCGGATGATTGTTTATCATTAGATTCTTGCAGACGAACGATTCGATGTGCCTGCTCCTCAGAGTTTCCATTTGAAATCTTAACAAATGAATAAAATGATGCAATCATTTCAAGAACTATTAACAAAACATAAAATCAACTAAAACTAACTTTGAATCTGAAATGACACGATAAGCGAAGCGTCTTGAATTTTAAATACAAAACTGCAATATTTTCGTAAGTGTGAATAAGTGACAAAAGAAATGACGTAGTTCACTTACAAAGTTAGATGAAGAATCACAGTTTAAGTTTTCCTTGCCTTCACTTGAAGTTTGCGATTTCAGTTGATTGATCTGCTCTCGTAAAAGTTTATTCTAGAATAAAACAAAAGATGTCAACCATAACCAACTACTGAGTTAAGAATTAAAACATACCCACCAGAATTGAAAGAGGTTGGCGATATTATTGACTATTATGTAAACCAAAACTACATGGAAGCACGCAGAAAAGCGGTCAATGAAATGTATTTTTTAAAAGCAAGTGAATGAAACCAATAATTAGACAATCAAGTTCGCGACCGTCCGGTATGAGATTCTTGGCACGACGCTGAGTGAAGGTGCAAGTGCCAATGCTTTTGAGCATCTTTGACACTTTAGAAACACAATTACAGAGTTATCTGAATAAAGCAACTCAAAATTCGGTATTTTTGTATGTAAAGTGAATAAAAACCCGAAGTAAAACTAACTTCTCTATTAGAGGATTCCAGGAGTTCATCAAGGTGCATTTCGCGTTCCAATGAAGCTTTCAACTTCTCTCGAACCTAATTGCAAAAATAGAAAAAGCAATAAAACACAGAGCGCAATCAAACAACTTGCTGTTGGAATCTTGATCGCTCAGCAAGGTGAGATAGGGACACGTCACAAATCTTTTCTAGAATATTCTGTTCCATGACACTTAGAAGATCAGGGGAGACAAAAACTGAACGCTCTTCTCAGAGAGAAATTGCAGTCAAAAGCAACGCTCTAATATGTAAACAAAAAGTACGTTCAACCCCTAGTTTTCATTTTGGGTATTAGGTAGGTCGGACTAAATTTGCGTGACTGTCTTTGGTAAGATCTTTAAAAATAGCTAAAATTCTTCCAATTTCACAGCGCTGCCTGATATTAGTTGCTTTAATCATTTTCGTTGATAGACAACAGTACCAACCTAAAGTCTGCAAATAACAAAAGAAAAAAGGAGAAAAACAAGAGCCAAAAAAGAAAACTAAAACCATGACAGAAGTTATATAAAAAAACAAATACTATGCCTTTTCATCCAAAGCCTTGTGGTGTTCAAACAGTGACTTCAGAGCTTTCAAGACTTCAACTTCGCTGGAAACGCCGGCATTCTGTTGCTGCTGCCGCTTGACAACAGTGAGCCGCAGAGACCGCTCATGCCTTGCGACAAGTGACTCTAAATGTTCCAGCAGCAACTGCAAAACACAATAAAAAAAAAAAACAGAACGTTATTGTCTGTTGTTGTTTTTATTTTTTTTTATACAAAAATAATGACATATACCTATAATATATAAAAAAAATTAAACTACTGAATAAAGCAAAGTGTTTATATTTAAATAAGACTTCCAAAAGCCTCTGAAACCACCTGCACTGTGCGCAACATATTGTCCAATAACAGTCTGTCAGCCAGAGCTGCACAACTGAAAACGGTGCAAGAGCCACATTTAGCCACAATACGAAAAACTATCTTTTGCGTGGTACATATATGCGTTGTTGAAACGTTTGTATAAAGTGACCATCGCAAACCGGATGTTATTCAGATACGAAAAAAATGAATTTTATCCTAAAGGTAAATGCCAAAGAGTACCACACTATCCCATTGTTGTATTTAAAAAGTTCATTCTTACTTAGTTAATATCGAATTAATGAGCGAATATTTGTTTGTACAGAATGTAACTGAATCACATCACAGGCCGCATGAAAAGATTTTACGAGACCAGACACATGTGGCCCCGAGGCTGATGTTGTGCAGGTCTGCTGTAAGCTATTGTACCCAATCTTACCCTTGTGTTACTGCGCTCCGACTTCATATCGTCAATCTCTTCAGCATATTCCAGTAACTTTTCACGGGATTGGTTTAATTCCTTGGTAAGAGCCGCAAAGTCCTATCAAAGGAATTTAGTTAATTCTATTAACAATCAAGCTTATAATAATTTAATTAATTCAAGATTTCAAAGTTATTTAATTTTTCATGATATAAAACATACGCTCTTACAATCATGCATGCTTTTTAGACTGAACGTTTCAGCTTTCCAACAAATAGGAGAGTTCGATAATTTGCTAGGTAAGACAGTACATTGTACTTATTGTTGGCTATTATGAAAGTACTAAGCAGTTAAGCACCCAACAAAAATAATAAAGAATGCATGTAAAACACACGTTTCCATGTTCACCGATAACGCATAATCCGATCAAAGTCGCTTTCTCAATAACTACGTACGTACCAGTACTTCTCAAACAAATGGCCAGTCATTGTAGTGGAAACCAATCGCAGTGGACTACGCACCTAGTTTAAGTAACTTGGCACACAGGCCAAAAGATTTTTTAAACATGAAATAACAAAGCTTCGATAAACAATTGCAGATACAAATACTTGAGAACTAATGTTCGAGTTGTGCATCGGCCTATTTATCGTTGTTGATGTTTATCAATAGGAACAGAACAGGAGCACCTAACAATTATGGAAGAGATAGAGTGCACAATAAAACAATTTTCTATTGAATAACTTGAAACTAACATACCGCAGGCATGGACGCATCCAACTGCTTTCTCAACGCATCTCTTTCTTTTTCTAGTTCAGAATTCTTGGCAGTTGCACTGGCCATGTTTTCCTTTAATTCCTAAACACATCAAATGGCTTGTTCAATGCTAAAAAGTGTCAGAAAAATGCACTGTACCAACAACCAATAAAGATAATAGATTGACAAAAGAAAATCCTATTTCACGTGAGCTAAACTAAACGACAGTTCAAATCTAAAAATAATAATTACAAACACTTGGAGCAGAAAACTAAAACATTTCATCAGGTTACTCAATTCAATTCATCACCTCTAGAGTAACAACCAGTTTATCTCTCTCGGTCAACACAGATATCATCAATCTTTCCATGGTTGCCTAAAAAATAAGATAATATTGAAATAAACCATGTTAGGCATGAAAGATTAAGTGCCAGGTTTAAGTTGAAAAATTTTGGTAGATTTATGTGATCTGGTATGAATAACACACATATCACAGACCTCAGAAATGTCACATCAACAGACACACTGAATGAGAAAATAGAGTATCTGACCCACCCAAGAGTCAATAGATGAAGTCGGTTGAATATGAATACCAGGTTCAAGTATACCGAAAACATTTAAAAAAAAAGGCATTAAAAGCATATGCAATGCTCTTCGTGCATGGAAAAAAGCTGTTTAAACATTTGTTTAATCAGCTCAAAAACGTCAACATTGACTCATTTGAGCAATGTGAGCATAAAATAAATACTGATCTATGTAAAAATTAATGACTTCAACAGCTTTGAATTCTGCCTTATTGTGTACATCAAACATATCAAAATGTAATACCAACAGTCCACCACATATCATGTTTATAATGGGTTTATGTAAAATTACATTTGAGTTGTTGTGCTGTATCTCAAATGTTTTTATTGCTCACTATTTTACTAAACGTAATGAGCAAATGGGAGATATTATGTTCCATGCAGTGTTCGAGAACATAGCGTTTTTGCAGATGATATAAGACATTAATAAATAATAAGTTAGATACTGCAATTTCTAAGTTTATAGACACCTTGTTTCACAAATTATAGTTGTAAAACTGTAAAGTTGTATAATGCATATTGCATAGTTCTATAGTTGTAAAGCACAAAGAAAATATTTGTTAAATATGTAAAAAAAATTATTTTTACACGAGTCAGTTCACATGTCAGTATTGACACCTGTCAGAAGATACTTCATTTCTTAATTGTTAAATATGTTTAAACTTTTATTGGCATCAAAAACTCTAAAATTAAGCCACTGTATCAGAAACAAAAAACTATCAAATAATTTTGTTTATGCTTTGAATTTAGTAAAAACAATTGATTTCGATGTGATACCTTTTCTTCCTCTTCTTCAGCTCCATCTGCCCCAATGTTGCTTACCCTGTCTTCACTGATAGTTGGCATATAATCGCACATCATGGCAACTTGTGGTTGTATTTTCTCGTCTACAGGCAGAAAATCATTTCAACATAATCAATAATGTTCATGCAATGTATTAAAATTTGAATTTAACTATTCAGTTAAATAAAGAGATTAAAAATTTAAAAAAGCTTAAATCAAGTTTCCCTTCTAAAACAACTGAAAAACAAATATACTTCTTATTACCAACAATATCAGATTTTTTTAGATGAATACTGTAAAGTTTGGAAGTTCATCAGGATTCAATATTATTACGATTAAAAACAATATTAACTACAAAACAAACATAGACTGAAACAATGTTGGGAATTAGAAATTGCAAAAACACTACCAAATGTTTAATCATAACAAGCAATATTATATATATAAGTAGTTTTGAAATGAACACTTGAGCAGTTTAGTAAATGCTAAAATACAATACACATTTATCTCAAAAACTTTACCTCAAACATGCATTTTATTCCATGTTGAACAAATGCACATTAGACTGTTGCAAAAGCTCCTAATATTTTTCAAAAAACCTTTTGATATTTTTATTCCATTTCCTGTAGTAGTAGTACCAACATTTCCCTAGCACAGCAGAAATAACTTTTAAAACAAGGTCTGAAAAGTGAAAGAAAATGAAGGGGTGTACCAGCAAACATCTATAGGATTGGCCCATGATACAAGAGAAGGATCCCCAGAGGATACAAACTGATATGAATGAATCAACAAGTGAATAAAAAAATAACAGTTAACCTCTCAAGTAGAAAAGTGAACTGAAAAGTCTGAAAAGTGAACTTACAAGTTAACTTGTAAATGTAAACATGAATTTGCACCAGCCACCTACATTGACTAACCACAAACAAACAGATATTTTCCAAGTCTTGTAATACATTTTGAAGTGGCTATTTTTACACACTTGTTACCATGGTTACAATCAGGTGTTGCCAGAGTTAGGATTAAAGTTACGAAGGGTTAAGATAAGGGTTGGAGTTAGGAATAAAGTTAGGGTTTTGATCTTTGCCCAGGACTAAAAAAAATTTCCAAAATACAAGTTTTTCTTTTCAACAGCTTTAAACTTTTCTCAAATTAGGGCAGAATTCCTTATCTGGCAACACAGCCAATAAATTTCCGTAAAGTTTTGGAAAAGTTGATAATGTTAGTGTTGGAAAGCATGCATGACATCTCAACAAAATATAAAAAAATAGTTAAGAAACCACATATATACTATGTGATTTGATTCTCCTTTTCACAAAGACCATAATATTATGGAGAATGCCCTTGTTACACAAAATAAAAATGTCATCACTAATAGTTCGTTTTATCATCTCAGCACATTTTAGTCAAATCATGTATCCTTAACCCTTTGAGGTCGTCTACAAATTTCCCTATGTGCGTTTGTTAGTCGTTTTCGAAATAACTAGCAAATAACTCGAGAAGTACAAAAGTACATAATGATTGAAAGCAAATGATATGAGCCAGGTTCGGAAGCTTATGTAATTTATTGATCAAGTTTTCACCACAATAAAAACGGCTTCTTCAGTTTCTTATTCAAATAGAATTCAAATAACTCGATTATATATTGCATATTTGAAGTACAAAAGTATATACATAATGATTGAAAGCAAATGATATGAGCCAGGTTCAGAAACTTATGTAATTTATTGATCAAGTTTTCACTACAATAAAAACGGATTCTTCAGTTTCTTATTCAAATAGAATTCAAATAACTCGATTATTGCATATTTGAAGTACAAAAGTACATAATGATTGAAAGCAAATGATATGAGCCAGGTTCGGAAACTTATGTAATTTATTTATCAAGTTTTCACCACAATAAAAACGGCTTCTTCAGTTTCTTATTCAAATAGAATTCAAATAACTCGATTATATATTGCATATTTGAAGTACAAAAGTATATATATATATACATAATGATTGAAAGCAAATGATATGAGCCAGGTTCGGAAACTTGTGTAATTTATTGATCAAGTTTTTACCACAATAAAAACGGCTTCTTCAGTTTCTTATTCAAATAGAATTTATTGGTCTCAAAGTTAGTCATTTGTATTTTTTTTGTGTGATATTTTTTGAAGTATTGTTCTGGATGTAGCCCAGGTTGTCTCGAACATGTTTCACAGTGGTAGACGGTCTGAATTCGTTTCGTCTTTTTGTCACTGCACAGTGCACACTGTACAATCTTTTGCTCTTCCATTGGGAAATTTTGCAATAAACTGCTGCCCAGAAAGTCGTTCAGTTTCCTGCTCGTCACAATGCTTTTCGTGTCTTCTTGAACTTTTGTTTCGGACACTTCCTACCAGCTGTGTAACAAGGTTTTAACGGAAAGTCTTGTGTCTTGTAGCATTCAAACCTTGCTGTTCCCTGTTGATGTTGTACAATAAAAAGCCATTGACAATACCCACTTCAAGTAACCAAAAAAACATATTACGCCACCACTTAGCTGATTTCCTCAAAAACGTATAACTTCCACAGTAGTGATCGGCTCTGTCCACTCCACCCATGTATTTTGTGTACTGTGATATTACTACCGGTTTTGAAATTGTTGCTGAATTTTCATTGCCCAAGATTCGTTGCACATTTTCACATTCTGTATTATATACGGATGATAACATTGTTACCACCCATTTGTCCTTCAATTGTAGAGCCATTACGTTGTGATTTTTTCTGAGTGCTACAACTTCATCCAGATCAGTAGGCATATCTTTTCTGCTTGCCATGACAGTTCCAGTGAGATGAAAAGACATTTCTTCAGCTCTTCACATAAAATTGGACTTGTGTAGAAGCGGTCTGTAAATATGTGGTATCCTGATCCACTCATAGAAGAAGATAGCATGTTGCAGTGTTGCACAATTCCAACACAATTCTACTTGTGAAAGACAAGTCATTCGTCAGACCTTTTATCAAAATCTTCAACTGAATCAGCTTCAACCTCCATCTCTTCCTCTTTACTAGAAGCTGTTTCATCATTACTTGAAGAAAATAAGTTCTATCAATACATCATCCCCTGTCGAAATGTGTCTAGCTATATTCATACGTCAATTGCAAATAATATAAAAAGCCTGAAACAACAACAAACATAATTCAGAATAGTGAAAAGTTTGGGTCTTCATCAGGACAATTATCGTTTCTAGCACTAGTTGTAACGTTCATCTGATGAAATTGAAAGTAAAACATCATTGGCCAATTTTTCAAAATATTGTGTGTTTTATTTTTTCTTGCCTTCAATCGCACTGCAGTATATAACCTAGTGAAATTTTATTTTGTATGTTATTCGCTCTGAGGATGCGCATTGTCATGGTGCCCGAAAAGCAATAAACCATCATGTTTGTTGTTGCTTTTACTTTCAATTTCATCAGATGAACGTTGCAACTAGTGCTGGAAACGAAACGTAATTCAATGAGTAGCCTATATTCCAAGTTGTGCTCAAGCTACAGCGACCGTTTTCTGCCTGAACAAGTAGCCACAATATGTTTGCGAAAGCTTGCAGCAGCCTACGGTATGTCACTGCCAACTAAGGCACACGTGATTTCCCCTTTATTCAGTTTCCCAGCCTAAGAATGCCTTGTTATCACGTGGTATTATGCAATGTGAAATTCTGCACATTTCACTTTCAACACAACTCGATTTTCTGACAACTGGATTTGCTTGGTTGACCAACCACAACTACTTTTATTTTGCATGCTTTGATCCTCTAAGAGAAGCTATAGCAACATATTTTCATAGCAACTAAGCTTGTTTGCCGAAAATTTACGTTTGGCAAGAAACGGTCGTCTTACAAGTGTGCAAAATGGAATTTTAGGAAAACGCGAGCTATGCTCGCCTTACGACTAAATCGGCAATTTTGAAAAGGCGAGCCAGACTCGCCTGTTGACCGCAAAGGGTTAAAAAACATGTAAGCACAAAAATCTCACATGACTGTGTATGATGAAAATTGTCATGGTAAGACAGGCAGAAGTTGTTTAAATACTAGTTCAATTCAGAATACTCAATGCCTGATCATAGGTATTTAGAAGTACCTTTAGTTACAAGCATTCTTTTCTTGCAACATCCAAAGAGTTATAACATGATTTGATACCTCATTTACTAGCGATAGACTGGCACATACCTTTTTGCAGTATAAAACCAATGATTAGATGGACAATCCTTAAAAAAATCTAGCATCTATTTTTACAAGATGAAAAAATGATGGAAACATCTTTACTAGCAAATTCAGGATTTTCAGAATTCTAAAAAGTGGGGACCTAATATTTGTTGAATAACCATATACAGTCAACCCTCGATTTAACGGACAAATGCGGACCAGCAGCAGTCCGTTGCTGGAAAAAGTCCGTTAATGGAAAATACCGTACTCCCACTACTGTACACGTGTACAGTCAAGTACTCTGCTATAGCGTAGACCATCTGTCACCGCTTAATAAACCAAATACTGTACAGTACAACACAGTAGCAGTTTAAAGACACATGAAATGCGTTCCTTGTTTGTATTTTGTATAGCCTGCGCGACTACAGTACACAGGTACATTTACAGTACACAACTTAAATGTAGATTAATCTGAGTCAGAGATGATCATCAACTCATCATGTCCATCCTCCTAAACATCAACCTCAGGGATGGCGGGACGATGACTGCAGCATGGGGCATCATTGTTCAGATTTTCAGGGGCAGGTGGGATGATAAGAGAGATGGAGACGACACAGATGGGTTGGCTGGAGCACCATGTTGAACAGGGCGACTAGGGGCAAAGAAGCTGTTGATTTTTGTCTGGCGACCCCCCATATGCTGTTCTTTGATGATATGCTCCCTGATCATCCTGAGCTTCCCATATTGGTGCGCCATCTCAGCTATAGTTGGCTGTAGGCGAAGTAATCAATGAGGGCATCGATATAACTCCGTAGAGTTGACAACTTCACCTTGGGGACTTCAATCGCCTCTTCCTCGTCACTGCTTTCCTCTTCTCCACCATCCACCACAGATGCCACTATGTCGGCCTCAGACATAAACTGATACCCTGGGTCCAGATCTAATTCGTCCAGCCAGTCTGTTATATCATCGATGGAGGTGGATACCTCCCCACCACGCTGCAACATTTGGAGAAAATCTCCTGCCTCTATTCCTTCAAAGTTGGCCTCTGAATCTTTGTCCTCTAAGATTTTCTTCCATGAATTTGCGAGGACAGACACCTTAATGTCTTGCCACGCTGCTGCAAAGTTATAAATGGCTGAACAAATATTGTAATTTTTATGTTGCTTAAGGTCCGATGGCCCCTGGTGTCGACCTCAGCATCTGTTTTGTCCTCTACAGTGACCAGGACCTCATCCAAGTAACGTCGGGTGTAGCGCCTCTTCAAGGCGCTAATAACACCCTGGTCCATTGACTGTATAACCGATGTTGTATTAGGGGGCAGATAAAGGACCCTTATCTTGCCGTCAGCGCTTACAAGCTTCTTTTCACTAGGGTGCGCTGGGGCATTGTCGAGTATTAGAATCGCTCGTACATCATCAGGAGAAATCTTCAGCACTTCTTCTTGATATTTCCGAGTCGCAGGCACAAAATGCGAGAAAAACCAATCAGTGAATATTGCAGAGTTAAACCAAGCTTTCTTAGAGTTGTAGTTAACTACTGGCAGGTCATGCTCGACGTTTAATCCCTTAAATGCCCGTGGTTTCTTCGATTTGCCCACCACGGCTAGCTTCAGTCGGTGAGTACCGGTGGCATTGGATCCGACCAGGACCGACAGCTTTTCCTTGCTTGTCTTCTTCCCTTTGGTCTTCTCCTCACCCTGACGGACTTGAGAATTCTTCGGGAGAGAACGCCAAAAAATTCCCGTCTCGTCTGCGTTATATTCTTGAGATAGGGTGAGGCCTGCGTCACTAATCAGCTTTGTTAATTTTTCGCGAAAGGGGGCCACACTTGCCGTATCTGCATCACCAGCCTCGCCATGCAGAACCTCGTTAAATAATCCGTGGCGATTCCGGAATCGCCAAAGCCACCCATCACTGCCTTTAAAATCGGTTAAGCCAAGACTGGTAGCAAGTTTAGCAGCAGCTGCGATTAACTCTGTCCCACGCACATTCACTCCACTGGACCGTTGTTGAACGTACCACTTCATAACTGCTGCGTCCAAAGATTGTTCCTTACCCATCTTCATATGTTTTCTGTTGCTCACTTTACCACCCTTGGAAGACGCCGCATCAACACAATAAGACGTAGCGTATTTCAACAGCTTGTCCTTGCTCTTCTTAATGTCTGAGACTGTTTGTTTTTTGACACCATACTGATCGCAAACACTCGCAACGCTGGCCCCTTTTTTAAGCTTTTTGATCAGTTCTAGTTTCTGCATCACCGACAAGTTCACACGTTTACGTTTTTCATTTGGCTTAGACATAATGCACCGTACTAAACACAGGCAGGTTCTAACTGATTCTAAGGTGCATCGAATGAAGGCTCTTGCTAACAGAGTACAGTACAGAGTACGCTGATAGATCACAATACGTATTGTAACGTTGTGAGAGACAGCTTTCTAATCTGGTGAATTCCAAAACAATAAAAGCCGTTCTTTTGGTACATTCTTTTACTCATAGATCTGCGCATATTGAGTCCGTTAAATCCGAAGTCCGTTAAATCGAAGTCCGTTAAATCGAGGGTTGACTGTATATCACTTTTTGCAGATAAGAAGAAAACTTTTTTATTAATTAATATTATATATAATATACTTTTCAACCTTAACCTTGATGGAAAGTGGAATCCTGGGGTCAAACATTTCCAAGTCCAACCAAGATATTACAAATGGTTTGAAAAGGTATTGGTAACAATAGCAGTGTAAACTTAGTGCACTTTTCTATTTTCATATGGACCTTTAATGATAAGTATATAATTTAGTAAAGCACAAGAGGAGGCAAACATCACAGTCCATCATGGCCATAAAAATATCAACTTCCGTTTTTGGAAAGTGCACCAACACCATCAAACTTAAAATATATCTTGTGTGTTTCTTCTTGGCAACAGCATTTCTGGACAAAAATTGAATAGCAGTTGCCAAATTTTTAGCAGTTACCAAAGTCAAGGATCACAAGCTGACAAACTGAAATGTTCTATTCACTTCCAACTAACATTTCTAGACAAAATTACAATGAAAAAGTGTCACTTATTTTGTGGTGGCCCATAAAAATTTAGGAAGTGGCTATTTTTTCACACTTAATGCCATGGTTACAACCAGGTGTTGCCAGAGTTAGGATTAAAGTTAGGAAGGGTTAAGGCATTGTTTCTCAACCTTTTTTGGCCCAATGCCCCCTTTCATGAACTGGCAAAATTTTACCGCCCCCCAACAAAAACGATTAATTACGAAAAGCGAAAAAAAATACTACTAGAAAAAGAGCTCAATGCCAAGCAAAAAGCCAAATAGAGCGAATTACATCAAATATAGGCTAGTTACCAGTCTCTAAAACCCTTACAGCCTGTTTTACCCTAAAAGGGGGATCATTAGAAGGTCCTTATTCAAATATAAGTCTATTTCTATTAGAATAAGGACCTTTTGATGATTACCCCTTTTAAGATAAAACAAGCTGTAAGGGTTTTAGAGACTAGTAACTATATTTGATGAAAAGCAAATAGGCCTATATAAGTGCGAACATGAAAACCGTATAGGCCTACTGGTAGTCAGTGTGAACCTTGGGCTTGGTGAGAAAGTGCCAGTTTCTTCACATCCGATGTAAAGCCAGTGAGAAACATTCGAATATCACCTCTTATGGATATGTCAAGTGGGTTTTTCTGAGTGGTATGTAGCAGAACAACACAGCTGAATCCCTTTTCCACCAGGTATGAGATAGGAAATGCTATACCACGAAGATACGAGCTCTTTGAGGAAATCGTTACGCTGGGCAATAGATGGTTTAAACCAGAATGCCCCCTTCAGCCGAGGTAATTATACCGCTCCCTGCAAAATCAAAATGCCCCCTGGGGGGCGGTACCGCCCCAGTTGAGAACCACTGGGTTAAGGTAAGGGTTAGAAATAAGGTTAGGGTTGATCTTTGCCCAGAACTAAAAAAAATTTCCAAAATACAAGTTTTTGTTTTTAACATCTTTAAACTTTTCTCAAAATAGGACAGAATTCCTTATCTGGCAACACTATTGAGGCTATTATTACACTATATAGTGTAAACATAGCCACAGCCAAAAATTTAATGATTAATTCAAGGGAAAAATTTTAAAATGTTTGCAGGAACTCCGATCAGCGACTTCGGCTTCTATTTTTTCTCTCAATCTTTGTACATATAATTGCATCCCAACTGAGCTATGGGGCTAGCTGCAATGACTTTCATGAGTGATCCTTATATAACATTTTTGAATACTAAAAATGGCAAAAGAGGGGTTTACCACATGATCAATAGCACTTTCCTTTCTAGTGTAGTCATATTAGGGTTTGACCCGGAAAAAATTCGTAACGTAACAAATTTGGTACCAAAAAAAGCGCAATTTTATGTAGATCATCATATCCAAAATCCTCTTCAATCGGCTTTGAGCAAATGGAATGGGGGGTGTTTGAAATTTGCGTCTAGCGCCCCCTAACGGAAATGAACTATAATCATCTTTTCTAATACTTCCATACTGATTTCTGATTTGTTTTTTCAAATATCGCAATCTGTACCTTTGTGAGAACATTTTGGTAAAAATTTCTGGATGTGACGTCATGATGACGTCACAAGAATAATTGGAATATCGTAATTACTCTTCAATACTAGTAGATGAATGGAATGCAAGAATACTCCCAGTAAAGCCACTTTTTCTTTTCGTTTTTTACTTTGTTGAATACAATAAGTTTAATGGGGAGTGGTGGGCTACTTAAAACACATGTTGCGCCATCTAGTGCAGAAAATGTAAATGTTAACAATCGAGAATTTCCAGTGAATGCAATCGTTGGTTTGTGCATATTGTTTTGTGTTCACTTACTTGAGTAAACCTTTCAGAGCATTTAGAAAATCAATGAAAAGTTGTAATACTTGCAGTAGCAATGGCGTCATAATGCACTGGTTAAAAGGAATGTTTTATAGACGATCACGAATATCACTGTTATAAGATAAATAGTAAAATTCAATATCAATCTTTGCAAATGCTTATGAACAATAATCTACATGTCAAACCAAACATATCATATCAGTAGAAGGCGTTTAAAATTAATTAAAATTGTTTCAAAAGTTTTGTTTTCATGATTTCTTTTCCTGACTTGTAAATCGCTTTTTTTTGCAACCAACGCTTCAAAAAGCTAGATTTTGAATAATTTTGACCAAATTTTAATCTGATATTTATTTTTCAACATCAAATATGTTTCTATCCGCTTCCTCGTCACTTCCAACGCTGTCTTCGTCTGATGAAACTTCGTCTTTGTCATAATTTTCACAATCCACTCCATTGCAATTACCACACGCAGAAACACATGGTAGCCCGTGCCACCTGCAGCTGCACACGTTGGTACTGCAAGGACTTTTTTTAGTGACGTTACAGTTACATCGTAGGCTACAAAGCGAAGAATCTTATCAGGAGCTGTACTCAAATCTGTCAGAATAGGATCGTAACTCCGATTGGATAATTTCCAGCCCCAATCGAGCGGATTTAGTTCAACGCTCATCAGTGTTTTCCATTCAATCACCTGCAGATGGATTCGAAGAAAATGATACTTTGCAGCATTTTCGTTTGGAGCGAGAGACTGTGGCTTGATTGTCGTTTTAGATGTTGCTGCTGCCTTCATAAACTGATGGTAGCGCAAATCTTCCATCGCCCAGTTTTCTTTCCCACCATAGCTAAAAAGATAAAAATTGTATATTAAAACTGAACACACTACTTAAACTTTTATTGATGATATTGTGGTAGGAACTTGACATTATCGTTATAATACTAATGTAACTTTTTAAGTTACCTAAACATTAACAATTTAAGTCCTTTTGTTCTACTTCCTCGGCAGTGGCTGTTTCGTCTTCGAATACTTTAGCAGTTTCTTGGAACATCTCCCTTGTCCCAAACTTCTTCAGGGTAGGCTAGTAGTTTTTCCTGACATAAAAGATTATAGATATAATATAAGTAGCCTGGGCATAGGTTAACCGAAAAGTTAGTAAAGAACGAAGGCAATTCCGAATATGTTCATCGTGTACAATTATATTAAAAAGAATATGATAAGGCTTATCTAAATACAATATTTCGTAAAGTAACATTTACATCATTCAAGCAAGTAAAACCAAGTTTATCATGAAAGTTCCTAGTTGCCAAAAACAAATTGTAGGTTACCTTGTCCAAACAATGCACACGTAGTATCGCAATCCGACCAAGCATGGATGAACAAAATATGACTTGTAATGACATCTCCAGTTGATTTGACCAAATCTTCAATTTTTCAGATTTCTTTGTCAACTTTGTTGCTAGCATCAGAAAGCATGTAGAGATGCATATCAATTTTCCAGTGAAACATCAACAACACTAGAATATCAGTGTCAGCCACTACTACAACCACATCTTTGTTGTTATCTTCTGCATACCTGAAACGATTTGAGTGTCCGCATCTCCCAAACTGTTTCAAACATTATGACCTTCTCTCCGCAGCTCGTCTGAAAGGAAAGATATGAACTGTGATTTACTCTGCTCGTTCTTCAAAAATACTTCTTGGTTGAATGTTGGGATCATTTCTAAGTTAGCCAAACTTACAAAGGCACTCATTTTCTCTGTTCTTCGTTTGTGTTCATGACCTTTTACGTAGGGACCATTATCATATCCATCAAAAACTATACACGATCGTCCATATTTCTTGTTTACATACTTTGTGTATTGATCCAAAATTGACCGATATAGACGATTTTTGAGCCACTTTACTTTATGCAGCAGAGCACCTCCATCCAGTATATGAAATGATTGATCCCATATGTAGGTGGAAGATGTGACATCTTTCTTTAAAGCCTGTCCCAGTTTTGCTTTGCTTGATTTTCGCATCATCGAATTCTGAAACAGCGAGGTAGGAACAGCTGTCAGCTCATACTGGAAATAGCTTTGTATATCCTCTTCCCTCTCAATCAACACAAGCAACCTGGAAAATAGGAGCAATGGGTCGACATGCACTTTCTCCTTGTCGATTCTTACACCAATCTCTAGTGCTTCTTAGCGTCTTGATCTGAGGTCTCTTCTTAATTTTTGCTTCTGAATACGAAACACCGTCTAGTTGATGCTGGATTGCTTCACCAACACTTTCTGCATCATCACAATTGATTCCATCTCCTTCTGTTCCTGTAACTCCTGTTGGAATATTTCTCAGTACAGGCGCACTTTCATAGAAGGGGTTATGGCTTTCAATCCAAGATCGAATCTTCACTAAATCATCATTGTCTCGCTTCATACGGTTTGTTCCTAATTCTGAATGTTGATTGCTTGTTTTATGTGTGTTCCCAGTTAATGTTGTCATAGCGTCATGTATTGAAGCGCAAACATGCATCGTGTGTAGGCCTACCCAGGTCAGCATTACATTTTCTGTCATCCCTCTTCCACGGGTTAAGCCACCACGTGTCTTCAGTAAGCGCATCAACACTTGTTCAATCGACAGATCAGTCCAAATTCCGTTTCAAAATTGAGCGCTTCGTCGGACAACATGATATCCGTTGAGCGTGAACTGTTCATGCAAATCTGGGAATGTTGATGGGAGGTCATTCATCATTTGCAGATAAAGTCTGGCACTCTTTGCGTAGTTGATATGACCTGTTGCAGCAAATAAATTCAACATTTGTACAGTAGCAGCTAGATGATTTTGCCAGTTAGGCTACCAGTCCTTTCCGCAGCAATGAATAATTTAACGGTGTTAATACAGCGGATATATTGTACCCAAAGCTTGGCTGTACGGGAAAGAGCACCAAGTCTACTCATCATCTGTTCCATAGCACTGTTTAACTTCTCCAATACCGTACTTCACAGTTGTTGATTTCATCAGATGGGATCTCATCATTGATAAGATTGTGGTAGATGGCCTTCAGGTTTTTCAAATCGTCTTCCGATATGATCTTTTCTTGTAGGAGTCTGCCAATGATTGTTAATTGAAGAGCACTTTGTAAGAGAAAATGGTCTCTTGCTGCTCTCGCTATCGCCTTGCCTGAAATCATGCGTTGAACCGCATTTTCACCATAAACCACTTGCAAGCATTTTACAATACCGGATCCTTTCATTGTATTACCAATGCTTCCTAAGTAACTTATCAAAGTGTGGAACCCTCCAAGATGGCAAAGAGTCTTCAGGAACTTTTCTGTTATTATTTCTACTGCTTTTCAGTTCAGTTCAGTTGTTTTTTTATTTCTGACTATCATATCAAAACAATACACATCAACATAGCAAAGGTCAACCACAACGGCTGGTCGAAGGTGATGCATGGTGTTCCCGTGTTGGCTTTCCTCGACTAGTCAATCACAAATGATAATGTTGAGTAAATACAGTTGTGATCATTTGGATTTAAATTGATAATAGGTAGAAGGGTAACGTCACACTTTCCTGGGTAGGTACCTTTGGGATGCGTCTGCATAAATCCCGACCAGTTTGGTCTGGTAACATCAGAAAAAGTAAACGACATTTCCCAAAGAAGGTCAATGTTCTTTTCTAGAGTTATACATAAGTGAAACTTAAGTTCTCTGATAGCACGGAATATTGAAGAGTAATTACGATATTCCAATTATTCTTGTGACGTCATCATGACGTCACATCCAATTTTTTTACCAAAATGTTCTCACAAAGCTACAGATTGCGATATTTGAAAAAACAAATCAGAAATCAGTATGGAAGTATTAGAAAAGATGCTTATAGTTCATTTCCGTTAGGGGGCGCTAGACGCAAATTTCAAATGCCCCCCATTCCATTTGCTCAAAGCCGATTGAAGAGGATTTTGGATATGATGATCTACATAAAATTGCGCTTCTTTTGGTACCAAATTTGTTAAGTTACGAATTTTTTCCGGGTTGGCCCTTTTTTTGAGCTTAGATGACTACACTATTCAACTTAAGCTTGCTTGTCTGCTGCAACAACTTTCTGCAGCGTTTTCCTCTCTAACTCTTTGATTACAATTACTCTTTCAGCTAAAGCCAGATCTTTTCGTTTTTACAGATTTGCTTGACATGTTGACTTAACAAAGCAGATCACCAAATGATTTTTCAAAAGTTTTATTAGATTTATCATTGCAATATTTTACATAGATTCAACGTCTTTGTTTGCAGTACCGTACAACGTTTAGCACATAAGATTATGGTCTGGGATTACAGACGCTTGTCTTTGTTTTGGTCGCATGCGTCTGTCCCACCTTTACTTCATTTCCCCCATTGCGGACAATCATTCGATTGGTGACCTATATATATGTAGGTCACGACATTCTGGAGAAGCGTGTTCACAAATTGAAATGACCTGAATACTTGATATAAAACATGCAAGGCAAGTCGTAGTTTGTCATCACAATCGAAAGAGTCTTTCGAGTTTCGAACAATACTCAGCTACCGGTACGGTACTCTAACAAACAAGTCAGAAAAATACTTCGGTACGAAATATGGTGACCTACCGCAAGTGTTTATAATATTCAGACTGGATTGTGTGTTGCAAAATAATGTGTCAAGATGATGTTACAATGCAAATTAACATCAAACGGCAAGCGCTATTGCTAGACTACAAAAAATGTTGCTTCCAATGCTTCGTGAAACTCAGCGTGAGAACTCTCATTGCCTCCATTCCACAAATCAATCATTGTATTTTTAAGTAAAAATTAAAAGTAATATTTTATGATCTAAAACAGAAAATATGACTTTATAACGACTGACAAGCTTCGATGACTTCAACCACTCTTTGGCCATTCGTTTGTCTCTTTTCTGAGGGGTTTCTCTGAAGCTTCACGATAAACCGTGACGCCGCAAAGCAACTAGATAAATTATATATGTCACCGGGTGCAACCTAGTTCGTACCCTGAACAGTTCGTACCCTCAGTTCGTATGGTCTATGGTTAGGGTTAGCCGAAACTGCGGAAAAATGTTTGCGGAAACTGCGATGAGCGAGGGTTAGCGTTAGGATAGGGTTACGGTTAGCGGAAACTGCAATCAGCGACTTCGGCTTTGTGCTATCTTTCCCTCGATCTTTTCAGGGGGAAAATTTAAAAATGTTTGCGGAAACTGCGATCAGCGACTTCCGCTTTTTTTAACGTTTTCTCTTGATCTTTTCAGGGTACAAACTGAGGGTACGAACTGTTTAGGGTACGAACTAGGTTGCATCCTATGTCACCACCGTTCCGAACGGCTAAACTTTCGCTACCGTCGCCCACTTGGTCCGTCGCCTACTTGGCTCGTTGCCCACTTGGCTCGTCGCCCACTTGACTCATCGCCCACTTGACTCGTCGCCCACTTGACTCGTCGCCCACTTGACTCGTTGCCCACTTGATCCGTCGCCCACCTGGTCTCGCCCAGGTGGGTATCGCCCAGTTGTCGTGTACCGACAGTCCGACATATACTTGCACTCATCTAACTCAGCACAGCCTATATTCTCCCAATTACTGTGGGAAAGATGGTTTTTATTGGTTTATAGAAAGTTAATGGAGGGCCAAGTAGCCTCAGTTGCTTTAAAGGCCTTTGCCAAAGCATGGACTTGAACAGTTCAAAATTGGCACTATGGCTATGGTACCTACATGTACACTTTATGCCCTTCGTTACAATTGAATATTGATAGGTTATTCCTGGTAGTTTCGCATACTTGTAGAGGACCTTGACGCAGGGCCAGTTGGCGGTTACCAAGATTGGGTGCAACCTAATTTGTACAGTACCATGAACAATTCGTACCATCAGTTCATATCTTGAAAAGATCGAGAGAAAAAAATAGAACAAAGCCGAAGTTGCTGATTGCAGTTTCTGCAAACATTTTAAAAGGGTTAAGGTTTAGGGTAAGATCGGAGTTAGGTTAGGTTCTGATCGGAGTTTCCGCAAACAAACAAACTGAAAAGAACAAGAGAACAAAATAGCACAAAGCCAAAGTCGCTGATCGCAGTTTCCGTTTTTCCGCAATTTTTTCTCTCGATCTTTTCAAGGTATGAATTATTCAGGGTACGAATTAGGTTGCATCCACCGAGATTGGCAGAGTGAAGTTTTCCGATTGTTGAAGTCTTGTTGCTGCAAAATTATTCCATTCACTAGGTTCCACTGAATGGAAAGCAGTCCTGAAATGCGTTGCTCAAGCCCGAGAGTCGAACCAGTGCCGCATGATCTTGAGCCAGGCGCGTAACCACTGAGCTCATGGAGCGGAATGGCTAGCGTAAAAGCTACAGTGATGTTTAGCCAATCGCAATTGCTCGCTGTACTAGTGATTCCTCATTCCTCAGCCTTGTGCTGATAAGCAATAGCCAGAACTCCAGGAAGAATGATCCCTTCTTCAGAATTTTTCTTTAATATTTTCCTTTTCCTCCTACTCCTAGTCTACTCTAGAAACTCTAGATCGAGACCAAAGTTGCCAGATTTTTTTTACATTTCTACCCTATTTGCCACCAAAAAGTCGAACAATATTTAACAGTTTATTCCAGGGCTACTCAACAGGCGGACCACGGTCCGAATCCGTAACTTTCTAGGTGTTGATGGTGGACCTTGAGCTTTTGGAAGAATAACCTCATTGCCACGTTTCAGGGCTTCTTTAAACAGATTTCTACTGGGAGGTAGCAATTTTTACTGTGATTAACTGATTATCCTAGTTGCTGGGGGGCTTCGACCCCCAGACTCTCAAACACTTTCCCAGATATCCCAGTCGAGTTACATTTTACCTAAAAAAGTAGTTTGGTACAGATAATTTAACTTTCGTGGTCTTATTCATTGGTATGAAGTAATAATAATAATAATAATTTATTTGCATCAGACAAAGCTGTCCATATCCAAAACAAAACAACAAAATAATACACAAACTGCAAATGCACAAATAACGAACAACAACAACGAAATAACATCAAAAAATAACAAAATAATACACAAACTGCAAATGCACAAAATCTCAATAAATAGGCTATCTACTGTTACAAGTTTACAGACAATGGTACGGTAGCGTTACAAGTTAGAAGAACTGAAAGTATTGAGAACGATAAAAACAATCAGATGACATGGCAGCCATCAAAACTAGTTAATGGCATACATAGAATTATTATAATGAAGACGGTAATTTGATATACGATGGCAATCAGACCTCATCAGGGAGGCAACAATAGAGTTAGACGATACTTCGCATCTTCCAACAAAAGAAAAAACATATTTACGAAGTAATGCATCAAATGTTATGATGTTACACAAGACTTGATGTTCACGTACGCTATAGTGTTTAGGCAAATTATGTATAATTCTAAACGAAGTAACTTATTCATCGGACCGTTAAAAATATTCAATTTTTCAAACAGGACATATGTTAACATTAGTTGAGTAACTCTGGTTTATTCGATTTAAAATCGAAAACAAAAATCTTAACAAAAGGTGGTATTTATTTGGTGAAATTTTGTTTGAAATAAAACGAAAACAACCTGCAATTAACCTGCAACTGATGAAATTTCCCGCGATTCTGAAGCTAAACCAGATTAATTTTGTAAATAAATCGCGAGACTGGCAACTCTTGTCTAGACCAAAGTTGCCAAATGCCAACAGAATAACCGCAACAACAATCCTCAATTCCATTTGCACTTTAAAATCTTTTTAAATACAACTCATCTCTAAATAAAATTAAAAATACTACCGTTTTCAGACTATTTTTTCTTTTCGGCCGTGCTTTGCCTAGAACTTCAAAGAATTTTTCATCATAAATCTTGCCACCAATGGCTTCAAAATTGTAAATTCAAAGATAGAAGTTTTTATCTGGCAACAGAATATTGGTTTGTAAGTTTAAAAATGTAAATATGTCATCAAATGCGGTACACGAAACTCAGCTTGCACGCCACTGAAAGATTGACAGATTATGGAAATCTTTTCCTTTTCAAGGAACGCCAGATCAGGGCAATGGGGTCGAACCATGGCTTACTATATTACAGGCCTTCCAGACGCGCAGTGCCAGCTAAAAACTGGAGGCGAGCTTCTTTTTTATGTATAGAGAATGGCAACCCTGAATGTTAGGTCCAAACATTATTTTGTGGCTGTTTGAATGTGCTACAATCTTGTAAGAGGCAGAGAGCTCATGTTATTGCTATAACTTAGGATGTTTTTATATTGTTTTTGAGGAAGCTTATTTCTTTTCTGTATTTGCACAAACATTTGTTGGTGCTTTCATATTAACTATTAATACTACTAGAACAGTAACTCCAACTAGGGTATGCTGTAGAGTGCACCAGTAGAGAGAGAGAGAGAGAAACCTTTTATTTTGTCTGCTGCGAAAAATAGTATACGGTACAAATATATTCAACAACAGACAGGAAGCAGCGAAAGACTATATTAGTCATCGAGTAGTCTACTAGTTATGCAGTACACCTACACTAGCACTAGCCATTCTTAGTTTTGCTAGTTCAGATCTTGCAGCCTGTGTAGCTTTATAGATAAAAGTCTAGTATAGAAGTTTTGTATTTTATTGAAGAATTCAAACGAAATGATTTCACTCAGACGGCTACTTTAGCTTGAAAAAAGGTGCATGATGCATTTTATAGTAGAACAGTTCTCACATTTTGCAAAGTCAGAATGATGCAAAATGTATGGATGTGGTGTGAATTTTTGAAAAGTATTCACATACAGTATTCTTGCATGGCAGTGAGTGCTAACCTAAGATATTGAGTAATACTGCACTGGCCATCTTTAAACAGTATGTACAATGTTGTCCAGCAATGTGTGAAAGAATAAGTAGTTGAAAAATCAAACCCGAGAGATGTTTTAATCAGACTACTGACGAGTGAGCTAATTTGATTGTGATCCAAGAAGCCTGGCCTTAAGGCAGTTTAGTATTGGAAATTATTTCTGTCAAAGTTGGCATAGTTTAACCTGCGCAAGGGTATAAAGTGGCCATAGGGTTGTAGTTGTCATCTTTCGATTGGAATAATTTTCAATGCTAAAGTTCAGGTTTGCCGAAGTGTAGTTATTATAGTTTTTCGTCTGTCACATAAATATATATATATCTTGGCCAGAAAGTGATTTACCGGTATTGGTTTTGTTGCAAAATTTTGGAAAAATTACTTTTTACCAGTAGCCTACAGTACATAGACAATTTATTGTGTGCAACAACACAGAAATAATATGTTTACTTCTTTTTTGATGCAGCCATACATAATATTAATCAAACTTGTAATCAAACTTATTATCTTAAATTAGTAAATACTGAATGGGACGCAAATGTTGTGTGACTCAATGTAATGGAAACTACGACAAGGACAAAAAGCAAAAAACATTCCTGTGAAATTTTAGAACAACATACTTATTTTTTTTATTAATGACCGGATACCAGATTTTAGGCTCTAGCGTGCCAGCATTGCATCGTGGTCGAAACGAACTTAGAATTGACAGTGAACTATGGATTTTAGAATAAATAATAATCATTTAGCTTGATTTCTTTGGGTTGATAGTTCATTATGTGTATTGTAATTAATGTGTTAATGTATTTGAACAAGGTCTCATAAGGTAGAAATGTTTTTATCGAACTAGTCTGTGTAGCCTGTGTAGCTACTTAACTATCTGGAATTGACTTATTTGAATGTAAATAGTCTCACCCTTGATATAAAAATACATATGAAAATATGCTGAATCAGATTGGACTTTATTCATTCGATTGAAAACCTCCTTAGGAGTGAGAGCCTTAACAAAAAATAGAATGAATAATTAACAATTCCCTTTACCGCGAAATGCCAAAGAAAAAAAGTTGTGGATATCAATTATACCGCGGGATAATGTGCCAGACAGCCCCAATACAGTTATCTGCGAACGACATTGGCCTAAAAATTATGCAACAGTTAAGTGCTATGGCAAGGATAGACCAGCTGAGCCACCATCTGTGTTTAGTGATATCAAACCAAGTTTGCTTCCAACAAGAAATTCTATACTTAAGCCTAGAAGCATTGTCAAAGCATCAAATGCAGCACGAAATGTGCAGCCAGACCAGTATGCCATGTATGCAGAGGCACAAAACATTAAAAGCTTTGATAACTTGTCTTGTGCCATTGCATTAAAACTTTTGATTGGGGATCAGGTTTGGTGGCCGTGCTTAATCAGGTTCGGTGGCCGTGCTTAACTATATTTATTGATGCATATACCGCAATATTAGATCCTTTCATGCACATCTTAAACCATTAAGGTTTTGCCACCTTTTCCTTTTGTTGGTTTTGTTACTGTATTTCTTTTTCACAATATCATTTCTTTTGCATTCTGACAAAGAGAAATAAATTAAATTGATTGAACAAAACAGTTAATTTTGCTAGAAACTAAGGAAGAATTAATATTGCAATCTCAGCGGTCCATGGAAACATTTTGAGCCATGGAAAACATTTTGAGATGGGTCGCAGACCTATTTAAAAAATGCTAGATTCCCTGTAGTTAATTTTACATTTGTGCGTTAGTTTAGTAGTTTTGATAGTAGTAGGCCTAACAATGAATGATGCTGCTGTTTTTTACTACAGAGTGGCAATTTTTGTTCTAATTATAGATTCGGTGGCGTGTTGCAATCAATGCCTTGTATTGCACCATATACGAACCTTGATTTTAAGCTACTACAACAGTGTGAACAGGATAGTGGGTCACAGAAATTTCTGCTTGGTAAAAATAGGCCACAAAAAAAAAGGTTGAGAATCACTGTGCTAGCATGTGGCTTTCGTATATTGCCAGAAGTTACAATTTATTAAATGGCAATGTAAAACTCAATTGAAAATTCAAAGCTCACAGCACATAACTGCATATTTGTTTATGAATATTGTTGAATTGAGTGTAATGCATACATTTTCAAGTTGAAACTTTAAGTTTCTTTTGTTGACATTTGGTTAAATCGCAATTTTGCATGCTTTCTGAGCATTACACAACCTATAGCAAACTCAGTTATTTTATGTTATTTCAATATCTAGCAACATTTATTCTGTGTAGAAGTAGTAGGTTTGACAGTCAGAAATGTAAAAATGGTTGCAAAACGGTAAAATGATTGGTCTGTACCAATTACACGTTAAATGTGATTTTAAAACACTCGCCTCCAGTTTTTAGCTGGCACTGCGCGTCTGCAAGGCCTGTAATATAGTAAGCCATGGGTCGAACAAAAACTATGCCACTCCTAAATTTAAACTAGCCGACTCCGACTTTAGTGTTGCCAGATTTTTATATTTTTGCTCTTTTTTTATTTATTTTAAATTTAATGTCACATTAAAGTTGTGATCGAAATTCAAAAGCGTCTTTTACCAGATCTGACAAAACAAACACTTCTAATTTTTGGAATAGATTTAGAGCGCAATACGGAGAACAAGGAACAAACTTTTGAAAAAAATTTGCAAGCAAAAATTTTATTTGGTTTGGTTTTTGAATCGTGATCGTCGGACCGGCGGTGGGATTGCGCAGCGGATAAGGCGCTCGCTTTCCAATTCTGCAATCCTGGTTTGTCTCCCGGCGTAAGCTGGTTGTTGAAAAACACCGCTTACCTCTATCCAGAGTGTAATAAATTGGGTGGGCGTAGTTGCTGAAGGAAAGGCGGCCGAGAGAAAGAAACTGGCCACCCTACTCTCGTTAGTGCCGAAGGCTTATAGTATAATGAGAATCTTATCTTCTCATCCCCCGATGCTTGGATTCAGTGGCGTAGCCAAGGGGGGGTGGGGGTTACAACCCCCCTTGGCACGCGTTTGACGTCACGATATTGAGAACGATATGCTTTCAGTCTAAAAAAATTTGCCTAATTTTAAACAAAACTGCATTAAAAGAGCGAGTTTTGCCAATACCAAACATTCAAACATCTCAGCTAGGAATTAGCAACAAGAAAACATAGAGACTTAGCTTTACTTCCGAAAAACTCCGAAGAAAACATGATCTTATCATTTTGCTATGCCACAGGACAGCACCATTTTACAGGAATATTTGTACCCACATTTTTGTTGAAAATGCTCTCAGAATGCACCAAATTTAAAGCAATTTTTCAAAAATTTCAAAGGGAGGCCCCCAGACCCTCCGCAGCTGGGTTGTCAAAACCCCCCTTTCAAAATTTCTGGCTACGCTACTGCTTGGATTCAAGTATGGGACTCACCTTTACCATTTTATTCTCGGACCGCTCGGACTGACAAAGCCTTGATAAGTTATTCCTGGTAATTTTGCATTCTTGTAGAGCAGGGGTTCCCAACCTGTGGTACGCGTACCACTAGTGGTACGCGAAGGTGTTTCAGGTGGTACGCGGGTAGCTTCCGTTTTTTTCACAACTTTATATTTTGTTTTAAATTGTTTTGTTTACAATTTTTTTTCCCCGAAGCCTATTCTTATTGTGACGTAACTATTCTTGTTGTTTAGTATCATTACGATCTTCAAAATACAGGTCATGTCAATTGTCAACAAGAACAGTTGCTTTGAAAAGCCGTACAACGCTGCGGGTCAGTGGGCGTTAATTATGTCAAATGATTGCTCTTGAAAGATATCATCTACTGTTTTATAGCTTAAGCTACAAATAGCGTTGAATAATGCTAGTAAGCTAAAAATAGATCGGAATAAAATGTTCAGTAACGGTTACACGGAATGTTCTCCAATAAACTTCTGGCTCAGTATGGCCTCTTCATGTTCAATGCTAGCTTCCCATGCTGTTCCACAAGTACTGATTTTCCATTCCTCGTGGGAATGCAAGCACGGATTTTCGGTCATGATAAACATCAAGTCAAAAAATCGAAACCGACTTATAGGTGCGCCCGGAAATGAATTTCGATGCGCTGTTGGCAAATCCACACCGCGCATCGACCAATTGGTGGATAGTAAACAAAAATCTCATTAAATTTAGTTGTGGTGCTTTAGTGTTATTTTAGTAGGCCAATATTATTCTTCTGAATAAAATATGATTCGATCAAATTAGTTGTTCTGCAAGAAGTGGTACGCTTGGCAGTACAGAGCGCCCAAGTGGTACGAGATCGTAAAAAGGTTGGGAACCCCTGTTGTAGAGGTTCTGACGATGCAGGGCGGTAACCGAGATTGGCAGAGTGAAGTTTACCGATTGTTGAAGTGTTGTTGTTCATCGTTTGATTTTGAGTTTTGAGCTCAGTGTCATGTGGTTCTAATCAATTTGTATGCATGCATGTAATGATGTAGGCCTATACATTATTATTTTTTTTAAAACCTTCTGATGTGGCAAAAAATATTAAGGTTGCTTCGCCCCCATGCTGGCTATAGCCTACGGGCTTCCGTGTAATTCGTTTCTTTCAGATCTTTCAGCGTCAGGCTCATTTTTAATTTTATTTCAGATATAAAATGTCAACGCATTGTCAGCATATCTGACTTATCTTCCAAAAAGTTATAGACTAGGCTACAGAGGAGGTTTACCTACCTACCGTTTTTAAAGTCTTTGGCATGACCTGACCTAGAATCGAGCTCAGACTTACCAGCAGTAGGCTAGACCTGAAGGCAAAATATTTGGCCCCTGAACCAGTTTAGTTTGCAACTTTTACGTCTTGTTTTGAATGTTCATTTTTGCATTTGTTAAATTGCCACAACTGCTTCACTGGCTTTTGCATTGTGCCCAGTGGCGAAGCCAGAAAAAAAGTTGTGGGAGGGACAAATATTTAATGAGTTCAAGGGAAATACAAAGCGTTTGTTTTAAGACACCTCCACCTGTTGTAGAAGTATATTAGACACAAAAACTTACAAAGGTCGATTAGGAGGCAAAGTACAGTAGGCCTAAGCTGCTAGCTTTTGCAAATTAATTGATTGTTCAATTCAGACGCACAGTCGATGTAGCCCAAAACGAATTATGGAAAAAAAATGCAAACTAGGTAGGCCCATGGCCACCTAAAGATGCGGCCTGATTTGTCACATTTTGCAGAAATTTCCAGGCTTTTCTAACTTTGGGCGAAGGTTTAAATAAATTTTTCTAAAAATTAGATTTTTACGCTTTCTTTACTCTTCTCCCTAGGTCAGGGCCGGTTTTAGGCCGATTTGACCGATTAGATCAAATTGGGCCCCGCACCTTGAAGGGGCCCCGCGCTAGCGGGGGTCTTTCTGTATTACGAGGTTTAAAATACTACTGAAACGTAAAATAAAAATTGAAATAATATTCTTTCTCATAACATCAATTTGTTATGCATCGTAACTAAATCAAAGTTATATTTCTGTGTCTGCCTGTTACGTCATAATGAATATGGTTGCTTGCTTGCAATCATTCGCAGAGGTGCCAGATTGGGCTACTTATCAAGCCATTTTGCTACTTTTTTGCTACTTTTTGTGTCAAAAATCTGGCAGCTCTGATCATTCGTTCTTTTAAAGTGTGTCGACTGTGTCGTATTAAGACTTGAAGCAAGCTTAATCTTAAATGTAGTTCTTTTGTATGCTAAATCGTTTAACTAAGTTATACAGTAGTTGCAGGTCTAGTTGTGTTAAGTCGTACAGTATTAAAGAAATAGTCTGAAGGACGCTGAAGAAAAGATTGTTACAGAAAAAAACAAAGATATTGATGGGTATATGCTAGCTGAAGAACTTGAAGCTCTAAAAACTTTCCTTCAACCCAGAATTAAGCCGTATGCCCTCTTTGAACACTTGATAGAAAACATTAGATTTACAACATTTCCTAATGTTTTCATTGCATTGAGGATTTATTTGACGATGCCAATAACTGTTGCATCAGGGGAAAGAAGCTTTTCAAAGCCAGTGACGATCGGTGAGGGAAAGCAAGGAAAGCAGTGCTTACCTGAGCGAAAACTATGCAAAGTATAATGATTGAATTCTAGGTTTAACTTCTTATTATTTTTATCATGTCTATTTTAACTTGAAAATTACTGTATTCGTGACTAGAATTACTCGTAACGCTAGTGAGTAGTCTAAATCCTCACCAAACCGCATGTCTTGCCTATAAATGCCAATTAACGCAAACGCTTCTGTCAGAAACAATCACTGAGGCTCCAAGGTAAGCAACTATCAAACTTGCTTACCCAAATTCAAAAATGTCAAAAAACGCCTTCGTTTTATCCAATCATCACTCGTTTTGCAAAACGTCACCAGCTGCTTAGCCAATCAGATGTGTTATGGTGAGACCAGGTGAGTCTTGCTTTCCCAGTGACGTCAATGCATACATTCGCTAGAGCGGCTAGACTAACTCGTCAGAATGGTGCTCGTCACGGTACACCGCACAAGCATCATAATGCCGAAATAATTGTTGCTGTTTTTTGATGTCTCCTCGCCATGTACTGTACTTTAGCCTACTAGCTTTCATAGTCATGCCTTTGCCCTTTTTACAGCGTTGATGTAACGTTACTTCGCCAATGAACGTTCAGGTGCGGGTGCAATATTTAGTTTGTTAAGCTTCTATACGCAGGAGGCAAACTTATCCAGCTTTTTGTACAAATTGCTTGCGGTTGTAATGTTTAGACCTAAGTGTTAGTTTTTGTAGTGTAGGCCTAACTGAATATCTCAGAATGAATATTCATGACGAATTAAATATTTAGACAACTATTATTCCATGTCTAACACTGGATTTTGGTCCTGCAACGTTAAAATTAAGATTGTTCATGACTTCTAAACATTAAATGGATGTATGATCACGACAAAGGCGAAGCACAATTTGACAGATTTTTATGTTTGATTTGTTTTGAAAATGCTCTCAGAGCGCACCAAATTGGAAATGTTTTTCAAAAATTTCTGGGGGAGGCCCCCCAGACCCCCCGCTGGAAGTGTTGCCTTCGGCAACACGCCTTCGGGCTTCGCCCGACGGTTACGCCCTTCGTGCCTAGGCCTACTACCTTGCTACAGCATATTTACAAGTTGCTTTCCCAACGGTTTAAGCCACCGAACGTCACTGTTCAAAGCTGAAACTAATTAAAACGTACTTGAGATCTACAATCGCGCAAGAAAGACTTAACAGTTTGTCAATGCTTTCTATAGAATGCGAGATTGCTAAAGCCATTGACTTTGAAGTTATTTTGAATGACTTTGCTAATAAAAAGGCAAGAAAAGTTTTTTTCTGAAAAACTAAAGGTTAATTGCCTAATTTTCCTTTTTTGCTATTAAAAGTAAAACAACATATCGTAAATAAACATCCACATTACCTTTAATTTGTTTTATAGCAAGTAATAAATGTCTATCTTTGTAGTTTGTATGTACTGGTATGTATTTTATGATATATAAACACCCATAAATTTTGCTATGAAGAGTAGGGGCCCCGTCATCACATTTCTAATTGGGCCCCGCGGTTCCTAGCACCGGGCCTGCCCTAGGTGACACAATAGGTTTTAATATCCTCACATGTTGAAAAACAAAGAAAATTTGATTTCGAAGATTTTAGTCAGACTGTTAATTTTTCAATAACAGTCTGATTTAGCGTTTTTCAACTTACTTTTTCTCATTTGCTACTGCTTCCCCAAGGCAACAAAAAAGTTTTATGTCATTAGGAAACCGCAAAAAGTAAAAACATCTCAAAAAATGTCAGTAAAGCACTAGCAGTAGCTGTAATCAAAATCTGCAAAATGTAACAAATCAGGCCGCATCTCCAGATGGCCATGGTAGGCCTACCTAATTAGATACCGCTACCACATTTCAGAACACACAGCAAAAACACTAATACATATTACGTTGGAAGCGCAGAAGAAAAAAAATTCGACTGGTGAAACTCATCAACATTTTTGATAAAATCTAACATTAAGAAGAAAATTCATCATCAGAAAATGACAACATCACGATTAAAAGTAGGCTATATTCGTCTCTTCCTGCCAGCCATATTCGTAACAACTCGATTGATCTTCTTCTCACTGATCCTTTCGCGATGGCAATAAAGCACACACAAATCTGAGAGGCGATCCAAAGTCATTGTTGAGAGTAGCCAGGTCTTGACCCTCTTTGTGCATGAAAAAGACTTTTCAGACTCAACTTTTGTTACTGGCAAGGCCAGGATGACTTGGATTGCACTGTGCACGCTTGGATAATATTTAGCACTGAAAAGAAGTTCTTGTAAACTTTCCTGGTTGACTTGAGAAGTCAGAGAAGACCTCCAGAGAATTAATTCGCTGTAAAGGTTATCCAAAGAATACAAATGCTCAATCTCATCTATCTTGGTTGGTTTGTTTGGTGGAAAAATGGAAAGCAACGCAAAAAATGAAGGGTTGTCACTGAATCATTCACGAAGAGAGTTACTCAATCCATCGATGTATGGGACATATATGCTACCTACCGAACGTTGGAAATACTGGGAAACCGATTCAGCACTGACGTTAGTAGGCTACAGTAAACTTGTAGGCCTACCTCCACTATTCTGGGCATTGTCAGCTCTTGTAGCCTACTCCGAGTAGGCTATTTCACATGTTTCTTTGTATATGTTCAGCAAAACGGTCAGGTCGTTGCGGTCATGGTCGAGAATGCTTTGTAGAGAAGTAATCAGGCTCTTCACGCAAAGCCGGAATGTGACTAATACTTCGTTAATTTGTTTTTACAAAATTTATTGGTGTCTTTCTGTGTGTCTAAAACATAAAGTTCTGGGAAGTGTTAATTGCCAGATGTCTTGGAAAACGATATAGCCTAATTTTCTACAAATTTTATTATATTTTCAACAAAAGGCTCAACTTTGGAATCCAAACTTTGAAAATTGGGGAGGGGCATGGCCCCTTTCATCCCCTCCCCTAGCTACGCCAATTTGTGCCTGTGTTCCTTTTGTGTTGATTAGCCTGCAGCCAACACTGACTTTCACGGGCTTTTCTTGGGCTACATCAAAATCATCCTCTAATAGCCTACACATTATCTTCCTTTGACGAGATAGGAAAGTCTGCCAAATCAACCGATTCTATAGAGGGTTAGCCTTCCCCTACAGTTGTGCTTAAAGTATTGACGCTTCAATATCCCTGTCAGATTTTCCAAGTCAGATTTTAGCCCATCAGGATAGCCTACCTGTTTTTCCATAAAATTGTAAAAAAATAGCATAGGCTAACTAGAATAAAATATTAAGTAGACGTGAAAGTTAATAAGCTTATACTGTAGCCTAATACCAATCTGCCATGTAAGTTTTTAAGAAAAGTGCCATTTTAAAATTATGTTGTCGTCATCAAAAACTGTGTTTAACTTTACCTTCAAATTTCGAATCAAAATTTTTAACATCAACTTTTACAGAAATCCAACGGTGGTGATTATACTAGCCAAGTAAAAAGCAAAGTGCGAGAAACAAAAAATATTCTTGGGATACAAAATCTGCAAAAAGGGACCAAAGTGGGGTAAAATTTTTTTTGAGACAAGCTTCAGACTGCAATTTTTGCTTCTTCGGACCTAAACTTTTACAATGTGCCTTCTCTTTTAAAATTTGCGCTTTGTCGGAATTTTTCGTTCCGATACCCCATTTTTTCTAGATCCACTGTTGTTAATGAATTATTATGCTGAAAGATATAAACAGTTATCATTTATCTATTAATGATATCATATCACTTATGTATTAATATCTAGGTATCAGTGATGAAATGGCAGAAAAATGGAGATGGCGCCATATACGATAAAACAACAAGGTCGACAACGATAAAAATTATTGCTCCTGTCCAGGGCCTTGCCGGCAGATGAAGAATGATGACTGTCGGAATACTAGGCTAATCAGTGCCTGTGGCCTAAATCAGTGGTTCTCAACCGCTTATCCGCGGACCGGTGCCGGTCCGTGTAATTTTTTTGCCGGTCCGCAGAAAATCTTACTTTCTGCAAAGCTTATTTTAATGTCGAGTCATTAGCATATTGTAAAATTGTGATCGCACTGTGAAACATGCACAGCTGTAAAACTGACATATCTCCACGTAAAATTGTTTGATAATAAAGGTGACTTTTTGATGACCTAATTCTGTGCCGTTGATTATGTTTTTGTGACAAGTTGCGTGCAATTTTCAAAAAGTTTTGAAACACAGAAATACATAATCAAATGGGGAATTTTGTCCTTGATTTTGAAAAATTTTAAAGTCGTTGGAGACGAAAATCTGGAATTAGATAAATTTGAAGTTCCAGGATAAAGTCAGGCCTGCAATGGAAATTTGCCAGAACCGGAGTTTGAGAAAACAAGGATCTTCTTTTTCAAAGACTATGCGGAAAATAGCGCTTCGGAATGGAGACAAGCCGATTTGCTGTGGAAAATGCTGGTAAAATGAAGTGGTGAAAAAAGTAAAAAGAGGTGCTGAGCATTGTGAGCCAACACTTGAAAGAGTTGGCTAACAATTTTGACGATCATTTCGCGTAACATGAAGACCCTTGTCCTGGAAACTTTTGGATAAACAATCCATGCATCGATGATGTCAACACATGCGACCTTAATCTTCATGAAAAAGAAAGTCTGATTGAATTACAATATGTTAGCCTATGCTTCTACTTTGCAGTCCAGATTCGAAAAAATCATTGTCACACTTCAGGTTATTGCACAAATGCCTGCAGTTAGCATGCTTCCTTGATTACTTTTGCACTCCTTTTGTCACGTGTACTCCGCGAGGCAGTACTCTGTTCTATTCGTATCATTTCATTCTGGCAGGCTAGCGAACAACAGCTTCTTTTGTTCTAGTTCTAGTGTTGAGTTTAACAATCTTACGTTGTGTATTTTGTTGCAGAAATTGCGATTCGATCATTTTTCTTTTGTTAATACATTTAAGAAAAATAACCGTCTTTGTTCATGATCGAATCGCAATTTCTTGATTACAAATAGCGATTCGATCCCGATTCCTCTCATCGGCCGAACGACGTTATGCCCCCATAGAAGGCGAAGCCCTAGCAGTTGCGTGGGGCCTAGAACAGACAAAGTATTTTACGCAAGGCTGTGATAATTTGGTTATCGTAACGGATCATAAGCCATTGGTAAAAATATTCGGAGACCGTACGTTGGACGAAATCACTAACACTCGCCTGTTTCGTTTAAAACAGCGTACACTAATGTGGCGCTTTGATATCGCACACTTACCCGGCACAACCAACTGCGCAGCCGATGCTGCCTCACGTCATCCAGTATCATGCGATCTCATTGCTGTAGCGTCGTGTGCAGAAAATAATGTAGCAGAAATGGCGCTGGTTACTACCATACAGGCAGATGCCGCCCATACCTTTTGCTTGCAATGGTCTGAAATCGTTCGGGAAACAGCCGCCGATCCAAACCTTAGCAAGTTAATGGTAGCTATTGAAACGGGATTCACCTTTCCCAACACCGGCGACATTCGCCCATATCTCCCCTATCGTGACGGGTTCTTTGTTGAAGACGACGTTATTCTATATCATGATCGTATTGTTGTACCACCATCGCTTAGGCCTAGAGTACTCTCAACGTTGCATGCTGGTCATCAAGGTGTGTCTGCCATGGAACGACGGGCACGTGCTATAGTATTTTGGCCCGGTATGACTAATGATATCCATGCTATTCGTGATTCGTGTACATCATGTAATCGTAATGCTCCATCTCAAGCAGCTCCTCCCCCGACGCCATGTGATCCCCCAGCTACACCGTTTGAGAAAATTTTTGCAGATTATTTTGACTATGGGGGCCGTCACTTTTTGGTCATTGGGGACAGATTCTCGGGGTGGTCGGATGTATTTGCCACGCCATCAGGATCGAGTGCCGCAGGAGCAGCTGCTTTGACTCAACTTTTGCGCTCGTACTTTGCCACGTTTGGTGTTCCTGAGGAAATATCTACAGATGGGGGTCCCGAATTTACTGCTGCCGTTACTGAACTCTTTCTTAAAAATTGGGGTGTGCAGCACCGCATATCGTCATCTTACTTCCCTCAATCTAATGGTCGAGCTGAGGTGGCTGTCAAAACTGTCAAACGCTTGCTCATGACTAATGTGAACCCAAACGGAGACCTGAACAACGATTCCTTCTTACGTGCATTGTTACAGTTGCGTAACACATCCGATCCTGACTGTGATATCTCTCCAGCAGAGATCGTGTTTGGTCACCCTCTGCGCGATGCATTCGGTTTTGTAAACCGCCTAGTCAAGTTCTCCAATCGTCACATTCGTAGTACATGGCGGGATACATGGAAGGCAAAGGAAGACGCCCTTCGTCTGCGAGCTGGTCGAACCGATAAGGCGCTGTCTCAGCATACTCGTCCTTTACGTACTTTACAATGTGGAAACCGCGTATTTATCCTAAACCAAAACGGTAACTATCCTCGAAAATGGGACAAAGTGGGAATGGTTGTCGAAACGTTGCCGCATGACAAATATGTAGTGAAAGTTGACGGGTCGGGCAGAATCACAAAACGGAATCGACGTTTCTTGCGAGTAATTCCACATACTAAAGCATGTGCCGATCCCATCCCTCCTCAACCAAACATCAATGCTCACCCACAGAGCCTCCCATCATCTTCTTTTGCCCAGCCTCCTGAAATGGACTACTGCCCTCCCCACCCTCCGCATCTCGAGATAGGCCCTAGCCCAGAAATTGGAGAATCACCGATGTTGCCTCTCGATGCAGATCACAGTCCGCCTGCACTCTCCTGCCCCACACCAGCCTCAAGCCCGAAGCTTTGTGAGCCACAGCACTCACCGGAACCTCCAAAGCAGCCGCTACCTTTCGATTCAGTGGAACCAACCGAACCCACAAGTGGAGTTCCTCATATTGAAAAATCGCCTGTTTTGCGCCGTTCTACGCGGTCCCGACGGCCGGCATTGGATTTAGACGCATCCTCTGGTCAATGGGTAATCAAGGGTTCGAGCTCGTAAGTCTACAGTTTCGCCTTACGAGCTGGGGGGGATGCACAAATGCCTGCAGTTAGCATGCTTCCTTGATTACTTTTGCACTCCTTTTGTCACGTGTACTCCGCGAGGCAGTACTCTGTTCTATTCGTATCATTTCATTCTGGCAGGCTAGCGAACAACAGCTTCTTTTGTTCTAGTTCTAGTGTTGAGTTTAACAATCTTACGTTGTGTATTTCGTTGCAGAAATTGCGATTCGATCATTTTTCTTTTGTTAATACATTTAAGAAAAATAACCGTCTTTGTTCAGTTATGTCTTGCTAACGAATTCGTGCCTAACTTTCAAAACAATCGAATTGATGGTAATTGTTTCAACTAGCTATTTAGAAACGACAAATCTTTTTCATCTCTAGCTTTAATAACAAAGCAAACAAATCGCCTGGATGCCGGAACAGAGCTACGTGTTTTAGAAACTTCTTTTTGATATCTCGTTTTCCTCACATAGGCTACCTGGCAGCGTAACAGTAGCAAATTTCCCACTGATATTGATTTTGTATGCAAATGAACATTTTCCTGTTTGAGTTGATTTGATTGCCGTTTTATTCCAATCTATGTCCTGAATACAAATCATCTACGCCAGTGGTTCCCAACCTTTTTGTCTTGGTGACCCCTTTAAAAATTTCGTAGATACCGCGACCCCCACTTATATTCTTTCCTAAATGCAAGTATACTATTAACGATTCTGCGCTAAGAACAACGTTGCAGAGAACACACTGTGGCTTCTCAACACTATTGGTCAATAAAGAAGCAAAGCCAAGGTTAATGTACTCTTCAACGTATTTTCGTTTTTTCTCCATAGAACGATGCTCCTTTTAACTATTTTTTAACAATCTCGGGTGTTGACTGATCTCTGTTGTCTAATATACAAGGCTACTTCGTTAATAGAGTTTCAATTTACACTTTTACAGTCGCAATAATGTTGTGCTACAAGCAATCCAAATGAAATGGCTAGCGGACCGGTACCTCGTCCTACTTACATTCACTTTTGTTGTTGCATGAGCAACAGCTTCGCGCCCCCCTATAAAATGCTCTGCGAACCCCGTGGGGGTCGCGACCCCCAGGTTGGGAACCACTGATCTACGCTAAAACCTTGCATTATGGTGCGCAACGACAACCTTGGTTTACAAAACGTTACAAATATTCATTCTATTCACTACGATTTTTGGTTGCAGGTCCGCGAAGATTTTTTTTAAATTTTGCCGGTCCCCCACTGTTAAAAGGTTGAGAACCACTGGCCTAAATGACCCATACTGTGAATACAAAATCCAATGGAAGCAATGCTCGCAAGATATTACAGGTAGACAAGCTGGAACCGTTGCATTTCTAATAAAATTCAACAACGCTAGCAATACTAAGCTGTCTCAAAAGCACAACTTTATTGGCATCTACTACAATGAAACAAACGAATTCAATTCTTGGCACTCGTAGCAAGAAATTCATTAAACGTTAAAAAGCATGACAAGGTGCAATGGAAGTTTCATAAACTTCAATGGCCAAAAATACTAACTTCGTGGTGCAGTATGCATGTCACTGGTGAAACCTAAGGGACATAGTTGACAAATAAGGATGTTTGCAGGGCTAAGGTTAAAAGCTAATGTTCCCTTTAGCTTCAGATGTTTGTTAAAACAAAACACTTTGCAACAAAATACATCGCAATAATTTTGTTTCGAACAGACCTTACATAATTAATAGAACAAGATTTATAGAACTTGTCGGCCGATCAAATGAGAAATTTCGAAAAGCAGTTTTACGAAACGCACTATCCGCGCATTAGATGAATGCCATGCATACAATCAATACAAGATTACAGGCGAGACTGCAAATCGTTTGGTGGAGCCCGATGGTACCTTGATAGTTTAATTAAGGCAGTATTGTTTAGCGTTTTAACAGAAATGACTAGAACTGTTTAAGATTTTTAGTGCATTAGTTGTTCTTTATCTTTTTCGTCAATGATCCAAAACAATCTGTAATATAGATCAACTTCGACCACTTATACCTTAAAGATTGCACGGTACACTAAACATTCTGTGATTTCGTTCAACTGTTGTTTCGACAAACCGTCCAATTTAATGTGAAACGTGTCATTGCCAATCTATGGCAACGCAAGATGTTGGGAAAACAAAAATATTTCCTACGATTTCATGATGACTTACAAAAAGTATTGTCATTGTTATACCATACTATATACGTCTCTCTCTAACTTCCTTGAAATGTAAACCAATGATGCAATAAGTAAACATGTGGCATCCATACAGAGGTAAGACTATTTTCCATACAACATTTTGTCGACTTTTGTAAGGCTTTCAGTCAATTGCTACCACTTCCGAGTCTTCGCTTTGTTGAATTTCAGAACTGTCATCCATATCTTTCATTTCAACATCCTCGTCTTCTCTTGCGGATGATAAATTCTCAACACTCGTGGTTTCTTTAGCTTTACGTCGTTTTTCAGAAGCAGCTTTTTTACCTTTCTGCTCAATCTTAAAAGCTTCCAAAAAGTCTTTTAATTGAGGAATGAAGCTTTCAAATTCCATATCTTCTAAAGCCTGAATAACATCTGTGTCTTTTAAGGTCTTCCTTTTCTGTTGTAAAGCAAAATTATTTGCACACGACGTGCAGTACAGTACAAAAACGCTAGCAGCTTTTGAGATTGCAGCACGAGACTCTTTGGATATTATGACACCGTCCGGCAGAGTATCTTTTATAATGCGTGCAATCACTGAGTTGGGGAGATTTAAGTCTTCAGGTTTTTCAGCCATAATGAAAAGCTCCTTCACAAACAACAAAAATTCCTATGTTCAAAGAAGTTATCTTCTTTCAAAAACCAGTCTTAAAAATGTAAATCTTGTTTCTTAAAATAAAATATGAATAATATTAATCTCCATAACTAAAATGTTTTAAGTTGGAAAGTAAAATATAGTAATACATTAACTTCTACAACCAAACAGTCTTGAATGGAACAACTAACAAGTAGTGGGGTGGCTGTCATAAGTTTTTTTTTCCACCGTTGTTATGTTATGCATTGCCTAGTAGTCATAGGCTACTGATACAAATAAGAAATGAAATTCGGTTTCAGGATCACAGTTTCTACAATCTACATAATAATAATTTGTCTTCAAAAGGAATCAAAACCGGCAGAACTAAGTTAACTTTTCTATCAGCAATTTTTAACTGGTTGATTGTATGCCAAAATAAACAAACACAAGAAAACATAAATAAATACAACGGTTGAAAATAAATAAAGTGAAAACACACGCAAAACTCACTCAACAGATCTATTTTTTTTATTTATGAACTAAAGCAATTTAACAAAGTACAATACCGGTACATTAAAGCTAAGATAATCAAAACCTACTACCGTACTAAAAGTTTTTTTTGTTTGTTGTTGGAAGTGGAACTAAAAGAAAATACCAAGACAAGTGTAATTGATTTGAAGGAATATAAAAAAATGGTCAAAATTAGTCAAGTGGCTGTGAGAAGTATTAAAACTTCAAAAAAATATATACATGTTTGTCGGCACTATAGGCCTACTGCACGAAGGTCATTGTATGAAAGAAAAACTGCATTGCTTTTGATCTTGAAAGCTAATAAATAACTATCATACTGCCCAATTGTCAACCTTGAAACTTTCCACTTGTTTCTAAAATTCATTATGACGTCGCAAGGTTTCCCCCCATTCTGTTGCTTGAGAATCAACAAAAGTATCATGATGGGCAATTATTTCTTCCTTTGTTAAGTTTCCATCATTGTCAATGTCAGCTTTGTAAATTAAATACTTAGCTTCTGCATTTGCATGATCATAATCTTTAGGCAACAACCAATCTTGAACTTCATCTACGTCCAATTTACCATCTCCATTATGATCTCTTGTGGAGGAAAACATCTCTCGCTCTTCTTTAAGCCACTCTGGCTCAACATCATCTTCTCCTCGAAAAGTATCACCAAGATATTCATCAAGATCAACAAAACCATCTCCGTTTTTATCAATTCCTTCAAGTGTTTCCAAAGCAACTATCTCCCTCATATGACGAAATTCTTCTGGATGCAAAAAAGCTCGGAATTCATCAACAGTGAGGTAACCATCACTATTAGTATCAGCCTTATTCCATTTTTGTGTATTTTTCTCCTTTAATTTTTTTTGAATGTTTTTATTCTCCTCTGATAACGATTCTGGATCATTTACCCCAAATGTAATTTTGTAATATTCATCCCAGTAAAGTTTTCCATCTTCATTTACATCATTGCTCTTAAATACCCTCTCAGCTTCATCCTGCATATAACGGGTTTGGGTATGCACTATCCAATTATCAAGTTCTTTTTCAGTAACCTTATTATCTTTATCTTCATCCATTTTGTCAACAATTAAACCAAGTCTTCGTTGACTTTCCTCTAAAGGTAGCTTATTCTGTCTCACATCCTCTTCCTGCTCCTGATCATCACTTGGTGAATCTGATTCACTGGACACTGATTCACTAGGTACCCGATCTCTTATACCGTCATCATCAGGTTTAATTGCTAAAGCCGTGCCAAGAAATAAAACTATTAACAAAAGGCGATGATTACTCATTCCTTAAATCATGCAGTTTAAGCTATACAATGAAAATTAATAATTTTAAGCCGGTAAAGAAAAACCATTAATGTAAAGTATAATAGCAATTTCAATGCCATTTCTCAATCATTAAACTGACATGTCTAAAATTATAGGAAAATAGCTTCCCATGTCTGTTACAATTAGGGACGTATCAATACCACTATGTTTGCCGATATCAATATCACTTTATAGAATACATATATTTTTACTTTAATGTTGCAAGAATACGTGGCAATGATAGTTAAACCAGGTTTAAACTTTGTTACAACAAAGAGCTTTATCACATAGTAGGCTCGGGTCTGCTACTATTCGATGAGTCCAATTTGGTGAGTCCGATTCGGTGAGTTCCTAACCTCTAACCCTAAAACGGCAATAATAATTAGGCTACGGTACCCAATAATATAAAAAAAAAATTGAAAAAGTCACTGAATAGGGATCGGACTCACCAAATCGGACTCACCGAAACGGGTCATTCCGAGTAGACTCATAGTTAACAGTTTTGCAAACTCAACAAAGATCTCCGTGAACCCTCTGAATATCATCACTGAGGTTTATAAAATAAAAGTAAAAAACTTCAGAACATTTTCAGTTTAGTTTGTTTTATCCTGACGACTATCACAGCAAAAAGCAACACAGGTTAAACATGGCAAGGGTAGAAGCGACAAAGCACAAATTATTTGTTACCTTACATTATTGCTTTGAATTGTTTGTGACATCACAATGTTAACAATAAAAAAGGATACGTCAATTGAATGTTCTGCAAATTAAAATTCTGTAAATTAAACAGTAAGATAAAGTGAGCCCTAAATGAACTGCTAAGTTTTAAAAAAACTAAGCAAATTCTTCTAAAAGACTTCACGTTAACGCAATTCAATCATTAGGTTACATCAGTGGTACTTTAAATTTTTGCTATTACGCATCCCTTTAGCAACGATCGCATGCTTTGCGTTTCCAATTTTGAACAAGTGCAGCATAGCGCCAAAAGCTTATTTGTTGATCTGGGTACATATCAGGGAAATGCTTGACACTGCCTTTTAGCAACTAGATTTTCAATCCGAGGTTCAACTCAAGAAACTTCTCAACCTAGATTAAGATAAATCTTCAACTCTCAGCCTGTCCTGGTCTTGATAGCAACTGCAGCAGAAAATGTAGCCTCACAAAGATATACGGAATTAAAACAAGTGAACATATAAGACAATTGCCCCACTACATTGAAAAAGTGGAAATAGAAAAGACGATTGCTAAGAGCACTAGGTTTTGTAAAATTGACTATCTCAACAATCAAGTTCAAAGCACACTCTTCAGTTCAGAACATAGATGCTAAGGCTTCACGGTAAATAATGAAATGAGTAGCAGACTACAAATAAATTGTTTTTCACTTTCAAAACAGACCAGATTGTAGACCAAGCACAACAGAAGCTCCATGTTCAAATAACCCTGCTGGCTGCTAGTGAGTCTATTCCCATAAAACTTAATTTTATCAAAATTTTTTAGTGCAAAATAAAATATGAAAACATATACTCATTATACTGTATATATATTAAAAAGACAGTTAAAAAAATTTTGCAAAAAAATTAAACACTGTTGTTGTAAAGCTTTCCGAATAATATTATAAATGATTGATGCCACCCAGGTTCCAACTTTGCAATTGTTTGAACAAGAGAGATGCAAATGAGATAACATTATCTCATTGCAATAATAAAGAAACAGACACCATGATTAACTATTCTGCAAATAGGTTTGGGAAAACTCTATGATTTCATGATGACTACAAAAAGTATTCCTAATGTCATACGATATATCTCTCTCTAACTTTCTTGACATGTAGAGTAGACCAATTAAACAATAAGTAAAGATAATATAACATTAAGGATACAAGAATATTTTTTTATCAAGCATTTTGTCGACTTTTGCTTGTTTTTCACTCTATTCGTTTGTATTTCACTTTCTAGGTTACAAATTGTTCAACAAAACTTGCAAACAATACTTCTTCAATAATCAAGACCTATAGAAGCGACATCCACTATATATATATAATATATACTTAATCTTATCTCCAATATCATTATTATTTCTTTTTTGCATTTCTTCCGTCCATATTTATTCTCTTTTTTGTTTTACCTTCTTCTTTGTTGTGTCAATTTGTCGTTGTGTCAAATTGTTTATTGTTGTGTCAAGTTGTTGTGCAACACTTGCAACGCAACTGTTTGAATGAGAGAGTGCAGACTCGACGACCTCTTACGCCATAATAGGGTTATGGTCTTTCGCGCTCTCTGATTGGTTGCACACTGTACTTTTGTTATATATATATATATATATATAAAAAAAAACAATGAAAACTATTAATACTACAAAAAGTGCTCAATGCCAAGCAAAAAGGCAAAGCAGAGCGAATTAAATCATTATATATTATATATTAAATTATATATTATATTATTAATTATATATTAAATCATGATTATATATATATATATATATACGTCTTGCTACGCATCCAAACAAAAATATAGAATATGACCAATTGACCATCCAACCATCCTATCTTTGATGTTTTGTTTGGTTGCGGGTTTTGAAAAGTAGAAAGTTTGCACCACCGGGTTTTGAAAATTGCCGGGGGGGCAAACTTTCTACCCGAATGATTGCTTACATTCAAAATGCTGATGTTTGTTTGTCAGCATTGATGTTTGTTTGCGTCTATCTGCCATTGTATATCGCCAAGCTTTATAATGTAGGCTCAGGCCTCGAACTTTACGGCGTACATGTCCGCCGTCACAACATGTGATGTCCGCGGGAAGTACCATCTAAATCGGTCATATTTGTCCGCCGAGAAATAACACAGGAACTAGCGATACAAATCGTCATTGCATAGCACGAACAATTGTTGCGATAATATATTTTCCAGCGCATTCTAGTGCGCATCTAGAAAATGTGAATACTGTATCCCTTAGCTTCCATTCAAGGAGGAAAACTTTCGATTTTTACGTTGCTTCAACGATTGATGACATTGAATCAGTGTAACAAAGGTGAATTCTTCGCTAAGAATCAATAGGAGTACAGGTACTTCTACACTAATCACGCGCAATTTAGTTCAAGTTTTACGTCACAATGTCTGGCTTTGATCTCCGAGTAATAATGATACGGCAAGGTTGGTTACTAAATTAGATCATACGAGTAGGCTATTACAGCAAGATGCAACAAAATTTGTTAAGTTTTGGTATTACAGTAAGAAAGAAAAGATCCAAGGAAAATTCACTTTCGCTCACATGACACGCAAAAATAAACTTAAAGAAAAAAGCCTGTGAAACTTTGCACAGCAGAAAATAGTAGCGTTGGTGTAGAAATTTTCCGACTCCTTCCCAGAGCATTGTGACACAAGCCACACGACCTCGTTCGGTGGGAGTTAATCAGTTATGTGACGTATTGACCAGCTACATGGCGCTTTGACTCTTCAAGCGCAAGTCGTTGGTCTGATAAAAGCCTTTCAGAGTGACTTTACTGATTTTTTAAAAAGCCTTCTAAAACCGTAGTTAGAGTTTTGAAATGGCGAAGAATTATTATCAAGATAAAGTAATTAAGCATGACGATCGACGGCTAAAACTGGTGTGTCCGCCGTGAGACTTAATTTGTCCGCCGAGATAGCTGCTCAGACCGGACACGTTTGTCCACTGTCAACAAAAACGAATTTCGAGGCCTGTAGGCTACTTCGAATTATATGCTGGTCACTTTGAACTTCAGCTCTTAATACGCGTAGATACTAAACCGAGCAAACAGCAAACTGCACCTCGTTATTGACACTACAAAGAAAAAACAAAGCAGAAGAAATCAAGAAAAACGTTTTTCAATCATTGTTACTATGCTTCAACGGCACCATGCTGGCGTTTATCAGCTACCGTACTTCTGTTTCTTTGGTTATCTTAGGAGCAGCGCTCTTGTTGCAACACGTAGATCTTTTAATTGAGATCGAGCCGCAATGAAGGTCAAACTAACGCAAATCTGAACTTATAAACATTTGATTTAGGATTTTTTTTAAATAATTTGCAGGGAGCAGCCCCCCCTGAGCTAAATTCACGGGGGGGCGCTGCCCCTCCTCCCCCCCGGAGTCGGCGCCTATGATATCATGTACAGTCATCTATAGGACACAGATTGACAAAAATATACAATCTGCTACATACGGTAAGCCTGCAAAGGTTTGAAATAGCTTCCTGAGGTAGGCTACTAAAGTGGTGACTGCTGTAATCTGTAGGCCTATCTATCAGTACTATACAATACCTTAGGCCAATTAGGCCATTGTATGAAACTAAATATCTAAATAGAAAACTACAAGCTGCCTTTGATGAAATAGCTAAACAATAACTATCATACTACCCAACTGGTAAACTAGAACACTTTAAACAATTAAAACTCATTATGACATCGCAAGGTGGCTCCCCATTCTGTTGCTTGAGAATCAACAAAAGTATCATGATGATGATGGGCAATTATTTCTTCTTTTGTTAAGTTTCCGTCGTTATCAATGTCAGCTTTGTAAATTAAATACATAGCTTCTTCATTTGCATGATCATAATCCCTAGGTAACAGCCAATTTTGGACTTTATCTATGTCCAGTTTACCATCTCCATTACGATCTCTTGTGGAGGAAAACATCTCCCGCTCTTGTTTAAGCCACTCATCATCTTCACTTCGAAAACTATTTGCTTCAAGATACTCATCGAGATCAATAAAACCATTTATATTTGTATCAATCTCTTCAAGTGTTTCCAAAGCAACTATCTCCCTCGTATGACGAAATTCTTCTGGATGCAAAAAAGCTAGAAATTCATTAACAGTGAGGTAACCATCACTATTAGTATCGGCCTTAATCCATTTTCGAGTGTTTTTTTCTTTCAACTTTAAGAAAATACTATTGTTCTTTGATAATAATTCTGGATTATTCTTTTCAAATGTGATTTTGTTATATTCATCCCAATAAAGTTTTCCATCTTCATCCACATCATTTTTCTTGAATGCATTTTCAGTTTCATCATGCATGTAACGGGTTTGGGTATACACTATCCAATTATCCAGTTCTTTTTCAGTAACCTTATTATCCTTATCTTCATCCATTTTGTCAACAATTAAACCAAGTCTTTGTTGACTTTCTTCTAAAGGTAGCTTATTCTGTCTCACATCCTCTTCCTGCTCATCATTTGGTGACTCTGATTCACTAAGTATCTGATCTCTCATACTGTTGTCATCAGGATTAATTGCAAAAGCAGTACCAAGAAACAAAACCATAAACAAATGATAACCCATACCTTAAATCATGCAGTTTTAGCTATATAGTCAAAATTTAATAATTAAAGCCAGCGAAGTAAATTCATTATTGGAAATGCAATAGTACACCACCATCCAACACTTTCAATACTACTTTGTCAATTCATTGTCTAACTGTAAAACCTACAAACCACATCCTATTTGCACTTTTTGTCATGCAAAACAAATGAAATTGCGGGCGGTTTAAAATCTACAAGCCCCCAGCCTTTATTGTTTGTTCTTTAGAAAGGATTTTAAATTACCTTCGCAACAGCCTTGATAGGAAAAATAAGTTCACAGAAGTATAACTACTGATATCAGTGTCTAAAATGCCAGAATGGCCCGTTTCGGTGAGTTCCCTATTCGGTGAGAGCCATTTTCGGTGAGAGCCCTATTCGGTGATTTTTTTTAAATTATTGGGTACCGTAGCCTAATTATCATTGCTGTTATAGGGTTAGGGGTTAAGGGGTAGGGGATAGGGGTTAAAGGTTAGGGGTAAGGGTTACGGGTTAGGGTCTTATTTTAACGTTTAGCGACGTTAAAACGATGTAAAAGCGGCAATGATAATTAGGCTACGGTACCCAATAATTTTCAATAAAATACCGAATAGGGCTCTCACCGAAAAGGCTCTCACCGAATCGGACTCACCGAATCGTAGCAGACCCCTAAAATGCAATGAATTGAGCTTCGCTTTCAACAGCATGATTGCAGCTTACTTTACAATGTAGGCTAGATATTAACGACCTGTTTAAGCCTGCTGCTGAGGCATTCCATTATATACATAATTCAACAAATCCAAATAACCACTAAGTCTTCAATTTTGATGACTAAAGCATATGTCATACTATGTGAAAAATGCATCTCGGCAAAAAAAAAATTTTGAAAATCGAACAAGCGGTTTTTGAGATATCGCGTTCTGAAGTTTTGTGGCTGTCACTAGGTGGCGCTGTTGATGTTTCCAATGTTTTTTGATTTTAGGGTTATATTTGAGGTAGAAAGTCGGTTGAAGTGTCTATTCCAACATTTTTCATGATGCAGAATTCAAAAATGATGTCAATTTTAGTCTACAAGAATTAGCTAAGGAGTTGTGTGGCATTTAAAAAAAATTGGGGGACCAAATGCCAACCCCCAAATTTCCATGTGGGTAACAAGATATCCCAAAATTTTTTTTAGTTCTTTAAAGTTTCTTGCGTATACTTCATGATAATATACTGTTTATTTATGAGACTTTTGTCCTTTTTGCACAATGCAACCTTTCATCAAAGACTTGCATGAGAGGTTATATGATCTATTAATGCAATATTTGAATGATGCACGCTTATGATGTCATAATAACAATTACAGATTTTCCCAAAAAACTTTTTTTATTGTGAAAATTGCTCAGGAAAACCAGCCCTTGTTTCAAAATTGCAGTCAAATTTTGTTTTCCAGGGCAATTTTCACAATGAAAAAAGTTTTTTGGGGAAATCTGTAATTTGTTATTGTGACATCATAAGCAAGCATCATTCAAATGTTGCATTAATAGATCTTTGATATAAGGTTGCATTGTGCAAAAAGGACAAAAGTCTCATAAAAAAATATTATACTATCATGAAGTATATATGCAAGAAACTTTCAAGAACAGAATTTTTTTTCGGGATATCTCGTTACCCACATGACATTTTGAGGGTTGGCATTTGGTCCCCCAAACTTTTTAAAATGTCCCATAACTTCTTAGCTAATGCTTTTAGACTAAAATTGAGACCATTTTTGAACTCTGCATTATGAAAAATGGTGGAATAGACACTTCAACCAACTTTCTACCCCTAATATAACCCTAAAATTGAAAAACATGGGGAACATCAACAGCGCCACCTAGTGACAGCAACAAAATTTCAAAACGCGATATCTCACAAACCACTTGTCCGATTTAAAAAAAAATTTTTTTGCCCAAGTTCAAATTTTGAAAACAACAACATATATCAAAACCAACACCTTTTGAAACCTAGTGGTTACATTTCTTTCTAAAATTTGTTGAATTATAATGGAATGCCTCTGCTGCGAGTTTGCTGTGGTAACAGCAGGTTCCACCAGCTTTTGAACCACAGTTCCCTAGATATGTGATATGGCGAATACCACAGCACACTTGCTGCATCAGCCTAAAACAGGTCTTTATTATCTACATTGTAAAAAAAACTGTCAAAAAATGTTTCAACCCTGACCAACTTCAAACAAATCTTCTTTTCAATCATACTGTTTTGCCATTTGGCAATCGCACACTCTAGTAGTTCATTGCTTTAATAGCTCTTGTTTCTCATTGCATTATCGCTTGTTTTCTGCTTGCTTTTCTTTTTGCTATTAAGGTGTGTACAATTCAGAAAGGTTATATGAGATACATTGTTTGTTTGTATCCTACTTAGTGTTTATGAAACGATGACAGTAAGAATTTGATTTCATGAGTAAAAATCATCATCACCAAAATTTAATCCATAATTGGCTTCCATACCTATGCAAACAATACTTGCCCACTTGCCTATGCAACCCACTTTTCCTGCGCCTTCACCTTTGTCAGAGCTTCTCTAACTACTGTACTTTAAGCTTGTTTAGTTATAACTACACTACCCTATATGCAAAATTTAACAAGAAAACTTTGCATGGAATTAGCTCTACCTTATGATATGGTAAAATATAAGCTCACCACTTTCAGTGAAAAACCATGTAGCCATACCAATCCAAAAAACGCAACTAAAATCAAAACAAGCCTAAGAACCCGTGCCTAAGAACCACGAAACAAGCCTAAGAACCCGAACCCGTGACAAACAAGCCTAAGAACCCGTGACTGCTGAATTTTTCTAATAACTTCAAAATAAATCTCCCTAAGATCCAATTTCGCGGGAAAACCGCAGAACTGATTACTGAAATTTTGGTGCCTGAGCCCTGAATGCCGTGCCAATGTTCTCGGAAAAACCTAGAACATCACACAACTAAGGCGAAAGAAAAAATTGAATTGAGTCCTGTCTTTGTCATGAGTTACCAAGGGGGTGGGGGGGGATTTATATACCAGTCCCAGGTATACAAGTCCCCCCACCCCCCTTGGTAACTCATGACAAAGACAGGACTCAATAGTCATGGCTCTTTCGCCTTAGTTGTGTGATGTTCTAGGCGTTACCAATGTTCTCACCAATCGGCGTTGCCAGTAATTTTTTGAAATCAAGCAAATGAAATATGAAAACAAACACCCCTAAAACAGGCAAATCTACACAAAAACAAACCCAGAATTTGCTCAACTTTGGCATGAATTTAGTCAAACATCTACAGTAATAATTCCACACATACAATAACGGGCTCTCAACGGCTGTAAGATACATAATAACCAACCTGGTTCTGGACGATTTGTGTAACAGTTTAGGGGAAGACACTACTTGAAATGATGCACCACACAAAAGATTTTCAATGAAGACTGAGTCTAAAAACAGATGTGGATTGTGCTGCACAATAACTTCACGTTTAGGACAGAAGAGGCAGAAAATATCACGATAAAAATAAAGACATTGTGGGAAATTTTCGAGAATCATAACACGATGCAAAACAATAAACATAACACCATAAACGCTTAGTTTGCATGCTGCTCTAAGCTGGCCGGCAACCACAAAGGTAGACAATAAACTAAATAAAGGCAGTTTATAATTCAATAACAGCGCAATAAACATTATAAATACGTAAACCGACAATTTTCTTTTACAAATTTTTTACGTCTAATAGTAAATTTTCTCCAACAAGTTTTTGTGAAGCGTTTACAAACCACGGTTTTGTAAAACAATTCATCAGTATTATTTTTTACTTCTCGGATGTTGTAAAACGTCATTTAAAAAAATCACAAAAAAGCATTTCATTTCTTCAACGTAGTAGGCCTAAGAATATTTATAGAATTGTAGGCACGTTGTTTCAACAAAGAAGCCATTTTTTGGCAATATAAAGTTATAGAAAATAATTTGCAATCATGCAAATGTTTGGAAAGAATCTAGGAAGTCTTCTTACAATCTGGCACAAAATGATTATGTTTATTGTATCTCTACAATATTTTTACGACAAACTTTGAAGTTTCGCTATATCCATTTTTATCTTTGAAGTCAAAAGTTAATTTTTTTTTTGTCCAGAAACATAATAGCTGTCTTGTTGATGTATCGCTTTATCGCCTTTACGCGTATTTTTTGTGCTTCAAACAACAAGGACCCAGTTAGCAATTCAGTCCTTTTACATTGATTCAACATTTGTAAACATTAAATTTATGTCAATTTGCTGACTGTTGGTTATTTCACATTTCCTTTGTTTACGCATGTTCCTCACTTTGCTGATGTATTGTTTCGACGCTGGCGGACTAAAAATGTATTTTCAAATTGATTGACACAATCTTCAATAACAAGTGAGCTTCGAACTTAGCTTTGTTGATGTAAATGCTGTATTTTCAGTGGATGTAATTTATGAGTCATGTTTATAAACACCCGTAAGCGAAATGACTTATGATGTAGCCTGCATGATATTTGTGATGCGACTTGACACAAATCCACAATTTCATAAGCACCTAATTTGAACTTAGAAATTTCAGATAATTTCAACAGCTTGTTCAATTGTCTTCTCTCTACCAAAAATATTCATACTGCAAACTGAATTGTAGGCCTAAAATGCACAAACGAAGATGTAAACAGCTATTCAAGTAGGCTAAGGTGTTACTTATGAGAAGTTTGGTTCCATAAAACTAGAAGCTAGCCATGAGTTTCGGAAAGCATTAGTTTGGGACAAAACATAAAACAACAAACGCACTTTTTTTTGTTTTTTTTCAAATTCGTGTAACAACAAACACAGTTTTTTTTGTTTTTTTTCAAATTCGTGTAACAACATTACTCTGATTGTAACTATTTTAGAATTAATGAGTAGCCTACAATAAGATTTGCTCGCAAGTCGTAAATCTTTATCAATGCAATGAGTCGGCACACCGCACACACACTTCGTGCGGTTGATCGAGCTCTTTGTTATTCAGAACTTTGCATGAAATGGGATTAGCACAGCAATTAAACGGCGGCTAGATAAATCAAAATTGTCGTTTTTGGGTACCTTTGCAAAAATTGAAATATCAAGTTTAACACATAAAATTTTAGAATAATGACTTTTCAAATTTATACACAAATGATTTTTTTTCACACCAATGCAACTGCTGTTGAAATAGCACCAGCGGATAACACGTAACAGCTGATTGAATTTGATCCAAAAAACGGCTCCCCCTTGAGCAGTCAACTTCCAAAAAAAGGTTGAAAAGCAAAGGGTTAACTTTAGTCTGCACAAAGCCAGGTACAAAAACTAGGTGAAAAATATCGAATGTGTTTCTATTGTTAAAGCCCTTGCAACGTCTGAAGCTTAAACAATCAATAAAATAACCTCAGGTAAGGAATGGCCGATGGCGAAAAAACACAGTTTTTAATCTTTTCTGGCTGAAAAGAAGTGAAAGCGATACACTGGTGACTGAACTTTCAGGCGTCTCGATAGCGTCCCCAGAAAAATGGCTCGCGACCACCAGGTTAAAAACCCTTGGTCTACAGCAGCGTTTTTCAAAGTGGGCGAAATCGCTTTCTAGTGGCGATTTCGAGCGTCAGGGGGGCGAAAAAATCCAAAGGGGCAATCGGGGGGCGAAAACACTCGAAGAGGGCGAATTTTTCAAACCACCAATAACAGTCCAACGGGCAAACCATTCACTGCAAATGAAATAAATGAATCCAACTTGACCGACAATGTAGGCTATCGCTGCTGCTGCTTGGATGTGTGCGTTTTGTTCATAATATGAGAACAAGAAGAAATGATTTTTGCGTTTAGACGTTGTTTGTTTTATCGCCCCCCTGGAGCTTTAATTTCGTTGATTAAATTCTTAAAACTAAATTTGTCTATCACTCTATTATTATCAATGTCTATTTTACTTGACAAAATTAAGAGGGCGAAATTTTATTTCAATAACGACAAGGGGGTGATAGACTAAAAAAGTTTGAGAAACACTGGTCTACAGTAACTGTCTAATCCAAATTTGCCTTTATGAACCTTTTGTTGTTTAGCCGTCTGCTCCCAAGCCCCTGTACCGACTGCTGTCTCGCATGCGTCATCAACCTATATTCTGCAGTGCAGTTATCTTAATTCAATTGCTTAGCCTACCGTACTCTCAACTGTTTCAAGTTTTAATTAATTAGCATTGCGTCTGGCAGCACTCGCCAGCGGTGACTGATTTCGCCTATAAAACAGACTGGTGTGGTAATCTTCTTCCTTTTCGATCTACGCTCTCACCACGGGAAGTCAGTGACGTTTCTGAATCCGCTCTAATCGCTGCAACGATTGCCGCAAAAAAGATGAATTCCCAAATCTAGTGTTGTCTTATGCCCTCTAACACAGCAGCGTCATCCCTTCAACCCAGAAACGTTACACCCCTATAGTAGCTTAAGTTTGGCCATGAGATCATTCCATACGTCTCAAAACATGGGATAAAGAAATATTTCAGCTTTTTATTTGAAATAATAAAAATAAAAAATCTAGCCTTAGGAGAGGGGCGAATTAAACAAAACACAATGATGTTTAAACTAGTTTAGGTCCATGTTAATCTAACCTTGCAAATACATTGCGAATGAAGTGTTTATCTATGTTTATTTTATCAAGCTTATTTATTATTTTCTATGTTTATCGCCTCTTGGATCCGCCGCCCACGGGTAAACAAAATACCTTTTTTTTGTCCTTTTTTCTTTCGTCCTATTTTCAGTAAAACTTCATGTTCGGTCTTTTGTTTTTTGGGCTGTTCTTTTTACACCGAAGACTGCTGCAAACATTATGTCATTGAAGTCGGTCAGATGGCAATCATTTCCGGAATTCAAAATTCCAGAGATGGTCAATCAAAAAATTAAGTTTGGTCTGCTATAAGCTTTGGATTTTGGATAAAAGTTGTCATGATTGACAGGCCTCATTTTGATTGGGTATTCTCTCCCAGCGCACAAATAGAAATGACCACTTTTCCGTGTTTTACAATGAAACCAAGACCAGAAAAATGTTTAGCCTACGGCAGTCTTGCAACATATTTACTGTGTTTTAGTACAGTAGTAAATAATATTTAAACTTTAAATGCCATAAACAAAAAGTGGCTCCATGCAGGCGCGAATCTAAGAGTTTTTTTCGGGGGGGCCAGAAAATTTGAAAATCAATTAAAAAGAAAGAAACATCTAAACAGATATGAACAATGATACTACGACATATACGATATGCTAGAAAATAGACATTAAAACAACCATTTTCATCAATTGTGATGCCGAGGGACTAATATCAGCTGTTTAGAAGCATATCAAACCATTTGATGCGAAAACATACAATTTTTCACAAAATTTCGGGGGGGCCCGGGCCCCCTGGGCCCCCCCCCCAGAAATCCGCGCCTGGCTCCATGCAATATTAGGCAATTAAACACAAAAAGTAATTTTCAGGGTGAGAGAGAGGTTTTTGGATGAAAAAAAAGATTTCTAGAGGTCTTAGAATGTCCCGTTGTATTGTAAAACTAGAGCTAAAGTTGAATTTGAAAAGAAAAAACAACAAAGCCCCCTACTCCAATCGCCCTTCCCCCTGGATGCGCCACTGACTACGAGCGCCCTCAAACGTACCATAAAATTCTACACGATGGATTAAACTCTAGTCCAGCGGTGTTCAAATGGCGGATCTCGATCCGGTTCCGAATCTTTTCAACTTTTTGAGTGGATCTTCCAATGCCAACAGAAAACTGGGATAGCCTACCAGTGGATGACAATGAAGCATTTTGGTTTGGTGTGCTTCAGCATCTTGCATTCAAAGACTTGTCGATTTATGCCCTTACATGTTTTGCAATGGTTATCAGTTCAGTTATAGATAGACCTACCATACGTCCCGGTTTGGCCGGGACAGTCCCGGTTTAAACGTCTGTCCCGGTGTCCCGTCCCGGTTAGCAAAATGTCCCGGAATTTTACTGTAGTGAAATTTTCAAAATTAACTCCAACCTGATGCAAAATTATGAAATAATTCCGTCCCAAAAGGCATAACTTTGCTTTAACTCGAGGCTTATTTTATTATCTTAATTTTTTTAGCTTATTAGGTTGAGTAAAATATCGCGCATAGCTTGAGAACTCTTTTAGTTAGGGAATAATGAGTGACATTTATTGCGTCGTTATTCTATTGACTTCAATGAAGCGATGAGGCCAATGGTTTCTGAATGCATCCCTCTATAAATGTTTGATTTGGGAGTTAGTTAGTGTTATTTCTTTGTTCTCAGTGTTTGTTCTTTTTTTTCTTATAAATGTCTGATTTGTGACTGATTTGTGTTGCTTAAATTAACATGTATTTTCCTTTAAATAAAGTAATAAAAATTTTTATTCAATCTACTGTAAGTAGAATACTTTATTATGCAATATTAAAGCTTATAAATATAAACATGGAATAAAAATTTGCCAAGCTCAGGCCTTCGGCCTTTCGTCCAGTTATTTCATTCATAGTTTTGAGTTTGTCCGAATTATGCCCAAGAAATTATGGTAAGTCTATAGTTATAGAGCTAATCTCTCATCCACTGTCTGCTGATGTTGATGGCACTTGGAAAACTCAACTTTCCACATTGCTGATGTCTAAAATGCAGGCTGAACTGTGTAATGGAGATGAGATTTGTACGGTATCGTAGATCCAAATGTGTTTTGGTTATCACTTGTAACCTTGGAAAGGTACCGTACCCAGTTATAACCAGGCTGACTAGAAGGGTTCTTATTTGCTGCGCTTCTACGTAGCCTACCTTTATGAGTCGTTGTTTTCATCAACGAATTTTGTAAAAAAAAAAACAAGCATAGAACGAGACTCACAAATGCTCATCTTCATGAGCTTTTGAGGATAGGCTATCAGTAGCCTAAGTGACAAAAAGCCGCGATTCAATGCTACTGTGAGATCTAAACCAACTCATCATTTTTCTCAATGAAACAATCTTGCAGCTATAGCACACTTCACTTTTGACTTTTACAAAGTTATCAATATGTTGTAGGGTACATTTACATAAATAAATTCCATAAAAATTAAAGCATGTCCAATATGTTTACTATTCGTATGTAGTGGATCATCATGTTGTCAGGTTTGGCTGTGGTGGATCATGACTGAAATCATTTGAACACCCCTGGTCTAGTCTATTCTTTATTGAAACTGTTTATGAGATCTGTACTAAAACAGCCCAACAATTAATACCCGTATATGTTCGTTTGGTGAGAACCAGGATATTCAATTAAGGTTACGAATCGTGGTCTATCACACAAGCAGCTGGAGCCTGGTGACATGTTCTCTTCTGCTTGATTAATTAGACAGATTGGCAGACACCTTTCTTTCCAATAGCGTTTTTCTTAGTGGCTTTAACAGCGCTAAGTACTTTACCAATCTTCTTTATCAGCAAAGTGATCAATGCAAGTCAGCAAGCTAAGAGCAATGTGGAGCCGTTAAGACCATCTGGCTTGGCAGACTATTAACATAGGAATGCAAGTGTTACGAAAAAGTGTGGGCTCTTACAAAGTAGGCTACGAGCTTAAGCTGTTTTAAACGACCTGATTTGCTTGTTTTGTTGTTTTGTGCGTCTACTACGGACAACTTTTTGTCTGCAATGAAATTGTAAAATTAATTTTTGAAACATCAAATCACTTCCTAAATAACAAATTAGTATGGAAACAAAGTCATGATTCTGAACTGGCATATTGTTTTCTTTTTTGTAACAAGTAATCTGTGAATTTTACAGTAAAATAGGATTCCTAAGAATCAACTTTAGTGAGGGGAAAAATCTTGACATGTCGAGTGTTGGAAAAACGGGTAAGTTTTTGTTCTGCAGCCTGCAACGTTTGATAAAACTTTTGTAAAAATTCTTGTGCCTTATCAAGAAACACTTTCACGTTTGTTTTAGTTGGGTCCCCAAGCAAGTGGCCTTATAAATTTTGAAATCGGTAGTTGCAGTTAGTTTTGTTTCAACGTTTCGAATCGAAATGATTTTTCAATTATTCAGGATTTCTAATGTTCAACATAAAGTTTGAAAGTTTTTGTTTGTAACTCAATTCTTCACAAAAGATTTCCTTTAGATTTACTAAAAAACAATCGTTTGAGCAGCCTCGCTCAGATTGAACTAAACCTTAAAAGTTGCACTTGCACAGTAGATTGATATTGTCAATTGCATTAAGCTTCTATTAATGTAAGTTGAGATAGCAGCCTGATGGATTTAACTTCTCCAGACGTTAAATCCATGTAAAATTGACGAAGTTTACTGTCTGGGTTTATGAACAGTTATTGAGATTTGTGACGCCTGATTGATTATATTTATTTAGTTATTGTGAACAATGAGAAAGAAATTACTGTTTTGGCAATCAGATTCTACAATACATGGGTTTACATCTAACAATGGGCTTACGTCACAATAACATACAATTGACGAACACAGAGAAACGTTGAATCTACGTTTAGTGTTCAACAATTCAATCTGAAAAGTCAAGACTAGTGAAATTCCATTTGGTCAACTTGTCAGCTGTTGCCTCGTGAACTTGTTTTTTGTTTCAGTTTAAATCTGGTTTGAAGTTTGGGTTCTTTTTAAGCTTGGTTTTAGACAAGATTCTGCTTGTGAAATGTTAAATTAGCAATGATGATGTCATTCACATAAGCTGTCATAGCGACGTCCACGAAACTTCTGACGAGTTTGTGCTGTAACGGCTAGCCTACATTGTAGCCTACGGTGTCAATTTATGTGACTTTTTCTAGCCTACATGAGCTGTGGTCATTGTACCGTATATTCAGATCTTGGCAGCAAAAAGGTCGTGAAAAAGAAGGTGGTTAAAAAGGTTGTAAAAAAGAGAAAAGAAAGTGTTTCCAAAGCTGCAGAAGTACCCACAACCGAAGCACCAAAAATCAAAGAACCAAAAATAGGTAAGCTTACTACAACGAACGGATGTAGCCTATCCTACAATTTTATACCACTCTATTAATATTTCGGTGTTTGTAAGCTGTTTCTGTTGCCCAGTTGATTTAAGTTCAATATAGTTGATAGCACAATGCTTTCTAAAATGTGTAAATTTGATTCGAACATTGTGTTTGCGAGGATTGATGGAGAACATTTTTGAAAAAGTGGCCTATTGCCTTGAGTGATTAACAGTTAATTTAGGCCACAGCAATCACTACTGTTTCCAAACGATTATGCTAGGGGGGAGGGCGTATGTCACAATCAATAGGGCGTATGTCACAATCAATATGTGTAGCCCCGCGTCAGGCTGCGTTATGTCTTAGAATAGGTGAACTATTTTATTGTGTACTTCTTACTGAGTTGTTATTGTCGAATTTTGTCTTGAAGTAACCTTTAATTACGTAATCTTTATTTCAAAACTTGCTTCTAGAAGATTTTATGTTCGTACGATTCTGGAAACGTCTTTGAGCTGTTGACGGTTTGACCAGAAAAATGAGTTCTTGTGATTTTATATTTACCCTTGGTCTCTTGAAGCTTCTGGTTGAAGCAAACCTGTGATAAATAAAATAGCCGCGTGATTTGAGTATGATTATTAGAGTTGTGTATTATGGGGATTTGAAGTTGTAACGAAAAGTATGTTGAAGACGATTGTAAAGTTCTAGCCGATATTGAATAGGTTTTTAAACTGGAAGTTATTGCCGATTGTAAATTTGCTTTTACTCAGTTGGTTAGCGCGTGGCTTCGTGAACAAAGAAGCTTCAAGATCAAGCGACGCTGGTTCGACTCTCGGGGTGTGCGCTTGAGCAACACATTCTAAGGACTGCTCTTCATTCAGCGGCACCCAATGGATGGAATAATTCCCCGGCAACAACACTTCAACAATAGGAAATTTCACTCTATTAATCTCGGTAACCGACCCTGCGTCAAAAGCCTCTACAAGTATGCGAAACTACCAGGAATAACCTATCAAGGCTTTGTCAGTCCGAGAATAATGACATCTTGTCATCACAAGGTTATTAATAAAGTGAGAAATAAAACAACTAACGTTATTGCATGTATATTTAACATAAGTCTGTCCGAAAAGACAACTGAGAACAGTAACTATTTTGATTCGCCTGAAACAAAATGCCGTGTGATCGTGTATGGGCGGTTGCCGACTTCTGGTATATAGCTAAATCTTCATTGAAAAAGGTAGCAGTTTTACGCCAGTTCCAATCCTTTCTCCAGGCGGTAGCCCATATAGTTCACTTGTAGCATACTCCGACAGCTTACGTGTTTATGTATGGACTAGTTAGTAATTAGCCTAAGTGGCGGATCCAGGGGGCTATAGGAGCGATTGCCCCCTCCCCCTTAACAGAAAAGTAACTTTATTTACGGTTTATTTGCGAAGTCACATTAATATGGACCTACACATCATTGTGTCATGCCCCCCCCCCCCCAAGGCTACTTGCCTGGATCCGCTCCTTATTTACTTACTTATTTAATCACTATAATTCTTCACAAGTATTTTGTGCTTCATGATTATTTGCACAATGTTCAGATCCACAGCCTGACCTCCCCAAGCTAAGTGAAGACAACGTACCGAAAGTTGATACAACAGAGACTAAAATACCATTAAAAGAGCCATGTGAACCTGAAACTACACCTAAAGGTAGTCGTATGAGCCAGGCGTTAAAATAGGTTTAGAAGTTAAAGAAATGCCTTAATGCGATTATATTATGTCGTAATGTTTCTTCAAGTTAAGTTTAATGTTTTTGATGTTCATCTTGTCTTACTATTTTTATATTTCGATGTTATTTACAGCAGTTGTAACTTGTAGTTGGGTTTTAGAGTAGGCGATTGACATTACTCTTTTAGCAACTTAAATCTTCAGTCATTTGTATTTAACCGCATAATACTTTGTTGTAAACAACTTTAAGTTTCGTTATACTCGGTTACAGGCTTAAAGTATTTACAAATTTATTCTATCCAGGAACCTTGCAAGCCAAACATACGGGAAGTAAGGATTTATCTTGCTCCGTTATTTCACTTTCTAACATTGCATTGATATTTTGTCTTTCCACATAGATTGTATATAAAATGTTACCGCTTTCTCTAATACTTTGCACTGCATGTTTTTATCACTGGCTAAGCCAGCATGACGCAGTGTTTTATATTTTTAGATATTTTTCATGAGTTAACTATTCCATAAGTATCTGCTATTTGGCAATCGATAAATTAAACAACACCAAAGACTTGTTTCTAGCTTGTAATGTTGTAATATAATCCCAGTTTCACTAGGCTACTAACCACAACATATTTTCAACTATTGTGAACTTATAAATTGAACTTAAGACATTTGGTGAATTGCGAAATTAATAGCAAACCACGTTTCAACTGTTTTGAAGTGTTTTGGAATGTAGAATTTTTACACGTAGACGATCGATCGCACTTTTCTGCAACAGTGGCACGATTAAAAACTTTTGTGGCAATTATAATAACACACAAACTGGCTATATTCTGGCTACCTTCATTGTTTTTCTGTTACTTAAGTTTATTGTACTGAAGTGATCACGAAGTAGTCGAAGTTGAAATGCACATCACCTTAACGCGCTTGAAACATATTGTAAACTATAGAAGCTTATAACAAACATGCATTATCTCATTCCTTGCAGTATTTCAATGTCAATTGGAAAAAATGTTTGTCATTTCAAGGTTTTCAAAACTAATCTTGGTTGTTTCTGTGAACTTTTTTCAAGAAAAAACAGTTTTCTTTTATATCAGTTCTCACTGCGTGATCCACTAAAACACATTGTAGTAATTTGCAAAGGTAAAGTTTGATAGGAGAGTCATGTTATTCATACACATTCAATATTTTGGTCTGTTCCTTTTCACTCAACTTCATATCTTTCAGCAGTGTGATCCTGTTCCTCGTGTTATGAAAGTTTAAGATTTGTGTTTTGTCTTGCAGCATCTATCGTGGAGGAGCCACAAAACATTGAAACAACTGAAGGTTTTATTTCTGCTTTTTATTTTCTAAGTTTTTATTTTGCAATATCTTAGTGAACGATTTATGCATGTGTCTTGTAGGACTACAGCGTGTCTTGTAGGACTACAGCGTGGCTAACTGAGAAAAAACGAGTTAAAAAATGTTTCGATTTCAAAGTTTTTGTTATTTGCTTGTTTGTTAAGCTTGATTTTTTATTTTTATTGTTATTTTTGAACTGTCGTTTTGAAGAGTTTCCTACAACTCAGCACATTGCAGTTGAGCAAGTGACAACTGAGTTAGCAACATTTCAGCAAGTGGCTGAAATTGGTAAATGATGAACCGAACCAAGTAAAAACTGACCAAGCCGATACTTGGCATGTAACAAGTCAGCAAATTCAGTTTAGCAAGCGATGACCAAGCATGTCCGATGCCTGATGAAAATTTTATTTGCTGACTTGGCAGTAGGCCTATACCTGAAATGACTTGCTGAGTTGAAGCACTTGCTGAGTTGTCACATGCCGAGTGGTCCGACTACCGTTTTGAACGTGTTTGATCTCTGTTTCAATCGTATCTTTTGTGACAAATCTCGTACTGACAAAGGCTCTTCTGAAGCTTCATCCTGGAGGTTTTGTATACTTGTAGGGGCTTTAAATTACTGACGCAGACCCTGTCACCATGGTTAACAATTATTTTTTTTGCTTTTACTTAAATGCTGCCTTTAAAGTGTGAATTGTTCCGTTGACTAAAAGGTGCCGTTAAATGGATAGCTGTCCTTAGAAATGGGTTTCTCGACCACACGTTTTGAGAATTGAACTACTATCTCTAGATCTTGGCCTTTCTTTAGTACTTTTTACGGTTGCTTCACAGTAATTAGTTAATAATAATTAATGATTGGAGAAAGCAAGTAATTGAAGCTCATAGACAATTGATTTGACTAAGACTTTTATAGGCACGTTCTTATTGTAAAACGTAAACGAATATTTAAAGTTTTGTAGAGTAAGCTACAGCGAAATCGTAGGCCTACATCCACAAAAAAGGTGTTTTTGACAGCTGTAGAAAAATAGGTTTCACGCATTCATTTTTATTTTTTTTATTTGTAAAAGTTTGCTGAGTATAATTAGACTAATATGAATTAAAACTCATAATGTCACATTAACTCCCTGTAAACTAATTACCACCAACGGCAGCAAATTCTTCCTCAGACTTTGGTTTGATAGTAGGTTTGGCTGATAGGTAATGTGTTGAATCATAACAACACCGCATACTGATCAATTACAACCGCAACTATTATGCAACAATATTATGCTTCAGTTCAACCTTCAGTTTGCTTAAGTGTTGACGTTTGCATCTAACTTGAAATGTATGAATCATCAAAGGTGTCGAGGTGACCGCACGCATCAAGGTAAGACACGTTGATGTGTTGCATACCATCCATGTGCTGTGGATTAAGGGAAAATGGAACGAGCTGACAAAAGGAGACAGATTTGACATGTCGTCAAACGAACGGACAGGAGAGCATTTTCTGAAATTCCGTCAGCCGAAACAGGCTGATTCCGGTTCGTACCGGGTCAAGGCGGTTTCTCAGAAAGGAGAAGACGAATGCTCTTTTCAACTTAAAGTTGGACGTATGTTATCACGTGACAAATGCAGGATTGATGTAGTCACAGCTGAGAGCTTTCTCATTTTCACACGCATGCACCACAAGATTAAAAACATTATGCACTTTATTTCAACGTTGCATACAACCTTTTTGCTTATTATTAGTTTGCACATATGATTTGCAAAGTAGGCTTCTTTTTTACTTTTATCGTTTGTTTAGACTAATCATACAGAAACTACCTCTAGATCCAGGGGGAGTTTGGGTCGATTATCCCCGCTAAAACACCGAAAAGTAACTTTATTCACGGTGTATTTGCAAAGACGGATTAATGCAACCCTACACATTGTCGCGGTTTGTTAGAATACCCCCCCTTAAGACTACTTGCTAGATCCGCCCCTGTCTGGGTCACCATACGCGGGTTTACAAAGGTTTTATATATTATTGACTTATACACCGAATTCTTTCCAAAAATTAAACCACGTTTCGTTTCCTCTGGGATCCTGGTGCTGCTACAACAAATTTTGGATAAGAGTTACACTTGGCATGACCACTCAGTTCATTTTGGCTTCCGGAAGTTATCACACACTAATGGTGAAATAAAACTAGATAGGTTTGTTGCATCTCCATTCTCCAGCAGAGGTGTATAGAGTCAGGCTTTCTGGACTTCCACTCCGACTCCGATGTCTTTAACTCCAAACTCCATTCCATTCCTGCTCCACATATTTTGAGGATATTGACTCCAAACTCCATTCCGACTCCGAGCGCAAACCATAAAGCACAATCTATAACAGCGCTTTTGTAGGCTATGCTAAGAGTATCGTCTGGCAAAAACTCAGATTTTGGTCCCAATCCGGCTCCTGTTTTGCCAAGAATTTCAGGCTCGGCTCCACTCCGACTTTGGCCGAAACCCGAAACTCTGGCTCCTAAATACTTTAAAACTTCGGCTCTTGTACACCTCTAAACTACAGCAAATTATTCATCGATTAAACAAATCATCAGATTAAGCAGTTTATTATTTTTTTATGCATCAAGCGTAATCCATTCATTAGAATCGCAAATTACTCATTGATGAATTTTGTGCAAAATGATTCTCGATAAACTAATCAGACGATAAGCATAATTGGATGCTTAGTAAATCTGCTGTTGGTGCGCCCAGCCTGATTGTTTGCATGTTTTTATTTGATTGCGTGCTTTTCAATGTTTTCCATTCAACCTTTTTTGCAAATTTTGATGTGTACACAAGTCTGACATTTGACTCGGAGATATATCAGACCTATCTGTACTGTTTATTTTGTAATGTTGCAGCTCCAATTATTGAGGAACACAAAATTGAAATCAAAAAGGGTTATATACCGTAAGTACACCTTAAAACAATATTCTAAAACGAATAAGAGCATTACTCTATTGCATCAATAGTATTAGTATGTTTTTATTTTGCGATACAACTAAGATAATGTTCAATTTATTTTTCTTTCACAATGTGAAAAATAAAAATACATCTGTTTTATTTATTAGCAAGATGTCCATCTAAGACATTATGATTCTGTCTTTGTGCAATCCAACGGGTACTCAACGTATCGCGTAGTGTGCTGGTGAACTATTGTCAATAAAGTTGCCGTTTTCCTATTTTAAATCTACACGTTTCAATCATTCATTGTTTGCCAGACATGCTCCAATTTAGCATAAGCTTGTCAGACGGTTTTACAGGTTAAATCACATGGAAAATACACACGAGGCTACTTTTTTTTTCAGAACCGAAAAGGACACAGAGCAGGATGTAAACTTTCGAAATCGTTTGAAACGAGTGTAAGTAGCCTAGTAGCTTCCTTTCATGTAGTAGATTTTGAAATATTATTTCACTTGAAGGAAAGTGTGTTTCTTTTTACATTCAAGTAAACAGGTTTTCGTCAGTTAATTAATGGCCATTCATACAATATACTGTATTCATGCTAAATTAAGAAATCTCTTCTTTATAATAGTCGCTAGTTTACCAAAACAATACTAACATAGCCTACATTAATGTTTTAGTCAAAAAAGCTTGTCCCCGATGAATTCAAGGTAGATACTCTCATGAGTGGCAAATATGTGTTTTGTTTGCAGTGTTCTTGTTGAATTGATGTTGCATGCTGTAATTAGGTTGATTGTATGTTCTGGTAAGAGCAAAAGAGAAACCATCGTTTGTACCTGATTTGTGGTGGTTTGAGTTTAGGCTTATGAAACATGAAAAACCATTAATCTGGACCACTAAACCGTGGTTTGGTATGTGTTATTGTAAACACCAACATGCGGTCAGTAGGCTGCTCAATTACCGTGTTTTTCTTAATTATGTTTTAAAGTCATTATGTATTGAGTTGTTTGCTTGGTTTTGTTTCGTCTCATGCAATAAATTTGATTTTCTTGCTGAAATATTGTTACGATTTAAAAATTTTAGAGTTAGATTGGATGATCATATAGCTCAGATCCACATCATTGTAGTATTCTTATTTCTTTTGGCATTTTTATCTCTGGGAGCAAACCTTCATCGCTGCCTTAAGAGCTGTTACCCATCACATGCCTACGGAGTAGATAATCAACGTATAGAAGATTTGTTCAGTGTTCACATACACATTGAATGAAATAGAACAGTGTTTCAAATAGCTTTTAAATTCAAATTCCTAATACGTTGGCGATTACAAGAAAATTTACTGTGCAGGTCACAACATTTTAATTGCCAGTGGAAACCACGGGTAGCTTTTATTAGTATTACCTATGTGACCAGGCTTGTAGCAGTTGCTTGAACCTTCTACAGTTAGCCTACTATAGGCCACATACACATGGAGCTTCCAAAAATGTACTTAAAGCTGCTCTCTCAGTCCGAAAATAAATCATTTTTTAATCAACCAACTGCTATGTAGCTAAGCTTCCAATTTAAATTATTTAAACAACTAATTTCAAAACAACGTATTTCTAACGTTAAATAAACAATTACTACTACTATCAGTGAACGACTCAAGAAAGATAACACTGGAATAACGCGTCTCGATGTATGGTCCATGCTGAAGACCGCTTCCACTCGAGAGTATGAGTCAATTGCTTTCAAGTTCGGGATTCTTGACATGAGGGCGATGCTACGAAGACTGTCAAATATCAGTAAAAGTACGAACAAAAAGTGCCCATGTGAGTTCGTAGCTTTTTTCTGTATTTGGGAAGAAACTTTTTTCCGTGTCTCCTTAGAAATATATGGCAATTTGTGACCTTTGGAAATACACATTTAAAATATGTCTGACTCCAATGTTGGTTTGACTTTATCCTTTTTAGAGAAACCTATGTAACATAATTTTGAGACATTGGAGAGAGACAAATGTTTTTTCGTTATGTTTTTTTTCGACACAAATAGTTTAAACCGACAGAACTTGGTGTGGGACATGAGACCACTTTCCAAACAGATTTTCTATGATTTGACTGTGTATTGATTTATGGAAACAAACTCACACTATTTTGTATCAAAAAATAAATTCAAATTATTTTGCACTGCGTGGTCATCTGGCACAGTGCTATTACAAACTAATGTAGACCAGAACACAATTAAAGCAACATACCTATAAAACGGACGAAAGAAATTTCCTTCAACGTTCAGATCAATACCGAGCATGGCCACCTGGAGATGTGGCCTGATTTGTCACATTTTGCAGATTTTGATTACAGCTACTGCTAGTGCTTGACTGACATTTTTTGAGATGTTTTTACTTTTTGCGGTTTCCTAATGACATAAAACTTTTTTGTTGCCTTGGAGAAGCAGTAGCAAATGAGAAAAAGTAAGTTGAAAAACACAAAATCAGACTGTTATTGAAAATTAACAGTCTGACTAAAATCTTCGAAATCAAATTTTCTTTGTTTTTCAACATGTGAGGATGTTAAAACATAAAACCTATTGTGTCATCTGGGGAAAAGAATAAAGAAAGCGTAAAAATCTAAATTTTAGAAAAATTTATTTAAACGTTCGCCCAAAGTTAGAAAAACCTGGAAATTTCTGCAAAATGTGACAAATCAGGCCATATCTTTAGGTGGCCATGTACCGAGCAATGTTGGTCAAGCAAAGTACCAGTTGGTAACTGTTGTATCACTCAATAAAATTCATATAACAGAAAGTCTTTGCCAGGTTTCACAACAAACTTAAGCGCACAACTGGTTTAGAGATTGCAGATGAAAAGTTACTTAACATGTCTTTTAGCGTTCGCTCAAAAGCTTCCAGAAACCATGTCGACAAATCTTGGAGAGAAAATAGTTCTTGAAGCTGAGGTCGCTAATGAACAGATGACTGTCAAGTGGCAGAAGAATGGCGAAGAAATTACTCCTGGAAAACCATATCAAATTGTTACAAAAGGTTTTCACTGCTTACTGGTTCTGTCATAATCTAAAAGTAAAGTTTCAAAAGGGCGGTGTTAAACACTGCGAGGAATGCTAAGCTTCTTTGAATGAGTGAATTTCTGTGAAGCTTAATATCAAAAAAATGCTTTATTTTAATGTGCATCTTACAAAATGCTGGACATTTTATCATCGATCTTTTAATCTATTTTTTTTAATTGAAAGGTTAATATTCTGACAGTTTTTGTTTGCACGCTATGGTTAACATGTGTAAATCAACTTAAAAATAACGCTTTTTAACTCAAATAGTCGTCATCTTAACGTTGTAAGACTAAAGCTTTAAAGCTCTTTGATATACCATAAACAATTTGTTTAACTCCTTTAAAAACGACATTGAATGTACCAAAAGAGTTCAAACTTGTCTAATCCATTAGCGAATGTCCAAATAATGTTACAACCTTATAATCTTTTCTTGCGCATTTTCTTCAGCCAACAAACGTTATCTGATCATTGATCATCCCACTAAAGATGACGACGCTTGTTTCTCATGCGTGGTCGGAAAAGACGCCACATCCTGCGAAGTATTTGTTCAAGGTAATATTTTTTGTTTTGTTTTTAACACCGCTATTTATGGTATTTTTACAGCGATCCGACATTTGTGGTTTTTCAAAGTAACAAGTTTTTATCTTACACCATGCAGCTTTAAAAAACACTTGCTTTGTTTTTTAAAACACCACCACACCAAGTATTTCAACTATTTGAACAAAACTTGAAGGCCACTACGCTTCCAGTATGCTTCTACTAGCATTGTTTTATTTTTGTTGGTAGCTTTGGTCACACGTCATCAATGATGTTGCATGGCTCTTGTTACAAACCTCAAAGGTTGCATCATTAGTGAAGTTTTCAAAAACACTTCTTGTTTTTACTCTGGTATCAACTTTCGGCAATTTTCTTTTAGTAAAAACCGTCAATTTGTCACAAGAAAGGCTTAAAAAAGTGGTGTACCTAAGGAACTCGTAGTGTTAGGTGCAGTGTTTATCAACATGAGAGAGGCCTTGATGTATCCCTACATACTATAATGTGTTGTTGAATTTTTATTTTTATTCATTTTTAGTCTAAGCAGAAATTTCTAGGAAGCCTCAAACAGACAGCTGTAACCAGATTTCACATTATAGTTTTCAGACATAATACCGAGATGTTGTTTAAAGTTTTTCTGTTTTAGAGCCCCCTGTAACACTGCTGAAGGGATTCGAAGATCTGCAGCTCAACTGCAATGAAGATGCGGAATTTCACGCTGAAGTTAGTAGCTTATGTTGCACGAAGTATATGTGTTTTACATAACAACAATATAATGGATTTTAAAAAGTGGTCTTTATTAATCGCTGAAAAACATTTGGATGTAGCCTACCTTAGAACTGCAGCTTAATGCACATTTCGTACACTTTCAAATGTATTAACGTCATAATGCTTTAACTAACTAATTTCTTCACCACAGTTGTTTGTCGTATCCAGGGTTACTCCCGGTGGTTGAAGATTTAGATTAAGTGGACGGAAAGGCAAGGAAGCCATCTTCGTGTCCGCTTTCAGGCATGCCTTTGAGTGTCCTGCCAAAACCACAGCCGCATGCTCTTGAGTGATGTCGAACCGGCGCCCTTTCGATTGTTGAAAAGACTCTACAGAAATACTTTCTCTTGAATCTTTTGTTAATTTGAAATTGGTATTGTTATTAGAGCTCGTTTTTAACAACTAATGTGTAGATTTACGTAAAAAGGAACGTACAATAACATAAATACTACGAAGAGTAGTAGTTTAGTTCATCTATGTAAGTCTACGTAACATCTCAACACCCAACGCAATGAAAGTTAACACTTGTTTGTGAGGGGTCGTAGGAGTTTCATTGAAAGCTTTGCGAGCAAAGTAGTTTGTGTTGTTCCTAATGTCCCATGATCGTGAATTGATATAACCCTTCAAACGTTAAGGTTCAGATACTTTCAAACACTTTCAGCTATCAAACGTTGCTTTTACATCATTCAAATACTTGTATTGTGTTATTGTAGTCAGTGAAGACTCGTTGATCTTAAGCTCGTTAAATGAATAGGGTTTTTAGTCATATTCAGGCTTACACCCTGTAGATTTGAAGATTTAGATTAAGTGAAGTGGAAGACAAGGAAGCCAATCTTAGTGTTTATCTTCAGGCATGTCTTGCGAAAGATACAGCTACATACTGTTGAACGGCGTCGAACCAGTGCCCTTTCGAACGTCGAATGAGAGCTTTTACCACTCGACTACGTAGCCGAATGAAAAGATGCATTCCCTTAATTTTCATGAGGACTTGAAGTGACAAACGGAAATGTTTGTCTCTGGCTTGTTTCCTTCTTTTTGTGAGAACAGAACACGTTTTACGACTTATTTCTACTCTCAGATGTCAAGCGAACATGCAAGATTTCGCATTTTGAAAGATGGCGGTGACTTGTTGCTCAATGACCGGATTAAAGTGAAGAAAGAAGGAGCAAGAGTTAATCTTCTCATATCTAAGGTGGAAATAGCTTCATTCTGTTCATCTCTTTGCTGTTTTCACTATGCTAAGCATTCCGTGCTAACGAGAGCAGAGTGGCCAGTTTTGTACTCTCGGCTGCTTTTTTTCACTCCATTTATTACACCCTGCGTAGAACAAGAGATGGTAGAAGTGAGTGGTGTTTTTCAACAGCCAGCCTAAGCTGGTAGTCGAACCAGGATCGTATGATGGGAAAACAAATGCCTTATCCGCTGCGCCATCCCACCTCTTCACTAAAGCACAACTTCAAATCAAAGTGTCTGAATAAATTTCATAGTAGCTATTGAAAGAAATGAAATTCAAAAGTTTAACCCGAACTCACAACAAATTTAAATTGTTTCAGTGTCAACCAGAAGATGAAGGGTTTTACCAGTTTATGGTAAACGGAGGAACCAGTTGTGCGGAATTGATGGTGCAAGCAGTGGTGTCTATCGTTCGTCCATTCTCGGACCTCAAAGTGAATGCAGTTATTTACTGTTGTCATAGCCTTTAGTTTAGAATAGAAAGCCAAGTTGCTATTTATGCTTTATTCAACAAAAACTATTTGTCGTCTGTTGACTTACAGAAGTTTTCATCGTAGCTGACTAATTTTACCACCTTTTTTTTGTTTAAATGCAAGAAAAGAAACTATACGTTACATTGAACGTTTAGGTGAACTTCAAAGACACAGCGGAGTTCTTTTGCGAAGTTTCTAAAGAAGAAACCAAGGGTAATTGGCTGAAAAATGGCGAGCCTTTGAAAGGAGATGATCGGATCAAAATTACTGAAGTAAAATAACAATTTTTCTTTTCTCCATACACGAGTGAATTCTTCAACTGCTGGACGACAAATGATCTCACATGCCATACATGTAAAAAAGCAGCGCAGCCCAAAGCACTTTATTTGCAACAAAAACAGATGTACTTTTTGTTGCGGTGCTGTGTGTTAGCCTGTTGATTTTGAATAGATTTTGATTGTAAACAGGCAACTAGCATTTCCTTTAGATTCTACCATACTCAAGAAATAGTGATTTTAACGTAGTTGCGACCTTTTTAACGTTGTTTAATGGAAATCTCCGTCCGAGAGTTGCAAGGAATGCCACTGTTTTAATGAAAAGAAAAGTACTCGCTTTTCAATCAACAGTTTGAAGTTTAAATTCTTCTTCTTCGGAATGTGTGATGACTTTGTTACAAACATTAGACAGGAAAGTCCCGCAAGTTGATCATCAACCAAGTCCAAGATAGCGACCAAGGAGAATACACATTTGTGGCTGACGAGCAAAAAACATGCAGCATCACTGCTGCGCTTGAAATGACTGGGGGACATGTCACAGTGGAACGTAAGAAAGGTGGGTTTGGTTTGTATTTGAAATAATTTTTCTATTCATTTTTGTATATCTTTTGTTTGAAATCATATTAAAGTATTGAATTTTTGTTCTGTTAAGTTTTCAAAACTTGATCTAACAGGGTTTAACAACAGTTGAGAAGGAGGTTCCTGGCGTCAGCACTACCTGACTACAGCATGAATTAGTGGTGCGATACTGATGAGCGCAGCCTTATGGGCGAAACACGTGTCTATCGCTGTCAATTCTTGCTACACTCGACTGCCGAGAAACACAGTCTTTAACAACGATACTGATCCCTCAGCAAGCAAAAAATTGTCGTTGTTTATCGTTTCTTCGTCTTGCAACGTTGAAACGATGTATACAAGATAAATGTCAAATTTGTAGAAAAGTCGTCAACTTGCTACGCTAAAGCAATATTGAATCACGTAAAATTTTACGTTGCTCCTTAGTCCTTAGATATGTTGCAGTCTTTGTTTGTGATGACGAGTGGTTATTGGGTCTGCACTAACCTCACGTTTTATCTTGAAAAAGTTTGTTGCAGTTGCAAATTAATTTTGGTTTAAATCCATGGTTGGTAAGGGGAGGTTATGGTCTAAATTTGTTGTATTTGTTATGTATGTTTTCCATGTTTTGCTAAATTAAAAAAGTACCGAGGAAGTTCGGACAGCTATTCCAACAACTTAAACTGTCGTTGCAGTCAATTTTCTAAGGTTTGTAAGCACAGTCCTGCACACAGTGCAGAAAATCGCTTTGTCAATCGACATAATTACAATTCGAAAATTTGTTGAGTTGAATGTAAATTTTGAGTGCGATTATTTTGGATAATTCATCCTTTAGCTTTATCCTTGTATTTATTCTTCAGCTCCACCAACTATCTACTTGGACCACTCGCTCAAAGATCGGGCTATTGTGATTAGGGCTGGTCATAAATTGAAACTTGACATTCCCATATCTGGTGAGCCAGCTCCGATTCCAGAGTGGAAAAAAGGACCAAAGGTAGGGTTTGTGGCTAGGCCTGTACTGTGCTATTACAGGTCTGTATTTTACAATTAAGACTCTGTATTTCTTTGAATAAAGCCAGCGCCAGCACTAAACTAGAAAGCGAAGCGGACAGGTAGACATATCAACACTAAAAAGTTGATGACGCTTTGTGCATTTTGATGTAGCTTATCGTCGTTTTGATGTAAATATATTTGTCTTGTATTGCTTTATAAATATGACAATGTAATTTAAAAAATAGAACGTTTGCACTGTATTGAATTAAGTAGAAAGAATTATAAGACTCAAAAAAATACTTGAAATTAATACATAATTCTCTTTGAATAAGAACCTTTTAAAAATCATAGGTTGGAGTGAAACATACTCCTCAGATTTCGTCGATAAAGATTAACTTTATTCCCTTGGATTTGCTCTGCTTAACATTGTAGTTGGCCCAATACACTTTTTTGTCGCGTTACCGCCTGTTCGTTTTATATGCAGTTTATAGGCCAATTTACAAAAAAAAAAAAAGAACAGTTAAATATGTTTTGCAAACATTTCAATTGCTTTCAGATTTTTTTGCTACTTTGTCACGCCCCGACTCGAAGTTTCTTTTCTCTTGTATACGGATCTAAACAAGATTAAAGTTGTGTTTAGTTATTTATGTAACTTGCATGAACTATCCTATATATAGAAGCAGACGTGGCTGCCGTGAAATCTAATTAAAGAACATGGCCCTTGGCAGCTATGTCTGAGCTTAGCTAGCAAAACAGTCCTTTGTTACATCGATTTAACGTTTGTGGACGTTAGATCAATGCAAAAAAGAGCTGATGGTCTGGGGTGCTTTGTCACATTCACGTTGCAGCTTCATTGTATCAGCGCAACTTGAAGCAAAACACAAGGCCAACGTGTTTGACACAGCGCAGTCAGCAAATAGTTTCTTAAAAGCTTCCTTTGCTGGCTGAGTACAGAGTCGTAGTTGGGGCCTATATTTTATTCCCAGACACAGAAGTTTATTTCCGAACACTTTTCCAATAGTGTTACTCATGCTACTTATACACTATGTAATGTACAATAGTTTAATAGATGGTAGCTTTGCTATACCGAGTATCAGTAGCGTATTTAGGGGGGAGGATAAGAGGCGATGGCCTCCCCCTAATGATCAGGTAAAAAAAAATCATAAATTTTGCAAAAAAAGTTGTAGCGCAAGACATAATTGCTTGGGTGATTCATCCTGCGCAACTGTGTCACAAGACCTAAGGGGCGATAATAGGCTTTTTCACCAACTTTTTGGCAAGACTTGCTCAGTTTTTGGCAAGACTTGCTCAGTTTTTGGCGAAGAAATCCGAATGCCGCGGAGAGCACCTAGACAACAACATTGACCTAACATTCCAGCTGAAACCGCGGAGATCTATTTCAAACAAACAGTTTTTCTTCCTTTTCTTGACAATTGCATGGCACAAATTCACGAGAGATCCAATGAGCACTGCTCGCTAGCTTTTAAAGTCAGCACATGATATATCTGCCTTCATTGATTCAAGAAGATGAGGACTGCCTGACCGACAAGATTTTCGACTTCTACCATGCCTACCCATGAAATGCTGGATGTTGAACCAAGCAATTGCTTTGCAGCTACTATTAAATTACTAAGAGCGAATTGGCTTGCAGTTTCTGTGGATAAAAGACATGCGACTTTTGTGGATGCGTGTCAAGCTGTTGAATAACTCGGCAATTATCTATAAATTACTTCGAATCTTTGCTACGCTTCCAGTTACAACTGCCTCCAATGAGCGATGTTTCAGTTCACTAAAGTAGCCTACCTGCAAAATTATTACCGCACGACCATGACCGAGCCACGTTTGGATGGTCTACTAGCTCAGATGTATTTAAACAAGGATATTATACTCGAGTATGATGCAGTCATTGATATATTTGCCAAGCGCAGCCATCGCATTAAACTGTAAATTGTCATTGCGAATCGCCGAGAATGTTCAAAAGGTAGGCTATTCGAGGTCGGAAGGACTAACTTATTGTTTATGTTCTGAAGTGTTTGATATCTTTTGTTGGTTCATTGATTGGAACATTAACTTACTTCTACGGATTCGCTCTTGATTTTGGACCCCCTCCCCTCCTATCTGACGGCTTCAACTCACCCTCTCCCCCAATTCTGACGCATCATATGACATTTTGGTATAGCCTACTCCCCCTATTTAAACGATCAAACAAGTCTAATTTTTACCCAAGTAGAAAAAATTTGAAACAATTAACAACCATTTTCACCAAATTTGAGTTTTCCATGTAGCCTACTACCGTTGAGACTACCCCTATTGGCCTCCAGCCGCTGAGTCAGCCGCTATGCGGCTGACTGACACAATGTCTTGGCCCCCCCCTAACAAACTTTCTAAATACGCCACTGCCGAGTATGTATTACTGGTGATAGCTTTGTTCAGTATGACCCATGTTTTGTAGGCTACTGATTGTGGTGCTTTTTTATTACTCGCAGAATTAAAATTGTAGAAGTGTTAAAACATATGTATTTGGAGTACCATAAAATGTTGGGAAGCACTCGCTTCCCTAGGTTAAGGTTATGGGCCTTCAGTTTGTTAAAACTTGATCTTGATTTATAACTCTGACTTGGTATGTATTGCACAGTTGATTGAAGAGGGCAGCAGCAAGCTGCGAGTCCGCAGCGATACAGCTGCGAGTGGTAAATACAGCAGCCTGATCATTGACAAATCACGACGTAGTGACTCGGGAGATTACACGCTCTCGTTGAGCAGCGAAGAAGGCACCGAGGCAGCCACGTTCACCGTAAAAGTCATTGGTATGAGCAATCGATCAATCAACACTCAAAAGGGCACCCGCTTATCTAACACCAGTAGATCTCACTTTATCTCGATATGCAAGATGCATGTTAGTCTGCACTCTACAAGTCTACGTAGCATTTACACGGTCACTGTAAGCGCTTGTTTCATATGTCTCGCGTACTTCACAACAAGGTCTTTAGCTTTCTTTAAAGGTCAAGACACCAGCTTTAGAACATGAGCTACACTAGGCTACAAGTCATGCATCGCAGAGGCTTTCAACCATGGCCTTCGCGGTTTACTACAACGGTCGACGAAGAATTTGTTGTTACACCCAAAACTGTTTTACTTTGAATTAGATTCCAACCGAACTTATCTCGACTTTGGATTTTGAAAACAGAAACGAATATTCTGGAACTTTTAATATCAACCCAGGCATCAACTATATGTTGGTCGTCAACTTTAGTATCGCTAGAAGCCTTTTCAGTTTTTTACGAGAATTTTCATTATTTTTACTTTTTCACTTAAAAATTCGGTGAAAGTCCCACTGTTTACTGCAGCATCAAGGCCTGTGAAATTAGATTTAATGTGGTGAATTTTAGCTTTCCGTCAAAAGAAAACTAATTCTTTTATAAAACTGGGGCTTTGGCCAAACGTCCTTTTTATTTTTACCGATGTTCAGAAATAAATGTTGATTCGATCCAGCTGGAGAAGTCCGTCTTCTTTACGTTGCATCAATGAATCAACGAAGTAATTGACCGAGAATTTCAACATAACTTTGCGTGATGTCGTGCACTTCAATTGTTTCAAACACGTAGAAGATTTGTTTAAACGTTGTCTATTCATAAAGAAACAAAATTCTTACACGCCGTAATCGACCTGTTCTAGGATGGCAAGCAAACGTCCATCCCCGCCACTGGAAAAAGAATGTGGATCAACACAAGTGCAGAGCAAGGCATAACATCGCTTTATGTAATGGCAGCTCAGTTAAACGATAGCGATGACTATTATTGTGACCTTGTGTGGGATAAAACACAGCAGGAGGGTGCAGACTCGGAATATATCAAACGTCAACTCATTCAGTTTAAGATAACCGTTGTTGGTAAGAAGTGGAGGAAGTAGAAGCGCTGTGTGCATCGGTTGCTGTGTGGTGTGACGTTTTATATCGACAGTCTTTTTTTGTTGCTTTTCTTTTTGGTTTGCATTCTTTTGTTGCTTTTGTTTTATTTTGACAATTTCGAACTTAACAGTTACTTCCAAATTATTAATTCATTGATGAAATTTGTGTTTCGCTGAAACTGTATTTCGTTCATCGACTTGAACTGGACGGAAAATCGAGCTTTGACGAAATTCATCAAGTCTTTGTAGTGAACTAGCGCTTTCAATTGTTCATCGCTGTCAAACAATTATGCCGCAAGGTGGCAGTACAACTATGTCCCTTCTTCGATCTTCAAGTCGTTGCATGATTTCATAATCACGGCAGTTGGTATATTTCAAAGTCTTTAGGTTTTCTCACATTGCTCAAACGTTCTTATCTCATGGTGGAAAGAAATTAAGTTATTTCAAAAATTTATGATCAGAAACGCCTAATTGGCCGCATTTTTTTCTGGATTTACGTGAGTTTATGTTTATTGATGATGAATAGCCTACATGTGAAAAGGGTTTTTGCTAGCTGGGATTATGCTCTCTGCAATGCACCCCCACGAACACCAAAGAGGACACACAAATTAGCGCAGCGATTGGTAATCGGCGGAAACGGCTTTCCAACCAATCTTTTCTAGTCGAAAGCAGCACTGAGAGTGAAATCACCTAAACAAAACCAGCCTCCTAAAACTTCTTGAAAGTTCTATAGCCTGTAACTAAATCTCTCTAGTGGAACGATTTCCCTAATGCTGCATGCATCACAAAAGCAGAGTGGGTTTTGATATTTTATTACTTCATCATGAACGAATCAGTTTTGGAAGAGGGATTATATTGCATTGCTGAGCTGTTTCACTTAGCCTTTATGCACAAAAGTTTGTATGTCACACGCTAAACTAATTTTTGCATATTTGTACTAGGTTTGCCACCAATGTAGAATATTTTAAACGTTGCAGTAAAACATACAGCGATTTTGCATCATGTGTTTAACCCTAACATCTCCTTTGTTGCATGAAATGATTATTTTCTTTTTTTAAACATCTTGTTTGTGCGGTTATAATAGCTTATAAAACATTGCATAATAAAAATTTGCTAATTTTTTTTAAAACGTTACGAAAACGTCTTATTAAATTTTCAAGTTTAGTAAAATTTTAGCATTCTGTATTTATCTGATGGACAAGCAGAAAAGATATAAACATTACAAGTTGTCTAGCGATTTATTTCAATGCAAAATAGCCAAAAGAAAACACATAAAAACTGGAGGACTTTAACTTACAAAATTCACTGGTTCAGGTGAAAATCATTAAGTCTGCTAGTTCAAGATCCCAAACTGAAACGGTCAGTGAGACAAATCAGATAGTGACGGCTTGATTAGCTGTATTTGATTCTCCATCTACTGTAGATGTACCTGATGCACCAAGTACGCCGAAAATATCAAACGTAACAGCGGAAACATGTTACACAAAGTGGGATGAGCCTTCATGTAATGGAGGCTGCCCAATCAAAGGTAGGTTTTTAGCAGACGTCTTACTCTATTATTGCATTGTACAAAACGTTTTTTGTATTTTCTATACGGCGAATCTGCCAAAAAGACCTTTTTGTACTCTTATGAAGTGCTTTATGATATTGTGTTTTTTTTGCAGTAGTAGGCCCCTAGATGGAAATACGTCTCGTGCGTCGGTTTATTTTTGTCCTGATTGTTTCGCAACACTATAAAACCTTAACCATTGTATGGTCAAAACATTCTAAGTGTTGGATGGCGGCATGTAATCAATTATTTGCAACTCATCAAAACACCAGTTATGAAGAGTGAAGAGTATAACTTTGTTGTCCGTATTAACAGTCATTATTTTTCAACCTTGTTAAACGTACCTTCCGAAAAAGTCACTTAAAGAGATTTTTCCGAATCTTGAGTCTTTTTTTTGTCAGCATTTTAACTCGTCACAGTGATTCGATCTTGTCATAGCCTGCTCAACGTAAGGTTAGTGATAGCCTACGCTTGCTTTGAGGTGGTGAAAGGCGATCATTCGTTTTCAACGTCTAACAACGTGAAAACAAGGTAAAAACGACATTTTGTGCGTACTGATCAAACTAACTTACAGGATACTTGCTTGAACGTAAAAAGACCAAGTCTGAACGCTGGATTCGGCTCAACGTTGAACCTCACGTGTACACCGAATACGAAGCAAGGCGCATGATTGAAGGCACCGAGTACCAGATTCGCCTTCGAGCTGTCAATGAAGTCGGCTTTGGTGAACCAAGTCAAGCTTCTATTCCATTCACACCGTTAGGTTGGAATTGAATTTTTCAACGTATTTCAAACGTGCTCCTTTGTTCCTTCTTGTTTCGGATAGGCATTGGTTTTTCCTGGTGATTTAAGTTTTTCCATCAGATTGTGCAAGTGTTCCTTCAACAAATCACAAAAGGCTACATTGCTTGCCTTTGTAAATGCCTGCTCTTATTATTGTCAACAGCTCCATGTACGGAGCCGAGCGGACTTCGCGTATCAGCAGCAACTGACGAGAGCCTGGAGCTTTCCTGGCTTCCCCCTCTCGAAATAGGAGCAGCTGGTCTGGATGGCTACAAGGTAAAGGTTTCAATACTGAACAATGGCGGGTTTCATGTTCTTTCACACTTATTTGAACGTAGTCTATGTGAAAAATACTAACAATGATTGAAACTCAACAAGAAAGTAAAATAAATGAGCTTCAATCATTTGGCTGCCTTTGTCATGAATGTAGCCTACCCGTAAAGAGTGTGAACGTGTTGGGATAGTGTTTGGTGCCTCGCATAGGCACAGCAAGCTAGCTATTTATCTCGTCAAGTCACTAAAGGTGGTTTTCTTGGAACTTAACACTTAAATTTCTTGGAACAAACACTTGGAACAAATTACCGGAACAGCTAAGAAAAGTTCAAACAATTAGTATGTTTTCTAAAAAATTAAAACTGCACTTAATGTCTGAGTATAAGTAACTGGTAGCCTATAGTACCATCAAACTGCTTCTACTTATTCTCACCGTATCTCGCTAATTACTTTCGCTTTTGTCTTACCAGTATGCTGTGTTGTGTGTTGTATGTATATTGTATATGCCATTTTGTATTTTTGCATCATTTCTAGTATTCCTGTTTTTTTATATTGCACTGTTAAATTTCGTATGTGTATTGTTTTTTATGTTGTATGTAATATATATCTATCAATCAATCAAATCAATCAATCAATATTTGCGTTCAACTTCGACACCGTTCCATTTCAAATAAGCCATGACACCACACGGGTGTGGCAGACTTGATGACCAGTTCTGTCACTCCCATCATCATCAGCAAACAACCTAGCTCACATTGTAATCTTGTATTGTTTTTTTTTCGCATGTGCTAATGATGCAAAAAAAAAATGTAGCAACCGATTTTAACTGAACGCTGATAGAGAGAGAGAGGTTTTTTTTTATCTTTCCAACAGGAAGAAAATGCATAATCAGTAATCACACAAATAAGTTAAACAAAGAGAGGACTTTATGTTGTCTTTGTGAGCACGATCTCATACAAAGATTGAGATTTTTCATCAAAGCGAAGAAAACTAACATCATGATAAACAACAGATAGAAAGTAGCAAAAGACTCAGATATTGAGTCAGCTTTTTTCGGAAACTTTTTTGGGAACAGTTGTTCTTTGGAATCATGTTTCCGAAAACTTTATTTTTTTTCTAGTTAGCTGTAATCTGGTTAGCTGCACCCTTTCATCAAACCACTGCTTTCTTTTTTTCCAGCTTGAAAAACAGATGGTAGGAGAAGAGGAATGGACTAACGTGAAAGGTGGTGACGACTTGCTGCCGAACCATCTGACTAAGATTTGCATCGACAAACTTGCAACTGGGAAGAAGTATCGATTCCGCTTGGCTGCGATCAATCGGGCTGGCTCTAGCAATCTTGCTGAAATCGGTCCCGTCGTCTGTGCAGCTGTGGTCGGTAAGTGGCGCCATTGAGTCAAATATTATTGTAAACGTCTTGAAAAAGATCTTCAACTTTATGAAGTTCAATCAATCAATGGTTTACTTTACAGTGTTTGTCAGTAACTGGAACATAGTACATGTTTGAAATATGCAAGTAATATACACAATGCAAAAGTTACACAAGTTCCCCTACCGACAGGGAGACAACGAGACGACCATACGGTCTACTAGTCAATTGCCACCCTACGGAAATGACGATTTTGCCATTTATTTAAGTTGTGGTTTATGGTAGTGGTAATGGCATTGCAGCGAGACAATGGCGGCATTGTATCAGTTTCTCATGGTGTGGTTGATTAACTTTGAGCGACAGATTTATGTTGTCGCTACCACATTTTGTAACTTCGCACCTACTACATCTCCAAGTGATCACACCGCAGTCAATGGTTTGTCTTCACATCAAAGGTCTGATAGGCTGAGCACAGGGTGTTGGTCTTGTATATGACAACTTTGTTGACACGTTTATTACCGGTCTTTATTTAGTTTTTATCACAAAAGCTGCTGACATTTGGTGACACCTCTTCACTTTTATAAGTAGGTTAATCCAATTACTAACCGTGAATTCGACCTTTTGCATCATTTGTTGAATACAGGTGTAAACAAAGTAAGTTGCGTGGCCAGTTGCTTACAGCGCCCACTTTCAAACCATTACATTTCCGTTCTCAGAATTACGTATAACTCGATTATAAATCTGATGACATTTCACGGCTTCATGATTGCGGTGGATTAATAAAAAAATAATAATCAAGTTTTTCACCGCAGATAATGTCAACGCAGGTTGCAATTTTGATGAAATTGCTCCTGTGATTGGTTGGGGAGCAGTGTGGTGCGATCTATGTTTTGTAATTCTTTGACCATACTGACGTTTTGAGCGGCATGAACCGCATATTCCAGGGACGAACCAGCCATGAACCCAAAAGTGCACGCCCGAACAAAAAGATTAGTTCAAACCCCGAAATAAGCTAAAAAGTTTTTTTTTTCATTGAATTAAATGCAAAAGTAAGCTGACTTGTATGACGAATAGCTACAAATTCTAGAAAGATCAAGTCAAACTTTTTAAATAAACCCTACACCTGAATCCGAGCCCACCGGCCTAACTGACCACTCTAACCATGGTGTTTCGGCCATGAAGCTGGGCTTGTCAGTATCGCACCACTAATTCATGCTACAAGAGTTTTGACCACCGCCTTTACCAACTCTGAGTCACCCAGCTGCCTCAAACCTTATGTCACAATAATGGGTTTCCTTTTGGTGACAGTGCGTGTAACCTTTTTCTGGTATTGGCTCAACCTGGTATCGAACCTGAGTCTCACGCTCCAGAGGCGAACGGGCAAGATCAAACAATGATAATTAATTGAACTAGTTGGGGGAAGAATTTGCATGCAGCCATATTTCAACAACAAATGGAAATTCACAACCTCGTTGACTGCCCTGGTCCTGTGATTTAAAGCAGCGGTCCTCAACCTTTTTTCTCTCAGACTGGTTTCAAAATGAAAATAGCCTTGCGGACCGGCAATTGGAAAAACGAAGTTTGACATCTGGGCTCCTTCTTGGTATAATTCTTATAGCGAAACAGGTGATGACATGTAATTGAGCGAGCAAAACGAGCGTAAAAATTTTGCAAAAGTGTAGAAAATGTAAATGTTTTTTCGGTTTTAACGGGAGGTACGTGACCGAGTGCCCCCTCCTTGAATCCGTTACTGCTTTGATATACAACAGGTCATAGGTGATATTCATTTTTAGATATTTACTCCATGGCTGCAGTTGTTTTCACTGCAATCAACTTATTCTGTGGCTGAGGGCATACATTCAACCAACTCGCACTCTTGACCGCCATTTTGCACGTATGTTCTCACGACCCGGTAACAACCTTTTCGCGACCCGGTGATTGGGGACCCCTGATTTAAAGTCACTACCAGTATGTGCAACTGCCTAGATTAAACTCCCAAAGAAGTTTTTCTCAGCCCAAAGATAACAATTTTCATATCATTTCTCTAACTACTAAGTCACTGAGACAGTGGCATTTGAATTTAATCGATCATGAATGCAACTAACCAAAAAACTTCTTACTGCATTCATTATGCTATTTCTAAAGAGATAGGCTGCAGGCTGTTTCTGACAGTCTTCGTCAGTTAAAAACTTTGTTAACTTCAAGCCAGTGAAACCAGAGGTTAAATCAAACGAAGTTTGTTTAGTTCAACAAAGCCACGAGAATTGCAGTCAAGTTCAATCTCGAAAAGTTGCAACTTCAATTTTTCTCAACGATTTTGCTGTTGACAGAATGGTTGCACGTTACCAGGTCTTGCTGCAATGTTATTAATTTGTTTATCGTGCTGGTTGGGAGAAAACAATGTGCATCTTTCTCTGTTAAGTTCAAATTTGTGGGCAAACAAAAAACATGTTAATGAAAACAAATTAACTTACCTCAAGGAAATGAATATTTAGCATTTTTCGAGCTATGGCATTAATGGAGGTAATTATCTTACCAGATCACGTGATTAGTCATATCGGCCTATTCTTCATTTTGTTTTCTTTAAAATTTTAACTGAATGGAGTACACTGAACAAAATTAATAGTTGCTCCTGAAGTTGTCCTTACGCAAAAACTGTTGGTGTAATCAGGGTAAATGAAAGGATTAAAATACTTTTCTATTGATCGGATGGTCTCATGTTTAAATCTTTATGTTTAGATTTGGGGTTATGCTCAAAATTGATTTGTAGGTTATCTCAAAATTCAAAATCAAGAATCTTTTTTTGTATGTTATCTAATTTGGCTTTTTGCATGCGATGTAATTTCTACTTCAAACCCTTGATCATTAGACGTGGAAAAGATCAGATTTCAAAAGCATTTTTCTTGAAAAAACTATTTTGGATGGGAGTTTTAAACTAAAGCTTAAAGTAAACATTTTTCGAACAAAGCGGGAAATGTTTTGTAAGGTATTGTGCTGGAAAAATTAGCAATTTAGGAATCACGTTTTTTATGTTTAAAGTTTTTCCCATCAGCTTCCATACAACTTTCTTGAATACTGAAAATTTGAGTGTTCAACAGGTGTTCAAAGTTTTTGTTCAAAGGCGTAATTCATATAACAATTCCATGTTGAACAAGATACCGTTATAGAACCTCCAGACGTTAAAACGACCTAAAGCATCAACTCTTCTGGCTGGGAATGTTCAGTTCTTGGCCTGACCGAGCCGTAGAAAACTATGAAACTGTTACGAATGTGCTCTGTTGACGGATTCCTGATAGCAAAAATAATTGTTACGAGTAGAGATGTAAAAAAACGTTTTTTTTTTGTTTTTTATTCGTTTTTTTTGTTTTTTTTACCTATTTTTTTATTAAATGTCACAATATGCAGCAATTAGGGTAAACTCATTGCAATAGCGTCTCTTTCAACAACAAAAATAGTCTCATAACTCGTATAACATCTTTCAAATGAGACAATATGTCTCTCAAGTCTCAACACACGAGCCATAAAGGTTTCTCATCGTCTCAAATAGTAACACAGTGTCCTATGGTTGGCACATCTCAAGTATTGTCTGTAATTTGGTTCAGCCAGTTGTTAAATGCAGTACCACACTCGTGTACAGTTTCGAAGCCACCTGCGATTTTGGTTAATGGGCATGTTACGTTAGGACCAGGTGGTCAGGGTCCTGTTTCTCTACTTCACAAAGGCACTTTTCACCAGCACACCACACCATTACCAGTACAACGTCAAGAGATTGTTCCAGTTGATGTGCATTTGGTGCAAACGTGATGAAAATCACACAAGCGGTTCTCGAGTTATAAGTGAAATAACCTTAGCCACTAAGTGGCTTTATAGATAAGGAGCAATAGAAAAACGGCCATATCTCAAGAACCGCTCAACATATTTACATAAGTTTTAGCTCTACCCCCATGTTTTATGGGGTGGGCTATCTGTTTATGAATATTAAAACAAGTTTTGGCTACTACTTTTTGAGCTAAAAAGAAATTAACCTCTTGTCGTTACGCACCAATAAAACCATGGTGCGTAAATTAAAAAAAAAAATAATTGGGTAGAAGAAAGATTGATGACAAGTTTGGCAAAAGCAGTGTAGTGCTAAGGTCCCAACTTTTAGCCCAAATCACATTTAAATGTAGTGAAAGATGGAAACGTTTTGATGTTTTTTTATTTTCCCTGAAGAGATTCAATAATCCTTTGTGACGTCATAGTCATGTTTGTTTTCCCTTAATCACACCATTGTGCTGTCATAGACATGTTTAAAAGAAGTATGGTTATTGGTTGCACTTAATCCATCCAATTTGAACTAGTTTGCAGAACTTTGAGACTTTAGCACTTTTTTTGTTTTTGCCTAACTTTTCGTCAATCTTTCCTCTGCCCAATAAAAAAAAATTAAAGTTTGCATCATGGTTTTATTGGTGCGTAACGACAAGAGGTCAATTTCTTTTTATCTCAAAACACAGTAGGCCTAGTTCTCAAATAAAATAAGTTTTCATCTTTGATGTTTGTTTTGTATCTTTATCCTGCATTGTGGGAATATGGGTAAAACTTTATTCTTGTCAGGAAAAGCATTATAAAGCATTTATTCACTATGTGAACACTGAGCACTGAGCAGTGCTGAAAAACTCCACTTTAAAGGAAAAATTTCTTCATTCAAGGTTGGTAGAATGGTAGTAGTTTTTTTTTTTTTTTTTTTCCCGCGCTTTTTACAAAGTAAGCAGCAAATATTTTGCTCTCCATGTCTAAATATATAAATTGGATTAAAGAAAAACTTAGGTCTGGAGAATAGCTAATTTTTGACAAATTAAGAAAGAAATTTAATTGTGGTCATTTCGGTCCAAAAATTTTTGAAATTGGTAAAGAATTCGCAAAGACAGAACAACTCAAAGAAACCCATAAAAAGCATCCAAGTCTGCGGTTGCCGCATGTAGCAAACAAGCAATTGACTCGCCAGCCTCAGCTTTGGAAGAATAGAGATGAGGAAAGTAAATGATTATCCAGTGAAGCAATTGAAGTACAGTACGGTAGAAAATTTATCAAACAACGATTAGTAAGCCATGTGGATTAATTGTTTTACATTCTATTGTGTAACATCTTGTTTGCTGCCCATTGTCAAATCGGTTCAAAGTTTGTCCTAAAATTTTTTTGTTTTAAATTCAATTGTTTTTTTTAACTTTTCTGCATTAGCGTGTGTTGTATCGGTATAAATCAATTTAATTAAACCAGCGCAAGAGTTTTTAATGATAAATTACTTAGTTTTTGACATAAAAATCGAACGTTGGCCAGCACTCAAGCCTAGTCAGTTTTTAAGAAGGGCTGCCAGACAAGTTTGGATCAATCGCACTTAGCCTAAATCGACAAAAATTGTTTGTTTTTTTTCTTGCTTTTATTTCAATGCGAAGTGTTTGATTTTTTTTATTTGAATTTAAATTTTGTTGCTTTATGTCAGTGGAAAAGTGTCATAAATTGTTATTTTGGGCTCAAACTTTGTAATAATACGTCGCCTGGATTTGATTTGTTAAATTTCATCTGAAGAAAACATTATTGACCTATTGTGTCATTCGCGGTTACTTACATTTACATTCTTTTCAATTTTGTTTGTCAAATTATACGGCCTACCTTTTTTTAAACTGTGATTATTTTTGTATTGTAATGTTTTTACTCGTAGCCTTGTACTATTTATTGGCTTGAACTTTTCTTGGTTGCACTGAAGTTTAAACGCCCTTGCTACAAGAGTTTATTGATTTCAAAAGTTTTTCCTATTTTTAATCACCTGGAATAAAGTTTATATTTGAATAAAACCACAGAACTTCACTTGAGGATCGCAGCAGCACATGATTTCTTTTCTTTTATTAATACTGTATTACTGAACATCAGCCTATCTTGTTTCAACGTAATTTGCCGATGCTTGACATTTGTCACATTAAGAACTGGGAAGCAGCTGATTCGATGACTGATATAGTCTTTCGCTGCTTCCTGTCTGTTGTGGTATTTAGATAGCTATGGTACTATTTTATTCGTATTGTGTATAATTGTACCGTACTATTGTCGCAACAGACAAAATAAAAGGTTTCTCTCTCTCTCTCTCTCTCTACTAGCAATAGTCAACATGGGTGGGTGGGCATTTGAAAGGAACATTGACCTAAACCTTTTCTGACAAATGCACTAACTTTTAACAGCTAAAAATATCAGTGATAAGGTCTCTTGCATTATATGTCCCAAATAATCTGCAAGAAGCATCAATGACGAAGTGTCCAATCCAAGATCTTACAACATACGAAAAGAATACTTCTGTTTCAACATTTATAAAGCATATACATCGTTGGCAAGCTATCAGTTACAAAACATGTTTAAACAAGCTATTGGCAATAGCTTGCATTAGTAAATTACCACGTCCACAAACAAGGTAAATGTGTGTACTGAATACTGCCACCTTGTTTTGTCAAAATTTCGTCAACCCATTGAGTGTGTACAAGAATAACCAGTACCACAGTATACTAACATCATAGGCTAACTTTCATAAAAGGAAAAAGAAATTAACTCATCTACATTATGCCATGTATCAAATTTCATTAATTCAATGTTTGTCAGGTCTACTGCCACAAACATGCCAGAGAATGAAGAAGAAAGCGAAACAACATAGGTCCTCATAGGACTATGCAAGAACATATGCTGCCAAACACAAACACTTAGGAATTTCAGCACACCAATAAAACTATTTTTAGTAATATGTTTCTCGGCAGCCGATTTGTAGCAAGAATTGACAGCGATAGACACCGTGTTTCGCCCATGAGGCTGGGCTCGTCAGTATCGCACCACTAATTCATTGTGGCAGAATTAGTGGTGCGATACTGACGAGCCCAGCCTCATGGGCGAAACACGGTGTCTATCGCTGTCAATTCTTGCTACAAATCGGCTGCCGAGAAACATATCGTTGATTGGAAAGTCTGAATGGCTTGCGTGGAAGCTACACCGTTATGGTTAGCGAATCGCAGCTGCTCGCTGTACTAGCGAGTGCTCAGCCTTGTGCTGATAGCCGGGAAGAACGCCCCTCTCTTCACATATTTTTAGTAATTTAATGTTTTTCAAGAGCACTATAATGAAACTAAGCTGTAAATTGCAAAAAATTGCAACTTTTTCAGAAAAATATGAAAAAAAACAAAAAAAACAAAAAACGAGTGTTTTTTTGGCTCAAGTTTTTTTTGAAAAAAAAACACGTTTTTTTTTAAAAAAAACGGTTCGTTTTTTTTGCATTTACATCTCTAGTTACGAGACTAAGTTAAAATAAAAACCATCATCTATTCCGCGAAATAGCATCCAAAACTTTCCTAATCTTTTTCTTATCGTAACTCGTCGTTGGTATATTTCCTTGACCATCATTCGATGAAAAATGCGAAGGAAATTTTTGTTCAACATGATTGATTTGGTGGTAAGCGTGCATTCGTTTGTTTTGGAGAATGAATGTTTTTGTTAGTTTCCAATGTTTATCATTGCTGCCTAAAACACCATTTAGTTGGTCCAGGCAAGTGATGAGTCATTTATATAAGTAAATACAACATCGAGAAATGTAAAAAGAAACACGCCGATCGTCAGTACATTTGCAATTGTGCACTAAAGATTGTTTTCTTAAGCAAATGCTAAGCTAAGAAATTTTGACATTTTAAAATCCTTTTTACAAAAATTTAACGTCGCAATTTGTTGGTTCAATGCAAAGATGACAGATCCGCAACCTAAGCAACCTTGATTGTGCCACCACAGCCAGTAGACAACCGCATAACTCCAATTTACTTTTTGCTTGCTTGCTGAAGAAATCGAGTCTACACCGCTAATTAGAAGTGATTACTAAAAGCACGGATATTGTTATAGTTTCTCTCGTGGCACGTGCACATTTCCGCTCAAACCAAGTTCTTCCTGAGTACGGAATGTTAATATTTTTGTATCTATACACCATAACGGTAGGATGACTCATTTTGGCTGATGTGTAAACATTTAATTAGCATCAATTGCAGTTAAAATGATGTTAATTCAACATTTTATAACTCATAAAGTGGCCGCAAATTAAAAAAAAGTTTGTCAGTATGTTTTATTTCTTTTACAATTAATTTGATTTGAATCGACTTTTTATCTTGTTGAAATAGCAACTCAACAAGATCTCTTTGTGAAACTTTACAAAATTTATAAAAATACTGTTGAAAGAATGTCGATCAACACAGACGTTTATAACAAGAAATACTTAGTTGGGAACTCATCTAGAAGTAGCTATTTTCACTGCTGTTTTAAACTGTATCCAGCCTTACGCATGCTAGTTCTTCTTCTTCGTCGTCGTATGAGCCTCACGGGCCGAGATTTTATCCTTTTACCATCCCAGTTTTATGATGTTCTCGGACTACACTGGAAGGCTGCTAGAGAGCAACCAGTCTTTGGTTTCATCATTCAAGATGCGCAGACCTTCCACTCTGTTAGGTGACTTGAAGATAGTACAATCGTGGATGATGTGGTCTGGGGTCTATTCCTCAGCACCACATTCACATGAGGAGGAAGAGGCCATTCTGCATTGGTGCATGGTTGAGCGGAAAAGTGCGACGCTCGTACTAAGACGGTTGAGGTGCACCCACGCATGTTTTTGTAGTGTTAGGCCAATGAGACGAGTGTCGGAGTCGGGGATGAACGAATGAAAACTGGTGGTACCTGACTTCCATTCAGAATTCCATTTATGGTCCGCCTAATTAGCTGCAGCAAGTTGAAGATTTTGATTAGGTGAGGAGAAAGCAAAAAAGCCAACTTTCGTATGCACACATTGTTATACCCTTGCCATAAAAACACACATCATCTTTCTTTCAGCGGCATGCTTTCCGTGAACATGGTATCAACAGCTTTTGAAACGTTGATCAGAGACTCTGATTGACTTAGCGTTGGCAGTTCTTTTTTATTGTCAGACTTGATTCCAAGCATTGACTGCTTCTTCTACGAAAAGTCCTGCGGTCTTTTGTTATCTGTAACTGCTATTTGATGGAAATCAGGAATAAACTAAAAAATACAGTTAATCCTTGAAAAACAAACTTTAAATAAGTCTTTTATATTGATCCATGCAACGTTGTTGAATATTTTTTCTTCCTTCGAAAGGAAATAATCTCTGAAGACTTGTAACAGTCATCATAGTACAATTAGAACCAACCCAGCCTGTAAACCAGCCGTTTGTACATTCAATTTCAAAAAGGATTGATTTGCGATTGATGCCAAATGCCCACGCCAACCTTGAGATGCCAGTGAGATCATGCGCTGTTGATCATAATGACCAATTTAGTTACAAGTCGCTATCACGTCATTTGAAAATTTGCTCTTTTAAAAACACAGTAATCCCACAAAAAATAAACAGTTGTAACATGTCTGATAATTTTGTCCAAGATTTAATCACAAGGAGAAGTGTAAATTTGTTCATAAACGCAACACTTTGTTGTATGTTTAATTCACGCAAAAAGACATCTTGTGTTCACCTTTGGCATCTTGGAGTGTTTGGCTGGGTACTTAATCTCTTATTAAGTGGTGACCTGGTCATCGCTAAATCGTTTGAAAGTGTAATTGTTAAATTGGCATCAAGTGGACAGTGTAGTCTGCAATTCTTGTGAAAAGAAAACAAATACGAAGTGGTTAAATTGTCTTTCAGACCATCAAAGGTCGAAAACCGACTTTGCAAATGACGTCTCAATGCACGATACTTGATTTTTACTTGTGGTTAGTTTTTTGGTTTCATTGTTGTAAACATACTGTACACCGTTGTTATCTCTTGCTCTTACATTTCCCCTTAATGCGTTAAAGGATGTTTTTTGTGTCAAGTCAACCTAGGTGGGATCGTAAGTGTAATTTCTGAAAATTGGATGATAAAAAAATCTATCTAAAATGTCGGTTGTTTCGTTTAAACAAGACTGAAAGTCAAGAACAATATTGACCGAAGTCGAATGTCACATTCAGGGCCGCTGAGAGGATAATTTGGGCCCTGTACCAATATCCTCTGCCCCCGAATCAAGACACTTTTATGGAAGACGCACTGTATCCAAAAAAATACGCGGTGGTTTCTTAAGTTCTGCGGCCCTTTAGAAAGGTCACAGCTCCCCAAAAGCATCCCAGGCCTGGGTCTAACGTTGCTCTTGAGCCTCTTTGTCAACGCTACTGGTCATATTTTTCTAACATAGTAAATTAAATTACTTATGCAAAAACCGTTTCGAGCTGTTACACAATGGGATCATCACGGGGGTCTTGTACTGTAGTAATACAATGTTTCGATTGTACAACTTTTTATAGACAAGTGACTTCACTGTATGACATTTTAGAACGCATATCTAATCATAGGCTTAAGGTGTGAGCATTTTCGGCGCCTTTGCGCTGATGATAAAATATTCCTTTCAGTCAATTGGGTTTAACTTCAACAACATGTTTCCATGAATCTTGTCACTAGGTGAGAACAAATACAAAACTGACCGCTGTTGGTTAAGTGACTGTGTTTCCTGAGTCACTTTGGTACGTAAGAAAGATGGACAAACAGCTTGTAAGTTTTGTTTACTGGTGTTTAGCCATAGACTGTGTCGTTACGTTTGTAACTTATTTAGTCTCGCCCTTTAAAACCTTTAGAAAGGCTAAATATTTATCAACTTGCGCAGCCAGTAAGAGAAATGTTTGGAAAATAGGATTATTGTAGTAATAAGTTTGTGGTGAAGACACTAAATACCTTTTTCCTTTCTCTTGTTTAGCTTAAGTAAGGTGTCGAAGTCTTGGATTAAGCGGATGAAAAAATAACAAAGCCTATCTTTCATATACACTCCAATGAGAATCGATAAGAAAGGTATTTAGTAATGTCTTTCCAAAGCTCAGTCACTCGCTCTCGGTCCAACGATCGTGGCGTTACGAAACGAGATATGAGACCAACGTCATGCAAGGCATTGAAGCTATACCAGCTTACTAAAGCAGTTCTGTCTCCGTGATAGAGTGTTAGTTTTTTTCCATGCTTGCTGGCTCACCCAGATAGCAAAATCCGTCATTTTTACATTGATTCAACGTCTGCAGATGTTGAATCGTACACCAGACTTACATTTATCAATGTAAAAATGACAGATTTTGTTGTATGGGAATCATCTTGGATTCTTGTCACAGTCATATGATAAGGGTTCGAGTAATTTATAGCGGCATTGAGTGTCCTTATCCACCATCCTTTTGTAGTGAGACCAATCGGAGAATATGCGAAGGAAAACCAATGTCTTATTTAGACTTGTGCTTGATTGTTGAAAATACAGATGACTTGGAACGGCAGGCAAGGAAGCCAATCTTTATGTTCGACCTTGAAGCGCGTCATTTAGCGTGCTGTCTTGACACAGCCCGCGTTCCCGATAGGTAACCGATTGAACCGACGTCTTTTCGAGCGTCATGAAACATTTTCACTACTCGTCCACGCAATCACATTATGGATGAATCTAATTAAAATAGATGTACGATAGTACTCCAAAAACAGGCTTAATTCTTTTCGGTTGTTTTCTTGGATGCGTTTCATGGCTGCTTTATGCTAGACATGTACAGTATGTATTTTACAAAAAGCAGAAAAGTATACTGTATGTCACACCTCATTTACACAAAATCTTTACAAAAAACTTCAATGAAACAATGCCGTAGTAAAGTACATTTGTATCATGTAGAAAAGCGGTTCACCACCAGCACCTGCAATCCTGCATGTGCATGAAGCAAGCAAGATTTACCAAGTTTACATCATCTCAATGTCTAGCAAATAGCAATGTAGATTTGATTTTGAAAGGAGGACGTTTTCATATAAAAACATTGTCGAGAGTGTCTATCCGACTCAAAAAAGGATGTCGCTTTCACGCTCGCTTTGCGTCGTGATTCGTGAGCTCGCTGCTGTGCTTTGGCACACCAACTGCCTTTTTCTCACACGTGATCCAAATATTCACCCTGGTAATCAAATCATCATCATCATCACCCGTTCAGTCTACTTCGACTCTTGGTCACTCTATAAATCTTCTGCCTACCCTGCTTTCGATTTCTCGCAACCCCTTTTAGCTTTGCACATTAATTTAATGTCTACAAACACCTTTTGCAATTTGCAAGCTGGACATGTAACCAGGTGCGAGCGACAATAGTAATAACAAATAAAATAAATATCAACACAGGGCTTCAAGAAAAAAATATTGTTAACATGAGACTAAATATAATTAAGCTGTTTAGCTGTCGCATAAATAGAAAACCAGTAAATAGGCTGCACTACTACTACTACCAGTACCAACATTAAAAACAGAAAAGTTTTGGCGTTTCTGTTGAACATCCCAGTTAGATGTTGCGTCATAAACGCTGGAGTCCCTCCAAATAAAATTCATCATGACACAATAATGCACATTGTGCAATCTAAAAGTTCGCGTAAATTTTATTACTTTATTTTAACTATTGTCAACTTATGTGAGTTTTTCGCGTACCACCTGGAAGACCTCTGCGTACCACTAACTTAGTGGTACGTGTACCACAGTTTTGGAACCACTGCTACGAAGGAATATTCTACTGCAGGCGAATAACAAAATACCCTGACGCATCAAGCAATTTGTGGTTTAAAAGTTATTTTCTAACTTCAAACAAGTAATCTGTAAATTTCACTGACAATAATTACATTCCTTAGACGGGATTTCGTGAATATCTTTATAAAAATCCCGCTACCAGGGCTTATACGACTTATCGGTATGCTATCACACTTTCAAGGGGCTTAAGGCGCTCAAAAATTTGTCATCAACGCTGCAAACGTGCTATTATGACGCATCTTAAGCCAGCAATATCTCAAGTCCCCCAATCATGACAGTCAATTGAAGTTGGTGAAGGAATGTATTAATTTTCTCCAAGGGTGGTTACTTCTTTGATATGCCGGCATTATACTTGGTTTTTGTTGTTATAGCGTTAGTTGAAGTTACATTTAAATGATGACAATTTGCAATGTTTGCCGACTTTTGACAGTTTTGACGCTGTTCGAAAAAAAAAATTATCTACAGTTTTCTGTCATTTTCTTTTTATGAGTAGGCTAAAACATTTGACGAGCAATAACTTCTTTGACAGAATGCAGAAGAGCGCGCGGTGCTTTTCATTGCAAAATGGTGTAACAATTTTCCGGAGCTTTTCTTTTGAAACCTACATGATCACCCTGCTACACCTACACACATTGCTTGAATAGCATACTCCTGAAATGATAAAGACGTTTTCTGAAGATTTGAAATTTTTTTTTTTTATCTCCACCTCGTTTGCAGAGTTTGCACGCAAGCAACTTAATTACTACTGGCTTCTTCTTACTTGCTTGCAATGGTTGTTGAGTAACCCAATAAGGCAGAGTTTATAAAAAAGATTAACAGGTTTATTTGGGGTACTGTTTTTGTTATTTTGCATTTAATAGTACTGATATGATGATATTTTTTTTTAGCGTAACTCTTACTGAAACTACCACTTAAGCACAAGCACTGTAGTGTGATTCTAACTTTTCCGAACTGCAATGTAAATATCGGCTAATTTTAATGAAAGCAATGTATTTTGCATATTATTGTTGTAATCTCAATCCCTGCAGGGTGTGTCTGTTAAAATTACTTAATTCTTCATGACCAAATAAGGCATTGATGACGAAAAGTAGTTGGTCGTATTTTCATTCCACGAATTCCAACATCAATTTTATACTTACAATGGTTCCTTCATTATCTACATGGTTCTTTGACATAATCTTTTCTGAATAGTTTATTAGCTGTTTGACAGCGTAGCTTATGTGATCTATGAAAGAAAGAAAAAATTCAGCACACAGCATAGCTGTCAGCAGAACAGTCCTTTTTACATTGACTCAACGTCTGTAGACGTTAAATTAATGTAAGAAAGGACTGATTTGAAGACTGGAATATTGCGCTCAAACACACTTTCCTCATGGTTATATGCCAGCCGAGCAAGAAATTTGCTTTTTCAGCCTGACCATATTTCGCAAACAATTTAGGCTTTGCTCAAACTTCAAATCCGTTTAATTTGATGTTGTTTAAACAAAAACAGATGTTATGATTAAATTGCTAATTTCCACTGGAAGTTTGGCTTAATCCTTTCCACATCACAAACGCGTGACGTGAGCCAAAAACCTGGTATTGTGTTGCCAACTTGTTGATTAACTTTAATCATTTTCTTGCAGAAGAAGCAAAGATTCTCTTACCGCGACATCTTCTAAAACCGGTCAAAGTCAAAGTAGGAGAAAAACTACACGTCAACGTACCGTACCAGGTCCTTATAGCTAATTGGATAACACATTTGCAATGTAAAATACATGTGAAGCAGCGTTACTTCTTTCGTCTACCTTAATATGGCTTTAATATTGGTCTGAAACCTTGATCTTCATGAAATCAGTTTTGATAATCCAACAGCTTTTGCGGTTAAGAAGACCATGTTTTTTTTTGCTTTGCCATTGACACTGCATAATACGCATGTTTATATTTAAACAGACCTAGTGGTTTAAACCATTATATCATTTAAGACTTAAGCATCATAATATTTGTTTAGCGATTCGGAGAAAGATTGCTTTAAGTTACAATGCATTGGCAGTGGCCATTTCTAATTAAGAAATCTTTTCTGTTGTTTTCACTTAAAATTCTCCCAAGTTAGAACGTCTTATAAGTAAAGTTGAAAATAAGGTGAAATAGTTTTTCTTCTTCATGTAAAGTGCTATGTTTTGTGGTTCTTATTTGTTCTGAAATACAGCTTAAAACTTGACCCAATGAGCCAAATAAGGCTTCTTGTGAATTCTATAAATGTTGTGTTTTGTTCTCAGTACACGGACTATTCATCGAAAATAAATTTAGTGTGTTTTTGCACCCAATCCTACACTTAGAGTATGTGGTTTTAGCAATTTTTGTCTGATTGAAATATGAAAAGTAGTGTGAAGCCAGTAAAAAGTACATAAATTTCACTTTATCGCTTTGTGCTGCTGTGCTTATTTTGTCTCAACCGATTGATGTGAGTTCGCTGGTTGTGCAAAACCTTGCCCTCTCACAAAGCATTTTCTAAACTCAGCCAGCAAAGCAACCGTTTTTTACATTGATTCGACGTCTGCAGAAGTTAAATCAATGTGAAAAACGGTGACTTTGCTGTCTGGAAAAGATTAATCATACTGTTGTATGCTTACTTCAATCTATTTTTTCATGCAATGTTTTAGAAAATCCGATCCTCAAATTACAAATTGCATTTTTGTTGCTTGTAGAATTGTATAATTTTTATTCTGGGATTTATAGGATCACGAGATAAGAAAGTAACAGTTGAGAGAAAGGTAGGTTAAACAAGAGTGTTGCCAGGTGTTCATTCATTGTTGTTTTCAATTACTACCCAACACTTTTGTTTGACGCACTTCTCTCTGAGAAAGTAGTTTTGCGATTGCAAATCCCTGTTTCTATTTCCTTGATACGAAGGGAGTTCCTGCAACTCCTTTTTAAAATACAATGCTTTCGTTAACACGTTTACATTTATGTAGAGCCGTTCGAAGGGAGAAATAAATTTTTACTACACGCCTTAGGCAATCGATGCAACTTCAAAATACCACTGATAAAGAATTACCACAAGTCGTGTATGACAAAAATAAAGATGCCATACCAAAAAAACTGAATGCTATTGAATCTCATATCCATTCTAGAAAGAGTGCACATCATTTTGCTATTTGTCTCACTCTAAAAACTAACGTTAGATGTTTGCTCGGCTTGTTTCATTACGTGCTAAGTGTCAAGAATCGATTAACTTGTGCTTGCAGAATAAACTACAAGCCTGTTAAAAAAAAGCGTTTGTGTGCATGAAATAATTTAAATAATTAGTGAGCACGAGCGCCTTTTTGAACAACAGAACTTACGTCACATCTTACCAGGGTCGCCCCAAGCCTCATTTGATATGGACCAAAGAAGACAAAGAGCTAGAAGACCACGTCGCGGTTCGGAACTCCCTTGATTCCACGGTTCTTTTTATACGCAAAGCGGAAAGATGGGACTCTGGAAGTTATGAGTTGAAGCTGAAAGTTGGCGATGATTTGGTCACGGCTAAAATTGATGTAGCCGTGATAGGTAAATTTTTCGATTTTATGCTTGCAATTCTTTTAGTCGGCTAATCATTTCATAAACAGACATAACTAGGGCAACCAATTTTTTGACCTAAAAACTTGAAATTTTGACTTTATGATTTACAAATTTTGACATAATTTTGACCAATAACTTTCTGCGTTGCAACCCAAATGCGAAATACAAAGCACATTAGAAATCAAACTGTTAGGTAAGGATATCTTCTTTTCCTAATGAAATAAAAGAAAAATGTGGAAGACTCAACGACACCACAGCTAACGAACATGTAATGAAAGTAACTCAAAAACCTGCAAAAGATAAATATGGAGTGTCTTTAAATATCTCAAATCTACTAAGAGGGTTCTGCAGTATTATACTTCAACATCAAGTAATGTTTCATATTATCGCCTTATTACGTCAGAATAGCAACAGAAATTGCAACAAAAAATCAGTATCTGCGTAGCTTTAATAAAATATCAATGGAGAGAAGAAAAACTAAGTTAAAAGAAAATTTTGACCCAACCATGAAATTTGACTTTTTTTTTACTTAATAACTTTGAAACCTCTCTTCGTGTCAGCCTGAAATTTAGTTTATGAACGTTTTATAAACTTTAAACAAAGCAGAAAAAATTTGACTTTATTGACTTTTGGTTGCCCTAGACATAACTAAGCAACAACACTACATTTAACATTATAAAAACAAAAAACAACAAGCGAACGTTTTCGGCTAGTCATATAGCCCTTTTCAAGCCTATAAGAAAAATACATTATTGAATAATCATTTCAATCTGCCAATCAGCTCTTTTTTACATTGATTCGACAAAGGACCGATTTGCTGGCTAGGTTAAAGCAACGGTTAAAGTTTATGTTCAAATGATCTAAAGCACGTTTCTTGAACTGGATAAGTTATGACTTAGTTAATGGGGCACGCACTCCAAATAATATCATTCACGCCTACATTGTGTCATGAAAAAGTCTCACATGGGAACGTTTTGTAGTTGCTCGTTGAAACGTTTTGTAATTCAAGGTTTTGCAGTTCACGCCATATTGCGTGCTTTCTCAAAGCACTCTTAACCTAATATGGTAATCTGTATATTTTCTGTGTTATAAAAGATTAGCTTTTGAAAAGGGATGAATCAGCCTTCACAGCCAATACCGTTGTTATTTAACCAAAAGTTTTTGGGAAAGGTTTTTTGCGGGTCTTCAGCTTTATCCAGGTATAAGTTCGTAACAGGTTAATAGTCTGTTAAAACGAAAATGATCTATGAATCATATAAACCACTGTTGGTGATAATATGTCACTTACCTTTGATGGTAAACACTGATACAACGTTCAAAATGACCGCCGTATAGTTAGGAAAATATATTTAAATAGTCTCGTCTAATTCTGTATATCAGATGATTGCATTTTGACGGCTTTTTTAAAGCGAGACATATGAATCACCTTTACCCCGTGTAAGTCTAAATGGACAAGTTTTATCAACATCAGAAGTGTGAAGTTGTTAATTCGTTTGATCTGATAAAAATTTGATCGAAAAAGCTTTTAAACAATTTTCTACGTTACACTTTCCAATAAAAAGATCAGAGACAGTTTTGGTCTTGTATTTTTACAAAATGCTGGTCCTTTTTGACGTTATCCTCTTGACGACTTTTTTCAACTTTTCTTACAGCAAACGACGTCCAAATACTTTGCATAACAGAATTATGTTAAAATGAACTTAAACCAACAGATGAGTTTGGTTAATCTCTCGAGACTGACACCAGTCTTGAGCTTTGTCTGGTGTAAGAAACAGATTATCTAGGATTGTAAGTTTAAGCGAAATAGTTAACCTTAAAATACAAATTGCCTTTCTAGTCCATGCAACATTTTTTTCAGATATTCCGTCTAAGCCTAGACAGGTCAAGCTGGTAGAAGTTGTTGGTAACTCAGCTTCTCTGAAGTGGGAAGAACCAAACGATAATGGCAACACTGACATTCTTGGATATGTTGTAGAAAAGAGAGATGTCCGGAGCGATGACTGGTACGCTTCAAACGGAAAATATGTTCTTAAAAAAATTTTTTTCAAAGGTTTATTTTTGATAAATATATAGTATGTTCTTTTAAAATTCAATTTCGCAGCATCACTTGTGGCACAGAAAATGCAGTAGGCTACTTGAGATGTATCACGTAAAAAGCACACTGCAATAAATTAGTTGTTTCAGCAGTTTCTTACTATTTTCGATCTTGACAGATTTAAACATGTATCCTGTTTCAAGCAATTCACCACTTTCAAAAATCCACATGTTCAAGGCTAAACAATTTTAATACACATGCTACATTTTTTACTTAAATTCTATTTGAATGAGACCCAGTTTTTACAGTTAACTTGCCAAAAACGATGTTTTGCTATGCTTGCTCTTTTTCAGCTACTTTCATAATATGGATGCTTGTAAGCAGTTTTAATACTGATTTATACAGTTTCCGAAATTTGATTTTTATTTAAATTTATTATTTTTGTCATAAACGCCCAAATATTCCACTTAGCAAATCATACAAGAATAGCGATAGGAATTGTATTTGTTTTCATTTCTTCACCCTTTGTACAGACATTCGGAAACGTTTAGCGCAGTCATTAAGAGTAAGACTTCAAATCTTAAAAATGTCAAATCTTTTCCAAAAAAGGTCAAACCTTTAAAACTTTGGTTACCAGTAAGCATCTTTTGATTAATTAAGGAGAAATGGGAATGCACCTCAAGAAAAAGTTTTCATACAATTGTAAATGGATTTCAGCTTTAAGGTCACAGTTTCCAACGCGTTCCTACACACTAAAATTCACTTTTCACAAACCTGTCCGTGTTTTAAATGAACTAAAACTTCACATCTCCTCAACAGCAAAACATTTTTGAACAAGAACGAGTTAAGTGATCCTTGTTGTTTAAATATGCGGTCTCTAACGTTTTCTTCCATCATTTTCATGTAGGTTAATTTTCAATTTCACTAAGGAAGCTATTTTTTAAACGATAAGCAATACAATTCAAATAGATTTTTAAGAAATTTGACAAGATCTTGAGGTTTGTAGCCGAATACATTTACGGTGCCTTCGCTGAGCTTGCTTTTGTTATTTACGCGCAATTTGGCAACGTTGATTCTGTGGGTGCACAACTGCACATCGCTACGAAGCGCAAAATGTCAGTTAACTATAAAAACGTTTCATTTTTCCATTCGAAATTGTCGTTTGTTGGTCGTATGCGGCTTACACCTGGTGGTTGACGATTTAGATTAAGTGGACGGGAAGGTAAGGAAGTCAATTTTCTTGTTCACCTTCAGGCATGCGTTTAAGTGTCCTGCCAAAGACTCAGCCGCATGCTCTTGAGCGGTGTCGAACCGGCGCCCTTTCGATTGCCGTTCCAGCGCTCTCACCACTCGGCTATGCAGCCGACGATATTGTGAATTGTCGTTCTACATTGTGAACATTGTTATAAAAACATGTCAGGTGAACAATCAGTGTTACCTCTTCAGGGTTACAAAGGTGGACATGAAGATTGGCTTCCTTGCCTTCCCGTCCACTTAATCTAAATCTTCAACCACCAGGTGTAAGCTTGGATACGACGACGACAGTGTTACGAAGGGAATACAGTTAACTAGTCATGATGTCCATTGCCATGCAAGTAAAAAGGCTAAATTCAGTGGTTTGATACCGGAAAGCTGATTAATAGCAATGCACCAATTGATAAACATCAGAACCACATCTACTCTAAAATACAACACTTCTAAAATCAGCGCTTTTCCTACTTACAGACCGCACAACCAGATTCTTGTCTGCCAGTGACCGCGTAACGTTAACCAATCCTTATACTTAATTCCAGCATCCATATTAAAACAATAAATTTACGAAAAAGGTTTCGGCTAAGTTTATATTGCTGAAATAACAAGTGTATTTTGGCAACTGACAATCATGTTGTGACATCAAAGTCTTACACCATTCAAGCCGTAGCAAAGAATATTAGTCCCATCGTATCACTTTGTTTCACGCTTTTCCCTTTCTTAGTGTAATTATTAATATGCATTGTGGAAGCTTAATTTTGCTAAAGGATGGTCTCGTTTTGAGAATGTTTGTTGTCATGCAGGGACGTTATACCTGATGTTTAACTCAGGCTTATGCGTTTAGAGTTTTGTGCTGCATGATGGAATTGTGGATTAGTGTTGCCGTTCGTGACCGAGTAAAATATTATTATAAGCCAAGACTTACTGTATGTATTGTAGTCAGGGGTGGCTTTAAGGTTTTGTTGGCCCTGAGCAACAAGTAATATGTGGGCCCCCTACAGCCCGGTATCGACAAATTAAAGTACGCAAACTCAAATAACCATAAATCACAATAACACAAAAAGGAATTGACGAAACAAAAAGAAGCTTAATAATAATTAATTGTTGTAGTTTAATGGTCCTTGACTTTACTTATTTGTCATTAGGATCACCGAACTGACTATCAAGAAGAAAAAAACACCTATAAGCGTGAAAAAACGAAACACCTTCAAACAGGGTTGCCTGGTGCTGGTTGAAAAAAATATGCAAAACCGACTCTAAAAAAATAGGGATGCAAACTATAAAGTATGGTGGAAAAGTTTAAGTTAGCTTACTGCTTTCTGCTAATGCTCAATGTAAATTTTATTTGTGCATACTTTGGACAAGCGCGGGCCCCATAAATTTGCAGGCCAAATTTTGATCGCAAAGCTTGTTTGTATCATAAACGTATCAGCGCACGTTGTCTCGTTTTCTTATATAAACAAAAGACAAAATCTATAAGTTGTTAGAGTCTATGGTGGTGCCTTATGTGGAGTTGGTATTTGTACAACACTGCTATGAAAATGCGTGGCAGTTCGCTTATTCATTCCCCGTTCAGGAGCATACTACTTGCTGCAGACAAAGCTGCTCCAATATGTTATGTTAAGCGTGATATATGACCAGGCTTTGGGTTCAAGCAAATCCGATCACGTGAATGATATTGATGTACGAATTAATGACATTCAATCAACGGTTAAGTCAATTAGTATTAAAATCACAGTTGTCAACTTAGCGGCGTACGGTGACCATTTTTTTTGTGTGTTCACGTTTTTGAACAGGCTTTAAAACGTATGTTAAGTTTGCAGTTTGTGCAATAGCTGTTCAGATTATATTAACATAAACCGATATGATATAAAGAGTCGTTGTGCAAATCAAGGCTGTGTTTGAAACTTTCTAAAAAAGTGAGCACCCAAAAAACTGGTCACTGTACGCAATTACAGCATATTTAATTGATATTACATATTGCAAAAATCGAAAAAAAGAACGATTTCTGAAACATTAATTTTTACACCTGTTTGACTAGTCCAACAAAGCATAGTTTGCAGTTCCGAGTTTTGTCGAAATAATCCTAAAATCATCTATTTGCCCTCGTTTTGCAGACAACTAACTCTAATTGTTAAGTATGTTTTACAAACGACTCAAAATCCTGTAAATTTTAAAGTATAGTCAGGATTTTCTGTTGCAAAAAAGCTATGAAGACGTTTTTACAAAAGTTAAAATTGTACTTTGACCATCTTGAAATATTTCGGCAAATGTTATTCACTTGGACTGTCTAGAAAAATGCTGCACTGGCGCAGGTTGTGTGGCCGGAGACAATGACACTTTTTACCTCACCTTGTGAGAAGTATGATTCATAAAGCAGGATATTTTAAGGGAAGTTTAAACTTTGGGACAATCGTCTTGAAACTTCCAAATACTGCCCCTTGAGACAGATGTCCACAATTCTCCCTTGTTAGCAACATCACTGCTTGTGCCTTAGCGACTGATAAACAACATTGTCATAAAATTATTGCATTTGAAGTTGATGGTTAATCGCACCCCTAGCAGTTTTGAAACTATACCTCGTGTTAAACTTTACCCTTTGCTCATGCTATAAGATGCACGGTTCTACATGCCAACGTGACTTTTCAACGGCGAGTGTTTCGTCTTAAAAGTAGTTTCAGCTTTCTTGCATTGACCGCTTCATATGTTTCTTGGTTTTGGTGTCGTTTTGGAAGGTTTCCTAATGGTTTGTTTGTCTTTTTGTGAATAATCTTGTGATATCTTGAAGCGTGTAATCATAACAAGACAAGCTGTTGCAAGTCATGTTTTCTGTTCTCAGATGTGGTGATTTTTTGCGACTGTCACTCGGGGTTTCACAATCTGGGTCGTTTTCAGAGTTCAACAAACTGTTCATGGTCATTAAGGAAAAGTCGCGTTTTAGACGTGACCTTAGGTAGACTGCACCGGTGATTGCCATTTCAAGTTCAGCGGGAGTCCACATCTAGCAGACAATCTTGTAGCTTTTCTTTTGCCGAGAGATTTATCAACGTATGCTTCTAACTTTTTTAATGCTGGATTCTTAGAAGTTAAAACCATGCAGGCTTGTTTGAAAACGGGCTGGACAATATTGGCATTAAATGGGCGGTACTTTGAAGAAGTGATTTCGTAGAAACGAGATTTCTTGTATTTTACATCTCGCTCAATCCGACATATTCAACTCGGTGACGTCAAGAGATCATATAGATTCTGAGCGGATGCACTATGCAATGCTTGGTCATTTATTAAACTGCGACTTTGAGCGCAGCTGTCTATTTACAACGAGTTTGGATTTATGGCAATTAACATCAAAGCAGTGGTAGAGCATTTTCTCTGTGCTCAGTCGATAGAACGAACAACCCCTTGTTTTCTTATTTTACCATCTGCAAAAATGAAATGGAATAAATTCCCAAAGAAATGATTATATTCTCTTGCTTTCTTTGATTGAATTTTTTTTTTGGCATAGACAACACTTTGCCATTTTGGAAACTCAAAAAAGAATCACATCAATTAAAAAAGAAATCCTTGCTTTGAAGTGAATTATAAGTTTACCTTCTGACTCTGCATTTAGTTATATCACAAGAACATACTTTGGTTCAGACCAAGCCATGATCCAGACTGGAGTGAATAGACTAGCATTAAATCAAGACGTGCCAAAACGGTATTACTGTATTTATGTTGTTCCCTTAATTAAATGCTTCAACAATTGCCTGAAGGTATGCTTGCGAAAATCGATAAAAAATGAATTGAATTAATCCTTTTATCACTTGCGTTGTATTTGAAAACTTATACTTTGGCGAAGCAAAAACGTCATCTGGTCTTGGAATCTTAGATTTTCTTTTATCCTTTGAATTCTAAAGATCAGTTTAAACTAGAAATTAAGTACATTTGAAAGCAACATTTACAAAATTCGAAAAGGTCTTTACAGCACATGTAATTTGTTATGATTAGGTTGCGCGGTTTAATGTCTTTTAAAATATTTCGAGGATAGATTGCCACCTTTGTTCTAGTCGTCATTGACACACATCAAGTTAAATTTCAAGATGCTTGAACGATAACTGAACAATTTCAATTGTTTAGATCATTAAATCCCTTCAAGGACCTGTGACAAGGAACTAGGTACATGACGAATGCCAACGCGATCATGTTAGGCCATCATGATCTATCTATGATGTTATTAGCTTTAATTTGTCCGACTGATAACTTATCATTCATTACCTTATCCGGCCTATTTCCGCAAAACAAATTGCAAGCATAGCAAGCTTAAAATTTGTTTTCTTTTATTAGATTTTAAACAACGTTGCATGAAAGCAAACCCTTTGAAATGTTTAGCTCAACTTTTTTTTCGATAAACTTCTTAGAAGGGGAGAGCTCTGTCTTAAAATTACACCTTCTCTATCTTTCGGGGTTTATCTATCAAAAAGAGCCAAGTGCGAAAGATCTGCATAATTATGTTTACACCTGAAGCTGTAATGGAAATATAATTGATTGTGCGAGAGATAAACTGACAATTTGTTCAACTCCGTGAAATGCATGATGCAAGTATGCTTTGCTTATGCAACGCCAATACGCCATTTGTGATCCTATCTAGTGGCAACCACAGTTCGATAGTACAAGTGGGATACTGGCACAAGTTAAGATTTGGTAACTTTTTCAAGATGACCTAATGAAAATCAACTAGTTATCAAACCTAAGTATTTCAGAAACGCATAGGCTGTTTACTATAACTACAAGGCTATCAAACCTGCAGTTCGCTTACCGCGATTGTTAGATTTTCCCCATTTTTGGTTGAAACTACATCGCTATCACATAACACATATACATATGCACATTTACATAACTTGGCATGTTCCGTAAAAGCAGACATTTTCAAGTGTGTGAACACTTTTAGGTCTTTGCCTTGTTATCAAAACTCCTAGTGAAGAAGTAACATATTTATATGCAAACATTAGTCGGTATTCAAGCTTCTTTGATCATTGTTTTACCAACACAGAAGGTCATGACTTGAACTAAAATTATCTTTAAGATGTAATTTTTACCTTTTGGAATTGGCAAAGATACATTTTTTCAGCAAGAGATGCCTTGCATTGTCTTGAATCGGTGATTAGCGAATCCATTTCATTTCGGACTCAGAATTGTCTCCATAAGTTTGAATGACTCTCAAGGTCTATCAGTGGATCTGTTGTTTTAATATGCATTTAGTGTTATGGTTTATTCTGATTTGGTGTTCCTAATAACTGTTCATCAACTATGCCGGTTACTTTTCGGATTCCTCTGATATCTAGGCTACAGTTTATCTCTTTTCCACACAATCTGTTTTTCAGCTGTGTTTTTCATCTCGTAATAAATTTGCCATTCTCTAGTTTAAACTAAACCCTTCATTCCATTTCCTCTCACCGTCTTCCACATGGCTTTCGATCACACCTTTCATTTACCCGTCGTGAACCAAACTGAGTCCTGTTCATTATTTATTGTTGTTTAACTCCTATTGTTTTATTCACTTTAGTTTTATTCTTCATTGTATCCAAAGATGCAGAATCGGACTAAAACTTATTATTTCAGAAATTATATTTAACAACCAACTTCAGCAATGCCAAAACCATTCTGTGTTGATGAAAAAATCCTACATAACTTTGGCACCTCAATCGAGCCCGATTAAAACAGTTATTGAATGCAATGAACCATTCGCGGTATCTATTGAGTTGTGCTGATAAAAAATTACAGCCCGTTTCAACCTGCAACTTTAAGTTTGGTTGTACTATGTTTTGACTAAGCTTGCAAGTAGTCCAGTAAGTTGGATTATTTGATTTCACGGGTGAAAGATTTGAGGCTGCTATTATTGAATAAAAATCTTGAAAATTTCAGAACAGGAAAATAGAGCACAAGTTTCTGGTAATCATTTTATTAACCCTTGATGACATGTTTATCTCAGGTATGTGGTGTATGACAAGCTTCGTCACAAGCAATGCCAAGTGAGCGACCTTGTGCTTGGCAACAATTATTTCTTCCGGGTGAAGACTTTTAATGAGGTTGGAGTGGGAGACTCCAATGGAACTAAAGACAGCGCTAATATTCCTAAAGAAAGTAAGCAAAAGGTTTTGGAGTGCGCTTTGATTGCAAGACTGCTTGATGACGCGTTCCCTGTACTGCGGAGAGTGACATTAATCGACAATATGAACACAGTAAAAGGTGTAATGGTCAATAAGAAGCGGTTTTACGAAACTAGAAGAAGGTGTATCGTGGTTTTTATTCGTCTGGCATTGAAGCAAAAAAAAATCCGCCCCGTTTATAATGAAACAAAACTTTTCTAAGCAACTAACGAAAAAGCAATTCAGCCAAGGTAAAAGCCACGTAGGCTTGTATCATTACTTTCACTTCTTTTCTATTCAGAAACCGCTTACAAGAAACCCGATTACACACCCATGGACTTTCGTATTAAACCGGAATTTACACAGACTTTGAACAACCGAAGGATTGTAGAAAACTACAATGGTACTTTGAGCTGTGCCCTCAAATGCAACCCAAGACCAAAGATTAGATGGTTCAAAAATAAATCGGAAATCATCGATAACCCAAAGTACAAAATGACGCAAGCAATGGGTAAAGTGTGACATTTTCCGCCTTTGAAGTCAGATGTGTATTTTGAGTTGTGTTTTGTACACAAGGTCAAATCGTATCTCATGTTATCAGTTAACACATTCTACCGTAAACCTACTGTTATTAGCATGCAACACAATGCGTGCCACCTAATGCTTCTATCCAATTTTGCAGCTGTCAACGCTTGAGCTAATAATTTTACAATTTCCGTAAAATTAAATTCTTAGCTTCCTGATGCAAACTTGAACTTTTTTTTCTAATTTTCCTAAAATTGAACTCCATACTTTGTACTACGACAACAGTTCTGGTGAAATTGAGGTCTTACTTTTGTGACACAAGATACCAACTTTTGTAAAATGAAATTACAATGAAGCTCGCGCATGGTGACACCTGAAGGGACATTCGAAAAAATGTCAGTATAGCAGAATTATACTGCATCATCTTTGTAGCCCAAAAACTACAAAATTTGTAAAATTTTCATAAAATCAAGGTTATTACTATTTTGGCAGGAATTGTTCAACTGGAAATCCGACGGGCCAGAGTTGGAGATGCGGGAGTTTACACAGTCACTGCTAGCAACGAACTAGGAGATGCATCTTGTACTGCAGAAGTAACTGTAAAAGAGGTGAAATGTAAGTCGATGTTTCGAAAAATGCTACCAACGTTTTAAGTCCGGAAAAAGCTATTGGTTTTCTCAGAATCTTTTAGTTGCATGACCATGGATTTGATACCTAATATTTACTTTTGTATCATTTTACAATTATATTATCGAGAAGAAAAGCTGGTAATTCAGAAAGTTAACCGTTTGCTAAGGTTTCAAAACATTGAATTTACAGTATTAATGAAATTAAAAAAATGTCCATGTTGCTGAAAAGAGCACAGGATTTTGACACGGGTCGATAGTTTGCGGTGGTTGCACGGTCGTACAATATATCTTTAAGGAAACTTCATGAAACTTCTACATAAGACAATAAAGACAACGTTTAATGTATAGCCTACTGCGCATCTTCTTTTTATTGCACTGGGAGAATGAAGGAAACTCCTCTCTAGTTTTCTATATCACTTTCAACATAATATCACAAATCACAAAGCACCTTTTTTCTAAAATCATTGTCAGTCAACCTTCAAATTAATACATTGGTTCAACGTAAAATTGATTCAGTATACGATAGGAAAATTTTTCTTGCGGATGCTATGGCTTTGTTCGATAACTTTGAACTTGATACAAAAGAGTTTAATTTTGTTTTTCTTCAATCTGTCAACGCCACTTTCTCACCGTTTCTCCTTACCCAGTTAGTATGAATTCGAAAGTGCTTTTGTCGATTTATATTTTCATATGGATAAAGTGATGCAAACTTTACATCTGACCGGCGTGACGTCTTTATTCTTACTCTCATCTGTGGTCTTGTTTTTCAGCGCAAGGTTGAAGCATTTTTCTTCCAACTCGACACTGAAATTCTCTCCCAACTTTCTTCTGGTCTTCTCATTGTCAATTGTAAAAAACACTCTTTTAACGTTATTTTAACGTCTTGTAGCATTGTAGTGGTATCAAAAAAACATTGGTATTGTCACTTTCACCAAGCTTGTGTTTCTTGGAAACAGAATTCCATTTGTTCTTTTGAGGTGACCTAAACCGGAAAGTTATTTTTGGGACGTGCTTCTCTTCATCATTAGTGATATTTTGTGTTGAAACCGTTTTGTAAATTTGCTCATCAATGTCTTTGCGAAATGTGCTTTGTGTGTTACTCTTTGAAACCTGTCATACTTCGCTGTACAATTATTAGTCTCCAGTTTTCAGAGTGTTAGCATATTACAGGGAACGAATGAAACCACACATCAACATCAGGCTTCATTGTTCAAATAATGTACCTAATCTGTGTGTATAAAAAAACAAGGCGATATAATACATATATGTTGTGATGAATTGCTTTTTCGATCATCACATTTCATGACAGATTGATTGATTGATTGATTGAATCTTTATCCTCGGACTGGGAAAGCTTCTTGCAGAGCTTAATCCTGGCGGTTTCGCATACTTGTAGAGGCTTTGAAGTTTTTATGAGCAGAGTGTTTATGAGCTAAACATTACCGTTAGTTTATTGAAACATTACTGTAAGAAGGTGTTGTTTTTCATAACTTTTGGGCCACCGTTTGGATCCTATAATAAAGAATGGATATAAATTGTTTACCGATGTATAAAGGCATGTCCTGATTGATATTACATTGAATAAAAGAAGTCCTGTTTGATTCTTTTCGTTTATACAGAAAGAAGGGCCTAGGAAGACGTGTGAAAAAGCATCCACTACTATATTATACAGTGTCGTACTTTAAGATTGATCTGGGAGATTTAGTATTCCACATTTGTGTCTTTGGACACGTTGATTGCGCTGAAACTCTTGGTTTAAAAAAAAAAACATGGAGGAGAAATGTTTCTGGGAATTTGAATCATTTCTGAAATTACGCGAGGCGTTCAAAGTCAGTAATCTGCTTTAATGATAACGTTTAATCAGATCTATAGACCAGCTTCTTCTGCTGGTTTTGGTAGGCAATAATAACCAAGCGTCATGCCAACAGAAGCTGTCAAAACCGTTTGCAGAGATTAGTTTAAACTCAGTAAGTTACAGTTGATTTTTCAATATTTCAACGCCCGGGAATGTTAAAATAGTGTAAAAATGGCAAACTTTACAGCCGGAAAGAGATGTATTGAGACGGCATATCGCTTGATAGCGTTCTAGTTGAAATTTAGTGATAGGCCTACTTAAGCATGACTTCAGATTATGTTTCACAGCCCATGGTTTAATTGGCATTTCAATGTTATTTGACAGATACGCAGTGGCGCCTTGGCATCTTGATAATAAAGCAATTGCGAGACATCTTTTGATTCACTGAAATGGTGCAATACAGTTCATGCAAATGATATTCAGCATTATAAGCTACAAAGTGTACACGGGAGTTCTGCAGTGACTTCAGACATTACCATGATCACAAACACGAACTTGGTTCTACCGGCTCAGGGTTATTTTCACTGAGAGCTAAGCTTTATATTTGTAGTCTTGGAGAATGCCAATGGAGTTTGCACAACAGGTTGATCGGGTTAGGTTCATTGCACAAACCTTCAAGATTTTATAAATATACCACAGATTAAGTCTATGATACCACCATCGTTTATATTCTTTTCACGCATCTCATTCCGTCCATCATGGTTTTATTTACCCTTGATAAGAAATGGTTGAGTTACTTCATTAGCTTATGGCTGTCTGCTTGCAAGGTAGTAACAGCTGACAATGTGGTACATTGTGACCACCCATACTTTATCATTTGACATGTTAACCTTACAAAAGTACATTGGTTTACATTTTACAAGTTCATGTTAAAGTACATTGATTCTACATTGAAAAAAATCAACACTGAGGTTGAGAAAATCATGTTTCATTTAGATTGATGACCAGTGTTGTTGACAAGTCAAAAATTATTGTTCCATTTGTATGATTTTTTACTGAAATGTGGGCTTGCTGAAAAATCCCAAGTACACGTGATTTGCAACGGAAACCTTGTAATAAAGTACACAATAAACGGAGTTCGACGTTTCACGACTATTTGTACAGTTTATAGACAATTAACCACTCAAACAGAATTTTTGCAAACAAAAACAACTTATTTTTCTCTTAATAGCCAATTATAGGCTTATTTTAATCAATTACTTTAAATTTCGCTCAGCTCTTGTTCAGAAGCAGTTATTTCTTGTTCATCAAAGCTTTTTGCACTCAATTCGCCTTAAAATTGTTGATCAAAATTATATTTAAAATCTTGATATAACGTTGAAATTGAATTGAGCTGTTTAAAGTTTTCTTTAGATTGTTATTTAAGCGTTTCAAGCCAACTGACAACAAAAACATTTATGCAGAGATCTATTGTAGTCCTAGTTTTGCTTATTTCGCACGAAAACGTGCCAAATCCAACTTACTGCTTCAGTTCAGGTTTGTCCGACATACATTTGACCTCAGCTATCAACTTCAAGGAATCAAGTTTTCAAAAAGTGGATAAACTGGGTTTTCCTGAGCACAACAACAATCTAACGCGGTTAAATTTGTGCAATTTTTGATACAAAGTCATTAGGCCTTCACAGCCAGTTGTCTCTTAATATCCTTGAAGTTTTTCAAGTAAAACCGTTTTGGGAGCAAGCGCATTTAAACAATGGTGAAACAATATGTCAAAACAATTTTGCGAAAGGATAAATGACTCTTCTTACCGTATAGGCTACTACCCAAAAAAAATTAAATTGTTAGATTTCCATATGATTTTGCAACACGTCGGTAGATTGGGGTATTAAATGATTTGCAAACACGTTTTTATAACATTCTAATGAAAAATTGTGTTTTTCACACCAGACTAACATACGTAGTTGGCACTCACTGCATCTAAGCAACCTTCTGGTTATTAGAAAATGTCATTCCTGAAAATGTTTATGTGCAACTCTGCGAAACGTAAGAAAGAGTCTAACATGGTGTAGTTTTTCACTGGAATTTTTTGCTTTATCAGACAAAGATTGCTGCAAATTAGTATAATTTGGTGCTTCAGTAGTTGCTTGTTTACTCTTACAAGTTACAAATACCGTTTTTACAGACTGCTTTTTCAGCTACAGGTTTATAATGATTTACACTTGGCTACTTTTTGTCTATACAACATCTACCCCTTGGCGTCATTCAGGCTTGTGTACAAGATTTGAAATTTCGTGTGATGTCCTTTTCATTTACTTTTGTGCTTTTATTTCAGAATTTTGATTGACTTGTAGAATATTCCTTAATCTCTATATTTTATATACAAACTAAAATTTGGCCGAGTAAGCATAATCCTAAAAGTAAATCGTGCCCAAACTGCAAAATTTACATTGTTTGAACGTCTAATAATGCTGAAACGATGCCTCAAGACAACTTTTTCAACATGGGTTGCAAACCACACAATTCCCTTACCTCAGCAGTTTAACTCTGAAAGCACGTCTTGGATTTTCTACTATTCTATAAGAATTTGTTTGAATTTCAATTTAAACACGAACAACTATCGGAAGTCTAACATCCTTAGAGATTTGCACAAGAGAATTCCTTACACACAATTACTTTTGTAAACATATCAAGTTGTACGCGTTTTTTCTTAGTTTTTCATGCGGACAAAATTTAATGTTGCGTATTTGCTGTTGAAGAAATTACGGCAGAATTTACAAAAAACTTCATTGTAAGCTTAAATAAGTTTATTTCAACAAACTTTTCTCTATATCTCAACGACTTTTGACTAAAACCCTCTTCTATGTTAACTTGCTGTCAACGAGATTTGGTTTACCCGTAGAGTATCAATATTTTTGTATGCAGAAGAAATTATGTCTCAGTCCAAGAGAGTTTTGTAACTTTTTGCCAGTGTGGCTCTATTTGAAAATATGAAATCAACCAAGCATAACGTAAACTTTTGAGTGACTTTGTTTTTGTTTTTCTTCCTGACATGTGTTTTTGTGTCGTCAAACGGTTACTTAACAGCTTTGTGAATCTATTGACTCATGGTCTTGGTTTATGAGTGAAGTTTGACTCACCAGTTTGTCGCAACCTTGTAACCACACCAGTTGTTACAATCAGTTCTTTCAGCGTTATAATGCTCAAGTTGAACGACGGCATCTGCGGTAGAACTGAGCCTCGGACCTTTTTTCTATTAGTGGAAGTCGTTTGCTTTGTTACATCCTCATATTTGTTATGATTTGAATTTATCGATAGTTGGACAACTCTCTTACATAATATGCTTTTAAGCTATTTATCATAATTTTTTCAACAGTCTGTGTTGCGCTTGACATAACGATAACAGTTCGATTGTTCTGCACTTGTCTAAGTCTGCAAGCATTAAGGATCGGCAGCAACAACACGTTTTTTCTTTTGTCTTGCCCCCGGACGGACTCAGTAGCGTTGTCAGGGGGATCCAGGAGGTAATTTTGGACCCGGACCCGGGATAATTTTAGTTATCCGTAACCTTTTCAAGGGCACGGAATAATTTTAGGGATCCGTAACCTTTCCAAGGGCCGGGATAATTTTAGGGATCCGTAACCTTTCCAAGGGCACGGAATAATTTTAGGGATCCGTAACCTTTCCAAGGGCACGGAATAATTTTAGGGATCCGTAACCTTTCCAAGAGCATGGGTTAATTTTAGGGATCCGTAACCTTTCCAAGGGCACGGAATAATTTTAAGGATACGTAACCTTTCCAAGGGCCCGGGGTAATTTTAGGGATCCGTAACCTTTCCAAGAGCCCGGAATAATTTTAGGGATCCGTAACCTTTCCAAGGGCCCGGAATAATTTTAGGGATTCGTAACCTTTCCAAGGGCCCGGGGTAATTTTAGGGATCCGTAACCTTTCCAAGGGCATGAGGTAATTTTAGGGATCCGTAACCTTTCCAAGGACACGGGGTAATTTTAGGGATCCGTAACCTTTCCAAGGGCACGGGGTAATTTTAGGGATCCGTAACCTTTCCAAGGGCACGGGGTAATTTTAGGGATCCGTAACCTTTCCAAGGGCATGAGGTAATTTTAGGGATCCGTAACCTTTCCAAGGACACGGGGTAATTTTAGGGATCCGTAACCTTTCCAAGGGCACGGGGTAATTTTAGGGATCCGTAACCTTTCCAAGGCCACGGGAATTTAAGAAACCACCCGCATTCTTTGGATATTGTGCAGTTTTCTAAGAATTGTTTTCATCTGGTGCTCGAGAATCTCATTGGTATCTCTCCACGACCATGACCTGACTTACCTTCATCTCTTTACACGGATAATATACAATTGGTACTATTTGCCAGACCAGCAATCAAGAATAGTGTAGCCCTGCAAGAAGTCGTTGCCCAAATCTTTGTCGTTAAGATGTCGTTGCTAATGACCATATTGTAAGTCATGGTCTCAGTTATGGTTTCATTTTTGTCTCTCCTTATCACCTAATTTTTTTGCGTCTGTGAGTTTACAGGGTGTATGTATCATATTAACCATGCAAACACATATTACTTGTTTATCTTTTGTTCACCTGACGTCCAAGTAACACCTAACAGTCCTTCGTCCACCTCAAGAAAGTCTGCGTCTCCTGGGACTATGAGGCCAAGAGCTGGATGCTATTCAGTTGCATCTCTAATCTTTTTGTTGCCCTGGGAAACATCTTCAATTGTGAAGTAGTAAATGGGTAACCTCACCGCTTCAAAGGCCTACGACGCCGACTTCCTTATTCACGATGCTTCACGCAAGAAAGAATACAATCAGCATCGTTCGTCATTAAAACCCGTAGCCTGGTATGACCTGATCTAAAATCACATCCGGGCCCACTAAAATCAAAGACACCAACCAGTAGGCCAACAAATTAGTGTCGAACTTGGCTGAATCTTTTCGTGGAAAGAAGTCTTTGTTTCCTGAAAAACTGTTATGTGCGTTCTAAGTTGGAAAGAATGATTAATGGCTTAAACGCTGCTTTAGTCCGAGTGAGATTTTTTGTAATTAGTCTTCTTTTATGTGATGGCTTGCACGAATTCTTCTTCATTTATTAATAAAAATTAATGGATTTTGGATTATAGCAATGCTTCAAGTTGTTTCAACAGAGTTTCCAACAACGATTTAACTTCGAAAGAAAGTTGAGTCGATTTAACGTTGGAAAGACTCTCAAGACTAGTTTATTCTGGGTTTACAGTATTGATGATTCTTCTGAAATGCTGAAAATTAGCTTTTCTGATGTCTGCATTCTGATAAGCAAGTTTTGACTGCAATGCTTAACAATTACCAGATCATTACTATGTACCACAATGCGTTTTTCCGGAGGACATTTCCAAGGTGGAATTTTACCCGGAAGATTTTTTACTGGAGAATTGTTACCGATTACCTCTTATTTTTCTTATGCTTACTCTCAGACTAACCGCAAAATTGTTTATACAGTAACAGCGCCTTACTATATTTTGCTAACATCAACAACTGTAGCAAATCAGCCTAAACAATAAGTTTTCAGTCATAAACTAAAGTGTTTTCTCCGAGCACACAATATTAGGCAGGATGACAGTTGGATACAACTTCAAATATTATTTTTGATTTAGAGCACATAATTTTTACATTAGGCTATAATAATTTAATCACTAGTATTTTTTAAATACTGTAATTCTAGTATTACATGAGCATTAGCAGTACCTAATTCTTTTCTGTCGTAATTTGGCTAATTCTGATACACTGATGCAGATAAGTTCTCATATCTTTGTTCGGATTTAAGTAATAATATGTTTTCAGTTGTAGCACCTGTTTGATGTGTTTGAAAGAAAGTTATTGACCTATCTGCTAAAATACAACCTAGTTGGGAAAGGACCTTTACATAGACCTATTAACGACAAAAGTTACCAAGTTTTGGGGGTGTAAGCTTCACAATATTTGTTGCAAAACTTATTTGAGCACTATTGATCACATGTGGGCAAAAAGTTTTTGGCAAACCGAAAAACATTTTTTTGCGCTTATTCTTGCGGAACAGCAGAATTATCAAAACAAAATGGCATTGCTTCAACTGTTCAATGTCGCTACATGTAGTAGTGATCGAAAAGGTATCTTTTACGGGCAACTGTGGTAGGCCCATTCTTTTCTAAAAATAAAAATTATTACTGTAAAACAAGACTAAATTCATGTATATCGCGATTTAATCATTGTAATATAACCCCAAGGATCCGCGATATCTCTGAATTTTTTGTAACTTACTGTATGCTTTACAGTTACACGAACTAATAATATAAATTAACTTCTATTTTTAGCGTAAATCTCGACCAAGATTTGTACTTGTGGAAGTGACATTTGCTTAAATTATGTGATTCATGCTCTTATAGTCGGAAAGTCGTTATAATGTAAGGCTATTGGTAATAGCATAGATCAGTGCTTTTCAATCTTTTTTTCCTTCCATGCAACCTATTATGTGACTACCAACAGGCTTTTTGGAACTTTGGGCTTTGTATTCTTCGATATTTGAATGGTCTTCTGATCAAGTATTCATGATTTCAGGTCATACATCCAACAGTAGGCATGGTACGTGCAGGGCCGTTGAGGAGATAATTTGGGCCCGGTACCAATGAGATTCTCTGGTCCCACATCAAGACAATTTTTAAGGAAAACGTCCTATACCGGTACCTAATGAACACAGCACATGGTGGTTTCTTCAAGTTCCTGGGCTCCTAAAGTCATCCCGATTCCGGGTCCAAAAGTACTCCCTAGACTTTCTGTTAACTCTACTGGGTACGGTACATGCTTGTAAACCTTGGAATTACCACGCACAATTGCACATCTACATCTGTTTGGTAAACCCAAATGCAATCTTTCGTTCTCGTGCACCCCTGTGGTGGCTATGGTACACCGAGCATCTAGGATGAAGAAAGCTTGCATCGATAAAAGTTGTTACGTTAACTGGAAAGAAAATCTATTCAAAAATGCTTGAGCACATAGCCTGTTAAACAACTTGGCTGTGAAAAAAAAAACGGTACATATGTTCTGCGGAATTGAATTGTCATCGTTTCATCTTGAACAGAAGTACAGCAGCCACATTTTTAAAGTCACAATCTATCACAAACATTCTGATACAGATATGATGATTGGAAGTTTTTTTTTTTCTCTTCAATAATGAGTTTTTTTGACAGAAAATTACCGCTTCGACTTAATTTCCAGCTAACAAAGTAAAACATTCTGTTTAATGTCGTGTCGGCATGCTGCTTGACTAAGCGTTGTTGATTGTAATTAAACCGTTTGCATCTGCCAGTATTCGAGTAATTGCGCGTTTTAGTCTTTTAAGAAGCAATGCCAGTCGATAAAACCATTGGTCGAAGATGCTTATTATCTTGAATTTCATTTGCCAAAGGCTATATATACTTTGATTTTTGCCACAGCCGCGGTTGTCAATGAAGTAAAATTTGACACACGCAATTTGTTAAGTTTATTGGACATGTCGTCACTGCCTTTTCCAAGTTTGATGCGATTTTGTTGAAACAAATCTTAGCTAGCCTAAGCTGTTTATCTGTCTGTGGCAAATTGTTTCAAGAAAAATATGCAATTTAAGACGTTGAAACAACGTTTTAAACTTTGTTTTGCAGCTCTTCAATGCAAGTAGCGGCTTGGTCACGATCTCGTGGTTAAGTCACTGTCAAGGCTTTCATCTTTCAATGATAGTGCTTGGATATAACGTACTTTATGTTTGATTTGCCAAGCAATTAATTTCTCGTTTGATTTACCACCACCTGAACTGTTTGGTTGAAGAATAAGAAATCTGTCATATCACTCACACTTTACAATCTTTAATTTTCTGTTGTTATTTCAACGTTAGCGGATGTTTAATCTGCGTGAAAAACCTTGGCGGTTTTTTCAAAAAACTTTATGACGTGCTTAATCTTTTTCTGCTTAGCGTACCGGCTCACAACGTCACGAGCAGAGTATAATCCTCGTATACCTTTGTATTTTCACCGTTTGATTATGAAGCTTTTCAACAAATCCTCCAAATCTTGCCTGTAGTTCAACGAAGTAACTCAGCTGGTTTCTTTGACAACTTTAATGTAATTTTAAAACAAGTAACGTTCAACGATGAAAAAACAATGCATAAGACGAGCAACATAGCAAAAAAGAGATTGTTAATGTGTAAAAACGCAGCCCGAGTGAAAAGGCGGTTAATGATGTACCAACACTCACAAGAACACATACTCAGAAAATAAAATGTCCTCTCCCGAGGAAAAAGCAACGAAAGTAGCAGAAATTGCGAACTGGAGCGATGAAAGTTTATAAAATGCTGTTTTATAAATGTGTTAACAATAACAGATACTACGTAACAATAAGACAGAAAATCGTCATACAAAAGTAACACTTTCAATCATAAACCATGCCCTATGACATGTCTTTGCCGTCTTTCACATTGCTTCGCTGTCTTGTGAAAGACCTGATGTCGAGATTAGTCAATCAAATATCAAATGTGAGGTCAAGATTTGTTTGGAATACAAACTCCTAACACATTGCCAAAATAAGCGGGTTGATTATCTTGTATATTGTTCGTGGTTCGCAGACGTCAGTGCGGCTTTTGGTAGCTGCTTTTCAAACATTTTGACATAAAAATTAAAGACTTTCTGAAAGTAAACGTATTTTTGCTACTTGCAAAACTTTACGAAGTACCAGAAACCATTCTCTTCAATGAACAAGCATCAGAAAAAATACTGTTGCATCAAAAAGGAACTATAGCAATAAATCATTTAATTACGACATAACAGAACACATAGAAATTACGCAGTGGTAACCACATATTTATGTTATGTTTCATTCAAGTTTCACATATTTATGAAGATCTCGGCAAGGAATAGGCACTGGCGGCAAGCTTTCAGCTATCTTCATTAATTTTTCCCTGGTCTCAAACAAGAGTTTCGGAATACATGTTCAGCTTGTCAACTGAATCCGTGCTGTGTAATGAGCTCAATCCAGTGTCTGAGTCGTTATCATAATTGTTGGTTGTTACGTCAACGTCGTTTGTCTGCCTTAGTTCATTGACAAGTGACTGAATGTTTGGGCGTCTGGGATCTTGCCGTCGAAGTTTCGCTGCGTTACTTCCAACAAAAGGGGAACAAGGAGCTGAGGCAGGAGATCTAAGACGAGGGGGAGCTACTCTTGATGCAGGAAGAAGATCAAGGGGTGAAGGACAGTTTTTAAGATGCTTATTCTTCAGCTTTGCTGTTTGCTTTTTATCAAATTCGTTGTTACAATAAAGGATGGGTTGATTTGAAAAGCTTGATGAATGTTTAAGAAGAAGTGGTGGCTTTACACCCGCTTTCCCAAAGCTAGTGGCTCTTTTCTCGCATACTTCAGGAATAGGTGGTGCCGTCTTTTTGTTTCTTCCACTGTTTCTACGTAGTAGCTTCTTCTGTTCTGCAAAGCCTTTGTCGTATGTAGGAGATGCAGAAACTCTTGTATACCCAGCTGGAGATGCAGGGGCTGAAGCTATTGTTCCAGGCTTGAGCGGAAGGGAAGGTTTGAAGGAAAATCGGTTTTTAGTTTGATTTGTTTTTGAAGCAGATCTTATTCCTTTCAAGAACTTTAATGAATTGTCTTGAGATGACTTTTGCGGCGGAAACACAAATCGCATATTTTCACTGCTCTTCTTGACATTAAAATTTTTAAAAAATGGTGATGATTGAGCGGAATCTTGGCTCTCGATACTGATTGATGGTGGTCGAGGACTGCCACCATCACAGCTGCTATTTCTGCTTGCAGTATCAATACTTGCACTGTCACTGTTGCTACTAGCAAAACTTGCAGTGCTCCCGGCTGAGGCGTTGCCGGAATCATCTGTATTGTTCGCATTGCTATTCCGCGCGGACGAAAGTAGATCTTTTATCTGAACTGAATTTGGCACTTGAGAGTCTTGCCCTTGTCTCCTGGTAGTGTGATGCCGAAAGACAATGCCTCTTGGATTGGCGTCTTCTGATACAATAATTGATCCTGCGCCTTTCCTGATGTTGGAGTTCTTTGATTTCTCCTGTAAATCCTCGCACTCACTGTCATTGCAATCGGGAATCGGAGGCATTGGCAACAACTGTGTCACCGAGCTCACAGGCTTGATGAAAGGCGAAGGTGGTGGCTCGATTATTGTTGAAGGAGATGGAAGAGGAAGCTCGGAGAAATTAGTTGGGACAGCAGAGTGGCTTAGCCAATGAGGGGACATTGGTGGAGTGTCTGTGCTTGTTAAACGGGCGCGTTGCTGCTGCTGTAGTTCGTGTTTGCAATGCTCACACCAGAGCCATGGGGACAATGCATGGTCCAGAGCGGCAGTTGTAGTTGGTGACATTGGATCTATTTCACGCATTTCATGCTCTAAGTTTATTGGTGTTTGAGATTTTTTTGTCACTGTCACATCGTTTTTATTTTGCATACAACTTGGGCCATCATTTTCCGCGCAAGATGCAAGATATTGTTGCAAGAGAACTTCATCGTCATAGGCTGCCAGCAATTCACCGTACTCGTCCCACAATTCTGGTGCTATTCCTTCTGAAGATTGTGCCAGCTCTCGAACCAAGTTGAGTAGAGTTTCGCCTTTTGACTGAAATGCAAAGACAAGTTCAGATGTGTGATTTCAAAGATACGTGAAGTGCAGACAAATGTTAGTACTTTACTAATTTTTCAGCTGCAAGGTTTTGTAAAGAGCTTAAAATGTATTTTAAATACAGTTAATGGGATACTTTACCGATGACAATAACAGAATGTTGTAAACTTTTCCCCAGACTATAGTATTCATGCATTGCAAATAGCTCACCTGCAAAAGTCGTTGAGAACCACACGTCAGTTGATCGACTTCTTCCAGTTCTGTTGAAAGGCGGAGATTTAGGTACAGATTGGCTTCTAATTCAGTCCTGGATCTCTCAATTTCTAAGGTGCCTTCTGCGCTTTCGTTCTTGTTCTTTGAAGTTTCCGTGGTTCCAGGGACGGACTTGCTAGCTTTACCGGTTGAAACTGATAACGATTGAGGTAGTGAGCCTTCCTCGTCGTCACTAGAATCTGCGCCATCATTACCAGACACAAGACCCAGTACTGCTGCCGTGAGTGGGTTATGTTGATTTGTGGTGTTGGGATCACCGGATGCTTTCCACACTTCATCTTGAATATTTTGAAGAATGATTTCAGTGCGTCGTTTGCATTCTTCGATGCGTAGTTGGGTTTCCACAATTCGTTCGCACCCTTCAACATATTCAGCGAATACTGCCGGGTCTTGACATTCGTTCATCCACTCCGGTGAACTCATAGAGGATGAGAGCTGGCGAGATCTTGGTCTTGGTGGATTGTTGCCCACGTTGGTCTTGGTGGAATTTTTGGGAACGCTTAATCCAGACAGATACGTGTCCTGTAAAAGATAAAGATACTTTACTATTGTAACGCAACTACGGCATTGAAATGAGTTTTTTGGTTCTACTCAAAATGAACCGAAACATTGTAAATATTATGAGGTAATTGACTTATGCTAACTACAAGAATTTACCTGGACATAATTCTTGCCATGTGTTTGAGTTCGCCATCTATGCACTTGTACTTCTATTCGATCGATTTCTGCATCGATTGACTTCGTCGTATTGTTTTTAGTTTGAAGGAGTTGATCTTGAGATAACACTTGTTGCTTCAATTGTTCGAAGAGCTTTTGTGCCTCTAGATCTGTAACGGAAAGCAAAATCATCATTTTAAGGTTACATAACTTTACTAGTGAATGCCTGTAAACATGACTTCGATGTAAAATAACCTCTAAACCTAAAGTCACTCTTTGAAGCGAGACAAATTAACTGTCAATCTAAAATGATATGTCGAGAACGAGTTATTTTAAAAGTGAAATGTGGTTTGGCCTGTTGCCAACACTGTGCTATCAAGTTTTTTTGTTCGTTGGTGAAGATTTGAGTTTGTGGCAAACATAAACTTTGTAGGGAAGATAAGGTCGTAAGAACACTTTTTTTCTCTAAAACTTTTTGATACCAATCTTCACAAGCCACCTCACGTGTCCAGCTACTCAAAACTTTCGCAGCGACTTCGCAAAATGCAGATGGCAGCAAAGAAACTCACTCATCGAAAAACAAAGCAGTTTTCGCACAAAGCATCAACTCGAAATGAGAAACGGTTATGCGATACGTCGCTACAATCGTAGCGATGATAGGATAGCACGGTTAGGCAACGATACAGTGATTGATTTGTCAAAGATGACGTATACAAAAACACTTTAAGTTTCTTCGTTAACATACACGAGTGTAGGTCAACCAAAGCATATTTTAAAAATTCTATTGTACATGATTGCATCAGGATCGAACCTGGATTTTGAGTTCTGTGGTTTACATAGGTAGTCAGTAGTCACGCCTGGTAAAGAAGTAGAATGTATCGTTTTCAATTACAGTTGCACAAGTGCCGTTATGTTTTTGGGGTGAATAAATGGCTAAAGGCTTAAGCGAACTACATTTCTTTCTTTTAAATAATTGTAATTTAGCTTACTACTTCAAGATGATTTACCATGCGTGTGACGATAAAACTACTTTGTATCTAAAAAGAAACATATGCCTACGTTATGTAATCATCTGGCTTGTAGAACTTGCGTTGTTTTCTAAACATAGTTCTGAAGCTATGACGTGGCAAGGGTGGTAAAAGGCAGCGCCCCTCGACCCTTGGAGTGGCGAAGAAGGTTCAAACGAATAAGAACGTGGCCTAGATATTTTAATTTAATAATTAATGTTGTCGAAACAGACGTTGAGTGCTACCACAATCAACAGCCAACTTTCTGCTTGTCTTTCCCAATCGGATTATCTCCGAACAATCCAACAAAACCATAGCAATCTTCGTTCAACTTTTTTAAGCATCTAATGCACCTACTGAAAACCACGAAAACGACAAAAACCAACACGAAAATTTCGAGATGACTTTCCGAAGTGCAGTAGGTCATGGCAAGGCTTAAATAGTTTGTTTTTTTACCCGAATTCAATCCACAATGTCCCTGAACGCGGCTGTTTTGTTTAGCAAAGATTAGATGAACTTGAATGAGGATTAGCGATCTCGTGAAATGCAGCAATTGCCGTTCAGGCATCTGCCTAATCCGCTCAGGCTTTCTTAATTCAATTTAAAATCATTACCTCGCCCGAAAATTTCAACAAAACTGGCAGTAACCTTACAAGGTGGAAAAGCGGGAAATGGGGTAAAGAGTTCAGGTGTTGTCTTAACGCTTTGAAATTGTAATTGTTAACAATTTAACAAGAAACTGCGTTAGCTTGAACTATTATCATGTTAAATGCTATGGCAATATTTAGTGTGGTTACTGTGATTAAAGTTACAAAAACTTGCACGAGCGATCTCAAGTAAAATGCTCTTCTGCATGTTTTTAGTCAGGAGAGGTCATTTCCGAAGTTGCAAAAATAACATTTTTTTCACGTAGGTTCCGGAGCGTGTACTTCGTAGCTTAATTTAAAGCAAATCGATGTAATGGACATGAAGCTAGCTGCAAGTAAAGCCATAAGCTCGCCGTTAATGAGCCTATTTTTACACTTCGGTTTTGACTGTAAACTACACTGTTTGCTGTTAAATTATATCACGTTTTTTAAGTATCGAATTAACTGCTCTTAACCAAGATTACGTTCAAACCAAAACAGGTTTGCAGGTTTAAGAAATGGAAACATTGTTACAAAATTATGCGCCTGTCTCACAGTACTAAGTACTTCATGTCCACCATAGTTCATGCTGCAATTTTGGCAAGCAGTTTTGATTTTTCATTTGCAGATAGGCATATTCTAATTCTACTAAATTTTCGAAAAGGTATGACGCGTTAATCAGTGTTTAAACTTTTTTGGTTCACTTTTATCATAATTCCATGTGTGACGACGTTGTGCAAGGCAAGGGACGACAGATGACAGACTTTTCAGTTAGCGGGTAATATCAATGACCATCGAAGCTAGTTGCTAAAATGGCCTTTTTTAGTTACAACGTATTGCTGACATTAAGATTGTTGCGCTTGACAGCCGAGGAAAGATACTCTTTAGGAGTTAGTTTAAAGTCAATACGTATCAGAGGACAACGAAGTGTTAACAGAACTGTTCAACACGTATTGCATCGCCACGAAAGAGAAACAGATTTTGAGCAGTGCAAAAAATCCACTCTCTTTAATGTGCACATTAACACTGGGTGTTGACACATTATCAACAGTTATCGAAAGAGCCTGCTTCCGAACATGGTGTTGTTTATCCATTTCTTCTACGGAACTTGCAAAAACAGCAAAATCGTGGCAGCTAATTTTAAGTCTTAATCAAGTAAATTTTATTTATTATCTTGTATTCAAGCACAACAGACTGTAAGAAAACCGCTTTGATAAGTTGATAACACAAAACAAACGGAATTTATTTTGATTGTGATGATATTATTTATTGCTGATATTGATAGTAAAAAATGCATTTGATTATCCTTTTTAATGTAACGAGGTGGCTGCTGAACAAGATTATACGACAACAATTTGCAGGAACAAGGTTGTGTTTCAAAAACACATTATAAGTGATCTGTGTGCAACTGCAAAGATAAGTGGCGGGGATATACTTTCTCGGCTTTGATCTGATCTTGTCTATGTTTTGTTAAGAGGTAGCACGATTGGATTCATTTGTTATTATTTTTAGATGTAATCCATTGAGCGTAGAACGTTGACTTTGCTTTCAACCTCACTGAAGTTGTAACTACTTGGCAGCATCTTGTTGGGACAACAAAGTTTGTATCTATTTTGAGAGTCAGTGTCTATTCCAAATAGCCGGTCTTGCTTTAACCGTTTTCATAGGCGCACTAAACTAATTCCGATTTACTGTTTTGTTTGACATCTACTGTTTATGTACTACTGTTGTATGCCTTTTATTTATGTGTATTTTTTGATCCGAATATGGACATTCTTGTCTGATGCGAATAAATCATAACACTGAATAGGTAAACAGCTCGACTACTTATAAAAGACCCCTTGAACATGAACAATTACATCAAGGGTATAACTTGTTGGTTTAATATCACCAGAATCTCTGTTTGTAGCTATAGATATTAAAACAACAAACAAATATTAATCCTCGGTGAAAGATAATAGAAAAAACTCGCTTATTACCATTACTAGAGAAAAATAAATAAATATCAAAGATAAGGAAATAGCTTTTTTAACAGCCTACACTTTTCCACCATTATCAAAGCGACTTTGATGTTAACACTTCCGAAAGTATACTTTAAGCCGTACACCGCCTAATCTACGCAGTTACAGACACAACTCTACAGGTAAATTGATTTTGCCTTAGGTTTTACTACAATCTAACAACGTGAAGTGTGATCAACTTCACTTGATACGAATCTTTTGCAAACCAGCAACAGACTTCCAATACCGTTTCCCCATTTAAACGCTTGAGTCATGGCGTGCAAGTTGATGCTTAAATGTCTTTGCCATCAATCTTGTGTTTTTACGAAAGTGACTTTATGTCGCGTTCTCACATCCGATTAAGATCATCTAGTTAACGCATCGTTTAATGAGATAACGAGGCAGAACGAATCAGGCCTGTCTTGTTTTAGCATTTTTGACAGTGAGCCTAACCTTGTCGAAAATTTGGCCTTAAAAAGTTTATGAACTGAACTAGCCGTCGCAATTTGCTTCTTAGCGCCAAAGATAGCAATTTTTTGGCGTCATGATTGCCAAGATTGCGGTAAGCTGTGCTCGGAGAGCGAATAATGAAAACGCCTTACTTTACCTAGTTCATTGTCGTATGTGAAACCAAGACAACAATGTCACTTGTCAACGACAGAAGACAGAAGCGATAACATGTGCATGAAGTAATTTCATCAAGAACACAATAAAATTGTACAAATTGCTCTCATTATTTTGCTTCGAGGTTTTGTCTCGCTAACAATGGTGCTGTCGTTGCCGAACTAAAGCACAAGTCGTTCTGTTAGCAAAACGCACCGTTTAAAAACGCAGGTTTCGTCACCAAATGTCACATCGAATGCCTTTCCAGCATATCATTTGGTTTTGAATTCATATTGGTAAGCATGGAAAAAAAAAAGTTTATTCGGCAATCAATGTCTTGCAAATGAGCAAATAAAAATTAATTTAATTCAAGCATTCGCGAAAGGACCGCTTTGATCTGAAGCCGAGAGTCGATAGCTAGCAATTACTGTCTTATCAATTTATCTAATTTTCTACATTATTTTTTTTAGCAAGTTGAACGAAGTGCACAAGCATAAAAAATTTTAGACCAACCGTCTTAAAGTTATCAAAACAAGTCTCCATGAGCTACCAGGAAAATTATAACGTAGGTTACACCGCAACGCTGCGTGCTGTTAACGAAAACCTACAGAGAACTTTTTATGTTTCGCTTTCTTAGATCTTGTTTTGTTAGCACGCAACCAGTTATGAACAGTCAAACCTGCTTAGTTTCATTCATGTTACCGCAAAGCAAATCGTTTGCGAGTTTACTCAAAACGTTTGTATGGAAAAGCTTGAGGAAATCGAACAATCCTGTGTTAAAACGTTAATAATTGCAAAAATCCTAAGTTACATTGAAATTGTTCCGAAGCCTTTTCAACACTAACTTTGTTCTTTTGATGGGTTGTTTTTTGTGGTACCTATTACGATGTGTTGCGTAAGTTAAACGTAAGCGTTTTGCCCAAATTTGTCTAACTTTTTTTAGAAGAGCATTTCTTTGTTTGTAAAATGAGATGTCTCTTCGTCAAACAACCTGGATATGCAACATTAGAAATCCTTTTAGTGCGCTTTGTTGTGAGTCGAACCTGTTTAGTCAAATTATTGTATGTTACTTCAATCAGATCGCTTTGAGAAACGGTCCTTCAAAGTACAACATGTGGTTTTAGAAAATAAGACTAACAAAACGTCGCCTAACTGTTAAACACGACACCAATTGAGCAGCACTTCTTCAATAGATGAATTTACATGAACTAGACGCATTTTTACAAACACAGATGACTGTGTTTTGTGCTTTTGGTTTTAAAGCAGATGTGTTTAAATTTGTGATAATATTTACTAAAACATTGAGGCGGACCATAAATCGTAATTTCTTCAGGCAACTAACTCTAGGCGAACTTACTAATTAACGAAGATTTAAGCTAAGCCACAGCCGAGCTGCATAATAACAAACAAATAAGACTTACCGTTCGTGGATTTAGTGGTCTCATTCTCCTGAGGTGTTACTCCGGTATTTGAAATTTTGTTTTCCGCAGAGGTAGATGAAGAGTCCGCGGTGGTAGCTTCATTGCTGGTTTGGGAGTGTGTAGTTTTACCAACAACCGATTTTTTGTTGGTTACGACTGTTGTAGATGAAAGTTTGACAGTGCTTTTGTTTAAAACTTTATCGTTTGAAGAAGGAGGGGATTTGATTACAGTAGCGGTTGTGAAAGGAGGGGTTACTGGGGGTTGTGGGGCCTTTCGTTTTTTCTTGAAAGACCCTATTAAGCTCTGTGCTGGCTTGGTTAAGGATGGCCCGGTCACTCTTTTAAACAGTTTTGCAGCCCCACTTCCAGATTTAGATTTTTCCGCACACGCTGCCTTCGCCAAAGCGGCGGCTGCAGCTCGTTTTGCAAAAAAACTTTCGTTATAAATATCTGCACTGCTTGAGGTTTCACTGCTGCTTGTTCCGCTAAAGCTGCTCGTATTTGAAGTTTCACTGCATGTTGTTGTACCACTGCTCGAATCGGTAGCTGTCGCTGCACCGGGAGATGCGTTTCCGCTGCTATATCTTGCAGCACATGTGAGAAGAGACCCCGGGTATTGAGCAATTTTTTGCTGGAAGTTAGCTGCTCCAAACTCGGTCATAATAGACTTTTCATCGTCAGCATCTTCTCCTTCGCTGTGAGATCCACCTTCGATTTCAGACGCAGTGCTTGCCGTTCCAGTCGAGGTTGTCGTGCTGTCAGTGCTGTAACGGTTGTTTCGCATTCGTCCTTTTCGTGATTGCTTTGACACCTTGCCATGACGTTTGCGACTGCTGTGTTTGCGCTGCTTCGAACTTGATCGTCGTCTGGATTTTCTGCAGTAAGGGTAATGGTGTAACTCGTGTTTGTGAGGCGGAGAGAGTACGACGTTCTGGTCTGACAAGCCGTCTGAATCATCAAGCATTAGTGATCGCCGCCTGTGATGAGGTCTCCGATAAGTGCAATGTTCTCTGTTAAATTCCTTCTTGTCTAGCGCAGTTCGAATAAATTTACTTTTCCCTTCGTGTCTAAGAAAGCAGTCGGGGCCTGTGACCACTCCATCAACAAACTGTTCTTCACTCAAAGTCACTGTCGCTTTGTCAAGTTCGTTTGATTTTTGGCGGGAAGACGAGCTGCGATCTCCGGCAGAATTGGCGATTCTTTCCCCGATGTGTGTGTGGTGAGGTGGTTTTCCCGTGTTGTTGTTATCGTCGATTTTTTCCTTAGTGTGTTGCTTCAACACCGCCCTTTGATATTGCATAAGACTTCTACGAATTCGTTTCTTTTGACCAGGGGAAAGCTTATGAAGAAAATGTGCTGATTCAGTCTGAGAATGATGCTGACCGTGACCCATCATGTTGATGAGGTTGTGATAACCATCACCATCACGGTACTGATGATGTCGGCTTTCACGGAAGCAAATATTTTTATCTTTCTTCAGAGAAAACTTCACATGACACTGTTCTTTTCCCCATGCTTGCCACACAGCCAAGATGCGGGTCTGAGGGGGAAGTGGCTTTTCACAGCCACGCCAGTTCTCCACGATAACGTAGCTTTTAGCGAATTCTCGAATACTTTTTGTGTTTGTTAAATCTAAATCTTTTGAAAGGCTTTCTTCGCTATTCTCAGCAACCAAGCTATTCACAGTTTGCCGGTCTTTTAATAATGCTTGCAATACATCCGAGCACGATGTCTTACGCGTAAGTCCCGATATCTCCTTTTCTTCGCTGCCGACACGTACCGCAATAGTTGCCATACTGACAAGTTATTCAACAAATCAATTTGTGATCAATAAATAAATAGCAAATTACTTTAGGTATATTACTGCCATCAAGAAGGTGAATTTGTGAAGTAAGAACTTGCCTAAAGCTGAAAGCAAAATAATCGGTTAAAACGTCGAAATTGTGAACTTGCAGATTTTTTCAAAATATATCTAAACAAGCACAAAAGCTGCAAACACTTGCCAGCGATATGAATTTTATTTCTATTTCTCTTTTATGATTGTTACCAGTGTAGTCTATGTTCCACATTGCATGGTCTAGTTCTATAAATTAAATTAATCAGTAAAGAAATAGCGCATAAACCAAAAATTGAACAAAAACACTTAAAATAAAGTCTTTTTTTAATAAACTCGACGTTCTTTCCCATTTGATTAAAGAAACTTTCCTAATACCTCACTGAGCCTCCATGAAGCTCATTGATCGCAACTAGTTTTCGATGCTCACTAAGTTGCTGCACTGTCTATGTGAAAATTGAACCTTCACAATGCTGCAATAAGATCAAGTTTTAGGACGACGTTTTGCGATGCCTCCTCTTCTACGAGAGTGCTTTTTAAACTGATATCAACTTAAATTTGAGAGCTTTGCTAAAGGTACCCTTTTTTCTTTAAAGACAGAATAGAAACTATAGGTGGAGCGCCTTCTTCAAAACTTTTGTAAGTCGCGCTTCAATCAAAAGCGTAGGCCATCTACGTCACCGCAGTAAAGCTGGTTTGCTGTGATAAGTTGCCAGAAAGTTAAGTCACTGTTTGGCAAGCATTATAACCAACCTTGAATGTGACCTGAGGCGCAATATTTTTTAGCATGAATGGTTGCTTATATGCACGTACAGAATTAAGCCTCTCATGCCTGAACGTATCCTGTCCAACAATGTACATTAACATTATTTTGAAGTATGTTTTGTGTCAACTTTAATGCCGCTTTTTCCAGTTGTGGTAAGCGCATGATATCCTGGACAAAATTAAAGAAAAGATCTAATTTTACCTGTAGTAAAAAACATCTTTAATCCGAATACAGTTGCTCGTTGTTTCATGGACGATGATAGCTTCTTGCGTATCATGTATTTTTACCGTTTTCTGGGCAGTATGGCTGTTTATCAAGCATTTAATTTACACCATGGTACGTTTGGTATTGTAAGCAACAATTTGTATAACTTGCTAGGTTTCTTCTATTAAAGACGACTGATTTGTTCAATGAGCTAGATATTAAGCTTGTCCGGCATGAGCCTACACTACACTACAGCATAATGCCAAGACATGTTGCTGCAAGCAACAACAAATAATAAAATTCCAATATCTGACCCACACCGAGTGAATTCAATCATATTTTAGTAAACAACTTTCATAAAGTACCAGTTCAAAAAAGTACCTCATGTTAGTTACTGCGCGAGCTGTTCTGGAGGCAAAAATCAAATTGACTATTGTTTGCAAAAGCTGTTATTAACCAATTTGCTTTCTAATAAATGGATAAGTTGAGATCAGTAACAACGCAGTCCGCTGTCACGCATGCAGAGCTTAACTTGTTAAAAAGATAATGGTTGGTTTTAGGCTAAGAAATCCAATACCATGCTTTTGTGCGGTAAGCAAATTACTTTCTGTGCTCTAATTTCGCGTCAGAAGGTGTATGAGGTTAATGTAAGCAAAGAGCGTATCTTGTTGGCCATAAACCTCCATAAACAAAGGATAAACACGCATCTGCAGGAGGTGCTATGCCTCAAGTTAGCACAGTTAAGGTATGCGGCCGTTGTTGACAGTTGATCAATCGCAAGTCTGTGCTATTGTTTAAGAAATATGCATGCAAAAGGACAAACGGACATTATTCTGTAATTAAACCACACTGTTGACTGAAGAGTTAAGTTGCGGTTTTGCAGCGATTTTGTGCGTCATGATAAAGGAATGACCTCAACTATCCTAACACTTTTTACGTCACTGCACGACTTTTAGCTTTGTTCTCTTTGGGGAGGGGATTATTCCGTAACGGACGAGGATCGAACAAGTTGCTCAAGTTCTACGGACATACATGTCACCTGCTAAGAAACCTTTTTTTTATTCTCTTATGCAACATTGAGTGATACGTGTCATGTTACCATGAGACTGCTTCCTTTTTTCTCCACCAAATTTCAGGAAATTTTCAAATTTCAATCTACATTCTACAGTAACACTTGGTAGATTGATGAACACTTGGTACGCTTGATCCAGTTGCATACAAAAACACAGAATTCAAAATACATAAACTAATCACTCGTCATTGCGCAGGACTAGAGAACCGTGTTCCGAAAGTTAGTGACAAATCGTTGCCACCACAGCAGCGAACTAGCAGCATCAGGCTAATACAGGTCGTTAAAATCTACATTTGTGAAGTAAGCAACGATCGTGCTGCAAAAAGTGAAACTCAATTCATCGCATAAACTAATTTGTGGTTAACAAACTTACCGCTACTTGTCTTCTCTGAGTTCTAAAATACAATAATTGAAAATTGAATTCGTTGTGCATTGTCATCGAAGATGAAAACAATTTGATTTCCGAAACGTTGGCTGGACTATGAGCGGATTTTCTACATTTATGTTTATTTTCGTGATTCTATTAGTCGTGAATCTACAACACGTAATAAAATCGTTACAATACACATTGAAGCAGGGATGAAATATGATATGGGACACACTTGTACTCACCCATCTATCAGCACGTCATTAACCGTGCCCAATCATCCTTTGACCCATTTCAATTAGGATTAAAATGCTCACTCAGTTGATTTCCTTGTCAGTCTGGTAAAGTACTAATGGAGTCGTCATTAATTGAAATTGAATTAATTGCTAATGTTCATTGTTTATGTTTCTCACTAGATTTACTCTGAATTTATAGCATTTGAACTAATAATCAGCAAAAGCAATTTTGAATTTTATTGTATTTCTTTTAAGTCAATGAAGCAATAAATCAACCTGTTTGTCGTTGTTTTTACTTTCACTTTCATCAGATGAACGTTGCAGCTAGTGCTAGAAACGGTTCTTTTTAATTTTAGAAAAAGTTATTTCTTCAAAATCAATTTTCAGCTGATCATGAAAACCAAGTTTCACAACGCTTTTGATCTAACTCGATGCAGTGTTGAACCCATGTCTACCAATTTTGAAGCAAGCATTCAGATGATAACATTGGTAAGTTAATACTCCTGTGAAAATCTTGATTGCATTGGTAATGATATTGAACTTATCCATTTTACGTAAAAATTAGTCTTTGTCTTTCAACCTACTAGCTGAACGGCCAAATACATACACAATGGGAAGGGAAAAAAAATCTTATCTAAGTTTTTTCGATGGCCTCCCAAGTTTTTTCCGCTTGATGTATAAAATAAAGGGAGGTGTTGAAACGCGGCCCGCGAACCAGTGAGGTTTGATTTGAACTCGGTGACAGATCGAGCGATTTTCTTTAAAGACTCATATTTTATCACCTCATATCCAAAGAAAATGTCACGTTAGAAAAGCATTTAGACTTTTGCAGACAAAATATGCTTTCCTAAAAAGCTCATGACTGAGAGATGCCAAAATCGCTTTTTAAAGATTGTCAAAATTTCACTGCCACTTGACATATTGTTGTGAGCAATACTTTGCCTATTTAAATCGCGCGTTGACATGAATAATATGCAAAAGTAACATTAAGTATTTACTTAATGGACCGCTTATTCAATGAATTAAAGTTTGTTCACTGTAGACATGCACGGATAAACATGTCTTTCAACTAGGCTTGTAAGCAATGAATAGATTTGATACCACGTCATGCAACAAATATTATTTATTGTCATTTTCGGTTTCTTCATTTCTATAAAAAACTTCTGAATAAATTGCCACAATTCTTTTCTACATACCATAAAGCATCGACATTGCCTGTATCGTATTATCATGGTCTCACTTATACAAGATTTACATATAGGCATGGCTTGCATTGCAACGCTAAGGGTCTGGTTAAGATTTGGTAAAGGTTTGAGTTTGAGATAATGGATTATGTTGAGGTTAGGGTTTGAGTTTGTTGAAAAACAATCCTACCTTAACGCAACCCTAACGAAAATAAATTAGCCAGATATCGTAGCAATTATTATTGCACACAAAGTACTGTACCTTTATGATGCTGAGGTTTACATCAGTCATCTATAGTTCCTTTAGCGGCCCTGTGATGTTGCTTTCATGTTTCATGTATTCCACTGATGCAGCAGACATCTTCTGTGGGCACGTTGTTGTGCAATCTACTAGCCTATAACCTACGGTCATTTCTATTTACAACGAGTTACTCGCTAACAAATGGTCATTTTCAAACTGAAACAAAACAAATCTTAACTCTGCGATTGAGGTTATGCGCTTTTTTTAGCTGTAAACAGCATCGTTAATTATATTATTACGAATGTAAACAGCAACATTGAATATGTTGAAGTAAAAAGTCCATTTTTTCGCAAGTAAGTTTCTGTTGACTGCTGGTTGTGAAAGACCAACTTCGGTTTGTGGTTTTTCGGCTAGCGTTTGTATCAGCATTTCGAAAGTTTTCGAACTTACGGCTTTTGATACTTTGCTCCTTCACGATTTGTTTGCACTCAACCATGATGCAAGTTTGTTTCAACTCTACAGAAATAGGCAGGCTATTGCAATACAAGCAACGCGTTACCTCCATCACTGAAAAAGGTGACTCACAAAAAAAAACCAATTTTCGGTAAACATCACGAGATGGAGGCTTGGTTTGTGAAAATGACGCATTTACGTTTCTTCAACGTTTAGTTATGTCAGATGTATGCAAGGCTTCAGATTGCTAAACAGGGAAGCACAGCAAATGTATCAGTTTCAAACTGAAAACCCATTCAAGCAGGAAGACTCCTTTAATTATAGCCAGGTTATTTGCCTTGCACAATGGAGCTGGGTTGCCTGTAAATAAAAAAATAATAAAAGTTTCATCCCAGTTGCTTAAATTTGTTGTTTTAACCAAAATACCAATGCTTTGTCTATCGTCGCTTCAGGAAGGTTTTGCTTGCATTGCATCACCAAGTTTTTCTTTTCGTTTTCGAAATCTATTCGGTAAAAAGGTCACATCTCAATTACATGGCTGTTCATGCAATAGATGAAATGAATTGCTCAGTACGGTTAATCCATTTCTCATATGTCTGACCACCGCATAGTAGGCTATAAACAAAAGAGTTAAATTAGTGTTTATCGATTTCCTTCCTTGCAGCACAAAAGTCGTTAGGTTATTTCATTGGATAAGCGTATTGTTGAAGGATTTTTATGCTGAAACGTAAATCCACGTCGCCTACTGTAAATTGTAGAGCATTACTTTCTACTTTTTGGTCTTGGCTGATCCATTTTGCTGCTTCGACAAATATCATTATTTAGAAGCCTAGAACCTGCATTACAAAACAAAATATGAAATTTTCTGAGCATAAACTGAAAAGTTTCTCAGTAAAATAAAAGGATCTTCCAAACTTGTTTTATGTTGATGCTGTTGTTATGTTATACTCTGTCGTACAAAAAGACTAAAAACATGAGAAAGATATGGGCTACAGTGAAAGGAATGATTTGCAGTGTATACAATATGCAAAACGTTTTTCATTTCACAGTACGGTATGCCTTAATCGAAACGGGGCCGCAAACTTAAACTTCAACACCAAAGCTTCCAAGACTTTTTAAACTGATCTGGATCACAATTTCACAGTTTGGTGAAGATGAAGTTGAAATTGACTGACAAGCCGTCAAAATGGTATTGTGCGTAAGCTGAAAACTGTAATACTATGATGACCGATAATTTTAACACAATTTGAGCAAATTGCATCACAAAGGAAGATAATCCGACGATTCCAGAAACATGACGTAAATTGAAATTGCATGAGCCAACTAATAAGTTATCCTTTTATTACATTGACTCAACGTCTATAGACGTAAAGTCAATACAAAGAGAACTTGTTTGCAAGCTGAGAAGTGTTTCGCAAAACCTTTAAAGTTCTCAGCATGTGCGTCAAACATCTTTTAACAAATTGCATTTAAGCGAAACACTAGCAGCTTGACAACCTGTATTGCTTTGACGTCAGAAGCTTTGAACTTGACACTTGTATTAGTTTACAAAGATTTAACTGTTCTGGCAAAAAGTTTTCCTGTATAAGACTCTATGACCTGCAAACCGAAAAAATGGAAGTCCACCAAGCAGTACACAGGTTTCAGGAAAACAATTTTCACCTTGTCCTTGCTGAAACAACAAATTAGCGTTATCAAGCGTGCAAATGGAACTTTGTATCCATTTGCTCAAATGCACCGTTTTTGTTTTTTTTTATCTAAAGGACTTCAGAGGTCTTACAAAGCCGTCAAGGTAAGGCGCTGGGTAAAACAGACTCAAGCAATTCGACTTGTGCTAAAAAAAATTGCAATTAATCTTCTTTTTGAGCATTAAGCCTGATGAAGCCACACATCAAACCTAGGTATTTTGTGTCTAAAATGGGATACAGGCTTCACTTTTTCTGTTTCACTGATACAAGGTTGCAAACGGCATAACTTTTTCAAAACGCTTTTATGAACATTCACAAGTTGTTGTTTATACGTCGTCTCGATCCAAAACCAACTTTTGTTAGCTGAGAGTTCCACATGAAAAAATTAGGCTTAATATTCGAGAATTTTTTTTGTGAATATCTGCTTCTGACAAAGCGACAGGCAATAAAAAGATTTATTAGATTATTAAGCTTTGAAAGAAAACTTAAACTTGAGATGGGTGCTTTCATTGTGAAAGCTGACAGAGTGTTGACAATAATCTTTTTCTTCGGCGTTTTCTATTCAAACAATCAAAGAATGGATTTCAAGTTTAAGCTTGGTTAAAAAAAGTTCTTTACTTTGGCCTGACTTCTATATTTGGAATGCTTTGTGCTGATGCCATTTATCTTTGTATATTTTAAAGGTTTGTGTTTGTTTTGTCGTAATCACGGTCAGGCTTAGTCATATACTAAACTTGCAGTTTGAAGTCTTCAAAAGCTGTCAAGCATTGATTTGTACCGCTGCAAGGTAAAATCAATCTAGCTAGATAATATTCAACTAAGTCGCATTTGTAGAGTGAACAAAGCAAAGCTGTGCTTTCAACTTATGGCTGTTTGTTAGCATTATTTTCTAAATTAACTGTGTCAATAGAGAGTGCCACACTTTGATAAATTCAAACTTATCGAAAAAATTTCGCCACACACGTGGGATTTGTCAGCCCATAACATTCGGCAACAAATGAATCGAAAAAAATAAAACTCTTTCAAAATTTACAATAGAATTTAGGTTACGTTATTCATGCAAGCTAAGTCAACTGAAAACCTGTTTTATTTGTCATCTTCGTAGACAGTTGCACTTTTTGCCCATCGTAACCAGTACTGCAAACAGTTCTACCAAATTTGTTAAAAAAACTCACTTTCTTGTCTGTCTTTGCCTTCTCAGTGACGCAATGACTAAAACACCTCCAGATAGTAAAAATAGGAAAAAACATGATTTTTAGATAATTTCTGTGAGACTGTTAGCAACAGTCGGCAAAATCAACAATAGTCTGACAAATGTAACAAAATCCTTATTTCCAAGCGATCATGCTTGACATAATTTTTTGTCACTATTCGGCAATCGGCATGAATAATAGGGTGGACGCTTTTCGTTTGGCCAATGTCGAATCAAATCAAAGAAACCAAGCCACTACAGTATAATTGTTGTTAGTTAAGCTGATGGCTTATATTTCAGTTGCTTTACTTTGCTTTTAGTTATGACCTGATGCATTTCTGACTCGATTCAGTTTTAGCACATTTCAAATAGATTCAGTTATATTTGTATTTTTTTAAAACTACAAGCTGAAATATGCAAAGAAGTACAGTTGAAGGTGAAAAAATAAACTAAAAACATGACAACATAAATTTTGCAGAGGAACTTGTAGCTAAATTTCACGAAAAAATGAAACAATCACATCATGCTGTAATTTCACAGGATTTATTGATAACAAATAGGCGTATCATTGTTTCGTGATCAACTCGTACGCCGAAGACAATGAAAACATGTCACCATTCACAAATTACTACAGTTGTAGACCAAACCATTTTGAACTGAGGAGCAAAGCGTCCAAAAAGCGATGGGAACACGTTCGTAACAAAGACAACAACGCTTAGCAATTGTCATATTGTTTGTCGAATGACAACAACTAGAACTAGGAAGAAGATCTTGTTCTTAGCTTTTTCACAAATCAAATTAAACGTTGTTGATTGAAGAGTTTATAAATTAGATTTGCAAAAAGGTGCTTAGCCTTTAACGTTGTAACAATGTGTATAAAAATTAATCTCACAAACTGAAGCAAGATCACTAAAAGTGACTGAGAAACCAAAACAAACTAAAAAAGGCAACTTAAATTACGACCGGACCCAGCCAATAAACGTTGTATGCACTTAACCTTTTGCCATTGGACCCACTAAGTTAATAGCTTTTGTGTAATCGTACTTACTGCAATATCGCCATGGCCACAGTACCATAACGTTTATAAACCGCACGTCAATTAAAGTTAAATATGCCGACTCTATATTTGATCCTAGTATGTACTTTTCTGTATGTTCAAACTCTTGGAAACGTGAGTGTTTGTAAAAAAGGTATTTGTGGATCGATAGTGAACGCCTTTCATTCATTTATAGAGATTTGATAAACATAGCGTTCTTATAACTTAACTGTATTAACCCAAGTAAAAACACAACCACAGCATTATTGCAAATTTATCACATGCTCTCTGCAGTTCATGAATAATAATATTACTGTAACTACCCTGGTACGGCATTGACAATCACAAGATATTTCCAAAACATCTTGTGAATTAAACTTTATTTTTACAGTAGCCCACTTGCAGAATTGATTGTGTGATACAGTTTCTAACTGTTATTTTCCACTAATAATACGATTGCTTTGATTCTTTTCTAATCTATGGCATTACAGTATGCCAAAGTGTTCATGAATTGAAGCTTTGTAAATGCGGCTACCTTCTATGTATTTCTTTAATTTGCATATGATAATCATATGATATGATAATCATAGCCTATATGATAATATATATATGATAATATATGATATATGATATATGATAAATGATATATGATATATGATATATGATAATATATGATATATGATAATATATGATATATGATAATATATGATATATGATAATATATGATATATGATAATATATGATATATGATAATATATGATATATGATAATATATGATATATGATAATATATGATATATCATATGATAATTATATCGATCTGATCATCACATGTTCAAGTCTTGAAGTTTTAACCACATTATCAATGCAGTCAGACTTCTAATTAGTCTGCATTCCGCATTCAGCAATTATTGTTACACCTTATTATTCGTTAATGATGCTAGTCAATCAGAGCAATAATAATTGTTTAGATTAGTTTAATTCGTGTTGTTTTCTTAGCTTTAGTATGGATTTTAACGGCGCCAACCAACTCTCCAATACTTGAAATAGTGAAGTTTGAATGGCGGCTGCTTTATTTCGCTATCAATAGCCCACCCACCAAATCCACAGAAGTAGAAGTAAAGCCAAAACAAACAAAAAAACTGATAGCTGCATATTAGTATCACCTTGGAACTCTAAGCAAATTAATATAAGGTTGCAGGCCTATTGTTTCGTTCTCTTCACAAAAAAGGCTTCTTTTTCCTTGCCTAACATACACCGGTATATATTGAAGCTTTTTTGCTTGATGTAATATTGACAAGCGATGATTTTTTTATGAAAGTAGATTGTGTTTAAATTTATTCTATCGTCAATTTGCGGATCCCTTCTCATTTTCTTCCAATTCAAAACAAGTTCTTTTGACAATTAGTGTCCGAACATCTCAACTAAAGCAAGCAACACTGTCGTTGAAATTGTTACACAATGAATATCTAAATATGGAATGAAACACTTGAAATTTTGTAATCTCCATCATGGCCAATTGGCCATGTCTCCATGTATCCACTACCTTCTCTATTCAACGGTGCTTTGTTTTGTCTAGTTTCTGAGCGCTTATTTACGCAAAGACTGCTACGGTAAGCTATGTTATTGCAACCTGGCTGTTTTATAAGTATAATACAGTAGAACAGAGTTCAGTTATTCTCTTTCCGGTAAATGCCTATTTGGCTCGTCGTTTGCGGTTTTAAACTTAAAGTTGAGGTGTAAAATCTCTTATACAATTTTTAGATTTATTGAACTGTTAAATTTAATTTTGTTTAGGCTTCTATTGATGTTTTCAGCAAAGGTTTTTATTTTTTTAGTGTCAGAATACAATTACAAAGGAGGAGAGCCAACTTCAGAAAGCTTATATTTCTTCAACCTCTATTTTCGTACGCTTTTATGCTGATTCAGTGGTTTCTAACCTTTTTTCTGCTTATGGGCCATTAAACTAGGAAGATTTTAGTAGTGGCCCATTAACTTATGCAATGAAAACTCAAAGTGACAATAACACAAGATATTAATTAGCAGTTTATTTATACAACTTTAATGAGAAGATTGTTGCTGCATCTTGTCCACAGTACTTTGAATCCAGGGCGCTGTCGATGAAAGTGCGCAGCGTGTGTCGTCTTCAACATCAAGTGGATTGCGCTGCTTCGATTTCACAGTCGATAGGGATGAGAAGGTTGACTCACACAACCATGTGTTGGTGAAAGACAAAATTCCTTTTTAAGAAAGTTTCTGCTAATACGTAACGTAGATACGATGAAAACACTCTAATCCAGAATTTAGTTACTGAATTTCAGTTACTGAATGATTGTTAGGGATTTATTATTCTGATTTGTGTCTAGCTTGGTGGTCCACTGGAAACAGCTTCCCGACTGGGAGCCACTGCGCTAATCGTGCCAAATTGAACTTGCTTTCATCTTGACACCTGTTGAGGTTGTGCTATGAGCCATGCGTTGTGCCTTTCTGTAAACCAGCGATTCCGATGTCATAGTATAATTGCCATATGTACTTTTTCTTTCCTTCTCAGATAGCAATTTCCTCCAAAAACGACAGAGTTTGCCAGCTGGATTTTTATTATACTCTTTGTGATTCCTACTCTCTTTTTTACAATATTCAATAAAACAAGCTGGAACCTAGAATTCTTTTCTTTGTTTTGGAATGCAATCTAAGAATTATAAGCCACCATTCAATGGCGATTCATTGATTAACAGAATGCATGGCTTGTGCTCAATTGGAAGGAGATGCTGTTTTGTTTGACCAAAGCAGAAACAAAACTAAGAAGATGATTTGTTTATCCAGATAACATCATATTAAATGCTGATGTTTCATGTTATTCTATGCAAATTACAACATGTCAAAATTTTGTTGAAGTCAAGAAATGTATCTAAGCTAAATGTAGTTACAAGTTGTGCTTACCAAACCTCGTCTATTTTGATTTAGACTTTAGTTAGAGGTTTGTTTGAAGACTGGCTTTCGTCATGTCACTTTGATTCTCTGAGAAGTCGCAACAGGTTCTACTTCTACCATGAGTTTTTATTGTCAAAAAATTAGGATTGTTGTCATGCTACGCGATTTTAGATGTTTTTAGATTTCCAAGACCATCACTTTGTTTGAAAATTCTTAGAGACATTTTGAATTTTTAATGTTACGTTTTTTTATTCCTGTGATGTAGGCCTATTCACAGTGAATTTATTAATTCACCGCTGTTATTCAACGCAACACCATCAACTGTATGTTTTCGCAGCCGATAGTAGCAAGAATTGTCAGCGATCACACCATCAATGTGTTATTATAACAATGTCGCTATCAATGCATAACAACATTTAGGCTTACCACTAATAATATGTTTCTTTCAAGCGAACATTACAAGGTTTGCATCAGTAAGTGAATATGTTTGCCCAGCTTTGGTTGGAAACATGTTCATGAAATAGAACGACTACCAAATGTTTGCAAACGTTTGAATTTAAAACTACTTTTATAAATTTGATTATTCAACATTGCAGACAAATTCTTTTGCTCCTGGATTGATTGTCTAAGCCTGTTGTGTGGTTGAGAAGGCCAAGACAGCGTAGAAGTACTAATTTCTGTAGGCGTTCGAGACATTTTAAACTTGCTGTTTCCTACTTCCTTGTCAGATAAGCTGTCACTGTTTTTTGTTATCTAAACACCCATCACTTTTGAAGCGTTATTGAATAAATGATCTTGTCCTTAGCATTTTGATTATCTTCAAACGGGTTAATACTCTTCAATCGGTCTTCCTTGGCGGATCCAAACTAACATGTAGGTATCTCCATGCAGATCTTTGATCGATTGCTGATGGCCTTTGGTTTCGCTTGATCGGATTGCAAGATTATGACGTCAAGCCTTATCTTTAGTACAGCTTTCTCTACTTGCTCAAGTTCCGTAATGCAAAATGTCAGCATGATCTGGACTCAATGGCACTACAAAAGGGATCACCATCTAGAATCGTATATTGTGACGTAGTGCAGCAGCAGATTTTTTTTCTTTTTATTTTGAAGTGGTTCAACACTAAAAAAACTGTATTTTGTTTGGGACTCGCAGGTGTAACAATTGGAATAGATCTTTCATTGACCTTGCATCACGAGCTCTGGATATTGTGATATTTTTCTCTCCAGTTTCACCTATATGTACAGTTGGTGTTTTAAAATCACCAAAAAATGTAAACTTTCTTGAAGAACAGCGTTTGCGTCCTAGTTGAGACGTAGGCTACAGTCGTTGCTTGCAAGTGAAATGGCGATATTTGTAATTGGGAAAATCTATATACTTTAACAATTTCAAACTACCATAACAAAAGACTGTATTCTTAAAACACGATAACAAATCTTAAGTCTTACAACAGACAGTGAGCAGAAGAAGATTACGATAACCATCGAATCAGAGCTCTTTTAGAGTGATTACAGTAATCAGGGCCTGATTAAGGCTCACGGGGGCCCGAGGCACAGCTAAGTTTAGGGGCCCTTATTGGCAATCGCTTTCGATGCAGAGCAGGAGTGCTCAACTGTTAGCCTACTGAAAAATCGTTACACAATTTGAAATTGTTACTCAAAAATAACAAGTGTGCACATACTGGCACAACAACTTTCGCTACCTACGCCTACGGTAGAAAGTGCTATAAAGTGGACCGGCTGATAATTTGGACCACTGCTGTTTTTTCAATGACTGAAGTAAAAAAATTCATGGTTTGTGAACAGCTTGAATTAACCTTTCTTACTGACCTAGTTTTTACTGTTTCAGAATTCAGATTCAAAGGATTGAGCTGGTTCTTTGTTGTTACTAGAGGTTTTGTGTTTTGGGGGTCTGCGATGTTATTTTGCTGGTTCAAACTATTGAGAATTTTTCAAATATTGCTACAGTTACAAAAGATTATACAAAAGTAATCTGCAGGAGAGGCATTACTAATGACTATGTGCCAAAATCTTGAAGAAATGTCCACTGTTTAGTCTAAGTTTATTAATTCTAAATGACACCAAGCAACATAAGATTATGCTAACTGTAATATGGACCACCTAACTGTTTGGTAATATGGTCCAGTGGTCCAGGTTATGGTCAATTGGTAGAAATTTGTTTCTCAGTAATGAAGACAGGCATAGAAATGAAGTTCCATGAGATTTATGCATTTTTTTCAAACTTTTTAAAGTGCATCATAAAATATATTTGTAACTTTCTTTCTTATAGTGATAAAAGCTATTACCAGTAATTTGCATAATCACTTTGATATTATAAACAATTTGATTAAATTCTGATGACATGTCTAAGCATGGAAATTGGATTTAAAATGGATTTAAATGCAGTAAATGGATTTAAAAAAGCAGGAATTTACCCCATTAATCCTCTTGTATTTGATGAAAGTGATTTTCACTTAGCTGAAGTTACTGACAAGCCTCATGAAGTAGACACCTCTCCAAACAATGTATCACCGCTGATAATTGATGATCAAGATATGTCTACTCAAGATGCAATTTCTCGAAACATTTCACCTTTGTCACAAGACGTGGTAAACATTGAGAAAGTGGCAAAAAATTCTATCATGTCAACAGAATTAAATGCTGGAACTTTAGCTGATGCACCGTATGAAGCAATCTCACAAGCACCAGGACCATCGTCATTGAGTGTTAAGAACTTACAACCTTGTTCAGTTAGCATTTCATGCAGGGTATCTGTCGAGGACATGAGCCCACTTCCAAAACAAGTTACGAAGGGAAGAAAATGTAGAAAAACTACAAAGGCTACTGTGCTGACAGGTACGCCACACGAACATAAAATCAAGTTCACAGAAAAAGCTAAACCAGCAAAACAAGTGAGAAAAGGCTTAACCTTTTAAGTTTTCAAAAAAGAGAGGTATTCCAAGCAATGCTGCTTCTGCATGCACTTGGGGAACGTTCAAATATTACGTAACGCCTTCGAGGGGGAAGGGGGGGTTTATGCAAAGCGTTACGTTAGCGTCACATCGAGGGGGGAGGGGTTCAAGCAAAACGTTACGTAACGCTTTCGAGTACGGAATGGTAGTTTTTTGTGCTGAATTCGTAGTGAAAAAGCGTTACATGGGGGAGGGGGGGATTGAAAAAAGCGTTACGTTGGCGTTACATGGGGGAGGGGGGGTCAAAAATTCGGAAAAAAAGCGTTACGTAATATTTGAACGTTCCCTTGTCTTGTGTGTGACGAGTCCACTGATGAGGATTGGATTCAGTGTTGTCAGTGCAAGAAATTGGCCCATGAAATTTGTGCTGATATATCAAATGCTCATTTTTACTATTGTGACAACTGTGCCAACGATCATTGATTTGAAACTTGTTTGAGATGACTATCATGAACATTTCAGACTATTTTTATTTATTGAGTGTTTGTGTTCTATTTCATGCCTTTGAAGTTTGACTTCCTTGATATATTTACTTTCACATGACAACTGTCCATATTACAGTATGGTGGTCCATATTATGAAACAGGGTGGTCCATTTTAGAAACTGGGTTGATAATATGGACCACTATATAAAAAAAATAATAATGTAGTATTCTTTGTTTGTGTTATGTTTTTTTGATTGGAATTGTTTTTGCAAACCAACTAGCCTATAACTAATCAAGTAAAGTTAGTTGCACCCCAATGTTGTGGATTTTTATGGTCCAAATTATAGTACTTTCCCTACTAATGTAAAAAATAATGGGGGCCCCCAAAACCAGGGGGCCTGAGGCCTGTGCCTCGTGTGCCTCATGGTTAATCGGGCCCTGACAGTAATGGATCTTCATCCGCATCATTATCTCAGATGAGCTAGTGAGACGCTGGTGAACAGCCTTGAAATGTGTTTCAATCGCACTGCTATCAAGTCTACGACGTAATTTTTGCAAAATTTGGCGTTTCAAAAAATACCACAAATTGCTGTTGTCTCATAGAGTTTTGTGGCATAATATGCAATATAATTGACGTCAAGATCAACGCCACAGCAGATAACAATGCAAGAGCTTTTACATTTAAAAAGTAGCGATAAAACCTAATGTCAATAAACCCTGTGCTATTGACGGTCGGTTTTGCATTTCTTGCAGTGCATTTAATAAGATTGCTTCTTCTATACGTCATACAGTCGTGTAGATAATTATCTTGGTAATTGTTTGTATATTATTTTTGGCAGTGGAATAGATGTCTCTTTGCATCCTTTACTTCATCCATTCTTCTCCCTGCGTCATGCGTCACAACACCCAGAGCAATTGTGCACGCGTTATCACTTCCGTTCATATCCGCGATGTATTCGCGATACTTTGTTTTGCGATGCCTACAGTTACAAAAAATGAATTCAGTGAAGTAAGTGAACGCCACTTATTTTATAACACCCAACTGAATATCTAACGGCGACTGTGATTGGCACCATGATGCGTCGCTACTTTGTAATAACCAATCTAATAGATGGCTTCCATGTTACCTGACGCGAATCTCTGTATCTTTTTACGTTACGTCTGACTGTCTTTGTGCAGAGACATCATTTTGCACAAAAGAGTTTGGTTGTGACACGATCATGTTTCAGTGACTTTAAGTGACTGCATGCAGAAGTATAGTTTTATAATATATGTTCAATATCCATGGACTATTTTGTTCGTATTTTCTGGCTCCTTGCTTTGTATCAGAATATTTATATCTTTTAAAGCCATGATAAATGTCAAAAACTTATTAGTCTATTGGGAAAGTTTCGCAGCGGATGTGTTCGTCATTAGTGGCAGTGTGTGTTGTCACAAAGAGCAACGGAACGCAAAGCATGTTCTATCCACGCCCGCATTATCTTCTCTATGAAGAAAACGTATGAAGTCTACAAATCAGTCTCTGTTTTTGTTGATTCAACATAAGAAGATTCCACGTCTGCGAGCCTTGGGATTGTGTTCTTTACTAGAGAAAACAATGGCTACTGAATGCAAGCTTTGCTGTGTGGTCCTCTTCAAGATATTTTCTCTATGATGAAAACAAGATTAGTTCTTCCTCCCGTACAGAGGGGTCATGTCATTAAAACTACCCGACTCGTGTTTCAGTTTAGTTTTCAAATCGGACATGTAATTGGCTTTATCGGAGATTGTTTCCTTTATAATATATGAAACTATATAATGAGAATGTTGTAACTCAAAATGCTTGTCATAACTGGTTGCAATTTTATGACCTGAGTTTAATAGGTAAGATACAGATCCAAATGCGCTTTTTAAAATATTTGATTTTAATCAAATAGTCTTCTGTTACAACAATATTAGGCTACAGTTTGTCTGTTTGCTTTTTTCATGCAATGTATTTTCTGTATTTCTTTGCCTGTTGAAATCACAGATTTTATCATAAATTTTAAACCGAAACTATTTTTGTATCATCAAGAAGTATTTTTATCTAATTTAGTTGTTACGTAAGTTTTATCGTGGAATAACTACAGATAACCAACTGAATTGCGTTTACTTAATAACACAAATTACTGTCTAAAAATAGTAAAGCCGCACCATTTTAAAGTTGTTATATATGCTGAACCATACCGCTTACTAGGATCATGGACGTTAATACGATTTGAGGCATATTTTACATATTGACCTGTAGGTAGTTGGCAAAGACAGCAAATTTTCAGACACTTTGCATTCTCGTCCCACGAGACGTATGCAAAGTAACAATCTGCATCACATCATCCTCAGTCTATACAATGTTGCTTAGGTTGCCTTGCAACAAGATTCTAATTTGCAAATTTTCTGTCGTGTTTGCTCAGATCACAAGTTTGGCAAAAGTTACAGCATATTGTGCAGTGAGTGGAACTAATACAAAAAGTAATTCCTTTGCGTTCCCTGAACGCAAAACAATCAGAAAGGAAGTGAAGCTTACCAGAGAAAACAAATGTAAGAATAATCGTCCAAAACTGATTCCGCAAAGTTTACACTAAGGCCTAATAGTTTACTTCCTGAATAGCTTTTAATGTAGTCTTCAAATTTCGTTTCGTTTGCAATTCCTGATGATGTTACAGACGAGTTAAACTGCAGACACGAATGGCACTATAGAAAGTAGTCATGTGAAAGTTTTTGAAATGACACCTATTTTCAACATCTAATTGACATTTATTGTTGTGACTTTTGAAGAGCGTTATCAGCTTTGGTGAAATTATGGTAATCCTAACGCAATTTTTCGTATAATTTTTTCTTTCTGCTATGCTTGGGCTAGATTTGACCTGTAAGATAAGATACAAAACTTCACACTGACGCCACACGTCTAAAAAGTTCAAGTCATTTTTGCGAATTGTGATTGACAGGGTAATTGAAGTCACAGTAAGACAGAAGCGATTGTTCGACCGTCTTATTGAAGAGGTCATCATTTGTCCATTATACGATAAAGATTGCTTCGAAGTTTCCATTTCTATATGGTTTCTTCTTCATATAAAGCATTCACTACATCTTAGAAAACACATGTAGCCTACTTGTAGAGTACTTCTCAGAAGCTTGAACATACTTAGCAGAAAACATTCACAAGTTTTGCATTCACCAATGAGTACATTTTTTTCTTAACTGTAATAGTCTTATACTGTAAAACAGTGATTGAACCGACAGTCAACTATGCAATTCTGTGGTGAAAAGTGATGATGAACCTCTTGAATGCATGAAATTTTGAGGTTAAAATCACTGTAGATTAGCCTAAACTTAGGTAAGACTACCATAGACTCTTTGAGTGAAGTCTACACTATCGCAATATTTACTTCCACTGTAGCCAATTCTTCTGCTTGATCCAACAAACCCCACTTATGATCCATACGGTACCCTTACTCCTGATAAATCTTCTGGATCAAATTTCTCCAACGACATCGTTGTAGTTGACGCAAGATAAAGTTATCCTTAAAAAAATTCCCAAAACAAGAAAAAATTTTATTTTTAGAAAGAATAATAATCTGATACTGTCTCATGCATAATTGGCAAGGTTTCAGATTCCAACGATAATTTTATATTTGTCAAAGACGACTTTTTTTGCAAATGTTTGGAAACAGCAAACAGACATATTACGGCACAATATGCACATACGAAAACCTTATTTTCTAACTGCTGATTTAGCAGCATTTTGATTAGAGAATAACTTGGCTACAAAAGTTGGGCAGCTCAGCATTTTGGTTCTTGAAATGGAATTATTAAAAGTTCAGCATTCTCAACACAAAGCCTGTTCATTAGTGCAATACAAGTATAATCAATTAATGAGTAATGCCAATTTTCAATCGGTTTTGGCATAAGTCGGTAGTTTTTTAACTGAAATTCATTCTTTGTAATCTTTGTAACTTCTAGTCTTATGTAACTTCTGTACAGATTCATTAAAAAAAGTGAAAGAATTGTTAAACAATTCAAATTGCAAGCAGATGATCATGATACCACATGTAGCATCCCCGTAACACCATCACATGGCACCACATTCCTTGAAGATTGCCCATGTCGATCACTCATAAAGGGTTTGAAAAGCCACAGCATGTATTAATGACGAAGTCGTGTAAATTCTTCAGATGTAGATAAGACATCGTTATCTTGCAAACGTTATCAGAAGAATTTGGTTTGATTAGTTAAGAAAATTTAACACTACTTGTAATGTTATTTGAATTTAAAGAAAGGTAAACATAAAGCTTCTTGAAGGCTTGCAACAGCCAACAACCTTAACTACACACCGAACTAAATCAATTTCCTCACTGTGTATTGGTAAACACAGACAACATTCTTAGTCTTTTTGTAATTGTAGTTGTCAAGGAAGTTTCTATCCGGAACTCAACAAATATTCTTGTTGGTTTACTTTCATCATCAAACAAATCTATTTATAAATTTCCTGGAATGCAAATAAGGAAGAGCTTTATATTGATTTTGTATTTGCTTAAACTGTGTCTACAAATACAATGATGACAACTGATATACCAGTACTCTCAAATTCAGCAAACAAAAAACTTAAAAAACTAACTCAAACTAAAGTTTAATGTACTAACTTGCAATGTCTCGTCATCCGTCTTTGTTGGGATGACATATTCTATGCATTTACTTTAAAAACACGATATGCTCTGCTGGCGTGAAATAAGCTAAGATTCTTCTTCGTTTGAACCCTCTTCGCCACTCCAGGCGCCGAGGGGCTTTGCCGTTTACCACCCTTGGGCAGTGGCGGCGACGCGGTCTGGGTGTTTGGGCAGGTGTCGAGCTGTCATTAAATTGATTCGTCATCCAGTTCACGCAAATTAAAATGTCGCAATATGTTGATAGTGGTAATCACCATTTGGAATTACGTTTTGTCAGCTCGACGCAACTGACTTCTTTAAAGAACTACAGTAGACAAAGTAACGATTACCTACCTGGAATAAAACAGAATCATGTTCGTGTAACCAATTAACATGCGAAATATAACAACATGGTTTTGTATTTCGTCATGCGCTAGAAAAGTCACCGTTTCTTGGTCTACCGTAGATGTTTGAAAACATAGTAGCGTCCTAGTGTTGAAATGTTGGAATGAATGTACATTGTCGCTTACAGCATCTTATGATATTATGATTTTAGCTGGGCAAGAGAACGCTATTTGAACATCCCAAAACGGTGGTGAAAAAGATAAGTGGAGGCCTAATTGAGCTTCCAACACAAAGTAATTTCAAGTCAGGTTGGCATTGGAGGATTTTTTGTTTACTCATATCTGGGTAAAACTCCTCTCCGTGAAATGTAGTAGGTGTTATTACCTATACAGTAGTTCTTACACCGAATATTATCAGAATAAAAAAAGATGGTTGGAATTGTTGATCAGGCTATATAGGCTTATATTTCTTATTCCAATGATTTTACTTATCTTGGCTTCACAGTGTCCTTGAAAAAGACTCAAAACAAAAATGGAGAACAGCGCAGCGCAATATTAATATTAAAAGACACAAATTGATTATCGCATATAGCCTATGTGTTGTGAGGATTTGATAATCTAAAATCCAACACAAAATTCAGTTTTAAACCTCTTTTTACACAAAATTTAAGAGATATTTTACGTTTGAATTACTGAGACTGTTGTGTTGGTTGTTAGCTTTGATAAGAAAAGATTAAATAACAGTGTAGCGTAATTAGACTTTCCAAAAACTCATGTAAGCTTTAGATTTGGATCAAATCGATCTGTATCAAAATGACCGGGCTGTCGCTAATTCGTTGCAAATGTGATAGGTTTGCATTTTGCAGCTCAATCACTGTCACATTGTATCATTTGCTTGATTTGAATCTGTGCAATGTGATTTGTTACTTGGAAAATTGCTCTTGAAACTTCAGCACACTAGACAGATTCGTTGTTTCTTATCATCTGCCCCCGAGCATTAAACCTCTCCCGAACCTTCCACAAGCTTGGATTCAATTATGTAGTCACATGATTAGTTTGGATTCAATATTGTAGTCACGTGATCCTAGTCACATGATTATTCTTGCTGAAGGCCATTTTGTGACATTCATGTGAACTTCACCTTTTTTTCTAATATTTAACACGTTGAACTCCAGTTTAGCATCGTGATCACTTGTAATATTTAGCAGAAATAGTTGAGCGAATTAGATGTGTTTTGAATACAATACAGCGGATGGGGTTTCACCGCTTTAATTTCCTGTCGTTTAAATGACATACGCAATTAACTTTTTACCGACAAAGCATCAACTTTTCATCACCCAGAAGAACAAAACTAATACCTTGCTTAGCAAGTTTGATTTATTTTCACAGTTGATGAACAAGCTCATTTTGCCCTCGAAGCGAAGGGACAAAAACAAAAAAATAAAAATAATATATAGTGCTGTCGTGATAATTAATTAATTAATCGTTGCTTTTCAAAAACCCATTTAGGGTAGATAGAGTTTGTCATTCCAGATTCTATACAATTTCATGAAGTCCATAACTTTGTTGTTTAAACTTGTTATACATTTTTAAAACGGTGTGTGTGCAAAAAAAAAACCTTATTTTGATCCCTAAGTCGTAACATCAAGGACGTAGTGACAGTCGGTCAAAGATTGTTTCGGAACAATATTTGATTTATTGTTCGAAATGTTTGAAACATCAGCTGGGAGAAAACTAATGGGGTTAGGCCTACCGGAAGGATGTACAGTATACCATGCTGTTCGTATTAAAGTCAGTGGCATTACTGAACATGTTGACAACAAATTAGCAAACATATCCAGTAAATAAAGTGGACCCGCAAGCTACATTGTAAATATCGTATTTTTAACGCAAAGCCTAAGCTGCTAGCATGTCAAGCGGTTTGTACTCTGCACAGCTACATCAATACCCTCGCTGAGTAAGTTACGGTGATGTACACTCTACATAGACTATTTGCATTTTAAATTTATTAACTGAAATTATTGTTATCAAGGTGGCATGCACTACCTGTTCCATCATAACATGGGATCTTCAAAATGTTTTTATTCAAATACAGTATAATCATATGAATGTATAATACTTAGCAGATTGTTATAATTGTTGAGAGGCTACTTTGCAAACTTGCAATGGGATGCTTAAATTTAAATGTAGTACCGTAATAGAAGTTTTCCGCACGTTGCTCTACGTCGCGTGGTGCAACAATTATTGAAATGCAAAAACTCGACCAAGGTCGAAGAAAAGTGAAGTGGTTCTGTTGCTCTAACATGTATGCAGGCTATACAAAGATACACGAGATTAAAAGTTAAAAACAATCAAATCAAGCGTGGGTAAACAGCTTCACGTTACATAAGCTGACGTTTTATTGAAAACCCGTCAAAAAACGTCAATGTGGCAACTGTGTTTGTTTTTCAGATTTATTTGCGTCAACAAATGGTTGCAAGGTGCTGCATCAAGAGTTCATTGCGCTATTGCAAAACTATAGTAGGGTTACTATACAAACTTCTTTGCGAAGCATTTGTTGACCAAAATTAAAAAGGAACAGCTGATTTTCCTGCTTTAGCGCTTATTTTTAGCAAAGATAGTTTCATCCTTACGTGATAAGGTGATGATCGGAAGATAGCCTACCCGACGCTTTGTTTATTGTTTTCAATAACGTATAAAGCTGAACCATGGCCACCTGGAGATGCGGCCTGATTTGTCACATTTTGCAGATTTTGATTACAGCTACTGCTGGTGTTTGACTGACATTTTTTTTAGATGTTCTTACTTTTTGCGGTTTCCTAATGACATAAAACTTTTTTGTTGCCTTGGGGAAGCAGTAGCAAATGAGAAAAAGTAAGTTGAAAAACGCAAAATCAGACTGTTATTGAAAATTACCAGTCTGACTAAAATCTTCAAAATTAAACTTTCTTTGTTTTTCAACATGTGAAGATGTTAAAACCTATTGTGTCATCTGGGGAAAAGAATGAAGAAAGCGTAAAAATCTAATTTTTAGAAAAATTTATTTAAACGTTCGCCCAAAGTTAGAAAAACCTGGAAATTTCTGCAAAATGTGACAAATCAGACCGTATCTTTAGGTGGCCATGGCTGAACTGATCAGTTTGTAATTACAAAAAGGAAGGAATTGCATTTTCTTACCTCTGTCTTCACCTGTGCGTTGGATAGTAGGCACAACTTGTCAACAACCAATACGCCAAGTTTATTTTTTATGGAATGTTTGCTTCTTGCTGTTTGACAGAACTCGGGCTACATTACACAATGCATCGATAAAAACGGAATCTGGGAAAATTACAAAATACTTAGTGTGTTTTTATGTGAAGCTGCTACAGCTTATTGGAGCAATAAAAGTGCAACCTATGTCTAATGTCTGTTTTAGCATCGTAATCATGCGTAAGCTATGCCTAATGTGTGTCTATTTCACTACTGTGATAGAAAGATTGGGTTTTGACCAAGACCTGGAGAGGCAGTTGTTAGCAAACGATATTGCTTTTGCAACTCAACCGTGCAGTAGCAACGCAATGATAGGAATAGGACTAAGTATGTTAATCTAAAATTGTTTTGGGAACACTTTAAATTTGAGTTTGTAATGAGCGTCACATCCATTTAAAAACTTTAGGCTTGTGCTATGGGACGAAGCGGTAGGATTGCCCAGCGTGTAAGGCGCTCGCCTTCCAATCATGCAATCCTGGTTTGGCTTCAGCTGGTTGTTGACAAACACTGCTCACCTCTACCCAGGATATAATAAATTGGGTGGGCGTAGTTGCAGAAGTAAAGGCGGCCGAGAGAAAGGAACTGGCCACCCTATGCTCTCGTTAGTGCCGAATGCTTAATATAATGAGAACATTATCTTTTCATCTCCCTATTCTTGGATACAAGTATGGGACTCACCTCTATGAGACGAACGTACATGAAAGGCCCTCACATAGTTCGCATAAAAAAAACATTGCATTTTCATCATATCTCGGTTTCTCAAAAAAATAGGCTACTACTGGAGACCTTTTCAGTGGCAGAGGTTCCGTCTCGCTAGAAGATACTTCATTATGTTCTGTTTCTGACGATTGATAGTTCAGAATGAACCCCGTATTTGCAGTTTGTGATTAGAAAGGAGTGTGATTATTGTCCCTGTCACCAACGTAGATCACATCCTTTTGAATGAGGAAATTATTAATTTAGTAGAGCGTTTTCACTGAAGATAGAAACTGCATGACTATGCAAGCCTTTGGATATTGTAGGCTACCTGTAGTATTTACACTACTTTTCTGCTATTCTTTTGCGCTATCGTTTTTGTTGTTTACTAGTTTAATTAGAAGTAGACCTGGTTGGTTCTTGATTGGTTTAGATTTAAAATCTTCAAAGCATCTGAAGATCACTGCTAGATTTGAGAACCTAGCCACTTAGCAGCTTCCTATTGATTGAAACTGTGATTGTATGTTTGTATCTGATTTGCTTGTTTTCTCGATTTTGACTCGTTTGTGTTTGCAGTAAACCACCCTCGTATAACACTGTAGCAACTAACAATCGCTTAGGCCTACGCAGCATGTCATGTTACAAGCGATATGCAATTTGTCACAGTTAGAGCAAAATTTTTATCAGACTTAAAAAGGCAAGCGTGCATTTTACGTTTATGCTGCATCGATATTGCAGAGATTAATCTGCCAATCATTTCGCGAGTTGGGGTTTTGCATAGCTTCCTGACGACAAAGCTATTATGATAACACAATGCATTTTTTAACGCAACTAGATAACTTGAAAAGTTTATTTGCATAACCTTAAAAAAATGTTAGAAAATAACAGTGGAAACTTAAATACTATTACTTTACTGAATATGCGTAAGTTTAATAATGCCTTTTGCTCTTCGATTTGTCACAATTTTCTGACTTTTTTATCGTCTTTTTAGTGGATATGTTTTTCTTGTAGCACCAATACGAATCTTATACGTGCAAACTTAAAATTAATTCAATTCGAAAGTGACCTATATCTACTAAAATGCATAAAACTCATTTCAGTGTTGAACGATTATTTACTTGCAGTGTTTAGGCCAAACGCAAGCTTGCATAGTTTGCAAAGTGTGATTTAGAAAGCAGTTGACCCATCCTCAAGCTGGGATTTCAAGTTTAACCTGATCATTAAGCCAGAATCGGTTGTTGTCTTATGCACAATGCACATTGCAATTATGACCTAAGTCTACACTTTGCGTGCAAATGTGTGACCTTCAGCATTAACACAGAAAGTAGTGAGTAATTTCATAGAGTGTTCTCGAAAGGTTTCCTTCTTCACTCTTGCAAAAGGACCCGTGAATGACTGACAGCTATTTGAACTTTTGTACACGCAAAAAAAAAAGAAAGTGTGTTTACATTTTTATTGCAAAATTCTGCAAGTTTTGAGCAAGTATTGCCATCAAAAAAGCTATTTAGCCTTGGCTAAACATTTTGCGAAATTCATAAACCCTGATATCGTTTCACGTTAGTTTGTAACCACAAAAACAAGAAATAGAAACTGCTTTGCTGAAAAAAGCTATTTATAGAAATAATGACTTGCAATTACAGTTTTGTGGCATTCAGCAATGCAATGGCTGTGACACCAGCGAGGGTGTGTACAGGGTGTTGACTATTCGGTAATGCAATAATAGCAGAAGCTGCTTCTCAGCTTAAGAACACTAAGATTTTGATGACTTCCCCTTAACTTTAATTATGAGATTATCTTATTTTTAAGATTTTGATTTAAGTCTGAAACAGTGATTTGTCAAGCACACTTTCCACTGTTCAACACATAGACTCCTGGTTCAACAACAGAACTAGCCAACATTTCTTGCTACTATCTGGGCATGTAGCCCAAGAATATTGCATCAATAAAGTGGTCATCTTTCATATCACAGACATTGTTTAAACAAAATTCCTTAAATTTAGTCAAATGTTTTTTTTTCTAAAAGACTGCAAGGTATTACTTGAAATTTGAAAAAAATGTAAAACTGTAAAGTAGTTCAATGATAGCAACATTTTTGCTACCAGGTGTAGTGTTCTTGCTTATGTGGACGACAAAAAGGTCAGCAAGTATTAGCACCTTTAATATGACTAGTCTAATTTGAACTTATTATTTTAAAGTTGTATAACATCTTTTTGATCCATTGGAAATGATTGCAAGTGCCCCAGGTTGAAAGCCATTATTGTAAAGAAAAGAAAGCAACTTTTTTCAACAGTTGAAGATACTCTGACATGCAAAGTCCGCTAAGTTTGACAGAGCATTTAAGCGACCCATTTAAGATTCAACGTTTGCAGACGTTGAATCAATGCAAAAACGGCTGATTTGCTGTCTGGGGAATAATTGAGACTAAAATCACGCTGAAATCCTCAAATATTTTTCCGCGTCAAGTTTACCCTTATCGCTTGGTAAATTGCTTCATTAACTATAAAACAGGAATTATTCCACGCTGCAGTGCGTGAGCATTCAACTAAACAACTTAAAGATATGAAACAAAAACAATAACCGACAGTAAAGGCTTTACACATTTAAGAATTTCTGTGTTATGTCAATTTAACGTTTGCGATAGTATTTTACTTTGGTCTGGGTGAGTATGTTTGACCGATCGTTAGACACTGATGGACACAAAGGGTAGGCTCCTTGCCTTTCCGTCCACTTAATCTAAGTTTTGAGCTACCAGGCACAAAGCTTGGATAACACAAAAAAAACATAATTGTAATAATAAAAGAGTAAAACGAAGACGATGCCTTCTTTTATAACCATCGGAATCTCTAGTTTCTCTGTTCATTTGAATCAAGTATCTAAACGACGTTGGGAACGACGTTGATTTGACGTCAATAAAAAGAACTTTTGATTTGACGTCAATAAAAAGAACTAAAAAGTTTTTTGTTTTATAATGTTAAATGTAGTGTGTTGCTGAGTTATGTTTGTTTATAATAAAAAGAACATCTTACATCTTCGTAAGAAATTCACTGAGAAGCTTGATGAAAATCCGTGTTTTTATTCGATTTGAACTTGAATCTTCAGATGATTCCAATTAGGGTGAAACAGGCTGTAAAGGGTTTTTAGGTGACTGGCAACTTATTTGATTCCTTATTGTTTATAGTGCTTCAACATTCCAGGCAGTTAAAGCAATGTAAAAAAGACAATCTTTTTACTGGGCTACCACTTATCTAAGATTGTTGTAATGTGAACACGTAATCTGCAAATTTACTTTCAAAATTTTTTTTTTGAATAAACCATCGTTGAATGACGATTTTTTACGATTCATGTTGGAATTAATATTTTTGGCTTACCTTAAATGAAAGTAATACCAAAATTAATTTACCCGTTTAAAAATGACTAATCTGTTTCTGGCAGCAAAGCTTACAAACTTTGTTATTTTTCGGTGGTGTTTAATTAGTGTTTAGCAAGGAAATTCCGTTGTTGTTTTTGAAAAATTCTTAATACCAAAATAAGTGAACCAGCATGAACTGCAGATTATTAGGCTCTGATGCTGCCTATTTTAACAAGCTGTCTTCTATAAAAATACTTAAATTAATTTTTTTGACCTTGTTAAACATTTCACTTAAAATGAAGTTAAACGGTTTAAGTGTACAATGAATATTTTTATTGAAACACTACACTTTTTTGTGAACCGTGTGCTAATGAAAGATTTTTATAAACAGAGAATACGAAAACACGTGTTGTGAGTAGAGTGCAATAAGCAAAGTGTAGCCAGATTTTTTACTTTTTACTGTATACAATTTTTTACTTTTTCAACACGAGGGCTTTTTAGTTTTCTCAAATCTAGACTAATATTTGCCCCGCGTTAAAAATCTCTGCTGTAAAGCTCATCATCAAATTTTTCGCAATCTGTCGCAAATTGCGCAACTAATGAAATAATGTATTTTTCTTAATTATCAACAAAGTAGAAGATTAAGATAATTTTTGTCATTGTTGGTTTTTCAAATAATGTGATGACATATACAAAAAAAAATCAGGCAATGATGTCTTTAGTGGCTTCGCCCAACCAGCAACTGCGTAGGTATTAAACATTTTTATTACAATGCTCAGGAATATTGCTACGTCAAAAACACCAGGGCATTAGTAAGGTTTATGGCATCAACATATTATTGTGTACTTTGGCGTAATACATGACGTATAAAAACAAATCGTTCTATGCTTTTAATCGTCCGTCATTAGAAGTTGGCAAACCTCCCAGTTTTATATGCTTTTATGGAGAGTCTAATCGCTTTTACTCATTGAGCCACAAATATTTTGAATTATGTAAAAAATCGTCTACGGGTCGGTAGACCTTCCTTATTGAAAAACTACTTGACAATATTTAGATGGACAACAGCTCATTCGAATATTTTGATAATCAACTTAGCTGACTCAGTTCCCGTAAAATATGATACAGCACATATTGAAAATAAATTCAAATTATTATTTTAGTGTTTGCCTTCAATTGGAGTATGCATATTTCTTCATCTTAAAACTGGAAAGGTGGCTGATTCAGTAAAAGTAACTCAAAACGATAACGAAATTCACCGCTTTTCACTAAGCATGTAACTTTGTCTGTTCTTACAGGATTGAGAGAGTGCAGCTAACTTTATACAACTCATAAAAATAACATTGCACTGAAAAATTAATTGCTTCGTAGTAATTGTGAAATATACAATTTGCTTGTTGAATGATGTGACACAAAAGATATTTTTGATTCACATCATATTGAAGGTTGTATGCAATGCGTCGTTGTTTGTCAGTAAGTTGGCATTTTTTACTTCCAACGTTGAATCAATGTATAAAAGGGTTGATTTTCTGTCTGCGTTGTTGTATTATGATCTTTTGACATGGCAAGAAACTCAATAGTTTCCTGAGAACTTGAATCTTCATATTTACCGGTGCAAATACCTGAAATGATTTAACCATGCTTTACAGACAAGGGTCGTGTGAGGTTTTTTGAGAAGTAAGCGATGGCGACTTTTAGTGCAAAAAATTTAGCCAACTGTGGTCTCCAACAATAGGTTTATTTCTTCGGACAAAGTAAAGTTGCTAAGTATGTTGTATAGGTGCTTGTCAACAAAGCTGTTGGCACTTACACCTGGCGTGTGTGTACACCTAGCTATTTGTATTTTGAGTACCTGCTCAGTGGCCGAGTGATTTTGCCTTCGGCTCTGGTGCTGGTAGACCAGAGATTGATGCCAGGTCGGGTCAAACCGAAGACTTAAAAATCTGTACCGATTGTGTTCTTGTTTGCATAAAGCAGTGAGTATGAGGTGATGACATCGTAAACCTAACATAAAATTTAAAAATGAGACCTGTCGTTAACAAAACCTTAGCAGCGACAAAAAATAAAACCGTAAAATTATTATTGTATTTTGAGTGTAAAATTTGAATTAGACCGAAAATTCGGGTGCTAAAAAGTTGGTTGTAACTTCTAATCCAATTATAAGCGTAGGAAGCTTGAAGCCGCCAACAAATCCAGCCTACATTGTTTCTAAAAGTATTTACACCATAAGGTTGAATGTCTGATAAAATTTTCTTCTAAACCTTCTGTTTATTGAGATTCACACTTGCCGTTGTAAGTTATGTTTACATAAAAAAGAGTTACAGTAAACGCATTTATTTATGAGAAAAAAATGTACGTATGAAATATACGGTGGCCTTACGTGTTTCAATGTGATGCTTTTGATCCATTATTTCCTTCGTAACTTGGTTATAAACCTAATTTTGAGAAATTCCAAGTGCTTGAAAAATATGATTAAAAAAAATGAATGTTTGATTAGCCACCATAAAATAATGACAAAACTAAACATTAGACTAACGTTACAAAACCGTGGCATTTTCAATTGTAGCTTCTTTTTAAGGGTAGAAGTAACGTTTTTGTTAGCTTTTAGGAATACTTTTTTGCACAAATTGCTGAACAAAAATCGTCGATAGACTTACCAGCATAATCCAACCAAGCAACAAGAGATTAAGATGTTTTTACAGAATGTATCGATCCAAATCTGCAAGAATTTCAAATAGAAATAACAGAAAAGACATGAAGATTATGTTACTCCAAAATCAAAAGAAAACGGACAAAATATTTGAGCATCGTACTGCCATGGTGTCTTTTACGAGCATGATACACGTGTGAAACGGCTTACCAAGTGTAGAGTGCTAGAAATCACCACCCACTAAATGAGCCTAGAAATGCTTCAGTGAACCCACGACAACAGTTTGAAACAAAGACATTGAAATCGAATCTGTCAAGGTCAAATGTGCAGCTCTGTACTTGAGTTCACGACAGCAAATGTACAGACTGTATGGACAGAAGTGTTCGCTCTTCGTATAGCTTGTTATAAAACATCTACATCCATAACTTTCAACTTCGAAAAAGGTTTTGAGACATTGAGAGTGCTTAGTGAGACTATTTGTATTTCTGTTACTATTGTTGTTTGTTGAACAGTTTTTTAAATATTGTTATCGATTTATTGAGTCCCTCCTCTTGTTACATTATTACTGCTCTATTGGTAAGCACTTTGCTTTTAAGAGAAAAGATCCTGGTTTATCTTCGAATTGTTTTTGTGTTTCTCACCCACATTATTACATATTGCGTGGGCAAAAAGACTTGAAAAATGAGAGGTTGGAAATTCTGTCTGAGAAACGATACGTCGGTGAACTTGCTGGAAAACAATGAATTGATAACAATAACAATTGTGATGGAGTTCACAGACTCTAACAATTGCACTTTCGCAAGGTTTCTTTTGGTGATAAATATGGTTGATAAAAAACTACGCAGCTTACGTCACCATTTGATAGAACTTAATTGCTAACACTTCTTGCTCATTTGAGATTATGTATATTTGGCTAGGCCCCAGCACACACATTTACTTCAATGTGTTTGTTATTCAATGAGCTTTTATCTATCATCTAAAATTGTATGTCCTGCAGTACGAACATCTCAAATAAAGACAAAACAAAAACAATGTACAATTATGTTATTCGGTTCACATATTTTTTACTTAGAGCTTTGGTAGGGAGTTTGCATTTTTAAACCATAGACAAGCAAAACAAAGTAACCTTAGTGGGTTTAACATAATGTATTACATACAAAACAAAATACATAACATAATGACTCAAACGTATCCGACACGTGTGTCTTCGAGCTTTGTGAGCAAAATCTTGATTAGTTTAATTTCGTTTTGTGAGTAGATATTGTCCACTGAGAACAATGCAAGTTATAACGTGGAATGTTTAGAGGCATGATTTGATAATGGATGACATAATGAACAAGAGGATAAATTCCCCTGTCTCTAAAAAACGTTGTAACCATTTTTTTTTTTCATTTCTAGTAAGGTATGGAAGAAACATTTCTTTTTAAATTTCAAATTTTATTTTTGTCACTTGCTGCCTTTTATTTCGACTGTGTCGTGACAGAGACAATGGAAAAAACACCCTCTTTAGAATTCGGGTCAACCGTTGGTCGATTGGCAAAATAAACCCCAGTGAATACAATCAGCAAATAGACATTTGTCCGAGAGAGAATGACACTCTTTTGCACGCTAGTTGTGGTAAAAAAAAGTCCAGCAGCAAATTGTCGAACCACCGACTAAGTCACACGCCTATAATTACCAAAGGCTTTTGTGCGACTTCAGCCAAACGCCTGTTTGGAGAGATAAAATTTCAAGTCATGTGTTGGTTAATGTAAATCTGTTGTAACCTATTAAACAGGCTACGTTTTTTTAAATCTGGACGAACAAGAAAACAATAGTCACCTTTCTATTGTCCTCTGATCTTTCAAAATATTGGTAAGTCAACACGGATCTTGTTGGTTCAACAAGATCTTTTATAGAAGGGTTGCTCGAGATGAAACCAAAAGTTTGAGTAGAATTTTTTAAGGTGTATCGTCTAATGCTGTGAACTTGGGATAAACAACCTGATTTATAAGCAAGCTTAATTCGGGGCAATAAAGTTTTATCGAGCTGCAGCATATTCATTATGTTTTTAATCATAAACTTCTCAACAAGAAACAATCTTTTCACAAGAAAACGATGAATCAATGCAAAAGTGACCGTTTTACCTCAAGTGGGTTGTCACTTTAATTGATCAATAAAACTGAATTAAGCCCCGCGAGGCGAATTGGTCCAATTTGGTTACGAAGAGACCAATTGGTCAATAAAATTTACACCGTAACAGCTTCTAATTTTGTTAATTTGGGGATTTCACTGATTAATTTACGCTTTGTCAAGAATAATATGAAGTGTGAAAACCGATTATGACCTGTCAGAAAATTGAAGATAAATCTTTTGCTTTGCACCTGTACGGGCTGTTCGTCTTGGCTGTGTGGTTCTACTACATTCTGAATCTTTTCTTTTTCTCAAGAGACGCTACTGAAATTTACTTTGATAAGGACACGAGGTTGTTGAGCTTACAAATTAGCTTAATTTCTTTTAAGTACCTGCTGCAAAAAAGTATTTCTTAGAGAAGCTGTTTTATTGTCTTGTCTAGAAATGGACACGAGTTTCAAACTCACATAGGTGAACAAGAAACACACAAAAGCGAGACAGCATGGGAAATACCACAAGAACGGGCATTCCTTTCTACGGAAAATGTCTGAAAATAATTGATTAATAAAAACTAAGACAATATGAGCTCTTTACCAAAGCTCCATAATACAAAATATGTAGGTGAAATGTTAGCTTCTGCGATGACATCAATATTTAGATAAATGGGAGGATAGGTGTAAAACGAAGACCTTGTGGGGTCGATATTGTATTTTTGAAGGACAAGGATATTGCAATCTGTTGAAACAAAAGGTCATGGATGGAGTATTATCCTCTGTAGCAATCTTTGCAGTAAATGCACGGTTATCACGAAGAGAAAGCTAGCATTAGCTCAAACAAATATGAAGGAACGCACATTCTATATCAACCGAACGGAGCCAAATGAAAACTTTTCAGAAAGAAAATGGATTTTTCAGAAAGAAGATGTTATTGAAAAAAACACCAAATTTGAATAGTAAATGGCTGGGAGCGATGTAGCACGAACAAAAAACAACGCCGTGAAGCTGAAATGGTAAAAAAATAAGTTAAAACATCCATAGAGTAAACTTTCAAACTGTCAACAATGTCATGAATGGTTGATGACAATGATGATGTTGAAATCAAACGAGTAGGCTACATTTCTTTTGAATTTTGGCTATGTGTGATATAGTTGTAATGTTTCACAAATAGCCAGCAGTGCGTTGGAGAACTGTTGCTAAAAAAATAGCCAAAGCCACCTGTTATACAGACAAGGTTTAACATGACACCAACGCACTTGAAACTATTTACTCAAGTATCATTAGAATGACTTTACTGTACAACAATCAGTGGATTGAAAAGTGCGATTTAATTGGCTAAAATAAAGGAGAAATTTTTTTTCGATCATTTAACCTGCACAAATGTTACTGTTAGTCACTTTGTTAGAGCAACAATAACATTTTCAACACAGCAGCAACCAACGCAATCCATATCTGTCAACCATACTTTTTTAAGATTGCAGCTCACTACTTGTCAAGTTGGAAAAAAGGTTTTGTGTCATGAAATGTGACCACCACTTGGGCTGAAGGTGATCCAATATTTGAATGTCAGAAATGGAGTGATGTCGTTTAGGAGTTTATTACACTAATGGGAGTAAGACGACTAGCTTCATTCTTTCGGTTGCTTGTAATAATTTACTAAACCCAAAATTGAAAAAATACTTAAATGTTATTTTAAGGTAATACAGTTATATGTTAATTGGGTAGTGTTTATTTAAATTTTGGCGAACTTCTGAAAGTAATACTTCCTCATGCCTATTAGGTAAATTTAAACAACTTTGATAGGCAAAACGTTTCAGTAAAAGCCGACATCACACTACGTCTGGTCTTACAAAATTTAAACTCGCATTAATATTATTGTAGAAATATTTATTTGTTTGGTACTGATTAGGAAGAACACGCGGAAGAACAAACTGCTAACCATGTCGTTCTTAAATTCCCCATTTACAAGGCGCTAAATGGAATGCATGGCATAGCAGAACTAGACGAAGTTATACTCACCTAGCTTTCCATCACTTGCCCTGAAATCTGAACAATCTTGTCTCACATGAAAGAAGGAGGAAGAGTTTTATTCTAAATTGGGCCGTTTTGGCAATGAAATTGATCATGATTTTGTGTACCAATAGGATAAAGCAATGACCTTGCAGTTGGCGACCTGTTAACATAACCTTAGCTGTTAATAGGGCAACAAAACCAATTGCTTGAAATGAGATGCTTTGGCAATAACAGGTGCAATAACATATTATAAAGTTTATCGACATATTTTAAGTTGTACTCACAAAAACAAAATTTGTTTTAGCTCGTGTTAAAGTGTGGATGTCTTTTAATGTGATCTAAATAAAGGATAATTTGAATTGTATAAGCAAAATTTTGGTTTATCATTAGGCTAAAAATAGATCACGCCGGAAGAAAAACAATGCAAATAAGATAGATGCATTTCTCATTAAGGCTACGATTACGTGAAAATGAATTTCTCTCAAAGTAAGGTCGACGAGTTACGATATTTGGTCAGACCCCCATTGTCAATATGGAGTGACAAAGAGTTTGAATGATGGAGCTACAATAAAAGCGCACTACCTTCTGATTACCTCAGATGAACGTTGATTGCATTTCATGCTATTCTTACGTGAATGGCAGTGCTTTTCAGGACATTTGCATTTTAACGCTGCATTGCAAACAATACATTGCAAACAATGTCGAGGTGAGAAAGAACCAGAAGGTTAAATATTGGATGATTATATTTTGGTTCAAAGCTAAATTAAGCAAAACCTCTTTTGCGGTCATGGGTGTAAACCAAGATTAAGTCAATATCGTTTGCAAAGTTATTGTTCTCCATTGTTCTATATCTTTTGATGTCTGCAGCTTATTTCAATATGAGCAAATGAGCCTTGTTAAGCCACTTAGAAAGCGTACTAATTGTCGTATCAGGCTTTCCAGTATGAATATGATTCGTGAGATAAAAAAACGTTATTACCTTTACAAAACGAAAATTAGTCGTAACAAAGCAATCGAAATATAAAAGCAAGTTTAACAAAATTCGTGTTGAATCTTTTTTGCTTTGTTTGAGCCAATTACCCCCAGCCAGCAAAAATGGCAACTTTTTCTGGCTGGACACGTATACTGTGTTATCATGGGCTTATGGTTCTTCCTAGTGTTTTCATATCACTTGTAATCTTAAAATTTTTTCTTCCATTCTTCCTCTTCTTTAATTTTTTTTCAAATCTTCTGTCATTTCTCTGTAAAGTATCACAAGTCTTATTGCCTACATGGCTTTCATGTGTCTTGGTAGCAATTTGGTGGCCAACTCGTTAAGAAATCTTCTCTAGCCAAACAAACCTGGTTCGCTACCGGACTCAGTAAGATGTTAAAACGCGTTCACTTTCCTTAAGGTTCCAATAAATTGATTTAGTTTATTTGTCGTATCCAGGCTTATGCCCGGTGATTGAAGATTTAGATTAAGTGGACGGGAAGGCAAGGAAGCCAATCTTCGTGACCACCTTCAGGCATGCCTTTGAGGGTCTTGCCAAAGACACAGCCGCATGCTCTTGAGCAGTGTCGAACCGGCGCCTTTTCGAACGTCGTTCCAGGGCTCTCATCGCTCGACAATGCAGCCGACAATTGATTTAGTAATGTTAATGAATAAAAAACTGGCGACAGAAAATAACTTATTATGCAGTCATTAATGCTGAAACCTTGTTGAATAAAATAAACAGGACAAGGTACCAAAACCGTGTAAGGTATTCGGGTTGAAACATTTGTTGAAATAGTAAGGTAACTTATACATGTGTGTAGTCAACATGGACCCCATCTTTGTCTTTGTCACCAACGTAGGCTACCACTCTTTAAAAAGTGGCACTGCGCATCAAAAAATAACAATAAGTAGCCTAATAATATAATAAGTCAAAAAAGAACTTTTAAAATGTATTCAATACGCGAGCAGCCTAACTACTTCTTATAGCTGCTTCAGCTTTGATTATCAAGTGTGGAATCCAGGGCCCGATTAACCATGAGGCACAGGCCTCAGGCCCCCTGCTTTTGGAGGCCCCCAATTTTTGGTGTTAAATGTTGTACAATGTACATTGTACACAATATTTCTGTTAGGCCTATTTCACTTCTAATGTAGAATTTCATGCTAGCATACACTGAGATGCCCACCGAGACATAATATTATATGGATGCAACCTATTTCGTCTCCTGAACACTTTGTCCCCCGATTTCGTACCCTGAAAGATCGAGAGAGAAAAATAGAAAAGCCGAAGTCGCTGATTGCACTTTCCGCAAACATTTTAATACTGTCATTAGCCTATGTTGTGTTTGTTACCAATGCAACTACAGCTAGAGAATTCCAATGCAATTGCGCCCCACTGTCTTGTTTCTTTCCTGTTACGGTAGGCCACGTCACAATGAGCAAAAGTCATTCATAGGGGCCAGTGGCGTAGCCAGAAAATAATTTTGGGGTGGGGCAAATATTTGATGAATTGAAGAGAACGATAAAGTGTTTGATTTAAGACATCGCCACCTGATGTGTAGTGGCGTATCTTGGTGGGTTAAGCAAGGGAAGCAATAAAGCTGGTGGATTAGAGCGTGCCAAAGGCACGCGTGGGGGGTCCGAGGGCATGCTCCCCCGGAAAATTTTTTGCAAAATTACACTCAAATAATGGATTATAACGCTTTCTGGAGACACTTTCAGGGTAATATTTGTATGAAATTTATTAGCAGATAAACAGCTATTAACTTATTAAAGGTAGCTGTTACACACGAACGGGCAAAAACTGCGACTAAATTGTTCGCGGCGTGGTGTGAACAATGGTCAAGCAGCACGTCCCCACTTCGCCAAGTATTTAGATCCCCGTCCGAAAACCAGCTGGGACATGGCCTCTCTAAACTTGCCTCATCAAGGCGTAACCGTTTGCTCACTGGTGTTGGACGCTATGGTGCAGACATGTTGCGCTGGGGCTTGGCAGAGAGTGCTGCTTGTGAGTCTGGCGAAATGCAGACGGCAGCCCACATTATCAAGGATTCCCGGCTATATAGACCACCCCATGGTATGGAAGGCCTAATTTCCATCGATGACGACACCAGGCAGTGGTTAACCAACGGATGCCCTGACATATAGCGACAATACGAGAGAAGAAGAAGAACTGCGACTAAAGATAGAGAACAGAAAAAACTCAGCTACACAAAAACCCAACAGAGTAAGCGATTCTGAAATTGCTTCCACAGATAAGTTAAAAGAAGCGTAAATTGCGTAAAGTTTGCGCGATTTACGATTTGCAAAATTTATTGATGTCTTTCTGTGTGTCTAAAACAAGTCCTGGGTGGTGTTAATAGCCAGATGTCTTGGAAAACGATATAAATTTATTATACAAATTATATTATATTTTCAACAAAGGGTTCAACTTTGGAATCCTAACTTTAAAAATTTGGGGGGCCATAGCCCCTTTCGCCCCCCCTGGCTACGCCTATGATAGGGGCTGTCATGCAATACGGCACACGATTCACGTTTTTATTGAAACAACGCATTTTCGAATAGCAAAAGAAGGAAAACATGGTTAGAGCAATCCAAACAACAATAATAAAACTGTAGTCTAGCATTGAGAGGAGGAAAGTGAAGTTCGGTTAATTTTGAAATGTTTGCGGCAAGTCTGACCAGCAACTTTGTCTTTTTGAAATGTTTGCGAAAACTCCTATCAGCGACTTGTAGGTGCTGATCGTTAACAATAAAAAAAGCTCAAAGAGTAAGGCTATCAGTCCACATTAGCAAATTGCACTGCAATCAACTCTTATAATTAGAGTTAATAATTAATTTAAGTAGATCTAGGCTAGTGGTAATAATAGGCTATAACTGCAGTCTAGCATTGAGAGGTGAAATGTTTGCGACAACTCCGACCAGCGACTTCCGCTGTTTGAAATGTTTGCGAAAACTCCGATCAGCGACTTCGGCTTTGTTCTATTTTTTTCTCGGTCTTTTCAGGGTACGAAGTGTTCAGGGTACGAAATAGGTTGCACCGGTGCACCCATATTATATCATTATTAATGCTTGCATGGTCTTGGGCACATTTGCTACATGGAAAGTTACTTGGTATGTTAGGCTTCGGTTGATCACTGCTGCTCTGCATCGAAAGCGATTGCCAATAGGGGCCCCAAACTTAGCTGTGCCTCGGGCCCCCGTGAGCCTTAATCAGGCCCTGGTAGAATGTGAATGTGTAGTAGCTATAGCATAACAGACAAGATTGATATCAAGATATTTTCACGCTGAATCTTAAAAAGCAAACGACGAATAAGGTGCAAAAAGGTTTTATTTTGCAGTTGAAGTCGTATATTGACCCTGTTGGGAGCCATTGCAAATCAAATGAAGTGGAACGATAACTGCAGCTACCAGATCTTGTCGAAGTTTTCAACTGTTTCAGCAAACCCAATTACGGAAAACAGCTGCAAAGGTGACAATGTTGCAAATGTGTAACTTTATCGGTTTACCCATGGTTCACCCTAACAAAAAAGTAACTCGAAGTAACCTGTTTGTTTTTTTGTTTTAAATTGCTGGACGCTCGGCAAAGTGCAACGTTGTAAGTCTTTGGTTGGTTTTTCAATTACCTACTGCTCGGATTGCTCATTGACTTGCTCATTGGCTTGCTCAATGACCGTCAAGGTGATCACAAAAGTTTGCCTTAGTCAACTTCATGCACTTTGTTGAAAAATTATAGTTAATTTTATAAAATGTGGGAATTCTTTCAAAACGTGGCCACCGTCTATCATCTTCACATAATTAATTTCATAAAACTATACTAAAAATGAGAGTTGTAATAAAAACATTTTTCTATTGGCATATTTTTATGTTGTGCTTTGATAACAAACGTAGCTAAAAGAGGTCTATTGCCACATTTTTACGCAAATGTGGAATGTACAGCACCAAATATAAGTATAATCTATATCCTTGTTTCTCTCTTACATGCTTCACTTGCTTGTGCATTTTTGGCATTGCTTGAATAAACCTATAGAAATAAAACTTTTGCTGCATCTCAAATGTGCAAGATTACAATTACCAACCAGTGATTCAGTGAACCATAAAAAGTTTAAATGCTTTAAGTATTTCTTAAATTTTGTTTACAAAAAGTCATTGTATGAATTGTTGTTAAAAAAAGAGTTTTGAAACTTGTTCAATGACCTTATCAAAACTAATACGACTCCTAATCACCAATTCCAAAAACTTGAATTTTTTGAACTTTGGATATAGCCTACTCACACAGGTATGTGTTTTTCGGTAGGCCAAGGGCGATTTAATAAAACACACATTGGTACAGCTAAGAAAAGTAAATATATGAAAATTTTAATTGCATGAGGTGAATGCTATAGCTTCGAGGTTGGTGCAGTAGCATTGACGGGGAGTGGGAAGTCCAGGAGATACTTTTAATCTAGGCCCGGGGTGATTTTTGGGGCTGTATAACCGTTTCAGGGAACTCGGAAACTTAAAGAAGCCACCGAATATTTTTTGGACAGAGAGCGTTTTTCTTAGAAGTGTCTTAATTTGGAGTCTGAAGATTTTATTGGTACCGGTCCACAAATTATCCTCTCAACCATGGGCTCTATCCACTTTTAGAATTCGGGGGGTGATTTTTGGACAGTGGGCTAAAATCGTCATAGTCATTTCAACAACAACTTTCAACTTGTCTTAGTCATTCCAACTACTCCAATGAGTGGGGGGGAGTAATCATCCCCCTCACCTCCTCCCCCCCTTGGATAGAGCCCAGTCTCAACAACCCTGGGTTGATGCACATGATTCAAAGCAACTCTCTACAAAGAAAAGTATGTAACCACACCTGTGAAAGATGTTTATAAGCATGGCTTTGTATGTATTGATCTAAGGGAGTTAGCAGTCTTAGAAATTACACAATGAATCATGTAATTTTGCTAATAAGAGGTAACATAGGCTACGATAATAAGATGACTGTTTTGGGTTTAAAAATATGTATGATAATTGTTTAAACAAACTTCGAAAATTGTTTTTTTTGTTTCTACAAAAACTTGAAAAAACTTGTTAAATCTGATATGATATTGCAATGAAAGTTCAAAGCATTCGTTGAAATGGGGCGAATAAGCAAACTCTGAGTAACCATGAAGATATGCATTGAAAAATTTTCAAAAATTCTTCAATTGACAAGTAATTACGTCTTGCTTTGACCTTTGCCCTTTTTTCAAAAATAGAAGTTTTGTGGTTGACTTGGCAAATCTTGTGACTGTAATTACGAAATTCCAAAATATTCCTTTTCAGTGTAGTAACTCTAGCTTATGCAAATGGAAAACAAATTTTGAAATAGTAAAGTTTTACATTGTATTTGCGATATTTGGCATGACATTAGCTTGAAAGAAACCAGGGTTTTAAACTGAAACTAAATTTGAATATTCTTCTAATAGTTTTGTAAAGATCAAACGCAGTATGCTACGGAAGAAACCAAAACTGGCAAAAGCAAGTGATGTCATGACATTTTGTGTCGCTGTCGAGCCTTTTTTGCTTTTTCATTATTCCTTGTTATGTAAAAAAAAAAAAAAAAAAAAAAACGACGCGGGCGTCTGAGTTCTCTCTTGTTTTATGAACAAAACAATTTCAACAACAATTATTTATTTTTTTACTGAATGTCTCACCTGAAGAGTGTAAATTTTTCATTGACGTCAACATCAAAGTTGCTCGTCGTTTGGGGATGTAAATTCAAGATAAGCCTAAATACCTTCCATTTTTTGAAAAATACGACACAGAGTTTGTTTGCACGAAAAAAATAGAAGGAATATTTCCCAAATGGTCATGTACAGAATTTCTGGATATAGCGACTTGGGTAACATGCTACAAAAGTATATCAATGCTAACGTTTCCCACATCATTCTGATACGCATTTTCAGAGATGTTGTTGCCTTCACAGCCAATGTCGAACAATTAGGCTAATTACATGTGAGGTTGCAAAGAAGAACGTAATTATAAAACATAAACATTGATATACATTAGATTTTGTTGAAAACTCTTAACCATATCTGTGGATATAGCATAGATTGACACAGTAGCGTTGACAGGGGCGTCCAGGGGTACTGTTGCACCCGGGCCCGGGATGCTTTCAGGGGCCTGCAAAGTTTCCAAGAGGCGCGGCAACTTGATGAAACCGCCTCGTATTCTTTGGATGTACTGTCTCTATCTTGTAAGTGTGTTGATTTGAGACTTAAGGATTTAAGTGTTACCGCCCAGAATTATCCTTTCAACGATCCTGGGTTTTCGAGCGAACACTGAGTAAGTTAAATCTGCTGCATTTTGTGTCCATTTTAAAATAACAAACTGCATGATACTACAAAGAAAACATACGTTTCAAGATCCATTAGCTACTATAGCCTATATCGTGGCTTTAGATAAGCAGGGTAGTAAGCTTGAAAGCGAACTTGAAGATTTATCTTTAAGTGGAAAAATACTAGGGAAACGGTCAAGAGGAGCTCAAAGATTCATATTTTTGCACAATTTTCAACCACTTTTCAAAAAACCTACTAAAATTTGGCAAGACGCACGAGATCGATCAAACTGGAGCATCTTTGTACATCGAGGGCTGTATCAGCTATGATACCTACACAGAGAGAGTAGTAAGTGGCTGTGACGTGACGATTCGGAAACATGACGGAATAGAAGATTTTTCAACAGCCCTTAAACACTTGAACAGGTAAGCTTAGATTAGAACATGCACGCAACCCACGTAAGATCAAAATGAAGCAAAAGTCTGAATAAGTAAATAATCTTTTGAAATTACCAACCCAAACCGCTTGACAGCTTAACATTTTTTAACCAATTTTTTTTAAGCAACCTGTTTTTTTCTGTGAGTACAACACCTCTTTTGAATATATATACAGTAGATTATTTTATGATTGTGTCAGCTTTGCCCTACCATACTTTGTTTTACCATAGATGCAACACAGCAAGCAGTTGGAAGCAGCGAAGGACTGTAGGCTACCTACAGTTTTCCATCGAGTAAGCTGCTCCTACTTTTGCATGCCATGAAGACAATGGCGTAGCCAGAAAAAAACTTTGAGGGGGGGGCAAATATTTGATGAATTGAAGAGAACAACAAAGTGTTTGATTTAAGCCATCTCCATTTGATGTGCAGTGGCGTATCCTGGTGGGTTGAGCAAGGGAAGCAATAAAACTGGCGGGGGTTAGAGCGTGCCGAAGGCACGCGTATTCTAGGAGGTCCGGGGGCATGCTCCCCTGGAAATTTAAAAAAAATTACACTCAAATAATGGATTATAGCGCTTTCTGGAAACACTTTTAGGGTAATATTTGTATGAAATTTATTAGCAGATAAACAGCTATTAACTTATTGAAGGTATAGCTCTTACACACGAACGGGCAAAAACTGCGGCTAAAATTAGAGAACACCAAAAACGCAGCTACATAAAAACTCAATAACTACACAAAAACCCAACAGAGTAAGCCATTCTGAAATTGCTTCCACAAATTAGTTCAAAGAAACGTAAATCGCGTAATTTTTGCGCGATTTACGATTTGCGAAATTTATTGGTGTCTTTCTGTGTGTCTAAAACAAGTCCTTGGAGGTGTTAATAGCCAGATGTCTTGGAAAACGATATAAATTTCTACAAATTTTATTACATTTTCAACAAAGGGCTCAACTTCAGAATCCAAACTTGGAAATTTTTTTGGGGGGGCCATGGCCCCTTTCGCCCCCCCCCTGGCTACGCCGATGCATGAAGGGCCTTGCCAAGTCACAGCCAGCGCTTTTGAGCGGTTTTGAACCGACGTCCATCGACGTATGACGATATCGTGTTTGGTTTCACATCACTTTCCCTCGCAGTCAACTATTTGACGAACCTTTTTAATCTAAGAAGTTTTCATTGCGAACAAAATAACAACACAAAAACCTATAAGAGGCAAACAGGTACCAACATACAACACATAAGATAACAACACCGACATAATCCTTATTCATTACATCAGCAAAGCACAGTGTATCTTCGAATTTACTTTTTTTTTATAGGCTTTCGTTTTATTTTATGCTTTTTTAAGTTTTAAAATTTTATAGCAGTTTTCCACGTAGCGTACTTGTTTTGTAGGATACAGCTGCATACAGTGAGTAGCCTACACCTTTGATGGAATCTAGGCTACAGTGACTTGCAGTATAGCTGTGCTTTGGTTTGCTGAGTAGTACAGTGTGTAAAAAAAATCAGTTTGTTCAGTATGCATTTTTCAATTTCGGTCTCTTATAAAAGTAGATTGCACCATAAAACTTGAAATATTAATGAGTTTTGATGAATCTTTTCACACAAGAGATTTACAAACAACGTAAGGATGTAAAGTTAACACATTTTTTTTCTCAAGGTTTATGCAACTTAGGCTATATTGTAAAACTGCCCACAAGTAGATAACTAACTTCCAAACCCATGGCACCTCAGTAGCCTACATTTCTTTTGGGAACACAGATTATAAATTTAAAATCATTTCCGACACTTTTACTGCATTAGAAGAAATCATAAAAGTGACTTTGAAAAACAACCAAATTGTTCGTAATAACAAGTTCCGGTAACTTTCAGTGTGTAGACTTTAGACTACAACTCTGATGTTTAAAATGAAAATCAACGCGACGAGTTTCTCTGTAACAATCTACCTGTAGTCTGGCAAAACCACATGTTCACAATAAGTTGATAAAAGTGTTTCGCTATCCGTAATCGGAAACAGATGAATTAGCCTATTTTGGATAGCCTGATAGTTATTTTCAATTAATAGCCTATTGCCGAAAACATAGACTGATAATAATCAGAGTTGTCGAATATGCTTTGCCAATTTTTGATTATTTGCTGGAGTTCAGGCAATGCCAAGCATCATTTCAAAAGCCTTAAAGAAATGCAACAAACATCTAGAAATCTGCAAAAGATTGATAGTCTGTCATACTTTCTGATTAGTATTACACAGAAAGATGTACAGAACCGGTTTGCTTTATTTAACCGGCAAAATGTGTTGGGAGAAAGCAGTCGTAGCTCTTGCCAATCAATCACATGTGAACCTGGCAGCTTCAGCATCACAATGCATAGACGTGTGAAAGAAGACAGTTTTTTAGAGCTACGGTGGGTTAACAAAAACGTTAGTTATGCTTTCCAGCCTCGCAAAGCAGCATTGTCTTTGTATCAAGCATGGCATTAGCTATCAAAATAACACGTTGAAGGCCTAATAAAAAATGAAAACTATGGACCAGCAAATGGTTGTTCGACACCCTATCACGAAACAACTCATTTACATCTAGGTCGTTTTTTCGACGTGATTTGTTTTTCTAAATATAGGCATGGTTGCTATCAGACAAAATACGAACCCAAGAACTCACCCCTACAACAAGAACATCATGCCCTGCTAGCATATTTTGTCAAGTTTACAGTTTCTTGAACAATGCAACATTAGGGTACACATTACAGTGACTACAGTAATCTGTAGGCCTACTTGGCTTGGTAGATTGTGGTGCATTACTGTGGAATACTTATTTTTTATTCAGCCGGTTTTACTTTTCTTTAAAAGCTGCTTACATCGTCTCTATCAACATTGCTGTTGCTTTTAATGAAGTAGCCTACCGTAAAACATTATTCTTTATATTTGTAGAAGTCCATGTCGTTTCCTGTCATAAAAGTTTAGTGAAATTTTGACAATGCACACCATTCCAAGCGAGATAGTTTGTTTTTATGACGCGAAATTTAATGTTGAAAAATAATATTGTCTTGAAGGCAGACAAAAATACTGGTGATCATCACAAATTGTTTGAAACGTGAGTGATCTATGAACATGCTTGCTTATTGATTTAGTAATCATAAATTTCAACTTTCCTGATGCTTAACCGCATAAAAAATATAAACGTCACGGATGATCGGCTTTTGACACCAAACATTTGACGTTAATAAATGGGTCGAAGTAGGACAAAAATAGATAACATGTTTTCTAACGAATTAGGGAAAGGGTATTCTTCAAATCTATCTTACGTGTCATGAACAAAAACGAAAATATTTAATTAAGATTTTAGTTATTATGTGTCAGGTGGTCTGCATCATCTCTTTGCTGCAACATCACAAATTGCTTCTTTTTTGCTGTTTTTTTTTTAAATTTTTTATTTAGCACAACTTTTAGATTATGTGTTATGTGATCATGATGTGTGTTATATGATCATCATTATGTGTTATGTGATTTAGATTATGTGATCATAATGACTTTTTACAACAGCTTGTAGAACAAATAGAAGTTCTATAGTCGAGTTTCAGTCAACTTCTGCACTACTACAACAAGAGGAAAGGGGCATCCCAAAACGTGATGGCTCGATACAGTGACAAATGACAGCGGGATGGGCATGGAAGAGCTGAAGGAGGTTGCGAGGAGTCGAGAGCTGTAGATGGAGGAGATTTATAGAGTGACCAAGTGTCGAAATCGAATAAACGAGTGACGATCTGCACTGTTGCAAACACATCAAATTTACAAAAACTGCACTATTTGAGTATTACTTGGAAATATTTAACCGTTCTTTGTTTTCATCTCAAGGTATTCCAGGTAATACTTTCTATGTTTATTTATGACAGTCACACGATTTTCAATAGTTTAGTTCAACTGTCACATTTTTATGTCGCTTCTACATTATTTAAGTGTTAAAATCAGCAAAGAGGAAGGGTTCCTTATTCATATGGTAAATTCGGGTAATAGAAGGTTCATGAACAACCTTCGTGTGTGGCAGACTGAAATTAAAATGCATGTGATTTGTTTTTGTTTAAGCAGATTTATCTTCATTAGTGATCACCAAGGTTAAGGGATTGATCGCTGATTTGCCGATTCATAGTGTCATATGCGGTTGTATTGAAAACTGCAGAGCCTGTCAAAGGTGAGTCTAAAATTCAACTGTGCATTGTTTGACGCGATTACCATGCACTGGGTACAATGTTTGTCGTCAAACACCAGACGCCATACCACCCACCTTACCATAAACAAATTTTACATGATTATGACAACACAACTACAATATCACTACCAATCACCCAGGAACGAAAAATAGACATTTTTCTAGCAGCCCTCACAGCTTCAATCTTGAGACGATTGAGAATTTTGTCTGTTGATAAATTTGTATTGATAAATTGCTAGTAGCCCTTGCAGTCTCAATCTTGTGACGATTCAGATTTTTTTCAATGGATAAGTTGCAAAAATGTGTGAAAACATGACCACTGATTTGTCTTGCAGTAAATAACAGAGATGATTTCATTTCATATAGTCACTGAGTGGATTACCAATGACGACGGCTGACGTCAACCTTATCGAAACACACCAAAAAAGTAACTGGTAGGAGGGATGTGTGAGAGCCATCCCAATGCAAGCTAAATGAGATTCGTATTTTCACTTCATAAAAAGACATAGTCGTCACCCTTCCTGTGCCACCCTTCCTTTTTTCGGCACAACTCCGGTTTCGCCATTGTGTAATTTTTTTTCCTGAACAAGTTTACAAATATAACCGGCATAATGTAATCAATTGGTAGGATTTCATGTTGTCAGAATTTAAAACTTAAACGAATGGCTGAGATTGATTTTGTGAAGAAAGTAGCCTCGCTGTTGGGTCAGCGTTGTGTCAGAGAGGATACGGGTTTAGTTTCCAGCTGCATCGTTTTGTACAACACAAAAATGTCAGTTTGTAAGTACAATCTCAACCGTTCAATTCATACCTACAATAGGGTATAGCCCATAGCCTACTGCACGTTTGCAAAACTGGGGTTTCATATTAACAATAGTTACACAGTCAACCAAATATTATAAATGCAATTCCAGAAAAACTATCCTTGATTTTTAGGGATAAGGATTTGTATTTTGTCTTAATTTTATTTGCAAAACAATGCTTTACGTGACTATTAACTGAAGCTTTCTTTGCCAACGTCGGAACCGCGGAGAGCTTAATTGAAATGGTGGGCTCAATCTTATCTTGAAACTTGATCAACAATGAGTAAATCTTTCTATAATTTGTGCAGATGCTCAGTCTTATTCCCGCTGAGTAACTCACTTCGCGAAATCGGGTACTCAGCGGCAAAAACTGAAAATAGATGAATTGCAGGTAAGATCAAGTCTAGCTGACTGCTGGATAATAAACACTTACCATGGATTGAATGACCGTGTTTATAGAAGCTTAATCTGAAAAATATGGTCTGTGTAAAAGCTCCATCTTGTGATAAGTTAACGAACTGATGTTGATGTCAAAAAGTGCCAGTTGTTTGTGTAGTTTTTTTACACAGATTATAAAGTGACGTCCTTCTTCTGGGTACTAGCCACCGCATTTTAATCAATTGGAAACTAATTTATGTAAACTGGTCTGTTTTATGCGAGACTGCTAATTCAACCTAATTTTTGAACATAAAAGGCTAAACAGAAAGTGTAGCATTTGGTCTGCATGTTGTAACTTACTAAACTCTTTGTAACTTACTAAAAGCATCTAAACAACACTAGGCCAAGATAAACAAAAAATGTTGGCTGCTGTGGAAATAACTTACTTTGCTTGCGGGTTTTGTGTTTTATTATTCTGGCTGCTGAAAAATCACCACGTTGACGTTTTAAGTCTCTGACGTTTCCTAAAAGCTTCTTATTTGTCCATTCATAAAATCCAAAGTACCTTGTTGTTGAACGAGTGTTATTACTTGGAAAGGTTTGCGATGGAAAGCTGGTTGGAGCATAAGGCTGACTGCTGATTGGATTTTGAGCTGCACGGTCAAAACAAAATAACTAGTTTTATCTTATTGAACAGCAACGTGCCACTATTGCACACGTTTTCTGCATAAAATGTTATTTATTTAAATCAGAAAATGTTATTGAAATTCGAACTACAAACACAAAAATGAATAGACACACAATAGCACACACATCACGACAAAACAAAAATTATCTTGTAGTTTTTCTGCTTAAAGTTTAATTAAAAATTACACGAAGCTGTAATTGCAGGTATATGCAGTACGTGCATATGCGTTTAGTGTAGTGGATGCAGCTTGTTTGATGTTGACCTGTTGTTATTATCCATGTTGCCCTTTCCACTGCATATTTACATTTTTAGGCAACGGAATATGTTCTTTTGACTTAAATTTGCAAAAAGGAATTAATAATCAAGACAAACATTATTTATGGCTTTAATTGAATTGTGAAAGTGTTGTAGCCTCCGTAAAGCTCATGATTGTGACCAATGGCGCATTGAATTCAACTCTCAACACTAAGAATACGATGGTAATGAACAATTTGTAAATGATGAATGTGTTCTGGTTTTTGTTCATTTGACTCGTAGGAATTCAATTTTCTCCATATTTGTTCAGTGTTCCCTGTTCGCATTACAATTTTTTTTTCTCTAACTCAACCGGGCAGTCAAAGAAGCACTTACAACTTTAGTGGGATGTTACTACTGAACTACCCCCGGACAATTTATTAAAATGAATGAACCAGGCGGCTTCATTCCCCAGTCTACAAATCAATCTATTCTAACATTGGATTTTACGTTTGCAGACGTTGTTATTTTGCTGGTTGGGTCGCTGATTGATAAATAATAATCGACTCAATTTACAAACAAAGGTTATGTAACCTTCCATGTTTATTCAATCGTAGTTTTAAACTAACATCAGTGAAAGAATCTTCAGTACAAACAAACGTTTCAGTGAACAAATATTACTATAGTTCATAAACGGTAAATAATGGTATCTTGGTACCATTATTCCAAAGTGGATTATTCCATACGGCACCATTTTACAATGCGAAAACTTTTTATAAAAAAAAAACAAAAAAAATAGTGTACAGTAGTTCACATTCCTATTAATGGCCCTGATGAATAGTAATTGTGAAGTGTAAGGTGAGAAAGTTTGACATCTTCTGGACCGAGAACCCACGGCTTTACACCCCGTGTTGGCAAATGGCAATGCTTCTAGGACTACATTGAGAGGCTGCAGTCGTCGTCGTCGTGTGTTTTTAATTAGAAAGGTCACCTTTCTACAAAATCCCCCAGAATCAGCCGTTAAACAAAAATTAATAAATAATTTGGAAACCTTTTTTTGTGTCATTTCCTGCTGAATGACTCATCTCGAAACCGAGGCTTGAAAGTTCAACTCATGTATAGATTGACATGTAAAGTTGTAGGCTACAGTGCTTTGTTGATGTGTTTTGAATGCCAACAAAATCGCGTTGTCATGAAAGTTTTGTTGAGCCCAATTAGCCGAACAGAAGTGCCTTTCAGTGGTTAGCGGAGCAGGTGTGAGAGCAAAGCCACAACAATACAACAAGTTCAAAATCACGTTCGTAACATTTTCACTGCAAAAAAACAACTTTTGGAAAACTCTTTAGTTAGAATTGTTATTTTTTCTAAAATGGCAAAAAATAGTATAATTTTGTCATATTGAAAGCTTTTATGGTAGGCTACGGTATCTCGTTCTCTTAGCAGAAGCATGCTGTTGTTTGAGCTATAGGCAAACCTTGCGAAGTCCGGATGCTGTAGAGAAGGGCTTTTCAAATTTTTTAACTGTGTTACCTTATTTCAAAAAATAATTTTCTATGTAGGTTAACCCCGTGATAGGTAGTCTATAGTGTAGGCTACCCACTGTAAGCCCATGTTTAGTTTCTTTCGTCACCTTAAAACTGCAACTTGCTACCGCCTTTGGGATCTCTACTTGAAAGGATTCTCAAATGTTTTCATTCTGTGCCCATTTCAGAAAATAAATTTCTCTGCGACTCCGTGACGGGTAGTGGCCGCCAGCCGGGCATAGTGCATGGGCGGATCCAGCGAGTAGCCCAAGAGGGGGATTTCAACGAAACACAATGATGTTGATGTGCCTACATTATTCCGACCTTGCAAATATATCGGGAATAAAATCACTTTTTTGTGTTTTAGGGGTGGCCAGCCCCCCCCCCCCTTGGATCCGCCGCTGGTGATAACTATCTACTAAAAGCCTGCGGTGTAGCATATTTGTAATGCAATCGACTAAGAAGTCCTGCGGTGGAAAGTTAAAAATGGTGAATAGTGATTGGCTGCAATTGTTTTTATCACTTAAAAAAGAAATAGAAGGCCCTCAAGTAACCCACTCTCTAAAATCTGATTCGTAGGCCAATGAGAGTAGATGGTTGTGTAGTATGTGTTCTCAACATGCATTTGAGTTAACGGCATACTAACAATTACTGGAGGGTTGATATGCTCATTGAAGCATTACACCTTCCTGAGCGTAAAACATCAATCTTCATCGGGATCAGCTTTTTATTCAGAAAGAGCTGCGACAAGTTATACTGGCTCAATTTGAGCTTGACATTTTTCTTATTGTAAGAACGAGGTTGTGTAAAACTGAGACTATCTAAGTTTAAACAATAAATGGGAACCACATTTATCATTGACGAGTTTGAGGGTGGCTGCTTGACTTGAAAACCTTCATTGGCACTTCGCAGTCTCCTGTTGCTGTGATGCTAATATTGTGCAACAAAGTTTTGTAAAATTGAAATCTTTTCTGCAGTTGTACATTGTGTTTTGATTTAATTGTAGGCTACATTTACTCGCAGCAACCAATAAGCAATAAATCTCTATCTTTTGTATGATCTGTGCTGTCACATTGATATAAAGCGGCATGCTTCGATATGGACCAACTTTCAACACCATACTTCCTTGTAGTCACATAAGCGTAGCCTACCGACATCGTTTGCTCAATTGCACCACGTAGCGTGTGTCACTGGCGATATGGCTTGGTGCTGACGGATGATTCTGACCGGGATGAAAACGTAAAGAAACCAATAGTTTTTGTCTTCACGCATGAGGCTTACAACTGTTTTACATTTCTGGCCATACCCGTACGAGACCAAAATATTTTGGAGGCAGAACAAAAATTTACCCAAACCTGCTTGAATTAATTGAAATTGCCCAAATATACGTATCGAAACAGCTATTTGTAATCAGCTAAAAAAATACATTTATAACTGCAAACAGGGCCTCTGTTTCAATTCATCAAGCAAGACAAAATGCTTTTTATTATGTGGAATAGTTCAGGTTGGTGATTATCTGTTCATGGTAAGTCTGGTGGCTGCCCAAATCAACCTGTTACAGTTACATGAATTAACGAAATTGCTGCGTCATTATCTAAACATGTCAATATCAATGTGGAAATAAAATATTTACAATACATACTTTATGCAAGTTTTGATTTTTCCAATTAAAGTAGTTTTTTTTTAGTTAACATAGTTTGCCCAAATTTGCAACGTTTTTTTGACAACAGGAGGGCGGCTGCCCACCTGCCTCGTACAACTATCCCTCTGGCCTTCTGTTTGTAGATTAAGTAACAACTATGTTTGTGTCCATCAAAATCCATGGACTATCTTTGTGACACCGCAGCGTACTTTTCTGTTTCACTTAAATGAATCCTCAGATAGTTCATAGGAGTGCTTTACTTACCAGTTGAAAATAATAATAGGCTACGCTAAGATACTTGTTTCAATGTCTCGTGGAATACAAAAGCATACTGTTGTATTCGCCTTTTGGTAAGCGTCGAACTAACGTTCTTTTGAGGGTTGCAAGACTTTCACAACTCCACGTCACAACGTTTGGCATCGCTTATTTTATCGATCGCCTGACCACCACCAAGGCCCAAAGACTCCTCTGTCCGAAGTGGCTTACGATCTTCAAATGTTTATCACCATAATCTGATATTTCTCCTAGTATTAGCGTAGCAAGAAGGTTTTTATCTTTGCTAATGGTGATTGCGATGATATTGGTAGCTTCTATTTGCCCGGATTTTCTCTTAATGTGTGGTCTATGCATTTCACCTGCCAGGATTGTATTTGATGGAGCAGGTTGAACGCAAACTAATTCTAGGTCAAGACGTGATGTGCTGCCAAAATGCGGTAGGCAACGACTTAACCGTCTCACCCAACGCGTATTTAATGCACATGTTCAGCAGCTAGTAACACAAAGCTGTGTCAACATAGCAGTTGTCCGTTTCTGCCATCAAGGTTACCTTGCAGAGCACACCACAATTAAATTTTTTTTGCAAAGGTAATATTTTATGACAATCTAATCAGACGAAATGGTAACATGTAACAATCTAGTTTAGCGTACTTTACAGTTCTTTCAATGTGGTTATGTTGTCAATTTATCTTACATATTTCAAGAGAAATGTCAATCTAATTAATGACCTGTCCACCCAAAGTTAATAACATACTATTAAAGTTTTTGTGGCTTGGTGTGACGTATCGATAAGTCAATTAGCAGAAAAATATCTGAAATATTTTTATACTTTCTTGAAGCACTTGAAAGCTAACACGAAGATTGATCAATTTCTACTGCAAACAATTTGTGTTTCTATATAGCCTACTTCAAATATGTTGCCATTGCAAACAAGAAATATATTTCAGAAAAACACTGCTTCTTATCTTCGAATAACCCTCTTCACTAGTTCAAGGGGGGAGAGCTAGGCTCTGTCTTCCCCCCCCCCAGGATAGCAGGTTTGGTCTCCAATAAATTTCCAGATCAGGGTATGAAGCATCATTGAATTATTATTTTCGTCACCCAAATGGCTTATCTTGATTGTAAGCTTATAGATTATGAAAGAAAGTAGGCAAGTATGAAAAACAGCATTTTCTCAGTCATTACTTGTGATACCGGTACAAATTTCTTATTTGAATTCAGGGTTACAAAAACCGACTTCAATACTGTAATAACCTTTCCTTTTCAAAGGAAAGCGAGAGAAAAGTGCGAAACAAAGTAGCGTATAACCAAAAAATCATAACCAAGCTATGCCAACAACCGTAATTTAAATATGCAGCTGAGCAGCCCACTGCTATCAACTTCGGTAACCGAGTCTGCATCACTGGTTCAGAGCCTGCATAAGTATGCGCGGGTTTCAAAATCACGGTTCAGAAGAGGTTTTGCAGTTCAAGAGTAGCCAACATTTCCTTTATCAATCAAATGTGTTTCCAAGTAGGCCTACTAAAATTGACCGGTTTTTCAAAACATCTGTTTTAACCACAAGTGTTGTTTGCACTTTTAAGCTTGTGGTTGTTTTTGTCGGTTATTTGGCCTTCCAGCAAACACGACAAATCAACATAAGCAATGAGTCATTAAAAACACGGTACCTTAAAAAGGGCAATACACTCAAAATGTATGTTTTTTATGTTTAGTTAAAATACGAGAAATTCAATTTTATAACAACAAACAAAAAATAAGAAGCATTGTGTTGCACTATTAGGCGGTGACGCAATATGAAGAACTGAATGTAAAAAATTAGATAACAATGATATTTGCAGCAACGTCACAAGTTTGGTTAACTTAAAGCAGCATCTGTGGTATGTTACTAAACTATTATTTTTTCTTCTAAAAAGGTGAATTACTCTATGGAGAGTAAGCTGTTTTTGTTGTTGTAATTTTTAGTACACTTAGGCACTCACTTCATGGTCACCTTCAAACATGTCACTATGTGCTTTGTCAAGCAAATGCTTACGATGAGTGTGGCAGTAGAACCAATGTCTTTTTGATCGTCGGGCAACACTGTCACCACCACGTAGGCCCAATTTTTTACTTTTTTGAGAAAGAGATGATTTGTTCTTCAGATGGCCAAGGTAGGCTATTTGGTAAATCATTTCTCTCTCGAGCACGCTTTTACGATCGCGTTTTGTGACTTAATTCTACATTCTTCCTGACCCCTGCTATATTAGAGCAAGTAATATAGCCTATCGTTTTTTGCTTTCATAGTCGAAAAAACATGATGATGATGATTTTTCAAGTCGACCGCATGATGTTTTCAATTGATGGTGCTGTTATAAAAACGTGTCGTTGGCGACACCTCATGGGTGGGAAAAAAGCGACGAACAACCACACGATACTCGATTACCGAATCTTTGCATGAAGCAGCAAATTAAAATCCCCAGACTTCCACAGATTTTCCATTATGTATCACAGGCTCCCGATAGATTGAATATCTTTTCCGATCACTCCAACCGATTTGGAGTTTTTAAATAAGTTATTTATTTTAGGCATTCAACAGATCCTCAACGCAGTCAATCATGGGCTCCCCTGTAGCTTTAAATCTCGCCAACATGTTCTTGCTTGATCCCTCTCTCATGGGCTCTGATAGGGATTATATAATGGGCACTTTTCTATCTTTTTACGTAGAGAAGTAAAAGCTTTGTTAGAGGATTTAACTCAAAATCACGTAGCTTTCCTTCAATGTTGTAGAAGTCGGCGTCTTCAAGTTGAGTGCCAGATTGCTTGACCGTGTCAACAACGTATCCGTCTCTGCGAATAATGCAGTTTGAAGTTTTAAAAGTGGTTAGAAGCTTTAGACTGCTGATCAATTTATTGTTGGCATAATCTTATTTGTCTTTCAAAAAAAGTCTTAAATCTACAGCAAATTACTTTATGGCAACTTTTAATTATCACAACATGAATATAAGTTAAAAGCAACGTTAAAACTTGAAGCTGTTACCACATACATTATCAAAGCGATACATACACAGGTTGCCCATATTAGTAGAACAAGCTTTTCCCCACAAGGAAAAATTAATATCATAAATACTAAGTTTCTGTTTTATTTCATTAACTGGTTACATTTGCATCGAAACTATTAGCAATGCGCTCTGTTTAGCTCTGTTTCTTTTTGGCAGAAAAAATTGCTCTTGAACTAATCAAATGAAGTTAAACTAATAAAGTCATGCAGCCGTGCTAGCTATGTAGCTACCTCACTATCGATACACCTAGGCCTACTCATGCACGTTTGAAACCTTTCAAGGTTTTGTTAGTTTGTATCGTTTACAGGGGCGGATCCAGCAAGTAGCCTCGGGAGAGTGGCGATTTCAACAAAAAACAATGATGTGTAGGTCTACATTAATCCTACCTTGCAAATCCCCCTGAATATTGTTACTTTTTTGTGTTTTAAGGGAAAGGTCTAGATCCGCCACTGCCCGTTCGGCTAGTGCATTGCTTAGTGAAGCTGACACTATATTTTTCTTTCCGAACACGGTATAATGACGAAAATAAGTTGATATAAATCATTAGAATAACATTGATCAAATCTTACATCGTGTTCTCGCGGCATATGATCCGATTTGCAAGGGCGCATATACTGACAAACGTATCTTTGTTGATGGAAACCTTTTCTTGCCATATAGCCAGTTTCGTGTTTTCAGAATCTTGTTGAAATCTCCAGTTTAAAGTCTTGTCTTGATTAAAATCTTCAGAGCTGGCTAACTTTGATAAAGGATCATATCCCAAGAGAAAGAGCACTCTTTTAAGCAACGGGTGAGCCAGCTCTACAAAAAGCCTTTCCATTGCACCTTTTAACTCCTTGTACGAAATTAATCTGCAGAACAAGACATGGCAAGTTTCTTTAAAGCATTTCAAGGCTTTTAAGTAGGCTACAGTGTTACTCAATTAGAATACTTTTTAGTTCAATAAAAACATTTACTGTATTTTAAAACAATATATTGTACAAACTAATTTATGAAACAATTAGAAGTAGTCACCGTTAAAGGCAAAGTTTATAAGCCAAATTTTACCAGCGCTTGATGCATAAAATGAAGACTACACAGTACACACCCGTCTCTGTCTTTGTCGTTTTGAACAAAAGTGTTGTGATAGAAAGCCTTCCATGAATTGCTCACAATACAGTACTTTGAAAGATATTGCACGGGTGGCACCCCTTCCAGACTTCTTATGTCAAGTGGTAGAGAAAAGCGTGTGTCGAATCTGCTATTTGTGTCTCCAAATCCACCACTTCTTTCGTTCTAGTTCAATGATACACATCAAACATTTTTGCATGTCAAACTATTGGAGCACAAAATATTTTTTCTTTTTTGTGAGTAACTTGCTCTTAGAAGAATATACCTGCACGTCCCTCTGAAGCTGGACATTATTTTCTGCAGCCAAAAGAAGTAGGCTAAACTTAGCTTTACAACACTTTGAGCAGGGCCGAATCCAGCGAGTAGCCTTAGAGGGTTGATTTTAACAATACACAATGTGTGTCTTCATTAACTCGACCATGCAAATACTCCAAAAGAATGGTACTTTTCTAATTCACTGCACAAAGGGATATTATAGCCTAACCGTAGGAGTTGTTCTTTAAGCAGAGTATTTGCTAGGGCATAGGTCTGCAAAATGTATTGTTGTTAATAAACCTATTTAAAATAAAGCTGGTTATAATTTACTATATGATTGGCTGTGGGAATCTTGACCCTGAGATTGAGAAAAGCCCTTTGAAAGATTATTCCTAGCAGTTTTGCATACTTGTAGAAGCCTTGAACTACTGACGCGGCCTGTCACGGAGATTAGCAAAATAAAAGTTTTGGTTGTTGCTTGTGATTTTTTTCTGTCCACTAGATGCCGCTAGTTGAAGACTTGAAGAGCTGTCCTCGACATGCGTTGCTCAAGCGCACACTTTAAGAATCGAACCAGCGCTGCTTGATCTTGCAGTTTCTTCGTTCATAAAGTCGGGCTTGTGGCCAAGCTTGTTATCATAAACACACAAGAAATGAAATAATCCACTAACGTTTGTTATTTCTTCACAATTGAAGTTGTAATGAGGCAGACTGGCTATTGCGTTGTTGGCAGTGCTTGCTTTGAGTGGAAACTTCAGATTGTCGTGAGATAAAAGAAGGTCAGCCCCAGGTGTGAATGCATTGCTCATCAAAAGCTGCTTTCTCAACCATGAATACAGGTCCTAAACAAAATGGACGCTTATGTCAATGTATTTTTATAGGCTACATAGTTACCCGTAGTGTAAAAAATTCATTAAAAACATGGTTGTGTTTTATGATATTAAAACTTAATGACTTGTAAAAGATTTTTTTGTGATTAAAAAGTCACGGATTTGTTTAGATATTGCTTGACCCCAAATAAGCTATTTCAGTAGGCCCATGCTTTAACTATGTAGGCTACAGTTGTAGCCTACACACTATAGTAAGGAAGCGAAGGAAAAACAACGACTGCCAAAGTCACCAAAGCCGATGATAATTTTTGCATTAGTTTTATACTTTTAGACATTATCAAAGTAACAGGCCTCTTTTTGGCAAACGTTATAGCAAAATTGCAAACCGAAGGTGGCGTCTGCACAATTGGGCAAATGCAATCTGAACTACTTCAATTTCTTTTAATTTACTCCTTTACCTCCAAGGTTTGGTATTCCAGAAATTCCTCAGAGAAATTTTCATTTTTAAAAGTCACAGTTACTTTAATGCTTGTCCACTTAGGCATCTCGTAAGGTTTTACAGTAACTTGCTTCGGTTTTTCCTTCTCTGGTATTTCCTAAATTTTTAACACGTGATTAAACCTGGAGTCCTGCATTTTGTATATGCCTAAGGTCATGGTCACATTGAGTGGGTTTGCCTACTAGCTAATCAATTCACTGAATCAACACTTAGGCCTATTTATAAACGTTTGCAAGGATCTAGTTCCGAGTGTTACGAGGTAATTGGTCGGCGATCTCGCATTTTGTAGCCAATGTTTGTGTGCCAAGTGTCAGTAGTGTCTGGGTAAATATAGGCTACAACTGTATAAGTAAATTATATAGTTGTCATTGGATAGAAGTTCTGAAAGATTTGTGATGAGTGGAACAAAAGCATGTCCACTTGCAGACCACAGGAAGAGAACTGAAATAATTCTCAAACCCATATCTCTGAATACTGTAGGCTACACAGTGGAGTTCAATTATTTGATAGCTTACCTTTTTTATTCTTGCTGGAGCAGTGGAAACAGATATTGAAACACTGTCTCTAAAATTGCAGTTTGATATTTAAAAACACATATTTGGTTATTCCAATTTTCATGACAAATAAGCCATGGAATTTATTCCTATAGACTTAACATTAAATTTAACCATGATGTGGTATTCCACAACGATACAGTAGAATATTTACCCTTGGTCAAACTCTTTCATGAAATTAACCGCGCCATCCTTTGCTGATGAGTTGTCACAAATAAAAAAAACTTTGCATGAGACCATCACAAAAAAGGGACTTAAATGTTATGATTGTTTTGTTAATCCATGAACAAACCAATCAAACAGATCGGTAAATCATCACAAAACCTTTTTTTAGCGGATGCGAGTTTCGATAAGTCAAAGCATTGCAGCAATAACCTACCACATTGCCAATTACCTTGCAGATAAAACGAAATTAACAATGCCGCCCCTGAAATCAAGTTCATAGTTCATAGTTATAAGTTCATAGTTACTGATACCTTCTCTTTTTTCGTAGAGTTCCTTTGCTCTCAGAATTTCCTAGAAACTTTGGTGGTGGTGGAGGAAGAGAGCATCTTCTGTTTTGCAAGGCTGGTGATTGCTAGATATGATATCAGGGAATACAGGTAGTTTAGTAAAGGAAAATGTTGCTTTTGGATAACGAATAAGAGATTGTATTATTAAGAAAATGAAGTATCTTCTGACAGGTGTCAAACTTCCTTTGCAGAGATTGTATTATTATTGTTACAGTTCAGTTGCTTACTAAAGTTGATTAAAATTTTAATATGATAAATTTTCATATAACGTAGCCTACGGCAATTAATACTAGGCACTTCTTTTTGCCTTGCCCCCATTGTGCAAGTTCAGACCCCTATTCAATAAACATTAGTCTACAATTGCAGAGTGATGAATTATTATCAAATAAAATATTCTGGGCTTCACCAGTCTATAGCTTTCCAGTCTTGCTGAAACTTAGGTAGGCCTAAGGATGAAAAAGGTTAAGAATAAAACTATTCTCGTGGTAAAACCTACAAGCCAAAGAAATGAAATATCTCATTAATTTTCTTTCAACAGTCTTATCATACCATTAATGTTGAGGCCATATTGTAGACTACTTACAGCAGCAGTAGGCTAACCCGCTATTCGCAGTGAATAAGCGAACAATCGAAAATAGGTCTGCAATGGACGATAGATTCGAGACAGTGATAAAGTCAGAAAAGTAATCTAGCGTCTACTTCGCAGAACAAAATACGTTGCTAATCTTTTATTTGCTTCTCTTTCTTGAATGTTTGCACGTTTAAGCAATTTTTTCATTTGTAAGCGAATTCAAGATTTTCAATTTACAATTTTGGTATCCTAACTTTTCCTTGTGCAAAGCCTAAGTCACTTTTTCCGATAAATCTAACGCCAAGTTTCAATTCTGAGCTTAAAACAAGATTGAAGCTTAAGTCATAATTTTAAGTATAAGACTAAAATAATATTTAAACAAGACCTTTGTTATTGTGCTTACCAAATCTTCACATAGGTCATCTTCATCTTCAACATCATCAGCAAAAGTAACACATTTTCTCATATTTATGAAGTCTTCCCTGTTTTCGTCAAGTCTTTCGTTTGTTTTCGATCTGACCTTTTGTTCACTACTATTTTCTCTTGAGGATTTATTGCTGGCAGATTTTCTATTTTTCTTGGTTTTACCCTGTTTAAAGAATTAAATTGCTGTAAAACAAGAGACTGCTCTTCATACAGCATAGGTATGCGATTATTTTTGTAACTTAAAACAGTAGGCTATCTTAGGTTATAAATTCACAACTATACATTTCTATTGTCGCTGGTTTATAAAAGCTTGTATTGAAAATAAACTTTAAACTTTTTCTAATTTTAAATCTGGCCTTTCAAATAGTCCTGCTTTCAAAGAAAACACAGTTGGTCTTGAATAAACACAAGATCCTTTCATAACCGGCTACTTACAGTGGTAAAGCACTTTCATAAAACCTGAGAAGATTTATTATTCATTGTTTCCTGATAGATTCATGAACTTTCGAGTTCTTTTGTTGTTTTTTTGCTTACAGATTTCTTTATAAAGTCTAGTGGTCTTCGGTTGAAATACTGACAAAGGCGAGTTGCTTGTGGCCAAAATATTAACCTTTATTATCTAGATTCTAGAAATTGCATAAAATTGAATATCCGCAAAGTTACTTTTACGTGTTAAACACGTACAGTTAATGTTGCAGATATTCAATTTTTCTTTCAGCTACTTTTAAATGTCATTGTAGAAAAGTTAAAGAAAATTTGCTTACCGATGATGACGAAGATCGGCTAGAATCCGGCTGTTTGTGTGTAGCATCCTTGCTTTTCTGGACATTTGCATCTTTTCGTGTGGCGCTGTGAGATTTTGTTCGTTTTGCAGAAGGACCACGATTTGACTTGGGCGATTTAGAGCCAGACTTAGCATGATTTTCAATAGCCGGTAGCTCCCATGAAAAGTCATTGTCCGGCTGTTTTTGCTGAAAACTATTTTTTCTTGACCAATTTGTGTTGATTGGAAAGTCACAGCAAAAATAAAATATGCTTCTGCCTGAAAACAAACAACTTGATATTAGGCCTTACATTTTCCTTCTATACACACATACGGCAATATGTGTGTAAGCTTTTGTTCGTGATACTTTTACTAGTTTTCTGTAGCACCAGAGTTCAAAACATTTGTATTTTTATGGATTTATTCGTTTTCTTTTGGATTTTTTATAGGCTACTGGATTTAGATATCTTTGCGACGTAACAAATAATAATTAAAAATGAGCCCTATTGCTACTCAACCTCTAAGTTTAAATAGGCTACATCGAAATTGCATAACATGTGCATTCTTGAAAGCTTTATGGTCTAATTCTAATCTAATAGATATTTGCCTACAAAGATTTATTTTTAACTAAGGGCGACTTAACCACAAATTAAAATTTCATCTACTTACCTGTTAAATCTTTGTCCTCTCGCAGCATGGGACCCATTGGTGAAAACAATAGCTCTATGGTGCGGTCGTTCTGCAAAGCTTCATCACGGGATAGCTTAATGAAATGCTTGAAACAAAATTTTTTAAAGTTTATCAGAACTTCATAGGTACTCCACAAGTGTTTCGTTGCTTTCAACAAGAAATCCATGTGTGATGGTGACTGCTTACAAATTTGTAACGCTTTCTACACAAAGCCATCGAGAGGATAATCTGGACCTGGTACCAATGCGGTCTCCAGGCTACCCCAAAAAATAAAATGCCTACCTGACAACAAATGTTTTCGATGTAGTTCACAGATCTTAACTCTGTCGGGCACAAAACAACTTCTTGATCCCCATATGTCCGGTAAGTTAATTTCTCCCCTGCTTCCAATTGATTGTTCATGTTTGGTCCAAACTTGGTCACACATTGCACTAAAATCCACTGAAATTATGTAAAGTTATTTTTTGGGATTATATGCTTGGCAATGCCAAATATATTTGTAAACACAATCAGAAGCGGATTATATCAAAGTATATCCCTGGAATTTAGAAATAGAATTTCTAAAAATATGTGAGGCCCCTTTTGTGTATTCACCTCCTCCCCTGAACACAATTCGCTGAAGAAGTAAATTCGAATTATAAAAAAACTAGTAGGTCTATAACATAAAAATGAAAGAGCCATGACCAATTGCTGAAAGAAGCCTATAAAAATAATTACTATATATCGGTCTGTTGGAAAACAAAAAGATAGTATTTTTTTCACAAGCGATACTAATTCTTACATCTCTCTGTTTGTTTTTCTTTTCGTTCAATTCTTGTCCTCGACTGACCATTGATTTTCCTACAAACGAAAACTTTTATATATTTTTTCCTTGAGAGCATTATATGGATATAATCGCCCAATACAAGGCTGGACAAATTACAAATTGTAACCGACGTCGAAAACAACAAACATACGAACTAATTATGAAGTTTTTTTGATGCAACCGGACTTCAGAATTATTCCAAAACAGCATTGTTGATTTCAGTTGACAGTCGTCAATGAATACCGTATATATATAGTCTAATGATGATTACACAAGGAATTGTAACACAAAATGGGTTAAGCTATTGGTATGCTCGAAGTTGGCAACTTAAGCTACTGGTAACCGTACCTCTAGAAAGCGGAGGTATCCAAAACAAGTGGCGAGAGCAGGGTCGATGCTTTTTTGTATGCTCGTCACTTGAAGGCTGATCTTTGCAATGTAGGCACGACATAGCTCTCTCCTATGGAAAGAAGTTTATCACAACTTTCAAAGTTAGAAGGGTGAGAATTAAACTGTGTATATCTTAATTTCTTCATTTCGTCAACATGTTTCTGAGGCATGTCGTTATGCTGCTAAACAGATAGTTTTTACTTGTTTAGGCTCGTTGATAAAGTCAGTCGTGCTGACAGATGAAACGTCAAAATTGAAGCTGGTCGTCATTTCAAGCATTTTGTGGTAGCCTGACCTAAAGTTATCAGCAGAAAACAAGAAATTTTATGATTTTATTTCATTATAGTTTGATATTAAGCAGAATGAACAACCAAAGTTTTTACACTTATCTCACTTTTGTAGTTAGTCTGCCATATCCTCTTAATGTTGGTAAAGACATTGTCCTTCGGCGTTTTTCTTTGACTTGCTGTAAACTATTTTCCGGCCCCAAATAAAAAGTACGATTTTCAGTCCATAGTTTGGAACAATTTTTGATTTGAGTTTGTAAAAGATTCACAGGGCAAGACTTTACTTTGGCTACGCTTGGACATACAGGTTGCTGTGGAAAAAAGAAAAATTTAAAATGAGTTTTCCTACGACTCCACAATTATACACATCACCCTTAATTAGGCTTTTGGGCCAGGGAGAGGCCATTACTTATTGAACTTCATATGAATGTAAAGTGAATACCAATTTCTAGAGAAATATTAATGACATAGCAAATTTATCTTGGTAAAAGCCTACGGAATAATCTAGTCTGGTATATCAGTCGAGTATCACATGTTTATTGTCATCACGCCGTTTTCAGAATGAGGAAAATGGATAAAAGCGCATTTTATGTTTTGCCGATTATTGGATGCAAACAATGTTAATTATCCTGCACAGGTTTGAACCATCAAATAAAGGTAAAGTTAAGGCTTCCTGTCACAAAGGCTTTATCCTTTGGATGGTTAACGCCACATGAGTTTCTTCATCATTTATGATAGCTGGAGCCATCACTATATTGTTTTTTTACTGAGAAGCTTACAACAATATAAAAAAATGAAAAACAATAAATTAAATTAACGAAATTGAGCATAGAACCGTCTAAGTGTCTACGTCAGGGGTGTCCAAACTTGTCCACTGGAAGGCCAAATTTAATAATGCGGAAGTGCCCACGAACGAACAATCACTAATTGCTTTGCGGAAAGAAAGGTGCATTATACAACATGATTGTGTTGTTTAATGTAATTTTCATACAACAAATCAATATGCACGTTTAGTATTTTGTTATATAATTATAAGTTTAAGGTGTTGCGACCGTGCCATATTTTAAACTGATTGTTCTGCTTTGGTATCATGCACGTTATAACGTCAGGGTTTTGTCGCTTCTATTTTTTTCTAGACCTCTGCTCTGTTTGGCAGATATCGTATTGCTTTTTTCGTTGTGATGGTCAGAAATAAACTGAAACTGAAGTTACAAATTGTAGCCTATTATGCCATGTACGTTATCTGCTTTTCCATTATAAATAGAATAATGATTTTGTAAAACACAGCTGTGTTGATATGAAGGATAAAACTGACGTCTTAACTTCAATACCCAGGTCAAGTCTGTTTCATGGTTAGTGGCAGACAAGCGTAAAACATCACGTAAGCGAGAGTGGCTCAGTTTTGATAAGCGAACCGAGAACGTCTGCTCACACAAAATTGGTGAGTCGAACAAGCTCAATATTTTCTTTGCAAAACGTTCACGTTTCTGAAACGTTTTTTATCCAGCTGCTGGTAGAAATACAGGAGGAAAAGATGTTGCTACTGACTTCGGCACTCGGCATCGCAGTTAAGCTCAACTTGCTGTATGTGAACCGGAGCCTCATCAGGGTTCACGCTGAAAAAAAAGAATACCAGTACCGTACGCTAAGTCCATTTTTTAATTATGGCAAAACCCCGAAAGGGATCGTTTAATTCGCTAGCAACTTACTCGTAATAACCAGTTTAGTGGCCGAGTGGTTTCGCTTTCGGCGCTGGCTCTGGTAGATCTGAGATCGATTGCAGGTGGAGTCAAACCGAAAACTTCAAACAGTACCGATTGTGTTTTTTTTTGCATAACACAGTGAGAATAAGTCGCATAATAATGTGATAAAATCGTAAATCTGATGTAAATTAAGAATGAGCCTTATCGCTAAAAGCCTTTAGCTGTTGTAAAGCGACAATTGATAAAACCATAACATTATTATTAATGAATGCTCGATTGTATCACGGTACCACTCAAATCTTGACGTGCAATATGCAAACTTATTGCTATGCTCTTCAGGACAATAAGGGTTGATTTCGCAATTATGACGCATTAATAATTTTTGTTTTGTTTGGGCTTTTCTCTTGTTTGTATCCAGACAACAAAATTTGTCATATTTGCATTGATTCAACGTCTGCAGACCGTGAATCAATGTGGAAATGATGGATTTTGCTGTTTTGGTTCAGAAAATGTTATCTTGATTACTTTTTTGAAATGCAAGTTGAATTGGTATGATCTTTATGTGTTTACGGACCAAAAATAACATCTTGTTCTATAACAGGCTCGGGCCATACAAGAAGGTATGGAGGGCCCGACTTTGGACACCCCTGGTCTACGCCGTTTTCAGTCAACAGCAGCAGCAATTGCCACTCAATAGACCGAGAACTGTAACTGCCGTAAAGCCCATACCCAACAACAGAATAGGTGCCGGTTTGCGTACTTAAGTGCTAGTTTCGTTTCCATTAGCTCCATCTTTTTCCATCCATTTTATCCTGGAAGTCTTAATAGTAATTATCTCAAACCTTTTGTTTTATTAAAATAAAAACTTCAGTCTAGCCTACTTGCCTTTATCAACCGAACACCTTCCAGTCTACTGCTCAGGTCAAGTTTTTTGCTACCTTCAGCTTGGCAGCTCTGGCAAGACTTGCTGCTCAGGCGAATTCGGCAGGGTCTTTCTGAAATATATACGGATTTTTGAAATTTTCGTATGCTTTATTTGAATGGAGGTAAAAATCCATACGGAAAAAATACGTGTGAATAAAAAACCATAAAGAAAATATCGCGACTGGGAAATACTCACTCGGAAAATATCTCCTCTCCTACAGCATTTGAAGAATATCTTTTGTACGGATTTTTTCCTTGTGGATTTTACCGATAACCTCTTTATTTAGATAACCTCTTCCCCGAGTTAAATGTTTTATCGTTAAAGAGGAATTGGTGTTTAGGCTACAGTATAGGTTTAGTTCAAAGAAATCCGATTTTTTCTATAGGATTTATTTAAATTTTGTAGTTTTTAAAACATTACAAAACATAGAGCCTTGGTAGGCTGAAGAGTTTGCTGTTTGTACCACATCCAAAAACAGAACAACAAGTAAGACCTTTACCTATTCTATCAAGTTAGGCTTGTCAACCTGAGAAACCTTGTCAAACCTGGCTTGTCAAACCTGAGAAACTAGAACAGATGTTGAGAGACTTTATAACTTCTGCCTTTTTTCTTTCTACTACTACACAAAACAGTGTGATGACACAAAATAGTGCAAAACATATTTTTTTATTTTGTGTTATATGTCTTTGTTATTAAATATTGATGTTATCACTTGTGCTAACATAAATATTTAAAAATAAATAAATTACCAACACATTATTGCGAATATGAAAGTAAATTGTTATCACTTTACCTTGTGACCTTGTGGTAAGTTGACAGCTAGCGCCAGTGGAGAAGACTTCTGGAGATTGTGGAAGTAAATGCTCTTTATAAATGTCATCGTGCCTCCAACAAAACTGCGTTTCCTTTCTAGAAGATTTTTCCAACATGCACGCATCCACAATGCATTGCAACTTTGCTTCTTCGGTTTCTGAAGGAAAATCTGTTTGTGAAAAACTATCTGTTTTGCTTTCGGTAACAGTTTCATATCTTTTCGGAATCCGTTCCACCACAACATTGGTCACGTGCTGATCACTGCTCGAAATAGACGCCTTTACGTCACTTCCATATCCAGACGACTGCAATGTTTCTCTTCGTCTCTGTTGTGTTCGGTGCTTCACGCCTCCACCGAGTTCCTGAACAATAAAGTGTATTACGTAACTTCTGTGGGAAATAACAATGAAAAACATTTAGCTATAAATAAGTGTTTTATCTCAGGGCTTTTGCTTTTCTTCTGCTCGCAGTAGGAACTGCCACTTTGCAGCAAATAATCGCTTTCCTTTTTACATTAAAATAAAACAAAGAAGAAGAGTTAGCACGAGAAACGGGCACACAATGATACGAATTTTGCATTGGAATAAGCCTAATAATACGTCATTACCGAAGGAAAAAGTGATAGTCTACTATGTTTAAGATATCTAAGCATTCTAACGTTCCAAAAAATATTGTTTTTTTCACTTTTCAAATTGATGAAACAGCCACGTTAGAACGATGAAAAAAATTACTGAATGATTTATTTAAAAAAGTTTTACTGGCTGGGTGTGAGAAGGCGTTATTGAATCAGCTTTCAATTTATAAATAAGACACTACAACATGCAATAGGTTGTAGCCTTGTAGGCTACTATTGGTTTGCTAAATAAAATGTTAAAACGCGAGTAAAGGTGACTAAATGAGTCATACTTGCAAATTTCTTAAATTGGTTTTATTAACCATCATAACAGGTAGATTAGATTTAAATTTCCCATATGAGAAACTGTCGCACACAGATAATGGTACATTGGTCGTGTTTGTATAGGTATCTTTTCCAAACCCATAGAAAATCTAAATAGTCTAGGCAGGGTTCTGAGCCAACCGTTTTCACAACTAAAATTTTTCAATCAAACGCTAGTCTATAATTTGATTTAACACGATGGATATGGCCTAATGTGGCGAATCGGAATTTTAACCCAGAACGTAGGCCTATGCCATTATTAAACTCAATATAAAAACAAATCCAAACCGTTGATAAATATAACTACAGGTAATATGATCAATTCCAACAATTGTTTATTTTTAAACGTATTTCTGCAACTTATCTTACAGTAGCCTAAATGGTTTCTCTTGTCAAGGCTTGCACCCGATGGTTGAAGATTTAGATTAGATTAAGCTAACGGAAAGGCAAGGTAGCTAATGTTTATGGCCACCTTCGTCCTTCAGGCATGCTTTCGTTTTGAGTGTCTCGCCAAAAACTCAGCCCGATACTCTAATCCAGGGGTCGGCAAACTGCGGCCCGCGGACAAACTTTTTGCGGCCCTCGAACGATCTTACTTTTAGTGCATACACTAAAGTTTCATCATTATGTACGCATGAATTCATTTTATATCATAACAATGTCTACTGTTGTTAAAATAATCAACTTTGTTTTGGCAAGAGGCCTTAACCACAGCCAATTCAAAAGTTTACTTGGAGTGATGAATGCTGTGCAATGCATCAAGATCTGGTGTATTTTGCGAGGTTAGATGGCTAAGTCGCAGTGCTATGTTACAACGGTTTTATGATTTGCGAAACGAAATAGGGACTTTCTTGAAACAAAAGAATGCAGGTTTCGGCATTGATGAACTGAGTGATCCTGATTGGTTAACAGATTTAGCCTTTCTCACTGATTTCACTTCTCATATGAACAAGCTAAACTTACAACTACAAGGAAAGGAGCAATTTATTAATCAGATGTATGATCATATTAATGCCTTCGTAAACAAGCTACGTCTTTGGGAAACTCAATTAATCAATTCCAACTTTGCTTATTTTCCCAATTTTGGCCTTTGTAAACCTTCCAACCCTGATAAGTAGCCTACATATCACTTATCGTTTCCACTAAAACTAACTTTGAATCTCGATTTTGCGATTTAAAAAAATCAAAAAAACAGATTCGATTTATTTGCCTTCCATTTTCAATGGATGTCAATACTATGCCACATGAGATGCAAATGGAAATAATTGAACTTCAATCGTCTTCGTCGTCGTGTGAGCCTCTGGGGCCAAGGGTCTATCTTTTTACCACTCCAGATTCACGATGTTCCCGGACTACAGTGGAAGGCTACTAGAGAGCAGCCAGTCTTTGGTTGAACATTGAACTTCAATCATCCAACATATTGAAGGCCAAATACGATTCAGTTCCAATTGCCAACTTTTTTAAAGAATATGTCCAGAAATCCACCTATCCTCATCTGTATGACAATGCAAAACCTGTAATGTGCATGTTTGGAAGCACATATTGCTGTGAGCAGCTTTTTTCAAAAATGCATTAGGCAAAGAATAAACTTCGCACTCGCCTGTCAGATCGTCATTTGAATTACGTATTGCAAATATCATCAACAAAGTTGCCAGTTGATTTAAACACCTTGGCCATGACACAGAAACAACATCATCCTTCACATTGATAAATGATAACTAAATAAAAACAATGCATTGCGTTTTAATACGTGTTTGACAATAAATATGAAACGGCAACAAACACGTCTCATTGTGCAATAGACACAGGAATAGGAGTTGCAGGTGCGCCATGATTTTAAGGATAATGTGGCGATTGTTTATAGGTTGAAATATATGCGGCCCGCGCGTTACCGGAAGTTTGTAGATTTGGCCCAGTAGTACAGAAAGTTTGCCGACCCCTGCTCTAATCTCTAAAGCGATGTCGAACCGGCGCTCTTTCAAACGTCGTGCCACCGTTCGGCTATGTAGTCCATAACAGTAGGTTAGTAGACCAGAACGAAAAATGTAGCATAAATTTGTGACAAGTTAGTTACTCCAACGTAAGTAAAAGTGACAGAAAGTTAAATGAAGTCATTTTACCTTTGCGTTGTTCTCAGAGACCGATGATAAATTTGTTTCAAGTGGAAATAGTTGGCAAGAGCCTTCATTATAGAAAACTTCATCGTCCTCTGTTTCATGACCTTTTATTTGTTCACTGAATCCCGGATCATCATTGCTTTCACTTGCTACTGCAGTGCCATGTAGATCACTGAGTTCAACTTTGTTTGTTTTAGTTTGACAATGCATGTCATTTCAAAACTCAATCTCATAGGTAATCTCAATCTCAATTCGTTTCATGAACTTGCTTGTAAAAGCGTTGGTAGTTGCTATTGATGTTTGAGGTTGTTCTTTTTAGCTGAAGCAAGCTCTATCAACTGAAGCACACTGCTAATTTTGGTTTACAGTGGTCGAAATTCTTCATTAAGCCTACAGTTCAGTAAACCATAGCTTAGTTTAAGAACTGCTCTTGTTGGCATAAATGTCACTTTTCCTCTCCCTTCGAACTTGAATAGAATAAAGATTTTAATGTTGATTCAGTGTAGGCTACCGATTTGAGAGTTTTGTGTCTGGTTTAGAATCACACTGGCAAGCATTGTTGTTTTGAGTTTTGACGTTGCTAGATGTTAAAACAATATGAAAATTGCAGCTTTGTTAAAGAGAGGTTGTTTTCATTGTCAGCTTTAATGAAACCTCTTAACGAGCTAAGTTCAGCAAGAGTTGTAATTTCGTTCAAAGTGAAGTGACAATTGTAAAGTTTCAAGAGCCGCGCAAGCGCTAGTCTACAGGTCTGCATGGGTTAATGCCTTCATTGGCCGCAATCACGAGTTCTATGCTGTAGCTTACACATGTTGTTGGCAGGATTTAATGCACACTAATAAATGAGTGCAAATTCGATTCTCATTTATTGTTGCTTTGTATGATGCACTGTACTTTATTGCTTCCAAAAACTAATTGTTTTACTGTAGGCCTACAACCAGCGCGAGATACTTTTAGCTCCCTAGACAACAAACCAATCGTGTACAGACGTTGAATCAAAGTTAAAACGATTGATTTGTTGTCTAGGTCAGGTAATGGGTCGACCACACCGTGCCTTGACTTTTTAGATGTTGCAACTATTCTGGTTACAACATCCACCACTGGGTTGCGTTGTTTTTTTGTATTTGAACACTCGGTGCGCTCGCAACCGTGCGAAAGTTTGAATAAGTCTAGAGTTGATGTGGACTAGTTTTTCCGGTCAAGTGCGGCAGTTCAATTTGGTATGCGTGGCTTTGTGAAATTGCAGAGCCATAGCAATACATCAATATAACTGTTTCATTTCAAGCTTGGCTGCTTTAAGTTGCGCTTGCCAGGTTTTTCAGTTGTTAGATTGTGCTCAGCAAAAACTTGATGTTTAAACTTCATTAATCTTGCGAGATTAGAATCTTGAAAGAAAGTGCAAAGTTTAAGAAATTTGCATTGAATTGAATTTAACTTGATGTTTAAACTTCATTAATCTTGCAAGATTAGAATCTTGAAAGAAAGTGCAAAGATTAGGAAGTTTGGAATATTTCGTGATTAGATATGGCCTAGTCATGTTGTTTAGATGGAAGCTAACTACATTAAACGTACTACAATGACTTGATCTTTCACTGCCACCCTTGTTGGCGAATTAAGTTTTTCTCTATTGTGTTTGGGATGATTGAAGACTTGTAGCCCTTCAACAAAATCGAACAAACTCAACATATGTTGAGGCAATGCTGAAGAATGTTAATTGCTGTTAATACCACTTTTGACTACAAAATTGCTTTTCATTAATAGTCAAGAATTTTTCCCCAAAATGATTTGCAGTTAAAATCTATGGTTTAAAACGGTTTAAGCCTATCATGTAGGGTTTACAGCAGTGCTACAATGTAAAGTTATACTGGTACTTCTCATATAGCCTACTATTGTTTAAGATAGGCAACATTTCTTTTTTGACTAAAATACGTTTTTAAGAATGCAGTAGGCCAGTGACATTCTTGTGAAGGATTTTATGAAGTGTTTGGGCCATCATGTCCACCATCCACCGTTAAAATTTAGAAAATATTTTTTTGCAAATGTTCTCATCAATTTATTGAAGGAAAAGATTCCCATAAGGTCAGCGTTTCTCAACCTGGGGGTTGCGAAGGTCATTTCATGGTGTCGCAAAGATATTCATAAAAGATTTTCGAAATTGCAAAAATTTCCAGATAAATGAAAAAATCTTTGCAGCCATCACTTTAGTATAGGGGGAAAGTGGGGCTTTAACGATCATGCTCTCGTGTTTTCTTCAATATCAAGAAATGTATAAATCTCAGGCTAAAAAAAATTTTTGTGTGAGATCAGGACAACCTTTTTTAAAATGTTTTCAATGATCATTATAGCCCCAGTAGTTAAACAGGCTTGTTACAATGGTTTTTAAAAATCTTTTTGGTGATTGGTATAGCCCCTATGAACTGGGGCTTTAACGATCACTATTATGTTTTTTAAAAAATGTGCGATAATCGAACTAAAGTTGCAACAGTATTGTGTAGAACATGTGACTTTATCAACACAATGTGCCCACCTAAATAATATCCACACCATTGAACAGTTGAACATAGTCAGACCAGAGGACTAGTGTTTGTTTGTTACATTAAAATGTTCAATAATAATTTATTGGGTGCATGATGGGTGCATTCCTTTTGGCAGACGCTATATTTACTATATATATATATTGTGATTAGCTATATATTTTGAATATATACGTAGCCTCTGAGATTATATTCACAAATTTTTGAGCATGACATTTGACCTCAATAGGCCTATGCGTTCAGGTGTATTGTATACATCAGCTCCGCGTGTTTTATTTTCCTAAACTAGGCAAGCAAGTTTGAAAGAAAATTTCATTCAGTCATATAGAACAAACAGTTCTATTCAACTTTGTTTTTTCTCTAAAGATCATGTGCAAGTTCATTCGACAAACATGGTCACATCCCTTATTGACAAACAAAAAGTTACCCTAAGAAATTCTCAAATTCTAGCTAAATTAAAAAAAAAATCAAAATCTAAACCGGATTACTCCTATTTTAAAAGGCATAAAAAATTGGGTTGTTCTCAAATTAAAAAGCACCACACGCAAATAAGTTTCAATCAAGTTAAAAATTGTTCGGGCTGTTTCAGAAAGATATCCTTTGGAATCTCAACCGCAGACACAATGCACAAGCTAATGATTCTCCTGACAAAACTCATGAGTTTTATGGTCATATACACATCTTTTCTTCGTTGTTTTCTCGTTCTTTGTTAAGGAGGTGAAAGAATAAAATATATCATGCTCGAATGAACATGTGCATTGTGCATTAGGGTTATGACTAGGATTCTTTTTTGCCTGTAGCTGGATTCAATGAACATTTTGGTATAAATTAAAAAAATTATAATTATTTTGTTCAAATCGTAAAAAATGTCTCGCACAAACTGACTTTAATTTTTGACATTGGTCCAAATGTAAAAAAAATTTACAATTCAAAACTTATTCTTTGCTACAAATTTAATGTTTAGATATTTGTCCTTTTTGCGCTTCTGGTAAAGTTCTTCCATCAATTTGACTCCCTTTTCTGCAATTATGTTAGTGCGTGGGATATCTACAATTGACTTATCCAAATTCCATTGGGTTTTAAGGCTCCAAGACATTCGAGCTCAAAGATAGCATCAAATAATCTTTGGTATGTTCCATCTTTAAACCTTTGGTTAGAAAATCAAGCTTCCTGCCACGCATTTGCGATGAATGAGCAATAAGCATGATATCTTATGTTGGCAACCAATATACTGGCAACCAATATGTTGGCAACCAATATACTGTGGTTTATCAAACCCTTGCTGATCATTGCATTTTGCAGTTTCACAACAACGCCATGCAGCCGTCCAGTATTAACAGATATTGTGTCACATTATGATCATTTTCAAATTTTTCCATTCATCATATTCATCTAATAGGTTTTCTAGACTCCTGAAAATATCTTGAGCTGTTCCACTTTCGCATTTTAGAACACCCAGTTTGATTTCTCTTGATGGACTTTTCAAGCATGCTACCTGATATTCATGTTTGCCAATCTTTTTTCTATCAAAGTGTAAACAGAAATTATTCTCTTTCATAATTGATTTTAGCTTTGCATTGTTGCTATCTCTTATAACTGCTCTCCAAACACCAGATTGCGATGGTGTGATAACACTGATTCCATCATCAGCCAGGCTAGCACAGACAACTGCTGCTTTGTTGGTTGAAAGAGAATTGCGTATAACCAATTGTGTTGCATGCGATGTAGAAAAATGCAACACTGGTTTTGACTGGGTAATATTGTCACTGTATTCTGCCATAGTACTGTCTGCATCACTTCTACAACTCTCGACATCAGTTGATCTCATCTTCTTTATTTGGTGTGACATGATGTGAAGCCACATTGGTACTGGTATGTGAAGCACTTGATGTTCGCACTCTCTTTGAAGGCTGGATTGACGATTTTGGAGCAGTTTTGTTGGTTGTATAATATATCATATATAGTCAATTTTTCCTTTAGATTCAATTTGTAGGTTATATAGTTTTTGTCTTCTTGGCACAGCCACTCTCCTTCTATCTTGGTAATGTTAAACAAGTTTTCTGTTTCATCTTTAAATGAATCCATTTTTCTTTTTATATTTTTCTCCTGTTTTTCCATCAATTTTCGTAGCTTTGACATTATTGTTTGCTTTGTCACCGCTGGAAAGTTCAATTTTGCCCAGAGAATAATTAATTCATCAGCTATTTGAATCGTTCTTGTAGTCTTGTCCTTAGCTTGGTACAAAAGTGAGTGGTATCGCCCGATAATGTCTTTCTTTTTGGGAATGCGAACATAATTACTCAGGGTTTCAATCATTGGCATGTTTCTTCTTGTTGGCTAGAAAGGTAATCGCACCACAAGAAAACAACGAAAATTTGAGATCGCAGCAAACGTGTTAAACTGTTAAAGTGTAGCAAATTTATTAATAGTGGCAAACCTAATCAATATTTGATTATATTTAATTTAAGCAATATGCATATAATAATAAAATAGACTCTCGGATTTGAATGTAAACTTGCGGAACCCCTAGACTTACTAGCAGAACCTTAGGGTTCTGCGGAACCCTGGTTGAAAACCACTGGTCTATATCTACAAAAGAAAGCCATTCCTTCATACATTGAAAACTGGAAAAATTTGGTGCGGGAGATTTTTGTTTAAACAGTCTTAACTTTTGTGAGTTTTCAAATTAGGACATAAAAGTTCATCATTTGTGACTACAGGACACACAAAATTTTGAATTTTTTTTTCAAGTCATAACCTTAATTTGCATATAACCTCAAAGGCTGTATTTATAATACAATATATGGTAAGAGTAGCCACTGCATTTCCTTTAAACGGTCATGTTTATAATCAATTATAATTTAGTGAATGTTATTTTTACATTGTAGTACTGTATTCACCTAATAATATTATTAAGTTTTTCAGTATCTGTAGAATAGATAACACGTTCAGTCGTTTAACAACAATGGGAAAAACGTTTATTTTAATTTCCGTGTTCTTGATGGCAATAGTTGGCCTGACCCAATCAGCTGTCGCCAAGAAGGATCGTGTCATTGATCGTCCTCTCAGTGACAAAGAGCCAGGATCGCCGGAATATGATCATGAAGCATTTGCTGGCAAAGAAGAAGCTGAAGAATTTGATGAGTTATCACCAGAAGAAAGTCTAAGAAGGCTTGGCATCATTGTAGATAAAATTGACAAAGATGGAAATGGAAAAGTTACTGAGAAAGAACTCCATGACTGGATTGTATTTACACAAAGTCGTTACATAAATGAAGACTCTGATAAGCAATTTAAACAGCATGATAAAAATCAAGACAATAAAATTGACTGGGAAGAATACAAAGAATCCACATATGGTTTCATGACTGAACAAGACATGGCAGATTCTGAGTCAGATGGATTTAGTTACCGCCAAATGATGGCAAGAGATCGAAAACGGTGGGAAAAGGCTGATGTTGATGAGGATGACAAATGTTCAATAGACGAATTTCGTGCTTTTCTTCATCCGGAAGAATACGATCATATGAAGGAAATTGTTATAAAAGAAACAATGGATGACATAGATAAAAATAAGGATGGTTTTGTGGATTTGGAAGAATATATCGGTGATATGCGTGGCGGTGATGATGAAGAGGAACCAGACTGGATTGAAACGGAGCGACAGCAGTTCAAAGAGCATCGTGATATTGATGGGGATGGGAAATTGAATGAAAAAGAAATTGGTTATTGGATTATGCCTGAAGATTACAATCATGCTGAATCAGAAGCTAAACATCTTATTTATGAAGCTGATAGTGACAAAGATGGAGAATTAAGTAAAGAAGAAATTCTGGCAAGCCATGACAAGTTTGTTGGGTCTCAAGCTACAGATTGGGGTGAAGCATTGAAGCGTCATGATGAATTTTAATTTTGTCTGCATAGTGATGCATGCGGGATTTGAATAAGCCTTTTGTCAGCTTCATACCTTTTGTAGATTATGTTTCTGCATTCAATGATGATGTTTTAGTTATGGGTATCTTTATCTTCAACTTGACAAAGCCTACTTTAACCTCCTTGTGCATGTCTTGAACCACCGTCGCAGACTCTGTGCTATAGGCTATTATCGTGAGTGAATTAAAGTTTTGCATTTACTTACGCAGACTTCATATAACTATAAATCATGGCAGTAATCCAAACAAAAATTTTGAACCTGGTTCTGTGCAGTTTGCAGAGCATCGTCAATCTTTAGTTATTTCCCACCAGTTTATTGTCTGCTTAGATGCTATTTTCATACAATTTGGCTTTAATATGCATATGTCCATCATAATATTTTTCTTAGCTTTTGCATGTATACCATAACTTTGTCTTCCAACCTATTTCGCATTGTTTTTTGCAGCATTACTAATGTGTCAGTTAACATCAAATGTACTAGTGTATATTTTTCTTAAGTAAAGAAAATTTGTCCTTAAATAAAACAAAGCACAGTAATATAATGCATGGTTGTTGCAGTTGCTGTGTGATCTTGTTTTGTGTGGAAGACAGCGCTACTACATGTCACCACTCACCGGTGCATGTGTCTTGTTACCATTTATTTACTTTTACCTATTACGATTGGCAGTATGAAAACACACGCCTTACTACCCGCAGTGTCTCTGTTTGTTTGTGGAAAAGTTTTAAATCTCAATCATTTTGTATTATATTATATATCACGGCAAGCAAATCCTTTTTGTGCAAGGTTAGATTGTGTACATTAAAATTTCTGTGTTGCAGTGAGCAAGTATCACATTTGAATTTGCTTTGTGTTTGTATGTTCATTAGTAGTTGCACAATGCATATGGCATCATTTTTTTCTATGCTGAAATTACAATTAGACTTTGCTGTATGATCCATGCTTGTTAGTTACTATATCAAATGTAAATCAGTTTTAAACTAGTTGGCTACTTGGCAAGTGATTTACTATCATCGTTTTTTTTAAGAAGTTAGTAATTGTTTGTGTCACAATATGCTACTTTAATAACCACTGTTCCAAGTTTTCCATTTTAATGAAATTAAACATTCATTCTCAATTCTCATCTCATGGCAGTTTCCTTCTGATACAGGAGGTGATTGTTTTTCCTAAGTAATTTTTCTTCCAATTTTGCATTTTTCTTACCCAACATGACGCCTTTCTCTCTCCACAGCACTTCTCTGGTTTAACCCTGCTGTTTTTCTGTTTTAATCATGTAGTGCATTCAAAATAGAAGAATATTATAAACAATTTGAATATGAAAAAGAGATTGCAAGTTTTACGTTTCAATGTATGTGAATTTGTGACTTGGTTAATTGTATGTCTGTTATCTGGCTTTTGCATTATTCATATATTAATAAGTATTGTTTAAGATGAAATGTGTTAGGTCAAATTCGCAGATTATTTCATGTGTAGCTTTTGCTTTTGATGTAAGGCTAGTTGTGATACATTTGGAAAGTTTATGTAAAGTCCTGGTGATCTGCCTGGCGTATAAACGTGTTATAAACCAACTTTTCTGATGAATAATTTCGTGTTTTTTAATTTTTTTGTGCCATATACGAAAAGAAATTTTGATGTTTATTGCAAACACTTACTCGATTTTTTCGTTGCCCAATATCAAATGCAGCATATATCTGAAGCGCAGTCATGTCAATTGTTACTTTGCATTTGCAGGATACAACTACGTTAAGATGAAATATCACTTGTTTTTCGTTTCTATGTTAATTTGTGGAGCACTTGCTGGTGTTGCGCAACACAAGGATCGTGTTGTTGACAACTCCTTAAGTGACAAGGAACCGGGATCAGAGGATTATGACCATGAAGCATTTTTAGGAAAAGAAGAAGCTGAAACTTTCGATCAATTGTCTCCTGAAGAGAGCAAAAGAAGACTCGGGATCATTGCTGATAAAATAGATAAAAATGGAGATGGAAAGATCAGTGAAGAAGAACTTAAGGATTGGATTGTATTCACACAATTGAGATACATTCGGGAGGACTCTGATAAGCAATTTGATTCGCACGACACTGACAAGGACAAGAAGATTGATTGGGCTGAATACAAGAAAGCAACGTATGGGTTTTTAGATGATCAAGAAGAAGAGACTGATGATGAATACGAAAAGATGATTAGCAGAGATGAAAGAAGGTTTCAAAAGGCAGACAGTGATGGAGATAAAGCTCTTACAGTTGAAGAATTTAGAGCTTTCTTACATCCGGAAGAATACGATCATATGAAGGAAGTCGTCACCAAAGAAACTCTTGATGAAATTGACAAGAACAAAGATGGGTTTGTGGATTTAGAGGAATACATTGGAGACATGTACAATCCAGAAGATAATGAAGAGGAGCCAGATTGGGTGACGACCGAAAAAGAGCAATTTACCCAGTACCGTGATGTGAACAAAGATGGAAAGTTGGATGAAGAGGAAGTGCGTGCTTGGATCATGCCCGAAGACTACAACCATGCCGAAGCAGAAGCAAAACATCTCATTTATGAAGCAGATGATGACAAAGATGGTGAGCTAACAAAAGACGAGGTTATCAGTCATCATGATAAATTTGTTGGTTCTCAGGCTACTGATTGGGGTGAAGCGCTAAATCGTCATGACGAGTTTTAACGAAATTGTTTTAACGCTGCTACACCAAATTGTAACCAAAGCCTGCTATACTACCGGTTTGTATTATTTATAGCTTCTTACACAACTTTTGTATCCTGAGCACGAATAGAATGATTTTCATGGGATGTAGCATGTGTTTGCATATGAAACAATTTACTGTGCACAAGAGGGTTATAGGCAAAGTGTTCGTAAGCAATTGTTCGTAAAGCAATTGTTCGTAAGCACGTGTTCGTAAGCACTTGTTCGTAAAACAATTGTTTGTAAACTGTTTTTCGTAAAATGAAATTCGTAAAACAATTCTTCGTAAAGCATTTCTTTGTATACATCAAATTTTAACTGCATGCACGAAAAATGCTTTAGGAAGAATTGTTTTACGAAGAATTAATTTTACGAACAATTTGTCGGACACCGCACAAGAGAAATAAAACGGCAGAAAAAACATAGTGCATGCTGATTTGCTGAATCTGACGTCATAAAGTAGCTCTATAATATTTTACACATCAACAAACAGAATAAACAACCCTCTTCATGTATGTACATAAAAATAACTTAATGAAAATTGGAACCAGTTTGTGCCTTTCGAACATTGCATTCAGATAACAAGCGTATTGAATTTTAGTTTGACACAATACTTGTTGATTTCATCCTAGAATAGTGTTAAATCTAACTATGGTGTTGCTTACTGCCATAGCTTATATCGTAATTTTATCGCTAGGTTAGTTGATGAACAGAAGCTTATTTGTTCCCGTGTTTATAATAGAGCATAAAAATTCGGCATTTTTAAATGCCCAAGATAATTTGGGATTGCTTACAATTCATTTACGAATTTCTATTTTTCATTCGATCAAGGTTATTGAGCTGAGCAAGATGCAGTTACATTTGTAAGACTTTGTTGGTTATTTGATGTCGATTGTGTTGCTTTTTTAAACATAAAATTGATTTGATTATTGAGATCAAAGAATTTTTAAATGTGCCATCACGCTTTTGTTTAGTTGCGTATTTTTACATAGAAGAAGCAATTTTTGGAAAGTACTGCTATTATGTGTTTGTGAAATTTACACTACGATTTATGAACACAAGAAACTCTTGCCATGAATGTGATCGTGATCTTTGTAAATGGAAAACAGCGAACAGAAGGTTACGGCTTAGTTCTGCAACGCAATTACCGTGGAAAGAATTTCTATGTCTACCATAGAAGCCATCATAGCTGGTTGTTGCGTGGTATTTTGTACGGTCTGGGGCAATTCGAAGACGTCGATTCGGAGACGACCAACTAGGTAATTTTTTGAAAATTCAGCGATGGCTTATGTCTATTTAGTGAATTTGTAGGGATCTTGATTTATACAGGCGACTTTTGTATTGATCTTCCCATATACCCATGCAAACGAAACAGTTTATCTTGTAATTGTTTCACGCAATGAGGTAGCCTAAATGTACATTAGCTGATATCTTGGGGAATACTTGGATTAATAGCGCGTTAGCCTAATCACGAAACGCAGTTGGACGGTTGTTTTTTTTTTCTCAGACTTTTCGGTCATTTCTTCAAAAACGGCCGTCTCCAAATTGAGATATCATCTCCAAAACTAGCCATTACAGTAGGCTGTTGAGAGTAAAAAATAAACAGTTTATACCAGAAAAAAAAAAAAAAAAAAACGCTTTCAGCACTACACGGTTAGTGCAGGCCCTTAGGGGCAAAAATGAGCATCTTTAGGCTAAACATGTTACACGTTGTTTTTTTGTAGTTGATGAATCTAACTTCAATTTTAGTGGGTGCCGCAACTTTTTGGGTCACGTGATCACCCCCAAATCGGGAATTCCCCCCAAGTAAATTTTGAGCTCTTTTCACGGCATTTTTATGCAATTAGATACGTTATTTTTTTATATTTGGACTGACTGCCACTACAAAATACACGAGATAAAAATCACACAAAATTATGTTATTAATGACGTCATTGTGACGTCATGTATTAATTTTTTGCTTGTTTTTTTCTTATTGTAGTCGCTTATTTGTTGTTGGTGTTACTTTTTTGGTTACAATAAGTTACCAATGGTTTTTCAACTGATTTGATTAGTATGGAGTGTCAGTACTAACATATTCAAAATCTTAAGGAATCCAACTTCCGGAAAGTGGTTATTTTCAAGATAGCTTCCAAGATGGCCGCCAAACCATTGAACAAAACAGTAAATTGACCATAACTCGGTCATCATATGACCAAAACATGTAGTTTTGGTGTCTATATCTAGGTTTTTATACCCTGTGAAGTCAATGAGACTATTCTCAGAATTGTTGAATTATCTGATAGCCTATAAATTCAATATGGCTATCCAAGATGGCCACCAAACCATTAAAATAACAGTAAATTGACCATAACTCGGTCATCCTATGACCAAAACATGTAGTTTTGGTGTCTATATCTAGGTTTTTATACCCTGTAAAGTCAATGAAACCATTCTCAGAATTGTTAATTCATCTGATAGCCTATAAATTCAATATGGCAATCCAAGATGGCCGCTAAACCATTAAAATAACATAGTAAATTGACCATAACTCGGTCATCATATGACCAAAACATGTAGTTTTGGTGTCTATATCTAGGTTTTTATAGAGAGAGAGAGATATTGTTTATTTGCCTTTCTAATACGACTCGATATAAAGAAACACAATTACATACAAATCAAAATATGGCAATAGAAAGGTCTGGCAGCACCGAACAACCTTGCGGTTAACCAGTCAAGGTGCTGCCTGTCATCAGTCATCTTACATTGCAGCATCAGACATTATAACTGTATCAATAAAATATAATGATGGATGGAACAGTAGCTTCGAAATCGAATTGTATATATAAGGTTTTGTAGAATATTGAATCAAGACCAGCTGGGAAAACATGAGCATATAATGAATCATATCGTTTAAGAACACAAATACGAGGTTACATGAGATAAAATAATTTAACTGAACGATTTTAACGATTTAATAAGAACTTAACAAGGTAATTTTATAAAGTTTTTTAAACAAAGCTAGGTGTTTGCTTTTAATACATTCATCCAATTCACTCCACAGTTTAGTACCCCGATGTGTCAGAAGATTGTGTGCCACGGATTTGTTTATTTGTGGAAGAAAATACTTCATTTTATTTAGTTGTCGAGTGTTGTGCGAGTGAATATTATCAAGTTTTATAAAACGATCTTGCAATACAGGCGGTAGATTATTATTGGAAACTTTATGCATAAATTTTGCAATTTCGAGTTTGTAAATATCTTCACGTTGTAAAATATTCAAAGATTTGTATAAGCTAGTGACGTGACTGAATTTTGTACTTCTAGTGATTGCGCGAATAATATTATTGTGTCTTACGTCAACTTCCTTGATTAGTGTTTTACCTGCAGTACCCCATATAGTAATACCGTATTGAACACGACTATATACTAGACTATAATATAACATAAGCAATGTTTCCTCTAACACATAGTTACGAAGGCGATAAAAAATTCCGGAATATCGAGCCAACTGCAGCGACAAATGTTTAATGTGTGAGGACCAGGTTAGATTTTCATCGACATGGATTCCCAGGTACTTAACTGTTTTCATTCTTTCAATCACTGTTTGGTTTATACACAACCTGAAATTAGTTTCAACAGTACGCTTAGGTACTTTGTTTATTAAAATGTAGCTTGTTTTAGAGTAGTTTAAAGAGAGTTTGTTTCTTCGTAGCCAAGCATCAATTTTTTGTAGTTCAGTATTGGTTTCTGTTTGTAAAGATTCCAAGTCTTCACCACGTAAAGCTAGATAGGCCTATGTGTCATCCGCAAAAAGCACTGTAGAAAATTTAGACATTAAAGGAAGACATTAATTTTATACCCTGTGAAGTCAATGAGACTATTCTCAGAATTGTTGAATTATCTGATAGCCTATAAATTCAATATGGCAAACCAAGATGGCCGCCAAACCATTAAAATAACAGTAAATTGACCATAACTAGGTTATCATATGACCAAAACGTGTAGTTTTGGTGTCTATATCTAGGTTTTTATACCTTGTGAAGTCAATGAGACCATTCTCAGAATTGTTAAATTATCTGATAGCCTATAAATTCAATATGGCAATCCAAGATGGCTGCCAAAACAATTAAAAATGTACAATAACAATGTATTGTTTATTAATAAACCCGGTAAATTTCTATATATTATATTTGGGTTAACTGAGCAGGCATAAAGAGCTCATACGATGTGGTCATGTAGACTCTTGACATAATCAGCGTAAAGAAAGCAAATGGATCAAGTATTACTAATGCTCATCGCTGTCATCGTCTGTAATTATGTGATTGCTGTATGGACACATGAACCAGTTTGGCATGGTCCACATCCAGCATGGTATGGTAGCACATATCTCCGGCAACTACAGTGAGGTGACCACGATTCGCAATTGCAGTGATCATTTTCAGTAGGTTGTCCGGGGCAGCTTTCATGTCCGTCATGATTGGAACCATCTGATTATTGTCTACTTTCCATTCCCAGTCTAGAGCATCCATACCATCGTCAGTAGCCTACCCATCCTGACCATAATCTGGTAGTAAACTCTGAGGCAGTGGAATTTGGTAAAGGATGATGTAGGTGGCAAACGTTCAGGGTGAACAAAGGATTTAGCTGTTTTAATTTTCTTGACCAATGTATTGTATCGCTGTGTTTCTAGGTTGCTACTGCCATCGTTGCCAAACATAACGGTCATAGCTTTGTTTCCAAGATCCTTAATGATGTGGTCTGTCTGATTTGGGAGAATAAAGCAATTTGCACATTCTTTGATTATTATTGGTTGACTTTTCACTAGTTTCTTGAAAGCGTCTTCTTCCCGATACCAAATATCCTTGACGTTGAATCACAACCGGTGAATGAAGAGGAGCTGTAAGCATAACTATGTTTGGTCCGATGATTGCTTTAAGTTTGATGATGTCGTGTATCTTGGTTGCGTAAGCCTTTTCGGAGCGGAAATAGAGGTCTTTAATGTCTGGGTCAGTGTCAGCATAGCGTAGTATCAATATTAAAAGGTCCGGGTCTTCACCAATTAAAGTCGTACTATGTCGATGAGGGCTGTCCATCTGCCGTCTTGACGATGTCAACATCTGCATCACCTGGAGCGTTCATCACATTGCAGCTTCTATTCCTCAGTTGAGCAGAAATGAATCCTTCCTTGTTGGAAGCTCGAGGCAAGAACTGCTCCTTCTTTCCAATGAACTGGGTGTCTACAGTAAAGTGAACAACCGGGTGGACGTTCATGCCGCGTCTTTGATAAGTATGGGTAAGCTCGAGGCAAGAACTGCTCCTTCTTTCCAATGAACTGGGTGTCTACAGTAAAGTGAACAACCGGGTGGACGTTCATGCCGCGTCTTTGATGGGTATTGTCTTTGATAGACGGACCACCATATCCATCAAAGACCACCGTTGCTTAGCGATAATGACGAATGGTAAAATCTGCGTACGACTGTGCAATAGACCCATAACTGTCTCCAGTTTCCATGGCACTCGATGCAACAAGAACCCTCCATCAAAGACGTAGTGATCGGTTTTCGAGGCAGATTCTTTCACTACTTCATAATCGGCTGACATCACACTGCTGGCATGTTCTGTGATGGCAGTAGCTATTTGAGGCTTATCCTCTGCAAGAAACAGGGTCTGGATGTTACGTGGCTGTCACAAGTAATACTCGTCTTCCTCTCAACTGGCCTGAGTTTTTGGGAAATGACAGCAACAAAACTGCGTGATATCAACTGGGTCAACAAGCTGTGATAACTTCAGTCGATCCAAACTTGTTTACGATTGTTGTAACATCGTTAGATACAGCTCTTAACAATCAAACATTGGACATGTCTGAGGTTTCCCCATGTGATCACGAAGAGGCAGACACCCGTATGTTTCTCCATGTGAAACATGGAAAATCCGATGCCATAGTCAAAACAGTAGATACTGATGTGGTACTTATTGCAATTTCGTGTTTTGACAAGTTAGAAATCTGTAAACTATGGGTTGAATTTGGAGAAAAAACTAGCTTCATTCCAATCCATGATATTGTTTCATCTTCACCTCAATCTCCGATGATTTGCGCTTCTTTACCTTTGTTTTATACTATCACAATCTGTGATACTGTTTCGTCTTTGGAAAAAAAGGCTTGGGATTGTTGGAAGCTTAATCTTACCGCAATGTGTGGCTTATTTAACTCTCTGAATTTCTCAAGCTCACCTAGTTCTATAAATGACATACAAAAGTATGTCATAGCTCTTTAGGCAATGGTCCTACTATCACGGATGTAGACGAATGCCGTTATATGATGTTTACCAATGGTTGCACTATTGAAAAGCTGCAACCAACGTCAGCTGCTCTGATGCAACATACACGCAGATCGATACATCAAGCTGAAATACGGAAATCAAGCCTCGTAAATGTTCAGCAACTACCTTCTCCTTTAGCTTGGGGTTGGAAGCATAATGATGCAAATCAACTTGTTCCGTTTTGTCAGTCTACTTGTGGCTCTCGATGTTCCTGTAAGAAAAAATCCATAAAATGCACAAGTCTTTGTTCATGCGAGTACGAAACATGCAATTCGACCACAAAATATCCAATCCTCTCTGATGTTTCATCTTCAATCCACATTGACGTTTCATCTCCAATCCACACTGATCATTCAAGAAATGCTTTTGACTTTCTAAACTCTATCTTGTAACTTGAAAAAACTTGTCGTACACGAATTTTTTTAACATCAAATTACGTATGGTAGAAATTTAACATCGAAAACCGCTAGTTTTTTCATCTTGAATTAACAGTGTTAAGACTCTGACATTGCATCATCTGGGGTCGTGTATTAATTTGATTTGTAGATCATAATTAGGCCTACATATTATTTTAAATTTTAAAGTGGCATGACCAAAAGGGAAATTCACCCCTGGTAGCTGCTCTTCTGGTTATTCCCTTGATGACGTCGTTATTGCGTCATACTGTACTGGAATTATTGTTATTGCTTGCAATTGTAAAATTTTAAGCATTTGCAAAACTTATAATGAGAGTATTTGATCGCTTTTTTCGGAATAAACTTACCTTTGGTTCCTGAATTTGAAGTTGTCTAGTTTTAATAATGTAATGATGACGTCATAAAAGATGCAATCATGACGAAACTACTTTTAGGAATTGTGAAATGGTTTTAGTAACCGGTACTCCAACTAAAACCAACAGCAAACGACCAAAATAGGTTAAAAAAGCAAAAAAATATATGTGATGACGTCACAATGACGTCATCAGTAAAATTATTTTGTGTTTATTTTGTCTCACTTATTTGTATGTGCTTTTTAAGTTAAAATATACAAAAATCAAATATGTAATTGCACAAAAATGACGTAAAAAGAGCTGAAACGTGATTTCTGGGGAAATCCCCGATTTGGGGGTGATCACGTGACCCAAAAAGTTGCGGCACCCACTAAAATCAAAGTTGGGTTGACCAACTGCAAAAATATGCAAAAAAACAACGTGTAACACGTTTAGCCTAAAGATTCCCCTAAGGGCCTGAACTAGGTGCCCTCATCAATTTTAGTAAAAACTTCTCAAAAAAAATAACCATCTCTGTAGCCTACTTAACTACTGGCGATGCCAACAAATGAGACAGCACAACTACACATCAGACAGAGGATAGGAATGACAAGCAGAAGTTATCAGGGTTGCCACACGGCATAAAATCATAAAATCCTTCCAAAAACACCGTGTAGCATAAAAAACTCATAAAAATCATACTTTCTCATAAAAAGTCATAATTTTTTTGAAAAATCATGGTATTCCAATAATTATATGACGCTAAATATTTTTTAAACTTTTGTTTGATTGTTGTTTCAATTGCCAACCTGTTATGAACACATTAAAAAAACATCATTCTTTGCATGTTTGTTTATCTGCAACGACAACAAAAGTGATTACTGCAGCTAACTGCATGGTTTAACCAATTGGTTATGGATATACAGTACTGTAATATGTCGGGCTGTCTGTAGACTTGGTCTGATTTGTTGTTCGGCAGTTGATAACTATTTAACTAACTGTGCTTGTGGAAGGATAGTTTTATCACTATGTATTCAAGACTAACCATGTTTATCCGATCAGCACAGGAGCACCAGAAATTTAAATTTCCCTGAACCCCTTCTTGCCGTAACTCACACAACTGCACAATATCAATTTCCTAGTATTTCGGTTCCTGTGCTAATTGGATGCGGCGAAATGATTTATTTTTGAGCATTTTTGTCTCAGAAATTATTTAGAGTAGGATAATGGGTAAACCTAAGTTTCAATTTTCCTGGGAGGGTATGTACTATTGTACTTACCAATTACCATGGATTGATCATATGAAGAATGATGTATAGGCCTACCAAGCATTTTGTAAGCAATGTTAAAAACGGTTAGGATTGATGGCAGTGGTGTTGCAAAAGTTAAATTTCACGCAAAAGTTAAATCTCACATTCCGCATCATTGCAACGCACTTTTGTTTTGGCTGGCAATAGCACAGTAGAGCTTTCTGCAGCAAAACCAGAAATTCTTGTTTAGGAAGACGAAGTGGTTAATAATAATAATATATGAGATGTTGTAAAGCAGAGTGCTTATTCATCTTTCAATCACGTACAGTAAACAACTAATAAAGATAATAACAATATTAAGATTAACAGAGGTATCAACAGTGATACACACGCAAAAGTAAACAGCTATTATATATAATATCAATGTGACTAGGTAAAAAGACACACAAAAACAATACCAAAATTTTGTTATTGTACTAAAGCAATATTGGTATGCATCAATTAGGCAGTGACTACTGGAGTGCCTAATGTTAACAGTGCAATTGAACACTAGTGTTAATGCCGAGATTCTTCAGGCATTGCATTTTGTTCAGTATAATTACTCGTTTTTGAGTGCTAATCCTGATAGTAAGAGATTTCAACTAATATTTCCTGATTCAATAATTGCACAAAACTATGGACAAGCTAAAACAAAAGTTAAATATAACATTCAGTTCGACATTGCTCCTTTTCTTAAAGAATTGATTTATGATATATGATATGATTGATTTATGATATGCTCAACACACCATTCTCTTTCAAATTTGATGAAACTGTCGCCTTTCCGCTTATGGATGGGTTGGGGTCACCAGCTTAGCCCTTTGCTAAGCGCCACACGGTCTACGAAGCAACTGTGATGGAAGTCGCTACGGCGACGCGACCGTGTAACTGTATAACAATAACTGTGTAGCCTACTTATTACCGTATTCACTGTTCACTGCGTCCAGTAGTTTATTCCACGTTACTGTACATCCAAAGGTTGAGGGTTGTATCTCCAATATATAATCATTACTTTGATACAAGATCCGAAATAAATCGATTATGCATTTAAACATATATCCAGTGCTTGACTGTAATAAGCGACCGTTAAGCAGACGTCCAAAACGAACTAACTTTCTTTTTCAAGTTTCAGAAATAAAAAATGGCTTCTTACAAGAGAGGAACGCATCTCTCATAACGAAGAAACAAACACTGCGCTCTCACTAAATCTAACGTCACATTCCAGAACTGTGGAAGAGAGGACCAATCACGTGCTACTACGAGCTTGTCTCCCCAGTGATGCACAAAACACATTATTATTTGGGTTCCATGGAGGGGAGTACCGCGACAAAACAACAGCCTCTAAGTGGGTACGAAGTTATGCGAACACACGACAAGAATACAAAACGAAATGACAAAAATATTGGTAGTTCTGGGTGAATCGGCTGATGGTCGTTGTTACGGCATGAAGCAGGCGGAGAAGAATGATCGTTGTTCTTCTAGCATGACGGTCATTCCGAGTAGCAATCCGGATGTGATAAAAATCCCGCGGAACGGCCGCAGTATCGCGTGAGCGATCGACATGCAGAGTATCCCTGCTCGCGATGACATAATGTCCGTAATTGTCCAATCAGTCCTTAGATTTCTTCTGATCTTTCAAAGTTGTGTCACCCAGTCTACAGCAGTGTTGGAGGTGAATATCTACAAAGTATATACAAGGCAGTAAGAGTCCTTCATAAGGAAGGTATCTAAAGTAAGTCAAAAATTTTGAATCACACTCATACTCAAAGATGTTCAAGACTCACCAGAGAAACGAAGGGACACGAACACAGAATCCCTAGACTCAAGGTAAGGTAAAAAAAAAGGGACTGTGTACAGCAGAAAGGTACGGTAAAGGCAAGGGTTCATCACTTCCGGAAACGAGTAGGTAACTTGACTTCTCTGCCGGTACGTGTCACGTAGTGTGAAGCGGTCGATGAGACTGGGAGCTCATCGGAAACCCTAGGATCATCCTGGGAACGAACGTACTGCATAGAAGAAGTCGAAGAAGTTAAGAACGTATCGTCTCGAAACGGCAGTGACGTTTCGGCATGACTTGAAAAATCCTCATCAGGGGAAGTGTCCATATAAGCAGGTTTTAATCTGTCAATGGTAACTGTATCAGTGCGACCAGCGATGTCAACAATAAAGTACTTCTCACAACGATCGATTACACGGTAAGGCCCGTCGTAAGGTGGACGTAACGGTCCCTTCACTGCATCATGTCGTATAAAAACGTGTGAGCATGTGTCAAGGTCAGCGTCCATATAAACAGAGCGTTTGCCATGACGCGGGCGTATGTAAGGAAAATTGTTGACAAAATCACGTAACTGACGCACGTAGTGGGAATTGACAGGACCTACAACGGGGTCTGCAAAAAAATCACCTGGTAAACGAAGGGTGGTGCCAAGTGTGGCTTCAGCAGAAGAAAAACCAAGATCTTCCTTTATCACTGCACGAGTGCCCAGGAGTGCCAATCCGAGGTGGGAGAACCAGTTGTTTGGGTTGGATTGAGCTCTGATGGTAGTTTTGAGTGTGCGATGCACCCTTTCAACTAATCCGTTGCAAGCAGGGTGGTAAGCAGTAATTGTACGATGATCACACCCAAGGTATTGGCATAGCTCTTTCCACAGGAGAGAGGTGAATTGTCGACCACGGTCAGTGACCATGGTGACAGGGGCGCCAAAGCGTGATACCCAACCCCAGAGAAAGGCATCAGCACATGCACGTGCAGTAATGCTGGTCAACGGTAGGGCTTCGACCCAACGCGTGTGGCGGTCAATAACGGTGAGGAGATACGAATATCCGCTGGACTCAGGTAGTTCTCCAACAATATCAACATGGACATTCGCAAAACGTTTGTCAGGAGTAGGAAAATGAGTTAGAGGCGCCGAGACGTGCCGTTGAATTTTGGCGCGTTGACAAGAGACACATGTCTTAACCCAAGCTTTAATGTCAGCCTTCATGTCAGGCCAAACGTAGCGTTGAGCAATAAGGCGTTGTGTTGATTTGATTCCTCCGTGGTTGAGGTTGTGCAGTTTGTCAAAAACTGTTTGGCGATACGTCGTCGGCAACAGGACTCTAAAGCGTCCAGTTGAGGTATCCCCCTCGATGGAGATGCCGTGTTCAGGTAGGAGTCGTTTTTCCAACGTAAGAGAGGTAGGACTCATACGAAAGTCAGCTAAGGAGGTGTCATCGTGTTGAGCAATGGCCAGGTCACAAAAGTCGAAGTTGATACCATCTTCATAAATGGCATTGACTGCAGCGCGACTGAGACAGTCTGCGACCACGTTTTCACTACCCTTTAAGTAGCGAACATCAGTGGAGAACTCACTGACGTAGGCCAAGTAACGTAACTGTCGTGTTGTGGCTTTCGCCATCGTTGCGCTGAAAGCTGTAGCTAGCGGACGGTGATCTGTAAAGATTGTGAAATCACGTGACTCAAGGAAGTAGGAGAAATGTCGGACGGCGAGGTACATGGCTGTAAGCTCCCTGTCAAAGACACTATACTTCTGTTGAGCTGTATTAAAGAAACGAGAAAAAAACATGAGCGGCTTTGCTTCGCCATCGATGAGTTGTTGAACAACAGCGCCAGCGGCAGTATCTGACGCGCCTGTGACTAGTTGGATGGGAGCACCATGAACGGGGTGAGAGAGTAACGTGACTTTCGCGAGGCTCTGTTTCGCAGTCTCAAAAGCATGCTTCATGATGTCAGTCCAGATCAGAGGTTTCTTTGACGACTTACCAGGCGGTAAGGAAGTATACAGAGGTTGAAGGATTTCCGCACAGCGTGGTATGAACATGCGGTAGAAGTTGAGCATACCCAGGAAACATCGTAATTGTCTTACGGTGGTGGGTAAAGGAAAGTTCAGGATAGCTGAGACTTTGCCAGGAAGCGGCCGTATGCCGCTCGAGTCGAGCTGGTGTCCTAGGAACTTCAGTTCGGGTACCGCAAAGGAACATTTTTCCTTGTTGAGGATGAGACCGTAGTGGTCAAGACGTTTGAACACCTGAGATAGGTGGCGTTTGTGCTCCTCTAAGTCTCGAGAATGGACGAGGACGTCGTCAATGTAACAATAGACATAGGGAAGACCCCGCAGCACTTCATCCATGAAGCGCTGAAACGTCTGTGCGGCACCCGAGAGACCCATAGCTGTACGTTTGAAGTTGTAACTCCCCATTGGAGTCACAAGGGTCGTCTTGTGACGATCCTGTTTTGCTATGGGTATCTGGTGGTAGCTCTTCACGAGATCCAGGCTGGAGAAGATAGTGGCTCCAGAGAGGTGGTCTACAAAGTCGTGAAGATAGGGTATGCGGTAAGAGTCTTTCGTGGTTTGTTTGTTGAGCAAGCGGAAATCACCCGTGATTCTGTACCGCCCATTTGGCTTGGGTACAAGGTGTACTGGTGTACCGTATGGAGAGTTCGCCGGTTCTATAATGTCCAAGTCAAGGAGCGTCTGCAGTTCCTTGCGGAGACCCTCCAGCTTTTCTGGAGATAGTCGTCGTGCCCGTTGGCACACAGGTGGACCATTGGTAGGAATATAGTGTTCCGTTGTGTGGCGAACTGGACGGTTGAAGTTCTCCAGCTCAAAAACAGAAGGAAACTCTTCCTCTAGGAAAGCTAGTTCGGCAGGAATCTGTGCCGTGCTCGCAGAAGGTGAACAGGCATCAGAATAGAGTTGAACTTCAGAAGCATCAGTAGGTGAAGTAGACAAATCCGTATCAGGAGCAAAGTCAGTACTCGATACACAGGGATCGGCTGGGGTCGTCTGTAGGAGACGGCCGTTAACAACGTCAGGTGTTAAACAAAAATGGCGTAAGAAATCCAGTCCAAGAATGGGAAAATCTACGTCTGCAACGCGGAACGTCCACTCAAATGTGCGGTCAAACCAAGCGACAAAGTCAATGGTCTTTCGCCAAAAATGTTAACCGCAGTGTGATTAGCTGCGCGTAGACTGGATTGCGGTTCGGAAACGTCGGTATAACAACGCGGCAACAACGAAAAGGTCGATCCTGTATCAACACAAAAGTTAATGTCAGTAAGAGTGTCAAGAATCATGAAAAGAGCGGAATGTGTCGTAGGTCCTGCGGAGCCGAGGCTGCCCACTCGTCCATCCCTCGGCGTTATTCGTTTTTTGGCTTGCCTCTTGGGACCCAAGAGCAAGGTTTTTCACAGCGATGTGCCTTATTACCATATGTGAGGTGGTAATAGCATAAAACACGCCTTAAGTCATTGGACCTCGGTTTGGGTTTGAAGTCGGTGGAGTCCGTAATTTTCGGAGTAGAGGTACTCGGCTCCGAGCGCCTAAAATTCGCAGGCGAGCTCAGTGTAGACATCGAGGTTGTACATGAACGAGAGTCAGAGGAAGCAGTAATGGAGGTTTGGAGCTCCTCCAGGCGGTCCGCGAGTGAAGAAATGCGGTTCTCCAAGTGGAAGTTAATTTCTGGCTGTTTATTGGTATCTTGCGTGGGAGCAGAATTAGATGGCTCTCCCGCAGCAATGATGTCATCTGCTCGTTCGGCGAGCGTTTGAAGATCGTCACCCTTACAGATGGTTAAAAGTTGTCGCACTCCAGGAGGAAGACGGTCAAGAAAAACTATGCGAAGGAGAGGAAAAAAATTCTCAGGAACACGACCGTTTATAGCAACTAACTGACGTAAACGCTTTAAGAGCTCGGTCGGCTTAAGGCCTCGATCTTTGTTACCATGTAAGAACTCGTGAAGTCTCTCCGTAGAAGACTTCATATTCTCGGCAGTGATCAAAGTTTTAAAATTTTCATACGGTAAATCACAATGTACACAATTATCCAAAATTTCTGTCATATCAGCCAATTGCTTAGGATCAAATTTTTGTACGATGCAATCGAACTTATCACGTGAGCTCATGTCAGGGTGCTGCATGAACGCAGATTCACACAATGATAACCATAATTGCACATTGCTATGAGTAAACACAGGTAATTTAAGTTTTTTTGATACTGGTACGTTTGCCGACAAGTTCATAATATTTTGTGCAGCAGTGTGAAAAGCCTCTGTGGCGTTATTATTTGCCTTAGTATTAATGCTACGTACTACGAAATACAGTAAGGTAGTTAAAAATGACGTCACAATAGCCAAAAGTGACACTACAATAACAATAAACTCCATGTTGGTTGAATTAGGCCAAGTTAAGTTACATAAAAAAATTGTTGCAACGTTCCAAATCCAATCACGTCGGGGTCACCAATGTCGCCTTTCCGCTTATGGATGGGTTGGGGTCACCAGCTTAGCCCTTTGCTAAGCGCCACACGGTCTACGAAGCAACTGTGATGGAAGTCGCTACGGCGACGCGACCGTGTAACTGTATAACAATAACTGTGTAGCCTACTTATTACCGTATTCACTGTTCACTGGGTCCAGTAGTTTATTCCACGTTACTGTACATCCAAAGGTTGAGGGTTGTATCTCCAATATATAATCATTACTTTGATACAAGATCCGAAATAAATCGATTATGCATTTAAACATATATCCAGTGCTTGACTGTAATAAGCGACCGTTAAGCAGACGTCCAAAACGAACTAACTTTCTTTTTCAAGTTTCAGAAATAAAAAATGGCTTCTTACAAGAGAGGAACGCATCTCTCATAACGAAGAAACAAACACTGCGCTCTCACTAAATCTAACGTCACATTCCAGAACTGTGGAAGAGAGGACCAATCACGTGCTACTACGAGCTTGTCTCCCCAGTGATGCACAAAACACATTATTATTTGGGTTCCATGGAGGGGAGTACCGCGACAAAACAACAGCCTCTCAAGTCAAAAAGAAATACGGCGATTATGTGCAGTATTGGAGTAACAAACAAAATGAAATTGTTAATGCTTATTGTGGTTCATTGTTTCTGGGCCATTGCAACAGTGACCTTCTTCTGGAACACTTGGGACAGTTCATGCAAAGCCTTTCTTTAAACCCACAATTGATTTTGGGCATTGGAATGGATGGGCCAAATGTAATTTTAAGTTTTGAAAGAAAACTAAAGGTGTATTTGGAAGAAACGTTGCAAACTACCATGCTTAACATTGGGACCTGCACACTCCATCCAGTTCACACAGCTTTTCGAAAAGGAGTTGTTAGTTGATTGATTGATTGAATCTTTATCCTCGGACTGGGAAAGCTTCTTGCTGAGCTTAATCCTGGCAGTTTCGCATACTTGTAGAGGCTTTGAACCACTGACGTAGGCCGGTCACCGAGATTGGCAGAATGAAGTTTCCGATTGTTGAAGTGTTGTTGCCGGGGAACTATTCCATCCATTAGATGCCGCTGAATGGAGAGCAGTTGTTAAAGAAAGAAGTTGTCCAGTGCAATGCGTGAGGACTATAGTTGAATGGCAGATGTAATCGATATTGCAGCACACTATGTCACTCATCACATTGAAATTAGATGGTTATCGATGAAATATGTTGCAGTGCGTATATTAGAACAATATACCAACCTAAAGCAGAATTTCTTAAACTTCCTTCCGAAGCAGAAAAATTTTCATTTATCAAGAAAACTGCAAGGTATGAGAGCAGTGTGCAAATGCTCTGAAAGATCTAACTGAAGCATCAATTTTCGGCGGTTAGCATAAAATTTTCATAAAATTTGAGATAAAATTATAAAAAATAGGCATAAATTTTCACTCCATTTTGTCATAAATTCATAATAAAATGTAACTTTTTAAAGCGGCAACCCTGAGTTATGCATTTTGACCGAGAACAGATCTGATGAGGTGTGGAAAAAAAGTGATCAGAAATAGCATACAATTGCCTGTTCAGCGAGATAATGTTAGCTTACAGATCTTCAAAAGTTTGCTATTCATAGCCTACTGCTTAACCCAAACTTTATTGTTGCACGAGCAACAAAAAGCGACCGGCTTCGATTGCACTTTTGTTAATAAGATTCTAATCGAAATCTAAGGTGTTTGCGGCCGTGCCATATTTTAAACTGATTGCTTTGCTTCGGTATCATACACGTTATAACTTAAGTTATAACGTCCGCGTTTTGTCGCTTCTACCTTTTTCTAAACTTTTGCTATGTTTGGCATAGGCCTATGTTGTTTTTTCGTTTTGATTGTCAGAAATAAAAACAAACTGAAATGCTCCCCGGTCATAAACGTCTGCTGACCAATGGTGCCACTGCTAGTGTTTTTCCACTAGATCTAGTGTTTTTGGATTGCATCTAGTGTTCTAGTGTTTTTTTTTTGCTACCGTATCTGTGTTTTTTAGCGATTTAGCGCTATGTTGGTGTGCATCACTTTGGACAGTGTTCAAAGTAGCCTTACCTATTGTTTTGTTTGGCTGCATCAATGTGTTTGTAGGGCTTTTCAAAGTGGACAACGAGTTTTTTGTCCGGTTACACCCAATGATGACCAAATTTGAGATATTTAGCATGAATAATTTAAAAAATACACGCAAATAACTGTGAAAAGTGTTCAAAGTAGTCCCATTTTATCGTACGCTTAGTCGCTTACATTTCGGCTGTGGATTATATTGGTAAATGACGAGGGACCATTTTATTGTGCTCCTGCAACCTTTCCACTCGGGCTTTGAAGGTAAAACACAAGGGCCTTATCCAAACAGGTTATTTGTGCAGATTAAATTGCCATTTGAATTTGACTTGCTACCCCTGTTTATTACAATATAGCCTAACTACAAAGAGCTTGAGCAAAGATGTTATAGACAAAGCTCTGCACAAAAGATATAGCCTAGTAGGCCTACCAGTACTTCAACAATGTAGCCTAATTGTTTCTCTGGGCAAGAAACTTTACGATAATTGCCTCTACCTATAGTGATCGATTTCGAGTAATGGGTAGTAGTGATGCAAGCCGCGCCGTGCCGCGCCGCGTACGCGGCCGCTTTTGACTTTTTCGCAGCGTGCCGCGCCGCGTGGAAGGTTGAAATGATAAAGCCGCGCCGCTTGCCGCGTAAACTTTCAAGAAATTAAACTTTCGTAAACTTTCAAGAAATTAAATTTTCGTCAACGTAAACTTTCAACTTTTCAAGAAAATCAGTTATGAAACTTCAAATTTAAATTGGAAACACGAGTCAGTTTTTTTCCTTCGGAAACCCTAAGCTGGAAAGCTATGCAAATGCAAATTGCAAATTGCGAATAGCTTGCAGTTGCAGTTGACACTGTTGACAGGGTTTTGGGGCTGGCTTGTCAGGAAAGCAGTACGAATGTTTTTGGTTAATAGCCTAGTTGATAAGCTCAGCTCCCCGTTACCAGGCTATAGGCCTAGTGCAATTACCGCATTAGTTACTATAGCAGTTAGCCCTGTGAGTTCAGGCTATAAGTTTTACTCTTGTGTGTGTAGTTCATATAGCCACTGACATTAAAATTGCATTATTGCTTACAAAAAGTGTTCAAAGGTCCTGGTACTGGATCCAGGAACATTCTATTTGTCTTAGTTTGTATTATGTCTTAGAACTTAGATGCATTGCTGATAAGAGAATATGATTTTTGCTATTTGTTTTTTGGGTTTTGTGGCCATGCTAACTACTGATATATAGCCTACTACATAATTTTTCATTCAGGCACGTTTTAAACCTTTCAAGGTTTTGCCACCTTTTCCTGTTCGTTAACGTGCTTTGAAATTTTAACGTGCTTTGAAATTTTAATAAAATTTAGTTCTATTACTGTCAACGCATACTTTTTAATGTCTGAGCTGTTTGCATTTTTTTTATCAAACTTTCCAAATTTTGAATAAGTTGAAAGAATGTTTTCAATGGGCAAAGACATATTGAAACCAAAACGCAGCAAAAGGTCAGATGAACACTTTCAGATGCTTGTGTTTCTTCGTAGAAATTCAAAATAAAACTTGTTTGTTTCGAGTGGTTTATACCGTGTGAATGTTTGGCACCTAGCAAACAAAATGAGTTTACGCTAGTGTATGCGCTGATGCTGACGCCGCCAACTTTTTTTACAAGTTACGTGGACGCCTACGGCGTATGGTTTTTTGAACGTTTGCGTTAACACTGACGGCGTCAATATTTTTTGTATGCGCGTACATCACTGGTGGCAACATTGCTGACAGAGCGATCGGCGTCTAGTTTGCATTACGCGAATAACTGAATTTCATTGGCCGCATCATCAACAACCTCACTGGGCGCTCAGAAAACTCCCCTCGTCAGTGCCCCATTTCTGCTAATGCCATCGCTTCCCAGCTAGTGCAGAACGGGGTTTACAAGACAAAGGACCGCAAGGCATCCCGCCTTGTTGCCAAGGAAGTATCTGCCCTTCGGCGAGTGGAAACACCACAAGAGGAAGCAATCTCTGGAGACTTCACTCCAGAGGAATTCGCCACCGCCCTCCACCTAGTGAAACCACACAAGTCTCCTGGGCCGGATAAGATCTGCCCTGGGTTTGTGCTCCATGCTGGCCATGCCCTCCTGGTTACGTAGATTCCTCTCTTCCTGCCTGCACCACTTCACAATCCCAAAAATCTGGAGAAGAGGTTTAGTAGTTGCGATCCCTAAGCCTCACAAGCCACCAGAGGACCCAAGGAGTTATCGTCCGATATTCCTCCTCTGTGTTCCTTTCAAGATCCTCGAAAGACTGATCTACGCACGCGTTAACCCAATCATCGACCCGCTCTTTCCAAAAGAGCAAGCTGGGTTTCGGCGCGGAAAATCCACTGTAGATCAGGTCACACTCTTAACCCAAGACATCGAGGATTGCTTTGAGGCAAAAAAGAAGGCCGGCGCTGTCTTTTTAGATCTTACAGCTGCCTATGACACCGTATGGCATCGCGCCTTACTTGCAAGCTGCTTCGCCTGCTTCCTGATCGACATATGATTCATATGATTATGGAACTTGTCAGGAATCGAAGCTTCACTCTCACCACCAGTAGCTCACGGCAAAGCAGACTGAGACGCCTGAAAAACGGCGTCCCACAAGGATCGGTCCTGGCTCCACTTCTTTTCAACATCTACACCCACGACCTGCCAAGCACGGTCTCCGCAAAATATGCTTATGCGGACGACCTGGCAATTCTCCACTCCACAACGTCGTGGGAAAATCTAGAAGACACCTTGAGCCAGGACATGAAAACTCTCTCAGCCTATCTCCAGAACTGGCGACTGAAACTCAGCAAAACCAAAACTGTGGCAGGAGCTTTCCACCTCCATAATCGGGAAGCTGATCGTGAGCTACACGTCCAGAACAACGGAAAATCTCTGTCCTTCTGCCCCGAACCAAGATATTTTGGGGTGACACTGGACAGATCGCTCACATACCGCTACCATTTGGTGTCACTGCGCAAGAAACTCACATCCCGCGCTGCGCTACTCAAGCGCCTGGCAAACTCTAGCTGGGGGGCGAGGGCTGACACTTTGTGTATAACAGCCTTAGCCCTTGTCTACTCTTCAACAGAGTACTGTGCACCTGTGTGGTGCCGCAGTGCTCACTGCCATAACATCGCCACTGCCATAAGCAGCGCCCTGCGCACAGTGACCGGATGCCTGCGTCCCACACCATTGGACAATCTCCCCATTCTCGCTGGCATCCAACCCTCTGAGCTTCGTCGCGAAGAAGCCACTCTGTCTCTCGGTCGACGGGCACTGGAGCCTAACCATCTTCTCCACCACAAGATCTCTGCTCTCCCAAACGAGCACCCCGTCGACTAAAATCAAGACACCCATTCGTGCCAGCCGCTCCACTTCTTATCAACGAAGCTGGTGTACAAGACATCTCTGCGGCTGCTTGGGCGGACCATAAATGACCATAATGGACCATAATGGAGTTCTGAATGGAAGTCAACCGCCACCAGACTCTATTCGTTCATCCCCGACGCCGACACACGCTCCATCGGTCTAACACTGCCAAGACAGGCATGGGTGCGCTTCAACCGTCTCCGTACGGGCGTCGGGCTTTTCCGCTCAACCATGCACCAATTGGGAATGGCCTCTTCCTCCTCTTGTGAATGTGGTGCCGAGGAACAGACCGCAGACCACATCATCAATGACTGCTCCATCTTGAAGCCACCTAACGGAGTGGAAGGTCTGCGTGTCATGGATGATGAAACCAAAGACTGGCTGCTCTCTAGTAGCCTTCCAGTGTAGTCCGGGAACATTGTGAATCTGGGGTGGTAAAAGGATAGACCCTCGGCCCCAGACGCTCACACGACGACGAGACGACGATTGGCTGCTGTATAAAATTGGTAAACACATAGGGAGTAGGTCGTTTCAGTTGCATATATATAGGCCTTCGGTAGAGAGTTTGTCTTGTTGAACCATAGGCATACGAAGCCGAGCAACGTGATCAAGTTTAACATCTTCAAGTTTATTACATTTACATAAACATAAAACTACGCAACAAATTAAGTGTCGAAAATATTAAAAGCTTTTTTGGATACGAAACTGAAAGATAAACCCGAAGAAGACGATTTTAGCAACTTTTTTGATGTACCATTCTTGGGAAAAGATTCGGTAAGATTTTCAAAAAATCTAGCTAAAATTGTCAAAAAGAAATTTGATTGTGACATTTACCCTATATATAGAACGTTCAAAGTAGGCATATATTTTTAGCTGAAGTCGCCTACGCCCTTTGCTCTATGTTCTAATGTCGTTTATAAATTCAGTTGTTTGCGTGATGCAAGCCTGACATACATCGGTATGCCAACAAGACATTTATCGACTAGAGCTGGGGAACACCTGAATTTGAATTCTATACAGAAAAGCGCAATTAAAGATCACATTTTCTCATGTACAGAATGCCAAAATAACGTTTCTATCAAACAGTTTGAGATCATGTCCAGAGGCAGGTCTGAGTATCAAACTAAGATCTTGGAAGCCTTGTACATAAAACGTCACAATCCACTTTTGAATAGACAATTGTTTGCTTGCGGCTCGTCTTTCTTGTTCTCTGTATTTTAAAATTAGTTTTTTCGCACCTTGCCTTTCTACCATATCATGTGATTTGTTTAACACCTTTTGATGCAGTTACCTTTGATTCTCGTGGAGCCTATATCGTTGAGTTTGAGCTAGTCAGAAGTACTGTGCAGTTTTTGTCTTTTTCTGTTTATAGATTTTGTTAACAATTGTATTTTTTCAGATGTAGTTATAAGTTGTATGTATAGTATTCCTGAAGAGGACATCTTGTGATGTCGAAAACGTTCGATACTTAATTTGTTGCGTAGTTTTATGTTTATGTAAATGTAATAAACTTAAAGATGTTAAACTTGATCACGTTGCTCGGCTTCGTATGCCTATGGTTCAATATAATAGGCCTACGGCAATCAAAAACAATAAGCGGGCAGAAGTAAATCAGCATTGTGTTAAGAAACGTAAGTAACCTAAACTTGTCGTAAAAGAAATGCATACAGACCAGTGACGTAGCCTAGCTAGAAAGAAATTTTAGGGTGGTAAAAGCAACTGTGGGGGGCGGGGGAAAGCATTTTAGCATTTGGAATAAAAAGTATGTTTGAACATATAGCTACTGCAATGCAGCCAAACATTTATGAAACCTCATTCAACATGTAACAACCTGCAAATTATTTAAAAAGGTTGTCATATAGCATTAAAAACCTAATTTTTGCTCCTCCAACCTCTCCATGGCTACGTCCCTAATATATAGACTACACCAGGGCTACTCAACTGGCGGACCGCGGTTCGAATCCAGACTTTCTGGGTGTTGATGGTCGACCTTGAGCTTTTGGAAGAATAACCTCATTGCCACGTTTCATGGCTTCTTTAAACAGATTTTTACTGGAAGGAAGCAATTTTTACTGTGATTATCCTAGTTGCTGGAGTCTCCCAGACACCCTAACGCTTTCTCAGAAATCCAATTCGAGTTACATTTTACCTAAAAAAGTGGTTTGGTACAGATAATTTAACTTTCGTGGTTGCGTGGGAAATAACTTATTTACCGGACCGCTAAAAATATTCAACTTGTCAAACTGGACCTTTGTTAACATTAGTTGAGAAACCCTGAACTACATGGTCTGCAGAAAAATAATAAGTTTTCCAAGTAGGTTATCTGTCTCATGTAGTAAACAACACAAGTAAAACCAAAACTTGGGTGTGTTTCTTTGGAAAAGTATATTCCAGAATCATAGACTTGTACAGGTTCCAGCCTTTTACATATCACACGCTAGGCTATAACAGAAATACGCGAAGAAGTAAAATCTTGAAATACGGCAAGCCACAAAGATAAAAATAATAATAAAAATGTTACATCTGCACATCCTCAACGGAAGTAAGGTCAGAATGAGTTGCTGATTGACTTGAAGAAAAAAAATTAGGCGGAAAGGACACCTCACTTCCATTTCTACCTTTGAAGTTTATCCGACTAGTGAGGTCACTTTGCTGATGACTCATAGTTTCAGCGGTAGTTTTTAATGTCTTTTGTGCTTTTGCATTTTTTCCATATTTTCTTGGCAGTTGCTCGGAAAAGCGAAGATGGTTTTTTATAGCAGTTTCCTCCTCATCGTTATTATTGCTCTCAAAGCTATAGTTTACACTTCCTTTGTCAAGTTGAATTGAAGACGATCGCCGCGAAGCAATGGACCAATTGTCCAGGTCAGTGACTGCAATTAATAGAAAAATAGAGTGTATTGCACAGTAGCAAATTAGAAATAGGCTACACTTTGAATTACTAAAATAGTTTTTAAAGCTGATTTGTTCCAGTTTCGTATATATACATCAAAAAGCGCAGAATATTTATGATTTATGGCTCAATAAATAACTTACCATAAAGCGCATCTTCATCATTCTTTTTCTTTTTGTTGAAAAATCTTGCCAGAGCTTTGTAGCAACATTGATCAGCCACACAAATTGCAAATCCAAGAACAATCGACAATCCTCCTGGAATAAAATAACATGTAGGCCTATTTTATTGTAGCAACAGTATTGAAGTAAAATTGTAGTAACAGAAAAAGGAAATCATTGAGTAACGAAGCAAATTAGTTGCAAAATACTTTGCAACCACAAAGCAACGTTGCAGAAAAACAACAGCACGGCATTGCAAGTTGCGACTGTGAATGATGACACAACAGTGGGAAACGGATTGAACCTGTCCGTCATGCGTAAACCAGACGATTCATTGGCCATTGCATCATCAACCGAAACTTAGGGGAAGGTCGGGTTAGTTGAGCCACTGGGTTAGCTGATCCACCCCTTTTAATTCTTAAATGTGGTGAGGTAACTACATTTTTTCATCACGTGATCTTACAGTTTCTCATCGCGTGGTCTCCCATCTGGTTTGAGTTGACGATTGATATTATATATGGTGCTGAAGTTAAAAAGTTGTGTTTTGACCTTGGAAAGTAGATTTTGAAAACAGAGGTATGTCCAACAATATTTTTTTATGCTTGGTTACTGAGACAGTTTCATTTCATTTGTTTGGTAGCTTACCAAACAAGCTATGTTCTGAATAAAAAGCGGCATAGTGTGCCATGAAGTTTTGCTGTAGTTTTATCATTTTCATGGCGGTATAGTTAAGGTGTTAGTTGAGCTAGTGTAAAAAGGGCGTTATAATGCTTACAATACCGCTACACACCTTACATAGATTGCAGCCGTTGGATAAGTTTGTTTACGATTTAATAAATCTCTTTGAACTACATAAAACTCAACAAAGGTAGCCTACATAAACTTGGTCAAGCTTTAATGAAATGGTGTTATTTGGATGCCGTAGCAATACCTTCATTATTTGATGTGTACATTGAGTTACGAGCGACTCTTGGAACAATTTGTTAACCTGTTTTCATATATTGATATTATTACTTTAAACGTGGTTAAATTTGTGTTTTCAAAAATAATAAATGAAGCTCAACTAACCCCAGTCTGTGGCTCAACTAACCCTTACCGTTGTGTTAGTTGAGCCATATGACTACTAGTTTTTAAACACCTCTGGACCCGGTTGTCATCCTTCGATAAGGCCGTACTTCCTACAAATATTGTTTGATATACCCAGAAGGTAGAGCACTGTAAATGAAGAAATAAAAGCAACTCATATGAAAAAAATTGCAAAAATGCAAAAAGTGGCTCAACTAACCCGACCTTTCCCCTACCCTGTCAGGCCTACGACTAATTAATTGACGGAAAGTATCCAAAATGGGAAGGTTAAAAAAATTGAATCTTTCTAAGTTAACAGAACGTTTTTCAATATCAACGCTTGCTCTATCTATAAACAAAATTAAACGTTTTAGAGTGGAGGTGTATTGCCAACTTAGTTTAGTGCAAGTGAGATTGAAACTAGGTAGGCCATAACTCATACAAGAGAACTTAACTGTTACAAGCACATAGCATCAAGTCAAGTTACTTTTGTTTCAACAGATCAGACATGTCAAAAATGTTGGAGTTTAGGTAAGCTATATTGCAATAGACAATAGCAGTAGAAAACAAAAGAAATCAAATAATTCACTGTCTTGCAGTAATATTTTGACCCCCCCCCCATGTTGAAGGTCTGGCGGCACCACTGAGGCGTAACTACACCAGAAACAACCTGGAGTCTTAAAACAGTTGAGTTTAAATCGAGATATTATTGTAGGCGCTGCTGAAAGTTATTCCGGCAGGCTACAAAAAATTGACAACACTGCTTAGCGTTTTGCAACATTTAGAAATTAAATAGCCTACTTGGGAAAGTCTCAGTAAAGTGTCACCACATTGCTATTGGCTGAGGCTATACGGTAGCCTATAAGTTGTAGGTTAATAACTATAACCAATATCATAACCAGTTTGCTACATGTGAGGGGAATTCATTTCACTAGACTAGAGAGGAGACAAAGCTAAGTAAACAGTTACAAGCCTAGATGGGTAGCCTATATTATATTGAAAACATGCTTCTTAACATAATCAGCTTGAATTTTCAGGGTGGAAAATTTTTAAGAGAGTTTTACCCTTTGGAATTGATCTAGCTGGGATCTTGCAAACAATTAAGCTTAGCATATAACTTCAATATTTTTGCAGGTTAAACATTACCCACCTATGAGCAAGCATAACCAAAAGCACCATCCATAAACTGGTCTAAGAACGGCCGAATTGTAGTAGCCAAGGCGAATTTCTAAATGGCAACCAACGTGACCCACGCTATAGAAAGATAAGTTAGCTCCGACCAGTAGGAAACCGGTGAAGGACATCATCAAACCTCCATATCGAAGAACAGCGTGAAATAAGAGATTTGTGAAGACCCACGTGGCGAAAGCAGACCTAAATAATATATGCTAGTTATAAGTTTGCCATTTGCATGGTAGGATATACTTCATTGTAGGCCTCGAGGCGTGTTGACAGATGATAATTGTCTAATTACCAGGATTGTCTGACACGTAGCCTAATCACTGTAAGCCTATGCTCTGAGGAGCCCGAAATCGCACAAACCGTCCCGATACCATCGGTAGCTCATTCAGATGTAGTCTATGCAGCTAATGTACTCTTATGTAGAAAAACTATTGATGGTCTATTGAGAAAAAATGTGTATAATTTTCTACCACGCTGCTCAGACTTCGAAAATAATCTGATTTGTGTCATGCTAAATACTGATGTCTATGATCAAAATGTCATGATGTTGCTTGTAAATTGTTGCACAAGGAAGATTGAGATGTTTGTAGACGTGTATTTTTCCTCACTTTGTTTTTTCTTTTGTTTTTTTCATGTATTTCCATAAAATGGATGTGTAACATGTGTGCATATCTGAAGCCAATCAATAAATAAATAAATAACAATGAAATAATTTACAGCCAACAACACTTCCACAGCAAGCGGAAATTTTAAACTGTGAAACTCGGTGACCGAGTTTGCGTCAGTGATTTCCAGTCATGCTACCGGGAATCAAACTAAGTCTTAAAGACATTTCTAGGACAAAGATTCCTGCAAAGATGCAATTAAAATAAAAGCAAAAAACTGCTTATAAACAGCCTAACCTACATCCAATTAAGACTAGGGTATTTGGGTTATATTCATATCATAATAGACTCCAAAACACTTTCCCGACAAAATACATTTTCTCTACTCCGAAACTGGAAGGTTTGGCTTAGTGAAGTCGCTCTTGTGGAAACTGTTTTTGTTTCCCAGTTCAGTATTTTCTGCAAATTTCTTTGAAGTGTTTCTTGGTGTCACATTTCGATCTCTTGCACCTCTAAACGTTTGCCATTCGAGTCTTCCACTGTAGCCTACCTTTGTGACCTTTGTCTTATGATTGAACGAAACTGTATTTCCAACGTGTTAGTCAAATCAAACAACAAACTTAACTGAACGTGAACCTATTGTCTTCAACACCATTTAAAATTGCGTCGATTACTGTAGATCTTAAATCCTTCTAGTTATTTCAAAAGCTGATTTGTCAAGAGGTGAAGAAACATATCAGCCAAGTTGTCATCTGATAGAAGATTGATTTCTTCTAATCAAACAACTCTTGCATCATTATTCTGCAGTGCTATGTTTCAATATCCATCCATTGCTTTGACAAAAAACAACTTAAATTGTATTATCCTTTGCTCCAAACTAAACTATACGCCAGGGTTACTCAACTAATGTTAACAAAGGTCAAGTTTGACAAGTTGAATGTTTTTGGCGGTCCGGTGGTCCGATGGAAGTTATTTCATACGCAGCCACAAAAGTTAAACTGTCAGGAGCAATACCGAACCATTTTTTTTTTCAGGTAAAATGTAACTCGACTTGGATGTTTGGCAAAGTGTTGGAGAGTATGGAGGCGAAGTCCCCAGCTACAAAGATTATCACAGAAAAATTGCTTCCAGTATAAATCTGTTTAAAGAGGTCCTAAAACGTTGCAATGAGGTTATTTTTGCTCGAGCCCGAGGTCCACCATCTGCACCCAGAAGGTCCGGATTCGGACCGCGGTCTGCTAGTTGAGTAGCTCTGCCATACGCCATGGCCTACGTGAGAGCCATGTGCTTTAACTGTCAAGAATAGATTAACAAGTTTTAGCATGTTGCAATAGTTCTGGAACTGTGATGGGCCTATATTAACTGCCCGTGCTGCATAACTACAAATACACACTTTAGGTTAACGTGTTACTTGCGTTTCAAACAATCAAAGCAAATAAGTAGGCCTAATAATTACTGTACCAGAGTAAATAACTGGCGTAGTGACCGGCTATCCAATATCGCCTTCCCCATAACCACATGGAGCTGACTCTACCGACACTGAAATGTTCCAGCACATTTAGAATAGGATATGGAAGACCAAACTTTAAACCACGCGCCAAGGCGGCGTCGCTCTCAAGAAAGTGAAACTCCTCACTCAACACCATGGGATTGTGGCTTTGGGGACGACTTAGATTGCCTAAAAAAAGGTGCTTTTGTTCATGTTGAATAATGACAATTAGATTATTGCAACTTGGCGACTCCACTTAAAGTGGGAATAAAACCAGATGAAGAAGATTACTGCAAAATTGATGTATGTGAAACGTATAACCTACGTAAATGTAAAGTCAATTGCATGTAAAAAGTAGCCTAACTGTAAATGTACTGTAGGCTTGCACCTGTACTGCATACAAAGCTTGTTTCATAATAAAAAAGACTACGCAAAAATAAAATAGGCTTTATATAAGAAGATAGCAATTGCTCTCCCAGTCATTTTGATGTTGCAGTAAATTGTTTTATGTATATTTTAAAACAAGTGTTTTGATAAAGTTGGGGTGAAAGTTTTATAGTTAAAATAAACTTACAACGCATCAGGAGTAAAAAGATAGGGTTTACAGGGGTAACCTAACTTGCGTAGGTCCACGGTGCAATTTACAATGAGTGTAAAATCTTGGTTTTACATTGTGGATGCTTTGGTGCATGAAACCTGTAGCATTATTGAGCTATGGGTTACGGCAGGGTTTCCAAACTTTTTTGGGCCACGGACGACTAATTTTTTGTAAACAACTTTTTAACTGCAACAAAGGTGCAACAAGTAAGATTTACGATACTGGATAGCAAAAGCTTTCGAAATCATTGTAAAGAACTGCGGCAATTATCTTTGACAGGGTACGTACTGTACAACGTATATGTGTAACTTTTTAATTTCTTGCCATGGACTACCTGTGCACTCAGTGTGCAGTCATCGCGGACTACCAATGGTCCACGGACCACAGTTTGGGAAACCCTGGGTTACGGGGTAACTTAATCTGGCAATGCGTGCAGTTGAATTGTAGGCTACAAACCTATTCGTCAAGCAATAGAATATTTCATATTCAGTTTAATAAATTTGGCATGAACAATTTGACGCATCTCTAATTTATGTAGCCTTCAAGTTATTAATTATGACGTAAGCAGATGCAGTCACTATAATAAAAAATTCAGAAAAGTTGTTATTTAAATTGTTTGTATAAATCATGTAGCTAATCATTGAATATCATAAAAATTATACAATTCTTATGAGACCACAATGAACACAAAGTCGAATGGGATTTCACCAGACATCCAATCTTAAATGAGTTGCGCCGTTCTTCTCATGATTGAGATGGTGAGTCCGACACGTTAAAAGTAAAAATTAGCTAATTTCCGACGTTTCCTCATCCCTCTTGGCTCACTTTATTAATTAGTTGAAACAGCTATTCTGTACCTGTCTAGCGTGAATAACACAATATAGAAACAAAAACACATTGAACAGAAAACTAGAAGTGTAAGCTACAGGAAACACAAAATTTGAAGAGTAAGAAAAAAATGTTTTCTAGAAAAAGAACATCGTGCGCTGATGTGAAAGATGTGGTCCTTATAGCTTTTTGACAAAGTGAGTAATGCATATCTTACTATTGTAGTTATTTACATTGCTAGGAGCAGGGGCTACTGAATTACGGGCCACATGCTGAATCACTCCCACGACGTCAATTGATCAAGCCGATGAAAAACAAAAAAAAAGCAAACTGGCTTATCATGGTCAAGAAAACTTTAAAAAAATATCTCGTTCAACGCTTAAATTGAGTTTATCTTTAGGTAAAGGGTTCTTAAATTATCGGCCGAGATCTGAAGTTGGATTGCGTAGCCATTTGAGTCGGGCCTCTGAGAATTTGGTAGCCAAATGGTAAATAACTAAATGCAGAGCATTCCTTCTCTATTGCAAGTATTGAACAGAATGAATGCGGCCGGAGTTTGTCTATCATTTAATTCTCTTACTGCAGTGGTTCCCAACCTTCCTGTTGTCACGGACCCTTTTAGACAAAAAATTCTGCAACCCCTACCTAAATTTTGCCTGAAACTCAATTAACATACTATTGACTCTTGTAATAATTATGCTATTCAACTACTGTACTGTGTCATATTGCATTGCCGCTATGACTCCTGCGGCAAATATCACGTTAAACAGTTGCTCAAAGAAGAAAATGAATAAATTGTTTAAGAAATGTCAGCAGTATTTGAGTATTAAGGTGACCCAAAATGCCATGCCGAAATTTTTTTCAACGTAAGCAAATTTAATGAGAAGGCTGTTGTTGCCTTTCCTGAACTAAACGACTGAACTTTGGTTGCACCGCATGCTTTCTATTACGTAATAGACGAGCCAATCCTGATTTGACTGTAATAATTGACATGCGTTGTGGTTAGAGATGTAAAAAAACGTTTTTTTTTGTTTTTAAAAAAAACGAGCTCGTTTTTTTTGTTTTTTATCGTTTTTTTTGTTTTTTATTCGTTTTTTTTGTTTTTTTTACCTATTTTTTTATTAAATGTCACAATATGCAGCAATTAGGGTAAAATCATTGCAATAGCGTCTCTTTCAACAAAAAAATAGTCTCATAACTCGTATAACATCTTTCAAATGAGACAATATGTCTCTCAAGTCTCAACACACGAGCCATAAAGGTTTCTCATCGTCTCAAATAGTAACACAGTGTCCTATGGTTGGCACATCTCAAGTATTGTCTGTAATTTGGTTCAGCCAGTTGTTAAATGCAGTACCACACTCGTGTACAGTTTCGAAGCCACCTGGGATTTTGGTTAATGGGCATGTTACGTTAGGACCAGGTGGTCAGGGTCCTGTTTCTCTATTTCACAAAGGCACTTTTCACCAGCACACCACACCATTACCAGTACAACGTCAAGAGATTGTTCCAGTTGATGTGCATTTGGTGCAACGTGATGAAAATCACACAAGCGGTTCTCGAGTTATAAGTGAAATAACCTTAGCCACTAAGTGGCTTTATAGATAAGGAGCAATAGAAAAACGGCCATATCTCAAGAACCGCTCAACATATTTACATAAGTTTTAGCTCTATACCCCCATGTTTTATGGGGTGGGCTATCTGTTTATGAATATTAAAACAAGTTTTGGCTACTACTTTTTGAGCTAAAAAGAAATTAACCTCTTGTCGTTACGCACCAATAAAACCATGGTGCGTAAATTAAAAAAAAAAATAATTGGGTAGAAGAAAGATTGATGACAAGTTTGGCAAAAGCAGTGTAGTGCTAAAGTCCCAACTTTTAGCCCAAATCACATTTAAATGTAGTGAAAGATGGAAACGTTTTGATGTTTTTTTATTTTTCCTGAAGAGATTCAATAATCCTTTGTGACGTCATAGTCATGTTTGTTTTCCCTTAATCACATCATTGTGCTGTCATAGACATGTTTAAAAGAAGTATGGTTATTGGTTGCACTTAATCCATCCAATTTGAACTAGTTTGCAGAACTTTGAGACTTTAGCACTTTTTTTGTTTTTGCCTAACTTTTCGTCAATCTTTCCTCTGCCCAATAAAAAAAATTAAAGTTTGCATCATGGTTTTATTGGTGCGTAACGACAAGAGGTCAATTTCTTTTTATCTCAAAAAACAGTAGGCCTAGTTCTCAAATAAAATAAGTTTTCATCTTTGATGTTTGTTTTGTATCTTTATCCTGCATTGTGGGAATATGGGTAAAACTTTATTCTTGTCAGGAAAAGCATTATAAAGCATTTATTCACTATGTGAAGACTGAGCACTGAGCAGTGCTGAAAAACTCCACTTTAAAGGAAAAATTTCTTCATTCAAGGTTGGTAGAATGGTAGTTACTAGCAATAGTCAACATGGGTGGTGGGCATTTGAAAGGAACATTAACCTAAACCTTTTCTGACAAATGCACTAACTTTTGACAGCTAAAAATATCAGTGATAAGGTCTCTTGCATTATATGTCCCAAATAATCTGCAAGAAGCATCAATGACGAAGTGTCCAATCCAAGATCTTACAACACACGAAAAGAATACTTCTGTTTCAACATTTATAAAGCATATACATCGTTGGCAAGCTATCAGTTACAAAACATGTTTAAACAAGCTATTGGCAATAGCTTGCATTAGTAAATTACCACGTCCACAAACAAGGTAAATGTGTGTACTGAATACTGCCACCTTGTTTTGTCAAAATTTCGTCAACCCATTGAGTATGTACAAGAATAACCAGTACCGTCCACAGTATACTAACATCATAGGCTAACTTCCATAAAAGGAAAAAGAAATTAACTCATCTACATTATGTCATGTATCAAATTTCATTAATTCAATGTTTGTCAGGTCTACTGCCACAAACATGCCAGAGAATGAAGAAGAAAGCGAAACAGCATAGGTCCTCATAGGACTATGCAAGAACATATGCTGCCAAACACAAACACTTAGGAATTTCAGCACACCAATAAAACTATTTTTAGTAATTTAATGTTTTTCAAGAGCACTATAATGAAACTAAGCTGTAAATTGCAAAAAAATTGCAATTTTTTCAGAAAAATATGAAAAAAAACAAAAAAACCAAAAAAAACCAAAAAACGAGTGTTTTTTTTGGCTCAAGTTTTTTTTGAAAAAAAACACGTTTTTTTTTTAAAAAAACGGTTCGTTTTTTTCGCATTTACATCTCTAGTTGTGGTAGATGTAGTTTAAGGTCAATGTACGTAGGCCTACACACACACTGTAGGCAACAGCATAGATTTATTTTAATGCATACCGGTACAGTTTATTCTCGCGGTCTTGATACTTGACGCATTTGCATTTAAAGAGAGAAATGAAAGTAAAAAGATCGTATTTCGTTTTTTTTTTCTACAAAATTCATCATGGTAATCACGGACCCCCAAATGCTTTCTCACGGACCTCTAAGGGGTCCGCGAACCCCAGGTTGGGAACCACTGTCTTCCTGGCTATAAAAAATACTTTGTATCCTTCCTGCACTCGAGGAATAACAAAGAAATTAGGAAAGGTTAAATATTTCTTCCGCAAGCAAATTGTTCTTATTTTTCAGTCGTTTTATGTTTCAGTTTAATTTTAGTTTAAGTTTAATAGTTTTTAGTTTAATAGTAAGATATATCGAACCTTCGCAGCAAAACTCTTACCTTTCAAAGTGACATTGAATGTTACAAGCCCAATCTTCAGTCCGATTTCAAACTGCTCCATGTTTTCTGTATGTACGCAATAAGGCATTACCGCGTTTACTTTTGCCACATGCCACGATACTCCTTGAGTACAAGCTGAAACCAAAAGTGTATTATTGTTAAGATGCACTCCTGTAACTCATTCAAGATGAAAGAAATGCAATTTGTCAATAGTAGACGGCTTACAGAAATTTGGGCTCTTAAAGTGGCTTGAACATCATTTTTTTTTTGTAAAAACATCTTAATTTTTAACAAGTCGCTTACGACAGCCCCACAATAAGTAACCCCCATTGCTAATAAGCTCAGTGTACTTCGATCCAAAATTCCGGTTACTGTACTTGATTTACTATCTCGTCTCATGACCACACTCTCGCATAATTATGACAGATTGCTACCACCTTTTGTGTTTGTTCGTCAGTTGTTGCTTGTACGCAGGTCAGTGCAGTTTTATTGAATTTCAGTCATTTATTATTAACATTTCACGAATAACTGTTTTGTTTAGATGAATTAAGATATTTTCCTGAAGAGGGCAGAAAGTTTTGCCGAAAACGTTCGAAATTATGTATCTATTTCATTTCTGTATTAATTTTGAATTATGCAATTCAATGTTATTAAGTTGTTATCGATTGTCTGTCTATGGTTTTTAAAAAGTACCTCTCTACCAAAGCTATACTGTACTTGATTTATTTTTGAAATAAAAACCCCGCTTCATGAACTCACAACCCCATTAAATAAACGCAATTTTGAGCAAACGTGCTCCATATTCTGTGAAAAAGCACCGCAATTCAAGTGTCCTGCATAAATAACGACCGATTGGTTTGAAGCAAATAAACAATAACAATGCGACGCCCTAACTACAGTATATGGTAATGGTAGCCAAAGTTATTTTGCATCAAAGTAGGTTTACAGATCGGTAGGATATACAGTACATTGTAGGCTACTATATTGTATTTGTAATCAAAGCACTAATGATGCTCTACAGTAGTAGAGCGAAATGCATATGCCATAAATAGGGCTCTGCTGATTCTCCATGCACTTTTAATAAAAAAATACTATATTGCAGTGACGCAATAAATTCGGCTATTGGTAAGTAAAAAGATAATTTTTCCTCTTTCAAATGATGCCGCTTCCGTCTGAAACAACATTTATTGGCTCAAGATTGATTGATAAAATTTAACACAATGACGCACTGAAACACTTCACTTTTCTAGAGTTAATATAAAAGCTTTGCAATAAAACAACAATACAGTTCAAATGACTTTAACAAAACTAGTATAAAACACTGTCACAATGTGGTTAGCTATCAATGCACGAATTTTATTAGCATCGTAACTCAAAATTTAGTTATGATAATTTGTGCGTTAACACCACACTGTGGCACAGAAAGGTCACTATAGCCTATGGCTTGCATCCAAATTGGTTTTCAAATAACTTTTTTGAAAGTTTATTAAAACCAAAAAGAAGATGTTTTGCCGCACTTTCCTTAGACATCGCTATTTGCTAAGAATTTTTTAAATCAAAGCTAAAAATTTATTAATAAAATCTACTTTTACGCTATGTTTTGGCACAGATTTTGTTGGAAATTTAAACAGATATTTGCATACTACAAGTGCTTCGCCAAAACTTTGCTTTCGTATATTTTAATTATCTGACCAAATTAGGCATTACATTGCCAACCAGTACATCATGTTGTTTGACTTTACAAGTCTACAACATCCTATACGTAGTATGTTGGTTAAATGTTACGGGTCGGTATGTTAATTACGGTTTACTCGGGCAATAACAGTTTTATTAACCTTCTTTCTTGTGGATGTTTATTTTATGCCATGCTTGATTTTATGAGTAGGCCTACTGCCATACTATTTCAAACGCTTTGTTGGTGCCGTGCGGTCTGTCAGACACGCTTGCAATAATAAAAAAACGATATGTAACGCAAACATGCTTAATTCAAAAAAAGCAATCTAATTATTTATTTTATCTAGTGATCATACCTATAATTGAGGCTCCAATGATCAAGCTGGTTGTCCAACGAAATAAAAAGAAGATTCTCTGAAAAAATAAAAAATTGTGTAATGGAAGAAAATACTTAAGTTTGTGTCGAAACAACTTTGTTTTTGTATTAGATTTTCGTTTATTGCATGGCTAACTTTTTTTCAAATGTAGACAAAGAAAACTTGCAATGTAAAATTGTCCCACAGAAAACAAGAAACGCATACGAGCCTACAATAAGTAAGCTTTCTATTTTATAAGGCCACCGCAATAAGTGCGGTGGGTTAATAAAAATTTCACAGAGATGCTAATTGAAACCAATAGCTCAGTTGGTCAGCGTGACTTTGTGAACGGAGAAGTTTCAAGACCAAGCGGCGCTGGTTCGACTCTGGGTGTGCGCTTGAGCAACGCATTCTAAGGACTGCTCTCCATCCAGTGGCACCTAATCGATGGAATAATTCCCGGCAACAACACTTCAACAATCGGAAACTTCACTTTGTCAATCTCGGTAACCGGCCCTGCGTCAAAAGCCTCTACAAGTATGCAAAGCTAATCAGAAATAACCTATCAAGGCTTTGTCAGTCCGACAATAAAGATTCAAAAACCAAACCACTTTTAAAAGTATATCCTTCGTTGCAACGTTACTCTACAATCTACATCACGACAGAATCAACGCAGTTGCCCAACACGAGCTAAGCATTGCGGCATAAAGAATGTAGAATTAGCTCATATAAACTGCAATAAAGGCAATACAGTTACTTACAGATTTCCCTCTTACTCCTGGAAGCACCAACAACAGACCAATCAAAATAGCAACCGCAGCGTAACCGAGATAAAGTTGATTTAATTCGACCAGGGCTGATGAAGGTCTGTCGGAATAAAATGGCGCAAAACCATCTCTTAAAGTCATTGTGGGTTAAGTAGTTACAAAACAAGAAAAAATATACAAACAGCCTAAAACTTCTGAAATAAAGAAATATATATGAAAGCACTGATAGGAATTTAGGTGGCCTATCACAAACGGATGACTCCAAGCAAGAAATAATTTGAAAAGGGAATCTCTATCAAAGTAAGATCCTTGAAACCCTTGATTGATTGATTGATTGATTGAATTTTTATCCTCGGACTGGGAAAGCTTCTTGCAGAGCTTAATCCTGGCAGTGTCGCATACTCGTAGAGGCTTTGAAAATTTTTTAAGATTATTATGATTATTATGACTTTTAAGATTATTATGACTTTACAAGTTAAAACTTAGCAATGCCTCACTGAGAAAGTTTTTCTTGCATGCAAGGCAAGTACACAGTAGAGTAGTCTACGTTTCATACATTTTCTCGAGCAAAAATTTTTCACACATCCATCGATTCCGAGCTTATTGCTATGCTCGCAGTTGAAAACTCATTTCTCTTCTGGCAATACAGTGAGAACATCCAGTCAAAAAAGATACAGTTGCAGAAGAAATGTAACAAATTACAAGAAGCTGTTGGTCAGAAGCCAAGAATTGCTGTTAAACATAGCAAAATTAATCGCAAAATAGAACCGAAGTTGAAAACCACTATAGTATATAACTTGACAACGTGCAATGTGGCATGACATTCAAAATATGCTAAAAAAGATTTTTGTTGTAGGCTAATTAGTAATTACGCTTTCTGAAAATGCATATAGTTATTCTACGTAAAATGCCTCTTCTGTTCCTTTCACAGCGTAAGCTGATAGTGCTGGTCGTTGGCCGTAACACCATTCTTTTTAATATTTTTAGAATGTAACGCCGATTCTTAAAAGTAGACAAGCGATAATTATTCCAATCAACATAAAAACTTTTCCATAGCCTCAGCTTACAATTTAAAAAAGTGACATGGAAAAACCAGTTGAGATAAATACGTGTTTCGCACAGTTTGTTGAGGTGTTTGTCTTTGTTTGATGGGACATAATTACTAACATTCAGTTCACTTTCGACTTTCACTTTTCTTGTCAGTCTTTTCGAAAAAGTCACAAGAGAAGTATAAGAACACATAAAAAAATCAACCAGTCTAACACAAGACAGATGCAACCCTTCCTTAAGAATCAAGAACTGAACCAGAATACACAAAAAACAATCGATTTTAAAAGTCACTGAAATAACACGTAGCAGAAAACAATGACCCGAGAACATACTTCAGCCTCAAACAAGTTTTTCTGCCTCAAATAACAAATGGATGTTTTGGAATGACAATGGGTTTGCTGTTTCCTGTGCAAGTGCATAACCAGAAAATACATTTAAATAGTTTTGCTGAGCTGACTACAAAAAACAACTTTTCGAGATAATGACAATGCAGTAAAAACACGTATTTCTGTGGCTTGTTACATGCAAGTGTAGAATGTAGGTATAGATAATGACCATAGCGTAAAGATTATTAAACTTTCACTCTGAAAGATCGTTATAAAAAACAGGAAATTGTAATTTCTTATTGTTTGCTGCAGCTTATTTTAATATAAGACGTCAAGCCAGCTATGGTCATTAAAATTACAAAACATCTTTCTTCTTTAACATCATTATCAACTACCAAGCAGTAAAATTGGTTATTTTATCATTGATTCAATGTCCTGTAGGCTACTAGTACTACTGCACTTGAGAAAGCTACAAAACGGAATTTCCTGTTGTATTTAAAAGTGTGGAAATTATGACAGTAGTATGCAGAAAGCAGTTTACTATATTCTTCAAGTGGAAAAATAGTTTCACAAAATGGTGTGTACACTGTAGATGAAAAGTAGCTCACGTGCTTTCATTACATGAAACTATATTTTAATAATGAAAATTTGTTTTTCGCTTTGTTTTATCTTTGGCAATTCTGTATGATGTTAATGCGGATTTATCACTTTCAAGGAATCTAATGCACTTGGAAATGTAAATCACACTATTACTAGGTAGGTAGCCTACTACATGAACGGACTACACAGTAGACCTTCTGCATATTCTCCTTATTTGAAAAGTATCGTCTTTCAATAGAACAAACCACACGTTTTCTTGCGTAATTCCTTGATTACGTGGCAAAGTGCCACTTTTTCTGAGTAGGCCACTAATTTCTTCATCCTGGATTGACATGTCGCCTATTATGTTGTTATAACTAAACATCGTGGCTATCCTTTGCTTTCGAAGAAAACAACCCTCTTATTGATGTTCATTTTGTGACCTTGAACAACTAGACCAAAAAACTGCAGTGTAGCTCATTGGGTGATGTACTGCAATAAGTACTGCAATAAGCGGGGTGTCTCAAGTTGGAAATATCGCTACAGTGAAAAATAGCGTTGTATACGTTTTCACCAAACTCTAGTCTAATCATATAATATGACAGCAAAGCGTCTTTACCCAAAACACTGAAAAAATCAACTACTGATTTCAAAATGTGAATGCATGCTAATTGTTTTCATGACCGCATCAGGTAGGCTACATCTCGGTGGTTCGCACTTCGCGCAAATAGAGCAAAGGCAAGACTATCTGCAGATATCTCTGTTGTGAAAACTTTCAAGAAAACATTGTCAAAGAAAATTATACGACTAAGAATTGATTCACCAATCACCACACAAGCTCGTTTCTAGCTATCTACGACAGTTTAACTTGCACAACATCGACCGGGTTAAAATTAACTATAGTTAAAAAACAAACATTAGGCTGTCATTAATGAATTACTTAAATCAGTAAGTTTGAGAAAATATTTTCAAACTGTAAAGACTTTAGTTTCATCAATTTTTGGTACGATTGTTCACTTTCTGTACTTTTTCATCACGGCAAATATGTAACGCAGCTCGCTTGATTAAACTTAAGTTTAATCAAGCAGGGTTTGACCACTTTTCTTCCAGTATGGGCAAGTGGGCTTGGTTCTTTCGTTGGTTTACGAATACGGTGTGGAAGAATCTGAACAAGTTGCTGACAATGTCTTCCTTGAGCGCGTCTAATCTACAGCTCACCATAAGAACCATGGTTTTGATTATTTTTCTCAGCAAGCATAACCACAAATTTTATTTAAGAAAAAGAAGATGGACTGTATCTTCATAATCTGTTAGACTAACCTACGCTTTTACACGATTATAATGTAGCTTAATATACATGCCTGTTTTTTATAAAATTCACCGCCCTGTTGAATTTATAAGGTGATTAGATAAATTTACGATTTTTTTATTCTAATCTAAAGTATGCAATTAATCGCTTTTTTCATAAATTAGTTTCCACTTGACATTTTCTGTAACTATAACTATTGTTGTCTGTCATTTCGAATATAAAACACAAAAAGCTCTTTTCTGAACAGTAAGCCGATGTTATAACTCACAACCGAAAGCCCAAGCCTGAACGAACTTAGATTGTTAAATAAAAAGGCATCATATCATTTTCTATCCATTTGTTCGCCAACTGCTAAAGATTGAACCGTTGAAAACACTATAACTGATTTAAAATAAACAAAGAAATTTCTGCTGCCACCACTCAGCCTTAAAGTTACATAAAGCTTCTTAAGTCGTTTTCAAAAAATGACCAAGTTTAAGTTTTTACGCTGCAAATTCATAGTAATTTGTCTGAGGTCTACACCGGTTTGATAAATTAGTAGCAATTACTTCGAGGTAATTTTCTGTTAAATTTCGCGTCATCCGCTGCCAATCATCTGGTTGAGCAGCAAATAACTCATGTACGGTAGTTTAACTAAACTTACGTTACGTACGCAGCCTAGCCTACGTGTATTTTTCCACGTGAACGGACCAGAAGACACAAAACACTAAAAGTTGACAATATTTTCAGACAAAGAGCCATGAAATGCTACACAGTAACACTCAGAAAAAGGTTGTCAAGTCGGTATTTCGAAAAGCTCATTTTTACATACATAGCTTATATCACAACGCTAAACGTCATACCCTTATTGCACAAGCAGCCTATGCGATGGTTACTAATGTTGAAAAATACCGTCAAGAAGTAATGCAACATTGATTATTTTGAAAATCTATGCCCAAATACTTTTCAGTTAGCAAAACTTTTTGACATCGTTTTAACGTCTATTGATGTTGAAACATGGGAAAAAATAATTTGTATTGGCTAGGTATAGCCTATATTGGTTAGTTTTCGTTAAAGTCAACCAGTTATTTTTAAATCTCATTCAGTCTTTTTAGCTGGATCTTAAACTATACTTTGAACTACATCTTATTGAACAAACAACACTGACAAACTCAAACTGATTCCTTCCAAACATTTTGGTTTTAGTGTAATAATCTCGACCACTTGAACCACTCTAGCAAAAATCGCGTCAATAAATAGTTGTGTTTGGCGTGAAACTTTTTTGTGCACTCACGTTTTAAATTACTATTTTTGTATGACTCGTCTTGCCTTTTTGTTTTCAGGACACTGAGAAAACAAAATGTTCCTCTACCACATTGAAGTCGAGGCACACTGGCTGAAATACATTGCTCCTCTCAATAAATACTTTCTACACTCACTAGCGATCACAAAAAGTTTGTTATCATATCATCACTCAGCTGTTGTTATTGTTTATGTAGTTTCAAAACATGTCTGCATAATTACCACAATCATTCTACGGTACTAATTAAGCAAAGACAAGCATATTAAAGGAATGTTAGTTGATCTCAAGTTAAAATATGATTTTTAAGGTTAGGTAGGCTAGTTGATGCAATCCAGCATCACGAAAATTAAATCGAGTTATTGGTTATAGGCTACAAACTGGTAATGACATTGTACTAAATGCAGAGATGTACGTATACGCCGCAAATTCTACGCCGCATACTTGCGGCGTAGACTTTTTGTTTACGCTAACGCTTGCGGCCACATTTTTTTCGATAGTTTGCGCTTGAGGCTACGCCGTAAAGTTCTCGCGGTTTTTTAGCGCAAAGCGTCAACGCATACTTTTTAATGTATTTTTTTCGCTACAACACGCCAATACCTTCCAGCGCTGCAGTTGAAAGAATGTTTTTAATGGGCAAAGACATATTGGAACCAAAACACAGCAAAATGTCAGATGAACACTTTCAGATGCTTGTGTTTCTTCGTGGAAATTCAAAATAAAACTTGTTTGTTTCTAGTGATTTTTACCGTGTGAATGTTTGGCACCTAGCAAACAAAATTAGTTTGCGCTAGTGTATGCGCTGACGTCGCCAACTTTTTTTACAAGTTACGTTGACGCATACGGCGTATGATTTTTCGAACGTTTGCGTTTACGCTGACGAGGTCAATATTTTTTGTATGCGCGTACAACACTGACTAAATGTGACTAACTTTGTGGTCAACTCTGATGAGTTTGCGTTTCGACCATAATCAAATACCCAAAGAGATGTTGACAATATAAACTTTGCGTTCAAACTAGTCAGTAGACAAAATTTAAGCAAAGAACATTAGCATACACTATTGTAGCCTACGTCGAGTTCACTTTTCTGATAAGATCGGTTGAACTTATTGACCTTATTGCTACAATAAATTGCAATGCTCACTAAACTAAAAAGCACAGTTTATGTCAAAACAGCGAAAAAGCCAAAACGAAGAATTTCTAAAGTATTTTAGGTACGTAATTATTTTTTATGAAATAGTTTTGGCTTTAGGAAGCTTGAAGTTCTAAGTCACTCAGTCAAGTAGGCTAACGTAGGGAAAAATGAAAATGCAATTTGTTATTATTACTCACGTTACTCACATTTAAATAATATTTTCAATACCAATCGCTGAAACGTTTCTGTGCAATTACAAAAGGGATGGTTGAAAAACTTGATTTGGTTAAAACAAAATCTTAAGAGACTAATCCAAGCAAGATGGCATGGAATAAAATCTTCAACTTAGGAATATTGAAACAAAATAAAAAAAACTGTTTCAAAAAATACCATCTCCCTGCTGCTTGATACACAGTGCTGAGATTCGAAAGTTGTATGAATTTATCAGGTCTTTTCCCAGAACGCAACAATGCTCTTCTTAGCCTGACGCAGCAACTACTTCAGCCTCGACAACTTGATTAGATTAGCTATTTTTCAAAATTTCTGGATGCAATTTGCGAGAACAAATAACATGCTATCACTTTGAATATAGACTGTTCACTGTTCACTGTTCAGTGTTCAGATCAGATCTTTGAAAGCTTTCTCGCAGCATAGAAATCAACCAACCATTTTACTAATGATCTACTACTCCAGCTGCCTTTTTGCACTTGAAGAATGTTTAGTTGTGTACCCATCAATTTTATATCCACTTCCTGATTAGGGAAGCAAAATTACATGATTGGCAGCGGTTTGTCTTGGTTGATTAGTCACCCATCGCTAAAGTCTGGCAATTATAATTATTCGAATCATATCGTAATTACAAATCGGGAAATATCTGCTTTGAGTTGACATTATAATGTTTTCCAGAATAGGCCTAGAGTTTTACAGAATTTGTATAAAATGTGTGAACATAAGCAAAGCTTGCTTTTCACACCACACGAAGGCAATTTCTTCCTTTATTATTTTCAAAAAGGGCTTTATACTGCAACCAGCTTGTCGAATATATTGCAAACTTTGATAGTCAATTTTACTTTTCGAAATTCTTTCATGCAAAGGAAGGGTGGGCTACAGCCTATATCGTGACACCAAAACAGATTAATTTTGTTGTTGAATTGGGTGAATGTAACGTAGCCTATTGTGTTTTTATATGCAGTAGGCTAGTCTTAACATTGCATTTATGTCTATATGTTGTGTCTTACTTTTTCGTATTTTGTCTGTTTTCATATGCTACAGATTTTTTTCTTGTACGTTTCAGTCCTGCATGTTTCGTTTAAGACACTTTCTTTTATTAAAATTTCCAGCAGTTGTCATGTATATCTGGTAGCGGATCTAGAAGGGGACACTTTGTCACATGCAACCAAGTGACTAAACAAAGGTTGAAAACCACTGCTCTGAGTAAAGGCTTTACAATGTTGTTCAAGTACAGCCGTATGAAGTCAGAGAATCGACAACCAAGTTGGCTACAGTATGAATTGCTTATCAAGAGAAAGTTAGTGCTACAGTCTGAGGGCAGGATTTTTAAGTTAGGTCTGAAAAAATATGGACGAGAATTCTACAAACCTTCATAGGTGAGCTTGTAGGGTTTTATCCTTTAAATATCCAAAATACAGCGTCAGATAGCCAAAACCCTACACTGGGGGCTTCAGATAGGCAAAACCCTACAAGCTGTCTAACAATTCAATTCAGTAAAAAAATTAACGCATTTTGTTTTTGCGGGTCTGGACCAGAAGTTTCTGCAAGGTGCGATTACGAGCCGGTGGCCTGTAAGTTACGCACGCACCTGTTGATGGTGAAAAAACAACTCTTCAGGAAATGGAAAACGGAATCCATACCGTTGACATTGCACACGCTCGTGAAGATAACGTGTTATCTTTTGGTGTTGGTCTATGTACACTTTGGTGTCTTTGCATAATGTTGTTAGAACAACAACTATCACTGTGACTTCCAATTTTACGAGAAAAGAAACAACAATGCAAGCGTGTTAAGTTGGTCTTGAATTATACCTTGTTATAACAAAGGACCCCGATATCGTGAACAAACACATATCCACTTCAGTCCACAAAGTACAAAAATACTAACCTTGAAATCTTTAATGTTTTTTTTTATAACAAGTGAAAGGTGTTTGTTTAAATTTGTGTTATTTTTAAATTCTTCTTCAAGCTTTTTATGCTGTAAAGTAAATTATAAGGTGTTTGTATGTCTATTATGACGACGTAGACTAGCCTACCCAACATGAAGTTAATGGGCAGTTGTATATTTGTAGGGGGTTTTCTTAAAATAAACAGCCTACTAGGCCAGGCCCGGATTTAGGGGGGGGGGCAGAGGGTGCAGGTGCCCCGGGCCTCCCGACTTTTGAAGGGCCCCCCTACGTGGAAAGAATGTGATTTTTTGTTAATTTTTGTTTCTTGCAGCCTTTAAAGTTTCTGCAAAATGCTGTGCAGTGCTGGATTAATGCTACTGTAGACGTAGAGGTGGTTTTTCGCGCCGTAGGCGCAAAAAATTTTTTGCACGGGGGCCCCCCGATCTAAAAGTGCCCCGGGCCCCCCATCAGCTAAATCCGGCCCTGTATTAGGCCTATCTACTGTAGTTTACTGCATTTGCACAACATGGAAATCGCAGCTAATCTCTAAATAGCTTCTACAAAACAATATAGCAACTTATTGATTGCAATGATTGTTCTCATTCCGCGTGGTAAACAGAAAAAATATGTGTTCTGAAGGATTCTACCTTGTCTTGTTAAGCTGAGTTTTTACACGAACGGTTAGACCTCTGTTTCAACAGGAGCATATTGCGTTGATTGGTAGGTTTGGTCAAGCTTATGTTACATTGCCACACCCATAAAGGGAAGCAATTATGTATAGGATCCAAGAACGCTTTAATTTGCAGCATAAATCGAATTAGCCACATCTGTAGGCTACTATCTCGAACTCGTCATATCAGTTAACTTACCAATTTGATTCATCCGGTAAAAGAGTACTAGTAGGCCTAAAAAAACTTGGTCGACTTTATCTTTTGTAGTTTACCTTCGGCCTTATAAGGTTTTGACCCTATGCCAAATAGCATGTATGCGCGTTCTATCTTGCTTGGCTAATAGGCCAACTGAACCTACCTTAAGATGAATATTTAACTGTTTGTTGCCACTCTAGGGTCACAAGATTGTATTTGGAATATGCATAACGATTTCATTCATGTCGTGTGCGAGCATTGTAACGATAACTACAATCTTAAGAACCCAAAACAACTTAACAATCATCAAGCGGCGCTGGCTCGACTCTCGGGGTGTGCCCTTGAGCAAAGCACGTTATAAAGGACTGCTCTCCATTCAGCGGCACCTAGTGAATGGAATAATTTTCGGGCAACAACACTTCAACAATCGGAAACTTCACTCTGTCAATCTCGGTGACCGGGCCTGTGTCAGTGATTCAAAGCCTCTACAAGTATGCGAAACTGCCAGGATTAAGCTCTGCAAGAAGCTTTTCCAGTCCGAGGATATAAAGATTCAATCATTAAATCAATCAACTGCAATCTTGGGATGGACGACAAGTGGCTTCCCGTGCCCCATCCTGTGAGTAAGATATGTTTTCAAACAGATGAGAAACAAAACCTGTCAACCAAGAGCCTCCACTCGGCGGTACAGTGCAAGGGGCAAGTTCATACTCTCCACCATCCAGCAGCTCAACATTGAAGGCTGCACAATAAGCAAAATCCAAGTTGTGGAGCAGCTTGCCCATACCAAAGTGCCCCGTTTCTGCAAATGCCATGGCTTTCCAGCTAGTGCAAAACGGGGTCTACAAGACAAAAGAACGCAAGACCTTGTCGCAAAGAATGTGTCTGCCCTGTGAAGAGTGGAAACAGCACCAGATGAAACAGTATCCAAAGGTTTCACCCCAGAGTTCACCATCCCCCCTTCGCCTAGTGAAACCACACAAGTCTCCAGGCCGGATAAGATCTGCCTTGCGCTCCATGCTGACCCTGCCCTCCTGGTTCCGTAGATTCCTTTCTTCCTGCCTGCACCACATCGCGATTCCAAAAAACCAGAAGAACTCCGGCAGTTGCAATCCCTAAGCCTCACAAGCCACCAGAGGACCGACGGAGCTATCGCTCGATATCTCTCCTCTGTGTTCCTTTCAAAATCCTTGAAAGGATAATCTATACCCGCGTCAATCCAATCATCGACCCACTCCTCCCAAAGGAGCAAGCTGGGTTTCAGCGCGGAAAATCCACTGTGGATCATGTCATAGGCTACTCTTGACCGAAGACACCGAGGAAAAGAAGGCCAGTGCTTTCTTTCTAGATCTTAACTGCGGCCTTATTTTCAAGCTACTTCGCCTGCTTCCAAACGACGTATGATCATGGAACGTGTCAGAAATCGAAGCTTCACTCTCACCACCGGCAACTTATGGCGAAGCAGATTGAGACGCCTGAAAAATTGTGTCTCACAGGGATCAGTCGCGACTCCACTTCTCTTTAACATCTACACCCACGACCTGCCAAGCACAGTCTCCGCAAAATACGCATGCGCGGACGATCTGGCAATTTTTTACTTCACAAAGTCTTGGGAAAGCCTAGAAGACATCTTGAGTCAGGACTTAAAAACCCTCTTAGCTTATTTTCAGAAATGGCGACTAAAACTCAAACCAAAACTGTGGAAGCAGCTTTCCATCTACATAACCGGGAAGCTGAATGTTCTGAACAAGGGAAAATGACTGTCCTTCTACCACGAACCAAAATACTTCGGGGTGATATTAGACAGATCGCTCACGTACCGCCACCATTTGGTGTCACTGCATAAGAAACTCTCATTGCACGGTGCTCAAGCGCTTGGCAGCCTCCAGCTGCGAAGCGAGGGCTGACGCTTTGCAGCCCTCGCCTACTTTTCAGCAGAGTAGGCTACTATGCACCTGTTTGGTGCTGAAGTGCTCACTGCTACAACAGAGCTTTGCGCACAGTGACCGAGTGCCCGCATCCCACACCATTAGACAACCTTCTCATTCCTGCTAGCATTCAACCTGCTGAGCTTCGTCGCAAAGAAACCACTCTTACGACGGACATTGGAGCCCAACCATCTTCTCCATTCCAAGATCTCTGCTTCTCCAAGAGAGCACCCCCATCGACTGAAATCAAGACATGATTGCGCCATAACCATAATCTAACCAACAGTTGTACAATGCATTGTATTGACAATTACATTTTACTCTGATTGTTTGTTAATATATGGCGCTGTTAAAACAAAATAAATTGACTTGACTATTCGTGCCAGCCGCTCAACTTCTGATCAACGAAGCTGATGGACAAGACATCTCTGCGGCTCATTGGGCGGACCATAAATGGAACCTGGGTGCGCCTCCTTAGCCTACGGGCCTTTTCCCTCAACCATGCACTAGTAATGAATGGCTTCTTTCTCTACTTGTAAATGTAGTGCTGAGAATTTGTTGCATACCTAGCCCATTTTCTAGTCTTTAATTTACTGGGTTTTGTTTTACAATTTTACTGTAGCCTACTAGATAAATTAAAAGCATGTCACCTAGGGTGTTTCATTTTTTCACCATTTTTGAAATTCAAAATACCTTGGGTCCTATCTGGTGGTATTTGGGGTAAAAAGCTTACACCCTAAATTTTTTTCAATTATGACGTCGTATTGAGATGGTCCACAAGGTTTGAAATTTTTGGGCCTCAAAATCTCGAAATTTGGCCTTATCTCCAGAACCACTTATTATAGATCAACAAAATTAGTGTCAAAACGCGCAGAAGGGTCGGTTTCCTATACCTGATGTAGAGAGTATTAATGTCTATCTGCTTCAGAAAAAAAGTTATTTCAAAAAATCTGATTTTCGGTCTATTTTCTCCTGATGAACAGAGATCAGGTGATCAAGATAAAAAGTTTTTCCGTATTTTTCCACTCTTGGAAGCTGATATTGCATAATAATAGTCCTTGTTCGTTTTGCAAGAGATGAAACGGTAATAACTGAAGATATTACTATTGTAATGTAACCGTTGAGGAAGAGGTATGCTGCTCCCCTGCTTTAGATTTTTATCTATCTCTGTCATTATGGCATTAATGTCAAGTATTAGTAATTAAGTGGATGCAAAACTTCAAGGAATTGGAGAGAAATGTGCTTCTTAATTCAGACATAGTCAGTCACTATTTTTACTTGAAGCAATTACTAGCCGAAACTAATCTTACGTTTTTGAAGAAAATACCCCATTTCAAAGATGAACTGCTGAAAGATGCAGTTGGCATAAGGAACAAAGCTGGTCTTCCAGTGCTCAGCAAACAGAGAATTGAAGCGAAGTTAAAAGACGTGATAAAGAAGTACAATACAGCAAGAAAGAAGGAAATGAAACGCAGAGGTAATGAGGTTAACCCTATTTCCTGTGACGTATTTTGGCCAGTTGACTTGCGGAGGGGGGGGTCGGTGCGACACTATCACTTTCAGCTCGTGTAACTCAAAAACTACGCAAAATAGATCAATCAAATTTTCACATGATGCAGATAATTTATCTGACAACATAGCGTCGAAAATCTTTTGCAATTTGTTCAACAGCGTAACTTGAAAAATCAAATAATTTGATGGTTGGTCATATTTTTTTATTTGACTTGAGAAATCGTTTCTTAATTACTTTATAATTGAGTGTGACGGGATAATTCTATTGTGTTGGATTTTAATCTCTTACGCGTGGACGTCGTCCACGCTTCAATGAAATCGTAATTGGCGTCTGACTTGCGTTTGCTTGTTGTTTTGCCCGAGGCATTGCAAAAATCTTTCGCTTTGTCTCAATATTTGCAGAGAATGAGACAAAATCACGGCAAAATAAACTGTTTCAAGTCATTTTTGAGCCATATGTTATAGTCTACACATTTTCAAATGTACTGTCATCGCTTGGTTTAAAACTAAATCAAGCAATGAGCTTTAGTAAACATTTTATTTGTAACAATTGTGTTCAGTTCAGTTTTCTTTTCACACTCATACTGTCCAATTTGGTTATACATGATCAAGAAACACTTTGCAGTTTACAGCACATCCCAGGGAGCTATTTATTTGTTTTTAACATTGTTTCAACGTCTAGAGACGTTGAATTGATGTAAAAGTATCTGATTTGCTTTCTAGCTAGCGGTTGATACAGAAAAGAAAGGTAGCCTATTGGTGTCACATGGTGTTTGAACCACAACCTATCCAAAGGTAGTTACAGTACTTGCTTCGATAGGAGCTCGTTCCAACTTGGACCTTCATGCACTTCAAAAACAAAAAGTGTCTAGAACTCCTGACTGATAAACTATGTCACGATGCATTACAAAACTGATTTGTTTCCATACCTACCAACAATGATCACTTTGAATGAAATAATTTTGCAACAATTTTGATAAAGTGAAGTGATAATAATCGTTTAGTCAAATCGTATTGGTAGGCTATAGAAAAGGTCGTTTGTACATTGCCAAAGGGAACTCCCGTTCTGCGTGACAAACTCAAAGTCGTGGCATAACGATAAGACGTAATCTTGCAAAAAAAATCTTTTTTAGGCTGATTGTTATTATCATACAAAAAAATCACTAAAATTTTGACTTTTTTCTTCGGCAAAATTGAAGGTTTTTGATATTTTGAAAATGCACGTTTATGTCTAAGCGATTGAAACGGCTTTTTTATGTTGTCAACTATATTTGCAAGATAAGGTTTTCTACATGTTTTTCTAATTTGTTTGACATGCATTTTGTGTCAAGCTATTTCTTACGCATTAGAAGATTTCTTTCTCTTCAAATTTTGAAATAACTTTTTAGATGCAGTTTACGGTTGACGGCATTACTGCAAAAGCCATCTTTTGTAATTGATACATAACCAAAAACAAAAGGCGCATCAACTACTGCTGGCTGATAGACCACGTAACAATACATCATAATGATGTTTTTCCGAACCAAAGACCCAGAAAACCAATTTTGTTGTATATTAGTTCAGACGTTGAACCAGTGACAAAAAGTGATTTGCTGATTTGAAACAAAGTGATTGCTGTTCCCTATGTGCAAACCTTTTGATAAAAGTAATCAAGTTTTGGCCACAGCTTTCTGGTCCACTGAGGCTACTCTGGTCAATCGACTCACGTTGCAAATAACTTATCGAAATTATTGGGTAGGCTCACACTGAAGTTGTTTTGTGTAAAGTCTTGCTTGTGAAAAAGTCGAAGTAAAAACACAAAAATGAAGTAAGTTATATTTACAAAATATTATATTCTTGAATCAACCAGAGTTTTAAAAAAAATTAGTTTGAACAGGTTTCATGTAATAGAAACTACAATTGATATCATCGCGAAGGATCAAATAGCTGTGAAAATCACTTCGAGCAATTGTTTGTTATGATTTTCATTTTTCATCATGCAAACCAAGGTGAACCTCAATATCATATTTTTATGCCAAACGATAAAAATCGTTTTTATTTTTTTTTAGTTACTTTTAGGAGACAAGGAAAACAATCCGTATAAAAAATAATTCAATTCAACATATTTCCCTTATTTTGTCAGATATGTATTTCGTGCAACAATTTTTTAGAAAAATTGCTGAGTATGATATCGCGTTTTAGATGCAGTCAGAGAATGCAACTTCGCGGTTGATGGCGTTATTACAAAAGCCAATCTTTTGTCACGGAAATGTATTCGAAAACAAAAAGGCTCAAAAGCGGCTGACTGATAGGTTACGTTGCGATACGTTACAAAAACAAGGCATTGATTTCAGATTCTTTCAACCAAGCAAACAACTTTGCTCCAAATGACATAAACATCCAAATTTATTGGGAAAATGATATATGCCTACACCTTTTTGAGGTAAGCTTTTGTGAAAATAAGCTTTTGAAGATCAACATTTGAAAACAAAGTTTGAAATTATTGAGTTGGTCCTAATAGTGTTTCTGCTGAGATATATCAAAACTTTTCAATCCTCGTAGAGAAAAAATAATTTTGTAATCTCTCAAGCAACTGCAAAATTACCATTTAGGTAAAGATTCATTGCTGACAATACAGTATGTGCAATGTTTGTCAAAGCACAACAATTTCGCTGCGCGTGTTTTTCCACAAAAGCAGAGCAGTTTAGATAGACGATGTCAAGTTCTTTTCAGTATCCTTCAATCTCTCGTTTTTATAAAAACGTTTTAACAACATCCATAAATATTTATGTGAATATAAGTGTACAGGTACATGCAGAAGTTTATTGGCGGGTCAAAAACTCACTCCTTGTTGCTTTCCGACAAGAAATCAACAAAAAACTTCCCACATCAGTTTGTTTGTTTTGTGAGATAGACTGAGTTTTGTCAAGAAATTTTCGCACGGCTTCTTGTTATAAGTTAGAAACAAAATGTATTGGCCATAGAAAACTATGTAAAATTACATCTTTTTCAGCATGGCTTATCGTATACTTACTCTCTGATATAACTTCAAAGAAACCCAGATGTAATTAAAAGATTAATCAAAGCAACTCAAAACTCGAGTTTGCAAACAAAAGGCGGAATCATTACGGTCGAATGCTTTACAACAAAGCCAACTCACGAGATATCTGCGTCGCAGTTCCACGCACGACGGCGCTCAGTAATCCTATTAATCCGTATAATTAGAAAACAAAAGGACTAGCTAGTAACAGGCTAAAATATCCGAGTATGTTATGAAAATCATGTCATATCTCTAAAACTATAGACAATAGCAATGCCATTTCAAGCGGAATAAATACTTGAATAATTTTTAGGAAAAGTCAAAAAATTTCAAAGGTGTGGATTGCGTAGTTCTTTAGTGATATTGCTTTGAAAAGCGCCAAGTCCCACCCGACCCCCCCCCCCACAGGACAAAGGGTTAATCAAGAATGGCTATAGAACTTGTTCCATATGTGCATGCAAGTGTTCGATCTCCGATAATCCGGTTGTTTTTCAAAAGAAACTCCCTTGCAACTGTGAACTCGACAACCGAGTCCAGGAGAAAGAAACCGCTTTCTTGAAAGATCAGCGAAAAGATCGAAAAATGTTTATCGATGGCATAGATGTCAACCATGTAGAAAAGGCTTTGGAACGGGAAAATCATAAATGGAGGTGGGAAACGAGCAGTGAAGTTAAACCAATGAGCACTTCTGGCATACAATCTGCTAAAGCATCGGCACTACTATGTTCGAAACAGAGAAAAAGAAATGAAGCAGTTATATATCTACACCGTAGCGAAAGCGACTCTGATGGGGATATGAATTGGAAAGATGATAAGGAATACGAGCCTCTGAAACCAGCTGTTGGGGAAAAAAATGTACAAGAAAGTAGGATATTCTTTTTTAATAAATGATAAAAGTTGTGTACCTGCTGATCGTAGGATGACTTCGGTACGCCAGCAGTCACACCTTATGAGGTCGGTTCTTGGAAAAGATCAAATAGCTGCATCACCGACAGTATACCGCCAATGACAAAAAACAAGAGAAAAGTCTCTGATGGAAAGTGAGAACCTTCTCAACTCAGCTTCTGCTATGCAGTTATGTTATGATGGGCGCGTTGTCGATAAAATAGATTGATACGTTTTCTTGGGTCAACTTGTTGATGATAATGGCATGAAGCACGAAAGTGTGCTTGCTGTTAAATCTTTTCCCAAAACTGTGTCGGTCACTACAGAACTGATTTTTGACACCATCATCCAAGAGGCTTGCAGAGTTCATCTATCTCAAGTATATTCAGTCATAATAATAATAATAATGTTAGTTTTTATATAGCGCTGTATCCATCGCAGAATGCGTTGCTCCTCAGCGCTTTACAAAGCAGACAGTGTCAATGCAGCCGTATAGAGGCGCAACTGAGTACATTATTACCCGAATCCACTCCATTACTCAGTGCCAAGCAGAAATTAGATTCAGTACCATTTTTAAAAAGTCTTTGGTATGACCCGACAAGGTATCGAACCCATGCCTACCGATTCAGAGGGGGCTGATAGGACTGCTCTTAACACAAGAAAAAAGTCCTGAGTCAATACTCGACTGGTCAATTATTTTAATGATGAAGTTGGTCAAATGGTCATGATATTCATACCCTTGAATGCATGTTCCACATAAACGAAGTATATCTTCCCCATGTCATTTCTTTTGTGGACGGCGCCAAGAAAGGTCCTGGAGCAATGCAAGATTGGGCGTTGCTTAACCAGATTGCAAGACTAGACAAGCCAAGTACTGGAACCTTAACACCAACTGACCAGTTGAACGTTCCTTCAATTATTACCGTTTCCTCTTTTGCAAAACGAACAAGGACTATTATTACGCAATAGCAGCTTCCAAGAGTGAAAAAATACAGAAAAACTTTATATCTTGATCACCTGATCTCTGTTCATCAATGGAAAATAGACCGAAAATCAGATTTTTTGAAATAACTTTTTTTCTGAAGCAGATAGACCTTAATATTCTCTACATTAGGTATAGGAAACCGACCCTTCTGCGCATTTTGACACTAATTTTGTCGATCTATAATAAGTGGTTCTGGAGATAGGGCCAAATTTCGAGATTTTGAGGCCCAAAAATTTCAAACCTTGTGGACCACCTCAATACGACGTCATAATTGAAAAAATTTGGGGTGTAAACTTTTTACCACAAATACCACCAAATGGGACCCCAGGCATTTTGAATTTCAAAAATGGTGAAAAAATGAAACACCCTAAATTGTCACCAGTTAGCAAAGATTTCATTTGTTACGTTGTTTTAACGTCCCTAGGTCTTTCCAGTGGCCTACTTATAACAAGCCAGCAGGTCAATTTCTTCTATTAATTCAACCTTTGCAGACGTTGAATCAAGGTAAAAAAGATCTGATTTTGACAACCCAACTGCTAAGTGTCCGTTTTATAGGAATAAGATGTGGAATTTTTCCATTGGCTGAAGATACTGACAACTTAAAAACAACTTCTCATACGAAAAAGAAACTGACTTAACTTTAACTTTTACGCATCTAAGATACAACTGCTCACGAATTTTTTAATCAAGCAACAAAAATAGAAAAAAAAAACAACGACGAAAATCAATCAAAACCAACCAAAACTACAAATGCAATTTCATTTTTGAAACAATCGTCTTGGAAAATATGAAATAACCCTTGAAGTATAGTTTCTTTTTTTGCGAGACCATTTGGGCTTTTCAAAGTTTATCAAACAAATCGAACAAAAGCACTGCGAGGTAAAAGTAGCACATAACGAATTAGATCCAACTGCCATGTTTGATTTTGCTTAATATAAATACTTGATTAAGATATTTCGCTGATATTCTAGTTAACGCTTGGATTTCTGCCTTCTGCTTTGTAGCCAACATTTCGTGTATCTAAAAGAAAACAAAAGCGATGTTGACAAAGATCATCACCTAAACCACCATTAAACAGATACTATTACATGCATCATTGTATTGTACAGGATATGTTAAAGGATCAGTGAATAACTATGAGTAGGTTTAACTTTAAATAGTTCGCTTTTTGTAGCACAGACAGGAAAGACAACACAACAGGGTTGAGCAGTGAGCACCATAAGAATATGTTTCACTTTTTACAAATAAGTTTAACAGTCGAACGTTTTCGGCTTAACTTAAGCCCTGATCAGGAATCTGAAAATATTTGTAACAAATGCAATAAATTTCAACTTTTTTTTATACTTTACCAGCTAACTGATTAAATAACGAGAAACACGCAGCAATACAATACTAGCCCATCAGTCTTTCAATGTGCTTGTCTATTGTACAGTTAGGGCAATCTGTCAAGAAAAATAAGGTACGTTTCTTGTACAACTACAGTAATTGCGAATAGCTTATATGTTGATGTTGAAAACTTTCTTTTTGCATCGCAAATCGGGTAGGCTAATAAGAGCGTTGTAAATTCTGTAAGAACAGCAGTGTTTTATTTCAATTCAATTCATTTTTCTTTGTCAGAATGCAAAAGAAATGATATTGTGAAAAAGAAATACAGTAACAAAACCAACAAAAGGAAAAGGTGGCAAAACCATAATGGTTTAAGACGTGCATGAAAGGATCTAATATTGCGGTATATGCATCGATAAATATAGTTATTTTTTTAATCGGCTTTTTAAAGTAATTTTGTTATAATAGGTTGGCTGGTGGTAAATAGAAACGATGCAACAGACAACCTGATGGTATACTATTTACTGTATTGCAACGCTTAGTCAATTCGCTTCGTCTGCCAGCCTACACCTGTAACCATGCACTTAACAGTAGGCCGTAGGCTAAATTTCGAACGAGTAGGCAAACAGTCAAACATTTTTTTAGGGAGAACATAAGTCTATGAGTAAAATTTAGGGACTTAGGTCTATAACTTACTTCACTCTCAATTTTAGGAAAGTACTCTATGTAGGGTCGACCCAGCATATCTCTACATTTCGATTCGTCCTTGTTGGTCAATGGCATGATTACATCTGGAGGTAGCCGAAGTCTTAACAAAATGATGCGGAGTTAATAGTCTTAAAATAAAAACTTTATGCTATCTCACAAAGGGGGAAAGAAGGTTCATAGCGGTTTTTCACGAAAACTAAAGTCAGCTAAATACCTAATCAAACTTCTAAAACAACAGCAAGTGTATAAGTGAATCTTGGAATAGGCTACATTAGGCAATTAGGCATATTATGAATATTGGTATGAAAACAATAACTTTAAAATGAACATTGAACCATAAAGTTGCCGGTTCAGATTGGACTATGCGCAAATAGTTTTCTTTCCAAGGAATTTATAAGAGAACTTTCAGATGAGCTGTTTCTATTCATTTTATGGATATGCCTTTTCATTTGATTGAAATATTATGCTACGTAACAATAATAACGAAGATTTTCCTCATTTCCACGGCGTTCAATTTTCACACGGCAAAGCGGAGCAGCGATGTTTCAGCCGTAAAACACGAGAAATAAACGTCACAATGCAGGTCAATACATGCTGAAGCCTTTGCGAGATATGCGTAGACATAGGCTACTACGGTTACTTCTGAATTTCATTTTCGCTTAAATTGAGAAACAATCCAAAATTAGAGTTTCCCATCTTGTAAAACCCGTTTTTTTTACATTAAACTAGTGTCTCACTGGACTGATATTGTTAGCAGGGTTTAGATTGGGATCTTACATATCCAGGTTAATGCCCAGACTAAAACATCTTTGCCGACAGCCAGGCCCGGATTAAGGTCAAATGGGGCCCCTGTGCTAATGAACTTTATGTGGGCCCTTACCAGCTTACGTGGAGCGTAATGGAAGTGAGCTGGTTTCGCTTGCAGAGGAAACCGAGCGTTGCTTAGGTAAGTTAGATAACTTTGAAATAGCACGTGATCGATGATTAAATAAGCATGTGCAAATTAAGTCAACAATGTTTACGTTATAATGGATGCAAAATCACACACATTAAATCAACGAAACCGTGCAAGGGAAAACATTGTAGCAAGGGACCACTGTTAGTACTGCACACTACACTGCAAATTGCAATGAAAGGTTATTCTGAATTTCTATTCTAAACTGCTCTTTTATTCACTACTAACTACCAATAGGATTTAGAAAACTAACATGAAATTCAGTCGAACGACTTTTTTCTGGCTTTCTTTGCTGCAAAGTCTTAAAAAAAAAAATACAAGAACCATATTTCTATTTCACGTGAAGAGGAAGATATATTGATAAATGTATTACTTTTTTTAGACAGAGGGGCCCCACTTTTCTTAATTTTTTTTCTTGAAAAATTTTTTCAGGAAAAATTTGTGATTTTATTTTATTTATTTCATTTTTAGGAAAAGTGGGGCCCTCTGTCTGCGGGGCCCCTGTGCTTTAGCACACCCTAGCACAATGGTTAATCCAGGCCTGCGGCGACAGCTACTTACATGTCCAGTCCTCTACAAGAGGAGTTGAAGTCTTAAAGAGTAAAATTCAACTTATAACGGCTATAAATTCACTAAGAACCTATCCTAACCCGTCAGAATTCTCTTGATGCAATTTTATTAAACAAAGTTACCATGATTTTACTGAGTAGCTTACCTTCTTATATCAGATGGAAACACGCCTATCCACTTCATGAAGGGAAGGGCAAGACTACTGGAATCAAACGACTGAGACTAGAACAAAAAAACAACACTCAACCAAATTGTCATAAAACAAATAAACCAAAATGAAATAAATTTATCTATTTGCAATTTCGTCCGCCCCGTTAGCTCTGTGGTAACGCGCCCGACTCAAGATCACGCAGCGCTGGTTCGACTCTCTGGATGTGCGCTTGAGCAAAGCATGCCAGGACTGCTCTTCATTCAGCGGCACCTAGTGGATGGAACAATTCCCCGGCAACACTTCAACAATCGGAAAATTTTACTCTCTCAATCTCTGTGACCGGGCCTGCGTCAGAGGTTTAAAGCCTCTACAACTATGCGAAACTGCCAGAAATAACCTATCAAGGCTTTGTCAGTCTGAGAATAACGACTCCAGGACCAAGCCAATTTCATTAACTTTTGTAACTAATATACACCTGGTAGCATTTAGTGAATGTCTTGGAGGTAGTCCATATTTTTACCGCTTACGTTAAGTTGGCACTAAAAATAAATGCCAGGGATGCATATTTTCATAGATTAGACTATTTTCGAACTTAAATGTTAAAATGTAACATTTATGATTTTTTTTAAAGTCTGAAATGCATTGTACTTCTGGTCTTCTTTCAGAGACGAACTACCTTAAAGAAAGCTGAATGATTAAATGGGATCTTTCTTTGCTCATACTTCGAATCAAAGATATAGCCAAGCTTTTGTTCAGCTGTACTTGCCTTCCCCCCCTCTGGCCAAGACTTCTACTGTCTTCTACACACAAGTTGTCTTTAATACTAATTTTTTTTATTGTATTCCATGTCGCTAGAACTGGACTGATATTACTGTCATAATGAATAACCTTGCTTCAGAACAAGAATGTGTATATTCTGTATCAAAATAAATCTACTAAAGCTCACTGCGCAACCTCAAATAACTCACCATTGAACCAAATCTATAAACAAACATGATTTCCAGACCTGTAAAAACAGGAATTTTGATCAGTGAGACGTAGAGTTCAAAACGTATGTGCAATTAGGCCACATATGGACCAAGTCGTAGTCACCTACCATGTGGATCTGCGTCCATCAGTCCAAACACAGGGATACGCAAAACGTTCCAGATTTTCCTGATCATCAATCGAGTGTTCACGTCAGGTACACCTTTGCCCTAAATATACAGATAAAAGTGAGTTCCGATACAGTTATGTTTAATATTTTGTTGCTTGCGTACTACCGACAAACCATAGCACGCGAAGCCGCACAAACAAGTTGTTTATTTCATCCTTGTTTAAAAGTTGCGTGGCTGAGCGGTATGAGTGCCTGCTCAACTCTAAAAGACGTCGGTAAGAAACCGATCGCAAGCCCGCAGCTATGCCTTAGCTCAGCGGTCGGCAACCCCTGGCACGCGTGCCACTTGTGGCACGCGAGATGATTTTTCATGGCACGCCTAATTCGTAGTTATTTTATCGAGGAGCAGCGTTTTTGGAGGCCTCGGACAGGCAGGGTTACCAATTTGGTATAAAGATGCCAATTTTCATCTCATTAAAAAGTGACTCTTACGCCTGCATTCGATGTTTTCCAATAAAGTTAATAAAACAAATCTGTTTCTTGTCTGTTAACTCAGTCAACTTTACTGTTTAATTTTAACATCATATAGTTGCCAGTACAAAACCAAACATACAAAGATGTTTGGCACGCGAGTTTTTGGTATTTTGATATTATTCATAAACTGGCACACTGCATACAAAAGGTTGCCGACCCCTGCCTTAGCTAGATACTTTACAACATCCATGAAGGTAGATAACATAAATTACACCATTAGTTCTTAACCTTTTTCCCCAGCGCCCCTTTTGGAAGATTCCCATAGCCTGGCGCCCACCATTATATAAGGGCTGTGCTAAAGATGATGAGCGATACAGTGAAGTTGCATCGAATTCTGCATTGTAGCGATGTGCAATTAAGAAATTAAAATCTAAATTCTGAAAATATGATTAATTTTCTTGAAGACATACATTCACACTTATTACATCAAATATAGTTATAGCAACTTATTTGATGGAATTCGCTCTGCTTGGCTTTTTGCTTAGCATTGAGCACTTTTTGTAGTATTAATAGTATTTATTGTTCACATTTATTATATATTACTTCAAGAAAATAGGGCAGTATTTCACTCAATTGTCAAGTACAACACGCATGTGCCCCAACCAAATTGTCAGCGAAAATAATATTTTTACACCTTCCAAATATAGCGCCCCTCTAAAAGTCAACAGCGACCCTTACGAGCTGTAGCGCCCAAGTTAAGAACCATTGATTTAATTAAAGTACGCAATTTCTGGACATCAGCCTAGATATACTTAAACAGTAAAATTAGCCTAGCTGAAGAACATGCAAAAACATTTTCATTTGTGAATTAACATAACTTACAGTGATAATGATGCAAGGCATGCTTGAGAGAAAGTCATCATCCAGCAAACGCTGAAAAGTTGCATCTTTTTCAACGACAAGCACAAAACGAGCTTCTTTTGATTGCAGTTGGCCTATCTTGTCTATCTGTGTTGGAACCATCACTCCCTGAGAAAATAAATGCATAACTACATCTTGATCGTTTAAAGGAAAATATAGATAGCCTACGTTATAAAATATGCAAGAAAAATGTAAAACTGTCAAATGAAGCAGTGCACCAAATCGCAATGAGATGTAAGAAAAAATAACACAGTTAGAATAACTAATAGTTTTCTTCAGTGCTTTTGTCAGATTTCAAGAAGCAATCAATGTAAAATATAAAACATTGACTACACTGAAACTTGGTTATAGGTGACTGTTCGTAAACAGTTGTTCGTAAAACAATTGTTCGTAAACAATTCTTCGTAAAATTAATTCTTCGTAAAACAATTCTTCGTAAAGCAGTTCTTCGTATAGGTGAATTGTTCGTAAACAGGTGATAGGTCAATTGCTCGTGAACAATTTTTTCGCATCAGCAAGGTTTGTCTTGCAATTTCCGATAAAGGTGCATAATGCAAATTTTCCTGAATAACCAAGTTACGACGACATAAACAAATAAGCACAATAAAAAAGCGCATTTTTTGTTATTTATTGGAATACAACAATTGTCTGTGTTTAGCAATTCTTTGCTTACACTACCAATACTACTTTAAGTAACTTCGTACAAATTATTGTCCATGAGCCAAGTGTAGTATGAAGTATTGTGTGCAATTTCACGCAAGTAATCACAAATTTCATCATCTTGAAAGTCTTGACGCCAAGTTTGGACGACTCTAGTTAGTCTTTCTGTACTGTCGTTGTACTTCTTCTTTGGAAGGGGTCCTGCCTGGCCACTGACATACTGTTCAATGCGAACCTCATTTAGGTTTTGCTTTCGCTTGATTGCAGATACGAACTTCCAAATATCTGAATGATTTGCAGATATCTGGAACATGAACCCTCTGTGCCATCCTTCAATGCTATTATTAGTTTTGGGAAGGCCACTGAGGACGCCATCATAGCAGTTCCACATTTGAATAGCAAACATTGGAGGACGGCGCCCTTGACGACGATCTGGGCACCCAACCCAAGTGTCTTCAAAGTAGTCAATTACTGGCTGAGCAACATCTGGTAATACATTCTCATCAATAATAATGTCAAAGGCCCGGCTGACTTCATCAATAGGCACAAAGGCCAGAGACAACAATATGCGCAGCCTCAGAGCAAACTCTGCACTTGTCTCGTGCTGCTCTTTCAGGCCACTTGATTGCGTCTTTCTCCAAATGCACTGGCACAAATGGAAGAAACATCCACGGTGAGTTGAAAGTGGGTACTCTCTGCTTACTGCATTGACCATGGCCATCTCAAAGTCAGTCATGATTGTCTCTGGAACAGCAAGTAACAACTCCTTGATCTTTTGCAGCAGATGAATGTATGTCCCTCTCCTTTTGTCCCCCTGCAGGGCATTCACCAGAGGCACTGAAGTGTTGTCCTTCAGTCTGTGTATTGTGTAAAGCTGTTCAAACAGTGAAGGCACTGTCTTGAAGGTGCCGTCAGCATACCAGTGCTTTGAACGGGCAAGGAGCTGCAGGTTTCTTTCAGTGGCAAAGAGGACCATACGGTTATCTGCAGGCCCATAATCATAGGCCAAGAATGTTACACCAGCAAACGTTTGCTTGTACTCTACTGGAAACACAATGTCACGGAGAGAACGTGGGATCGCTGGGCCTGCATTTTCCTTCAATCGCACTTTGGTGACTGTCCTTTTCATGCTCTGCACACTTGGCAGTTTTGCTGCCGTGGTTTGACTGAGTCCAATAGTTTCTGCTGAGACTAGGTAACTTGGGGCATCACGACTGCCTTTTGCTGCACAACGAATATTTTCAATGACCTTTGTTGCTTCGACATGACCAGCATCTCCAGCATGATTGTGCTCACCTCTGGATTGTACAATGGCTGCCATAGCAGTTGTTACTCGTGCAGGACATTTCTTATGAAAATGCTCACATTTCCAATAAGTAGTTTCTTGCCCTTGTGTGTAAAGTGCACTACAATCTTTGTAATAAAGCTGGCCACGATACAAAAGTTTTGGCTTTCCTCTTTCGCTGCTCACAAACTGTAATGCCATTCTGAATCAGGGACTCTACACTCTGTCTGCTCGTCTACACTCTACAGGTACAGCACGTCTATAAGCACAACTAGCACATCTCCAGCATATAGGCTGCCCTAATTAATTGTTTTTTTGTTCTTTTTTAAACTGTAGCCTAACTTTTATGAACATTTGTTTACGAACAATTAGTATTACGGTCAATTGCATGCCCCAAGAAATGCTTTACGAAGAGTTAATTTTACGAACAATTGTTTACGAACAATTGTTTTACGAACAACTGTTTACGAAGAAAACGTCGGACACCCTAAAACTTATTGAAAGTAAGTTGATACAATTCGTTTGACTTTTGATTAATTGCCATAAAAGGTAAAAGTGGTGCCACAACTCGGTTCCCGAATGGCGGCTGTAAGGTTATTATTTTGCGTAATCTAAAGCGCTAATGAGGCAGAGTAGATCATTTGTTCTCTCGGCCACGTTACCTCAGCAACTACATCGTATCCATTCAACACCTTAGGCTTAAGTAATGGTGAGTATTAGAGATGCAGTGAACCCAAAATTTTTATCCGCACACCGCACCGCAACTGACTCATCTATCCGCGCACCGCACCGCAATTTATCTGGAACTTTGACACTGCATCGCACTGCACACCGCAAATTACAAAATTTTCAAAAAAAATTTAACGCGTTATTTTTTAGAAAGTCAATTGTGGCAAAAAGCACCCATGGCATATAACTGGTAACCTACCACACCAGTACAGTTGTGCACTAATTGACTAGGCTAACCAGATCATATTCTCTTATCAGCAATGCATCTAAGTTCTAAGACATCATGCTTTTTTAAATAGAATGTTCCTGGATCCAGTATCAGGACTTTTGAACACTTTTTGTAAGCAATAATGCAATTTTAATGTCAGTGGCTATATGAACTACACACACAAGAGTAAAACTTATAGCCTGAACTCATTGGGCTAACTGTTATAGTAACTAATGTGGTAGTTGCGCTAGGCCTATAGCCTGGTAACTGGGAGCTGAGCTTATCAGCTAGGCTATTCACCAAAAACATTCGTACAGCTTCCCTCACCAGCCAGCCCCAAAACCCTGTCAACTGCAAGGTGCAAGTGCAAGCCATTTGCAAGCTTTCCAGCTTAAAGTTTCCGAAGGAAAAAAACTGATCCGTGTTTCCAATTTAAATTTGAAGTTTCATAACTGTTTTTTTTTTGAAAAGTTGAAAGTTTACGTTTACGAAAGTTTAATTTCTTGAAAGTTTACCTTTACGAAAGTTTAATTTCTTGAAAGTTTACGCGGCAAGCGGCGTGGCGCGGCTTTACCATTTCAACCTTCCACGCGGCGCGGCGCGGCACGCGGCGAAAACGTCAAAAGCGGCCGCGTACGCGGCGCGGCACGGCGCGGCTTGCATCACTAGTGAGTATTGTTAAAAATACCAACTGGGTGTGTCGAACCAGGTTCGTCTGATTGAAAACCAAGCGCGGTACATTGTCATCACCACATAACCACTAATAAAGTAAGAATGCTAAAGTAGGGACATTACATTATTACGAACCCGCAGCTACGCTTTTAGGACAACATTAGAAACTTGAAAAGTCCATTGCCAATTTTTTACGCCTTGCTGCAAGCTTGCTTTTAACAAAAAAACCCAAGTTACTTGAAAGCAACTTCACTACTCTTACATAATCCATAAAAAGTACAATATTTTTAAATCAAAAATACGTATTACGTAGGCCTTCCTGTAGTGTGGTATGCAAGCCAAAAGCAGATGCTATTTCGCATCCCCATGATCAAAAATCCGTGTAGGCTACTAGAAGGCACTTTTTGCTGAAAAAAGAAGAGGGCAGTCTCGAGAAGTAACTTACTGCAGAAGCTTGTAAACAGTCAACTGTTTCTCCATCTGGTCCAGTAAAAACCAAATAACCGGCTATACATCCTTTCGACGTTGCCACAACGTTCAGATAACGTCTTGGAACTTCTAGCATACAAGCTATATCATCAACAATTCGATCCAATATGCCTTGGTTTTGAAAGAGCTAAAATAAACAGAAAAAATAAGATTAAGACCAACAAGGCATAAAGTATTCCGTAAAAATCACAAGACTTCTTTGTAAAAATGTAAAAGCTCTTACGTGAGGCTCTTCATAGAACAAATCTCGTTTGGTGGCAACTTGTCCAGATTTTAGAAGTTTATATATCATAGACATCACTTTCAAGATCAATCCTAAACAACACATACACTTTATGAACATGTTTTACACATAGATTATGCTTGATAATTACGGTATACAGTCGGCTGCAGAGTCCAGTGAATGGAACCCTGGTACAACACTTAAAATAAAGCTGGTTCGATACTGCTCTTGAGCATGCGGCTGTGTCTTTGACAAGACACTTGAAGACATATACCTGAAGGTGGACATAAGGATTAGCTTCCTTGCCTTTGTCAACTTAATCCAAATCTTCAACCTCCAGGCGACAGCCTAAATATGACAAAAATGTAGGCTAAATCTTTTTTGTTTGAACCTTCTTCTTTGCCAGGAAAGTGTGGCTGTGAGTTGGGCTAGGTGTTGAGCATTGAGCAGCCATTGCATTGAGTGGCAGCCATTCAGTTCATGCAGACTATTCACACCGTTTGACACGTGGGAAAAGGTGCAATCGAAGATCTGGTTTGCAATTTGTTTCTCCTTACCGCACTTACATATTACGGATGATGCCATACACCATTTGTGCATGTTGGATCAAAATAGTCCGCCAGGCCACAGGGTGTTGAATGGAAAGAATCAAAACAACATCTAGGCTTTTTTTGGAAAACGCATTCCGGTTGGATGACAACCATAGTCGGAGATGAAGCTCTAAAGTTTTTCCTATACTCCACTGGTGGTCTGTTCAGTTAACCGTGCAGATGGATTGGTCTTAAAAAGTTTTCATCAGGTGACATAACTGACATATATATAATAGCCTTGCTAAGAAGTTGTTGCTACAGCACTTCCTATTGCTGCTAGTAGTTCTAAACAATATAACTTCTACAGATATTCTCTGTAGGCTATTGTATTAGACTCACCAAACTTTTCAACAGATGTTTCATTGGCTAGCGAGATTGTAACAAACAAAGAGTTTTCAGCCATTTGTAGACCAACGTGAGGGACATAAACACAATTATTCCAACTATGTCTACGTCTGTAAAAAAATACTTCTTTATTTTAAATTTAGGCTAATAGTTTAAATAGGCTATACTTTAGGAATGGTTGCATCTCAACAATGTCTATGTTAGGTTAATTGGATTGAAATAGGACAATATTTTAACCAAAGGGCTATAATGTAATTTGCAATTGGGTCACATGATTAAGGGAAAAATATTTTAGTAGCAGTATTTGGTTTCCTAACTCCTCAAACAAATTGAGATGGCAAACCATAATTATGTGAGAATGAGAGGAATCATTGAGACAAGTTACAAGATTGAAGTTTTTGAAAATATTATGTGAACAACGTTTCTGAAATATCTGAGTCTTAAATTTAAATATTTGTATCAATGCGCTTGGCTCCTTCTGTTTGTTTGTTTGTTTATTGGCCGCTGCGAAAAATATGTACAATAAATCAAAACACAATGTACAGTAAAACTGTTGAAAAGTTTACAATAAAAAAAACGAGTAAAAAATGCTGGTAGCATCACAGCAGCGGGAGGCTGCGAAGTGACCGTTCAAGGTCTTCAAGTCAAGCAGCCACCGCTTCAAGAAAATATACTCAACTATCGGTACATCTGAAGAAAAAATAGTAACACTGATAATTGTGTGAGTGTTTTTATAAACTATTTTAATAACTTTTCATGCTTAAGTAAGCTAAATACAAATATTGCTGGACTACATGCTGACCGTATTTTTAAAGATGGTGATGCTCCTGAGGATAGTTGGTGTAAAATTTCAACAATAATGTCCTCGATTCGGCTGATAATTTCTTCTCTGAAATATGAAACTGTTGAAAAATATTTAGCAATATTGTGGCATAATGAAACGTGAACATAGCCTACGTATATGAAACAACCTAGATAAAGTCTTTGTTTAGAAATTGAAATTTTCACTACCAACCAATCACATCAGTAAAAAATAAATTCATTGGTATTATTGATTCTAATCCTTTCAAAGAACGTCACTTAGCTCACTTGTTTAGCTTAATAATCAGACTGAAAATAGTCTATATCATAATTAAACAAACACAGAAAATAAAACAGATAGGCCTACTTGACTCTGAATAGCAGTTAAAATGTACCAAACAAACATTGATAGTAAAAAGCTGTTTGTACTGCAGCCTCAGAAGCACCCAGCTAACGCACTTTGCAACCATAGGAGCACCCATCACACAAAAAGATCTTTCATCTTCAATTTGGAGGTTTTCTAATTTGCACCAGAAATTTCTTCCAAACGAATCATAAGTTGCATTCATATTGGACTATAGTTTACTTAAAACTGATATAGAAAGTTAGTACAGCTGTATTTGTCTAATTTTGCACCTAAAAAAGGAAATAAAAAGAATTGTGTTAGTCAAACTCGCCAGCAAATACTGCCTTGCTTTTCATTAAAATAAATATCTCTTCTATATGAATAGAAAAATCACTAGGCTGCTTTTATTTAGCAGAGCATAGCCTAGTAAGGTAGGTCTGAATTATCACACAGCAGCGTTTCTCAAACTGTGTGCCGCAAGAGATTCTCATGTGTGTCGCAGAACTTTTTCAAATTTTAGAAAATAAGCTACGGTAGCCTATTCGTGGAGATGTGGGACCAATGAGCAGGGTGAGACCAAAGACCATAGGCTCAATTTCGCCATCCTGTAGGCGTTTTGTTCATTTATTTGTTGTTTTGGTGTCGAGATTTCTTCTTTGTCAAGCACATGTGTTTTGGTCAACTCAGACTTGCTAGTTTGATTTTAAGAGGCAGAAGTTGTTTTCAGAGGAAAAAAATAAGTTTTTTCGGTCGCATTCATTTTTTGTTTTTGAATAGGAAGAGAACATTTTTAAATACTTTTTTTAGTTCAGGCTATGCACCATGGATTGGGTGATAGAACTGCATTGGTTTCCGGTAAAAATTCACACCAGTTTTTTAACCATTGCATGAATGCGAAGATGGAGCAGATGTGGGACCTTTGACCCATGCTTGCCATCAGGTGGGTCAAAGGTCCCCTAATGTTATTTTATTTGTTTTAAGCTTCAATATGCCTACTTTTAGCTGTGTAAAAATAAATATTCCTTGTTTACACAAGAAGTGTTGAACAATTCTTTGAAGGAAGTAGCCTATTAGAACATAATGTCAGTTTAAGAAAGACTGCCAAAGAAAACAATATTGATAGAAACACTTTGTGCCATTAGTCAGAAAAGTGTTACGTCATGACACGACGACTTCGCCAAAGCAGAGTGATGAAGCTGGTTTCTATGCGCTTGTGAAAGTGTATTCCAGTGAAGGAAGATGTAAGAGATTTGCTGGCCTGTTGCTGAATGGTCCTGATGAGTGATGAGGATGGAGATTTGAGATTTCTTTTTTGAAGGGGAGCGTCAAAATTAAAAATGCTTTTGTGTTTCCTGATATTGAGGACATTGTGAAGTGCTCAGAAATTGTGTGCATTTTTGACAAACCTACACAGGTAGCACGTACCAAAAGGCTTTCTAGAGTTATGCGGTTTAACTAAGATTCATCTCGCCATGACATTTAATGATGCATTGTAACTTTGTTTTGACAGTGCATAAACGAACACTTTTTTGATGCTAGACTTGAAATTTCACTTTTCGTATTGTTTTGATTGTATTTTTTTGTGCAAAATAAAAACATGAAACCTAAAGGTATTGTGTAGTTTTCGACTCGATTGTAAGGGTGGGTCAAAGGTCCCACGAGGATGGGTCATCGGTCCCACATGTGTGGGACCAATGACCCACTTTTTCATTTTTTTATAATTTCAGTTTTGGAGGATAAAACTTCGAGATATTCATTTGGTTTTTGGCATGTAGGTAGATGGGTTTGCTGACAACTTTTCTGCAGATTTTGGTGATTCTGAGAGTCAAACTTTGAAAAATTTTGGCCAAAGTGTGCAAAAAGGGTCATTGGTCCCACATCTCCCCTATTACAAATAGGTTTTTGGTGAATTTTGGCTATCTACTTACAAATCCTATTGAATGATCGGTGGAAAAAGCATCAAAGTAATCTCACCATTTGCATCTTCATGGTTCTGTGAATACGGATTTTCTGTTATGACAGAAAGTAAAAGCAAAAAAAAAAACAGGAGAGACGTCTTAGGATTGATGACAATGCAGGTGTGCTTGGCAATGATGAACTGTCCGCCCCCAATAGCTCAATTGGTTAGTGCGTGACTTCGTGACCAAAAAAGCTTCAAGATCAAGCGGCGCTGGTTCGACTCTCGGGATGTGCACTTGAGCAATGCATTCTAAGGACTGCTCTCCATTCAGCCGCACCTATTGGATGAAATAATTTCCCGGCAATAACAATTCAACAATTGGAAAATTTCACTCTGTCAATCTCGGTACCGGTAACCGACCCTACGTCAAAAGCTTCTACAGTACAACTATGCGAAACTACCAGAAATAACTTATCAAGGCTTTGTAAATCAGGATAAAGATTCAAAAACCAGCCAACCAAGCCTCGTTTGAATCTTACTTGTTTCCAAAAACAGGCATGCTCAATGCTCATCGCATTAAAATTTGCAGAATAATTTTTTTCAAAACAACTTTGTTTTTATAGTAAGTGTGCCGAAATTTTTTATCTTTTCTTGGTGTGCCGAAAGGTGAAAAAGTTTGGGAACTACTAATGTAGGTAGGCTATAGGAAGCATAACTTTGAAACATCAACATACTGTCATTCATTTAAAGGCTAGAACTATACCACCTTATTTCAAAATATTTTAATCATTTTTTTAACAATAAGATATACCGGTATGCCTCGTCAATAAGCCATCAATGATGTAATTAATTGGTTAGATTTATGTGTAGGCTAACCCTTTTCCTTAAAGTAGGCCAATATTTAGATCAGCCTACATACGGTACTGTAAGTGGTCATAACAGGATAGCTTATAATAACATTACTAAAGCAAACATTAAATACTCCCATATGATTTGGTGCAGAGCAGCACAATAGTTTCAGTACAGCATAGGCTGGATCTGCATGTCGCATAGATTTTCACTTACTTACAAGAGTCAATCCAAACTCCATCGTCCAATTTCCATAACTAATTGCATTTGCAGTCTGCACTTTGCAGAAGACAAGCAGACTAGCAGAGTTGCCCGACGACGTGCTAATTTACAAAATTGCAATTTAATTAAAATAGTATTTTTACGATAGGCTAGGCCTAAAATACCCATTGTCGGGTATCGTCAGGCATTTTCGGCAAAGGCGTACAGAATCGGGTTTTTGGACTCCGACTCCGAAGTTTGTTACTCCAACTCAGGGATATCTATAACTACGGGATTGAAAACTCTATCCAGTGCTATACATCAGTAGGGTCATCACATTAGGCTACTACGACTACAGAAAGATTAACAAAATACAATACCGACTAAAAGATATACAAAATTCGATTTTACAATAATAATAATACAAAATGTACACTCACATTAAAACTTAATTGATGTATAAAAGTACATTTACGTTGCTAGAAAAAAAAACGATAAATCCAAAAAATGAATGAATGCAATTGAGTCCAAAAACCGCCTACCGAACTGTTGTTCTTTAGCATTTTGCGTACTGCAAATCGGATCAGAAGTAAATGAGGAGTGTTCAGCAGTCAGTGAAATATGCTGTTGCATCATCAACTTGTTCACAGACCAATCCGGTACGAAACCAATACGTTTACGATGTTATCAAAACTAAAACCAATAGTCATTCTGGAAATTTTTTTAAGCAGCAAACAAAATACAACCTGACTACACTAATGGAATACAAACAAATAAACAAACCAGGCAAGCGTAGTTCTTACAATTTACAGCAGGTGAATTGATTGTTACACTTTTGGTTGTTCGTTTAGCCTACCACTTGCTGCTCTTTGAGGTCAATTTATGTGATTATTTATCACAGCAGCGCACAAAGAAATGTGACCCTACTGGTGTACAAAATGGTTTTCAGTTCCGCAGAGTTTCCAATCCCGTAGTTATCGATATCCCTGCTCCAACTCCACTTTTGCTCCAAATTGTTTAGAGCAGTGGTTCTTAACCTTTTTTTGACATGCCCAGGCCCGGATTTAGGGGGGCAGAGGGTGCAGGTGCCCCGCCTCCCCCCGAATTTTGAAGGGCCCCCTTACGTGAAAAAAATGTGATTGTAGGCCTACTGTATGTATTTATTTTATTTTCTTTCAGCCTTTGAAGTTTTCTGCAAAATGGTGTGCAGTGCTGGATTAATGCTACCATGTAGACGTAGAGGTAGCACTAGCAGATATGTAGCGCCATAGGGGCGAAAAAATTTTTTGCGCAGGCGACCCCCCGATCTAAAAGCGCTCCGGGCGCTCCATCAGCTAAATCCGGCCCTGGACATGCCCCTTTTAGCAAGCAATGGTTACACGCTTTGCGCCCCCCTTCCCAATTTTGAACAAATGCAACACTGAAAACAATTTTGTTTTTGTGTATTTATTTATTGATCACGACCACGTAGGCCTACATGTTAGTAAGATACCATACCTGAAATTGTTTCTCAGCAACTAAATTTTTATGCGAGGTTTAACTCAATCCAGAAATTGCGCAACATAACTTGAATCTTAACTTTCAGCCTGTCTTTGATCTTAACAGCAACTGCAGTAGAAAATTAAGCTTTAGATAGGCTACATAGATAGGTGAATCAGGGCACTGGTAGCCTAATATGTGAATATCCTTAGTTGAGAGTGAGACAAGTGAGTAAATAGAAAGATAATCTCTGGTTTCAGTTCTTCGAAGACAGCCTACTTAGCAGTGGGGTTGAACTTCAAGACAATTCCAGGTTTTCCTTTATGTTGTTACTGGATTTGTCCGCTTAAACTTATTAATTGAGAGTGCAGAATCTGAGTTACTGAAGCATCTCAGTTCCTCAGCATCACATCCACATGCAGAGAAAGAAGCCAGCATTCCCCATTGGTGCACGGTTGAGCGGAAAAACTCGACGTCTGTATGGAAACGGTCGAAGCGCACCAGGCCTGTCTTTGATTGAATCTTTATCCTTGGACAGAGAAAGGTTCTTGCAGAGCCTAATCCTGGCAGTTTCGCATACCGTACTTGTAGTATATCAGTTGGGATGAACGACAAGTGGCTCTCCATGCCTCATCCTATGAGGTTGCTTTCAATCAGGTGAGAAACGAAACTTGTCAACCAAGAGTCTCCATCCGGACGGCACAGTTGTAGGGGGCAATGGACAAGTTCAAAGGCCATATTATCCTGCAGCTCAACATCAGCAAAGTGGTGGACCATAAACAAAGCATTTTGCATTGGGCTACTTGTCTTGAAATGTCCGAATTCCTCCAGGATTATCTGGCAACTTTGTTCGGAGCTGTGTGGAATCAGCAAAAACATGCACTTGTTCTTAATTTTTGTCATTTTTTTAACCGTATCTGTCACTGCTTCCTTTTGGCGTCAAGAGTTACTGGCCGAGACCATCAGGTCTACGTCTCTCTTATTGCTAATTACTCCGTCGGCTTATATCAAATAACAACGGGGAAAAGTATGCCGTTGGTCAAAAGCCTTATCTATCACTTCAATCAATTTATTTCACAAAATATATTCGTGATAGTGTATTTTAGGTAGAAAAGGTGATAAAGACTCGGTTTTTGACCTATTTTCGCCATTTCTTGGTCAAATTTCCCAGTTCACATTTTATTTTGAAAGTCCTCTTGCATAGAACACAGAATTTCATCAATTTTGTTTTTCCGCTTCTGTGCAAACAGTATTCCATGCACTTTTTGCACTACAAAGCAATTTGCGCAAATAATAAATTACCTTCCTAATTGATGTCTGCCAGCAAAGAATGACTCATATCGCGTCAAAGACCAACTCCCTACCCAGACAGCAAAATCGACGTTGAATCAACGTAAAAATGACGAATTTTGCTGCCTGGATAGAGAATGGAATTTTAGCGCCGTCGTGTTATGACTGACAGAAAATGAAACCGCACGTTAATAGTAAACTGTCAATCAAGCTATTGAATATCAGGAAATTTCTTGCATTTTATAACTGGCTGTGACAAAAGGTTATTGTGAACTTCACAATTATCCGATACCAACATAATCGGGATTAAAAGTTGGGGCAAGAAAAAAAGTAAAAGTCAAGAAATCTCAGGTTTCTAGCGTCACTGCTTCTATGTGAAATTGCTGAATTAGCAGAGGGCGAGACCATAAGGTCTACGCCAGTGACGGATACGGTTAAGATTTAGCCTCTGGAGACTTTCACTAAAACTGACAAGAACAAAAACTTATATTTTCTAGTAAAGTTTTAGAGCGCAATATGGAGAATAAGAAGCAATATTTTGAAAAAGAATTGCAAACATTTAGCTTTCCCAGTCCGAGGATAAAGATCAAATCAATCAAACAAAAATTGTATTGTTTTGTATCAAGCCGGAGGTGTTTATTTTACTACTCCGACCACGCTAAAATCCCTTTTTTCCCACAGCCCGGATTGTTGCAATGTGTCTAGACGCCGTTTAAAGTGTTATCATTTTTGGAATTTTAAGCCTGCTTAACAAAGATAACCCTGACGGACTTGACGACAGCGACCGGGTTTGGATTTAAGCTATTTTAACAACCAGATTTGGATACGAACTTTATTTAATAATTCCAACTAGTTTCGCATAATTGAGTTTTCTTCAAGAAAACAAACTAAAAGTGGACATTGTTGTAGGAGATCTGCCCCTGCCTACTTTTTTGAGCAGCTACTAATAAATAGGCACTAGAACTATATTTTGGTTGTTCAATCGACCAATTGTCTTCCTGTAAAACCAACTATTTTCATAATACATTGGTTTGTATAAGTTGAAACGCGCTGTTTTAACATCCCGATATTTCAAAACTACTGTAGCCAAACTTACTTCATTTCACTGTATGCAACTTTATGGTCTCATGCAAAAAAATGTAATCAAACAAGCAACAAAATGTAGCCAACTATTGCTCTTTGTATTGAGTAGCAAAGCACACCGTTTATGAAAATTTTATACAAAACAGAAATAAAGGTATCATTCATTCATTCCTACAAATGCAGTGCTCAAATAAGCTTACAGATAATATCAACATTATAACAAAAAATATAACAGAAAACAATACAAATCACGTATTTTTATGAAAAAACAAACATTTTTAAGTGAAAAATAGAGAATTAACTTGAACACCTCATTTCAAGCTTGGCAGTTACAAGATTCGTGTAAAATTACTAAAGTTCCGGGTAACAGCACTTTTGTGGTGCTTTACATTCTAGTTTCATCAATATTTTTCTATATTTGTTCGAATAATCCAAAAGTATAATGTGAATACTATAAGCACAAAGCAGCGTTATTTAAAAATACAAAAAAAACAAAAAACTTTAACTTGAAGACAAACGAACTTGAACTAACGATGGCACAAAACAAAACAGCAATTTGTAAAAACTGGTCACACTTCACCACACACACCAATAAACTAACAAGTTATTATCAACTCACATCCAAACTTCAATTCTATGTTGAATGGCTTAAAGTTAGGAAAGGTAATTCAAAATACTAATGATATCTGTCAATTGTTTTCTTTATTGCACGTACGTGAGGAAAATGACGTAATATGCAAGGTAGCTCGGAAAGAACGGAAGCGCAAAGATCTACAGCAAAAAGTACAGAAAACATACAAAAACAGCAGTGATAAATACTCGACAGTTTCAAGGAAAAAAAAGAATACTGAAATAAGAGAATTTTACTTTTGCAAAAAATTTGACCTTTGAAACATAGATATGTTTTATTGTATTGCTTGCATCTAGAACCTGCCTTTTACGGAAAATTTTAATTTTAAAGGTAGTAACATTTAAGTATGTAAAAAGCAATGCTGTAAGAAACTAAAAGTGAGTAAATGGATTTGTACATAGACTCTTTTGGGATGTACTATGTTACTTGTGCAATGTGCAGTCAACTGAGAGAAACATATAAACTAAAGCAAGCTTTTACAAGAATACAGTAAACGTGAAAAATGTGTTATGTCACCAATCAGAGTCATAAACAACCTTTCTATTGCGTATCGAAAGCGAAATCCACTTGAACGTTGAACACTGATAGCTTCCAAAAATAATCTTTTGTGATTTGGAAAAATGAAGCCAAACGTCGAAAATTTTCATTCGTTTTTCGGTTTTGTTGCGCATAAGCGGCAATTGAGAACGATTGGCCTGTCTCCGCAACTAGGAATCTGACGAGTTTGTTATATTTGACCTTCGCATGGTTACATCTATAAAAAACATATAAAACATTAGTGACAGCCTACTAAGTAAGCGATAGTTTACAATCATCGTGGTCACAATACGCATGGTACTGATGAGAAAATGTGTGGCACTGCTAATACCTGTACTGGTAATAATATGGGTGGAACTGATGAGCATGCATGACACTGATGAAACCTACATGGTACTGATGAGTCCCAAAATGTGTATTCTACAGTTGATAAGTGTCGATGTGTGCGCAAGATATCATACGAAACCCATATTGCAAACTGTGAGGAAGTATGAAAGCTACGATTATAACAGAAAATGGTTGGATCAAACTTCCATGAATTCGAAAACTGAACTCAAACTCTTACCCATACCCTGGGATGCTTGTCGGAAGCGAGAAAATTCAAAAGAATAACTCGGCAGCCAGCTTAGAAGTGTGGTGAAATATAATTGCCGAGAATTGCTTCGCCTGGGTCTTCCTTCACCTATGGCAGCGCGAACTCTTCCATCAGCATCTGAAATAACTTAACAAAGTAATCAAGGCCGCTAACATGTTGTAAATACTACACAATACACACTTCTTGCTACAATGCATGACACGGCACACGGATATTCGTCGCTGTTTGTTTGTCATTTTTGTTTGTTTGTCATATCTTTATCCTGCATTGCGGGAAAGCGGACTTGAGCGCTATGCATCGGTGTACGCCTTCCGACGTACACCTGACCCACGCTGCAGCCGACGGCAATGTCTGTTTCCGGTTGTCTACTCTACTTATGACTTAAATTTGGTACTACCCATTACTCGAAATCGATCACTGGGTAGAGGCAATTATCGTAAAGTTTCTTGCCCAGAGAAACAACAGCAAGTGCGGGTGGCTGGAGTCGAACATGCAGGCTCTCGACTGCGAGCCCAACGCACTAACCACTCGGCCATTGCTGCCGACGGTAGTCATTTTGTCTATTAAATCTATCTGGTAATATGCGCGCAGTTGCAAACACTACTTTCACTTCTAATCTCATTGTTAAAGACATTCAGTACTCTAAGTTGAATAAAATATTCTGATAACGTGTCAGTTAATCTAAAATATGTGTTTTTCAATGCAGAAACTTTGCTACAAGAAACTTAATCTTTATAGACCTACTGTAAATAGAATATCAGTGTATCGTGTCGTTTAATAGAAAAAAAAACACACATCAATTCCAAAATCAGCGGTGCAGTTTTATCAAGCAACACATGACAAGAAAAAGTAACAAACCATCGTCGTTGTCTTCTTGAACCTTCGGCTGCGGATTATGATTAAGATCCAGTTTCTTCCTGAGAAAAAACAAGATGTTATTTACTTATTAAATAACAAAACTGGAGACTGTTTGCTCACTCAGTTTGGTCCAAGGTCAACAGTTAACACATTTGCCCAGTACAATAGTGATAAAAAATTTTATGGCGCCACAACGGTACAAAAGTAGAAAGCCGAATATACTTTTGGTTTTGGAACTTGAGCTTGACAGTGAGAATATCGGTGTTTCAGCGACAAATAACACTAATAAAACATTATTTCTAGAAACAAAATAGTAGAGCCGTTGTGATGTAAGCATGGCAACTGAATGGTTTAGTCAAGAACTACTCAAACTTAAGCGGTCCGTGAACATAACAGCACTTTAAAAATGTTTGAATTAGTACAAAGAACGCTGAACCTTAACCATTGGAAAGCTTCATTGCAGAAAAAACTTTTGGGTTGGTCGGAGCGTAAGTCATATTACAGAAAATATGAAAAAAAATCACTGTTTAAATTCGCTACGTACGGCTTTTGTTGGTATGCTAACTCAGTGTAAAATCAAGTTTTTCTCTCGTTATATACATAATGGTAGTTGAAACAATAAATACTATTAATACTACAAAAAGTGCTCAATGCCAAGCAAAAAGCCAAGCAGAGGGAATTACATCAAGTATAGTTATCACTCTCTAAAACCTCTACAGCCTGTTTCAACCGAAAAAGGGATCTATATTTGATGTAATGGTAGTTTATTTATCTAAGAAACATGCTTACTGCTTATTTCGGATCGCTCTGACAGCCTAAAAAAATTGGGCAGCCTATAAGCGTGTTGCAAAATATTCCCAAGTAAGTTTATATATGAAACCCTAAGTGAAACTATAACAACTTGATGAAACAGCCCTTACAATAGAAGTATGCCTACGTAATTAACTCACTGTTTCAAAATCAAAAATTTGAAAAGCTAGAATGTTGTAAAAGGTTGGGAGGGTATTCTACCAGGATGAAATGAAAAATGCAAAAAAAAAATTAAAAAAAATCTTGAAGTTAAATTTGTTGCTCCAAGCAAAAATTACGATTTAGCAGAAACCCAACGTTACTGCAAAAACTTAATCACATAGAAAGTGTAGACTCGGTACTATCACGTAAGAAACGTCCTGAAAACTTTTCAGGTTACAAATAAACATGAACCATCCATGCACGTGGATGACAGCTCTTTCATATGTTTGGATGCAGTCATAAAAATTGTAATTTAGTCTTTGAAGAATTTGCCACGCTGAAGTATCTTACAAATGGCACTTGTAAGCTTAACAATTCTGTGTGCAACAATAAGAGCTTGGGAGAGAAGACAGTATATCGCCCCTTTTTTTACTTTTGATCCAGATGTACGCTTCGTAACTGAAGATTTGGATTATGAGAGAAAAAGGCAAAATCGTGGTGTCCACTTTTAAACGTTAGATGTCTAATGGAGACGATGTCCGTGAATGCTCGCATATGCTTTTTCAATCATGTTTGCCAGGATTTTTTCAGGAAACCATGACGTCACAATTATAACGCTAAAAAATTGATATCACACTTTCGACGTAAACAATATAAAAAACTTCGAAATCTACCCATCAATCGCACGATGTAACTTCTTAAGTCGGAGAAAGTCCGCTGTCTTTTGCATTTAGTTAAATTGTTACAACTATAATTACATCGTGGTAAGACGCATATGAGGCTCAGCTTGTTTGTAACGGGTTGAAGCAAGGTTTTACGTTGCTAAGTTATTATGATCCATCGCAAATTACATCTTTATTCAAATTGCGCCCTCAGGGCAAAACTACTTTGAAATAACAAGCTGTTGTTGTCATCACGACACTAGGTGCTACACTACGTCAAAGACAGCTCGACATTTAAAAAATTTCAAGTGTGAAAGCATGTTTAAATCGAACAACGTTTTAGGGCAGCAAAACAACGTTGAATTTTTACAAGTATAGGATAAACAGAAAAACATTACTAAATTTTTTAACCTACACATTTATAGAAAGTAAGCTACCTGAACAAACTGAAGTAATATATACTGATTGAAATAAAGGGAAGTAATCTACCTATCTATACCAGGGATCAACAACTGGCGGCCCACCACGCTGATATGTGCGGCCCGCGGAAGGTATCAGCGTACAAGTATAACCAAAAATACTTTTCTTGAGGAGATAAAGTGCATGAAGGCAAAAAATACTTTCCGGGAAGCATATTTTCGCTTTGTATACGATTCCACCGACCTACCAATCAGATTGTAGTTCTAGGTGGGGGTTGCTTAAAGTTATTCCAATGCGATGTCCAGCCACACTGTCCCAGTGGTTAATTAAAACGCGTACAAAGTGGGCAGTTGAAATTATTATGCTTCCGGGCAGTTGAAAAGTATTTAGCTTAGTATATATACATACTGTAAAAATGTTGTTAATCAACAATTCTTGCCATGCTGATAAGCACCGCAAGTGACAGTTGTCTAATAATAATCATCAAAGAAAGACGATTTTATAGACTCTCACAAAAAAGGATGAAAAACCAACTAATTGCTTTTTTAGAGGGAGCACTGTTCATGAGTTACGATAAAAACGTTTTTTCCGTGATTTCCACAAGCGTTCTTCTTGTTTACTGAAACTGTTAGTTGCAAGATATCTTTCGTGAAGCGAAGTGACAACACCAATCTTGCTTGACGATGAATATTCGCTCGCCTCACTATAAGAACGCAAAACAAGTGGCCTCGTTTATTAGACACTGTTAAAGAAGTCAAAAGTGTTGTTAAAGGAGCTTGGCCTGGCAGTAGCGCTGTTCGACTAATTTTGTTGCTGCGATATTCTAAGATAAATATTAACAACATGTAACGCTGGATACTGGGCACGAAATGCGTTCTTTTCTAGCATAAGAGTCAACCTACCTAAAGTTTTATTAGTGCGGCCCGCCACAGCTCTCCTTAGGGCCAAAGTGGCGCGCATGCAAAAAAGGTTGGTGACCCCTGATCTATACGATTTATCGTCTCCTGTTATCCGTATAGCGAGGGTCAAATGCAAAATTAAGAAAAAAGCTACAGTAATTCGAAAATTTCAATCCGATTGTTTTATTTTGACAATACGTTACAATACAACACTGTAAGTCTGTAACTACAGAAGTATTATGTACCGGCATGTAGGACAGGTTGTGTCTTGCTGCAACCATGATCGAAGACAAGGAGCATGGAAAAGGTGTCTACATGGTAACTTCCGAGCTGTTTCCATATGATCCCAACATATAGCACAGCGATCCTCTGAAGAAGATTCACATTCATATTCACATTCATATTCATATTCACATTCATATTCAGATTCATATTTATAATAAAAGCGGTATTTTTCTATAGTACTAACGTCGTTACAAACAAACTGAATTGGAAATTGTCATTGGCGTTCATCCAATTCTAAGTCAACAAAACCGTCTCATCCTGGCTGGCTAGATGGCAAATGAACTAGTCAACTGGTAACACCTGGAACTTTAAATCGTATTTGAAAAAACACACATATTGAGATCTATACTTCGGTTGTTGAGGTGGCATTAATAACAGTGATTTCATGCACTTGAGTAGGCTCTGTGTTAGCATTGCGCTCGACATTGAGCACTCTTTTGTGGTATTAATACCATTTATCGTATCGCTTATGTATAAAGCATCTGTTGGTCGTAGTGAAGCTGCATAAACTGAACATTTCGATGAGTCTAGATATCGAGTCACGTTCATGCGCTGAGAATAATATATTAAAGCATGAAAAACTAGTAAAACACTTAACCACACTCAAAGCTATTCAAATACTCTTCAATGGGTATACGCGATTTTTGTTAAAATCAAAATAAAGAAATCAATGATCGGCTTTTAAAGTAGAGCGTCTCTAACACGCTACACTGCTAGCAAACCAATAAAAATGGATTCATTTGCCGGCTGAAAGTAAGCTACGGGTACTCTTACAAATTAAATCACACAACAAACAAACAAACCGTGATCGTCTATCTCTTCCCTCGTGGCTGTAGGATACCGTGCGTCCATGTTGGCAACTACCCTTCTGTAGTTTCTATAGCGAAGGTAGCGTATGCGCATTCCAGCGAAGATGAAGCGTAACTTAATGAAATGTGAAAAACACAATTTAAATAAAGTGGAGTTCATAGCACAACTGGAAAGTTTTGATGAAAAATATATTTAATAAGTGCGTCTGAACTCATGGCTGGTGGTAAAATGAATTCCATTAAGCGGATGGGAAGTCGAAAATGAAAACCTTTGTGTCCACTCTCTACCTTCAAACACGTCACCAAGTGCTCATAGGATTCTCAATGGTAGAAAGTCTTTCAGACATCAGTCAAACGCTCTAATCACTCTGTCAAGCTATCGAACTATGAATAAATGAAAACTTGGAAAGAAAAATCGACTAACAACCACATTGGGATTTAGTTGTTGGGAAAGATCAAGCGGCGCTGGTTCTACTCTCGGGGTGTGCGTTGGAGCAACGCATTCTAAGGACTGATGGAATATTGGAATAATTCCCCGGTAACAACGCTTCAACCATCGGAAACTTCACTCTGTCAATCTCGGTAACCGGCCCTGCGTCAAAAGCCTCTGCAAGTATGCGAAACTACCAGGAATGCCCTATCAAAGCTTTGTCAGTCCGAGGATAAAGTTCCAAAACCAACCAACCGATAGTGCTGTCCAACAAAGAAGCTTTATTAAGTTTTCTAGCTGACCAAAACTTCGGAAAGACATGAAAGTTTTAATTGCTATCAATGTACCTGCATACAAATCACTAAGCTTGCCATGGACAGCCATATGCTACTAGAGAAAAGCATGTGGACATGGTGCATACAGTTGACCGATAACGAAAACGAATCCAATATCAAATCAACATAAAAGATCACGGTGGATTTCATTTCCCACAATTCAGCGAGGCGAATGTCGTGTAAATGTATTCCGTATCTAAAAAATACTTTCTTGAAATATATGATAAGGTGTTTATAATGTTAATATTATTTTTATAGGCCTTCAAGTAACAGCCGCGAACGCTAAATAAAGACTAAAGCGGCGTAAAATTGTTTCAAGCAAATACAATATTTAAATTAATCTCAGAACTTTGTCTCATTCAGCTTCAGAATAAGAAAGTATTGAGATGAAATGTCTTGTTAATGAAAAAACATTTTAAATTTATTAAGATTTGTAATTCAATTTATTTTTTACCGTTTCGATTTGTAACTTTTATGAAGAAACCAAAAAAATGTCACCTGATTAACACACGCAGAGCTTTTGTTGTGACAAGCAAGGATTCAGCGAGCATAAACATGATAGAATGAATTTCATATTCGTAAGTGGAAGAGAACGAAATAGGACATGGCATTGTAATAGACGAGATGATGAGAAGTATACAGCATAATAAAATAAAATGTAACAAAACAACCACCTGGAAACATATAAGGGCAGCATTAACATTCTCTATGGAGCACAATTTTATACATTAATTTTATTTTGATTTATATGAAAAACGACAGAAAAATTATATACTGTACGTTAGGGTGGCCAAAAAAAATTGAAATTTTTTATTTTTGTTTGCACACCCTCTCATTTGAGGAGGATTCATGAAAAAATGACTCTGTGAAAATTTGAAGTGAATCCGACAAGAGGAAGTGCTCTCCCACTGACCTCAAAGTTTGCTTTTATTGGCATAATCTGTCAAAATTCCTTGAATATGTGACGTAATTCTTTTTTGACTTATCTACATTGCAGTTGCAGCATTTTTGTTTTAACCATTGTTTTACTCTGAATTTATGATACAATAAGTGTTTCCACATGCAGAAAAACATAAATAATGCACAAAATAGATCACATTAACAAGCGTTTGGTATGAAATTAAATGCACTAAACTTTAGCGAAAACCGCATAAAAGTACGTTCACCAGTCACGATCGCAACGCTTTAGGTGACAACACGTTGCCCAGAAATTGCAAGAGAAATGTTTGTAAAGAGTCAAGCCATTGGTTGACTTTATTGCACTTGTTGGAAGCAGCTTTCTGTGGTGTTCGACCACTTGATAGAGGAGCTGGCGCTGTTGTTCATTTTTTGTAAGGACTTCATTGAAGTGAGTAGCTAATTTGACTGCCCAGTGCCCGCTCTGCACAATCATTGACGGCTTTGAGATGAAGCCAAACTTTGCAGGCTTCTTTATAATCATCACGATCACGCCATGTGTCGACAGAAGCAGTGACTCGAAAAGGTTAAGTGAATGCTGTGTTACAAACTGTGCCAAAGAGAGACGTTGAAACTTGACAATTTTGTTTGGGGCAACACGACGAACATCTTCGGGAAATGGGTCTTTCTTAAGAGCATTAACGATTGCTTCTTTTCATCATCTGTGTTATTATCATTGAATAAAGGTAGTGCAGCAAGATCCTCACCGATGTACCACAAGCGCAACCTCAACTTTTTTCTGCCACTTGAGAAATTGCATTGTCAACCTCTTTATAATCCTCTGTGAGCTATAACATTGCTAGGTCATTTGTAGGGGCAGATATTGATGAAGGTGCTGCAAACCAAAAAGTGGCATAGATAGTAGTAGTTAATATTACTTCATGTGCAACTGTACTGCACGCAAGTGGCAGTGTAATCTTATTGATCTTCATCTCGTAGTAGAGACGGCGAAGAACCACACCCCATACAGGCAGCTGACATGGCCCCTCAAGACAGTCAACAAATGGACACCCACTCTCTAGTGTTGACTCTCTTGAGGGGCCATGTCAGCTGCCTGTATGGGGTGTGGTTCTTCACCACCTCTACTACGAGATGAAAATCAATAAGATTACACTGCCACTTGCTTGCAGTACAGTTCTTGTGGGTGAAAGCTAATATCGCTACCACTGCAAAGACTCACGTTGTTACCAAACTAAAACGCATCCATCAAGAGCATATAGGAGAATCAAAGCACAAAGGGAGGCGAAATTCAGCTTCCTAGCTGACCTCAGAAGCTGACTTCACCCAGAGCTTAAGTGCATTATTTGATATTACACATGCTAACTGGGAATGCCACACAACAATACCAGAAGACTGCCAGTTTTTGATAGACCAATGTGGTGCATGACAGATACTGATGACAACAGAGGACCCAATCATGGACTTCTAAATAGTATCAGGACTGGAAACTCAGTTTACAACAGTAGGCCAAACAGTTGGTACAACAGTTGGCCAACAGTGGGCCAACAGGGTTAGTTACTTGGCTGTTGGTCCACTGTTGGCCAACTGTTGTACCAACTGTTTGGCCTACTGTTGTAAACTAAGTTTCCAGTCCTGATATATTTAGAAGTCCATGACCCAATGCATCGCAAAGCTGCTGCAAAGTATAGAAAGCGCAAAGATGATGAACAAAGACGCAACAGAAATCGCATTGATCCAGTACCATCAAGTGCTGCTGCTTTCTCATCTGAAAATGATCAGCAGATGATGAAGATTCTTCCAGTGACCCACTATTTGCACCACAAATCCAAATAACAGCAAAACAAAACTCAGTAGGAGCAGCCATTACCAAAACGCTGCATTATCGATAATCCACTGTTTAATCCAGCACTGAACAGAACTATAACATCAAGTCGTCAAGCAATGATGATCATCACTCCTGATCTTGCTGCAGCTGGAATTGATATAAATGAATTGACAATGTCACATTCCTCTGTCATGAATGCTCAAAACACCTCACGTGAAAGCCTTGCAGCTGCAGTGCGGAAAAAATTTAAACCAACTGTTCCACTTGTTGCTCATTTTCATGGTACCATTTGACTAATGCCACTGGCACAAAGTGCGACTCTTTGGCCATTGTAGTTTTTGGTATGCATGTTGAAATACTGCTTGGCATTCCGAAGCTGCCTATTGGAAGGGGATCACTAATAGTGTTGGGCGATATTGAAAAAAACAAAACGATACGATATTTGAAAAAATACTCGATATTTCGATACTTTTCGATATTTTTGTTCTAATTAAGAAAAGAGTTTCTCAGTCTTCGAAATTAGTGCCGGCGTTTGCCGACGCAGATGCATGAATGGCGCATTAAAAATGCCGAGGCCAAACGAGCGCTTGTAAAGGTTAGGATTAGTTAGACATTCCTCCCAGTGGTTATGGCACAGCCATAGATTTGCTCCTTGGTCAACACCGTGATGGAGCTCTGCGAAGGAGGCGTGTGGATGGGTATCAAAGCCCGAAAGCCGCAAAACGTGGATGCTTCATTGCGAACGGCGAAGACAGTGTAGATTTACAGCCAAGCGATGAGCCTCTTGTTGTTTCTGATTCCAGTGCTGACGTGACAACCTCATCTTCCAATGCCGCATCTGATGATTCCGATTCTGACAGCTAGTTCTTTATCAAACAAACTTTGTGTTGCTCGCAGTATCCCAATTGCGCCGGCCGAAATGATGTTAGTGCATACATAAATCGAGGCAATCATCTCGCAGGGAGCTATTAATTTGTTGCTGGTGCTTGGTTGAGCAATTAACGTTATTTTATGATAATTCAACGTCGCTAGATGTCGAATTAATGTAAAACAAACGTAAATTTCTTATTGGGTTTTGTTACGCAATATAACCCGCCGGGAAAATTAAACCGATTTGTGTTGACTCGAACGTTGAATCAACACAAAATTAACCTACTTTTCCTCCCCGTGAGTTATTCAACGTGAATTACCGCAACAGCGTGCGTATCGCGTTGTTCGCTTTATCGCTACTTTTGGTATTATTACATCACAACAAATCAAACAGTGCGGTCGTGATAGACTACTCAAGTATATTTTTCGCTTCTCGTTTTACATGTTTTGGTACAATTTTTTTCGTAATAAACGTTCACAGCAATTGCCGAGGCAATTTCAACTTTTGCCGTTTGGCCTGGCAACGTTTTTGTTGGGGTTTGCAGTTACGAGTTAGGGCTGTAATAGTTAAAATATCGAACGATATTGAAATAAATATCGATATTGAAAAGATATCGTATCGTATCGAAAATTCGATATATCGCCCAACACTAATCACTAATGGGCCAAAAAGTAGTGGAATTCATACACGAGTTGTAGCAGAGCATTTAGCTGCACTTTGTTTTGACACAACATCAAGCAATATGAGAATCCACACTGGAGCTATCACTGTCGTGCAGCAGGCATTTAATCGAAGGCTGCTATTTCTTGCATGCCGTCGTCTCAAAGCCGTCAATGATTGTGCAGAGCGGGCACTGGGCAGTCAAATTAGCTACTCACTTCAATGAAGTCCTTACGGAAAATAAACAGCAGCGCCAGCTCCTCTATCAGGTGGTCGAGCACCACAGAAAGCTGCTTCCAACAAGTGCAAGTAAAAGCCAACATGCCAACAGCTCCATTAAATAAAATCAATGGCTTGACTCTTTACAAACGTTTCGTTTGCTTTTTCTGGGCAATGTGTTTTCACCTAAAGCGTTGCGATCGTGACTGGTGAACGTACTTTTATGCGGTTTTCGCTAAAGTTTAAGTGCATTTAATTTCATACCAAACACTTGTTAATGTGAACTATTTTGTGCATTATTTATGTTTTTCTGCATGTGGAAACACTTATTGTATCATAAATTCAGAGTAAAACAATGGTTAAAACAAAAATGCTGCAACTGCAATGTACATAAGTCAAAAAAGAATTACGTCACATATTCAAGGAATTTTGACGAATTATGCCAATAAAAGCAAACTTTGAGGTCGGTGGGAGAGCACTTCCTCTTGTCGGATTCACTTCAAATTTTTACAGTGTTATTTTTTCATGAATCCTCCTCAAATGAGAGGGTGTGCAAACAAAAATAAAAAATTTCAATTTTGTTTGGCCACCCTACTGTACGTGTAACCGGTACATGAATAGATTTAATTACATTTACTTCAGCAAATGACAAAACTGAGATCAAGTTTCGGCTACCACTAAGCTCACTTCCATAGCGATTAAAGGAAAATGTTAGCAACTTTTTTGTGATTCAGGTTGGTATATTGATGATAAATTTGACAAGGTTGATTTGGAGAGTTAGAGATGCAAAATATGGACTTAATTAGGTTTTTTTCTATATATATACGGTATTGAACAAAATCATAGACTATTATTGTATCGGCAATTTTTTGATACATCTAATGGTTTGATCAAATATAATTGAGCCCCGTTCTATCTCCTTGTGTGCACCTAAGCTTTCAACACATTGGACGTTTTGATGCAACGACACGGTTGCAGATGAATGTGCACTGTGTAGGCTAGTGGACTATCAAAAAAATTCATATGATCTGATAGAAGAAATTAAGCATAATAAAATGTTAAATGAAATTGAAAATTGCTGAACGATATACCTTCCAAAGATGATAAGTGGGAGTGTTAGGAGAGAATGATAAAAATTTAAAGCGGACTTTTGATAGTTTGGTAAGGAGTAGAAGACACAATATTGCAGTGAACCAGGACACCCAGAAAAACACTTCCTTCAATGATTGAACGTTCAATACACCCAGGGCTGCGATTTTTGTCTTTTTCGGTGACGAGGTCACTCGACACGCGCCATCACTATTCGACAAACGCCGTGCCTTACGAAAAAAAAAAAACGAAAAAAAAAAGGAAAAAAAAACTGAGAGAGGACTAAACGTCGTCAGGTCGAGGAACAATCGGGGGGGGGGGGGGCATCACGTGATGCAATCATAAGAGTGCTGACTTACGTAAACTTTCTTGCGCCAGGGACCTCAGAATACCTGAGATCCCTGGCCAGGTACTTCAAAGCAAGGTCTAAAAGCGACGCTTCACACGAGAAACTCCCAAGGCGTCAGCGCCGCCATTTTCAACACTGCTGGAGAATGCTTTGATCGAAGTTCCAACGCCTGGCATCAAACATTTCGCCACACACGTTTTGTGTTATTCGACACAACGGGTTTCTTTTATAGATAAAATAACCGAAGTAGGCTACTTTAATTGTCAACGTGTTTGCAAGTTAGGATTTATGTCTGACTTATGCACTTGTTGTTCCAAGATTGCAGAAATGTTTTGCAATGTGAATATTACGTAATGGGCGAGTTTGCATTTGCATTCACAAAAGCACACAACCCAGCTGGCAAAACCCGTCGTTTTTACATTGATTCAACGTCTGCAGACGTTGAAGTCGAAAAAACGAGAAGCGAAAAATATACTATAGAGTACGGTAGTCTATCACGAGTCACGACCGCACTGTTTGATTTGTAGTGATGTAGTAATACCAAAAGTAGCGATACGCACGCTGTTACGTTAAATAACTCAGGGGGGAAAACTAAGTTAATTTTGGGTTGATTCAACGTTCTAGTCAGCACAAATCTATTTAATTTTCCTGGCGGGTTACATTGCGTACCCAGACAGCAAAAATCATCATTTTTACATTGATTCAACGTCTACAGACGTGTAAATGTAACAAAACAAAATAAAATGTAACAAAACAACCACCTGGAAACATATAAGGGCAGCATTAACATTCTCTATGGAGCACAATTTTATACATTAATTTTATTTTGATTTATATGAAAAACGACAGAAAAATTATATACTGTACGTGTAACCGGTACATGAATAGATTTAATTACATTTACTTCAGCAAATGACAAAACTGAGATCAAGTTTCGGCTACCACTAAGCTCACTTCCATAGCGATTAAAGGAAAATGTTAGCAACTTTTTTGTGATTCAGGTTGGTATATTGATGATAAATTTGACAAGGTTGATTTGGAGAGTTAGAGATGCAAAATATGGACTTAATTAGTTTTTTTTCTATATATATACGGTATTGAACAAAATCATAGACTATTATTGTATCGGCAATTTTTTGATACATCTAATGGTTTGATCAAATATAATTGAGCCCCGTTCTATCTCCTTGTGTGCACCTAAGCTTTCAACACATTGGACGTTTTGATGCAACGACACGGTTGCAGATGAATGTGCACTGTGTAGGCTAGTGGACTATCAAAAAAATTCATATGATCTGATAGAAGAAATTAAGCATAATAAAATGTTAAATGAAATTGAAAATTGCTGAACGATATACCTTCCAAAGATGATAAGTGGGAGTGTTAGGAGAGAATGATAAAAATTTAAAGCGGACTTTTGATAGTTTGGTAAGGAGTAGAAGACACAATATTGCAGTGAACCAGGACACCCAGAAAAACACTTCCTTCAATGATTGAACGTTCAATACACCCAGGGCTGCGATTTTTGTCTTTTTCGGTGACGAGGTCACTCGACACGCGCCATCACTATTCGACAAACGCCGTGCCTTACGAAAAAAAAAAAACGAAAAAAAAAAGGAAAAAAAAACTGAGAGAGGACTAAACGTCGTCAGGTCGAGGAACAATCGGGGGGGGGGGGGGGCATCACGTGATGCAATCATAAGAGTGCTGACTTACGTAAACTTTCTTGCGCCAGGGACCTCAGAATACCTGAGATCCCTGGCCAGGTACTTCAAAGCAAGGTCTAAAAGCGACGCTTCACACGAGAAACTCCCAAGGCGTCAGCGCCGCCATTTTCAACACTGCTGGAGAATGCTTTGATCGAAGTTCCAACGCCTGGCATCAAACATTTCGCCACACACGTTTTGTGTTATTCGACACAACGGGTTTCTTTTATAGATAAAATAACCGAAGTAGGCTACTTTAATTGTCAACGTGTTTGCAAGTTAGGATTTATGTCTGACTTATGCACTTGTTGTTCCAAGATTGCAGAAATGTTTTGCAATGTGAATATTACGTAATGGGCGATTTTGCATTTGCATTCACAAAAGCACACAACCCAGCTGGCAAAACCCGTCGTTTTTACATTGATTCAACGTCTGCAGACGTTGAAATCGAAAAAACGAGAAGCGAAAAATATACTATAGAGTACGGTAGTCCAGGGGTGGGCAAACTTTTTGTACTGAGGGCCATATTTGAAAAAATGTTGCAGCCGGGGGGCCGCACACTCTCATTACAAAGTAGGAAAATTTTCCCGGTGTGTAATTAACGCATATTCATATTAAATACAATTTTTGTATTTCACACTCAGTTACGTTTTAAGCTATGCAATCATCATCACAAAAGTTAATGAGACTTGTGCAACTGTTCACAGTTTTTCACAATCTTCTGCAAATTGGGAGCAAGTTTGCTGGTAGATATCCTCATAACATCATGCAAGTTGGTGTCTGTCAGCAAAGACCTGTTCTTTGACTTGTTTATTTTTAAACAAGAAAATGCTTGTTCGCATATGTATGTGAATCCAAACAGTGTCAAAAACTTAGCAGCAAAGTTTTTTAAGTTTGGAAACAAATCGTCAGACAATGACTTGTAAAAGTCAGGCAGTGAATCTGACTTAAACTTCTCTTTCAAGTTATTATTTGCTTGCAAGTCCAGCAGTTCCAGCTGTAAATCCTCAGGGGCCGAATAAATTTCTATAGTGAATGGAGAGCTGAGCATATTAAACTGTGGTTCCAGGTTCTTTAAGTCTTGGAACCTTCTGCCGAATTCGATAGCCAAGGTATCCATTTATCCAACTGAACTTTATACTTTGCTGCAAGTTCACCAGAAATGTTTGCTTCTTTCAGCAAAGGAAAGTGACAAAACCTGTTGTCACCAGCTTGTCTGAGGAACAGTGACAGCTTCATTTGGAATGATTTAACGTGGACGTACAGTCGTACATCTCGTGTGCAAATAAACCATTGCCCTGAAGTTTTACATTCAATTCGTTCAACTTTTGCACGATATCAATGGCAAACCTAAAGTCCAACCTCCACTCTTCATCAACTATGTTGGTACTAAAATCACAGTGAATGCTTTTCATTTCCAGGAACATCACGATTTCTTCTCTTAGCTCCCACACTATCCTCAATACTTTGCCCAGGCTCAGCCAGCGGACATGGCTGTGGTAGAGGAGTTTGCGTGTTTGGTTTGATTGTGTCTTTTTAAATTGTACTCTTTGAAAACAGCCACGGACTCACGGCACAACAAGCAAACTGCTTTATTCCCAATTTTGATAAAATAGTATTTAACTGTTCATTCCTTATTGAAAATACGACTTTCGTCTTCAATCTTTCGCTTCTTAACAGCACTCATTATTTTAACAGAGTAAAAATATAAATCTTTTATTTTTTAACAAAAATCCTGTCGAAGTAGAAAACATTAAACTGTGCGTCTCAAATAACAATGAAAGCTATTTGGAGGAAAGTAGAAGTACTGGTAGGCCTATGGTAGCCGCTACCGTATTTGTATTTTATGATCAAACAATTGAATCAAACAATGCGTGAGAGCATGTAGCAATACATGCGCGACTGACGTGTGTGTGTTTACGCACTGAAACTGAAGAGAAAAACACACTCGTAAAGGGAATAATATTTTGTCATGTAACCTGTTTAATTAAAACAATAAGTGATGAGTAGTAGTTTCTGCAAGTGCCGGCGGGCCGCATAAAATGGTCTCGCGGGCCGCATGCGGCCCGCGGGCCGTAGTTCGCCCACCCCTGCGGTAGTCTATCACGAGTCACGACCGCACTGTTTGATTTGTAGTGATGTAGTAATATCAAAAGTAGCGATACGCACGCTGTTACGTTAAATAACTCAGGGGGGAAAACTAAGTTAATTTTGGGTTGATTCAACGTTCTAGTCAGCACAAATCTATTTAATTTTCCTGGCGGGTTACATTGCGTACCCAGACAGCAAAAATCATCATTTTTACATTGATTCAACGTCTACAGACGTGTAAATGTAACAAAACAAAATAAAATGTAACAAAACAACCACCTGGAAACATATAAGGGCAGCATTAACATTCTCTATGGAGCACAATTTTATACATTAATTTTATTTTGATTTATATGAAAAACGACAGAAAAATTATATACTGTACGTGTAACCGGTACATGAATAGATTTAATTACATTTACTTCAGCAAATGACAAAACTGAGATCAAGTTTCGGCTACCACTAAGCTCACTTCCATAGCGATTAAAGGAAAATGTTAGCAACTTTTTTGTGATTCAGGTTGGTATATTGATGATAAATTTGACAAGGTTGATTTGGAGAGTTAGAGATGCAAAATATGGACTTAATTAGGTTTTTTTCTATATATATACGGTATTGAACAAAATCATAGACTATTATTGTATCGGCAATTTTTTGATACATCTAATGGTTTGATCAAATATAATTGAGCCCCGTTCTATCTCCTTGTGTGCACCTAAGCTTTCAACACATTGGACGTTTTGATGCAACGACACGGTTGCAGATGAATGTGCACTGTGTAGGCTAGTGGACTATCAAAAAAATTCATATGATCTGATAGAAGAAATTAAGCATAATAAAATGTTAAACGAAATTGAAAATTGCTGAACGATATACCTTCCAAAGATGATAAGTGGGAGTGTTAGGAGAGAATGATAAAAATTTAAAGCGGACTTTTGACAGTTTGGTAAGGAGTAGAAGACACAATATTGCAGTGAACCAGGACACCCAGAAAAACACTTCCTTCAATGATTGAACGTTCAATACACCAAAAATGAAAATAAGTTTATAAAAAATGAAGTTCCACAGTTTGCCCTGAAATAGAAAATATAATTTTTTTTTTTAACTCAAAATCGATTTTTTCAGTCTTATACACATTACCAAACAAATTTACTACAGGAAACAAGCTTATGCTGTATTCCTAAACATGTATAATATATAAAAAGTTTCAGGTCACCAAATCTGATTTCAACAAATGTGCAGTTGCAGTTGAAAGAAAATGGGATGCATCATTTTGTTGTGGTATGAAATTGAAAGTAAAATTGCTTATTCAACTTAATAACTTAAAACTAGCCTGTAAACAATTTGAACTTTCATGCAGCACAACTCATTATACACCTGCATAAAGCATAAACACACCAGTAATAACTTAACTATTGCATTCATAAAATTACCTTCATATGTTGTCTTTCTAATGGTCGAACTATTCCAAAAACAATGTATTGAATGAAACACATAAAGATAACTAAAGTGCAATATGCTGCATTGACAGCCAGTGCAAAGCCAATGGGCTGATTTAGTATCAAGCAAAAAATTCCTGAAAAACAGAAATAAGCAATAAATTACATGAAAGTTTTCTTATAAATTCTTATTTTCAAGCAAAGCTTGTATTGTACGAAATAAATTCTATAGAATGACACATTTTACAGATATGCAACTGATTTTGGCAAGAAAAATTAGTTAGGCTACGATGGAAAAGTTACCATATGATTAAAATTGATATGGTTTGTGTGATTGAAAGTTTCAAAGCTAGCACTAAAAAGTTGCTCTTATTGTATTAGGAAATGGATTTTAACTTTACTGAAAGATGGTAAAAGGTTTGATTATTGTGCAAAGTACAGATGATTATTTAAAGCAAAAATGATGACTCCAGCCAGCATTGTTAACTATAAACATAAGCCAATTTTTTTTAATCAATCAATGCAATAAATAGCATAATCACAACAATGACTAGCACAACACTAATTCCACTAAACAAAATCACTACTTTGAGGACTTGCCATAAGATAAAGAATGGTTTCCAGCTTGAATGGATTTGGCAATGTATGATTTTCCATGTTGTACGTTGGGAAGTCCAGTTGTACTGTTTTTCACTAAAAAAGTAAACAATATATAATATAATACATAAATTATGTTGTATATAATTATCTTTTTACCATCTATAATAATTTGTTGTAATGTTAGCCTTACAACATGTAACAGGTTTGGTCACAGCGGTAAACCATAATCTCTTCTTGGGAAAATTTTAACATAAAGTTCCCTAATCCGTTCGTCTGTATATAATGACCGAAGAAACACACACTTGAACTTCTTTTCAAAAAGTGTATTCCTGTAAAATTAGCCCGAGGCTACCGAAAACGAGGGGGTGCAACGCCTACACCACTTAAACTGTCACTACACAACAGATTACTTGGATAAAAGACGGAACCTTTGTCCAGCTAGCAAGCACTAAGCCAACAGTTAAATGTGCGGCCAACTTTCAAACAATCATTTTACGAATGACCAGAATAGATAGCAATATCTCAAATTCACGTATGCAGTACTGTGACGCAATAATGAAAGACAATTATGAAGTCATTCCAACAGGTGTTTAAAGCTGATGTAATATTTCCTGTTTAAACAGGCCCAAACAGGTCTGACAGGTTTGACACAATTCTTATGAACGCTGGTGCAATTTTGGCACATTTTCTAGCAACTTCCATGACGTAATATTCAGTAGACTTGAACGGTTTTATATGACGTTTGATTTGTACAGAGATTGGCCGTAACATAGCGGCCCCTAGTTATGACAGTCTAACATGGCATAACTAAAAAAGAATTGAAGGACAATCGTGAGCCAATGAATAAAAACACATGATACACAAATTGTTTGAATCACTCACGTTTAAGTTAATACGCAAATACAAAGGGCATGCAAAGAATGAACAGCAATACGGAATAATACACGACGATACATGAAATTGGTACCATAGGTACACGCTAAATGACGCTATATACAATAGTTGCGATAATAACCGACTGTTCCGGGCTCAGACAAGTATCGGCCACCGCAGACAAAATCAGGCTCAAACCCTAACACTTAGGTGTTCTTTACGGGGGCGAGGCACGAAATATCCCTCAACACGTAGTCTACTTTTACTTTCCCCGTACTCTCATCATAGTTGCAGACGGCAACTTTGGCTCTACGAACCACAGGCTTCCCTTTCCTAATTTGTGGAACTACCTCATGCACCCTCCCAAGTTGATACTTCCCACGTTTACCAATGTCTTGGAGAGAACCTACCACTACAAGTTGACCAGGCTCCAAATTCTCGGCCATTTTTAGCCATTTTTTCCGGCCCTGAAGACCTGGCAAGTAAAAATCGATCCATTTACTCCAAAACTGCTGAGAAAGTGACAAATTGAACCGATAATCCCTTCTTAATTGGTCACGATCATGTGGTTTCCCAACAGCACAGTATGGGTCTAAGTATGGGGTCAAAAGTGAGGCAGGGGTGATGACAGTAAAATCCCTAGGGTCGTCACTCAAAGGTACCAAAGGGCGTTCGTTCACGATCCGAACGGCACTGCCTGTGTACGTAAGCAGTTCAATAAAATTGGGCTTACGTATTGAAGAGTCCAAAATGTGAAAAAAGTATTTGGTCACATCAGCCATGAAACCAAATCTTTCAAGCCGAAATCTAGCCAAGACATCTGCCAGAGGGTTTAACAAGTCAGACAATTCAGGACAAGAAGACATTACATCATTTACACAAGTTCCTCGGAATTCAGATTGTTTTAAAGCCTTCTTCTTTAAATCAGCAGCTCTATCTGACGCCAACACAAATTTGTTAGGTAAATCAATAACTTCCTTCAACGGAACAGGTATCTCAAATCGACCATCTTTCAACTCAATATTCGGTTCGACAAGTTCTCTAGCCAAAATATCATTGCGAGACAATTCACAGGTTTCATTTTGCAAGGTCAAATCCTGAATGACTTTATTCAGGTCTGCTATTTCCATATCACGAGACTCAATTTTACGCTGAAAGCCAGAGATGACATCCGACTCTGAAGACGTCTGCACTCTGCACACTTTAGCAACGCTTTCAACTAAGGGTGACTTACCACCACAAGCCAACCAACCGAGAGGAGTGAGTAAAGCATGCGGTTCACTGCGATTTTCACCAACACGTTCTTCTTTTGTCCACATCAAATAAGCGTTGTCGTTTCCAATCAGTACATCTACAGTACTACAATCATTCAAATGAAACATATTCACGTCATGAAAATGACAGAAACTACTTAAATCCTGCTTATGTGGTAAAGTCTTAACATCGTCAGCCCAAGCTGGGTTAACCACCGAAGTTATATCACAAAACAGTTCATCAGTCTCTAACGACTGGATGTTGAGTTTAACAAGTTCAGCACAAGTAGGTTTCTGACCAGCCAGAGTATCCATTTTAAACGACGCTTTATCATACGGTTTAAGACCAAGTTCGCACACCAAGTCACTCGAAACAAAGGTCAACTGCGAACCAGGATCATGCTGACAATACACCAACTTCGATTTGCCAGTCATTGGATTCAAAACACGAGCAGCAGTAACGCGGTTAAAGGCTGCTTTAACATTTCCAATCTTAACATTACGCACAGGAACTCTGGCACCAGCATCATCTTTACCGACCGAATCCAGAGAATCACGTGACGTCACATAAAAATCATGCAGAAGAAAATAGTGTTTCCTATCGTTGTTAGGCCCACACTGACGACAGTTGTTTGCATGATTACAGTCCTTAACCATATGCTGGCGCAAACAGTTCAAGCATTTTCCAGCTTTCACAATGACATCTCTCCGACCTTTAGGTGTCAAGCGCAAAAATTCTTTACAATTAGACAAAAAATGATATTCAACTTGACCACGTGATGAACAACAAATGCATGCCGGTATGTCACTACGTCTGGCCACACCGCCGCGCGGTGCGCCAACAGCAGTCGAGTACTGCGAACTCCCTGAAATCACATTATCATGGGGTTTTACCGACGTCTGCCTAACCGGACATGAAGGCAATTTTCCTTTGCCAAACTTTTTAAAATGCTGCGACTCACCAGAATCGCCCATTAGCATGATGCTAAAATCAGTCGACTTGCGCGTTTCCTCCCGTACTACAAAATCAAACAAACTCTGAAAAGTAGGTTCCTCAGTGCTACCATACTGATCACCTAAAAAGTCAAGATAACGCTGCTTAGCGTCAAACGGGAGTCGCTTAGCCAAATCCAAAACAAAACGTCCTTCTAATTTATCACGCTGACCATAAGCTTTCGCGTAAAGCAAACACTGCGACAATTCATCTTTAAACTCTTTCAAATCACTGGAAGAGATAGAAGTCAATTTGCTACCATAGCGATACTTTCTAATTTCTGGTTCTGCGAAAAGACCTCCACGAACTCCAAAACGTTGGGACAAGCGAGCTAATGACATTTCTATCCTGTCTTCCTCTGACAAGCCAGGAGTGTCAGAAACCAAATTAGCAATCGTTTGTGCAGCTGTTCTAACACAAGCTGCTTGCAACAAAGTCAAACGAGTTCCCTTAAAGGGCGAAGCTGCCATCAAGGCCATAACACGATTTTTAAAGAAGACAAATGGCATATTATTACCATCGTAACCAATCAAGGCCGCCTTATCGAAGAACGTCCTACTATTTTGGTATTCAAAAAAGCAATCCTGCTGTTGAGAACTCGATTTAGCGGGAGAAGACGAGCTATATCCCTTAAGGGGCTGAGTGGGCTCAGTCACATGCACAGCCCGATCACGATCCTCAAACATGTTAAAATCAGGAGACACGATACGCCTCTCACAACCACCCAAATTACGTGTAGCTGGGCGATCAGCAACTAGCGGCGCAGAAAACTTTGAAGGGGGCAAAGCATTACTGCTAATGGCGGCCCCGTGACCTGTACGCTCTGGGGGAGGAGTTCGGTTGTAATTTGCAGACCTTGGCTCTACAGCCTTCGGAAGACCCTTAGCCGTGGCCCCGAGACCTCCTGAAACAGCTGGAAAACATGTGGATTGTACAGGTCCACTTACGGATTGAACAGGCGTGTGGAAAAGGTTAGGTAAATTAAACTGTGATTGATGTTCACTTCTGGAATGCCTAGAAGAGCCCTTCCTAGAGCTACGCCGGGAGCCCAACTCAGAACGATATTCAGCTAAAACTACCTCTTTACGTTGTTCGGCCCTCAACTGAGCGTCTTTGAGTGCGAACTTAGCAGCTCTCGCTTCGGCCTCAGCTCTCGCGATGGCCTCAGCTCGTATGGCCTCAGCTCTCGCGGCGGCCTCAGCAGCTCTTGCTTCGGCCTCAGCTCTCGCGGCGGCCTCAGCAGCTCTCGCTTCGGCCTCAGCTTGGATCTGGAGCTCCTCTCGTCTTAACTGTAGGTTAATTTGTGCAACTATCCGTGACGAGCTCTCAGACATCCTAGTGCTTACATTTGAGGCGCTATCCTCAGGATGTATGTCAGCATCCAACCTATCTGACAACTCACTTTCTTTTTGTTCGAAGTTATTTTTTAACGAGTTAAATTCGGGATCTACCCTATCACGAAGTTCTGCCAAGATTGCAGAGTTAACAATTTTACTCAAAAGAGCATGGAAATGCCGTAATTCCTCTTCTAAAGTAGATAAGTTAGACCGAAAAATTAACAGTTCCTGCTTATCACTCAAAGAACCTAGGGCTACAGAAAGTTTCCCAATTTGAGTCAAAATATCCCGTCTAAGATGCCGGGCCTCTCGAACTGACTTAGCCTCATCGTTAATGGGTCCCTCCCCAGAATGGCCTGCCCGACCGCAAAGAACATCATCAGGCTTAAACTCAGTCGAGTCGACGGCGGTCGAGTCCCTGTCACCACCGAGTGTAGACATATTAAATGTTAGGGCTAAATTTAACAATTAAAAAATTAAGTTACACAAACACACAAATTACAGTAGTTATAAAAAACTTAACTGCAAAGACCGTAAAAATACAAAAAAGAATTTAAATGCACGATACCGTAGCTGTACGAGTATGTGAAGTCCAAACGTCCACAAAACTTGCTTGGATTCTTCCACTTGAATCTTCAAGCACAGATGGATTGCCTTTAATCTTCTTTCTTGCCAATAAATGTCAAAGTTATTTTTCTTCTGTACCAAACTGAGAAGAAATGTCTTTACTTTTTAGCTTAAAGTTCTTCAGTTGCCTACCGAGAAGAAATGTCTTTAATTTTCTTTGCTTCTTTAGACTACCAACCAATAAGATCTTCTTTTATTATTTCTTTGCTTCTAAGTGCTTCTGTGCCAAACACTAGACAGAGAATCGTCTTTTATTTTTTGCTTCAAAGTGCTTCTTGGCCTACCAACTAACAAACTTCGTCTTTTATTTTTTTATGGTCACAGCGGTAAACCATAATCTCTTCGTGGGAAAATTGTAACGTAAGATTCCCAAATCCGTTCGTCTGCATGCAATGACCCAAAAATAAACACACTTTCGAAACGTCTATTCAAAAGTGTATTCCAGTAAAATTAGCCCGAGGCTATCGAAATGACTGGTGCAACGCCGTACACCTAAAAACTGTCACTACAATACAAATTACTTGGATAAAAGACGGAACCTTTGTCCAGCTAGCAAGCACTAAGCCAACAGTTAAAAGTGCGGCCAACTTTCAAACAATCATTTTACGAATGACCAGAATAGATAGCAATATCTCAAATTCACGTATGCAGTACTGTGACGCAATAATGAAAGACAATTATGAAGTCATTCCAACAGGTGTTTAAAGCTGATGTAATATTTCCTGTTTAAACAGGCCCAAACAGGTCTGACAGGTTTGACACAATTCTTATGAACGCTGGTGCAATTTTGGCACATTTTCTAGCAACTTCCATGACGTAATATTCAGTAGACTTGAACGGTTTTATATGACGTTTGATTTGTACAGAGATTGGCCGTAACAAGGTTATATATTACTTAAATAGTTTTGCTTAAAAAGAAAGTTTTCTACATAAAGGGCCCTTTGTGGTAAGTTAAAAAATAAAAGCATAATAACAAAAATCATCGGTAAACAAATTTAAACATCTTCTGTAAACGAAACAATTCCAGCTATAGTAACAGAGGGTATTTATAAAATTCAGCCAAAGTTTAACTTAAAAACAACCATGATGGTAGATTACTGTATATATTGGTTTTAACTTAAATCCACAACAACAATACTGGTCGATATTTTGGAGGTGGTGTACAAGTCTCTGCCCTGGTCATTAATACTATGATGGGAATGCAAGTCAAAGATTGGGATCGACCAAGACATATTGCATTGAACTATTGCATTCATAAAATTACCTTGATATGTTGTCTTTCTAATGGTCAAACTCTTCCGAAAACAATGTATATATTATATTGAATAAAACATATATATAAAGATAACTAAAGTACATTATGCTGCATTGATAGCAAGTGAAAGTAAGTCAAAGATTTGGGATCGACCAAGACATATATAACTAGATAAGACACAAAATAGTGACTTCACCCTATATTTTCGGTCTTCCAATCAATGCCGTCAGAATTTTAGACCAGGGCACCAATACACCAGCTCTGATATTTTTATACACGGCCACTCAATACTGCAAATAAATACAAAATTCTATGAGCTACCCTGCTTTGATATGGTTTTGAAGATCATGTAAGTCTCAAATTAAAGGGTAAAAAAACTACAAAAACTGTAAGTTAAGGTTACCTTTTTCTGCAACATGATCTGTGTTTGACACAGGATTCTTTGACTCCAGTGATCCAGTGACTGCATCAATCCAGTAAGCTTCTACACCCAAGTGGTCTACATCAAAGATTTTAGATGCATTCCCCTTTATAAATCCCTGTTCTTCTATTAATGTGTTGCTAGCCCAAAATATTGTGAAGAAGAACATGCTAATACTTGAAACCAAATACATTACTACAATCAAAAACATAAATTGTCCCATAGGCATTGTGAGAAAATGTTATTGAAAAGTTAGCAAACAATACTTTGTCGCATGGTAGCACATTGATTTCTGCAAAGAAATAAAATTCTTGAAATTTTTCTTTTGACAATGCAGCATAGCAATTTTGGCTAAGCATTCTGCCTAAATTGCTGCACTATCATACTTATATAATTGTTGTATTTGACAAAAAGCTAAATAGCATAAAACCTACAAATTTTTTTTTGTGGAGTTTGGTTTGATTGCTTATGAGAATCTTTATCCTTGGATTACAAAAGCCTTTTTGGAAGATAAATCCTGACAGTTGACCTGTCCTATATACTAGTGGAGACTTTAAACTACTGATGCAGATTCACTAGTTGGGCTGGTTAGTTTATTGTTAACAACTTTTACCTAAGTTTGGTTGGTTTTTGAATCCTTATGCTCGAACTGACAACACTTTTATAGATTATTCCTGACAGTTTCACATATATACTTGTACTAGGCTTTTGACGCTGTGCCGGTAATCGTGATTGGCAGAGAGGAGTTAGTGGTTGTTGAGGGTGTTGTTTGTTTTTGATCAATGATGTGACCAATAAAAAAATCTCAGCGCAGGTACTTGAATATTCAATCAATCAATAACAAGTTATGTTCTAACAATGTGCTGCTATTGTTTTGCATTAAAAATAGTAATTATTCTAATGAAGTCGATTAGAAGTAATATGAAATCAACAATATCAAAACCTGCAACCGCGAAAATTTTTCTGCAACTGGGAAGGCAAACTAGCCCAGTAGGAGGGCAAAACTTGTGAATCTGGCGACCATCGAAAATCACCATGCATAGTCGAGCTTTATCAGCTTTTTCAGAAATTTACAGATGTTTTAAATGGTTGTCGGATCATAATCTTCACCCCAATCACAACCCAAACTATAATTTGCAAAACTGGTCCAATTTGAACTGGCAACCCTGACAATGCCCAAAATGCTTAACAACGCCTGAAAAAAGATGATAGTGTAACATGTACCATGTTTTTAACTAACAAATTTATATTTTAACATTTGACCGAAATTTATCATTATTGCAAAATGCATTTCAATGCTGCAAATTCAAAACCTAACGTTCTCACAGAACATAAGTCAAGCTTCCTGTTAACAAACGCCACTCACACAGAATCTAGCTCAACACATCTGTATTTCTAATGCGACATAACTATGAAACCGGTATAGCTTTTCCCTTGATTCTTACGATAGCTATTATTGATGAAAAGGCTCTACCGGTATATTATGAAATAAGCGGGGAATTGAAAAGAACAGGCATTCGAAATTAGACTGGCAAAGCAAACGGACTGAACTTTAAAACGAGAAGGTTAAATTCACGACTGGGGAATGTCGCTCTTCTGACACCGGTCGCAATAAATTATATTGATTAGAGATATTTTTCAATTCCCGAATAGCAAATTTGTAACTTTGATTTAATAAAAAATGATTAATTCTATTTAATTTGTCTGCTTTTTTGTAGGAAGTCATACCCCTAGACTAGACAGCCAGAAGCCTAAATTATCCTTTTTTAATTAGAGACTTAGAGTCTCTCAATATTCTTATAAATATCCTTTTTATTTTTATTAACAAAATTTACGACAATTAGACAGCCAAACCCTACGCTGACAACTTAAGATAGGCAAATCCCTACACTAGGGGACATAGAAAGGTAAAAACCCTACAATAGTGCCTGACAATGGGTATTTGGAAGTACCACTTTTTTGGTTGTTTGCTATTTTTTGGGCTTGTTTAAAACATATTTTTGGCTGGAAATTCTTGAAGGTATGGCAACCTTGTATCTAGGCTAGCTGTAGGGAAATTTAAATGTCTAAAAGTTGAGTTGATTTACCATTTTGCTCATGTTGGCAAATCCGTAAAATTATTTTCAATTACTGTAAGATGGAGGAATGTGAGTATAAAGTTCGTTTTTCTTTAGCTTATAGAATTTAGGCTAGCCTACTACCAGTCCTAGACTATATGCAATTATGCATGGTTGGTACAACTCATGGAGCCTGTACAACGAGCAAAAATTTTGTTTCCTAGGATAGATTTTTATGTTTTTTATCGCAAATTCTTTAATATTTCGTCATAAATCTCCTTTTGCTTTGATTTTGCAATCAGCTTTACTCACAAGTCACATTGCCACAAGTAGAAGCAGTGTTGCCAGATTTTTTGAAAAAAAAGAGCCCAAAAATGCGCCAAAGCGATTTAAAAGTAGCCCAATTTGCCGTCGCGACGTCGACGATCGAGCGACAAAGGCGCAAGCTTTCTAGGGGGGTTTTGGGGCATGCCCCCAAGAGTCATGGACAAAGCAACATCTTTGTCCATCATGCTGATTGTGTAGATACAAAATGCATACACTGTTACAACATATAAGAAGTAGAATGTTCAATATTGAATCAAGCATTGTTCAATAGAAAAAAACTTAGACGGGACAATGCTATATATACAGACTTCCTACAAATTCCTATTTTCAAATTCAAGATACAAATGGTTCCATAGTAGATGCTAACGCATAGCATAAGCCCTTCAACTCAGATGAACTACTTCTTCGTCGTATGAGCTGTTCTTCTGGACTATATGTTTGGGCATGATGTCATCAGCCACTCGACAGTTTCGTCATCCAGGGCCTTCAGTCCAAGCGCTCCATGTGGTGGTTGATGGATTGGGCAGTCATGGACGACATGATCTACTGTCTGGTCTGTGGCGCCACACTCGCATCCCGGTGAGGGAGCCAGGCCCCATTTGCACATGTCTGAACGAAAGCGACCGACGCCGGTTCGTAGGCGGTTAAGCCGGACCCACGCAAGTCTTGCGAGGGACATTCCCGGAGGGTGGGGATCGACGTCGGGTAGGAAATCACGGAGTCGGGAGGTGTTGTTTTGCCACTCCATGTTCCATGTGTAGTTCGTCCAGTGTGCCGCACTTATTCCAAGATCTTCAACGTTGTTCAGAAGCTGTCGTGCGGCGGGCACAAATGGGCGTCTTGATTTCAGTCGCTGCTGTCCTCCAGGTAGGCGCTGGAATGTACTGTGGAGGAGGTGGTCGGGGTCCAGTGCGCGACGAGCAAGGGAAATCATGGCTCCTTTACGGCGAAGCTCAGCAGGTTGGATGCCTGCAAGGATGGGAAGGCAGTCCGTTGGAGTGGGACGCAGGCATCCAGTCACAGTGCGTAGTGCGTCATTGATGGCGGTGTCAATGTGGCGGGTGTGAGAGCTGCGGCACCACACTGGTGCGCAGTACTCAGCGGTAGAATGGACAAGGGCCAAGGTAGCTGTGCGAAGGGTTTTCGCATCAGCTCCCCAGCCGGAACCCGCCAGCCGCCTCAAAAGTGCAACGCGCGCAGATAGTTTTTTGCGCAGTGACTCCAGGTGTCGTCGGTACGTGAGTGACCTGTCCAGGGTTACGCCGAGGTAGGTGGGCTCGGCGCAGTAGGGGAGGCGCTCGTCATCGGTGGTAATGTTGATCTCACGTTTTGCTTCCTTGTTGTTTAGGTGGAAGGCCGCCGACACTGTCTTTGCCTTGCTGAGCTGTAGCTTCCATTTCTGGAGATATGTTGATATAGTTGACATGTCCTGGCTTAGGTTCCTCTCCATTGACTGCCAATCTCCGGCTGGATGCAGGAGAGCCAGATCGTCTGCATAAGCATACTTCCTGGAGATGGTGTCAGGCAGGTCATAGATGTAAGTGTTAAAGAGGAGGGGAGCCAGGACAGAGCCCTGTGGGACGCCGTTCCTGAGTCGACGTAGTCTACTTCGTCGGCCGCTACCGGTGGAAAGGGTAAAGCTGCGGTTTTGCACAAGTTCCATAATCATATGGACCATGTGCCTGTCAGGAAGGAGACGGAGTAGTTTGCAGGTAAGGCCGCTGTGCCATACAGTGTCGTAGGCAGCCGTGAGATCGACAAACACGGCGCCAGCCTTCTTTTTTGCCGAGAAGCTGTCCTCGATGTCTTGGGTCATCAGGGTGACCTGGTCTACAGTTGATCTTCCGTGGCGAAAGCCGGCTTGTTCCCGAGGGAGCTGAGGGTCTATTATCGGTTCGACACGGGCGTAGATAAGTCTTTCGAGTATCTTGAAGGGGATACAGAGCAGAGAGATGGGGCGGTAGCTCTTCGGATCCCCTGGGGGCTTCTTCGGCTTTGGGACTGCAACCACTAGGGCTCTTCTCCAGATTCTTGGGATGCGCAGGTGACGCAAGCAGCAGGAAAGGAATTCTTTTAACCAGGACCTCATAGAGGGGGCAGCTTGGAGTATTAGTTCCGGGCATAGGTGGTCAAGGCCCGGGGATTTGCCTGGCTTTAGGTGCTGGAGGGCGGAGGCAAATTCTTCTGGGGTAAACTCACCAGAGATGTTGCCCTCGACAGGTGTTGGGACCTTCCAGAGGTCCGTCATTTCCTTGAGGACGGACTTGTCTGATTCACGGTCTCTCGTTCTGTGCACTCCATTTTTCACAAGTTGTGAGGCGATGGCATTTGCTGAAATGGGGCATTGGCGACGAGAGGCACGTGATCTGCCAGTGAGGTTGTTGAGTGTACTCCAAGCTGTGCGGCTGGAGTGCGTGAGGTCGACCGAGTCCATGGCCTCCGCCCAGCGCTTCTTCCTCTTTGAATCCAATCTTGCCAGCAGGGCTGCTGCTGAGTTGGTGGTGGCGGTACCCTGGGGGGAACGGAGGAAGTCGCGGTAAAGCCCGTCGCACTCCACATCCCAGCAAGGCACGTAGTTTTTCCGTCGACCTCGCGGGATGGAGTCTTTTGCCGCAGATATGATTGCATCACAGAAGTCCTGGTAGGCTTCATCCACTTTGATGGTGTGTGGGGATGGGAGGTACTGCGTAGCTTCGTTTGTGAGGAAGCTGTAGTATTCCCAGTCGGCCTTTCTGAAGTTCCATCGCTTGACAGGCTTGCTCGGAATAGGTGTGGCAAGCAAGGGGGCCGTGATTAGCGAGGGTCGGTGTTGAGACCTTGGGAACTTCTCTAACACACGTCTGTCCGGCTGGCGATCATCGGGGTCATCACTTGCGAAAGCCAGGTCTGGGTTCGTGCCAGTGTTCCAACGACCGGAGTGGAAGCTCGGTGCGCCCTTAGGATCGTGTAAGAGGGCGAGGTTGTTGTTGGTTGCCCAAGCGGCCAGACTATCTCCGTCGTTGTTGATGGAGTTGTATCCCCAGTCAGTGTGGTGGCAGTTAAAATCGCCAGCATAGAGGCTGGGGTGGGGGAACACTGGGATGGCTGTTGATGTTATCCGCGAAGGTGGGGGCTTGTAGACATTGACGATGTTGTAGCCTGCTACATCTACACAAAGCCACTCGATCTCCGATTGAGCTTGGGATTGGTCAACCAAGGACCAGCTCAGCCGGTCATGGACAAACGTGGCGAGGCCGTGTTTCCTGCTGCAGGTTGCGCCTGCGAGTGTGAAGTTGGTTATTACCAACTTATCCACAGATGTACAGTGAGTCTCCTGGAGGAGGATGATGAGGGCTTGATGCTTGGTGGCCAGGTGCTCGATGATGTTGAGCTTGCTGGCCGTGATGCCCTCGGTGTTCAGCTGCAGTACGGTGGGTCGTCGGTACTTTTCGACAGTGCGAGCACTGCCGTGCCCTGAAAAGGGCATTTTCCTACCCACCCTGCGCTGAACAGTCTCATTAGCTCTTGTTTGACAAGCTTCGTTTCGCATACGTATTTTGTATAATTTCGTATGTTACTGACGGGGGGGACCACGTGAAGGTGCTCTGTCTTCCTCCCCATGATGTAGATGAACTACTAAGAACCAAGACCCGACAACATTCTATCATCAACTGCTGAAGCTTCATTTTCATAAATAGAGCTGTCATACTTCAGCTCTGATGACCGGGGATCAAACGGCATTTTTCCAATTGTTGCAGCAGAGTTCTGATCCTCAAAATCGCTGACAAAAGTTGAAGTCCCATACGATTTCGCAGTTTGGTTTTGATTGCAGAAACTCTCGAAAAGGCTCGCTCAACCAATGCATTGCTGATTGGTATACGTTGTCAGTGCCAATTGAGTAATTTCTCTAAATTTATACTCCCCTGCACTGCAGCATTTCTAAACTCGTACACCTTGGTACAAAAAGTAGCCTACAACAATTTATCATTGTTTTTTCATCATACAAGGAAGACGAGTTTACATACAGTAAATTTCTCCACTGACATTCAATTTTTCTAACTTTAATTTATAGCTTAGACACCAATAAAAGCTTCAAACATTATGGCACTAATCCAAGATCATAACTATAATTTCCGATATTCGATACAAGTGCAATTTCGCCACTCGCCAGTCAGTCCTTCCGTTTTCCCGGATGAAAATGAATACAGCATTAATGTGACAACAGTCAAAGCTGCTCATGGTCAGCGGTAAAATCAATCCTCATGCCGAATCATAAAAATAACGTCTTTTTTTCGTAATAAACCGAAACTTTACCAACATTTTCAAAGGCTCGTCGGATTCTACCAATTATTCAATTCTGCCAACTCAAAATTCACTGCCAAACAACTTAAAATTCTGCCAAATTTAAGCGCCGTATCGCGCCAAATAAGAGACTGAAAGTAGCCCAAAAAAGCGCAAGTCGTAAACCAACATTTTTTGGCGCCAAGCCCAACTAAAAGTAGCCCAATTGCAGATAAATCGCCCAATCTGACAACACTGAGTAGAAGAAGCCAATTTCTATCTCTTCCCTTTGTCCTGTTTCACCACCAATGTTGCCAGATTCGGCCAAAAGAATTCATACAGTCGCATCAAGAAATTCCTCAATCATATTTTCATTTGCTAGCGCATTTAGGCACCGGTTTTGACGGGATCCTGGACTAAACTTCAAATGTTTTTCTGGGATCTTAAACAATTTCTTGTCTCCGGTTGTCACCAACAACTTTAAAATTTTCTCAAATTATGAACAGATTTTCTCATCTTACACTGTTGGAGCTGTATGTAAACATATGAATTCACTGGACTGAAACCGGTTGTCTGTTGTTGTTATTTCACGCTTGACCAATTCGTGAAATAAACCATAATGCTGTTGTAGGGACCTGTGATAGCTTAACCTTGTATTGGTTGTAACTTTATGTAAGATGTTTTATTTATAATATTTGCGTTTTTTAAAGTTTATATATGTTTATTTGACTTTTTACTTCTTATTCTGTTAATCTTACATAGGCACAGTAATGGACAAATTATTAGCCATTCTTGCAAAAAAGAACAATATTTCGTTTATTCTTTTTTTAATTAAAATCTACATAAACTAAACTAATAGTTATTAAATGCTAGTGAAATGACAAAATAGTAGCTTATTTCAATACTTGTATCACCGCTTTTAGTGGGATTAAGAACAGCAACTTTTCCAGACATGCCGCTTTTCAATGTTCCACACAAAACCTTGATTTTTTTTTCGGCTGAACCCAAACATACATGATATATCAAGTGTTTCAAAATTAGTTACTATTTCACTAAAAACCTTAACAGCCTGTATAGTTTCGTATAGCCTACTTGTAGAGACTTCAAATCACTGACGCAGGCGCGGTTATCGTCTTGTTGCAGGGAATTATTCCATTCATAAGATGCCACTGAATAGAGAGCAGTCCTTAACGTGCGTTGCTCAAGCGCACACAGGGGCGCCGGAAGCGGGGGGGCAGGGGGGGCGGCCGCCCCCCCTGCCCTCAATTTTTTTGCAGATGAGGGGCAGGGGGGGCAAAGGTGCCCTTTTAAATTCATGTGTAAGCTACTGCACATTTTGCAATATAACAATTTCTGCTATTCGCTTTTAGCCTAATTATAATCATTCATTTTTGCCTCAAAATAATATTTACGGCACAAAATTTTGCAACAGAGTAGGAACTCGTTTTTTTTCGGCAGTTATCGTAGCCTACCGGGAGCTCCTTCTCGGCGCCAAATCTGCGTGCTTGGAGGCCAAAATAAAAATAACGATAGCACAAGTAAATAGAACTAAACTTGAAACAATGCAAAAATGATCACTTAGCGTTGTTAAAGTCTGGGCCTGGGCGACGTCCTACAATAGAATCGTTGCACCACGCAATAACTGCTTTATCGGGATTGTAATCCAATACAGCGGGACCATCTAGCGGGACTATCTAACGACACTCGCATGAGTGTTTCCAATGTGGCTAATTTTAAAGAAGTTCGCCACTCCCCTAGAATTCTCTTTAGCAACGAAAAATAACGTTCGACATGTGTTGACGATGACGGCAAGGAAATAAAATAAGTATTTCAATGATGTGAAGGACATTACTGGTCACAGCGGTAAACCATAATCTCTTCGTGGGAAAATTGTAACGTAAGATTCCCAAATCCGTTCGTCTGCATGCAATGACCCAAAAATAAACACACTTTCGAAACGTCTATTCAAAAGTGTATTCCAGTAAAATTAGCCCGAGGCTATCGAAATGACTGGTGCAACGCCGTACACCTAAAAACTGTCACTACAATACAAATTACTTGGATAAAAGACGGAACCTTTGTCCAGCTAGCAAGCACTAAGCCAACAGTTAAATGTGCGGCCAACTTTCAAACAATCATTTTACGAATGACCAGAATAGATATCAATATCTCAAATTCACGTAGAAAGTAACTGTGACGCAATAAATGAAAGACAATTATGAAGTCATTCCAACAGGTGTTCAAGCTGATGTAATATTTCCTGTTTAAACAGGCCCAAACAAGTCCAAACAGGTCTTATGAACGATGGTGCAATTTTGGCACATGCTTTAGGAATTTCCATGACGTAATATTCAGTAGACTTGAACGGTTTTATATGACGTTTGATTTGTACAGAGATTGGCCGTAACATAGCGGCCCCTAGTTATGACAGTCTAACATGGCATAACTAAAAAAGAATTGAAGGACAATCGTGAGCCAATGAATAAAAACACATGATACACAAATTGTTTGAATCACTCACGTTTAAGTTAATACGCAAATACAAAGGGCATGCAAAGAATGAACAGCAATACGGAATAATACACGACGATACATGAAATTGGTACCATAGGTACACGCTAAAATGACGCTATATACAATAAATTATTGCGATAATAACCGACTGTTCTGGGCTCAGACAAGTATCGGCCACCGCAGACAAAACCAGGCTCAAACCCTAACACTTAGGTGTTCTTTACGGGGGCGAGGCACGAAATATCCCTCAACACGTAGTCTACTTTCACTTTCCCCGTACTCTCATCATAGTTGCAGACGGCAACTTTGGCTCTACGAACCACAGGCTTCCCTTTCCTAATTTGTGGAACTACCTCATGCACCCTCCCAAGTTGATACTTCCCACGTTTACCAATGTCTTGGAGAGAACCTACCACTACAAGTTGACCAGGCTCCAAATTCTCGGCCATTTTTAGCCATTTTTTCCGGCCCTGAAGACCTGGCAAGTAAAAATCGATCCATTTATTCCAAAACTGCTGAGAAAGTGACAAATTGAACCGATAATCCCTTCTTAATTGGTCACGATCATGTGGTTGCCCAACAGCACAGTATGGGTCTAAGTATGGGGTCAAAAGTGAGGCAGGGGTGATGACAGTAAAATCCCTAGGGTCGTCACTCAAAGGTACCAAAGGGCGTTCGTTCACGATCCGAACGGCACTGCCTGTGTACGTAAGCAGTTCAATAAAATTGGGCTTACGAATTGAAGAGTCCAAAATGTGAAAAAAGTACTTGGTCATATCGGCCACGAAACCAAATCTGCCAAGCCGCAATCTAGCCAAGAGATCTGCCAGAGAGTTTAACAAATCAGGACCCGAAAACATTACATCATTAACACAAGTTCCTCGAAATTCAGATTGTTTTAAAGCCTTGTTCCTTAAAGCAGCAGCTCTATCTGACGCCAACACAAAATTGTTAGGTAGATCAATATCTTCCTTCAACGGAACAGGTATCTCAAATCGACCATCTTTCAACTCAATATTCGGTTCGACAAGTTCTCTAGCCAAAATATCATTGCGAGACAATTCACAGGTTTCATTTTGCAAAGTCAAATCCTGAATGACTTTATTCAGGTCTGCTATTTCCATATCACGAGACTCAATTTTACGCTGAAAGCCAGAGATGACATCCGACTCTGAAGACGTCTGCACTCTGCACACTTTAGCAACGCTTTCAACTAAGGGTGACTTACCACCACAAGCCAACCAACCGAGAGGAGTGAGTAAAGCATGCGGTTCACTGCGATTTTCACCAACACGTTCTTCTTTTGTCCACATCAAATAAGCGTTGTCATTGCCAATCAGTACATCTACAGTACTACAATCATTCAAATGAAACATATTCACGTCATGAAAATGACGGAAACCACTTAAATCTTGTTTATGGGGTAAAGTTTTAACATCGTCAGCCCAAGCTGGGTTAACCACCGAGGTTATATCACAAAACAGTTCATCAGTCTCTAACGACTGGATGTTGAGTTTAACAAGGTCAGCACAAGTAGGTTTCTGACCAGCCAGAGTATCCATTTTAAACGACGCTTTATCATACGGTTTAAGACCAAGTTCGCACACCAAATCACTCGAAACAAAGGTCAACTGCGAACCAGGATCATGCTGACAATACACCAACTTCGATTTGCCAGTCATTGGATTCAAAACACGAGCAGCAGTAACGCGGTTAAATGCTGCTTTAACATTTCCAATCTTAACATTACGCACAGGAACTCTGGCACCAGCCTCATCTTTACCGACCGAATCCAGAGAATCACGTGACGTCACATAAAAATCATGCAGAAGAAAATAGTGTTTCCTATCGTTGTTAGGCCCACACTGACGACAGTTGTTTGCATGATTACAGTCCTTAACCATATGCTGGCGCAAACAGTTCAAGCATTTTCCAGCTTTCACAATGACATCTCTCCGACCTTTAGGTGTCAAGCGCAAAAATTCTTTACAATTAGACAAAAAATGATATTCAACTTGACCACGTGATGAACAACAAAAACATGCCGGTATGTCACTACGTCTGGCCACACCGCCGCGCGGTGCGCCAACAGCAGTCGAGTACTGCGAACTCCCTGAAATCACATTATCATGGGGTTTTACCGACGTCTGCCTAACCGGACATGAAGGCAATTTTCCTTTGCCAAACTTTTTAAAATGCTGCGACTCACCAGAATCGCCCATTAGCATAATGCTAAAATCAGTCGACTTGCGCGTTTCCTCCCGTACTACAAATTCAAACAAACTCTGAAAAGTAGGTTCCTCAGTGCTACCATACTGATCACCTAAAAAGTCAAGATAACGCTGCTTAGCGTCAAACGGGAGTCGTTTAGCCAAATCCAAAACAAGACGTCCTTCTAATTTATCACGCTGACCATAAGCTTTCGCGTAAAGCAAACACTGCGACAATTCATCTTTAAACTCTTTCAAATCACTGGAAGAGATAGAAGTCAATTTGCTACCATAGCGATACTTTCTAATTTCTGGTTCTGCGAAAAGACCTCCACGAACCCCAAAACGTTGGGACAAGCGAGCTAACGACATTTCTATCCTGTCTTCCTCTGACAAGCCAGGAGTGTCAGAAACCAAATTAGCAATCGTTTGTGCAGCTGTTCTAACACAAGCTGCTTGCAACAAAGTCAAACGAGTTCCCTTAAAGGGCGAAGCTGCCATCAAGGCCATAACACGATTTTTAAAGAAGACAAATGGCATATTATTACCATCGTAACCAATCAAGGCCGCCTTATCGAAGAACGTCCTACTATTTTGGTATTCAAAAAAGCAATCCTGCTGTTGAGAACTCGATTTAGCGGGAGAAGACAAGCTATATCCCTTAAGGGGCTGAGTGGGCTCAGTCCCATGCACAGCCCGATCACGATCCTCAAACACGTTAAAATCAGGAGACACGATACGCCTCTCACAACCACCCAAATTACGTGTAGCTGGGCGATCAACAACTAGCGGCGCAGAAAACTTTGAAGGGGGCAAAGCATTACTGCTAATGGCGGCCCCGTGACCTGTACGCTCTGGGGGAAGAGTTCGGCTAAAATTCGCAGGCCTTGGCACTAGGTCCTTCGGAAGACCCTTAGCCGCGGCCCCGAGACCTCCTGAAACAGCTGGAAAACGTGTGGATCGCACTGGTCCACTTACAGATTGAACAGGCGTCTGGAAAAGGTTAGGTAAATTAAACTGCGATTGATGTTCACTTCTGGAATGCCTAGAAGAGCCCTTCCTAGAGCTACGCCGGGAGCCCAACTCAGAACGATATTCAGCTAAAACTGCCTCTTTACGTTGTTCGGCCCTCAACTGAGCGTCTTTGAGTGCGAACTCAGCAGCTCTAGCTTCGGCTTCGGCCTCAACTCTTGCGGCAGCCTCTGCTCGTGCGGCCTCAGCAGCTCTCGCGTCGGCCTCAGCTCTCGCGGCAGCCTCTGCTCGTGCGGCCTCAGCTCGTATGGCCTCTGCTCTTGCGATGGCCTCAGCAGCTCTTGCTTCGGCCTCAGCTTGGATCTGGAGCTCCTCTCGTCTTAACTGTAGGTTAATTTGTGCAACTATCCGTGACGAGCTCTCAGACATCCTAGTGCTTACATTTGAGGCGCTATCCTCAGGATGTATGTCAGCATCCAACCTATCTGAGAACTCACTTTCTTTTTGTTCGAAGTTATTTTTTAACGAGTTAAATTCGGGATCTACCCTATCACGAAGTTCTGCCAAGATTGCAGAGTTAACAATTTTACTCAAAAGAGCATGGAAATGCCTTAATTCCTCTTCTAAAGTAGATAAGTTAGATCGAAAAATTAACAGTTCCTGCTTATCACTCAAAGAACCTAGGGCTACAGAAAGTTCCCCAATTTGAGTCAAAATATCCCGTCTAAGATGCCGGGCCTCTCGAACTGACTTAGCCTCATCGTTAATGGGTCCCTCCCCAGAATGGCCTGCCCGACCGCAAAGAACATCATCAGGCTTAAACTCAGTCGAGTCTACGGCGGTCGAGTCCTTGTCACCACCGAGTGTAGACATATTAAATGTTAGGGCTAAATTTAACAATTAAAAAATTAAGTTACACAAACACACAAATTACAGTAGTTATAAAAAACTTAACTGCAAAGACCGTAAAAAATACAAAAAAGAATTTAAATGCACGATACCGTAGCTGTACGAGTATGTGAAGTCCAAACGTCCACAAAACTTGCTTGGATTCTTCCACTTGAATCTTCAAGCACAGATGGATTGCCTTTAATCTTCTTTCTTGCCAATGAATGTCAAAGTTATTTTTTCTTCTGTACCAAACTGAGAAGAAATGTCTTTACTTTTTAGCTTAAAGTTCTTCAGTTGCCTACCGAGAAGAAATGTCTTTAATTTTCTTTGCTTCTTTAGACTACCAACCAACAAGATCTTCTTTTATTATTTCTTTGCTTTTGTAGCCTACCAACCAACAACTTCGTCTTTTATTTTTTTATGCTGCCTGTGCTTCCGTACAAACACTAGCCAGAGAATCGTCTTTTATTTTTTTTTGCTTTAATTTCTTGGCCCACCAGCTAACAAGAACTCGTCTTTTATTTTTTTGCTTTAATTTCTTGGCCCACCAGCTAACAAGAACTCGTCTTTTATTTTTTATGGTCACAGCGGTAAACCATAATCTCTTCGTGGGAAAATTGTAACGTAAGATTCCCAAATCCGTTCGTCTGCATGCAATGACCCAAAAATAAACACACTTTCGAAACGTCTATTCAAAAGTGTATTCCAGTAAAATTAGCCCGAGGCTATCGAAATGACTGGTGCAACGCCGTACACCTAAAAACTGTCACTACAATACAAATTACTTGGATAAAAGACGGAACCTTTGTCCAGCTAGCAAGCACTAAGCCAACAGTTAAATGTGCGGCCAACTTTCAAACAATCATTTTACGAATGACCAGAATAGATATCAATATCTCAAATTCACGTAGAAAGTAACTGTGACGCAATAAATGAAAGACAATTATGAAGTCATTCCAACAGGTGTTCAAGCTGATGTAATATTTCCTGTTTAAACAGGCCCAAACAAGTCCAAACAGGTCTTATGAACGATGGTGCAATTTTGGCACATGCTTTAGGAATTTCCATGACGTAATATTCAGTAGACTTGAACGGTTTTATATGACGTTTGATTTGTACAGAGATTGGCCGTAACAATTACTAAAAGAAGCATAATTTTTGCAAAATATGATCAAAAAATGTTTTCTTCTCGGATGTCAACTAACCTAGTTCTCCTTTCTAACTAACCTAGTTCTCCTTTTTAATGTCCGACAACATCGAATCGACATAAAAACGACAATATTGCCAGCCGATGTAAATTAGCACTTCGGATTAAGACTTTGTTAAAATAAACGTCGGGAATTACAAACAAGACTTACAGCGCTGGTGATCGCAGATGGATATATTCCAGCAATAACAAATATTCCTGCACAGTGCAACAGTGGCGATTATGAGGCGCTGACCTAATTTTGCGTCACTCTTTGATACTACATATTTTCGACAGTTAATTCACGATCATTCTATTGCGAAATTAAAGAATTGGCTAGAAGAGACCGGCGGCCAAACTTGGCCGATTTCGGAGGTAGCACCGGCGGTCATTCAAACGCTACTCAGCGGCCATGGCCGCAGGCTGCTTTAAGGCTTGACAGTAGGTGACATCATTATAACATAGCATGATGCCCTTCTTTGTATACCGGACACTTGTAGGCTATCATTACTCAATAGTGAGCTGATAGATGAGCATTGTCGCTATATCTTATCTTAAAACTTGAAAAAAATTGGGCTTTTAGTAAACAATAGTGCCCTTTTTTCGTAATCTTGCCCCCCCAGTCAAAAATCGTTCCGGCGCCCCTGAGCACACACACCGAGAATCGAACCAGGCAACCAGCGCCACTTGATCTTGAAGCGTCTTCGTTACAGATTTTTTTGTTTTTTTTGTTACAGAAGTCTACACAGAGCAGGAAAAATATAATGGTGTGAAAACATATGAGGCCATCTGCCAGCATGACCGGTTGATGATAAAAGCTTAACAAAAGTCGAGCATTATTTCAAAAACATTTAAGCAGACCAAACGTTGTGAACAATTTTCCGAATACAGTAAAATTCGCCTATAACGGCTTCGTTTATAACGTCAATTCGCCTATTACGTCACATTTCGCTCGGTGCCCGCAGAATTCCTATATTTTACGTACATTGTAGTTCGGCTACAACAGCATTGCCTATAACGTCAATTCGCATGTAACAGCAGTACAGCACCCTTTATTGGTCCCCAGACGTCTTTTGTTCGTTTATAACGTCACTTTAAGCCATCACCTTCACCACGAACGGTCAGTCTTTTAATCCAGTTGGCGCTGCTGCTGGCAAAATGTCTTCCCTTTATTTTGCTACGTGGTTTGCAGCAGTGACTTTAATCAACTGAATTAACTTTTTTCCCGCATAAAAAACTATCACGTGTAAAAAGCAGCTCTACAGCGCTGACCTTTAAACAACTCAAAGCAACAGTTGTAGGCCTACGTGCAGTATAAGATCAATGCCTTTTTTGTTAATAAACAATGAACTTCTCTACTACTGTATGTAACGAGCTGTATTGCGCAAATTTCCTGTACCTTTCGCTGTAGGTTATTTTTTTTAAACAATTTATTTGTTTACTGTATTTTCTGCGTGACTTTTATCAGTTTGGTGGTACACAGTAAACCTGACTGGATTATACACCCCTTTCTTTAATCAAAAGGCAGTTTTGGAATAGTTTGCGTTAGTTCGTCTATAACGTCAATTCGGCTATAACGTCAGTTTTTGCAATCCCCTAGAGGTACCGTTATAGGCGAATTCTACTGTACAAAAATGTAAGAAATCCAGAAGACCATAAATGGCAGTTTATTTTCTTCAACAGACAAAATAACCCAGACAGCCAATCAACCGTTTTTATACATTGATTCAACCTTTGCAAACGTTGTTTACAAAGGTTGAAGCAATGTATAAAACGGTTGATTGGCTGTCCGGGAAGTAGCTTAAATTGTGTCAAAAACATTTCTTTTGTTCAATGAAACAATAGGCTACCACATGAAGGACAATTGAGTAAAAACCGAGCAATACAGAAGAGACTACAGTTTTGTACGACAACGAATTGGCCTTCCAGCTTCTGAACCCCGCTGTTTTACATTAATTCAACATCTGAAAACGTTGAAGCAATGTAAAAAAGATTTTACTACCTGGGATACCTCATTACTTCCTGGACTGGCAACCAAGTGAGACAAGTTCCCTTCTTGGTTCTATTTTGAAGTCTCAGTGATAAAATTGCTTAAAAAAGCCATATTTCTTAATACACGTAAATTTTCACCAAACCTTGGGATTATACAGTAATCTTTTCAATAACATGCAAATACTAAAAGTGCTGTAGGCTTACAAAGCCAAACTTTCACCAAATTTAATCGATTTCATTTATTCAGGCACGTTACCTTTCAAGGTTTTGCCACCTTTTCCCGTTCGTTAACGTGCTGGTAGGTTTATATCGATTTTTGTAGTTAGTATCTTTTTCGTCCAGGAGACGTTAATGACGAAAAATAAAATGATTGATAGTTTCGTCGGAGACTACTACTTGAAAGCTGTCAGTTTAAACAAAAAAATCTGGGCTTTCTTCGAATCGTATGGAATTATTGTTGGATTTGAACAGTATATCTTACTACGCCGCAAATAAACAGACATTTCTGTGTGAATTGCTCGATGCATTCTTCCAAACTTCTAGCTTAGCCCAGATGTGTAAGGGCTACGGAGTCATGTTTCTCAGAGAAATATTGTCCAGTGTACTCGAAACTGTTTTCCTTTGGTACTTTTTATGTCAGCACGGCGCAAAGTGAAAATCATGCCATTTTTCAGATATTGACAAAATAGGAATGGAATAGCCTAGCGGTAGTAAGTTGTTTATATACACAACCACGGTCGCATTTATGAAGATACCATAAATAGCCAATCTGCATATTTTTACGTAACAAATGGTTCAAATTATGGGGTCTGAGATAATTATATTGTAGTAGCCAATATTTTGCATTTGTTTATTTTTCACGACAGTTATTTGTGGTCTCTTGAACTGCTAATTTTGCCAAATTGTACAATACAATTTTATTAGGCATCCCTAATTTGGACTCCCTAAAAAAACCTGGCCCCGATTGCAAAAGCGTTTTGATTGCTGCAAGGTTACAAGATGGTGTTTATTTCTAACATAATTTGACACTGAAAAAGTTTTTATCTTACAAACTACGCTGGACAGTCGATTGTTGAAGATGAAACTTTTTGTTACAGCAGTAGGCCTACAATGTTTGCAGAGAGTGTTGTTGTCACATCTCGCATTCTTTTGTGATGTTTTAGACGTTGCTGAATGTTTGCGCGACATCTTAACTCTCGTAAGGGAACGTTCAAATATTACGTAACGCCTTCGAGGGGGAGGGGGGGGTTTATGCAAAGCGTTACGTTAGCGTCACATCGGGGGGGGGAGGGGTTCAAGCAAAACGTTACGTAACGCTTTCGAGTATGGAATAGTAGTTTTTTGTGCTGAATTCGTAGTGAAAAAGCGTTACATGGGGGAGGGGGGGGTCAAAAATTCGGAAAAAAAGCGTTACGTAATATTTGAACGCTCCCTAACACAACGGATTTCTGACACAGCAGCCTCGAGCTTTAGTTGTAGGCTAACAATAATGGCAACGACTGACCAACAAGTGACAGAGGCTAGAAGTACAACAGTATCCCCAATTCTACAATAGTAGGCTACCATGCGTAAACTATTTTTTTAATTTTAGCATTGATTTAATCAGGTTTACTTTTAATTAATCAGTTCTATTGACATAAAATGAGTGGGGAAAAAAAGAAAGTATAACAAAAGTTATCTGAAGTTTGGCTTTATAGATGTCATAGTAAATGACCAAGTAGGCTACAATGCGTCATATGTTTTTTAAATCTGAGCAATGACGGTTTGAGACCAACTCGTTCGTATCGTCATCTTGGAAAAAAAACCTTGACCACCAAAGTAAACTTTTAGCTTTTTCCAATGCAAGAAAAACTCTTTTAAAAAAATGAAGATTGCAAGTAGCGAGTGCTTTCGCCAATCGTCGTCGGCGGAAGTTGTAGAAGCGTCTTTCGGAATTTGGCATCGTCCAGTTGGCCTACCTCGTGGACATTTTCGAAGCCCTTAATAATTTAAATCTGTTCCTGCAGGGAAAGAATACTAATCGTATCAAGGACTATGATGTTATCCAGGCTTTCATAGCAAAACTGGGGCTGTGGCATCGTCGAGTTCAAAAAGGAAACGCAGCTTCATTTTCCAACCTTGATCTACTGTCCTTGAGAAAAACCAAAATTGAACTGAAGGGCGAGCTGAAGTTCAAACTTTGAAGTGGAGTGCTACCTTCAACTTTGGAAATAAAAACTTTGAAGGCTATTTTCCAGACGTGGGTGACACAGAACTTCCAGAATTGCAGATAAAAAAATTCTTTCCAACAATTTACAAGAGGAATTCATGAAGCTAAAATGAAATTCTGCTGCAAGGGACAACCTTGAAGCAATGCCACTAACAGAGTTCTGGGAGAAATATGTGCACATTTACAAGAGTGTGGGTGCTGTGGCTATACGCACACTTCTTCCATTTTCATCCACTTACTTGTGCGAAAATGGATTTTTTACTCTCGTGAACATAAAGACAAAATCTAGAAACAAACTTGGACGTGAAGCCGATCTGAGATGTGCATTATCTGCTACTAATCCCCAAATTAAACATTTGGTATCCACAAAAAACTTACATCCTTCGCATTAATGCAACTTACCTGGAAATGAATTGCTGTTCTGCTTAATGTTTTTTGGTTTTGAAACAAGGTGGGGCGCGAATTTTTTTAGAATTGTAAAAGGGAGGCGTGTCTCAAAACGTTTAAGAACCACTGGTAAAGATATATCGCTTGGAATGAGGCTGTAAGTGGACACCAAGCTTTATGACATAACCTTGAGTTGGGTGTTGTTGCGCTATTTCGCATTATAAACTCTCTGAAACCAATACTGATCACGTATTTCAATACCCTTTGTGGGAAGTGTTTCAATATCCCAGCCAGCAAAACGTCTGCAGACGTTGAATCAACAATAAAAAACTGTTCTGCTAGTTGGGATCCGCAACACTTTGTTCATTATTTTTTAATTGAAAATACACCACAAGTCCACACACACAAAACACAAGTGCAGAAGACACATATAAGAATGATTTATTTGTTTCAGAATGTCAGATAATTGCGCAACAGTGAAAAGTCCATCAGTTGCAGTGAATTTTACAGTTGACTGCGCATCCTTGCACAAAAGCAAAGCAAGCTTAGGTCCAAAGCCAAAACAGTTGTTAGTTGTTTTTATCACAAAGTCTGTTGATATTTGACCATATGGAGTGGACTGTCTCACCTCATTAATGCATAACATATTAGCTCAACAACACACCAGCTGGTATTTACAAATTTTTCTGTACGTTGCTATAAAATCCGAATAAAATTATCACAATTCTCATAATATCGTGGTTTATGAAAAATAGAAAACAAAAAACTAAACGAAATTCCAGGAAATTTGACGAGTTAAACGAGAAATAACAATCGACAATGTTACATGACTGTGAGTTACATAACTTTTGAGCATTGTCTCTACTGTAGCTTACACATTTCATAACAAGTAATAATTTTCCTGGTATTGGCAAGCCAAACTATCACAGTATGACAGTGATCATTTGTACTATTTCAACGTTTAATTAAGTAGACTCGATTGACTTTTTCATGAAAAAAAAAAGTGACCTGGGCTAAAGTGTATAGCAATAAAATCACGCTGTTATAAAAACACCGTGCTTGGTTGAATGCTACTTCATCTCAGACAACAAATCAATCGTTATTTACATTGAAACAACGTCTGTGAAACTTTGAATCATTGTAAAAAAGGTTGATTTGCTGTCTGGGAAGATTCTGTCAAACGCCACCGAGTGAAATTTAATTAGATTTTACAACATCTTGTAGTAGCACACGAAAACATGTTATGCTTGTGAGATGAAATATGTCATAATGATATTCTTATTTGTTACTAAATGTTGTTTTTAGGATTGCTAAACAAATAAAAGACAATTTAAAAACCATTTAGATGCTTAATTGCTTATGTTACTTCCGTAAAAATGCTGCTTTTTTTGATATGTAGGCTACTTTCTACACTTGTCATTGCACAAAAGAGAACTTCTTAGGAAAAGATTCTATGAACTGAAAACATACCCACCACTCTATTTCCCAAGCGTTAGAGCACACACCTTTTACATTATGGGTACTTAACCTCAAGCGTAACCAGAAGATACATGCAAGCCTCGCCGTGATGCAAGCATAGGCCTTCAAAAAAACGATAAGTTGCATTTTCTCTGATGTTCTGTCAACCATGAACAATCCAACACGCAAAAATCCATCTTTCTAGCATTAATTTAACGTCTTTAGAAACGTAAAAAGAACGAATTTTGAAGTTAGAACTTTGAAGCATTAATAATAGGGTGTTTCAAAATTTCACCACTTTTAAATTTCAAAACGAGTACCTTTTTTTCTGATGGAGTTTTGGCCGCTGATTACGAATCTGGCATTATTTTTTCATTATGACGTCATCTTGAGGGTGCCCCACGCGATTTTTCACGATTTTTTTGCGTTTTTTCAATATCTCGAAAACTACTTGGGCTAGACGTATGGAATTTGTATCAAATGATGCAGAATATACAATTTCCTATCTCTACTTAAGAGTGTTTAAAGTCATATCTGCTTCAGAAAAAAAGTTATTTGAGAAAAACACTTTTTTATTGTTTTTACATCCATTCCATATCTATAATCTTCGAGCTATATGACAATACATTGTGACGTCAATTCGGTAATTGGTAATAACAATGGTAATTGTTTGTAAATCAACTATGATAATTGTTTGTTGACAATACGGGTCTTAAGGGATAAAAACAATTTCCAATTTGAATTTAGTTGGTCAGTTTTAAATGCAGTATAAGCAGGAATATGGCATGGTTGAGATCTGTTGAGGTTAAGTCTCTGATAGTCTCGAAAAAGTTACTTGGAAATACATTACCAACGTGTAGAGAAGTTATAGAGCACTATCATTATATTCAGCAGCTTTTAATGGATACAGACACTAAATTTTTGAAGAAAACTTCAAGATTCAATGATATCAAAGATGTAGTTATGAATGACATAGTTCAACTGTGGAGAAGAGCCAGCTTGCCTGCTATCGAGTTGAGAAGTATCCATACAAAACTGAAGCAACTTATTCACAAGTTTGCTGTGGCAAGAAAACGTGCCAAGAAATTGAAACTTATTTCAATCAGCGATGGCTGGCTCGACTAGCTCTTTGATATAACCAAGTGCCGGTGTGAAATACCAGATATATTTCAAACGTATAAAGGTAAGCTGATTTGTAGTTGCAGTTTTGACCACAGAGTTCCAGAAAAAGAAATTATGTTTCTGAAAGATCAAAGATCCGTTAGAAGAATGATTTTATCTTCATCCAAAGATGCACTGTTTAATATACACAAGCTGCAGAGTGTAATCAAGCTCAAGCGACGCACCACGGCGGAAGATGATATTGAGAACCCCACATCCAGTAAATTAAGAGCTACAATAAACGGAGGCCTATCCAATTCTAAAGTTTTGTTCAATTCGTTGAGACCGCGCCAGTTCGATTTAAATATAAATTCTAATGAGAGCAATGATGATGTTTTGGAAGCAGAGACGAGTGATAATGTTAGGGACACGTCAACCTATTTCGACCTGGATTACCAGCTCCCAAGCATCTTGCAGGAGGAAAAGCTTACCTTAAAAAACGTTCATTTTCGATCAGTACCAGTGACTATGTTAAAGCAGACCGTCGTTTAGTGTCGATTCGCCAACAATCCGATCTGCAGCGATCAACTGTTGGAGAAAAAAATATTTCTGCTTCGCCAACAACTGTACTTCGAAAGCGCGAGCAGTGTCGACTTGAAGCTTTAAATCAATGTGAGTAAGAGCTGAAACATGCTAAAGCAATTCAATTATGCTATGATGGAATAATCATAAACAAAATGGACAGGTACATCTTTTTGGGACAATTTGTGGATACAGGAGTCAAGTGTGAAAAAGTTATAGCTGTGAAAACTTTTTTGGAAGGAATTTCGGTAACTTCTCAGACCATTTTTAACTGTGTTACCGAGCAAATTTGTGAGGATACTTTAAGTAAAATATATTCAGTTATGTCAGATACTACTGCATTAAACACAGGGAAAAAATCTCGTATAAATAAGCGCCTGGCCGATTTCTTCATGGAACGGCATGGTCGAGGCATCCACACATTGGAATGCTTATTTTATGTTAATGAAATATATTTCACTCATGTCATCTAAAAAATCGAAAATCACAATTGTAATTGTCATATAGCTCGAAGATTATCGATATGGATATAAAAACAATAAAAAGGTCTTTTTCTCAAATTACTTTTTTTCTGAAGCAGATACGACTTTAAACTCTCGTAAGTATAGATAGGAAATCGTATATTCTGCATCATTTGATACAAATTCCATACGTCTAGCCCAAGTAGTTTTCGAGATATTGAAAAAACGCGAAAAATCGTGAAAAATCGCGTGGGGCACCCTCAAGATGACGTCATAATGAAAAAATAATGCCAGGTTCGTAATCAGCGGCCAAAACTCCATCAGAAAAAAAGGTACTCGTTTTGAAATTTAAAAGTGGTGAAATTTTGAAACACCCTAATTAATAACTGTCCAAAACATGTCTGATTGACATAACGTAAAGAAGAATGCAGTTTAACAAATTAGCTTACACGTGCCACAAGAAAGTAACAAAAGAATTACTGGCTTAGGAGTCACAACATACAGACTTTTGAACCACAAACTAAACTTTAGGGTAAGCATGTGATAAGAAACTGACAAGAAAAAGTGTAGTTACAAAAATTTGATAAAATTTCCTCAAGGTAGCCTAAGTGCTGAAACCACAACCGCCAACTATACTAAGCACTAACTACTACTAATTCTAAGCACATCACGAGTTTTTCATTTTGCACAACTCACTCTTACCGAACACAGAGAATAACATTGAAAAGCTTGAATAGTGAATAATGGCATTCTAGCTCAATTTGTAAATTTACAAGATAATTACACTCTAACTTTCACCATCTTGATTGTTTGGCTGCGCATGAAATCAAAGTCTAAGCCAATTGAATTCGAGTCATTGTTTGTTTTTGTATTTACAGCCTCATGCTCACCCAAAGCGCAAATCAACAGTTTTTTTTTTACATTGATTCATTACATTGAATATCTTCAGACGTTGAATCAATGTAAACAAAACGGTTAATTGGCTGTCTGGGAATTTGAAAAGTAGCACACGTGTCTAAATCACGTAAGGTGGCGGTTTTGTATCCACACTTTCTATGTCATCACACAATGGGACCTTTTGGATGTCTTCGTATTTTGGTGGCTGCAAAAAATAAAAAAATTAAAGTAAACTATACAATTATACAATTTATGTATTTGCTGCAATGATGAATGTGACGAATAGTTAAAAGATATATGACACAAACAATTGTATGCAGTCATTGTAACTTTATGACAAAAACTAGGACAAATTTGAACCTATTCTTGTTTCATGCGATGCGTCTGCTTAAATAATGGTGTAAGTCACAACAACAAGGGCTGCCAGTTGTATTTAAAGGTAGGCACTTTAACATCACCCACTCGTCGAAGAGTGCCTGCTTTTCAATGTGAAATTGCTTTGTGTTTTAGTCACAATTTTCCTTATAAACTCCATTGATTGCACTCATTAAGATCCTTCTTGCACTCAGTTCAGTTGCAGAAGAAAAAATAGTATTACCAGAGGGTGGGAATCGAACCCACGAAATCGAAATTACTACTCTTCTGCCCTAACCATTAAGCAACGCTGGTTGTAGCGAAGCATTCAGTTAAATTTCTTTGTATCAAGTTTTTCGATCAGAATATCTTGTGTCGAGTCACATGACTGAAATCAGCTGAATCGCGAGTACGCTTTTCGACGAGTGGGTAATGTTAAAGTGCCTACCGTATTTAAATGACAGCTGTTGTTGGCGGAATGGAAGCACCACAGTGAGGTTGGAATTAGAGCCGTTTACACCAAAGCTTTGACAAACGCATGCTTCATTTTAACGTGCAATCGCTTGCTAGCACTTTGATTGCTTGTTCGCTTTCTGATTTTTCCGCTTTGAAAAACGCTCTCTCTGGCATTTTTTTAGAGTAGCCTGCAGTATTGTGTCACTCGCTGTGTTATGACGTCATAGAATTTTAGCCGGAAAGCTAAATTGAGGAGAAAAATCTGCAGCAAGTGTGTTGATGTTGATGTGTGACGAATATGCTTATCAAAACTTCCTTTGGCTTCGTGCAACATAAACACTTCCTTTTGTTTTATCAAAACGATTGCTGCACAATGCTGCCACACAGTTCTGGCAATGAATAAACGGGTCCGGAAGACTGAACTAACAGTCACCAACGTGAAAGCATGCACGGTTCTAATTGTGAGCCATCATTCCATCATTGAAATACCATTCAAAGTTTATTTTGGTTCATTCCAACTCCCCAGACAGCAAAATCCGTCATTTTTAATGTCTGGGTCAGTTCTTGACGATGTGGCAATACAATACGTAGTCCCGTAGTCGTATGTGACTAGCCAAACGTAGGAATACAGGATTACAGGTCATGCTTTAAGTTTGAAATCACATGATACAAATACAGGAAGACTGGATATAGCAGGTGCCTAAGATGATCAGTCAACTGAAACTCACAAGTCATTGTAAGGCACGAACTATTTATGAACGTATTTAATGGTGCAATAAAGCGCTTTGTGTTTGCTGGCACTGAAAGGGAATTACGACTGACTGTAGTGGAAGCATCGAAACCGAGTTTGGAAAGAACACTACTTCACTTATGTGCACGAAAGATTTAAATCTCGCCACATATGTCGCACCAACGAATACAATCGTTGAGCATCACTGATAGCTTTAACCAAACAAGCAAGATCATTACCTTGTAAATGGGTTGATCCGTAAAGTTGCTGTCAGACACGGTTTGGATTTGTGGGTGTTGCTGATAGATGCCAGCGGCCTGAAATGTGATGTTAAAGAACTTTAGACTACTTGAACATACGCAGGCAACTACAAAGCAAATTCGCAACCAAAGAAAGCGTACCGTGCATCGCACACAAAAAATGTATTCTCAAACAGTTTGAAACAAATGTTATTTGAATACTTGATGGTTTTGTTGAACTGATGCGGTTTCTTCAAATGTACCATATCAGGATTTTTCAGACAGCATATCAGTCGTTTTTGCATTGATTCAACGTTTAAAGAATGTAAAAAACGACTGATTTGCTATCTGGGTTATATCAGAGCTGCAACAAAAATCAGTCGGACAAGGCAAACAGAGACCTTCATACACAGAAATAGTAAACACAAAAACAGCCAATCCAATAAGCTGCAATGTGCTGCTTTTTGTGAGGCATAACACTGAAATTCGGCACAGTCAATCTGTTGTTGTGAAAAAAACTCGACAGTCGCTTGAACGGTCAGACTTAACAATACAGCAGCCAGCAAACGTGAGTCCATGTTATTAAATTGATTCAACCTCTACAGACGTAGAATCAATGTAAAAAAGGCTGATTTGGTGAGTGGGACGGCGCTCGTGACTTTGAGTCATATATGGCGTTAATGTATCAACGGAAATGAATATTTAGCTTGGTTAAGTGAGTTGCTTCAGCCGAACTACTCGCGTGGTTAGTTCAATTGCTTTTTGCAACGGCGTATTTATCATTGCATGACAATTGTTCGTGACGTTAGAAACCATCTTAGAATGACTTTCTAAGCTAAACTTGTACCTTGAAATACGTTAATGTTTCTCCTGAGTATATTTGCTATGTTTAGCCAACTTAAGTCACTGACGAGCAAAATAAGAAATGGTTGAAAGTAGCTATTTTTCAATCATTTATTTTAGCTCTATCGTGCTGTGACGCCATTTAGGAAATTACAAGATGGAAAAGCAAACAGCTGAAACATTGCTTCCAAAATACCATAAAAGATATGGTAGAGAGTTAATGTAAACCATGGCCACCTAAAGATACGGCCTGATTTGTCACATTTTGCAAAAATTTCCAGGTTTTTCTAACTTTGGGCAAACGTTTAAATAATTTTTTTTAAGAATTAGATTTTTACGCTTTCTTTATTCTTTTCTCCAGATGACACAATAGGTTTTAACATCCTCACTTGTTGAAAAGCAAAGAAAATTTGATTTCGAAGATTTTAGTCAGACTGTTAATTTTCAATAACAGTCTGATTTTGCGTTTTTCAACTTACTTTTTCTCATTTGCTACTGCTTCCCCAAGGCAACTAAAAAGTTTTATGTCATTAGGAAACCGCAAAAAGTAAAAACATCTCAAAAAATGTCAGTCAAGCACTAGCAGTAGCAGTAATCAAAATCTGCAATATGTGACAAATCAGGCCGCATCTCCAGGTGGCCATGTGTAAGCATACATTCCGTTCGTTATTCATTTACCAGTTGTCCGTTATATTGCAATATAAGAAATTTACAACGTAGGGGTTCAAGTAGCACAACATGGTAAAGCCATTTGAATTGCCTTCAATGTGGACGTCCGCAGAGGCTGAATCGATTTGAAGGGCTGATTAATGATTATCATTTGATCTAGCTGGAAAGTTAGGAGCTGGACGGTAAATTACCTATCACATCTAAGATAAGCAACAAGACCGTGTCTTCAACAGCCTGTTGTTGTTGTGTGAAAAGAAAGTTCTTCCTTGCCATCATGATTGAGTTGTGTACTCACTGGTCACTACACTACCATAGTGAGTACGAAAACAGTGCTATATTTTAAACGAAACAGTGCCACAGTAAAGTTCAATAGGAACTACTGACGTTTCAAACAAATGACTGCAATACACAAGGAAATAAATAGTTACCTCTGTTTTGATAAACTTGTAACATTTGTACACGACCATAATCAGGTATGCCTTTATCACCAGAATTAGAGCGAGAACTCCAAATACAATCAGAGCTAGCCAATGATCATCAACGTTTTGAATCCATTCTTTCCAATCTTCAGGCATTTTGTTGTACTGAAGATACTATTAAAATGGCATACGGTAAGACAGAGACATAGCTACAAGGGAGGCTTGAGAAAAATGTTCTCCCGCAAAAAAATAATATCTTAACACTGAATATAGCCTTATTGTTATTTCTTGAGTTATCACAATTATTTATCTTGCCAAAAGTTTTGTGCCAACTAATTTGCCTGTTTAGTTAGATATATCGCTGATGGCAAAACACATGCCATGATTGAAAGACAATATGAAACTGGTTGGTTGGTTTTGAATCTTTACCCTCGGACTGACGAAGCCCTGATAGGTTATTCCTGGTAGTTTCGCGTAACCGCATAAACTGTAATTCGCATAAACTGTAAAATAAGGTTCTTCTCACAAAATCCGTTAGTGATTCAACATAAAACTTATCCCAGTTGAAGTCAAATAAAAAGAAATAGCAGCAACAAACATTTCATCAAACGTCAACTTAGACATAGAAAAAAGATCCCCCATCAAACTGACATGGTCTAGCGATTTTTTTACATACAACAATGTGAGTATGCTACTTTGAGAATGGTCAGTCAGACTTGAAATTTACGGTCACAATCAAGGGAAAAACTTGTCTTGTGTTCAGCCACGAAACTTGGCTGTTTTGCATCATTTCAACATCACTAAAGATTGAAATAATGCAAAACAGCAGGTTGGCTGGATGCCCAAGCAGAAAATTAGTCCGTTTTTACATCAACGCAACGACTGTGTCCAGGCCTTTAAGCTGAGAAGTCGTCAAATGGCCTCCGAAACTACCGCGCCGGTGGCGGTAGACCATGTTTGATCGCTAGCTTCCAAAAACCAAGATTTCTCCATTCTGTTTTTTCCACTCGCGTTCGTATTTCTGATTTGGTGTGATATTGTTTACTTTATTTAAAATGTTTTGTCACACCGCGCATCCCAGTGGATCATCAGTTGAATTATAGGAAAAATTGATGAAAAGTTTAGGAACGAAGTTTTGTTTTGAAATTTTTTCTCTTCACTCGCATTTGCAGCCTTTTTTCACAAACAAGGCAAAGTCTCTGGTACGCCGATGAGAAATATTGCTGAAAAAAGTTTTGCAAAAAGAACGTCGACCTATGGCTATAAAACTCGAAGACCAGCTCTGCACTACTTGTTGGAAAGCAGGAGATCAAAACGTAACACTTTTTCAGGGCCTTGTTTGCATTGTTTTTAACTGAACTTTACAACACAAAAACACGACATTAATAAACAAATATTCAAAAACAGGATCTTTTTATTTTGGCCACCGGGAAGAAGCTCTGGTAGGCCATGCTTAGTCGCCAAAAAAATAAAGGAGCTTAGAGGCCCGTGAGTTCATCTAAAAATGGACATTTTTCCTGTCCGAGTGGTACGGTATGCAAGAACACGGTCGAATGAGAGTGTGCAGCATGCATTTGCACAATGATTTGGAAGAAAAGAACCAGGTCATTTTACTCTGCACAAGCAACCTTCTTGTTTGAACTTTTTATGCCATGTCCAAATCTGCTTTCCATCTGGCCCTTTTCTTCCAAATCGTTGCACGCTGCACAGTCTTATTCGACTGTGTTCTAGCATACTCCAGTACACAAAATGCTTTTTCTACGCTATTGTATGGTATTTCTATATCGAAAAAAAAAAAAAGGCTGAAAACTTAAAGATAAAATTTATGTTGTATCGGTACATACTGTTAAAATTTGAGATCGTATGTATAAACGATAATTGGCAAAGTTACAACAAGACTGTAGTGTACAATGATGTCAATTTTTTTGAAACACTCTATACTTGTTGATGTCATTGAAATCGACAACAATCGAAAGAGCAGAGCTGCTCTTCTCTGCTTGCAGCTATTGGTAAAGTACGAACATATGAAAAAAGCTAAATTGTGAGCTCACTAATTTCATCTAACAGTCGAGATAAACGAATTCTTAATTGATACAGAACATTAAATGACAGTTGATGATAACAATAGAATGGGTATGAATAAAATATATTATTTAATTGTATACTGGTTAAGTGGTTATCATGAATTATGTCAGTTGGTATAATTTGGTATTTAGTTTGAATAAATAGGAATAGCTGTTTTTCACATGGTTTTAGAATTTAGAAGGTAATTTAGTTAGTAAGTAACAAATTTTTCTGATATCCACAATAACATATATTATATATAATTGATAAGCTACTTACATACCGTACGTTACTTATTAACATTTGAATCTATTTAAGATGACATGGCTCACCTCTAGCATGGTCGTTTTGATATCCTGCCAGTAGAACATGACATTGCCAAGATAGAGAACAGTGCATATAAAATTGAACAACTGCAGAATGAAGATGGGGAGAAGAAATCCAGCACGGGTCTAACAAAAATATTGCACTCCGTATTTAATTAAAGCATGTAGAGTTTAGATCAGTAAACATTACAAGTGTATTGCATTGAGGGAATATGACACATGGACTATAACTATAAGAGATAGAAAATGTCTTGTACTTTGAAACAGCCTGGGTTTTTTTTTTCCCAGAGACTTTTTGTCATTTGTCCGAAATGACTTGAAAAAATTCGGTCATTTTTTATTTAATTTGGTCATTTTTAGTCATTTTTGGTCATATATTTTTTTTTGGACATTTTGACCGAAGTGACTATATTTTTTTCGGACATTTTGCTAAAAAATCGGTTAATGACCGATAAATGACCGAAAAAAAAACAAAAACAGGAAACAGCTATTCCATCAGTTAAAAGGACTAAAAATGAGTTCTTATATGTCTCTGTTTCAGAGCACCTACAATGCAAACTAGTTTAAGTACCGTAATTTAACATGTCAAATTTGTTTGAAACATAGTAACATACAATTCTGTTTGATGCCATTAATTGGAACCGTTAAAAAAAGCTATTAACTACTACACAGTTTTTTGTCAATAAACTACTGAATTATATATCATAGACAATTAGACATTAACTCCAAAATTCCAAGTCCAAAACGACAAAGCTCAATTTAACTTTATCGCATGAAAAGGTTCGAAAAATGCAGTATACTGGTGGTACAGTAATTGATCCTGTGATTGGTACAGTACTTGAATGTAATTCAAAGTGCCAAGATTATATTGCAACTCCAACTGTTGCTTTGTTAATAGGGTTGCAAAATTCCCGGGAATTTTCAGAGCCGAAACTTTCCATGGAAATTTTGGGAATTAACGGGAATTTTGGGGAATTTTCGGAAACATTCAAAACAGTCTTAATTTGATGTTGAAACAGGAAAATAATGGCTTTATACTGTTTAGAATAAAAGTACTATGTATAACTAAAATACTTAAGAACATACAAACACATGGTTTAGTTTAATAACTCCAAAAATGAATCATCACCAATCTGTTTTTTACAAAGAAAAACAATACTGAGTCAGTTACAAAGTCGTTGTTCTAGTTGCTGCCGGTTAGCATCTCCTCCTGCTCGGCTACTTCAGATGATGTACCGTACTAATGACTGTTCTGGCAGCGTCATCGACTTCAGAGTCAACTTCAATTTGAGTTGACTTGTCTTCACAGGGCTCAAACAATGCCAAGTTTGACCTGACTGATACTAGTTTGTCCATCCTTTCATTTGCGAGCCTATTGCGGACCTTGGTGTGAGTGTTCCCAAATATGATCACTTGATCAGTATTTTTTTAAATATTGAAAAAGTGTGCATAAGCCTCATTCTTAATTAACACCAAATTAGTGTTTATAATAATTAAAGAAAATAAGAAATGCTTAAGATAGGTTTTTGATATTTTTTTCTAATTGATGAAATATTTAACAAATTTTTTAAACATAATAAATGCCAAATGAAAATTCCCCAATATTCCCGGGTCCTTCAAAATTCCCGGAAAGTTTCCAGGAAAGTTTCCAAAATTCGCGGAAACTTTCACCCCTTTACAACCCTATTTGTTAATGAAGAATTTCAAATTTCTGCTGATTATTATCACACAATGAAAACATTCATTGATGAATGATGATTGTACGCTACACTTGCACATACCTTTAGTATTCCATACACGGCCAAACCTGCAATCAAACTGATGAAAACACCATTTCCCAAAGCCACCCACATTGCTGAAAGATAAACATTAATAGTTATAAAAACTCTATGCAAACACTGAAAGTTTTAATTGATATACTTTGCATAAAAAATCCTTCAGCATGGTAACAGCAATTTATATCTTCACAGACTTAATGTTTGTGAAAGATATATTAAAAAAATGAGATATGACATAGTTTCTTATATATATAATATTTCTTGCAAGCTCAAAATATAATCGTCATGGTAAAAAAATGAAAGATTTTTGATACTAACTTGTACGATTATAGTGACCATAGCTGTCAATCAAATCCAGAGATCCATACTGCTTTGGGTCAACTGTCTTCGTAAGACATAATGAAGCTCCAATGATGCTTAAGGTTCCAACAACCTAATAGGATTTATTTTGATGATCAACACAAAGTGCAGTATGGCATACACTTTCAGCAACAAATTTGAAACCTGAACGAAACCACTCAAATGCATGAATTAGTTTATCAGTGGAAATGTTTCAGAAGATACAGTATACCAATATGAAAATGACAGCCAACTGTGTAATGATGTTGAAATAAGGATATCAATTTGTTTCATTTTTACCATGTTTTACTTTAGTGCACATTTCATAGATTTATTGAGCAGGAATTTATAACATTAATCAATTCATTATCAAAATTTGTGCAAATGAAATTATATATAATTTCTAAAGGACGATTACTGCCTTGTTTAATGTTTATCATAGATTAGTTTAGTTTTCTCTTTTGCGTAAACTGGAATTGTTGGACCAGATACTATGCTCTTTGTACAAACACAAACATTCATAAGCTGTTTGTGTTTAAATATTTTCTTCGGAAAGCTTTGTGCGACAAAGTTTGAAACACAAAGATTTTAATTATAACAAAATGTTTCACTAACAGTCAAAATTTATCTCAAATAATTGCACAAATAAAAAAAATGATTTAAGTGTTGTTAAAAAAAAAAAAAAATTTTACGTTTGTCCTCGTAAGTTTTGTTTGCACATTTAGAGTGCAAAAGTTTGCTTACGAATAAAAAAAGTAATTTAGGCTACTGACAAGTAATTATGACAATACCGTACATTTAAAATGATGATTAATTGATTATTATATTATACTATTAGTAATAAATCCCTTACTCAAGAACAAGCATGCTTTCTAAAATTCTACTAAAATGCATTCCATAAATTTGCATTGTTTTTCAGCCAGCCTAGCAATGAAACAAGTTATAAATGTCACAAACAGCGAAAATGTCACAAAGACGGCATTTTGAAAAAAAATTGTGTCTTGTTAATTTTGTAGCTCAAAATTACGAGTTTCTAACTTCTGCTTAATTTTTGTATTTCTACATCATAATAAAGTATATATATAATATTTTTCACAAAAAAAAGTAACAGGGTATAAAACGCCATTGCAAATCATCCTTTTTCTCCGTCCAATTATAGACCTTGTTTATGATAAAAATGTGTCAGTAGTCAGCTCAAAAAAACACTAATCATCTCTCCCCTCTTTAAGCCAACCCTGAACAGAACTGTCAGTAGAGTTTTATTGATTTGAAATAAGGGCTATGAAAAAGTCAGATCATATTTCTAACAATCAAAACAAAAACACTACATGCCAAAACATAACATGAGTCTAGAAAAGTGTAGAAATGACATCAAGTCAACATGCACAATTGCACATGTTGAAATCTCTATACTTTATAAGAATCTTTAGGCTGTTTACTTAGTAGTCTAGAAAAATACATTGATTTAAAGTTGCCTCCTTCATTGAACATGCAGATGTACTTACAAGACAGAGAATTGAAAGAACAAAGGTTCCCACTTTAACATGGCAGCATAAGCAACATTTTGGATTGTTGTTTTGAGCCATCATCAATGGACAGAAATCTTTCAAAGCGCTGTTTTCCTTTAATTCAATAAGAGTTGTATCCAGATACACACTCAAGATTATAAATATACTTATTTGGCAGTGTATTATTATTTTTTAAAGTTAAATAAAATGTATATATATCTCAATAAAAAACTTTGTCATTAACCAATGTAATAGACAGCAATGCTGTAATAGAACTATAGGGTTTAAGTCGCCCACGCCTGATAGTCGACAACGTCTCTCTTGCATTTTTCTCATGAAATCGCTTAAGACCTATAAGCCCCGATATGTCTAGCCCTCTTGGTCTTTTGTTAATAAATAATATTATTTTAAAATGAGGACACTATGTGATGTTAAAAACATTCAATATAAAATTTGTTTTAATTTAGTTTTTTTGTGAAAGTTGAAAAACAAACGTAAATAGTCTACTCAACTTTGAGTGCTTATGGTATGTAAAAGACAAACTCTCTACCAAAAGCTCTATCATCTAAAAAAGCATTAACAACTTTGTCAGAAACCTTTCAGTTTTGAACTGTTTACGCAAGTGCACAAGCTACCTTTGTTCAAAGGGTCTCCTTTGCCAAATGCCTTGTAGCAAATGTGGCGAGTGGATTTTGCTTTGACAGCTTTAGCTCGTCTGTTTAATGTTTATACATGACCTTGTTTGGAATGTTTGTTATGATTTTTGGCAATGTGTAGTCAGGGTTGGAAGTCGTTAATCAAAAAGCAATGACTATATCACTATTCGATAGTGCCCAAAAAAGCAACAACTTTCCGCTATCGATAATTAAAAAAAGCAATGAATAGCAATTACTAAAAATAATTAAAAAATATAACAGGCAACCCACAAACTCAAAAAAAAACAAGTCCAAACTTGCGGGAAAACCGCAAGGTTGGCAACACTGTTAATAACTCTCACTGGCATGGTTTTTCTGAACTGTGTTGCCGCAAAATCTTCCTTTAAAGTTTAAAAACCGGAAGGGGACTAAGTTGGATAGTAATTCGAAAACTAAATCTCGTAAATTCGTTTTGACGACGAAGTAAGTGAACAACAAAAAATGATTCAGCAGTTCTCCTAAATCGATTTGTGAAAAACAAATAATGATTTCGTTGCTTGCATAAAAAGAAGTAAATAACGCGCATTCGATATTTATTTTTAAAAGGAATGAGTATAAGCATTCGATTTTCAGAAAGCAACGAATAACGCTATCAAATAGTGACAACTAATCGTTACTTCCAACCCTGTGTATAGTCCACCATAACAAACTTGAGTTGCGACTGTGGCCACATATGCTTTCATGCTTTATAATAATACACAATAATTACAAAAGGCTTGTGTAGCGGCTAGTTTCCTTTGCTCCCTTTTGTTTTGTGCTTTGTTGGTGCTTTCTATTGCTATCCCGCTATGCACGCTTTGTAAATTACCATAAATTTAGTTTTCTGTCCGCCATGAAAGGAAGCAATAATAATTGTATTTTATCTCAAATTTAAAAAATGTTTTTATATCTCAGCACAGTAACAAATTGTTAAGTTAAAATCAAGTGATCATACATTGGAATAGGCTACACAGTTGTTGTGTCATAAACGCCATTGAAGGCTATTGTCCACTGATACCTGTTTGGTTGCCTCTGGTGATAGGTGTTTGCCGAAGTGGTGCTGGTTTAGGATCGGCCGCCTTGGTTAGTGACGTCACAAAAATCTGTGACGTCATGCAAAAAAACGCAACTACTTTTAGAAAGGGTGCAAAAACGCGGAATAGAAGTAAAAGCGGAATGCCTATTGATTTTTAAATATTTGTAGGCATTGTTATTGATCTAGCGCTAACTTAAACTGTTACTATTTTGTACCAATTCTCAGCAATTCAATTTTACAATAAAAATACTTGCTTTATTAACGTAACAACTTTCACGTTTATATGTTATCTACAAAACGAGCAATGTTATCTACAAAACGAGCAATCGTGGTTCAGTATAAGCCGCCCACAGTTTGATGTGATCGATGAATACTGCCTCCACCAAATATGCTGTAGCTTTCTCATTTCTGCTCGGATTTTAACAATTTTACTATCGTTGGATGGCATTATGCTTCATCTACCCGAATGGATTAATTGCCAATCTAAAGTAGGCACTATATTTATGTAGCGCTAACTTAAACTTTACTATTTTGTAACAATTCTCAGCAATTCAATTTTTACAATAAAAATACCAAACCAACACAAATTAAAAGAGTATGTCTTGTTTTATTAACCTAACAACTTTCACGTTCATATGTTATCTACAAAACGAGAAATCGTTGTTCAAACGTAACCGCTCGACGAAGCTTTTTTCCAATGGATTTTTCAAGGCGATTCGATCGTGGTTCAGTATAAGCCGCCCACAGTTTGATGTGATCGGTGAATAGTGCCTCCACCAAATATGCTGTAGCTTTCTCATTTCTGCTCGGATTCTAACAATTTTACTATCGTTGGATGGCATTATGCTTCATCTACTCGAATGGATTAATTGCCAGTCTAAAGTAGGCATTACATTTATGTAGCGCTAACTTAAACTTTACTATTTTGTGCCAATTCTCAGCAATTCATTTATTACAATAAAAATACCAAACTAACACAAATTAAAAGAGTATGTCTTGGTTTATTCAAATGTTAACTTTCACATTTATATCTAATCGCGATCAGTTTCCAGTGTTCATTACAAGCCGCCCACAGTTTGCTGTGATCAGTGAATACTGCCTCCACCAAATGTGCTGTAGCTTTCTCATTTCTGTTCGGATTTGAGAAATTTTACCATCGTTGGAATGCACGATACTGCATCTATCCAAATTCATTGGTTGCAAGTTTAAAGTATGCATTATATTGATCTAGCGCTAACTTAAACTTTACTATTTTGTACCAATTCTCAGCAATTCATTTTTTACAATAAAAATACCAAACTAACACAAATTAAAAGAGTATGTCTTGCTTTATTCATATGTTAACTTTCACATTTATATCTAATCCACAAAACGAGCAATCGTTGTTCAAACGTAACCGCTCGACGAAGCTTTTTTCCAATGCATTTTTCAAGGCGATTCGATCGTGGTCCAGTATAAGCCGCCCACAGTTTGATGTGATCGGTGAATAGTGCCTCCACCAAATATGCTGTAGCTTTCTCATTTCTGCTCGGATTCTAACAATTTTACTATCGTTGGATGGCATTATGCTTCATCTATACGAATCAGTTAACCCTAATTCACAAATAAACACTGGAGCCATTAACTGATGGTTTAAACTTTACTATTTTGTACCAATTCTCAGCAATTCATTTTTTACAATAAAAATACCAAACCAACACAAATTAAAAGAGTATGTCTTGCTTTATTCATATGTTAACTTTCACATTTATATCTAATCCACAAAACGAGCAATCGTTGTTCAAACGTAACCGCTCGACGAAGCTTTTTACCAAAACAATGCAAACACAAAGCGATCAGTTTCGAGTGTTCATTACAAGCCGCCCACAGTTTGATGCGATCGGTGAATAGTGCCTCCACCAAATATGCTGTAGCTTTCTCATTTCTGCTCGGATTTTAACAATTTTACTATCGTTGGATGGCATTATGCTTCATCTACTCGAATGGATTAATTGCCAATCTAAAATAGGCACTATATTTATGTAGCGGTAACTTAAACTTTACTATTTTGTACCAATTCTCAGCAATTCAATTTTTACAATAAAAATACCAAACTAACACAAATTAAAAGATTATGTCTTGTTTTATTAACCTAACAACTTTCACGTTTATATGTTATCCACAAAACGAGAAATCGTTGTTCAAACGTAACCGCTCGACGAAGCTTTTTTCCAATGCATTTTTCAAGGCGATTCGATCGTGGTTCAGTATAAGCCGCCCACAGTTTGCTGTGGTCGATGAATACTGCCTCCACCAAATATGCTGTAGCTTTCTCATTTCTGCTCGGATTCTAACAATTTTACTATCGTTCGATGGCATTATGCTTCATCTACTCGAATGGATTAATTGCCAATCTAAAGTAGGCATTACATTTATGTAGCGCTAACTTAAACTTTACTATTTTGTGCCAATTCTCAGCAATTCATTTATTACAATAAAAATACCAAACCAACACAAATTAAAAGAGTATGTCTTGCTTTATTCAAATGTTAACTTTCACATTTACATCTAATCCACAAAACGAGCAATCGTTGTTCAAACGTAACCGCTCGACGAAGCTTTTTACCAAAACAATGCAAACACAAAGCGATCAGTTTCCAGTGTTCATTACAAGCCACCCACAGTTTGCTGTGATCAGTGAATACTGCCTCCACCAAATATGCTGTAGCTTTCTCATTTCTGCTCGGATTTGAGAAATTTTACCATCGTTGGAATGCACGATACTGCATCTATCCAAATTCATTGGTTGCAAGTTTAAAGTATGCATTATATTGATCTAGCGCTAACTTAAACTTTACTATTTTGTACCAAAATTTGATGCTGTTAAGACTACTGATTTCTGCATCATTAACGGGTTTCTATTGTTTAATCTTGAAAAGTGGTGCTGCTGCGTTTGGCTAAATGTGTAGCCTACTATTTTTGCTTGACCAACTGAATCTTGACTTCAAAAACTGCGTAGGCCAAGCACATTGATCCAACATGTCTGGAATAATTAAAAATGTTCAAGCAAGATTCAATTAAAAGGAATTAGTAAACACTTTTTGCCTATTGTCTGCATATGGATATCATTGCTTAAGTTTGTTTGGAGTTCATGGTGTTGTCCAAATGTCATATCACTTTTGGAGTAATTGATGTTATAATAGTAAAGTTTAAATTAGCGTTAGGTAAATGTACTGTATAGCTTGGAGTTGAACAATTGACATGCAACCAATTGATTCGGGTAGATGCAGTATCATGCTTTCCAACGTCAGTAAAATTGTCAAAAAAGCTTCATCGAGCGGCTACGTTTGAACAACGATTTCTCGTTTTGTGGATTAGATATAAATGTGAAAGTTAACATTTGAATAAAGCAAGACATAGGTTACTCTTTTAATTTGTGTTGGTTTGGTATTTTTATTGTAAAAAATGAATTGCTGAGAATTGGTACAAAATAGTAAAGTTTAAGTTAGCGCTACATAAATATAGTGCCTACCTTAGACTGGCAATTAATCCATTCGGGTAGATAAAGCATAATGCCATCCAACGATAGTAAAATTGTTAAAATCCGAGCAGAAATGAGAAAGCTACAGCATATTTGGTGGAGGCACTATTCACCGATCGCATCAAACTGGGAGCGGCTTGTAATGAACACTCGAAACTGATCGCTTTGTGTTTGCATTGTTTTGGTAAAAAGCTTCGTCGAGCGGTTACGTTTGAACAACGATTTCTCGTTTTTTAGATAACATATAAACGTGAAAGTTGTTAGGTGAATAAAGCAAGACATACTCTTTTAATTTGTGTTGGTTTGGTATTTTTATTGTAAAAAATGAATTGCTGAGAATTGGTACAAAATAGTAAAGTTTAAGTTAGCGCTACATAAATGTAATGCCTATTTTAGATTGGCAATTAATCCATTCGAGTAGATGAAGCATAATGCCATCCAACGATAGGAATATTGTTAAAATCCGAGCAGAAATGAGAAAGCTACAGCATATTTGGTAGAGGCAGTATTCATCGATCACAGCAAACTGTGGGCGGCTTATACTGAACCACGATCGAATCGCCTTGAAAAATGCATTGGAAAAAAGCTTCGTCGAGCGGTTACGTTTGAACAACGATTTCTCGTTTTGTAGATAACATATAAACGTGAAAGTTGTTAGGTTAATAAAGCAAAACATACTCTTTTAATTTGTGTTAGTTTGGTATTTTTATTGTAAAAAATGAATTGCTGAGAATTGGTACAAAATAGTAAAGTTTAAGTTAGCGCTACATAAATGTAATGCCTACTTTAGATTGGCAATTAATCCATTCGAGTAGATGAAGCATAATGCCATCCAACGATAGTAAAATTGTTAGAATCCGAGCAGAAATGAGAAAGCTACAGCATATTTGGTGGAGGCACTATTCACCGATCGCATCAAACTGTGGGCGGCTTGTAATGAACACTCGAAACTGATCGCTTTGTGTTTGCATTGTTTTGGTAAAAAGCTTCGTCGAGCGGTTACGTTTGAACAACGATTGCTCGTTTTGTGGATTAGATATAAATGTGAAAGTTAACATATGAATAAAGCAAGACATATTCTTTTAATTTGTGTTGGTTGGGTTTTTTTATTGTAAAAAATGAATTGCTGAGAATTGGTACAAAATAGTAAAGTTTAAGTTAGCGCTACATAAATGTAATGCCTACTTTAGAGTGGCAATTAATCCATTCGAGTAGATGAAGCATAGTGCCATCCAACGATAGAAAAATTGTTAGAATCCGAGCAGAAATGAGAAAGCTACAGCATATTTGGTGGAGGCAGTATTCATCGATCACAGCAAACTGTGGGTGGCTTATACTGAACCACGATCGAATCGCCTTGAAAAATGCATTGGAAAAAAGCTTCGTCGAGCGGTTACGTTTGAACAACGATTGTTCGTTTTGTAGATTAGATATAAATGTGAAAGTTAACATATAAATAAAGCAAGACATACTTTTTTAATTTGTGTTAGTTTGATATTTTTATTGTAAAAAATGAATTGCTGAGAATTGGTACAAAATAGTAAAGTTTAAGTTAGCGCTGCATAAATTTAATGCCTACTTTAGACTGGCAATTAATCCATTCGGGTAGGTCAGTCATCATGCTTTCCAACGATAGGAATATTGTTAAAATCCGAGCAGAAATGAGAAAGCTACAGCATATTTGGTAGAGGCAGTATTCATCGATCACAGCAAACTGTGGGCGGCTTATACTGAACCACGATCGAATCGCCTTGAAAAATGCATTGGAAAAAAGCTTCGTCGAGCGGTTACGTTTGAACAACGATTTCTCGTTTTGTAGATAACATATAAACGTGAAAGTTGTTAGGTTAATAAAGCAAAACATACTCTTTTAATTTGTGTTAGTTTGGTATTTTTATTGTAAAAAATGAATTGCTGAGAATTGGTACAAAATAGTAAAGTTTAAGTTAGCGCTACATAAATGTAATGCCTACTTTAGATTGGCAATTAATCCATTCGAGTAGATGAAGCATAATGCCATCCAACGATAGTAAAATTGTTAGAATCCGAGCAGAAATGAGAAAGCTACAGCATATTTGGTGGAGGCACTATTCACCGATCGCATCAAACTGTGGGCGGCTTGCAATGAACACTCGAAACTGATCGCTTTGTGTTTGCATTGTTTTGGTAAAAAGCTTCGTCGAGCGGTTACGTTTGAACAACGATTGCTCGTTTTGTGGATTAGATATAAATGTGAAAGTTAACATATGAATAAAGCAAGACATATTCTTTTAATTTGTGTTGGTTTGGTATTTTTATTGTAAAAAATGAATTGCTGAGAATTGGTACAAAATAGTAAAGTTTAAGTTAGCGCTACATAAATGTAATGCCTACTTTAGATTGGCAATTAATCCATTCGAGTAGATGAAGCATAATGCCATCCAACGATAGTAAAATTGTTAGAATCCGAGCAGAAATGAGAAAGCTACAGCATATTTGGTGGAGGCACTATTCACCGATCGCATCAAACTGTGGGCGGCTTGTAATGAACACTCGAAACTGATCGCTTTGTGTTTGCATTGTTTTGGTAAAAAGCTTCGTCGAGCGGTTACGTTTGAACAACGATTGCTCGTTTTGTGGATTAGATATAAATGTGAAAGTTAACATATGAATAAAGCAAGACATATTCTTTTAATTTGTGTTGGTTTGGTATTTTTATTGTAAAAAATGAATTGCTGAGAATTGGTACAAAATAGTAAAGTTTAAGTTAGCGCTACATAAATGTAATGCCTACTTTAGATTGGCAATTAATCCATTCGAGTAGATGAAGCATAGTGCCATCCAACGATAGAAAAATTGTTAGAATCCGAGCAGAAATGAGAAAGCTACAGCATATTTGGTGGAGGCAGTATTCATCGATCACAGCAAACTGTGGGTGGCTTATACTGAACCACGATCGAATCGCCTTGAAAAATGCATTGGAAAAAAGCTTCGTCGAGCGGTTACGTTTGAACAACGATTTCTCGTTTTATAGATAACATATAAACGTGAAAGTTGTTACGTTAATAAAGCAAGTATTTTTATTGTAAAAATGAATTGCTGAGAATTGGTACAAAATAGTAAAAATCAATAGGCATTCCGCTTTTACTTCTATTCCGCGTTTTTGCACCCTTCCTAAAAGTAGTTGCGTTTTTTTGCATGACGTCACATATTTTCGTGACGTCACTAACCAAGGCGGCCGATCCTAAACCAGCACCCAGTAGACAGGGTTTCTACAGCTTGTAACAAACATTCAATTTACAAAAATCACAGTAGGCTTGCAATATCACCTTTTATTTGTCAAAAATGCAATTAGAAGTTTTGAATGCCAGACTGCTGCAATTAAAAAACTTCTAAAATACTACTGTAGCATGATTTTCCGGCAAGATCGATGTTAGCTTGTAGCTACGCTACAGTGTGATAAAATTTATCATATTGTTATTAAACTATAGGACTAAAAATGCATACGGTAAGTGTATCATTCATCAGGCAACATAAAATGTTTTCCTGTCTATCAATCAACTGTTTGCATAATCCACCAAAAAACTCAGACACGCCTGCAAAATTCATTCCAAACAACTACCGGTAACCAATTAGAATTATTGTGCAGACAGGAGCTGAGGAGCATTTTTCCTAGCAGTCAGCACCAAAGAACTTCAACTTCATTTGAGAAGGGGCTATTCCTATAATTACCATATATAGTAACCATTGTCTGTGAGGCTATGGTTACCGTACGTCACTCGAGCATGACGTCATGTGCCCAAATGCATCTTTTTTAAGAAAAGTAAGGTGGGGCATGTTTCGAGAATAGCAGTTAAGTTGCTTTTAGTTTTATGTCAGACCATCACAGCGAAAACAATACACGTTAAGATAAACATGGATTTATGAACTGCTGCGAACAGACTGTTACTATCAATCTTTGTATTTGGTACATTACGACTCAGCTCTTCGGAGTTGAGTACCGGTACCTGCTTTGTTTCTACTTTTTATGTTTGATTGTAATTTGGATCATCTTGAGTCTAATGCAAATAAATAAATAAAAAAAATAGCAAAGCTCTATAAAAGGTAAAAGCGACAAAACGCGAACATTATATATCGTGCTGGAGACCGAAACACGTACGATAGGTAACTAAATTAATAGAAAATTGGCACGGTCCCAATACCTTCAGAAAATTTTATGATAACATAAAAGAGAAATGGGATGGTTTATTGCTTCACTGACGTTTCGCGCACCATGACAATGCGCATCCTCAGAGCGAATAACATACAAAATAAAATTTCACCAGGTTATATACTGCAGTGCGATTGAAGGCAAGAAAAAATAAAATAAAACACGCAATATTTTAAAAAATTGGCCAATAATGTGTGAGCGGTTACTTTCCTCGTTAAATTACGTAAAAACTTCCAACAATAGACATAAAAATTCGAAGCGGTGACGACCAACAGAAAACAGTCGTCACCGCTTCGAATTTTTATGTCTATTGTTGGAAGTTTTTACGTAATTTAACGAGGAAAGTAACCGCTCACACATTATTGGCCAATTTTTTAAAATATTGCGTGTTTTATTTTATTTTTTCTTGCCTTCAATCGCACTGCAGTATATAACCTGGTGAAATTTTATTTTGTATGTTATTCGCTCTGAGGATGCGCATTGTCATGGTGCGCGAAACGTCAGTGAAGCAATAAACCATCTTGTTTGTTGTTAATTTTACTTTCAATTTCATCAGATGAACGTAGCAACTAGTGCTAGAAACGATAATTGTCCTGATGAACACCCAAACTTTTCAGTATTCAATAAAAGAGAAATTACAAACAAATATGAAAACAACAACATATAGGCTATTGCTTAATCAGCCCATATAGCTTTTAGTTGATATTTTCAAGATTGGTAGCCTATAATAATAAGCTTATTTATTTGCATCAGACAAAGCCAGTAGCGCACCCAGAAAAAAATTTAGGGGGGGGCTAATTTAGAAATGTTGGCCGAGTGATTTGCAACAATAATGACAGTAGGCCAATGCCCATCCCTTTGATTAATATTTAAAGGCACTCACCGGCCACGGCCCACAACCCACCGGTTGCCGATGCATCAGGATTCGTTCTCTCAATCAGATTACAAGTTGGCCTAGTGAACCCCATGGTATTAGAACCATCAGCACTCTCATCCCTACGTCCACTCTCGGAATCTTCTATAGATCTCGACTTTTTCGTCATGTATGACAAAATAGAATTAGCTTTCCGTTTGCCAACACAAATAACTGCGAAAACAACAACTAGCGCAAAAACAGTTTGAAACAAAACACTAATTTTGTGAACAGTAAATGTGATGTGGACATTTTTCCTACTTACAAAACATTCAAAATTAGTTCGTATTTTCAATTAAAGTCCCAGACGCTTTCGTCTTTCTGCTCAAATATCGTATATAATTTTACATGTTCGTGTGATTCAGCATTGACGTACGGTCAGAGCGGGGGGGTCAGAGGTGGGCAAAGTTACTTTCAAAAGTAACTGAGTTACAGTTACAGTTACTTGGCCAAAATAGTAACTGAGTTACCGTTACAGTTACCAATTTTAAAAAGTAACTAGTTACCGTTACTAGTTACAGTTACTAGTTACTTTCAGTTACTCACAAATCTGAACATAAAATTCTGCACCTGGCCAGCTCTGCATGCAAGCCCAGTTTAACCGCAATGTTTGATATATAGTGTTAGAGCCATCCATGCTAACATAACAGCACAAGTACAAAACCAACAAGGTTTTATTTAAAAAAAATACTCATTAGCTTATATGTTTATTTCCTTTGAGAAATACGAGCATTTCAAAGTGCTCGTCACTCAGGCCCGCCCTTTTGGGCTTTAAAATGTCCATCCTTGCCCAATCGTCGTCGTTGTGTGAGCCCCTGGGACCGAAAGTCTATCCTTTTACCGCCCCAGATTCACGATGTTCCCGGACTACACTGGAAGGCTACTAGAGAGCAGCCAGTCTTTGGTTTCATCATCCATGACGCAGACCTTCCACTCCGTTAGGTGGCTTGAAGATGTTACAGTCATCGATGATGTCCGCCCCGATAGTTCAATTGGTTAGCGCGTCACTTCTGGAACGAAAAAGCTTCAAGATCAAGCGGCACTGGTTCGACTCTCAGGGCATGCGCTTGAGCAGCGCACGTTAAGGACTCCTCTCTATTTAGCGGCATCTAATAGATGGAATAATTTCCCGGCAACAAGACTTCAACAATCGGAAACTTCACTCTGTCAATCTCGGTGACCGGGCCTGCGTCAGTGATTTAAAGCCTCTACAAGTATGCGAAACTGCCAGGATTAAGTTCTGCAAGAAGCTTTCCCAGTCCGAGGATAAAGATTTAATCAATCAATCAATGATGTGGTCTGCGGTCTGTTCCTCGGCACCACATTCACAGGAGGAAGAGGCCATTTCCCATTGGTGCATGGTTGAGCGGAAAAGCCCGACGCCCGTACGGAGACGGTTGAGGCGCACCCATGCCTGTCTTGGTAGTGTCAGGTCGACGGAGCGTGTGTCGGCGTCGGGGATGAAAGAATAGTCTGGTGATGAACAAGTGCTGCAATGAAAACAATATTTCTACTGCAGCACTTGACGAAATGGGAGTGTTATGTTTTTAAAACAGTTTTTTCATCGGTCCAATTGTGAATCTGGATCCGCTTAACTTGTCCTCAGGGTCCGCTTCCAAATACTCCTGTAACAGATTCAACGCGCATTGCTTTCTTTTCTAGGTACAGTATTTGCGTAAAGTGGTGCAAAAGTCCTCCGTGGCTCTACTTACCACCATCCACTTCAGCGTCGCTGCTGCTCCCCTCTTCAGCAGACCAGTTTGCTTCTTCAATTGCTTGAAGCATGTTCTGTTTTATTTTTGTCTTCAATTCAGCAGTGTCGCTTAATGATCAGGCATTAAACACAGATAAGTCTAAATTGTAGGTGGTATGCAGTCGCTGTCCTCGAACCAATGACCAAATCTGGTTTGTATTGCTTCCACAAGAACGTCCACCAACGGCAAGCAAACAGCAATGCTGTTGCTGGTTTTAATGTCAGACAATCTTTTTAGAGGCATTGCAAGCGTTACACTAAATGCAATAAGTTTCAACTTCTTGAAGGTAACTATAACTAACTGACTATAAGCATCAACAAATTTCTTTTAATCGCTGCGTGTTTCTTGATGCTTAAAGTCAGTTAGTTAGTTACCTTCAAGAAGTTGAAATTTACTGCATTTTTATAAATATTTTCAGGTTCCTGATGAGGGCTTAAGTTAAACCGAAAACGTTTGACTGTTAAATTCATTTGTAAATATGTAAAATTTATTATTATAATGCTCAACCCTGTTGCATTGTTGTGTCTTGCCTGTCTTTGGTACATATTGATTAATCGCCAAAAACAACTAATTTAGCCAAATCAGTTATAAAAAATCGCCAAAAAAGAGCTAAATCATAAATATGAAGCTAAACGTCTTAAAAAATTGCCAGATTTCTGGACTTTGGCGATCAGTTCGCCAATATGGCAACCCTTCTCCACCAGACCACAAAACAAAAGTAGAACCGCGCATGCGCAGTGCTGCGCCGATACATCTGCGAAAAAAATGCATTATTGCGCAAAACGCAGCAAACACGCACTAAGCAAGACACAAACACGTGCAGAGAAATAAACGGCAATTAAAAACTAAAATTTCAATACAAAAGTAACTTGTAACTGTAACTGTTGAAAAAGTGTTAAAATAGGAACTAGGTACCGCGTTTCGTTACTTTTGGAAAATAGTAACGAAGTTACCGTTACAGTTACTCAAAAAGTAACTAGTTACAGTAACTAGTTACTTTTGTAACTAGTTACTGCCCACCTCTGCGTACGGTACATCGGTATGTCCACCCAGGGGCGCCGGAAGCGGGGGGGAGATGCTCCCCACCTTCAAGTTAAGGATGGTAGAAGTAGGGGATTGCTCACTCAAAAGTAAGATTGACAACTTATCTGGAGGGTCATAATGTTTTGACAAAATTTGATGCAACTACAGCTTGAGGTCTACTGCCATATGTCGCATACTCAGGTGCAGTTTATATGATCTGCCCACGTTTGTACAAAATGTGTATCGCCAAAATAAACGTAGGAAATATGTGATATCATGTTCATTTAATAGTATTCAAGTCATGATAATGCAGCGGTATACTTCACGCAACAGCGGTAACGGTAAGTAGCCTCAAACTGCTGTAGTGAGGTTTTGCAGATTTTTTAGCACCCAAAATTTTAACCAAATATAACAATTCATTTGATGAGAATAAATTTACCTAAAAGCAAAGAAAACGTTGTGCAGTTCTGTTAATTTTTGAACTTCTTAGTAACCCTCCAGCTGTCCTTTTCGTAGGAAAAATCAGTAAAGTGAGTCGTCCCGGTATTCTACTGTCCCTTCTTCAAGTTGTCTGTAGATGGAGGGGTAGTGGTGCCCTTTTAAGGTCATGTAAGCTACTGCACATTTTGCAATACAGTATAACAATTTCTGCTATTCGCTTTTAGCCTAATTATAATCTTTCATTTTTGGCTTAAAATAATATTCACGCCACAAAATTATGTAACTCAGTAGGTTACATCAATATGACATAGCATGACGCCCTTCTTTGTATACCGGACACTTATAGGCTATCATTACTCAATTGTGAGCTGATAGATGAGCATTATCGCTATAGCTTATCTTAAAACTTTTAAAAAAATTGGTCTTTCAGTAAACAAAAGTGCCCTTTTTTCATAATCCTGCCACTCCCACCAGTCAAAAATCGTTCCGGCGCCCCTGTGTCCACCAGACATTTGACTGCGGGAAAGGGTCGCTAGTCCTCACACCCGTTGGTCGACGTTGCCTTACATGCGAGAGTGGGAGCTCGCAATGTTGGGGGTGCTCAGCGAAGGCAAGTTGACCCTTGTGTTCTGTGCCACATGACCACGAGCGTACTGGAGCATCTGAATTTTAGAGACTTAAAGAAAAGTGCCACCCAAGACCATATCATGGAGTGTTCTTTTTGCCCAGATCAAAAATTCTCTGCTGACTCATTAAAAATTTTACGCAAGAGCAAATCCCAATTTAACACCAAAATTCAGGAAGCACTGTTATGCTACAACCCAAATTTAAACAAACAATTATTTGCTGGAGGCGCGTCCATTCTCCTTAATATTTACTTGATGTATCACGTTCCCTGTGGTGCAAACTTTTTTGTAGTTATTTATGTAGTTGCCTTTTCTTAATGTAAATTTACTTTCAAGAAGTTGAAATTTATTGCATTTTTTAATTATTTTTAGATTCCTGATGAAGGCTTAAAGTTAAGCCGAAAATGTTCCACTGTTAAAACTATTTGTAAATATGTAAAATATATTGTTATAATGCTCAGCCCTGTTGTATTGTTGTGTCTTATTCATGTCTAACCTGTAAGCAAAAGGTATAAATCGGGAACATACAAAAGTCAAAAACTTGATTTTTTTGTGGCGGGTTTGGGGGGGGCTTGAGCCCCCTTAGCCCCATGCTGGGTGCGCTACTGGACAAAGCTGTCCATATCCAAAACAAAACAACGAAATAATACACAAACTGCAAATGCACAAAGGTCACAGAAAGCCACTTTGGATGTCGTCAGCACTCTTGCATCAAGATGTGTTTCCTTCACGACCATCAGCACTCTTGTAACACACCATAGCCGATCTTCAAAGCAAATGTCTATTTATACAAATCTTGAAAATATCAGCTAAAGCTATAGGCTACGGTAGGCTATGGGCTAATAAAGCTTTTGCCTAAATAAATGTTTTTTTTTGTAACATTTTCTTTTTTTATTTCTTTTTCCATCTTAAATTTTTCTGAAGGTGTTGCTGCCGTGCCAAATTTCTTTCAACTTAATTAGGCTACTTACTTCGGTCACAAGCACGTTTTCACGTTCACGTTTTGTCGTTTCTACCTTATTCTCGACCTTTGGTATTTTGACGTGTATTATTTTTGCTGTGATGGTCAGAAATAAAAACAACTGAAGCTATCTTGAAAAATTAAAGACAAACGGAACAGCTTTAGGGATGACTAGCTGTCTAGATTTGGTGCCCTGTAGCTCTGCTCGTAAATTTCGTTGGTAATTGACAGAGATGTACGTATACGCCGCAAATTTTACGCCGCATACATGCGGCGTAGACTTTTTGTTTACGCTAACGCTTGCGGCCACATTTTTTGGATAGTTTGCGCTTGAGGCTACGCCGTAAAGTTTTTGCGGTTTTTTAACGCATAACGTCAACGCATACATTTTAATGTCCTTTTTTCGCTACAACACGCCAATACCTTCCAGCACTGCAGTTGAAAGAATGTTTCCAATGGGCAAAGACATATTGCAACCAAAACACAGCAAACTGTCAGATGAACACTTTCAGATACTTGTGTTTCTTCGTGGAAATTCAAAATAAAACTTGTTTGTTTCAAGTGGTTTATACCGTGTGAATGTTTGGCACCTATAGCAAACAAAATTCGTTTACGCTAGTGTATGCGCTGACGCTGACCCCGCCAACTTTTTTTTAGAAGTTACGTTGACGCATACGGCGTATGGTTTTTCGAACGTTTGCGTTAACGCTGCCGGCGTCAATTTTTTTTTGTATGCGCGTACATCACTGGTAATCGCTAGCCAGAGAATGATCGCTGCACGCACGGCAGTGCTTGTTTACAGATGGGTTATTGAGTTTCATTGCCGAGATTTCTTCAGCTTGTTTTCATTATTCAGAGGTCAACGATGAAAGGCTACCCCTTTGACGATTTTTCGATTAGTAGGCTACAACCGGGAGCCAGTAGCGGCGCCACCCACTCCTATTTAGGGTCAATTTTGTAATTCTAAGACTTTGTCAGCTCGAGGATAAACACTCAAAAAAAACAACCAACAGGGCCACCACCAATGTGTGAAACCGGATTGAAGGGTTATACTGTAACTGTTGAAGGGTTATACTAACTAGGCTATTGTGTGATGTGCAGTCTGACCTAGGGACGGTACATTACGGGACGGGCAACTCCGTTGTTCCTTCAACATTAGAAGGGTCGATTGCCAATTTGACATTTTTTTACGCTTTACTGCTGGCTTGCTTTCAACTAAAAACTTTAAATTACTTTAAAACACCAACTTTACTCTTCTTATATAACCCATAAAAAGTAAAATATTTTGTAAATTACAAAAAACGTAACCCTTCTAGTGTTGCGGATAAGCCAAAAGCGGATGAGGTTTCGCATCCCTATGATCTACAAACCCTAAGTCTGACCATAGAAAGAGCTCAACACCTGCTCTCCTGGGCCACATCGAAACGGGCTTTGCCTGAGGATGGGTTTCTTTTATGTCCGGTTTTCTTTCTTCATCCTATTATTATTATTATGATTGCTCATCCACATCAATATTGGAACTGGCAAATTCAATCCACAACACTTTTCATTAGGCTGTCATTCATTACTACATGTGTGCTTCTCTCTGTTTTTGTTTTATTTTTTGCTATTTGTTTTTTGGGGTTTGTGGCCGTGCTAACTACTGATATATAGGCTAGCCTACTACATGATTTTCCATTCAAGCACATTTTAAACCTTTCAAGGTTTTGCCACCTTTTCCTGTTCATTAACGTGCTGGTAGGTTTATAGGCTATCGATTTTTGTAGTTAGCATCTTTTTCGTCCCGGACGCGTTAATGACGAAAAGTAAAATGAATGAATGAGTATATAGCTTATAGATACCAAGCCTATCCCCGTTACACGCTATCTCATATAATAAATCCAATAAACACTTTCTGCTAAAAAACTAAATTAGCCGAATTCTGCAAACGCGATAATTAACAAAATAATGTATCAAAGTAGGCTGGGGCGCTAGGCCACTATCAACACATAACGGACTGATATCAAAGTTATTAAAAATAAGATAGCCTACGATGTTTTTATTAACATTTAGATTGTTTTTCAAAACTGCAAGATTCGTAGTAAGCCTAAATATATAGCCATATAGCCTACTTGACCAAAATGCTGTATGAATGATATTTTCAACAAAAAGTATACATCTGTAACAGATCTACAAACACATTTTTGCAGATGCCATGCTTATAGAAATCTGTCTGAAATACAATACGTTAGGGCTAGGCAATATCACCTCCATCGCCTCTCTTATCCTGACTCCTGAGCCAAAACGTAGGCCTAGGGTTGAGTTGTTTTAAAGCGTATTTTGCGCAACAGTTTATGCAAGCAATCCAACATTACCGCTTAGCAAATGAGACCGATCATATTCATTATAACTTCATGGCGCAATAATTAGGAGAACTTACATTGCAACACCATGGACCCATCTCGTTAAAGTTGGTAATTTGTTGTGTATGAGTTGTATCAATAAAGACTGACTGGAATGTAAAAGTGAAAATTTCCCGTAAGTGAAATATATTTGCACGGACAACATTATCGTAATATGATTATGTTACAAAGCAATTGTTAAACATTGTTAAAAGTCAATAGGCTTATACAATAAGGATGGTGTCAAATATTAAAAGCAGGCTGCGTTGTAACGTCAGTCACAATGCATTGCTGCAAGTTAAGGTTGCGATACTTGGTAGACTGATCTGGGATTTAAATTGAGTTGAACCATGAGAGCTTGTATTTTATCTGAAACAAAATAAATAAAAATTTAGATTTATTACACTAATAGCAGTCATGTTGTATTTTGTACCCATTGCCACGGCATAAACATCATACAGCATATTGCGAATGACAGCATATATTATACAGTAGCCTATAGACTACAACAAAAACAGGTAGGGTACCGAGAATCAGCAAAAGGTCATCAAGTCACTGAGTCAGCTATTCCAGTGTCTTGCCAAGATACAGTTCACCGTTCTTTGAATTATTTTGTAGCTAAACTTATTAAGCTTCTGTACATTATGTAACATGGCTTACAGTACCTTCAACGATTTGTGTTGCAATTGACTTGGCAAGTTGTCTGACTTCATTTGTTTCAGCTTCTAGAACCTGGATTTAACATTAACTTTTTAAACAAAAGCTTTAAAATGCTGCAGACGTTGAATCAATGTAGCGAAAAATGATTCTGCAAAATCCTTGTGTTTAAAATCCTTTACCAAATCCTTGAGTTTTTCATTTTGGTCTCGATCACGTTTTAATGTTTGCTTTTGGTCGCTTGTACCATGGACTACTATTTACAAGTCCATGCTTGTACTTACAGTACATTCAACCTTTTTCCTAGACGTTTGTTAAGTTATGGTGAGTAGTATTTTTCGGTTTGACTGTCGTAAATAAAACATGAAAGTAAACTGATTTTCTGCCTGAAATTGGATCCAATAAAAAACGAATTGCTACTTGGTATTGCTCCCAGCGCGGGAAGGACCCTATAGCATTGCGCATAGATGATTTGTTTCAAAAATACGAATTCAAATATGTTTGAACTATTTCAAGCATTTTCTAAATAGGCCTTTAAGTCTTAAAATCTTTAGGCCCTAAAATCTGGAAAGAGATTTTTCTCATGCGTGATAAATGAATTGTAGTTTACTCTAACAAAAAGAATGAGCCAAACTCTGCTAACAGTCTACCTCTGCTCGTTTCAATGATGGAAGACATCTACATTCAGCTGAAATTGCAGCAAGAGGTGCACACTGAAAAGCAACAAAAATTAGGCTTATAAAAATGAATGACCAACTCACAAGCAGAGCGAAATTGGCAGCTTTAATTTCCACAACTTGTTGATTGTGTCCTTTCAATAAAATTGATGTGTAGTTAATATTTTTGAACACTTCTTAATGCCTACGTTTGTGGTATGCGCTATGCACTATGCGCAATCGTCCGCTCTGTTTGCTCACTGGGTACGAGCCCGTCTCAACATCACGCGGCGCTGGTTCGACTCTCGTGTTGTGCACTTCAGCAACTCATTTCAGGACCGCTCTCCATTCAGCGGCACCTAGTGAATGGAATAATTCCCCGGCAACAGCACTTCAACAATCTGAAAACGTCACTCTTCCAATCTCGGTACGGTATCAAAGTACATACAACAAAACAATTCAGATAGCCTTCTCAAACGTAGAGTCAATCATTTGGCTATTTTTTAGCTTAATGGTTACCAGCTGCTCAGAAAAGAAGTCCTTTTCAAAACATAAAAAAATCAAAATTTAATTACGACCTACTTCTTCCTTCACAAGGTATAAAGTTTTTGTTTTTTTGCCATTCTAAAGGTCAAGGGGCTCTGTCTTTTACTATCCTTGAGTAGTAACTGTGAGTCGGTCAAGATGTTTAGGCAGGTCTCGACTGTCAAGCAGCCATTGGATTGATTGGTCATCCAGGTCGTGCAAACCGTGAACACATCATTTTGGGCATAAGGAATGGCCAAATTGCTGATAATGGGGTCTGCGGTATATATTCATCCTTGCCGCACTCACAGATCGTGGATGATGTCATCTCTCATTTGTGCATGTTGGAGCGCAATAGTCCATGCGCAAGCAATTGAGTCGTACCCGGGCCTTTCTTGGCAAAAGCATTCACCGGTTGAGTTGGGGCTAGTGTCGGAGATGAAGCTTTGAAATTTTGTGGAGTCTACAATGTCTCAAGACAGGTTATTTGCACTAAGTATTCTGTGTATTATCAGTGAAAAACTGAGACATATAAATTGTGATGAGATTTTGCTACAAGAAAGACTAGAGAAAAACTTAAGCCTACGAAAATTATTTCAAGAAATTCGTTTATTAGACCGATGCTAACTGATGCTTAGTAAATCTGGCAACTTACCTTTTTCCTGGGTATTTCCCAGCATTGTTCAGATTCCGTTTTTCCACAAACTAGAGACAGATCTTGTATATCCACAGCGGTAGTTCTCCTTTGTGAAATGACAAAACTAGCTAGAGCTCCTACATCATTCACCACAGGAGATCCAAACTTGAGATGCCTGGGAACTTGTTGGCAGTCTATCATCACAATTACCTATACAAAAATAACGTTTAAGCCAAAAATAACATAGTTTGTTATTTAAACTGGATATACGATGGATAATAAAGATAATGATGATGATATGCATGCGACGTAGGCTATTAAGCTATCTTAAAGTAGGCTACAATAGGCTATATTTTTGCATATAGGCTATAGGCGCTTAGGCCTAGTAGGCGGACCTAGTTCAAAATTTTTGTTAATTTTGAGATAGGCTATAGTCATATTATACGCTATTGATGCATATTTAATTTTCTGAAAAATCTCTTTTATAGACACATAAAGCCAACTTAATTACCTAAAACTTTATCAAGAATTAACAAGCTATTCATCTTGTGCTTGAAAATAAATTACGTAGTCACAATAACTTAAAATCACTATAAAAGCTGGAGAATAGGCCTACTGGCCAAGGACTAGTTTGGTTTTCGAAGAGTTAAAGATTCCTTGTTGTTAGAATCAATGTAAAATCGATTCAGGATGGTCAAGTTCAAACCTAACTGTAGTGTTAAGCAGTGGTGTACTCTGACCGTTTTTTGGGTGTTTACTTTTTATTAAAAAGTTTCAACACAGTCTTGATTTGCACAGTGACTCATTTGCACAGCACAGTAACTCAGTGACATCACTTTATTTTGATATGATCTGAACAGCTATTAGGCAAATTGCAAATCTAATGTGTGCTTAAATCTTGCTTTAAAAAGTAAACATCTAGAAATTATTCACCGTAGTTACGCCACTGGTTTTAAGGTTTTTGGATGCCCAGTCTCATTCTTGCTATGTTAATAAACATGAATTGTAGCAGACATAAAAATGACTGGTAAGTTGCTTTCAGTGGTGATAACATGTTGACAAAAAATGAGGAATTCTACTTAGATGTTAACGGAAATCTAAGCATTCACTTAGCAGCAAAAGCGAACGTTTTTAACTTTGCAATCAATATTACTATGTTTTTCATGCCGTAGTGGGGATTTGTTCACCTATGGTGACGGAGTATAGCTTAGATTAATTAGCCTAACAAGTCACAACTCAAAGCTTACATACAGTAATCCGACAATTAACATATAGTAAGGCATAACAGTAATATTAGAGATTTTGTTTTGTTTATATTTTCTTTGGATTAACTTACCCCGTGAGATTCCACAATTACTTCCAGCTTGTGATAGTCATGATTAAATAAACTAGCCACAAGAGGTCCTTTAAGAGTAATTGTTTCGACAAATGGCAAGGATTGTCGGGAAGATCGAGTGATGTACAATGCATGCCCTTTACCCTAGGAAAAGGCAAATGCACAAAAATAAATATAAATCTTAAACAACTTGCTGTCTGTAACCTTACAATACAGTTCCCTAAAGAAGCCCTGTTTTTAAAGTGTCGAGTGCACCGCAGACAGCGAGTAGCCTACGTCAAAGAGTGCAGTATCTTTCGTCTTCCATCAATTTACAGTGAGGTGCCTTGGATGATGAAAAATTATATAGCTGATAATAATTAATCAATAGTAGCCACTCTTCACAGTTGGGGGTTAAAGTTTAAAGGTTAAAGTTCCATTACGTAAAACTAAAATGACAAATAATAATTAATTTATTTAATTTGTATAGGCAGTGCCGTTGAGAAAATAATCTGGACCCCGTGCCATTGGAAAGCTCGAGCCCCCCAAACAAGAAACTTTTAACGAAGTCAATGCGACTCCAAAGAACACGTGGTGTTTGTCCCTTATGGAAAGATTTCGGACTCTTAAAATTATCCGGGTCCTGGTCCAAAAGTAGCCTATTCTACTTCAGAGGTCCCATGTCTACACTACTGAATATAAGTCACCGTAGCCATTTTGTCAAGAACATTAAAACTACGTTGCTCACTAGAGCTGCTCGAAGCAAAAACAATTAGAAAGATTTTCTTTCGCACAACAAGCATTGTAAGTTTCCAATTGGATTTATTATAAAAAAAATTTGTTGCCACTACCAAAGAATCTCCACCTCTCATTAGCGATACCAAAAACACTCCATCCCTCATTGAGGCTATAAAAGATGATTCAACTCTTATTAGAAATACCAAAAAAACGCTGCTATATTATCATGCTTTTTATGCTCTTACACGCGCAGGAAATTAATTTAAAAAAAACAAAGCTTTTTTAACTATTTTTTCTTGATAATGAGCTGCCATATTATGTATTTGTTTTGCAATATATAGGCTACTTAATATCGTTGCTGCGAACACTTTATTTCTGTATGAAATCTGTAAATAGTCCTTGTTTTGATAATCCGTTACGTAATTTCAATTTGTGTGTAACTGTGTATATTAGTTTGTTTTTGTGATGTTGTTGGGTTCAGTCGTGTTCTCATTGCTTTAAGAATTGACGCTCCAGTTGTTCCAGGAACGAAGAGGCGACGGATTCTTAACTAATTAATCAACTTATTTTAAAGTATCAGGTTTGGTGGCCGTACTTAACTATATTTATCGATGCATATACCGCAATATTAGATCCTTTCATGCACGTCTTAAACCATTATGGTTTTGCCACCTTTTCCTTTTGTTGGTTTTGTTACTGTATTTCTTTTTCACAATATCATTTCTTTTGCATTCTGACAAAGAAAAATAAAAATAAAATTGAATTGAACTTTCAACCAAAAACGAAAACGTTTGAGCAGCTTACCAATGAAGCCTGCAACCCAGTACTTGAAATGTTACAAAGCAATGTGCTACTCATTTCTAACCAACGAAGCAAAGATTGCCTACATGCAACAATATGCCAATTATAGCAGTTTAGAAAAGATACAAGCAAAAAGACGTCTTGAGACGAAAAAAGATGCGTAGCTGTCTGAGTAAAAACAATTCAATACGTTTGCAGCAATTTAACCTTGAAATAGAGACTGCGATAACTTTGCTTATACCCTACAACATCCATGCATTATCTTCTACACCTCACTTACATTGAATGAAACACTAAACATAGTTAATCCTGTAGATGCCACAACACTCATCAGAGTCCACGTATCTTTAATCGTTCGACCATGCATTTTGAAGACGGCAATTAAAGAAAACGATGATGGTAGGAGGGAAGTTTGAAAAAACGACCTATTGAAACATATTTTTTGTAAATGAACTGAGTAACTTATAAAGAAATGTAGCCTACATTAATTTTTTAGTTGAAAAATTAGCTAAGTTAAGGTTATAGATCTTCTTGTGAAGAGTATCACAGTTTAACTACTTACTTTAAGGGTGTTGTTGGTATTTTGCCTTGCTTGATACGATAAGCTTGTATTGTATTGATACTTCCGAGACGAGTTTTAAAAAGCCTTTTTCGTCTTTGCCGAACTCCCAATTCTTCCAGAAAATCAATTCCTGTCTCCAAATGTGCAAAGTGAAGATTATCTCTAATATGAAATTAGGCCTATGCAAAAGTTATGGCTATGAAAAGTTCAGTCCAGAGTGTCGTTACAGCTTTAGTGCATAGTCAGATTTATCTTATAATTCTCATGGTGTGAATTGCAGATTGAACGTAATTCCTGATGAGGACACAAGTTCGTTTTGAAAACGTTTAAGCTTATTTTAATTGTGTTATATTTCTTTGTGTAATAAAATATATTAAACTCTTTGAAGTTAGTTTGTTTTTTTTGTCTATGGCTCAACAAAGCGAACTCTGTACCAAAGCTTTGTAACCGATTTCTGGGCCAACTTCACCTTCAACTTTATGGCCATTTCTCCAAAGAACTGGACACTCCGACATGTTGGTATAGCTGGAAACTAAAGTTAAAAGAATTATAACTTGATCTCTGAGACTCTGATGGCGTTTTATCTTGGAACGCAATTTAAATATGAAGCAATATCTTTTCTGATATAACAAAAAAATAATAAGAGTGTTTGTAGATATATTTTGTCAGGATTTTTGTACGTATAGGCTACTACCACTTGACATTTTTGTGCAAAACCTATCATCGCATTGATGTAAAACAGCATATATTTACCTGTGGACTGTACAGTTACTGAAATGTTAAGATCTTGTAAAAAGCCGGGGGTCGCTTGCATCAAAGTATTTTGGTTCAACGTAACATCGTTTTGCAAAGAACCGGATCTGTATAGTCCTTTTTTTCTACTTGATGGTCGCCTGCGCTGTAGTGAACGTTGTTGATCGACAATTTGGCCTGTGACATTTATGAAAATAAAGTGAACCTAATGGATTTAATCAAAGAAAAATCACTTTTATGGCACAAGTTTGTAAACACTGATTTATGAAATTGTAGCCCCAAAGTTTAAGACGTAGTGAAGTTGCATTACAGCGTTAGTCTGCCTGGCCACCATAATTCGCCAGCGCATTGTTAGCTAAAATCGATTTATATTGACAAAAAATAACTGCTGAAAACTTTTGATAACAAATCAGTCAAGTGAAAAAGATTGTCATTAAAATTCATAAAAATAGATTAATTCTTTCAATTCACTTGGTCTGAGACTGCTCTTTGAAAGATGGGCTTGCTGGAGATTGGAACGTGATTTAGTGTTGGGCTTACTTTCATACCTCGGATCACCGCAAATTAGTCGAGCCAAACGACCTTGAAATTTTCTCGTCGATAAAAAGTTATCTGGAATAAGAGGCAAGCAAATTAGGGTTTAAATTACTACAAAAGTATTGAACCTGCCGTCATTTCTTTTATTACCTCTCGGTATTCAAAATTTTTTCCTATCGAAAAATAAAAGTGTTTTTAAAAAAGTCAAACACAAGATTGGTTCTCTTTTGAAGAATGCACAGAAAAACTTGTGTTTATTGGCTCTTCTGTTTTGACTGTAAAGTTTTGCATTTTTTTACATGCAACACGTTTTCAATCGTTATTGGTATCTTAATATTATTTTTTGCTCCCACCCGCATAAAAGACGTGGTCATGGTCGGGATTTGACGCTAAAATATTGAGTTCCGATAAGCTGGCTTCATCTATTCCAATAGCAAAGATCCTCCATCCAGCATCATGCAGTTTCTTTACAGCCTGTTCACAACATCAAAGTGCACAAGATAAACTATACAATCATATTGTCATCTAAAACAATAAGTATCAGCAACTTTAAGTGCCGTACCAATTGTACTAGCTAGCAACAGTAACTTTACATAAATTGCGATTACACATCAAACTGTTTTTTTATTGTCTTGTCATAAACCAGAGAAAACCCAGATAGCAAAATTTGTAATTTTTACATGGATTCAAGGTCTGTTAACGTTGAATCAATGTAAAAATGACGGATTTTGTTGTCTAGGAAATTATAGCTGAACTGATGTTTTAATCTTCATATGTTGACAACGTAGCAAACAATAAAGACGTAGCTTACCGAAATAATTTCAAGATTGTCCTGTGCTTGTCCGTCGGTTATGACAATGAGTAGTTTGTTCTCTTCTACGTTTTCTCTTGGTGGGACGGATTGATAAGTTTGCAAAACGTATCTAGAAAAAATTGCAATCGTTTATAAAGTTTTATGGTATTTTGACATAAAATCCTTTGTTTTGTTTTAGTTCATTTGCTTTTTCAATTGAACTTTTTTTCATAGTAAGGTTTTAAATATTATTCATAAACTATACAAAAGTCATATTTTGCAGTAGCTTAATTGCCCCTAGACAAATAGGTTACCGAAGTGCACGTGCAGTATATGTGTTCCCTGTTTGCCAATTCATCTTCGAGAGAGCATTTTGTAAATCCGATTTATTTCTGTAGTCACCCATTGCAATGCTGGTTTGTGGATAGGTAGAATACTGTATCACTCCAACCCGGACGTAATCATCAGTAATTTTGAATCTGTCGAAAAACGCAAGAAATCATAGGCTTCAGTATAATCTACTTACGGTTGACATTGTAAAACTAATTCGCATTTCTGTTGTATACTGTAGAATGTAGATACAAAAACACTTGTTGAAGAAAGAGTACACTGACGATTTTTGGTTTCTGGTTTAAAGGCAGAATGGACGGAGTTTGAAGTTGGTTAGGCTAGTACTGTATATTTGAAAAGTGAGAGCTCAAAATTGTTGAATTTGATATTTTATGGAATTTGTAGATTAGTTTCTTTTGCAGCCGCAAGTTTAGATTTCAGTAATAATTATTTCTTCTTAAATTGCAAATAATCCTATTCCAAAACAAACGCATCTAATTTTTTCAGGTAAGTTATGAATAAAGTACCTAAATACCTCTTAAGGATAAATCTATTAAAACAAACTGACTTTTCCGTGATATTTTGCATGAATGTTTGCACAATTGTCCAGTCTTTTGTTCCAACTGAAGTCGAACCATCGACAAGAAACATCAAATCTGTAGCTGTTTTTCCACAGTCTAGAATCAAAGATACAAGTGGCTTCAAACGTACAGTCGTACAGCGTATAAAAAGTATTGCATAAGTTGGTTAAAAAAAAACAAAAAACAGAAAAAACCGACGAGAAATTGCTTTATTTTTCTACCATGAAAGTAATTAATTTGATGGAGTTGTGCTTACAAAATTGTAGAATTTTTAAAAATTGGGATGGTTAAATGTAGCTACATTTATTTTATTTTTACATATGCTGCTTGGAAGCGATAGGTAAAACAATATTATAGAAAACTTTGATTGATTGATCTTTGTATTTTTCACTAGGCCTAATGCTGTAAAATACTTAAAAGAACTAGCTGGTTTAGTCAAATCACATATTTATAATTATTCGTAATCTGTCGTGCTTACTAAGATTTCATTCGGAATTTATGTAGACTAGACTTACATTGGTTGGCTCAGCTGGTTTCAGAGAATGAAGTTTTGAAGCATTTGTTACTTACAAAATAATGTAGATTAAATAACAAAACCTTTGAAATGTTCCTTATAGATCATGATGAGCTAATTTTAAAGTTTATCGAGCGTAGACTATGCGCCTATATTGAACAACTGATGTCGCATATTCGGCTAATAAATTAACTTATTAAAGTTGAATAATTCCTAATTATTACAATTTTATGATAAATTATTGGTTATATGATTATTGTCCGCCCCGTTAGCTCAGTGGTTGCGCGCCCGGTTCAAGATCGCGCGGCGCTGGTTCGACTCTCGGGGTGTGCGCTTGAACAACGCATTTCAGGACTGTTCTCCAATCAGCGGCGCCTAGTGAATGGAATAGTTCCCGGGCAACAACACTTCAACAATCGGAAACTTCACTCTGTCAATCTCGGTAACCGTCCCTATGTCAAGAGCCTCAAGTATGCGAAACTACCAGGAATAACCAATTAAGGCTTTGTCAGTTCGAGAATAAAGATTCAAAAACCAAACCAAACCGTATTACTATTGTTCTTGATAAATTCACGTCCTTCATAAGTGTGTGACCATAAGACCAAAATAAAATTGCTGCAAAGAAAAACAACCACACCTGGTGTCACTTTCTTGCATACACTGCGTATTAACCCGCTTTTTATCGATTGAAATGCGCTGTAATTCCTGACATGATACACGTTTACGGTAGGAGGTTCAGACATAACTGCGCTCAATTCGCTGATGTTTGCCCTTCCAACTCCAATTGCGTAGATCTCTACACCTGAATCACACATACAGTACAATCATGTGTGATTGGAAAATGTTGCAGCTTAATTGCTTCAAGCGGCATTTTGTACAACAGTCTTGCAATCTACTTTTGCATAATTATGAGTTTTTTTGCTGACAGGCTATCATAGAATAGTATAATCACTTTTCTCTTTTACTTATCGCGTAAGTAGTAGTAGTTACCAAAAAAAAATACTAACTTTTATAGTTATCAGCAATAGATTAAATGCTTATCATATATGGTTTATTTTAATGTGCACAAAATCCATTTTGATTTACTTTAAAATGTGATAAAACCAATTTTTGTGTTTTGAGCTGCAACTTGCAACACAGCATGTTGAATTGCTAAAAAGTTAAACCGAAGGTTGAGTGAAAGTCAAAACACAAAAAAACAACCAAAAAGTAAGTCAGTCAACTCGTAGTGACAATAAGAATACAAGATTTTTTTACCATCTCGACGCAAGTCCCTAATTGATCTTGATACTTGCTCTTGTGTGGCTTCGTCAGTAAAAATAATTAAAACCTGCAAGTAAATTTTAATCTATGCAATAACTTTAAAAGTGTGATTTTATTTGAATCAAAATATAGTACGATTTGATAGCAAACGCTTTTTCTGGCCCTGGTTGTGTCAATGCAGCCTACACGTAAGTAGCCTACTATAAATTGTTATTTTGATTGAATTATTTTGTAAAAACATAACAGATACCACGCCAAGATCCAAAGATCAGCAAAATATAATTAATTGAACAGCAAGAAAGCATTTTACTTACTTCACTTTTAGCTATACAAAACAATAGTTTAACTTCACAGTAAAACAGAGATTACCTTTGGGACGTCTCTACGAGCACCGCGCTGCTGTGAAAAACCGATGGTTCGAATAAAATTCAAAGCGGATCCTGCGTTCGTGGTGCCACCTTGAAATTCAATCCGTATAATGGCGCTAATGAGCTCTTCTCGATTGTCATAATCTCCGATGTCAATCTCTGATCGGATATTGGAGGAAGAATGAACCTAAAAATAAACGAATTTCAGAAACAAATGAAGAAGACAAAAACCATGTAAAACATTTCTGCTAACATGTTAGCAGCACGTTTTCGTACGGGCCTCAGGATTTCCCGCTCAATCATGCACCAATGGAGAATGGCCTCTTTCCCTTCCTGTGAATGTGGTGCCGAGGAACAGACCACAGACCACATCATCAATGACTGTACCATTTTCAAGCCACCTAATGGAGTGGAAGGTCTGCGCGTCTAGGATGATGAAGCCAAAGACTGGCTGCTCTCTAGTATCCTTTCAGTGTAGTCCGGGAACATCGTGCATCTGGGGTGGCAAAAGGATAGACCCTCGGCCCCAGAGGCTCACACGAAGAAGAAGAAGAAGCACGTTGATACAGAGTTTTTAGACGTTGTTTCTAGAAACCTTCAGTGTGTTGAGCCTTGTCCTGGCAGACACAAGGAACAACTTGACACAACCAACGCTTCAACCAATCGACTTAATTTCAGCCTAACGTTGGGTTCAACGTACAATAGCAGAAAATATATGATACTTATCAATTAAAACGTATTTCTCGAAAAAACGGTTAAAAACGTGTTTAGGGTACAAACAACAGGTTTCAAAGAAAAGAGGTTGACATGCAAGCAGATATTTTTGCAGAGTTTTCTTAATAAGTGACTACTAAAGTGGCTCTCCTAAAATTTTCCACGAGTTCTCTGACCTAACTCCATCACTAGTTGTGTTAATATACAAGACTGTATGTTGCATATAAATTATTTTTTTTGGATATAAATGGTTTTGAATTTTGATTGCTTCAAATTATGTTCAAATGGACAACTCACCACCCCAATCCTAGTATTGTACTCCCCAATTTCAAACTCTCCTACAAATGAAATTATCCATTCTTTTGTAATTTCAAAATTTGATCTTCCGATAGAATTTGATCCATCAATCAAAAAAATTAAATCCATCTCCGTTTCTGGACACTCTGGATACAAATACTTCATGATTAACTTTTAAAGGTTAAACTTACAGCATATTATTTTATCATACGCATGTAGGCGTCCTTGCTATCATCCAAAGATTGGTTGGTTGTGAGAATCGCTGTATGAAGAGTTGTCCTTGAAGTGCGTTGCTCAAGCGTGCACCGTGAAAGTTGAACCAGCGTTGAGTGTTTTTGAGGTTGCCTCATTTTTACAAAGTTTAGCGCTTATCCATGAGATTAGGGGAAGAAAATCATTACTTGTCTTCATCTTCAAGCATGTTAACTGTCATGCTAAGATAGCGCCGTGGTCTTGTTGTCGGTCAAATGCCCATGCTACACAATTATAGGGTGGCTCGTTTTTGAACTTTTTTTTTAAATTCTTTCGGGGTAGTGGGGAAATAGTGCCAATGAGTGAGAAAACAATCATGACAAAATTTGAGATTCGTAACAAATAGTCTTCAGCCTCCTCATGGGGCCCAAAAATCAAAAAATGGTGTCAAAAACAAAATTTTTTCAAAAATATTTTTAGTTTGGGTAGATACAATTTTGTTTAGATATATCTAATTAACCTAAGAAAAAAAAATTGAAGTCATTTGAACTATTGTGATGATGAACTGTTTTATTTTGATCAACGACGCACGAGTACAAAATAATTGACACGGCGAGAAGAACACAATAAACATAGCCAGGTCAGAGACTTTAAAGAACCGGCCTGCCACGCCCCGTGGAGGCGGGGAGCGGCGTGATTATGGGGTGGCGATGCACCCGGAAGGGAAGTCCACCAGCTTAGGTCGCGGGGGCCAGGCTGGGGAGTCTAGGTACCTGTGGAAGGAAAGTGTGGATCGAGAATTTTGTGCCACTCGTCCGCAAAAGTTAGAATGGCGGAACGGGCCAGGGAGACGGGCTTAGCTTTCTGCAAACGCAAAAAGGTCAGCTCACGACGGCCGGCGACAGAAGTTTTATAAAGCCAGGCAGCGCCCACGTCTCCATCACGTGATCGTAACACAGGTACGTTTGGCTCCTATATACCCGGTCTGCCCGTAGGCAGAGCGGATAAACTTTGGGGTCTCCCACGAGAAAGAGAAGCTTAGCTACAAGGACGATTTGAATACTCGTGGGAGACAAAAATTATATAAAACCTGGAGCAAAGGCTCAATTAATTGGTGTAAAAAAAAGAAGATATGTGGGAATATATTGTATGCTTTACTTACTGGAAAAGTGTTGACGTTGAACCAACGAGCACGGATGTGCACTGGCCAGACGTTGAGGCAGGTTCGCCCAGGTGGGTCAGGAGGACTAGCGATCGAAGCGTAGATATGACTAGGCTACGTTACCAGGAAAAATATAGAATAGTGGGATGAAACTTTGGAGGTTGCATCGAGTTGATCGGAAAATCATGTTTATCGATGAGTTAAAAGCAACGCGAGGTTGATCCGAGCGGGAAAGAGCAGCATATCGGGAGAAGGTAGTGTGTAATATTTTAAATATTGAAATATGAAAATACAGATCCAGTGTTGTTAATGATATTACGTCATTGATAGATGATATGAGTCCATTCACGATATGCAATATATACTTAATTCATATATTGCTATTTTATTTTATTGATGATGATTGTATTCTTTATTGAGCTGCAGCATGCTGATGAAACGACAATTGTTTAGAGATAAATTGATAATGAAATAATGGATTTAACATACTATGACGTCACACAATTACTGGCGGGTTTTGAGGTGGTTTGCTGTCTTGCGCGCTCGGATGCCCTTCTGCTTCCTCACAGCTTTTGAAAATTTCCATTTTGCTGAAAATTTCGCATTTTTGTTTGTGGTTACATAACTACAAACTTCGTCAGTGACGTAAATTCAAATAAAAGACGTAACTTTTTCCTACCAAATTAACCCAATTTCATTAAAAAATGACGCAACAGCTCAGGGCAGGTCTATAAAGAGAAATACAATAGTTGGCAAAATATCTAACGCAATTATGTATTATGTAACCACCCACAAAAATGCGAAATTTTCAGCATAATGGAAATTTTCAGAAGCTGTATGGAAGCTGAAGGAATAGTTCAAATGACTTCAATTTTTTTTCTTAATTTGATGTATCTAAACAATATTGAATCTACCCAAACCAAAAATATTTTTGGAAAAAATTTTGTTTTTGACCGCATTTTTCAATTTTTGGGCCCCATGAGGAGGCTGAAGACAATTTGTTACGAATCTCAAATTTTGTCATGAGCGTTTTCTCACTCATTGGCACCATTTTCCCACTACTCCGAGAGAATTAAAAAAAAAAGTTCAAAAACGAGCCACCCTACTACACAAGCATGCACCAAACCTACAACCATTCCAGTGATAGCTAGACGTAAATGTATATCCACTAGTTTATTTCTTTAAAGAAAAATTGAGCACTTTGTTATCACAGTGACAAAATCTCCTTCCAAGAAGTACCGGGCTTAGTTTCACTGCAGATTTCTCCAACTATCTTTCTTCTGACTCTGTTCATGGCATCATAATTGGAAGCTTCTTGAACATGGGCGACGAGTGGTTGCGATCCAATCATATCCATGGCAGATTTCCGGATGTTGCCCGATCCTTATGTCCATAAACCACAAACAAAGATAAATAAATAAAGATTAAAATAAATAGACAAGTAAAGATCTGACAAGCAAAGATTCAACTTGAATTTGATATATTGAATAAAATTCAAATAAAAATTCAACATTTTTTTTTATTTGGCTTTTCGTGCCATGAGTCGCTTGAAACTTAATTTAAATCTAAGTTGCAAAAAAACCTACAGTCTTAATTTAATCTCGAACAGGCTTTACCTATGATTTGAATCTCTCTCATGTCGAATGATACTGTAGGCTACCTACTGTTACGGCCAATCTCTGTACAAATCAAACGTCATATAAAACCGTTCAAGTCTACTGAATATTACGTCATGGAAATTCCTAAAGCATGTGCCAAAATTGCACCATCGTTCATAAGACCTGTTTGGACTTGTTTGGGCCTGTTTAAACAGGAAATATTACATCAGCTTGAACACCTGTTGGAATGACTTCATAATTGTCTTTCATTTATTGCGTCACAGTTACTTTCTACGTGAATTTGAGATATTGATATCTATTCTGGTCATTCGTAAAATGATTGTTTGAAAGTTGGCCGCACATTTAACTGTTGGCTTAGTGCTTGCTAGCTGGACAAAGGTTCCGTCTTTTATCCAAGTAATCTGTATTGTAGTGACAGTTTTTAGGTGTACGGCGTTGCACCAGTCATTTCGATAGCCGCGGCTAATTTTACTGGAATACACTTTGAATAGACGTTTCGAAAGTGTGTTTATTTTTGGGTCATTGCATGCAGACGAACGGATTTGGGAATCTTACGTTACAATTTTCCCACGAAGAGATTATGGTTTACCGCTGTGACCATAAAAAATAAAAGACGATTCTCTGGCTAGTGTTTGTACGGAAGCACAGGCAGCATAAAAAATAAAAGACGAGTTCTTGTTAGCTGGTGGGCCAAGAAATTAAAGCATAAAAAATAAAAGACGATTCTCTGTCTAGTGTTTGGCACAGAAGCACTTAGAAGCAAAGAAATAATAAAAGAAGATCTTATTGGTTGGTAGTCTAAAGAAGCAAAGAAAATTAAAGACATTTCTTCTCGGTAGGCAACTGAAGAACTTTAAGCTAAAAAGTAAAGACATTTCTTCTCAGTTTGGTACAGAAGAAAAATAACTTTGACATTTATTGGCAAGAAAGAAGATTAAAGGCAATCCATCTGTGCTTGAAGATTCAAGTGGAAGAATCCAAGCAAGTTTTGTGGACGTTTGGACTTCACATACTCGTACAGCTACGGTATCGTGCATTTAAATTCTTTTTTGTATTTTTACGGTCTTGGCAGTTAAGTTTTTTATAACTACTGTAATTTGTGTGTTTGTGTAACTTAATTTTTTAATTGTTAAATTTAGCCCTAACATTTAATATGTCTACACTCGGTGGTGACAAGGACTCGACCGCCGTAGACTCGACTGAGTTTAAGCCTGATGATGTTCTTTGCGGTCGGGCAGGCCATTCTGGGGAGGGACCCATTAACGATGAGGCTAAGTCAGTTCGAGAGGCCCGGCATCTTAGACGGGATATTTTGACTCAAATTGGGGAACTTTCTGTAGCCCTAGGTTCTTTGAGTGATAAGCAGGAACTGTTAATTTTTCGATCTAACTTATCTACTTTAGAAGAGGAATTAAGGCATTTCCATGCTCTTTTGAGTAAAATTGTTAACTCTGCAATCTTGGCAGAACTTCGTGATAGGGTAGATCCCGAATTTAACTCGTTAAAAAATAACTTCGAACAAAAAGAAAGTGAGTTCTCAGATAGGTTGGATGCTGACATACATCCTGAGGATAGCGCCTCAAATGTAAGCACTAGGATGTCTGAGAGCTCGTCACGGATAGTTGCACAAATTAACCTACAGTTAAGACGAGAGGAGCTCCAGATCCAAGCTGAGGCCGAAGCAAGAGCTGCTGAGGCCATCGCAAGAGCAGAGGCCATACGAGCTGAGGCCGCACGAGCAGAGGCTGCCGCGAGAGCTGAGGCCGACGCGAGAGCTGCTGAGGCCGCACGAGCAGAGGCTGCCGCAAGAGTTGAGGCCGAAGCCGAAGCTAGAGCTGCTGAGTTCGCACTCAAAGACGCTCAGTTGAGGGCCGAACAACGTAAAGAGGCAGTTTTAGCTGAATATCGTTCTGAGTTGGGCTCCCGGCGTAGCTCTAGGAAGGGCTCTTCTAGGCATTCCAGAAGTGAACATCAATCGCAGTTTAATTTACCTAACCTTTTCCAGACGCCTGTTCAATCTGTAAGTGGACCAGTGCGATCCACACGTTTTCCAGCTGTTTCAGGAGGTCTCGGGGCCGCGGCTAAGGGTCTTCCGAAGGACCTAGTGCCAAGGCCTGCGAATTTTAGCCGAACTCTTCCCCCAGAGCGTACAGGTCACGGGGCCGCCATTAGCAGTAATGCTTTGCCCCCTTCAAAGTTTTCTGCGCCGCTAGTTGTTGATCGCCCAGCTACACGTAATTTGGGTGGTTGTGAGAGGCGTATCGTGTCTCCTGATTTTAACGTGTTTGAGGATCGTGATCGGGCTGTGCATGGGACTGAGCCCACTCAGCCCCTTAAGGGATATAGCTTGTCTTCTCCCGCTAAATCGAGTTCTCAACAGCAGGATTGCTTTTTTGAATACCAAAATAGTAGGACGTTCTTCGATAAGGCGGCCTTGATTGGTTACGATGGTAATAATATGCCATTTATTTTCTTTAAAAATCGTGTTATGGCCTTGATGGCAGCTTCGCCCTTTAAGGGAACTCGTTTGACTTTGTTACAAGCAGCTTGTGTTAGAACAGCTGCGCAAACGATTGCTAATTTGGTTTCCGACACTCCTGGCTTGTCAGAGGAAGACAGAATAGAAATGTCGTTAGCTCGCTTGTCCCAGCGTTTTGGAGTTCGTGGAGGTCTTTTTGCCGAACCAGAAATTAGAAAGTATCGCTATGGTAGCAAATTGAATTCGACCTCTTCCAGTGATCTGAAAGAGTTTAAAGATGAATTGTCGCAGTGTCTGCTTTACGCGCAAGCTTATGGTCAGCGTGACAAATTGGAAGGACGTTTTGTTTTGGATTTGGCTAAGCGACTCCCGTTTGACGCTAAGCAGCGTTATCTTGACTTTTTAGGTGATCAGTATGGTGGCACTGATGAGCCTACTTTTCAGAGTTTGTTTGAATTTGTAGTACGGGAGGAAACGCGTAAGTCGACTGATTTTAGCATTATGCTAATGGGCGATTCTGGTGAGTCGCAGCAATTTAAAAAGTTTGGCAAAGGAAAATTGCCTTCATGTCCGGTTAGGCAGACGTCGGTAAAGCCCCATGATAATGTGATTTCAGGGAGTTCGCAGTACTCGACTGCTGTTGGCGCACCGCGCGGCGGTGTGGCCAGACGTAGTGACATACCGGCATGTTTTTGTTGTTCATCACGTGGTCAAGTGGAATATCATTTTTTGTCTAATTGTAAAGAATTTTTGCGCTTGACACCTAAAGATCGGAGAGATGTCATTGTGAAAGCTGGCAAATGCTTGAATTGTTTGCGCCAGCATATGGTTAGAGACTGTAATCATGCAAATAACTGTCGTAAGTGTGGACCTACCAACGATAGGAAACACTATTTTCTTCTGCATGATTTTTATGTGACGTCACGTGATTCTCTGGATTCGGTCGGTAAAGATGATGCTGGTGCTAGAGTTCCTGTGCGTAATGTTAAGATTGGAAATGTTAAAGCAGCCTTTAACCGCGTTACTGCTGCTCGTGTTTTGAATCCAATGACGGGCAAATCGAAGTTGGTGTATTGTCAGCATGATCCTGGTTCGCAGTTGACCTTTGTTTCGAGTGACTTGGTGTGCGAACTTGGTCTTAAACCGTATGATAAAGCGTCGTTTAAAATGGATACTCTGGCTGGTCAGAAACCTACTTGTGCTGACCTTGTTAAACTCAACATCCAGTCGTTAGAGACTGATGAACTGTTTTGTGATATAACCTCGGTGGTTAACCCAGCTTGGGCTGACGATGTTAAGACTTTACCACATAAGCAGGATTTAAGTAGTTTCCGTCATTTTCATGACGTGAATATGTTTCATTTGAATGATTGTAGTACTGTAGATGTACTGATTGGAAACGACAACGCTTATTTGATGTGGGCAAAAGAAGAACGTGTTGGTGAAAATCGCAGTGAACCGCATGCTTTACTCACTCCTCTCGGTTGGTTGGCTTGTGGTGGTAAGTCACCCTTAGTTGAAAGCGTTGCTAAAGTGTGCAGAGTGCAGACGTCTTCAGAGTCGGATGTCATCTCTGGCTTTCAGCGTAAAATTGAGTGTCGCGATATGGAAATAGCAGACCTGAATAAAGTCATTCAGGATTTGACTTTGCAAAATGAAACCTGTGAATTGTCTCGCAATGATATTTTGGCTAGAGAACTTGTCGAACCGAATATTGAGTTGAAAGATGGTCGATTTGAGATACCTGTTCCGTTGAAGGAAGATATTGATTTACCTAACAATTTTGTTTTGGCGTCAGATAGAGCTGCTGCTTTAAGGAAGAAGGCTTTAAAACAATCTGAATTCCGAGGAACTTGTGTAAATGATGTAATGTTTTCGGGTCCTGACTTGTTAAACCCTCTTGTAGATGTCTTGGCAAGATTTCGGCTTGGCAGATTTGGTTTCGTGGCCGATATGACCAAGTACTTTTTTCACATTTTGGACTCTTCAATTCGTAAGCCCAATTTCATTGAATTGCTTACGTACTCCAGCAGTGCCGTTCGGATCGTGAACGAACGCCCTTTGGTACCTTTGAGTGACGACCCTAGGGATTTTACTGTCATCACCCCTGCCTCACTTTTGTCCCCATACTTAGACCCATACTGTGCTGTTGGGCAACCACATGATCGTGACCAATTAAGAAGGGATTATCGGTTCAATTTTTCACTTTCTCATCAGTTTTGGAGTAAATGGATCGATTTTTACTTGCCAGGTCTTCAGGGCCGGAAAAAATGGCTAAAAATGGCCGAGAATTTGGAGCCTGGTCAACTTGTAGTGGTAGGTTCTCTCCAAGACATTGGTAAACGTGGGAAGTATCAACTTGGGAGGGTGCATGAGGTAGTTCCACAAATTAGGAAAGGGAAGCCTGTGGTTCGTAGAGCCAAAGTTGCCGTCTGCAACTATGATGAGAGTACGGGGAAAGTGAAAGTAGACTACGTGTTGAGGGATATTTCGTGCCTCGCCCCCGTAAAGAACACCTAAGTGTTAGGGTTTGAGCCTGGTTTTGTCTGCGGTGGCCGATACTTGTCTGAGCCCAGAACAGTCGGTTATTATCGCAATAATTTATTGTATATAGCGTCATTTTAGCGTGTACCTATGGTACCAATTTCATGTATCGTCGCGTATTCTTATTGCTGTTCATTCTTTGCATGCCCTTTGTATTTGCGTATTAACTTAACGTGAGTGACTCAAACAATTTGTGTATCATGTGTTTTATTCATTGGCTCACGATTGTCCTTCAATTCTTTTTTAGTTATGCCATGTTAGACTGTCATAACTAGGGGCCGCTATGTTACGGCCAATCTCTGTACAAATCAAACGTCATATAAAACCGTTCAAGTCTACTGAATATTACGTCATGGAAATTCCTAAAGCATGTGCCAAAATTGCACCATCGTTCATAAGACCTGTTTGGACTTGTTTGGGCCTGTTTAAACAGGAAATATTACATCAGCTTGAACACCTGTTGGAATGACTTCATAATTGTCTTTCATTTATTGCGTCACAGTTACTTTCTACGTGAATTTGAGATATTGATATCTATTCTGGTCATTCGTAAAATGATTGTTTGAAAGTTGGCCGCACATTTAACTGTTGGCTTAGTGCTTGCTAGCTGGACAAAGGTTCCGTCTTTTATCCAAGTAATTTGTATTGTAGTGACAGTTTTTAGGTGTACGGCGTTGCACCAGTCATTTCGATAGCCTCGGGCTAATTTTACTGGAATACACTTTTGAATAGACGTTTCGAAAGTGTGTTTATTTTTGGGTCATTGCATGCAGACGAACGGATTTGGGAATCTTACGTTACAATTTTCCCACGAAGAGATTATGGTTTACCGCTGTGACCACCTACCTACAGAAAAAACGTATATGCCGGACTCATGAAGTCTTGTTGCGGCATCTTCCACATGGTCACCAGATCTCCCGTCAGAGATTACGATCAAAACCTGTATCGAGAAGTACTTCGTGATCAGAGCTGCCAACACAAACCAACAGACAAGGTACAATAGGGCATAGGCGACTTGTCTTTTCTCGAATTGTCAATCTTCGATATAATCTACTGGCAAAGCAAGGCTACAAATAGACTATGAGCAGAAATTGGATATTGTCAATCTCCGTTAACCTACCGGTAAAATACCAGCGTCACTACTGATACAGTAGAATGTAGAACTTTTCAAGTTAAATTTAAAAAAAAAATTTTTTCAACTTAAAGGCAAATATTCAACCCAACTCAACCCAACATCAATCAGCTCAAACAATGAAAAAATTAAACAATAAATCAATCAATAGGCTACAGATGCTTAGACATTTACAGCTTATTAATAACTGCTTTTGTGAAATACTTTAGGGGCATTTGATCTTCCTCCAGATTCTGAAGAAAATCCATTTGTCATGATGAATTCCAACGCTTCAGCCGTCATTGTTGGTCCACCAACAAGTTTAAGGCTATCAATAGCGTATTTAATTTCCCGCTTGGTAAAATATTGATCCAAGTCGAACTCTGGCCTTGGGGTGGCAGCAAACTGGGTTACAGCTAAACACAAGAAATATTGCGTAATTTGTTGTCACTATGTATCGTAAAAGCAGAAATGTACGTATACGCCGCAAATTCTACGCCGCATACTTGCGGCGTAGACTTTTTGTTTACGTTAACGCTTGCGGCCACATTTTTTTGAATAGTTTGCGCTTGAGGCTACGCCGTAAAGTTTTCGCTGTTTTTTAGCGCATAGCGTCAACGCATACTTTTTAATGTATTTTTTTCGCTACAACACGCCAATACCTTCCAGCGCTGCAGTTGAAAGAATGTTTTCAATGGGCAAAGACATATTGGAATCAAAACACAGCAAAATGTCAGATGAACACTTTCAGATGCTTGTGTTTCTTCGTGGAAATTCAAAATAAAACTTGTTTGTTTCGAGTGGTTTATACCGTGTGAATGTTTGGCACCTAGCAAACAAAATTATTTTACGCTAGTGTATGCGCTGACGCTGACGCCGCCAACTTTTTTTACAAGTTACGTTGACGCATACGGCGTATGATTTTTCGAACGTTTGCGTTAACGCTTACGGCGTCAATATTTTTTTTATGCGCGTACATCACTGCGTAAAAGTAGAAGAAAACGTTTTTAAATCGTGGCAAGTTTGCTACTTCGTTTACACAGGCCAGGACTAGGTCTTTTGCAGTGAACAAAACGTTACATTTAGAGATTGCATAGCTAATGGTTTTTGATTTTTTTTTTATGTTTTTGAATGCAAGACTCCTTGCTTTAAGATCCAAAACATGTAAAAATGATGTGGTTTGGCTTTGATTTATAACTTAAACTAGAGAATTTCATTATCAGATCACCGCTTCAATGCGTGATGGAAATCTACAGATAAATCTGCATCAAGCATTGCAGAGTGCAAAAAACAGTGTTGCAGAACGCGTTTTCGAATATTAAATTCTCATCAGTGCAACTACGTTTATGAACGCAATAACAACGGTTAAATTTAAACTCAATACAATACATTACAAACATTATAAGGACATATTCTCAGTGTTCAATTGAATATTAATAAATCCAGAGACATCAGAAAATCACTTCCCGCATGCAATTCCAGACCGACATTACTCGCTTAAGGTGTTTTTTGTTAAAACAAACTTAATGTTCAAAGCAAAAAAGCCATCACAATGAACATCTACCGAAGTATACTAATTTACAGTACTTAGATAAGCACTGAAAATTAATAGACGGTATTGTTATTAATATCAATTCAACATGATTTTAGTGATTATAATACAATGTAATACAGTAGCGTATCCAATTAATTAGCGACGACCTTTTAAAGTACACGTTAATTCGAACAGAAATAAGAATTTATCAAAAGTCTCAGTCATTTTAGAAAGATTTCACCACCGGTTACAGGACCATCTTTGCTTGTTTCCTTGACAGAGTCAACTCTGATTGATTATATACGCCTTGGAGAGTAGCTAGTTGAGAAAATTCAGATAATATGAAACCAAGAAAAAGTTTTCTCTACCTATAAAACGTTGAATGGTAGTTTACTTAATTATTTCTTAAAGTTCCTTGGTTTCATATTATCTAAACTAGAGAAGTTGGGGGATAAAGTTTTAAGGTGATATCAAGGGGGGTGCAGCCCAAAACGTTTAAGAACCCCTGGATAGACTAACAAATTCAAATTGTATACCCTATTTTATTGAGTTGGTTGGTTTTGTTAGGTGAAAATTGTAAGGTACTGTAGATTACAACAACAAGGTTATTACAAGGTTACAACTACAAGCAGTATACATGGAAACATAGCCACTTATGGAAAATTTATTTATAATTTCAGAGACCAGCTTACCTACTCTGGTGGTGTACGCTCCAATATCAAAGGATCGCACGATGTTTTTCATCCATGTTTTTACTTTTTTGAAATTTCCAAAACTAATACTACTGGAACTGTCTACTAGAAAATGCATGTCAATCTCTTGTCGAAAACATTCTGTAAATTGTCACAACATATGTGTGTTAGCGTTTGATAAGCTTGCTATTTCTTTCAGATAAAAGCCAAAGTTTCATAAGCACTTAAGTATTATGCTATACTATATTTATGAACAACCTTGCATTCACAAACTTGATAAGGAGCAGCTTTGGATTAATTACACTCAATTTTACAATTTTGGGCGGGTTTTTAAAGACAACGTGCGTAGCCTATATGTTTTTTTTGACTTACTAAAAACAACACTTGGGTTAGATGTTTTAAGAACATGTGCACTCACGGTTCATTAACATATTCTCAATGATAAGTTTCCTATGCTCGTAAAAGTATTTAGCCTTGGCACTATAAATATGTTGTTACTCTTCAGTTTTTTACTTGTAATATTTGGTGTGCCTCACCATTTGTGAATTTGTGACTCACAATTTGTGAATCTGCCTCACCTGGTTCAACTGTTTTGCAAATGAACGAGATCAGCTTGCTCTGCATCTTTCTGATTCCATCAAAGCCATCTGCTCGAAAAACATTTCTTGTTTTCGAGATAATAGCACGTAATTGGCTTGATCGTGAGTTGCTGACGCCAAACACTATGCTTTGAATTCCATTCTGAATAGATACAGTAGGTCTAGGTCTATACTACAAATTGTACAAAAATAGCTATAACCATTTTAATCGAAATATTAGTGCTAGGATCAATTGGTATATTTTCAACTTGCAGCTTAAGACCAGAAATTTCCAAAAGTTCAATATGGCTGAAATGCAGGCCAAATATCTAGCCTATAGAAGTGCATAACTTACTTGTAAGCTTGTTATTATATGTAAAACGTAAAACATATATAGCCTATATAGTATTTTTTCAGTAAGCTGTTTGATTTACCGTATCTGTCTTGCCACAGAAAAAAACGTTGCAATGAGTTTGGTTACCCCACCGGCATATTATAGAGCAACGTATTTAGCTAAGTAAAATATGCTTTGGCCTACTATGGAGAGTTAAGTTGAATATTGTGCGAGTATTTTAGAGTAAGTCCAAAACTCGCAATAAATCTTTATTAGTTCACATGGACGAAGAGTAGCCTAGCCTACTTTTCTTTCACGATTGACTGCGTCAGACACACCATCCAGCGACTCCTCATTAGTAAGAACGATGAGGATTTTAGGAGTACTTGCTCTTTGCTTGGAAAAAACTCTGTTTATTGTAAACTCTACTGCTCTTCCAATATTGGTTGAACCTCTCCGAAACCTAAAAAAAGAAAAGGTTTGGTTCCTTAAAAAAGATTAACTCATAAAAGCTCAGAGTATGGTTGCATATATTAGGCTATACAGACAACTTCAAAGTCAATAATAATAATAATTAGTTATATCGCCGTAGAGTATGTGATCAAAGTGCTATGTCAATAGAAGGTTAGCGTGAAACATTTTAATTTAAACAGCTCAAAAGCGGTTAGTTTTAAAGTTGGTTGTTTTAACAGGAAACTATTGCAGTGAATTTTTGTTGACAATAGTTTCTCAACTCATATCTCAATGCTAATTGAAAGTCTCAAGTAAAGATGCGTTATAAATGCATTCCAATACGTTCTGATGAGTTCAAAAGTATAAAGTCTGTTTGGTTTAGAATTTACCTTATATTTTGTATAGCCTGAAGAGTTGATTGCGTTGTTTCGTAATCTGTTAGTCTAAATTCCAGATATGGAATATCAGTGAATTGCACGACGGCCACTCTGGTGTAAAACGGGCCTATCTGAAAAGTCACAATGTGGCTTATAATTTGGCATGATGAGAGAGCCTTTTGCGTACTCTTGTTAGCCATGTTTTTGTAGCCTACAAGTAACAGTAATTTAGAAACTGGGATGCTTGAAAATCTTTGTGATTTTTGTTTAATATCAGAAATACAGGCATAAAGTTTCTATAAGTTATGAAAATGCAACTGTGCAAAACAAATTTTCCAAAACAAATTTGCCCACATGAAACGCATCAACGATGCTTTTTATCCATTGCTTTATCTTTTCAAAGTTGCGCGGACGCATTGAAGTTGAACCATCAATAAGAAACACAAGATCTACATTGGCTGTGGGACAAGTCATTTCCAGGTCTGTGCATATGCTCTGAAATAAAGCGAAACAAGTGTTTTAGCTGACTTACTTTAGTTAAAGCTGAAACTTATCAGTTATCACCAACCAAATCATTTCTGGGAGTGATCGAGTGATGAAAAAGTTAAATTACAATTGTACAGTATGTCGGCGTCGGGCTTTTCCGCTCAATCATGCACCAATGGGGAATGGCTTCTTCCTCCTCCTGTGAATGTGGTGCCGAGGAACTGACCGCAGACCACAACATCAATGACTGTACCATTTTCAAGCCACCTAACGGAGAGGAAAGTCTGCGTGTCATGGATGATAAAACCAAACATGGGCTGCTCTCTAGTAGCCTTCCAGTGTAGTCCGGGAACATCGTGAATCTGGGGTGGTAAAGAGAGGCTCACACGGCCACGACGACGACAATTGTATCTTGGCAAAACACTTAATCATATAAAGTTAAAGTGAACACAAAAATTGACTTTTTCCGACCCGTTGTTTAATTCAAACTTTTAAACCCCCAGGCATAAGCCTGGATAAGACCGAAAACTAAAACATGTAGTCTATGTTAAGAATTTGAATTGAAAAGCAATATCGTTGCTCAAAACTAACTGCAGTAAAAGGGTTATTACAAAATAGCATGCGTTAAAATATCTGTTGTATGGTCCTATGATACAAGAAAAGGGACTAACAAGGAGGATTTGTGGTGAGTAACATATGGATCAAGTAAATTAACTATAGACAGTGTGGAACTTTTCATATAACTCAAACTTGATCAAATTAATGGTTGGTTTCTCGTTAATTATTATATTGTAGTTTACAACAAATTGTTTTCAGCATTTACCGTATTTAATGTTATAAATATACTTTGACATAATTTATCAGAGGCTTTTTCACTCCGCGAATACAGATTCAAACCAACCAATCACCAGCATATGATGAGTTTGTCGTACCTGAACCAGACCAACTCGCTTTAAATCAATGATGTCAAAGTTTAAGGCTTCAATGACGTAGTTCTTGTTAGGATTTGAGGCAATCACCCTAACTTCGTCGACGTTGTAGTTCCCTACTCCAACAGCGTAGACAGTGATTCCAGCCTGAAAGTACGGATTGTTTTATAGGGTGATAGAAATTATTATTTTTTTTTTGAAACGATTTATTTATTTCTGTTTTGCTTTCTTTTCTTTCTCAGGAAGTTTCTTACATGAAGAGTTTAAATGAGCTTTGTTGAACACATTGGCGCTATTACCAGAGATTGGGCAATTATGTTTGTTCTTAGTCTTAGGCTATTGTTAAGAATAATCTCAAAAAAATCGCACTGCTGCAATTGGCTGCAGTATATTGAAGAAATAACTGATATAATTAATAATTGTAAATTTTCCCTTAAATTGGTCTTCTTTTTCTTGATTTTACTTAATATCATTCCATTTTGACAGGCTCAAACATTTATTCCTTCAGTATCAATTTTTTTTCTGACTCCCTTACGAGGAAGGATGCAGTCAAGTCATAAAAAGCCATGATCCTCAATTCTTTTATTTTTACCTCCTGCACAGCCTCAGAAGCTGTAATGACAAGGTCAGATTTTTGAGATTTTCCCTCTGTCATGACAATGGCAAGGTCTGGCACATTTGGTCGGTCTCCATTTCTTTCCGTGTATATTGTGTTCTAGAATATACCCAAAGCCAGTGAATAATTTTCGAACAGAAAGTAAAGCTTAGGTTATCGGTTTATTGTATTTTCAGTAGAACTGCATTAACACAAACACAGGTAGGTGGCTCAACACAATTTAATAAAAGTGGTTACCAGCATATACATCAGTGCTTGTCCTGTATGTGTGGTCCCGGTCATGTATTCCATGTCATCGATTGCATTGATCATTTCTTGTTTGGATAAAAGATCACTAAATCTAAATTAGCAAATCACAAAACATTCAATCAACAAAATTTAGTGTAAAACCTAATAACTGATTCAAGTACTTGCTTGCTACACCTGGGTAGACACGAGTATGTCGACAAGGCAAAACAACGCAGTAAATCAGTCCTGCATAAACTGAGATCAGACTGGATAATCCAGCAAACTCATTGCCAGTTGTTTTTACAAATCTTATGCTGTAAATGTGTAGATGTTATACAGCAGAGTCCTCAAGAAACTAACATTTTTACAATTGTGAAAATTCGAAAGTTTATGTTTCTCGGACTCATTATTCAAGAATAGTTAAACTAATTGTTTGTCGTATCCAAGCTTACACCCGGTGGTTGAAGATTTAGATTAAGTGGACGGGAAGGCAAGGAAGCCAATCTTCGTGTCCACCTTCAGGCATGCCTTTAAGTGTCCTGCCACAGACACAGCCGCATGCTCTTGAGCGGTGTCGAACCGGCGCCCTTTCGATTGCCGTTCCAGTGTTCTCACCACTCGGCTACGCGGCCGACAGTTAAAACAAAAAAAAAAAAAACCGAAAAAAAAATAAAATGTACATTTATTATTAGTAGTAGTTAAACTAATAATAAATGTACATTTTATTTTTCGTCATATCGTGTCCGTGAAATATAAAGAAGCAGTATGTCTCTAAAGCAATACAAATATGCAGAAAGACGGTGGCAATATGTAGAAAGATTTAAGTGTTACAAAAAACGGTTGTCTGCGTAGCCTAAATACAATAAATAAAACGAAAACCCGTGCATTCGCTATCGATAATTTTTTCCCCAAATACTAACTTGAATATTTTCTTGACAACTGTGTTATATTGAACAACAGCGACTCTAGTGTATTCAGGATCGATGTCAAAAGAGTTGATAATTTTCTTTATCCATTCTTTCACCTGCATTTTGGTCAATTTTACTCACTTTAGTTTGACAAGATAGCTTTTGTTTTATTGAATCTGCTTAAAAACCATAGGCTAGGTAGTAATTATGATAAAAAGCTAAAAGCGCAGTGTTTTTGAAAGAACATTGAATGCCTCCAACAAAAATTTTAAATGATGTTAGTTCAATTTTTTTTTCTAATAACTAAACAATTACTATTATTTGCCATTATCATATCAAAGCAGTATGAAAGTATTTCACATTTTACTTGGATTTTCAAAATTTTATTGAATTAGTTGAAAGTTTCAAAAAGTATGTTTTTTTGCGTTGAAAAGATTGCAATAAAAAAAATTCTGTGCAATTGTGTACGTGGCATGTTGAGTACATCAGGTTTAAACACAATGACAAAAAGGAACAAAAAATAATAATAATTATGTGTGGTACTGTCATTTTCCTGCATTTATAGCTTATTTGAAATTCGTTTTATTTTTATTTTCTTTGAGAAACTTAACTTTGTGTTTAACATTCACAACCAACATTAACCCAAATAATTCAATAAAAAATTTCAAGATTATTTTAATTCATTGATTGTCGTACGGATACCTTCATGAAATCTTCATAGCCAATCGTTGATGATCCATCGATTATAAAAGTTAAGTCGTGGGTTGCTGTTGGGCACTCTAAACGAAACAGAGAAACTGCATTCATTGAATCAATGTATGTACGTGCAAGTAGCGATCTTCGAGTCAACCGATTAAACCAGGGTTACTGAACTAATATTAACAAAGGTCCAGTTTGACAAGTTGAATATTTTTAACGGTCCAGTGTCCGGTCAATAAGTTATTTCACACGCAACGACGAAAGTTAATCAGTATCATTGCCGAACCATTTTTTTAGGTAAAATGCAACTCGCCGTGGATAGTTGACAAAGTGCTGTGGGATGAAAGCCCCCAGCTATTAAGATAATCACAAAGAAAAGTGTTTCCTCCCAATAGAAATCTGTTCAAAGAGGCCCTGAAACGTGGCAATGAGGTTATTCTTTCAGAAGCCCGAGGTCCACCATCAACGCCCAGAAGGTCCGGATTCGGACCGCGGTGGAAAGCTTTAAATGACGTATTCAAGCGCACACTCTGAGAGTTAAACCGTCGTTTCGTGATCTTTGCATTTTTTCGTTTCGTGATCTTTGCATTTTTTCGTTTCGTGATCTTGTTTTTCGTGATCTTGCATTTTTCGTTTCGTGATCTTGCATTTTTTCGTTTCGTGATCTTGTTTTTCGTGATCTTTGCATTTTTTCGTTTCGTGATCTTGCATTTTTTTGTTTCGTGATCTTGTTTTTCGTGATCTTTGCATTTTTTCGTTTCGTGATCTTGTTTTTCGTGATCTTGCACTTTTTCGTTTCGTGATCTTGCATTTTTTTGTTTCGTGATCTTGTTTTTCGTGATCTTGCATTTTTTCGTTTCGTGATCTTGTTTTTCGTGATCTTTGCATTTTTTCGTTTCGTGATCTTGTTTTATGTTCACACTAGGCGCATATTTACGTAAGCTGTCAGGGTGGTTAGCTCATTTTTAAAACTCAACTACTGTTATAAAGCATATGTATCAAAAAATCACTGTTGGATTAATAACTCGTTAAGATGTTTTATTGGGTATGTTGATGCTTTTTAAGCTTTAACAAATAATTTTTTTAAAATCTATGAAATAAAAATAAAAATAAATATTTTTCTGGAAACATCAGCTACCTTGTATTGTTTGTCCACATACAGCATCGACCACACGTTCTTCAATTTCATGTAGGGATGCAAAGTTGTTCACCTAAAATAGTACCGTACTTAGATTAACATTTGGAAAAATTGTTATTAGATGATAATGCAGTGAGGAATGAGGTAATATGCAAGAACGATGCTTCACAACTGCTTTGTCGCTTTATCCAAGTCAATAGATTATAAATGGCGTAATTTTGGTACAAATGTTGTATAAATTTTCCCAGAGGTGGCGCCTTGTTCGATATTAGCGGTAGCCACTTTAACATGACAAAACTCTGCCACAGCCATTGAAACCTCGAACCAATCAACCAATCATAAGCTACGTTTTCCGTGACGTGAAAAAGGGCGAAAAGAAGATACAAAGCAAATAAAGCGATGGATTCTTTGCCATCTGGTTGGCTGAAGGGTTAGGGTTAGGGCTAGAAAGTAGTCATTTCATGACATGGGTTCGATTACCACTCCTACCATTAGGCTACTCTTCTTTCTTCTGCAACTACCAAATTAAGCTCAAAACAAGGATTAACTCTTTGGCTGAGTGCTAGAAGGCCTCTTGTAACATGTTTTGATTGGTTGGCGGTGTCATTGGGGTTTAGCAGATTTCTTCATGTTAATGTGGCTTCCGATATTAGCGTTAGTTATTATTCCCCACTCAACCGTGTTAACATAAGTTGTAGCCTACTTCCGAATGGTAGGTTAATGAGAACACTCTTTGCTGGAAATGGTTTTCTTTTTTCCTTCTTTTAAATAAGACATCCTTCGATAATTTTTTTACTTTCTTATTATAATGTCTTAGCCAAGCAAACAACATCAGGAGACAAAAACTGTTGGAAAACATTAGTTTTAAAGACTGAAGAAAAAATAGCCTACCACGAAAAGTTCTACAGCTATTAGTGGTAAAAACATGATTTTGTGTGGGGTGAAAAAATTTGCCTCCTAAAAGCCAACCTTGACAAGCAACCAAGACAAGTTTGATACACTGCTAACTTTTTTGATGGTGAATCGAAACTTGAAAACTTCTTTAATGTTTGTTTTACAAAGTCGTAGTCTATCTTACGAAGAAATAAAATATAAGTAAAATATGTGGTGTTCACAAAAAAAACGCATCAATTTTACCAAAACTACATCATTGTTGTTGTAGGCTACTGTGATTGAGGTTAGCAATTTGATTAGCCAGACAGAGAAAATCTGTTTCCCTTCCATTATAAGATTTTTACTTTTTCTACAAGGTGAAAGAACAGCACGAAAGAAAGTGTAAGCAGGCTAAAAATATGGTGTTTAAAAAATAAAAATGTCAATTTTACCACAAAGACATTATCTTTGTATTGAGATGGCCCAGATGTGATTTCTCGCAATTCTCGAAGCATGGTCGAGGAAGGCTGATTCCCAACCCCAACAGCAAAAGTGGCTATGCCAGAAGCGTGGAGAGCTGAAGCTGCTCCATAAACCTGCACAAAATTGTAAAGCATGCGGTAAAGTAGACTAAGTAACCTAGCTTCTAGCTTTCAAATTTGCTGTTGAAACCAGTGGTAGATCCAGGTGGTGGGGGGATTAGAGCAATCGCCTCCCCCTTTAAACACAGAAAATTAACTTTATTCCTAGTGTAGACTATTTGCCAGGTCGAATTAACGTAGACGGTAGATCTACACATTATTGTGTTTTGTTGAAATTATTTCTTCCCCCTTAAGGTTGCTTACTGAATCCTCCCTGGTTTGAACCAACTGAACGACTGCGGCGTGCTCATAAGATTTAAGAAGAGATTGCGACAATACACAGTTTGGAAAACATTTTAAAATACCGATATTATCTTCATCCTTTTAACAGGTAAGCTACTGCTGCCAACGATACGCAACAAAACAATTGCTATTGTAAATTTGAAAAGAACAAAGCTAAACCTTCTTGTTGGAAGCAAGAGATCAGTGAAGTGCACTTTATGAAAAGTTCCCACGATCAAACTTTGAAAACAAAGGCAAAACTTAGAGTACCGGTAGTATTAAAATCACACAAGATCGCACAGTAAACAATACAAGTTCTTGTAGTCTGGTAAAAGACTTGAAACGTTTATCATAATATGTGTATTGTTCAAAGTTTAACAAACATGAAAGATTGTGGAAAACCAAAACTAGAAAACAACACTATACTATGGCTGCGTCATAAGGGTGTAGTGGCAGTTTTATAGATGACGGAGCTCTGCTGGGCCTTTAGGTTTTAACTTTCATTAAATGACAAACAATTTTCCTGGTTACTGTCAGGGATAATATCGCTGGTTCCAGTGTGCGGCATTGTCAAGTTTTTGACGTCCAGCGAGAGTAGTTGATCGAACCTCTGGCGTGCTCCGGCACCACACCGGTGACGAGAGTTGGATCAATTGCACAGTTTTCAGTTCAATTACAATACAATTACACCATCAAAATGTTTAATTACATTACCTTATGCTCTTTTGTTCTGAAATTTTCAAATTACAATTACTTTCAAATGTAGTAAATCGCATGGTTCAATTACAAAAATTAAATGTTTTAATACTTATGTTCATCGATGATTTGTTACAGTTTGATGTTATCAAAACCAAGTTGAATTGCGATTGATAAAGATTCGGTTGCAATTTAAAAGTCCTTTTTAACCCTAACTAGCGGTTAACGAAAGTACTGATATCATGCGTTCTAACTTACCAAATGTAATTACAATTTGGACAAAACTTTTTTGAAATTATAATTACAATTACATGAAAAAGTGTAATTAATTGCATTAAAATACGGACGACATTTTACGTCAATTATGACATGAAATTTAAAACGGAGCAGATAAGGTGCTCACTTCTCAATCATGCAACTCTGGTTCAACTCCAGGCTTAAGCTGGTTGTTGAAACACACCGCTCACTTCTACCCAGGGTGTAAGGAATTGGGTGAGTGTAGTTGCTGAAGGAAAGGCGGCCGAGAGAAAGGAAATGACCACCCTACTCTCATTAGTGCCGAAGATTTAGTATAATAACAACCTTTTCTTCTCATTCCCCAAAGTTTGAATTCAAGTATGGAATTCACCTTATACAAACCTGGTTTTCTTCATTGCAACGTTTTTATCCCAAACAAATGTTTAAAAATACTGTACTTTTTCTTTTCTGGTAGTAGATTTGCACAATTATTTTTTCGTTACCTCATCTTGACTTGGTCCATCGCTGAGCAGTATGACGACTTTGGCTGCCCTGGGTCTCGCCTCAGAAAAAACACTTTCGACTGTGTGTTGTAAGGCAAGGCCAATTTGTGTACCTCCTGAAATATTTAAATGTGACGTCATTACTGCTGCAGGAAATGAATAGAAAGATTTTGGAGAGGCATCACATTTTGAGTCAGTGTAAAAAGTGTCTTATAGTTATGTTTACAATCAAGAAGTTTTGAAAAAAGATGCTTCGTTTTGGTTGAGACAAGTCATAATATTTTATCATTTTCAGAAAACACGTGACCAAGCTCTCTCTTCTAGATTTGCTACTGAATCGCTAAATGGTCTAGTCTAGTATAACAAACTCGTAGGCTACTAATATGAAATAAAAAATCCAATAAAAATTGCCAAACTGACAACCTATCAAAATTAGACAAAATATTGCGTATCCGTGTGAATATTTTCTTCTGTTAACTACACATTTCTTGACATACAAACAACAGAAACTCTTCTTACCAGTCATATAGTTGATGTTATTGACACCACGAAGAACACCTCCAATGTGGGAGTAGGTATTGAGTCCGAACTCTGTTTGTGGGTATGAGCTAAAATACAAAAATGCAACATACTGAAATCAAGGCATGTCAGCTCTTAGTTTAAATTTATTCACACAACAAAGTGATACTTTCGTAATTTTTCGTAATTTCTTTCCTGATTTTGTAATGTAGGTTATTTCCTTACTTTAGAATAACGTATCGTATATAACCTAGATATCTACATACGTCTACATACATATATCGTATAAATATCTACATAGGCTACATATCTAGTATAGCCATACACATGGCCACCTAAAGATACGGCCTGATTTGTCACATTTTGCAGAAATTTCCAGGTTTTTCTAACTTTGGGCGAACGTTCAAATAAATTTTTCTAAAAATTAGATTTTTACGCTTTCTATATTCTTTTCCGCAGATGACACAATAGGTTTTAACATCCTCACATGTTGAAAAACAAAGAAAATTTGATTTTGTAAATTTTAGTCAGACTGTTAATTTTCAATAACAGTCTGATTTTGCGTTTTTCAACTTACTTTTTCTCATTTGCTATTGCTTCCCCAAGGCAACAAAAAAGTTTTTTGTCATTAGGAAACCGCAAAAAGTAAAAACATCTCAAAAAATGTCAGTCAAGCTCTAGCAGTAGCTGTAATCACAATCTGCAAAATGTGACAAATCAGGCCGCATCTCCAGGTGGCCATGCCATACACCTACATGAACTACATCTAAGACAGGTGAATGAGCATTTTTTTTTAGAAGAAGAGGCAAATTGAAAGGAATAGAATTGTAGAAGTTGACATTGTGTGTATCTACATCCGGAACCTTACTCTTAAAGTCTCGAATCCACCCGTAAGTATTGTCAAAAAAAGTAGCAATTTATTGTTTTAGCATCCAGGCTTATGGCCCGTGGTTGAAAATTTAAATTAAGTTTACGGAGAGACAAAGAAGCTAGTCTTATTGTCTTCCAACCAGTACAGGCCTAAACATTTCTCCAAGAAACAGCCAATTGCTTGAGGGGCACCAAACTAACCACCTTCCAATATTCGAGCATGTGAAGGTGTCATCGCAAGAGCTAATATGAACCGTAGCCGAGACACGGCAGTCGGCACACTTTAAACTAGTCAGAGTTTGATTTTTTGTTTGTGCTAACGGATTCAGAGAGGCACTTGGTCACGTGCCCCCTCCCCTGCTAAAAAAAACAGAGAAAAAAAATTTTTTTTTTCGATTTCGCCAAATTTTTTCGCTCGTTTTAATCATATTTTTAACTTAACCTGCAGCATTGGGAAAACGTGTTTACAGCAGTGGATTTGAGGGTAGGAATTTTATGTGCTCTTAAAAGCTAAGAAAATAATGGAATTTTTTGAAGTAAATATATGGCTTACTCAATCTCAATCCTGTGTCCCCCAAATTATTCTTCTCGACCCGCTACTAGTTGTCACTTGTAAGTATCAAAGCACATTTACAAAAAAGATGCATAACTAACAAACAATATTTAAAATGGTTTAAAGTTGTTCACTTTTTTTCATATACCATGGCCATTTCTGATTTAGGTCCTCAAGCCCGTTGGCTTCTCAAATGCATATCCAATTAAGCAACTAAACTGTTCTACAGAATAAATCTCCGCATTTGAAAGGGAAAACATATTCTCTCCAAGCTATTATTAGGGTGACAAGAAAGTATGCGCGTAACATAGTCGATCCCTTGTTGCCACACAATGTCACACTTATCTTGTGTAACACAATACAATAATGACCAAGCATTAGAAAAATGAGGGATTACTGGTAAATCTTCTACCTTCCGTCAGTGAACCTTAATTTTCACAATGGCGTGTGACAGCTGTGACAAAAAGATTGCTCGGCTCAAAGATAAATATTGTTCTAAAGATATAGGCCTACCGGTAGCCTAGGTGATGATATCTGTCATCTTTCATGACTTGAAAATCACCAGATAAACAAAATTGCGTGCTTTCCAACAATTTTTTTGCAGCTTTTGTAGAGCTTACGAAAACAGGTGTTAAATTAACGGCAAACGAAAAGAAACAAACTTTGCCGTTTGCAGAGTCTACCTGGTGTATCATGCAAAGAACCATGCAGATATTCTAGAGAAAGTTCAACACCTGTTGTGGATTCCAAAAAAATAACCTTTTGAAGAGTACTAATTTCTAACAAAACGACATTGAGGGCAATGCATTTTAGAAGATGTAGCTGACAAGACATATGCAAACACTCTTGTCACGAAAAATGTAATCCTTTCCTTATATTTTGAGTCAAACATACCGCGTTTATCAAACGTCATCAGCAGACCACATGTTCCCACAGTTAGCTACGTGTACCCTTTGGCCTAAACTTGATGATACAAAATTTCTGAGCGCATATACTACAATCTAAATCAAAAAGTAGGAAATCTTTTAATCAAAGCAGTTCCTGCTGAGCGCAGCAGATAATTGGACAGGGTTAATGAAATGTGCCTTACCTAAATTGTACCACAGCAATACGTGTCGTTGAGGAACTTATATCGAAGTTTAGCGTGATGTTGTGTATCCACTTTTTTACAATGTTGAAATTGGAGTATGAAACACTGGACGAACCATCCACTAAAAATACCAGCTCCAGACTTGTAGTCCTGCAACCTTAATTATACAAACATCAATGCAAATGTCGAGAAAGGAAAATGCACAGGCTTCATGTTCAGGGGCGTAGTCAGGGAAGGGCAAAGGGGGTAATTGCCCCTTCGAAATATTTTTAGATAATAACTGAATAACAGACTTGTAAGTAATTAAAAAATTTTAGAAAAGTTTATTGAAGAAGATGTATTTCTGTGATAAAATTTATACAGTATTTAGATTTTAAACAGCACTTTCGCTACTAACGGCGTTTTTAAGAAGCTATCCTTTGGCTGTGACGTCATACTACTAAGCTTCAAAGGTCATTTACGATATAAGCTGGCCAATTGTGACGTCGTATTTCGACTTTGATCAAGTCGTAAAAACAAGTAGGACACCTATTGATTTAGGATGAACGTAACCTACCAGCAGAATACTCAATTTTAAAGTATTTTTCAAAAGTTCTGGAAGAGGGCCCCCAGACCCCCCTCTGGATGACCGGTTCACTAACATATGCAATAACACTTATTTGTCCCTCCCCTCCGTAATTTTGTACTGGCTAAGTTACTATTCATGTCTATAATTAATATCATAGAAATGCATACCAGCACTAGTTTTTAAACAAAGATACTCAATAAAACTGAATAAAGCTGAGCCAGTAACAAAACTCGTAATGATATTAATATAGTAATAATTAATACAAATAATAATTATAACAATAAACTTACTCTTAGACTATTCTACCACTACTATAGTCTACATATGGTTGCTTAAACTAATTATTAAAGCAAAAGCAATAGAAAACATTTCTTTGAGAAATATTGCTTATCCATTTATTGCCGTTGTGCTATGAGTATTAAGCATTGAGCAATTATCCTATCGGTACCTGTAAAAAGTTAAAACATGAAGTGCAACAATATTTACAATAGAAAATAGAATAAATGAAAATTATTTATCATATCAAATGTTTAGAATAAGAATATAGGCCTTGAAGCTTGGTTTGCTTGAGCAATTTAAAAAATTACCTGGAACTCCTTCAAACGTCTGGCATTCACCTGATATTGTTGCCAGCAGTGCTACCATGATGATCTGAAGGGCAATATAAGGAAAGGGGAACGTCAACATCTTTTTAAATAAAACCAGCAAGACTTTCTACCTACTGTAAAAAAGTTGCGAATGCGTTAACCTACAGTACATAATAGCAAGTCCAGGTGATGACAATTTTTTTTAACTACACTAATTGCAGATCTAATTTTTAATGCAATAGTGCTATTAAAATTGAAATCTTTTTTTTTTGTTGAAATAATTTGTGCCGAAAATAATTGACCAAAACAACATCAAAACTAAGTTAATATACACGTCACAAAGTACATCTTATCTGTCAGGCATGTTTAAGAATTTTTTCACAGCTTCGGGAAGCTATCATCATCATCATTTTGTTCCTTCCTCGTATGGAGGGTTGGATACAATGCGCCATTGTTCTCGACCATGAGCTGTGCGTACTGCACATTCATAAGTTAATTTTGTCCATTTTGTGATGTTTGTTGTCCAAATCATTCTTGGTCTACCTTTACTTCTTTTACCGTTTATCTTCCCTTCTATTAATGATCTTTGTAATGAATTTTGCCTTATTGTGTGTCCAAAATACTTCAATTTTCTTCTTTTGACTGTTTGTAAGAGCATTTTGCTTGGATTGAATTTGGAGAGTACTTCATCGTTAGTGATCTTTTGTTTCCATGAAATTTTTAACATTTGCCTGTATGTCCAGAGCTCGAAGGCATCGATCGATTTCTCCATTTTTTGTGACATTGTCCAAGTTTCAGAATTGTATAATAGTGTCGACCAGATACAGCATTTTAAGATCCTGAGACGAATTGATAAATTTAAACGTTGATTGGTTAAAATATTTTTCATTTTTCCAAATGTAGTTCTTGCGATTTCTATCCGTCTAAGAATTTCATGGTCACACCTCCCCAGGCCCGTAACTAGCTTGGAGCAGCAGGGGGGGCAAAAGTATTCTAGAGGGGGCCCAACTTTTACTTTCCGTATCATGTACGAAAACGACGTTTGTACACAATGTGGGTATATTTACGCAAGAACATTAATCGTAGGCCTAGTACAACGTTTACATTAGACTAGTTTATCATAGAACCAGTCAGTGGCGTAGCCAGGAATTTTGAAAGGGGGTGGGGGTTGACGGCCGACGGGCAAAGACCGACGGCGTCTTTGCCAAAGGCGACACCCAGCAGCGGGGGGTCTGGGGGGCCTCCCCCAGAAAATTTTGAAAAATTACTTTGAATTTGGTGCATTCTGAAAGCATTTTCAACAAACATGTGGGTATAAATATTCCTGTAAAATGGTGCTGTCCGGTAGCATAGCAAAAGGATAAGATCATGTTTTCTAGGGCATTTTTCGGTAATAAAGCTAAGTCTCTATGTTTTCTTGTTGCTAATTCCTGGCTGAGATATTTGAATGTTTGGTATTGGCAAAACTCGCTCTTTTAATGCAGTTTCGTTTAAAATTAGGCAAACTTTGTTTTAGAGACAACATTCTACCACACCCTTAAACACACAATGTTTACAATTAAATAATACAAGAAAATTGAGTATAAAACTGAAAAGTCAGCGAACAGAGCTAATTAACATAATTTTTTCCAGGGGGGGCTTCGCCCCTCCTGCGCCCCCCCTAGTTACGGGCCTGCACCTCCCATCTTCAGTTATTAAATGACCAAGATATGAAAAAGATTTTACTTCTTGTATAATTTCATTGTCAATTATAATTTGGAGTACTGGAGTGTCTGGTGATTTTGAGATTATCATTGATTTGGTCTTTTTCGCGTTAATTTTCATATTAAATTCTTTACCAATTGAGTTAACATTGTCCAATATTTCTTGAAGATCTTGTGATTCAGCCAACAGAACAGTATCATCAGCATAGCGTAAATTTGTTATATTCAAGCCACCAACTTTTACTCCTTTCATATCATCAATGGGTCGAAAAATCATTTCTGTGTATAAATTAAAAAGACATGGAGAAAGTACACATTCTTGGCGTACTCCACGCTTGATATCAATTCCTTTAGATAAATCTTTTTTCATGCGAATAAATGCTTTTTGATTCCAGTACAAATTGATAATAAAACGTAAGTCTTTGCCATTCATACCAATATTGGACAAACAATGAATCAGTTTCTCATGGTTAACTCTATCAAATGCTTTCTCATAATCAATAAAACATGCATATACTACAGGGGCTCCGGACACTTCCTGAGAGTGGGGGGGTAATTTAAACAGGGGCGGAAACGATGTTTTGACATCGACAGGGGTCTTATTAGATTATCGCATCACATATACTTCTGGGAGGTCGCCCGCCAGACCCCCTTTGCATTACTGAAAGCTTCAGTTTCTTACACAGCGTCTTGGTCGGCATGTTTCGCGCCGAAGGCGCAAATTTTTTGCTTTTCAGCACGATTTAAAATCGAAAAATTATTTCAACAAATCTAAAATTGCGAGCAAAAGCTCTTTAACATTTGCCACATTTTTTGAAGTTTTGAGACAATTTTGACTGGAAGAGGAGACGTACACAAAAATCCTTCTCTGTATTCTTTCTTCGCTCAAGTCCTCCAAATTTTGCACTTCAGACGCTACAAGGTTAGATTTAAAAAGTCAAAAGCGTTAAGTTAAAGCTTTAATCTTTAATTTATTTTACAATTACATGAATACAACACGATAACCTGTGCCATAACTTCCACAGTAAAAAGAAAAGTTTCAGCATCTAGGGTTCTAGGCATTACATTCAACTCAGAAAAAAATAAAAGCTAAAATGCATTAATTGTTACAACAACTGAAACTAGGGAGACATCTTGATCGATACTACAGGAAGGCCTACCATCTGCGCCGTGTAAGAAATAACGCTAAACAAAAAATGCCATAATAATAATACCTTGTGCCGAAATCTTACAAAAACTACAAAGAAATAACATTATAAACGAACACATTAACTCAAACAAAACACTGTGTGCACTATGCTTCTATTATAAGCAGAACGGTCAGAAGTCCCCAAAGACTTTGTGTATTGTTGAAAACAAAATCTTTGCAGATTTCATCTACTGTACACTTAGTTCATCCAAATACACTTGATGGGCATGGCACATGGCAATGGAATTGAGTCTTAAAGCAGTCATTGTGCTTCGGAGCGATGTTTTTAAGCGGCGTAGCGAGCTAAACGATCTTTTAGCTTCTGCAGAACAAGGGCCATTGACCAATAGCAATCTTACAAGTTTTTCCACACTGGCATACAACTCTTTGACAATAGGTTTAGGTCCCATTAACTTGTTTCGAACATCGCACACATATTTGATCGGCCCATTTTTCTGATGGAAGTGGCTTAAATCTTGGCCCAAAATTTTCACGTCGAAGCCATATCGTTCCAACGCTGTAACAGCACTGTCGTTGACTGTGCCAGATACTAAAACTTCTTCAAGCATTTGGTGAGTTTTAATTCCTTCGCCATTGAAGCGATGGGTGACGCCTTGCACTATGCTTTTTTGATTAAACAGTTTTTAGCAGTAAGAAATTATGACGTCATACATAGCGCATTGTGATGCGTATATTTTTAACAGGATACATATTTTGGCGTTGTCTTGCGAGTCGGAGTTTCTAAGTAAACAACTCAAAAGTTGTGCAACAGAATAAAAAAATGAAAAAAAAACACAAAAATAAAAAAAAATGTTAAAAATGAAATTTTTATCTCTACATTAGTGGGGGGGTAATTTTGCATTAGTTACCCCCCCACTCCAATTGGTGGGGGGTAATCACCCCCCTGGCCCCCCCTCTAACGGAGCCCATGCATATACATCTTTATTTACTGCATTGTAACTCTCACAAATTGTTCTGAAGTTAAGTATACCCTCTCGTGTTCCTTTACCAGTTATAAATCCACTTTGAGTCATGCTAACCTCATTCTCAATAGATTTTCGATTTCTTAATAAAATTATTCTCAACAAAATTTTCAGTACATGACTGATCAAACTTAATGTTCTAAAGTCACTGCAGTTCTTTGCTTTGGATTTCTTTGGTAGTCTGACAAAAACAGTTTCATTGGTTAGAAGTTGACTTGGCTATTTAATTTGATGTTGTATGACTGTATGTGAATCAATCACATGGCTGGAGTGCTGTGGTGTGAAATTTTTGTGCATAAATGAAACTTTGACTGCAGATTCAGTTAAAAATCAATGCAAATTTTTCATTTTTTATTGAAACAAAACATTGCACTACAGCTGCTAATCACGCCGCCGAGAAGAGCGAATTAACTATAATTACAAATGCTATATTTTGATTCCTAAATGTTTTCGACAATGTTTGGTATATTTGTAGTGTATTGTTTAAAACTGTCTGTTATAACAAGGGCAAGCTAACGTTCCATTGATGTACTGTAGTTTATATTTTCCCAAAAGATTTAATAGATAGCCTATCACTTTGAAAATGCAAGATGTAAGCCTACAAGAAAGACTTGTTACAACAAACTCAAAAACTGTAAACATTTAAACTTTTCCAAAGCTGTTGTTTAATGATTGGAAATAAAAATCTTGTAATGACTGCTCAAGTGCTCAATGGCTTATCTACTGCAGCAATAATTTCCACAAACTAGCCCTTTGAAATTGAACTTGACTGCGCTTTATTTTAATTTTATGATAGAGTTACTGTGCTTTCATTGCATTGTCAACATTTACTCTAAATGGACTTTCTGTCATTGTTTAAAATCGTCTAAGCTCTGCTAATCTGAATTAGATCATCCTAGCTTTTTTATTTCATAAAGTGGGCGTACTAAACAAATTACAACGAGCATCAGTAGACCTATAAATAAACAAAACAACACTGAAACTTATTTTCAATATCTAATGCAGTGGTTCTCAACCGCCGGTCCGCGGACCGGTGCCGGTCCGTGTAATATTTTTGCCGGTCCGCAGAAGACCTTACTTTCTGCAAAGCTTATTTGAATGTGGAGTCATTAGCATAATGTAGAATTGTGATCGCACTGTGAAACATGCACAGCTGTAAAACTGACATATCTCAAAGTAAAATTGTTTGATAAAAAGGTGAACTTTTTGATAACCTAATTCTGTGCCGTTGAAAATGTTTTTGTGACAAATTGCGTGTAGTTTTCAAAAAGTTTTGAAACACAGAAATACATAACTAAATGGGGAATTTTGTCCTTGATTTTGAAAATTTTTAAAGTTGTTCACGGTTTTGGTTTGGTTTTGGTTGGTTTTGGTTTTAGACGAAAATTTGGAATTAGATAAGTTTGAAGTTCCGAGATAAAGTCAGGCCTGCAATTTAAATTTGCCAGAACCAGAGTTTGAGAAAGCAAAGATCTTGTTTTTCAAAGACTATGTGGGAAATAGCACTTAGGAATGAAATGAAGACAAGCCGATTTGCAGTGGAAAATGCTGGTGAAATGGAGTGGTGAAAAAAGTAAAAAGAGGTGCTGAGCATTGTGAGTCAACACTTGAAAGAGTTAGCTAACAATTTTGACGATTATTTTGCGTAACATGAAGATCCTCGACATGGAAACTTTTGGATAAACAATCCATGCATCGATGATGTCAACACATGCGACTTTAATCTTCATGAAAAAGAAAGTCTGATTGAATTACAATAGGTTGCGCTTCTACTTTGCAGTCCAGATTCTAAAAACATCATTGTCACACTTCTGGATAGGCTATCTCTTGCAAATAAATTCGTGCCTAACTTTCAAAACAATCGATTTGATGGTAACTGTTTCAACTAGGTATTTAAAAACAATTCTTTTTCATCTCTAGCTTTAATAACAAAGCAAAGAAATCGCCTGGATGCCGAAACAGAGCTACGTGTTTTAGAAACTTCTTTGATATCTCATTGGCCTCACATACTGGCAGCGTAACAGTAGCAAATTTCCCACTGACATATATTTTGTATGCAAATGGACATTTTTCTGTTTGAGTTGATTTGATTGCCGTTTTATTTCAATTGTTGTCCTGAATCGACAACTTTGGTTAACAAAACGTTACAAATATTCATTCTATTTACTACAATCTTTGGTTGCCGGTCCGCGAACATTTTTTTAAAATTTTGCCGGTCGCCCACTGTTAAAAGGTTGAGAACCACTGATCTAATGTATTTTCCCATTTTAACCCCACAATGCTTTTCCGTAATATTTTTTAGCAAATTTTATTCTTCAGTCTAATTTTGGCTTTGCTAGAACTTGTTACAATACTTGCGACACAACAAATGCCTTGTCCAGCTGCAAAAACGCGTAAGTAGGCTATGTTCAATTTTGTCGATGCGCGCATTAATACCTGAACATTACCTGACTTTTCCAAGTGGAAAAATGGATGTAGGCTTAACTAAACTATGGACCGGCTTACCTACAACCAAAATTTACCTGTCAAAGGTGTCCAAAGTCCGGCCCGCGAGATGTTTTTGTATGACCCTGCTGTTGCACAATGTGTTATTTTTGGCCGGTGGACACACAGAAATGACAGAAATTAAACCTGCATTTTTTTTTACAAGATTAGTCATTTTCCCACAGACAATAGCCAGGTGAGAAAAGTTAGAATCATTGTTGCATCATAATTGCAAAATTTACTGTTATTGTCTGGAAAATGATACGGTCGAGTTTCGTTCAGTTTCTTGTGAGCAAATTCAACAACCCTTTTTGAGATTAGGCCGCAAATGTGTAGGACTTATTACTATTCACTTCATTCTGCTTGAACCCTGATGAGGCTCCAACTCTCTTGCATCTAATTAAGCTTTTCTGCGAAACTGACTATAGCATCTTTCTCTCGTGTCTTTTTACCAGCATAAAATTTCTAAAAATGCGAAAGTTTGTAAGAAAATGTTGAGCTTGTTTGGATCAACATATTATTTGTGTGAGCATAGGCCGGCTGCATAGCCGAGTGGTGCGAGCCCTGGTTCGATGTTCGAAAGGACGCCGGTTCGACACCGCTCAAGAGCATGCGGCTATGTCTTTGGCAAGAAGCTTAATGACTAGGGCCATTTTTATATGACCTTAAAAATCAATAATATGACTTTATTTTTTGGAAAATATGACTTTATGTGAAAATCGTTTATTTTTACATGCGAACAACGTCACTCACGGAACTAAAGAGTAAATCATACGCAACATAACAGTAATACACATCCATTTTTATTTTAAACCACTGTTGTAGTACAGTTTCATGTAGAGTGGAATGTTAGAGTTTTTGAAGTTAAGATTTGGACGTAAAAATGACTTTAGTAAGGAAAATGAGCGCTCCACTGACGCTGATGTGGGTTGACACTTCTGCAGTTTTGCATAAAGCGCTGGTGAAATGTCTTGTCTTTGTAGCTCCATAATTTGTTTCACATCGTTTTTGTCCAATCGCTTCTTAATGTAATTTTTGAGCTCAAGCGGATCTTTTCCGAAAACAACGGTATGACTTTATAACTCAAAAATATGACTATATAACTTAAAAAACTGATTTATGACCTAACCAGGAAAATATGACTTTATATGACTTCATAACTTTCTTAATATACCTCATAAGGATGCGGTTTTTGCGTTAAAATTGATTTCACGACTTACTGATGCATAGAAAAAAATATGACTTTAATGACAACAATAGCTTACAGTGCTCTATAGAGAAATGCCTACAGCCCTTCTTAGGGCTATGGCCTACTAAACTGAACTGTGTAAAGTTGAATTTGTATGTAGTAGCATACGTTTTCGGGTAGGCCTATGAACTTGAACTGCAACGCTTGAGATCAAAGCTGAGCGACTCCTGCCTTCGTGATGTGTTAAGCTTGTCTGTTACTAACCTCGAACCAGACCTTACCTGAGCAGAGAAATCAAGACGTCAGTTTTATCCTTCACATCAACACAGATATGTTTTACAAAGTTTCTGGATGTGTTAACTTCTGATACAATAGCGGATAACTTATACAGCCTAACTTATCATATCCCGTGATATGTAAAGGCTACAACAAAATACTTAAAAATGCATATTAACCTTGCTTTGTTGTATGAAAATGAAATTAAATAATACAATATTGCTGTATATGCATCTTTCTTTAGGCAAAACAAGATTGTCAGAGGCTGTTGACTCGCGGCACTTCCGGTTTATCAAATCTGGCCAGCCTCGAAAAAAGTCTGGACACTCCTGATGCAAGTTAAGCCATTGGCAAATCACAATTTTAAAGAATAGGCTAAAAAATTGTGATGGACATTGATCCATAGAAAGTCAAAGTGAGATAATTCGTAAAGGAAGATAGAATAAAAGTTATAGGCTATTATTTTAATCAATCAAGAGAATGAAATATCTTCTGACTGGTGTCAAAGTCACAACAATGCTTGATATGAACGACTCGGTTTGGCTACATATGTCTTGTGATACAAAGGAATAATTATTATTTTCACATAAGTCAGTTCAATCACAAACAGCTAAAAATCGATTTCGATCAGCTATCAGCTAGACCATTTTCAGTTAAGCTTATTTAAATTATTCAAAATATTTTTATTCTATTTGAATAAGCTTAGCCTAACTAAAGATGATCTAGCGCTAGCTGATCGAAATCGATTTTTAGCTGTTTATGATTGAACCACTGTGATTGAACTGACTCGTGTGAAAATAAATACGTTTGTCTTATATTCTTTTGGTATTGTAATTTGTGAGTTGATACAAGTTTGAACCAAAAGCTCATCACAGTAGCCTACTTCTTTCCACAGAGTTTTTTTTCAAGTTTAACTAAAGTCAAGAACTTCTTTTATTTTCAAAGTTTTGAACAATTCACATCAAGGGTAGCCACTTTAACAAGTCGAAATTCTGCCACTGCAAATGACTACAATTCAACCCCCAACCAATCAGAACATGTTATAAGAGACTACCGTCCAATTTTCTTCGGGAAGAAGCCACTCTGTCCTTCGGTCGGCGGGCACTGGAGCCTAACCACCTTCTCCACCACAGGATCTCTGCTCTCCCAAACGGGCACCCCGTCGACTGAAATCAAGACACCCATTCGTGCCAGCCACTCAACTTCTTATCAGCGAAGCTGATGTACAAGACATCTCTGCGGCTACTTGGGCGGACCATAAATGGAGTTCTGAATGGAAGTCAAGCGCCACCAGACTCCATTCGTTCATCCCCGACGCTGACACACGCCCCATCGGCCTAACACTGCCTAGACAGGCATGGGTGCGCCTCAACCGTCTTTGTACGGGCGTCGGGCATTTCCGCTCAACCATGCACCAATGGGGAATGGCCTTTTCTTCCTCCAGTGAATGTGGTGCCGAGGAACAGACCGCAGACCACATCATCAATGACTGTTCCATCTTCAAGTCACCTAACGGAGTGAAAGGTCTGCGTGTCATGGATGATGAAACCAAAGACCGGCTGCTCTCTAGTAGCCTTCTAGTGTAGTCCGGAAACATCGTGAATGTGGGGTGGTAAAAGGATAGACCCTCGGCCCCAGAGGTTCACACGACGACCGTCCAATTGTGACCCTTCTAGCACTCATCCAGAGAGTTAATGCTTGTTTTGAATTTTATTTGGTAATTACAGAAGAAAAAGAACAATAGCAGTGGTAGGAATCGAACCCGCGTCAATGAAATAACTACTTTCTAGCCCTAACCCTAACCCCTAAGCCAACCAGCTGTCAAAAATTCAATCATTTAATTTGCTTGTCCCACCTGTTTTTTGTTTGGCTGCATCAATGTGTTTGTACTTGTAGTGCTTTTCAAAGGGGACAGCGAGTTTTTTGTCTGGTTACACCCAATGATGACCAAATTTGAGATATTTAGCATAAATGCTTTAAAGAATACACACAAATGAATGTGAAAAGTGTTCAAAGTAGACTAAAGTAGGTAGCGTAGCCTACCTTATGGTAGGCTTAGGGTAGGCTACATTTCGTCGGCTTACATTTGATGAGTGTAGAGTTCTTAGACTACACTACCTCAGAGATTGTGAGTAATATTGCGTTTTTGACAATATATTTGCAAAGGCCAAATTTGGGAATAATTTGAAAAATTTGGGCAAATTATGTTCGCCCCCCAAAATGTTTTACTCTCCTACGGCTATGATCAGGGCTCTCACTTTCAAGGAAATTCATTTCTATTTTGAAATTTTGAGGACTTTTAACACTCACTAACGCCATTGGCTGTCATTTTTGTACATTATGCATGTAAATGATCGTGTTTTTATGATACTAGTGTTTTTTTTGAGAATCTAGTGTTTTTTTCAGTCAAATCTAGTACTTTTCCATGACAAGAGAGTGGCAACATTGGTTAAAGTGGTTACTCACATCAAGAATAGACAGGCCTACCAACTTAGCGACACCTTGTAGTTTAGAGATTACAGGAATTACACCACTAGTGCAGTGACGTAATTAAACAAACAAATTTGGCGTGGGAGCACAGTCAAACTGTGGTGGGAGCAAAACAATGACTGCTCTTCGTAAAGAGGTAGACTACCACGTGAAAGAAATAATAGGCTACAGAGACTATTATACTTCAACAATCGGAAACTTACCTATGTCAAACTCGGTGACTGGCCTGCGTCATGACGCAGGCCCAATATGGCCCAATATATTTAACTTGTATTGGCACCAGTACAGTGCCAATACAAGTTAAATGTATTGGACCAATGCTGGCTGTGTACAGGCAGCATACGGTTACCCGTACAAAGACTGTATCGGCCCAAGACGTTGCCAGGGTGCAAGAATATACGGGGCCGGTATTGGCACCAGTACAGTGCCAATACAAGTTAAATGTATTGGACCAATGCTGGCTGTGTACAGGCAGCATACGGTTACCCGTACAAAGACTGTATCGGCCCAAGACGTTGCCAGGGTGCAAGAATATACGGGGCCGGTATTGACACCAGTACAGTGCCAATACAAGTTAAATGTATTGGACCAATGCTGGCTGTGTACAGGCAGCATACGGTTACCCGTACAAAGACTGTATAGGCCCAAGACGTTGCCAGGGTGCAAGAATATACGGGGCCGGTATTGGCACCAGTACAGTGCCAATACAAGTTAAATGTATTGGACCAATGCTGGCTGTGTACAGGCAGCATACGGCTACCCGTACAAAGACTGTATCGGCCCAAGACGTTGCCAGGGTGCAAGAATATACGGGGCCGGTATTGACGCCAGTACAGTGCCAATACAAGTTAAATGTATTGGACCAATGCTGGCTGTGTACAGGCAGCATACGGTTACCCGTACAAAGACTGTATCGGCCCAAGACGTTGCCAGGGTGCAAGAATATACGGGGCCGGTATTGGCACCAGTACAGTGCCAATACAAGTTAAATATATTGGACCAATGCTGGCTGTGTACAGGCAGCATACGGCTACCCCGTACAAAGACTGTATCGGCCCAAGACGTTGCCCGGGTGCAAGAATATACGGGGCCGGTATTGACGCCAGTACAGTGCCAATACAAGTTGCCTATACAAGCTGATATTGGGCCAGTATTGGCCTAATGCTATGATGTTTGCTGGGCAGTGGTTCAAAGCCTCTATACGAAACTGCTAAGATTAAGCTCCCAAAGCAGCTTTCCAGTCTGAGAAAAAAGATTGAATCAATTAGTCAATAGGAGACGTAATTTCAGGTTTGAATCGGAATCTGAAATTCTTGAAACCCTTTCATTGCTCAAGCACAAACTTCACTGGAGCATAGGCTATTATCACTCATCAGTGCTTCATCTTGGATCACTAACACCTGGAAAGAGGAATGGACACACAACATCTCGACCAAACTCTACTCCTTTGTCCCCGATTCTGGACCTCTGCCACCAGCCCACCACAAAAAGAACACAATCGACATGCCTGGGTACGGCTGAATCGCTCTGCACAAGCATTGGGAGCTACAGATCCTTAATGCACACATCCTTTGAGCAACCTCTCAAGCGCATGTAGCTCCACACACACTGAAAATTAGTGACTTTACAACTCTTTTCTATATTTTGAAAGAAATGGTACCTAAACACTAAACAGGCAGTATTAGCTCAGATATTTCTAAACAAGTTTTTCTTTCTGGTCTGGTATCCCTGTATTAATTGCAGAGAGAGGCCAACTGTTTCCAACTGCAGATTTCTTTAATGCAGTGAAGCTATAAAATATAAATTTAATTTGAAAAAAAGTGGTTGTCAATTCGTGTAACTTAATATTTATTGTGTGTGGTGCGACATATGTGCTTAAAAGGTTGCTGATTTTTTTAAATTTCATTTCATTATTTAGGTTTGAAATCTGGCAACACCACCTTCTTTTTGTTGTTTTGTTTTTGAAAACGTGACGTCGTGACGAAACGTTTCTATTTTGATTCTGACTTCAGTTTGGCTGCAACTTCCAATTTGCAAAACATGAAAATTCGCATAGCACAAGTACTATATTTGCGTTAATGTTGAGAATCCCATAGCACAAGTAGCATATTTTGGGTAATGTTAAGAAATTTAAACAGAAAAAAACGTGTTTTTTTTTTCAAAATCTCAGCCAGTTATGCTAATGTATAGCCTACTGCAGTGGTTCTCAAACTTTTTCAGCTTGTGGCACATTAGAAAAAATATAAAACGCACGCGGCACACTTACAAAAGAAGAAAAGTTGCTTTAAAAAAAGTTATTTTCACCTGTCAATGCGATGGATGTGCTTGTTTATACAAATATAAGCTTCGACTGAAACGAGGTTGCATTGTTGACAGACTTAGGCTATACCCGAATTTCATCGTTAATTCCAAGCAGTCTCTCTCGTTTACAGCTTTTAATTTCAGTCAAAACAGAAATGCCATGTTCACATAGCCATGAAGATGCAAATGGTAATATAATTTTGATTGATTTAGCACGGATCATGAAATAGAATTTGGAAGCAGACAGTCAAAACGCATCCAAGTTTTTTGTGGCAACAGCGTTTGAAAAAATGGGTCGTTTCGTAAATCAATGAGCTGTTCTTTTGCAGAAAGATTGTTTGATTCATTGCTTCCAAATGGTACGGTAGGTAGTAATGTTAGCAATAGCTAACATAGCTGCCCAATAGTGACGTGGCAATTTCCCTGCTGTATCGGCAATGCCATAATTGGTTTCATCGTCACATGTGCTTATTTATCATCTATTGAAGGAGTTAAAGCGCTTTTAAGTCGCATGCTTGTCTGAATGGCTTGTTTTAAATATTTATACAGTTCTTTTCCAAAATTTCAAAAAGATTCGCGGCACACTTGAGAATCTGTAGCAGCACACAGTTTGAGAATCACTGGTATACTGTGTAAACCACTGTGAATTTGTTTGAAGATCTTGCTGCAGCTGGAATTACAGTTTTTGCTTCTATGTTATTAAAAGTTAGATCTTCTTGATTTGCTGTGGAACTCATTCTACTCTACCAAAGCAATCATGGGAGGAGCTGTGAGTCCTGGAGAGAATAATGATGAATTGATTGACAATCTGGTAAATGCAAACTATATCACATCAAAAGAGGTAATATGGCTGTTTTTTCTTTGTGATTCAGTTTAGTGGTGTGCAAATGCAAGCAAGATCTAGTATGTGCAATTGTAACTACAGCTAAATTTTACTTGAATACAATGATGACTGTTTGTTGGTGAGGTGTTCTGTGTTAATTAGTCTAATCATGGATTAATTGATTAGACTAGATTAATTGATTAGTGGTTAGCGCATTGGGCTTGCAGTCGAGAGCCTGCATGTTCGACTCCAGCCACCCGCACTTGCTGTTGTTTCTCTGGGCAAGAAACTTTACGATAATTGCCTCTACCCACTGATCGATTTCGAGTACTGTAATGGGTAGTACCAAATTTAAGTCATAAGTAAAGTAGACAACCGGAAACAGACATTGCCGTCGGCTGCAGCGTGGGTCAGGTGTACGTCGGAAGGCCTACAGTAGTACACCGTTGCATAGCGCTCAAGTCTGCTTTCGATGTAGTCTCGATATAGTTCGCTTTCGATATAGTTGCTCAAGTCCGCTTAAGATATAAAAAACAAGACAAAAAAACAAAACAAAAATATGAGGCAGTCTTGTTATTCCATCAAGGTGCTGCTGCCATTGGACTGTCTTGCTGTCACACTTGTCTTGTATCTTATAAATATATTCAAGGACAGGACAGTTAAAGCAATGATTGTTTTACATCAATCATGTATATATAGTGGACAACACAGTTTTCTATACAGTCAAATTTTCTAAACACAATATTATAGTTTACAAGAGAGCTTGGCAACCACTGGGTGGTAGGATTTGTTGCTGATCTGCAGAAGAAAAAAAATCTTGATGGATACTTTGGCTGGCTATGTTATTGCATGTAATTGATACTCTTTTTTTCATTATGCATCATTTTCACACGTAATAATATTTTTTTCTTCATTTCAGATTGAGGAAATATTCAGAGCGGTCGATCGAGGGTTCTACTACTTGAACGAATTTAAAGATTCAGCATATCAGTAGGTTTTATAATGATTCAGAACTCAAACATTTTTTGCTAGAACTTGGTTCTATTGCAATAAAGATTGGAAATTATATTAGCATTTTCTTTGTAAATGTTCGATTGCTAAATATATGCTCCATTTAAAAATAAAACATCACAATGAGAGCAGCTAAGCTGTCACAGTGTCAAAGTCAAATTTTTTTTTTGCACAATGAGCACGACTGTTGGCAATCTCAACAAACACTGCTTTTTTGTTCTCTTCCCTGCTTCTGGATCAAAAGTATTTGGGCTCCAAATGAATTTTAAGTCTTACTCTTGTTCATTTTGCATAAGGTTAGAGTTAGAGAATATGAGATATTTTATAGGTATTATTTATCTTATCCTCCTTCCACTTCCATAATCATATTATTTCATAATTATTTAACATTTAATAATTAATTATTTCATAAATTATTTAATTATTAATTATTTTACATAATTTATTAACAGAGACTTAGCATGGAGGCATGAACATCTTCATTTATCTGCTCCATGCATATACTCAAAAGTGTTGTCGTATCTGGACTTGAAGCCTGGTCATTCTTTTCTTAATATTGGAAGTGGGACAGGCTACTTTAGCACATTAGCTGGCCTGATCTTAGGTATCTTCAATGTTTTGATTATAAGATGTTTCAACTAGGTGTTGAATAAATGTGTGGTCAAATGGTGAGATTATTTTACTGGTGCTTGGATGGTGTACAATGCACATTGTACATCGATCATGAGCATGTGGCTGTAAACATGGCAAGACACTTAATGATTCCCTTGAAGAAATAATACAGTAGAAGTTGCCTATTAATGACACCTGAAGAGACCTTCGAAAAAGTGTCATCATAGCGAAATGTTGCTAATACTATGGCTAAATTTTACATGTAGTTGAAAAATAGGGTTTACAACAGATGTCACTGTAGCTGAATTCTACTGTGGTGCTCTACTGTTGTGTATTCTACACAATTAACTGAATGCTATCATAGGCTAATGAGTGGACCATAAATTTTTTCAACATATTTCACAAATATTAGTGATATGCTGCCATCCATATGTTGCTCTTTAGGAAGCAGTGGAATAAATCATGGAGTAGAACTACATGAAGATGTTGTGGATTATGCAAAAAAGAAAATCAAAGAATTCATATCTCAATCCCCATGCTTTGACAGGTAGCTTTTATACTGTAGACTTGTTTAGTTGTTCAACTGCATTGTTATTATTTTCTTTACTATTAAGTGTTTGTGTTTCTGGCACACTGTTCAAACTTTTGCATTATTGAACCATTTTTATAGAAAAATACGAGTACCGCTACATAGTTTTGTCTACTTTTGCTTATAGATTCTTTTAGATGGTACATATAAGTTTTATTCAAGTATGTCAATAATGAAAATTTGTTGCCTAAAACAAAGAGGCTAATTTAATTTTTTGTTTAGATACACATTTTGTGAACCGCAATTTGTAGTCGGAAACTGCCTTCATATTGCCCCAGGTAATGTGATTTTTATGCACACAGACACACATATATTGTTTCAGCCTGCAAGAGCAATATTCTATGGCTCATACTTCTTTTTGATCATGTCTTTTGTCAGACTGTGAGCACAGCATAGTAAATGCTTTCTATGCTGAAATTTAACGCCTATTAAGGATCTAAATATGTTTTAGCAAGAGACTCTAAAGTTACATTGAAGTCTTAAATTACGGTCGTGCATTGCACTAAAATCTCGCAAATGTTTAAAATTTGTGTAATTCTAACTTTTCAATAAGTTCTGCAATTTTTTTTTAGATTTTTGTTTTACGAGTTGAAAATTGCTATCATGTCTTTTTCTTTTGCCCTTGGATTTGTGTGTGATCATTTGAAAATGTCAATACTTGTCATTGGAAAATTAGTACAAGTGAATTTATGCAACGTTTCTTTTGAAAACAGTTCAAGCATTTTTTTTTGCTGCACCGGTAATCTAATTGAGTAGGTGTGTTGTTTGCACAATAGCAAAAAACGTGGAAAAGTCCTTACACAGATTGTTTTGCATGAATCTCAGAATCACCGGGCTATGACAGAATATACTGCGGTGCTGCTTGTCCACCAGAACACGAGTCCTTTGTGAAGAATCTTCTCAACCAAGATGGGCTACTAATCATGCCTTCAAATGACCAAGTATATATTTTAGACAACAAATTGTTTGTTTTATTAATTTAATCACTTAACTCTCCAACAATTTTAGGTGGAAAATGGTTTGGAACGCGCATGGTCATTGGTCAGTCTGATAAAAAATGATGATTATGATGATTATGTGCCTGATCTGATACAGACGTTGGCGATCATGGTCTTCCAAACTTCTCTGTCATTTGCCATTCGTATAAAATCGTTCGTTTTAACTGTTGTGTTTGTGGCCCATTGATTCAAGCTGTTTAAATAAGTTAATCTTTGTCGACCTCTGCTTCTTTTTCCCTGTATCATCCCCAATAGAGCTAATTTTTCCAAATCTCCATGTCTGTGAATATGACCTACAAATTGCATCTGACGCCTTCTAACTTTAAATAAAAAATAAAGAGCCCAAAACGTAGATTGTACATTCTAAACTCATGTTCAGCAAACGTTTCGAAAACTGTTGTGATCTTCATTGCGAGTAAAATGATCTGAAGATGAAAACATTTTACTTGCACTGAAGTAGATGACACTGAACATGAGTTCAGTAGTAGATTGTACAATTTTAGCTCTTTGTATTTAATGTGTTGATATCTGTGATATCTGATGTACCTGTATTTCAGCAATGAACGAAACATTTACCTCAGTTTTTAATCATGTATTTCCAACTAACAAAATCTGTTTTTATGTAACCAGACGGTGAAGTGACGTAATAAAGGCCACTATTGCTGGCTGGACTTATTGAACATCTGATTAACGGCATAGGATTGTATTTGTATTTTCTGAGGCCCAGCATTAAAGCCTCACTTTTTCTTTGTACTGAAATCTTCATATTCTATCAGCTTCAAGTTATCAAAAGGACGGGCCAGTCTAAATGGGAAACTTCAAATATTTTATCAGTTAGCTTTGCAACCTTGATCACTCCATCAGATGATGAGCGGCACAAGATCACTCACCTGCGTATGTTAAGCAGGTTTTTTGTGTGTTCTGCAACCTGTCACCCTGACAGTAGAGCGAAGTGAATTTGATTGTTTCAAATTTTGAAATAGTACTGAAACAGCGCTGAAGGGTTGAAAAGTCAATGGTTCCTTCCGAAGACTTTTTTCAAGTCTTCGGAAATAACCATTGACATAGTCAACCTGTATTTGGGTAAACTTACTACATAAGTTGTTTTGTAACATGATGCAGCTTTTACAGTTCCAAACTTTTTTGGCCACTTTTTCACTCTTAAGAAAGTCAATAGAAAAGCAAGTCAATTTCTTAATTATATGCAGAGCATTTGTTTCTCGGCAGTCGAGTATAGGAAGAATTGACAGCGATAGACACGTGTTTCGCCCATAAGGCTGGGCTCATCAGTATCGCACCGCTAAGTAACTCATGCCACATAGTTCTCAACCGCTGCTTTTGTCAGTCAATTAGTGGTGCGACACTGATGAGCCCAGCCTCATGGGCGTGTCTATCGATGACAATCGTGTCTATCGCTGACAATTCTTACGTGTCTATACGATATATATATACGATATATACTATACGATATACGTGTCTATCGCTGACAATTCTTGCTACACTCGACTGCCGAGAAACACATGTTTTTAGAAAAAGTCTTGATGGCTAGTGTGGAAGCTACACCGTTATGGTTGGTACCCGGTCAGTTGGTCGACAGGACAATTGGTCGACAGACATTTGGTCGACAGGACGTTTGGTTGACAGGATGTTAGGTCGACAGAACGATTCATTTTAGGGTTAGTTAACTAACCTTAACCCTAACCTAACCCTAAAATGAATCGTTCTGTCGACTTAACGTCCTGTCGACCAAATGTCTTGTCGACCAATTGTCCTGTCGACCAAATGTCTTTCGACCAATCGACTGTACACCGTTATGGTTAGCGAAACACAATGCTCGCTGTTCTATAGTGAGTAGCCAGGTAGTGCAGACGCCAGGAAGACCACTCCTTCTCAACTGTGCAGAGCATTTGTTAAGCACAACATTGCTTATAAAATGACTTCTCTTCTTTGAGTATATTCATCTACTCCACGAACCTGTTTAAGCGACATCTTGACGCGGCCAACTAGACGCAAGACTATTTACGTTTCAGACTTTTGTCAAGTAATCTGGCGAACAGATTAGCTCGAGGCGGGTTGTCACTGCGGCACATCAGTCCCGGTGCATATTCTCTCGTCAAGGTGTCCAACTGTCCATGTCAAAACGTTTTTTTGCCCCTACAAAAATGTTCTGCTCAATTGCTTGCTGTGTATAGTTTCCAACAGAAATACTTTTAATTTTGCAGCAACCAGGAATCCACGAAGCCTTTATGACCTTTGTCGTTTTCGTATACGCCAAGTCCTGAGCACGAACTACCACCACGGATCGAACCGGCGTTTTAAGAGAAAGCAGCATATATCCGGTATTTACAATTTCTTACATTCGTTTATATGCAAGTTTAATAACCGCAACAGTGATACAGTGCTGCAAGAAACGGTCTTTTGTTGATATCTTGCGATGGTGATTCTTGGACAATGTGACGTAGAGGAATTTATTGATGGAAATTTGTGTGCTCTGTGTATTGAAGTTCATGGTACCGGTACCTTGGAAACTTCATTGCATGTCCGTAAAAACATGGATCACATACGTTCACTGTAGTTCAGCGTTGAATCACGTAGTTCACAAGGAAATTGAGTTGCTTACACAACTTCATCTCAGATTTACTGCAATTTTTTATTTCGTGCTTACCTTTCATCTGCCGCCTGGTGTCAGCAACGAGCTTAGTTTATCAATTTCTTTAGCATTGGATTTATTTTGTCGAATCCAGGCTTATATGGCCTTGTGGTTGAAAAATTTTCGTCAAAAAATACTTAAAAAATTTGCTTTACTAAAACCCGAAAGATTTCCAAACTCTATATCATAATTGGACACTCTTAGGCGAATCTAAGGTAAAGCTTTCTGCACTGTTTCATGGCATTTTGAAAATTTAAATGCTTTTTCTCTGTTAGAAAGAGAAAAGGGTTTACGGATGACGTCAGGAAGCGATGAAAGTTCTCTTTCCAGCCAAAGCAGTGACGATTCGCAATCAACGGTTTGTTTCTAGCAGCTAGATCATTTGTTTTTATATTCTAATCGCCATGAATGCTCCGCCTACATTTAGGTCCTAAAATGATACCATTCTGCTTGAGGCGAGCAACAATTTGAGTACGAGAAAGAACTGATGTTTAACACCAGATTATGTTTTCATCTGTGAAAAGTTGTGAAAATTTTTCATCTGTGAAAAATCCTTCGCTGTGAAGGTTGATGGCTTTGGTTCCAATCCACTTGGACAGTTAGAAACATGTTTAGTTGTTTACATAATTTAGTAAGAGCTTGGTTTTTCAACTTAATTTGACCATGTTTCTGCAACGGTTGTCTCATTTTCTGTTTCAACTTAAAATCGTTAATCTTAAAATGTCTGTAGCTAACGTTGTAAATGGACAAGATATCTAATGACGCATGGTCTAAAATGATATCCATTCACTGCAGCCACATACTCCAAGAAGTGGTTCAATACTCGACATGTCTACATGTACTCTCATCACCTTTGGTGCTGACGGCAAGGAGGAGGTTCCGCGTTCCTCGTCCAGTTCTTCGTCCCGGCAAGGTACAGTATATTCTTGGTAATTTTTTTTACAAACGTTTTAAATGTTTATCAGATCCCATTCCGTATTCTGGCGCAAATTCGACTGAACTGTTTTCTTTTATAATTTGAATAAGGTTGACAAACTAGCTTGGATTAACGTGGTTTGAAGGTACTGTATGTTTGACGTCCTGACCTGTACTCTCGCTGCTGATACAACATTTTTGCTAAAAGCAGCTGTTTGCCGCTAAGTAATTTATTTATTTATTTGGTTCAGACCAGAAGATAGAGGTCCATAGAAACACGCCAGCACACACATACAAATAAAATAATTGAAAATCAAACAACAAGCATTGTACGGTTATAATGTTGTAAATACATTGAACGAGCGAAACACTCAGAGGTCATTAACGCTTTGATATAGGAGTTAGAAGAGCTGCAACACCGATTTACAAAGCTAGCAATGCTCTTCCGTAGCAGGGCATAAAAAGAGTTCACGTTGTGGTTTACTTGGATGTGACTAATGCTGCAAATTTTAGGCAATTTGAACAGAATTCTGAACGAGTTGTTATATGCAACTTTCAGACGATTAATAGCAGATATTGAATAATTACACCAAAGGGGAGAAGCATAAACGCTGTAATTAATAGAAGCATAAACGCTGTAATTAATAGAAGCATAAACGCTATAAGCGTAAACGCTAAACTAAGTAATGAAAAGGCTGGCTTGCCATTTCTTCGTGTTTCGGCCCTTTTCTACCCGTGGCGGTCAATAATGGCAAAACAGCATTTTATTAACCCTGAATCATTTTCCAACGTCTCCGGACGTTGATTTGCCGTAAAAACTTAATTTTTGCTACCTCGAGAGATGTTCATTATCAAATCAAGTTATTTTCACAGATGGTTCTTCCACTAGCGCACGCGGTGATGGTGAAAACCCGAGTAGTTCGCTCAAGAAAAAACGACGCTCAAGAATAACGTTCAAAAGATCATCAACCAAAACCAAAAGAGATGTGGAGCCAAAAAGGTCGAAAGGTGATTGCAGTCCTTGACATAAAGATGAAAAGTAAACTCTCTACTGCCTTGGGTGGTGGAATGATGTAATTTAATTTTTTTTATTTAATGTGCAACTTGGTGTCTCGGTGTTGTTAGAAGAAAAACACAATTAAGTGTTAATCACTGTTCTCAACATTGATCCTTATTGCATCAGGATCTGTATCGAGTGAAATTCTCGCATCTTTTATATCGATAGAATGTTTTTGCAGCAAGAAAAGGCTGGGACTTGATCAGGCGAAAATTCAAAAATCGAAAAACTGAAAAGTCGATATTTTCACCGGAGCCCACCAAAGAACCAGGACCATCAGCTAGCGTGGATGACTCCAGGCGAGTGCAATATGATGACAACAAATCAACAATTCAGTCTAACCAAAGTCTTTATAATCTATCCGACATTTTGATTTCTACAAATATCTTAAATTATAGTGATATTAATTCTGCTCGACCATGATGTTTCAGAATGAAGACCAAGCTTCTTTGAAACAAAATGGAGAGAGAGATAGTGCTAATAAATAATAATGTTGGCAATAATAAGCGCAAATATGCGTTGCTCTCAGCGTTGGTAAAGGTAGATAGAAGTTATTGCCCTAAAGTTATTCCCTCAATGCTGGGTGCTAAACTGGAACTAAATTTGGTGCTATTTTTAAAAAGTTTTTGGCATGACCCGACGAGGTATTTAACTCACTACCGGTTCAGAGGCGGGCACTCTATCCTTAATATGAAGAGACTAGTTATTTTTTTTTCACAGCATGTGCTTTTTTTCAATTCCTTTTATGTGCAGGTTACAACCTGACTCGGATTCTGAAGACGAAACATCGATTACTCGAGAAGGTATACGCAATTTCACTATGTTCCGATTTTCCATAATACAATATGTTCTCAAAGGATTGACCCTAAAAAGGGTGTTGAAATTGCCATCTAAAATAGCATGCCTTGATAAATGTTTGTACTCTTCTTTTATCGAGTCTTTGAAGAATCTTAGGAAGTTTTAGTAGAATTTGCAGCTACTACTGTGTAGTGTGCTGATAGGGATCGCGACGTTAACGCTTCCCATGGCTAAACACGAACGGGGCCCTATATGAAAATAAACATTAAATGTACTAAAGCATAAAATACTATCAACACTACCAAAAATGTCCGATACCAAGCAAAAAAGCCCAAAAGAGCGAATTACCAAATGTAGTTGTTATTCACCTTAAATTAAAAACCTTTCTAACCTAAATGTATATTAAATATAATAACTAGGGCAACCAATTTTTTGACCTAAAAACTTGAAATTTTGACTTTATAATTTACAAATTTTGACCTAATTTTGACAAATAACTTTATGCGTTTGCAACTCCAATGCGAAATACAAAGCATATTAGAAATCAAACCGTTAGGTAAGGATATCTTCTTTTTGTAATAAAATAAAAGAAAAATGTGGAAAACTCAACGACACCACAGCTAACGAAGAGGTAATGAAAGTAACTCGAAAAACGGCAAACGATAAATATGGAGTATGTCTTTAAATATCCCGAAATTACTGAAAGGCTTTTGCAGTATTATACAGTAGAATTCGCCTATAGTGACACCCCTGAAGGGACCGCGGAAAAAGTGTCACCATAACCGAAGTGTCACTATAGCCAAATGCTACTCAACTTTTGCGTATGCAAACGGGACTTTGCAACAGGTGTCACTATAGGCGAAGTGTCACTATTATAGCCAAAGTCACTATAGGCGAATTCTACTGTACTTCTAGCTAAAGACAAATTTGAGAACATCTGGAAGCTAAAACTCAATAAACAGTTGTAAACTTATACTGGTTTGAGCATTCACCTAACCAAGAACAAAGGCCACGTTATCTGCATTCCACGCCTAGCCTACTTAATGTTCAATTCAGTAGTGGACGAAGCAAGATTATTACCTCAGAAATTGCAACAAATAGATCATTACGTCAGAATAGCAACAGAAATTGCAACAAAAAATCAGTATCTGTATAGCTTTAATAAAATATCAATAGAGATAACAAAAACTACGTTAATAGAAAATTTTGACCTAACCATAAAATTTGACTTTTTTTTTATTTAATAACTTTGAAACCTCTCTTCGTGTCAGCCTGAAATTTAGTTTATGGACGTTTTATAAACTTTGAACAAGGCAGAAAAATTTTGACTTTATTGACTTTTGGTTGCCCTAATAATAACTGTAATTGTAAATATATGTTTCGATCTATTCCGCATATTGTTTTTACTGGTTTCAAATCTTCATATACTTTCTTCTATTCAATGGATCATCGATTCGATTGTTTTACCTGGCCTAGGTTTTGTTCCAACGTGGAGGTAGGATTGTCTGTTAAACCTCATGCGTTTTCGAAATATTTTCTTGCACTGAGCTAAACGATTTCAAAACTTGGCGAAACCTTTCAGATTCCGATGACGTACAGCCTCAGTCTTCTGCAGACCATGACGTAGCTCCCCGGATATCCCTGCGTTCCTTCTTACTGGGCATGTCGACGCAGTTAAATAGCCCAAACCCGAACAGAGCTGCTCTACGTGATGGCTTGTACAATTATGTTGACCATCAGAGGAAACTTGCTCAAAAAAGGACCAATGAAAGAAAGATGGCCGAAGACATGCAGAGTGACGATGAGATAATTTTCTCTACTCGTGATTTTTATTCGGCCATCTTGAATCTGCCCCTACCAGAGCCGATAAAGCAATATCTGCTTTTTTACAGATGTCCTAACTAATCATTTGCCGAATTGCAACATTGTTTGATCATTGTGGTATTGATCTTTATGAATCATCTATGATGCCTGTACAGTTTCTTTGAATTTTCTTAAAGTCTCGTTTGTTTTTGAAGTCATTGTTCTGACCAAAATAAACACGAACCTTGGACAAACACGATAACAACACTCCAGAATTCGCAAATACTTTGCCAACAATCATGAATAACTTGAAATTGAAGACAAACTTTCCAAGAAGGTTTCCCTTTGAACACTTTTGATATCAAAAATACGATGTTTGGCTTCATAATGTGATAAATTGGTTCCACTTTTGGTTTTCATTATGTTTCATTTATTTCTTCCCCTGACGCGCATATTAGTTACACCACTGCCGAATCAATTTCAGACAAAAATTATGTTGCCAGATTGTGGTTCACCGAAGTTTTTGTTGTAACTTGTGAGCCAGACTCGGTGGCGACCCTGCACATGTTGACACGTACAGCTCACTTGGTATATTAGCATCAAAATTACCGGGACTTTATCGAAACTCTTTAAATTACACCTATAGTAGCTGCTTAACTTCAAAATGCGGTTAGCATTGGTGGTTCCCTTGGTAACAACCCAGATTCAAAAGCCGTTATTTTTACATTGATTTAAACGTCTGCAGACGTTGATTTAATGTAAAAATGACAGTTTTTGCTCTTTGGGAATAGGCCATGAAGGTGTTCTAATGGTTGTTGTGTACATTTTGTCATACTTTGTATTGTACTATAATACTTCGATATTCTTGGTAAATTTGACTAAACCAATAATACTGTATCTTGATAAACTGTAAAGCGACTCGCAAATTTTAACATGGAAGTATACTGTGCAACAACCTTCGTAAAATTATCACGTATGGTATTCGACTTTTCTTTTTGTACATTACCTTTCGCTTCTCAATTTTTTTTTTGCTTGTTTTGTGCATGCCGTGTGAAGTAACAGCGGCATCAACGCCAAATGTACAATTGTAAAGAATGTATTCTACCAAATAACGCCTGTATCTTTGTTGTGAAAATGTTAGCATAGAAACAGATGCTATTAAAACAAGGTACGTGCGCATATCAGCAGCGGAACTTGTGAAAAAAATATTGGGGAAGGTACCACGATTCAGCTAAAGCTAACATTCCAAAGGACAATAGCTACACAAATTGAGCAATAAAGACAGAGAGGGGCCCTTAAGGATGACTTTCAGAAAACTTAGTCTTGTTTTTGTACATTTTGTTAGCTCTCAAGGTTGTTACTGTTTTGAAGACACGTTTTTTACTCGAAAATAGGAAATTTGAAAGTTTGTTAACCGCAGCCTAGCGGTTTGAGGGTTAGGGAAGTGGTTATTTCGGTTACCGAATAGGCCTATTGCATTTATCCAGCTTTTAAAAGACGTGTAACCACGAGATTCGCTGCAAGTTTGCATTCAAGTCCGCCCCGATAGCTCAGTTGGTTAGCGCGTGACTTCACAAACGAAAAAGCTTGATCAAGTGGCGCTGGTTCGACTCTCGGGGTGTGCGTTTGAGCAACGCATTTCAGGACTGCTCTCCATTCAGCGGCACCTAACGAATAGAACAATTCCCCAGCAACATTTCAACAATCGGTAAACTTCTGCCAATCTCAGTAAACCAGCCCTGGCCAAAAGCTAAGTAGCGAAACTACTAGGAACAACCTATAAAGGCGTTATCAGTGGGAGGAAAAAGATTCAAAAACCAGTTTCACGACACCGTAAGCTAATTTGTTTGTTTATCTTTATCCTGCATTGCGGGAAAGCGGACTTGAGCGTTATGCATCGGTGTACGCCTTCCGACACAGGGCCTCCGAGAGAAATCAGCACTGGTCGGGAAACAATAGGAAAAATGGGCCCCATAATATTTTTTAGCAAATATACAACTAATTTGTATCTTGGGTTGCATGTTCGTGTTAAGCTGAAATTAGCCTAGCCTACTTTCCTCAGCATGAAAAGAACTTCCTTCAATGTAAAAATCAACAATAATCACTGGATTACACTTGCAGCAAAAATGCCATTGAAGCAAACTATTTTGTCTAGAAAGCTTTGTAAACCACAATACAGGCAACGAAAATAGTTCAACCAAGCTTTTAATTCAGGAGTGTCCAAACTTTTTCCCACACGGAGTTGGCCCGTGGGCTGGACATCCCTGATTTAATTCAACCCTTTTTGGACTTTTTGCAATGCAAAGTTACGGATCACAGCATCAAATAATAAAATTTTGCGACGTTTGAATTGATGCACAACATGTATAGTTAGGCTTTTCAATCCGTTTCGAGTCATAGGCCTACTGGAGCGCAAACTATTCTTTACAAATTTCAGTAATTGCTAAAACCACGTTCTCAAAGCGCAACCGTTGGAGGTAGCTATTGGAACACAAAAAAAATCATAACAAAACTATTTGGAAAAACCTTTCGAAATTTGCAATCAATAATTCCTTGTGTAGAGATTATGGGGTGGTTCGTTCTGGTTTGCAGCTGAAGTTTGCTGTGTGGCTTTCTGTCAAAAGTACCAACTCATCCAAAATGTCTTGAAAAATGTCATTGTTGTAGCCTACAAATGGTTTAAATTTGTCCCACATGCCCGCAACTGCACAACAGACATACGATGAAATTTTCATGGAATTTCAAACTCATCGACGATATGTTTGAGTTTGTTGATACATTTGTCAATTCCAACAACTATCGAATCCTTTACAATGTACGGTAGAATACATTTCCTTCGAATGATTCAGCTAGTTAAGTGGAGTTATAAAAGCGTTCTGTCCTCAGGAAAAGAAAATCATTTTCTTTTAAATTTATAATTGCCAAGGCAACTTTAGCTTGCGAGTAGTAGCCTACTCTTCTCAGCTTTCTCTTATATAGATTACATCTTCCTTTAATGTCATTAAATTCATCAGTGAATCTTGTTTAGGACCGTAATCCACATAATGCAAAGCAGTCACAAATTTAAAACTACTAGTTGTAGGCTACTTTAGCATTGACTCAGCTTCCGATCAAGCTCTTGTTGGTTCCAACTTGATGCATTTAAGAAATGTCTTTAGAGCTTCAATTGCAAAAGGGTAATGTAAAGCATTGGGTTTGACTGCACCACGTCTTGATTACCCTCTCGAAGTCAATTTTCTTTGCAAGATGATAGAACAGCTTTCTTTAGATTTTTCAGAATTTTTTCTCTGACTGGGCTATAACTTTAAAGATGCCACAATCTTACAGATAATTCAATCAGTCCAAAAATGATAAGACATTTGAACAACGCTGTCTGTAGGCAACATTATGAATTCCAATTAGATTTAGCCAAACAATAACATCCATAAACAAAAAACTCAAATAAAGAAAAAACTCACTATACCTTCCAAAATCACATCATGTAAAGCATGACCACCAAAAGGCTACTTGACCACACGAAAACAGAAGATCTTTTAACTATGACAAAATTACATCCAATTGCAGCAACAATAAAATCAAAAGTTTTAAAACTGTTCGGCCACACAAAAAGATCACAATTCGGAATCAGCAAAGTTTGCACAGAAGGAAAAGTAGAAGAAAAAAGAAAACGCGGCAGACAACCAAAACGATGGCAAGACAACATCCAATCGTAGACCGGACTCAACTTGGCGACAATGGGATAGCTGGCTCAAAATCGCCACTCTTTTTGGAAGCAAATAACTCATGATGATGCGCAATCTGCTGCAGGCGGAGATGATGACGACTGATGATGATCCATAAACAAAAAATATACTGGATTTACTTTCTTTAATCGTGCTTGGACTGATACCTTTAACTTTCCCAGATAACTTATGTTGGATACAACATCCTATGCCTGGCCAACGCAGATTTTGAAGTTAAGGTTCAGGTGTCAAGCAAAAATAGTTCCCGCTTAGCTAAAACAGCACCAGTTTTCAAGTTGAAACTATCAATACAATCGAAACCGTTCAGTGATACAGAAATCATTTCAGCTTCAGATTTTACGTCTTGAAGCTGTTAGTGTTCAACATCGCCTACCATAACACGAAAATGATTTGTTCTTGATGAGAAGCATCGAGAGTGACATTTACAATGAGTGAGAAATACTTGGAACTACGCACTTCATTTAAGAATTTGTTGATTATTTAGTTGGTACGTACATTTTTACTTTAGTACTAAAAATGGGCCCCCCTCAAAAGTGCAAAAACAAAAAACTACTCGTTTTTCCTTTACAATGTTTTGCTAGGGGGGAAACTGGCCCGACTTCCCCCCCCTCTCGGAGCCACTGTAATCCGACATACACCTGACCCACGCTGCAGCCGCCGGCAATGTCAGTTTCCGGTTGTCTACTCTACTTATGACTTGAATTTGGTAGGCTACTACCCATTAGGGAACGTTCAAATATTACGTAACGCCTTCGAGGGGGAGGGGGGTTTATGCAAAGCGTTACGTTAGCGTCACATCGGGGGGGGGGGAGGGGTTCAAGCAAAACGTTACGTAACGCTTTCGAGTATGGAATAGTAGTTTTTTGTGCTGAATTCGTAGTGAAAAAGCGTTACATGGGGGAGGAGGGGTCAAAAATTCGGAAAAAAAGCGTTACGTAATATTTGAACGCTCCCTTACTCGAAATCGATCACTAGGTAGAGGCAATTATGGTAAAGTTTCTTGCCCAGAGAAACAACAGCAAGTGCGGGTGGCTGGAGTCGAACATGCAGGCTCTCGGCTGCGAGCCCAACGCGCTAACCACTCGGCCACGGCTGCCGACTATGATTTAGGCCTGTTCAGTTTTATTTTCGAGTGGTCAGTTAAACATATTTGGCTAAAGATCCAAAAGAAAACAGCACTAATAATAAAGACTGTCCGTGATTTTTCCTTTCGCCTTGGTGTATGAAAGTGTAGACACCAGCAGCTGTTGTGCTACATGGTTGGTCAAAGAATGATTTGACTTCTATGGAAGGACAGTTTGTCATGAATTGTATTGCTTGGTGGCAAACATGGGAAAGGGGTAAAAAATGATATCTTAAACAGCCTCGGACGTTGATCAGTCAGTTATCCCCCTGTATCCGGTACAAAACCAAAGCACTGTGTTTTGGGTCATTGAACGTTGATGTTCCTGACCAGTGTTTTGGGGGACCGAAACGGTCCCCCAAATTTCTCCAGCGGTTTCCCAAAATTTGGACTTGCAACTACAGAAGAAAAGTAATGGTTGTTTCTCGCTATGTCTTGTCGATAGTACGAATAAAGAATAAGTGGAGGTACAGCTAACAGCTGAATCAAAGAGTTATTCACAAAAGAAGTGCACCTTCGATACTCGTCAATGTTTATTTCTGATTTATGGCGCATAATGATCAGTTTTTATGTGTGGAAACATAAGCAGAAGCCAACAAGCACACTTTGTTTGATTGTGCAGCAAACTTGTTCGGCGGCCGTGTTGGGCAGGCTGTTTGGTCGCTGTCACAATCAGTGTCACAGGTGTGCCTTGTCGAATAATTCATGTTATGTTGATTGTATGTAGTTATGGCTAATTTTTGGTATTTAAATGAAACACTTGCGGTCTCTTAAAACTACTTAGCGGTCACCCAAACCAAACCTTAAAAAAAACCTGTTCCTGACAGTGATTTAGAAGACACACAATAAAATATTATTGATATATTTGTAAACAAATTCAAACAAACAATAGTAAGGCAAAGGCTTTTATAAAAATGACAGGCGTTAAGAAGTGGTAACAAAAATGAGCAGACTAATGCAGATGAAGCTTTGACAGCTGATAAAAGGCAGTTCTCTTGAGTTTCTTGACACGTGAAAATTTGAAGCTACTGCTACAGTATAAAAACTAAATGACGACAGAATTGAAAGATGACATAACTTTGCAATAGTATTCAAGGCAGTGATAAAGCGAAGAATCCTCGCTGCTAGTTGCGGCGTGATTGCCTTTCCTACATTATTTGGAAGAAACTCTGTATACAAAAGACCTCACATGAATAAAAATACACTACTGTAATAGTCAATAAGAACGTCTGAAGCCAGATTTTTGCGGTTTACCTGAGCTGTTTGAAAACAACTTAAACTGTAAAATCGCGATCATTTACAAGGAGCATGTGCAATATGGCCATTGGCCAGCCTTGGTGGTTGATCTTGAGAATGCAAGTAACCATTAGAAGTCTCAGCAGCTCGCTTAGGTTTATTTTGCAACTAACCTAAAGTTAGGTGAAAGATAAAACAATAATATTAAAAATCTGCATCCAAGGTAAACTTCATATCCTCGGCATTGGCCATGACACCAGCTTTTTGATATTCTCCAACTCGTTTTTCAAAGAAATTGGTTTTTCCTTCGAGAGAAATCAGCTCCATGAAGTCGAAGGGATTTTCTACTTTAAAAACCTAAGAAAAAAAAATGTAAATTGAAAAATAGTACTGTAATGGCAGCTATAAATCACCACACCTGATTGTATTTAAATTGGACACAACTTTTAAGGTAGCATCTTTATCATTCACCGGGCTTTGAATAGTATGCAGGTGAACTTAAATTTAAGGCCAGAGTCACTGAAATTCGAAACGTACTTGATGTAGCTACCGGTACATAAAACCAATCGTACTTGAATAAGATTATAACTGACCTTTGAACAACCCAGCTCCAAGAGCAATCTGTCCGCAACAAATTCAATGTATTGACTCATGAGGCCATTGTTCATCCCAATCATGGCGACCGGCAGAGCTTCAGTGAGGAACTCCTGCAAAAAAGAAAAAAAAATGTAAAAATTAGTCTGGTACTTTCTACAATGTGATATTGTATTAATGTGTAAAAATGGAAAATCGCCACGTTGATGTAGCTTATGTAGTTACGCTCGAGCGGATGTTCCAGTGGACTTACTGAACTGATGAAAGCTTTAGACTCGTTTTAGAGTTTCAAACGGTGTGTCACTGTATGCCGTTTTAATTATGCAATACATAGTAGCCAATATCCATTTCTGACTGTCACCTGCTCAATCGTCACGGCGTCTTTGATGATGCTAGCTACACGTGCCTCCGTTGGCTTGTTGACCAAATGCTTGAACATGAGGCAAGCGAAATCGCAGTGCAAGCCCTGAAACATGGATGGAAATATTGACTATATGAACTTCAGGCATTTGATTCAAGTCCAACAACAACGACAAGGTACTGTGGTTAATGTTGTGAATCTACAAACGTTACCTCGTCTCTGCTAATGAGTTCGTTCGAAAAGGTTAGTCCTGGCATCAAGCTTCTCTTTTTCAGCCAAAAAATTGCTGCAAAAGAGCCACTGAAGAAGATACCCTCCACGGCGGCGAAAGCGATCACTCGCTCAGCATACGTGGCGTTCTTGTCATTAATCCACTTCAAAGCCCATTCCGCCTTCTTGCGGACACAAGGCATTGTCTCAATTGCATTGAAAAGAAACTCTCTGAAAATAATAAAAAACGTATGAGCAGCAGTGCAATTATTACGGCAGCTTGGATAATCCAGACATGTAAAGCTTTCAATTAACATTGCAACCCAAACGTAAAAGTGACTTTATTTTTGGTTATCCTTGCTGTATTCTTCTTCAATTGCCTTGCCTGAACTAGGCATCGACGGCCACAGATAAATAATTAAACCAAGTATTATATGTTGTACAAATGATTGTTTCTGCCTTGTTATTAAATTGTTTCAGATGAGTTTGCCAGGTGCGGCATTCCAAAATTTTTTACCAGTTATAGCTCGTTTTTGCTTTTTTATTACATGACCTAGAAGTCATCAGCCACGTTGCATTCTACAGAAGCACAACATCTAAAAAGCATTAATGTTTTCAGACATTTTTGTTGATATTCCATGTGAATTGAACGACAGCATCAATATAGCAACTTAAAACTCTGATCCTTATCTTAAAGGAGATGTTTTTATTGCCAAGAATTGGTTTCATTTCTTAAAAGCTTGTTTTTGCTTGGATTGTTCTTACTTCTTATGTTGAGTTTTTGCTGTATTATGGCACTATTGGCACATAAGATAAAAAAAAAGCGGAAAACAATCAAGAGTATTAGTGTCAATCAATCTGAGAGTTCAAAAATGAAAAGAAAGCCTTATTGGCTTTATTACACAAAACCATAAACTCACCGCTCTTTGGTATCCCTGACATAAGTATTAATCAAAAGTGAATACATTTCGGAATGAATGTTTTCAATGGCTATTTGAAATCCATAGAAAAACCTTGCCTCAGTAACTTGTACCTCTTGAGCAAATCGTTCGACCTAAATGCAAATGAAATAGAAAAGGTTTAACTTAAAAGTGATGCTGTCATGCATATTTTTGGTTTACCATAGATCAGCGATTCTTAACATCTTTCCTTGTTGGCACCACTTTGAAACCAGCAACCATTTTTCGCACCCACATCTGAAAGGGCTAAAAAGCAATTACCACCTAACTTCAGAATGTAGATGAAAACCGTAACATCCGCAAAGCATAATGCCTCTGCCATTTTATGACGAACTCTAGTCAAATGTTTCAGCATGCATACACCCTCTGGAAACATGTCTTACACCTCTGGTTAGAAACTTCTAATATAGGTGTAGTATTTAGAAAGTTCACTACAGTTTTTAAAACTGTAAAACTTACAAGGTTTTCATTAACAATTCCATCAGAGGCAGCAAAGAAAGCAAGGACATGTGAAATAAACTTTTTCTCTTCTGGTTTTAAGTTATCCCAATGACCCAAATCTTTACTCAAATCAACCTGTAAAACAAAAAAAGTGTTCTAGCACATTTTTTAATAAGCGTTCTCGTATCGCCAACGTAAAAAAGAAATTGAAATTTATACAATCATTTCAGCGCTTCTTTACGACCAAACTCAAACAAACTAAAAACGAAATTTGACATTATAATTTGTGGTCACTTGTACTTGTACACATCATTATGCAGCTGTCATTTTTTTTAGCAGAAAGGTCACTTCATGATGTCAGAAAAAAAAACTTTAAAATTATTATCGGACCTCTTCCACAGTCCAGAACGAAGCCTCAGCTTTCTTGTACATTCTCCATATGTCATGGTATTGGATTGGAAAGATGACAAATCTCCGTGGATTGTCCTTCAGTAGTGGTTCAAGTTGTTTATCATTCTGCATAATAAATTTAAAATCATATTGCTTTCTTTTGCACATTGTCAGAATGTTGCGTCGTTAATATAAACACAAATAATCATCTACAATCATTAGTTTCATAACAAACACTATGACTACTTTGCTTACGATAAAGTAACACTTACCAATTCAACTGGTTTCTTCTTTTTGGCATCTTTAACCTAATCAAAAGATATAAACTAAATCAAAATTGCAAACCTTCTTGGCCGATATATTGTAGCAATTGCTTTTCATAAATATATTAACACTTCGAATTGTGCAATATCATTCAAGCTAGTGTAAAAAAATATGAACTAGTTACACTATCATTTTGCCCACCAAGTTATTGACTTAACACAAAATTTTACAACTAAAATATGGTTCAATAAAGTTTAGAAAAAAAAAACAAAAAAAACTAAGCACTTGACCAGTAGGTGGTTCTGCAAGCATGGTACAAGGAAAGCAACCTCAAACTTAAGGCATTTTCTGAGTCTAGAAAAGCAGGCACAGTTTTGTTTCATTTTGAGGTCAATCAAACCAAGATATGGATTTCTCACAGAAATCGTTGTATCTTCAGACTGAGAAAAGTTTTTCGAAAGCTTAATCTTGGCAGATTATAGACTTCATTTGTAGACTAACAAACTTGTAGGCTATAGGCTTAGTAGTACTGATGCAGACCCAGTACCGAGAAAGTAAAGTGTCAGCTGGCAATGAAGTGTTATTTGTCTTAGTTGCCGCTGAACAGAGAACTACCTTTGAAGTGTGTTGCTCAGACAAGCACATCTCGAGAGTTGAGCCACTGTTGCTATAGCCTACTTGCAGTTGATCACTTTTATAGGACTGAACTATCAAGGTGGAATAAAGGAATATTGCATCAAAACAAAACATTTAAGTTTTAGACAATTGAAGTAATGGCTATACAAAGAGTAATAGAGCTTACAAATTCACTTACATCTAATTTTTGTGGAGATTGGGTGTTTTGGATGTCGCCCAGTATTCTTCGACCAGTATTTTGTGCCATCAGCTTTGTTTCCATTACATTCAACTGAAATAAGATTTGACAAGATATTTACATTCATCTAGCTTACAACTACAAATTGTTGCATTTCCAAATAAAACTAAGAGCCAAAAATACAGAAATTAAACTTTAGTTTTAACCTATGTTTTGAAAACTAAATTGCTGCTTTCTAAGTCTATCTTTCAAATCTGTGCTTAAGTAATAGCTTAGCGTTTGTATTTTAGGCTTTGTACATCTTTATTTACATTGACCATGCATTCCAATTATTTCACATGCTGATAAACCTCTAGCCATGTAAATATTACAAATGAGCTCAGGCTATTAATCAAAAAATTAATGGCTAAAGAACATAATTTTTCAATGAAAATTCACAGAATATGTGAGCATGCTACTATTAAAATTGCCAACAGCCAGCAATTAAGCCAACTAACAACGCAACAAAAGTTAATTTATTAGCCAGCTACAGAAAAGCTTTACACATGAGCAATAACTGAAAAAAAACTTACACTATTTTCATCCACCTTCAAGCCCATTGTTCTGTTCGTGATTGATTGCATAATATATAGATTTTTCAATAAATATTGCGTACAAACTGAAATTACCAGCAATAAGACAGTGCAGTAGCTTTAAATTCAAAGGAAACTGCTTCAACAGATCCACCAAGTTTTTGATTATATCTTCGTTTTTCCCGCGAGAAAAACAAAACTTGGATTTACCGCGTTTGCATTCATGCGCATCTCAACCAATAGCGTCCCTTGAAATCTCGTTCTGATGAATGAAAGAGTATCTATCAGCTGACTGTGATGAAAGAACGCGCGGGCGCGTGTAGGACCGTTCGGTTGAAAATATTTAAAAGTTTAAAACTGTTGAATGAACTGCTGTGGTGCGTAAACCTGGTATGTAGACATCTGGAATACGAAACGCGAAATTTTCAGTTATGTAACAATTTGAATTTACTTTTGAAACTATTCGTTCGTTGCTTTTTCTCACAGAAAATTGCATAAGTTTATCATTTAACTGCAGAGACAGCTTTACAGTCGTTCTTTGAAAAGCAGCAAGCATTGTTTACAGACAGAGTAAACTACTGTACAACTCTGCAATTGACACAAACTTTGCACCGGCACAAATGCATTTATTCGTAATAAACTTCGCTAGAAAACTTGGTTTCCAACAGCTTCTCAGTTTTTGTTTTTGACAACTTTCTGGGCTGTTGAAAGGCTTTTTCCTTGGTCGAAACAACAATGTTCTTTTTTTTTTACTTATTCAACGTCGCGACGTTGGATCAATGTAGCCTACTGTAGAAAGGGATGATTTGCTGATTGTAGGAAATGCTTTGGTCTGAGAAAGTAAAATCAAATTAGAAAAATTCGTAGTGAAAAGCAACAGAAATGTAAGATTTCAACAAATATACATTCTTTTGCCTGCTACGTTATGTGCTTGACGGTTTAGCGTTGCATTTGATAGTTAGTTATGTAAGCCTACTTATTAAATTGCCATATTTTTTTATTTTGTCGACCACCTTAAAGCACGTGGCGTGGGTTGATAAAAAAAGAAGGAAACCAAAGCAACACACGAACAGGACACTTCCACATTCACAGCATTCTCTTTTTTGAAAAAGTTCCCGCGCACCACTTTATCTTGTCATTTTTGCGTTGCCATACATTACAGAATTGTAAAATGAGGTTCATTGGATAGTGGCAGCACCATTGGCTTTGCAATAACCAGCAAACATTTTCGCAAGTCACGTTGCAAATATAAAGTAAAATCTGAAATATCTTTCAATGACTGAATTACAGCGGTCTCTAATCAAACAAACAGTCCCTTTTCAAATGTATATACGTAATGTAGTTAGTGACGTAAACAGCAGATAAGAAAACTGAAGTATAAGTTCTCAAACTAAGAAACATAGCGGGAGAAAGTTGTGGCAAATAATCATCTGCTTTTACCTTACGCCTGTCGCCAACAGTAGCCTACGGTTGTTTGAAATAAAACATCTACCCAAACAAAATCACTCATCAGTCTTCAATAATAGCGACGCGTTGTCGGATTTTTTAAGTTTTCCCGCCTCCAAGGGCAGGGGCAAAGACCTTCCTGCATTTTTCTTCTATTTTTTCTCTTTGTCAAAGTTGTGTAGAACTGTGTAACGATACTAAAAAGCGTGTTTTCAATTGATGAGTATATTTGGCCTTACAACGATCTTCCACTGTGTTTTTCAAAGATTTAATATTGATCACAAAATCAGGGAAGAAATAGTCTGCCTATGCTTTTTCTTTTTTTTTTATTATGCCTAACCCAGGCGCGGACCTAGGAGTTTTTTCTGGGGGGGGGAGGAATTTTGAAAATCAAATTCAAAAAGAAACAAGAAGATAAAACAGATATGAAAAACGATATCACGACATATACGACATGCTATAAAATAGACATTAAAACAGCCATTTTTATCCATTATGAATGTTAAAAAAATAAATTTTGCTTGAATAACAATTGCTAAGCATGTAAAGTAAACTTGCAATCTGATTTAAAACCCTGTATGCAGTGTCCATGACCAATTGGATATTTGTATGTTTGCAAGCATATACGGTAATTGATTGATTGAAATTATAATAGTATAGCTTTGGTAGAGAGGTACTTTTTAAAAACCATAGACAGACAATCGATAACAACTTAATAACATTGAATTGCATAATTATTTTGCATAATTGCAATTTTGCATAATTGCATAATTGCATATTAATTTTGAATTATGCAATTCAATGTTATTAAGTTGTTATCGATTGTCTGTCTATGAAATTATAATGAAGACTAAAAACTATAAGACATTTATTCAATGTTTCAGTTTGCTTCGACTGAGATCATTTGGTTCAGCGTTGGTTTCAGCTGGGTCAGCTCCATCAAATGTTGCTATTAAAATGTATTTGAAGTTGTATGAAAAAAAAAATAGCGGAGTCTGATCGATGGATAACTCCACTCCAGCCATAATAATAACAAAAAATATTCATTAAACATTCATTAAATATTCATTAACAAAAAATATTCAGAAACATTTCAGACTGCATCAGCATCAGCGCTGTGCCCTGTGCACAGGCGCGGATTTATGGGGGGGGCCCAAGGGGCCCGGGCCCCCCCCCGAAATTTTGTGAGAAATTGTTGAATGGTTTGATATGCTTCTAAACAGCTGATATTAGTCCCACAGCGGACTTACAACCCCCCCTTTGGCACGCGTGTGAAGTCACGATATTGAAAATGATGCTTTCAGTCTTTATGTCTCTAAAACAAAGTTTGCCTAATTTTAAGCGAAACTGCATTGAAAGAGCAAGTTTTGCCAATACCAAACATCTCAGCCAGGAATTAGCAACAAGAAAACATAGAGACTTAGCTTTATTACCGAAAAAATGCCGAAGAAAACATGATCTTATCCTTTTGCTATGCCACCGGACAGCACCATTTTACAGGAATATTTATACCCATATTTTTGTTGAAAATGCTCTCAGAATGCACCAAATTCAAAGTAATTTTTCAAAATTTTCTGGGGGAGGCCCCCCAGACCCCCCGCCGCTGGGTGTCGCCTTTGGCGAACACGCCGTCGGGCTTCGCCCGCCGGCCGTCAAAACCCCCCAAATTCCTGGGTACGCCACTGATTGTTCATATCTGTTTTATCTTTATTACTTTTTAATTCATTTTCAAATTTTCTGGCCCCCCCCAAAAAAAACTCCTACATCCGCGCCTGCCTGTGCAGTACTATCTGCTGTATTGGTTGGCCTACTAGGTTAATATGAGGGACTTTCCAATTCCTGCGGTTTGGAAACGCATGGTAACAAAGCTAGCACTGATTAGGCTAAGTGATTTAAACTGATTGATTGTGGGAATTTTTATTCCCTGACCGAGAAAACCTTTTCAAAAGCCTAATCCTGGACCTGGTTATTTTGCATAATTATCACAAAATGTAAAGACCTTGAACTATTGTCGCAGCTCGCAGGGGACGCACACTTGCGCAGACCCGGTCATCGAGATTTATAAAGTTGATGTTTTTATTGTTTAAGTGTTATTATTCGTAAATTATTTCATCCACTAGATGTCGCTGACTAAAGCTGTTTTTAATAGGTGTGGTTTTTCAATCTTTATCCTCGGACTGACAAAGCCTTGATAGGTTTTCCAGATAGTTTCGCATACTTGTAGAAGCTTTTGACGCAGGGCCGGTTACCGAGATTGACAGTGAAGTTTCCGATTTTTAAAGTGTTGTTGCCGGGGAATTATTCCATCCATTAGGTGCGGCTGCATGGAGAGCAGTCCTGAATGCGTTGCTCAAGCGCATACCCCGAGAGTCGAACCAGCACCGCTGGGTCTTGAAGCTTCTTCATTCACGAAGTCACGCGCCAACCAACTGAGCTATCGGGGCGGACAGGTGTTGCTCGAACGCACAGCTTCAACTCAGATTAGCCTTGTTTCAGAAACTCAATGCCTTTCTCTAGTAGTGCTTTTATCGAGAAAGGATATGTTATTGTTAGGCCAGAGGTCTCTTTAGCCGGGATTTAGGCTGATTTTTATGCCATTGTCATTTGAAAAGTTTATAGGCTAAGCAATTTGATGTAGCTTACTGGTGGTCTGGTGTATTGTAGTCAGCCGACAGCACTTTGATTATTTTTCAGGCTTTCTTACTGCACTCACATGGTGAGAACAGACACCACGTTTTCTCCTGCTTTCAATTGGCACTCCATTTGTTTTAGGAACGAAGAGGCGACTGATTGTTTCAACTAACCTAATCCATCTACACTAGGCTAGGCTACTTGTTTCAACTATCAGGTTTGGTGGCCATGCCTGCGTATATTCATCGATAGCCTACATATGTCGGCTGCATAGGCGAGTGGTGAGAGCCCTTGTACGGCACTCGCAAGAGCGCCAGTTCGACCCCGCTCAAGAGCATGCGGCTGTGTCTGTGGCAGGACACTTAAAGGCAAGTCTGAAAGTGTACACAAAAATTGGCTTCCTTGTCTTCCGGTCCACTTAATCTAAATCTTCAACCACCGTGCGTAAGCTTGGATACGATAACATATTGATACATAGGCTATACTATAAAATTAGACCTTGTACATGTACATCATTGCGGTTTTGCCACCTTTTTCTTTGGTAGATTATGTTGCTGTATTTCAATTATTTTGCAAATTATTGCGTTTTTTGAAATACATTTGCAATGATAAAAAGTGTGTAAATTTTAGTTTGATTTTCAAAGCTTAGCCAAATTTTATTTGCACCTCCAAAATGTTTTATTCTCTTACGGCTATGTTAAAAATTGTAGATAAACACAAACATATTCTAACATATTCAAATCGGATGGTAGGCTGTTGGAAGCCTGTGTGTCGTCGTGTGAGTAGGCTATATATGAAAAAATAATGCACTGATGAAATATTTCAACTTTCATACGTAAAATCTCGAATATAATCGAAACGCTTTATTTAGATCATTAGCCTACTCTTGCATGTACTGTGTAGCCTACTGTTATGAAGGTAACTAAAACAATTGAATGAGATTGTTGACACTAAAAAGTCATGACAATATATTCTTTATTTTAGTAATTGTAAGGGCTATTTGCACATTTTATGACTCTCTCGAGAAGAGGGTTAATCAAAGCGATCATATCGCGTTGTATGGCCCAGCAAAACACATCATATTTGGCCTTATACAAAAAGGTAAAGAAAAGCAAGAGAATAGTGTCAAATTGTTTGAACAACTCTGCTTTTGGACCGTGTAGTCATTTTGTTGTCTCCTTGTCAGTATAGTAACTTATGCCACTATAGCAGTGTAGGTCAATATAGGCTACAACTTGCATATTTCAAACATGTAGCCTACTGTTCCTGTTTCTGGCAAATAAAACATTGATTGATCAAAAGATTTATTTTCCTGAGAGTTCATTTAAAGTCTGTCTATTACTAAACATTTTATGCTGCAATAAACTCATCAATAAAATTATGTTACAGTTAAAGTAGGCTATGTAGGCTATAATACAACATTGGCTCAGATAGCCTAATTCCGATGCTGTTAGTGCGAGAAATACAGTGGTCACATCTAGCACCGATAGCAACTCGAAAGAGAGTGATATCAGGTTTGAAATCATGAAACATGACGGATTTTAATTTGTGATTATTTTTAAAAAATTTTCACAGATTGTATTTAATTTTGTGTAGTTGCTTTTAGCCGAGTGTTTGGTCCTATAGTCATTTGTAGCGACATTAAAAGTGTTGGTATTAGGTAAAAAGGTTGATCAATAAAACACAAAAATATTTTAAAGCGCTAAGCGACGACGCATTAAATTTATTTTCAAATATATTCTTCTTGCCCAGTGCGCACCTGCTTATTGCCTATAAAGAATTAGCCTAATTTGATTTAGTAGGCCAGCGCTTTTCATTCTTCATTGTAAAGAGTTCGTAAAGTTTCAAAGAAAACAGTACAGGATATGATTGTTTTTACGCCAGTGGTGTTGAAGCATGGATCTGTGATCCATGGTTGAAGTTTATTGGCACTTATCGCTTGAAGAGAATTTTCCCACAATTTCACTTCACAGCTTCTTTGACACACTATGTACTGATTTTGCTTGGCGCTAGATGTCGCAACAAACGTATCACCAGCATCAACTGCTATCTGGCACATTTTCCCGAAAGCTCCTTTGGCGCATCAATTCATCATATGTTGGGGGTCTTTCTTCACCTAAATGAAAGTTACTATCTTTTAAAACAAAAATAGATATTTCGTTGAAAAAGTGATTCATGAAAATCGTTTGCTTATCAGTCACCTACTATGCAACTCTGTGTCATCGCTTACAGACGTAGACGTAAAATTAGTTTGTGACGTTTTTGAAGCAAATGGCCTAATTTCCAATGCAAGACATCTAGCAAAGCTATGGTCTATTTGCTGCAATAAGCCCTCCATAAAGTGCATGTTTCTACTAAATATTGTCTAGTGATGCCCTCGCTTTAGGCTACAACGTCTATAACCATCAGCAGGATTTAGAAACCTGAATAAAACGTAAAACTGTAATCTCAATCTACAACTTTACACTTTTGGCTAATTACTGCAACATAATTCGTAGGGAAATACTTGTGGTTTTATTGTACAATCTACATTCTACAATGAGTAAATAGAGATATTGCACATTAGAGCTAGATGTTTCAATTGGATTTTGAAACAGAAAGTAATTTAGAGCACACGTATTGGTGTTGTGATTTCTTTTCATCATGTATGGTTGCTGGTAGGCTAGACTGCTAACATTAAGATGTGTTATGCGAATATGATCAGTTGTTGTATTGATTAAACTTTAAAAAGATTTGAAGTAAAAATACACATTCAATGCCACATGGATCAAATTGTTAACATGTAACATAATTGAAGTTTCACCTGGATTCAATAATAATCTTTCCTGGGATGGATTCTCATTTATGGTGCTTACAGTCGTGTTTTGACTTCCCGCTGAAGTATTTAGGCTTTCATTAAGGTCTTGGAGACTTTGTAAAGTCGGCGCCGAGGGGCATGTTGAGAATTCTATAAACAATTGACAATATTTTTTAATTGTTTTGAAAAAATTGGTGGCCACTTTGGGAGCAGCTGACTCGAAGATAAATGTACACTTCACTGCTTCCTGTTGTCTGTTGTATGATCGCAGTTTACTGTACGTTGTCGCAATGCGGGCACAAAATCAAACATGATTATTATTATTATTGTGCGAAGTCGGCCTTGTTGATCAAAAACGTTTCTCGCACGTTTTCATTCCTCAATTCATTCTGCTCAGTAAAACTAGTGAAATTTGTTGCTTCAAACCAGATAGACGTGCAAGCCAGGAGAGAAAACCGGGCAGTTGTTTCCTTGTTGTCGAAAAAACGTTCCAAATTCAGGCAAAAAATTTCTTTATTTTGGGAAAAGGTTACTACCATACAAACCTCCACCAAAAACCAGCCTAATCGAAAAACCGCATCAAAATAACCATTGCTAAGTTGATTAGCTTTGGTGAGCTATAAAAAGTGTTATTGATGGTGGGTGTGAGGAACGCAACTTGGTGCGTTTAATTTATCAAGAAGAAGCAAAATGAAAAGTGGTTGAATTTTTTCAAACCTTATTTCATGTTTGTGTTCCACTGGCGCAGCAGTTCTATAAATACATAAATAGCCAGTGAAGTAAAGTCTTTTACGAGTTTTCTTTAAGCCGTGCGAACCAAAGGTTAGGCTACAATAATCATGCATTCTCACCATTTATATTGGATGGTGTTTGTTGTCTTGAAGAATTTGTCAATATTTCTTTCTCGCAACAATTTTTCCAAACGCAGTATGATACAAAGCATGTGAGAATCAACACAACTGCGGCTAGAAGGAGGATAATCAAAATTTCTGCTCAAAACAAACAACAATTATTGTTACTTGGGTGTCATGCAATTTAAATTGATATGGCTCCAACATTGTTATTTGAATAAACTACATGTCATTTAGCTTACTTTATTTTCTTACTTGAAGGATAATACTTGCCATTAACCATGGCAGTGGCGGCTCGTCTATAGAAACTGCAGAACTGCAGCACCCCCTGCACATTTCAGAATTTTATTTTTTTTATTAATTTCACGTTTTTTTTTCATTTTTTCTATAGATCCTACTGACTAGAAGTTTCATAATTTCTGGATTTTAAAAAATATTATGATTTTTTAAGTTTTGTATTTGGCAGCTCTGAACTGCAAGCCCTGCAGTTGCGATCTTATAAAAGAAGAACAAAGAGAAATTGTGACGTCATATTTTGGCTGAGGTTGCTTCAAATCCCACAATTTCGAACTGCAAATTTTGCAGTTGCTGGTCACGTGGTCAGGCCAGCTACTGTTGCAAATACTGTTGTTTTCAAGCACGATATTAGGTGGCTGCGACTGATGCTGTTACATGGTTAGACTAATGTGCTTTACTTTCTGCACGAAAAGATAAAGCTTAGACTAGGTTTTCATTATTGTTGTTAAATTAAATTTTACCTAGGTTCATTGTTAACTTACCGGTACGACAATAAGTTAAGGCCAAAGGTCACATGCTAAAACAGCCTATTTAAACGTGTTGAACATCAGGAAATTGAGTGCTAAAATAGCCTCAGAATTCATGAAATACCACTAAAATAAGGTCAAATTTTATGGGGGTCTTGTCCCTAGACCCCTTGGCATCGCGCCTTTGGCGCTCGCTCTTTCACGTATAGGCTACCTCCGGTTGCAGCACCCCCTGCTATAAACACCACGAGCCGCCACTGAACCATGGTTTAATCTAAATTGATGCATGCAGTAGCTAAGTAAATATTATTGTTCAGTAAGTTAATTAAAGACAGTTGAGAAAACAAAATCTCAGTTCGCAACACACGAATTGTGCTGACATTATGCAAACAACTGCAGCTTTGCAGTGTGCTAGCATACAGAGCTCCAGTCATGAATAGCCTACTGTTGTCACTGGCAAAGAAGAGCATCTTCCTAAATAAAAATTGCAGCACCGTGCTGGAAAGTTTAAGACTTTTAAAACAACATCCTGTAGCCAGGGGGGCAAAGGGCAATTTTCCCCCCAATGTGTTTTAAATAAACATTTCAAAATATGTTACAGCATCTTTTGACAGAGTTTCACTATTGCTCTAGATTGAAAATACTTTCAGGATGCGCAATTTTGATTTTTTTTTCAAAATTGTCTGAGGATGCCCCCCCAGAGCTCTCTACATGTGCAATAATATTGATTTTCCTCCCACAAATTTCTTGATGGCAACGCCTTGCCTGTAGCAATATCTTCGCTATTTCTTTCGTTCTATCGATCTACACTAAGGATTTGAATAAAAACATGTAGCGTTGACCCATGCTTTTTCACATCAAAAAAAAAATCGACGCTGATTCAAAGTTAAAACTTTATTCATATTTTGCTTCATCAGGTTTCGTGTCGCCTTTTAAAACGTTGCCCTTTAGCACGCCAGCACATGTTGCTGTGGTAAGAAAGGAACAATAGCGACATTACACGAATGTTCAGCTTGCTTGGGATTTAAACTGGCAAACTGGTTGGTTGGTTTTGGTGTTTGAATGTTTATCCTCGGACTGACAAAGTTTTGATAGGTTATTCCTGGCAGTAGCGTAGCCAGGAATTTTGAAAGGGGGGGGGGTTGACAACCAAGCGGCGGGGGGTCTGGGAGGGCTCCCCCAAAAAATTTTGAAAAATTACTTTAAATTTGGTGCATTCTGAGAGAATTTTCAACAAAAATGTGGGTATGAATATTCCTGTAAAATGGTGCTGTCCGGTGGCATAGCAAAAGGATAAGATCATGTTTTCTTAGGCATTTTTCGGAAATAAAGCTAAGTCTCTATGTTTTCTTGTTGCTAATTCCTGGCTGAGATGTTTGGTATTGGCAAAACTCGCTCTTTTAACGCAGTTTTGTTTAAAATTAGGCAATTTGTTTTAGACTGAAAGCATCAGTCTCAATATCGTGACGTCACACGCGTGCCAAAGGGGGGGTTGTAACCCCCAAACCCCCCCACCCCCCCCTTGGCTACGCCACTGATTCCTGGTAGTTTTGCTTTTGTATACTTGTAGAGGCTTTTAACGAAAGGCCGGTTGCCGAGATTGACAGCATAAAGTTTCCGATTGTGGAAGTGTTGTTGCCGGAGAATTATTTCATGCATGCCGCTGAATGGAGAGTAGTCTTTAGAATGGGTTGCTCAACCGCACACTTCGATAGTCGAACCAGCGCCGCTTGATCTTGAAGCTTGCTTGTTCACGAAGTCACGCGCTAACCAACTGAGCTATCGGAGTACGTGACACGATGATATCACTAAAGGCCTACTCACTACTCAGATAACAAAATCCGCCATTTTTACATTGACTCAACATCTAGATTTCAACATTGACGTTGAATCAATGTAAAAATGACAGATTTTGTTGCATAGGAATCGACTGTGGACATCAGCAATTAGCCTACGTTAGTTTGGTTAGTTAATCTAAGTTAGTTTATTACCTTTTTGAGCTTCGTTTAGACCATTCATATTTTTGGATAAATGCTTACAAGCTACTGTGGCAATGCAAATCTATCGCGAGCTGTTTTGCAATCATTCAGTAAAACACTTTTTTTTTTCTTCTGTTAATTGACTACAAAATATCCAATCTAAAATTATATGTTAACAATATATTAAGTGCAGAAAGGTATCCAATGGTTAATATCAACTTAGCACATGATATCAAAACCCAGGGCGGTCGAGAAGATAATGTAGCCTTCCAATGGGATCCTCCGGTCCCACATCAAGACACTTCTAAGAAAAACTAAATATATCTAAGGTGAATACGCTGTGATTTCTTCAAGTTCTCGAGCACCTTGGACAAGTAACGGCACGTAACATCAATATCCCCTGGACCCCCCCTGTCAGCGCTACTGGACGTAGCTCATTGTAGCTGACTGCTTAGACGACAGAGCTCTCTAGCGCTACATATATCAAAGTTACTTTAATCTGCTGCATACTTACATTTTAAACTGCTTTATTATTGAGTAGACCTACTGTCATCCTATGGTACATTGCTACCGTCCATCGTTCATGCTTTTTAAAATCACCTTTAGTTTTCCAAGAATCGTTGTAGCAGTCTATTTTAACTAGTTGTAGCCTACAGTAGCCTATTTTGCTAGCACGCCGATTTATACTACATATAAACCTCATCTAGTAGTAAATTATTGTCGTAAGGTAAGCGCTCAAAAATATACTCAAAGCCAATCAATCAATCATTTTATTTTTCGTCATTAACGCGTCCGAGACGAAAAAGATACTAACTACAAAATCGATATCGACCTACCAGCACGTTAACGAACGGGAAAAGGTGGCAAAACCTCGAAAGGTTTAAAACGTGCCTGAATAGAAAATCATGTAGTAGGCTATATGTCAGTAGTTAGCAAGGCCACAAAACCCAAGTCTTTTACCCCATTTGCAGCAATTAAAAAATGACAACAAAAAAACAAACAATACTGTCCCATGACAAACACAATAAAAGGTTTTGTCTCCAAAAGACGACGACGACTACGAAGTTCATTCACTCAGCAATTCTAAAATATATCCTGTGCATTGGAATAGCAGAAATCTAACGTTTTTCATTTGTAATATAGGCTACATTAGCTGGTAATGGTAGGTTAATCTAAGTGATGCTTGTGAGATGATTCGACCCTCTCAGTTAATATTAAAAACATTAGCTTCATTTTAACGAGTGTCAATGTCCTATTTTTACAAATGTCTTGCCTTAAATAGGCTACTATACTGTTTTATATCACCAATAGATGCTCACCAAAGAAATTCTGCCTGGTCGTAGAGAAGTTTAAGCTAAACGTTTCATAAACCTTAGGTTACTAAATTGAACAAACCAAGTCGAATGAACCGATTAATAGTCAACTTGCGCCTTTTTTTGTTAGATTACGCTTTGTCTAAGCAACGTGAAGTAACCTAAAGTAAACTAAAAGACCTTCATTATACATGAGTGATATGATATGCTATATTAAAATTAGACATCACGTTGTGACGTATATGGCTAGGCTAATGCAGCAAGATATTATTAACTTAAATTCCACATCACCTATTCCAGGCTACGTAGGCTAGGTCACTTTAAAAAGTCCATGGACGATGTAAGTTGGTGATTTGCAGTAAAATGACTCATAGTCAGACATAGGTATGATTGCTTTCTGTCGTCTTGCCTGAGCTAATTAGAATCCAAAACTTTTTGAGAGTTTTAACTGATGATGATCATGATGACCTTAATGAGCATAGGCCTTAACTTATACAGTAGGTTATAGAGTGATACCTTGTTGCGGCGGTGGTAAATCAAGGGCAGATCTCATTGCAAAGAACTTCTTTCAGTTTTTTCACTTTCATTGTAACACGTTTGTCTAATATTGAACAAATTATAGCCGACTTCTTATCAAATCAGGTTTTAAAAGCATTTAACTTTTATGCACCCAGAGTAGATTTCTCAGCGGTAGATTACGCCAGAATAAAAAGGTATTCACTGACTTCCGCTATTCTGTAAAACGGCATTTGTTCAATGGCGTAAGCTATTATTTTAAACATAGCCTCCAGTATTTGATAAACAATTAAATTTATTTCAAGCACAATTTTTTTTCTGTTTTTTTGCGGCTGAGACTGTAAACACACTCACTAAGCTGGTCTCAAAGTTAATTGGAATGATGCACAGTTCAATAATGTGTAAACTAAAGCTCGTTTTTCCGGGTCTGACTGATATAGCCCCGTGTCAGAAAAACCTTAATAGCCATGATAGCGTTTGCCCTAAATTATTTTAATTGGTTCTGAATTGCTATGACACTTAAAATTACCTAGGCTACACAATAAAAAAATTCAAATAAGTTTGGTAAGAAGAACAGCTTGCTCAAAAGTCGTGCTTTTTAATTAGAACGATTCCATTGCTTTTTTTGTGAACTCAATGTAAGAAAAACATAGGCTATGCATTTAAATAACATCAACACTATGGAGGCGTTTTTCCAGCGCTTGTTTGTGGGTGTTGAAGCCATTGATGACATCTTTCCTGTTGTTACAAATTTCAACCTAATAACTTTAAAAAATAAACAATTAAAAATAGGCTTCCTGAATAAAATATGTTGCAAGCTAAATAAGTAGGCACTGAATATGACTGAATATATATCAAACATGGCCCATTTGTGGGGACTCTGTATCTTACTGTTGTGAGCTTTAGCAGTCCTAACTAAAACTTTCTATTGATTTCTAAATTAATTATACGATTCTGTTTTCGTTTGCATTTGATCTTACATTAACTTTATCCCTGTGTTGCATGGTTGCATCAAAGAGGACGAGGGACAGGTCTCCTTTCAACGTTTGGATAAGTAGGCTATGCCTAACTAGTAGGCTAATCAACGTCAATGACAAATAGTCTACAATTGTCAAATAACTTGATAATAGGTTTTGATTAAAAAAAAACTTCATCGTTTCTCTAAAGTTTTCTCGCAATCTGAATCCATGTATTGTCTAACTTTAATGTAATAGCAGTAGACACGCGGTAGCTCATGTCTGCTCTACATCTGTAGCCTGTTTTTTTATAAACTGCAGACATGATATCTGCATAAAATTGTTGTTGCAGGCTCACTGCGAAGTTCTTTTATAAAAGTGTTTTACCTTTGCCTCATCAGCATATTTTCATAATTTCCTCTGCAATCAACCCTAGTAAATAGGCCTACTGATAGGATGCCTAATTGCAAATTTGAATAACTTAAATGTTAAAAACATTGCTCAGATCTCAAACCGTGTCCTTCCTTTGAATTATCTTTTTAACCATAACGTGTTTTAACATCGTATTATAGGACACACTCAGCCTATTTCATTTTGTTTAATTACAATTTACAACAACAATTTGATTGAAAAGCTTACATCTACCAGTTGGCTACCTGCTAGGCCTACTAGAGCTGTCTTGCCTTTCTTTAAGTATAAAATTATTTTTAACTAGTTGGGGCTTGAGTTTTGCATGGCACTTTTGCAACTCGTCGTGCTGATTGCTTTGATTTCCTGTGAACACTTCCAACAGGTGTATGCAATATTGCAATATGTCTGTTCGATAGCAATGGCTTGATGCAAACGAAGGCGGTTTCTATTGATCGGGTTGAAGCCATGAGGACAGAGCAATTGGCAAGTTACGTTCTGTAGACCGGCACGGATGTGTAGGAATTGGTTGTGTCACTGCCAGTTGTAAAACTACAGGTTGGTGTCAAAAGGAAAATACTGTATTAATAAAGAGATGGCATAGGGCTTGGCCATTGGTCATGTTTTATGCAGTTATCTCTGCTAGTGTCGTTACCACGTTGATGAAAAATATAAATAAAACGGAGCATACTTTTTACAACTAGTGTGCAGGATAGTTTGCATATCATATCTTTTGTTAGGTAGACGAGCTTGTAAACACTATGCCGGCCAAACTCAGTTAATTGAAATCACTACTACAGTATTATCAAAATGACTTTAATAACTTGTTTCACCCTTGATAGGATTAAAGTCAAGTTTGAGATCCAATCAAACCCAATATAGATTCATTAACTGTGCCGTTTTTATAATTTGTAATGTTATTTGAATTGAAAACATATGGATATCCAATTATCCATGTTTGTTGATGATTTCTGTCCTGCAATAAAACATTTTGCAGCTCCTACAGGCCCACTGATTTAAAGAATTTCACTTCTGTTTTAGTGACTAATTCACCTAACTAAGCACTCTTGAATCATAATCTCGTGATTGCTTCGTGAATACCCAAAGTTTGCATAATTAAATGGTGAGATCGGTTGAATCATCATCAACGGGCGTAACGCGTGGCCAAGTAAAAGGGTTCAATTTTAATAGCTTATGTATAATACTTCATCATAGTCAGTAATATGAGCTGAAAAAACCACGATTTCCTTTTTGTGCATGTGGACTGTGGTCATCTTTCATGAGATTGTCAAATCAAAGGTCATGACTTGGCTTTCTACAAAACAGGCAACTCTTGTTACGTGATTCAATAACAAACTTCTGTTTTTCCAAAATGATAACAATGGTCTGTCTGGATAGCTGTTGAAAAAAAACCGAACAGGCTAATATAATCGAACGAGTTGACCGACTCAGCGGTTTCGAGAATCTGTTAACTGCAAATGTCGCTGTTGCAAGACCGATGGTATGGTGTCATTATTAAAATGTGAGCTAACACGTGCCAACTAATGTTATGTTTGCTTTCACGGCTCAACTTCCGGGAGTTGCCAGACGCGACATTTCAGTTTCATTGATGATGTTATGTTGAGCAAGTACTTTTAGATCTCAACTTAAAGGAGAAAAATGGTGCCATTTTTAAGTTTTATAATTCAGTAGGTTTTTTTGCACCTTTTCGTTACTTTTAAATTTGTTTGAAGGTATTACGATCCCACTAAGTCTTTTTCTTGTGTGATGAAAGTGAAGTTATTGTGTTAGTATGTAGTATGTACATACATTGTTCCACGCATAAGCTCAGAATATAAAATTCTCTTGAATTAAAAAAAGAGGCTCTTGGGTTTTATCCCTTGGTCAAAACTCAACAGTGGTCTTGGTCTTTCCTAAAAAAAAATTTCCACATCCACTACTAGGCCTATAGCCTATTTGCGCTTAGCTCTTTAGCTCAGTTTTTCCTGTTAACAATTGGACAACTACGACTGCTAAAAAATTCTGGTTGTCTATTTTAAGAAATGATATTAAAGTATTGGTGAGCCTATGCCAACTATATTTCTAATTTTCCAAAGCCTTTGCTTTCTACGTTTAACGCTCAACTAACTTCAGGTTCTAATTAATCCAAAAGCGTTTTAACATTGTTGTAATATTTTGCAAAAAAATATCGGATACTTTAGAAGAGGCTTTGAACCACTGATGCAGGCCTAGCCGTGACAGTGTGAAATTGTCCACTTGTTGTCTGTGAATTATTCCATCCATTATGTGCCGCTGAATGAGAGCGTCTTTAAAATGCGTTGTTCCAGCGCACACCTCAAGAGCCGAGCTCGGGAGCCGAGCTAGTGATCCTTGATCTTGAAATTTCTTTGTTCATGAAATTGGGCGCAGCTGATCTATCGGAGCATGTTACATCCGATCCGCCTAAGTCTTTCTACACTAGCCTACCTTCATGAGTCAACATAGCCTACCACAAAAAACGTTGGCTGGGTTTGAATCTTTATTCTCAAAATGACGATACCTTTCATAGCCTTGGTTATTTCTGGCAGTTTGGTATACCTGTAGAGAATTCGAAGGAATAGCTTAGTTAGAAAAATCAGGAAGCTGTTGATCATAGCTCACCTTGTAGGCCTATCAGAATTAGCTAAGTTATAAAACATAATGTAGCCTTCTGATCTGTACGATATAAACATATGCGATTTAGTATTATCCGTTGACTTCTGTTGGTTCACATTTGTTTCTTTTCTTTTTCTAGTTAGCTCGATTAAGGTATTGTTTATCCTGAGACTGAGAAAATCTTTCCAAATTAGGCCACATTAGCCAACATGATATTCTGAAAATTTTATTCCAGCTTTAACTTTTATTCTGTCAATTAAAAATTGGTTGCCTGGATTCACCTAACAGTAGCCTACCATGTTATGATCGAGTTGTGGTATTTTTCTTTGTGTGAACTTTTTGTTTCCTGTGCCACTCCAAGGGTCAAGGGGCTCTGCCTTTTAAGCTAACACCCTTGAGTAGTGATGGTAACTCGGGCTAGATGTTTGGGCAGGTGTCGAGCAGCTATATTGGATTGATTAGGCATCCTGTTCTCGCAGTGGTAATACGGTTGCAATAGTAAAGGGAGCTAATCGGTGACATTGATTGATTGAATTTTTATCCTCGGACTGAGAAAGCTTCTTTGAGAGCTTAATCCTGATAGTTTCGAATAGCCTACTTGTAAAGGCTTAAGCAGCTGGCTTAAGCAGCTGACTCAATGACTAATATAGTCTTTCGCTGCTTCCTGTCTGTTGTGAAATCTAGATTGTTAGGGGAAGACGGGCAAAGCGAGACGCGGGGCAAAGCGGGACATCGCGATTTCTCACGTTTTGTACTCATTGGCTCCCTCTAACCGGAAGCACTAGTTAGGCAACTATAAACTGTATTTGCTGTGGAAAAATGGCCACTGGCAGAGCACAATGCGTGTCGTGAGAAAGTATAATGTGTTTTGGCATGGTTTGTTATAAGAAAGAGATGGAAAAGTAGCTACCACATTCGTTAGCATAAGCGACTTTGTTCGTACCGTAGCTTTGTTTTTATCTTTGACATTGAGACAGTATTTGTTGGTAACAAAAGCAACTTTTACCTAAAACGTTACAGGTTTCAGCAGAGACGTTATTTTCTAAAGTCTATACTTTGGGGCAAAGTGGAACAGCCGTATTTGGGGCAAAAGTGGGACAGTGCATTAGGGCAACATGATGAGACTCTAGAAGTCTAGATTGTATCTGTGGTTCTTCTGTTGATTGAATTTTTGTTTACAACTCTTTTAGCCTTCAAGATTGTAAAATATTTAACAGTCTTCATTTATATCGTACCGGTAGGCCTACACAATTTAATTCTGACAATGGTTCGTCCCTATAAGAGAAAAACTGAAATGGGTAGGCTAAATGGAAAGCAAGAAGTTGTCTTTGAGAGAAGCGGCTAAACAGTACTAAATACCCAAATCCTGCAAAAATGAAATGTCCCGCTTTAGCGGGACATTTAAAAAAAAATCTTTTTTCATTTGTACTATAGCAGTAGAAAAATTCCGTTTGACCTTCAAACCAAATATGCTGACCAACTAAGGCTTTTGATTAAACAAGAAATTAACTAAATCCAACCATCACTGTTGCTGAAATTACATTTTTACGAAAAGTGTCCAGCTTTGCCCCGTCTTCCCCTAGGGTGCTACTTTATTCGCATTGTTTAGCCTATATTTGTAGCCTACCATATACCATTCTCGCAACAGACGAAATAAAAAGTTTCTCTTTCTCTCTCTGACGCAGGCCTGGTCACCAAGATTGACAGAGTTAAGATGTTGCGAATAAAAAAATAATTCAAATATGAACAAACCGCTTGCAGCAATAAGAGTCTACTATTTCTATTTTATAAAATAAGCGAAATCGGGCCTTTGCCCTATCAGCAAAACAAAATATTGTAAACTGACAATGATGCAATTGAGCAAAAGAACAATACGATTAAACTACTCATGCTGATAATTTAGCATAAACGTCTCAATACGTAATTGTAATTTGTAACAACGTATAAAAATGACGTTAGATTTCCTTAAACAAGTAATTCGATCACAAACATGTTTTGAATAAAATACGTAATAAATTTAGCAGAAATGTGTTCAAGACCAGATCCAGCTTTACTGTCCAAAAGGTCGATGTATGGCATTCCATCCTATCTCTCTGCCTAAACTGCCATAAAATCTGGATTGTTACCATGCATTATATTATTTAAACTTGAGATAAAAAAAAGTTTCTTTTTATTTGTAAATGTTCTTTCATATAATTTTTGAATTGAGGAACCCATTATTTTAAATCAGGTAATGAAAGGTCATTGCTATACGCACACAACAAAAAGTTATTAGCGGTTAATAGGCTAGGTCTACTTGCCGAGACTAAACATCACGCATTGTTTTACGTTAGTAAAATGGAAATTTACAAGTTAAAGTAAGTTATAGCATAAAAGGGAAATTTGCATGCAGACATAAAAAAATAAATTGGAATTTTAGGAGGCGCCGCGGCGCCATAGGTAAATCCGCCCCTGGGTAGACCTACATTCGTTCTTGTCATGAAGTAAATGCAGATTACCGTAGTTTAACATGTCTTCATGCAACTTTTTTTCAAACCCACTCCATGAAAATGATCTGCGTACGCTACCACATAAAAGGCTGCAGCACACTAGGCAATTTTCGACAATGTCAAGAAAATCTTTAAAGCTAAAGTATTTATTTTCGCAAGAAAAGTACGACATTGTTACGACTTACGAGGCTTAATGGTCACAGCGGTAAACCATAATCTCTTCGTGGGAAAATTGTAACATAAGATTCCCGAATCCGTTCGTCTGTATGTATCGACCGAAAAAGAAACACTCCTTGAAACGTCTATTCAATAAGTGTATTCCTGTAAAATTAGCCCGCGGCTATCGAAATCGAGATGCAACGCCGTACACCTCTAAAAACTGTCACTACGATACAGATTACTTGGATAAAAGACGGAACTTTTGTCCAGTTAGCAAGCACTAAGCAAACAGTTAAATGTGCGGCCAACTTTCAAACAATCATTTTACGAATGACCAGAATAGATAGCAATATCTCAAACTCACATATGCAGTACTGTGACGCAATAATGAAAGACAATTATGAAGTCATTCAAACAGGTGTTTAAAGCTGATGTAATATTTCCTGTTTAAACAGGTTTCAAACTGAAACAGGCCCAAACAGGTCCAAACAGGTTTGACACAAGTCTTATGAACGATGGTGAAATTTTGGCACATTTTCTAGCAACTTTCATGACGTAATATTCAGTAGACTTGAACGGTTTTTTATATGACGTTTGATTAGGTGAACCATTGTCTGGAACATAGCGGCCCCTAGTTATGACAGTCTGACATGGCATAACTAAAAAAGAATTGACGACAATTGTGAGCCAATGAATAAAAACACATGATACACAAATTGTTTGAATCACTCACGTTTAAGTTAATACGCAAATACAAAGGGCATGCAAAGAATGAACAGCAATAAGAATAAACACGACGATACATGAAATTGGTACCATAGGTACACACTAAAATGACGCTATATACAATGGTTGCGATAATAACCGACTGTTCTGGGCTCAGACAAGGGTCGGCCACCGCAGACAAAACCAGGCTCAAACCCTAACACTTAGGTGTTCTTTACGAGGGCGAGGCACGAAATATCCCTCAACACATAGTCTACTTTCACTTTCCCCGTACTCTCATCATAGTTGCAGACGGCAACTTTGGCTCTACGAACCACAGGCTTCCCTTTCCTAATTTGTGGAACTACCTCATGCACCCTCCCAAGTTGATACTTCCCACGTTTACCAATGTCTTGGAGAGAACCTACCACTACAAGTTGACCAGGCTCCAAATTCTCGGCCATTTTTAGCCATTTTTTCCGGCCCTGAAGACCTGGCAAGTAAAAATCGATCCATTTACTCCAAAACTGCTGAGAAAGTGACAAATTGAACCGATAATCCCTTCTTAGTTGGTCACGATCATGTGGTTGCCCAACAGCACAGTATGGGTCTAAGTATGGGGTCAAAAGTGAGGCAGGGGTGGTGACAGTAAAATCCCTAGGGTCGTCACTCAAAGGTACCAAAGGGCGTTCGTTCACGATCCGAACGGCACTGCCTGTGTACGTAAGCAGTTCAATAAAATTGGGCTTACGTATTGAAGAGTCCAAAATGTGAAAAAAGTACTTGGTCATATCGGCCACGAAACCAAGTTTACTCAGCCGAAATCTAGCCAAGAGATCTGCCAGAGGGTTTAAGAAATCAGACAAGTCAGGACAAGAAAACATTACATCATTAACACAAGTTCCTCGAAATTCAGACTTTCCATCGTAGACAATGCGCTTTTTAATTGTGACGTCACAAAGTATGGTAAATACCATTCAAATCCCTTGACATTTCCTGCTTCACCAGCACGCTCAATATAGCCATTAGATTTAAGATCTTTCATGGTGTCAGTAAGGAAATCACGAAGTTCAGGTTGTTTTAAAGCCTTCTTCCTTAAAGCAGCAGCTCTATCTGACGCCAACACAAAATTGTTAGGTAGATCAATATCTTCCTTCAACGGAACAGGTATCTCAAATCGACCATCTTTCAACTCAATATTCGGTTCAACAAGTTCTCTAGCCAAAATGTCATTGCGAGACAATTCACAGGTTTCATTTTGCAAGGTCAAATCCTGAATGACTTTATTCAGGTCTGCTATTTCCATATCACGAGACTCAATTTTACGCTGAAAGCCAGAGATGACATCCGACTCTGAAGACGTCTGCACTCTGCACACGTTAGCAACGCTTTCATCTAAGGGTGACTTACCACCACAAGCCAACCAGCCGAGAGGAGTGAGTAAAGCATGCGGTTCACTACGATTTTCACCAACACGCTCTTTTTTGGCCCACATCAAATAAGCGTTGTCGTTGCCAATCAGTACATCTACAATACTACATTCATTCAAATGAAACATATTCACGTCATGAAAATGACGGAAACCATTTAAATCTTGTTTATGCGGTAAAGTTTTAACATCGTCAGCCCAAGCTGGGTTAACCACCGAAGTTATATCACAAAACAGTTCATCTGTCTCTAACGACTGGATGTTGAGTTTTACAAGGTTAGCACAAGTAGGTTTCTGACCAGCCAGAGTATCCATTTTAAACGACGCTTTGTCATACGGTTTAAGGCCAAGTTCACACACCAAATCACTCGAAACAAACGTCAACTGCGAACCAGGATCATGCTGACAATACACCAACTTCGATTTGCCAGTCATTGGATTCAAAACACGAGCAGCAGTAACGCGGTTAAAGGCTGCTTTAACATTTCCAATCTTAACATTACACACAGGAACTCTGGCACCAGCATCATCTTTGCCAATCGAATCCAGAGAATCACGTGACGTCACATAAAAAGCATGCAGAAGAAAATAGTGTTTTCTATCGTTGTTAGGCCCACACTTACGACAGTTATTTGCATGAACGCAATCCCTAACCATATGCTGGCGCAAACAATTCAAGCATTTGCCAGCTTTCACAATGACATCTCTCCGATCTTTAGGTGTCAAGCGCAAAAATTCTTTACAATTAGACAAAAAATGAGATTCAACTTGACCACGTGACGAACAACAAATACATGCCGGCAGGTCTTTACGTCTAGCCTCACCACCGCGCGGTGCGCCAACAACAGTCGCGTACTGCGAACTCCCTGACATCACATCATCCTGGGGTTTTACGGACGTCTGCCTAACCGGACATGAAGGCAATTTTCCTTTGCCAAACTTTTTAAAATGCTGCGACTCACCAGAATCGCCCATTAGCATAATGCTAAAATCAGTCGACTTACGCGTTTCTTCTCGAACTACAAATTCAAACAAACTCTGAAAAGTAGGTTCCTCAGTGCTACCATACTGATCACCTAAAAAGTCAAGATAACGCTGCTTAGCGTCAAACGGGAGTCGCTTAGCCAAATCCAAAACAAAACGTCCTTCTAATTTATCACGCTGACCATAAGCTTGCGCGTAAAGCAGACACTGCGACAATTCATCTTTAAACTCTTTCAAATCACTGGAAGAGATCGAAGTCAATTTGCTACCATAGCGGTACTTCCTAATTTCCGGTTCGGCGAAAAGACCTCCACGAACTCCAAAACGTTGGGACAAGCGAGCTAATGACATTTCTATCCTGTCTTCCTCTGACAAGCCAGGAGTGTCGGAAACCAAATTAGCAATCGTTTGCGCAGCTGTTCTAACACAAGCTGCTTGTAACAAAGTCAAACGAGTTCCTTTAAAGGGCGAAGCTGCCATTAAGGCCATAACACGATTTTTAAAGAAGACAAATGGCATATTATTACCATCGTAACCAATCAAGGCCGCCTTATCGAAAAACGTCCTACTATTTTGGTATTCAAAAAAGCAATCCTGCTGTTGAGAACTCGATTTAGCGGGAGAAGACAAGCTATATCCCTTAAGGGGCTGAGTGGGCTCAGTCACATGCACAGCCCGATCACGATCCTCACACACGTTAAAATCAGGAGACACGATACGCCTCTCACAACCACCCAAATTACGTGTAGCTGGGCGATCAACAACTAGCGGCGCAGAAAACTTTGAAGGGGGCAAAGCATTACTGCTAATGGCGGCCCCGTGACCTGTACGCTCTGGGGGAGGAGTTCGGTTGTAATTTGCAGACCTTGGCTCTACAGCCTTTGGAAGACCCTTAGCCGCGGCCCCGAGACCTCCTGAAACAGCTGGAAAACATGTGGATTGTACAGGTCCACTTACGGATTCAACAGGCGTTTGGAAAAGGTTAGGTAAATTAAACTGCGATTGATGTTCACTTCTGGAATGCCTAGAAGAGCCCTTCCTAGAGCTACGCCGGGAGCCCAACTCAGAACGATATTCAGCTAAAACTACCTCTTTACGTTGTTCGGCCCTCAACTGAGCGTCTTTGAGTGCGAACTCAGCAGCTCTAGCTTCAGCTTTCGCGGCGGCCTCAGCAGCTCTCGCTTCGGCCTCAGCTCTCGCGATGGCCTCAGCTCGTACGGCCTCAGCAGCTCTCGCAGCAGCCTCAGCTCGTATGGCCTCAGCTCTCGCGATGGCCTCAGCAGTTCTTGCTTCGGCCTCAGCTTGTATCTGGAGCTCCTCTCGTTTTAACTGTAGGTTAATTTGTGTAACTATCCGTGACGAGCTCTCAGACATCCTAGTGCTTACATTTGAGGCACTATCCTCAGGATGTATGTCAGCATCCAACCTATCTGAGAACTCACTTTCTTTTTGTACGAAGTTATTTTTTAACGAGTTAAATTCGGGATCTACCCTATCACGAAGTTCTGCCAAGATTGCAGAGTTAACAATTTTACTCAAAAGAGCATGGAAATGCCTTAATTCCTCTTCTAAAGTGGAGAACTTAGATCGAAAAATTAACAGTTCCTGCTTATCACTCAAAGAACCTAGGGCTACAGAAAGTTTCCCAATTTGAGTCAAAATATCCCGTCTAAGATGCCGGGCCTCTCGAACTGACTTAGCCTCATCGTTACTGGGTCCCTCCCCAGAATGGCCTGCCCGACCGCAAAGAACATCATCAGGCTTAAACTCAGTCGAGTCGACGGCGGTCGAGTCCTTGTCGCCACCGAGTGTAGACATATTAAATGTTGGGGCTAAATTTAACAATTAAAAAGTTAAATTACACAAACACACAAATTTAAGTTATAAAAAACTTAACTGCAAAGACCGTAAAAAATACAAAAAAGAATTTAAATGCACGATACCGTAGCTGTACGGGTATGTGAAGTCCAAAAGTCCACAAAACTTGCTTGGATTCGCCCACTTGAATCTTCAAGCACAGATGGATTGTCTTTAATCTTCTTTCTTGCCAATGAATGTCAAAGTTATTTTTCTTCAGTACCAAACTGAGAAGAAATGTCTTTACTTATCCTTGCTTCTGTAAGAGTGTAGACTACCAACCAACGAATCTTCTTTTATTATTTCTTGTACTTCTAAGTAGTTCTTCTGCACTAGCTGACAACAAACACGTCTTTTATTTTCTTTGTGCTTCTAATTTCCAACTGACAACAACGTCTTTTATTTTTTTATGTGCTTCTGCAGCCTACCAACTGACAAGAACTCGTCTTTTATTTTTTATGCCTTCAAGTGCTTCTTGGCCTACCAGCTAACAAAAACGTCTTTTATTTTTATGGTCACAGCGGTAAACCATAATCTCTTCGTGGGAAAATTGTAACATAAGATTCCCGAATCCGTTCGTCTGTATGTATCGACCGAAAAAGAAACACTCCTTGAAACGTCTATTCAATAAGTGTATTCCTGTAAAATTAGCCCGCGGCTATCGAAATCGAGATGCAACGCCGTACACCTCTAAAAACTGTCACTACGATACAGATTACTTGGATAAAAGACGAAACTTTTGTCCAGTTAGCAAGCACTAAGCAAACAGTTAAATGTGCGGCCAACTTTCAAACAATCATTTTACGAATGACCAGAATAGATAGCAATATCTCAAACTCACATATGCAGTACTGTGACGCAATAATGAAAGACAATTATGAAGTCATTCAAACAGGTGTTTAAAGCTGATGTAATATTTCCTGTTTAAACAGGTTTCAAACTGAAACAGGCCCAAACAGGTCCAAACAGGTTTGACACAAGTCTTATGAACGATGGTGCAATTTTGGCACATTTTCTAGCAACTTCCATGACGTAATATTCAGTAGACTTGAACGGTTTTTTATATGACGTTTGATTAGGTGAACCATTGTCTGGAACACTTAAAAGGGTGTCTGCTTGACCATGTTGACTTTTTGCTGCTGCTTGACTTTTTGTTGAGGGTGGCTGCTTGACTAGAAAGCCTTGTTTTGTTTGACTTTACTTAATGACTGTGTGTTATTTATAGCCTACTCTCAACAAAATAAACGCCAATCAATCAAAAATGTAGAAATAAAAAAATAGGTCCAACGTCCAAGGCAGGCGCGGATTTATGGGGGGGGGCCCGGGGGGCCCGGGCCCTCCCTGAAATTTTGTGAAAAATTGTATGTTTCCGCATCAAATGGTTTGATATGCTTCTAAACAGCTGATATTAGTCCCTCGGCATCACAATTGATGAAAATGGTTGTTTTAATGTCTATTTTCTAGCATATCGTATATGTCGTAGTATCATTGTTCAAATCTGTTTAGCTTTTTCTTTCTTTTTAATTGATTTTCAAATTTTCTGGCCCCCCCCCGAAAAAAACTCTTAGATTTGCGCCTGGTCCAAGGCTATAAAGCTAGCGAAAGAAAGCAACTTTTTGAGAACACCACTGATTGCATTAGGCTCAAAAACTCCAATACAATCACGGAGGTGTGTAGCTTAAAGCTGTAAAGAACAGTAACTTGTAGCCTATAGATAAAAACAATTTTGATCCAACTAATTTCTTTTATTGGAGGTTAATCGCATAAAATTGCGTCGTAAATGGAAGTCATGACTTCAATAGCTTTCTTTGCCAATCCTGCTGCAACTGCTAGGCACGATCCACGTTGAATTACAATATTTCCGATAAAGCATTCGAGTGGTACCGTATCTAATTGGTATATAGCCTATCGATGTATTAAGACTTAAACTTAAAGCTATGTAATCAAAGTCACAAAAAACTATCTCATAACTTTCAATACATGAAGCTTACGGGCGAAAGTCGGTATGAGCAGCAAAAGTCTGGATCACAGACCTTTACGCAGCTCCAAACCTGGCTTCAAAATAGGCAGTTGAAAAGAGATCCACACAAAACAGTCTCTGTTGAAGTAGATTAACATGTTAAACCATAGATTTTAAACAGACTATATCAACGACAGAGTTGAAGTATTACCAGTAAAAGTTCCGCTGAAATATTTTACTGTTCGAAGCACGGTCTCCATTATTACCTCCACGTGTATTTCCCAAACTTCATCAGAAAGAAATAGGTTTTCACCAGACACTGCCATTGCTATTCCTGTGTAAGCATGAAGCATCCGCTTCCAGATGTTGGAAATTGTAAGAAAGTGTCATTTTCTGTTTTGCCAATAGAAAGCCAGTTAAAACCAGTCATGCGTGGCAAGGAAGACGCGTGATTTTAACGCCGCTTTGGTTTGTTGCATTAAAATCGTTTTTTTTCTTTTTTCGCAGTTTTGTGTCTACTAATGAAAGGTCTATGATAAGACTGAAATGACTGGGCCATTAATTAGTCGTGCCCCCCGGTCGCGAAATTTTTTTCCCACGAACTTTTTTTCTCATTTGCATATTTCTGTAAGTGGATGTGCAGGAGACGATGAGAGGCTGATTGGAAACAACATCCCACTTACAACTGAAGAATGCTTTAAAAATCATGGACAAAAGGAAATATTTATTTGCAACCATTAAAAAAAATCAATTATTTAAAAATATTTGCTAATTTTTTTAGCTGAGTATTTTTGAAAAGTATTAGCACGAAAGAAAAAAGTTTGACAATTATTGATGCCACTGACTTTTAGTAGTTGGCAACATAACTTCATCGGCAAGGCCCAGAAAGTTAGCAAAGTTGCCAGTTTTCCAGCAAATTTGAACATCTTGCAGCATTCTAGAGGCCGAAAGTTCGGTTCAGTTTGTTTTTATTTGTGATCAACAAAACGAAAAACAATATATGCCAAACATAGCAGAGAACTGGAAAAAGGCAAAAGCGACAAAACGTGAAGGTTATAACGTGTTTGATAATAGCTACAAAAAAGAAAAAAATATTCTCTTTGGTGTTTAAAATCTGGGAGTCAGACCACTCGGCATGCGACAACTCAGCAAGTGCTTAAAGTGACATAAAGTCAGCAAGTACATTTCAGCTAGGCCTACTGTCAAGTCAGCAATGATGAAATTTTCATCTAACATCGGATTAGTTATCGCTTGCTCAACTGAATTTGCTGGCTTGTAACATGCCAAGTAGGCTATCAGCTTGCTCAGCTTTTACTTGCTTAGGTTTATTATTTACCAATTTCAGCCACTTGCTGAAACGTTGCTAGCTCAGTTGTCACTTGCTCAATTGCAATGTGCTGAGTTGTAGGAGACTCTTAAAAAGTAATAAACAAGCATACCCTACTGCCTACAATGTCCGCCCCGTTAGCTCAGTGGTTACGCGCTAAAATAATAAACCTAACTAGCCTATCGTTATAAACATAATTTAAATTATAAACATATACGTAAACATAAATAAAATTTTGTGGAACATAGTGTTTTTTAAACATTTTGCCACCTGGTTACTTTAGTGGTTAAGCGGCCGACTCAAGATCACGTGGCGCTGGTTCGGTTTTCAGGGTATTCGCTTGAGCAACGCATTTCAGGACTGCTCTACCTTCAGTGGCACCTAGTGGATATAATAATTTCTTGGCAAAAACACTTTAATAACAATCGGAAAAATTCACTTTGAAAATCCCACTAACCGGCCCAAAGGTTTTTACAAGTAGGCAAAACTACCAGAAATAATCAGTCCGATGATAAAGATTCAACCAACCTTGTCGGATTTTTGGACGATGTTGGCACAAAGGAAAATCTTTATCTGGCAACTTTGGAAATTCAAAGAACGATGTCAAGTTTTAATTTCTCAGGGTCAGGTCATTGAATCATTCAATCATTTTATTTTTCGTCATAAACGCGTCCGGCACGAAAAATAGTCGATATAGACCAGTGGTTTTTAACCTTTTTTTTATCAAGACCCCTTCAATAGTGGTCATGTGCCTCGCGCCCCCCTAGATTTTAAATAAGTATCATATGAAAAAATTGCATTTTTGTCTGTTTATTGTACACATCAGTGAGATACCGTACTTGACACTGCTGCTCAGCGACTACATTTTTAATGCAAGGTTTAACTCCAGAGAGTGAACAACGTAGGGTAAGTCTCCTTCAACTCTCAGCCTGCTTCTGTACTTGGTCTTGATGGCAACGAGAGCAGAAAATGCAGCTTCACAAAGATACGTGGATCCAAACATTGTCAGAATTCGAAGAGCCCGAGTTGCGATAAGAGGGTAAACAGGAAGGTACGGTAATTGGCTCAGAACGTCTCAAGTACCAGTTCTTTGAAGTCTTCTTTAGCTGTGGAGTTGAACTTCATCTCAAGAAACTCCTCTGTTCTTCTTCGAAAATATCAACTACCGGTACTTCGCATTGAAACAGGTTTCTAGGTTTCTAAAGTTCTGGTCTAACTAATAAAGCAAGAATTACTGAATACAATATAAAATAAAATAAAATACAAAATATGACGAACAGCATAAGTCCTAAGACAGTAAAGTAATTAAAAAAAATTGAAATTGTTGTAGAGTTTGCTCCCCCCCTGAGAGATGCTTCACGCCCTTCTGGGGGGTGTGCCCCCCCCCGGTTAAAAACCACTAATATAGACCATAGAATGGAAATAAAGGTAGTAGAGCTATTGGGGTGCAACCTAATTCGTACCATGAACAATTCGTACCGTCAGTTCGTACCGTGATAAGATCGAGAGAAAAAATTAAAAAAAGCCGAAGTCGCTGATCGCAGTTTCCACAAACATTTTAAAAGGGTTAGGGTATCGGTAATCGGTATCCGCAAACAAACAAACTAAAAAGATTGAGAGAAAAAAATAGAATATCCGCTGATCGCAGTTTCCGCAAACATTTTAATAAGGTTAGGGTTGATCGGAGTTTCCGCAAATATTTTAAAAGAGTTAGGGTGTTTTCGCAAACAAACAAACTGAAAAGATCGAGAGAAAAGAATAGAACAAAGCCGAAGTCGCTTATCGCAGTTTCCGTTTTTCCGCAGTTTCCGCAAACATTTAAAAAATTTTGATAATGATCCTAAGAGTTTGCCGAAGTCACTGATCGCAGTTTCCGCAAACATTTTAAAAGGGTTAGGGTTGATCGGAGTTTCCGCAAACATTTTAAAAGGATTAGGGGTTAAGGTTAGGGTTGATCGGAGTTTCCGCAAACATTTTAAAATTTCTGGTAATGATCCTAAGAGTTTTTGTTTGTTTGCAGAAAATTTTTGAATGTTTGCGGAAACTGAGATCAGCGACATCGGCTTTTTTCAATTTTTTCTCTCGATCTTTTCAAGGTACAAACTGACGGTACGAATTGTTCATGGTACGAATTAGGTTGCATCCAACCTATTGGAAGAGTGAAGGCCAGAGCCACATAGAAATATCATTATCATGTTGAAAATTTATTAACTTGTGACTTCAAGCGTATAAAAAATTGCCGTGGTCTTCCATTCCATACAGCATGTAACAGGATGCTGTATAGATTGCGAGTTACTTTAGAAGGCTGCTCATGGTAGCTCGAAGCTGCAGGTTTTCATCTGATTCTCTTCAGGAACTATCGTCAGAATAAAATAAGCCTATACATGATGAAGTATATATATATATATTTGGTCTATATAAGTATGTATATATATTATATATATGGAAGTGGCTACACTTACGGCACCGTAAATACAGCCATTCAATGCCCTTTTCTAATCTTTACGTCGCTTTTACTGCACATGCGCGCTGTTGCTGGAAAAACGTGCATACGGTATATAACTTTTAAATTCAACTGTTTTTGCGAAGTGAATCTGTGACGCTTGCGATCTTTGTCTGGCTCATACTCCCAAGGATATGAGTTCGATACCATTAAGAGGTGACTTTAAAAAAAAACTAAATTCTAACCCGAAGTGACTCGATCGTTACTCTACGCATTTTTTTGTGGCTGTTTAGTTGGATGCAACCTACGGTAGTTCGTACCCTGAAAAGATCGAGAGAAAAAATTGAAAAAAGTTGAAGTTGCTGATCGCCGTTTCCGCAAACATTTAAAAATTTTCCTTCTGAAAAGATTGAGAGAAAAAACAGCACAAAACCGAAGTCGCTGATTGCAGTTTCCGCAAACAAACAAAAACTCTCAGGATCATTACCGGAAGTTTTAAAATGTTTGCGGAAACTCCGACCTAAACCCTAACCCTTTTAAACTGTTTGCGGAACTGCTATTCGCGACTTCGGCAAACTCTTCGAATCATTATCGGAAATTTTAAAATGTTTGCGGAAACTGCGGAAAAACGGAAACTGCGATTAGCGACTTAGGCTTTGTTCTATTTTTTTCTATCGATCTTTTCAGTTTGTTTGCGGAAACTCCGATCAGCAACTTCAGCTTTTTTAAATTTTTTCTCTCAATCTTTTCCTAACCCCTAACCCTTTTAAAATGTTTGCGGAAACTGCGATCAGCGACTTAAGCTTTTTTCAATTTTTTCTCTCAATCTTTTCAGGGTACGAACTGTTCATGTTCAGGGTACGAGCTAGGTTGCACACTTGCACCCTGTTTAGTTTGTTTTTAGTTCTGACCATCACAACGAAAAACAATATATGACAAACATAGCAGAGGTCTAGAAAAAGGTAGAAGCGACAAAACGCGGATGTTATAGCGTGCATGATAGCAAAGCAGGACAATCAGTTTAAAACATGGCACGGTCGTAACACCTCAATAAAATTTTAATAAATTTAGAACAAAGAGAAAAGAAAGGCTAGTAAGTTTTTTTTCTTTAACAATTAATAGAGTAAAAAAAAAATTCTAAATTTTCAAAATTTTCAGCTGTTACGACCGTGCCATATTTTAAACTGATTGTCCTGCTTTGCTATCATGCATGCTATAGCCTAACGTCCACGTTTTGTTGCTTCTACCTTTTTTTAGACCAGGGGTCATTTTCTAGACCAGGGGTCACCAACCTTTTTTGCATGCGGGCCACTTTGGCATTAAGGAGAGCTGTGGCGGGCCGCACTAATAAAATTTAGGTAGGTTTTTTCTTATGCTAAAAAAGAACGCATTTCGTACCCAGTATCCAGCGTTACATGTTCATATTTATGTTAGAATACCGCCAGGCCAAGCTCCTTTTACAACACTTTTGACTTTTTTAGCAATGCCTAATAAACGAGGCCACTTGTTTTGCGCACTTATAGCGAGGCGAGCGGTTTCATCAGAATATTCATCGCCAAGCAAGAGTGGTGTTGTCACTTCGCTTCACAAAAGATATCTTGCAATTAACAATTTCAGTAAACAAGAAAATGTTTGACACATCGCAATACAGGCAACAATAGTGACCTGCAAACATATTAGCGAAAAATAGGCTCCAATAACAGGGAAGAAGAAACCAGGCACCATGAAATAAACGCTTGTGGAAATCACCGAAAAATCGTAATTCTATCGTAATTCATGAACAGTCTTTCCTTTAAAAAAGCAATGAGTTGGTTTTTCATCCTTTTTGTGAGAGTCTATAAAACCGTCTTTCTTTTATTATAGACAACTGTCACTTGCGATGCTTATCAGCGTGGCAAGAATTTGTTGATGAACAACATTTTGCAATACTTGCTTCGGCAGTACATATACTAAAATTGGAATGATACAGAGAAGATTAGCATGATCCCTGCGCAAGGATGACACGCAAAATTGTGAAGCGTTCCATATTTCTTTAAAAAAAAAAGCATTTTGCAGTACTAAGCTAAATATTTTCATAATAGGCCTGCAATCAGAAAAAGTCTTTAAATTTATATATAATATTTTGCCAATTTATTATAAATTGAGTTGGCACACCGACCTATTTTGCCAACAAAAACTTGGATAAAGAGAACACTGCTCGTGAAACACAATAACGGTGAATTAAAATAAGCAACCCTATGCTCACAGACATTTTCGAAATTCGAAAACAGACGTTTTAATCAACCACTGGGACAGTGTGGCTGGACATCGCATTGGAATAGCAGCAACCCCCACCTAGAACTATAATCTGATTGGTCGGTCGGTGGAATCGCATGCAAAGCAAAAATATGCTTCCCGGAAAGTATTTTGTGCCTTCATGCTCTTTAACTCCTCAAGAAAAGTATTTTTGGTTATACTTGTTATACAGCGTGGCGGGCCGCCAGTTGGTGACCCCTGTTCTAGACCTTTGCTATGTTTGTCATATACATACTGTTTTTTCGTTGTGATGGTCAGAACTAAAAACAAACTAAACTGAACGGCCACAAAAATGCGTAGCCTAACGATTGAGTCACTTCGTGTTAGAATTAAAAGTCACCTCATGGTGGTGTCGAACTCATATCCTTGTGAGTACGAGCCCGACAAAGATCGCACGCGCCACGGATTCACTTCGCAAAACAGTTGAATTTAGAAGTTATATACGCACTTTTTTCCAGCAACAGCGCACATGCGCAGTAAAAGCGACGTAAAGATTAAAAAAAGGCATAGAATGGCTGTATTTACGGTGCCGTAAGTATAGCCACTTCCTATATATATAGTAGAAGAAAAATGAAATGTAAATTTGGCTGATCAGAATAATGTTGATGCTGTATACTGTACCAAGTACAAGTAGTCTATCTTATAGCCTACCATACAAGCATTTTAAAGTATGTGGCTTTGCTATAAAAGTAACTCTGGTTCTCCTAGGTTTTACGGTACCGGTATGTTTTAAGCCGTCATATTCTGAGACAGAGCTTGTCTCATGCTATGATGTGGGAATAATAAATTAATAATATGGTAGGCAGCTTAAAACTTGTTCAATGTTGTTTTTAGAACTTTTGCATTGTAAGTTGCACTTGTTGACAAAAAGGTGACCTTGGGAACACCCAAGGCTAATGAATAAAAATAATTTCTTGCTGTTAATTTTGTGTTAAACCTAACAAAATTACGTCGTTTAAAGAAAAAGCTTCCGTATCGCGTGTTTGGATCAATTGTGTAAGTATCAAATGTTTCATTTTACATCACCATAATCTAATTGTAAATACGCCTAAATACCGTAGCCTAAAAAATTATAAGAAAAGTTGATTAAAACACTTTGATTTTGGCACCATGTTATCACAGAATTTATTGATATTATTTAACGTAGGCTATTCATTTTGTATATATATAATATTTTTCTTAATGCAATCTATAAGTACTTTTATATTTCAGTGCTTCGCCATCACAAAGTACATCTCCAAGCAGGAGGGCTTGTGCCTTTATCAAGAACAGCTTGACTTCAACTTCGCTCCACCTTGGGACCCTAGCTAGCGCCCCCTGGGATCATTCGTATTTGTAACCTGTGTCTTTTACCAATTGTGAGTTTTTTAATGAACGAACGTGTGTTTATGATTCTTTGTTTGAGCTTCTGGTTTCAAAGTCCTAGATAAATAGATTCCTTCCTTTCTGCTTGCACCACCTCAAGGTTTCAAAAATATGAAATAGAATTTTAAAGTGGTTGCAATCCCTAAGCATCACAAAGCCACCAGAGGACAAAAGATCTGTGTCCATAATCTACACCAGTGTTAACTCGCTCCCTCTGATGAAACAAGTTGAGTTTTGACATGGGAAGTCCATTGGATCAAGTCACCCTCTTGACCCAGCACATCAAGGACTGCTTAGAGGTTGCAAATGGCAGCTAAATAGGTTACAAATGGCAGCATACCGGTAGATGGCAGTTAAATTCCACCAAAGTCAGCTGCTACCAATAACTGGTCAATAAGGGAGGTTTCACCCTCACCACTTACAACTCATAGCTAAGTAGACTGACATGCCTGAAAAATGGAGTCACATGGAGATCAGTCCTGTCTTCACTATGGTCTAATATCTACACCAACAACATGTCAAGCATATTCTCTGGAAAATACACATATGCAAATGACCTGACAATTCTCCATTACATGATGCGAGAAAATCTAGACAACCTGAGTCAAACCACTTCTTTACTAAAATATCCCTGGTTTTGCAAATCACCATACTTGTAGACTGAGATCAATAAACCCATTCATGCTATCTTTTCAATTTCTGCTTATCATCAACCAACTTCGCCATTAACGAATTTTAATTACACAGGCCATGAATTAATCCTTATAAATCTGTAAACACATCTGTGACTAATTGGACAAACCATAAATAAAAATCTAAATGAAATTAGATACCACCAGGCTCCGTTTTTCACCACTAACACCTGTTCCATCGGCCTGTCATTACCAAGACTTACATGGATGTGCCTCAACCATCTTTGTCCAGGCATCAGGCTTTTCTGCTCCACCGCACAACATGGCATCTTCGTCTTGTGATTGTGGTGCTGAGAAACAGACCACAGACCATGTCAGTCATACTTGCCAACCTAATGAAGCAAAAGGTTTGTATGTCTTTGGTGATGAAACGAAAGACTGGTTGTTCTATCATAGCCATTCAGTGTAATCTGGATCCTGGGGGTGGTAAAAGAATAGGCCTTCTGCCTCATAAGCTCAAACAAATCAAAAGGCTTAATGTTGTTAGTTGTGATATGATTTACCCCACTTGAAACGTATCTTACCATGTATATATAATATATTACCAGCCCTCGAAATTAGCTTCCATCTACGACGGCAAAAACATTGCCGCCGCCAAATCAGCAAACCTTGGATTGCGGCGGCAATTGCCGTATGCTTTTAAGTTTAAACAAACGAAATTTTATGCGCTTATTCTTCGTGTTTCATACGGCGGTAGCGGAGAGCATCACGAAAGCTATTTTATGCGCTGACAATGCTCTTGTGAACTGTAAAAAGTTTGCAACGTTGTAAATACTGGCTTAATTGTTACGAAAAAGTTATTCTTTCATAGAATGCTTATTGTTTACCGGTGTCGTTGCGAATATAAATCATGGTGAAGGATACAGTTAAAAAGTGGAATTTACCTGCTATAGGTTATCAAACAAAGGAAACAGAAGGAAAAGTTAGCGTGGTATTTTGCAATATTTATAAAGAATTTTATGACGGAAACAAATCGGAATTAGAAAAGCTACGGGGTCAAGTTAAAAAAGTAGAACAAAATTGGATAAATGGTTTTTAATAATGCTTCCGATCATATGGCATCGCGCGTTCACGAACGGGCAGTTTTGCGTCTTCAATTATTCCAGTGACGACGCGACAACCTCATCCTCCGATATAGCATTTGATGATTCCGATTCTGACTAGTTCTTTATCCAACAGACTTTGTGTTGCTCGCACGCAGTATCCCAATTGTGCCGAAATTATGTTAGTATAAACGTAAATCGAGCCAATCTTCTCGCAGGGAGCTATTAATTTGTTACCGGTACCTGTTTGAGCAATTAACGTTATTTTATGATGGTTCAACGTCGCTAGATGTCGAAAAACAAACGTAAATTTCTTCTTGGGCATTGTTGTTACCCAGGCAGCAAAATTCGTTATTTTTGCATTGATTTTGCATCTGTAGACGTTGAATCGATGTAGAAATGATGGTTTTGCTGTCTGGGTGCGCAATATAACCCGCCGGGAAAATTAAATCGATTTGTGCTGACTCGAACGTTGAATCAACCCAAAATTAACTTACTTTCCCCCTGAGTTATTTGACATGAATTAACGTAACAGCGTGCGTATTGCGTTGCTCGCTTTATCGCTACTTTTAGTATTATTACATCACAACAAATCAAACGATGCGGTCGTGATAGACTACTCTAGTATATTTTTCCCTTCTCGTTTTACATGCTTTGGTACAATTTTGTCGTAATAAACGTTCACAGCAATTGCCGACGCAATTTCAACTTTGGCCGTTTGGCCTCGGCAAAGTTTTTGCCTAGTAAAAATATGCTATAAAATATAATATTTTTGAAGACTGCGTGAGTGTTCACAGCAAGTAAAGTGGTCCGAGGTGAGGTCTTGGCACGATGTTTCTGCTGATTAAACTCCCGCTGCGAGTAAATAATACAGGAAGAAATTTTGAACAATTTTTGTCTTAATTAAGTGCTCGTTTTGCGGCGGCATTTTTATTGCCGTAGCAGAATGGCCATTATGACGTTTACGGCGGCATTTACCACGGCAATAGCCGAGTGCCGCCGCTAATTTCGAGGACTGTATTACATTGTTTGATTAATTAATTATTATTTAATCAGAGATTCAAAATTTTTAACTAATTTAATTGTACTTAGAAGTTTTAATTGAAGTTGTATCCTGACAATGTCACCATTAAAGCTTAATGATCTACTATATTGGTAATTCAAACATTGTGTAAATTATTTCAGTGCAAGCTTTCAAACAAGCAATTACCTGCTGTCGGCTGAGTGGTGAGAGTGCCTGTGCAATGCTCCTAAGGCCCTACTAAGTTCAACACTGCTTTGGAGCTTTATTTCAGCAGACACTTAATGACTTGCCAAAATAAAAGAGAGCAGCTAACTTAATGACTACACGTTTTTCCGCTGCTTCTAGCTGCCTATTGTGATGCATATATGTCATTCACAGTGTACCGTATATTATTGTAATGGCCTTAAAACCAAATATGATTGTCGGCAACAGTGGCCGAGTGGTTAGCGCATTGGGCTCGCAGTCGAGAGCCTGCATGTTTGACTCCAGCCACCCGCACTTGCTGTTGTTTCTCTGGGCAAGAAACTTTACGATAATTGCCTCTACCCAGTGATCGATTTCGAGCAATGGGTAGTACTAAATTTAAGTCATAAGTAGAGTACAACCGGAAACAGACATTGCCGTCGGCTGCAGCGTGGGTCAGGTGTACGTCGGAAGGCGTACAGCCGTACACCGATGCATAGCGCTCAAGTCCGCTTTCCCGCAATGCAGGATAAAGATATGAAAAACAAATTATCAAAGTAACCTATTGCTTACAAATTTTCTTTTTTCAGTTTGCATTCATTAGCGTTTTGTGGCAAACATCATTCAGTATTTGACATCGCGAAAGCAATTATCTTTCAATCTATCCACAATGAAGTTGGTTCACAATTCTCCATCTCCTTGCATTGAGGTTGTCTCTTCTTTGAACAAGCATGCAATTATTAAAGAGAAATCATTCAACACCACAGGCAGAGAGGTAAGATTTTAGCAGCAGTGCTGAAATTTACATTCTTACAATAGGCCATCAAAGCAAAGAATTGTCTTACATCAAGCACCTAATGAAACTGACTTTACTGGAAATAGCACCTATATATATGATCGGGCGCCGCACTTAAATATCCTCACGCCACAGTGTGCACACCTATTTGGCAGGCACCTAACTGTCTGCACTTGAAAGATGTGCTCCGATTTTAGCGTATCAGCACTCATATTTGTGTGAATGGTAATTTTGACTTCTCGAGCTTCATAAGCATTGTGCACATCTCAGTTGCTAAATACTAACTATACTGTACCATTTTCATAGCAGTAGTTGCATCGTTTATTTCATATACAATTATATATTTTGTTTGTGTTTGTAGGACTTTCATGATGGCTTTTTCCTCTGTGATCTTGGTGATATTTTGTCAAAGTACCAGCGTTGGAAAAAGGCATTTCCTCGCATTGTTCCTCACTATGCTGTCAAGTGCAATCCTGATCCAGCTGTGCTTAAAATGCTGCTTGCACTGGGAGCTGGTTTTGACTGCGCTAGCAAAGTAAGAAAAAACTATCATTTCTTCACACTATTAAAGACATGAAGAGTAATAGCATCATTAAGATTCTTTTCTGATTTTATTATTTTAAGATGCTGTTAAAGTGCCACCCTAACTCGGTAATTGACAAAATCGAATTAAGATGATTACGATTTGTATACAAGAAACGATGGTAGTGTATCAACCTTTCAATCTTGCCAACCTTTGATAGGGAGAAATTCGACAACTGCTTGAACTTGGTGCTCAATCTGATCAAATCATCTTTGCCAATCCTTGCAAGCAAGCATCCCACGTGCGCTACTCACGTGACAATGACGTCAAACTTGTCGCAATTGACAGTGAAGAGGAGTTGATCAAAATGAAGAAGAATTTTCCTGATGCCGAGTGCGTAGTTCTATTTCGTACATGTGCAACGTTATATAATCACAATGTTCTGCATAATTATGTGTTTCCATCGCAAACGTGACGTATTTTATCGTTTTACAGCTAGGACGACCTTGACAATTTTTTTTTCAATATGCCACTATTAGATACAGTATAACAACATAAGAGTAAAGCATCTTTTTTAATTGCACTGTCTTTTGCTTCTTAAAATTGAAGCAAAGGTTCATGTTCAATGAATATTTCATGATGTGACATGAAAATGCCGAATTTTCAATTGGAAGAATGCATGTTATCTTGGTGCACTTTTCGCACTGATATAATATTGAATTTGCGTTTTTTCGGCTAAAACGTATTCATCTGATGAAGATGAGCGGATGCCAGCGTTCCACACCATTGGACACTGGACAGTTGGACACTCTCCCATTCTCGCTGGCATCCAACCGGCTGAGCTTCGTCGCAAAGAAGCCACTCGGTCGACGGCACTGGAGCCTAACCATCTTCTCCACCACAAGATCTCTGCTCTCTCAGACCAGCACCCCCGTCGACTGAAATCAAGACACCCATTTGTGCCGGCCGCTCGACTTCTGATCTGATATCTATTGATCTGTTGATCTGACTATCAACGAAGCTGATAAACAAGACATCTCTGCGGTTAGTTGGGTGGACCATAAATGGAAGTCAAAAGTCAAGTATCATCAGACTCCATTCGTTCATCTCCAACGCCAACACACGCCCCATCGGCCTGACACTACAAAGACAAGCATGGGATGGGTGCGCCTCAACCGTCTTCGTACGGGCGTCGGGCTTTTCCGCTCAACCATGCACCAATGGGGAATGACTACTTCCTCATTAACCCGAGTAACTTTGTAAATGCAGTTCAAACAGCTGCTGTAGACCGGAATGGCCCGTTTCGGTGAGTCCGAATCGGTAAGTCCGATTCGGTGAGTCCGATCCCTTAACGGATGATTTTTTCAATTTTTTTTTTAATTATTGGGTACCGTAGCCTAATTATCATTGCCGTTTTAGGGTTAGGGGTTTGGAGTTAGGGTTAAGGGTTAGAGGTTAGGAACTCACCGAATCAGACTCACCGAATCGGACTCACCGAATAGTAGCAGACCCGCTGTAGACATTGAAATTTGATAATTTGTCAATAAGGGAAGTAATGAGAGTTCTCACGTTGAGTCTCACGAAGCATTGGAAGCAACATTTTTATTACTTTCAGTAGCCTAGTATTAGCGCTTGCTGTTTGATGTTAATTTGCATGGTGATGGTGACATCATCTTGACACATTATTTTGCAACACACAATCCAACACAATAGTTTGCGTTGCGTACTAATCGATTCCTCTGCCATGATAAAGTAACAAGTAACGCCGAAACCCAGGTTTTTTCTAAACTGCCACTTAGGTTTTAAAGTGCAACTGCACGATTGAATTAACATAGGCTAAAATCCATTGCCAAGACATCTGGAACCTGTTGAATAACTCACTTCCTTACAATTGAGGCCCACAGTCGAGAAACCGACCCTTTTCTCACGCTCTCTAGCGCTTCTCTCTCACGCTACCTGGAAGTAGCAAACTCGTCAACGCCACCTAGCGATATGACGTCAGTTGGAGTCGAGACCAAACTAGCCGAGATAGGTTTGGTTGCTACTGAATGCGCAAATTTATAAGGTATCCATAGTGAAGACGCATCTTTCAGCCAGCATTATACAAATTTAGTTGTTCATGCTTGTGTGCCAGGAGTGGTTTGCGAAGCCCATCGCCGAAGGCTAGTTTCGTAGATTACAACAGCCAAACTTGGTTATATCGAAAATATGTTGTATTGTACGGTGTTGCAGGACATAGTACAGTCGACTATCATGCGATAACGCTTTAGCATTCATTGGGACTGTCTTCGGCGGTGTTGACATCTCCGTTCTATAAAAATAATCTAGATGAAGCTAAAAAAGACTAGAATAAGCCAAATTGAAGCAGAAATAAAGTAAAAGAATAAACCAACATACAATACTAATGACAAATCACATTACGACACACAAATCGAAAACAAACCAAACCAAAAAACACCAAATCGAAAAATAAAAATAAACGAAACGGTTGCAATAAACCAGGTTAAACCAAGACTAAAATGTTAACACTGGTCTTTGGAACCCAGCATAGTCTCCATCGTCACTGGGATACTTTCTGCGGATAAATGACACAATGCAGGATGGCAGCACGACTCTGTTGGACTTGCCAAGAACTTCTCCATCCAACAGCCACTCCAGCACCTGCCTATAGGCGACCAGCCTGAATTGCCTGGGAAATGTAACAGCAAGTCGTTTAATAATGAATGGAACAATTACGCAACCAGCTCTTGAAAGGCTGTTGAACAATGAACAGTAAACAAGCTCAAGTGAACGCACTCATAAGAAAAAGAGATGTCAATAGAAATGTAAACCTAATAGCCTACAAGGCGATGAAGGAATATACTTCATATACTGGTTCCACCATATGCAAATGGATATGTTTTAAGAGCATACTACATATGCCGGTTATAAGATGCAATTGTTACACTACTAAGGTAACTCTACAATACTCCACCAATCTTTTTGACTATTTTATTTCAAATATTGCTGCCCTTCAATTGTTGTGTCCCACGACTTCTCGGATAGTTCATATTCAGATGACAGATAGAAAAATGAAGAATGAGCAGATGCATCTCTATTTTTAAGTGGGGTAGAAGATGCAACTGGCTTACCCAGACTGGAAAGCAACATTGTTTCAGTGTTCGTGCCCACGGTATTTCGTCCAAACCACGTTTGGGTACCTGTTGAGAACTAATGCTGTAGTAGTGGCACAATAGACTGTTATGAGTAGTTGTAAATAAGCAAAAAGAAACACTTTAACATTGACTGCAGAATCAATCAAACTTTAAAAAAAAGATAGCAGATAAGCACTTATTGATAGGTGACTCACCAACAGATCGTTTTGTAGTCTGCTCCTGTTTTAATGAAACCTGACAAGCCTTGGATTGGAAAGATGCTGTTTCACACCAGGTGGAAACATCCGAATGACTCACTTGAAAACTCGCAGCTAACCATTTGTTTGTCAACATCCGCATTCCGCAACCTCCAATACCTAATATGTATTGTAAAGTACACTTTGCTTTATTAACAACCATTGAAGATTATAACGTTTTGAAATTGGTACCATGCCAGTATTAGATGCACTTGAATTGTACATAAGAGATTAATGCAACAGCATTATGCGGTGATTTTGACTACTGGGTAATTTACAAAAAAAGAATGAAATATGATAGAACGATAAACCCCTCGGCCACCACCAGAGATAAAAGAGGAGGACATCACCCGTAACTGAATACAAGCAGCACATTAGATTGAACCTGTAGCCTATATTAATTATGTTGGTTCATCAATACAACAATGCAAGGCTACATACTGTCATCTCATCATGCATAGCAACGTCAATGGAATCTTCAGCAGCAGTCGGCACAGCTTGTTGAGATGCAGTGGTTTTACTTTTCTTGGTCGAACCCGCACCCATTTCATCATTCATGGCCTACAAAAAATTGACAATTAATATCAGATTACTGTATGTCTCACACACCTCCTGAACACATATGAAGACCTGGGTAGCACAATTGTAGTTTGGGCAACATTGAATTATGATCAGATTATGAATCCCACTAGCTACATTCTGTAAAAGTTAGGAAAGAAAACAATCTGGACATCAAATTTGTATAAAAAATTGCTAAGCCACATATTCTGAGCCAAAAGTTGTTAATCCCAATTGAGAGATAAAAGGTGTTCTGTCAAAGTAAGTACCGTAAGCAACACAGTAAGTTTTGCAACCTTGCTGTTTTGCAAGGTAGTGATCTGTTGTAATTAGACTATAACAGTGGTACCGGTATTACATAACTACTTAATCGTTTTGAGCAGATGGCACATTGTATGTTCATAAAATTTAAAACAAGTAGGCCTAAAAACATTACATACCGGTAGGATATGCAGCCTATAGCTTCTATTGTGTAACTACAAACCTTCACTATTGTCCGCTTTTGCATTCGGTGATCTCGATCCAGCTTAGATGCAGTAGCATCAGACGTACCGGTAGCAGAGGTACATTTTATGGTGGGAACAGCAGATTTCTTCAGAATGTAACGTTTGCAAAATCCCATATTAACTTCAAAATAATTTTCAAAATCCTGCTCAAGAAAGTGATTTGAGCAGATAAGACTGGTAGGGAAGGGTCCATTCCATTTGCGGACTTGATGAGCAAACTTGCACCAGTTAATTCGCAAACGTTAATCGTTAGGGAAGGCAAAAAATGTCACCTTTGCACCAGAAACAAATTTTTGTGTGATAGAGCAAATTTTCACCATTTTAAATGTTTGGCTCAGAACTACAATAATCTAAGAAACGAAGTTGCAATAGAAATGTTTTGTTTTAAAAGTTTTATATATTTGAACTAAAGACTTGAAGCTTACAAGAATGTCACATAACATTGGTTAAGATGTACCATACCTTACCTTGCATGGCCTATGACAGCTTTGGTCTGTCCCTTCACCAACAATTTCAATGGATAAGTCAACAGACCTGGCTTATTTTTTTCAAACTCGAGATTGCAAAGAGCCTATACTACCTGTCTTCCCATAAAAAGCACGTGCAACAAGATCGAAGCAGCGAAAAAAAACTTCCTTCCTCTAGGTCTAGGACAAACACAACTAGCTAAACTAAAACTAGTAAAAGACTTGTAAAACCAGTTGTCGCTTCGATCTGACTGACTCCAACTGACGTCATAATCTGCGTGTTGCGCAATGCAGGCGGAACGTGGCCAAAAATACAAGCGCGTGGAAAACCATAGTTTTGTTAATTTTTATTGAGATAATTATAGCCTTAAAAAGTAAGGGCGAGGTTGGTATTTATAGATTGAAACATGCTCTTTCAGATAAAGTGCGGTCAAAGTCATCGTGCAGTAGCACTTTAACTTCATCTTTTATGTCAAACACTATTTGGCAACTGTCTTTTTTTCGTTGACACGTTTTCGCTGAGACTTTATCTCATTAACCTCTATTGTTAATCATGAAAAATGTTGTTTTGATGTCAAACACTTATTTTGAACGAATAGGCACTCACAGGTAAACACTGGATAAAATGCAAGAATGCAAAAGAAACGATATTGTGGAATAAAATACAAAATTCTCTAACTAAACAGAAGAATCGGACATACATCTCTCTGTTATCATTTTTAACGTGAAAAGTCCTTTTTGTGGTCCCTTTGTCTGGAACAAATCCAAACTGTGCTGTTGAAATTTCCGATTTTAGTTTTGGTCTCAATCTCATCAGATGATTCGGAGTAAGATCTTTGTTAGATGACTCACTAGGCTAATTGTTCTGTGGAGTGAGCATTATGTTGCTCCGGTTTTTTTTGGTAAAGTTATGAATATGGAACGTACCATATCACTAGGGATGTTTCTGGTGTCATCTATATGATTTAAGATCTCAGTGGTTAGGTCTAAACCCCACTCATCTAAAGCTTCGATAATTCCAACTATAAAAGAAACGATATTGTGAAATGAAATACAACATTCTCTAAATAAACAAGACGTCGTTGGATTTGGAATTTTGTAATAGTTGAGGATTCTAATATATTCTAAGTTTGCATACAGACGGTGACGTAGGATACATGTCGATTTTATGTGAGCAAACATTTTAATTTAATAGTTCAAACATTTTGCGCTAAATTTCATTTCAATTTATTTTTCTTTGTCGGAATGCAAAAGAAACGATATTGTGGAATAAAATACAAAATACAATTCAAAACTGTAGCCGAATAGGGAACTAGCCGAAACGGACCATTCCGGTGTATGTGGTGCCGAGGAACTGACCGCAGATCATCAATGATTGTACCATCTTTAAGCCACCTAGCGAAGTGGAAGGTCTGCGCATCATGGATGATGGAACCAAAGACTGGCTGCTCTCTGCTAGTCTTCCGGTGTAGTCCGGGAACAACATGAATCTGGGTTGTTAGAAAATAGACCCTAGATAGAGGCTCACACGACGACGACGAAGATGAGCTCTGAAACTTGTGTTCCAATTTGTGTTGTTTCATGATGAAGGCTTTAAGATCATTTCCTTTGTTTTCCAACTACAACACAGTTATATTAATGACTTGTTTGCTGGTTCGTCCTCTGTGCTGCATTTCAGGAAGTGTCCACTTTAACCAAAACTTCATAATATTTTTCGACGCTAATAAAGTAAACCAAGTCCGCAACAAATCATTGCTGTCTGCAGTATAGTGTAGTACGGTATACAAAAGCTTTGAGAGCAGCTGCCAACTATTTACCAACACTATATGTTGTACTTACACACACTACATGCACATTACCCAAGTGCACTACGAAACGTTGAAGAAAATTTCGTATTTACGAAATGAAACGTCGTTGGATAATGCTAGACGAAGTGCAATACCTGAGATCTGGTATAAGGTTTTAATTTAAAATTTCACTTTTTTAGGCTTGTCCTCCGCATCCAAACAGATGATTCCAAGTCTCTGATTCCACTTAGCATGAAGTTTGGTGCTAGCATGAAGTTGTCCTATCATTTGATCGACACTGCGCATAAGATGGGCCTGAAGATGTCGGGAATAAGGTGTGTAGATGTGTGGAAGGGTGGTAGGTAATAAACTAATAACCACCAATTTTTAAAAACTGCTTCTGGTGCAATTCAAATCAGCATGTGGTAAATTGGGCTGAGTTTCTATGGTATAAGTTAAAAAAGGTAGTTGAAATTAGGGATGCACAATACAGAATACCTGGCTATTCTAGAATATTCTAGAATACTTAATTTCGAATCCAGAATTTCGAATCTATTCTGATATTACGCGGCAATTTTTTCCAAATGATATCAAAGCAATAATTGATGCCTGTGTTACTGTGAATCTATGATTTTTATCAAACTTTTCAAAAAATTTCAAACGGGAATCAAGCATTAAAATGCGTAAACTGAACATTCAAGAATACATTTCAAAAACAAAATTACCGAAAAAAAGTTGTTTTCAATGGCACTGGCAAGGCCCAAAGTCCAATGTTTCATTTATTTTTAATTTTTTTTAAATGACCAAAAAGTGGAAACACTGCTCGAGAATACATCACTATCGACAGCAATAACAAAAGCCACGTTACCACATCTGATGTTTTGATGTTGAAATCTGATGTTTTGATGTACATACATAATTGCCTACAGTTAAATCGCCCGCAGTAACAACTATTGCTCGATCAGCTGATTGCTAGTCTATAGTGACGTAGACTGTACAGTCGCACGCTTCGCTGCTCACGCCACGCCTATTCCCGTTTTGAAAGCTCTGACAAAAGCCGGCGCGGAATGCTGATCAGACCGCAATGGGGCAAAATTTTATTGAAAATTGTTTTATGGTTAGTATTTTAAACACAAAGAACGTATACAATCGCCAAGTCAGGTTTTTCCTTTAGTATCCCTTTAATCCTTTACAGTCTACTGCTCACCAGTTCACGAATCTCAAGCGCGTGGTGTAAATCAATTCGCAGTACTGTACAGCACATGTAATGAATCATTCGTGGCCGCACACACAAATTATCAGGCCTCGAAATTCGTTTTTGTTGACGGTGGACAAACGTGTCTGGTCTGAGCAGCTATATCGGCGGACACACCAGTTTTAGCGTCAATTGTCATGCTTAATTACTTCATCTTGATAATTCTTTGCCATTTAAGAACTATAGCTACGGTTTAGAAGGCGTTTTAAAATTTCAGCGAAGTCACTCTAAAAGGCTTTCATCAGACCAACGACATGCGCTTGAAGACTGAAGAGCCAAAGCGCCGTGTAGCTGCTAAATACGCCGCATACCTGGTTAACTTCCACCGAACGAAGTCGTGTGGCTTCTTGCGTCACAATGCTTTTTGTTACGCTGATTCAATGTCATCAATCGTTGAATCAACGTAAAAATCGAAAGTTTTCAATAGAAGTTAAGGGATACAGTATTTACATTTTCAAGATGCGCGCTAGAATGCGCAAAAAATTATATTCTCGCAACAATTGTTCGTGCCATGCAGTGACGATTTGTATCGCTAGTTCCTGTGTTATTTCTCGGCGGACAAATATGGCCGATCTAGATGGTACTTCCCGCGGAAATCACATGCTGTGACGGCGGACATGTCTGCCGTGAATTTTGAGGCCTGAATTATTCACTCGTACGGGAACGCACTGCGTGTCTGCAGTTCTGATAACTGTGTGAACCATATGAAAGAAGAAAAAAGGCGCTTGGAACAAACAGTCCACGAAAAAAGTCGGCGCGCAAGACGGAAAATATCAACTTTACATTTGTTTAACGTCGCACACTGTTCATTTAACAGATTTATTTTCGAATCCTGATATCCGAAAAAAAAAATGCAAATGCGATTCGAATACATTGAGATTCGAATCTCTAAGATTCGATATTCTCTATTGTGCATCCCTAGTTGAAATTAGTCAATTTTGGTAATTATTCCAAGTCTTTTAAGCTTGTACTGTTGATTACAAGTTTTCACGTCGGAAGTCGGTGCCAAGAAGTTGATGGCTTTGTGGAAGCTGTGCAAAATGCCAGAACACTGTTTGACTATGCTCTCACAGTTGGATACAAATTCAATCTTCTTGATATCGGAGGCGGATTTCCCGGATCTGAGAATGTTAAACTGAAATTCGAAGAAGTAAGTTCAGGTTTTAACATGTAATTTCTTGCACACATCCATGAAATTTAGTTTTTAACTTCAGCATGGCTCTAGTGTGGATCGTGAAATTATGGTTTTAAAGTTATAATTTAACCGTGTGCTTTTTGGGATGCGATTGCTTTCAAACACACTTTGGAAGCTTTTTTTTACTGTCGTTCTGATCCAACCTCATCCAGTCACCTTTTCAATCTCCTTCACGTAGATTGCTCTCATTGTGAACCAGCAAATCAATGACTTGTTTCCCGAGAACAAGTTCAACCATGTTCGTGTGATTGCTGAACCTGGAAGATATTTTGCCGAGTCCGCCTTCACATTGGCGACCAACATAATTGCCAAAAAGAAGGTCACTCAAAGCATTCCGTTGAATGACGCAGACAACACTGGTAAGCCTTCCAACATGTGCAAGTACTCTGGTCTTGTGAGCACGTTGATCAGGGTTTTGAGTGCAGAAACCACGTTTTCTCCAAGAAGTGCAGCACGTCAAAGTTGTGCAAAGGTTATTTTTAGTTTATTGGTGTCATCAAAGTGCATACGTTTTGTCTTTTAAAGTAGTCTTTTCCAAAAGGTTTCTCATCCTTGGGCATAGAAGAGTAGTCACTGGGTTTTTTTTTTCGTTGAGACTTTTCGGTCATTTGTCCGAAATGACTTGAAAAAATTCGGTCATTTTTTATTTATTCCGGTCATTTTTTCTGATGAAAATATTTCCTTTCAAGTAGCTGATACAAACCAAAATTTGCACTTCCTGACTAGCTACAACATTAAGTTTCGCTGAGAAATGTTGTCGTGTTTTATCTGAGAAAAGTTAGAACAGACAAACGTTTCTTCAACGTTCATCAGCGAAACTCAAACCTTTGACATTTTGACCAAATTGACTATATATTATTCGGGTCTGCTACTATTCAGCTAGTCCGATTCGGCTATTTCCCTATTCGGCTACAGTTCGATTCGGCTAGTTCCCTATTCGGCTACAGTTTTAAATTGTATTTTATTCCACAATCATAGGCGCCACCTTTTCAAAAAACTTTAGATGGCGAGAAAGGTGATGACGTCATAACCATAACGCTATTTTACTCAATTAAAGTAGTCTTTGATTAAGCTTACTGTCTTGTTTATATTGACACCTAGGTCGCAAACCGAATTTATTAGAACCGCTGCTTGAAACGATTAGTTTTACGCATGCAGTACGCCTAGTCGTAAAAATTTGATATTGTTAGCTCATAATTGGAACAGTTGGAAAACAAGCCGATTCATTTCCTTTTCGTGCGAGTGAATAACAACGATCAAGACAGTGAAGTTATCGAAATAAAACGCAAAAAGTCGTGATTTCAAGCAGAGTGAAAAGAAACCCGCTTTCGGTTTTATTAACCTCGTATCGCACGTTTTGCTAATTACTTACCTTCAAAGCGTTAACAACGGCGAAGTGTTTTTTTTTCTGTTTTTTATCGAAAGTCTTTACAGTCTATTATCGAATACCGTATATACTCGAGTATAAGTCGAGATGTTTGCAAGTGAATTTCACCTCAAAAAGACAGGTTCAACCTATACACGGGTCAAGCTATTGTCTCCAGCTTGGCAGTTTTCAAAATGAACGCATTTTTACTGCCACAAAATCATTGGTGACGTAGATTGCGGAGTTTGAAACGGCGTCGAAACGTAAAAGTTTTGAATACGTTTATTTCCAGTGATTCGAACTTAAATTTCAAGTTTAATGATTTCTTGTCAATTTTAAACTTTATGCACTTGTTGAGCAATATGCAAAGCTCACGAGACAAAACAGAAAGAGCTGTTTTAAGAAATCGATTTTTTTTATTTTTGCGTAAAGGATATATATAATCGTTCTTATTACGTAACATTCCATGATCGTTGGAGTCGATGTCAAGCCTAAACTGGTCGCATAAAACAATGATGTCAGGTTAGCTAGGTGATAATAGCGGCAAGAGACGTCATTATTGCAGGCAATATCTGCGGCACCTTTTCTTTTATCGGTTTTCGATTTAATTCTCACACATTGCGAACAAAACAATGCCTTCTGTTGAATCATAACACTGGTCAACAAAAAATTTGTTGCATTTTCAAATTCACTTGATTTTGGGTAATTTTGGGGTGCTGAATCCGAATATGACGTTGTTTTTGGTCTAGAAGCTCTAGATTTTTTGCAAATTTTGATTTTTATCTTTTTTTTGAGTAAAACTGAATATTTTTCAAAACAATTATGTTTTGAAGAATAGGAAAAAAAACATCTTTTACGACTGAAATAACTGCTTAACTGTTTTGTCTATAGCTTAGATCTATACGATGTGTATCCTTTTTGCTGACCAAGTAAGAAACCAACCATTTTCAGGTCAACACATAATATCCAATTGTGCTGATGATATTTCAGCAATTCAATAACTAGCTTAATATCATCATATGATTCTTTTAAGACAGTTGAATGACCAACTGGAACTCGTCCATATGCATTACCATTGCGCAAAAGAGCACACTTCAGGCTTCGCCTGAAACTGTCTATAAATAAGCGCCATTCACTTGAATCATATGAAGAAACTCCTAGTTGGACCAGAAGGCCTGGAATATCATTGCAGTAAATTAACTGCTTTTCCTCTGAAAAAAAAAAGACATAAACATTTCATCTCGTTTCCTGAAAAACGAAACCTTTGTGGAACGGTCCAATAGGCCTACGTGTTTTTCACTAAGCCTTGATGCTAAAAGCTCAGCAGCTTGCTTGGATAAGTCCAAGTCTCGTACCAAGTCATTTAGTTCTGACTGGTTAAATTTCTGAATGGTTTCAGAACTAGAGCCTTCTGAGTCTGCACCTGCTTCCTTAGTATACTCGCATTCCATACTACTTTGGTAAATCTCAAGAGTCTGTTTCTTCATCATCGGAGGATGCAAAACCATTAAATACTGGAGGTGGAAACGTTTCAGAGTGAAGGACAGGTTGAACAGCGGAAGGAATATTTGGATAAGAAATGTTTTGTCTGTTTTTCCTGCCAATGCCCTTGGTGCTAATCAAACAAAAATAACAATCAGTGCAATGGTCCTTCGGTTCACGCCACATCATAGGGACACCAAAAGGAAGTCCGTTACGTGTTTTCTTTGTCCAGTCTCTAAGCATTTCTTCGCAATTATGGCAGACAATATGTGGAGCCCATTTCATCTCTTGACCTCCCAGAGGAACTTGAAAATAAGCTTTATAGGCCTGCTTCACGAATAAATCGTAGGTTAACTGTAAATTGACTGTAAATGGAGTTTAACGGCCGTGGTAACTAGAACTAAATAGTTAGAATTTTGTTTTAAATTTCAGACCAAATGCTGCAAGCCTCAAAATATCCACTGGTGTATTGCATAAAAACTAGAGCTTGGAGAAAAAATCTGATTGCAGATTTGGAATCAGTGGCTAAAACTCATTCAGAATCAATCAAAAAAACTCTTGCAACAAGGAATTTTTTTTTTTTGTTGACCAGTGTAATTGATCTCACAGCGGGAAGACCTCATTGAAAATAGCGCGTCTATGCCGTCTAATTTAGCTGGTTTACTTAATATTGCAGTGAATAGTTACGTGACTATTCCAGCAGCGTAAGTTACTCTATCATCTACTTTGAAATTTCCATACCGTATGAGAAAGCCATGCGATCAGCTGCTGTTTTGCAGGCAAGGCCAAGAGCAACGTAGGCTATTTTTCGCTTTCAGCACTCTTTAAGTCTGTTTAAATGATATAAATCTCTTTTTCGCGAAGTGTTTTATCTTTGAAACACCACTTCTAATAACCATTTTTGTTGCCCCTGGTTGGTGGTTAGGTCTAAACCCCACTTATCTAAAGCTTCGAGAATTTCAACTATAAAAGAAACGATATTGTGGAATAAAATACAACATTCTCTAAATAAACAGAAGGCGTCGTTGGATTCGGAATTTTGTAATAGTTGAGGATTCTAATATATTCTAAGTTTGCATACAGACGGTGACGTAGGATACATGTTGATTTTATGAGAGCAAACGTTTCAATTTAATAGTTCAAACATTTTGCGCTAAATTTCATTTCAATTTATTTTTCTTTGTCGAAATGCAAAAGAAACGATATTGTGGAATAAAATACAATTCAAAACTGTAGCCGAATAGGGAACTAGCCGAATCGGACTGGCCGAATAGGGAAATAGCCGAATCGGACTAGCTGAAACGGGCCATTCCGATATTTTTCGGACATTTTGACCGAATTGACTATATATTTTTTCGGACATTTTAACCGAATTGACTATATTGTTTTCGGACATTTTGCTAAAAAATCGGTCAATGACCGATAAATGACCGAAAAAAAACCCCCCAGGTCACTATCATTATGAGCGCTTGTTAGTTGATGAAATGTCTGTTGTACCACTTTGCTTTTTTCTTTATTATTACAGTGTCCTTACTGTGCTGTTTGAGATCTTTAGATCGAACTTTATATCTATAGTTATATTTTATTGCTGTACGTTGCTGTTATATCTAATGTTCAATGAACCATCTTGTGTGGTAGCTTACACCAATGTTGCAAGTTTTGTGTGCATTCAACAATTTAGTAAATGTCGCTTCAGCTAAGACATCAATCCACATGTGTGGATTACAGAATTGAGGTTTTTCAAGAAGAATTTCAGTGCTTCTGTGTTGCTCTTCGCTCAATGTTGGCCGCAGACCTACCAAGCAAAAATTGACTCTCTTGCATTGTTTCAACATTGCTAGACGTTGAAATCATGTAAAAACGGCAACTTTTCCTGGCTTGAGGCTGACTACCAGTGAAAGCCAGTTGATTTGCAAACCTAAACATAGAGTCTTCTTCCACAAGGTGACTTGAGCCAAGCAAGCGAAGCCCAAGAACAGGCCGCATTCATGTACTACATCAACGATGGTGTCTACGGCTCTTTCAACTGCATGTTCTATGACTGCGCTGAACCGCTGCCAGTCCCTTTGAAGGTAAGATCTGAGATTTAAATAACACAGAAAAAGTACGTCAAATAAAATAACGTAATGGTTCTATGCTAGATCACCGCCCAGACAGAAAAATCTGTCATTTTTACATTGATTTAACATCTGCATACGTTATATCAATGTGAAATTGACTGGTTTTTCTCTGGGCGAGAGTCCATGAAAAGATTAGGTTATCGTTGTTCAGCACTAGTCCTGCGGCACCAACCTATCCAGCACATCTGTTCATTTTGCATTGATTCAATATTTGAGCACTTAAAATTTAACCTGGATCTTAAAATTGACTTCTGGGTTGCGGTTCGATAAGCCATCACACAAATCCAAAGTAGTTTCCAGATCTTATTAATTTCTATGTGTCTGACTCTAGTTTGTTTGTCAACGCCTTGTTGGTAGTGTATATACAGACTTGTGTGATTACTGTATGTATCCACAATACAGATGTTTGACCCAAAGGTAACGCATAGGTACTGCCGTCCATCCCTGCCATGAGGCCAGTCCTTTATCGTTGAAAAGGATTGAATTTGTAGCTAAGACGTTAGGATTAGGCTCACACAACCTCACAACACCATGCAGTCTGTCAATGCCAAACGGAGATTTTGTGCATTGACACCGCGTTAATTGAGTCTAAACTTAGTTGCTACTTCTCGTTAATCGTCTGGGCAACAGAAATAGGTGTCAATCACACTTAGCGTGTTGTAGTAAGAACATGGAAAGATTAACACGACCAGGCGACTGCTTGCATGTACTTCCATGTTTAGCTTTCAATGTCATTTGCTGTTCAGCTATTAGCGATTGATTAACTTTATGAGTGGAGCAGATTTATCGCCTATTACTTAGCTGAAAAATCGTGAACAATCTCACTACATCGTTAGATGGCCTGCCTTCTCCCAGCTAGCAAACGCTTAATTTTTACATTGTTTTAACTTCGCTAGATGTTGAAAGAGGACTGTTTTATTGGCTGAGTTTTTTGTCCAACAAAAAAATTGTCGTGTGGCGAGATATCTTGCGCAATCTGTTGTTGCAAGCGTAGATGGCGACTGATGATGTGGCGTGAGATCTTATTTACACCACAATTCACGAAAATGAGCAGTTTTATATTGTCATTTTTGTTTTTCTATTTGTCACAGTGCATATGTGACAAATATTTGAGGAATTAATTGTATTTGCAATCATTGAATATCCAATTTAAAAGATAAGGTTTTTGATATGATTCGGGTTTCGAGGTACCTAAACTAACATATATCCTCAAAAGAGCCACTGATAAGCAGACGCTACACGTTACGTCAAGTTTCGCAATGATTGCGTAATGTTTTCTGTTTGCTTAAAATGGGAAATGGTTTACCGAGAGCCTTGTGACCTCACTCGCGTGTTGTAATTGCTTTGAGAAGAGGTTTCATGAGCTTATACCACAGCTGACAACTCTTCGCAACAAAAAAGACCTTGTGATTTGTGAAAGACAGTTCTAAAGTTGTTTGATTGGCGTGATTTTGAATCAGTCTCGGTTTTAGTCTTTAGAGGCAATTGGTGGCTTTTATTTTTGAATCTGTTGTTTTGCGTGTTTTTTTTAGAAATTTCGTCTGTGAAGTATTTTTAACAACGCGAAACTACGTCTTGGTTAGTACTTGTCCAGACACACATGGTATCACTTTTTGCAGAGATCTTTAAATGTGAATGGAAGTGTTTCTCTTTTGAAATCAATTGTTAAGAAACCCAGCACACTTTACATTGTCAAGGGAATTTCACATGTAATGTTATCTCTGCTTCATTTACCAGTATTTTTATCATATCAACGTTGCCATACGTTAAGACGTTTGAAGTTTTTGCGAAAAAGGTATATTATACTGACCCTAGCTAACAAATTGTCATTTTTTGCATTGATTCTGTGTGTGCAGACATCAAATCATGTAAAAAATGACCAGTTATCTGTCTGAGCTGTGGTTTGTGTGTAATCAATCGTGGTGTGGATATGGTCGTTGTGTCAATGAAGTTTTCTCAATCAAAGGTCAAGTGGCATTGTGTACTGTACCGTGCGCATTGTACAGCAACAAGAAGGTCCTTGTAAAAGTCCAGTGAGCTCTTCCCGAGTCAACTAGCTTTGCTCGATTCCAGCAGTTTGGTACGAAATGATCACTCATTTTAATTTTACTGAAACGAGAAGCAACTGATGGGTTTTCACATTCGAATAGAACTTTGCTATATTTGGCTTTGCTGACAGCTTATTGTTATCTGTTTTCGGTTGATTGTCTTTGCTCAGTTTGGCCAATGGCCATTTTCTTACCGTTTTTGCACCACCCTCAGAAAAAATTGCTTGATCAGCGAGCAAAACCTGTCAATTTCTGCAGACGTTCAATAAATGTAAAAACGATGGTTTTGGCTGAATGGGAAGTTTGCCTGGCCTGTAAAAATTTGTTGCTGGTATCATTACATAGCAAACGATTAGTTTGCTCCAATCATCCCAGATAGCAAATCAGTCATTTTCTACATTGATTCAATGTAACGTCTGCAGACGTTGAATCAATTTAAAAAAACGAAAAAACGACTGATTTGTTGACTGGGACCCGACTTCTGTTTGTTTATACATTCCGCTGATTCGGAACAACATAATTGTGCTTTCCACACAGTATGTTTGTTCTTTCCAGGGCCTAGCGCCCTAGACGGTGAACTTATTTGGTTTGATAAATCGCTTAAATCTGAAACGACAGTGTTTAGCTTTCGCACAGTGATGCGCAGCTGCGTTGTTTGTCAGAGTGGCTTGCGAATGACGACTTCTGTCATAACTACGTCAGTTGCGTCACGTAAACTCAGCGAAAGGCCGTTCATACAAAGCGTGAGACCTACTATTGTTGATCTTATTCACATAAACACTTTGAAAATGAAAGATTACCTCAACCTGAGGTAAATGCAAATTCGATGAAACACCTAAGTTCCTCAATTTATGGTCTTACAATAGATAACAGTTTTAGGAACTGAAACTTTACCCAATCAGTTGCCGAGCTGATGTAACCTCCTTAGTTTGATTTTCATCATCGGACTGAGAAAGCTTCTATGAGAGCTTAATGACTGGCAGTTTCGTATACTCGTGGAAGCTTTAAACCACTGGCGCAGGCCCGATCACCGAGATTGATAGAGTGAAATTTCCGATAGTTGTTAAAGTGTAGTTGCTGGGGTATTATTCCATCTACTAGGTGCCCCTGAATGGAGAGCAGTGCTGAAATGCGTAGCTTAAGCGCACACCCCGAGAGTCGAACCAGCATCGCCTCGCATGATCTTGAGCCAGGCGCGTGACCACTGAGCTAACGGCGAGGACAAGTTATTTTGTAACCCATTTTTCGTAGAAATGTTTTGTCTCTAACACTAAGCAACTGCCCATCTAGCTTACAGAAGTTGCTCTTTCTACTTAGTTTTACATCGTTTTAACGTTGCCAGACGGTAAAATAGTGTGAAAATAGCAACTTTTGTGCAAGCTGAGTAGCTAACAATATTCGTACTCTGATCAGTCTACGCCCAAAACCACCAACTTCACATCAAGCATCTGGGGTCCGACATGCGATGGCTTGGATCGCATCGTGGAACATCTTTCTCTTCCTGAGCTGGACACTTTAGATTGGCTGATATGGCACGGTAAGCGTCCTCAGTATGAATGGTTGCGTTTACGATGTACTCATTTTCTCAACGCCACCCGCATCGGCTTAGATCAGTTACCGGTATCAATATTTTTACTCTGTTTGCTGCTGGCTAGGGTTGTTTAAAATTTACGAAATTAGTACAACGGATTTGTTCAATGTTGTTACTCTGCCTCTAGTCAACTTTTCTAAGATGAAGTGACTCTCACCCGGTCAAAACCTCTGTATTTACAGTACCGCCTAGTTTTCCTGGTTCATTGTGTTGGTAGGTGGAAATCACCCCTGATGAGAACCTTTTAGTTTGATAAGTTAACGAAAAAATAGCAATATTTTTGCTGGAACCCCACTTTGTTCAACTTTCGATTTGTAATATTGGTAAACATTTCTGTTATTGGAAGTGTCTGAGAAACTACTCAGTGGTTTGAACTGCTTGTTATTGAGATTAATTTTGCTTGATTGCCGTTAATCTCTTCTAGCCATCCTTTTTACAATTTTTAAATCCCACTTAAAGCGGAGTGTAGTTACTTTCGTTTGTATTGATTTATTGATGGCAGTTGTTATCATTGGACGGAATAATTAATCAATTTTGCTCTTATCTGACCTTCTTTCGCTGTGGTGACAACAAATATTTTTAGACATGGGAGCTTACACTGTTGCTGGAAGCTCTTCCTTCAACGGGTTTTCGACCACCAAGGTCTACTACGTGATTTCAGAAGACGATTTGTAAGTGTGCTGTTTATCATCCAGCTTTATCATTTTTTTGATATTATTTTAGCAAACTCGTGGCAGGTTTCCAGACAGCAAAAATTGTCAGTTTTACATTAGACGTTGACGTTTGCTGTCTGGGTTGTGTAAAATGTAATTTTTTAAATACAATTTTGGTAAAGAGGTCACTTTCTGCAACCACAGACATATACAACCAAGCAACCACACGGCATTTAAAATAATCCATTAACTTTGAACATAAACTATAAGCTACAACGTGTGAACGTGTGTATGGCCGAAAACGTTTGTAATTTTTTAAATGTTTAACAAAATTACTTAGAAAAGACATTGATCGGAATAGGTAAAGATAGTCCCATACTTGATTCCAAGCATCGGGAAATGAGGAGATATTGTTCTCGTTGTACTCGTTTTACACTGGTTGCAATAAAAGAAATACTTCAAGAAAGAGACTTGCATTTGAACCCATAATGTTTTCAGATCTCTGTTCCATGACGTCACAGGAGGCAAAGGCCTGTCTGAGATTAACCTTGAGAGGAACGACCGTGGTAACCAGGTTGGTTGTGATATATTTTGTTACCACTTACAAGTGGTCCTGTTCACGAGGGAACTTGCCATTTGAAGTATGGAGAGTCAATCGATGAAGAATTTTGAGCAGACATTTTGAACAATTTTACATATTTCGAAGCGTAATGGTAATGCATATATAATAAGTAAAGTGAAGTCATAGGCCTATGAAATTGTAGTGGTGCCAAGGGAAGTGCATGGCCACTGGCCAGCTTTCGTATTATAGTTTTGCATACATGCATGTATTTTATATGAGGTTAGTGGAACACGAGCTGCTTATAAAAGCCGAGGCAATTACTATATCCGTTGCTTTTATCTTGAAAACTCGTATTCAATTGAGTTTCAACGATTGATTTCTAGGAATTATTTTGAAACTAAGAAACCCACTTTGAGGTTGAATTTCGGGGAGTTTTGCAACGTGTCTTAGTGACACTGACTTGTAGGCCAAGTCATTGAACTTAACAGTTTGATGTTTCCAATTTCTACCGAAGTGTAGGTGCCTATAATGTTTTCATTCATTAGCTGTCACAAATGAGACAGTTGTCCAGATAGTTCATAATAATAAGAACTAGAAAGGTCATAGCCGCGTGTATAATGTTTTCGTTTCTTTGTTTACAAAGCTGGTGTTCATCAATTGAGCCATCGGCCAAGAGTCTAATAATGTTTGAATTCAATTCACAACAATTTGTACATACACTTCACAGCAGTCAGCCAGGTGCGAAAAAGCGATGGTGAACAAGTTGGCATTTCTTCAAAATGGAGCCTACGCTATCCCGGATGTCCAGCATGAGTCTGTTCCTGTGCTGATGTGACTTTTCCCACAGAACCTTAAGAAACTGACATTCTGTGAATAATTGATTTCCAATGTATAATTAGTTAGTGTGGCTTATAGCGTGTTATTATCGTTTGTTTGGTGTTGTGTTGCCTTGTTTGCCACAAAGTACTTTAGTTGTACACTTGTACAGTTTGTAGGGATGCAACAATCTCGGGTGCCACATTTCGTTAATGTCTGCATCAAATGGTTGAAGACACAGGCCTGGGTCATTTGTCTCATGTAAATAAGTCAAGTTAGTTTTGTCAATGAATTTTTCGTTGTAACTTATGGACATGAAGTGCTGTTATAGTTGTGAACGTTGTGAAGCATTGGATTCTTGTAGATTTTTCTTGATTTTACTGAAATACCTCCCCATGTAAAGACTGCTAATTCGATGATGTGATTTGACTGAAACATGGGTATTGAACGCACATTGCTTACGACCGCAGGAAAGCTTGTATCGATACTGCAGCAGTCAGCATTTTACTGTAATGTAATTTTACAGGTTTGTCTGAAACGGAACTAAAACTGCTTGATTGAAACTCTCAACTGAACCAATAGCATCAATTCAATTTATTTTTTCGGAAAGCAACAGCAATGATAAAGTTACAAAATAGTGAACGGTAACAACAGCAATGATAAAGTTACAAAATAGTGAACGGTAACAACAGCAATGATAAAGTTACAAAATAGTGAACGGTAACAACAGCAATGACAAAGTTACAAACTAGTGAACGGTAACAAAAGAAAAGGTGGAAAAACTACAGAAGTTTAAAACGTGCATGGGATGCAGATTTTAAGGTTACGTAGATGAAAGTAAATTAAGCACGGCAACCAAACCTAACAGTTTAACCCTTTCACGTGTAAATCAATTTATAGTAAGCTAAGGTCTAAAAGAAACTTTTTATTTGAAACTTGCGTTGCAAATATTCAACCAATAATTCGTTACACTTCGTATTTGCTCGTTGGCATTGACACTTGACATCTTTTATTTTGTATTCGCTCTGCTGGTAGCTGCAGTCACTGAGTATGATTACCTTTCTAACCAGATCGTTATTATTGGAAAACGTTTTACGAACGCTCTGGAAATGATACAAGACCTTTGGTACACCAGCCACTAGCCACCTTTTTACGATATGAACTGTGATCCGATCGTTGCATAACTCCGTTGGTACGATAATCTCCATTTTAATGATCAAATTCTTGTAGGTTACAACTGTTTTATCGATAAGCTCTATTCAAAGGTAATATTGCTATTCAACGGCAGATGCGAAAATCATCTTACAACATGTATTGCGTTTTAATTGATTTTTTGTGGGCAAAGAATTGTGCTTCAAATAAATGTGAGTGATTACTGGTTTACTCTTTGGGTTGCAGAATATTTGAAACTTCAACAGGCTAACCCATAACTATTTGATTGCTGAGTTAACTTTTATAGGTTTTTTATCTTTTAAGTTGCAATTTAGAACCAGAAACAAAACTGTTTTGAGCAAGGGTAGAAACAAGAAAATGCTCAGAATATTTTGAGCATTTTTACCGATAACTACAAAGAAAACATCAGTTCGGGAATTGAGATCTCTTGACAGATCGACTGGTGATATTGCTTCTCTTTTTGTCGCTAAATATCAAGACACTCGTCGGTTAACCACTGTCTGGTGTCGTCGTCAATGGGAAGTAGGCTCTTCACACCGGAATGGCCCGTTTCGGTGAGTCCGATTTGGTGAGTTCCTTATTCGGTGAGAGCCTTTTTCGGAGAGTTCCCCATTCGATGAGTTTTTGAATTTTTTTTTTTAAATTATTGGGTACCGTAGCCTAAGTATCATTGCCGTTTTAGGGTTAGGGTCTTATTTCAACGCTTAGCGACGTTAAAACGATGTAAAAGCGGCAATGATAATTAGGCTACGGTACCCGATAATTTTCAAAAAATCACCGAATAGGGAACTCGCCGAAAAAGGCTCTCACCGAATAGTAGCAGACCCCTCCACACCGTACAAAAATCTGTTCATCGGGCAGTCCTTGATTATACGGCCTGCACCTCGCAGACAAAGCACCAACGCAACATATCTGCACAAAAGACACATATCCTTCACTAGTGAGTCAGTGGTTCTTAACCTTTACTCCCCTGTCGAACCCTTGCGCTAATTTGCAAGCTTTCGTTGTACCCCAAATTTTCGCTGAGTCACAAAAACAAAAATCTACCACCTTTACCATTAATACATTACTGTATCAATAGGGTGGCCCCTTTTGAGGCAATTTTTTCATTTCAACTTGCCTGGGTGATAAATTTTTGCCTTAGCCCAAAATATTAATAAATCCAATTTTTTTTTGAAATCTGACCCCGTTTAGACCCTGCCCCAACAGCATTTTTAAATCGAGCCCCTTAAATCACGTTTTTAATGATAAAATTAGTACTATTAGAGCTAGGTATATGTTGTTGGTATTCATTTTCATTGCTTTTCGGAAAGGAAGACACTTGGATGCCTCAATTCAAGATTTAAACAACTTTTTATAAATTCATTTTATAGTATCAATGTAAATGCTTCTTAAATTGACCGATGAAGTGATATGATATCTTTCTGAGAGTTAGGCAAAAGACAAAGTGATGAAAGCACTACTAATTTATTGACCAAGAAGTAACAGCACATCGCATTTCACACGATAGAATCTATGTTTGCTTGGATTTTTTGGTGACACGATACTTTTTCCCCATCCATGGCTTTTTTCTTCTTTTATGGTGCACAAAGCTTCACCAATTTGTCGTTTTTGCCTGGCTATCCGCCCAGATGCTGCAGTTGTCAGTTTAACTCCATGTCCTACAGATTGAGTGTGACCTGGATAATTTAGATGAAGAAGGTGTTCCTCAAATTGCTTAACGTTAATGCATGATTGGGTCAAGGAAGGTTTGTTTTTTTGTCGTATCAGGCTTCCACCTGGTGGTTGAAGATTTAGATTAAGTGGACGTGAAGGCAAGGAAGCCAATCTTTGTGTCCACCTTCAGGATGCCTTTAAGTGTCCTGCCAGAGACACAGCCGCATGTTCTTGAGCGGTGTCAAACCGGCGCCCTTTGATTGCCATTCCAGGGCTCGCACCACTCGGCTATGCAGCCGATAGGGGAGGTTCTTTCAAGGGAAAAATTCCTTTTTTTGTTTGAGAGGTAAGATATTGTGGAGCACCCACTTCCATATATGGTTATCATTTCTGTATAAGATGTTGCCTCAAAATTTAATTTGGGAAGGAGAAACTCTCGCACTTAAGAATTTTGTGATTGACTTTCATCATTGGTGGTGCACCTAATTTTAGAGATTAGTTTGACTGCATTAGCACTGATGGTTTTGCTATCATCGTCCAGCATTGCCAAAAGCACATTTTCGGGATTTTTTTTGTAAGGTGCATTTGGTCCATGGATATGTAAACCCTTAGAACTTGTTATCCCAAACTCAGCCAGCGAGAATGGCACAGTGGACCAATTTTGTTATTAACTGTTAACTCCGGAGATGATCATGAAAGCTCTGAATTTGTTTATAACAAAATTGGTCCACTATGTCATTCTCGCTGGCTGAGTTTGGGATCACAAGTTCTAATAGTTTACATATCCATGGATACCAAATGCACCTTACAACAAAAATCAGCTTTCTTGCAAAATATATTGTTGGCGTTTATTGGAAAAGTTACATTCAAGCTAAATATAAAAGTACTATCATGGATAAGCCAAAGAGTCTTTTTCAAGAAATGCATTGCAAAAGAATCTATTCAATGGCAATGAAGTACTCCTAGTCATTCAACAGAGTGTTCAACAAAACTGTTTTTTGCTCATCCCGAAAATGTGCTTTTGGCAATGCTGGGCGATGATAACAAAATCATGCATTAACGTTAAGCGATTTGAGGAACATCTTCTTCATCTAAATTATGCAGGTCACACTCAATCTGCAGGACATGGAGTTAAACTGACAACAACAGCAACTGGGCGAATAGCCTGGCAAAAACGACAAATTGGTGAAGCTTTGTGCACCATAAAAGAAGAAAAAAGCCATGGATGGGGAAAAAGTATCGTGTCACCAAAAAATCTAAGCAAACATAGATTCTATCGTGTGAAATGCGATGTGCTGTTACTTCTTGGTTAATAAATTAGTAGTGCTTTCATCACTTTGTCTTTTGCCTAACTCTCAGAAAGATATCATATCACTTCATCGGTCAATTTAAGAAGCATTTACATTGACACTATAAAATGAATTTATAAAAAGTTGTTCAAATCTTGAATTGAGGCATCCAAGTGTCTTCCTTTCCGAAAAGCAATAAAAATGAATACCAACAACATATACCTAGCTCTAATAGTACTAATTTTATCATTAAAAACGTGATTTAAGGGGCTCGATTTAAAAATGCTGTTGGGGCAGGGTCTAAACGGGGTCAGATTTCAAAAAAAAATTGGATTTATTAATATTTTGGGCTAAGGCAAAAATTTATCACCCAGGCAAGTTGAAATGAAAAAATTGCCTCAAAAGGGGCCACTTTACTGTATCAATGAGACTTCTGTTGTTGTTTCTTCGAGACCAATAGTGAGCCACGAGGCTTTGTCTCGGAAACAGCAATCCTCATGTCATTTTCGCATGCAAGCCGGTTTGGTTTTTTTGCTTTAACATCCACCAGAATAGAAAAGGCATGCTGGCATATATAGCCTAAGGGAACGTTCAAATATTACGTAACGCTTTTTTTTCGAATTTTTGACCCCCCCTCCCCCATGTAGCGCCAACGTAACGCTTTTTTCAATCCCCCCCCCCCCCCCCATGTAACGCTTTTTCACTACAAATTCAGCACAAAAAACTACCATTCCGTACTCGAAAGCGTTACGTAACACTTTGCATAAACCCCCCTCCCCCTCGAATGCGTTACGTAATATTTGAACGTCCCCTAAGTGGTTACAAATGGCGTGAGAACTTCAAGGGCAATTTTTTGTAATAAGAGGATAACTTTCCATTTGTTGGCACCAAAACGTTTGAAGATTAGTTGTGTTGAAGTTTCTATTTTTTGCACCTCGCTTTCTTGAAGCTCGATAATGTTATCCAAGTATGAACTGTTTATATCTGCTGTTGTAGTATCATAAGCAAATGGGTGACGTATCCATTCTGGATATTGCGTTTGTTCAGGAAAGCAGTTTTGAAATGAATTTTGCAACTTGTGTAGGCTAAATGCTCAGTAAATACTGGTTTAAGCTTCTCGTCGTCTGAGCTTCTGGGGCCGAGGGTCTATCCTTTTACCACCCCAGATTCACGATGTTCCCGGACTACACTGGAAGGCTGCTAGAGAGCAGCCAGTCTTTAGTTTCATCATCCATGACGCGCAGACCTTCCACTCCGTTAGGTGGCTTGAAGATGGTACAGTCATTGATGATGTGGTCTGCGGTCTGTTCCTCGGCACCACATTCACAGGAGGAGGAAGAAGCTTCTGAACTTCTGCAACTTCGCCATTAAATGCTGTACCGGAACTACTTACTACCTCACCCAGACGTGGAAAGTTAGCGAAGTTGTTATTTTCCAATCGCTGCCACCACATATGCAATTTCCTCTGAAAAGCACACATGTGCTCTTCAGCTTCTATTAAGTTAGATTTTTACCACCTCCTTGCATTTTGTAATTCAGCTGATTGAGAGCACCAAAGATGCCAGCCAAATAAGCCAAAGTAAGCATAAAACTTGTCCTCAAATTGTATTGAATGCCGATGGTTGAGACTTTTCAAGAATTCCAATAATTCTGTGCGTAAGTCAAACACGCGATTCATCACTTTCCCTTCGATAGCCATCGTACTTCAGTGTGGTTCAAAAACGTTTCCAAAAATTCCGGCGTTCGCGCCGAACCCCTGAAACAGCTTCGTCGAACCCCAGGGGTTCGATCGAACCCTGGTTAAGAACCACTGAGGTAAGTGGTATTTGATTTGATCATTAAATCAAACATAGGCTATTGTTTTCGGGGCCTTCCATTACAATTGTTAAAAAGCTATATCAGTAATCGTCTACAGCACACGGTCGTCAATGGAATCTTTTCAAACTCTAGACAGGTGACCTGCGGTGTGCCCCAAGGATCGACGTTGGGACCTCTTCATTTTTTACTTTATATAAATGACTTACCAAATTCAACAAACATGGATGTTAAACTATTTGCAGACGACACCAATATAACGATGAGTGGCAAATGTGAAATAAATTTGTAGGACAATGTGAATACCGAAATGCAAAAACTTTACAACTGGTTAAAGCTTAATAGATTATCGTTAAATTTCTTAAAAACTAAATACATGCTAGTAACAAAATAAAAACACATAAAAAATTTCAACATTAACGTTGGTAACACAAGCATTCAACAAAAAGATCAAATAAAATACCTTGGCCTTTCCTTCATAGATAACAAATTAACTTGGAAATATGAATATCACATAGATAAAATTTGCAGAAAAGTAGCAAAAGGTTCATGGGCGTTACTAAAACTCAGAAATTATGTCAACAAAGACATTTTAAAAGATATGTATCACGCTTTGATTTACTGTCATTTACAATATTGTATATCAAGTTGGGGAAAGGCCCGTGACAGTGTATTGGATCCATTAATAAAATTACAAAAAAGGTTATAAGAGTAATTACGAAACAAAATTACTAGGCTCACATTAATTCTTTATTTTTCAAGACATACATGACATTGAAATAAAAAAAACATATGTACAAAGTTCATATGAATCAGTATCCGTCTACGTATTGTGATTTAATTACAAATGCTTCATCCATTCATCAGCATAACACAAGATATCAAACAAGCAACAGCTATTTTATAAATAGATCAAACACAGAATTTGACAAAAAAGTCCATGCAGGTATTAGGACTAATGATCTGGTCAGTCTGAAAAAAGTCCAAGTAGTCTGAAAAACTTATCATTTTATAGTTTCAAAAAAGAGATCAAAACGTTAATTTTACAAAGCTACAGTGCATCGTAAGTAATATGTTATGGAAATCAACTTGTCAGTTTCATATGCAATATAACCTATTCAGTCGGAAATTTGAGTAATTTTTTGGAAATTTTTGTTTACGTTATCTTAAATACGCTTTTTTGGTGCGTATGTTGAAGCGCGGGAACGTTTTAACGTTTTATTTCTTTTCTCTTGTATTTTAAATGGCAAAATCGTCATTTCCTTAGGGTGGCAATTGACTGGTAGACCGTGTGGTCGTCTCGTTGTCTCCCTGTCGGTATGGGAACTTTTGTAACTTTTGCATTGTGTACATTACTTGCGTATTTCAAACATGTACTATGTTCCTGTTACTGACAAATAAGCTTAAACCATTGATTGATTGGACAGCTTCACTATATTAGGCTACTTATTTTTATTTATTTATTTGTCTCAATTAACCAATTATATTTATCATTGGTGAGTTTGAGGGTGGCTGCTTAACTTGAAGATCTTGAATGCTCACTTTGCAGCCTCCCGTTGCTATGATGCTATTGCTTTTTAATTGTGATTATGATATGCCTTAAAAAGCTCCTGTGTTTGATTTGAATTCCTCTGATCAGCCAAATTTACATATTTTTTTCTTCTTCCTTTTACCATGAATAGGCTACTTTACCACATTTGGTTTATTTTATTCTGACGACAGCTCCTGAAAAGAGTCAAACGAAAACGTAAATGTTGTAACTTGTAAGCAACTTGTTTAAAACGTATATGGTACCGAAGAAGAGGAATACTCGTACAATGAAGATGAAACGAGACAAGACGAGGAGGAAAGCAACATCTTTGACGTTTTTGATGATGAAGATAGCTTCAATTTATGTTTCGCATACTTTGTTCAATTCTTGTCAAAGAATATAGAAGAATAAGTCCAACAGTGACGAATAATTTCAAATTTGCCTAAACTTCATAGATTTATCCTGTTGCTTAATCGGTAATAACTTTTTTTCTGTACATTTTCAGGGTTCTGGTTAATAGAAAAAGTTGTTCCCCTTAAAAAAAGCTAAAAATGATGTATAATATGTCCTATTTTGAAAAACTTAAAAATTTTATATGTTGGACCCAAAAGGGATTGTGACGTCATTTGGAAAAAGGGCCCAAAAAGTGGTTTCCCATCATCCGATTGATGGGGATTTTTTTCTGAGCCATTTGCATAATATGGAGAAGGTCTGAACAAAGAATCAGCTTGATAAAAAAATTTTCCCACAAAAAAGCTCCCACGACTGCACTAATAGGCTAACAGCCTTTCTTGCGTTTCCGTTTTCTCAAACCAAATCTTGGCATAGCCTATTATAGAGCTTGTATATTGAAGAACCGCACGTGGCTTCGATTTCGGATTTAAAGGTGAATTTCAAAGTGAAATGATTTGTTTATTGTAAAGACAGGTAAGAAAACAATACAGCGCACATAAAGGTGTAAGAAAATAATAGGGATGTGCCGATTACAGAATTTTTGCCGATGCCGATTCCGATGCCGATTCTTAAATATTTGCCGATTCCGATTCCGATGCCGATTCTTTGGTTAAATGATTAAAGCTGCTTTTAGTTGGCGCTTTACAAGTCGTTGCAATTTTGTTACAAGTTGCTGCCTTTGAAGTGTCTAAAAGCGTTCACTTTGTCGCCTGCTCTAGACAGCGTGATTTTTTACGGTAGTTGTTTACTTCTTGCGCGCTACAAAGTGGTGATAGACACGCGTTTTATTTGTCGCAGAAATCAGGGAAAAGAGAAAAATCGCCATTGCTCACAGAGTGCAAAATAAACGTAGCTTAATGCAGTGTGCAAAATATTATCTTGTGCGGTTTGCAGTATTTTTCTCGCAGAATTCAAGAATCAAGAAGGTGCCAGAAACAAGAAGAGAAAAAGACTAGAGTGTAAAAGAAAATGAACGCAGCGGTATTGAATACACAAAAACCTTTAAAAAAGTAACACACCAGCCTTGCATTCAAAGTGCATCAATAGGCGAAAAAAGAAAAACATATTGTGAAGAAATTACTATTGTTTTCGAACGCAGAGTTGCAGCCAATCTTGTTGCTTAGCAAACACGTGAAGATTACCGGGTAGCTGGTTTGATTACGTTTGCGCAATCACATGATTGTTTGTTGAACGCATTAAGCGTAATAGGCCTATACTTGGAGTTCATTTCTCTCTGCTTAGTAAATTAACATTAAGCAACTTTCAGTGACTACGAATTTTACAACGATTAAACAATAATTACAAAGAACATTTCCGCTTTTTAATATTCAAAATTAAAGGCACGTAAATTAAAATGCAGTAACATCAACTAAGAACGTCTGCATTAAGGTATATTTTACAGATCAAAGAAAACGGTGACTATGGAAGACAACATAGTGATGAAGACAGGCTCGTTCTTCACAGCATTGGCCTATGTTTATTGTGCATTCCACGTTTTCAATATAGAGTATCCAAAAGGTGCGGAATGCACCTTTGAATTCATACGGAGGTAAACGTTCAGTTGTTCAATGTTCATATCATGATTTATAGTTTGTTTTGCTTTCTACGGTGCGTGTTGCCGCCCCAGTTTGATTACCGAGATCACCACATACAAATCGCTGTTAGAACTGATTTATGACCAATCTCAAGAGAAAAATTCTCGTCATCTGGAATTTTGGTACTCCAACAAAACATCGACGACAATGAATGCCTCTAATTTGCGTTTTTGCAATGCCTGCCTGCAATTTGAAACTACCCAAGTACCCATATCCAGTAAAAACAATTTCACCATGCTTAGGTGCAATCATAGGCTACTATAGCAGTGTCCTTTCACACAACAACACGGTACACTTGAACTGGCCGCGCGCGACTGACCGCGTCTTGAACTGGCCACGACTTGAACTGACCACGAGATTCGTATGTAATACAGATCAACCCTAACTACTTCCAAATAACCTTATCCACTCGCGGTCATTTAAAGTCGTGACCAGTTCAAGACGCGGTCAGTTCAAGTCGTTGCCAGTCACGCGTGCCAGTTCGAGTGCTCCGCAACAACATTCCGAGATCTACGCAGGGCTTTGAGCTCATTAGAATATTGCTATCAACGATCGTTTTTCAGTAATTTTCTTCTGAGCATCGTATTCATTGAAACGCCGTATTTAGGATTGACCTGTGTAAAATTTTCATTTGTGATTATGTGCTTTAGGTATTTTGCCAAAAAGAACAGCAGCCGGCAGAACCGAAAAAAACGTTCGAGACGAACAGTGCACCCGAAGGTACTACAGCTGACCAACGAAATCATGCTGAAGCAGGGCTATCTTGTGGTGTCATCACTACAAGCTTCGACTTCTTAACCAGTGAAATCCTGAATTCTTTATTGGATTTTTTTGTTTTGGGACTGTCCATAAAAGTCGTCTGAAGTCAAGGGGAGTGGATTCCTGGGATTGACATAGCGCTGATGTTTTGCGAAAATGTGGAAGGTGGCAGTTAGTTTTTTGCGGATGACTTGCCTGATGACTGGGCCGTTTCTGTTGAGAACACAATGTTCTTTCTTTCTTTGCTTATTCTGTGCTTTTTCTGAATTGATCAAGATTGTTCATAGACTGAAGTGTAAGCAATGTACCATAGGATGTCCCGTTTTTTGGGCGACTTCAGAAAACATAAGCTTGGGTCATATTGTGACTGGATTTTCAACGCTTAATAAAAAAGTGACGTTATTTTTTTATTATGTCGTCATCTTGTGGCGGATTTTTACAATTTGGGCTGTATCTCGAGAATCGCAAAACCTAGAACTTGTACCAAAATGACCGGAAGGTTCGATTTCCTGTTTTTCAGGGTACAAATTTTTAGGTGTCGCCTCAAGATGATGTCATAGTAAACAAATACAAATAACGTCGTTTTTAAATTCAGCTTTGAAAATCCAGTCAGAAGATGACCCAAGCTTATTTTTCCTGAAGTCGCCCAAAATTGGAACACCCTAATGTCCTACTCTTTTTCAACCAATCAGGTCTTGTCAATGCACTTCCTGATCAAGGTGGATTTATTTTGCTTAAACTCCGTGCTTGGGAACTTCACTTTCGGCTCTTTAATTTTGTACGTGGTTGCCGGTGAAGTTAATCACCACCAACTGCGTACAAAGTTGTTCGATTATTCGCTGCTGTTGTTCATCGATTGCTGTCTTTGGTGTAAATTTGCAGTGTTTTTGGTGTAATATAAATTACAATAAATGATGTGAATCTGCTGCCTGCTCTTTGTCAGTATAATAACAGCAAACTTGTAAAATGCACTACAAAAGAGCACAGTAATTTTACAGTGATGTACGTTATTCAGAAATAGTTTAAGTCTGTAAATTTACAGAGTAAGATAGTAATTGAAATACAGGGAAACTATAAGTAATCTGTAAACATCGAATGATGTTTTTCTGCTGCCTGTAAAATGTCAGTAAATTTTTTTAACAGTGCTGCACAGTGCTGCGTGTACCTAATTATCATTGCGTGGCGTCTCAGGGTATAACATGTATTATGCCTTTACACTACACTTGCAAATAAAAGAATGATGTTTAGGCTACCTAACCAAATAAACACAAAACAATTACAGAGTAGGCTAGAGGCCACTTGATGTTTCCGCTAATGAGTCCAGGATGATCTACTTTGCATAGAGGCCTCGAGATGTTAAGGTCAGCGGAAAAAAAATTAAGAAAAAAATATTTTTAAGATATTTATATAATCATTGATCATTTTATTTTCAGTGCTCTATTTCGTAGCATAACTGATGGAAAAGATCCAGCTGGAGTTGAATTCAAGTGGAAAAATCATCATCATTAAGATCCTTCCTCTCGTCGAGGGTTGGAGGCAGTAAGGCGCCAAGTTTCTCTGTTGTGAGATTTTTCTACTGCAGTTTTGTCATTTCGTCCTGACCAGTCTTTAATATCATTACTCCAAATTCTTGGTGGTCTGCCCCTATTTCGTTTGCCGTTCATTTTTCCTTCTAGTAGTTGTCTTTGAATAGAATTATTGCGAATCATGTGGAAGCATTCTTCTATAAATCCACATTTCATATGCCTCAAGTCGTTTAACCATTTGTGATGATAGTCTCCATGTTTCTGCATTGTAAAGTAATGTAGTTCATATATAGCATTTCATAATTCGTTTTCGAGTGTTGATGTTAATTTTGCGTGTTGTTGATGTCCTTTTCATTTTTACGAAGTTATTTCTTGCTATTTCTATTCGTCTCAATATTTCCGTATCGCATCTGCCATTTTCAGTTATTGTGTATCCCAGATAGGTAAAGCTTTTGACTTGCTCGACCAGCATTCCATCAATCATCATCATTAAGTTCCTTCCTCTCGTCGAGGGTTGGAGGCAATGAGACGCCAAGTTTCTCTGTTGTAAGATTTTTCTACTGCAGTTTTGTAGTTAAGTCCTGACCAGTCTTCAATATCATTAGTCCAAATTCTTGGTGGTCTGCCCCTATTTCGTTTGCCGTTCATTTTTCCTTCTAGTAGTTGTCTTTGAATAGAATTATTGCGAATCATGTGGCCAAAATATTTCAATTTTCTTGATTTAATTGTTTGTAGAACTTCCATGTTGGTTTGTATTCTGGATAGTACATCTTTGTTTGTGATTCCATCAATAGTAATATTTAAACTTGGTAAATTTTCTTTTCTTGTAATAATAATCATCGTTTTCGTCTCGTTTGTGTTGATTTTCATGTTATATTCCTTTCCAGTATTGTTCACTTTTTCTATTATTGTTTGGAGAGCTTCTGCTGATTCCGCTATAAAATCCCTATGATTCCGCCAACAAAACAGTATCGTCTGCATACCGTAGGTTGGATACATCCATACCTCCTATATGCTGATCTAATACCCTCCATTCCATCAATCTGTCTGATGATCATTTCAGTATACAGGTTGAAAAGACATGGAGAGAGTATACATAACTGTACATCCCTGGCGAACTCCACTTTTATGTCCATTGCACCAGATAAACCATTTTCCATCTGAATATACGCCTTTTGCGTCCAATATAGATTAGTGGAAAAATAATGATTCAGAATAACGTCATTTTGTTCTATATGACGAGCTACAGGAGACAGCGCATAATAGTTTTATAAAAACGAAAGTGGATCATGATTTCGAAAAAAGAATTACATGTTGGAATTAGTTTAAATATTATGGGCTTTGGTGTAGGCTGCAGGTAGGTATATGATTAATAAACTATCTGCCTGAAAAGCAAAGGAGTTCATGTAAAATTGAAGCCTATTTTTCAATGTGGTTCCAATCGGCCAAGCAGCTTATATATCTCATTTTTATAATAATTTGTAAACTTGATTGGTGGACAAACTTGAAAATTGCGAGTATAAGTTTGCACATACCTCAAAGCTGCAGGTTTTTGTCTGACTCACATATGCAATGCCGTGTTTACCGCACACCGGGCTCCCCGGCCGGAGAACACGTAATTGTTTGCGGCCCACTCATTTTGATCTGTTTAATGTTTATTGACGTTTAAAAAAAATATGCTACAAAAGTTGAATATAATCAAAAGCTTAAATCATGCAAAGCCATAGGCTATAGCCAGAGGTGGGCAGTAACTAGTTACAAAAGTAACTAGTTACTGTAACGAGTTACTTTTTGAGTAACTGTAACGATAACTTCGTTACTATTTTCCAAAAGTAACGAAACGCGGTAACTAGTTCCTATTTTAGCACTTTTTCAACAGTTACAGTTACAAGTTACTTTTGTATTGAAAATTTCAGTTTTTAATTGCCGTTTATTTCTCTGCACGTGTTTGTGTCTTGCTTAGTGCGTGTTTGCTGCGTTTTGCGCAACAATGCATTTTTCTAGCTGATATATCGGCGCAGCACTGCGCATGCGCCGTTCTGTTTTTGTTTTGTGGTCTGGTGGAGAAGGGTTGCCATATTGGCGAATTTATCGCTAAAGTCCAGAAATCTGGCAATTTTTTAAGACGTTTAGCTTCATATTTATGATTTGGCTCTTTTTTGGCGATTTTTGATAACTGATTTGGCTAAATTAATTGTTTTTGGCGATTAATCAATATGTACTAAAGACAGGCAAGACACAACAATACAACAGGGTTGAGCATTATAATAATATATTTTACATTAAAAATGAGTTTAACAGTCAAACGTTTTCGGTTTAACTTATGCCCTCATCAGGAACCTGAAAATATTTATATAAATGCAGTAAATTTCAACTTCTTGAAGGTAACTGACTAATGACTATAAGCATCAAGAAACACGTAGCGATTAAAAGCAATTTGTTGATGCTTATAGTCAGTTAGTTAGTTACCTTCAAGAAGTTGAAATTTATTGCATTTAGTGTAACGCTTGCAATGCCTCTAAAAAGATTGTCTGACATTAAAACCAGCAACAGCATTGCTGTTTGCTTGCCGTTGGTAGACGTTCTTGTGGAAGCATTACAAACCAGATTTGGTCATTGGTTCGAGGACAGCGACTTTCAGCTTGCGACTGCATTCCACCCACAATTTAGACTTATCTGTGTTTAATGCCTGATCATTAAGCGACACTGCTGAATTGAAGACCAAAAGAAAACAGAACATGCTTCAAGCAATTGAAGAAGCAAACTGCTCTGCTGAAGAGGGGAATAGCAGCGACACTGAAGTGGATGGTGGTAGGTAGAGCCACGGAAGACTTTTTGCACCACTTTACACAAAAACCAAGAAAAGAAAGCAATGCGCGTTGAATCGGTTACAGGAGAATTTGGAAGCGGATCCTGAGGACAAGTTAAGCGGATCCAGATTCACAATTGGACCGATGAAAAAACTGTTTTAAAAACACAACACTTCCATTCCGTCAAGTGCTGCAGTAGAAATATTGTTTTCATTGCAGCACTTGTTCATCACCAGACTTTATTCGTTCATCCCCGACGCCGACACACGCTCCATCGACCTGACACTTCCAAGACAGGCATGGGTGCGCCTCAACCGTCTCCGTACGGGCGTCGGGCTTTTCCGCTCAACCATGCACTAATGGGAAATGACCTCTTCCTCCTCCTGTGAATGTGGTTCCGAGAAACAGACCGCAGACCACATCATTGATTGATTGATTAAATCTTTATCCTCGGACTGGGAAAGCTTCTTGCAGAACTTAATCCTGGCAGTTTCGCATACTTGTAGACTAAAAGCTTTAAATCACTGACGTAGGCCCGGTCACCGAGATTGACAGAGTGAAGTTTCCGATTGTTGAAGTCTTGTTGCCGGGAAATTATTTCATCTATTAAATGCCGCTAAATGGAGAGCAGTCCTTAACGTGCGTTGCTCAAGCGCATGCCCTGAAAGTCGAACCAGTGCGCTTGATCTTGAAGCTTCTTCGTTCCAGAGGTGACGCGCTAACCAATTGAACTATCGGGGCGGACATCATCAATGACTGTAACATCTTCAAGCCACCTAACGGAGTGGAAGGTCTGCGTGTCATAAACAATGAAACCAAAGACTGGCTGCTCTCTAGTAGCCTTCCAGTGTAGTCCGGAAACATCGTGAATCTGGGGCAGTAAAAGGATAGACTCTCGGCCCCAAGAGGCTTAGGCTACACGACGACGACGATTGGGCAAGGACATTTTAAAGCCAAAAAGGGCAGGCCTAAGTGACGAGCACTTTGAAATGCCCGTATTTCTCAAAGGAAATAAACATATAAGCCACTGAGTATTTTTTTTTTAATAAAACCTTGTTGGTTTTGTACTTGTGCTGTTATGTTAGCATGGATGGCTCTAACACTATATATCAAACATTGCGGTTAAACTGGACTTGCATGCAGAGCTGGCCAGGTGCAGAATTTTATGTTCAGATTTGTGAGTAACTGAAAGTAACTAGTAACGGTAACTAGTTACTTTTTAAAATCGGTAACTGTAACGGTAACTCAGTTACTATTTTGGCCAAGTAACTGTAACTGTAACTCAGTTACTTTTGAAAGTAACTTTGCCCACCTATGGCTATAGCCTAGTCTACTGTTTCCAAAACCTCCGGCTGAGGACCCACTTCCATTTATAGGGGCCCACACACAGTTTGTGCAGAGTTTTTGGCTTATAATTTTACATGCATCGGTAACATTTAATAGGCTACACTTTTTTTTCTTTTTTGCAAAATTTTCTCTCTCACTCAGTCACATTTTATTAATCTAATCAGCGACTTTGGGCATGCACAGTTTTGGAAAGTGGATGAAGCGAGTAAACGGCTTTTATGTTCGACAAAAACTTACAAAATAATGCAATATTTCAAAGTAAACACTGCTCACTCAAACATTCATTGGAATCCTTCTGGGGTCGTGAATGATATCTTTTTGAAATAAGGTGACGTAGATATCAAACCTTCTCCAAACCCAATTTTAATTTGATGAATTTGGTTAGCCTACATACAAAATGACCTACATACAAAGTGCGCATTTTGATAAAAAAACGTTATTGCGCTAAAAATATGACCAAATCAAAATTATATTTGCCAAATATTTCCGGGGGGCCAGTCCCCCACACCTCATGTCCGATTTTACCATTTCAGACATTAAGCTTTGCATTGTCCATAATTAGGCTATCTTATAAATTTGGTTTACAGTATTAAAAGTATGATTTTTCCCTAACTTCTTTCCAGATCCACAATCGCCTTGTCGGCCTATTTACTGTTATTAAAATCTTAGAGTTGTTTAGCCTATTCTTTGTTAAAATGATGAATGTGAACTTTTTTCTCCACATTGACAAAGTTTTCGGCGATAGGCTAATCTAACGCTTTCTTATTCTATTTTCATGACCCATCACTAAATATAGAGGTTCACTAGTGGATTGCGGGGAGGCAAGATGGTGCTCACACGACCTGCTCATATGTGCAACCTTTTCCTCATAATAATTTGTCTTGATTCTTAAAACCCACATCTACTAGCCTACACACCATTAACATTATTTGTGGCGAAACATTGACCGTTGATATCTGAACAGCAGGGGCGTTGCCAGGGGGGTCTAGGTGGTACCTTTGGACCCGGGCCCGGAATATTTAAGGGGCCCGGGTTTGAAAATAAGAAATTAGTCTAGTATAGTGATTTCCCTAACCACGAATATTACCCGAAACACGAATTTCAAAATAAACAGGCAAATATTTGTTCAAACTCAAAAACTGAAATGGCACAGGTAAGAAGATTGCTATTCCTATTTCTGCACTAAAAATTAGACCAAAACCTCTTTTCAGATAGCAGCAATCAGCAAATGTTAGACCATGGCCCATAAACACCTTTCCCAAATCAAAATGGGCAGCTCATATCAGATTTATGGTTTGCATATGGGCAGCCCATATTAGATTTATGAGTTGCATATGGGCAGCCCATATTAGATTTATGGGTTACATATGGCAGCCCATATTAGATTTATGGGTTACATATGGGCAGCCCACATTAATATGTGGGTTGAATGTGAGCAACCCACTTGAAACCCATAAATGAATATGGGCAGCCCGTACTGGGTCAATGTGATGCTCGCGGACACAATGTGTATGGGCCCCGTATGGGCAGCTCACATGGGGCCCCGTACATCAGCTCATATGGGTCCCCATGTGGGGCCCATATGTGCTTACTGGCTGGGCACTACCTTTGCTGAAATTCTCTTCTGGTGAGCCTACAATGACCAGTGAAACATCAATGGAATCGGAAAATAATACTAGTAGATAGAGATAGTAAGTTTTGCGGTTCAAGAAATTTTAAGATTGCGCAAGAGTTGTTAATTGACCATGCTTAAACGACATCAATAAAAGTTTGTACACAATCTTTATATTCATAACATTGTCGATGAAGGGGGCCCGAAAATAAATTGGTACCGGGCCGAAAAATCCTGTCAACGGCCGTGTATCTGAATTACAACAAACAAATGGCCTAAATGGCATAGCAGTCGCTATGAATTCAGAAGGTAGCCTACACTTATCATGTTGGTCTTCAAGTGTAGCATCGAGTTGTTCAGAAAGCTTTGTACATTTTTCGTCCATTTGACGGGCTTGTGACTAACTGCAGCTCGCAATAAATGAAAGCCTAGAAGTGAAAATTTATATGCAGTGTAAAAACAAAAGCCAAATCAAATTATGGGATGGATACATTTTATTCACAGATTACAGAATTGTTACACGGTTGCATTGTTAATATATGTTTAGTATCTGAAACCACTTAAAGAATTTAAGTGCAATACAAAGCTAGTTGTGGAAATGTATCGTGACTGATCAAAGATTCAGTGGTGGTGTTTACTGGGTGATTTTGTACAAGCTGATTCAAAATCAATGTTCAGAAATCGGCTGCCGAGAAACGTTCAGAATAAATGTATGATAAAGTCCAATTTGGAATTCTTGTGTTGCAGATCGCGATTTCGGGTATGGAACCCTCTTCAGTAGGCCTACAACTTTATCAACAGCATAGTTACAGTAAAATTAGTACTGTACATTTACTTGAAAAAATGACTAAAAATATTGCGCGGTTGCCAAGAAACAAATTAGTCTACGAACAGTAATAATGACAATTTTTATGCAAATTATGAAGGTAATTAGATCATACTTTATAAAAATGAAATGACAAGCGTTAGGGAGGGGTTTTGGGGACAGCAAGCCATCCTTGCACAAAAGTGACTCAAAATTGCCCTATAACGTGATCCACAAAAGATTAAAAAATCTGATTAAAAATCGTTTGAAAACCAGAAAGTTGCGTCATCAGCATCTTGAAAGAGTAGATCTTGCTGCAGAGTTGGTTTGTATATTTGCTTTAACTCATCATAAAGAAATAATTTCTGTCAAAAAAACAACATAAGGAATGTATTAAGCCCAATGCTGTAGAATAGTTTAGCAAAAGCAGTAAAAGTTTAGCCCAATACTGTAATAGCTTAGCAAAAGCAGGAAAAGTTTAGGAAAACCTCAGAAAATAAAACGTTTTTGAGCAATTCTACCAGAATGTATGTAGGATGAGGTATGATCATGAAACCACGACGTTCTCTGAATTAGTAGGCTATGATCGTTTTTTTAAATTATTGAACCGCTCTCTATAACTGTCACGACAAATATCTGGCCCAAATGCAAAGTCAAACTTGCGGTAACAGAGTCTTTAATTAAGTGTGGCACAGCTGTAAGAAGTAGCGTAACAAAGTTTTCAGGCAAGCATATCCTTCCAGAAACTGTCATGCTCAACATTAAAACCGGCTGCATAAACGAGTGGTGAGAGCTTTGGTACGACGCTCGAAAAGACACCGGTTTTGTATTTAGCAAGATACTTAATTGCATGCTTAAAAGTTGACACGAAGATTGACTGCCTTACCTTTCCGTCCACTTAATCTAAACCACCAACTAACGGACATAAAGCTTTAATACAACGAAAAAAGTTCAACATGAAAGACTATAGGGGAAGGTGGGGCAAGATGGGACGTGGGGCAGGACGGGACACCGTGGATATTTTTAAAAGTATTAGCTTTAGCGTCCTCTACCCATTTAGATGTTAAAGGACACCATGATTCTCGATGACTTGCAAAAAAAAGAGATGTTCAGAGAAAAAGCGTGGTCGTGGCAACAAGATAACTGATTAAAGGCTAGTTGCTATAAGAAATCTTATCAAAACTTTTCACATTTTAGCATGATTTCAGAAAAATTTGGAAGATGATACGTGGTCTGGAGATACAGTAATAAAAGTGCTTTTTGGGGTATCTGACTTTTTAGATGTGAGTTGCATATATAATAAACAAACAGAAAATTTCAAAATGTCAGTCATTGGGGCAAAACGGGACAGAGCTGCTTGGGGCAGGATGGGACATCTGTTCTGCTTATAATGGGCATGGCAATTTTGTATGTGATTTTTATGGAAAAAAGTAGTCTGTCATTTTGCCCTGATGTAATTACGTGTTCTGTAAATGCAAGTCATTTTTGAAATTACAAGGTATTACCAGTAGATTTGTGGTTTTACAGGTGATTCCTCATATGAACAATACGCGTCCCGTCCTGCCCCAGGTGTGGGGCAAGATGGGACAGATTAATTTTTTTGTTTTTGTTAATTATAAGGTCATGCGATACTAACTGAGTCTTTGTATCTTGCTGGTTGGTAGTAGTGTGCAATAGAAATAACATGATACCAAAGTTACCGATATTGATAAAAAGGAATTCTGCAAAACATCGATTAAAGTTAAGTGTCCCGTCCTGCCCCACCTTCCCCTAGGTATCCACATGATTTGGTTTAGACATTCACCATACGGGCACCGATCTTGCCTTTACCAGTGATGATCTACTACAGGTTAAGCGGCTGTCTAGCTGCCCAACAGATTGCAGGGTCAATGTCATAGTGTTATGGCTTTATTTATTATCGCTCTACAACTGCTAGGGTCTTTTAGCAACAGAGCTCATTTTTAATTATGTATCAGATTTAGATTGTCACCACATTATTACTCGATTTACACCCACTGCATTATGCAAGCAAGAACGCAATCGGTAGGCTACCGTTTTTAAAGTCTTCGTTATGACCCGACCTGGAATCGATCTTAGACCTATCAGCAGTAGAAGCAAATTAAAGGCGAAACCCCTCGGCTACTGAGCCGGTCAGGGTCACTGTCACTTTAGTAGTTTGCCCAATCAAGCACTTTATTGTTTTTCACCCGAGACTCTTCCAGTTTGGCTTGTTTTCTTAATCTCACAACAGTCTAAATTATCGTAGAAAGCAAGGTGCATTAGCTACGTTTGTGCATGATAGTCTGAGTTAAACCTTTGTTGACTGATCTTGAATTGAACTGGTGGAGAAAGGTGCGTACAGCGAAAATCTCTGACAGTGAAATGGAGTTGGTGTGCGTATGCATTTCACATCTTAGCATCGTCAGCTTTTGCAAGTTATGGGTGACATTTTAAAACAAAATTATAAATTCCGACTATCGGATTTTCCGCGATTAGTAGTCTAATAACTGACACAAACTACGTCTCTATTTGCGTGATTAGTCAAAGGAAACACAAACAGTTTGGATTGATTTATTTTGGATAGTTTTTATTTAGAAGTGTTCGTTTTTAACTTAGTCTATTTTGTAGGTCAGCTCGTTAAAATAACAAACTGAAGGCAGACGTAGGCTATGAATAAATAAGCCTACTGTTAAATTAATTTTGTAAGGGAGGCTGCTGTAGTATAGCCTAGTGAGATATAGGCCTACATCATGGCTAGGCCTATATCGTAAACTCACTGGAAATGGCATCTAACGCGATCTAGGCATTACTTTCTTTCCACACCAGTCCAGGCGTGTCTTTTCCATGACTTAAATCCCGAAAGATGGAGCTAAAAGCAGAGAAAACAACTTTAAATCGTTTTTGACAATATCAAAAATCATAATCTTTAGTCAAAGGTTTCCAAAAAAATAGTTCAATGAATATTTAAGCTTGAATCATCAAAAACATTTAAACGTTAAAATTATGCTTTACAGAAAGAGGTTCCCGCAACCATAAAATATAAATCAATCGGTTATCATGGCACAATGCGTTGTTTAGGTTAGATTTGCCAAATAGCCCTACTATTATTATTGATAGACTACGCGGGATGAAATTTTGATAGATTCTACGTCATGTAAAATAACATTATTTCAAAAATGAGACTTAGGTACCAAGCGAGAAGATAATGTGCAAGACAACTTCGCTGCTGCTGCTGCTCCAGTGAAAACCAGGCGCAAGTAATAATAAAGATCAACAAGAAGAGCAGTGAATAGCGCAAGAAGAGCAGTAAATAAATACAGTAAATAGCAGTAATAGCGCAACTTACAAATCAGATTTTGAAATCACGTAGTAGGTGGAAGAAAGTAAAAATCCGTTGAAGGGGCAACTCAATGAACTGGAGTAGGCTCCCATGTCTAATAATAGCATACAACTAAATATTACGTTATTAACAAGCCTAACAAATAGTTGCAGTAAAGTACATGATCTGCTACCAATTTGATCACATGGGCATACTAATCACAATTTTAATGACAACCTACAGAATACTTGCATTAAAAAGTGTTTTTAACAATGTTTTTATTGATGAAACTACTGTAGCTCAAAACGAATCATCTCCCCTACATTTCATTCAGCAGGCCTCAGATAATTATGTCACATCCATCTTGTTCGTAAGCATTATTAGAAAGTTTAACTCGGAATCATTATGTAGGCCTATTAAAACACAAGTTTTTAACTTCAATGTAGCTTCTTTAGTCAAAAATTTGTGGAAGACTATTGCACAGTAGGCTATTGTGAAAATAGATGCAAATACGCATAATAAACGAAAGCAACTTTCAGCAACCACTTTGACACTGTACGTCAACAAAATACTTTTTTAACTTCTGCTAATTTTGATGGCGAGCCTCGCACCAGTGATTAAAAAACTTCTAGTTTTCAAGAAATTAAACCTGTTGTAGTTTTTTTATTTTTTTTTTTATTTTTACAAAATACCGTACTAGGAAAGCTTTAGAAGATTTTTTTTTGTCCAAAAACAAATATTCTCTCAATAACTTACTTTGCCATACAAGCCAATCTGTGACATTCAACTCAGGAAGAATGTGACTTTTCACAATACAATCATGTGCATTCAAGGTTGGACCCAAAATACTGGTTAAAAATGTAGCAGCTTCTTTTCGTGCGGGCTGGTCAATATAATACAACTTATAATTTAATGAAGGCTAAGCCTAAACGTTTCTTCAGTTTTGAAATTTCTTGCTAATTAAGCTCGTTAGCTCGTATGTTACTATAGTAAGTCAAACTTCCTGAAAACTTTGAGTAGGCTAAGTCTTTTTAAACAAGGTATCAATAATAGTAACACAAAACCGAAAAAATGTAACAATTTTACTCTTGAGGACATCTTCAAGTTTAAAACTCACATAATACTTATCCGCTGTAATACCCTTGCCACTACCAACGTATAATTTGTAGCCTATTAATTGATAACAAGGAAAGCAAGATTGTTAACCAATAAATTTTGACTAAATTGGTTTGTTGTCAGTGCTAGCCATATGCGACGTTAAGCCTACCTTCAAAAGAATCGGCAAAGGAATGTCATAACCATGCAGAAGAACATTGAACGAACCGTGGACGCCATCGTTTGTAAAATATTTAAAAGCTGGCTCTTCCAACGAGGACGAGTTGTTTTCATTCTTTTGAACTGCTAAAAAACAAACCAATATACCGTAATTGAAAAAAATGCGAGTCTTTATTTGGTAGTCTATCTGTTGTAAGATCGATTCATTCAATACCATTGTTTTCTGCGTCCTTTAATAGAACTCTCCTTGTGACCTTCCTCTTGGCAATTATGTTGGTCGCCAAGGTGAAGGCGGACTCAGCAAAGTATCTTCCAGGTTCAGCAATCATACGAACATGGTTGAACTTGTCTTCGGGAAATAACTTATTGATTTGCTGGTTTATAATAGGAGCAATCTGAAAAAAGATAATCCAAACAGGAACAAAGTTTTTCTTTTCTTAATGAAGTTTCAAACAAGAAAATAAAAACGCTGTTTTAACAAAAGATATTTAGTCATAATTCTATCGTTTTAAGAGTTATTTTTTTTCAGAACGGAATTGAAAACCTATGTCTGTACTGATCTTGAATATTTGGAAGTATCAAATTCAGAAACTCACTTTATGCCAAGCTAGGCCTAACTTAGGCCTATAACGCAAACCAGTCTGTGAGTAGACTGATGCACGTCAGAAATGAGAATAGCTTCCACGTCATTAGGCTACCAAACCTAGACACAAAATATCGATTCGGTTGCTACGATTTAAATAAATTCGGTCTCCTCTATTAGCGCGTGAAACTGCTAAGTGTATGTACGGTTTCTAAGATTCTTTGGAATGTTGCTTTAAAGATTGCATTCCCTGGCAACAACATTTTAAGAATGGGAAACTTTACTCTGCCAATCTCGATAACCGGCCCTGCGTCAAAAACTTCTAGGCCTACAAGTATGCAAAACTACCAGGAATAACTTATTAAAGACTTTTTCAGTCCAAAAATAAAAATTCAAAACCAACCAACTAAAAGTGTTTAAGGGAATTTCTTAAAGGACCAAACACTAGGCTAAATAGTAAACGAAAAAATTTACATCTTGGAATTTCACTTCCGCATCTTCCGTTTCAGAAAATCCACCACCAATATCAAGAAGAGTAAATTTGTAGCCAATTGTTTCAGCATAGTCAAAAAGTGCTCTAGCATCTTTCAAAGCTTCAACATAGGGTTGAAAATCCGAGCATGGGCTTCCGACATGAAAACTTAAAGTAAAACCGGTCAAATTAAACATACGAACGAAATGCAGTATGAAATATGACTAATATAATTATACATGTTATACAATACAATATGTCTACATCATGTTACCGTATTACCAGCAAAGTTGAATCAAAAACAGTTTCAGAAACTTTCAGTACAATCACATTACAATGCACTATCAAAATTGTTAATTAGGCTACATTAGAATTACATTGTTCTGACACTTTCAAATTACAATGAGTGTATTTTGAGTTGTAATGAATTTGGCGTAGTGCGAGTTTCAATTAAGCTTACAAAATGTAAATGTTTCGAATATTTATGTTTATCAATGTCATTTTGCAGTTTGATTTTGTTAAAGATAGTGTAGTAGTTGCATTTAATGTAAATATTTGTAGCCTACGCTAATCGTATCAAATGGCAAAACAACTCCAGTTTCTGTTTTTATCAAGAAATTCAGACTCCCACTCCAGTCCAACTCTGGCCGAAACCCAAGACTCCGGCTCTAATTACTCTTCTTCCGTTCCTGCACACCTCTGCAGTTTAGCAGCAGAAGCGTCGGGAGGCAAAGAGGGCAAAGGGAGGAGACAAAGGAAGAAGTTGCCTTCTCCTGAAACTTTCCAAAAAATGTTTCACGCTCTGTTAAAGCATCATTTGACAAAGTTTGCTATTGATTTATAGGTTAAAAAGACGCTTAAAATGCGCAATTTTAAGACTTTTTTTTCAAAAGTTTTTTGGGAGAGGCCCCCAGACACTCCCATGGGTGGTCAGCATTTGGTGACTCGTTGCCGGACTCATTTGATTGTGTAAAATAGTTATTTGCCACCCCCCCCCCCCCCCCGGAATTTGTGCTGGCTACGCCCCTGTATAGTAGCTGGAGGGTTTGACAAAATTTTGAGAAATTTAATCTGAATTTTGTGGCTTTTTATGTATTTGTAGGCTCAATAATGTTTTTTTGATCGTCTGACCAAATTCATCTAGGCCTACATTGGACTTTCGTACAATTTAAGTTTAAGTAACAACTTTAAGTTTAAAATTCAAGTGACAATTTAAATAATGCTTATTTCTCAGATGCTTATTTCTTAAAGTGTCAGTTCACACCATCAGGTATTCACAGCAAGTACAACTTACCTAATTCCTATCATTTTGAGACCCATTTCACGTGCAACATTTATCAAATGATACGACGACTTCAGGGTTGCACCAAATTTTTTGCTCATTTGAATGACAGTATGCGAATTGTTTGTTTGAATGCGTAAAACAAGCCTATAAAACAGTTTTCAAGCACTGGTGTTACTTTTTAAAATAACTACACACGTGAGTGGTGTAATATCATAACACATTAATGTAAAAAGTTTAAAGCCACTTTAAAACATGAGAACTTAAATCACTTTTCTAAATCACGATACATAACTATTATTAAAACAAAACATGAAATAAAGTTTTTAACGATCTGTCCATGTTAGATATTAATTGATCAATTTTCAATCAAGCATCATACTCAGCATCAGGAAAATTCTTTTTCATTTTCACCAACTCCTCTTCACTGTCAACAACAACAAGTCTGACGTCATTGTCACGTGAGTAACGCACGTGGGATGCTTGCTTAGAAGGATTGGCATATATGATTTTGTCAGGTTGCGCACCAAGTTCCAATAAGCTCCGTATCTCTTCCTAATGCAGTGATAGTCAGCGCCGTTAAGATAATTTGGGACCGGTATCAATAAGATCTTCGGGCTCCAAATTAAAACACATCTTACCCACAGAATAAACGATGGTTTTTTCGTTTCCGGGCGCTTTGGAAAAAATATGGGTTTCTAAAATCAACCCGCACCCGGGGAAAAAGTACCCCTGACCTCCCCTGTCAACGCTACTGATGATGATACATATTGTAATATGACTTTATAACTTGGAAAAACAAAAAAATATAATGATTAGGCCAAAGATTTTAAATTAATAATTTATATAAGCTGAGAAGTTTTATAGCTTGCAAGTTTGAGTTTGACGATTTTCTACTCATTTCAATTTTCTAAAAAAATGTTTAGAACCTATATCGAAAGTTTATAAGATTTAGCATTTGTCTAGCATGGTACGGTAGTAATCATATTACGTTGTACTTCCAGTTGTACTTCCAGCTAAAATAAGAATACTCAGCATTTATTGTATGGCTTGGTTGTTGAAACGTAAACATTGCTTTCAGTCCTGCTTTGCAAGTGTGTTTTTCTTATAAATATCTTGATTTGGGGCTCAAAGATCTCATTGGCTCCGGGCCCCAAATTTTCTCTTTGTCCTGCTATTACCCTGAATCCATATTTCGCAAGTAGGAATAAGGTTCAGTAGTCTACGACGCTTATAAAGTCATTGGTCAAACCCGCAGCCAGACTTGGACAACTACAATTTTTTTAGTTTTTTGAAATTAGATTAGAATTATAATTACAGCTATTCTAGTTTTTACAACTCTAGAATTTAGAGTTGCCCAAGAGTTGCCATATTAACGTTTTTATCCAAATAGAAAAAGATATATGACGACTGCGCCAAACTAATTCAAATCTAGTTTAAATTCTACTCTAGTTTGCGAAAACTTAGCCAGCTCTAATTTTAAGTCTAGTCTAATTTGTAAAAACTAGAATAGCTGTAATTATAGGCTAATTCTAATCAAGGGCTACTCAACTGGCGGACCGCGGTCCGAATCCGGACCTTCTGGGTGTTGAAGGTGGACCTCGGGCTTCTGGAAGAATAACCTCATTGCCACATTTTAGGGCCTCTTTAAACAGATTTCCATTAAGGAAAAGCAATTTTTTGTGATTATCCAAGAAGCTGGGGGCTTCGCTCCCAGACCCCTCAACGCATTGCCGTCTTCTCTGATGTGCGATCCACACAGCTACACTACAAAGAAACACAAGACAGAAATCCAAGTCGTGTTACATACTACCTGAAAAGTGTTTCGGTGCTCGTAGGCTACTGGTTTTAATTTTCGTGGTTGCATATGAAATATTCACCGGATTGCAAAAATATTCAACTTGTCAAAATGGACCTTAGCTCACATTAGTTGAGTAGCCCTGTTCTAATCTAATTTCAAAAAGCTAAAAAAAAATTCTAGAGTGTAAATCAGGGGTCACCAAACTTTTTTCTCTGAGGACCGGATTGCTGCGAGTTTAACAGCTGCGGCCGGATGCAAATTGTGAAAGGATATACAACTATTTAGAACCTCCATTGACTTGAATTGAGCACAATAAATAACAAAGTCAGCGGTGAATAGCAAAGTTGTGATGAAAATCGAAAGGTTGCTGGAAAAGTTATCCCCTGCTGTGATACACTACACAGGGCATCGTGCTCTTGAAAAAACATTACATCTTTCCAAATTTGGCCTAGGCTGTCCCCATTTGTGGTGGCCTAATGATAAAAACAGAACACCAACATGTAGGCTGCTTGGTGGAAAAATGTACAAATTCAACATGCAACAACGAACTATATAGGCCTTAAAAGTCGTGTTTTTTTCCGGCATCCATCGTGGCCTACCGAGAGCTCCTTCTCGGCGGCCAAATCTGCGTGCTTGGAGGCCAAAATACAAATAAGCACAAAAATAGCACAAGTAAATAGAATTAAACTTGCAAGGGGCGTTGACAGGGGGGTCTAGGTGGTACTTTTGGACCCAGACCCGGAATATTTAAGGGGCCCGGATTTAAAAAATTCCCCGCGACTTCAAACATTATCAAAATCATATAATCAGATCTCAACGAATTGCCATCAGAGGTTAAAACAGCCATTACAGCCGTCAGATGCTAAAGTACCGGGCCCCTTTCTGGATATCGGGCCTATTTCAGCTTTCAGGTGGTAAAATAGCCACTTCAGCCACCAAACAGTAAAATAAGAATTTAGTCTAGTAGATAGTGATTTCCCTAACCACGAATATTTTCCGAAACACGAATTTCAAAATAGACAGGCTAATATTAAAATATTTGTTCAAACTCAAAAATTGAAATGGCACAGGTAGCCTAAGAAGATTGATATCCCTATTTCTACTCTAAAAATTAGACCAAAACTGCTTTTCAGATTGCAGCAATCAGCAAATGTTTGGCCTAGGCCCAAACACATTTTCCAAATCAAATTGAAAACTTTATGACTGTCTGCACTAACTCTGCACTAAATTTTCTTCTTGTGAGCCTAGAATGACCAGTGAAACATTTATGGAATCGGGAAGTAATACTCTAGCGCCATGTGACAGTATAATAGTCCAAAAAAGCTAATAGAGATAATAAGTTTTTTGGCTCAAGAAATTTTAAGATTGCGCAAGATTTGTTAAATGACCATCAATCAATCATTTTATTTTTCGTCATTAACGCGTCCGGGACGAAAAAGATACTAACTACAAAAATCGATAGGCTACAAACCTGCCAGCACGTTAACGAACGGGAAAAGGTGGCAAAACCTTGAAAAGTTTAAAACGTGCCTGAATGAAAAATTATGTAGTAGGCTATATATCAGTAGTTAGCACGGCCACAAAACCCAAAAAACAAATAGCAAAAAATAAAACAAAAACAGAGAGATGCACACATGTAGTAATGAATGACAGCCTAATGAAAAGTGTTGTGGATTGAATTTGCCAGTTCCAATATTGATGTGAATGAGCAGTCATAATAATAGTAATAGGATGGAGAAAGAAAACCATGCCTAAACGACATCAATAAAAGTTTGTACACAACCTTTATATTCATAACATTGTCGATGAAGGGAGCCCAAAAATAAGTTTGGTACCGGGCTCAAGAAATCCTGTCAACGGCCCTGCCCCTGCTTGCAACAATGCCAAAATGATCACTTATAGTTTTGCTGAAGTCTGGGCAACGTCCTGCTATAGAATCGTTGTACCAAGCGATAACAGGTTTATCAGGATTGTAATCCGGTATTGCGGGACCATCTAACGACACTAAATTATTTCAACTGCTCGCTGCTCAGTAAATTGTTTCAACTGCATGCTGCCTTTCATAAAACCTGACCATTAATACCATTATGATGTCACCATTTAGGGTGTGAAGTCACTAACCCACAGCGGAAACATTTCTCAACTCTGAAGACACGTGTTTTCCCCTCGGATGTCAACTAACCTACCCAGACAACAAAATCCGTCATTTTTACATTGATTCTACTTTTGCAGTCGTTAAATCTGGGTACGAGAAGTGACAAATTTTGTTGTCTGGGTAGTTCTCCTTATTAACAACGATTCAATGTCAGACAACATTGAATCTACATAAAAACGACAATATTGCCAGCCAATGTAAATTAGCACTTCGGATTAACACTTTGTTAAAATAAACGTCGGGAATTACAAACAAGAAGCTGGATATTTTCCATATAATAGCAACTGTTTCCGCACAATACAACAGTGGTGATTATGACGTGCTGACCTAATTCTGCGTCACTCTTTGATACTAGATATTGTCGACAGTTAATCCACGATCATTCTACTGCGAAATTAAATAATTAGCTAGAAGAAACCGGCGGCCAAATTGGCCGACTGAAGAGGCAGCACAGGCGGTCATTCAAGCACTATTTAGCGGCCATGGCCGCCGGCTGCTTTAAGGCTTGTATAAGAACGAACAATTTTAACAAAGAAGTCTCTATTACACAAAAGCCAAATGCACAGAATTGTAGTGCAGCTGTAATTTCCACAGCACGTGGCGGGCCGGATAAAATTAGTTCGCAGACCGGTTCCGGCCCGCGAGCCGTAGTTTGGTGATTCTTGGTCTAGATCAAAGCGTCATTCTCCCATCCCTGCATCAAAACCATTTAAGTCATAATAGATATTCTGATGTAAGTGAATTGATGAGTTAATCAAGATTTTAATCACTTCGCTACTTAAGCGATGGAATGACAGTATGACATTTTGATCTTGATCGTTTTATTGCATTTTCCTTGCATGAGGTTTCCTTTCATTTGCTGAAAAACACTGTTGGAAAAACTAGAAATTTTAGCAAAACTGGAGATTAGATTAGAACTAGATTTAGAGTAAACAAATTTTTACCAAATTAGATTAAAATTAGAAACAACCTAAAAAACTAACGTTTTGCTCTAATTCATCAAATTAGACAACTAGGATTATCTAGTTGTCGAAGTCTGCTCGCAGCTGGCTAGATAAGCCGCGATTTCACATTTACTTATAAGTAAGGCCTAAGGGCATGTTTAGGATCTAAACAAAGGCCAACGTGTTTGAAGAACTGCATTACTGCATACAAAAAAATGAGAAAACTGTTTTTTCCTGAGCTTTTTTAAGGGTCACAGCACAGTTAGCTCAAGGGGAGCGTGTCTTTCACCTCACCACTCTAACGTTTCAACAACAGAACTAAAAAAAAATTAATTTGTGTAATGATTGTAATCTATGGGTGTACAATGTGCATTGGCTTGAAAGCATTTTTTTGGTCTACCGTATTTATTTAGCTGGATACCACGGGAGAAGGTCTTGCAATTCAAACAAACCATAAACACAGCTTGATAAAATATCAATTTTTCTTACCTTACTTGCGCAATCGAAACTCATTTCTAATGCAACCATCATCTTCAGCATTGTGCTATCACTATTGCATTTGACAGCATAGTACGGAACAATTCGCGGGAAGGTCTTTGCCCATAGCTGATATTTCGATACAACGTCTCCAAGGTCACAAATGAAAAATCCATCATAGATATCCTGAACAATTGAACATTATTTGGTACAGAGATTCACCTGACGAAGACAAATCCGACAACCGGAAACTTCGCTGTTTAATCTCGGTAGCCGTGCCTGCGTCAGTGGCCCATAGCCTAAAGGCTGCAAGCATGTGAACCTGCCATAACCCATAAATAACCTTTCAGAGGCTTTCTCAGTTCGAAAATAATGATTCAAACTAACAAAAACAAAATGTATTCACAACATCATGAAATGATAGATGCATTGGGGTTTAATGAAATGATTTATATTTATGCTGCAAATGCCGCAAAATTCGTTCTTATTTACATTTCACTTTAGTTTCAAGGGTTAGATAAGACGATAAGGATTATTTCATCAGCACAACAGGGAGGAGGGGCGACTGGACTTGGAGCGATCGCCACCCTAAAACAAAAAAATCAACTTGGTACAAGGCCGGGTTTATGTAGACCCTACACATCAATTGTGTTTTCTTGAAATCGTTCCTCCTGATGCCGCGACTTGCTGGGTCCGCCCTATGTACCAGTAAAACAATTGTTGGTGTGGCTTTAAAAAAGTCATAAAGATATATTGTTTAATTTAATTGCAGTAAACCATTCGAAAAATATTTTGTAGCCTGATCTTTGCAGTGCTTTTTTTCCCAAACAGTTTCAGAGAAAAGTAATAATTTTTTTAGTGTGTTGGCTTACCGACACTCATTTTTTTTTTGGGCAAAATAACGCTGACCTCCTTATACACTTTAGTAACATTCAAAGACCTATTTTTGGGTTGTAATAGCCAAGAAAGTTGCAGTCATGCAAAAAATAAGACGAAAAGAAACGCAGCTTTGTAAACAAAATTGATATTAAGTTTTGCTTGTTGTAGGTCAGGGGTTCCCAACCTTGGGCCCATGGCCCCCTAGTGGGCCATGGGCCTTTTTCAAGGGGGCCATGGAAAAATTTGTAAAATAATATTTTTTTAATTTATCGTTTCTAAGTCCACTCCAACACTATATATCAAAAGAAATAAATTAAAATGTAATAAAAGTATTAGTACCGGTTACTGTATAAACATTAAACCAGTTTTTTAATTAAAAATAATTTTTTCAAAAGGTTGAAAAATATATGGGGGGCCATTAATTTTTCAAAATTTTCAAAGGGGGCCACGGTGTAAAAAAGGTTGGGAACCCCTGTTGTAGGTGAACACAAATATTGTCTTTCTTGTCTTGCTATCCACTGAACTTAACCTTCAACTTTCAGGCATTATGAACAAAACCTTTACCTCTCCTTTTTAGACCCAGTTGGTTGATAAATATTAAAAACATCGACAAAGCATTGCGCTATGCAAACAACGAAGTGAAAAGCAAAATATAATAAAAGCAAAATCTTACGTCTCTGCCTTTGGCACTGCGAGATTTTTCTTCAACTAATGCAAGCTGATTTACAGATGGCACAATTTCTATACAAGTGGATTGATTCATTGCTACTTGATTTATTCTGTACCAACTGGAGACAACAAACACATTTTGTTGGTTATATAACTTATATTCCAACTTAGCAAAAGTAGACTTTTTAGAATTGATTCATTGCAAGCGCACGTTGAATCAATTTTAAGAAAGAATGTTTCGCATGCGTCCGCAACAGGGAAGAGAAGCAGACAGCTGTTTCCGGTCATGTTAGTCTTTCTCGCATCAGATTGTCTCACTGCATAAAAACTACAGAAGAGAAAGACCTTTTTTGCTTAGTTTTGTAAACATCATATTTTTAAAGCTTGACAAGCGGGCCTAAAGTAAGGGGGACTTAAAAAGGCTTTTAGTGAAAAGTCATGCTCTCATAGGCTGAAAATATGGACCATTATTATTATGGCAATTCCAACAAGCCACATTTATGCCTCTGGACCGTCGTTTACCCCTTGAAAGTGACCACTGACTGCATAGCGATTACGGATATTTTTATGCAGTGTTGCGATATAAATTAACATCATTACTTTTAAATCTTTTCTGTCTTAAAAAATTAATTACTTTGCAGATATAAAGAGCTTTCTTTTTAACCAGGACATAAAAGTATGTTTAAGTTGTAGAATGACATGTGTTATTGAATTTAGCTTAAAATAATTAACATTTTTTTCGAATGGCAACAGTTGTTTAGCTTTGAAAATGGCAAAATTGCAACTTTTTGTTGTTTATAGGCCCAGCCTACTGTTTGGTGCGAGTGATAATACAAATCAACTAGGTCAGTTTGTTGCTTAACGAGATAAGCGTTATAGTTCTTAGTCTAAGCTCTTCTAATAGGCTACACCGCTACAGCTTTTAGTAAAAGTAACTTTTAACCTTTTAACATCTAAGATAGGCTACTGCAGTTGCAACAATGGTGCTTAGTTTCTCATGTTGCTGGCCGATGCCTTTAATTTGATATTGCCCTTGTATTTATGCCAATCGCGTCCGACAGTGGCGTAGCCAAGGGGGGGTTTGGGGGTTACAACCCCCCCCCTTTGGCACGCCTGTGACGTCACGATATTGAAAATGATGCTTTCAATCTAAAAAAATTGCCTAATTTTAAACAAAATTGCATTAAAAGAGCAAGTTTTGCCAATACCAAACATCTCAGCCAAGAATTAGCAACAAGAAAACATAAAGACTTAGCTTTATTTCCGAAAAATACCGAAGAAAACATGATCTTATCCTTTTGCTATGCCACCAGACACCACCATTTTACAGAAATATTTGTAACCACATTTTTGTTGAAAATGCTCTCAGAATGCACCAAATTCAAAGGAATTTTTAAAATTTTTCTGGCGGAGGCCCCCCAGACCCCCCGCCGCTGGGTCGTCAATACTCCCCGTTTCAAAATTCCTGGCTACGCTACTGGCATATGCAACTCAGTGGTGCGTAACGATGTTTGAAGGCTAACAGCGTAGCTATGGCTGTATGCATTGACTTCAAACTTGGCACAGCAAAACAACTTTATTTTTAATATATTTTTTTGGTTTTTGTTTAAATAAAACTTTCTTCGTTTTCAAGTTGACGTATGGATTGCTTGTGATGACGTCACATTCTCGTTCCGCATGGACTGCTTTATGGAGATTCTGGCGATTGAAAACAAATCACAGTCACAGAGGGTACCTCTAAATACCCATTGTCTGGCATTGTAGGCATTGTCGGGCATTGTCAGGCATTGTCGGCTTTTTGGGGGGTTGTGGAGCATTTTCAGGGGTTGCCGAACATTTTCAGGGGTTTCAGGTATTGTAGAGTAGGCTAACTACTTTCAGGCATTGTTGGGAATTTCTAGGCATTGTGTAGGATTTCCAGGCATTGTCGATCATTATCAGTGGTTGACAGGCTTGTGAGGCATTGTCGAACATTTTCAGGCATTATCGAACATATTCAGGGGTTGTCGAGCATTTTCAGGGGTTGTCAGGCATTGTAGAGTAGTTACTTTCAGGCATTGTTGGGAATTTCCAAGCATTGTCTAGGATTTCCAGGCATTGTCGATCAATATCAGTGTTTGACAGGTTTGGTAGTCATTATGGAACATTTTCAGGCATTGTCGAACATTTTCAGGGATTGTCGAGCATTTTCAGGGGTTGTCAGGCATTGTAGAGTAGTTACTTTCAGACATTTGTTGGGAATTTCCAGGCATTGTCTAGGATTTCCAGGCATTGTCGATCAATATCAGTGTTTGACAGGTTTGGTAGTCATTATGGAACATTTTCAGGGATTGTCGAACATTTTCAGGGGTTGTCAGGCGTTGTAGAGTAGCTACTTTCAGGCATTGTTGAGAATTTCCAGGCATTGTCTAGGATTTCCAGGCATTGTTGATCATTATTAGTGATTATATTGACAGGTTTGTCAGGCATTGTCGAACATTTTCAGGGGTTGTCTAGAATTTTCAGGGGTAGTCAGGCATTCTAGATTAAGCTACTTTCAGGCATTGTTGGGCATTTCCTAGCATTGTCTAGGATTTCCAGGCATTGTCGATCATCATTGGTTTTTGACACGTTTGTCAGGCATTGTCGAACATTTTCATGCATTTTTATTCTCAGCTCTGCATGCGCAGCAGAATGATCCCTTTCTATTTTGCGTAGGTTGTAAACGTATTTACAGTATACACAAACACAGCAGCGTTTAAATGATCTGGCTATCATAAGTATCGACAATGCCTGACAAACCTGTCAAAACCTGGTAATGATCGACAACCCAAGAATACGTTCGACAATGCCTAACAAACCTATCTAACACTGAATATGTTCGACAATGCCTGGAAATCCTAGACAATGCCTGAAGATGTCCGACAATCAGTGGCGTAGCTAGGGGGGGAAGGAGGGGCGGACCGCCCCGGGCGGCACGTCTGGGGGCGGCACTTTCAGACTACGATTTTTGATTTTGATTATAATCTGATAAAAACGCATTTCATTTTCACACAGGGCCGGATTTAACTGATGGGGGGCCCGGGGGCATTTTTAGATCAGGAGCCCCGTGCAAAAAAATTCGCCTACGGCGCGAAACACCCCCTCGACGTCTACAGTAGCATCAATCCAGTACTGCACAGCATTTTGCAGAAACCACAAAAGCTAAAAGAAAAAAACTAACACAAAATCACTTTTTTTTTACGTAGGGGGCCCTTTAAAAGTCGGGGGTCCGGGGTACCTGCACCCTCTGCCCCCCCTAAATCCTAGACAATGCCTTGAAATTACCAACAATGCCTGAAAGTAGCTACTCTACAATGCCTGACAACCCCTGAAAATGCTCGACAACCCCTGAAAATGTTCGACGATCCCTGAAAATGTTCGACAATGCCTGAAAATGTTCCATAATGACTACCAAACCCGTCAACCACTGATATTGATCAACAATGCCTGGAAATCCTTGACAATGCTTGGAAATTCCCAACAATGCCTGAAAGTAACTACTCTACAATGCCTGACAACCCCTGAAAATGTTTGGCAATGCCTGAAAATGTTCTATAATGCCTAACAAACCCGTCAACCACTGATAATGATCGACAATGCCTGGAAATCCTACACAATGCCTGAAAGTAGCTACTCTACAATGCCTGACAACCCCTGAAAATGCTTGAAAATTTCCGACAATGCCTAACAACAAGCCTGTCAACCATTGATAAGTAGGTAAAGACCTTTTTTGGAGCTGTAGTTTCAGGACAAGCTGAAGTTTTATTCAATTAATCTACTGAGTGTTACCAAAATGAAAGTTACTGCTGGCTACCGAAAGCTGTGCTATAGCATTTGGTAGCCTAGTTATGGTGTGTACCAAACATTAAAATTGTCTTGGTTTGGCGGTTGGATCCGTGATGCTAATGAAGCTGTCTCAGCAGGGGGGAGGATGCCCCCTGCCCTCAAATTTTCTCTGGATGGGGGGCAATGGTGCCCTTTTAAGGTCATGTAAGCTACTGCACATTTTGCAATATAGGCTAACAACTTCTGCTATTCGCTTTTAGCCAAATTATAGGGCCTATAGCCTTCAGTAGGCCCACACAAATTATCCCGTGGACACATTTTATACTTTGCAGCAGATTGTGATGCTATGAATGGGAAATTTACCTTTCGTTTCTTGTTCAAGCTATTTCAATCATTCATCTGTCTCACATTTCGACTTTCATGGCTAATAACGGGAAAACGAACGAGTTGCCCAGCATTATCGCTACCGTATATTTCACTCTACAATCGTTCCGGCGCCCCTCTATCTCAGGTTTGTAAACTGCCTACAACAAGCTTTAATGAGTCACTGGAAATAAGCTTAAATGGTAGTTCCAACGATCATGAAACAGAAGTTGCATTAACCTACGTGAAGAAAGATTATTGTCTTGATTTTTCATAGTAGGCTATTCTGTGAAAACTTGAAATATACGCCAAACAAAATATTCCAAAGGAGCTCAAAAGCCGCCACTCGCCAAGCCCAAACCGTACAATAATAGCCTACCATAGATACGCTAGCCAAGCTGGCAACCTTGATTGTTGATTGTGTCCATAAAGTCAGTCGAGCGTGACGATAATTCCACGATTGCTGAGTTGCATATCTATATATAAGATATCTATGCTACTGGCGTCCGAATATCCGTTGGATAAGAATAAAAGGCTTTAAATGCAAACGTTGTCCAGGGAAGGAAAGCGAAAGACATGAAGGGACAGTCACTCTGGTGGGGACAAACTGGAAGTGGTTGAAAAGTTCTGCTACCTAGGAGATGTTTTAAGTATGGATGGAAGAGTGCAAGTTTCAATGATATTAAGAATAAGCTGGTTGGAAAAAATTCAAGGAAGTGTCTGGGATTCTGTGTGGAACAGTATAGGCTACTTTCTCTTGTTTACAAGGCCTACGAGAGAAATCAGAACTGGTCGAGAAACAATACAAAAAATGGCCCCCAAAAACAAATTCCAGCAAAAATAAAAACAGCAAATTTGTATCATGCACTTTATCATATCTCTTATGCTGAACTTGGCCTACTTTCTTCAGTGTGAACCTGAATTTATTTGAAGTTTAGAGTTTTACGGCGTATCGTTGTGAAAAGAAACTGCTTTCAATATGAAAATCAACCAAAATCACTCGACTACACTTGCAGCAAAATTACCATTGTCATTGTTTGTTCCTTACTATTTTGTCTAGAAGATTGTAGTAAGGTAGGCCTATAGCCTAAGATAATCGTATGGTGTGCACATCGCATATACGGTGCTTTTTGACCCTATAACCAGTGTTTAAAAACATCGTCACATGCGTATAAGCTACTGTTCCATATCCGCCTCTGATGTTGGTGGATGGACATTTCCTGGAGCTGGTGGTCGACGTCCTGAATGTTCGCAGTGTGAGCATTTAGGCTACTGAGAGTACCCAATCTATGTAGTGTTAGGGTAGTGCGGGCGTGTTTGCTGATAATCCTGTCAGCTGTTAGTTACTCATTCTTGTCTGTTTGTTGTTTGAAATCTTGGAAGAGCCGTTGTTGGTCACTGGTCAGTGATAACGTGTCCTCCCCTTAACAAGTCTGAGTGTCAGGCCAGTAGGCTATTGGTTCCAACCATGGTGCGAATCAAAATTGTTGTAGGCCTAGGTGGTAATTTTAGTATAGCTTAAATCAGGGGTTCCCAACCTTTTTTACACCGCGGCCACTTTGAAAATTTTGAAAAATCAATAACCCCCTATTTTTTTCAACCTTTTGGAATAATTAGGAAACGTAATTTTAATTAAAAAACTTTTTTATGCAGTAACCCAGCGGCGGCTCGTCATAAGGGACTGCTCGACTGCAGCCCCCCCCCCAACATTTTTGTGCATATGTGAATTATATTACATATAGATAGTTTTGCCATGTTTTTTTTAAATTTATTTCGCTTGAAGAATTAAAAAAACTCTTAATATTAATTTTTTTTGTAAAAAAAAAATTTGTGTTGCAAAATTAATTGGCAACTCTGGGTCTGCAAATTCTGCAGGTCCGCTGTTGCTTGTTCTTTTTTTTATGACGCAGGTTTTTCAGAAAAAAGTTTTCTAGCGTCACTGAACAAGCGATGTAGGGACTGCAAATAGAACAGACCCTGGTCAGGGATTCCAACTTTGGTTCTCGTAAATCTTTAGGGTAAGCGTGTAGAAGCTATCGGTGATTAGGTGAAGGGATCGTAGGTTACTTTACTTGATCTGTGTTTTGAGAAGTCACTGAGACAGACTAGTTTTGATGTGAAGTAAAGCCAATTATTGGTGCTCTTTCACAATTCGTCCTTTTGGTATGATGACGTCATGAAACGTCACACACGTTGAAATGGACTATTGTAAAGGAAGAAGTACGAGGTGGAAATGCACTGAAAAACTCCTGAAGGAAATTGTCTCCCATTTATTCATTTGTTGTTCAATTTCAACAAATTTGCTATCGTTGGAAAGCACAAGCATAGATTTAACCAACTAAGTTAATACCAAGTCCCAAAATAGTAGGCTACTAGCTCCATCTGGTGACCACCTAAACTTGACCAAATTCAAGCCATTATCAAAAGTTTACTTTAAATGATAAAAACATTAAACGACAGCCAATTAAAAAAACATGTTATTGTGTTACTAACCCTAACTCAGTGCAGTTATAACTCAGTCCGGTACAGGTTTATAATTATTTATATTAGGTTAGCCTACTGGTTGATGCAGCCCCCCCCCCATGTTTTGAGACCACGAGCCGCCACTGCAGTAACCGGTAGTTTGAAACAACCGGGAATTAAAGACCATTTCATGAAGATTTGCGCAAAATGTAGCCTACTAGTATTGTTATTAAATTTTAATTTACTTCTTTTGTTATATAGTGTTGGAGTGGACTTAGAGATAATAAATTTAAAAAAATATTATTTTTTTAATTTTTTCATGGCCCCCTTGAAAAAGGCTCATGGCCCACTAGGGGGCATGGTCCCCAGGTTGGAAACCCCTGGCCTAAATAGAGAAAAATTTGTGAGTACACAATAGGCCGCAGGCAATAAAAATAACGCAACAAAGCATTTAATTCGGTCCTGACTTTTAGCAATGCAAAGTTACGGATCACAGCATCAAATGCAACGTCTGATTTGGTGCACAACATGTAGGCCTAGGCCTACTGACTGTTCAAAATCGGTTTTCAGTCTTGGTTTACAATCTTTACAAATCTCAGTGTGCTAAAACCACGTTTTCAACACGCAACCGTTGGAGCTACCGGTTTACGTAAAAGATTCTCAAAGCAACAAAATATTTGGGAAAGTGTTTCGAAAATTGCGATTAATGATTTCTTTGAGTAAAGATCCTGGGTGATGAGTTCCGGTTTGAAGCTCGTTTGCTGTGTAGCTTTCTCTGAAAAGTATCAACTCATCCAAAGTGTCATTATTGTAGGCTGCAAATTGTTTAAATCGTTCTACATGCTTGTAGGCTAACTGCACATCAGACATACGATGAAATTTCCATAGGACTTCAAACTAGTCGATGATGTGTTTGAGTTTCTTGATACATTTGTTACTACACTATCAACAGCTAGCGAATTTTTTGCAACATAGCCTACGATAGAAATTAATTTCGTTTGTATGATTGAGCCGGTGAAGCGGTTTTGTAGAAGCGTTCCGTTCCCAGCAAATCTTTTTCTTTTTAATTCATACTTCCCACAACAAATTTAACTTGCGAGTAGCCTAATCTTTCCAGCTTTCTCTAATTTTGTTTAGCCTGCATCTTCCTATAATTTTATTAAATTCGTCAGCTGATTGACCATTGAAGAGTCCTTTCGCTGTATGTATAAGTTAGTTAGGGCTATCATAGGCTACGTCCTCTTTTAAGAAGATTTGTCCTCTTTTTTCAAGAAAAATGAATTGTCCTCCGAGGACACTAAAAAATGCTCAAATGTCCTCTTTTTTGACAGTTTGGGTTTTCATGCTTATATTTTCAACGGGATTTTATTGCTTGATGACGTTTCAGCGACGGCTTATAGGCTATTTATTTGCTAAATATTTTGTATACCAATGTAACATGCTGATTTATAAATTCTACAAGAAATTGGCGCATTTTATGGAACTGTTGTTGAACTTTCATTGTAAGATATTAAACGACATTTTAAAGGCCATGCTCACACTTTCACAAAAAAATTATTCTTTTACCTTTTATATTGATACAACGTTTGTAGACGTTGTTGATTACCAACTGAGTTTAGCTCGTTTATTACTTGAAACAAATCGAGACGAATGTCTAAAAGTGCTCCACTCCAACGCTATTCGTTCAGGAGCAACTCATGAGTGAACGAATTCACAGACCCCTCCATTTCTACAAGCAGAAACTTAACTCTGTCAATCTCAGTGACCAGGTCAATCTCAGTGACCGGGACCGGGTGACCATTTCTTGCAAATAATTTAACAATTTCGTTTAGACTGACCATTCCTTGTTTAAAAAAAGTTAAGGCTTGACCTGGAGGTCGTGCCTGATTCGTCACATTTTGCAGATTTTTGCGATCATTGCTGTCTGAGTGAAACTGTCTAAAAATTAAATATTTTTTCACTTTTTGCTGACTTTTAAAAATATAAAATCATTTGTTGTCTTAAGGAAGCACTAGAAATGAGAAAAAATAAGTTAACGTTCAGTCAATCTGTTTTCTTGTTTTTTTGGTAACTTTTGCTGCATAGGCCTATACTGTATTGATCTAAAAACATGTAAAAGATTCTTCAAGCGAAAAATTCTACTTGCTGGCGAAACGTGTCCTCTTTTTAGGCGATGAAAATATGGTAGACCTAGGCCTAAAGTTAGAAGGCCTAGAGTGAATCTCGTTTTGGACTGTAATTCACATAAAGGCATAGATTTTAAATTGTAGACTGTAGGCTGTAAATTAAGTAGACTTAAGTAGACTAAGTAGACTGTAGGCTGTAAATTGTATGCTGCTTAAATAATGGGACAGCTTTCTTTAGAATTTCCTATCTGGGCGGTTACAATTGAAAATGACACAAGCTTACATTCGATCAACCCTAGATCAACTACTCCAAAATTGATATAACATGTCAACAACACTGTGTACACTATGAATCTAGCTAGATTTAACGCAATGCCATCCATAAGCAGAAAAAAGGCAGGAAGGTTTACTTTCTTTAATCTTGGTTGACAATTTTTCACCTTTCCAGGCATGTTAAATCAAATGCCTGGCCAACGCAGCTTTTGAAGTCATGGTTCAGTTGGTCAAGCAAAAATAGTAAGCTACACGCTTAGCCGAAGCAGCACTAGATTTCGAGTTCACAACACAAACCGTTCAGTGACACAAAACAACACAAACCGTTCAGTGGCACAGAAATCCGTAGGCTTAATAGCAGCAGATTTTACGTATTGAAGCAGTTGAACATAGCCTGCCTTAATACGACAACGATTTGTTCTTGATGAGAAACAAATAATGTAGCATCCAGTAGGCCTACAATTATGGAAAAAATACTTGAAACTACCCATTTCACTCAAAAATGTGTACATTTTTAACTTGGTAGCCTACATTTTTATTTTAGTAGCAAAAATATGAGCCTCCCTCAAAAGAGAAAAACCGAAAAACTACTCGTTTTTCCTTTACAATGTTATGCTAGGGAAAAAGTTGCCCGACACCTCCCTCTCGGAGCCCTTGATTGTTTATAAGACATGCATAAAAAGTACGATGTGCTATGGAGCTAAAAGATGGGTGTTATAAACAACATTACAAAACCTTATTGTAAAGTAAGGTTTTAACAAACTAAGAATCCGAACAAAACTATACGAAACAAGTCAATAGTTAATACAACTCTAGATGTAGGCTACTGTTCTAAACACACAAGTCGCCACCTCAACACATCGTCTACGGTCTACCATACACCCAGTAGCGTATTTAGGGGGGAGGATAAAGGGCGATGGCCTCCCCCTAATGATCAGGTAAAAAAATAAATACAAATTTTGCAAAAAAAAAAAAAAAGTTGTAGCGCAATAATTGCTTGGATGATTCATCCTAGCCCGGGGGCGGGGTATACTTTTTGCAATGTAATTTGTCAACAGTTTTTCTTTTTTTTCTTGACAATTGCATAGCACAAATTCACGAGAGATTCAATGAGCACTGCTGCTCGCTAGCTTTTAAAGTCAGTACATTTCTGCCTTCATTGATTCATGAAGATGAGAACTGCCCGATCGACCAGATTTTCGACTTCTACCATAAAATGCTTGATGTTGAACCAAGCAATTGCTTTGCAGCTAGTTGCGAAGATGGAAAGCGAATTGGCTTGCAGTTTGTGTGGATAAACGATCTGCGACTCTTGTGGATGCGTGTCAAGCGGTTGAACAACTCGGCACTTATCCGATTATCTAGAAATTACTTCGAATCTTTGCTACGCTTCCAGTTACAACTGCCTCTAACGAGCGATGTTTCAGTTCACTAAAGTAGGCCACCTGAAAAAATATTGCCGCACGACCATGACTGAGCCACGTTTGGATGGTCTAGCTCAGATGTATTGAAACAAGGATATTGTAGGTACGCTAGTTTGATGCAGTCATTGATATATTTGCTAAGCGCAACCATCGCATAAACTGTAAATTGTCATTGCGAATCGCCGAGAATGTTCTAAAGGTATTCGAGGTCGGAAGGACTAACTTAGTGTTTATGTTCTGAAGTGTTTGGTATCTTTTGTTGGTTCATTGATTGGAACAGTAACTTACTTCTACGGATTCGCTCTTGATTTTGGACCTCCTCCCCCGTTCTGACGCATCATATAACATTTTGGTATAACCTAACCCACCCCTATTTAAAGGGTCAAACAAGTCTAATTTTAACCCAAGTAGAAAAAATTTGAACCAATGAGAGCCATTTTCATCAAATTTAAGCTTTTTGTGTACTACCGTTGACTACCCCGTGTGTACTACCCCCAGACCCCTATTGGCCTCCAATGACACAATGTCTTGGCCTCCCCCTAACAAACTTTCTAAATACGCCACTGCATACACCAACTATTATGCATTGTGAGATAAAAGAACTAGAGCAAAAACAAGCATTTGCAGTGCGTCACTGCCTGAGGTGAATGCGGCACCAAGCTAAAACGTCTTACGTCACAACAAAGAGATTATATAACAATAGGAAAGAGAATGGTTCGAAGATGTGTAAAAAAAACTTGAAAAATAAAATTAGAAATGAAAGTATTCGTGAGATGACATAAGAAAAAACATCCCTGAGTTTGTTAGAAACCACCGTTTGCCATAGTATGGACGCGTGTGTGTGGAACGCATGGGCGCCGATCACTCTCTAAAATTGGTGGGGACATTTACTAGGAAAGGTAGGAAGGGGCAACGAGCGAAAAAGATCGGGGGTCTGTTCTGACAAACAAACAAATACATTAGGTACATGTCCAATGCGAAGTAGGCAGTGATGGGCATTATCGGCGATAATTCATCGGCGATAATTATCGGCGATAAATTTTTATCGCTTATCGTTATCGCTCAATTATTTTTTCAGTTATCGTTTATCGTTATCGCCAAAGGCAATATTTGATTATCGCCGATAATTAATCGCCGATAAATTTTATTTTGGATCAACACACAAGTGGAAAGATCATGAAAAGTAATATTTTTACTAGCCACCTAGTTAATGAAACTAAAATTAAAACCAGTTCTTCTTCAGTGTCTGAAGTGTGTGTGCACAGGTCGTTATCAGGGGAGCGGGCACGCCCCCCTGCAGCGACGGCCCTGACAACACAATAATTTTTAGAGTTGCAAATTGCAATGCAATGAAATGCATGCAACAAGTCTCTTGTTGTTTTGCTGCAATGGGCAATCGCGAGTGAATTATACAATTAAATTGTAAGCGCACAGGCGGGACAACTTCCTTTGAAGCGAAGCGAAGCGAAAGAAATTGGCAAGTGGTTTGTGAAAGTGTCGCAATGCGAGGCCGCTTTTACATCGAAAACATGGTCTTTCGCGCCACCTCACGATCAACTATTTTATTCTTGTGTTTTCTTTTTTCGTTGGAAGTGTTAGTTTTTAATAATTGTCGTAAAAAAATAATCTCTCTCGTCAAACAATATCTCTCTCGTCAAAACATGAAACTTACTGTTTTAAGCGCATTAAATCTTTAGATGAGTAGATTAACTAAAATTGCAAAAACTTGCCTTGAGACGTACGGTTACGTCACAAACTCAGATTAAAAGACAAAATTCACACACAATAACAAAACTAGATCGGTTATAGACTGTAAGATCGATTTTTTTCTAGCTTGGCGATATAACTTTAATCCAAAAATAATAACCGAATGCGTAAGTGCCATTTAACTTAAAAAGTTAACCCATTTGTGCCGAAAGTGAAAGTATTTAAAAAATTTTCGGAAAATTTAAATATTGCATAATTATGACCTAAAAAACATATCACAATTATTTTTTTCCTAATTGTGTTTGTACTTTTTGAGAAAAAAGTCGTCCTATATATAAGACGCTAGACCAGTGGTTCTTAACCTTTTTTCTATCAAGCCCCCCTTCAATAATGGTCATGTGCCTCGCGCCCCCCTAGATTTTAAATAAGTACCATACCAAAAAAATTGCATTTTTGTCCGTTTATTGTACACATCAGTGAGATACTTGACACTGCTTCTTAGCGACTCGATTTTTAATGCGAGGTTTAACTCCAGAGAGTGAACAACGTAAGTCTCCTTCAATTCTCAGCCTGTTTCTAAAATGAAGCAGCGTCGAGAAAATTTGATAAATCTGAAGGAGTTCAGCGCAAAATAGTTTTGTAAAGTTCTGGTCTAACTAATAAAGCAAGAATTACTGAATACAATACAAAATAAGATAAAATACAAAATTTGACGAACAGCATAGGTCCTAGGACATTAAAGTAATTAAAAAAAGTTGAAATTGTTGTAGAGCTCGCGCCCCCCTTGAGAGATGCTTCACGCCCCCCTGGGGGGGCGCGCCCCCCCGGTTAAGAACCACTGCGCTAGACAAATCCGTTATCAAATTTCACAAGTTTCTTTTGCATAATGCTTAAGCGTTATTACATTTTACTTATCGCTCAAAGTGATAAATGGGAAATGTCTTGTTCATGTCTTGTCATGTCATTATTGTCATCGAGCATTTTATTGAAATGAAAGTTTAAAAAATATGAAGATGAAAATTAGCAAAGTAACACAACATCACTGAAACAAGTCATTGCGGAATATGATAGCTTATTGCTTGAAGCATTTAACATGCAGACCGACATCACATTTTTTGCATCTTGTAGTAGTTTTTGCATGACAATAGGCGGATCGAGTTGCGTGGTAAAATTATGCTAAATACAGTATAACCTTTCTCATTTACTGTAGCTTACCTATGCGACATAGCCTACCTCAATCAAATATTTTTATTTCCACTAATACAGTGCCTACATTGTAATTCTTATCTCAACAACTCAGCGTTCTGCCATTGCTTTAATGATGGTGTTCACAAAGAAAACAAAAAAAAAATATCTGAAATTATCAGTAAATTACGATAATTATGTTATTGTTCTTAAACAAACACGACTAATTTGACAAGCTTGATAGATTTCACAGTATGCACATTTTTATTACCAATAACGCTTAAGATTACTGATAAATTTTCAAGCATTTTGCGTTTTTTGGAATTTTTTCAATTATTGCTGACTTTGCTGTAAACAGCCCTTTAAGCAGAAAGCAAAATAAAAAATTTGGAATTTTTTTATGGTGTTTTCATTTGATTTAATTATTTTGCCTACTGCACGTAAGCGGCAGTGTAACTCAATTGATAAAAGCATCCAATTGGTATCTGAAGGTATAATTATAAGCACAGCGGTTACCTCAGTGGGTTGATTCTGGATCAAGAGGTTGAAGATTCGATACCCACTGCCGCTGTTGCGATTCTTTACAGTATATTATGTTCGATTTTTCGGCATGTTGATGAAAACAGTTCGTGCTGCATGGGATGGGGCTGTGGTAATCAAGAAAAAAAAAAATTATCGTTATCGGACATTATCGGCGATAATTTATCGTTTATCGTTATCGCTTAACTTTTTGTGATTTATCGTTTATCGTTATCGCTTTAGGCATTTTTCGCTTATCGATTATCGTTATCGCTTAACTGAAAAATGAGTTATCGCGCCCAACACTGGAAGTAGGCTATAAGTTTATTAATTGTCAGTGTCAGCATTGGACAGTAGACGTCCAAACACTCGGCAACGAGTATTTAGCGAATTAAAAACGAAGTCCTTGGAGAGGTCATGGAGGTTGATCGAATTCAAAATTTTGTTGTGCACATGGCAGACCGTTGCATAATTTAGCCGTTTCTGTGTCATGGTAGATCGTAATCAAGTTTTGACACATGGCTAAGTTGAAAATGACCGTTCAGCTGAACATGAGCTGGCTTGTGAAATGAGCAAAAGTCTCACAAAAAATTCCACTTGCGGAAACATTTGCCGAACAAACAGAATGCCATCTTCTTGAACATCATTCGAAAATCTTCCACCGACTATCCGTTGTACTGCTTTCGAAAGAAGCATAGTTCTTATGCAAGGGACTCTGTGTCAGAGAAACTCAGGATAATCGTCTACCACATGTGATTGTAGCTTTCCACTAAACTTAGGGGTTCATGGACTCCAGGTTAAGAACCCCTGCACTAAAGAGTGATTCTTGCATAATTTTGTAGTGCTTGAAATAGTCAGTAAGATTTTGCTTGCATTTTCAATGACTGCAAAATACTGTGACCGATATTTCGTCTCTGGTGTTACCGTGTTTGAAGTAGAAGAGGTTGACCATGGCCATGTCCATGCTGAAAACGATTTGGATTTTTTTGGAACGTGACAGTTTCAATGACTCAAGGTTGCAATCTTCCATTAGCCTCTCAGAATTTACAAAGACACAATGAAATTCTTCTTCACTGCGTAGATGGCGGAGTTCAGCACCTTCAAGCATGCCAACCACCAGTAGCGTATTTAGGGGGGAGGATAAAGGGCGATGGCCTCCCCCTAATGATCAGGTAAAAAAAATACAAATTTTGCAAAAAAAAGTTTTAACCCAACACATAATTGCTTGGATGATTCGTCCTAGCGCGGGAAGGGGGCGGGGGTATAGCCTACTTTTTGCAATGTAATTTGTCAACAGTTTTTCTTCCTTGACAATTGCATGGCACAAATTCATGAGAGATTTAATGAACACTGCTCGCTAGCTTTTAAAGTCAGCACATTTCTGCTTTCATTGATTCATGAAGATGAAGACTGCCCGATCGAGGAGATTTTCGACTGCTACCATGAAATGCTGGATGTTGAACCAAGCAATTGCTTTGCAGCTACTGTTGAATTGCGAAGATGGAGAAAACAAATTGGCTTGCCGTTTCTGTGGATAAACGATCTGCAACTCTTGTGGATGCGTGTCAAGCTGATGAACAACTCGGCACTTATCCGATTATCCATGAATTACTTAGAACCTTTGCTTCGCTTCCAGTTACAACTGCCTCCAATGAACGATGTTTCAGTTCTCTGAAGTAGCCTACCTGAAAAATTATTACCGCACGACCATGACTGAGCCACGTTTGAATGGTCTAGCTCCGATGTTTCTAAACAAGGATATTGTACTCGAGTATGATGCAGTCATTGATATATTTGCCAAGCACAGCCATCGCATTAAACTGTAAATTGTCAATTCGAATCACCGAGAATGTTCAAAAGGTATTCGAGGTCGGAAGATCTAACTTATTGTTTATGTTCTGAAGTGTTTGATATCTTTCGTTAGTTCATTGATTGGAACAGTAACTTAATTCTTCGGATTCGCTCTTGATTTTGGACCCCCTCCCCTTATGTGACGGTTTCAGCTAACCCTCTTCCTCCCCTTTCTGACGCATCATATGACATTTTGGTATACAGCCGCCGAGTCTGACACAATGTCTTGGCCTCCCCCTAACAAACTTTCTAAATACGCCACTGCCAACCACAGTCACCGAAAAGCATGAACAAAGGGCTGCAAAACCTGGTGGACCCCTACTAGCGTGGACAAACGCAAGGTTTCATCTATTAAAGACAAGACAAATGGACAGTGATGTACGCGCATACAAAAAATATTGACGCCGTCAGCGTAAACGCAAACGTTCGAAAAAACATACGCCGTATGCGTCAACGCAACTTGTAAAAAAAGTTGGCGGCGTCAACGTCAGCGCATACACTAGCGTAAACTAATTTTGTTTGCTGGGTGCCAAACATTCACACGGTATAAACTATAAACCACTCGAAACAAACAAGTTTTATTTTGAATTTCCACGAAGATACACAAGCATCTGAAAGTGTTCATCTGACATTTTGCTGTGTTGTGATTCCTATATGTCTTTGCCCATTGAAAACATTCTTTCAACTGCAGCGCTGGAAGGTATTGGCGTGTTGTAGAGAAAAAAATACATTAAAAAGTATGCGTTGACGCTATGCGCTAAAAAACCGCGAAAACTTTACGGCGTAGGCTCAAGCGCAAACTATCCAAAAAAATGTGGCCGCAAGCGTTAGCGCAAACAAAAAGTCTACGCCGCAAGTATGCGGCGTATACGTAAATCTCTGCAAATGGATAATGATGATACCACATTGGCTGACTCTAAACTGACACCTGTATTCCATGTAGGCTACTGGTAGCCTACTGCATGGTGTGCTGAAGAAATCTGCAAAGTTGCTTGATCTTGATAGCCCTGTGTTCAAGTTTATGTTTTTTTTTAGCGTTAGGCTACTGCCCATAGCATGAATGGAATCGACTTGGTTGGCACGTTTAAAACGCATCCTTACAAAAAAAGTTTTCCTTTAAAAAAAAGAAAAAAAGCTTTCTGCTTTTTGATAGGTCAAATTTATTTTGAAGCTCAGCCTACACCACAACAACCAAAACTCGCTCTTCTAGCTCTGTGCGGTAAGTAGGCTATCATATGCAGTTTTTCATCAAGTGATTCTTTTAATCCTACAACGAAATGGTTAACCTGTTCGTCACATAACCTTCTACCATAAGTTAAGAACATTGACCTAGCAGTTTTCATTTCTATCTCAAACATATTCAGTGATAATTTTAAAGCAGCTATAGGCTGCTGCAAACAGCTTTTAAAATGATAAACAACGCTTTGGCCGTGCTGCTGATGACAAACAAGCAATATAAAACTGTGAATACAGTAAAATGTTAAGAGAACAACTTGGGTCAATGGCCACTCTTGTTTACAACCTTTTAAAAAGAACCGTATAAACGGCGGTATTGGTCAATTATGTGCTCAGCTGAAGCTCAACAAATAGGCTAAAATTAGATATCACTTTGACCCTATCTTTTGCGTACAAGCCTAAAGATTTAAAGCCTGGACCTGGACTGATCAGAATCAGTCACCATTTGCACAACGTTTTCACATCATGTCATCAGTCACTGCTTCTGCAGACACTGGGCACTTGAAAATACTAGGTAGGTTTCTAGGACAAGACTTTCATGCGACGACTCACCAAGCAGAAGAATGACAGGCCTAATAATAAAAAGTGAAAAGCCATTTTTATTGTTTGTGAGTAAGAAAGCATTAGTGCCTATTGTTAAATCATCTATGGCTCAATCAAATAAAGTCCAGCTAAGTTTTGTTGCAATGAACAGCTGGATTAAACTGGTAATTTAAGGAAAGAGAAAGTAATTTAACACACCTTTAGAGTTTTACTATCAACAGAAAATATCGTAATCGGCCGTGTTGGCAGTGACGTGTAAACCAATAGACCATGATACGCTTGACTGACCTTATAATAGTAGGAGGAAATTCAAGAAGGACCCAATGGCATAGGCGTAGCCAGGGGGGGCGAAAGGGGCCATGGCCCCCCAAACTTTCAAAGTTTGGATTTCGAAGTTGAGCCCTTTGTTGAAAATATAATAAAATTTGTAGAAACTTATAACGTTTTCCAAGAGATCTGGCTATTAACACCCCCCAGGGCTTGTTTTAGATACACAGAAAGACACCAATAAATTTTGCAAATCGTAAATCGCGCAAAATTTACGCGATTTACGTTTCTTTTAACTAATTTGTGGAAGCAATTTCAGAATGGCTTACTCTGTTGGGTTTTTGTGTAGTTATTGAGTTTTTGTGTAGCTGAGTCTTTGGTGTTGTCTAATTTTAGCGGCAGTTTTTGCCCATTCGTGTGTAAGAGCTACCTTTAATAAGTTAATAGCTGTTTTATCTGCTAATAAATTTCATACAAATATTACCCTAAAAGTGTTTTCAGAAAGCGCTATAATCCATTATTTGAGTGTAATTTTGCAAAAAATTTCCGGGGGAGCAAGCTCCCGGACCCCCTAGAATACGCGTGCCTTCGGCTCTAACCCCCCACCACTTTTATTGCTTCTCTTGCTCAACCCACCAGCAGGCGCGGATTTATGGGGGGCCCAGGGGGCCCGGGCCCCCCCGAAATTTTGTGAAAAATTGTAGAAATTGTATGTTTCTGCATCAAATGGTTTGATAAGCTTCTAAACAGCTGATATTAGTCCCTCGGCATCACAATTGATGAAAATGGTTCTTTTAATGTTTATTTTATAGCATATCGTATATGTCGTAGTATCATTGTTCATATCTGTTTAGCCTTTTCTTTCTTTTTAATTGATTTTCAAATTTTCTGGCCCCCCCCGAAAAAAACTCTTAGATTCGCGCCTGCCCACCAGGATACGTCACTGCACATCAGGTGGCGATAGCGTAAAGCAAACACTTTGTCGTTTTCTTCAATCCATCAAATATTTGGCTCGCCCAAAAAAAAATTTCTGGCTACGCCACTGATTCTCACAAAGGTGTTTTTTGGGATAAATCATAAATGCATATTTTACTTGTTTCAGTCATTTGCTTTTGTGATAGAATTTCAATAATGATTACATGCTTAGATAAAGCCTACCGGTAAGAATTATTGCTCGAAAATTCCCTCGCTGAAGATTCTGTGGAAAAAACTATGAAAAAGTTGAAGCCCAGTTGCAGGAGATGGGCTCTTCTTAAAATCAATGGAAATATTAAGAAGGTTTTGGTTTGGTTTTGAATCTTTATTTTCGGAATGACAAGCCTTGATAGGTTATTGCTGGTAGTTTCGCATAGCCTACTTGTAAAAGCTTTTGACGCAGGGCCGGTTACTGAGATTGACAGAGTGAAATTTCCGATTGTTGAAGTCTTGTTGTCCGGGAATTATTCCATCAATTAGGTCACTTAGGTGCCGCTGAAAGGAGAGCAGTCCGTAGAATGCGTTGCTCAAGCGCACATCCCGAGAGTCGAACCAGCTCTGCTTGATGTTGAATTGATACTTCGTTCACGCTCTGCTTGATACTTCGTTCACGAAGTCACGCGCTATCCAACTGAGCTACAGGGGCGGAGATGGTATTTTTCATATTTGGGCTTAAAAAATTTGGCCTTTTGTTCAGGTAGGCTATTTAGAAGGCACTGAAAGGAATCAGAAAAGCGCACAAAGTGAAATTTGAAAAAAAATGAAGTTGAGCCCTTTTTAAATTCACGTATTCGATTTGCAGATTGGATCAAAGTTTGCAGGCCTAGGCAGCCTAGAATTAAGTTAAAAAGATGATTTTGTCTCACTTTTGCTCTTGCAGTAAAGAAACGAATTAATAATTGTATGTTACGAGTTGAGGAAAGCGAAAAGGAGATGAGGAGACGAGATTGACAAAAAATGTAGAACAGCAAACTGGTAGGCCTACACAAAAACACACGATCGACTGGGTTGGCAAATAAAAGGGAAGGCCTGCTGAGCGAAACATTTACCGTGTTTCACTCAGCAGTGGCTACCGCAGACTGAAAATGATGCTTTTACGAGTTGATTGCCTTTCTAGTATGGCGCAACAGACACAGACTGTCTGCGTCCCTGGTTCAACTCTCATCCAATTCGACTGTGCCTTTGGAAAGACACGAAACGTCATGTGAAACATGGTAGCAAATATATTGTATTTTGTTGCTTTAAGCTGTTTGTTGAGCAGTGGGCTACTACTGTACTGTAGGCTATATATAGTGTCATGCCAACATTGTGGTCATTTGTGCATGGTGTCCCGACGCGGACACGAGGGCGAACTGCGCTGGCATTTTTCTTCGTGTGAACTGTGAACCTTTTTCGCCATTCCAGGGGTCAAGGGGCTCTGCCTTTTATCACTCTTGGAACGTATTAATACCACTAGCAGAATTCGATTTTTTAAGTCCCAGCAGTTGGACCTTATGGATAAGACGATTCGGACGGTTTCGAAGTGCCTCAGGGTTAGCAGAAAAAGATGGCGAACTACAAGTGAATACGCTAGTTCCTATCTACTGCTTGGATAATAAAGCCAAAGAAATAATGACGTGTTTTAAGCTTTCGTCAGAAAGTTCTAAAGAATATTTAGTATTAGTACGGTAGTCAAAACTAAATTTGAACAACATTTTCTTTTGAAACGAAATATTATATTTGAACGAACACAATTTAACACAAGAATTCAAGGCGAAGCCGAGACCGCAAGTTCTTTTATATCTTGCTTGCAAGACGGAAGGCTTGCAGTTCGACGAGCTTCATAATGAACTGTTGCGTGACCGGCTGACCGCATCGTGGTAGGAATTCGAGTCAACGGATTATCCGAACGATGGACACAGATCTCACACTTCATAAGCCGATCGACATACTTCGCCAAAGCGAGACAGTAAAACAAGGCATTTTTGCAAAGAAACGATCGTGCAAAAGAGCGGCGAACTAAAAGCCATCGTAAGAAAAAAAGCAGCGCTTTACAAAGAGATGTATGGGTGTGGTCGATCGGCTCATTGTTATGATTAGGGCCATTTTTATTTTGACCTAAAAAAAATTTTTTTTTGACTTTATTTTTATCAAATTTTGACTTTATTTTAACCTAACGAAATTGCTAGTTTGTAGAGGCCACAGTTCTTCCTTGAATTGATCCCAGTTACTCAAACATAATATCTTGTCGATTTCAGACCCAAACGTGTTCAATAAAAGTTTGTCTTGATTGCGATGCTTGTTGTCGCGCCAATCCAGCTTGATGGCGTTTACTTTTCCTGTAGCTTTCAACAAAATACTTTTTATCGCACTTCACTATGAAGTTGCAAAAATCGCACCTTAAATCACCCCCGGGAGTTGCATTAAATTCACCAGGAAAATCTTGACAAATCTGCCTAACTCTTCCTGAAGACGATTTAGCTTGCTTAGGCATTTTTGTATTACAGAATGTCAGTAAGCTATTAATAAAATCCAAACTGTTGATCTTTGAAAAAAACCACGTTTGCAAAGAGGAAGTGTTTTATAAGAATTATTTAAATACGTAACAATGAATAAACAAGGGACAATTTGCGATAAAAGTTACTTGAAGTTACTGCTGATCCAAGTGGGCATTGTGAAAAAATTTCCTGCTTTTATGGGTTAATATGGCTTATTTGTGTCGGAGTTCTTGATTTACAATGCTTCTACGAGGATTTTGACAAAAATTACTCTCTAGAAACACAAAAAGTTTGTCAAAAACCATAATTTGACAAATTTTGACTTTATTTTGACCTCTAAGAAACAGTCCCCTAGGTGCTGAAAACAACTTTATTCTTTACTTCGTGGACAGACGAGGTCCTTGAAAACTTTTGACTTGATTGGCTTTTGCGGGCCCTAGTTATGATGAAATATGCCCAGCAAAGACAGTCACTTGCTTCTAGTGTAAAAAGATAGGTCACTTTATTCGACATTGCACTACTCAAACAAACAAACAAAAGCATCAACAAAGCAAGTGAAACATCACATAAGTTTGCTTGGTTAGTGAAAGTTCTAATAAACAATTCTCTAGTTTCTTTTAAAGTCGACACGAGTGCGGAAGTCACAATTAAACCCAGGGCTGAATTTAGAGAAAAAAAAATCCTTAGGCTATTCCCCTTTTGAGGCCTCAACCTCTACCCTCACAGCCATGGAGACGAGTATTTCAAACCAACAACCACCGAATACCATAGTGAATTAGTCATTGACAAATGTGCACGCAGGTGTTGAAGTTACCCATTTGAAGACAACTAAAGTTTGTTATTACGTTGTAAACGTTTGTGAAATATTAGGCGACTGTAAAATAGGAAACGTTAGTCAAACAAATAATTGTAAGTTGCTTTATTGTTAATGTTACATGTTCATTAAAGAAATATTGAACTTACATGAAATATTGAAATATTAAATGCATGGAAATCAAGGTACGGGATAATTTAGCCCAAAATGTGAAAAAATACATGAAAAAACGCTACAAATTGCTCAGTAAAACTTGCAAAACACTTTTTCAAGAATCAAAAGCTATAAAAGCGACATCCACCACCTGCCTTTATGTCCAATATCATAATTATTTTTTTGCATTTCTTGCGTCCGTATTTGTTTTTTTTTCTGTTCTTCTTTCCCTCTTCTTTATTGTGTCAATTTTTTATTATTTTATTTATTTGTGTATTAACGCACAATTAACTTTCATTACTGGCAAAGAAATAAACGAGTAGCTAATGCAAAATATATGTAGGCTACATACAGTAATGGCAGGGACGTGCAGTCAGGGGAGGCAGGTGAGGCACTGCCTCACCTGCCAACATCTGGCAAAGCAAAATTTATATCAAAGATATGGTTATCACAGAATAAATATTATTTGTTAAAAAGTAGTAAATATTGCACGTTTTTAGGTGCTTTTATTTGTGTGGATTGCTGTAGTCGTGCCCCTTTTCCCTCAAATTTTACGTTTCTACACCCAAACTGTGCTTTAATTTTTTCTGTTCCTTCTGTGGCGATATTCATATCGAGCGTTCACGTGGTCAAAATCGTTGAAATACGCGAGGAGAGGCAACGCCAAGCCTTGCCTCACTTCAGATCAGAAAACTTTCATACACTGCATTATGCGTGCCTTTTTTCGCAAAGTCGCCCAGCAATCATCCTGAACGATTTAGCTGCGATTTGAGGCTTGCCTCAAGTGTGACGTCACAGCTATGAAACCTTTTTCGTCAAGCTGGAATGCCCGCATAGTACGTGGTATGTGACTTCTTGCAGTGTAAACTGTAAAGGATTGTTTCTTATAAAATTTAACTAAAAAATGGAGGAAGATTTAATATCAAATCTGAAAGATTTTTAAAAAATAAACTTTCAATCCAAAGTTGAAGTAAAGGAAAACCGGTTCTAAATTTGCATCAGACGACTGAACAAAAAAAATATACCTTGCAACTTTCAAAGAGATTGCTGCTCAAAAAAGAAGTGGCTGTGTGGCTATGCTTTAAAAATTGCCTTTTCTGCTTTCCCTGTCTCTTGTTTTCAATATCTAGTGATACTGTTAGGATTAAAGAAGGGTCTATACAACAAAGTCACAAATGTTTAAGTCCAAAAGGATAGGCGCATGAATTTTATTTTTAATAAATGTGAAAGCATGCTGCTAATTTTTTTGATTAGTAACTTATGATACTATTTTTATTGTTAAAATTTTTATTGTAAAAGTGACTTGAAAAAATTAGTGCCTCACCATCTACGAACCTCACCGCACGTCACTGAGTAATGGTAATAAATAATAATGCTTGGCAAGTTTAAGCATTAACCTTTGTGGTTGGTTCGTTTGTTACGCCTATGTCAAGATGTAAATAATGCAATTTGCAAGAATCCATTGAAGTCTGAAAGTTATTACTTTTATGAACAATCTAATGTAAAAGACGTAGGATAATTAATGTATAATGCAAATTCACATTGCGAAGTAGTGATCGTAACTGTCAATTTCCATTATATGATTTTTATTTGCTTTTGTATAGCCTAACTGTTTGAATATGAGAGTGCTGACGACCCCCTACGCCTTTTTAGGGTTACGGTTTTTAGCACTCCCTCATCGGATGCACACTGTACGTTTTTTATTTATGTACGTTTTGTTTCGCATCCAAACAAAAATAAATAACCATCCATCCTTAAAAATTTAATATTGCTTCCAAGAAAAATGCTGATATGTAACAAGATAATTATAACTAGGCTATAGCCTACATGTAAGCTACTTAACAACAATAGTGTTCACTTAGCACAATGGATCCTACCATCAGTGCCAGTCTTTGGGGTGTGCACTGTGCAAACCGTGCGATCGCACAGGGTCACAAATTAGGGACCAGCAATTTACTCAGAAAATGCAGTAATTTTTGTCATTTCCAATGGAAAAAATTCAACCGCAATATCCAATCTGTGAAAAATTGCACTGACCGTTTATATAATAAATATAGGCTAGCCGATTCCAATGATTCGTTATAGGCTACAAAATTTGAATATAATTATCAGAAATGAAGTAAGTTCACCGTCTTAAAGCTTTTTGTCTGACACTCATCAAGATGTTGATGTATGGCGTCTGTAACGTTACATTTTCTAAACTTTGGGTTAACTTTAAAGCATAAAAGTTAGTGACTTACCGGAATAAGATCATTTTTTTTATCAACCAAGGACAAAATTAATCAATAATAAAACTGTAATAATCTGGCAAAAAAGCAATCAACCTATGTCTCTAAAACAAAGTTTGCTTAACTTTAAACAAAACTACATTAAAAGAGCGAATTTTGCCAATCCCAAACATTCAAATATCTCAGCCAGGAATTAGCAACAAAAAAACATAGAGACTCAGCTTTATTTCCGAAAAATGCCGAAGAAAACATGATCTTATCCTTTTGCTATGCCACCGGACAGCACCGTTTTACAGTAGGCTAATATTCATACCCAAATTTTTGTTGAACATGCTCTCAGAATGCATCAAATTTAAAGTAATTTTTCAAAATTGTCAGAGAGATGCCCCCCAGACCTTGGTGTCGCCTTCGGCGAGCACCTCGTCAGGCTTTGCTCGACGGCCGTCAAAAGCCCCCCTCCCCTTTCTAAATACCTAACTACGCTACTAAATTGGATCATCGTCATTGGGGCCCGCAAAGCATATTCCGGACAGAGCCCGAAATAGGCTACCCTAAGACCGGCACAGCTACCATAGGCTATAGCCTACCTTTTCACTAAACAATCTGGTTTAAAACACATAATAGGATAAGAAATGAACTATTATGATCAAAAATATGCAGATTGACTAAAATATTTTTTTCTAACCTTCCTCATAGTAAACTCATCCAAACTCTCATCACAATTTAGTTGCTTCAGTTTGTCACTGTGACTTTTAATGCACAGAATACGTAGTACAGATAGGCTAACTTGTCTTCACAGCACTTCAAAGCTTCATCTCCTATTCTGGCTCCAGCCCAGTCGGAATACTTTTGCCAAGAAACGTCTGAGTGAGGTCCAATCGCCTGCACACTGGCGTCAAATTGTTTCTCTCCAATATCCATAAATGAAGGATACTGGATACCACCATTCGCTACCTGGGAGTGCGACAAAGATACTTCAAACCACATCACCTGCAACTGTCCTATCATGCGCCAAATGGTGTGCGTGGTGTGAGCTAACTATATGACCAATCAATTCAATGGCTGCTGATGGAAACCTTCCCAAACATCTAACCCTAGCCGCCGCTACTACTCAACGGTGGTTCAGACGAAAGACGTGGTTCTTAATTAATTTGTAATTCTTGAAAAGGATTTCTTTCCTGAGCAGCTGATAGCCGTGTGATTGATTCTACCTTTGAGAAGACCATCTGAATGGTTTTTCTTGCATGTAATTTGATGAAAGTTCGTAGCCTATGAGACAAAACGGCCTATGGTTTTATCCATGGACGTGCAGTGAGGGAGGCAGTGCCTGGCCTCGCTGTGGGAGGCAATGGTGTCCATCACCTGTTTGTGAATAGTTGCAAACGTTCGGTTGTTTAAACTGTTGTCTCTCATTAGGGTACGAAGCCACGTTTCTACTAGTCTCATGGCGCTAAAACCGCATTCAGCATTGGCCGTGACGAGCGCGATTGTTCGATAAATGCACAAAAGTTCGTGTATTTCCGAAAGACAGTCTTTGCTGCTTGTTTAGAACCTCGCATATCGTAGACAATTTTGTTATCTTGTTATTGGCGAAGTTGTCATGTTCTGCTTGTTGTAAAGTTTGATGTGCACGTGCAGCTTTTTAAGCTCATCAGAAAGCGAATGGCAGAAATTGTTATATTGCAAAATGTGCATTATGACCTTAAAGGGGCATCATTGCCCACATCTACAGAAAATTTGAGAACAGGGGGTCATCCGCCCCTCTTCCGGCACCCCTGACTGGCGTCGGCCACTTTCGCTCGGACATGCACAAGTGGCCTGGCTCCTCCATCAGCATGCGAGTGCGGCGCCACAGAGCAGACCGCAGACCATGTCACCCACTACCAGGGATGGAGGAACCACATGGGCCTGGGCCCACCTACTTTATTTTCTGGGTGGGCCTGGCCCACCCACTTTTGAAAGCCACATTTCTTTAAAAAAGTAGCGAAAATGGCAAATTAGAGAAGGAGTTCCAAAGAAAGCTCTTCACTCATTTGATGCACACTAGTTTGATTACACAGGCCAACAAAAAAATTTTGGCACAAAAAGGTGAGAGTTATTTTAGAATATTTCAGAGCCCCTGATTCCAAAAGTGCACTTATTTTTTTCGAAACTACCAGGAATTGAATTTCGAACCAAGATTACATTCTTCCGTAACAAGGATAAAATTTTAAGCAGCTACTTTATTGTAGAACACAACTTTGTATTTGGTCACAGCGGTAAACCATAATCTCTTCGTGGGAAAATTGTAACGTAAGATTCCCAAATCCGTTCGTCTGCATGCAATGACCCAAAAATAAACACACTTTCGAAACGTCTATTCAAAAGTGTATTCCAGTAAAATTAGCCCGCGGCTATCGAAACGACTGGTGCAACGCCGTACACCTAAAAACTGTCACTACAATACAAATTACTTGGATAAAAGACGGAACCTTTGTCCAGCTAGCAAGCACTAAGCCAACAGTTAAATGTGCGGCCAACTTTCAAACAATCATTTTACGAATGACCAGAATAGATAGCAATATCTCAAATTCACGTATGCAGTACTGTGACGCAATAATGAAAGACAATTATGAAGTCATTCTAACAGGTGTTTAAAGCTGATGTAATATTTCCTGTTTAAACAGGCCCAAACAGGTTTGACACAATTCTTATGAACGCTGGTGCAATTTTGGCTCATGTTTTAGGAATTTCCATGACGTAATATTCAGTAGACTTGAACGGTTTTTATATGACGTTTGATTTGGTGAAAATTGTCGGGAACATAGCGGCCCCTAGTTATGACAGTCTGACATGGCATAACTAAAAAGAAATGACGACAATTGTGAGCCAATGAATAAAAACACACGATACACAAATTGTTTGAATCACTCACGTTTAAGTTAATACGTAAATACAAAGGGCATGCAAAGAATGAACAATAATACGGAATAATACACGACGATACATGAAATTGGTACCATAGGTACACGCTAAAATGACGCTATATACAATAGTTGCGATAATAACCGACTGTTCTGGGCTCAGACAAGTATCGGCCACCGCAGACAAAACCAGGCTCAAACCCTAACACTTAGGTGTTCTTTACGGGGGCGAGGCACGAAATATCGCTCAACACGTAGTCTACTTTTACTTTCCCCGTACTCTCATCATAGTTGCAGACGGCAACTTTGGCTCTACGAACCACAGGCTTCCCTTTCCTAATTTGTGGAACTACCTCATGCACCCTCCCAAGTTGATACTTCCCACGTTTACCAATGTCTTGGAGAGAACCTACCACTACAAGTTGACCAGGCTCCAAATTCTCGGCCATTTTTAGCCATTTTTTCCGGCCCTGAAGACCTGGCAAGTAAAAATCGATCCATTTACTCCAAAACTGCTGAGAAAGTGACAAATTGAACCGATAATCCCTTCTTAATTGGTCACGATCATGTGGTTGCCCAACAGCACAGTATGGGTCTAAGTATGGGGTCAAAAGTGAGGCAGGGGTGATGACAGTAAAATCCCTAGGGTCGTCACTCAAAGGTACCAAAGGGCGTTCGTTCACGATCCGAACGGCACTGCCTGTGTACGTAAGCAGTTCAATAAAACTGGGCTTACGAATTGAAGAGTTCAAAATGTGAAAAAAGTATTTAATCACATCGGCCATGAAACCAAACCTTTCAAGCCGAAATCTAGCCAAGAGATCTGCCAGAGGGTTTAAGAAATCAGGACACGAAAACATTACATCATTAACACAAGATCCTCGAAATTCAGACTTGCCCTCGTAAACAATGCGCTTTTTTAATTGTGACGTCACAAAGTATGGTAAATACCATTCAAATCCCATGACATTTCCTGCTTCACCAGCACGCTCAATATAGCCATTAGATTTAAGATCTTTCATGGTGTCAGTAAGGAAATCACGAAGTTCAGGTTGTTTTAAAGCTTTCTTTCTTAAAGCAGCAGCTCTATCTGACGCCAACACAAAATTGTTAGGTAGATCAATATCTTCCTTCAACGGTACAGGTATCTCAAATCGACCATCTTTCAACTCAATATTAGGTGCGACAAGTTCTCTAGCCAAAATATCATTGCGAGACAATTCACAGGTTTCATTTTGCAAGGTCAAATCTTGAATGACTTTATTCAGGTCTGCTATTTCCATATCACGAGACTCAATTTTACGCTGAAAGCCAGAGATGACATCCGACTCTGAAGACGTCTGCACTCTGCACACTTTAGCAACGCTTTCAACTAAGGGTGACTTACCACCACAAGCCAACCAACCGAGAGGAGTGAGTAAAGCATGCGGTTCACTGCGATTTTCACCAACACGTTCTTCTTTTGTCCACATCAAATAAGCGTTGTCATTGCCAATCAGTACATCTACAGTACTACAATCATTCAAATGAAACATATTCACGTCATGAAAATGACGGAAACCACTTAAATCTTGTTTATGGGGTAAAGTTTTAACATCGTCAGCCCAAGCTGGGTTAACCACCGAGGTTATATCACAAAACAGTTCATCAGTCTCTAACGACTGGATGTTGAGTTTAACAAGGTCAGCACAAGTAGGTTTCTGACCAGCCAGAGTATCTATTTTAAACGACGCTTTATCATACGGTTTAAGACCAAGTTCGCACACCAAGTCACTCGAAACAAAGGTCAACTGCGAACCAGGATCATGCTGACAATACACCAACTTCGATTTGCCAGTCATTGGATTCAAAACACGAGCAGCAGTAACGCGGTTAAAGGCTGCTTTAACATTTCCAATCTTAACATTACGCACAGGAACTCTGGCACCAGCATCATCTTTACCGACCGAATCCAGAGAATCACGTGACGTCACATAAAAATCATGCAGAAGAAAATAGTGTTTCCTATCGTTGTTAGGCCCACAGTGACGACAGTTGTTTGCATGATTACAGTCCTTAACCATATGCTGGCGCAAACAGTTCAAGCATTTTCCAGCTTTCACAATGACATCTCTCCGACCTTTAGGTGTCAAGCGCAAAAATTCTTTACAATTAGACAAAAAATGATATTCAACTTGACCACGTGACGAACAACAAAAACATGCCGGTATGTCACTACGTCTGGCCACACCGCCGCGCGGTGTGCCAACAGCAGTCGAGTACTGCGAACTCCCTGAAATCACATTATCATGGGGTTTTACCGACGTCTGCCTAACCGGACATGAAGGCAATTTTCCCTTGCCAAACTTTTTAAAATGCTGCGACTCACCAGAATCGCCCATTAGCATAATGCTAAAATCAGTCGACTTGCGCGTTTCCTCCCGTACTACAAAATCAAACAAACTCTGAAAGGTAGGTTCCTCAGTGCTACCATACTGATCACCTAAAAAGTCAAGTTAACGCTGCTTAGCGTCAAACGGGAGTCGCTTAGCCAAATCCAAAACAAAACGTCCTTCTAATTTATCACGCTGACCATAAGCTTTCGCGTAAAGCAAACACTGCGACAATTCATCTTTAAACTCTTTCAAATCACTGGAAGAGATAGAAGTCAATTTGCTACCATAGCGATACTTTCTAATTTCTGGTTCTGCGAAAAGACCTCCACGAACTCCAAAACGTTGGGACAAGCGAGCTAACGACATTTCTATCCTGTCTTCCTCTGACAAGCCAGGAGTGTCAGAAACCAAATTAGCAATCGTTTGTGCAGCTGTTCTAACACAAGCTGCTTGCAACAAAGTTAAACGAGTTCCCTTAAAGGGCGAAGCTGCCATCAAGGCCATAACACGATTTTTAAAGAAGACAAATGGCATGTTATTACCATCGTAACCAATCAAGGCCGCCTTATCGAAGAACGTCCTACTATTTTAGTATTCAAAAAAGCAATCCTGCTGTTGAGAACTCGATTTAGCGGGAGAAGACAAGCTATATCCCTTAAGGGGCTGAGTGGGCTCAGTCACATGCACAGCCCGATCACGATCCTCAAACACGTTAAAATCAGGAGACACGATACGCCTCTCACAACCACCCAAATTACGTGTAGCTGGGCGATCAGCCACTAGCGGCGCAGAAAACTTTGAAGGGGGCAAAGCATTACTGCTAATGGCGGCCCCGTGACCGGTACGCTCTGGGGGAGGAGTTCGGTTGTAATTTGCAGACCTTGGCTCTACAGCCTTCGGAAGACCCTTAGCCGCGGCCCCGAGACCTCCTGAAACAGCTGGAAAACATGTGGATTGTACAGGTCCACTTACAGACTGAACAGGCGTCTGGAAAAGGTTAGGTAAATTAAACTGCGATTGATGTTCACTTCTGGAATGCCTAGAAGAGCCCTTCCTAGAGCTACGCCGGGAGCCCAACTCAGAACGATATTCAGCTAAAACTACCTCTTTACGTTGTTCGGCCCTTAACTGAGCGTCTTTGAGTGCAAACTCAGCAGCTCTAGCTTCAGCTTTCGCGGCGGCCTCAGCAGCTTTCGCGGCAGCCTCAGCTCGTACGGCCTCAGCTCTCGCGATGGCCTCAGCAGCTCTTGCTTCGGCCTCGGCTTGGATCTGGAGCTCCTCTCGTCTTAACTGTAGGTTAATTTGTGCAACTATCCGTGACGAACTCTCAGACATCCTAGTGCTTACATTTGAGGCGCTATTCTCAGGATGTATGTCAGCATCCAACCTATCTGACAACTCACTTTCTTTTTGTTCGAAGTTATTTTTTAACGAGTTAAATTCGGGATCTACCCTATCACGAAGTTCTGCCAAGATTGCAGAGTTAACAATTTTACTCAAAAGAGCATGGAAATGCCGTAATTCCTCTTCTAAAGTAGATAAGTTAGATCGAAAAATTAACAGTTCCTGCTTATCACTCAAAGAACCTAGGGCCACAGAAAGTTTCCCGATTTGAGTCAAAATATCCCGTCTAAGATGCCGGGCCTCTCGAACTGACTTAGCCTCATCGTTAATGGGTCCCTCCCCAGAATGGCCTGCCCGACCGCAAAGAACATCATCAGGCTTAAACTCAGTCGAGTCGACGGCGGTCGAGTCCCTGTCGCCACCGAGTGTAGACATATTAAATGTTAGGGCTAAATTTAACAATTAAAAAATTAAGTTACACAAACACACAAATTACAGTAGTTATAAAAAACTTAACTGCAAAGACCGTAAAAATACAAAAAAGAATTTAAATGCACGATACCGTAGCTGTACGAGTATGTGAAGTCCAAACGTCCACAAAACTTGCTTGGATTCTTCCACTTAAATCTTCAAGCACAGATGGATTGCCTTTAATCTTCTTTCTTGCCAATAAATGTCAAAGTTATTTTTCTTCTGTACCAAACTGAGAAGAAATGTCTTTACTTTTTAGCTTAAAGTTCTTCAGTTGCCTACCGAGAAGAAATGTCTTTAATTTTCTTTGCTTCTTTAGACTACCAACTAACAAGATCTTCTTTTACTATTTCTTTGCTTTTGTAGCCTACCAACCAACAACTTCGTCTTTTATTTTTTATGCTTCTAAGTGCTTCTTAGCCTACCAACTAACAAACTTCGTCTTTTATTTTTTTTATGGTCACAGCGGTAAACCATAATCTCTTCGTGGGAAAATTGTAACGTAAGATTCCCAAATCCGTTCGTCTGCATGCAATGACCCAAAAATAAACACACTTTCGAAACGTCTATTCAAAAGTGTATTCCAGTAAAATTAGCCCGCGGCTATCGAAACGACTGGTGCAACGCCGTACACCTAAAAACTGTCACTACAATACAAATTACTTGGATAAAAGACGGAACCTTTGTCCAGCTAGCAAGCACTAAGCCAACAGTTAAATGTGCGGCCAACTTTCAAACAATCATTTTACGAATGACCAGAATAGATAGCAATATCTCAAATTCACGTATGCAGTACTGTGACGCAATAATGAAAGACAATTATGAAGTCATTCCAATAGGTGTTTAAAGCTGATGTAATATTTCCTGTTTAAACAGGCCCAAACAGGTTTGACACAATTCTTATGAACGCTGGTGCAATTTTGGCTCATGTTTTAGGAATTTCCATGACGTAATATTCAGTAGACTTGAACGGTTTTTATATGACGTTTGATTTGGTGAAAATTGTCGGGAACAGTATTCTGTAATTATTTAAATGGCCTTCGTACCTTAATGGGTGTTGCTCAGTATAGTAGGGGAGACTCAGGTAAGTTGGCCCACTCTAAATAATTTTTTAACTACAATAGTTATTGTTACGTATCGTACGCATACTGAGAAAGTGCTGTTGAAACTACCTTATCACCAGGTTGGGAGGCTCTAGCAAGCAGAATAAACATGTGAGCACGATTTTTGTATGAAAAATTATGATTTTTAAATTTTTTGGATTTTAGAATTTTTTAGATGTCGAGTGAGTTTTTTCTTACTGTGTAAGAAAGATTATTATTTAGTGAGTGCAGCGCTAATGTGGATATCAAGGCTCACTTTGACGGTGAAGCCGTTGTCAGAAGCTCGATAGTTTGACATAAATTTTAGTTTTTACAATATGGTTGCCATTCAGTGAAGTTGACCCATTTCGTGGGTGGGTACGTTGGCCACCATGCCTTCATGAGGTAGGCAGTAGGCTATTATATAGAATGATAATAATTGACTAAGTAAATCGCGGCTTTAGCCTACATCGGCTTTAAACGATCAATAACAATAATACACTTCCTAACATCGTTTTTATGCCACAAATTGCGACAACTTATTCCTAACCCATATGGTAATAACAGAAAATAGTAAGTAATCAAGAAAACCAATCGCGGAAATGTGTATCAACCACTTCTTAAGCGACGGTCTAAAACGTACCTCGTTTCGGAGATACATTAAAAAATGTTCCGATATTGGTACCCATGCAAAAAGGGGGTTTGTAGCCTATTGCAAACAAGGTCCTACATATCAGTATCGTTAAGGTGACCAGATCGTTAGGAATAAAGGCATGCCGTTCCAACTACATGATGTTTGATACAACCTTTGTTATTTTCGAAAGCTTATTTGGTGTAGGATACTGATGTAAAAAAAGTTTACTGAGGTAAAATACAGCATTATAACCTAATATTAGATTATATTATAAACCATACATGAATGCATACGTAGAATAAATTATGTACGGTATGTATGCCTCTATAAAACCAAGAAATAATTAGAAAGAAAATAAAATTTGGGAGAAAGAGAACTTTTTCACTGTTTAATATACCGTAAATGGACATGTTGCCCACGTGGCCAACATACCTTTCATGGTGGGCCAAATTACCCGCACAGAGAGGCAAGATGGTCCATTTTATTTTTTTTCGGAAAACTTGAAAAATTATATAGGCTACCTACCTAAGAATGTTTGTTTGATGCAAGAATATGTCCACTTCTAGAGTGATGAATTCTCTACTCTTCAATAGCATTCGCTTTAACATATGTTTTGTTATTAGCTCACAAATTCATTTTGCTGGGGCCAACTTACACGAGTCTCCCCTAAGCCTACCATATTAAAGAATTGAGTTTGTTCATCGATGGCTTAGTTTTGCTTATTCGTCTAGTTTGTTAAGCAAAACAATGTATGTATTTTGTTTGTAGGCCTACTTAGTAGCTTAGTTAGTAAGTCTGATACTGTTGAAGTCAACAAATGTATTAACGCAAAGCACAATATTCTACATCTTGTATCCTAAGGCTTGCTTCACGTCGTATTTTGATTGTTACTAGGCCAGTAAACGTTAAATAGCCGTTTGTTTGGGTTGTAATCAACGTGATTGGTTCCAAATAGCGTTAATACAACTCAGAAATGTGCCTGGGATTACTTTCAGTTTTGTCTATGTAGTAAACGACACGACGTTAAATCTATAGGGGCTGAAAATTGCATAAAAATGTTTTTTCTGTAGCCTATTTTAAAAACTAGAGCCAATTCGAAAAAAACAAGTGTATTTTCAGAATCAGGGGCCTCGAAATACCCTAAAATGACTCTCACATGCCGTGCCTTTTAAAAAAAAAAATTTTCGTTGGCCTGTGTTATCTTTGATAGCTCAATGATGAAATCTAATCTTCAAACTTTTCTGTTGAGCCCCACTGTTGATGGGCAGCACGTGTGGGTGTGATTGGTGGAGTAATTTATAAATCAATCTAATTGTTCTCTAAGGTTAAAACAATGATATCATTACATAATATGCAGTGCATGCACGTAGGCCTACTGTATATTGCTGCTGAGTATTTCTCTCAGGTTGGTATTATAACTGTGTGTGTATTTTGCCTTTTTATTCGTGTGTAGGTTACATCGCCATATTTTGTACAGCGCTATAGAGCAATTTAACAATTCTGTAAAAGCGGAAATTTTTCGCTGGTTGGCACAAAAGGCAATCATGAAAACACAATGTAAAAACGATTTGAAGTATTAGGAATGCAGCAATGTTATGGGGGGTCTGGGGGGCGAAGCCCCCCAGAAGTTTGATTAACTTTGACTGCTACGCCTTTGGGCCCACCTACTTTTAAAATGGTTTCTCTATCCCTGCCCACCACTGCCTAACCCACAGGCCTCCACACGGTGCGCACGGACTGAGGGTCCTGGATGACGAGACTGCTGAGTGGCTGATGACTTCCTGCCCTCCAATCTAGCCTGAAAAAACTTGCTCATACGCCGACCAAGTCTAGATTACAGTAAAACAACAAAGCAAAATGAAATTACATTTTTAATAAGTGAGGCAGGATTATTTTCGATCAACATAAAGAAAAAAACTTACTTGCACCAACGTAACGCTGTTTTCTAATAATGATTAAAAAAATGTAATGTCGTGCATAAAGCAGTCAGAGAAACTTTTTAATGTTTGATTACGACAGGCCAATTTAGGCCTACTGGCTAAAACATCATTGCAAAAATTAACGGAAAACTACGTAGCCTATATGTAGCCTACTGTTGTAAATGGTAGCCCAACAAACAATATCTGTATGTTGTAGACATGGTTAGGGTATGGGATGAAATAGAAGACGTTTTTCTCATCTTTCATTATGAGATTTTCTTCCCATTCAGCTCAAAAATAGCTTTCATTTTATTTGCGAATTTTTGCATTTCTAGATGCTCTAAGCCCACAAACTATGGGCTAAATTTAGGCTAAACATAAAACAGCAATATTTTTTATAAGGATTAAGTAGCCTACTGTCTGGTATTAGGAGTGAGAACTAGACGGCCTATATCTGTGGTCTTGACCTATAAGGCCATGTCCAGCCTAGTCAGTGACTTGCGGAAGGTAGCCTATTGTGAAGTGGGTTTATAAAACAAACCTAAAAATAATTTTTGGTTTAAATAAACAAAATGCCAAAAACTGATGGTCTAATTACTCTAAACAGAGAGAAACAACACAAAACAAAGTTGAATAGGCCACACTGAAAAAAATAAACAGTAAATAAATGAAAACAAATGCGAGAAGCATCATGAACAATCGGTGTAAGAAATAATAACAGCCAAATTAAAAACTATAGGTTAGCTACTGGATGACATGGTACGGATGCTAGTCCTGCATGAGATTTACAATTAAACAATATAGCAAACGAATAAAAACACTGGTAGAAGGCGGTCACAAAAATTGCAATTGAAGAAAACAAGTAGGCTGCATTGATTATGACGACAGCTTAATCGCTACTACGCTCTGCAGTTTGCTTTTCTATTGCTTTAGGCTTACATTTTAATATAGAACGTAACGAAATGGACAGAGCACTTCTTTGCTCCAACTTTTTCGTCGAGTTTAGCTTGAATGTTTAATCACACTGATCTGTAACAAAAGTTTATCTTTTCTCGAAGCACACCAGACCACCACGTAATCTTGTTAGGCTGCCACAGCTAGCGCTTGGGTGTCAAAGTGCTCTGTATTCCGGCACATAATTTTATTTTTTTCTTAGACTGTTTGATTGATTGTTCAAGTGTTTATACCAATGGAATCATACAAAAGCGATGTAGTTCGTCACAACCAATATGTATAGCCCAGACGGCAAGCCACACTATATGTTCTTGAGCAATTGTGCTATTTTAATTGCGTAATTCTTGCGAGGTGTCATTCTCGGGCATTGTCCTAAGGTAACCTTTTGCTCATGTGTTACGTAATCTTTTATTGCGAACCTTGCTTCTAGAAGATTTTGTACTCGTGCAATTCTGGAAACGTCTTTAACTTGATGACCAGAAGAATGAGTTCTTGTGATGAAAAATTACCATAGTTTCTGGTCAAAGCAAACCTGTTATAAACAGCCGAGTGATTTGAGTATGATTTTAAAGTTGTGTATTATGGGGATTAGAACTTGTAACGAAAGTATGTTGAAGACGATTGTAGAGTTCTAGACGATATTGAATAGACTGTAAAAGTGGAAATTATTGCTAATTGTAAATTTGCTTTTACAAGAAACGTATATCTATTTTGAAAACGACGATGAAGTTTGCTGTATTTCTGGAAGCAATCTACAGTCTCACAAGTAAAAATATTCGACATTTAATTGACTGTTCACAGCGTTTAATGTTTAACGTTTGATATCCCACTAAACTACGTCATCAATCTTTCCAGGGTCTGTTTAAGTGTAAGAGATAGAGAGAATTGCGACACAGTGCATTTAAATAACTTTACTGAATTTAATCTATGCTACTTACAAGATGTCGTCGACTTCTCATTCTCGAATAACCGTTCCGGGCAATAGTCCCGTTGGTTCAATACGTATCGCAAATAGAATTATTTTAATCCAAACGGAAATCTTTACTCAACGTCATTTACAAATTCTGTATGACTAGAAACGGTGTTAGAAAGTTCATGATGCAAATGGGATGGAATATTGTCTTTTACTCCCATCTAAATCTTCCATCCCTTTTCATCTTCAACTACAAAATTGCCTTTCATTCCATCCCATATTCTGGACAATTGGAAAAGGTAAAACCTTTAATTTTTCCTTAACTTTGCGTATAAAGCCTACATCCAAAGTGGGAAAAATTCATGGTATTACGAAGTGCTCAGCATACATTACATACATTGCATGTACAATTGCACAGTATTGCTGTACAATACAAATAAGCTATATTGTAGAAAATTAATTCAACAAAAATAAGTCAAAATATCAACACTTTCTATAGATTTGTAATGCATAGCGACTGTAAGTACATAGAAAACGAACATTTCCCACTGAGATTAAAGACAAAAACTACAGAAGGTATTCAATTAGCCGGGCTCTTTCGCTCAAACTTAAGACCAGGTATGTCCTTTCCACCAGTTAGAGCAAGGAGACGATCGCTGAAACAAAAAATCAATTTGTTCTACAAAAATCCCTCATAAACTAATCCAACTAACCTCAACACTTTTAATGCTTTCCAATTTTTACCTAACAACAAATAAAAACTTAGTCTGCCTCGCCATCTCTTGTCTCAAACATAACAATTAGCAATAGCGGGTAAACAAAGCTTTCATTTAGTCATACTTAAAAGGGAAATCTTGTCATTTCTATTGTACATTGGCTATCTTCAGAGATGGGCAAGATCACCAGTATTGGTGATCTTGAAGATCAAGATCACCAAGAATAGGTGATCTTGAAGATCAAGATCACCAAACTATGTGATCTTGAAGATCAAGATCGTGATCTTGAAGATCAAGATCACTTTTTGTGTACTTGAAAAAAATGAAGTTTTTGATCAATGATGTTGCAAAAAATAATTACTATAAGCAACCTGGGTAAAGGTATATAATTGGTATTGCTAACTTTTACTTTTAACTACTCGATCGCTGGCCTAAAAATTGTACTAAGTTAGTGACTGTTGCTATTAGGCCTATCAATTGTTGACGTAGTTTGCGTAGAATCGCAACGTCACACCCAAGGCCGAGGTTAATTACAGCAGTACTGAAAAAGTCGCAAAATTTGCAATTAGTTTTATACTTTTTATTTATAATAAGTTCAGGGAATGTGGGGAAATGTTGTATGGCAGAAAATTTTCACTAAGGATAAAAGGAAAAGTATATCGGAGCTGTGTGCGGCCTGCAATGCTATATGGTAGCGAGACATGGGTATTGAGAGAGAGTGAACTGGCAATCCTGAGAAGAACGGAAAGGTCAATGGTGAGAGCAATGTGTGGGGTGAAAACGAGAAGGGAAAAAAGGACTGAAGAATTGTTGGATATGCTAGAGATGAGAGAGACCATAGACCAAGGGCAAATGGAGTAAGATGGTATGGACATGTGATAAGGAGGGAGGAAGGAAGTTTTCTTAGAAAGGCACTAGATCTAAAGGTGGATGGGAAGAGGAAACGCGGTCGTCCAAGAAGAACGTGGAAGCAACAATTGAAGGATGAGTTTAAAAAAGTCGGACTGAAGGAGGAAGATGCAAGGGACAGGGTGAAATGGAGAAAAGGGATTAAGACAATTGCTGCGCGGAAACAATCGGCCACCCCCACTAGTGGGGAACAAACCGACGATGGATTATGATGATGATGATGAAATAAATAAAAATAATCTTTGAACTGCATCATTTTTTACCAAATTTTTGTCTGAATCATGTGGGAGTTTTTATACGTGTTACTAAGTACTCTTAACTTTCACTGTATTATGTTAAAGTTTATTGCACCATTTATCCACCTGGCAACGTTGATACTGTTGTCTGCTATCAAAAAAGTTCAGAGGTTTGCGGTCACACAAACCGCTTCATACTCAGACCCTAAACAAGTCTTGGTCTGGTTGATTTGCTGCAATAAACCACTTTACATGACTAAAATCGGCTGGATTCTAAATTTTGTAACACCGCCATTCTAGACTTTTGAAACATCTAAAACTGGATCAAAGAAAGAAAACATTTCTTTAAAATTCACACATGGAAATTGTGAACAAAGTTCAATCATATTTATTATACGTCAACATAAAGTAGTACACGGAAGATGACTTCTTTATTATGACCAACACAAAAAACTTTTTCAAATTTGAAATGGCAACACTGACCAGATCAAATGGAGACTTTAAACCATCTTTTGTTGGACACATATCACATTAACAGTGGCTTAATGGTAGTAGTTGCCACTAATTACTTTGTACAGTACGAGTTCTAAAAAAATGCCTCTATCTAGTAAGTAAACTTCAATTTTAAAGTGATCTTGATCTTATTGTTCTTCAAGATCAAGATCACACAAAAAAAGTGATCTTAGATCAAGATCACCAAAAAAAAAGTGATCTTCAAGATCAAGATCACGCCCATCTCTGGCTATCTTCAGACACAGTACTATTACTGCAGCAACTATTTTCTATAAAAGATCTCTAATCACTCATGATGTACATGTATGTCCAATAGGGTGGCTCATTTTCCTTGATGTTCTTTAAAATTTTTGTCAGTTTGGAATAATGTTCCATTTTGCTCACTGATATTTGTAAACCAAAAATTTTTGTTGGGTTTTGACCTTTGACCCTGGTTCACCCAAGGAGAAATTCTGAATTTTTCTGAAAAATTAGTAAATTTCGAAGTGGTTTAGAAGTATCTCAAGAGAGGATTTCTCAAAATTTGACCACGTGATTTTGACGTCACTTCCTCTGTTAACTTCCACGTGGAACATTTTCACCCTACTCCAAGTCTGAGAGTCACTAATAGTGTATGCTTTTAGTGTCATTTTAGTTGATTTTACAGCCTTTTCGCAGTCAGTGAATCTATAACGTCGTAGACCAACAAAAAAATTTGGCATAAAAGATGAGAGTCATTTTAGAGTATTTCAGGGCCCCTGATTCCGAAAATGCACTTAGTTTTTTCGAATTGCCTCTAGTTTTCGAGATATTCTACAATGAAAATATTTTTGAAATCGTTTCTCAAAAGCATTCAATTAGCAAATTACTTATTTTCAGCCCTGTTTACCATTATGATGTCATAATTGCACTTGTCTAGTTCAATTGGTTCATATTGCACGAAAGTTCAAAACGCAAGCAAAGGTTGAAATGAACTGTGTTTAACGTAAGGGAGACATAATACTCAATGAAAACAGTTGTGAATCAGTAGGCCTACATCACAAGAAAAATATTCCGAAAGTCATGTGTTTATGAATGCAGCTTTATATTGAAAAGATAGGCCTACTGAAATGGATACTTGTAGGCTACAAATGAAGTTTTATTCCAAGCCTTTGCTAAGGCCAAGTCTTTGCTGCAAGAAGTTTTTTTCTGGTCTATAGGCTAAATAAATGGCATATAGGCTAATAAAATATGCCATTGACAAGTAGGATGCTGTACAAACAACCCAGATATATTTTGCTGCATGAAGCAACGCAGAGGACCAACACATTTTGCGATAGATACAGCGCTATATAAAAACAAGCATTATTATTATTACTTTGACATGAAGCTGGGTGATCAAGATAAGTCCTGGGTTCTTCCTAAAGTATGCAAACATTGCACTCAAACCCATTTCTAGGCTCAAGGCTGAGAAGTTCAGAGTGCCATGACATGAAGAGAGCCGTGGAATCACCATGAAAATTGATACTTCTGCACGGTGAGGATGTTCGAAGGAAGTTGGAACATCATGTTTACATGGAGTGTGCAAGGCAGTCATTGCATGGACGTTGCTATTTCTGTTTTTTGTTTGCCCTCTCTAAAGTTTCAAGTGGTGATTTGCTTGAAACAATAGGAAAACGGGCATGTCTGAGAGTAACCTCAATACCTTCAGTAATGTTTTGTAGCAAGGTCAAGTTTTTTTCTCAAAACCATTTCTACCACCTACTGTGGTAGTTAAAGATTTAGTTATCAAAAGTGGTAGCTGCAATCTTGGCTCCTCATCTCGATCAACATGGCATTCTTGACTTCAAGGCCAAGATTACGTTCTTCCGCAGCAAGGATAAATGCAGCTACTTTACTGAAGAACATAACTTTGTATTCTGTAGTTATATAAATGGCCTTCGTACCTTGATGGGTGTTGCTCAGTAGGCCAATCATAATAAAGAGTTGCGTTTGTTCATCGATTGCTTTGTTTTGTTTATTTGTCTAGTTTGTTAAGCAAAACAATTAAACAATGTATGCATTTTGTTTGTACTTAGTAGCTTACTTAGTAAGTCTGAGACTGTTGAAATGAACAAATATATTAATGCAAAACGCAAGTTATATATTCTACATCTTGTATCCTCAGGCTTACTTCGCATCATATTTTGATTGTTACTAGGCCAGTAAACGTTAAATAGCTGTTTGTTTGGGTTGTAATCAACGTGATTGGTTCCAAATAGCGTTTATACAACTCAGAAATGTGCCTGGGATTACTTTCAGTTTTGTCTATGTAGTAAACGACACGACGTTAAATCTATAGGGGCTCAAAATTGCGAAAAAAATGTTTTTGCTGTAACTCAAAAACTAAAGCCAATTCGAGAAAACTTAGTGCATTTTTAGAATTAGGAGCCTCGAAATACCTTAAAATGACTCTCACATGTCTTTATATAAAAAAAAGTTTTGTTGGCCTGTGAAAATCGATAAACATCGTCAAATGATTCAAGAAACTGAAAGCAGTAGATATTTACTACGTGAAGAGTGCACAAAGAAAATCATGTCTGAAATGTGGTAGAATTCGACATTTTGAGAGTAATACATGTGTCAGTGTTCATGGAATTGATAATTAAACTACTTTGCTTGCTACAAGTTTGTGTTACTGCCTCTTATTGTGTCCATTAAGATGCTAGAGTGCATTAGAAGATAGCGAGTAAGCAGTTTCAGGGATAAGCGAAAATTCGATATTTTGAAAAAATTCAAACCAGGTGAACCAGGGTCAAACGTTAATATTTTTTTGTAAAATTTGGTGTAGGAGATACATTTACCAAAAGGAACAATATTCCAAACTGACGAAAAATTTAAAAGAAAAAAAATTTTTTTTGGAGATTTTGCGCCAGCCTAATGTCCAACTACTTGTCAAGAAAGGAAGCTGGCCTTTAGAAGAGGATTGTTGTAATAAGAACCAACTTTTTCAACCAGGGCGCTGAAAAGGGGCTCAAAATTATTCCCGTCTAAGGGCCCACAAAGGTCTTAACATAGAACAGTGAATGATATAATTCTTGAACAATTAACTTACAAATCATCTTTCGAAATGACGTAGTAGATGGTAGTGGTGTTGAATCCGTTGAAAAAGCAGCTTATCGTCATGTAATAAGCTCCTATATCTGTGGTCAGAAGTAAAAGAACATTCGACAGAACACAGCAAATTAGCAGTAGCAGAAACACATAACCTGAACACATGATTGATAACAATAGTGGAGGTGTTAAATCACAGACTGAAAAAACTTCGTTGCAAGCTTAATTTTGGCAGTTGTGGAGGCTGTAAAGAACGGCATCAGACCCGGTTACCGAGGTTGACAGAACGAAATTTTCCAACTGCTGAAGTTTTGTTGGCAATTTATTCCACCCACTAGGTGCCGTTGAATGGAGAGCAGTTTTCAAAACGTGTTGCTAAACGCTGTGGTAATAATGTGTTTTCATATATGCTGTATTCATCGCAGATATACGTTGCTCCTCAGCGCTTTACAAAGCAGGCAGTGTCAGTGCAGCAGTATGGTGGCGCAGCAAAGTACATTTCTTATACAGGGTTTAATTTGGCCAGTAAAATGAGTAATAATGATTAGTAAAAGATCATTACGTCGTGTGAGAATACAAGCGGTGAATCATATGAGGCGGGCAGAAAGTGGTTAGTTTCCAGTTTTGTTTGAGAGTTAGACTAAGAGAAAGGTACAGTATGTGGTTGTGCAGTTTCAGCTAGTTTTATTATGTAACTTTAAGCCATATGCTTTGACAAGTGACACTAGTAGATTTTTTAACTGGTATCTTGTCTGACGTGAAGGCAGAGTACATTTAAAAAGTTCATTATAGTTCAACAAGTTGATAAAAAGTGTCTTAAATGACCTTCAAGCTACAACATAAAAAATTGCTAGCACCGAGCAAATAATTTTTCAAACTCTTCTGGGATTACTTACTGTGCCATAGAAGCCAGTTTGAAGTATCCAGTTCAGGCAACATAACATCTTTCATGACACGGTCGAGGCTATCGCACGTTGGTCCCCAGATAGTTGATGAAAACTTTGTCGCTTTTTCTGGTACCGGCTGATCAAGATAACAAGATGGTTCGGTGTCAAACTGAAAATGTTTATAGCTCATCAAGCCAGTCAGCCAGTGTAATAGGCAGACGAGAGCATTGTTGATGATATTTTTAAGTCGTTGTCGTCACATGAAGGGCCAAGATGAAGAAAAGTTATTTTAACAACTCTGTCTCAAACACAATACTGTAGGTCAGGAATAACTGAACTAGTGAAGAGGGGGAAAAACCAGATTGGAGAAGTGGAAATTCTAAAATTGAACAGAAAGATTCAGCCATGCTTTGAGATAATTCTGCATGATGTCTCTTATTGTATTGGCGAAAAGGCAATAAGAAAGGCTAGTATTTTGCTAAGTCTGTTACAACTGTTGATAATTCTTGTAAAAGTGTTACAACTCAACATAACTACAATTTGACATAAACGCATTTAAAAGCTGCAGGTTTGTAAAAACATTCTTTGGTTGACTATTTAAACTGAATATTGCAAAAACTATCAATGCGGGTGCATAGAATTTTTTTTTTAATTTTTCGTAAGACTTCGACTTCAGATTTCAAAAGATTATGAATCTCTACAATAATCTATACACCTGAAAGGTGAGATAAACCTATTTGACATATCCATCTCGATTATGAGTTAACCCTGGTTCGTCTCGGGACTCAGAATCATTATTGGCATTGTTACCTTTAAGATGTCTGGTGTCACAGGTTCGAATCGCGCTTTACTCAACGTCCCATATGTCCCATCGCTGATGTAATACATGAAAGCAGGCTCTTTGGTCGAGGTGGGAGGATCATGATCCACTGCATCTTGAGAATAACAAAATTCGTATTGATCCAGAAGGAGGTACTTTTTTGATAATGGTATGTTATTGGTTTGTTAAAATTTTTCTGTACTTCACTTATTCCTTGGTTTATTTACTAATGCAATGAACAAAAGAAAAATGAAGGCCTTTTCAACATTATTCAGTGCTGCCAATTATTTCTGCAATATACCGTATAAGTATATAGTGCTCAAAAACCAAATAAAACATTTCTCCGTTACCATCCACTGTGCTTTTTCGCCAGAGGTAAGTGGAAACATTTTTTATTTTAAGTTTAAACCTACCATTGTTGGTCTTATTCTTTACAGGAACAATACGAGTCACTTTTTTTTTAGCAATTATGCTGGTGGCCAAAGTAAAGGCGGACTCAGAAAGATATCTCCCGGGTTCAGCAATGATGCGAACATGATCAAACGATTCCGCGGGAAATATTTTGTCCACATGTTGACTGACAATGGACGCAAACTAAGCACGAATAGTATCGATGAAAATTTAGGAGATTGTTTTCGAATGAACAGAATTCATTACCATGCCAACAAATTAGACATAAATAAGTGAAAGTGAAATAGTAATGATAAAATGGCTACTTTCAAAGACAAATATTACATGCGTAGCGAAAGCATATTGAAATTGCATAAGTTTTTACGTGATGTAGTGAAATCGGAAAGATTACTCGTTTGTGATCAGTAACAACAGACAGCAGCCTCGTGTTTTGAACTTAGGGTTCTGATGAAAGAAATGCACCGATTAAAACAATGTATTTTAAAATATCGTGATTGAAAAAAGATAGCCATTAATCGGTTAATAAATACTAGGAAGTTACCTCTTCAAAGATCACTGTGGTATCATCTGATCCAAAATATCCTCCTCCAATATCAAGAATATTAAACTTGTATCCAACTTCTTGAGCGTATTCGAAAAGAAGTTTGCAGTTTTGTAAAGCATCCAAGAAAGCATTCGACTCCAAGCATTGGCATCCAACATGAAAACTTAAAATAACAAAAAGTAGGCTACTGTACCGTAACTAATGAAATGGATGATGTTAGTATTCTACAAAAAAACTTCAGATTTTTCTTTGAAAATCATCGTTTTAATACATTACTTTTTTTGTTTGTTATACTATTTCCAATAGTTTCAAACAATTTTTCAAGCAAGAACTGTTTTGATTGATGATACCCACTGCAAAAGAAACTATAAAATTATAGTTGACAAATAACTTACTTATAAATTAGTTTAACGCAGTTTTGAAAAAGTTCTGTAAGTCAGAAGCGTTGCCGCAAACTCAGCAAGTGGTACCAATGAACCACCCAACTTCAGGTGCTACTGATGGTGATGAGGACTGTTTGGATGACTCTAGTCGACTGATACAGGTCAACTTATCGATAAAACAAGGAAGAGAGTTCAGTTCACTAAATTCAAGTTCTTTCTATTCAAATATAATGAACTTGACTTTGCCAATTTCGTGTGCTACTCTCTACTGTTTGTGATTATTCTATCACACCACGCATCGTTTTAGATCATAGGTGAAGTGAAAAAAATACAAGTTTTATTTTGGTAACTTATCCATGTCTTGATTATTGCAGAACAGATATTTCAAAGCAAAAGAGCAAATTTTGTTTCAGCATTTAATCTTAAGACAGATTTTTTTAAATGAGCGCAAAAAATGACTCACATCTTTAGTCAAGCCACAATTGAGCTAAGCATTCCAAGAGTAGTTCTATTGTTTTGGAGTTTGTGAGAATAAAACACCGCTAATAATGAAACAACTGGAATCTCTTAACATTGATGATGAGGCCTATCTTAGTGATTCAAAAGCTTTGCAAATGTAAAAAACATTTAAATTTCAAAAACAATGCTTTTGCAAGGACTTTGTAAATTGAATTCCAGGATGAATTTTTGCATAAAAGCAATAAAAATCGATTCATTGAATTGGAACATAAACTTAAGAACATACTTCACTAATTTGATGAATAGTTAAAACTCAATCTAAAAGACAACTTACCTTATCCCTGACATCTTGAGACCCATCTTATGAGCAGTATCAATCAAGTGACGTGACAAATCTAAGTTAGCACCAAACTTAGAGTCTAAAGGAAACCAACATTGAAAGTCATTTGTTTGAATACGGAGAACAAGCCTAAAAGAACAAAACATCAGATAGCCCAGGCCCGGATTTATGGGAGGGGGGCCCGGCCCTCCCCCCCGAAATTTTTGTGAGAATTTGTTGAAATTGTAGGCTATGCTTCCGCATCAAATGGTTTGATATGCTTCTAAACAGCTGATATTAGTCCCACGGTGGACTTAACTTATCCCGGGAGGGGAATAGTTTTTTGTTATTATTATGGTTCAAATAATCCATCCATCAGACTCCGTTATATTCTTTCATAATTCATACAACTTCAAATACATTTTAATAGCATCATTTGTTGGAGCTGACTCAGCTGAAGCCAACGTTGAACCAAATGACGTCAGTTGAAACAATCTGAAACCTTGAATGGATGTTTTATAGTTTTTAGTCTTCATTATAATTTCAATCAATTACCGTATATGCCTGCAAACATACAAATATCCAATTCGTCATGGACACTGCATACAGGGTTTTAAACAAGATTTCAAGTTTACTTTGCATGCTTAGCAATTTTTATTCAAGCAAAATTTATTTTTTAAACATTTATATACAATTGATGAAAATGGCTGTTTTAATGTCTATTTCAGTGGTTCTCAACCGGGGGATCCGTGAAGCGATTTCAGGGGTCGGTGAAAGTTTCCAAGTTTGCAGCAAGATTAATAAACTACGAAATTTAAAAATTGGTTGCTTGTACTTTATTTGTGTATTACCGTGATTTTCAAACTGTAATTCCAAACGAACTGGTGCGAAGTCCTTTGAAAGTTCAAAGGTTTGGTTTCTCAACTAAAAAAATATCATATATGCCGTTATACGGGTAAATGAATTAATTTTTTAATAAGGCTTTGTTCAACTTAATTCTTTTGAGACAACAGTCTATTGATTAATGCTTAACTTAAAAATGCAAGTTACGTTAGTCAGCAGTCTATCACTACTCAAAGTTTTGCAATGACAAAGATTGTAACGAATTAATATTGATTAGAAATGAAAAAAGGGAGAAATGGTTTGTAACAGATAAAAATTTATTGAAAAACAACAAATCAACGTATAGATTACGGTAGCCTACTGATTTTTGATGCTGTATGCCAACATGAAGCTCATAACATAACTTCGTCAATGTCATCAGTCGTCATAAGTGCGTTGCAAGTTCAGTAAATTTTTCTAAGTGTGTCGCTTCGAAACTTATGAAACATTTGATTCCATTATAGGAGAAGCGATATTTCAGATAATTTTTTTTTAGCGGTCCGTGACTGCTTTGAAGGGACCAAAAGGGTCCGCCAAAACAAAAAGGTTGAGAACCACTGAACTCTGTTTTATAGCATATGGTATATGTCGTAGTATCATTGTTCATATCTGTTTTATCTTTTTCTTTCTTTTTAATTGATTTTCAAATTTTCTGGCTCCCCCCCCGAAAAAAACTCCTAGATCCGCGCCTGAGATAGCCTATAATAAAATACGTAATATGCTGCTTGTCACAATCAATATGCGTAGCCTAGGTGGTAGGTTGCATTCTGTTTTTGAATATGAAGTGGCACTGCTTTTGGATTAAAGAATAATGCAACTACTGTACTTTGATAAAAACTTGAAAAGTTAACTCTAACTTGCAAAAATGTGATTGACTGATTGTCTCTCAACAAATAAAAGTGCGATTACTCACTCAGCTTCTGGAAAGTTCTCTTTTATTTTGACCAACTCCTCTTCACTGTCAACCACAACAAGTCTGACGTCATTGTCACGTGAGTAACGCACGTGGGATGCTTGCTTGCAAGGATTTGCATATATAATCCTATCAGGGTGTGCACCAAGCTCTAACAATTGTTGAATTTCTTTCTATGTAAAAGTTAAAATGTATAACTATAAGAACACAATTGCACAACAACAAAATATGCAATGTGTTTTTGATGCCAAAAGAGATAGCAACAACTTGGTCAAACACTTCATAAAAATAAAGCTTTAGAAGGGAACATTTTCCTTTTTAGGACTAGCTGCAGTGTTTATGTATGGTAAAGCTTTTGACAATATAACAACTGGAAATACCACCAGTAAGAAAAGCAAACAGTCCTAATCACTCAAAAATGCCATATTCAGAGCAAGACTGAACAATTAGATTGTATATAATGAGTAGGGATTAAATGAAACAAATTTATAAAACTCACAAACTAAACTGAAAAACCATTGCTTTTGCAAATTACATTAGACCAAAAAATACATCTACCAATATCTCATGTAGGCCTACGCATGTAGATTGTAGGTGTGGTACAAATGTGGTTTAAAGCTTCGACATTTCATTGAAATTTTTTTTTTTCAGCTTATAGCAGTGTTTCTCAACTAGAATGATGAATACATGTATTATCATACGCATTCCTTATCATTATTAGCTGATGTTTGTACAATACATGCTTTGCTTATTCAGTAGTGCTGCTCTTACAAACAACATTTGCTAATATATTATATACAGTGTACTACTTTTGCATTCGGCAACTCTCAAATAACAAGTCACTAATTTCAAACAGAGTAATATTTGAATTTCGGCATCTGTTCTGTAACAAATAGACAAAGCTGCAAGAAAGAATTATCCTACAACTTTTTTCCACAACCTGAATTCACAGTCTATATTTTCAAAATTTTATTTTCAATTGGGCAAGACACATAAGTTCAATATTCTCTTACCTTACTTGCACAATCAAAACCAATGCCTAAAGCAATAAGAATTTTGAGCAATGTTATATCTGGATTACATTTGACAGCATAAAATGGAGTGATGCGTGGAAACATCTTAACCCATCGATGATAATTTGACAACACAGCACCAAGATCGCAAAGGAGAAATCCATCTTGCAAATCCTAAAGAATTCGGCACTTCAATCAGAATTGATCTAATCACTATTTCAAATTAAACAATAAAATATTCGTCTGGAAATTAGACCACAAGAATAAAGATAAGGGTTAATACAAGGTAGTTAATACGAGTTCAAGTTTAATTTAAATATAAAGAAACAAAAATCAAAATGAAATCATGTATTTTGCAGAAACTTAACACTGTTAAGTTGGCTTTGATTCTGTTACATCACAAGAACTCACTCATGTAGCCTATGATAGAAAGAGGGTATTTGTAGACACTTTATCTACTGTCTGCACATGTGAATTAAAGCACCTTGAAGATAAACATCATTTCCTTGTAAGATTACATCTTGATCATAATTCAAAAGGCAAACTAAATTCAGATAAAAATATGAATGCATTGTCAGGTCTAGGGTCAATGTGCGTATTAACGACCATCGAGGTAATTATGTGTATATAACGTTAATATTAACGTTAAAGATATATATATATAGGCTACAATATACATCTTTAAATATTATTCACATTCGTGTGCAACCTATTCCGATCCTGAACACTTCATAACCTGATGTCATCCTCTGAAAAGATCGAGAAAAAAATACAACAGAGCCAAAGTCACTGATCGAAGTTGCTGAAACAGTTGACCACACTTAGTATCTGGAAATTTTAGTTAATAAACTGAACCCCACTTTAGGTTAGGGTTATCAAATTACAATTAGGGTTTGGATTAATAAACAAAATTCAATGATTAATTCAAGGGGAAAATTTTAAAATGTTTGCGGAAACTCCGATCATCAACATCAGCTTTGTTCCATTTTTTTCTCGATCTTTTCAGTTGGACAAAATGTTCAGGGGACAGAAGAGGTTGCATCCTTCACATTCTACCTAGTACACTGGCACTTCCACAAGACTGATCACTCAGACAACTGTCACTCCGAAAGCACAGTTGCTTTATGCCATTTCCTCAAATGCTATGTTCTATGGTTAAGTCAGTTTTTCAAAAGAAGGTAGTTTCTGATATCAAACTCGAACTTTACCAAATAGTGTGTAGGCTATTGTTATTTATTTGAAACTAAGTATTGTTAGTGGAGTGACAACAGATTACAAAACTGGTGGCCCAGATAATTAATTAATGGTCATGTTAAAAACAACGTTATGTTCTATAAAATTATTATTGATAACTTAGCTATGCTTAATAAGTATGTATTTTAATGTAGCCAGGGTTGAAATATGCTGTAGATATAGAAGGGGAACATTCAGAACAAGTATATAACTATATAAGGGTCAGATGCATCAATTTTGTACCCTGTAGTCTCCAGAACGCATTTTGCAGTTTTGGTATTTCTTAAGGTTTCAGTCTACTTTTTTAGGCTTTAAGTTACAGTTTAGATATGTGCTCCCCCTATGTAATGCTATTCTTCAATGGAAATTGTTAACTTCTTAGCAAAAATTTTGGATTTATCACAAAATTGCCCACTTTTTTTGGATTTTTCACGTTTTTAGTTCTGTAATACCCTTGTGATTTTTCACAGGCAAATACTGCTGTGCTAAACTGACTTTTATTTAACACTGTGCAGCTTTAGCTACATTTTAATGTTGAAATGACACTGGCTTTACAATTTTGGCCTTGTATTTTTCTCAATTTCACGAATCTGCAGTTTTGGCTCCACTATGTTGTAGTCTCCAGAACGACCCATGGTACTACTCTACCAATGCCTACTCTGTGCTCCTGTTTGGGTGTAAAATGATGCAAATTTATATATAAACAAACCTACAAAACAAAAAAACAGATTTACTAAAAAAGTGTGATAATAGTTCACTCTTCTATGGAAGCTATTTAGCCTGGCTCCAAAATTGTGTAGTCTCCAGAACAAACTTTAACAAAAAATTTATGCTTCCCTGTTTAAAATGGCAAACATTCTTCCAGTATGTGATGGACTAGTATGCTCATTGCTCACTTGGCAGGATTTCACAGAGAGGACTCGCAATAAATAAAAGATTAGGAATTTATTTGTTATTGAATTTGTCTGTAGTTTCCAGAACACTGTAGTCTCCAGAACTTTTTTTTTTCGTAAAACCAGTAAGCACTCCTTTGTACAGTTATTTTTACATGTAATGTTACAATAAAAGTTGCTCATAAGAAATGATACCTGTTGAAGCATTCTGTAACCTATTTTTGATCTTAGAGAACATAGATACAGTTACAGTTGTTAAATTTTAATTTAGCTGTGATTGTGAGGTGCTTTTTACGCATATTTGATTGGCAATGGCTCCATATGAAAAAAGTACTTTAAGGACAAGGAAATTCAGAGAGCGTCTTCGCAAAAATGTAAAAGAACATTCACAGTTTAAAGACAGAGATTCACAAAGGAAGCAATTGGCTTATGCAGAAAAAAGTGGAAAAAATGAAGGCATTGCCTCATGATCTTGCGTATCATAGAAACATGAAAAGAGAAAAAATGATAGCATACAGAGAGAAGAAGATGCAGCAGTTGAAAAATACGACTATGAACATTGAACACCTCTGATGTGAGTGCAAGTACTAGCAGTGGTCCAGCTCCACAACTGCACTCAACACCAAAGACTGACGAGCATCGAAGGCAGATAAAGAATGTGGCACGAAAAGTACGGCGCCATAAAGACAAGGAAACATCCCTTTTAAAAGTAAGAGTAACCAATTTAAAGGAGAAAAACCAATCTTTAAAGAAAAGATTTCGAAAGATAGTTGAAGCATTCATAACTGACAGTGATGATGAAATAGAAAATACCTCGTCCTTACCTACCTGTGCTAATTCACCAAATGTCAGTGCACGGCCTACTAGAACACGGCCAAATATGTTGCTATTTGAGGGAATTTCTAAGAGTCTGAATTGTTACAATTATAGCTATGACAAACCTGTCATCTTACCATTTCCAGAAGTAAGTAAAATAAGCAATATTTGTACTTAGACATATGTTTGGCTTGTTTAACCGGAGATTAGGTATGTATGTTAAGCACAACTTATGCAATAACAATGTAAAATATGTAAGATCTTCCAACTGCAACCTGGAGGTAGTATCGTTTGGTGTGTCGCTTTTGGTGAAATTGCATGTTGCTGTTAAAATATCAAGGATTTTTTGTGAATTCTATGTTGTAAGCGGTTCATTTGATGTGCTAATTTAAATTTTAGTTTGTTTTGTTTTCCACCAAGTTTAATTTTGCAAGTAAAATGTGGCTATTGGCAAAAAATCCTGCTATACAAAAAACCTAACGACTGTATGATGAGACTACCTCCAGGATGTAGTTGGAAAATTTACATATTTTACATTATTATTGCATAAGTTGTGCTTAACATACATATCTAATCTCTGGAACAACAAGCCAAAAATATGTCTAGATGCAAATATTGCTCATTTTACTTACTTTTGGAAATGGGAAGATGATAGGTTTGTCATAGCTATGATTGTAACAATTCAGACTCTTAGAAATTTCCTCAAATAGCAACATATTTGGCCGTGTTCTAGTAGGCCGTGGTCAGTGCAAATTTAAGCAAAGTTTTGTGGGATACAATGAGCCCGAATACTATGAGCCCGAATGTAGATTTTCCTATGATTCATCAAAGTGAGTTCACACGGCTTCCTAAAGGTTCCAAGAGACTATCATACTGCATAGATATCTGGAAAATTTAGCTGTCTTTTCCCAAAAATTTTTTGGTATTAAAACTTATCAGTAGCCAAAATTTAATTTGTAGTCTCCAGAACAAAAAAATCTTCTTTTCTCATGGTACTTACCAAATACATTATAACTATTGCTAGCACATGATTTATTACTACCTTGAGGTCAAACAATACATGACTTTGGCTGAAGTATCAGAATATTTAGGTACATTATCGCACAACTGCAGTAAACCTGCTAAAAACTGATAAAATGGGTATACTCACACTGATATTTAATTTTCAGTATAAAAACATGATATTTTTTGGGGGCAGTCTTTTGATTTAGTTGGTAGAGAAGTATCTCAAGAGTTTTAAATTAAAATTTTATGGCAACAAGCATTCTGAATTTTTTCTCCGTTCTGGAGACTACAGGTACAAATTGATGCATCTGACCCATAATTATATTAGGGTGGCTCTTATTTGGCAAAAAATGAAAAAAATTTGAATTTTGTGTGGGACACCCTTTTAAAAGTTGAGGTTGTCAGAAAAAATAACTCCTGCAAAAATTTTTTGAATTTGAAATTGATTTAGAGGTGGCCCTCCCCCCCTAAAGTTTTGCGCCCTCCTCTAAATACCAAATCTGCATATCTCAAAAACTGCTTGAGCTAGAGATATGGTTTTGTGTCAAAAGATGCAGAAAGCATGATTTCCTATCTGCTTTCTGAACAGTGATTGCGTCTAGAGTAGAAAAGCAGTTATTTAGAAAAAAACTGTTTTCGGTATTCTAGCACAAAACAGCTAAACAAGTATTGTGGCCCAAGTTATTCAATAAACAAAGCTCATAAACTAACCTGTAAAACTGGTAAAGCAATAAACGAAATAAGTATTCCTAAACTTTTATGCATTCATGCATAGCTAAAATGCCCGTTTTTTTATCATATTCCTTGGAGAAACTCCTGAGCGTGGAATCCGCTTTCAAGCTTCAGGTGTTATGCATCGCACTTGTTGGATGGCGAAGGCGATTTATGCAAAAAGCTTGGTCTGCGTTTATGGTATCTGTCCGAAGAAATGGTTGGACTAGCCTTGTTTAACTTTCGATTGTCTGTGGAAAGTAAACAGCTAAAACGTGCACCAAGGAGACCAAGCATCAAAGTAGATGCGTTTCTTAGCAATAAGGGTCTAGAGCAGTATTGCACCTCTAATTCAAAATGGCTTCTTCAGTTGTTGGGTGAAGTTGAAGCAATAATTATACTTTCAAAGGATCCTGCTCATTGGACTGAAGATGGTGCATTTATTCAAGCTTTACACATGGCGAAGGGACTTTCAGTAGTGAATTCCAAAGCAGAAGAGAGGAGTTGCTCTAAGTCTAATCCAGGATTTTAACAAAATCTTAACTGAAGAAGAGTACCAACTTCAGTTTCTTTTGCAAGTTGTTACTGAACACAGGAAACTGTTTCTAAATTCCATTAAGAACAATATTGTCGATTCTTCTTAGTTTAAATCTTCTTTGTTGCTCCAGGGGTCAAGGGCTCTGTCTTTTACCACTCTTGGGCAGTGGCGATGCGTTTTAGATGCTTGAGCAGGTGTCGAGCAGCAATCCTTTGATTCGTCCATTGATTCGTCATCCAGTTCAAGCAGACCACGCACCATTTGGCGCAGTTACAGATGGTGTGGTCTGTGGTTTGTTCCTCTTTGCAACACTCACAGATTGCGGATGGAGCCATCCCCCATTTGTGCATGTTGGAGCGAAATAGTCTGACTCCAGTAGGCTAGCCCAGTACGCACTACGCAGGTGGTTGAGCCGCACCCAGGCCTTCCTTGGCAAATTATGCATTCCGGTTGGATGGGGGCTGGTGTCGGAGATACAACTTTAGAGTCTTGAGGAGTTCTTCTTCCCTTCTGAGCTCTATTTGTTGTCCTCCCAGGTAGCCGCACTGATGGATTGGTCTTCAGCGATTTTCATCAGGAGTTGTGCGTCACATACAAATGGGTGTCTCGATTTCAGTTGCCGAGGATGCTCGATTGCTCGCTCACAGACTCGTAGAGACTTGAGTGGAGCAAGTGGTTGGGGTTCGTAGTGCGGCGAGAAAGAGACAGGATGGCTTCTTCCCGACGAAACTCAGCTGGTTGGTTGCCTGCAAGGACAGGGTAATTGTCCGATGATGTAGGTCGCAGACATCCTGTCACGATACGCTAGGCAATATGTAAAATATTGTCGATAATGTCGCTTCTTCCAGTACTGACCAGAATTACATTTTGAAATGAATATCGTCACCAGTGTTCCCTCTAAGATGCAAAAACTTAGACAAAAAAACGAAATTTTGTAGACGGTTTCGTGGTCACAAAAAAATTTGTAAAATCAAGATTTGGTCAAATGCGTTTTTTCTAAATAACTGCTTTTCTACTCAAGATAGATGCATTCAATGTTCAGAAAGCAGATAGAAAACCATGTTTTCTGCATCTTTTAACACAAAAACTGTATCTCTAGCTAAAGTGGTTTTCGAGATACGCAGATTTGGTATTTCGAGGGAGGGCACAGAACTTTAGGGGGGGGGCCACCTCTAAATCAACTTCAAAATTAAAAAAATTTTGCACGAGTTATTTTTTCTGACCTCACCATTTGAAAGGGTGTCCCAAGCAAAATTCAAAAACTCAATTTTAAGAGCCACCCTAATATATATAGCCTATATACTTGTATAATATACAGTCCTCGAAATTAGCGGCGGCACTCGGCAATTGCCGTGGTAAATGCCGCCGTAAACGTCATAATGGCAATTCTGCTACGGCAATAAAAATGCCACCGCAAAATGATCACTTAATTAAGACAAAAATTGTTCAAAATTTCTTCCTGTATTATTTACTCACAGCCGGAGTTTAATCAGCAGAAACACCGTGCCAAGACCTCACCTCGGACCACTTTACTTGCTGTGAACACTCACGCAGTCTTCGAAAATGTTATATTTTATAGCATATTTTTACTAGGCAAAAACTTTGCTGAGGCCAAACGGCCAAAGTTGAAATTGCGTCGGCAATTGCTGTGAACGTTTATTACGACAAAATTGTACCAAAACATGTAAAACGAGAAGGGAAAAATATACTAGAGTAGTCTATCACGACCGCATCGTTTGATTTGTTGTGATGTAATAATACTAAAAGTAGCGATAAAGCGAGGAACGCAATACGCACGCTGTTACGTTAATTCATGTCAAATAACTCAGGGGGAAAGTAAGTTAATTTTGGGTTGATTCAACGTTCGAGTCAGCACAAATCGATTTAATTTTCCCGGCGGGTTATATTGCGCACCCAGACAGCAAAACCATCATTTCTACATCGATTCAACGTCTACAGATGCAAAATCAATGCAAAAATAACGAATTTTGCTGCCTGGGTAACAACAATGCCCAAGAAGAAATCTACGTTTGTTTTTCGACATCTAGCGACGTTGAACCATCATAAAATAAAGTTAATTGCTCAAACAGGTACCGGTAACAAATTAATAGCTCCCTGCGAGAAGATTGGCTCGATTTACGTTTATACTAACATAATTTAGACACAATTGGGATACTGCGTGCGAGCAACACAAAGTCTGTTGGATAAAGAACTAGTCCGAATCGGAATCATCAAATGCTATATCGGAGGATGAGGTTGTCGCGTCGTCACTGGAATAATTGAAGACGCAAAACTGCCCGTTCGTGAACGCGCGATGCCATATGATCGGAAGCATTATTTTACAGCCGAAGAATCATTTATCCAATTTTGTTCTACTTTTTTAACTTGACCCCGTAGCTTTTCTAATTCCGATTTGTTTCCGTCATAAAATTCTTTATAAATTTTGCAAAATACCGGTACCACGCTAACTTTTCCTTCTGTTTCCTTTGTTTGATAACCTATAGCAGGTAAATTCCACTTTTTAACTGTATCCTTCACCATGATTTATATTCGCAACGACACCGGTAAACAATAAGCATTCTATGAAAGAATAACTTTTTCGTAACAATTAAGCCAGTATTTACAACGTTGCAAACTTTTTACAGTTCACAAGAGCATTGTCAGCGCATAAAATAGCTTGCGTGATGCTCTCCGCTACCGCCGTATGAAACACGAAGAATAAGCGCATAAAATTTCGTTTGTTTAAACTTTAAAGTTTTTTTTATTTTTTGTTTTATTATCTTTATCCTGCATTGCGGTAAAGCGGACTTGAGCGCTATGCATCGGTGTACGCCTTCCGACGTACACCTGACCCACGCTGCAGCCGACTGCAATGTCTGTTTCCGGTTGTCTACTCTATTTATGACTTAAATTTGGTACTACCCATTACTCAAAATCGATCACTGGGTAGAGGCAATTATCGTAAAGTTTTACATACAAAGTTTTACATCGTAAAGCATACGGCAATTGCCGCCGCAATCCAAGGTTTGCTGATTTGGCGGCGGCAAAGTTTTTGCCGTCGTAGATGGAAGCTAATTTCGAGGGCTGAATATATATACTTATACAACAAGTTTTGTTTCTTAACACATATATGCGTTATGCAACAAAAGTTGTTATCAATAAATACATAGGCTAGTTAATTTTGAGCAATTACAACACAAGGGAATTATCATACACTAAAAAACTGCATATTAACTAAATGAACGTCAGTAGTGATACAAAATAAATCAATGTACTACTTTTAAATTGACCAAAATTTAAACCATATACCGGTACTTTTAGTTCAAAACTTACTTCTCTGCCATCAATATTGAGGGACTTGTTTTCTATAATTGATAGCTTGTCCATTGAAGAAACAACGTCAATACAAATGGGGGAGGTTGCTGAGACTTTAGCCATTATAATTTGAGATGTAAATGATAATTTCTGGTCACTTACTAAAACATGTACTGAAAAGTTTGCAACAAAATTTAAATTCAGCCTAGTGACTACAGGCCTCTAAGTCTAAGCTCCTTTATTTTTTTCAGAAACCAAGCATAGCCTACCTGAAAGTAGTTTGGTTGTCTGGTGGATGGCAGTGGTGCCAGATCTAAAACTCAGAAATGGTTGATTGGTTTTGAATCTTTATTGATTGATTGATTGATTGAATCTTTATCCTCGGACTGGGAAAGCTTCTTGGAGAGCTTAATCCTGGCAGTTTCGCATACTTGTAGAGGCTTTGAATCACTGACGCAGGCCCGGTCACCGAGATTGACAGAGTGAAGTTTCCGATTGTTGAAGGCTTGTTGTCGGGGAATTATTCCATCCATTAGATGCTGCTGAAAGGAGAGCAGCCCTTAACGTGCGTTGCTCAAGCCAGGGCCGGATTTAGCTGATGGGGGGCCCGGGGCACTTTTAGATCGGGGGGCCCCCGTGCAAAAAATTTTTTTGCGCCTACGGCGCGTAAAACCATCTCTACGTCTACAGTAGCATCAGTCCAGTACTGCACAGCATTTTGCAGAAACTTTAAAGGTCAAAAGGAATAAAATAACACAAAATCACATTTTTTTCCACATAGGGGGGCCCTTCAAAAGTCGGGGGGCCCGGGGCAACTGCCCCCTCTGCCCCCCCCCTAAATCCGGGCCTGGCTCAAGCGCACACCCCGAGAGTCGAACCAGCGCCGCTATTGATCTTGAAGTTTCTTCGTTCCAGGACTGACAAGGCCTTTGATAGGGGTCCACGTCTTTCAGGCGCAGACAGTTAGACGCCAGTCAAATAGGCGCGCACACTGTGGCGTAGAGTGATTCAAAAAAATACAAGTTGTGTGGCGTCAGGATATGTAGGTGCGGCGCACTGTGGCACCCGTTCGGCGTTCATTTAGGTGCTATCCATCTCTGTTTATTTTTTTATTATTTATTTGCATCAGGCACTGAAGAGACAGGCCCATATTCATAAACACAACACAAGTCACAAAACACACAAGGTTACATTATATAAGCAAAAATTATGCGTACATAGTCACGTTATAGTGAGACGCATACGGTAGTCAGAAGAAGCATAACACTCTGATGTAAAAACTGCAACTAACCACTTGTTAGATGAGACCTGACAGCGGTTGACAAAATTAATTATACGATTTCGGAATAGGGCATGAAACGTAGGAATATGAAGGTACGTCTGAATTTTACTAATGCTAACACGCCTCGGTAATTTATGCAATGTTCGAAATGCATTATTGTAAGCCACACGCAATTTATTAATACTTGAGGATAAGTATCTGGCCCACAGTTGACTGGAGTACATAGGTAAACAATACGTGCGAAATAGTACATTTATTACAGCGGAAAAGCAGTTAGAAAATCGTGAACGTAGCATGTTCGCTGTAGGCCTACAGTATAAAGCTCTAACTTGGCGCTTAATGTCATCGTCATCAGACAAAAACTTGTTTATAACAATGCCTAGATACTTGACAGTGTCAACAAATTTGATGTAAGAGGTTCCCAATTTGACTTTGGGCTGCAGGTTTAGCTTTAGGTAAGTAGTATCAAACATCATGCCAACAGTTTTATCAGAATTAAATAAAATATCATGTGAACCTGCATATGAATAACACTACCAATGTTTGCAACCCATTCAAACTAGGCGCAAAGCAGCACAGGTCATCAGCAAACATTAAATGATTGAGACATGAACTGCCAACATAGCAACCTATTTCGAATTTGTTTAGATTACTGCTCAGTTCATCCATATACACAGTGAAGAGGTATGGACTGAGTACACCTCCTTGTCTCACTCCGTTAGATACAGTAAATGAGTCAGAAAAAGCACAACCCCACCTCACAATCATTGATTGCTGGCTATACCAAAACGCTATTAGACGAACAAATATTGCAGGCACATTCCTAGCAATTAGTTTAGCCTACAGAACAATACAGAATGATTTACACGGTCGAATGCTTTGGAAGCATCAAGAAATACCGCAAACATAGGGCTACCATGACTGACATTGGCCTAGTGAGAAATAGCCTGCTTAAGCATGTGTAGGCTACACACATGTCAGTACTGTGTTTCGATTTAAAGTCAAATTGGTTGTCAATAGTGTGTAGAAAATGCTCAATGTGATACAAAATGAAATGTTCAAACAACTTAGAAATGACACTAGCAATTGATTGATTGATTGACATTTTATTTGTTGCGAGTAGCCTATAAACACACATATTCAACAAAATCGGATAAAACAAACGATAACGTAAAATGTATTAGGCCTATGTGTGGATACTGCAACGGGTGGCTGCGAAGTGACCTGGAAGGTCTTCTAGTCGAGCAGCCACCCTCAACAAAAGAAAAAGTAACAAATTAAACATCAATAAAGCGAGGCAAAAGAATCTAAAACATAAATTTACGGTATAATTGCTTGAATGAACACAAAATACATCATGTAATATAAGTTCTACATAGTCCTGAAGCCATCATCATTGGTGAAATGATAGTAGTAAATTTTTATAATTTTTTTTAAATGAATTAGGTGATTTTTTTCTTATTTCCAATGGGATTGAATTCCAAATTTCCACTCCTGCATACTTGAAACTACGTTGAAGTTTTGAAGATGAATATTGAGGAACATAAAAATTATCCTTGTCAATTGCATTTCTGGTATTGCGAGAATGTACATTTTTTGCTTTTTTAAAATAATTAAAAAAAGTACATGGTAGTGAATTGTTTTCATATTTGTGCATTAATTTTGAAATTTCGAGTTTGAACAAATCTTTTATTTTATTGGCTATTGGCCAAAAGTTTCCAGTGTCTCTGATATCAGATCTGCTATTTTTAACAATAGGTACCAACACAGTCTTCAGGCCACTGTTTGGTACAAACCCATGAAAAAGACACATATTAAAAAATAAACTTATGTACAAAGCAGTAACTGGGTGAGAGTGAATAATATGCTCAGCAAAAATATTATCTGGGCCAGCAGAGCGGTTCAGGGACAACTTTCAACACAACATAAGTACGGTTTCAATGGTACACAAATACCTGCTGCTATCAGCAATCAGCATAATTGGACGAATTGATTACATAGGAATGAACAAAATCTTTGGGTTGACTACTGGACCCAACAGAGTTGAGCAGTGTTCTATAATGATTTTCCCACATATATGAGCTATATCTGCGCTACCTGTAGTCCCACCTACTGAAAGTGGTAAAGGAGGTTTTCCTTTGGAACGATTTATGTGCTTCCAGAATTTGTTTGTTGGACAATCTGCAATTAACTTGTTAGCTAAGTTATCAGCTTTTATACAGTCTTCTTTCCTTTTACACCGCCGTAGTGCATACTTGAAGTCCTTTCTACTGCAGGTCATACGAGAATAAATTGGGCCCTTGCGTGGCCTCCCGTGGTCCACCCACAAGGAGTAGCTATCACGTGCAAGATCATGTGCTTGCCTGACTGTTTCGTTCCATCCGGAAACCACATTTTGACTGTGTCTTTGTCTCTTTGAGAGGTAACAAAGCAGCTATAGATGCATCCAGCATGGCGTTGACAATGCAGTCATAAAGCATAGTTATATCCTCTAAATGTGAAGGATTGTTACACATAGGATTCCTACAAGTAATAGAGGTAGGTACAGGAATGTATGAAACCATGTGCTCAGTTGCACGATAATAGGCAGCTTTTTCAGGAGGGGAAATCCTGTCCCAGTTAATTCGGTCAGCTTTCTCATGTGATTCAGGTTCGGATCTAGCCAATGAATTGCATGCTATTTCAACCAGAAGTGGTCGGTGATCAGAGATCAGGTAGCTATGCAACACTTCAATTTTGGTAATGGCAGCATGTGCAGCAGCAGTTGATAGGCAGTGATCTAGCCAACTGGTTGTTCCATGAGCATCACTGACATAACTTAAGTGAAAGTATCAGCAGGTAAATTAAGAATATCTGACATTATGAAGCTATGATCATTACAAAAACACTCCAGTACCTCACCAAAACTATTAGTATTACTTGCATTGAAGTCCCCCATGATATACAAGTTAGGGTTGGTTACTGTGTGGCACATAACATTCAAATTACTAAGATAATTCACATACTCATCCATGTTGGCATCAGAGCAATAAGGCATATATACATTTAAAAAAACAAAACTAGCACAATCCATATGGAGCTCAAGACCAATAATAGAGTCATCATGACTGGTTAAACTTGTAGCCTTTAGGCTTTTATGCCATAGCATAGCTGTTCCTCCGAATGGTCTTCCCAGCCTAATGCCATGGCTGTCATCCATGGGAGAGTAACCAATGACATGATGGTTGTTGCTCAATCGGGATAACTCAGGTAATCTTTGCTTTGATATCCAAGTCTCTTGAAGCAAGATGATGTCAAATTTTTCACAGAGTACGCAAATATCACCAGCAGAGGAGGATAAACCTCTGCAGTTATATGAGACAACAAACAGGTTTGTGTTGCTGTTGAATGTATTAATTACCAGGAGTGCCCGTTGACACTGGCAGCTTTGAAAAAATCTCTTTAACAGAATGCCGGAAGGCCAGCATCCTGGATTCAGTGATTCTTTAATTGTTACATCATGGATACTTATGTGAAAAGATGAGTAGGCCTATGTATCATACCTTGACTGGAGTTTATCACACGCAGTGACGATCGGTGAGGAAAGCAAGGAAAGCAGTGCTTACCTTAGCAAAAACTATGCAAAATATAATGATTGAATTCTAGGTTTAACTTATTATTTTTATCACGTCTATTTTAACTTGAAAATTACTGTATTCGTGACTAGAATTACTCGTAACGCTTGTGAGTAGTCTAAGTCCTCACCAAACCGCATGTCTTGCCTATAAATGCCAATTGACGCAAACGCTTCTGTCAGAAACAATCACTGAGGCTCCAGGTAAGCAACTATCCAACTTGCTTTCCCAGATTCAAAAATGTCAAAAAACGCCTTCGTTTTAACCAATCCTCACCCGTTTTGCAAAACGTCACCAGCTGCTTAGCCAATCAGATGTGTTATGGTTATGGTAGGTTAGTTGTGCTTTCCCAGTGACGTCAATGCGTACATTCGCTGGAGCGACTAGACTGACTCGTCAGAATGGTATCTCGTCACGGTAAACGCACAGAATCATAATGCCAAAAAGCTTGCAGTGGCGTAGCCAGAAAAAATTTTTGGGGGGGCCCAAATATTTGATGAACTGAAGAGAACAAGTATTTGATTTAAGCCATCGCCACTTGATGTGCAGTGGCATATCTTGGTGGGTTGAGCAAGGGAAGCAATGAAAGTGGTGGGGTTAGAGCATGCCGAAGGCACGCGTATTCTAGGGGGGTCCGGGGGCATGCTCCCCCGGAATTTGTTTGAAAAATTGCACTCAAATAATGGATTATAGCGCTTTCTGGAAACACTTTTAGGGTAATATTTGTATGAAGTTTATAAGCAGATAAACAGCTATTAACTTATTAAAGGTAGCTCTTACACACGAACGGGCAAAAACTGCGGCTAAAATTAGAGAACACCAAAAACTCAGCTACACAAAAACTCAAAAACTACACAAAAACCAAGAGAGTAAGCCATTCTGGAATTGCTTCCACAAATTAGTTCAAAGAAACGTAAATCGCGTCAAGTTTGTGCGATTTACGATTTGCAAAATTTATTGGTGCCTTTCTGTGTGTCTAAAACAAGTCCTGGGGGGGTGTTAATAGCCACATGTCTTGAAAAACGTTATAAATTTCTGCAAATTTTATTACATTTTCAACAAAGGGCTCAACTTCGGAATCCAAACTTGGAAATTTGGGGGGGGCCATGGCCCCTTTCGCCCCCCCCCCCCCTGGCTACGCCTATGAAAGCTTGTTGCTGTTTTTTGATGTCTCCTCGCCATGTACTTTAGCCTACTGTACTAGCTTTCATAGTCATGCCTTTGCCCTTTTTACAGCGTTGATATAACGTTACTTCGCCAATGAACGCTCAGGTGCGGATGCAATATTTAGTTTGTTAAGCTTCTATACGCAGGAGGCAAACTTATCCAGCTTTTTGTACAAATTGCTTGCGGTTGTAATGTTTAGGCCTAAGTGTTAGTTTTTGTAGTGGAGGCTTAACTGAATATCTGAGAATGAACATTCATGACGAATTAAACATTTAGACAACTATTATTCCATGTCTAACACAGGATTTTAGTCCTGCAACGTCAAAATTAAGATTGTTCATGACTTCTAAACATTAAATGGATGTATGATCACGACATAGGCGAAGCACAATTTGACAGATTTTTATTTTTGATTTGTTTTGGAAATGCTATCAGAGCGCACCAAATTGGAAGTGTTTTTCAAAAATTTCTGGGGGAGGCCCCCCAGACCCCCCGCTGGAAGTGTTGCCTTCAGCAACACGCCTTCGGGCTTCGCCCGACGGTTACGCCCTTCGTGCCTATTACCTTGCTACAGCATATTTCCAAGTTGCTTTCCCAACGGTTTAAGCCACCGAACGTCACTGATCACAGGTGATCTTTGAGGCATTTGCAAATTGGTCTTTGACGAAGTTTTTCATATCTTCAGCAGTGGTATCTGGATCAAGCCTAGACACAAATACCTCAGCAGGACGTTTCTTCTTCTCAACAACTTTAAAGGCATACTAAAGGAAAATTTCAAACCGGTTTTAAGCATTAAAATGAGTAAACTGAACATTCAAGAATACATTTCAAAAACAATTACCCAAAAAAATTTGTTTTCAATGGCGCTGGCAAGGCCCAAAGTCCAGTGTTTCATTTATTTTCATTTTTTTCAAAATGACCAAAACGTGCAAACACTGCTCGAGAATACGTCATAAAGGCCAGCAAGAACAAAAGCCACGTTACCAATCTGATGTTTTGAGCAAATTGTCTGCTGTTTTGATGTTAAAATGTGCTGTTTTGATGTAAATACATACATAGCCTACAGTCAAATCGCCCGCAGTAACAATTATTGCGTGATCGGTTGATTGCTAGCCTTTATGACGTAGACTGCGCAGTCGCACGCTTCGTTGCTCAGGCTCAATCTCATTTTGAAAGCTCTGACAAAAGTACGCCCACAATGGTGGTCAGACCGCAATGGGGCAAAATTTTATTGAAAATCTTTTTATGGTAGCATGTTAAACACAAAGAACGTGGAAAATCGCCAAGTCAGGTTTTTCCTTTAGTAGGCTACCCCTTTAAGGAACGTTCTTGCCAATGTTCCAACGCGAGGTTTAGGTTTCTTTCTTTTTCGGACAACTGTCCAGCTATTGTTGCTCATATTGCCTTGTGGGCTGTCCTCCAAATCTTCTTGGTGGCCATTTCTGCTGGTAAATGAGGTGCCAGTGATACCATGTTTTGACACTGGCTGGGCCATTAACACTGTTGAATATTTTCGGGACATGACATTTTCAACAATGCTACCATTAATTTCTGGTGCATGATTAGACCCAGGTACAGGGTGGTTTCCAAGTAGAATGTTGGGTACCGTACTTGTTGTTCTAGGGAGACATTGTTATCCTTCCTAATTAGTGCAGAAGTCTTAGACACCATAGACCTTAGCTCCTGCATCTGGGCTGAGAGGGAATTCTGTTGAGAAAGTTCCTTTTTCAGTTCATGCACTTCTTTGCGGAGGTTGCATAGACTTTGCATCCACGCTGATGCATCAATATTTTTTACTTCGAGGCTTGGAAAGTCACATGTAGAGGTGACAAATAATAAATCAGGAATGTCATCTTGGTGGCCAACCTTGTGAAGCACTTCTATAATGTCCTTAATGTTCATTTCATTCTTGTTGTCACCTTGTCTTCTCACTTTGCGCACTGTAGACAAATATCCAAAAAGGGTATCTTTAGCTTTCACTATATCCCCAGCATTATAGTGATCAATAACTAACTTCACAAGTAGGTCAGTCTTCACAAAGTTTATGCGGTTAAACATAAACCACAGGATTGAGTTGACAACAACTTCTTGTGCCATTACTCCGTGAGGCAAAATCAGTAATTTTCACTTACAGATTCAATAAATGTTTAATTATCACTTATAGCAACTTATTTACAAACTTACAAGCCTTATTCAAATAGCCTTATAACCTTGATTACAAATAGAATCTATATCCATGATTACAAATAGAACCTATATCCATCGTGTCCGCGTTTGTGCAATGTTTTTACGGAAACGGTTTGTGCAATGTTTTACAGGTGTTACAAAAGATTGTGCAATCTCTCCTCATTTTATTTAGTAATATTCCATTACGTAAGAGACCTTAACGGTTTTATTTGACGTTTCAGTTGGGAAACGATTGTCCGTAACACTCTAATATTTTTTAACACCCGAAATAAAGTTTATATTTGATAAAACCGCAGAATTTCACTTGAGGATCGCAGCAGTTGGCCTACATGACTTTTTTTCTTTCATTTTTATTGAACATCAGCCTATCTTATTTCAACGTAATTTGCCGATGCTTGATACTTGTCACAAAAACAGGGAAGCAGCTGACTCGATGACTGATATAGGCCTAGTCTTTCGCTGCTTCCTGTCTGTTGTGGTATCTAGATTGCTATGGTGCTTTTTCAGTGGCGGCTGGTGCTGTTTGTGAGCAGTAGGGCTACAAACGACTTCGTGGGGGGGGGGGTCTACCCCCAGAAAAATCGCATTAAATTTGGTGCGTTCTGAGCATGTTTTTACCCAAAATTTTGAAAAAATGCATTCAAACTTTGTTGAAAAGTTGATGTATTCCTAAAGTGTATTTAAAAAAAACTAACAGTAGCCTATTGCTTTGGAGACAAACTTTACTAGTATTGAGCTGTATAGTCTTGACTAGCCTAGCCGTTGTAGGCTATACAAGGTTCAAGTGATTTTGAGATGCCCTAGCACTTCCTATAACCTGTTGTGCTGAATACCCTAACTCTACAGCTAACACTTCTACATTCATGGCTCATCGAAAATCATCCCAACGAAAGCGTTTGGTCGTAGGTTGGCTAACAGTGCACCAACATTGGTTCTACGATTAAACAACTTTTTTTGCCACAGTAAGGATAGTTGTAAATTGCGTTGTGAATCCCACGTCGAACCAACAAAAGCGTTTAGTCGTCAGGTTGACCAACATTGCAACAACGTTGGGTCTACGAATAAACAACCCTTTTTCGCCACAGTGAGGATAGTTGTGAATTGCGTCGTGGATCCCACGTCGAACCAACGAAAGTGTTTGGTCGCAAGTTGGCAAATGGTTGGCCAACAGTGCGCCACTGTGAGATCGACGTTCAGCCAACCGATTTATGTGACTGACGATTCGCCCAAGTTGAGCCGATGGCCAAATATCTTACGCGCCAACGTCGGAAAACAACGTAGGGCCCACGGAGCGTTTCTGATGGTCTAACTTTGGGCCAACGACACGTTGCTGTGCGGGTAGGACCAGCCGCAATATTGACTTCAGTTTAAATTTTACGAGATGTTTTGAAAATTACAAAATAAATTATAGCATTTATGCCGATTAAGTTATAGGTAGGCTATAAGTTATAATATAAATCGCTTTATCGAAAAAAGATTACTTGGAAAGAGGCTAGCATATGAAATGAAAAGCTTATTAGCCTACTTTCGTTTTTTTCCAAAAGATTTTAACATTTACTTTGTGTAAGTTACGATCTAAATATATTTTATTTTTAATAAGTTATTAAATCATTTTGTTTGAGTAACTGTTGTGAAAGAGCAGGAGCAGTTTTAATACCGATAGTAAACGATAAAGCAAGGGCGTTTTTTATGGGGAAATGTAGACTACGTTTTATCGCTTTTGTAAAATTGAATGATCAAGCAACCGATGACACGACTATCTGTTGGTGTTACTAAAAAAAAAAACTGTTGTAGTTGATTCAAAATATTTTCCTATTACGGAATTACTGCATGCAGTAAGTTATCGCAAAAACTGATTGATTAATTTTGAGCAGGAGCTTTTGGCAGGATAGGGAGAGTTTGGAGATATGACAGGTTTCATCTGTTCAACCAACGAGATATAACACAATGAGTTGAAACTCACTCTTCTCTTAGTGTTTCTCTTTTATCTCTCTCGTTTCTCTACGTGGTTCGTTTCATGGTTCACTGCTTGCACATGGAAGCTTGTTTTCGTTTGTAAATTAACTTGTTGGAATACTCAAATCAACATCAAACATGAACAATAAACATAGAAAAATTTATATCAACAACAAAACATTCTTTTAAACTCATCCGGTTCAGTGTTCCCTCTGAGGCGAGAGAAATGCAAAATTGTTTGGGCATGTTCACACTGCTCAATATAAAGTGAGAAGCCATACAATGCTGGGCATGTTTAGGTTAAAAATTTAGGGCATTTTCTCAGCCACCATTTTGTAGAGGGGATCCTGATGCGGTTCTAGTTTAAAAATACCTTAGTGCCAGTCTGGTTGTTTTTGGGACAGCTTCTTTGCCTGTGGTAAATGCTTCAGCAGATTTTGTGGTAATGTGCGTGAATATATGTTATCATTGGGCTGAGCATTTTGACATCCAATGCATACCTTGTATGCTTCTATTGCACTTAATAACTGAGAAATAGTACAGTTTCTGGCACTTAGTGCAGAAGTGGCAGTGAGGGGGACAGCCCACCCAAAAAATGTAACACCTATTTCCAAATTTTCATTTACAGTAACGGTGTACTTCGTTTGGTCACAGGGTGCTTCCTTGTAAGTAAAAATAATGTATTTCTCATCATCATCGGCGACAAACTGCCATGGTTGCCGCAAGTGTTGGTTTGCTTGTTTCATTAAGTCTTTCAAATTTGTTGCATAAGTTCTTTCTAAGAGAGGCCGTTTCTTAGGTGAAGGTCTGACTTTGGCTACAGCTTTAGGAATTGACTTCTGTGGCAGCTTTAAAGTTGGCAGGGCACCAATCACTAGCTCTTTACGACTTCCCTCTGAAAGAACATAACATAGAGTGAATGCATTCACTTACAAGTTCTAATGTAAAATGTAGAGACTGGTCTTTACCGACCGACAATTGAATATTTGACCAACATTTCAAAAACTTATATTTGAAACAAGAGCAGTCAAGTTCACAAAATTTCTGCTTAGTTTGTTACATTAATCTGAGCTGGATATAAATGCTATCATTATTATTAAGTTATTATTATAATTTCACGATTCAACTAGCAACAGTGCAAGACTATAGCCTAAGGTTTTAAAAACATTGTAAGACTTACGACGCTAGTCTAGACGGCTTATTAGAAATTCAGGTCCTTCAAAACTGATTAAGTTGCTGACAGGCTAACAGTAGCCTGGCTGGGTTAACTTTAGGGCTGCACTAGAGTTTAATTTTAGGCTTCTGACAATAACATAATGTTAAATAATAGGTTGAAAATAGCCTAACATGTGGATAGCACCTTACCCATGGTACAAAACTATATTACTAATTAGCCAAGCACCTTAGGCGGTGAGATAGCTCAGTGGTAGAGCTCAACCAGTGCTTCCACTTCTGACAATTGATAAATCCTCTTCAATTTCCTTTTTTGTCCTGAAAAATCCCTTTTTCCTCAGTCGGAAATCTTTCAAAATTTCCTTCATAGGCGAGGTTATTTAGGTTAAAAAAGGTGCTAATACAACTTTAAAGTTATTATAATCTCAGTTAAAGCTATTTTAATCTCGATTTTATTCAGTAGCACCGGTACGGTATGTCGAACCAACGTTGTTTTATTAGAACAGTAGGCTGCACAAAAGCAGCCCATATTTTACAATAACATGGTTTACTTCCTTTGTTCACTGTTCAGCCAAAAAACTGCTTGTCAGTTAGTCGGTTCTGGGACATTTACCACCTGGAGTCCTGGACATCATTTACCAATTACCACTCTCATCTTTCCTACCCGGAGTTCCTAACCTATCCCTAACAGCAAAAATGTACAGGTGGTAAATGTCCAGTTTCAACGAATTATCCATCCATTAACAAATTTATTTTTGTGTTTAGTTTAGTTTTCCTTGATGCGCTAAGCCGCTAACTTAACACTATTGGCTAGGCTATCTCTTTTTTCCCCTTGTCAGTAACGCCTTCACAATCATTTGAGACTGACGAAAAACTCCAGGATACTAGGCCTATTCATGATACTGACTCAGTCTGACTGTGTAGACTATACATGTTGTATACATACTACATAGCCTCTATTATTATGACACCATCAGTTAGCATAGGCAAAAACTAACTTTTCTAAACATATCACTAGCCTAAGCTTATCATACCTAACTGTACGTCGAACCTCAGTGAACTTTGTCATTGCTACTCAACTTCAACTGTAAATCAACGGATTACCTAATTTTAACTCAAAGAATTGAGAACTAACTCTCTCACTACAGTCTGCAATCACGTCCAATTCCCAAAGTGGCGATAAAAGAAATCAAGCGATAGAAAGGCGAGGATGGGACAGGGAGTAAGAGGGGTTCCGGATGGCGAGTGACGATGGAAACCAGCTGATCATCGTTATTCCAGTCGTTTTTAGAACTTTTGAAAGGGAATATGAATAAAATTTTCTTTAAAATTGCTAAAAAGAACAAATCCCTTTTTAAGACAAAAATTCCTTGTAAAATTGTTAAAAATCCCTAAAAAATCCTTTTTTTCTTCAAATCCCTTTTTTATCCTTCGAAGCGTTGAAAAATCCCGATTTCGGGATAAAATCCTTCAAAGTGGAAGCACTGAGCTCAACGCACATAAAATCGAAGGAACATCCCATCTAAAACTCTTGTGATGTCCGTTTAATCTACTGCGCAAGTGTCTGTAGTGAAGCGTGACGGCCGACACGTAAAACGGAGCAAAAAGAGGAGTTTCAACTCATTGTGTTATATCTCGTTGGTTCAACCGAAGATTTCTGCATGAAATTCGTTAGCTTTGGTGCTAAAGATAAAGTTGGCAAGCGCCAGGATCGCAGCCATGGATGCGTGTGTATGAATTTCAACTGTCTTCCCCAAAGACGTAACTATCATCTGGATAATTATATCACTGATAAATATATTGTATTATTTGATACAATCATTGTGACGTTTTACACACCTAAAGGGTGGGAATGACGTTTCCATTTCCCATCTATTGGTTGAGAGTAGGGTGGCGTAGCGGATACGGATCAAATGCATTTGCTGAAAAGCGATTGATGTAAACAACCGAAAAGCTTTGCGTGCTTCATGCTAAAGACAAAATTACAATTATTTGCATTACAACATAAGAGGGAGAGAAACAACTTTATTTGCCACTCAGATTCTATAATAGTAGGCTACGATACACAATAAGCTTACATCATAAGTCCTATTTTGTGTCTTTTGAACCAATATCAAAGCTTTATTTAACATGACAAACAATTTTAACCATATTGCAATGGTATTATTTGAACAAAATACGCACAGCAAACAATAAACACCGTTTGTCAATGGTGTCTCATGCCATCAATTGGCTCCAAAACGTAAATAGCTAAAAATATTTTTACACGTTGAATAGTTTCGTAAGTTTTACTTGCTGTGATGGATCAATAAAGTTTACAGGCAATTAAATGAAACTTGGGTTTCATCAAATAGCCTATGACACATTCCAACTTGCAAGTCGATATGAAATAAACTGGATCTATGAAACGTTCATATCTTTATGACCAGATATCAGAAGCTGATTTATTGAAGCCTGTAGTATGGACAATGAGGAAAACAGAAAAAATATCATTTTCAAGCTTAAAAGGCATCAAAAAGTCAGTTTTAAAATTTCTGTTTGATTAAACAAATTGCCAGGTTAAGTAATTTGCATGTTTCTCAACAAGCAGTTTTTCCTTTCAATCATCGTTTTCTTAAAAAAAAATAACATTCTAATGACTTGAAAAAAAAATGACAGTGACGTATATACAATGTTATAGCCTACCATGGCCATGGTTTATAGTAAAAGAAGCATTTCATTCTATCAGTTTAGTAGTAAAAATATATAAAAACATTATTTTTGATGTATTTAACGTATGGTTTAAATTTAATTACATTTTATGCTTTTTTAATGACGTATTATGTTCACAGGACTACAAGAGTGAGTTCGGTAAATGCCTGAAGATATCGATTTTCAATTCAAAACGAGACTTATTCCAAATACATAGACACTAGTTTCAGGAAAAAAATTAAGTGAAGCAAACAATTATACATGAATTTCTGTTAAACAGCAGAGATGACCCAGATGTCTCCAGGAAATTGCTATAGGGTACTGTCCAGACTGAGGCAGAAGTGTAGATTTTCTACAAAATTATTCATAAATGGTAGCTTGGTTTAACTACTTTGTTCCTAGCTTGAAACAAATTGTGAATAAGTGCCGTTGCTCTGTATAGCACTTTAGTGCGCAGTCGATGATATGTACAAAGACGTAGATTTTCGTATAATGAAGAAGGGCGCTGACACTGAGGGAAAGGTTCTGAGGTCTAGTTTTATAGATTTGTTTTTGTCAATAAATTTGGAGCAATGACACACGTTTATTTATGTTGAACTCAATAACACTTTAGTAAAAAGTGTATTTGCCACATGGAGTCATCGATGTGATTACACAACAACTAAATTTCAGTAGCCTATAGCCTGCTTGTGACAACTTGACATGTTTGTCGAAATACACTACGAAACTTAGAAATATACATTGAGCAACCTTGAACGTGAGAACATAACATATTTTGTAAAAATGCTATACCAAACCATTTAATAATAATAATAATAATAATAATAACAACATTTATATAGCGCCACATCCACAGTCAAACTATGCTCCTGGGCGCTGTACATGACAATGGTGATAATTAATACGGTAATTTCAGTCATAATGTTCATTGAAGTAGAACGTTTTCAAGCGAGTTTTGAATTCATTTAAGAAAAACAATAATTTTTTTTTGCACTTTCAAGATTTAACTAGTCCAACCAATATTTCAGTTATTAAAAAGTTCCTTGATGCTCAACAACATGACATTACTGATAGTTTATTGCATTACAATTGTATTGATAACGAATGCTCCAACTGAATTTGTGCTTGCGGATTTAAGTTCGACGGAAAGCGTCATTGAATCTTCAGTAGAATCAACAACTAATGCAACAATGGCTGACAACGTTACTGCTGATGGTTCTGGCTTTACATCTCAGACAAATGTTGCTTCGACAACACAAACAACATCAATAGAAGACACTACGGTAACTAGCGAAGAACCTGCAATCACCATGGTTTCAACACAGACTGATAACCCTACTGATAGCGGTTCTGGTTTTACTTCTCAGACAAATGTTGCTTCGACAACACAAACAACATCAGTGGAAGACACTACGATGATTAGCGAAGAACCTGCAATCACCATGGGTACAACACAGAGTGATGATGCTACTGAACCTGGTTCTGGTTTCACATCTTCATCAAATGCTGTTTCAACAACACAAACAGTATCAGTGAAAGACACTACGGTAACTAGCGAAGAATCTGCAATCACAATGGTTTCAACTCAGACTGACAATGCTACTGCTGATGATTCTGATTTTACATCTCAAACAAATGCTTTTTCAACAACAAAAACAACATCAATAGAAGACACTACGGTAACTAGCGAAGAACCTGCAATCACAATGGTTTCGACTCAGACTGATAATGCTACTGCTGATGATTCTGATTTTACATCTCAAACAAATGCTTTTTCAACAACAAAAACAACATCAATAGAAGACACTACGGTAACTAGCGAAGAACCTGCAGTCACCATGGTTTCAACACAGACTGATAACCCTACTGATAGCGGTTCTGGTTTTACATCTCATACTAATGTTGCTTCGACAACACAAACAACATCAGTGGAAGACACTACGATGATTAGCGAAGAACCTGCAGTCACAATGGGTACAACACAAAGCGATAACGCTACTGAGGATAGTTCTGGTTTTACATCTCAAACAAACGTTGTTTCAACGACATTAAAAGGCAGTACTGGGTCTAGTAAAGAACCAGGCACATCACTGGATACAACACTGAGTGACGACAATACTATTGCAGAAACAACTTCAAATACTACAAAAGTTACCAACGATCAGTTGTCAGGTAAGCAGAAAGTTTGTTGATAAATAAATAAATTGTAAGCTAATTGGCTCTGTCATTAATCATTCTAAAAAAAGATTAGGAAGCACTAACCTTTTGCCAAAGAAAACAATGGAAACCTAAAAGTAAACTATATGAAATTAACAAAGTTTAGATCTATGGCACAAGGATGAATGGATGGCTTCAAAAAATGTTTTACAAATTTAAGATTTCGTGACTTAACTGACATAGGTTATTCTGAAAATACTATACCGGTATCGTAAGTTTCACAAAAAATGGTAAGATGTGGAAGTGGCTGATCAGAAATTGACAGTGATGTACGCCTATGCAAAAAAGTATTGACGCCGTCAGCGTAAACGCAAACGTTCGAAAAAACATACGCCGTATGCGTCAACGTAACTTGTAAAAAAAGTTGGCGGCGACAGCATCAGCGCATACACTAGCGTAAACTCATTTTGCTTGCTTGGTGCCAAACATTCACACGGTATAAACCACTCGAAACAAACAAGTTTTATTTTGAATTTCCACGAAGAAACACAAGCACCTGAAATTTTGTTGCGTTTTGGTTTCAATATGTCTTTGCCCATTGAAAACATTTTTTCAACTGCAAAATTAAAATGCAAACAACAGCTCAGACATTAAAAAGTATACGTTGACGCTATACGCTAAAAAACCGCGAAAACTTTACGGCGTAGCCTCAAGCGACAACTATCCAAAAAATATGGCCGTAAGCGATAGCGTAAACAAAAAGTCTACGCCCAAGTCTACGGCGTAGAATTTGCGGCGTATACGCACATCTCTGCAAATTGAAGAATCTAGCTGTTTTCCAATCTGTTTTCAAAACCTCTTTGAGCTGAAAGCGATTCCTTCTGTATCATATAATAGAAAAAACACAATGTAAAGCAATAATTTTCAACTTTTTTATCCTGTGGAACCTTTTAGTGGATATTCAAAACGAAATCCCTCCCCCTACAAATCTAGTTTGTTATAAGCTCGTTTACATTAATATTTTAATCTAGGCTAAGTCTTAGAAGAGAAACTAAACTCTCACTAGTAATCAGCTTTTTCGCTTCTAATATTCCTCTTTAGGCCTATATGATAATAATTTAATGAATGATAAATGTTGCTGAAAAATATTTTATTCAAAGTAGGCCTATAGGCTATATTTAAAATATAAGAGTCAATGTATTTAACAGTGTAGAGCTTGTGATTTTTCGTCTCGATAGCTCATGAATGCGTAGAAGAGTATTGGAAAGAGCACAACGAATATCGTTCTCCACGTCTAATCTGTTTTTTTTTTATTTTTTTTTTATTTGCAAAAAATTTAAAAAACTGATTCGCATAGATAAGTGAAAGCAAACGGAGGGATACTTCGAATAGCTTTCTCTGCCAGTTTGAGATAGGAATTTTACATTAATGGCCAAAATCCAGAGATTGATTTTTTCCTGAATAAGTCTCTTACGCAAGAATCCGTTTTGAGTTCTAAAAATTCATCGTACAATTCATCCTGCAATTTTCACCAACAAGGTGAATGAATTTCGTATTAAATAAAGCTTATCGTCATAAATTTCAGTAAAATATTGAGTGAATTCCGATTCTAATGCTGTGAGTTGTTGCAAAATAAAATCTTTTTCCCACTCTGAAAGAACTTGTTCTTTGCCATCAACAACCAGTATCGATGATAATTCTTCAAACATGGCAACATGGTTCATTATAAATTTCCTCTTCCACTTAACAAGCTTGCTGGTGAAAGCTTCCAAAGCATCTTTAAATGCTGAGCGGTACTGGCATCTGCTCCTTGAAGGGCCACTCAAGCCAGGTTAGTCGAAAGGTAGAGGCCAGACAAAACGTAGTCCCCCCAACCAGTGCAGATGAGCCTTGTAGTCCCTCAAGCAGACTTGGACAACTAGATAATTCTAGTTTGATAAATTAGAGCGAAATGTCGGTGATTCTAATTCTAATCTAATTTGGTAAAAACTTGTTTGCTCTAATTGTAGTTCTTATCCAATCTCCAGTTTTGCTAAAAATTTTAGTTTGTCCAACAGTATTTTTGACCAATGGATTAAGGATAGGCTACTGCGCTCCTATCAACGATATACAAAGAAAATGCAATAAAATTAATACGATCAAAGTGTCATTCCATCCCTTGAGCAGAAGTGATATGAAAACTAATTCATCAATTTACTGACGTTAGAATGTATATTCTGAGGATTACAAGTGGTTTTGGCGCTGTGATGGTGGAATGACCCTTTGATGCCGAGTTGCCACATTGGCGTTTTTATCCAACAAAAAAGATATGTGACAACTGCGTCCAACTAATTCTAATCTAGTTTAAATTCTACTCTAATTTGTGAAATTTTGGGTAGTTCTAATTGTAATTCTAGTTTAATTTGTAAAAGCTTAAATTACTCTAATTATAATTCTAATCTAATTTCGAAAGACTACAAAAATTCTAGTGGTCCAAGTCTGCCCTCAAGATAATCTCCTAATGACAGTGACATAAACCAATCACTGTTTTCCAACATGCCTGGAGCCAGCATGGAAGCAGTAAGCTACAGTTTGTAAATTCACATTGTATCAATATGTCAATGACTCATGGATACAGATAGTCCAGCATGTTGATGTACAATCTGCATTCAGACGTAGATGATTATTGAATATATATTGAACATTGGTATTTTTCCTTTTCATTTTCAGATTTAGTTTATTCAATTTATCAAATATATCAACCAAACAAGCTAGGAATCTAATCCATTTAGCATCATTCAGCAACGAAACAAATTCCAATTTATTTTAAAGCTCAAATAATTTAAAATAAATTTAAGTTCGTGTCTGAGCTCAAACACTCGATTGGCTACGTTTCCTCTAAAAGCCATTGAGTATTTGCATGAAAAGGAAGTAAGTCTACGTGATGATCTGCATCCATGTCAGTGCAGAGTTGCTTAAATAATCGGGAGTTGAGGGCTCCTCCTTAACGCTCTAATCTAGATGTACTTATTAGGCTTAACAAGCTTTACAATCTTAAAACCAAACTCTCCCTTAGAAATTTCAAAATTCCCCCTAGCAGGAAATTCTCCCCCAGTTGAGAACAACTGGTATAGAGGAAGTTTATTTCATTACAACACACACACAACTGACTTCAATTTTTGTCAAAAAGTTAGCATCATACAGAATTTTACATTTAGATACAGCTTCGGTAGAGAGTTTGTCTTGTTGAACCATAGGCATACGAAGCCGAGCAACGTTATCAAGTTTAACATATTAAAGATTATTATATTTACAAAAGTTAGTATGATTATTATATTTACAAAAGTTAAGTTGTATGCAGTGGCGTAACTACCCATTGGATCTTGTGAATAAATCCAGGGGCGGCACGTTGCTGGAGGGTGGCAAAATACGATAACGTTTTAAACGAACAAAGACAGTCACATTAGTTTATTCTCAAACTGACTCAGAATTAAACGACCTAAGTTAACACTGATCAAAGTGAAGCCGAAAAATTACACAAGTTATGCCTCTACAGTAAACTAAATGGCAACTTTTTTGGATTGTGACTGACTATGTGGTATTCGTGGCGGTAAAATGATACTCATGCTGTTGAAGTCATAAATAGAATGTCGGTTGTAACTTGTAAGCTGTAGCATTGTTAAGTCAATTTAGCTTTGGTACCGGTAGTTAAGTTTGGACTTACCATTTTACCATCTGTTTGTGGTGGATAGGTCTAGATGGGATTCCTCTATCTTCATTCTTCATGTGTGAAGATGGGTTAGGTTTGTGAAAGATTTAAAGTTTCAAGTTTGAAATAGATCACTTAGCTTAACTCAGCAAGTAGGCTATTGTTTTTTTAACTATTGTGCTACAGTTTCCAGAACAAGATTTAAGTGCGGTAGCAAATTTTTTAAAATAATTTTTGCGTATGAAAAAAGTAAAAGAAAGTGGAGCTTTTTTAGAAAAAAAAAGAAAGCTAGAGAAGAGGAACTAAAAAATAATGAAGGCACCATTTTGAAGTTCGTAAAAATTTCCTCTGCTAAAGAAACAGAAGAGGTTAGCAGCCACAGTAAATCGCTACTTCAAGTGGAGACGGAAGAATAAGTGTATACCTCAAGCAAAACAATAAAGAAGTGATCATGGAAAGAAGTCAACCTATGAATGAAACATTTCAGATAAAGATAAAACCGATGATATCTATTCTTCTCATAACGATGTCGCTACTTGGCCAGCAATATGAACTCATAACATGAGAGTTGAGATGATCAAACTAGGGCCCGAAAGGTTTCAGAATAAAGAAGGGCCATTAAGGCGGCGATTAGCCTATATAGGCTAGTAATTAATTAAAGAAGGAGACAAAGAGAAGGAATCCTTAAGCTTTCTGAGCAAAAAGTGGTTTTATAAGATGCTAAAGAGTAGTGATAAAGGTCTCAGATCATGGTTGCTAGGCCTATATTCTGATAGCCACTCCGGATTATATTGTTTTTGTTGCAGGTTATTTCGATCGAGAAATGATAATTCTTCATTGTTTTTAAGCCTTTTGTAAATTTTTGGCGTCTTAATCCATGCATTTCTACTCATGAAAATTCAAAACTTCACAAGCAGTGCTTTGATAAATGGAATGAGCTCGCACTGAGGCTTCAGGTTCATCAAACAACTGACAAAGAAATTCAAATTCTTATGAACAAGGAAAAAAATAGATGAAGAGAAATCCTGCAGAGCGTAATCGCAGTCATAAAGTTTCTCAGTAAACAAAATCTTCCTTTTTGTGGTCATCGGGAAGATTTTAATTCAAGGAACCAGGGAAATTACAGTAGGTCTACAGTCATTTACGAAACACATTTTTAGTACCAAACTCTCCAAAAAGAGCGTGACAACGTATATTTCACCAGCTATCCAAAATGGATTAATTGAGCTTTTTGGTAAAAAGGTAAAAGATCTCATACTGGAGGAGATAGATAGCAAAGTATTTCTCAATTTTACTTGACAGTAGGCCTACTCCTGACGACTCTCATCGATGAAATGGTTTTTATCGTTAGATACTTCAAAATCGACAGCAATAACGAGGTAGCCGACAAATAAAGGAATCCTTTCTGAATTTTTTCCACTGCACTGAAAAAATGCAGACGAAATTACTAAGTCTATTCTCAAATGAGCTTCAGCAAAATGGCTTAGACATGATGATGTGTATAGGCCAAGCATCAATGCTTCCACCATGGCAGGAGTCCGCACTGGAGTAAAATGCAGAATAAAAAATATTAGTCCTGACTCGTGAGGCCTTGTTTGTCCCATGTGAAAACCACTCACTTTAACTTGCAGGAGATCGTTGGAAGCAAACATCGTTTGTGTGAATCAACACCTTATTTATGAGTCTTAAGCTTTACCTCACTGTTGCCGTTTTTTCGCAAGCTCTGAAAGAAGTTTTTCAAAACTTAAGTTGATAAAATCTCACTTGAGATCGACTACGGGAGAAAGCAGGCTGTCTGGGCTAGCAATAGCCTACTGTCTATTGAAAGTGATTTAGTCGAGACATCATCTTTTGACGGTTTGATTTCTGAATTTGCTTCAATGAAAGCTGGACGTATTGGATTTTGAACTTTCAATAAAACTAAACAAACACTGCTTTAATTCTTCTGTTGTGTGGAATTTTAATCAGCTTTTACGACGGTGTTAATGGGGGGCGGCATTTTGTGCAAAAATCCAAGGGCGGCATATTGCGTTGCTACGCCACTGGTTGTATGTATATTATTCCTGAAGAGGACATCTTGTGATGTCGAAAACGTTCGATATTTAATTGTTGCGTAGTTTTTTGTTTTTTTTTTGTAAATATAATAGCCTAATCTTTAATATGTTAAACTTGATAACGTTGCTCGGCTTCGTATGCCTATGGTTTTACATTTAGAGTTAGACAATCTACTCTTAATTTTGCTGGATCTACCATTTTATAATGCTAAGGTTTCTATCACCTATGATTCACTAGTTATACCAATTTTATGAGTTTGCCCGCCTTTTGATTCACACTCTCTTAAGTTGCACGGACAATGTGGAAGGCAACTGCCAAAAAATATGATAGAACATGTTTTTTAGGTCTAGGCTACCATTTTAGAAACACTCATTTTTGAAATTCTAAAATTTTGTTTTTTACCGCACCCTTCTTCATAAAGCTGGTTAAGGCATTGAATTGGAAAGAAAAATAAAGGATGAATGATGCTACATAATTCTAACAGATAGGCTATGCATCTGTTCCTATTAGCTATTCAGCAGAATTAAAAAAAGATTGGGCTAACAATAGGCTACTGTAGTTAACATAGTGTTAGAGAAAATGGAATATACCTCTCGCTGATGATTAGTGGGCTACAGTATCTGGACTTAAAAATAGTAGCCTACATGCTTTGTTTAAACAGCAAAGTGATTATACGAAAAGTTTTCTTTCACATGCTTGATTACTAGGAAAAAGTAACTTGACCACCTATAGATTTTATGAGTTTAGCAAACATGTTTCATAAACCTTTAGTTGGCTCATAGAAAATCGCAATCATTTTACCATCACTGCACATAAAACTTGGCCCCATGAAGGAAACTGTAAATGTTTTGCACGCAATTGAACGTTGCTTCAATCAAGTTTAAAAACGACTTTTTGCTTTGGTCACCAAAAGTCGAAAATATGCAGTTTTGATGTCGTAGATCCGCAAACATAGAACATCCACGTTTTGTGTAATCTATTATGGTGTTGCGATAATTCACACTGATGTCTGCCTTGTAGGATACTATTTGTTTTTTTCGCGCAACGCTCAGAGTCCAAGATGGATACCACTACACCCTTGCAGGTTAACAATATTCCTTATAAAATAGACTTGTTACCTGACTTATATATATGCGTCATTTCCGGGAGCCATCCACAACCAAACACTCAGCAGGCACACTATACTTACATAGTAGATACCTACCAAGGAGGCGAGAGACTTACTCGGACCGAAGGGACCCACCGGGTTAAATTGATTGATTGATTGAATCTTTATCCTCGGACTGGGAAAGCTTCTTGCAGAGCTTCATCCTGGCAGTTTCGCATACTTGTAGAGGCTTTGGCAATCTGTGCGTGTTTTGACTCCCTCGAGCTTATCTATCGAGTTTTTGGCTCCCTCGAGCTTATTTACCTGTCTCAATTTTCCTCTTGCTGATGTTGGAGCAGACTAGGTGGCGAGTCAAGGTAGCATGTTTTGGTAGAGAATTGATTTTAACTTGAGTTTGTATACAAGTATGTGTGTTTCTTTTTGATGCCGGCTTGAAGAAGGGCTTGTGGAAAAGAGCCACTGCAGTCTGACATCTCATTTGGTGGAAATGCCAGAAAGGGGCGGCCAGATAAAGGGTAGCTTTCGCTGATCCCCGATTCTTCTTTGGATGGGCCACTGCAATTCTATCATCCCAGGGCGAGTGGGACGACGGAGAGAGACGATTAAAGATTTCCCGCTACAATCACTCTTTCTTCAGGCATCGGGCCGTTTCAGATGACTTAGATTCTAAGTCACATGGGTGAGCAACGTGCGGCTTGCGGGCCGTATGAAGCCCTATTCCATTTTTTTTCGGGCTCTTCATCTTCTTCCAGCTATTTTTTCCCAAATAAAGCTATTTAAATTAAGGCTATTTTCATCTCGATTTACACAGTTTCGAGCCTTAAGAAGTGATATGGCCGTCTTTTCACTCCCCTGTACCTGTGAAGTAAGTTTTGCGCCTGTAGAAATTCAGCTTGAATTGAATTCACTGCAGGAGGATGACATTCTTGTACAAAATTTCAATAAGATAAACTCCATTGCTGAAAATATGAATTAGTGTTTGTGTGATGTGCGGCCTTCTTGTAAGCATTACATTTTCCCTTGTGTTAAAAAAGTTGCCTACCACTGACTTGGAAGGACGGGTTAAAAATGGGTTGTTACGCCCTTGGCTGTCTAAACGTTTTCAAAGATGTTCTACGACCGTACTGTGCTAGTGAGACCCACCGCTGCAATTAGTCATTTAGTGTCAACTCCAAAGGGAAAGAATGTTACAAGAAATATGTGCCGCCGCAGGATTTTGGCACTCACCGCTTGTAGCTCCTTTCCATACTTGGAAAGAAAGCTATCTTTCATAAAGAAGGATATGAAGGTGCTTGCGTCAAGCCAGCTCTGGCTTTCTGCCTGCACCACCGCAGTTCTTTGGTATTTAAAACTCGTTAACCTGAGATTCGCCCATGAGCATACATTTGATGTTTGTGTTGAAGTAAGAAGTAAAATCTTAAAGGAACCCACCTAATCTTCACTTTAACAGTTGAAAATTTTTGCATTTTCCAATTCCAAAAGTTTTACAATTCTAATCCTGACCACACCCGAGTAGCTGTTTTTTTCCTGTTCCAAACTCGCTGTAGCTATAGCTGGCTATTCTCACCTGACCTGTCTACGTGTAATCAGCTGATTCCCTCAGTTTAGAGAAAAGGCCGGCTCCTGAAAAAACTAGAAGAGGAAAAGAAAAAGCTAACTACTTGCTTAGATCAGTGGTTCCCAGCAGAGGAGGCCACTGATCTAACTGTATTAGGCTATTTTCTTAGCTGTCTAAGGATTTGATAGTCTAACTAACTTTTTGAAAACAATCTACGCTAGTAAAAGTTGGACAGTTAGCGCTGTCTTTCGTCCATAAGGTATTAAATGGGATGTGCGGTACAAAAATCACTAGACAAAGCTACCATGACCTAGCCTTTCTAGTCTTTTAAAAACTGCCTCATACCAAAGAAGGATAAGGTGGAAAACTAATAAATAGGAAAACTAAAAAAAAATATGAACAAGAAAAAAAAAAGAGAAAAGAGAAGAAAATAAAAAATGAAAAGAAGAGAATGAGAAAAAATAAGTAAAACAAGAAAAAAATACGAAATACTTTGAGAGAATGCAGTGGAGGAACAACTTCCGTCAGAGAAGAACAAAGACAAAAAGAAGTTGGTCATGTTGAATTCTTTACTTGTTTTGTGTCTTTTTCTACGGAACATCAACCTACATTTTTATTTCAAAGTAATGGCCATTTTAATGGGCTTACAAAGCCCTGCAAAGTTTTTCTTGAAGGCTTGAAAATTATACGTTCTTTGTGCGATGTTGCATTTTTTTGTAATATAAAAACATCAAGAGACTAAAAGGATGGATATTGGAAAATGCTATCAAAGTTGCTGTTCAAAATATACAGAGCACAGCAGGACATCTTTTGTTACGTTTTATCAAGTAACATAATGTGATAATTACTCTTTAAATGGGAGTTTACTGGGAAATGTATTTTAAGGCTGCATTGGAGGTAAAAAATAGGGATAAAAAAATGATGCAACTTTTAGGTTTCATGATATATTTTAAACGAACAGTTTGAATGATGAGAAAACGCAAGATAGAGATTTGTAGAAGAAAGAAGTGCAGCAGACCGGTCAAAAAGGAGAGAACTTGTGAAATGATGAAAGCACGAGCATAAAATCACACGTATTGAATACCCCCATGGAACGTTATCTCAATTGAAAGAATAAAAGTCAGTTTTAATGATTACTATGCTTTTAGGTGGGGCTATTGCGGGCATCACCATCGGTTCCATTGCTGGGTTTCTTCTCTTGGTTTGTATTGGATTTTATATTTATAAATATTGCAGACGAATGGAATCTCGTGACTTGTGGATGGTAAGTATATAGACAAATAGTAGATAATATTTCAGATTTATGTTGGTTAAAAAAAAAAGAATAATTGCAATTAAATCAAGAAAACGAAATATCTTCTGGCAGGTTTGCAATTGTAATTAAACGTTTGAACTACATGTAAACAGCGTGCAATATAAATACGATTACTCTCCTTCACCTTTTACAAAAACAAAACATGCACAGAGAAACTGAGAAAATCTCTCAAAAATTAATCTTTTTTTCCTGAAACTCATGCAAGGAAACAGTTGTTTTAAAAGTAAAACTGCTCATAGCCTTAGTACAAAAATGTTAAACACTTGTCTATTCAACTTTTCTGCCAAAGCTTACATTGGTCACAATGCTTTTCTATTAGGCTATCAAAGTTAACCATAACATTTTTAGAATACCTGGGTTTAGCATTTTTTGTTTTATTCGTATGACAAGGAATAAAGCAAGGTCCAATTACTTTTATGCCAGTCACTGGTAGACAATTTATATGTTAAATAAAGGTGTGGCCCGAGGTCTAATGCAATTAGGTTTCTTGGTCCTCATATGAAAGCAATTGCTCACCCCTGATTGAAGACTTTGTACGTACTGAAGGAATACTTTTAAATTTAAAGTTTAACTACTTTAGGTTAAATCAAGGGAAAGCATATTAAAACTATAAAAAGTACACCTCTTCTGCCATGAATGTTGTGTTAGCATAATTTGTAGCTACCTACAGCATAGTTCTTCCTAGTCTAAAGCTATGTAGCGCTGATTAATTAATTGTTAGCCTACAATGTTTTATTGCTTAAAACAATCTTTTCCTTACGATTACACTACTTTAAGATTACTTCTACTAGCCTACTCATTCTTACGATTACATAGTCTACTTTAATGAAACATTTTATCTTACTGCAGGAGGGCACCAGTTTACCGACTTATCAGAGCAGTGTAAACATCCCAACGCATGTGAGTAGACTATGTCAAATGTTGAAAGTTTATATTAGGCCAGTTAGGTGTGTCATGACTACTACCCGGAGATATTGCACGGTTTGCCATATTTTGGAGATTTTTGGTAAAAGTCTGACTGAAATTGTTCAAAATCTTGTTTAATCGTTTTTCACTAACTGATATCGTTACGAACTCTTTTTGCACCAGACTATGAGGTAGTGAAAAACAAGGGAATGTGATTTAAGGCAACCGTGACAAACGTTCCTTTCTACGCAATTTCACATAAACTGGTAGCAAAAACATGCAGGTTCCTCCACATCATTCTATCAGCAGCATCTTCCTCCTTCACTTCCACTATTTCCATATCTTCTTCCACACAGTCTCTTCATCTTCTTTTCGGCCTTCCTCGTTTTCTTTTACCAACTTCCAATTGTTTTGTATTAAACAAATAAGTTATATATTATTGTAGATAAATATGTTATTGTAGCCTACTAAATAATTAAGCTTTGTACGTGTAGTCCTATAAGCCACATAACTAAAATTTCGAATAGACTTTAATTTTTTTGTTTTTAAATTCACATTTTTGTGTGTACTTTAGTTTTATATCGTTTTTGCGTTGTTTCTGTTTTTGATAAATAAACTGTTGGCTGAGTAATTTTTATAAAGAACAATTGTCTATGAATTTTCTGAGACGACAATTTTGTTTATATTTTGTCAGAATTCGGAGTTGCATTCTTCAACTGAAAATCAAGTGGAAATGAAAAGATTAAGGTACGTTGCAAGATACCTTGTTAAGTTTATCGCATTACTAAACTTAGACAGTGTTCTTTAATTAGGAAGCACTTTGAAAGGACATATTTAACCATATCTGCCCTGATAGCTCAATTGGTTAGCGCATCACTTCTGGAATTAAGAAGCTTCAAGATCAAGCGGCGCTGGTTCGACTCTCAGGGCGTGCGCTTGAGCAACGCACGTTAAGGACTGCTCTCCGTTCAGCGGCATCTAATGAATGGACTAATTCCCTGGCAACAAGACTTCAACAATCGGAAACTTCACTCTGCCAATCTCGGTGACCGGGCCTGCGTCAGTGATTTAAAGCAGGGCTTCCCAAACTGGGGGTCGCGACCCCGCAAGGGGTCGCGTAACGAACTTCAGGGGTAGCAGAGAGTGTGCCAATTTTACTCAAAGTACTGCATATTAGCACTTCTGTGCAAGTTATTAACTGTAACCAAACAAGTTGAGAGTAACGCACCCAGTACGCGTATTTTGGCAAATTGGTGTGGTACAACGGAAGCGGATTTAAAACCCTTTTATTGCAATGTGAAGTAAGATGGCTTTCAAAAGTTGAAGCTGAAAAGGTTATTAGTGTTTAAAATTGAAGTTGTGATTTTTCTAACGAAAAAAATGCAGACTTTGCCCATCATTTTCGCAATGACATCTGGTTCTTGAAATTAAGCTATTTATCAGATTTCTTAAAAAACTGAACGAATTTAATTTGTCCCTCCATAGAGAAAACATCTATGTTTTTACATTTGTTTTACATTGAAATCTAAAATTAAAACGTTCTTCAACACATTAAACATCTGGAAACAAGAAGTTGAAAATGATTCATTTGAAATGTTCTCATTTACTGAAAAAGTTTTTGGTGAACAAAATGAGGTGAAATCAAATGTTATTAAGCCTTTGGTTATTAAACGTTTGTTAAATCTTTTGACAGTTTCAGAAGTATTTTTTCCAGAATTGGACAATACCAAATTATATTGAACCCAAAACCTATTTGCAACGCAAAAACAAAGTAGCTATCCTACCGAGCACTTCTTTCAGCCTCAGAAAGATAGTACTGATCTATCTTCTGACTTGAAGTTTAAATTTTGTTGAAATTTATAAGATTTATGCAAAAAACCTTCGCACTTTTTGGCTTAACGTTAAAGCGGAATATCTACCATGACCTGATTCAGCAGTAGGCCTAACCGCACTCCTGTCGTTTGTTTTGACGTATTTGTCTTGAAAATTTCCAGCAGAGTAAACTGGGGCAAATGCTGGGTACTTGTTGGGAGGATCGTCTCACCAATGACGCAATTACAAAGATCAGTTAAAGTCTCCCTCAACCCAGCAAACATTGTTGTAGAATAGTGGGAACAACTTGCTAATGATAAGTCAATCTGGGAGAAGAGAACGAGAGAAGGCACGGAATTTTTCGAAAAAAAAACAGGATAAGGAGGCACTACAAAAGTTCAGAAAAAATAAAACATTATAAAAAAGCTAATAACCACGTTCCCAACTCTCCATACAATGTGACTTTTGGCCACGTCTTTTCCACTGTAAAGTAGGCCTCCAAAGCCAAATCTGACTGGAAATAAAACCAATGCTCGGACACGAGCTGAAGCCAACGACGACAATTTGTGCGAGTCAGCGCTTTTAACGTTGATGAACAGACACCATCAAAACTAAGCAACATTGAAACCGGCTTGGGACCAGCATTAGCCAATTGAGCCACTGCTGGACCTGCTTTGTAGCAAAAAAAGCGGTCGCATCCATCACACTCATATACATCTGAATAAATGTGTTTGGTTCTTTGTTTTGTTTCCGATAGGCTGCGTGTAAACTGTAAAGTAACAGTCAGTGAGTACCTTTAGCTTGTTTTAAGTTTTCATTTGAAAACCTTTTCATCAATATCACAAATGTACGGTAGGCTATATTTCGCACTGTTTATCATTTTAACCTTGAAGGGTCGCGAAAAGTTCTAGGAGATTAAAAGGGGTCGCGAGCAAAAAAGTTTGGGAAGCCCTGATTTAAAGCATCTACAAGTATACGAAACTGCCAAGATTAAGCTCTGCAAGAAGTGCCCAGTCCGAGGATAAAGATTCAATCAATAGTTATTAGCGCTTTCATCATAGTTATTAACAACAAAAGCAGTAATTTTAAACAAAAGAATATTGTTCTTATAATTCATCGCTAACTAAGCTTTTGTTTAAACCGCATTATGACCTACAGTAAGTAATACAAATTATCATCACATAATCCTGCTTCTTATCGCACTGTACTTCATACAACAATTAATAATAATTCGTATTTGCGGGTTATGCGCACGGTGCACACTAATGTTGGCAGGGGGTCAAGGAAATATTTTTAGGAGTAGTTTTAGAGGCCCGCAACCTTCACAAGGGGCCCAGAAATTGGAAAAATATACCGCGCATTCTTTAGATGTAGTGCCTCTTTTTAGAAGTGTCTTGATTTAGGACATGAGGTTCTCATTGATATCGGGGCCAAATTATCTTCTGCAACCTTAATTGTACATGAATAGCCTACCATGTGCATCAAAACGAGTAGCCTACAACTGGTCAAAGCAAGGTTTTGTTATGTTTGCTAATTTACAGTCTATCCTAGCTCACACTGCCTGTCTTGTAAATCGCCAAGAGCAACGCATATCTGCGATCGATACAATGTTATAAAAAACACATTTTTACTTGGCTACAATCTCTATTTATCGAAGCAGCATCGCGACATAATTTTAGATTTTTTACATCCTTTTGTGTCAAGCTGACATACATCGTAATTTATTTGCTCGTAAAAATGTTTTTTTTGTATTAAAGTGGTTATTAAAAGCCTCATCGTCTGTTTTTCAGCAACTCAAATGGTAAAGACACAAAAGCTGGAAACGAATACGTGACAACAACAACAACGTTCAAAAAATAAGTTTTCAATTTCATTAACTAACCAGATGGCGCCATTGAGTCATTAATGAAAATGAAAGCTTAGGCTGGAAATAATCTTGTTGTTCCATCGAACACAGAATGTTTTACTTGATTTTTGTTACTGAACGAATTGAAAAATGTATGATTAATGATTAAATTGCTTTTTATGTAAAATAATTTTGAAATCCTATTGCGCTTATAGCCCACTGTATCTTCTGCACTTGTAGCAATGAATAGTTTACTACGTAAGTTTAAATGTGTTTGTACATAAATTTTGGCTTATTTTTGCTTGTTCATGTTTTCAAACATTCTTTTACTTGTTGCTGGCAACAAATTTCTAACTCTGCGTTCGAAGTTCACAGTAGCTGATGAAGACGCACAGTAGACTATATAAACTAGGCCTATTTTCTTTATTGATGGATATAAAATTTTTAAGTTTATTTCGCTTAGCTTTGCAGTAGTATCGTGTTTTTATAGCTGCAAAATGATTTAAGATTTTAAATTTAAAAGAGTTGAAAATGCTTTAATTGGTGAATATTAATTATTGAATTAACGAAATCGCTTTAACATTGCCCATTCTGAAACGTGTGACGTAATATAATCAATAAAATTTTATGGATCTTCAGAGTCAATACTATTGAGCAAACAATATGAAACTCTAACGCAAGACAATGAACTTCTTCCTTTTACGAGATAAATCTTGTTTTAATTAATTCTTCCTGTGTTGGTTGACCTTTGCATCTTTTTTGTGCAAGATATAATCTGATATATTGCGGCTTACAATTTGTGTTTCCCTCAGTTTGTTTGCCCTTCAGTTCAAACAGCTATGCACTGATTTGCAAATTATTGCCATAAGCCACAGACATATGCAACCAAGCAACCACACGGCATTTAACATAATGGATTAAAATTGAACATAAACTATAAGCTACAAACGTTTTCGGCCATACACACGTTAGCCCTTATCAAGTAACAAAAAAAAAAAAAAAAAAAAATAACTGCTTATCATATCTACAATGAAAATGAATGACTAGAAGAATTCATTGTAGATATGATAAGCAGTTATTTTTTTTTTTTTTTTTTTTTTTTTGTTACTTGATAAGCGCTAACGTGTGTATGGCCGAAAACGTTTGTAGCTTATAGTTTATGTTCAATTTTAATCCATTATGTTAAATGCCGTGTGGTTGCTTGGTTGTATATGTCTGTGGCTGAAGAAAGTAACCTCTTTACCAAAATTGTATTGCCATAAGAATTTGTAAATTTTACAACGAGTCTAAAAACCGGAGCACACCTTTGTTGCCGTTAGATAGCCCACTATCTCCCTCATTCTTTCTTTAATTTTTATCTGCTGGAAAACCTATTGAAATGTTAATAAAATGTATTAATAAAAAACAAATTTTATACTTTAATAACGTTTTTATTTCAAACATGGTAGAAGACATATTTGCCCAAGTGTTGCCACATTGAAAACTAAGCAACAAAATAATTTCTTGCGTGTGTAAGCTACTGGACGTTCAACATGTTTCATTCGGTACAACTCTTCCTAGATATCCTTTCAGCTAACAAAATGACTGTCAGATGAAATGGTAATCAAGATGGAAGAATGTGACAACTACATTGGTTTAATTAATTGTATTTTTCACGTACATGTGTTGTTCCAAGGAGCACAGTATACGTTACTCCGCCACATGTGTTTCAGCGTAGTATTCACGTCAGAATATATGTCACCACAACGTTACAGTATTGGTTTGAATGAAAGCTACCTGTGGGGCTACTGTACAGTGATCGATTGACTCAAACGAGGTATGAACGTTGTTGATATTTTATCGGTAGTATTGGTGTTACTTTAGTCCAGTGGTTCTCAACCTGAGGTCCGCGAACCCCTTGGGGGTCCGTGAGAAAGCGTTTGGGGGTCCGTGATTACCTTGATGAATTTTGTGGAAGAAAACGAAAAACGATCTTTTTACTTTCATTTCGCTCTATCCAAATGTGTCAAGCTCAAGCCCGCGAGAATAAACCGTACCGGTATGCATTGAAATAAATTTATGCTGCTGCTCCTCGCGTGGTTGTTACTCATTGCTTTTTGCACAGGTAGGCTACGCCTTAGCAGCAAAACTTTACCAGCAATTCTTAAACGAATTCTGACGAATTGCGTGAAAGTCGTCAATTTCATCAAAAGCAGAGCTGTAAACCACCGTACTTTTAAAGCGCTCTGTCAAGAAGTAGGGTCAGATTACGAAGTACTTTTGTATTATTCTGAGGTACGTTAGTTATCTAGAGGAGAAGTTTTAAAACAACTGCAGCAGCTAAAAATTGAGGTAGGCCTATCAACTTTTTTGAGAGCAACAGGAAGTCCCCTCTCAAAGTCGTTTGAGAGTAAAAGTTTTCTATACGGCATGGCCTGCTTAGCCGATATTTTCGGTCATATTAACAATGTTAATCGTGGCATTCAAGGATAAGGTGTGACAATAATTGATGAATAAAACTTAAAGAGAATGTACTCTTTTGATCTCTATGAGAGAAAAATTTTGCACATACTTGAAAACCTTCAAATCTCATTTCAACGTTATTTTGATTTAGAACACTTTCCGAACGAAGTTGAAACATGGATTCAAAATCCTTTTCTTTTTGACTTGAACAACATTAGCGTCTAGCGATGACCATCTCAGTAAAGATGACCCAATTGATTTGAGATTAAAAGAGTTATTACGCATTGAATTTGATTCAAAACTGTGGAAGAATTATGGCGCTCACAGTCACAACTGCCAACATTGCATTGTCAAAAACTCAACCACAGTTCAGTCGTTTAGTTCAGGAAAGGCAACAACAGCCCTCTCATTAAATTTGCTTACGTTGAAAACGTTTCGGCATGGCACTTTGGGTCACCTTAATATTCAAATACTGCTGATATTTCTTGAACAATTCATTCATTTTCTTATTTGAGCAACTGTTTAACCTGATATTTGCTGGAGGAGTCATAGCGGCAATGCAATATGACACAGTAAATTATTACAATAGTCAATAGTATGTTAATTGAGTTTCAGGCAAAATTGAGGTAAGGGTCCGCAGAATTAATAATTTGTCTAAAAGGGTCCGTGACAACAAAAAGGTTGGGAACCACTGCTCTAGTTGGCTGCATAGCCGAGTGATGAGAACCCTGGTTGGACACCGCTCAAGAGAATGCCGCTGGGTCTTCGGCAGGACGCTGAAAGATAAGCTTAAAGGTGGACACGAAGGTTGGCTCTCTTGCCTTCCGCACACTTAATCTAAATTTTAAACTACCCTGCGTAGTGCGTAAGCCTGGATACGACAGAAAATGTCGGCTGTCCCAGTTCTCCCAAATAGTAGTGCTAGTTCTCATCGTAGGGTTATATCTTGAGAAAACACACCTGAAAAAGGCTAACTCTGCAGTGTCGCTTAAACGTCTGCAAAAAAAAAGACACATCGCTTGTGATGAAAACTAAGATGATGACAACGTTGTGATGATCATGGCGGATAGCAAAGATGACGAACTTGAGAAAAGATAGATGAATCTTTAGATCCAATTTATTTTGGAGTTGTGGATCCCAATGCCTTGCAAATGAGGTGATATGTCCTTGTAGAATTTAAAATATAGAAGGCTCCCAATCCTGTATTATATGTGGCTCAAGTTAAGGAAACATCTACTGAAGATGAAGAGATGAGATGATGGTTAACGTTTTAAGAAAAACTAGTAAATTCAACAACAAATTTGCTCATCCGTAAGTCCCTGACTCCCACCCTCTTTCTCCACTTGATATTATTATATTTCTCCATTCTTTCAAAGTCATCTTCGAAATGAACAACACTTCGTAGGTTACCAAGGACAGCATAATATTTGCCGTCCAGTTTGGAGGTCTTGATGTTCACTAAAAGATCGAAGATATTTTTTCACAAAAATGTTTGAAACATTGCATTTCTATAGTGTGCTGCTGACTGTTAACATCATTTTCGTTATTTCAGTTTGTTATTATTGTAATAAAACCAAAAGACAAGTTTCAACGGCAAATTTGTGTGCATTCCTTGTACTGCCCATTTCACTCCAAGGTGTCCCACTTCTCCTAACAATGTGTCCCAGTTCTCCTGCACGTGTCCCATATATACCCATTTGACTCACTGCTTTCAAATTCAAACCATTCGTTTTTCTTTAAACTTATGATTTCACGCAATCCAAGATCGATGAAGGGCATCAAACTCCACAAAATACAAGCGCTAGTAATAAAATTTCGGGAACCAAAAAATCGTAATTTGCGTTTTTCCGAACCCTTAAAATTTTGTCCCACTTATCCCCAGTCTCCCCTACTACCTTTTTTGAACAAGACCTTTGGAGATGCAGCTTAAGATGCCTTGTGTTACTGGTTGCGTGATCATACTTGAGGTGCAATACTTGCACCACACCTATCCAGTGTAGCCTATGTTTTACACATAATTTGTGGCTGCTTTAATTGTTCATTATGAATGACTGTCTTATATATCTTTGGATAGTTTTTACTGTTGCACAAAAAAAGTTTAGAAAGCATTTAACATAGTTATGTAATTTTAAGAAGGTCTCGATTAATAGAAGTTACATTATGTCAATTTAGAGTGTGTCTTACTTCCTTACTCTGACTTCGTTTTACAATTTGTTTGCAAAATAGCACAACCGGTAGTCAACCATTTGTGAGAAATACAATATGGCTAAACCTAACTGGTATCAAATTTAGGGCTGCCAGCACTAGCAGGAACACTGAGCTGATGCATGAAATATGCAGTAAGGTATGTGTAGTGCTACTACTGCCTCTTCAGGTTAGAACAAGGAAACTGACTAATCTACAAGACATTTCCTATGCTCATCTAGCCTTTCTACAAAAGCACATCTAGAAGTCGTTCGAAGATACTATCTTGAAAAATCTTTCATACAAAATTCGCATCATTTCAGACAAAAATAAATTGATTTGTTGTTTTAAAATTAAACTCCTGATCCTAATCCGGCTACTGTTTTCAATAAAATTTTACACTCCGGATCCGGCTCCTGTTTTGTAAAAAACACCAAAAATCTTGCTCCTGATCCGGATCCGCTTCAGTTTGTGCTCATCTCTGCTGCCTACATATTAAGAGCAATGCAACCAAATGCCTTTGATGTTGCACATTTCCATTTGACTCTCATTTATGACTCATAGTTTCAATTCAGTTCAGTTGTTTTTATTTCTAACCATCATATCAAAACAATACACGTCAACATAGCAAAGGTCGAGAAAAAGGTAGAAGCGACAAAACGCGAACGTTAAAACGTGCTTGTGATCGAAGTAAGTTATTGAGTTGAAAAAAAATTTGGCACGGTCGCAACACCTTTGTTGAAGTACAGCAGGATCAAAACCGCTGTGTGAATACATTTTTACGTTTAAAGAGAGCACAGTCCCCTTGTTCATGAGTTTTGATGGGTATAACAATCTTTATTTTCACAAGAAAACTTTATTAATGTTGCAAATTGTCCATCAAAAGCAGATCAAATTCATAAGGAAAAGTTTAAATTTTGCTTTAGTTCTTCTTTCACCATTGAAGCAAATATCAATAGGCACCAACGGCGACACTAAAATTTCATAAACAATACACAGTAGCCAATTTTTCTACAACTTTTCCTTTTTAAGTCTGAATCTCTTAAACATGTTCCCTTTTTGTATATTTCTGAAAACAATTCCGAGGCAAATGTGCGGCAACGTGAACAACACTTTGAAGGACTTCCGTTTTAGGTAGTGCTTGGCCCACATTAACAATATCAAGTTACATCAAGTTGTAAAGCAAACTACGGCGTCACGTGACAATTTTTGTAGCTGTCTCAAGAAAACAATGGAGACTTTCCCAAACAACGTGTAAAGTGGAACATGTCTTTTTATTTGCTAAAAATTACTCAAAATTCACAAGGTAGCCGTACAACACTGCGCAGTGACACCAAAATGGCTTAAAGCTTTTTATTTTCAAGCATGTCCAAACCATATTCTTTCATATTTTATGCAAAATAGCTTTAATCGCCATCATAGGAAGTCTTTTATACAAAATATGTTGAAGTTTTACAAAGTCGATGCTTCCATAAAAGTAGGCACGTAGGAGACCCCAACATGTACAGTGGGTATAGCCTATCCCACCTGCCTTTGATGCTTACCTCTTTCTCACGACCTCAATGTTCGTAGCCACGCTGTCCGTGCTTTTCCCTTAGACTATCGACACTAGCAATGAAATCTAACAGGAACGTAATACTGTAGATAGTTGCATACATAGTGAACAACATGGTATACTTGCTTCCATATCTGTGTACTTAGAAATCATGTCTTCTACACTATAGCCTACTCACTCTTGGTAATTTTTACCTTTTCAATTTCGAAAAGAAGTTCTGTGTAACAAAGACAAATCATTGCAAAAGGCAGAAAGGCTATGTTCTGCGTCTGTCATGAGCTGTAGGCCTACAAGTTTTCAAGCAGCTGCAGCAGGTATAAAGTGTTTGGTGCAAAATCAATGTCATCTGGGCAATATAGGGTTAAATCATTTATCTTAAGTTTGAATGCTGTTAAAATGTCTGTTGCACTCTTCATGATGATTAAAGCAGGATATGCTTTGCAAACAGCTCAGCTGAAGAAATTTTTAAGTTATACTACATCAAAAAGCATTCTTACTTTGGGTTGTTCAAACCAAGTTTAATGTGCAGTTGGTAGGCTACCGTTTTTAAAGTCTGCTCTTTGTCCTGACCTGGAATTGATCTGCGATCTACCAAAACCAGAGCCGAAACCGAAACCACTCGGCCACTGAGCTGGCAATTATGAGTAGCAATTATAATAATCTCACTGATGTACGCGCATAGAAAAAATATTGACGCCGTCAGCGTAAACACAAACGTTCGAAAAACCATACGCCGTATGCGTCAACGTAACTTGTAAAAAAAGTTGGCGGCGTCAGCGTTACCGCATACACTAGCGTAAACTCATTTTGTTTGCTAGGTGCCAAATATTCACACGGTATAAACCATTTGAAACAAACAAGTTTTATTTTGAATTTTCACGAAGAAACACAAGCATCTGAAAGTGTTCATCTGACATTTTGCTACATTTTGGTTTCAATATGTCTTTGCGCATTGAAAACATTCTTTCAACTGCAGCGCTGGAAGGTATTGGCGTGTTGTAGCGAAAAAAAACATTAAAAAGTATGCGTTGACGCTATGCGCTAAAAAAACGCGAAAACTTTACGGCGTAGCCTCAAGCGACAACTATCCAAAAAAATGTGGCCGTAAGCGTTAGCGTAAACAAAAAGTCTACGGCGTAGAATTTGCGGCGTATACTTACATCTCTGAATAATCTTATGGTTTTATATAACTTATTGTCGCTTTACAACAGCTAAGGTCTTTTAGCGACAGAACGCATTTTTAATTTTATATCAACTTTAGAATGTCATCACATTATTACCCGACTTATTCTCAGTGCGCTAAGCAAAAAAAAACACAGTTTGTACCATTTTTAAGGTTTTCGGTTTAACTCGATCTAGAATCGATCTCAGATCTACCAGCAACAGAGCCGAAAGCGAAACCACTGTGCCACTGAGCTAGTAATGGGGAGTAGCCTAATAACAAGAATAATGTTATGGTTTCATTTATTGTCGCTTACAACAGCTAAGGTCTTTTACCAAAAAGGCTCATTTTATATCAAGTTATCACATGATTATCCGACTTATTCTCACTGCGCTATGCAAGTATGAACACAATAAGGTCTTCGGTTTGACCCAACTTGGAATCTATCTCAGATCTACCAACAACAGAGCCGAAAGCGAAACCACTCGGCTACTGAGCTGGTAATTGGGAGTATTCTAATAATAATAATGTTATGACTTTATTTATTGTCGCTCTACAACAGCTAAGGTCTTTTAGCGACAGGGCTCATGTTTAATTTTATATCAGGTTTACAATGTTATCACATTATTACCAGATTTATTTTCACTGCGTTATGCAAGAAATACCGTTTTTAAAGTCTTCAGTTTGACCCGACCTGAAATCGATCTCAGATCTATCAGCACCAGAGCCGAAAGCAAAATCACTGTGCCACTGAGCTGGTTGGGAGTAGCCTAATGTTTTTTGTTTTTTTTATTTAATGTCGCTCTACAACAGCTAAGGTTTTTTAGCGACAGGGCTCATGTTTAATTGTATATCAGGTTTACAATGATATCACATTATTACCAGATTTATTCTCACTGCGTTATGCAAGAAAAAACACAATCGGTACCGTTTTTAAAGTCTTCGGTTTGACCAGGTCTGGAATCAATCTCAGATCTATCAGCACCAGAGCCGAAGGCGAAACCACTAAGCCACTGAGCTGGTGGAGTAGCCTAATGTTATGGTTTTATTTATTGTCGCTCTCCACAACAGCTAAGGTCTTTTAGCGACAGGGCTCATGTTTAATTTATATCAGGTTTACGATTTTATCACATTATCACCCGACTCATTCTCACTGGGCTATGCAGGATAAAACACAATCGGTATCGTTTTTAAAGTCTTCAGTTTGACCCGACCTGGAATCGATCTCAGATCTACCAGCACCAGAGCCGAGGGCGAAACCACTCGGCCACTGAGCTGGTGACTGTTTGCTCTGCTTGCGTTCCGAGCTTTACAACAACAGTGATATTGGCAGTTTACAAGAGAAGAAAGCAACGTGATATAACGCAAAAACGACATAAGAAGCTACGGGTATATCAACTAGGTAAGAAATGAAATCTTCATCAAACCAGCTCAGTGACCGAGTGGTTTCGCCTTCGGCTTTAGTGTTAGTAGATCTGGGATAGATTCCAGGTCGGGTTCAACCGATACCGAAGACCTTAAAAACGGTATAGATTGTGTTCTTTCTTGCATTACGCAGTGAGAATAAGTCGGGTAATAATGTGATGACATCGTAAACCTGATATGAAATTAAAAATGAGCGCTGTCGCTAAAAGACCTCAGCTGTTGTAAAGCGACAATAAAAAAAACCATATTATTATTATTTAAACCTTCATCTAAATGAAACTGGAACAATAATGAACTTGTAACTGGTAATTCTTCCCATACAACAATAAAGATTCAACTTGGCAAAGAGTAAATCAACGCGAATGGCAATTTATTTAACATGCTTTAAATTTCATCACGCATTTAAACTAGAATAGAAGCATAAAGTAATTGGTGAACAAAACTGTAACCAGTTGAGAGCGAAATTATTCTTTTACAACTTGTGGTACAGTGCGTACTGAACAGTATTTGATGCTTGACTCGCAGTCTTTATCGACGCGTTGTTACTTTCTAGAGTGTTGGGGAAGTTGCCAGTTCGCAGCAATCAGCTTTTATTCAATATTGTTTTATAAGCGCTTAATTTATTTTTTCGTCTTGATTGTTCCGAAAAGAATAATGTTGACCTATTGTTTTCTGATGTTATCGCATCATTTTTGTCTGACTGCTATTGTTATTATAAACAATGTTCCTCGATTTCTTCACACACCATGACAGCGCGAAGAGATGAAGACGAAAGGTGGACCCTTTTAGTCGATATTCAAATCTAAATTCCCCTCCCCCTCTATAAATTTAGTTTGTTAAAAACTTTTACATTAATATTTTATATTAGTATTTTAATCCAAGTCGTGGAATATAAACTAAACTTTCATCAGTGATAAGCTTTTTAACCTTTGATGTTCTTTTTCATTCTAAATCATTTAATTAATGAAGAACGTTGATGAAAATTATTTTATTCAAAAAATATATTAAAAATATAAGAGTCAATGCTCTGTGTCTGTGTGAAGCTTGTTATTTTTTGTCTCCACAACGCATGAATGCGTGGAAGAGTATTGGAAAGAGCACAACGAATATCATTCTCCACGTCTAATTTGTTTCTCTGTTTTGTTTACATTTGCAAAAAGTTGAAAAACCTGATTCGCATAGATAAGTGGAAGCAAACGAAAGGATACTTGAAATAGCTTTCACTACCACTTTGAAATAGGAATTATACATTAATGGCCACGTTCCAGTGATTGATTGTTCTCTGAATAAGTCTCTTGCACAAGAATCCGTTTTGAGTTCTAACAATTCATCCTGCAATTTTTCTGGCACTATTTCCACCAATAATGTGAATGAATTTTGTGTTAAATCAAGCTCATCGTCATAAATTTCAGGAAAACCTCGAATATCATCATTCAGCATTGAAACAAATTCCAATTTCCTTTAAAGCTCAAAAAATAATTGAAGCTCGTGCCTGAGCTCAAACACTTGCTTGGCTATACGACAACGTTAGCGGACGCATTAATGATGACACAGGAAACAAATCCATTTCATATGAAAAATTGTAAACCTGCAAGAAGTATAGTGGTATCCATCTTGAACTCTGAGCGTTGCGCGAAAAAAAAGGTACGTTTCCCCTGAAAGCCATTGAGTATTTGAATGAAAAAGAAGTAGGCTTACGTGATGATCTGCATCCACGTCAGTGCACAGTTGCTTAAATAATTGGGAGTTAATCTAATAATAATCTCCTCCTTAACGCTCTAGTTTAGACCAACTCACTAAGCTTAAAAAGCTTTACAATCCTAAAACCACATTCCTCTCTGCAAATTGCAAAATCCCCCCTAGTGGGGAATTCCTCCCTCTCCCCCCCTTGGTTGGGAACCACTGACTTAGTAAAAGCGACTGACTCGAACGACTAGTTAACTCAAGATACGCACTGAACAACGATTTTGTCTTTGTATCGCTCTGAAAAGAGACAGGATATCAAATTCAAAGCGGCTTTTGTATTAAGTGTGCTTAAAAATAACTTTAGGCACATAAATAATGCGAAGTCATATTACGAAGGTAAGGTAGTACAATTGACACTTGGCTTAAAGAAGCTTTAACTGTACGTCACAAAGTTATTTATACTGTTATATAATAATCTTAATTAAGGTGATGGTCTTTGTTTGTGGTTACTCAGGCTTAACCTGAAAGGGGTTTTCCCAAAACGACCCGAGCGAAATCAGTTGGAATGCTTGTTCCACGTTCAATGAACGGGGTGCAAAAATTGGAAGCTGGAGGAGTCATCACGCATGGATACACACACAAGCAAGCATACTGCTAGTCAGTCATGTTGAAATGGTCTACTTGGAAGAAGCATGACAAATTATAAAATGAAACACATCATTTGATGATACGTTGAACTGAAATGAGTACACCCTTGTGGAAGCACGCAGAGCGAATTCATCACCATGATAAGCCTCTGCAAAGCATTACAATGCGTCCATCAAAAAGTACATGCCGTTCAATTTGATGTCGTTGCTGATTTGAACTCGCAGAGCATAAATTGTCTACTTTGACTTTTCTTTGAAGCTCCACAAGCGTTCAATGTGAGAGATGTAATAAAACTCAACTGCTCAGTCACTAATACACGTAGTAGCCTATGTAGCGAAACTGGTCGAAGGTCAATAAGTTAGACGATTTAAGCGACAATTTTTTCTCTTTACTTATTTTTGGTGAAACCATCTGCTACTAGTGAACCTATAACCAACTTATTAGCTCAAATAGCCAATCTTGCTCAAAAAGTGTTTATTTAAAGGTAGAATATTGATTAGTTTCACTAAGGGGTGTTTTAAACGAGAGGTAGCGCATTTCAAAACTTTCTTCTATTTGATTAATCAATTCAGTTATTAAAATTGAATCACTGCCTATTTATTGTAATTACAATACAGAAACCTTTGTTTGCTTGTTTAAGGTTGTCCATACATTTTGCATTATCTTTACCTTAACTTGTTTATTATGAATGAATGCTTACTTCTACGCAATTTTTATTTGGTATTCATATCTATCTAAGGTGTTACACAAAAAATTAGCTTTACTCATATTAATAACAAAAGCAATGCAAAAATTGTGTGTTTTAACGAAAATCAGACAAACACAAACAAAGGTACTGGCATCATTGAAATTTGATATTAAAAGATTCAAATCCATGGTCCGCCCACGTTAGAATCCGGCGTTACGTCACGAAAACTAACAATGGGATTATTGGTTTCAGGAGTGTCATTACACATGGCGATATTTCGGTCGATTACTTGTGTGTACTCAGTTGAGGTTATACTAGACCTTTTATTTGTTATGTAAATATGCCTCCAATGTATCTGGTACTTTCTACGTTGCAAGATTAACAAGTGGATTTATTGCGTCATGACATCATATCTAGTGAATTTAAAGCATTATCTAGTTGCTGAAAATGTATATTAGTTTTAAAAACTAACTGATTGTTGAAATGACTTTGTCAAGTTTTTTAGATCACGTCTGTTGTTTGTTACTTTGACAATGCTTGCTTATTTGCATAAGCGAATAACTTTATTAAGCTTTGAATACTTCCATAGTGCGCAATGTTGCAGACAAGGAAATGCAAAACGGTTGAAAAAATAATTTGGCCTGGCACCAATTTTGGGCCCATAGGTAATTATGACCAATTTTTAGACCTTTTTTCGGTACCAATGAAATTCTCTGCCTCCAAATCAAGACATTTCTAAGAAAAATACATCCTAACAATATTTAAGAATAAGCGATGGCTTCTTTAAGTTTCCCGCCCTCTTGGAAACTTTCCGGGCTTATAAAATTAGCCCGGACCTGGTCCAAAAATACTTTCCTGGACCCACCTTGTCAACGATACTGAGCAATTGCAAAAGAAAATTGAAACTTGTGGATGAATAAATTGTACAAAATATATGTAGCTTTTTCTCTCCTACTTTAGATCTGTTTTGCTATAGGGTAATTTTCGCTTAATTTTTAAGTTTAAAAGGTTTCGCTGTTTTTGCTATTATTATTTCTTACAAAATCTGCCGTAAGGCATCGAAACAATACTTCATATTTCCACGACCCTTTCATCAAAAAATACATCAAACTAAAAGCAAATAATTTAAAATCTGCAAGACCTGTAACATGACAAAATCTTTAAAAAAATTACAGATACTTTTCCTTCAAAAGTGTGGCAGCTGGAATAGCTTTTCCATGACTTCACAAGGGCCAGAATGTTGATATAAGTTTTGCATACGCTTTTGTTGGTTTGAATAAGTGTTTGCTTTGTTGTCAATGCTATTATTACATTTTCTCTTTCATTTGAAATGCTTTAGTAATCGCCAGTAGCCTTACAAGGTGACTTTGGCAAAATACAAGGTTCCGTAACGAAACATTTTTAGCTCAGTTCTGTATCAGAAACCGAATGCCGAGTGGAAAAATCAACAAAAAAATGACTTTTACGATGCAGCGTATTTGCGGCTTTTGTACTAGTCTAGCTTTTGGCTTCATCAAATCAACGTAAATGTCTAAACATTTTTACTGTGTCAATTGATGCTTCTACGTTTATGCAAGAGCGAATTCCAGAAATTATTTTTATCTCGCTAGCGAGCAAACGAGCAAACTTGTTCTGTCGTGGCTAAGGGACAGGAACCGGAGGGGAATTCCCTTACTCATTGACGTTCGTCGCTCGTTCATTGGCTGTTCTCTTTTTGTTGCAAGGTTCCGCTCCAGTGTGAGTTCACATGGAAAAATAATAAAATTCCAAAGATGCGGATTTGAATCTCTATCCGTAGCTTCAAATATAAAAGACGAAGACAGTTCGATGGAAGTCATACACCAATCGTATGTGGCAAGGAAACAAGTCACAAAAGTTTATAAACGAAACATTTTACGAATGCAACTTTACTACTTCTGCACGAAAAGACGAACGCTGCAAGACTTCTACAACACAAAAAGAAATAAGCAAAATGAATATGAAAGTAGGTATTCAAATTTTAAATATCATTTTTAATACAATTCTTTCCGTCATTTATTTTAAATCAGATTTATTTTCTTAAAAAATATTTTTCCTTTGCTTTTTTTTTGTCGTATCCAGGCTTACACCCGGTGGGTGAAGATTTAGATTAAGTGAACAAGGAGGCAAGGAAGCCAATCTTCGTATCCACCTTCAAGCATGCCTTTAAGTGTCCTGCCAATTTTCTTTGCTATTGAGCTGCTACAATTGAAAAAAATCTATTACCTCTATTACAATAAACAAGAAGATGAATACTTACATTGTTATGACGTGCCTCAGAATAAACAAACTCTTTTTCATTTTCAGGTTATTTGCTGCGTTGTTTTGATTGTGGCTTTGAGCGCAAACTGTGAAGGCGCACGGAAAGGAAATGCAAAAAAAGCACAAAGAAAATGGTTCAGACAAGCCACAAAGCAAATGACCTCTTCTGACCTCAGGTGAATATTAACTGTTCTGTTTTCAATACTGTTATTGTTCATGCTTTCTTTGAAAATTTCGTAAAAAGTTCAAGTTTTTTCAATCTCTGTGCGTTGAAATTACTTACAAAACCACTTCAACAAAGGAAAACAATTCACAAGTAACATCTTTGATAGATTGAGTTTTCATGCCTGCCGGAAACTTAGCTCACAAAACAGATATTGGCTTTACAACATAAACAAGGGCTTTAAATTTACTTATATCAATATTGTTTCCAAGTTGTTTATTTACGGTTTATACAATGAAATAGTAACTATAGTATGAATAAATAATTTGCACTTTATAACTTGTCAAAAACAAAGTGTTTAGCAACGAATTAACTATAACCACAGTTTTTATGTTATTTTATATTATTTTGCTGTTTGCAGATTTTTGAAACAACACCGTTGCAAAGTGGAAATCCCTTTGCCTGAACATCGACATGATGCCGGAGTAGCGAGATGGACAGACATTTATTTCAAATGTCGCAATCTTCAACAAAACAAAATCCCGGCAGTTTTGTGCGACAAGAACTGTGTTGATCCAGTTAACTGTAAAAGACTGAAACATTTGAAAGCAAAGCCAATTCTCAGAGGAGAAAAACATGAGGATAGAAAGAAGACATTTACAACTGTGAACATACCAATTGCTTGCACATGTGTATCAAAAAGGAAAAACACGAAGAAATGTAGAAGCAACACTATCAAGCCAAATAACTGACGTGATTTGCAAAGCACAAAGAAACAATGGAGACGGTACTGAAAGAATACTGTGAAAAAAATGGTACTATGTTAAATCAAAATACAAAACGGTACTACAAACTCTTGACGAAGAATATTTCTACCAATGTTACTGTGCTACACCAAGTGTTAAAGTCACGATTGAAACCATGAGGATCTTTGAACTCTGACTGGACTAGAGCACAAATCTTCAAAACACAAATCTTCAGCAAGTGTTCGTGCTATTTATTATTTTTCGCACAAATAAATTATTTATTTATTATTTATACACGTGGTTGGTTATGAACACGCTCCGAGAGCGAGAATATGAGGATGGAGTTAATTATCAGCTTCTTTTGAAAAATTATCTCAAAAGAAGAAAACGTAATACGCTTTGGCGTTTAAAACTGCTGCATTGTTGTTGTGGTTTTTATTAAAAATGTCTAGCTGTAACTACCTCAATGCTTCAAAGGAAAATTATTCTTTGCAAAAAAAAACTTGCTCTACTGTAGACTTAAAATTAGACGTGTGTCATTAGTAAATGACGTAAATACATGACAACGGCAGAGAAAACATAAATAGTTGTAAAAAAATGCGGTCCTTGTCAGTGGTAAACATAAAACTATAGCCCATTGTTTACTTGCGACAGTTAAATGGTCTTGCAAACTTTTGAGTCTCGGTAACCGATAAAATGTCACCCTTTGAAATTCAATCGATTCATGTTTCTTTTGCAAGGTGTTATGCAAAAACTATCTAAAAATTGATTGACACAATTGCTCTATCTGACGTCACATATAAGTTGTTGATGAAGATAACACCTTCCTCGATTTTATAACAATTTAATATTAAACTCTTTGCATAAGAAAAATAATGCTTAAACCTAAACTTCGTTACTTCAGGGTTACCACGCACGTCCTTTTCTTTATTGAGGACATACCAAGCTTTTTAATGAAACTTATTTTGTCCTCCAAAACTAGGAACGTATGTCTCCAATATCTTCCTTTTTGCATTTTATACAATTAATGTAAAATACACTCTTTAGTTTTACGCAGCTTAAACAAATAAGCTATACAGTATCTTTATCACTTTTAAAAGTAAAACCGTAGAACCTGTTGACAACAGTTAGAAAGAGTTAAAAAACTTATCACATACTTGTAGTTTTATTCTTTCATTAATTGTCTGCTGCAGATTACGTCGTCCACATTATACCTGTATGTGCAGCTGAAATTTACCATACTTTTAACCTGTAGGCCTCAATTTTGTAATCACATTTCACCTCATACTGGACATAATGCTGCTTGAAACTTCTTTGTTAAACATCGTCTAAAAGATTTTAACACTTGAATTTATTCAATGTGTAAATGCAACTATTACAGAAATTATACTTTTGCGAAGCTCACAATTGACACAAACAGTCGAAAATTTGTCACTTAAAAATCGAGGAATTTGGGTACTTTTTTTGACTGACTTTGCAGCCCTGAGTTTTAAGAGGTTCGTGAAAATCCAATGGAAATTTTATAAAAACAAGTTTTATAGGCCTAATTTCAAATATGGAATTATTGTGTTTTTAAAGCATTAAAAATAAGGAAGCCAACCATAAGGCGATTTGGTACTAAGACAATTTCTCGAAAAGACGATCTACCAAATAGTCACAAGCAATCACTAAGAAAAATGAATTCTTTTTATCTAGAGTCTGTTAAACCTATAATTTATTATATTTGGCTATCACTCACAACACAACAGCATTTCAAGTAAAAAATTTAATGTGAAGCAAGTAAAAGTTTACTTTGAAGCAATCCAAGATGACTCTCTATAGTATAGCCTACTCTCATTTCACCGCGCTGAGGAAATCATAAGATCGAAACATTGGCCATTGTACGCAATTAACAATGTCTTTTTTGACCATTTCATGGGACTAATTGAAAAGTCATGTAATTTTCACTTTAGGTGGGGCTACCTGTACTTACGAGGTTATTGCTTAGGCCTATATCTTTTTATTTACTTGTTTTATTATCAATTTTATTTGAGATTTTTTCAGTTTACAAGATAAGATAGAAAAAAAAGAGTTAAATCAATGGTTCTTCAATGGAAGATACTTGATTTTCCAAGGAAAAAAGTATTTCGGAAGAAATCTGTTCAAGAGAGGACTTGTGTAAGTAAAAAAGATAAAAAATATAGTTTTTTTTATTTTTTTATTCAAGAAATAAAGAGCTGCACAAAGAAGTTGGTTCTGATGTGTATGCATGCAATACAAGCTACTTTTATTGAAATGACTAACTTAATAATAAAGTTGTTTTATTTTTCATAATAGACCAGGGAATCTTAACCAGGGGTGCACGCACCACTAAGGGGTGCGAGACCTATGCCTAAGCCCTAGGTGGTGCGGGGATGCTGAATTATCAATGTTTGTTATAATATGACATAAGAAGCAAAGTTGTTTTACCAGGTTTCAACAAAAATTTCGAACTGTAGGCGACTATTACTTTTCAGCCAATCCTAGGAGGGGGTGCGAAAACTGGTTGGTAATTTCAAGATGGTGCCGACAAGGCAAAAGGTTAAGAACCACTGTAATAGGCTATGCTTTAAACAATAACCTGTCAGAGACCTAAAAAAGCTGAAACATTGTATTGTAGGTAGTAGCATTGTAGCCTAACTACTTTGGAATGAGTCTAAATTAAATTTGATGCAATTTGTCATAACTACGTTTTAAATGATTTTTTTTGTGACAAGTTTTAATTTTTTTTTTAAAGAAATGAAAAATTCTTTGAAATGCCACAAGTTTTTGAAACAGAGAGTGGAAAATCTGAAATTAAAATTAGGTTTACAATGCTTTGACGCCGCAAAGTTTCTAACCAATGTTCCCTTATCCACATCAACGACAAATGTAGTCTATTCAACGGTGGGAAAACTGCGGCTCGCGAGCCGCATGCGGCTCTTCAACATATTTTTGTGGCTCTTGTATTGAATCGTAAGTCTTCTTCAATTGCCTTGCCTGAACCAGGCATCGACGGCCTCAGATGAATAATTAGACCAAATGTTCCTATTATATGTTGCATGGATAATTGTTTCTGTTTTGTCGTTAAATTGTTCCAGATGTGTTTGTCTTTGTCTGTCAGGTGCCCGCTTTCCAAAAATTTTACCAGTTAAAGAGAGATGCTCCAGTTTTTGCTTTCCTATTACATGGCCGAGAAATTTATATTGTCTGGTTTTCACACTTTTTAACAGAGTTCTGGTTTGGTTCACTTGGTGTACAATTTCTTTATTTGTTTTCTTTGCCAGCCATGAAATGCGTTGCATTCTACGGAAGCACCACATTTCAAAAGCATTAATCTTTTCTGCCATTTTTGTTGAAATATTCCAGGTTTCAGAGTTGTAATGAAAAACAGGATAAATATTGCGTTTTAAAACTCTAGATCTTGTTTTGAAAGAGATATTTTTATTGCAAAGAATTGGTTTCATTTGTTGAAAGCTTGCTTTTGCTTGGGCTGTTCTTATGTTGAGCTCTGTTTCGTCTCTTGCATCCCAATTCACCATAGTACCGAGGTATTTGAATTTTTGGACCTGTTTAAGAATTGTTCCATTAACTGATAAATTACAAATAGGAGTTTCGGTTGCTTTTTTCTTTGTTATGACCATTGTTTCTGTTTTCTTTTTATTTAATTCCATGCCAAATATCTTGCTTTTCGTACACACAATATCTAATATGTTTTGCAGTTTTACGTCCGAGTCGGCTATCAAAACGGTGTCGTCAGCATATCGTATGTGGTTAATGTTGTTTCCTCCAATACTAATACCTCTTTCATCTTCAATATGTCTTAAAATTATTTCGCTGTATAATGAGAAAAGGTCAGGTGATAGCACACAACCTTGTCTTACTCCTTTCTATCGTACTCTTACTCCTTTCTGTCTTACTCCTTTCTATCGTAAGTATTACAAAAAAATTAAGATTATACTTTATAAATATATTATCTCAGACTGTCAACCAAGCAGTGGCGTACTTAGGGTATAGCAGGTATGGCTCGAGCCATGGGCGCCACATTGATAGGGGCGCAAAAATCGGTTGGTATAAATTAAAATTTGTGACTTAGCCTACACTGTCTTCAAAATCTAATTTTCGGCCAATACAACACAAAGATCAAACAAGAGTCTCTCTTTTACTGTAGCCATTGTTAAACAATGGAATTGTGACTTTGCAAAGCAACATTGTGCCTCTCCTGGTTCATTTTGCGTTCAGTCAGCAACAATTGGAAGTTTAGTAAAGTCGCTATAAGCAGCGATGAGTTGAAGCTTAGAAGTAGTACCAGAACTTACTTAATCATTTTTACAAGAATTTACAACTTTGTAAAATCAAAACATCGTGCAACCTTGACAAATGAACACTTGGAAGAGTTAATTCGCACAGCATTAACAACTTATCCTCCAAATTTTCAGAGATTAGTGAGTCAAGTACAAAACTCATATGGATAAACAATCATTGTGTTTTTATTGCTGTTATGTTATGTAAAATGATTTTGCGGCTCGCTGGTGTTTATGGTTTATCCGCGAGCGGCTCTTTCTTTGAACAACTTTGCCCACCCCTGGTCTATATCGTAAAATTAATTTATCAGCTGTCAAAACTTCGCTATTGTCTCTATACATAGAAGTGATGTATGAACAAAATCAAAGGATTTCACTATTTCTATAGGAGTGTATACCTGTATCCAAATGAAAGGGAATGGCTTTGGTGATAGGAAAGTCCCCTCTGGTACTTTTAAGCAAAAACGAGAGTGAGAAGCGAGCGAAAAAGTATGGAAAAAAGTGATCGCAAACAACAAACACAACCAACCGGTACTTTCAGCCAACCAAGTGCGAAATCCTAGTTTGATCAGCCAAGTCGACTTTGATGACAACTATATTTCAACACACCCAGGATTAGTATTGCTTGTAGAACAGCAGTGCAAGTTCCTTTACTTGTTAGTTTGGGAAATTAAACCAGTAATTTCCTAAGATGTGGATTCAAATCTTTAGCTGTGGTTCTGTGTATAAAACAAAAATATGGCAGAAGAAATCAGTTTTATTTCAAAGACGAAATATTGTTACTCAACACGAAAGAGACAAGCGACCAAAAAGAAATCATGAATTTTCAGGTAAGAAGGTTACTTACCAAGTAAAAGCAATAGTAACACTGCATAATGTAAATGTCAGTCGATATATTGTAATTAATTGCAGTTACAGTAGACCACTTCATGGCCAACGTGAGGGCTACTTGAAAATTTAGGTTGCAACAACTAGAATTACAACAACTTGAAGGTTAGATTAAATTTGAAGTGCATATTTGGTAAGCTGGTAAGCAAGTTAAACTGATTTGATGGTGCTTGATTGAAAGGGTGGCTCCACATGTTTTAGAATTAGCAGGAAGTAGTTAGCTTTGGCGGTGAGATAGGGTTGGTTTTCAGATCATATGTAGATGCAACAATGCAAAACAGCTTGTATACATGAAATACGCTATTGGTTATGGAAATTTTGTGCTTTTGAAAACCTAACATTTCAAGAAGATATTTGTTTGCTAGCCAGGGAATTTATTTTTATTTAATTTTTATGCTTTTATTTTAAATACGTTTACAAAAGATATACTGGCTTTTTAATTACTTCAAATCAGCCAGCTCAAAATCAAATAAGTAAATAATGTAGCAAGTGGTTTCTAACATGGTGTCTATAAACCCCTTTGGGGGCTTGCTAAGGTTTCGGGGGTCGGTGAGTGTACTAGAAATTGGCAGAAGTAAGATACTGTATTGTGAGTAAAAAATGGAATGTGCTGTTAATTGCTACAACGTGAAGCAAGTTCCTGATCCCTTGGTTGCCACCAATTCAATATCTCTTATTTGCAAATAATTTATTCCAATAATAAACAAAAAAAATTTATAATTATTAAATATTTTATATTTAAGTTTGACTTTACAACGTTTCATAAGATTTTTTTGTGATGAATTTCAAACGAGTAACTGGAACAATAATGGGGAATCGCAATCCGATTAGCCTTTAAGTCGGTACCATTTTTTTCTAGTAGCTTATTTCCTGTAAAGCTCATTTTTGAATAGTTAAAAGTTCGTAAGCTTGATGTTTCTTTCGAAACGAATTCGTGGCCAAATACGTGCTGGGAACCACGTTTTAAGCCAAAACATTGTTCAGTCAGTTGTCAGCTGTACACTTGAGTTACTATTTCATAAAACATAAATAAGGTGTCTTCTTTTCAGTATTATTTCCTTTTTCTTCTTATTGTGGCGGTGACATTGTCTTGTGCGAATGAAAAAAGAAACAAAGACAAAGATGCAAAAAGATTGTTTAGGAAAATAATGAAGAGAATGTCGAGATTGGATCAAAAGTTAGTAACTCGTCAAATTCTTGTTAACTATTTTCCTACTTTATGTACATGAGCATGGCAAAGCTGCTCTTCAAACCCGTTTTATTTTTGCAGTGAATTTATGTCAGCAATACGATTTCGTAATTTTGCTATTCCCCAAGGAAAATCATACTTCGGTGTTCAGTTTTTTCTCCGTATTGGTAGAATGGTGAGCTACTCATATGAGCTTGTTTCGCAACTTGCACTAAATGTATTAAATACTTATTTCACTCGCCGAAGAATTGGAAAAATACTTATATATTTTTAATATACTGTTAGAGTCAGGCGCGAATCTAAGAGTTTTTTTCGGGGGGGGGGGCCAGAAAATTTGAAAATCAATTAAAAAGAAAGAAAAAGCTAAACAGATATGAACAATGATACTACGACATATACGATATGCTAGAAAATAGACATTAAAACAACCATTTTCATCAATTGTGATGCCGAGGGACTAATATCAGCTGTTTAGAAGCATATCAAACCATTTGATGCGGAAACATACAATTTTTCACAAAATTTCGGGGGGGCCCGGGCCTCCTGGGCCCCCCCCATAAATTCGCGCCTGGTTAGAGTGCTGTTACTGTTATAGCATCACAAAATCGAAACAGCAGTGGAAGCGAGATTGAAACCTTCATTCTGCTACTTCTAATCTAAACCAATAGGATACAAATGAAATAATCTTAATCAGCTCACTGCAAATATTTACTTTGCGCAGCAACAGCAGTTGACAAGCGTGGTGTGTTTGATCATGGACATTTTTCTTTTCAGGATTTTGAAAAAGCATGCAGGCTGTCGATCGGCTCAAAAGAAAATGCAGACAATGCATGGCAGCGTTGAGAGGTGGACGTACGTGCATTTGAGTTGCAAGCAGCTAAACAACACGGAAGGCCTGAACATGGCTTTTTGTGACCAGCGCTGCATCGATCCTTGTACCAACAAAAAAATAAAGAAATTAGTATCACAGCCTGTGTCGGATCGAGTAGCGTTGGAAATTAAACCGAGACGAAAATCAAAGAAACCTGGATATCGTAAAACAGTAATGATCCCAATTGCTTGCAAATGTGTTCCTCGAAACAATAGAAAAAAATGTCAAGAAAACAAGACACGTCAGCTGAAGTGAGGAAGATAGTGTTTGTTCAGAGACTTTTGAGCGTTTGCATTTATGAAACTTAACGCATTCAGTGTAGAACTATCAGGAAAATGAAATATCTTCCGACAGGTGTCAGAACCACAACAATGCTTGATATAAACGACTCGGGGATACAAGTCTTGTTTACAGAGTAGAATTACTGTCAAAATCGAATATAACTAGTTTATAGAAGCTGCAACTTGTACTAGTATCAGCAGTAATGTGTGTTTAATTTGTGCTTTCAAATTTATTTAATTTACAAATTCAACGTTCATCGAAGGACTTATACACTACGGTAATTCGATAATTTGTTTTAAGTTTAAATTATCTTGATACACAGAATTACATGCAATGGGTCTACGCATATTTGCAAAATGCACTTACCAATGAACAAAGTTTATTAAAGTACAAATTTTCAAGTAGCCTATGGCCTACATCTAACGCTTGCATTTTATTTGTTTGTTTTTTTAGTGACGCTTACTTATTTATGTGTCTATTTTTTTTCTTTATATTGTTATTTACAGTACATTTGTTGTATTTATTTCTGTATTTTATTACTTAGAATTGCAATGTTTATTTATGATTGCAGTGGAAGATGACATGTTAATTTAGTATTTAAATTTCAGTTTAGAATTGACGTTTTCCTTCCACAAACATATGAAATCAAGTGATAGCCTACCGTTGAAGAAATTAATCTATAAGTGGGCTACTTTAATTTAACACAAACAAGGTTAAATATAGTTTATGCAAAAGACAAATTAAAACATGCAGTTGCCTGGTATTATATTTTTGTTACAAAAAAAAGATTATTTTTGCATTGTGTAAAACAAAAATCTTATTTTTGAATTATATCTTTTATTTTCACATATTTTGTACCGTTTTGTGATAGTATTTTGTCTTGTTTAATGAAGTATTTATTTTCCGTTTTTCAAGCTGTATTTGGTATTATAAAAAAAAAAAAATTATTCAAAGAGTCTTTGTTGAAGTTTGTCATTTAGTGCAGGAATAGGTTTACAACGCGAAATAAGCTAGTGTTTTTTTTTTTAACTGCAATAAATCTATTTGTAGAGTTACAAGCATGTCTTATGCTCAAATGTAAAAAAAATCAATTTCAATCATCACGGCGAACTTGTTGTTAGCAAGCGAAACGTTCGTGTTACTATCTCTATCTAGACATTATGTCGTGATTTTAGTGGAAGAGTTTGTCGCAGTGGGACGGATTTAATGGGCAATTGGGGTGATCTTCCTACTACAAAATTGCACATAAACGTAGCTTTATTCATGGTATTTTTGCAAGGTTGGATTAATGTAGATCTTCACTTCTTCACATCATTACATTTTGTTGAAATCGCCGCTTCCTAAGACTACTTGTTGGATCAGCTCCTGCCATGATCAACAAGAGAAATATGTAGGCCTAGTCGATAGAATTTTCAAAAGCGAAAGAATAGGAAAATGCGTTGTGGTGATTGTTATGAGGGGCGTAGTCAGCACAAAAATTTAAGGGATGGGCAAATGGGGATTATTGCATATTAGTCTAGCGCTGCGTCATCGAAGGAGACACTCCCCTGCGGAGGGCTGGGGGCCTCTCATAAAATTAGTATACCTTAAAATAGCGGAGTCTGAGAGTACTTTCAGCTTAAAGCAATAGTAAAACCCTGTCATTTGATGTGGCAGAAAGTGATAAAGTTCATTAAAGCTACATAAAATCAAATCAGCTGTAAGAATAAATAAATAAATGGCATTGGCTTCAGTTTGTCAATTAATTCTTTGCGCACAAAATACAATGCTGTAGGCTATCAAATGTTGTTGTTAGATCTGAGACGTAGGTAGAAAAAAAAAAAGTAAATAAAAAAAAACATTCGACATTAGTCAACTGTTGGCTACCGGTAAGCAAAACGTTTTACAACACAACCTCTGACTATTACCAGTGGCAAAAGTGTTACATGGCTAAACACCGCATAAATTTATCAAAGCAATCAACTTTTAAACAGCTTTTCTACAGCTTTTCAATAGTTTACAAGTCTGTTAGTCGGTTACATATACAAAATATTTCTGGAGGAGAGACAATCGCCCCCTTTGCTCCACCTCTCCGGACTACACCCTTGGTTATTATTGTAAACCAACCAAATCACTGTTTGCGATCAACTATTTCAAAAACGTTACTCAATATTCCAACTCTGGCAAGGATATTTCTAAATGATAGTCGCATGGTGGCAGTGTAGGCCTGCTGCACGTTTGCACCTCAAGCATCTGCACAATTTTTACATGACAAAACTTTTCCAAAAAGTAAAGGTGGTGTGACCTCACATTTATCTGCTGAGTAACGTAGATTAGAAATTAAGGTTCTCGTTACTGAAACGAATGTTCATAAAAAGTAGAAGGCCAGTTTTGATAAGTTTCTTTCCCTCGGTGACTGTTCTGCGACAACTACAACCATTTAATTTATTACTTCCTGGACAGGGATGAAGCACTTTGAGTGGGTGAGTGGTATTTTACAACTTTCATCTAAGCAGGGTGACAAACCAATGTTAAACTTATATGATCATAAGTTGATCACTTTAGCAACTTAAAAGTTCCAATGTACACTGTGTTTGTGCGTCTGGAGCTCAAACACAGTCAACTGAAGAGAAAATTTTGCAACCTCAGCGTCATAAAAGGAAACTATAATCAAGACTGCAAAATACTCTGATCATTATGCACCAATCAAATACAGAAGTATTGTCGTTGTACTGTACTTATAATTTATTTTTAATGGTTTGATCAAAAAAACTTTATTGTCCTTCCACAATTTTTTCTTCTCAGCCCATCAAATATGCTCACAAAGTCAAAACAGATAGAGAAACTCAATTAAGGTGGAATCGTCGCATGGGCAACTGGTAGATTTGTTACAGTTTGATCATGAATGTCAAACTTTTGAAGAGTTTGTGAAGCTTATGCAATAACTATTGTGTCAGATAGTATGCTGTGCGCAAAAAAGATATCTCAATCTTTTTTCTCACTTCGTAAACTTGCTGTAAATACAAACTTTTAAGCAGTTCAAACTTCTTCTTTGGGATTGATTCCCATTTTAAATGAAGTTTCCGGTAGAGATTGCAGTTCTCCAAATCAAACAACAAGATAGCTCAAACATGTGTAATCTATTTGTAGATTGGTCTGCGTCGGTCATAAATTTACGTTTAGTTCGGAAAAATGTCCTCATCAGTTCATGTTTGCACTTATTTAATTAATTTCTGCTCTGTAGACTTTATTTGTCTTGTGTAAAAGCAAATTGAAATTTCATAATCGAATTATTAAGGAATTCAACGAGACCTACGTGCTATGTTAGACATCACTTTGCTAACCACACAAAAAAATTATGCTTTCCACCCTCAGATTTCGAATGCAATGCATAAGGTTGACACCTTCCAGAATGAAATAAAACAACAACATGACAATATTGAACCCCAACCCTTGAGTGAAAAGCTCGATAGATGAATTTTATATTCAAACTGAAACCGTTTGAAATGATATATTGCACTCGGGGAACTTCTGCAAGTAGCTCTATAGGTTGATACCATTTAGAAACTGTTCTCTCGCTAACATTAAATATTTGCTACTTGACCCAAAGTATACAAGTCCATTGAGGAGTTCAGCGTACATCAAAGATCAATCATATTATCCAACATTCCTCGCTACATCACAGTGTGTTTGAGCCAACACATCATTAACAGTGCACCACGTTTCTTGTAAATTTTTCAATAATGTCGGAAAGAGGTAGCCAGCATGATAATTTCAGGTGACATCGACAGATAAGGCTCTCGCTTAACTCTGGTTTGATTCCCCGCTATTAAAAAACCATTGCTTATTTCTATCTATGGTGTTTCAAAATTGGGTTGAAGCAGTTCCTGAAAAAGCAAAAGGGTTGCCAAGAGAAAAAAACTGGTTACCCTGCTGTACTTGTTGGTGCCAAAGATGTAGTAAAAAAAAAATACCCTTTGGTACCTGGAGCAAATATTGGCCCACCTTTACAGGTGCAGATGCTCTGCATAGAAACGTTGATTTAATCGATCGAAAGCTAACACTAACCGATGCAGGGTGTCTCTACCGCGCTGAGATTTTAGCCTTCCAATAACCTTCTCACTTGTGACTGTAGAATCTCGTAACTCTTTTTGGAAAGCCCAATTCGAAAAGCAAAAAGCAGTGTTCTTGATCTGGCCAACTTTATCAGTAGGAAAAGGGGTTACGTGATGTTCTGAAATTCGATCGTTTTTTGTAGGCCTATACCAATCAGGCCCGGATTTAGGGGGGGGCAGAGGGGGCAGTTGCCCCGGGCCCCCCGACTTTTGAAGGGCCCCCCTATGTGGAAAAAATGTGATTTTGTGTTATTTTTTTCTATTTGGCTTTTAAAGTTTCTGCAAAATGCTGTGCAGTACTGGACTGATGCTACTGTAGACGTAGAGATGGTTTTTCGCGCCTACGGCGCGAAAAAATTTTTTGCATGGGGGCCCCCCGATCTAAAAGTGCCCCGGGCCCCCCATCAGCTAAATCCGGCCCTGATACCAATGGTCGTTTTTTTTCTTTTTGAAGTCAAGTTGAATGATTCACATATTGATTTACATGCACTGCATAAGCTAAAATGAATCCCGACCATCTTGTCGATGTTGTTTTGGGTGTTTACCTGTTTGATGCAGACAGGGATTCATAGAAATATGAATTTGATAAGAACTTCTATGTATCCCTGAATGCAGACTATATCTACTGCCTAAAAAATGGTGTAATTTATAGTACAAATATACGGTCATTTTTGTTCTTCAGTTTAGGTTTAAATGGAAACACTGTTTTTGGTTAAAGCTTGAATTTTATTTTCATGACAATTTTTATCGTTCACTGTGTAATAGCGCGTTTTAATGGCCTGAATTAATATCGATTCAGTGTATTTAGCCTCTTTCTGCCAGATGTTTATTATCTAACGGCTCGATGAATAATAATTTTTAACTTATTGACAAATTTTAAATGTCCTATACGTTGGAAATGTTTCAATCCTAATGAAAACACATGAAAATATTTCAGCTATTGTTAAGAATTGAGTTGAGAATTCTCCATTAAGGTAAAGGTGGTCTCATACTTGATTCAAGTGTGGGGTATGAGAAGATAAGGTTCTCATTGTACTAAAGCCTTCGGCAGTAACGAGAGTAGGGTAGGGTGCATTATCTGCCCTTTTTCGCGTAAATTTTGTTCTGCAGTTATCAGAAGTGTTCCTTTTGCACAGTAAACACACCTGTGAAGTTGTATGCGAAATGATTTGGATCTAGGGGTAGGCTACCACATCGCGAATGAATTTTTGACATATAGACGTCGAGCAAAATATGCGAAAAGCTTAGTTTCAGATGGCATGTCTGTGGTACACATATGTACCGTTAGTCCAAAAGCGTTAAATCATTCATTTTAGGGTTTTTCTCTCTAAACTGCATGCCTTTTGATCACATTATTGCAAAAAAATATTCGCTGAACTTTATCTAAACTTTAACATTCACTGTTTTGGTCACAAAACACCAATAAATGCACATTGTTTTGCCGAATTTGCAAAATTCTGTATTTTCCGAATTGATATAACACAGTTAGAAAAGGCACAGTTTCCTGTTCAACTAATTATGCAGTAGGCTATCCATTGAAAATTGTTGTTCATTTCTTTCTTCCGTAAATTCGGACACTGCCGATAGCTACCTTCAACAGTCTGCAGAACAGTTTGGAATCTCTGTTCAGACTTTGCCGATGAAAGATAGTCGCACCCAAGCTTGACGCCCCGTTCAGCTGCATCATTCACTACTCTCAGCTGCCTTACAACTGTGCAGTAAGCTGCATATGAAGGACAGCTGTCTCACTGAAGAACATCTTCGTCAATGAAACTTGTACAATGGCCAAGCTTTAGTGCTGCAAAAAGGAACCAGGAATCTTCATTAATTAGATCAGCCAACTTGGTGGCTGGCAACACTGGAATCAACCTTGGTTTTCCAAAACCTTCTCCATCTTTTTAATGGCTGTCTGAAACTTTTCATTTTCTTTAGTATTGCTTTTGCCATTGCTGCTTTCTCAGCAGGCAGTGTCTTGGTGCTGAAAAGGGCAAAGGGAGCAAGTCCCCCAGACAACTACCATGTCTGTAGCATGAAATACTTGAACGCTACCTCTGCTACCAGCTTGTCTTCTTCTTTGTATTGGTGTAAGACTTCAATAAAGCGCAAGTCGTTTGTTGGTGCATTGACTTGGCACGGTGCTAAAAACCAGTACCAGCCATAACACCACAAGATAAATTTGACAAGACGTTCAAACTTTACAACTTGAATGTAATAGCCTACACCATTTGCACGTCATGAACCAGTATGTCTGATTGAAAGCAAAGGGATAAGTGTTCAACCATGTCGGAGTAGGTGTTTTTGTAATAGCAAAGTAGGCTACTGGATGCACAGTTGCTTGAACGTGTGTCCAGTGAAAGCCCTGGATTTCATTTTACACATAAAGGAATAATTCTCTGAATAGTCCATTGCAATCAAAACTTCACCTTCTTGCAAATTTTCTTTTCTGGACTTGCTGTAATAATTTGACTGTGTTTTGGACACATAACTATATGGAAGAAGTTAGAAGAGCTTCTCAATCAAGGTTTCTATGAAATCTGAAACACTCGTGATCATCGTAACAATTTCTGCTCTATCAATCGTCATCCACTGTTTAAAAGTGATGTCTTCATCATGATCCTCAAACAGCGAGTTAAGGTGACTTCGCAAAACTTCTAAAGATGGACGTTGGTCACACTTGCAAAACATGCATTCTCTTGAGGTACTATCACAGACCATTAAAGAAAGTAAATCTTTGAAAGATTCTGCCAAGTTTCCCGCCTCTATCAGTAACTTGGGATTCTCATGAATTAGACAAACACAAACTGAATGGATCTCCTGCCAAAACGTACCACTTTGGCCTTAATGTGCAAAATTTTGACAAACCAATCTTCATCTGGTTGTCTCTTTTTGAACTCCTGATACAACTCATTTAGTGTCACCAAAACCAATCTTTTTTGTTGATAGCATTTTTTGCCCACAGACACTTTATCCTTTTGACCTGGAAGTAACCTACTAAATTCATCTTCTTCATAGCACTTCAACACAGAATCAATAATCTCTTGAGGGAAAGTCCTTTGTTGACGTGGTCGAGGCTTTGGAAGATTGGTTTTGGTTACACTAAATGAGTTGTATCAGGAGTTTAAAAAGAGAAAACCAGATATGAAGATTGGTTTGTCAAAATTTAGTTGTGATGCAAGATTACTTCGAATGCAGCAGGCTTGGGGTCCGTTAGACCCCACGGTACAAGATGCTATGATTTTTTTCTATGCTACCAAATTTTGTTTGAGATCAATAATTATTATATGGTCCTAAAGAACAAGAAAAGCTGTGAAAAGTCAAGGTATATCAATATCGCATCTGCTATATGTCCTGAGAAATCGCAGAGCAAATTTTGTTTTGGGGTCCATTGGACCTCACGGTAGACAGAGGGTTATTGCTATAAGCGATCAAAATTTCGTCATGCATGACTGATCACAAATAGTTATGTGTGAAACTAGCCACTTGGTGGCCTGTAGTGTTATAAAAACAAAAAAACAACATATCTTTTCGGAATCTCCTTACTTTGAAATTTTCAAGTTACCATTTGAAACACCTTCATAATAGGTCAAACAAAATTTGCAGTTAATGTTTACACATGAGCGATCACGAAATAGGTCAATTTTCAATCGCCGATATCTCAAAAAGTATTGGCCCAATTTTAGTAAAGTTGGTATCACTTTTCTCAAAATTGCACGGAGACTTTACATATGAAATCTCATAAAAATCTATGACATGATTCCACAACTGTACCAGCAGCCATGGAATGACCCCAAAATAACAAAAAATGACATAATTTAATCCAGTTGTGATACCCCTAGATGTTAATGAATTCTTCTGAAAAGTTGCACATCTCCAACAATCATAAAAAGGAACATTTTAATCCTCTGCAGAAAACCAACCAAAAAAATGAGGGGCAGATGATGCACCCTAGAGTAGGGTGGTCAGTTCCTTTCTCTCGGGCGCCTTTCCTACAGCAATTATGCCCACTCAATTTATTACACCCCAGGTAGAGGTGAGCGGTACTTTTAACAACCAGCTTAAGCCGGGAGTCGAACCAGGTGTGCATAGGCTACATGGAAAGCCAACGCCTTATCCGTTGCGCCACCCCACCGCATTCTCCATTAGCCATACTATAAATGTACGATTCAGCAACGGATCCAGGGCGGGGCTTGGTGTCGTAATCTTCCCCAAAACGGAAATGAAAATGTAGCCTTGCATCGTAGCCTACATTAATCGGACTTTTTTGTCCGTTTTTGCAACATTTTTTTACTCGCTTCGCTCGCTCTGTTACATTTCATTGATTTATCCAGCCTTATAGGAGTGTTGTGTTTTTAGTGTTATAGAATCTATAAAGGATGTGGATTTTTTTGCCACTCAAAACTGAAAAAATATGTCAAAATAAAACACATTGCTCACTCAACTAGGCAATAACTAAATTAAGGTATTCCAGATTCCAGAATTGATGGAAGTATGATGTGAAAGGTATCTTGTGTTGTGTAGGCTATATAGTAAGGTAGAGATAATGAGAAGGATATTCGAAATTTCCCTAAAAGACTGTGTGATACTATACAAGCCTAGGCAAAGCTTGGTCAAATATAAGTTATTGAACTCCTTTCGTGACCATAGAAAAAATGGTTTGAAATTTCACGTTAATTTTAAACTAAATCTTCTCGTTCATCTGCAGAAATCTAGTTTTTGATTGGATGAATTTAGTCTAATACAGTACAAAGTGTAAGTCATGGGCGAAAACAGAATATACAGTAGAAGCACAAAAACGAAAAGCAACTAAAGCAAGGTAATAATTGCTAAAATTTTTGTATAAGGCAAGCTCCCCTATTCTCCTATTAACACTTTCACTTTTTTTAGATCTTAATACTGTATTTATATAATTCCTTTCACTTGAAATTCTGAGTTGTTTAAATTTTGGTGTCCGCCCTTCGCAAATTCTTTCTAGATCCTTTTTTTATACTGTTGTACGTAACAGAGCTAGTGTAGGCCTATCCCTAAACATATTAGATCTTATCAGAGTAAGGATGTTGTGCTCCAAAATGTGTAATCTTGTTAAAAAGTAAAAAGAGTAGGCTGCTTGAATTGTTATTCACAATGAGACGTAGGTACTCCAGCCTCGAGTGCAGACAAGAGCATGATACACCTGAAGGAACTGAAAAGAGAGAAACCGTTTCAAAATGTTGTTAGTTTAACAAAAGAGTCAGCCTTTGTGACGTGAATTGTTTGCACAGGTTTATCACGTCACTACTGAAGTACAGTATATAATAAAGATATCCCGATATGTAGCAGTGCAGGCTTCACACCCTATATAGAGGCAGTTTAATATTAGACTAATCATTAGTTAACGGTTAAGCTATATAAAAAGCTGGCAATAAGGCCAGACAGTAAAGCGACACAAAAATACGAAAATAAAATACACTGTGCAGAAAGTTTTACAAAAGTAGTGCGGGCTGTAATGCAGCATGAGTTTACAAAAATTTTACAAAGCTAGTTATTTATCACAGATTATGTTTGCAAGGAAAGTGCAATCGTACAAGAGATATAAAATTAACTATGGTATGAACGGGTGAGCATTGATCAAGATGGTCATAACTGATAGAAGATCAATGTTGTTCTGCAAAATGTTAAAAAAATTTGAAGTAGCTTCAACTGTTCCAGAATCCTCAAGATTCTGACTTGAACCTGTCTGTTTTATTTTGTTTTTTTTGTGGTTATTAGTTTAGCAACATCATTTACTCATTATTTGCAGGCTAAATGAATGAAATTGCGGCTCCCAGTGCCAGTGCTAGAAAATATCTAGAGAGACCGAAACAATTTTGTGTCAATGGATGCATCTATCTTCTAGTAATCATTATCATTGCGCTCTAGCTTTAAATCAAGAGTATAATAAGTGTTTACCATTAGTCCTGTAGCCTACCAGTTGCCTAGCCATCTCGTTATGGCCTACAGTATGGTAGCCTAATAGTTGCCTGTAGACTAGTTTAAATGCGATAAATGGTTCAATGTCATTTAACATGAAAAAATCTTGCTACCATTATTATTTTTCCATTATTTTTTGCATTTTTTAATATCAGTAGGCCTTTTTGACTTGCTGTAGTTGTAGGCCTACTATGATGCTCATGTCAGATTTGACCTTTGACTGAAGTCTTAACTAACTTGTGGGTTGATTGGCAACGTTTCGACTGAGCAATCTATTTTTAATAATATCATTTTACAAAAGTTTAAACAAACAGTTTGTTCAACCTAATTTTCTTATAAAAATTTGTCGGCTATGTGTCTTGTTTTTTAGCGCAAAAACAAGTATATTAGTCTTACTGTAGCCTACTGTCTTTGTACATGTAGCATTACCTAAACAATAAATACAAAAAAATGCTCAATGTTTAACAAAAAAGCCAAACAGAACGAATTAGATCAAATGTAGTTACTTTTTCCAAAATCCTTAACATGCTGTTTCACCCTTATTGAGGTCATCAAAAGCAGTGCTGTGTTAAGGGTGGGGGGGGGGCAAGGGGGGCCCGGCCCTCGGGCCCACCATCTCAGGGGGGCCACAAGTAACAGACATTTGCGTTTCAGTGAATTTTTTTTTATTTTCTAAAGTTTACTGCGTGTACTTGTCCATTATAAAGATGATTTAGGTCTTATTATACTAAAACATCTCAAATTTGGGCCCTTACTACACTGAAACATCTCTAAAAACACCATTACTATCTTAAAAGAAAGTTAAAATGCGATAACACCAGTTCCAGTAACATGATCTGCCAAAATATATTTAACATATATATAACAGGTGAGATGCAATTGAATATTGAATTCAAGAAGGGCCCAGTTGCCACAAAGTGTTTTTGCACAACCGTTTTAATTATTTTGGTCATTTACTTTTGTGGTGAAACTTCGATAATGATTTTATGCTTACTGGTAAGAAGCATCATACCTAATAAGTTCACTCGGTGAAGATTCTGTGGAGAAACTATTTAGAAGCTGAAGTGTAATTGATGTAGTTGGGCCCATTTCAAAATCAATGGAATTATTGATAGGGTATTTTTTATGTGTTTACCGATATGTTTGAAAAATTTGGCTGTTTTTTTAGTATAATTTACAAGACATTGAAAGAAATTGGAAAGCACAAATAGTGAAATGAAAAAAAAATAGAGTTGGGCCCTTTGTGAATTCACATACCTATATATTCAATTTATTTTATGATTTATCATTTCATTTTTAACGTTTACAATACCGTAATTATAAATATCCTTGACTAGTGATGTCACGAGCAGAAAAAACCTGTCCGCTGCCGCACTGCACATGTCTTCCCGTACACTACAATGCAAAACATCTCGAAATGTCATATTGCCTCTGCAGTCTGCACCATAAAGAATAAGAGTGCACTTGTGCAAGTGCACATCAAATGCAAGGGAATCTATTAAACAAAAGCAAATTTTGGAAAAAATTTAGGGCCTGTTTAGGCAATTGAGGAACTTGCCCACTTGTTATCCTCCTTTTATACCGTAGCTCATCTGAGTTGCTTTTTATTGAATGCTGGATACTTTTAGCAGAAAGTTTCTTCTGTATTTACTTTTTTCTGAATATATGCACATAAAATTTCTCTTATCTTCAAATACCTTATAGGCATGGCATATCACATGTTGTATGGTTGCCCACTGAAATTGCTTTGATCCAAAATAAAAATCATTCTCTCACAAGTGACCTGTTTAAGTGTTTATTCTTGACACTACCGTAACCAATCAATCAATCAATATTTTATTTGTAAGTAACAGGAACATAGGTACATGTTTGAAAAATGCAAGTACAGCAATATACACAATGCAAAAGTTACACAAGTTCCCATACCGACAGAGAGACAACGAGACGACCATACGGTCTACTAGTCAATTGCCACCCCACAGAAATGACGATTTTGCCATTTAAAATAAGCTTTAAAAATAAAATAAAACGTTAACCAAGGCTTTTTGTCGTTTTTGCATTAATTCAACGTTTGCTAACGTTGGATCAGTGTGGAGGTGACGAGTTTAGCTGACTGGGGTCTAAATTATCGCTTTATCAACGCAACTTTTATCAAAGCACGCTTGATATCTTCAAGATATAACTTCTCTGGGTATAATTGAATTTCCGCAAGATGATGATGTTGTTTTTGCTAGTTTGTTTTATTTGTTTTTGTCATTGTTTTCCTGTCGTCAAGCATGTTATTCGCTCTGAGGATGCGCATTGTCATGGTGCGCGAAACGTCAGTGAAGCAATAAACCATCTTGTTTGTTGTTAATTTTACTTTCAATTTCATCAGTTGAACGTAGCAACTAGTGCTAGAAACGATATACTATACTCCATTACCAGTGTTTTTTTATTAGAAATTGTTAACACTTTTGGCTTTCATTCCGAGCAAAGGTGTAGCTAAGAAATGATAGACCTGTGTAGGCTGTGTTTGCAGTTACTTACACTTGTGTAGTTTTCTAAACTGGTGAGAGAGTCTATTGAAGTGAACTACATTTCCATATCAGTGCAGTGAAAGTATACACAATACTATAGGTCTGCTTGACGATAGGGGGCCCAAAATTATTCTGGCCCCGGGGCCCACAAAGGGTTTAACACAGCACTGATCAAAAGGTTCTTGCTCAAGCAGAAATAATCGAATAAGAACCTCTGATGATCCCAATAACAGTGAAACAGCCTGTGTTTTATAATACATACTAACTGTATTTGTTGTAGCATTGCCTATGTGGTTTAAATTGTTGGAAGTACTGTATACTATTGCAATGTAAAAGAGTAACGGAAGTGTAGGACCAATCGGACAAAATTCAGTTTATCTCATTTTTGCAAAATCTGTTCATCCAATTAAAGACTTTTCGTTGTTTCTTACACTTAGGCTACATTAGTCACAAGCTTAGGCTACTAAAAAGAAAGAGCTACAGTAACTTTTGGAAAATCAATTTGCTTTTAAAAAACATGGTAAACGACTCCAAATAGCCCCCATGGGTGGAGACCATTCGGACATAAGGTGGGGACCATCTGGAAATGACCTTGTTTGTAGCCTATAATGCATTGGAAAACTGATGATGATGTTCAAGAAAGTGTTTGATGATGTCCAATTTGAAAAGAAAATGGATGATGCTCACCATGATGAGTGAGCATCACCCACAGATGGGTTTGTGATCTTCATTGTTCAGTTGTTCACCATTTTCAAATGCGCTTTTCAAACTCACCTAATAAGCTCTATATGTTCAAACAAACGTTCAATTCTTAACCTTTTTTTTGAACATAGGCATCTTTAGACAAATTTGTTTCTCTTTTTTAGCATTAATAAAACTGTAAAAATCGTATATTCTGCAAACGACCCCTTTCGGACACTTTTGAAATTCTACATTCGAAAGGTCCCCTGACTGTCATTTCTGAATCATTTGTAAAAATGTTGCAATTTAAAATGCAACTGATTCAAATGTCATTGCCCCAGCAGAAGTTAAGCATACTCAGGCCCGTATTTAGGGGGAGGGGGCTGAGGGTACAGTTATTTCGGGCTCCCCTTTTGAAAGGTCCCCGACGTAGAAAAAGTGATTTTGGGTTATTATTATTATTTGCTTTCAACCTTTGAAGTTTCTGAAAAATGCCTCCTTTCTTTGCAAGGTTAATTTTTAGTTACATGGTGGCGACAGAGCTTGGCGTAAAGGCATTAGCAACATTCTGGATGACTTCCAAGTTACCTTGTAAAGCTTTTCGCGCCATCGGCGTAAAAAAACTTTTATCACGAGCCTCCCGATCTAAAAGTGTTCCGGGCCCCCCATCAGACTGAGCATACTTGATACATCTAAACACCAAGATCCTGAATCTTTTTTCTTGACTATCTACAACTTTGACAAAACTTACCTCTGTCTTTGTTTACTTTGAGGTACGAAAAACATAATTTTCATTGCAGCATGTACATTCTTTGTTGGTTTGTTGTAAGAACACGTGGTCCGGTAAACAGTGACATATGGAATACGTAACAGGAAATATTGGCACCAAAAAAACGCTAAAAGACAGAAAAATGCTGCGGTGCAATTGGTTCCTATGTCCGATAGGTCCCACACTTCCCTATCCACCATGGCTTAGGAATGTTCTTTCGGTAAAAGTCCGCTTTGTTGAAGTATAGCAACACCAAGTCCCCACTTAAGTGCTGGAGAAAAGCTCTTGTACGCATTACTTTCTTTCTCAACCTTATACTCACTTATCTTATTGTATTTATAAACCGCTCATAGTTCAAATAATTGACTTTGGGTTAAGTCTGGTACACTTGCTGGTTTTAAAAATAGTTCGTTTAAAATCAAAAGCGTTTTCTTTTATTTCCGTTGATTCAAGGCGTAAAACCACTGTTTACACAACAGCATGAATAGTCTATAGCCTACAGTCTTACTGTTTGCGGAATGTGTGAGGCGAGGCCAGAATCAAGTTTAAGAATTTGAGATAATCAAGCGCATTTAGCCATTTTCTGCCAAGTCTAGCTGTAATTTGTGTTTTCTAGATTATATTTTTTAATGGGGCTGTTTGAAACGATTGCGTTATGGTCGAAACTAAACGGAGTTTTACTTTAGGAAAAGTGTCTCACTATGAAACAAAATAAATCACTAAAAAGTGATATCGAAACTAATTTTTTTTTGTAACAGCTCTATTGTTTACAACTGGTTTAGAGGAGAAGTAGCCCACAATGGCTTTGCAATAGCATTCCTAGATGATGGACAGCTGATTAATTGGTATAAATAACATTTTTTAAACTTTAGTCTACGAGCCCTCCTGCTAAAACATTATTTTGTTGGTTTCGTTGTAATTTAAATAACATTATTCAACCCAGTAGCTTCAATTTAGCTTTCTTTTGGTTTAGTCATAGGATGGCTCAAAGAATTATTTATGTCAGAGAAGAAGATACAAAAAGTAATATCGTTTATGATTATAAAAGATGTTTAAAATTCTTTTCCCTTAAATACAAAATTCTTAAGAGAAGTTTTGAGCTAAAATATGTCAGAAAAAGTATCGGGGTTGAATATGCCACACTTGGCACCTACCAAGCAACTAGCTGTCTTCTTCTTCTTCACCTCCCTGATGAGCTGCCTCCAATTTTTATTTGTCTTTTATTTTTATTAAGTTAGTATTTCTGGCATGCTTTTCTGTCTAGTGATTTGCTTGATAGTGTCAAAGTGGACCTATTTTATTTTTTGTAGTCTTTTTGTTTGTTTTCCTAACATCATCCATGGCCACCTGGAGATACGGCCTGATTTGTCACATTTTGCAGATTTTGATTACCGCTACTGCTAGAGTTTGACTGACATTTTCTGAGATGTTTTTATCTTTTGCTGTCTCTTAATGATATAAAAGCTTTTTGTTGCCTTGGAGAAGCAGTAGCAATTGAGAAAAAATAAATTGAAAAACGCTCAATCAAACTATTATAGAAAAATTAACTGTCTGACTTCTTCTTCGAAATCAAATTGTCTTTCTTTTTCAATATCTGATGATGTTAAAACCTATTGTGTCGTCTGTGGAAAACAATAAAGAAGCCGAAAAAAGATAATTTTTGAGAAATTCATTTAAACAGTGGCCCAAAGTTGGCGAAATCTGGAAATTTCTGCAAAGCGTGACAAATCAGGCCGAATCTTTAGGCAGCCATGCATCATCCCAGTCAACATTACATTATCCAATAGGTTTCTTTTTACAATGCGTTCGAAATTTCTTAGTTTTAGTTTGAAAATTTTAGTTGATATTGTTAATAAGATTGTTAAATTTTAAGTATTTCCACTGTATAATGGAGCAATCATGCAACATGTGCCAAATGTCCTGTTCTTTTCTTCTTTGTGCACTAGCCCTGCAGTATTTCGGCCTTAACTTAATTTTTTTCTATTGCTGAAAAGAATGAGTATTGAGTGGCGTTGTAAACCCTGTAGAATCAGTTGAATGTGATTAATGAAGACGGAGAAGGAAAAAATGTTGTGGTGACTGGTGAGCCATGATTACGACTACTGTACAAGTGTACATGGCTAGCCATGAATACAAAAAATGAAGATTGCGTAGAAGTCTCCAACTAGTGGTTTATACATGATCAACTTCTATTAGGCTAATGCTATTGAGATGTAGGCTACTGGTGTGGACTGTGGATACAACAATAAATGAACGTTCATCAGAATTTGTTTGTCAGTCCTAATAAAACATCATTTTTAATCTTTACAATTGCTGCAGCAGATATGCTATAGCCTATAGAGAAAATGCCACTAATCACAAACTACAAAATACCAATACCTTTACGACCTTTGAACATTCGGAAAAGCTTGCCAACCCGAAAATTTGAATTTAAGCTTTACTCATATATAGTAGGGTGCCACAGGCGCCCCTCAAAAATTAAAATTTTGTCCGATACACCTGAACTTTTTTTTATATGTGACACTTGGTAAAAAAAGCATATGTGAGAAATTTTAATAAGTTTTGATAAAATTTGGACGTGCAGATTAAGTTTAAAGTTTTTAAAGGTAAATTTGCACAATTTCAATAGTAAAATCCTCTCTAGATCATCAAAACTCAGACATTTCTTTTCAGTTACGGAGTATTTGAACTTCGAACACTTTCTGGTGAACTTACTTACTAATTTACAATCGTACAGACCATGTGTCAATTGTATATGTTCAACAATTTATGAAAAATGCGTAAAAATATGAGGTTTCATGCATTATAAAAAAGGATCCATGTAAAGAAAATGCCTATTGAGATGAAATGTTGGGTCCACTGCTGCTTTCTATTTTGAGTTCTTCCCAAACATGCGTCAGTATTATCTCCCCAATATGATGCCTGCATGCCGCCCAAAGTAGGCCTTTTTCAAGATGATCTTGTATTTGGATACAGGCCGCAGTTTTGTGGCCCGTATTGCTACTTGTGGTGTCAAACACCATTGCAGCAAGACATGCAGTAGGCCTACAGTTCCAATTGTTTAACAATTCCATGCTTGCATTGGCTATTTGCTTTCCTTTTGGATCGGATGTTTGTGCAGGCAAATAAGGAACACCAAGCAGTTTTGAGCCTCCAATACCTGATAGTAATATTGGAAGCCTATCAACTTGCTTATTAGGGTTTGTTAGTGACTCCATCATTTTACCATCCCAATGAATGGTTCCAACTTCAGGAGGTACCCAACCTTTTTTAACCGCTTCAGAAATATTGAAAATCGTTTCAACTCTATACCTTTGAGCCGTCATGTAGTTTAAGTTTACGCGAATATTTTCACCAGAACAACTCTTGATTAACGAGTGTAGTGTTGCAGATAATGCAGTTGGTGTTATTCTGTTTCGTAAACTTGTGGCCACTAAACCAGGTGATCGTAAAATGTCGTGTGGTACAAATATTGTGGTACCGGTTTTTACAACTCGACGGTGACTCCTTTTACTTCCTGTGGATGTAGAAGGCTCGGCAGTGTAAACTGCAGTCACTTCATCACTGGTATCATCGCTAGAAGAAAGTGAAATGTTACTTTTGCTGCTGGATTCAGCCTCTTGACGTTTTATTTCTTTTTCTTTCCTTTGCACTTCTGCTTCTTTCTAGAATGTTTTCGTTTCAACGTCTTACGCAAAGCATTGTCTCTCCCTGCCATTGACGCCTCTCTGGTAGTTTGCATGCTCCACAATAATTCTTTATCTTCCTCAATTGACATTTTCTTCATTACATCGCGAGGCCAGGTCAAGGAAAGGTCAATTGAAGTTTCTTTTTAAATTCCTTAATCCTTTCCGATTGCTTTCCATCACTCCTATGGAAGCATTCAATCTGAATTTTGAAGATAAGACTCATTTCATCTCGAAAAGATTGAATTTTTTAAGCCATTTTTTTGGATGAATTGTTGGAATATTAGCTTTGTAGTAAAACGTTAAGATGTTCTTCACTGTCTCGTTTGCTGCATCTACTGATATTTGGATTTTCCTTTTCGTGGGATTTTGAGATTCAAGCTCCTGCTTAAAGGCAAGAAAGCTAAAATCACTTGATGATAAGTTGGCAGTTTACTTCCCTTGATTTTCTGATCATCTTTCGTTGGAATAGTAAAAAGAAGAAGATACTGTTTCTCAGCATTCTGAGACTGGCTGTTCATTATTGTAATACTAACCAGACCGATTTATAAAAGCACTACCGTATTAATTATCATTAGTAGAATAACCTAAAAAACAATACAACCATAGGTTTTGCAACATTATTAGCCTTTCCTGCAACAAGCGAAGGTAACATAACCCTTTCTTACAGTAGGCTACCTGCCTTTCACAGTCACAGCTTGCATGGGTTTAATACTAAGCTTTCCTGGGCGCTGCAACACTGATTCAACAGAAAAAGAAATACTAAAGCCATTATTCCAAGACCCTGAGTGAGGTCAAGCCAGCTATGTTGATTCAATGTTGCAAGATGGTGAATCAATGTAACAGGCGCGGAGCTGTCATGCTTGACCTCAATTGAGATCTTGACATACTGGCACTGGTCTCCTAACCTAATTCTTCAATTTACCTTGTTTCAATATTGAGAAAAAGATGAGAAATAGCAAAAAAATTGATGTTCAAACTAGGGAAATCCCCTAATTTTACTGTATTTCAGTTTAGACTTTCGTTTTCAATCTGCACATCCAATTTTTGTCCAATCTCAATCAAACTTTGCAGAGTGCCTTAATATGTGAAATGTCACACCAGAAAAAAAGTTCAAGTGATTTCGGCCACATGAGGGCGCCTGTGGCACCCTAATATATAGGTTACTATTTTAGTTTGATTTTGTGATACAATTGATACAATTATGTAGGCCTAGTAGCCTACATTCCATAATACAAGTTATCTTGTCAATGTGGTGTCCGACAAATTGTTCGAAGCAATTGTTCGTAAAGCAATTGTTCGTAAGCAATTGTTCGTAAAACAATTGTTCGTAAAATTAATTCTTTGTAAAACAATTCTTCCTAAAGCATTTTTTCGTGCATGCAGTTAAAATTTGATGTGTACGAAGAAATGCTTTACGAAGAATTGTTTTACGAATTTCATTTTATGAAAAACAGTTTACGAACAATTGTTTTACGAACAATTGCTTACGAACAATTTGCCTATAACCTGTCAATGTTTATTTTTATAGAAGTCAATTGGTTCTGTCCCCCATCATGTAAAATATCAGTTATATTCCCGCCTCGTTAGCTCAGTGGTTAAGCGCTCGACTTTGTACACGATAAACCTCAAGATCAAGCAGCGCTGGTTCGACTCTCGAGGTGTGCGCTTGAGCAACGCATTTCAAAACTTTTCTCCGTTTAGCGGCTCCTAGTGAATGGATTAATTTAGACAACTTTCAGCAACAAAACAATGCTTCACTTTATCGATCTCGGTAATATCGGATATCGGGTAATAATGTGATGACATCGTAAACTTGATATCAAATAAAAAATAAGCTTGAAAGAAAATGATTTGAAAATGATTTGGGAAAGGTTTTTGGGCCTAGGTCAAACATTTGCTGATTGCTGCAATCTGAAAAGCGGTTTTGGTCTAATTTTTAGTGCAGAAATAGTCATAGCAATCTTCTTACCTGTGCCATTTCCGTTTTTGAGTTTCAACAAACATTAACCTGTTTATTTTGAAAATCGTGTTTTGGATTATATCACTAAATATTCGTGGTTAGGGAAATTACTATACTAGATTAAACTAAATTCTTACTTTACTCTTTGGTGGCTGAAGTGGCTATTTTACGACCAGAGCTGAAGTGAGCTCGGTACCCAAAAGAGGGCCCGTAGCCTACTTTACCATCTGACGGCTGAAGTGGGTGTTTTAACCACTGATGGCAATTCCTTTAGATCTGACTATATTAAGATTTTGATAATGTTTGAAGTCGCGGGGAATCTTTTAAATCCGGGCCCCTTAAATATTCCGGGACCGGGTCCAAAAGTACCACCTAGACCCTCCTGTCAACGCCCCTGAGTGTTGCCATCTCATTGATGGCTAGAGTATGAAGGGGTAGTTATAAATGTTAAAAAACACATTGCCACTCCATATTGTAAATTGTAATAACAGTTTTCAAAGAAATTCGCATGTTTATAACTTTACAATGCTTTACACAGGATACGTTTTACAAAAATATTTTGCTCTACTGTAACTGCATACAAATCAAGTCAAAGACAGTTCTTAGAGGAATATTCAACAAACAAAGACGAAATATTAAATAAAGCACGAAATGTGGAAACATATGAGATTACTGTTTATAATCATTCTCGTACTACTTGAAATCAACCCACAAGCTGTAAACTGTCAAACAACAACCACACCTATAAGCGTAACAACAACCAAACCTGCAACCGAAACAACAACCAAACCTGCAACTGAAACAACAACTGAACCTGCAACCGAAACTACAACCGAACCTGCAACCGAAGCAACAACCGAACCTGCAACTGAAACAACAACCAAACCTGCAACTGAAACTACAACTAAACCTGCACCCGAAACAACAACCGAACCTGCAACCGAAACAACAACCGAACTTGCAACTGAAACTACAACCGAACCTGCAATCGAAACAACAACCGAACTTGCAACCGAAACAACAACTGAACCTGCAAGTGTAGCTACAACCGAACCTGCAACCGAAGCAACAACCGAACCTGCAACCGAAACAACAACGGAACCTGCAACCGAAACAACAACCAAACCTGCAACTGAAACAACAACTGAACCTGCAAGTGTAGCTACAACCGCACCTGCAACCGAAACAACAACCGAACCTGCAACCGAAATAACAACCGAACTTGCAACCGAAACAACAACCGAACCTGCAATCGAAACAACGACCGAACCTGCAACCGAAACAACAACCGAACCTGCAACCGAAACAACAACCGACCTTGCAAGGGAAACAACAACAGAACCTGCAAGTGTAACAACAACTGCGCCTGCAACCGAAACTACAACCGAACCTGCAACCAAAACAACAACCGAACCTGCAACCGAAACTACAACGGAAACTGCAATCGAAACAACAACCGAACCTGCAACCAAAACTACTACAGAACCTGCAACCGAAACAATAACCGAACTTGCAACCGAAACTACAACCGAACCTGCAACCGAAACAACAACCGAACCTGCAACCGAAACTACAACCAAACCTGCAACCGAAACAACAACAGAACCTACAACCGAAACAACAACCGAACCTGCAACCGAAACAACAACCGAACCTGCAACCGAAACTACAAACAAACCTGCAACTGAAACAACAACCAAACCTACAACCGAAACAACAACTGAACCTGCAACCGAAACAACACCCGAACCTGCAACCGAAACAACAACCGAACTTGCAACCGAAACTACAACCGAACCTGCAACTGAAACAACAAACGAACCTGCAACCGAAACAACGACCGAACCTACAACCGAAACTACAACCGAACCTACAACCGAAACAACAAACGAACCTGCAAGCGAAACAACAACCGAACCTGCAACCGAAACAACGATGGAACCTGCAACCGAAACTACAACCGAACCTGCAACCGAAATAACAAACGAACCTGCAAGCGAAACAACAACCGAACCTGCAACCGAAACAACAACCGAAACTGCAACTGAAACAACGACCGAACCTGCAACCGAAACAACAACCGAACCTGCAACCGCAGCAACAACCGAACCTGCATATGAAACAACAACCGAATCTGCAACCGAAACTACAACCGAACCTGCCACCGAAACAACAACCGAACCTGCAACCGAAACAACAACCAAACCTGCAACCGAAACTACAACCGAACCTACAACCGAAACAACAACCGAACCTGCAACCGAAACTACAACCGAACCTGCAAGCGAAACAACAACCGAACCTGCAACCGAAACAACAACCGAACCTGCAACTGAAACAACAACCGAACCTGCAACCGAAACTACAACCGAACCTGCAACCGAAACTACAACCAAATTTGCAACTGAAACAACAACCGAACCTGCAACTGAAACAACAATCGAACCTACAACTGAAACTACAACCGAACCTGCAACTGAAACAACAACCGAAACAACAAACAAACCTGCAACCGAAACAACAACGGAACCTGCAACCGAAACAACAACGGAACCTGCAACCGAAACAACAACCGAACCTGCAACCGAAACTACAACCGAGCCTGAATCCGAAACAACAACCGAACCTGCAACCGAAACTACAACCGAACCTGCAACCGAAATAACAACCGAACCTGCAACCGAAACTACAACCGAACCTGCAACCGAAACAACAACCGAACCTGCAATCGAAACAACAACCGAACCTGCAACTGAAACAACAATCGAACCTGCAACCGAAACTACAACCGAACCTGCAACCGAAACTATAACCGAACCTGCAACTGAAACAACAACCGAACTTGCAACCGAAACTACAACCGAAACAACAACCGAAACAATAACCGAACCTGCAACTGAAACTACAACCGAACCTGCAACCGAAACAACAACCGAACCTGCAACCGAAACAACAATCGAACCTGCAAGTGAAACAACTACCGAACCTGCAACCGAAACAACAACTGAACCTGCAAGTGTAGCTACAACCGCACCTGCAACCGAAACAACAACCAAACCTGCAACCGAAACTACAACCAAACTTGCAAGTGAAACAACAACCGAACCTGCAAGCGAAACAACAACCGAACCTGCAAGTGTAACAACAACTGAACCTGCAAGCGAAACATCCACCGAATCTGCAAGTCAAACAACAACCGAACCTGCAACCGAAACAACAACCGTACCTGCAGGCGAAACAACAACTACGACTGAAAGTGAAATAACAACTACACTTACAAGCCTAACAACAACCGAAACTGCAAGCGAAGCAACAACTATGCCTGCAAGCGAAACATCAACCGAACCTAAAAGTGCAATAACAACCACACCAGAAAGCAAAACAACAACCGAACCTGCAACTGCTGCATCAACTACGCCTGAAAGTGAAACAACCACGCCTGCAAGTGAAACAACAACTAAACCTGCAAGTGCAACAACTGCAACTACGCCTGAAAGTAAAACAACTGCTACTCCTGTAAGCGTAACAGCAACAACCAAACCTGCCGCAACTACAACCACTCGGCCAGGAACAGCTGAAGAATCTTCAAATAAGTGTCCGACTGAGGGTAATTATTGTACAGATCCATTGACGTGGTGTGATGATTCAAAAGGATTTCCTTCTTGTTCGTGTATCCCAGGATTTTTCAACAGTTCAAGCAATCTCTGTGACAGAGGTAATCTATGTTTACAGTAATACAAATTTGTCAGGAGATATTTGATTTTCTTGAAGTTAAAAGTAATTACCATTTTGAACTGAAATTACATTGTTGAGTTGTGAGCACCATGATACGACCCTAAATAAGGCACCGATTTGACACCTCCCAATTGCATGAGACAATGTCTTTGCCAGGACACTTACCATCCCTGAAAGTGGACATGTAGCACGTTTTGTTATCTTCCCATCATCTTAATGTAGGCTATATCTTCAATCAAAGGGCGTAAGCCTGGATTCGACGAAAACTTTTGTCCAAGTGGAGAATTGATTAAATTATTTGACATCCGTTGATATCATTATTGAACTGCTGCTTATTGATTTTATGCAATAGCTTGCAAATGTTCAGTAACAAAAAACAAAGATAAGGAGAGCAAGCCAGAAGGTAGTAGCCTACAGGCCAATTACCTCATTAACAATAACTAAGCTACATGAGTGAAATTCAGGTTTGAAGCTAACGACGTCTCTTAGTAAAAGGTTTATTTACCTTGTGGTAGGTCTAGTACAGATATTCAACATATTTTGCTTGATTTAACCGGTGAGAAATTTCTTTTTTTTTGGATAGGTCTAAAATTTTAACGAGCCTATAGCTAAGTACATAATAAAAGTGTAAACTTACAACTGTACACCAAATGAAGCATTATTGCAGTTTACGAATTGTGTGGGGTCAAAGCTGATTATTTGAAGCAGTAGTTTCTAATCTAGGGACAAAAGATTCCTCAAAAGGGTCTGTGAAACGTTCTAAGGGGGGTGTCTTCGTGATTTTAGAAAAAAAATGTAGCCTCTTATCATTTTTTCTACTAAATTTCATGTTTGGCTACTAATGAGTAATTTTGGAAAAATTTTACCCATGGTTACTATTCGAAAGTTAAAGGTCATCAAGATTAGTAATTCTTTACAAGGGTTCAGTAACTAAAACCATTTGGGAACCACTGATTCAAAGCGTTTGAAGCACATACTTACTAATTCTTCACCAGCCAATAATACTTTTTTTGTAATATAGCCTTGCAGTTTGGAGGGAAGCTTTTCCTCTTTGTAGCTAAGATTGTGAAAAGAGCCACGAACAACGAAGAGGAAAATAATGTCATTGCTTTGGTAAGATTACGCATTACATGCAACTGCCCAAAGCTGGGTTCTTGATATTTTATTAATTCTTAAGCTTTCGACAAAACTTTAACAATACATATACCTAAAACTAACTTTCTTTTACAATTGAAAGCTAGAATTATTTTCCCTGTCCATAACCAGTAGTGGTTCCATGGAGGATGATCTACCTTCCTTCAACACTAAAACGTAACTTTATTCACGATGTATTTGCAAAGTCGAGTTTATGTACACCTACACATCATCATGTTTCGTTGAAATTGCTCACCCCTTCTTTAAGATACTCGCTGGATCCTCTCTTATTCAGAACATAAAAGATTTGTTTAGGTGGTATCGTTATAATTTGAAAATTTTTCACTCATTCAGTTAATTTGTTGATCGGCATTTTATTTATTCAAAGTATCTTGTTTATTTAAAAGTTATGCTAAAGCTGGGGCCCAGTATATTATAGAGTTTCTAAACTTGTCATTAAAATTAAACACTCAAGTTTGTACCCATATTCAATCCGTTTAAAGATGAAACTTTTGTAATGTAAAGCAAAACATATACTTTAATGTGTAATTTGTTTCTGTGTTTTCAGCTGCAAGCTGCATATAATAGTTCTGAAGGGTTTCTCGAAGTTGAAGTAACAGATGAAGACCCTGTCAACGTGTGGAACTATCAGTTGTACTACGATGTTAAGTCTAATGCAAATGAATCATACGTCTCCACAACATTTGAAAGATATTTAGACGACAAAACTGTAAGTATACTTTCAAAGCTGCAGATCTCTTATCATGGCTAAATATTTTTTGGTGTCATTGACTCTTTTTTTGCTTATTTTCAGACTTGTGACAACACTTCCGACACTTGCACTTTCCTTTCGCTAACTATTATGAAAAACGAATCCATAGAAAATGCAGGGAGTGAGTAATTTAATACAAATAAAGTGATGTATTTTTAGTATTTTAAACTTCAATTTTCAAGCTACTGTTTGGTAACTGGTAAGTCATTGCATTGTAATGGGACCCTAGTCCATGCTAAACGTGTTATAATAAAATGGTTTGTTTCAAGTTCATATTTCAGTTATTCTACGTTGGCTATCCTTTGACAAGTATAGATACTTTTTGTATAGCTACTTTTTGTCTCAAATTATAAATCGAAAAATTACTTAGATCACAAAGAATATAAATCAAACAGTATTCTTAGTATTTTCTTGATTCTTGAACTTCAGTTATATTTTTGGCCGAAGTGCATCGCCAGGTTGTGAAACCTCATAAGAAATAGTTTTATGCTTTCGTTTATTGTAAGTTTTTACATTCCATCTAATGGTTTTGCAATTAATTTGATTTTCAATGATACTTTTTTTAGATGCAGACAGCGTTGTATGCCAAAGTTACGACACAGGCTATTGTGATGAGATAAGTACAAGCTGTGTTGTCAATGAAGGTGTACCTAGTTGCACTTGTCAACCAAATCACGTCGCCATAATAGGCAATGACAGATTTTGTGCAGGTAACAGACAACTTCTATAAAAAGTTACACTTGTTTGCTTGGATGGGTGCGTTTTAAAAGTACAATATTGTTCTCAATAGCTTTTGTTCATTTAAACATTTTTGGTGAAATTAACATTATGAAGTAGAACTGCTTAAAATTTTCACTCTGTTTGTTTGGTGCCCAAAAACAACAAATAAGGCGTTGGATGGTATGATGGTGTTGCTATGAATGATGGTTTGATGATGTTGTTATGAACTTAGGAAATAGCAACCTCCTTCGAATTATTATTACGTCGTTAGGAGTTAGTTATTGGTAATTAAGTATTACTTCAGTCAGCAGATGTGAAAAAAAAATATAAGGGGAACCAGAGTTTCAACAAAGCAAAATTTATAAGATAAAATGGACAACGTAAAAAGTGTTCCAAATAAAACAATTTGGCAAGATATGTGAAGGGCTTGCTCGCGCTTTTTTTAAATATACATATTGAATTACACATTTCATATTAATTTGTCAAACACCAATTTCCTTAGAAGCTTGAGTGTCACGTTTCTGTTTAAAATATTGATGTCACTTTTCAAACAAATTTTTTTGCGGTCACAGTAAGATCTCAATAATTTATTTATTCAAAGTTTGTATAGTGCTGCGCAGTTTTTAGTATTACTTTAAAAGTCCGTCTGAGGTGCCTTTGTAGGGTTTTTGCCTAGCTGAAGCCCCCTGTGTAGGGTTTTGGCTATCTGAGTTTGTCTTTTTAGTTATTTAAAGGATAATTTAATCTGTCTAGTCTAGAGGTATGATTAGGCTACCTACCAAAATTAAACAAATTAAATGTAATATTAAATATATTTTTTATTAATCAATTTTACAAGTTCTTATTCGGAAAATTGAGAAATATGTCTAACCAATCTAGTTTATTGCGACGGGTGTCTGAAGAGCGACATTCTCCCGTGGTGAATTTAACCTTCTTGTTCTAGCGTCGTTCAGTCTGTTCTCTTTGAAGTCTGTCTCTGAGTGTCTGCATTTTTCAATTCCCCGCTTATTTCATAATATTATACCGGTAGTGCCTTTTTATGATATCGTGAGAGTTATGAAAGCGAAACCGGTTACATTGTTATGTCGCTTTAGAAATACAGATCTGGTGAGCTAAATTCCGTGAGAGTGGCATTTGTTAACAGGAAGCGTGACCTAAGTTCCGTGAGAACAGAATTTAGGTTTTGAATTTGCAGCGTTGAAATGCATTTTGCAATTCTGATAAGTTTCGCTTAAATGTTAAAATATAAATTTGTTGGTTAAAAACATGGTACATGTTACACCTTGTCCTTCCTCTACAGTAGCTGTGCAAAGCACATTTGTGACTTAACCCAGTTGAGTGGTTAATTGATTTACTTCAGAATAGTGCAATGTTTTCTTAAATTATGAAGTGTGCGTAAAATATTTTTTCCTTATAAATACGCTGATAATAATCCTGCACGGCAAATGTCTCCGATTAAGTAAAATGTGAGAACAAAACTATTTTACAAAAAGAAAATTTTTTTTACATTTTTTCTCTGTTTTTTTTTGTGAAGGAGGCACGTAGTGACCAAGTGCCCTTCTGAATCCGTTACTGATTCGGTTAGCTTACTGCATTTTAAAACAAAATTTAGTCTCAATTTCCGTACCTTCCAAATCAAGAAGCCGTTAATGTCCGTTGAGGAGAAGGTCGACAAACGGATACGAGGATTGACTTGTCTCAAATTTCATTGTGGCACGAAGCAATTAAATCCGCTTTTGAGATTTTGCTCTCTACTTCGGTAGCACAATTTGTTGTTTCTGACAGAACACAAGGGTCGACTTGCCTTTGCTGAGCAACCCAACATCGAGAACTCTCACTGTGAGTCAACGTCGACCAACGGGTATGAGGACTAGTCACCCTCCCCCCATCTTAACCATATTTGTATACAATATAATTTGAATCTTTCTCTATCTGTTCCGTCGAACTTAAAGTAAGCTTACACACATGACAGCATGGAGACTTTGATTTACAAAAAAACAAACTTCATTTAGCCTGCTTTTTGTATTATCATTAATGAAATAATAAAAATATTTCAAAAGTTCAAGCACTCGGCAAGCTGGGTATTTCACTTTTTTAGCAGCTTCTAAGCACCACTCATAATAATAGTCAAATGCTCACACCATTCTTTGTATGACTAAGCGTAGTTACATTTTTAGTAAACAATTCTTTCATAGGTTACATCATTATTATATCACTGTGTAACATAGTTTCACTTAACATTGATCTATAGTTGTTTTTTAGTTATTTTTACTATAGGTTTAGATATTTTTCCTCTTTTAAAAACTCTGGAAAATTATAAAGAGCTAATATATTCTTTATCTTTATCTGCATGTATAATCAAGATATAATTTACTGGTCAAAAGTGGGAAAATCCTCTATAATTTACTGGTAATTATTTTTGTATCAATTGTTCAGTTTGTGCTTTTCAGTCCGGAGTGTCGTTACAGTTATAGTGCATAGTCAGATTTATCTTATAATTTTCATTTTATGTACTGTATGCTGCAAGTAATACCTAATGAGGACACACGTACGTGGCGACAACGTTTGAGTTGATTTTTAATTATGCTATACCTCTTTGTAAAAAAAACATGTTAAACCCTCTAAATTAATTTGTTTTGTTTGTCTATGGTTCAACAAAGCAAACTCTCTGCCAAAGTTTTATCATCAAGATACAGTATATGCTAAAGCCACTTACAGGAGCGTAGATACGGTGTTTAGTTCAAGTGGTTTTTCTATTGTGTCGAAAGACTGCACAAATATATTTTGGTGTGGAAAGATAATGTAGATGACGTAATTTCTTTGTAATGTGTAGGCTATGTAAATACAAAATATAACCCACTGTAAACTGATCTTTCACCGGCTAAAGCTTCTTCTTCTTTCGTTTGAGACTAGATCAAATTTCAGGGCAGGTGGTGGAGAGCCAGGTGAGTGTAGCTTCGTCCAGCGTTGCTATACCATGCGTTCCATTTGGTGCCTTGTAGATGGGACATTCGAGAACGACATGGTCAGCAGTTTGTTCCTCCGCGCCGCATTCGCAGGCCGATGAGGGAGCCAGACCCCACTTGTGCATGTTGGAATGGAAGCGACCGACTCCGGTTCGGATTCTGTTGAGCTTGACCCAAGTCGGCCGAGGAAGGTCCATACCAGGGGGGCGCGCCACCGGGTGGGGCATAAAACCATGTAGTTTGGTGTCGGTGGCGCACCATGCTGCATTCCAAGTGTCTTCCATGAAGTGTGCTGCGCTGATGGCACGATCGCTGAATGGTTGTAGTAATTCAACAGCAGCTGGCACAAAGGGGTGTCTTGACTTTAGTTGCCGGGGAGATTCCTGAGGTGGGATGTTGAGTTTTGCATGGAGCAAGTGGTCAGGATCCCCCGCCCGGCGAGCCAGGTGTATAATGGCTCCCTTTCGGCGAAGCTCAGCAGGTTGGATGCCTGCAAGGATTGGAAAATACTCTGTTGGAGTTGGGCGCAGGCATCCAGTCACAATTCGCAATGCGTCGTTGATTGGGCTGTCGATGAGGCGGGTGTGGGCACTGCGGCACCAGGCAGGGGTGCAGTATTCAGCAGTGGAGTGAACCAAAGCCAGGGTTGCAGTGCGCAAGGTGTCAGCACCTGCGCCCCAAGTTGTGCCTGCCAAACGTCTCAGCAGGGCGACGCGAGATGTCAGCTTTTTGCGTAGTGACTGTAAATGGTGACGGTATGTGAGTGACCTGTCAAGTGTAACCCCAAGGTATGTTGGTTCTGGGCAGGGCGGCAGAATCTTGCCGCTAACGGTCACTTTCAGATCACGTTTTGCCTCCCTGTTGTTGAGATGGAAGGCTACCGTCACAGTTTTACTTTCGCTGAGCTTCAGTTTCCATTGATGGAGGTATCCAGATATGGTCGTCATGTCTTGGCTCAACGTCGTTTGTAATGATTGCCAGTCTTTCGCAGCGTGCAAGATGGCCAAGTCATCAGCATATGCATATTTGTGAGATGTTGTTGATGGTAGGTCATGCGTATAGACGTTGAAAAGGAGGGGAGCCAAGACTGATCCCTGTGGGACACCGCTTTTGAGTCGCCGCAGTCTACTTGGTTTTCCGCTTCCGGTGGTAAGGGTAAAACTCCTGTTGTGGATGAGTTCCATGATCATTTTGACCATGTGCCTGTCAGGGAGTAGGCGGAGTAGCTTGTAGACTAGGCCACGGTGCCAAACAGTGTCATAGGCTGCTGTTAGGTCGATAAAAACAGCCCCCGCTTTCTTTTTTGCCGAGAAACTCTCCTCAATATCCTGAGTTAGTAGTGTGACTTGGTCTACAGTTGACCTCCCGTGTCGGAATCCAGCTTGTTCGTTGGGAAGCAGTGGGTCAATTATTGGTTCGACACGGGCGTAGATCAGTCTCTCAAGGATCTTGAAAGGGATGCAGAGCAAGGAGATGGGGCGATAGCTCTTTGCATCGTCTAGTGGTTTGTTTGGCTTAGGGATCGCGACGACCAGAGATCTTCTCCATACTTTAGGAATCTTGAGGCGGCGCAGGCAGGACGACAGGAAATCGCATAACCAGGACTTTAGAATATAACCAGCGTGGATGATAAGCTCTGGACATATCCTATCTGGACCAGGGGCCTTACCAGGTTTTAGGTGCTTGAGGGCAGCATTGAATTCGCTCCGTGAGAAGGAGCTAGAAATGCTCTCCTGGTCAGGTGTGTTGATCTTCCAAAGCTTTGTCACTTCTTTGGTAACAAACCGATCGGAGGTACGATCACACGGCTTATATATCCCATTTTTTATTACCTGTGATGCGATCTTATTAGCAGGAATGGGACATTGTCGGGGTGATTGTCTTGATCGTCCCGTAAGGTTATTGAGTGTGCTCCACGCTGTACGGCTTGAGTGCGAGAGATCGATAGATTGGATGGTCTCTGTCCAGCGTTCTTTTCTTTTTGCATCGAGTCTTTCCAGAAGAGCCTTGGCGGCTGAGGGTGCTGTTTGACCATCTGAAGAGCTAACAAAAGATTGATAGAGGCGCTCGCACTCTGCATCCCAGCACGGAGTGTAGTTACTTCTACGACCGCGAGGGATGGCTTGTTTGGCACATGTTAAGATGGTGTTGCAAAAGTCCTGGTAGGCCTCGTCCACATTGTGACAGTTAGGTGGAGGTAACTCATTTGTAAACTTGTTGGTAAGGAGGCTAAAGCGATTCCAGTCGGCTTTACGAAAGTTCCACCGCTTGACTGGTTCACTCGGAATTGGTGTCTTGAGCGGTATTGCGGTAATGAGAGAAGGTCGGTGTTGGGACCGAGGGAACTTCTGTAGCACACGTCTGTCCGGAAGCTGATTGTCGTTGCCAGTGCTAGCAAAGGCCATGTCTGGGTTTGTTCCAGTGCCCCCATCGCCCGGATGTGAAACTGGCTTCGTCTTTGGGGTTGTACAGTGGGGCATAGTTGTTATTTGATGCCCAGTTAGCCAGACATGCACCAGAAGGACTGGTGATGCGGTATCCCCAGTCGACGTGCTGGCAATTAAAATTGCCAGCATAGAGGCAGGGGTGGGGGTACACTGGGATGGCCGTCGGAGTGAATGGCGAGGGAGGTGGCTTGTAGATATTTACGATTTTGTAGCCGTTGACGTCCACACTTAGCCATTCAATCTCTGAGTCTGAAGGGGATTGTTCAACCAGTCTCCAGTTCAGCTTCTCGTGGACAAACGTGGCTAGGCCGTGTGTCCTGCTTAGGATTGACCCAGCTAGTGAGTAATTTGGGATCACTAGCCTGTCTGCGCTGTGGCAGTGGGTCTCCTGGAGGATGATGATAAGGGCCTTTTGTTGTTGAGCTACTCTTTGTACGACATCGATTTTAGCAGTCGTAAGGCCTTCAACGTTAAGCTGTAGGATGTTGGGACTTTTTCTGGCTTCTTTCTTCGTTCTCTGGGGCCGAGGGTTTATCCTTTTACCACCCCAGAGACGCCCTGATGTGTCTCTGTTTGTTGTCATTAGCCTGTTTTGTGCTAAAGCTTGATGGAATTAGACATAGTTTTATGTTGTTATTGATATTAAATATAATGCACAATGAAAAATATGGCCAACGACTATTCCCGATTTCACTTTTTATTTTGTTTTTATGTAAAAATTATCTTTGAAAACAGATTTTTTAGTTATTTTTATCGCAAAGCAATATTATTTTTATTGTTACTTTGCCACAGTCAAGGTTTTTAAGCAAATGCAATAAATTTTAGCTGCCTCCCTACTATGCCCTTGTTTACTTTTTGACCTTAGTGTTACCCCGATTTATCTGCACTTCCTTGGGAAAGAAAGAACACAATTAGTACAAAGAAAGAACACAATTAGTACTGCTTTTAAAACCTTTGGTGTGACTCAACCAGTACTCCTGTGTTTGAACCTAGGTCTATCAATACTAGAAGCCAAAGCACGGACTTATAACTCATCTAGAAGCGTAGTCAGAACGATTTTAGCAAATTTAACCTCTTCTTTCAGGCGTGTGTGTTGTTATGATGACTGAATTAATAATGATAATAATAATACCACCATTAATCCAATGATTGTACTATCGCAAGTGCTTTAAAGTGGGTTAGGGTCGAGTTGACTCGATATTCAAATTTTCCTGTATGCTTGTAGGTCATGTTAAATTAATCTTTTGTTATGAATCCATGCTTACTCATCACGAATACTCATGTTAGGGTTTAATATAAAGAAAACACGATATACAGTAGCTGAACATAAACATAGGAGTGAACATTAACATAATGTATAGTTGATATGAACTTAAATAAAGAGATTCTACGCCACAGCTTACAACTAAGATTACATGCAAGTAAAATATCGACACAACTAAAACTGTCAGCTGTATGCATCTACGCTGGTGGAAAACAAATAAAATGTCGCTACAAGTATGTGATTGTAAGCGAGCAAGTGCATGTCTACACTCTACGTTATAGTACCGCAAGGAGAAGCAATAGAATGATTAAAGATTATGTATGAAGAAAAATAAGAATGGTTGGTTGTAATCTACAACAACTTTGTGTTTTTAATTGTGATTAAATTTATTTTTCAGAACGAATTTGTACCAACAATGTAGATTGCAATTCTCCATTTGGCTGGTGCAACCCTGATGCCAACAACAATGTCGGAGCTTGCACTTGTATGTTTGGTTTCGATGGAGATCGATGCAAAAATCGTAAGTTTTTTTTTTTTATTTCAGTTTGAAATCAGTTTAAAAAGGAGTAAAAAAATTGTCGAAACCACTCTGTTTGTTTTCATCAAGCGTCTGTCTAATACGATATCGTATTTTATAGCCTACTACGTGGTCTCACTGTCAAGTACTGTAAGTACAATCATTAAATTATTTCTTTTGATCCGTCTTTTTCAATGAACGCTTATTTTCATTACAGCTTGGTTGTTCGTGTTTGTCATCGTGGCATGCTTTTTTGGAGTTGTCTTTATATTTACTTTGACATACATAATATTTTTGAGAGAAAAGCATCCCAAAATATCTGACAAAGATCCCGAAGAAGATAGGCTGCAGGTAATTTGATCGGATTGCATTAAAAAAGTTTCAACTACCCGCTACAGGCTACATTGAAAAATATCAGTGTCAATTTCAACAATATAATAGCTTTATAAGTCTATAGTATAATGCTTTTTAATCTTCAGGGTTTGCTTCTTCCAGCAAAATAAAACTTAAGTTTATGAATTGATTATTTTATTTCAGAATATGTATGTCAATCCGCGAGCGGTAAGTAGCACTCAGTTGTAACTTCAACTCATTCGCATGTTCATCCAGTATAAGGATCATATTATAAAAACAATGAAGGTCTAAAGTCAACAAAATATTATTTGTTCTGAACTTCTTCAAGTGTTTTTCCAGCAAAAGACCTGATTTGTTGAAATAGTGAAACCACATTTTGTGGAAATTGAATAGTGATCACCAAATAATGTCGCACGATAGTCACTGCCTGTCCCCTGCAAAATTGATTAAAAACGTCTTAGTTTCGCAGTAAGACACACTAGTGTTTGCATAGAATAAAAGATTAAGCAACGCTGAAAGAAGTTTAACTTGCTCTATTTCAAAAGTCATATTTTGGACTTAAGTAGTTCTTCAACTCAGGTCTTTAACTTCTTGCTGTTCAAGCTAGCATGCCATTCAGTTTGCATTAACGTATCAATCGAATAACAGTTAACCGTTATTTGTACGTTTACAGTTTGGTTAATCTGATCTTTCTTATTTAATTACCTGACAGGAGCAACAAAATTTAAGCAGCGTTTATTATAAATACAACACCATTTATATTCAGCACCACCACATCCTCAGTGCAAACTATGCTTTCACAGCTGCTCAGTTTCGAGAGCGCCACTAATTGTGTTTACGTTATCACAGAATTACAATGGGACGAGTTTTAACACTCAAATGCGAGCGACCATGCCTAGAGAGTTGGTAAGTAGCCGGTCGTTTATAGTAACCATTTTTATTTACCTCCACTATTTAGGGATTACATGGGTTTACTTCACAGAAGGAACATATACCGTAGTATGTCCATTGTCCAGTGGCATAGTCAGGTTTTTTAGAGCCCAGCATACAATGAAACGCTTTTGCCCCGTTGTGGAGGGGCTCGGGTTCCAAATAGCGACTGTCAGAACAGCGACTGTCAATAGAGCGACCACACGACAGCGATTAATTAAAAACAGCGACTGTCAATAGAGCGACTACACGACAGCGATTCATCAAGAACTCGATTAATTAAAAACAGCGACCTCGAAATTTGGCCTCCAAGTCAAAACCTGCTGACTGGCATGATATAAATCCAAAAATTATGAAGTCGCTATTATGAAGTCGCTATTATGAAGTCGCCATTATGACAGTCGCTGTTTTGACAGTCGCTATCCGGCCTGGATGCCTGTGGAGGATATGTGCGCGATGAAGCGTAATATTTTAAACAGAATTTTGATTTTCTTGACATTTTAATACATTTGATACTGTCACTTGCATCTCGATCCGTGTTTTGGAGCAGACCAAAATCGACTTTGTGAATTTTGGTCGTAGGCTAGGGCCGTTAGGCTATACTGTAGGCCTATGGCTATTTACAAACACTTTGAAATCCGAATAGACCTACTGTACAGTTATTTTTTTACCTCTTTTCAATGCTGTACAGGTTGCTTGGTTATAATGAAATAGCTCTCATAAGGTTGGCCTCCTGTATTATTTTTAGGGCTACTAGCCTAAAATATTCTTAAAACTACGGTACCGCGTCAAGTCACCCTCATTTGCCGGTCTCTACCATAACGAAAGTCAAAATAACAACTTCCATCACTAAATTGCGCAACGTGTTTACAAGTTACGTACTTTTTTTTACAGAACTTCAATGATTTCTATGACGCATCTTCAACAATGTGAACAACTGTCACTTCAAGAATGGTTTAGCTTATCTATTAACTTATTTAAAGTGCTTCTTTGGTCCCATCATACTTTACTGATTTTGTATTTGCATTTTAAATGCATTGCCCATGTATGACCGATTGTATGCCGAGATCAAGGTGCAAGTGATTTACGCACCAATGTCACTTCATGGTCTTTTTTTTAAGTTTTTGCTTTGAGCACGACTCTTGCGTCTTGATGTCGCTGTACAGTGTACATGTTTGTGTCTTGTAGTCGACTATCTCTTGCGCGCAAGCAATTTGTCGAATTTTTGCTAATCTTGAAAACAGAATACTTGTACGCAGTGCGTAGGAAAAAAAATGTTCGCAAGTTTGGCGACAACTTATAAGTTTGTTTGAAATCCACGTTGCATACAGACAAGCCGCAGTCTTTATAGATACATTGATGTTTTGACACTAACCAGATTTATGCAAGGCTTTAAGGTGGTTAGAAATTTTAGTGCTGTCATACGTCCATTGTATATAATTTGATTTATGACGCTTGAGAACTTTTTTATTTTCTCTAGAGTTCCCATTAGCTGATGCACAAGCTTTTTTGTGGCTAAGATAGGCTACACTGTACTCAAATTTGTGATGCCTGGTCTAAATCTCACCCAACTCGATCGCATTTAAAATGGTTAGGCCTACTTCAAGATGAGATCTCAAGTCAATTTTTATTCTCCCCTCTTTTTATTTTTTTCATCGAACATCATAGCCCTGATCTAGCTCTTATTCCTCCAAGGATGATACTCTTTTCAAAAAATAGTTGTTTATAATCTTTTCTTGTTGCAAAATTTAAGAAAATTTGCGTCAACAATGTTATATGTTTTTTATTTCTTGCATTTGCGCTACTTAAAAAAATGATTTGAAAATCAAAAGCAGTGTAAAACTTTGTTCGTTTTCGTGTAGGCTTAGACTTAGTCAGCGTGTCTACGATTAAAACATGACAAGGAAACTTTTTGTTGTTAGCAAAATTTGGGTGTTCATCAGAATTATTATCTTTTTTTGCAGTAGTTGCAATGTTCATTTGATGAACGTTACAACTAGGCTACTACTAGAAAAGGAAACTTTTGATTTGGGACCCGTGTCATCATTGCATTGCATTGTAAATTTACAGATTACGTAACGCGCCTCATAGTTCCTGTGACATTGAAACGCAAAGTTAAGCTGCAATCTTTCCGTAACTGTAATACCCTTTTTCCACTTTAAGACCATAGTTTAAAGAGAAACTAAACTGAATGTAAATAGTTTCTTTGTATCTAGCTAAATTGCTAAAGTTTACTGTACGAATCAACTAGATGAAAACAAACTTTTAATTGCTCTTCTCCATTCAGCGGCACCTATTGAATGGAATAATTCCCCGGCAACAACACTTCAACAATCGGAAACTTTACTCTGTCAATCTCGGTGACCGGGCCTGCGTCAGTGATCCAAAGCCTCCGCAAGTTATGTGAAACTGCCCGGATTAAGCTCTGCAAGAAGCTTTCCCAGTCCGAGAATAAAGATTGAATCAATCAATTCCAGATGAAAGGAAATGAAATCAAGATAAAAGATTTTTGATAAATACCAAGTATTTTATAATTTCGAATTGTTTTAGAATGTTTTCAAGTTGTTACTTTGGGTGCTATAAAATGTTTGGCCAATACGCTTTAAGATGGCTTTAAAGCGTAAATTTTTGACACTTTTAAATTTTTGAGATTTGAAGTTTTGATGATTAAATTTTTGACACTTTTGAAGTCAAAGATGAAAAATCATAATTGGGGTTTTAGATTACGGGGATGCCAAGCTGCATCTGCTTTCGGCTTATCCACCCCATTAGAAGGGATAAAGTAGTTTTGTTTATAAAATATTGTTCTTTATAGCTTTAAAATTAAGACAAAGTCAAAACTCAAAGTCATTTAAGTTTTTGCTGTTGTTGCTGAACGCAAGCTTGAAGCAAGGCGTAAAAGATTGTCAAATATTGGTCCGGAAAAAAAGCGGAGCTGCGAGTTCCGTAATGTTTTGTCCTAAAACATGTCCTTATATCCTGAGATCCGTTCAAAGTAATACTTAACAATGAATAGCCCACACAATAAAAGTTGAATAAAACTTTGCTATTTTAAAGCACATTATGTTGATTTTAAAATAGTTTTTAAACTAAAAAGGAAACGATAAAAACAATTTTTGAAGAAGAAGAAATATAAATTACACCGGTTCTGAAAAATAAATATGTCCTCTAGATGTCTTCCCAGATGTTCTCCCAACACAATTCCTTCCACATTGACTGGTGGGTGTAAGGGAAGATGCAGCTGGTAGAAGATTAAAACGTTCTGCTCCATATCCGACGTATTCTTCACTTTCTAAAATATAATTTTGATTGAAACGATGTGAAAATAGCAAGATAAGTAAATTATTGTGTTCAGCGAGCGTTGTTAGATGCACTCATCTATCCTGGGGTCCGTATACAGAACATTGGTAGTTAATGTGCTAGAGTTAACACTGCTCCCAACACCATGAGTATGAAATGAAATCAAGGAGCAATTTGTAAGCGAACAACTCCGGCGATTGAAATCAAGACACCCATCTGTAAGGAAAACTTAAAAATAAAAAGTTGCATTGCTCAACTTAAACCTGGAATAGCTTACTCTGTAAATCTGAATTTAAATAAAAATCGATCGACTTTGTAGGTTGCCATAGAGAAGCTGTCATAAGCTATCACGACATAAAAAGTTAAGCATGGTAACTGCAGAACTACTCGGTTGTCTGCGTCGTCTTAAGTGCTTTCCGATGTCCTATCGTTAGGTTGATTGCTCGTAACTAAACAGTGTATCTTTCACCGGAACTACGACAATATTAACAACTGGCAATTAAGCAATACGAACACTTTACAAGCTGAAACTGTTTATCTTAGATGTATTTTAGACCCGACAACTTTAGAATCCTGCATTACATATCGCTGTGGCCAGAATAAAACAAAAATGCGATAATTGTAAGTTTGACGCTTAATTTTTAAATGTTCATTTTCAGCACGTCGTACATCTTACACCTATATGTATTATCTTTAGGAATTCTAGGCAGAGTATTTTGTCTACTCTAACGTCAAGTTTCTGGAGTAGGACGATTTCGATGGATATCCTGATATCAGTATGCTCAGTGGCGTACGCAGGATTTTCTCAAAGGGGGGGCCATTGACGGTAGCGTAACCAGGAATTTTGAAAGGGGGGGGGGGTTGACGACCGGCGGGCGAAGCCGACACCCAGCGGCGGGGGTCTGGGGGCCTCCCTCAGAAAATTTTAAAAAATTACTTTAAATTTGGTGCATTCTGAGAGCATTTTCAACAAAAATGTGGGTATGAATATTCCTGTAAAATGGTGCTGTCAGGTGGCATAGCAAAAGGATAAGATCATGTTTTCTTCGGCATACTGTATGCTTAATAGTTTATACTTAAACTAAAAGCAGGTTCTGATTATTCTGCTTCATCGCCAGCTAGCATGGATCATTCTATGAGGTGCAGACAACCTAATCCTAGAGTCAACCATATTGGAACAGAAATGGATAGAAGCCCAACTCTATAAATTTAGGCTACAACAAAAAATAGCTAAATCATGATGCTTGGATTACACTAAAGAAAATGTAGCCTATTTAGTGTCATACTGTAGGGCGTAGGCTACGATAGAATAACGATACGGTACTCAACGTTTTTTCTCTTTTAGTTGAACATCAATGTTGAAGTTCGGTTTTTGCGTTGATTTGTTGAATGCATTTTGTTCATGTGTAGAATTTCTGAAAAAAAAAAGAATAGAAGAATATTAGAATCAATTTTCCACACAAAACCTCGTAGTAATAGGAAGCATTGACGAAAATTGTTTAAGCTAATTGTAAAAAACTTACATTACTTTAAAAAAAGCAATACGTTTCTAGAAAAGAGAAAGTTATTTTTGCATCAATATTATGTATTTATAGATTAATTAAAATATAAAATGATACAAAAAAAGTTTAAAACGTTTTTGTCATGTTTTTATTTTGCTGCTTGTCTTGATGATTTCAGAGGACTTTAGAGTGGTTTCATTTGCTTGTAAATCATTAAAGTGACCTCTTTTGCAATCTTGTACTTGAAATGACCGTGACAGCTTGGTAGCTATTAGTCACAAACGGGAAAGTATAATGGTAAAAAAGTCGATAGACCTAAACACTATTCTTTCAATACCTTGTACTGGCTTCAGAGTCTTTAATTAGAATGTGCACGTCGTCTCCAATGCATTTTTCGACTAAAAATTGAGAGGTACATGTGCTATCAGATGCATCAGTGGGCGTATTTGCTTTGCTGGTTTGCTTCTAGTTATAATTAAAGAAGAATGGTCAAAGCGGATCAATGTAAAAGCCTTCAGGTTGCTATCTTTGCCAATCAGCCCTTCGCAATAAGCTTAGTAGCAGCCACTCCTTACAAAACTGTTAAAAACCTGGTAGAAGAAGACGTTGTATGGACGCTTGTTAATGCGAGTTTGCATGATCAGAATCGGTCTACAAGCTTTGCAAAAGATTATCAAGTAATCAAATCTTACGAGCCTGGACTACAAAAAGGTAACTAATATTTGTTTTTCACATTGTTTATTTGAATCCTTTTGTACAAACCGCTTAAACTAAAACATAATTCACTAAAAAAAATCAACTGAACTATCATAAACGCTGGAATGTTGCAGTTTTTCATTAATTTTCACGTCTACCTCGATATCGGAAATGAGCATACAATAACGATGATGAATTTAAGCAGTGGTGGATGGATGGATGGATGGTCATTTTATTTTTGTTTGGATGCGAAACGCCGAAACACACATAAAACAAAAACTGACAGTGTGCATCCAATGAGAGAGTGCGAAAGACCGTAGCCCTGAAGGCGTAGGAGGTCGTCGAGTCTGCACTCTCTCATTCAAATAGTTACACAAAAGAAAGTATTGCGTTGATAATATTGTTGCAAATTGACACAAAAAAGAAGAAGGAAGGAAGAACAGAAAAAACAAAACAAATACAGATACTACAAACAATAATAACAATTAACATAGTCAGGTAGTGGATGTCGTTTTTATAGCTCTTGATTATTGAAGAAGTGTATTTTGCACATTTTACTGAAATATTTGAAGCCTTTGTTCATGTTTTTTTTCATATTTTGAGGTAAATTGTCCCATACCTTGATTCCCATGCATTTTAAACTTTTTTGAAATAATTGGATATTTGCCAGTTTAGTATAAAGTGAATTGGAACTTGAACGTCGGGTGTTATACGAATGAATAGATGATACATGTGTAAAGAAAGTTTTGAAGTTTTCCGGTAGTTTATTATTATAAAATTTGTACATAAATTTGCTTATTTCTAGTTTATAAGTAGAATTAACAGTTAGTATTTTATTTTCTTGATAGAGTGGCAGTAATTTAGTTTTCATTTCAAATGCTCCTGTAACGATTTTAATTATCTTATTTTGTCTAACCTGAATTCTATTCAAGTATTAACAACTTCCGGTGACTTCGGTGACTTCCGAACAACAGAATGCTTCAAGTATCCGATTTTATGTAGGCAAAGTCATTAACTTTGGTTGAAAGTTGCATTGTGATGTGTAGGCCCGTTCAAACTTTGTTGATCTTTGAGTTTTGGATAAGTCAGACATTTTAGTTTGGTTTTGATTGATTTGGATAATGGGGAAAAAAAACTAGCCTAACTGTAATAAACGGTAACTTCATCTTGTTTGAATTGTGATATATAGGAGACTGAAAAGAAGAAAACTGCTGTTTAGAGATGTTACTTTTTGCCTCGGTTGTTAAATTACAGCTTCTGCAATACCTTTAGGAAAAAATGCAGTTGGTAGCAAAAGTAAACTGGTGCAGATTCACAATAGACCGAAGCAGCTGCATGTTCCTCGTCTGGTTAAAATTTATGCTAGACTAAGTGACTACCTGAGAAAAATGTAAAACAATGCAAAGTGTCACGTCTGGTTAAAATATGGGTGCATAAAAGAGAATCAAATAAAGTATAAAAATATGTTTAATTTACATTTTGGCCTTTCGTCTTTTTATTTTCGTGTCTCAAATGTTGTAGAAATTCAACGACTGCAACTAAAGCTGCTAATACCAAACCTCCCAAGAGTACACAAAAGACGCCAGCAAAGTTCTCCAGCGAAAGTTTACTGAAAAAATACCAATTTCGTAACATGTCAGCTTGTAATAATTCTACAAAAATGTTTTTAAAAGAATAAACAATGAAAACTATTAATACTACAAAAAAGTGATCAATGCCAAGCAAAAAGCCAAGCAGAGCGAATTAAATCAAATATAGTTATTACTATCTAAACCCTTGACAGCCTGTTTCACCTAAAAGGAGGAATCATCAGAAGGTCCTTATTCAAATAGAATCGAATTATTAGAAATAGAATCAAATAAAATAGAATCAAATGGATTCTATTTGAATAAGGACCTTCTGATGATCCTCCTATTAGGTGAAACAGGCTGTAGAGGTTTTAGATAGTAATAACTATGTTTGATTTGTAAAAGAATATGTTTTGGATGCTATGTAAATAAATGAAATCATATAAGTTTATAAAACATAGCCATCACTCTTTATCAACCATATTTTTTATTTCTCAGAAATGGAGTACAGAATTACGTATGGAAGTCATGTGACGAATTCACTGCTGTGACGCAAATTTTTTTATTGATTGCACCAATGAAGCACCAGCTGTTTATTTTTTTACATCTTGACCCCAAATCGCCTTAAAAATATATTTAGACATAAACATTACATCGCCACCTTGCCTGACTTTTTTTTTCTGTAGGATCAGAACACGTTCCTTTGCTTGTCCACCATTTCTGCTTCAATCTCTCTATCTCTCCTTGTTCCTGAAGCTGCAGTATGCTTCAAAATAGAAAGCGTTGAATTTTGCTACGTTTTTTAAACTAAAGCATGGCTTTTTTATTTTTATAGTTTCGACCATTGTTTTTGACCATTTCGACTTGTATTAATAACTTCGACCATTGAAGCAAAATAGCATTATGTGATGGTCGACAGCGAAGTTAATTAAAGGTCAGTATTGTAAAAACTTGAATTTGTCTATGAAGAATATGACAATGCATCTTTGCGATGCAAGTTTTGATGAAACAAGAAAATGAAGAAAATTACATTAAAATGGTGGGACAGTGCAAAAAAAACCTTGATCACATTTCTTTGCTTTATTCATGCTTACGTATCTTTAACCGTTATTTACGTGAAAATAATGAAACAAATTACTGCATAAAACTAATTCATATCTAAAAATAACGCATTGAGAGACTGCAATATAACTATATTGTTATAGCTTTTCTAGCGTTCTTTTGGGGACTATAGAATAGGTTTCCGTCAGGAGTCGCCAATAGTCATCAGAAAAACACAAGTAATTTGATAATTACTGCACAAGCCTGGCGAAAAGTCTCATTCTACATGTATCTACAATGTATTACCCCATAGACAGAGCATCACGTATTGGATGTCCCTGCTGCACTGCTATGCCGTAGCCTTTCGAAAATATCGAGTCTGGTGTGGTAGTGTAACCGCACTCAGGATCGGATTGGACTAAATATTCAATCACAGCAACATCCCACAAAAATGCGTAGTTTTCTAGAAATTGTATAGCTTAATATTAAAACTCGCTGTAAGTGTGCAGACATTGAATTACGCGGTATGCTATGACGTAGGTTAATAATCAAGCACTAACTTTAAGTAATTTGCAGCTGATCACAAAGACAGTCGTCAATTGAACATATTTTTCATTTTTAAGTTATCTTGGCGTAAGATGTAGCATAAGATTTTGGGTAATCATCAGAGGTAGAAATAGACCAACTGTATGTATTAACCATGTAGGCTACTGTAAGGTATATTGTGACTGTTGTGGCTTGGAGTGTTTTTTCTTCCCGTCCGTAAAAAAATTAAAATGATATGATGATATGTTTTCCGTCATATCGTTGCCTTACGTTGATTTTCTTTTTAACAAGCCTACACTGCATAGCATGGTTACCTTCTTTGACCTTTTCGAATCCCTTTTTAGGGTCGTCCACCAAGTTGCGAGAATCATTTACTATGTTCCACAAACCTCCCCACATATCCGACGGATCTTGCTTTGCGGTACCTGTGGGTAGCGTTAAGATTTGAGCTAAATAAGCGATCAACATTTTATGACAAAGTGGATCCAAGGGGTGAAAATATCTTTCATTATCCATGATGGCATTTCTAAAGTTGATCTAACTTTTTGTGATTTTTTTTTCTTCTTGTTTAATCGGTAAGTAGTTTTATGTAAGCATATTATCGCATTGTAGAGAAAACCCTTAAATCAAGTAGCAGAAGATGTTTTGATTGTAGTTTTTACTTACCTCTTCTTCGTAAAAACTCATATATACTTGTATCCCTTGCAGTACCGAAAGATATGTCGTTTTGAGAAGCCAAATCTCGAAATGAAACAATTGTGTTTTCCAGCCTAGCTACAGTTAAATGAGCAGCAAGGTGGGCGGTGTATGATGATGTCACAATGAGAATGAAGAACCACCAGACTCCGGTTACAATTTGAGAGGAGAACGTTACCAAATTCAAATCAGTACCTAGGAATAAATTTATGTTACTTTGAAATAGTGCAATAGTTTTGCTGTGTGCAGCAACCAAGTGCAGGGCGGTTGAGAGGTGAATCTTTGGACCCGGTGCCCGTGAATATTGTATATTGTTGAATGGAGTGCAGTGCAGTGCATACCTTTTCATATCGATAAATTTAACTTTCTTTTGTTTTCGTCGCAATTTCGCCTGCTTTCTTAGTATTACACAACCTATAGTGAAATCAGCTACTCAACGTTATTTCAATATCTAGCAATCTCAATGTAGAAGTGGTTGGTTTGAGTGTCAAAATTCTAAAAATGGTGTAAAGCTGTAAAACGATTGGTTTTAGATGTTAAATACCGTACATGTTACATAAAACATGTTACATAAACAAATTACATGTTAAATGTGATTTTAAAACACTCGTCCTCAGTTTTCAGGTGGCACTGCATGTCTGGGAAGTCTGTAATGTCTTGGAAGTCTGTAAAGTCTATAATAACATGACGCTATCCCTAGTGAACCATACCCGAGGCAGATACCAATGAGACCCTCAGACCCCAAAGCAAGACACATTCAAGAAAAATTCACTATAGTCAAAGAACACTCGATGGTTTCTTCGAGCTCACTGGCTTTTTGGAAAGGTTACGGGCAAAAAAATGGTCCTAAGCCCGAGTCCAAAATTACCTTCTTTACCCCTTGTCAACACTAGGCCATGGATACCGGTATTTCGGCTATCGCTTAGTCTTGTTATTGGTAATTTTTATATACAAATTGACAAAAGTGCTTGCTTGAATATGGATACAAACCATGATCATATGCTATAGTTGTATTATAGCTACAGTATTTCCACAAGAGTATATGGTATAGGCCTACAGTAGATCAGTCTATGCGATGAATTGAGTTTCACTTTTTGCAGCACAATCGTTGCTTACTTCACAAATGTATAGATACAAACGATCTGTTTTAGCCTAATGCTACTTCGCTGCTGTGGTAGTAGCGGTTTGCATTATAGCTTTCCGGACACAGTGCCTTATAGACATGTGTTTGACGAATCAGAATATTTTTCACAGAATATCTCGCACGTAAATCCTAAACTTTTGAAAGTTCTTGGCGCTACTAAGAACTGTTTATGAAAAAACGGCATAAACATCACACTAAAACTGTTTTTTTACACCATTTTTTAAAGAACAAAGCGATAAAATTAATAAACAAATACAGCTTTCTGTAAACAAATAAATGATTTAATCGAGCAAGGGTGGTTCGACTGGTGGATGTTCAGCTATCCATAAAGCTTTTCAAGAACAATTTTATTTTACGCAGCAAAAGGGGATTGAAAAAATTCAGCAGCAAGAATGCTGCAAGCAGTAAATTCAAGCAGTTCAACTCAGTGACCGAGCTTGTTTCAGTTGATTAACGATTTGCAAGTAAGCAAAACTGTCAAGACTGATCTAGGAAGATCACAAATGTTTTTTCACGTTTGTGGGTTTTTTATGATATTATTGACTTACCTTGCTGTGCCAAGGAGCTATAAACAAACCAGCATATGCCGTGCATGGATTTATTACGATGTGAACGGACCATTGCTTGACGTGGAGAGACACGAATAAGAACGTAGAGAATGACAGAGACCAAAACCAACCCAGCCATAATAGCGTACCAAACGGTTTGGTCAAAAGGGTTAAGAAACGCGAAAAGATTTGTTGCAGCCTGTGAGATAAATTAAATCTTTCATCTTGTATAGTTAGCTATAAGTCTTATCTATAAGAGGCAATGTACAGAAGCAATTCACTATTAAAATTAGTCTATATTGTTTATGTATAAGATTCTACAAAACGTTTGTCAATGTAACTTATGATCTATTCAACCTGATAGGTTGCTGTAGGCCAAGGGTTCCTCAACTAGGGGCCCACTCACCGCTAAAAGGTGTGTGACCTGTTTCAACGGGGTGTGTAGATGTTGAATCATGAGGGTTAGCTATCAAATTACTCAAGAAGCTATGCTTGTTTATTATGGTTTTTAATCAACATTCTGAAACCGAGGCGACTATTACTTTTCAATCATTCTAAGAGGGAATGTGTGAACTGGTTAGTGATATCAATGTGGCACCAACAAGAAAAATAATTAAGAAAAGAATGCTGAAAAAAAAACAGTAGCCTAAATGTACCGAAATCAATTTTAGTAAAATTAATCACAATGCAAAGCCAAAGTACCTTAGGCTTTTTCAAAAGTATTCCTACGGCATAGTTCATATACCGATTAGTGAAATCGACAACTTGTTCTCGCTGGGGTGTCACAGTCATCGCGGATATCGCAAAGTCGGCTTTCTGCAATGAAATTCAAGTCAGTAGCCTATGCAAAGTCATATGTTTGATATTAATCATGTTTTTAGCATCCATTGCGACAACATACAGTACACTGCGATCACAGATTTAACACAACAGGAAGCAGCTAAGGGACATATAGTCGAGTCAGCTGTTCCCTTTATTTTGTCATGCCATGAATTGTCTTTTGTCTAGACACAGCCGTGTGCTCTGAAGAGGTGTTGAGCCGACATCAATTTTAAACGTAGCACAGACGTTCTCACCACTTGGCCACGCAATCTGCAAGTTTTTGAAGTAATTTTTAATGCTGCAAATAAAAATACACTCAAGGAAAGCGAGACGTAAAACAGTGTATTTCGACATTAGAAATAAGGTTTTGAAACTAGCCAACTTGTGAACTTACTGAAAATCATTGTCAGTAAGTAAGTCGATGTCGTTTTTGACCACTTGCACCTAGAGTTTTTTTACTACCCCAGGGTGAAGGAATTTTGTAGACTGCTGTACTGAGAGGGCTACAAGTAGGAAGCAGCCAATCTTTGATTTAGTTTTTTTTTAAGACACGCAGTTTTTCGTTTAGAGAACAAGATATAATGTAGGCTAGTCGTTGGTGATATGATCTGCAGTCTGTTTCTACCAACCTCACACCCGAAAGAAGAAAAGGATGTCATTGCCTGTTGGTGTAGGATTGTGCCTATTGCAATGCCCGAAGACGTGAGAAGACGACATATCAAGGTTAAATGTGTCGCCTGCATAACTGAGTGGTGAAAGCCCTGGTACAGCACTTGAAGAGGCGCCGGTTCGACCCCCCTCAAGAACATACGGCTGTGCTTTATGCAAGACACTTAAAGGCTTGGCTGAAGGTGGAAATTTAACCACAGGGATAAGCCTGAATACGAAGGATTATGTAATACTGTAATAGTAACAAAAAACAAGCTATGGCACAAACAAAACATTTAATGGATGTTTGGAATGATAAAAGCTGCGATGAGCTTGGGAAATCTGCATAACACATTCTAATTTATTGCTCGTAGGTTGGTCTTTAATACAACAAATACAAGGTTTATTTTCGAACCTTTGATGCTACTTCACCAACCAATCCACCCCATTCTTCGTTTTTGTAGACGCCATATTTTTTATCCTGAACTTGATAAACTTCGTAACGAAACTTCAACATCCCAGAAAGCAAATAAAGTAGATCGATTGAGAATCCGGAGAAGTTGAAGTGTCCGTTCGAATCATTTCGTACAAAGACAAAAGGCTCGTCCTCAAAAAAAAAAAAATATATTAAAAAAGATCTCTTTTCAAAAGATGAAGAATCGGCGGTCCAAACACAGTATCAAGATCAGGAGTTCTTAATCTGGGGTTCGCTTATCCCCAGGGCTTCACAAGAAAATGGCAGATAAATTTTCATGTGAGAACAATGTGTGTTGATTGAAAATAGTGCTTACATTTTGCCTAAATTTGCGTTATTGTGATGCAACAATGTGAAATCTACTGCTTTGCCAGCAAGATTATCGAGAGTGTGTGACCATAAGTGTGTAACGATTTGCCCACTGATTTTTCTTCGCGGTGCCATCCTTGTGGTATTGTTATGTCAAAGACGCCTGTCAAGGCCCAAGGACTGCCAAGGAGATGTTGGCAGTTTACTTTTGGGTTTTCGTAGTAAAGGACGTAAATAAAAGTTCTGTTCTGTGATGTTCTGATATTTGTTTTGGTTTAGTTTTGAATCTTTACCCTCGGACTGACAAAGCCTTGGTAGGTTATTTCTGGTAGTTTCGCATACTTGTAGAGGCTCTTGACGCAGGGCTGGTTACTGATATTGACAGAGTGAAATTGCCGATTGTTGAAGTGTTGTTGCCGGGGAATTATTCCATCTATTAGGTGCCGCTGAATGGAGAGCAGTCTGTAGAATTAAAATGCGTTGCTCAAGCGCACATCCCGAGAGTAGACTCTGGTAGGGTTATTAGTAGACTCTGGTTATTCCTGGTAGCTTCGCATCCTTGTAGAACTTTTGACGTAGGGCCGATTGTTAAAGTGTTGTTGCCAGGGTATTATTCCATTCACTCGTGCTGCTAAATGGAGAGCAGTCCTGAAAGTGCGTTGCTCAAGCGCACACCCCAAGAGTCGAACCAGCGCAGCATGATCTTGAGCCGGGCGCATAACCACTGAGCTAACGGGGCGGACTATCATATGTGTAAGGCTGCTTAACAGACAGTGTGCTGCAAGCATTGCAGAAAATCATAGTTGGTTGAGGGCTAAGGCAATAACATCGACTAGCCAAGATTTAATTTAGTTACAGCAGGTATGATAAATTTTAAAGTTTTTTGTAGGAAAAACTAACTATTAACAATTTCAAATAAGCAACATTGCTGTATAAAATTTAAACTTTAAATTCTTTCAAATAGTTGTGTCTTCATCAGGGATTCGGGATTCGTGTCGTCTACATCCACGTGGTAAATCATGGTAACTGAAAACTTTTTCAGGCTTATGACGACAACCAGGAGCAGAGACTGCAAAACTGAATTTACCTTTCGCTTAGGTGGCCTGGCGTTTGCTTACAGTGCCGCGGAATACGCAGCTCCGGCATGGTGTCGCAGCAAGCATATAGAAAAATTAGACGCCTACCTGAACGAGACAATGCGCATTGTTACTGGATGCTTAAAACCAACACCACAGCAATACTTACCAGTGCTATCAGATATCCTACCCGCTAATGTACGCAGAGAAGCGCTGGTGTCTTCATTAGTAAATAAAGCCTGTGCTGTGCTGACCCGAACCACCATCACGGCGCTCGTTTGCAGGATATGCAGCAAAACTCCAGCTCGCTGATTTCAGCACGTCAAATGCCTGGTTTGGGAAATTGAGCACTGCACCAAAAATAAAATCCTGCCTCGTTCTATTTGATCTCTCCTATCTCCTACTCCGACTTGGTTCTGAGCTTCAGAGACGGGAGTGGGTGACACTGAACTGATTAAGAACGGGAGTTGGCCGCTTCCTTGACACACTGGGGTATGAGGGACTCTGCTGCGTGTCAGTGCAGTGCGACGGAGCAAACAGCCAACCACATCATCTTTGGGTGTCTCATCTATTCCCCCCCAATGGAATAACAAGCCTCCGTACACATGAAGATCTGACGAAACGTTGGCTTCAAGTCCTTTCTTTCGGCTGACCACAAACTTTCTGCTTCATACGAACGACGACGTCAAAAGAAGATATTATGAAAACTACATTCATTATGGATTCGCTGCCATAGACAAAAAAGTTGTAAATATCCGCAGTGTGTTACTTGCTGCAGCGTGTTACAAACTTCAGCAACCATGGTGGGTCACTAGTCACTACCCATTTACATCAGCATTAATCTTCGTTTTTTAATTTCTTCTTTTCATTATTTTGTAACATGTTTATCGATTGAGTTATCTAGCAGGGTAAACCAATCCAAAGAATCACTTTGAATTAACACAAGGCTACAGTAGATATTCAAAACAAGTCCATAACGTTAAATATCTTACTTCTAAGGTTGCAACGCGGTACGTTTTGTTTTCTAGTTTAATTCCGCAATCAGCAACCCAACCAAGACTGTTCGTTACTTCTGTCTGATATTTTAACTTCGGTGAAACGATCGTGATTGAATCAGAAGAGCTATTTGTGGTCTTGCTGACGTCACACGATCCATGAGCTTCTCTTGACGTCACATAATCCATCATTGAAGTACATCTAATCTACAATGTAAGTAAAGCAAATCTCATCGCATGGAAACTTATTGCAAATAGTAGACTACATGCTGCAGGGTAGACAAATTAAGCATGCTGTTACAGTCTATTATACGGTAGCTCACATGTCTCATGCCATGACTGACAACTCTTCTGCATGCTGAATAAAATTTTAGTGATACAATTCTTAGAAGAAAGCAACTAATTTTTCAGCAGATACCCTAATTATTTTCTATTAAACTAGAGCCGAACTACAAGACTGCTACTTGATTGTAAAAGATGTTACATTTGATGGAACCATAAAAATGTATCATGGTAATCAACTTATGACTCACCTTTCCTTCATCAGCAATATCACAAACTTGATCAAACGATGCAGCATTTACGTTTTTGTCTTGAAGCATATTGATATAATATCGATTTTCCAATTTTGTTCTGTGCTGGTTAAAGTTTTGTACTCTACCTCCAAAGAGTTTTGAACTGTAAGCTTTTAAAACAAATAAATGTGGTTTATACAGAAAAATATATAGGCTTATAACGGCCTATTTTGATTCTATTTGAATAAGAACTTTCTGATGATCCCCCTTTTTGGGTGGAACAAGCTGTGGAGGTTTTAGAAAGTAACGACTATATTTGGTGTGGGCCTATAACGGAATATCATATTTTGAAAATTAATCTTAGTTTAAAACTTGTGCTTACATTCAAGGAAAAGTAGTGGCCTTAAAACTTTGTAAACGTGTAAGCTATGGTTCAAGTCAGTAGGAGAACCTTTGAAATTTTTTTTTCATTAATACAGTTCCGTGTTTGGGCTTTGTAAAGATCTCACCACGGTAGAAAAAAATATGTTAAAACTAAGCCTTTATCAAACAAATCTTACCGCGCATGGCATCAGATATCATGAGGTTTGCTTTTCCGTTTCCACGAGCATCGCTTGAGCAAGAAATAACTTCGTTTTCAAACAAAATGTCATCCAGCTTTTCAATATTTACCACTTCTTCAATTGCAGAAGATACAATCAGAAGGGAATTTAAAATTTTTCCGGATATTTCCTGCGGTTTTTTAATACAAAAGTCACTATACCAAAGTAAGTGGTGTGACAAGACGTTCTTTGTTGTTATAATCCTTAAATCAAGATGAGTTTATCCTACGTAAAACTATAGCTGTATGCTGATTTTCAATATACTGTATCAAAGTCTCGATAGCTCCAAAAGGTTTTCTTTCTAAGTGTACTTATTTCCCTCAGACAGTCTATCAATACATGTGGTATAACACCAACAAAGATACAAATCATTTATTTACTGAAGTGTCATTGAACTGAATTCTCAAATTAAAAATATGCTTTGAAAAAAAATGTAGTTCATGTAGTTCAAACAAGATTCTTACTTCGCTGGTCAATTCATCGTGAAGTATCCGAGTGGTTGAATGTCCATTGTCGGCTGTGATTACAGTGACCCCTTTGTGGAACAATAATCCTTGCGTAAATCGAGAATTTTTCCATCCCTTTTAATACAACAACATGCATTGTGTTATTGTAATAGTAAGGAATAGGGTTTGTGCTGTATTATTGTGGTTAGCGAAAATCAAATGCTCAGAAGAAAACCCATTTGCTCGGTTTTATGTTGATAGCTTAGTAAAAGTTATCCTTTCAACTTAATGGTCTTATCTGCGGTAGTTGAGGTTTTTTTTCTTCCAAGAATAGAAATACAAAAACAATGTGGTCAGTTTGGCAGGCTACTAACGAAGCCAAGATGCCGAAATAACTGGCTGTTACCCACCATAGTCGACTGCTGAGATACATGATAATACCAAGAACCAAGGTAAGAAAAATAAATTGTTTTTGAAACTGACTATAGTGACTAGGTTGAACTGCTTTAAAATGCAATCGGTCCTTAAAAAATGTCTCATTTTTGTTGTTGGTTTCTCACTGTTCAACATACAAAACTAATACACAAACCAGCAAACCGCTTCCTCTGAGTCAGTTTGGTTACTTTAAGTTCATATTACATTTATAGTATGGAATGGATAACTAAAAGAGGGAGCGCAAAATAAGAAAATGCTTGGCATTGCGATGCACTGTAGCCTATTAAGAAGTAAACACACTTTTTTGTTTCATGATGTGTGCTTTTAATACAAAATTAGATGCTATAAAAAAATTTATCATAATGCCAACAACAATTTTCAAGTCAAGACGACATTTTACTTTAGGAAAGAATGCTAATCTTGCTACATACCATATCAACAATGTAAAAATGCAAGTAAAGTTTGTATTGTAACTCAGGAACCTGTAAAAGAAATTTGTCTTTAAAAGATTCACAGTCTTAAAAGCTTTATAGAGGGCGTTATGCATGAAAAATAAACATCCAGTAGCTTAGTTGCTTGCAACATCCCGTACTCGCAACCAATTACTTTTAGTGATTGGGGTAGCCTTACTTTATACGCATCTATAAGCAGTCTCTGCATCACAATCTTAAGTCTCTACGTCTACAGTCTTCTGTCATCAGGTATGGAAAGTAGTCACGATTTTCTTTCGTAATTTTTACCTTACATATTTGCAATGAAGCTAAAAATTCCTTTTCGGGAAGCCATTTTTTTGAAATAATTTCCACTGCAATTTGAAATGGCGGTTTGTTTTAGTTTTAAAGGAAGCAATGAAGGAGTTGGAACCACTTGAACAACATTGGAAAACACAACATGACAGCATCACATTACGACACAACAAGTTAACTAAGTCTAGGCATTTGGCAACTATGGAAGCACCTGCTTATAAAGATAAAAATATTGACACCTGGTAACTTCTGTAGGCTACACTAAGCAAGTCAATGACAAAAAGTATGTGTAGAATTGATTTGTTGACTTACTATGTTTAGAATAAATCTTTTAACGGTGTCTTCTGAACCGAGAAGAACAAAGGCAAGTTTTCCATAATTCTTGGAATAACTTTCACCATTCTCTGATTGTTGGAATATGTCGTCCTGAGGAAAAAAAAACAGTAGATACCAAAATGAAAAATATCCTTGTTGCATCACATAAAAAACACTCGGTTGACCTTAACTCTGGTTTAGTGAATATTGTTTGCTTGTCAGCATCCTCTGGGCGTTTAAGGTAGGCTACATGGACAACCTGAAGTTCTAAAATAATAGACCGCCATCTCCAAAGTCTATAGCGACAAGTATAGAATCCAAGACACCTCTTCTCGTTTCTTTTTCGTGGTTTATTTCATTGCATTAGGCTACTATAGATGTCGTGCCCAAACGTCCAGTTACTTTAAAACGCAGCTATCGCGTTCGACTACGGACCAGAATTTTAAGCGTGCAGTTTTGTTGTATTCCTGAAGACCATAAAATTTATTCAAAGTTTATTTTGAAGCCGAAAACAGGCGAATAAAATTAAATTTCTGGGGAGAGCAAACCAGAAATTGTGATAAATACACAATTTAGATTCACTCTGCCATAAATTTTTATAAAAAGTCGTCAGATCTGGGCCTAAACCAGACTACTTGATATATCTGGCCCTACTTACAAATTTATAATTCGGCAGGGGATGGAACAAAATGCCAAAAGCGATATTCAATTTAACCAATCACATGAAGAACATTGCGTTTTGGTTTCGTTGCATTAAAATGACTTTTGCTAGATCTCATTTTCGCAAAACCAGCTATTAAACGTTATTTCAATGGACGTTAAAATAATGTAAAAATCGCAACTTTTTTACTAGAACTACGGTTTAAGCCTACACCAGCTAAACAAAAAAATACCTAGCCAAAGAATCATAACATCTCAATCTCACAGTTGTTGCAGCGAAGCCAATGGCCAAATTAACCATTTTGTTTTTCGCATCAAAATTCGTGTCGATCAGGCTAAAGTATTTTCATTTCGATTTTCATTTTATTCTGAGGTGGTTGTCCTTGAACCCATGAACGTTATGTCAATGTCTACATGTGAAAACTTCATTAAAAGTGTTAGGTACCCTAAGCGCTTACTAAATTTATCTATTTTTTTTTCTGGAACGAAAAAAAGCAGACAGAAGAAAATATGTCACTTCTATAAAATGTGTTCTTCCCAAGAGGCCTCTGCTAACGTTAATGGTAACTTACACAATAATTTAGTTACTTATTGTGTACCACTAATAATAACAGAAGCCAAGATAGCCTACTGCTGATATCAATACAAAACATAAACCATTGCAGACTGGACGACTTTCAACATGAGATTTAAGGTGTTTTCAGTTTCAATAAACGGAGTGTTTCCACGCAATGGAAGCCTTTGTATTGTAACTAGATGCATTCGATTTTCCATCTCGTTCATCATGTCGCTAATTGATAGAGAATCTGAAAGAGAAACATCGAAGTTATGTATGAGGTCAGCTTGACAGGCGAAATAGACAAATTAATGGGACAGATTCTGTGTTTTTTGCAAATGGAAGCAAAAATTGAAAAAGGGCTTCGAAACAAAAAAGTTTCATCGTAAGACTTATAGCAAAACAAGCTCTTTCCTAATCTTTCAATTGCTTGAACACTTCTTCATGCTTGCAACGAAGCACATTAAGCAAATATAGTTTTGTCAAGTCATGGCTGTAGTCAAGCTAATATTGCCACATTTGAAGCAGCCTACTGGTGTAGATAAACAAAGTCACAGTAAACCAACTGTAGGGTTTAACTCAGAAAACGTACAAATGTATATATTTATTTTGTTGCTATGATGCTATCTAATGCTAAATTTCCTCTTTGGAGCATTTGAGAAACATGATGGTCTATGTTGTAGTAAAGTCATACAGGTGTTAAGGTTGCTTTCCACTGAATTGCTATCTGCGGTATTAGGGTTTCCGAAACGTTTTTGCTAAAGATCCATTTCAATGCACTCGCAAACCCTCACCCATTGCGTTTGCTTATAATATTGAAATAAATACAACTTTGTGTTTTTCAATGACGTGATGATATTACAAGTTGAGAAAATGCAGCCTATACCTTCTGTTTCTGTTCTTTTCTCTGCTTTTATGATAATTAATCTCAATGCTAATTTTTTATCACACTCTTGGGCTCCGTGTAGGTTAGGAGAACTGTTTTGGCACAAAAATAAGTTATGTCAAAGATATTTTCAAAAATTTGAAATATGTTGTTTTATTTCGACTCAGTGTTGGTATAGTCGCTTACATTCGGATTGATCGTATACGATGATCAATCTTTTCCAGTTTTGACAGGACAAATAGCGGCCGAGCAAAGCACCATCAGTTGTTCTTTGTTGCTTTGTGACGTCACTCGAATGGCTTTCAATGTTTTCCGAACAGCTTTGGCTTTTTGTGGAAATTCTATTAAAAGAAGTTTGACAAAAAATAAGTTAGAATATAAACAAGTCGGACTGTTATTGGTTTCAATATATAGTCCGTCTTGGTTTCAATAGAACTAGCTTAGCGTTTCTATGGTACTTTTGGTAAACGCAATCAATGTATTTTTTGATCTCATGCATAAGGCCAAACTAAGAGTATTTACAATTTTCTACAGCTGTAGTTAATGGGCTTCGAATCTACATAGCTTGCGTTTTCACACTTTTTTTAAAAGTTTCTTTTCTTGTGCACATTATTAGGTCTATTCATACAGAATCATAAAATGTTTATTTTTTTCAAATGCCCTTTGTTTTGATTATGATCACTGAAGTCATCTAAAACTAGACTGTGACAGCACTTTAATAATTAATTAGCCTAATCTACATTTTCCCAAATACAGTGCATCATTTTATGCTTTGTCGCATATAACTGTTTGTTTACATGTGACAATACTTTCAACCTATTATATTTAGCCATCAGTTAGTTGCACCTAATCAATGGAACGTACGGTTGGGATTAATTTCCTGGCAAACAGATATATGTAAATTTTAATGTATTTTTTTCATATAACTTTTTGTACGTCTTCAGCAGATATAAGACAGTTGCATTAAATGCTATGGGAAGTACAAGGAAAAATGAACTATTTAAGATTTCAAATATTCTTAGTTAATGAGTCCACAGCATAAAATCAATCATTCAAGCTTGATGAACAAAAATATACTTTTTGCTGCGTTGTTTTGGGCACTCCATACCAGTCCAAACCGGAATCTCAAAGGTAGGTAATCTCAATGCAGAAGACATGTACATCAAATTGGAACTGCAGCCGCATCTAGATATGGCAATTAGAATGGATGGACCCATATCCATCAACTGGCAAACTGGAAAAATTACAAAAGTGCCAACTTATGCTCAACATGAGGCATAACCTCTTATCATGTGATGGATTATTAGGATCTTTCTTAAAAAACAAAAGTAATTCTGATCGATTTTAAGTAGTTATCGTCTGCAGACGTAAAAGCAAAACTTTCTGACATACGTTTGAAACAAAATTATTCTTTTTAATCAAATCATTAAAAAATTAGATAAACAAGGCAAAATTATTTCATTCTCGAGAAATTCATTCAAAATGCTTTTATTTATTTATGTAAATCACGGCCGATAAAATATCCACTCAGTCCAAAAGTCGGCAGTATTTTTATTTATGTCCGAATAAGTGAAAGGTAATCTACAAATTTGTACAGAAATTTGCATTTTCAAAACATAATATGGATGAAGTTTTTACGACTATAGTCTTGAAATTCTTTGTTGTAACAAAAAACACAAGATTTAATTGACTTGATTTTTTTAAATTCAGTTTCGTAAAATTTTCGATTACATGTGACTGCTTTGAAACACAAAATCGATCTGGTCTGTGAATTTACCTTTTTTTGTTATAAATTTTACTGTGTATTATTTGCAAACTTAAAAGTTACTTTTCAGTTTTCTTTTTAACAACGACCTTTAAATTTGAATACTATTTGAAGGTTTTATTCGACTTGCAAAAAGCTACTATTCGGCAGATAAGGCTTTTATATCCACACATGGCTTCCGTTCTAGGATTATAATAAACTCCATGCCGACATGAAACTGAATTTCAACCTTGCTAACCAATGTCCAATGTGTTTATTATTGTAGGCTAATTGCTTGGTACGTGCCTGCGTTGGGACTTGGGATACGGTTGCACATCTCATCATTATAGCTGCACTATACTGTAAAACTGTTTAGATTATACTGCGCTGGCAGTAACTCACATATTCGTTCATTGTTTTATGCTCAGCTAGTCATGTATACTGTTAGAACAAACATTTTCACTTTAGTCTAGACAGCAATAAATTGTTTTTTCTTAATTAACTTACATATTATACTGTACCGTGTACAGTGTAGGCTAGGCTACATAAAGTCATAGACATTTGGGCCAGATATGCTATTTCTAAAGTAACTTAAGGATTCTTGTTGAAAACAAGCTAGTAGCAACGGTTTAAAAAATTGGCAATTGGCCCTTCTAATGTTGCCGGAAAACGGAGCTGTGCGTCCGTAACGTAATGTTCCTCAAACAAACACCCGGCTCTACAACGCGAAGAACAAGCAACGAAAGTTGTACTCTCAGCATATGCGTTTGAACAACTCAATTCAAGAAAAGGTCTTTTTTTCACCAGTACCTAGTCATGAATGGTATAACTCAAAGACCGCAACAAATTGACTTTACAATGGGAATCAGGCATAGCCGTACGAGCCAGGGAGGCAGGGGGGCAGCTGCCCCCCCTATTGTTTCAAACATCGCGAATTCGGCAAAATCTTGCAATTATTAGGGCAAAAATTGCTATATGAAAAGTTTCAAAATTGCATAAATTAAGAAAAACTACAAATTAATATCTTTTACCTATCAAACTAAGTACGGTACAGCCTCTTATTTGCACAAGAAATATGCCGCAAAATTTTCATTTGGCACACCCGTATTAATGTATTGTATGGTGATCAAACTGTAGTACGAAATGCATTTAACCAACTGCATCATGCCAATTTGGGCAGCCACCAAAATATGTCTCTTATACTTTTGTGAATCTGCCCAAATCAAAACACAAAATTTGCTATAGCCTATAGCTAATTTTATTTTCACAAATGCATCGTGTTGATTTGGGCAGCTGAAAACATGACATTATCTGACTAGTCTGTTTATGCAACTGCCCAAATTAGCGTGAGGCAGTTTCCCCAAAATGCACAAATTCACCAATTTTTCCCATTTACATAACTGTATCGTTTAGCTTTGGGCAAAAAAAAAAAAAAAATTATCTGATTATAGTCTATTTATAAACTGCCCAAATTGGCATAATGCAGTTGCCTCGGCATTTAAATTTACAAAGTCTTTAATTTTTTTCATAGACCTAATATCTATAAATGCATCATCTTGATTTGGGCAACTACAAAATATGAATTTATATAAATCTGGTAAATACTTTTATAAAACAATTCGGGTGGAGAGATTACAGTACTTTTTCAACCATAAACGGACATAGCTAAGCAACACCACAACATTTAACGAAAAAATGTTATACTGTACCTGTTAAATGTAATGTTAATGTTGTGGTGTTGCTTAGCTTTGTTTGGTTACTTTTATAAAGCTACCCAAATTAAAATGATGCAGTTTCGCCCCAAAATAAAAAATAAATATTTAGTTTGTATATTCAACTGTGTCATGTTAATTTCACCAACATTTAAAATACTACTGCTGAAGTATATAATACTCCTAAATGTTACTCCTACCTACCATGCCAAAGTGCAGAAGCATCGAGCAATGCACAATCAAGGTATATTCAAAGATGAATTCAGTTGTTCTATTTTGATTACTTGGGTAAGAAATTCTAGCTAGCTGGTGATCTTGTTATGTTAGTTTTTCACTGTTATCATGCACCGCATACATTATATTTGAGCAATTTCTATAAAAGCGTGCAAATTTGGGCAAATTTACGTTCTGCCCCCCAAAAATAGTTTGGTCTCGTACGGCTATGTCCGTCTCGTTACGGCTATGTCCGTCTCTATTGACTTTACAATGGAATCAGGTTTACGACGGTGGTTCAAAACCTATACGAAACTGTCGAGATAAGAGGCATTTGTAGTTTTTGGCTACAGATTTAACATTCAATGAATCACATGACGATATACCTTTATGAAGAACTTCTGAAGAACTGCTTAAGTTTGCAATTATTACATCTGGGATGAGCTGGAATTGTAATGATGATGATGAGTGAATAGTAAAGTTTCTCCAAGCAGACATCAACCCCGACTTTATCACACTTGGATTAAGATTGACGTCAGAAAGAAACCCTAAAGATAGTTTAAAGCACAACAAATCAGAAATAAATTGCAGTGATTTGATTGTTGAAGACGACAGCAGTCAGGATCGTCTGCTTGATTTGAAAAAAGCGCCAAAGTTATGAAGGTTTGTAGCACAGTATGCAATTACTGCTTTTAAATTTTATCACTTTTATTTGATTACAATGCAGTTTACATTTTGTGGCTGGCATGTGTCTGGAATTTCGGTTTTAATTAGTTTGAAGTGCTTAATTATTTAAGAACATCGTTTTATCGATTCAGAAAGACAGTTGTAATGCAGGATGACACAAACAAAGCAGTGGAATTTTAATTAGCCTACAAAATACATCACATGGATGTCTGGAGTTGGATTCATACTGTGAAATAAGCTACAGTACCGTTTCCAGGTTCATAACCAGCTTTCGTCTTAAGGCTAGGCTTGACCTATGCTTCATAGGCTTATAAAAATCAAAATGACTATTAGTCGGTTGATATAGAAAGCTCACAATCACACCTAACCAATTTGAAATTCCTGCATTGTATAAGTGAGTAGATGCATTAGAATCTACTTTAGCATGGAATAGTAGTAGTTTCGTTTGGCGTTTAGTAATAGTATGGAATGAAAGTGCTGTACCAATGCATAAAGCAATTAACTGGCATTTTACTAAACATTTTATCAACGCACTAAACACTTCACTTCAAGTGCACTTGATCAGATGGTTGTTTCAAATTAAATTTTAATGCTGGTACACCCTCAAAAATCAATGGTTTGATTCAAAATTAGACCCGAAACAATTTTCAAAATACTGCACAGCAAAGAAAATGAATTTGCTTTAACATTAACGCAATGTATCTTATTTTGCTCTGTTTTGTGAATTAAACGTAGACTATATTGAAAACAACAGCAAAAACTAAAAAAACTAAGCTTCTGGTTTCACTTGAATCGTTATTTGTCAGTAGCACCATGGCTACCTAAAGATACGGCCTGATTTGTCACATATAGCAGAAATTTTCAGATTTTGCAAACTTTGGGCGAATGTTTAAATAAATTTTTCTAAAAATTACATTTTTTCGCCTTCTTTACTGTTTTCCCCAGACGACACAATAAGTTTTAACATCCTCAGATGTTGAAAAACAGAAAATTTGATTTCGAAATTTTTAGCCAGACTGCTAATTTTTCAATAACAGTCTGATTCAGCGTTTTTCAACTTGCTTTTTCTGATTTGTTATTGCTTCCCCAAGGTAACAAAAAGCATTTATATCATTAGGAGACAGCAAAAGGTAAAAAAATCTCAGAAAACCTCAGTCAAACACCAGCAGTAGCTGTAATCAAAATCTGCAAAATGTGGCAAATCAGGCCGCATCTCCAGATGGCCATGGTAGCAGCCGAGGCCAATTCTTTTCCTACAACTGTTCAAGATTTGCAAAATAAAAGTCGCTATGTAATTTGTTTTTAAACCTGCCATCCCAAACCTAGAAAAAAGGCAATTTTGTGATCAACAAGACAATTTTTGTCAAAAATCCTTAAAATCCGCAATAAGACCTTGCAAAATTTTGAATGAAAAATTCAAATATTCAAAAGTTATTCAAATAAAAAATAATCAAATATAAAATAGCAATACTTACCTATACGCCAGACGCGGTCATTTGAGAAGGCAGTCGAAACCAATAAAATGAGCATAAGAGTGACTTTGAAGTGTAACATTGCAGAAATTGTAGGCTAAGTTAAGCGTATACCGTACAACCTTTAATTTCAAAACGCCTTACTTTCGTCGCTATCGCAAAAAATACATTCTCTTAATCTCTTTTATCTAGGCCTTGTGGCAACTCTGAAATGCACAAGCAATCTTAACTGATGATAGAACTTTCGTCGAGTAGGCTAAACTTTATAATAATTTTTCCTTCACGCAACCGAACTTTTATCGATTGAATCGCACGAAGGGAGTGAACATAATTAAATCATTTTTCATGTATGCTTAATAAAACTTGATTCAAGCTTTTTCAATTAGGCAAAAAGTGTAATCTTATTTAGTTATGCTGCTAACCCTCCCTGCCTAAGTTTGGATTTTTCAAATAGTAATTGTTTTTATACGGTAAGCTACATGTTGTTGATTTGCTTTATTCTCTGAATCTTTTTCTCTATTTACGCTACAGTAGAAACTGCTAGAACCAATCACTATAGACCTACTCCCTTTGATCATTCATGCCATGAGTAGCCTACTGTATTATTTAGGCTACCTACCAACTGGAATTATTGCTATGTAGGCTGGACAAAAGTCATCGTCCAACTCACGTAGGTTGCTGAAGCCACATGTTAGGACAAGAAGCTATAAGCCCCAAGTAAATCTCGCCTACAACTGCGTTTTATAACAGCAGAGAAAGCTGTTCGGAAAAGTTGGTGTGTTTTTCAGATTTGTATTTCCAAATATAATAAAAAAAATATGTAAAGTGCCGTCAAAAAGTAATGAGTTTGTCTTCCTTCCTTTTCATCCAAGGTGAGGCTAACTGACCTATCAGTTCCCAAGACAACCATTTCTTTGGTTATTACATTATATGCAGAAGCAGAACTTAACTCAAAGTTAAGCCAAAAGGTGCGTCTACACGACGACTGTTTTCTTGTTTAAGCCAGCTTAACTTCTGGCTTGTTTAAGATAACATTTTTTTCCTTCGGTTGATTTTTTGCTTCGATATTTTTACTCACTATGGCGTGAGTAAAAAATCTGACATGCTCAGAAGTTCTTGGCTTTCTTCAGTTCTCGCTTTTTTTTTCATTGGCCAGAATGATTTGCAAGCAAGCTTTCAAGAAATCGATTGCCAATGGCACGTTTTGAGAATTGGATTTAAAATCGAATTGAAATAAAAGCATTACCCAGAAAAGCCGATTACTTTACATTTAGCAATAATTGGCGTGCATGAATTCACAGACTGCTCTTAACCCTGACACAGTTAATTTTACTGCCATGAAAATCGGACAACCGCGCTTTCGGACAAATGCATTTAGCAAGTACTTTCTCGATCCAGCAAGTAACCTAAAGGGGAGGGAAATTTCAACAAAACACAATGATAGCCTATGTGGGTCTATATTGATCTACTTCCGACCTTGTAAATACACCTTGAATAAAGCTACTTTCCTTCTGGATCTGCCACTGTTTCGATCAACCTCAAAGCGTCAGAACATTTCATTGTGCAAATTGTGAGACTTTATATAGTCAATAAGAACATTTTCAGAGCGCAATAAAGAAAAAGTTCTGTGGATCATTTCAAACTTTTGCATAAAAAAAATACAACATCAACTATAAATCAATAGATATGTTCGTCACCTAAATATAGAAAAAAGGTCTAGTCGAAAAGAAATAAAGGTTTTTAAAAACAAGTAAGTTGAGTAGAGTTTTAAAATTTAGATACAGTAAAGCAAATCTAGATTAGACCAAGAGACAGTACGCTTTGGTGCGAGTAGGGTAGGGTACTCAGTGAAAATCAGGCTTTTAAAAATAAAATTCCAAAACAAACTTTGTTACTAAACTTTTCATCAAACTTTATTATGATTCTGCTGATGATCCAATAGGATGCGCAGTTTGACAAAACATTTAAAATAAAGTAAACAATATCACACCAAATCAGTAAAATCCATGTATTAATTAGAGCTTGCGCCACACAAGTGTGGCTTCTTCAGTATACTCTGCAACAAATAATAAAGAATGCAATACTATTGATATGATTATAAAATTTAAAGAAAGTGTTAAAAGATTTCAAAATAGGTAATACTGTATGAAAAAAATCATAGAAAAGGTCAAATAATACACATAACTATAAGACTGTATAGGCCAATAAATAAGATAACAATAAACATGTAGAAAAAGCAAATTTATTAAAATTTTGTCTAAAGAGAACTTTTAACTATAAAACTGGTTTCCACGTATTATAGCTTCTATCCTTAGCTTGACATGGTCAAAAAGATTATAACACAATTAATCAAAAAAACAAAACAATAAAACGTAAACAAACCAAAATGAACAATGTCAATTCGAACAATACTTCGGCCTGCGCAGGACGAAACTGGGCCGAAAAAAACAAATTCTAAAACAGCGGCTGCAAGTAGAAGAGCTAAGAGAGATACATTTTACATGGTTGATACAAAATGTACGATGAGATGGAGATTATGTCGGAAGAAGAATAAAACGATTGAAAGCAAAGCGAAGAACACCAAAGAGAAGATGGAGGCTCTGTGATACAGACGACCTCTAAACAGTGAGAGAAAGAGATGCTGCTGACAGAGTTATGTGGAGGACTGCAATCTGTACCGCCAACACTATCGAAAATTGGAATAAAGCTCAGAATATGAAAAATATTAATTTATCACGAAACATCGCCAAACAGTTGAATAGCATATAATTCGTGCTCAACGGCTCTTCATCCTGACGACCGTCCCAAAATAATCTACCCGAATCTTTAACTTCTGCAAAAGAAAAATTAAAATTTATTTGTTTTGTTCTGGTAAAGTTTAGGAAAAGGCGGGAGAAAACGGACATGCTAACTTCAAAGTGCGCTATTTGAGCAAATAAATCAGATATCATCGATCTGTTGCGTTTTTTGAATTAGCATTTTATTTTACAACAACTGCCCAGAGTATGAAACTTAACGTGCTTTTCATTTTTTGTTTACTTATAAAAATGATTTTTATTCTGGGTATCCGTTTTGCCCCTGGCGTGGGGCAAAACGACATAGCATATGGTTGCTTTTCCTCGAAGTTCATTTTGTAAATTAATTGTCAAGCTCAAGCAAAATTTTGTGAACTTGTTAAAAGGAATATCCATAAATAAAAACAGTCAGGTTTGATAACCAGTAAAGGTATTTTAAGTAAAGCTTTCACCGCCATAAAGGCAGCTTGTTCAGTAGTCTTATTCCAATAGAACTCAACTAACTGTTTGTCAAACAGAGTTTGAAAAATGCATCTTTGCTGTTTTAGGTCTTCAAAACAGATTAGTTATCTGTTTGAAAACAATTTCCACGCTAAAAAAACTACTATTTATTTTAGGCTGTGTTGCATGTGATATTGATATGTCCGTTTTGTCCCAATCAATTATATTGTATGTTTTACCTCAAACATGCTACCGAAGAAAGTCTATAATTATAAGCAAAAGTAAAATATGTAGAAAGCTCAATTTTTAGAGTATTAGTGATTCATTGTCCACCAATGTTTAAAATTAAAAAAGAAGAAGAAATTTTCAAAAAACACTTAACTTTTATCACATTTTAGTAGACAACTTTTTATAACAAAGTAGCTATTTCGGCCTCTTTGCCGCCGAGTGTGGCACAAAGGTTTAAAAAAATTTTTGTGCAATATTCATTTAAGTCGTTTTAAAAAATAGAAAAAAAAGTATTTTTTCTATCTGTAGTTTGTTTTTCAAAAAAATCAAATGTCCGTTTTACTCCGCATGTCCGTTTTGCCTAGCCTTTCTTAAGCATTTTGAAGTATTGGTGTTTAATTCGCCTACAAGTTATGCAAAGATTTGTTGCAGTTTAAATGCAGCAGTAGGCTACAGATAAATTTTGCTGGCATAATTGTTGTTGCGTTACGCCAAGTATATAGTACAAATTGTATCTTGTTTACAAATTGTTAATTTGGAAAATTATAGGGCGAACTACCTTTACTAGAAGAACAAAAGATTTTCTTACAAGTCTCTAAAATTCGGTAATGAACTGACTGTATGGCTTCACCTTAATTTAGAATTGCTCAGAGTTAAAAAAATAAGTAGCCAAAAAAAGAAATCACTCTCGCCTCATTTTTCAATTCATCTAAAGCTTCTTGAAACCTGGCACGCTCCTCCATGTTTGGATATCTCATCATGCCCCCTTCACCATCATCAATACAACGACCCATCATCACGTCTTCCTCAATCTTATGTAAAATTTTGATGACGTTGTCTACGTTTGTGAGACGATTGCCACGAAGATTCAAACGAGCAATCTAACACAAATTAATCATTGGTCAAGTCAGTTGTGGTTAGTTACGTGTTGCTTATCCGAGAAAATTCACAAGTTTACAAATTTAAGACTTTTCTACGAAGATTTCAGTTGAAAATTTAACAAAAACGGTCAAGAAATAATAAAAAATACCTGTTGCATTGAAACTTACTAAGAATCAAACATTAAAACATGGTCATGTAATATTAGTTTAACATAATCTGACTATAAATCAACGTAATTAAACCTTGATTCTACAGTAAAACATGACTTACGGATCCAGGCATCCATTTGATCGCCTCAAACCATGGAAAAAGTTCGTTGGATGTCAGTGCACAGTTGGACAAACTGAGCTTTCCTACCCGAGCTTGCATTGACTCCAAAAAGGAAATCGCTGCGTGAAAGTCATTCTTAGTATCGGAGGGAAACATCCGTATCCATCCTCCAACGAAACAACTTCCGGCTGTCTTTATCACCTCTGCATCGCTACTTTCCCTCAATATCTTGCTGATGAGGAAGTAATCAACACGACGATCCCAATCCTTACCTAATAATGTAAGAATGATTATAAATTTATGTCAGCTTGTTTACTAGGTTGTAGTCTAAACAAGGGGTTCTCAAACTTTTTTCAATGCGGCGCAATCAGAAAAATGTATTTAGTATTTGGTTTTGCGACGCATCAACAATGACATCGCAGTTTTAGTTTTTCTTTATTGCCAAATAAAAAAAAATAACTGAACTAACTCCACAAAACTTTTAAGCTTAACGTATTGCTCAGTTTAGGTATTCCCTAAAATTAAAGCGCGACGCCCCTAAAATTCTTGAATGACTCGCCAGGAGTCGCGATGCACAATTTTGAAACCACTGATCTAAACTACAGCTTGGTTTGTTCTCATCTAATAAAATAGCCAAATTATTTATCTCAAGTTGTTTAACTGCAGACAGTGCACACCGTTTCGGCCTTCCCACCTCCGCAGTGCAGTAGGTACACTGGAATGGCCAGGAAAATTTATACCTCCGTGTGACGTCTTCCCATTTGTCGAACGCAAGTTCCAAAAAATGGTACTACCGCCAACCTTGCCAAAGTGCTCAAACTTCAAGTAGTGAGCTTTGCGCAATGCACAGCAAGGTGCCTCCAGTGAAGTAGCCTACTCAATCGGCATAAGCCAAGAACGTCCATAACTGCAGACAGTGCACACCGTTTCGGCCTTCCGGCCTCCTCAGTGCAGTAAGTACACTGGGTATGGCCACGGAGATATACTGTATACCTCATTTATATATTTTAGAATAAGGCTAGCTTTGCATTTAGAAAGTAGACATATGCGCCTATGCTTTTTGTTAAAACAGGAGATCACCCAGAGTTAAATTAACAAAAAAGCGGAACATAAGTCATTGAATTCTTGCTTTAAGATAAATCACGTCACGTTTCTCGCTATCGCAACACATAATCCATCTATGCTTTCTGAATTTCTTTAATCGGGCTATTACGACGTAACCTTATTTTTAGATGTAACTTATTTTATGAAATAATGCATTTTGCTCTCACATCATCAGCCTATAATTCCCAACGCAGCTGTGCAACGCAGGGTAACAATACGCATATGCTGATATACAGGGCCATTGAGAGGACAACTTGGGCCGGTGTCAATAAAAAAAGTTTGTATCATAGTATTTTATCAAGCAATATGTAAACACAATCCACTAGTAACTAGTTCAAATATTAAATGGAATTCACTGTATGTAATTTCAACAGTTTTCAGTGGCAAGTATTAGTTTATGAATTGAATAGTATTATCAAAATATTAACATTCAGATTGCAAAGTAAAAAAGCACTCAACAGTGAAATAATTGATCATTAAAAACACTTGAAGAAATAATTTGTGCAGATGTACAACCAAAGTAAACTTATATTTGCTATCGACTTCAGCCTTCAGTTCTGAAGGCTTGTGCAGGACGTCTAGGCCATTCATTTTCGTGGGCCACGACTATCTTATAGCATCCAGTTTAGCCTATCTGCAATAATGCAGTTGGTGAGTTTGTTTAGAAGAAAGCTACAACTTTGTAACAGCTGAAAGCTTTCACTTGAAACACTGACTCCATATTACAATCAAGTTAAATCAACTAACACAAATCGGCTATAAACTGTTAAGCAATTCCACCTGCCAAATAGGCTACCGTTTCACAATGAAGTGTCATTGCTGAGGTTTTCATTGCCCTGGAACAATGGCAGTTTTTGCGAGTACCGTACTTGATGGCAATGTGTGTCTACAAAGTTGATCTTGGATCTCTCTAAATTCGCTAGTAGGTGTGGCCATAAGGCTTTACTGCAAATTTTAAAAATTCAAAACAACTTAATTGTTTTTTTGCTTACGTGCAGCTGCTTTCCGGATTTTCTGATTCAGTTCCAATATAAATATTTCCTTTTTTTGCTGCTTTTCACCTGCAAAAATTACACATAGTGTTATTCCTTGCAGTCGTCGCTTTAGCAAGCTTATTTATACGTACACTTCGCATGTTAGTCTTTCACCATCTCATAGCGCTCGAAGGTAGTTGTCAACTAATTAGAGGTCAAACCATTAGCAAGATTCTTCATATCAAATGAATCCAACAACGGGACTCTTTTTGCACCGTCAGTTGAAACTGACGCTAGGAGGATATAGATGAAGTTACATGGAAAAAAAATCATAGCTGTATAAGCAATCGTATCATTAACTTTCAGTTCAATTTATTTTTCATTGTTGGCGCGAACATGTAGAAAACGATAAGGTAAATACACGAATTTCGCACCAACAAAAGGAAAAAATGTTCAAATTACACATCGATAAAAACACTGTATGGAAAACAGTATCTTAAAAATGCACAGCCACCAAAACTAGAAAAACAAGAGAAGAAAATTTTTTTTGGTTGAAATTTGTAAAAATAGGCCTACAATCAACACTTGCAAGTGTAACAAGGGCAATTAAAATTTTGCAATATAGCCTACAAAAGTAATTCAAAAAGTAACAAGGTTTCTAAAGTTTTTACTGTGCTTTGAGAGTCTCGAATTCCAAAACTTAGTTATGATGTCATAAAAGACTCAGTAAAGAACTCAAATCCTTACTTGCGGAAACACTAAACTTTTTAGGTAAGTCCCAAGTCCAACTGATTGTGCCAGTCCACGCCCTTGTCAAAGTCCATGTCCAGCGGTATAATCGACTCAAACCTTTTTCGATAAGCCAATCCAGAGGCCAGTGTTCCCAAACTTTCAAGAAAAACATATAAGGGAAAGTCTCATGAATTTTGGCTTTGAAGATAAACACTTTGTAAAAAAAACCTTGCTAGCCTCAATTGCCTTGTGGACTAATTCATTCCAAATTAAAATAAATAAAATTGCAGCGGTAGCCTACACGAAAGTGTTTAACCTGCAAGATACATTTGTTTTGAAACCTTTATAGAACAGCACTGCTGCTTAAGAAAGTTTTCGGAACTAAGTAGGAGATTTACTTTGAACAGGATTCTGATGAATGTAGAAATAAGAGGCCGCAAAAAAAATGGCAAAAAGCCAATTGTATAATCTTACTTGTTATAAATCGAAAAGATGGTTTCAGTTGTGGGAAAGGATTAGAAGTTCTTTCAGATGTTTCTGCAAGATTATAAAATAGATCTTGGTTTTATTAATTTAATAAATTTTATCAAATACAATATAACTTTTTTTGTATCTTAAATAAAATTATGTGCAGTTATAGATTTCAAATCAACTTGAGGTACCGGTAGGCCATATACCCTACTGAAAAGCTAAAAATAAGCATGCTAAAACATGATACATTTGCCGCTAAAGCTATTGTACCAAATAAGTAAACAATAAATGCTATTAATACTACAAAAAGTGCTCAATGCCAAGCAGAGCAAATTACATCAAATTCAGTTTCTATTTCTAATAACTTCTACAGTATGTTTCACCCTTTATTGGGGATCATCAGAAGGTTCTAAAAATATGCAAAGAAATGAATCGGTAATACTTATAAATATATTAAACATTATAACCTTAACATTGTCGGCAAAAAAAAACTTCAAAATGATTAAAAGAGCTACGACCAGCGGTCGCATAAGTAAGCAATACTTGGACTCAGTTAATATAACTATCGTAATGCATCACGTCTGAACCAATGGAAAAACACAGACTCCGTGTTATCCTGGTTTAAGGCTATTCCATGTAAGCACCAATGCTCCTTTTTAAATTTGATATTGTCAACTTTTACCTATCTATTACGAAGGAACTCTTGTGTAAAGCAATCGATTTTGCCAAATCATTCATGAATATTGATGATTATAGGAGACTCTTCCTGATACTACTATATCGAACAACCACACTCATCTTATGTTAGCTCTATCATTAGCTCTGTTACCAATTACAAACGAGATAATTTGTCTCGAAAACAATTGCATATAACGCTATCTTAAGCACGCTATCTTTAAGGAAAATAAAAATATTTTGATAAGACATAATTACCTTTGCACATGTATGAATCCAGAAGAAGTCCCGATAGAAATTGGACAACGACAGACCAGTGACCGCTCAATAAGTTATTTCGAACAAATAATGAAAAATCTTCTAATGGCATTTCATGACAGATATATAAGGCACTAAAATACTCCTGTAGGGTTTGGTGACTGAAGTACAAACGGTGTTCTCCTTCCATAAGAGCGTACTCTCTGTTTGCTCCTAATAGAGTGACGACAAGATCTTGGACTTCTTTTGTGGAAAGGTTTTTCTTTAAAAGATCTTCAGTTGTGATTAACACCGTTTCTTTTTCAGTTGCTTCATATGCAAGTCTTGATAAGCCAATAACAATATCATCAGACAATGAAACTGCGTGTCCTGACGCTTTCAAATTGAGCAACACAGTATGGAATATTCTGGTCATTGTGGAGATATTTGTGACGTCTTGTTTAGAATCTAGACAAGCACGCAAATAGAGTTGTAGCATGAGGGGATTGTGACACATTGCCTTTAAGTGGGGGGTTTGCACTGTAAGTGTGTTCCAAAGAACTTTGGATTGTTGTTTGTTATTTACGAAGGCTTCAAATAACGTTTTCATGTTTTCAAGTGTTAAATCACGAATGAAGTAAGTGCATTTGGGTCGGCATCTTAGAGGAACTTGAAGCATAGCATGTGGTCGAGAAGTAAATACTAAATGGCAGTTTTGGAGAAATTTTCCCAGACATAAATTCGACAGAAGTTCTCTATATTCGAGTGAAGTATTGTAGCCGGATTCTTTCAAATTTTCTTCTAAGTTCCAACTCACCTGATCAAATCCGTCTAAAATAAGAAAACAATTTTCCGGATTGGTTTTTATCCATTCAAAAACTGAATCCTTTTCATCTTTATTTAGGTTGTAATTGCAATCTTCCAATAAAAACTCTTTCAATGTCATTCGTTTATTGCAATCATTCATGTTCATAAAAACCTTTCTCAAAACAAGAAAATCGTCTCTCTCAGCGAGACACCTTGACAGGCGCTTTGATAAAGTTGTTTTTCCGGAACCGGGATAACCGATAACTGATACAAAATTGCTTTCTCTTATACCAGAAACTAACTGATCAAATGTTACCGCTCGGTCTGCATTAGTTAATTTAATGCCATGATTTTCTGGATTGTACTTGTCATCATCTGGTATGAATTTCCCTTGGTAAAAATCAACTCGAAACATTTCAGAATAAATTATCGGAAAGCCTTCTGAAGAAACGCCAAAATTGGATAGATCAACATCGTACTTGTGGTGATAGTGTTTGCGAACTACTTTTTGCAGTTTTCCGATTTTCGTTTTCTGACCTAAAAAATTAAAGCAAAAATTGCAAGGAAACGTTTTGTAAAGCTTGGAGGCAATTGCCTTAGACTTAGAGGACACAAATACCAAAATTTGAGTTTACTACAAAAAGATGATATTTTTAGCAACCTTCAAAAGCCTATATATTACATAACTTTTATGAAAAATTGTATCTAGTTTTTCTTAACTGACTCTTGTTTTTTAGAAAACATTTTTACATTTTCAAAAGCACTTTACCGCTTGCGCTTAAACTGCTAGAGACGCCCAGTCGTCATAAACTAATTGGTTGTGGAAAACCAACAAAGGACTAGCGCAGCGCACTGCGTAGAATGGGCTACATTTGGAACGCAGGATGATGTGCCACAGACACCAGACCTTATGTAGGCACTGAGTAAGGCTAAGTCACCGCAGAATGATTTCTTACAATTGATGATAAAACAAAGAAGTTTGGCTCTGTTTCTTGGATTCAGTGAAACTTAACAATATTGAGAAGATTTTTCTATCTACAAAAAAGCAACACAACAGAAATGCGTTGCTACAGTATCTCTATAAAGAGTTAATCAACGCAAAAAATCATTGTTCTGCTGCTTCAAAAACAGCGCAGTTCCAACAATGAAACATGAAGTGTACAAACCATCAGCTCCAGATGAAAAGAAACTGCTGTTTGGTTGAATGTAGGATGTTGAAGAATATTGTCTGTTGTTGTGCTGGAGCACGGCGTTTAGATTATAGATGGTTGTATGATATTGCCGACTGTCGTGTCGGATCAGTTGATGGTAATGAGAAATTACGTTTTGAGTTTGTCCTGTAAGAAAACGTAACATTAACCTGAAAGTTTATTGACAATTAAATTCCGTATCTTAAATCTAACGAAGGCCTACTGAAACAATTAGGCTACTTCAGATAATAAAGTTTATAACAAGGTTTGGTTTGGTTGGTTTTTGAATCTTTATCCTCGTACTGACAAAGCCTTGATTGGTTATTCCTGGTAGTTTCGCATACTTGTAAAGGCTCTTGACGCAGGACCGTTTACCTTTACCGAGATTGACAGAGTGAAATTTCCGATTATTGAAGTGTTGTTGCTGGAGAAATTATTCCATTCACTCGGTGCCGCTGAATGGAGAGCAGTCCTGAAATGCGTTGCTCAAGCGCACACTACGAGAGTCGAACCAGCGCCGCGTGATCTTGAGCCGGGCACGTAACCACTGAGCTAAAGAGGCGGTCAGTCGTGGAACAAGAAAGGCATTGGTGCTTATGCCCAGTCTCTTCAAAAAACATAATTTTTTTTTGGAAGGCTAATGCATTTGCAAAACATATCTCGCTTGCTTTGTTCGATCAAGTGCTTTTTAAAAACTGAGAAAAAAGCACAATATTTCAAAAGAAAACATTAAGTGCTGAACGACATCCATGATTCAGTGTAAATAGGAACATGTGAAGTAGTCTACTATGTCTTGTAAGTCATAGACCTACTGCAGGGAAAAGTAAAGAGTAAAGACACTATACGGATGGATTTTCAAAATTTTATTGCTATGGAAAATTATTAAAATCCCAGACAAGATTTTCTGCTCTGTATTGTAAAGCCATTGTGACAAATAGAAAGCAGAAAAACAACCCCCAAAAATCAACCCACTCACGGGTCCAAAAGTAGGTTACCCCCTGGACCCAGTGCCGGTCTTTGGGGTGTGCGAACCGTGCGATCGCACAGGGCCCGCAAATTAGGGGGCTCGCAATTTACTCAGAAAATGCAGTAATTTTTGTCATGTCTAATGGAAAAAATTCAATTCGATTCCCAAGCAAGTACCGGTATCCTTGAAGTCAGTTGCGGCTTTAGGGTGAGGCAAGTGCTGAAATTGTCGCGTCGGGCCACTTTTACATGCTTTTAGGCCCCCCATGACATTTCACCATGTGCCAAATAGTTAACATGGCAGTGTGACAACAGAATTTCGTTTTGTTACAATTGCATTTAAATAGAATACATGTTAGTTTCTATACAATAACCATTGTTATTATGCCAATATGCCATGTATATGATGTGTAGTTTTAAAACTAATCATTTAAAGGGCCCGGATTTTTAAAACGCCATGTATCAAATCACTTAATATTCTATGAATTCAGGAAACTTCACTCTTGTGAAAATTTAAATGCATGTTACTTCCAGCATTAAACTATCATTATTATGCCCTATGCATGTAATTTTTAAAATCTAATATTGAGGGGCCCAGGTTTTTTCAAAACGCCATGTAGGCTACCAAATGTTTAACATTGCTCAGTGACAACAGAAACCAAAATTTTCAACCTTGTGGCAACTGTGTTTAGATACATGTTACTTCCAGTACGGTACTAAAATGTCATTGAATTATTCCATGGGTTGAAAAATAACATTTAAGGTGCCCGGATCTTTTCAAATTGTTTCAAGTTGATTACTCTGTAGTACCCAACCTAAACAATTTTTAAATCTTAATATAGGCTACTTGTTATTGTATTTAGATATGTACAGTTTGTGCTGTACGCTGCAATGTACACTTATTCATTGCTTGGATTTTTTTCACTGAATAGTAATATAATCAGGACTGTGATTGATTGATGATATATGAAGACACTGCTCTAGTTGCAACAATTGGGAGATGTTACCTGAATTGCTGCCTCATAAGCAAGAAGAAGATTGATGATATACCAATGTAATTTTTGTACCAGCAAAGGTTGTTTAACTCAATAATAGAGTACCATTAGTGATTTATCCATTAGCTATATACCTAATCATTGTAAAAGTGGAGCAAAGAAAAAAAGGATTTAAAAAAAGAGTTGTTGAGCAATTATACAAAGCATTCTTCAATTTCTAAGTTTTTAAAATATACTAGTTGCAGTAAATGCAGTAACGACACCAGTGAATGAAAACAAACCTAAAACAACCTAGTTCACATTGTAATCTTGTATTGTTTTTTCCACATGTGCTGTTGATGCAAATAAATGAACTTCTCTCTCTCTGAATCTACTTCTTTCTCTCTGAACTTCTTTCTCTACTTCTCTCTCTCTGAACTAGTGAGTGCTCAGCCTTGTGCTGATAGCCGGGAAGAACGCCCCTTTCTTCACAATGTCCTCTGCCCTGGCGCCTGCTGGTTTTGTTGGCTCTTTCTTTGTTTCCACAAAGATAAGAGTTAAACTGACTGGTAAAGCGGTGGTCGAATAAATTTGTGGCAGAATACGGTGCGATACTGATGAGCCCAGCCTCATGGGCGAAACACGTGTCTATCGCTGTCAATTCTTGCTACAAATCGGCTGCCGAGAAACATATTGTTGATTGGATGGTCTGAATGGCTAGCGTGGAAGCTACACCGTTATGGTTGGCGAATCGCAGCTGCTCGCTGTACTAGTGAGTGCTCAGCCTTGTGCTGATAGCCGGGAAGAACGCCCCTTTCTTCACAATGTCCTCTGCCCTGGCGCCTGCTGGTTTTGTTGGCTCTTTCTTTGTTTCCACAAAGATAAGAGTTAAACTGACTGGTAAAGCGGTGGTCGAATAAATTTGTGGCAGAATACGGTGCTATACTGATGAGCCCAGCCTCATGGGCGAAACACGTGTCTATCGCTGTCAATTCTTGCTACAAATCGGCTGCCGAGAAACATCTTAAATGATGTCACTACTGGTGGTAACAGATTAATTCCACTATCAACCTCACGTTGCTTTTAACTCATCGATAATCATGATTTCCCGATCAACTCGATGCAACCTCCAAAGTTTCATCCCACTATTCTATATTTTTCCTGGTAACGTAGCCTAGTCATATCTACGCTTCGATCGCTAGTCCCCCCGACCCATCTGGGCGAACCTGCCTCAACGTCTGGCCAGTGCACATCCGTGCTCGTTGGTTCAGCGTCAACACTTTTTCGGTAGGTAAAGCATACAATATATTCCCACTTACCATCTTTTTTTTTTACACCAATTAATTGAGCCTTTGCTCCAGATTTTATATAATTTTCGTCTCCCACGAGTATTCAAATCGTCCTTGTAGCTAAGCTTCTCTTCCTCGTGGGAGACCCCAAAGTTTATCCGCTCTGCCTACGGGCAGACCGGGTATAGGAGTCAAACGTACCTGTGTTACGGTCACGTGATGGAGACGTGGGCGCTGCCTGGCTTTATAAAACTTCTGTCACCCGGCCCGTCGTGAGCTGACCTTTTTGCGTTTGCAGAAAGCAAATCCGTCTCCCTGGCCCGTTCCGCCATTCTAACTTTTGCGGACGAGTCGCACAAAAATCTCGATCCACACTTTCCTTCCACAGGTACCTAGACTCCCCAGCCTGGCCCCCGCGACCTAAGCTGGTGGACTTCCCTTCCGGGTGCATCGCCACCCCATAATCACGCCGCTCCCCGCCTCCACGGGGCGTGGCAGGCCGGTTCTTTAAAGTCTCTGACCTGGCTATGTTTATTGTGTTCTTCTCGCCGTGTCAATTATTTTGTACTCGTGCGTCGTTGACCAAAATAAAACAGTTCATCATCTGAGGTCAGCTTTGCCTTATTCAAACTCCAGCTGCTTGCAATGATGTTAGATCAATAGCAGAAATGCTCGATTTCCTCTAAATGTGATGTGCTGGCTAATTTTTACCCAAATGACCTAAACGCCAAGTCTTTGCTCGAAGAGCTAGTGTGCGTACAAAATGTCTATTCAGTTAAATTTGGTGTTGATGATAAGAAATCCCAGATAAATATTTTCTCAAACGGCCCTGACAATAGCATTTTTGCAGGTATTTTACATCATTCACTATATAGCCCTAATGAACTACATGGCATGCTTAGAGTGCGCTATACCATAACCTTAAAATTGTTTTACAACATGTCTTTACTCTGAGCTACTAGATGTGGCATGCAAATAGCAAGTGCAGTGGTTTTCATTTTTTTATTATGTTATATATAATACTTCATATTTAACTTATTGAGATATACATCTCAATGTGCTTTTTTCCTTGGATTGAGTAGCTGTATTTATTTTTCAATGTGTTTGTATAACATGACTGAGGTATTTCACCGCAAAGTATTAAGATGCATGATTGCATGATTCACGTACTTGATGCATGAGGTCTTCAATAATAACACCTTCACTCGTCTTCAAAATTTCCCCTTGTTGTCTTGCCTGTTGTGGCTTAGTTTCATGTACGAATCCATTTCTAGCCTGCTTGATTATGTTTTAACTTGCATTTGCAGGAATGAGGCAAACAATTTAATTAAATGCTGTTCTGCCACTGTATAGAAACTGACTCTGACAGAGAATATTGCCCATCTTCAGTTGTAGGGTTACTTTGAGTTTGGCAGCCAGCAGTTTTAGTAAAAACTTTTTCTGAAGTGAACCTGCTGGACATTTTGCAAGCATTTCAAACAACTTCAATCTAGGTACCTACTTCTGAGTTCAGATGGATTCCGACCAATTTAAGCATAATAAGGAGTCCTTGCTGGTTGCTGCACAGGTACATTTGGTTGGGTTTGTTTCTTTTGCATTGTTATATTTCATGCTTAAATATTCCCATAAAACAATATGCACACATTTCATGAAAGTTGAGCATTGTGTTTTTGATGTATTTTCATTCATGCTTTGTATGCATATATATGCAACCAAGTAAAAGTAAACCGATTTTCTTAAATCAAATTGGATCAGTAGCGTAGCCAAGTGAGAGTTTGGGAGTTACACCCCCCCCCCCCTTGGAACGCGTGTGATGTCACGATATTGAAAATTATGCTTTCAGTCTTTTGTGCTTTCTAATCAACACTAAATTAGTATGGTATAGGATCTTAATGCTCTACAGCTGTTTAGTATCGATAGTAGTCTGCAGCTAACTCGTACAGTCCATGGAAACACTGCAATATCCACAGCTGTGAAAAATTGCACTGATCTTTTATATATAGCTGATTACAGTGGTTCGTTATACAAAACTTGAATATATCAGAAATGAAGTAAGTTCACTGTCTTAAAGCCTTTTGTCTGATACTCATCGAGATGTATGGCGTCTGTTTACATTTTCTAAACTTTGGGTTAACTTTAAAGCATAAAACTTGGTGACTTACCGGAATAAGATTGTTTTTTGATCAACCAAGGACAAAATTAATCAATAATAAAACTGTAATAATCTGGCAAAAAAGCGATCAACCTATGTCTCTAAAACAAAATTTGCCTAATTTTAAATGAAACTACATTAATAGAGCTAGTTACCAAACATTCAAATATCTCAGCCAGGAATTAGCAACAAGAAAGCATAGAGACTTAGCTTTATTTCTGAAAAATGCCCAAGAAAACATGATCTTATCCTTTTGCTATGCCACCAGACAGCACCATTTTACAGTAATATTCATACCCAAATTTTTGTTGAACATGCTCTCAGAATGCACCAAATTCAAAGTAATTTTTCAAAATTTTCTGGGGGAGGCCCCCCAGACCCCCCGCCGCTGGGTGTCGCCTTCGGCGAGCACGTCCTCAGGCTTCGCCTGCCGGCCGTTAACACCCCCTTCCCGTTTCTAAATACGTTACTGAATTGGATCATTGTCCTTGGGGCCCGCAAAACATATTCCGCACAGGGCCCGCAATACCCTTAGACCGGCACTGCCTGGACCCCTTTGTCAACGCTGCTGCTACTTATCAAAATGATTGTAAGTTGTCGTAAAATGTCAAAATATACTGCAGAATGTTATCAAAGTGCCAAATACAATAAAAGCAATCAATGACCAAAATAATCAACACTTTATTAGACACTAAAAATTGAATGAAGCTGTTCACCAGGCATTTAGTTAATTACATGTTAGACAGGTAGTCACCACCTGATTTAGCCCCTGAAGAAGTCAGTCGTTTCTGATTGATGAAACGTCGGAATAAAAATTGGATTATCACCTTATTTCTTGTGATAATTCAGCTTAGTTTGCACTAGTAGAACGTATCATGTTATTTAGCTTTATTAGACAAACTGTTTTAAACATGCTTAAATCTCTCATTTGTATTTGTGATGATCGTGTTTTGACAACAAAATCAAATAAACTCAGTTAAACTATTTATTAGGTTACTTAGCAATCCACCTTCAGTTCCCGCTTCCTCGTGTGGAACAATTCTGCTTGCTTCTTTGCTTTGAAGGTAGGACATTCTTTTACTGCCAACCTCTGGATATCCAGAGACAAAATTCTAAAAAATACACACTGTTTGCAATCACCATAAATCTGGTCTTTGTTTGCCAAACTGCATGAGTCTGACTGTTTTAGAAACAGGAAGACTTGTATTGTCCAAAAATTGAAAGAAATTACTAGGTTTGTATTTAAATTTTTCCTGCAATTATCAATTATTTACAAAACATTGTCATTTTTTGTGCAAAGTGAAGTCTATCCAGTTCTTTCTTCGCAAAACGCGTCAATATCTCCGTGACAACCTTTGTGCGGCAAGCGTAGTACTTGCCTGACATCTACCGGTGAAGTTTATCGCAGTTTGAACATTTTTTTCCGATATCTAAACGGAAGGGAAAAAAAATCAAAAAAACACAGAATTTTTGTAATTTGTCAGAAATTTTAGTAATTTAAGGCATTTTCAACAGAAAATGCACAAAATTTGTAAACATACTGTAAAAGACTGTTGAAAATGCAACAACTTTCATGTTTTGATTTGTTTTCTAGCCGTCACCGTTCTCAAGGAATCTTGCAAGAATGCAGCGTGGTGTGCCACCGACACGAAATTACATCGTTTTATACCTCACCCGGTGGCGCGCCCCCCTGGTATGGACCTGCCTCGGCCGACTTGGGTCAAGCTCAACAGAATCCGAACCGGAGTCGGTCGCTTCCATTCCAACATGCACAAGTGGTTATCCGCCCATAGTGCCCGTAGTGGTCATCCGCCCCGATAGCTCAGTGGTTACGCGCCGGGCTCAAGATCACACGGCGCTGGTTCGACTCTCGGGGTGTGCGTTTGAGCAACGCATTTCAGGACTGCTCTCCATTCAGCGGCACCTAGTGAATGGAATAATTTCTCGGCAACAAGACTTCAACAATCGGAAAACTTAACTTCAAGTGGTTATCCGGTTATCCGCCCATATCCGCCCGTAGTGGTCATCCGCCCCGATAGCTCAGTGGTTACGCGCCGGGCTCAAGATCACACGGCGCTGGTTCGACTCTCGGGGTGTGCGTTTGAGCAACGCATTTCAGGACTGCTCTCCATTCAGCGGCACCTAGTGAATGGAATAATTTCTCGGCAACAAGACTTCAACAATCGGAAAACTTCACTCTGCCAATCTCGGTAACCGGCCCTGCGTCAAGTGCCTCTACAAGTATGCGAACAAGTACCAGGAATAACCTATCAAGGCTTTGTCAGTCCGAGGATAAAGATTCAAAACCAAACCAAACCAAACCAAGTGGGGTTTGGCTCCCTCACCGGCCTGCGAATGCGGCGCGGAGGAACAAACTGCTGACCATGTCGTTCTCGAATGTCCGATCTATAAGGCACCAAATGGAACGCATGGTATAGCAACGCTGGACGAAGCTACACTCACCTGGCTCTCCATCACCTGCCCTGAAATTTGATTTGATCTAGTCTCAAACGAAAGAAGAAGAAGAAGACCGTTCTCAAAATACAGCAGTTCAAAATCAAAGCCTTTGCTCAGGCTAAATCCTGAAAATTTCATCAAAAAAAGCGTGGCAGTGATAGTGTTAACTACAAATCTGACAATATAAATTTAAAACTTGATAGTCAATGCTGTGAAAAACAATCGTAGAATGTTATAGCCTATTGCAGAGATTGGTTTGGTTTTTGAATCTTTATCCTCGGACTGACAAAGCCTTTCATGGGTTATTCCTGGTAGTTTCGCATACTTATAGAGGCTCTTGACGCAAGGCCAGTTACCGAGATTAGCAGTGAAATTTTCCGATTGTGGAACTGTTGCCGGGAAATTATTCCATTCACTAGGTGCCGCTGAATGGAGAGCCGTCCTGAAATGCTTTGCTCAAGCGCATACCCCGAGAGTCGAACCAGCGCCACGTGATCTTAAGCAGGGCGCGTAGCCACTGAGCTAAAGAGGCGGACAATCGGTTCCCAACTGTGGGCGCGAGAGGGTTACAAATGCGCCGCGAAAGCCTAGTGATGAAAATGTTGTAACCTCAAGCGCAAACCTGCCAAGTGTCAAATTAGTTCAAATGAAAGCAGGGATAGGAGGGTCGTTTATTTTTGTCTGGATGCATATTTATTTGGGATTGCGCATCGGATAAAGCGCTCGCTTTCTAATCATACAATCCTGGTTCGATTACTGGCTCAAGCTGGTTGTTGAAAAACACCACTCACCTCTACTCAGGAGTGTAATCAGTTTGGTGGGCATAATTGCTGAAGGAAACGCGGTTCAGAGAAATGAACTTGGCCACCCTACTCTCGTTGATGCCGATGGCTTAGTTTAGTACAGTGAGAATTTTACCTACTCGATGCTTGGATCAAGTATGGGACTCATCTTTACTAGTCAGCAAAATTGCATACCACTGCCTCTAACTAAACTACTGCTGTTAGGTAGCGAAAGTGTTAGCCGCATAAATTTGATCAAAATAATGCATCCTTTTAAAATAAACTGATCAATAACTTACAAGTCGGTTTATCGGTTGTACCTAGCCTACCTATATCTTCCAAAAATGTTTAAAGGGGTCAAATGCATCTCCCCTTACTACGCCCCTAGGCCTGATTAAACAAAGAATTATTTTTGTTTTGGAATGTCAGCAGCAGCAGTCAATCTCCTTTGATAAAAATTGCACATTCTATAACTCAAATCTGAAATAATTGCAAAAAAGCAAATAACTCTGTTAATAGTAGGCCAGCGAGGAAGTGAAAGTTTTCAGTTTAGCTAAAGGTCTTAAAATAGTGCAATATGTTGATTCGTGATGTTTAAAGCGTGCTTTTTGGCTACTCATTCCAATACATGACTCATTCAAACAAGAAACATAATATTATGGATTTCAAAGGTCGATCTAGTTTCCAGAAATAAAAAGTAGCCTACTAAGAAGTTTAGCCATCTAAGTGTCTATAGATATTTTAATTGCTACAAAGTCATGCTTTTCGTTCTCTCATGTAGGCATAAGTGCATGCCATGATTTTTTCTGTGTCTTGTTTTCGAGAAAGCAAAACTGAGTTTCAATGTAGCCTGAACTAATGGGCTACAAGGATGTTAGTTTGTTCTCTAGCATTAGGAAGGTTTGCCGTTCTTTTTTCTTCTGCACGACCATGTTCTGAATTCTTGCAAATTTAATTCTTTTTTCGTGGTACAATTTTGGTTGGTGGTTTTGAATCTTTATCTTCGGACTGATACGTGTAGAGGTTTTCGACACAGGGCCGGTTGCCGAGATTGACAAAGTGAAGTTTATGTTGTTGCCGAGGAATTATCCATTTACTCGGTGACACTGAATGGAAAGCAGTCCTTGAGTACACCCCTTGAGCCAAACCAGGGCCGTTTGAGCTAACGGGACGGGAATGTTCAGTTTGTTTAAGATTAAAACTTGTGTTCATTTCGCGTCGTCTGAAGAAAAATCTAACTACCGGTACCCTAAATGGAACGAACCATAAAGATGTGAAAACATCAGAAATCCACTGCCTTTAAAGACAGCGTGCACTGTGTGTTGAATTATATTTTTTCCAGAGAATGCAAGAATGGATTTTGAAATTACGACAAACACGACAGACTCGGTACAGTTGCAGTGAAATGGGACAAAATATGCTGATCAAAAACAAACCAACGCTGGCCAAATTTGAGCAAAGTTACAAAAATACTGTACAAGTGATGAGGTAGAGACGGCTGATAGATTTTTTAAAGTGAAGAAAATGTAAGTGAACACTTCAAATGCAGGGAGCAAGGTACGTCAGCTTACAAGTTTACAACGACGCTGGCGTGGTAGAGTCGAGTATGCACCAATATTGTTCTAACCCAGGGAGTTGTCATTTTTACATCGTTGAAACGATGATAACTTTAAAAAAACGTCACCAAACGATGAAACGATGAAAAAGAGGAAAGCTTTTCGTAGCTGAGAAAACAGCTTGGTTTTAAAACCTTAAACTTCAACATTTTAACCAAGACAGCAAATCAACCGTTTTTACATTGATTCAACCTCTATAGACGTTAAATCCAGGGATATCTAAAGAAGGGGATACGAAGGCTTTTATTACGTCTGACAATAGAAGGGCTTTTGTTTATCGTAAATGAGAATTGGCACCGATAGTAGTTTAATAAATCTTGTTATGATAACTTGCATTGCGCTATTAAAATCAGGCCTGGATATTCACAGCATGCTCATGGTTGCTTTTTAATTCAACTACAGTAGAACTCGGTTAATCCGGATTCGATTTGACCGGCGATTCCATCCGGATTAGGCGAAGATCCGGATTTACCGATGACGGTTCTATCTAACCTGACTCATTTGTACTTCCAGCTTCATCCGGATTAGGCGAAGATCCGGATTAACCGAATCCGGATTAACCGAATCCGGATTAACCGAGTTCTACTGTACCCATAAACTTGCTTTACATCTAGCCTACTGCAAAGGCTTTGTTAAAAAAAAACAGCTTACTGGTAACTTTTCAACTGTCTTTGTAAACAAGTATTCTTTAAAATATGCTCTACGTAACATTTGCCGACTGTCTTCTGTAGCTCATTGTACCAGCTGCACTACAAACCTTTCTACGATTTTGAAAAGAACCACACGTTTAAAGCACTACAAACTACCACCCTGGTAGTGTCATGAGAATAAGGCAATTGCTGCGAGCCTTCCTATCCCCTTCTCTAGATATCCCTGGTTAAATCGTCGTTGAAACGTCTGTAGACGTTAAATCAATGTAAAAACGATTGATTTGCTGTCTGGAAAACACATGCTAAATGAAATGATATAAAAGATGGCATGTCCACAGTACAAAGTCTCAAAACCAACAAGACCTGTAAATAGGTAAGATCTGTTAGAGTACGGTACCGATTTTCTTGGGTCATTCTGATCTTACCAGCTCTTTTTTACAGCAATTAAACTTTTTCACATTATAATGAAGGTTTTGTAAAGCTGACAACAACCGTTTTTTTTTCAGCGCAAGTGAAAAACGTTAACTTTTTCGCGTACATCCAAACAAGTAAATGGGTTAGCTAGCAAAAAGCAATATCCGAAAATGATTACAAGTTCAGATTTTATACCTAGAAAATGACAATTCTGCGACAATTCAAATTTGAAAGGCAAACCAGCGTAACCAGTTGCGACAGCAATACAGTGCATGCGACAATTGGAATGAAAAAAAATATACCTTATTGCAACCAAAGTGACACTTCTATTGGCCATCATAAAAACTTTTATCAACAAGAATATTTAATTTCTAGCTCGAAAATGTGTTTCGGAGCATGTTTTACACAATTGCATCGAAAAAAGCAGCAAAACAAGCTGAAGGTAAGCACATAGGCATTAGCTAAACTGATTTTTTAGAATTGGTTAAAAGGTTTCACCAGCAAAAAAAATTTATAGCACGCATATTGAGGTACTGCAAACGCATTGACAATGTAGCATCAAACGTAAATTCATTTTAAAAACGGCTGATGTATAAAAATGCATTATATGCTGAAAATGGTCTTTGGTAAAAACACAAAAAAATCTTCTGCAGCTGATAAAGAAAACAATACTTCCATTAAAAAACATTTTTTGTAAGAGACAGCACATGTACTTTGAGGTACTTCGTTAATACCAACTACGTAAACACATTGATCGTACGATGATGTATCACGACGAAAAAAGCTTAAGCTCATTTTTCAGGCGATGCTCATAGAAATTGCAACACAGATCACAAAACAACCCATCCAGCAAAATCCGTCATTTTTACATTGATTTAACATCTACAGACGTTGAATTAATGTAAAAATGACGGATTTTTCTATCTGGGAAGTGATGTACAACGGCTATGTACATACGAAAAAAATACGTTACTTTACATATAGTCTACGTGTCCGCCACAAGTCTGTCTCGCCACAGATGATGGTTAATGGCAAATTTTGTGCAAAACAATTGCGGTAACCGGAAACAAACCGAAAAAAAAAACGTTGAAAATGAGCAAATTCAAATTGCTAAAATCAACGTTGAAAAACAACATTTGCTTTTCAAAACTAGAACCAAAACAAAAAGTTTCAAGGAAATCTTCAAGAATCTTCTTTTTTTAAACCAGTCAGGAAATAAAACGGCCGAACCCTGGAACAGCCCAGCTTCTGACTGTTCGCCGTCTGGAACTCGTTAGTGAGCCTGAAGTGCCACGACTTCTCCAAGTTCAGACTGACGACAGTTTGCCGCAGAGAACTCCGATCACAACCGATGACGCAAACGACCGCACCTGAAAGCGTGGAAACGGAATTTGTTAATTGTCACCTTGTCTTTTGTGACGCAGAGTGACGTGTCTATGACGTTACAATGTGTAAATCTGCAATTAACAGTAAAAGTTTGGCGGCCAGAAAAAATCCAATAGTAGCATACTAATAAAATGCTAATCATGTTTTATTTTGCGCTTAATGCGTTAATATACACTTATATAGTCCACTGTCTCATACATTCCACTGAATAATTGATGCACAGCAACAGGCAGTTGGAAGCAAGCATGGGAGATGTAGTCATCTATAAGTTGCTCCCATTATTCAGGCATGAGAGATACAGCGCGTGCTCTGAAGCGGTGTCGAACCGACGTACTCTCGAGTGTCGCGCAGACATTTTGACCATTCGGCCGAGCAACCGACGAAAGAGAAAGTTTTCCTAATTTCTTTGTTTTCTATTCCAACCAACAAACATTCAAACCCCAAAAGTTTTACACCCTTCTTTCGGTGTGAAATAACGCCGACATTACTCGGGTAAAAAAAAACTTAATACACTTGTACCTTTCTTCTGCATTTTCAAAGATAAAAATCATATTTTGTGCAAACTTGAAAGAGCCGCAAATCTTTGAGGAAAACACACTCCGATTGAACGATGCAGCATTGAAAGAAAAGGCCTCACCTTTAACAAACTGGAGACTTTGCAGTAGCTCAGGATTTACACTTGTGGTTACACAAGGTAGAATAAGACCCCCGTATTGCTTGGAGTCATCGAACGCCCATGCTTGGCCGTGTGTTGCAGTGTTGGCAAATTGCACACAGACCTGATAAGAAAACAGCCTAAAGTTGATGTGTTATGGTGGAACTAGAAACCGACGAATACGTTTTTGGTGACACAAAACAGCTAGAAAGTTTGATTGGGTAAACGTTACCAAGGCAGATAAAGATACCTGGCAAAGATTACCTGCTTGCGAAGTTACATGGCGAACACAAGTTCGCCTTTTCACATCACTTTAACGTCTGGTGACGTTGAAGCAAGGTGAAGAGGCGACCTTGTGTTTGCTGGGTTCGGTATTTAAAAACAAAACCCAAAATCTGTACAAAAACTAATCTCACCTCTGTACCCAGCGATATATAACAATCAAGACATAAGACTGGATTGTTAGGATTTGATACCGCGCTAGGGAACATAGCAGACCCGTGATAGGCCAAGTGCTTGTCCAATAGCAATGCGGGATGGTGATGTAACGGTTCAAACGACGAATCTGCCGCCGTGACCAAAGTCGTGGAACTAGAACAAGTTGCGGAAATTGTTAAGACTGACATTTTAAAAACGTTCCAGGTATGTGTTTCTTGGAACTTATAAGATAACTTTGTTGGACCATCAGCAGAAAAAATCAAGCAACAAAACGGCATTCAACATGTACAAAAATAAACTAAAAATTGCGACATCACGTAAAATTGTCATGTGATGTTTTTTGTTTGTGTCACAAAACTGTCATGTGCTGTGCCTCATCTCATGTGCCTTTCTTATGTCATTTTCTTTATGTAAAACATGTATTGCATGTATTGCAAAAACATTCGCCATTTCTAGTTTATTTCTGTATATCATTTTGAACGCCGTATCGTTGCTTTGGTTTTGTCTAGGGACTTTCCAGCATATAACATTCCCATAGTTTAAAATTATCACGTTTTAAGATGTAACTTTGATATTTTGGTACGTTTCCAAAAAGCCTCCATAGCCGAGATGGTTTACCAAGTTGTAAAAACTGTTGATAAAATGCAGTGAGTAGGTTTTGTATTTACCTTTTTTCCAGACTTTATCCAGACAAGGTTTCCCAGACGTACAGTTACGACCAAGCCAGTTTCAATTTCAAACAGCATTTGTTTTAGTTTGGGGCATTTTTATTTAGCTTGTTTTGAAAAACGTGTTGAAGCAGCAAAGAATTAGAACTTCTAAGATAGAATATTCAACATTGCCTGATTGTGCATATCTCTGAAGTTTGATGGCATGAGATTTTTGCTTCACTCACGTGTTCAACGAGTCGATTTGACTTTCACGAGTAGCCATGGCCTTGGTTACCATGGCGATGTTTTCAAACCGAAATAGACTCAAACCAGAGGCAGCAGCCCGCAACGACCAATCGATATCCTCATTTTCAAATCTAGAAGTGGAAGAGTTGCTTTATCAAACAATAATTGAAAAGAAAATCTGTCAACATTAAAATTTTTTCAAAAAATTTCAAAAATCGACCAGTTTGTATTAGCATGGCCGGCCGTACATACATTTGTGAGCCTGACATAATTAACAAATGTGGGAATTAGTTAGAAGACCAGAGTCACAAATAATTACCTTGTTCTTGTGAACTTAATCGTACTTGTTGATTTAAGATTGAAGACGAGACAAGATTCCAGGTAACAGGAACTCAAGCAGTTTTCCTGGTTAAGTAAAACCTGAATGAAAATTAAAAATTTGAAACACATTTGCATTAAAGATCATTTGCCAACAAGCATACGCAGATCCGGTTAAATCCGGTCAAAACCAATACCTGTCGTTGAGAACTAGTGATCATCAAATCAGAGCCCCAAGGGCGGAAACCGAACGCGGAAAGTTCAGGTGTGGCTTGCCTTTCCACAATCTCCAAGAGAGAAAGAAGAGAAATGTCTTTCCATGATCCCGAACCTTGGGAGCAACTGTCAGGAAGAAAACCGAAGAAGAAATGATGATTGTTATCAATAATGAACCACACGTGACCACTGAGTAGATGATAATGGTTGATGTACGTGTCTTGAATAAACAAATGAAACCAAGCAACCACACGGCATTTAACATAATATATTAAACTGAACATACACTATAAAATACGAACGTTTTCGGCCATACACATGTTAGCCCTTGTGTGGCCGAAAACGTTCGTATTTTATAGTTTATGTTCAGTTTAATATATTTTTATCTCTCTTTAGAAGTTTTAGTAGAATTCGCAGCTACTACTGTGTAGTGTGCTGACAGGGATCGCGACGTGAACGCTTCTACTATGATCCCTGTCAGTGTATAACTCCGTTGCGGAAGAATGTGTCAATCTGTGGTGTGTCAACGAACTTTAGAAGACTCGATAGAAGAAGTTTAATATATTATGCTAAATGCCGTGTGGTTGCTTCGTTTCATCTGTTTATGGTTGAAGAAAGTCACCTCTTTACCAAACTTGTAATATCTTGAATAACAGTCAATGCACTTTCATCAACAACAACATATATGAATTAGAATTAGATCAACGAAACACAATAAAATTATTTTAAGGACAAACAATGAGTAGATATTTTACCAAGCGGGCCACAACAACTGCACAACGTGGTTTCAGCATAAACCAAGCTACATCGGTACAAGGACACAGTGTTAAAAGGTATTATAAAAACAAGGGGAGCTTTATCAAACTACTCTTAATTCTATCTATCTCTGTGTATACGATTTAACGTTTCTTGTTCGAATAAGATAATGAAAATGCCACGTTCACTGGCGAAAGCTTAATACACAAGTTACACAAGTGCCTGGCTGATTTTATTTACTTGCTCTTTCTACTGTTTTCCGAATTTCCTAGCAAATGGCATCAAAAGTCTCAAAATTAAATTCAAAACCTTTCACCGCATGGAAAGGAAAGTTGATGGTGCACTTTGAAATAATCTCAAAGCAGACACATTACAAAGCAACCTCACCTTTCATCGGATTCGCCATCTTGCCACTTCGTCCATGCCACAACGTCATCGTTGATGAAGAGGACATACGGCCATACAAGATCAGGATCACTTGATGCTGCGCTCTCGATAGTGAAGAAGTGCTCGAAGAGGACTTGTGAGGCATATTTTATTGCACCTAGATCATGATGTTCATTTTATTTGTTGACTGTGAGGTTTTATTGGCAAGTTACATGCTACAGAAGCATCAAAGTCATCACTTGCAGCTCTAATGATGGAAAAGGTCTTAAACCATCGTCGACATAAGGCATTGTCAGTTTCATCAAAAAAAAAACATCTCATTTCAAGCAGAACAGCAACATCATTACGTAAACTTTTGTCTTCTTAGTAAAAGTACAAAAGTTACGTTTAGCCCAACATTTGTGACACAATTCTAGATTGAACAGCACCTACCATTGCCAAGGTAGTCGAATTGAGTTGGTAGTACAACGATGATATGTTCCCGGAGTGCCGTCTTGTACGACTGGGCATCACAATCCTTCACAATGATCATGTGTAAGATGGTGTCCATCGCAGTGCCAGCAATCGATCTGTGGCCAGACGACAAATCGTACAATCCATACTCTGGTCCATGAACTCCCATGCTCAGTATGGGCGTCTTTATTCCACCATTGCTCTACGAAGACAGGAATAAATTTAAATGGTGTTTTTGCGATTAAAAACGGTGACGGCTTTTTAAGCATTTTGAGTAGGTCAAAAATAATTTCTTAAGCTTACTGTGTTGGGAAACTAAGGAAGGAATCGGGAAATAAAAATAGGTAGATAAAAAAATAAATATTTCGGATACTACGGGAATTTTTCACTCAACGGGCGAAAAGCTTCTTCTTGGTTTTAACGATAGACAGTAGAAAAATAAACAAAAACGTGGAAATAGATCGTGGAAGATGAGCTAGGAAAAACTGACTTGAAGATAAAAGAAAAAAAGAGAAATAGAGGAGTCGCCGTAGACACCCGTTCAACCCTGAGGTTTCGAGATGAAGACAAAGCTTCCAGCAAAACAGAATATAAAATACATCGTTAAGCGTATGAACTAGCGGGACACGCTACTTACTTTTAAATTCAGGCGAAGGGTGCTGATCTCTACGGTACCATCCTCCGTTTTAGAAAAACGAAAGTTCTTCAAGTGTTTTTCCGGAATGATAACACGGAAGTACAAACCGTCCTTCTCCACAGACGCTGAAGCTGTTTTCAACATGTATTCAGTGGAAGAAGTGCAACCCTGCGATAGAACAAGCAACAGGTTCAAATTTTAGACATTTCTCTACAAGAAATACGATTTTTGAAAATAGTAACGCTGTGAAATCAGTTCCTAAATCTTTAAAGATTCATTTGTTTTGTCTGCAGCTGAATAACTTTTAAAACATAAATTCACCCTCTCACTCATGTCTGTGACCTGATTGCATTTTCGCATTGCATTTAGTTGAGCTTGTAAAGGCTCTATACAAATTAAGCACCATTTTTTGATTTTTGTACTTGTCAACCTAATGAATTAAATCGATTCCTGTAAGCTGCACTGACCTTATGAAAAACCGTCACAATGAACTAATATTAGCAACCGGACTATATTTTTTGCATTCAACAAATCCAACTGCGAAAGCGATTATGACATCATCATTCATCATGGACTTTCTAACAAATAGTTTGTCAGGTACAAAAATGATGACGTATAGGAATTAATATTACTACAAGAAACTTTGCTGCTTGGCTATCAATGGATCATGCATTGTATCATTCTATCCGTCGCCGTGACCTTGTCAGGGTGTCAAAGAAAGAAGAATAACTACAACTAGGGACACACAAACTTGCCAACGAACGAGGTTGTAGAAAAGGTAGTAAATGTTTAGCATAAAACAGTTGTTCGAGGTGATAAGCGTTTGGCTAGCACAGTTTAAAAATTAAAAATAAACAACCAAAAATGAAACAAAAGCAAAACTACCTGCGTTGTCTCATCCGCACCATTACTCTCCGAGTAAGACGGCAGCTTCACAACAGAGAGTGCGCTCCTGCATTCCCTTGTAACTACATCTCTATGCAACCGATCCTCATTGGATCGGATAAACGATCGGAGGTGATCCTTATCCTGGAAAGAGTTAGCGATCTGACTGATTCCACGATGGAGGGAGCCAGAAATAGAAGTTCGAAAGGAATTTCCGAACACCTAAGTAAGATAACTTATTTATAGGTGGCGTTACATAACGGATAAAGGCAAGATACATTGACACAAGTTTAACAGATAACAGTTATACCAAACCAGGCAAAAGTGTTAATGTAATGTTATGTCTTTAAATTCTGATATATAGTAAAAACTTCTTCGAACTGGTCATACGCTGGTGACTGTAAGATAGATTAACAAAAGTTCAGAAAAATCATGGTTGAATCAATGTATTGCATGATTACTTGGAGATATGGTGTGATTTGCAAACCTTTTGTAAACTGAAGTCTAAAATCCCATTTTCTCATCCTTTACAGCTCAACGTAAACGAAATAAGCTGTAATCACCTTGCCAAGTCGAGGCAGATAGTAAAATGCGACTTCTAGGAAAAAACTTTGTCGGACCGTTACCACAAGTCTGCAAATGTGACAAATCAGGCCGGGTCTTCTGCTGGCCATGTTGCATTGCTGGTTGCCTTCAGTGCTAAGAAAAGCACTGCAATTGCGATTCAACTTTCAGATTCCAGATTTAGTAAAGCAAGAAAGAAAACCAACCAAACTTTTTCAAAAATTGCAATTGCAATATCGGAGGAAGTGGTTCGCTTTGACTGGAATGCGACTTTTTTCTTTCCAAACGCTTTACAAACACGATATTCCTAGTTACCTAGGTTAGCGAGACGAAACCGCAACAACTTACAATGTTTGAATTCAACGTTTCTCGAAGCAAATCAACTTACTTGGGCGGCGTCATCACTCTGGTTGTAGACGGGCACCTCATGCATTTTCTTGATTTTTCTAAAATAAATTTGTTAAACAATGAGACTTGGTAAAAAGAAGTTCAACAGTTACAATGCTATAGTACGCACAGTAGGGTGTTTCATTTTTTCACCATTTTTGAAATTCAAAATGCCTGGGGTCCCATCTGGTGGTATTTGGGGTAAAAAGTTTACACCCCAAATTTTTTTCAATTATGACGTCACATTGAGGTGGTCCACGAGGTTTAAAATTTTTGGTCTTCAAAATCTCAAAATTTGGCCGTATCTCCGGAACCGCTCATCATAGATTGACAAAATTAGTATCAAAATGCGCAGAAGGGTCGGTTTCCTATACCTGATGTAGAGAATATTAAGGTCTATCTGCTTCAGAAAAAATGTTATTTCAAAAAATCTGATTTTTGGTCTATTTTCTAAAAGTTTTTCTGTGTTTTTCCATCATGGAAGCTGCTATTGCGTAATAACAGTCCTTGTTCGTTTTGCAAGAGATGAAATAGTAATTTGAAGGTATTACTATTATAATATTAATGTAACCGTTGAGGAAGAGGTATGCTGATCACCTGCTTTAGATTAAGTGTCATTATGGCATTAAGGTCAGGTATTAGTAAGTCGATGCAAAACTTCAAGGAATTGGAGAAAAATGTGCTTCCCCTGAATTCAGATATAGCCAGTCACTATTTTTACTTGAGGAAGAAAGTAGCCGAAACTAATCCTAAGTTTTTGAAGAAAATACTCCATTTCAAAGATTTGAAAGATGAACTGCTGAAAGATGTAGTTAGCATATGGAACAAAGCTGGTCTTCCAGTGCTTAGCAAACAGAGAAACCTAGCACTTCTGGCATACAATCTGCCAAAGCATCGGCACTACTATGTTTGAAACAAAGAAAAAGAAATGAAGTAGTTAGATGTCTACACAGTAGCGAAAGCGACTCTGATGGTGATATGAATTGGGAAGATGATAAGGAATACGAGCCTCTGAAACCAGCTGTTTGGGGAAAAGTGTACAAGAAAGTACATTCTTTTTCCATAAATGATAGAAGTTGTGTACTTGCTGATCGTAGGATAACTTCGGTACGCCAGCAGTAAGATCTTATGAGGTCGGTTCTTGGAAAAGATCAAGTAGCTGCAATGCTGCATCACCTTCGACAGTATACCGCCAACGACAAAAAACGAGAGAAAAATCTCTGATGGAAATTGAGAACTTTCTCAACTCAGCTTATGTTATGATGGGCGCGTTGTCGATAAAATAGATCGATACGTTTCCTTGGGCCAACTTGTTGATGATAATGGCATGAAGCACGAAAGTGTGCTTGCTGTTAAATCTTTTCCCAAAAGTGTGTCGGTCATTGCAGAACTGATTTTTGACACCATCATCCAGGAGGCTTGCAGAGTTCACCTATCCCAAGTATATTCAGTCATGGCTGATACGACTGCTCTCAACACATGAAAAAAGTTCGGAGTCAATACTCGACTGGTCAATTATTTTAATGATGAAGTTGGTCATGATATTCATACCCTTTAATGCATGTTCCACATAAACGAAATATATCTTTCCCATGTCATTTCTTTTGTGGACGGCGACAAGAAGAGTCCCGGAGCAATGCAAGATGGGGCTTTGCTTAAGCAGATATCAAGACTAGACAAGCTCAGTACTGAAACCTTAACACCAACTATTATTACGCAATAACAGCTTCCAAGAGTGGAAAAATACAGAAAAACTTTTATCTTGATCACCTGATCTCTGTTCATCAAGAGAAAATAGACCGAAAATCAGATTTTTTAAAATAACTTTTTTTCTGAAGCAGATAGACCTTAATATTCTCTACATCAGGTATAGAAAACCGACCCTTCTGCGCATTTTGATACTAATTTTGTCGATCTATGATGAACGGTTCCGGAGATACGGCCAAATTTCGAGAATTTGAGGCCTAAAAATTTTAAACCTCGTGGACCACCTCAATATGACGTCATAATTGAAAAAAAATTGGGGTATAAACTTTTTACCCCAAATACCACCAGATGGGACCCCAGGCATTTTGAATTTCAAAAATGGTGAAAAAATGAAACACCCTAACGCACAGAGCATCGCCCATAATGCATAAAGCAATCGAAATTCTTACAAACGTATTTTATGAAACTATGGTATATCGTGTGAAGTAACTCTTAGTTTCCAAAAGTATTTTAAACTTGAATAAGTATGAGCAGAAAAAAATAGCAAGAGGGCCCAGGTCGACTGCAGGGTATTTGACTGCAATCACGTCAAACAACGGACTTTGCCGCCAGAGAGTTTCCCACCTGTGCAAGCGACGTAAGAAGTGACAGCAGCCGAGCAATGGTTGGGAGTTATGTGGAGTGATGAGCAATATCCGATTGTGGTCTAAAGTTCCTTTGTTGTTGCTATGGTCAGGATTGCCGGGCTGCGGCGTCGTCCACTGCCTGATGAACAAATGCTACATGGTAGAAGATTCTTGTTCTTTGCATTGAGTTGAGTTTAGTTTAAAGGGATATGCATTTTCTATGGATCGCAACAGACTGCGTGAAAGAATAAAACCAAGACAAAGGGAAGCAATAAAATAAATACAAACTGAAATTAATAGATAAATAAATAATAAAGATAAATACAAAAGAGAGAAAACAGTGCACCTGGTGAGAGACAGAGAACTAGCTGAAAACGAAATCAAAATCTACAATTCGGAAAAGATCATTCACAAAATATCAAGCAACAATATATATCTTTGCACGCAGTGACTGCACAGTATTAATGCTTGCTGATTGAAGCGTATCTACCATCCGATGCAATTACTTGTAAAACTCTACTTGTTCCTCCATGCTTGCTCCATTAGTTAAGGAAGGATGAACTGACTCATTCCATTTGACCAAAGGATGTGGAGATAGGTTGGATAAAGTTGGTAGACTCTGAAAAGGATTCAAGCTAGAGTAAAAGAAAATACTATTAGGGTACTCAGTAACTGAACATCAGGGGTTCTTCTCATTGCAATTAGGCCTTTCAAGTGACTACTCAAAACACACCAACAACTTAACACTGATGATGCAACAGAATTAAATGCTTATTTTGGTGCTTGAACCTCATTTTGCTTTTGTTCATAAATCTCTACATTACTTCCATCGATAAAGACTGAAGTATCAAAGAAACGACGCCATAAACCACATCCAAACGGTTCGAGAATGCTTAATCAACTCCGCTGATGACAATTTGTAGACACTAAGTACCACAACAACATGGTGCTTTAATAAGGCAGTTTTAAGAAAAAGGCAGCTAAAACCACTACCCAAAGACAGCGAAATCCGTCACCTTTACGTTAATGCAACGCCTGCAGACGTTGAATCAAAGTAAAAATGACGGATTTTGCTGTCTGGGTGTCACAGCAAATATTGGCGGCACTCAACATCTAAGTTGATTTAATTTCTCACCTCGAAATCATTGTTGATGACGTCATAGACATCTTTTGGTACAATGGCGATCGGTGTGGAATGCAAACGCTTTTGGCCGGGCTCCGAATTTTCTGTGATTTAGTTTTAAATAAGACAACAAATATCTAAGCGACTATGCATAGAAATAGCGATACCACTACGTTTGAATTTAATAAGCAACACAGCAAGGCGAACACATTTGTTATATATCAAAACATGCTGAGTAGGGTGTCCCACTTTTAGGCGACTTTTCAGGAAAATTTATGATAAGGCCAAAATAGCAAAAATCCGCTAGCTGGCACATCAAGATGACGTCATACTGAAAAAATAACGTCATTTCTAAAATAAGTGACGAAAATCCAGTCAGAATTTGACCCGAACCTAATTTTCCTGAAAAGTCGCGTAAAAGTGGGACACCCTAATTGTTGAGTTATCGTTACAGCGAAAAGCATGAATATCACGCGGAGTATAATCCAAATGGAAAGCGTGAGTCATTTCTACATCGCTTCAGCGTCAACGGATGTTGAAAAAATGTAAAAAAAATGCAATTCTTTCTAGCTGGGATGCGACAGAAAATACATACTTTTATCGCCAGATGGAAGATCAGCTTCCATCATGGCAAGGCTGATGAAATCCACGGAGGAATCTTCCAGAAGGTTTTCGTTGAACAAAGAATTCGAATCATCTTCATTAGGTGAAGGAGAACTGTTGCAGCAGAGAAGTTGTATAATTATATGCACTTTAAAACCTGTAGGCTATGTCAATTACAAAACCATCTCAGTAAATGACGAGTTTGGGACAAAGCACATTATATCACCGAAAGAACAAAATCAGACCTTTTTACATTGATTCAACGCCCACAACTCTACAGATGTGTTGGGCCATTTGTTCTAGAACAACTGTCCGCCAACTTTTTTACACATTTGATGAGAAAAAAATAAATAAATGGGCAAAATTATGTAAATTGGTAAGCAACGCTTGCTTTCAGGTTTTAAGAAAAAAAAAAAACATACTTTTTTTCGTTTTTCCTATTTTCGTCGCCATTTTTATGACACGCATATTCTGTCGACATAATTTCTTCCTCTTCGTTGCCGCCTATAACACAAACAACTTTTTTTTTCAAATAATATAGTGCAATATCGTTCCCCAAAAAAGTTCATACAGCCTAGAAGACAGGGACAATAGTCCCAACTATGTTGAATAACAACAAGTTTCTAAAATTCAACTTTTTGTGATTGGTGTTTGCTAAAGTCACAAGGCACAACACACACAAGCTACAATTTTGCACCAGAAAATAGCGTTGGTCACTTTTAAGAAACGAGCCGTATGCTAATTGAACGCACTTGTGTATTTATAGCATTACGAGTAGAGCAATCTATTGTCAGTTGTTTAAGTGTAACAAAATCTGTACTTTTTACAAAGATTCAGCGCTTGCCGACGTTGAATCAACGTAAAAAGGTGGATATTTTTAAATGGATCATTCAGTTTACCAATCACAAACCTTTTTCGTCTTCAGAAGAGTGTTTCGTTTTCACTTCTTTAAAATCATTTTCAACGTGGTGTGAACACAGAGGAGCAGCAAGCGATATTTCACGCTCTACTTGGGCACGGTGTAATGGCCCAGACCCCTCAAAAGCCATGCGGAGATCTACGTACCCCAAAGCACTGAAAAGAACAAATGTCGTATGATGACGTCATCAATGATCACGGATTCTTTTAAGCTTAAAGAAAGCACTGATTTTCTGGTAAAACATTTGATCAGGTGTTCCCAAAATAGAGCAACGGCGTGTAGTTTTGAAATTATAATCTTACATACTTTTCTGTCAAATGTGGTGATTTTGCAAACATTCTCATATTACTGTTGCCAACTTTTGAATCCTTCTTGCCTCCTAACTGAGGTCCTCTTTGGAGATAACCAACCGTCGGCATGTCAGACAACACATGTAGCCTTACAATAAGTGAAATATTGCTCGCACTACCCTCACCTAGGCATGGGTTGGGAGACTGGTTCAATACCTTGGTATACAACAAGGCATGGTATTCCAGTCAAGTCACACAGCGACCGCGGGAGCCATTCGGCAGCTTCTCCTCGACGTCTCTGCGTTTCAATTTCAAATGTTACTTTTCAACAATACCGTCGCCGAACTGGTTATGAATTAGTTTTAGGATTAGTCACTGGTTTTTGAATAGAGTGCCATTTTTGAGTCGCAAGACATGGAATCGATACCCTGCCAGGTCATGCCAAAGACTCCTTAAAACAGATTTGATTCCAGTTTAACACTTAGCATTGAAGGAAATAATGCACTCGATTGCGGCTCTGTACGTTGAAGCTGTCTTGCATAGCGCTGAGACCACCGCAGATGGATACAGTAGCCTACTATAGAAATTGTTACTGTAAAGGCAACTAGGACGAAAAAGAACGTAAAAGCTCAAATATGTGACAAGCCAGCATGCCAGTGAACGGGAAAGTTGGCAAACCTCATAAGATGCAAGAATATTTATTTAAAAAGTTTGGTACATGTATGTAGGATTGTATGTAGGATTGTAGGTAGCAGGCAAGTCTAACACGCCAAAAATATACTTTCTGTTGGTTTTCTTTATGGAGCAACACGCTCTTTGGTAAAATATTATAATTATAATGTAGAATAGATGTAGCTAAAAGACAAATTTTTATACAGTTTTATGGTTGCTTATATTTTAGAATAACATAATCGACCAAAAAGACACGATTTTTGAACCTTTGATATTACCTGGAGTATTGCTAGGAAATGCGAGGACAGTGAAATACTTTCGTCTCTGTCAGTGTATAAGATCACCTGGAAAAAAAGGTGATAAAATTTGAATATTAATTATTAAGATGATATTTTGAGAAGAGCGCTGGAGTTGCAAGTGGAGGGTCGTAGAAAACAAGAAAGACCCAAGAAAACGTGAAAAGGACAAGCTGAGGAGGAAAGCAGCAAGGTGGGCTTGACAGGAGAGGACGCGTTGTTAGACAGATCGATGTGGAGGCAGAGTGTGAAGGCGATTGCGGCATTTGGAGGTGAATCCGGCCATCCTCGGTAACAGGACATCACCGGATTAAAGCTGTACTACTATTACTACTAGTATTTATTAAAATTATTGCAAAGAGAAACATACCATAAAACCGTACTACAAAGTAGAACTTACTTCAAAGGCTCGATCAAGCCTAAGTTGGTCTCTGGTCTGCTGAATGACGTCAAAGAATCTACTTGCAAGAGTTTCCGAAAAAATCCGAACAATTCCAATCATGCCGAAACTAGCGTTGCAAGAAGAAACAAGGTCCTGAATGAAAAAACATTAAACCAACATTAAAATACGGTTAATCAATTAAAAAAATAGGATACTGGCTAAAACAAAAGAAATCTTACCTGAACTATTTGGTTGACAACAGGCGTAGACAAACTGGTATGGATTTTCTTTACGCCAGACTCTACATTCTGCGTTGATGAGTTTATTGATAACGTCATCAATGACGTTTTGTATTGCTGCGTCAGTAACTCGCAAGCAATGAGGGTTGTGTGCAAAGTGTGGTAGCTGCAAAAACAACGACAGCTCAGTTCAAAAGAAATAGGAATCTTTCAACGTTCAAGAAAACAAAATTGAAGGGTTTCAAAAAGCAAATTTCAAACATTTAAACAAACCGCATGTGCTACCTAAATCAAATATGTTTGTTTTTTGTAGCATCCAAGCTAATGCCCGGTGGTTGAAGATTTAGAAGAACGGAAAGGTGAACTTCGTCTCCATCTTCAAGTGTGTGTTGCTATAACACAACCACAAGCTCTAGACAAGCGACGAACAAATATCCTTTGGGGCGCTGCATAGGCAAGCACAACCCCGCCCCGGTAAGCGAGCGGTCATTTACATTTTACAACGACGAGCATGTTTTCATCACATGATAATACGTATTAACAATACTGATCTGTGTACCGTGTAAGAAGGTCGTCTTTAGTAGCTTCGTACATCGGATCGAATAAAATAGAAAATGAAGGTTTAGGAAAAGCACCGAGGCACAGTGAGGTTGGAATGCATGTCTGAAGAAAAAGAACTTTAAATTGATAAATTCCTCAGAAAAATCAAACAATAAAATTTCTTATCTATACACTATCACTCCACATATGGTTTAAAAAAAAAAAACAGGCCAAAAGGAGTTTAAATTGAAAAAATATCTATTCTCAAACTGAGAAAAACACTTCTGAAAGCTCAATCATCTGGCAACATTACATGCTTGCAGACTAGATGCTTTGATATGCTAACGCAACCTCGGTCAACACTTTACATTAAGGTTGACAGGGTAAACATTCCGCTTTTATTTGGTTTCGACGGTGAATCGTTTCATCTACTTAGTGCCGGCGATTGGAAATCTGTTCCATGACGTTGCCTAATTGCGTATGCCGGAAATTGAACCCGGCTGTTCCGTCTCTTTGTTTACAAAGAGCAGAATTAATGAACAATTACGTCACAGTGGTTCCCAACCGGGGTGCTGCGGCACCCTGGGGTGCCAATTGCAATGCTCAAGGGTGCCGCGAGATATTGCAATACTGTGGCCCAACCTTTCTTTAACCCGTTAAGTGCGGAATTTGTTTATTCTAACTCTAATCCGCGGTAAGCCTTTGTTTTCTCTTCCAGGAAAAACAGCGTGAAAGAGATTTTGACTCGTTGCTGTTTTTTTCCATAAAAACGTCCGCCCCGATAGCTCAATAGTTACGCGCCCGGCTCAAGATCACGCTGCGCAAGTTCGACTCTCGGGGTTTGCGCTTGAGCAACGCATTCTAAAGACTGTTCTCCATTCAGTGGCACCTAACGGATGGAACAATTCCCCGGCAACAACACTTCAACAATAGGAAAACTTCACTCTGACAATCTCGGTAACCGGCCCTGTGTCAAGAACCTCTACATTCTACAAGTAGGCTGTGCGAAACTACAAGGAATAACCTATCAAGGCTTTGTCAGTCCAAGGATAAAGATTCAAAACCAAACCAAACGCATCATTATTGCCAGGTTTCATAATTCTACTTTGCGTTTCACGGCGCACAAAGTCAAATTGCAGTGATGGATTATCGAATTGTGTAAACCATTATAACATTGGATACAAATTTGACGAGTTCTGGATAAAATATCAAAATTAATCTCCTTCCGTTGGAAAGAAAGCCGTTGTGCTTTTGCTGCAGTTTTCTGCGTCATACCTACGTGAGAGTGGATTTTCCGTATTAACGAACATAAAAACTAAAAATCGAGAACGATTGCGCATAGTCGAAGAAGAAATGCGAGTGGCTTTATCGAATGTACCCAGATATTAAGGGACTTATTAGCCCAAATTTCATAAAAAAGCCCAAATTTCACACTGACTTTTGAATAAATGCATTTATTTACGCGCACTATACTGTATAACCATTCTGTGTTATTTCATACAGTTATTTGAAATACAGAAACCTCATAAAATGGATCCAGTTTTGCCAGGGTGCCGCAAACTATTTATCTTTTTGATAGGGTGCCGCAAGGTCAAAAAGGTTGGGAACCACTGAATTACGACGACGAGTTCGAATCAGATAACCGTGAATGAAAGCACACAAAAACATAAACAAACTTCAAAAAGGAATATTTTTTATGGTTAACATAAAAAATCTTCTTACTTCACAGCTATCGGCATCTTGGCAAGAAATGAGATTAGATGACGGGATCTGAGAGGCATCCGTAAGGAGCGAGTAAGGCGAGGAGGAACACTGAATGAGGAGGATGTTGTTGGAGTTGGTGATAAACGATTGGTTGAGGCACTCGTGGGCTTCAAAGCTAAATGAGAAAAAAAATGGTTAAACAGACAAGATCGTTCAAAAACAGAACAGTTTGGCTTTTTGATGTTCATTTCTATACGTTGAACGACTTCCCTTTACAGGTTTATTTAAGAGTTTATGCGATCTTAAATTAATATTTGATAATAATAGCGTAATATTTTAATTTTCAGGCTTTTGTAGTTAATAATAAAGGTTATACAGCCAATTTTGTCATCTAAACATCGCACAAATCAATATTACAACATAGTTGAGATTGCCAACTGATAGCATAGTATTGCAGATGCGTGCTGCATTAATAAGCGATTTGCACAAGGCGGAATCATGTGAGAAAGCAGTGAAGTTGACAAGAATTAAACCAGTCTTTGAATGAAATTTACTAAAACTTGCCAAGTATACCTTTTTCAAGTTACAGCCTGTTAATTCAATTCAAAACTCTAATGCTTGAATGAATGAGCAGAGAATTATATAGGCCCATACCCAGAAACTCCATAAACAACAATTACCTGTTATGTACGGAATGTGCATCCATCTATTACCTGTTATGTACGGAATGTGCATCCATCTATTACCTGTTATGTACGGAATGTGCATACATCTATTACCTGTTATGTACGGAATGTGCATCCATCTGAAGCAAGATCAACAGAGTAGAGGAGTTTTCCCACTGTTTGCATATTGATGTAATTCTAAAAAAGAAAAATGTCTTATCGAAGGCGGCCATTTGTCAAACTGGCTCGGTTTCACAAGATCGGGATATTTCGTGATTCAGCCGGACATGGAAGGGTTTGCTACCCTGATTTTCAAATTTAGATTCGTAACGAAAAAAAAAAATACTTTAAAAAAATTAATAGCAAAAATGCCTTTAAAATGCTAAGCCCTAGAAGCTAGTCCATCGCTCAAGACAAATGAAAACCAGATATGCATTTTCAGATTTGCAATGCCCATTGTGACATTGGACGAACTAAACAAATAATCTTTGAACGTTAGTTTAATGCAGAGATATTTCCCTAACCTCTGCTTGGACGAAGTATCCATCTGCACAATAATCTGTGAGCGAAACGAAGAAACCGGAATTGAGGATCTGTGAAGTTCATCCGGGATACCTAGAAGATGGAAAATTGATGAGCTGCAAATAAACTTAGTAAAATATGAAAACTTTACACGGTATGTGCACAAAAACATGCCGAGCAGTTACTTTCAAAAGTTCAATGGATAACTGTTGTTTAAAAACTTTGACTTATTACTTTTGGTTGCGACTTTAGACATGGTAACACTCAGGATTCACATAGTGCATATTCGCAGAGTGTTTTCATGGTGTTTTTGTCAAATCGCTCAACCAAGGAAGCCAATTAATGTATCAACAAAATTCAGCAAAGTCACATCTTCTTCATGTTTAAATACAAAAGTTTTGGTACCCATCGGTTAGCCACTGCCTGGTGTCATCGTCAATGGAGACTACACCTTCCATGCCATGGAGGTGGTTGGTACAAAGGGCAATCATTAATTATGTGGGCTGCCGTCTGCATTTCACCACACTCACAGGTACCACTCTCTGCCAAGCCCCAAGAAAAATACGTTAAGACTTAACGACATAGATCTATCGCACAAGAAACAGTTTAAATAAAAATGAATAAAACATTCAAACCTGAATTCTGAAGACACTGCTGAGTCTGAGAAAACATCATTGAACCTGGAGGGATCAAGAAAACGAAGCGAACGGAAGCAAAGTCGCTTAACGCAATATATTTGGAATTAGAATATATCTCTTCAACCTGGTGCGATAAAATGAAAACTGGTTGGTCGCTTATAGAAGTTGAGGATTTTAGAAAATAAATTTCGCATTTCCAGCTGTTGTTGTAATGTTATTTTTACTCGTCTTTTTGTTAGGTTTTGTGACCATGCTGGTCACAGTCACACTTACCACTCACATAACACACGCTTTAAACTTTTAAAGCTAGGAAAGTTGGGTCATCTTTACCTATTTCATGGAGTAACGGTATCGCACATTGTTGAATATACTTTCTATTTCGTCCCGGATAAAGGCAAAAAAACGAAATTACAAGTTTTTTAAAGGCGACTTGGTTAGACGCGGAAGTCTTAAACTTAAAATCCTGCTGTTAAACCGGCTACCGAAGTTGACAAGTCAAAACACTCGGGTTAAATCAAGATCAATTAATGAAGGTTTAAAGCTAAAAGACCGGTTGATGTTGCTTATCATTACAATGGGAAGCTATACAAGCCAACGAACAAAATAAAAACTCACCTTTCGCAAAAGAGACGAGGCAATATTCAGACTTGTTTTTTGTAGAGGGAAACACTGTTTAAGAGAGGGAATAGTCGTTAATTGCTCGCTTGGTGGGTTAGACAATTTTGAGGTAGCTGTAGAGGTGTGGCAGATGATCTTATCTCCTGTTTAGAAAAAAGTTAAGAAATAAATTCGTCACAAATCGAAAGTTGGAAATACGGAAGAAATGTATTGGCCGATAAGCAACTTTATTGGCAGAAAAAGAGTAATGCTTATAAAACTGTAAGGTAGCGTAAATGAATTTCCCAAGATGCTGCATCCAAGCTCTATCTTCTTTTCTTTTTTTTACTTAACATACATTATACAATATACATTACTGTATATTATCAGATGAATGCATTGCGCCATCACTTACTTGATAGAAACGAGTAAAGTTGAGAAAAGGCAAGAGAGTTTAATCCTTTATGGATCAGCGATAACCGTTCCTGGTTTGAATGCAAACATTCACCCCACATCCGAGAATTCCTTTGATCTGAAATACAGGGTCCTTGAAACAACCAAGTAGCAACTACTTGCTTCCACATCCGGGAAGACGATCTTAACATTTATGTCTGAAGGTGGCTGCTTGACTTGAAGACCTCCAATGATCACTTCGCAGTCTTCTGTTGATATGACGCTAATATTGAGCGTCTCTATTTTATTATATTGTGATCGTTTTTCATATTGTGTTTGCACATAGTAGCCTACATGTTTTAAATCAATAAATTTCCACTCTCAATATTTAAAGATTTCTGAAGCTTCGCCGGTTGATATGGCTACAAATCTCTTCGAAATGCTTTGGACGACACTTTTTTCTAATTATTTTGAACCAATAAATCCTTATTTAAAACTAGGGCTTACATCAAGGCATCAGTAACTAAAGAGTGAGTACAACTTGCACAGATATCCGACCAATTCGTCTATTTGTGACAAAACGACACATTGGTTTCGGATCACCATACGAAATATAAACAATCCTGCTTTTAAGTGTCCTATTAAAGACACAACAACAAACTTGAGTGGTGTCGAACACGCGCCCTTTCGAACGTCGTCAAACCATGGCTTTCACGACTTGGCCATGCATGCCTGAAGGTGGGTACGAAGATAGGCATCCTTGCCTTCCCGTCTACTTAATCTAAATCTTTAACTACCGGGAGTAAACCTGAATACCACAAAAGCAATCCTACTTAAGTTCATCGTAATGTTATGTGCCACACCAAGTCTAGGAATAAATCTTAAAACTGCGACATTATTTTTTTCTATTTCAAAAACACAACCTAAAACATACCGGATATGATCAGATGAAAGCTTAACTCTTCGCTGGGTTTGCTAGACAGGTATACGGCAATGTGGTAAGGACAAGATGATGACAAGGAGCTTTTCAAGCATTGCGATATTGCATCAACTACAGAAACCTGTAGGAAAATACGTTTTGTTATAGATTTACGTGTTTGCAAAAATATGTAAAAGCGATATTTCAGAATTTAAACAGTGAACTCTTTAAACTCAAACGAGTTTCAGTCATAGAAAAGCACAAACCGTTAATAGTTCAATAAGATGCATTAACCGCTGACAAATTGTCAGGATTTGAATCAACCGTACTGGTGAGTATTGAGGTTATGGGTTGACCTCGACTGTAGACAACGTTTTAACCAAAGCATTGAAAAACATGATAATTTGTGTTTTTGTTTTACGCTGCATTCATTGCAAATGTACGGTTGTTCCCAGTTCTTTACAAGGAATACAGTTTAAGCAGTTTGTGTCATTACATTGCACTGCACCTATTGCAGATATAGTTACTCTTAAGCCTCACACTCTGCTTCACTGGTATTGTACCAACACGGTATCGAACCCAAATGTGTCGATTCAGAGGTCGGTGTTCTAACCACTGAGTGAGTGAGTCAGCAAAAATCGAATAAGTGTAACAAACCTACTTTGCTTTGAACAATCTCAACGAGTGGATTTGAAGTGGCAGCCGCAAACTGAGACACAGCAATCAGCCTTGACACGGTCAAGCCGTCGTGTGCAGCGACGTTTTGCGACAGCTTCTGCATTGCACGCATGATTGCACATGATAAACCTTCGAATGACATCACGCGTTTGAAACCTAAAAAAAGGTTTAGTTGAATTTTTTATTGGTCAGCGGGGACCAATGGTCCATGGCTCCATTCTATGCAATAGGTAGTTGGGCACTAACATTTTTGTCACACTTTTCGTGGATATTTTGTACTTTTAAAAATGAACGTAGAAAAACAATGTTGGAACTTCACTTTCAACTCACCCAAACTAATCAAATATTGCACCAATGCGAACAAGAAATATCCATTGCATGGAAAAGAATGCTCCAAGCTCTTAAGCTTCATTAAAGCCTAAAAAACACAAGAATACAACAAGCTATTGACTAAAGCCAGTCAACTCAACAAGAATCTCTTTACAAAAACAATAAAAAGCAGTCACGTGTCCTATTAAAAAAGCCTATAATCATACAGAGCATCCAAAACGAAAGAAATAGATATATATACCGTAGTTACTTCAAATAATAAACGTCAGTTAGGTTAAGCGTGTCGCCTTTTTTTGTATACAGCAAGGTTTTAAGTCTAATAGAGTGAGTTACCGTTTGATATCCAGTACTTGACTAGGCCAGCGAACCGATTAGCCCAGGGGTCACCAAACTTTTTTCTCTGAGGGCCGGATTGCTGCAAGATTAACAGCTGCGGGCTGGATGCAAATCGCGAAAAGATATACAACTATTTAAAATCTCCACTGACTTGAATTGAGCGCAGTATATAACAAAGTCAGCGGTGGATTAGCAAAGTTGTGATGAAAATCGAAAGGTTGCTGGAAAAGTTATCCCCTGCTGTGATACACTACAGGGCATCGTGCTCTTGAAAAAACATTACATTTTTCCAAATTTGGCCTAGGCTGTCCCCATTTGTGGTGGCCTAATGATAAAAAGACAACACCAACATGTAGGCTGCCTGGTGGAAAAATGTACAAATTCAACATACAACAACGAACTATAAGAACGAACAATTTTAACAAAGAAGTCTCTATTACACAAAAAGGCAAAGCCAAAGACGGTTGCTAATGCCATGGGAAGCACATGTACAAAATTGTAGTGCAGCTGTAATTTCCGCAGCACGTGGCGGGCCGGATGAAATCAGTTCGCGGGCCGGTTCCGGCCCGCGGGCCGTAGTTTGGTGACCTCTGGATTAGCCCTTTAAAAAGATTGATAAAAAAAATCTTTACCAAAATTTCGAGTGACATAACATAAGGTTGACACGTACCTTTCTCGAAGGTTCTTTAAAACAGTCCGAAAAATACGACGTCTTTATGATGTTAGTTGCATCTCCGATAAAACTGGGGAGCTTCGTATCTTTCATGTACGGGCACATGAAAGCAACTACAAGTTTCCTTTGAAGAACTTTTGTCAATTCATTGGGAACAACAATGCTCTTGCATTCGACCACGATCGGTTCATATTCAGGCGGAGACTCATCATCGAGAATTTCCATCACGTCGTCTGCGTAAGGAGAAATTAAGACGTGGTCTGCGTAAGGAGAAATCAAGTACCACAATGGATAAGAATAACACTTAATTAGTAAGCTTTTTCTTTCATTTATGCAAATTTCTATTTTCAAAAATCTATTTTGCTCATTATTCGCTTTGAAGATGTGAATTGGCATGATGCACAAAACGTCAGCAAAGCGTCAAAACGATTTGCAGTTGTCTTGTTCTGAGCCCTTTTCATTGGATAAACGCTCCAGCCGCTCATGGAAAAGGCGTATAAATAACGTACCAAAAAATATGTCAAATACTACTACTGAAGGCAAGAACTGACAAAACGATTCGAGATCTAATTGTTCTCTCACCTTGAGAACAGTTCGAAATTTGTCGCTTTGCTGGCTCTGGGACATGAACTTGTGTTGGGTTCGACAGCGCTCTTTTAAGGTAGGGGAATTGGGTTGATGGCTGGGTAGCAGAAGTTGGGTTGTTCCAGCGAGGTGTGGACGATACTGGTCCCTGCGTGCGGTAGAAGGGAGTACCGATAGGATTCGATGTGTCAACCATTGTGAGCTTGCCACGAAATAATGCTGATGCTGAATTTCCATTTTGATGGACGGGTACGTCAGGCAGATGCGCAACTTGGTGAATTTGTCCTAAATCAACAGATACTTTTTATTGGCCATAGAATTATACTTTCAGGCCAAAGGAGTCAGAGGGGAAGCACCAACAGAGATACACTGTCAAAAACGGTTGTTTTACGTGCAAGTATAATGGTTGTTAACGGTTGTTTTACGTGCAAGTTGTATTACGTGCAAGCATAGGCGTCGAAAGAGGGTAAACGAGGGTGGGCAAAATATGTTTCGCCCACCCTGTTTTCATGACACTTATGAAGTGTTCGTTCCAATTATTACCGTTTTAGTGAAACGCTGAATTATCCAACCAACTGCAGCGCAACTTCTTGTTTTACGCCATGCCTCTCGCTAGGTATCCGACAGAACAAAGCAATTTTGCAACAACGCTGCGTTGAAAAAAGGCGGTACTCACTGCATTGTTGTTACCACGGCAACTGCCACACGCTGGCAATTCCTGGTGAGAGAAAGCCACGTTTGATCTTTTCTCCGAATGGTCTCACTTTCGTTAAGTCACAATCAAACTTCAGTTCCGCGTCAGCGTAAGGGAATATGAATATGACATCATGATGAACATGACAATAAAATAACCGATACAAACTAAAGACGTACTGAAACAATCTCTTTTTACAAATCTTTTCTCACAAACTTGTTGCTGGGTATAAATTGGGGCACCGCGCGATGTTGTCATTTCATTATTGAAAAGTTAAACATGAAGCAAAGTCAAACATCTTTTCGCGCATTCTTAAAACCAGCTTCCAAATGGCGTCGAGATGATAACGCTGAAGAAGCCACGTCCAGCACGAATGAACGCTAGATGACATTGACGAAGAAAGCAGTGCTTCAAGGATGGACAGTGGTGAAGTCAATGTCTCAGGTAATGCACCGGTAGTTGCAGAAGACAGCATGAGCCATGGATCTCGACCTGCTCCATTTGACGTTAGCATGCTACCGATCAGCTTCCGGCCCGGGATGATCGTGCGTTGCAAAGGAAGCTTTTTTCCTAATTCCAGTGGATGCGTCTTGACCCTGATGGTACTTGTTACTGTAGTCACCTGTCCGAACATTTTGCGGCAAATCCGAAGGCGCCACTTTAAAGATAACAGGTCACGAGTCACGCGCTTTTTAAGTCGCAAAGGAAAACATAAAAAAAGTTTGTTTAGTTTAGCAGCGCTCATAAGATCGCAAGGCGCAAGAAAGCAAACATCAAACCTATTAAAGCTTAATTGCAGCAGCGACGCTAAACGCAGTCTTTGTGAGAAAGAAAGACTAACCATTGCGAACATACACATTCAATGAAATCTGTTTAAAAACTCTCGCCTATCCAGAATTCCTCTCTTCTACAGTAAGAAAAAATCGACGCCTATGCGTGCAAGTACACATTACCTTTGATAAATAAATGACTTGCGTTCTTCTTGTGGCTATACTAGGTCAGGTGGTAATCTAGTATAGTCACAAGAACGCAAGACATTTTATTTAATAAATGCTTGGTGAACAATCTCTCTCGGCATTTACATTAACTTTGCTTGAGCATTGCACGTGAAAAGTAGTAATGGTGCAGTTTTAGGAAGTATGTTTATAGAATTTGGATTGAAAATATTTTCAATCGACGATACCAGATTCGGGCATGTTTTCTTCCAATCTTCATATCTTGACAAGAAAGTCAATGCAAGCTTGTGGCGCCTTGTCAACCCAAAACGACTCACCAAGAAATTGTGAGACCTAATTATGAAAACTCTAAAGCATAGTATAATAACTATTCCGACTGAGCTACGGTAGGCATCAAAACTTAACGTTAAAAGTATGTAGTTTCCGAATGGTATCAGTTTTCACTGTTCAAACCGCAAAATATTCAAACGTTTGACTTCAACTTACTGTTATCTGGATTCTGCCACGAAACCTGAGGACCACGAACCAAACTGTGCGGGTTATTCTGATCACGATTGAGGTAGAACCGTATGTATGGCGCCATAAGTAAGGTTGAACTGCGGTTAGAGTTTAAATAGTCCGCCGAGACGACCAACCCAACATGATCCGCAAGTTGAACGAATGTTTGCAAGGAATTCTCACCACAGCCGACACACTGAGCAAACAGAACTAAAAATACAACAATAGAAAGATAAGGCACATAAAATTAACGTCATGATACAACTACCTCAACTGCCACCTCAATACAGCAATGAACAAATACTATAGCAGTAGGCTACAGCAAATCTATTTCTTTGTTACCTTGAGAAGAGCTCTGTATTGGCGGCATCGAGTTTGTTTTTATGGCGACTACAATGAAGTCACCGGCACCCGATGGATTGGGATGAAGAGCAAGAAGAGCGAAGTCTTCTGGAGGAGGAGCCATTAAATTTGCGTTCAGTTCAAGACTCGCCAATCGAATATCTTTTCCACTTTTGCAGAAACCTTAAGCAATTGAGAAAATGAGGGATTGACGAAACAGAATGTTTTTAAATATTAGATTTAAACTGGGTTGAGTTATCCTGAACACATTTATATGAACAACGGGTTACTTTGTTCAGTAAACTGAAAAAGATCCAGGCAATGCTGCATTGCATCATAATTCTGAAAAACTTTTTTTTTTTAAATAGATATAAAAACTCGTGTTTTTCACATGCTTGCCATCTTGGACTACGGTAATTTTATTGCACTGAGATGATTCATAGCACCAAACTTTTATAACTTAAATTTGCAAAACTTGAATCTAGGATCTAATTTTAAACACTCTCTCAAACAATTCAAACCAAAGATTTAAAACTTCGGACCACTTCGCCATGAATTCGTATATGTGTATTACTGTACATTACGACTAACACATATACCCGATGCGGTACTCCAACCTCTAATGGGTGCATCAACATCAAGACAACAATACTGCATAAGCAATAATTACAGCAAACATTCTATTGAGAATAAGACACAGTCACAAACCTGCCATATTATGAACTAGAGGTCTATCACTTCTAACCGCATAGTGTGCCCTCGTTACTTGTTCATTGGGGTCGGCTTGAAACCCATTCATGGCTTGATGTACCGAGGTAGAAGAGGGATATCTAAATAATCACAGTATGAGAAGAGACGCAAAACCAATGTGTTGTTTGCATTAAAGCAATACTGGTTTTTGTAAAAAAAAAAAAAGGGGGGGGAAACATGTAATACAATTGTGCATGAATTGTAAATTAAAAGACTGGTGTAGAGGCAAAAAAATGTGTTAAATCAACGTTCAGAGTGAAGGAACACTGGTGATGAATCATATCACAAAATACTTTGTGAAAACTTTATTATCATAAAAACTATACATAGCTAGACGATAACCGCAGATAGAGACGCCACTGTTTCAAGTTAAGACAGCGTCCCCACAGTCCAGCACAAGCAGCACCAAAATCGAATTTTCAAAAACTTCCGCGTCGAAACGGTTATCTCAGCAGAGAGTTCTATCTCCGAACCGTTGGCACAGAATCGGGCCATTCTAATCAATGGTAGAACATCAATGCTGAGTTGCCGGTACCGATAAATATGTTTTATGAACAATACACACTAATTCACTGACATCTTCTTTAACAAGACATACGCACCGATTAGAAATCATCCGCTAAAATATCAAAAGTCTGTCTAAGCTGGCCAATCGATATAACGATTGCTGAATTAAAACGTTCCATTATGAATGCAACCTATAGCTTACAACTAATTGAAAAAACCAATTGACTGAATTTTGTTCAAAATTTTGATGTGCTCGGTATTTTTCCTGTGCTGCAACACTGCATGGCAGCAACGTTTTAATTTTACTTTGCCTCATATAAACCAGCTTTGTGATGCATTGCACAAAAATTCATCACTGCCGATTCTGCCGTACTATATTTAAATTTTAATGTAGTTTTTACTGCAAAATATTCGAATCAGTAACGCAGACTACGAAATTGTTAATACACATTTTGACAAAAGATTTCTAAAGCACAAAGTACAATAGTTATATACTTTAGTTTTTATATGAAGAAGAAAATCAATTTTCTACGGGTCTTTCAAAATGTCATTATAACTTGTTTCACTTGTCAGTTTCAAGATCAAAGTATAGGTCAAGAGATCATTGTCCCAAGTAGATATTTGTACGAAGTTGCAGCCAAAGCGAAGATAGTCATGAGCAAACAAAATAAAGAAACGAAAATATAAGTCACATTTGAAAAAACAAATTCAGAACTCTGGGAGGAATTATGGCATGAACCTTAAACACTCTAACAAGAAATCTACACTTGAAAAAGTGTCTTTGAAGACTTAAGTACGAACTTTAAGTACAGATATCTTGACAATGTGTTCAGTGTTCAACTGTTCATGGTACAATTGCTTGAAGTGCTCTTCTTCGTCGTATGAGCTGTTCTTCCGGACTATATGTTTGGGCATGATGTCATCAGCCACTCGACAGTCTCGTCATCCAGGGCCTTCAGTCCAAGCGTTCCATGTGGTGGTTGATGGATTGGGCAGTCATGGACAACATGATCTACTGTCTGGTCTGTGGCGCTACACTCGCAACCCGGTGAGGAAGCCAGGCCCCATCTGCACATGTCTGAACGAAAGCGACCGACGCCGGTTCGTAGGCGGTTAAGCCGGACCCACGCAAGTCTTGCGAGGGACATTCCCGGAGGGTGGGGATCGACGTCGGGTAGGAAATCACGGAGTTGGGAGGTGTTGTTTTGCCACTCCATGTTCCATACGTGTAGTTCGTCCAGTGTCCCGCACTTATTCCAAGATCTTCAACGTTGTTCAGAAGCTGTCGTGCGGCGGGCACAAATGGGCGTCTTGATTTCAGTTGCTGCTGTCCTCCAGGTAGGCGCTGAAGTGTACTGTGGAGGAGGTGGTCGGGGTCCAGTGCGCGACGAGCAAGGGAAATCATGGCTCCTTTACGGCGAAGCTCAGCAGGTTGGATGCCTGCAAGGATGGGAAGGCAGTCCGTTGGAGTGGGACGCAGGCATCCAGTCACAGTGCGTAGTGCGTCATTGATGGCGGTGTCAATGTGGCGGGTGTGAGAGCTGCGGCACCACACTGGTGCACAGTACTCACCGGTAGAATGGACAAATTAAAATGAAATATGAAAATGAAAGATGAAGTGCTCTGAATTTATTTTACTTAAATGTAACTTATATACTTTTCGTTCTCAACTCTTCAAATAGAAATTTATAAAAGAACTACAGGTATGCGTGTCAGCTGGGTGACGCTGATGAATTGCAAATCTGGGCCAGAAGTGAAAAAGATTGGAGACAGCTGATTTATTACCTTGCATCGATGTCAGTGGCAGTTTGCATTGGCGCAGTGGATCCGTCTTGGGCATGGGAAAAATTCATTGGCAAGCATTGCCTCAAGGATTGTTCTTTCTGCATCTGCTGCCACGCTTGCAATCGCTGTAACTGCTTGAATTGCTGTTCTAGTCTGGCTTTGTGTATTTTCTGTAAAAAATAAACTGCTTTGAACGGGTTTGAACCGGTTTCAATCAAATCAAACAAATTGTTTTTATTATGGTTTGATAGAAACTACAATGGTAGTGTAAATAAAGCACTAGTTTGCGACTGATACGACCTACGTCGATACTAGACAAAGATTTACGCTAAACACGATCAGCCGAATCAGGAAAATGCTTATAAAGTTGGTTGTTGTAAAGTTGTTATACAAAAGAGGCAGAGAAAAGGATGGGCAACTTCATTCTCAAAAGCAGTGTACCTTATATAAGATAACTTAAATTGGCCATTTGTTTACTGTGTATTAATGAAATCCATTTCACTCACTTCCTTGCGGATAGCGTATTTGTAATCTGCAGGTCGCTGCAACAGATGGGCTGTTTTAATTAACCAAGCGGAAGGAAGAATTTAAGGCGACTGAAAGAAATTTTGCGGGGAAAATAAATTTGCTTATAATGACGAAATTTCCATAAAAATGCCAGCAACACATTTTGATAAATCTAACAACTTAGCCCACCTGACAAGTTAGCATTTGAAAATTTGTGCACAAACTTTATCTGCTAAACTTTATTGCATTTTTTTTCAAAACACTCTTTTTGATTCTTCCCAAGTTCGATTTTGACAAATAATGTTGCGAATTGTGAGAAACCTTATCTCCTAAATTTTTCCCGCGACATTTTTCTCAGCTGGGTTAAATCTTGCTTTTTGATTGATCAATAAACCTCATCTGCTGCAGCGACCTGCAATTTGCAATTTACAAATACGCTTCCGGATAAAGGCAACAGATACTTCTAAACGTACTGAATTCGACAGCGACTTTCCTGCTGTAACTGAAAGGCAAATCATACTCTTTTTCCATACCTCTAGTTGCTGCTGTTGTGTGAGCAACTGCGGTTGGGCTGACGAGCTGAATACTTTGGTATCCGAAATTGCATTGCGTTCGTCGGCTTGAGATGGAGATTGCGACAGAAACGCAGACGAAGCTGAATAGTGATGAGATACAAAAACTGATACAATTTCGTTTTTAACTGGTTTGAGGCGGAAAATAGTAGTAAAAGTTACAAAAAACACTTAACACAATAGCCAAGGATACGTAAGTTACTTTAGAGCGAGCCGCTTTAAGTTCTTTTTTGACCATGTGATGAGTTTTGGTCAATTCGGTCCCTACATAACTGCTAGCTTCAATATCTCAATTATCTCATCCTTCTATCCAATGAAAACAAAAATGAACTATGCAAAGTCGCAATTGCGAAAATAGTAGGTTATTGTTTGAGGTCGCAACGAGTTAATCAAATCTTTACAACGGTGTAAACCTACACATTACGCACTGCATTCTCACCACTTGCATTAAAAGGACTGATACAAGTAGTCCGCGAGAACTGATGATACAACGGTGGCTGAGGTTTTGCGCTGCTGGCGATTTCAACGGGCTTTTGGTTAAGTCTTTCCAATTCAAGACGATCAGAATTCCGTTGAACCACTTCATAATTAAGTTTTTGGGAAGAGGGTTTTACGTCTGGAAAAAAATGATGGAATGAGATGGAAAATAGTCAAATGAACAAGAAAAAATCGCATATTTTCATCTGTATTGGTTGATCGCAAGTACACCAACGTTACCATGTCTACGCCGTTCTTTCAATATTTACAGCAAAAATAATACTGTATATCCATTTCTTATCGTGAAAAAAGTAGCAGCAAGTCAGGACACCTTCGTCTAACCATGCATTTTATTAGGTGGCTGATGGGTGGGGCACCCAAGAACGAGGTAGTGGAATGTTCCTCTGCGCCTCACTCGCACGCTGATGAGGAAGGCAATCTTCACTTGTACATGACTTACCGATGAATGGTGGAAGCGACAAAATACAAACATTACTACAGAAAATGAAATAAATACTGCGTTTATCGTTCACTCATATCCACCCTACTTCCTACCTGACGGCTCAGGAGCTGAGCTTGAATCAGTGGTGCAGTAACTGCAGAAAAGCGAAGAGAAGACCGTGCTAGGCGTGTCGGTCGATGACCGAAGAGAGTTTTCAATGCTATTTTGCAAAGCTTCCTCAAATGGAACCTTATGCGTTGGTTGATCATCGCCGGTCAGGTTGGATGGCATTATACCTTGAGAAAAAAATTGCTCTTTAACAAAATTTAAACATATAATTTAATTGAAAAACGGCCTGAGATAAAAACAGCTCTGACAAATGAAAACTTTCAATTTTTTTAAAACTTTGTTAGAAAACGAATGTTATTAAGTTAACAAGTTCATCGTTAACTGTTTGCTCAGAGTGACTGTTTACATGCAATCAATTTAGTGTTAATTTAATCAAGGTTAGAAATTAAAACTGATATGTACATAAACTACATATGCTGGCTTAAAAATTAACTACAGTGTATAGGCTATGAGATAACTAGTAACCAATTTACCATTATTTATTAGTTATTTTGAGTTGTTGGCGATCATTTGTACCTGAATAAGTAGCAAAATCTTAGAATGGTCTTGAGTGTCTTCTATTACATATCAAAGACTTGTAGACTCGTCCGTATTACAGTCATTTGCACATAATAAACCAAAACTAAGATACTAAGTTATAAAAAAGAAACACTGAGAGCACCTAAAATAAAGTGGAGGGTTTGTGTATATGTTGAGAGCAATTGCAATGAAAGTATTCGACCTGTTTTTTCAGTCAAATAAGATTTTTCTTAGTAAGAAAATCAGATGAGTACGTAATAGGCTATGCTGAGAGCAACAAAATTAAACAAACAGCGTTGTAATATTCATTAACAGTATAGATTATAATCCCTTTGGTGACCGCTTGACCGCGCTGTCAATGAAGTTAGATAAGCCAAGACTTCATCAATGCTGACAATCAGTTTTCTATAATAAATTTTTAAAAATTACAATGCTGTGGAAAACAATCAAACGATTTTGACGCTCTGCAGAACAGGTGTCACACGGTGGTGGTTCAGGACATCGAAAAAGGCTGTTGTGACAGGAAAGAATGGAAGCGGAAACGTAACATTAAATGCTTCAATTGCCGTCCACTCCACACCTTCTACCAAACGGAAATTATATCTGACTCACCGCTCCTGTGGCATGGCTACACAGCTGAAAGCAAAAGCAGGCGGGAATTTCGAATTGAACAAACTTTAGTCATGTGTACTCAGATGAAAGAAAGCGGCACTGTTGGCCAAGCCCGTGCAAACCGGACAGCTAAGCTTAAAAAAATTGACCAAATCAAAACTGACAACATTCCATGACATGTTCAACACATGTCACATACCGCACCACATATGAAAAATGAAGTATCCTATCTTTGCAACACTATTTAACAAATGAGTAATAAAAAGCCTGATGTGTCTCTCTCTGTTAAGGTTTCTCGACGTTATTAAAATTTATAAGTGACAAAGAATTCCTTTATTAGAATGCAACCTAAAAGATTGAACATACCAAGTTAATGAAATCAGCCAGATTTGAAAACTAGTATAATACAATTTATTAAGAAAGGTTTTGCCTTTGCGATGGTGAAAACTTCATTGACCATTTAAAAAAAATTGGCCATTGATCACTTCATATTATTGAAGTTTTCAAACCTCACTGATTTTATTTGCTTGATATTTAACAAGCGTTGGCAACAAAATTATATCCTGAAATTTTGTTTCACTCGCAATATTTCTTTGTTTTACACAATGAAAAGTCTAATTCTGCTTTAAATATCAATCCGGGCGACTTTCATACGCAAATAACGTATGAATATTAAATATGTGTTTTGTGTATCACACTGCTGATATTATGTCGAAAATAGGTGTGGCAATTAACAGCAACAACTAGAAATCGAAGTGGAAGCACAAAAAGAACAAAAATCCAGCTTTTGATAACAGAGTTTTTTAATGGCAAAACCGAAAAACTGCAAAGAACGTTTTCAAAACCTTTCTAAAAGCTTTTTTTGTGATAACATACTATTTAAAGCAGACGTGTTTGCATGGTATCTCGTCTGAACAGAGGACAAACACTCAGACCGCAGGGTCGCCTTTTTGCGTTGTTTGATTCGGCAGACGTCAGATAAAAGTAAAGCGATAACTTTTCAACAAATAAAATTTACTAGGCCCGTTGAAACTCTCACAAAAACAGCAAATCAGTCGCTATACATTGATTCAACGCCCTGTTGACGTTGAATCAATGTAAAAAAAACGACTGCTTTGCTGTTTTTGTGAAACTCGTGGCAGCACAAGTGGTATTAACTTCAAAACATACGAACTTAGGTTGAGTCATACATTTTGTATTGTCGAAAAGCATCGACTGCAAACTCAACAGTATTATTGTTGACGAGCTCTCCATGAAGCGTGTGAGCTACGCACAGCCTGGCCGAAAGAAAAATTTAGAAACCTGCTCGCAGGATTATTATCGAAATCAAACGTTTATTTAGACGCAATGCAGTTGCGATATTTATCGCAATAAGCCCAGCGGGATGCTAAGTGGGTGGCACAAAAACTGTTTGCAAGCAAAAGTCATCATCATTATGTTCCTTCCTCGTATTGAGGGTTGGATACAAGCAAAAGTAGCAATACATAATGGAAATTAGAATCATTATTTTGACGAATGACAAAAACTTATATAAAAACATTCCAATTCTTTACTTTGACTAGTTGGCAGAATGTTTTATTTCAGGCTTCACAACTTAAAGCAAAACAACATCTTTGAACAACGTTGAAACGATGCAAAAAGGGCAATGTGAATTGCCTGGAAAAGAACGCAAAATGAAGATCCTTTACAAGCTACATTCCATCGTTGCTGCAACGTTATGATAACGTAACCGCCGAATGAAGTCTCGCCAGGTGCTCAAACAAAAAAATCATTTGATTTAATGTCTAGCGCAGTGATTCCCAAACTGTGTGCCGCGGCACATAAGTGTGCCGCCAGAGATTCTCAAGTGTGCTGCAAATCTTTTTGGAATTTTGGAAAAGAACTGTATAAATATTTGAAATAATAGCTTCCTCAAGTTGCAGGAAAAAGGATTGGTTGCAAGTTACAAAGTGGCACACTTGTTGGCGAAACGTAAAAAAATCACATACGGATGCAGAATCAGCCAGCATTAGCCATTGTTGTTGAAGAAATGCTTGGTAGTGCTTCCCCAGAAGAAGTTTGAGTTCCGTTGTCAAATAACACAATTTCATGAAGCATAGAAGAGCTATCCTCAGATTTAAAGGATCAAGATTGCGACCACTTTTTTGCTACAGACAAAGAGCTGTCTGTACTATGGTCTTAACAAATTAACGAATCTACTGACAGAACTGAGAAATCTCATCTGCTGGCTTTTATTCGCTTCATTAACAATGAAACATTGGTAAATGAATGTTTGTTTTGCAACGAAATGAAGGGCACAACCAAAGGAGAAGACTTATTCAAATTGGTAAATGAAAATATTTTGCTTTCTGAGTTGAAATGGAGTAACTGCGTGAGCGTTTGTACTGATGGTTATCCTTCAATGCAGGGGAAAAATAAGGGTCTTGAAAAAAGTCTTTGATTCGTTTCTTGCTCTTAATAAATCAACTCATAAACAAGAAAGCATTCCGCAAATCATGAGCACATTGTCTGGACTTCAGCTTGCACTGCAACATTACTTCCCACCATTTGGAAGCAATGAATCAAGCAATCTTTCTGCAGAAGAGGAACAGCTCATTAATTTACGAAACGGCCCGTTTTTTCAAACGTTGTTTCCACAAAAAAAACTGGATGAGTTTTGGCTGTCTGCTTTCAAATCCTATTCCATGATCGGTGCAAAAGCAATCAAAATTATATTACCATTTGCATCTTCATGGCTATTTGAACATGGCTTTTCTGTTTGGACTGAAATTAAAAGCTGTAAACGAGAGAGACTGCTTGGAATGGACGATGAAATGCGGGTATATTTGCCAACAATGCAACCTCGTTTCAGTCATATAAACAAGCACATCCATCCCATTAACACGTGGAAATAAATTTTTTTAAAGCAACTTTTCTTCTCTTGTATAAGTGTGCCGCAAGCATTTTATAATTTTTCTAGTGTGCCACAAGCTGAAAAAGTTTGGGAACCACTGGTCTAGCGAGATAAAAACGATCGTCGGCCAGACGGTACAAGACAACTTCGTTGTTGTTGGTTAAAAAAAGTTACGATAAAAGACTGGCACTGCTGTCTCAATACACGAGCAAATCAGTACTCCTTTCGAAACGAAATAACAAAACAAAAATTTGCAGATACAGAACAATGTTCATTACAATATGCGTCAAATCAAGGTGCCTAACTAGGGTTGTAAAAATACATTTTGTGTAAAATACACATGTGTAAAATACATGTAAAATACAAGAAAAATACATCGACGGAAAAATACATGTATTTTTCGTATTAAATTAAAACTTATTAAAAGCTCGCGTCATGCTCCGGCAACAGCGTAATGGCAGGGAGCATCCGCTCGCTACGCGAAGTTCTTGGTCCTTGTAGGTCAGTGGTTCCCAAACTCATTGTCGCGACCCAAACGAGGATCGCGAGGATGCTTCTGAGGGTCGCGGAATGGTAGGCCTACATAACAACGTATACAAATGAGGACTTTTACACAATCCAACCATTCCAACTGCGGATTTTAGAGCCCTGTATATTCTTTTTTATCAACGTTTAGTGATTGTACTTAATACCTTACTTGCAATGGCCTTAGTCTTCTACAGATATTATATATTGTGATGCCACAGGCGGTCTAGGTCACAATTAGGTCATTGTTCTATTGCGGACATGTGTAACCGCCCACCACGTTGTTCTGAGTACGTAGCTAGAGATTTGTTGGTACTAATTGCTAAATAGGTGCTGTTGGATTTGATTTCAGCTTAAGTCTCGTAGGCTACTCGCAAGTAGACATAATTTTCACTGTAAGTAAAAGCATCATCACGGTAAGTAGACAAAATTTTCGGTTTATTTAGTTTATTTAGTTATAAAATACAAAAAATACAGAAAAAATACGAAAAATACATGTATTTTACGCACAACCAAAAATACAGTATTTTTACAACCCTAGGCCTAACACATGCTTGCATAATGTTTCTGTGACGTTCACATGGAGTTGTGCAAGGCTATCTTAAAATTGCAAACATAAATTTTCCTGAATGACGAAACGCGAAAGCTATCGATTTTGAAATAATCTTGGGATATTTTGCGAGAACTTCGGACAAAATTTGCACTGCTGACGGTTCAATTTTGGCTTTGTTTTTTCAAAAATTGTTTAAGAAGTTGTTGATGATGATGGCGTATGAGCGATCTTTCCAGGAAGAAGCTTAATTGCGGACACGTTGCCTACAGACTACAGAGCGAGGATATTATCAAAAAGGCACGTTTTCCCCAGATTATTGTCTCAATACATGTCAAAAAAATAGCAGTTTTAATGCAATCTCTAAATACTTAGGATCTGACCAGATCTAAAAAAAGCGTATTTAAACTTTTTATGCAATGACTACAAAGGGATTAGGTATACAAATCTATAACAGAAAAGTAGCTGGAATTTTCGAAGTACGTTATACAATGTGGACGTTACACAAAAAAAAAAAAACAATCAGAAAAATACAACTTTATCCTTATCATTGAATACTAATTTATTGTCTATGCCTGTTTTCATACCATGATATTGTAAAATGTAACCCTTGCCGAACGGCTTCTTTTCTTGCATTTCAGCCATTTCCCGTCTCCAAAATCGTGCGAACGATTTGACGAGCCAATGTACCAAAATCACAGCTTCAACACTAATTAAACGTTCAAATACATTGAAAGGATGTAAATACCGTTATACCTCTTAAGCACCAAGCAAACTGAACCCACATGACTTAGCAACTGAACAATTGAACCAGCATTTGCCGACTAGAATATCAGTCCCTTTATACATCGATTGAATATCTGCAGACGTTAAATCAATGCAAAAAAGGAGTGATTTGCTGGATGGTTGAACACATATGGCAATTATGACCAAAAAATTTTTACACACTGTAGTAAACAGTGTTCTTTAGCAGAAAAATAGCATTTATTTTTCAAAGTAATTGTGACCATGCCATTTTAACTATAATAACTTATTTCGATCTCCATCTAGTTTTAACATTCGGGTTTTGTCGCTTCTCTTATTTTTAGATTTTTGCCATGCTGGCATGCATTGTTTACGCTGTGATGATATCTTTTACCTCATCTTTCACCTCAAATAAACCACTGTACTTAATAAAACGTCCTACTAAAATATCGATAATGTACTCTCAAATTAGAATGCCGTTTCATTCGTCACGCAGATAACACGTGATACAACCAGCAGCAAATCACAAAGTAACAACTTGGCCAGGAAGAAGATTAACCATATTTGACAATACACTAGCAAGAAGTAACGTTACTACACAAGATATACTAATGACTTTTTCTTCACAAACTAAAAGATTTCTCAAAAGCATTTCTTTAAATTTTATTAAACAACCGTAGAGAATAATTGAATATTATGAAGTATATATTCAATACAGTATCAGGTTTTGTAATACATGGATGATGCAAGATAAACATTTATTTTCTTGAAGTGGGGTAACAAATACCTTGCAGACCAGTATCAGGCAGCGAATATGTGGTAGTGATCCCTGTTCTGGTGCTTCTAAAATCGAATTAAAAATTAGATTGTCCATCAAATAACATACCAGGCATTCTGTGTGCAAAAATACAAAACACAAATAGGCTACCGTACCTTATTATTTTTATCCAAAATCACATTGCAACACACAAAAGTCAGTTGTCACTATATCAGAGACTTAGAAAACAAACACAAATGCTGTTGTGGTACAAGTATATACATGCTCTGTCTAATTTAGTGGTTCTCAAAATGAAACCTGTGGTCTACGGATGGGGCATGGCAGTTTGAAACCTAATGAACCACATAATCACTATCACATTTCCTTTCAAAATGACTGGAAATACTTATGTATTTGTTCAGTATCAAATTAATTGGTAGAAATACCAAGTTTGTTCACTAGTATATTTCATTGAAATTTTACACAATGGTATATACAGGGTGACCCAAAAAGATGCGTACCCATGAAAATTTCAATTGTGACTTTGATTGAAAAGCTATTTATATATTTCAAATTACAACCACACATTATTCAGTTTACGGAAGACCATTGACCAGAGTTTCAGCTTTTTCTGTCAATTTTTAGTCAATTTATGGCTTTCCCAAGATGTGTTCTAAATGTGAAAAAATCGAATAAAACATGGGTACGCATCTTTTTGGGTTTATTACAAATATGTCACAAACTTTACATACGTCACAAACCAATTAGTATTAGGTTACCGTCAACCGGGGTTACTTTGGACAATTTTTGGGCATAACTGGTATTTTTTTCAATGTAATGTAGGTTTTCCAAGCAATTATGTGTTTGAATGTTAAGAAGGTAACTATAGATCTCATGTGGATTGAAAAATAAACTGAAGCAATTAATGAGTTTGTTTATTTTTTTAAATTTCTGACTGTCCAAACTTACCCCAGCTGTGGGGTAACTTTGGACCGATCACAAGTTTGCATTATAAAGCATAGCAAACAGATATTATGATCAATGTTAAGCCCACCTAGGGGTAAAGTAGGACGACTGAAAATTATGTAAATGTTACAAAAATAATTGAGCAGGGTGTTATGTATTTTAGTGAGGTTTGTGGGAACAAAACGTGTTGGAAACTAGTGGTAAAAAGGGTTGTCCCCACACACTACATGTTATTAAATACTCCACTATTTCCTTTTCCTCTTCGATGGTAAACACCGGTTGCCTTCCTGGTTTATTTGTATGTATATCTTTCACTTTATTACTTATTGTTGATTTGGGAATTTTGAACTTTCTCTCAGCTTCTCTCAATGACATTGTCTTCCTTTTAACACTTTCAACAGCCTTTTCCAGACCTTCCTCTGTGTAATCCTGGTACTTTCTCGAACCTGGCTTCCTTTTATATGTCCTTACCATTATAATCTTGCTGTCATTCACTATTTTTCTACCACACTATGTATTATATATATAACCTGGGAAAACACATTTTGCATAAATAACCTGATTTTTAAAGCACTTCTATAGCATTTTTTGCATAAATAACCTTCACATAAATAACCTGGGAAGACAACACCTGGGAAAACACATGGAAAAGTTCTGTAGACCTTGTCCAAAGTGACCCAGTTTCGACTGAAATATCAGCACCACACAAAAATATAATAATATTTTTTGTAACACATTCCCACATAATCATTGTTTTGGGGCAACATGAAGGCTAAGATATTACTAACATATGGGTAACATTTAATTTTGTATGTTACTAGCCATTGGTCAGCTTGACGGCTAATTTTGGGGACAAAGAAAAAATGATATTTTAATGATGTGGCTATTCTTATAAATTTGCACTAATCAACTTACCCCACAATTCAATAAAATGCTCTAAGTATGAACACAGATAATTTTGAAGACATTTCTATGCAATTACTGCAACTTCAGCACTTTACAACAGATTTTATAATAAAATGAACAAAATCTAAAAATTGTCCAAAGTTACCCGGTTACTCCAAAGTAACCCCAGTTGACGGTACCTAGTACCCACTGAGCTACTTTATGCTACTTGCCAATTCCAGATCACTGCATTTTCTAAACATAGAGTTTTTTCTACTGAAAGCTGCTGGCACTTACTTATTTTTTAAAAGCGCAAAAAAAACTTTGCTCAAATGGCTGCTTTGGTAAAGCAAAAACTGGTAAACTTTCCATTATCTTATTTAGTCGAATGTAGGTTTGTTGTTACGAATTTGATTAAATCATTCTTCAGCACTTTTAAAATTAAAAAACGTTTGCAGAAACTCCAATCGTAGCTGTATTTTTTATCTTGATCTTTTTTAGGGGAAACTGTAAAATGTTTGCAAAAACTCGAATCAAAAACTTCGGCATTGCTGTACTTTTTCTCTATCTTTTTAAGGAACGAAGTGTTCAGGGGACAAAATAGGGGTCCCACAAATTACCCATAAGCCATGTCAAATTACTCATAAGTGAAGTCGAAGTACCCATAAATCACATCGACCACATCGGATTGACCACATCACATTGACTTACCCATAAGCCACAGCAAATTACCTATAAGCTCCAATAAGTGACGACGAATTACACATTAGCCATGTCGAATTACCCATAAGCCGTGCTGAATTACCCATAAGTTACGTTGAATTATCCATAAGTCCGGCCAAATTATCCATAGTCATGTCGAATTACCCATAAGCCACGTCGAGTAATTCGGACAAACTTGTGGTTAATTTGATGCAACTTATGGGTAATTCGACAGACTTATGGGTAATTTGACGGGACTCATTAGTAATTCAAGCTTGAATCCTTTTCTGAACAAATAATTAATTGTACCTCTCAAATACTTGACCCGTTGTGCTGCGTAATTTTTCAGTTATTATTTTGTGTGAGCTACCGGTAGTTAGGCAGTTTCTTAAATGTTCAAATTTGACCATATTTTTGCTGTGATTACCGTATTGTATGATTCTTTAATATTTCTTTTAAAAAAAATATTTTCTTATAAGCTTGAAAACAGCTGTATGACTAGCCAAAAACATTCAATATTATAATTGTTTTTATAACGTTAAATGTAGTGTAGTTGCTGAGTTATGTCTACTTATGAGTAATTCGACAGACTTTCGGTGCTTATTGATACTTATGGGCAATTCGTGAGACTGTGAAATAAGTGGCATCAAAAAATAAGCACATGGATCCTATTACATTTCACACTAAAATCGCTGTCATTCAAAACATCACTATTTAATTCAATTTTATTTTTTATTGCTGGGACAAACATGTAGAGAACGACAAAGTAAACACACGAATTTGACACCAACAAAAGGGAAACATGACAAAACCAAAAGGTTTAAAATAAGTATCGATAAAACACTGTTTGGAAAACACTATCCTAAAAATTCACAGCCACCTAAACTAGAAAACTTTTATTTTGTTGCAAAAATAGGCCTACCATCAGCACTTGCAAGTGCAACAAGGGCGATTTAACACAAAAGAAATTTAAAACAAAGTGGCTATTTTTACCCACTTGTTGTCATGGTTACAATCAGGTGTTGCCAGAGTTAGGATTAAAGTTAGGAAGGGTTAAGGTAAGGGTTAAGGTAAGGGTTAGAGTTAGGAATAAGATTAGGGTTTTGATCTTTGTCCAGGACTAAAAAAAATTTCCAAACTACAAGTTTTTGTTTTCAAGAGCTTTAAGCTTTTCTCAAATTAGGGCAGAATTCCTTATCTGACAACACTATTGTGGCTATATAGCCTATACACTACCGGTATATAGTGTTTAAAAAGTGACAAGTGTCCAGAAGGCTACACAAAAATCATTCTTTTTATGTATATTCTTGCCACCAACCTGATTGATTGAACTTTATCCTCGGACTGGGAAAGCTTTTTGCAGAACTTAATCTTGGCAGTTTCACATGCATTACTTATAGAGGCTTTGAATCACTGACGCAGGCCCGACCACCGAAATTGACAGAGTGAAGTTCCTTTCTTTATAAAAACCTACACAAAAAAAATTATTCAACTTGATTGCTTACTAAAAATAATGAAAGCTTTTCCTTTGAATGAAATAATACTGCATACTACTGAAAACTGAATCCTTTCGCATGAACACAAGTTTGCAAACTTCGCAAAGCATGATGATGATGACAGAATTTACAGAAATAGCAGCAGCTTTGCCAGATGAAAAATAAAAATTAAAAAGGGTGTTGCCAGAAATAATGCGTTTTGCTGGTGCAAATTACGCCAAACTATCACAAGATGTAGAAAGTAACGATTTAATCAAATTCATAGATTTTTTCTGCGTGGTGCCTGCCCGGCGCTATTCCAACAGTCAAAATTCTGCGTGGTTGCATCACAGCATGCACGGCCGCAATCATTGCGCGATTGACAACAATCTCAGTTAGACCATATGGTTAAACCATAGATATCTTACATATAGATATGCAACTCAGCAATTGTGGAATTATCGTCACGCTCGACTGACTTTATGGACACAATCAACAATCAAGGTTGCCAGCTTGGCTAGCGTATCTATGGTAGGCTATTATTGTACGGTTTGGGCTTGGCGAGTGGCGGCTTTTGAGCTCCTTTGGAATATTTTGTTTGGCGCATATTTCAAGTTTTCACAGAATAGCCTACTATGAAAAATCAAGACAATAATCTTTCTTCACGTAGGTTATGCAACTTCTGTTTCATGATCGTTGGAACTACCATTTAAGCTTATTTCCAGTGACTCATTAAAGCTTGTTGTAGGCAGTTTACAAACCTGAGATAGAGGGGCGCCGGAACGATTTTAGGGTGAGATATACGGTAGCGATAATGCTGGGCAACTCGTTCGTTTTCCCGCTATTAGCCATGAAAGTCGAAATGTGAGACAGATGAATAATTGCAATAACTTGAACAAGAAACGAAAGGTAAATTTCACATTCATAGCATCACAATCTGCCGCAAAGTATAAAATGTGTCCACGGGATAATTTGTGTGGGCCTACTGTAGGCTATAGGCCCTATAATTTGGCTAAAAGCAAATAGCAGAAGTTGTTAGCCTATATTGCAAAATGTGCAGTAGCTTACATGACCTTAAAAGGGCACCATTGCCCCCATCCAGAGAAAATTTGAGGGCAGGGGGCATCCTCCCCCCTGCTGAGACAGCTTCATTAGCATCACGGATCCAACCGCCAAACCAAGACAATTTTAATGTTTGGTACACACCATAACTAGGCTACCAAATGCTATAGCACAGCTTTCGGTAGCCAGCAGTAACTTTCATTTTGGTAACACTCAGTAGATTAATTGAATAAAACTTCAGCTTGTCCTGGAACTACAGCTCCAAAAAAGGTCTTTACCTACTTATCAATGGTTGACAGGCTTGTTGTTAGGCATTGTCGGAAATTTTCAAGCATTTTCAGGGGTTGTCAGGCATTGTAGAATAGCTACTTTTAGGCATTGTCTAGGATTTACAGGCATTGTCGATCATTATCAGTGGTTGACGGGTTTGTTAGGCATTATAGAACATTTTCAGGCATTGCCAAACATTTTCAGGGGTTGTCGAGGATTTTCAGGAGTTGTCAGGCATTGTAGAGTAGCTACTTTCAAGCATTGTCGGGAATTTCCAGGCATTGTCAAGGATTTCCAGGCATTGTTGATCAATATCAGTGGTTGACAGGTTTGGTAGTCATTATGGAACATTTTCAGGCATTGTCGAACATTTTCAGGGGTTGTCGAGCATTTTCAGAGGTTGTCAGGCATTGTAGAGTAGCTACTTTCAGGCATTGTCGGTAATTTCAAGGCATTGTCTAGGATTTAGGGGGGGGCAGAGGGTGCAGGTACCCCGGACCCCCGACTTTTAAAGGGCCCCCTACGTGAAAAAAATGTGATTTTGTGTTATTTTTTTTTCTTTTAGCTTTCGTGGTTTCTGCAAAATGCTGTGCAGTGCTGGATTGATGCTACTGTAGACGTCGAGGGGGTGTTTCGCGCCATAGGCGAATTTTTTTTCACGGGGGCCCCTGATCTAAAAGTGCCCCGGGCCCCCCATCAGTTAAATCCGGCCCTGTGTGAAAATGAAATCAGTTTTTTATCAGATTATAATCAAAATCAAATATCGTAGTCTGAAAGTGCCGCCCCCAGACGTGCCGCCCGGGGCGGTCCGCCCCTCCCCCCCCTAGCTACGCCACTGATTGTCGGACATCTTCAGGCATTGTCTAGGATTTCCAGGCATTGTCGAACATATTCAGTGGTAGATAGGTTTGTTAGGCATTGTCGAACGTTTTCTTGGGTTGTCGATCATTACCAGGTTTTGACACGTTTGTCAGGCATTGTCGATACTTATGATAGCCAGGTCATTTAAACGCTGCTGTGTTTGTGTATACCGTAAATACGTTTACATCCTACGCAAAATAGAAAGGGATCATTCTGCTGCGCATGCAGAGCTGGGAATGAAAATGCATGAAAATGTTCGACAATGCCTTACAAACGTGTCAAAAACCAATAACGATCGACAATGCCTGGAAATCCTAGACAATGCTAGGAAATGCCCAACAATGCCTAAAAGTAGCTTAATCTAGAATGCCTGACTACCCCTGAAAATGCTAGACAACCCCTGAAAATGTTTGACAATGCCTGACAAACCCATCAACCACTAATAATGATCAACAATGCCTGGAAATCCTAGACAATGCCTGGAAATTCCCAACAATGCCTGAAAGTAGCTACTCTACAATGCCTGACAACCCCTGAAAATGCTCGACAATCCCTGAAAATGTTCGGCAATGCCTGAAAATGTTCCATAATGACTGCCAAACCTGTCAAACACTGATATTGATCGACAATGCCTGGAAATCCTAGACAATGCCTGGAAATTCCCAACAATGCCTGAAAGTAGCTACTCTACAATGCCTGACAACCCCTGAAAATGCTCGAAAACCCCTGAATATGTTCGATAATGCCTGAAAATGTTCGACAATGCCTCACAAGCCTGTCAACCACTGATAATGATCGACAATGCCTGGAAATCCTACACAATGCCTAGAAATTCCCAACAATGCCTGAAAGTAGTTAGCCTACTCTACAATACCTGAAACCCCTGAAAATGTTCGACAACCCCTGAAAATGCTCCACAACCCCCCAAAAAGCCGACAATGCCTACAATGCCAGACAATGGGTATTTAGAGGTACCCTCTGTGACTGTGATTTGTTTTCAATCGCCAGAATCTCCATAAAGCAGTCCATGCGGAACGAGAATGTGACGTCATCACAAGCAATCCATACGTCAACTTGAAAACGAAGAAAGTTTTATTTAAACAAAAACCAAAAAAATATATTAGAAATAAAGTTGTTTTGCTGTGCCAAGTTTGAAGTCAATGCATACAGCCATAGCTACGCTATTAGCCTTCAAACATCTTTACGCACCACTGAGTTGCATATCTATATATAAGATATCTATGGTTAAACCCAATTCCAATGACACCGTCAACCAATCAGAACATGCTTAAGTGGCTGCCCTACAATTGTGACCGTTCTAACACTAACCAGAAAGAATTAATCCGTGCTTTGAACTTTATTTGGTAATTACAGAAAAAAAAAGAGTTGTGACAAGGAAAAATCGAACTCACGTCAAATCGAACACATCGAAATGTACATTCCAAAAGGCCTCTAGGCCACGCTGGTTTCTGCGAAACATTGACTTAATTTACTTTCTATCAGAACCGTTTGCATTTTTCTTTGTTCTACCTTTAATTTTGATTGATTGAAACGCAGTTCTACCTGTAGCTAATTCTTATTGGTTGATTGCTTCGAAGCTTTACTTGCTCTTACAAAAGTTATAAGGCTAAGTTAAATTTGCTACCATTTAGGCTGCTACACCATCGATATTCTGGCAGAATAATTTAGAACAAAATCCAGAAAACGGATTATGCATTTTCGTGCCACACCCCACCAGTGTCTGAGGGCTGGGTTTTCCTGAGACACTCAAAGACCAAACGCGTTAAGGTGTGCTAGCTGTCTCTTTGTAAATCATTTTCTTGTTTTACTTTTTATTTATTTTTGCATTACTTCATTTCACGTGCTGTGTGCACTGTGCAGCCTCATTTTGCCGCCCCCTTGCAGCCTGCCGCCCCTGGCGCAGAACTAGAACCGCCAAGTGGCTGCTACGCCACTGCTTGATATTGCGGTTTTGTCATGCTCGTGCACAAAGCAGGCACAAAGTCAGGATTTTCACCATCGGTTTGGTTGTGAATCCACAGAGTGTGAATCCTTATCCTCGCACTGACAAACCCTTATAGTTTATTCCTCGTTATTAAACATAGCCTACTTGCAGAGGCTTTTATTCATATAGCGGTTATCTTTCTATCCAAAGTGATCTGCTACTTTGTGGGTCTGAGCTCTCAACATCAATCAATCAATCAATCAGTTTATTTATTTGGCACAAACACAAACATGAAAAGAATACAAAATATCCAGTAATCTGTTGTGTGTTATATGACGAGGAGACTGCAAAAAGACCAAGCGGTCATCTAGTCAGCAGCCACCTCAAGCTAGGTGATGTAGGCCTAAATAACATAGGCCTACACATAAATACACAAACACACATACAAAAAATGTAGCATTTGCTGATGCAGATACACATTGATTGATTGATTGATTGATTGAATCTTTATCCTCGGACTGGAAAAGCTTCTTGCAGAGCTTAATCCTGGCAGTTTCGCATACTTGTAGAGGCTTTGAATCACTGACGCAGGCCCGGTCACCGAGATTGACAGAGTGAAGTTTCCGATTGTTGAAGTCTTGTTGCCGGGGAACTATTCCATCCATTAGATGCCGCTGAATGGAGAGCAGTCCTTAAAGTGCGTTGCTCAAACGCACACCCCGAGAGTCGAACCAGCGCGGCTTGATCTTGAAGCTTCTTCGTTCCAGAAGTGACGCGCTAACCAATTGAGCTATCGGGGCGAATATTGAGCTATCGGGGCGGATTCATTATGCAAAAAAAAATTAAGCAGGTTTACCGTAGGCTACTACTGAATGAATTAATTGTGAGCGGAGTTTAAGAAATATCAATTGACATTTTTATTCAGTAAAAAATAAAAAGTAACGTACGGTATACCAAAGAGATAAGCAAATAGACTAATGTAATTATATAGACAAAACAATTATTGTTTATACAGTGTCGTTTAAATCATGAAGGTAGCGTTTAAATTTTCTTTTAAAAGAGGTTGGAGAAAGACCTTTGAGATCACCTGGAAACTCATAGTCATGCCATACTTTAGGACCCTTGATTAACATCTGCCTTTTACTCAATTCAATGCGCACTCTTGAAAGAAAATAGTTTACTGCTGTATGATTGGCGAGTATTGTGTGAGTGGCATTCAGATAGGCTGTGGAAGATACCGTACCACATTCCGTTTCTGGTAATACATTTAAATGAACACTGTGAAGTTACGAAGTTTTGTTTATTGTCGCTAACTTCAAAATATTACAACAAATTGCGCTATTAAACTGCTGTAAGGAAAAAATGCAAGTTATGGCAAAACAAATTGCGTTATAACATGACTAGCATAAACAAGTGGTGTAACTTACTACAAATCAAAAATTTTATGCCAGCAAGACTTGATTTATCTAAGTTGATATAAAACTGTTGTTTCAGGTAACTTATGTCAGTGGAAGCATCTTGACACTGAAATCTTGGATCTCGCACAGTAGGGATGGAAAACTGACACAGCAGGAGCAGTTATGCCAATAAAGACCACTTTAGATCCGGCACCAGAATGGCTATTGAACGTTGTACGGTGCAAATGCAAAGAAGGAACAAAAAATCAATGTGGTAGGCTACAATGTCTACTACAATACAATATAATAATAAATAAGGCTACAATAAAATATAAAACAATATCAAATGAAAACAATTGTAGCCTACGGTAGGCTACCACATAGTTCATGGCGATCTTTATTCTCCTATGGCAGGAAGGCGCCTGCTGCGTTACATAGGGTGGTTGCCCAGACCCACGCACAATTTGCCAATTTTTCTTGTTTGGTGGATATTTGTGTATTGCCCAAATTTGGGCTACCCGAAAGATTCCACTGGATAGTTGAGCTGTACTCCTCAGACATGGCATATCCATTAGCAGTGTGAGTCGAATTTTCACCATTGACAAGAACAATAGTTCCACGCCTTGGGCACTCAACTGACAACCACTTCCTCGAAGGCATAATTATTGAAGTAAAGTTTTAAAAACTTCGCACTTTTTGTATAATGGCCATAATATACTCTCGCCACTTATAGCGTTTAGTTTCGTCATTAAACCGGACCTGGGGTCAAAATGCCCCCTTGAATCATTATATGAAGCTCCGTTCTATCTAAAAACGATCTTTTAGATCCCACTACTAGGCCTACATCCCAGCTAGCGATGCCTGTCATTTTTGCATTAATTCAACGTTTGCTAACGTTGGATCGGTGTGGAGGTGACGAGTTTAGCTGACTGGGGTATAAAATTATGGCTTTATCAACGCAATTTTATAACAAAGCACGCTTGATATCTTCAAGACATAACTTCTCTGGGTATAATTGGATTTCCGCAAGATGATGATGTTGTTTTTGCTAGTTTGTTTTATTTGTTTTTGTCATTTTTTTCATGTCGTCAAGTTATAGCCTATCTATTTTGTGAGTCGTGCAAGGCATGGTGCGTTGCGCTTGAAATGGCTTTGCCCGTGGTAGGATTTCTTTGTGGGGTTTTCTTTGCCTGCCTTGCTCTTCTTTGCTATGAGCTAAACGCATCAAGACGTGTTCCCCTCACGACCATCAGCACTCTTAATAACGCACCATGACCGATCTTCATAGCAACTGTCCATACAAATCTTAAATATATCAGCTAAAACTATGTGGGCTAATAAAGCTATAGCCTAAATATATGTTGTTTATTTAATTTTTGTAATGTTTTCTTTTTTTTATTTTCCCTTTATAGGCTACAGTATCTTAATTTTTCTGAAGATGTTGCAACCGTGCCAAATTTTTTTCAACTCCATAACTTACTTCGGTCACAAGCACGTTTTAAAGTTCGCGTTTTGTCGCTTCTACCCTTTTCTGGACCTTTGCTATGTTGGCGTGTATTGTTTTTGATATAACGGTCAGAAATAAAAAAAAACTGAACTGAAATGTATTGGATCTGCAATTATCAATGGGCTGGGAGTAACAGGTAAGCAATTTCAATTTGATGACGTCAGTGTGACGTCATTTAAAAATAAAAAATATATTATCAAATGTGAGTTGTCTCTTTCTTATACACGAAGGAAAAAAGTTGAAAATGAGACTAGAAACTTGTGCAAAAGAGAAATTGCACTTTCGTCACTAGCGGCGCAAGGTGCTGCTTAAAAAACGGCCATAACTTTTTTGCCAAGGGTCTCTGATTGGAGGAGAGTCAAAATCTTAATCTAGAGGAGTTAAGCTTTCCAACGATACTTAATTTGTTAAGGTCGCAATTTATTCCAGGTCAATACGTTTTACGCTCAGACCACTCAGACTACAGTATTAATAGATTGTGAAGTTTTGTTTTGTTGCTACGAAATTATTTTATGGTTGTTTGGCAACTCTTGATAGACCATGGCTGGAGCAGAAAGAATCCTTGATGAATTAATCTTATCATCAGTTGTGAACTTTTGATCTTTCTCAAGTAAAATTTACCAATACCTGTACTGTAACTGTAAGCTATAATGCTGCACTAAATTTAAACTTAGGCCAATATTGTCTATTTTACTTCACAAATGTGCAATCAATCAAAGTATAAAGTATGCAATAATCATACGGTTCTGCTAAAAGTGAAACTCAATCTATTGCTATCTATATGATAGCCTACCGGCTACCGTACTAGTTTATTTTAGTTCACTGTATGTTATCAATCAAGTTTATTTTGGCACAGCTCCAGATTTATTTCAATTTACAATAGCAGAAAATATACCGGTAACATATTATTTTATTCATACGGAAGCTGCACCATAATGGCACTGAAAAAACCATGCGGTATCCAAGTTAAGCCACATGGGATATTTTACTGTGTAAATGCAATGGATGTCTGTGATATTATCTTACTTGGTTCTTAGGTACGGTAGTTGGGGTTTTACACTTAATCTGGATTAAAATACCTGGAAAGTTGAGCAAACTGTTAATTTCTGACAACTCGAAAGTTGACAATGAGTAATGCAGATGAAGTATTTCGCATTGCCAAGAAACTGGATAAAATGGCATCTAAGCAGACAACAGTGAGTTTCATGTCAATGTACTTTTCAAAATATTATATATATATACCATTACTGCAGCCTACATCCGTGTTGTTGATATCTAAAGTGGTGTATTTATAATTTCATCTTGATTACTTTATTGCTCATGTTATTGGTCATAATGGACTTAGTTACTGTACTCAGAAGGCCAAAGGCTCAGACATTAGGGTTAGGCTACTCATGGCTAGATCACTCATGCATAATGCTTATATTATGATAAAATGACAGGCAACACTAAAAGGCGGAAACGCGCAAATAAGCCGGGCGTGAAATGGCGTATTGTCCGCAGAAGTAGCGCTTTAACGCCGATGTAGAAAACGCGGAAATACGATCTTGGTGTCCGTATTGTTTAACATAGCGATAACTCCATCATAAAAGAATGAAATGTTGCAAAATTTGCATTTTGCTTCTAAAAAATAAGAATGCAGTCCTAAATGACAAGGGTGCAACCTAGTTCGTACCCTGAACAGTTCGTACCCTCAGTTCGTATCCTGAAAAGATCAAGAGAAAAAATTTAAAAAAGCCGAAGTCGCTGATCGCAGTTTCATAGCACAAAGCCGAACTCGCTGATCGGAGCTTCCGCAAACAAACTCGAGGGTTAGGGTTATCGGAAACTGCGGAAAAATGAAACAGCGGAAAAATATTTGGGGAAACTGCGATCAGCGAGGGTTAGAGCATAGATTACTCTATGGTTAGGGTAAAGGTTACCGGGAACTGCAGTTAACGGAAACTGCAAAACTACGAAAAAAGGTTTGCGGAAACTGCGATCAGCGAGGGTTAGGGTTAGAGCATAGATTATTCTATGGTTAAGGTAAGGGTTAGCGGAAACTGCAGTTAGCGGAAATTGCGAAACAATGTTTGCGGAAACTGCGATCAGCGAGGATTAGGGTTAGAGCATAGATTACTCTATGGTTAGAGACTTAGAGTTAGGGTAAGGGTTAGCGGAAACTACGGAAAAGTGTTTGCGGAAACTGCGATCAGCGAAGGTTAAGGTTAGAGCATAGATTAGTCTAGGGTTAGCGGATACTGCGGAAAAAATGTTTGCGGAAACTGCGATGAGCGAGGGTTAGCGTTAGAATAGGGTTACGGTTAAGGTTAGCGGAAACTGCAATCAGCGACTTCGGCTTTGTGCTATCTTTCCCTCAATCTTTTCAGGGGGAAAATTTTTAAATGTTTGCGGAAACTGCGATCAGCAACTTCCGCTTTTTTTAATGTTTTCTCTCGATCTTTTCAGGGTACGAACTGAGGGTACGAACTGTTCAGGGTACGAACTAGGTTGCATCCAAATGACAATTTTGTGAATATACTTTATGACAAAAAGCAAATATATGAGATTTTGTAATTGTATATATATTTTTATTTGGTTGAGTTTTTTGCTTACTCAAAAGCCAACCTAGTGTGACGCATTTGAAAGTGTTGTCCATACGCGCCGACTTCTGGGGGGCGGCGCCCCCCGTAAATTTATGGTTGAGGGGCAACAAAAATGGTGATTACAAGTGGTGTTTTCAAGATAAAACACTTCGCGAAAGAGATTTAGATCATTTAAGCGACTTAAATAATGCCGAAAGCAAGAAAAGCCTACGTTGCTCTTGCCCGCAAAACAGCAGCTGATCACATGGCTTTCTCATACGGTATGGAAATTTCAAAGTAGATGGTAGAGTAACTTACGCTGCTGGAATAGTCGAGGCAATATTCAGTAAACCAGCTAAATTAGACGCGCTATTTTCAACGAGGTCTTCCCGCTGTGAGACAATCATGATTCAACATAACGCATTGTTTTCTTTGCAATGTGTGAGAATTAAATCGAAAACCGATAAAAGAAAAGGTGTTTAATGGTCTTGGTCGCAGATATTGCCTGCATTAACGACGTCTCTTACCGCTATTATCACCTAGTTAACCTGACATCATTGTTTTATGCGGCCGCTAAGGTTTGACATCAACTTTAACGATCATGGAATGTTACGTAATAATAAGTACGATTATATCCTACACGCAAAAATAAAAAAATGATCTCTTAAAACAGCTCTTTCTGTTTTGTCTCGTGAGCTTTGCATATTGCTCAACAAGTGCATAAAGTTTAGAATTGACAAGAAATCATTGAATTTGAAAATTAAGTTTGAATCACTGCAAATAAACGTATTCAAAACTTTTACTTAGGCCGACGGCGACGCGATTTCACACTCCGTAATCTACGTCGACAATGATTTTTAGTGCGTTCATTTTGAAAACTGCCGAGCTGGAAACAGGGGTGATCGGTTTAAACCGGGGCGGTTTAAACCGGGCAGTTTTGACCACCTATTGCTGGTCAAAACTGGCCAAAACCTCTTTAGTGTATGAATCAAGTTGCTTTTCAATTGAATTAAAAGTATTACCCTCCATGTTATTAGTAATGATAATGATGTTCAACTATATTTTGTTTTGATCAACATAACCTAAATGCTGGATTTGGAACAAAAAATATTCAACTTCTCTGTTTGTTTTTAATGTTTCAATCAGTTGGTTATTTTAATTATTGAGAAAATTCAAATTCTAAAAATAAGTTTCTGATGAACCAAAAAATGCTTGGTAGAACGATGAACAATTTGCACAGCCAACTGAAGTACAAGAATTTATTTCAACAATTTTTTTATGAAAAACATTTGCCATCAAATTTTATCCAGTTAAAATAAAACAATGCGAATGCATATTCTAAGATGCTTTAAAAATTAAAGACAGGATAGTTTATGATTCGTTCTTTGAAGCAAAGTACACGTCATATGAGCCAAGAAAGGATTATCAGAAAAGGAACAAGTTGTGATGCCTTATGCCTATCTACTTTATGCAAGTTAGAACACCTCAATTGAACAATTGAAAATTGGAATTAACAAGTCTCCAGTATATTCAAATGCTTCATTCACCAGTCAATTTCATCTTTTCCTTCTCCCTCACCTTCTCCCTCCTCCCTCACCTTCTACCATCTCCCTCACGTTTTCAGTGATTTTCTGGCGAACACGATCAAGCAACTCATTACGGGGTTTTGACCAGTCAGGTCAGGGTTTTGACCATTTTTGACCGGTTTAAACCTAGTTTTGACCGGTTAAAACCAGGTTTAAACCGCTTAGTGGTCAAAACCCAGTTTTGACCACTTAGAGATCAACCCTGGCTGGAGACAACAGCATGTCCCGTGTTAGTTGAACTTGCCTTTTTGAGGTGAAAATCGCTTGCGAACATCTCGACCTTTATTCAAGTATTTAGCCTACTGTATTCAATAAAAGACTACAAAGACTTTCGATAAAAAACAGAAGAGAAAACACTTCGTCATTGTCAACGCTTTGAAAGTAAGTAATTAGCGAAACGAGGTTAATAAAACGGATAGCGGGTTTTCACTCTGCTTGAGATCATGATTTTGTGCCTTTTATTTCGACAACTTCACTGTCTTGATCGTTGTTATTCACTCGCACGAAAAGAATCGGCTTGTTTTCCCACTGTTCCAATTATGAGCTAACAATATCAACATTTTTTACGACTAGGCGACAAGCGTACTGCATGCGTAAAACTAATCCTTTCAAGCAGCGGTTTTAATACATTCGGTTTGCGACCTATTTGTCAATATAAACAAGACACTAAGCTTAATCAAAGACTATTTTTATTGAGTAAAATAGCGTTACGGTTATGACGTCATCACCTTTCTCGCCCCCCAAGGTTTTTTGAAAAGTCGGCGCCTATGGTGTTGTCTCTCATAATAAATTAAAGTCGTTGTTTAACTTCTACTTGTACTTTACTATCGTTTCAACTTTACAAAATGTCTTCTCTTGAGCTGTTGGCAGTTTTCCGCGCTTATTTCCGCATTTCCGCCTTTTAGTGTTGCCCTAAAATGGCGTTTAGGCCTGGAAATGTATTTTTAACTAAAATTGATGTTTTTTTTTGGCTGAGTAGTATAAGAACCAGACTAACTTTTAAATTCATTGGACAGGTTCGAATTGTCATGGTAATTTTACTTGTTGTTATTTTATTATAGGACAGAAAGAAATGAACAGCATGATTTTAGTAGCCTATCAACCATGGAAGACATCTTCCAATTTCACTAGCATGCTGTTTGACATGTAGCCTACTTTATCAAACAGTTTTGCTAAGATATACTAAACTTTTTATGACATATCAGACATGTTGCTCACCTTAACTGTTCAACTGTATGCACATAACACTTATGAACATCACATCAACAGTTACAAAAAAGCCATTAACCACTTGCGGACGATTTTCTTTTTATCTCTCTTACTTTGCTAGATGAAATTAATTTCAGAGAGATTTTCAGTTTTACTGTAGTTTTGTTTTTAAATTATTTTTTAGTTCAGTGGTTTCCCCAGTGCACAACATAACAATGTTGCCAATGTTAAAACATAGAATTGCTGAAAGTTTTGCGTAGATATACGTCGTCATCCGTCTCTTTGCAAAGTTTTACTCATGCATATATAATATCTGGTGACATATCACCCTCTTCCAATCTGCCTTGAGCCAGCATGGAAGCAGTACGGCTCATAAAATCACATGGAACCCTGTCAAGTGTCAAGTAACCCATGTTGATGCGCAATCTGCTGCAAGCGGAGATAGCGAATGATTATATATATATACATAGGCGTCGATTTTTTCTTAGAAGAGAGGAATTCTGGGTAGGCGAGAGTTTTTAAACAGATTTCATTGAATGTGTATGTTCGCAATGGTTAGTCTTTCTTTCTCACAAAGACTGCGTTTAGCGTCGCTGCTGCAATTAAGCTTTAATAGGTTTGATGTTTGCTTTCTTGCGCCTTGCGATCTTATGAGCGCTGCTAAACTAAACAAACTTTTTTTATGTTTTCCTTTGCGACCTAAAAAGCGCGTGACTCGTGACCTGTTATCTTTAAAGTGGCGCCTTCGGATATGCTGCAAAATGTTCGGACAGGTGACTACAGTAACAAGTACCATCAGGGTCAAGACGCATCCACTGGAATTAGGAAAAAAGCTTCCTTTGCAACGCACGACCATCCCGGGCCGGAAGCTGATCGGTAGCATGCTAACGTTAAATGGAGCAGGTCGAGATCCATGGCTCATGCTGTCTTCTGCAACTACCGGTGCATTACCTGAGACATTGACTTCACCACTGTCCATCCTTGAAGCACTGCTTTCTTCGTCAATGTCATCTAGCGTTCATTCGTGCTGGACGTGGCTTCTTCAGCGTTATCATCTCGACGCCATTTGGAAGCTGGTTTTAAGAATGCGCGAAAAGATGTTTGACTTTGCTTCATGTTTAACTTTTCAATAATGAAATGACAACATCGCGCGGTGCCCCAATTTATACCCAGCAACAAGTTTGTGAGAAAAGATTTGTAAAAAGAGATTGTTTCAGTACGTCTTTAGTTTGTATCGGTTATTTTATTGTCACGTTCATCATGATGTCATATTCATATTCCCTTACGCTGACGCGGAACTGAAGTTTGATTGTGACTTAACGAAAGTGAGACCATTCGGAGAAAAGATCAAACGTGGCTTTCTCTCACCAGGAATTGCCAGCGTGTGGCAGTTGCCGTGGTAACAACAATGCAGTGAGCAGGGCTGCGATTTTTTCTTTCTTGTCGAACGACCAAAAATTCTGCGTTTGTTTGTCGAATAGTGGTATGACGTCACAAGAGTCGGATTATAAGCGTTTGGCCGCGAATTACTGCGTGATAGAGAATTTTTCCTTTGGCATCTCTTTAGTCTCGCTTAGTACGTTAATGGTTATGCACGTACCCGCATGCAAACACAGTTAGGAGCGAAACATGCAAGTTACCAAGAAACACAGCGAAGAAGCAAAAAATGAACTGCAGATAAAAGAAAACGGAACAATACCACGATAATACAACAACGGCGTAATGCTACAGGCCTACAGCGTTTAAGGTGTGCCGAGATGGCAAACAAGCCTCTTCGTACAACATTGCAACAAACTACATACAATCACGTAAAGTAACACAAGAACGAATTAATTAATAACAGTGAAAAGGAAAGAATATTAGTAACAACACAAACATTAATGCCAGGGCATGCTTGCTGCTAGATCTTGATTTTGCTGCCTCTGTATGACTTTAGACAGGAGATTTCAAATGCTTTGCGACGTTAGGCTACTAAACGCTATTAGCTGGAAGTTTACCTGAATGATAAGTTCCAAAGTAACGTGGCAATGCTTCTCTCGATAGCTTTTTCGAACAGATCCGCACTTCACTCGCTGTTTGTTGAACCTTAACCACTTCTCGGTAAGACCGACCGAAGCTTTTGCCATCCGTGTTGTCGGAGGATTCTTTCGTTTTTTAGTCATTATAGGATACTGACTAACTGAAGACCATCCTATCTGTAGTTGGGCAAAGCTATGCTGTTCTTACAACTTGCCTATTACCTTGCCTTGTCCACTCCCAGTGACTACCTACTATTCTTCTAGAAGCGAACTCTTATATATAGCGACCTTTCTTATCTGTGTTTCTGATTCTGAACATCTGGTCGGAAACTAGGCTATTTTCTTGATGTAAAAAACTTGCGTAATAAGTAGGCTTTATTGTGTTCTTTTATTGTGTGCTTCTGCGATTATTTTCTCCTGTATCAATCACCTGCTTTAAGTTATGTAACGGAAAGGAAATCTTACATTTGTTTTCGTCATCATGCACTGGCTACATAAATCCATCATTGTTAAATCTTTCAAAGGATGGCATCTCGCCTGGTGCGAGACAAATTTCCTGCAGATGTCCAGACTTTCCAGCCAGCAAACTTGTTTATACATGTCATGCATTGTGATTCAACGTCAATGTAAAAACGACGGTTTTGCTAGCTGGGTTGTGTGCTTTTGTGAATGTGCAAAATCGCCCATTACGTAATCACAGAAACTCTTTTAGTGGAAGGAAGTCGAGTTGCAACCGTGTTTATCTGTCTACTATTCTTTATTCATATTGCAAAACATTTCTGCAATCTTGGAACAACAAGTGCATAAGTCAGACATAAATACAAACTTGCAAACACGTTGACAACTAAAAGTAGCCTACTTCGGTTATTTTATCTATAAAAGAAACCCGTTGTGTCGAATAGCACGAAACGTGTGTGGCGAAATGTTTGATGGCAGGCGTTAGAACTTCGATCAAAGCATTTTTCCGCTGTGTTCAAAATGTTCTGGAAGCGAACTCCTTTCCATAAAAATAGCGGCTTTTTTCATCTGTATTTCTGAACATCTGGTCGGAAACTAGGCTGTTTTCTACATGTGAAAAACTTTCATAGCAAGTATCCAACAGTCATTTTACCAGAGCAATATTGTTATTTGGCTCAAACGGCGAAATACAAACTGGCATAGACGTTGACAACTCAACGTAGCCTAGGTTATTTCATCTATAAAAGAAACCCGTTGTGTCGAATAGCACGAAACGTGTGTTGCGAAATGTTTGATGCCAGGCGTTGAACTCCGATCAAAGCATTCTCCCGCAGTGTTCAAAATGGCGACGCTGAAGCCTTGGGAGTTTCTCGTGTGAAGCGTCGCTTTTTAGACCTTGCTATGAAGTAGGCTACCTGGCGCAAGAAAGTTTACGTAAGACAGCACTTTTATGATTGCATCACGTGATGCCCCCCCCCCCCCCCCCCCGATTGTTCCTCGACCTGACGACGTTTAGTCCTCTCTCAGTTTTTTTTTCTTTTTATTTCCCTTTTTTTCGTTTTTTTTTTTTTTTTTTCCGTAAGGCACGGCGTTTGTCGAATAGTGATGGCGCGTGTCGAGTGACCTCGTCACCGAAAAAGGCAAAAATCGCAGCCCTGGCAGTGAGTACCGCCTTTTTTCAACGCAGCGTTGTTGCGAAATTGCTTTGTTCTGTCGGATACCTAGCGAGAGGCATGGCGTAAAACAAGAAGTTGCGCTGCAGTTGGTTGGATAATTCAGCGTTTCACTAAAACGGTAATAATTGGAACGAACACTTCATAAGTGTCATGAAAACAGGGTGGGCGAAACATATTTTGCCCACCCTCGTTTCACGGCAGGGTGGGCGCCGCCCACCCGGCCCACCCTCTTTCGACGCCTATGTATATATAATATATATGTCAACTATCCACAAGTGGCCAAGCTCAATGAAAGATGTTGAATTTCAAAAAGAGACAATGACAAGATGGAATTCAATACTTTTGTAATTGATATCAAACTCACATTGTTTTACTCTTCCAATAAAAAACAAAGTAAATTGTAATGCAGGACCAGGGCTTACAGTTACACCATTAGTCCAGAACAATATTTAAACATATGCTATATTTGGTTTAATAACCATCACTATTCTTGATTTTTCCATGACAAACCATGGTTTCTTCAGCTTTATTTATACTCTACTTAATATCACCACTACTTTTTTCTGTTATTTTTTGCACTTAGGATTTGGAGTTAATTAAATGATTGGATAGATATGTGATTTAGAAATTTTCAGCACAAGCACCACAAAAGAGGTCACAGTGGCGTGAAAAAAGTGTAGTGACAAAGCTGTATATTTTTCTCCCTTATTTATAATGTATTGTATGAGCTTTAAGGTAAATATCCTGATGATCCCAATGAGGGTGAAACAGTCTGTTAACGTTTTTAGTGAATGGTAAATGTATTTTAGTAATCTCCAAGATGTGTATTTCCATAAAAAGGATCCGATGAGTGTATTAATGCATGATGATTGATGATGCTAATAAATTACTTTGAAGACGTATGTTGAAGCCTATTTTACTTCCTCTTATACAGGACAATGCCTTGGATATCCTAAAAGCTCTGAAAAAAATCCCCATCAGCCTCGAAACCCTTCAGCGCACAAGAATTGGTATGTCAGTCAACAATGTAAGGAAACAAACAAAAAATGAAGAAGTTGCAAGCACAGCAAAACAACTGATTAAAGGCTGGAAAAAGTTAGTTTCAGGTATTTTAAATTTTTCTTGCTTATTAATTATAATAATAATCTGTTTCAAATTCTACATGTTTTTAACTTAGCATGAAAGAGCTTTGTCTAGGGTTTGACATATCATTTTATACGTATGCTTTGTGGCTTCACTTAAAGTTTAGCAAAAAAAAGGTTCATTTTATAACTTTGAAAATGACGGTCAAGACATGTTGATTTCACGTGGACTCATAGGCATCGATTACGCGGGACAGGGGGGCGTCACCCCCACGGGTCAGACATTTTTGCGAGATATATCTGGCCCCCTCGGCTTTTTGTTAATATTAACAACTTTGTGAGAAAACTGCCGTTTTGCGCTGTTTACGCGAATGCACAAGCTACATTTGTTCAAATTCCTAAAATACAGCTTTGCCAAATGTCTTGTAACAAAAGTTGGGAGTCTGATCGTGCTGTGGCAATTTTAGCTCGTTCATTTAACGTTGAGTAACGAGCTTGTCTGGAAAGTCTTTTTCGACTTTGTGAATATGTAGTCTAACAGGCTAGCAAGCAAAGTTCAATTTTGCGAAAACTATTGAAGCTATTTATCAAGAGTGTGTGAAAAGAAATTCGCCAACAATATTTATATAACAAAAATTGTTGCGTTTTTTTTTTTCATTTTCTAATCTTTACTTATTTCTTTTGTGGTGATAGTTTTGTTTGATGGACCAACGAATTTAATTCTGAACGAACGACATTCACTGCGTTGTATTTAACTAAGTATTACATAAAGCAATAAGCATGCAAAGGTATTTGTTATGTGTCCAGCCTTCAAACTTCGCGTATTTTTACTGCGGTAAAATCATTGCCAACGTAAAATTACGAATTGCGAAAATGGAGTCGGCAAATTGCCGAAGTAAAAACTGTGAACACGTTTATTTGCCAGGATTTCAATTGCATTTTCAAATTTAAGGATTTCTTGTCGATTCTAAACTTTACATAATTATAATATACGATTTTTTAATATGCAAAACTCACGAAACAAAATAACTGCTTTTTGGAAAATAGTATTCACCACCCAGTAAGCAAAAACAGCTGCTTTAAGCGATCATTTTATTATTTTTGCGTCTATAATCGTTCTTATTACTTAGCAATCTATGATCACTGTCGCGCATATGAGAGCAGTCGACCTTAAACCTTAGCGGCGGCATGAAACAATGATGTCAGGTTGGCTGAGTGATAATAGCGGTGATAGACGTCTTAATGCAGGCAGTTGATCACACAAAAAGAAAAACAAGAGAAAACGAAGTAAAAATGCTCGAAAAGTTTAAAGAGATACCACATCCACCAAAACCAATCACAATGTAATCACACTGCACGTTCAGCTTTGTTTTTCTAAGACTTTTGGCATTACCAGAAAAGGAAAGGATTTTTATTGTTGAAAGTATATTTTGTTTTATACTAAACATTAAGTTTTGAATTAGAACGTGTCATTTTTATTTAAAAAGCTTTAGTGGCTTTAACCCACTTTATGATTTTATACCACCGCACATTTGAACAGCCATTATATTTTATTTGAAGAACCTTCCAGCAAGAAATCCAATGACAAAAAATCCGTTGATTCTGCAGAGTCAAAAGTATCTTCAACAATACACAGTAGTTCTTCAAAAGTCGAGGTATATCTAACTGTAAATAGATAGCAGTTTTAAAATAAAAATATTTACTAAAAAGTATTAGTTCAATTTTGCCTTTTATATATTTTTTTCTTTTTTAAACTATCTGCATGTGGATATTAAAACAAGTACTGCTCGCTATTTGTATGGTGCGATAGTGGCAATTCTGGTTCGATTCTGTTTTTTTTTTCGGTCATTTATCGGTCATTGACCGATTTTTTAGCAAAATGTCCGAAAAAAATATAGTCAATTCGGTCAAAATGTCCGAAAAAAACAACGTTTCTCAGCGAAACTTGATGTTGTAGCTAGTCAGAAAGTGCAAATTTTGGTTTGTATCAGCTACTTGAAAGGAAATATTTTCACCAGAAAAAATGACCGAAATAAATAAAAAATGACCGAAATTTTTCAAGTCATTTCGGACAAATGACCGAAAAGTCTCAGCGAAAAAAAAAACAGTGCTTCGAAATATATCACTTTCAAAACGTCCGTAACAACACATGATGAAGATTTTCAAATTCCTTTGCAGCCATGATCGGAAGCTTAAAAAATACAACAAATATCTGTTTGAAAAGTTAAACAATAAAAACTATTAATACTACAAAATTGCCCAATGCCAAGCAAGAAGCCAAGCAGAGCGAATTAAATCAAATATAGTTATTAGTCTCCGAACCCTTGACAGCCTGTTTCACCTAAAAGGAGGATCACCAGAAGGTCCTTATTCAAATAGAATCTAATTGAATTTTAAGGACCTTCTGATGATCCTCTTTTTAGGTGAAACAGGCTGTTTGAAAAGTTTACAATTTTGTATCTATACTTAACAGTTATACAAAGGCTACTTGCTGTTACATATAAACATTAGCATTTTTATCATGTGTTGTAAACGTAGAAAAAAATTGTAGTCAACGTTTTGACGTAACATTTAATACTGCACTGTGCTTATTCCGTAGCAAAACATCTTTCAACCAATGCGAAAGTGACCATTGTTGACCTCTATTCATCTAATATTTTTTTAATGAAACTATTTAAAACGTTAAAGACAAAAAGCCATGTAAGAGTTGCTCTTTTGCCGTGGGACGCTTTGCTATTGGACCGATGTGTTTTAGTTACAAGGTCCGCATCAAGCTTGTCAACCACTGAGTCGGTGCACTTTTTTTGGGTAAAGCACCCATCTAACAGACAGTCTCATATGCAAATAGAAACATTAGCATGCAGTCGACTTTTAATTGCTCAGTTTGTTAATGTTAAATGCAATTAGACTGACAGTCCCTCTCCTCCCGCTACGGAGGAAGTACAAACTTTCAACATGCTTAAACCAACCAACAACCCAATTCGAGATAAATGCCGGGATATGTTACTGCGGGGACTGCAAACTGACAGTAAGTTTTTGTTAATCTAATATGTATTGTATAATCCATATTTTGATCTAATATAATCCAGTCTAATCCAGATCTAGTACATGCAGATTTATAAATGATTTTGGTAACAAGGTTAGTTATATTCATATGAATCTTCTGGACGAGATTATTCGTTTGAAAGCACATCACTACATTGCTTGGGTTTAGTCTTGTCAACCAGTCCACTCTCTGTAAAATTTGTAAGTTTTCATATGGTCATGAGTTCCTTGCGCATTGAGCAAGAGTTGTAATGCAAATTCAACATATCCTTGAATTTTTAACAAAGCCCAACACAATATACAGTAGAAGAATTATTGAACTGATCGTCAGTGCTCGACAACTATTTGACTGGTAAAAAAACACAAGCTTTACATTTAAGATTCATTTAGTAAAGCTTGTTTCTGCCACTAACAGCTGCAAAAGCATACTAATCTATGCATTTAATATAAACATAGCACAGAAATTGGGTTGATTTTAAGTTCCTTTGGTGAATTCAATGTATTTTTATAGACACTTCAGGTCATGGCGAGTCACGTTGCGCTTTTCTCGCCGGCGCTATTGAAGAAGCCATTTTTACCGAATTCAAAGACACAGGCGTCAAATACAAAAACAGAATTCGAAGCCGCTTCAGCAACCTGAAAGACTCAAAGAACGTTGGTCTCAGACAGAACGTACTCACTGGTGTTGTAAAACCGGAACGTCTCGCGAAGATGACAGCCGAGGTACTGTTGGCATAATCTTTGTTATATTTCTTAATTACTTGTCATAATTCAACGTTTCACAGTTTGGTGGTCGCAACCCCAGCCAGCAAAATCCGTCATTTTTACATTGATTCAATGTCTGCAGACGTTGAATCAATATAAAAATGACGGATTTTGCTGGTTGAGACGTCATGCAGAGAGGATCTCACAAACCGCAAGACATTCTAAAAGTTAAATATTTTTTTCCAGGGATTGTTTTGCAAGGCAGCTTCTTATCTAAATGAAAGCATAAAATCAATTTATGGTTGGATAGGCGGCTGCAATCCCATATAAACAAAAGAAAAACATGAATGGAAAGTTGAGAATAGCATGAGATTGAGGGCCTGGACGACATTCTGATTTTTTCCTCGTGATCATTTAAGGTTCGAACCTAATAATGTAGTGCCTTGGTCTGTACCTCTGAGAATTTAAGCATATGCACTTTATTTCAAAAGATTTGTCACAAGAATTCTTTGTATTGTATACGGTACTAGTTTTTGACATCACATCGAATAATTGAGAAACGTTGCCACTTTGTGTCAACAATTTATTAAAAATATATACGCAAGGTGACGTGCGAGAGTGGTTCTTCATGTTCGGCCACTTTTGCTTTTAATATTACAAAACAGTGCATCAATCTTCAAACAAAACTTCAATCTTAGTCGCTTTTGTTTAGCAACGACCAAGTTCATCAAAGCTTGAAATTTAATTACAAATATGCAATTTTCAAATTATTTTCCGACGTCAACGCATATCAACAGAATGCTTGCGTGTTAAGATAACGTGACGTCATGAGAGCATTGACCAACCAAGTTGCTTCTAGTCTGGGCCATTACGTAATCTTAATGTTTTTTTGTCTCTGCGCGTCCTGATTTTGTTTCTGGTTAAATTAATTTCAACATTGTGGCGTTTTAGCGTAGGCAGATGAAAACGTGATAAATTTTGTTAACTGCTTTTTGCCAGAATTTGATACTAACGGCTGTTTGTGTTAAATTCTTGCAACCCAGCAATCCAGTGCTTTTTTACATTGACTTAACATCTGCTGACATTGAGGGCAGGTTTTCTGGCCGGGATTGCGATAGTTTTGCCTTCTCTTTTGCGTTAAAATTGCGCATGCCCATTACCCATAGGCTTAGTCACGTCTAATATTATTTTGTTGAATACGCAGTATACTTTGGGTTAGGCCTACCTATAAGACCGTTACGTTATTTAAACTTTCGAGGGATTAGTTAGATGCTGAAAATTTACAAACACGTTAATGTTTTATCTTACGGTTTATTAGAGTGAGTATGAATTGTTTTAGTGTTAAAACTTTTCAAAACTTTATGGGCACAAGCTCCTCATATCAACTTTTTCACTTTTTTTAAATCTCAAAAATCTCGAAATTTACATTGTTCATTTAGCTAAGAATTTTTGTGTCGCAATTCTAGTGCCCCCAAAAACTTTTTTTCTGGTTTGCTTGTGCGTACAAGCCAGTACTTTGAATTTCGACCTCAAAGGCGAAATTATTTCACAGAAACAACTTTAAAATAAATTTAGTCGGACCACACACTAAAATATTTGAGTAGGTTGCAATAAATATTTGAATATTTTGGTTACCGGTCCGTAAAAGGATTTTTGTATTTGTATTAGTCCGACATTGTTGAAAGGTTAAGAACCACTTGTTTAGATTATTCAATAAAGAAGCTGTTTTTCGACATCTTAAAACCGCAACAGTGCAAGACAAACATTACCTTTATTCACAAACCATGATATTGTTTGCATTTTTTTTTATGCTTTTAATTGTCATTTTTTTTATCAAAAACAACGACATATCATGCGTGGATCAAATGCGATTGCTGGTCAAGTATATACCTGTATTTTGAAGAAAACAAATCTCTTTTGCAAAACTGTGGTTTAACAATTCTTTGAAAGAGGATTTCATGATTGCTTTAGACTTAGTTAACTACGGCGCTCCTGTCACGAACGAAATGGAGGAAAATTTTAATAATTAGCTTTTTGCGATAACCAACCGGTTATCCGCGCTGTCTTTTGACAGACCAAACACGTATTGCAGAGTTTCTGCGAAACAAAATATTTCAATATACTTTTTTCTTGAAACAACAATACGAAAACAATAACTAACTCAATAGCTGAGTTGCAAGAAAAAGCACATTGAAATTTTTCTTTCGCTGAAACTCTACAATTTTGCGCCATTCCTCTAAGCTCCCAATGACGCAATCCTCTTTACAGCTCAGCACTTCTCGGGATGCAATTTATTGAGTGGCCGAAGTTTTGCCGAACGGGTTAAGGGGTGAAACTGGGTGCTCTTTTTGGATTAACCTTCATAGCATGTTGATTTTTGTCTTCTGTTTGCCAACATACGGTCTAGTGCGATGTGACTTATTTTAACCTATGCTGATTAATAAATTGTTGCAGCATTTTTTAAATTTGATTTCATTTGAATTATCTTCTAAAAAAAAATTTCCAGCTCAAAGAGTCCTTCATTTTTGACATTAACTAGCTAGTTTAAGGTCTTTAATGTACTGTTAAAGTACAGTGTTCCCAGAAAGCAAAATTCTTCATTTTTACATTGATTCAACGTCTGCAGACGTTGAATCAATGTAAAAATGACGTATTTTTTTGTCTGGGTTAATATTCTTGCCTGAGTTTCACAAAGTTAAGCTGGTATTATTTTTTGATAAGGAAATGGCTAGTGATGAAATGAAGAAGATGAGAGAGGTCTTCGAAGAACAGAATATTAAAGATCATCAGATGTCAACAAATGAAGGCACAAAGACAGACATGTTTAGCTGCGGCAAATGCAAAGGTCATGCCTGCACTTATACTCAGGTACCGGTATAGTTTTTGTTTTTGAAGGTTTGGCGTTTTTGGACCATATTGTGAATTGTGATACATCTAAACACCCGCAAATTTTAACATCATAGGAATTTTACAAGTGCAGTGACAAAATATATACATTGTTAAGAGATCGCTAAACGCCCATTTTCGCCCACTAACTAAATACATCATTGATTTTGTATGCTTGGAGGTATGACTTGACGTGACGGCGAGCATCTTTGAGCTTCCGAAGATATGTTCACTTTTTTCACTTCTCTTTTTTTATGAATTTCATGCTAAAAAAAACTTTCAAGAAGTTCCCTTTCAGTAAGTCACCTTTGGCCTTCAGTAAGTCACTTGGTCACCTTTGGCTTCAGTAAGTCACTAAAACAACACAAGATTAATTATCGACTTCCAGCTTAAATGATTTTCCCTCCTTGCGTTACAGGTGAAATAAGTTTGGTGTAAAGTTTAATTTTTTTTTTAGATTTTTAAAGATCTTGTACACTGCATTATGTGTCTAAGAGTAATTACCATGGACTCAAATGTCCCCAGAATTTGTAAACAAATCTTTTTAGAACACAGAATTTGTTTTTTCACGAAACTGCGCCTTTGAATCTATTGACGATTACATTTTTATAAGAAGCTTATCTAAATGAGGATAGATCTCTTTCTACTTTCTATCGTTGCATTTGTTGTGTTCACTGCAAGTTTGCTGGGAAAATAAAGGGCAACAGGGTTTATTCCATCGTTATCCAAGTTCCTGTTATTCCATGTCAATGACACAAGCACATAAAAGTTATTCCAGAAATAGATCGCAAAATTTACACACAACACCGCCCATTCTTTTGCAACAGAGACAATTCTAATAATCTCAGTAGAAATAAGTTACGGCGTTGTGCTATCCCCGGGGTATTGTTATAAAAAAATGCAAGATTTTTCTTTATTAAGTTTCAGTATGACGATTTGCTTATATTTTACTTGTGTGTGTGTATGTCATGCATGTACATTGTAAATAGGGTGTTTCATTTTTTCACCATTTTTGAAATTCAAAATGCCTGGGGTCCCATCTGGTGGTATTTGGGGTAAAAAGTTTACACCCCCATTTTTTTTAAATTATGACGTCATATTGAGGTGGTCCACGAGGTTTGAAATTTTTGGGCCTCAAAATATCGAAATTTGGCCGTATCTCCGGAACCACTCATCATAGATCGACAAAATTAGTGTCAAAATGCGCAGAAGGGTCGTTTTCCTATACCTATTGTAGAGAATATTAAGGTCTATCTGCTTTAGAAAAAAAGTTATTTCAAAAAAATCTAATTTTTGGTCTATTTTATCCTGATGAACAGAGACCAAGGTGATCAAGATAAAAAGTTTTTCCGTATTTTTCCACTCTTGGAAGCTGATATTGCGTAATAATAGTCCTCGTTCGTTTTGCAAGAGATGAAACGGCAATAATTGAAGGTATTACTATTATAATGTAACCGTTGAGGAAGAGGTATGCTGCTCACCTGCTTTAGATTAAGTGTCATTATGGCATTAAGGTCAAGTATTAGCAAGTCGATGCAAAACTTCAAGGAATTGGAGAGAAGTGTGCTTCCCCTTAATTCAGATATAGTCAGTCACTATTTTTACTTGAGCAAGAAAGCAGCCGAAACAAATCCTAAGTTTTTGAAGAAAATACCCCATTTCAAAGATTTAAAAAATGAACTGCTGAAAGATGTAGTTGGCATATGGAACAGGAACAAAGCTGGTCTTCCAGTGTATAGCGAACAAAGAATTGAAGCGAAGTTAAAAGACGTGATAAAAAAGTACAATACAGCAAGAAAGAAGGAAATGAAACGCAGAGGTAATGAGGTTAATCAAGAATGGTTACAGAACTTGTTCGATATATGTGCATGCAAGTGTTCGATCTCCGAAAATCCGGTTGTTTTTCGAAAGAAACTCTCTTGCAGCTGTGAACTCGAAAACCGAGTCCAGGAGAAAGAAATCGCTTTCTTGAAAAATCGAAAAAATGTTTATCGGTTGCATAGATGATGTCAACCATGTAGAAAAGGCTTTGGAACGGGAAAATCATATAAGGAGGTGGGAAACGAGCAGTGAAGTTGAACAACCCCTACATTCAGCATTCTTTTTCAAAAAATGATAGAAGTTGCTTACTTGCTGATCGTAGGATAACTTCGGTACGCCAGCAGTCAGATCTTATGAGGTCGGTTCTTGGAAAAGATCAAATAGCTGCATCACCTTCGACAGTACGCCACCAACGACAAAAAACAAGAGAAAAATCTTTGATGGAAAGTGAGGACCTTCTCTACTCAGCTTCTGCTATGCAGTTATGTTATGATGGGCGCATTGTCGATAAAATAGATCGATACGTTTTCTTGGGTCAACTTGTTGATGATAGGCATGAAGCACGAAAGTGTGCTTGCTGTGAAATCTTTTCCCAAAAGTGTGTCGGTCCCTGCAGAACTGATTTTTGACACCATCATCCAGGAGGCTTGCAGAGTTCACCTATCCCAAGTATATTCACTTCAGTCATGGCTAATACGACTACTCTCAACACAAAAAAAAGTCAGGAGTCAATACTCGACTAGTCAATTATTTTAATGATGAAGTTGGTCATGATATTCAATTATTCATACCCTTGAATGCATGTTCCACATAAACGAAATATATCTTTCCCTTGTCATTTATTTTGTGGACGGCGCCAAGAAGGGTCTTGGAGCAATGCAAGATGGGGCTTTGCTTAACCAGACAGCAAGACTAGACAAGCCAAGTACTAAAACCTTAACACCAACCGATAAGTTGAACGTTCCGGTAACAAGAATAACTGCTGTGCATTTCAAAGCTAAGCACATTTCTCTTCAATTGCTTGAAGTTTTGCATCGACTTACTAATACCTGACCTTAATGCCATAATGACACTTAATCTAAAGCAGGTGAGCAGCATACCTCTTCCTTAACGGTTACATTAACTTATAATAGCAATACCTTCAATTATTAACCTTTCATCTCTTGCAAAACGAACAAGGACTATTATTATGCAATAGCAGCTTCCAAGAGTGGAAAAATACGGAAAAACTTTTTATCTTGATCACTTGATCTCTGTTCATCATGAGAAAATAGACCGAAAATCAGATTTTTTGAAATAACTTTTTTTCTAAAGCAGATAGACCTTAATATTCTCTACATCAGGTATAGGAAACCGACCCTTCTGCGCATTTTGACACTAATTTTGTCGATCTATGATGAGTGGCACCGGAGATACGGCCAAATTTCGAGATTTTGAGACCCAAAAGTTTCAAACCTCGTGGACCACCTCAATATGACGTCATAATTTTAAAAAAATGGGGGTGTAAACTTTTTACTCTAAATACCACTAGATGGGACCCAGGCATTTTGAATTTCAAAAATGGTGAAAAAATAAAACACCAGTACAATGGTTATTTGTACAGTGTCGGCATTTGATAGGCGTGATGCCGAAACCAATCCTATATAGTCAATTTAGCCATGCGTGTTTCCAAATTCTAAAATCAAAATTTGAATAAAAATTTTATGTTGAAATTTCCTCAAGAATGTGAAGTTAAACTCCGGAAAAAAAAACTCCGTTTCTGAAATCAGTCATGCTCCTTAAGTTATACAGAGCAGCACTCAACCTAGGTTTGTGCCGATTTCCTAATCTTGTTAAGATTCGGACAAATTGCCCTCTTTCGCAGTTGGATTCGGTTCTGAACAAAATATACAAAGTCGAAATCTTGTTTTCTTTTATGTAGTGGAATGGCGCACCAGGTAAGGCGCTCGCTTTCCAATCATGCAATCTTGGTTCGACTCCCGGCTAAAGCTGAGTTGTTGCTAAACACCGCTCACCTCTACTTAGGGTGTAATATCTTGCATTCATGTTCCGACTAAACGTTTCTGGATTTTCTCAGCTCATTTACATCGAACTTAGCGGCTACTTTGTTGACAGAATTCGTGGCTCTGCGTTGCTCATGCGGCTTCAATGTGTCATGCAGTCACCTTTTGCGGTCTCACATGCTATATGCGGTCACGGCTTATGACATCACACTCAGCTTTGTCCTTGTCATTCAAGTTTTCAACATCGGTTTTTATTTGTTTACAGTTGCAGACCAGAAGTTCAGACGAACCGATGACCACTTTTGTCTTCTGTTTGGAATGCGGCAACCGATGGAAGTTCTGTTGATCCGGACAAGAGTTTTTTGTTAATTGTCTTTGCAGACGTTTTTCTACTTAAAGCCTTGCTATGGTCAGAAGCAGCACGATTTGTCATTGAAATGACCGCAGTGGGAATTTTTACGAACAACCTTGTTGTGGCTGTGGTTTTTGCAGTTTTGAAAAACAACTTCATACCCATGTTACCTGGCCCGTAAGCGAATTTTCTAGATATTCCCATGAAAACTAGACAAGGAAGACAAGATGGTCATTAAAGAATACCAATGCTGCTGTGAATATTAACAAGCAATCGAATTTTTATGTTGATAAATAAAACTTTCTCGAAACTAGCCAAAATTTAGCCAATCTCGCCTTTATATATTGCAAAGTTTTTTTCTGAGACTGATTTAGTATGCACATTACTTGCGAGAAATGGAAGAGTCTTCTGACTTGTTTTCCAATTTAGAGTCCAATCACACGTAGGAATAAATCGTTGAAATTGGTCAGTATGATCTCTGAAAGCTTTAAAAGTTAAGCTTAAAGTTCTGGTCAGAACTAAAATACACATATTTAAGAGTAATTTTTCTAAATTTCTAAAGGCCACTCTTAAATGTTTAGAGGTCAGCAGACTTGTTCATTCCAAGTTGAAGCTTGATAAACACTGATACACTGATAAACACTGATTGAGCTTGCATCTTATCTTTTTTTTTAATCAAATTCCACAGTTTCATGATAAAAGGTTTTGTGAAAGCTGGGTCATCAGAAAGAAAGGTTGCATTTACCGTCGTGTTTTCTGGCGAACCAATATATGTGCCTACTTCTTTCAAGCATGTCATTAAGTGTTTTAGAATACACTGACTCACGCTATTACCTGGTCTCGAATCAACGTCTTTTCAAATCTCAATATGACGCTTCTCACGTATGACGTATTTCTTACGTATTCTCAATATACCGCTCTTCACGCTGCTAGTCAAAGACGCAACAGAAGACGTACGGTAGGTTACGTTTTGCAATGCGACCTGACGCTATTTTTCAACAGAAAACCTCATCCATTCTTGCGTACCCGTACACTATTAACATAGTCTTTCATCAAATTTGACAGTTGGTGTTTCTGCACTCCCAGTGTTCTGTTCTAATTGGTGGAAAGAATTTTGCTTTTAGATCCCTCTTTATTGTCATAGTTTGGTTCCTAAACTAAAATATTATAAGTTTCTTGTTGGCTTTTATAACAGTGACCTGTTAGCTGTGAGCTTCGTTTTCTGATCACACCAGTGGAATGGTAGGTCCCGTAGAGGTTTATATGAGCATGATCTATCATAGCCTTTGAATTTTCAAGGCTTGCATGATATTTGCATGGTTTGTTGTAGGCCAGTGGTTCCCACTTTTTTCAGTGCAATGTACTCAGAACTTTTTTGATCTTGCGACCCACCGACGAATTTTTTTTTTAGGCAGGCCTCCAAGCTCCCGACGTCCATCGCGGCCATGAAGGCAGAAAAGTTGTGAAACGGCCTCCGAAACTACCGTGTCGGTAGGCCATGTTTGGTCGCGGCTTTCACAAGTCATTTCTCCACTTCGTTGGTATTTCAAACTTATTTGTCCACTCGCGTTTGTACGTGAAACTTGTTTCTCTTCACTCACATTTGCAACCTTTTTTCTCAAACTAGGCAAAGTTTCTCACCCCGACAAAGAATATTGCTGATAAAAAATTCGTAAAAAGTCTAAGCGGCGATCTATAAAAACTCGAAAACTAACTCCACACCTACTTGGAAAGCAATGTGTTTAAATACACCTTAAAGTATGTTTCAGGGCCTTGTTTGCGTTATTTTTTTCCGAGTTAACGCAAAAACACGATATCAACTAACAGATTTGTAACGGATTTTTTATTTTGGCTGCCGGGAAGAATCTCTGGTAGGCCATGCTTGGTCGCCAGAAAAATAAAGGAGCTTAGAGGCCTGTAAGGTGTAGCGACCTTGCCAAATATTAAACTGAGTAATGATCAGTATCTATTTTAATATCCCATTTCGGTCTCAAGCAGGATATCCCAGCCAGCAAAATCCGTCATTTTTACATTGATTCAACGTCTGCAGACGACGTTTTGTCGCTTCTACTTTTTTCTTGAGTAAACTTCTGCTATGTGTTGCTTTCGTCTTGGTGGTCAAAAATAAACTATTCAAACAAGAGTTTTTTTCATTTAAACCACCACAAAGCGAACTACACACTGGATGACTGTGATGTGTGCTGAGCTCTGCTTTTACTTATTTACTGAAATTAGGTTCTCCAAATTGTATTTGAATTTTTAAAACTGTCAGAAGCGTTTTGTTTTGATAAATACCAGTCGATATTTCGTTTCAGTCATATCCACGACAGGAAAACCCTACTTTGCGTAAATAAGATAAAAGGAAAGTGGGTCTTCTGGCCTAGTGACAAATTAATGTTTTTGAAACACTTGCTGCTCTTCCACCACCTAGTAAGTGAACATCTAAGAAAGAACGATAAACTTCGATGGTCTGCAAACTGCAGTTTATAGCCTACACTTTAGAGCTGTACACTTCGTGTGTGACGCGATATGATAAGCAAAAGAGCGTTGTGTGATTGATTTGACATTTAACACAACAGTTTGTTTCTTTGACGGCATATAAAAATCAAACTGAATAACTTATAACCACAAAAATTTTGAACTTACGAAAAGCTCCATCCGGTTATGCTAAGCCAAATCATTGCCCGGTTCTCCGAAACATCTTAAACGACAGGGAGTTTGGGAACCACTGGTGTAGGCAATTAATGACATTTTAGCACAATTCTTATGAAACGTGTAAATATCTTTAGTGCTAACATTCATTGGTGTTTTACTTTGACATTTTTATGAGTTGGCGTGAAATAAACTTTGAAGGAAATTACCTGTTTAGTTGCAAAAAGTCTTTTTCGAGTAATTGTTGGAAGAAAATATATATGTGCAGAAACAGAGCCTCGTGTAGGCTATAGCCTACTGTGTGAAGTGCAAGTCCAAACGAAAAATTATGGATGTGTCTTTAACATTGGCTAATTAGGTTAAGCTTCGCATGTCACGAGCAGTATGATAACAGACTAAAACGTCACTTAGGATTTATCCCAAAAAATCTAAATCAACCAATGTCGTATCCAGGCTTACACTTGGTGGTTGTAGATTTAAGTGCGGGCAAGGAAGCCAATCTTCGTGTCCATTTTGAGCATGCCTTTCAGTGTCCTGACAAACACACAGCCGCATGCTCTTAGCGATGTTAAACCAGGGCTCTCGGCTATGCAGCCGAACCAATCGTCATCATGCTGAAGCTCTGAAGGAACTTCTGTAATGCTTTGAAAGCTACAACCTACTTTAAGATGTGATGGATAGCATTTCGAAGTTTGTTGAAATCGAAAGCTTGCAGTGTAAATTTTCGTAACTTACCATCTCGAAAACAGATATAGCTGCTTCGTGCCACACCACGAAGGCTTGGCAGCAGTAAAAGAAGTTTTCCAGGAGAAAAACATTGAGACGAATGACCCCAAAAACGGGATAAATTACCCCGGATTGGGTAAAGTCAATTTTTTGGGAGTTCATTATATTGAAGGTTGGTGGCTAAGCATAGCCTAGAAATCTAGATTATAAAGTAGGGATGGTAGAAGTAGGGGATTGCTCACTCAAAAGTAAGGTGGACAACTGGAAGGTCACAATGTTATGACAAAATTTGATGCAACTACAGCTTGAGGTCTACTACCATATGTCGCATACTCAGGTGCAGTTTATATGACCTGCCCACATGTGTAGAAAGTGTGTATCGCCAAAATAAATGTAGGAAATATGTGATATCATGTTTATTTAATTGGTATTCAAGTCATGGTAATGCAGCGGTTAACTTCACGCAACAGCAGTAACGGTAGGTAGCCTCACACTGCTGCAGTAAGGTTCTGCAGATTCTCTAGCACCCAAAATTTTAACCAAATATAGCAATTCATTTGATGAGAATGAATTTACGCAAAAGCAAAGAAAACGTTGTGCAGTTCTGCTAATTTTTGAACTTCTTAGTGACCCTCCAGCTGTCCATTTCACAAGAAAAATCAGTAAAGTGAGTCGTCCCGATATTCCACCGTCCCTATTATAAAGTAAACGTTTTTGAAATATAGGCTACTTGGAAATATGAAATGCGCTAATCTACTGTAAAACAAAATGGTGAGCGAGGATGGTCGTAGTATGCACGTCTGATAGACATCTACTTTTGTTTTGTAAGCCTCAACGCTGCCCAGTAGCTAGGTTACTTCCTGCCTAACAATTTATCGTCCTTTGCCTTGTAAGCTACAAACTGACGTTTCTTGCAATTTTACTAGTTTTGTTAGTAAATTAGCGTGGGCTATAGTTTGAGAGAAGTTTTGTTGGAGTTGAGTAATTTGAATCCAATGTGCAGCATTGGCATAGCTTATGCTGGTTGATCTGCGAAGGCATGTAGTTTAGCCACGCGAGTGCCAAACTGTGCAGACACAAACAGAAGCTTTTTGGTGTCGTAAATGCGGTAATGGATAAAAAATTTCCCTGAAAAGAAAATCCACCTTGGCAAATATTCTCCAACTAAATATTTTCAATCTTTATCTAAGGGAATATTTACCAGAAGAATTTTATCTGGAACTATTTTATCAAGGTAGAATTGTGTGGTTCAGCATTGCAACATAAGAAGATTATGGTTGTCTAAAACAAAACTATAAAATAACTGTATCATCATCATTAACTTCCTTCCTCTAGTTAGTCGAGGGTTGGAGGCAATGAAGTGCCAGGTTTCACTGTTGTGAGATTTTTCTACTGCAATTTTGTAAGTTAATCAAGTCCTGACCAGTTTTTCATATTATTAAGTATAATTTAAACTTTGTCCTGAGAATTCTTTTTACTTTAATCTTGTCCAAAAATTGTTCGTCGTTGTAAAAACAAGCAATTTTAATTTTCTTTGCTTGATGGGTTTAGTTTCATAAAAAAATGACATAATTCGACTAACACTGCCGTCTAACAATTAACTCACCTCTAATGACATCCCGAGAAAATTGCTATAGGCTGATGCCTATTAGTTTGAGTGAAACAGGTTGTCTTGAAGTTTAAATAAAATAATGATTTTCGAAACAATTAACGATTTTACAGTCACGTACAAGATAGAATTATCCAGAATGAACTGCCATGACCGGTATTTAATTTCTTGATATACAGGTAAACTCCTGGAACTCCAGACAGACGCAGATTCGGTGTGTTTTGGTTGGTTTTACTTAGCCACCGAATTTTCAGATAAAAATGCAGTCAAAGTTTAATCAACGTCTTTGTCTCAAAATTAATTACTGAGCCACGTTTCCGAGTAGAAGGTTGCGCAATGTGCATAGCTCAAAGCTGCAGGTTTTCCTCTTGCTCTCTTCAAGAGCTAGCGTTAGCATAAACACTTTAGATTCGAAATGTTTTCAATTTTTGCTAAAGGCCGTTCTTTCTTCCAAATTGATTGATTAAATTTTTATCCTCGAACTGGGAAAGCATCTTGCAGAGCTTAATCCTGGCAGTTTTGCATACTTGTAGAGGCTTTGAATCACTGACGCAGGCCCGGTCATCGAGATTGACAGAGTAAAGTTTCCGATCGTTGAAGTATTGTTGCCAGGGAATTATTCCATCTATTTAGTCCTTAACGTGCGTTGCTCAAACGCACACCCCTAGAGTCGAACCAGCGCCGCTTGACCTTGAAGCTGCTTTTTTCCAGAAGCCACGCGCTAACCATCTGAGCTATCGGGGCAACTTTTCGCACTGGAAACAGCCTTTATAAAACTCTCGATCCAGTTTCAAAACTAAACTGATATTCTCAAACCTTTCTAAAGCTACAGTGTTTGCATTGTCATTGCAAAAGAATTTTCGTTACAAACCGCTTGCTGAATTTATGTATGTTTCTGCATTTTGGGCTCTGGCATTTTTTCATCTAATGTAGAATGACCAAATGCTTCAATTCACCATGTAGCCTAACAAAATTTCGCAAAATTTTTAGTTGCAGAAATTTTTTTATGTATTGTGTTCTGTTACTTCAAACTAAGCACCAAAATAGCAAAAAAATCTGAAGTGTCCTTACTTTTGATAAAATGTCCCTTTTTCTGATTGTTAGTCTTACTCAAAGATTTTCTGTATTAACCAGCATAATTGTCTATTAAACGTGTAAGCATGCAAACACAAAGAAATATTATGCAAATATAAGCCACATATGCATCATGCAAAGATGAACCCACTTCAAAAGTGATCACATTTGTGTGACTTGCGTCTATATACTGAGAAAACTTCTCGTATTTTGGACCATACGTGCTCCCCCCCCCTTCATTTTTCAAATCCACCGCCCTTGATATTTTCTTTCCATTTAAGATGAAACCTTTCACCATCTTTTCCGCTTCCACCAATCACCCATACAAAGATCAACACAATCAAGATGGAAGTGCAGGAAATGCATTTTTATTGACATGAAACACACCATTTTTCATATTCTTTCATCACATTGTTTCCAAAAATTGATAATTATTGCTTCGTTTAACCTATTACCAAAATTCTGAATTTATATCTGCATTAGGTATGTTGAATTCGTCATGAGAGACTTTTTCTTAAGAGACTATTTCATGAGAGACTATATCTTAATTAAGACACTACCGTGTCTTATGCAGCTTTTTTGCTCGAGGGTTTGAGAAGTGGCAACTCAGCTACTGACTGCTATGCGAAACAGGTGCAATAGAACATAATCGGGAAAATAGAACATAATAAAAAAAACCTTAAATAAATAATTTTTAAATGACACTTGTGGAAAAAAATTGCTAGAAACACGTTTTAATCAGCAATATCTTTTAAAAAATACTAAAAACTTGATACAACTAATTTTTTGTTACATGGTGTTATTCTATTGCTTCTACACAACAATAGTTTAGCCTGCTTTTGGCAATTCCCGGTCCGAAAGTTTTGTTCGTAATTTAAATATTTCAAGCCGAACTTCACTAAAATTGAAAGGTGACTCATGACCAGTTTATTTTATGGCAGCTTGCATTCCTTGTAGGCCTATATTAGTTCTCTTTGCTCTTTGTGGTAAGCTATTAGGCCAATAGCCTACATTTTGATAAAATTTGTCATCTATTTTGTGATTTATTTGTTACTTTACCTATAGTACAGTCAGTGGCGTACGCAAGATTTTCTCAAGGGGGGGGGGGGGGGGGGCATTGACAGTAGCGTAGCCAGGAAGTTTGAAAGGGGGGGTTTGATGACACCCAGCGGCGGGGGGTCTGTGGGACCTCACCCAGAAATTTTTGAAAAATTACTTTGAATTTGGTGCATTCTGAGAGCATTTTTAACAAAAGTGTGGGTATGAATTTTTCTGTAAAATGGTGCTGTCAGGTGGCATAGCAAAAGGATAAGATCATGTTTTTTTCGGCATTTTTCGGAAATGAAGCTAAGTCTCTATGTCTATGTTTTCTTGTTGCTAATTTCTGGCTGAGATGTTTGAATGTTTGGTATTGGCAAAACTCGCTCTTTTAATGCAGTTTTGTTTAAAATTAGGCAAGTTTTTTTAAACTGAAAGCATCATTCTCAAGCATAAAGAGACTGAAAGCATCATTCTCATTATCGTGACGTCACACGCGTGCCAAAAGGGGAGTTGTAACCCCCAAACCCCCCTGGCTACGCCACTGGCCATTGATATCCCAGACGTCTTCATGATATCCCAGTTTGGTTTTAGTTTAGACTTTATCCATTTCTTTCTCACTATCTATAATAGGCTTACAGAACACTATGCTACATTGGCATACCTGGGGTGGGGTAGGTGGATTGGGCCATGTATTTCGTATTGGCTTATTCTATAGAACAACATTGTTAATTGCTTTGACAGTACAATCCAAAATTATAAATGCCTTAATCTACGTCGTTAACTACTAAAACATTTTTAAGGGGGGGGGCATGCCCCCCCCCTGCGTACGCTAGTGAGTACAGTGCTTTGTTTTTTGTTTGTTAATGTCATACAAGCAATTTGCATTCTTCTTCTTGCTTATGAGGCAGCAATTCAGGTAACATCTCCCAATTGTTGCAACCAGATTGAGAAATAACATCTTAGTAACCCAATCTACACAATATAGGCTATTAAATATTTAAACAATGAAAAAGTGTCTTCCAGAGTTATGTTGACCAATGGAACCTGATACAATATGAATTTGATTTAAATTCAGCATAACATTAGACAACAAAAACGCATTATTTTGCTTCATTTTCTACCACCAGAAAATGTGACAAGTTTATTTTGTTTATAATAATTAGTTAGAGTTGGTTGAAAGTTCACTTTGCTTTGGCTACCACAAACATGCAATAGGTTACTCAGCTTACCAAACTTAGTAAGCTAACGCAGTCGTGTTTTACCTTCTTCATCGTACGTTATAATAAAAAATAAAAACAGTTGCTTGAGGTTTTGCGCAAATAGGCCTACGACGTAACTTATATGGTGATCCACAAAGGATTGCTTTTATTTTTCTGTAACCGATTTGAAACTTGCTAGTTTAGTGTTTTTAAACGCTTAAAACATCTAAACTCTTAAGTTAACCTATTGCCTACCTATTGCAAATGTAGTGCGTCTGTGTAACAAACAAAGAGCCTACTTTGTAAATTTGGTTACACGGTTGCTAATAGGGCATCATTTTAGCTACGGCACCACAAAAGGCAGCACTGGTCAAATAACAAAACTCGATAAAAACAATCCCTTCGATTAAAAAATGCCCAGTGTTTAAAAAAAGTGATTTGTTAATAGTTTACAGTTTTTGAATCTTTCAAAGCGATTTTTGTGTTGTTATGCTTGCTGTATCTAAAAAATGCAAAAGATTTCGCAAGTTAAAGATTAGTCTATATTTGTTTTAGGCAAGCGCACTAATGGCTTTAATCGTCGTGGTGTTTATTTTCAGTTTTTTTTTTTAAGTTGAATAAAAATTTAATGCTTGATTCATAGATAAGTTGTCCAAAACAAAGTCGATACTGCCAACATCCTAAAGATAGTGTCCCTTCCACAAAGCGATTATTTTATCCAGAATCCATTACATGACTTGAAAAAGGGTGATTCCTGCTTTTATATTTGTGCTCAGCATAAACAAGTTTATAAAGTGCTTAAGCCTAATAATTATTTGACTTTTTCATTATTCAGCATTATTTTGCTGACGCGTGGGAAGAAACATTGACGTCATTGCACCACTTCCTTCTTATCACAGTGTTTTTGGAAAAAGTACTTAACTTCCAAGTTCTATGAGTGTATCCAAGTTCTATGAGTGTATCCAAGTTCTATAAGTGTTTAATTTAGCATTTGTTTTCATGAAATATTTCATGAAGTAAAGATGGATCGAAGCTCTGGTGAAAACAACTTTTAAAACGTTTATTTGATTAATCATCTTAAACTGACTGGTTTCTTCTGCTTTTCTTTTTTTTAAACTCTTTTAAAAAGCACTTTTGGAAACGTCAGGCCACTCAAGAATTGACTGTTTGCAATAACAGTTGTCTGCTCACTGTTCTTGTTGAGACAATATGATTTTTTACGACTGTAAAATGCAGTGTGATCACTTCAGAAATTTAAACTTTTACCGTGGAAATATTTTGTTATCTATACGAAACAAAATGAGGTCTGAATAAAGCGGCCAACCAAAGGTTTGCAGGCTTCCATGAAAAAACGTCAAAACATGAAGGTGTGGATTTAACATTTTACACTTTAAGTTCGTTTGGTATTTAAGTTGCACAGATGCCTCGATTGTGGAAGTTATCATGCACTAAGTCAATATTAAGGTAGATTGCGCAAGAGCACAATGCGATCCAGGATAGCGTCTGCCTCGAATACTTTTATAAATCTAGCCACAGAAAAAAATAATCATTACACCGTTAAAAGTATTTGAAAATCTCAAATGCTTTCTTCTTTCCAAAAAGTTTGGCAGCGTGTCAATCATGTTATTTTTCACATCTTTTTCACGATTTAAAGGCAATTAGCCTAACCCACGGCACAAAATTTAAATCGGAGTAAAATGCATAAAATAAGTTTTACTGATGGTGCAGCTTTATTTAATTATGCTAACAATAACAAAAAATATAAAGATTTTTTTTTGTTTTGTTTTCGTTTCATTACTCTAGCCCAGGGGTCACCAAACTACGGCCCGCGAGCCGGAACCGGCCCGCGAACTGATTTCATCCGGCCTGCCACGTGCTGCGGAAAAAACAGGCTCTGCACTACAACTGTTAAGGAAAAAAGTTACCAAACTTTTTGTAAAGGACTGACGTTGCTGTTTATCATTAGGCCACCACAAATGGGGACAGCCTAGGCCAAATTTGGAAAGATGTAATGTTTTTTCAAGAGCACGATGCCCTGTAGTGTATCACAGCAGGGGATAACTTTTCCGGCAACTATTCGATTTTCATCACAACTTTGCTATTCCACCGCTGACTTTGTTATTTATTGTGCTCAATTCAAGTCAATGGAGATTCTAAATAGTTGTATATCTTTTCGCAATTTGCATCCAGCCCGCAGCTGTTAATCTCGCAGCAATCCGGCCCTCAGAGAAAAAAGTTTGGTGACCCCTGCTCTAGCCGATAAAACCTTTTGATGTCTATTTTCAAAAGTGATCAAGGAGATCTTTTGCCCGATCTTTAAAATTGATTTTCTTTTCCACCTTATTTTTGTTTTCAAATATCGTCATTTTCTTGCAACAGTCACGGTTGTTAGCTTTGTCGGGTTTACTTAATACCAAGTACATGTCACTTATAATGCGATGACACTCAATGTTGTAAAATATTAATAGTTTTTTTCCTTTATTTTCAAACTTTCAAAGGTTGATCGTGGTTTGTTTATGCTTATACCACAACAGAAGTAACAAATGTTTCAATGTGGTTAAATGGGTACTTTTACAGTAGGCTGAAGTGAAAGTGGATTAAAGTCATTCACAGGCTGTAGCTTCAAACTTTTCTAAATTTAAGTGTTTGTAGCAGATTTAATCTGGTTAACAGCTGCACTAAACAAATATCTTCAGTTTTAATGAAACGTTTTAGAAGGCAATATCAATAGCAATTTTCTCTTCAAGTATATTCGGAAAATTAAAATGAAATAAGTCTCTTCGTGTTTCTTAAATAACCGTTTTTTTCTCTTTTTCTCTTTGAGTTAACTTTTGACCAATCCTGACATGACATATGTAATGCAGTAGGGTTGCCATGAACTTATCACAAGCAAAATTGCAAGTAGAAGTAGGAGTCATACCTTGGGCCCAAATCAACAAACTCAAACCAGGCATGAAAGCAAAAACTAGCTTAATCTCTAATGAAACCAAACGCATTTATGAAGTCCAGTTTTACATTAATCAATATTTATCTCGCAGGAAGGTTCAAAACAGCATTTGAAGTAATTTCCGCTGTGTTCGGTCCTTTGCAAAGTTTATAGTTTCTTTAAATGTTTAGTTTTTAATTTCTTCGAGAGCCTTTTTGATCCGTTGACCTCTTTAGAGTTATCTTTTTGAAAGTGCCCAACAAATAGATTTATAATTTGTACTGAATTTAAACCACAATTTGGCTCAATTATTTTTCATGTTTAACTCAGAACCCGACAACTTTGTGACCGGCACTTTTCCAGACAGCAAAATTCGTCATATTTATATTGATTCAACGTCAGCAAACGTTAAATCTTTGTAATCTTGATGCTGACATTGTATGTAGATGTTTTACTGGTTTTAATAATCCTACAGGATTAACTTTTTTTTTTCAAATCATAAATTTGAATGTTGAATGCAACTGTTCACCAGCCATCTGCTTTAAACACAAGGTGAGTTTTTCTGGTGCGAAATAATTCACCACAAGCTGTTGCAAATGATAATCCTCAATTAATTTCGACGTTTGTCAATCAAACACGACTGACTTCTTCAGGCAGCTTGTATTAGTGGTTTACAGTAACCTGATGTGCCTGATCTAGCTTCCTGAAAACGTCAGCAATTGATTGACTAACAAAACCATATCCATAAAAGCAGATGATTACTTGTAAGCATCTTGCGATACTAAATTAATTCTCATCAAAAGAACCTATACCATCTTTATAAAATAAGGAGATGCTAGGTTATTTACTTTAGCTTCCGAATTTCAATCTCAAAAGTTATCAAGGTGATGTTTCCAATACCTTCTTTTAGGCTTCGCCATCGTGTGATTGCGCAATCTTTTTTTTTTCTCATTGTCGCGCAATTTGTGCAATCGCAACGATAGCATCCTTGATGCTTCCAGCGTAGGGATACAATTCCGGGATATCAGGGGCTCTATCCACTTTTAGAATTCGGCGGGGGGGAGGGTGATTTTTGGATAGTGGGCAAAAACCATCTTAGCAATTCCAACCACTCCAATGGTGGGGGTGATCACCCCCTCACCCCCCCTTGGATAGAGCCCATGCAGGATATGAATTACTTTTAGTATGATTCCATTTTCCATAATCTGGAATTTATGGCTTAATTTTTTTGAAATTCTTAATCTTGTGTAAGTCGAATTCAATGAAATAGGTTCAATGTCACCTTCTTCTGGCGCAAGAAATTTCTTTCGTTGTATGTTTAGAAGAATTTGATCTTACTTTTTAACTATCAAAAAATGTGTTGCAATCAATAAAATCGACGAGTGAAAAACATGTTTGCAATGTCTCAGTTTACTTGGCTTATTCCCCACATATGATTGAAAAACATTTCTTTTATCCAAGATCAAGCGCAAACATTTGACAGGCAAACTGCGGAATAGCAAAACGTTTCCATTAGAAGAAGAGTAGCTCATCTAGGTTGGTAAGAAAAACGTCTGATAAATCAACAATCTACTGTAGAAGCTACAGGCTGAAATCTATTGTAGATAGATTGATTGACTTTAAGAATCTTCACTTTTGGACTGGGAAAGCCTCTTTGGAAGCTTTATCCTGGCAGTTTTGCATGCTTGCAAAAGCTTTGAACCACTGACGCAGGCTGGTCAACGAGATTGACAAAGCAAAGTTTCGATTTTTGTTGTACCGGTAATTTTGTCCGCGAAATACTTTATCCACTAAGTGAGGCTTAATGGAAAGGCGTACTTTGAAGTAGGTAGCTGCAGCGCACATCTCGAGAATCGAACCAGCACTGCGGTTTGCCTTTTCTTTGTTCACAAAGTCAATAACTTAACCAACTGATCTAACAGGGAGAACTTTCACCATTTTGCGTATTTTTTTAGAAGGTTTGAAGAAGCACGTGTAGCTTAAGTAGGGTTAATTACAACTCCGTGCTTATAAATAGAACGTCGAACGCATATTGTAAACGCACTTTTATCTTAAAAATTGGCTTGTAACTTAAAAATCTGGAAGCAATTTTAAAAAGGTTGCTAAAATGGGAGAATATATTTTTCAAAAATAGTTTTGCTCGCAGGTACTAAAGTACAGTGGCGTAGAGTAGTCATAGGTAAACAAAGGGTCATTAATGAACTTCGAGAATACTGTAGTTGGCAACCGACAACTTTTGTTGTTAAAGATCCTTAATGTGAGTCTGATATTTAATCATTTATGGTCAGATCATCGATCCTTACTCAGTGTTGTCATTTTAAACCCATTAGCAACAAAACGTTAGATATAACGAGCCCCCAAGGAGTTAGGTTATGCTAGGCGTATGTACCTTGGGGGTTAAAATAGTCAGATGATGGCTAATTAACCGCTATACCACTGGAAGACTATGACAACCAACTCCTTGTTGTCCGTACTTGGAAAAACGGTTGGCATCCTGAATTGCGAACTTTGCGACAAAAATAATAAAAATCGACCTTCAGAGAGACTTTTTAGCAAAGTAATTTCTTGAAGTTCTTTCTCCATATTTTTCAAGCTTTTTTTCTCAAAAAGCTTTAAGTACCCTATAAAGGAAAATATGCGTACGCAGTCCAAGCTTTTAAAACATAGTAGCCTACGCGTGCTACATAGGCTACAGACATATAGGCTATTACTGAGTAAATAATACCCAGCAGAAAAAGTATAAAACAGAATGGCAGTACGGTATTTTTCTACCCAATCAATATAATCCAGAGGAAAAATAAAAAGCTTTGATTATTTTCGTAAAATATTTACGAAAAAGGCCTATTTAGATTTAAAATCTTTAGTAAGTAAGTTTACATTTATTGGTAAGCCAACACGAACGCGCTTTACTAAATCATGGCTACAGTAGGTTATAGTGGAAACGTGTTAATTATGACTTGCAGTATTTCTTTTAGGAATTCACATTGGTAGACTAATTACGATTTTTGTAGTTCAACATTAACTGATGAACAGAATAAAAGATAATAAGCATGTTATGAAAGACGTGAATTAATGACTGTAAAGTGACCAGCATTGACTACTACAGACGGGAATTTAGTTAAGCTTAAGTTTTATTATAATTATATCAATAAATTCAAGTTTAATATCGTCGAAAACCAGGTTGTCACAATAAACCCACTGTGCTAGGTAGACTAAACAAATTTAAAATTACAAGGTAAACGTACGCTGGGATGTGGTAACTTATAGAAAAACCTAAAGTGATCCGAACTAATTTTGGGAACTCGTTTTCTGGCTCTCTTCAGACAGAAAAATTCTGGATTTTTCTGTCTAAGATTTTGTCATCTGGGAGGTGACTTGTTTTTGCTATTATATAAAAATATTTTGTATTTGGCATCCACAAAACGTTATATCAACGTTACCACAGCGTTAGCAATTAGCATGAGGTTTGTTGAAATTAATTTTACTTCAGTAGCCTTTTTTCTATTTTGAATGAGTGAGCGATAATTCCTTGACGAAATCGGAAAAAACGTCTTCTGTCTGTACAGCATGTTAAAACAATCTATTTTGTTTATATACGTATATTAGCTACAGTAAAAAGTGCAGTAAATCTAAAATCGTAAATGTAAATTAAATATTGATTCAATTCGTGAATTGTTATCCTCATCTTGGCGTTTGATCAGTTTACAGATTATTAAAATGCCTCGGTTAAATATTTTATAGATTGTCGTAATATTTCTCAGCTTTTACCAACTTAAGTCCGATTTACGTAAAGAAACTGAATAATTTATGTCAGAATACGGTTACAATAATACGCAGTCGACCTATGGTTATTTGGATGACTCCAAAGGCAAGGCTTTCAGTTTAGATATGGAATCTTTGCGTGATGTAATCTCGTTTTATACAAATAAAAAAAATATATATATATTCACTTGTACGTAAAACCTTTTTCCGCTGAAATTTCACTTTATCATCTGATACTGCAAGAGTGCATCGTTCAGCTTTTATAGTGAAGACGACAGACGTGGTTTGTTTGTCAAAGAAAGATCCCAGAACGCATTGTAACTAATTCAAGGAAGATACAGTCATATAAACTATAAAGAATACCAGCTTACATTGGTTTTGTGTAAAATGATTTTTGGATGTAGAAACTTCAAATCAGCCGTGTACGTCAATACGACAAAGAAAGTCGATTAAAATGTTATTGTTTTAACAGTTTTTATTATGTTCAAACCGCTTGCTGATAACGTTGTAAAATTTCTTCTGTAAAAAGACTAAGATTTTTGAATGTTGCGTTTGCGTTTAGTTTTTATAAAACTATACTTACTTACCAATTTAATTAAAACCATTTTTTCAAAGGATAAAAATGGAAAAATGTAATCAAGCTTGGAAACATGAAACTTTCTATAAATTGTTTATAAGTTGCAGTTACTGCCCATGAACCACTAATTAGTATCGTTACATTAAACAAATTTTCCTCGCCTAGCCCAACATGTGACCGTAAGCTCCAAACGTAAGCCTGTCTGACGGAAGGCATTCTCAACTTACAGTCATTTATTTCTTCAACGCATTTCTGGTATCCGATTTCGTAGAGAGGCAAATTGAAGTTTATTCCGTAAGCTTTTCCTGTGCAATATTATTCCGATAAAAGGGTGTGGAGTAACGAAGTGAGATTGCACTTTATCAGGTCGTGTATATCGATAAGAAGGAAGTGCGACTTTTGATTTAATTTGAGGTTATTTAATAAATTTTCGTAAAGTCTCAATTCTTTGATTATATTACCACGGCTTAGAATCTTGAAGTTGTAGAAAAGTTTATGACCAAATAACATAAATTCTTGGTAAGATTTATAATGGACACAAATTGGTGTATGATTGCCTGGAGGTTTATAAACCATGCCACAATGCAGAGAGATATACTTTTCTAAGTCAAGAACAGGCCAAAAAAATAGTGGCACTAAAAACCAACAGAGCTTTGAAAAACTGCAAAAAAGATCTGTGGTAAAACCGTGTGAATTGATAATTTATGGAAAATGACATTGTATTCCGCTTGTGTGAAGTTTAAATCAAAATGAAATTTTTAGGCTATGTGAATAGAGTGGAAAATATAAAAATAAAAAACCAACACTTTTATTCATCAAGAGTTGAGTAAAAGAGGTGTTTGACATTGTTTTATCTAATTAGGAGTCAGAGACCGCCTCTGAAAATGCAACCCTAACTGGCGTAAGTATCAAGTTGTACGACAACTTGTTGCCAAACATCCAGCCTTGGTTCAATTTTAATTATTGGAAACTGTTCGTAAAAGCACCTGACAAAAAAAGAAATGATTCCGGATGCTTTCTTCACTCACTGAAGAAATTTATCACTACTCCTACTGTATTAGTTGTAGAATTAACGTAAGGGAATTTTACAAAACATTTTTTTCGCAAGCTTATGGCTTTGCAATTAAATTAGCTTTATTCCAATTTCCACTAGTGCCTGTTCAGCTTAGACATGATAAGATTATGCTACAAAAGTTTATCACGTCAGACACTAAGTATGCTTATTCCTCCAAAAATTTACTGAATGACTCATAATCCCAGTTTTTTCCCACAATCTCGCAAGCCACTTGTGCTTTAGTCATTGACATAAATGGCATTAAAGCATTGCAATATTTGTCATTTGGTCAGTGCCAGATTTTTCCATGTAAACTTCTTCAATGGTTATAATCAGTTGGCAATCCAGCTTTTTGTGCAATGTTCGCCATGCTTTTCAGTAAACGATGTAATTATGTGACATAACGCTTGTGAGCTAAAACAATAGAAACATGCTTCATAAATTTCGGATCCAAATGAGGCGTTTCGGGCACAACTTTGGTGCCATGTTGAACTCAACTCGAAAAGAAGTTCTGTTTGTAGCCTGCCCGTGACCCTATGCGTTTGTGTATTTTTGGCACATTTAAATAATGAATTTTAAAATGCCAAACTATGCACTTTTATCATCGATCAAAAGATTTTCACTTCCAGCTAAAACATTTTAGGTGCAAAGAAAATAATAAACTCAGTAATAATTGATACTTTTTAAAACACCAAAGCAAAACGGTTACATTTGAAGATATATTTTATTTATAAAAGTGAATCGGTAAAGGAAATTTTTCTTAATGGATTTATTGTCGTTTTTTTTCACCCTTTTCTCATCGACTAATGTATTTGCATGTATGCATATATCCTATTTGTGCTAAATCTGCTGTGAGGTCATACGTGAAACACAGCTCCAATAAATTTCATACCGCAAAAAGATTATCTTTACCTTTCTCATGCATTATTAATTGATTTTTATCAACAGTTTAGGCTGCATTTCTGTGACTAAGTTATAACTTCATATTTCTAATGTTTCGGATATTTTCTTTTGACCAGACAGGTTATTCACCTGTTCTGCAATCGAAGTATTTGACAACTGATTTTCAAACAGCCACTTAAACTGCTACAGATCATTATCAGCTCCAATCAGGTAACATCCCTCTATTCCACATGGAAAAAATTTATGTTAGGATGACCATCTTGGTTATGTTTTCTTTTCTAGCAAGGTTCCTTATGAAAACATTTTCCAAAAAGTAAACAAGTTGTTTAATGAATGAATGCTTTCTACTTTGCGCAGACTTTTTATCTTCTACCTAAAATTATAAGATCTGAATTACTATTTTAGCATTTCAACCTATATTTTGATGAGACATTTCCAGCTTCGTTTCTTATCCTATTTTTTGAAATTGTTGAACATCCAACATTCAGACCACGCTATTTCAACTTTGCACAACGACAATATGCGGCTTGCCAAAAATAAATTTCCAGCCAAGGCCAGTTTTTGCAAAAGCTTGATAAGGGCTAGATGCATAGCCGAAAACGTTTGCCATTTTTGTTTCTTTTATTATATTAAATGCCGTGTTTAACACTGTTTAACGGTAGCCTGGTATCTGGGAGGAGGTAAAACAATATCTATTGTTATAATTGTGTGTTAGTGTGTGATGATGTTATTAAATCGTCTTTACGTCTAGCCTATCACTGTGGCTAACTAAAAAAAGCCACCCATTGATGGAAATGGGCTTAAAGGTGAGAAATTTTCAGAGAACTAAGGAAATAAGTAGCAGTTGTAAATGAAACACTCACAGGTTTATTTTAACATTTATCGTTGTTCAAATGTCATTAGGCTAAGATGTCTAAAAAAAAGTTAAAAATAGCACACAATTTTATTGCTTAGCCTTCTTCATCAACTTACCCTTATATAATAGACTAATAACTTAGAGTATGTTTCCTTCACTCTTTTCTATTACAAGATAGGCTATCGTATACGGTAGAATTTATCTTTTTTCTATCATTAAAAGACATTTTGAAGCGTGACTGAAAGTCGTTACGCTGTAGACAAAAGTTAACTTTTAATTTAAAAAAATACATAATATTTATAGACCTAAAGCTAACGATTGACAAATCTGTGGCCAGGAACCACAACCAGTTGCAGATTACATAACGTGATAAGATAAGGATGAAGAATTACGCAACAAAAACCAGATTTAAATTACAACTCTGTGGGAACATAGAACGCTAGGTTTTGCTTCTTCTTGCAATCACAGGCTTGGATTTTCACCAGCTACAAGAACCAAACTATGTATATTACGTAGCCGAGTGGTGTAACGGTTGGTAAATAAGTATAAATGTTAATGATAAATAAATAGTTGTTGAACAATTAGCTAAAAGTAAAAAGGGTTAGTACCCTTGTCATTTCCTCTTCAAAACACGTTTTTTTCACTCAAGGAAATGGTTACCAAACTGAGTTCATATCGAAAAATAACCCACTTTTAACTTCTTCAAACATAGTAACGTGTACAACAGTGGCGTATCCTGGTGGGTTGAGCAAGGGAAGCAATAAAAGTCGTGGGGGAATAGAGCGTGCCGAAGGCACGTGTTTTCTAGGGGGTCCGGGGGCATGCCCCCGGAATTACATTCAAATAATGAATTATCGTGCTTTCTGAAAACACTTTCAGGGTAATATTTGTATGAAATTTATTACCAGATAAACAGCTATTAACTTATTAAATGTAGCTCTTATTTTGATAAATTGTAGTAAAAATAAATCTGAAAGTAGCCAGAAAAATAGCAAGTATAAATGGGCTGTAGCGGATGAGTTTTAATCGCCACATTACGAGTATTAAACAAGTATAGAACATGTATTGAACAATGGTGAACATGGTTTCATCTGGTAAGGTTACGATATATGACAAATATTGATTATTATTATGCCTTTTGAAGAGTTAATTGTAAAAAAAAGCCAAATTGAAGGCCAAATCTAGAAAAAGGCCGAATGTATAATTTCTAAGGCCAACGGACTCTAAAAAAAGCCTAATTCGAAGAATTTGGCCCATTTGGCAACCTGCGACAGAGTAAGCAATTTAAAAATTGCATCCACAGATTAGTTAAAAGAAACGTAAATCGCGCAAGGTTTGCGCTGCTTTTTTTCCTTTGTTTCTCATTTGTTTCTTTGTATAGCAAAACGAGAGCAAGGGATGCAATACGAATATCTGCTTCCGTAAGCTTCCAACTTTTTCAAATTAAAACCGAGATGAAATCATGCGGGGACATGAGTTAGAAGCTGTTTTAATTCGTATTCAGGTAAAGAAATCACGAAATTGTTTTACTGAAAAATATCATCTTCTCTTTTTTTAATTTTGACAGGGGAAGCAATGCTTCCCTTGCTTCCATTGAGGATACGCCTCTGGTGTACAAGTTGTCACCAGCTTGGTTTCTTCAACTGGTAGCTTACTTGCTAAAACGACCACTTGCTTTCGCCAACATACTTAAATTGACTTCTTAACTTGATTTCAGGTTGGAATTGTAACATGCTCTAGCTAAGTATTAGGTTTCCATTGGAACTAGTTGATCATTTGAGAACAAAACTTGATGCGCTACGTTTTGCGGAAGAGCTGTTGAAACAGAAAAAAAAATTGACAGCTAATCTCTCCCATAAAAGGATTCGCTAAATTTTTGTATTTTTTATAGATCTTGTGTAAGCATACCTTTGTGCATTAAAATACCAATGTGTATGATGAAGCATATATTACGGTATACCTTTTTCAAACTTGCCACTAGCTGAACTTTTAAACCTGGAGAATCTGCAAAATTTATAAGCCCAAGTGTTGAAAGATTACATTTAAGTTTAATCCGCAATTACTGCTTACCAGACAATAACATGCATCATTGCAATAACAAAAAGTCTATTTAGAAAGAGAACATTACTCTAAATTTGTAACAAAAGTAGTCGCAAAACTGTTTGTATAGCATTGTAAGGTGGGTTAAAGGCCACCTTAACATGAGGAAGTATAGGCTACTGTATTATAGAACACATGCAAAAATATCTATGATTTGTTCGTTGCAATATTTCATATCGAAATTTCTCTTCTCTTGCATGCCATCTTTATCCCATTTTAGGGCAAGCCCTGCCTGTGGCAAAAGATTATCACACAAAACAACCAGCTGTGTGAAGATGTGTACGCTATATAAAAGTGATTGAGTGAGGTGATTCTTGTATTCATTTTTTATTTATTTCTCCAAGAATGTCAATTTTTTTTGTTTCAACAACTGTCTTTCCCAAGCCCATGAGTTGTAGGACGCAGTTCATTCTGCTTATAAAAAGCATCGCTCCTGTCGGGGCATGTTATGAAATATAAAAACCCGGTAAAAAAAAACAAACAGAAAGAAATCTAGCATAGAATATACTGTAAATACATCAGGACGGGAAAGCTTTGCATAAAGAATGACAATGGTAAGCTCTTTCCTTGTCCTTTCATATTTTTTGCAGTAGACTCTACTTGCTCAGATTAATGGTTTTTGTCGTTTAGACCAGTGGTTTTGTTTTTTTGTTTGTTTGTTTTATTATCTTTACCCTGCAACCTTTTTGTTGTCACGGACCCCTTTAGACAAATTATTATTTCTGCGGACCCCTACCTAAATTTTGCCTGAAACTCAATTAACATACTATTAACTATTGTAATAATTATGCTACTCAAGTACAGTACTGTGTCATATTGCATTGCCGCTATTACTCCTGCGGCAAATATCAGGTTAAACGGTTGCTCAAATAAGAAAATGAATGAATTGTTCAAGAAATGTCAGCAGTATTTGAATATTAAGGTGACCTAAAGTGCCATGCCGAAACTTTTTCAACGTAAGCAAATTTAATGAGAGAAATGAAAGTAAAAAGATCGCTTTTCATTTTTTTTCCAAAATTCATCAAGGTAATCACGGACCCTTAAATGCTTTCTCACGGACCCCCAAGGGGTCTGCGAAACCCAGGTTGGGACCCACTGGTCTAGACTTAAGCTGGTGGTTGAAGATTTAAATTTAGTGGATGGCAAGTCAAAAAAGCCAATCTTCGTGTCCTTTTTCAAGGATGCTTTTCAGTGTCTTACCAAAGACACAATCCCATGCTCTTGAGCAGTGTCGGAACGGTGCCCTTCTGAGTGCACTACCAAACCTCTTACCACTCGCCTGTGCTACATCTTGGCACAACGTCATTCAAAAGTTTGAGAACTTTTTTAAGGCTTAGAATTTGGAATAAGTTGTTCTACATTCGGCGATGACGTCTTTTCTTGTCTAATAAACTATAAGATTATGCTCATTTTCAAATAGCTCAATGTTAGTCTTCTAAGAAATTGTAACTTGTTGATTTGCAAGTTTTAAGCATAAGGACAAAGTATGGAGAAGTTGTGGAATAAGCAATGGAAGATATTTGGTGTAAAGTAGATTTTAGTTGCTGAATAGAATCGAGATCTTACAAGAGATAGAGCATTGAAGTATTGATTCAAATGCGTAAAATGTGCTGACTGGATATTATTTAGGCTGGCCATAAGTTAACATCCACCGCACATTCCGCAAAGAACCACTTCACATTTTTTGCACTTAATTTGCACCAAAAAGGTTTTGATGATGAATCATCCAGTATCTGAGCAACTGCTGATTGCAGAAATAGTTTTGCCACACACCGTTTCATAAGCTAAATATATGTAGGCCTAATATCGTAAACATAAAAAACTACATTAGTAAATCAGTGTTTAACATTATCTTCATCTAAGATAAAGTATATAATTATTATTCGTTTGTATTCGACATAATCAAGACCTAAATGTAAGATGTATGACTGTATGCAGTAGAAAAGCTAGAATAAAATTTTGAGAGCTTCTTTGTGGGTTCCTACGAATCAAAATTTTTAAAAACAAGAGAAAATGGAAAATTTAATGACCGAAAAAAGAAAAAAAAGAAGAACAGCGGGATCAAAGTTTCTACATATGTTGCATGGCTTGTTTGTGTTTTTAGTTAAGTCTTTAGCTGTTTTGCTTATTTTATGGCCGAATAGGTTGAACATTATTTAATAAAAATACAAACTTTGTTTAATCATAATCATCAAATCGAAGATTTGTGTAGACGTTGGGATTAAAATCTTCCGTTTACAATTGTTGATGGTTCTAAATCATTGCTTTAGATACGACAAAGAGATTTCAATTATTGGGAAAAGGAGACTTCAGACACCTGACATAAGTGTTTATTTTTGCGTACGCAATTTGTTGGGGCAGTTGAAATCATTTCTTCTTATAATTTTGCACAATGATTTTACAATACAAGAGCAAACTGTTGTCTATGGTTTTCATGATTCTCACTTTGCGTTGAAATATGAAAAATCCATCAATGGTGTCTCCGCCTTCTTATATAGTCCCGGTCTAGACTCTAAAATATACAATCTTACAGCTTAGGTCGTATTTTAAGGTAAAAAAATAGTAAAACTATTAATGCGGCCCTCCAAGACCTGCGAAGAAGGAAATGGGGCATAAGACTAAAACTATAGATACCCCAGTAGTAGGCCCATACAAGGCATACGTGATTTGTATGGGCCATTGGGCCTACTATGTTTTTAACATGTTTTTTGGCAATTAGTATTTTTAATTTGATGCATGTACTTTGCGCATGAAAATACAAGAACTAGTTTATCATGTTAAAAATATAAAGAGCACACTTGCTATGGTTTGACAACGATTGACTTAGCCCGCAGTCAGAAGAAAAAGAAACAAAAGTTTATAGCTAAACGTCCAGTAAATATTCAGAAATGACTTATTAATAGTATGGACCAACGCTTTTTGAATGATATTTTTCAATTTAGCATTTACTCTTCTATGTTTCTTCTTTGTTTACTGTATAGGCAGTGGTTGAAGTTCTTCTCAAAAAAGAGAACTTTAGCAATTAACCGCTCGGACTTAACAAGACCAAACGTTTTTTTACATTGTCCGTAGAAAAAAGACATCGTGTATAAAAATGCGTGGAAAGAACTCGATTTAATTTTTTCTTGGATTATTTTATGAAGTCTAAAGTTAGAATTTTGATCTACTCAGAACAAAGATCAACTTTTTTTAAGAAACTGGTATTATACAGTAAGTTAGTGACATTTGTAAAATTTTAACAAATATGTTGCCTAATAGCAGAACTTTTCTGCTCTTGCTATTTGTCTTACTTTTTGTGGTTGCAAATTCAAAATCAACGACTGGAAGAAATTTCAACACAGGTGAGAAAAATTAATTATAAATTTTGGTATAATATTTTTAAAAAATTTACTGTCTAAATTAATTTCTTGATAGGTGATAAATTAATTTCTTGATATATTTTTTGATTATAAAGTATATAAAGTATAGCCTTATCATCGTTTGTCTTTTCGTACTTGCAGTGCAATAGACAATATTTCTTTCGCACTATTGCGATCAAATGTATTGGCTATCGGCTTGTAAAACAGTTCAAACGTGTCATGGATCTAATTTCTTTTTAGATGACGCCATTGTGTTGCGCAGTGGAGGCAACACTGATTGCATATCATTGTATGACGAAATACCGTATGGGTTATGGAAGCAAATGTGTGGCATTCAAACTGCAGGTAGCACTAGATTATTGTTTGAATTTGGTGGTTTAGCTTTTTCGCGCCTAGCATCATTTCAAAATGATGCTTATTAATTCGTGACATCAAGCAGTGTTTTGTAACAAAATATTTATCACTTTATGGATTCCTTTTAAAACGTTTTAAAAAATGGATTCATTTTGCTGTATGGAAAATATCAATGTTGTTGAGAAAAGATTTGAAATTTAGGACATGATCGGGTTCTAGGATGTTGCATCAGAGATCAATATCTGCGCAATAAACGTGGCAGAACCGCCTGAGTTTTTCATCCAATTGCGGGAAAACGCTGGGCTAGAAAGGCGTACACTACCGCAGTGATTCCCATACTGTCCGCCACCACAGCGTGACGTTGTTGATTTCATTTTTCAAGGATAGGCAAACCCCGGTCTCGGAAAACTAAATACACTTCTATAAGTGGAGAAGTTAAGTTATACTATAAGCCAAAAAGAACCCGCAGCATCAGGCTATAACAGATCGTTTGAATCTACACTGTGAAGTAAGCAACGATCATGCTGCTAAAAGCGAAACTCATTCAACTACTTAAGTTATACTACTGTAAGTTTATCAATCAATGCAATTGTCATTAAAGGATCTTAAATGCATATGCAAATGCTAGTGGGTCCAAAGTTCTGCAAAATTTTTTCCAAAGCATCTCATTGAAAAAGTTGAAAAACTGCAGTGCTATAGCGCATAGAACATAATTATGCCACTAAGCCATGCTGATCAAAGAGCTTGCTTGGTAATCAGGCCTACTGCAAGTGTAAAATTAAATAATCACACCAGATTCATAACAACATAAATCTTTATCAACAATCTTTACCAATTTCCATTTTTCTTACATTTCAAAACTAAAGTTTTGTAGTTTTTCTTAAGAAGGTGATCTTGCCAACTTGCCAACCACATAATAGGCTACTACTTGGAACCGCTGGCTTATTACAGCAACTAGAGCTTGATAAAATGATGATAAAAGCAGAGCGACAAAAAATTATATGGTAATGGCCAGATAATTTGAGATAGTACTGTTCGTCTACATGGTGAAGAGGTAGCCGTCTGACCGACATTTTAAAGTTTATTTGTACGGACAATTGCACTTCATGGATAGCGTCTTTTACATTCTATTGAAATAAAACGCTCCATTTTGTTTCTGCTAATGGTTCAATTTGTTTGAAAGTTTGGATTTAGGTTAACAATGTACAACAGTGTAATGTACAGTGTAACATGTAACAATGTAAGCTACCCTGATGCGGTTTATTCACGGTTGCACTAAAGCAGTCTGCATTGTGAAGTGCTAAGAAAAGCAATAGCCTATAGATGCAGCGATGTGTCTCCATAGATGCAGCGATGTGTGAAATAACATCCAACATTAGGCTATTATTGACACATTTCTCAACCTCTACTTTTTATTGCGCAGGTAAACGCGAGCAAATCCCCCAAAAGAAAAGATCAGATTTTTTAAGTAAACGAACAGATCTGGAAAAAGAAGAAGAGCAAAGCATTTCAAAACTGTTGTTTCCTTGGCGGTACAGACATGCTAAAGAGGAGAACCGTATCACAACACGACGCTAAAACATATTGCACAGCATATCTTGCCACCGAAATGAATCACTCTTACGAAAAGGATGTTTACATTTGTTCCAGAAGTTTGTTTATTTTTAGTCTATTTTTTATTCAGTTCTTCAATTAACAATTTAATGTGGAGCTTTTGTTAATACAGCATAATATTGAAACACCTTTGATAGAATATGCTTAAATCAGCTGGCATGATGTTAGAAAACAATTTGATATACAGTAGGCTACAATGACAAACAACATTAGTGTTTGGTTTTGTTTTTTCTTTTATGAAAAAAAATCACATCTTAACTTTAAAAAACAATAGCATCATCAAACTGCTTAACTTTCGATAAAATGAGGTTGATCAAATGTAAACTAATTATTAAAAAATTGTTTTTGTTGGAAAAATGACCAGTTTTAAAAAACGTTTTGTGAAAAATATTCTTTCTTTCTGATGAACAATTTAAAAGTGACAAAAATTTGTTTCCATCAACTCTGTAAAACTACTCAGTCTTAATTTGCATAGCAATCATGAAATTAAGTTTCCAGACGATTTTGATTTTTTTAAGTGGTATAAGTTGATTCTACTTTATGCCAAGTAACACAAGATTCAGACATTCCAATAAAAAAAAATCCAAAATTATTATTTATTTTTTTGTGATTTTTTTTTCTTTCTTGTGTAGATTGTCATTACGAACTGCAAACTATTTAACTTCTTTGTGGATTTTAAAGGCCAATGAAGTAGAAATACGTACTGTACGTTAACAAGATAATTAAAACGCTTCCTTAATTTAATTAAAACACAGAGTCATTGCTAGTCGCTGAGCAAACACGTTATAAGTTTATTTCTGATCTATATGATTTTTTGTGGTTTCACTTCTTGTTCATTTTTTTTGTAAGTATACAATAAGTTATTTTTTTGTTATTGTGAGCTCCAGGTTTGTCATTCAGATTAAGTACCTGTGTTTTCAATTTGTCACACTCAAACAACCACAGCACAGTATATCAAATTTATAAATACTTCTCCATAAAATTGCTGCACGTTTGCACACAGTCTACTAAACACAACCTGTTTATTTTATTTTTCTTGCTGATCACTGATCAGCATATGTTTCTAACTTAGCTTAAATATTTCGATGTGTCAACTTTATTGAATAGTGTCAACTTTATTGTTCATTTGCGACAAATCCTGGTTTGTTTTGGCACCCTTGCATTGTATATAGCAGGAGTTGTCAACCATGTTATTCTCATTGACCGCGTGCTACTTTTCGAAGGTCAATTTGTCTCTACCTTCTATTTTTGAACCATACATTAAATTTTTGTTACGCTGCATAGCTCATTTTTTCTGTTTTATTAAAGTTAGTCCCTTGATAAAAAGAAACTTAGCTCTGAGAAGATATATTTATCGCCCGTTGAAATCTTTTGGTTCATGTCGCCAATCAACTTTACGCTAAATAAACAAATTAATTAAACTTTCCAAGGCAATATTACTTTTTCGACAAAACAAAAAGTATTGCACTCATTATTGGAATGATATTCTGATAAAATGCTTGTTCAAAATGCTACAATAACTTTTTAAAAAAATTTTTTTAAACCATTACTTTTGACTGGTGCAAAGCTACTGTACGTGAAAAAATTCAATCGGAATGCCAGCCGCCACAAGATCAAAGCGTTTGGTAGTCTGAATGTGGATACTTTGGTTAAATGGAATCTGAAGTGAATAATGGAGGCGAGACATTCAAATGCTCTATTGTTAGTACAAATGACGCTTTTCAAGTGAGATTTAAGTTGTGATTCATTGATGTGGACAGATAAATACGACAATCACTTGAAATTATACGGTACACAGACCACAACCATGTGACATCATGCTAAGCTTTATTTCTACAAAAGACATAACGTAAGAAAAAGAAACGTTTAAATTAAACGTTTGCTAAATATTCAATGTTGCAAACGAACAAAAATGATGACATTGAACTTTACTGTCCGCAGTGATGTTGAAAATCAATGCACAGCCATTTTGACCTTTCTTTAAATTTATCAAAGTTTTATTCTTCATCTATTGCAAGGTTGTCGCTGTCAAAATAAAAATACTGGCATCGAAATTCTGAGCAATCGTAAGCAAAATCGTTAACTAATAAGCCATAGTGCTAATTGCATCTCATACAAACTCAAAAGTTTTTTTATGTACTGTAAAAACAAAATAAAGTATACAATAAATCTGCAAGTAAACACACTAAATGTTTTCTGGCCATTTGTGACTACAACATTAATATTTTATAGACGATTGCAAAAGCATGACGTCAGAGGTAGAAACTAAAAGTTGACATAGAAAACTCATTTGTAAAAAGAGCGAATTTTGATTTTGTTTTGATTCGTTGTTGTTTTTCGTGTAATTTGACTACAAATATTTCACTTGCGGTGCCGATTACACGAATTGCTTAGTCATAGGCTACTTCCTTTCATTGGATAAACTTAGAACTGTGGAAAAAGAGCACATACTGTGATTATTTTTCTTGTGCGTCATTATTGTGTACGCTACATTTTTTTTAAATTTATTTTGCTTTGAATTTCAACTATTCGTTTCACACATTGCAATAGCTTACCATGCATTCTACAGTATAGTGTTATGCGAACCTGATAACTGAATCAAAACGTAACTGTCGTGTTTATTAAGCTTTATAAAACCGTGACTCCTAACTTTACAGTTGTCAAAAGACCAGCATTGATTCTCCATCAAGTCAAGTTTGATATCTTTATTAGGTTTACACTTAACTGAAACAACCACAATTCGACCGCGCTATCCTACCGTATATATTTTCCCAATAAACGCCGGTAGGCTATAAAGTGGTTGTCAGTTTAATGAAATGGAAATTGATTATGCCCTTGAAAGAGGTTGCATTCATACAATGCTGTCATTTAATAGTACACGTGTGTTATAACAACTCATATAACATTATATGGTCATAAATATTCTCTATCATAGATGTTTATACACAGTGTTATAGTTTATTTATCTTTTTATAGTTTGGAATTTATATTGAAAAGTCTTTTTATTTTAAAGCAGATCAGTGATTTGACCTCTATTTTTAATCCACCTTTTTATGACTTCAAAGAGCCATAAGCAATTATAGCCTACCTGTGTTTACATACAATCATGTGTTGATGGAATAACTGTAATTAAATAGTACAGATTAAATTAGCTTTTTTCGCAAGATAAACAAACTTTTAGGGATAAACAAACAAAAACAAACATAAACATTTTCAAGAAAACAAACTTTTATAATTTTTGTGTTAAATAATGTTTTGATGTTACGAATTGCAGCAGAGCTTAGGTTGTTGATGTCAGCAACTATTGTCTAATATTCTTCAAATGTCGTGTTATTTTAGGAAACTTGTGCTACTAGGATTTATGATCAACAATTTATTTGAAAGCAATTCAAGATAAGTATTTTTAATCGTAAAACGCTCTTCAAAAGAACTATGAAATTGAAACATCTAGCGATTTTGGTTTTAATAATTCTCTCTCACGAGGTGTGTTGTAAGAAATCTTCTACAAATGGTTCGAAAAGTAAGTTATACTTTTTATTGAAACGGATATTTTGTAGATTTCCAATGTTGATGTTGCTAGAAAAGAGAGTGTAAATAGAACAAAATGCATAGCTTACTTAATCTAAGGTAAAGCATAAATATGAGGAGTAAATTAACATTAACAATTAACAACAAAAATTAACATAAAAAAATCAAGAATAAACGTATAAAGTTTTCACGTTGATGAGATCACAAAGAAGTTTGTATTTGAATAGAATTTGTATTATTATAAGTTAATCATTTATTTCATTTTGATACTTTGCTTTTCTATCATTGTTTTCTTTTCTTTGTTGTGTTTGTAAACGTTTGGTTGGGATTTGAATCTTTCTTCTAGGACTGACAAAGCCTTCAATAAATTATGCCTGGCAGTTTCCCGTACTTGTAGAGGCTTTAAATCACTGACGCAGGGCCGGTTATCGAACTTAAGAGAATGAAGTTTCCATAGTTGTTGAAATGTCGTTGTCTGTGAGTTATTCCATCCACTTAGTGCCGCTGACTGGAGAACAGTTTTAAAGTGCCCAAGGGCACACCCCGAAAGTCGAACCAGCGCCGATTGAGAGTCGAGGCTCAATTTCTGACCTAACGAGGCAGAAATAAAAATAGAAATGCCAAATTCTCTTACAAGAGTTTATGAATTAATTCTAAAAACAAACAATTTTTATTTTTAAGATTTCTTTTTATAAGTATTTGCAGTTCGTTATTTTTTATTTGAACACTTTTACTATATTAGGCTACCCATTCATTATATGGCCATATATCTATTCGTCTTGCGATAGAGTTTTATGATGAATTGACTGCTACACTGAGCCAATCGGTTTGTTAAGTTGTGTGTAAAAGTACATTAGTATGTTCGGTAATGTTATACTTTTGTTTTCAGAGAACCATTGCGGAAAGCACAAGGTACAAGCATGTATGTCACAATACGGCGAGATGTCTAATAAGCTATGGAGGCAATTATGCGGCATCCGTTATTATTGTACGTAAGAATAGACTATGCGCAATTGAAAAAGCTTTTATTTGAAGGATAAAGCATAAGACACCCAAGTATGGTGTTACTTAACCAGCACCGTATAAGACGATTTGTTTTCATGCAAGCAAGTTGAGAGTATGAAGAGAGAAGTAATAATAACATCACTAAATACAACTTTGTTAATGTGTTATACATTGACATTTTATTATTACTGGTCCACCGTTAGTTCACCGATTTTGTTTTGTTGTGTAATGTGTTGCTCCGAATAATGTTGAAAATGGTTAGTGTAAAATGCTTAAATAAAAGAACTGCATCTATAAGAAGACCTGTCTCAACGTTCAGGACAACATGATGTAAAGGAAATTTGATAACTGGCTAAAAGGTGTTGTTCATTGTTTTTTTTGTTTTTTTTAAACTTGCTTTAGTCTAATCTCTTTCTATCAATAGGTCCCAGAGTCCAGGAAATGATCTTAAAGCTTCAAAAATCTACACAAGTATCAAGGATAAGACAATTGGAACGCAAATTTGAAAAATAATTCAATAATAAATATGCATTCAAGCATATAAACTAACTTGTAACAAGAGAGATATAAATTATTTTGGATTTTGTGGAAGTTCTTTATAACTCATTTGTTTCATGATTTCATTTAAATCGAATCATAAAAAAGACCATATTTTGTCGGCACTTTTAGAAGTAGCATATTGGTTTAAAGCATATTCTCCAACAAAGCTTTCCTAAAATATGTAAAAATACAACTTAAGAATTTTGATAAAAAAGTTGCTTATGTTTCAAAAATTTATATATTGTAAGTAAAACATTATATTTACAAATAATTTTTAAGCTAAACAGGGTGGATTTTAAATTTGAGTTTGGCGTGGCAAAATTTTTAATTTGACAAAGTGGTTATTTTAGAGGGTCAGTATTTTCCATTCGCACTCGTCGTTTGAAAACCTGTATGAAAAGTTGCCTTGACCCTTTGCTTTCCAAGAGTAATATATCTATTTGAAAATCCAGAGCATCCCGCTTTTTTGCTTATACAATGAATACCACCCTATGTGTTAAAAATCAAGTTTAGTTTGATGTTAAAAGCTTGATAGCTATGTTTTCATTTGCATGAAAACATAGTTCCGAGAAAATGCTTGTGTGTAGTAATTCTCTTGCCAATCGTGCTTTACAAATCGAAGTATTTTGATATAGTTTACCAACAGTGTCTTTGACTTGCCTTGAGATTTTAGCAGAAGCATTGATGGTCTATCAAAATGCTGTATTATGCCATATATCGTAAACTTGCCGTCAATCTATCATCAATCAATAAAAGGCTTTTGCCTTACTAAAAACAATTAAATAATTGCGATGTTGAGTGGAAGGAACAAGCAAGTGGCATGAAAGACTGGTGCAACACTGATGCATTCAGCCTCATAGGAGAAACACGTGTCTATCGCTGTCAAATATTAGTATATTAGTACACTCGACTGCCAAGAAATAACTACAATGTAATTGTCGATGCAAACTATATCTAACTTTTGTGTTTGCAAGTAGCCTACAATACGCAGAAGAAGCTCAACTGTAATTCAAACTAATTTATAGGATAAATTGCAATATTGTTTGCTTGACACTTCATTCATGTCTTCCCCAATGGCACTGATGAACGAGTGTCTAGTGATCTTCAATTAATTTCACCAAATCAACGTAAAACTCAGCAATAATAATGTGTTTTGAAAGTACTTCAGCATTGAAAAGAGATAAACGTATTCTGTAGTGCAGTGTAAAACCCACCCATTGTATATTCCATTGAACTGCAATGTTTTTATGATTTTGATCTAAACTCTAAAGCAAGTTATAAAGCTATGTAAAATGTGTAGTTTGCTGACAATATTATCACGAAAGCCTTAAAGTCTTGTCTTCCAAAAAATTGTCTTGGTTTCAAAATGGTTGGAACGCCTGGTTAATCTAATCAAAAAATAAAGAGCCCAAAATGTAGATACCAAACTCATGTTCAGCAAACAAACGTTTCGAAAACTATACTGTCTTCATCTTCAGTGGTATAAATTTATACCACTGAAGATGAAGACAGTATAGTTTTCGAAACGTTTGTTTGCTGAACATGAGTTTGGTATCTACATTTTGGGCTCTTTATTTTTTGATTGTCTTGGTTTGTATATGAAAGTGCCTGTAAATGAGTTTTCAAAGTGCTTTAACGAATTGTAGTTTGTCAATAAACGTGAATTTAAAAGCATCTGTGTTTTCTTGACTTCTTTTGATGTGCATCATCATCATCGGCAGTAGCATTGACAGGAGGTCTATGGAGTAGGCTACTTTTGGGCCCTGGCCAGAGAAGATTTTAGGGGCCTGTAAAGATCCCTAAAACCTTTCCAAGGGGCCCGGGAAATCGAACAAACTACCGCGTATTTTTTGTATAGTGCATTTTTTGTGAAAATATCTTGATTTGGGGCCCAAGAGTCTCATTTGTACCGGGCCCAAATTATCCTCTCAACGGCTCCGATCATCGGTCATGCCTATATAAGGTGTTGGCTGCCATATATCTCCGCGACGATCGATTGTCCATTGTTCTGATTAAACGCATCGCAAATGGGGATAAACCCTGGAAGCTTTGCAATGCTGCACTACAAACATCCAAAACCCAACAACAACAACAACAAGCCATCGTGTTAAAAACAATAAATAGAATTGCAAACGTTTTCGGCTTAGGTTTATATCAAATCTTTTTCGAACGTGCGAAAAAATAACTTACACTAAACGAAAACAAGAAATGGAATTGAAAAGTTGAACAGGTATTGCCAGAGATTCGTAGAAATACGGGACGCAAAACCATCTTCTGAAATCACGGGCGGGGCGTTGAATAATAATGTTGCCAGGTGTTTTTTTCTGCTTAAATTATTCTTGACTTGCTTGAAAGTATGGGTGTCTTCTGAACTGTTGGAGTTGAGACTACACCGCACAGAAAACTACACACCCGTGTATGTTGCAACTCATCAGTTTACGTCAGGTCTTCCATACTTCTTTGCTTTGGCTCATAAGCGTAGCCAGAGGGAAAGGAGGCCACTCCTTTCCAAGTTTTAAAATTTAAACTATCATTAGTTATGATTCTAGCGTGTGCGACCAAATGACAATGTATCGAACAGGTGTAATAAAAACCGGCCTAATGATTGACCTTCTGCTCGTACATATTCGTATTCGCGCGCATAGGCTACACTAGAAATATAAGTATTGACAGCTTAAATTTTAGAAATTTGAGAGAAGTGGACCCTTTGCCCCTGGATACGCTTATGAGCAAAGCTAAGAAGTATTAAGGATGGCCTGGCGTAAACTGGTGAGCCGCAAGTCTTCTACAAGTCAACAGTTGTGAACTGAGCAGGCGACAACTGAGCCAGCAACGTTTCAGCAAGTGGCTGAAGTTGGTAAATGATAAAACTGAGTAACATCTGAGCAAGCCATAACTTGTCATGTGACAAGTCAGCAAATTCAGTTTGGCAAGCGATGATTAAGCAATTCCGACGTGAGCACATAAATCTCATCTGCTGACTGAGCAGCAGCTGAAACGTACTGTAGGCTACTGTAATTGCTGAGTTGAAGCACTTGCTGAATTGTCGCATGCTGAGTAGGCAATGGCGTAGCTAGGGGAGGGGGGGGGGGGGCGGGGAGGGCGGACCGCCCCGGGTGGCACGTCTGGGGGGCGGCACTTTCAGACAGGACGCTTTGTTTTTTTTGTTGATAATGCAAAAGTACACGGAAAATAAAAGCAAACAGAATGGCAACGTTCAGAACAGTGGCGTAGCCAAGGGGGAGGAGAGGTTTGGGGGTTACAACCCCCCCCCCCCTTTGGCACGCATGTGACGTCACGATATTGAGAATGATGCTTTCAGTCTCTATGTCTCTAAAACAAAGTTTGCCTAATTTTAAACGAAACTCCATTAAAAGAGCGAGTTTTGCCAATACCAAACATTCAAATATCTCAGCCAGGAATTAGCAACAAGAAAACATAGAGACTTAGCTTTATTAAGTTACCGAAAAATTCCCAAGAAAACATGATCTTATCCTTTTGCTATGTCACCGGACAGCACCATGTTCCAGGAATATTTATACTAGGGGATTTATACCCACATTTTTGTTGAAAATGCTCTCAGAATGCACCAAATCCAAAGTAATTTTTCAAAATTTTCTGGGGGAGACCCCCCAGACCCGCCGCCGCTGGGTGTCGTCTTTGGCGAGGACGCCGTCGGGCTTCGCCCGCCGGCCCTTAAAACCTCCCCCTTTCAAAATTACTGGCTACGCTACTGGTTCAAAACATATATAGCATACAATAATTCCACTCTAAATCAATTAAAAAAATTTCATTTCACATGCTTTTTCTTGAAGGGGCGGCTAAATCTGAATCCGCCCCGGGCGGCACATTCCCTAGCTACGCCACTGTGAGTAGGTCCTACGACCTGGTTTTACTATTCGACTATGATTATTGCCATTGAAAAAGTAGCATATTGTGTTATTTTTAGTCAGATTTAGCTTGGTCGAGATTTGGACTCTGCAATTTTGAATTTTAAACCTTTAGCTAGCTTGTCATATTAGTTTTGCAGTTTTGGCAGTGTTGTACGTGTTAATGAAATAAATTGACGGCGTCAGCGTCAGCGCAAATTGCCTAAAAACTTCACGGCGTAAAGTACTGCGTCAGCTCAGAAACTGACGTCGTCAGCGCTAATTTCTATCGCTATTTTAGCCAGGGTCTCACAAAACGGAAGTATTTCAACCAAGTTTAGGCTAACAATAGCTATAAATAAAGAGCAGGTATTATATTTTGAGACTGTATTGTAATTAGCTGGTTAGCCTATTAGTTATTTCCTTGTAAAAACACAAGCATTTCAAAACGTTTGTCTGACAATCTGCTGCGTTTGGGACGCATAATGTCCTTTCCAAGTGAAAACATGTGTTCCACAACAGCGCTGGATGGTATTGGTGTGTTGTATTTCAAAAAAAATCCTTGGAAACGTTTACTCGGAAAGGTATCATAGTTCCAAACATGCTGTGATGGTTTAGCATAAATATAAATCTTACGAGGTCTACTGCACCAACATCGCTCTTTTCAGGGGTATCATCAACAGTATCATAGCCGATGCGGCCTTTGATGAACTAGATGCTCAGTTCGTAAATTTTTCCAGTGTTCCCTTTGTCGCGCAGTGTCCCTTTTATATTTCAGGGGTATAGAGCTCTTGAAATAACCCCATAAACATTGGCTCGTGAAAAACACGAGAAAGATACGTGTTTTTTTACCCCAGTTTCTCGTGTAAAACCCGTGATGTGCACCCGTGTATTACACGGGTGTTTGCACAAACGCAACCCGTGTTTTTCACGACTTCTAAACCCGTGTTTTACACGGCATTTAACCCGTGTTTTACACGACTTCTAAACCCGTGTTTTACACGGCATCTAACCCGTGTTTTACACGACTTCTAAACCCGTGTTTTACACGACTTCTAACCCGTGTTTTACACGGCATCTAACCCGTGTTTTACACGACTTCTAAACCCGTGTTTTACACGACTTTTAACCCGTGTTTTACGCGGCATCTAACCCGTGTTTTACACGATTTCTAAACCCGTGTTTTACACGGGTGTTTGCACAAACGCAACCCGTGTTTTTACACGACTTCTAACCCGTGTTTTACACGACTTCTAAACCCGTGTTTTACACATCAAACCCGTGTTTAATATGGCAATTTATTTGGTACCAAAATCACACATGCCAAAAAACACAGATATAACTGAAGACAGTACAGCTGTTTCACACATCATCAGTTGGGCGAACCGTGCTGGATGAAGATGTCCTTGCAACTGACTGTCTTCTTATTCTCTTTTCAGCTGATTTGAGGAATTCTTGCACAACAGCTTTAACATCGCCCATGGTTGTGTCTTTTGTGTAACTGTATGTTCGAACTGATGCTGTAAGCAAAAAAGAGTTAGTGCTTAGTCACAAAAGCAATAGGCTAGCAATAGATATACAGAATTCTTCACGGTTCAAATATATTAAAAATAGATTGCAACATACGTTCATTAAGCAGGGTATACGTGCAAAATCTAAAGTTTAGGCTACATACCATAAATTACAAAAATAAGTTTGCAATCTTTAATTGGGCGCTTGGAACCGCGTTGACCCATCCAATTAAACTTCGTCATAAGCGTATCCGTAAATACTCCAGAAAGAATTTGCTTTACGCTCTTTTTGTAGTCCGTCGAAAAATACCGACTAAAATAAGAAATCTGCAAAACAACATATATCATATAAAATTTAGACTTCACGGTTATATTCCATAGAATAAAAGTAGAGCGCACTCATACTGCAAGCTGTTAAATTTCATTGTTAACAGTCAGGGCCGTGGAGTCAGAGCCGTAACAATGTTTATAGTTTAGCCAAAGGAGTCGGAGTTTTAAAAATTGCACTGACTCCTACCCCTATATACAATTGAGGAATGCTCTACATTGCGAGGAATTTTAAAATTATCCATTGTCAGAGTGTCAAAAACTTTGGGAAATGTATATTTTGTTGTTTTGCTGCAAATCAATGAATCGTTGTTTTGCTGCAGTCAATGCTGGTTGAAACTTTCAAGAAATTTGCAGCAGTACGACATTGCAAAACTGTTTTAAAGAGGGTGAAAATAACCAGTATTTCTTGTATGTCTATTCTATGAGGAGAGTCGGAGTTGTGATACCGATTCCACAGCCATGTTAACAGTAAAAAAAAAATTACCAGTTTATTTTGAACAGTGCTGTTTCCCAGGTTGTGTTCAAGCTCGTCAAAGTCCTCCAGGCTGTTGATGGGAAAAGATGGAATGTCCGAAGGGGGTTCCTCTATTTGTTGAGCTGGGGCGCTTCTTTCGTTTGTCATTATTATATCCAATTATTCGTTGACAGAATTTAAAATTCCCATAATTTCCAGTTGAGCAATTCGAATTCGTCGAACTGTGTGAAAAATAAATAGTTGCTTTAACATGATTTGGTGTTAGCAAAGGTGCTTTGCTTTGACAATACAAAAAGAATAGCTCCCAGGGTAGGGCAGTTGTGATTTAAGCAGCTGCCAAACAAGAAAAGCGAGTGGTAAATAATACTGCCAATTAAGAACAATGCTCTTGTAGGGGCGCTCACGTGAGAGACTCAACAGATCTTCCAAAATTCGAAAAACTGAATTTTCAAAATGCGCTGCTTGTGAGTAAAAATGGGAGTTACGAAGGATAAAAAAGAGAGTAAACATAAATAAACGAAGTGAAGAATTATAGCTAAAACTATATCATCACACCGATGCAGCTGAGCAATTGTTGAGCGAAGTTAATCGAACAAGTTTCAAGATTTTAATTTAACCAGGTGCAAACCTTCACTTTGCAGCGCAACAAATTCGTCACAAGATATGTTCTTGGTCACTTCAGGCGTAGTGTCGATTGCAACATTCAACTGATTGTCATCCAAGTGAAAATCAAGGACTGATTGTTCGCGCTCTGGACTTGATTGCTGTGGTGCCCTCACAGAGGAAGATTGTGGAAATTCTGGAACTTGTGGCAGTTGCTGCAAGGTTGTAGCAACCTCAGCTGCTCGTACAGGAGTAGAAACCTATGGAAGATTTAGTGACCGTCAGAGTGAACATTAACAAAATATATTTAGTGATATGCTTGGCTCCCTCTACACCCTCAAGTGTCGCACACGAAAACAAACTGACAACTATGTTATTCAGGACTGTCCAATCTATCGCGTTTTAACTAGGGCACATGCTGGTCTCAAAATCCTGGATGACGACAGCATATTTAGGCAACGTTCGAAAAGTTCTGATTGAACACCTTAATCCGTGCTATTAACCTTAAAAATGAGATTGCAATATTTTTTTAAAATCATACCACTTTTAGAAACCGCTCAATTTCCCTAAAAAACAACACCTAAAAATTGTCAAATTTTGGGATTATCATAATTAATAAGTGATTAAAGTATTTGTTTACTTACAGTAATGATATTTTCTGACTCCGGTGAGTCGCTTTCATCTGTATATGCAATCCTCATAGGCAACCGGCAATTCCTGCATTTATAATTTGAAAAGAGTTACTTCAGCTAGATGTCATGCTTGCCCTTGCTTATTGGTACATTACCTACTGATATCTCGTCAACATCAACATATTTTGCATATATACAAACAATCATCATGCAATAAACGTAGAAATGCATGGGTGTACGGTATCTTAAAGGATTAGCTTATATTTGCATCACGGTGTTGTCAGGTACAATGTAACAAGCCAAAATGTACTTACATTAGATATTATACAATTTATACAACAATGTTACAAAAACGTTATATACAACTGCCACGTTAGTGTAACTGTGACTTCAATGCAACAAGTTACTATAATGCGAAGTACTGGCATGCACCCATGTATGATAATTAAGTTAAGAAAGGGTAAAATTAGTTTTGAGCAGTTAAAATCACAATGAAATGAACAAATATCAGGGAAAAATGAATGCATTGTTATACCGCTTTCTTCTTTTCGATTTAGGTTGTCTACTATCATTTACTTCTTCTTCACTAGCTGCTGTTGAAGCCAAATCAGAAGTATTTTTAGCATGTTGTAACTTTATCAGTGCTTTGGCCAAATCATCTGTTGCAAAATATTAACAGGTCATCTTCCGATAACAGTGATCAAGATTAGGAAAAACAATACACTGGAGAATAAGATCTCATGCATATTGCATATGGAATAATAACAATCTGCTACAGCGGTTAAATGGAAATTACACACCTTTTTACAGTAATATTCATACCCAAATTTTTGTTGAACATGCTCAAAGAATGCCCCAAATTCAACGTAATTTTTCAAAGTTTTCTGGGGGAGGACTCCCAGATCCCCCGCCGCTGGGTGTCCCCTTCGGCAATTACGCTGCCAGGCTTCGCCCGCCGACCGTCAAACCACCCTTCCTCCCCTTTCAAAATACCTAGCTACGCTACTGAATTGGATCATTGTCATTGGGGCCCGCAAAGCATATTCCGCACAGGGCCCGAAATACCCTAAGACCGGCACTGTACTGGGGCGTTTCTTTCGTTTGTCATCATTACTGCATAAGCGTAGCCAGGGGGGCAAAAGGGGCCATGCCCCCCCGCCAAATTTTCAAAGTTTGGATTCCAAAGTTGAACCCTTTGTTGAAAATATATATAATATAATTTGTATAAATTTAAATCGTATTCCAAGACATCTGGCTATTAACACCCCCAGGATTTGTTTTAGACACACAGAAAGACACCAAAAATTTTGCAAATCGTAAATCGCGCAAAGTTTATGCGATTTACGCTTCTTTAAACTAATCTGTGGAAGCAATTTCAGAATCGCTTACTCTGTTGGGTTTTTGTGTAGCTGAGTTTTTTGTGTTCTCTAATTTTAGCCGCAGTTTTTGCCCATTTGTGTGTAACAGCTACCTTTAATAAGTTAATAGCTGTTTACCTGCCTACAAATTTCATACAATTATTACCCTGAAAGTGTTTCCAGAAAGCGCTATAATCCATAATTTGAGTGTAATTTTGCAAATTTTTTATGGGGGAGCATGCCCCGGACTCCCCTAAAATATGCGTGCTTTTGGCACGCTCTAACTCCCCGCCAGCCTTATTGCTTCCCTTGCTTAAACAAAATATATTTAGTGATATGCTTGGCTCACTCTACACCTACAAGTGTCGCACACAAAAACAAACTGACGACTATGTTATTCTGGACTGTCCAATGTATCGCGCTCCAACTGGGGCACATGCTGGTCTCGAAGTATTTTCAGCATGTTGTAACTTTATCAGTGCTTTAGCCAAATTATGTGTTGCAAAATGTTAACATGTCATCTTCCCATAACAGTGATCAAACTTAGTAAAAACGATACACTGAAGAATAAGATCTCATGCATATTGCATATGGAATAATACCTAACAACCTGCTAAAGCGGTTAAATGGAAATTACATATCAAAAAATTGACAGCTAATTAAGACAAGCAGCTGTGCTGCAACAGAAACAACAGAGCAAACATAAATTTTGTTGCACAAAACTCCATATATTGGAAAACATAATTATACATATACATGTTGATTGTTGAATGAAACAACCTTGACACTTGGCAATGTAAATTAGTAAGAGAGAATCATAAGGCCAGTGAATTCCAACTCTTAAGTCACCATAATTATATATATGTATAATATAGCCGGCCATTGGGTACTCTACTGGTAAAACCCTATGGTACCTCTGATTGTTTCCAACTTTTATTTAGGTGCCGTATGTATTATAACTTAATGGGTAGTATAAATTAATATTAATGTTTACCTGTTTTGTACATAATTCGTACATGATACTTTTTCCAATTTGGATTGACATCTGAATTTTGTAGGCATAACTGGCAAACCTTGTAACCGGAAGCTCAGGCCAATAACATTCCAAAACATCATTATTATGAAATATCCATTTCTCTAGGACAAGATCAACTTCACCTCTTGATATAAAGTCTACGACTGCAAATGCTCTCAGTCATAGTCTTCATATATTTAATCTACAGAAGCACAAAATAGACTGGACTTACTTAACATAGACAGTAAAGCATTTTCAATCAGTGTTGTTTCTCATGACTGCACATTAAATGATAGGCCAATGGAGTAAAACTATTCGTACAATATAAATAAATGCACTGTCTACACTCTACAGCAAGCCCTGTAGCCTGTAGGTAGGTACCATACTTCGATAGATGACAAAAAACAGGCACAGCTTTTCGCTACCTCTCTGAACAGCACTGCACCATTTCGGTATGTTCATCGCGATTCATGCACAATCTTTTGGTAAAAAGAAAGATTGAACCTTTTATCTTCAGGCGCTTTTCGGTAGATTTAAATCAGTTAATGATTTCTAAATATAAATGGAAGATTAATTAACACAAACCTTGTAGCGTACTTAACAGTCACTCTAAAAAATCCTCTCCTAAGCTGATAAGCAAATACTTAGTGAAATTCTGTGCCATTTTTTTATGTCACAGACTCACAGGGATATTTAATCAGGTGACCGCTGGTAACCGCGATATAAGGTTTACGAAAAATAAAGGGGAGAAATTCGGTTTTAATGAAAATTACATAATACTGTATTCCTGAGTTGCACAATTCCTATTGTAAAGATATTAACATAAAACACAACAAATAGCCTACTAGAGTTGAAAATTTATTTTAAACGAGAGAAACAAGATAAAACAAACTTGTTACTAGCGTGAAAAAAACACGTGTATAACATGTTCAAAACACGTGAGTATACAAAAAAAGTGAATATGCAACTGCCGAATTTTTTTAAAGATATTAACATAAAACACATCAAATAGCCTACTAAAGTTGAAATATTACTTTAAACGAGAAAAACAAGATAAAACAAACTTGGTACTGGCGTGTAAAAACACGTGTATAACACGTTAAAAACACGTGAGTATACAAAAAAAAGTGAATATGCAACTGCAGAGATTTTTTAAAGATATTAACATAAAACGCATCAAATACCCTACTAGAGTTGAAAAATTACTTTAAACAAGAAAAACAACATGAAACAAACCTGCTTCTGGCGTGTAAAAAACACGTGTATAACAAGATAAAAACACGTGAGTATACAAAAAAAGTGAACATGCAACTGCCGAATTTTTTTAAAGATATTAACATAAAACACATCAAATAGCCTACTAGAGTTGAAATATTACTTTAAACGAGAAAAACAAGATAAAACAAACTTGGTACTGGCGTGTAAAAACACGTGTATAACACGTTAAAAACACGTGAGTATACAAAAAAAAGTGAATATGCAACTGCAGAGATTTTTTAAAGATATTAACATAAAACGCATCAAATACCCTACTAGAGTTGAAAAATTACTTTAAACAAGAAAAACAACATGAAACAAACCTGCTTCTGGCGTGTAAAAAACACGTGTATAACACGATAAAAACACGTGAGTATACAAAAAAAGTGAATATGCAACTGCCGAATTTTTTTAAAGATATTAACATAAAACACATCAAATAGCCTACTAGAGTTGAAATATTACTTTAAACGAGAAAAACAAGATAAAACAAACTTGGTACTGGCGTGTAAAAACACGTGTATAACACGATAAAAACACGTGAGTATACAAAAAAAAGTGAATATGCAACTGCAGAGATTTTTTAAAGATATTAACATAAAACGCATCAAATGGGAAATAGCCTACTAGAGTTTAAAAATTACTTTAAACGAGAAAAACAAGATGAAACGAACTTGCTACTGGCGTGTAAAAAAACACGTGTATAACACGTTAAAATCACGTGAGTATGCAGAAAAAAATGAATACGCAATTGGAGAATTTTTTTAAACATATTAACATAAAACGTATCAAAAAGCCTACTAGAGTTGAAAAATTATTTTAAACGAGAAAAACAAGATGAAACAAACTTGGTACTGGCGTAAAAAAAACACGTGTATAACACGTTAAAAACACGTGAGTATGCAGAAAAAAATGGATACGCAATTGGAGAAATTTTTTAAAAGTATTAACATAAAACGTATCAAATAGCCTACTAGAGTAGAAAAATTATTTTAAACGAGAAAAACAAGATGAAACAAACTTGGTACTGGCGTGTAAAAAACACGTGTATAACACGTTAAAAACACGTGAGTATGCAGAAAAAAATGAGTATGCAATTGGAGAAATTTTTTAAAGATATTAACATAATACGTATCAAATAGCCTACTAGAGTTGAAAAATTATTTTAAACGAGAAAAACAAGATGAAACAAACTTGGTACTGGCGTGTAAAAAACACGTGTATAACACGTTAAAAACACGTGAGTATGCAGAAACAAGTGAATATGCAACTGCAGAAATTTTTCAAAGATATTAACATAAAACGTATCAATTGATATTCTAGAGTTGAAAAACTTACTTCAAATATGATATAAAGCATTATTGCAATTGATGACATGTGTAAAAAAACTCGTGTTAATCACGTGTTAAACAGGTGTAATAAAAACGTACCCCAGTATTACACGAGTTCCCCCAGAATTTCACGTGTTTTTCACGAGCCAATGTTTATGGGGAAAGTATCTTCAACCTCCGACATTCATTGATTTTGCGTTTTCTCTCTCTGACCCCTCGTTCTCGATACTGCTCAGGATCAGGGCCGGATTTAGCTGATGGGGGGCCCGGGGCACTTTTAGATCGGGAGGCCCCCGTGCAAAAAATTTTTTTGCGCCTACGGCGCGAAAAACCGTCTCTACGTCTACAGTAGCATCAGTCCAGTACTGCATAGCATTTTGCAGAAACTTTACAGGCCAAAAGGAAAAAAATAACACAAAATCACATTTTTATCCACATAGGGGGGGCCCTTCAAAAATCGGGGGGCCCGGGGCAACTGCCCCCTCTGCCCCCCCCCCCTAAATCCGGGCCTGCTCAGGATATGAGTGATCACCATTTGGCGAACTTCTCCTGCTTGTATTCCAGGTAGCCATTCTATCCAACGCGAAAGTCGGTAATTCGGATGAGTCGCGCTAGGCGGAATACATTGTGAAACGAGATTTTCCATGAAAACAAAAAATGACGCATAGCGTGTCACGCTTAAAATCAGCAAAATTATTAACGGCGCTATCACTTCCGTCAACTAAAAAATAAACTGAGGGCGCTAGTCTCAACGGCAACAAAAAGTTGACGCCGTCAACGTACAACACTGAGTTTTGCATACCACAGTTTACTCAGATGGCAACACATAAACAAGCACAATTGGACATTTTTTTATAAAATCTCAAAACTTCTAGAAATTGATTGAGAAATCTTTTGACCACTGAGATGATAGTCGCCGCAAAGAAGCAAAAATTTTTCATAAGCACAGACATTGATTAAAACGTGTGTGCAAACTTGAAGGCAAAATACGCTATGCAAACGAAAGAAAACAGAAGCATGATGACTTCCATTGTCAACTGTGATGTTCTGTACTTCTGAAAATACTTTTATATTGATTGGAAACTATTTATGTATCTCACAAATTATAACAATTATGTAAAGTTTCTAAACTGGTAAGATGTCGAAACATCATGGTAAGATTGATTTTCCCAAATAAGTGAAGATTTTTGCCCAAATTCGCATCGTTTTTTATTCAGCTAGGGAGCAACCGCCACTCCCCTGCCCAGCCATCTCCTACGGCTATGGCGTTACCCGCATGAAGTATTGAAGCTGAGAAGTCTTTTTAGTGCAAGAAACGAGTTAAGACGTGGTTACGCTTAGCGATGACTTCCGATCTCTTCTCAGACTTGTGTGTGCTTCATCGTGAAAGGACCTTTGAGAAAAGGATAAATGGAGTTGTCAAGAGTCTGCAGTTGGCGGAAGTGGATTTTTAAGTGTAGTGATATTTGCTAATGTTTTAGATAAAAAAGGTTTGAAAAAGTGGATTTTGTATCGATAAAAGCTAATGACTTATCTTTTAAATTACGCACTAAATTAGTTTCCCAATTCAGCATTTTTCGTCATAACATGCTTGGACAAACGAGAGCGAATTCGAGAGCGAATTCGCAGAAGTAAGTTACTGTTCCAATCAATGAACCAACAAAAGATATCAAACACTTCAGAACATAAACAATAAGTTAGTCCTTCCGACCTCGAATACCTTTTGAACATTCTCGGCGGTTCGCAATGACAATTTAAAATTTAATACGATGGCTGCGCTTGGCAAATATATCAATGACTGCATCATACTAGAGTAGAATATCTTTGTTTAAATACATGTGAGCTAGACCATCCAAACATGGCTCGGTCATGTTCGTGCGGTAATAATTTTTCAGGTACTTTAGTGAACTGAAACGTCGCTCATTGGAGGCAGTTGTAACTGGAACAGTAGCACAGATTCGAAGTAATTTATGTACTGTATAATCGGATAAGTGCCGAGTTGTTTAGAAACTTGACACGCATCCACAAGAGTCGCAGGTCGTTTATCCACAGAAACTGCAAGCTAATTCGCTCTCCATCTTCGCAACTCAATAGTAGCTGCAAAGCAATTGCTTGGTTCAACATCCAGCATTTCATGGTAGAAGTCGAAAATCTCGTCGATTGGGCACTCCTCATCTTAATGAATCAATGAAGGCAGAAATGGGCTGACTAAGCTAGCGAGCAGCGCTCATTGAATCTCTCGTGAGTTTGTGCCATGCAATTGTCAATGAAAGGAAGAAAAACTGTTCGTTTGAAATAGATCTCCGCAGTTTCAGCTGGAATGTTAGGTCGATGTTGTTGTCTGGAATCTAGACAACTCTTGATGCACTCCGGGGCATTCAGCTTTCTTCGCTAAAAACTAAGAAAAAAATACAGTGTATGTATGTGTATGCAGTGTATACTAGTGATTGCTTGCTTAATTATTTTTTTTTAACTTACTGTAATCAAGAAACTAGAAGTTGATTTGGAAACTCAGAATATTATTGACAAATTACATTTGCAAAAAGTATACCCCCCCCCCCCCGTGCTAGGATGAATGATCATTATGTCTTGCGCTACAACTGTTTTTTTTTTTTTTTTTGCAAAATTTGTACTGTTTTTACCTGATCATTTGGGGGGGGCATCGCCTTTTATCCTCCTCCCTAAATACGCTACTGATTTTAGGGTGTTGCACACGGGGAATAAGCAGTGGAAGATGCTTGGTGTAAAATAGGTTTTAGTTGCTGAATAGGATCGAAATCTTACGAGAGATAGAGCATGGAAATATTAATTGAAATACGTAGAATGTGCTGACTGTGAATATTATCTAGGCTGGCTATAAGCCAACATTTACCGCACATTCCTCAGAGAATCACTTCACATTTTTTGCACTTAATTTGCACCAAATAGGTTTCGTTGATGAGTTATCTAGTATTTAAGCAACTGCTGATTGAAGAAATAGTTTGGCTGTACATCGTTTCAAAAGCTAAATATATGAATTATCATAAACATAAAAAAACTAGCTTTAATACATCAGTACCTCAGCTTTCAACATTATTTTTATCTAAGATAAAGTATATTATGGTTATTATTATTCGCTTGTATTCGACATATTCAACATCAAAATGTAGGGTGTATAACTGTATACAGTGGAAAATCTAAAATAAACTTTTGTGAGCTCCTTTGTGGGTTCCTACGAATCAAAATTTGCAAATAACAAGAAGTAATGGACAATTTAATGACCGAAATAAAAATAGTAGCGAAGTCAAAGTTTCGATATATATGTTGCACGGTTTGTTTGTGTTTTAGTTAAGTCCACATGCAGGACGCAGAAACATTATCTGCAGTCCCGGTTTGGGCTCTAGAATATACAATCTGAAAGCTTAGGCCGTATGTCAAGCAAAAAATTAGTAAAACTATTAATGCGGCCCGCCAAGATCTGCGAAGAGGGAAATGGGGCATGTGGCTAAAACTATAGGTACCCCTGTATTAGGCCCATACGTGACCTTATACCTCTATTAACACAGTAATAGTATGTGTATGCTTGGGGACAAATCAAGGTAAGGTTGGTATATTTTATGATTGGTTTCAAGGTTGGTATGTCATTAAGCAATCACACAAGTCAACTATTTTTGCAAATCAAACTCTGGCAAACTGCTCTTGTTTTGAACATTATGTTGGGGCAAATTAAATGTCGACTTATTTTGATATGGAACCACTCGCATAAAAACTGTTTTATTCTTGGTTAAAGGCATACAGTTAAATTTTAATAAAGCTCAACTTTTGTTGTTTACCTCTAAAAAAATCTAGTTCTATTTTTAATCCACTTCCTTTCTTGAAGAACCTTCAACTAAACTTTGCACTTTCGGTTTTAAGTTTTGTGGCAAAGTCTCACAAATACACTGCATAAGAGAAAACTTTGCATTTGCATTTTCTTGCGGTTGGAACAAAATTCTCAAGATAACAATAAATTTTCATGTCACTTCTCAAAGAACACACAAAAAATTAACCGGTTTTAACGTCTGTAAACGTTAACTGTAAATTGTAAACGTTTTTAACGTTGTAAACGTTTAACGTCTGTAAACGTTGTCAATGCAAAAAACAAATGATATGCTGTCTGGGGTAATGGCTTGAAACATGCGATAGGAGATGTGGTATCTATCCTGAAATCTTTTCTATAGTTAGACTTTGGCATTATACAAACAACTATCTCACATTACTTAAGTGGAATCATCTCCGTTATTAAAATGACAATAACATCTCCGTTACTGTCATTTCCCTGCTTTGCGAACGTCTGTCCGTTCAATGGTAGAAGGTTGCAATCATTCATAAACACACAGTTGTAGTAAATTTGATGTATTCAAATTTTCCGCTGTTAACACATTGATACTCGTATATCGTTTTTGCATTGTTTTTTACTTTCCATTTTTTGTGCAATTAGTGTTTTTAATTTGATGTATTTACTTTGCGCATGAAAATACAAGAACTAGAATATCACTGTTAAAAATACAAAGAGCACACTTGCTGTGGTTTGACAACGATTGACTTAGCCTGCAGTCAGAAGAAAAGAAAACGAAAGTTTATAGCTAAACGTCCAGTAAATATTCAGAAATAGCCTATTTATATATGGACCAACCCTTTCTAAGTGATATATTTCAATTTAGCATTTACTCCTCTACCTTTCTTCTTTATTTACTGTATATGCAGTGGTTGAAGTTCTTTTCAAAGAAGATAACTTTAGTAATTAACAGCTCGGACTTAGCAAGACCGAAGGTTTTTTCACATCGTCCGTAGAAAGAAGACATCTTGTATATAAAATGCGTGGAAAGAAATCGATTTAAATTTTTCTGGGATTATTTTATGAAGTCTAAAGTTAGAATTTTGACCTACTCAGAACAAAGATCAACTTTTTTTTAAGGAACTGGTATTATGCACTATGCAGTATTATGCAAATTCAAAATCAACGGCTGGAAGAGAAGTCGGCTCAGGTGAGAAGAATGGCACAGGTGAGAAGAATGGTACAGGTGAGAAGAATGGCACAGGTGAGAAGAATGGTACAGGTGAGAAGAATGGCACAGGTGAGAAGAATGGCACAGGTGAGAAGAATGGCACAGGTGAGAAGAATGGCACAGGTGAGAAGAATTAATTACAAATTTTGGTGTAATATGTTTAAGAATTTTGCTACCTAAGTTAATTTCTTGATAGGTTTTTCATTGTTATATAAAGTACAGTAAAGCCGTATCATCGTTTGTTGCTTCGTACTTGCAGTGCAATATAAAAATTCTTTCGCACTATTGCGATCAAATGTATTGGCTATCGGCTTGTACACAATTCAAACGAGTCATGGGTCTGAATTTCTTTTAGATGAAATTGCCATGTTGCAAATTTGAAAAATAATTCAATAATAAATATGCACTCAAGCATATAAACTATGTTGTAACAAAAAAGAAATAAATTATTTTGGATTTTGTGGAAGTTCTTTATAACTTATTTGTTTCATGATTTAATTTAAAGGGGACCTGAAATGAAAAATTAAAATTTTTTTGGTGATTCTTTAGTGTTATATTTTTCGAAAAAAATTTTTGATATGCCTTTTTGTTTGGGAGATATAACCAAATGAAAACCGGCCACCTGATGGCGCTATGTGTCTTGTGACGTCATCGGCTGGCAACCAAGTAAACAGCTTCATGCATTTGCAAAAATAAATCAATAGTTTTTTTTCAAGTCTAAACCTTAAACCATTTGACCAGGTTAACACTCACAATAGTATTTCAAAACATTTTTTAATATAATTTATGTTGTGGAACCGGTTTTCTTCCTATAGGATTCATCAGCACAACTGGATCGAAACGAAAAAATTACAGAAGATTACTATCAGCACAACTAGCCCAAAAAAACGCAAATTTACATGTTAAATAAATAAAAAAAATAAAAGTCACTGAATGTCCAAAACCTTCATATCTTTGCTTTACTCTTTTTCATTTCTTTTAAAGAGTAAAGAAATGAAAATTAAAGAAATGAAAAAGAGTAAAGCAAGGATATGAAGGTTTTGGACATTCAGTGACTTTTATTTTTTTTATTTATTTAACTTGTAAATTTGCGTTTTTTTTGGGCTAGTTGTGCTGATAGTAATCTTCTGTAATTTTTTCGTTTCGATCCAGTTGTGCTGATGAATCCTATAGGAAGAAAACCGGTTCCACAACATAAATTATATCAAAAAATTTTTTGAAATACTATTGTGAGTGTTAACCTGGTCAAATGGTTTAAGGTTTAGACTTGAAAAAAAACTATTGATTTATTTTCTTAATGATTGCTTTCTGTGTTAGGTTGATCGCCCATTTGAGGAAGTGTCATAGTACCTGATCACCTTTACCAGTTAGTTTTTCTCACTTTTGATTCATGCATTTGCCTTAGAAACGTCGCATAGGTCATTGCATATTGAGCATAAACAAGATGTCTGAAACAAGACAAGGATTTCTCTTTGAACCAAAAAGACGGCGACTTGACAGCGAAGAACATCATTCTGATTCGTGCTCTGACAACACCAGTTCAGACAGCAGTTGGATGGAAAATTTGCATTGAAAAAAATGCAGGAAAATAATTTGCTTGAACCAAGTGGTTTATATCAACTAAAAGTAGTCTATGTATTCAGAGTTGCCTAATATGCCTTTGCCTACCCTGCCAATGTTTTACTGTCTTACTGACCTGTTTCAAAGTCTTGTTGTTTTCTCGCTTTGCTATTCGATCCAAACGCCCGATCGTACTCACAGACCTGTACCTAGGTCGATCGAGTTTTGTGGGTACTGTATTGACAGTGGCTTTCACATATCTTGAAAAATCAAAGACAGAAGAAACAACTTCAGGGATGAGCAGGTGTTTGGACTTGGTGCCTTGTAGCTCTGCCTGTAGATCGCGTTAATAATCGCTGGCCAGAAAATGATTGCTGCACACACGGCAGTGCTTGTTTACAGGTGGGTTTTTGAGTTTCATTGCTGAGATCCATTTCTTCAGCTTGTCGTATTCAGAGGTAATTCAGAGGTAAACGATGAAAAATTTGACGATTTCCCGGTTAGTACAACCGGGAGCCATACAAGTAGCCACCATTTTAAGAGTGTAAAAACTCCCTTAGCACAAAATTGTTCACTGTTTCGGTAGCCTACGCGATTTGTTCCTTGTGTTTGTACGCAAAACAATAGACCTTGGATGCCGCTTTGCCAGCCAATGACGTCATCAAAAATTTTGACCAATCAGAATCATTCAATTCAAAAAAGTTTTTTTAGGTTTTTTAATTAATGGTAACACAAAAAATAAAAAAATTGTTGAAAAACGTTTTATTTCAAAAAGATCTACAAATACAAAAGCTATGTATTTTCGTTGCAGTGCACCTTTAAATCGAATCATAAAAAAGACCATATTTTGTCGGCACTTTTAGAAGTAGCTTATTGTTTATAAGAGTATTCTCCAACAAAGCTTTCCTAAAATATGTAAAAATACAGCCTAAAAATTTTCATAAAAAAGTTGCTTATGTTTTAAAATATCATGTATTGTAAGTAAAACAATATATCTATAAATAATTTTTAAGCTAAACAGGGTGGATTTTAAATTTGAGTTTGACGTGGCAAAATTTTTAATTTGATAAAATGATTATTTTCAAGAATCATTATTTTCCATTCGCACTCGTCGTTTGAAAACCTGTATGAAAAGTTGCCTTGACCCTTTGCTTTCCAAGAGTAATATATCTATTTCAAAATCCAGAGCATCCCGCTTTTTTGCTTATACAATGAATACCACCCTATGTGTTAAAAAATCGAGTTTATTTTGATGTTAAAAGCTTGATAGTTGCATATGCATGAAAACATAGTTCCAAGAAGCATGAAAACATAGTTGAAAGACTGGTGCGATACTGATGCATTCAGCCTCATAGGAGAAACACGTGTCTAATGGCTGTCAAATATTACTACACTGCCAAGAAATAACTACAATGTAATTGTCGATGCAAAATATATCTAACTTTTGCGTCTGCATGTAGCCTACAATATGCAGAAGAAGCTCAACTGTAATTCAAACTTGCTTGGCACTCATTTCATTCTTGCCTTCTCCGATGGCACTGATGGACATGTATCTAGTGATCTTCAATTAATTTTACCAAAACAACGTAAAACGTAGCAATAATAATGTATTTTGAAAGTACTTCAGCATTGAAAAGAAATAAACGTTGTGCAGTGTGAAGCCCACTGTATATTCCATTGAACTGCAATGTTTTTATGATGTTGACCTAAAGCAAGTTATAAAGCAATGTAAAATGTGTAGTAGGGGAAGGTATGGACTGATGAGCCACTTTTTCACATTGAAAGCTATAGTTGGTTAACCAATCACTCTATGATGACGAAACTTCCTCACAACATAGTGTGATCACTTCAATATATTGTGTAAAAAATTCAACCACATATAATTATAAGATCAACAAAAATATTTGACAACATTGACGGTGATCAGAGTGGTTCAAGGGTGCAAACGCGTTTGGACCCTTGAACCACCGGGTATGGACCCTTGAACCACTCTGGTAAGTTTGACCTTAAAGATGTTTAGAGCAAACTTTTATGATACAATAAATACACTGTCAAATGCGCACACTGCTAACAGTTTGCAAAAATAGATTAAACAATATTAAACTGCAAAAAGTCGGTTCAAAACTTTTTAATGTCGACTGTTTGTTTTGTCGTTCCTGCAAGTGGTGGGGGGAGGACAAAAACAATTGATAAGGCATCACCAGCTTCGCTAGTCATTTTAAAATACTTTACACTCTACTTACAATACACAATAATTTCTAAAATGAAAAATAAATGAAACATGTTTATTGTCCCTCACATAGGCATTGTGCTAACCCATGAACTATGTGGTTCAAGGAACAACACTTTTGGTGGATCATCGGTCAGAACTGTTGGTGACAAAGTTCCATCTTAGATTTACTTAATTAGAATGAAGTAAAGTCTAAATGAACTGTACTAAATCCTGCACTATATAGCCCATTACAATTTCTAAATTTTATATCTCGATACTAGCTGTATTTAAGTTTCTGTAAAGCTCCAAACGCAAACGAGAAATTTTACTAAAACACCTCAAAATCACACCCCACCCTCTAACTTGCAAAATTTTAAAAGATTCCATCCAGAACTTTCCAAGAAATACAAATGAATTAAATGCAACTTGTTTAGTTGATAAAAAATCTACTATAAGGCTTTATTTGAATTTGGAAAGGGGTGGTTCATGGGTCAGGTATGGTCATGGGTCCATACCTTCCCCTATGCTGACAATATTATCATGAAAACCTTAAAGTTTTGTCTTCCGAAAAATTGTCTTGGTTTGTAAATGAAAGTGCCTGTAAATGAGTTTTCAAAGTGCTTTTTCGAATTGTAGTTTGTCAATAAAAGTGAATTTAAAAACATCTGTGTTTTCTTGACATCTTTTGATGTGCATCATCATCATCGGCAGTAGCATTGACAGGGGGTCTAGGGGGTATTCTTGGACCTGCCTCAGGATGATTTTAGGAGCCCGTAACCTTTCCATGGGGGCCGGGATATCGAAGAAACTATTGCATATGTTTTGGATATAGTACATTTTTCGTGAAAATGTTTTGATTTTGGGCCCAAGAGTCTCATTGTTACCGGGCCTAGATTATTCTCTTAACTGCCCCGATCATCGATCATGCCTATATAAGGTGTCGGCTGCCATGGTTTTCCGCGACGATCGATTGTCCATTGTTCTGATTAAACGCATCGCAAATGGGTATAAAACCCTGGAAGCTTTGCAATGCTGCATTACAAACATCCAAAACCCAAAAACAAAAACAACAAGCTATCGTGTTAAAAAGAATAAATAACATCGCAAACGTTTTCGGCTTAGGCTGGCTCACATCAAACCTTTTTCGAACGTGCGAAAAAAATTACTTCCACTAAACTAAAGCTTTGGGGCTTTGGGGCAATGAGGGCACTTCTCTTTTCACTTGCTAAGTTGTCGCCTGCTCAGTTTACAACTGCTAACTTGTAGGAGACTCGCGACTCACCAGTTTACGTCAGACCTTCCTTAATACTTCATAGCTTTGCCTCATAAGCGTAGCTAGGGGGCAAAGGGGCCACTTCTCCCAAATTTCTAAAATTTAAACTGTGAATAGTTATATTTCTAGAGTGTTGGAGCGAATACGAGTATGTACCAGCAGAAGGTCAGTCATTACGACGGTCTTTTTTACACCTGTTTGATACAGTGTCAGCCAACAACGTGGATCACCTAAAGTTTTACGAGCCTCCTACAAGTCAGCAGTTGTGAACTGAGCAAGCGACAACTGAGCAAGTGATAATTGAACCAGCAACATTTCAGAAAGTGGCTGAAAGTTGGTAAATGATGAAACTAAGTAAGTAACACTAAGCAAGTTATAATTTGGTATGTCACAAGTCAGCAAGTTCAGTTTGGCAAGCGATGATTCAACAAGTCCGACGTGAGCACAAAAATCTCATTTGCTGACTTGGCAGTAGCTAAAATGTAATTGCTGTAGATTTTCAATGTTGGTGTTGTTAGAAAATAGAGTGTAAATAGAACAAAATGCATAGCTTGCTTAATCTAAGGTAGAACATGAATGTGAGAAGTAAATTAACATTAACAATTAACAACAAAAATTAACATAAGAGATCAACAATAATTGTACAACGTTTTCACATTGATAAGATCACCAAGAAGTTTGTATTTGAATGCAATTTGTATTTTTATCAGTTAATTATTTATTTCATTTTGATAATTTGCTTTTTTATGATTGCTTTTCTTTTTTTTTGCTGTGTTTGTAAATGTTTGACTGGGATTTGAATCTTTATTCTCGGACTGACAAAGCCTTTGATAGGTTATTTCTGGTAGTTTCGCATACTTGTATAGGCTTTGAACCACTGACGCAGGGCCGGTTACCGAGCTTTAGAGAACGAAGTTTTCATAGTTGTTGAAATGTCGTTGTCTGTGAGTTATTCCATCCACTTGGTGCCGCTAAATGGAGAACAGTCCTGAAGTGCCCAAGGGCACACCCCGAGAGTCGAACCAGCGCCGCTTGAGAGTCGAGGCTCAATTTCTGAGCTAACGAGGCAGAAATAAAAATAGAAATGTCAAATTCGCTTACAAGAGTTTATGAATTAAATCCAAAAACAAGCAATTTTTAAGATTTCTTTTTATAAGTTAATTATTTGCAATTCGTTATTTTTATTTGAACATTTTTATTATATTACCCATTAATTATATGGCCAAATATCTATTTGCTTTACCATAAAGTTTTATGGTGAATTGACCGATACGCTTAGCCAATCGGTTTGTTAGGTTGTGCGTAAAAGTGCGTTAGTATGTTTGGTAGCCTAATATTGTACTTTTGTTTTCAGAAAACCATTGTGGAAAGTTACAAGCATGTATTTCAAAACACGGCGACGTGGCTATTAAACTATGGAGCAATTTATGCGGCCTCCGTGATCATTGTACGTAAAAATAAACTATGCGCATTGCGCAATTTAAAAAGCTTTTATTTGAAGGATACAGCATGAGACACCCTGTCACACCCAAGCACTGTGTTACTTAATTAGCAACGTATAAGGTTGTTTGTTTTCATGCAAGCAAGTTGAGAGTATGAAGAGAGAAGTAATAATAACATCACTAAATACAGCTTTGTTAATTTGTTATACATTGACATTTTATTATTACTGGTCCCCCGTTAGTTCACTGATTTTATTTTGTACTGTAATGTGTTGCTCCGAATAATGTTGAGAATCGTTAGTGTAAAATGCTTAAATAAAAGAACTGCATCTATAAGAAGACCTGCGCCAACACTTGGAAAAAATGATATAAAGGAAATTTGATAACTGGCTAAAAGGTGTTGTTCATCTTTATTAAAAAAAAAAACTTACTTTAGACTAATCTTTTTCTATCGACAGGTTTGAAAGACCGGAAAATGATCTTAAAGCAGCAAAAATCTACACAAGTATCAAGGATAAGACAATTGGAACGCAAATTTGAAAAATAATTCAATAATATATATATGCACTCAAGCATATAAACTAAGTTGTAACAAAAGAAGCAATAAATTATTTTGGTTTTGTGGAAGTTCTTTAAAATTCATTTGTTTCATGGTTTAATTTAAATCGAATCATAAAAAGCTCACATTTTGTAGGCACTTTTAACAGTAGCTTACTGTTTTCTTTTATTAATTTTAAAGCATTCTCCAACAAAGCTTTCCTAAAATATGTAAAAATACAGCCTAAGAATTTTGATAAAAAAGTTGCTTATGTTTTAAAAATTTATGTATTGTAAGTAAAACATTATATCTATAAGTAATCTTTAAGCTCAACAGGATGGATTTTAAATTTGAATTTGACGTGGCAAAATTTTTAATTTGACAAAATGATTATTTTCAAGGGTCAGTATTTTCCATTCGCCCTCGTCGTATGAAAACCTGAATAAAAAGTTTGCCTTGACCCCTTTGCTTTCTAAAAGTCATATATCTCTTTGAAAATCCAGAGCATTCCGTTTTTTTGCTTATGCAATAAATACCACCCTATGCGTTAAAAAATCGAGTTTATTTTGATGTTAAAAGCTTGATTGCTCCACATGTATGAAAACATACTTCCAAGAAACAGAAAGAAAACAATTGTTTAGTACCTAAACAAGTCGTTTGTTTTGCATTGTGTTTACGTTTGCTTGTGTATAGTAATCCTCTTGCCAATCGTGCTTTACAAACTGAAGTATTTTCTATAGCAGTATAGTTTACCAACAGTGCCTTTGATTTGCTTTGAGATTTTACTAGAAGCACTGATGGTCTATCAAAAGTTTATCAAAGATGCTGTAATATGCCACATATCGTACACGCACCGTCAATCTATCATCAATCAATAAAACGCTTTTGCCTGACTAAAAACAATTAATTAATTGCAATGTTGAATGGAAGAAACAAGCTAGTGGCATAAATGAGTGGTGCGGTAGTGATGCATTCAGCCTCATAGGATAAACACGTGCCTATCGCTGTCAAATATTACTACACTGCCAGGAAATAATTACAATATAATTGTTGATGCAAAAGCTCAAATGCAAAAGCAAAAAGCTCAAGAAGCTCAACTTGGCCCACTGTTGGCCAACTGTTGTACCAACTGTTTGGCCACATATTGCCCACTAAGTTTCAAGTCCAGATGCTACTATTTAGAAGTCCATGGCTCAACCGTATTTCATACTAATTTATAGAATGAATTACAATAATGTTTGCCTGGCATTCATTTCATTCTTGCCTTCCCCGATGACACTGATGGACTAGTGCCTAGTGATCTTCAATTAATTTCACCAAATCAACGTAAAACGTAGCAATAATAATGTGTTTTGAAAGTACTTCAGCATTAATAAGAGATAACGTATTCTGTAGTGTAGTGTGAAACCCACCCACTGTATATTCCATTGAACTGCAATGTTTTTATGATTTTGACCTAAAGCAAGTTATAAAGCTATGTAAAATGCGTAGTATGCTGACAATATTATCCCGAAAGCCTTGAAGTTTTGTCTTCCGAAAAATTGTCTTGGTTTGTAAATGAAAGTGCCTGTAAATGAGTTTTCAAAGCGCTTTTTCGAATTGTAGTTTGTCAATAAAACTGAATTTAAAAGCATCTGTATTTTCTTGACTTCTTTTGATATGCATTATCATCATCATCGGCAGTAGCGTTGACAGGGGAGGTCTAGGGGCTACTTTTGGGCCCTGGCCCGGGATAATTTTAGGGGCCCGTAACCTTTCCAAGGGGTCCGGCAAATCGAAGAAATTATCGCGTATTTTTTGGATATAGTACATTTTTCGTGAAAATATCTTGATTTTGGGCCCAGGAGTCTCATTGGTACCGGGCCTAAATTATTCTCTTAACGGCCCCGATCATCGGTCATGTCTATAGTAGTCTATATAAGGTGTCGGCTGCCATTGTTTTCCGCGACGATCGATTGTCCCTTGTTCTGATTAAACGAATCGCAAATGGTGATAAAACCCTGGAAGCTTTGCAATGCTGCACTACAAACTTCCAAAACCCAACAACAACAACAACAACAACAACAACAACAACAAGCCATCGTGTTAAAAAACAATAAATAAAATCGCAAACGTTTTCGGCTTAGGCTTAGCCTACATCAATTTTTTTTCAAACGCGCGAATAAATAACTTACACTAGGCTGAAACAAGAAATAGAATTGAAAAGTTTAAACAGGTATAGGATTTGTTGAAATACGGGACGCAAAACCATCTTCTCAAATCACGGGCGGTGCGTTGAATAATAATGTTGTCAAGTGCTTTTTCAGCATAAATTATTCTTGACTTGCTTGATAGTATGCGTGTGTTCTGAAATGTTGGAGTTCAGACTACACCACACAGAAAACTGCATATCCGTTTACGTTGCGGCTCACCAGTTTACGTCATGCCTTCCTTAATACTTCTCAGCTTTGGTTTATAAGTTCAGCCAGAGGGCAAAGCGGCCACTCCTCACAATTTTTTAAAATTTAAACCGTTAGTAGTTATGTTTCTAGCGTGTGCGAGCAAATGATACTGTATTGAACAGGTGTAATAAAGACCGGCCTAACGACTGACCTTCTGCTTGTACAGATTTGTATTCGCGCGCACACTGTGACTATGATGTGCTGTACTTCAAGTAACATCTTTTTGTACGGACATTTCGACATAAAAGGATTTTTTTAAACTTCTTCGATTTTTGCATTGACGCATGAGATGATGGTCACCACAAAGAAGCAAAATTTTTGTCAAAAGCGCTGACACTGATCAAAACGTGTGTGCAAACTTGAAGGCAAATACGCTATGCAAACGAAAGAAAACAAAAACATGATGACTTCCATTGTTAAGACTGCTGCTGTGGCCTGTGATGTTCTGTACTTCAAGTAACATATTTTTGCAGGGACATTTCGACATATTTTTTAAACTTCTTCGGTTTTTGCATTGACGCTTGTGATAAAGATTTAAAAAGCATTTTGAAAGACTGGAAACTCTCAGTATGCAAACCCAGAGATACAAAATAATATTCTCTGGGGTTAGTCAGCAACGCTTGGGCAAGAGACCTTCATCGAGGCTAAGGAATGGTTTATGTCTGCACTGTAACAGATGAGTCGTGAGATATTTCTGGCAAAGGACAACCAGGCATTATTTTGAGGTGCATTAAAAGCAGCAAAGTGTACAAAAGCTTCGCTTCATAGAATTTGTAAAACTAAATTTTGTATTACAAGATTTTGTTTCAACAGAACCAATTTTATTAGCCTTTTAGCCGATCCCTCTAGGATAAGAAAGGATTTTCTAAAACTTGTCAGGCAGGGCTAGATGGCTCATCCACAATGACATCCACCTAAGTGGTATGCAAACACGCATTCGCCATCCATGTCATCGTGGCGTTACCAGCATCAACTGTTGAGGATGAAAAGTCTTTATAGTGCAAGAAAACAGTTAAGACGTGGTTACGCTCAGCGATGACTTCCGATCTCCTCTCAGACTTGTATGTGCTTCATTGCAATCGTGAAAGGATCAACGAGAAGAGGATAAATGGAGTTGTCACGAGCCTACAGTTTGCCGAAATGGACTTTGAAGTGTGGTGATATTTGCTAATGTTTTAGATAAAAAGGTTAAAAAATGTGGATTTTGTATCGATAAAAGCTAACGATTTATCTTTTAAATTACGCACTAAATTAGTTTGCCAATTCAGCATTTTTCGTCTCAACATGCTTGGACAGAGGATGTCTCAAACAAAGAAGTACTGCTATGCGCTCAAAGTTAAAAAAAATTGGCCCCTTCAAATTTTGGACTGGCTGCGCCATTGCTTTGGCTGGTAGATAGTTTGTGCACTGGTCTGCCAGAGCTGTGGCAATTGTACCTACTTGGATTTACATTACTACTTGATCAAATTACAATTCTGCCGCTTCAAGGCGCTAATGGTTAATATGAGCAACATATACAAGTTCAAAGTTACCAGATTAACTGTTGAGCGAAACTTGGCGATTTTTCCCATGGTTTCAAAAACGGTACTGAAAATACTCTAGCTTGGCACTCAGCAAAAAAATCGATTCTGCACAATAATGCACTTGGCTGCACTGATATTGTCTGCTTGGTAAAGCGCTGATAGAAACGAATATCGACGATGCATACAGCATCATATAAAACACATTAGTATTTTCAAAGTAAAAGGGACATAGAAAAAATGATTTTTTTTCTATAAGCTAGGCTAATTTAGTTCTTTTAATAACAGAGTTAAGCAGCATCTAAATGCTCTTGTCGCTCGTGACCAATCAGGCTTCATTCCTGGTCGATATATTGGAGACAATATTCGTTTATTGTTTAACATAATGGATTACGCTGAACACAAACGCATACCCGGAACAATACTCTCAATAGATTTTTATAAGGCATTTGATACCTTAGAATGGGATTTCATATTCGAATGCTTGAAAGCGTTTGGATTTGAAAACGAATTTATAGAGTGGGTCAAAATCTTTTATAAAAATCCTACATGCGTAATTACCAACAATGGTTTTTTCTCAGAAAAGTTTGATGTTCAGCGAGGCGTGAGACAAGGCGATCCTTTATCGCCGACAATTTTTGCCCTATGCATAGAGATGCTTGCAATAGCCGTGCGATCCAACGACGATATAAAGGGGATGAAAGTGCTAGACAATGAGATAAAAATCTCTTTACTGGCTGATGACACTTTATTGTACACTGATGGCAACGAAGAAACGATAAGTAATACGTTAACATTGTTTGACAAGTTCGGCTCACTTTCTGGGTGTAAAATAAACCAAACAAAATCTACAGGTTTTCACATTGGTACAAACTTTGGAAATAGCAAGCCCTTAGCTTGCCGGAACCTAATTTGGGCAGAAAACAATTTTATTTACCTTGGCATTATTGTCCCAGTCAGACAAGCATCACCGACAACTATTGGCACTCTAAATTTTGACCCTTGTCTACAGAAAATTTCAACTTTGATAAACATATGGTCTTCGCGAGGCTTAACATTATTGGGGAAAAAAACAATCATTAAAAGTTTGTTGACGTCCACGTTGATGTATAAACTTAACTCTCTTCCTGTTTCGATGCCTAAAAAACTTTTGTCTAACATCAACAGAAAACTTTTCCAATTTCTGTGGGGTTCGTCTTGGGAAAGAGTAAGTCGCATGACTCTTTGCTGTGATATACATGAAGGAGGCATAGGAATGCCAGACATACAGTCTTACATCTATGCGTTCCAATCTCGATGGATAAGCAAACTGCTCGATGAAGATTATTCTGCTCCTTGGAAAATTGTTGAACAAGCTTTGGTATCCCCAGACCCCAACCATGCTCATGTGTCTAGCAACCAGCACCTTTACTTCAATAAACAAAAACATCAAAAATATTATACCCTTCCAGTCAACCTCTGCTTGCATGAAGTCTCTGCAAATATCATACTGTCACCACAACGCATCACATGCCGAGACTTTGCATCAGCCGTTATGGTTAAATAAGTCAATAAAACTCAATGGGAAATCTCTGTATAATAAAGAATTAGCTGAGGCGCAAATTCTCTTTTTTGGCCAATTGCTAGACCATAACGGACAGTACCAGTCTTATGATGACATATGTTCAGCTTACAACTTGACACCCACCAACGAAACATTTATTAAATTTATCGAACTCATCTCATCATTACCTCCTTCCTGGGATGGAGACAACGGCAATTTAAATCGCCCAAACTACACCACCAACATTACCACACTCACATCCAACCTAAATACAATATGCGAAGCAACAAAAACTGCATATCACTTTTACCTTGACAAAGTCAAATTAATTCCTACAAAGCAACAAAACAGATGGCAGCACATTGCTGGAATGAATTGGAACCTGACGCGGTGGGAAAACATTTACAAATCTGTACACTACAGCACGCTAGAGAGCAAACTACGAGCATTCCAAATAAAGTTGAACCTCAGAGCAATTGTGACCAATGACGCGTTGTTTGCGTTTGGTCTGAAGGAGAGCAACCTCTGTACATTTTGCAAAATTGCTACGGAGAATACCTTTCATTTGTTTTGTGAATGCCATGTTGTAAAGAATTATTGGGAAGGTGTTTTTTCTTGGATATCAGCAAAACTGAGATACCCTGTTATAGCTAATGACCAGCTGATTCTGTTTGGAACTGTGAATTCTAATTTGTTGAATTGTTTACTTTTATGCGCACGATATGTTGTTTATCGATGCAAATATGCCGAAGCTAACCCGACAATTTCCCAGTTTATTCAAACGGTAAAAGAAACTCAGCAATCAGAGCGAGTGATCGCCGTAAAGTCTAAGAATTTGAAAAAACACCAATTGAAATGGAATCACATGACATAGATAGTTTGTGAACTAGAACTTGCATGCATCTTGCTGATGTGCTGATGAGTACAATATCTTTGTGTTTGTTATCTGTGTTGTTATTGTTGGGTAATAAAAAAAAAAAATCCCCTTGGTTCTCTAAATAATATGAAAAAAGTTTACCTTGATTGGGTTTTGAGGTCTGCAGATATGGGATAATGTTACTAAGGTTTAGCTCATAACTGCCATTAGTGGCGAAAATGTAATTTGCGTTTTTTGGCCACTACTCAACCGATTCGAACATAATTTGCCATAGCCCCCTTTTATGGTGTGAGGGTTTTGTTTCTGGCTTTTGTTTATTGCAATACTGCCACTAGAGGGCAAAAAAACATCTTTTTCATCAAGTCAAGTGATTTAGTTCACTAGAGCGCTGTCTCCATATCTTTTCAATCTACATACTGAAAACATAATAAGAAAACTTTTGAACAGTTTTGATGGCTCTATAAAAATTGGAGAAAAATGTGGTAGGCCAAACCGACTTTCGATATGCTGACGACATAGCGTTGGTTGGTAGAAGTGTAACGGAAATAGTTGTCACTATTTGATAGCGTTATTCTTTGATGCTTTCTGAATATCGAATGCTTATACCCATTTTTTTTTAAATAAATATCGAATGCGCGTTCTTCACTGCTTTTTTATGCAAGCAACGAAATCATTATTCGTTTTTTACTAATCGATATTTAGGAGAACTGCTAAATCACTTTTTGTTGTTCACTTATTTCGTCGTCAAAACGAATTTACGAGATTTAGTTTTGGGATTATTATCTGACCTAGTCCCACTCCGGTTTTCGAACTTCAAAGGATTAAGGAAAATTTTGCGGCAACACACTTCAGAAAATCCATGCCAGTGAGAGTCGTTATCAGTGTTGCCAACCTTGCGGTTTTTCTGCAAGTTTGGGTTTGTTTTTTTTCGAGTTTAGGCTTGTTTTTTTTCGAGTTTGCGTATTTTTTTTTGAGTTTGCGGGTTGCTTGGTTTTGGGCTTGTTTTTTTGGCCAGTCAATTTTTAGTAATTGCTATTCATTGGTTTTTTTAAAGTGCCCCTGACAGGTTGGACCCAAGTATAGTAACTTTTCTAAGCATTTCTTAGCGCAGAATTACGTTTAGCTAAATTTTTAATCTTAACCTCGAAGCTCGACTGGTTAGGGCGTAATTTATACAAAACGACTGCTTCGCAGCGCCACCACAGGCGAAACTCCATATTTCACTGCTCTGGGACGACTTTGGTGGTATTACGTCATCCTGGGTGGGCGTCGATAGCGACGGATAAAACAAATGCTTTCTAGATGTAATTGGTGGATCACACTTTGGTCGGAGTCGGTACAAGCGGTTGCTTTTTTCAAAGATTTATTGTTTTTTGCAGTTTAATAAAACTGTACTGGATACGTTCCTACAAAGCCTAAAATATACTTGAAGTGAAAAATGAAGAAATCGTAAGAATCATCATTCATATTTAATTCATCATCATTCATCACTATTCATAAATAAATAAAAGTTCTTTCTTATTATGTGCCTTCAGTTGGCCATTGAAATCCGGTGTAATGGCCATCTGCACTTGGAAAATTGTTTCGGATTCGCCAAACAATGTATGACGGCAGCACAATCCGATTGTTGCTTCCGAGAGCATCACCTTGTAGCCTAGTATCCACTCCAATACATGCCTGTAAGCGACTAATTACTGATTCTGCCTGCAAGGAAATAAAATCACTTCCTTTAATGTGCATTCTTTAGCGTTTAGGGTATTTTTAACCTAATGTAACATCCTTACTCTTTTGATAGGTCTCCGTTTTCTTCTTTCGGTTTATTGTTTTTCTCCAGTTCTTCCTGCTCCTCATTAAAAAAGTACGCAGAAGTGCAGGATGTAAGTGTGCCTAAAAATCAGTCAAATTGGTAACACAGCTAGATGCGTCTTTCTTGTCTTTCTTCAAAAGTTCTTTCGTCTGTGGCACTTCATGGCAACATACACATTCATTGGGCTGAGGCATAGACTCGCACTTGTGGCAAACTCACCACCTAGAGTTCCCAGCACGCCACTCATTGCTGGGAAGATCCAAATCGGGTTGGTGGTGCTAACAAAATCATCTCCAGTGAAGTGAAGAGAACATGGACGACTCGTTTTGTATGGCCCATCCCACTTTCGAACACTTCAAGAAAACTTTGACTATTTTCTTCTTAGCACCTTGTTTTGTTTGAAAGCGTGAAAAGATAGCACACGTCTTTGTCACGACACTGTCACATGAACAGCAATTTGCAGGCATTACCTCAAGCATAAATTAAGGGTACTGTTTGTGAGATACTGCTGTTACACTGCAAATGGCTATAGCCAGATTAGGACAAATAAAAAATTATCAAAGTTGTAGCCCTACAAGAGTTTAGAAAAACTGCAATTTCAATTGAATTGAGATGTTGTTTGATAAAAATAAACTCGACCTATTTGATCTAAACCTGATAGTAATCATAAGTTGACTTTTTCATTTCAGTAATTCTCATTTTGCACATTTTTTAGACCAACAGAGCCCCACACATTGACGTTTTGCAGTAGTCGTACCATACCTTACCAACTCACCACAGAGAAAGAAAGTATGTTTCCCAACCATGGTGACGTCACAGCGGTGTTGCCGTTTTTATTTTCGCAATTGAATGGGTGCCAGATTCGCCGAAAGTGAACGAAAGTTTACAAGCGTGTAACTTAGTAGCCTGTTGATATTTTTTACGATTTGCTGGTCAGGGAAGTTTGTTAGTGTCATCTCTTTGGTATCTTAAGTAAAGTTAGCGAATTTATTTTCCTGTCAGAGGCACTTTAAGTATCGATAGCGGAAAGTCATTGCTTTTTTGCGCACTATTGAACAGTGAAATAGTCATTGCTTTTTGACTAACGACTTCCAACCCTGCTTGTACACAGTGGCGCCGAAAACGGGGGGAAGGCAGGGGGACGGACGCCCCCCCTGCCCTCAATTTTTCTGTTGTTGGGGGGGGCAGGAGGATATGGTGCCCTTTTAAGGTCATGTAAGCTACTGCACATTTTGCAATACGATATAACAATTTTATCTTTTAGCCTAATTATAATCTTTCATTTCTGCCTCAAAATAATATTCACGACACAAAATTCTGTATCACAGTAGGTAATTAGCCTACATCATTATAACATAGCATGATGCCTTTCCTTGCTATTGTTCTTTGTATACCGGACACTTGTATCATTACTCGATGATGAGCTGATGGATGAGCATTATTGCTATATTTAATCTCAAAACTTAAAAAAAAGATTGGCATTTCAGCAACAAAAGTGCCCTTTTTTCATAATCTTGACCCCCAGTCAAAAACCGTTCCGGCGCCACTGCCTGTACATTGGTAGAAATGCTGTTGAAAATGTAAGTAGTTTCTACAATCTGGGCAGGGTTTGCACATACTTACGATGATAGCACAGAAATTAGACGGCGAATTGCAATGGAAAAAACAGCTGTGACATCACTTACAACGGTGTGGTAACAAAGGTCAACTGGTAAGAACACAAATTTGAGATTACTGCAAACTCTCGTTTTCCCAATTGCCACGTATGGATGTGAGAATTGGACATACAAAAACGTGACTCTGAAAAGTTAAGAAGTTTTGAAATGTGGTACTACAGCAGACTGTTACGTATCAGCTGGATGGAAAGAAAATCAAATGAGTTTGGTACAGTACCTAACAAATAAACGATGACTGGAGTCTGATTAACAGTATTAACATCAGAAAATTAAGATAATCGACTGGATTTGCCAGTCTGACTCTTTCGACGCTCACAAATCCTACGAAACGCCCGTCAAAAACCACAAAAATCCCAACCTTGCCGGCTACAAGACTGTCTGCTACGAACGACGACATGTGTACCACCAAGAATTGTGTTTACAAAATCATGTGCAAAAAATGCAGGGAAAGCTACGTAGGCAGACGATCCTCCCACTCCACTACCTCCTGAAAAAACAACTTAGCTCAGTTCGGTCTTTGATCATTCTATAAAAGTTCGGTCTTTGATCATCAACAACAGTGCCTTCGACGACTTTGAATTTACAATCATTGCCAGAGAAAAAGGCGGGGTACAATTGCGCTTCAAAGAGGCCATTTTCATAAGTAGACAGAGTCCAAAGATCAACAACTGTGCCGAAAGGGAAGAACTGCGTCACCTAATCTATTAATTAACTGACTCAACAAAATTTCACAGCAATAACGCCTAACAACACAGAAACTTAACAGCCAGCATTCAAGACAGCAGCCACAAGCCTAACAAAAAAGCACATAAACCAACAGTTTACTGACTTCAACACCAATCGTCATAAACTCATAGCCCATGACCAGGGAACTGTGTTTCGAAACCTAGTGCAACTCGCTATTACCACAGCGTACTCGCAGCATCAGGCCAAAACAGGTCGTTAATATCTACCTTGTGTGTAAGCAACGATCATGCTGCTAAAAGCGAAACTCAATCTATTGCAAAGTCAAGTTAATTTAGATTAAGATTTAAACTTCATGGAACGTGTACAACACCCTATATGGATAGCCTAATTGGTAGGTCATAGTATCATAACAAAATGTGTTATTTCAGTATAACAGTGTGCAGTTTTCTTCCATATGTAGACTATTCAAGCGCAGCCTATTCGTGACCTGTCTACGCATGTATAAAGTGTGTTTCGCCAAAAAAGACGTATGGAATTTTCTGAAAGCATGTTTGTTTTTACTGTATCTCTTTGTTTATCGACGGGGCTTGCAAGTACTGTTTCACAAATGGATGATGCAACGATAAAACTCACGCTATTGTTGAAGAAAGAGACAGATCTCACGTTATTAAAGCCGTAGCGAAGACTTTAAGATCACCAATGCAGTATTGTTACTGTTAAACTCAGTAATAGCAACACAAAGAAAATTTATTGCACCATTCTTCTTCCAGGTTATGACAATCACTTTTAAAATGACTCACAAGCGGTAAACACCTGTCCATAAATAAAGTCATCTTGTGTTTGAATGTTTAACCCTCCCCCCTCAAAATGGGTCGAAAATCTTCGTCGTCAAAAGTTTGGTAAAAAGTTTTAATTTCGTTTATTATGGATTTGGGTATTAACGATTTGAAAGTTAACAATTAACATTAACACTTTTGCAACAACACGCACGAAATGGGGTATTTCTATGTCAACTGCACAGGTCAAAATAATCATGCGTTTTTTTGCAGAATTTTTAATGGAAGGCATTCCTAACAGTTGCATGCAACAAAGTATTTACATTCACGATAGTTGTGACTCTTCAAAGATCACATAAATAATGATACGTCAAAGTTTGCACAAATGACATTGTTATGACTTTATGACATCTTTTTGACCTATAAGAATTGTCCAAAAATGTCTGGGTCAAACGAAATTTTTCTCATATTGATTTGCGGGGCCTATTGATCACGATCCATTGGGTCGTTTCATTGAAGCGCTTCGAGTGAAATTAGTGACTGACAAGCACGTGCTAATATAATATAGCTTTCATGGCAAAAGAAAAAAAGGTCGTTAAAGTTGCTTCTAAAAGCTAGGCCTACGTAGGTTGTCAAAAGTCAGTTTACAATGATTTTGTCGTAAAACGATGATAAACGGCATTCAAGACATTTATGGATAACCTTTTGAGCATTTCTCTTGCTGGATACCAAAACTTTCGTGTTATTTTCAAAACAAGCAAAATTGCGAATGTTTATTGACAAAGATTGTGAGTTTGTTTTCGGGAGGCTACAAGGCCAGCAGAACAATAATTAGATAAGTTGAATTCTTTTTTTTTACTTTAGCCTGAGGATATGGACTAGCTTATTTGCAAAATAAAATTAAGTAAAAATCAAGTTGAACTTGTATTTAAATAAACCAAATTTAGTTGGTTTTAGCACGGCTACGTTTCAGATAGAATTTAATTTCTTAAAAACAGAAAACCTATTTGAAGAAAAATTACGGGCTAACGTGGGATCGAATGGCCTCTATATGCATAACGATTGTTCCATATTACTGTATAGTTGATTTCGACTTCCTACCAAGAAGGTAGTCTCCAGTAGAAACTTCAGATAAGGAAATAGAAATCGATCGGTTTTAGAAAAAATGGAAAGTAGACTGTAATTAAAACATAGATATCACAAGTATTTCGAAAATTATTATAAGCTAATGTACTGTAACTTCCACTGGCTTGAATTGAACTCACTTCATGGAAAAACAGAGGACTGTGCCATGATCTACATTTGGGCGACAAAACTTTTTTTTCGGAAAAAAATCTCTGATTCTTGTAAGTATCCATGAAATAACAAATTAGCTGTAAGTTGCATACTGCGTACCACTTCCGGTCTTTGCCAATCACGTCAGCTGTCGTTGTCATCTACGTCATTATCTATCTGATAGCAGAGGAAGAGGGTGTAAAACCGCAGACATGGCTGATTGAAAACCTCTTTACTTTCAAAAAAAAAGCAAAGCGTGAAGCTGTACACACTTAATTAGTAAATTAGAAAGCGGGGGAAGCTCACTATATCCCCGTTAGAAAGTTATGTCTGAAGCAAGCAGCTGAAGCCTGTACTCACAAAACAAAAGTTAGTGTTAGGTGCTAGAAAGGTAATTTATTACCTAACTTCAAACTTTGATATCACTGGTTTTGAGAATTTAACGAGGAAACGCACTACAGATAGTGACTCTAACTATAATTTTTTAAAACGTAAATAGCTTAAACTTATTCGGTTAACTCATGCATAGATGCCTTATGCGATGGTTGGAAGAGTTTAGTTGATTTGACCAACTATTGAGAAAGGCGATTATCGCACTGCAGATAAGTAGCTTATAATCTAAAAGGACCAAATATACAACGTTTGCCATGACAGGCAAGCAGCTGTTGCACTCAACGTTGATCACATGACTCAGGTTTTTTATCTGCTAAGCGCACGAGTAGTTCTGACATATGCAGTTTGTCTTCATATACAATTGTTCATTGTTGTACAAATCTTATGTACGAGATCAATGTCGGTCTGTGGCCATAGCTTTAGCCTATCGTAAATAATATTTCGCAGTGCTATGTTGCCTATGTGTCTTGTGTTACCCGCAAGCCTTCAAGTTGCATACAAGGTTTATACGTGAAACAGCCTACATTAATGAACAAAGTTACCAATATAAAGGTTGACCGAAAAGGCAGCAGCAGCAGCTATGCCAGGACCGTTTAGAGGATAAATTAAACCTGGTACCACTTACATCCACGAGACCACGAACCTCAAATCAAGACCCTTCCAAGAAAAAGGAGCTAGCTGATATCCAAAGAATACTCGGTGGTTTTATCAAGTTTTCGGGCTTCTTAGAAAGGTTATGGGCCACTAAAATCATCCAGGGCCCGGGTTTAAAAGTACCCCCTATACCCCTCGTCTTTTCTACTGGCTATGTCAATGTAACCTAACAAGGGCTGCAAGCTCAATTTTAGACAGTACAATAACTTATCTACACATCCCCAGATATTTTCAATCTTTTCACATAACGCTCAAAGTCAACAGATGTTGGAGTGTATAGAAAATAAAGCGTAAAAAAGCGCAGTTGCTATAAAATGTTTAGAGTTGTGAAACAAGAGCAATATATCATACGTCTACTATTTTAAATACTACCATTCTTATCCTGATTTTATCGGAATATTTGAATAATTTTAGAGCCTGTTAAGTTAAAAAAATCAGAAAAGTTATTTTTTCAACATATCAGCAGTAGCCTACAAAATGGTACAACTGAAGGAAGTGAGCGTGGAAGCTTACAACGAAAAAGAAGATGAACTCAATGAGCTCAGCACCGGTGAAACAGAGTGCAAATTTGCATCTTTGTCTGAAAATAACTCTTCCTGCTCCACATCTACAAAGTCGTTCTCCTCTACAAATCTTTGCAAATCAAGGGGGAACGCAGAAACAGTTACAAGCGAATATTCATTGGAACGAAATATTTTGCTCCAACAGTCAACAGTTGATTCGAATAAACACCTTTGTGAAACCATTGATAATGAAGCTTTCGATCAAGACTCATCTTTTCACGATGACATATCTCAGTGTGATTCCGCCATCGACTTATCTAATCTAGGTTTTGAAAAAACGTCCATAGGTTCTTCAGTAGATAACAGCATCCAGAGACCTTGCTTCCGTTGCTATTGTGACCATAACAAGCAAAGTCATCAACTTTCCCTCTCAGACTCATTCTATTTTGCACCCAGAAAACTCTACACAACAGTTACTTTACCTATGTATACAAGTGGCCAAAGCATTGATTTAACAGAATCTTCTAGAAACCAATTATGGTTGAAACCTCGAAAAGACTTAAAACTTGTATCGGATCTCTTCGATATTGAGATTAAAAACGCGAATAACAATAACGTAGTTTCAGCACCAACGCGATCTGGTGGACATAATAGATCCATAAATCCTAACAGAGATGCAAACGTTAGAACCGACAGAAATTTTCCAACTGGTACAGTACGGAATAGTAGTTCAACGAGTGATTCTGAGATTCCACGCAGCAAGTTCCCGAGAAGTTGTCCGCTACAGAATAAAGGACTAATTGCTCTACTCGTACTGTTGGTCATCATTACAATGTCGACTTTGGCAGCACTAATTTATTTCGGTAAGAAATATAATTTTAAAGTAGTAACAACTAGGAAATGAAAACAATTCCATTCTTACAATTAACAGAAAATTCTCGGTTTTTATTTCGTTTCATTTGTATTAAACTTTTGATGTTTTTCGTTTCGATCAAAAATCGTTTCGAATAACACAAGTAGGCCTATTGAAGTTATTTCAAGCATTGCGCTTGTCGGCTAATTTTAACTTAGGCCGTACGCTTACTGTGATGTTGCAAAGGCGCAAAAGAATGTTTTTGAAAAGCAAGTTATTTTGAAAGACAATTTCGGTAACTTTATATTTGTAACTTTTGGAAAAAAATCATCAAACTATTTCTGGACATGCAAATGCATTGTTATAAATTGTCACTGCATGAAACATATTATAATTAAACTTAAACATAGAAACTTTTAACATTATGTCATGCCACTCTGAAGATAAATTTATTGACGATTTTGGTTTTCACCATGAAAGTTAGAAAAAGATCTTTTTGTTTTATTCGATAAAAATAAAAAAATATTCCAGACTACAGTTAATACAAGCACAATTTTGAATGCAACAAATGGCGGTTGTTGAAACATTACTGTATGTGACTGTATTCTTACTGCATTTGACAAAAGCCCATAAACACCCCTTCTTTGTTTTTTTAAATAACTAAATAAAACATCATTGTATTGGGCTGCAGATATTAATGTAAATATTCGTTTCATCCAATTAACAGTTAAAAAAGGGTAGACTTTTTTTCTTTTGTCTTTATGTGTAATAAGTTGCAGGGGAGAAAGCCTGGCTACATTACAAAATCTCAACAATTGTAGGTGCTTGTATAACAGCAGATCGATGGTAGACTAATCTGTGGTAGGCTATTACTTACTGTATGTGCTACCGTACTACTTTTTTAAGACTTTTAAAGTTACATTTGTTGATACATTGATAGCCCAACCAGCAAATCAGATTCAACGTCTGCATACATTGAATCAATGTAAAAATGATGGACTTTGCTTTCTGAGCTAGGCTACACCTCACGATTGATGCATTTCATTTTTTCTTATAACTTACTGACACATTTTTCTGTAACCAATTGCCATTTAAATGCCATCACATTTACAATGACGTATTCCAACAGCATGTAAGCAAAACTATCTTCACTGATGCAAAGTAACTTCCGCAACGTTTGCAGAGTAGTTGTAAGCTTACAAGAAAAATTAAATAAAAGTAAACAAAATTTGTTGTGAAATAGTAAATACAAAATCAAAGCTACAATTAAGAAAAAAACTGTTCACATCTGCAGGTGGCAATGCTGTTTGAATACAGCATTACATTACACCCAATAACAAACTTCTTGGTGTGTCATCAGCGGCTACAAATACGATGTACTTCTGCAACATGTGGCCTTCTTGCTGAGAAGGCAATAGCCCAAACAGAAAATCAGCCCTTTCTTACGTCGATTCTACATCTACAGACTGAAAATGACTTTTCACAGCTTTGGCATTCTTGTTATTATAGTAGCCTAACAGCATAACAGCGTAACAGTTTTATTTTTATCTTGACTTTTATTTTGAACGTCACAAGCTTTGATTTCAATCATGGTATTATTGTGATATTTTGCATGCCTTTTGTTACAACTCTTTTTTGTTGTTCATGCGATTATTCATTTATTTTGTTTGCTTGCAGTCATTTTCAGCAGAACAACAGATTTTGGTAAGTGCATGCCATTCAATCAAACAGTAAAGAGCCCAAAATGCAGGCACTAAACTCATGTTCAGTTAACGCTTCAAAAATTAAAGAGTTTCATCTTCAGTGCTATAAAATTGGTTATTAGCAGTGTTGTACGTGTCAATGAAATAAATTGACGGCGTCAGCGTCAGCGCGAATTACCCAAAACCTTTACGGCGTAAAGTACTGCGTAAGCTCTAAAAGAAATTGATGGCGTCAGCGTCAGCGCTAATTTGTAGCGCTATTTTAGCCAGGGTCTCACAAAACGGGAGTATTTCAACCAAGTTTAGGCTAACAATAGCTATAAATAAAGAGCAGGTTTTTATGTTTTGAGACTGTATTGTAACTAGTTGCTTTAGCTTATTAGTCATTTTTTTGTAGAAACACATGCATTTCAAAACGTTTGTCTGACAATCTGCTGCGTTTGGAACGCATAATGTCCTTTCCAAGTGAAAACATGCGTTCCACAGCAGCGCTGAATGGTATTGGTGTGTTGTACTTCAAAAACAATTCTTGAAAACGTTTACTCGGAAAGGTATCACTGTTCCAAGCGTGCTGTGATGGCTTAGCGTATATAAATCTTTTAACGAGGTCCACTACACCAACATCGCTCTTTTCAAGGGCATAGAGCTCTTGAAATAAAGTAGCCTACCTTCAACCACCGCGATGACATTCATTGATTTTTCTCTTTCTCTCTCTGATCCCTCGTTTTCTATACTGATCGCGATATGAGTGATCACCATTTGGCGAACTTCTTCCGCTTGTATTCCAGGTAGCTATTCCAACCAACGCGAAATCGGGTATTTCGGATGAGTCGCGCTGGCCAGAATACATTGTGAAACTCTTATTGTGAAACGAGATTTTCCATAAAAACAAAAAATGACGCATAGCGCTTGACGCTTAAAATTGGCAAAATAATTGACGGCGCTATCACTTCCGTCAACTAAAAAATAAACTGACGGCGCTAGCCTCAGCGTCAACAAAAAGTTGACGCCGTCACGCCGTCAATTTGACGGCGTCAACGTACAACACTGGTTATTAGCTTAGTTATTCATTGATCGTCAATTAATCCGGTTGTAATAGCCGCGTTTAAAACTTTTGGAGCCGATGGAAGCTATGTTGTTGCAGCTTGCTTTTCTGGCAACACCTTGTTGTTTTTGCTTTTTGCAAATATTTATTTTATAGGATAATAAAAGATTATATAAACTTCTAACAACCTGCATGTTTTTTTAATTGTTTATAAAAAAAAGCTCGTGGTGATATGAAGGATCATAATAATAATAGTCATGTTTTATTTTGCGTCTATTACAACAACATTCAGTACACTGTGATTACAATGCAACACAACGAAAAGTCCTAAACCAGATAGCAAAATCCATCATTTTTACATTGATTCAACGTCTGCAGACGTTGAATCAATGTGAAAATGACAGATTTTGTTGTTTGGGAAGGGCACATGTAATAGTCATCGAGTAAGGTCACAAATTCTTTGCATTGTTGAACGTTGAGTAGCAAAATTATTCACTGCGCTTCTGCTTTCAGGCCTCGACACTTCCTCCGGATCCGAGCCCCCCGATATTCCAGAAGCTGCACTTGTTTTAAATCAAAGTAAGGTTTTCTAAATTATATTTGGTTAACCAATTAACTTTGGTGTGTGAGGGCATAATAGTAGTAAAAATTCTTGCCCTGCGTGTTAAATTTCAAACCAATATTTATGGAAAACTTATTTGAAAAAGAGCGATTTTTATCTCATCGAAATAAGTTACACAACCCTTTCTTGAATCGTTGGATTTCGTTTATTTGTTGACAAGCTCATGAAACCGAATATTTTTTACTTTTATTTTTTGAAATCGAATAAACTTATTGAAACAGCCACATATATTTAAGCTATTCATTAAATTTGACTTTTATGAACTATTTTTGCTGCATTGGTTGTGGTATCGCTTTATCAAATGGAGTTGATCTTTATCACCCGCGCTTCCAAGACTAGCTTGTTAATTCCCGGATAAATTGTGTAATTTGGTAAAAACATCGGTGGGCCTTACTGGGGACATGTCTTAAATGTTGTCCCTTCGACAGTAAAATGTGACAACCCGGCTTCTCTTTGCCGATATTGTGCGTCAAAAATACAATAAGCTTATTTGGCCTACCCCATGGCCAACTCTATTGAATCTATCGAAGAACATTATTTAAACGTAAAAACGTTATATACTGAAGTGTTGACCTTGCATCGATTGGTAATACACCCAGAAGCGACAGTTAAACTTTTTGAAGCAATGGACTATGTTTTCATGAAGAAAAATAATTATATTAAAGTCAAAATTTCATTTTAAATATCTACAGCACTCTTCCACGTCGTACTTATTTTATAGACAAGGTAGCATTCTTTAAAGCTAACACTATCGTTCAAAAAGTCATCAGCTAAGGGAACTATTGACCTGTAATCATAGCAATATAATATGTAAATGAATCTCAGGGTGATTTATCACCAGCGAATAGCATAGCAAAGGTGTTTTCACTAATGAAAAAACTTTAAACCGGATTTGCTATAGAGGCTATCACCTTTGCAAAAACACTTTTAAACAAAAGATATTAAAACCAATAACACAGTATTCCTTATGAGTGACAAACGCAAAAGTAGAGCCACTTACAAAATCATGTGTGATATATATATCACAATAACTAAAAAGAGATATTATAAGACTAGTCACAAAAAAAATTAAAAGTTTGGCATGGCTGGAACTAAATCATACATTTCGCTCTCATGTCAAAAGCAGTCCAAGTTTTTCCATACTCTGTTAAATATTAGCAAAAGCTTATAAAAAATTTTAATAAAACCTTCCGTTATGAAATACGAAAGAACAAAACGTTTACTTACCGCCCAATTACATGGAGTAATGTTTTGTTTACAGTAGAAATTATTGATTGGCCTGGAGAAAATAGCGCCGGCAAAAAGTTGTTCTTTGACGTAACTTGTTTTTAAGGTGTTTTTTAACTTTACGACAAACCTAAACTATCGATTTCTTCGAAATGTTCAAACTAAAATTTCAAGATAAGATTTATCTCGTATTGCTTTTAAGCAAACAGTAAATATATTTTTATTACAATACGATAATGTGTTATGACTTCTTATAGCAAATCTTACGCAACAAATGTTCATTTGCTTGAAACTACATTGGTCCTGAAATTTTTACTTGTAAATATACTAGTGACAAAGTTATTTTATTCAATAACCTTTCTTGCTTTCTATTTTAATATGGTGTCAAGCCACATAAACAAGGTTAATTGCATATGGTTCGACTTTTCAAAATTGCAATTATAAATTTAAAATTTAATTATGCCAACATTGCAATCACAACAAAACGTGCAAAAATAACAATTAAAAACACTTCAAATACCAAAACAACGCTTAATGGTATTTATAAAATTCACATAAGCTTTGAAGTATGTTAAATAATTAACAGTTGATAGCTTATTGATAGCACCTAAAAAACACTTGATTTTTGTCATTTAAAAGTTTAGTTTACAAAAAGTAGAGTAAAATTCCACGATAAAAATATGTCATTACAGTTTTCATAGAATCTGTTCAGTTGAATTTATGAATGCACCTAAAGGATGAACATTGAACAGTGTGATATCAAGTAAAGAAATAGCAGGAAGTGCCACAGTAGACTGATAGAATCATATTTTTGTAAAACCATCGACGCTTTAGTAGGTTTTTATCTGTGCATCTTTTTTATATCAACAAAATGTATAAATTCCACTTGGGTATGAATAAAGTTCAATGATTTTATCAACTCATTAGACTTCAGCTTAAAAAATAATCTACTTATCAATGTCTTAACAATGATAAAGTTGATTGTTAGAGGAAATACCGTACGCTTTCACGTCTTGCTTTTTATAACACTGATAGCTATAATAGGTTTGGCCTGCCAAACTGTGCAACGGTATTGATCGGTTAACTTAATTTACATCTTATAAAACTAAGTATTTTAGACCTTTGATCTTTTCGAAGAAAGTCTTAAAATATTCTTAAATAATTCTATGTAAAGCGCAGCTTATTCTTCATATTTATGAATGAAAAACAATTTACTATATCATTGTAGTAATGTGTGTCACCCATAAAGTCAATTATTTTTAATTCTACTGTCGATCTATATTATATTTACACCACTTAACTGCAAAGTACAAGACATTTAAAGTAGACTATTGTCAGTACTTTTCAACAGGTTAAATAATGCGTGAAAGTGCAAGTACTAAGTTTAACTTTTGGGTCAACAAGGTCTTCAAAATCATCTTTTAAAGTCCACCTTTTATACAAATATTCTGATGTGTTTTCTCAACAACAAAAAACTTTATCGCCATCAATAAGTTATGTTTGCATTGCGAGCAGTAAGCTACAAAATTTAAAAGTTTCACCGGTATACAGTACAAAATGGTATAAATATAAATACAGACTACAAATAAATACAATACAGGCTGTATTTCCGCATAACTGCTAATTTTAAGTAATAGATTGAAAAGCAATATTGCGAAACTAATTACTTTGCAAGTTCCACGAAATATTTGTAATCTTAAAAGATGTGGGTTTGACAGTACATCTCAATTTCCTGGAAACTTTGCAGCCGTATTAGACTACAGCAGTCATAGCTCGCCATTCTGTTGTATCTGACTTTGGTGCAACAGCCCAACTCATAGGCTGATGACTGGGTTGTAAAAATGTTAGGCTAAGTATATAGTAATACGGTAGTTCATTTATATTTTTGACCTCATAAAAGCCTCAATACACAAAGTGAAGCAACACTTGACTTGCAAATACACATGATTATAAATTGTTTTATTGAGTTGTAAAAAAAATCGAGTTTATTGAAGAAGTCAGATACGTAATATTTTTCTTTATAACAAATTCAACATGATCAGTAAACTGTGTAATAATAATAATTTATTTCACATCAGTAGGGTATAAAAAATGACTAATACTATCTGGTTTATTTTATTTCAATTAACATACAAACACACAGTTATATTGAGTTTGATTGTGATATAAACCATTTTGAGTCGGACATGTACATAATACTAATAAATTAGTAAAAAGTACAATAAACTGAATCCAAACTTTTGTACTTCAATAGATTAACCTCCTCATCAGGGATGCAAACATTCAGTAAACGTTATGTAAATAGAAAAAGGATGCAATAAAAAACGAATGAAACATGTTATCACAGTTAACCATCGTGTTACAGCATCAGTCACTAGAACACAAGAGGATTTATGATCAGATAACTGAAAAGCGGCCTCATTTTCCAATTATGCAAATTGTGTTATGTTTTAACACCAAGTAAGCTGACTGCAAATAAATCTTCTACGAAAACACGGGTTATCCGATGACAAAATATTTTTTTAATTTTGGAATTGAAATAAATTAATTGAAAAACTTTTTGAAACGATGCAGATCTCATTTCCTTTCACTTTAATAGCTTTTCGCTCTAGCACGATTTGGCCGCATAAAAATTTCAGTGAGAAACAATGCAAACGTCACGTGCAAACACGCTGTAGTCCACAAGCTAATTTGAATATCTTTGTAACTTATTCACGATTTTATGATGTTTTGCAAAGAAGCTTATGTCAAGTAGTATCGAAGGATATGCGATAAATGTAACGACAAGTTATGACGTAGCAAAAATTTTCCATGGTCCACATTGTTTCTGCGCATGTTTGATGCAAAATATATAAAAAGTCCAGTTTTTTTTAATTTGAATGGCGCAAGAAGGAAAGTTTCCTCTCATCAGTTATTCTCTCAAGAACTTGGTCTTGTTTTATAATTGTCTTTATTTAATTTTTCAACAAGAACCAGCAAAAACAGATAATTTGAAATGGATTTCATTTTCATCTAAAAGTTTTCAATTTTTTTTTTTTTTTCAATTTTCAGCCTTGTTTTGCGGGAAGTTTCCTCCCAAGTACATCCCAACGGGATCTACCATCGACTTTCGAAATCAATTTTCCTTGCCCCCGTTTAACCCAGTTTTTCCAAAAAACGACAGTCGAGTTGAAGGAAGAGTAGTAGGGGGTATCAAAGCAAACATTCGCCAATATCCGTGGCAGGTCAGCACTGATATATATTTGTACGGTTTCTCATTAGCATGGATTTGTTTGTCATTTTTATTTGATTTGTTGCAGTACATATTTCTTTCGGTATCACTCTACTTTTATTTCATGATGAAAGCAAACATCATTATTTTGCAATATTTACTGGAGTGTGGGTATTCATTTTATCTGCACTTTGCATGCAGTGTTTTACTTCGTGTGTGTTGTGTCCATGTTTCCTTTTTACAGAGTTTTTACATCCTGGCAGTAAACAAATCCTTTTTTACGTTGCTTTAACGTCAGCAGACATTAAAGCAGTAAAAAGAGACTGATTTACTGGTTGAGTATGTTGATGATGATCGTTTCGTGTAGCATAATCTAATATTATCCATGAAAGTAGCTTCGACGTTCCTGAACAATTGCTAAGCAAAGTAAACCTCTGCGCAAGAAACGCGTTAAGGATGAAGCAGCTTGCCTTGTAAGACAAAACCAGACTTATAACCACGATTTCATTGAAATGGTTGGACTGTACATTACTGTGCAGGATCAAAACTGACATTTCTAGTTCATTACTTTGCACACTAGAAAGTTCTGGTTTATTTCCACTTTCATTGCTTGGTACACAATTCCTAAAAATGCCTTTCTACTTTTTGCTTATGAAGAGTGGGTTACATTGAAACATCGCAAAAACGTAAACAAGTTACAATTAGGCCTATATTTGTTGCTAACGTTGAAATTTGCGACCGGATAACGCTAATGACGTCATTGTAACCGCAGGATGACACTTCCCGCTTACGTCAGTGTAAAGTGACTGTATCCGCCATTAGGCTACCCGGCCTGCAAGCATTCTGTGTAACGTTTCCTTGTGAAGTTTCTGTCACTTATTTTTAACATTTCACTCAACTGAAAGTAAGCCTTCATTAAATTGTCTTTAAAATTTCAACCAAACATATGTTGTTCAAGTTTTAGACACCAGGCTTGCAAACTAATGTAAAAACTTGCACAATGAAGCACAGAAATGCTGGTTTGTTTGTAATCGAAAGCAGAAGTGCTAGTTTAGTAGGCTACGGTTTGTAATTTAGAAACATTTGATGTAGGCTACCTCATCTATATGCAGTTGTGTCATAAATTTTTTAAGTTTGTTGCTTTCTTTTGTCGCAGATTCATGATTTACCCTTGACATGTTCCGTTTGGTAAAAAAAACGAGGCCTTGAAAACTAATCATTGAACCTCCTGTCAACGCCACTGCTATTCATAGCCTACAATTATTGAAAATGAAGTACGCATGCCGATCACTATTTAACCCTGTTCTGCCCATGTAGAGCATTGTTTCAACTGCAATCAAACCATGAACAATATAATTGTTTAGCATTGTAATTTATTGCCACATGAAACGATAAGATAGATGTAATGCTTTTAAACGCACTTCACATATGTTCAGATGCACAATTTAACAAATATTTTACATTTAGAAAATATAGTTTGAAAATCGTTGTGCCAAATATTCAAATAACGTCGAAGAGAGTGCTTTTAAGTAGACGCATGTCTGTCATTTTCATGGTTTCAGAATAACTCTCCAATGATTGTTGATAAACAATCGGCAAAAGAAGATAAAGGATACTGGAAAACACAAAATAATTATACGATAATGGTTGGCAGGGGCAGAGTTTTTGGTGGGTCAAATATATCAATAAAGGACAAACCCTGGCAGGTATTTCAAGAAACTAAAGTTTGACTTTTTTGCTTGAACTCACAGTCGCTTTAACTTTTTTCTGACCATAGAAATCATCTAACTGAGATCAAAGCAGGCCTAGTGGTGGCATACAGTTTTTGCTTGGCTAATGGACCTGGAAATTAATGCAGGTGGTGCTGTTGTTTGTAAGTACAGAGAAAATAAATAGGCTACAATAAGTGGAAGAAGCTGATCGTTTTTTGAAATGGTACATTTAGCAACACTGAAGTAGATTTTTTGGAATTTGTTTTGGTAAAAAGTTGTTATTTTTTGAATTTTCTCATTTTTTGAATGTTTGTTTGTTTAAATTAACACAAACAAACCTTATGTCCCATACATCCAGAATGACAATTATGTCATTTACTTTACAATACCTATTGTGGCGAAACGTTGTTTGAATAAAGTATTTGAATTACATTTAAAACAGAAAGACCTGCTTTTTGAGTTTGAATTTTAAATAATAACAATAAGTTCAATGCCTTAAACGCAAAGCTTTTTTTTTTATCTAAATTTTTGTTTTATTCTGACATAAATATTATACTGTCATGATTTGTTTCTGGTTGCGCTTAAGCGTTTTTAGCCTATTGCTTTGTTAAAAAGTAAAGTTAAAATGATTAAAAATGGCATCAAGGGGGCAAAAAACGTAAAATATTTTCATGCCTGTCCAGTGTCCACGCCCGAAGTCTGATCTCTATCATGAAAAGCTTTCATCCCTCACACCACCATTAAGAAGTTTCTCGCTTTGCTTCGCGGGCTTGCATGTTGCTTGCTATGTTTTGCATGGTTAGTTTGACGAAAAGTTTATTTATGACCCTTTACAGGTTGGTAAAGAATAAGCTTGTTTTCAGTTCCCATCACATACAATAATTAATAAACAATCTGGACATCAACCTGATCTGGTGCAGATGTTATCCAGATTATCCAGATCCTATCCAGATGTTATCCAGATAACATTGATGTCTTGGAATTGCTTTTTGTCTTCTGCGTTTTTGACTTGAACTCATTGTGACGTATTTAGGCAAGTTTGTGGGTGAAGGAAGAAGGCTTGGCCTGTGGTGGAACCATTATAATGAAGAATTGGATTCTTACTGCAGCACACTGCTTCACCTAGTAAGCTTTGTTGTGGTGATTGTGACAAGCTTTAACGTAAATGCGTTACGTTCTTTACCTTACGTTAGATGCGTAAGTTCGTTACTTTCTGCTCATATTTTGCTTCAAGTATGTGGAAATTGAATTAAAAGCACAGCCAATTGGTCTACTTTGCCACATTTCTTCTCTTGACACAGTCCCTTAATTAGGCGATATCTTAATAGTTTGTTTAATAGACCTACTGCAGCACATTTTAGGTTTAACTTTCAAAATGTAGGCTATGTTATGCTCTTTGTCACGATAGGAATAATGAAGTTGATTACAAACAAATTGCAACTTTTTTTCATGTTACCTACAGTTTATAATTATATACGTGGTCTACTACATTTCGAATCATGATCATTTTGGAAACTTGATTACTATTTGTTAAATGTAAAGAGCTGTGTAAGCAATCATATGAAATTTCAAAAGTTATTAAAAGTAGACTGAAGAAAAAGATCTTTAAAAATTGCAACTAACAACCAAAATGCACTTTCAGTGTAACAAGTCCTGACAGTTGGGAGGCGTACATGGGAATGTCGGCTTTATCCGAAAGACATATCGTCCCTGCCCAAAGACGGGATATAATATCGATTTCGATACACGCTCAATATCAGACCCCAAGGGATGAACAACTTTTGACCTTCGACTATGATGTTGCGCTTTTAAAGGTTTTTGTTTATTTTTGTTTTTGCTTAATTTTTTTTTTGATTGATTGTAGGAATATACACTTGGACTTAGAGAGTCCCTTTGCGCATATTCCAGGTAGTTTTGCATACCTGTAGGCCTAAACCGTTTTAACTACCGACGCAGACGCTTACTGAGACTGACAGACTTTCAGCTTGTTGAAGTGTTGTTGTCTAAATTATTTCATCCACAAGATGCCGCTGAATAGGGAGTTATCCTTAAATTGCGTTGGTCAAGCAAACACCTTGAGAGTTGAACCAGGGCTGCTTGAGCTAATCGTTTGTTTGTTAACGAAGTCGGACAATCATCTCATTGTACACGATTTTTTGTTTGTTTGAGGTCTAAAAATAAAACAAAAAAGGTTTTGTAGATTTTTATTATCGATTTCAGGCTTCACTGTATGGTTGGATCGCATTGTGAAATAATATAACGGTTTATAGCATCTTTTCTGGCTTCCTTTTTTGTTTAACGAGTTATCGATTTGAAACATCAATATGTGACCGATCAGAAATCGTGTACTAAGACCATTTGTAGGGTACAGTAAGATTGTACTTAAAAAAGAGTTAGGCAACATGCGACCAAGTTTGACAAAAATATATAAAAAGTTTACAATATTCTTTGCCCTGGGTTTGTATTAAATATTTATTATTATATATTATATATTATTATATATTATATATTATTTAATATCATTTATTTTATCAAATAACTTTATTCAGCAACAACTTCAAGCTGAAAAATCTTGCCTTAGTAAAGCATAACCTTTGGTAGGCTTTATATTTTTAGACCAAACGTTTTACTATGATTATGCTTTCTTTTCAGCTGGACGGTAGTGTGGAATTTTCTGAATCCATTCAACCAATTTGCCTGCCACCGTCCGGTTTTGTATTTCCAGCTTTCAAGAAATGTTATGTTAGCGGTTGGGGCGCAACAACAACACCAAGTGAGTCGATCATATGAGTTTAACATCTTGTCAGTCACTTAATAACTTTCCAGTTACAGGACTGTGCGAACTGTTGTTGTTAAGTTTTGAAAGTATAAGGTTTAAGCCAATAGATGTTTTGAAAGTTGTTGGAATTTTATTTATTATTTTGGTTGTTTAGTAACGAACCTCCCAGATGTGCTCCAACAAGCTCAAGTGGATATTATTCCCAAGGAAGTATGTTCCAGACCGGATTGGTTGGGTGCTCAATCATTAAGCGCTAGAATGATCTGTGCTGGTAAAGCCGAGGGTGTCAGAGATGCTTGCCAAGTAAGTAGAGTAGTTTTCATTTTATTTCAATCCCCGTCAGACTTCGCCAATCCGACCTTCCTTGTTTTGTCAAGTAGGGTTAGGTTAGATTAATGAAGTTGTAATTTTATCAAGGTACGAGAAAAGAAACGTAGGTTATTAGAGGAATACACATTTGGATACTTGTGGGAAAAGTAATAAATTACGATTTCTGAAATTCGGTCTGTTTGAGGCTCTTGCAACACGTTTTTTCTACTTTGTCCGAGTTTTAATAAACAATCGGGACTCTTCCTAATTCCTACTCTTTACTTTGTAATATTTGTCATGAGAGTTGACACGTGCAAAATGTGTATGCTTAACTCGCTCTGTTGCATTAGGGTGACTCCGGCGGACCATTGTCTTGTTACGACGACGAAAAGGGTGTTTGGACTCTAGCAGGAAGTGTCAGCTGGGGATATAACTGTGGTCTGCCCAAGTTTCCTGGCGTATATGCAAAGATGAGCTATTTTGCCGATTGGATATGGAATGAAATAGGTCAGTCTTGAGATAGAATGTATTATGATATTCTATTATGGAATGCGCAGTGTAGCCTAACTGCTAATTTTGCTTTTCTTACTGCTGAGTGCTGAGCACAAACAATTTCTTCCAAAGTTGTGTTGTGATTTAGCTTATTTTTGTTTGACTAAAAAGATAAATGTACAGTCATTATTTTTCAAGGCAGTAAAGTTGGTATTTCATCAAAATTAAAAATAATCTCAGTTAAGAGACCGTGCAAATTAAAACAACAAGAACCAGCAGGCTACAACGATTTCAGGCCAAAACAACAAATCTCACATAAAACTGCATTGTTGGTTTTCTCTCACAATCTTTGAACAACAACAAGGGCAGAACTTTAGCTCTTCGCTAACTTTAATCCAAAGGATTTCTTTTTCGAAACAGATTAAGACACAATCTTGTTATTTGGTTGTTTTTGAACAGCGTAAGTATTTTCAATTATGGAGCGAGTTTGCCCAATTTATTCAATTCTGTGAAAATCATACCATATCTGTCACATGACAAAACCATTATCACACTCTGATGATTTATTTGCTTCATATTGGCTTTTTCATCATGTTATTAGGATTGAGCTGATTAAAACAGGCACAATTAAAAATGACACAAACTTTTGGCACTACAAAAATCTTATGAGCCCATTTCGGCATGATTGTGAACGCACGAGGTATAGAGTATCAATACAAAAAGATACCAATTTTACTCTAAGACTAATAACAGAATGGTTTAACTCGCGCCAAGTCTTTTCAACTTCGAGTTGTTACTTTTGAGGCATTCTTTTAAAAAGGCGTGCATCTTGATAGTTTAAACTTATTTGCGGTGCAAATTTTTGAACAAAATAAGCCTTTCGTTTAATTTCCTGGCAAAATAAATCCTCTGTTTGCGCTATCAGAAGTCCCCGGTCCTCCCTCGTCTCGGTTTTGTTCCGCTGGTTTTGTTAACAATTGACCCTTTGATCCTTTTGTGCGTTTCTTTCTTCGTTTTCCTCCGCACATGCGTCGCAGTGCTCTTCTAAGACCTGGACATAGCTTAGCCTTGTCGTTATCTCGCATCATCTCTAAATTGGACGGGTTGATGGACATGATGCTCGTAGTTGGATTCTGCTTCTGATTGCGCGCCCATAGTGGGATTAGAAACAACACAAGGGCAGAAAGTATCATTGGAAGACCTGCAAAATAAAAGGCCCAGAAATAATTCTCCTCCTTGTCTTTTATAGTTCCAGCTACAGGCGGCCCAATGGAACTTACTGAAATCACCGCTAAAATGCTGCCCCAAGCAATAGACAAGTGTTTTGCTCCAACAAGGTCTAGCGTCATGACCGGTAAAAGAATTTCCACACCTCCGTCTAAAACTCCAAGCATTATGGCATAAACTAGCAGTCCAGAAGGTGACATTGTGTACGCTTGAATAATATTAACAACACCCATCATAGAGGCACTGAACTGGGACAGTAGAAGTCGATTAATTTTGGGTGAATCGGCAATTTTTCCAACTATTAAGCGACTGAACGTAGCAGCTACTCCCATGTACTGAAGCAAATGCGAACCAAACGTTCTCTCTTCTCCACTGTCGATGGCAAACTGCACCATGTGTACCCAAGGAACTAAGTAACCGATTTTACATAAGCCGACAGCAATTGCCCATACAATAAAAGCTTTGTTCTTCCATAAAGATAAATCAAGCACAAATTTACGAGCAGGAGACGACTTCATCCTCTCTTCCCTAGTTCGCCGCTTAGATGGTCGAATAGGTCTATACGTGGCTGCACAGATTGTGCAAGTCATTGTCAACCCAGCAATCACCTGTAAGCTTACCCTCCACTTTAAGCATTTATTGAGTGCATTATAGAATGGTGCCATTGCCAATGCACCAAGAGTGCTTCCTGCTAATCCAAATCCACTTGCCAGAGCTCGTCGTTCAGAAAAGTACCTGGCAATCATCACTGGACCCTGCATGTAACTTAGACTTGTTCCGAAACCAAATCCAAATCCGTAGGTGCAGTACAACATTGGTATGGATGTGGCAAGTGATGAGAGATACAAGCTCCCTGCTGCTACAATAACTCCTATAAATGTGATTACTCGACAGCCGTATTTATTCGATAAGTACCCACTGAAAGGAGCAAATATTAATATGCATCCAAAAGCAATGGAACCAACCCAAGCTGTGTTTGAATATGAGTCATTGAACTCGTCCAACAGATCAAGATATATAATTCCAAAGCAATTGTGAGTTCCAATCATAATAACGTTAATGAAAAATGCAGAGAATGTAACAACCCATCCCCAACCTCCATCAGGAGGCTCGTCTTCATGAAGCACAATCTCTACATCGCTATCTTTTTTGCTTGCAGGTTTTCCTGTTGTTGCTGTCTCTATTGAATAAAACGTGTCCATCGACTTCTTACTTCCTATGGGAGGCTCCATCGCTTCTCTTTTCCTTTGTAGTTTAGCTTATCACAAAAAGAGATTGCACGTTTTAAATGTCCTTTTATACAGTGATACAAGCGCAAAAAGACGCTGACATTTAATTTCAATCGTAGTGGTAGCAGTTTTTTCCTTTTCATTTTTACTGGATTTCTTGTCAGGTTTATAGACATTAAGGGCTTGTGATGTAATAATCAAAACTATACACATTTCCTTTCAGGAGCTAAATACAGTACATACTGCGCTACTGTATAACTTTAAATTTTAATGCTTAGTTTTTTATATTCGTTGTCATTTGTCACGTTTGAGATCGACAGCCCAGATAATAGAAGATCCTTTTTAAGATGTTTAAAAATAAGCATGATTACGTTAGCTCACTAGGCTAGTTGAAACAGTGGCTTTACGTTGTTTGATGGTTCAATTTTTGCTTTTTCTTTAAATACTGTACTGTATGCAAAAAAGGTTACAAAGACATAATTTTATACCCACTTTTTCAAAAATTTAGTTACATAAGTAACAACATATAATCTTTCTATTTCATATAACGTTGGTGTACAACTTCCACTGCGTGCGTCACTGCACGCAGTGTAGTGAAAATCTGTTCACCACTCACCAGTCTGTTCCAACTTGATGTTAGTGTAAGTTATTAATACATTGATTTACCACGTAGGCTAGGTTGTTTTGCTAATTTCAAATATTAGGCACTGTAGGTAAAACTTTTATAATGAAAATAGAATTTGGTTTGAAACTCATAGCAGTTTAGTATCGCAGTTACAACGCTACCTAACATATCTGTTTCATCTTAGGTCGTGCTGAAGGATGGATACCCCAATGAAAACCCATGCACAGTGGGCTACAACTTTTACTCAAAACTCTTTCCAGTATCCATTTTGAGTAGAAAAAAAAACTTTTAATTTACTTTTCTGCCTTCACCACCGTTACAGTGATTTTTTTTAGCGTTTGGAATTATAATTTTTAGGAAAAATTTAACATAATTTAATAAGTTTTCTCAGACTTAGTGTTTATGCTACTTCAATTTTGATAAAGAGTTAATTTTTTTGAATCATGTACAAATAAAACCTAACAACCAGACAACATTGTTTAAGATCTTACACTCGCTTGTTTAAACAATAAACCATCCCTGGAGGAGTCTTAGATTTGTACTTAAATGCTTCACCAAATTTGATACTAAAATCCATAAATCCATGAGGCTTTGCTCATAAAATCTTGCTATCCTCGCCTCAATAGACGGTTGTTTGCCGCAGGCACCTCTTAACTGCTAAATGTCTTCACGTATTTTTGCGTAATTGATCTGTGTTTTTTTTTTCTAGGCAGTTGAGCGTCATGTGATTTTGCCTCTCTGCCTTGCCGTTTCATTTTTATGCGTTTCTTTTTTTTTCGATTTTGTGCATGTAGATCAGTTTTGTAATTTGAATTTATGAAGAATTTCAGTCAGTTGGGTACTTGAAAAGGCTAACATGAGTGTGGCCGAAAACGTTTGTAATTTTTAGTTTATTTTTATGTTATTATATTATGTTAAATGCCGTCCGGTTGTTAGGTTTTATTTGTATATGGTTTCTATTACTTGTCCACAAAGTGCAATAGATGTGATTATTGTGAATGTTTCACAATTGTTGTTAAATTATTGTTTGATACAATGTTTGATTTTATACTGAAAAATCGTGTAGTATAGACATTTTATATCATATTTTAACAATTTTGCAAATCAGTCCTTTTTGCATTGATTTTACGTCTGCAGACGTTAAATCAATGTAAAAAAGATTGATTTGCTGACTAGGTTTGTGTCTCGCTCGTTGATGCCTATTTTCATCTTGCGCTTGTGTAAATTTTTCAGCGTTTAGTGGACTGTGCTTTTAAATTGGAGCATTTTAGGTGAAAAATAGCTTTTCAAGGGCTTTGACTTTGTTATTGGAGCCATGTTTTCACTGTGGTGGAAGTGATTGACAACCTATTTCTTAGTACTCTATTTTCAGAGTCTGAAAGTTATTATTGTGTTGTTTTGTCAAACCTTATCCAGTTTTGTTGGCATCTTTTTACATGCAATACATGCAAATAAGTCATGCTTATTCTTTAATTTTGGTTGAACTGTAGGCCAAGCCTATTTGCTTTTGATGACTTCAAAGTACATTCATCAAACTTCATGTTTTAATCATGTTTTTATGTTGTCCGTTGTGCAACAGCATGTAACTTGGAACTAACAGTTGTTTTTCTTTTGTCCTGTGTACACTTTTTTTTGTGTAAAAATATTTTGCTACCATCTTCTGTCGTAAAATATATATTTGATTGGCACAGATTACTGCAAAATTTTAGCGAATGTTGTGCAAGCTTTACGGAAACGACTGGAAAGTTTAAATGCATTGATATTGTTGTTATGGCATTTGGGACCAATTTTTGCAAATATTTGTTCTGCCAATAAGCAATTCATCAAATATCTTCGCCAAATGCTGGAAATGATGATGCGCTTAATGCACATTTCAAGGTTTGTGGCCCTGGCTCAAGGCTGGCGAAATAACAGATTAAAAACATCAATCAAGTCTCAACAAAGACTTTTGAATTGATTGTCTGAGAACTTTTATCAGCTCAGTAGACGAGTGTTTATCTCTTTCGGCTCCTGTACTGATAGAATTAAGTTCGATTCCAGATCTGGTGATACCAAACGCTTCAACAACAATAGATCTGCCGATCGTGTTCATTCTTGCATAATGCAGTGAGGAAAAGTGCAGTAATAATACGGTGACTTCGTAAATATCATTTACAAATTGAGAAAGAGTAGGTCCACTCTCACTAAAAGACTTCAATATTGTAGACTTGTAGAGCGACAATAAGTGAGCCATAGCATTATTACTAGGGCCCGCAAAAGTCAATAAATTCAAAAATTTTTAAGAACCTCGTCTTTCCACGAATCAAAGAATGAAGTTGTTTTCAGCACCTAGGGGCCTGTTTCTAAGAAGTTTATAGGTTAAAATAGCGTCAAAATTTTCATTATTAAAGTCAAAATTGGTCAAATAATGGCTTTTAAACTTTTTGTGTTTCTTGAGAGTAATTTTTGTCAAAATCCTCCTTGAAGCATTGTAAATCAGGAACTGCGACACAATTAAACCATATTAACCCATAAAAGCAGGAAATATGTCACAATGCCCACTTGGATCAGGAGTAACTTTTATCGCAAATTGTCCATTGTTTGTTCATTGTTACGTATTTAAATAATTCTTATAAAATACTTCCTCTTCACAAACGTGGTCGTTTCGAAGATCAACGGTTTGGATTTTAGGAATAGCTCACTGACATTCTATAATACAAAAATGCCTAAGCAAGCTAAATCGTCTTCAGCAAAAGTTAAGCAGATTTGTCGAGATTTTCCTGATGAACTTGATGCAACTCTACAAAGTGCAATTTTTGCGACTTTATAGTGAAGTGCGATAAAAAGTATTTTGTTGAAAGCCACAGGAAAAGTAAACGCCATCAACTGAATTGGAGCGACAACAAGCATCGCAATCAAGACAAACTTTTATTAAACAAGCCTCTTTTACTGAACACGTTTGGGTCTGAAATCGACAAAATATTATGTTTGAGCGCTAAGTTTCATGTTCGAATCCCAAAGTGCAACTTAAATTTGAAATAGTCCAGACAGTCAAATCTTTTGCATGAAATTAACACGCGCAGGATGATGTAGATTGAAGATCATAATCATAATAGCACGCATGACTAGAAAACCGTGTTCTGAAAGCTAGTGCAAACCGCTACTACCTCAGCGAACTCGCGGCATCAAGCTAAAACATGTTGTTAATATGTACAATGTGAAGTAAGCAACGATCATCGTGCTAAAAGCGAAACTCAATCTATTGCAGAGACCTTAAAAGTTAACGCAATTCTAATCCGACAGCCTGATTTTGTTCAAACCTAATTCCAAAACAAAAAGTCTAGCCTAATTTACAACTCTGTTGTCGATTGATAGCTTACAGTTGTCTAGCTGAGAATCCCAATTATAGAAGTTGGCTTGTGACTAACTATAAGAAAAGAAAGTTATCAAAATTGCCGAAAGTATTCGCGCAAAGGTAAGAACAAAAATGAATCAGTCTTGCAAAATTAAACGTAAACCACCTTCACCACTTACCATCCCAGATTGTGAATAGATGTTTTTTCATGAGCCGTTTTTTACACATATGTTCACAACATGGACTCCATTTGTCGAGTTTTACTTTGAACAAACAATTGCAAATGCTTTAAGTAGAAATTAGTTTTATCATTGTTATGTTTTTTCTTCGTTTGAAGTTTGAATATAAAAATATTTTACTTTAAGTTAAATATTCTAATTTGATTGGCGCCGGTTCGGTGACTGCACTCAGTAAGTTACAAACTGAAAAGGTAAACACTGAACAAATGAGGTACACGCGATTGATCAATGCGGTGACGATTCAAAGTCGTATCCAGGCTGAGTAGGCTAATGGTTGATAGTGTAACGGATAGAAACTTTCTTTCGTTTCGGCTCGATTCAAGATCTACAGAAGTTCAATCAGTTTAAAAAAACGAATTTTTTGCTAGGTAGAACAAAAATCAAGAATGAAATGAACACATCAAATCACATTAGTGTTTCTTGGGTGATTTTGTGACGTGCATCAATAAGGATGTCATTTGTTTAGGACAGGTTACAGTACAAAACATTTTTGCTTACACTTACACTTTACACTTCCGCTTACACGACAGTAAACGGTAGTTTTCTTATATCAAATATTACTGGTGATTTCCTTGGGTTTACTTTATTTTTGTAATTTTGTTTTTAATACAGTACTGATGAATCAATAAATCACATTTTATATTTTTGGGTTCTTAGTCAAATGCTTTGTCTGTTTTAAGTGAGCTAATTTTTAACTTTGTCATTTATTTGAAGTCTGCATAAGTTGTGTGTGAATTTTCTTCCAAAACGCATATTGTAGCCCATTGTTGGCAAAAATGTGACCATTTTGTTAAATTATTACTCCGCTAACTTCTAAGTCACTTTTAAGAATGGTCTGACTGTTGAAAGTAACCTCATATTAAAATCATCAAACCTTTTTACCACAATGAGTTGGAAAATCCCGTCCGTGCGAAATACATTGATTAAATCTTAGTCAGATATATTTTCTACTACCCTGTATTTGTTTTTGCCGCATGATGGCAGAAACGAGCGCTTGTAATTGGAGAAATTATCACATTGATATAAGAGGAACACTGGAATATGCAACCGCAGATCAGCTCGGTGTACTGTCACTATGTGCGAGGCAGTAGAGAAATAAGTGCACCAGACATATAAATTGAAAATAATATTGAAAGGACAGGTAACTACGGAAAGAACATGTTATCACAGTTTGGCTATAGCCTATAGCAGCAAGATAAACTATATAGGATCAAGTTAACTAAAAAATAGATGTTGTTTTAAAATCAATTACATCTCATTTACGTTATTTAACAGATAAAAAATGAGAATACAAAGAATGGCTCTAAATCAAGATGATCAGGCTTACTTTTGTACTTTATGACTTTATTTATTGTAATAATTGAGGTCAGGAAGAAATTCCTCCTCTTTTTGTAATGGAAGTTGAAGATGAGGAAGATGCTGACGCGCAAAAAGTTTTTGTCACAAACCAGTTGTTTCAGCAGAGTGTTGATAGTACACAAAAAAATCGAGTATATGAAAATGAAGATTGGGATTCGGATGCTCAAACCAGCAGGCGGAAAAGTTGGAAAAATTTTCACAAAATAAGTTATAAAACTAAACAAAAAAAGGTTTTCAACACAAGACGGACAAAGAATGCAATGAATTCTAGTTATGAAGATTCTAATGGAATTGAAATTTCACACTACCCTGCAGCCAAAATCAACGAAATATTTGAAAAACCAATTGAGTTGATAACTGTAACACATAATCCCATAATTTCTGATACAGAAAACTTAATACAAACAAAAAATTGTGTGAATGCAAATGAGGTTTCCTCTAAAGATTTTATGCGTGATGTTTCCAATTTTCCGTCAACTTCCCACTTCAGTCAACCAAACTTTCACAACAGTGTTTTTCAAAATGAGGTCTCATTAGATGTTTCACAGTTGCAACCAAATTGCAACAGACCTTGTACGTCAAGTGACGTTTCAAATTATCACATCAATTCTAGTAACAGAACGAATTCTCCAAGAGGATCAATTTTGCATTCGGAGTATGACTTTTCGTCGCAATCTCAATTGCTTGACCAAATCTTAACTTTACCTGATTCTTCAAAACCTTTTTCGTTAGAAAATAGATCAAGTCAAGGCAAACAATTGCCTTTGACCCGATCACAGAGCAATCCAAGCGACATTTACGAAATATTTCAAGAAACAGGACCAAAAGCAAAATCTTGTTCCTCTTGCTGTGTTTCTAAGAACAAATGGATTATTATAATCGGTGTGTTACTTGCGATCGTTTGTCTGACTACAATTGGAAATCTATGTTACTTTTGTAAGTACAGCATGTTTTTATATCAAGGACATCTAGGTATTTATTTATGTAAACAGTCCTTTGACAGGGGGTCCAGGGAGTATTTTTGGACCTTGGTTCAACATGATTTTAAGGGGCCGTAACATTTCTAAAGGGCCCGGGAACTGGAAGACACCACGGAATATTCGTTTGGATATTGCGCATGTTTTTAGAATAGTCTTGATTGAGGCCGGGAGATTTTATTGGTACCAAACCAAACCAATATCCTCTCAACTGTTTTGCATTAGAATATGAGTAGCCTAACATTTCTTCACATTCAATACTTTTTGTGGTTTAATTAAATTGTTGCTGATTTATTTTTTAATTCGAGTTGTAAATATATGACAACAGCAGAATTAAACTCGATTGCAGATTTTAAAATGCTAATTCAAGCGTTGTTTACTATTTTTTTCCTTGAAAGCTTGCATTTTGACGTAAATATTACCAGAATTTTCAATGCATATCCGACTTACAAAAGAAAAGTGGCAAGGTCTGACAACAGAAGTTGTACTCTTGGAGTTTGTAGATAAATAAGGCACCATTACCTTTACCGGTGTCAAACATATGAAAGAACTTACAAGCACAATAAGCCAATAACAAATGAAAACTTTACACATTTAACCTCGGGTTGACTGCCAAAAACAAAGTTACTGCCGTCGCTGAGTTGTCTGTCCTTACTTAACTTTAGTGAAAATTCTGCACTGTAGTCGCCAAACAACAAAACAAATGCAATCTAACCAACAAAATAAAAACGTAATCATCGGAAATTTGAAAACAAAATGCCAATGTTATTCCATTAAATAAACCGAGACTGAATGCAAAAGTGGGGTGGTTTTTGTAAGAAAAAATTATGTTCAAAAACAAGTGCTTATCCTCTTGTTCATCCAGACAAAGCCGGCAATTTGATATACTGAAAAATACCAATGTAATTGATGTCTTAATTATGACTTGTACAAGATTTGCCAGGTTAAACCACATAATAATAGCTTTTGTCTGTGAAACGTAGTCTCCTTCTATAGTGGAGTAATCGAACTGATGGCTTCCATTTTTACACCTGAGGCACAGTGATGGATATGTAGCCTGACCATAATCAAAAAACAAACAAACTCATCGTTGTAGTTAAACTGATTCGTTTTTTATTAAACGGCTTTTTTCATTTTGCTTCAGACTATTTACTCGGCTTTCTTAACCCTTAAAACACACATGGTCTTCACTCTTCAGTAATTGAACTTTTTGTCACCACAGGGCTGTTAAGTATTTATCTAAACAAAACTTGAGTCAAGACCACGTTTAAAATGGTGAAACTCGCTTAATCAATGTGCTCACATTTCAATTTCGTTTCGTAATTGCTGAAGGGCGTTGTCTCAATCGTTATTTAAAAAGGCTGTTTTAGTACTTTAACTAAACAATGCATACATAATCTTTATTAAAAAATTGTTGCATGCCTATTCTGAAGCTTTGCACACTTTCACACTACTTTCTTTGTTTTTCAGTCATATTACAACAGTCTTCAATCAATGTCAACAGCGGTAAGTAATTCATTCCATGAACTATGAGAGTTTATAAATCCAAAATGAATAAAGCTGGCCCTGAAAATTTACACAATTATGTGTCACCCTAATAAAGCTTTACAAGGGTGATAATTCCACTAGGTTACATTAAAACCAAAATTAGATAAAAACAGTTATGACAGGGATTTTTTAATATCTATGGAATAAAATAAAGTGGCTTACAATTGCTTGCTTATTGACGTAGCCCCATTGTAAACTTTGCGAATTAGATGGTAGGCCATATTTTCAATCAGGCATAATTTTTTGGTAAAAAAACATAGACAAACTACAAGTAAAAATGTAAAATATTGCAATTTATTCTTGGAAAAAAATATGATTGAAAAGCATATAACTCCAACCCAAAAATAACGAATATATAAAAAAAAAATTCTAAACTATTAAATCGAACATGCAGTTCCAAACCCTGATAATACCAATTTATTGTCACCGAGTGGAAATGTGATAGCAACCAGATATCAGATTAGCTTGTCTGTCAGGCGAAAAGATCCGGGACTTCTTCCGCTTCGGAATAGGCCTTTTTGTCATTTCCTTCACATGTTTTAAAAAGATAAATCATAAGGTGGATTGATTCCACCAATTACTTTTACAGTGAATTTAATTCATATTCTGTTGTTGACAATGCTCTAAATGGCTTGGCCAAACAAAGCAAAAAAACTGAAATCATTAACAGTAGCCAGTAGCGTAGCCAGGAATTTTGAAAGGGGGGGGTTTTGACCACCCAACGGCGGGGGGTCTGGGGGGCCTCCCCCAGAAAATTTTGAAAAATTACTTTGAATTTGGTGCATTCTGAGAGCATTTTCAACAAAAATGTGGGTATGAATATTCCTGTAAAATGGTGCTGTCCAGTAGCATAGCAAAAGGATAAGATCATGTTTTCTTCGGAAAAAAAGCTAAGTCTCTGTATTTTCTTGTTGCTAATTCCTGGCTGAGATGTTTGAATGTTTGGTATTGGCAAAACTCGCTCTTTTAATGCAATTTTGTTTAAAATTAGGCAATTTTTTTTTTAACTGAAAGCATCATTCTCAATATAGTGACGTCACACGCGTGCCAAAGGGGGGGGGGTTGTAACCCCCAAAACCCCCCCCTTGGCTACGCCACTGACAGTAGCAATATTAAACCTTTAGGTGCTGATACTGAAAACGTCACTACAACGCACGTGCTCACAACAACTGTTTTACATGGATTGAAAGGCGAACTAAGTCAAAGTAAGTATTGTTGCCGTAAACGCATCAAGATTTCTCCCCATCACGACCAATCATCACTTTTGATAAAGGACCACAGCCGATCTTCATAGCAAGTGTCTAATATAAGTTACAAATCTTGAAAATATCCATTTTTGAATTTTTTTTTATGATCCTTTTTTTTCAACTTAAATTTTTTGATGCTGTTGCGGACGGTGCCAAATTCTTTTAACTTAATAACTCATTTCGGTCTCAAGCACGTTTTAACGTTTGCGTTTTGTCGCTTCTACCTTTTTCTAGACCTTTGCTAGGTTGATTGTGTTGTTTTCGGTATGATGATCAGAAATGAAAACTAAAGTGAACACGTGTTTAACGATTATGTTGTGATATTCTAACGATCTTTTAGTTGGAGAGCTTTTTATTTTTTGAGTAGATGCTTATATTTTAAATTGTAAAAAAATAATGCAGCTGTAAAAATTCACTGAATTTTGTTTCCTATCCAGTTCAATTTTGCGGAGCATATCCTGCAAGTTACATCTACGCGTTTGATGCTGAAAGTCCAGAAGCAACAACATCTTCATCACCAAATGTCGAAACCACAGTTCATTTCGAAGTAAGCCGATTTGATTGATTGAAACTCATTGACTGATTGATGACGCTCACTGCTTCATGGGTAGGCTACTCACAAGTTATGCCATCAAGAAAAAAAGGTTTTCTAGTACAGAACAGTTCGAGAACAGAACAGAACTTTGACCATGATTAATTTTTTAAATGCCTGTGATAAAATATCACTGACTACAATAAATTTCTATGTGATCAACTAACCTAAATTTATCATATTTTTGACAATGTTATTACATTTTTCTACCACATTGCAACATATCATGTCAAAGCCGTCGATTGTTATCGTGATAATAACGTTTGTCTCATGGAAATTAATTATTAAAAAGTTTTACAAATAATTTTGAAATTCTGTATTGTTTGGAATATATAAAATACAGTCGACGCAGTTGGGCGGTGAAATAGGAATTTCTTTGTTAACAAATTTATCAACATTTCATGCAAAATTGCAATACATCGGAGTAGACTTTAGGTTAATGAAAAATTAAAAAAAAAAGATTTACGTTTTGAAGGTCTCCAAAATGACAACACAGTGACAACATACTATTTATTATACATGAACTAAACTGACCTGCAAGCTCTCCATCAGACAACGTATTAGCAAGTGACATACGATGATAATTCTTTATCATTTGCTTCAATAGAGTCTTTGGAAGTGTAGCATTTCAAATTGAAAACAGAATTAAAAGCTGTGCTTTGATTACAGACGTCAACAAATTCAATTGAAGAACATTCAGGTTCAGCTTCGAATAATTTGATCGACAGAAGTCCTGATGAACCAATAATCAGGCACACTCGAGTTGTAGGAGGTAGAAACACCCCCGCTGGAGCGGTCCCATGGCAGGTGAATATATTTTATTTAAAAAAAAGGAAAATAAACTACCAGAAGATAATAAAGTGGGAAACTATTTCTGTTACAGTTTTATTAGACCGCAGTTACTACGTTTTTATGTTTAACAAGCTTACCATAAATTGTAGGTTAAAAAGTTGTAACCTAAGTATAAACAAACTGCAAATGTTACGCAAATGAATTAACTAAGTTTTAAAATCTACAAAATTTAATTTTCAAATCTAACAAACACTCCATCAACATACAGCTAATATTTCACAGGCAAGTTTATATGTGTACTACGAAGGAATGACGTGTGGGGGTTGCATCATTATGAAGAACTGGATATTAACAGCTGCTCATTGCACTATACTGTGAGTTATAGTAGCACGTGTTTTATTTACAAGTTTGTTGCATATGCGATTTTAAAGGGAAAAAATCGAAATGGAATTCATTGACTTAATAGACTACTGTTGAAAATCTAAGAAGTTTTCATGTTTTGTCAAAAAAAATAAAAAATAAAAACTTTTTTTCAGGAAGCCAGACCCTAAGTGGTGGAACGTATATGTTGGAATGACGAGGTTATCCAAAAAGAACGACTTTCCCGGAGTAAGGAAATCCGTCATCAAAATCATTCAACACGAAAAGTATCGAGACAATAAGACTTATGATTATGACATCAGTCTTTTGAAGGTACTCAAAAAAGCGAAATTGAATGCTTTGCGAAATTTCGTTTATTCGTGTAATTAGTTGTTCATATTCAGAGAAAAAATGGCGATCCATTGCTTTATAATTGAAGACTTAAATAAACTTAGTCTAACATTGCACAGAACAAATAGCATTACCATGGTAGTCATTTTGTTCACATCTTATTTAATTAAGATTACTGTGATGCAATAAAAAAAAAGTAATTGATTTAAATCTTTAAATATTTTTTTCCGCAATTTCACTGGTTTTCATAGTCGTTTTGATGCCATTGTTAGTTGACAAGTTAGTATGCTCACAGGCTGGTGGCATGTTAACTTTAAAGAAACGATACTAAGTATTCCAATGGAATCATCCTTTATTGTTGAATATAAACATTCATTTTTCATGTAAACAAATAAATCAGAAATCCTATGGACACGTAGGTTATCATCGCATCAAAGTAATATTCTTTGAAATACTTAGACTATGATGCGAAAGTGTCTTTCGCAGACAAAAAGTCGATCTGACATTTGAAATTGATAAAAATAACTTTTGATAGCTTGACAGTGATCTGGAGTATTCTGAGTTCATCCAACCGATTTGTGTTCCTCCTTGGAATTATGACTTTCCTGATGGTATGTCCTGCTACGTCAGCGGATGGGGAACAAAAAAAGATGCAGGTAAGAAAATAATAACAGTTTTATTATAAGAAATGTCATTATTATTATTTTAATAATTATTATTATTAGTACTATCATGGCCACCTGGAGATGTGGCCTGATTTGTCACATTTTGCAGATTTTGATTACAGCTACTGCTAGTGCTTGACTGACATTTTTTTAGATGTTTTTACTTTTTGCGGTTTCCTAATGACATAAAACTTTTTTGTTGCCTTGGGGAAGCAGTAGCAAATGAGAAAAAGTAAGTTGAAAAACACAAAATCAGACTGTTATTGAAAATTAACAGTCTGACTAAAATCTTCGAAATCAAATTTTCTTTGTTTTTCAACATGTGAAGATGTTAAAACCTATTGTGTTATCTGGGGAAAAGAATAAAGAAACGTAAAAATCTAAATTTTAGAAAAATTTATTTAAACGTTCGCCCAAAGTTAGAAAAACGTGGAAATTTCTGCAAAATGTGACAAATCAGGCCGTATCTTTAGGTGGCCATGGTACTATATATTAATTATTGTTATAATGTTTATTTAACAATATTTATAAGTAAGATACTAAAATTGTTTAGGACTGTCTTAAATTTCGTTGACGAACGAAAGGAAATATAAACTTGATTGATTGACAGATACTTGAAAAGGTTAACATGTCTTGCTTTGATGTGACTAATGGATTACTACATGATTTTAGAATAATAACATAATTCGGTGTAGCAACTTTTCAAGAGTGTTTTCAAAAAATTGGTATGAAAACCTTAGGGTTATTCCATTTGTTATTCAATGTTATAATTGACAACTCTAGATTAAATATACCACTTTTGCAAAATAATAATCCAGGACTAATATTACCAATTTTTTTAATAAGAATCATTTTTCCAAAACCATAACTTTTTTTCCAAAAAATCACCTGTTAATGATTAAAAGCTTAACTTTGTTTTGTAAACGCGTTGTTTAAATGTTGGTTTTATTTTTGTATTGTATTTTATTACTTTATATCGACTCGTATAAGACAGTTTTATTGAAAGCGCATCAACTTTAATCGTATTCACATTGAAAAAAAAATGTACAAACAAATGATTTCAATCTACAGTACTAAATAAAATTTTGTATTTGTAACAAAATGTAATCAACTATTAAAAATACAATATGCAATACTTCTGTTCTGTGGTTCATGCAAATTTTAATTGTAGAAAAATATTTTAAGTATGATAGTCCAATAGAAATTAATTCAATTGTTTCCAAATGAAACGTCGTTTATTCCTATACACAGCAACAGTAACACACATAATACACAGTAACAGCATACGTTTTATCTATATTCAATACAAAAGTTATGACATATATTCCATATTTTTATAGTAATATATACTTTATTTAATATTAAATAATATTACATAGATGTATTAATATTTAATTTAAAGGCTCAGATTTTGGTATTTAATTTTGTATAGAGTTGTTTACTGTGGTCAATAATGCTCAAAAAAATACAAGAAATGCATTTTTGAAAATAATTTTTCAGCGGCTAGCTGAATCCCATTTATTAACATTGCTTCGTGTTAAGGTGCTGAAATGCAACGTATTTTTTTAAATCTTTGATAAAAAAATGAATGAGACAGCTCACCAGGCATTTAATTCAATAACATGATACGCTCTGTTGGCAAGAAAAAAAATGGAACTTAGCAAATTTATTTTGCAACATTGGTTTCATATGCCAAAACCGTGGCGTAATCAATAAAACCTAACTCCAAATTCGATTTTACCGCTTTCAAATTATCAACCAAATCCGTTGAAAAACCACGTGCAAGAAGAATCGTGTTGATCTGTAGCAAATCCGCCTGTAGTGTTAATCGTACAATTTCAAACTTTGTAGAGCATTCGCCCGATGCCGACATTCTTCAACGAGCTCGGATCAACATTATCGAAAGAAAAACCTGCAAGTCTTTGTATAAGCATTGGCTCACGGATAGAATGCTTTGCGCAGGAAAACTGGAAGGGGGAAAGGATGGTTGTGAGGTGAGAGGAAACTTCAATATAAAAATATGCGGAAATACTTTCAAAAATATGCAAGAAGTAAAATGTTTGGAAACTTTTATCAATCTAAAGAAAAAACGCACGTAACCAAGCTTATGGTTCTGTAAATATTTCGATATTTACATTGTATTGCTTTGTTTTCAGTGCTTTAAAACACAAAAAAATATGAAATTATTTTCAAGAACATTCTTGTAATCTGATATGATTAGGCTACGTCTTAGTTTAAAATCAATGATAAAAATTAGCATTGATTAGAAAAATATTGATTTAGCCATCACTTGTTATTATTTTCAATTTATTTAAAGCCATTAGAATTTTTATCAGCACAATAATTTTGTTATTTGAGTGTATTCACATATGCAGTTTGTTTATTAAATGCAAGGTATTTCATATGATCTTTGAGGTTTAATTATAACCCAATACATCTAAAGTATTTTATAAACACCAAAAATGTTATATGTAAACAATACTAATAAATAAATAAGTCATAATTATAATAAATACATTATTTCATAGCTGTCATTTCGTTACTATGCTCGATTATTAATTATACTAAGTTGTTTTTTTTTATGAAATTTTTTCTGAGTGGAAAAACAAAACGAAACGAACAAACGGTTTAGGCTACTATGTAATTTTAACTATGTAATTTTAACAAAATTCTTAGTTTGTATAAGGTTAAATTAATCATCGATTAAAAAAGTGCAGTCAAAATTTTCAAATTCTAGATACTGCACCAAAGGTGTAGGCCTGCATTTGAATGGTGAAAGTACAGTATGCTTCCCTTTAACCCTTTAACTGCAAACACTCATCAACAAAATTTGCCAGGTCACCCCAAACAATGTCGTTTGATACCTGATTTGCTGCAACTTAAAAAATACAGTAGATCTATTTTTCTCTAAAAAAAATTTTCTCCGACAGTATAACTCAGTTCTTATTTTGTTGATAGGAATTATTTAAGTGAATAACCTATTTCATTTTCAATGCTTTATTTAATGTAGAGTTAAATCAAAATTACCATAGGCTACCTATTATCTTCACGCATATTTTCCAAAACAGGCTTGACAAACAAGATTTATTTTTTGACTCAGGCACAAGATGCCTTCAGCCTACTGTGATGCCAACATTCACCATTTATTTTTATCAAAACCCGCGACAATGCTCAACGTTTTATTATTGTCTACTATTTTTGCAGTAAATTGGACTATGCAAATCCTAATATAATTTTGAGAAAGAGTTCGCTTTTTTGTTCCACAGACAGGCAAGGCACAACAACGCAACAGGGTTGAGCATTATTAGAATATATTTTACATATTTGCAAACACTTTTGACAGTCGAACGTTTTCGGCAGAACCTAAGCCCTCATCAGGAATATGAAAATATATGCTAAAACACGTTGCTGTTATATTTGTTTACCATTGTTGGGTTTTCTTATTATTCAGGGAGATTCTGGAGGCCCACTATCTTGTTATGATCCAAGGAAGGACGTCTGGATGTTGGCGGGGAGTGTGAGCTGGGGAGTAGGTTGCGGTCACCCGCAACGTCCGGGTGTTTACGCCAAGATCAGCTATTTTTCTAAGTGGATTTGGACCAAGATTGGTATGTGACCCGGTCAAAAAAATCACCTAACTGCTCACATAGCATGTTTTTGACTTGATAAAGAAAAACCCGTTCACCTCATTGTAACAGATAACGCCAAACAAGCGCAGTTTAACATTAAATTAACGACGTAGTAGCGTGCTTTCCAGCAGCACAAGGAGGTGCTATGACGTTGAAAACCATACTTGAATTGCAAGTGACAATTAAAGCGAAAGCATACGCCTAGTTACTCAATTTCTAAATCTTCACAAAAGGCAAACTACTTATTTGCTTCCTTGCTTATAGTAACTTGTCGTTTCAAGTCAGCCAAACAGATGTATAATTAACATATTCTGATTAGTATGCCTCCGGCCACAGAGCATGCTATTATTTAAAAAATAATATGTTTTGTGAAGTAAAGGGCGTGGATAACAGATTGTTAATTACCGAGTTAAAAGTGCACTTGTTCAAGCTTTCTGAAATAAACAACTACATTTTACTGAAAAATCTGTTGACGGTGTTCCAGCTAGGACCTACTGTAGAAATAAGAATAAAGTTTAATTTCAGTAAAAGCATGGCTAATTATTTTCAAGTTTAAACACCCTGTGGGTTAAATTAAATTTAGCCTATCCACTCTCCAGCATTTCAAGTCCAGCTACTATTGTGACTGCTAGGAGAGTAGGGAAAAAAGTTTAAGTTAAATTTTTTAAAATGGAGTCGTCTACGAAAACGCATGAAAGTGATTTTAAGGCTATTTCTGCTGTACCGTTAAAGTTCATTCGGGTTAGCCAAAAAAACTAGTTTGGGCCGCATATTCTGAATATTGTTAGATATCCAGAAGTTACCGTGAGAGTTGCAATTGTTTCAAAACATTCAATTCAATGTTGGCTTTTGATCTTAAGGTGGCCTATTTTGGCCAGAAAAAATATGTAAACTCGGCTAAGATACTCGAATATGCATCTGTTCAGCATTTAAACAACAAATACTGTTAATACTACAAAAAGTGCTCAACTTCAAGCAAAAAGTCAATCAGAAGGAATTACATCAAATATAGTTATTACTCCCTAAAACCTCTACAGCCTGTTTTACTCTAAAAGGGGGGTCATTAGAAGGTGCTTATTCTATTTGAATAAGGATTTATAAGGAAGGTCCTTATTCAAATAGAATAAGGACTTTCTATTAAAATAAGGAACTTCTGATGATCCCCATTTTAGGGTGAAACACACTGTAGAGGTTTTAAAGGGTAGCCTAATAACTTTATTTGATGCTTAGCATTTAGATACAAAGCGTCACGATCACATAAAGCCCATTGTAAAGTTTTTGTCATTTTTCTTTTCAGGGGAAGATGAAGGGTGGATTCCAAAAGATGCGCCGTTTCCTAAAGTTATCAAACAACAAATGTGAATTCTATCAATGCATCCCTGACAAAGACTATCAAAAAAGTTAAGACAAGAGCAATGCGTTCACCGACTCAACAAAATGCGACCATACCATTACCTAGGCCTATCTGTTCCCGAAATTCAATTTAGTAAAGTCCACCACAGCTCAGCGATGTGTTTCCGTTTGCGTGTTTGTTCTTCAATTTTTAATCAAATAATAGTGTTGTTCGTTGTGCAAGTGTTGTGCAATTTTATGTTAATTTTACGTAATTAAGTGACGTGTAGTGTTTGCGTAAAGTCGATGAAAGCTATTTAAAGTGTTATTTAATTGTTTTTTCATAGTTTGTATTTTTTACTGGTATTAATATATTTAAATAAATTCTTTAACCTTGATATTTTGGTACGTTGTGTTGTTATTAGGCTATTATTAATTATTTGCATTAAATCAACAAGTCCGTATTTGCAGCACATCACGTAAAACAATCAAGTTAAAAGTTAATTTGCAATAACTTTTTCAGTTTGAGGATAAAGATCAATCAATCACATTCCAAGCAAAGGCGATGCTTTTGTATGCAATATGACGAAAACAATAAAGTGACTGTGCTGTAGGCTACTTTAAGGTTAATAATAATAATGGTGTTGCAAGCACAGCAGTGCTTTTTCACCTTCATAACTTACGTAGCAATATTAAATAAAAAAAAAAAAAACGAAATGGAATACCAACAAGGAAGTCATAAACAAGAGACGAGTTAAATTTCTGAAGGCGCGTAATCTTTGATAGCCTACAACAGTGGTCTCAACGTTTTTCAGCACTGGAGCCAAATTCAAAATCTAAATTTTGTAAAGGGTCGTCATAAAACAAATGCAATTTAATGTAAAACTTGAGGCTAGCTTTGACTTTTGACTTTCAATCAGTTTCCCAAAATAAGGGGGTAGCCTAATATTGAAAGATGCAGTAGGCCTACACAAAAGCTGGTTAAAATGATGGTTCGTCGATCGGTTGTGATATTTGGATTTAATTCCAACCACTTTGCTGAAAAGTGCTTCACACATGTCATGTTAAACAGCTAATAAGCCGAGTGCACTTTCGAAGGATCGGTTGACTTGGTGCTCTAACCAGAGATATCTAAAGAAGGGGATATGAAAGCTTTTCTTACGTCTGACAATAGAAGGGCTGTATATCGTAAATAATCTCTGTTTATCGTAAAATGACAATTGGCACCGATAGAAGTTTAATAAATAAATCTTGTTATCTTCTTTTTTATGATACAGGATTGCTCAAATTTCAGGGCAGGTGATGGAAAGCCAGGTGAGTGTAGTTTCGTCCAGTGCTGCTTTACCATGCATCTCATTTGGTGCCTTGTAAATGGGACATTCAAGAATGACGTGGTCAGCAGTTTGTTCCTCCGCGCCGCATTCGCAGACCGATAAGAAAGCCAAACCGCACTTGTAGCCTACATGTTGGAATGGAAGCGGCTGACTCCTGTTCGGATTCTGTTAAGCTTAACCCAAGGCGGCCGGGACAGGTCCATACCAGGGGGGCGTTCCACCGGGTGACATATAAAACCATGCAGTTTGGTGTCGGCGGCACACCATGCTGCATTCTAAGTGTCTTCCATGTGATGTCCTGCACTGATGGTGTGATCGCTGAATGATTGTAATAATTCAGAAGCTGGTACAAAGGAGCGTGTTGACTTTAACCCGGGAGGTGGAGGCTGAGTTTTGAGTGGAGCAGGTGGTTGGGATCTTCTTCCTCGCGGTTAGCCAAGTGTACAACAGTTCCCTTTTGGCAAAGCTCAGCAGATTGGGTGCCTTCAGAGATTGGTAGGTACTCTGTTGGAGTTGGGCGCAGGCATCACGTCACAGAACGCAATGCATCGTTGATTGGCTGGTTGATGAGGCGGGTGTGGACACTGCGGCACCAAGCAGGGACGCAGTATTCAGCAGTGGAGTGAACCAGAGGCAAGGCTGCAGTGGCTAAGGTGTCAGCGGTTGCACCTTACGTTGTGCCTGCCAAGCGTTTTAGCGGCACAAAATGTCAGTTTTTTCAGCGTAGTGATTGTAAAGGGTGACGATAAGTGAGTGACCTGTCAAACGTAACCCCACGGTATGTTGGTTCTGGACAAGACTGCAAGATCTTTCTGTTGATAGTCACTTTCGGGTCACGTTGAGCCTCGCTGTTATTGAGATGGAAGACTTCCGTCACCGTTTTACTTTCGCTGATGAGCTTCAGTTTCCATTGATGGCGGTATCCTGAGATGGTCGTCATGTCTTGGCTCAACGTGGCACACCATGCGCATGACTTCTGCAACGAAGAAGCTTTAAAATCAAGCGGCGCTGGTTCGACTCTCGGGATGTGCGCTTGAGCAACGCACGTTAAGGACTGCTCTCCATTCAGCGGCATCTAATGGATGGAATGATTCTCCGGCAACAAGAGTTCAACAATCGGATACTTCACTCTGTCAATCTCAGTGACTAGGACTGCGTCAGTGATGCAAAGCCTCTACAAAGTATGCAAAACTGCCTGGATTAAGCTTTGCAAGAAGCTTTCCTAGTCTGAGGATAAAGATTTAATCAAAAACGTCGTTTCTAATGACTGCCAGTCTATCACAAAGTGCAAGATGGCATTTTACATTATTCAAATGACATTTTAGCCTACATTATTTAAAATCTTGTTATAACAGTCCGCATTGCCTTATTAGCATCAGGCCTGGATATTCACTGCATGATCATGTTATTTATTAATTTGATTCAACTACCCGCATACCTGCTTTACATCTAGCCTACTGCAAAGCATTTGTTAGGAAAAACAGCAGTCTACTGGTAACTTTTCAACTGCCTTTCCAAACAAGTAGCCTATTCTTTAAATATGCGCTGCGTAACATTTGTTAACTGTCTTCTATAGCTGACTGTACCAGCTGCACTGCAAAACTTTCTGCAATTAGAAAAAGAACCATAACATTATTACTTGTGTGAGCAAAGTTTTCTCAGTTATAAACTTGAAGAAACGCTTGAGATCGAAACTGAACGACTCCACCTTACGTGATATCTTACGCTTGTCTGCCACTAGCCTGGAACCTGACTTACCTAGGTATAGAAATCAAGACGTCAGTTTTATCCTACACTTTCAAAACTATGTTTTACAAAGTTTTTTGTTGCGTTAATTTCTGATGGAAAGCAGACAACATAATACAGCCTAACTTGTGACAAGTAGCCTATATAATAAAATGCTTTCAACCTACATACTGCTTTGTTGTATGAAAGTGACATTGATATTAATGCAAAGCTGTGGAATCGAGCAAAAAATATACGCATTCGATCCTTCGGTTTATAACTGACCAACTCCGACTCCAGACACGCCAAAATCCCTCCGACTCCACAGCTCTGCATTCAATAACACAATGTTAATATATATGCATCTTTTTTTATGCTAAACAAGATTGTCAGAGGCTGTTGGCCCGTGGGCACTTCAGCATTGTCAAATCCTGCCCGCCCTGGAAAAAGTTTGGACACCCCTGTTCTAGAAGATATGAACGACATGGGTGAATGTCCACTGTCAACCTATAGCCTATCCCTTTTTCGTGAATGGAACGCAAAGTGGGAAATTGCATGCAAATGTTAAAGTCTGGCGTGATTCCCCTGATAAACACCACTAATTGCTCAGTATCTGTAGTGTGGAGAAACGTTAAAACATTTTCTTTACTAGCACGTGAGTTATGTGACAACCATATATTCTCGCTATTTTGGAAAGTTCTTCTTGCACAAATAGGTCTACATTCTTTACTGCATCGATGAGGGCGCAGAAAAATGGTTGAGGAGTGCATGCGGACCAGTGGGCGTGGGCCGCGGTTGAAAATCAGTGCCCTACCACTAGCGAATACGTGTGTGATCGTTTTAGACTAACTTTTTGGTTCCCAATAGTCCAATCAAATAAATAAATATCACGTAAATACTAGGGTTGCAAAGTAAGGAGAAAATTATACGATTCTTCGATTGAATTCAACTTAAGTGTTGCCAGATTGTTTTAAATTTAATTTCAGTTGTTGCGATCGAAATTGAAGCGACGACTTTCACAAAAACTGACACGAACAAACACTTCTGTTTTCTGGCAGTTTTAAAGCGTAATACAGAGAAGCAATATTTCGAGAAAAAAAAATTGCAAACAAAATTTTGTGTTTTGAATCAAGCCGGAGTCGGCCTTTTTTTTAACGATTCCGACTCCGGACATGCCAAAATCTTTCCGAATCCACAGCCCTAATAAATACAATTCCCAGGCCAGGCCTCTTCCACGGATGAAATAAGTTACCAAAATACGTCTTTTTTATTCTTTTCTTTGGTATGACAAATGGCAGCAAACGGAAAGAAAATGTAAAACAAAGATGCAGAGTTATGTAATAATCAAACAAGACTAACGTTCTCCAAGAGAGAAAGTGCCAGCTATTATCGAATCTCTCTAACGACATCCAGTGTCAATAAAGGCAGCATGTGCACACATAATTGTTTCAGCCCAATCAGAGAGATTATACGATCTCGAACATATCTTCAAACATGTTATCTTTATGAACTTAAAAAATCTAAATTAAATACTGTAAGATAAATCAACGTTTAATTTGCCTGATAACAACCTATGTCACTGATATTAGGTTACTATCAGTCTAGGCCTACTGCACAGTGTGCAGCCAAACCCACTGTACAATGTACATTCCGCAGTAGCCTAAAGGAAGTTAACCTGATAAATATGCAAACTTGATTGACTTTGCTTCCCAGTAAATTTGATTCATAAAACTGTTTCGCGACCATAATAGAGTCAAAACAACTAATTAGTGAGTCGGCAGAGTTGCGGCTTTGTCGCATTCTTTTAATCGTATAATGCCACACCAAACTATGACTTTTTTGCATTGCTGCGAAATTGCTTACAGCCAGTGCGCTATGGAACGAAATACGGCATAGCCTTCTTTACCACAGCAAAGAAATTGAATGAATAAAACTTTATTGTTTTCATGAAATACGAAGAAACAGTCGGTCATTTGACCTTAAACAGTTGCATGATCCCCTCTTCCGTTGCCATATCCCAACACATAAGCTTGGCCTGAAAAAATAAATAAAAGTAGCGTCCAAATTTAAGGATATCATGGGCTGTAATTGGTATGGAGATGTGCTGAGGAAGTAAGTTCTTCGAAGCATTGATTTTGAAGGTCGATGGGATGAGGAAATGACGGACGTCGAGAAAGAGCAGGTGAAGAAAAATGCAGACAAGGTCGGATTGAAGGAAGAAGATGCGATAGACAGAATGAGATACAGATTAAGAACGAAGACAATCGCTGCCAGGAAAGAACCGGTTACTTCCACTGGTGGAAACAAAACTGAATTTGAATGATGAGCATATGACTCAAATATCAATGTTTGTCCGAGATGCAACAATATAATACATCAACCTTGATGTTGTAGAACACAGTTCGGCGAAAAACGTCATACATTAGCTTTTCTACTGATAGGGATGTGAAGACAATGTTATCATACAGTAGCCTACTGGACAGAAAAAATATCTTAGCTTACGACTAAAATAGGCAAATTTCTTGGCAAACTTCACATGATATTTGACAATTTTGAGTTATCAGGAGTGGTATATCGAAGAGTATCAGAGCTATTTGCTCTTGCAGCAGCGGCTACAATGTCGATGGAGTTATCACTGATTCTTTTGCAACAATTTGCACAGCAGTAGACTGTCCAGCGTCCATGCACATCCAAAGCTTTGCATTGGACGTTGTTCACTTGGAAGAGGTGAATTATTGTAATGATGTGCGAAACGTTAGTAAAACATTAAAATATAGTGTTTCTGCTTTGAGGTTCTTATTCATTTGGATGAACAGTGCGGCAGTCCGCCACTACTAAAGTGGTTTCATGCAATAAAATCTACATTAATTTCCTTGATTTAACATAATCCGCAATAAAAAAATCAAGGCATGTTGTTTTATTACAAATAGATTATGATAGAACCAACAAGGCTAAAATTTGAAATAAGCTTTTTTGCAAATGCCAAGCAATGATCTTGTTCTTGCCGATTTCTCGTTCACATTTCTATAGATGATCTTCAGAGTTAAGCCAACCTCCCCCCCCCAAAAATAATCAGTAAAGGAACCAGTAAAGGCAAATTAGTCATTAATCCGGACTAAAGTTGCAGCAAAACGCTGCAATGGACAACTTTCTGTGACGAGCATGTTTCTACGGCTGCTAGGACAGTTGCATTTGGACACGACATAGGATACTCATTCTCATGGCAATAGATATTAGGCGTTGGGCCAAAAGTTAAAAAGGCTTTCACTTTCCACTCGTGGAGTTAAGCTTCTGGTTATTACATCCCAGTCAGCAAAATCCGTCATTTATACATTGATTCAACGTCTGCAGCCATTGAATCAATGTAAAAATGACGGATTTTGTTGTCTGGAATGGATATACTGTGTAAGGAAACATATACTAAACCTGGGGAAGAAAAAGACATAATCCCGACAAGCTGCAGTGGCCCGCCCTCCGGCCAGTGGTAGGGTGATTGTTCACCAGCATGAACATAGACTGCTTGCTGTTGTGCAAAACCATCTCTAAACATAGACGAAGAATAAAATCATGATTGTACAGGATTTGTTTAAGTTTCTGTGTTACGGTAGGCGTTATTGCTGTGAAATTTCGTTCAATCAGTTTCAAAGCAATAACGCCTAACACAGAAACTCAACGGACAGCAGCCTCAAGTCAAACAAAAGAGCCGCATTAAACAACGACTCACTGACTTCAACACCATTCGTCATAGCACATGACTAGGGAACTGTGTTCCGAAAGCTAATGCATATCGCTATTACAACAGCGAACTCGCAGCATCAGGCTGAAACAGGTCGTTAATATCTACATTGTGAAGTAAGCAACGATCATGCTGCTAAAAGCTAAACTCAATCTATTGCGCAGCTTCTTTAACTTTACACACAAAACGTTATTTCATGCTTGCAGATTGAACTACCAGGCGCTTCACAATCCCTTTTTTTTTATCTTGTAACGTATATAATATATTATCCAAATTCAAACCACCTTTGAGATTTGAGAGACGACGTTCAGAAATTTGTTGCTGATAGTTGGTAGAAAATATAGAGAAATCTTGTTTGACGTGTTGAAAACGGGAATTGTCTTTTCTCCAGCGTGAAAAAACGGCGCAAGATATGCAGGCAATGTCAGACCTTGGCCATATAAGAAAATCCATAGAGGTTTCTGGAGCCACGTTACCCTGAGAATACATATCAACTGAAAATTCTACTAGTGAGTCATTAACACAGTAAAAGTTTGATAAAATAATTAGCTCAATAGCTATCACGCGAGTTAACCAAATTAGCGACCATTTTTGAGATAACTTTAATGTTCATTGTAAAGAGATGGGAGTAATACAGAAGCAGAGAGGCTCTGTGGATACGGACAATAAGTAAACACAATTAAATCAAATATAGTTATTACTTTCTAAAACCTCTACAGCCTGTTACACCCTAAAAGGGGGATCATCAGAAGGTTCTTATTCAAATAGAATATATTAATTAATTCAAATAAAATTATATTATTCAAATTGATTCTATTTGAATAAGGACCTTCTGATGATCCCCCATTTAGGGTGAAATAGGCTGTAGAGGTTTTAGAAAGTAATAACTATATTTGATACAATTTGCTCTGCTTGGCATGTTTAGTTGGAATTGAGCACTTTTTGTAGCATTAATAGTATTTGTTTATTTTAATATTATGTATTTAAAGACAAAGAACCTTTTAATGTCACATGCACAACCAGGATTGAAATGGAACGGTCAGAATTGATATAATTATCACATCTTTAAAAAAAAGTTCATAGCATTCGGTTCTCGGTCAACCTTTACGTATGACAAATATATTGAGCACTTGTGCACTGTAGAAAAAAATTATTGTCTTGCAAGCTTATAACCGTGTTTGGAGTCACAGATAAAAGTTGTTTTGCATGAGCCCTTAACACTTAGAGAATACATGACCATGGTCAAAAATGATAACAATGCCAAATAAATAATTTTTTATTAGTTTAAAACCACGGAAGACATTGACACAATGTATAGATGCGCACAGTGAATACTTTCTTGAAAAGCACAAGGTGTCCCAAGGTTGTTTTGCATAACAAGTTTGACATTATTAAACTAAACTTTTCCACCATTTCTAAATTGATTCAACGCCAACAACGTACTAACGTCTGCGACAAAGTTCATATCACATCTTATTAATTACCCCGTCCACGTGACAATATCCTCTTGTATGCAATTGAACATAATCTTCTTGAAGAATTTGCTGCCCCATTTCAGCAGAATATTGAGATTCCTAAAGGTGAGCTCAAAATTACGTATTGAAAAACAATAGAGTACACACTACATACATGGCAGTGTAGATTGTGCCTACTCCACAGCATGATCAACGATCAGTTTTATATGTTAGATCAATTGAATCTTTATACTCAGACTGGGAAAGCTTCTTTGAGAGACTGATCCTGGCAGTTTCGCATACTTGTAGAGTCTTTGAGCCACTGACGCAGAGCGGTCACCGAGATTGACAGAGTGATGTTTCCGATCGTTTATGTTTTATTGCAGGGGAATTATTCCATTCATTAGATGCCGCTGAATGGAGAGCAGCACTAAACATGTATTGCTCAAGCGCACATCCAAAGAGTCAAATCAGCGAATTGATCATGAAGCTTCTTCATTTACGAAGTAACGTAAATGAAGCCCACTGAGCATTAGTTTGCCCACGTAAATGAAGCCCACTGATTACTGATAATGGTTATATATCATATAGTATATGCAGTACAAAAGGATTAATAAGTAGCAAACAGCACAGCATCTGACATGATGTGGCTCAAGTATATAATACAAAAAATTAAAGGTTGTACATGTACAAGACTGTAGTGTTCACAGTGTTTACTCTTATTACCCATGTACAATCATCCAAAAAGTTTTGAGGTCAATGCTTATGAATCATAAGCAGCACTTTTAAATTAATATTGAGGAAGCTTGACTCTTTTGGAATGTCTATAATTGCATCTAGTGGAACAGATCAGGAGTCAGAAAGGATTATTTTTCTTTCCATTAAATCTTATGTTGAAAATTGTAATAATCAAAAATAAAAATACACTGTCATGGACAGAGAATAATTGTCACCTTATACCAGTGGCTCCCAACCTTTGGGTCGTGACCCAAAGTTGAGTTGCCAGAATAAATTTTTGGGTTGCTTGTTTTTTTCTTCTTTAAAGAAAAATGTTTAGTATATTAAGTAGCTGCTTGTACAGTGCTGAATATTGCAATGCAGCAAAATCTTACAACAGGCCTTTAAACTTTTTCTGGCAACCAAGCACGTCCTACCAGAGCTCTTTTCCGGTGTAACGGTCCAGGAGTTACTGTACTGCTGCAGCGTGGCAGTCTAGAAGTGACGTCAGACCACAAATGACCAATGCTGCCTGGCGCTTCCAAAAGCGATACAAAAACAAAAATTTTACAACTAAGTTTAATTGAGTAGTTGCTCTCAAGCTAATGCATACCTTTTCATTTAAGATTAACCAATGCTTAAAATTGTCAATGTAACTTTTTAAGCAATAGGAATTTCAATTATTTTTGTAAAAAAACAATTAATTATATTTGGCAACCCTGGTAACTCTTGGACTGCGGTCACTCCTAGACCGTTACACCGGCAGCCAATTGACCATTTGAAAAAAGGTTGGAAACCACTACCTTATACTATGCGTAACATTACATTGTCAATGAAAATACACACTACACAGTGGCTATTTTTACCATATATTTTACCACTTGAGCATGATGTATTCTTTTCTTTCACCTTTGCGTTCACACGAAAAGCGAAGGAGTTTTTGCAACTGAGTTGGTGAATCGTGCACTGTTTCTTGGGTTTATAATCCGAAGGGACCAGTGCGATATTGTTTGTAAACGCCTTTTATTGAAACTAAATTCTAATTCGAAGCGACTCCAACGCTACTAAATTTCTGTAATAAATATTTAATTTGAGTAGCCTAGAGCCCAATTTTTTATGTCTTTACAAATATGAGTAATCAAGTGAGAGAGTTTTAATTTGATAGAATTTGAAAATCTCTGAGTAAATTTTTGTTAGTCATAACGAGATGTGACCACGTTTGCCAAACGAACTTGGACGTGATCTTTGATTCAACGCACTACATTTTTGCTGCAAGTTAGTTTGGTGGTTGTAAAAAGTCACAAGCTAATAATATTGTTTAAAAAAAATAGTTTCATTTAAGTTCAGTTCGTTCTTATTTCTGACTACCACAACGAAAAACAACAGCCTGTATGCCAAACATAGCCGAGGTCTAGAAAGAAGGTAGACGCGACAAAACACGGTATTGTGGTTGGTACCAAAACAGGACAATCAGGTTTAAATATGGCCATGGTCACAAAACCTAATGTATAATTTGAGAGTTTTAGTTTTACAGTTTGTTTTGATTTACTGCTACTGCCTTAATGTGTTAGCTTAATGTGCCTTTATGCGTTGGGTCCGCAAAAAATGCGGAGTTAACGCATAGTAGACCGGGAGCCCGCGACGTCCACCCTAGGTGAAAAAGTTACCAATTTCTATTCATACAGCGATGTCCGGTGGTATGTGGGTACTCATAATCTGGAAGTCTGCCGGGCCGCCGGTGGTGGGTATGGGAATGGGGGGCATTTTTCATGACCCAAAAAATGCGCTAGGTCAGCTGAAATAGTTACCGCTTGAAACTTAGTTGGTAATAAAGTAAATAGCTTCTAGATGATTGTCTGGTATGTGACAGACATTTTTGGTGGTGGGGGGCCTCTGACAGACAAGTTTTATACCCCCCAAAATTTGCGCTAGGTCAGCTGAAAAATTTACCGGATAAAACCAACTGATTATTAATCTGTGAGTGTTAAGCTTCACAAAAATATATGTGACAGACAAATTTTCTGGTGGGTGTCCCCTGACAGACGACCTAAAGTAGGTGACCCCCTTAACTGAGCTAGGTCAGCTGAAATAGTTACCGGATAAAACCAATTGAAAATTAATGTGTGAGTGTTAAGCTTTACAAAAATGTATGTGACAGACAAATTTGGTGGTGGGTGTCCTCTGACAGACGACCTGAAGTAGGTGACCCCCCTAACTGAGCTTGGTCAGCTGAAATAGTTATTGGATAAAACCAATTGACAATTAATGTGTGAGTGTTAAGCTTCACAAAAATGTATGTGACAGACAAATTTGGTGGTGGGTGTCCCCTGACAGACGACCTGAAGTAGGTCTAGGTAACCCCTTCCCTTTTTGCGCTAAATCAATGACAGGAGTTACCGCTAAAAAAAACTTGAAGTGTTTTGTTTTATGTGTGCACAACAGAAAATAAGTATTACCTATAACAGGCAATTTAACCACTAATGGAATACCAGAATAAAAATGATGCAACTTGAGCAATTACCCAATTTGGGTTAAGGTTAGTTAGATCATGGCCACCTGGAGATGCGGCCTGATTTGTCACATTTTGCAGATTTTGATTACAGCTACTGCTAGTGTTTGACTGACATTTTTTGAGATGTTTTTACTTTTTGCGGTTTCCTAATGACATAAAACTTTTTTGTTGCCTTGAAGAAGCAGTAGCAAATGAGAAAAAGTAAGTTGAAAAACGCTAAATCAGACTGTTATTGAAAAATTGACAGTCTGACTAAAATCTTCAAAATCAATCTGGGGAAAGAGAAAAGAAAGCGTAAAAATCTAATTTTTAGAAAATTTTATTTAAATGTTTGCCCAAAGTTAGAAAAACCTGGAAATTTCTGCAAAATGTGACAAATCAGGCCATATCTTTAGGTGGCCATGGTTAGATCTATAATAACAATCACTGTTAAGGGTAGCCTATTTATACTTGAAAAGTTTTGTCTGAATTTTTCATTAACACTGAACACTGAACAGTCTAGCCTAGCCTATATAAGAAAAAATGTTTGGCAATGGTGGTGAGTCACTGACTAAAAAAATAATTCCAAGTCAGATTCATCTTCCGAGTCAGAATCTCCGCTCCACTGTTCATCACAACTCTCATTGTCATCCTCATCACTTCTTACCTCCGATTTACTAATTAGCTCAGATGGTATAACTGCGCCTTCAAACCAGCCTGGAATGATAACTTCATTTGTTTTCGACCAGCCATAATAGTGACATTTGCTCGTTTTCTTTAACAATTCTGTGATTGCGTAATTGTTTCGCGGCATGCCGGCATTTTCGGCTTGTTCTAAGCCTGCAAGATATCTTAACTCTGTTCCAGAAGCAGGTCTTTGTCTAACTGTGACACAACATCTTTTTATGGCTCTTTTTGAGTTCCAAAACCCAATTATTACTTTTACCTGCGACGCAGCGTCCCTATTTGCAGTTTGCTTTAAAGACAGATCGACTGCCGTCGTAGAGTAGGCCTAATCCTTTTTGGTACGCCTAACGGAGGAAGTCCAGTATAGCCCTCAGTTTCGGATCCGCGTTTTTTAGTTTGTTGTAGAACAAACGATCCCCATCTTGCATAATTTAGACGATTCAGAGCGAAATATATTTCTAGAAGTATTGGTACAATAACCATGTAACCACTTACGTCGTTCATCCTGACGCATCTCTGCACTTCTCGATAGAGGCCGTTTATTAAGAACACGTATAGTGTCCAGAACTGACAGGTTTCACCAAACACTCCATTCATAGACCTGTTAAAGCATTCTTCATACTTTTCCCGATGTTCGGTGACGACTGGATTGGCCAAGCATACTTCTACTTTATCAGGGTCAGTTGGAATAGTGGACATGACTTGCTGGAAGTTGTCAATTTCATCTGCATCTAAAGTTGTCAAGAATCAATCGTATAGCTTTCTTTCCATGACCTTAATAATAATAATAATAATAACAATATTGGCTGTAATTTTGTGCACACGACTACAATACACCTGTTGTAAAATTTCCTATAATGAACCCTTGTAATGATCCCTCGACAAGGATCTTTGACTCCGACAATATGGACTCTATATCCCGCAATCATTTATGAAGGTTCCTTCTGCTCCGAAAAATGCAAGATCCATGTGGAAATTCCCAAGCATAATGAGGAGATTGCCAAAAAGAGGGGCTTCAATGGCTTGAATGGAGTAGGCTCTTTGTGCAACCAGGGGTGTGCAACAGCTAAGTCATACATCACCACGGCACATTGTTGGTGAGTTTCAGTTGCAACCTTCATGGTTCTAACCAGTAACCAGTTTTTCTTTAACAACGTTATTGTTGGTTGGTAATCTTGTTATTGGGTCCATGTAACATATTCGTTGTAGCGGTAGACAATCCACTCTATTATTGCTCATGAAACCAGCATAGAGTGGAGTTGCAAAATCTCTACTTTTGCTGAACCAATACATATCTAGCGGCTTCATTTTGCATGTCAAGATGGACTCTTTATCCATTCTTTCCTGAATATGATCAGATGCTTCTCCCACGGAACGTGATTCTTACTTTCTTCCTGTGCTAAAGCGGAGTATGCTAATTCCAGCTCTAAACTTTTCACATCATTGTAGTTAATTGTGTGGCCTTCCCTGTTAGGTATCTGCAAAGTTAACTTGGAACCTGTCATTGCTCCTAAACCAAGTATCGTGTGCTTTCATGGCTTCACATTACCTCGACTGACGTTATATACAGCATCTGACGACATTGATTCTACTTTTCTTTCCATTGTGTCTGTGTGAGAATCACTGAATTTGGATTTCAACCCGCATAATAGTGTGGTATAGAAGAGTTGCAATCATTCGGGAAGTTTTGGGGCCATATCCTTCTGAAAGCTCTCTATCATCATCATCATCATCTATGATATATTGATAGCTCTCTATGATTGTTGGATTTGGGGTTTTGGTTTTGAGTAGCTCGTAAGTTTTTGAGTAACTCCTAGAATTATGGGTAAATAAAACCTTGGTGTGATAGACGAAACATTACTGGCTTGAAAATAATATAGTAGCCAAGCCACCTGATAACTCTTGTAAAGTTAGGAGTACGTATTGCAGACATTACCTGGGCATTACCAGACATAAATCAAAACTATACAAATAGTAGCAATACTTGTATTGGCTAATTACGTACACTACATGTAATTACTCCGAGACAGCAAATCAACCGTTTTTTTTTTCATTGATTCAACGTCTGCAGACGTTGAATTGATGTAAAAAACGGTTGATTTGCTGTCAATGTTTTTTCGAAAGGATGCTTTTACACTGTTTTTGTATCATATTCTTCAACTTAGCCTACTAATATTTATCCATACTCGTTAGATCGCTGATTTTTTGTGTAGCTTAAACTGACACTGTCTCTTTGAAAAGTCTTGTTCATGGAATAACGGTTTGGAGGAATAAAAAACGTAGAGTACATGATTATTTATCATTGTGATGTCATATAGTAGCTTATTGTAGGGAGTTAAGAAAATAAATCAATAGTTTTTTCAAGTCTAAACCTTAAACCATTTGACCAAAAATGACCAGGTTAACACTCACAATAGTATTTCAAAATTTTTTAATATAATATAATTTATGTTATGTTAATTCTTTAAAGAATAAGCAAGGATATGAAGGTTTTGGACATTCAGTGACTTTTATTTTTTTATTTATTTAACATGTAAATTTGCGTTTTTTTTGGGCTAGTTGTGCTAATAGTAATCTTCTGTAATTTTTTCGTTTCGATCCAGTTGTGCTGATGAATCCTATAGGAAGAAAACCGGTTCCACAACATAAATTATATTATATTAAAAAATTTTGAAATACTATTGTGAGTGTTAACCTGGTCAAATGGTTTAAGGTTTAGACTTGAAAAAAAAAAAACTATTGATTTATTTTCTTAATGATTGCTTTCTGCGTTAGGTTGATCGCCCATTTGAGGAAGTGTCATAGTACCTGATCACCTTTACCAGTTAGTTTTTCTCACTTTTGATTATTGTAGGGAGTTTCGAAAAAAGTGATCACATAGCTAAATAGTTGGGGTATAGTCAGATGATCAAGCGCTTTAAGGAGTGAATTGTTAGTAATGTGTCGTTGCCCACTGTGACACAAAAGCAAATGATCCCTTTCAAACTAATTTAACAGCTTGCACTAGGGCTGTAAAATATGACGACCGGATTTCTCTATCTCAGACAGCAAATCAACCCTTTTTTAAATTGATTCAACGTCTGCAGACGTTAAACCAATGTAGAAAACGGTTGATGTACTGCCTGAGATTGTTGTGAGCCAAGCAGATGCAAAAACGCCTGATATAGTTCCTTGCACTGAAACTATTTTTATTCGTGTAGACCAGTGGTTCCCAACCTTTTTTGGTGTTGGGGCCGAATTTCAAACTTCAGAGTGCGTATGGAGCCGCATGAAAACACTCAAGTAATTATAACGGAAATTTTAAAGCATAAAAGAATGTACCAACGAATAGCAACACTAACAAGAAAAATATCACAAATCAATTTAATTTCCAACTTGGCATTGGCTTTGAGCTTTAACAAGTTTGTCAAAGCGAGGCGCAATTGCAGAGGAGGCAGTATGCAAAAGCTGCTTGAGGTGGTCATCGGTCAACCGATTGCGATATTCATTTTGGATTCTGATCATTTTGCTGAAAAGTGCTTCACATAGGCTACATATGTTGATCCAAATACAGAGGCGTTTTTCTGGGCATTTGTTTTCAAGTTGGGATACTTTCCCTCTGAAACTCGGCTCCAAAATTCAAGTAGCAACTCCAATTGTAAATTATCAGGAGCAGTGGCCACATCAACTGCAATAGGATTTTATTTATAATTTCACATTGCATGTCGTACCCCCTGCTTTGGTACTTGGTACCCCCAAACGGTACACGTACCCCTGGTTAAGAACCCCTGGTGTAAGATGTCAAATGAAAAGTTCACTGACAGTCCAACCTCTACGACACAACGACAATGCACAGTTTCTAAACAATTTTAACTTTGTAAACAATTTTGACAAGTCAAAAAATAATCGCCTTAATCATTATAAATAGATTTTTTATATTTTTTGTGGGATTTTCAGGGGTCAATGAGAGCCGCAAGAAGGCTAGCTTGGAGCCGCATGCGGCTCTAAGAGCCGCGGTTGGGAATCACTGGTTTAGACAAATGAAGTAGATAAATCACGTTCTCTTACTTAGTATACCGTACTTTAGAAGCACAGCTAACAAATCCCTCCTATCAATTGACTTAGTGCAAACCTGGGGGTTACCTAGGCCTATTTCAGGTCGTCTGTCAGAGGACACCCACCACCAAATTTGTCTGTCACATACATTTTTGTGAAGCTTAACACTCACACATTAATTGCCAATTGGTTTTATCCAATAACTATTTCAGCTGACCAAGCTCAGTTAGGGGGGTCACCTACTTTAGGTCGTCTGTCAGGGGACACCCACCACCAAATTTGTCTGTCACATACATTTTTGTGAAGCTTAACACTCACACATTAATTTTCAATTGGTTTTATCCGGTAACTATTTCAGCTGACCTAGCTCAGTTAGGGGGGTCACCTACTTTAGGTCGTCTGTCAGGGGACACCCACCAGCTAATTTGTCTGTCACATATATTTTTGTGAAGCTTAACACTCACAGATTAATAATCAGTTGGTTTTATCCGGTAACTATTTCAGCTGACCTAGCGCAAATTTTGGGGGGTATAAAACTTGTCTGTCAGAGGCCCCCCACCACCAAAAATGTCTGTCACATACCAGACAATCATCTAGAAGCTATTTACTTTACAACCAACTAAGTTTCAAGCGGTAACTATTTCAGCTGACCTAGCGCATTTTTTGGGCCATGAAAAATGCCCCCCATTCCCATACCCACCACCGGCGGCCCGGCAGACTTCCAGATTGTGAGTACCCACATACCACCGGACATCGCTGTATGAATAGAAATTGGTAACTTTTTCACCTAGGGTGGACGTCGCGGGCTCCCGGTCTATAGGCCTACAGCATGCTTGAGCGCATATTAAGGTCAAACGTCATGCACGACTGAACATGCGGATATAGGCTCAAAGGCTATATTCACAATAATATGGTAAATACAGCGTCTGCCATGAAAATAAGGGTGCAACCTAGTTCGTACCCTGAACACTTCGGACCCTCAGTTCGTACCCTGAAAAGATCGAGAGAAAAAATTAAAAAAAGCCGAAGTCGCTGATCGCAGTTTAATAGCACAAAGCCGAAGTCGCTGATCGGAGTTTCCACAAACAAACTCGAGGGTTAGGGTTAACGGCGGTTAGCGGAAACTGCGGAAAAAATATTTGCAGAAACTGCGATCAGCGAGAGTTAGAGACCATAGATTACTCGATGGTTAGAATTAGGGTTAGGGTAAGCCGAAACTGCAGTTAGCAAAAACTGCGAAAAAATGTTTGCGGAAACTGCGATCAGCGAGGGTTAGGGTTAGAGCATAGATTGCTCTATAGTTAGGGTTAGGGTAAAGGTTAGCGGAAACTGCGGAAATATGTTTGGCGGAAACTTCGATCAGCGAGGGTTACAGTTAGAGCATAGATTACTTTATGGTTAGAGTTAGGGTAAAGGTTAGCGCAAACTGCGGCTAGCGGAAACTAAGGATAAATGTTTGCGGAAACTGCGATCAGCGTGGGTTAGGGTTAGAGCATAGATTAGTCTATGGTTAGAGTTAGGGTTAGCGGAAACTGCGATCAGCGACTTCCGCTTTTTTTAATTTTTTCTCTCGATCTTTTCAGGGTACGAACTGAGGGTCCGAACTGTTCAGGGTACGAACTAGGTTGCATCCTGAAAATAACATGATAAACAGTTAAAATTTGTTTTAGCTCAAGACTTACTTCAACTGCTTTCATGATATCATGCTCATAATTATTGGTCATTACAGGGACAACCTCTGATGATCGATAAATGACCGGTGGCTTGGAAGAATCTTTAAAGATGAATGCAGCATACACACGAAACTCAAATTGGTCCGCTAGAACATAAAAAAATTGAAAATTAGATATGAAGCGAACAAATATCTGAATCGTTATAGCTCTACCAAAAAGCAAACAGCACAAAAAAAACATAATTCACAGATTGGTTTCTTAATTCAAATACACTTTCCAAAGTACCACAAATAATTTTATTTACTACAAGTTGTCTTGTGTTTAAGCATTTTGTACGATAGGCTACGCATACAGACTAACAGTTTTTTTTGGCATGTTTTTTCAACTTAATTGATTTCATAACTTCACTTACCGAGTGACTCTGATTTTGCTTGAAGGCGTCGTTTGAGTCGCTGGACAACTATGTTTTTTCTTGAATCCTTACTCATAGTAGCAATACAATAAAAAAGTACGATACAATAACAAACAAAAGCAAATATCACATGTTCACAAAGTATATGGCAACTTCAATAATGATTTTCTTCATGCAGATTTTAATTCATCTTGCACTTTGTGTAGAAGTTGACTAAAATTAATGTTGGTTGAAGTAGTAACCACAAAATAAACTTGAACTTTTCACCTCCTTTACCAGAAAATGTTTGTATTAAACCGAAAATGCAAGTTCTTTATTAAACACCATTCTTTGCAACAATCATATCTTCATGATTTCAACAGTTTATTCAAAAGTTTCTTTTCTGTTCACTACCAAGTTCTTTAGCTTGAGCACACCAGTAGATATGGATGTTCTTGTAAAAGGCAATTTCGATCCTTTTTAGTAGCAAAAATACAGAGCTTGGGAAAAATTACTTTTATCTTAGTGGCATATTTCTTTTATTCTTCAAAATCCGACTTTTCAAATTACTTTTTTTATTTGTAGATTGTACAAAAGCAAATAATTCAGTTTACCAAGAAAGCTGGGTAGGTTGGGTCTCAAAAGTGAAAATCAACTCTGACTACTTCAACAAAGAAACCAATATAAAATGATTGTGCTGAATAAAACCGCAAAACTCTTTGAATAAAGACATCTTGAACTGTTAACTGATCTTCCAAATGTTCTTGAAGCTTTAAACAACTGGTTTCAAACTACAAATGAGAAAAGCAGATGATTACAAAAACTGCTCACGTTGACAAAAGTTCATCACGTCAGCTGGTATGAGTTATGACTTTTCGCTACAGCTAACTTGTTGATTTGTTTTCTTTTTTTTTTAAAGTATCTTTGAATCTAAAATTCAATTCAACTCGATTTATTTTTCTTAGTCAAAATGCAGAATAAATTAAACAAGGTAGCCTACATCAAGATAAAGAACTATTGAACAACATAACTCAAAGGCAACTCAAATTTCTTGGTCACATCATCAGAAAAGAAGAACTCGAAAATCTTGGTCGCCTTCTCGGAAGACGTGCTCGTTGCAGGCAAAGAACAACATTTGTATGTAATTTTCAACGAAATACATCAATCAGCCAACCAAGAACACTTTGGGACACTGCACGACAAAGGGAACATTGGAAGAATTTACGAACTGAGCATCTAGTTCATCAAAGGCCGCATCGGCTACGGCTATGATACAGTACCGTAGTAGTACAAGAAATGATTGGCTATTGTGGAAAAGAAATAGGCTACAGTAGCAGAAACCATCAAAAGGAAAAGTTGACATGAAATAATCTAATTCTACAGTATACGGTACTGTATGCATCAATAAATATAGTTAGGCACGGCCACCAAACCTGATACTTTAAACAAGTAGATGAAAATGTTAACAATCAGTCGTTTTCTCATTTCTGAAGCAACTAGAACGCCAATTGTTGCAGCAATGAGAACACGACTGAGCCTAACAACATCACAAGAACAAAATAATAGCCTACACACACATATAGGCTATTGAAGTTATGTAACGGACTATCAAAAGGACTATTTAGAAATTTTATACAGAAATAAAGTGTTTGCAGCAACGATTCAGCTGATTGTAAATCCAGTTGATTGTGATTCTGAAAATCTTTATCCATTGACAAAGAAAACTTAGTTGTATGCAGAGATGGGCAAGATCACCTGTTTGGGTGATCTTGAAGATCAAGATCACCAAAAATACGTGATCTTGAAGATCAAGATCACTTTCAAGATCACTTTTTTGGGTAGGCCTACTTGAAAAAATGCAGTTTTTGACCGATAAGGGTGCAAAAAAAAGGTGATTGGTATTGCAAACTTTTGTTTTTAACTACTCGAACACTGGCCTAAACATTGTACAAAGTTAATGACTGTTGCTATCATCAATCGTTGCTGTAGTTTGAATAGGATCGAAAGTTTGCAACCTCAAGGCCGAGGATTATTTTTGGACTAGGCTACTTCGGTCGTGTAGGCTATAGTCGACCCGTATTGGATGCCTGCGCATAATTTGAGCTGCTCCATAGTTATATCTTTATCAAGAGCTTTCAGACCATACAGCTTCAAGACCATCAAACAAAATCAATATAAAAAGGGATAGCATCTATTTACACATTCTATGTACTATTTTTTATTCTTAACTTATACTATCCTAAACAATTCTCACTCTGGTTGGTGCACTGCAGTGTGCAATAAGCCACTCCACGTGACCAAAGTCGACTAATAGAGTCCATTTTTTTTTAGATTGGATCAACGAAATCAAACAAATTTTTAGAATTCACAAAACAGACATGTAGGCTAAACAAATTTCAGTCATTTTTTGTCATTTCTTTGATGGACAGTAGTGGGCTAGGTTACCACACAAAGCTTTTTCAATTTTGAAACTGGCGACACTAACCAAACTCGATTGAGACTTCAAGTCGATTTTTATTAGAAGCAAGAGTCATATTAACAGTGGCTAAATGGTAGTAGTTACCATTAATTAGGCTACTTCGTACAGTAGCTTACCAGTTCAAAAAAAAGTCTCTATAATATATAATAAGTCAACTTAAATTTCAAAGTGATCTTGATTATTGACTTTCAAGATCAAGATCACACAAAAAAAGTGATCTTAGATCAAGATCAAGATCACCAAAATAAAAGTGATCTTCAAGATCAAGATCACGCCCATCTCTGGTTGTATGATATTTGAATAATTGTTGAGGTTTTGAACCACTGCCTTAGGCCAAACCTGTGTTGTTAATTTATAGCCTATCGTACTCCGGGATTTAAATTCCGCCCCGATAGCTAAGTTGGTTAGCACGTAACTTTGTGAAGCTCAAGATCATGCGGCGTTGGTTCGACTTTCGGGGTGAGCGCTTGAGCAACGTACGTTAAAGACTGCTCTCCATTTAGCGGCATCCAATGGATGGAATAATTCCCTACCAACAGAGATGTACGTATGGTCACAGCGGTAAACCATAATCTCTTCGTGGGAAAATTGTAACATAAGATTCCCGAATCCGTTCGTCTGCATGTAATGACCGAAAAAGAAACACTCCTTTGAAACGTCTATTCAAAATTGTATTTCTGTAAAATTAGCCACCTGGCTGTCGAAAATGGGATGCAACGCCGTACACCACTAAAACTTGTCACTACAGAACAGATTACTTGGATAAAAGACGGAAATTTTCGTCCAGCTGACAAGCACTAAGCAAACCAGTTAAACATGCGACCAACCTCTTCAAGCAACAATTTTAAAATGAATGACCAGAATAGATATCAATATCTCAAACTCACGTACGCAGTACTGTGACGTAATAGTGAAAGACATTGTCACGCAATTCAAACAGGTGTTCAAAGGTGATGATGCAATATTTCATGTTTAAACAGGTTTGACACAAGTCTTACGAACGATGGTGCAATTTTGGCTCATTTTTAGGAAAAATTCCATGACGTAAGATTCAGTAGACCTGAACGGTTTTTATATGACGTTTGACTAGGTGAACAATTGTCTAGAACATAGCGGCCTCTAGTTATGACAGTCTGACATGGCATAACTAAAAAAGAATTGACGACAATTGTGAGCCAATGAATAAAAACACATGATACACAAATTGTTTGAATCACTCACGTTTAAGTTAATACGCAAATACAAAGGGCATGCAAAGAATGAACAGCAATAAGAAGAAATTGGTACCATAGGTAGGCCTACACGCTAAAATGACGCTATGTACAATGGTTGCGATAATAACCGACTGTATCTGGGCTCAGACAAGTATCGGCCACCGCAGACAAAACCAGGCTCAAACCCTAACACTTAGGTGTTCTTTACGGGGGCGAGGCACGAAATATCCCTCAACACATAGTCTACTTTCACTTTCCCCGTACTCTCATCATAGTTGCAGACGGCAACTTTAGCTCTACGAACCACAGGCTTTCCTTTCCTAATTTGTGGGACCACCTCATGCACCCTCCCAAGTTGATACTTCCCACGTTTACCAATGTCTTGAAGAGAACCCACCACTACAAGTTGACCAGGCTCCAAATTGTCGGCCATTTTTAACCATTTTTTTCGGCCCTGAAGCCCTGGCAAGTAAAAATCGATCCATTTACTCCAAAACTGCTGAGAAAATGACAAATTGAACCGATAATCCCTTCTTAGTTGGTCACGATCATGTGGTTGCCCAACAGCACAGTATGGGTCTAAGTATGGGGTCAAAAGTGAGGCAGGGGTGATGACAGTAAAATCCCTAGGGTCGTCACTCAAAGGTACCAAAGGGCGTTCGTTCACGATCCGAACAGCACTGCCTGTGTACGAAAGAAGTTCAATAAAATTGGGCTTATGTATTGAAGAGTCCAAAATGTGAAACAAGTATTTAATCACATCGGCCATGAAACCAAACCTTTCAAGCCGAAATCTAGCCAAGAGATCTGCCAGAGAGTTTAACAAATCAGGACACGAAAACATTACATCATTAACACAAGTTCCTCGAAATTCAGACTTGCCATCGTAAACAATACGTTTTTTTAATTGTGACGTCACAAAGTATGGTAAATACCATTCAAATCCCTTTACATTTTCTGCTTCACCAGCACGCTCAATATAGCCATTAGATTTAAGATCCTTCATGGTGTCAGTAAGGAAATCACAAAGTTCAGGTTGTTTTAAAGCCTTCTTCCTTAAAGCAGCAGCTCTATCTGACGCCAACACAAAATTGTTAGGTAGATCAATATCTTCCTTCAAGGGAACAGGTATCTCAAATCGACCATCTTTCAACTCAATATTCGGTTCGACAAGTTCTCTAGCCAAAATATCATTGCGAGACAATTCACAGGTTTCATTTTGCAACGTCAAATCCTGAATGACTTTATTCAGGTCTGCTATTTCCATACCACGAGACTCAATTTTACGCTGAAAGCCAGAGATGACATCCGACTCTGAAGACGTCTGCACTCTGCACACATTTGCAACGCTTTCATCTAAGGGTGACTTACCATCACAAGCCAACCAACCGAGAGGAGTGAGTAAAGCATGCGGTTCACTACGATTTTCACCAACACGTTCTTCTTTTGCCCACATCAAATAAGCGTTGTCGTTGCCAATTAGCCTAGTACATCTACAGTACTACAATCATTCAAATGAAACATATTCACGTCATGAAAATGACGGAAACCACTTAAATCCTGTTTATGCGGTAAAGTTTTAACATCGTCAGCCCAAGCTGGGTTAACCACCGAAGTTATATCACAAAACAGTTCATCTGTCTCTAACGACTGGATGTTGAGTTTAACAAGGTTAGCACAAGTAGGTTTCTGACCAGCAAGAGTATCCATTTTAAACGACGCTTTATCATACGGTTTAAGGCCAAGTTCACACGCCAAATCACTCGAAACAAAAGTCAACTGCGAACCAGGATCATGCTGACAATACACCAACTTCGATTTGCCAGTCATTGGATTCAAAACACGAGCAGCAGTAACGCGATTAAAAGCTGCTTTAACATTTCCAATCTTAACATTACGCTCAGGAACTCTGGCACGAGCATCACCTTTGCCGATCGAATCCAGAGAATCACGTGACGTCACATAAAAATCATGCAGAAGAAAATAGTGTTTCCTATCGTTGTTAGGCCCACACTTACGACAGTTATTTGCATGAACGCAATCCCTAACCATATGCTGGCGCAAACAATTCAAGCATTTGCCAGCTTTCACAATAACATCTCTCCGATCTTTAGGTGTCAAGCGCAAAAATTCTTTACAATTAGACAAAAAATGATATTCAACTTGACCACGTGACGAACAACAAATGCATGCAGGCATGTCTCTACGTCTGGCCACACCACCGCGCGGTGCGCCAACAGCAGTCGAGTAATGCGAACTCCCTGACATCACATCATCATGGGGTTTTACCGACGTCTGCCTAACCGGACATGAAGGCAATTTTCCTTTGCCAGACTTTTTAATATGCTGCGACTCACCAGAATCGCCCATTAGCATAATGCTAAAATCAGTCGACTTACGCGTTTCCTCTCGTACAACAAAATCGAACAAACTCTGAAAAGTAGGCTCATTAGTGCCACCATACTGATCACCTAAAAAGTCAAGATAACGCTGCTTAGCGTCAAACGGGAGTCGCTTAGCTAAATCCAAAACAAAACGTCCTTCCATTTTGTCACGTTGACCATAAGCTTGCGCGTAAAGCAGACACTGCGACAATTCATCTTTAAACTCTTTCAAATCACTGGAAAAGATCGAAGTCAATTTGCTACCATAGCGATACTTTCTAATTTCCGGTTCGGCGAAAAGACCTCCACGAACTCCAAAACGTTGAGACAAGCGATCTAACGACATTTCTATCCTGTCTTCCTCTGACAAGCCAGGAGTGTCAGAAACCAAATTAGCAATCGTTTGCGCAGCTGTTCTAACACAAGCTGCTTGTAACAAAGTCAAACGAGTTCCTTTAAAGGGAGAAGCTGCCATGGAGGCCGTAACACGATTTTTAACCCTCTGTCTACCGTGGGGTCCAATGGACCCCAAAACAAATTTTGTTCTGCGATTTCTCAGGACATATAGCAGGTGCGATATTGATATACCTTGACTTTTCACAGCTTTGCTTGATCTTTAGGACAATATAATAATTATTGATCTGAAGCAAAAATTGGTAGCCTAGAAAAAAATAATAGCACCTTGTACCGTGGGGTCCAATGGACCCCAAGCCTTCTGCATTCGAAGTAATCTTGTATTACAACAGCACTAAAAGTGAAGTCGACACTATTGACAGAATGGTTGGGAAATACACTTCCAAAACAATGACGAGAAGATGGCCGATAGCTCTATTTTACAATATAACCGATGTCACTGCTGTCAATGCTTTGTGATATGGCATCAACTGCAAGGCCAAAATAGCAGCACAACACTGAAGCATGCATGCATGAAAGAGAAGAAACTTTTAGATCCAACTAGGAAAAGAGCTTGCTGGATTACTAGCTTCGACTTCAATTTCAACAAGACATCCAAATCCGCAACAAAATAAAAGAAACAGCTGTTGAAGAAATCAAAAGAAGAAATCACCAAAATCAAAGAAGGTTATAGATGCTATCTTTGCGAAAGACACAAACATCAAAAGTGCAGACAATTCTGTGCTACTTGCAAACTCAACGTTTGCCGAGAACACTCGCAATTCATTTGTAATAAATGCGATAATATATAAACTCACAATATTTCTTGTGAACTAATATGTAGGCCTAATATGCGTTGTTTAGCCAAATCACTCAGTATTGTGGCCATTGCTCAAGAATAGACCAATTCCGTATCAGTTTGCTTTGTGCAGGGGCTACTGTATGATTTGTTTGTTAAATTTCGAGTATTTTTGATTTTTCTACGGTGTTAATAAGTTATGAATTTTTAAGGCTGTTATGTCCTTTCCTATTGAGCTTAAATTTCATCATCAGAGCTGATTTATTTTCTTCAAAACAAGTACTTTTAAATTTGGGGTCCAACGGACCCCAACGGTAAAACTTGTATATTTTTTTTCGGTAGACAGAGGGTTGAAGACAAATGGCATATTATTACCATCGTAATCAATCAAGGCCGCCTTATCGAAAAACGTCCTACTATTTTGGTATTCAAAAAAGCTATCCTGTTGTTGAGAACTCGATTTAGCGGGAGAAGACAAGCTATATCCCTTAAGGGGCTGAGGGGGCTCAGTCACATGCACAGCCCGATCACGATCCTCACAAACGTTAAAATCAGTAGACGTGATACGCCTCTCACAACCACCCAAATTACGTGTAGCTGGGCGATCAAAAACTAGCGGCGCAGAAAACTGTGAAGGGGGCAAAGCATTACTGCTATCAGCGGCCCCGTGACCTGTACGCTCTGGGGAAAGAGTTCGGCTAAAATTCGCAGGCTTTGGCTTTAGATCAGGGGTGGGCACACTTTTTGAATTAGGGGCCAAAATTATTTTGTTCTTAGACTGGCGGGCCAAGTGATCGAGCCGCCACTTACATATAGTTTGTCACACGAATAACAAAGGGACAAAAAAAACGGAAGATTAAATTAACAAATAACTGAAAAATACAACCAAAAAACAAAATCGAATTTAAATACGACGTCTGACAGGATTGTCAAGCTTTATTTTTTGCCAAAGCATCGAAATTTGGCATCATTTTGGTTGTGGCGATAGTCAGGATAGATTTGAGGTGCGCATCACTCAGCTGAGACCTGTGGCTAGGTTTGTTAAAATTCATCAAGCTGAACGTCTGTTCACAAATATATGTGGAACCAAACAATACCAGCATTTTTTGTGCCACCTTTCGAATTTCTGGAAATCTGGTGTTGCTTAGCGATGCGTAAAACTCATTTAGCTTCAGGGCTTCGAATTTCTCCTTTAAAACGTAGTCACTCTGAAGATCGATCAATTCCAACTGCAGTTCTTGTGGTGCTGTTGCAGCGACTTGTGAAAGTGGAGCCGAAATAATCTGAAATGGTTTTTGGAGTTTTTCGAAATCAAGAAATCTACGGCAAAATTCGTGGTGCAAATCATTTAGTGATTTGCTGTATTTATTTGCATGTTTAGGGGCTTCTTTCATCGTCAGTAATGTGGGGAAATGAACAAAAGAATTGTTGGACATTTGTGCTGAGAATAAAGCCAATTTTGATTTGAAAGCCGTAACGCTTGTGTACATATCGTGAGCGAAGAGTTCTTTCCCTTGCAGCTTTGCATTCAGCTCATTCATATGTGTTAATATATCGACAGAAAAAGCAAAATCACAGAGCCAATCTCTGTCCTCCAGCTCAGGAAATTCATCAGCTTTCCCGATTGACTTCAAAAATGAGGTAATTGCCTCTTTAAGGTTCCAGACTCGTTTACATGCTTTACCCAAGCTTAACCAGCGCACATGAGAATGATAAAGCAAGTCCTGGTGATCAGAATCAATTTCCTCAAGAAACTTGATAAATTGGCGATGGTGAAGTCCTCTCCCTTTTATGTAGTTGATCAGTTTTACTACTGCCTTCACTACATGATTGAGCTGCAGTACAGATTTACACAGGGCTTCCTGATGGATAATGCAGTGCAAAAAAGTTATATCCACCCCAGCATTTTCCTCATTCATCTTATCTTGAAGTCTTTTTAGCAGTCCAACATTTTTTCCTGTCAAATTTGGTGATCCATCAGTGGTGACATTCGTAAGTTTGTTCCATGGTAATTTAAACCTGTCGATCACACTAGTGACTTTAAGAAAAAGGTCCTCTCCTCGAGTAGTCCCTTTTAACGACTCCATTGCTAAAAGTTCTTCTATTATCTCAAACTTGTCATTAATTCCTCTGACGAAAATCAAAAGCTGTGCCGTGTCTCTTACGTCATTACTTTCGTCCAGCGCTAACGAATAAAATACAAAAGAATCTGCTTTTCCTTTCAACTCGTTAGCTAAGTGCTCATCAATTTGTTCTATACGGCGAGTTACAGTTCTGCGTGATAAACTGATTTGTTCATATTTGCTTTTTGCATCTGGACACAAGAGACTTGCTGTCTCTACCATGCACTGCTTGATAAATTCTCCATCGGAAAATGGTTTGCTTGCTTGTGCTATTTTGAAAGCCAGTAAAAAACTTGCCTTGGTGATTGACTCAGAAACTGCACTCTGCTGAAAAAGAGTGCTTTGCTGAATCCGAAAATTTGCCACTAATCTCTGAGAAACGTCCTTTCTTTGCTGAGTTGACAGGCTGCTATGATGGTTTGCATGATTGGTGTCAAAATGGCGGCGGATGTTGTATTCTTTCAAAACAGCAACGTTTTTTTGGCAAATAAGGCATACCGCAGTTGATCCCACTTCGGTAAAAAAGTATTTCGTCGTCCACTCCTTTTTGAACACTCTGCGCTCACTATCGACTTTACGCTTCTTCGCTGCACTCATTTTAACAATATAATTTATTAACAACTTAGCAATGTCTATTTCGCTTAGCATTCCACACTGACGAAACTGTTGATAAAAACACTAAACTAAGAAATATGGTACATTACTGGTTAAATTGACTAATAAAACTTTCTGTTTTTAGTGAACCTCCCAGCAAACTGTCCACTTGAAGCGGTTGACTGTCTCTTATCTATAGTCTCGTTCTGTTGCTCAACACAACAAACAGTTTACCAGCCTCATTTTTTTAAAAAAATGAGGCTGGTAAACTGTTTGTTGTGTTGAGCAACAGAACGAGACATTACTGGTTAAAAGCAGAAAGCACTGTTGCGTCAAGCGACGCACAAATGTACCTGTGACATCATAATGCTCTACATTCTACATTGTATCGCTATTTAGAGACAAGAGGTATCTAATCCTCCTATTGAAACTTCACAATAATAAAACTTGCAACATGTCGATAACATCCGGCGGGCCAGAATACAAGAGCCGGCGGGCCGGATTTGGCCCGCGGGCCGTAGTTTGCCCATGTCTGCTTTAGATCCTTCGGAAGATCCTTAGCCGCGGCCCCGAGACCTCCTGAAACAGTTTGAAAACATGTGGATTGTACTGGTCCACTTACAGATTGAACAGGCGTCTGGAAAAGGTTATGTAAATTAAACTGCGATTGATGTTCATTTCTGGAATGGCTAGACGAGCCCTTCTTAGAACTACGCCGGGAGCCCAACTCTGATCGATATTCAGCTAAAACTACCTCTTTACGTTGTTCAGCCCTCAACTGTGCGTCTTTGAGTGCGAACTCAGCAGCTCTCGCTTCGGCTTTCGCGGCGGCCTCAGCAGCTCTCGCTTCGGCCTCAGCTCTCGCGGCGGCCTCTGCTCGTACAGCCTCAGCAGCTCTCGCGGCGGCCTCTGCTCGTGCGTCCTCAGCTCTGACGGCAGCCTCTGCTCGTATGGCCTCAGCTCTCGCGATGGCCTCAGCAGCTCTTGCTTCGGCCTCAGCTTGGATCTGGAGCTCCTCTCGTCTTACCTGTAGGTTAATTTGTGCCACTATCCGAGACGAACTCCTAGACATCCTAGTGCTTATATTTGAGGCGCTATCCTCAGGATGTATGTCAGCATCCAACATATCTGAGAACTCACTTACTTTTTGTTCAAAGTTATTTTTCAACGAGTTAAATTCGGGATCTGCCCTATCACGAAGTTCTGCCAAGATTGCAGTTTGCAGATAAAAGACGGAAATTTTCGTCCAGCTGACAAGCACTAAGCAAACCAGTTAAACATGCGACCAACCTCTTCAAGCAACAATTTTAAAATGAATGACCAGAATAGATATCAATATCTCAAACTCACGTACGCAGTACTGTGACGTAATAGTGAAAGACATTGTCACGCAATTCAAACAGGTGTTCAAAGGTGATGATGCAATATTTCATGTTTAAACAGGTTTGACACAAGTCTTACGAACGATGGTGCAATTTTGGCTCATTTTTAGGAAAAATTCCATGACGTAAGATTCAGTAGACCTGAACGGTTTTTATATGACGTTTGATTAGGTGAACAATTGTCTGGAACAACGTATACGCCGTAGACTTGCGGCGTAGACTTTTTGTTTATGGTAACGCTTACGGCCACATTTTTTTGGATAGGCTAGTTGTCGCTTGAGGCTACGCGTAAAGTTTTCGCGGTTTTTTTAGCGTATAGCGTCAACGCATACTTTTTAATGTCCTTTTTCGCTAAAACACGCCAATACCTTCCAGCGCTGCAGTTGAAAGAATGTTTTCAATGGGCAAAGACATATTGGAACTAAAACACAGCAAACTGTCAGATGAACACTTTCAGATGCTTGTGTTTCTTCGTGGAAATTCAAAATAAAACTTGTTTGTTTCGAGTGGTTTATACCGTGTGAATGTTTGGCACCTAGCAAACAAAATGAATTTATGCTAGTGTATGCGCTGACGCTGACCCCGCCAACTTTTTTACAAATTATGTTGACGCATAGCCTACGGCGTATGGTTTTTCGAACGTTTGCGTTTATGCTGACGGCGTCAATATTTTTTGTATGCGCGTAGCGCGTACATCACTGCCTACCAACAACACTTCACTCTGTCAATCTCGGGGACCGGGCCTGCGTCAGTCATTCAAAGTCTCTACAATTATACGAAACTGCCAAGATTAAGCTCTGCAAGAAACTTTTCTACAACAAACAGTGTATGGTACCAGCCTCATTTTTGTAATCAAATATCGATTTCGCTTTTAAAGCATCTTCAGTTTGATATTGTCAAGAGCAAAATAATATTAAGTTATTTATTATTTTGCTTTTGATTAATTAAGGCACCACAGTGGTTCTTTCATTTACATCTCAAGCTTACCTCAAGCTAAACCAAAGAGCCACATGAAAGAACCACTCACTGAATTCAACACCATTCGTCATAGCACATGACTAGGGAACTGTGTTCCGAAAGCTCGTGTAATTCGATATTGCCACAACTAACTCGCAGCATCAGGCTGAAACAGGTCGTTAGAATCTACACTGTGAAGTAAGCAACGATCATGCTGCTAAAAGCGAAACTCAATCAACTGCTTAATCCTGGCTGTTTCGCGTACTTCTAGACTCTAGAGCAGCGCTACCGGCTACTCAACTTATGTTAGCAAAGGTCCATTTTGACAAGTTGAATATTTTTGCGGTCCGGTGAATATTTCATATGCAACCACAAAAATTAAATAATCAGTAGCCTACGAGCACCGAAACACTTTTTAGGTAGTATGGGGCAAAGCCTCCAGCTCCTTGGATAATCACAAAAAATTGCTTTTCCCTTATGGAAATCTGTTTAAAGAGGCCCTAAAATGTGGCAATGAGGTTATTCTTTCAGAAGCCCGAGGTTCACCTTCAACACCCAGAAGGTGCGGATTCGGACCGCGGTCCGCCAGTTGAGTAGCCCTGCTCTAGAGGCTTTGAATCACTGACACAGGCCTGGTCACTGAGATAGACAGAGTGAAGTATCCGATTGTTAAAGTCTTGTTGCCGGGAATTATTCCATCGATTAGCTACCGGTTGGTTAGTTTTAAATCTTTACCCTCGGACTGACAAAGCGTGATAGGTTGTTCCTAGTAGTTTCGAATAGGCCTACTTGTAGAAGTTTGGAACCACTAACGCAGGCCCGGCCGCCCGGTCACCGAGTTTGACAAAGTGAAATATCTGATTATTGAAGTGTTGTTGCAGTGGAATTATTCCACCCATTACATGCCGCTGAATGGAGAGCAGTCCTTGAAATGCGGTGCTCAAGTGCACACCCAGGGCCAGGCCCGGATTTAGGGGGGGCAGAGGGGGCAGTTGCCCCGGGCCCCCCGACTTTTGAAGGGCCCCCCTATGTGGAAAAAAATGTGATTTTGTGTTATTTTTTTCCTTTTGGCCTTTAAAGTTTCTGCAAAATGCTGTGCAGTACTGGACTGATGCTACTGTAGACGTAGAGACGGTTTTTCGCGCCATAGGCGCAAAAAATTTTTTTGCACGGAAGCCCCCCGATCTAAAAGTGCCCCGGGCCCCCCATCAGCTAAATCCGGCCCTGCCCAGGGCCGCTTGATCTTAAAACTTCTTCGTTCACGAAGTCACTCGCTAATCAACTGAGCTATCGGGGAGGTTTATTTCGAGAAAACTTTTATGGATTTACAGGTGGATAAATCTTTCTTACACATTTGTTAAATAAATAGCTTTGCAATTGATCAGCCAATCATTTAAGTCTAGTCCAAGTAGGCTAGCCTACACTAAAAACAATTTACTTTTTATTTCTTAGGCCAAGTTTATTTGTTTGTGGGGATATGGCTACGGAATTGTTTTTTGGTCAAATCAGTGAAATTAATATTGAAGCCAAAAGTCTATGATAAAATAGGAAATACGGTAAGCTACGTACCGGTATAAAGATGAATTGAGACTATGTAGCCAATAGGCTACGGCAAGACTAACTTTTTTATAATTACAGGCTGCGAACTGTTATGTTTTTGTTTCCACAACATAGGTAGCCTATAGGTTATAGCCTACACTAAACGATGTTACGACCAGCAATGCTGTATGGGATACAGGCGGTAGCCCTGACAAAAACACAGAAAGGGAAAATGTAAGTAGCTGAAATAAAAATGCTGCATGGTCTTTACAGTTGACGAATCAGGAACGAGTGAGAATTAAAGTCGGTGCATATATATTTTTTTAGGACGTGAGGGCAATTAACTGCTCCACCATGACTATACCCCCTTGCATAATGCATATCCTATAGGCAAATTGGAGAGAGCATTTCTTCTCGCTATGAGCAAGATAGTCACATGATTAGACCTATTGGTTATGTCACATGATTATGTTGTGGTAGAGTCTTTCGGTTAGATTTTATATTTCTAAACATGCAAATGTCACCGAGACCCTTAATTATTATCCACTCGGTAAATAGAATCAATATGGGATGTTCTTGTAGTTAGCTAGAGGTGTTGCACATCATTTAGGCTACGAGTAGTCCAAAGAAAATACAAAGGTCTAAACATAACCGCAGATGTCATCTGCGAGGAGCGCAGCGCTCATTCAGGGGTGGATCCAGCAATTGGCCTGAGGGCCAGGAGCGGCGATTTTAATAAAACACAATGATGTGTAGATCCATCTAAAATACACCGTAACTAAAGTTGCTTTTTTGTGTTTTAGGGAATCTTTCCAAACAAGCAGCTGATTTTTATTATTTACTTTTTTTGCTATTTAATTTATAGCCTACTTCTAAGCTTTGCGGTGTGAAAGTAGATCTACAAGTAGACCTAATGTCATAGCCGGGTTAAAAAAGAAGCGGCAAAACGAGAATGCCAGGACCTGATCGGAAGTGACTCATATAGATAACTTGGCGAACAGTTCAGTTTCTTAACACCACAGTAGGCTAGAGAGTATTTTAAAGCGAAATGCGTGGTTGAAACCGTTCTCTGCGCATAAGCCTGCGGAGAGGGTCGCTACACACCCGTTGGTCGACGTTGCCTTACATGCAAGAGTGGGAGCTCCGGATGTTGGGGTGCTCAGCGAAGGCAAGTCGACCCTTGTGTTCTGTCAGAAACAACTTAGGTTTGTGGTACGTAACGAAGTAAAGCAAAATCCCGAAAACGGATTTAGCTGCTTCGTGCCACAAGCTTTTGCTTTAGTCACCACAGAAAGGTGATGTTTCCTGAACTGGTCGTCGGACTACTCTGCATGTGACAACTCAACAAGTGTTTCAACTCAGCAAGTAGCCTACATTTCAGCTACTGCCAAGTCAGCAAATGAGATTTACATGCTCATTGCTCACGTCGGACTTGCTTGGTCATCGCTTGTAAAACTTATTAGGCCTATGCTGAGTTTTGTGACATGCTAAGCTGCGGCTTGCTCAGTTATCACTTTCTCAGTTTAATCATTTGCCAACTTCAGCTGCTTGCTGAAATGTTGCTGGCTCAATTGTCACTTGCTCAACTGCCATATGCTCAGTCAGGGAGTGCTCAGTTCACAACTGCTGATCTCCAGCAATTGGGCTTCAACTTTTTCTAAGTATCTTCAGGCAATACTTTTTACCGGTATATCAAAGTTTAAATTCCAACACAAAAGCAAATGACCAAAACAAGTAAAATGCATTTATCTGAAAACACCTTTGTGTGGATTGGGCCCTTCTTGAATTCACGTTTCAACTATAGGGTCAGTCAAGCGTATCATGGTCTAACACGTCATTGCCAATGCGGCCGATCATGATATTCTCTGCTGATGGTTAAAACTCTTAAGAATGTTCAATTACCTTTCCTTTAATTACCAATTCAAACTAGCTATCCATTGCAACAAAACTTAACTTTATTTGATGGGCCATAAATGATTCAATACCGTAACACGCTTTCTAACACACTTGTAGGCTACAAAATAGGTAAGGTCTTGAAAAGATGAACTTAATATTTAACCTGCAGGGGACGCCGAATTGTCTGGAGCATCCGCCCATACCTAGCTGTAACTGCTACAGAAAAATCCCGAGTACCAGCATGGTGGTAGGGATGATCTGATAATGATACCTTGGTTTTCTGCGAGTAGGTGCTACAAACCAATTTGTTGAGCTTCAACTGTGTACATAGTTGACGAATAGGCCTACCGCCGTTTATACACTTTTTGTTTGATTGTAAATACGAGAGGCTGTCGACCCAAGTTCTTCTCATAACATTAACGTGACATTCCAAGTTTCGGCTTGCTCGGTTTCATCATAGTGTAGGGCTGTAGGCTACCAACTTCAGCCATTTGCTCAGTTGTCACTTGTTCAGTTCACAACTGCTGACTTGTAGGAGACTCTCCTGAACCGCACCAAGAGACCAGCAAGTCTTTGGTTTTATCGTCCATTCGGTGGACGATTGTTTGATGATACGCGAGACCTAAATTAGTTTCATCTGCTTTTATTTTTGACCCTCACAACGAAAAACAATATAACTTATGCTAAACATAGAAGAGGTCTAGAACACCTGAAATAATATCACACTCAAATTGGTAATTCAAAAACCTTTACAAGTATGCGACACTACTGGGAATAACCGATCAAAGAATTTGTCAGTCCCAGGATAAACATTCAAAAACCAACCACCACAACAGATGAAGCTGCAAACTTTAAACTCGCCACTTTTATCTCCCAGGTAGGAATGCTGCAGCTTTCATTCCACTGCATCAGCCAAATATTCTCTTAGACTAGCTATTCTGCATGCTTAAACAGAATAAAATCGAAACATACAATATATGAACATCTTGCTTGTGGTTTGGTTGGGTGAAATTCAGAGAGTGTCGAGAGTTGTTATCTTGGAAAAGATTTCTGTTGAAAATGAGGGGAAGAATTTATACTAGTTGTGTGAGATCTGCAATGCTGTACGGAAGTGAGACATGGTGCTTACGGGAAAACGAATTGGCGATTTTAAGAAGAACTGAGAGAGCGATGGTGAGAGCAATGTGTGGTGTGAAGCTGGAAGACAAAAGTAATACTGAAGAACTTATGAACTTGCTTGGGTTGAATGAAAATGTTGATAAGTTGGCGAAAGCGAATGGAGTGAGGTGGTATGGGCATGTTTTGAGAAGGGATGAAGACATAGGCGTAGCCAGGGGGGGGGCGAAAGGGGCCATGGCCCCCCCCAAATTTTCAAAGTTTGAATTCCTTTGTTGAAAATATAATATAATTTGTATAAATTTATATCGTTTTCCAAGACATCTGGCTATTAACACCACCCAGGACTTGTTTTAGACACACAGAAAGACACAAATAAATTTTGCAAATTGTAAATCGCGCAAAGTTTACGCGATTTACGCTTCTTTTAACTAATCTGTGGAAGCAATTTCAGAATCGCTTACTGTGTTGGGCTTTTGTGTAGCTGAGTTTTTTGTGTTCTCTAATTTTAGCCGCAGATTTTGCCCGTTCGTGTGTAACAGCTACCTTTAATAAGTTAACAGCTGTTTATCTGCTTATAAATTTCATAAAAATATTACCCTGAAAGTGTTTCCAGAAAGCGCTATAATCCATTATTTTAGTGTAATTTTGCAAAAATTTTCCGGGGGAGCATGCCCCCGACCCCCCTAGAATACGCGTGCCTTCGGCACGCTCTAACCCCCGCCAGCTTTATTGCTTCCCTTGCTTAACCCACCAGGATACGCCATTTCACATCAGGTGGCGATGTCTTAAATCAAACACTTTGTCGTTCTCTTCAATTCATCAAATATTTGGCCCCCCCCAAAAATTTTTTCTGGCTACGCCACTGGATGAAGATGATGTTTTGAGAAGAGCGCTGGAGTTGCGAGTGGAGGGTCGTAGAAAACAAGGAAGACCCAAGAAAACGTGGAAAAGGCAAGTTGAGGAAGAAAGCAGCAAGGTGGGCTTAACAAGAAAGGACGCATTAGACAGATCGATGTGGAGGCAGGGTGTGAAGGCGATTGCGGCATTTGGAGGTGAATCCGGCCACCCTCGGTAACGGGGCATCACCGGATTAAAACTGGACTACTACTACTACTTGCACATATCATTTTCTTCAGGACTAAATGACAATAAACTTAAAATAGGGTAAAGTGTTGTTCAAGTATTATGACTTTCTTGATGGTGATCTGATTTGTAAGAACTCATATATGAGGTTTTTATTACTTTGGCGTTATATGAAGAAAGGAAAGAGCAAAAAGCAAAGTCAAATGATACTTAAACAGCCCTTTATCATCATATAAGTTAGTAAACTGTGTGAAAGTAAGAAAAGCGAAAAATTTATTGCAAGTATCCCAAAAAGCACATCTTTAGCTCGGGCTTTTCTCCGGATGCATCACTCTGAATGTCAGGTTTATCCTAGCGCTGCGGTCATGATATTCCCTGGGTACCCGATGCTGCCAGTCATGCTGAGTGGCCCCAAGCATAAGGAGCAAGCAGCCATGTGCAAGGGGAACTCTGATGTGTGGCTCGCCGGCCATGTTGTTTTTGATGTCCTGGTAAGAAATAAACAGAATGGCATTAAATTACATATAAAGTTACAAACCCAGAAAAGTATATGATAAAGTGAGAGCGACCGGGAGTTTTGCTTGCTGCCAGGATTAAACTATCAAAGAAGTTTTATCCGTTAGATCATAAAGATTCCCTCAATCAAGTAGATATCTCACAGTAAAACTTATCATACATACAACTTTTGCCAGAGAGGTTAATGTGTTGAAGCATAGTCCATAAGCAAACGAAATCAGGTCAACGCCACGATGCTGCTTGGTTTTGTTTGCTTATAATGTAGAGTCTCACTTATACGTTATCGGCTGATTATAACTACAGTAAGTTATTAAGAATCTTCACATTTTTATGAAAAAAATAAATGTTATCAGCTTATCTTCGCAAGATTTCAGAGCTGTTCATATTCTTAAGATGCCATTCTACATGAAAATTCTAAAAAAAACTTGTTATGTAATGAGTAAGAATAATCAGTTGCCAAAATAGCGTTTACGCTACGTAGTTACGTAAATTTACATACATAGCAAATTGAAAATATGCAAAACGCATTACCGCTTCCACTCGAGGTACGATTGGCCTGAGCTCAAAGTTTCTTGCGTCGCCAAAAGACAATGAAGCAATGGCAGGGCACCTTCCTAACGCCGGCTCACTGTCTGTGTGCCAGTCCACACTGTCATGCCCGTCTCGGTAGTAGTTCGCAAGGACAGAGTTAAAATTCAATTGGTAGGTTTCGTTCAAACGATCGCACAAGGCTGCAGTTAAAGGATGCCACTGAAGATAAAAATAAATAAACTTGATGGTATTTTTTTTCTTCTAAAAATAAAAACGTTAATTGTATACGTCAGCGTTTTCCAAATTTCTTTAGTGACTTAGAAACTTCCATCGTTTTCCGTGTGTTTTAAACCCAATTTAATACTTTTTCTCAACAGACCTACTTAAAACTTTGGCTTGTCTAGGGAGTCATGAGTGTTTATAAGTTTTTAAAGGGTGCCGTCAGCAATAAAATTTTGGGTCCACCGGTATACGCGATTAATGCACTTATCCAGGTTGTTTCAACATGCAAGCAGACTCATTTCAAGATGTATTAAAAAAAGAATTGACAGCATTGCATTGTCGTTAAATGGCAAAGATTGTGTCTGAAAGCTGAGCATGTGACGTCATATCACACTCCACCTAAAGATGTTGTCAATTTCTGCAAACTCAAGCGGCGTATAAATGCGATGCTTCAAAAAAACGATCAGCAATATCCGGCCTTGCATCACAACAACAGCGTTGAAATCAATCAGAGCTCAGTTCAGTTTCTGAAACCACAGTGAACAACAGTGCTCACAATTTGACAAGTTTCTTGAAAATTAAACAAAAAAGTGAAGTTTAAAACTTAAATCGTTTTTGAAGTTGACAATGACAGAAATAACGGAAAAGACAGATATGAAGGACGAAGAATGGGACAGGTACGCGTTGCTAAACCATTTTGAGTTGGTAGAGTGGGAATTAACAAATATTCCAAATCTTCAGTTGGAAACTCTAGATATGGATGACTGTAACTTAAACGAGATACCACCTGCGCTCATGGAAATTGAGTATTATGCTTTTAGAGACGTTCAGGCTGTAAGTTTTAACGATAACCCTGACATAACGAACGCAGACATCTTGGGTAAGCTTGCTGATCTTCAAGCGATCAACATGTGTGGTTCTGGCTTGAGTGAAATACCAACCAGTTGGTCAAACTTAAACAAACTACAGATCTTAGGTCTTGGAAATGTGAAAAGTTTGACCGGCTTTGGCCCAATGAAGAACCTTACCAGCATAACATGGCTGGACCTTGGAGGGTGTGGGCTTAAACATCTCCCTGAAGAAGTGACCCATTTAAGCAATTTGGTTGTTTTAGCACTGGGTGGCAACGAAGGGATAGAAATTGACGACAGTATTTGCTCTCTTCGGAATTTAAAAAAACTCGCACTCAACAAATGCGGGCTAAAAGTGGTACCACCGGCCATATATTCACTTATCAAACTAACCCATTTGCACTTAGATGACAACATGCTGCAGAAATTAGAAGAAGAATTCGCTCAGCTCAAGAACCTTGAGGAATTATCAGTAACAGGGAATGGAAACCTCAGCTTTCCCAGCCTACTGGCTTGTTGTGAAAGCGTACGCACAATAATAATCGACGAGTCCCTTGACTTGGCGAGTTTATCCCATTCATTGCGTCATAAGTTGAGGCTAACAAACAAGCCATCTACGAATGATGGTGCAGAAGGCGCAGTTATGAATACAAGCGAAATTTTGCAATCGATCAGTAAATTGCCGAATTTTTACACAATTTCAACGTTTCCACAAGTGGAAGCAATGTAAGAGGACTCTATTCGTTAAAATGAAAAACAAAGGTTGAAAACTTTTCGTTCACAGCAATTTGTTAATTATGAATTCGCTTTCAAGTGGTGAGGATTCGACAAATTTATTACAAGTTTTAGAAATTGAATAATTCAGATATCGTCTTGAAATCGGAATGTTTATGAGTAAAAATGCCAACAGTACGTTTGAAGTAAACGCGACTTAATGAAAACATGCCACTCATGTTGGAGTGGGTAAGGTTAGATTTGCTTTTTTATGTGTTGTTATATATTTCTTTTTATGTTACTGTCCATCTTGCATTTGCTTGTTTTACACTTGTATGATTGGCAGTAAATGCCAGTGGTATTGATTTTAAATTCAATAACCAACACTACAATCGAAATGTTTCATCGTGACTTGTTGTATTTTTTTGTAAAGCTGAAAGTAATTATTTACTGAAAATCTTACCCATAAAGCAAAGTGAAACTGATCTTTTCTCAAGCATTCCTTCTACTTTGCTTTAAGAGTTTCAGTTTGCTGTTGTGATGAAAGGCTAACAAGCTACTGCTTCTTTATCAAACACTTAAACCAGGGTAAGCAAACCATTAGCAAATTATACCAAAATGGTCGACTACATTTGCAACGAAAGAAGTTCACTTTAGTTTTGTGTGTGAGTGGTTTTAATTAAACCGACACAGTGGCAATACAGTTACGAGTATATTTTTGTAACGTTTTTATTCTTGTGAAACAATTAAAGCGATTTGTAATAAAACGTTGGTTCTTTAAGAAACAGGCCTATTTCTCAGCGGAGTTGTTTAGACAGAATATTAAGCGGAGATCTTGTCTGCAAAATTTCTTCAACGTGTGTACAGTGATCAGTTTATCAGAAACACGTTCAATATCATAAGCGTTTGCTGCGTTTCTAACATGAAAATTTTCACGAATGATTTGAGCTAGTAGGAAAGTGCTTTTCAACAAAAAGAGCTATCGTTCAATAGAAGAAAAATTCTGGGAAAACCACAGAAGTGCTTTGTCACTTGAAATTATGTTACTAAAACATTAAACACAAATAGCAAACAACTCGAAACAAAGACAAAACGCAAGAGAATCTCGGAAGCCAAAAAGTAGCCAAAGACTTGAAGGTAGGTCAGTGATCTTGTGTCATGTTCTTAAGAAAAAACAAAATATTCCCCTTAACGAGTGTTCAAAACTAAAATATATGTCGACTTTTTTAAACAAGGATATTTTGTTTCATTTTATTTCGAACAACTTTCCAAGCAGTAGTCGTGAGCTGCAATACGTTGTTCTCTCATTGAGGTAAGAAAACTGTTGTGATGCGAACGAATTAAAGCCGGTTTTTGTGCTGATTTGAAAGTGAGGAACACATTTAAAACTAAGTTAGACCAAGCAAAAGGTTTTAATCAAAGAATAGTTCTCACACCCCCGTCATAATAGAGCAGTGGTTTTCAACCTTCTTGGTGGAACGGAACCCAATGAAACATTCCAAAAGCTCGAGGAACCCCTGTTCAAAATTCAATTGCCATATGCAAAAAACATCGTTTGATTAAAAAAATTAAATTAAAATACTCATGTTCAGATTAATTTATGTACAATAAAAATACAAACTGTAAAAAATTACATTTATTTTCATAAAAAATTTAATGAGAAATTTGAGCCTGGTGTTTCTTGCACAAGTCTTTAATATTGGGTCGTGTGTTTGACAGACACGTACACGAAGTTAAAGTGAAGCAAATTTATTAATAGTGGCAAACCTAATCAATATTTGATTATATTTAAACAATATGTATATAATAATAAAATAGACTCTCGGATTTGAATGTAAACTTGCGAAACCCCTAGACTTACTGGCGGAACCTTAGGGTTCCGCGGAACCCTGGTTGATTGAAAACCACTGTAATAGAGTAAACCAATTTTGAACTTGAGGGGAGAAGCGACACGTGCAAAAGTTGTCGTCATCAAACGTCATATAAAACGAAAACAAATCAAAGGACAAGAAAAGTGGTTGCATTGCAAGACATAGAAGAATATCGCAAATGCATAAGATTTGATACAAGCAGGCGCTATGCAATGCCTGGTAGGCAGAAAGGAAGTCAGTAATTAACTAAAGCTAACAACATTTGTGGACGTTAAGTTAGTGAAAAGTGATCGATTTTGAAAAAAAAATATTATTCTACAACCGATGTAATCTCATGTTGTTCAATGAAGCTGAAAAGTGATCGCAAAAACATTCCCTGCTTTTTTGCGCAATTGAAAGTAGACTGTAGCAATCAGCTGTAAACAGTGCTAGAAAATACCTTGTGGTCAAAATGCTGTAATTAAGGTTAAAAAAGTATAAAAAGAACTCTCAAAACCCAGTTGACTACAGGGTTCAGACCCAGATAACAAAATCTTTCATTTTTACTTTTAAAAATGTCTTGCAGTCTGGGGAAATCCAACAAAGAGTTCACCAAGGTCGTATATTTTGCACTTGTCGCATTAATATGACACGTATCAAACACAGCCATCAACATCACATGACATCCTCCATTACTTGTGGTCAGGCTTTGAACGTGATTGCAAGTTTTAAGCAATATTGTCGCAACTTTCATATTGTCGGAACGTTTTTCTGCTTTCTCACCGTTTTATCACTTTTCAGGAACAAAAAAGCGCTTCGTAAAGCTCATAATTATATCACCTCATCCAAAAAACGAAGCGAAGATTGAAATTAGCAACGCATGAAGAAAAACATGAGTAAGCAATATCCTAAAAGGTTGAATGCTTCAACCAGCTAGCAGCCTGTTGTTTCATCACTGGTAGTCCCTCAATAAGTTTTTTCAGCTACATGACATTTGCACGTTGTCTCTCATCCGGTATTGCAACATGGCAAAATTTCACAATTATATCCAGGATGCATGTGAAGGTTTGGCAATAGCAGTGAAAAATCACTTCTGATCACAAACGTCTGATAACGGCAATCTAGCAAATACGTCTAGAGACGTTAAATCTATGTAACAAAAAAACAAGTTTGCTCTGGCTGGAATATCGACAGCAGAGCTGAAGATGTAAAAAATATAATTTTGACACCAGTAGTGAAAGTCGATCAATGACTTTTGGCAAGTGCTAACTGCCGCTGTAACTATTTCCTGTAATGCTATAAATAAAAGTTGTTCGTTACAAAGTGAACCTTTGCAAACTCTGCCAAGTTGTTTTCTTCTGCTGGTTCTGAACTATATATACTAGAGGCAATAAAAAAGTTTTTATACCTATTCACACGCACCGCTTGCTTGTCGCAAATATCGTCCGTAGCGCATGAACACAACACTACAGCTCGTAAAGAACGCACGTCAATTATGACATTTTAAGCAAAACAAATTTTGCTTGGCTACTTTTTCGGTTTTTTTGTGTGTGGTTTGGAGCTGATCAGAAAAAAACTCAAGTTTAATTTTTCATATCATTAATACTTTTTGAGATGTTTGCAATTTTGAATCAAATGTGTTGAATACCTTTTGTGGGAGAAACAAATCTGTAAGGTACACAAATTCTATATTTGCATACCGGAAACAGGCCTATAGGCAGCAACAGGAAATGCACACTGCCATACAATTTTACATTTAACAGAGTGCTTATAGCTAGAAAGAACGAGACAAGCTATAGTAGATTTTCAAAGAATTAATAAACATAGGTAAATCTCTCCATCACATAACATAATTCACGTGATGGCCAACCAATGAAAGTTCACATGATTACATACATGTTCACAAACCAGCCGAGTTCACATGATCAAAGCGAATGTGAAGAAATTAGTCAGCGAATGACAATCACTTGCAAAACTTCTTGTCTCGTGGTATTTCAACCGCAAATGGCACCACAGGTTGTCTTGAAAGCCATTAAATGTTACATATTGAACGCACGGCCTGTTAAAGTGATTGTCAAATCATGTGGTACCGTAAACTGTTATTTATAAACTAAGTAATTACACAAAACGTAAATCATCTCGAACCATAACGGATAAACCCGACGTCGGCAATGAGTGTTGTGTTCAGCTGCCGAAACAAACATATTTCTAAGTGTCATCCACAAATGAATATATTTGTCAAAACGACCAGCCGAGACTAATTATGCTCGTCACATGCACTGGAGAAGTAACAAGCAGTGCAGAAAATACACGAAGAAAGTGCTCACTGTGTACCAGGCATCTTAGATTGGGGGTGATAACTAGGTTTACGTAGTTTTAATGTTTCGTCACTCAGAAAGGAGCTAGAGCTCTCTACAGAAAGAACATGGTGGATTGGTGGTGAAACAATGAAGCCAACAAGGGTATAAAATTTACAAAAAGCCTAGAAGTTCTGCGGTGGTTTTCATAATGTGAACGAAAATATTTCCTTTTTCCTACCAGATCACTGCTCAACTAAAAGCGAAAACCATAGACACATGCTGATGTAACGCTGGGCACTATTTCTCGGGCAACTTTTATCAGCAATATTTCTCGTCGACGAGTGAGGAAAAAAGTTGCAAATGCGAGTGAACAGAAAAAAACTTACACGTACGAACGCAAGTGGAGAAAAAAGTTTGAAATACAAACGCAAGTGACGAAAAAACAGTTTCAAATACCCACGGGTGGAGAAGTGTTGGCGTGTGGAAGCCGGCGACCAAACATGGCCTACCGGCGTGGTAGTTTCGGAGGCCATTTGACGACTCCTTGGCGGCCACGGCCGCCGAAGCTTAAAGGCCTGTTATATTTTTATATGCTTATGAACTTATATATTAAATTTCGGAACCCAAAAAAGTAATTAAAAAGACACAAAAAGATAAATTTGTCTTCATTATTGCTCCATAGCACCAATTAGCGGATATTGAATAACACGTCAATAGGTTAGGATGCAGTTAGCGACATTAAAAGCCGAATAAAGCTATGATCGGCGCGCGGTGTAAGAGGGCAGTGAAATCCTGCTGTGTTACTTTCGTACATGTAATCACATTGTCTCTACATACACTGAAAAAGAAAATCAATCTTCTTCGTTTGAACCTTCTTCGCCACTTCAAGGGTTCAGGGGTTCTGCCTTTTACCACCCTTGGGCAGTGGCGGCGACGCGGCCTAGATGTTTGGGCAGGTGTCGAGCAGCCATTTAATTGATTCGTCAATTCGAAAATGAAGAAAATCAATGTTAATTGCAAGTGAAATGAAAAATGCTGCGAAAATATGAACTTACAAATGTATTAGCCTCCAGCATCACTCCAGAGTAGGAATATGGATACTTGCTGAACCATTCTGTCAAGCGACCTTCATTGGTCCCATATTTCTTGTTCACCTGTTGTTTCCATGACACCTCATTTAGCAAAGTTTCAAACATCCAATCAGCGTTTTTCGCATCAATAAAATTTGGTTCTAACCGGATTTTCGACTCTCCATTGGTCGTACTTCCCAAAGTGTATTCACCACTTTCTCTGAGAGGAAAAAACAAACTTCATGTGGTACCTCAGCAATGCTTGATAAAAACACAAGCCCAGATGATTATAATAAAACATGTAATACATTCTAGAAAGTGATCCCAAACCCAATAAAATGGCAGCAGGGTTTTGAAATGTGGTCATCATATTCCTAATGTTGGAAAATGATTATCAAGAACAAACAAACATTCATTAGTGTTAAAATTGGTGAGATGCGTAGCTAGGAACAGCAGTTTATGATTGAGCAGATTTATCTCTAAGACTAAGATTAAAAACTTAATTTTTAAATTGGATGCCTGATCAACATTCAACATATTTCATTCAATATTCAAAAAGTTTGTAATATAATTATAATACATTAGAAATACCTTAAAATTCGGAGCTTTGGGGCCTCTTTAAGAAGCTGAAATAACAATTGAACAACACAACTCAATGTGCATAGCAATTAGCAATACACTAAGTTACAAAAACAGAGAGAGACTGTTCACCAGGCATTTGATAATAAAAGTAATTTGCGTTCTTCTGGTGAATATTTACTAGGTTTCCTCCTGATGTTAAAGATGATAACTAGTTTTTGTATTTCCGACGTTTCGTCAGTCAGCACGACTGACACTAAGTTACGTTACAAATGAATAGAAATAGGCATACCCAGTTAGGAAAATCCGTCATTTTTACATTGATTCAACGTCTGCAGACGTTGAATCAATGTAAAAATGACGGATTTTGTTGTCTGGGTATATTGGGTAGCTTATATCAGTTCTAACCAGTGGCGTATGGTGACCATTGTTTTGAGTATCCTATTTTAGAATGTTTCAAACACACGCTTAATGTTCTCAATGATTCTTTATGTCATATCACATCAGTTTATTTGGATATGATCTGAACAGCTATGGAGCAAACTGCAAACCTAGAGTGTATTGTTGAAACAAAATCACCCAAAAAATTGTTAACCGTACACCACTACTCCACTAGTTTCAACTACTAAAAAGAGACAGTAAATGTAAGTCCGTTGTGAAAATATGCAATAAATTGTAGCAAAAATTCAATTTTGAATGTTTCATGCTTAGTTGCTTACAGTAGCCTATATATTAGGGTGGTCCAAAAAAAACTTTTTTTGTAAATGTTAATGTCTCACCCTAAAATATTGTTACCATTGATGAGAAAATGATATATGTGAATTTTCATAAAGATTGGTTGATATTTAGGGGTTGCTACCGGGGTTCAAAGTTTTGTCGTTTGCCCCCATTTTAACGTTTCGAGAGGATATGATATGATACGGTACAGTAAAAAATACGGTACAGTGCCATTGTATATTGCAATAAAAATACAGTTTAATAATTACTCTATGGTCTGTTTATAAACTCATGTGTCTGTATTACGAATTATACTAACTGGTGTACATGTACGAAATGTGCGACTTTGTATAAGGTAAAGGTGAGTCCCATACTTGAATACAAGCATCGAGGGATGAGGTTCTCATTATACTAAGCCTTCGGCACTAACGAGAGTAGGGTGGCCAGTTCCTTTCTCTCGGCCGCCTTTACTTCAGCAACTACGCCCACCCAATATATTATACCCTGGGTAGAGGTGGGCGTGGGCGGTGTTTGTCAACAACCAGTATAAGCCGGGAGTCAAACCAGGATTGCATAATTGGAAAGCGAGCGTGTCACCGCTGCGACTTTGTATACTTGTGTTTAAAATGCAGAGACTAAATTGGACATTCATTAACAGCTTTAGAATACAACAAATAAACTACATACAGGAATTATTGCGCGAGGGTCTTTCTACTGCAGTCTGGATATCGCTGACGGTGATCGGCGACGACACGCAAAAGATACTGTTTTTGTTCTTCGTCACATGTGTGTAATGTGTTGTATTCCGTGATCAACGCCACTCCACGCTCGGCAATGTCCCAACCGGGGTGCCAATTGCAATGCTCAAGGGTGCCGCGAGATATTTTAACTTTAACCCGTTAAGTGTGGAATTTATTTATTTATTTTAACTCTAATCCACAATAAGCCTTTGTTTTCTCGCCCAGGAATAACAGCGTGAAAGAGATTTTGAATCGTTGCTGTTTTTTCCATAAAAACGTTTGAAACGCATCATTATTGCCAGGTTTCATGATTTTATTTTGCGTTTCACGGCGCACAAAGTCAAATTGCAGTGATGGATTATCGGATTGTGTGACCCAGCACGATTATAAAATTGCACGATTGTTTGCGAACCACTATAAAATAGAAACTTTTGCATGGGGGATACAATACCTGCGCATACAAACACGATAGCCTACATAGCTAATCGAGAAAAGGCTAAGTTATAATTGATTTATTCTTTATACCAGTGCTCCGCAACCTTTATTTACTCACGGCACACTTAAAAACTCTTTAAAATTTTGCGGCACAATTCGGCCGACACATTTTCAAAATGTAAAAAATAACTATCATCTTTTTAATGAGATATTTGCGCTTGTTTCTTGCTTTAATAAAGTTAACAATTTGGATACAGTCATTCATTGTTTCTGTCAGCTCCCTTGTAAAATGTTTGATCATCAAGGCTTCCCTGTGTAAGCAGCAATACATAAGTTGAATGGCTGGATTTTGACGTTTTACCCATGCAGCTAAACTTCTTCCTTCGCCCACCATTGCTGAAGCACCATCTGTGCAAACGTTGATGCAGTTATTCCAATGGATACCATGGGTTATGAAAAACTCGTTGGTCACTCTAAAAATTTCCTGGCCAGTCGTTCGTTCCTGGCTGGAAGTTCTTTGCAAAATAATTAGGCTACTCGTTTGTTATGGACTCGCCATTGACAAAACGTTGGCTACTACACTTAATAGCTGTGCTTTCAATATTACGAAATTTTTCATTAAACACTGCTAACTGACAATTCAAAATGACCTAGCCTGACTTCTAAAAACGCACTACCACGTTAACCAGCCTTTTTTAAAACTAGGGCAGCCTTCCCATTGCGAAAACTTCAATGTGAGGCAAAAAAATCATAAATGCACTGTGGGAAGTCTAGCTAGAGTTTGAGTTGTCTTGCAGTGGTAAAGCGAGAATTTTTAAAACATAAAAACTCCTTTCTTTTCAAAAAGTATGTTCTGATGATAGTTATCCCGCGGCACACCGGTTGCGGAGCACTGCTTTATACTTATATGAATATATTTTGTGAATTGCTTTGCGATTACAATTGGGTCTCCAAATTAGTGGATTTTCCGTACAAACGAACATTAAAACTAAAAAAACGAGAACGACTGCTTATAGTCGAGGAAGAAATGTGGGTGGCTTTGTCGAATGTGCCTCGAGATATTAAGGGACTTGTGCAAGAAGTCAAGCCCAAATTTCACACTAAATTTTGAATAAATACATTTATTTATGCGCGCTATACTGTACAACTCATTCTGTGCTATTTCATACAGTTACTTGAAATACAGAAATCTCATAAAATTGACCCAGTTTTGCCAGGATGCCGCAAACTATTTATCTCTTCGATAGGGTGCCGCAAGGTCAACAAGGTTAGGAACCACTGCTCTAAACCCTTGACAGCCTGTTTTAACCTAAAAGGAGGACTTTCTGATGATTACCCTTTTAGGGTGAAACAGGCTGTCAAGGGTTTAGACAGTGGTTCTCAACCTTTTCTGAGTCATGGCCCCCCAGACTGTGGCTCTAAAAGACCATGGCCCCCTTGAGCAAAATAAAAATGTATTTGTTTAAAGAACAATGAAACGAAATCAATAAAAACAGTTAACGAATGATTAAATGATTTAATGCTTTCTTTTTCGTAATAGACTACGCTAGTAAATCAAGCGTATCCTTAATTGTTACGTTACAATCACAAAAGATGATGCAACATGCAGTGAGATAGAACATATGATGAAAAAACATGCTTTTGGCTAGCTTTACGATACTAACACCTACATGAGTGTTTTTTGTGTCACAATTCTGTTATAATTCATCAATACATGTTATAATTTATTAATGAAGCTTTTTATCGTGGCTCCCCTGAGAACGCTCTGTGGTCCCCTTGGGGGGCCGAAGGCCACGGTTGAGAACCCCTGGTTTAGAGGGTAATAACTATGTATGTACTATGTATATTAGTTTACATCATGTACATTTGTACATGTAGTTTATTTACTGTCTTCTAAAGCTGTTATTGATTGTCAAATTTAGTCTCTGAACTTTAAACACAAGTATACAAAGTCGCACATTTTGTATATATATGTAGACCAGTTAGTATAATTCGTAATACAGACGTACATGAGTTTATAAACAGACTATATAGAGTAATTATTAAACTGTATTTTTCTTGCAATATGCCATGGCACTGTACCATATTTTTTACTGTACCGTATCATATCATATCTGTATCACATCCTCTTAAAACGTTAAAATGGGGGCAAACGACAAAACTTTGAACCCCGGTAGCAACCCCTAAATATCAACCAATCTTTATGAAAATTCACATATATCATTTTCTCATCAATGGTAACAATATTTTAGGGTGAGACATTAACATTTACAAAAAAAGTTTTTTTTGGACCACCCTACTATATATATATGCCATATGCATTGCTAGGTATATATAAAGTATCTGACACTTTAGGGTTACTGCAAGAAATCTTCCCAATTGATTTTAATTATAAAATACCGGTACATTACGTATGTCGTATATTGTATAATACCCCATTATACATGTGATTACTATCAAATCTATGTAACTTTGGTCTAATTCGAGAGATTTCAAGAAACTCTGAAACATTATAATTATATATAATTTTTACCAACTCCAAATTGTATAAAATTAGTGTGATGTTTTGCCACTTGCAAATGAATGACATAAACATATGCACGAATTAAGTTTTTAAAGCAAGACTAAGATGAATGCAGTTTGTACATGTATAATTTTGAATATTTTTTTTAAGGTTATGTTTGGCAATACTAATGATTGATAAGATAAAAACACTGTAGACACAAGAAATGCAGCATTTTCTCAAAATGTAAAATATTTCAAATTTTGCCAAAATTATCGTAATACTACCTGGAAGGATACATAGTTACATACGGTATGTGAAACAGTCCAATACATTGCAAGAATTTAATCTAACCTGCTAGTAAACATTGATCAAATTGCACTTACATTCGGAGACACACTCTGAAAAGTATGTGAACTGGTACTGGTGCCTTTGTATTGCTTACCAGCCCAGCTATGGGCAGATATATCACTTGGAGCTTTGGATCTAACACTGAAAGAAATACAACTGTGTTAAACAAGAACCGTTTTAGCTAAACAAGAACAGATTAATATAGATAGATTATTATTTCGTTCCACAGGAAACAAAAATAAAAAAATCACAATTATTTTGACAGCTTACTTCACAAGTTCACATTATTATACCTTTTTTTAATTGACCACTTAAGGCATTATAGTATCAAATCAATGTACGGATGTACCGATCACATTAACAATATCATAGTTTACAAGCAATGTGTAAGTTAAAACAACTAGGCCATACAAATAAGAATAGAATTAAGGTTGAATAAAGACTAACACAGTAACGAAGGATAGGCTACACTAGCTTGCTATTGGTTTGTGACTGATGAAAATAATAAATCAGACAGCGTTTTGATCAATAAAATGCAAACTTCAAGTTAAACACAATGAAAAAGAATACTACCACAAAAATCAGTCAACAATTGAAACACAAATCACAACTTTGAAAATAAATGCAATATTAGTTCAAAAATATCAAGCAAACAATGCAGAGACATGAAATGAGTATATGCGATATTGGCTTCATCAATCCCATGGGGTGTGGGGTGATAAACGAATCGGGAAGCTCTGCTCTACAAGTATGCGAAACTGCCAGGATTAGGCTCTGCAAGAAGCTTCCCAGTCCGAGGATAACGAATCAATCAATCAAATCGGGCTGTACTTAAACTAAAAATTCAACACAAAAAACATTAACGATTGAGTCGCTTTGAATTAGAATTTAGATTAAAAAAAAAACACTTCAGGGCGATGTCGAATTGATATCCTTGGATAGCTAAGCCAAGAATTAGCGCACGAGCAACCAATTCAGTTGAAAAACTCTTGAGTTTGGAAATTTACCATTTCATCAATGTTCTCTCGTTTGTTGTTGTAAAGGAATGTAAAAAAAAATATAACATGCTCGACTGAACATGAGCGGGTGAGCACAGAGACTGAGGCTATATTCACAACATCTATATAGTAAGAATAGCCACTACGCAACATATATTATATATATATATACATTATACATTTGAAAAGAAAAATTTGGAGCTGGTGTGCAAGTCTTGGTCATAAATGCTATAACATGAATTAATATATGAAATAACATATATTATATGTGAAAGATTGAAATTGACCAATACATATCATATAGGTTGAAGTATGTGAACACTGAACAGCATTCAACCATCCAAAAGATGTTTATGAAAACATTCTTTTTACTAGTTACACTATTTTCTGACCTTAACCTTCAAGGTTAGGTGAGGGTTTCGGTTGGAGTTAAAAAATAATAAAGCAAAAATAACTTCACTCTGTCAATCTCAGTGACTGGGCCTGCGTCAGTGATTCAAGGTCTCTACAAGCGTCAAGCACCGTATGCAAAAATGCCAGGATTAAGCTCTGCAAGAAGCTTTTCCAGTCCAAGGATAAAGATTCCATCAATCAATCAATCAAAATTTTCTTCACTCAACATTTTTGGTGAAATTCAATCTATGACATTATTGCATTTTGACCAAGGCAGAGACTTGTACACCAGTTACAAAAATTTAATATCAGCACAAAAGAGCATAAATAACAAATCATTACTATAAAAAAGTCTCATATCTTACCTATTTTCTTTTTTTCGTAAAGTAGAAGATGCAGCCCATGAACCTTGTACACGTGATGTCCGACTATTGTTCATTTTAAGACTAAGTGTTAAAAATGGCAAAAAAGAAAAATGTTAGTTTTAAGCTGTTCAACTCTGAGGAAAAGACAAAAAAGTTATTAATATGTATACCGTACCGGTACCATACTTTATAATATTATACCGTATTATACGGCACTACTCATGTCAGAGCTAGGTATCATTAAATCTAAAGGACCTTAATAGTTAATGTATGACCAAATCAATAAATTAATATCAATAATTGTACTATATCATATTGTTTTTTTGTTGCTGGTGCGTATGGTAAATCCTCCGGTCTTTTAGAAACTAAACCAACCCACTTTGAACATTTAGCAGGATCCAGCATTAATAAATCAATCAAGTTTATTTCGGCATAGCTCCACATTCATTTTCAATGTACACTTCAGGAGATATAAGAAACCGCTTTTTGTAATATCGAAACTACACCATGGAGGCACCGAAAAAAACAAGCAGTTATCTAAGTCAAATGATAATTGGTTTGCTAATTTCTGCATTTGCAGGAGACTAAGGCCGCTGGAGCGGATTGAACGAACGAAAGACATTCTTGCAATAGCCAATTTTACAGCCCACAAACCACCACATTCAAGCACAAGGACGCGTTAATGACGAAAAATAAAATGAATGAAATTTTATTTTAGATTTTTGATAACTTGATGTGGTATTGTTGTTGTCAATTGTCACTTCACGCTTGATTGGTTTGTTTGCATGACATGTTACCAATCCAAATACTAATAATTTTTCACAAGTTAAATGCAACCAATGAAGCGTCAATAAAAAGTTTAACGATTAACAATGTTTAGGTGGTTCTTGTACTTCATCTGGATTGTGTCGTTAGTTGTGTTTTGTAACGGATAAAAATGTTTTCATAAAAATTAATGCTGACCTTTCTTTCGTTTTTTTGTGTAGCCTACCGTTTATCAGCTTTGAGAAGAGCCACATAGCCGAGTGGTGAGAGCCGTGGTTCGACGTTTGAAATGCTACCGGTTCGACACCATTCAAGAACATATGGCTGATTGTTGGCTGTGTCTTTGACAAGACACTTAAATGCACGCCATCGATTGCTTAGTGGTATTGCTTAGTGGAGCTTTGGCCCAGGGATATCTAAAGAAGGGATACGAAGGCTTAAATAATACGTCTGACAATAGAAAGGCTTTTGTTTGGTTGGTTGATTTTGAATCTTTGTCCTCGGACTGACAAAGCCTTGATTGGTTATTCCTGGTAGTTTCGCATACTTCTAGAGCAGGGGTTCTCAACCTTTTTTCTTTCGTGGCCCATTTTTGTTTGCATAAAAGTTGTGTGGCCCATTCAGTTTTTATCTACAAAAAAAGTTACAAAAAAGGTTCATAAACCAAAAGCAGCAGAACTTTGCCTTTGGAATGTTGCTGGAATCCCCTGGTTGAATCCAGGCGCTGACGCTTCACACTGTCTTCTTTTCGTTAAAAAAAAATCATATCTTCATCCTTGTAATTAGGATAAACTTTTTCCAGGAGTAGTTCAGTTACAATGGCCTCAATGAATCATGACTAAGAACTTTACAACATAATAGCCTACACATTGTCCTTTTTCTTCTCTGTTATCAAAAATTGATGTACATAGTGAATGTAATTTTCATCCAACTTAAAGCTTCAAGTATTGTCAACTCCTCCCCAAAACAATCCACAAAATAAAATGCTGCACGTACTAAACAGCGGATCTGCAGAAGTTCAACAAGGCTACCGCTTATAAAGATGGCTTAATTGTAACCACAAACCGGTCTATTGCAATTACATCATAAAGTGTTGTAAAAACTGAGTTGATGTAAAACTGTATGTTGCAATAAGGCACCTGCAGCTAATAAGGCCCGCTAATTTTCAAACCTCAATATTTTTCTAAATACTGCATAGTTTTGAACGAAACTTGGAATGAGGATACTTTGGGTCTATCTAAACAACATATCTATGAAACAAATTTCTAAGTAAAAGGGGTTGTAAAATATTAAAAAAATTAAAAAAATCTCAAGTGGGCCTTATTAGATGCACGTGTTGTGAATAAGGCCCGGTTTGAATTAGCACCAAAAGTGATGGCAAAGGTGTATTTTCACTATAACAACACCACAAAACAAATTCTAATCGACAACACAGGCACATAACTAATAATTAAATACACAGAGACAACTATTCCCTCCCCCGCCCCATGCTCCATTTTTTAAAACGCGACATGGTGTTTTTAGATATGGTAGGGATGATAAAGTATTTTGATTCTGAAATTATGATATTTCCATTGCAATAACAAATTGGATTAATGGTGTAACAAGAATTGTTTAGGTCACTCAAGTCTTTAACCCTCACTTTCTTAACCAGGGGTGCACAACGTTACCCCAGGGGCCCATGGGCCTCAATACCAAAATTAGCCTAGTCTGATCATCATTATCAGTCTTGCTTTAATTAGAAAAAAAGTTCAAATTTATTGGTTTTACTGCATCAGCATGCACATATCTTTCACATAAAATGCAAAAAAACGGAAGTCAAAGCGGTTTGTTAACTGCAGAACAGTCTAAAATATGTGAAAATTAATAAAACCACTCAATTTCAGTCCCCCCAAACTTCAACTTTCCGTAACTCAAAAAGTTCTCAACTTTAGGCTGTGAAACTTTACCAGTTAGTCTCAATTCACCATAGCAGCAATCAGAGCTTCCAATTTTGTTTAAAAGATTTGTAACAACAGAGATCCAGGGGGTGGGCCTTATTACTGGCCGGGCCTTATTAGCTGCATATGCCTTAATTAGAATGATGATTGCCACTTTGTAGCTAAAAACAGCAGCATCATTCATTGTAACTAAACAAACACACAAGTTTAAAATTGACTATAGTGACAAAAATGAAACAAAACATTTCAATAAATCTTTCCATTTTTTAAATATGTCTGTGGCCCACCTCAAAATGCTTCTATGGCTCACCAGTGAGCCATGGCCCACTGGTTGAGAACCGCTGTTCTAGAGGCTCTTGATGTTAGAAACGATTCCCCGCCCATTTAATATTATTGCTGTATCTCTGCTCCATTATATTTTTCATGCTTGAGTGACCCGGCCATGCATTAACAATTTTTGCTAGTTTATCTTTCTTTTACGTTTTGGCATGGACTGGAGTGGTCATTGTTTTATAAATCTGGAGAACTGGAGATTTGGAGTGACTAGGGAATATGTAAGAATTCGGTAAGCAACTGTTTGTTTCGTTTTATTATTGTCGTTTTCAATACACCATTTCTTCTAATAAGTAAGGCCTGCACTTTATCCAGTCTAGGCAGAAAACGTTTTAGACACTTGACGCAGGGCCGGTTACCGAGATTGGCAGAGTGAAGCTTTCCGATTGTTGAAGTGTTGTTGCTGGGGAATTATTCCATTCACTAGGTGCTGCTGAATGGAGAGCAGTCCTGAAATGCGTTGCTCAACCGCACACCCAGAGAGTCGAAGCAGCGCCGCTTGATTGTTAACCGATAGTAGTTTAATAAATCTTGTTATAATAACCTGCATTGCGCTATTAGCATCAGGCCTGAATGCTCACTGCATGCGCATGGTTACTTGTTAACTCAACTACCGGTACAGTTGCTTTACATCTAGCCTACTGCAAAGGCTTTGTTAAGAAAAACAGCTTACTGGTAACTTTTCAACTGTCTTTTCAAACAAGTAGGCCTATTCTTTAAATATGCTCTATGTAACGTTTACTAACTGTCTTTGGTAGCTGACTGTACCTGTTCCTGACAATCACCAAATCAAACGTCTTATAAAACCGTTATGGTCTACTTAACCTAGCTGGCATCTTACGTCATGGAAATTGCTAGAAAATGTCCAAATATTGCACCATCGTTCGTAAGACCTGATGAAACATTGCATCACCACCTTTGAACACCTGTTTGAATTGCGTGACAATGTCTTTCATTATTGCGTCACAGTTACTGTTTACGTGAGTTTGAGATATCGCAAATTATTCTAGTCATTCGTAAAATGGTTGCTTGAAAGTTGGAGGCATATTTAACTGTTTGCTTAGTGCTTGCCAGCTGGATAAAATTTCGTCTTTTATCTAAGTAATTTGGATTGTAGTGACAAGTTTTTAGTGGTGTATCGCGTTGCACCTCATTTTCGATAGCCGCGGGCTAATTTTACAGAAATACACTTTTTGAATAGACGTTTCAAAGGAGTGTTTCTTTTTCGGTCATTACATACAGACGAACAGATCCGAAAATCTTATGTTACAATTTTCCCACGAAGAGATCATGGTTTACCGCTGTGACCATAAATAATAAAAGACGGGTTCTTGTCAATTGGTAGGCTGCAGAAGCAAAATAATAAAAGACGATTCTCTGGCTAGTGTTTGTACGGAAGCACAGGTAAGACAGAAATAATAAAAGACGAAGTTGTTGGTTGGTAGGCTACAGAAGCAAAGAAATAATAAAATAAGATCTTGTTGGTTGGTAGTCTACAGAAGCAAAAGAAAATCAAAGACATTTCTTCTCAGTTGGTACTGAAGAACTTCAAGCTAAAAATTAAAGACGGCATCCCCCAAGGGTCAGTCCTTGGTCCTTTGTTATTTTTATTATATGTGAACGATCTACCTACTGCGTCCTCTTTCATGACTACTCTTTTTGCGGATGACACCAGCCTAAACATGACACACCATAATTTGACTTGCCTAGAACAACAAGCCAATGAAGAAATAAAAAAGATTGATGTATGGATGAGAACCAATAAATTATCGATTAATTACACTAAAACTAATTTTATGATCATTTGTAGAAATCCTCCTGTTGCAAAATCGTTCTCTCTCACCTTAAACGGCCAAAGCATTAACAAAACTGATCAAGTAAAATATCTTGGAGTAACGATGGACCACAGATTGAACTGGAACGCCCATATCTCTGACCTTTGCACAAAATTGAGTAAAGTATGTGGCATTGCTTACAAAATCAGATACTATGTCCCATTATCCACATTACGATTAATTTACTTTTCATTATTTAAATCAAATCTTCAATATTCGATAATTAATTGGGGTAGGGCCAACAAAACGTTAGTACACAAGGTGGAAGTGATTCAGAACAAATTTATTAGAGCGTGTTTGTTTGGTGAAAGGAAAACTTCGACGACCTACATGTACAGCAAATTTCAGGTATTAAAAGTGAGTGACCTTGCAAAGCTGGCATATGCACAGTTCATGTTCAAGTACGAAAATAATTTTTTGCCAGCATGTTTCTCTGGCTACTTTGTTAAATTAGACGACATACATCAACATGATACAAGACATAAGGCTAAAACCAGATTTTTTCTTCCCAGGTTTGAAACAAACTTTGGCAAAAAAACACTCCATTTCTTGTGTGTGCAAGTGTGGAGTGAAATTTCTCACGATATAAAAGATTTACCGTTCCATTGCTTTAAAAAAAATCTCAAAAACCAACTGTTACATGAATATACATGCGTACCTTAAGTGCTCAATACAAAGGATAACTTACCTTTACAGTAGGCCTATATCATCATATCGTACTTATTAATCTTTGTTCTCTACAGTTATTAGTATCAAATTGCCCTGTTTTTGTATGCTTCACATAAAAATTGTTGCAATTCGGTGGTGGTATCCACGTTTTTCTTCGTTATTTCAGGAAAACTTTCGCAAGTGCTGTAGCCTATTATAGCACACAATCACTAATTATTGGTGGTTGGTCAATTCTTGGTCGTTGGTTTGAATCTTCATCCTCGGCTTACTCAGTCTGAGAATGCAGATTCAAACCAACAGTAGTTGTTTTTCAATCTCAGTGGCGAACCCTTTTTATTCAATGAAGTAGTGTGCCTGCCTCTGCACACTAGTGTGTATGAATGTGTAGTTAGATTTACTGTGATGGGGTGGTGGCTGACTAGATGACTGCTTATGGTCTTTCGCTACCATCCTGATTGCGCCATAGTCTAACCAACAGTTGTACAATGCATTGTTTTGACAATTACATTTTACTCTGATTATTTGTTAATATATGGCGCTGTTAAAACAAAATAAATTGACTTGACTTGACTTGGTTCTGAAGAAAAAACAACTTTGACATTCATTGGCAAGAAAGAAGGTTAAAGATAACCCATCTGTGCTTGAAGATTCAAGTCGAAGAATCCAAGCAAGTTTTGTGGAACTTTAGGACTTCATATACCCGTACAACTACGGTATTGTGCATTTAAATTCTTTTTGTATTTTTACGGTCTTTGGAGTTAAGTTTTTTATAACTTAATTTTGTGTGCTTGTGTAACGTAATTTTTTAATTGTTAAATTTAGCCTCAACATTTAATATGTCTACACTCGGTGGCGACAGGGACTCGACCGCCGTCGACTCGACTGAGTTTAAGCCTAATGACGTTCTTCGCGGTCGGGCAGGCCATTCTGGGGAGGGACCCAGTAACGATGAGGCTAAGTCAGTTCGAGAGGCCCGGCATCTTAGAAGGGATATTTTGACTCAAATTGGAGAACTTTCTGTAACCCTAGGTTCTTTGAGTGATAAGCAGGAACTGTTAATTTTTAGATCTAAGTTCTCTACTTTGGAAGAGGATTTACGGCATTTCCATGCTCTTTTGACTAAAAATTTTAACTCTGCAATCTTGGCAGAACTTCGTGATAGGGTAGATCCCGAATTTAACTCGTTAAAAAATAATTTCGAACAAAAAGAAAGTGAGTTCTCAGATATGTTGGATGCTGACATACATCCTGAGGATAGCGCCTCAAATGTAAGCACTAGGATGTCTAGGAGTTCGTCTCGGATAGTGGCACAAATTAACCTACAGCTAAGACGAGAGGAGCTTCAGATACAAGCCGAAGCCGAAGCGAGAGCTGCTGAGGCTGCCATGAGAGCGTAGGCCATACGAGCTGAGGCCGCCGCGAGAGCTGAGGCCATACGAGCTGAGGCTGCCGCGAGAGCTGAGGCCGCCGCGAGAGCTGAGGCCATACGAGCTGAAGCTGCCGCGAGAGCTGAGGCCGAAGCGAGAGCTGCTGAGGCCGCCGCGAGAGCTGAGGCCGTACGAACTGAGGCTGCCGCGAAAGCCGAAGCGAGAGCTGCTGAGTTCGCACTCAAAGACGCTCAGTTGAGGGCTGAACAACGTAAGGAGGTAGCTTTAGCTGAATATCGATCAGAGGTGGGCTCCCGGCGTAGCTCTAAGAAGGAATCTTCTAGGCATTCCAGAAGTGAACATCAATCGCAGTTTAATTTACATAACCTTTTCCAGACGCCTGTTCAATCTGTAAGTGGACCAGTGCAATCCACACGTTTTCAAGCTGTTTCAGGAGGTCTCAGGGCCGCGGCTAAGGGTCTTCCGAAGGACCTAGAGCCAAGGCCTGCGAATTATAGCCGAACTCCTGCTCCAGAGCGTACAGGTCACGGGGCCGCTATCAGAAGCAATGTTTTGACCCCTTCACAGTTTTCTGCGCCGCTAGTTTTTGATCGCCCAGCTACACGTAATTTGGGTGGTTGTGAGAGGCGTATCGCGTCTCCTGATTTTAACGTGTGTGAGGATCGTGATCGGGCTGTGCATGTGACTGAGCCCCCTCAGTCCCTTAAGGGATATAGCTTGTCTTCTCCCGCTAAATCGAGTTCTCAACAACAGGATAGCTTTTTTGAATACCAAAATAGTAGGACGTTTTTCAATAAGGCGGCCTTGATTGGTTACGATGGTTAATAATATGCCATTTATCTTCTTTAAAAATCGTGTTACGACCTTAATGGCAGCTTCGCCCTTTAAAGGAACTCGTTTGACTTTGTTACAAGCAGCTTGTGTTAGAACAGCTGCGCAAACGATTGCTAATTTGGTTTCTGACACTCCTGGCTTGTCAGAGGAAGACAGGATAGAAATGTCGTTAGCTCGCTTGTCCCAGCGTTTTGGTGTTCGTGGAGGTCTTTTCGCCGAACCGGAAATTAGAAAGTATCGCTATGGTAGCAAATTGACTTCGATCTTTTCCAGTGATTTGAAAGAGTTTAAAGATGAATTGTCGCAGTGTCTGCTTTACGCGCAAGCTTATGGTCAGCGTGACAAATTGGAAGGACGTTTTGTTTTGGATTTGGCTAAGCGACTCCCGTTTGACGCTAAGCAGCGTTATCTTGACTTTTTAGGTGATCAGTATGGTGGTACTGATGAGCCTACTTTTCAGAGTTTGTTTGAATTTGTAGTACGGGAGGAAACGCGTAAGTCGACTGATTTTAGCATTATGCTAATGGGCGATTCTGGTGAGTCGCAGCATTTTCAAAAGTTTGGCAAAGGAAAATTGCCTTCATGTCCGGTTAGGCAGACGTCGGTAAAACCCCATGATGATGTGATTTCAGGAAGTTCGCAGTACTCGACTGCTGTTGGCGCACCGCGCGGTGGTGTGGCCAGACGTAGAGACATACCGCCATGTTTTTATTGTTCGTCACGTGGTCAAGTTGAATATCATTTTTTGTCTAATTGTAAAGAATTTTTGCGCTTGACACCTAAAGATCGGAGAGATGTCATTGTGAAAGCTGGCAAATGCTTGAATTGTTTGCGCCAGCATATGGTTAGGGATTGCGTTCATGCAAACAACTGTCGTAAGTGTGGCCCTAACAACGATAGGAAACACTATTTTCTTCTGCATGATTTTTATGTGACGTCACGTGATTCTCTGGATTCGGTTGGGAAAGATGATGCTCGTGCCAGAGTTCCAGTGCATAATGTTAAGATTGGAAATGTTAAAGCAGCTTTTAACCGCATTACTGCTGCTTGTGTTTTGAATCCAATAACTGGTAAATCGAAGTTGGTGTATTGTCAGCATGATCCTGGTTCGCAGTTGACTTTTGTTTCAAGTGATTTGGTGTGCGAACTTGGCGTTAAACCGTATGATAAAGCGTCGTTTAAAATGGATGGCCTACTCTGGCTGGTCAGAAGCCTACTTGTGCTAACCTTGTTAAACTCAACATCCAGTCGTTAGAGACGAATGAACTGTTTTGTGATGTAACTTCGGTGGTTAACCCAGCTTGGGCTGACGATGTTAAAACTTTACCGCATAAGCAGGATTTAAGTGGTTTCCATCATTTTCATGACGTGAATATGTTTCATTTGAATAATTGTAGTACTGTAGATGTACTGATTGGCAACGACAACGCTTATTTGATGTGGGCTAAAGAAGAGCGTGTTGGTGAGAATCGTGGTGAACCACATGCTTTACTCACTCCTCTCGGTTGGTTGGCTTGTGGTGGTAAGTCACCCTTAGATGAAAGCGTTGCTAATGTGTGCAGAGTGCAGACGTCTTCAGAGTCGGATGTCATCTCTGGCTTTCAGCGTAAAATTGAGTCTCGTGATATGGAAATAGCAGACCTGAATAAAGTCATTCAGGATTTGACGTTGCAAAATGAAACCTGTGAATTGTCTCGCAATGACATTTTGGCTAGAAAACTTGTTGAACCGAATATTGAGTTGAAAGATGGTCGATTTGAGATACCTGTACCGTTGAAGGAAGATATTGATTTACCTAACAATTTTGTGCTGGCGTCAGATAGAGCTTCTGCTTTAAGGAAGAAGGCTTTAAAACAACCTGAACTTCGTAATTTCCTTACTGACACCATGAAGGACCTTAAATCTAATGGTTATATTGAGCGTGCTGGTGAAGCAGAAAATGTAAAAGGATTTGAGTGGTATCTACCATACTTTGTGACGTCACAATTAAAAAAAGCGTATTGTTTACGATGGCAAGTCTGAATTTCGAGGAACTTGTGTTAATGATGTAATGTTTTCGTGTCCTGACTTGTTAAACCCTCTGGTAGATGTCTTGGCTAGATTTCGGCTTGGTAGATTTGGTCTCATGGCTGATGTGACTAAATGCTTCTTTCAAGTAAAGTTACCTGAGTCGCAGAGGGATTTGCTTCGTATATTGTGGTTTGAAGATGATGACCTTGAAAATGGTAAAATGGTACCCTTTCGTTTTTGTGTACACCCTTGGGGAATTAAGAGTAGCCCATATATCGCTTGCTTGGCTATAAAGAAAATGATCGAGCAGAATCCCAGCGGTGCTGGTGAACTAACTCTCTGCAATATTGCAAATAATATGTACATGGATGATTTTATATTTTCGGCTGATAGCTTAGAGGAAGCTCAGCAAATCACTCATGAATCAATTGCTTTGTTTGATAGCCATGGGTTTAAGCTTGTTAAGTGGAGTGCTAACAAGGAGGCTATGATTATCTTGTCAAATTTGGATAATGAGATGCTTTCACCTTTGATTCGTGACGTTGACTATCAGACTGAAAATATGACTTTGCCATCAGCGAAGACATTGGGTTGTGTGTGGCAAACCGAGTCTGACGAGATGCGTATCGCATGTTCCTTAAAGCCCTTAGCTAAACACACGCGCCGAAGTATGCTCAGCCAGCTGGACGAAAATTCCGTCTTTTATCTAAGTAATTTGGATTGTAGTGACAAGTTTTTAGTGGTGTATCGCGTTGCACCCCATTTTCGATAGCCGCGGGCTAATTTTAAAGAAATACACTTTTTGAATAGACGTTTCAAAGGAGTGTTTCTTTTTCGGTCATTACATAGGCTACAGACGAACGGATCCGAGAATCTTATGTTACAATTTTCCCACGAAGAGATTATGGTTTACCGCTGTGACCAGTACCAGCTGCATTACAAAACTTTCTGCAATTTTGAAAAGAACATGTTTCACGTTTCATGTTTCACGTTTCATGTTTGCATGTTTCACGCGTTACAAACTACCGCCCTGGTAGTGTCATAAAAATAAGGCAATCGCTATGAGCCTTCACATCCCCTTCTTTAGATATCCCTGCTTTGGCCTGTTGAACTGAAGAAAAAATTTTTGTAGGTCCTAGCCTACTTGCTTTAGGCTAGAGGTTTTCAACCTATAGCCTAAAGCCAACTTCAAACCAGTAGTGGGCCATGACGCTGTTTTCATTGGGCCACAGAGCTTGGCATACAGCGACAGGGTTGCCAGGTCCACTTATGAAAAAAATGCCAAACAACTGGTCAAAAAATGCCAAATGACCTAAAAAAATGCCAAACAGGCAAACCGCTGCAAAATCGAAGGTTTTTTCATTAAGGAGTAATGGGATTTGATAAAAAATGGAAAAACTGCAACAAAGCTCAGCCTACACTTACTGCTATTGCACAACTTAGCATCTTCATTCATTGCTTGGCGAGGTTTATGATGCCACTAACGCAAAACTTTGTGAAGAAAACGGAGGGAAATAAAAATGTCCATGGTTTTATTGAAATTGCCAATCACAATTAGCCACGTGAACAATGTTTTCAGTAAAAGGACAAATTAAAACACTTGGTGTTTTTCGTTGATGAAGTTTTTCATTAGGTGTTTTTTATTAAACGTTAATGGGCCAACGCCATTTTTTTACTAATTTAGTGGGCCATGAGCAAAACAAGTTGAAAACCCCTGCTTTAGGCCATCATTTTTAAGTTCCCTGATGTCGCTTTTTCTGGAGTCTGTGTAGCCCCCCTAAAGTCTCCATAAGTTTGTTTGTCGTATCCAGTGCTGTATTCGAGGGTAGCCGATACGCAGTAGACCTATAGCTTATACTCTCTGCTTTTTCGAGCAACATATGGTATGCCCTCTGGTTTTCCAAAAATAAATAGTTTTGTACCTCTCGTCCAATTTTGATGTCGATAGTTCATGTTATGGTAGAATAAATATTAGTTTTTTGCAAGTTGTGTATTATTTATCATTTTGGCAAATCTGACAATATACCCTGAGCTTTTTTTACGAATAGCCTACGGCGCTGGTCGTATCCAGGCTTACACCCGGTGGTTGAAGATTTAGATGAAGTGGACAGTAAGGCAAGAAAGCCAATCTTCGTGTCCACCTTCAGGCATGCCTTTAGTGTCCTGCTACAGACACAGCCGCATGCTCTTAAGCGGTGTCGAACCGGCGCTCATTCGATTGCCTTTCCAGGGTTTTCACCACTCGGCTATGTAGCCGACTCCATAAGTCATTTCTGCCTAACGGTAGCCTATATAGAGAGCTTAATCGTATTTTTGCAATTGGGACTTCGATACACAAAGCCAAGATGGTTTTTCGTCCGTTTTACGTTGTTGTTTTGTTACATTCGGAACTGTAATCCATGTATCGTGGCTACAGCCTACATGCTCTCGGCAGCACGCCTTAAATGTGTAACTTCGTTAACTGTATAAAATTGACCTGCTTTAAGTGAAAATAAATTCCTTTGTATGACAAGAAATGATAATTATTTTTACAATACTGGAGCCTATAGTAATTATTTGAGTCTCCAAAGTCAAGTTTTGTTTTCCTTGAGCACGAAAGTCAGACTGTTTTGAGACTATCAGTCACAGCTGATTCTTTATGCTTCTTGTTGGCTTGAAACTTGGCTGTTTTGCTTTTTGTGTGTTCAGTTTGTTTTTATTTCTGACCATCACAACAGAAAACATTATATGCCAAACAGGTCTAGAAAAAGGCGTTGGTATCCAGAAGTTAGAATCAGAAATTTGAGAAAACATAGATTATCGTTTTGGAATGACAAAACGGCGAACAATTGATAGTAGGTTGCCCTCAATGTTTTTAGCTGAAATAGCTATATTTTGTCTGATTTGTTCTGTCTGGCTATGATTGAAACAAAATATCGATTAGAATTGTATCTCAAAAGAAAACGTAAAGATCAGTCTTGCAACTTCTAATAAGGTTTGATAAACTTTACTACTGTATTACAGCAAAAAAGGCAGGGAAGCTTACGGTACCTTAGATTTCACATCGTTTCACTGTGTTCTTCATTGTGCTGTTGTTTCTACAAGTGATATTTGTTAATATATAAGTCTTAATAGAATTAATAGGTGGTGCATCACAAAAGACAAAAAAAAATTTATCAAGTTTGTCAATGGAAAAAAAAGTTTTGAGCACCACTTCTGCTCGGGTGGCGACAATGTCGTCCCCTGCCGATGTCGTACCCCCGATGTTGTCCTCTCATACATCGGGACGTGCAATCATTTACGTTGCCAGAAAAAGCTTCATATGCGGCGGCTGTTGCATTTCAGCTTTAGCGCCAATGCGCATGCCGTTCCCAGTGAGTGATTATGAATAACGCTGCCGAAAAGACTTGATATTCTCTGGAAATATGCTTTTTTGCTGAAGCGTAGGCTAAAAAAGCAGAATTGCGAAAGTAAAAGGCTATTACATTTTCAATATTTATTGTGGTGTTTGTTACGTTACCGTATTTTTTCGGTTTGGTACAACTTGTGGAATAAGCTGATGAACAAACAAAAAAACAATCAATTTGGTAGGCTACCCAGGCCTCCAAACTGAAGACGGCCATCGCCGCAATTAACCTACAAAAGCCGACATTTTGTCCGCCGGGTCTGGCACTACCGTAAGCCGCATCAGTCCGCCATGAAGTTCAGAGAAAAATTGTAACCAAGCGGCCTTGTAAATAAAGTACTTTGCCACTTATAATCAAAAAGGATTAGAAAGCACTCGATAAGTCACAATACACACTGTCTATGCTTGAGATGCGATAAATCATTATTGATGCGTGTCGAAGTTCTGATGGCCGCCATGTGCTTGTGATTAGCCAACGAACAGCTTTCTTCAGCCGGAAAAAGTTGTTTTGAGGCCTGCTACCATTTTTAAAAGTCTCTGATTTTGTTCGATTACATTTTAAAAATAAAAATTAATTTCTAGGCTAGTTGTTATTTTTTTTCAGATATTTGCTAAAAAAAGCAAAAGGTGCCAAAATTTTCGTTTCGACTTAAGAAAGTTCGTTTCGAACAACCCTTATTTTTACCTACATTTAAATAGACCAAAAAAATTGAACATCTGGCAACATACCTTTCAAGGAACGACATTGACGTGGGGTGACATGGACATGGGACGACATCGGGGGGACAACGTGTTCAGGGAATGACATCGGTGGTATCCCTTCTGTGCTAGCAACTAGACTTGCCTGTGACCGACAGTTAGACAGTTGAACATAGGACAGTTTTCTGTGCAAATCAGCTGCCACCATTGCGCCACAGCGCATTGGTTAGGAAAAATAGGACAATTTTCCTTATGAACTTCAATTAAGTTGCGCGTGATTAGTGTAGACTGTAGATTCTAGAAGTACCGGTACTCCCATCCATTCTTGTTCAAAACGGATGCAACCTATTTTGGGGGACGAAATAGGTTGCATCCATTTTGAACATAGCGACCAGTATACATAAACTAAACCTGTAGTAAATAACTGGAGGCTGATGAAATTTTGAACTTGGGCTAAATGTACTTTTTTTCTTTGAAATGCTAATTGTAAGAATCCAAATTGCCAAAGTGTGGTTGTTGATTTTGTTGAATCTGCATTTAGTGCAAAACTTAAAGTTTCTCTATTCGTGCAAGTGAAGTGTGCGGCAGGTATCACTCAATAGTTTGAGGAAACTGTCTGGTTGCATCAAGAATCTGCACTTAGCCCATTTCTTTTTATGTTATTATGGATTGCTTCACAGGAAACATTCAGATAGAGGCACCATGGGATAAGCTGTTGGCAAAGATGAAAGAGGAAGCAGAACAGAAGCTGGAGACAAGAAAAGCAGCGATGGAGGATATAGGGTTAAAAATAAGCAGGCAAAATGCAGAATATCTTAAACTCCAGATGTCAACAGAAAATGATGATGAAAAAAATGAGACTAAAACACAATTGCAAGAAAAAATTGTGAAACCAGTGAATGAGTTTAAATATCTTGGTTTGACAGTCCATTAGAACGGAACAAGCGACAGAGAGGTGACAAAGAGATGTCAGGCAAGATGAGGCATGGAAAAAATAACAAGAGTCATGTGTGACAGAAAGGTGCCAGAAAAGCTGATGGGAAAACTATATAAAACAATGGTAAGACCAGTGGTGTTGTATGGGATGCAGGCGGTAGCCCTGGTGAAGACACATTTGAGGAAAATGCAAGTGATTGAAATAAAAATGCTGCGATGGTCTCTGGGGTTTGACAAAACTGGACCGAGTGAGAAATAAAATCATCAGGAAACTGAAAGATAAGCTGAGAGACATGCTTTAAATGGTTGGGTCACGTGGTCATTACCAGATACCAGGGTCACGTGGTTAAAAGAGACAAAGATTATGTCAGAAGAAGAATGAGGCCATTAGAATTCGGAAAAAGAAAGCGATGAAGGTCGGAAAGAAGATGGAGAGGCTGTGTGGCAGAAGATATGAAAATAGTAGGAGTGAAGGAAGAAGGTGCTGTTGACAGAGTGATGTGGAGGACTGCAATCTGACTCCACTTGAAGTGTGAATAAAGCCAGAAGAAGAAGAGTTTTAATAAATTTGTGTTAATTAGGCCTACTGCCGCAGAAGATATTGAGCAACTTTTCAAAAGTTGCAAAGTTAAAGAGAAATGCGACACTGGATGCATGTTGAATTTATGTGTGAGAAGATTGTAATTCAATCTTGTAAAAGTACATTTTGAATCATTTGTATTAAAACCTTGTATCTGGAAACTACAATGCCAATGAGCATGTGTGGGCTTGTGTAACATATTTGTTGTCCTGCTTGCATGCCATACTACATACGTCAGTTATAAATAACGTAAATATGACATGAAAAAATGAGATTTCAACATGAGATATAAACTGAATTTACAAATCGATTTGAATAGTTTAGGATTCAAATCGATTCGGATTTGCTATTCTAAATTGCCCATCCCTACTAAATGTAAGTACAAATGACATGAATGCCGCAAGACATGACGGTGAGAGACCTGAATGCCACAAGACACAAATGATGCGATATAAACTTGGTTATGAAGACACAAACAATGTACAGTCGAAATCGTTTAAGCGCATAGTCAATTTGTCAAGCTTTTTTATGCGCTTAAATGGTATATGCGCTTAACCGTTTACATTGTTTGACAGTATTCTATACGTCAATACCGAACGTTTATCTAACGCAAAAGCGTGAAAACAGACCGCTGGACTTTTTCGATGAACGAAGGCATTGAGCCTTAATACGTAACCCGGAGTGTTAGGAGATTTACAGAATATTCTAGAATAGTACTGTACAACCGAATTCCAAATAACGGTACTACTTTGTTTGGCTGTTGGTCAGCGAAGTGTGACGCAGCAACAACTGTTCACGCGCGTTCCTCGTGGCTTTCGGGTAGCTGCCGTGATCACCCAACCGTAACGAATTCGCTTCAGCGAGCAAGAAAGAAAATTCACTAATCATGCGATTTAGATTTTCCTTAGTCTTGTGGTTCTACAGTTCGTACTGCGACGTAATGATACTTGTTATGATGTAACAGTCCATAAATGAAATGTGGTCTTGTGATTCATACAGCACTGTACTCAAATCATAGAAGAGAAGGCCTTTTTTCGTGCGGTTTTACTTTGTTGTTTAAATCATGTAGGCGCTAACTGTCTGTCTTGAGGTGTTATCTTGAGCAACTTTGCTTTGCCAAAGGAAATATGCGGTTAAGTGATAAAAGTCTACAAATCTATCAAGAATTCCTAGTCGCTTAGCCAATTTATGCGACTAACCGTTGAATTTTCTTCACAAGTGAATGGGAATGGTTTGGGATTATGCAATGCTATGCTCTAAAGCGATTTATGCTCTTAACCGATATGCGACTAGCCGATTTCGACTGTATATCATAAAGCAAGAAATGAAACTTGTCATAACAAGACGTTTGCAAGAGTCTAGAGAAAGCTGTAAGCAACAAAACGTGAATTTTGACAATATTGTCACACAGACTTGTGAAATAAAACACACTATTTAGTAATTATATTTCAGTGTATGAGCACTGCAAGCGATACCTCTGACCATTGCGGTCTCAAAAACAGACACAAGAAATAACCAAGTCTCGTGTTTTGCGGCATTTAAGTCCTGCATCAACAGTCATAACGATCGCAGCATTAGGTCATGTACCATGCAAGCCTAATTGCATTTCGGCAAAATATCACATCAATTGGGCATTAACTACTCATACCAGTACCGGTATCATCAAATTTACTATTTTAGCCGCTCTACGTTTCTTCAGGTTAATAACCGTGAAAAAGTGTGCAATTTAATAAAGCAACGCTATGATATAAAGATTTGCCGTACAGTTGATTGTGCTGGGCATTCTGTTGGAGTATCAAAATTTAAAAGTTTTGACGATTGGATAAGTGAAGATAGTCACAAAGCATCATCACTGTGGTATGTATTTTGTCACAGTCCCAGCCGGCAAAGTCTGTCTGTTTTACATTGATTCGACGTCTGCTGACAATCAATCAATGTAAAAAAGATAAATTTTGCTGGCTGGGATGTTATTTTAAGTTAAATCATCTCAGTGTAAAATGCAAACTCATGTTCAACATTTATATACGGTAGGGTGTTGCAGGCGCCCCATAAAATTTAAATCTTGGTTTTACCATGCTTATCTTTTTTGTGGTACTGTGTTTAGATCAGTAGACCACAAATATGAAGTTTCATAAATTTTCATTGACGTTTACGTCCACCGCCGAGGCCATTTTGAGGCCCACTTTTTGAATTTTTTCATGTTTTTTGCCACTAGAGGGCAGTGTATAAGTTTTGCGATATTGGGGTATATTTAAAAGATGCACTATGATGTTCTGAATTGTTAAAAAAAAAATTGGAGAAATGGGATAAGTATATCCAAAAATATTCAAGTTTTGTCACTAATTTTTTGAATAATACTGCCCCTGGTGGTGAAAAGAAAAATTAAAATATCTTAAAAACTACTCATTATATTGTTATGGAACTTGCATGTACCCACCATTTTCACGGGTAAGGAATTTGATTTTAGCAATATTTTTGCAAAATATTACCACTAGAGGGCGGTAATTTTAATTTTGAACTATTTTTCTGTAAAAAGGCGATATTGTTGCATTTCTTGAGCTATGCTATCTGAAGAATACAATTTCATGGCTTATGCACAACAAAATTTATTCAATTGTAAAGAAACTGCATGCATGCATGTACTATATCAACAGGCCTGGAAAAATGGGGAATCCGGGAATGAAATTCCCGGGAAATTTGTCGGTTTGCGGAAAATTTTGACTGTAAGAATCACGTTACTATAACGTCTTTCATTCACCGTCAACCGTCATCGTAATTTGCTGACACATTGCAGTTCCGACACTGATTCGTATCACTGCGTAGTGCGTATTACGATTTCCAACTTGTACCTCAGAGCTGAACAAGTTCTTAGCAAAATTGCGCAAATATATTGCAGTAGTCCGCCCGAAAGCGTCGTAAAAAGCACGGGAAGTGTAATTGAAAAAATTCAAAATGTTTGCGGAGGTACAAAAACATCCACAAATAAAAAATAAAGACATTAGCAACGAGCTGTTCATTCACTGGAATGGGCCTCACATAAGCAAGTGTAATAGCATCGTGAAACAAGCTCTTAACCTACATTTCAAAGGAAAACTATGGCATTTTAGTAGGCCTACTAATGACATTCGCTCGAAAATGTACAAAGTGTCTGCTGTGGTAGATAGACCAAACAACAAGAAATCGTCACCATTTTTTATGTCCTGGTAATGTATTTGTAGTAATTTCGCATGGGCAAAACTTGCTTGCGGTTTCTTTGATTTACAAAAACAGTTGTTTTAGCGTCGTAATTTTGATTTTGTTGTCAAATTAATTAATGCATTTCGTTATTCTTTGTGTAACCGACTGGTTGTTTTGTAGGTTACAGAAGTAATTTTCCCAACGTCTTGTAGGCCTCGAAATATCCGGCAGTCATGGCGGACATGACCTCCGAAATGACTTCGAATGTCTGCCGAAGCTGACTCATTGGTCGGTCATAAATGACCGCCGCAAAATTCTTGACAAAAATAGAGCTAATGCAGCAAAAATATATTTTAAATTTGAATTGTTACAATTGTTTGTTTAACCCGAACAAATACGGAGCAGAAACAATAATAGTAGGCTAAAGGCAATTGCTTTAAAGATCACATTAGAGTGGCGTGGTTAACGAGCTGATGGCAAAAGTAGCCATTTTTACATCATTTCAACGCCTTGCAATGTTGCCTTGAAATAAAGTTGTCCGAACTTTTCAGCAGGATATGTATTCTAATTTTAACAATGAGGATTATTGCGTTACATTGATCGTTTGTTAAAAAGAAACGTCACAGAGAAGCAAGTCTCAGTTGGGTTCCGCACGTGCTAAGGCGAATGTGGCGACCTTATTCACGCTGATAGTGATAGAAATATAATTTCTGCACAGAAGGGAGGGTATTAGACACATTTGTCTGCTGTAGAAAATCTTCTTCTACAAACACGACTACACAGTAAACAGTACTGTAGTGTGATTTTGTGCAAAATCTACATGCAAAAAATATGTCCGGTTGAGATATTAAATGTCCGTTGAAAGGGCCAGTCCGGTAGGACATGCTTGACCGCCGGAAAAGAATACAAATTTCGAGGCCTGTCTTGTGTTCTCACTCAGCGAAACTTGTTGTGCATTCAGCCGTCTGGCCGTTTTTTGTGCTATATGCCTATATCGCTTAATAATTAGTTATGCTATTCATGCACATTGCACATACTATCAACCCGTTGGAGCATGAAGCATATTGTCAACTTGTCAAGTACGTAACAAGCGGCTCGTGATGTCGTATTGTTTCATGACATTCACACGGTGGTCGGTGAGTCAGTGGATCTAATTTGTAAGCATGCGGCGTATAATTTATTAAGCTATTGTTGTTGGCCAATGGATTCCGATCAAAGCGGGCACATCAGGCACAAACAGTGCGCCATGTCTGCTGACGAATACGATACCAAGATTCTTTATTGGAACTATGAAGCTACAGATGGCCGTCTATATTTTTTGCGTGAGGCTTTTCGCCGGAAAACTGTAAACGGTGTAATTATGACATCATTATCGTGATTGTAAGCCGCGGGAAATTTTTCGCTAAAAAACAGATTCCTGGGAAGCTAAACATTTTTTCCAGCCCTGTATATCAATACATCCAAACAGGCAATGTGAGTCTTAGTTAACACAATTTACCCAAAGGCAGTTGTGTATCTTCATTGTGTTGATAAACAACATTTTCTAAGATGTGATATCTTTCTTCGATCCTCCTCCATCGCTTGAATATAGTTTTGCAGATTTTTTTCTTGTTTTGCTAGATGAAGAAAGTCAGATACCAGTTTTACCCTTCTCTCTGCTGAATCATTGCAGACTCTGAGTGCACTTATGATACCATTTGCAGAACCATAGCCATCATCTATTTCCAGGGTTGTTGGTATTTTACCCGACCCAAAAAAACCCGGGTGGGTTTTTTTAATAAAACCCACTTAAAAAAAACCAAAAAAACCCATAAAAAAAGGGAGCAAGTCTTTTAGGCGCAGACAGTTAGGCGCTGGTCAAATAGGCGCGCACACTATGGCGTCTGGATATTTAGGTGCGGAGCACTGTGGCGCCCGTTCATTTAGGTGTCATTCCTAGTAAGTCTGCAGATTGTATCAGCTTGGCAGGTAGGGCAATACTTTTCTGACTAAATGTTATAGTGAACAGAAAAATATGTTGTTTTGTTAATACGCGTGCATTTATTTGTTGTTGGTCAGGGCTTCAGTGAGTGAAGCTGCTTAAACCGGCAATGCTTTTCACACAAAATGTTGCATTGAACAGAACAATATGTCATGGCTTCGGTGAGTGCAGCTGTTTAAACCGGAAATGCTTTTCACACAAAACGTTATATTGAACAGAAAAATATATTGTTTTTTTAATGGGCGTGTTCGGCATTTATTTGTTGTTAGTCCAGGTTTGCTTTCAGCGAAAGCTTTATCAATAAATTATTCAAGTTTCCGAACATGACTGAGTTCACTTTTAGTTATATAAGTCAAATAATAACTACACTAAACATCAGTAAAAAATATACCGTAGCCTATATTCAAGCGGGTGGTAGGCTTGAGTGAAGAGTAACTTAGTTTTCCGTCAAAACCCCGACTAGGTTTTGCCAAAGCTGAGCTCATAAAATCTGCAGACTTTACTAGGAACAGCACCTAAATGAATGGGCGCCACAGTGCTCTGCACCTAAATATCCAGACGCCACAGTGTGCGCGCCTATTTGACCGGCGCCTAAAAGACGTTGACCCTAAAAAAACCCAGAGCATCATATTTGTCCAGTTTTTATTGGAAAATTAAAAATTTTTACAAAAACACTACAAGGCACTTACAACAAACTTTAAATTAGGACTTAAGGATGTGATTGTGAAGTAATTTCCAAGAATAAACTGAAAACGCAGTGGATATTGCACAGTACACAAAAATCAAGTAATGTCACTTTGTGTATACTACACTAAAACTCATTTATGCAAGAAGGCCTTATAGTTAAATTGGTGAAAGTACTACGGTACTCTACTGTAGTCTGTATATATGATGTGAAATGCAATTTAGGAGGCTATTTACCAATTACAGATTCTGGATTCTAACGCATGGCTGTTTCAGAGCATTTGCCTAATTGGCCACGCAATCGCTCAATTGCTTATCCATTACTATATATATATAATATATATATAAATGATAAAAAATATTTAAACATGATGGCATAAATGCTTCTTGCCTTCAAATCTAAACAAATGATGCAATAATGTGATTTCTACCACAGTAGCATCAACTTGGTATAGAAATCAGTGGATGATGCAACATCCAACTTGATCTTGAAACTAATGGATGATGCAACATTCAAGCAACAACAGCCCTAGTGCATTATTTTATTGAGTTATGCAAGCATGTACTGTGAGTGAAAGGCACTTCACTCGTAAAAAGTAGTTTTGAGGTGAAATAAGCATGAATCTACATTTTTTTGCATCTTTTTTAAAAAAACCAATAAAACCCAAAAAAACCTGGGCGGGTTGGGCTTTTTTAAAAAAACCCGGGTTTTTCTCAACCCTGTCTATTTCCCACTCTTTCGGGTGTTTGGCAAGAAAAGTTGTTGAAATTTGCAAAAGTTAAATAAACATTTTGCTGCTGGCATTTGTCAATGACAATGGGTTATCATTAACAATGTCTGGCAGCTCTGGCTTACCGTATCCATTACCAAACCTGTTTGTAACCTGGCCATGGAAACTTGCATTTAAATGCAGCAGAGTTCTAGCCAAAGCTTCTTTTCATCCATAGTGACTTGTTTGTCCCATAGAGCTAAGCGGATCAGCCCCCCAGTTACATACCATGTGTGCCTACCTTGCACGAAGCACATGTGTGCCTACCATGTCGAAAATCATCATATCAAAAACAATACAAGTCAACATAGCAAAGGTGTAGAAAAAGGTAGAAGCGACAAAACGCGAACGTTAAAACGTGCTTGTGACTGAAGTAAGTTATTGAGTTGAAAGAAATTTGGCACGGTCGCAACACCTTCAGAAAAATTTAAGATATGAAGGGAAAATAAAACAAAGAAAATGTTACAAAAAAAAAATCATGTTTATGTCTATAAGTTAGTACTTTTGAATAGTTAAAATGATTAGTTTGGATCAACAAAAGTGTGACCTACAGCTTAGATTGAAAGGAAATTATCGGGTACCGTAGCCTAGTTATCCCGACCAGCAAAAATTTGTTCCAAGAACCCAGTTAGCCTAACAGTTCATTTTTACATTGTAGTAACAGAATGAAAAGGCTAACCAAATGTGTGGCCTATCGTTTTAACGTCGCTAAACGTTGAAATCGTGTAGAAAAGAGAACTTTGCTGACTAGGATACGTTGAAACTGAAAAACATTCACAGAAGCCCTACGATACGTTGCATTTTTAAGATAATGTATTCAGACGTTGAATCAATGTACAAATGAAATGTTATGCTAAATGGGTTCTTGGAACAATTCGAAGGGCTTCTGTGAATGTTTCTCAGCTTCAACGTATCCTAGTAAGCAAAGTTCTCTTTTCTACACGATTTCAACATTTAGCGACGTTAAAACGATGTAAAAACGGCAATTTTTGCTGGTCGGGATAACTGGGCTACGGTACCCGATAATTTCCTTTCAATCCAAGCTGTAGGCCACACATTTGGTTAGCCTTTTCATTCTGTTACTACAATGTAAAAATGAACTGTTAGGCTAACTGGGTTCTTGGAACAAATCGAAAGGCTTCTGTGAATGTTTCTCAGTTTCAAAGTATCCTAGTCAGCAAAAGCTCCCTTTTCTACACTATTTCAACGTTTAGCGACGTTAACACGATAGGCCACACATTTGGTTAGCCTTTTTATTCTGTTACTACAATGTAAAGATGAACTGTGTTCTTGGAACAAATTTTTGCTGGTCGGGATAACTAGGCTACGGTACCCGATAATTTCCTTTCAATCCAAGCTGTAGGCCACGCATTTGTTGATCCAAACTAATCATTTAACTACTCAAAAGTACTAACTTATAGACATAAACATGATTTTTTTTTCGTAACATTTTCTTTGTTTTATTTTCCCTTCATATCTTAAATTTTTCTGAAGGTGTTGCGACCGTGCCAAATTTCTTTCCATAGGCGCCGACTTTTCAAAAAACCTTGGGGGGCGAGAAAGGTGATGACGTCATAACCATAACGCTATTTTACTCAATTAAAATAGTCTTTGATTAAGCTTAGTGTCTTGTTTATATTAACAAATAGGTCGCAAACCGAATTTATTAGAAGCGCTGCTTGAAAGGATTAGTTTTACGCATGCAGTACGCCTAGTCCTAAAAATTTTGATATTGTTAGCTCATAATTGGAACTGTTGGAAAACAAGCCGATTCATTTCCTTTTCGTGCGAGTGAATAACAACGATCAAGACAGTGAAGTTATCGAAATAAAACGCAAAAAATCATGATCTCAAGCAGAGTGAAAACACGGTATCAGTTTTATTAACCTCGTTTCGCTAATTAGTTTACTTACTTTCAAAGCGTTGACAACGGCGAAGTGTTTTCTCTTCTGTTTTTTATCGAAAGTCTTTATAGTCTTTTATTGAATACAGTAGGCTATACTCGAGTAAAGGTCGAGATGTTCGCAAGTGATTTTCACCTCAAAAAGACAAGTTCAACTAACACGGGACAAGCTGTTGTCTCCAGCTCGGCAATTTTCAAAATGAACGCACTAAAAACCATTGTCGACGTAGATGACGGAGTGTGAAATCGCGTCGGCCTAAGTAAAAAATTTGAATACGTTTATTTGCAGTGATTCAAACTTAATTTTCAAATTCAATGATTTCTTGTCAATTCTAAACTTTATGCACTTGTTGAGCAATATGCAAAGCTCACTAGACAAAACAGAAAGAGGAGATCATTTTTTTATTTTTTCGTGTAGGATATAATCGTTCTTATTATTACGTAACATTCCATGATCGTTAAAGTCGATGTCAAACCTTAGCGGCCGCATAAAACAATGATGTCAGGTTAGCTAGGTGATAATAGCGGTAAGAGACGTCGTTAATGCAGGCAATATCTGCGACCAAGACCATTAAACACCTTTTTTTTTTATCGGTTTTCGATTTAATTCTCACACATTGCGAAGAAAACAATGCGTTCTGTTGAATCATAATTGTCTCACAGCGGGAAAACTTCGTTGAAAATAGCGCGTCTAATTTAGCTGGTTTACTTAATATTGCAGTGAATAGTTACGTGACTATTCCAGCAGCGTAAGTTACTCTACAGTCTACCATCTACTTTGAAATTTCCATACCGTATGAGATAGCCATGCGATCAGCTGCTGTTTTGCGGGCAAGAGCAACGTAGGCTTTTCTTGCTTTCGGCATTCTTTAAGTGCGTTTAAATTATCTAAATCTCTTTCGCGAAGTGCTTTATCTTTGAAACACCAGTTGTCATCACCATTTTTGTTGCCCCTCAACCATAAATTTACGGGGGGCGCCGCCCCCCGGAAGTCGGCGCGTATGTTTCTTTCAACTCAATAACTTACTTCGGTCACAAGCACGTTTTAACGTTCGCGTTTTGTCGCTTCTACCTTTTTCTACACCTTTGCTATGTTGACGTGTACTGTTTTTCATATGATGGTCAAAAATAAAAACAACTGAACTGACATGACGAATTTTAATTTAATAGTTCAAACATTTTATTTTTATTCCTTTCTGCACGATTTCAACGTTTAGCGATGTTAAAACGATGTAAAAACGGCAATTATAATTAGGCTACGGTACCCGATAATTTCCTTTCAAAAATTTCAAAAACTCGCCGAATAGGGCACTCGCCGAAAAAGGCTCTCGCCGAATAGGGAACTCGCCGAATCGGACTAGTCGAATCGGACTCGCCGAATCGGACTCGCCGAATAGTAGCAGACCCAGACAGCTGGTACTAGGAGATACGATAACTCAGTTTCAAAGCAACCATTGACAGTTTGCATCGTCATTTGAAAATTCAGCTTTGGTTCTTGCTACATCATTATTAACGCGTTTCTTTGTGAGTGAATTCGTTTTAGAATATAGCTAGTGAAGAGAATGACAACGTTGCTTTCCGTGTTTTATTGTGTCAATACTCCCGGCTACTTTGCTTACTTCCTATATGCTTTGTTTAAATGGAGTAAATGCCCGGGGCTTACAACAGTTAAATTGAACAAACTATCTTTACCACTCTGTGCACTTTTTGTGCAAATGTTTTCATTTCTGCTGTTAAGGTGTTTCTAAGACTACCTGACATGCTAATTCACAGCTGAACTAAATGCAAGGGGTGACGACTATTTTGCGACCACATCTGCAGTTTATTACATTGTAAAACACAAAGGATTGAAAAGTTGTTTTGCTTACATACATACATACACTTTATAATAACCTTTTTGAAAAAGATGGTTGTGAAGATTGATTCGTATTGGAGTAAAACGGGAAAGCTTATTAAAACAGCAATTTTTCTGCAATGTTCAATTATATACATTCATGATCCATATTGCTCGTATGACTGCAGAATGCAGATATCTTTCCTATTTTTAGGAATGTAATACAATACATGCTAGTCATAACAAATTTTAAACAGCCCTGTACGTGTGTTTTACACGAATTGTGTTCAAAGGATTGACTGGGCAACAAATGCTTTCAAAGTTGAATCATAAAATTGAGGACGATTCTACTCATGCTTAGTTTTCTTTGAAGCTATTTGTAATATGTGGTACGTGTGTGTTATAATAATTAATTAATCCATAGGTTGCAGACTGTGCAGTATTAACTTTAACTGATTGACTTACATTAACGAGTTGAAAACAGATATAACTGCATTAGTATTCAGACTTTCTATGTTGTCTATTAGTTTCGATTATAATCTGTGTTCTACTTGTGTCAGACTATGCTTAGTGATCTTTTACTTTTTGCTCACTGAGTTGTTTTTCTCAGGGACTTTTTGCAAGTAAGAGTTTCAATTCCGACTGTAGTTGCTGTAACACGCTTAGCATTAGCCCAGTTTAAACAGTTTTGTGAACAAAAGACCTCTGTGTCAGATTGTTCTTCCCTGCTGGTTAACAGCCACTGCTACTGGTCTAAAGACAAAAATTATGGAAATTCCACTTAGCCATCAAGCAATCAGACTTGTTGACAGAATGACAATCGCATGCTTAATGTTGTTGTACGTTTACATCACCACTTAGAGATTTGAGGTGGTTAAACGTTAACATTAATCTCATTGGAAATATGTTTACTTGACAGCCTGATACTTGCTGCACAGTGCACACTGCACAATCATCTCTATAAGTTTTTATGCACGATTCACTTACGTTATTGTTTTCTCCTAGATAACAAAAAAAAAGCTCAGATATTTTTCATTGGGTAAAAAATTTTGTATTGAAATTATTGGTGCCTGTGAGTGTTGCTACCAATTTTTTTTGACTGTATATAACGTGATTCAAGTTTCAGTTGTTAGTCAATCCGTGTGGGTCGTGAGGCAAGCTTGCATCTTAAAATACGCAGAACACATATCACACTCGCAAATTGATTTGTGGTTTGTATGCCATTTCAAATGCCTCATTGCCTCTGTTTGTCACAGCAACAGAGAAGTTCTTTGAAAGATAAACTTAGTTTTTACATTGTCTATATTGTCGACTTGCGAAAAGCGCTGACGCCAGTGGGTTTTATCTGGTGAGGCTTTTTGTTGAAATACGTCTAATGTGTTTTTCCTATATTGCGGTTACACCTTGTTTGGTTAATTATAAAGATTGTATTGTTGATTGGCATAGAATAGAATTGCACGGCATAGAAAACACTTTGCTGCTACTGTGTATTATTTGTACTGTAGATGTTTTCATTTTATGAAATCCATTTTTTATTCTGAATTAACAAGTAAACTTTAGCACTATTTTAGTGAAAAATTAGGACTGGTTTTAAGGACTTTTCCAAATAGTTATGTGCGTTTGATTTTGCGGAAAACCGATTGTGCTTGAATTATTTCCCAGACAGCAAAATCCGTCATTTGTAAGAATGGCGGATTTTGCTGTCTTGGCAAAACTGTTCCATGACATTCAGTAACTATGGGGAAAGAGGCTGTCTTCAACTTTTCACTGTTGGCTACGATTTTGCGGTCACATTTCCGAGAAATTATAAAGTGCTGTGCTCTCAACACTAGTAATTTTGGAATTAGTAGAAAGTAAAGCACATTCTTACTCGTGTCAACGTGGTTTCGAGGTGCAAGTTAAATTTACCACAATTCAAAATCGTGTCGGGCTTTCTACACATTAACAGAATCCTAATTTGATTTTACTTTCGCTGTCAATACTGTGCACTTAGAACAGCTGCCCTGAATAGCGCGTCGCAATTTCCCTCAAAGTACAATTGAAAGCGCGTCGCAATTTCCCTCAAAGTGCAATGGAAAGTTCATTTTTCTTGTTGTGGTATTTGATTTGAAATGCAGTACTCTGCGTAAACCAACGTGTGGTGTAACATTCTGTCGAAAGTACAAAACAAAGATTGAACGGTTTTCAACTATCATTAGAAATGTACATAGTTATGCGAAAATTTTCGAAATAATATGAAACATCTCATTTCTTAGCACTATTTTATCAAAATCAAAATTTTTAAAATCATAAATAGGTTTTTTTGTATCACAGAAATCTATAGAAAATAAATAAGGAACAATTAAATATATTATATTATATATAATATATCTATCTCTATCTCTAAACCAGGGGTCGGCAAACTTTCTGTACTACTGGGCCAAATCTGCAAATTTCCGGTAACGTGCGGGCCGCATAAATTTCAACCTATAAACAATCGCCACATTATCCTTAAAATCATGGCGCACCTGCAACTCCTATTCCTGTGTCTATTGCACTATGAGACGTGTTTGTTGCCGCTTCATATTTATTATCAAACACGTATTAAAATGCAATGCATTGTTTTTATTTACTTATCATTTATCAATGTGAAGGATGATGTTGTTTCTGTGTCATGGCCAAGGTGTTTAAATCAACTTTGTTGATGATATTTGCAATACTCGGTACGTAATTCAAATGACGATCTGACAGGCGAGTGCGAAGTTTATTCTTTGCGTAATTCATTTTTGAAAAAAGCTGCTCACAGCAATATGTGCTTCCAAACATGCACATTACACGTTTTGCATTGTCAACAGATGAAGATAGGTGGATTTCTGGACATATTCTTTATAAAAGTTGGCAATTGGAACTGAATCGTATTTGGCCTTCAATATGTTGGATGATTGAAGTTCAATTATTTCCATTTGCATCTATGTGGCATAGTATTGACATCCATTGAAAATGGAAGGCAAATAAATGGAATCTGTTTTTTTGATTTTTCAACTTGCAAAATCGAGATTCAAAGTTACTTTTAGTGGAAAAGATAAGTGATATGTACTTATCAGGGTTGGAAGGTTTACAAAGGCCAAAACTGGGAAAATGAGCAAAGTTGGAATTGATTAATTGAGTTTCCCAAAGACGTAGCTTAATTGTTTACGAAGACAGTAATATGATCATACATCTGATTAATAAATTGCTCCTTTCCTTGTAGTTGTAAGTTTAGCTTGTTCATATGAGAAGTGAAATCAGTGAGAAAGGCTAAATCTGTTAACCAATCAGGATCACTAAGTTCATCAATGCCGAAACCTGCATTCTTTTGTTTCAAGAAAGTCATTATTTCGTTTCGCAAATCATAAAACCGTTGTAACATTGCACTGCGACTTAGCCATCTAACCTTGCAAAAATAGGCACCAGATCTTGATGCACAGCATTCATCTCTTCAAATAAACTTTCGAATTGGCTGTGGTTAAGGCCTCTTGCCAAAACAAAGTTGATTATTTTAACAACAGTAGACATTGTTATGATATAAAATAAATTCATGCGTACATAATGATGAAACTTTAGTTTATGCACTAAAAGTAAGATCGTTCGAGGGCCGCAAAAAAATTATCCGCGGGCCGCATTTGGCCCGCGGGCCGCAGTTTGCCGACCCCTGCTCTAAACTATATATCTCTGATATAGTCTCTAAACCCTTGACAGCCTGTTTCACCCTAAAAAGAGGATTATCACTCATCAGAAGGTCCATACAGGCCTTAAAACTCGTGTTTTTTTTCCGGCAGCTATCGTGGCCTACCGAGAGCTCCTTCTCGGCGGCCAAATCTGCGTGCTCTAAGGCCAAAATACAAATAACGATAGCACAAGTAAATAGAATTAACTTGCAACAATGCTAAAATGATCACTTAGCGTTGTTAAAGTCTGGGCGATGTCCTGCAATAGAATCGTTGTACCACGCAATAACTGCTTTATCAGGATTGTAATCCGGTATTGCGGGACCATCTAACGACACTAAATTGTTTCAACTGCTCGCAGCTCAGTAAATTGTTTCAACTGCATACCGCCTTTCATAAAACCTGACTATTTATACCGTTATGATGTCACCATTGAGGGTGTGAAGTCACCTGGGTATTTTTTAGGTCATTTATCGGTCATTGACCGATTTTTTAGCAAAATGTCCCAAAAATATATAGTCAATTTGGTCAAAATGACACGACAACGCTGTTTCAAAGTTTCACTGAGAAACACGACAACGTTTCTCAGCGAAACTTAATGTTGTAGCTAGTCAGGAAGTGCAAATTTTGGTTTCTATCAGCTACTTGAAAGGAAATATTTTCATCAGAAAAAATGACCGAAATAAATAAAAAATGACCGAATTTTTTCAAGTCATTTCGGACAAATGACCGAAAAGTCTCAGCGAAAAAAAAACAGGAAGTCACTAACCCACAACGGGAACAATTACCAATTATGAAGACACGTGTTTTCCCCTCGGATGTCAACTAACCTAGTTCTCCTTTTTAAGAACGATTCAATGTCCGACAACATTGAATCGACATGAAAACGACAATATTGCCAGCCGATGTAAATTAGCACTTCGGATTAACCGGCGGCCAAACTTGGTCGACTGTGGAGGTAGCACCGGCGGTCATTCAAGCACTACTTGGCGGCCATGGCCGCCGGCTGCTTCAAGGCTTGTCCTTATTCAAATAGAATGTTCAATAGAATATTCAAAATGAATTTCTATTTGAATAAGGACCTTCTGATGATCCTCCTTTTACTGTGAAACAGAGGCTGTCAAGGCCAGGGTTTAGAGAGTAATAACTATATTTGATTTAATTCGCTCTGCTTGGCTTTTTGTTGGCATTGAGCACTTTTTGTAGTAATATATATAATAATAGTATTTATTGTTTATATTATATCTACATATACAGTAATATTATATATACAATATATTTGTTATGTGATAATTGTTTTGTAATCTCATATGTATTGCATTATTTCATTTAGTTTTCGACTAGGATTTCCTTTTAACAGAAACCTTGTTGGTTGATTCCACATTATCTCAATTTGATAAAAAATGATACATTTCAACACTTGGTTTTTAGTTCTGAGGGTGTAATTTGTCTACTTTGTAGTAGAACAGCTTATTGCCATACCATTCCCTGTAGCCTGCTATGGAAGTCGTTAAATCATTTGTTAATGCCGCACTGCTATGCTGTCGTTCACTTGGCATGCCTGTAATCTGGTATTTTTGTAATCATGTAGTGAAATAGGATATGACTCATTACTCAACAAGACAACAATATAAGCAAGAACAATGCAGAAACTTTTTATCAAACACATGTTAGAAAAATTCCACTCCAGTCAGCTAGACATTTTATGTTCCGTTTTGAAGCCATGAGTTTCAATAGTGAAACTAACAAAAGCCCTTTCCAAAGTTTCTTATCAGCTACCAAAATCGGTTCTTTTACGGACGTTGAATCAATGTAAATGATTTCATAAGGGATTGGAGGATTTGTAATTGTGAAACTTCTATTCTAACATTTCTAGCTTTCATGTTGTTGTTTGGTTTACGTTTTGTATTTCTTTCTAAGTTTATAAAACGCTTCAAGTCAGAATCGTGTTATGAAGCAGTGAAGACATTGTGTGCTTCCGTTTCCGCACGGAGGTAATTTTTAGACTGCTGTCATACCTACATGTCAACTGGGTCTGGCAACTTTAAACTTTCGACTCACGTGATTGTCTTACACTTAATTGCTTAAGGATTGAACTTTTAGTTTAGTGAAGATAAAACTGCAATTTCTGACATATTCTAAGTGGAAGGTAAATCAGTTCTGTACATTTTAAAGCTAGTGCTGACAAATGTAAAGAACCTCTGGAGAGCGGTGTTTACTTCAAACGTTGCAGTCGGTGTAGGATGATCATAACTTTCGACAAAAAAGCAAATTCCATGCGTTGAATGGAGCGCAATGCTTTCATTACAAGGCCTTCATATAATGTCATACAATGCGTTCATATAATGTATATAAAGGCCCCTGGAAGGTAATTCAGCAGTGTTTCATTTTGCACTCCGCACTGAATCAATATGAGGTTTTGCCACCATTTCCCGTTCATTGACGTGCTGGTATGTCGTTTGTTGTAGCTGGAACTGTCTTTTTTGTTCCGGATACGTTAATAACGAAAAAAATATGATATGGTCTGTCATTGGATGAATCGTTCACAAGTGCCTTTGAGTGTTGTATTCGGAAAACTGCTTTTGTCGTCTCTTCAGACATCAATTCGAGGCGGCGTCGCTAGATTTAACATTTGACATGCTTGATTTGGTGCAGTTTATAGAAGTCCCAGCCAGCAAACTAAATCTTTTTGTACATCAATTCAACGTCTAAAGACGTTGCGTAAAAGGCTGATTTGCTTGAAAGAAAATCACCAGAAAATACGTGCTTTGTCAATTTAATGATGCATAGGCAGTTAAAAACAGGGAGAAAATTATTGTTGTACAGCATTGGCTTTGTGAAACTTCATTAAAAAACTGCTCATTTTTTTTAAGATTTCAAAATGTTTGGTTTTAACTTTTAAGTGGCAAAGTAGACGACCATGTCTCTTAGCCTCTGTTTCGGTTTTTCAATGTTATAAAGAATGAAAGTTTACACAAGGGTCATTCATTTATGATACAATCAAACGATTAAACATAACAAGAAAATAAAATTAGCCAGGTTCAGAAACTTACATAATTCATTGATAAAGCTTTCGCTACCATGAAGACGCATTGGTTTTGAATTTGATTTTTCTGAAATTATAAGAGAAATAAAACTTTCTTCTGACTCAAACATGCTATTCCTAACTGGAATTCTAGATCAATTTTCTTAAACTTTTTACTCCAGTTCATACCTGCCCGAAAATTGAAATGTAAATCTACTCCCACCAGGTGTTTTCCGATTAGAATTTGGGTATTTATCATTCAATCTCTCCTTTTTGTCAATTTTCTCACTTAATAGATGGCATTAACCCCTGGCTGGGAACCCTTGATCTTCACCAGATGTTAGATCAAACACGTTTTTGCCTACAAAATCTACTTTTACAGCAATCATTACCAGTTTTCATCTTTACGTGGTTTTGCGAATCCATAAATGACTAGGTCTTGAATATTAGCATAAAATGTAAAAATTTTTGCCCTGCACACGACTGGAATTTTATTTGAAACGTAATTATTACTGATATAAATATGCTATTATCGTTTAAAATCACGCAAACCTTTTTTTGCAGCTATTCGGATTTTATTTTAGTGGAAAGCACTTCAGGCATGCACGATTGACTATTTTGCGTGAGAATTTCTTTGTATTTCTGTTCAATAGCCCACCCAATACAGCAGTATAAAAAATAAGCTGCCAGTATCCTGCTTTTCGGCAACGTTGGTGTAGATTTTAATGAGTACAAACATCGTGTAAATGCATGACCCGATGTGATGTTTATTTTAAACTTTGCATGGGGTTTTGGACTTGTTTTAAATGTAAACAAAATTAAGCTGTGAACTTTGACTTTTAGTATGAAATTGGAATGCAGTGCTCTGCTTTTCGTGAAAACATTACAAGTTTTATTTAGAACTGTGTAGGCGGAGGGATTTTGGCGTGTCTGAAGCAGCTAGTTATAAACCGAGCAGTCGGAGTCGTAATTTATTTTTCGCCCGACTCCACAGCCCTGGTTTTGTTTGACGTTCATAAGAACAGTGCAAGATACACTGCACGTCTACGACAATTAACGTGGTGTTTGCACAAACCTTTGCCAGAAGACTGCTCCACAACTTCCGCGTTTCAACAAAAATATTATTATTATAATTTGCAGGAAATAGCGAGTTGCCAGTTTAAAGTTTATCAAATCTTTGCAACAATACCTTTGCAGACTGAGTTAAACCGGAGTAGATATTGCTACGCTTATTGCTGTTTTGATTTGTTACTCATCTGTGAATAGACAGCTTAGTCAAAGAATATGTTTGCAACTCTTCTGAGCGCTTGTTTTTTGTTTCTGGGTTTTCTCTTAATTTGTATTATAAAGCTTCTTGAGATGATTTAAGTACCGTACAGAGCCAATGTTCATTGATCTTTAGTATACAATAACATGAAATTTTTGAACTTTTCACCTCAAGTCTTACCTTGTTTCAATTCTATTCCCTATTTCATGCCAAACGAAACCTTCCTTTTCCAGCCAACAATTAATTCTCTCGTCACTTTGACTCAACGTTTAGTTTTGTTTACAGCGGTAGGGTGCAAAAATGCGACATAGCTCTATCCAGCATCAACACAATTCGACCAAAACGTTGAGTCGTTGATGCACCCTAGGGATTGTAGATCATAGGGATGCGAAACTTCATCCGCTTTTGGCTTATCCGCAACACTAGAAGGGTTACGTTTTTTTGTAATTTACAAAATATTTTACTTTTTATGGGTTATATAAGAAGAGTGAAGTTGGTTTTAAAGTAATTTAAGGTTTTTAGTTGAAAGCAAGCCTGCAGTAAAGCGTAAAAAAAATGTCAAATTGGCAATTGACCCTTCTAATGTTGAAGGAACAACGGAGTTGCGCGTCCCGTAATGTACCGTCCCTAATGCACCCGACCCGTTATTCTTACCTAGACAGCAAGTCCGTCGTTTTTTATATTGATTCAACGTCTGTAGACGTTAAAAAAATGACTGATTGTTTGTCTGGGTATACTGTATAGTGTATAAGCCTGCATTCTGTTATTATACATAGCTACATGTCATTGAAATCTGATTACAATTTTGCACCCTTACCATATACACTGTGGCATCTCTAGTTTTAACTTCATGCGAGTCTTGTATCATGATGTTATCGTTTCACAGGCAAGCGCGTCTGTGTTAAGCGCGAAACAAAGGAAGTCCTCTAGAGTGGATTGTCATCAAAGATACCTGTCTTTTCAAACCTTCTTTTCATCAAAAGTCCACTAATAAGTGAGGCAAAACGGGGTCGTGTGCCAGCACTCGGTGAGTATTGACGGTTGCATCTTTGAAGCCAGTTCGACGTATCACTGTTTATCTCAATCGTTTGCCAAGTTCTTATATATTTATCTGTTGAGCCATTAAGTCTAAAGTTTCATGTACACAAGTGGTATATATATACTGAATCTTATTCTTACATGGCATTCAGCACAGGAAGGGATTCAGGGTAAGGATGTATTTGGTTGTGCCTCCATAGAGCTTCACTGACACTGTCTGCTTTGTAAAGCGTTTAAGACAACGCATAAAAGATACAGCGCTATATCAAAACACATATGTATCGTTATTATAAATATCTAACCTTCGGATGTATTGTCTAGCCGGAGGGGACGGGGAAAATCTTCAAGGGCCCGCGCCCATGACCAAGAGGCAGCCTCTGTGTCCTCGGCTATGTCCAGAGATGTAGGAAGACATTCGAGAGAAGCACAGCCCAATGTATCAGACCGTGTTGTTGCAGAGAATCAAGGTAGACCCACCACTAGTTAAAACTCTATTTTGGATATGTGGTTTCTTTTTCACAGGTTTTAAGGTAATGGCAAAACTCTAGCGATACTTCGAAACACCAGACAAAAGCTAACCATATGATCCAACATATTTTGTGTATCTAAACGTCTCAGTTTACGAAGCAGTAGTGCGTCTTATAGAAAGAAGGAAACGTTTTACCTACAGGGGATACTTGAATCATTCTGAAAAGATTGCTGATGTGCATTTAGTTATCTCAAACATGATTTAACTGACAAAATTCAGACTAAAATTCTTTAGTTTGAAAATGCCACTGTAGTATCTCGGCGCTCTGCAGTGTAAATGTTAAATTGACCTCATTTTTTTCTCTGCCACCATCACTTTTCTACTTATTGTCTCGTATTTCTATCCAAAGAATTTCGTTTTCTTTCAGTGAACTGTTAAACGTCATTGATTATATCTTTAGACGTTACTTCAACGTAGCATTGAAACTGTCTGACTGTCATGGTCATAATAATCATTGATTTTTTTATTGTTCGTATTGACAAATGTAGATGACGCGCAGTCAGGCTCTGCATTGGAAATACATCGCTTTTCAAACCCTGCTGGAGAACTAGACGATCCCGATATGGCACAATTGAGAGGTACGCTGAAACTTCACATACCCAAGCAGCAAATCAATCATATTTTACATTGATTCAATGTAAAAAATGGTTGATTTGCTGTCTGGGAGTGTCACAAAAGGTTAACTTCCAACCAGTCAATGATTTTTTTGCTTATGTGATCCAAATGTCCAGAACACTTTTTTAAGTCGAAAGTCAAAAGCGATGTCTGGCTTGCTAAGTGGGGTCTGCTACTATTCGGTGAGTCCGATTCGGTGAGTTCCTAACTCCTGACCTCTAACCCCTAACCCTTCAACGGCAATGATAATTAGGCTACGGTACCCGATAATTAAAAAAAAAAATCACCGAATAGGGAATCGGACTCACCGAATTGGACTCACCGAATCGGACTCACCGAATCGGGCCATTCCGTGCTAAGTGTAATTCGAAATCACAAACGTCGTTCTGCAGAGTCGGAATCCTTATTGTTTGTGAATGTTTGAATATTTCAGTTCAGTAAAGCTATATGCAATTTAAGCAACATTTAACATTACATTAAAGCCGCGACTTTAAAGTCGTTTAACTGGTCGTCGAAGAGAAGCGTGCTCTACTTGCTGTTTTCACAATCTAGTGTGAAGTCACTGTGAATACACTCTCTTCTAAGTTCTAACCATACTAATTCAATTTATTGTCTCGAGTGTTCATTAACTGAACCAAGGAATTGCAACTTTCAGCGTATCTAGAAGCTGGTCGACTTCCATCGATTTTCCTGGCGAGGCATGTCGGGCAAATGCAGCAGCTCTATAACCGCTCAATGCACAGTGGAACCAGTGAGTTGTTGTCATATCCATTTGCAGTGAATCTGTTCGGTTTATGCCAAAGTATTTTCGCAATGGTTAAAATATTGAATGATAGCAATGTCGGCTGTACAATGTACAGCCGAGTAGTGAGAACCCTTGCACCGCGTTCTAAAGGGCGCCAGTTCGAGACCACTCAAGAATATGTTGCTGTGTCTTTGGCAGGATAGTAAATAGCATGCCTGAAAGTGGACACGATAATTGGCTACCTTGCCTTCCCATCTACTTGATCTAAATCTTACTACCGATCATAAAGTCTGGATTCGACAGAAAAATCAGTGACAAAGCGTATTTTTACTTTTTCTTTCACGTGGCATGCCTGTTGAAAGCCATGGCCTTAGTGCACTTTGTTACTACCGTTACTCCGCAGGGATTTTCTAGGTTGTAAGATGAAAGTGATTTTTGATGTTCTCACGATCTCTCACACTCACGGTATTCTTTGCTTGTTATGTATGAAAGATTTTTGCTCTTTTTGAGTATATAAGGCAAGATCATTGATGGACACCGTGCTTCGGCTTATAACTTTGTTCAACTCATAATGTGTTTGAACAGCGTCAAAAGCCCAGCAGCTGCTGCAAGGCATGCATGCCACTGACGAATCGAAACAACTTCAGTCAGTCACTGAGATGTGTCAGTTGCTGGTGATGGGGAATGAAGACACTCTGTCTGGCTTTCCTAGCAAGGCAGTGGTGCCTGCTTTGATTACTCTACTGAAGGTACCCATCATTTTTTGTTTGTTTTTCTTATAACCTAATGTTGGGGTGCGCAACCTGCGGCCACGATGCGAAAATGTTTGGCCCGAGAGAGGCTTTGGTTTCTGGTTTGCGCCACAAATGCTCTACAATGAAAGTAGATGAGAAATCAAAGTTTGGCCCGCGGTGTAACCCGGATACGCATATTTGGCCCTATAGTATGAAAGGTTGCATACTCCTGAATTAATATATTCTGCTGTTTTAATATACAGTATACTGCCGGTGACCGATAGTTTTGAAGATAGTTTTGAAGACTAGACAGTTTTTTGATAGTGCAGTTTATCTACTTAATGAAACTTACTGTACTTTCTGCAAAAGCCAACTTGTATTAAGAGTCAAGTCTGTTTTGTAAATTTTCTTATGAGCTGATGTGGTATCAAACTTGTAAACGTGTTTCGACGCAGGGACAAACAGTTTGCCAACTTCGTCAGCTACTGTATGTGGTTCTTCTTTGAGAACGTTTTTCCTCCGTTTGTCCGTTCCAGCAACATTAAGAGAAACGCACTTTCTGTAACAAATTTTTCACCAGATGGAGCACAACTTCGATATGATGAACCACGCTTGCCGGGCTCTGACGTATATGATGGAGGCTCTTCCGCGCACGTCTGCTGTTGTGGTTGACGCCGCCCCCACTTTTTTAGAAAAAGTAAGTTGTTGTTGTTTGAACTTTTGGGGTCAAGGATTTATGCTTTTACCCAGGTTATCGGTGTTTTCCAGAACTGCCCTGAGACGCTTTTGGAAAGCGGCCATTTGTTATGTTATTTTTTGAGACAGGCAAGCTTTCAGTTCCATTTGGTTGGTTGGGAAGATGGTCCAACCGTTGATAATGTAGTCTGTACTCTGTGGTTTTAAGGATTTAACTCGACAAGCATACTACGCACCTCATAGCCTCCTCGTGAAGCTTATTTTGCCAGCTTATTGGTAAAATATGATTACAAATATATTTCCTTATTTTTTACGTTCCACTGTGTTCAGTGTTTACGAGAAAGACATGTGTATGTTTTTGATTACATTTACATAGCTATGTTATGGCCAGTTTGCCTATACCACGATTTTTAACCTATAATAAGTCAACCTATAATAATACGCGGTTCGCGTTTTTATAAAATAACTATAAAAAAATTAGAACTTTTTCTTGCATCCTAAACTTGTGCTGTTTAGTTGCAAGTCGTAAGTCTGTGAGTTTATTTAACGTCAACAAACATTAGTTTTCTCTGAACGGGAAGGTTAAGTTCTGTTCATTGTTATGGTAAACTGCGGAAGTTCAATGTTTTGTTTGACTTGCGGCTGTGAAAATCCGCCATCTTAACGACAAGTTGTTGTGTTTAGAATGGAAATGAGAACTAAAGAAATGTCTAGCGTTAAAAAGTACTAAATTTTCAAGTCACGCTCTGAAAAATCTCCGTCTTTGTGTTTTTGAACAATGCAAATACCGAGAACTTAACCACATGTATGTATGTCTATTGTCTATGTAAGATGCAAAAGGTTCAGCTTTTAAGCCGCGGAAAAAAGCATATTTAAAAAGTATATAATTGAAAACTCTTTTTTTCCTCCTCAGTTGCAAAGCATCCAGTGCATGGATGTTGCGGAGCAATCTCTAACTGCTCTTGAGATGTTGTCCCGTCGTCACGCAGCATCCATTCTTAAAGCAAATGGCCTTTCCTCCTGTCTTCTCTACGTGGACTTCTTCTCACTTCCAGCTCAAAGAAATGCTTTGACAGTGGCAGCAAATTGCTGTTCCATTTTGTCACCAAGCGAGCAGCATTCTGACTTCGACAAATACTGCGGAAATTCGATTGCGCTGTTAATTCAACGATTATCTCATCATGTGAGTCTTGTATTGATTTTGGCATTCTTGAGTTGTAATAATACGACCTTTTGCGTTGTTTTGAGATATGAAAAACCAACGCATATTAGCTCGTAACTCCGCACTTCAGTCACATCTGTACTAAAGCAATAATTCAGAAATAAAGTTGATTAGGATGTACCTAGATGACCGTTGTTGCATGGCAAAAGCGACTTTCTCGTCTGAAACAGGAAAAGAATCATTCAGCAGCATAGCAACAACGCTTTCTTCGTTCTTGTAGGAAAGTCATTAGCGATTTGATTGAAAGATTCTTAACGAAGTTGGATGTACGGACATGAGCCAAACAAGACTTGATTGCTACAGATGTTTCATAAAATTGTTTATGGTAATAAATGCTTAAGCTTCTCTGGTTTGACTCTAATGTATTGACATATTTCCCACAGGACAAAAAGTGTGTCGAAAGCGTGTGTTTATGTTTTGCCCGTCTGGTGGATAACTTTCATAGTCACCCGGATGTTCTGCAGAAGATTGCAAGTGGTGATTTGCTGCAGAATTTACAAGTTAGTCAGTTTTCTATTATGTGTTTTCATGAAAATTCAGCTAACTTTAAACAGGTTTTATGTTTGTTTAAAGCGATTTCTTCATCTAATCTCACTTTATACCTATTCTTGAAAAGGTGGAGTAATTCCTAGCAGTTGTGTTGGGAACTGTCTTTGAGGTTGTCTGGTGGATAAACTTCCGACTAGCAATATGTGGTTATATCTGTTGTAACTTAATAATGTAAAAAAAATGTTGTACAAAATTTAATCTGTTGAATTACGTCCAATAAGTCCACCTCTTTTCATTACTTAAACTTTGTTGGCTGCGTGGTCGAATGCCGACAACCCTCCTCGACGACTTACAGGACACCGGTTCGATTCCAGGCAAGAGCAGGCGGCTACGTTTTTGGCAAGATATTAAAAAGCGTGTTTGAAGGTGGACACGAAATTCAGCTGCCTTTGAAAATTTTTAGCTAGAATTCAATCTTAAGTTGTCGGACATTTGCATAGATGACACAAACTTTGTTTTTGAAGTTACAAAAAAATATTTAGACTCTTCTTGTCTTGACTCCTCCACTGATTGGGAGCAACACCTTTGTGATGGTGATCCGGACCATGACCCTGTTGTGTTCCTCCTGCCCAAATCTTGCCACTGAACTCGTCAGAAATAGTGAGTGGTCATACTGTTAGTGTTGGTTCAATGAAAAGTCTTGCATTAGTGGGTTACTATGCGCAAGTGACTTTTGCTTAACATGTGAGTAATAAGATCTCATGATAAAATACGATAGTACAAATAACAACAGTGATTTTTCACATAATTAATAGAATAAATGCGATTCTTCGCTTCTATGGTGAGCACACAACGCAGCACTGAAAGCTAGGAAGAATGCCACGTATCATCATTTTTAATTTATATTTATCACTAGATTTTGTTTTTTCAGTCGACTGCTTTATGATGTTTCCGCAACGAAACTTCCTGAATCTATGGTCGCACTTTGGTAGCACAAAAAATACTTTCTTTCTCAAAACGCAGCTATGCGAAAAGTGGTTGCTTCTATTTTGTTTACGTATTAACCACAGCTGAAGCATATTTTGCGGCAATACATTGCAGCTTGGTTTTCCACGAATGTAACTTTCACTATTAATCGCAAGCAATTGCCAATACAAGCATCGACTTTGGACTCGTCCTTAAAATCCGTTGCGTTTCTATTATTATCACGTAAGCAATGTGGTGACGTTTAATTGCCTTTTTTCAGACATAGCTGAAACCCTGCGCTACTTGCTTTGTGGTAACGTCACGGAAGAAGAGCACATTGAACTTGTTTCTCGAAGACCGCAAGAACTTTACGAAATCACGTCCTTGATCGGGTAACTTCTGTAACACATGAGCGCATTAAATCCTGGACAGCAAAATCCGTCATCTTTACATTGATTCAATGTCTACAGACGTTGAATCAATGTAAAAATGACGGATTTTGTTGTCTGGGATGTTGCTGCTTTTCGATCGGACAAGTTTTTTGTGACAAATCGCCTGCAAAAGCACCATACCATTATCAGGTGCCAAAGATTTTGCAGTTTATCACTCGTTCAGTGGGAAACTTAATAAATAATTGATAACAATCCATGTGGCAACATTTCATTGGCTCAGACGGTATATTGGCACAGACTCTATAAAAAAAACTGTAAAACCCCGCATGTTGTTCCACGTTTGAAGTTGCTAAACAAATGCACGATCGGATAATAAGGTTGATCAAACATCTATGCTCACTATTTCAATGAAGGTTTGCTTTCTTTAACTACTTGCATCTCTTGAATAAGCTTGTCGTATCAGCACACAATATCGGATAGACTTCTCAAAACTGTGATCGCTTTTGAATCTCGTCAAATTTAGGCTTCACATTGCACAGGATACTCTTTTAGTGTAAAAGCTGTTTAAAAGTTTCGTACGTCAGCAGAAATAATGAAGCCGTTCCGCTTAACAGCTGTACTGGTTTGGAATCTTCCTTATTATATGTTGATTGTTGGTAAATGTTCTGAGCATCAGTCGCTACCTGGCGTTTGGTTATAGATTCCTTTCATTTGCAGGAACAGAAAAAAATTTACTTGCGTCTTTTGTTGATCGATATTAAATTGAAATGTGTTTCTAAAATTTTTGTATTGTCCTTCTAAAAAGCGAGGTGTTTAGAGATTGATGAGCCGTGAGAATGTACGCATAAACCTGGACGCAGCAAAGAATCGGATTCTAGCAATAATGTTATTTTTGTTAGCGATTAGCCATTGAATATTTTCTATTTAAGTTTGTACACGGTAAAGAAAGCGTTTTTTTCACAGAACTGTTTACAGACGCTTAGCAATTTGATTTTTTTTTCAACATATTTGAACAACTACTAATCAGTAACCCGTTTCCCAGAGAACTGATGCCCCGGCTTCCTTCTGATGACCCGATTTTTAGCGTGAACAATTTGCTCAAAAAGACCGCGAAGGGCAAGTCCGATCAAAACTCGTCGGTGTGGCAGTGGCGAGACGGCGATAGCTCATGGCATTCCTACTCTAATCATGACAACAGGTGAGAAAGGTTTTTATCCTTATATGGACAAAACGCTTTTAGGGTAGCACCCTTAAATTCTGCTGCTTGGTATCAGCTTTGCAGGAAACGATTGAAAGTCATGCTTTTCCCAAAATTTAGTAGTACTTATGTTAATTTTTCTAATTATATAAGATGTGTTCAACCCCTTTACTTTTTACATTTGAGTAATGCATGGTTAGTTGATTACTTATTATCTTCAAATTTCTTTTTTAACTGACACGTTCAGCCGAATTATCAGCTAGCTTTGAAGTGCTCATTTCAAATGCACACGCCAATAACTAAACCATTATTGTTATACTCTTCTCTCATCACGCAACTATCTTTCTTGTAGTCAAGCTATTGTGACAAAATTTTAACAAACAATCGCTTTCAATTGCCTGACCCGCTAATCCCTTCCCCAGAATCATTGAGGAAGCTCAGCGGAGCGGAGACCATGAAGCCAGCTTGCTTATACAAGGGCGCGTGTACATGCTCGACTTCACCATCATGCAACAGATTAATGAAGACTCCGGTCACATGCGGGATATACGAAGGAAAACAGAGCAAAAAGAACAAGGTTCTAGGCTGTTTATCAGCTTTTATAATTTTTGCAGTTCAAGATTTTTTACGGCAAACGTCTTCTCGTAAAAGCAGTCTTGTAACGAGCTTTTGTAGTGCAGCAAAAACGGGGTGGTAGTTATCACTATAAATTATTTCCCTCCCCATTAAACAATTATATGAGATAGAAGACCTTGAGAAGTTGTGGCCATCAAAACTTCTACCATAATTACCTAAATGTCGTTTCATCCCAAGCGTTTGTAGTCATAGCTTACAAGGCAAGTGAGTTAACAGGCTAAAGAGGTGGGACGAGGTTCAAAAACAATCATAGATCTATTTTACAGACACCGCCGGCACCTCCAACACAGAAACCGACAATCCCATGACGGACGCCAGAGTGTCGCTAGTCAAAGATGACTGCCTCGTCATATCTCACTTTGTCCGTTTGTTGTTTACCCTTCTATACGAGGTATCAGCGGCTTTCTTGCATTTCTATAACATTTTGATGCATTTGGCAGTCTTGTCGTTAAATTTTAAAAATAATAATGAGATTACTTTTGGTTCTCGGCAGTCGAGTGTGGCATGAGTTCAGCGATAGACACGTATTTCGCCTATGAGGATAGGCTCTTTTTTGGTGGGGAAGTGGGGCTGGGCTCATTGAGTACCGCCCATGAGGCTGGGCTCATTAGTACCGCACCACTAGTTCTTGCCACATAGTTCTCAACCGCTGCTTTTCCCAGTCAATTGAATTCTTACCTTTGTGGAAAGAAAACAACTAAACTAACTGTCTCCAATGATATGCACAGTTGAGAAGGAGCGATCTTCCTAGCTTCAGCACTACCTGACTACTCACTACAGAACATTACTTTTGCTGCAACTGTTCGTAAAAAGCTGAGTTGTTGTCATGGTAATAAAGATTCTACGGATAAAGACAAATAGACATTTTATACCGATTGTTCACAGTCTCGCCCTTATATTTTTCTTGGTGTTGACCATTTTTTTAACAATCCTTTTCCCACAATCAATCAACTTCGCGTTGAAGCTACTCTAAGTTAAGACAGCAAAGCTTGTTCGTTGTCCAGGCCTGGAAAATAATGATCTAACTTTATAAGTTACTTTTATTTCTTTTTAAAACTTTTTTATTTTTTTTTCATAGGTTTATGGTTCATCGGTTGGCTCTCCCACCGTCAGACATAAATGTCTCCGAGCTGTTCAGCGAATGATCTATCACGCCGAACCTGATCTATTGAGGGATGTCTTGAAAAATCTTTCCGTCTCCAGGTTTGAGAAATTATTTTACATTCAATCAAAATTGAAAAAAGAAAAAGTATTGAGTGAAATGCTTGGTAGTATGTAGTAGCAGTAGCGGTAGTGGTAGAACATACGTCGTACGCTGAAAGTGGTAGTAGAACGTACAGAGTCTAAAATCAAGAAGCTAACAATGATCCAACAAACGTTTTGAAGAAAGATTGTTTTCCATGTTTTCCTCTTAAATCAACTTGACTTCAGCGCTGTAATGCAAGACAGCATGGTTTTCGAAGCGCTACCTCAACCACAAGTTTACTTTCTGCATGTTTTAATTTGGTTTTTCATACCTAATGCAGTATTTCTGCACAAAAAAATATCCGCAACTGTTTGCTTTTCTGTTTTTGCAGTTTTTATGGACATTTGTTATCTTTGTTTTTTTCACTGGCATACAAACACAATTTCTTTGTTTTTCTTCCAGTCACATCGCTTCAATGATGTCTAGCAACGACCTTAAAGTTGTGGTGGGAGCCTTGCAGATGGCTATGATATTAATGAATAAGCTTCCTGATATATTTCAAGTCTACTTCCGGCGTCAAGGGGTAACTCATCAGGTAATATCGACCGTATAACCACATTTTTGCGGATTGAACCGGTTTCAATTGATCACTGGATTGGATAAAATTATTGTGCGTCGCCTGTTCACTGTCTTCTATTTATTGCATGAGAAAAAATGCATCTTTATTTATAATTGCAATGTTTCCAGATCAAACTTTTCCTCGATCAAAATCACAAGGTAGTTGGCAGCGCTGCTTGTGGATCGCCTTCTGGGGACTCACTTAACCCCAGCTCTTCGACCACCCCCATTTTTGAAGGGTGTTCTGCCAGTCTTGAACCATCGCCCTCCGAATCCGGGTTTGTACTTTTCATAACTTCTTAAATTTGTACTTTCCCTGTCAAACCAACTGTTGCTCATATTCATCGTATTTTCTGGCTAAGGCGCAGACGTTTGAAACAGTTATATGCCACACCGTATTAGGTTTTTGCACATTTAACTGTCAATAATCGTTATTATTGTAGTCCATGAAGTGTTTGTCACACAACCATGCAAACAATGTAGCGCTCCATTTTTTTCATTTGAAGAATTCTTAACACTTTCTCTGAAATAATATTTGCACGATTTAGACTTTCTATCTGTGAAAATTCATCATGGTGATAGATAGGAATGTTGTGTTGCTTACAAAATGCTGCACAATTGTTAAATTTTATTGCCTTCCCACTTTTCCCGTTCAATCGTTCATTGACGTGATGGTATATCGCATGCTTTAGCTGGTTATTGACATGTTGATGACAAAAAAAATTACAACAATGCATCGGTGTGTTTTATCCTGAACCGCGCCATGTTCTGTAATTCTAAACAAACAGTGAATTTTTTTCAAAATCTGTCACAGGAGGCTTTCAGACCTACTGAAGAGAAAGTATCCTCCTAAAAAAAGCCACGCAAAGAGGTTTTCTTCCACCTCTTCACCTCTTGCTCCAACTCTGGAAAACAGGTTCGTTCTTTGGGTTCTGTTCCATTCACTGATCATCTTTGAACAGAATTTGTTGAAAAATCAAAGTAACTAAAGTAACAAGCAAAGCAAAAGTATAACGTAATAACGTATAACGTAATAACGTACAACGTAATAACGTATATAACGTAATAACGTATAACGTAACAAGCAAAACAAAGTACTATCTCATCAACTAATGGTAAAATCGTGTAGCTACCGAAAGCCACGTGGCCTTTTCTATGTGTTTCCGTGTCTGGTAACATGCGATATAGCAATTTAAGAAACATCATTTTTGAAGAGGAACGATACTGGGGGCCATCTATAAGTGAAATAATCACCTTTTATCTGCATCAGAGACTAGCAACAAAATCCGCCCGATTGGCTTTCTGGACAGAAGATCTAAATAAACTATAATCCTCAAATTTAACTCGAAGTTTTTCCTCACACAGTTCGGATGGTCTGTCGTCGTCGCTCGAACAAGCTTCGCTGTCCAAAGCATTTGCTGCTGCTATGACTGCTGAAGAAGGAACTCCCACTGGAACCAAGTCCAAGTCAGGTAAGCGTGGATCTTGTAGATTGAAAATCACTGAATTTAGTTTTCGATTGAATAAGCTTGCTGACAAAGCTGCTTTTATAGTTGGATAGCTTACATCATAGTCCAATATTAAGTGACTGACTCGGGTTGCTACGATTTGACTTTTCAATCGCTCAGCTGCATTTGGCCTTTTTGTCAATCGTTGGTCATTTTTTCCTCAGACTGAGATACCAAAACGAAGATAAAGAAAAAGCATCAACTTATATATTTTTTGATGTCAACAAAAGACAAAGGGTCTTTGGTATTTTTCACAGTCTGCCTTTCTCAGATCAAGCGTTCAATAATTTGCTTTAAGTTTGTTTTTTTTGCATTCTTTATTCTGTATGTAAAGTGTTGCTGCAAAAAATTTAATTTATTCCTTTTCTCCTTCAGGAAGCAATCCTCGATCTCCGTCCTCCTTTTTTCATAATTTAAATCCCACAAGATGGAGAAGGTCCCATTCGTCCTCTTCAACATTAAGTGCATCTTCCAGCACTGCTTCTCGCATTCAGTCTCTTCTTTCTTCCTCATCTTTGGAAGCAGCCAAAAAACTCCGTGAAAACTTGACTCTTTCAAACTTGAAAAAGAACACGGAATTAAGAGAGAACAGGTAGATTCTCAGAGATGAAGATTTGGTCGTATTTGTCGATAAGACACAAGCTTACGCGTTGTCGTAGCCTGGCTTACGCCAGGTGATTGAAGATCTAAATTATGTAGACGGGAAAACAAAAAAGCCAATCTTCGTGTCCACCTTCAGACATGCGTTTGAGTGTCCTGCCAAAGACACAGCCGCATGCTCTTGAGTATTGTTGTACCGGTGCCCTTTCGAGTGACGCACCCGGGCACTCTCATCACTCAGCTATGCGGCCGACATAGCTAATGTGTAACCGCACATCACTAAAGATAACTTTGTCTGATACAACTTTAAAAATTTGTGCAATTGAAATTTTACTTCACAGGGAGAAGGTAAAGCAATGGGTCCGGGAGCAGGCGAAGTTATTCTTGGATCAACATTTTTCAGCGAACTCTACAATGGAACTGAACGATCATGATCAAGATGATGAAGTGTCTTCACTAGACCAATTGACAAACATAGCTTCAAGTTTAGTTGCTTCTTCTGTAAGTGCGTTTTTGTTTTATATTTCTAACTTCAGCTAGCTAGAGAATGGTTCACCTTGCATGTCATTACACGACTAATAACATCAGATTGTTTGTTTATTTTTGTATTCCTTGCTCAGTCAAAGCCTGAGATATCAATGAAATGCATTAAAGGGTTAAGACAATTCAGTCAAAATATTAAAATTAAATATATTTTTACTTACATATTTTACTTTTACTTTTAGAATGTTCTGGAAGCTCGTCTTATCTTGTCTTCCTTGAAGCAAATGATGAGCACATCCGATGTGTCTTCATTCGAGCTCCAGCATAGCGGGATTATATCATCTCTTATCGTCTTCCTCACCCAAGAAGCTCCTCCAAAGAATAAAAAAGATAACCAACTGAAAAGAAGATCGTCTCCTCCTTCTCCAGTGATGGCCCGCAGACGGAGTAAAACCGCCTTATATGAAGCCAAGCAACCACTCGATCTTGCAAACTGGCCTTTTGAGATGCGTAAACCAAAGATTTTGTCTTCTGATCAAACCAGACGTGGAGGAGCCACCAGGCCGTCCACGATCGATGTAAACGTTTTTACATCCGAAGCTTCCTCTTCTGATAGCAAAAGACCGGTTGATTATTCCGTGGTGGCAATAGATAGAGATGAAAGACTTCGTCTTTTCTTGAATGTATTTACTGGCTTGCCGGTAAGTCATTATCAGTAAAAACTTCATTTCTCCCGAAAGACTTTCAGTGTAACGCGGCATTAGTTTTGCCCATTTGAAGATCACCCATCAATCTTAGATTGTAAACTCTACTAAGAACCCAGACAGCAAAATCCGTCAAACCCTAAGACATTGATTCAACGTCTGCAGATTCAATGTAAAAATGACGAATTTTGCTATCTGGGTATTCATCATACGGGTCATCAGGTTATCATTAGCATAAAAACATGTTTGACTGCAGAAAATTGAGCATTGTTGTGAAACCAGTCTCATTTATCGGACTTAACGTTGCTTTTGCTGTAAAATAATAATAAAGAAACAAATATAATAGTTTTAGCTTCTGTGAAGCCCTCCTTGAATGGAATATAATTTAATACCTCTCTGATAAGTATGGTTCCACGGCAGCTGTAATTTTACGTGGTTTTGTGGTGCAAAAACACAAACTCTTTAATAAACTTTTAAAATTCAGAATCACTACAACGTTTTACGTCCAACGTTTTACGTAAGTGTCAAAGTTACGTTTTGTTTTTCAGAACACTCACTTCACTGACAACATAATCTCAGTGGCTGACCTCGACAACATCGATCCTTTTCGTGATCTCGTTGCAAAGTTGAGTCTTTGCGCAAGCCAGCTGGAACAGTTCGCAGTCAACGCCCACGATCTGCCAAATGCGCTGGGACGGTAAGAAACAAGTTTATGGTGTTGTGCTTTATTTCTTCTTTTTGCCAAAGGTTTTATTTGTTATTGTTTTATTTCTTGAGAAGCATTTCAAGAGTTGAGAAAGAGAACCATCTGATTTGCTCTGTCTATATTTAGTTCACTCTTGTGCATTTCTTTCATCTCATGTCTGTGTAGTGTGTATCAGTTGGAGGCAGAGTCCCTAGACCCTTGGCCTTGGAGTGGCAAAGAAGGTTCATACGCAGAAGTAGAAGAAGTTGTTTAGATGCTTTGCGTGACTATCATGTTTACACGTGCTATATCGCAAAATTACACCACTCATCAATATATCATAAACAAACATACAGCATGTTACGCAAACGTTGATTGTGTCTGGGAACTGATTGTACAGTACACCGTGTACACGTATCAGGAAGGACAAAATTTATTTGAATTTTCAGCGGAGCTCAAATGCTAAGTTTCCTCGCACGTCACCAGCTCAAATGCCTGTTGAAACGTCATCCCGATTGCAAGAAGGCGAAACAGTGGCAGGGGGGACCGGTGCGGGTAAGTACAGTTTCATTTTGCTTTCAGTTCGATTCGCTCAACTCCATTTGTGTGAAGAAGTCAGTCATATATCTCTGAGGAAACGCGCGACAATGGAAGTTGCGGGTTTAACTTTTTACCCAAACTAAATTATAACAAATGTAATGAATATACGTTATAAATACAATTATTGCTTCTCATGCAAAGTAACTACAGTCATTTTTTCATTCTTTATCAACAAGATTCAAATTAGAATCCCATGTGTCCAGGTGGATCCTCTTGCGTTGGTGCAGGCCATCGAGAAGCATCTTGTCACTCGTGGTTATGGAGCAGTGTCTTCGGACGGTGGAAACAGCTCCGAGAAAAGAGACACTTTTATGCTGCTAGCAGAAGACGACTCCGAGGATGAAATAGATGCAGAAGATCATCATGATGATGATGAGCAGCGCGCTTTCTCTTCAAGTACTTGAAATAGGGATGGGAACTACTCGTTGCATTTTTACCTCCATCTTGACTTTCAAGGGTCTTTTATGCCCCTTGATTGTTTGCCCGAATCTTGTTTTTGTAGTTTCAAAAATGTGGAACGTTTAGCCTCTGACAAAGATTAGAAAAGCTGGAAGTTCCAATATCGTGATTTTCTTTAATGCGTTGGCGTTTGCTTGACCGTAACATGTTGTACAAAAGTCTCTTTGTCAGATGTTTTTTTTCCCAAGACTGGTGAAGGAAGGACACGTTCATTTGTTTAAAATCAGTTACACGTTGAGTTAAACCTCCGGCATCCGATGCTTCAAGTCGACTTTATATCAATGCAAAAGATTTTGCTGAAAATAATAATCGAATTTTACGTTTTAATGAAAAAGTAACGTAATATTGTCACATCAGGCACTTCATCGCACGGTCGCTCCAGCACATCAACGTCACCTGGCAACAAGCACAGATTGGAACTGTATCTTGATGGGAATAGATTGCCTTACAACATGACAGTGTATCAGGTAATCACGTTTCTTTCGGCGGTGTATTTGTGGCCTTTTCTGGCAAGCGTTTATGCTGTAGTTACTTTGTGGTTGTTGATTAGTGATATGTAGTAAACAGCTGTTTCTGCATTGTGGATCTTGTCAGGATCACATCAGTACAGTACACGCTCTGATAACCGCTAGCCTCAGTCGACTACCTATATTCATCCGTATGCTTGGATGTCCTTGAGTCTAGTTTTATGGCACAACGATATGTTTGCCGAAACGCTAAAGTTTACTACACCAGCACTGAAAGCTAATATTGAATACAACAGCGATGATTTCACGCTACCATGACGTTGCCTTGCGCTGAGATTAATTAGTTAATCCAATTTAGGAGTTGCTACTACTAGGTTTTCATACAATTGCCATTGCTTTTATCTGACTTGTTTCTGATTCGCTGATGCCACGACGGTCGTTCAGACGTTTTTTTTGTTTTTCCCTCACCACCAGGCTGTGAAACACTTCTCGGAAGACGGTTGTTTGTCGTTTTCGTCATCAGACGACTTGGATACTGACGATGATTCAATATCAGTTTCAAACTCGAACATTTGGAATACAATCCACACCGTACAGTACGTTCTATGCTTTTCTTCTTGATTGTTGTTAAAGCACATACTTCTTTGAACCCAACTAGAAAATACAAAGGCTGTATGAGGATCGAAATAATGTGTGCTTTATATACTTATAGGCTTGTATCGAGTTATGCGCTGCTCTTGGCGCTTTCTAAGGCAGACAGTTTCAGCGTGGCCGTATTGCGGCGTAGTCAAGTACGTTATGTTGCTAAATTTAGTCCCTAAATGCTTAGTTCTAAACAGGAATCGAATTCACTGCTATTTTTTATAAGTCCTTTGTCACATTCGACTGAGTATTGAATCCATGTCTACTGAGGCAGAGGCATCTATTCATAAAGCCATCAAACCAGTATAAAACTTTATACCTATTTTCCATAATGTGTTCTGACCGTTACACACTTGTATATTCTTCAGTTACAAGTTGGTACCGGATATAGCTTCCCCCTCGGCGGCTCATGCTGGCGGAAGTAAAAAAAAGTCGAAACAATTTTCGCCGAAAACCTCAAAGAAAGATAACGTTTACTTGAGTGAGTATTTTTCCCTTTCTCATATTCTATTACTTGAAAATCGTTCTTCACCACTTAATTCTTTAACCCCGCCTGACGGGTAACGTTTTCAACCAAAAGGATATACCTTTTTTATTAATGTTGGGCTGCCACGTGACATTTTCTGCTCTATTGCGTTTTGTGCTTAGTGACGTGTCAGTTGGATAACAATATGTAGAAGAGAATATTTGTCACGTGATGATAGCCGTAGGCTTGTTCGCCCGTTCCACCAAAGTGGTTGGTCAATATGATCGTTACTTGTATTTAATTTGCATCGGGTATTTCTAAATTAACTTACACCAACAGATGCAATTGCAAGACATGTATGGCGAGAATTACAACAACAACGCCTACTTAGAATGTTTTTTTGTTTTTTTCTACAGGTTAAATTTCTGTAAACCTTATAATATTTTGTTCTTGAACTACCTCTGCCTACACTGATTCAAAAACATTTGTCAAATCAAACTGTATTTTCATTAGATGGAATTGTAGCGACTCAAGCAAGACCCCTAGACAGATACTTGGTCGATTCATTCCCTTCAACTTTCACCACCCCTGATCCAAGCCAAGAGGTAAGAGTTTGTAACACTCTAATATTATTATTGTACGCTATTTCTACGTCTTATTCATGTCACCCCTGGTGCATCATTTATGAAATTTGTGTAGGAGGGTCACCGGTATAGCGTGTTTGTTATACCATATCTTGTTTGCTGAGATGTTCTGTGGGCAATCGTATTGCGCTACAGCAACAAGCATGCTCATGCCGGAAAGCAAGTGGTATTAAACATCTGTGCTGCCACAGTACGTTAGTACGACTTTATTGGTGCTGCCTCTTTGGTTCGTGGAATAACAGCTTTGCCGTATTTTGTCTGTTAGTCCTTAATTCATTAAGTCTTCAACCATAGCGATCTATGTATTGATCGCTATGTCTTCAATCAGTCATTCCAGCGGTTTTATAAAACGTATACTGTTTAACAGGTGTCGGTATTCGACTGCGTGAAAGGCAAGCCGCATAACGTCGCGTGTATCGAATTCAATTTTTAGGTTTTATCTCTGATGAGGATCGTATTCGGCCTCTCTTCTCACTGGCACAGCCTCTACGAGCCAACCTCCGTGGAGAACGACAGAGAGCTAATTAGCAGAAGCGATTTTGTCAACAAAAAGCTTTCAACTAAAGCCCATCGACAATTGCAAGGTAAGGGGTTCGTAGTCTGCGAAGCTTAACGACAGCATGGATATCTGAGTGTGTGTCTTTTAGCTTGTCGTGATTTGCTGAAAACAAAAATATTTGTTTATTCAATGTCAAAGTCTTTTTTTAATGAGTTAAGCCGTAACAGTCGTGTAATTTTCAGAGTTGCCGAACAGTTATTAATATTTGTAAATCATTTTTTACTCTGTAATTTCGTTTCATGAAAATCAAGAAATGAATTAATTGGCAACCCTGGCAATTTTTTGATCTGTTGCACTAGTTAAGATTATCATTTGATCGGCAAAATATAAATGTGTGGTCTTGTGAGGTTATTTTAAGAGCTCATTTAAAGCATAGCAATTAAAAACGTTGGATTAAAATAGATACCTGAGCAATTCTGGGTTTTTTTTGTCGCTGAGACTTTTCGGTCATTTGTCAGAAATGACTTGAAAAAATTCGGTCATTTTTTGTTTTATTTCGGTCATTTTTTCTGATGTAAATATTTCCTTTCAAGTAGCTGACAGGCCTCGAAATTCGTTTTTGCTGACGGCGGATAAACGTGTCCGATCTGAGTAGCTATCTCGGCGGACACACCAGTTTTAACGTCGATCGTCATGCTTAATCACTTTATCTTGATAATTCTTCGCCATTTGAGAACTATAGCTACGGTTTAGAAGGCTTTTTTTAAATTTTACCGAAGTAACTCTGAAAGGCTTTCATCAGACCAACGACGTGTGTTTGAAGAGTCAAAGCGCCGTGTAGCTGCTTAATACGCCGCACAACTGATCAAGTGATTAACTTCCACCAATCGAGGTCGTGTGGCTTCTTGCGTCACAATGCTCTGGGCACGAGTCGGAAAACTTCTACACTAACGCTACTATTTTTTGCTGTGCAAAGTTTCATTAGGCTTTTTCTAGGTTTATTTTTGCTTGTCATGTGAGCGAAAGTGAATTTTCCCTGAGCCTTTTCTTACTGTAATACTAAAACTTAACAAATTTTGCTTGCTGAATAGCCTACTCGTATAATCTAATTTTGTAACCAACCTTGCCGTATCAATATTACTAGGAGATCAAAGCCAGACATTGTGACGTAAAACTTGAACTAGGTTGCGCGTGATTAGTGTAGAAGTACGGTACTCCCATCGATTCTTGGCGAAGAATTCACCTTTGTACCCCCACGGCCTACTAGAACACGGCCAAATATGTTGCTATTTGAGGAAATTTCTAAGAGTCTGAATTGTTACAATCATAGCTATGACAAACCTGTCATCTTCCCATTTCCAAAAGTTAGTAAAATAAGCAATATTTGTACCTAGACATATGTTTGGCTTGCTTAACCGGAGATTAGGTATGTATGTTAAGCACAACTTATGCAATAACAATGTAAAATATGTAAGATTTTTCAACTGCAACCTGGAGATAGTATCGTTTGGTGTGTCGCTTTTGGTGAAATTGCATGTTTCATTTAAAATATCAAGGATTTTTTCTGAATTCTGTGTTGTAAGCGGTTCATTTGATGTCCTAATTTAAATTTTAGTTTGTTTTGTTTTCCACCAAGTTTAATTTTGCAAGTAAAATGTGGCTATTGGCAAAAAATCCTGCTATACAAAAAACCTAACGACTGTATGATGAGACTACCTCCAGGATGGAGTTGGAAAATTTTTACATATTTTACATTATTATTGCATAAGTTGTGCTTAACATAAGTATCTAATCTCTGGTAAAACAAGCCAATAATATGTCTAGATACAAATATTGCTCATTTTACTTACTTTTGGAAATGGGAAGATGACAGGTTTGTCATAGCTATGATTATAACAATTCAGACTCTTAGAAATTTCCTCAAATAGCAACATATTTGGCCGTGTTCTAGTAGGCCGTGGTACCCCTTTGAATCGTTGTTCAAAAGCAACGTAAAAAATCGAAAGTTTTCCTGCTTGAATGGAAGCTAAAAGGGATACGATACAGTAGGCTATTCACATTTTGTAGATGCGCGCTAGAATGCGCGGGAAATTATATTCTTGCAACAATTGTTCATGCTATGCAATGACGATTTGTATCGCTAGTGCCTGTGTTATTTCTCGGCGGACAAATATGACCGATCTAGATGGTACTTCCCGCGAACATCACATGCTGTGACGGCGGACATGTCCGCCGTGAATTTCGAGGCCTGGGCTGATACAAACCAAAATTTGCACTTCCTGACTAGCTACAACATTAAGTTTCGCTGAGAAACGTTGTCGTGTTTTATCTGAGAAAAGTTAGAACAGACAAACGTTTCTTCAACGTTCATCAGCGAAACTCAACCTTGCAATGCCCGGCCGAATTGACTATATATTTTTTCGGACATTTTGACCAAATTGACTATATTTTTTTAGGACATTTTGCTAAAAAATCGGTCAATGACAGACAAATGACGAAAAAAAAAACAGCTTGAGCTAAGTTGATGTAAAAAAAACTATGAATAAATTTTGTTGTAGATCCCCTTATGATCATGACTGGAAATCTACCTCCTTGGATGACTGAGCTTGCCCACTCCTGTCCGTTCCTCCTGCCCTTCGAGACGCGTCAATTGCTCTTCCGCATCGTCTCATTTGACCGGAACAGGGCCATGTTGCACCTGTCTGAAATTGGGGCAATACCTGACCTCAACACTCCCCAGTCATCCACACCCTCGTCTTCCCTTTCTCATAACTCGACGAATCGTTTTATGCCAAAGTTGCAAAAGAAAAAGGTGAATTTTTTCTATTCAAGAACAACATTTGTCTCAAGTCCTATATTTTGATGGCCACTTGTTTATTTCTATGTGAGTTCAACTGACTGGTAAAACCGGCGTTTTGATGTTATGTGGCATAAATTAGAATGGATACTGATGAGCCTAGCTTCATTGGCGAAACACGTTTCCATCAGTGTAAATTCTTGTTGCAATTGGGTGCCAAGAAACATATTTTTGTTGTAGTTTACTACCAAATACGGAAATGTACTGCAAGCATCGTTTCATTTTCTTTCATTGGTGTCTGGCGACACGTTTAATTTTACCTGAATATACCATCTCAAAACTACATTTTCAAACGTCACGTTTTTGTCGTTTCAGTGCGCGGTGAAGCGTGAAAATTTGCTCAGTCAAGCGGAGAAGCTGATGCAAGAACACGCCAACGGTCAATCGCTACTCGAGGTGCACTACGAAGGAGAGGTTGGCACCGGGCTGGGGCCAACACTGGAGTTCTATACTTTGGCCAGTCATGAGCTGCAGAGGTCCGATTTGAGTCTATGGAGACCTGACGAAACGTCAGATCAAGTTGGTAAGGCATTACGTCAAATGGCTGCTACACTACAGCCATTTATTCCATCTGACGAGTTCTTTTTTATTTTAAATTTTGTCATCTGTGGTAGTAGGGTGGTTAGAAGGCTGGCTTAGTGTTCTCAAGGACGTCGGTTCGAAACCTACCGGGAAATACCTGTGGATACGAAGATTGGCTTCCTTGCCGCTCCCACTAATCTTTAATGTTATTAAAACCGACCGAGCATTACCGACACCATTTTAAACTGCAGTTCTGTTACACTTCCTGCCCTGTCATCCAATCTTGTTCACTAAGTTAGTTTATCATTTTTGAGTGATAATTTTCCCATCGAAAGCTCGAAGGCTTCATAGCCTACAGAAGCACTTATAGCCTACAGAAGCCTACATAGCCTACAGAAGCACAGAAGCCAACGTACAATCACCTGAACTTGTCCATTTTTTTACAACAGAAAACGTTCGCAACCCAGACGCAACATCGCTCAAGAAAATGGTAAAGAAATTATCCGAAATTGTGGAGGGCGAAGAAATGGCCCCAGTTGCCATCGAAACGAGCTTTGTTCATTCCCCTGTTGGGTTATTCCCCCTCCCGATCGGCCGGACCACCAAGACAAACGCGATTGGGAAAGCGAAGGCGAAATTTGCGTTCTTGGGAAAACTTTTGGCGAAGAGTGCACTGGACGGACGAATGGTATAGGAACTATTTTATTTTTGTGAACTTACAACTTTTTAAAACTTTGGTAGAGAGTTTGCTTTGTTGAACCATAGAGAATTTGTTGAACCATTTGTCTATGTTACAACTTTTTGGTGCAGATTAGAGAGGTTCTTTCAGGAATGGATAGAGTGGACACCGCATTACTTCAACGTAGAATACCTACACAAAGTGAACCGATGTGCTTCTATTTTGCTGACTTTAATATATTATCTCATTTTAAGTTGCATTAGACAGGGCGAGTGCACTACTTCTATTGGGTCTATGATACACTAGCAAGTTTCTAATGGTATCTAGTATTGATGCCTGGATTGTTTCATATCGAAACCTTCGTTTGGATTTTTGCTAATTTATTTTTTTCCTAAATAACCGTCTTAATTTTCAGCAGAAAATTGTTAAAATTCACAGAGACCTCTACCGTTTTACCATAAATTCACATTCGTTTGACTTGATTCTGATAAATCCACCTTTGATTGAATAAATAGAAAAGAACAAGATCTTCCTCCCACAGCCAATTTGCTTTTTTGTGAGCTGTGCTTCCGTTGCTCACACTTGTAACCGCCGAATCATTTCCAAAAATAATTCAGCAATTTCTTTTTCAGACGGACATACCACTCAGCGTCGTCTGCTACAAGTGGTTGTTGGGTAAGAAGGACGAGATCACGTGGTTTGACTTGAACCAGGTTGACCCCGGTTTCACTTTGACCTTTAATAAACTCAAGAACGTACTTCATCAACGCATCGTTTTCGAGAAAGAAGCGTCGGTACGTAAGCTGATGTTGAATTAATGTGATAAAAGCTCAAAATTTTAAATTTGCTAACAAACGTGAATTTTTACAACAGAACGATGCTGAAGAGAAGATATCCTCCATCACAATGGACGGCTGCAGCTTGGAAGATCTCGGACTCGATTTCCAACTTCCAGGATTTCCTAACATCGAACTGATAAAAGAAGGATCAAAAACCTCCCTCTCCATTCACAACATTGACAAATATCTTTCTGTAAGTCCCGCTAACCTTTCCTCAAGCATCATTGATAGCCTATATTCCTATCTCATGATCTCCGCAGTATTGTAAACTCTGCTCTTACGACATCGCAAGAGTTAGACTAAAAAGCGACGGCTCCTATTTTGTTTCATATTTCGAGACGATCAAACATAGTACTTGTACTACTTAATTTTGTAAACGTGACCACAGGAGTGTATTATGTTTGCATTAACACTGCAAGTAAACTGAAACGGAAACTTCACGTAATCTGTCAATCTCTGTGATGAGAATCTTTCTGAAGTTCATCTAGGAAAAAAAGAACGTTTTCTAGCTGGGCGCAACGATTCAGTTGTGACCGCGCTTTCACTCTGATTCCTCAAAGGATAAGTCTTACGTAAGAACTGCGGAAGAAACTGTAAACTTGTCAGAATTAAACGGGTAAACGAGCTTTTCACCGTCCAAGCATTAATATTTTCTCAATAAGTTGATAGAAAACTGGAACTTTTCATTTCATTAAAAGATTCAATTATTGACAAATTTTTCTTTTACAGCTCATTGCTCATTGGACGCTAGTTGAAGGCGTACGTCAGCAGCTTGATGCAATGAAGGAAGGCTTCCAGTCGGTGATTCCCATCCATGCCATAGACTACTTCTTTCCTGAGGAGGTAGGCTTGTGTAACGAGGCAGAAATAGTCACATGCATTCTAGTATTGTTAGCTCATAATCTGAAAATTACAAAAGCAAATAGAAGAAAAACTTCACTATCTATTCGTATGATCATGAAATATTCTTGGTCTGTATCTTGCACATTGTAATGCTTCTTGTTTTCATTATTTGACTTTTGCTTTCGTGGCTGTAACAACAAGCTTAGGGATTGGGTTGCGTTTCAACCAATGCAATGTTTCTGACGAAATAATAGCTGCATCCGGGAAACCTCACGAACCCAGCTTCAAAGCTCTGTAATAAGTAGGGCAACCAATTTTTTGACCAAAAAACTTGAAATTTTGACTTTATAATTTACAAATTTTGACCTAATTTTGACCAATAACTTTCTTCGTTTGCAACCCAAATGCGAAATACAAAGCATATTAGAAATTAAACCGTTAGGTAAGGATATCTTCTTTTTCTAATGAAATAAAAGGAAAATGTGGAAGACTCGACGACACCACAGCTAACAAACAGGTAATGAAAGTAACTCGAAAAACTGCAAAAGATAAATATGGAGTGTCTTTAAATATCTCGAAACTACTGAGAGGGTTCTGCAGTATTATACTCCAACATCAAGTAATGTTGCACAATGCACATTATCGCCTTTGAAGTTCTTGTCTTTTGTCATTCACCTTTAGGTGTTGAAATAAACTCAGAAGCGTAATCAAGCAGTGTACTACAAACTTTAGAAGAATTTGATTGTTTTTAACCTTAGGCATAATTATAGGCTCGCTAAAGACAAATTTGACAACATCAGGAAGCTAAAACTCAACACTATAATATGTATAATGGTCTGAGTATTCAGTATTCACCTAACCAAGAACAAAGACCACGCTACCTGCCTTCCACGCCTAGCTTATAATCGTCAGCAGTGGGCGAAACAAGATTATTACCTCAGAAATTGCAACAAACGGATTATTACGTCAGAATAGCAACATAAATTGCAACAAAAAATCATTATCTGTGTAGCTTTTAATAAGTCAAGTCAATTTATTTTGTTTTAACAGCGCCATATATTAACAAACAAGCGGAGTAAATGTAATTGTCAAAACAATTTAATAAAATATCAATAGAGAGAAGAAAAACTACGATAAAAGAAAATTTTGACCTAACCATAAAATTTGACTTTTTTTTTACTTAATAACTTTGAAACCTCTCTTCGTGTCAGCCTAAAATTTAGTTTATGGACGTTTTATAAACTTTAAACTAGGCAGAAAAATTTTGACTTTATTGACTTTTGGTTGCCCTAGTAATAAGTATTAAACACGCGTAACCACTTTTACCAAGTTGGACTGATCATTGGTGAAATTACTGACCAAGATTTCGACTCGACTGATATCGCCTCATTTGAACCTTAGCAGCCTACTTAAAAGCATGCCTGAAAGTGGACACAGGGATTGGCTTTCTTGCCTTCCCATCGGCTTAATCAAAATCTACAACCACCGGGCGTATGCCTGAATACGACAAAAAATCTAAACTTTAATTCAACCTCAATGCGTCCACTCTTCAGTTGGACGAGTTATTTTGCGGCGCTCGCTACCAGCCATGGAGCGAACTGGAGCTATCGGAGAGCTGCCTCACTGATCACGGCTACTGCCACGACAGCGAAACAGTCAAGACCTTATTTCGTGTTCTCTCCCAATATGACGTGGCGGAGCAAAGAGCGTTCCTTCAGTTCGTGACGGGGAGTCCCCACTTGCCTGTTGGTGGTGAGTTTCCTTTATCAGATTTGGTCGATAAGATAGAAATTTAAACTTGCTATCTTGGTAGCTATGAGTTCACTAAAAATCAAAGTGGTTAGAATGCTTGGTCAATCTGAGTAGACGAACACACAGCTGAAATTAATTCAACGTTCAGCGAACCTTTGGAAAATTATATTGTCTTTAATTTCACGGCTATAAAAGGAGTGACTCATTCGAGTCAAATCAATCGCTTGGTAGCATTGAAGATGAAGCAGTATGCCATAGTTTTCGAAACGTGTCTTGACAACAAGTTTATTTCATGTTTTTTACTCCGTACTTTTACTCGAACTGACTAAAGTTTAGTGAACATCTTTGTTCTTGTTTTCTTTCAGGGTTTAAATCTCTACATCCCCAATTGACGATCGTGCGGAAGTCAAGTGAAGAAGGCCACAGCGCGGATGAATACCTTCCATCAGTGATGACGTGCGTTAATTATTTGAAGCTTCCCGAATATTCGAGCGAGTCCGTGATGCGGCAGCGGCTGCACAAAGCTGCTAGAGAAGGCCAGAAATCTTTTCTTTTGTCTTGACTCTTCCTTTCCTTTGCTGCTGACGCTGCAGTTTTTCAGCATGACGATCGTGTCTCTCTCTTTATAAACTCCGTTATTTGACGTCTTTTAAACGTTGTTATCGATCAGCTTTACCCTATTCGACTTGACCAAGGAAACACACTTTTTACTTTTAAAGTCGCATTTTTTAGCTAATAGAAGTCTAGAAAACTTAAACGTTTTGATCTCTTCTTATCTCAACTTATGCGTCTTTTTTACGTTGATCCAACATCTCGAGATGTATCAATTAGGAAGAACGCATTTTGGTAACCGGGTCTATGTGTGTTGTCAATATCGTTGAATCAACGTTGGATCTCTGTCAAATGGTAAATCACTGATGAAAGATGACGTATTGTGCTTTGAGCTTTTCTCTGTACCTTTTTTTTCATCATCTACTGTTTTCTGTTTTTCTATTGATTTCTTTTTTTAATCGATCACCGACTGTTAGCAAGCAATCACACTGTCACGTCTTTTTTCTGTTGATATACGTTTGATAAACGTACGAAATGCAATTCAAGATCACTCGTTGGCGTTTTTACTTGAAACTTCTACAGCCGAAACCTCTCGAAACTTTGGAACTTGTTAAACGTTGGATCAACGCAGATGTAACGTTGGTGATCGCAATGTTGTGGCTATGGTTCTGTAATTTAGTATTTTGATCATAAGTTACCTGTCTAGTGTCTAGTCTCACGCACAGTTTCTTTTTATATGAAATGATAGTGGGGAACTATGTTTCATCACTGTTATCACCAAATGTAGTGATATTGTTAACCTGGTGTGGAGACTTTGACGAAGAGCGCCAGATCCTAATCAGCTACATACAGACCCCGTTGATCCGACCTGTTTCATTTTGTCAAACAAGGTGTGTTTAGCGAGGTTATCAGGTATAAGAGAATCCCAGGTGTCAAAGTTACGATTACCGATGACACCTGGCTGTATATCACTAATGCTTTATAATACCAAACAACCAAGCACTTTGCAGTGCCAGCAGCATTGTGTAATTGAATAGGCTTAATACGCAGTGATAGTGCCAGAAAATCTTATAGCTCAGCACTCTGTCATCACTGATTAAAAACACAACAATTTGCTCATTACTACTTCCCTGGAAATTTATTTCCCAGTCAGCAAATTAGTGTTGTTGTTTTCTGCGTCGATTCAACGTCTACAGACGTTTTTCTATGCTGAATCAATGCAGAAAAGGACTGATTTGTTGGCTGGTTGACTTTTCTAAACGCAGTTTTTTGTAGCCAAACACCCGCGTATTTTTGTTGAGCTTCAAATCGATGGTCTACGGTTCGACTCCTTGTCTGACTTTTATTTTTAACTTGGTGCTTTTAAGCAGTGTGGCGCCCCACTGAGTGTATCGTTCGGAAGACACTTTAACATGCAGATATCCAATCCAAGCACGAACCAATGAGATGCTACGTTATCTGTCCAATTGTGACCATTCCAGCATTCAGCCAGCGAATTAATTATTACTTTGAACTTTGTTTGGTAATTACAGAAGAAAAAAGAGCTATAGCAGTGGTGGGAATCAAGCCCACGTCAATCGAATGACTACCGTCGCCCTAGCCCTCTGCGCCAAGTCAGCCGATGGCAAAGCGATGATTTAATTTAGCTAGAATTTGCGTTTTTCTTTCTTTCTAAACGCAACCTTGATGACGTCATGAACAGCGCAGCTTCTGATTGGTTTGTGGTTTATTAGAAATCTGCTTGTTAAAAGTGCCTACCCTATCGTTCTTGGTGTAATGAAGTTAGGGCTCAAGTGGTCCGAAAACAATTTTGGATTGAAATTAGGCTATACGCGAATTTACGAATGTTGATGCGGGCAAGTGATAGGAATCTGGTTTTGTCCACGACCACGCAATCCTTACAAAGCAAATACCCCTCTAACAAAAGATCCTAGAATAAAAAAAAATTTGAGACCAATTCAAGCATTTTCTTATCAATGCAGTGTGATTTGTTATAATGTGTTTTAACTGTTTATTCATTGCAAGCGTATGTTTCAAGTACTTTAAAACCAGCTCCAGCTTGTTCAAATCAGGGATAATCGAAGACAGCAGTGCGTGTATTTTTATTTCTTTAAAAGTAGCAGAACGGAACAATTTGTTGCCAAATGCCTGTGTGGCGTAAACGTAGCCAACTTTGCACAAATTTTATCTCAGACTGTGGCAAACGCAACACCACTCTCCAGTGCAAATGGTCCTGTGTTTTGTCGTATTGTGAATTTGTCTCATTACGTTTGTAAGTAATTCAGTACATCGATGCTTGCTTTAAATGAGTGGCATACTGATAGACCAGTTAAAACGCAGTTGCAGAAGTACAGCAGGTTACTCAATATACAAGAATCGTAAAAAAACGAGCAGTGCAAAAAGGTAGTGGAGTGATGTGATAAATTGGCCATTCAATGGACTGTTTTTGCTAGTACTGCAGTCTGCACTAACCCCGCAACCGAGACTGCATGCAGCTTCTCCTAAATTTACACAATTTTTGTCCACCCAAGATGGCAGCCATTTCAATGGCTTGTGAAAGTTGTCGAAATAAAGCCGGAAGGTTAGGTAGCGCTTCGGTTAAATCTGATTGCCGAATTAGCTCAGCAGTTAAGCACCAGACTCAAGATTAAGCGGCGCTGGTTCGGGTCTCGGGGTGTGCGCTTGAGCAACACATTTCAAGACTGCTCTCCATTCAGCGGCACCTAGTGAATGAAATAGCTCAGACAACAACTACTTTTTCTTCATGTGATGTTAGGTTTGTATCGAACGGTACTTGCGATGTCTGGTTCAGAAAATTTTATCTCGTTTTGGTTACCGTACTTAATGCGTATTCTGTGGCTCAATAATAATTTTCTTTATCGAGTCCAGAGGTGGGCATCTGTTACTTTAAAAGTAGCTCGCGCTACCGCTGGTTTTGTCTAAACTTAAACTGACACAGGAAGCAATTTGTGAAGTCAAAATAAGTTGAAAAAGAATGATATTCGATTACACTGCCACTTCAACGTCGCAATAGTCGAACGATTTCTACTTCGAATTTTCATGTATTGTTTTCCTATACTGTAAAATAGCCAAAAACGAATCATTTGTTTCACTTTAAATTTGCGGGAATGCAACTGAAGGAAATGTAGTGCCACTCCGCTACATTGAAAAAAAAGTAGCGCCGCTAGTCCAACAAAAATGAAGCGGCGCTACCACGAAAGTAGTGCGCCACTGCCTACCTTTGTTAACGACAAACAAAATTATGTATATGTCTGTAGCCTAGGCTAGGCTATGTTAGCATAGGCTTGTTATGCACTTCTAGTGCTTTTCGTAATTGTAGCCTACTTTATGCAAGGCCTATGAGAAGGGGGTACGGCGTACCCTTGAGGGCCCAGTCCTGTGATTGTTGGGGGGTCCAAAATTGTGATTTTATAGTTTACGTGCAAAAATGCTTGGTTAAAACCATCCTAAACGAATAAATTCAAGCTTAAAAGTTGTTATTGTTTAGTCCTGGGAGGCCCGTAGGCTAATGTAGCAAAAGAGCCCGGAAAGGAAATTGAGTTGCATTGCGCGAAAATTAAGGGTCCAAAGTGGTGATTTAATGCTTTACGTTGCAAAAATGTTCTGCAAAAAGCACCCTAAATTAAATCATAAAAGTTGGTTATTCTCCTGTCTGGTGGGCATAGTGTAGCAAAGGCAGGGTTAAGAAAAACCCGGGCTTTTTTTAAAAAACCCAACCTGCTAGGATTTCTTTTTAAAAAGCCCGATTTTTTTGGGGTTTTTTTTGTGTTTTTAAAAAACTATTTGAAAAAGGTAGGCTAAGTTAGCTTCACGCTTATTTCATTTTAAAATGAATTTCGGAGTTGGAGCAGGAGCCGGAGTCAATACTTTCGAAGCAGGAGCGGAGCCGGAGTAAAAAAAAGTGTCTTCATTCACCTCTGCTAGGAATGTAGTAAATGCAAAAGTTAATTACAAGGTTATTGGTCAGATGATTAATTTCAGTGTTTTTTTAAGGTGTTTTGGGGGACCGAAACGGTCCCCCAAATTTCTCCAGCGGTTTCCCAAAATTTGGACTTGCAACTGCAGTAGAAAAGTAATGGTTGTTTCTCGCTATATCTTCCAGTGGTTCCCAAAGTATGGGTCGCGACCCAAACATGGGTCGCGAAGGGTCAGAAAATGGGTCGTGCAGAGACGATCTAAATCTGCCAAAATAGGACTGTTGTAAATTAATTTATAAAGAAACTTTTTTTTCTTCTATTAAGTTGTTTTAATCCCAACATCGCCAGTATCATTGCATCCTACACTTTTATTTGGCTTCTCTTCTATCAATCAATTATGGCCAACAGTTTTACCGGCATTCAAGTCACTTCCTTCAAGAAATCACGTTAAACGTAGATTATTCTCTAAGTTGACAATTTAAGATTTCTGAACTATTTTTTTAATTTGAAGTTAATTTTTATCTGCGACCCTGGTTGCAGGGAAGCCGCTACGTAGGCTGTGTTATAAAATGTTGTCAAACGAATACAAAGAAGAACAAGAAGAGACATCCGACATGTGCAAAAAAATGTGCGTAGGCTATTTTTAAGCACCAAGAAGAGGCACTGAAGCCAAACCGGTTTGACTCTCCAACGAATCCAGCACTTTTACTTACCCTCTGAGCAAGACGAGCTACAGTACACCACTCTACAACTGGTTGTCTGTGTTTTGTTTATAGCAGGCATTTAAATAATCGGGAATCCCAGCGTCAAATGTCTGTCTCGCTAAACGGAAATCCTTTACCATATTATACTGCAAACCCAACTTACCTTGGAGTAAAACTTGACCGGCAGTTGGCCTACAGACCCCACATCGAGTCACTCCGTGCCAAGGTTACCTCGAGAAATAACTTCTTGAGAAGCCTTGCAGGAACAGGATGGGGAGCCCGAGCATCAACCTTGCGTACAAGTGCACTAGCCTTGGTCTACAGCTCAGCCAAATATGCCACAGCTGTGTGGAACCGTAGCAGAAACACAAAAAAGATGGATGTATGCATTAACGACACCTTGCGCATCATCACTGGCTGTCTCCGCCCCACACCTACTGCTTATCTACCAACTTTGGCTGGCATTGCTCCTGCTCATGTCCGTAGGGAAGAAGCCTCTCACAAACTGGCTTTGCATGCAAGACTCGATCCTCAACACCTTCTCCACAGTCACTCCCAAAGATATGGACCAGTCAGACTTCAACGCCTGTCATCAAGGCGCCCATTTCATCGATATGCTACACAGCTTGTGGATAAGAACTTCAGCTGCATGGAGACATGGGCCAGGAATGGAACGAGCTGCCACATATCCCTCCCCAGTTTTCAGTTATACCAGCACTCTCCATCCCTCCTGGAGCAGACCTCTCAAGAAAGGCATGGGTCACATTGAACAGGATCAGATGTGACGTTAGCTGCACTGGAGCAAATCTGTTTAGGTGGGGGTTGCACAATACGCCGATATGTGTCTGCGGAGCGGTAGAACAAACAATGCTACACATACTCCACGAATGTCCCATCTTACGGCCTCCAAGTGGAAACATCGGTACCGTATTTGACAACCGGACCCAACTACCGTATCATGGCTGCACGATGAGGCATTGCCAATCTAAGCTACTACAAGTCAAACGAGAGAAGAAGAAGAAGCAGGCAAACATTGCAAAAACAGTATAGACTGCTGAAATTGCTTATACAGATTTTCTGCGTCTTGGGTCGCGAGATGTTCACCAAACTCATATTTGGGTCGCGCTCAAAAAAGTTTGGGAACCACTGTAAGCAAATATGGCTATTTTTTGGTATTTAAATGAAACACTTGCGGTCTCTATTTGTCACATCAAAAACACGGAAAGCAGCTGACTTGATGACTAATATAGTCTTTCGCTGCTTCCTGTCTGTTGTTGAATATATATATATGTTTGTACCGTATACTATTTTTCGCAACAGACAAAATAAAAGGTTTCTCTCTCTCTCTTAAAACTATTTAGCGGTCAACCAAACCAAACCTTAAAAAACTCTGAATTTAATTTGATTATGTTTTAACAAGACGTTATGTTTGAGCCTTGGAAGAGAGCTTGACTTGTTTAGGGATATCTAAAGAAGGGGATGCGAAGGCTTTTATTACGCCTGACAATAGAAAGGCTTTTGTTTATCGTAAATAATCTGTGTTTATCGTAAAATGACAATTGGCACCAATAGTAGTTTAATAAATCTTGTTATGATAACTTGCATTGCGCTATTAGCATCAGGCCTGGATATTCACAATATGCTGATGGTTGCTTGTTAATTTAACTACCCATATACTTGCTTTATATCTAGCCTACTGCAAAGGCTTTGTTAAAAAACAACAGCTTACTGGTAACTTTTCAACTGTCTTTGTAAACAAGTATTTTTTAAATATGCGCTACGTATCATTTGCCGACTGTCTTCTGTTGCTCATTGTACCAGCTGCACTACAAAACTTTCCACTATTTTAAAAAGAACCACATGTTTAACGCGCTACAAACTACAGCCCTGGTAGTGTCATGAGAATAAGGCAATCGCTGCGAGCCTTCATATCCCCTTCTCTAGATATCCCTGGACTTGTTGTACCAGATATATATAGACTAACACTCAGTAACGTTAACGGATTTAACAGTTTTTATTAAACACACAAAAAAGACTACTAAATCCAACGTTTTCGACACCACATAGTGTCCTCATCAGGAATAATCATAGGTTACATCTAAGAGAAATAAATAAATTAATTTGAAAATTTTGCATTAGAGCTGTACAAGCGACAGCAACCATCAACAACTGACACACACGAATTCAATGCAGGATACACAAATGGGCGAGGGACTGATCACATGATGCACAAAACATTAAATAATAGTTTTATTGCAGCCTGGTTGGTTGGTTTTGAATCGTTATCCTCGGACTGACAAGGCCTTGATAGGTTATTTGTGGTAGTTTCCCATACTTGTAGAGGCTTTTGACGCAGGGCCGGTTACCGAGATTGGCAGAGTGAAGTTTTCCGATTGTTGAAGTGTTCTTGCCTGGAAATTATTCCATTCACTAGGTGCCGCTGAATGGAGAGCAGTCCTGAAATGCGTTCCTCAAGCGCACACCCCGAGAGTCGAACCAGCGCCGCGTAATCTTGAGCCTGGCGCGTAACCACTGAGCTAACGGGACGGACTATTGCAGTAAAATTCTGCAGTAAAATGTTGTATGGTGTGCACTGTGCAACACGCATAAGCAAACATCACGCGTTTTTGCTTAAGACAATCGGGGCCCGGAGTGAGAGAGGGGCCCGGAATGACTCTTCGTACCCCTAGTGAAAATTTCTCTCAGAGACCCTGACTGTATGATGCGTAGTTTCCTAGAGACCTTAGAAAAACGTGGGTGGAACAAGATCCTGGTAGAAATAATTATAACAAGTTATCCCTTGGCATTGTGCAGCCCAGTTATCATATTTAGACAAACAAACAAATCATGGCAGGAAAAACAAGTACCCCACGTCGATCAATTTGAATGTGTTGTTTAATTTTTCAATTTTGTGTTTCGGTAATCTATGCTCTTCGTTAGGTGACGTAAGTGAGTAACAAACAATTTTTTTGCTAAATGAAGTTGTGAACAATCCATCTAGATTCTAGATATACACTATACAGTATGGGGTCGGGTGTTATGCAAAATGAAAAATGTTTTTTGTGATTTTGCAAGATCTTTCATGTAAGAAAAAAATCAAACCGTTTACTTTCAACAATATATACTCGACGCGTTTCTATTTTTTCGAACAAAAATACTGCAAAAAACCAAAAGGCCCAAGCTTGGGGGTTGGCACGTCTATTGAACAGGCAAAAGTTAATTTAGTCAATGCCAAAAGCATGACTACTGTTTGCGAAACTTCTCTAAAACCCTACTATGTAAATTAAGCATTTTAAACACGGCGAAAAACGTCAACTCCATTTTCAACACAATTGCATCATTGAGCAGTTTGGCTACCTCTTGTGCTGTGGCTCGTATCAGTGACGACTGACTAATATAATAAGCAGGCATTGGAAACACTTTTAGCCTTGACTCATCTATGACTCATTGTGTGAATAATTGCAAAAAAGCCCAATTTAAAATTAGGCTACTTTTCGGCAATGTTCACAACTAACAAGTCAGTCCTTTTTTATATTGATTCAACGTATGCAAACTTTGAAATAAAGATGAGATTTAAATGTAAAAACAAAATGTGAAAGATGTTGAAATATAAAAAAAGGTCTGATTTGCTAGATGAGTCTAGACAAGATGTTATTTGATCATTCTGTAGTATGGAAAGCAAGGTAATCTTCAATAGGTATTTAATTTTATGACCTTCACTGCAATTTGTTTTGCAAAATAAAAAATGGTCTTTTTCTTTGTGCTGTACATTGTGCTTGCATATTGCTAACATTGTTATAAAACCTGTAAAAGAAAAAAGCTATTAATACGGTTCAAATTTCATCACAATTCCACTGCTTCTTACTATAAATAACACAAAACAACGTTTGGCTTTGATTACTTTTGCTTCCTTATCAAACTAAACTACTACTAACAAAACAAATTCTAAAATATCTCATATACAATGTTGCAATACAAAATGCATTCCATCATATGTCCTTGGATGCTGAACTATCTTCATATTTCAAGTTGTCGTCATCATCTTCAAGCCTTTGAGACCCAAGCTCTATCCTTTTACCATCCCCCAAGTGGCAATGTTTCCTGGACAACACCTAGACGTTACTGGAGAGATGCCACTCTTTGTTCTCATTGTTCAAGACGAGTAGATCTTAGGAGCAAAGGATACTGGGCGTTATGATCTTCAAAGTATTTAAATTATTTCCTAACTTTTCACCCACATGTCGATTATCAAAATGCTCATGGGGCCTTGAAAGTTGTAGGTTTGCATTTGCAAATACTTTGCTGCATAATATGCTCTGCGGTCTCTCAGTTCCATCTTTTTCTGTCATGCAAGTGATCCCATCTTTCACATAGTCTTCATTCCACTTACGTTTTTTAGAAATGACTGTTTCCTTCTAAATTTTAAAAGACAATTATCTTTCAGCTACAACTCTTAAATAGAGAAATAAAACAAAGTAACTTTAGCGGGTTCAACATGATGTATTACATACACAAATATAACATAATTAAAAATAAACTCCAACGTTTTCGACACGTACATGTGTCCTCATCAGGAATTACATATCTGCAATAAAGAATATAAGAATGCAAATACAATAAATACAATAAAAAATCTTTATTATAAGAATACAATAAAGAATACAATATCTGCAATATTGCAGATATGTAATTCCTGATGAGGACACACGTACGTGTCGAAAACGTTAGAGTTTATTTTTAATTATGTTATATTTGTGTATGTAATACATCATGTTAAACCCGCTGAAGTTACTTTGTTTTATTTCTCTATGATTCAACAAAACAACCTCTACCAAAGCTTTAACTCTTAAATATAAACTGAACTGGAATCCAAAACGGAGGAAAATAAGAATTCTTCCATTACTTCTTTCTCTTTCACATACCGCACAAACAATAATAAGTAATAACTGAATACAGCAACTGACGTCTGTTAGCTCATCCATCTGTAGCCTACACTATCACATCATAGTACAAAACCAACCAGTTTTGGACTTATACCAAAGTGACTTGTTACGCATTCTTCAGAAATATGCCTAAATAACGTATAATTTCACATGGCATGTCGTATCCCCTGCTTTGGTGCTGTGTACCCTTGGTTAAGAACCCCTGGCCTAGTTGATCTAATCACAACACATTATAACATCATTTGTATTCTTAAACATTTAATTGACGCAAATAAGCGTAATTGGCAGTTGAAATATTTTTTAATTCTCATAATCGCTTCAGATACGATAATCTAATGGCGTTAATCTATTTTTCAAAAAAATCTTTTACAAATGAGTACCTTGCTATGTTTGTTTTTATAAACTAACTTTACTTCTCTCGCAACTTGCTGGGAACAGCACATATGAGGTCGCTGCGGGCTGCCTGTTCCAACCCAAAGTCAACTTTCAAAGATTTATCAGCAAATGAGATTATTTATCTAACGACCAACTGAATTTGCAAACCCAAATTTAAATGCATGAAAGACAAGAATATTCTGCTTCGTCATATACACGTTTAATTTTGTTGCATTGCAGGTGTTCCTTGTTGTTAAGAAAAGCAGTAAGAAGCAATATTTAATTTCATTGATGCAGAAATATAAATTCTCAGAAATGAAACCTATAGGTGGGTGATTTAATTCTATTCAAAATATTACTGTTCAAAGCATGTGGTGATACAAAAAAACTTTATCTTGATGGCAAAAATAACGTAATTTATTTCTTACAAGTAACGGAAATGCAAACATCTTTTATGCGTATGAAATGCTTTTTTTTTTGAAGCTAGTCTATACACCGCAGCAACAAAGTAATCTACATTTAATGCAGTAAGTTACTCAAAATTATGCGATAACATACACCTAGCATCTATGAGTGATCCAGACGTATGCACTATAATTGTGTAAACGTAATTACAGTAACGTCATGTTTGTTTTGATAGTAATTTATCCTTTTTACACTAGTTGGACATTTTGAAAAGTTAAAGGAAACAAACCCATACACAAAATTAACAAAAGGTAATGTCATCAACTTGAACGTTTGGAAACGTTGATGAGCTGCAAAAGTAGATAGTCTCCGGTACTACGCCCTTTTTTCACTTATTTATCTCGGAACCTCGTTTCTGTTGTTTTGTGTCGCATCTCTCGTTTTGCAAAATGATGAAACTGTTTCTCAGCTAGTGACGTCAGAAGCACTGTACTGTTTACTTGAGGTGTCATTGGCCAAAGCGGACGCCGTAAGTGGAAAGAAGTGGTGCTTCAGTGATAAAAGGAGTCCTTTTTAATCAACAACATAAAGAAGTCTACTAATTTTCAGGCTTGTTTTATAAGTCATACACCACTGGTAAACACTGAAACTTACATAAGTGTACTACTTCTTTAATAGATTTGTTTTGTTAGCAGAAGTGCATCGTCTTTCAACCAGCTTCTTCTTTCTCTTCCCCAGTATTGATAGATCTTCACCGTCTGCAGACGTTGAGTCAATGCAAAAGGACTGATTTGCTGACTAAGATACAGACATACAGTCCAACCACGGGTCCAAGTCAAAAACAAATCGGCTGGCGATTCTAATGCGCATGGGTTCGGTTAGACATCTGGTGATAACAAAGATTTTGAATGTTTTTATAAATTACATAGTTTGTTCATTAGGGGGAGTACAAATAAGTGTGGTGCTATTGCAAAATAATACGAGATCTTACGCTACTGTAGACCCCTCTAAAAACAGATAACAGAAAATAAATCTTGGAAACAACCGATTTAAAACATTACCATAGATCCACTATAGGGGTAAACATTATAGGTATTCAACTACTTTTTTCTTGTGAGACTTTACAGAAAATTTCTTACTCAGCGACTTGGCAACATCTCATGTATCGCTAATTGTATTTTTGAGCAAACAACTTTGATATTTCGTTGTGCGTAAAACTGTCAAAGAAGACCTTTCAATAAACCGTTCAAAATGTCAACGGCCACTTTGACAATATATTTTAAGAGTTTCTGGCAACAAAACCAGTTAGGGAAGAACTGTGAAACCATCAAAATGTCTAGTGGTTTCACTGCATAGCTTATCTCAAATTGCAGCAAACGATCTCCCATACCATACACTGAATGATGAGTTGACGTAAAAGCGAATGTTATCTCTGTGTTCAAGAAAGTAAGCTAATGCAAATTTTTGAGATTCAACCAATATGACAAAGAGTTGACTGTTTAATGTAATAAAAAAATTAAGATCCGAAAATGTAGACACTACGCTTGTGTTCAGCGAACGTTTCGAAAACTAAACTGTTTTCATCTTCAGTGCTATTAAAAAATAACTAAAGCTTTGATAGAGAGTTCGCTTTGTTAAACCATAGACAGACACCACAAAGTAACTTCAACGGGTTTAACATATTTATTACACAAAAAATATAACATAATTAAAATAAACTCAAACGTTATCACATGCTTGTATTTTAGGTACATCTCATGTAATATGTTTGCTGCCGTGTTATTCACTCGTAATCATTCTCGTATCACTTGCTGAGTTTGTGCTTTTTCGTTCGGAGTGTCCTTACAACTTTGGTGCATAGTCAGATTTATCTTATAATTATCATTTTATGAATTGCAGATTTAATGTAATTCCTGATGAGGACACAGGTACGTGCCGAAAATGTTTGAATTTATTTCAACTGTGTTGTATTTAAACCCGTTGAAGTTACTTTGTTTTGTCTGTCTATAAAATAACTGAAAATTAAAAGGCTGTGAAAATTGAATTGCCAGTGTTATAAAAGTAACAATAAAAAAACGTTTCTCGGCAGCCGATTTGTAGCAAGAATTGACAGCGATAGACACGTTATTTGGTGGTTCAAAATTTGAATACATGAGTCGCAACTCCTTCTGGTTCTTATACGTAAAGAGACTTGGGAAAGATTGGTAACGTAGTTTATTTGGATATCAAACGTTAAACAGTCAAGCAAATGGTCGTATAGTACTACTTGTGAGATGGTAGATGAAACGCTTGCACTTTGTGCACTTCCAGCACACAAAGAAATCAAATTCTGAACCGCAAACGTCTTCGTCGATTTCAAAATAAATACACACTACTACTTGCAACAGCTACTTCACAATTCGCAATAACTTCCACTTTTACAGTCTATTCAATATCGGCTAGAACTCTACAATCGTCTTCAACATACTTTAGTTACAAGTTCTAATCCCCATAATATACAATTCTAATAACAACTCTGATATTAATAATTCAAACCACGCGCCTATTTATAACACGTTTGCTTGGACCAGAAGCTTCCAGAAACTAGAGTAATATTACATCACAAGATTCACTCTTTTGGTCAACAAGTCTTTTGGTCAACAATACAAAGTTTTCAGAATGTCAATGTCACATACGGACGTTCATTTTAAGCTACTACAACAACGTGGTTCTCATAGTCAGCCACTTACAGCTCCCTAAGGAGGAATTTGTAACTTAAAGTTTTTATACTTAGGCTATTTGGTATTTTTTTCTGGCATAAAAAGTTAATGGGTCACAGAACTTTTGTGCAGCGAAAATGGGCCACGAAAAACAAAAGTTAAGAACCACTGTACTAAACTCATGTTCAAAAAACGTTTTCGAAACTAAAAGATTTTCACTTTGGCGTGATCACTGGCAATAAAACAATACATAGACCTTTCAAAGTATTTGCAGATCTGGCAAAAGCAAATTGTTGCTTACTCACAAAAACTTGTGACATCGGAAAATACGTTGAAAGGTCAAGCTCTTCTGCTTCATTGCCACCAACGCTCCTGTAACATCAACCTTTAACTTTATGCCTTTGCAGTGATTGCAGCTAAATAAAGATGTTAGCGCATCAGAAAACACAACAATAAAAATGCACACGGCTCTCATCTGCTTTATGGCTCAGTGCAATGAACCTTATGTAACAAGGTTGCAGCAATGAAGCCACTGACGTAGAGCGATGTTATCCGAAAAAAGAGGGGTTACAATAGCAACATGCATAATAAAAAGGGCTGCTTCTTCAGTAAACAAAGTGTTGTTTTTCTGTTTCGTGACATGTCGATTGAATTACGATACATAAAACATTAGTCAAAAAGGCTATACCTTGTAGAAAAATTCTAAATTACATTTTGAGGCGATGCCAAAAACACAGCGATTTCAAACACACAACAACCAGTTCCTTTGACACTGGAGTTCATTAAACGTAGTCGCAGCTAATTTCAAGATGACTATTAAAATCAACATGAAAATTAGCCTGAAAAGAAGTGCTATCACTGTTGCGGATCAAAGGCTTTGACTTTGGTACCAGGACTTGGGTAGTTGTAACTGTGTTTTTGTAATGACGGTAAAGATTTTAAAACCAATGACGCGTTATAAAAACACTACTCATAAGCAATTACGAGGGTGATTTTAAAACAGATAGCATTGTGTTCTGGTACTTATTTAATAACATGGTTAAAGCTACATTTTTAAACCAAACTTTTTCTGAAAAACAAGTGATGAAGGGAGAACTTTGGTCTCGTCTAACTAAGTATAATTTTGCTCAAACGCTTAAGTACAGTAACGTTGACAGGGTAGTCCAGGAGTTACTTTTGGATCTTAGCCTGAGAGGATATTAGGGACCTGAAACCTTTCCAAAGAGACAGGGAATTTAAAAGTCCATCGCCTTGGATAGTGCATTCTTCTTAGAAGTGCCTTGATTTGGGGCCCAAAAATCTTACTCAGATCGGGCCAAAATTATTCTCTCAACGTGCTTGCTTGTAGATAAAATTATGGAAACCTTAGCTAAGTTCTACCCACTTATGGAGGTTGGGCAGCTTCCCACACGAAACCCCATTTCTACCTCCACGCAGTACAACACCAATCCCGTCTTGGATATTTACGTGCAATCTAGTATTCATAAAACCTGGATTCTACTTTGAATTTATTTTATTTTAACATAAAATATATTTTATAAAAATTTATTCTAAATATTTTATGTCAAAATATTTATTAACTTTTATTTCAAAACAAAAGATTTTATTTTGTAATAATTTTTTTTTTAAATAAATTTAGTTTGAAACTCGTGCTTCATCATATTTCTATTTGTTCCGCTTCTTTTCTTATACCGTAGCTCAAGAGTTTTCAACGGGGTGGAAAGCTTCCCTTGAGGGTCAACTTCATCTATAAATTGGGTAAATTATTAAAAATGGAAAGACAGACCACATGATAAATGCCACAAATCTAAGATAACAAAGTAGAGCGAGTAGGCCTATAACTTTTCTTTTAGAAAGTTGACGAGAGGTAACAGAGAGTAAAAAGGTTTTGGATCTCTGAGATTAAAATGATCCTTAAAATTGACTTCTAGAAAAATGTTATTGAATCGATTACGGAGCGCGAGTGATTGTTTTTACTGAAGTTTCAAAATAGAATCCAATAATTATCAGTCACGTCACAATGTGAAGTGGAGTGCGGTATTTGAGGGCAAGTGTGATTACCAATTTTTGTCATCTTGTCTTCCAACCATAATTATCTTGTAGATCAAAAAGGACGTGACTGGTAATTAAATTCTATTCGAGAAAAATTAATGCTCGGTTGGTAACCTAATTATAATAATCAAGGTCATTTTTTATTTGATACAATATAAAGGCTACCACATTCACACGAGCATGACGAAAGATTCCATTTAAAATTTCAAAAAGATGGTATAGTGGAAAACATAATGATGGAAAATTGTTTCTAACACTTTAATTAGCAGAATTGTTACGTTGGATTAACATTAGGCATTAGACTAACAAGCATTTTATAAAAACTTTAGTAAATTTATTCCAATTTGTTATCACATTGTTGACGATTGGACAACTTTGATAGAAATTAGACCTAAAATCCACTGAAAATCAACATTTGAGTTATATGAAAAAAGTTATAATCATAATTTACCATGAAAAATGAGTGTAAAAAATTGTCTCAAACTATATGCAAGTAGCAGTGAAACACATATTTTTGGTCTATTTCTGATAATGGTCTTTTTTTGATGTGTAGGCTGTCGGTTTCGAGGAGATTGTGATTTGTTCTGACTGACAGCTTATCTTCAAAAGCTGTTTCACACGACACTATGCTTTGGCTCATGACGTAGGGGTTTTAGCACAGACGTTAGTGTTTCTTTATGTCGCCAATCGACTGTTTCCTAAATCTTGACACCAATCGGGAACCTGATCTCTTTGAAAGCGGATACACAAATTTTACTCTGGTGTTGTTGTTGGCAGACACAATTGGAAAAATTGTTATCGGTAAATGTATTTTCGATGACGTCCGTGAAACAACATCGATCAAACATAAAAACTTCAATTTCTTTGTTTTGAAATTAACCTTTCCCATGATTTACGCACAGCTCATATCTTGTCAATAAACTTTCTACAAGCCTGTGTATTACAAGCCTCAAGGATTAATTCTCGTATTAGGCTATTAAAAGCTAAGGTTTTGTCTTTCTTACACTCAACTGTTAAAGAGAATAGGATCACATGTTTTTATAAGGAAAACAACATTTTAACATTTACTACTGCGAGTGAATACAACTTTATCTTTATGTCATCGAAGAAAGATGGCCGGTCTTCAAATAATAACCTTTCACACAATGCAAAAGATGAATCACTTCAAATTAGGCTACACACCGGCCCATGTGAGCACCAATTGACCCCCTTTTCTAAATCTATTAGTAGGCCCTTATGTTTCGTGATGACGCTAAAAATAAGACAAGAAAGCGTTAGGTAAAGGCCGCAACCTTGAGTCAAAGCAAAGTCAACAAAGCAAACTTTTTAAGATAAATGTACAATGTAAGACTTAATACCTAAAAAAGAAAATTGTGGGGGTCGCCGCCTAGAAAAATTTGACTAATATAATTTTTTTTGGCTATTTTTAGGCGCAATTATATATTTCTTTTTATCAAGATCCACATTTTGTATGTAGGGGGAAGGTGGGGCAAGACGGGACACTTAACTTTAATCGATGTTTTGCAGAATTCCTTTTTATCAATATCGGTAACTTTGGTATCATGTTATTTCTATTGCACACCACTACCAACCAGCAAGATGCAAAGACTCAGTTAGTATCGCATGACCTTATAATTAACAAAAACAAAAAAAATTAATTTGTCCCATCTTGCCCCACACCTGGGGCAGGACGGGACGCGTATTGTTCATATGAGGTATCACCTGTAAAACCACAAATCTACTGATAATATCTTGCAATTTCAAAAATGACTTGCATTTACAGCACACGTAATTACATCAGGGCGAAATGACAGACTACTTTTTTCCATAAAAATCACATACAAAATTGCCACGCCCATTATAAGCAGAACAGACGTCCCATCCTGCCCCAAGCAGCTCTGTCCCGTTTTGCCCCAATGACTGACATTTTGAAATTTTCTGTTTGTTTATTATATATGCAACTCACATCAAAAAAGTCAGATGCCCCAAAAAGCACTTTTATTACTGTATCTCCAGACCACGTATCATCTTCCAAATTTTTCTGAAATCATGCTAAAATGTGAAAAGTTTTGATAAGATTTCTTATAGCAACTAGCCTCTAATCACTTATCTTGTTGCCACGACCACGTTTTTTCTCTGAACATCTCTTTTTTTTGCAAGTCATCGAGAATCATGGTGTCCTTTAACATCTAAATGGGTAGAGGACGCTAAAGCTAATACTTTTAAAAATATCCACGGTGTCCCGTCCTGCCCCACGTCCCATCTTGCCCCACCTTCCCCTAACCATAGTCGCTATGTTATAGCTATGTAATCAAACTGAAATTGGATTTGGGTAAAAGTTTTTGTTTAAAATTTAAGTTAGCCTACCATTTCTAAAAAAAATTCATTCAAGATCACAGAAGAATAGTTTGTATAGCCTATAGTGTGGTGTAGCCTTTCAGCGGGCTAGAACTTCGAAAATCTGTTTGAGGTTTCCCTACCTTCACCAATAGCATTTTCAGAGCACATTTCACTTTATAAGCTATCTCCATTAATACTGCAATTTGTCAATTTAATTGTTAATTAATTGCAGGCTATTTGAGTGAGCAGCGTTTTTTTTTGGAATATTTTATAATAGTTTGTTAATTTTTCGTACACCAATAACTTTTCACTCATTTAATCCATTGTTGAAACTATACATGTCCAATACCACCAGTTAGCTGAATAAAATGTGTTTGAGCGAGCCAAGCAAGCGAGAAATTTTTGCAAAAAAAAAGTAACATGTTAAATGTTGCATGTAAAATTACAAGCTGAAAAAGGGTGCACGAGCTAACTATGCGCGGCCCCCTAGACAGTGGTGGGCTAAGTGGGCCCCTAGCGGGGGTCGGAAAGCAGTAAATACGGCTTGCATGATTTACATTATTGAACATCGAATTTCTGTAGCAGCTTTTTTTCTCTTTTACGCATCCAAAACACACTAAGCAGACTAAAATGAGTAGGCCCCTAAGAAGCTGTGCCCTTCTCTCCCCGGCCAGGGAGTGCGCGGGGTGGGTAATACGGACACGGCCCTAGCTACACTGATGATAAAAAATTAAGAATAGCTTAAAAATAGGCCTACTACAAACAATTTATCGCGCTCTAATCGAATTCCTGACCTGGAGTTCTTTGCAATGAGAAGAACAGCTAGTGCAGACAAAAACAACAAAAATAAAACAGCACAATGAAACATACCAACACATTTTGCAAAATAATTTTCTGTGGGTTGCATGAAAATGGCCATGCAACAATATCTTAAACGATGATACACCATTACCAACTAGTTTCAGCACAGGAAAAACTTTTTTTTATGTGCAAACGAAAATGTAATTAGTCGAAGCATGTTTGCTGGTTGTCAGGAGACTTATAATTTGTGCTAATTAATTTTACCAGTAGTCTTCTTTGGCGAATGCAGGTTGTAATACATTTGTGTCCGGATGATTGCATCCGTGGATTAGAAGCTTATAAAATAAAAACAAATGATTACGAGAACAAATGATTTAGCATTGATTTCATCAAAATACATAACCAACAAATACAAAAGAATTACTTGAACGTTTTCGACTTTCATGGAGCCGTAATTGGAAAACCTAAACGACCAACAAAAGCAACAGTTAAAAAGCAATTCTTTGCTACAGCAAACCATGATTGCAAACAATAAGTCTAAAATTGACCAGCACAGGTCAACATATAACAATAAGAACTACCAAACAGATATTAGGCTATATCACGTGTGGAGGAACAGATAGGGCAGGGCCGGATTTAGCTGATGGGGGCCCGGGGCACTTTTAGATTGGGGGGCCCCGTGCAAAAAAATTTTTCAAGCCTACGGCGCGTAAAAACCATCTCTACGTCTACAGTAGCATCAGTCCAGTACTGCACAGCATTTTGCAGAAACTTTAAAGGTCAAAAGGAATAAAATAACACAAAATCACATTTTTTCCACATAGGGGGGCCCTTCAAAAGTCGGGGGGCCCGGGGCAACTGCCCCCTCTGCCCCCCCTAAATCCGGGCCTGAGATAGGGTGTTTTCAATAAAAAGCATTCGCTAAAATACCAATCCCACCACGGCTTATATCAAATATACTTCTTGTTTGTTTTTTCTTTCGATAATAATAATTATTATCGTTGTTTATTTTGCTCAAGGGCAGGGGTCACCAAACTTTTTTCTCTGAGGGCCGGATTGCTGCGAGATTAACAGCTGCGGGCCGATTGTAAATTGCGAAAAGATATACAACTATTTGGAATCTCCATTGACTTGAATTGAGCACAATAAATAACAAAGTCAGCGGTGGAGTAGAAAAGTTGTGATGAAAATCGAAAGGTTGCTGGAAAATTTATCCCCTGCTGTGATGCACTCACAGGGCATCATGTTCTTGAAAAAACATTACACCTTTCCAAATTTGGCCTAGGCTGTCCCCATTTGTGGTTGCCTAATGATAAAAACAGAATCATTAGCAGGTTGTGTGTTGCTCAACAGCAACGTCAGTCCTTTATAAAAAGTTTGGTAACAGTTGTAGTGCAGCTGTTATTTCTGCAACACTTGACGGCCGGATGAAATTAGATCGCGGCCAGTTCCGGCCCGCGGGCCGTAGTTTGGTGACCCCTGCTCAAGAGTATGAAAGTTGAATTATTCAAAAGAAAAGAAAATTGATTTTGCTTATCAAAATTAGGTTTTGTCTTAATCGCATGTAATATATTGCTCGGATCGGATGCATGGCGGAGTTTGCATTTAAAATTCTCTTGTAAATATGAGCTCCAAAACCAATAGACTTAACACCGATGGAGTATTTAGTAGGAAGATGGAATTATTAACAATTTTGTTAAATATATACACGATACATTTTAACGGTCAGCCAGTGAGCGGTGGAAATGTAATTGGTTTTGGATTTTGAAGCAAAATTATCAACTTGCTTTGAAATAAGCCACTTTATAAATTACAATAGATAGACTTTTCCTCACCCATTTCTAACCGACATGTCTACTGACTTCATAGCTTTCCTGTAGACAACAGTGTGCATTGATTTTGGGCGTAAAGAAACATTGCATGAAACAGGCACAGTACTTCTTTTCTTGGTCATAGATTATGGTCGTGAGAAAGTCTTTGACAATCGCATTGATTGTTTCTTTTGCTACAATTTATAAAAAAAGCCTTTGTTCAAGGGATGCAAGCAAAACAGATTAAACAGTTATTTTTAAAAAGTAAGATAACATGAAAGCTTACCATTTTCCTTGGTATCATTATCTCAAATTGATTTTTGTTTATACCATTGTTGTAATTAGTGTTATTGGGTTTACTGCTTGAATCCAGATAATTCACAAAATATCGTTCGTTTTTTTAAATCTGAGCTATCTGAAAACAATGTTGTTTGACAGATCCACCCCGATAGCTCAGTTGGTTAGCGCGTGACTTCGCAAACGAAGAAGCTTCACGACCCAACAGCACTGGTTCGACTCGGGGGTGTGCTCTTGAACAACGCACGTTAAAGGCCGCTCTCCATTTAGCGACATCTAATGGATGGCATAATTCCCCGTGAACAATACCGTCATAAGGCCGTCAATACCGTCATAAGGCCGTCAATACCGTCATCAGGCCGAAAGCCGCATTTACTGTAAATCCCTCATCAGGGGCGCCGGAACGATTTTTGACTGGGGGGGGCAAGATTACAAAAAAAGGGCACTGTTGTTTACTAAAAGGCTCATTTTTTTTTAAGTTTTAAGATAAGATATAGCGATAATGCTAATCTATCAGCTCAGTATGTGTTGAGTAATGATAGCCTACAAGTGTCCGGTATGCAAAGAAGGGCATCATGCTATGTTATAATAGGCTTGCCATACGTCCCGGTTTAGCCGGAACAGTTCCGATTTTAAGGCCTTGTCCCGTTGTCTCGCCCGGTTAACCAATTTGTCCCGGAGTTTTCAATTTGAGATTTGCAAAAAAGAATTCTTGAGCTAGTCATCTTAAACAATTCTTTCTCAAGTGGGTCTGCGGAAAATATCAACAAAATGTTTCAGAAGCAAATGATCAACATCGACTTCTATTTCGATGAGCACGTTTTGGTAAAGAAATAGATGTCTAAGAGTGAGAGGAAAGAATCATGGCAAAATGCAACGACATCTCTTGAACAAAAGTAAACTTTTAACAAAAACATAACCATTCCAAACTTTCAAAACCTTGTCGAGTTTGTGTTTTGTTTGCCTGGGACATCAGCACCAGTTGAAGATTTTTTTTCAATTATGAACAATATGTGGTCTGATGACAGAGGCCAAATGCTAGAACAGGATGTCAAAGCTCTCCTCACTCGCATAATTAATGTTGATTTGACATGTAGTGAATTTTATGAAAAGATAAAATCTAACACTGTCTGTAGCCTACTTTCGAAAAAGGTACTTAGCACAGAAAAATATTATTAGGCCTGATTCATGTGCTCATAAATATTGTTAAGTTCCCTTGCTTTCGTTGAAGAAATAGGCTTAAATATATTGATAATTTTCCCATATTAAATAATTAGTTGCATTAAATTATTTTGTATTATAAACAGACACAACTAAGCAACAACACTACATTTAGCATTATAAAAACAAAAAACAACAAGCGAACGTTTTCGGCTAGTCATATAGCCCTTTTCAAGCCTATAAGAAAAAATACATTATTAAAAGAAATGCTAAAGAATCATATAGTATCACAGCAAAAATATGGTCAAATCTAAACATTTGAGAAACTGCCTCGCTCAAACAAAATGATAACTGAAAATTACACAGTACAACGGGTCAAGTATTTCAGAGGTAAAATTAATTGATTGTTCAGACAAGGACTCAGGCAGATTACGCAAGATTATGTCTGTTTATGGTTTAAAAGAGTTACCTCTCTACCCAAATTGTATTTTGTATTAGGCCTACATTAAGATTATTTGCAGTTTTATATGCGTCCCAGATTTGCATTTCTAAAAAAATGGCAAGCCTATGATATAATGGTGTAACCTACTGTACTGTCAAGCCTTAAAGCAGCCTGCGGCCATGGCCACTAAGTAGTGCTTCAATGACTGCCGATGCTACCTCCTCAATCGGCCAAGTTTGGCCGCCAGTCTCTTCTAGCCAATTATTTAATTTCGCAATAGAATGATCGTGGATTAACTGTCGAAAAATGTAGTGTCAAAAAGTGACGCAAAATTAGGTCAGCGCGTCATAATCGCCACTGTTGCATTGTGCGGGAATATTTGTTATTGCTGGAATATATCCATCTGCAATCAGCCGATCACCAGCGCTGTAAGTCTTGTTTGTAATTCCCGATGTATATTTGAACAAAGTCTTAATCGAAAGTGCTAATTTACATCGGCTGGCAATATTGTCGTTTTTATGTCGATTCGATGTTGTCGGACATTGAATCGTTGTTAAAAAGGAGAACTAGGTTAGTTGACATCCGAGGGGAAAACATTTTATTATCCTATTTTGCAAAAATTATGCTTCTTGTAGTAATGTCCTTCACATCATTGAAATACTTATTTTATTACCTTGCCATCATCGTCAACACATGTCGAACGTTGCTTTTCGTTGCTAAAAAGAATTCTAGAGGAGTGGCGAACTTCTTTAAAATCAGCCACATTGGAGACACTCGTGCGAGTGTCGTTAGATGGTCCCGCAGTAGCCTACTGGATTACAATCCCGATAAAGCAGTTATTGCGTGGTGCAACGATTCCATTGTAGGACGTCGCCCAGGCCCAGACTTCAACAACGCTAAGTGACGATTTAATAAGTGACAAATTTAATTCTATTTACTTGTGCTATCGTTATTTTGTATTTTGGCCTCCAAGCACGCAGATTTGGCCGCCGAGAAGGAGCTCCCGGTAGGCCACGATGGCTGCCGAAAAAACAACGAGTTTTAAGGCGAATAGCAGAAATTGCTATATTGCAGAATGTGCAGTAGCTTACATGACTTTAAAAGGGCACCATTGCCCCCCCTGCCCCCCATCTGCAGAAAAATTGAGGGCAGGGGGGGCATTCGCCCCCCCTGCCCCCCCGCTTCCGGCGCCCCTGTCCCTCATGCTAGAGATAAGCTAAACGGGAACTTGTGGTCTGACTCAAAGTATCTTTAAAAATTATGGACTTATTGACCTTTCGGCAAGACGAATGTAAAAACTAAAACGGTAAACTAAATTATCATGTTTGAATTGAAAGTTACTTTTCCTACAATTATTCGATAATCTTTATGTTTGTTCATCAAAACAGTTTTTTTTATCTCGTTTACGTCTTCGTTGTTTAATCTCAGAAAATCACTTCACTAAACATCATAAGATCAATAAATTGCTTTTGTATTGTGACGTTCCTCATCAAATCGAGTGGAGTAGAAATACAAACAAATACTCCTACATGACTCAGTATACACGATGAAAGTTGAGCAAAGCATTTTTCATCAATATTTTTACAGTTTTGTTGTTTAGCCTAAGACTTTTGAAAGTTTTTTTTTATATTTTCTACTGTAATATGGCGTAACTTGTTTTATAGAAGCTAGACGTCTATGTTGAGAACATAATGCGATGTGGTAATAGAACTTTTTGCTAGACGTCTGTCTGCTCATGACGTGGCTAAAGATTTGTATCAGGAGGACAAGACAAAAACTGCTGGTCAGATTTTTGATGAAAACTGTTGAATTTTTGATAGAAAATATAACATACCTGTAGAAGCAACTTTTATCTAGTAGTGCCCTTGCCCTAACAGGCTTTTCAACAATGAAAGATATAACATGTGGCCACTTTATGTATTTTTGTAAGTAGTAGGTTACAATGAACAAATCAGAGTTTTGTCATTTCGTTCAATTTTTCAACCCAATTCAAAACTATGAGATCATAATCCGCCAGGCTTATTCAAAATTTATTTCTTTAGTCTAATGTTTGTTGTCGTAAAATTTAAATTCCCACATTATCCACGCTAATCTGTAAATTCATTACGTCGCCTATATTTCTTATTGGAAGACGTCTCAGTTGACTTCAGTGAAAGAAAAACCAGACATTATGTAAACACTTAATTAATCAAATCTCCTGATGATTGACCTACTGATAGATTTGTTTTTAATCTTTGATAGACAAGTGTAGGCTATACCTACTAACTTAGTATATGTTTTGGCATTTTCATTGCCTATTCACTTGTTATCTTTATCGATAAAAAAGAATTTCTCCAATTACATTTAAGTTAAAGTCGTGTCATAAAAGGAGTCATCAATTGAAGTAATTATTCTTTGACACAACTATTCTTTAAACTTTTATTTGCATCAATAGTGCTGGAACAAAAGCAGCCACTGACACAACATAAAATAAGCCAGGCCGTGAAGATCTTCTATAACGCTTACTACATCTTACTTGACCGACATAAAACTTTAACTAAAGCAATACTTTTAAAAAAAACTAAACTTTTAGTTTCTTCCTTGCGGTATGTGACTACGTCATACCTACAGTGACCTAAGACAAGGACGTGGCCACCGGGGGCTTGAATATTAAAATGTCTCCCCCCATCAGTTGCTTAATTTCTTTCTTGCTACGTCACTGGCCTAATATCCAATGACAGAGAGGCTGGGAAGACTGTGATCACCAAGGTCTGTATCAAGATCAGGTGCATAATTGTCATGAAGCCGGTATAGACCTGGTCACATGTGAACTTCTTTATTTCAGTATTACGTGACAGTGCATTGCTACTTGGAGTTGAATTTCATGATTTTGAAGCACATTGCTTAATGCCTGCTTAATCAAGTATCATTTTCACTGTACTTTATTGCAACATTGATGTGCAATTAAGGTCACGTAATTTGGTAATAAACATAAACTATTACTTTGACTATAGTGATGATAGACCAATTTTAATGGATATATGATTTAACGACGTCATTTTCTAAAAGCTTCGTATATTATCTAATGTGGCGTGATGTGCTTCATGAGTTATTGTTTATTTTAAGACTATAATTTAATATTTAAAATTAAAATATACATTTACTGTACTTACATATTAGTGGTCAGCAATTGATAAAGTTAATGTGCATAATTTTTTTATACAGTGTTGTAAGTCATAAGTGGTGTTGGTTGTAAGCTGATTAATAGAAAAGTAAACAAGCAGACGAAATATAGTGGTAAAAAAGAGTTTCTGACTTCCTACTACACCTGAAAACGATTCCAGTCTTACCATTAAACCAATAATAAAATGCTTTTGGCCGAACAGGCAGAGAAAACCTTCTCATTAATCTTTCGTGAACAGATGGTCTGGTCTGGATGAGAAAGGTCAAACCCGGGTCAAGGCTCAAACTTGCGTATTGGATCGGATTTAGGCTTACAGTGTGTTTATAGGATATTCTTGTCGTATTAGAACTTGGATTTTGTAGATGTTTTTAAATGCGATTGAACTTTGTAAATTTTCTTTCTTGCCTTTTTCGATTTGATTCATTCTGTCATATTTATTTTTCTGCCCATCTAGGCATTTAGGCTACAGTTCAAATAGACAAGCAAAACTAAGTAACCTTAGCGGGTTTAACATAATGTATTACATACAAAACAAAATGATGAGGACACGACAAGCAAAACTAAGTAACCTTAGCGGGTTTAACATAATGTATTACATACAAAACAAAATGATGAGGACACACGTACGTGTCGAAAACGTTTGAGTCATTATGTTATATATTTTGTTTTGTATGTAATACATTATGTTAAACACGCTATGGTTACTTTGTTTTGCTTGTCAAAAATGTTCAAACTTGTTCAAAAATGAAACTCTCTACCAAAGCTTTATCAGTTCAAATAGGCTAAAGCTAAATAACTTTTAAATGTCTGGTTAAATTTGTCTCTAAAGTATAAGGGTCGTTTATAACTATGGGTGCAATCAAATCATGCTGACAGTTTGTTTACGTCTTGAAATTTGTTTAACTTTTTTTTTTACCAAAACTCTTGCACAGACATGTTATGTAGGCTAATGACGTTTCAAACGTTGTTTCTGCTTTATCTTTACTGATAAAAATTTATTGTGTTGCATTAAACTAAAATTCCAAAATGTATGGTTGATATTTAAAAATTGATATATTGCAATATACTGAGGTTGAATCAAGAATAGTGTACGCTTAATTTATTTTCTCCAAAACGATGTATTTCAAAATGTTATGACCTTTTCTCTGAACAATATTAATTCTATACCCTTCCAATTCTATTAAATTACATGACGTAACGGCGAATAAAAATTTGTGTATTGAAAAACGAAAACCTTGTCGGCGATACTGTTCAATATTTCTTTTTTCATTTCCGAAACGTTGCTTCCATCTGACAGTTTTTAGGTGGTGGTGCTTGTAAAGCATTAATTCGTGCGCTTGTGACATTCTAGCTTGTTCATTCACATTTTTTGTTCAATAATATTCCGCATTGTAGCCTAATATTTTGCGCCTACAAAGAGTTCAGAATGCTGCGGTTAATCTTTCAACACGTAAACATTATTATAGTACTTCTATACTACAGTCGCTTCATTTTCTCCCTGCATTGTATCGTACACGGATCAAGATATGAATATTCGAATAATCATAAGGCTGCCAGAACTTTGCGTTCTCAAAATTAATTGCTCTTTATAATTCTCTATGTCAAACACAATATGGCAACCTCAGCTTTTAAGTTGTTGCTGCTGGCTGTTAGAATTGTTCACCCATCTGCATAAAGGAAGCTGAAAATTTAAACAAATTCAAAACTCGCTTGAGATATTTTTAATTTAGTAACGTATAATGACTGAATGTAATATTTTATCAGTCACCATCTTCATGTTTCTTTGGTATCCAGGAAAATAGTTTGTAATGTGTGGATGGGGTGCCACATTAATCCATGTATTGTTATTATTTAAAAGAAAACATTTAAAACATTTGATAATAGACCTACAACAAGGTCTTGTCTTACATTTGTAACATTTTGTACATTTCCAATAAAATTTCGTTCATTTGGATGTAAATTGCATCCAGACGTAATAAAATCCTTCTCATTGAAGCATGTTACCGACATGGAAAAATAACAACACAAATTTTCCGTAATTACCTACACATGTGAACTTTGATATAGAAAGTACTGTTATTTTAAGTAAAGAACTTTGTAGTTAGTTTGAGTTCATAAGTTAGTTGCTTTTATGGACCTTTCGTGGTAGCCTACTAGCTTAATGATTTGACAAAACTAAGAATAAAAAAGTGACGTTCATTACACAAACGTTCGAAAACTCAGGAGTGAGTTAAAATTAATACTAATTGAAACCTGAATAATTTGGAAGCAACCACTTCCAGGGAGTCGGTAAAGAACCGGAAATTTAAGCGATATTAGAATTTAGAACTGCCACAACCATGCTTGTCCTAATGTCACGCAACAATCTAATGGGCTACACCAGTAACTCCTTTCAAACATTTTGTAGTGACGTTGCCTACTGTGTAGCGGAACTTTTGTTGTGGGCTTCCTGCAATACATCAATGACAGCAAGTTTTAATAAAGAGACTTGCAGGTAAAGTTGTGTTCACTGATACAAAAAAAAAAGAAAAACTTGGGTCAATACTAGTTGACAGAAGTGCGAGTTGCTAATTATTAGAACACAAAACGTTGCAACCAGCTGTAAAGCTACATTTCTTTTTTGGAGAATAGTCAGTTGCTTTTCATATAATAATCAGTCCCCTTTTGATACCACGTCCTCAATACGAAAGTGATGCACTAAGGCGTAACTGCCCCATTTTTGACAACTGCAACACTACGCCACTTTGGAAATTGATTTCACACCATGTCACCGGAAAATTCATTTCAACCTAAAAAATTTCATAGCAATATTTCATAAATCTAATGTAGGTCTAATCATGTGTATTTAGTACATTGGAGCATGGGTAAAGAGGGCTTGCAAGGCCTACACAAGATTGCTTTCTTGACTAAAACTACAGTAGGCCTATATTGTCGACAATAACGCCGGCCATTTTAAGACTTATCCTTTTTTCGATATCTTTAACCCTTTGGCGGCCAGCTTTATTTTGAAATGATGCTGGTAAATGCATGACACAAAGCTTTGCTTTATCACAAAATATCTACAAATTTACTGATTGCTTTCAAAATACGTGTGGCTGGATGCAGGCGCGGATCTAGAAGTTTTTCTTGGGGGGGGCCAGAAAATTTGAAAATGAATTAAAAAGAAAAAAAAAGATAAAACAGATGTGAACAATCAGTGGCGTAGCCAGGAATTTGAGGGGTTTTGACGGCGTGTTCGCCAAAGGCGACACCCAGCGGAAAAATTACTTTGAATTTGGTGCATTCTGAGAGCATTTTCAACAAAAATATGGGTATAAATATTCCTGTAAAATGGTGCTGTCCGGTGGCATAGCAAAAGGATAAGATCATGTTTTCTTCGGCAGTTTTTCGGTAATAAAGCTAAGTCTCTATGTTTTTTTGTTGCTTACTCCTGGCTGAGATGTTTGAATGTTTGGTATTGGAAAAACTCGCTCTTTTAATGCAGTTTCGCTTAAAATTAGGCACACTTTGTTTTAGAGACATAGAGACTGAAAGCATCAGTCTCAATATCGTGACGTCACACGCGTGCCAAAGGGGAGGTTGTACAATCCCCCCCCCCCCCCCCCGGGATGAGTTAAGTCCGCTGTTGGACTAATATCAGCTGTTTAGAAGCATATCAAACCATTCAACAATTTCTCACAAAATTTCGAGGGGGGCCCGGGCCCTTTGAGCCCCCCCATAGATCCGCGCCTGGCTGGATGGGAAATGTGAAAGTCATTGGAGACAAAAAAATGGAATTGGATTTTTTTTTTAGGTTCTAGGTCCTCTAGGAAATAGAATTGGAAATACAGTTCTGCAAGGAAGCCAGATAGAACGGGCTGGGTTTTTCGATCAAACTGCCGAAAAAAGCTGGGCGCGAAAGAGTTAACCCAAAATAAGATATGGTTTAGATTTGGAATACCGTACTCAAAAGAGCTCTTTGAAGTCTATTGAGTTAAATGTGAGAATTAATTATTTTCACTCAACCACACGCGGTGACTATAGGCTACAGACAAATCTATGTGACGTAATGATTGCGTAACTGCCCCAGGAAGTAGACTTTTATAAAGAAGACGAATTCTGATGTTTGTTTCCGGTTTCAAAGCTCACTTTTGAAGAGAAAGTCATTGGGTAGCGACCATTCATCCGTGGCAAATTACGTGGGCAATGCGTACAACTTATTTTGACTTGTTTGCGTGATTTTTCGGTACGTGGTACTACGCATTGTGATAGACGTACCGCGCGCTATGCCTACGCAAAGTCTATTTTGATCAATTTTACACTGGATTGTTGCACAGGCATCACGATTACAAAGTTTATTAAAAGCTACATTAAACATGCATTGTAAAGCTTCGTAGAGTTAATGAAATTTTTAAAAGCTGCATTGTCTAACTTTTTCTCGATGCAACCCAGAACGACAAAAACATTTTTTGAAGGTCTCTTTGAAACCGATTAACTTACTCCATCAGTTGTCGGCTGCATAGCCGAGTGGTGAGAGCCCTGGAACGACAATCGAAAGGGTGCCGATTCGACACCGCTCAAGAGCATGCGGCTGTGTCTTTGGCAGGACACTAAAAGGCATGCGTGAAGGTGGACACGAAGATTGGCTTCCTTGCCTTCCCGCCCACTTAATTTAAATCTTCAACCACCGGGTGTAAGCTTGAATACGACAAACAAACAGTGAGCATTGTAGTGAGGAATATAAATTAAAAGTTATAGTAAATATCAACAAATAAAAAAGTGTCGGTTTGGTAAAAGCTGCACACTTGGGTGATTGTGTATCGAGGAAATACATTACCGGTACTTAAAAAAGTAAAACGATTGTGGTTGGTTTAGGTTCGCGTTTGGTTAAAATCTCACGTACATGGTTTTACGAACAGTAGAGCGACAGCTTGAACAATGTAGCTTTCTTCAATTGTCTTGCCTGAACCAGGTATCGACGGCTTCATGCGAATATTTAGCCCCAGTTTTCTCTTTATATTGTTTATGGACAATTTTATCTGGCGTGTCATTAAATTGTTTCTGATCAGTTTTTAGTTATTTGCCAGGTGGCCGCTTTCCGACGTCTAATCAGATTTTTTTATACTTGTTGAGAAATTGAAAATAGAAAAGACAAGATTAGAAATGAAGTCATCAAAAGCAAAACTTGTATCAAAGATGTCATAGAAACAGCAACAAACCTAAAGTAGCAATGGGCGGGACATGTACCAAGAATGACAGACAACAGATGGGCCAAGATAACCACAGAATGGACACCAAGATATGCAAGAACTAGAGAGAAACCAAAAAGAAGATGGCGAGATGACGTAGAAGAAAAGATTGGCATCACTTGGATGAGAACAGCAAAAGACAGAAATGTGTATGCCAGCAGTGGCATGACCGGCTGATGATGATGATGAAAAATTGATGTCGTCTGGTCTTGATGATGTAGCCTAGTATAAACTGGCAGCTCTTACACTAGACATTGAAATAGCTGAACTTTACTTTATATATAACCACATAGCATGTATCATATCTTTATTTGGAGTGGCATTATGAGTCTATTTTCGACGATCTATAAAATTACACAGCAATTGTGTGGAGATCAATATATTTAAAACTGAATATATTTGCTTACAATGAATTTGTTTGAATAGGAAATTATTGTCTGAATGTGACGTTATTTTGAATGCCAATACACTTGAATCTGTGAATATTATTATTATTTATTCGCATCAGACAAAGTTGTCTATATTCAAAACAACGAAATAAATGTTGTTTTATTGGTTGACCCATGCTGCAACCATTCATTTCGAATCATCTTTTGCTTGAGAACTATCTTTCTGCATTGGCCGAAACCTTGGCATGTTATGCAATTTTTCTCCGTTTCTATAGGCGCCCAACTTTGTTTTCTACTCAAATATTTCGCAAAGTCTCGTTTTTTTTTAAGATCAATTCCAATTTTTTTCCAGTGGCAAACACTTTGAAGTTTGCATTTTGATAATTTTATTTTTATCAATACCTTTTTGAGGCTGATTTTGATTAGACGCGACTCTTACCAATGACCATGCCTAACTGCTTGACTGATAACCGTAAATTAAACCTAAGAAAGCTGAATGTAACACTGTGGCTAGTGTTCCTGAACGTCCTGTTATATCTACACTTTCTCTTCCTGGTATCTGCGTAGCTACAACAAAGTTTATATTTACGTTTTTTGACCATCCTGCATTGCAAGATAACAACAACAGTTAGATTTCATAGCTTTGTAATATCACATTGCCTTGAGAACAGAAAACCATTTGTATAAAAATAAATTGAAAACACAAAAGAAAGTGCAACAAAGGTTGAAGTAAAAATACAATAAAAGTTCAAATTTTTAGAAAATCATTGAAAAATTTGGAACGTTACAGCCGTTTGGAGACTTTGAAAACAGTAAATGTTTTAAGAAAGCAAGTGATTTAAGTTGATAAAGTCACTGCACGAGAATGGCGGTGAGCGTTGATCTTCGATGATTGCTGGCTGCAGCTTTTATTTACCTCAGGAAAAAATACAATTTCTTTTGGTCTCGGTGGGGCAGTGAGGCATAAATCTGATCGTCCATGATATGATTGGCTGTTATTTAATACTGTGAGAGGTGCTGTAGAAGCCCGTCTTTGGTATAGCTTGCCTTTGTTTTGACTTAGCAGTGTAACTTTAACAGTGTCTGTTGGACTATTTTCATTTTGCCATTCCATTTCTTCTGGTATCGCTGCTGTCTTGGTTGTGATTTTGAAGTCAAACGCCGTTCTTTCTGGGCTTTGACATTGTTCTTTTTTTTGGGCAAGATCGTTCTCTAGCTTCAATAGTTGACCCATGAAGTTGAAATTTGGAGAAATCACGTTTCGTCGTTGCTTGACATAACGAAATGCGTCACTCAACGATACGTTGTGGCAAGTAATGAGGTATGCTAAGCAGATGGTGGCAGATCTGCTCACTCCAGCATGGCAATGGACGAAAACTTTTCCTCCATTTTCTTTGATATGATCTGAAAAATAAAATGACAACATAAGTATTTGAAAGAAGGAAAGAGGTCATAAAGCAAGCTGCAAGTAAAACATTATTATCACATAGTTAAAACTACTTCAAAAGCAATTGGCTTAAAAACTTGTTTGAACATAAATTCCAACATGGTAAAATTAGGTTTGCTTCATGCAAGTCCGCTTTCGCAAAGTTTTGAGAGCGGCAATTGTGTTTTAGAAATCGTTTATTGAGAATGGGAATAGCTCCATTGCAAAACCTTTTTTTAGAATTAGTTCCTATCTTTTGTATCTATTAAATCTGCTTTGTTGATGCTTGTGATGGAAACACTGTCATAATTCAAGAGCTGAACAATTGAATTCTACGCTATAAATATTTTTGAAGCTCCCACATGCTTACTCAGGCTGTTTTACGAGACTGCTTTGTAGACTTTAGCTATTGTTAAATCTACAATTCTATTTACAATGGCGTAGGTAGAAAGGCACTGAATTCACATGATATCCCACTTTCGTAATATCTATTTATAGACGACGCCATTTTGTCCGACTCAGCGAAAGTAAACAATATCCCCACGTGCGCAAGAGAGATTACGATGGATAAAGATGAGCCTGTCAATGACGTATCTCTCTTCCGTCTCATTCATTAATGAAAGCAAATTTTCGTAGCGGAATTTAAAACCTTTAGGAATTTCTCATATTTTTGATTTGCAAATCTTTTAAAAACTCGTTGAGACTGAATAAGGAATGTATTGGTTTTTAAATTCTTTTTGATCGATTGCGTACATCGTCAATAATTTTTTGACAATAAATAATCGGCTTAGCAAACAGAATAGCTGGGCGCGCACACAAACAAATACTAGTTTAATCGCTAAACATTATTCATCTCATGAAAATATCCACATTTTCTTTTGATTTTTTTAACACTTTCGTACACTCATAGTTTTTTGTTTTTTTTAACATTTAGGCTACGTTGTTTAACAAATCTGTGACTTATAGGCGTCTTAGATATACTATACAATCGCTCTCAATCGCTTACTAATAGCCTGTCTGCATAGTGTTATTACAGTTATCAAACATTCATACAATCTAGTAGGCTATGTTTCATGAAAACTTACTTATGAAGCTGATGGCTGTGTTGAACCAGACACTCAAGTCTGCTTGGCAGTTGTCTTCAACTGGAACTCGCGTGTATAAAAATTCACCATCAAAATAGTTGGGGCAAGTTGAACTGGCATTTAAAATGGCAGTGATGCCAAGCGCTTTGAGCTGCGACTTTTGAGAAGCATGATGCGCAGAGCCAAGGTAAAGATGAGGCAAAATCTCGACAGGTGTACCCTGTAAATAACATTATTGTATGAGATTTGCGAAATAATGTGAAAACTCTAAGATTAGGACTTCAAAAGTAATTTAAAAACTAGAGCACTTGCAAAACGATATAAAAACTCAAGATGCCGACTTTTTTTCACTAAAAAACAAAAATTGAAAAAACATTTTTCTGCAAATGCATCAGGGACCAATAATTACCTGGTCGTAAATAGGTGTCAAGAGTGTACTTGGTGTGGCAGGGACTGTCTGTTGCTCACACGATGTAGGCAGTGATGGCTTTCTTGTACTTCCTTCACAATAGTTTGGGAACTCGGCGTAAAATTCTTTAAATCCACCTAAATGACAAAAAAAAATTAGTTTTTTCTGAAGTTTTCAGTGTATTGTTCTTACATATTTTGTTTTTTTCAAAAAAAGGACCAAATTGTTTTTACAAGTTATTTTAACAAGTTTAACATGTGTGGTAACTTACAACTTAAGTTGCAGATCTTCGTAGATGAGGTTGCGTTGAGTTGCAGGGTTTCCATCACCATATTCATGGTTCGTCTTGATTTTAAAGGTGCATTTTCTTTAATAATAATCTCCTCACTTTGGTCGTCGTAGAGAATAACTGTGGATATTTTTCCGGATAAAAAATCCTGTCGTTTTTCGCAGTTTGTGATGGCATTTTCCAAAGAAAAATGTCCTTGGCTGCGTCGTCGCATGATGCTATTACATCTAATGTTTAAGGCACTTGAAATGTGGCCTTTGTTGAAAGTAAGAAAGGACCGGCAATCTATAATAAGGCACTTAGATGACTTTTCTTTTACCAACTCAATCAGTTGAGCTGTGGTTACTGTTGAAAAATCCATTGCAATTCTATTCAAATTAATTCTTTTTGAGTCGTTGATTGTGTTCGCTTTGAAAGAATAGCAAATCCGCTCGCTTCTTGAGCTTATATACCTTGCTGCCTTTTTCTCATCACTTCGATGGGGCTTTGTTTTTTTGCGTATTTTCTTTGACGTAATCTTTTCCTGTACCTGCGTCAGCATCAGAGTCACGTGACTTTGTTTTCGCATTGTTTTTCTTTTGAGCAAGAACTGCGGTAAACCGATCACGTCATCGATGCAAATACTAAAACCGGAAAGAAGCAACACGTCACAATGTTCGACCGGAAATTACTTGCAACATCAATTAGGTCAGGATTGCGTAACAACCATTTAACCACAATGCGAACCTCACTAAACCTTGTCAATGAATAAAGACGAAAGAGCGTGAAAGACTTTAATTTTATTTCCTGCACTTATGAACTTAGTTTTTCATTCAGTTATCCATCACGTGTGATACGCAGTAGCAATCGGTGGCACAAAATGCTCATAAGCTTTGTGGTATTTTTAGATCAGATGTTTTACGTATGTGGCCTTGTATTGATTGTCATCTCTGATCACAAATAGGCTAATGACCGGAACAAGGCTTCATCGCAGTTCTTATAACTTTAAGAGTATTGTTTTTATTGGATGAACAAAATTAAACATATAAACGCTGGATGCATTAACGGTGGATTTTATTCACGGTTAGGAAAATCTGCAGATTATTCAACTTATTTTGCAGACCACTTTTTGTGTGAACCAACCGTAATCCCATGATTAGAATCTTCGATTACTTGATCCACCGATGAACTTTGCGCAAACTAATTCTCGATTATTATTTACTTAGATGGCTAGCTTAATCGGCCGCTTAAAAGATGTGCTGCTGGTCCACCCAACCTTAAAAGTAAACCACAAAATGAAAATTGCTGCATTGCACAATGCGGTGTCAGTCAACATGGCGCAATCAATTCGTGGTTTTGTCAAACCTTTTGTAAACAAATCTTTAAAAATTTAATTAAAATATTTTTTGTATTTAGATTACATTTACCATATTTTTCACCATGCAGGTGCAATCATAAAACACGTTTCCGTTTTTATTATTATGATGAAAAAATATGAACTATTTCTTTGAAAAAAATCTAATACAACGACTAAAGAAGAAAACAATTCTTGTAGCTTCACTTGTAAGTGTCCATTGGTCTTTGAAAAATCCAAATCAAAGTCAATTGCATATACATAATGATGGTAAAAAAACTAGAAGAAAGTTAGAATTGGAAGTATCATTAGGCCAACTGGAGATTTAAAACGTAATTGTCCAACTGATTAAATTTCGTCTAGCCGTTGCAATATCCGTTCTGGCAACATTTGACGCCATACATGGACTTCTAAATAGTAGCATCTGGACTGGAAACGCAGTGACCAACAAAAGGCCAAATAGTTGGTACAACAGTTGGCCAACAGTGGGCCAACAGCCAAGTAACTAACCCTGTTGGCCCACTGTTGGTCAACTGTTGTACCAACTGTTTGGCCTTTTGTTGGTCACAGCGTTTCCAGTCCAGATGCTACTATTTAGAAGTCTATGCGCCATATGAAAGAATCGGAAATAGTCTGTCGAAATGAAATCTGGTTTCATAAGGCAATGTCAATCCATTAGTTAGATAGTTATAGATGGGTAGAAACATAGACATTTTTAAAAATAAAACAAAGACATGTACATTTAAAATACGATGTCTTTGAAAGATACTGCGAATGAACAACTCAAAGCCACCGATAACTAAGAATTTATACTAATACATGCTCTGAAGCTGAAATGGTTTAAATTTAGATATTTATCACACCACGTGAAACATGATGTCTCAGCATGATCTAAAAGACTAGGAGGAAATTGGCCCAAAAAATACTACATCAACCAACGGCAAACATGCTTCCAAAACATAGACCATTGGTTGACTTCTTTCACTGTTGTTTTTTTTTTCAAACAGAACTTACCACCCCCTTCCTCAATAAGTGCCACATGAGCGCTAAATAAAACCGAAGAATCGTTTTGGGCCAGGCTCACTCTGGTAATTGAAAATTGGGATTAAGTGACCGGAAAGGCAAGATAATTCTCGTATTCACCTTCAGGCAAACATGGCTTGAAGCGTCCTACCAAAGACACAGCCGCATGCTCATGAGCGGTGTCGAACCGGCACCCTTTCGAGTGCCATTCCAGGGCTCTCAACACTCCGCTATGCAGCCGATGATGATGGTATGAAACGGTCAATTCTTCGGTAAGTCAGCGTTAAAATAAATAAGTAAAGGTTGCTTTCATACTTGATGCCAAGAATTGGGGGATGAGAAGATAAAGTTTTTATTTTTGACGAGTCACTAACAAACGAACTAGCAACTTTAATGTCGAAACAGAAAACTCTCACAATGAAGAACGGGAAGTCACTAGAACCAGAAAGCTTTTCAGAAGGCATCGAAATTTTCACATATGAAAAGTAAAGTGTTTTAACACATCACTTCCTCTACGTAAAAACCTACAAGAAAATTTGAATATTCTGACGAAGAATGATTCTTGCGAACATTATGACGTAACTAATAGTCGCTAATGAAAATGAATCAAAGTCATCAGAAAGGTGTTTGAGTACTCTTGTTCTAATATTAGACTCTTTCTCTATAGTGGCTTTTATTTTCTGTATGGGACTATACAGCTTATTCCAGACAAGTCACCAATTTCTTTCGTTCGTTTAACATTCCCATTCAAAATCTTTTCATAGAAAATTTTGTTTTGACATCTTAAAACACAAAAAAGCACCACACGTAAAAAAATTCATTAAATCATTATCTAAATACTTGGTAAAGTTTACAAAACACTCAGAATCATGCAAAAGTTAGTAATTTGTGATGCACTAAAGTTGATATAACAAGACTTATTCGTTTTTGCTAAAAAGTAAGCATAACTGCCTCACAATAAGCGAATTGTTTTCTTTGAGCAACCAAATACAGTTTTCAGAGTAAATGTTTCAAAGTTGACTAAGTTTTCTGGATAGAGGTTTTACGGCATGTTTTTGGTAAACAAACATTCTTCCGTAACTGCGTTGACAGTAAATGGAGCAATTCAGAAAAACAACAAAAAAACTGCCCGATAACAAGTTACGCAGTTGTAAAAATTTAACAATGTTTTCAAAAGCGTTGTTATTTGACGGCAAACTTCGCTTTTAGAGGTGAATCAATGAACGAAAATCTTAATCAGTTAAGAGGGAAAATATACACAATGTAGTCCGTGAAATAATACCAGAATGAATCGACTAAGAACCATCTTTTTACAACAAAATCAGCAAACAAACAGCAGTGTATGTTCATTTTGTAAGTCAGAAGACTTTAAAGAATCATTAGGAATGAATAATGGAAATGAAACATAGTTGTTTGTGAAAGCTAACGATGTAGATCTGAAAACATTTAGAAAAGCTCAAATATCAGTTTATTTTCACACAAAAGCGTTATTGGCAACGTCACTGTCGTATTCAAATCCAGATAATTCTTAAAAAAAGTTTTGAAAAAATGTCATCGTTTGACAAGGAATTTTTCGTCAGCTTACTGTTAAATAAAGGTACATAGCCTGCAAGGCCTTTGAGAGGGCAGCTTGGAACCGGTATCGTTGAGCTCTCAGGACCACCAAATCAGGACACCTTTAAAAAAACAACCAAGACACCGCTTCATGCTTTCATCACAGAAAAATTGGTAAAATCATCGGAAAGAGGTGTGTTTTTTTTTAAAAAGCACGAATTCCTGTCTTCAAAACAATTGATTAAACAAAAGCGTGGTGGTTTAATCAATTTCCTGATCCTATTAGAAAGGTTTGAGGCCTTTAAAATCGACCGAGGTCTTGTATAAAAGTACAATACGACCCGCACCTGATAACATATATTTCAAAATAGACATGTTATTTATTTATTTATAGATGCAATTTAAATCAAATATAGTTATTAGTCTCTAAACCCTTGACAGCCTGTTTCACCTACACGGAGGATCATCAGCAGGTCTTGAAAAACATGCAAAATCAATAAATTGGTAATACCTGAAAAGATAGTAAATATTATAACCTTAATTTAATCTGCAAAAAAACATCAGAATTACATATAGGGTCACTTTATGTATTTATTAATATTGCTTCGTTGTTGAGAAGGAGCGATCTTCCTGGCGTCAGCACTACCTGACTACTCACTATAGAACAGCGAGCATTGTGTTTCGCTAACCATTCGGGTGAAGCCTCCACACTAGCCATCAAGACTTTTCCCAAAAACAAGCGTTTCTCGGCAGTCGGGTGTATAGTTCAGTTCTTGCTACACTCGACTGCCGAGAAACACATTGCTTTGTTGCGTTGATTTATCAAACACTGTCATAGAGGGGACTTCTAGATTTCCCTGGTTGAAAGTGAAGTGAGTTACCATTCGGGTTAGCCACAGCCTTTTCTCTATAGCCCGTTATAAGTAGTCTAGTATCTTAATAAAAGCAAAAACACAAAACTATACTCACGCGTAAAGTATGAAATTAATATTCAGGACAATCAAAAATATTGAATATGACGTGACAAACGTTTGGTTTTTGTCCCAGTGGCAGTTGTGCTTCTGTAAACAAAACAAGTTAAATATAGGTAGACTACAACAGGAGATAGTGGAAACAATACAATTGACTACACACCAGGGAAATAAGACTTTCTAGATTTTCCAATGACGTGGCAATAAAGATTTTGTGGGACTTTCTTTGTCAAATCAATGAACACGACTTCGAAGTTTTTTCATGCTCAATCAGTTTCCGTTTTGGATTGCTTTATAAATTTACCAAAACAGTTTTAAAACATATCCCATTTAATGTGTTGGTAAAACCCTGTTCGTTTATCCTGTGCATTGTTGTTGACGTGGGAGAATGAGCCTCTATAAATTTCATGTGGGAAATAATTATAGTTCCATTATGCAAACCCCGCAAGTTCCACAACCACTCAATCACAAAGTTATAAAACCTACAGTATGAAGTAATGTTTAAAGGGCTTAAATTCTTTATACCGGTATTATAAATTGCAGAGCCTTTGTCATGGCTTTGCAGCCGATGATATTACCTAAGAATCGATTGTGATTTTCATACTGCTTTCAACTATGTTAGTGAGATACCCTTTCCTTCCCGAATTATTATTTTGGGCGGGAAAATTTTTCTAAAGCTCTCATGGGGTAGTAATAACTTCAAAAAAAATAATGAAATTTTTTTTTGTTTGTTTATTTTATTTAGTGTTGCCGAACGGCAACGCTGGGAAGGAAAGTGTTAAGAAAAGCTTTCGTTACGTTGAAGATAATTTCTAATGATTTAATCTTTAAAATATTAAGTTATAATACAATTTTGGTGGAGAGGTGACTTTCTTTAACCATACACAGATAAAACCAAGTAGCCACACGGCATTTAACATCATACAATTAGAGTGAACATAAAACTATAAACTACGAACGTTTTCGGCCATACTCAAGTTAGCCCTTTTCAAGTAACAAAAATAACTTATTTTACAATAACATCTAGATTGAAAATAACTGATCCACACAATGAATTGAAAAATGAAACACACAAGAATGAAACTGCAAAGCAGAGGAGAAAGGCACATCACATGGCGGTTAATTACACGAGGCAAAAAAGCGCATCACACAACAAATTATGAAAAAAACGTTTAGAAGAACACTTAACCGCCATGTGATGTGCCTTTCTACTCTGCATTTCGTAAAGCTGTTGAGCGAGGTTCATAAATCTGTATTTAATGCTGAAAAATAATTAAGTGATGAAGATTAATATCGAAAAAATCAGTATCGTTGGTGAGTGATCGGTTTCTGAATCTTTGATTTTCGAAGTTTCGTCTCAACGGCAGGGACATGACAATGAGGGCTTGGGAGACAATCGCTTTTCCAAATTTTACCTTACTCCCAAAAAAAGGTTTTAATATTATTATAACGTTTCAGTAACATTGTAATCATGTACATTAAAACGGTGTCTATTGCTGTCAATTCTTGCTACAATTGGCTGCCGAGAAACATACATTTAAAACTTGCCTTTCATCAGCCATGAGCAATAAGAGCAAACAAACGATATAAAATATTTGACTTTCGAAAAGAAGATGGAGATTGAACGACACATGTTGGCATGATAAAAGGATTTTTTTATGTCAAGTCTTGTTCTACTAAGAGGAACGTGACTTACAGCTTTATAGGAATTTTATTCTTTTCTGACGTGCGTTGCTATCATGTGACGTCACCACACGCTGCAGCATGTGGTGACGTATGTGTTCAACGTCTGGTCCATGTGTCACGAAACGTTATCCATTAACAGAACAATTATATCAATTACATGGTGAACTTCTAATGCAAGGTTTTATGCTTTTGCACACATTAACTGGTGTATTCAAGCAAATAGGCCTACTTCAAGCGCACTGTTTTAAATTTTAATTAAATAACAAAAATAGCCATTATATTTATTTTGAGCATTTTTCGGAAACTTTAAAGATTAAACTAACACTACAGCTCATTGCTTGAATTTATTCAAGGCTGTTCAAACGTTTTGTGTACTTTTAAAAATGTAAAATTCTTCAATTTTTATTCCATTTATTTTTATTTTTGTCAACGGAAGAAAATCTTGAATTATCGTCTATTAGTTCATTAGCAAAAAGATCAACGGTTTATTATAGCTAATTGGGTGCATTCATTTCCGTCATAGACATTCATTGACAAAAAATGAAAATAATTGTTTGTGGAATTTGTTCTTGTCTGACAACTGGAGACAATCAAAGGTCTACTCACAACTATTGTAGCTTATAGCTTCTAATCAAATTATCGGTTTATCGAGTGCCGGCAAAGTATTATTTTTTGAAGAAAGGAAGTGCTTCGAAATAAATTAGCCAGCCATGAAAATTTACTGTTCAATAACTTTTACAAGACATTAGGGTAGCCTAAACAACATAAGTTGAGAGAATTTTTTTCTATTTGCAGAAGATTGATATGAATCAAAACGATAATCTTCAAACAAATTTAAATAAAAATAAAAGAAAGGAATTGTGTTGAAAGAAACAAAATTTTGTTTTATTTCAAAAACTTTGCAAATACTTTTCTTTTAAACACTTGAAATCTAAATAAATTGGGATTTTTCAAAGAAATATCTTCGCCACCCACTTTAAACAGCAATGTGTTTTCTGCTTTGTGACATTTTCGTGAGTTTCGGTTTCGTGTTGACGATAATGCCAAGTTGCTTTGATGACAAACTTCCTGTTTTTTGGTCCTATCCAGGCTCACCCCCAAGGTTGAAGATTTATATTAAGCGAACGGGAAAGCAAGGAACCCCTTATTCATGTCGATATTCAGGCATGTCATTAAATGTCTTGCCAAAGACAAAGATACATCCGCACCCTCGTGCGTGGTGTCGAACTGGCCTATTATGAAGCGTCAAGCTAGGGCATTCTTTCTACTCGGCTATGCAGTTGACAAAATACTTCCAATGTAGCGAAAATTTCATAGGTAACATAACTCTGCTTTTATAAAAGAACATTTTTTTACTAGTTTTAACGTTGCAAGCAGGTCCTTCTCGGACTCATGCGGAGAAGTGGCGAAGACGGACTTATTTTAACATCTTATTCACCTATGACCACACTGATGAAAGAGTGGCTCTCAATATTTTTTATTGTACGCTGTTGCTTCTGCTGCCTTTTTTTTTAGCTTACTTGACAGTGAAAACAATTTTAAATTGTATTTCGCCTCTTCTACGTATGCAGCAACAGTTATACCACAGAAAATACAGGTAAAAGTATGAATCATATGGTTTATAAAAATAATATAATATTCAATGGCAACATTGGTGATGCATCTTACCTAGAAGTAGTGAACTTAGTTAGTGCTGTTTCAATTAAACATAAAAACTAGACAATCTTCAATTTTAATGCAGTGCAAAAAATTGCAGCTGAGAGGTTGTTTTGAAAGACATCAAGTTATGTGACCTTCTTTGCCGCGCATAGTTAAATAAAAAAAATCCGACAATAAACTGCGGTGATATCCTTTTGTTTTTATTGTTCTCAATCTCTCGTCGGTCGTCTGTCTTGATATCCCTTTCCTATTTAACACGTCATAAAAACGTTTTCTTTTGTCTCTGTCCACTAAAGATTCTTGATGGGCCTTCTTTGTTGGTAATTAGGCTATATCGGCTGAATCTTCATCTGAAATTCATTGGAATTGTAAAAATATGTTTACATATTTTTAAGATTTTGAAAACACGCCTGTCTTACAAAATCAAGCTACAAAATCAAAAACCCATGTTTTTTGCGACTCACAGCAACATTGTAGCCTATCAATGTCACTCTTAGCTGGTGCTCAGTTAAAAGAAAAACTTTCACTTTTGCATTTTGCAGAGATGCTTTGAAAAATGCATAGCAATGAGTTGCTTAGAGCCTCGAGTTCGTGTTAGTAGCCTAGAGTTAGTTAGAAGGACTGCCTGTTTGTCTAATCCAGTGGTTTTCAACCTTTTTGGTGGAACGGAACCCAATGAAACATTCCAAAAGCTCGAGGAACCCCTGTTCAATAATTTAACTGCCTTATGCAATTAAACATAGTTCCAAGGCCCTACATATATAAAAAACAAACCTAATACTGGCAAAACAAAATGATCTCTAACATGTTCACGGCGATTTGACCCATCGGTGTACAAACGATTAAACTGTCTAAAAGAACCCCTTGAAGCGAAGAAAACATGTCGACGAAATTTGGCGGGAAAGCAGAAAGTTAAAGGTAATCGCACCGCAAGAAAACAACGAAAATTCGGGATCGCAGCGAACGTGTTAAAATGTAGCAAATTTATTAATAGTGACAAACCTAATCAATATTTGATTATATTTAAACAATATGCACATAATAATAAAATAGACTCTAGGATTTGAATGTAAACTTGCGGAACCCCTAGATTTAGTGGCGGAACCCTGGTTGAAAACCACTGGTCTAATCCCTTCTGCTTTCCATTTAGCCTGCATCTGCTCTCATAAAAAAACGTCTTGTTGATAGATTTCATCTAAGAACTTAGTTTCATCAAATGGATGCTCAACAGCTTGCTCATCTGAAAACCTGTTTGCAAAGATTTTAGAGTGAAAAATTGCTTTGGCTTCGATTGCTCAAGTAAGCGACTGGCTTTTTTGGTATGAAGCGTGGAATGCAAGCAAGGGCAACGAGACCGTTCAAACATGCAGAAAGCAAGCATTCCAAACTCTAAAATCCGTCTGCAGACGTTGAACTAATGTAAAAATGACAAAATTTGTGAATTTGTGTCATGTTTGTTTCATTTCAATCTTTATTTGTAGAGAAAATCCGACTCAGATTTGTAGCGTAGCCAGTTTAATGCTTGAAGAAATGCTTTTAAAGCTATCTAAACAAAGAAACAGCATAGTATTAGAAAACTTACGTTTAAATTTCGGGTCATCATGAAAATAAAGGCTAGTCGCTAAGTAGGTCATGTCTTCGTTCAGCAGATGTGTCCCTTTTATTCAGACATGCACGTTTGCCACGTCAAAATTAGAAGCATTTTAATAACCCTTGAGAAAAACGATTTAAAAAGAAACATGTTCATCAATGTGCAGTGTTATGTTAGTTATAAAAATGCTTGTTACGTTTCTCAATAGGACGTTTTTCATTAGGAAAGTACAACTACGCCATCTACCGACAACTTCATTCTACTAAAGTTTTAAATTGCTTGTGTTTGAAAACGCAGCTTCGTTTTCACCATCGAAACAGATACAGTAGTCTGCAGTTACTAAAACGCCTAAAGTAACAATGTAAGCTATGTGATAAACTTTATATAAAGTTTGCATTCCTCACTTTAGTTTCTTCTATTTGAAGCACACGAGACACCCGATAGCTCAATTGGTTAGCGCGTGGCTTCGTGAACGATGAAGCTTCAAGATCAAGCGGCGCTGGTTCGACTCTCAGGGTGTGCGCTTGAACAACGCATTCTAAGGACTGCTCTCCATTCTGCGGCACCTAATGGATGGAATAATTTCCTGGCCACAAGACTTCAACAATCAGAAACTTCACTCTGTCAATCTCGGATACCGGCCATGCATCAAGAGCTTCTAGATTCTAGAAGTAGGCTAAAACCAACCAACTAAAAAACAAAGGTAATCAAAGATGGGCATGATCTTGATCTTGAAGATCACAAGTGTTGGTGATCTTGCTCTAAGATCACTTTTCTTTGTGTGATCTTAATTTTGAAGAACTATAAGATCAAGATCACTTTAAAACTGAAATTTACTTCTAGATAGAGGCATTTTTTTAGAACTCGTACTGTACAAAGTAATAAGTTGCAAACTTGCAATTACTAACATTAAGTCACTGATGATATGTATCCAAGAAAAGTCGATGTGAAGTTTCAATTTAATTTGGTCAGTGTTGCCCTTTAAAAATGGAAAAGTTTTCGGTGATAGTCATAATAAATAAGTCAACTTCTGTAGCCTATATACTTTATGTTGACTTTTGCCAAAAAAAAGATTCAACTTTATTCACTATTCGTCTATTCTGTTTGGTAAATTCTAAAAAATGTTTGCTTTTTTTACCCAATTTTAAATTTTAATAAAGTTTAGAATGTCGCTGCTAAAAATACTATACTTTATAGCCGGCTTTGTCATGTAAAGTGGTTTATTGCAGCAAGTCAACCAGACAAATAATTGTTTAGGGTCTGAGTATAAGAAAATATATTAAATATGAAAGCATATGCTGCCTTTTTTTTTGTATTTTTATTTTGAACGGTTCATCTGATTGCAGACTTCTGAACGTTTTGATAGCAGACAACAGTATCAAGATTGCCAGATGGGTAAATAATGCAATAAACATGGATATTATCCAGTGAAAGTTAAAAATACTTAGTAAGTAATCTTGTTCACAGTTGGCGCTTTGGTTTCCAGCGCGCTTTGCATGCTGCCACATAATGTTGTTTCTCAAAATGCTTGAGTTTGTATATCTTGATACGATAACAGCAAGTTCATAATGGAATTGGGATGGAATGATGGAAGACTGTATTCTATCCCATTCCCATCATCCAAATCTTTCATCCCTTTCCGTGTGATTCCTGATTCCTCGGCATATTAGAAGCTGGTCTTATTTTGAAACAAAATGGCAGGCCTAGTTTTGGGAGTCTAGGCCCGAGTGTCGGCTAGCAAAAATCAAAACACAACTTATTGGTAAAATAATAGACCAGTGACAGATTGGACGGAAAAGTTGGATCAATTACACAATTAAGTGCTTCAACGATTCCTTTTTTCGAATTAGTATTCACATACAAAAAAAAAAGATTACAAAACTTTTCTTATGAAATTTAAATTTGTTAGTAAGATAAGTATGTTCTAAACCAGGGGTCACCAACTGGCGGCCCGCGGGCCGCATGCGGCTCGCCACGCTGTATCGCTGCGGCCCGCGGAAGGCATCAGCATACAAGTATAACCAAAAATACTTTTCTTGAGGAGTTAAAGAGCACGAAGGCAAAAATGCTTTCCGGGAAGCATATTTTCGCTTTGCATACGATTCCACCGACCGACCAATCAGATTATAGTTCTAGGTGGGGGTCGCTTAAGTTAGGCTATTCCAATGCGATGTCCAGCCACACTGTCCCAGTGGTTGATTAAAACGTCTGTTTTCGAATTTCGAAATTGTCTGTGAGCATAGAGTTGCTTATTTTAAGTTTGCAAATGTCATGTAAACACTAGTGTGCGTTTCACCGTTATTGCATTTCACGAGCAGTGTTCCTTTATGCAAGTTTTTGTTGGCAAAATAGGTCTGTGTGCCAAATCAATTTATAATAAATTGGAAAAATATTATATATAAATTTAAAGACTTTTTCTGATTGTATTATGAAAATATTTAGCTTAGTACTGCAAAATGTGTTTTTTTTAATATGGAACGCTTCACGATTTTGCGTGTCATCCTTGCGCAGGGACCATGCTAATCTTCTCTGTATCGTTCCAATTTTAGTATATGTACTGCCGAAGCAAGTACTGCAAAATGTTGTTAATCAACAAATTCTTGCCACGCTGATAAGCACCGCAAGTGACAGTTGTCTATAATAAACGAAAGACGGTTTTATAGACTCTCACAAAAAGGATGAAAAGCCAACTCATTGCTTTTTTAGAGGTAAGACCGTTCATGAATTACGATAGAATTATGATTTTTTGGTGATTTCCACAAGCGTTTGTTTCATGGTGCCTGTTTTTCCCCCTGTTATTGGAGCCTATTTTTCGCTGATATGTTTGCAGGTCACTACTGTTGGGCACCTGTATTGCGATGTGTCAAACATTTCCTTGTTTACTGAAATTGTAAATTGCAAGATATCTTTTGCGAAGCGAAGTGACAACACCACTCTTGCTTGGCGATGAATATTCTGATGAACCGCTCGCCTCGCTATAAGTGCGCAAAACAAGTGGCCTCGTTTATTAGGCATTGTTAAAAAAGTCAAAAGGTTTGTAAAAGGAGCTTGGCCTGGCAGTAGCTTTGTTCGATTAATTTTGTTGCTGCGGTATTCTAACATAAATATGAACAACATGTAACGCTGGATACTGGGTACGAAATGCGTTCCTTTCTAGGATAAGAGTCAACCTACCTAACATTTTATTAGTGCGGCCCGCCACAGCTCTCCTTAGTGCCAAAGTGGCCCGCATGCAAAAAAGGTTGGTGACCCCTGTTCTAAACGAATGAGCAAAGCCGATGTTTACACGCGCTGGCTGCTTCGTCGTATCAAGGATTTTTATTTCAAACGTAGCCTACTTCCTTTTTCATCTCACTTTGGAACAAAACTTCAATTTACTGTTTTGCATCACTATTCCGGAGTATCGGAGTATCGAAATGTCGGATCGCATGAATCATTTTGGCTTCACAAAAAAAAACAAAAAAGTAGCAAGTCTTTTAGATGTAGACAGTTAGGTGCCTGCCAAATAGTCGCGCACGCCGTGGCGTCAGAATATTTAGGTGCTGCGCACTGTAGCGCCCGGTCATTTAGATTTAGAGGCCACTCCCAGTAAAGTGTGGTCTTTAAAAATGAGAGGAATAAAAAGAGAGTCCAACATTCAAAAAAATGACTTTTTCTTTCAGTCGTTTTCTGAAACCACACTATTTTTTTCTCACTACTCAATACTCATGCTTATGTTTTATCTTTTCCCGCATGAGCGCAATTGAGTGGCATGCAATCGGTGTTGCCAAATACCAGACGACAAATTTTTTTTCAACAGTTTGAAAATTTTTGAAATTGAACAACTCTTGGAGAAATTTAAATTGCATTTAAAGGAAGTTTGGTAAACTTATGAGAGGTTTTCCAAAGTAGATTGTGGACTGGACAACTCTTTCTCAGCAAAAAATTATCTCTTGAACAGGTTTGGACGTTTTTGGAATCTGGAGACACACTAGGGTGCAGCTGAAAGAAACCTTAGCACGGAATTGAAGAAAGTTTTCACTTGAGCTGAAAGAAAATTCAATGGTGAGTATTCCATATTTTGATCCCAATCGTTTTCCGCTGCGTGTGACACTGCAAGAAGGGTTGCCATATTGGCGTTTTTAATACCAAATTCGAGAAATTTGGCGTTTTATAATGCGTTTGGCAGACAATTTCTAGTTTGGTATGTTGGAATTTTTTGGCGTTTTTTCAAAGATCACTTTTAGCTTTTTTAATAGAAGTTAAAACTACTCTGGTTTATCTATTTGTAGTATTGCTAAAAAAAATCAAGTTTGAAATGGTAATCCTCTCTTCTCAAATCCTATCACACTTTGAGCTAATTTTTTCAACATCATCATTTGCTGCTTGCCAAGCTGATATTCTTCACTTCAGTTCAGTTTGTTTTTGTTTCTGACCATCACAACGAAAAAACAATATATGATAAAACATAGCAGAGGTCTAGAAAAAGGTAGAAACGACAAAACGCGGACGTTATAGCGTGTATGATACCAAAGCAAGACAATCAGTTTAAAATATGACACGGTCGCAACACCTTAATAAATTTTTTGTAAATTTAGAATAAAGAGAAAAAAACTGTTCGCATGCCTTTGTTGGTTATTAAGATATGAACCATGGTAATTGAATGTAAATGATAACAGCAAAGATACATGCCAATTTCATTGTGACAGACAATATGTTGCAAAATGTTAACTCAGATCTTGTGCATGCACTGTGTTAGTGGCAAGTGAAATGCTGATGTAGCTTTTGTTAAGTTTTTTAATGTAGGACTACCAATTATACAGTAGCCTATGGTTATTAATGTTGTCGGCTGCTTGCATTGCTTGGCCGAGTGGGGAAAACATACGGTAGGCTAACCCAAATTTATCATATTACTCTGACATGCCACTACTACATCCCAGCTGGCGATGCCTGTCGTTTTTGCATTAATTCAACGTTTGCTAACGTTGGATCAGTGTAGATGTGACGAGTTTAGCTGACTGGGGTCTAAAATTATCGCTTTATCAACGCAACTTTTATCAAAGCACACTTGATATCTTCAAGACATAACTTCCCTGGGTATAATTGAATTTCCTCAAGATGATGATGTTGTTTTTGCTAGTTTGTTTTATTTGTTTTTGTCATTCTTTTTATGTCGTCAAATTATAGCCTATCTATTTTGTGAGTCGTGCAAGGCCTATGGTGCGTTGCGCTTGAAATGGCTTTGCCCGTGGTAGGATTTCTTTGTAGGGTTTTCTTTGCCTGCCTTGCTCTTCTTTGCTATGAGCTAAACGCATCAAGACGTGTTCCCCTTGTAACATTCCTGGAGTGGTTGGTTGAATGCTTCTAACTAAGGGTGGCTGACACAGGGCCGTTGACAGGATTTCTCGGGCCCGGTACCAATTTATTTTTGGGCCCCTTTTATCGACAATGTTATCAATATAAAGGTTGCTGTTAAAATGAGGATGTCACATGCCGTGCAAACTAGAAAATTAAGAAGAATAGAGCAAACCCGATATGCCAAAAGCATGGTTGTTTAACAAATCTTGCGCAATCGTAAAATTTCCCGAACCTCAAAACTTACTATCTCTATCTAGCGGTTGCTTTTTTGAACTTTTATTTGTCACATGGCGCTAGAGTATTACTTCCCGATTCCATTGATGTTTCACTAGTCATTCTAGGTTCACCAGAAGAGAATTTACAGCAAAGTAAGTCCAGACGGTCAAAACGTTTTCAATTAGATTTGGGAAATGTTTTTGAGCCTAGGTCAAACATTTGATGATTGCTGCAATCTGAAAAACTGTTTTCGTCTATTTTTTAGTCCAGAAATAGGAATAGCAATCTTCTTACCTGTGCCATTTCAGTTTTTGAGTTTAAACAAACATTAGCTTGTTTATATTCAAATTCGTGTTTCGGGTTATATTTCACTAAATATTCGTGGTTAGGGAAATAACTATACTAGACTAAACTAAATTTTTATTTTACTGTTTGGTGGCTGAAGTGGGCCTGGCACCCGGAGAGGGCCCAGTACTTTCCCATCTGATGGCTGAAGTGGCTGTTTTAACCTCTGATCGCAATTCCTTTAGATCTGATTATATTAAGATCTTGATAATGTTTGAAGTCGCAGGGAATCTTTTAAATCCGGGCTCCTTAAATATTCCGGGCCCGGGTCCAAAAGTACCTCGTAGAACCCCTGGGATGACAAGTGACAAGACACTAGTCTGTTGAGATCAGGAAGTACATCTTGTATTACGCCACGTGTTGAAGCGATCAAGGCGGATTCAGAAACGTCACGTCATTCCATCAGAAGTGTTTTGATTGAAAAAGGAGAAGATTACCACACCAGTCTGTTTTATAGGCGAAATCAGTCACCCTTGGCGAGTGCTGCCAGACGCAATGCTAAAAATATTAAAACTTGAAAGTAGGCTAAACAGTACAGAAGTATGAGAACGTTGGACTGCACCGCAGAATACCGGCTGGTGACGAATACGAGACAGCAGTCGGTACATACGTTGGCCCAAGTCAGAACGACATTGAAACGTAGAAGAGATGTCGTGAATGACAAAAACAATAAGTTATGATTTAGTGTTAGGAACTGAAATTGAATACTGGGGCGCAACTGTAAAATCAGCCATGAGAGAAAAAATATTTACAAGCGTTTTTAGAGAAAAAAATTAAGCATGTATACAAACAGGTAAGCGTCCATGGCTGTCCATGTCCTGCCTCCGAAGAGATAGGACCTGACACCCACGGAAGCAAACCAGAAAGGTAAAAAAAATGTATGTAGCTTAACGGTGCGCGCGGTTGTGCGAGACAGGATGTTCTAAAGTTATACTATTAGTTCGAGTATTTTGATGAGGGAGGACGAGACAGCAGTTGATGTGGAAGTTCGATGATATATGATGAGCACGACAGCAGGTGATAAGCAGTTCAGTTGGTACTCCATTGATGGATGACGAGCACGACAGCTGTTGAGTTGTGAGTCTGTTGATGTGTGCCGAATATGACACGAAAGAAGCCAGCTTGTAGAATTGCAAGCTGTGTGACATGCAGCCATTGCATGTCGAAAGTGGCGGAAATAGCGGCACTGGTTTGGTTGACGTCGCGGTGTGCTTCTGACGTGGAGAAGGCTTGATTGATGAAGGATGCAGCAATTGCATGTCAAAAGTGGCGCAAATAACGGCACTGGTTTGGTTGACGTCGCGGTGTGCTTCTGACGTGGAGAAGGCTTGAAATGTCGCGGTGTGCTTCTGACGCAGAGAAGGCTTGAATGATGAACGATGCAGCAATTGCACGTTGGAGCTGTGTCGCAGGAAGTAGTGGCAGATATGGGGTTGACCATATTGGTTGCGTCGGCGGCTGTGAATAGCTGTATTGAAATCATCTCCGTGGAGGCATCTCGTGTTGAGGTATGTGATGGGGGACTGTTCAACTCAGTGCAAGTCGTGGAGAACATGGGGTGCTGTGGTGCCATGTTGAAGTGGTCTCATCAGTGAGCTTGTCGTGACATCATCGTGGTGCTGTATTGAAGTCCCTTGAAGTCTCGCATCAAGTCTCGCAGCAAACTGTGTTGATGGGCACGTCTGAAACAAAATTGATACAAAGTAGCGCCTGCTAGAATGTAACACATAAGCAGTATAAGGACACATTACAAAAAAATGGCGATACATGCGGGCATACAAGTTGTTAAATTTGCAAGGCATGACGTGGTCATGGCGACAAATGCCGGCTGATGATAGGTAGGAAACTAGGCATGAGACTATGAGAGTCGTAGTAAATACTGAGTAGGTTCAGCACTCATTAATAAAAAAAAACGACAAACACAAGCAGAAAAAAATTGTTGCAATGACGTAGCATGACATGGTCATGGCGGCAAATGCCGGCTGGGATAAAATATATTAAAAAAAAATAGCGATAAATGAGCATACGTAGCATGGCGTGGTCATGGCGGCAAATGCCGGCTGATGAAAGGTCACTTTTTAAAAAAATAGCGACAAATATGAGTACAAAAAGTTGTTGCAACGTCACGTGACTGTAGTTAAACGAGTGACTATAGAATGGAAGGATGGATGCAGTTTTCGCGTCTTGCCCAGGACGGTAAATTGCTGTAGAATGGATGCAGTTTTGACGTCTTGCCCAGGACGGTAAACTACTGTGACAAAATAGCGGCAAGCGCAGGCTGAAGCGGTGTACGAGGCTGTGATGTAGGCTACATACCGAGATAAAATTGGTAGGCTGACAAGTGAGTTTAAATATATCAGCTAAAGCTATGTGGGCTAATAAAGCTATAGCCTAAATTTATTTGTTTTTTTTTGTTTATTAACATTTTCTTTTTTTTATTTTCTTATATCTTAAATTTTTCTGAAGGTGTTGCGACCGTGCCAAATTTTTTTTTCAACTCAATAACTTACTTCGGTCACAAGCACGTTTTTAACGTTCGCGTTTTGTCGCTTCTACCTTTTTCTCGACCTTTGCTATGTTGACGTGTATTGTTTTGATATGATGGTCAGAAATAAAAAAAAAAAAACAACTGTTTGCAGCATATGAAACAATACAGTAGGTGTAGGTAGCATATGACATACAAGATGGCGTTTGCTTATATAAACACAGAAATATTTGCGCTGGCAGTTGACCAGAGCGCAGTGAGACATCATGACATAGTTAGTTGACATTACAGATATTTAAAAAAAGTTTTGCATGCAGTGGTTTCTATAGCAACCACAAGGATAAGGTACCATGGAATAGAAATTATAAATGGTTTAAAATGATTAATATAGGCTGCAGTAGGCTGCTAGATGATTAGAGATATTTTAAAAAAAATTTGCATGCAGTAGTTTCTATAGCAACCACAAGAATAAGGTACCTTGAGAATAGAAGTTAGAAACTATGCATATAGACTACAGTAGGAGATAATTACAGAAAGTTAAAAAAATTTAGCATGCGGTAGTTTCTATGGCAACCACAAGGATAAGGTACATAGAAATAGAAGTTAAAAACTATGCATTTTGACTACAGTAGGAGGTAATTGTTTCAGGTCGTGAGTTTAGAAAATTTACTCGGAGGCACCATTGTAACATTCCTGGAGTGGTTGGTTGAATGCTTCTGATTAGGCTAAGGGTGGCTGACAAGTAGGGTTGAACGGATAGTTGTAAAAGCTTGATATCCGGATAACGGATATATACGGATATTTGGCAATTTTATTATCCGGTTAACCGGATATTGGAAGGAACACTAAAAGCTACCCTGTCGCAGCATATCTAGTCTTTTAACCACTAAAATACACATGTTTTATCTTACAAGCAACTCAGTTACAAGTTAATGGTTCAACTCTTTTATTTTTACACAATAAAACGAAAACTATCGAATGCTTATTTTTTCTGTAATGCATTTCGAATAAAGCACAACGCATCAATAGTTGAATCGTTTAGACGAGACCGGAGTTTTGTTGCAAAAAGCCCGCATGCACTGAATGCTCTTTCTGCTTCTAAAGAAGTGGGCTGAATGGTAAGCAGCGCTTCATAAAGAATTTGAAGACTGGCCGGCCGTTTCGCTGTTGCTTCATAGACTTCACATTCTTTTCGGATTGTCCTTTTGCTAAGTTCTATGGTATTGGATTTGGAAGGTGGAGTTGCAGTGGCAGCAACAGATGCTGACATGATGGCTTTCTCTAGTTGTTCCTTCAAAGATGTAGGCCTTCTTTCTACCCTTGCAGAAGTAGTTGATACCAAGTTGCTTTCATATTCTACTCTAGGTTCAGGATCTCTTGCAACCTCTCCAAGTAACGTTTGCAATAGGGTTGCTGCGAGAGCGTATACCGTGCTTCTTTTTCCGAATTCACCAAACGTGTCAAGTTTATCATCCATCAGAAATCTGGGATCATGCAGGATTTCAAAATTGCAAAAGAGGCGTAAAACACTCAACACACAGTAATACTTTTTTATTACACGGTTAACCGACATAAAACTATCCGGATATTAGATAGGTAAAAATGCCTTGGTTAGTTGGTTAACCGATATCCGGATATTTCAACCCTACTGACAAGTGACAACGACACTAGTCTGTTGAGATCAGGAAGTACATCTTGTATTACACCACGTGTTGAAGCGATCAAGGCGGATTCAGAAACGTCACGTCATTGCATCAGAAGTGTGTTGATTGAAAAAGGAGAAGATTACCACACCAGTCTGTTTTATAGGCGAAATCAGTCACCCTTGGCGAGTGCTGCCAGACGCAATGCTAAAAATATTAAAACTTGAAAGTAGGCTAAACAGTACAGAATTATGAGAACGTTGGACTGCACCGCAGAATACCGGCTGGTGACGAATACGAGACAGCAGTCGGTACACCCTTACGACCATCAGCACCCTTGATAACGCACCAATCGCACCATGGCCGATCTTCATAGCAACTGTCCATACAAATCTTAAATATATCAGCTAAAGCTATGTGGGCTAATAAAGCTATAGCTTAAATATATGTTGTTTATTTGTTTTTGTTTTGTAACATTTTATTTTCCCTTTGTATCTTAAATTTTTCTGAAGGTGTTGCGACCGTGCCAAATTTTTTTCAACTCCATAACTTACTTCGGTCTCAAGCACGTTTTAACGTTCGCGTTTTGTCGCTTCTACCTTTTTCTCGACCTTTGCTATGTTGACATGTATTGTTTTTATATGATGGTCAGAAATAAAAACAACTGAACTGAACTGAAAACGTTTCGAAGCGCTTGAAAAGACGAAAGCACCCAACAAGATTATATGAAAATGAAACATTTTTTATTTATCGACTGGCTTATAATCAGTGATGTACGCGCATACAAAAAATATTGATGCCGTCAGCATAAACGCAAACGTTCGAAAAACCATACGCCGTATGCGTCAACGCAACTTGTAAAAAAAGTTGGCGGCGTCAGCGCATACACTAGCGTAAACTCATTTTGTTTGCTAGGTGCCAAACATTCACATGGTACAAACCACTCGAAACAAACAAGTTTTATTTTGAATTTCCACGAAGAAACACAAGCATCTGAAAGTGTTCATCTGACATTTTGCTGCGTTTTGGTTTCACTATGTCTTTGCCCATTGAAAACATTCTTTCAACTGCAGCGCTGGAAGGTATTGGCGTGTTGTAGCGAAAAAAATACATTAAAAAGTATGCTTTGACGCTATGCGCTAAAAAACCGCAAAAACTTTACGGCGTAGCCTCAAGCGACAACTATCCAAAAAAAATGTGGCCGTAAGCGTTAGCGCAAACAAAAATTTTACGCCGCAAGTATGCGGCGTAGCCTATACGTGCATCTCTGCTTATAAATATATTTGGCATTTTTTTTTTCCTGATTTGGCATTTTTTTCAGGTGCATTTGTCATGTTTTGAAATTCGAGTCTGGCAACCCTCACTGAAAGAATGGAAAAAAATTTCGCCAGCGGCAAAGCGCTCTAGCGCATCGCCAGTGTCTGGCGGTCTGCGTCTGGAATCTGGAAAGGCATGTTCAAACAGGATTGAAATTGAATGAATAACTTTTCGCAGGCCAGAGGAAGATGCTCCATATTTCATTTTACCAACTTCTAGGTTTTGTTTGAACAAGTTTGGGATAGACTTATTCGACTCTCAATAAGCAACACAAGATTTGAAAATGTGTTTTTGCACTCTTTGGTCTTTACACATAGTTAAAAAAGTCATTAAAAGCTTGTGGTGCCCCAGGGATATCTAGAGAAGGGGATGCGAAGGCTTTTATTACGGCTGACAATAGAAGGGCTTTTGTTTATCGTAAATAATCTGTGTTTATCGTAAAATGACAATTGGCACCAATAGTAGTTTAATAAATCTTGTTATGATAACTTGCATTGCGCTATTAGCATCAGGCCTGGATATTCACAATATGCTGATGGTTGCTTGTTAATTTAACTACCCATATACTTGCTTTATATCTAGCCTACTGCAAAGGCTTTGTTAAAAAAAACAGCTTACTGGTAACTTTTCAACTGTCTTTGTAAACAAGTATTTTTTAAATATGCGCTACGCATGGGCGTCCGCACATAGGGGCAAATGGGGTCAGCTGACCCCCCCTGGAAAATTGTTGGATGAAAAATGAAAAAGCGAGAACATGCAAAAATAGGCATGAATTCAATGAAGCTGTTCGTAACATTGAATCATACAGAAAAGAACAATCAGCCACCAATTTAGTTCATCAGTTCTTGAATAAAAAGTGAAGTCGACGTGGGTCTTTGTCGAATTTTTCGATGACTTTTTGGATGAACGAATTTTTGTCTGAGTTTATTCGGCTTCTGTGGACACTCATCATACACAGCCCAGATAGCCTGTCGTCAGACATGGTTGATCTAAGCCATGTTTTGACCCGCCTCATTGTGCTGAATGATCTTTCTACCGTACAAGTACAGTAGTGGCAGGGAGGGTCAGTAATGTTATCATCGCTTGACGTACAGCTGGAAAAAGTTCCATATTTTTCACCAACTCCACACATTTCAATTCTTTCTGGTCTTCGGACTGAGGAAATTTTCCTTTTATGGTTATGTCATACCACGACATGGCGTCCTGCTGAAAATTGTCAAAGTTGTAGAATTGGTGTATGGTTTTGACCAGGGCTTTGTAGTCTGAACGGTAAAATTCCTCCATCTGCGCTGGATGCAGTCGGTATAACATGAATGCCGGCATGTTCGTCTCTGAGAAGCGGCTTTTCAGAGACTGGATTAAAGAGTCCATGTAAGGAACATAAATGGATCGGCGATAGTATTCCTCACTGGTGCCACCAGTATTTGCTTTGAATACTTGACGGACACATTGCCGTGGGACAGATATGGTGACACCGATTTCTTCGGCTGCTGACTTCAATGCCGCTGTATAAATGTTTTCTGTAAAAAGTGTTTCTGCATTTTGCCGATGATCACAAAACATTGATACGAGTTTGTCAATGTGCTTCTTGACACCTAACATGTTCAGTTGGACTGCCTTGAAGGGCTTGGGTGACAGGCTCCAAAACCTATAGCGTTACTACAAAAGTAGCGGTTCCAGAAGCGGTCCGCAGCTGGTGTGCGGTCTGCCGTCCCTTTGCATTCGATTCGTGCTGCGCTAAATTCTCCAACTGCCTGTGAATTTCGGTGAAATTTTCCGCAAAGAGTCTTATACTTTTATATTTCGCGCTCCACCTTGTTTCACATAACAGTGGCGTGTTTGGTATTAGGCATCTTCGTTTCGGGCTCTCTCTAAAAAGATTTATTATAGCCTTCACTGTTCCAATAGTGTTCCGTACATCCGAAACTGCATTCAGATTGTTGACCATGAGCTTAAGGCGATGGGCTGAACAGTGGACAAATACTGCCAACGGATACTCGCTTCTAATACGTGCCTGCGTACTCCATTTTCTTTGCCTGCCATAGTGGAGCATCCATCGTATCCTTGACCACGTAGTTTATTTAAATTTAGATCGTACTTATTACACTGATTTATTGTCCCTGCAATCGTTTCTGCGTCCATTTCGTTCAGTGACTCAAAACCAAGAAACTCTTCTCGAATGACGAGATTTTTTTCGTCGAAAAACCTCACTCCATTAGCCAGTTGTTCTTTTCCTGAAATGTCAGCGGTCTCATCCGCTAAGATTGAGAAGCCAACGGAATTGTTTGCTTCAGTAACAATTTCATCTCTAAATAACCGTTTCTTCACACAAACTTATCATCTCGTTTTGTACGGTATACGAGCCGATGTATACTTAGCATTGTCACTTGCGTGCTCCATGTGATCTTTCAAAATTCCATCACCAGCTTCAATTCTAAAACTTAATAAATCATTCAGATTACCAGACTTGGAATCCTTGATGGTGAAAGTGAACCCACCTTGACCCCCCCTAACCGAAAACCTGCGGACGCCCATGGCGCTACGTATCATTTGCCGACTGTCTTCTGTAGCTCATTGTACCAGCTGCACTACAAAACTTTCCACAATTTTAAAAAGAACCACATGTTTAACGCGCTACAAACTACCGCCCTGGTAGTGTCATGAGAATAAGGCAATCGCTGCGAGCCTTCATATCCCCTTCTCTAGATATCCCTGGTGGTGCCTTTGTGATTAAAATGACTCACCTGAGAATCTGTGATTGACTGGAATGTTGGTTATCTTATATCAGAAGTAGTGTACTGGCAGGGGCAGTGCGATTTATATTTGGTAAAAAAAAACATGCAGAATGCTGTTTGTGTGAATCGTATTATTGCTAAATGCCAGTGAAAGGGTTGAGGGAATTTGTATTTTCTACCCTTAAAATTGTAGCGGTGAGTCGGTGACTAGGGCAGTTGTCGAACAGTCATTGCGTTGTTGGCTCATTCATTAGTTTGTACTGATGATGTAGCATGCTCATTTTAAAGTATAAGGCGCAATTGATAATAATCTATGCTTGTTCCTTTTTGCTGCTTTGACTGATTGTGGATTGTATCACCCCTATTTTTGCATATTTAAGGTGGATTATCAGATACCAATGTGAAAGTAGATGCAGTGCATCCAGACTTATCTTATCAAACTTGTAGTAAAAATAAGCTTTAAACACAAACAAAAGTTTTTTGACATAGGATGCAGTTATTACAAAAATTCATGTAAGAATCAACACTGATTTTCCAATGTACTGTATCTACACTCTTTACTGTAATTATGTTCTGTACCAGTGATACCTCATACTTATTCTTTAGCATTGTGATCATTCTAATGGAAAAGAAACAGCATAGCATGACTTGCTTACAGCGATTAATTTATCAAAGTGGTTATTTTTACCCGTGGACTTGCTGCCATGGTTACAATCAGGTGTTTACAGAGTTAGGATTAAAGTTAGGAAGGGTTAAGGTAGGGGTTAGAGTTAGAATAAGGTTAGGGTTTTGATCTTTGCCCAGCACTAAAAACAATTTTTGAAATACAAGTTTTTGCTTTCAACAGCTTTAAAATTTTCTGAAATTAGGGTAGAATTCTTTATCAACGCTATTGATAAGGCTATTACTATATGTTGTAAATATAGCCACAGCCTTAATTTATTGCTTGCTGCTGTTTTGAGTTGCTTTTCTTCAAAATATAAATTGATGTTTTGTGATTGTTGAATAAGGTAGGCTACCTTCTTCAATCTTCATTATTAACTTCATGCTTTTAAATGTTTTTTTTTTTTATTAGATCTAGGGTATGGTAGTTTATTATTTCTTGTACTGCATTTCAACAAGTTTATTTTGAAGTAGCACTAGAACCAAAAAATCTTCTGTTGTGTAGTTGTATTGCCTAAGTAATTATTTGTTTTATGCTGTCCTTACTATATGCAGAAGGCTACTGTAGAATGTAATATCATTTTATCATGTCATCTTGCTGCTCCTGAGTGTGTTGTGATCTTCATCCAACTCAAGACTAAATCATTAGGCTATGTTATTAAAGGATATAAACAAATATTTTAGAATGATATTATACATATATATACTATATATGTGATAGGCTAATATGCAAAGTGTAGTCAGTTGTACAATTTGTAATGTCTTTGAGTATTTGAGTATCATTTTTAAAACACAGAGTGAGTTCCGATTTATGTGATGGGTATAAAATTTATAAATGCTTTAAATTTTTTTCTGTTGAAGAAAGGAATGTTACAACTTGATTACTAACGGAGAAAATATAGATTTCATTATATTAAGCTTTCAGCTGTAATAAGAATAGGGTAGCCACTAGCCAGTTGTTTTCTCTTGCTTACCTTTTAATAACTATGTCCACCCAAATTATTGCACCTTGGGTGAAGGCCAGCAGTGTTTTTTAACAACCAACTTAAGTTGGGTTTTGAGCTAGGTTTGCATTGGTAAGGGCATTATCTGCTGCATATTGGAGTACTTAGCCTAGTTCTGCTAACATTGACAATCTTCGTTTTAGAATTTAACTGGTAATCTGTTTCTACAGAAACTGCCATTGTTTGTTAACAAAATCAACAATTGTTAGAACATTTGGAGATGTCATTGTTTTTGGGCAATAACCTTAATAGCTGAATATCAGCTAAGCTTACTTGCTGCAATCAAGAATCGTTTGTGTTTTTAAACAGAAAGGATTGAAAGATCATATTTAGAAAATATGACAAGCAGATCTTCTCAAAGGCTTACTCCAACTAGATGCTTTGGCACTTTGATATTATGTTTATGTTATCAACTGTGTAACAGCCAAGTTGCTGAGATTTATAAAAGAGTAGAGTTTAAAGCTGAGTTTTCTGACACCAAATCAGACATTTTTGAATTTGTCAACATTGCCATTGAGCAACGAACTAATGGACATATATACATTGGTGCTCGTAACAGACTGTACCAGCTTGATAGCAGATTAAGAAATTATTTTTTACCAATTGTTACTGGCCCGGTGAAAGACAACATTGCCTGCAAATGTGAACGGGATGGTCTGACAGATAATGTCAATAAACTTTTGTTGGTTGATGCTGACAACAATCGAATCATATCCTGTGGAAGTGTAGAACAGGGAGTTTGTGAATTAAGACAGATGGGACAATTACAAAAAATATTGCGCAACAGCACTATGAGCATCGGACGTTCTTCTCAAGATGTTACTGCCAAAGAATACTTAAGCACTGTTGGTTACATAGACACCACACAGAATGGAAAGACCTACTTGTTTGTAGGATCATCCAAAACTACACAAGATGAACTAGCATTAAAAGATACATTTGACTCATCATTTTACACATTATCTAAACGCTACCTGCCTCGGGATAACTTAAATAATGAAATGTTTACAGTTTATCTGAATGAAGCAGGCAGTGATGTTGGAATACGAATGAAAGATGCTGGTTTTGCTGATAATAATTTTCGTGTTAATTTCATCGGTGGATTTTCTAGTGGTATCACAGTTTATTTTGTTTTAACACACTCGGCAACAAAAGATGATGGAACTTTTATAAGAGGTGATCACACCACATATATCAGTCAGTTTTGTATGGAGCAATCCACTTATGAAATTCATTCCTATTTGGAATTACCTTTGGAGTGTAATGTGCAAGGGATTAGATACACCAGAGCTGTAGCTTCAAGGAAATCTGTCGTTGGATCTATACTAGAGACTAACTTAGGTTTGCAATCCCCTACAAATCGTGGAAAATCTAAAGATGTTGTTTTTATCTCCTTTGTGCAGTCAAATGGACGGTCTGGAAGCGCAGTGTGTATGTTCACACTTGCTGATATTGAAAGTCGATTCTTGGCATTGGTAAGCCGTTGCATGAAAAATGGAAGAGGACGTGTACCCAAACCCATTTCTTGGATAAAGAGGTTAGATACCAGCAACTGTGGATTGGGGGTAAGTTGACAATTGTGTGATTTTTTATTTTTTTTGCTATTATTGAAGCTTTATTTGTTTATTGACAAGTGTTTGGTCAAGGAACATCACATTATGGGGCACAAAGCTTCGTTATGCTGGCCACATTAGATGGGTGAATTTTCAATTTGGCATTTTTTGTGCATTGCTACAAGTGTGCTTTCAACAACAACAACAAAAATAATTTGAAGCCAACTTTATGAAATCTTATATGATGTAGTTTCGCATTTGCTTGAACTAAAATTTCTAGTTCACTAGCACAAGCTTTCTGACTTGTATCTGGTCTTTGCTTGTGTCATACAGCTTTTGCCAAAACCAAAGTATCATATCCAATAGGAACGTTTTCTAGCCTCCAGAAAAATAGATATTAGTTTATTTTCAAGATTGTAATTTAAGTTCAGTTCAGTTTATTTTTTGTTTTGTTGGCGAAAAAAAAAGACACAAAAAGCAAAAACACAATAAACACAAATAATTCGCGCAACAAGGATGGCAGCGAAAGACCAAAAGGTCACCAAAGTCAGCTGCCACCCAAACATTTAAACAAAAGACCCAAAATTAAGAACATTAACACATACGGTATATAATAAATAGCACAATACCAGCACTTTAATTTGTAAAAATTAACAATGGAATTAACAATACATTAACAATGGAATAACACAGGGCAACATAAAAAAAATATTGTGAAGAGAAATAAGCGGATGATACGTTTCAGGAGTGATCATTGTACAAATTCTTTAATAAACATTTATATTTAAATTTAAAAACATTGTAAGACTTTTCTTTTATTTCTTTTGGTACTTGATTCCATAGTTTCACTCCATTAAAACATAGCATCTTCTTACCAGAGTTTGACGTTGTAGAAGGCAAATATAAATCATTTTTTTGGTTCTGACGGGTTAAGGGGGCAGTTCTACTTAGAAAAAAAAAATTTCAAATTTTTTTTATTTTGTTGATATCATATATATTGGAAATTTATCGTAGATTCCGAATATGCAGTCAGTTTTTACCTATTTTCCCTCATTAGGCTTCAAACGGAAGGTTTTCTGAACGCTCCTCAGTTTAAAATGTGAATAAAAATTTGCATTTTTGTGAGAATGTTAGTTGCAAGATATTTTGTATTTTCCCTTACTAAATCTAATAATGAATAAGCTATATAGCGCCACCTTTTCATAACTCAGTATTTTGTTCATTATGTATATTTTAGTTGTTGTGAATGGACATAGAAAAAAAAAAGTCACATTTAAAGTCAAAGGCATAAATTTACCTAATTCTATTTTTAAAATGATGTTTTTGTGCACTAAAAATGTTTCTTCTAGAAGCTTGCTTGTCAGAATTGGCTAAAATTTTTAACAGATGTACGGTAGGCCCTTACGGACATAATGATTAAGTTTTGTTTAAATATTCAGAGTATACAATAAATATTTTATTACCAAATCCTGAAGTCAAATTTGCTCTCGATGCATAGCAATTATGAAATTTTTTATATATATATAAAAAAATAAAAGAGTTAAAAGAAATCCCCTTTATCAATTCATGGCTAGGATACCCTACTGGATCACCATGCAGTTTGAAGTCCCTACCTCTTGCCATTTTCAAGTTTTTAGGGCTGCAATGGAGACAATCGGTTGATTTTATGTACAAATTCAAAATGGTATAAACCCTTAATGGATTGCCCCAGCTTAACAAAGTAAATATTTTTGGATAGCTTGTTTCCTCCTTTTTTCAGCAATATATGGTTTGTGGGTGAACTTTTGTGTGTAGATTGTTATTTATGTCAAGTACGAAAAATGCGATTCTAAGTAGAACTGCCCCCTTAAATATCACCAGGAATTTCAACATCTATTGCTGTTTGTTTATTGATACATTTTGAAATGATTGTGATAAATACCAGCATCACACTTGATTGATTGAATCTTTATCCTCGGACTGGGAAAGCTTCTTGCAGAGCTTAATCCTGGCGGTTTCGCATACTTGTAGAGGCTTTGAACCACTGACAGAGGCCCGGTCACCGAGATTAACAGAGTGAAGTTTCCGATTGTTGAAGTTAACCTGACTATTAGTTTGCAATCAATATGCCCCAACTGAAGGCCACTTTCTTGCTGATGTTATCTTTGTAGCAATTATGTAGTTGTAGATTTTTTTATATGTTTATATAATATTTGTGATGTTGCATTACAGCAATTTACACCAAAAGATATTGTCTGTGTCAATAAGGACATGCTGGAGATTATTCACCATTTGCAAGATGATGTGTTGTCTAAAAATGCTGTTTTCATGACAAGTGATACTACTATAACTGCAATAGAGATCACACAAGACAAGGAAAATAAACACACTGTGGGATTTTTTGGAACTGAAAGTGGGAAAATGTTGAAGGTGAATTCAATTTATAACTCTTGAATATTTGATTATTTTATAAACCGAATATATATAATACATGAATAATTTTCAAGTTTGTTGTGTGCGAAAGTTATGTCGAAGATGTTCTGTGCAATGTAATAAATTTAAATAGTGAGCAATTTAAATCTGGTGTCCCCAACTACTGGGTTGCATAAAGGTTGCTGCCAAGTCTTGAGAACAATCGGTCAAAATGGCCGTGAAGAGTGCGACTTGGTTGAAAGTATGTTCTTAGCCATGGAATAAATTGATTGCAGTGAAAACAATTGCAACAATGCATTTCATATGTACAAATGGGGTCTGCTACTATTCGTTGGATCCGATTCGGTGAGTTCCTAACCTCTAACTTAACCCTAAAACGGCAATGATAATTAGGCTACGGTACCCGTTAATTAAAAAAAAAAAATTGAAAAAATCACCGAATAGGGATCGGACTCACCGAATCGGTTCTGTGCTTATGAAAGCCTAACCAGCAGGCAACTGGCAGCGTAAAATGCATTAAACTGCTGTTAAAAATTACACCAATAAGTAGCCTTGATGTCAAACTAAGTTTTTCCCCAGTCTCCGGCGCTATTTTCAATTCAAAGCCTGTCCTTGAGTGAAAAAAGGCCGGAGACCGTTGATTCAAATAACAATTGTCTTTAATAATAATAATAAAAAACAAAAAGCAGGAAATTATTCATTGTAATTGTTTCCTTTATTGTTTTGACACTTTTTTCGAAACAGGTTCGACTCAATGCGAACAGAATGGACAGTCAAACTAACGTCCATTACGAAACTGTGGTCATCACCCCTTCTGTTGATGTGCCGATAAGTGGTTCAGGGGGTTACACTTTGTCCACTGTTAAGACTATACGTCTCAGCTATGAAGATAACACAGGTCCTCAACGTTTGTATGCCATGACACCCCGGGTCATTGTTGGTCTTCCTCTATACAACTGCTCCAAATATAAAGATTGCGAATCATGTTTAGCTACCAAAGATCCGTTTTGTGGATGGTGTACTTTGGAGAACAAGTAAATTACATTTCATTTTGATAGCAATTAGTTTTTGTCTGAAAGCATTGTTTTGAAATCTTCGATTTTCGCACTAATGTTCGTAATGTGTTTAGTTACCTTGTGTTGATAAGTCATAAGCTTTGCATCTCTGTCTTGTCTTCAAAACTTACGAAAACGAAAAACATCCGCTCAATATTACTTTTGTCAGCCTTTTGGTCGCTTTCCAACCTATTTCAGAGTTGTGATGTTTTTGGCCGCGGAATTCATTGTTGACTTGCAGCACTAATTGAAATGTGGCAATATCAACTCTATGAAGCATTTGTTTTTCTATTACTTTACTCAAAAAAGTTACTCTCAATAAATTTGTCTTTTTCTGGTGGAAGCCATCTACTCAAATGCCAGTTAAGGATACAAGTTAACAATACTTAAACACTATACCGCAGCTTACTTCAACTTTACACATAGAAGTGGTGGGCAGAAAGCACAATGTAATAAATTTTGCTTTTGCATGTTGTGCACTATTGCAAAGACCACTTCAATCCGCCAATTTTTGCCAGCACTATCCACAGAACCCCCCAACCTTTAACCGAAATCAACATTACCAGCAGTACTACTAGTCCACTATTCTACAAATCTAATCATTTCCAGGTGCACTTCTTCAGGAGATTGTGAACGTTCTGTGGCAGAAACGTCTCACTGGTTTATCAAGAGTGGAGGAAGCTGTCCTCGCTTGGAATCTAACGATCCATTAACCCTCACAGCATCAGACTCACAGAAAAAGGTTTGTTTTTTATAGAATCTCTAAAATTGAAACTCCTCAACATAATCAGTGGTCACAACAGACTTTTAAAAGGTTTTCGAATTTTTTTGTTTATCATAAACATTTTCAAAGCATTTTATTAAGAACATTTCCACTCATTGAAATGCAAGTGATTGGAGTACACGTGGTAATATGACTTTGATGTTTTTTTCTATCTGAGCTGAGGCAATCTTTCTCAAAATTACTGTATTGCTTTACGTGTGTGTTGCTTCTGTTCAATATGGGTGCTGGCTTTATAGTAATCACCAATCAGTATTTTTTAAACTGCGACTTCTCGAGAATAAGAAAAAAAGATGATATCGAAAGCTTATTTTTCATGCTACTATAAATCAAAACTACAATTTGTATGGAGCCAAGGCACCCTGCCTTGTCCAATGTCCATATGCTTACCTCTTTGCGTGTAAACTTTAGCGAAGGTTTACGTTAAACTTAAAACTCAAGATTTTTACCTCCAAACTTTTTAAGTTGTTGGCCACGAAATTAGGTGTCACGTAAATGTGTTTTTGGATTTTCTTCACTTGCGACGGTTGCTTATCGGTCTCACCGCACTTGACTGTCACAATCTGATAGAGATTTTGTGCCTAGTCGACACTTGAAACTATTTTAATCGGTTTTGTGTGAACCGTGGGTGGTAAAGCAAAACATCTTTTCAGCTTTTGGTCTTGTGAACCAATATTGTTATGCGGGTCGTTGATATCACACTATTTGTGACACTGACATAGTTGTTGGTCTGCTGATTGATTTCACTACCCTGGCAGCACGGCCATTTTTTACATTGATGCAACGTCTGCAAACGTTAAATCAATGTAAAAAGCGGTTGATTTGCTTTCTTGCTAGTTGCCCTACAAGCAACCCCCACCCATAGCATGCAATCAGTTACATCAGGGGAGACTTAGTGACGTCAGGGGAGACTTAGTGACTCTAGGGAGACTTAGTGACGTCTGGGAACGTTCAAAAGGCAATTTTCTCTGCACTGAGAGTGACTTGAACTAATATTTACAAAGCAAATAACCAAAAGACTATTCGCAATACATCTAATTACAACAGTTCTTGGTTTCTTCTGGTAACAAACGGCAAGGCTACCATGTACTTTCATAAAATTATAGCGGTTTGGTTGATAAAATTGTCAAAAAAATATTACAAAGCTAAAGAATCAAAGAATCGATATTCGCTATCTATTTTGCTAAGGTCAAATTGCATCTTTAACTGATCTTGTGTGAATCGAAAAAAAAGAGCCATACGTCACGAATTTGACTCCGCACCAAAATCCAGTTCATAGGCTTAATTGAAAGTTGATTGTAGTCCTATGATGCTCCTTAAAAATGTCAGTTTTGCGTCACAATTACTGGCGACTTCACCGGGATTGGCGGTAATTAGTTTAACTGAATTGCCTCGTGGAACACATTTGCCGGCCTATAAATCATCTTTTACCTTGATGTAAAGTGTGCAAGCATTGAATCAATGTCAAACTACTGATTTTCTGGGTGGGACTGAAAGAAAACAACCTTGTTTTGACGTTTAGGAGTTCTCCTTCACAACCACTTCAAACGCTAATATGTAACAAAGCGAAACCGGTATGCATACGTCATTGTTAAAGAAAGAATTTCATTTCTCTCTGTCTACATGCCTCAGTAATTACAAAAATGAAGCCCCTGTTTACGATATGCCGCAGGACATGTTGCCGCTTGAGTTACAGGACGTTTCTTGTGCATTCTAACTTAAGCTTGTAAAAAATGCCGAAGAACAATACAACAGAAGCGTCACATTCTGTCACAGAAGAATTGTGACCGTTTTTGCGACTTGGCATTTGTGAATTTTCTGTTACTTGTTTTTTTTATAACTTAACCCATTTTATTATATTAATTTAGTTTATTAACAATTTTCTGAAATAAAACTTAGCCTGTCAATACTTTTTTAAGTATCTTTTTTTACATTATCTTGACGTTAACAAGCGATGGATTGTCCAGCGCGGAAAATAATCCTTGTTAGAAAAATAATTCTATTCAGGTTGTGATTTTTAGCTCAGAGGGTTCAACAGACTTGAATCTTAAGCTTGATTATTGAAACTTGATTTGCATTGTTCATTTCGGTTGTAACGTTCCGCATTCCAGTCATCAAACTCAAACTTTTTTTTAGCTTTTTCTGAAAGGCTACAACATTCCTTACTTGAGGAACGGATATTTTTGTTCTTTTGGAGACTTTTATAGCCCCAGAGCCACAAACATACAAAAACTGAATAACGAGCAAGGCTCCCCCCTCCGAGTCCAGTGCGTGTCACCTCCAAAGAATCTAATTCCAGACTTTCTTCCTGGAGAAGGTACGTTTCTTTTAATTACACAAAAGGTCCACTTTTTCAAAATCGTATTATTTCAGTGCTGTATTAACGCAACGTCCTCTAACTCGTTTTTATGGCGTTTGGAAGCGGCTGCATTCGCTTGACGTTGATTCTAACGCTAACGTAATGCATTAAAACTTCTCAAAGCCATGTTTTATCTCAAACTAAATGCGACTTTTCGTGTCATCAGCTTTACGTAATGCGATGTTGTTCATCATTATTATGTTTCTGGGGAGAAGTGACTAACAACGTGTTTCTTGGTGGTAGTTAAAATAGCAGTCAATTAAACTTGAACCAAAAAACACACGTTCCATTAAGTTGAGAAACAATTTTGCTAATAAGCGCCCTACCTATGAAGAACACTGTAGTTTACACCAATAAATAAGCTGCTCTCTGCAACAGACATGGCGACTAATTCAATGTTACCGAAACTACCTATGTGAAAGTTTGTTTCTAATCACTGGCATTATGCACGTTATTTTCAAACGCTTTATTTAGCTTGAAATCTTGTTTTTAAGAAGGCTGCGAATTATCGAGGTGAAGTGAAAAGTAGCTTAAAATGTTAAAAATCAAATTAGAAGCAATTTACAAAATAAGCTTGATTAGTTGAATTTTACATCTTATTACATTTGTGCTCTTTGTTATTGCTTGTTGTTCATCAAAGATTATGCTCGAACGTTCCAACGTTTGTTTTTGTATATTTAGGTTTAAAATCAATAACCCAGACAGCAAAATCAGCCATTTTTACATTGATTTAAGACTTTGAATCCATGTAAAAATGACGGATTTTTGCTGTCTTCGAATAAATGCCACCAGTTTAAAATATTCTATTGGCTTGTCATCAAAAACTTATGTGAGCCAGCATTTGCTTGTGACACTTTGCCATTGTTTCAGGCCATCTTACTGTACCATTGTCCCTCCAATATCAATCGAGTGGCTCTGCAAAAACGACGATTGTCAGCACCGATTTCTCATTTTACCAGTGTTCCGTCTACACGTCGTAAGTACTACAAGCCAGTGTTGCCATTTGCTTATAATCAGACATGAATTTTTTTTTTGTCAAAAAATCCTTCTGTGGTCGAGTATTTTTTGCTAAAATTTCAACTGCAATAAAATGCTATCGTTCACAAAAACATAAATAGGGCAACCGGCAATACTTTTTCAACCAAGCCTCAGTATCAAATGCGTCACTTTGCTGTTTCTTATAAACATCTCAAGTATGTAAGTAGCAAGTGCATTATCTTCCGCATGTTTAATCACACAACAAAAAGCCGCATGTGTGTGGTTTGTTTAAGCTTATTATCCCAGATAAGAAAATCCACATTTTGACATTGATTCAACGTTTACAGACGTTGAGTCAATGTCGAAATGGCGAATTTTCCTATCTCGGATTAAGCTACAATACAATAGGAAAGTTGAAAATGATCGGGAATGTTATTCCAGATGCATGTCCTGCGTCAATTCTACATTCAGTTGTGCGTGGTGCCTGACCGATAACATCTGCACTCACCAGTCCAGCTCCTACTGTCCACAGACCAACGCCAATGTGTCCGATGTAAGTCTGTAATTAAACTAACATTTAGGTTGGCATGCGCGGTAGATTTCACTTTTGCTAAATTCCACTGTTCTGACTTTGATATTAGTAGTGTGTGTTGGTGTAATCATGTTAAAGTTGATATTAAATCTTTACTAATTTCCATGTAGCGTACACAAAACCAAAAGGTTTTAAAAGACCCTTTTCCGTTTTTTGTTAAGGTGACTCAGTGAGATAAACACAAAGTCTGTGGCATAGATTTTTTGATGTTTTTCTGTACCTCATTACAATTTGAGTGTTTGTTTGGGCGATTGTCTTGCCAAGAATCATTAAATTAAGCTTTTAATCTTTTCTGTGCTGTTCGTGCAACAAATCCTATGTCACACGACCCACAATTGATTTTAAAAGGGCAAACAATGTCGAAAAGATGTCATACATACTCATATGTCAATATTGATTTTTACGTGTTGTGCAATAGCTGTCTGAGAAATCCTTCGCTCGGGTGGTTTCAGTCAGTGCTTGCTAAGTATTGCCATCGTTTTATCGATGTTGGTACAGGTAATCGAAGTCACTGAAGTGTGATTTGTTGTTAATAGATTATTTTCGTGAATATGCAATTGTAAATATAGTGGTTACTACTTACTACTGTAGGAAGCTTTACGCTTCACTCATAGTTGGTGTCGGTGATACTAGCATTTGTAAAATGCTATCTTTTATTGATTTCATAAATATACTCACAATAATAGTGAGTGTTTTAGAAGATGTCTTGTAATTTTCTGTTACTTTTCTTGCTGATGATTGTCTTCTGTTCTGAGTTCCCAATGAACTGAGAAAATATTTTTATCACTGGTTTTCATCTTTGAAAACCACTTTCTCATTTCATTATGCCATGGTGTTGTGCGCAAACTCGGTTTTCGTTGAGTTCTATGTAATATCAACAAAATTTTCCTGTGTGCATTGAAAACATATCCTAGTCCAGAAATCAGTCTTTTTTAACGTCTTTTTTATTGTTTTAACGTCTGCATACATTGATTCAATGCAAAAAAGGACTTAGCTTTTGGCTAGCCTTTGGACTTGGTTTGCTGGTGTAAACAAGGTAGCTTTGCTGTGTGACGTCATGGAAAAGGCGGGAAAACTGTGATTTGTGTTGCGGATGTTTGTGACAGAGCTTACTTTCATTTGGCTGAGGCTTTTTGTGATGAAACACAGAATGAAGATCTAATTACGCCCCTGTTTCATCTATCAGAACACATGTTCTTTTTCATTGTTTCTACGTCGCTAAACGTAGTAAGAATGACAACTTCTGGCCGAGTATCTGGCACTTGACGCGTGTATACTATAATTGTTCAGAACTGACTCAGGCATTAGCACTAAAGACACTTTTCAGATACTTCTAATCGCTTTAAATGAGACTTCAATAGCTTTTGTGTGATGTTTTTTGAGGCTGGCATATGAAAAGTGTTTGAATTACTTTTTGAAAAGCTTTTTTTTTGCGAAATTCAAACACATTTTGTGAATGTACACAGACGATCTAATAAGCAAAGTGCGCGTTTCAAACCATAGGTTAACTTAAGTGCTGGATTTGTTTTCCCCAACAGGTTTTGTAAACGTGGGAGAGCGATTTCTTGTTATCGATTGATGGACTGTCCATGCCTTTGTCTGCTGTGGTCATTTCAAGTTATATTCTTAATTTATTGCTTTTCGAAAAGTTTACTCGATCTTATCCGTTGGCCTTTTCTTACATTGATGAAGCAATATTTAGTACTCCGAGTTGAATATTCCCAAAACCAATAAAATTTCTTGCTGTAGCTAAAGCTACACTCACTGACAAAAGTCACTAGCAAGCAGTTAAAGCAGGGGTGTGCAACCTTTATTACAGGAGGGCCAGATATAAATAACTGGGTGAAACCGCGGGCCGCACGTTTATTTAACATATGATTTCTAGTAGTTGCAGGCACAAAAAAGTAGTTTTTTTTTGTTATTCATGTTATTCGTATGGCGTTATTAGGGGTTATCTCTTTGCAGAAATAATAAGTTAAGACGCATAAATTTCTGAAGAAAACCGCTATTCAAAGTAATTGTCACACTGACTTTAAACGAGTTCAGTGAGAAATTTTCAGCTGGCTTCTTTTCCCGACTGCTTTTCCCAATTTACTTTAATGGAAGTGCTCGCAATGCGAAGTCCATATTCCAAGTTTTCGTCTGTCAGCATCGACCAATAGGGAGATTTCATGACGCCCATTTTAGAAAAAAATTGTTCGCACAAATACGTTGAGCCAAAAAGAGCCATTTTTGAAGCCATGATTTTTTTCAAATGAAGAAAATCATCTTGGTTGAGATGTTTTTGGTAAAAATCGCCAAGATTCATTTCTAAATAATTTGCTTTTAAATCCGTTTTCTCTTGAAGATCAATCAGTTCATGTTGGATATCAGCTGGTGCTTTGTCAATGTCTGCGTTGAATGGCAAAGAGAATCAATGTATCAAACAAATGTTCATGAGATTTAAAGTCCTTGAAACAGCCATAAAACCATACAACAATTTTTCAAGTTGGTCTGAAAATGCAGTTTTCTTCTCAGGATGCATTCCATAGTCTCTCAAAGTTAGAAAGTGGAAAAGATTTTCTGTCTGTATGTGAGCTTTCCTAAGTCGTAATTTGTTCAATGTTCATAAAGCCTTTTATGTGACCATACATTTTTACGTTCCAAATGATTAAATACAATGGATTTGTGGTGGCCGGTAGGAGATTTCTAAAATGGTTAACAGAAGGTGCTAAAGCTACAGTACAATAATCCACTCCACAATGAATTGTTCACACGTAGGCCTACCAGACTAAACTAAATTATAAATACGTTTCGCGGGCCGCGCACAATTCAAAATTGGCACATCTTCGCGGGCCACACAATTTTTCTTTGCGGGCCGCATTTGGCCCGCGGGCCGCACGTTGCACACCCCTGAGTTAAAGAATGCAGGATGTGCCCAGTAAATAGCCCCGTTCAGTAATTTCTTGAAAATTTTGCTTGGGTTAAATATCTTCTTCTAACTGCACTTCAACCCTTTTTGACCACAAATTAACAACTGCTCGAAATAACTTGACAGCTAAACCTTTTCTAGTCTAACTTCACTGGCAAAGATGATTTTTATTTTTTTAACCAGTTTTCAACAATGATTCACTGTAGTGTCTAGCAACGTTTAATCAACATCTAAAGTAGTAAAGTATTGACCTGCGCGTCGCCTGATATCCTCACATCATCATGTGTGACCGTGTGCGCTTTTTCCCAGCGACCGAAATGTGACGTTTTCGCATCTCTTTAACGTCGCTTTACGGTACCTTTGCTGGCGTGGTGTTCTTTGAACGCAGCGTGCTGGTCTTGAGTTCATGGAGATAGTTTACGTAACTGGCAATTCACTCGCGTTGTGGTTTGTGATGGAATGTTAAACATTTCACAGGAGAGCAGTGTGCCCAATATGACTGAACAGATGCATTGTTCGAAGCGGAAAGGTTAACCGGCCTGGTCAATTTAATAAAAAATAACATAGCTCAGAATGTAGGTACTAAACTCATGTTCAGCAAACGTTTCATAAACTAGACTGTCTTTGTTGCCATTGAATGAAAGCAATGCCCTGGTGCAGCTAAGTTTTGTGTGACGCAACTTTGTTTAAACCTTAATCGCAGGGATAGCCCACATTGTTCTTTTTTGAAACTTTATCAACCATTGAGTTTCCTACTTTTATCACGCATTGTTTTCGTGTAGGATTTATTTCAATGTCACATAATTTCAACAACAAATCTGAATTCTTCAGATCACCCCAATCCCAAATGAGCACCCTAAAATTGAACCTTATCAGCTATTTTTAGGTCAGAATGTGTCCATTTATCAAGCAGTCGACCATTTGAGCTTTAGTAAATCTCTGCATTAATATAGGTGAAATTACACCCTCTACCCAAAAGGTAAATTTCACCCGTCGCAAATGCTTGTCAAGGTAGATGATGTTTTTTTTTCGGAATGGCCCGTTTCGGTGAGTCCGATTCCCTATTCGGTGATTTTTTGATTTTTTTTTTAAATTAACGGGTACCGTAGCCTAATTATTATTGCCGTTTTAGGGTTAGGGGTTAGGAACCAGTGTTGTACGTTGACGCCGTCAATTTGACGGCGTCATTTGACGGCGTCAACTTTTTGTTGACGCTGAGGCTAGCGCCGTCAATTTATTTTTCAGTTGACGGAAGTGATAGCTCCGTCAACTATTTTGCCGATTTCAAGCGTCAAGCGCTATGCGTCATTTTTTATTTTCATGGAAAAAAAATGAAAAATCTCGTTTCACAATTAGAGTTTCACCTATGGTTTCACAATGTATTCTGGCCAGCGCGACTCATCCGAATTACCGGCTTTTGCGTTGGTTGGAATGGCTCCCTGGAATACACGCGGAAGAAGTTCGCCAAATGGTGATCAGTCTAGGGCCATTTTTATTTTGACCTAAAAAAAAAATTTTTTGACTTTACTTTTATCAAATTTTGACTTTATTTTGACCTAACGAAATTGCTTATTTGTAAAGGTCACATTTCTTCCTTGAATTGATACTAGTTATCCAAACATAATATTTTGTCGATTTCAGACCCAAACGTAATATTTTGTCGAAAAGTCAAGGTTTTTATGGATTATAAAAAGTGCGTCGTGTTTTTCGGCGATAGGAAAATCTCCACAAATCTGTCTAACTTTTGCTGAAGACGATTTAGCTTGGCTATTCCTAAAATCCAAACTGTTGATTTTCGAAAAGACTACGTTTGTGAAGATGGAGCTTTTTATAAAAAATATTTAAATACGCAACAATGAATAAACAATGGGCAATTTGCGATAAAAGGTACTGCTGATCCGTCAGCATTGTGACATATTTCCTGCTTTTATGGGTTAATATGGTTTAATTGCGTCGCAGTTCCTGATTTACAATGTTTCCACGAGGATTTTGACAAAAATTACTTTCAAGAAACACAAAAAGTTTGTCAAAAGCCATAATTTGACAAATTTTGACTTTATTGTCAATTTTGACTTTATTTTGACCTATAAACTTCTTAGAAACAGTCCCCTAGGTGCTAAAAATAACTTTATTCTTGGATTCGTGGATAGACGAGGTCCTTAAAAATTTTTGACATTATTGACTTTTGCGGGCCCTAGTGATCACCCATGTATTGAGAACGAGAGATCAGAGACAGAAAGCGAAAAATCCATGATCGGCTTCGCGGAACGTTGAAGATACTTTATTTCAAGAGCTTTATGCCTCTGAAAAGAGCGGTGTTGGTGCAGTGAACCTGGTTAAAAGATTTATACATGCTAAACTATCACAGCACGTTAGGAACAGTGATACCTTTCCGAGTAAACGTTTTCAATTTATTTTTGAAATACAACACACCAATACCAACCAGCGCTGCTGTGGAACGCATGTTTTCACTTGGAAAGGACAATAGCCTAGGCTATGCGCCCCAAACGCAGCAAATTGTCAGACAAACGTTTTGAAATGCTTGCTTTTTCTGTAAGGAAATAACTAATAGGCTAAGCAGCTCATTACAATACAGTCTCAAAACATAATATCTGCTCTTTATTTTTAGCTATTGTTAGCCTAAACTTGGTTGAAATATTTCCGTTTTATGAGACGCTGGCAAAAAATAGCGCTAGAAATTAGCGCTGACGCTGACGCAGTCAATTTCTTTAAGAGCTTACGCAGTACTTTACGCCGTAAAGTTTTTAGGCAATTCGCGCTGACGCTGACGCCGTCAACTTATTTCAATGACGCGTACAACACTGTTAGGAACTCACCGAATCGGACTCACCGAATAGTAGCAGACCCGTTTTTTTTTTATAAATAGAAGGGAAATATTGCATTGCACACTCAACATACCTTTGTTAACACTTAAAAATGAAAATAACAAAATGCTGTAACTTGTTACAACAAAATTTCTATTGGCATAGGCCTAAAGTAGTGAAAGATTAGAGTTACTTCATGATATGCTGTACTCTGATTGGATGCGGTCTGACCTCGTGCATGTTTTCGCCTTATAGTGCATTAACGTTACTAAATGTTATTTAATTAAAAATAAAACATTTTAATTCCCAGATAAAAGGAAGCAGTGGAAGTGTATATCATGTTCTTTGATGGCCCGTGTTTCAATTACATGTTTATCTTGTCGTGAAGTAGATAGAAAATAAGATACTAATTGCTACATGCAGCAGCTTGCCATCAGCGGTCTTGCTAACTGCGACTGTGTGTGGGACTTTATCAGTGAAAGGGTGTTCCCTGTTTTCTTTAGACCATGCAGTTTGTCAGACAAATGAAACTTTAGTTAATTTTTTATCACTTTTCGTTGAATTTGCGTTGAACTCATATCATGCAGCATTTGAGTTTGTGCATTTTTTTGTGGCCGTTTTGCTGATAAGTTATAGACTGGTGCATCATTACCTTGGGTGCACCTTGTAAGTTGTATGCGTTATTGTTTTTCACATGTAAAACAACGCTAAATGACAGATTTTTGATGCTGGAAAATTCTGAATGCCATTGTATTGTAGGCTGCTCTGCTTTCATGGACTCACACAGATAAACACACACATAGACTCATTGCTTAGACACACACACACACACAAATTCACACTGCTTCGAATATTTTACGTCTAGTGACGTCATTCATTTCCTTTTGTACACGTCGATCAGAGTTTTGCGAAATGAAATCGTTATGATATCTGACCGGTTTAAAACAAGCTTCCGTAGTTCATATCAGTCTTTGGCGATGCACTATCTAGCCGCTTGCTAACTGGGCGTTGGGAGAATTTTTGTTGTTGATTTTGTGTCCTCACAATGACTCTCCATCCTCATAATTCCAATTTCTTGACATGTCCTTCTTCTGAACCTCAGATTGACCTGTTTAAATTATCTACAATTGTACATAGGGTATTCAGGGATAAAAAGTGATTACGTTGATGATGTAATTCAAACGATGAAAACTGCCTTGTATAAATGGGAGCTGCTTTGTAGGTAGTACAAACTTTCGCTTTTACATCGTTAAAGCGATGTAAAAATTCAAACTTTTGCTGACTGGACTTGATTGTGTGATGATCACCAAGCTCTCAACAAATGGACACTTTTGAATTTTTTTGTAATGTAACGTTGGAGAACACTGCATCTACAAAAGTTTTAGCCAATTATAATGCCGAGACTCCTCTGAAACGGTCGTGCTGAAAGGTGCTTTTCCTGGACACCTGGTTGTGAAAACTATCAGTGTCACTTTATTCATCAGCATCGTCGGCTTATGAAAACATTGTTTTTTGTGTTTTTTTTAGCCTGAGATACCAAACGTTTTAATTTACTTTTGTAAACCGTTTGATTACGTTGGTCAACGTACAAAAGATGTACCGTATGCGAAAAGATTTTGATTTGCCCTTGATGTTAAGTTTCTCTACTTGTTGTAGTTTGTATAAGATTTTTGTGCTTGTCTATTGTAATATCTATAAATCATACTATTTGTATTACCCTGGTAGTAAAATTTTATCACCTTGTCATTTTGTATTATCATAGTTCCTTTGTTTTCATCTGCTTGAAATATGTTATCTCAAGTCTTTTATAATGTTGCAATCTCTACAGTAATGTGACTTATCCTATTCACTATGTTGAAAACTGTTTTTACACTGGTTTTCACTCAAATGTATGACGGTTGTTTAATTGTTTTTAATGTTTAAATTTGGTGCTCACCACATTACAAGGAACAAGGTGTTTTCGTATCAACAATCCACAAAGATGATGGCGAGAGCATTGGGACAAAGCGAAAGCTTGTGTAATATTGATTGTTATAGTATTTCACCATCTTTCTTGCGAAATCGCTTGCTGGTTTGACACCTGTCAGACGATATTTCATTTTCTTGATCATTCTTTGAGACACGATTAATGAATGGTTCGCGGAATGTCTAGCTTTGAAAGACTTGTGTAAGCCAAGAATAACAGTTATATGTACCCTTACAAAATTTAAGTTTATTTTCTTAGGCCTGAGTGGAGAATATCTGTTTATGAAGTTGTCTCCTTTAATTAACTGCGTGTTTTTCTAATCCGATGAACCTGTCGCGGCTTCCCGTCACGCCTCACTTCGCACTGACGTCGCTTTTATTTACTTGATGTCATCATGCGTTTGCCTTACTGCTTTATGCAAGTGCGTATTTTAAACGTCATTTAATGTACAGTATTAGTGTTACCTTTTCTACTGCTTCAAGGGTTTCTACTTCCGCTGCATGAAATGTTTTCAACTATGGAGTTCAAATATTTGTGGAAGGGAAAAAGTGGTACTTCAGGCGCTTGAGGCATGCAATACATAAGGAAAACTTTAAAAAAAACTCTTACGCCGCGTCTTTACCATTTTTTAACTAAAGATACAAAGTTGATTCGTTTTTGCATTTGATAGTATGCTTAGAGTATGACATTATGGTGCGCAGAACTAGATAGAACTATGTAACATTGCTCGATTTGAAAAGCAAAGTAAATTTGAACCAATGCAAACGAAAATCTTTGCTTTCATATACATTTTGGTAATGTTTTTAACAAATAATTTCTATGCTTAGTATTGCCCCAATAAGTGGCATTATCCTTGCTAATCTTCTGCTAAACCGGAATAGAGATTGTTTATTACATAATGTGTTAAGTCTTATTGATCATCCATTCACCAACAAACAGTGTTTAAATAAAGTGACTTGCGTTCTTCTGGTGACTGTATGCTACTAGGTTACCTCCAGATGTTAAGGATGATACCTAGCTTTTATTATCGACGTCTCAGTGTTTATGTTGCAAGTGATCTTTGGAATTTTATCGGTCCAGGATTACTGCAACATTTTTTTTATTTATATTGTCTTTCCATTGTCAACATTTATGTTTTTATAGCAAAACATATCAAATTTATGTTTTTCAATGTAATCTTTACGTAAGAATAACCCTATTGTTCGCTGAGTTAATTGCATCATAAATTTGTTTCCATGCGACAAGCAATTAACATTCTTTTTGTCAGCAAAAATCAAAAAGGAATTCGTTGTATTTGTAATAACCATCCGCATACCAGCAAGCTTTATATTCCACCATGGCATGATTCCACAGAAAACACAACTTTTGTTGAGTTAGGAGCAATTTCTAAAAAAAAAATTTCCAACAAAAGTTACCAGTTCCATTAATGTTATTCAAAACAAAAGTTAAAGTTAAAATATCTGTGCTTGTACCATGTCACGGCATAGTACATCCCCAGAATGACAAAATCAAACTGTCTGCTCTCTATTGACCTCTCAGTGCTGCTGTCGGAGAAATATCAAAACCCCGAGGCCTGGAAAAGGGGTCACCAGGCCTACAAATGAAGAGATATCTTTTGAAAACTTAATCATTCATACAACCAAATTTTGTTTCGTTTGGACGCAAAATATTTTCTTCACTTCAAGTTAAATTTCAAGATGAATATATTATTCAATTTCATTTGACTCAAATGTATTTGTATTGAACAGTTGAACACCACTATTGCATCCACACCTCTTGCGCTTCTATTCAAATGCTATTGTATTCCATGCCATCGAGCAAACAAACCCCCCACACAATTGTATTAGGTCAGATATTGATCTAGCATAATAATTTTAAGATTTTCAACCTACGCCGCTTGCATGTTGAGGACACGCCTGATTTGGTCAGACTTGTCACACCTGATTGAATATAAAGTATTTTTGAATTAGCTGAATGACTTTGTAGCTGACTTGCCAATAGCTTAGTTCTCAAACTATTGTCATGTTTTTTTCTCATTTTACGATGTTATTTTGACCGTGGAATTTTTTTGCATCACAAGACCAGATTGTGAATATGATTCAAATATAATTTGATAAGAGACTGAAGAAGCCGCCTTTACGGTTGCGAAAGCCTTACCAATAAATTATCATATTATAAAAGTTTCAACTGATTTTGTTTACTTATGTTTAATTGTTCGGTTGCATCCTTAATGAAGGATTTTTGTATAACTTTTCATCCTCAATAACATCGAGGAATCAACACAGAGGATGAAAAACATGAGCTCTTATTTCTTTAATTGTGAATATAACACCGTCTTTCATCTCATCAGTTGTAACCATGACCTACGGTGTAGTAAAAATGAAGTAATTTTTGTAGCTATTTTTTTGAGAAGAGTCTTTATGTTATGCATAGACATTAGACAGTAATTTTGCGGCTTTGCGTTCGTCTTTGCTGTGTTGCCCTGCCAGCATATCAGTATTTTTTTGTTTATTCATCGTTTGCAGACAGTCAGTTAATGAAATAAGAAGTGATTTGTCGACCGGGAATAGGTATGATTTTGCACTGCTTTTGCAGTTAAACTTATTAGAAGTAAGGGGAGAGCTTATTAAAATCTTTTTCAGTGTGCCCCTGAGCTAAACGTAGTAGATGCACTTGTTTTTTTTAGAATTATCGTTAATTACGATAGAAAACCAGTTTGTTTTACTACGACAAACAATTTGTAAAAACGGAATTGTTTCGGCGTAAAGTTTACAACTCCAATTTTTACCGTTTGTTTGACATAAATTTGACATCTCGCGATATTCCATCAACAGAAATAAACAAACTATTTTTCATGTTTGGGCCAGCGCGACTGCAGTTTAGTTGACACTGACAGTATCAAGATTGTCAATATAAACAACTTCCTAGGAAAGTATGATAACTTTGAAGCCACGTACACGGTCCTTGCAGGATTGTGCACCGAACCTGATGGTATCGGATGGTTTGACGGATTTCAAGTTTTCGAAGTCTTTAAACTTTCTGAACCGTTTACAGCTTCCTGGCCATCAAAATTTGTTACTTTTGCATGTTTTCAACGTCGTTTCACATCAGATAGCTATGCTTTTGTAAGTAAGAGAATATTCGATCACAGAGGCACATTGTTGTGCTCTTGTTCAAGTGTGCTTTGTTGATATTTCTTGTTTTGTTTTTGCCAGCACACTTTGAAATTTAGATTACCGCAGGACGAAAGTTTGCGATGATTTTTATGTTGAATACTGAAAAGTTTGAGTGTTCATCAGGATTTTGCATTATTTTCTAAACGTTATTGCATCTCAACGAAGTTTTTAAACTCTGGCGTTTCTGAAGTCGAGTTTTCCAGGCTTTCAAACGCCATGGGTGCAAGCTTTTCATAGCGCAGAACATTGTGATAATGTGCTGTGATCAGTTCTCGCCACCCGACTGTATAGCCTACAAACAAGCAATACAACCCACAAACAATCAATGCAGCCGACAATCAAGTAACAAAACGTACTAAAAAATGCACAGTCAAGATACAAAGCACACTTTTTTGACAGACTGCTTTTTATCGCTCTATTTTTAAGGTACAGAAATATTTGCTTCAGTAATGCAAATAATTGCGATATCGATTGTTGCTTCTCCTCATCACATTTTGCTGCCACAATGTCAGAGACCGAAAGAGAAAGTTTCATTTGGGGAAGATCTGTTGTGTGATGCAAGTATGAGGTTCAATGCGCAAATTATCTTTTCATTCAGCAAGTATGCAGCCTGATCGCTAATTATTATAGGAAGTTGTTATTATTAAATAAAGATGACATATACTTCCCAAAAATAGCGTACCAGCTATTATCCGATTTAAATTTGGCGTTTTAAGCAACGCTTTGTAATGGCAACATAGACATTTGATGCAAAGATGAATACAAATTTCGTTATCAGTTTATTATTATTTGCATTAACCTGAAAAAGAGCTAAGTCAAGAATAAACATGATCGAGCCTGGTGCTGTCTGGTCATATAAATCCACGGCATTGGCATTAACAGAATGTTTTATTTTTTTAATCGTTGTACTAATATAAATTTATGTAATGTTAAGGTAAATTATTAGGTTTATGTGGCAAGTATGTTGCCTTTCCACCGCAATGTTATAAATTATTTATGGAATGTGTGTCTTATCGCTATCCAATATGTTGAGTTTTAGATTTAAACCAAGTTTTCCAGCACCAGTTACTAAACGTCAATTCTTTTTTTACATCGATTCAACGTCTTGACGTTGAATTAAAAAAGGACTGATTTGCTATCTGATTATGTCATCCTTTATCAAACATTCAGTGCAAGGGAACTCATTGGACACAAGATCCTGTGATCCATTTTTGCTTTTCCTTCGCCTGGTTTCATTACTTATTTTTTATTGTTTCTAATCACCTACATCTTTTGATTCAGTTAACAAATTAACTTAAGTTTGCAAACTAAAACATTTGTCTAATGTACAAGTACATGGCTGACAAGACTTGTGTGCCAAACTGTGCCATACTTGTCCCATACAACGTGCGCCAGCAAGCATTCCATGAAGGTGTGTTCTTGTGAGCCAGCATATGCACAAAATAGATTCCAGAAAAGCAGCGAAGTTGCACAAGACTAAAATTCCAGTGCATTGCCCAGTGCCCATCTCAAGCAAACAGATGTCGTTTGTACTCTCTTTTGTTCATTGGTAAACAAAAAGCGCTTTTATAAGCGTTAAATAAAAATAGAAATGCATTGCAGGAACATTGTTAACAAGATTATATTACATCCCACCAGCCAAGTGTGCCTTTCTATTCTAAAGTGTAGGTTTGTCTAGTTGTTATTAGCGGAAAGTCCCGTATTTCCAACTCACCTATTTCAATGCAAGCTATCAACATGAAATCTAGTGATTTTATTTTCCAAACCTGCATCTGAAAAAAGGTGCATTGCTGTGCGGTTTTTGCTTTCTCGATTTTTCTGTTACTGAACCGTCTTGGTTCAGTTGAAACTGCGTAATTAAGAATCTGTGACGTCATTCATTCTTGACTTGTATTGTTGAACAAAGGTTCAAAGGTGTTGAGAAATGTTCTCTCTTCTCTGTAACTACCTTTGAGTTGAAAGAATGTGGCCTGTATTGTCATATCGAATTTAAACCATTGTTTGCTTCTGGTTTGAAATCTGGCTACCAATCTTTTCCGAGTATTCCCAAACTTCTCGAATGTTCGGTAGAAATTCGTGTGCGGCACTTTGCAGTTTCTATTCATTTCTATTTTCACACTTCGGCTACTTTTGTAAAGTCGGCTGTAATGTAGACTGTAGTAGTGTAGTATTGATTCTATATTACATGATGAAATATTACGTTTTCCCACATACTGGAATGTTAACTCCAACAAAAACATTCTAGCCAGCAAGTCAGTCTTATTTAACCTTGGTTCAACATCTGCAAACGTTGAATCAATGTGAACATCGATTATTTTTCTGATTAGGTATAAGTTCCATTATTGCACCAGAGCTTTATTTACAACTCGCATTTGCACCACATAGCCTTGACGCAGGTTTATGATACAGTACTAGCTGTTGGATTATTTTGTGAATCAGCAGAAATGCCAAGCAGATGATTCAAAGCTAACACAAATCCATCCAAACTCAATGACCGCCATGTAATCTGTAACGTCTGTGGTGTAAACTTTCTGTTAAACTATCGTACGATGTTGCGACAGTATTTATTATCCGCTTGCGTTTCATTTGTGTGTCATTAGTGAAAATAATGGACGTTAGTGAAAATAAACAACAAAACCTCTCGAGTCTCGATTTTTGACAATACATTACCGTATTGTGACACAGAGGTTAGTGAGATTTTGTGTGAGATTTTTTTCGTTTTCTGATTACCCTTTTTGGATCTTGTCAATATCTTTCTGCATCATCATTTAGATTAGAACCATTGAAATGAAATCACACACAGTCAAGTTGTTCCGACTGGGCGGATATTCCAATTAAACATGGACCCTTGAAGTGGAGGGTTGATTATATTGATTTAACAGGCCTCTGAGCTCCTGACGGCCATGGCTGCCGAGAAGTCGTTCAATGGCCCCCGAAACTACCGCGTCGGTAGGCCATGTTTTATTGTTTGGTCGCCGGCTTCCGCAAACCAATATTTCTCCACTCCGTTGGCATTTGCATTTTCTCCACTCACGTTCGTATTTTAAACTTTTTTCTCCATTGCCGTTACAAAAAGAATTCATTGTGGATAGAAAAAGCCCATCTCTTGTGAGGATTCAACTTTTAATACGCAATACAGTAACTTGCTTTCAATACTAACTCCAATAAATGTCCTATTCCAGTTGCATGTATTTTTACGTATTTCTATGTTTCAGAAATGTCCACAGTTATCCGAACTTCCAGAAGAAGAAAACAAGGTGTATGTTAACGAAGAAAGGCGGACCAATATACCCCTCAAGGCGTCCATGCTACCAGACGAATGGACTACGTTCAAGTGTGAGATGAATATGGATGGTAGAGGTGTGCTCATATTTTCTGCGCGTCGTGAGCCTAAAAGCAATATCATCGAATGCCTCAACGTAAAGGTATGATGGAAGTTTTAACATTTTGAAAATGTCGTTTCCCAAACAGCAAATCGGTCGTTTTTACATTGATTTAATGTCTGCAGACGTTGAATCAATGTAAAAGGCGACTGATTTGCTGTCTGGGTTGGGTATCAAACTGCCTAATTTTTTGACCTTGACTTGTTCTCTCGAAAGCAATAAACTTCTGGGCTGATGTTTGTTTGAGCCGTCGAGTTTTAACAAAAGGTACATTTGATTTTATTTATCATCATTTATTTAAATGTACTGTAGTGTAGGCACATGACATTGCATTTCAATGCAAAATCTCATCACTTTTATAACGTTTCAATGTTTTTTGTCGTTGGAAAAAATCTAAAGTGTTTTGTAATCTGTGATATAAAAATTATTGAAGTCCATTTCCAGAATAACCCTTATTCTAAGTTTGCTTATCGACTAAACTGTTCTCAACGATTGCATCACTTTTTTATGGTTTGTGCGTATTTCATGTTGCTGTGGTAACTGCAAACGTTCTTCAATGAACTTGTTTTCTGTCAACTGATTGGCTATCTCCCACTGACGTTGTTTTGTTTCTAGGGTTCACTCCCGGCCAATGTGAGAAGTTCCGTGGCGTCACTTCGGGTCACAACTGATAGATCGGGACAGAAAGTCGAAATCGATAATCCTCACAACGTCAAAAGTAAATTTATAGCTTTTGGTAACTTATTGATAATACTCAAATGAGAGTACATGAAATACCAGATTTTTTAGCTGTTCGGCCAATTTTTACATTCAAGACTTCGTTTGAATAGACAGATATATAACTGACAAACAACACAACATTTAACATTATGAAAACAAAAACAAAATGGCAAACGTTTTCGGCTATGCATATAGCCCTTATCAAGCCTTTAGAAGAAAAATAAATTTACATTGTAAAAGTTTGAATAGACTTGTTATGTTATTTGAATAAATTTCGCATGAATGAAACTTCACTGATGAAACTGTAAACCTTTACCAAAGCTTTCGATGGATGAGTTTGTGTTTAGTTTACAATTTTATTGTCTTTTGCTTTTATCTCGGGCGTCTAAGCTCCTGGCTACCAAGAAGTCGTCAAATGCCCCCCGAAACTACCGCGCTAGTACGCCATGTTTGGTGGCCGCCTTCCATAAGCCAACCGTTGAATTTGAATCTTTTTTCTGTTCACTCGCATTTGCAACTTTTTTTCACAAATAAGACAAAGTCGATTACTGAAAAGTTTGGGTGTTTATCAAGACAATTATCATTTCTAGCACTAATTGCAACTTGTAACTAGTTCTAGCTAGAAAACAGACAAAGCTTCTCACGCCAACGAGCAATATTGCTGATACACTTTCGCAAAAAAATCGGAGCGCGGACTTATAAAAACTCGAAGACTAGGTCTACACTACTCGGGAAGCAGTGCATTTAAATACAGCTGCAAATATTTTTCTGGGTTGTTTGCGTTGTTATTACCTGAGTGAACGCAAAAAACACGATATCAAGTAACGGATTTTTAAAAACACAGATTTTTGATTTTGGCTGCTGGGAGCGAGAATTTGGCTGCCGGGAAGAAGCTCTTGTAGGCCATGCTTGGTCGCCGGAAAAATAAAGGAGCTTAGAGGCCTGTTATCTGTTTGGTCAAATCCCTTGCAGTGTATCTAGTGTATATCGTTGGTACGCTTCAGCTTTAAAACGAATCAATACGCCACTTTTAATGCCACAGCTAAATGCTCAACATCTTCAATATCTTTGCTTTCAGTTGAGGTGTATCGTTGCGGTCTGAACACAGATGGAAACTGTGGCGCATGTTTACAGTCTCCTGTTGCTTGGCAATGCGGCTGGTGTGAGACTACAAACACGTGTAGCTTGCGTGCCGGCTGCCCTTCTTGGTTGGAAGCCAGTAGACACAGGTCGTGTAAGAATCCAGAAATTAAACAGGTATGCTGTCAGCTAAGCAAGATTTTCTAAGAAGGCTAGTTTTACTATCATTCCACATATCTCTTGTTGCATGGTTTTGAAAATTTAAAGCCGTTAATTCTCAAAGCTTTTGTTGAAAAGTTATTGTGATGTTCCACAAGCCTGCCAAACTAAGCATCTCCACAGGGTTAATTCTAATGCAAACGCAAAAAGATGAAAATAAATTATCTGAGCGTTGTCGGCTTCGATTAAGCCATCATCAGATAATTTAAACATACAACGAAAGAACCATATTTTACTAAACTGAAGTTGGAAACGATTTTTCTGAAACTGGACAGCACAACTTTATATCAACTGTAATAATCTCTCCCTGAATAAGCAACTCTTCGCTTGCGGGTCATATTTTTGATTCGTTTTAATAAATTTTTGTTTGACATAATTAATGTAAAAAGCGTGCTTTATATGTGATGGGTAGTACTTGTTTTGTGCGACGTAGCGCTATGTATTGTGCTTGTTGATGTACAGTAAAAGTGCTACTCCACAATGCATTCCCCTAAATTTTTATTTTGCCTCCTTGTTCAATTGCATCAGTTCATATTCATCCGCCGTCGATGAACGGTAAATTTGTGTAGGATTTACAATTTATCTTTTCTGCGTTGACAGTAAATTTTTTGACGCCCATTTATAATTCTATGTATATGAAAAAAATTACCCCTGTGCCTTCAGTTCTACCCCACATCCGCCCCATTTGGAGGAAACGCGACCACCATCACCCTTACAGGGATAAACTTCGATCTCAACCAGAAGATGAGGATTTCTGTGGCTGGTGTCAATTGCATAGTCTTGGATTCAACCTGGTAAGGTCAACCTTTCTCCAGCGAGTGTTATAGTTTTTTTTTTCTAACTATCGTGGTCGGGATAAAAAAAGTACCAGCTGCAATAAGCGATTTACCATCATGCCAATGGAATTAAAATGCGGCAAAATCTTAAACGTTTGAAACAGACTTCACTTGAAAAACGTTTGAAAAACATTCACTCACTGCAAGCTGGACTACAGCCAACACGGCTCAGAAACTTTGTCCAAAGTCACGTAATACGCCAAACTGTCGCACTTCTGAATCTTTTTGTTACGTTTCACATTCCACGCACCACGCAAACTTTACGTGGATATCCGTAAGCTTGCGTGAAACGTGACACAACGAAGGTACCGATATACCAGCACATCATCTATCCGTCTTTGCGTTGATTCGACGTTTATAGAGGTTGCATTAATGTCAGTAAAAACTAATTTGAATATTGAACTGCGTTGCTAGGATTGCTGCTCCCAATCAACTCTCGTATAGGATGTCGCTGTGCAACATTCAATGTTTGTGTAGCAATGAGAATAAAAGTCTTTTGGACGGAGCAGTGCATTATGTTTGGGTGCCTTGGATATAACGAGACCAAAGATCCAGCCGTCAGCAAAGCAGTCTTTTTTGCATTGATTCAACGTCTGCAAACGAATTTTGCTGTCTGACATGTACTATTTTTCCAATGTGGGTTAAATTAGCTTCGTCAAGTATTTGTTATTTCTTCTGTTCCAGTTGCACAGCCAAGTGCGTGGCAAGGTCCAGGTCTGTGGTTTCGGATCCCATAACGCTTTGTATTGGCAATGGCGACAACTCTTGCAAGCCTGGCGAAGAGTACACGACCACAACTACCGAGGTATGGCGGGTTCTCCAAGGAAAACAATTCCATTTAGCAAAATGTTGTTTTTACATCGTATCAACGTCTAACGACTTTGAAACGATGTGAAATGGCAACTTTGCTGACTAGGAGGCCGAAAAAACTTTTCAACGTTAAATTGTGTTTTCTGCATAATTCGGACTTTCCCTTTGCAACCCTGACGTCCATTAAACGTCATAGTTGCATCCCTCATATTTCTGATTTCTTTCAGCTTTTCAATTTTGTTGACCCCAAAGTCGGCTCATTCCAACCCACGTCGGGACTTCGAGGTTGGGGGACCAGCATCGTGGTGAAGGGGAACCACCTGGACACGGGTACCACTGCTATCGTCAACGTTGACGACAAACCTTGTGTGGTCGAAAGGTAGAAGCTGGTGCAACTTGTTATTTTTTGTGCAGCATTGTTTCATCGTCGCCAAACGTCGAAACGACTTAAAATGGCAACTTGCTGACAGGGACGGCACATACCACGGCTGAATCCATCAGTAATAAGTGATCGCTTGTACGTAATGTTAAATTTTATGTCTGCATCATGCAAGACGCCCCTTGTAGAAGAATTGGTGTGAATTCGTAATTGGCCAGGCAGTTCTTTTTTTGCATTGATGAAATGCCTACAGAAGTCAAACGACGGCCGCAAACTTATTTTTTAAGGCTAATAATTATTCCAATTAATTCTCGGCTGCATAGCCCAATGGTGAGAGCGATACTCGAAAGCGCTCCGGTTCGACACCGCTCAAGAGCATGCGGCTGTGTCTTTAGCTGGACACTTGAAAACATTCCTGAAGGTGGACATAAAGATTGGCTTCCTTGCCTTCTGGTCTACTTAATTTTTAATCACCAAGCGTAAGCCTATGTATAAAACAAAAGCCAGTTAATGCATCCTACTTCACACTGGCCTGCAGACTGGCCTACTACATGTAGAAGTAGATTGCTGGTCAACTGATCAGTTTTGTGCATTGTATCGAATGAACAGATATCCAACCCTCGATTATTATCTGTTCGCATTTACCCCCCATTTTGTTCGAAAAAATTGGTGAACCCATACTGTCACTTGCTGCTGTTTCAAAACGTTGAACAACAAAGTAAAATTGCGCCATTTTTATTTTCAGGAGAACGACTGACAAGCTTACCTGCCGCCTTCAATGCACAGCTCCAGACAGGAGACGACGTGAGGCGGTTGCTTCGTCTGTTTTGTCAACTCTTAACCGAGGAAAGCGATTCACAACTAAAAGACGTCTCACGGTACGCGACCCACGTTTCATCAGATAAACGTCACGCAACGTTAGTTTGTGCAAATAATAGTTGATTTTGACCTTGGGAAAGCTCAAAGGGTGATTAACAGAGTAGTTATGACAAACCAAACTGGCAAACAACCCGACAATAAATAAATGCGACTAATCCTCTGTTACTTTACAAATAGAAACCTTGCATAAACGATGTTACATAGCGTTAAATTTTGGCTAATATGCATTCTTTTGTATTCTGAGAGTTCTCGATTTCATGAATATGGCGCAATCGCGATGCGCATGGTTCCCCGCCTACGTCAAAACCAGACGGAGGCTCTGCGGTTCCTCTTTTTTTCCAATTCCTTCAGCTAAGCTGTTTAATGCGAAGGCGATTGCCGCATCATTACACTTCTTCATCATTACACTTCTTCATTTCGTGATCTTTGTTTGCGCGAGTACGTCTTTTTAAAGTGGGCTATCGCCTCCGCGGTTGTACTCTGCGCAAATTAGATGATCAAATAACACATTGCCTAAGCAGACAGCAAATCAACCATTCTTTACTTTGACATTGTTAAAAAACGATTGATTTGCTGTCTGCGATACTTATCACTGGCCCTAGGTCTGGTCCAGATCACTGTTCCAAAGTTAATAAACAGCAAAGTCCTTACTCTTGGACTGGAAGGGTTCATACGATAATGACCCAAATGATTTCTTTGATATTTCTTCGGACTTGTTCATTGTGATTTCAACACTTTACATTGTTTTACTGCTGACGACGTGTAATGAACGTTATGTGCGCAAGCTAACATTAACGTTGGTTTTCTTGTTTGCAACGGAGAACTGTCACTTGAAAAACATACACCTCCCAGAGAGAGTTCTCTTTTTTGTACCACAGACAGGCGTTGAGCAGTATACGAATATATTTTCCATATTTACAAATAGTTTTAACAGTCGAACGTCTTCTGCTGAACTTAAGCCCTCATCAGGAATCTGAAAATATGTATTGAAGAAAAAAAATTATGGAGAGCTAAAATATTTAAATATAGTCAAAAAAACTTGCTTGTTCTCTGAGAAACAGCCAATCTCTAAATCTCAGTTCCTTTTATTCTATTAAGGTTACTTTCGACGGGATATCACGGATCGCAAACATGTACTTCGATTTTGTGGATGACGTTTCAATTTCATCGATTGAACCGAGCGTGACCTTACGTAGCGGGGGACTTCCCCTCAGGGTCAAAGGTCGCAATATCGATCTTATTCAAAACCCTCAGGTGACGGTGACGTTGCCTGACGGAGAGAAGTTTAAAAATGTGAGTTCTTGTCCAGAAAATGTTTATTTTCTTGTTGAGAAACCTTGTGAAAGTGTTTCTGTGTTAGCCTGTACCCAGTTAGCAAAATCCGTCATAAAAACGACGGATTTACTGTCTGGGTATGTTGCCTCTTACCGTGAGTTGGTGGCTTTTGATCATTTCATATTCCATTGCGTTTCCGAGTGGTGAGAGCATCAGATCGATAATCGAAAGGACGCTGGTTTGACACCCACAAAGAGCATGCGGTTTTGTTAGCAGTGCACTTGATGACATGCTTACCAGCGGACACGAAGATTGGTTTTCTTGTCTTGATCTAAATTTGCCAATAGTAGGCATAAGCCTCGACACATTAAAAAAACTTCCAATACGAAAATATCATGCAAATATACGTAATTACATATTCACAAGAAAAGCCTAGAATTTGGTTATCCACCCAGACAGCAAAATTCTTCAGTTTTCCGTAAAACGTTGAATCAGTGTAAAAGAGAGGGATTTTGTTGTCTGGGTAGTTTTCAGCTGGCAACAACATTGTATTTGTAATTTAAGCGTTTACTTGTAAATTTCAACGAAACTTTATAAGCCGTATATTATCACACGCGATTGTGAAATTAACGAGTCATTCTTGTCTTCTGCAGCCTTGCTACATGGAAAACCTCGAAACTCTTCTCTGCGAGTCCCCTGACGTTTCAGAAGCAGACTACTTTAGATCTCCCGGTAACGTTAGGTTGACGTTTTTTTTCCGTTATATACGTTTTTTTGTTTTGTTTCTCGAGATTTACCTGTTTCAAATGTCCGTTATCCAGCAGGCAAATCAGTCTCTTTTTACACTGATTTAACGCCAGCAGACTTCGAATCAATGAAAAAGGGACTGATTTGCCTGCTGGGTAGCCACAGCATAATGAGGAGCGCTTCACTCCTGACTACTGAACTGTGAAGCAAGTTTTTAATTACGAAGCAAACAAATGCCAGTACAATATTCGTCATCGTTTACTTCAAAAGTTAGCCTTATTCGTCAGTCCCGGAAGAAGTCGTTATACTTTTGACCTGTTGGCATAAATCGCCAGTTCGCCTAATTCGTCACTTTTTCTAACCCCCTTGAGGTGACGAATGAAACGAATTATACTGTACAACCCTTCCCTTGCATCCAGGCCGATGGAACAGTTGCAGGAAGACTCAACCTCTTTTTGTTTACCCCAATAAGATAATTCGTTGTCTCGAAATTCTAAAACGGTGTGTCCGGTGGTTCGATGCCTTATCAAGTCATTTTTTTGCATTCTTACTCAGATCAAAAGGTGAACGTTTGGGTTGACCTCGAGAGCGCAGACTGCAAATTGCGCTCGGTACGGTACAACGCTAAGCTGTCCTACAATTCCAATCCCGTCCTAAACACCTTCGATGATGAAGTGAAAGTCTTTCGCGGCGACCCGATCTATATTTCGGTATTACAACTCATTTTAACGTTTTAAAAATGTTTTTCTAGTCTAGTGCTTGTAACGTAAAAGCCAGAAGTTGTGCTCAGAAGTTTTAATGCAGACAAGACCTCGCTCTTGCGACCAAACGTCTTTTGTCGAACAAGGTCGCTTTAACGAGGTTGTCTGAAAGTGGTAAAATAAAGAAGCCTTTCTTTAGCAAAGTAAATACTAATTCAATTTCTCTTCCCTAAACGTTCATAAAAGCTTGAAACCCATTTCAGGGATCAAATCTCTGCCCCAACCGCTACGTATGCGACCCCACCACAGTGAGGGTGATGATTGGTGATGACATGGAATGCAACGTGACCAGACTCGACTTTGATCAGATGACTTGCGAGGCTTCTGCTGCTGAAGTGGGCTCTTATCCGGTTGTGGTGGGTCTTGAAATAAACTACAGTTTGAAAAGTTTGACTTCACTGTACCATATAAATTAAAAAATGACTATTTGGTTGGTAACTGAAAAAACGTCATAATGATGGTTTCTAACTGGCCAAATGTATCTTTATTTGCCTTGGTTCAAATCCCACAGACAACTTTTCAAGCTCTTTCAGCATTTTAAGTTTCAAAATTCGGTCCATTATAAACCTTTCAGCATTTTTGGTTCATGGGATATGAACGTTGGCGCCATTTGGCTCTAGACTAGAGTGTTCCATTCCCCAAATAGAACACTTTAAGCACCTGGCACATACAAAATTAGAGACAAAAGTTTTTAAGGGCCACCCGAATGTACACGTGGTGCAGGCTGGGTACGTATGTTTTTGACATTTTCACCATTCCAAAAAATCCTTCATTTTCCTTCTCATCACCAGGTACTAATCGGAGGCTATTCTCAAAACATTGGCTCTCTCGAGTACCAGGAACACGTCGAGTTCCCGCTTTACGTGATTGGCATCGTGGCCGTCTTCGCGCTGCTGTTGATTGCCGCCATCTTGGCCTGGGTCTGGTTTTATCGTCGCCGCGCCAAAGATAGGGAGGAAGAGTTGAGGAACGTCCAGATGCAGATGAACGTGATGGAATCGAAAGTGGCCAAAGTGTGCAAGGAAGGTTCGATTGGAGTGACTGTTGCTTTTAAATTTTAAATTCGATTCTTGGCCACCTTAAGATTTGCAAAATCAGGAGACGTCTCTTTTTGCTTGGTCAATAGTTTGGTAATATTGCTGTAAGATGGTTTCATTGAGTTTTACAAAACTGAGGTTTATTTAAGATTAATGGAAGATATATAAGATCGGTTAACTTTAAAATTTACAAAGTCAGTTGACACCTACTTTTGTTGGCAATAAAAAAATTATATTTTTGCTTACTTGGTTTATCGTTTAATAATATGGAACAATTTTAGTCTGAGCTTTAGAATCAAGAATTCAACAGTATCCACTAAGATGGCAAAATATGCCATTTTTACATCGTCTCAATGTCTCCAGACGTTGAAACAATGTAAAACAGGAACGCTTTGTTATCTACGAATGTAGTCAGTGTTTTCCTCAGCCTCACTATGCTAGTATCGTCTTTGCTTCATTATTCTTGCTTTAAATCTTTTCTTTTTTCCAGCTTTTGCGGAATTGCAGACTGACATCAACGAGCTGGACATGCTTGCAGCTGGAGTAGGAATTCCCTACTGGGATTACAGGAACTACCTGATGCGGGTTCTCTTTCCTGACCCCGTCACAGCCCAGCGCCAACACACTCTTCTGCTGTCCCACACCATGGAAAGAAATGGTATTGTGTTTTATACGTACAACCAAAAAAATGCCATTTTGATGTATTTTTAAAATAATTTACGTTGTTACGTTATTTTACTTTTACGTCAGTTATTTTACTTTTACGTTGTTACGTTATTTTACTTTTACGTCAGTTATTTTACTTTTACGTTGTTACGTTATTTTACTTTTACGTCAGTTATCTTCATGGCCATTCTTACAGATTCGCGTAACAGCCACCGGGACTTGTTGGCTCCCAGAAGTAGGGTGGGGATGGATAGATTCAACCAGTTGTTGGAAAACAAGATCTTTCTTCTTTCCTTCATCAAAGCAGCCGAGAGGCAGCGTTCCTTTTCCATGAAAGACAAGTAAGCTGATGCTTCGCAGTCATTCATACCAACAAAGTTTCAATAAGAAATCTACATATTCCTTTGAATCCTTCAACAATTGTAACGTATTTTTGCTATTAATTAACATCTAATGCTTTTTTTTTCTGTTCAGGGGTCAAGTAGCCGGACTTCTGTTCATAATTCTTCAGAACCGACTTCCTTACGCGACAGAGTAAGCAACATTTTAGTTGTCGATAAAGAAGCTTCACTTTAACGTCTACGCCTCAATTCGTCTAAGTGTTGTTATAATATGTATTTTTGTTGCAAATTGTTGTGGCAATTGTTAGCAACTGCGGACTGACTGTTAATTGTAAGAAGTGATGTTTTCTTTCGTGTAATATTTAGCGATAAAAAGCGTAGGATTAAAATTTCAGATGAACGTATTGTCGTCATGTCCAAGCTTACGCCCGATAGTTGAAGGTTTAGATTAGTAGACGGAAGGCAAGGAAGCCAATCTTCAAGTCCACTTTCAGGCATGTCATTGAGTGTCCTGGCAAAGATACAGCCGCTTGCTTTAAGCAGTGCTCCTTTTAGATTGTCGCGCCAGAGCTCTCACTACGACCATGTAGCCGATACAATGAATGTAATAATTTTTGTTTAAACAAAAACTGCTCTGCAATTTCAGTCTATCACCTCTTTTCTTTTTTACTTTTTCGTAGAATTTTGGAAGATTTGTTGGCGGATTTAATTCGAAGGAATTTCGAAAGTCGGGGTCAGCCCAAATTGTTGTTCAGAAGAACTGAGTCAGTCGCCGAGAAAATGCTGACTCATTGGTTCAGCATATTGCTGTACGGTTTTGTTGTGGTAAGTATTTGTTGAAAATGCTTTCCGTATCTCTAAGCCACTGTTGATTATATTGATGTTGAAATTGTATTTTGCTTACAAAAATTCTAAATTCCTATTCAAATCCAGTGCTTATCACTTATTTCAAATATCATTAAATTTTTTAAAATTGATTTCTTTCATCAAAGTAACGCTTTTTCTCTGTCGGAAGGATTTGCTTTACGTCACCAGTATCCTCTGTTACATTTTCTAAAAAGTGAGAAACCAGCGGTTTGTCACTTTCTATTATTATAGATGATTTTTCATCGTTTTTCAAGAATTACTAATTTTACTCCGCCACATAATTCATATTTCTATCCACTGCGTCCTTTTGACGTTTTATCTACGTAAATAAACTCTCTCATCTTCAAAACTAAACGTTCTCCTCTCCAGGAATGTGCCGGGGAGCCTCTATTCACTCTCTTCCGGGCGATCAAGCAGCAAGTGGACAAAGGTCCTCTGGATGCCTTCACCAATGAAGCCCGGTACTCGCTGAGTGAGGACAAACTCCTTCGTCAGACAGTGGACCATGAAACTATCGTACGCCTTCAGTTGTTGCGATTTGATAGTTTGGGTTTTTTGCATTTTTTAGAGAGATAGACTTATCTTTGCTGCGGAAAGCAACTGATTCGACGACTGATGTAGTCATCCGCTGATTTCCTCGGTTGTGGAATTTAATTTGTTATATGATGCTAGTTTTTCATATTGATATGCTTGTACCGTACTATTCTCACAACAGACGGAATGAAAGTTTTTCTCTCTCTCTCTTTCTACTCACGATGCTGTGCAAAATACAGTTTGATTTTTTTCATGTTTTGAGGTAAAACTTTATTTTTTTTGTGCTTTTTTTTAATACTTTACGTTGCAAATTTACTGTTTGCAAAAAAATTTACAGTCAATTTCTCTCACCTTGTTGAGCTGTTGTTTTCTTTTCTCAAATCCTGTTCGTTTTCTTTTTATTAACATTTGCCGTCCTTTGCAGACTCTTCTCGTCACAAACTACCTGGGAGACCACGACCAGCCGGAGTGTGCTGTTAAAGTCCTCAGCTGCGACTCCATCTCCCAAGTCAAAAGGAAGGTCCTGGATGTTGTTTACATGAACCACCCTTACTCCATCCGTCCTCATCCAGAAGACATTGACTTAGGTCTTTTGTTAATTATTTATTAATTGCTGCTTTAAATAGTATGTGCTTTACAGTAAAATACACTTCATCTACGGTATAAATATAAAGATTGACGGAATAAGCAGAGCTTCACGCTTGCTTCTTTTATTTAAATCTTGCTGTAGGTACTCGTGTAGTCTTGATCACATTACGGTGATTCCCGTGATGGGATAGTGTCCCTGCAGTAGTAGTATTTCCTCACCGAGGAGTTGTAATTTTGTGAATTGCCATATCAGCCATTATACGGATTGCATTGATGATGTTATTTATACAGGGCGTTTGCTAGTTTGGGCTGCGTATTTCGATTTTTGTCAGATATGTGACCCAAATGCTAGTTGGATAGGATTGTATTTTCTGTGTCAATAAGTCTTTTTCTTTTTGAAGAATGTCGGTTATCAAGACTCAAGCTCCGAGATGAGGATTCCTCTTCCAATGTGGAGGCGGAGTGGAAGAAAGTGAACACCCTCGCCCACTACGAGGTAGAACCGGAGGAAGATTTTTCAAGTTTGCTTATTTTAAAGTTTTTGACGCTCAGTGTTGAGCTAACGCCGAATGAATGCAAAGTTTGGGCTTTTTTACCTGTAATTTCGTACCGTATGCTATTTTCAACTTCAGTTTGATGTTTATAGCGCCTATATTTCAACGAAAGCATTTTCACGGACCAAACTGGTTAAATGTTTGACCCAGTCTTAATATAATCTAAATTCAAGCCATCTCGGTCAATTTTGACCAAGCAGTTTCACTGATTTTTTTAAAATATGCATTATGCAGTGTTATCTTGACTTTTGAAAATACCTTAAACAATATCAGTTTTATGCTCTTGGTTGAAATAGCTGAGCGACTTTCTCATCTCATCGACTGAAAGTAACGTTTTTATAACGTTGACCACAGGTCAAGACGAACACAGAAATTACATTGATTCCATCCAAAGATCAATCTGTCCTCAACTACTCTGTAGCCTCCGCTGGTTCCAAAGCAAGTTCACACCTACTGAGGCGCAATGGGAGCGGCAACAGGTTGATATGATTGGGTTAAAAAATTGATTGCACCAATCGTTCTAAAGACTGGAGACCACAACTTCGAAATGGTTTACCAAAAATATGTTCCTGAAATGCCAAATGACAGTTTGAAGTGCTGAGCTTCCGAACAAGACTTTTCATGGCTTTAAAGAGTACTATATATAATGTAAACAACATGCTTGAAGCAAGATATCCTAAAAATGACCATTACCAAAAACATCATCTTTTAATTGTTTAGTTGTAATGGTCTAACATAATACTTCAGATTTTTGTTTCAATGCCATCCGCTAATGCACCTTTTCAATGCAACAAGTACAGAGATCATTTTTCTTTGGTTAGGTTGTTCCAACAAGGAAATGGGGGCAGTCTCCCCCGCCAGAAGCAGGCAACATCGAGCCGATCTGGCACCCCTACCCTCCCTCAGGACGGAATCAGACAGTGGCATTTGGTGAGCATAATTTCAAGTCAACTGTTAAAATCCCAATTTAGCATAGACGGGTGATCGGCAACTAAGAAATTTGTTTGAGTAACCGTTATTATTAACATAACTAAAACCATAGTTTATTATAGTTATAACATTATGGTTTATTATAGCTCTATTATTATAGTTTGTCAAGACAATAATAAAACCAATGACGGTATAAATTCAAACGTTTCTGGGACGGCGTTGCGTCCTTGTCAGAAAAAGTAGCCAACTGCGTCTGATGTCGAAAAATCAGGAGCAATACAAGATCTTGTATTCTAATCATGTTTCAGGCAAAACAACTTGATCAAGACCAAAGCGAAACTATTGACCGAGGAAGCAAAATGGTTTCGGAAATCTATCTGGCCAGGCTGCTGACAGCTAAGGTTGGCACACTTCACTCGTATCCATGTCGCTTTTTGTAGTGTTGCCAAATTTAATTTGCACTTGTTGATTGATGGGGAAACATTGATGTATCCCCATCAAGCAATGCAATGTTTCTTCAAATCTAACCGTCATTTCTAGCTTTTGAAGAAGTCTATAAAAGACGCAACTTTAAGTGCAGTGTAGTCACTAAGCTGAAAAGTATTCAAGTGTCCAGTGATTGCTTTTGACGCTATTCAGCGGTTTCAGCCGCTTTAAACTTTTGTTCTTGGCAAAAACTAGAAAAACTCACGAGCCATTTTAACTCATCCATGTCTTTCCCCAGGGTACGATTCAGAAATACGTGGACGACCTTTTCGAGACTATTTTCAGTGTTTCCCAACGTGGCCACGTTCTCCCATTAGCAATCAAGCACATGTTCGACTTCCTAGACCACCAGGCGGACATTCAGGGCATTACCGACCCTGAAATTGTCTACACCTGGAAGAGTAATTGGTGAGTGGTGTCTCCCCATACTTTTGGCAACTGTTTGCATTGTAGCACTTTTATCACTTGTTGCCATTGCGGACCTTCCGAACAGAACTTTTGTCTATTACTGTAATTGTATATACAGTACAATTGCACATGTAACGTGAAGGCTAAGATATTGGCCGTTGATATGGAAGGTTGTAAGTGATGCATTTTAAGGCAGAGCATAACACCTTTACTTTACAAAGAAGAAAGTCGAAATGTTCTAACAACAATTTCAAATGCTGTAGTTAGCAAGGACAATGCAGATGACGTGTACAGAACAGTACGAGAATCAGTCAGAGGTCAAGGGTCATGCCGAAAGGGAAAACATTGTTGAGCACAGTAAGAATAGTTGAGTTTGTAGGTCATGTGCAAGTGAGCATTGTAGTGTACTTATGTTTTTGTCCTATTCAAACTTGTTGAAGATTGAGATTGAGGGACGAGAAGTCAATCTTTGGGTATTACTAAGGTGTTCATGTTTATTTAAGCTTTCAAGGGCGTGTGGTTTGTAAACCCAGGCCAGCATCATGGCTGCAATTATTGTGACATTTCTTGATTTATTGTTGGAAGTTCGATTCCCGCTCAAGACGTATAGTTAATCGGATATGCACCACTGATAATCCCAAGCAAGGGTGAAACTCGAGTACGGCATCTTCCATTTTCGTTTGATCGGAATGATTCTTGATTTATGTTTAAAGGGACGCTCCTGATGGAAATATTTTTTTTTGTGTCTGAAAAGCAGTAAATTTCATCAGGATTCTGCATATGGTATAATTTTGATTCCATTTTTCAATGTCTTTGTGTGTCAAAACTTACTGTTATAAATGTGAGTAATGTAGCTTGTGTTTTATTGGGTGTTTTTCAAGTGCTGTTTTCTTTGAAAGTCATTTTTTGATGTTTTCAACTAGGCCTACTCATTTATTTCTTGTCAGAATGGCATGGAATTTTGTATGTGTATGATCATATGATCATCAATTATACTGGAAAAGTGATCAAAGAGAGGATTTTTGTTATTTCTGTGTAGTTTTACTTAAATTTAAAAAACAATTTCAAATATATCAAGTTTTCTAATACATAAATTCAAAATTTATTTATTTTTTAAATATGCACTTGCGAAAGAAAATCTCTCATTGGTAGGGGATGGCGACAATACCAGCAAAAAGTTAGGAATGATATAAAGTCTCCCTTGAGACTCATTAAATTTTTCTACCGGTAGTAAAAAAATTTAAAAAGTGGAAAAATTTTTACATTTTTTAGACATTTATTTTTCACAAAAACGCTTTTCATCTATTTAAGTGCCATATTTTGATGGTAATTTTCATATTCTTTCCAAGGACATATACAGTAATAAATATGTAGGGTTTTCCACACGTTAAGCACATGTTTCGACCCACTTATTAAGGGCGGTGCTGAAATTGATATTCCATCAGTGTCCCCTTAAACGCTTATAACACACGTTTAGCATGATCTCTACTTAATCTCTACTTATCACACTATCTCGTCAAATACAGCCACTAATGTTCACTAGAAACCTTTTCAAACTGTTTCACCCTTATTGGGGCCATCAGAAGGTTCTTATTCAAATAGAATCAGTATATAAAAATAATCAAGTGTCACATCCTTGTATTTGTTTGTTTGTTTGAGTTAGGGCAATATCAATCTGTCGTGTTGTTTCACGGCATTATTTATTGTAATCTAAAAGAATTGTCAAGTTATCCTGAAAACATCATTATTAAATGATAAAATGACGAAACTATTACACTGGCTTAAGTCTTTTTCGTATTTCCTCCAGTTTGCCTCTTCGATTCTGGGTGAATCTTATAAAGAATCCTGAGTTTGTTTACGACATTCACAAATCTCCCATTGTCGATTGCTACCTCTCCGTCATAGCCCAAGCGTTCATGGACTCTTGCTCGACTGCTGAGTACAAGCTCGGCAAAGACTCCCCTTCCAATAAGCTTCTGTACGCCAGAGAAATCCCCGAGTACCGGAAGTGGGTGAAAAGGTAGGTTGTGGTGTTTTGGTTAGGAATTTATATCCTGAAATTTGTCTGACTTCGGTTCCTCATTCATTTTAGACTCACCTGTTCGTTTCGACGCAATCATGAATGCTTTGCATTGTCTGAGGCAGTGTAGGCTGTAAGATGTTACTTTATTAGATAATTGTTCATCAGTCATCGCTTATCTTATTGCAAGCTTGAAGCAGACAAGAATAATTAATTAATAATTATACAAAGAATGCTTTTATTGAATATATATATTTTTGTACCACATCAAAAATAACACTTCTTTTTTTTCTTATTTGAAATAAATAACGAAAATCTACCGTCTCCAGAGAAGAAACCCTTTAAAGCCTTAACACTCTTCTCAATATACTCCGTGATTTAAAAATCCCTAGCCTTGGATATTGTAAACACTTTATCTCAATTTTGTGTGGAGCGTTGCTTTTGACTGGTGTCGAACCGATGTCCTTTCGATCACCGGTCAGACGCTCTTAACAACTCGACCACACAACCCTAAGTTTTTCTTCCCTAGCACGTTCAGCTGCTTGTCTAACACTAGCCATCTTTACAATGCAGATATTTTTACGATATATCGAACATGCCTCGCCTCAACGCAAGGGACCTGTCGGAGTTTTTGCAGAACGAATCTTTCGTGAGTTTTTCATTATTTCTTGTTCGTCATTTGGATTGTCATTTGCATTTGCAGTGATGCGTATTTTTTATCCTGCAATTTCATCATATTTGAAATCGGTTTAGTGCGGAACAAGCTCAAAAAGTAACGTTGCAAAACACGTGTTGATTGATAACATTTTCTCTTATCCGTAATTGGGTTTCAGAAGTTGTTGTTGCATAGCAATTTTGTTGCTTAGCATTTTAAATAAGGTGTTTCATATTTTCAACATTTTCGATTTTCAAAATGCCTGAGGTGTAATGTAGTGGGATTTTGGGTAAAAATAAAATGGCTGAGGTTTAATGTAGTGTGGTTTTGGGTAAAAATAAAATGCCTGAGGTTTAATGTAGTGGGGTTTTGAGTAAAAATAAAATGCCTGAGGTTTAATGTAGTGGGGTTTTGAGTAAAAATAAAATGCCTGAGGTTTAATGTAGTGGGGTTTTGAGTAAAAATAAAATGCCTGAGGTTTAATGTAGTGGGGTTTTGAGTAAAAATAAAATGCCTGAGGTTTAATGTAGTGGGGTTTTGAGTAAAAATAAAATGCCTGAGGTTTAATGTAGTGGGGTTTTGAGTAAAAATAAAATGTCTGAGGTTTAATGTAGTGGGGTTTTCGGTAAAAATACAAATATTTATTTGTTGAAAAGTAATATCAGTCATTTTCAGTTCCACTCTCTTGTTTAAACCTTTGCTGGGCTTTGAAACAATCACAGCGGGTGCTCTTGCTCAGATTTTCTCACCAAGTTAAGTTTACTTTGCGAAATATCGTACTCAGACTAATGTCCATGAAACGCCAAACTCCATACCATCATAATTACTCGTCATAATTTTGAGCTTTTCCTTCAGATTCACTCGCAAGACTTCAACTCACAAGCCGCTCTGTTGCAATTGTACGGCTTTGTACAAAAGTACAGTGATGAGATCCTATTGGTCTTGGAGGAAAACCCGGAAGCCAGGCGGCAGCAGCTTGTCAAGCAAGTTTGTGACTTGTCTATGTCTCTGAACGGGAGCGTTTAAGAGAAATTTGGGACTCAGAGAACGACTTCCTCCAAGAATTTATCAGAACAATCCCGGATGGTGTTTTTGATGAAGAAGCGGACTCTTCGACGTAGGAAGAGGGTGCGATTCTTTGATGACTTCATTTGCAAGTTGTAGAATCGGTCTCATCGAACAATGTCCAATAAAACTTAATACAAAAGTGTATGAGTTTGTGGCAAGGCTATCACGAGTGGCGTTAACTTTAACTAACTGGCTTGGGCCAAACACTCGTTGCGTACAAAAATTTTGGTTTCGTTTCAGTGGTTTAGTTACTTAATGACGTCATTCCGACATCTGCCTGTATTTGAACTCTTTTTTATATGCAAAGTGGTGGTGTAATTGCGTTGACACGACGTATGTCAAGTGGTTTTTATAGGGATGTTAATGGTGATCCCTTGTGGGAGTTGAGCTGCCAATATTGTAGTGACGTGTCAGTTTTTAGTGTTTTACTTCTCATTTTCATTCTTTCTGTTCCAGTAAAGTGCAGCTGGCGGAATTTGGTGTTACTTTTAATGATTCTACGTCTGCAAACCTTAGATACAGTAAACTCAGAGAGTCTTTCGTGCTCAAAAATATTGATTTTGCGCTCATTTGATGCATATCCTGTCTTCTCAGTTAATTTGAACTTACCGAAAAGTGACCTTAAGTGACCCTTCAAATTTTGTGACCGCTTATGACCCCAAACCTCAGCCAATCAGTATGATTTAACAGCATGATGTAATGTGGTTTGTGATTTTTTGTTGCTAAATTTTTGCATTTTCAAGGTAGAATTGCGACAGGATGCACCAATTGTAATTTTGTGTCAAATCATGGCGACATGGATCAAATATAATATTTTTTTCCAAACTCATTATTAATAAAATCAACGCCTCAGATGACACATTTCTTCAGTTAAAAAACTTATTGCATTAAGCTTGTGTTGAAAAAAATAATCAATTAAGCACCATTAGTTACGATGACTTTAACGCATAGTATACCGTATATGATTTACTTTCATGTAATGTTTGCAATCAACAACTTAATTAATTTTGTTCAAGCATGAGATAAGTTGTGTTTGTGTCTTTCTGTTTTTAATCATGATATTTTTTAGCCTCCCACTTCTTAATCAGCATTTTACCCTTAACTCAATTAATTTCCAAAATTCTAGTAGGTTATTCTGTTTCGTTGCAGTTGGAAGTACAGAAATTGGAAATCATCAAAAATTAATTTAGTTAACAAACAATTATAGACACATTGTGTTTTTCTCTTCATCTACCTAGCTTCTTCTTCTTCGTCTACCTATTCTTCAAAGTTTTGGCAAATTTTCCTCTCAAGTTAAAAATTTATTTTTATCTTTCTATTTTTCGTCATAGCAGTGTCAGGGAGAAAAGGGAAAGTACCAGCTGCAACATACGATACGGCAGTACGCCAATAGACCCAACAAGGTGGCAAAGCTTTGTGTGGTAACTGGTAACAAACGTGCCTGATGCCTATCGGTGGGTTTCAAGCCCACAAAGCTTTCTTTAGCTGTGCGTCTTTTCCTTATCCTTTTCTTTTTTGGAAAAAAAAATTATATACAGTAGGTATAAGATGGGACCCAAATTTTATCTGCACTAAATTTTAGCGTTTTTTTTTTCAAAGTTAAAAGGAAATTTACTTTTCGAATTTCTTCAACTTCGACTGTATTTTTTGAAATGTTTACTCTTTGATATCGTAACTATTACGTTGATTTGCAGAAAACTAGCAACGTTTTTTTGACAATAGAATACTTCAAGTCAGCTGCCAAACTACTGTCTTCCCCTAGACAGCAAAATCCTTCATATTACATTGCATGAATCATGTATAAAATGATGATTTGCTAACTGGGTTATTTCCTTTATCATTGCCTTCATTAATCACGAATGCATTGGCTTGGTGGTTAAGACGACAGGTTTTGCTACCACCAACTTGAAACAACTCAAATCTTGGCTCAATTTGCTGAAAAGTAAATTCTGAATGTCTGTATTTTCAAATAGCCAACTCAAAACGTGTTGCAATCAATCTCTTGGCTTTGAGGTGCTTTGTAAGCTATTGGTGCTGCCACATTTCTGTTTCTATTCATTATCATTACAAAGCGTTTCTCAACTCTCTATCTTACTGCAAAGTGGCGGCCATTGACACGAGAAAACGACTGCAAATACAAAAAGTTCCATGCGGGCTACGACTTCTCTGTATAAACTTGACTACAAGACGATAAGTAGACTTGGGTTTATCCATGCAACATTTATTGAGCAAAGCCCCGTAGCCTACGCAATAGTGTTTTTAAGTCGTTTCCGCAACCCAGCCCTGTCTTGGCGAGGCCTGTCATGACGAGGCCTGTCTTGTTCTTTTATTCTTTTTGTTTTTAAGTTGTAAGAAAACGTAGAAAATGTTTCTCTTTGATTCCATTTGTCGGAAGTATGATTGATAATAAAATCCTTCATCGCGCTTATTAGACATGTTGTGTGCGGTAGTGTTGACTGGGAGTGGTTTTAGACCTCGGCCCGAGATCATTTTAGGGGCCCGAAAGTTTTTCAAAGGGCTTAAGAACGAAAAAAACACCTTGTACTCTTAGGAGTTCTATTTGTTTTTTTTTTAGAGGTACTGTATAAAACGAACTGAAATGTACATGAAAGATAGGAATTTTGCCCTGGATCGAAAAAAATGTGACAAATTCGGCGAACTGACGAATAATTCTACTGTTCTTGTTACATAGTGTTGTGTTACATAAGCAATTACCACAGTGATAGGCTAACGTTGCTACGCCGTCGATCTGCCGAATGTTTTTGTGCTTTAGTGGCCTAATCTTGACCAGTGAATTTTGCTTTTCCATTTGTCTTTGTAACCTATATAAAGTGTTGACTATAAGCTAGTTACTGTGCCTACCTTACTGGGTCTATCTTACCACTCGGTCTCCTTGAATTTTTCGAATTGGGTCAGTCTAACGAATTTCACAAACTAAAAACACAAGAATCGTATGTCTGAGTGACTTAAAAAGTTGTTATCACATTTTGGACAAGTTGGGTTTACCCTAATTTAATGTCACATGTTAACATGTACAGATGATGGCCGACAAGCGGGAATCGGAGGCATGATCTTTGAATCTTAGTTCCCAGACAGCAAATCAACCATTTTTAGCATTGATTCATTCAATGTCTGCAGACGTTGAATCAATGTTGAAAACGGCTGATTTGTTTAGGTTTTGACCTCCATAAAAAAACATTTGAGCGCTTGACAATCTGTCTTGACATTTTGCTACGTCAATTGAAATTATTTTTCCTCAAAAAATTGTTATTGTTGCGTCACAGAGTGAAATAGGTGCAAAAATAGCATTTAGCCAATACTGTAAACAAAACAAGGTAATTTACAGCGTCATAAAAACATTGGAAGGTTGCATGCAGCAACTTATTTACATTGTTTACAGACAACGTCACAAATTGCAATGATAAATTTGGTTTCGTGCTGAAATTCTACAGACCACAAGGTGCATGTTATGACAGAAGCAGATCAACTGGTGTCGCATCATTTTGCACCTCGGCTTTGTCTTGTGAGACTTCAATTGCTGAGTTGGTGGTTGTGAATTGGCACACACAGCTGACTCTTAAGCCAAATGCTTCCATTTGTAAGTTAATATAAACAATAAACCCTCAAACACAAAGTGAAAAAGTAGTAGTTTGCAATATTGCGACTGTTAATTTATAATATTCGTATGACCTCTTTAGCCTATGTTCCAGTTGTGACTTTATTTTTAGACTTCAGAAAGTCAGAGGATTGGTTGAGCAAAACAGCTTCAATTGCGTACAAAACAGTGGTAATAAATCCAAAAATAACTGATCCCAAACGTGTTCCACATTCATAGTTATCAAAGTATATGCATTTTATATAGCAAGCTACCACAATGGCAGCAATAAAAAAGTTTAGTCCGGCAAAAATGGACCAAAAAAAGTCAATCCTTTCCAACAATGACGTTTTTCTGCTTAACCCTATCACGTTGAGGAGTAAAAGAATGACGCTACCGGCCCAGGAGTAGATGAAAGCTGCAAACGCCCATGTTCTGGCGGGATCACATCCATCCGTTTCAAGGTAACAATGAAATCCAGAAGCTCCAAGAAGAGCAAATGCGACACATCCCAAAACACAAATAAGAATCTTTAAAATCCCTTTGGCGCTTCTCAGATAGTCTGAAAAAAGAAATAAAGTCTGTCGCTTTTGTAACAAACTCTGAGCGTTGCGCGAAAAAAAAACAATTTGCAACAACCGGCTAGCTCAGTTCTTGGGTAAACGTAAGAATTTAAGAACAGAAAATGCCAAGATAGAAACACGCTGGTTCGATTCGTAGGCTACGGTGTGCACTTAAGCAGTTCACTTTTGAAAACAGTTCTTCCATTAAAGAGTCACATGCAGTTGATTGTGAGCATACAGACTCGCTTGATCCACCAATCTCCTAAAAAATGAGAATGAACAGTCGCACGAATACCGTACCACAAACAGTCTATAAGCTTATCTGTTGCTGCGCTGGACAATATGACTTTGTTGAAGGAGAAAGATTCAATTACCAGCTTAAGAATACAAAAATTGTTGATTTCTGTATAGCCTAGGCCTAATTGTAAGTCAGAAACGTTTTATACAAGCTACTTACAAAAGCTCTCAGGTGCATCGTCGTAAAGCAAGTATATTTCAATTGCGTACAAGACCGTCAACACAAAGCCCAGTACAACCGCCGCAATCCTTTCATTTGGGCTGAGTGAGTTTGTATACATCGCAAGAACTAAACTCGCCAGCAGGCTTTGGAAGAAGCAAAAAATGGACAAACTTACATCCACGGTCTGCGAAAACAACTGATTGTAAGAACACTTGACAGTTAGGAGCAAAATGGTTAGAATGCCTGTTTAATCTTTTAGGTTTGATAGCCGTGCTTAAATTTACTTTCATCGACGTAAGCCTATCCTTTAAATTTACATCGCATGCACATTTTAAACTTCTTTGGTTTTGCCACCGTTTCCTTTTGTTGGTTTTATTCCCGTAAACTATTAGTAACTTTATCATTGCTGTAGTTTTCCGACAAATTCAGATAATATGAAACCAAGGAACTTTCAGAAATAATTAATTAAACTACCATTCAACGTTTTATAAGCAGAGAAAACTTTTTCTCAAACCGTAGAAAATTTCATTATCAGATCACCGCTTCAATGCGTGATGGAAATCGTTCGTTCGAATTAACGTGTACTTTAAAAGGTCGTCGCTAATTAATTGGATACGCTACTGTATTACATTGTATTATAATCACTGAAATCATATTGAATTGATATTAATAACAATACCGTCTATTAATTTTCAGTGCTTATCTAAGTACTGTAAATTAGTATACTTCGGTAGATGTTCATTGTGATGGCTTTTTTGCTTTGAACATTAAGTTTGTTTTAACAAAAAAAAACTTTAAGCGAGTAATGTCGGTCTGGAATTGCATGCGGGAAGTGATTTTCTGATGTCTCTGGATTTATTAATATTCAATTGAACACTGAGAATATGTCCTTATAATGTTTGTAATGTATTGTATTGAGTTTAAATTTAACCGTTGTTATTGCGTTCATAAACGTAGTTGCACTGATGAGAATTTAATATTCGAAAACGCGTTCTGCAACACTGTTTTTTGCACTCTGCAATGCTTGATGCAGATTTATCTGTAGATTTCCATCACGCATTGAAGCGGTGATCTGATAATGAAATTTTCTACGGTTTGAGAAAAAGTTTTCTCTGCTTATAAAACGTTGAATGGTAGTTTAATTAATTATTTCCGACAAAGAAAAATAAATTGAATTGAATAATCTAATCAAAGAATAAAGAACAATAGATGATAATAAACTTGACAGTTGATATGGCAGAAAGTTATGTCGAAACAAAATTTTATCGAAAAAGAAACTAGGTTGTATCGAAGAAGAGTTGTGTGTTATGGGAAATCCAATGGAGATATTTTGTATGTAGAGTTAACACAAAATCACAAAATGCTCGAACACGAGCAGCTGGAGCCGACGACGACGATTTTATTCGTATTGTTTATCATTGTAGCCTACAGCACTATTTTCGCAACAGACAAAATAAACGTTTTCTCTCTCTCTCTATACTTACATAGTAGGAAAATCCACAGTTCATTTTTGATGCCACGTTTGTCGCCAGAAGAAAGTAAGATTGCAAAGATATAATGAAAGATATGATGTAAGCAGCCATTATCCATGTGATAACTCCACCAAATCCGCTATGGGCTATCAGGGAAAACGTTATGCAGGCAACGACAATTATACAAACTCTGACAATCCCTTCACTGCTTCTCATATATGGGATTCCATCTCCGCCCTTGTTGGAACGACTGTCGTAGTTGTCATAATCGGCCATGGCAGTGCAATTGTGACGAGGCAATTTGCTAACGCAATAGTTAAGACACGCACTTGCTGCAGAGTTTTTATCTAGCTCTAACCAAAATTGCCTGCAATTTAAAAAGTCATTAGTTCACGATTTATCTCTTTCACTTGGGTTTGGCTATCCAGCCTAGTGCAAGACCAATTTGCTTTGGGAAGTAACTTTTTCATTGAAAACTAGCCCCATGATAAATCTAAAATTCGCTTAACAAATTTGTCAAGCTTTTGTATTGACATAGGATGGCAAACCTTTAAAATAATGAGTGTTTCATTGTTTTTGCCTTCAACCGCACTGCAGTATATGACTTTGTAAATTTAATTAGTTATTCGGTTATTGTCATCAATTAGTTATTGTCATGATGAGCGAAACGTCAGTGAAGCAATAAATCAACCCGTTTGTTGTTGCTTTTACTTTCATCAGATGAATTTTGCAACCGGTGCTAGAAACATAACAATAATGTTATGTTTTTTTTATTGTCGGGCCACAACAGCTAAGGTTTTTGAGCGACAGGGCTCATTTTTACTTTCATGGGGTTTACTCATGGGTTTTCATCAGATTTACGATGTCATCACATTATTACCCAACTTATTCTCACTGCGTTACGCAAGAAAGAACACAATCGGTATCGTTTTTAAAGTCTTGGTTTGACCCGACCTGGAATCGATCTCTGATCTACCTGACACATACAATTCCTACTATACAGTAACTATGTACTGTGCATCATGAACAGTATATTTGCAACATGCCTTTGTCCTTAAAGCTCATTGTAACAAAATCGTGCAGTTACATTGCACAATGAAAAGATAATGAAAACGTAGAGGCTAAACAAAACAGTCAGGTGCTGTTATTTGTGAAATTGTATTTCATTTGCTCTTGTACTAATATTAAATCTCTGAAATCCATCGGTTGTTAAATCCAAAATCGTGTAAATACGACGTGGTTTTTATTTAACTGGGGTAGATACGTGTCAAGAAAAGACCCTCATGTCTGTAGGAAGCATTGGACATTAACCCTATCTGTAGCGACACCGGGTTTTATGAGGACGTCCCACTCTAGTAGTGAAATATTTCACAGAAGGAAATGATTATGCTAGAAATGTGAAATTTCTTGACTTTTAGTTTTTATTTTTTGCAAATTTTCTAAACCTACACTGGTCATTTTTCTACCTTCCTGCCCTTCACAATAAGCATTTCGTCTCATGTGGCTAGACAGTTTTGTGCAATGCTAGATATTATATATAATTTAATGTTAGTGCAATCATAATGTTAGTGCAATTACTTTGAAATGTAAAAACGCCCAAAAATTCCTTATATTTATGAGCAAAAGTAATTTTTTGTTTAGTTTAGCATTACTCTATGACTATGTTATAATTTAAACATTTCAATTTCAAAGCTATTTTCGGAACATTATAACAAAAACCGACTTTCTGACGTTTTTTCATCTCAAACACTTTATTTCAATAAATTTGTTGGGAAAAAATTTAATTTCTATGCGCACAATACACATGGGTATTATCTTGTGAAATGTTTTGGCTCTGTGATTTTCATAGCTCCCGTTATTAGCGATTAATTAGCACGGGGCTAAAATAGCCCGTGACGTACTTTCCGCGTACCAAAACAGCTCGTATTAAGATAGGGTTAAGAACAATTAATCAATTTTCTTGCTTGATTTTAGTCCTCAGCTCAACCTTACTTCTTTTTTAAGTTTTGTTTATTTTTGTATAATTTTTTATGCATGCCTTAAAGTAATTTTTCTCGTTTTTCTACTTTGATTAAAAAAATTGCTTAATTAAAGCATTAATTTACTGATTAGCTTAATTTTACGCTGTTTGAAGAAATATTTTGAAAATTTTTTTTTCCAGTTATTTAATATAGCGGTAGGCTACTGTTCTTTCGAACAACATTACAAACAACAACACAAAAGAGTCCTTTTGTTATGATAGAATTCATTACTAACAAGACATTTTGTACCAGGAAAATATCTTTTAAGTTTGTATGTCATTTCCACCTCCAGTACATCTGAAGGAAAACATTTTGTTGCTTCTACCGTTTTCTGTACCCCTGCTATGTCTAGCTAACGTCTATCGTTCTTGCTGTGGTAGTTAAAAATAACACCAAACTAAACAGAACTGGAACTACTTTTACTTTTCATTGAGTAATGTCTTCCAGAGAAAAAAAGTTGACTACAAAGTTAGAAGAGCATAAAATGTTTTGAATTACATTTCTATTGTAATAGTCTGTCTTATTTTGTTGTATTTTTGAATATGGTTAAAAAACTACAATATTATTCTGTAAACTTTACTATAAATCTTTTTGAACACCTCTGCTTCTTTTGAGCGCAGGTCTGATGAAATATTTTAAAGACACTTGAGATAACAATGCTTTAGGAAATTAAAGTTTTGTTCTGTAAAATTGAAAAAGTTCCTATTAATTTCATAATTTACCACAAAATTTACGTCTAAAGACGTTGGACTGAAGAAAAAATAACGATTTGCAATACAGTAGCTTGACCTTACTATAGCAACTGCCAAATCTTCATGCAAACAGGTGTTACCTAACAATACCAAATCTAACACAAAAACTGTATCCATTGTTAACCGGTTATTTAATTGAGCTATGTAAACACTTTCTTGACCGAGGCGCCTTTCATCAACTTGAACACATTGTGATATATTTTCTGGTCAACAATCCCTTTCTTGACAATACGATTTCGTTTTTGACTTCACATCGTCATAGCTTATTGTTGCTATGTATAAACAAGAGTTTCAAAGGTGTTATGAAATAGGAAGTTATTTGATCTTATAAACAACACTTAAAGGAGATTTATTCTAAGGAGATGAGACAACAACAAAAACAAAATCTAAAGGTATAGTGAACTTAAGATATTGAATATTAAGTTATTTGAAGTAGCAAGCGAGTAAAACGTTTAGAGTCGATGGGCCAAAATAGTTTTTGAATAAGTATTGAACAGCAGTCTCCCTTTGGTCCCAACTCAAATGTGCCTTGGTCATTGCCAATATTTTGGGGGTTGGGAGAAGTGTGTCCGAATTTCAGTTTGTTTTTATTTCTGACCATCACTACAACTAAGCCAATCATACATGTCTAAGAAAAGGAAAAAGCCTTAAGACCGCAATAGGATAATACAATACGTGAAAACATAAAATAAAGTCCGTTCAATGTGATCGAAGCTCAAAACAACAGTTTGATCCTTATCAAGAGAACGTGGCCGTGTCTTGGTAAGGAACTGAATGACATACTTGCAGGTGGGCCTTTCAACACGGCGATTGACTATATATCATTACTTCTTTTCTTTTCACTCAACTACAGTCGTTGCCACGACGTATAAGCCTGGATAAAAATTGAACCGATCTCTTCCTGTAGGCTACATAGGACGGGAGCTTAGAACGATACCAAGCAAGCTGTTGCTGTGTTTTGCTCAATGGTGGTGGTTATGTTTGGATGTAGGCATACAATGCAATGAAACCAAAATTAAAACTATTTATTGTTTGTTAACACAACATTTGCATCAATTTTGCAGCCTGTGGCTATTTCCAAGTACGATTCCTCTGTTGCTGTTCAACAAGCTGTTGCTGTGTTTTGCTCAATGGTGGTGGTTATCAGGCCCGGATTTAGGGGGGGGCAGAGGGGGCAGGTGCCCCGGGCCCCCCGAATTTTGAAGGGCCCCCTACGTGGAAAAAATGTGATTTTGTGTTGTTTTTTCTTCCTTTCAGTCTTTGAAGTTTCTGCAAAATGCTGTGCAGTGCTGGATTGATGCTACTGCAGACGCAGAGGTGGTTTTTCGCGCCGTAGGCTTGAAAAATTTTTTTGCATGGGGCCCCCCGATCTAAAAGTGCCCCGGGCCCCCCATCAGCTAAATCCGGCTCTGGTGGTTATGTTTGGATGTAGGCATACAATGCAATGAAACCAAAATTAAACTATTTATTGTTTGTTAACACAACATTTGCATCAATTTTGCAGCTTGTGGCCATTTCCAAGTACGATTCCTCTGCTGTCAAAGACCCGAAGTTATACCACTGGCTGAAAAAAGGTTGCAAAAGGTGTGATAAAATGGCCTACAACAATTGCACAGTCAAAGCAAGAAAACTACTGCTCAAACTATCTTCCATCATTTCATGTTGACTGTTATAACGGCTGTATATGAATTGCCGTATGGATTGTATGGATTGCCTGTATGGATTGCCGCTGTTGCCTGTATGGATTGCCGACATTGTTGCGGCTAGTCATCATAACTCCAAAGTAAAGGACCAAATATTTTGAATTTATGATTGTTGTGTTTCCTTCAACTGTGAATAGGTTTCCGTTTAAGAGTTCAAAACGGAGTAAAACTTCGAATCTCTGCTCTGTAGTAGTTGTGGTTGCATTAACCGACGTTGCATCAACCAACAAAGCTGATTTGTTGTTAAAGAAGTGGCCTTACACCTTGTCACGTGACCAATAGCATACGTCGAAGTTTCCAGACTTGGCGCTTGCACCTCGTCACCGAACTCATGATTTGTTTAATGCATTTTACCACTTCAAAATTTAATACGACTAAAAACAACTATTTTGTTGGAAACGTATAACCTTGAGCCGTCCGAGAATACGCTTTGGGAAAAATTAATGTCTCGTTTCTTTTGAGAATATTTGAAAAAAACAAATTAAACAGATGGAGACAGGCTACTGTGTTGTGCATCGACATGTGGCTAAAGAGTTACTCAGAAAAAGATCAAAAACAGATTTTTCCTGTTGCTCAGAAAAAAAAAAAAAAAACTATGCTTGTATTAGTAGAAAAAAGCATTAACAAAATGCAAGTTTCAAGGCGTTTTTAAAGTAGTAATTACAGCTTATTATTGTCAGTATTGTTTAAAAGTTAGAAATACTATTTCAGCTGATTAATGTCATTGTTAAGACTTCTGGATTTGATTCCTATCGGTTTACACAAAACAATAAAATTTAGCATGTTTTTATCAGTTTTCGCTTAAAGCTAAAGCAGTCAGGATAGCCAAACTTGAAATATTAAGTAAGAGCACATCCTTGACATTGCAAAAACAGTGTTTCAAAGAAAGAAAAACAAATATTTGCTGCAAGAACGTAGCTGTTGCACAACTAGGAAAAGGCAAATGATTTGACCATTAAGACCCATGCTAGACAGTGTCCGTTTGTAACCTTCCACAAACAGCTATATTGCTTGAACATAGACTCAAACTTTTTCGGTTTTAATCCTCATACAAATCTACCCAATTAGGAAAATTCACAATGATATATTAATAAACGTTTACAAACGTTGAGTCAATCTAAAAAGAGAAAACTTTGCAAGCTGGTGGGTAGATGACCAAACAATTTATAGACAATACTCTGCTTCAAGAAAGCGCATAAACGTTTCATAAAAAACTAATGATTTGAAATCTGTATAACAACTTTGGCTGAAAAATGATTGTTTGGAAGAGAATTTTCACTTTCTTCAGCACATTTTCTTTGGCTATCTGTCAGCAGGACACAGCTGGAAGGTAAGGATTTTACTTCTGAGGATTTCAAGGAGAAGCATGTTATTTGAACTAAATGTGCAGACCGAATAAAGTTTCTTTTCTAAGCAAGTTGGATGAGAAATCGCATGGTTTTAAATCAATCTCAGTTGTCGGCCCCGAAATCTCAGTTGGTGAAGCTTCCTGCTTTACGAACGAAGATACTTCAAGATCAAGCGGCGTTGGCTTGACCTTTGGGGTGTGCGCTTGAGCAACTCATTTCAAGAACTGCTATCCATTCAGCGGCACCTAATGGATGAAATAATTCCCTACCACAACACTTCAGCAAGTGAAAAAGTTCACTCTGTCAATTTCGGTAACAGGGCCTGAGTCATTAGTTCAAATCCTTTACAATTATGCAAAACTGCCAGAATTAAGCTCTCAAAGAAGCTTTTCTAGTAGGAGGATCAACATAAACCAATCAATCAAACATTTGAATTTGAAAGATGCATGTAGGTAGGCCTAACCTACTGCTACTTCAATCACAACTTCAACCTGCAACTCGAAGCGATGATAGGACAAAGAAAGTTGAGTGAAATTTTGAAATAGACTTCATCCCTTTTTGTTTCAAATAATCTTGATACTTTGCATTTTGTTACAGTCCATATCACTTTTGCAACTCAACTATTTTGGATGGACAAGGCGTACTGCTTTCACCAAACTTTCCTCAACTTTATGATAACAACGCTCATTGTCAATGGAAGATTACTGTAGAACAAGACCGGACCATCATGCTGACATTCAAGTAAAATTTTATCATTACAAAAGTGATTGCGATTTCCTGGTCAATAGCTCGTTTCATGTCATACAGAAAAACAAAATCTAACATCTTTGTGAACAATTTTATACGCTCTTTTGAATCTTTGAATTACTTCAAAAACTTTCAAACACGTTCCTGATCCTGATGTTTCACGAAATTCAAGATCCGGTCCTTTTTTCCCAGACAATTCACAATAGACAGACAATCGATAACAACTTAATAACATTGAATTGCACAACTTAAAATTAATACAGAAATGAAATAGATACATAATTTCAAACGTTTTCGGCAAAACTTTCTGCCCTCTTCAGGAAAATATCTTAATTCATCGAAACAAAACAGTTATTCGTGAAATGTTATGACAGATTGCTACCACCTTTTGTGTTTGTTCGTCAGTTGTTGCTTGTACGCAGGTCAGTGCAGTTTTATTGAATTTTAGTCATTTATTATTAACATTTCACGAATAATTGTTTTGTTTAGATGAATTAAGATATTTTCCTGAAGAGGGCAGAAAGTTTTGCCGAAAACGTTTGAAATTATGTATCTATTTCATTTCTGTATTAATTTTGAATTATGCAATTCAATGTTATTAAGTTGTTATCGATTGTCTGTCTATGGTTTTTTAAAAAGTACCTCTCTACCAAAGCTATACAATTCACAATACATCGTATCCAGGCTTACTCCTGGTGGTTGAAGATTTAGTTAAGTGGACGGGAAGGCAAGGAAGTCAATTTTCGTGTCCACCTTCAAGCATCCTTGAAGTGTCTTGCCAAAGGCACAGACACATGCTCTTGAGCGGAGTCGAACCAGCACCCTTTCAGACGTCGAACTAGGGCTCTCACCACTCGGCTATGCAGCCGACTTCACAATGATCCTTCAGAATTCAAATCCGATCCAACGAACATCTCTGTAGTATATTTTTTAAAGTTGCACCACATCTATACTCAAACATTCCAGTCTGACTTAACTTGCAATACAACTTTGAAAATTACTAGAGCTTTGTGCCAGGCCTAGAATGCCTATCTGAAATGGGTTCTATAACCAAAATTTTTATGCAATTGGTGTATTTTTAATGACAAATATAGTTTAAATTATTATGATTAACCTATTCATTGTCATTATTGTTATTGTGTAAATATGCAGCACAAGGGGCTTAGTTTTTGCATTTAATTTAGGGTCTATCTACACCCGGCCAGTTACTTTTTTTGTAAAATTTTATTCTACTTTCTTTGTATTGTGCTTTTTTGAGTTTGTGTATATTTTAAACATCCATTACAAATAGACAAAATGGTTTTCAGACATTTTGAAATAGAAAGCAGTGGAAAGTGCACTTTCGATCACGTAGCCGTATACAATGGACCCACTCAGTCTCATCCTTTGTTGGGGAAGTTTTGTGGAGCTTTCCGTCCCAGTGACGTCATGACGACGTCCAACCGAATGTTGATGACGTTTAATAGTGACGACAGCACACAGAGAAGTGGATTCTTGGCTGTGTTCGTGTCAGTTGCAGCTCAGTTTGCAAGTACGTTGCGTTGCACCATCATAATGAATTTGCTTCATGAATTAATATTTTGTAATTCAAGTCATGAAGGGGCTGCTTTTTACGTACAGAAGTTCAACTAATAATTTATCTTGAGACTAATAATTAATAATTTATTTTGATAATTTATTTTGAGCTTTCCTAACGCAGGCTACGTCCAAACTTTATCTGGTTGTTAATCTCATTGTGTACTTGTCACATATTGAACGAGGAGTGCAGTTGTAACTTGTTCTTATACAAAAATAGTTGTTCGTGATTAAAAATTATTTACGTAATTGGAATTAAAACAACCAAAGCTTTTGTTTCAGATCCAAACTCTTGTGGGGGACTGATGACTGCCGACACTGGATCATTTCATAGCGTGAATTTTCCGAAGTCGAACTATCCGAATGACAGAACCTGTGTGTGGCATATACGAACGGCTCCCGACAAAGAAATCGTTCTTAAATTTGGCAAAATGACCTTGGAAAGATCGGCTAACTGCAAATACGATGCTGTAACTGTATTCAGTGGTTCAAGCACCACAGATGAAACACAGTGAGGCAGATACTTTTTTTCTTTTTTTTTAATCTTACTTTGTGACAAGGTCTTTAATTGAGGAAAGCTTATATTTGAATAATCTAAGAGAAGGCCTCTTCATTCTTTAAAGTTTAAATAATTGCTTTTTTTTTGATAAATTAAAGTTATCTTGAAACTATGAAATATGAAAATGAAACACAACCGTATTGGCATATGTCATGTTTTTATACGAAACCGTTTTCAAATCAGTTGGATTTATCACACGTACGTGCTTAGTGGAAACAAGATGCTTCTTATTGGCTCACTTTGAGGTTTTTATTGATGTTGACTTGTCGTACGGACGGCGGAATATCGAGTCATGTAAATCTAGTCAAAATTTTGATGTCCAAAATAATGAGCAATTTAATAGATGAGCTTGTACGACAATCACCCCCTTATCGTGCTTTGCAAAACTGGCACACCTATGCCTCGAAAATTACAATAACCTGATAATTACTTTGCATCAAACGTTTTTGTTATATTTAGCAATTTGGGACGATTTTGTAAAATGGACGACGTCCCTGAAGAGATCGTTTCTATCGGCAATGAGCTCTTTGTTTCTTTCGCTGCCGATTCCAGCGGAAATGACGTTGGGTTTTCCGCAACTTATTCTACACGTATGATGCCACTTCCTACTTCTACAACGACTGTCCAAGGTGCTAGTTATTCGTATAGTTTAAAAGCATAAATCAAATAACGTAAACGTCTTTCGATCGTTGCTGTAACTCTAGTCTAGAGGCTGCGATGTTGTAAAAACTTGATTTGAAAATTGTTGTTTTATTTTGTATGCCTTTTTATCAGACGCAAGAAAATTTTTTTGTGTTTCGGTGGTTCAAAAACTTTCAAGTTATTGAAAATTTTTTGTGTAAAGACTTGTTATAAAAGTCTCATGGATTTCATAGAGTTAAAACGCTTAAATGATTTATCCACGTACTTTTTATTAAATAATTTGTTTTGTTTTTGTTTTTTTGTTTTTTTTTCTTGTAATCTACGCTGTAACTTACACCACTACAATCTATAAGTCACTTTAAAAAGGTAGATAAGATAAAACTCAATCACCGAGCTTTGGGCAGCGAAGGAATACTCTAAGGCTTTCAATATACTAAGCTTTTGGTACTAATGATAGTAAGACGGCTCAAGGGTCTTTCTACGGTCCTTTCTTCAGCAACTACGTCTCCAATTTATGACACCCATGGTAGAGACGAACGATGTATTTCAATAACCAGCTTAAGCCAGGAGTTGAACCAGATTCGCTTTATTGCATTTAATCCGCTGCGCCATATTACCACAGTTGCTAAGGAAAGGCATCCGAAAAAATAAGCCTGTCACCCCACTCTCCTAAGTGCTGAAAACTTAGTAGCCTATAACTAAAGCTTTATCTTGGTCTCCTTTAATTTTCAGAAATAAGCATAAAAACCACATTGACTGTCATACTTAAAAGCACACATAAATCTTGGTTACTGTCAATACTAACAAATATAAGCTACAACGTTGTCAAACATTTTTTTAAACAGGAAAACCAGTTTCGATGGAATCATCTGTATCTTCAATATGTCCGGAAACTACAGTTCTCACAGCAGATTCCGGAACGATTGTAAGCCCTGGTTATAAAACCTCTGAAGGATACTCCTCAAACCTCCATTGCTCCTGGGTAATTGAAACCGCTCCTGGATCTCAAGTTGTCCTCCGGTTTCTGAACTTCCATCTAGAAAGAGACGACGATTGCATATTTGATTACGTTGCTGTTTACTCTGGAAGGTTAGTTCTAGTTAAGATAATAGATTTTTTGACGTGCACATAAACTGAGAACACGGCCTTTGACATCATTAGGGTCTAGATATATTTTTTAAAGTTTTTTTCATGAAGACATTGGTGAAACTGTTTTGAAAAATTTAAACCTGTGAATCAGAGTTTAAAAAGTAGGCTATGCTACATTGTAGTGGTAGATCTTAAGCTCGCCACTGAAAAACCATTTCAAATTTGCATTTGCTTTATTTTTATTTCATACAATTAAATTTATGGAATGTCTTAATTGCTTCTTAATTTTGTAATATCTTTGCGATGCTGGGGAGCTGGAAAAGCTTTATAAAATCTTGAAAGATATTTGTCTTGGTGACCGAAAGTAAAGAAGCCTATTTATGTTATTTAACCATTGTCCTCTTCAACTTTATTGTTTTTCAGAAGGGATTCAGACGATGCACGGCTTGGGAAGTACTGTGGTAGCGTGCCTAATTTAGAAGTTAGGTCTGACAGCAACGAAATGTTCGTATTATTTGTAACAGATTCTGGTGGAAACGCGGCTGGTTTCAGAGCGAGATATTTTATTGAGCAGCGAGGTTAGAGACCGAAGTTGCTATTGTTCTTAAGAAAAATGGTTATAACTTTAAGTTACTGTTGTTTCAAACGTTGTTTTAGAGTTCCATTGGTCATTAACTTAACAAAATATTTCATTTTGTTACCTACAGTATTCTTGTGTAGGAGCTCAAGCTAATGTAACCATGAATTGTTACCGTCTTTAATAAATCAATCGCGTTTTAATATAACAGTACGGTACCGTCCCCTACTGCAAGTTATCGCATATGACGAATAGGCTAAATGATATCTAAACATACTCAACATATGTTGTAGATTTGAACTGTTCTAAATTTAAATCTTAGAAACTACAACCACTGAAAGCACGACAACAACCACAACATTACAACCACACACAACCACCACTGTGGTGACAACCTCCTCTACCACGAATGCGTTGCCTGGTAGCTGCTCAGAATCATGTGCTCCTCCAGCCAATCTTATACCAGTTATTTGTTCCTATAATTTCGGTAAGGAGACCAATTTGTGATATAGTGTTTGCTATGAAAAGGGTCTTGTAACTTATTAATTTTTGGTTTCTTGAAGAAAGTAATTGATAAATAGATTAACTTATTATGCCTTTAATTAAAAAGTTAAATAATATCTTTCGTAAAATCGTTAGTTAAGTCACAAACAATATTTTATTTTACAGTTTCTTCTGTGAAAGTACTGAAAATTAAAACACTAAAGTCCGGGACGGTTCGAGTACGGATTCTCTTGATCAAAATCTTGAGACTGAACATTCGTGGATTGTCCTTGAAGAAGAAAGCCAAACTTTGGTTGGACATCTCTTGTTCGGCTTGTTTCCCAACATTGCAAAAACGTAAGAAATACATTGTCGCCGGTAATGACCTGACTGCAACAGGAGGGGATCTTTCAGTGTCTGACTTCGTTGGAAAGTACTCAAAGAAAGCATACAAAATTGCCAAGAAGGCAGCTCGAAGATGTCGTGGAACAAAATGAAAAAAAAATGTCACGGATAAAAAAAACAAAAGATGTAGCCTAACTAATTGACCAATTCAAATGAAAAAAAAGTTTATTGTCAGCTTATCATAGCTAGACATGGTTATGTTTGCATGGTGTTAATTCTGCAAAGACTGCTGATTATGTGTCGTTAGTAGGCTAGGCTATGGATGGACTCCACTGCACCTTCGATCGTTTTTACAGTATTTGACTTCAGTTTTTTTTTTTTTATTTTAAAAACGTTGCTTTACATGGCATATCAAATTCAAGTAGTTTTCTCCAAGGATGGGAGGTAGACCTATCTTAAAAAGTATCAGTCTTTCTAGTGCAGGAGTTCTTATCCGGAAGTGCTCACACCCCCAAGGAGTGCGAGAGATGTGCACACCACGATTTGATACCATCGTCTACCGTTACCAAGAAAGTATTTTGAATTTTTTACATCGAAATAAAGGTTGTTTCGGAGCCAGCTGCTGACAAGTAGTGATGCAGAATTCGATGTTGTACAGTAGCTTACCTGCCTTTCCTATCTTGGTGACATGATTGGGAAATCGGGGGGCTGTATGGATGCCATTACGGTGAGGCGTGCAATTGGCCTGGAATAGTTTTCGTGAGCCCATTTCAATTCTTATGGGCAAAAATGTTCCCTTCGGTAGTCGAGATTACATGCATAAATTGTGTGTCAGGAGTGTCTTATTGTATGCATATAATGCAAGTGATACTTGGCCAATCACTTTTGAAGAGAAAAATCGGCTATGTTGCAATGATAACACTGGGCAACATGTTACAACATATTTTTCATTGCTTGCTCGTTTAAAGTTTAATTAGACTAATATGGCAATGCTGAATCCAAATCTGGCCTTTGATTTTTTCTAACACATTACGTTTTTGAGATAATATGATACATGCACACGTCAACCCGTAATTGTTACTTTAGCTGTGCAGATCAAAACATTGCAGGTTAGCCTAACACAGTAATTGGTAAGCTTAATGAAAATAACTGCATTATCATACTACACAATTTAACACAACTCAGGATGATTAAACCACACAAAAATAACAATGTATCCCCTCAAAAAGTGCTTTATGTACTTGCTCTTTCGAGCATGTTCAGTGTCAGTTTGACACTGGAGAAGCCAGCAGTAGTCATCATATTTGGGTTACATGTTTGGAGTAAATCGACCCCTAGACCGCGATTCCATCACAGAGATTTCTTTGTGAAATCTTTCACCGTGCTGGTCGCTCACATCACCCTGGTTAGGTGGGAAAAAGTCTAAGCGTGAATGAAGAAAATGCAGTTTAAGCAAAATTTTGCAGCCCATTTCGAGGTATGAATTCAGATCATTGTCCACTAGTTTCGAGCAATTTTCTGCCCTGTAATTCCCAAGAAAATTTTGTACAGTCTGTACAAATGCATTCCAGGCTTCCAATTCAACTGAATTAAGTTTGGATGGAAATACTGGGTCACGGTATCGCATATTTGGAGGCCAAGAAATATCCCAGCTCTTAGTTTAGCGTATAGCACCAAACTTTTCTTTTATCTGTAGGAATCAATCTTCATTGAAATCCATTGCCTTCACAAATTGTTTGATCAGGCCTAGTTTAATATGGAGTGGTTGGCAAATACACTTTGCTGGGATCAATTAGGGGTTGGCACTTAACATTATATTTTCCAACAATGTAGTCAGTTCTCATTGACCATTCGGTTGTGTCATATTTGGTTGCAACGTCTCGACTGTCCCACAAACAAAGAAAACACATAGGCTATGCTTGGTGAAAGCCCATATGTTTTTTTGGTTTATCGATACAGCCTACAATCAACATCGCAAGTAGGCTAAATAACCTCTCCCTATATAGCCATGACCAAGAACACTTAACTCAAGTAGTCAAGTAGGCTACATGCATTAATTGTTATTAATTGTCAAAAGGTATAACATTACAATACAACACTTCAACAATCGAAAAATTTAGTCTGTCAAACTTGGTAACCGGGCCTGCGTCAGTGATTCAAAGCCTCTAAAACTACACAAAACTGCCAGGATTAAGCTCCCAAAGAAGCTTTCTCAATCTGAGGATAAAGATTCAATTTGCGGAAAAGTAGCCAAAGGTTCATGAGCGTTAATTAAACTCAGAAATTATGTCAACACAAACACTTTGAAAGATGTGTATCACGTTTTGATTTCCTGCCATGTAGGGGCCTACGATATTCAGTGTTGTACGCGTCAATGAAATAAATTGACGGCGTCAGCGTCAGCGCAAATTGCCTAAAAACTTTACGGCGTAAAGTACTGCGTCAACTCTAAAAGAAATTGACGGCGTCAGCGCTAATTTCTAGCGCTATTTTAGCCAGGATCTCACAAAACGGAAGTGTTGCAACCAAGTTTAGGCTAACAATGGCTATAAATAAAGAGCAGGTTTTATGTTTTGAGACTGTATTGTAATTAGCTGCCTAGCTTATTAGTTAGCCTATTTCCTTATAGAAACACAAGCATTTCAAAACATTTGTCTGACAATCTGCTGCGTTTGGGACGCATAAGGTCCTTTCCAAGTGAAAACATGCATTCCACAGCAGCGCTGAATGGTATCGGTGTGTTGTATTTCAAAAACAAGTCTTGAAAACGTTTAGCCTACCGTACTCGGAAAGGGATCACTGTTTCAAGCGTGCTGTGATGGCTCAGCATAATATATAAATCTTTTAACGAGGTCCATACTGCACCAACATCGCTCTTTTCAGGGGCATAGAGCTCTTGAAATAAAGTACCTTCATCCTCCGCGATGACATGCATTAATTTTTCGCTTTCTCTCGCTGATCCCTCGTTCTCGATACTGCTCAGTGCTCACGATATGAGTGATCACCATTTGGCGAACTTTTTCCGCTTGTATTGTATTCCAGGTAGCCATTCCAACCAACGCGAAAGCGGTTAATTCGGATGAGTCGCGCTGGCCAGAATACATTGTGAAACTCTCATTGTGAAGCGAGATTTTGCATGAAAACAAAAAATGACGCATAGCGCTTGACGCTTAAAATCGGCAAAATAGTTGACGGCGCTACCACTTTCGTCAACTAAAAAATAACCTGACGGCGCCAGCCTCAGCGTCAACGTACAGCACTGACGATATTGTACATCGAATTGGGGAAAGGCCGATGACAGTGTAGGTAGGCTATTGGATCCCTTAATAGAGTTACAAAAAAAGTTATAAGAATAATCACAAAACAAAGTTATTAGCCTACGCTCACACGAACTCTTTATTTTAAAAAACGAACATTTTTAAACTAAAAGACATATTGAACATTGAAATAAAAAACGTATGTTTAGGCTACCGTACAAAATTCATACCAATCAATACTTTTAGCCTATAGCCTACATATTGTGATTTATTTACACATGCTTCAGCCATTCATCAGCATAACACAAGATATCAAGCAAGCGCAGCAACTATTTTATAAATAAATGAAACACAGAATTTGGCAAAAATCCAGTGGTCTGGTCAGAGGTTCTAAGCAGTTTGAAAAAACTATCATTCCAGAAATTCAAAAACGAGATTAAAACATTAATTTCATAAAGCTATGGCGCATTGTAAATGATAGCTTATGTTGTTATGGAAATTAACTTATCAGTTTTATATGCAATTTAAAAGGTTTAGTCTGAAACTTGAGTGATCTCTGCTTGTTTCTTGGAACTTTTGCGTTTGCGTTATCTTTTTATATTAAACATGTTTTTCTTTGGTGTGTATTTTGAAAGGCAAGAACGTTGTGTCTTTCTGTAACATTTTTTTTAGTTTTATATTGACAAAATTGTCATTTTTGTATGGTGGCAATTGATTAGTAGACCGTATGGTCGTCTCGTTGTTTCCCTGGCATTATGACTTATGAGAACATTTGCAACTTTTGCATTGTGTATAGCCTATTACTTTTACTTGCATGTTTCAAACAAGTAGGCCTACTATGTTCTTGTTTCCCACAAATCAACCATTGATTGATTGAATCAATCAACCTGACCAAGCCCGGAACCAGTTTTACCTTTTGTAAACGATATTAAAGAAGGTTAGCCTACTAATTAAGTTACACATTTCTTCGGCAATCCCTTCGAGTGTTGAAAGTCTTTTCTTCAAATTATTGAAAAATACCTGAAGGCAAATTGCACAGTTGCCAGATTGGAATCTTCTTGACAAATGTAAAACTTCTGGAAAATTTCCTACTGAATACATGTTTTGATTTGATTGTGGGAATTTTATCTTCAGGCTGAGCGATTTTCTGTAGAAGCTCAATCTTAGCAGTTTTGCACAAATGCAGAGGGTTTGTAGTCTGTAAACTTTTTCTCCACTGTCGCAAGTGAATGGAATAATAATCAGTCGGCAGCCGTGGCCGAGTGGTTAGCGCGTTGGGCTTGCAGTCGAGAGCCTGCATGTTCGACTCCAGCCACCCGCACTTGCTGTTGTTTCTCTGGGCAAGAAACTTTACGATAATTGCCTCTACCCAGTGATCGATTTCGAGTAATGGGTAGTACCAAATTTAAGTGATAAGTAAAGTAGACAACCGGAAACAGACATTGCAGTCGGCTGCAGCGTGGGTCAGGTGTACGTCGGAAGGCGTGCACCGATGCATAGCGCTCAAGTCCGCTTTCCCGCAATGCAGGATAAAGATAAACAAAACAAACAATTCCTCCGCAACAAGATTTCAATCAGAAACTTCACTCTGTCAAATCAGAAACTTCACTCTGTCAATCTCGGAGACCGGGCCTGAATCTACAAGTATGCGAAACTGCTAGGATTAAGCTCTGCAAGAAACTTTCCCAGTCCGAGGATAAAGATTCAATCAATCAGTCAATTTCTTTTCGTTTCCAAAATGTCCACTCGTACAATAGCTCCAATTGCTTGGCACTCAACTTTACGCACAAAGAAAACTGAAAATCAAGCAGCACTAGTTAGGCTTTTGAGATGTGCACTCAAGCAATACACTTTAAGAATAGCGCTTTATGTTGTGGACCCATAGATGAGATTTTAACCAACGGAAACCTCACAGTTTTTTGTTGAAGTATTTCAATCTGGCAGCTCTGGTGTTGCATGAGGCGGACTTGCGCAAGGGCAATGTGTGTGCGTTTGTCTGAAAGCAAGGTGAAATGTCAAATAAAACGTGAGTACAGTTGTTAAAAATGGTTTATGAAGTTATGTATATGCCCGGCTTGGTTGTAGAATCTTTATTTTTTAACTGTGAAAGCCTTTGAAAAGTTATTCCTGGCCCATTAGCTCAGTGGTTACGCTCTCGACTCAAGATCAGTCTGCGCTTGTTCGACTCTTGGGGTGTGCGCTTGAGCAACGCATATCAGGACTGCTCTCCAATCAGCGGCACCTAATGGATGGAATAATTTCCCGGCAGTTGGAAACTTCACTTTGCCAATCTTGATGACCAGCTCTGCCTCTACAGCCTACAAGTGTTGACATGCAAAACTGTCAGTGTCAGGAATATCCTACGGTATCAAGGCTGTGTTAGTCCGAGGATAAAGATTCTAAATCCAACTAGTGTTGTATAGTACACTTGGCGAGCATTTAAACCACTGGGGCGATTGATAAAGTGAAGTCTTTTGCAGTTCAGTAGTTTTTATTTCTGACCATTGCAGCAAAAAACAATAACCTACATGTCAACATAGCAGATGTCTAGAAAAAGGTAGTTAAGCGACAAAACATGGTTGAGACCAAAATATGTTAAGTTAAAAAAGTGTTCTTGCATGTGTATTATTCCATACACTAGGTACCACTAAAAGGAGAGCCGTTGTTGTTTAGGCTTACCGTATTTGCTCAAGCGTCTACCTGCAGAGTTGAACCAGCATTACTTGATTTTTCTATTTGCCATGTGCTTATCCAATTGTGCCAATTGAGCGGGTACCTTGAGAATTGAACCATCGTTGCTTGATCTTGCTATTTCCTTGTTTTTGCGAAAAGGCATGCTTGTCCAATGTCCAATTGTGCCATAAGGGACATTTGTATGCAAGCCTTAAAGCAGCCGGCGGCCATAAGTACCGGTAGTGCTTGAATGACCGCCGGTGCTACCTTCTCAGTAGCTACCAAACTTGCTACCAAACTTAGCCGCCGGTTTCTTCTAGCCAATTATTTAATTTTGCAATAGAATGAGCGTGGATTAACTGTCAAAAATATGTAGTATCAAAGAGTGACGCAGAATTAGGTCAGCGTGTTATAATCACCACTGTTGTTTTGTGCGGGAACATTTGCTATTGTAGGCATGGAATATATCAAGCTGCGACCACCAGCTGTACCCGCGAGAGCGCATTAGGCCAACGCGCGATGCGCATTCATCTATTGTGCTCGAATAATAGCGTTAATTACCGTGAATGTGACGCGAAACCACAAGTCGCAGGTTTGCGATTTTTTGCATGATTATAATATAGAGCAGTAGGCCTACTAGACCAGTGGTTCTTAAACTGGGGGGCGCGCCCCCTTTGGGGGGCGTGTGAGGCTCACAAGGGGGGCGCAAGAAATTGAAAAACTCTGCATACATTATAACTAAACATGTCTTCACAACTACGCTGGACACTGTGGACAGTCAATTGTTGAAGATGACACTTTGTGTTGCAGTGGCACAGTGTTCGTAGAGCGTGTTGTTGTCACATCTCACATTCTTTGTGATGTTTTTTTAGACGTTGCTAAATGTTTGCGCGACACCTCTCTCGTAACACAACGGCTTTCTGACACAGCAGCCTCGAGATTTAGTTGTAATAATAATAGCAACGACTGACCAACAAGTGACAGAGGCTAGAAGTACAACAGTATTCGCAACTCTGATAGTAGGCCTACCAAGCGAAAATTATATTTTTTAATTTTAGCATTGATTTAATTAGGTTTATTTTTAATTAATCAGTTCTATTGACATAAAATGAGTGGGGAAAAAGAAAAAGTATGATAAAAATTATCTGAAGTTTGGCTTTATAGATGCTGTAGTAAATGACCAAGTTGTACCACCAGGTACCACAATGCGTCATATGTTTTTAAAATCTGAGCAACGACTGTTTGAGACCAACTCGTTTGCAGCATCATCATGAAAAAAAAACACCTTGACTACCAAAGTAAACCTTTAGCTATTTTCCAATGCAAGAAAGACTCTTTTAAAAAATGAAGATCGCATGTAGCAAGTGCTTTCGCCAATCGTTGTCGGCGGAAGTTGTAAAAGCGTCTTTCAGAATTTGGCATCGTCGAGTTGGCCTACCTCGTGGACATTTTCGAAGCCCTTATTATGATAATTTAAATCTGCTCCTGCAGGGCAAGAATACAAATCGCATCAAAAATTATGATGCCATCTATGCTTTCATAGCAAAACTGGGCCTGTGGCATCGACAAGTTCAACAAGGAAACGCAGCTTCATTTTCCAACCTTGATACTGTCCTTGAGAAAAACACCAAATTGAACTGAAGGTCTCCACAAAAAAGTTACATTCTTCGCATTAATGCAACTTACCTGGAAATAAATTGCTGTTCTGCTTAATGTTTAATGATTTTGAAACAAGGTGGGGCGCGAATTTTGTTAGAATTGTAAAAGGGAGGCGTGTCTCAAAAAGTTTAAGAACCCTTATACTAGACGAACATAGCTGAACAAAAACAAGACAAATTTTCCGCTTATTAAATGATCTAGAATAAAGTTTTTAAAAAAAAGCTTCACGCATTTGCCGGTTTGACTAAGTCTTGTTTGTAATTCCCGACGTTTATTTTAACAAAGTGTTAATCCGAAGTGCTAATTTACATCAGCTGGCAATATTGTCGTTTTTATGTCGATTTAATGTTGTTGGACATTGAATCGTTGTTAAAAAGGAGAACTAGGTTAGTTGACATCCGAGTGGAAAACATGTGTCTTCATAGTTGAGAAATGTTCCCACTATGGGTTAGTGACTTCACACCCTCAATAGTGACATCATAACGGTATAAATGGTTAGATTTTATGAAAGGCAGTATTCGGTAATGCAGTTGAAACAATTTACTGAGCAGCTGAAACCATTTAGTGCCGTTAGCTGGTCTCGCAATACCGGATTACAATCACGATAAAGCAGTTATTGCGTGGTACAACGATTATATTGCAGGACGTCGGCCAGACTTCAACAACGCTAAGTGATCATTTTAGCATTGTAGCTAATTTAAGTCTATTTACTTGTGCTATCGTTATTTGTATTTTGGCCTCCAAGCGCGCAGGTTTGGCCGCCGAGAAGGAACTCCCGGTAGGCCACGATGGCTGCCGGAAAAAAATACGAGTTTTAAGGCCTGGTATGGTTATTATACTTGTGCATTGATGGTAGACATTTATTCAGTTTCGTAGTAGGTACAAGTTTGCATTGAAAAAAAAAAAGAACGATTTTGCTTGTTATGGATTCTCAAAATATTGTAAAATTAAGCGTGTCGTTGAACGATTTTGTTTTGAGAATGAGCTCTTTTCATTAGAAATATATGTATAAAACTTTAGAACACTTAGTGAGAGTTCAAGGTAAGATTTCTAATTCAAGGTTATTTTTTCAATGTTGTCATACCTAGCACCTCAGGCGGTGCGTTATAATGTGGCATTCAAATTACGTGGTCATTGGTTAACAATTAATTCTTTATGTTTATGACTCTAGGTTTTGATTTAAAAAGTTGTATAGACTATTAAATATGTCTTCTGACCAAGTTGTGATTGTAGCGGCTGTGAGAACACCTATTGGTTGTTTTAATGGCAGTTTATCATCTATACCTTCATATACTCTTGGAACAATTGTTATTGAAGAAGCTTTAAAACGGGCTAAACTTACTAGTAAAGGTGATGTGTCAGAAGTTATAATGGGTCAAGTGTTGACTGCTGGTCAGGGAATGAACCCAGGGAGACATGCTTCTCTTAGTGCAGGTATACCTCATTCTGTTCCTGCATGTACCATTAACCAAGTATGTGGATCAAGCTTGAGAGCTGTTGCCATGGCTTATCAATCTATTAAATGTGGAGATTCTGAGATTGTTATTGCGGGAGGACAAGAAAACATGAGTCTTTCACCTCATTGTGTACACATGAGAAGGATCGTAAGAGGAAATACAGACCTCGTAGATGTTATGATGGAAGATGGTTTAATTGATTGTATTCATAAATGCCACATGGGAGTCACGGCTGAGTTAGTGGCATCTAAATGGAAAGTCAGCCGAGAAGATCAAGACACCTTTGCATTATCTTCTCAGCAAAAGACATTGAAGTCACAAAAAGAAGGAAAATTCAATTCACAAATTGTCCCTGTTCCAGTCAAAGACAGAAAAGGAAATGTCAGCAATTTTAGCATTGACGAATTTCCAAAAGCATCTACCATGGAAGGTCTAGCTCGACTTAAGCCTTGCTTTGTGAACATGACTGATTTTACAAAGGGCATGGCAGGAACAGTTACTGCTGGAAATGCAGCTGGGCTCAATGATGGTGCCGCTGCTGTGGTGGTAATGAGTGAGAAAGAAGCTAACAAAAGATCATTAAAACCTCTTGCACATATTGTTGCTTGGGCACATGCTGGAGTCGATCCATTAGTAATGGGTACAGGACCAATTCCAGCTATTAAAAAAGTTATTGAAAAAGCTGGTTGGAATATTAAAAGTGTTGACCTATTTGAAATTAATGAAGCGTTTGCTTCTCAATCCCTGGTTATAATCAAAGATCTTGGACTCGACCCTCAAAAGGTGAATGTGCGAGGTGGTTCTATTAGCTTAGGACATCCTCTCGGAGCTTCTGGATGTAGAATCCTTGTCACTTTACTCTATGCAATGCAAGAACTAAATGCCAAACGAGGAGTTGCAGCTTTATGCATTGGAGGCGGAATGGGTTTTGCGTTATGTGTTGAATGCAAGTAATAGAAATTCTCTTGTTGTGCTTTGTCACTTTCTAGACTAAATTTGTATGCCATTTGATGTGCAGAAAGAAGTTCAAGAAAGGATATTGAAAGATAAAATATGTATGTGCTGTTTCTAATGTGTTTAGATGATTCTGCATTGTTGAAATCTTTAAAAGAACCTTGTTGTTAAGTTGCCAGTTGTTTATAAGCTGTTCTTTTACTTTATATATACATATATCTTTGTGATTAGGTTTTGTATTTGTCACACTAAGCAACTGTTTTCATGTGCTGAATTAATTTTGTTGTGTGTCTTTAAGCTGGAACACTGAAATGCTGAGAATAAAGTTCAGCTGGGACTTCCAATAAAAGAACAAGAACTATTGATATAATAACCCAAGCAAAAGTCCAGATCTATTCTACAGTACGATGGTTGATAACAGAGTTTTGTTAGTTTAAGCATTCTGCATAAAGTTGTAATAGTAGGACTGTCCTTTTCGACTCTCCTACGTATGTGAACAAATATTTATCAGTTTATTATGTAGTTAAATCGCATTGCAAATACACATATAGTGTATGTTATGTACCGTACATTAGAGCTTTAATGTCTATTTCAAATGTTCACACTGTGAATTGGCCAACCAATTTAGTTATGCAAGAAGCATTGTATTGTGAGGCTTTGTATCATGTAACTTTTTTACATTTTTATCATTCCTATAGTATATAGGTAGATAAAATTTTAGTAATAGTACAATGGTTTATTAGTGACTGATAATACTTCATTCCCTATACAAAACATTTTGCTTACCGTACAGCGTGCCGTACAATCGTACATGTGTGAATAGTCGTGCATCAAAACGGTTTAAGTATAATTGGCATGTAAGTAAAAAAAACTTTTACATTATGATATAATATAATTTTATTTGGCCCTAAGATGTGTATATATATTATTTACAAATTTTTTGTTAGTTTTTGACATTTTTGATCAGTTTTGTTGAAATGGATAGTTCCTTGAAACACTTTTTTAGTACGGTACCGTAATTAGTTCTGAGTTGATTGAGCTTTAAATAACTAAAGGCAATTTTGTTACGGAAATCTATGTGGAAGTTTATTGAAAAACTTCAATAGATGCATGTAAATTTGTGTATATATAATATAATCAGAATACGTAGAATCGTAGATATGTAAGTTTTTATGGAAATGGTACTATTGTGCTATTCTAAAAAGTTTATGTAAAAGTGATATAAATAAAGCTTTTCAACAATTTAATTTGCTTTTTTATTTGTTTATGTCAGCAAATCACAACATAGGGTTAGTTGCGTTTTCTGAATCTCTGAACATCAAGAACAACCAAATCAAGAAAACAATCTTATCCTTCCTGATTGAACACCGACAAAAATGCAGAAGTGTTTTCGGCGTGTTCAGACATTAATTTCTTTTTCACAAAGGACCTTATGCGCACCAGCATGTTCACATGGAACTCATATCCATTCCTCAGTATCACCATATGTTCTTTCCACATCATCTCTTTTGTCAAAGCCAAGTCTGCAAAGAACTGTTTTAAAGTCAAGTATTAATAACCACTTTGTGTCCATACGAACTGCTGGTCAATACAATGTTGATGGAAACCAAGACTTTGATGTTGAGTAAGTGACTAATTTATAGTAACATAACAATAGCATTGTAGAAAGGTTTTTATTTGCTGTAGTGTAGACTATGTGCACAACTGCACATTTATGAAGCTTTTCAATGTCAAGCTTTGTCTTTTTTATTTAAATGTGCAATGGTATAACTGCTTAAGTATTGGGTGCTTCTGAAAATTGAATGAGGCTGTTCACCAGGCATTTAGTTAAATAACATGATGCGTTCTACTGGTGCAAATTAAACTGAAGTATCACAAGATGAATAAAGTGACAATATTGACGTTTCGTCAATCAAAAACGACCGGCTTCTTCAGGGAGCTAGACCAGATAGTGACTAGCATGGCAAAACACAGGACCATGTTGGTGAATTCAACTAAACTCAACTTCTAGACAAAAAATATTGTGCTCTAACTTGAAACTAGAAAAAAAAGGAGTTTAAATGTTAACGATCAACAAGAAACGTATATAAATAACAGAAGAGAGTGAATGACTATGAGTTATGTTAAATCGAATTGTGTACGCACTGCTGTACAGTTAGCAATCAGCATAAAACCAATTTAAAAATGTCAAATAAGCATTTACAATAGTTTTTTTGTAGATAGCAGGAAAATGTATGTCATAATTGTGATTCATTAGAGTAGATTGTGGAAGAGATAGATAACACTAACAATCTAACATGCTGAGTAACACCATAAAAGCCACCAGCACTTGTCATAGTCGTTGAAATTATTTGCATTTTGCAGGTTGCAGCTGGTTTTTAGTTTCTTTCGATGCAAGGGGTAGTTGATTATTATTTTTCTAATGAGGGCACAAAGACAGGTCGAAAACGTTTGAGTTTGTTCCATTGTCAGTTTTGTCATATGTTTGAGTTATGTGTTTGTGGTATCGTATGAAAAATCGCTTCTTTCCTAAGGTTATACTTTTTAGATCACTATTTTCTGATGACGTGGAACCTTCATATTATGACGAGGAGGCGTATTCACAGAATCGACGTGACAATTATGCTGAAAATGACTTCGGAAGTTCATTGAATGAAAAGAAATACGAAGAATCCGACTTAGAATTGTTTCCAAAAGATTTTTATCAGGAAAGCCCCATTTCTGCAAATCGGTCTCAGGTAAAGGGATTTGTTTAATTAATAACAGTTATATAAATTTTTATTTCTCTGTGGTCTATGGTCAATGGTCATTGGTCATGATATGTATAGTTGTATACACAGCACATGGAAATATTGTTCTGTTGATTATGACACGATGTCTAATTGTCAGCAAATGGTTTTCATAAAAATCTTTATTTCTTATGCCAAACTTTTTTTATTTAAGGATGTTGAAAGATGTAATATGACAAAATTTATAGTGTTGTTCACTGTTCAGTGTCTTGCTTCTTGCGTAATGTTTAGGTGAAGTTGAGTTTATGTTATGTATCACATGTTGAGAGACTGAGAGTAGTTGTCTTTTTCATGGTGTAGATTGATCTTTTGGAGGCAGCCAAGTGCTTGAGTCACAATTTGTTACATTTCTATAACAGCTGTTAAGTTTAAGGTGGATTGATCCAGGTTTTCTCGTAGTTCTCTCATTGAATCATGTTTTAACTATTTATTTTTGCTGCAGGCTGAGATAAATGAGTATTATAGCAACAACTCTATCAAAGTATTCGGCAAAGACCCTCCCAAGCCTATGCTTTCTTTTGAAGAAACCAATTTTCCAAGTAATTATGAACAAATTAAACATTTCTTGCAATATTAAATGTCTTGTTTTAAGTTCGCACAAGGCAAAAGTAGGAATGTTCCATTGCGTAATGAACAACTTTGGTTTATTTTTTCACACTAGAAGGGTTGGTTTTTATTTTGACTATTGTTTTACTTTTATACAAGTTTGATTTCAACAAGAAACCTTAAGTTGATTCAAAAATTACTTTACTTTTCCCTAAAACCGATAAAAGTTATCACCGTTTAGTGTTTATAATCAGAAAAAAAGTAACCTTTCTAATGTGGTGGATAAGCTAAAAGCAGGCCTAATCTAGGCTGTAATCCCATTCCCAATGTAAAAATAGCCAAGTTTAAGTTGTTGCTTTTCATACAACTTAGACTATGTTTTCATGTCTGCTGCGCTGCGCCGTTTGCATAAGCCAGTTATGTAATCTTGTCAAGAAGTTATGTGTTGGCTGATGTGTATGTGTAAAAGTAAGTCTGCATTGATTTTGATGAAGCATTTTCTCATTACTAGCAATAGTATTCTGAAATGTAGACTTGCGATCATTGTGCATGTTTGTGCAATATGTTGTTCAACAATGTCTGTTTATTCCAAGATTGAAAATCATGTCAACCAGCTAAATTAACATGTGATGGAATAGTACGCTATAAGGATAAGGGGATGAGTCGCAGCAATCGCAAACAAAGTGCTCAGTGCAACAAGAGCTAACCCTATTACAGAAAAGCTAACATAGATGTGTGAAGCGCTGCCTAACATTTCATGCTGGATAACAATCGTCAGGCTTATTTAAATTTATAATTCAAGTAGGTTACTGTATATATTTGAATTTAAGTGTTGCGTCTGATGATTGTTATCCGACATGAAACCTTAGGGAGCACTTAGCTTGTCCATGTTAGCTTTTCGGTAATTGTATTTATACTTTCTGAAATTTGATACTGAAATAGATTGTATTCAGACGTTTTTGTTACTGGGTTAAGTGTCGCTAAACTTTTGATTTTTAAACTGTTTTTCAAGATCATATTTTGGATAAATTATCACAACATGGAATCGACAAACCCACTCCAATACAAGCCATCACCTGGCCCGTGACGTTGTCGGGACGAAATGTGGTCGGTATCGCCCAAACTGGCTCAGGGAAGACTCTATCTGTAAGTCTGTCCAGTAGCTAAAAAATTGATCATTACAAATTCCCAGACAGCAAAAATCGTCGTTTTTACATTGTTTCAACATATGCTTTGAAAATGAGAGAATTTGTTGTCTGGAAAGCTGTCTTCAAAATGTCTTTGGGTACCTTTGGACGTATTAAACTGGATGAAAGGTCTCCACATGTTACAGATGTTATTTTCAGTTGGTTTTCATACAGTCAATCCGTCTTTATTATTCTTTAAAAGCAGCAGATACCGTGACTTGAAATGCCTTGTATATATAGTGTTTTGCAAGTTGTCTTAACGGTAATAAAAACAATCATCATCATCGGCCATGCCTGAATAAGGCGTCGGCTACCGTGAGTCTCCACAACGATCGATTGTCCATACTTCTAATTAGGTTTTCAAAATTTTGGTTTGTCCATGTTGAAAGATTTTTGAAGATTTCCAAACGTGGACGTCCCCGGTGCCTCTGACCAGGAAATCGCCCCATCATTGCCGAGTGTTCAATTCCGCGTTTGCGGTAGACATGCCCGATAAATGTCATTTGCCTTTTTTTGATAGTTGTGATGAGGACGCCAGGGGTGCACCCAGAGCGTCTCCACACTTCTTCGTTAGTGATTTTATCCGTCCAGTTTATTTCCATCATTCTACGAATGAACCAAATTTCAGCACTGTTGATCTTCTTCTCTATCTTCGGGCATACAGTCCAGGATTCACAGCCATATAGCAGAACTGACCAAATGTACACATGTAAAATTCTTATTCTAGTGTTTAGAGAGATTGAATTAGATTTCAGTATTTTGTCCATTTTGATGAAAGCTTGTTTGGATTGTGCAATTCTTGATTTTACGTCGCTCCAGCATCGACCATTCGAAGTGACCATAGAACCCAGATAGTTGAAACTATTTACTTGTGAGACTGTTGTATTTTGTATTTTGATAGTGCATACTGGAGTTATTTCTTTTGATGAAATGGTCATGCAGAAGGTTTTTGTTGCATTCAAATTAAGTCCAAGGTTCTCGCTTTGCTTAATGACTATGTCAAGTAAATTTTGTAAGCTGGAGTTTGATGTGGCGATTAGTACTGTGTCGTCTGCGTATCTTATGTTGTTGAAGTGTTGTCCGCCTACAGAGACGCCTTCTTCGTCATCTAGATGTCGTAAGATCATTTCGCCGTAGAGTGAGAAAAGATCAGGTGAAACTACGCACCCCTGTCTAACACCTCTCCGAATTTGTGTCCACTTGCTCAGCTCGCCATCTATCCGGACTGCTGCTGATTGATCCCAGTAGTGATTTCTGAGAAGTCGAAGGTCTTTACCATCTGTGTCTAAGCTGTCAAGCATCTCCATGAGTGGCTCATGTCTAACGCGGTCGAAAGCTTTGCTGTAGTCCATAAAGCAGAGGTACAGGTCTTCCCTGTGTTCTATCGACCTCTCAGCAAGTGTTCTGATTAGGAATGTGGCATTTCTAGTTCCTTTGTCTTTCACAAATCCGCATTGCACATCTGAGATTTCGGGATTGATGCATCTGCGTTAGGGTGGCCAAAAAAAATTGAAATTTTTTATTTTTGTTTGCACACCCTCTCATTTGAGGAGGATTCATGAAAAAATGACACTGTGAAAATTTGAAGTGAATCCGACAAGAGGAAGTGCTCTCCCACCGACCTCAAAGTTTGGTTTTATTGGCATAATCCGTCAAAATTCCTTGAATATGTGACGTAATTCTTTTTTGATTTATCTACATTGCAGTTGCAGCATTTTTGTTTTAACCATTGTTTTACTCTGAATTTATGATACAATAAGTGTTTCCACATGCAGAAAAACATAAATAATGCACAAAATAGATCACATTAACAAGCGTTTGGTATGAAATTAAATGCACTAAACTTTAGCGAAAACCGCATAAAAGTACGTTCACTAGTCACGATCGCAACGCTTTAGATGACAACACATTGCCCAGAAATTGCAAGAGAAATGTTTGTAAAGAGTCAAGCCATTGGTTGACTTTATTGCACTTGTTGGAAGCAGCTTTCTGTGGTGTTCAACCACTTGATAGAGAAGCTGGCGCTGTTATTCATTTTTTGTAAGAACTTCATTGAAGTCAGTAGCTAATTTGACTGCCCAGTGCTCGCTCTGCACAATCATTGACGGCTTTGAGATGACGCCAAACTTTGCAGGCTTCTTTATAATCATCACAATCACGCCATGTGTCGACAGAAGCAGTGACTCGAAAAGGTTAAGGGAATGCTGTGTTACAAACTGTGCCAAAGAGAGACGTTGAAACTTGACAATTTTGTTTGGGGCAACACGACAAACATCTTCGAGAAATGGGTCTTTCTTAAGAGCATTAACGATTGCTTTCTTTTCATCATCTGTGTTATTATCATTGAATAAAGGTACCGTAGTGCAGCAAGATCCTTACTGATGTACCACAAGCGCAACCTCAACTTTTTTCTGCCACTTGAGAAATTGCATTGTCAACCTCTTTATAATCCTCTGTCAGCTGTAACATTGCTAGGTCATTTGTAGGGGTAGATATTGATGAAGGTGCTGCAAACCAAAAAGTGGCATAGATGGTAGTAGTTAATATTCCTTCATCTACAACTGTACTGCACGCAAGTGGCAGTGTAATCTTATTGATCTTCATCTCGTAGTAGAAACGGCGAAGAACCACACCCCATACAGGCAGCTGACATGGCCCCTCAAGACAGTCAACAAATGGACACCCACTCGCTAGTGTTGACTCTCTTGAGGGGCCATGTCAGCTGCCTGTATGGGGTGTGGTTCTTCACCACCTCTACTACGAGATGAAGATCAATAAGGTTACACTGCCACTTGCTTGCAGTGCAGTTCTTGTGGGTGAAAGCTAATATCGCTACCACTGCAAAGACTCACGTTGTTACCAAACTAAAACACATCCATCAAGAGCATATAGGAAAATCAAAGCACAAAGGGAGGCGAAATTCAGCTTCCTAGCTGACCTCAGAAGCTGACTTCACCCAGAGCTTAAGTGCATTATTTGATATTGCATATGCTAACTGGGAATGCCGCACAACAATACCAGAAGACTGCCAGTTTTTGATAGACCAACGTGGTGCATGACAGATACTGATGACAGCAGAGGACCCAATGCATTGCAAAGCTGCTGCAAAGTATAAAAAGCGCAAAGATGATGAACAGAGACGCAACAGAAATCGCATTGATCCAGTACCATCAAGTGCTGCTTCTTTCTCATCTGAAAATGATCAGCAGATGATGAAGATTCTTCCAGTGACCCACTATTTGCACCACAAATCCAAATAACAGCAAAACAAAAATCAGTAGGAGCAGCCATTACCAAAACACTGCATTATTGATAATCCACTGTTTAATGCAGCACTGAACAGAACTATAACATCAAGTCGTCAAGCAATGATGATCATCACTCCTGATCTTGCTGCAGCTGGAATTGATATAAATGAATTGACAATGTCACATTCCTCTGTCATGAATGCTCATTCCTCTGTCTGGAGCTATCACTGTCGTGCAGCAGGCATTTAATTGAAGGCTGCTACTTCTTGCATGCCGTCGTCTCAAAGCCGTCAATGATTGTGCAGAGCGGGCACTGGGCAGTCAAATTAGCTACTCACTTCAATGAAGTCCTTACGGAAAATAAACAGCAGCGCCAGCTCCTCTGTCAGGTGGTCGAGCACCACAGAAAGCTGCTTCCAACAAGTGCAAGTAAAAGCCAACATGCCAACAGCTCCATTAAATAAAATCAATGGCTTGACTTTTTACAAACGTTTCGTTTGCTTCTTCTGGGCAATGTGTTGTCACCTGAAGCGTTGCGATCGTGACTGGTGAACGTACTTTTATGCGGTTTTCGCTAAAGTTTAGTGCATTTAATTTCATACCAAACGCTTGTTAATGTGATCTATTTTGTGCATTATTTATGTTTTTCTGCATGTGGAAACACTTATTGTATCATAAATTCAGAGTAAAACAATGGTTAAAACAAAAATGCTGCAACTGCAATGTATATAAGTCAAAAAAGAATTACGTCACATATTCAAGGAATTTTGACGGATTATGCCAATAAAACCAAACTTTGAGGTCGGTGGGAGAGCACTTCCTCTTGTCGGATTCACTTCAAATTTTCACAGTGTCATTTTTTCATGAATCCTCCTCAAATGAGAGGGTGTGCAAACAAAAATAAAAAATTTCAATTTTTTTTGGCCACCCTAATCTGCGTAGTCGATGGAGTAAAACGGTCAGAAAAATTTTGGTGACATGACTCATTAGACTGATTGTGCGGTGTAGTTCGCAATCAATCGCCCCGGGTTTCTTCGGTAATGTGATGACGATCGATTGTAATAGGTCCTCCGGAATTTTTCCGCTGTCATAAATCTCATTCGCGATTTCAGTCAACCTTTTTATTCCAAAATCGTCAATAAACCTTAAGGGTTTCTGTATGCACAGCGTCAGGGCCTGGAGCTTTTTTCAATTTGGCTTTCTTTATAGCGTGACGTATTTCACTTTCTAGAATCGGTGGTCCATCCATCTCTTTCGATATCGCAGGTTTGTTTCCACGAGCATCGTCGAACAAGTCTCTGATATATTCAGCCCATCTCTCGAGGATTTCATCCTTCTCCAGCAAGATGTTACCGTTCTTAGCTTTGATGCAGCCTGTGCAGGAGTGCACAGAGTTCTTTTGCATCTTCTTCACTTGGATGTGAACAATGGATGGTCTGCGCTCAATCTCGTCACACTGTTGGTTCCACCATCGTTCTTTCAGTTGCTTACAACGAGTTTTGATTTCCTTATTTAGTGAGTTGAAATTTTTCAGATCTTTCTTTGATTCTCTTCTCTTATTATCCATGAGCTTTAGAACTTCGTCGGTCATCCATACTTGATTGGCAGCTTTTGCTTTGTGCGGTATAACTGCTTCGGCCGATTCTGTGATGGCGGTACGAAGAGCTGTCCATTTTGAAGACAAGTCGTCAGAGCTTTCTTTATTCATAGTTGAGTCACACAGGGCACCGTACCTGTTCTTGACCTCTACGTTGTATTCGGATTGTAATTGGGAGTTTGCCAATAACTGCTCGTAGTCTAATTTTGGAGAGTTTTGTTGTTTGTTTATTGAGTTCTTGCGTAGTTTTACCCGGAGCGTTGCTACCACGGGGTTGTGGTCGCTGTTGCAATCTGCGCCCGGGAGCGCTCGACAGTTCGAGATAGCGCTTCTGAAACGCTTGTTTATAGTGACATAGTCAATTTGATTTTTGATATTGCCTGCAGGGCTTTTCCATGTCCAAAGTCTTCTCGGGTGATTACGGAACCATGTGTTCATTACAGTCTGTTCGTTCGCATTGCACCAATTTTCCCAGGTTTCGCCAGGTTCATTCATGTTACCAAGACCATACGGCCCGATAACATCTCCGTATCGTCCTTCGCCTACTTTGGCATTCATATCGCCCATAACGATCGTAATTTCTCGTCGTAATTTCTAACAATAATAATGAAGAAAAAAAAATGCTTTTTATAATACGCGAAAACTGGCAAATGCTACCTTTATTAAAAACAACTTCTTTTTGCAGTTCTTAATTCCCGCTATCATCCATATAAAGGCGCAGCCAGCACCTCAACGTGGAGAAGGACCTATCGTAAGTACAGAATCGTCAACAGGTTCCCACTCTTTTACAAAATACATTCTCCTTATGCTGAAACTTTCACCTAAATCACAAATGTATACTGATAGTTATGTGATTTAGCTGCGTGTGTGTTTTCTTGTAGGTATTGCTTCCATCAACAACGGTAATTGTTATTAACTCTTTTTATTCCAGGCGTTAGTGCTGTGTCCTACCAGGGAACTGGCTAAGCAATGCGGGAAAGTAGCACGGGATTATTTCGGTCGTCAAATACGAACTACGTGCTTGTTTGGCGGAGGCGAAAGGGCCAGGCAGTTGGAAGACCTTTCTCACGGTAACTATTATTTGATGAGGCATTCACAAACTAGATACGATCCCATTGCAGCTTTTTGACATGTCAAAAACAAAAAAATACGCCAGATAACTGTTGGAATCTAGTATATAAGAGTTGGCTGATAAATGAAATATTAATATGTAATTGCAATTTAAATCTATGTTGAGATATAGTATCGCAATGATTTAAAATCGCCCTGCAACGTTCCGTTTTTGTTTTTGTTACAAAAGTAATAAATAGTCTAAACTTTTTTAGAGTTGGGTTACAATATCCAAGCCTGGACGCAAATGCTTGCATTTTGGCAACCTGAAAGTGTAAACGCCTTTGAAGTGATTACGTGTTTGGGTGAAAAGAGCAAAATCATGTTTTTATCCGCATTATGATCCTCGATTTTTAGGATGTGACCTGGCAATCGCGACTCCTGGAAGACTGATGGATCTCTTGGAGAGCCGTGACGTCAGCATGAAGCATTGCACGTTCCTTGTCGTAGACGAAGCCGACAGGATGCTTGACATGGGCTTCGAACCACAAATTCGAAAAATCATAAACCAAATCAGGGTGAGACCTGCTCTTCTAAACCCCAATGTTGAAAAGACAATGTTTCTTAAACCTAAACGTTTTATTGCAATGTGGGTGGTACTTTAATTTTTATGGCCAGATGACGTCTTATCTTATAGTCGTTTCGGTTTCATCGTTTCGATCACTTTTTACATTACTACATCGTTGCTGCAACAACAAATGTTTTCTGCTAGCATATGCAAACGATTGGCGCAGTTTATAAATCATTTCGGAGTGATTCAGAGCTAGAGGCTTTGTGTCTATCACCGATTTCATCTCCAACGCTGGGGATTCCCCGATCTCTATAGAAACCAACCGCTGTTTTTTTCAGCCCGACCGCCAAGTGACGATGTGGAGCGCAACGTGGCCGAAGGAAGTTCAGAGGCTTGCAACCCGTTATTTACTTTCAAACGAGGACCCTGTGCACATCAAAGTTGGTTCGGCAGAACTCACAGCCAACCGGGATGTGGAGCAAAAGTTCTTCATCTGCGATTCCCTGAAGAAGCGAGACGTGTAAGCATCGATTCGTATCTGTCGAAATATTCTTAGCTTTGTCAAGAGTTGAAACACCTGGAAATTGTTACGTCATGGAGAAAGCCTGCTATTATTTCCGTGTCTACTTTGTCATGTCTAAACTTCCTTGACATGTCTCAAGTGCATTGCCAAGACTTGAGGCACACCTGCGTTTTCTCAGTAGTCGTCTATTGTGAAGAAAGGGGCGTTCTTCCCGGCTATCAGCACAAGGCTGAGCACTCACTAGTACAGCGAGCAGTTGCGATTCGCTAACCATAACGGTATAGCTTCCACGCTAGCCATTCAGACGAGCCCAGCCTCATGGGCGAAACACGGTGTCTATCGCTGTCAATTCTTGCTACAAATCGGCTGCCGAGAAACATAGTCGTCTATTGATGTCTTTTTTACAGTTGTAATACGGCATCACAGCTAGCTCATGTATGGCACCCAGCATATATCCTTAATCTAGGGAGATTTCAGTCCATAAGGAGAATATAAAGAGAAGACTCTGTAATGCTATAGTATCTTTTTCGCTTTGAAATAGTATCTTTGGAAGGTCTTGTTCAAGTAGATTATTCCCGGATTGCAGTTGACAGCTTTCCCTTTTCTTTCAGATTTCTTGACCTCTTAAAATCGTTAAAGAACGAATTCTATGAAAACGAAGCTAATGGTGACGGTGGAGATGGTTTCAGAAAAAGACAGCCTAGATTTCTCGTCTTCTGCAACACAAAGAGAACTTGTGATTACGTGTCCAATCAGATCCAGAGAGGGGGAATGAAATCCGACGCCATACACGGAAACCTAACGCAGAGAATGCGAGACGGTGTCATGCACTGTGAGACTATTTAACCATTTAACTTAAGCTTTGTTGGTCAAGTCGTTACTTCAGCTTTGTAGCCCAAGCGTATGCCAGATTGTTGACGATATCAATTAACTGGGAACGAATTCAATCTCCGTGTTTTGCTCACATGAAGCCTTCGCATTGATTCTAGTGACTCAGTTCTATTGGTTTTATTTAATATTGTGAATAGATTGGAGAGTTTCTAACTGAATAGTGAATAGGCCACTTTTTAGGCGTGTGATTAAATTTACAATGAAAGTCATGACAATAACTCTAAGCTAGAAAGTATTTAGTAAACTGGTAAATTGATATTTCTTTGTCTCCCACCCTTCTGATCAATACTGTAGTTCCATCGCTGAGAATCAAGTATGGGACCACCTTTAACATTTACTGTAATCCCAGCTTTACAAACATTTTAAAGTATTGCCTTGTTTTGACTGTTTTAATGTGGATTGGTTGAAATATATTTCTAACTTTTTGTTTTTATAAAACCTAAGCTTGTGAAAACCTGCGCGGGAAAACCTTATCATATGCAATTTGTGTCAGTTCTCGAGTGGTTAAAAGGTTTTGCTTATTGCGGTCTATCTCTATCAGCGGCATGGTAATCACTTCTGTTCGTTTCAGCTTTCCGCACTGGTCGAACCTCAGTGATGGTGGCAACCGACGTGGCTGCCAGAGGACTGGGTAAGTATTTTTGAAATCGATTTTTTGACATTTGTGACCAACTTTGCACAATGTCAAAGCTTTATCTAGTCGCAAGAAAGATTTCAGAGCGCAAAGACAAATCTTAATTTTTCTCATGCTCTTGGAAAAGGCAAGTTGAGGAGAAAAGCAGCAAGGTGGGCTTGACAAGACAGGATGCTTTTAAACAGATTGATGTGGAGGCAGGAGGTGGAGGTAGATCCGGCCATCCTCCGTAACGGGGAGCAACTTTCCAAAAGGTACCATTAAAAAATCCCCTTCAAAGTTTGTTTGGTAATTGCAGAAGAAAAAAGAGCAATAGCACTGGTGGGAATCAAACCCACATCGATGAAATGACTATCTGTATCACCGCCCTAACTCTCTGCGCCAAGTCAGCCGATGGAAAACGGATGACTTAATTTAGCTATTATTTGCGTTTTTCTTTTGTTGCTCAAAGGGGATTTTTTAATGGTACCTTTTGGAAAGTTGCTAACGGGGACATCACCGGATTAAAACTAGACTACTACCAGTACTTTTTATGCTTTTTTGCACGCTTCTAAAGGCCAGTCTACATTAAGTGAAGTCATTGTTTCCCTTCCACTCAGTGGCTTGTATTGAATGTGATCTGATTTTTTTCTTATTCCAACTGCGATAAATTGTAGGGAGAATACCTCTCACTTTTGGGATCATGCATAGTTTGTGCCACAGCCACCTGTATATCAAGGCCATGTTAACTTGTAAGCCTCAAGTCATAACGGAAGGCTGGTGTAATTCTATTAACCCTAAATTATTGTTTTTGGTGCTATGTGTTATTTATAGTTGGGGAGTTTTAATTAAACCTGCCTTATTACTCAGACGTCAGCAACATTGACTACGTCATCAATTACGATGCTCCCGCCAACTGTGTGACGTACATTCACCGCATTGGTAGAACTGGAAGGGGCGGCAAGAAGGGACAGTCGATCACAGTACTCACTGAGGTAACTTTTTTTGTGATATAAATTTGTGTTTTTCATTGAGAGGGAGAAAGAAAATCTTGAAAATGTTTTAAGGTCAGCTAACTTTAAATTCGTTCTGGCGTCTTGTTTTTTGTCTCAAAGAAGCCTTGTCCATCCCAAAACATCAGGGTCGACCAGTTGCCTGCAGCGATTCATACATAGCTTTGTTAGCTTCACCTGACCGAAGAGTCACTGCAAACAACGGGTCGACTCTAATGTTTATGAAGACAAGCCTTCTTTGAAAGAAAAGAAGGTAGATACAAGACAGAGTTTTCAAGCTTTTAATGAAATCTCCAAGTAACGCCAGCATCTCTACCTCAAGTAATTATTTACCAATGCGAATCATTGAAACTGCTTTATTTTCCTGGCCCTAACATAGGGGATGGGGTTTTTGGTTTCCAGCCATGGGGCCCTGGTTCAATACTCCTCCGGTTTGATATTAAACAAAGCACTTTCACGTTGAAAAAGCGCACTGGAATGTCGGTAACTGGCCCGACTGGACTGCCAACAGTGAGTAACTGATAATCCTACCCCATTAGTAAAGATGCCAAGCACAATGCGCGTATCGTTTGACAAGCATCCCGTCTAAGCATGTAATCCGTTTTGATTTTTGATTAATTTTAACCAGAAACTTTCAATCTACCAGCTTTATGATGTTTTTTAACACGACCCTACTACTATCCTTGAATAGATGTTTTCATAACATCACCTGAGTCAAACTTTCTCTTACTTTCAAGGCCGACGGAGCTATAGTCCCCGACATCATCCAAGCCCTCCGAGACATCAACCATCCGGTTGAAGAAAAGTTGCACAAGATGCAAGCCTGGTACAAGAAGAAGAAGACCACGATGAAATCCCGAAGCACTCTCATGAAGGAACGAGCTGCCTCCAACTCATACCGTGGTGAATGACTTTTATTTTATTAAAGAGTTAAAAAAGATTGCTCGATCGTTTCTTTGCCCCTTTGTAACGGTTTACTGCCTACTGATTGATGGCGTATTAAGGGCTGGATGCATCCAGTAAAGATCTTTCAAATTGGGGCTTCTCATACTTTTTGATTGTGCGACCCCATTTTAGAAAAATGTTTCCATGCGACTCCTTGATAGGCAGTTTACAGTGCCTGCTTTTGGGAAGCCCTGTTTCAAACTGCCGACCTACCAAAACTTTCTGATTAATTCGAGAATTAGTTTGTTCGAAATTTATCCGTGGGTCACTAATTCTAATCAGCGACTTCGTTTGGTGCACAAGTGAGAACATTTTTCTCGAACTAAACATGTTAATCGGCCGATTAGCTTAATCCGTGAATGATCTATTGTTGTGCAATCCAACCTTAAGACATGAACATTATGTGTGTAACCTAAAGAATAAACATGCAGCCATTAACTTCATTTCAACTTAGAACATTCTGTGGTCATGTCAATGATTTAAAGATATTTGCCTAAGCGTTCGTTTTTCTGGGATAACGTGCCCAAGGCAGATAGCGAACAACTTTTGATCAAGTTAAATCAATAATTATCCAAAACAAGAAGACTTTTTGGACACTGCACGACGCTGGAAATGTTGGCAAAATTTACGGGCTCAATCGCCACTCCATTAAGGCATCGTCGATCCTGCTACAGTAGGCTGCATACGACAATGATGTTTCTTTGCATTGGCAGGTGAGAGGAGAAGTAACTACCGAAGTTACCATAATCGAAACGATGACGATGATGACAGATACGCACAGAGAAGCAATCGAGATTTCGGCGACAATACAGATAGTTACGAGAGCCGTCGGGGCTATCAAAGACGCTATAAGCGCTACGACGATAACGATTTCTAGATTGCCGATTCCGATCTCTTGCCACTGCAATGCCCTGGAAAAACAATGGCGTCGTGAAAAAGCGTCTCGCCTTTCATGGCAAAGTTGTCTATTCAATCTCCAGACCAGTCGGCCACTTTCGGACAGCAAATCAGTCGTTTTTTATGTTGATTCAACGTCTACAGACTGTCTATCGATTTGCTGTCTCGTTTTCAGAAATCACGCGACAGTTTTTTTTGCTCGAGGATTTTTGTAGTGTTGTGAACCATGTTTGTTGCACGTGTACTAAAGTTAGATTCTACGCTTTCTTCTAAAACTAGTTGTCGCCCAACTTAAGTTTGCTCTGTTAGCGTAATTCTGTTTTGTATAATATTTGCTGCTCACTTGCGACTTGACGTTTTTTATTAAGTTCAAGGAAGAGTGATCACAATTTAACTGTGCATAAGTTTTGGCTTGATAACCTGAAAGGAAATTAGAAATTTTGCTACATTCTAATGAACGCCAGTGAAGGATTATCGGGAAAGATAGTTTCTCCCCTGTCTGCCACAAAATATAATTGTGTGATGCTGAAACTGCTGGTGGCTGTAACCACTGCAGAATTATCGCAATGTATCTCCTGTGGCGGACAGCTCGATGAATTGCAGGTTAACAATTGAGGTTTTTATGTCGTCAAAGAAACCCAGTTTTGACAAATGCGCGTTGAAATGATGCGCGTGACGTATGTAAAATACGGTGGTTGTGAATTAAAGATCCGTTTCACAGGTCAGCGATTTTGCAATACTATGCTAAGACATTTGAACAACACTTTTAAAAATACAAAATAAATTATAAACGTGGTATGCTACAAACTGCTCATTTGTTTGACAATAAAATTCCCAGACAGTAAATCATTCGTTTTTTACAGACGTTGAATCGATGTAAAAAAAACGACTGATTTGTCTGGGCTATAGATTCAAACATAAAAACGACTCGAGGTCTCGGGAATGCTTACAAAAGGCGCTCAATGCTAAAACAAATATTTTCTGGGCGTAATGCATATTTGACGTTTTAGATTCCAGAAGATACCGTACAGAGTAGAGTGGATTGAACTAAAATATACATCGGTTTTGCATCGATTTAACCACAACTCATATAAAAATGTAGATGTTTCGTGAATCTCTCGACTTGTCATTTCCGCTTTGTTGAGCCTGAAACAAGATTAAACCAGTTCATGTTGCTTTTTTGCTCCTCACACTCTGCTCATATATTTCTCTTTAACCAAAACTATCTTCATCTCCTCCAAGTTCTCCATGATTTCTCTCCGGCTCCTCTCGACTTTCTCATTGCATCGAGCGAGTCCCGCTTCAATCTCAGCCCAGCTCCGAGACAACAGAGCTGCTTGCATCTCATCCATCCGTCTCTCCAGCTCCCCCTTCACCTACAAGCGAGAATGCATTGACATATTAGTTTAATTTTTTTGGTCATCAAAAAATTTTGATCACTAGTATAAAAAAGTGATAGTTCTACTTGCCATAACATTGCAAACGTCTAGAAAAAGGTAGAAGCGACAAAATGCGAACGTTAAAGCGTGCTTGGGACCGAAATTCTAAGTAGACAGGATTAGGCTCTTACCTAAGGCTAAGAATTAAAATTTTAGAGCAAGCAATATTGCTGTGTTGGTTGGCCTTGGTGCGTTATCAGAAGTGTTGATTATAAGCGTGGAAAACACAACTCTTCATGTGACCAGTTTAGCTCAAGTCGAAGCAAACGACGTCTTTGGAACGTGGCAACGAAACCACGTACCTTAACGTTGCTGCAACGCTCACTGAGCCACCTACCAGTTTTACGTACTGTTGCTACGGACGATTTTTCTGGCAAGGTAAAAGTTGCCATGTTTAATATGGACCCACAGCTCTATCTTTGTTTTGAAGTTTGGATTTTTACTTACTACGGAAATTTCTTGCTTCGTTCCTTCAACATCATTTTGAAGCTGATTGACCACGGCCATCGTTCCATCCACTCTTCCTCTGGTTTCGCCCGACTCCAGTTGCGTGGTTTGTGTCAGACCTGTGTGTGTCCTGTCGATCTGTTGAATCAGGTTTGTTCCAGTGCTGGAAAGATTTTCTTTAATTTCCTGTGAAAGTTTCAGAGTTATTTCAAATTCTTGCTTGTTTATTTATTTTCAAACGGTCGAGCTATTGTTTAAGATTTATTGGAAGCATTTTTTATCCTTCGATTAAGAAAAGAAAACACTTCTGAAAACTTAATTCTGTGAGTTTCGTTTTCAGAACACTTATGACGAGGATGTTGAATGAGATTTGCGTTTGAAATTTCAGCTTATGCTAAGGTTGTAGTATTGTTGTTTTCAGTTTCATTCAGTAGATAATACAAATGATCAAGTAGCCAACTGTTGTTGCTTTTCCAACTTTGTTCAGCACGTGGAAAAGAACAGCTTACATTCTCGCCAAGTCAGTCAATTTGGAAGACAACCAGAGAAAAAAATTACTGTCATTAAAGCCCCACCAAAGCTAAATGGTCATTGCTATGACTTAATAGGCAAATGAAAATTTTGCCTCATTATCACTTACTACATTTACTATGATTTGAAATGGAGACCTCATTTTAACCATAACCTTTATTAGCAAAATAGGCTTTAGCATGACAACACATACGATCCATTTAAATTTGGTCTAATTTTTGGAAAACTATCTCCAAGGTGTTCAAACTTACATCTGCTTGTATCTTGGTGTCGTTTCTCACTTCTCGTACAAGGGCTCGCACACCACGGACGCTTTGTTTCACCTCTGCTTGATCAGCCAATATGTCGGACACCCTTCCCTTCAGAATGTTGAGGCCGCTCAAAACTTTATCTTCTGCCGTTCGGATTTCTTCTTGATCTGCCTATTAGAGGTTTTTTTTTTTTAACAATACAACTTAGTTTCAAGTTGCATGATTAAGCAATCGCTCAAAGTCAACCGGTAATTTATTTTATAGCTTAAAAGCCGATAGGCCTAGGGGAAGGTGGGGTGAGTTGAGCAATGGGGTAAGTTGAGCAACCCCTAGTTCCGGGAAAACGGAAAAGCTAAAACGAATTTTTCCGCTACCAAGTTATTTTACCCATAATACCTTTTAAGCCACTATATCGATCTAAACAACTGGAAGCTTTGTTTAGGAATGGTTCCACTTTTTTGAGTTTAGGTGCTTAGGAATAAATATTTGGCAGCGGCGGAAATTTCAGTTTATTGAATTATTAGTAGAGATAGATGAAATTCGTTTTGCAATTGAGGTAGACGTTACATCTGCCTCGGCTTGTAGCCAATAATGCAATATAGTTTTCTAGCAGTCTTTGAAAAAATTAACTTTTTTAAAAAATGGTAGAGATGGGCTAAGTTGAGCAATTGCTCTTGGGGTAAGTTGAGCAGTTGCTAGTTTTTACTGTTAGTTAGAACATCAGTTGAATTGACTACGGTAGGAGTCTAGATTTATTCTCTAATTGAAAAAAAAACATACCTTGCTTTTAAATCGTTTCAAATAAAATAAGTTTGCAATGAAAATAAAGGTTTAACGCTTTCGAATTCACTTGTTAGCTTGCAATGCATACCGCTTTCATCAGGCTAGGCTAGCACACTGCATATTGTAACAAGTCTTACTCCTTCGTCGTCGAGGGCGTTGGAAATATGCTCCAAAGTAATGTTGGAGTCTTCAAAGAAAAATTTTTTTAAGAAGTTTGATTTGCGATATTTATTGATTTCCAACATTTGCTTCCGAAGACACATTTTCTTGCGAAAAAACGACGGCAAAGTGAATTCAACTTCTAACGCTAGAGCGACCTGAAATGGAAAAGAGCGATCAAAAACAATTCCTTGACCAAACAAAGGATGGGCGTTGATTTTGCGTTATAGAAAGAAAACTGCGACACAAAGGGTGTTCTTTGACCACCCCAGCTTCACAATGTTCCCAAACTACACTGGAAGGTTATTAGAGAGAAACCGGTCTTTGGTTTCATCATCCAAGGCAGGCAGACCTTTAACTGCGTTCAAGGTCAATTGTTGGTCAGTTGAAGATGATACAGTTATTGATGGTGTGGTCTGCAGTCTATTCCTCAGCACCACAATTTCAAGAAGAGAAATATGCCAAACTGTTTTAGCTTCTAGTTTTATATTTAATAATAAAATCTGTGGCGTAAGCGTTCATAATTAAGTCAATTTGTAAGGATTCGCAATATGTTGCAGAAAGCACGCCGAAGAGTGAAGAGGTGACTTCGACTAAAACCAATGGCAAAGCGAAAGAAGTTATAGCCTGGCGGCGACGGATACATGTGGTGTCAAGTTTAAACGCAGTAAACTCAAAACAATCAAAAGAGTCTGACCTATAGAAATGTCTGTTCGTTTCAGCCATTATACACTATACAGTACCTGCATGCCCAGCCTCTCCAGCGTTGCGTGTTCTTGCACCTCTATGATGTCACCGACAGCCAAACCCACCTATAAACAAAAATGTTGTTTCGTTATGACCCAATCAAGAGCAGCATTTGTCTGTTTAGACTTGAAAGAAAATAACATGATCACGTGTTGTACTTTTCATTGCATATTACATTTAAAAACGTTTTTTTAAGACTAGACTCATTACAATCCACAGGTGCAATCACAATGAACACATCAGTATTTTCAACGTTATAGGGAAAAGTCCATCTATATGCGGATTTGAAATATTTTCATACAAAGTTCAACTTGCTATAGCTTCACCAGGGATAGCAGACTTATTTAGAAATTCATGAGCTTCACTCATAAAAGGGCTGTGCAAATATCGTCGACATTTCCTAGGTTGTCTCCACCCTCAGACTCAAATTTTGCCAACACGAGTTTTGTCGTCAACGGTTCTGACAAGCGCCACCGCCAAGTGGTTTATGTTTGAACTTCCCCTCCCCCTTAATTACTGGTTGATGCAATTTTGAAGATGCAAGGAAATTTATAAAACAAAGTGCAAGTGGCCTTATCTTGATTTTGAAATTAGCAACATTGAGTTGCAAATTACCACAAAAAACATTGCCAGTCTGCTTTGTCACGAAAAAGTTATCACGAGTAGGCCACTTGACTTTTCACTAAAACTCACCAAAAGATTCATGATGATAATCGTCATGACAATCAGAAAGATAACAAAGAGCACAATGCTCACTTGTCGGGTATACACCTACGTAAAAACAAATCAGTATCATAGAAGAACTACGTAAAATTTAATATTTCTGCTTTTTAACCTTACATGCAGGGCTGCTGGGAGGATAATTCCGGTCCGGTACCAATTTATTTCGAAAAAGAAACAATTACATGAGAATTCAAGGAAAAGGGCAATTTTTCATATAGGAATTTTTTTTTTGGAAATCAATAAAAACGCATTATTATCTCAAGGCTATATTTCAATAAGACCCACTTGCGAAAAGGCCCATATCGTGTTTTCTTCTTGATTCTGGTTTCCTGAAATCGCTAGTCCTACTGACTCAGTTGAAAAAGTAGGCTACTCTCTACCAAACCACTAGTCACATGAAAAAATTATTTAAAGGCTTACAGCTAAGTGTTTCAATATCTGTCTAAACAAGCCGAGGTTTTAACCGAAATTAACTTCAACACTTTGATTATTAAGAAAATTTGGCCAAAGCAAACATAACCAATAGCTTAGTATTAAGCTAACTTTGTCAGTAAAATTCTTCCCACCTCTGCGTGATAATCTGTTCCAATATCAGCTGAAGCATCAGAGGCGGCATAGAAGATACTGCCATAGTCCAACTCTCCAATCATCATCACGAATGTTTTGACCAGCGCTTCGTACCACAATTCAAATTCATGCTAGAAAATAAAACATTTAAATTTTTAAACATTAACGTATCCCTTTACTCGTACATAATGTACAATAAACCGATTGTTCTTCTTTTACTAATGTTTTTTTTGCTGATTGATGACAAGAAAATAGACCTAGCCAGACTCCACATTTTTAAACTTATAATGCAGAAAAGTTGCTTTAAAGCCCCAGCTTTAAATGAGCAACTATTAACAATAAAACGTTATTGTAATGTTTAATCCACGTCAAATCGATTGCAAATTAATGTTTGAATGAATTTCCACTTGGTATTGAAAGAACAACGCCACAGATAGAGTCCCCAACCCGACATCATTTGGACTGGAGGATCGTGGTTTAGAAAAATTAAAAACCACTAAGTTACAACAAACAATAGGCTTTCAAAAAAAGAAACAAAGTCCTACCTGATTTCCTAAAAGAATTGTAAATGAAAAGGAAAAGCCAAAAATGAAGAAGATAAACACAATTAAGAACTCTCCAAACGTTTTCAGAATATCTGTGAACATCACAACAAATATTCCCAATCTTGGGATCTTCTGGATGAACAGGAGTAACCCCATCCAAGACAAGAACACAGCAAAAGCTCCAATCTCTTGCTGCCATTCCTAAAAAAGTATATGGAAACATGAAAAGAGTTGACCGGCTTTCTATTCTGTGCTGCAGAAAAGTTATTTTTCTCACTTTCTGCTTTTGTTATATTTTGTTTGTTTATACCTTTTCAGTGAATTTAAAAGTCACTGATTGTAATCATCATCATATTGTAACAACGACCGGTGAATACTGTAAACTTTAAAAAACTCACCAATGCTTCTACATGACTTGACACAAATGATGAGTAGAAGTAGCTTGTACAATGCCATTACAATACGTTCTGTCGCAAAAATGTTTTTTATAAAGGATAAAACGTTGCATCTATTTTTTTACTTGTATGCAACCTCTAAAATACCCTTTTGACTGATTGGCTAAATGCTCTACTTTTCATAGGCTAAGTTAATTTTGAGGCAATGTAAAATTCCTACTTGGAAAAACTTGTAATGAAGCCTAAAAACTTTGATTTTCGAATTGAGAAGTAAATCTTCTATCGTGAGCAGATAGGCCTACGCGGAGATTCGTGCTTGATGTAATATGCATAGGCTACTAACACAATTCTTGCTTACAAAGCCTCCATTTTACTCACCTGTCGTAATCCTGTATCTTCCTGCAGCCCAACAAGATCAGTGACGTTATCTGACGTATAAGTTCTTGCAGTCAGTCGCTCTATGCTGTCCAAGCTATAGTAATGAAAGTCAATGGTGAGAAGAAGGGACAAGACATACAGGGCCAGTTCCACCACGTTGGTGAAGTCAATGTATCCAAGACGTTGGTTGAACAGTTGGAATGCCTAGAATTGTGCGGAGTTTATTTAGGTAACGCAATAAAGATGTTGCAAAACATAAATTTGAAGATAATCACAGGCGTCACTGGTAGCCTACCCATGGGATGGAAGACTCTTTTTGAAAAACTAATAAAGTTGATGTTGAAATTTTTTTGCTTGTTGGTGTTATAAACTGAAGTTACAAAAAAAACTTAAGCTTATTGCACAATTTAAAAAAAAAAATTAATAGATTTTTTCGCTACAGTCTAAACTCTAAACCTTTAAAACATTTGGCTAGGCTAACACTCACAACAGTATATCAATAAAAGTTATAATTTATGTTGTGGAACCGGTTTTCATTCAATAGGACTCCTTCACTTTTGCACAATGTTTGTTATGTTATGAGTGATATTATGTAGAAAACTTATTCTCGTAATGCTCAGAATATTTAATGTAGATTAATGTTTTTGACTACGGTATGTGATTTGACAATGCCAATAGGTATGAAAGGCAACGCGAAATATCAGTGAAACAACATAGTTGGGATAGCTTAGTGCAATATGGCTTCTTTCTTTTTTATACATCAGATAAAAGTTTTTCCGAGAAAATTTATACGTTACAAAACGAAATAATATCGAGTATCATTTCACCTCTCTAAGCAGATTGAAGATGGAGAAAGCAAATATGACCCATTTTAAATTTAGGATTTCCAAGGGCAAGGTCTGACAAGAATCGTCGATCAGACCCACTGGTGAATCTTCTATCACCTCAGTTCGATAAAACCAACAGGCTGGCGATCTTTGAGCAAAGAAAGTGGTGTTGAAGACAATTTTGCTGAATATGCATTCTCAGTAGGCCATAGCTAAATTACTGTAGCTTACATCATAATCTAATACTCTAAGTAGTCTAAACTATTAACTAGGTATAATGCATAGGCTACGCTGTGTATGAAGTTGCCGTTTTAAAAATTAAACAAAACACATCTTGACACTTGCAACAAAGATGGGTGCTTTTGTTTTAAACATAGTCAGATGAAATTACTCACTGTAGACCACTGCAGTCGGCTAATGAATCAAACAAAAGGAATACTTAGAAAAAAAACATGATAAAAGGCCTGACCACCAATTTTCTGTTTACGTGAACGTGGTTTGCGAGCTTCCATAAACCATCATTCCATTGTTAAGCTTTAAATTGCAATACGTAAAAGAGGTTTTGCAAGATAAACACATATTTTTTGATAACTGATAGAACATCTATGAAAAGGTTGCATGAACGTGGTGGAAGACACACTGATGAAGTAAATAACTGATACTTACGAAACGTTAAATTGTGGTATGTACTGTGGATCGATTCGAGGGTCTGCACGATCAAAATTATGGTCAAAAACATTTCTTGCACTTAAAATTAAATTCAGTACAAAACAATAAACAGACAAAACAAAGTCGCTTTAACGGGTTTGACATAATGTATTACACACAAAAAAATTAACATAATCAAAGTAAAGACTTCTTAGGGCTTCCATAATCTTGGTCTGGTATGCAGATCTGCCTCGGGAGATGATTTTAAATTGGTCGATCAAATCGAGACATTGTCAGTGCACGTTGCACAAGAGGCGATGTGCTCTTTAATTGCACTTTTAGTTGTTAAATTTGTGTTTAGGTGGCCCTCGTCAACAAATGTCTGACATACCAATGTATCGCTGGTTTGCGTCACGCAAACAACTAAATTTCTTTATGGAAGCCCTATAAATCATGGAAGCCCTTAGAATCAAACGTAATAATCTGCCTCTTAACAGGCAATTATTTGCCTGTGGCTCGTCTTTCCTTTTGTGTGTGTTCTAATTGTTTGTCACATGCTTGTATTTTACACTTCATCTGATCTGTGTTATTCACTGTTGTGTTTCCCGCCGTGTTATTCACTCGTAATCATTCTTAAATCGCTTGTTGAGTGTGTGATTTTTAGTTCGGAGTGTCGTTACAGTTATTGTGCCTAGTCAGATTTATCTTCATTTTATGTATAGCCTATTGCAGATTAGTAATTCCTGATGAGGACACAAGCACGTGTAGAAAACGTTAGAGTTTATTTTAATTATGTTAAATTTTTGTGTGTGTAATACATTATGTTAAACCCGTTAAAGTTACTTTATTTTGTCCGTCTATGGTTTAACAAAGCAAACTTTATACCAAAGCTCCAAGTACAAAACAAATAGCAGTAGTTAAATTGGTCGACAGAAAACCAAGCTAAACAATGTTAGTGGACATTGTATGGAACCCAGTTTCTTTCTTTTACTTACACTTGTTAATTACGCAAAAAAAGTACCTTTTTCAAAAGATTCTGTCCGAATTCGGAGTAAGTTTTAAAATGGAAGTTGACCGCTTTCAAATATTAAGCAAAATTTGAACAAAAACACTTGGAAGTATTACAAAAGAAACGATACTTTACTAGAAAGCCAGTTTTGCAAGCAGCTCTGCGAGTGCACAGTGCATACATTTTTCTAAAGAATCATATCGCTCAATTTTGTGAAACATATTTTGTAAATAGAAAAGTAAATGATTACATTTGTTATAAATCTGCTTATTATTTTTAGAATTGTATAGTTGCTTAATCGAAAAGAAACGTTTAATCAAAAGTATTTTGTCAATTATTTAATATAAAGTTAAGCCCACCCCTTTAGAAACTCAATAAGAAACTAGCAACTTTTAACCCTAAAACAAGACAACGTAAAAACTGTATCCTTTGACAAAACAATAACAAAAAATGAGCTTACCACTGCTGTTCTGAAGAAATAGACGAAATTGAATCATTTTTCCCCAATCAAGACGATAAAATGGTGGCACAATCAACATGTAGGCATTGAGTATCGCTAGGTAGGCGGCAAACAAAAGAAGATTGGTATAATACACGTAGCGTCCATACCGCTTCCACTTGTAGTTGAGAAGACCAGTCACCACAGGATGAACTAGCAGAGACTCACATTTTGAGTTCACCTAGAGAATTAAACCAAATTCTGAGTTAAAACTGCGGAATGATGAAACGCGTTGTCATCTTAAAAAGGAGCCACTTGCATATGGGGAAAGATCCAACAAGTAGTTTTAGGGGAGGCGATTTCAACACAACGCAATGGTGTGTAGCCTGCAGTATGTCTACATAATCCGACCTCACAAATACACAACGTAAATAAAGCTACTTTTCTGTACATGAGGGGGAGACAATCGCCCCAATTGCCCATTCCGGATTCGTCACTGCTTGCACAAGGGGATAACCGAATGACAATAATAATGTTGACTGGGTGGCTGAATGATTAAAGCGCCTGCACAGCGTTCGACGCATGTCATCTTATTGAGGGTCGACTACTCGGCCGTTTTAGCAAGACATGTAATGTCATGCTTTTAGGTGAACACGAGGATCAACTATTTGACATTTCTAAATTTTTAATTATAACTGTTTTTGTCACTCACCGTCACGCCATATAGTGTCCCTAGACTCGGGCTGTTTGAAACATTAAGCATATTTTAGAGTATTTTGCTGTCGAACAAACAAGAAGCATTCGTTTCCTTGTAAATTTACATGGAAACAATTGGCAAGCTAGTTATTATTATTCAAACTCAACAGTAGGCTAGTGACGACAATGCTATTTCGAAATTATTTCTTATAATACAAAAACGAATTTCTAGATTTTGTTTTCTTTCCAATCATATTTTTTGTAAAGAATTTCATTTCGATCAAAAAAGGTATTTCAAAGAGCCACAACTTCAACATGGTCACGCACCATTATTTTTAAGGGATGGTTCTGTTGTAGGACATCGGACGAAGTATCATACGTGAACGCTTCTGGACTCAACTGATCGTGTTCATCATAAACCTGTGAGAACAAAAGTACGAGTCGCATGTAACAAAAGTCGTATGTGATTCACAGCCTACTTGTCTTTTCATTTCTTTGTAACAACATCAATTCACGAGAATTTAAAAGCATTACTTTCTTTAAGAAAACCTTGATGTGAAACCAGGGATTCATAGAACCACGGAATGACCAACTAAGCTACGTTATCTGACAAGTGAAGTACTGACAGATATTTTTTTAATTTTTAGAAAAAAATTTAAAAACATTTTTTGACATTTTTAAAGCAAAGTCACCCAAAGCTTGTTTGTTTAAAACTAACCTGATGTTCAAAGTTGCACAAAAGAAGTGCCTTAAAAGACTACTGATTTAAAATAAAACAAATACTTTAAAAATTATTATTTTTTTTAATATCTGGCAGTACTTTACCCTCCACTTGTCAGAAAACGTAGCTTAGTTGGTCATTTTGTAACTCTATAAATCTCTGTGTTAAACAGAATGCTAAGCGGACATCAGATTTTCTTCACAATATACAATAAGTCGACAGCGGTATTCAACAAAGAAAACAATTCAACAACTCAATGAGCAACATTTTTTGTAGCTTTGCATACATATTCTGTTAAAAAAGGAACGCTGAAAAAAGGTGTCGAAAGCGTGGCCCGTGGCCGTTTGTTTTTCTGAAGCAAACATTTAGTTATGCCAGGGATTGCACTATTTAAAAAAAACACTAAACATTTTGCAGTATTTAAATCATGCTTCCTAAAAGCAAACATATGCGTTGGAAACAAATAAAAATGATAATGCAACGGTAAATGTAGGTGATTGCACAACATCAAGCTCACTATTGGTTCATGCTGTAACACGTGATCATTGCGAATTGTAGGCCTAAACATACAGTAAGTACGCACGCTTCAGTGGCTTCGAGTTCGGTACTCAGCGGTCATAAGAACCACTGTGAAAACGGGATAAATTTTATTTTCATTGGGCAACTATAAAATATATTTGTTTTGACATAAGGGGTACACGAACGGTATTGGGTCTCAAGGCAACTTTGCGACCAAGGATTCCAAGCTTGATAACCGATAAAATGAAAATGTTGATGAAAAATGGGCAAATAAAATAACAAATTTAAAACTAAAAAACTGAAACAGAAATGATAATACCTCATGATATGCAAGCAAATGTGTCAGTGGCGTATCCTGGTTGGTTGAGCAAGGGAAGCAATAAAACTCGTGGGGGATCAGAGCGTGCCGAAGGCACGTGTTTTCTAGGGGGGTCCGGGGGCATGCTCCCCCGGAAAATTTTTTGGCAAAATTACACTCAAATAATGGATTATAGTGCTTTCTGGAAACACTTTCAGGCAGGGCCGGATTAGGGGTTTATGGGGCCCTGGGCTGAACTGAAAGTGGGGGCCCTTATCAAGTGACATTTTCGCTGAAAATTAATGGTGGAGTGGGGCTACGACACGGCCCCAGTTGCATGTAGGCTATCTGTGGCACCGAGCCCCAAACAGCGGACCAGTGGCGTAGCCAGAAAAAAATGTTGGTGGGGGCCAAATATTTGATGAATTGAAGAGAACAACAAAGTGTTTGATTTAAAGCCATCGCTACTTGATGTGCAGTGGCGTATCCTGGTGGGTTGAAGCAATAAAAATGGTAGGGGGGTTAGAGCGTGCCGAAGGCACGCGTATTCTAGGGAGGTCCGGGGGCATGCTCTCCCGGAAAATTTTTGAAAAATTACACTCAAATAATGGATTATAGCGCTTTCTGAAAACACTTTTAGGGTGATATTTGTATGAAATTTATTAGCAGATAAACAGCTATTAACTTATTAAAGATAGCTCTTCGACACCAACGGGCAAAAACTGCGGCTAAAATTAGAGAACATTAAAAACTCAATTACACAAAAACTCAATAACTACACAAAAACCCAACAGAGTAAGCCTTCTGAAATCGCTTCCACAAATTAGTTCAAAGAAACGTAAATCGCGTAAATTTTACGCGATTTACGATTTGCAAAATTTATTGGTGTCTTTCTGTGTGTCTAAATCAAGTCCTTGGGGGTGTTAATAGCCAGATGTCTTGGAAAACGATATAAATTTCTACAAACTTTATTATGTTTTCAACAAAGGGCTCAACTTCGGAATCCAAACTTGGAAAATTTGGGGGGCCACGGCCCCTATCGCCCCTCTGGCTACGCCTATGCAGCGGATCACCTTCTTGTTTGCCCTCGGCTTGCCACCCGGTGCAGTAGGTGGGACCTGTCAGTGTAGAACTCCGTTGCGGAAGAATGTGTCAATCTGTGGTGTATCAACGAACTTTAGAAGACTCGATAGAAGAAGAACTGCATCATATCTAACTGACCATCTTGTATCAGATAATGTCTTCAAAACAGGCAAACCATCTAGGAATTTTCGATAGACTTGCCAACGATGAGTAGACGAGACGAGCCATGAATAAAGACTTTGCAACAATTCAAAAAGCTCAGCGGCAGAACGGCATGTTTCTACAGGACATTTACCGATTAAATTAAGTGAATGTGCTGTGCAAGGGACATAATGAGCTACACTACATTTCTCGCGCAGAAGAGCTTGAAGACTGTTAAACTTGCCACTCATATTGACAGCATTATCATAACTTTGACCCATAATCCGTACCATTTTCGGATATGAAAGTATCAAATATGTTCTTTGTTAAAAACAAAGAAGAAAAATTGAATAACTGGGGCTGGGCACTCCCGTGGGCAGGGGTGCTGCAGCACCGCAGCACATATGGGTGAGCCGCCCTTGCTTGTTTGAGATACGAATTAAAGCAGTAATCTCGAGCTGTGCAACTAAAAAAATTAGTAGATTTTTTTCTTTGAGGTGGGGCCCCCCGAAAGTGGGGGCCCTGGGCTTCAGCCCAGTCCGCCCCCCCCCCTTAATCCGGCACTGCTTTCAGGGTAATATTTGTATAAAATTTATAAGCAGATAAACAGCTATTAACTTATTAAAGGTGGCAAAAAATGCGGCTAAAATTGGAAAACACCAAAAATTCAGCTACAACTACCTACTGATAGTAGCTTAAGACAGAATTCATTTCCGTCAAGTTTAGCCTAGACCTCACGTATCCTGTCTGATGCCAAAGTATATCCAGCCAGGATAGCAGTGTAAAGCCAACATTTGGCTCAAACTTTTGCTTACTTTTGCTTTACCTGATATTATAACCATAACAGCGCTTTAAATTTTTTCATTTTTAGCCCACGGGCGCAATATCCAATAGAGCAGAATTGCCAGACTATGATAAAGTCTAAAAACAAAAATAATACAAAAAAAGGCCAAAAACAAGGAAAATATTAGACAAAAGGCCAAATGGATATATTTACCTGTTTCTATTAAAAATAATAAAATGTACATACATTTTATGACTTGTAGCGGATTTCAAGAAATTGTATCAAAAATAATTCTGCAAGTATAGCCCGAAAAATAGCAAGTATAAAAGGACTGTAGTGGATGAGTATTAATCCGCCACATTACGAGTATTAAACAAGTATAGAACATAATATATTGAACAATGGTGAACATGGTTTCATGTGGTAAGGTTACAATATTTGAGAAATATTGATTATTATGCATTTTAAAGAATTAATTTAAAAAAAGCCTAATTTGTGGAATTTGGCCAATCTGGTAACCCTGCGACGGGGAAGCGATTGAAAAGTTGCTTCCGTGGATTAGTTAAAAGAAAGGTAACTCGCGCAAACTTTGCTCTGCTTTTTTTCCTTAGTCTCTCACTTGTTTCTTAGTACAGCAAAAACGAGAGCAAGGGAAGCGATACGAATCTTCGCTTCCGTAAGCTTCCAACTTTTTTAAAATTAAAACCGAGCTGAAATTATACGGGGACATGAGTTAGAAACCGTTCTAATTTGTATTCAGGTAAAGAAATTACGAAACCATTTTACTAAAAAATATAATTTTCTCTTTTTTCAATTTAGACAAGGGAAGCAATGCTTCCCTTGCTTCCATTGAGGATACGCCCCTGAAATGTGTGCATTAGACCAAGGCAATGGTTAAAAATAATAAAACAACCTTTAATTCATTCATTTACCTTGTAATAGCTGTATATCTGGTAAAAGTACAATCGATACTTATGTGCTGTTTCTGGGCTCGTATGTTACATATCAAGTCAACATTATTACATGTGAAGTAGCCTACGGTAGGCTAATTGGAGTAGTCTATGAAATAACAAATTTTAAATTATTTCTTTGTATAAAGGTTAAGAGAAGAATGGTTAGAAAGTCTGGTCAATCTAATTAAAAAATAAAAATCTTAAAACGTACAACCTAAATGAAATGAGTTTAGTTTCTAAACTTTGGGAAGTTTATTTGTTGATGTGACAACGCAATACTTGTTTTAAAAATACGTAGGTTCACTCATTGCTGTCAGCTTTTCTGTGTGTGACGAGTAGCCTACGACTAAAAAAAATAATAATAGCCAACATTTGTGGATTACATAATACAAGTTTTTTAGATATACAAAGTAAGTCAAGTCGTTATAAAACGAAAACCCCCAATGCCCATTTCACTTTGACAGGGACATTAGGAGGCATTTAGACTCCTATTCAAATAGAATAATACACCCATTCCTTGATACCACCAACATATTTAAATGAATTCATTGTACCAAAGGAAAAATACATTTTCTTACTGCATAAGGGTTATCTTCATTCGTTGTCAGGAGTAGGTTGTCGTAGATATGAGCTGAGCTTGGTCTTGATCGTTCTTCTACGTGTTCCAGCCACTCAGTGCTGGCGTACATGTCGTCGAGAAGTTCGTACATTAGAGAGATCTGGTCAATGATACATCAGTTAATTATGCCTTCTTATCATTAGCACAACTCCCAAAAGCGAGTGACCGACATCACAGCTCGATAGGACCATCAGCGCGACTTCCATAAGAGCGACATTTACTGATAAGATTTTGTTTGCTTTGAGGCATAAGTTATGGTTTACACATTTTACTATAATTGTATGTAAACAAAATTTATGCACTGTGAGTATTATTTAATACTGGATTGATTGTTTTTCGAAGACAATACCTTTTCTCTATATTAATTTTATTACCCTAAAAAGTACAGAAAGCAAAATGCAGAAACCTAAGTCATGTCCAGAAAACGCGTCAAAAACTTAACTGTTTCTATCTCCAGTGCCAAAATTACGTAGTAACGGTTTGATTTTCTGAATTTTGCTGAAAATGAGTTTAGTTTTTTAATTTTGAGCTCTAGATTTCGTTCACCTCAGACTTAAATTAAAAAATGTGCGAAAACAGCTAAGAAACATACCGTAAAATCGTCATTTTCAGGCTTTTTTCCATTGTCTGTAATACATTGGTTGCAAACAACCAGGGCCATGTCTTCCATTTTCATGATTAGTTTCCTCATTGGAGTGACCAGTTGCCCTGATGGAAAACGCAAATGTAAACAATAAGATAACATTTTGTCTTGGTTAGATTTTTTAACATCAAACAGACTTTTGTACCTTTGCCATGCAAATGTTATTTGTGATGTTTAGTAACATATCTGAAACGTAGGCTACAATAAAGTATCATCATGATACGTCCGCACATTAATGAACGCGTTAAGTAGCAAACTTCGTAAGCTGTAAAGCGTGAGAGAAATTTGTTTGAGTAGTGAAGTAAGGACTAACATGATTCCTATGGCAAGCTCAATCACAAACCCCCCAAAAGTTTTTAATAAAAATAAATTATCTTGCTCTGTTCAAGGTTCGAACCTGTGACAGGATTGATCACTGCGTTTCTCAGGCTCTGCAGCCACGTCTCGTGTTTGATGAGGGCAAGCACGCAGTCTTTTTGCGAAAAGTCCACTGCAAAATCCAACGCATTCCTGCCGTCAGCAGCCCGAAACGTCACATCCGCTTTCCACTGCAGCAGCAACTTCACCACATCCACGTGACCTCTTTGACAAGCCAAGTGTAACGGTGCAACCTTGAGAACAAACATTGATTGATTTTCAACGTAAATATACACCATTTTTGACGGTCTGATTTATCAAGCTTTTAAAAGTTGAAACAATTTACAAAAACTTTTACAAAACTCGACAATGCGACCAGTTTCCATTGTCAAGCAAAGTGGTCGCGTTGGCGAGATCTATTGTTTACGCTGCCTTTGATTATACAGATTCTGGTTTTGACTCCTTTACAATTTTAAAATAAATTAAATCAACGCGTTATTATCAAAGTTACACAAAATTTATTCACAAAGGATATGTAGATTTTCAATGGTTTGAAGTTATTGTCAAGCAAACGAAAATAATGAAATGAAAAAAGATGAAACAAAATAAAAGGTTGTGCGTCTCTACTCTGCTGAAAACATCGGAAACTAAACAAGTGTTTCTGCTGATAAAGATTTGAGTTCAAAAACTACTTAAGTCACAAAAATGTTTTTTTTGTAAAATGTGCAAGCTCGCTTAACCACTTAGCAAACAGCTTGCATCATCTCAAAATTGTTTTAAACATGTGACTAAGTAGTTTTTAAAGTTATGTCTTTCATTTGTAGTTAAAAGTAACAGGTAAAGTTGGCCTAGTAGACCTCAAATCTGCTTTACTAAAACTCATAGAAATTGTTTGTTTGTTTGTTTGTTTATCTTTATCCTGCATTGCGGGAAAGCGGACTTGAGCGCTATGCATCGATGTACGCCTTCCGACGTACACCTGACCCACGCTGCAGCCGACGGCAATGTCTGTTTTCCGGTTGTCTACTTTACTTATGACTTAAATTTGGTACTACCCATTCCTCGAAATCGATCACTAGGTAGAGGCAATTATCGTTAAGTTTCTTGCCCAGAGAAACAACAGCAAGTGCGGGTGGCTGGAGTCGAACATGCAGGCTCTCGACTGCGAGCCCAACGCGCTAACTACTCGGCCACGGCTGCCGACATAGTTTTGAAATGTTGATTTTGAAGTTTGAAATTTGAATGTTTGGTTTTGAAACCGAATGGTTTTGAAATGTTCAGTTCAGTTTGTTTTTATTTCTGACCATCACAACAAAAAACAATATATGCCTAAAATGCAACAAGCATGATAGGGTAGTCACAGTATGACAAAACAAATCATCAACGTATAAACGTGCAAGATGATGACGCATGAACGTATGCAATAAGCAGTAAAACGATGTGATTGCTTGGAACAAAAAGTGATCATTACATGTTATTACCTTGTAAGCTTGCATCTGTACAAATAGACAATTTAGATATATGTAAAAGTTATTTTTGAAAGTTCATAGTTTAACCTTTATATTGCAAGATGGTGTGAATTTAGGTACAGTGCTATGTTCTGTCAAAGTTTAACCCTAAGAAACATGGGCTACTCATTGATAAGAATAGGAACTATCGTAAATTCATATTACGATTTTAGATGCGAATCTTCTTTAAGATTTTCCTTTTCGGAAATATTGTTTTACATCATCTTTGAACAGTGTGATGTTTGTGCAAGTAAAAAAAAAGAAACTATGGTGTTTTCAAAAAACTACTCAATCACTTTATTTACATGTCTTCAACATCATTGGCCAGAACACTGAGAGCAGACTACAAATTGTTAACCATTTCACATTCAACAACTCAGTCCATTTATAAAACCTACTGAGATTTACACGAATACTTTCATTGACAAGTTATTGTGGTTTAATTCTAGTAAAAATATACTCAATTTTTGTTTTGACATTGTCAAGAAAACTGCACATCATAATTACTTACCTTAATTTTTCCTTTAGGCTGAACGCTGGCTCCAGCTTCTAGGATAGCGTTAGCTACTTTCACCCAGCCATACGCAGCAGCACAGTCCAGCGGAGTCCATTGACGAGCATTCCGAATCTCAATGTTTGCTCCAGATTGGATCAGTCTGAAAAATTTTGTGGATTAGTTTGTCTAATCATGTTAGATTTTTCTGCTAAGCGGTTTGAACAATTGCAATCAAAAAGGCAAGAACAGTCAAAATAAGTCTTATGGTCACTTTTGTATTTTAGCATCATATTATTTATTAGCATTGATAGCATTTTGATTTCAGACTGCACTTTGCTGGTAGATCATCATTCAGCACCAACTCGGATATCTATCCGATGGAACAACTAAATTTCGTAATTCAAAAAAAAAAAACACTGTACTGGTTTGAAATTTATAGTTTCTGGTTGTAATTCTAACCAAAAAAAAGTTTTTCGCACAAAATCTGAACAAATCTAATCACAAAATTAGAACCTCCAGATAAAACTCCAAGTTGGTCTATTCTAGATGAACCAAGTGATGGCCACATTCAGCAGTTACTCACACTGCTACGCATTTTAAATTTCCTCCAATCGCAGCAAGATGGAGAGCAGTGTTTGATTCCTCGTCTCCAGAATTTATTATCGATCTGTCACGACCAACTAGTTCTGGTATGATGACGTCATGGCCGTGTGCGGCGGCCATGTGCAGCGTCGTGCGGTCGTCGTCGTTCTTGATATCAGCTGACGCCCGATGATCCAAAAGCAGCTAAACGCAACATAATTTTGATGTAGAAAATTAAAAACTGCATTTATTTACTCTATCCATAGATGGTAAAGAATTGTAAAAAGTAAAGTCTCGGCTACTAATCCCAAAAAACTTCACTTTCAGTATTTCGAGCTTTTCTCATAAAAGGTTATACGTAAACGTCATAGGCTTCCAAAAGAATCTATTTCCAAACAAGAAAAATTATACTTTTGCATTGATTCTAAAGTCAACAGTCGTCGGTAGACGCAGAACCAATTTTGGTATTGAAGTGCAATACAGGCACATCTCAGCTCCAAAAAACATTTGCAGCTATAGCAACTATGACAAAGTGACAGCATTAAAAATGGCAAGGCTTCACAGAGAGCAATGTTTCTACATAATAATCAACATAAAGCTTTAACAAAACAATCCTTCAAAAACTCACCTTCACTGTATCGGTATGGCCTTTCATTGACGCCAAATGCAGAGCTGTGTTATTGTATTTATCTCGCTCCTCGATCATCATTTTCATTTTGTTCTTGCGTAATAGAAGCTGAGAAATTCAAAGATATCAATAAATGTAAAAATCAGGCGGCTCAAATGCTTCAGTGTTCTATCAAACTTACGAAAATTTTCAGCACTAACAATTCATTCTAGATGACGAATGTTATTCCTTATTGCTGAAATAACGTAGAATAAACGTCAAACAAAAGCAAGAATTTAGGAACCTGGAGGAATATTTTTTTTATATGAAAGTAAAAATAGGCCTGCAGTAAGCGATTTTACAAGAACAGAATATTTACTTCCTCATCTGCAAACAGTTGACGTAATCCTAATAAAAAAAAGTTTGCACGAACCAATATGGCGTCCGTTCTATCCTCTTCCGCTGCCCACATCAGACACGTCTTGTCGTCTTTGTCGGTTTCAGTTATATCGGCATTGTACTCCAAGAGCCACGTGATGGTCTCAAGATGCCCATAGCGTGAGGCGAGTATCAAGGGAGTCATAAAGTCCGAATCTTTCAGCTCAATGTTCGCCCCACTGAAATAATACTCTTACAATAATACAAATGTCGATATCCTTAATATTACTACTAAAACTAATAGTTTACCTTACTTAGCCTACATTACATTTTAACTGACAATGATATTTGTAGTTTTAATATTTATAATACATTGATGATACCAATACTTATATTTGTAATCATTTTTTGCTAATTTACAAACTGAGTCTATATCGATATTTGAGGTCTACAGGTGCATATGAAAACTCAGGCACCTCTCAAATTTTGTGATATAGGTTATGTCGATACAGGATAAGCCTTTGGGTATCATGTTACAATTGGGAAAGGATATCAAACACGATATATCTGAAGTTACATTACAGATGTTTGAAGGAAATTCTAGGTACAATGCTTAAAAAACGGTTTTTGGCACAGTGATGGTTTATTTTCTTCTATAAATTAGCAATCACCAACCATCAGAGCTTTTAAGAGATGAAAACAACTTTAAAAATTTGAAAAGAAAACGATTCTAAAAAGATTTGTGTATAAATTATGTTAAGGGATTAGATGATGAATGTCTTCGATGAACGCAAATTAGCAGTACCACCTTTATATGAAAAACGTTGCCATATTTCATGCTTCATGGCATTATCCAACTGAAAAACATTTGATCGTGGTGATGATTTTGCAAAAAAACATTTAAAATTTTACACTCAGCCTCCGAAAAGCGAAAGAAATGTTCAATACTTAGTTGTTTCATCTTCTAAACACAAAGTCTAGGTCTCAATCATACACTTACTTATCCAAAAGATATTTCACAATGTTATGCGCGTTGTGTTGAGCACTGAGCAGTAACGGAGTCACAAGGCTGGAATTTCTCGCATTCACTTCAGCTCCTTCATTGAGTAGATATTTCACAATGCTTAAGCTGTTTGATTGAACCGCTAGATGGAGACAGGAGTCATCTCTTGAACGGGCAATCTGTATCATATTTCCCAAACCTGCATTCATAAAAATGTCAATGTTAAATTTGAGCAAACTTACTGGTAATGGTAACACTTTTTATTTCAGTTCAAACATATGCCAAAGTACAAAAACATTAGCAGAGGTTTGTTTGGTGTCTGGTCCAGGTCGTTTTCAGATGAATGTGTATTTATGGCGAAATGCATTGCCTTGTTCATAGTTGTGTCAGGTAAAAAAAACTACTAAACGTAAAACTAAACTTTCCGTATTCACCCAGGTTTCAACCAACGGCAATAACGTGGGGAACAAGAGTAAAATTGTTATATCAGTCTAACAGCTTCTCTGTGTACTGTACTTGTCCGCCCCGTTAGCTCAGTGGTACGCGCTCGACTCAAGATCACGTGGCGCTGGTTCGACTCTCGGGGTGTGCGCTTGAGCAACGCATTTCAGGACTGCTCTCCATTTTCAGCGGCACTTAGTGAATGGAATAACTCCCCGGCAAGAACAGTTCAACAATCGAAAACTTCACTCTGCCAATCTCGGTAACCAACCCTGCGTCAAGAGCCTCTACAAGTATGCGAAACTACCAGGAATAACCAACCAAGGCTTTGTCAGTCCGAGAATAAAGATTCAAAACCAAACCAACCAAACCAAGCCTCCGCCCTCCATGGTTAAGTCAAATGGCATAAACCCTCAGTCAGTCCCGAAACATGAAAGGTGAAGTTCATACGGAAAAAAGGCAATAAGAAAATTACAATAACAAAGTCATGTAACACAGCGAATTTCAACTACAAACTAATAAACAAACTTAGTCTACCATAACTTATTTGTTTTGTATAAAAAAAATACCTGTTTGCTTCGCCCGATCGACACAAAATTTTACCACCTCCAGATGACCGTTTTCAATTGCAAGATGAAGAGGAAGATTTTTGTCTGCATCGATATCTTGGAGAAGTTCTCCTGATCCTTCTGGAAGTTAAAATAAATTCAATTGCCAAGCCTCGTTAACCCAAGTGCAAGGACTGAAGCAGAGAAGCTAACAAGAGAACTAGCAAGTGAACTAGCAAGAGAACAAGCAAGTGAACAAGCAAGTGAACTAGCAAGTGAATTAGTAAGTGAACTAAAAAGTGAATTAACAAATACACTATTGAGTGAACAAGTAAAATAACTAACAAGTGAATTAGCAAGTGAACTAGCAAGTTGACAGTCCTGGGTTCGGTACCGAAAGAGAGAAACAGCAAACTAAAATAATAATAATAATAACAGCATTTATAGCACCAAATTCACAGTGCAAACTATGCTCCTGACGCACTAAAAAGAGAAAATAAATCACTCCAAGGTACCACACAACTTAGAGCAAGAATTAAAAAAAAAGTTTGGACCATCTCAGGCAAACTATTATTATGTCACCAATTTCCAAAGTGCAGTAAATCGGTCCATATCCATTCGAATTTTTTCTAGTTTGTCAATTTCAAAGTAACCAAAGCAATTTTCATAAACAAAAAACAAATTTTTTTCATATTTTAAAAAATTTTATCTGAAAAGACACAATTTATTTTTAAAAGAACAACTTCATGAGAAGCTAAATGTGGATTTTTTACAAAACGACTTCAATTTGAATAATTAAACACGTTTCATTCCGTGTTGCGCATCTTCTCTAATTGATTATTACAAATCAGAAACGTAGGAAGTCTAATTTAAAATAAAGGAAATAATGAGCATATAAGTGGTCTACTATGTTCCTTTACTCATGCATTAATTTGTTTGTAGCTGTAGGTTTAAATTCTATGCAGTAATTCGAAAAAAAATATATTTTACATCAACCGGTAGGCAATGTTATCGTTTTTTAAGTGTTGCTGTGTTTGGAACAAATTTTGCTGCAAAGTTGCAAGAACTTTGAGGTAGTTTCAAGGATTTATTTATTTTTTAGATACTAGATAGGAAGAAGATGCCTTAACATCCAAAAAATGCGGAAACAACAAGCAGAGGATGAGGGTACACGGATTGAAAGAGGAAGATGCGATGTACAGAATAAAATAGAAAAACGGAGTGAAGACAATCCTCGCTGCATGAAGTAAATTGATCACCTCCACTAGTGGACAACAAAACAAGATTGGACAATGAACGTAGGACCTAATTTCTGGAGCGCTAGTCAATTGTTGATTTGGCGTCGCTAAAGCCAGGCTGTTTTAGTTTCCAGAGTTATAATTTTGTGTTGTCAAAAATGTGTTTTCATAAAGCGCCGGATTCAAATCACAAGAAGCTCCAGACACAACATTAGAAGTTTCGAATTGACTCATATTGACTGAAAAAAAAGCCTAGAAGTTTTATATAATAATATACTGAGTTTGATTACGATTAAAAATAGCCGAACACTTTACGAGACAATAAGCACTCACTCCAACAAAAATGACAATTAATTGAAATTATTGAACAGTAAGCCAAAATGCTTTGACAAAAGAAAGTCAGAGAATTTCACACTCGGGGCAAGTAATTTCTTAGTTATGTTTGAAATTATCGATAGTTTGTTACATGCAACAACAATACTTACTTTGTGATGAGTTCTTTATGGTCAAAGAACCACTTGTTGGCAACCTTTCCAAATGCTTAATGGGGTTGATGATACGATTATGAAGGCCATTGTTGCTTTGTTTTCGATGGGCTTTGCTGTCATTGTTGTTTGATTTGCCGCTTTCATCAATTGTGCTGTAAGCTGGTTCGTCCTGGGATTCTGCTATCCTGTCTGCTTTGTCCAAAAGAAATTGAGCAATCTGTAATATTTGAAGAGAGCAAATTAACTTTAAATCAACAGGCTGTTAAGATGTTTCCGGATTTTTGCAATAAAGAGCTAAACAGTGAACATAAGCTACTTGATACTTCAAAATCCGATGGCTACCATGTTGAAATTTTTGATATGCATTATGCAAGCAGGGCCGTTGAGATAATTTGGGTCCCGGTACGCATGAAAATCCCGCTCTCTCAAAGAAAATCTCTTTAAAAACGCAATAAAACTTTAAAAAATATGCAGTGTTTCATTTGTTCTCAGCCCCCCTGAAAATTTCCGGGCCCCTATGTTAATATCGGGCCCTGATCCAAAAGTACTCCATGGATCCCTATTGCGTGTAAGCCTAAAAGAAGCAGTGACAAGGTTCTCACTTAAACGGCTAGTAGTTGGTAATGTTGCTTTCAGAATGAACAAATGATTGAAAAAAAAAACAGAGAAATTCGATGTATCAAGGCAAACCAAACTAGATTACATCAACAGCCAAAAAAGCGTATAAGGGGAAACGTGACGCGGTAATTAGGTCACAGATCTGTGGAATTAAAACTTATGTCAGCATCTGATTAAGAAAACAAGTTTTTTTTAGAACCAAAGAGAACACGACTTCAGCATCACATTAACAGTTTGCCAAATTTCTAACAAGTTTGAAACTCGTCTAGTCAAGTGTGTCCCAATGCATGACCCTTGTTATCTTGTCTAGTGATTCGCGGTTTGATTCAGACTTGAATTCTACCAGAAAGACTTTCAAATTGTGCTTGATTTAAGAAGAAACATATTAAATCATAACTAGGTTTGGCATTGAAACGTACCGTAAGAGAAAAAAATCACAGGATAACCAAAATACACTATTTGGAATGATTCCTAACAGCCGTTGCAGGCTATAATTATAACTTTTTTCAAATCATAGCGATCTATATGCACAGGCCTTGCCAAAGTGCAGACTAAAGGCCCATGTAACTTCGATTTTAAAATCTTAACTAAATTGGCTTAATAGCCTATCCCTTTCAAATGATAGTTTTGAGAATCCAAATTGTTAAAAAGTGATCACTAAATCTTAAACCAACGCTAAACTCCTAATATTACGTTACAAAACTGACAAATCTTTCCCTATTATCAGTATTGCGAGACAGTTATGGATTCCTGGCACAAGAGCCAAAATCTAGTCTATCATATGTATGGTAAGTTGGTAACAGTAGCACAAATGTAGCTTAAAATCACACAAGATATACAAAAAGCTATATTGATTAATTAATACTCAAACTGTCAACTTATACTAACGATTTTGACTACTAGGCCTAACAGGTTGGCCTCCAGTCAATTTTTAAGGTGACCATTGACATGGCCTGTGTAGTGTGTATAAAGGTCGCCATGATTTAAACATTATGAACTTTGTTCATAGCACAAAAGGCAGAAATCAAATCCGTGGAGATGCAAAGATCTGGAATGTTAAACGGTTTTCATCCTCATTAAGCTCATAAAACCGTGTATTAGTGAATAAAACTAGACGAAACTATAATAGCCTACTGCAGAAGCGGTAATCCTAAAGAAAAACGTGGTGCAATCAACAGAAAGTAGCTGGACAAAGAAACCAAATATTAATAATGGTTGAAGCGAAGTTGAGCTATAAAGCTTTGAGCAACCGAGTAAAGTGTACGAAGGTTAAACATATCGTTTCGCAATGTTTGTTCATACACAATCTTGACTTTAAAGACAGGATTTTTTTCCCATTCAGTTTACAGATGTTCAGCATGTGCTGCTGTTGCTGACGACAACAACAAAGCTAAGGTTGAATTTTTTCCATTTACTTTGTGACAACAAAGACAGTTTTTAAGAACTTGCCTTTTTGCTCCAATTTACATCACTACATGTATACTTGATGTAGGTTACAAATGCAAGGAGGGTTTTCAATGAACATGCTCCTGAACAATTTACAATCATAACTATGACAATTTACGACCGGAACCAAAGTGCAGTAAAATCTGCTTATACCTTTAAATTCATGGCGTCAACAAGTGTGACTTCTTTTTTGTTTTATGAAGCGGAAATGATTAAGTTATACAGTATTTTGCAGGCAATGACACGTCGGAGGTTTGACAATTGAATATTAGTCAAGCTGTTCCCACAATCCCCAAAACAAAGATTTTGAGAATACTCACACAGAGGTTAAACAATACTTCAAGCATTTACAGCTGGCAAACATTTTTCAGCTGTAAACTTATACAGCTATTGAAATGTGTAGCCAAAGATATACAATAGCTTACTGTAATTCAGTAGCTCATTACATGATGTTTGAAAAGTTTGGTTATAAAGTGTTAGCATGCAGTTTCAAATCTGACTAACAAATGTCACTCAACAAATCATAAAGAACAGGTAATAAAAGCTAAACTTAGGTTGGCTACAGTAACTTGGTTTAGTTGTGAAATAAAAACAAAACATTACAATCTGTAGTAATGTCAACTGCCTCGTGTAAGTCTGTAATCTTCGAAGTTTATTGGAACTTTTTACTAGAAGAGAGAGAAAGAAAATTAATTATTTCGAAATTAATTTCAAACAATTCTTAAAAGTGTTTACCTCTATACTTCCTTCTGCGCAGGCCAAGTGAAGAGGAGTCGTCATATCCTTGTCTCTGCATCTTAAATTAGCTCCAGCTTCCAGAAGCATCTTCACAATAGTCCTCTTCCCGTACAAACAGGAGAGATGAAGAGCGGTCATACCTTGATGATCTGTTGTCTACAATTTAATCAAACGTTGTAGGTTTTAAATGATATACTGCTGCTTTAAACTACGTCTGTTCCAAAGTAGTATCATAAAGAATAAATGACCAATTTGAAGAAATCAACCAAAACTAGGAAACAATTTAGATCTTTTACAACAACATTTTACGATTGAAAATCATCGACATTCATTAATTTGTCGACTAGACACTTAAAACAAAACAAAAAAAGATCAAACAAAACCCAGTCCAACTTTGCTGTGATTGACAGAAAGTGAAATTTCCTTTATTTTTCATTGTAAAGATTCAAGTAAAAATTTAATACTTCAAAAAGTCGAAAGCGGAATATTTTTGTTGACTTTTTTAAGGTAAATATTCGTTCACCCCGTGCAGAAGATGAAACCAACCTCAATATTCAACAAACAGTTGGCATTTACATTGAGCAAACAGAAAACATAGCAATAAAGTTACTGGGTCTGGGCTGATGTTATTCATTTGTTCACTTGTCACAAAACGGCCGAATCTGGCTCTGATTTACTATGTTTCAACGTTTTTATGCATTGCTTTTACGGAATTTTAAACGCTACTTTTGTTCAAGTTGGACTATGAGCGACTGTGTATACTATACAGTATAGACATGAATCGTTCTGCCAAAAAACAAGTTTTTATTCACAGTAAAAGATAAAATGTTGATGTTTGAGATGTAGACGTTATCAAAAACAAAATAGTAGGCCTATTTGAAATTCAACCTTTGAGTGTAGGAGTAAAATTTACGGCAGTTGATAGTTAACACAAGAGCATTTAGATACAGGGCCAATGAGGATAATTTGTGCCCGGTACCAATCCCAGACAGCACAATCCGTCATTTTTACATTGATTCAATGAGTATTGATACATTGATTCAAGTCTGCAGACGTTGAATCAATGTAAAAATGACGGATTGAGCTGTCTCGGATGAGACTCTTAGGCCCCAAATTCAGACGCTTCTTAAAAAAACACACAATATCCAACGAATATGAGGTGATCTCTTTCCCCTGACCCTCGGAATGGATACGGGCCCCTAAAATCATCTCGTACCCAGATCCAATAGTACCTTCTGGCCCCCCTTGTCAACGCTACTGATTAGATATCTATACTGTAGCTACTTAGACTCATGTGGTTATGGCTAGATTTACTGTAACCTATAGGCTACGTAAAGTTAAAAATTTTTCTTGTCTATTCTTTTTTAGTTGAGCCTTGCTTCAAATTTTTTGCGAGATGTCACAGAATTGCAAGCATTAGGCGTGAATATTGCACAAAAACATCAAATAAAATTGAGGATAGTGTAGAAATAGAGCATATGACAGAATTTGGCAAGTGCTGCAAACTGTTTACAAGACAAACGTTTAATTGATTGGCAAGTTTTTCAGTTAATGTTTTTTAATTGGCAGTTTCTTTTATTACATATCCACAACCGCTTTCTGGCAAATAAGTGGCCTAACCAAGAGTTCTTGAACTGGAATGCTTTGGTCCGTTCCAGAAAATAATGAGACATTTTAAAAGGAATGAATAAAGGAGTAAACTACAAAGCGTAGTCTAGGTCTCCAGGAAAATCAAGTTACTAATCCACTAGTTTTCAGTACGTGTTAGGTTATGGCGGTATTTATTTTTGTTCTTACGCGTTTACAATGTCGTGAGAAAAACATGCGTTTGTCAAGCAAAGTAATGGCTTTATTTTTATTTTTTGCTCATTGATTGAGGCTAATTGAAGTCACTGAGCTTGCACAAAAACATTGTTGCATGGCTTGCAAGTTTTAATTAATAAAGTTGACTTTGTTGCTATGAGTTTTATTTTTACAAAGCAATCTTTTACTTTTTTTTTTATACTTTTAAACTTTTTTTCGAGCTTAAGCTGCTGCTCAAAAATTTATGAAGAAATACCCACAAATATTCTGTTAGTAGGCCGAAACTTTTGTAACTTCTGTAGGACTACTAAACTTTAGCGAAAAGCAATTTAGGAATCAGTTTTAAAACTCAACTTAAAACCTGTCGTACAGCGCTATAACAAGTTTTTAGAACTGAATTGGCAATTATAAACACCAAGTTTCCTGAAGGCCATAAAGCGAAACGCCAATTAGCTTTTGTCTTGATAATACCACCAAACGAATGCTGATAAATATTTGCGCGAAAAGATCTTCCTGAAAACAATCCACCTAGGTAAATAAATTTTTCTTGCAAAAATTCGTTAGATAAATATTGCCAGGGTGGGTTTATTCTAAAGGGACGTTTTTTTGAAGTGGATTTTTTCCGAACGAATTTTTACCGATTACCCTAGGCTACTAGACAAATGGAGTGCGTTTTAAATCGCAAAACAATTAAGTAATTTTAATTAAGAACAGAGTGACAAAGAAGGGTTATACTGAGCTTACATCACCATAAAAATGTCATTTTTGTCCTTTCTTGAATATAACTATCTCACCAAGACCGAGGTAGGGGCAGTGGAATACCGGGAAGACTTACTTAATTGATTTTTCTTGCGATATGGACAGCTGGAGGGCCACTGCGAAATTCAAAAACTGGCAAAACTGCAAAACGTTTTCATTGCTTTTACGTAAATTCATTCCCATCAGATGAAATCCTATATTTTGCTTCAAAATTTGGGTGCTAGAATATCGGCATCATCAACCTTACTGCAGCGGTGTGAGGCTATACTTACTATGATCACTGTAGCGTGAAGTCTACCATTGCATTATCATGACTTGGATAGTTTTAAAAAAACATGATATCACATATTTCTTACAGTATTTTGGCGATACACACTTTGTACACACGTGAACAGGTCAGATACGCTCTTCCTGGGTATGCGACATACGACGGTAGCTTATACCTCAAGCTGTAGTTTTTTTGCAAACAGAATAACAGGCGAGTTGACTATCCCACCAAATTATGATGAGATAGCGTAGAACTACTTTGTAGGGGTGCTCGAAACTTTTTTGGGTTGAAACGCAATTTTTCACAAAGAAGTTGCATTCAAAGTGAAGCAAAGTAAAATCAAGGCAAAGATGTTTATGTCGAAACAGAAGATCAAAACAAGTCCCAAGATACAAAAAGTATAAAATATTCATGTTTAGTGCATTTTCTGTTTTGTGTGTGAGGGATGACAGAAACTGGAGGTTGTTACCTAAATTACAGCTTTATTAGTAAGAAGTTGAAGAAGTTGTCAAATGTAATTCAAAGCTGTGTACTTTATGAAAACAAGTATCGCTTTGCTTGTCTTACCTCTAGAGCTAACCCGACACATTCCAAAAGCTCCCTTACGGCACTGGTATTCCCTCTTGTGCAAGCCTGATGAAGAGGAGTTAATCCCATGGCATCCCGGGTATTAACTTGTGCTCCATGTTCCACAAGTAGTTTCAAACAGCTGAAAGATTCTTCTGGAGGAAGAGCTTCCTCGTCAGAACTAGAATCCTAAAATAAGTAAAAGGATATAAAATATTCATTGATGTAAACAGAATATCACATTAGAATGTCTCAAATATTCATCGCATGATAGTATAGCTGCATAGCATATAATAAATGGTGTTGACGGCACGAAAAGCTCTCGTTGGCAAGAAAATATCCTGTTTTCATAGGTTTACTATCTGCTATTGCTGTTTTATACATCTTGCTGCCGCGTCTCTGTCTGCAAATTTTCTTACCCCATCTTCTCCGCCTGCATTTACTTCCACAGCTTTCTTCTTTTTGTACTTTGCAATGTAATGAAGAGGAGTTGAATCATCTTCGCCTTTGATCTGCACGTCTTGGAAGAGAAAAATGAAAACATTTCAGTTTTAGCAGAGTTGAGTACATATTGCAATATAAGTGATTAACAAATCCGTAGACTTGGAATGGAAAGTGTAACTTGGGGACCAAATTTTGTGACGGTGGTTCAAAAGTTATTGTAGGCTTACATATCGAAAATCAGCAGTATGCTATGCAATAAATAACAACGTTAGTATTTTTTGTAAAAAAATATTTTTAATCTTGATTTGTAACAACACAAATTATTTTGAAACTTAATTTTCTCCTTGTGTTAAAAGATTACGTCATGGCGGCTTAACCATCATCCAAGATTACGCCATGGCGGCTTAACCAAACATTCAGCAATGTCGCAGATATCTCACTTCGTGATGAATGAAGATAACGCAAGTTTAGCAAAGGAACAAAATGTTGGCAGATACAATTCATCATCATTTTTAGCCTGTAGTAGCCCACTGCTGAGCAAAGGCCTTCCATTTTTTCGCCAATCCAGTCAATCGTGTATTTTTGGATACCAGTTTGCTGTTCCATATTCTTTGTCAGACGTGTTAGAAATTTAATTACCGGATTAGGTATAGCAGCCAATGAAAGTGCAATCATTGGTCACAAAATAGGCAAAAGTCTTTCCTAACCCGAGCCCAGACTGCTTTGGTTTTGTCATGATATTTGTATAAATGTTGTAAAAATGCCAACGCTTTTAAGTCAATTTTTAGTGATCTTATGCAAAGGTGGTGTGACCACTTAAAGGACAGTGTTTACACTTTTTGCAAGATGTGCCACTTATTTTTGATACTTACTCGCGCCGTTGCTAATGAGGAAATTGATCATGTGATAATGATTGTATCTAGCAGCGTAATGCAACGGAGTCAGTTTTCCTTCGTCTTTCGCATTCAATCTCTTCTTCCGTTGCTGGAGATGAGGAAGACGTTCAAGAAGCTTCTCCATCAGCATGACGTCACCTTCTCGCGCCACCTAGCAAAAAAACAACAACTTTTAACTACGTAGAATTTTATGTAAGTGGTCTGGACTAGCGCTTTTAACCTTCTAGGTCAGGGGTTCTTAACCAGGGGTGCGAGACCTATGCCTAGGCGGTGCGGGGATGCTGAATTTCAAGGTTTGTTATAATATGACGTAAGAAGCAAAGTTGTTTTACCAGGTTTCATGGCCACCTAAAGATATGGCCATATTTGTCACATTTTGCAGAAATTTCCTGGTTTTTCTAACTTTGGGCGAACGTTTAAATAAATTTTTCTAAAAATTAGATTTTTACGCTTTCTTTACTCTTTTCCCCAGATGACACAATAGGTTTTAACATCCTCACATGTTGAAAAACAAAGAAAATTTGATTTCGAAGATTTTAGTCAGACTGTTAATTTTTCAATAACAGTCTGATTTTGCGTTTTTCAACTTACTTTTTCTCATTTGCTACTGCTTCCCCAAAGCAACAAAAAAGTTTTTTGTCGTTAGGAAACCGCAAAAAGTAAAAACATCTTAAAAAATGTCAGTCAAGCACTAGCAGTAGCTGTAATCAAAATCTGCAAAATGTGACAAATCAGGCCGCATCTCCAGGTGGCCATGCAGGTTTCAACAAAAATTTCGAACTGTAGGCGTCTATTACTTTTCAGGCAATCCGAGGAGGGGGTGTGAGAACTGGTTGGTAATTTCAAGGAGGTGCCGACAAGGCAAAAGGTTAAGAACCACTGTTCTAGGTTGTATGCAGAAAGTACATGTAAGCATACTCAGCTTTATCATAAAAACTTTCGCGCTGTTTTGCTTGCTAAAGTTACAGTGTGGACAGCAATTTATGAAATTCTTAAATTAATTGCTTGTCTTCCAAAAAATATTTCAAAAATCCTCCTAAATGCAAATTTTGCTTCTTATTTTCGGATAAATATGGTAGAACATACCATAGTGTAGATTGTAGACTCTAGAAAAAGTAAATCTAAACAAAAAGCAAGCAGCCTACTTTAGAAAATGAAAAGGGGCGAATTGACAGGCAGTTTTCACACGAGAGCTTTATTGGTAATGTGTTTGCACTTTGTACCGTGCGATTTTCTCCACACGCACAATTGCGTACCGTCCTAAAACAAAACCCAACGGTTCAACAAAAATGACATTAAAGTCATAAACATGACACTAACTTTTCAAAATTTATTGAAATGAAGCTTTATCAAAGAAAAGGTGACTATTATGTAGGGTTGTAAAGGGGTGAAAAGTTTCTGGGAGTTTTGGAAACTTTCCTGGAAACTTTTTAGGAATTTTGAGGGACGCGGGAATATCGGGAAGTTTCAAATTTGTCATTTATTTTGTTTAAAACATTTGTTAAATATTTCATCAACCAGAAAAAAATATTAAAAACCTATCTTAAGCATTTCTTTTTTTCTTTAATTCTTGTATAAACACTCACTTGGTGTTATACAATTAAGAATGAAGCTTATGCATAATTGATTAATTATGCATATACTTTTTCAATATTTAAAAAATACTGGTCAGTATTTGGGAACACTCACACCAAGGTCCGCAATAGACTCGCAAATGAAAGGGCGGAAAAACTAGTGTCAGTCAGGTCAAACCTGGCATTGTTTGAACCGTGTGAAGACAAGTCAAAACTTGAAGTGGACTGAAGTCGATGACGCTGCCAGCACAGTCATTAGTACATCATCTGAAGAAGTAGAGCAGGAGGAGATGCTAACCGGCAGCAACTAGAATGACTTTGTAACTGACTCAGTATTGTTTTTCTTTAAAAAAAAAACAGATTGAAACTAAACCATGTGTTTGCATGTTCTTACTGTAAGTATTTTAGTTATACATAGTACTTTCAATCTAAACAGTATAAGGCCATTATTTTCGTGTTTGAACATCAAATCAAGATTATTTTGAAAGTTTCCGAATATTCCCCAAAATTCCCATTAAATTCCCAAAATTTTCATGGAAAGTTTCGGCTCTGAAAATTCCCTGGAATTTTGCAACCCTGCTATTATGATGTTGGGGATATTTTCTGGGTTCTATTCTTTATTAGTTTGTAAAACTTACACAAAAACGTTTCCATTAACTCTTTAACTCTCTAGCTTTTATAGATGAAAAAATATTGGCTTATACAATAAAATGACCAGAAGAAGTATACAAGAGAATAGTTCTATTTCATGGCTTACGTAATACGTAAGTATTACGTAAGCCATGTTCTGTTTCCATTCAAAACGCCTCTGTATCAACTTTATTCGCATGAAAAACTAATTTTTTTCAGGTGCTCTTTGTTGTGAGAATGTGAGCACACTTACAGTAATTCAAGCCACAATAAATGCAAAAATGCTTTGAGATGAATTTCAAAAGTAGATTTTTCAGTCAAGTAAAGCAAATTTCTTAAAAACTTGATTGTTTCTGTAAAACACCCTTCTTGTGCTCAAGTGAAACGATATTGAAAGATCTTACTTACTGCATCATCCAAGTAAATATTTAAATGTGACGTGTGTTTGCTTCTAATAAAATTATTCTTCTTTGAACTGCAGGTAAGTTCGAGAATCAATCAAAAGACTCGAATAGACCAAAAATGTTGTTGTTTGCGATAGACATTTGAACATAGGGCAACAAAGCAAGAGTGTGTGTCTAGAGTTGGAAAATTTATAATCGTAGCCTATGTCTTGATAAACATTTGATTTAGTGGGCTACTCAAGTACTCAGCAACACGTATCATACAACAACAGGAAACTATAAATATAAAGGTTTATGTTAGGTTGAAAAAGTATGTGTAAAATATGGATTTGGATTGGATTGCAGAACGCTTGATGCTTGGAATGCGAAAGCCTCTTTTCAAGCTAAATCCCGGTTGTTTCACATACTTGCAGAGAGTGTGAACCCCTGATGCAACTTCTGTCACCGGGACTAACAAATTTAAGTTTTTCGATTGCTGTTGAAGACTTGCTTTCTAATTATTTCATTCAGTAGGTACCGCTAAATGGAGAGCTGTCTTCGACTGGGCTGCTTAATTGTGCACTTCAAGATTTCAAAGTTGCTTGATTTTTGTCGTTTCTTTGATTGCAGAGCTTGAAATTTATGTACTGAGCAGTCGAAGCGGAAAGAGCAAAGATAAACCTTAGAAGTCCGATTTACAACTTTGATCTACCGACCTTTACAATTAAAGCTCTTAAAGACGATCTTATTGTGCTCGTTTGAAAAGCTCGAATAAGAGACAATACTCCAAAATGTAAAGGTGAAGTTCAGTTGCCTTCGTATGTACTGTAAATGTACTCTAAGTGTTCAAGTGTAACTCACCATACAGAGTATAGCCGTTGCAACAATTTCGATTAAATTTGACTTTAAACTGGGTTTTACTGCTAGTAGCTGCTTTTTTGTTACATGTAAACTTTTTGAATGCTTTTTCTGGGCCATTTTGTCTACTTCCGCCATTTGTTACTTGAATGCATGAAAAGTAATGAAATAAACGTCTTTTGTAAAGAAATTAACATTGGAAATGCATACCTGATGAAGAGTAAGGTTTGCCAGGTCCGACTGAGTGTACACTCTGTTGCTATCACCCTGCATAACAGGTGCAATAGTTTGCTCATGGCTGGAGTGCTGGCTAAAACCTGGATTGATGTTAGCCACAAGAGCTGCTCCAAAAGCTTTTGTACCAGTCAGTACTTTGCCTTTTTTTTCTTTGAGTTCCATCTTTTCCGTCATTTTCCGCTTCGGAAGATGGAACTTAAAAGGCGGTTGTTAAACGCCAATAAAAATTATAGTTCTTAAACAATGCCTGAAAAAGACAATACTGTTAATAAAGGTATAGTAAGACAATACTGTTAGCAATAAAGTACAGTAAGTTAACAACAATACTGTACAATCCATACAAATCCTTCCTAAACAACAAGACAGGAACGGTACTATAAACGAGGGGTTGGGTAGGCAATTACACTCTTTTGATAAGAGGTTTTTAAAAACCCAAAGCACTCTTTAGTCGCACTTTTTTGACGATTGAAATATTATATAATCCAGAATTTATCAATGCTCTCTAAAGTTGCTAGCTGTCCTAGTCATTGTTTGGGGCCATGGTGTAGCTCAAATGAATCAACATTTCTCGATGAAGAAAAATACTTAAACGAAGAACAAACAAAAAAAGAAAAAACATCTTCGTAAAAATCTAACCCAAAAGAACGCTCAACGAGAACAGTACGAATGGGACTCTCTTTTAAGCTTACTAAATTCAATGGAGCTGACTTTGAAGCAAATAAAAAATAGCAGCTTTTGTTTAGTTTGTTGTATCCAGGCTTACACCCAGTGATTGAAGATTTAGATTAAGTGGACGGGAAGGCAAGGAAGCCAATCTTCGTGTCCACCAGGCCTGCCTTTAAGTGTCCTGCCAAAAACACAGCCGTATGCTCTTGAGCGGTGTCGAACCAGCATCCTTTCGATTGCCGTTCTAGGGCTCTCAAAACTCGGCCATGCAGCAGACAATAGCAGCTTGTTCACTTTTACATTACACATAATTGCACAATAGACTTCCAATACACTAGGCCTCGTACCTTTCCTTGTAAAATCACGTATTTTTATGTTAAATATGTTTTTAATCGTCATAACGGACAGCGTGGTCAAACACGTCTTAAGAGCAACATAGTTGCATTCCAGTGGTGGGAGCGCCTGCATGACGTTTCAGATGACGTCGGTTCGACACTGATCCAAAACAAAGTGCAGTGTTTTGGCATAACAAAATAATGGGAGCAACTGACGCGATAACTATTGGTTCCAGCTGTCTGTTGTGTTGCTTCTGATATTTGAAATGTGCTGTATCTGGCAATGGACGCAAAATAAGCTGAATAATGTTGATTGTAGTCTGTATTGTGAAAATCCTTTTCACTTCACTAGACTTTGTTAAAGTCTAAAGACGGCACTGCAGAGCTCATCAGTGACAAACGGCTTACCCAACTCTTTACGTGATTTAGTACAATTCTCTGCTTAATCGAAGTACACACAAAGATTTAACATGTTTATTGATAAAGAGCTTATAGGCCTACTATGGCTTACGATACAGCACTAATACCTGCTGACCAACCTTCTGCGGTAATGCATTAGTTACATATAAAAAGGGTTTCTAAAAAGTAATAAAAAAAGCTGTTACATTAGTTTACAATTGTTATTTCAACTGTTTCCATTAGCTTCTTCTATTAGCTTACTTCATACAAAAGATAGGCCTACACTGTTTGCTATTCACGTGGCAGCATTTAATAAACCATGGAGAGCTTAACGGTGAAGTTAACTTCGAGCTGCTGTAGCTCACGCTACATTAAATGTATTGTGTTTGTGCTGAAGTTCATTGCGCATATGCTCAGCTAAACCAAACAGCAATTTATAGTAGGAAAGAAAATTTTGACCACACTTGGAGTTGTTACATTTACGATTTGTTACCAACACAACACAAAATGATTTAATTTTGTTTGAAGGTTGAATATTAGGCTTATTCATATAAATACATAGTACAAAATAGTTTGGGGTTGATTGATCGCGAAGGATATTCAATTTTGCTGCGTATCTGCGTACTTATGAAAAGAGTTTCGTATTTGTAAGTTAGTTGATCATTAAACCTGCAATACAAATGGTCGGCTCTCAAGCTTAATTCAGGTTGTTTGACGTATTATAAAAGGTTGAGCTCCTTTATTGGAGTATCTTCTATTTTGTTCTTGATCAAAGGATTTTTATATCAAATCTTTATGCTCCTTTTTATAAGCAATCTAATAAGATATAAATTTAAGCATTCAGCTTTGGTGTTTTCTTTGATTGGATAACATTGGCTGCAGTGCAATAATTGCGTTGTTCTGTTGCCAACTAGTTAATTTGCTGAAACGTAGTAAAATACTGTAGGCCTAAAATTTTTCTTGCTTTGTCTTTCAAATGAGTTTAATTTTTTTGAACTTTTCTTTTTCTTCGAACTACATGGCTCTTTTATGTGCACCCAAGTAACCATACCGTAATGTTCTACAAAGCAATCTCTTTTCTTCGTGCCCACTTGCAAAACACTTGGCAATGCTGTCTCATTGCCTGATGTGAAGCCAGTCACAGAACGCTACTGTTTCCTGTCCAACACACAAGAAAACTTTTTATCAACCAGAGCTGTCACCATAAAAAGTAGCTGCTTTAAAGTGAAAAACCTGTTAGTGCATAGGAGTTCAATTTAGTTAGTTTTTATTTCTGACCGTCATAGCTAGGTAACAAGGAAATTAACTTATTTTCTCCAGTTGACTATGCCTGCTAATTGAAGAGGGTTTAGGATACTGTAGCGGTGTAGCCTACATGTTTCGTTATTATTTCCTAAGGTGAAAACTTTTTCTCCATCAAATGCACCATACGCATTCAAAGACTGATCAAGAGTAAGTTTCTTTCAGTCACATGAACCTGTCACAACGAAACATCCGAAGATGTAACAACGCAAAGTTAATCGAGATAGGTCGTTACTCTAAGATTCCTTCACGATAGTGTTTTCTGAAAGCAACCACTTATGTTTTGTCATGATGATAAATAATGACAAACAAATAATGACAAACAGTTTTGCGTCTGCTGTGAACAACCTTTTCTGTTTCTTTTTTTATGCACAAAACACTTTCTTACTACGTGGTCTTTCAGCTGAAACCATTGCTGAAAATGTTATTTATTAAACTAACAGAAAAGCATCTATCCCTGTTCGCTGATGAGATGACATTTGACCAACTAATGTCGTTGTCCGTTACAAATTCTTTTGCTTTAAACAGATTGATCATGCTTGATCAACTGTGACCTCCTTAAAAAATTCCCTTTATTTTAATCAAGCCTACCTACCTTTAGTTTTTGTAGTTAATTTTGGCATGCTTTTCAGTTCAGTAATTTGCTTGATGTTGCTAAAATATTTAACTTTTGGTTGTCCTTGTGTTTCTTGAACCTTCCTAATAGTTGATTGTTTTTAACTGTTGCTCCGGCAACGAAGCGCATCAGAATTAACAGCTGGAAGCTATGAGATTCGGACAAGAATCTGTAAAAAAAACACCTCGTTTCTTTGTTTCAATCTCCTAGCAGTAAAACTTAAGATGGCGGATACAGAACGCAGTTGGAGATTATTATTTTAACGGGCGGCACCAAGTTAGAGGCAAACATCATCTGTTTGATTATCGTAAATGAGAATGGCAAAAATGTTTGCTCAGGTAAAGCCAAGAGCTTTGAGTAATTGAAAACGACAAAAGTTCTTGCAAAAGTAGAAAGGAAATGAGAGAAAGTTGTTATCTTTTTCAGATTAATAACAAATATTTGAAACATCAGTTTTAGTTTTGAACTCTATCCTGGTTTCAACCATATAGCAATCTTTCCAATCATCAATGTTGCCAAACAAAGAATTCAATCACATGAATAAAATGTTGATTATTAAAAGAAGATGCAACCATTTGAGCCGTTCTTCAGCTGGAACTAATTTTCTCCGCAATAAAAAGACGAAAACGCAAAGCAAACAAATTTGCTAATAAAATTGCGTGTAAAATATCATATCAACGTCATAAGAAAAATTCAACCTTCAAATTGCAAAATTTACGTTATATTGATGTAAAAAAGATGAATTTTGCCGGGTGGGATGGAACACGAGAAAGGAAAAATAGACCCGCCATGCTGCGAATTAAACATTTGTAAATGGATATTTTTACAAAAATTTATTACAAGGGAAATTTTTTTTCTATGAACACATTGCAAGTATGGCTACGTCTTGAAACCATGTCTTTCACTGGAGAATGACATAAAACCCTAAAGTTTTACTCGAAGTCAATCTTTATACCATCGAGTTAGTCGATGGTATAAAGATTGACTTCGAGCAAAAACTTTAGGGTTTAATTCATTTTCGTTGAAGTTTTAGATTTGTGATCGCCCATAGAGGAAGTGCCTTAGTGCCTGATCCTTTCTATAACTTTAGCATCTTTTCTATAATTTCACTAAAAAAATTATTTTATTTTTTATTTTATTAAGTCATTAGTCTGTACGCGATGACTTGGTGCTAATGAGATTTTACACACGCTGGTTCGACGTGTATAAACGTTAATAAAATTTAGCTGTTGCATATTTATGAAGAAATTGCGGTTTGAATAAGGTTATATCGGAGTTATAGTTTATGCAAAGTGATTAGTTCCGATGCGTGGTCTGATAGCAATTAAAAACCAGCTTTACTAACACGAGTTTCTAAATACAAACTTCATTGCATTTTCAGAGAATTTTAAGTCATCGCATTCATACAACAGAACACTCTCAGAGTTTCAAAAGAATGTTTATTGTCCAAACTGCTTTCTATTACGGTAGGCTACATCAAACAATTTTTGTTATGAATTTACTGTACAAAACTTAACATAAGCCTATTTTTCTCTGAATAACCTTTTTGCATAACAATATCTTTTACATTGCTTACAAACGCAGCAGCAAAGCCTTAGCTGTGTTGTCTTTCATATGATTTCACGTAACCTTGTTTGTCTGGTGATATATCACCCTCTTCCAATCTGCCTTGAGCCAGCATGGAAGCAGTACGGCTCGTAAAATCACATGGAACCCTGTCAAGTAACCCATGTTGATGCGCAATCTGCTGCAAGCGGAGATAGCGAATGATTATTATAACCTTGTTTGTAGCGTATGTTCGTATGCACACTGTTGGAATACAATGTGAAAGAGTAATAGATTGCATGTAAAATAGGACTAATTTGAAAAAAATTACTGCTGATTTTTACTTGAGGTGAACTAATTTTTTTTTTTTTCAAATTAGTCTTATTTTATATGGACATTTATTCTTCCCGATAAACTCCATTAATTCTGTTTTATCTTTTACTTTTATTGATAATTTCGGTATGCTTGTTAGCCTTGTAATTTGCTTGATATTGTCAAAATATTAATTTTTCTTCGTTCTTTTGCCTAGTAGACTACTATCTCAGTCGACATTACATTTTCTATGTTTGTAATAAAGTTTGCAGTAACCTTAATTTTATAATTCATGATGAAAACTGGCTAACAACTGTTGCTGATGACATTTAGTAAAATTTAATTAAGCTAAGCATTCGTTTTTTTAAAACAAATCTATTTCAACAAGTTGATAAAGTGAATGTCATCTGAGACACCGAGACCTAACCCTGGCACGCCGTCAGCAAGAAGCGGTTGACTTGATCACATCGAAATAAGTTGAGAATTAAAATAAAGTTCAACCAGCCTCATGTTTAAAAAGAATATATATTTCGCTACATAGTAATGAGCATCTTCAGTTCTTATTCAAATAGAATTTTCAGTTCTATTTGAATGAGAACTGAAGATGCTCATTACTATGTAGCGAAATATATATTCTTTTTAAACATGAGGCTGGTTGAACTTTATTTCAATTCTCAACTTAATTTCAACAAGCAAACTTTTTGTAAATTCTAAAATTATCCATGGTATTATGACGTAGGAAATATCCCCGCATTCAATGACCTTTACAGCATCAAGTCAACCATACCTAATGTTGAACAACCTTTGCAAACATGGGAGGCCTAAAACAACTTGATTTGAAAATTTGATTAACAACTCTCCCAACCATAGCATTCTATTCTCTCTGAAATGTAGTGCTAAACTCAAGACAAGCAAACAAAAACTGCACTTCAAAAAAATGTAACAATTAGGCATTGCTGATGGATCGACTGACAACAATGTTAATTCTTCAAAAATACTGATTTTTGTTTTCAAAAGTGATTTTATTGTAACTGAAACAGCATGAAGTTCTATGTTTGGTCCTTACCAACTTGCGTGAGATACGTCGGTAAAATTGAATGTTCAGATTGAACCTAATGTGGCCCCGAAAGTCGAACAAAGCATTTGAAACCTATCATTTTATCTACCTGTGGTGTCTATTACAATAAGACTCGATTTAAACTTATTCTTCCGGTAATCCCTATCAATACGGCGACTCTAAGTGATTAAAGTGTTATGCAACCTGTATTTTTGCCACAAATAATTTAATCCACAGTAGAAAGAAACAAGTTAAAATGCCGATAATATCTGTAAGCTAAACCCTTTAAGAACGTCATTCCTGAGCTTAAGGCGGATTAAAGGAGAGTGAAACTTTGCCTTCATTAACCACTAGGTTGTTAATTTAAAATGCCCATACTTCCTTTCACAGCTGTTTTGTGACATCGTCTGCAAGATTTAAGCAGTTTGGATGTTACTTATGCATTGTGTTTTGCACGCTCCACAGCCCAAGATAAAAAGTATGACGTCTAAACCTGTTAATCACTTTTGTTGTCCATGATCATCGTATAATAAAACACACCATCAGAGTAAAATACAAAGGCTGTGTTTGTATATTGAAAATGCCCAAGGAAAACTTAGGAAGCACATTTGCCTCAGTTGTAGGCTATTCCTGCCTTGGGGAATTTCAATACACATAACTTTATCATAAAAAGCAGCCCCTTTAAGCAAAACCTGAGGCTATTTCGCAATACCGATTTACCTTGAATGTATGCACCCGTGGCTATTCACGTTGGTTCATGCAGTAGAGTTGACAGGAAGTTCCAGGGGTACTTTTAAACCTGAGCGCGGGATGATTTTAAGGGCACGAAACCTTTCTAAGGGGCTCGTAAACTTGACGAAACCACCGCGTATTTTTTGGATAATCTGTGTGTTTTTAAAAATAACTTAATTTGGAGCCCGAGGGTCTCATTGGTACCGGGCCCAAATTATCCAGTGAACGGCCCTGGGTTGATGAGTAAGTAAAGTAAAAAAAGTTTAAGCGTCTTCGTCTTTGTATTTTACTTTAAACTAATCGATCGAGTTTATTGCATTAAAAGTTTGTGCTGGTTGTGTAACGTATTAAGAAGATTTACCTGCCTAAAACTTGAAAAAAGTTTTTGTTACTTGTTTTGTTCACTGAATAAGGCTTGCATTTAAACCCGTCTGGTCAAAGAAGAACACTTGGCTGTGGCTGTGCCTGCGAACGGAATGCCTGAAACACGGAGCTGGAAACTCTTGTCTGTCTTTCCCCCATTCCGTGTAAATCTGTTACCATCAAGCAAAACTTGGACAACACAGATTTTTGTAGCAAAGCAATTACGATCAAAAAATGAATATTCAGTCTGTATTTTGTACCGATTTTCTTTGAGAAGTACCCGACTTATGTTTATGACCAAAGCCGTTGAAGAAATAATTGAGATTGACTAGTAGACCGTATGGTCGTTTCGTTGTCTCCCTGTCGGTATGGGAACTTGTGCCACTTTTGCAGTGTACAGGTCCCAGACAAAGTCCACACAGTACAGCTATGCAGACGATTTGGCCCTACTATATACAAACAAAAATTGGAGTAAGGTAGAGGATGTCCTCACCGAGGATATGAAGCTGATCTCACAATACCTAAAGGACTGGAGACTAAAACTCAGCACAGCTAAAACCACCATCACACCTTTCCACCTCAACAACAAGGAAGCTGGCCGCCAGTTACGAGTCCCCCTAGATGGAACCCTTATCCGACATGACCCCTGCCCTACATATCTGGGAGTAACCTTGGATCGGCAACTCACGTATAAAAAACACTGTGACTCAGTTCGTGCCAAAGCATCAGCAAGAAACAACCTTCTCAGATGTCTAGTTGGGTCGACTTGGGGATCCAAAACCCCAACACTGCGCACTAGTGCCCTAGCGCTTGTGTACAGTGCTGCCGAATATGCTTCTCCAGTCTGGTGCCGCAGCACACACGCAGGAAAAGTAGATATCGCCCTTAACGACACCATGCGCATAATCACTGGATGCCTGCGTCCAACTCCTACAGACTTACTACCAGTGCTTTCAGGCATCGCCCCACCAAAACTACGCAGAGAGAATTCTACCATACGGCTTGCATTAAAGGCAGAGGTCAATGATCGCCATCTCCTCCACAGTGTAGTCCTTGACGCACAACAGCTCACACGTCAACGCCTGCCTTCCAGGCGCCCTTTTTCTCGACACATTGTGGCGCTTCATGAAGGTCACTTCGACCTGATGAAGTCATGGAGAGATCGCTGGGAAACCATCTCACGGCCCAACCAGTTCCAAGTCACACCAGACACTACGGTACCACCTGGCTCAGACCTTCCAAGAAAAGAATGGGTAACTCTGAATCGCCTCCGTACTGGTGTTGGTCGCTTCAAGCACAATATGTTTACCTGGGGATTGTGTGACTCACCAGCCTGTATTTGTGGTGACTGTCAAACAGCACAGCACATCATAAATCACTGTCCAGTGTTTCGACCTGAAGAACATGTGAATCTCATAGACCCTGATATGAAGACACTGCTCTGGTTGCAACAATTGGGAGATGTTACCTGAATTGCTGCCTCATAAGCAAGAAGAAGAAGTGTACAGGTAGGCTTATATACATTACAACTTGCATACTTCGAACATGTATTAGGCTATTGTTCCTGTTTCTGACAAATAAACTGTTGATTGATTGAATACGGGGCTGGTAGCAAAAAACACCTGGACCCCTCAAACAAGACACTTTTAAAGAAAGCAGTAGGACTTTAAAGAATATGTGGTGTTTTGTTGGTTCTCATCCTTTCAGGAAAGATTCCGGGTACATAAAATTACTCCGAGCCCTGGTCGAAAAGCGCCTCTCTCGGCCACCTGTCAACGTTATTTGAAACCCCAGCTGGAAACCCATTTAACTTTGTTACTTCGGAAAAAAATTCAACTCTTCTTAATGAAGCTCATTTATGCTAAGAGGCCACCTTTTCTCTTGTTGAAAGGACAATAAAGAAATGCCTTGCCTTAGTAGCCTGGAGCCTACAGACCTTCCATTTCTAAGAGTACACAAGTTACGGGGTGAAGGTCAGTTATCGATTTAGCATAGGCTAACATTGCCAACTTTTAACTGCCAAATTTAAAATATTTTCTGTTAAACACACGAAACAACCGCGAGGGGCTCGAAAATTGTCTGTAAAGTTGTTGATAAATCTACTGCGATAACTAATATTGTGGATTGAAAAAAAAATGTTTCACATCAACTTCTAACTTAATTCAACTAAACGTATAACAACCACTTTGCATACAACCCAGCCGATAACGAGGAACGTAGCCACAAGAGCTTGAGGGAAAGTTGCCCTTCCAAATTTTTATCTTGATCTCTCCCCCAAAAAAAGGATAATACAATTACAATGTTTTAATATCATTGTAAGTCATGTTGAATGACGTTGGCCTCCCCTCCCCAACAGTTGCTTTTTCCCCTCTAAAATTTTCTTTCTAGCTACGCCACTGGCGATAATCGAGCGATTCTATTAACGGTTACCGTAACCTAAACACGTCTGCATTGTTTAAAATTGTTATTTCAATTTCGCTTCTGCTTCTACAATTACGTCAAATTAGTTTCAATCGCTGAAATGGGGGGCGTTGCCTACAATTCTACACAAGATGCAATTTTTCTTAAATAGAATTCTGTCTGAAAATACTAACGTCATACTTTCTTCGACTCACTTGAAATTACTTCAAGCGCTTTTTAACTAAACACCTTCTTAGCCTGGTAGTTGTTTTTTTTTACAAACTAGTTAGGTTCCTTTTATAGACTATTTATGTTGAGAGATGTTAAGAAATCAACTATCCAGCGTAGGCCACATTAAAAATCTTAGCTTTTATAGAGCTAGAGTAAATGAACTATGCAATTTTTACCAGGAAACTCTCAAATCAGTGATAACTGATTACCTTTTGTAACCTAACATGGTACATACGCATATCATAAACATCTTCTCTTTATCACTTTCTTATGTGCATTAGATATAAAACACGCTTCTGAAGAACTTTAAGGACATAACGCTAGCACAGGGACAGGCGGCTCTCAACTCAGACGAAATCATTTGAAGCGTCATATTTTGATGTAGGCTAAATATAGCCCACTTAATCAGCATGTAGCCAAAAGCGCGCTGAGAATGTTTTGACAGCTGGAGTGCACGTTTGAAATAAATGTGCACGATTGGCTAATTGGTTGTTAATTCCAACAAAATTGCAGAATCAACAGTGGCATAATTTTTTAAGTGGCCAAAGAATTCCAACCTTTTAATTTATTTGACTTGTTCACTTTTCTAACCAGTATCCATCTCTCACTTTTAGTGTTTATCGTAAAAAATGTAAATTATTATCTGCTAATATAGGGCTATCATATGTCCTCTTTTAAGAGGATTTGTCCTCTTTTTTGAAGAAAAATAAATTGTCCTCCGAGGACATCCAAAAATGCTCAAATGTCCTCTTTTTTTACATTTTTGGTTTTCTTGCTTATATTTTCAACAGGATTTCATTGTTATTTGATTTTTTTGCGATTTTCAACCATTTTTGTACCAATACAACATTCTGATTTATAGATTTTCAAAAAAACATTGACGTACTATTTGATCTGCTGTTCTAAACCATCTTAGACGTTCATTGAAACATAGGCTACTACATTGCTTTGCGATTGTCTTAAAAGCCAAATACTGGTCAGCGATGAATACGAGTGGAACTGCAAATCCACTTTTGAGGAAATTTCCTCATTTGAGAAGATCTGATCATAGGCGTAGCCAGGGGGGCGAACGGGGCCATGGCCCCCCCCAAATTTTCAAAGTTTGGATTCCGAAGTTGAACCCTTCGTTGAAAATATAATATAATTTGTATGAATGTATATTGTTTTCGAAGACATCTGGCTATTAACACCCCCCAGGACTTGTTTTAGACACACAGAAAGACACCAATAAATTTTGCAAATCGTAAATCTCGCAAAGTTTACGCGATTTACGCTTCTTTTAACTAATCTGTGGAAGCAATTTCAGAATCGCTTACTCTGTAGGGTTTTTGTGTAGCTGAGTTTTTTGTGTTCTCTAATTTTAGCCGCAGTTTTTGCCCGTTTGTGTGTAGATAAGAGCTACCTTTAATAAGTTAATAGCTGTTTATCTGCTAATAAGTTTCATACAAATATTACCCTGAAAGTGTTTACAGAAAGCGTTATAATCCATTATTTAAGTGTAATTTTGCAAAATTTTTCAGGGGGAGCATGCCCCCGGACCCCCCTAGAATATGCGTGCCTTCGGCACGCTCTAACCCCCACCAGCTTTATTACTTCCCTTGCTTAACCCACCAGGATGCGCCACTGTACATCAGGTGGCGATGTCTTAAATCAAACATTTTGTCGTTCTCTTCAATTCATCAAATATTTGGCCCCCCCAAATTTTTTTTCTGGCTACGCCACTGGATCTGATCAACCAATTTATGAAAATGAAAAATTGGACAAATTAAAAATAAGAACATTAAAAAATGGAGTAAATCACAAAGAAATGAAACATTAAAAAACGCAAAAACTTGCAAAAGAGTTTGACATAGGCTATTTACATTTTAAGGTTCTCACACTTTTACAATAAACTATTATTTTACCCTGATCTATTTTGTATTGATTCAGCGCTTGTAAACGTTGCTGATTACCAACTTATAATTGTTCGACTAATTTGTGAAGTGAAGCAAATCGAAAAAATAATCCAAAGTGCACTATGCATGACATACAGACAGCCTACTTCAAAATAAATCGTGGCATGGATAGGCTACTTATAAGTACAACTTATGTGAGTGCAAAATTAATGTAGAATGACTTTAATCTATGATGTAGCCACAATGGTAGGCTACAAGGAAAGAAACAGCCTTTTAGTTGAATCTGTCCTTAGCATTTTATTGACAGCTGTATACAACTTCAATTACATTTCGTGCAAGTAATTTTATGATTTCGAGCTGATCCTTTTTTTCTGAAAAAAGTTAAGGCATGGCTATGATGGCTACCTGCAGACACTGCCTGATTTGTCACATCACATTTTCATTTTGTCACATAAATCTAACAAATCAGCTTTTCTAGAAACAAACAAACTTGTCTGTTTTTTTGTTGTAACTTTTGCTGCATAGTCTACGTCTATAATTATCCAAAAGGATGTAAAAAATTCTTCATACGTAACATTCTACTTGTATTTTACTCGCTGGCGAAGCGTGTCCTCTTTTTAGGCGATAAAAATATGGTAGGCCTAGCTAATATTGTAAAGCTGTTCGAAATAAAACAATTCCAAACAGTGGTTTCAAATTCGAAATACGTTGTGTAAACGTAAAACCCACGTTGGTTTCGACAAGGTGTGGGTTTTAAAGAAGAAATTTTAGCCAAGAAAGGTGACAAAATTTTGTAGGCTAGTGTAGTCTTACATAATCGTTTTCAAGGCTGTGTTAACCACCAATAAAAATCATAACTCAACTATAAAAATCACGTTGAAACCGTGTCACAATCAATACGGTATGTGTAGGGCTGTAGGCTATTGTGTAGCTTGGCCGGCAGGCTACATTTTTGTTCTAAAATAGGTGAACTATTCCATTGTGGTGTTTCGTCGATTACTGACCGATAGTAATCTTTAGTCACGCAATCTGTTATTGTGAAATCTGCTTCTAGAAAGTTTCTGTGTGCGTGACATTCTGGAAACTCCTTTGACTTGTTGAACAGAAGAGTGAATTCTTGTGATGGAATATAACCCTATAGTCTCTGAAAGCTTCTGATCCAAGCAAACATGTTATAAATAGCCGCGTAATCTGATTTTTAATATTGGAGTTGTGTATTATGAGAATTAAAAGCATGTAGGTTTGGTTTTGAATCTATATCTTCGGACTGACGAAGCCTTGATGGATTACTGGAAGTTTGACATAGGTGCTGCTGAATGGAGAGCAGTCCTTAGAATGCATTGCTCAAACGCACACCCCGAGAGTCGAACCAGCGCCGCTTGATCTTGAAGAGTCTTTGTTCACGAAGTCACGCGCTAACCAACTGAGCTATCGGAGCGGACATGTTGAAAACGATTGCAGAGTTTCAGCCGATATTGAATAGACAATAGACTGTAAAAATGGAAGTTATTGCCAATTGTAAATTAGCTGGTGCAAGTATAGTTAGTGTAGATTTATTTTGAAATCGACGAACACGTTTGCTGTTGAGAACTTGATTTCTTCATATGTTGAAAGTGGTGAACCATTCGTCAGTTTAAGAATTTTGATCTCATCATTTCATATGTAGAACTCTATTCGGCCATTTATTTGACTGTTAAGCGTTTGATATCCCAATAAACTTTGTCATCAATCTTTCCCAGACCTCTTTACGTGTAAGAACTTGATACAACTGTGGCGGGCCGCGTGGTACAAAGTTGTACCCACGTGCACGTGTTGCTCCAATGAGGTTACTCGGCTACGTTAAGGTTATTCAACCACGTTGGTTTGGGAGTAGTAGGCTATTCAGTTCACATTATAAACCCATTTTGGTGGTAACGCTGAAACGCAAATTATGTAACAGTGACGTTTTTGCGACGTTATTTATCTGCTACACGCAACAGCCTACTGGACAGAATAGCGGTGTATTACTTTTATGGTCAATATGTTAATCCTATCAATCGTATCACGGACATCAGAAGTGTTACTCATATACTGCAAAAACATTTAATAGAAACATGCATATGTACAACGTGATGATAACGTACCTGCAACGTGTTAAACAAGTGCTGCCAAGTCGCAATTATGCAACATTTACAGACAGAAGTGGTTTCACCATAGAATAGCCTATTGTGTTTCGGTTTCAGTGAGGGGAAGTGAATATATGCCAGGCTGTTGTTTCTTTTTTACTTTATCATAGTTACCTGGTTCTGTATTAGACCCTTACTTTTCAGTGTTAGATCGTCTTATTTTTCAGCACTATCACTTTTGTAATAGGCTATTATTGCAAAACGTGTTGTTTCATTTCGATTTAAAAACGCCACGAATAGCCTAATGCAGTCATAATAATAAACATAAAGCAGTCAGAATAATCATATAAAGCAGTCAGCTTCGAAGGGCTGCTGAAAGTCAAATTATAGTCACAATGTTGCTAACACAACGATTGGTAGCAACAGCCAATTTACAGTAATTGGTGTAGGCCTAGTAATGGGTTTTAGCAGACTGCAGACGGAGAAATTTGTTTTTTAAATAGCACAGGAAACACGAAAAATAAAGCAATAAGCCAAACGCTTTTAAGACCTGATTGAAACGCTTCTACTATAGCGAGACCACGTCTGACATTTCAAGAAAGCGTTGTATTAAAAAAAGTTGAATAAATTTGATTGATGATTTAAAGAAGCTACCGTAGGCCTACACCTGTTCAGACCGATTCTTGGAATAGTGAAGCTCGCCCAAACAACCACACTAGTGTACATCTTCAGCAGACCTGGCACTCGCCTGACAATGAAAAAGAAACGTGGCCAGAAAAGTATAGGCTAGCTGTTTTTGTGATTTGGGTGAAACTTTAATTATCACCACAATCATAGTTTTCCTCTTCGTTTTATTGAGTTCATTGATAAATATTTGACCTATCAATTCTACAAAAGTTGATGGATGACACTCATCCTGCAGGTTAGATTGTTGCCAGGAGGTAGACTACCTGGCAGTAGCGTTGACAAGGGAGTCCAAAGGGTAATTTTGGACCTTTCCAAGGGGCCAAAAATTTAAAAAACGCGTATTCTTTGAATAGCCTATAATGTGTTTTTCTTGGAAGTGCAATAATTTGGGCTCGGAGTATCACATTAATCCCGAGCCCAAAATATCCTCTCAACGGCCTTGGTATCAGGCCTAATCAATAACCATGCTTTTTTGCAGTAGGCTAAATTCAAAATTTCATAAAGTGTTTACGAGGAACAGAATAAACTTTCTTAAAAACATTAGTTAGTTAAAACAAACGTGTTTGAAGAGTTGTATGGAAACAGTTCCATCACTTCCATGTTAAAGAGTAGATATACAGTTATCCTACCTGCAAGGATCTTGGATCCAACCCGTGTAGCTAGATAACTGATCAAAGACTTTTTCGGAAAGTTGTTCACCTTCCGTTTTTCCCCACAACTAGAAAGCTATGCCATTAAACACTGAAGCTTGCAAATAGCAACCTGATAGCGCAGACAAAATATCACAACAATCCATTGAGGAGAGCCTGGTTTGCCTAAAGAACTGTTAATTTCGATTATTACCTTTTGAATTTCTTTTTTGTGTAGCCTAATTAAGTTTAAATCGCCCTCGCAAGTGTTAATTGTAGGCCTAGTTGTATGACTATTATCACAAAAAAAAAACATTTTATTTTTTTTATCTCTCTTCCAGGTTTGGTGGCTGTACATTAGTGGTAGTTCAGCTAGTAGGCTACTGTTTTATCGATGTAGCTGGTCACAGCGGTAAACCATAATTCTTCGTGGGAAAATTGTAACATAAAGTTCCCGGATCCGTTTGTCTGTACGTAATGACCGAAAAATAAACACACCTTCGAAACGTCTATTCAAAGTGTATTCCAGTAAAATTAGCCCGTGGCTATCGAAATGGTGCAACGCCGTACACCTAAAAACTGTCACTACAATACAAATTACTTGGATAAAAGACGGAGAGTTTGTCCAGCTAGCAAGCACCAAATAAACCAGTTAAATGTGCGACCGACTTCCAACAAACAACTTCAAGAATGAATCAGAAAAATTTGTGATAACTCAAAGGCACGCCAGCAGTAGCGCGACACAACAACATGTCCAAACAGGTTTAAACCGGTCTGACACGAGTCTTACGGACGATGGTGCAATTTTGGCTCATGTTTTAGGAATTTCCATGACGTAATATTCAGTAGACCCGAACGGTTTCTACATGACGTTTGACCAGGCGAACAACCGTCTGTAACATAGCGGCCCCTAGTTATGACAGTCTGACATGGCATAACTAAAAAAGAATTGACGACAATTGTGAGCCAATGAATAAAAACACATGATACACAAATTGTTTGAATCACTCACGTTTAAGTTAATACGCAAATACAAAGGGCATGCAAAGAATGAACAGCAATAAGAATAAACACGACGATACATGAAATTGGTACCATAGGTAGTAGGTACACGCAAAAAATGACGCTATATACCATGGTTGCGATAATAACCGACTGTTCTGGGCTCAGACAAGTGTCGGCCACCGCAGACAAAACCAGGCTCAAACCCTAACACTTAGGTGTTCTTTACGGGGGCGAGGCACGAAATATCCCTCAACACATAGTCTACTTTCACTTTCCCCGTACTCTCATCATAGTTGCAGACGGCAACTTTAGCTCTACGAACCACAGGCTTCCCTTTCCTAATTTGTGGAACTACCTCATGCACCCTCCCAAGTTGATACTTCCCACGTTTACCAATGTCCTGGAGAGAACCTACCACTACAAGTTGACCAGGCTCCAAATTCTCGGCCATTTTTAGCCATTTTTTCCGGCCCTGAAGACCTGGCAAGTAAAAATCGATCCATTTACTCCAAAACTGATGAGAAAGTGACAAATTGAACCGATAATCCCTTCTTAGTTGGTCACGATCATGTGGTTGCCCAACAGCACAGTATGGGTCTAAGTATGGGGTCAAAAGTGAGGCAGGGGTGATGACAGTAAAATCCCTAGGGTCGTCACTCAAAGGTACCAAAGAGCGTTCGTTCACGATCCGAACGGCACTGCCTGTGTACGTAAGCAGTTCAATAAAACTGGGCTTACGTATTGAAGAGTCCAAAATGTGAAAAAATGCGATTTTAAATTGTTTAACCATTGCCTCCCAGGCGCCACCTTGCGCCGGAGCATACGGAGGTATAAATTCCCAGTTTATCTCTCTCTGTCTCAGGGCGTTGTGAAATTCAGCTGATTCTATCAACTCGGGTAACTTCTTAGATGCTGCCTGAAAGGTACTTCCATTGTCGGAATAGATAGCATTAACCTGCCCACGTAAATCTGTAAACCTTGTAAAGGCAAGTAAAAAATCACTCAGCGACAATGACGTAACCAGCTCAACATGAATAGCGCGAGATGCCATACATGTGAACAAGAGTCCCCAAGCTTTTTTGTGACTTCTACCTTCAACGAAAGTTAAAGGTCCAAGATAGTCTAAGCCGCAATCAAAAAAGGGTTTCCTATGCGCAGTTGTGCGAGACAAAGGTAAATCAGACATGAGCTGCCTTATAGGTCGAGCTTTCTCAATCGCGCATACACCACAGTCATTAAGATACCTCTTCACGGAGGCATTACCATTAGCGATCCAAAACTTCTGTCGCGTAGACAACAAAGTGTGCTGTACTCCACAGTGCGCATTTCCATTATGATGCGACAGTACAACAAGCCTAGTGAAGGGGTGCTTCGAAGGCAAAACAATCGGATGCTTTGCTTCAAGAGAGATCTCGGGAGAATTACTTAAGCGCCCTTCAATGCGGATTACACCAGCGTCATCTACACAAGGTCTGTACTTTTTAAGTGAACGTAATTCTTTCAACCGTTCCTTCTCACGTTGCGAAGCGCCAACACTACCTCGCTTTATCACTTCCTCAAGGGCATCCGGCGATCGTTTGGTCATTAAATGTACCACATCGCCATACACGCTCTTCTGAACAAACTTCACAGCCAACTCTGAAGCACTGTTAAGATAAGATGCATCCAGTTTTGGCTTCACAAAGCTACGCTTTCTCGTTTTACAGCACAAAAATTCAACAAAAGCAACCAAATAAGCGATTCTCTTTTTCATAACATACAAAGAAGGTGCGGCCTCGATCAATCTGTGAAGACCACCCTGTCCAACGTCAAGCGACTCCTCTTCGTCACGAAGATATAGGCTATGGACAGGTACTGGAGTGGCATTTTCTACAGATGGAATTTCCTCACACTGGTAGAGAAGACTAGAACCATTTAACCACAACTCTCGAAATTCTTTCTTTGTAATAAGATTTGGCCTTGTGCCAACATCAGCTGGGTTCATATCGGTAGGGCAAAAACGCCAATCCTGGGCTCCAGACAACAATAAAATATGCTCAACTCGACGCGTAATAAACTTATTCAAACGTAAATCAGGGTTTTTAACCCACTGCAACACAGTACGAGAATCACACCAAAAATACTTAAGGCAGTCGGGCATCTTCAATGCCTCGTAGGCCTGCTTCACGAGTCTTGCTGTATTCAAAGCGGCAACAAGCTCTTTCCTAGCTATCGGCCAAGAAAACTGATTTTTTACAACAATGGTAGATTTACCCAGAACGAAAGACACACTCGGAACTCCGTTAACCAGTCTACGTAAGTAAACAACAGAAGAGAATGCTTGATTCGAAGCATCACTAAACCCATGCAATTGATATGAAACAATATCATTCGGACTGCACACACCAGAGTTTGCAAAATACCATCTCGGTAACGAAAAATCCTTAAGCAGGTCCAAAGAGCGAAGCCACGACTCCCACTCTTTAACAAAGCTATCAGGGACCTCGGTGTCCCAATCAAACTTGTCTATCGCCAATTGCTGAAGTATAAGGCGTGCTTTTAGAAAAAATGGCGCTCCAAAGCCTAGCGGATCAAAATTTTGTCCAAGCTGACTGAGCATACTTCGGCGCGTGTGTTTAGCTAAGGGCTTTAAGGAACATGCGATACGCATCTCGTCAGACTCGGTTTGCCACACACAACCCAATGTCTTCGCTGATGGCAAAGTCATATTTTCAGTCTGAAAGTCAATGTCACGAATCAAAGGTGAAAGCATCTCATTATCCAAATTTGACAAGACAATCATAGCCTCCTTGTTAGCACTCCACTTACCAAGTTTAAACCCACGGCTATCAAACAAAGCAATTGATTCATGAGTGATTTGCTGAGCTTCCTCTAAGCTATCAGCCGAAAATATAAAATCATCCATGTACATATTATTTGCAATATTGCAGAGAGTCAATTCACCAGCACTGCTGGGATTCTGCTCGATCATTTTCTTTATAGCCAAGCAAGCGATATACGGGCTACTCTTTATTCCCCAAGGGTGTACACAAAAACGAAATGGTACCATCCTACCATTTTCAAGGTCATCATCTTCAAACCACAATATACGAAACAAATCCCTTTGCGACTCAGGTAACTTTATTTGAAAGAAGCATTTAGTCACATCAGCCATGAGACCAAATCTACCAAGCCGAAATCTAACCAAGACATCTACCAGAGGGTTTAACAAGTCAGGACCCGAAAACATTACATCATTAACACAAGTTCCTCGGAATTCAGACTTGCCATCGTAAACAATGCGCTTTTTTAATTGTGACGTAACAAAGTACGGTAAATACCATTCAAATCCCTTGACATTTCCTGCTTCACCAGTACGCTCAATATAGCCATTTGATTTAAGATCTTTCATGGTGTCAGTAAGGAAATCACGAAGTTCAGGTTGTTTTAAAGCTTTCTTTCTTAAAGCAGCAGCTCTATCTGACGCCAACACAAAATTGTTAGGTAGATCAATATCTTCCTTCAACGGAACAGGTATCTCAAATCGACCATCTTTCAACTCAATATTCGGTTCAACAAGTTCTCTAGCCAACTTATCATTGCGAGACAATTCACAGGTTTCATTTTGCAACGTCAAATCCTGAATGACTTTATTCAGGTCTGCTATTTCCATATCACGAGACTCAATTTTACGCTGAAAGCCAGAGATGACATCCGACTCTGAAGACGTCTGCACTCTGCACACTTTAGCAACGCTTTCCTCTAAGGGTGACTTACCACCACAAGCCAACCAACCGAGAGGAGTGAGTAAAGCATGCGGTTCACTACGATTTTCACCAACACGTTCTTCTTTTGCCCACATCAAATAAGCGTTGTCGTTGCCAATCAGTACATCTACAGTACTACAATCATTCAAATGAAACATATTCACGTCATGAAAATGACGGAAACCATTTAAATCTTGTTTATGCGGTAAAGTTTTAACATCATCAGCCCAAGCTGGGTTAACCACCGAAGTTATATCACAAAACAGTTCATCTGTCTCTAACGACTGGATGTTGAGTTTGACAAGGTCAGCACAAGTAGCTTTCTGACCAGCCAGGGTATCCATTTTAAACGACGCTTTATCGTACGGTTTAAGATCAAGTTCACACACCAAGTCACTCGAAACAAACGTCAACTGCGAACCAGGATCATGCTGACAATACACCAACTTCGATTTGCCAGTCATTGGATTCAAAACACGAGCAGCAGTAACGCGGTTAAAGGCTGCTTTAACATTTCCAATCTTAACATTACGCACAGGAACTCTGGCACGAGCATCATCTTTCCCAACAGAATCCAGAGAATCATGTGACGTCACATAAAAATCATGCAGAAGAAAATAGTGTTTCCTATCGTTGTTAGGCCCACACTTACGACAGTTATTTGCATGAACGCAATCCCTAACCATATGCTGGCGCAAACAATTCAAGCATTTGCCAGCTTTCACAATGACATCTCTCCGATCTTTAGGTGTCAAGCGCAAAAATTCTTTACAATTAGACAAAAAATGATATTCAACTTGACCACGTGACGAACAACAAATGCATGCCGGTAGGTTTTTACGTCTGGCTTCACCACCGCGCGGTGCGCCAACAACAGTCGAGTACTGCGAACTCCCTGACATCACATCATCGTGGGGTTTTACGGACGTCTGCCTAACCGGACATGAAGGCAATTTTCCTTTGCCAAACTTTTTAAATTGCTGCGACTCACCAGAATCGCCCATTAGCATAATGCTAAAATCAGTCGACTTACGCGTTTCCTCTCGCACAACAAAATCGAACAAACTCTGAAAAGTAGGCTCATTAGTGCCACCATACTGATCACGTAAAAAGTCAAGATAACGCTGCTTAGCGTCAAACGGGAGTCGCTTAGCCAAATCCAAAACAAAACGTCCTTCTAATTTATCACGCTGACCATAAGCTTGCGCGTAAAGCAAACACTGCGACAATTCATCTTTAAACTCTTTCAGATCACTGGAAGAGGTCGAAGTCAATTTGCTACCATAGCGATACTTTCTAATTTCTGGTTCTGCGAAAAGACCTCCACGAACCCCAAAACGCTGGGACAAGCGAGCTAACGACATTTCTATCCTGTCTTCCTCTGACAAGCCAGGGGTGTCAGAAACCAAATTAGCAATCGTTTGCGCAGCTGTTCTAACACAAGCTGCTTGTAACAAAGTCAAACGAGTCCCCTTAAAGGGCGAAGCTGCCATTAAGGCCGTAACACGATTTTTAAAGAAGATAAATGGCATATTATTACCATCGTAACCAATCAAGGCCGCCTTATCGAAAAACGTCCTACTATTTTGGTATTCAAAAAAGCAATCCTGCTGTTGAGAACTCGATTTAGCGGGAGAAGACAAGCTATATCCCTTAAGGGGCTGAGTGGGCTCAGTCACGTGCACAGCCCGATCACGATCCTCACACACGTTAAAATCAGGAGACGCGATACGCCTCTCACAACCACCCAAATTACGTGTAGCTGGGCGATCAAAACCTAGCGGCGCAGAAAACTGTGAAGGGGGCAAACCATTACTAATGGCGGCCCCGTGACCTGTACGCTCTGGGGGAGGAGTTCGGTTGTAATTCGCAGGCCTTGGCTCTACAGCATTCGGAAGACCCTTAGCCGCGGCCCCGAGACCTCCTGAAACAGCTGGAAAACGTGTGGATTGCCCTGGTCCACTCACAGGTTGAACGGGCGTTTGGAAAAGGTTATGTAAATTAAACTGCGATTGATGTTCATTTCTGGAATGCCTAGAAGAGCCCTTCTTAGAGCTACGCCGAGAGCCCACCTCTGATCGATATTCAGCTAAAATTACCTCTTTACGTTGTTCAGCCCTCAACTGAGCGTCTTTGAGTGCGAACTCAGCAGCTCTCGCGGCTGCCTCAGCTCGAATGGCCTCAGCTCTCGCGGCAGCCTCAGTTCGTATGGCCTCAGCTCTCGCGGCAGCCTCAGCAGCTCTCGCTTCGGCCTCAGCTCTCGCGGCAGCCTCAGCTCGTATGGCCTCAGCTCTCGCGGCAGCCTCAGCAGCTCTCGCTTCGGCCTCAGCTCTCGCGGCAGCCTCAGCTCGAATGGCCTCAGCTTGTATCTGGAGCTCCTCTCGTCTTAGCTGCAGGTTAATTTGTGCCACTATCCGAGACGAAGTCCTAGACATCCCAGTGCTTACATTTGAGGCGCTATCCTCAGGATGTATGTCAGCATCCAACATATCTGAGAACTCACTTTCTTTTTGTTCAAAGTTATTTTTTAACGAGTTAAATTTGGGATCTACCCTATCACGAAGTTCTGCCAAGATTGCAGAGTTAAAGATTTTAGTCAAAAGAGCATGGAAATGCCGTAATTCCTCTTCTAAAGTAGATAACTTAGATCTAAAAATTAACAGTTCCTGCTTATCACTCAAAGAACCTAGGGCTACAGAAAGTTTCCCAATTTGAGTCAAAATATCCCGTCTAAGATGCCGGGCCTCTCGAACTGACTTAGCCTCATCGTTAATGGGTCCCTCCCCAGAATGGCCTGCCCGACCGCAAAGAACATCATCAGGCTTAAACTCAGTCGAGTCTACGGCGGTCGAGTCCTTGTCGCCACCGAGTGTAGACATATTAAATGTTGGGGCTAAATTAACAATTAAAAAAATGAAGTTACACAAACACACAAAATTATTAGGCTACAGTAGTTATAAAATACTTAACTGCCAAGACCGTAAAAATACAAAAAAGAATTTAAATGCACGATACCGTAGCTGTACGGGTATGAAGTCCTAAAGTCCACAAAACTTGCTTGGATTCTTCCACTTGAATCTACAAGCACAGATGGATTGTCTTTTAATCTTCTTTCTTGCCAATGAATGTCAAAGTTATTTTTCTTCTGTACCAAACTGAGAAGAAATGTCTTTACTTTTCTTTGCTTCTGTAAGAGTGTAGACTACCAACCAACAAATCTTCTTTTATTATTTCTTGTACTTCTAAGTAGTTTTTCTGCACTAGCTGACAACAAACACGTCGTTTATTTTTATGCCTTCAAGTGCTTCTTGGCCTACCAGCTAACAAATTCGTTTTTTATTTTTCTTGCTTTAATTTCTTCTTGACCTACCAACTGACAAGAACTCGTCTTTTATTTTTTATGGTCACAGCGGTAAACCATAATTCTTCGTGGGAAAATTGTAACATAAAGTTCCCGGATCCGTTTGTCTGTACGTAATGACCGAAAAATAAACACACCTTCGAAACGTCTATTCAAAGTGTATTCCAGTAAAATTAGCCCGTGGCTATCGAAATGGTGCAACGCCGTACACCTAAAAACTGTCACTACAATACAAATTACTTGGATAAAAGACGGAGAGTTTGTCCAGCTAGCAAGCACCAAATAAACCAGTTAAATGTGCGACCGACTTCCAACAAACAACTTCAAGAATGAATCAGAAAAATTTGTGATAACTCAAAGGCACGCCAGCAGTAGCGCGACACAACAACATGTCCAAACAGGTTTAAACCGGTCTGACACGAGTCTTACGGACGATGGTGCAATTTTGGCTCATGTTTTAGGAATTTCCATGACGTAATATTCAGTAGACCCGAACGGTTTCTACATGACGTTTGACCAGGCGAACAACCGTCTGTAACAGTAGCCTATATTTTAAACTTTTGGGTTTTGCCATCTTTCCCTTTTGTTGGTGTCAAATTCGTATGTTTACTTTGTCGTTCTGTGGCCTACATATTTGCGCCAGCAGTAAAATTGAAATTGAATTTCTTCTAAACTCAGCAGGCAATTTAAAATCGTCTCTTTTTACGATGAAACAGTGTAGGTTCAATTTTGCTAGCTGGAAATGTAGCCTATGACATCTTTTTGTGCGTTTATTAAGACAAAGCCAGGTTTTTCAGCTCATGATATCAGCAGCAGTGGCCGTGTGGTTAGCGCGTTGGGCTCGCAGTCGAGAGCCTGCGTGTTCGACTCCAGCCACCCGCAATTGCTGTTGTTTCTCTGGGCAAGAAACTTTACGATAATTGCCTCTACCCAGTGATCGATTTTCGAGTAATGGGTAGTACCAAATTTAAGTCATAAGCAGAGTAGGCAACCGGAAACAGACATTGCCGTCGGCTGCAGCGTGGGTCAGGTGTACGTCGGAAGGCGTACACCGATGCATAGCGCTCTAGTCCGCTTTCCCGCAATGCAGGATAAAGATAAACAAACAAACAAACAACAATCAGTGAAGATGAGGCAACTCCGTCTACTCTGGCAATGGTGACGAGAATGTCAGCTCACCTGACGTCGCCAACTTATGCGGTTTTCTGTTCATAAAACCATACGCAACTGATATCGAAGTCTTTGAAAATGCTACAGGCTACCTCTAGTCTATGCAGAGAAACAACCAAGACTTGCGCCGACGCAAGACAATTAGGTCAACCGGTTGATTTTGCACACAAATGTAAAATAGGAGTGGCTGAATAGATGGTCTTTCACTGCTCTTGGTTACTTAGATTGAATTGTTTAACTCTTAATCGTTCCTAAATGAACGCTAGGTTAATGTGATCCTAGGCTAAAGCTTGTTGGCTTATGTAGAGGACAATTATAAAATCTGATTGGCAAATGCTCATTTCTCTATAACAAATAGCCTTTGGGTAAATGCATTTAAATAGGCCACAAATTGACAGTTTTATAGTTCAGTGGTTCTCAACTTTTTTTTTAGCCAGAGAAGAACTTGATTCAGCTGTATCCAGACTAGACTTTTTTTCAATTACAAGCTAGGCTACTGTGCCAATGACTAAAACTAAGCGTTAAATAGGCTACCATATGTCCTCTTCTAAGAGGATTTGTCCTCTTTTTTGAAGAAAAATAAATTGTCCTCCGAGGACATCCAAAAATGCTCAAATGTCCTCTTTTTTGATTTCTGTTCAACATTCTGATTTATAGATTTTCAAAAAAACATTGACGTAGCCTACTATTTGATCTGCTGTTCTAAGCAATCTCAGACGTTCATTGAAACATAGGCTACTACATTGCTTTGCGATTGTCTTAAGCAGCCAAATAGTGGTCAGCGATGAGTGCGAGAGGAACTGCGAATTCACTTGTGAGGAAATTTCCTCATTTGAGGAGATCTGATCAACAAATTAATGAAAAAGAAAAAATTGGGACAAACTAAAAAAAAATTGTAAATAGGCCTACCAAAAAACGAGTAAATCACAAAGAAATAAAACATTAAAAAACGCAAAAACTTGCAAAAGATTCCAAAACAAAGCTTCGTTCCTAAACTTTTCATCAAATTTTCCTATAATTCAACTGATGATCCACTGGGATGCACGGTTGCAAAAGAGTTTGACATATTTACATTTTAAGGTTCTCAAAGTTTTACAATAAATTATTATTTTACCCAGATCTATTTTGTATTGATCCAGCGTTTGCAAACGTTGCTGATTACCAACTTAATAGTTCGGCTAATTTGTCAAGTAAAGCAAATCGAAAAAAATAATCCAAAGTGCACTATGCATAACATGGCCTATAGCCCATTTCAAAATAAATCGTGGCATGGATACTTACAACTTATGTGGGTGCAAATGTAGAATGACTTTAATCTATGATGAAGCCACAATGGTACAAGAAAAGAAACAGCCTTTTAGTTGAGTCTGTCATCATCTCATCAACGGCCGGGTGCAACTGCAATTACATTTCGTGCAAGTAATTTTATGATTTCGTCAAAGCTGATTTATTTTTGAAAAAAGTTAAGGCATGGCTACCTGCAGATACTGCCTGATTTGTCCCATTTTTATGACATTATCACATCACATTTTTATTTTGTGGCACAAATCTAACAAATCGGCTTTCGAGAAACAAACAAACTTGTCTGTTTTTTGTGTCTGTTTTTTTGCTGTAACTTTTGCTGCATAGGTTTATAATTATCCAAAAAGATGTCAAAAATTCTTCATACGTAACATTCTACTTGTATTTTATCCGCTGGCGAAACTTGTCCTCTTTTTAGGCGATAAAAATATGGGAGGCCTAACCAACCCCCGATGTTAGATAATTCTGTCCAATTAATTTTCGCCCAATAGTTTTTGGTTCTTTTGGCGACATAGTAGATAAGAATGTGTTTTCCGCCATGAGACTGGGCCCATCAGTAGTGCTAACCCCAGGAAGATTGCTTTTTCTTAACATAGTATAAAAAATTAGTGCTACTGTATGAAAAATGGCAGAACACAAGCCACTCTTGTTTCCGTTTGGGTTTACTTTCAGCTTTTTGACATCTGACATAATGTTTAGAAAGAGCAATCTTCCTAGCGTCAGCACAAGGCTGACTAGTGACTACTCACTGCAGAACAGCGAGTATTGCGTTTCGTTAACAATATCGTTGCAGCCTCCACGCAAGCCATCAAGACTTTTCTAAAAACATATGTTTCTCGGCAGTAGAGTGTAGTAAGAAAAGAAATGACTCCAATGCCCAGTGTGTGAAACACGTATCTATCGTTGTTAAATCTTGCTACACCTGACTTCCAAGAAACATCTGAAACAATTTCGGCAAAAGGACATTTTTACCAACACTGCATCGAAAATATAGCCCATTTATGCATTTGAAATGTCGCGGAACGACACCTAGGCCTACATACGAAATCGAGAGCGTAACACGTTCCCTTTACAACACAAATACATGTTGATCAACTCTGCACAATCGGGGCTGTCTCACAAACTAAAATTAACCGCAAAGTCAAACTCCTTCAGTCTTCCAAGGCGCCTTTAATATAATCCGTTTTTTTCTTCTTCAGTGTTACAATGATCAAGAGTTGCGACGCAGGCAAACATGTCACGCAAAACGTCAACTTGACGCAATTTGACGTCAAGTCAACAAAAAACATAAGCACACGAAGACGCATTCAGATACTGTAAATTGGGAGCAAAATTACTGAAAAGCAATCAGGATAAATCTTCAAAACGTCATCGATGACGCAGTCTGTATAAGGATAATTTACAAAACAATCACTTAAGTATACGCAATAACAGCAGAATGTAGTAATGATGATGTAATAATAATAATGATAATACAAACGGCTCAGACTACAGCAGTACTGAAAGGCAAAAGGCAGTTATTAGAACCAATACAAAATAACAAAATTATTGCGTATTTTTTACATAAAAACAGCACATTTTGTACAAACAACATATTTTCCTACACTGTGAAAACACCAAAAACATTTTTTTTATTTTGGCAATGTCAGTTTGCGTTGAATTAACGCAAATGATGTGACAAAACATTTGATTATTGTACCAAGTCCGAAGAACAAAACGGTGTTGAGAAACGTTTCTTTTTATCATTGATTTAACATTCTGTAATGTTGTTTGTGATTATTGTGGCCATAATAAGATGTTGAAAAAAACGTTTGACACAAATTTTATGAAGTTCACATTTAACTTAAAAAATTGTTATTTTTAATCTCCTCTCATTGCGTGGTTTCTCAACCTGTGCTCTCCAATAATTCCTTTACGTTTTTCAGACAAATTCACCTTATAGGTTGTTTTTAGCACAAGCTTGCATCCTTATCAAACAGTCCATCCTAATCAGTCAAAGTTGTCGCTTTTACATTGCAACGTCACAGCGACACAGCAACATCTTACTTCAGAAAATTTAGCCTTTTGATAAATATGAAGGCAAACTTAGCTCCACTTGAGAACCAATTTTGTATGTTACATTATGTTGAACCAATGTTAAAAATAAAGTTGTTTTTTGCAGAAAATCATTACAATTCTTATAAGTTGTTATTTCGAAAATTGTCTAAAAAATACACTTTATCAAGCAAGAAATTTGAATATGTTAAAATCACATTAAAAATGTCAGTAACGGTTTGGTAGAGGCTAAAATTTGAATAGAAATTCAGATAGCCAAATCAAGTCTGTTTACATTGGTTCAACGTCTGCATTGACCAGACGTTGAACGAAAATAATTTTGCTGGGTTGACGTACTACACAACGTGACTACAAAATAGAACAAATTATGGGAAATGTGAAAAACGAACTTAAACGACATTCTAGATCAGGGCGTCTCAAACTTTTTCATTTCGCAATCACATTTCAAAAAATTATTGTATATGCAAGTGTTTGATGGGAAGTTTATAGTGTAAACTACCCACTGTTTAGGAATTAGGGCCACTTTTAATTTGTTTAGGGACCAAAAGAAACACGATTTGCAACCCCGTTTGGGGTGGCGACCCATAAGTTGGGAAGCCCTGTTCTAGACAACAAAAGCTGTTTTCACATTGTTTTGATGTCGCCAGAATAAAACGATGTGAAAACGACAGCTTCTTCAAGCGTTATTCGATAACGTTTAAACATCGTAAACTTTATTTGCAGAGGGGACAAAAATGCGTTCAGCGAATAGCACGTTGCGCTGAAATGCAAATAAAATTGAGTGGTTCAAAATACTAGTTTTTACTCTGATAATCTGAAAAATGAAAACTTGCCGATTTTCAAGTCTTTGTGCAATGCGACAAAAAATGAGTTACAGAGATAAAAACAGTGAAACAAAATCTATAAAATCTATCGTAACTTCTCCGATAAGTAAACATCTCAGTGGGTGTGAAAAATGTTCGATAATGTGGGATGACTGGCATCCGCGTCATTTGCATCAAATCAAACGTACATTCACGTTTTTTAACGTTTTCCTCATTACGTCAGGCTCGGTCCACTCAAGACTCATGGTGTCCAAAATTCAATTGCCAGCCAACTTTAGCTGGCTATGTCCCAGATAGCAAATCAGTCGTTTTTTACATTGATGCAACGTCTCTAGACGTTGCATCAATGTAGAAAACGGTTGATTTGCTGTCTGGGGTTTAGCTTTTCTACTGAATATGCCAGCCAAGACACGACCTTGCTTGCAAAATCCGTCTTTTTTACATCGATTTAACGTTCATAAAAAGGCTGAAAACTGAGTAAGAAAAGAACAGGAAAACTACAGTTGATCTGTTTCTACATATTATTCTACCATAATAACGATGAACGTTTCTGAAGAAAACAATTTAGTAAAAAATAACTAGTCTGTTTAAAAAAAAGTTACTTTCGTCTTGTCAAAAAAAGTTCTGGTGAAAGGATTTGATAGGTAGCTTGCAGTGTTGTACGTTAACGCTGAGGCTAGCGCCGTCAGTTTATTTTTTAGTTGACGGAAGTGATAGCGCCGTCAACCATTTTGCCGATTTCAAGCGTCAAGCGCTATGCGTCATTTTTAGTTGTCATGGAAAATCTCGTTTCACAATGAGAGTTAAATTTTGTTTGACATTTTGACTTTCAGACTGATAGCAATGAACAATCTTTTTTGTGGCAGCTGTTCGTCCATCCAATTATGTAGTTTCAAGTTTGTTTATCGTATCCTGGGTTAATCTGAGTCGAGAAAAGACGAAATCGTCTTTCGCAGCTCGAAACAGTCTCAAAAACCAAACTCGTTAGAAGTCGAATACTTCTGTTTTGTGAGACCCTGGCTAAAATGGCGCTAGAAATTAGCGCTGACGCCGTCAATTTCTTTAAGAGCTTACGCAGTACTTTACGCCTTAAAGTTTTTAGGCAATTCGCGCTGACGCTGACAATTTATTTCATTGACGCGTACAACACTGGTAGCTTGCAATTACAACATATGCCATACCGCCGCGGACTCAAGAGTTTTTGTGTGGCCGTGAAGGACAGTTTTAAAGACAAGACATCTCGCACACAGCCAGAAAATCAACCATTCTTAACTTTGATTCAACGTCTGCAGACGTTGAATCAAAGTTAAGAATGGTTGATTTCCTTGCTGGAGTTTGGCGCAAAAAGAGGTTTGCAGATGCGAGTGGTCAAAGCCATTGTGATTAGTGGACAAAGCAAGCAAATACAGCATTGTTGTTATAGAGCGAATACATCGTAAACAATCGTTTGTCTTGCATTGATTTAACGGAGAGAAAGAAAAAAAAAGCAGCTTTGAACAGGGAGCTCGAAATCTTCGTGGAACCAGATTAACAATTCGCCAAACCAGTTCCTCCATCTAATGCAAACTTACTGCGATTCAACCGTTTGATTGATGACGTCATCACAAACAATCCCAGACAGAAACTTAAAAAAAATGACGAATTTTGCTGTCTGGGATAACAGCTAAACGTATCTTTAGAAAAGATTTAAATAACGTTTCTCCTTAAAAACTTCAATTGCCAAAATTTAAAGACTCCCTCCATTGTTGAAACATCAGGTAGTGACCAAGATAACGTAGAGATGACATGCAACAAGTAGCAACTAGATCGGTGAAGTTGTGCGGACTGAGCCAATAATGTAATATGTTTGTGAAGTGACAAAAAAGACAAAGGTTTAGTTAATGCTGTAAAGGAAAGCATACGCTACGTTGAGTTTCAAAAAAGTGATGAAAAGAATCGAAACTAACTTGGATCGAAACCGACCACTCCTCGTGTGCGCAGGGTTAAACTGAAAAATTTGTATGATGAGGGTTACGCTGAAGCTAAAGTGAATAATAGGTAACAGAAGTCTTACTGTCCTTGGATTTAGAACGTGGATTTCAGTGCAGGCAAAAATATAACCAATCATTTTTGTCATCGGTGCCTCGTGTTGCGCTGATCAAACGAGGTTGCGTGGAGCCGCCTTGCGGTAGATGTTTAAAAGATTTTAAACGGAAACCTTCCTGCAACAGCGAGGAACGCACGCAGATGGTCAGAGAGATAAGTCTTGATATAGCCGCAGCACAAGCTATCGATCACGTATATTTTCCGTCTACTCGACACGAACATGCATCTTTGCTCATACTTTTCACGTCGGTTCAACGCAAAAAAGACGTAAAAAAGATACAGTATTCAGTGATATCACATCGCTTTAAAGGCAGAAGATAGTTGTCTACAAAGGCCTAAAAACTGTTTTCGAACGGTTTGCCACGGATTGGGGGGTTTACAAGCAATGTTCTCCCCGGAGTTCGATGTAGGATTTCAGTCCTTTCAAACGCATTTCCGTCGAAGACGAGGGACTGTGTTAACTAGAAAACAAAGAAAAAAATGTTAATAATATAATAGAAGTGACTTAATCAGTTCTGCTGTAAGTTTGGGAGAGTTATCAAGTATTATTTAGTTGTGCTCTGTAGCACACCAAAGGTTAAGCCATACTGTTTTTCTTCGTTATTTGTTGGCTGTAAAAGAAGCCGGGGGAGCATACATGTGACAGCTGCTTACGAAACTCGACCCTATCTGGTCAATGAAACGAGTGATTGCAAACATATTGTAGAGTTAATTTTTTTTTTTTAAAGCATATACATTATGAAGTAGTTAAATTCAGTCATTCGCTGATCGCACAAACAATTCCATCGCGGACTGCAAATGCCCACATTGAAAAATGTAAATCGTATAGTCCGGGTAAATGCATTAACTACGTAAAAACGTGGTACATTGTTTATTATATGACTTGAAGGACTCGTTTGTGCCACGTTTCCTAGTCCTTGACGTTGAAAAGTAAACGTCGACTCGAAACCACATTGATTTGCCGCTTCCATTAAAAAAACACTATCGTTGGTTTCGTCACATTTTCAATTGTCTTGAAGACTATGACGCAATTGTGAATGTCATCTGAACATTTTGCTATGTTAATCCCTGAAGACCAACGTTAATCTAAAAGTATATCTTAGTGGTATTACTTCGCGCTATCTGTGTTTAGGGTAGGCTACAATATTGCCAGCTGTTTACTGGAGCTTTGTCATGTATTTCTACACACTGATGTACAGGAAGTCACCTTCTAGTTTCTTACAGCTACGGTAACTGTGTGGTTGATGTTGACACTGGCCACATTCAGTCTTTCGATGCCGACATACATTCATGCTCGTGTTTTCAACGTCGATTCAACGCCAAAAGCCGTAAAATAAAGTTTTACTTGACTTTTAGCTTTTATAGGAAATCAAAGTAACACGAATTTGACGACTCCCACAAACGCATCATTCAACGGAAATAACAAAATAAAAACAACACCAGTCTTTCGCATCTCAACTTCAGGCGACAAACGTTAGTGCCAGGTCGTTTTCACTTCATTCAAACAGAGAAGTAAATAGTGTGACAAGCACTTGGCAACACGATCGTTAATGTATTAGTCTCACCAGTGAGCACTATTCAGTGCTTGGATGATTTTCTCAGTTCTTGTTCCGACTTTGAAGGCTTACCACTGTCGTTTTTTCGAAGGAGCGAAGTGATGCTTTTTCTGCTCCCACTACTTCCTGAGAATGATCCTCCATTGTGGGGACTCGTGGACTGACGAGATTTTTTATCATCTTTTTTCTTGGAGGAGTTTCTTGAACGCAAAGCAAAAAGCGGAGAACGGGATCTCAGGTCCGGATGTTTGGAATCCGAAGAACTTCGGCGAAGAGCAAGGTTCTTTGGAAGAGACGACTTCCGGACCGGAAGCTTCGAAACCTCATTTATCTTTTCAGTGGAGGAGCTTCCTAGTCCTAACAGGTTCATGTGCTGCGAAAAGTCAGCAGTCAAAGATGCTAACATGGTGCTGGTAGAGGTTCCTGATCCAATGGATAAGGAATCGAGTTCATCAGAGCTCCCTGAGGGACTACGATACAAGCTGAAGAGGAAGATTTAAGAGAGTTCGAAGAAAAATAGAAACAAAACAACCAGTTCATTTTAAGCACAACGGTTATACATCCGGGAACGTGATTAATTATTTTATCAATTAGACAGTAAAGTAAAAACATTCACGACCAATCGCAATTCCACGCCAATCAACAAAAGCAAAACATTTAGGATTTGGTATGCTATTCACGATTAATTGAGAAAAGATGAAAAACACATAAACTGAAAAGCTTGCTTACAGGAGATTTCTGCAAAGCGCAAGTCATAAGAGTTGAACAACAGAAAGTTGACTTAGGCAAAGGATAAGCACTTCCATGAAATTCTGAATTTGCTTGACATTGAATGAACGTCCTGAAGTATTGCGCGATCACATAAGGGAACGTTCAAATATTACGTAACGCTTTTTTTCCGAATTTTTGACCCCCCTCCCCCATGTAACGCTTTTTTCAATCCCCCCTCCCCCATGTAACGCTTTTTCACTACGAATTCAGCACAAAAAACTACCATTCCGTACTCGAAAGCGTTACGTAACGTTTTGCTTGAACCCCCTCCCCCCCGATGTGACGCTAACGTAACGCTTTGCATAAACCCCCCCCCTCCCCCTCGAAGGCGTTACGTAATATTTGAACGTTCCCTAAAAGCAATTCATAACTCCACCAGCCAAACAAAACCATGCAAAACAAGAAAATAAAGAACAACACCACAGCCAGCTTTCCATTTTCAAAAATCATTTTCTCAACAGAAAATTCTTCCTTTTTGCATTTGTTCAACGTCTCAAATATAAAAAAAAGATTACGTTCACTGTTAAGCTGTCGTCCACTGCCACACTACAAGCCTGGATTCTTAAGCCTGCATTGCTCCATCAGCATCCATACTACTTTCCGCTATTTACCACTGAATGTTTCAGCTAAAGTGAAAACGCTGCAAGCTCCTGTTTATACCTTAGAACCAAACTGAGGTACGTTGTAGTCAGCGATCTGACAACTTGTCTATTGGCTACAGTGCTACACCAAGTAGCTTCTTGTCGTAAAATTGCGTTATTATTGCGTTACTATTATTGCTACCGTGTTTCCTTTACTTTGCTTCTGGCTGATTAATTGCTGCGTGACTCCGCTTACTCGATGAGTTGCCACTCACATTGTAGTGCAGTGGCTGGGAAGCTTGCATGCTGTTTAGTTTGAGCGCATCTTTTATTATCGTTATTTTATGTTCCATAGAGTTAAGTTTACAGCCAGTTAATTAAAGCCTTACAAAGGTCAAAGTAAACTAAACGTGTTTTAGTACACTTCTGGAATCTACTATTAAGATTGATGCACGATCTGAAATGTTTAGGACGTGACTGGTGGAAGCGTTAGTCAAATGATGTTTTTTTTTTTACTTTGTACCTTGTCGGTTTCAGAATTTGCAAAGTACAGTTTTAAAGTGTGTCCTTTTATGCATGGACGTCGCTATAATGGTATCCGGACTGGAAACCAAACGCTAGGCCTCATCTGGGCAGCAAACAGAATTGCCATATTGACGGTTTTTATGCCAAATTCGAGTCCTTTTTTTAATGCGCTTAGCAGGCTATTTTGACTTTGGCGTTTTGATACATTTTTGGCTTTTTTTCAGCATTGTAAATAGTTTAAAAAACATCACGTTTGAAAAGGCAACTTTTCCCGAATCTTGATGCTTTTCATAATATTGCTTTTTGGATCGATTTTTTTCAACAGCATGACTTCCACCATAGCCTAAGGTGTTGCTGGGTTATGATATCCAAAAGTTTGGCATTTCTTCATATTGTTTTCAATTGACTGTCATCACACGCTTGCAGACAATGCAGAGCTTTGCATTTTGTACGTTGAATCAATATAAAAGAAACGTCGTACTTCGATTGAAAAAACAAAACTTAAAAATCAAATCAAAGTATTTCTAACATATGGTAAAAAATGAAGATCGAGAACGATTTTTTTCGTTTTTAGCACTAGTTGCTACGTTCATCTGATGAAATTGAAATTAACAACAAACAAGATGGTTTATTGCTTCACTGACGTTTTGCGCACCATGACAATGCGCATCCTCAGAGCGAATAACATACAAAATAAAATTTCACCAGGTTATATAATGCAGTGCGATTGAAGGCAAGAAAAAATAAAACACGCAATATTTTAAAAATTGGCCAATGATGTGTGAGCGGTTACTTTCCACGTTAAAATTACGTAAAAACTTCCAACAAAAACATAAAAATTCGAAGCGGTGACGACCAACAGAAAAAGTGCGATTGAAGGCAAGTGAAATAGAAAACGTGGAAAGTAACCGCTTACACATCATTGGCCAATTTTTAAAATATTGCGTGTTTTATTTTTTCTTGCCTTCAATCGCACTGCATATAACCTGGTGAAATTTTATTTTGTATGTTATTCGCTCTGAGGATGCGCATTGTCATGGTGCGCGAAACGTCAGTGAAGCAATAAACCATCTTGTTTGTTGTTAATTTTACTTTCAATTTCATCAGATGAACGTAGCAACTAGTGCTAAAAACGATAATTGTCCTGATGAACACCCAAACTTTTCAGTATTCAACGATTTTTTTTGTTATATATAAAATTTCGATTCAGTCATGCCAACGTATAAGAAATCAGTAGGCTGGACCGCACAGGTTCGACGTAATACGATTTCTATGGGAATTATCACGTTCAAACTTGTATCTGACACTTACTATAGCAGAGCACGGGTAGAGTTAGATGTGGAAAACGTATATTTGAAAAAAATTAACATTATATGCTGGAAATTTAACATTGTATGCTGAAAATTTAACATTATATGCTGGAAATTTAACATTATATGGTGAAAATTTAGCATTATATGCTGGAAATTTAACATTATACGCTGGAAATTTAACAGTATACGCTGGAAATTTAACATTATATGCTGGAAATTTAACATTATATGCTGGAAGGAAACATAAAAACAACAAAAAGTTTTCCTCAAACATACCTTCTCTCAATGATTGGCCGCACCATACGATCAGCGGGTCCTTTGCTGCTCGGTTTCCGAGATGCTTGGTTATATCTCACAGAAGAGATTCTACAAAAATTTCAGTGTTCCATTAGGCTTTGGCATAAAAGTTGGTCACATAACTGACGACACCATAATTTCGCAATGGTTCATTTAAGAATTTATTGACGTCAACAACAGACCGTGAAGAATCTTCACAAATCCACTCACGCTGTGAAAGTTCAGAATCACGTTCAGTCAAGCACCGAAATTGTCAACTTATTCGAAATGTTGTTGTCGGGGCATGTCGAGTAAGGCGAAAACGTTGAGTTAGCCGATGTTAAGTTATGCGGGTTCAATTGTATGAGGCAACGTAGTTTAACTGTACTATTTAATATTTATACTTGCTAAGAACAACGTCATTCTTCGCCTAGTAATACAAACCTAATACAAGAACATACTTAAGATAAGAATGGAGTTCAATAAATATTCTATCAACCTGAGAAAGATAAATGAAAGTGAAACTAAATATCTTTGAAAGAAGTGATAATAACATTTTACAAAAGCTTTCTAAAGCTCGTCATCATCCTGGCAAAAATGGTCTTTTTGGAATGTCATAAGAATGGTCGAAATAATATGGTACATGCTACATGCCCGACACGGGCATCGAACCTTGGGCCAAAAGATTCGCTCGAGGTTATGGGTTGAGGAGGTCGCTTAGGTATCTTCTTGGTGAGCTGCGAGACCCATTTCTTCTGATCCATTGATGAGGAGGCACGAAGGAGGAGTTCCTTGGCTGCATTTGCATCAAAACTCACTGAAAGTTGCAAGAAAATAAATCAAAAGATGTCTGTCAACGACTCAAAGCAGTGGGCACAGAACAGAAAAAAATAATAGTAAAAGCTCAGAGAACGTGAAATGCATTCCTCGTTTCATCAAATAGCCAACAAGTGAACAAAATCAGTCATGTTCGGAAACTTGTATAATTCAATGATAAAGCTTTCGCCACCATGAAGGCGGTTATCTTTGTATGACTTTTCATCCTCAATAACATCGAGGAAACAGAACAAAGGTTGAAAAACATCACCATATATTTCTTTAATCTTTAATTTAACATAAATTGGGGTTATTTAATCATTCGTCCATACCTTTACACGGGGCAATAACGTTGGTATCTAAGTGGTCTTTGTGATACTTGGCCCGGCATCCTGAAAATAAAGTCTTGTAAATCCATATTCTATTTCAATATAAAGCAGTTTTCTCGTTTAAAAAACGCTTTGTACAGCTTCACAGTCAAGCATTTTGAACATACTTTATTCTGAAGATATCAATCGATGTAAAGTGTGAAACGTGTACAACATAAATAAAAACAAAAAGTGGACCAAAATTTCCAAAAGCAAGCTTTGGGGAGCATACAAGCTTTACTTACGCTGGCACTCAATAGCAGGGGGCGGCTTTATCACACTCCACAAGGATTTAGTGCACGCTTCGCAATTGGTAGGCAAGTGGTACATGATGGGTACAAATGCATGGCCTTTGTGGCTGATCAGATCGGGTTGCTTGTTGTGGTCTTGGATTTCTTGCAATGCGGCGGACATCGCAGGTTGCTCCATATCTCTCCTGCTTTCGCCTTCGTTTGCGTAGAGAAGCTGAGGCAAAGAATGTGGTAAGTAGGAAGGATAGTAATGGCACAGTGTGAATATAACACCAGTCAAAAAACCGTCCTGTACATTAATTCACCGTCTGCAGACGCTGAATTACTGCAAAAACGATTGATTTGACGGCTGAAATAACATGAATTCTACCGGAAAAAGTGATATCAAAAGATTTTCAACGATGCAATAAAAAGCGAATTCCAGTTGAAGATTAGTTGTTTTACAAAATGGTCTGACTCTATTACAACGGTAGTAACCGCTCAATTGGCAGAGGCAAAAGCACTTCATTCGTGAGTGATGGATTTCATTAATGTTTCTCGGAAGACGACAGTAGATACAATGGACAACGAAAGACACGTGTTTCGCCTAAAGTCCGAAACTCATCACTAATTCACGGCATAGAGAGCTCTCGACTGCTGCTTTTGCTGGTCAATTGAATTATTTCCTTTGTATGAAGGAAACAACGCAACAGACAAGAACTTCAAAATACATAAGGGTAACTCGCAGTACACGGACTAGAAATCAACTGCCACATATAGTCGCTTCGTTTTTTCTAGCAAGCAATGAGACAACATACGGAGAGTTAATTTTTGGTCCAATTTTTATGGTAATTCTTATTTCATTTCAATTGCCGTAAGCCATTCAAGAATATTAACATACTGTATCAACAACATGGCGGCAATCAAAGTTAAATACAAACCTGAAATATTGTAGGAATCTCTTCGGGCTTGGCTCGCATCGCTTCGGCTTGGGTGACAGAACGGACGTGGAACAGTTTCCTTCAAATCAAAAATCAGTTGGGATCATCAAAACCAACTTCTTGTGAACTCATCTCGCGTTTGACAAATATCACTAGGTTTTGTTAAATAGGTTGCAAAAACTCCGTGATTGGCCGAGTATTGGCATTGTAAGAGGGTTTTATTCCATGAAAAAGCGTCAATATTTGATAGGGAACTCCCAGTCTCACAACAGTCACAAAAATAAAACATCAAAAGTCACGGTAAATGAATACAACATGTTTGGTCAAGCAAAATAGAACGCCTCATTCCACATATGCGACAGAACAGTTTGAAATATATAGTTCTAACAACTAGCTTATTACTTAAACGTTAGATTCAAGAGTCATAAGAAGCTGAATTCTCTTCTTGAAAAGTCATCGTGGAAGTTTTTGGATGAAGTTCGACAGTGATGATAAATCCACCCAGGTCCAGGAGTGTCAAGGGTTTCAAGATCATGTGGTGGATGTTGAACGATCAGATATCACTAATGTATAAAGATTAAAGATGAAAACTTTAAAGACTTACTCCAAGTCGATGACCATGGACGGAGTAGACTCTTCTTTGTCGGATTCCGAGTTGTAGAAGAGGATTTTTCTTCGACTAACAACAACATACTGCTTCTTCCAATATCCATGCCTCTTGATGTTCGTTTTGTTAGGGATCGCCAGCCATCCCGTCAACGTTAGCTCAGCTGAAAGAGGAAGGTCGTAAAAAGTTTCCAAGTTGAAAAGTATAAATTCTCTGTATGCAATTTTTCTTTTGTGTCCAGGCTTACGCCCGTGGTAGAAAATTAAGATTAAGTAGACGGGAAGGCAATCTTCGTGTCCACCTTCAGGCATGCCTTTAAATGTACTGCCAACGACAGCTGCATGCGGTATCGAACCGGCGCCCTATTGAATGCCGTACCGGTGCCCTTACCACCCGGCTATGCAGCCAGCGATATACAATTGAAGTTTGTTGATGAATCCACTTTGTAGTTAACGAGTTTGGATGCAACAACCATACGATAACAACAAATACAACGCTAAACTTGAGCCCCAGCGCAAATAGGTTAAAATACGCGGATAGATTTGTTATCAGTAGAGTTACTAAGTAAATTCCACTATGTTGCTTATAGAAACAACTGCGGACATAGAAGTTTATCAACAGCATGAGGTTGACGTGCAACAATAACCTATCTGCACCATGTTAATACAAGCAAAATTACTCGATTCTTTAAAAGTACAAAGGATTCTGAGACATTTTTAGGCTTTTCCGAAACATTCCACACCTTTCAAGCACTTTTCCTCCAACATAGTTTCTTACTTTTCTTCCAACCGTTTATGTATCAGTCAAGTTGGCAGTTGGATTTAATGAGGAAAGTTATCAACAGATAGTTACCATGGACACTGTCATCGCCTTCGCTTTGCACACTTATGGAATCGATGCCAGGCTGACATGACTGGAGTTGTCCTCGCAGCATCTCGATGTCTGCATCCTGACTGTCTACCTTCATCTGGAGGTCTAAACATTTCCCTCCTTCCTCCGCAAGAGCCTAGCCAAGACAATCATATAAAAAAAAAACAGTTTTTCCCAAGCAAGCCAGCTATGACACGCAATATTTTGTAGTTGCTATCTTTGACATTAAGCAAGAAGGATAGTTCAAAGAATTGCATTAGGAAAACACACCACGATAGGATAACACGGACAGCACTTTGCACAAAGTTTGGCGGCTTAAAAGATGCACTCTAGACTTGAATAATGAAATACACAGCGTATATATAGATAGTAGCATTGACAGGGGGGTCCAGGGGTGCTTTTAGACTCGGGATGAGTCTAAAGACCCGGATTCTTTCCAAGGGGGGACGAACGAATACACCACGCACTCTTTGGAGTAGGTGACTAATATTTTCTTTAAAAATGTCTTGTATGAGGGGCCTGTCCTATTACTGGTATCTGGCCCAAACCGCCATTCAACGGCCCTACAGATAGACGTATGCCCGTCCAGAAGAAATTATGAGCAACTCACGTCGTGCAAGGCGTCGATGTCCTGTTGGAACCGGAATGTCACGTTGCCCAGTTTCTCTTTCTCTTGCTGGAGTTCTTGTTGTAAGCGTCTGCATTCTTTTTCTTTCTTACGAAGAGAATCAGCAGATACCTGATGATGATACCCAGACAACAAAATCAGTCATTTTTACATCGATTCAACGTCTGAAGACGTTGAATCGATGTAAAAATGACTGATTTTGCAGTCTGGGTAAGAGCACATGCACTCATGCAGAGATGATCAATAGTATCGCTGATGATCATTATGTGGAGGGTCATGGAATGATGGAGATTGTTTATCTTTTTAGGGGCGTCGTTGGATTTAGGCTTTAAACCTTCTAACGTTAGTTTTGAAACGTTTGCTGAACCAAAAGTCTGGTTTTCAGTGTTTCGTGGCCTGTCAAGTTCACTTTTTTAATATTATTCTTTTTAAACGTAAACTTAGCGTCAAAAAGTTATGAAAAAATGCAATAAAACATTACTGCTCATAAAAAAAAACTTTAACCTTATCAATAACCTTTATAAATCGTTTTTTCTTAAATCCTGGAAGTACCAATTGATTAATTATTAAGACAGCTTGTGTTTCTCGGCAGTCAAGTGTAGCAAGAATTGACAGCGACAGACACGTGTTTCGCCCATGAGACTGGGCTCATCAGTGTGATTCAACGTGTTTTGTCGTACGTTTAAACAATTTTCGACAATCTGTTCATTAGCAGCCGCTTTCCAATCTCGATTATTAAGTTAAAGCTGAAAGTTTAAAGAACTTTCCAGATTAAGTTACATAAGTTTTTTTCTGCGTTGCTAAATACACTAAATGACAGAACTAAATCAAGTCATTTAGTTATATATGAAAACTGAAAAGCCTTTGGAAAAAAGGGGGTACCTTGTTTTTCTTATTCTCTTTGTTAACATCTTTCCGGAAGACAACCTCCGCTAGCTTGTTGACAGCTTGCAATTTCAGCATTTTTTCGTACTCGACTTGCTTCTCGTATTTCTTCTTCATACTCGCAATTTCTTCGTCATTCTTTTTAAGGTTCTCGTTTTCTGTAGAAATGGAAAGCTTTCAGATTCCTGATGAGGGCTTAAGTCAAGCCGAAAACGTTCGACTGTTAAAACTATTTTTAAATATGTAAACTATATTGTTATAATGCTCAACCATGTTGAATTGTTGTGTCTTGCCTGTCTTTGGTACAAAAAATGGAAAGGTGTTGTCAAATCTTAAGCTTTGTGGCTTTCAATGAAAACTATAACGAATTTGATGTTTGTTTAATGTTTTAAACAAAATTTCAATTGAAACTTGGCTTCATGAGCTAGCTTCAAAGTTATTATGAGTCTTATTATAAGCATTTATAAGCTAACTCGAAGTCGAGAGCTAGCTACAAACATGCACCTTATTCTTCCTCTACGCATGTTGTATCAAACTATTTAAGCACGTTTTGAAGTTACAACCTTTTCCTAATAGCATCCGGGTATATTGCATATACATTGTTTATTGTAACTTGGTACTTTTTTTCACCCAGACATTAAATTAAATAGTTTTTACAAATAAATATACAAAAAGAATGCTTATGGAAAAGGAAAGCAATTTTAAGCAAAAATTCGTTAAATTTATTTCAAAATACACAAAATTGGAAACGATTTTCCTTCACTCCGTCAATAACAGCGAAAACCTGGAAAAACGTTTCATCGCGATCTCACTGTACAAATGTCATTCTCCATCAAGAAGCAAATTGATACCCACCTAACAGAGCAGCTTTAAGATTTTCTTCAGTCGCATCGCGCTCCTGTTGGTATTGTTCGACTTGAGTTTGCAGCGACTTGAGCTTTGCTTGCAACTGAAAAGAAAACAATGTGTTCAGTAATTTTAAAACACAACGTGTTGGGCCGTTGGCTTAACACAGGAGTGGGCAACCTTTTTAACACAAGGGCCAGTTAGGAAAATGTAATGCTTACAGGAGGGCCGCACATCAAATAAACATTTATTCATATTTTCAGCAATGGAGTTTATCTTATTGAAATTTTGTACAAGAATGTCATCCTCCTGCAGTGAATTCAATTCAAGCTGGATTTCTACAAGCGCAAAACTTATTTCACAGGTACAGGGGAGTGAAAAGACGGTCATATCACTTCTTAAGCTTCGAAATTGTGTAAATCGAGATGAAAATAGCCTTATTTGGGAAAAAATAGCTGGAAGAAGATGAAGGGCCGCACAAAAAATGGAAAAGAGCCGCATGCGGCCCGCACGTTGCCCACCCCTGACTTAACATCTCTCGTTTTCTTTGAAGTGATGTGGAAATGCACTACAATTAGTACCGCGTCTACATGAACACTAGGGTGTACCATTTTTCAAAAAGTTTTTAGAAATTAGTGCGGCTATGTATCACGGGTTTCCACTTTTGTTAAAAAGTATTTTGGTGGAGTTTCAGAATTTTCCCGCCAAAACTGTGGTTCTGCCGCCATTTTGAAAAAATGGCGGCCGGATGAGATATCATGAAGATCTACAGCCTTAAACTGGCGCAATGTGATCATGTAATATGTCGATTACAGGGTTTTTGTGGTCAAAGAACACGAATCTGAAATCAAAAACGCTCTACGAGAACAATTTTGCAAAGTGAAGTTTTACCCCTTGAAATTAATGGTGAAATTTTACAGACATGGACACAACCTGATCAAGAATACCTCACGCCAGAATGAATAATCCTAAACTATTGTCAAACTTTTGAAATGACAACACGATTCATTTACAAACAATTTGAGTTAATCACTCTCAGACATGATCCATCCCTGTTTCTTCTGCATGCTATTCCTTTATTATCATCAACACAATACCAGAGTTAAGCAAACACCCAATTCACTAAGGGTCGAATGCACCAACAGTGATTAACTTAAACAATGATTAAAGTTAATCATTGATTAACTAAACAGTGATTAAAGTTAATTCGTTGTTGGTATGCACCAACAAAATTTTGTGCATGATTAGTTAATCAATGATTTAATCAGACTGTTGATGGTTTTTGCTGAGTCATAACTCTAGCAATGAGTATTTCTTTGATTTGTTATGAGATTCAGTACAGTTCAGTGGTAGAAAAAGGTACCTACATACATTGTTTGTTCATGGCAATGGCAAAAAGCGTTACATTTGCTGATTAATTATTTGGTAGAAATGTAAGCTGGACCGGTATTCACAAATTTGCTCGAAATGATATCTGCTGTAATATGTGAGCCAGGTACTAAGCAGCCTGGTTTTAACTACTGAACTTGGTGTGCCGTAGCTTTCACTACATTGCAGAAGCAGCCTGAAATCAGCTGAATTTAGCAGATGCAGTTAGGCTACAAGGTTGTTCATCAGAAATTTGAAAGTGAATCTTTGAGACAATTCCACTTAGAACAGTGTTTTCTAACCGAGGGTAGGAGAGGTGTTATGACAGTCTAATATCAAGAAACCATTTCTCATGCTTTTTAAGAAGTTGTGAAAGGGCATTTCAAGTGTCAGCGACAGTTGTGCAAGGTCGCTTTGCTTTTCAAAGCTTTGGTGGCCCAGATTTTTGCTTGGTACCGGGCCCGAAATGTTCTCTCAATGGCCCTGATAGAAACCGTCGCATTTTGAAAGAGGTTTATCTTGTTTTTGACCATTTTGCGCTCGAAATACTCAGAATGAACTAACTTTAATGTAATTTTTTCAAAATTAAAATTCTCTGAGGGAGGCCTCCAGCCCTCCACCTGTTACTGGGGTTGCCTAAGTCAACACACTGGAGGGGGTCCACCTGCATGGATCAACTCCTTGCTGTTTAAACTCCTGGCAATGCCCTACAAGACTACGGGGTGCTAAACTGTCCAGACCAGTTTACAGTAGTGCTGAGGCTTTGTTAAAAACAACATGTTTTATTTTACGCTCATTGCGACAAAATACAGTACACTGCGATTACACATGCAACACAGCAGACGACTGGAAACAGCAAAAGAACCATACAGTTATCGAGCAGATGCTCTCACCACTCAGGCGGCTAGATGTTAAGGTGGAGGTAATGGAATGCTTTTTATCAAGAAACAACTGCCAACTAGCAATTTATTTTCATAAACATTGGGCTAAGGTAAATTTTTCTGAAATGATTTGACTATATTATATTACTGTTTTGTATTTCAGTGTAGAACAAATATTTCACAATTTTTTCTTGACTGTTAAATTTAATTCATTTATAAAATGTCAAAACAACGATAGCAAAGTTTTTTTCCACACGAAGAAGATCTGTTTCTCACTTGCATTGCAACATATCGCAATATTATTGAATACAAGAAGACTGATGGTGTTACCACACACAACAAAAATGATGCCTGGCAGGAACTCACAAAAGATTTTAATGGTGCCTCAACCTTCGCAGTTAGAGAAGAGGGTACGCTTCAAAGGTTGTGGACAAACATGAAGGCCCAAGCGAAAAAAAGGGTCTCTTTGGCCCGCCAAGAAAGCTTCTCCACTGGCGGTGGTCCACCCCAAAAGAGTAATGACACCGAAAAAGAAAATTTGAATTAGCTGAACAACTGATACAGGCACAAATCGAGCAATGTAAAAAATAACAAATTTGAGCTTTGCTACTCTGTTTAAGTATTTATGTGATAACTAGGGCGATTTTTTGTATCCAAAGTTACTTTTTTATAGTTGTTCCAATTAACAAAAGAAATGTATAATATAACCAAAATTTCATGGTTGTGTGGGGTCAATGTTTAAGATGTTATAAAGTTACCAAAAGTCACTTTTTGTGTTTTTAGATTACTTTTCATTTGTTAGGTCACTTTATTTTGCATACTTTTTTGCCTAATTTCCCTATTTGTATATCTTTTATTGCTACTGGAGAGATGAATTTACATTTTATGTAATGCCCAGACTTTTAATATATCTTCTACTATGGTATGGATTTTAGGCATGCACGAGCCCATGGTTGTTCGCATCTCGTGTATTACCGAAAACTCGTTAATAAATTTTTGCGATCAAACAAATAGTGTTAACTATATTTAACCAATTGTTTTCCCTGCAACAGCTAAAGTGTTTGTTTTTTCCTACTGTTTTCCCTGCAACAGCTAAGTTGTATAAAGTGTTCGATTGACAGAAACTTCTTCCAAGAGTATGTAAAACATTACATTGTGTAAATTTGAATGTGTAATTCTGATTTGAGTACAAATTGAAACTAATTTAGATGCTTTTTTATGTGGAATTGCTGCAATTTCTTTCGCTTTCTTGTTTTCGTTGAATAAAGTTACTTTTTGGTGACTTTTTCGCAAAATTGAAGTCATTTTGGTTACAAAAAATCGCCCTAGTGATAACATTTTGTATATGTACAATTGAATGGTTGTAACTTTTCGCTGTTCGTAATTGTTATTCATACAGAACAATTAAGAAATAAACACACCAGGTAGCTGTAGCCATGGTTTCATAACTTTATTAAAACAGACAGAAAAAACTAGTACCTCAGAATACTACCCTGCCAGCAAATCAACCACTATTTACATTGATTCAACGTCTGTAAACGTTGAATCAATGTAAAAAAATGATTTTCTGGCTGAGTATTTACTCACAGATCCCTCATCAGGTGTACAATGAAAGAAAACAGTAACCGGCTCATTTACAGCACTGGGTGAAAATCAATTGATTACGTTAAAAATATTACTTCAGTTTAAAAATATTGAGAACCCATGTCCTCCTGGTGACAAGATTGGTGTATGAGTTCCAAGACCGGATTACTTTAGAAGTATTGAGTGATAATTTGCCTTCTCATTGCGTTTCCACCAACTGTGGACATGGGTTGCTGTTGGCTCCTTATGCTGGAGTTGGCATGAGATGAAGATTCTTCAAAATCCACAAATTCACCACGGTGAACAGCAAAATTATGCAAACAAGCAGTTGCGACTATAATGGGAAGGGTGTTGTCCAGTTTAGTTCAGAGAGGAATTCGCAAGCAGCGATACCTTTGCTTCCAAACTTCCCTTTGTGAGGTCTTCAGCATCAAGTTCAGCACAATCCACTACATTCACTGCATCAACCATGTTGTTACCGGTATTACTATTTTGTATCTAATTGTACACACTGGTACACATGAATTCCATACATGTAATGAAAATACAAAGTGATAGGTGTGCATGGTCACTGTGATTAGGTAAACATAGATGACAAGCAAAAGGGTTACGAATGGACAATGTAGTATGAGTATCAAGTATGTATGTTGTACAACAACTCCTACCATAAAAATAGTTCTATATATATGTCATGAAATGCCAAAATTCTATGTATGTTCAAACAGCTTGTCAAACAATTTTGAATAGGCCTGGGACAATGTATTCTGAGACATCCCTAGAAAGGGGTGTAAAAATAGTATCTATGTTGTACAACAACTCCTACCATAGAAATAGTTCTATATAACATATCATTGAATGCTAAAATATGCACAGTCACATGTATGTAATATATCAAATATAGTTATTACGGTATCATACTCTCTAAAACCTCTACAGCCTGTTTCACTCTAAAAGAAGGATCAGCAGAAAGTCCTTACTCGAAAACAGCTTGTTAAACAATTTGTTATAGGCCTGGGACAGTGCATTGCAGGTATCAAGCCACACCAAGCCATCAGTAACAGCGCATATGCTACAATCAGGGGCGCCGGTAAGCTACTGCACATATTACAATATAACAATTTCTGCTATTCGCTTTTAGCCTAATTATAATCTTTCATTTTTGCCTCAAAATAATATTTACGGCACAAAATTCTGCAACACAGTAGGTACGTAACCATCATTATAACAAAACATGATGCCTTTCTTTGTATACCGTACCGGACACTTGTTCATTACTCAACAGTGAGCTGATAGATGAGCATTATTGCTATATCTTATCTTAAAACTTTCAAAAGAATTGGCCTTTCAGCAACAAAAATGCCTTTTCTCATAATCCTGCACCCCCCCCAGTCGAAAATTGTCCCGGCACCCCTGGCTACAATAGCCAAATTTTGGTAATCAACCCATAACCTCAACTATTTTATATACAATTATAAATCAGTTGCTGTCCATGAAAAGTGAAGAACCTTTACAATTACATTTTGGTCATTCTAATCCTATCACACATCACACCTTCCATAGTTCAAAAGGTGCAGCCTGATGTTGCAATTACCAAGAACTAATACAATACCAGTACTACAAACCTTTGCTGGAAAGTTAATCAAGCTTTAAACCTACTCTGGAGCTGTATTAACCTTGTTACTTAACTTGCTAGTTAATCACAGTTTAATCATGGTTTAAATAGCCCTTGGTGTTGGTGCATACCAAAGTCTCACTTAATTGTAGTTTAATTTAAGATTAAGTTAAATACAGTTTAATCACTGTTGGTGCATTCGACCCTAAATTCTTGACGAATTTCTTTGACAATTGAGTTTGGCTAACGTAGCATTTTGTAATCTGAAAACTGTTCTCTGTGCCTTTGCACAACAAGCAAGAGAGCTTGCCGGTGGCTCTCGTCCGAACACCTGTCAATAGAATCAGTGAATAGCTTAATCCCGCGTTCCGCAATATCGTTGACCACCCTTACGTTCAAAGTGAATTTGTTTAGTTTCTGACGTTCTGATGAAACATATCCTTTCATTTTCAGAATCTTACCGTCTCAGTGAAATATTTCCAAATCAGGGGCCTGGAACTCATCTCTGATATTTTGGGAGTGAGAGGACCTAGTCTTATTAGCCAGTATGAGCTATTGTGGCTGAGATATTAATATCAGACTTGTATGCCGGACGCTCGAGCCACAGCAGCCACGAACATTGTTCTTTGCCGATAGCTCAATCCAAGTCGATCAGATGTTAAAGCTGTAGGCAACATAATATTCATTTTCTTTCTCTTCCTTTCAGGAGTTTTCCAGTTGTCGCTTTATATTTCTTCATCTGTAGCCTACTCCAACTTCACTGTTTTAAGGTCAGCAACATCCTCTTTCTATTTCCTTTCACCAGCTGCACGTGTAGTTTTTCTCTAGCTAAGTCCCATCTCTTCTGCAGAGCATCTGTGCACAATGCGCAACCTAATTGATCTCGCTGGAGCAGATTTTTCAGATGTTCCAGATCTGTCTCCCAGTCAATGATACCAGAATGCATGAGAATTGACTGCGAGGTAGTCTTAGATATATTCAGAGCATCCTTGAGCTTTTCTTCTATATCACGCTAACGTTTTTTAAATAAATCACTTTTATTCCTCTCACGCCTAGAATCAAGTTCTAGTTGATAACAAGTTTCAACAAACTCCTCAGTTGCCGGTCTATATCCGCATTTTAACAATAACCTTACACGATTCCTTCTCTGTTCCAGATTGTTTCTCGTTCTTCTTACTAAATACCAAACCCACGCCAAAATGATGTTTCCATACCTGGCGAATTTCCTCCCTTGCTATCACGATGGATTGGTTGATCGTTCTGTGACTTTCGTCTCTGAGGAACAACAGCCTAGCTAGAACGTCAGAGCTTTTAGGAAGCTTAGAAACACCTAGTCTGTGCTAGTGTTCCCAATGAGGAAGTACTTTCTTTTTAGTGTTTGTGCCAATGACGGGTATGCTTCACCGGCCGTCTCATTCAGTGGCATAACTGATCTGAATCTTGTAACTTGGGTAGGATCACTAGCTACTCTTCGAGTCACTGTAGCTAATGAAGATCTTCGTCGTGTAGAATTAAGGCATTTACCCAGTTGGGAGAGTTTACTTCTGTTTTTCGAACCTTTTGGTTAAGGTTAAAATGACAATAAGATGCTCTTTTCATGTAAATCTGCAGTCCAAAACAGTGTGGTCACATCAATATGTCAAAGTTCACTTTGCAAAATTGTTGACGTAGAGCGTTTTTGACTTCAGATTCGTGTTCTGTGACCCCAAAAACCCTGTAATCGACATATTACATGATCACATTGCGCCAGTTTAAGGCTGTAGATCTTCATGATATCTCATCCGGCCGCCATTTTTTCAAAATGGCGGCAGAACCACAGTTTTGGCGGGAAAATTCTGAAACTCCACCAAAATACTTTTTAACAAAAGTGGAAACCCGTGATACATAGCCGCACTAATTTCTAAAAACTTTTTGAAAAATGGTACACCCTAATGAACACATATACTGGATGGTGTAGTTCAACACCGGTAAAAATAGAAAATCCTAATTTTTACACAACTGGGTATAGCATTTTTATACCCAACCAGCAAAGCTCATCCTTTTTACATCGTTTTAACGAAACCAGACGTTGAAACAATGTAAAAGTGTAACTTTTGCTGGCTGAATGTTATAATCTTCATCCGATGAAGACACTTGATGCAATATATGAAACGTAAGTGGCAAAGTAACCTTCCAAATTAGACCGCTCTTTTCTTTTTGACATCATCTTTAAGCAAGCTCCGAGTGGAATACTTTATCATTACATCTCTCCATTTAAGCCAGTTGGTAAACTCAGCATAAAAGTGTAATTTATAACATTACAGCAGAGAGATGACATATAGTTAAACTAAGAATTTTCAAAAACTTTCAACATCTTCGAACTAAATTAACTTTAATAAAACAGATTAAATTATGTCATTAGTAGAAAGTTGCATTTAAAAATATATATGTAGTTTTCTGGTGCATAGTGAACATTGAGAAAAAGTATTTTTGTGTCGGATGCGTGATTTTGGTAAAACATGCAAAAATATTTCAACGAAATACATGTGAACTTGTCAAAAAAAAACAACTTAATATGGACAATCCAGCGCATGACACATGCAAAATATAAGCCTAATGTTAAAACAGCACCTTTCCAGATCGCAAATGCATTATTAGCACAATATATAAAAACAAGCAGAATTCTTGTAGCTTTAACAGTCTTGTGCAGATTTAAGCCTAATTTTACGATACTGTTACCATGCTAACATTACACTACTTATAGTGGAAATCCGAAGAGCATCTGGTAACACTGGTAACAGAAAAAGCCTTATCTTTTAAAATAAAAACAAAGCCAGGATTTTAGATGCAGTGAGTTTAGATTATTTGCAGTGATTTTAGATGCATAGATCACACTTTGGCAATTTAGTTTCATATCAATATTATTTCAGAGATGTACATTCGGCTTAGATTTAAAAATCAAAATTACACCAGGCTCCGGCCATTACGTAGCTAGTTTTGCATTTTGGCAAGGCCTGTGTATCATAATTAGGAAATTATTTGCGTAATCAGACTTCGAATTAATAAATATGTTGTAAAACGCAATTTTGCATGACATTTTAATGAAAGTACCTTAAATTTCATAAAGTTGTGCCTTTTTAGCAACAGTTGACTGCAGGCAATTTTAAGCTTTAGAAATTAAATTGATATGTCGTCATTATTTTAATGAAAGAACTTTTCGGAGCCTGGAGCTGGAGCAGTGGTATCAATAAGCTCCGGAGCAGGAGCTGGAGCTAATTTATGATAAAAGAGAGCTCCGGAGCTGGAGCAACTTAATATTTACGCCTGCTCCAAAGCCCTGGTCAAGATGGTGGTGTGTCCGGAGAGCTTGCTTAGCATTCCTTCTAAACGTGGCAGTCGTACAAGTTTACTTTTTTTAACATTATTCTTTTTAAACGTAAACTTAGCGTCAAAAAGTTATTAAAAAATGCAATAAAACATTACCGCTGATAAAAAAAAAAACTTTAGCCGCATCAATAACCTTTAAAAATGTTTTTTCTTAATCCTGGAAGTACCAATTGATTAATTATTAAGACAGCTTGTGTTTCTCGGCAGTCAAGTGCAGCAAGAATTGACAGCGACAGACACGTGTTTCGCCCATGAGGCTGGGCTTATCAGTATCGCACCACTAATTTAAGCCACATAGTTTTCAACCGCTGCTTTTGTCAGTCAATTGAATCCTTACCTTTGTGGAAAGAAAACAATTAGCTAGAATTAAACAAAGTCATGCTATTAAATATCAAGAAAGAGAGGCTAGTGTAGCAGAAGTGAGAGCAGGCTGTTTGCCAGGGCCAACTAAAACTCACGGCCGTGACTTCCTCGTTTTTCTCCGAGACATGTTGTCGATTGGTTCCTTCCAGCTCGACCTTAGCGAGCTGCAGACGAACGATTTCGCGTTCGTAATGGGAACGCCACTGTTCTAGAATCGTGTTGGCATCCTGGACCATTTGTAATTGGGTGACTACAGTGTCTCTGCACGAAACAAAACCATGCTCTTTAAAACGCACAGCAAAATAAGAATATTGTGATAGCAAGCAAACAAAAAAGGTTTTTGAAACAATGAAATTCAACAACACTCTGTGCCGTTGTGCTGTTTTCAAGACGAGTTAAAGCAGCTATGGCCAAACCGCTGCCCAGCTGAAAGCTTTGTGTGGCCCTGTTTTTGTTTTTGCCGCCTGCTCTTAAGCGGTGTCGAACCGGCGCCCTTCCGATTGCCGTTCCAGTGCTCTCACCACTCGGCTATGCAGTCGACTGTTATTATGTCTTGTAATTGGTTTCATGTTCGAGTGAAAATGAACCATACTTCAATTTTGTCAAGTAAATTCATTTCGAAGCTTTCACCACGGTTAAAAATTGAATAATTCAATAACTTGTTACGCACATCTGGTGTATGGTTTGGCTTATTTTATATCAGAGCGAGTACTAGCCTATCATGTTATTGTTTTTACCACGGTTGATACGCATTTGGACAGAAGATTTATGCTTTTTAGGCTAAAATACCAAAATAAGCGATGCATCAAAAAACTTTGTTAGTCTACATCTAAACTCGAAAGCAAGTGTTACATAAATTTTTTTTTGTACGAATTGGATTTTTCAAATTCTAGAGCAGCCGGTGGAAAGTTAGACCAAGGTAGCTTCCTCCGGTGCTGCTACCATGCATCTCGTTTGGTGTTCTATAACTGGCACTCGATGATGATATCACGGAATTTTCGTGCTATAATTGCGCGCTTTCCAAAACACACACAAAAACTTTAGACCAGGGACGGACTTGGCTTAGACATAGCTGCTCTAAAGTGGTAATTCAGTAGAAAGCAAGTTTAGTACACTTTGATAGCAAAAACATCACACAAAATTCTATACCACAAAACACACGCACAACGACTGATGTGAAAGTCATACTTCCACACTATGCCACTTCACTTTCATACGTTCTCAACTGAGAAAATACAAACCCTTCGTGCTTCGTATGCTCAACAACAGAAGAACTTGTAAGCGAAAAAGCAATCAATCAAATGCTCATGCATTGCAACGAGAGTTGATGAAAAAGCATCAAAAATAAAATAACAAAACCAATGCAATCATAACAGAATCCCAAAGTAAAACGTGATCTGAAAAGAAACTTTGACACCATCAGTGGAAATATGTGATGCATTCAGACCATGATGTTGTATACGGGGTAGTTTGGTGTATGCAGGGAGAGTTTGGGAGTTGATTTCTTCACTCACTGTTTCGTTTTCCTTGCCATAACCGTCCAACTGTGTAACATTGCATTCGAGTAGTTCTTGCTTTTCCGATTCAAGCTGTTGACGTGCTTTCGTGGCTTCTGCCAACTCGGCTTCTAGAGTTGCACGGGCCGTTTGCTCGGCTTGGAGTTTATCACGAGCTTCGGCTAGCTCGGGATTTAATCTGCTGTTCCTGCCAGTAACCATGATGTGTTGGAGCGAATACGAAAGTAGCCAGACACACGAGTTATCATCAGACACGGACACAAGAACATGACATTCATGTTATCAAACGTCAATCACGGTTACTTGGAGTTGCTGCCAGATTTGTCACATTGTGCAGATTTTCAGGAATGTTGTTGGCTGAAATTTTCTAAAAATCAGATTTTCTCACTTTTCACTGGCTTGTGATGATAGTTTATGTTGCCTTGAGGGCGTTGAGAAAATGAAAAAATGTAATTCAAAAACTTTCAATCAGACTGTTAGCAAGGGGCTAACAGCCTGACAGAAATTTTTACCGAGCCTGGTGATGTTAAAACCTATTGCGTCACTTGGGGAAGGCAGTAAAAAAAATTCCATCAAACGATTTGTAAAAGTTGACGAAATCTGCAGAATATGACAAATCAGGCAGTGTCTTTAAGTAGCCATGTGGTTAATCCTATCTTTAAGTATATACGAGTCATTACCTAACATTCAGTCAGGAAGAGTTTTTTCAAGCACCCTCTCAGTACATTCTCGCAAAAACACGACAAGCAATAGGTGCCACCACATTCTTTAGCGCAAAAAGCAAGAACGAAGTTGATAAATTTTATTGGTTTCTCAAATCAGTTTTCTTAGAAAACTTGTGCAAATGCACAACGATGTGCAATCTAGCTTCTATAACATTGAATGTTCAAACACGCTGCATTCCAAACACAACAACTTCAATACCACTGCGAATGACCTCAATCTGTGTGAGGTAAAAAGTACTAGGCTGAGATCTTTAGCATGAAATAGACACATTTCACTTGACAATGAACAAGTGTTTTCTTGAAATTGGAGACATCAACATTGTATGTAACAACGAGCGAAAGAATCACTTCAGATATGACAAAACTACAAGTTATACGTCACAATAATAAAGCTACCAGTTAAGGTTAAACTTAAAACTACAATTGTAAGGTTTTATTGTGTTTTTGACTCCGTTGTTTCGTTACTTTTTTTTATCAAAATAAGTTAATCACAGTAAATGCACTTTGACAATAATTGTTCCTCGCCTTTGAAAACCTTAACACTCTCATTATGTTTAAGTGTGGAGCAAAGTAGCTAAAGACAGCTTTTGTATTGATGACAATCGGTGGCTGCAGCAACTACTAGTGATTCCTGACCTCAAGCTTGTAAAACTGCCAAGACTAAGCTTTAGAAGAGTTTTTCAGCCCACAAACGAATAAGCCTATCATATATGTATTCGATTTGAAATTCAAGATACCTTTCATCTCGTAGCATATTCATGTCGGTTTCTAGATCTTCTCCCTTCTTTTCCAACTCCTCTTTTTCTTCTTTCAGTTCTTTTACTTGAGTCTTGTAAAGAGTCTGCAAAAGAAAATGTAATGCTTGAAATTGTTCAGTAATTTACTTCATGATCATGTATCGTTGCTTTCTTAACGTGCCACTGGGAATAAATATCCAATTATTAAATGGATATTGGTAATTTTATTAGAAAATGAAAATGACGTTTTACTGTTAACGTTCTACAGTACTTCTTAAAGCGTCACACGGCCGTAGCCCAGAGCATCTCACAAGCTCTTCTATCGTTGAATCGACAAAGTCTTGTGCAAAGTATTTTGTTTTCACACCAGAACATTCGAGCAGATGCTGCACTGTTTGCTCCTGTCCGCATTAGCAAGTGATGAGTACTAAAAGAACAACACTTTACCAAAAAATTAAAATTCACTTGGAAAAAGCAAAAGTCTTGGGTGTCGAGTTGCGATATCAACTAACGTCACAACCTTCTTTAAACAGAGGCCTTGTAACGAATAACGATTCCAGACAAAAACTGCTGACTCAGCAAAAAGTTTAGCCTTCAGTCACAAAAAAATGGCGAACGTGCATGAGGGCTCCAAGTGAAGATAGCTATGACTGACATACAAAGGATCTACACGCGACAAAGCGAGACGAGAGATTGAGAAACGACATACCGAAAAATATTGTTCGGCTTCAAGTTGGTCTTGTAGCTCCCTCATTTGTCCATCCATGTTCTGCTTCTCTTTCTTCGTCCGTTGCAGTTTCTTTTCCAACTCCAGCTTGTCTTCTCGGAATTGGGAGACATCCTGGAAAATAGTGGTGTTTTTACGTAATTCAACGCTGCAAGGTGATTGGTTGATGCACAAAGAATGTGTTACGCAAGGCAAGTAACAAGATTTTACAACAAAAGACGGTCAAGAAACATAGCAAACCTTTTTGTTAGCATAAATTTTCAGTTTTTATTCTAAAAAGTATACGCTTATTTGCGCAATCGCAGCGACATACTGTTTACTATTCAAATCGTGGTACGTCACAGAGAAGAAATGTGATTGCACTTAAAGCACAAACTTTAAGCAACACAACAAAAAGTGCCAGCACTAAGTGGAATTTTTCGTCAGAATCGGCGCAAGATTTGCATTCAGTTGAAAGAAAACACAACTCGTAAGTCTGACTCTGACAGGTTAAAAAGTTTTTTTCAGCCGCAATATGAAAGGATGTACAAAATGCTCCGCCTACCTTGCTGCTCTGGGATTCAGAGGCTTTAAGAGCATTGATCTCAGTCTTCAAAGAACTCAGCTCCGATTGGAGTTGCTGCTTCTGTTGAAGCTCTTGGGCTTTTGCTTTCGTCAACAAAGTGATCTAAAAGAAAAAAGAAACAATTATTTAGTTAAGAATAAATGACCCTTTAAAAGAAAACAGTTTCGTTTTTTGCCAACTGAATGGCAAAACGATTGTGTTATCAATGATAAGCTGTGCAAAGCCTAGCTGTGATAACTTGCGGTAACTGCGCAACACATCAGGCTTTCACAATAACAAAAACATATCAAGATATATCCATAAAGGTAAAAGATAGACTCTAGACTCAAAAAAGTAACATTGTTAAAATACAATGCAACTTTGTTTTAACACAAACCAAGCAATCTTTAGTTGAATAGAAACAGTTCTACCTCATCATCAGCCTTCTTCTTCACAACCACCATCTGCTTCTCGCTGTTCTTAGCCTCCCTGAGATCATACTCCAGGAGAGTGATCTTCTTCTTCAAGGATGTTGCTTCCTGCTCTAGCTTACTCCGGGTGTGTTTCTCTTGGGAGAGCTGACTTTCCAGACCTAAGGGAAGATGAGGATGTTGCGTCAATTTGCACTGAATGAAGTCCATCCATCTCAGGGAGTCATTTAAAGTGGGTTAGACTCAGAACCATCGAAAATTAATTTTCATTATTAATTTTTTATAGAGTCACATTTTTTATATAGTCACATTTTTCACTGAAGTCAGTAATTCAAAGGAAACCAAAATGTTTAATCTCAGCTTCAATGTCAGAAAGATAGCACAGTACAAACAATGTCATACAACGTCGTTTTACTTCATAAACGTAGGTTCAAACGAGCTGTTTTAGCCTGATGTTACGGGTTCACTGTAGTAGTAGTGGTGGTTTGCACTAGCTTTCAGAACACAGTTCCCTGGTCAGTGGTCATGTGCTATGATGAATGGTATTGGAGTCGGTGTCTACATTGTGAAGTAAGCCACGATCATGCTGCTAAAAGCGAAACTCAATCTATTGCAATGTCATGTTGCATAAAAGTGGTGTAACAAAACTTATTTAATGTTACGACGACTGGCGGGCTAAAAATAAAAATACTAACTGTCCAACAAATAACCCTTCATAACACATAGCCTACACACATTTTTAAAGTTTGCATTTTCAATTTACACATCCATTTAGAGTTAAAGTAAAAATAGTATCCAACCTAAAAAATAATTATTGTTAACAGTTATTTCCAACTAAAACACAGCAAGGTCAAAATTTCGATAATTCGGGATTTACTTTTAACTTCTTGCGTTTTCTCGCCCTGAATGGATTTATATTTCCTATTGCCATCATCCAGCAACGCTGTAGTTGACTTGTGTTCTGCAACTTCCTTGTCCAAAGCTTGTTGCAAGGTCTTCATTTCAAACTGCATGCTGGCTTTGGACTGCGGACAAACAAATCGTTTGTTGGAAGCTTGTCAGCGAAACTATAAATGAATGACTGCGAAGAGACGCAAACATAAACGGAACTCTTTTAGGTGCTTTACTGTTGTAATGGGGGAAAGGTTTTGTGCAACGGTTCGATATCTGTCACAAGTGTTGGCTTTGCACGTCATATGTTTTTGAAGAGCAAGGTTGAACATCTACGACCAAGTCAATGTCACAAGGGATGGAAATCGTAAAAAACAAAAACGCAAACTCATATTAATTATAATACTACCTTGTGATTAGGGACTGCATCAAAGATTAAAACTTTTACAGTTAGATTAGGCTATAATTTTTTTCAAATTACATTTAAATTATACAATTCGAAACACAAAACCCAAAAAAAACAGACTGTTTACTCTAAAAATAAATTCCCTTTCACCCCTTAGACTTCCGCAAATGCACCAGTCACTATAGTTACCCGTTCCAGAGATGAAAGTTTGTCCTGTGAAGTTTTCTTGTCGCTCTCAGCTTGACTAAGCTGTTGCTTTAATCTCGTGGTCTCTTGCTGTAGGCTTTGAACGTGATCTGAAAGTGATAAGACATAGCTTATTTCCAGCCGGCAATGTAAGTCTTTTTACACTGATTCAACGTTGAATCAACGTCAAAGCGACTGATTTGCTGTCTGGGTATCTCACAACTGACAATCGCATGAACCAAGAAGCAATGTCTGTAGTTTCTTTGCTGCTGTGCAGTTCTTGAAACAATGAGAATTACCTCGAAGATCAGTGATCTTGTTTTTTCCTTGACTCTTCTCCTGCTGGAGGAGAGTGTCGATCCGCATCTTTTCTCGCTCCAACCTCTTTACTTTCTCTTGGGAGGATGATAATTGCTCCCGAAGGTCATTGCTTGTGTTCTCAACATCCGATACGGTCTGCAAAAAGAAGAGCAGAAAAGAAGCATCAGTAAATTGCTTCTCTCTTCTTCTTGGATGAAAAATATTCGTGGGTGGAATATCGAAAATGTGAGTTCAAAACCCCAAAGGCGTCAAGCCAACCTCGTCTAAAGTTGGCTGAGTTTGAACGGTAACAGCAGTTCATTTTCCAAGCAGAAGGGAATTTCACGACAGGCCTTGATGTCAACCACTATCTTAACTTTTCGATTCACAAGAGTGACGTTATTGTTGAAAAGGAAAAAATATATATGGAAGCGCTTTTGTAGCAGAAAGTCAAACGATAATTACGCGAAGACAAACTTACTAGTAGGGGACAAAAAACAATCAAATATGAGTTTTTAAGTTTTGAGCTCTTCAATAACTTTATTGCCCAAAACGATTTAAGCTAAACATATAGGTCCTAAGTTTGTTGATGTATCGAAACGACAGAGCCGCGGAAACCTTCTCCGTCAGCGATTGGTTTAAAGACTACAGTCCACAACTGTTGGTTACCTTTTTAAGTTCTTGTTGGCTCTTGCGGAGCTTAACCGCGACGTCACTTTCGGCTTTCAACTTCCTCTGCAAGTCGTCGATCCTCTGCTGGTCTGACCTGGCCGTGGCTACAGCCCTCTTCTGCTCGGCAGTTTGAGACCGAAGCTCGTCCAGCTGCCTCGTCAGAGACGAGACGTCCATTTCAAGCTAGAAGTGAAAGATTTAAATGAAATATCTCAGACAGCAAATCAACCGTTTTTTACATTGATTCAACGTCTGCAGACGTTGAATCAATGTAAAAAGCGGTTGATTTGCTGTCTGGAATTGCCTTTGATTTCGCAAGTTTAAAGACTTGAGACTGGTATAGGTATTCAAAAACGATTTTTGACACGGCAGATAAGAATGTGTATGGTACCATGCAAAAGGTTTTTTGAAGAAAACATAGACACACATCTGATGCTGAAAGTCATTATGACGTTATGCAGGATTAGTTCTTTTAAGGGCGATAAAAACTATCACTCTGCACCTTTTAGGTTATAAAACATTTTTCTTTCTCAAACATTTAAAAAGATACAGCTGACTTTCAATAAAAAATCTTTCCGAAAAACAATGGGTTAAGAACTGGTCTCTTTTGAGACTACTTTTCCAAAATTGATAGAATGCTTGTTTTCGAAATGTGTTTTCCAATTTTTCAATCCTTTAAAGTGAAAAATTAAAAAAAAATGTGTCTTGACCGGATTCTAATGCAGAAAGCAAAACATTTGTCTTCTAGCAAACACGTTATTAGATTCAGCATTTCCTTAACACAAAAACTTACTTTTTTTCTTTTGTCACTTTCCATGTCTGCTCTTCGTTGATTTTCTTGATGCTTATGCTGCAAGAGGGCGTTGTCGCGTTCCAACTGTCTGAGTTCGGATTCCTTCGCTCGTCTCGACTCTCTGTCCGATTCCATGTCACGAGACGCGCTTTCGAGCTTCGTCGCGGACTTGCTGCACGAATCACAACAATGGCATTGAATGACGTCATACTGCATGGCACAAAACATGATCCTGGGGAGTGGATGGGAAAACTATGGCTTAAGGGACATATCCAGCGCGTTTCAATGTTTGAAAGGAAAACAGTCTTGAAGATATAGCTTGCAATTAATCAACAGAAACATAGGTAGCAAAGACTAAGAGACAAGCAGCTTTCTTGGCGCTAATCAGAAGGATTTGTATTTGCAGAGGAAATCACAAACAAAAAATTAATGAACAAACGACTTTCATTGTTGGTGAAATAGCTTTCAGACGACATTTCAATTTATTCAAAATATTCTACCTTTTCACGAATTGAAAAATTGTCCCTTAAACCAGAACAACAGCTATTGCTGCCATTTGTTAAAATGTGAAACTTGTGCGAAAGGGTTTTAACGTTATTTTTAGAGAGAGGTTGCTTCTGATGGGTTACAATCAAATGAAGCAGAAAAGGTCCAATCACAAATAGTAGTCTTGGAATAGTGACGATTTATACGTCAAACCACCAGGGTTGTCATCAAACACAATGTATCAACTCGTCGTTTAAGCAACTTGTTTAAACCCAGACAACAAAATCAGTCATTTTTACATTGATTCAACGTCTGTAGACGTTGAATCAATGTAAAAATGACAGATTTTGACGCCTGGAAAAATATGTTGAAAATCGTTGTTTTGCAACTTCGTTAACCGACAACTAACTTGTATTTGCTTTGCAGTTCTTCTTTGATTTTCATTTCGCTTCTTAACTTGTTTTCGAGGTCATTGAGTTTAATCTTGAGCTTGTCAGCGTCCTGGGAAAGTATATGGCGATGAAATATTACTTAATAACATTTTAATTGAAGTCGCAGGACTCACTTTGGTTTCTGTGAGTAAAAACCCGACGGAATTCAAAGGCGGAATAAATTGTTTTTAATATCACAGAAACGTCTTTACAATGAAAAAATGTTTTGGTTTTAGCGCTTGTCTTTCAAAAAGTTGATGTATGCGGATGTATGTTATGATTATCCCAGTCAAGAAATCAGTCATTTTTTAAATGTGCATTTAATGCACAATCTAATAGTAATACACATCATTTATGTAGTGTGCAACGTTGAATTTTATGAGTAAAAACATCATCACGCACCTCAGTGGAGCCTCTATTCCCACTCTTTTCCTGGAAAGAAAACAATAGTTCTTTGTAAATATTCAGACATGTTTAAACTTTGATACAATTAATCACAAAAGTGAGTAAGCTACTTAATTTCAAATAAGACATGCAGAACCCAAACAGCAAATCCATTCTCTTTTTAACATTGATTCAACGTCTGAAGACGTTAAATCAATGTAAAAAATGGTTGATAAACCGTCTGGGAAGCTCAATAGCAGCGCAAATATCAACGCTTAACTTTGGAATGACTGTGAGATGTGTAGCTTCATGTAATTTACATAAAGTGTAACATAGCAGGTTATAAAAATAAAAGCAACAAACTAAATTCAAAATTTAACTTCATTTTGAGCTTTTGCCGAGTGCGATTTCTTCAGGAATTCCGTATTCGATTAAAACATCAAGATACGAGAGAAATAGTTTATGGGGTCAGACGATATTATGCCCAGTTTTGGATATGAATAACAATTTCATCGAGTTAACAGCACCCACGTTCGTTCTTGCTAAGAAAAAATGGTACTGCTAGTTTGCATTCATCGAATGCTGGCACTACAATCTAACCTCTTAGTGTAATTTATTAAGAATCGATTTCGCTATAGTAATAGCATCTTCAGCTTATTCAAATATTCAAAAAAGAAAAAATGCACATAAAAACAAAATACAACCCATTGTAACCAGCGAAATAATCTAGCAAGGCTCCCGTTTGCCTGCTGATGAATATGAAAAGAACTATGGACTAAATGACATCCAAGTCAAATTTGAAATGCCAGCACCATGCCTATAAACATTGGTTGTAGCGTTAATATCACAGCAATGTACGCAACGTACCACTTCAGATATCGCTCCTTTGTTGTAGCTGGAAAATGACAGACATGTAAAAATAAATAATTAAATAGAACAATAAAAAATCAAGTAATTGAACAGCCGACAGCATGCTGGTGACATTGCAACGAGGTTAAGAGTGCATTGGTGAAAACTGAGATTGCTTAACCTACTGTTGAAAGATGTTATTGCAAATAGCGAGTTGTTAAATAAAACAATAAAATTATTGTAAGAAATTACTTTCAGATGTCGACAAGAATAATTTGCCTACTTTCTGGAACAAGGATACGGATTTATTTTAGGCTCATGTGGTCTACTTTACAATTTTATGTCAACCTAGTCTTTGACAATGCCTTAGAAATACTCCAGTCGGGATTTGGTACGTTTGTGAGTCTTAAACGAAACTAAGATGATGCAAATTGTCTTATTGATATACTCTTGCCATGTTTTAGAAGTATTTTTGAATAAATAACGTACAAGAATTCGAAAAAACACCGACAAAAACATTTCTTGTAACACAAATTAAGAAAAAATGGCTTTGATATACCCATTTAGTAATGACATTAGGTCACTAAACACTGGATTACTCACTGGTTGTTGTGAGAATGATAGATATTCATTAACACATAATGATCATAAGCTAAACTATTTGTTTGAATCAGATTGGCTGGATAACTTACAGAGAATCGGAAGAATACGTGAAGCCGATGAATGGAAGATGGTTCCCTGCAAATGCTCTTGGAGGAGGAAACTCCTCTGTGTCCCCTTTTTCCTCCTCTATGTCGTCAAAATTCCGGGTGTCTGTGTCTCCATCTAGATCAGGAACCACAGGTGCGACAGCTGTAAGAAACAGACAAAAGTTTTGATTTTTTGTTTGTGGTATCCAAGCTTACGCCCGGTAGTTGAAAATTAAGATTAAGTGAACAGGAAGACAAGGTAACCAATCTTCGTGTCCATCTTCGAGCATGTTTAAGTGTCTTGTCAAAGACACAGCCGCATGCCCTTGAGCGGTGTCAAACCGGCGCCCTTTCGAGTGGTGTCCCAGGGCTCTCACCACTCGGCTATGCAGCCGACAGCGAGTTATGAGTTAAAACATCTCGTCCAACTAATTGACTGAGGAGATTGATACAATTAGACAATAGACAATGATACAAATAGACAATTATATAACTAATATCTAACAGTTTCGTACACTTGAAGGATGATTCTTGACAAAATATTTGTTTTTGCCTAAATTTGTTTGTTGCAAATTAACCTAACTGTCTTACTCTTAAGCTGATACTCACTATGCCAATGAAAAGCCAGGCCTTGCTAGCAGCCATAAAAGATTCCTTCTCTGTGTCGGCATCATGTTGGTAACTGTCATTTTTACAATTTAAGGCTACGCTCCGTATCAATTATCTTGCATTTTATAACAGCAGCGGCGGCGGAGATAAAATGCACAAGAACCAAACGTTATAAGCTGGACAGTATCTAACCAGCAACAACCAGCATGGGGAAATTCGAAATTTCCAACCAACTATTTCCTGCTTAATGACTAATAGTCTCATCAAGAGACACTGGATTCACGCGATGCAGAAATAAGCCGGTGCTAGGTTTGTAACAGTAAATCATGCTTGAAACTCGAGGTCCAAAACCTGAGCACTGGAAAAGAATCTTTGAAAGGTCGCTACAAACATTTGCGTATGTTTGAAGGAGTGGACATTGGACAACTGAGGTAAATCACAACTGATGGATTTGATTGAAATCGCTGCGTGAACAGTCTATTGTAATTTGTAAACTTTCCGCATTGGAATTGAACTACGCAGTTAGATTATAATACAGAAGAACCGTACATGAACTAAACTTAAGCTTGTTAGAATTGTCCGCAGTAGCGTTAGCTGCAGCTTAACTCATCATACATCATGCAGTCCATCCACACACTTCAAAATTCCGCAACCGTTTTTGGTTGGCATGCTGGTGTGTGCCATATTGCAGCTAGTACTTTCTTTCTGGTCGCAGATAGTAATGATGGAAAATAAATCTGGTGGTTTGATGATAAAAGTAAAAAGCAAAGTGTCGATGCCACGTGAAAAATTATGAAAAAGACGAAAAGCTCAGTTGGTGGTGAACATTACTTGTACCCAGCTGGTACATGTTATTAGAATCGCACTTAATAACTGCACCACTTGAAAATGCAAACCACTCACTATCCCGTAAAGTGGCAAACGTCCACAAAGAGTTCTTGAAGAAATTTTGATTCTTGATTTCGTCCACACCGTTGTTACCCAGTCTCTCGCTCCTGAAGATCACAAATAGAAATATAACCTTGAAATGTAGATCTTAACTACAAAGTTTGAAAAAAAAAATCGGTTACTCAAAAAAAACGGCAATTTTTGGAATTGACGTAAACGTGACTAGCGGATCATATTCCAGACAGAAAATCAGTCGTTTATTACATTGTATTACGTTTATTACGTTACGTTTATTACAATGTAAAAACCGACTGATTTGCTGTCTGGTATTATGTCATTGTATTAAAAATAACGCACTACAAAAACCTTGGATAGTCGCAAATGATACATTTACACTTCAGTCATGAAGTAATCAATCAAAAATTGGACATATAGTACAGTAAATTCATTTAAATTAAAACTAATAATAAACTAGTACGGTATGGCTAGCTAGGAAAATTATTTATAATTAAGTTTTCTAAAAACAACATGTTAAAAGTACAAATGAATCCAAGCGAAAAAGCTTAAGTCATACTAAAGGAAAAACCTGACTTGGCGATTTTCCACGTTCTTTGTGTTTAACAATAACATGCTACCATAAAACGATTTTGAAAAAATTTGGCCCCATTGCGGTCTGACCACCATTGCGCGCGTGCTTTTGTCAGAGGTTTCAAAACCGGAATGGGCTTGAGCAGCGAAGCATGCGATTATACAGTCTACGTCACAAGCGACTAGCAATCAGCTGATCGAGCAAGAGTTTTTACTGCGTGAGTTTCAAATGGCAGATCTTGTTCTTCAAACAGTAAATCAGCTTCTTTTACATAGATTCAACGTATTCAGGCCTTCAATCAATGTAAAATGAACATGTAAAAAAACAAGTTTTTGAAGGCAAACTCCACAAAGGCATGCGAAACAATTTCAGTTAGGCAATTCAGAAGGCGTGGAGTAATCAGCACTTTTTACATGGATTCAACGTTTCCAGGCCTTGAATCAATGTGAAAATTCTTGGAACGCAACACGTTTGAACTTTCCAACCCAACGCGGGAAAACACTTTTGATAATGCTGCTGCTAGTCGCTTGTGACGTAATTCTCGAGCAGTTTTTCCACTTCTGGTCACTTTGCAAAAAATAAAAAATAAATGAAACACTGGACTTTGCGCCTTGCCAGCACCATTGAAAACATTTTTTTTTCGGTAATTTTTTATGAAATGTATTCTTGAGTGTTCGGTTTACGCATTTTAATGCTTAATTTCCGTTTAAAAATTTTATTTAGTGTGCCTTTAACTAATAGGTCTACTTCAGTAAACGCCAGGTGTACGACGTATTTGATTGAGGAAATTTTTATCCTCTGACTGAGAAAGCGTCATTGGGAGCTTAATCGTGACGATTTCGCATACTTGTAGAGGCTTTGAACGACTGACGCAAGAACGGGCCGAGTTTGACAGAGTGATGTTTCATATTGTTGAAGTGTTGTTGTCTGTGAATTATTCCATCCACTAAGTGCGGCTGAATGGAGAGCTGTCCTTGAAATGGGATGTTTAAGCGCACACCTCGAAAGTCGAGTCAGCGCCGCTTTATTTTGAAGCTTCTTCGTTCGTGCCAAGTTAGACGCTCAACCAACTGACCTATCGTAGTGGCAAGGTGCTATCGGGGCAACGTATTTGTTAGGATGATGACCGAATGCGGACTGCTTTGGGGCGGGAAAAACAACAAAATGATTGCACGCACTTGAATTAGAAACTGCTAAAATTACAAAAAAAGAACATTTTATGATAAAAAAAAGTGCAAAATGTCACTTGTTCAACTCAACTAGTAAAAATTAAATCAATAAAAACCGGATTGTCTAACTTTTAAAAGTAACTTACAATGTCATGTTCCCATAAACCCAAATGTAAAATGACATCGACGTACCGATCTGTTAAAAAGCCACAAATCAATTGCTTCGCATCGTTGGACATTTCAACGTCGTCAGGAAAGCTCAGAGAGTTTTTATGATCCATAATTTTTCCATACGTTCCCACCAGGGAATCAGCATAAAAAGGTGTATCTCCCACCAGCATCTCGTACAAGAAAACACCAACCTGTGGGAAACGAGTGAGTTAAATATTGCTCAACTATGTAAAAGCTTTTTAATCTTAAACAAGCTAAACAAAAATAATGGGCAGGCATTTTGATGTATTAGACTATATTAGAGAACAACTACACGGCCAGTTAGGCCGGTGCTAGAGAGAAGCCCAATTACGGATCCAAAGCCTGAGAATTCTGTATTCAAGGTAAATACAAGACAATTTTCAAATACGACAAATTCTATTAGTTTAAACATTTTTTTGTAGAAAAAAAATTGCAAAACCAAACAAAAATGTCTTGTAATTGGTTTTGAAACATTAAAACTAACAAAAAATGATCAGAAAATGTTACTTTACGGTTGCTTTAATGTTACTTTAATGTTATTTTACGGTCATACAATGCTTAGACCTACCGACCACCAGTCACACTCCCTCCCATAATAGCCGTTGCCCCCTTGAGACTTCAACACTTCCGGTGATATGTAATCTGGTGTTCCTACCGCTGTGTCAGATCGCACCATCCCTCTCTGAAGGTAATGTAAAACTTGGTCAGATATTGCAACTTTGTGAGACACTGCAGTAAAAATTGGCACACTTAACCCATAATAGTATTCATACAGTAATTTTCTGTGGGCTTCATTCATCTACTTTAAACCTACTGGTTTGTGTTCATCTGATTACTCCCAAACGCTGGCATTTGTGCAACAGCCTGAGCTCTTATTATTATTCGTTGAGACCGGATCGATTACCTTACGAAAACAGTAATTTCAGCTTATTCAAATAGATACTGCAAATAAAAAAAAAAATGATTACATAACAATGTGAATGATAGAATCACCTCATCCATGGCCATGCATGTCCCAAAATCTGCCAGTTTCAAGTGTCCGTTCTTATCCAGCAGCATGTTATCTGGCTTGACGTCTCTGCATCAACGAAAGCGCGTTCAGAGATAAGCAAATTGCATTCCAACTACATTATTCTACGCAGTTGCAAATAAAAAGCGGCACTGACTTTGGACCATGAGTGCCGGTGAAGCACAAGGTCGATAATGAAATCATAACAAACACAAATTATGAAAGATCAGGCTATGAATGTCGGTCCATAACTGACATGTCATTGATTTTTTACAAACAGTTTTCACAGGGCTCCTGTCCTTGTCCCAAAACTGTGTGTAAAGTGATGAAGGAGAAACTAGGCAACAACGGATGTTGCAGGTTGCAAAAAAAAAATATGCAATCACGACTCTATTAAAACGTCATCTAAAACATCTTTTTTACATGTTTGCAGCATTTTTTTTTTCGTTTAGAAGTATATGCTTAGAAAATCGTTTGATGTGCAGAATCGCAACCTACAGCTCCAGTTTTTTTTTTAATTTACACTAAAACAAACGATCTATCAGAGTTTAAAAAATAAAAACTATACCAGGTAGTTCATCAACTACCAAGCACCCCAATGGAAGCATAATAATTTGACAGCTTGAAATGAATAAAAGGGTTATGACAATCGTTGTAAGAAAAAAAATAGCAGTTAAACAAAATCAAAACCGAATTTGTACGATAACGATAACTACGTTTTTCTGGTGTGTTATAGATAGAAGACAAATCATCACAAGATATCATAGAAATTGTCAAAAGGTGGAGTACGTGAAGCGGTCGTTCGACGATTAATTGAGCTTCTCGCTGGTTTATTATGCGGATTGTATGTCAACTTTTGCAGTTAGGGATTTCTTACTGTTTAGCGTTGACTTTTAACTGCTGCTAAATGACAATATTGACTAACTGAAGAAACTTAAAAAATTGAAGAAAATTTCAAACACAGATTCCAAAAACCCTGTAGCAACCACAGCGGTTCTCAACATTTCTTTGTTAACAGAAACAGAACCATACAGAAAAGGTAAGTAGTTTGCAGCACTCTCACTAGCATTTTTGCTTTGTGGTTTAAGATTCAGTTTTGTCACAATAAACGAAATTAAAAAAACACCTATCAAGTTATGCGTTACTTGACACTTATTCAAAAGCCAATGAAAAATTAACGCATTACATTTTACGTATTGCTCCTTAATATCAGCAAGTTCCTTCAACCACAGTGTAGATTCTAACGATCTGTTTTAGCCTGATGCTGCGAGTACGTTGTGGCAATATCGAATTACACTAGCTTTCGGAACACAGTTCCCTAGTCACGTGCTATAACGAGGGAGCTGTGTTCCGAAAGCTAGTGTAATTCGATATTGCAGGGGTCCCACTCAAGACTTTCCTATTTTTTTTTTATGATTTTATGCCAAAAATGTCACAAATTTTATGATTTTTTATGAATTTGTTTGGTTATTTTATGATTTTTTTATGATTTTTCATCAAAATTTTATGCTTTTTTTATGATTTTACATCAGAGCTCGATGTTTTGTTATATTTAATTTTTTAAAGTATTTCTTTTTACACTTTAAGGATAACAAGCGATTACAGAAAAAAAAATCAAAGTCAGCACAATTTAGGATACTTCACACTCACAGCAAGGCAGTTGAAACTTTTCACGAACAAAATAGAATTAAACAAAACAAGACTGAAAATGGCGTTCGTTCTATTTCAAAGTCAACTTACTTGTTGAGACAAAGTTAATTGGTAAAGAATTCACTTTTACGATCTTTTCTTTTTAATTTCAGTTTGGAACCTAGCAAGCACTTTCTCACATTTTCTTTTACAATCACGGCCGATGTCAATTCTTGCTTCAGCTGCTTGAAGAACTTTCCGATCCAATGCTGTGTTTGACAATGCCTCCTGAAGCTTTACATGCCCATCTCCAATAATTTCATCAGCAGCTTTAATGCTTGCTTCAGTTTTTTTAATTTCATCTTCATTTTTTTCGATTCCCTTGTTTTTCTGCCATATTGTTGGCTTTAACACTCAACAGTAGCCTGAGCACTTTCTTTCTCTTTTCTCAATTTTTCTTCCAGAGCTCTTTCCTGCTCAAGGTCAGCCATATACTTTGCACGAGCATCCTTCATTTCTGAAACTAGTGTTCTGTTAATGGGAAAGTTTACCTCATCATCATACCGATTTAGTTCATCTTCCACCATGCTCAGTGCAACAATTGTGATTTCTTTAAGAAAACTTTTATGTGAATCAATCAAACGTTATTAATGGAGAAACCTCTTTCAGGACTGGCATTACCGTGACTTAATGTTAGAACACATTTTGCAAGACTAAGTAGTTGCGGATATTTTTTTATCCCAGCATCATCTAACAGGCCTCCAATTTTTGTCCAGCAATAATAGTCAATTCTCTTGCAGGAAGACACTTTTGGTAAGGGTGTTATGGTTAAACCATATTGGATTAGTGCTCGAGTCCAGTAAGAAGATTGGGAATTGGTGTATTTGTTACTTTCAAGATCAGTCTTTTTGTAAAACTCATCTAGAATATCCTTAGATTGATACCGTAACCACTGCAGTCTTGCCTTATCATAAAGCTCTTCTCTTGAAACAGATACATCATTGTAAAAGCATTTGCAAGGCACTTTTTAAGGCAATTGGAGACTGTCCAAGTTAGATTGACGATAGAAGTTGTAGCTCCAACATCATTTCTTTTTACTGGATGCAAAAATTGTGCCTGCTTAATAACAGATGAATGTAATGGCAAATGATGTAAACTAAAAGGTAACTTGTAGCAACCACAAAAAAGTTTAGACAATCAGATTTAAAGTTCATCGTGTCAGCTTCAGTTCAGTAAGGACTGCAATATCACTGACTAAAATTTTTGCTCATGTTCCAGCATCAATCAAGTTCAACGGCTTCTGAAATTCTTTGTTTGTGACATCAAGCAAAAGATTTTCTGACTCTGTGGATGATAAGTTCTTTTTTTTGATAAATTTACTAAGCAAAGTCGCGATCAGATAGCACATTGCTGAGTAAAGAATGTGAATCAGTGGCTCTTCACATTGGAATAGGACTAAAAACCGTTCAAAGTCACCAGAAGCAAATCATACAAATGAAATATAAGCTTCAATCAGAGGATCCTTTAATGCTTCTGAAATCCTTTTGTATCTCTGGGTGGATGCAATGTTTGACTTGAAGTTTTTTTGCTTAGGCAAAAACTGCAGGAAGTAATGTCAAGGTCCCACTCAAGATTTAAGGACATGTCCGTCGTGAATTTCGAGGCCTGAGTAACACATTGCTTGCAAATGGCCTCAATAGTTTCCTTGCCTAGCTCTACGCTTTTTCCCAAAACATTGCTGTCAAATTATCCTTTCACCATTCTCCCACAATAACTACAATGTCTTGAAATCTTGTCAGCGTCTACTTGTCTATGTCTAATGATGTTTAAAACATGCAATGAAGGTATCTAGCTACGCTCCTTTTCTAATTCCAGCTCCACAGACAACGCTGGACTTGATTACGCAACCACAGGTTTATGCTAAATCAGCGCATTGAACAGACGGCGTCACAATCGTTACACAAATAATTAAGCTGTTATCACGGTTGGAACTGTTACACATTGCACTATATCAATTTTTTGATTTTTACATGCTCAGTTCTCCATCAAAACTAAATTTTATGATTTTTTATGATTGTGTCTAAATTTTATGCTATTTTATGATTTTTTCCAAATCAAGCAAAATTTTATGATTTTTTATGATTTTATGCCGAGTGGGACCCCTGATATTGCCACAACGTACTCACAGCATCAGGCTAAAACAGATCGTTAGAATCTACACTGTGAAGTAAGCAACGATCATGCTGCTAAAAGCGAAACTCAATCAATTGCAAGTTCCTTAAAGTTAGCCTCATTTTTTCCTCAACTTTTAATAATCATTCTCTCTTTTTAGTTTTAAAGCTATCTTAATTTCAATTTTCACTTGAAAAAATTTTTAGATTTGAAATATATCCTATCGAAATTGCGATTACAAAAAAAGTTCTACCCATACATTACTCCAGCAAGGCATATTACGTAAATTGTCGTCAATTTTCAAAATACCTGCTCTGGTCATGACAATTTGTGGTTGTACTTTAATAGGACACAAAAAAAATTGCATCAAGATGCTTATAAATGGAGCAAAAATAACAAGAATCCAAAATATCTTGCGGCACCCTTAAGCATGAGGAAGCCAGGGCACCAGGGTTTAGAACCACTGTTGTAGCAAAAGAAATCTAAGTTGCTTCATTGACAATTACAGACCTGTGGACATAACCCATCGAATGTATCGCCTCTAACGCCAATACTACTTCGGCAGTGTAAAAACATGCCCAGCGTTCAGGAACATCATAATTTGACATGAGGTTCACTAGATCTCCGCCTGGCATGAACTCCATGGCCATGTACAAGTTCTTCTCGTCTTGAAAGGAATGTGCGAGCTAAAAAAAAATACAACCCGATTGAGTTGTGGTTGCATGGGTTTCAAACGTTTCTTCTATTAACAAAAATGTAAAACTGACTTAGGCCTGCATAGTCGGACATTTAGCCATTCATCGTCATATACAAAGTTGTCACCTAGACAGCATCCACAATAATATAAGCATGAAAGATATTCGAACAGTCCTTAAAATAGATAGCTTACGGAGTAATATTAAGAAGTATATAAATGTAAGCTTAAACAAAGCGACATTGCAGTTGAGCAACGCACAACACTCACCCTAACCACCCATTCTGAATTTGCCATCGCCATAATGTCACGTTCTTCCCAGAAAAACGCAGATTCAGATCTTTTTATCTACACAAAGTATAACGTAAGGGAGGAAATGCTTTCTATGCTAAATAAAAAATCAAAGAGCATCGGAAACTTGACAAATAGTATTTTGAAGTCAAAATTAAGTTTTGAAATAATTTGGTTAATTGTAACAGAGATGAATAACATTCAAATCACAAGTATTTTTTCGTTTAATCCTACAAGACGGTATAAAAATCATTCGAACAAAGGAGAATTGGATCAAAACACAAACATGTAATATACATAGTAAAACTTACCATTTCAAATTTACTTAAAAGCTTCATGGCATAAACACGCTTTGTGGGCTTATGTCGAACTAATTGTACTTCTCCAAACGCTCCTCTACCTATCACTTTTACAACATCAAAATCTGATGCTTTCATTCGTTTGTCTCTGAGCTTTTTAGTCTCTGAAGAATCTGAAGTAACAACACATTTTACAGAGGGCTCACTTTTTTATGGCCACTTCAAAAAAAACATTATGTGTAGCCTACTTAATCAAGAGGGCCAATAATAATCGAGCGTCAAATCAAAGATTTCTTTCTTTTATTATACAAAAATTAAAACCAATGTGTCTACAAATAAGAAAATGTGCTTTTGAAACACCACTGAAACATTTATATGACATTTATATATTGATTAAGATTTTTTTTCATTATGGTAGCCGATTCATGAAACCAATTAATTGAATTATATTTTTGATCAGCAATGGAAAAACACCATGTGGTACCTAAAGTGTAAACTATTTGCTAGCTCATAATAAGTTTTAAAGTGATTGAGCAATAAAAAATAATAATCCATTGTTTTCTGAAATGTAGCAAAGCACTGACACAATTTTGCACACTCTTCGAAACTACACTGAACATATTATATAATTCTTATATATATAATGTAATCATAAATTTTAAGCCAAAAACTTACATCTGTTAAGAAAACTTTCAACATTTTTGTTCCTTCTGAGAGCAGGTGTGTCGAGATCCGTTATTAAAGCACTCAAGCCATCCTAAAAAGTAAATATCACAAAAATATTACCGGTTCTAGGGTAGAGAAATCACTAATGCTGCTCAAATTCACAACAGATGTTAAAACAAATTTGTTACAATCAATATGCTTTGCCAGGTGGCAGGCTATATTTATTTTCTTAAATGTACTGTATTATATAATATGCTTTATATATGTGTAATAAGTTTTACTAGCTGTTATAGCTGATCATTTGCCTTAAAATAACTTTTGGCCCAAGTGTTATGCAACCTCTGCTACTAAACTCACTTCTAGAATCTGACACTTTTTGCTTTTCCAGAAACTTCAAAGTTAGCCTAGTTATGCAATGTGCACTCGACTGATGTCAAACACATGTCTTTACTTGTTGCAGAATTTAGTCCGGAATTAACTCTTATGACATAATATTACCATAGCTTCTGATCAATTTAAATTATAAATGTCCATGCATTTTTTACTAAGTATTGAGTAGTTGCAGTTGTTGGTAATAGTAAAAAATGTTATAGAATTGTAAGACAGAGCCGTAGAAGCCGTGAAGTAAATTAATTGTAATGTCATTAAAGATTATATAAAGAAGGTTCACAGTTTGATAGTTGATCACAGTTGTTCACAGTTCACACATGTTCACATGTTCAACATGTTCACAGTTCATGTTCACAGTTGTTCACAGTTTGATATGAATAATTGTTTATTTGAATAATATAATAGGCAATAATATAGGGATACACATTACACAACTTTATGCCGCGGTCTGAATGATGCCTTCCCTAGGTCGCAAAGCCCAAATGCTGCAATGCATGAATGAATGACACGAGATTTGATTATTTCGTACTAAAAGCAATTGTTCTTTTGACTATGGTAGTAATTTCATTTGTCATAGTAGCAATTTCAGTTTTCATTTTTTATAAATATAAAAATAAAACAAAAATGTAAAAACTGTTTTTTTTTTGCACTTAAGAAAGTAAAGATTGAGACTTGACTATTTTTTACCATAACCAATTGTTTTTTATTTTTTATACGGTAGTAGTTTCACGTGCAATCGTGCATAGTAGAAGTAGTAAATAGTATATAGAAGATGTAAAACTATGGCTTTTTCACATTGATTTGTCTATTTTTCTTTAATAGCGCCAATATTAATTACACCTCAAAACCTAATCGGTCATCGAAAACAAAATAGTGTAACTGACCTCCTCTGTTGTTCCTGAAGCAGCGAGGAACGAGATTAATTGTGGGAAGCCAGACTTAAGCCTACATTTCGAGTTTGCCAAACAATTCTGATTAGTAAGAGTTCAATGCAGACGTGCCCGTTAAGATGAAAAAACAACAAATGAATTAGTGGCAACTTCATCTTTATTTTGTTAAGTCGGCAACCGTGGCCGAGTGGTTAGCGCGTTGGGCTCGCAGTCGAGAGCCTGCATGTTCGACTCCAGCCACCCGCACTTGCTGTTGTTTCTCTGGGCAAGAAACTTAACGATAATTGCCTCTACCTAGTGATCGATTTCGAGTAATGGGTAGTACCAAATTTAAGTCATAAGTAAAGTAGACAACCGGAAAACAGACATTGCAGTCGGCTGCAGCGTGGGTCAGGTGTATGCCGGAAGACGTACACCGATGCATAGCGCTCAAGTCCGCTTTCCCACAATGCAGGATAAAGATAAACAAACAAACAAGTTGAAAAAATTAAAATTGCTCTCGTGGCAACTAAAATCACTATCGTATTAAAAAAACAAAAAAATGATTAGTTTTAAGAAGAAATAACTAACTCTCTAGTCTCTATCTTTATTTTGTTAAGTGCAAAAAACAATTTTTATATTTTTGTTTTATTTTTATTCTTATAAAAAAAGAAAAATTCAAATTGCAATTGTGATTGAAAATTACTACCGTATTCAAAAGAGGAATTAATTTTACTACAAAATAATCAAATTTCGCATTTTCAGGCCTTGAGGCCTAGAGATGGAGTCATTTGTGTTGGCATCATCCGGACAGCGGCGTAAAGTTGTAGACCGATAATATAGATATGCTACCACCTACCATTTTACATCTCATTGAAAATGTACAAACAAATAAAATGCAATTCTATATTATAACAGAAAAAAAAAAAAGGTAATATACCGTACCAGCAAAGCATCCACGCTTAGTTTGCAATTGCTGTTTAAGACCATAGAAGCAATCTCCCGTTTGCGACTTTCATATTGTTGCATTTCATCATTCATGGCTTTAAGTTTTTTGCACCAGCAGCTCGTGAACAAGTTTCGTTAACCAAGATGAATCAAGCCAAAGTTAGAATATTGTTTATTCATTATCAGACAAAGCAATGCTAAAATGGCACTTCTAAAATAAAAGAACTCAAAATTAATGGTAATTAATTAACAACCTATATAATAATAGTCCTAAAAATATATCTAACTAAGTATTAAAGGATATGGGTCCACATCTTTTAGGTGAAAACAGTTAAGTGCCTGTCAAATAGGTGCATGCACTGTGGGGTGTGGGGTCAGAATACTTAATTGTGGCACTAAGTCAGTTAGGTGCTATTTAGATGTGTCAAATTACACTCATCAGTTATCAGAAATGCGTGATTATGTGACAGTTCTTCCTGCTGTGTTACAAAGTGAATTTCAGTTTGAAACATATCAGTGCGCAGTGCCTGCTAAATCTATCCAAATGAATAATCTAGCTTTTTGAGACCCTTCCTTTGAGAAAATCCTGTGTACGCCACCGTCTGCAGTATTACCTTCAAGCACCTAATGAAATAGACCGGGGGTCGGCAACCCCTGGCAGTTGGCACGAGTGCCACGCAAGATGATTTTTTATGGTACGTCAAATTCTCATTGGATCACCAAGTCAACATAGTTGAAATTGATGTGTACATTTGAGGGATCTAACGTCTCAATTTTGCAATAGATCTCAAGATTTTCAACATTTTGGTTTAGTATTTTCATTTCTCATTAAGCCGGAGAGCAGCGAAGACTTGAACTTATCTGCATTTGAATGGTTGGACATCGAAGACTTCCAGATGCAGCTGATCGATTTCAAAGCATCCTTATTGTGGACATCAAAATTTGTCGAATTGCGGAAATCGCTGGAAACGATTGAAAACAAACAAACAAGCATTTTGACGTGCTGGGAATCTTTGCCGGAAAAATTTAGCTGTCTCAAGAAGATGTCAATAGCTTTGCTATCTGCATTTGGCTCCACTTATTTGTGTGAACAAATATTTTCGCACATGAATTATATTCTCAGTCCACATCGCAGCCGACTTACGGAAGATCATTCGGAAGCATGTGTTCTACTTAAAGTGTCTAAATATAATCCTAATACTGTAGAAGTCGGCAGCCGTGGCCGAGTGGTTAGTGCGTTGGGCTCGCAGTCGAGAGCCTGCATGTTCAACTCCAGCCACCCGCACTTGCTGTTGTTTCTCTGGGCAAGAAACTTTACGATAATTGCCTCTACCCAGTGATCGATTTCGAGTAATGGGTAGTACCAAATTTAAGTCATAAGTAGAGTAGACAACCGAAAAATCAGACATTGCCGTCGGCTGCAGCGTGGGTCAGGTGTATGTCGGAAGGCGTACACCGATGCATAGCGCTCAAGTCCGCTTTCCCGCAATGCAGGATAAAGATAAACAAACAAACAAACAAACAAGCTAAGCAAGAAAAAGCAAGGACAAGGATCTCATTAAAAAGTGACTCTTATGACTGCATTCGATGTTTTCCAATAAAGTTAATAAAACAAATTTGTTTCTTGTCTGTTAACTCAGTCAACTTTACTGTTTAATTTTAACATCATATAGTTGCTAGTACAAAACCAAACATACAAAAATGTTTGGCACGCGAGTTGTTGATATTTTGATATTATTCATAAATTGGCACACTGCATACGAAAAGTTGCCGACCCCTGAAATAGACTTTACTGGAAATAGCACCTAAATGACCAGGCGCAACAGTGCACCACACCTAAATATTCTCATGCCACAGCCCACAATGTGTGCACCTATTTGACAGGCACCTAAAAGATGTGCTCCGATGCATATCGCGGACAAAAAAAAGAAGTCACATTTTTATTTAATCAAACCCACAACAGTTACACTTATAAAAGTAAACAAAAGTGGCAACTCTTTTTATAAAGCAACATTTTTACATTGCTTCAAAAGAAAATAAATCCTTTGTTAGAGATGGGCAATTCAGAATAATTCACTATTCCAGAATTATAAAGCTTTGGTAGAGAGTTTGCTTTGTTGAACCATAGAGAAATAAAACATAGTAACTTTAGCATACTTTATTTCACACAAAATATAACATAATTAAATAAAATAAACTCAAACGTTTTCGACACGTACGTGTGTCCTCATCAGGAATTAAATCTGCAATACATAAAATGAAAAATCGTAAGATAAATTTAACTATGCACTGTAACTGTAACGACTCTCTGGACTGAAAGCACAAACTGAACAAATGATACGAGAATGATTGCGAGTAAATTATGCGGTGGGAAACAGATGGGTGCAACCTAGTTCGTACCCTGAACAGTTCGGACCCTCAGTTCGTACCCTGAAAAGATCGAGAGAAAAAATTAAAAAAGCCGAAGTCGCTGATCGCAGTTTAATAGCACAAAGCCGAAGTCGCTGATCGGAGTTTCCGCAAACAAACTCGAGGGCTAGGGTTAGCGGAAACCGCTGAAAAATATTTGCGGAAACTGCGATCAGCGAGGGTTAGAGCAGAGCATAGATTACTCGATGATTAGAGTTAAGGTTAGCCGAAACTGCGGTTAGCAAAACTGCTGAAAAATGTTTGCGGAAACTGCGATCAGCGAGGGTTAGGGTTAGAGCATAGATTGCTCTATAGTTAGGGTAAAGGTTAGCGGAAACTGCGGAAAAATGTTTGCGGAAACTGCAATCAGCGAGGGTTAGGGTTAGAGCATAAATTAATCTATGGTTAGAGTTAGGGTAAAGGTTAGCGGAAACTGCGGTTAGCGGAATCTACTGAAAATGTTTGCGGAAACTGCGATCAGCGAGGGTTAGAGCATAGATTAGCCTATGGTTAAGGTTAGCGGAAACTGCTATCAGCGACTTCGGCTTTGTGCTATCTTTCTCTCGATCTTTTCAGGGGGAAAATTTTAAAATGTTTGCGGAAACTGCGATCAGCGACTTCCGCTTTTTTTAATTTTTTCTTTCGATCTTTTTAGGGTACGAACTGAGGGTCCGAACTGTTCAGGGTACGAACTAGGTTGCATCCGAAACAGATCACGTGAGGTGTAGACTACAGACATTGGACAAAACAATTAGAACACACACAAAAGGAACGATGAGCCACAGGCGAATAACTGCCGGTTGAGAGATGGATTGTTACGTTTGATTCTTAAGGCTTCCATGATCTTAGTCTGAAAATCAGATCTGCTTCGAGAGATGATTTTAAATTGGTCCATCGAGACATTGTCAGTGCACGTTTCACAAGAGGCGATGTGCTCTTTAATTGCACTTTTAGTTGTTAGGTTTGGGTTTAAGTGCTCTCCGGCCCTTGTCAACAAATGTCTGGTTGACATACCAATGTATGTCTGGTTTGCGTCACGCAAACAACTAAATTTATACAAAACATTTGAAGAAAGAGCAAAGGGGGTAGGCGACTTCAGTTGAAAATATTGGTGCACTTTAAATGTTTTATACACAAGATGAATGTCACATGAAAATTTCTTTTTTATAAGTTTAGCTAGGTTTTTCGCAAAAATTGTTGAATCTTTTCCTAGAAAGGGTATATATATTAATAACTAAAATCTACTTCTTCAGGCGTGTCTTTTGGTTCATCAGCCATGAAGGTGTTTAAGACTTTATTGAAAAAGTGAGAAGGATATCCATTTAAATAAAACATGTTTTTTAATTTCTTGATTTCTTTCTGAAACAGTTGTTTCAGAAACTCCGATCAACCCTAACCCTATTAAAATGTTTGCGGAAACTGCGATCAGCAACTTCGGCAAACTCTTAGGATCATTACCGAAATTTTAAAATGTTTGCGGAAACTGCGGAGAAACGGAAACTGCAATCAGCGATGTTCTATTTTTTTCTCTCGATCTCTTCAGTTTGTTTGTTTGTTTGCGGAAACACCCTAATCCTTTTAAAATGTTTACAGAAACTCCGATCAACCCTAACCCTTTTAATATGTTTGCGGAAACTGCGATCAGCGACTTCGGCAAACTCTTAGGATCATTACAGGAAATTTTAAAATGTTTGTGGAAACTGCGGAAAAACGGAAACTGCGATCAGCAATGTTCTAATTTTTTCAGTTTGTTTATTTACTGATACCGATACCTAACCGATACCCTAACCCTTTTAAAATGTTTGCGGAAACTGCGATCAGCGACTTCGGCTTTCATTAATTTTTTCTCTCGATCTTTTCAAGGTACGAACTGACGGTACGAATTGTTCATGGTACGAATTAGGTTGCACCCATGCAAAACTGCCACGATTAAGCTCTGCAAGAAGCTTTCCCAGTCCGAGGATAAAGATTCAATCAATCAATCAACTCTACGGTACTTCAGAAGAATAATACTGTTACAGATTCCTCTCCACTTTTAATTAGCCTATTTATTTACGGTACCACGCTTTTCTGGTTTGAGATCGTTTACTTCAAAACCTTACAAGGTAGGAACAGTAATGGCTGACCGACGTGAAGTACCATCGCAACTCAAATCAGCAGGTGGAAGAAATTAGTATGAAAAATGAGTAGGCTATAAAAAATCAGTGGACATGCAGCAGTCCTGGTAAAGATTATGAGTGTGATCAGTCTTTAAAAAATAATATAATTTTCTGCACATGTATGAAAAAAAAAATTTTAAAGCACACAAAAAGTTTAAAATGCTCAAGCTAATTTGGACAGAAAATAGATTTACATCTGGCATTCAAATTTATGAGCCCCGATAGCTCAATTGGTTAGCGCGTCACTTCTGGAACGAAGAAACTTCAAGATCAAAAGCGGCGCTGGTTCGACTCTCGGGGTGTGTGCTTGAGCAACGCACGTTAAGGGCTGCTCTCCATTTAGCGGCATCTAATGAATGGAATAATTCCACGGCAACAACACTTCAACAATCGAAAACTTACACTCTGTCAATCTCGGTGACCGGGCCTGCGTCAGTGATCCAAAAGCCTCTACAAGTATGCAAAACTGTCAGGATTAAGCTCTGCAAGAAGCTTTCCCAGTCCGAGGATAAAGATTCAATCAAAAAAAAAATGACAACTGAAGTGTGTGAATGTGATAAGTGACATTGCCTAGATCTTAGTGTTTCCATATTCGTATTCATTGCTGGTTTTCTGTATAAAACTAACTGAGATGCATGTCACGGCAACCTACTTTGATGCAACAAACATTTCTTTACTTTGCCAGAAACACTGCAAATTTTTAGGGGGAAATAAAGCCGTTTCTTGCAGTTTCCTAGGAAAATCGGCCCAATTTCGTCACGCAACAACGAATATGGCTCAGATCTAAACTTACGAAGAAGAAGGTCACGTGACCACACATGTCCGCTTTATTGTAAATTACGGAAATACAACAAGTTGCCATTGAAGTGTTGTTCTGTAATCCATAGATTTATCCACTTAAAACAGAAAAATAAAATGTTGATAGGCTACTTTGTTTCGCAAAAAGTAGGGATAGCAAAATGTATGATTTTGTAGTATTTTATTTTCTAACTATGGGCTAAAAGTAACACATAATTTTAAAAAACTCCAAGTCGGGGATATAGTGAGATACTCACTATGTCCCCGCTCCAAGTGCTAATTTTTCTCCTTCCTCTGTAGCTGGTGTTGTTGTTGAGTAGGCCTAATTTCCAGTCGGTTCATTTAGTTTTGTTTTATTGACTGTAGGAATTGTTATCTTTGGAGTAAAAAGGTTCTTATGAGAGCTTAATGTTGGCAGTTTCACATGCTTGTGAAGGCTTGAACAGTTGAACTACAAACGTAGGCCTGCCAGTCGCCGATATTGACAAAGTAAAGTTTCCTATTGTTGTTGTCTGTGCGCTATATTCCATCCACTTGATAGCCACTAAATGGAGTGCTGTCTTTGGAGGTAAGCACTTTAACATGAAGATATCCAGTTCAACCACGAATTAATCAGATGTAACGTCGTCCGTGATGTGTGAATCAGAACATGTTTTAGGTGGCTACCGTCCAATTGTGACCATTCCTGCATTCAGCCAGAGTCAGAGAGTTGAATATTACTTTGAACCTTGGTAATTACAGAAAAAAAGAGTAATAAAAGTGGTAGCAATCAAACTCACGTCAATGAAGTGACTACCAGGGGCGCCGAAAAGGTTTTTGACTGGGGGGCAGGATTATGAAAAAAGGGCACTTTTATTACTAAAAGGCTAATTTTTTTAAGTTTTAAGATAAGATATAGCGATAATGCTCATCCATCAGTTCATCATCGAGCAATAATACAAGTAACAAGTGTCCGGTATACAAAGAACAATGGCAAGGAAGGGCATCATGCTATGTCATAATGATGTAGGCTAACCTTCTGTGATACAGAATTTTGTGTCGTGAATATTATTTTGAGGCAGAAAGGAAAGATTATAATTAGATTAAAAGCGAATAGCTGAAATTGTTATATCGTATCGCAAAATGTGCAGTAGCTTACATGACCTTAAAGGGGCACCATGGCATCCGCCCCTCTGCCCTCCCCCCCGCTTCCGGCGCCCCTGATGACTACCATCGCCTTAACCCTCTGCGCCAAGTCAGCCGATGGCAAACCGATGACTTAATTTAGCTACCGTACCATTTGCGTTTTCCTTTGTTTTTCCTAAAAACGCAACCTTGATGATGTCATAATTAGCAGTAGCTTTGTGGTTAAATTGGACATCTTCATGTTAAAGTGCCTACCGTCCTTGAAGGCGTTCCTTGAAGCGCCACTTAATCTTGCAGATTCTTTGTAAACAAAGACGGACGCTAACTAGCTGAGCTTTCGTGGCGGTTAACTGCAGTCGCGATCATCTCCGCCACCTTTTTCCATACCTTGACTGCCAACCGCAGTTCGTTTGCGATCGTCTCCGCTCCGGAACAGTCAATAAATGAATAAATGGATGGATAACTGGGCACTCCAACAAGACATGCTCAACAGTCTCCTCACAGCTTTTTCTATCACAGAAGTTTCTATATAATTAGCCAATGTCTTCTAATCTTTTAAGTTTTGTGCTGCCAGAAACGGAGATCCGATGATGCAAAACTGCAAAAACCAGGGGTTTTTAAACAAGTCTAGTAGTCAAGTCTTTCTATAGTCTAGTATCCCTGTGCGAAGCCTGCCTATCGATTAGTCAAATAGGCTACTGAGAGCTACATGGATGGATGGTCATTTTATTTTTGTTTGGATGCGAAACGCCGAAACATACATAAAACAAAAACTGACAGTGTGCATCCAATGCTCGAAATGATGTCGTTTTAACACATTTAGAGATCACATGCTTGTGCTGGTAAGACAGTTAATGACATGCTTCATTTGATTCTTTTTTCAGACAATTAGACTAATGTCTTTGTTTGGTTTATTTTAAATCTTTATCCTCGGACAGATTAAGCCTTTAATTGAATTATAGGCTACCTGGCAGTTTCCCATTATAGGCTATTTGACTAGACCTACTTTTTGTAGCCTAGATGCTTAATTAGAACCACTGATGCAACACGCAGGGTCGGTTACCGAGATTGGCAGAGTGAAGATTTCTATAGCTGTTGAAGTGTTTTTGTCTGTGAATTATTCCATCCACCACGCGCAGCTGAATAAAGAGCAGTCCTTAGATGCGTTGCTCAAGCGTAGCCTACACCCCGAGAGCTGAACTATAGCCGCTTGATCTTGACTCGAGCGCTTAACCACTGAGCTAACGGTGTGAACACCGGATTACTAGGCTACAGTAAAGTCGCGAGTCTTGCACTGCAGCGTCATTTTATCTGCTAATTGTTTAGTTTATTGTGCCGGTTTTAATTATGCTTACAGTAGCGTACGCCTTGACTACATTACCTGTTTTAGTCAAACGCGTGTAGCACACCAGAAATTTCTGACATCTTTTGCCACCTACTGTAGGCTATCGTTGACTTGTCTTGGAAAAAATAAATAAACTCTTCTTTCCATGTAACGTTGAGCAATAATAAGGTAACCACCAGCAAAACTTAACCTCTTCATTAGCCTACGGTAGGCTACCTGGAAAGTAAAATTAGATTCTGGCAGAGTTGAACCACAATATGCAGTGTTGGGCGCGATAACTCATTTTTCAGTTAAGCGATAACGATAATCGATAAACGAAAAATGCCTAAAGCGATAACGATAAATCAAAAAAAAGTTAAGCGATAACGATAAACGATAAAATTATCGCCGATAATGTCCGATAACGATATTTTTTTTTTTCTTGATTAGCGTTGCCCCATCCCATGCAGCACGAACTGTTTTCATTAACATGACGAAAAATCGAACATAGCCTAATATACTGTAAAGAAATAAACTTTTCGTAGGCTAAGTTATGCATGAATAGAATCGCAACAGCGGCAGTGGGTATCGAATCTTCAACCTCTTTATCCAGAATCAAACCACTGAGGTAACCGCCATGCTTATAATTAGGCTATACCTTCAAATACCAGTTGGATGCTTTTATCAATTGAGTTACACTGCCGCTTACGTGCAGTAGGCGAAATAATTAAATCAAATGAAAATACCATAAAAAATTTCAAACTTTGTATTCTGCTTTCTGCTTAAAGGGCTGTTTACAGCAAAGTCAGCAATAAATTTAAAACATTCCAAAAAACGCAAAATCAAACAAAATTAATATTGGAACAACAATAGCGGATTTTTCAATGTTAAAATTAGCCATTTAATGCCAAAAACTCTCTGATAACCTCCCTGAGCTTCCGATCCTCGGATTCCACTGAGTGAGTTTGCAGCGCTTCCCCAGTTCTCTGGCTGCATTTTAAATGATTTTTCATTCAAATTCACTAGGCTATTATTTGTTACGTTTTTGTCTCTGTGGCCTCTCCGTATAAACCGATTTCTTATTATGTTGATTAGTTATTTGTTAACTCTGATTTGCAAAATTACCATTCAGCATTCATAATATTGTTGCCCCACAAAAACTTACGGCGTTTATTATGTGACCGGCTTTTTTATGACTTGTTCATTAGGTTAACATTTTGGTGCTCTCTCACTTTGGGCAGGTGCCCCCCTACTTTTTTCGCTCTGGCGAGAGCACTGAGCTATGGGCCTACTGTATTGTTCTTGCATCTTTTCTCGACAGTCATACATAGCCTATCTACTTCTTACTTACTGCATGGCTAATTCTCTTTAACTTTAAACAGGAACAACTTTTAACTTGCTACGCCCCTAATCTATAAGCCTATGCAATAAAATCCCACTCTCCAGAGTCTTGATCTTGAAAAGTGCGGTAAAATGCACGATGCTGCAATCAGAGTTGTCTTTCTGCTGCAATGCTTACTTGAAAGCGGTCTCGTATTGGGACACTTTCACAAACCACTTGCCAATTTGTTTCGCTTTGCTTCAAAGGAAGCTGTGCACCTGTGCGCTTACATTTTAATTGTAAAATTCACTCGCGATTGCCGATTGCAGCAACACAACAAGAGAATTGTTGCATACATTTCATTGCATTGCAATTTGCAACTCTAAAAATTATTGTGTTGTCAGCAAGGGCGCGGGAAGTAGGGGTGCTCAAGGGGCTGCAGCCCCCCCTAGAGAAAATTCATCCCCCCCCTGGAATTTTTAATAATTGCTTCAGCCCCCCCTAGAAAATTCTGACAATTTAAGGTAGGCCTACATAACATAATTTCAGAAATTTTTTCGAACACTAATTGCTACGATGAATCGAGTTCCTGTTACGTGTCGCGCTCATCATTTGCAATAAAGAGTCGTCAATCACAGGGAGCTATACCTCTCAGTGGCGGTGCTAGCCACCTTCCCTACTAACACGGCGGTACATCGTTTATTGGACATCATTCTGCAATATTTACATTTCATGCGTAGGCTACTTCTGAACATTACAATAATACATGATATTGCTTTGTCAAGTCTGACCGACATGACAGAAGATACCGTAGTGCAGCGTTTCTTAACCTTTTCTGACTTTAGCACCCCTGTAAACAGGCCTGACCAGTCTAGCACCCCCTAACTATTATTGACATAAGACTACTACAGTACCGACCAAAAGTTTAGTACAGGCCGAAATTTTAACATGCCTTCAGATCGCTGGAGATATATTTTGTAATGAAGTCTCTTGTTGTTTAACAAACTGAGCAGTTGTTTTAACGAAGTTGATTCAGGATTTGGTATTTGGCTTTCATTCACCAACAGAAATTCAATTATAACCATATGTAAGTGAATCAACTCTCTTAAAACAACAGCACCGTTTGTTAGGCGACAAAAATATACAGAATGTACCGCCAGTGATCAAATAGCATGTCAAAATTTCGACGCCGCCATTAAACTTTGGCCTGCACTATTGAAAGGAAAGCGAAGTACAAATTGATCATTTTGTATATTCTTCAAAACTACTGTCGTCATTGGTGATAAAAGAAATAGGAAAACCCGAGAATAGTAAAAGAACATGGACAAACTTAAGCATATTTAAGTTACCCAGCTGGGTATCTAGTTACACATGTATCAATGTGATTTCTGTTGTTGCTTATGTGTGACCAATTTCTCTATTCGAGGCTTCGTGTTTGTCAAAGCCACTCTCATATCGTGGAGCAACCCATGTTGAAGGCGGCTCCGGCCAATTGTTTTCATTTGGAGCATGGTGGAGAACGCCTTTTCACACAGGTAGTTAGTCGGAAATGGGACGATCAATTCCATTGCTGCTCGTGCCAATGCAGGATGTGCTGTCAACTGGTCACACCAGAAATCAGCAAGCGGAAGGACGAAAGTTTGTCCCACAACTCTGATTCACCTGCATCTCAATCATAGCTCCTCCTTTAGTCTATTAGCCTATGATCACTCATGTCTGCCAAGAAGGCTGCTGTATCCACTCTAGATACTTTGCCATGGTGGTTTCTAGAAGCGAGAGGTGAGCAACAATATTACAACAAAACACCCACCAGATAAGTTCGCACAATCTACTCAGGATCAATTTGAGTATTTGACTGGGAGATGACTACAATGACAGCAAATCATTGAAATCATGTAGGCTACTTCGAAACAGCAATCACTGATATGCCAACTGCTGATACTGGCAGAATAACAAAAAAATGCAGAAAATTAAAATGGCATTTTTTGATATTATACTGCATGCATTTAGCACCCCCTACAGTCTATTCCAGCACCCCCAAGGGGTGCTAGCACCTCCGGTTAAGAAACGCTGCGTAGTGCAATGAGAGGAAACGCTCGTGCAAACATATTCGGCTTGGTAAAACAAGCACGCACGACGCGGCTTTATTTTGCGATTACCTGCAGCGGGGAAGTTTTTCAGCCAGCAGAAGCCGTCGCAAGACAGCTCCAAAGATCTTTGCTTCTTCAGCTTTGGAATCAATCACCACTCTCCGCGAACGGATCAAAAATCTCAGAAAAGATGAATCCGTTTCCAAGCTTATGGAAGCAGCGAACGTCTTTGCGTCTGTCAATAACCTAAAGACGCCAAAGGATCCCCGAGTGAGAAAAACTCCAGCAAGATTTCGAAACACAGAGGAATCGGATGCTTTGTCGTCTGCGGGAGAAGGAGCGTAGAAACGGCAATACATCGAAGCCCTTGATTTGGTTCAAGCTGAGCTTGATCGAAGATTCGACCAGGCGGATCTGCTTACAGCAGCCAACAGAGAGAAGGTCTTTTTGATCTATGCAAACGGTGAGGAAAGATCTGATACTGAGATCAGCTTACCCAATGCCATCAGAAAAGATAGCCTAAAAACGGAACTTAGCCTACTTTGCTCAGCGATGTTGTAAGTGGAAAAACCGCAAACTCCGTTCAAAAGGTTGCTGAGATACTATTGCAACTAAACCCTCAAACACTAAATCTTTTCAAAGAAACGTGAAAATTCGTGGAGCTCTGCTTTTGCCTCTCGGTTTCGGTTGCATCATCACAACGTTCTTTTTCTGCTCTAAGACGCCTGAAAGCGTGGTTGAGAAGCTCAATGACACAAAAACGACTTACGGTAGGCCTACTCATCTTGCGTTGATGCTTGTCCACCAAAACATTTTGGACACTGTTGATGTCAAAGAACTTATGACACAGTTTATAGAGAAAACACCTGAGCGAAAATCAATCTTCGGAAGCGCGTGAGAGCTCATTTCTACAAACTGTCGTTTTCATATAACTTTCTAATTTGTTCGTTTTCATTTTAATTTCCTGAACAGCTGTTTTGCTGTTTGCCGTTCTTCATTTGTTACAATTTGCAATGTGTGTGTTTTAGCGTCGATTTTTTTCTGCACAGGAGGAGACCGAATGCCCAGTTGTAAATGTCCCCCCATGTAAGGGGGGTCTGGGGGGCAAAGCCCCCCAGAAGCTCACAACACTACGACAGCTTCAGCCCCCCCTAGAGAAAAATAGTTCCCGCGCCACTGGTTGTCAGGGCCGTCGCTGCCCCCTCCTCTGACAACGACCTGTGCACACACACTTTAGGCACTGAAGAAGAACTGGTTTCAATTTTAGTTTCATTAACTATAAGTTGGCTAGTAAAAATATTACTTTTCATGGTCTTTTCACTTGTGTGTTGATCCGAAATAAAATTGATCGGCGATTATCGGCGATAATCAAATATTGCCTTTGGCGATAACGATAAACGATAACTGAAAAAATAATTGAGCGATAACGATAAGCGATAAAAATTTATCGCCGATAATGCCCATCACTGAATTGCTATTCGTCTAGCCCAGGGGTCACCAACCTTTTTTGCATGCGGCCACTTTGGCACTAAGGAGAACTGTGGCGGGCGCACTAATAAAATTTTAGGTAGGTTAACTCTTATACAACAAAAGAACGCATTTCGTACCCAGTATCTAGCGTTCTATGTGTTCATATTTAATATGTTAGAATCAGTGTTCTCTCTAAGGTGCGCAACTGAGCAAATGCGCAGTACCACCAGACTATTTGCGCAGTGAAATCTCATTCTTGCGCACTTGCAATTTCCAAATTTAAAAGTAAAATGATCTTCAACATTATTTTTGGACAGAACGCTTCTGCGCTTATTGCATTTATACCATGTGCTGATGCACATGAGCTCATCATGAGCATACAGTACCATTTTGTTACATCACAATCCTTTGTCTTTGCTTCACAAACACTCCACACTCGTGGATGCAACTAACTTTATTACTTAGCTTGCAAAAGATAGCCTATTTTCCAGTCGGAAACAGCTGATGATGAATCAGCTACCTACGAAGATTCAGCAATAAATATATTTAAGTGTATATACATTGGAAAACCACGAAAACAAGAAGAAACTATTTGAAGTAAATGTGTAATTTGTTCGCTTTTTATTAAACTTCTTCTAGACCAGTGGTTCCCAAACTCGGTTCACAAAGTTGGTAATTCATTTTAACTCAGCATTAAAATGCTCATGCTCACTAAATCAAATATTTGCTCAGCGTAAAATTTTCTTAGAGGGAACACTGGTTAGAATACTGCAGGAACAAAATAAATCGAACAACGCTACTGGCAGGCCAAGCTCCTTTTACAACACTTTTGACTTTTTTAACAATGCCTAATAAACGAGGCCATTTGTTTTGCGCACTTATAGAGAGGTGAGCTGCGGTTTCATCAGGCTGCATAGCCGAGTGGTGAGAGCCCTGGAACGGTAATCGAAAGGGCGCCGGTTCGACACCGCTCAAGAGCATGCGGCTGTGTCTATGGTAGGACACTTAAAGGCATGCCTGAAGGTGGACACGAATATTGGCTTCCTTGTCTTCCGGTCCACTTAATCTAAATCTTTAACCACCAGGTGTAAGCCTGGACACGACAAACAAAAAAATCAGGATATTCATCGCCAAGCAAGAGTGGTGTTGTCACTTCAATTCACAAAAGATATTTTGCAATTAACAATTTCAGTAAACAAGGAAATATTTGACACATCGCAATACAGGCAACAATAGTGATCTGCGAACATATCAGCAAAAAATAGGCTCCAATAAAAGGGAGAAAGAAACCAGGCACCATGAAACAAACGCTTGTGGAAATCACCGAAAAATCGTAATTCTATCGTAATTCATGAACAGTCTTCCCTCTAAAAAAGCAATGAGTTGGTTTTGATCTTTTTTGTGAGAGTCTACAAAACCGTCTTTCTTTGATTATTGACAACTGTCACTTGCGGTGCTTATCAGCGTGGCAAGAATTGTTGATTAACAATATTTTGCAGGACTTGCTTCGGCAGAACATATACTAAAATTGGAACGATACAGCGAAAATTAGCATGGCCCCTGCGCAAGAATGACACGCAAAAACGTGAAGCGTTCCATATTTCTTTAAAAAAAAAAACATTTTGCAGTAGGCCTACTAAGCTAAATATTTTCATAATACAATCAGAAAAAGTCTTTAAATTTATATACAATATTTTGCTAATTTATTATAAATTGAGTTGGCACACCGACCTATTTTGCCAACAAAAACTTACATAAAGAGAACCCTGCTCGCGAAACACAATAACGGTGAAACGCACACTAGTGTTTACATGACACCGGTATGCAAACTTAAAATAAGCAACCCTATGCTCACAGACAATTTCGAAATTCGAAAACAGACGTTTTACTCAACCACTGGATCAGTGTAGCTGGACATCGCATTGGAATAACTTTAAGCAACCCCCATCTAGAACTATAATCTGATTGGTCGGTGGGTGGAATCGTATGCCAAGCGAAAATATGCTTCCTGGAAATTATTTTTGCCTTCGTGCTCTTTAACTCCTCAAGAAAAGTATTTTTGGTTATACTTGTACGCTGATACCTTCCGCGGGCCGCAGCGATACAGCGTGGCGGGCCACATGCGGCCCGCGGGCCGCCAGTTGGTGACTCCTGGACTGTAGCCTACCTGAAAACATGTATAAAAACGATCGGAAACGGTATCAAAACCGAAGATATTTTTGAAAAAATGTTGACTAAAAAATGTTTTTAACTTTTAATTATCCCTAAGAGCAGTGATGGGCATTATCGGCGATAATTTATCGGCGATAATTATCGGCGATAAATTTTTATCGCTTATCGTTATCGCTCAATTATTTTTTCAGTTATCGTTTATCGTTATCGCGAAAGGCAATATTTGATTATCGCCGATAATGAATCGCCGATAAATTTTATTTCGGATCAACACACAAGTGGAAAGACCATGAAAAGTAATATTTTTACTAGCCACCTATAGTTAATGAAACTAAAATTAAAACCAGTTTTTCTTCAGTGCCTAAAGTGTGTGTGCACAGGTCGTTGTCAGGGGAGGGGGCACGCCCCCTGCAGCGACGGCCCTGACAACACAATAATTTTTAGAGTTGCAAATTGCAATGCAATGAAATGCATGCAACAAGGCTCTTGTTGTTTTGCTGCAATCGGCAATCGCACGTGATTTTTACAATTAAAATGTAAGCGCACAGGCGGTACAGATTCCTTTGAAGCGAAGCGAAACAAATTGGCAAGTGGTTTGTGAAAGTGTCGCAATACGAGGCCGCTTTTACATCGGAAACATGGTCTTTCGCGCCACCTCACGATCAACTATTTTATTCTTGTGTTTTCTTTTTTCGTTGGAAGTGTTAGTTTTTAGTAATTGTCGTAAAAAAATAAAATCTCTCTCGTCAAAACATGAAACTTACTGTTTTAAGCGCATTAAATCTTTAGATGAGTAGATTAACTAAAATTGCAAGAACTTGCCTTGAGACGTGCGGTTACGTCACAAACTCAGTTTAAAAGACAAAATTCACACACAATAACAACACAAGATCGGTTATAGACTGTAAGATCAATTTTTTTCTAGCTTGGCGATATAACTTTAATCCAAAAATAATAACCAAATGCGTAAGTGCCATTTAACTTAAAAAGTTAACCCATTTGTGCCAAAAGTGAAAGAATTTAAAAAACATTTTCGTAAAATTTAAATATTGCATAATTATGACCTAAAAAACATATCACAATAATTTTTTTCCTAATTGTGTTTGTACTTTTTGAGAAAAAAGCCGTCCTATATACTGTATAAGACGCTAGTGAAATCCGTTATCAAATTTCACAAGTTTCTTGTGCGTAATTCTTAAGCGTTATTACATTTTACTTATCGCTCAAAGTGATAAATGGGAAATGTCTTGTCATGTCATTATTGTCATCGAGCATTTTATTGAAATGAAAGTTCAAAAAATATGAAGATGAAAATTAGCAAAGTAACACAACATCACTGAAACAAGTCATTGCGGAATATGATATTGCTTGAAGCATTTGACATGCAGACCTACATCACATTTTTTGCATCTTGTAGTAGTTTTTGCATGACAATAGGCGCATCGAGTTGCGTGGTAAAATTATGCTAAATACAGTATAACCTTTCTCATTTACCTATGCGACATAGCCTACCTCAATCAAATATTTTTATTCCCACAAATACAGTGCCTATATTGTAATACTTATCTCAACAACTCAGTGTTCTGCCATTGCTTTAATGATGGTGTTCACAAAGAAAACAAAAAAAATTGTCTGAAATTATCGGTAAATTACGATAATTATGTTTTTGTTCTTAAACAAACACGACTAATTTGACAAGCTTGATGGATTTCACAGTATGCACATTTTTACTACCAATAACGTTTAAGATTACTGATGAATTTTCAAGCATTTTGCGTTTTTAGGAATTTTTTCAATTATTGCTAATAATAATAATGTTATGGTTTTATTTATTGTCGCTCTACAACAGCTAAGGTCTTTTGGCGACAGGACTCATTTTTAATTTATATCAGGTTTACGATGTTATCACATTATTACCCGACTCATTCTCACTGCGCTATGCAGGATAGAACACAATCGGTACCGTTTTTAAAGTCTTCGGTTTGACCCGACCTGGAATCGATCTCAGATCTACCAGCACCAGAGCCGAAGGCGAAACCACTCGGCCACTGAGCTGGTTCAATTATTGCTGACTTTGCTGTAAACAGACCTTTAAGCAGAAAACAAAATACAAAGTTTGGAATTTTTTATGGTATTTTCATTTGATTTAATTATTTTGCCTACTGCACGTAAGCGGCAGTGTAACTCAATTGATAAAAGCATCCAACTGGTATCTGAGGTATAATTATAAGCGGTTACCTCAGTGATTTGATTCTGGATCAAGAGGTTGAAGATTCGATACTTACTGCCGCTGTTGCGATTCTATTTATGCATAACTTACAAAAAGTTTTGTCCCTTTGCACTACAGTATATTATGTTCGATTTTTCGTCATGTTGATGAAAACAGTTCGTGCTGCATGGGATGGGGCAACGCTAATCAAGAAAAAAAAAAATATCGTTATCGGACATTATCGGCGATAATTTATCGTTTATCGTTATCGCTTAACTTTTTTTTGATTTATCGTTATCGCTTTAGGCATTTTTCGTTTATCGATTATCGTTATCGCTTAACTAAAAAATGAGTTATCGCGCCTAACACTGCCTAAGAGGGCGTCAATGTTTGGAACTAGTTTTTCATTATTGGTGCTTTTGTATGTTCAGACTATTTCATATCAGCTAAAGAAGTCAAGAATAACATATTTTTTTGTTTGTTTTATTATTGCACCACAAAAGCGTTAATACAACATCAATACCACTGGCCTTAGCTTAGTCTACATAACATCAACGATTTGGGATTGTGTTGCCATAAGGCGTAGACGGAATTGTACGCTGGGAGGAATTAGTAGCACGAAAGTTTTGCTTTGAAAGTTTTAAACGTCCTGACTTGTACTTTTTATCAACTTCATATTTTTCCGTTTGTTTGTGCGGGGTGAAGCGAGACTGAAAAACAAAAGAGGCTAGGAGATTGTAGGTAGGCTAAACCGTGAAGCTACAGCCCGTTTTGGCAACCGTCAACGGTTAACAATCGGTTCAATCAAGCCAGGGATATCTAGAAAAGGGGATATGAAGGCTCGCAGCGATTGCCTTGTTCTCGTGACACTACCAGGGCGGTAGTTTGTACTGCTTTAAACATGTAGTTCTTTAATCGTAGAAAGTGTTGTAGTGCAGCTGGTACAGTCAGCCACAGAAGACAGTTAGAAAATGTTATGTAGAGCTTATTTAAAGAATACTTGTTTACAAAGACAGTTGAAAAGTTACCATTAAAGACATACTAAATGAAAATTTCAAACCGGAATTAAGCATTAAAATGACTAAACTGAACATTCAAGAATACATTTCAAAAACAATTACCCAAAAAAAATTGTTTTCAATGGCGCTGGCAAGGCCCAAAGTCCAGTGTTTCATTTATTTTCATTTTTTTCAAAATGACCAAAAGTGCAAACACTGCTCGAGAATACGTAATAAAAGACAGCAATAACAAAAGCCACGTTACCACATCTGATGTTTTGAGCAAACTGTCTGCTGTTTTGATGTTGAAATGCGCTGTTTTGATGTACATACATACATACTACATAGCCTACAGTCAAATCGCCCGCAGTAACAATTATTGCGTGATCGGTTGATTCCTAGTCTTTTGTTACGTAGACTGTACAGTCGCACGCTTCGTTGCTCAGGCCCAATCTCATTTTGAAAGCTCTGACAAAAGCACGCGCACAATGGTGGTCAGACCGCAATGGGGCAAAATTTTATTGAAAATCGTTTTATGGTAGCATGTTAAACACAAAGAACGTGGAAAATCGCCAAGTCAGGTTTTTCTTTTAGTACCCCTTTAAGCTGTTTTTTTTTTTTACCAAAGCCTTTGCAGTAGGCTAGATGTAAAGCAAGTGGTACTACGACAGTTTATCGAACAACAGTTTATCGAACGACTATTGATCGAACGACAGTTTATCGAAACGACAGTTTATCGAACGACATTATTAATCGAACGACTGTTTATCGAAACGACAGTTTATCGAAACGACTGTTCACCGAACGACAATTTATCGAACGACAGTTAATCGAAAACCTAACCCCTAATCTAAAACCTAACCTTATCTCTAACCCCTAACTCTAACTCTAACCCCTAACCCCTAACCTTAACCCCTAACCCTTAACCCCTAACCCTAACTCCTAACCCTAACCCCTAATCCTTAACCCTTAACCCCTAACCCTTAACCCGTAACCCTTAACCCTAACCCCTAGCCCTTAACCCCTAACCTAACCCTTAACCCCTAACCTCTGAGTATTCCATTGCATATGTGCTTCGTCGTTCGATAAACTGTCGTTTCGATAAACAGTCGGTCGATGAACTGTCGTTTCGACAAACAGTCGGTTCGATGAACTGTCGTTTCGATGAATTGTCGTTAGATAAACTGTCTTTCGATTAACTGTCGTTCGATAAATTGTCTTTCGATGAATTGTCGCGTCACGAAAGCAAGTATAGGCTATGGGTAGTTGAATTAACAAGCAACCATGAGCATGCTGTGAATATCCAGACCTGATGCTGATAGCGCAATGCAAGTTATCATAACAAGATTTATTAAACTACTATCGGTGCCAATTGTCATTTTACGATAAACACAGATTATATTACGATAAACAAAAGCCCTTCTATTGTCAGACGTAATAAAAGCTTTCGTATCCCCTTCTTTAGATATCCCTGAATCAAGCTAATGCTTATATCTCATTCTCATGGTATATTTTTGTTCATGGTGTGGTGCACCGTGCTGATCAGGTCCGGATTTAGGGGGGGCAGAGGGGGCAATTGCCCCGGGCCCCCCGACTTTTGAAGGGCCCTCCTATGTGGAAAAAAATGTGATTTTGTGTTATTTTTTCCTTTTGGCCTTTAAAGTTTCTGCAAAATGCTGTGCAGTACTGGACTGATGCTACTGAAGACGTAGAGGTGGTTTTTGCACGGGGGCCCCCCAATCTAAAAGTGCCCCGGGCCCCCCATCAGCTAAATCCGGCCCTGGTGCTGATGGCCTTTTCACCAAATCGTGGATTGCCTATGTCAACTAAACATGCTGTTTGAAGCTTCACAATACCAGTAGTCTAACAGGGCTTCCCAAAGTGGGGGTCGCGACCCCCAGAGGGGTCGCGTAACGAACTTCGGGGGTCGCAGAAAGTATACAAATTTTACACAAAGCACTGCATATTATCACTTATATGCCAGATGCTGTGAAAGTTATTAACTATTAAGAGTCGTGCACGCAATAGGCTACCAGTATTTTTTAAATTTATATAGCCTAGTGAAATATGGAATAAGAGTTTAAAATCCTCTTTTCTGCATTGTAAACGTGGATTTCAAAATTAAAGCCAATGCTTTAACAAGTTATTAGTGTTAAAAAATTAAGTCGTGAATTTTCCAACGGAAAAAGTGTAGCCTTTTTCCGCCGTGTTTGTAAAGACGTTTTTGGAAAGGCTTTTCAAATCATGCTATTTGTCAGGTTTCCCTGAAAAAAGGGAACGAATTTAATTTGTCTTTCCAAGGAGAAAACATTTATGTTTTTACATTAAAATCTAAAATTGCAGCGTTCATCAAAAAATTAAACATCTAGAAACAAAACATTAAAAATGATTTATTTGAAATAATCTCATTTACTGAAAAATTTTTGGCTAACAATGGCGAGGAATCAAACGTTATATTAAGCCTCTAGTTATCGGCACTTGTCAAGACTGTTGAAAGAGCTTAAAAGTATTTTCTTCCAGAATTGGACAATACTTTTAGATTGGATCCAAAACCCATTTGGTTGGTTAGTTTTGAATCTTTATCCTCGGACTGACAAAGCCTTGATAGGTTATTCCTGGTGGTTTCGCATACTTGTAGAGGCTCTTGACACAGGGCCGGTTACCGAGATTGGCAGAGTGAAGTTTTCCGATTGTTGCCGGGGAATTATTCCATTCACTAGGTGCCGCTTAATGAGAGCAGTCCTGAAGTGCGCTGCACAAGCGCACACCCCGAGAGTCAAACTTGCGCCGCGTGATCTTGAGCTGGGCGCCTAACCACTGAGCTAACGGGGCGGACCATGCAAAAACAAAGTACCGATTAGGCTACCTCTCTTTCAAATCTCAGGAAAAATTTGCAGATCTATCTTTTAACTAAGTTGTGGCTTGAATTTTCTGGAAAAAAGTTTCACACTTTTTGGCTTAGCCTAACGTTAGACCGGAATATTCACCATTAGGCCTATATGGCTTAGCAGTAACCGCACTCCTGCCGTTTGTCTCCACGTATATGTGCGTGTCAGTGTTTTCAAAGTTGATCAAAAACCGTTCCAACGTAAATAACACTGAAGCTGCCTTGAGACCAGCATTGACAAACATCGAGCGACGGCTAGACTTGCTTTGTCGCAGGGAGCAGTCGCACCCATCACAGTGAATAAATATGTTTACTTTTTGTTTGGTTTTGTTTCCAGCAGGCTACAAGGCCTAGTAAAGTAGTAGGCTTCGAGTACGGATAGCTTGCTTTTAGTTTTCGTTCAAATTAAACCTTTGAATAAATATCACAAACGTATATTTCGCATTGTTTATCCCTTTAACCGTAAAGGGGGTCGCGAGCAAAAAAGTTTGGGAAGCCCTGGTCTAGCCCACTGTAGCCTACTCTTTCAAACAAAAACGTCACATCAAAGTGAAGTAATCAGTGGAGTAGGGCCGTAGGCTACACAGGATTTTCTCAAGGGGGGGAGGCCATTCGAAATTTTTTTCGAATTGAAGGTATTCCACTGTCCCTAATTGTAACTAAAACAAATTAAAAGATGCCCATTTGCAAAACATAATTAATCAGTAAGTCATATTGTGTAAAATTAGCTTACTATAGCCTACTCAGCTTGCATTGACAATAATTTTTAGTTTGTAACAACTAGTTTACTCAGAGAATTGCACAAATTGACGTTCACCACCTTAAGCTGTTAGGCTACCGTAGTAACTTTGACTTTACACGCACTCAACCATCTAACTTTTTTTTACAAATTTAGACTATTAGCCTAGCAGCTGTTTCCATATCATCTCAGAGGTTCATGGCATTTAATTTTACAGAAACTTCGAAACTATTCGGATGGAATCGTAAAGCCGTAGGCTTTTGAAGAAATTCTGATTCAAATTGAAGTGCATAGGCGAACAGTACGTAGCCTAGATTCAAGTGTAGTTGCAAGCTTACCGATGTTTGGTGGAGTTGATGAAAAGACGTATTTCGGCAAAAGAGCACTTTGTGTGTGAGTAAGGACGGCTTGTGGAACATTTTTGAGAAAATTGTCTCTGTAAAAAAAAGGACAAATAGGCCATTTTGAAAATGTGTTTATATACAATCGAATTTATTTTCACACGAAAAGATATTTCATTTTCTTTGAAAATGTGTTGTTCAAATAAGCACATTTTATCTCAACTTTCAATGGGAATCTTCTAAAATTTATGTCTGTGCATCAATTGCAACACAACAATAATCAAATTTGTTTGTTGTGGTAAGCAGAAACAAACCTGTGTAAAAATAGCAAGCCTATCAGTAGAATCGCCGGACCACTCGGCATGCGACAACTCAGCAAGTACATTTCAGTTAGGCCTACTGCCAAGTCAGCAAATGAGACTTTTAACAAGCATCGGACTTGCTTGGTCATCGCCTGCTAAACTGAGTTTGTTGACTTGTGACATGTCAAGTGTCGGCTTGCTCAGTTGTTACTTGCTCAGTTTCATCATTTGCCAATTTCAGTCATTTGCTAAAAATTTTCTAGCTCAGTGATCAATTGCTCAACAGCCATTTGCTCAGTTCACAACTGCTGGCTTGTAGGAGAGTCATTAGTAGTCTAGTCCTGGATGGTAGCAGTTTGTAGAGTGAGTTTGCCTATCTACATTCTACAGTAGGCCTATAGTAAGATGAGGGAATAGACTTGCTCAACATTGCTCTCTGTGAGAGGCAGAGGAATGATGGAGGTTGAACTTCCTCATCAGTTCAATAGCCTAACATTTTTTTCGAAAATCCACCCAACTGTGTCAGTCTTCTAAGTTGAAACAAGTACCTAGGCTAAGTTTATAGCTTAGGCTAATATAACCAATTGCTTGGAAATTGAACTCAACAGAAAGTCAAATTATCGAGCTACTGCAAGTCCACCATTGTTGCACAGAATGGCACCAAATCACAATTTTCACTAATTCGTCTGCTGTGGACTACGTAGCGGGTCTGCTGTAAACGCAGCCTGCTTTAATAGTTGAAGTGGTTGTGCCTCTTGAAACTATAAAGTAGACTAAGGTAGATCTACTAACTTTTTTGGTGCAGGAGGTGGAGAGGTCTTAAGTGAAACCTCGGAAGACAATACTGAAGATGTGTGAGAAGAGTTGTGGTGGAAAACAGGAACTCTACCATAGGTCCCTTCCCAGTAGTTTTCGAATCTGTTTGAATTTGCTTGTTGCTGTAAAAAAATATAATATTTATATATATGGCCTAAACCTTTTTGGAAGTGTGAGCCAGTTACATCGCGTTTAATAACATGATATCCGTTCTTCTGGTGAAAACTAAACGGAACTATCACAATAATCAAAAGCCACATGTAATAAATCATAATGAAGGTATCTCTTTTCAAACTAGGCTATTTATAAAAAAAATTATTTTAAGTGCTTGTCTGATGAATTTAAATTGGTTTCATGGTGATTGAAAATTGTGCAGTGTTGCGTATAACTTACAACTTCATTCTTCATGACTCATACGGTTCACTCTCTACCCGCTCTGTCGTTATTTAAGCTTCTTGTTGATTGATAACATTTCAACTCCTTTTTCTAATTTTAACGCGCGATAATTTTTGTTTGAAAGTTGAATTTCCTTTAGCATGTTCGTTGGTTTATAGGAACATGGTTATGTGTTTTGCCATGTTAGACAGGTAGTCACGATCTGACCTAGCCCCTTGAAGAAGTCAGTCATGTCCGATTGACAAAACGTCGGAAAAAGAGCAGATTATGATTTGATATATCTCATGATAATTCAGATTAGTTTGCACCAAAAGAACTCATAATGTTATTTAACTAAGTGAAGTGAAGTTATTTAAATAACTAAGTGAACAACCTCATTTAATTTTTAACAAGTTACACCGGTTTGTAAAAACATCGAATTCCACAATTACAGAAATCTTCTGCGAGTGTGGTGTTGAAGAAGAAACGCAAACCATAGGCCTACCATAAAAGATTTAATATTCTCTGTTCATTGAATGAGTTAGTTTAACTTTGGTGTGAAACCAATAACTTGATGCTCTCCAGAAACTTTTTCAGACGTCCAAAATCATCACCAACACTGAGCTATAAAAAATGGACTCTCCATAGGCTCAGATGACAACGTGATGCATTTTTCAATGGGGCTTTATTTTTCAAATATAGGCTGCCATAAAGATATCTGTTAACTTTTTTGTATATTTGTTGGTAGTGGTGCACCGGATGCAAGAATTTTGCCGGAGACAAGATGTTCCGGCTAGTGAATATAAACTCCAGCTGGAGGCCGGAAATTTCGACCTTTGGTAATATCTGCTTCATATAATCAATGTTTTAACAAAGCGGTTGTTAGCAGTAGCGTTGACAGGGAGGTTTAGACTCTTAGAGGATACGTTTGGACTCGGAACGATTCTCTGAGGGCCCGTAACCATTCCAAGAGGCTCGGAAACTTGAAGAAACTACGTCGTATTCTTTGAACAAGGTTCGTTTTTCTAGGAAGTGTCTAAATTTGGAGCTGAGTCTCATTGGTAACGGGCCCAAATTATTTTCTCAAAGGCCTTGGTTGTTGGTATAGCCTACCACTCTTATTAAGCAGTGAAGCGATAATTACGCTCTCTTCAAGAAGGTGCTTTATCACAATACTTACTGTCCTTTAAAAGGGTTCATTTAGGTGTAAACATTTATGTAGATTTCAAATTTGCCAATGTTTTCTGTCCATTTGATGTAGTAACTTATTGTTTTTAGGATATAGAGGATTTTCGATTACTCTCTTGAACTCATTTTCAATCTTACAGATACATTTAAGACTAAAGTTACAGTCAACATGTGCAATTGTGTAGTCTATTCTTGAATTAATGCAATACCGCATTGAGGCATAAAATTGCATTTATCCAAGCTCATGAACTTAACCACAGCCACGCACATATCTCCGGCTCCGGCCGGAGCCACTATCATCTCCAGCCAGAAGCCGGAGTTGAAAAAAGTGGCCGGAGTTTGGCCGAAGCCGGTGGTTGTCCCATCACTAGTTGTTGGTCAACTTTCAGCATTTCAGATTAGCTTAAAGATTAGCATTTCAGATTAGCTTAAAGCAGCGTATATCATCATCATCATAATCCATCGTCGGTTTGTTCCCCACTAGTGGGGGTGGCCGATTGTTTCCGCGCAGCAATTGTTTTAATCCCTTTTCTCCATTTCACCCTGTCCCTTGCATCTTCCTCCTTCAGTCCGACTTTTTTAAATTCATCCTTCACTTGTTGTTTCCACGTTCTTCTTGGACGACAGCGTTTTCTCTTCCCATCCACCTTTAGATCTAGTGCCTTTCTAAGAAAACTTCCTTCCTCCCTCCTTATCACATGTCCATACCATCTTACTCCATTTGCCCTTGCCAGTTGGTCTATGGTCTCTCTCATCTCTAGCATATCCAACGATTCTTCAGTCCTTTTTTCCCTTCTTGTTTTCACCCCACACATTGCTCTCTATAGTTTGCGCAATCGAGTTTAAAGGCAACCCATACATAAAAGAAATAAAATAACAGTAAGAGAAGATAGTCAAACAAGCTTTGTAATGTCATATTACACAGACCTAGCCTATTTATAAATCTATGGTATAGTAACTTTTTCGAGGTCAAGTTGGTAACTTAAACAGTTTCTAAAATCTCTTAATTTAAATATATTGGAGACAACCTGTAGGGAAAACGTCGGGGAAAGAAACAAGAAAAGACTACTGATGAGCCCTTATTAATGTGATTTTTTTCCATAGAACACTAAGTTAAGGCTACTGAAAATTAACATTTCAAAAAACAAACATTATTCATAAAGAAGAGCACATTTCAAAGCAATTATTGGTGTTTACAGGTATTGAAGCCATCCATGCCACAGCTTGACCGTTTGAGTTGCATAGTATAGTGGTGCACTGTAAACCAGTTTTCCAACTTTCAAGATCTTTGGATATGTAATGGTTGGGTGGTTCCTGTTTTCTTTTAGGGCACGTAGAACTCCAAACCTAACAATAAAAAGTTAGTTAAAAACCTAACAATTAAATGCTTTTCTAGTGGTATCTCAGTTCAGTTCAGCAGCCCATAGCCCCAAGAAGGGCAATAGGCATTTCTCTCTAGGACAGTTTGCTCCTCATAATCATGAGAGAAACCAAAGGCTATAGTCAAGGCGGCGCCATTTTGCAATCGACCGCACGCCTTTAAGTGTCTTGTCAGAGACACAGCTACATGCTCTAGAGCAGTGTCGAACCGGCGGCATTTGGAATGTCAAGCCATGGCTGTGACCACTCAGCGATGCAGCCGATGGTGTACAATATACAAGAGGAGTTAAAGGAGAAACAATTGAAAATTGCACAAATGACTACTCATTTTTTCAGCAATTATTTCAAGTCCTCCTCTGGCTGGCTGAACAATGGATGGGGTTGAGGTTTTGAACTCTCATTTGAAAACGAAATTTCGTGTATGTTAGTTGAAAACGAAATGTTGAAAACGTAAGTATGTTGAAAACGAAATTTCGTGTATGAACTGAGAAAATTTCAGTACAAAATATTAAAGGGGTTGGGAGGTATTTAATGTGAAACATGGGTCAAAATGACAAAAAGCAAAAAAGAGGTCCTTTTAATATCCCGGTTAACCATAACTCCAGTAAAAATTTACACTGAAATGTCATAGAGAATCCTGTAAACAACATTTCTACTAAATTTCAGCCAAAACCAATCAAAAATAGGGTCTTAGCAAGGTTTTAAAATTTTGGAAAATTTTAACCGAGAGCTGGAAACGGCCACATTTGGATGTCTATGACCTTTGACCTTTTAAAGTGACAATACGAATGATGTTATTTTTTCAATATTTGGCAGAAGTAGCCTACCATCACCTGTAAAAAAATTAGGTTCTTACCTAATTTACTTAAGCAGTAATAGGACCTCAAACATGGCCAAAGATAAAAAAAATGTGCCCCCTCGGCAGACCCCCCCAAACTAAATGCTTTATAACTCTCGTGTTTCTCAATAAATTTCACTCAAATTTTGCAGGTATTCATCATATAAGATAGTGAAATGGTGTGTAAAATTTAAGAAAAATTGAATAGGTTGAATTTCTTGACTGTGGGAATTGACACGGAATGGCCCAAAGGTAAATTTTCAAGTGGCTGGTGGCAGATCAAGCTCTCGTCAGATTACATTCTAAATTTGCACAATTAGTTTTAGTAGTAATTGGCAAGTTTTCCAACCCCAAGCTAATAAAAATTTTATAAAAAGTTTTTTTCACTCCACCCTACTACACAGCTGTGTATGTGACCTTTGTTAAACGGATGCTGTTTTACGATCTTCATTGTAGAGTGCTTCAATATCACGCCAGCGTGCAACATGCATTTTCGCCTCTTTCATGAAAGAGAGTTCTTTATTGTGCTCAGTTGCAATTGTGAAAAGCGTTGCAATTAGTTGCAATTCACACTTCTTTGTCATGCTTTCGAAGGTTTCAAACTTCGTTACGCTGCTGACCAACTTCTTAATTCAACTGTTTCATCACAAAAATTTATTTGTGCTGCAATTCATTGGCAAACATTGCTTGCTCGTTAACTGCAATTGTTGTGGATATTTTCAATAGATTTAGCAACAGTTAGCCATAGTAGCCTACAGTAAGTCATAGTTAGGCCTATGTATGCGCAATTTGCGCAAATTACACATACTAGTCTTAAGATTTTGGGACCCAAGTTTAAAAACCCGAGATTGCGAGTTACGAGTCCTTCTATTTAAGGTGTCTATCGTTACGACACATAGTCTAGGCGAGGACTAGTTGCAGCATTAACATGGCTGTTGTTTATGTGAAAAGAAATTAAGTGATTTTTTATTCTATCTACCGTTGTTGTGTGTCCTGGAGGTAATTCAGTTCGCGATGGAAATCGATACTTTGAGACTTGTTTTCCAGCCACAGTTTGTTGCAATGTGTATCCTCCTATGTCTTGTATGCGAGTCGAAGATAGATTGTGAACTCGAACAAACCTTCCGCAGACATCAATGTCGACCACCTTTACATTTCCTGTAGAGCTGTGGAGAAGCCAGTTTTGTTGAAGACTTGAGTTTAAAGAACTGTGGTACTGAAGTAACAATTTTCAGTTGATGTCTATGTTTCAATTTTTAAAACATTTTTTCTTGACCAAATCAATTATTATAATGTCCAACATATGAACTGGTGGGCTATAAGGTTATAGCTTTGCTAAATTTTAAACCTTTTGTTTTTTAATTATCGTTTGTGACTTAAATAGTTCTCATTCTTAAGACTTCAATCGTAGATTTATATGAACCATTGTTGATTAAAATAAGCTTGCTAATACTAATATTGATAATAAGAGCGAATCCGACAGAGAGTTGACATAAGTGCAATTCAAATGGGTTTTATGCCGAGGAAAGGTACAGTAGATGCTATATTTGTTATACAACAAATGTTAGAAAAATATGAAAGTATCGGAAAAAATATATTTTGTCTTCATTGATTTAGAGAAAGCTTTCAATCTTTTTCTGAGAGAAGTCATTTATTGGGCATTAAGAAAGAAAGGTGTTATGGAATCAAAAGTAAGAGCAGTAATGGACACGTACAAGGAAGCTGAGACAGCAGTGAAACTGGAGAATAAAATGTCAGAATGGTTAAAAGTGAAAGTGGGTGTTCATCAAGGTTCAGTTCTCAGTCCGTTGTTTTTTGTCATAGTTATGGATGCTTTAATAGATAGTAGATAAAACAATGGAAAAATGTTTGTACGCTGACGATTTAGTGCTTATAATCTTGAGACAGTTGGAAAGAGATGGAAGAAAAGTATGTCAGGTGGAACAATGCATTGGAAAACGAAGGTTTAAAAGTGAATGTGAATAAAACAAAAGCAATGAGAACAAGAATAAAATGTAGCCTACAAATGAGGTATTGGCAGTCCATGTTATGGATCCATGTGCAGCATGTGGCAAGAGAGTAATAAGCAATTCTATTCAATGTATTAAATGCAAGTATTTGGTGCACAAGAGATGTTCAGTTATTCATGGAAGATTGATTAATGGAATACGTTTTGAATGTAGAAGATGTGAGAGTATTGTAGCTGATGCAACGTACGAGAAGCATGTGAAATTGGTATGCGATGATATAAAAGTAGTTACGGAATTCCGTTATCTTGAAGATATGTTAGAAATAGATAATTGCATAGCAGAGTAGTGACGGCAAGGATACATGATGGTTGGAAACAGTTTAAAGAATTATTATCAGACACGCTTTGTGGAAGAATACTCTCTCTCAGATTGAAAGGAAGGTTATACAAGGCGTGTGTAAGAAGCGCAATGTGTTGTGAAAGTGAAGGCTAGGCGATGGAGAGATATTAGGTGAATGCAAACGAAAGGGATGAAGATGGTTCGAATGATGTGTGGCAAGACACTTCTCGTCAAAATTAAAAATGATGTCTTAAGAGAGTGGACTGATGTTGCAAATATTGAAGAGTACTTTCGTGGTCGTCGCCTGAGATGAGTTGGACATCTTCAATGAATGGATGAGAACAATTTGACAAAGCGGGTTTGGAATAATGTAGTGATAGAAAAAATGAGAAAAGGAAGACCAAAAAGACCTGGAACGACACCGTGAAAGACAATATGACAAAAAGAAGCCCAAAAATTAAAAATGCCAACAATAAAGAGACATGAAGGAGTCGCTGTAGACAACTGGTCGATCCTGATGTTTCGGAATGAAGACCAGGCTTCTTTGAAGCAAAATGGATGATAATGATCTGGTTGCAAACTCACCATCCTGGATACTGCAAAAAGTCGTTGGAAGAAGAGGAAGGTCTGGAAAATTCAGTATCAACACTGCTTCCGGACACCTTCAACGATAACGTGCTCTTTTGTGCATCATTGAACATAGCATCGAAGTAATCTCGTCCTTGACCTAAAGCGGTTGCAGTGATAATGCAAAGTCATCTGTACAAACAAGTATTCAACATTAACACAGACTCTAACGAAATTATCCTATTCCATAAAAACTTAGCTGTGAATCAAAGGCATCTAGGCCTACCGAATAAACAATATAAACATAAACATCATAAACATCTAGGCCTACCGAATATATACTCACTCGCCTACATTTAATCTTTTAGCAATTATACAGTGGATCATAATAATAATTTTCTCTAAGGCATGTCACGTTGGAACAGGTCTTTCACGTTGATATATCTACTGTAACAGTCAGTTCTTACATATTATTCTGACAATTTTCTGACTGGTCGTACTTGTTTTTTTTTTGTAAGCTTTCACCAAACGCATTTGATCGGTGAATAAAACAAAATAACCTAGATCAGTGCTCTTCAACAGGGGTTCCACGAAACACTAGGGTTCCGCAAAACATGGAGTGGAGATAAGTGAGTTTAAAACGTTCCATGAACATTCCGCTAGGATTCATCGTTTCTTAAGAAAATTGATTTCTTGCTTCAGTAGCCCTTATCGATACGTCACTCTAAATCTTTAGATCCCCGTGTCTCATTCACATTTCAAAAAGTTAATTAATTAAACAGGAGGTTGAGCGCAGTCAATAGCCGAAAAAGAAACATTGATAGTTGTTTCATTACTTTTTCATTGTTATGCTAAACCGTTACAGTTTTAATCTAAATTTTTGTTAGTGGAGGTTCCGTGACAAACGTGAAAGAAAATCAGGAGTTCCACGATGACAAAAAAGTTGGAGAGCTCTGACCTAGGCTAGATGCAATCTTTGCTGTAGCTAATAAAAATATTAAAGATCACGGCCACAGGGACAGCGTAGCTAAAAGTAGCCAATCCCTTACATACATATTGTACAGTAAAATGACAGAAAATTGTCTAGGCAGCGTGCATAATCCAACTTTTGGCAAAGTATCTTTTCTTTTCGGTGAGTCTCTCGCCAACACCCATTGTACTTACTTAGCATATGAACTTATCTCTAACGCACATTATAAATAATATGACCTGCATCTGCCGAAACAAACTTTGCAGCTTGGCAGCTTGCTGGTCGCCGTGGTAACTTCTTTGGCACTGGTGCCTCCGGAGGAAGAGGAAGATGGTTTGGTTCCGGCACATTGCTATTTCTTCTACAAATCGAACTTTTTCTTTCCTTTTGAATTAGAACATTGACTGGTACAATGCCGCTTTCATCATCAGACTCATCATCGCTGCTTTTAAAGTCGTTTGTGGAGTTGGATCCATTCAATGATTTAACAGTGTTTCCTTCCTGTTTCAAGAAATACAACCTTTAATTACGCTTAATGCTGTAGAGCTTCTTTTGACGTTTTGACTAATTTGCATGATTTGAATAAGTTTTTTTTTTTTTTTTATCAAATGCAACTCTCTTTAAAGTACGATTTCACGTTATGTAGGTTTGTGAAATACTTACAAAATATCACGTAACTAAATTGTCCCAAGGGTCAAAATGTGATCATACGGTTCCTAAAGTTAACAAATAGGAGCCTGCACATTTAAAAATGCACATTTATTACATCACTTTGTTTTTTCAAGTATTTTATTATTCAATATTTTTAATTGTAAATTTTTTGACCAAAGACAAAAAGATTTGAAGGATATGTTTATATTTAGCTTGGAAGAGTATGTCCATAGAAAAGAGAAGTAGTCAAAAGAAGAATTCGTAATTCTTTGTCTTTGTTAGTCGCCCCACCTATTAGTAACTTTCGCACCGCAATGACAAGAGCCGTGAAAAGGTTCCATTGATAATGTATTTGCTTCAAATTTCAAAGCGTTAGTCTCATTCATGGAGTGAGTGGCTCATAAGTTTATACGTTTAGCTTTTCCCAAAGAAAATTTTTCTAACTGAGAACCTACAACCTTTTATGCAACCATTTACCCAATGAACTCATAAGTCATAGGCGTGCAAGAAGAGTCTAAAAATAGCGGTCGAAAAAAGGAACTTACAAAAAATTGAGATGAAGATATAAAGTTATTCAAGGACGGGGTAGCTAGAGGTGATTCAAATAGGTTTATCCCGCTTGTTCCAGAGGAACCTCGCATAAAACCTTTTGTTATCATGGGAACTGAAGAAGGCCGTCTTGGCATCTTCAACAAAGAAAACAAGGAACTGTTTTCTGGCAAAATTCCGCTGCTCACTTGTGGACTTGACAAAAACTGCAAATTCTGAGAAAAATAACACCGTTTTAAATTATTTTAATTCATTTCTGTTGATATATTGGATAAAGGCTACACGCTAAAGGCTAAAGCTTATATAAAATAAAGGCTTTTCCAAAGCTTATATAAGATAAAGGCTAAAGCTATATAGGCTACACGTAGCCTATTTGACGAAACAAGAAAAACACTTCTATCCTTTTTTATTACGTTTTTGACAAAGGCAATGTTGGCTTATGAATATGCTTTTTTGCCTTTTAAAATTTATTCTCTCGTAAAGTGCTTATAATAATAATAATGTAAAACGTTGCAAACTTAGCCTTGTTATAGCCTACTGCAAGTAAACTATGCACATTCTGCATTTAGTGGATGGAGCTACTTATTGGCAACAAAACTTCTAACTGTCGGCTTATCCATACTGCGTAATGTATTTGATATTGCTAATCAGGTTCTCTTCTAACAGATTTCCACTAGAGGGGCAATATTACCAGTGATTGTCCTAGCTGCTGCAGGGCTTCGCCCTCCACACCCCCAACTCGTTACTCACTGCTCTGATGTACAATTCACATGGAAAAACGTGTGATTTCAGTTATTCCTATTATAGCATCAACGTTCCTTTGAAATCCGCGATGAAAATATTATTTGAGTTTTGCTTACAAGCCCATGAAATAGGTTGCCGGTATATTGATGTACTGGTGCCAGGGATGTAGCCTGCACAAAATTTCGGAGAGGCAAATAAGCACTATTGCACTTGCCTGTAAACCTGGCAACGAATTGACGAAGGTGAAACACTCAGACGGGAGCTAGGGGCCTCTCTAAGAAAATTTTGAAAAAACACTTAAAAATTGAGCATTTTTAGAGTACTTTTATCCCAATTCAACAATAAATCTCTGTGAAATGATGCTGTAACAGAGAGTGAAATGTTTATTTAAAATATTTTGAGAGGAGGAAGAGTAGATTCATTTATTACATTGCCAGTTTTGTGGATTAAATTCTTTGTGGTGTTTCTATTATTTCATCGTGTTTTAAAATTATTTGATCCGGCATTGCTACACGAGAAATTCTGTACTTTTTTTCGACTTGGATCCTCATAAGATGCAGTTCGAACTTCTGAATCATTACGCGTTTTTTTTTGCAGAATATGCAAAATCGTTTTTTTGCTTATACTGCTGCTTCTTTGTTTTTATTTTTTTAATTTTGTTTCGTAATTTCGAAATCTTTATGTCCATTTAATTTGATGTAAAATTACACAGTGTAGGCTAACAAAAAAAGAAAAAAAAATTGTCCTTAGGAAATAATTACTATTTTCTGTTTGCTTTTGCCAAAAAAATATAAGAAATCTTTATTGTACCACAATAACTTCAGGTCTGTGTTCCTCAGATTAGTTTGATTTTTTTCTCATTTCTCATGAAAATAGGCATATACATAACGTTGAAAATTTACTGTCAGCTCCTTCCAGCCATAGTTATCTAATGGGTAAAATTAAGTAACAATTGGATTCTGTTTGCACACAAAGCCTTGCAAGGTTTTGCTTTTGTGATGAAACAATGAAGCCTGAGCATTTTTGCAGTCCCATACCTTACTTGTAATTTATTCAAATTTACTGTTTTGCGAGATGCAACCCTACACAGTGTGTTTGTCTTGTCTTCAGCTCGAGTTACTAGTGAAAAAGCGCCCCTACTACCGCCATTAAAAAGATATAAACGATAGTGTCGGAAAATTGTCATTGACAAAGTCCAATGCTGAGCTACGGTACTCATTTCTACAATAAAGTCAGTGGCGTAGCCAAGGGGGGGGTTTTGGGGGTTACAACCCCCCCCTTTGGCACGCGTGTGACGTCACGATATTGAGAATGATGCTTTCAGTCTAAAAAAAATTGCCTAATTTTAAACAAAACTGCATTAAAAGAGCGAGTTTTGCCAATACCAAACATTCAAACATCTCAGCCAGGAATTAGCAACAAGAAAACATAGAGACTTAGCTTTATTTCCGAAAAATTCCGAAGAAAACATGATCTTATCCTTTTGCTATGCCACCGGACAGCACCATTTTACAGGAATATTCATACCCACATTTTTGTTGAAAATGCTCTCAGAATGCACCAAATTCAAAGTAATTTTTCAAAATTTTCTGGGGGAGGCCCCCCAGACCCCCCGCCGCTGGGTCGTCAAAACCCCCCCATTGAAAATTCCTGGCTACGCTACTGAATAAAGTAATGGGACTTATTGGATGACAGGGTTCAACTTATTTCACAAAGAAGCTTTTCATTGTTCTACATATTTAAAGACGGTTTATGCTACTGCCATGATATAGAAGAACTCTTTCAGGCTAAAAAGCATTTCATGCAATCCTTGAGTGGAAGCTCTTCATCGACATCTCATCTAGAAGTCTCACAGCTGTATTGTTGAGTAACGCAGACAAGGGTCCCTTCATTCTTCCGCTTACTCAGTTTATATAAAGAAAGAATACTAAAACATCAAAATCGTGATGAGTGCATTGAAGTAGGACATTTACAATTGGGAGGTCGTTGGTGATTTCAAGATGGTGGCCTTGATAATGGCGCTTCAGGGTGGTTCTATCAAGTTTCAATGCTCTCTGCCTCTGGGATAGCAGAAACACAGCTTTTCACTGCAAGAAGAGGAATTGGCCTCCAAGAACCAGCTATGAGACTGGACCTTATAATGTAAAACAACAACCTCCGGTAGATGCAACAAAAATACTGATGTTTTCTCTGCACATAAAACTAGGTCTTAAACAACTCTACAGAGGGTGGAGCATTCAAGTAATTAAAGAGCTGTTTTAAAAACTGCAAGATGCAAAAACCAAAGCTGGAGTATTTACGTGATCTGAAGTGAAGCGACAGATAAACTCCAATTATTTTCCTGATCGAGATGCTGTCTGAAGTTAAACAGACAGTTTGGACCTGTTTTATGTCTGTAGTTAACAGATTTTTGGGCAATCACAAGGCAGAAAACTAAAGGGTGCTTTTTGATCAACTCAGGGATGCGTATATTAGAATACGGGATGCAGGATGTCACTGAAACTACACCCACTACATGCTCACCTTGATCAATTCAAAGATAAAAAGGGCAACTCCCCGAGAAACAAGGTGAAAGATTTGATCAAGATATCAGGTTTTTGAGGAACGCCATATAAAGGCCAGTTAGCCTACAATGAAAGTTTGATGGAGGACTACATATGAACCGTTTACGTGAAAGAAAACTGATATATCATCGCCAATCTAAAAAAAAAACATTTCTTTGTAATTATGTTATAAGTTTTAAGTGCTTTAAGTGACGACGTATAAGTTTGCTCTGTAATAATTTGACCAAAGGCCTGTAGCAGGGTTTTCGGGCCTTTAGGTCTTCTATCGTGTTTGTAGCCTAAATTAAAATCGCGTTCTATACATGTTTTTTTCTTGTTTATGTATTTAAAGAATCTCTGAAACAACGTTCATCGTCATTATTTTACAATGACAACACAGACAACAATAAGTAATCTTAGATTTAACTTCTTTATATTGATTTAAAAAGATATAGGGGGAACCATTGCATTAAAAAGGCACAATTAGCCAAAAAATCCTATAAATGAATCTCATAAAGTCAAAACCGAAGTTTGAACTATATGAATGCTCATTTTTGTTGATTTAGGCCATATTAAATCAGAAAATAATAGTTCCCAAGGACAAGTTTTGTGTTACATAGTGTTATTTGTTCTGACATTGCTTGGATTCGTTGATAAATGCCTGCGTCTCGTATGAACAAACAAATACTGTCTGATTGGGAAAGGCCTTGAAAGTAGAAATTCCTGGCAGCGGATAAGTACGAACAAGATTAACTGATATGATTGTGATTTATACGATGGTTTTTATTGATCCGATAATTAATCACGTCTATCATGTCAAAAATGTTTTAGCCGCTAAGGAATATGCTAATGCTGAACTAATAGGCTATCCTTACCTTGTTCTAAAGAGGAGACTCTAAAAAGTCTAAAAGATAGAGTAGGCTACTGAACTTTTTGTAACAATTACAGCGACTGTTGACTGATATTACTTAACTTGAGGTGAAAAAAGTTACTAAAAGTTTGGGAAAATGTTCAGGGAGGGGCAAAACCTTTCGGCGGGAGGGCAATTGCCCCCCTTTTTTCCTTAAAAAAGGCGTTGTTTCTAATGAAAAACCTGTAAAAAAATCGTTGCAAAAACTTACTGCAAAGTCTACAAAACTGCAAAGAAAACCTTTTTTTTTACTTACACTATTTTCATCTCTTTGAATAGGTTTTTTCATTGCTTCGTTTTTTTGTGAGTCGCAGCTAGTTCCATCCACAATGTCATTAAAATTTTCAGATAATTTCAGTGTCAAGCAATTGTTGCTGCTCATTCCAAGGCTGCAGAGTATAAGACACAGAATGTCGTCATGTTTATAGCCAGAGATTTATAGCATAGATTATAGCCTACTTAGAGTGTAGGCTATGTAGGCTATCCATGTCAATAACATGTATCAGTTCTAGCTCACAGTAGGTTTTTTAATGCTTTGACTGCATCTCTTAAAATCTGTATTCATTGGCAGTAACAAATTATTTATTGAGTAACATTGATTGACAAAAACATCGTATTTGGCGTCATGTGCGTAAAAAAACGAAAAACAAAGATGTAACGCCAGATAGTACCCTAATGGAATTGCTTATCTACAGTTTTGTCGCTCCATAACTGCCAAGCTCTTTCAGCGACTTAATTTTTTTATCATATTCAACAATATGACGGCATCATCAGCTTATCTCATTTTAACCTATTCTTAGTGCTTCACGATGGAAAAAAACTCAATGGATAACACTTTTAATTTCAGTATTATGAACCCACATGGAATCGAACCACAAACTACCAGCATCAAATAAAAAATGTTACCGTTTAGACCAGGGGTTCTTAACCTTTTTTGTCTCGTTTACCCCTTGCCGAATGAAAAAAGTAAAATTTACCCCCACCGTTTTGGTGACCCCTTGTGATGTCATCGTGTCCAGTCAACCATGCGAAGAAATGCAAAACATCTTTTTTGTCTGGATTTACCTTGGCAAATATCAAAAACAAGCTGTTAATTTGCCGAAGACACGATTGTTCTTGACGGGGTCCTGTGAAAAATAATGTCTGCTCAAACGTCCTAAATAACTATGATAACAGCACACAAGAATGTTTAAGTTTTTTTCTTTTATTAATGACTGACACGCAATTTCAACAGTCAATCAGTGAGACTTTTGTGCTTGCTTTCCACGAACAATTTTGGAGATTCTTGGAACAGTCTTTAAAAGAGCTCCTCGCATGTCGTGTTTGGGAACTAAACGAGATCGATGTTTTGTTTTATTAGTCAACAATGAAGAGAACCCTACTTCACACAGATAAATAGTTGGAAAAGGTGTAATAACTTCAAATGCATGCTTAGTCAGCGTAGGAAACTCTTCGACTAATCCACACCAAAACTTGGAAAAGTAAAAAGTTACCATTGCATGATAAGAATTTGGAACAAAGAGTTGTTGAACATTGAAGATCAATCAATTCATCTTTGCAAAGATCATCGTCAGCAATACTTTCTAACTTGGCTTCGAAGGGATGAGTTATCCAAAGAGCAGTAGGCTACTGTTAAAACTTTCACCTTCGACGTAACCGCCAAAGTTCTTTTTTAAGGCGGCAAGGTGCTGGTATATTTCGATTTCGCGGTCAGAAATGAAGGGCTTAGAAGCAGACCGGTCTAAACCACAAAAACATTATTTTGAGTAAATCGCAATTGAAGTATTTTGAGTACCAAAAAATCGACAAACAATACACACAACAATGCTTGCAAGTTTATTAGATATTGTGACAAGCCTCATCTGTTATCCACTGAATGTTTCAAAAAATCGCAATAACTACTGAACAAAATACAAAAATACGGTTAGACCATTGTGGCACACATTGTAACATAACAATACAAACTACAAAAATGCTGTTAGACCATTGTAGCATACATTGTAAGTTACAATTTTGGGAGTTCTATCTACAGTTGGATCTTTTAAGGGCTGAAGAATATTTAGGTTTGGCAGAAAAACTTTACCAAAAGAAAGTGTCAATGCATTTAAGGAAAAAAGCAGTTCTATTGTGAAAAACTTTTGGGATATCATTAACTCACACAACTTTCCTCTAATCATTTTCGTTTTCATGATCTGCTTCGTCTGGTAGCATCTCATCAAGATCCTGATCCGCAGAACTACGCAAGTTCTTATAGAAATCGTGATAGACAGGAGGAACATAATCCAACAAATCGTTGATATCTTTTAGTTTTAACGGGTTAATCAGCACAGGCTGATCATGAAGACGATTGAGAACTGCCACACCATTGGCTGGTCGACCACGACTTTGACGCTCTGCCAAATCCAATACATTCCATTCAGTAATATCAGTCAAGTTGTACTTGAAATACATTAAACTTGGTGATTCACTGACAAGTCTGATCCATTGAATTTTTAACCACTCCACCTTTCTGCCACCAGTATCCCTTTTTCTGATCACCAGTTCTAAATCGAATAAATAATCGAATTCTAAAAATTTCTAAATCGATAAAATTATGAGGTCCGGTAATGCAAAAACAGCTGACCTTCTCATAAACAAGGTTATTAGCTACCTACCTTTCTATTAACACAGAACATCAACTCTTAATACTTTAGCTAGCTAAATACTGCTATCTTGTAATTATGATTCTTGTTTTGGACAACCTATAGGCTAAAAATGAGTCTGCAATAATTTAAAGTTGCCAAAATTGCATCATACAGATTTATACACAACATAATATTGAAATGATATTGAAAATAGCCAAATTTGCAAATAATGACAATTGACAACCCTGAAGCATTTGCACAGCAGCTGCTTTGGCTCAAGCGCAGGGGAAAAATTGTAGCTTAGACCGCTTTGGCTCAAGCGCAGGGAAAAAATTATGGCTTAGACCACTTTGGCTCTAGCAAATATGAAAAAAACCGAAGAGCTTGAAATTAGTCTGCTCATTTCGCCTTCACATACACGTGATAACGGTTAGACCGTTATAGCATAAACAGATAATATCGATATCTGTTGAATGGCATCTTTAAATCAAATTTGACATTTTTGGGGTTAGACCGGTTTGCCTCAAAGCCCTTCAAATCTAGTTGCGACTTCTACTGACTTTCCAAACATCAAATGTTGGAAAATTTGTGTAAATTCCTTTTTGAACTCTCTTACTCCACAGACCTAATTTTGTCTGAAAGCCCTGAATTTTATCATGTAGGCCTTCATCTATAATGGTAACACTTTTTCCTTGCATTTGCATATTGAACTGGTACAGTAAAAATGTAGCACACATACGCTGCTGCAATGAAACTGGTAATCTACTTGCGTGGAGATAAAAGAAAAAGACGAAAACTTACATTAAGCATAAATTTGAATCAAAATCGAGTGCAACACTACCAGTTTTTTACTAACTGAAAAAATGAAGTTTGCTTTAATTTATGATTCAGTAAATTTACCCCCTCGGTAGGTGAAATTTACCCCCAGGGGGTAAATTTATCCCCGGTTAAGAACCCCTGGTTTAGACAATGAGCAGCATACATGATCTTTAAGCATCTGCTTATTAAGTATCAAAGCTTTTCATTGACGTAATTTCAAGTCGTTTAAAATAAACTTTCAAAAGACACTTGTTGGATCTTGGCGTTACATCATAAATCAAACATATTCTTATTTAAACAAAGTGCTCATTTAAAAGTTTTTCCATGCCAATAGAATAGAGAGGTGTGAACCTCAACATAACCTTACCGTTTTCCTTCTTCAACAAGATTTCTTAACGAATCTATTTCGTCTTTCAATGATACATTGTTCTGATGGGTTACTTTCAATTCGTTCATTTTGATCATCAACAAGTCTTGAGTGCTCTTTGAAATTAATGGAGACGTAAACATATTTTAGAGATATAGTTTCGTTAAAAAATTTGCTGCTAGTACCAAAGACAGGCAAGACACAACAATACAACAGGGTTGAGCATTATAACAATATATTTTACATATTTACAAATAGTTTTAACAGTCGAACGTTATCCGCTTAACTTAAGCCTTCATCAGGAATCTGAAAATATTTATAAAAATGCAATAAATTTCAACTTCTTGAAGGTAGCCCAACTAGCTGACTATAAGCATCAACCATCAAGAAATACCCAGCGATTAATAGTTTAAAGATGACTTACACTTAAGCAACAGTCTACGACTACGTGTATCTACTTTAACAAAATGCTGTTATGAAAATTTAAGATTTTTTACGAAGAAATGTGTGATACAAATATTTTCTTGTGCTTATTGCGTATAGGAAGTGTCGCTCTAGCTTACATCCGAAAAACGATTAGCTATGAATGATAAAGTTTATTTTAAATATGCTGCAAGTGAAACCTTCTTCGTTAAACTAAGAAATGCACTGGACCCTTATTCGCTGTAGATTATTTCATTAAATTATAATGTAAGTAATTGGACTTGAAAACAGTTTTGGTCCAAATAAAACAAATTACTTAAAATGTGAACTGAGCTCTCTCGTTTATCACGTGTATTTGCTGACACGCACTCCTACCTGTAGCTTCAATTCTAGTTTCTTTATTGTTGATTCAGAATTTGTTTTCTCCAAATTCAGATTTGCTTGAGCAATTTTATAAGAAGATTCAATCGATGCAATCTATACATTATTGCCGATTACTTTTGTATTTGTTAATTAACTATTTAGCTAGACCAGCTTCTAGCCCTATGGTGCAAAAAAGATAAAATGTGTAACACAGCCTGAGTCAGAAATTCATGAAGGGAAGAATGGGGTTGTGCGACAGGATACCACGAAACCACTAGCGGCGGTACAACTGGGTCCTTCTAGACGAGAACTAGCCTTGCGCAGCATATAAACGATGCGTTGTACAGCGCTTGGTTATGCGTGGGCGAAAGAATAACTTAAAATATGATTCGGATATGCATTGTAGTTATCAAAACATGTTTGTTTTTAGAAGGTTGGAACGCAGAATGATACAAAAATAAGAAAAACATCTCATAAAGTTACAGAATTCTCATAAAGTTGCAAAAGTGCTTGTAATTAACTAAGTGAACAGTAGGGAGGGCCGTCGGAAACAGATCGCTTAGCAACTCGAGTTTCTTAGGAGGTTTGTCGAGTAAATGACGAAATCGAAAACCTTTTTTTAATTGAACGCCAGGAAGACGGTGCACAACACGGACCTAATTGGTAAATCACCCCATTCCAGGGATATTGCCAGGGTTGCCATACCATCCTTATTTCTAAGATTTGTCCTTATTTTGAAGAACTCTATCTTAGAAAATATTACTGTCCTTATTGCTAGGAAATGTCCTTCTTTTTGGTTTGAGTCCTTATTTTGTCTTATTTTCAACAATTAGTGAATAAACTTAGTAGAATGACAGCCAAATCCCTACTACAGTAAAAGTAAACCTAGACCTGAGTTGTCGTGAGATGCACAAAGTATTTTTTACGAACAATGAGTTGCTGGAACACATTGTTTCTGGCAAACAATATGGCATGTGATATATAATGGCTCGTATAAATGCTGAGATTTGTTCAAAAACGTTTGTTTTATTTTGTATGAAAATTTAATTTTTCTGTTGTCCTTATTTTGGGGACCATGTCGATGGCAACCCTGGATATTGCAGTGGCGTATATTCAGAGTGTGTGCTCCGCACACCCATCAAACATGGTTGATTCATCAATCATCATACAGTTAAACATGCAAGTAGGCTACTTGGTAGCCTATATAAATGGTTAAGGCATGGTATGCAAGTAGCCTATAAGTACTTGGTAGCCTATATAAAAGGTGATGGCAGGGTATGCAAGTTTCTCTACCCAACAAAAGTGCAGAGACAAATTTTTGAAATGGCAGAAAATGTTAAGGAGACTGTTGTGAAGGAAATTAAAGAATCTGGCTTGTTCAGCATTGCAGTGGATGAGTCCACTGGAGTTCGATCTTGTGCACAGATGCTAGTTTACGTCCATTACAAAATAAAAGATGACATTAAAGAAGAGTTTTTATTTAATGTCATCAAAAGGCAAATGCTTTGAATCAAAAGGCAATGCTTTGAATCGATTATTTCAGCTAAGAAGAGAAGTAAAGGCATTTATGCAGAATAAAATTGATAGTGAAATGCAAAAGAAGCAAACTGCCAAACAAATCCAAAAACAAAATGGCATGATTGAAAAAAAATTGATTGATGTGATGAATGCTGATAATTTTGAAGAAAATCTTGCTTATTTAACTGACATGTTTACGGAGTTAAATCATCTCAATTTATTATTACAAGGAAGAGACAGCACAATCATAGACTTCAAGGACATTATTAAAGGATTATAGCTACAAAAACTGCTCTGTCTCCCTCTCTGCCTGTCACCACAAGTCGATACCTTGTCATGCAAGGTGTTTGAAAAGCCTGTTTACTTATTTGCTTTTATAGCCACAGCAACGTTAAATCAAGCCTAAAATGTATCAAACTTGGTAATATGCACCTTCTTACCCTCACATCAACACAACACTGCACTCCCATCCCACCCATATCAGCTGTACGCGCGTTACGCAAAGCGTGCTAAAGCTTGAAGCAATCACTGCGAGCGTGTTGCTAGGACCCAGTTGTAGCGCCACCGAGTGGATCGCACAACCCCATTCACAATCCACCTATAAAATAACAACGTAGGTTGCAGGGGCGTTTTTCTTTAGAAGATTTACCCAACATAACTTATTAACAGAACGTGTCTTAGAAAATGTAGCTTTCTCAAAGAAGTTGGATGTGACTCTCTGTGATATGTAGCGTGATATTAAATAGCAAACTGATTGTTTCACTTTGATTGTTTTTTTAGACTGATGTGCATCAGGAAGTGTGTACCGAATAACAAACGTTTAATTTTGACTACGTAAAATTGTAATCACATTTTAGCATAATTTTATAGACCAGAAATTAGCCTGCTGTTTTGGCCGAAATTTAAATTCAACAAAACGTTTCAGCCACACTTTTAGTTATTCCAATTATTGCAAGCCGCTGATATTTAGCCTATGATCAATTCCAACAACTATTAGTCTTTGAAAGCAACTAACGTTGATAAGAAGCTTATGTGATGACGTATTTTTGATACTTACTTTTGCTTGAGTAACTTGAAGTGCCGCTTTTAAGTCCTCAACTTCAACTTCTAATCTATCATTTTGTTTCATCAAAAAAGCAGTCTTCACATCTTTTATTTGCATACTCTTTTCTGAAATCTTAACACATTTTCAATTGCAATAGATTGAGTTTCGCTTTTAGCAGCATGATCGTTGCTTTCTTCACAATGTAGATACGAATACTAACGACCTGTTTTAGCCTGATGCAGCGAGTTCGCTGTGGTAGTAGCGGTTTTCGCCAGCTTTCGGAACGCAGTTTCCTAGTCACGTGCTATGATGAATGGTGTTGGAATCGGTATGTCGTTGAGCTGTTTTATGCGGTTCTTTTGTTTGGCTTGAAGCTGCTGTCTTGAATGTTGTCTGTTGAGTTTATGTGTTGAAAAGCGTTATTACTGTAAAATTCTGTCAAATCAATTGATTAATGGATTAGGTGACGTAATTCTTCCCTTTCAGCACGGTTGTTGATCTTTCGACTCTGACACTCTGTTTAGGGATGAAAATGGCAGGAAAAAACAAGAACTTACCGGTAAGCACGGCTTACGCCATTTTGGTTCTCAGAGTGGGGAGTGTCATGCAAAAGTATTGCCAGATTTTTCTTTACATTTTCTGACAAAATTGTATTTTAATCGCGTTGCTGTAACAGTGTAGATCAATGCTTTCCAGTCAAAACCAGTAAATGTTTAAAATTTAATCCTAAAAATCTCTTAAAGATTTATCAAACTATATGTAAGCCCAGATATATACTACAAAATACAATATCGATGCAATGGTCTTTAAAAACTTGGGTGATTTAACCCTTTTGAAATTACAACTTGAAAAAAGAAAAAACATTTCACCAAAACCTTGTTTTGTGCAGTAGTGCTACGCTTAGATAAATGGATGTCTTTAGGCAGAGGAAGCTTATTTAATAAATTCGTATTTTTTGGATTGCAGCCGAATTGCTTTGAAGAGCTTCCATTTCAAATACTTTTGCAGTGAAGAGTTGATAAATTAAAGTTGTGGGACTTTGTAATTATTGGGTAGATTTATCCAGGATTTATCAAACAAGCATCAGTTTATATCTGAAAAAAGTCATGCAGAGCATTCTTTGCTGAAAAAACGCCTGGCAACTCTTATATTTAATGCACCCCACTATGAGAAGGTAGTGTCGCACTCCGTACTTCTAGAAATCCTGATTCAAAGTTGGCGAGGCACTGCAACACCATTCATCATAACACATGACTTGGGAACTGCTGTGTTCCTAAAGTTAGTGCAAACCGCTACTACTACAGCGAACTCGCTGCATCAGGATAGTTTCAATTGTTTGTTAAAGCAATTAATCATCAAGTGGCTATTGAAGATATATGCTTACTGCCTGTGCTGTGTTAGGAAATATGTCCCTTTTCCATCCTTGTCTTAATATACATTATAATTTTAATATTAGACATTAAATTTCAGCGGTACTATATTTATAAATAATATTATAGCCTACATGTAATTATATGTGAATAAGAATCTTTGGATGAAACTATTAAGGGTGTAACTCACTGCAACAGGATCATAGGAATTTAGAGGAATAGGTATACTAACTATATTCGATATAATTTTGCACACTTTTCTGTAGTATTGATGGTAAAACTATTTATTGTTATATTACTGTATACTTTCTATAGAAATAAGGTTTACAACCGTTAAGTAATTCATAATAAATATTTCTTAAATTCAAATAATTCATAATTGTTAGCAAAAGCAAGCATATGATTATAAAAACCATTCAATTTGACCAATAACAAAAAAATAGTTCAAACAAAAAATAACTTTGTTTAACTTTCAGCTATTTCTTTATTTTTTCTTACAGCTTGACACGGTATATTTGTTTTTCCTTCTTTGTGTATAAGTGGTATTCTTGGGGGGTACAACTGTAGCATTTTTTAGCTTCACCTACGATAGGCAAAATACATTAGGCTGGAAAGTGAACTTTTTAAAATTATGTTGTTAAAACTTTTCAATGGACTGCATTTAAAACAACAATAGTTTATTGTTACGTTGTAAGAATCTGATTGTGAATCGTGAAAATTTTAAAGTGAAGAGTATTTTATATAATGCTTTCAGTTTTACTGTAATGTATTTTAAGTTAAATACAATTTAAGGCACTTTAATTAAAATTATACGGTATTACGAAGTAGCTAACGCTTACATCGTAATATGTCAGTTGGCTCATGTAACTACTACGTAGGCTAAAAAATAGATTGATTTATCAATACTTTAATACATCACATGTCAATACATTTCTTGTCTCCTAGCGCAGGGTTTCCCAAACTGTGGTCCGCGGACCACTGGTGGTCCGCGACGACTGCACAGGTGGTTCGTAGCGATATCACAAGAAATTAAAAAGTCACACATATACGTTGTACAGTGCGTACCCTGTCAAAGATAATTGCCTTAGTTCTTTACAACTTAAATGATTTCGAAAGCTTTTGCTATCCAGTATCATAAATCTTACTTGTTGCACCTTTGTTGCAGTTAGAAAGTTGTTTACGAAAAATTCTCGTATTCCTCGTCTATGACGTAGTAATATATTATTCTTATCGCCATTCGGGATTTGCGGTTTTGTTGAGATCATTTCAACCGTTTGCTTAGGGAACGTTCAAATATTACGTAACTCCTTCGAGGGAGAGGGGGGGTTATGCAAAGCGTTACGTTAGCGTCACATCGGGGGGTTCAAGCAAAACGTTACGTAACGCTTTCGAGTGCGGAATGGTAGTTTTTTGTACTGAATTCGTAGTAAAAAAGCGTTACATGGGAAAGGGGGGGTTTGAAAAAAACGTTACGTTGGCGTTACATGGGGGAGGGGGGGTCAAAAGTTCGGAAAAAAGCGTTACATAATATTTGAACGTTCCCTTACGCAAAAGTTAGTGAAACAAAGATTGGTGAGCGAAAAGTTTGTTGTGAGATAGAGATGAGAAACCAAGTGAAGTTATCGGATAATTTAATTGTGTAATTATACTGCCATTGAATTAGTTGTTAAGTTCAGTATCCCAGCGGCATGTTTTGTCCAAAAAGAAGAAGAGGATAAGCTTACGAAAATACGATGAGGAGTATATTAAGCTTGGCTTTATTGAATGTCTTTCTGATGTTACTAAACCTCACAAATAACTCCGAGAATTGATGACTTATGCAATATGAAGCAATCCCATCCGTCCCATTGATGTTGTCAGTTTTTTAAATACACAAAATTCTGTTTTATTTGTTTTTACCTTTGCATTGGGGGTCCGCGAATAAACAGATTCACAAATAGTGGTCCGTGGCCCAAAAAAGTATGGGAAACCCTGTTCTAGCGTGTGAATTGCTTTCGAAGGAGAAGCTCCGCCAGGGGCGGATAAGCCAAGCTGGATTTCTGAAACTTCTTAGCAGGGATATCTAGAGAAGGGGATATGAAGGCTCGCAGCGATTGCCTTATTCTCATGACACTACCAGGGCGGTAGTTTGTAGTGCTTTAAACATGTGGTTCTTTTTAAAATCGTAGAAAGTTTTGTAGTGCAGCTGGTACATTGAGCTACAGAAGACAGTTAGCAAATGTTACGTAGAGCATATTTAAAGAATACTTGTTTACAAAGACAGTTGAAAAGTTACCAGTAAGCTGTTTTTTTAACAAAGCCTTTGCAGTTGGCGAGATGTAAAGCAAGTATATGGGTAGTTAAATTAACAAGCAACCTTGAGCATGCTGTGAATATCCAGGCCTGATGCTAAGAGCGCAATGCAAGTTACCATAACAAGATTTATTAAACTACTATCGGTGCCAATGGTCATTTTACGATAAGCACAGATTATTTACGATAAACAAAAGCCCTTCTATTGTCAGGCGTAATAAAAGCCTTCGTATCCCCTTCTTTAGATATCCCTGCTTCTTAGGTGCCGCGTGTCTGTGTTCCGGGCAGGCGGCCATGGTTTAGTATGAGAGGCGAAGATGTTTTCTCTCCTTTGGAGATGCGAACATAAGAACTTTAGTTTAATAAAAGTAAGACGCTTTTATTTCGAAATTTTCGAAATTTAGACTATCGTTTCAATTTTTACTTACGATGCGAATATGCAAGGTGGCGGTAAGTATCCGGCTCCAGTGTGAGGGAGTACGAAATTTAACTGACTATGCTATTCAAAAGAAACTCAGTTTTGTTACTTCTAAACACAAGTAATGTGAGGTACTGGAAATTAAATTAGCTATTGCAATTTTTGCATTCATAAAGTCATTGAATTTTTAGTTGATATCTCTTCTGAGAGCCCTGGCTACCTGACCATAGAATCTGTCTTTTTTTGGTATCTTTTCTTTAATTTCTCAAAACACAAGATTTTTCTTCTATATGCATCTTCCATCGATTCATTTTAATTTTTTAGATAAATGCCACTGTAGCTTCAACATTATTATATAATTTTCAGAATTTAATCAAATATTGATAGGCTACAAATAAAACCATATTGATAGTTTTTTTTAAAAGGCTGTTTGAAATGACTTTTTTGGTCAAAACGATACAAAATTTACTTTTTTCATGGTGTTTCAATCTTCTTCTTTCTTTGGCATCAACACTCAACAGTTCTATTGGAATTTAAATTTAACTCATTTAGATTGGTCAGCCTGCCGCCAACCCTTCGACTTCACCAGGGTCTGGCATCATATGTGTTTTTCCTGGTGTATCTAACACGTCGGGGAATGAAACCCAAAATGACGTTAAATAACCTGAATTAATTCAATACATAGCGAAAATTTATTCTTTATAACAAAAATCATCCAAAACGATGTCAAGATGAAAAAGTTCACTTCAATTCAAAAAGTTTTGAAATATTATATGATTGTTTTGAACATTCATATGCCCGAGGTGCTTAATTCATGGAAGAACACAAGCAGCACACTTCAGACTTTTAAGATCCTTTCTACATTTAGAATTTATCGTTTGTTTTGTTTTTAGTTAACAATGAAACCAAATTACTTGGCTAAACTTGAAATTTAAGCATAATGAATTTCTTCAATAAGAAACTAAAGAAGCAACACTAAAGAATTTTGGATCCAAACGAAACAAAAACATTTCGAAAAGTTTTTAGTTTCGATTAACCTGTGACGTACAAAAACAGAATGCCGAGACACCGTGCAGAAGCCTTCAGAACTGAAAACGGAAGTTGATTGCAGACAAACTGTTACTTGGGTTCTATGTTTGCCTAAAATATTTTTGTTAGTTTTAGTGTTGAGTGCTTTTCTTTGTCTTGCAATCTGAATACATGTATTAGCATTTTGATAGTTGAAAAAGTAATGCCTGCCAATGAAAACCATTGAATTTACTTATCGAGAATTCCATTTAATATTTTTAAACTGTTGAATGTGTTCCTCCGCTTGGTAAAATTCTAATTTTTTCTCATACCAAAGCTTTTCATGCTAAAAATCCTTTTAATACTGAAGCAATTAAATAAAAACATTTGAATTTTTTTAGGCAAATAAAGAATTCAAGTACATGTCAATCTTTCTGGTCAATTTGCAATCGATTTCAGCCTTTTGTTGAGAAGGCTTGACCGCGGTGTCAAGGCCATCTATTTTGGTAAGCGGATTAACCCAATTGTTTGTCCAACAAAATGTCCTTCAATTAATACATTTTTAAAATGGCAGAACCTCTGAAGTTTTAAATACAAGTTCATTTCTCTTACAATGCCTCAAGGTTGATTAAAAAAAAGATTTAAAAAAAAAGATAGAAAGTAAGCATTAGCCAAATGCAAACAAAGGGTTTGTCGTTAATAATCATTTTGTAAATTAAAGGTTCATAGGCCTACTCTTACCGTTACGCGTAGGCCTATAAATAAAATAGATTTCTGGGGGAAAAATCGTTTAAACTATCTAGCGCAACCTTTCTTTAGTAAAGAAATATATTAATAGAGCAATGTCACTTCAATCTTGTGTTGTACAAAAAGTAGCTTGTGTAGAGTTACTTTTAGATTACCGTAAACTTTTAGTTTCTGCGTAACGAGCCCAATCACCTTTAGACCTATTTTGAATGAATCTTAAATATTCAAATGTCGCAAATAGAAATAACACAAACCAAGGATGTAGCCAAGGGGGAGGCTTGGGAGAGCAATCACTCCCTCAGAATATTATCTTACCCTTTCAAAAAATCATTTTTTATGCTATAAGTTATTACAACGTTTCAATGACCAAGTATTACATGTTGAGTGACGTTTAATAAATTCTTGACTGCATTCAGCAGCTTTTTTTTAAAAAACTCTTTATTTCAATTATTGAAATATTTTCCCTCCAACAGTTTTTCTTTTGTCCACCTGTCCTAAAGTATTCTTTCTAGATACGTCACTGACTCACACTCATAAAGGGTGAACACGTAACTGCTACTTGTTGTTCACGTTTCACCCGACCATTGGCTGGTAAGAGGTCTCTCAAAATATTTTTTCATAAGTAAATTAAACAAATGTAGTTTGAGTCATGTGTAAACAGCACGGAAGAATATTTTCCAGGTAGGCTACTGCGATGCGTCGTGAAAGGTTGTAAAATGCTTGATCACGCTTTGTTTTATCTCATGACAATTAATTAGTGACTTTTAATCAATGAATGGTTTGTCATTGCAGTTCGAAATTAAAAATTAAATCAATTTTCATTGGCTTATTAATTATTACTCTTGAAACCATCATCTCGTCCGAAATTTCAAGACAACTCTCTACTTTCATTTTACTGCATTAAGATCGAAACATTGGCCTCTGCCTGCAGTAAAAAAATGTCGTTTTAGACATTAACTTTTTTTTAAATAAAAAAAGAGTCAATACGTCATGTAATTTTCACTTTGTTCGGAGCTACATGACTTGAGAGGTTACTGATATTTTTTTTATTCACTTGTTGATTTATGCACATCAGTTTGTGTCCTTTATGGACTCTTCTCTTGTATCAAAAGCCAATCCTATAGAATAGATGTTTGCTGGTACAATCTTTCATTTTCTTTGAATAATTTGTCAGTTTGTCATGTTTTATATCCAAACCCATGGATCGTAAAACCATAAGTCATCTATAGTAAAACCCCTTCAGTTTCTGCTGTCTCCTTGGTACAAAGGTAACTTGCAGAAAGTGATTGACAGAGAATATAGAAGACAAAACCCATCTTTAGTAAGATAGATAGCCTACTTCAACAACTGTTTTAGTTCCCATAAGAACAATAAGTATAACCAATATAGGCTATCGAGACATATATAACTTCATACATTTCTAAATAAAAAGTTACAAATAAGCAGAGAACGTCCCTTCTTCACAAATAAGCAGAGATGTACGTATACGCCGCAAATTCTACGCCGCAGACTTGCGGCGTAGACTTTTTGTTTACGCTAACGCTTGCGGCCACATTTTTTTGGTAAGTTGTCGCTTGAGGCTACGCCGTATAGTTTTCGCGGTTTTTTAGCGCATAGCGTCAACGCATACTTTTTAATGTATTTTTTTCGCTAGAACACGCCAATACCTTCCAGCGCTGCAGTTGAAAGAATGTTTTCAATGGGCAAAGACATATTGGAACCAAAACACAGCAAAATGTCAGATGAACACTTTCAGATGCTTGTGTTTCTTCGTGAAAATTCAAAATAAAACTTGTTTGTTTCGAGTGGTTTATACCGTGTGAATGTTTGGCACCTAGAAAACAAAATGAGTTTACGCTAGTGTATGCGCTGATGCTGACGCCGCCAACCTTTTTTAGAAGTTACGTTGACGCATACGGCGTATGGTTTTTCGAACGTTTGCGTTTACGCTGACGGCGTCAAAATTTTTGTATGCGCGTACATCACTGCAAATAAGTGACCTATCAGTAAATAAATAAATGAAACGAGATAAACATGTATGTTTTTATACAGCGCTGTATCAGATTTGCGTTGCTCATATACTAGGCCTACTTTACAAACCGCACAGTGTAAATGCAGCCATATAGAGGCGCAACCGAATACATTGTTACCCTGAATCCATTCTTTTGTTTGGTGCCAAGCAGGAGTGAGATTCAGTGCCAATTTTAATAAGTCTTTGATACGCCTGGGTCAACGCGTGTATGACCTGACAGCGTGGAGCCCCATGCCTAGGGATTTAGAGGGGAGCACTCTAACAACTAGGCCTAAGCTATCGAGATGAAATCAAAGAAAAAGCAATGTTCTTGCAACATGAAAATTTCGTTTCGTCTCAGTTTTTGTTTCAAACACTATTGCAGCTAAACATTAGTAAACTTTCGCAAAATATAAAGCAAGTTAGCCCGCGTGAATTCTATGACGTTTTTTGTGTTCAAAGCATAAACTCCTTGGTTCAAAGGTTTTTTCTTGTTTCGTTTCCCGATGTGATTTTTATTCGAACAGTTTCGGTTGTCTAGGCCAGGGTAGTCCAAGACTGCGAACATGAAGGGCCACATTAGGGTCTGAGAAAAACTTTACGGGCCGCATAGTGAGAAATGACAACGCGTTGCTGAAAGTAGAAACGTTGTTAAATAAAAACTTAACTATAGGTTGCAATTTTGAACTTCTTTTCTATAGATTTCGATCTGTTTTAGCTACATTCTTACTGTTCGCAGGCTATGAACATTAACAAATCTTGTCGCTGACAAAATACAGTTGCAATGAAAGGACTGAGTTTGCTGTTCTGATCGACCTAATGTTTTGCTGCACGCCTAACTCACTTTTTAATCTCTGCTTGCGACTCGAAAAGTGATTTTCAGCTAGTAAAAAAGATACGATACATAACACGTCAACAAATTAGCAAACCAAAGCAATTTATTGTTTTTTTTGCTTTTGCATATAGTGTCGATCTCTGGTTTAAATTCAGTGGTCGACAGACGTAAGCAGGCATCCAGGGTTTCATCAGCCATTCTATTCCATTTCCGTGTGTCGCTTTTTAATCGCTTCATAACGGAGAAAGTGCTAGCAACAAAAGCAAAATATCAACGCACGTTTGTGTCGCCACAAACCGACATTGTTCCCTCATAGTTATCTATTGACCCGATTATGCGCGACTTATTTAGGGTTGTGGCGAATGTAATGTATTTATAAAACGTAGGTGTATTTTTAAACCTTGGATTTAGCACTGATAATTCCGGCAGTGCCGGTCTTAGGGTATTTCGGGCCCTGTGCGGAATATGCTTTGCGGGCCCCAATGACAATGATCCAATTCAATAGCGTAGCTAGGTATTTTGAAAGAGGAGGGGGTGGTTTGACGGTCGGCCGGCGTTGCCTGATGGTGTGTTCGCCGAAGGCGACACCCAGCGGCAGGAGGTCTGGGGGACCTCCCCAAGAAAATTTTGAACAATTACTTTGAATTTGGGGTATTTTGAGAGCATGTTCAAGAAAAATTTGGGTATGAATATTACTGTAAAATGGTGCTGTCCGCTGTCAACAAAATCGAATTTCAACCTATTTCGTCCCCTGAAAAGATCGAGAAAAATTTTGAAATGTTTGCGGCAACTCCGATCAGCGACTTCGCCTCTGTTGTTTTTTTTTCTCAATCTTTTCAGGGTACGAAATGTTCAGGGGACGAAATAGGTTGTGTCTCTATGTTTTCTTGTTGCTAATTCTTTTGTTGAATTTTTCCATTGGAAATGACAAAAATTACTGCATTTTCTGAGTAAATTGCGGGCCCTGTGCGATCGCACGGTTTGCACACCCCAAAGACCGGCACTGATTCCGGGATGCACAAAGTGTTTGCGGGCCGCACAAAAACTTCACGCGGGCCGCATGCGGCCCACGTGCCAAGGTTTGGACCACCCTGGTCTAGGCGATCAATCAAGTAGCCTGAATGAAAGAGAGAGAAAGGAATATTCTATTTGCTTTTCAAATACAAGACGAGGATGAATACAACAAACAGCACCCAAAAATGGTAAGCACAAGGGGCAACTATGAGGCACATCACTTGTTGTTCGTTATTGTGGTCAACTTTACTAACCTATTGAGTTAGAGTTTTTAAACTTTATTGCAAGTTGCAAGTTTCTTAAAAATGTTTTCATGCAAGGAAAAATATTCTATTTTGGAAGATAATATGTTACTTGGCGATTGTCACGGCATCGGTGCTTCAGTCGTGCTGCCAAAGCAAAAAATAATGCATTTTATTTCTTGTTTATGACAAACTTAAACCAAAAGTTCAATTGAAGCAAATGTACTTAACAGAACACGACTTGTCACTGAATTCTCATAAAAATGGATCCATAACTTGTTGTCAACCTTTTGACCTTTTTTAGGCAATGTTGCGCAATCTTCAAAAAATTAATTCTAAATAGTAGCTCGTAGTGACGTCACGCTGACTCGAAGTAAATTAATCACCGACAATTGTTGATGGAAAGTTTTGCCATTAACTTGTTGTTTGAATTTTGTGGTATACAGTGTTTTCCAATTGAATGCAGAAAGCCTCAGGGCGTTTCTGCGAAGTTGGTTCACCAAACGTTTATGCCACGTGAGCGAACCTAACTGGAAAAGGTCCCCTAGAATTAACTTCGGATTTAAAACAACCAGCTTCTTATGTTTGAATGCACTCATGCAAACAAATTTGTGTTATTATTTTTTTACTTAAGGTTTTTGGTTTATGCCATCCAGAGCCGGATTTAGATTAAAAAGGTCCTAGGCTATTCCCATTTTAAGGCCCCTTACGGGCATAGAAACGAGTATTTCCAACAACCACTGATAGTGAGTTGCAGAGTTGGTGGTGGATAAATTTGCACACCAGTGTTGAAATTAATAAGCGAGGTTTGTAATTTAATTGTAAACGTTTTGTGAAATACTAAAACAGGAAATGTCAGTCAAATAAAACAATTGTAACTTACTTTATTGTTAATGTTGTGTTCTTCAAAATAATAGTGAACTTACACATTTTACTGCTATTTTGCATTCATCAAATGCTGGCATTTGCACAACAATCTAGCCTCTTAGTGTAATTTATTTAAGAATCGATTTCGCTATAGAAATAGAATCTTCAGCTTATTCAAATATAAATTTTATATTGCCTGTATGAGAAATGCTCATAACAAAACAAATATAACTATAGGTCTACACGTGCTTGATAACAATAGTGACCACATCCTGCATAGATCCTACCATCTGTTCGTACTAAATAGTCTACTTTCACTGGTTTGTATTGTTTACTGTTTAGTGATTAACTTGAATTGCGAAGTAGATGGATCCATTTCTAATGAAAACAGTACTTTTCTTTCGCTCATGGACTTACCGAGCATGGTAAACATTGTCTCAACGAACGACGAAACGTGGTGAACAAAAAGTCTGTCACTGCTTCAAACCTTCTAAAAGCAGGCTGTGAGAAACGATTAGGATTAAACTTCAAATTAAAATTGTATTTACTTTGATGGTAAATATTTCCGCAATCGATCATGGTTTGGTACGGAAGTGACCCACAAAATTTGGCAGTAAAATAATCAAGATTGGCTTACACTCATTTTTCTTGCAATTTTTATTCTGTTTTTGTTTTTTGTAAACGAAACACTGTGATGAGTCATTGAGCGATTCTCCGTTTTGCATATAATGCTCGTTTTTGTAAAACAATTGGCAAGGCAATTGAAGATAGCTACTGAGCTGACACTGCTGTTACAAGGCACATGCATAGCATTCTAGAATATAAGTTATCGTATAATCCAAAATATTGAATTATTAATATATGCTCATCCAGTGACGCACAGAGGTGGGGAGATGTGAACTCATCGACTGTTTTAAGACGTGTGTGAAGTTAGGCTAATTACAATTGGTTCAATAAAGTAATAACAATCATATAGAGGAGACTGGGGTAAAGTGTGCAATGGAGTAAGATGGGCAACCCCTGTTTTTAGAAAAACGAGTCGGCGGAATTTTTTTTCTTGTACTGAATATATCACTCATAAAACCACTTCATTCAAAGTATTTGTTATGTCTAGTGAGAATTGCATTTTACAACGGCACGTATTTATATTGTTTATGTTGAAAATTTTAACTTTTTTTTGCCCAAAACTGAATAACTTTATTGTTACACTATGTAAATCAAATCCATTTTTTTGTATCGGTAAGTATAAAGTGTGAGGATATTCAATAAAGAATTCAGGTTTGTTAGTCTTGCAGTTTTTAAATATTTGTAATTTTGTGACAAAAATCAGGATGGGGTAAAGTGTGCAATGCTGGTTGAAGTATTTTGGAGCAGTCGCTCAACTTACCCCAAAAGAAATAGCCTCAGCTTACATACTGTTTAAACTGTTGAATTTGTATTTTTTAGTTTCATATTAGATAAAAAAAAAAAAACGGTGTTGTGTTTTTAAAGCATAATGCCTCGCAATTATAAAACAGACTGAAAAGGGAATGCTTCACCTTAATAGAATTGCTCAACTTACCCAAGGTCATTGCTCAATTTACCCCATACAATTTATGTCGGGGTAAGTTGAGCAACATGCTAATAAATATTAATATAAAAATACATATAAATCACAAGGTGATAAAACTCAATCTAAAGTGTAGCTGATTCACTAGTGCTTCAAGTTCACCCTATTAAAATTTTCCAAAACAATTGTCGGCAGCAGTGTCCGAGTGGTTAGCGCGTTGGGCTCGCAGTCGAGAGCCTGCATGTTCGACTCCAGCTACCCGCACTTGCTGTTGTTTCCCTGGGCAAGAAACTTTACGATAATTGCCTCTACCCCAGTGGTTTTCAACCTTTTTGGTGGAACGGAACCCAATGAAACATTCCAAAAGCTCGAGGAACCCCTGTTCAATAATTTAATTGCCTTATGCAATTAAACATAGTTCCAAGGCCCTACATATATAAAAACAAACCTAATACTGGCAAAACAAAATGATCTCTAACATGTTCACGGCGATTTGACCCATCGGTGTACAAACGATTAAACTGTCCGGAAAGAACTCCAAACGAAGAAAACATGTCGACGAAATTTGGCGGAAAGCAGAAAGTTAAAGGTAATCGCACCGCAAGAAAACAACGAAAATTCGGGATCGCAGCGAACGTGTTAAAGTGTAGCAAATTTATTAATAGTGGCAAACCTAATCAATATTTGATTATATTTAAACAATATGCATATAATAATAAAATAGACTCTCGGATTTGAATGTAAACTTGCGGAACCCCTAGACTTACTGGCGGAACCTTAGGGTTCCGCGGAACCCTGGTTGAAAACCACTGCTCTACCCAGTGATCGATTTCGAGTAATGGGTAGTACCAAATTTAAGTCATAAGTAGAGTAGACAACCGGAAACAAACATTGCCGTCGGCTGCAGCGTGGGTCAGGTGTACGTCGGAAGACGTACACCGATGCATAGCGCTCAAGTCCGCTTTCCCGCAACGCAGGATAAAGATATGAAAAACAAAAAAAACTTTCTTTTAAAAAAGCGACTTGAGCAAAAGGGTGCTCATCTTACCCCACCCTCCCCTAATATATGCCATTAAGTTGTTTCATACGTCTCAAGGAAAAAGGATCGTAGTTCTCCCATCTGAATACGCAACTGTAGTCATCCATTCAAAGAAAAAAAATTGTCAGTCCCCAAACAAAGCAATTAAGAAAAACACTTAATCTATTTAGTTTTTGTGATTGTTGTCTAGAATGCAACTTAACACAGTTTGTCCCCTGTGCCTTGCCATTTTGTGGATGGTGTAAAAACGTTTTAGTCCGACGCAGACATCGAAATGACAAACGTGAAAATAGCAATACAATACAATTACAGTGCATTCGCGGTAGCCCTACAGTTCAGCAGGCCATAGTCCTAAGAAGAGCCATAGGCATTTCTCTCTAGAGCAGCAAACTGTTCATAATAATAAGAGAACTCAGGGGCTATAGTTAAAGCAGCAAGCAGCGCCACTCCGCAATCGACGGCATGGTTTTAAGTGTCTTTCCAAAGATACAGCCACATGCTCTTGAGCTGTGTCGAACCGACAGCATTTCGAACGTCAAACGTGGCTTTTACCACTCGGCTATGTAGTCAGCATGCAGTAAAATCTTAAAGTAAAAGGCTTTTTTGAGGATGGTTACTTATTTGTGTCTTCTGTGCAACCAGAGTTGCCAGTTTGTTTTCGTAAAAGAATCGCCTTTGTAGGCGATATCAACAAGTTCAAGAAAATCTGTCAAGACACAAAAGACCTATCGTTTATATAACAAAAAATGGTGAAGCTTTTTTGAGTATTCTATGCAAATTGCAAATGCGTGAATTTTCTGGTCTCTAAAGCACTATAGCCCTAATATGTTTTCAAGTTAAAAAATTGTGTTGTCACTTGTCACAGTGCAAACCAGTGGATAACGTGATAGGGAAAAGCGTTTGCTGTATCTCGGATTGCGTGTTGCACGCTTTCACTGAAGCGTAAAAATAGAAGCAAAACGGAAAGCATAAGCGGTTATTTTGGACGAATGAAATGTTATCAAAGCCATAACGTGCTTTGGTGATGATACAAAACGTTTAAGCCTTTGTTTGCAAATAGCACTTTTTTTTCTTTTTTTTGCAACAAAGCTATTTGAAATCAACGCAATCGAGAAAATTAGTCATTTTAACAAGACTACATACAAGTATTGAGCAATAAATCTGATTCAACAACAATGGCTTGTCGTAGTTGCAAAAGAGAATTTCAATTGAAACATTTTATTTTCAACGACTGTACACCAAAGCGCTTTTATGAGTCAGAGGTAGGTTGTTAAAAACATTTTATTTATTAGTGTATTTTAATAGTGTCAATAAAGAAGATAGCAAAACAATCAAATAAACTATAGCTGAAGTATTTTCAAAATTATATTGCGATGTAACATGGCGCAATATTGTTTGAGAAAGATACTAAAGCGTTGTTGATAGATAGTTGGCCCACGGGGGTACTTTTAGGCTTCTTTCAGAAGAGAAACCTAAAAAAACTCTTGCAGCAGTATTGACCCAAAATAGAGATAAGCCGGTCTACTTTCTTTATTCTTCTTTTCAATGAAGGGGCGATCTGGCATTCTACACCTTATCAATTACTCCAAAAATACGTAACATTCTTCAGAGAAACCAACGTGTCTGGATATACAATAAATAGCAACAATATGACAAAATTTTATACAGCATCAAAATTACGTAGACGCACAATAACTACAGTAACTCTATCGGTATGATTACCATAAAATCTAGGCTACTTATATCACAGTATGTTCGGATTAATCACTTTTCTATCACAATTTAATAGCTATTACTAACACAAAATAATAAACAACTGCTGAATCCAGGCAACAATTGTTGACTCTGGAAATATTTCGCCTACCTGACAAATTGTTATGTGTTTTAACATAAGAATTTGATTTAAAATACATCTCCTCTCCCACAAAAATTCTAGCAACGTTTTACTGCTAATTTTCATTTTTCAAATGCTGCCATTTGCACAACAATTTTAATCTCTTAACATAATTCATTAAAGAATAGATTTTGTTACAATACTAGCATCCTCAACTCGAATTCAGATTAATCAAAGTCAACACACGAAATATCACAAAACTGGTTGTGAAAATACTTTTTCTTTCTTCAATGAGTGAGAATTAGGCTACTTGTGTCTTGAGTGAAGTTGCGTTTTTCAATAAATAGAAACTTTTTTAATTTGGGTATTTGACCACTTGGATACTTTTTAATTTGCATTACAGCTGCGAAAAATTTAAAACCAAACGTGTTGGAATTTTTTTCTATCTTATTATACAATTTGTAATAAATATCACAAAGAAATTTCCACAAATTACATTCTAATTGCCCTTTTAACTACTCTTAGACCAATTTAATCATTGTATTTGAAAATTTACTTTTTTTTAAATATTATTTTTTTTCATTAAAGCTAAAATCTTTTCACATCACAGACGTTAACGTTTTCCAAAAAATTTAATGATAATTAAAAATTTTCTGGATTATTACTTTCTTCATATACATCTTTTGTTATTCAAACTCCAGTGCCGGTCGTTTTAATGAGGTTGTACTTTGTTTTATTTTTTAGTGGACGGAGCGGCGATGGGTGTTCTGGCTGATAAAACTCGCCATGTTGGTTTATTGGTTTGCCTGGTACGTTATTTCGCTGCTGCAAACTCCTGTGTTGGACAAGTTTTGGATCTTTCTCACTTACTGGAATCTGACCATTATCTTGTTATACTGCATAGCTTCATTTTCCGTTGTAAGTTATGGCCTTTGGAAAAGCACGAATCCACAAAACAATGACTTTACAGAAACAGTGGAAAACAGTGGAACATCCAACAACACAGACACAGAAAAAGAAGTGAATACAGACGAAGAAACAGAAAGTGAGTACAAAATTTTTTAGCTTAAAAAACGGGAGCTAACTTGTAAAGTTAAAGTGTTTTTACCTGGTTGAGTATTATATTAGACCACATTTCCAGCATATAAAGAATTGTAGGTCATTACAGACTTGTAATGAATATTGAGACTATCCTTCCCGTGAAGCTGTAGGCCTATATGCAGTACTAGCTCTGCTTCTTAATTCGGAACACTAAAGTAACCTACGAATGCAAAAGTTTGTAGCTGCAGAGAGAAGCCATCATTAGTCCACTGCATCGGTAACAAATACGTTTTAATTTAAACAACCTTTCACATATGCAAATGTAAGTACCCGGGCACCGAATTCGCCCCATAGCCAATCAGCACAAAATACAAGTTGCCTTTAAGACTTGTTTGACGCAGCTTGTGTTCTTGACAAATAATTTATTTAGCTAATATTTTTTTTTCTTTTAACAAGAACTCCGCTGGTTCCACATCATCGTTTGGATCTTAAATATCGTCGCCCTGAACGTTGCCCTCATTACCACCTTCACATTCTTCGTCCTTATCAAGCCTTCTAACGTTGACATAAGAAGCGTCAACAATCACGCACTCAACTCTGTAATTATTATTTTGGACTTGTGTATTCACAACATTCCAGTGAGACTTTTACATTTTTACCACGCTTCACTTTTGTCGGCCATTTACACGACGTTCTCATATATTCTCCATAAAACTGGATACGAATCTAGCATATACAAAGTGCTGGATTGGGAAAATGACCCGAAGTTTGCAACTTGGTTGTCAATTGGAGTCACCTTAGTGGCATGTCCAATTATCCACTGTTGCGTATTTGGAATCTATCAATTTAAACAGTTTATTGCCCGAAAGATAATTTTTAAAAATAAACCGTCAAGAACAAAAGTCGAAGAAACAAAAGAAGAAATTGTGGTATGATATTCATAGAGGTGCATCAGAAAAAAAACAATTTGTTAGAAGTAACGACATTTAAAGAAAACGTTTTTGGAAACGTGGTTGTTGAAGGGATTTGCTTGCAACAAACCTAGAAATTTTTATTTTTACTTCTCCGATTTCATGTATGCTTACTATGTATTTTCATTTCCGATTTTGCTTTGCCTTTTTTCTTTCTTGCTCTTTATTTTTTGTTTTGCTGTGTCATTTATTTGTCGATTATATTTTGTTGAAATAAACTTTAAAATTAAGAGAATATATAACTTGCAAAAGATTTTTCTGGGCCTACAACTAATTACCGCTACTTCGAAAAATATTGATGTTTTTTTCAAAGATAGAAACGTGTCAAATGACTTTTCCCTAAATGTCGCTGAAACACAATCAAGATATTTTCAAAGTTATAAAAGTTACATTTTGTTTTTCATAGAGCAACAAGCGAATGCACTAATCATGCCAGATAATGCAAATACGTGAAAGGACAATATTCACAAAAATAATTTATCTGCTTTCATTATATTTTGAAAGTCATCTCCTTTTTAGGTTTTGTTCCGCTGTTTCGTAACAATAGGCTACCACGTGGTTTCTTTATTTTCACCGTGACGCACGATGAAAATTTCGCAAAAAGAATTTCGTGACGCAAAACTTGGCTGATAGAGAAAAATACGCAAACTTTGAGGCTTACATAACATAAAACTACTTTGTTGGAAAGATTTCAAATTCCAGAATGAATAATACTCTGAAAGTATGAATGATTTTGCATAAATTCTCAGAAGAAACTCGGATGCAAAACTAACAATGCGATCGAAGTTTTGTTGGTTGTATGGTAGGCTATATGATCTAATACTTAAACTAGACTCTAAGTCTAAGTAGTTAGTCTCTGTTTAGCAACTGGCAAATAAGGAAAAGTGTGGCCAGTATCATTCAATCCATTTATCTGAAAAATTAGGCCACTTGGTTTGAGTAAGGTTTGGTTTTTGAAACTTTATCCTTGGTCTGACAAAGCCTTTGATAGGTTATTTCTGGTAGTTTCGCATACTTGTAGTAGAGGCTTTTGACGCAGGACCGGTTACTGAGACTGGCAGAGTGAAGTTTTCGATTGTTGAATTGTTGTTACCGGGGAATTATTTCATCCACTAGGTGCTGCTGAATAGAGAGCAGTCCTGAAATGCGTTGCTGAAGCGCACAGTCTGAGAGTCGAACCAGCACCGCGTGATCTTGCATGTTGACTGAAATGCTTTGTCAAGTAACATCACAACATTATAGCAGGGACCTCAGAATACCTCAGTACTTCAGAGATCCCTGCATTATAGGATTTCCTCGCTTAACCTTAAGCTGTTTACAAGATTGGCCACCATTTTGTTGAAGTAACAAAAATACTCTTAATTTTGTACTGTTTCTTTAAGGTAGGCTTATTGAAGTTATTTTGTCCAGTTTTTGAGGTTTGGGTGGCCTAAATCCGACGGCAATAGAACAAATACTTGTTACTGGCTTTACTAGAACAAATTGCATTCAAATCATTTTCTTCAAAGTTGTAGAAACGCAACATGACTAACCGATTATTTCTCAAAACATCGACTGCCACACTAACTGAGCTATATTGGAAAACCAAGTGTCCATGCTACATTTAACATCTACTGAATATCAATGGTGAAGTTGCGAAAACTACAGAACACTACTGAAAAATGGCAGAAAAGTTAAAAGAAAAATGGGCAGAAAAGTGACAATGTCAGAAAAGTGAAAACTACAGCTTATAAAAGCAGTGAAATCAAAATGTTCTGCAACTGTCCCCAAATACGTCACAGTAGTTTATGGCATTCGATTATCTAGGCTACTGCAAGAAAATACAAAGAAAGTAATTTAAGGCTTGGCCTTACCGAGAAAAAAGTCCAACTGTTATCACCAAAAAGTTGAACTGTTTTTGGTATCATTAAGCCTACTTAACAATGTCCCAGCTTTTTTCATGCAGTGTCTCACAATACCGGAAATGGGGCACAGTGGGACAATTTATGTTTAGTTTTCGACAAGCATCAGTAGCCTATATTTTATATGGAACGTCGTGTTCATAAATCATAAATACTTTTGTTTAAATGGAAGGTGACAACACTTGCTTCAATATAATCCGTTTAGGTCAAGACTTAATCCATTTAATTCAAAGATCTAAGCATCTTTGAAAAAACGTCCCACTGAGCTCTGTCTTTCACATTTCCAACATCAGCACTGTCATTTTTCAGATTGATGGAGATTAATCAAAACCGGAAAATAAGTTTTTTTATTTGCACCCCCCCAGTATCACGAAGACATTTAAATGAAACCGAAACTGGCCGTAATGAAGTGGCGTGATAGGACTTAGTAGTTTTGAAGGAACTGCGTGCTTTTTTATTCTAAATTAATTTCTCTCCAACATGCAACACTCCAATTATACTTTTGATCACCTTCTTTGCGTGACTGCGTTTGAAGAGTCTGCAGGCAGTCAAAGACAACGTTTTGCACAGACGTGTAGTCTAAATTTGGTTATCAATAAAGGGCCCCTAATTTCTTGGTAAAGATGGAAACCGCATTGTGTTTTTCTAAATTCTTCGTCGTATGAGCTGTTCTTCCGGACTATATGTTTGGGCATGATGTCATCAGCCACTCGACAGTCTCGTCATCCAGGGCCTTCAGTCCAAGCGTTCCATGTGGTGGTTGATGGATTGAATTTCCTAAATTGACTTTGCACAACTATAAGTTGCACGACAATTTTTATTACGATTACATTATTACGATTACATTATTACGATTACATTATTACGATTACATTATTACGATTACATTATTACGATTACAGTATTACGATTACATTATTACGATTACATTATTACGATTACATTATTACGATTACATTATTACGATTACATTATTACGATTACATTATTACGATTACATTATTACGATTACATTATTACGATTTCCCCTTTAATACCGAAAGTGTATGTAAAGTGTAAAAGTAAAGAGTAAAGTAAAAGCCTGATTGAAACAAACTTTTTCAAGTCGAAAATATATCCTTTATCTTTATATAAAATATATCTTTACTTCAAAATTTTAAAACGAAATATTTTACAGTTAGCAGGCTATTGCTTTAGAAGTCAAGTGGAAACTTTAAACATTTTTTTTTTTTGGAAATAAAATTTTGTCATTAGGAAAAGACATCGACAGCCAACATCCTTTCTCCGTCAAGCAGAATAAAACACTTATTGCAGAAATGTAAACGAAAACGTTTACTATCAAACCTTTGAAAAACATGATGCGAACTTACTGTATGAGTTTTCGATGCTTTATAAATTCCCAAAATTCTTCTATACTTCGTTTCGAAAGCAGAACGAAACGAAATGGCTTGGGTTTCGAAACGAAACCAAACGAAATTTTTCGCTCAGAAATTATTACGAAACGAAACGAAACGAAATTTAAACAAGGAATTTCGCTTCAAAACGAAACAAAAATATTTCGAAATATTTTTGTTTTGAACAGCCCTATAGTGTAAAATGTAGCCTATGTAAAGTCTCAGTGTAGCCTATGACATATCAATCGCAGATTTGAGATGCTTTTTGCTCTTTACTAGGCAGACAGTTTGAAAGTAGCTTTTATGGAACCGCAACTGAGCACCGTAGCGTACATTCTTTTCCTAACTCCTAACAGCGGGGAATGGGATGGGATGGAATGGAAAATATTTAAAGAAATATTTATATTTAAAAGTACTGTAAGATGTTTCTTTTAGTTCTTTTGGCATTTGATTTCATTTAGTATAACACTCCACTGAAACACATCATCTTTCTACTAAAATTTGATTTATTAATGACAAAAATACTGAAAGATCACCAAATAAAGTCTAAGGCCCACAACTAAAGATATAGGCTGATCTGGGATAGGCTATAGGCTGCTGTAGATAGAATATGTGGAAAGCTAGATATGATAAACATATCGAAATGAGTTCACAATTCCTTTTTATTGTTTATTTATCACAGTAAACTCAACTTTCAGCTTGACTTTTGAAATAAAAGAAACTTTATTTTTAACTTCGTCCTCACATACAACCAATTGTTGAAACGGCCCAAGCCGAACATGTTACAAATTTTCCTACTTGAACTAGAAAATAGTTTAATTAAATTGCTACCCAAGCAACAGCATGCCATACGTATTTAAGCTTTCATGGGCTACCAAACAAACACCACCTAACAGTCATTTCAACAAATATAATAAAAAGTTTGAACTTTAAAGAGTTCTTTCAAAGAAACTAAAACTTTAATATTTTAGCTTGCACCAGGAAATCAGCCCAACATGCTTAAGTGAAAAAGTGAAAGGGAAAGAACTTTTGCAGTTGCCAAGAAACATAAGACAATTAACTGAAACACAGTTTAAGTTAGAAAAGTCAGTTTCAACTTGCATTGATAGATTTAAAATTTAAACCTTATAATTTCGACAGCAATAGTAACTTGAGCAGCCTTATAAACATATCATACATCAGGGGTTCTTAACCAGAGATACAGGCGCAACTAAGGAGTGAAAGATCAGTTTCCAGGGGAACGTGTTGGCTGAATATTTAGGGTTTGTTAAAAGATGTTGCAGAAGATATGTGATTTCACGATGGCGATTTCACCAATATGATATTCCAGAAGTTGGCTACTGCCATAATAGTTCACAACTTTAATAATGTTACTCATATTTGATAGTAGAAAGAAAAACGGTTTGTGTATTTGGGTCAGCAGAACAAAATTACTACTTAATAGCCTACAGTAGGAGAGTAGGCTATAAGCTACTATTAAGTCATCGCTAATAATGTAGATAAAATGTCACAATCACCATAAAAACGTTTTCTTAAACTACGATTAAGCCAACAATGCAAAAGAAAAACAACATGAAATTGAAGATAATTTGAAGACAAATAACATGATCGACAAAAGACTAAACCTTGTTGGATCCGACAGAACCAAACAGCTGAGGGTGAACAAAGCAACACCATATAACCTAGTACAACAAACTCACACCGCAAAAGAAAACTCTTTCTCCTAAATAAATAAAATGTGCTCATTAAAACATCACATAGCTTGTATTACCATTGTGAACCCATCTCTTTTTATCAGGTATTGCTTTATTTCATTTTATTTTTAGAGCTTTTGACGCTTTTCAAACACAGAGTCCTTTCATTGTCATTGTCACGTAAGAAAATACAAAACACTTCGTTTAGTATTTACAGTGTGCCCTTGACAAACCCTATTGATAGAGTTTATAGAAGTATTACTATTAAGAATTGGTTTAGTCGAAAGTCAGCAAGAAAATCAGGTTGGTACTCAGGGGCGCCGGAAGCGGGGGGGCAGGGGGGGCAATGGTGCCCTTTTAAAGTCATGTAAGCTATTGCACATTTTGCAATATAACAATTTCTGCTATTCGCTCTTAGCCTGATTATAATCTTTCATTTTTGCCTCAAAATAATATTTACGGCACAAAATTTTGCAACACAGTAGCCTACAGGCCTTAAAACTCGTTTTTTTTTCGGCAGCCATCGTGGCCTACCGGGAGCTCCTTCTCGGCGGACAAATCTGCGTGCTTGGAGGCCAAAATACAAAATAAAAATAACGATAGCACAAGTAAATAGAATTAAACTTGCAACAATGCTAAAATGATCACTTAGCGTTGTTGAAATCTGGGCCTGGGCGACGTCCTACAATAGATTCGTTGCACCACGCAATAACTGCTTTATCGGGATAGTAATCCAGTACTGATGCGGGACCATCTAACTCTAACGACACTCGCACGAGTGTTTCCAATGTGGCTGATTTTAAAAAAATTCGCCACTTCCCTAGAATTCTTTTTAGCAACGATAAACAACGTTCGACATGTGTTGACGATGAAGGCAAGGTAATAAAATAAGTATTTCAATGATGTGAAGAACATTACTAAAAGAGGCATAATTTTTGCAAAATATGATCAAAAAATGTTTTCCCCTCGGACGTCAACTAACCTAGTTCTCCTTTTTAACAACGATTCAATGTCCTACAACATCGAATCGACATAAAAACGACAATATTGCCAGTCGACATAAATTAGCACTTCGGATTAAGACTTTGTTAAAATAAACGTCAGGAATGACAAACAAGACTTACACCGCTGGTGATCGCAGATGGATATATTCCATCAATAACAAATATTCCCGCACAATGCAACAGTGGCGATTATGACGCGCTGACCTAATTTTGCGTCACTCTTTGTTACTACATATTTTCGTCAGTCAATCCACGATCATTCTATTGCGAAATTAAATAATTGGCTAGAAGAGACCGGCGGCCAAACTTGGCCGATTGAGGAGGTAGCACTGGCAGTCATTCAAGCACTACTTAGCGGCCATGGCCGCAGGCTGCTTTAAGGCTTGACAGTAGGTTACATCATTATAATATAGCATGATGCCCTTCTTTGTATACCGGACACTTGTAGGCTATCATTACTCAATACATAGTGAGCTGATAGATTAGCATTATCGCTATATCTTATCTTAAAACTTGAAAAAAAATTGGCCTTTTAGTAAACAAAAGTGCCCTTTTTTCGTAATCTTGCCCCCCCCCCACTCAAAAATCGTTCCGGCGCCCCTGTTGGTACTGTACAACTAAGTTTCAAAAAGCAATAATACAGGTTGTCCTTAGTCTGGCCTCAGACGTGAGTTTGGTCTGCCAACATTACAACCAGGAGTAAGCTAAATCTAGACATACGTTGGGGGTAAGCAGGGCCTGATTAAGGCTCATGGGGGCCCGAGGCACAGCTAAGTTTAGGGGCCCCTAGCCCCCTATTGGCAATTGCTTTCGATGCAGAGCAGGAGTGCTCAACTATTACTGCAAAATCGTTACACAATTTGAAATTGTTATTCAAAAATAACAAGTGTGCACACACTAGCAAAACAACTTTCACTACCTACGCCTACGATAGGGGGAAAGTGCTATAAAGTGGACCGGCTGATAATTTGGACTACTGCTGTTTTTTCAATGACTGAAGTAAATAATTTCATGGTTTGTGAACAGCTTGAATTAACCTTTCTTACTGACCTAGTTTTTACTGTTTTAGATTCAAAGGATTGAGCTGGTTCTTTGTTGTTACTAGAGGTTTTGTGTTTTGGGGGTCTGCAATGTTATTTTGCTGGTCCAAACTATTGAGAATTTTTCAAATATTTCTGCAGTTACAAAAGATTATACAAAAGTAATCTGCAGGAGAGGCATTACTAATGACTATCTGCCAAAATCTTGAAGAAATGTCCACTGTTTAATTCTAAATGACACCAAGCAGCATAAGATTATGCTAACTGTAATATCGACCACCAGCCACCTAACTGTTTGGTAATATGGACCAGTGGCCCAGGTTATGGTCAATTGGTAGAAATTTGTTTCTTAGTAATGAAGACAGGCATAGAAATGAAGTTCCATGAGATTTATACATTTTTTTCAAACTTTCTAGAGTGCATCATAAAATATATATATTTGTAACTTGCTTTCTTATAGTGATAAAAGCTGCAACCAGTAATTTGCATAATCACTTCATGATATCATAAAAAATTTGATTAAATTCTGACATGTCAAAGCATGGAAATTGGATTTAAAATGGATTTAAAAAAGCAGGAATTTACTGAATTTATTCCTCTTGTATTTGATGAAAGTGATTTTCACTCAGCTGAAGTTACTGACAAGCCTCATGAAGTAGACACATCTCCAAACAATGTATCACCGCTGATAATTGATGATCAAGATATGTCTACTCAAGATGCAATTTCTCGAAACATTTCACCTTTGTCACAAGATGTGGTAAACATTGAAAAAGTGGCAAAAAATTCTATCATGTCAACAGAATTAAATGCTGAAATTTTAGCTGATGCACCGTATGAAGCAATCTCACAAGCACCAGGACCATCGTCATTTAGTGTTAAGAACTTACAACCTTGTTCAGTTAGCATTTCATGCAGGGTATCTGTCGAGGACATAAGCCCACTTCCAAAGCAAGTTGCGAAGGGAACAAAACGTAGAAAAACTACAAAGGCTACTGTGCTGACAGGTACGCCACACAAACATAAAATCAAGTTCACAGAAAAAGCTAAACCAGCAAAACAAGTGAGAAAAGTCTTAACCTTTAAGTTTTCAAAAAAGAGAGTTATTCCAAGCAATGCTGCTTCTGCATGCACTTGTCTTGTGTGTGACGAGTCCACTGATGAGGATTGGATTTAGTGTTGTCAGTGCAAGAAATGGCCCATGAAAGTTGTGCTGATATATCAAATGCTCATTTTTACTATTGTGACAACTGTGCCAACGATCAATGATTTGAAACTTGTTCGAGATGACTATCATGAACGTTTCAGACTATTTTTATTTATTGAGTGTTTGTGTTCTATTTCATGCCTTTGAAGTTTGACTTCCTTGATATATTTACTTTCACATGGCAACGGTCCATATTACAGTATGGTAGTTGGTGGTCCATATTATGAAACAGGGTGGTTCATTTTAGAAACTGGGTTGATAATATGGACTACTATATAAAAAAAATAATAATGTAGTTTTCTTTGTTTGTGTTATGTTTTTTTGATTGGAATTGTTTTTGCAAACCAACTAGCCTGTAACTAATTAAATAAAGTTAGTTGCACCCCAATGTTGTGGATATTTTTAAAAATATTAAGATTTTTCATTAGGTGGGCCAAATTATAGTACTTTCCCTACTAATGTAAAAAAATGGGGGCCCCCAAAACCAGGGGGCCTGAGGCCTGTGCCTCGTGTGCCTCATGGTTAATCGGGCCCTGGGGGTAAGGCACCACAGTTTTGTCAAGATTAAGTTTAATTAAAGAACTGAGATGGTGCAACTCTGAAAGCAGTTACGTAAAAAGATTTGAGTGCTAGATCAGAAAAATTAACTATTTTTTCTTGTTTTAGTAACTTTTGTTTACATTAATTTTTTCTAATAACGTGGTAGGCTACATCGTATGCAAATGTCGCATGTTGCGTTTGATTATCAGTCTATCACTATGCAATCAAAGCATCGTTTTCTTAAAATACAGTATATGTAGCCACCTTTTTTCAGTTAGTAAAAGTGCATGTTGGCCGCATGCTTAAGGGCTTCCATAATTTGAATATAGTTTTTTCCATAGTTTTAGGCGAGCACGTGAATAAATGCCTCCACATTCGCTACTGATTGTAACTTCATCGGATGTCACTGAGTAGGAATACACGTCTTAGGCCAAGGCTATTTGCTTTATTATTATTATTATTTATTTGTATCAGACAAGAACGAGCACATTTGGATCAAACACAAAAATATAAGGCATACCCTACAGTGCCATACCAGCAGCAGAGGTGCAAAAGCAGCCAAAAGACAATTCAGCACAAAGTAGATTCAATACGTATACAGTAATGAGATTGGCACAGTAAAACTCTTTGACAGACTTCTTATTAGAATGAAAGCAATGAGGGCATCACATAGATAAAAAAAGGTCACATGAATGGTCTTGTTCATATTACCATGAAGTATAGAAAAACAAACAACTTGAAGAGTTTGTTTGAGGTAGTCTTTAGTTACAACACTTGAATATGGCAAAGAAGGTTTTTCATTGCTCGAAGCTGCAGTTTTTTTTTCGTCTGACATCTTTTCATTTCATGACTCTGACCCACAGAGCTCATGACTTTCTTTATTACTCCCTTCAGAAGCTTATTTTGTTCTAACTACAAGATCGGGAAAAGAATTAAATGAAAAGAACTGCAGCTTCGAGGTATGAAAAACCTTCTCCTCACCATATTCAAGCTTTGGAAGTAGGCTATTTCTAATCAAATGAAAAATTCTCTGCATGAGACCACAGTTATCTGTCATAAAAAAAAATTAAAGATATTTTCATCATATCCAAGCTTGTATCTGGTGGTTGAAGATTTGAACTCGGCTGGCAAAAAGGCAAGGGCTCCAATCATCGTGTAGCCTACACACATACAAGCATGTCGCTGTCAAGAACCAGTCACATGCTTTTGATGAAAGCCAGGTTCACGTCTTTTCGGGCGTCGACAGATTTCCTCGCCTTTTCAACACTGAGCCTACTTGTGTCGTTTCATAATAAAAAAAATTCCAAACTGACCGCTTGAAAGCAAATTCTCTGGAAGCTTTCCAATACGTGTGCAAAGTTTTTCCGATCAGATGCCGAGCTAATGTAGCTTAGATTTGATCACATACGAGAGTCAAGATTGATGAGAGAATCGTGATGTTTAGCGGCCAATGTAAATTTTTGCAAGAGTCTACATGGGTAGGCACTTTAACATTACCCACTCGTCGAAAAGGTACGCAATCATGCGTGACATGTTCATTCGCGATTCAGCTGATTTTAGTCATGTGACTCGACACGTGATATTCTGATCGAAAAATTTTGATACAAAGAAATTTAACTGAATGCTTCACCACAACCACCGTTGCCTAATGGTTCGGGCAGAGGAGTAGTAATTTCGATTTCGTGGGTTCGATTCCCACCCTCTGCTAATACTATTTTTTCTTCTGCAACTGAACTGAGTGCAAGAAGGATCTTAATGGTAGCCACTTTAACAAGTCGAAATTGTGACTAAAACACAAAGCAATTTCACATTGAAAAGCAGGCACTCTTCGACGAGTGGATGATGTAAAAGTGCCTACCGTCTACATGATTGCCAGGTGACCTGCTAAGCAGCAGTGTTGCCAGGTGTGTCCAGGAGGCTAGCCTACTTTTAGACCTAGGTACAGGATGATTCTAGGGACCCACAACTATTCCAAAAGGCTCGGAAAATTAAAGAAACCACTTCGTATCCGTTGGATATGGTGCGTTTTTCTTAGAAATGTCTGAATTTGGAGCCCGACATTCTCATTGGTACTGAGACAAAAATATCCTTTCAACGGCCGTACTGCTAAGTCTTGCATTTGTAATGCTTACGTACTTTCCTTATGCAGTCGAAGAAACCACACAGCCTACTCGATGCGGTGATTTGAGGATACAATAATAAGCAGTGTTGTACGTTGACGGCGTCAACTTTTTGTTGACGCTAAGGCTAGCGCCGTCAGTTTATTTTTTAGTTGACAGAAGTGATAGCGCCGTCAACTATTTTAAGTGTCACGCGCTATGCGTCATTTTTCGTTTGCATGGAAAATCTTGTTTCACAATGAGAGCTAAATTTTGTTTGACGTTTTGACTTTCAGACTGATAGCAATGAAAAACCTTTTTCTGTGGCAGTTATTCGTCTATCCAATTATGCAGTTTCTGGTTTGTTTATCGTATCCTGGGTTAATCTGAGTCGAGAAAAGACGAAATCGTCTTTCGCAGCTCGAAACAGTCTCAAAAACCAAACTCGTTAGAAGTCGAATACTCCCGTTTTGTCAGACCTTGGCTAAAATAGGGCTAGAAATTAGAGCTGACGCTGACGCCGTCGATTTCTTTAAGAGCTTACGCAGTAGTTTGCACCGTAAAGTTTTTAGGCAATTCGCGATAACGCTGACGCCGTCAATTTATTTCATTGACGCGTACAACACTGATATAATCAGTAGTACACCTATAAACAATACAAAGCGAGTGGTGCATTGTTCTACAAGAGTAGAGCAATGGCACATCAAGTAGGTAAAATGAAAAGATACGAAGCTTAATTTCCCTAATTTAACCATATGCTAAACGCACTTTATTATTTTTTTTTCTTGGTTGTAATATCTCGTAAATGGTCTAGCACAGTGGTTCTTAACCCGGGGGGCGCACCCCCCTAGGGGGCGTGAAGCATCTCTCAGGGAGGGGGGACGCGAGCTCCACAGCAATTTCAATTTTTTTTAATTACTTTAATGTCCTTTACTCTCAACCTTAAGCTTTAAGGGAAAAACATCAACATCAATATGCACCATGACATCACTCGAACTTTTATAGCCGAACTCGACCTCTGGAAGAGTCGAATTGAACAAGGAAATCCAGCGAGCTTCAGTAACTTAGATTCTGCTCTCGAAGATGGTAACTTTGAGTCTGAGTTGAAGAAACAAAGAAACCCACCTTAATGAATTGAAAGAGGAGTTCATCAAATACTTTCCAGACCTGGATGAGAAGCGTGAAACCTGGAAGTTCATCAGAAACCCGTTTCAATGCGAAGTAGTTGATATTTTCGAAGAAGGACAATTGTCTCTTAAGAGAAGTTTCTTGAGATGAAGTTCAACTCCACAGCTAAAGAAGACTTCAAAGAACTGGAACTTGAGACGTTCTGGACCAATTACCTTCCTGTTTATACCCTCTTATCGCAACTCGGGCTCTTCGAATTCTAACAATGTTTAGATCCACGTAAATTTGTGAAGCTACATTTTGTGCTCTCGTTGCTATCAAGACCAAGTACAGAAACAGGCTGAGAGTTGAAGGAGACTTACATTCTTCAGTCTCTGGAGTTAAACCTCGTATTAAAAATCGCTAAGACGCAGTGTCAAGTATCTCACTCATACAATAAACAGACAAAAATGCAATTTTTTTGGTATGATACTTATTTAAAATCTAGGGGGGCGCGAGGCACATGACCATTATTGAAAGGGGGCTTGATAGAAAAAAAGGTTAAGAACCACTGGTTTAGCAATTCAGCTCATAAGCTCTAAGAATTAAGATAAAGATTGAAGTATAAAAGTATAGAGTTTTGTCAAAACACGTCACAAGGTTGAGACGAGACAGACTAATTTAAGACAAACCCTAAAATTTAAACAAATTTAAGATAGTTTGCAGCAGCAGTGCACGACTTGATGCGATCTTCGACAGCATAACTTGAAATGCCATGAACACGTATTCGCCTGTATTGAAACGCAGTAGCGTTGATAGGGGTCTATGCACTTTTGTACCCGCTTGGATTTTGGAATCATTTAAGGGCCCTGAATTTTCTCAAGGGGACTGATAAAAAAGAAAACATCAGACTATTCTTTTGTAGCCTTATAATTGTTTTCTTCAAGGTTGATGGTTTGACCGTCAAAAGCTTACGTAGATTTTTTCTACTACTCAACGTACACTATAGTTTTGAAGTTTATAATTAGGGCCCGCAAAAGTCAATAAAGTCAAAATTTTTTAAGGACCTTGTCTATCTACGAATCAAAGAATGAAGTTGTTTTCAGCAGCTGTCCTAGGGGACTGTTTCTAACAAGTTTATAGGTCAAAATAAAGTCAAAATTGACAATAAAGTCAAAATTTGTCAATTTATGGCTTTTGACAAACTTTTTGTGTTTCTTGAGAGTAATTTTTGTCAAAATCATCGTGGAAGCATTGCAAATCAGGAACTGCGACACAATTAAACCATATTAACCCATAAAAGCAGGAAATATGTCACAATGCTCCGGGATCAGCAGTAACTTTTATCGCAAGTTGTCCATTGTTGTTGTTTGTCGTATCCAGGCTTACATCCGGTGGTTAAAGATTTAGATTAAGTAAACGGGTAGGCAAGGAAGCCAATCTTCGTGTCCACCTTCAAGCATGCCTTTAAGTGTCCTGCCACAGAAACAGCCGTGTGCTCTTGAGCTATGTCGAACCGGTGCCTTTTCGATTGCCGTTCCAGTTCCAGGGTTCTCACCACTCCATTCTTTATTCATTGTTACGTTAAATAATTTTTATAAAACATTCCATCTTCACATACATGGTCTTTTTGAAGATCAACAGTTTGGATTGTAGGAATAGCCTACTGACATTCTGTAATACAAAAATGCCTAAGCAAGCTAAATCAGCAAAAGTTAGACAGATATGTGGAGATTTTCCTGTCGCCAAAAAACACGACGCACTTTTTATAATCCATAAAACAACTTGACTTTTCGACAAAATATTACGTTTGGGTCTGAAATCGACAAAATATTATTTTTGGGTAACTGGTATCAATTCAAGGAAGAACTGTGCCCTCTACAAATTAGCAATTTTGTTAGGTCAAAATAAAGTCAAAAAAAATTTTTTTAGGTCAAAATAAAAATGGCCCTATTCATAATACAAAGAAGTGAGGACAGTGAAGTGACGTAAACTTTGACCACCAAAGAGAAAAACAAATACTTGTGCAAGTAGCCCGCTTCTAATGTGAACAAAGTACATGCCGCTATGAATTTAGGATGCTGTTCTTTCAAGCAACGTAGGGTAGCCTACATTCATGCTGCAGCATTGCATGCGTGGGTAGCTTATAACTTCTTTAAAGTTTTGTTAATCTACACAAGCAAGCACGCTATTGATGCATGTCGGCTGTCCTTCCACAATATTACTAAAGCAGCTAGCCATGCATCAGTTGTATCACGTGACAAGCTCTCGGGTAAAGTCACCTGTTCAAACACCTATAAAAAAGGCAAAGAATATGTGCAAGACAATAATAAATCTTCAACCCAAAAAGCTATTTTTTTCCACCAATATCTATGAATTAAAGAATATAGATCGCAAAATTGTCCAAGTCATGCATGTTCAGGTCAATTAGGACTGCGCAGTGATAAGAAGCCTTTCATAGCAAAATAAGCGCTATTGCAATTTTTAGGAAAAAAAGCACCAAAGTTCGTTTGTGAAATGCACATCTTTCACGTAAAACATTAGTTCATGAGGACGTATATAACCTTAGGCTAATTCTCTAAAGATATTTTTGAAAACTGACACATTGTAGCTATGACAAGCATTTTTAAAAACACTTTAATTAAATAAAAACACAAAAACACTCTGCAAACTAAGCTACTATTGCACATCCAGAGCGATGGTAGGCTAGTGGAAACGATAACGCTCTAGGCTATTAGCCTACAGAAAATGCAATTTAACAACTTCCGAAACTTCGTTTTTGCTTAACGAACTTGAAAATAGTTGAATGAATCTGACTTCGTTAATATTCGACTAAACACAAATATTTTAAAAATCAAAATATTTTGAAATTTAGTATCAAAAATAATTTTGTTTTTCTCTTTCCAAAAATCAAATATGCTTGAACACAATGTGGAAATATTTTTGGATGCTACCAGATTACATTTTGTTTAACATTCATCTTGCCCGAATCTTGCCCGTTCAAAAGCAATGCTTTTAAAATAATACCTGTGACGTTCATGGCAAATTGCGTTTGCAGTTAGATTTTCTCCTAAAAATGTTTTGTATTCCAGAAATTGCTCATCCAATACATTTCATTATTATTTACATTATTATTATATTATTATTTATCACTCTTTAAAATCGATAAAAATTCAAAGAGTTTCTTCGTGAAACGACAATATTAGTTTACAATAAGCTGATCAATTCGAACGTCCGTTCATCATATATTCACATTATAATTGAACGTACACAAACATTGTATACTGCATAGTGCATATAGGCTACTTGGTATGTTTTAGTTACTTTAAAACCTTAAGAGACTTCTATGGCCAAAAATGGGTAGAACGTGGCCATGTTCGCTTTACTTGCAATAAAATACTGTACAATCAATAGTCTAAGAATTAAACTCACTGCGGCGTAACGAAAAAATTATTATGCACGCCCTTTGTAGAGTTGAACCTTATCAATAGAAAAAAGGCAGAAGCAGCATTGGGTACTTTAGTCGTAGACTCGTATTAAAAAAAAAACAATGTATCCAATCGTTTGGAACGATTCAAATACCACAAAACAGCTGACCATGGCAGACAAAGTTTTAAAACAATGACGTTATATGTACAAAACTGGTTGAGTTCGTTACGATTGCGAATATTTTAAAGTCAAAATGCTCCACTGACTTTTTAGGGTCAGTAAACAGGTATGCTTTTAAGAGATTGACCAAAAGCGTTTCCTTAAATTGTCAAATGGCATGTCTCAAGAAAGCAAGTACAATTTTCAGACTTATCAAACAACAGAGAAGTTTTCGTTTTTGCAAATACTTGAATTATAAAAATAACTTTCTAAACAGCTCAAGATTTTGATAAAAAGTTTCAGTTGCGACAGTTCAGTTCGTATTTCTTTGACAAAAGATCTGTGATGCATGATAATGATCGGTTTAATTTTTCAAAATTGTCGTATTCGTACAATTAGAGATTAGCTTTACAAACTCTGGCATATTTCTCAATCTGCGATGCGTGTTGGTTACAAATCAATTTAATCAAAAGCAGCCAATTTTTTTTCAAAAAATTGTTTTTCGTGTTTTAGCATAAGAAAGAGTTGAGTGTTTTTTTCAGATTTAGAAAAATTTTTGTAAAACGTTTCAACGTGAAACTAGGGCACTTTAGGCTACGAAATTCAGCTTTGGAAAATCAGATTTTTAATAAAACCAGGGCCTTGGAGTCGCAGGGATTTTGGCGTGTCCGGAGTCGGAGTAGGCCAATTATAAACCAAGGAGTAAGAATCGTATATTTTTCGCCCGACTCTACAGCCCATAAAACACAACTAAACGTAACTGCAACACATTGCTTCTATCACTGTAAAGACAAAAGTTACACAACCGTTTAAACAACATCTCTAAGTAGGCTACCCCAAATAAAGTTTCTGTTTTTTTTTTTGTTTTTTTTATCACATCAATATCAATAAAAAGTATTACAATAAAGTTGTTGTTATGAAAAAACCATTGTTACAACTGCAGCTTGGTGCACAAATGATGAGAACGCTCGCAAGATTTTCGAAAGCGTCATTTTGACACTTATCGAGAGGGCACGTCTTGGCAAGACCCTTAACGATGTATTTGCAGGTGGACACGAAGATTGGCTTCTTTGCCTTGCCGACCACTTAATCTGATTCTGTGTGCATTCTGATTTACCATTAATGGGATGCTTTGAAAAGTAACAGTTACAACATGCCTGATATATTTGGGAAATTAATTGAACTTCTAGCTAGTGAAGACAAACATCTTAAAACTTTTATGGGCCAAAAGCACCACGAGCATTCATTTCAACAAAACTTTATAAAACGATGAAACTAATGTCGAAATACTTGTCTCTCGTTATAAATTCATGTTACACTCGTTTGTCGAAAAACATTTGTTCATTTGACATGGCTGGCGTGGAGATAACACTGATATGGTTAGCAAAACACAGTGCTCTCTGTTCCATGAAGATTATCTTATAAGCCTTGTGGTTATACCAGTCTTCAATCGACTGCCAAAATTGGAGAACGAGAGCGCTGTAGCATGAAACTGGTGAGATACTGATGAGCCCAGCCTCATGAGTGAAACATTTGTCTATCGCTGTTAATTCTTGCTACCCTCGAGTGTAAAATCTCACCAAATTTTCAACTCTGACATGCTGAACAAACTCGGTCTACATTTACCAAAATCCTTTTCTGACTCCACTGTGATGGGTCTTAAAGTCAGATTAAAAAAACTTGGTAACATCTTTATAGAGACTGGCCCCAGCTCCAACCCATAGCCTACTAATCTTTCTTACTCCGAGACCCGAGTTCACACTCAACAGCCCTTCACAAAATATTAGCGGGCGCATACCTTGTTTTCATTCCAACCAATTATAGGAATAAGTTTGACTCTTCATCAGAACACTCGTTTTTGTCCCAGTTAGGCATATGACCAGGTGTTGAAAATTAAAACTTAGTAGCGCAATTGAAAGTAACAAAGCTGATTTTTATCTGATTTGCCAATACACTCACAAGCCTTTGATAAGTGAAAAACAGATGTCCTTTTTGGCTTTTTTCATTACTCGGACACACAACAGAAAATGCTAATTCTTCCCCGCAAAGCAATAATTTATTCGCGTTAGCATCCATTTTGACACATTGGCGTGACTTTTTGCAAGTCATAGATGTCGTTGAAGAACGTGAAACATTTCTATGGCGATCAACACTTCTTTTACATTTCCAAATTCGATTAACTATAGCCGTGATATAGGACACTAGGACAGGTTAACCATACTGTACAATTAAATTCACGTTGACAATATTATCGCGATTTTTTGAAGTTGATGGATTGCGCTACATTTGCATTTTAAATCAAAATTGCTTTCAGTGTGTAATTAACGTGTTTCACATTTGTCTGGAAAATACTAGCAACAAATAAATTATTCACATTGATGATCAAAGAACCTATTGTAAGCTATGTCATGTTTAAGCTCTGCACAATAAGGTCTATATATAACTTCCTTTTTCAAAAATAAATATTATTAATACTCAAAAAGTGCTCAATGCCAAGCAAAAAGCCAAGCAGAGCGAAATAAATCAAATATAGTTATTTGATTTTGATTTATTGATTATATTCTATATTTGATTTAACTTCCTTTTATATGTATTTGAAATAATTCAAAGACATGAAATACACCCTCCTTGCGGCAAAACTAAACTCTGTGTTTCACTGTATTGTTAATCATGTACCAAATTTCGACAAGAGATTTTTCACTGAAATAGTTATACTAACATGAGTAGTCTAAGGACGCTAAGGGGGTGATTTGGGCCTGGTACCAACGACCCCCTCCTCTTAAAACGACTCTAAAAATTTTCGATCTACGAGATAGAAATTGAGAACAACAGCAAAAGAAAATATTTAAAAAAAGTCTTTTCAGAAAATATAAGAATAGATGTAATCGCCTTATATCATAATACTCTAAAGAATAGGCTACGTTGCGTTCTCTTCCAGTTTCCAGCCCTTGGACAGATTCCAAGCCCCCCAACGTCATCCTGGGCACCAGTTTAGCTTAACCCTTTGTCCTCCAACTTTCTTGTCAACGGTACAGCAGCATGCCCCTTTATACAACTGGATTGATTTTTAATTACTTTAAAACTAGCTTTTTCACGTAACTGAATGTCGGTTTCACCATTCCACATGGAGCCCTAGAACTTCATTTCAGAATGTGCTTGTTAAATGTAAAGGTTTTTTTGATGTCGTGAACAGAAAAAAAAAGTAGGAAAATGTGTGGAAAATTAAGTCGAGCGTGTGGAAAGGAATTCCAAATAAAACACTTCGGTTTCCATGATTGCCCACCGGAAAGATTCTATCAATCACAGGTAAGATAATTAAGTTACTTGATTGACATCACCCTTCATAGTTTGTAAGCTTTAACGTTTGCTCATTGAATTCATTTACTCCAATGATGTTTCAATCACATCATAAACGGCGAAAAATAAAATGGTGTGGAAACACATGTGAAGGACATTAACCGGAAGTGGCATGACCAGTTGATGATGATGATGATATCATTTTAGCTTTGAACTTCTGTCATCACCGCATGAAAATGAAATTAGTCCAGCTCTCCAACTACAACATACGCTGTACGCCAACTATCAATTACAGGAAAAGATGACATAACTTTTCATGGTTTACAACATACATGTAGAACACATTTGTTTGGTTTGAAAGATGCATGTACTGTATGTAAATAGTAGGCTACAACTACTTAGGCTACAAAAGCCTACTTGTTCCAGTAAAATTTAAATGGTGCCACGTTTCCAAATTTGTAACAGTTTTCAAAGCATGAGAAAGCGAAAGGTATTTTATGAAACACTCATGAAACGCTAAACAAATTGTGAAGTTAATTATAAAATAAATTGAATCCAAATATTTTGATGTTCAACTAAGTATATAGTTTTTTATGGACTTTACGCTAGCTTAATCCTATTTTACGGTCATACATGCAGACTAGTTCTTCCACCGTATTCGGTTCAAAGTTCCACACATTCTCTCGATCTTACCACATCTATTCTCGCTGACGTAGTGCTTAAATGGTGTTTGTCTCAATGGGAAAAAACTTGAGTTAAAAAATTTTTTTTAAATGCTACTAACCTGTTCAGGCATAAAAATAATCCCAAATATACAACAAGCCGATTGAATGATTACTCGAAAAAACTTTTTTAAGCGTGAGTAGCCAAATGGAATTTTGCAGGAATTTTGCCCTGCTTGGGAGAGCAATCGCCCTCCCTAAATTTTATCTTGCCCCTCAAAAAATATGTTTCTTAATACTATTACAAGCCAAGGTTTAGTTATTAATGTTATTCATGACATTGTGTTATATGTTGAATGACGTCCTATAAATGTTTGTCTATATTTAAAACCTAAATTTTTAAACAAACTCTTTATTTCAAACATTAAAAAATCATTTGCTCCCCGCCAACAGTTGTTGCTTTTGCCCCCCAAAAATTTTCTTTGTAGATACGACACTGCCGTCATTCCCGGCAAGTCAAGTATTGACACATCAGTTGCGTTTCCGTTGCGATCAATGCTACTTGTGCACTCCTCACAAGTCATACCTTACTCACTTGCATAGTCAAGCGTAAGACCGTAGCCTATGTATAGCCTAATTCAGGGGTCACCAAACTTTTTTCTCTGAGGGCCGGAGTCCTGCGAGATTAACAGCTGTGGGCCGGATGCAAATTGAGAAAAGATATACAACTATTTAGAATCTCCATTGACTTGAATTGAGCACAATAAATAACAAAATCAGCGGTGGAATAGCAAAGTTGTGATGAAAATCGAAAGGTTGCTGGAAAAGTTATCCCTGCTGTGATACAGTAGACAGGGCATCGTGCTCTTGAAAAAAACATTACATATTTCCACATTTAGCCTGGGCTGTCCCCATTTATGGTGGCCTAATGATAAACAGCAACGCCAGTCTTTTACAAAAAGCAGACAAAAAGTTTGGTAACTTTTTTCCTTAACAGTTGTAATGCAGCTGTTATTTCCGCAGCACATGGCGGGCCGGATGAAATCAGTTCGCGGGCCGGTTCCGGCCCGCGGTACGTAGTTTGGTGACCCCTGGCCTAATTGATTGTTAAAATACTCACTTGCTGCATATTTATAAGCATGCTCGTTCATATGTATGAATTCGTTGTAAATTTTGAAACAGCCAGGCACCTTTGGCTTTGCATTGATTGAGTTAGTCCAGTGTTTCTCAACCCCGAGTCCGCGGACTCAAATGAGTCCGCGGAAGGGCCTGGATGAGTCCGCGAGCACAGTTGCTTTTGCTAGTAGTCAGTTCATATTGTATTACAAATAAAACGTAAAGCTCACAGCTCTTTAAAGGACACGAAACTTCGTCGGCACCTAGAATCAAACCATGGAAATTTTGTTAACAAATCTCTTGAAGTATTTAAAGAAAAAGAGCATCAGGTGAAGCAAAGTCGCATTGATCGCCCAACTGCTTGGGGAGGAATAGTATATTCTTACAGTCATGCAGTGCGTGCTTCTTTTGCGGTTGCATGGAAAATCGCTTGTGCAAAAGCACCTCACACAGTTGGAGAAAATTTGATTAAACCAGCATCTGTTGAAATGGCCAGGATAATGTGTAGTGATGCTGTTGCTAACAAACTGGAAATGGTTCCTTTGTCAAACGATACCATGAAGCGGCGTATCGAAGAAATCTCAAGAAATGTTCTGCAACAAACAATCGCGCCATAAGATGCTGTGAAAGATTTAGTTTGCAACTGGATGAGACAACCGATATCGGAAGTGATGCACAGCTCATGGTGTTTGTGCGATATTTTGACACAAATGATTTCGTTGAGCAGTTTCTGTTTTGCCGTCCACTTGCTAAAAATACCACAGAAGAAGAAATATTCAAGAAAGTGGATTACTTCTTTGAAGAACATCAGCTTGAGTGGTCTAATTGCATGTCTGTTTGTGCTGATGGTGCTCCAGCCATGATGGGAAGTAAGAAAGGTTTCATGAGTTTTGTAAAAAAGAAAAACAATAACATTTCGGTTGTTCATTGTCTTCTCCACAGAGAAAATTTGGCAACAAAGAAAATACAAGAAAATGTTGCCATAGGTTTCAAAGAGGTTGTATCTGTGGTAAAGTATATTAAATCTCGTCCTTTGAACACTCGCATTTCGTGCTTTGTGTGACGAAATGGGAGCGGAACTCAGTGGGCTTATGTTCCATTCAACTGTTCGTTGGTTGTCACGAGGAAAGGTGCTTGAGAGAGTGGCTACTCTTAAAGAGGAAACCAATGCTTTTTTAAAAGAGCAAAATCATGAACTTGCTGATCGCTTTCGTGATGATGAATGGATTGCAAAGTTGCTATTTTTGGCCGATGTTTTCAGCCATGTAAACCAACTGAATGGTTCTATGCAAGGAAAAGAGAAACTATTTTTTGACGTTTTGGAAAGTATTGATGCATTCAAACGTAAAATAAAGCTGTGGATGCATCGAATGAAAAGTGGGAGGTTAGCTGCTTTCCCAGGATTGAACTTATTTGTGGAAGAGAAAGATATCAATTTGGGCGTCATTCTTCCCATCTTTCTTGAGCACCTCAACACATTTCTTTCTGAATTGGATCGTTATATTTCCTTCCAACGATTATTGCAGGATCTTTAATTGGGTTCGGAATCCTTTTCAGGTGTCAGCGCTAGAACTTCATTCAGATATGGACTGCATTGCTGAACATTTGCTTGAATTGCAAAGCCGACAGATGTGGAAAGACAAGTTTAAAAAGGCTTCTTTGACTCAATTTTGGGCAAATGTGCAGTCGATGGAGCCTAGTCTTTCAGATGACATCAGATGTGCACGGACAACCATAATTCCGGAATTCGATAAACTTGTCAAGCAAGTTCAAGGACAAGGCTCTCATTGAGTATGTGTTGAGTGAAAAACAGTGCTTGCTTTTTTCGTTCATACCGTATTAAACTCTCTTGGATAGAAATCAAAAAACCTATTTATCGTTAATATATAGCTTGAGTCCGCGGATATATAGGCGAGCTTGAAAATAGTCCGTGGGTCAAAAAGGTTGAGAATCACTGAGTTAGTCATTGATCAATATTCGTATACGACACCACGTGGTCTGATTGGTAGAAAACATTGTACGTTGAAGAGAAAAACTTCAAGAATAGTAGAAAGAAAAGTTTTGAGGATGAAATAGTGAATTCAGCAAATCAAGATGTTTTTGTTTTTTTTATTTTGTGGACTTGCAGTGTGTTCACCAATTTTACTACTTATGTCATGCTTTTCTCTATCAAGTTACTTACTAAAATACTAAAACATATTTTTGCAACTTAAACGCGTTGGTAGCTGTACAAGAAATATATTGTTGGTTTCTGTGATACGCCATTACTGTCTCATCTTGTTGGGGGCATTGGTAATCCCAATAGCAGACAACATGTAATTATCCAAACATTCTGTTTTTTTTTTTTTAGTGGACGGATTGTCGATGGGTGTTCTGGGCGGTCAAATTTGTTCTTCTCGCTTATTGGTTTTCGATGTTCATAGCTTCAGTTGTACTTGCGGGAGAACAGCGCTACCAGTGGTGGATTTTTCTTACTAATTGGGGAGTGGTCACTAATCTGTTATATCTCCTCTGCTCGTTTGCAGTAGCTTCATACGGAGTGTATCATAAGCCAACATCCAGGCCACTACCAAGAATAAGCACAATATCTAGCCACGTTCCAAATCTTTCATCAACGGATGCAACAGACAGAGAAGAAACTGGTAATAATCTAAGAAAGTCTTTTCTATGTAAAAAGTAGACTAAGGCACTATAAAATAGATAGGCTACTACAAAGCGCTGCAGAATAAAATAGACCAATTGGGAGACTAAGGAAGATTTTACAAATGTCCGAGAATACATTAATAAAAAATACTTTTTATAAAATTAATTTTAACTATAGGTCCTTCTTGGAAATCGAAATAGATGCATTTTGTGCAGCCTACTGTGCAGATTATATATAGGTCGATGTAAGTTACAGTATGTAAGCAATAAATTACTTACACAGATCACTATATTATTACAAATATAAAGCACTATATTTTCAAAGCTTTGTTCTTTCGCTAATTAGTTTTCTGTGTTTCAGAGTTGCGATGGTTCCATATTGTCGTGTGGATCTTACATGCTGTGGCGTTTGATTTTGCGTTGTGTATTACGGTTCTGTACTGGAGTATTTTGGCTCGAACTGTAACATATTTCCCTTTCACAGGAATCAACAGCCACGCTTTAAACTTAGTGGTGATGACCTTGGATTTATTTGTGAACAAAATCCCAGTAAGAATTTTGCATATTTACCATGCAGTAACTACGGCCTTGATATATGGGATATTCACATTGATCTTGCATGGAGCAAAATTTAATTCATCTGTTTATGGGGTCTTAGATTGGGCTAACAACCCTGGATTAACGGCTGGCCTTTGTGCATTGGTGATCTTTGTAGCTGTTCCGCTTTTTCACGTAATATTGTTTAGTTTGTATTGTTTGAGAGCTCATATGGCTAGAAGCTGTATATCAACAACTAAGCACCCTACCCCAGTCAAAGAAAAACCAGTCGAAGAAAAGAAAAAGTCTTTAGACAATCCTGCTTTTGAAGACGAATAATTTTGTTACTTCTGTAGGCCTACATGTTTTCTAAGGTTTTCTTACGCACACCAAACATGATTGTGATAAAAGTCTAAGGCACCTGCAGCTAATAAGGCCCGGCCAGTAATAAGGCCCACCCCCTGGATCTCCGTTGTTACAAATCTTTTAAACAAGATTGGAAGCTCTGATTGGTGCTATGGTGAATTGAAACTAACTGGTAAAGTTTCACAGCCTAAAGTTGAGAACTTTTTGAGTTACGGAAAGTTGAAGTTTGGGGGGGCTAAAATTGAGTGGTTTTATTAATTTTCACATATTTTAGACTGTTCTGCAGTTAACAAACCGCTTTGACTTCCGTTTTTGGCATTTTATGTGAAAGATATGTGCATGCTGATGCAGTAAAACCAATAAATTTGAACTTTTTTTCTAATTAAAGCAAGACTGATAATGATGATCAGACTAGGCTAATTTTGATAATGAGGCCCATAGGCCCCTGGGGTAACGTTGTGCACCCCTGGTTAAGAAAATGGGGGTTAAAGACTTGAATGACCTAAACAATTCTTGTTACACCATTAATCCAATTTGTTATTGCAATGGAAATATCATAATTTCAGAATCAAAATACTTTAGTATCCCTACCATATCTAAAAACACCATGTCGCTTTTTAAAAAATGGAGCATGGGGCGGGGGAGGGAATAGTTGTCTCTGTGTATTTAATTATTAGTTATGTGCCTGTGTTGCCGATTAGAATTTGTTTTGTGGTGTTGGTATTGTGAAAATACACCTTTTCCATCACTTTTGGTGCTAATTCAAACCGGCCTTATTCACAATACGTGCATCTAATAAGGCCCGCTTGAGATTTTTTTTTATTTTTTTAATATTTTACAACCCCTTTAACTTAGAAACTTGTTTCATAGATATGTTGTTTAGATAGACCCAAAGTATCCTCATTCCAAGTTTCGTTCAAAATTATGCAGTATTTAGAAAAATATTGAGGTTTGAAAATTAGCGGGCCTTATTAGCTGCAGGTGCCTTACATTTAAGCTATAGGTTAAACCAGTGGTTCTCAACGGGGGCGGTACCGCCCCCCGGTGGGCGTTTTGATTATTAGGGGCATTCTGGTTTAACGTATGTACCGCCCAGCGTAACGATTTCGTCAAAGAGCTCGTATCTTCGTGGCAGCATTTCCTACCTCGTACTTGGTGGAAAAAGGATTCAGCTGTGTAGTTTTGCTACATACCAAACAGCGAAACCCACTTGACGTATCCATAAAAGGTGGTCTTCGAATGTTTCCCACTGGCTTTACACCGGATGTGAAGAAACTGGCACTTTCTCACCAAGCCCAAGGTTCACATTGACTACCAGTAGGCCTATAGCCTACTGTTTTCGTGCTCGCAAATATATATTTGCTTTTCATCAAATATAGTTACTAGTCTCTAAAACCCTTACAGCCTGTTGTGGAGACTGGTAAGTAGCCTATATTTGATGTAATTCGCTCTGCTTAGTTTTTGCTTGGCATTGAGCACTTTTTGTAGTATTATTTGTTTTATATTCGCTTTTCGTAATTAATCGTTTTTGTTGGGGGGCGCTAAAATTTTGCCAGTTCATGAAGGGGCGTTGGGCCAAAAAAGGTTGAGAAACACTGGGTTAGACGCAGGTACGTGGTGCATACGCAATGGAATATATGGTGCTGCTTTTACTGCGCCAGTAGCCTACTGTACTTTAAACTTCAGTGAACAAAAACTAAAGCAAGTGCGTTGTGAAATAAGCCACAAGTTATGCAAACCTTATATGGGCTATAACCGGGTGCGTTCCTACGTAAAAAACAATGTACAAACAACTAGAAATGATTTCTCTGTGGTGTATAGAAAGGTTGCAAAACTCTATTATTCTGTAGTTTTGTGAATAGCTATTGTATATTAATTAAATATGCAAAACGATTTGTACTTGCACCAGTTTATTTTGTTTATTGTGTCGTATCAACATCCCACGGGTGTTGCAGTCAGGGATTTAGTCTGGTATTTATGGATGCAGTATATTCATAATACTAACGTCGCCAATCAGAGGACCACAAGTTATCCACATAACCCAATAATTTTCCACCTGGATTCCATGAAAAAATATTTCATCAAAAATTAAAATTCATGTTTGTGAAAAATTTTGAAGGGGTTGAATGCAGTGCTAGCAGGAAAATTAGCGTTTCTATTTACAAATAGCCTACTGGTAGGCTAATTGTAGTAGGCTGATGTTTAAGTCTTTAGGCTCCAGCACAAGCAGGCTAAGGCAAACTACCAAAACTACCGTGTCATTCACAGAAAGCTTTCTCAGGCATAGATGACTATTTGAGAAGTAGGCTAGTTGAAACTGCTTCAGAAATTCTTTAGCACACAGCAACTAAGTTTACATTATAATAATAATGAGTGACATAAAACTCGTTTTTAAAAGTTCTGCTTATATCTCAAACTTTGCAATAATGACAATGGCATTTTTATATAGAAGCAAACAAAAAAGAGTAAACCACGTAGCTTGAAGAATTTTGTGCCATTTTTGCTAACATTGTCATTGTAATCCCTCTGCTGCGCTTGTTCATACAATTGTTCCACAGTTTTTTTTTTACTTAACAATAGTTTTCCACTTGCTAAAGTGTTATTGTCTGTAAATTATTCCATCTACTGTGACTAAAAGGTGCCGCTAAATGGACAGCAGTCTTTGAAAATGCGTTGCTCAAGCCAGGCCCGGATTTAGGAGAGGCAGAGGGTGCAGGTGCCCCGGGCCCACCTTTTAAAGGCCCCCCCGACGTGGAAAAAATTGATTTTGTGTTATTTATTTTCAGTCTTTGAAGTTTCTGCAAAATGCTGTGCAGCTCAGTGCTGGTTCAATGCTACTGTAGACGTAGAGGTGGCTTTTCGCGCCTCTGGCGTGAAAAAATTTCTGCACGGGGTGCCCCCGATCTAAAGTGCTCAGGCCTCCCATCAGCTAAATCCGCCCCTGGCTCAAGCGTATAGCCTACACCCCGAAAGTCGAACCAGATCAAATTATGTTGCAAATCTCAGCCATGCAGCTAAGGTGTTCCGTGTTCGATGCAAAGTTTTTGATTGAAATGAAATGTAGGCTAGTCTAATTTGCAAACACATTCAATTCGAAACAACATCAAGACTATTGATAATTTTGTGTCGAAAAACAATAGTAGATTTTATTATCAGTATTTTATTATTGAGGCATTCAATTCAAAAAGTGTGAAAAACGAGGAAAAATGCAAAAAGTGTTCAAAGTAGTGCTTTAGGCCTACTCCACGCAAAGTAGCACTCAAAGTGGCACTCTACTGGCGTAACAAGTTACATAGGCTTTGGCCTACAGCTACAGTACAATTTTTTTTATATTAAGAATCCAAATAAATTTAAAATGTTTAAGCTGTTTTAAACTTAGTTGGCCACGGGCTACAGGGGTCACCAAGTAGCGCCGGCAGACTGCATGCGACCCGCCATGCTGTTTTGCGTGCCCAGCAAAAAAGGCATTAACATAAGAAAGACCGGGGTTTATCGAAACACCGAGTTACTTAAAACATTGCTGTTTTTTTAACTCCCCAAACATACTTGTTAAACATTACTGCCTCTTAGCGGTTAATAACAATAGCATCTACCAGCCACGTTACTTTGATTGGGTTCAAAGCAGATGTGTGAAAACGGTTTTTCTGATTTCTACGCTTTGAACCAAAGTTCGAGCTTGTTGGAAAATATCTTGTAACGTAATGACTTCAATCCATAATATATGCATCGACATTCAACACTTTTGGAGCTGACATCGATATGACAGACATATTTGAATGCTGTAGGCTAGCCTATATATAAAAAAAATCGACGTAGCCTATGTTTCAAGTAGCCTAAACCTGACCTGTGCTCACACAAACCCTGCCCATGGGGTTTGCTGAAACATGTGATATAAGCTATGCCTGAAATAATCAACTTGTGCAAAAACCTATGAAAAGTTCTGTTCAATCTTCTGTCATAAGTGGCACGTTAAGTGGCAAGTTATTCAAACGATTTATCCGCCTTTTGATAACGCACCAAGATCGTTCTACTACATGGCAACTGCCTATTTTGTCTTGTTTTTATTTTATTTTTTTACTCATAGGCTATAAATTAAAAAAAATCACTTGTTCTTTTTTCTTCGTTTTTTTATTTTTTAATTCTACTAAGGTGTTGCGATCGTGCAATAGTTTAAGCTTGATTATCCTGCTTTGATATCATACACGTTATAATTTTGTCGCTTCTATCTTTTTCTAGACCTCTGCTATGTTTGGCATAGGCCTATATAGGCTGGTTTGTCGTTGTGTTGATCAGAAATAAAAACAAACTGACTGATACTGTCCTTGTAACCTAGTTGCTACCATTTGCTACCATCGCTGCAATGGTGTCCACTTCAAAATTTGCAAAGATTTTGCAACTAAAAATAACTTGACAGAAAAAATTTGGAGCTGTTTAAGTTAACAAATAAAATGTCTAAAGGTCCCTGAAGATAAACGGTCGCAAATTAGTACATGGACTACAAGTCTGACAATTAGAAAAATATGTTTTCTTTCAACTGACATTAGTATATTTTATTATTGTCCTTTTGATCCATTTATTCCCAAAATAACAATAACACAATTATAGTGCTTTCAGCACTAAACCAGTAGGCTACATTTTCTGCATTTAGTTTGGTATGTTTTTTCACAGCTATACAGGTAAGTCCTTATTCCTTATTTGTTATGCTTAAACCTAAATGTAACATATGTAATAAGGTTGTTCGCAGCAACCAGAAATCCACATTTTGCAGCATGTGTGGCTTTTCTTATCACTTTAAATGCACTACCAGTAATATAAGAATACCCACTGGTACATGTAAAAAACTTGATCATTCTTACTTATGCAGAAATTGTCTGCAAAACTCTTTACCCTTTTTAAACTGTGATGATACTAATTTCTCAGAACTGTTCATACACACAGCCCCTCAACCCCTCAGCAATGAACCTTCAGTACTTAACAAGCTTTTTTCATCTAAAAATGCAAATGAAATTGCCAGTAATGATGAATCAGATCTATATTTTGAAGTCAATGATGTGTATATCAGTTCAACTGAAGCAAGCTCATTATTAGCAAATATGCAAATAAATGAATCCCTGATAACTATGCATCTAAACATTAGATCTCTATCCAACCCAAACAATTTCTCTAAACTTCAAGCACTTTTAACCTCCATGAAAATTAAACCACATATTATATCCATCAATGAAACATGGCTAAAAATAAATCAGATTGGTGAATTTACCTCCCTAGCAGGGTATGTTTTTCTTGCAAACAGCAGATGCAAACAGAAGGGCGGAGGAGTAGCACTGTACATTAAAGATAATCTTATGTTCTCTGTAAGAAATGACTTAACTATTATGAAAGAAAAAAAGTTTGAATCTCTTTTTGTTGATTTATTCGTGAACAAAAAAAAGTTAACTTGTGGTACTATTTATAGATCCCCTCAATCACTTTGTGCTGTAAACTCTGATTTTCTACAGACACTCCTTCTAACTATAAAAACAATATCAAAATCAAATGCACAATGTTTTATTATGGGCGATTTTAATTACAATCTATTAGACCATAACAACTGTCACACTAGTAACTATGTTGATGCAATGTTTGAATACAGCTTCCATCCATTGATAACTAAACCAACTAGAATTACTTCATCCAGTTCCACAGCTATTGATCACATATGGACAAATGTCTATAATGCCAAAACAAATGCTGGTATAATAGTTGACTGCATTGCTGACCATCTGCCTGTAATACAATGCTCTCAATTAGGTTTAATTCAAGAATTTTCCCACCTCAAAGAGAAAAGGTGCTTTAGTAACACAAACATCTGTAATTTTGTTAAAAGACTATCAGAGTTTAACACTAAAAATATAATGGAAGAAACTAACACTGATGCAGCTTACAATAGGTTTTTTAACAATTACTCCGAATTATTTAAAAATAGTTTTCCTGTCAAATCAGTAAAACACACGAAAACCCAATGTTGGTATGATGCTGAACTCTGTGAACTTCATAGAAAAAAACAACTTGCATATAAAAAGTACATTAGAAAATCATCTGAAATAAATAAATCCCGGTACAATGCTCTGAGAAACTTTTATGTTAGATCACTGAAACTCAAAAAGAAAAATCATTTCAAAATTGCTCTGTTAAAACACAAAAATGATCTTAAAAGCACCTGGAGTGTTTTAAATCAGCTATTAGGGAGAAGCAAGTGCAACAAATGGTCCCGTCTGGCTGCTGGAGATAAAATCTTAACTCACAACAAAGATAAAGCTGACTACTTTAATGAATATTTTTCTTCAATTGCCTCAAAGCTAGTTGATAAAATCCCAAACAAAACTTCACAATTTTCAGAATACCTTTCCAATCCTATTAGTAAATCAATTTTTTTACAGCCCACCACCACTCTTGAAATTAAGCAAATTCTCTCTTCCTTTCAATCCAAACTAAGTTGTGGCATTGATGAAATACCAACAAAAATTATAAAAGCTTCCCCAGACAATATACTTACTGCACTTGCACATATATTTAACCTATCCTTAACCAATGGCAAATTCATATCATCATTCAAAACATCTAAAGTAATACCTGTATTTAAAAAAGGGAAAGCAGAAGACTGCAGTAATTATCGACCTATCAGTTTATTACCATCAATTTCAAAAGTACTTGAGAAAATAATGTACAATAGAATATACAATTTTCTAGAAGGCAATAACTTCTTCTATGGTCAGCAGTTTGGTTTCAGACAAAATCACTCAACAAGTCATGCAGCATTACATCTTGTTGATAAAATTTCAAATGCAATTGAAAGAAAAGAAACAACACTAGGTATATTTTTGGACCTGTCCAAAGCATTTGATACTATCGATCACCACATTCTGCTAAACAAACTTTACTATTTTGGTATTAGGGGTATAGCCCATGACTGGTTCAGAAGTTACTTACAAAACAGATTTCAAGTTGTAGAAGTATCTCACTCAATGTCTGCTAAAAGAGAAATATGTTATGGAGTACCACAAGGATCGATCCTTGGACCACTATTATTTTTAATCTATGTTAATGATTTTTCGAGATGTTTAGTACACTCTGAATCTATAATGTTTGCTGACGATACCAATTTATTCTTTTGCAGTAAAAATTATGATAAACTTTTCGAAATGGCGAATGAGGAAATGACAGGAGTAACAAATTGGTTAGCAGCAAATAAGTTATCACTAAATGTAAAAAAAACAAAATACATGTTATTCAATAATACAAATAAACTTTCAAACCTCTCTTACACACTATCTATATGCAATCAACCCATTGAACGTGTCAACACTATTAGTTTTCTGGGCATTTTGCTGAGCGAAGACTTGTCATGGAAACCCCACATGCTATCTTTACTGCAAAAACTTCGCAAAAACTTTGGAGTTATCTGCAAGGTTAAGCCCTACCTAAACACCAACAATTTGATTTGCCTTTACCATTCCTTAATTGAAAGCAATCTCCGGTATTGCATAAGTGTATGGAAGCATGGTCATGTAACTGTTTTAAAAAAGCTTCAAAAGATTTGCGACAAATTTATAAAAATGATTGCAAAACATGAATCAAATCACTCTGAATCCCATAATTTCTTCACAATTGACGAACTATACACAATAGAAACTGCAAAATTTATGTTCAAACTCAAACACAATCACTTACCCCAATGCTTTAATTCTCTATTTCAACTTAATAACAATTTGCACTCAATATCAACCAGAAGCAACAATCACTTTTTCCTCCCCTACTTCTCCAAAAGCTTGACTCAACAATCCATTCAGTTTAGTGGAGTTAAAGTGTGGAACCATCTCCCGAAAACCATCACTGAAATTGAAACCTTTTCAATATTTTGCAGTAACCTGAAAAAGCACTTGTGTTTTGAAAATTAACCTCTAACAACCTATGCTGTAACTCTTTAATTATCTGACTGTATTATTGATTGTTGCACCATATCCTGGTATAGCATGCCTTTCCAAATGCCACTTTTGTAAATTTATCCTACATATCATATATTACTATATTATACATTAACATATCTTACTATACGTATATCTTATATATTACACCCGACCGGATAAGGATGATGATTACTATCTTTACTCTTCCATGAATAAGCTACTATACCGTATTGCATAATTTAATATTTGCCAGATAAGAATATATCACTAAGTTACTACCAGCTTGCATCTAACTACTCCCCTGATTATTATAAGCTATTATGTTCGTTCAGAGGATCGCTTGACTTTTCGTAAGATTATTATTTAGGTTGGTTTGGAAAAGATGCATGAAACAACTCAGACACTACATCCTTCATCGGCGCTACCAAAGAGTCTCCACCTCTCATTAGCGATACCAAACACACTCCATCCCTCACTGACGCTATCAAAGATGATTCAACTCTTATTAGAAATACCAAAAACACGCTGCTATATCATCATGCTTGTTATGCTCTTACATGCGCAGGAAATTAATTTAAAAAACAAAGCTTTTTTAACTATTTTATCTTGATAATGAGCTGCCATATTATGTATTTGTTCTACAATATATAGGCTACTTAATATCGTTGCTGCGAACACTTTATTTCTGTATGAAATCTGTAAATAGTCCTTGTTTTGATAGTCCGTTATGTAATTTCAATATGTGTGTGTAACTGTGTATATTAGTTTGTTTTTGTGATGTTGGGTTCAGTCGTGTTCTCATTGCTTTAAGAATTGGCGCTCCAGTTGTTCCAGGAACGAGGAGGCGACTGATTCTTAACTAATTCATCAACTTATTTTAAAGTATCAGGTTTGGTGGCCGTGCTTGACTATATTTATTGATGCATATACCGCAATATTAGATCCTTTCACGCACGTCTTAAACCATTAAGGTTTTGCCACCTTTTCCTTTTGTTAGTTTTGTTACTGTATTTCTTTTTCTCAATATCATTTCTTTTGCATTCTGACAAAGAAAAATAAATTGAATTGAATTGAATTGTAGATTGGTGACAACGTGTAGGCTACAATTACAACGAATGTAGTAGGTTAGTAGCAGTTCTTTTTCGAACAACTTGACATGCAAAACGAAACTGATAACAGCTGAATGCACTTTTGATAATGTTCAACTTTACGAGCACGAGCACATGTAGCCTATGAAATAAATCTTGACAACCAAAATTCAAATTGATAACTTTAGATAACAGCTCTGCCAAATAATAAATCTTGTTCTGATGACACTGGTCAACAGCAATCAATCGTTTATTTGCCAGAAACAGTGTGGCAATAGTTTTTATCAGAGACCCAATTCGATGATTTTTGAAAGATTTTAGACCTTAATTCCGAAAATGTCCTTATTTTTTCTCCAGCACATCAGGCTTTAAAAATATTTAAATTTTTGTTGTTTAAATTTGACCTATAGCGACGGAAATGCGACGCAATTTAACATAATAGTGATAATTGTGATTTCAAACACAAAGTGGCTTTCACAATGCATTGTAAATAGCCTACCAGTTGCATTTTAGAAATGTATTTTTATATGATTAAATACGCAAAATACGTAAAAATACTTGCAATATTAAATGCAAATGTTTTCAAAATCTGATGTGCTAGACTAGAGTAAAAAACGAGCGCAGATTTGAAATCAGCACCGAAAAATGTTAAATCATATGGTTAAATTGTATCTCTGAATAATAAATTTAATCAAATTTTTGTTGACCAGTGCAACGTGAAAATTGCAAAAAATAATGGTTGTTGGCGACAAAAATTGGAAACAAAAGAAATTTCGAGGCTGTGGCAAGTTGAAACAAACAAGAGACCTGTAGCCTACTTGAAACTTGGTTAGACGTGCGTTTGAAAAGTCAAAGATTTTTTTTAATTCATGAAAAAATAGGCAAAAAATAGGTGAAGTGAAGACCATTTTAGATATTTTTTTGTGATAACCTTCAAGTTGACAGAAGTGCTGTCCACCAATTTTCCGTGAGGAAGTGTTGATAAAATAAAGTTCCAATTGGAAAATTTTCCAAACGGTTTTGGAAAATTTAGTTTTTATCGTCTGGCAACACTTTAATGCAATCAATTAAATCTTTTTGTCATTAAAAAATAGGCGGACAGGCTGCTCAAAAATCGGATAGATTTTGATTTTTAAACATTACGTTTAGCGTAGAAAAATTTTATTTTTTGAAAAATGTTGATGAAATGAAGTTGCGATAGAGTAATTTACGCCAGCCATGAGATAATTTCCTGGCAGAGACTGACTTTGGCAACACTGTGTCAGAATAAAAAGCATAAACATCAAATGAAAAATTCACCACCGTCATTCTGGCAGAATAGTTTTTCCGCTTTCCGACTAAAAAAGTTATCCGTGAATAAGTGCGAGGCATAAAATGCGACCAGACATACATTCGAAATATCTTAAATAAAACTATGATCCGCAACACGTGCCACTTAAATTTTACATGCATCGGATTCAGTATTAAATTACCTTTCCAGGGATGTGCACCAATAGGTGCGCATATGGAAGGAACTCCTAGCAGAACGCTTCAAAGATGGAGGATATATTTACGATAAACATTAAAATAATACGATTTTTGCATAATTGACACCTCTTCAAACATCTTGGAATAAAACTATAATCCGCAACACGTGCCACTTAAATTTTACATGCATCAGATTCAGTATTAAATTACCTTTCCAGGGATATGCACCAATAGGTGCGCATATGGAAGGAACTCCTAGCAGAACGCTTCAAAGATGGAGGATATATTTACGATAAACATTAAAATAATATGATTTTTGCATAATAGACACCTCTTCAAACATCTTGGAATAAAACTATAATCCGCAACACGTGCTACTTAAATTTTACATGCATCGGATTCAGTATTAAATTACCTTTCCAGGGATGTGCACCAATAGGTGCGCATATGGAAGGAACTCCTAGCAGAACGCTTCAAAGATGGAGGATAGATTTACGATAAACATTAAAATAATACGATTTTTGCATAATTGACACCTCTTCAAACATCTTGGAATAAAACCATAATCCGCAACACGTGCCACTTAAATTTTACATGCATCGGATTCAGTATTACATTACCTTTCCAGGGATGTGCACCAATAGGTGCGCATATGGAAGGAACTCCTAGCAGAACGCTTCAAAGATGGAGGATATATTTACGATAAACATTAAAATAATACGATTTTTGCATAATTGACACCTCTTCAAACATCTTGGAATAAAACTATAATCCGCAACACGTGCCACTTAAATTTTACATGCATCGGATTCAGTATTAAATTACCTTTCCAGGGTTGTGCACCAATAGGTGCGCATATGGAAGGAACTCCTAGCAGAACGCTTCAAAGATGGAGGATAGATTTACAATAAACATTAAAATAATACGATTTTTGCATAATAGACACCTCTTCAAACATCTTGGAATAAAACTATAATCCGCAACACGTGCTACTTGAATTTTACATGCATCGGATTCAGTATTAAATTACCTTTCCAGGGATGTGCACCAATAGGTGCGCATATGGAAGGAACTCCTAGCAGAACGCTTCAAAGATGGAGGATAGATTTACGATAAACATTAAAATAATACGATTTTTGCATAATTGACACCTCTTCAAACATCTTGGAATAAAACTATAATCCGCAACACGTGCCACTTAAATTTTACATGCATCGGATTCAGTATTAAATTACCTTTCCAGGGATGTGCACCAATAGGTGCGCATATGGAAGGAACTCCTAGCAGAACGCTTCAAAGATGGAGGATATATTTACGATAAACATTAAAATAATACGATTTTTGCATAATTGACACCTCTTCAAACATCTTGGAATAAAACTATAATCCGCAACACGTGCCACTTAAATTTTACATGCATCAGATTCAGTATTAAATTACCTTTCCAGGGATATGCACCAATAGGTGCGCATATGGAAGGAACTCCTAGCAGAATGCTTCAAAGATGGAGGATATATTTACGACAAACATTAAAATAATATGATTTTTGCATAATAGACACCTCTTCAAACATCTTGGAATAAAACTATAATCCGCAACACGTGCTACTTAAATTTTACATGCATCGGATTCAGTATTAAATTACCTTTCCAGGGATGTGCACCAATAGGTGCGCATATGGAAGGAACTCCTAGCAGAACGCTTCAAAGATGGAGGATAGATTTACGATAAACATTAAAATAATACGATTTTTGCATAATTGACACCTCTTCAAACATCTTGGAATAAAACTATAATCCGCAACACGTGCCACTTAAATTTTACATGCATCGGATTCAGTATTAAATTACCTTTCCAGGGATGTGCACCAATAGGTGCGCATATGGAAGGAACTCCTAGCAGCACGCTTCAAAGATGGAGGATATATTTACGATAAACATTAAAATAATACGATTTTTGCATAATTGACACCTCTTCAAACATCTTGGAATAAAACTATAATCCGCAACACGTGCCACTTAAATTTTACATGCATCAGATTCAGTATTAAATTACCTTTCCAGGGATATGCACCAATAGGTGCGCATATGGAAGGAACTCCTAGCAGAACGCTTCAAAGATGGAGGATATATTTACGATAAACATTAAAATAATATGATTTTTGCATAATAGACACCTCTTCAAACATCTTGGAATAAAACTATAATCCGCAACACGTGCCACTTAAATTTTACATGCATCGGATTCAGTATTAAATTACCTTTCCAGGGATGTGCACCAATAGGTGCGCATATGGAAGGAACTCCTAGCAGAACGCTTCAAAGATGGAGGATATATTTACGATAAACATTAAAATAATACGATTTTTGCATAATAGACACTACTCAAACATCTTGGAATAAAACTATAATCCGCAACACGTGCCACTTAAATTTTACATGCATCGGATTCAGTATTAAATTACCTTTCCAGGGATGTGCACCAATAGGTGCGCATATGGAAGGAACTCCTAGCAGAACGCTTCAAAGATGGAGGATATATTTACAATAAACATTAAAATAATACGATTTTTGCATAATTGACACCTCTTTCAAAGCAGACAAAAATTTAACTCTTAAAGATGCACACGGGCTTGATTATAACTATAAACTCGTAAGTGTCATTGCACATTTAGGTGAGGAAAAGGAGAATGGCCATTATATCTGCTATTGCATCGAAAAATACAATGCGGTTTGGAAATTTGATGACAAATTAGTTCGATCGGTTTCATACAGTGATATGGTAAAATCAATACAAGATTGCGGATACATGTATTTTTACGTACAAACTAAAAGCGTAAACGATACAAAGCGTGAATAGACACAAACACAATTATAGAAATTTCAAACAAGAGTGGTGAGGAGACTATTTGTGACACATGAGTTAAAAACATTTACTATTTTTGCATTTAACTGATGTTAATGATAATTCAGTAAACTAATCTGAAAGCGTTGTCTTCTGCTCTCAATTTCTGTAGTCACCATGTTACGCCAACATGTCTAGTTATCATTATTATTTGTGTCTTTATCGCGTCACAGACTTAGTTCTGCATTTTAGATCGGCAAACTTGTTTATCAACATTTACACGTTTTAGTAGCCTTTGGTTGTTAGGCTATGCAAATTGAAACTTTTAAGAGGTAGGCCTAGCCTATGTACTCAACTTTTAAACAATAAGGGTTCCATGTAACAACAGCGAGTTAAGTTTGGTGTAAAAATAGTAATTCTCGAAATATGTTATTATTCACCAATTTAGCAATTGTGCTGATTAACTAACTTATTTCGAGAATTACTATTTTTGCACCAAACTTAACCCACTGTTATGAATAGCCTACAGATCTACCAAAAAACTTCGCTCCAACTAATTCTCCATTGTCTAATTTAGTGGTTCTCAACCTGAGTGCCATTTACAACAGCCTACTCTGGGATGCCGCGAGCTATTTCTCATATTAATTTTTATCTGTTTTCACATAATTAATTAGCTAAAATCATTGTTGCTAATAAGAATTTGGAACCACGTTTGCTTTTGTTACATCATTAATCAAGGGCAATTTTTCATCATACTCTGTATGATGTTTCGTGGTCACAAATCTTGTATTGTTGTCGTGGTTACAAATCTGTGGCTCCCTGGTATTGTTGTGGCTTTGTGATGTCACATGCAATGTTTGTACAAGTTGCGCTAATTGTCGATTGTAGTTTAGCAGGTGAATGCTGTGCAAATGAGAGCGATGTGGGATCATTGGTAGAAAGTACACTTGCATACAACCTTGACAACATCTAGTTTAATGTAAATCCTGACACAATTAGTTGTCACATATCTATGGATGTCGTCATTGTTCTGTCAGATTCACTCCAGGCAGGTAGAATAGGGCTACTGGCGATAGGTCCTGCCTCAACAAAAAACCTAGCGACCGCAAGAGGTTGCCTCAATGGCGCGGTAGGAAAACCTTGTATGTTACACCGATAATAGTTCTATTCGAAAATGTTTAGAAAAGTGTCAATTATGCAAAAGTCGTATTATTTTCTTGAATATTGCAAAAATATCCTCCATCTTTGAAGCGTTCTGCTGGGAGTTCCTTCCAAATGCGCACCTATTGGTGCACATCCCTGGAAAGGTAATTTAATACTGAATCCGATGCATGTAAAATTTAAGTGGCACGTGTTGCGGATTATAGTTTTATTCCAAGATGTTTGAAGAGGTGTCAATTATGCAAAAATCGTATTATTTTAATGTTTATCGTAAATATATCCTCCATCTTTGAAGCGTTCTGCTAGGAGTTCCTTCCATATGCGCACCTATTGGTGCACATCCCTGGAAAGGTAATTTAATACTGAATCCGATGCATGTAAAATTTAAGTGGCACGTGTTGCGGATTATAGTTTTATTCCAAGATGTTTGAAGAGGTTTCAATTATGCAAAAATCGTATTATTTTAATGTTTATCGTAAATATATCCTCCATCTTTGAAGCGTTCTGCTAGGAGTTCCTTCCATATGCGCACCTATTGGTGCATATCCCTGGAAAGGTAATTTAATACTGAATCCGATGCATGTAAAATTTAAGTGGCACGTGTTGCGGATTATAGTTTTATTCCAAGATGTTTGAAGAGGTGTCAATTATGCAAAAATCGTATTATTTTAATGTTTATCGTAAATATATCCTCCATCTTTGAAGCGTTCTGCTAGGAGTTCCTTCCATATGCGCACCTATTGGTGCACATCCCTGGAAAGGTAATTTAATACTGAATCCGATGCATGTAAAATTTAAGTGGCACGTGTTGCGGATTATAGTTTTATTCCAAGATGTTTGAAGAGGTGTCAATTATGCAAAAATCGTATTATTTTAATGTTTATCGTAAATATATCCTCCATCTTTGAAGCGTTCTGCTAGGAGTTCCTTCCATATGCGCACCTATTGGTGCACATCCCTGGAAAGGTAATTTAATACTGAATCCGATGCTTGTAAAATTTAAGTGGCACGTGTTGCGGATTATAGTTTTATTCCAAGATGTTTGAAGAGGTGTCAATTATGCAAAAATCGTATTATTTTAATGTTTATCGTAAATATATCCTCCATCTTTGAAGCGTTCTGCTAGGAGTTCCTTCCATATGCGCACCTATTGGTGCACATCCCTGGAAAGGTAATTTAATACTGAATCCGATGCATGTAAAATTTAAGTGGCACGTGTAGCGGATTATAGTTTTATTCCAAGATGTTTGAGTAGTGTCAATTATGCAAAAATTGTATTATTTTAATGTTTATCGTTAATATATCCTCCATCTTTGAAGCGTTCTGCTAGGAGTTCCTTCCATATGCGCACCTATTGGTGCACATCCCTGGAAAGGTAATTTAATACTGAATCCGATGCATGTAAAATTTAAGTGGCACGTGTTGCGGATTATAGTTTTATTCCAAGATGTTTGAGTGGTGTCAATTATGCAAAAATCGTATTATTTTAATGTTTATCGTAAATATATCCTCCATCTTTGAAGCGTTTTGCTAGGAGTTCCTTCCATATGCGCACCTATTGGCGCACATCCCTGGAAAGGTAATTTAATACTGAATCCGATGCATGTAAAATTTAAGTGGCACGTGTTGCGGATTATAGTTTTATTCCAAGATTTTTGAGTAGTGTCTATTATGCAAAAATCGTATTATTTTAATGTTTATCGTAAATATATCCTCCATTTTTGAAGCGTTCTGCTAGGAGTTCCTTCCATATGCGCACCTATTGGTGCACATCCCTGGAAAGGTAATTTAATACTAAATCCGATGCATGTAAAATTTAAGTGGCACGTGTTGCGGATTATAGTTTTATTCCAAGATGTTTGAAGAGGTGTCAATTATGCAAAAATCGTATTATTTTAATGTTTATCGTAACTATATCCTCCATCTTTGAAGCGTTCTGCTAGGAGTTCCTTCCATATGCGCACCTATTGGTGCACATCCCTGGAAAGGTAATTTAATACTGAATCCGATGCATGTAAAATTTAAGTGGCACGTGTTGCGGATTATAGTTTTATTCCAAGATGTTTAAGTGGTGTCTATTATGCAAAAATCGTATTATTTTAATGTTTATCGTAAATATATCCTCCATCTTTGAAGCGTTCTGCTAGGAGTTCCTTCCATATGCGCACCTATTGGTGCACATCCCTGGAAAGGTAATTTAATACTGAATCCGATGCATGTAAAATTTAAGTGGCACGTGTTGCGGATTATAGTTTTATTCCAAGATGTTTGAGTGGTGTCAATTATGCAAAAATTGTATTATTTTAATGTTTATCGTAAATATATCCTCCATCTTTGAAGCGTTCTGCTAGGAGTTCCTTCCATATGCGCACCTATTGGTGCACATCCCTGGAAAGGTAATTTAATACTGAATCCGATGCATGTAAAATTTAAGTAGCACGTGTTGCGGATTATAGTTTTATTCCAAGATGTTTGAGTGGTGTCAATTATGCAAAAATCGTATTATTTTAATGTTTATCGTAAATATATCCTCCATCTTTGAAGCGTTCTGCTAGGAGTTCCTTCCATATGCGCACCTATTGGTGCACATCCCTGGAAAGGTAATTTAATACTGAATCCGATGCATGTAAAATTTAAGTGGCACGTGTTGCGGATTATAGTTTTATTCTAAGATGTTTGAAGAGGTGTCTATTATGCAAAAATCGTATTATTTTAATGTTTATCGTAAATATATCCTCCATCTTTGAAGCGTTCTGCTAGGAGTTCCTTCCATATGCGCACCTATTGGTGCACATCCCTGGAAAGGTAATTTAATACTGAATCCGATGCATGTAAAATTTAAGTGGCACGTGTTGCGGATTATAGTTTTATTCCAAGATGTTTGAAAAGGTTTCAATTATGCAAAAATCGTATTATTTTAATGTTTATCGTAAATCTATCCTCCATCTTTGAAGCGTTCTGCTAGGAGTTCCTTCCATATGCGCACCTATTGGTGCATATCCCTGGAAAGGTAATTTAATACTGAATCCGATGCATGTAAAATTTAAGTGGCACGTGTTGCGGATTATAGTTTTATTCCAAGATGTTTGAAGAGGTGTCAATTATGCAAAAATCGTATTATTTTAATGTTTATCGTAAATATATCCTCCATCTTTGAAGCGTTCTGCTAGGAGTTCCTTCCATATGCGCACCTATTGGTGCACATCCCTGGAAAGGTAATTTAATACTGAATCCGATGCATGTAAAATTTAAGTGGCACGTGTTGCGGATCATAGTTTTATTTAAGATATTTCGAATGTATGTCTGGTCGCATTTTATGCCTCGCACTTATTCACGGATAACTTTTTTAGGCGGAAAGCGGAAAAACTATTCTGCCAGAATGACGGTGGTAAAAATATCTTCCATCTTTGAACCGTTCTGCTGAGCGTTCCTCCCAAATGCCCACCTATTGATGCACATCCCTGGAAAGGTAATTTAATACTGAATCCGATGCATGCAAATTTTGAGTGGCATATGTTGCGGAATATAGTTTTATTCGAAGATATTTGGAGAGGTGTTTTTTATGTAAAAATCGTATTATTTTCTTGAATATTGTAAAAATATCCTCCATCTTTGAACCGTTCTGCTGGACGTTCCTCCCAAATGCCCACCTATTGATGCACATCCCTGGAAAGGTAATTAAATACTAAATCCGATGCATGCAAAATTTAAGTGGCATATGTTGCGAAATATAGTTTTATTCGAAGATGTTTGGAGAGGTGTTTTTTATGCAAAAAGTCGTATTATTTTCTTGAATATTGTAAAAATATCCTCCATCTTTGAACCGTTCTGCTGAGCGTTCCTCCCAAATGCCCACCTATTGATGCACATCCCTGGAAAGGCAATTTAATACTGAATCCGATGCATGCAAAATTTAAGTGGCATATGTTGCGGAATATAGTTTTATTCGAAGATGTTTGGAGAGGTATTTTTTATGTAAAATCGTATTATTTTCTTGAATATCTTAAAAATATTTTCCATCTTTGAACCGTTCTGCTGGACGTTCCTCCCAAATGCCCACCTATTGATGCACATCCTTGGAAAGGTAATTAAATACTAAATCCGATGCATGCAAAATTTAAGTGGCATATGTTGCGAAATATAGTTTTATTCGAAGATGTTTGGAGAGGTATTTTTTATGCAAAAATCGTATTATTTTCTTGAATATTGTAAAATTATCTTCCATCTTTGAACCGTTCTGCTGGACGTTCCTCCCATATGCCCACCTATTGATGCACATCCCTGGAAAGGTAATTTAATACTAAATCCGATGCATGCAAAATTTAAGTGGCATATGTTGCGGAATATAGTTTCAGTCGAAGATGTTTGGAGTGGTATTTTTTATGCAAAAAGTCGTATTATTTTCTTGAATATCGTGAAAATGTCCTCCATCTTTGAACCGTTCTGCTGGACGTTCCTCCCAAATGCCCACCTATTGATGCACATCCCTGGAAAGGTAATTTAATACTAGATCCGATGCATGCAAAATTTAAGTGGCATATGTTGCGGAATATAGTTTTATTCGAAGATGTTTGGAGAGGTATTTTTTATGCAAAAAGTCGTATTATTTTCTTGAATCTCGTAAAAGTATCCTCCATCTTTGAACCGTTCTGCTGGACGTTCCTCCCAAATGCCCACCTATTGATGCACATCCCTGGAAAGGTAATTTAATACTGAATCCGATGCATGCAAAATTTAAGTGGCATATGTTGCGGAATATAGTTTTATTTGAAGATGTTTGGAAAGGTGTTTTTTATGCAAAAAGTCGTATTATTTTTTTGAATATTGTAAAAATATTTTCCATCTTTGAACCGTTCTGCTGGACGTTCCTCCCAAATGCCCACCTATTGATGCACATCTCTGGAAAGGTAATTTAATACTGAATCCGATGCATGCAAAATTTAAGTGGCATATATTGCGGAATATAGTTTTATTTGAAGATGTTTGGAGAGATATTTTTTTTGTAAAAATCGTATTATTTTCTTGAATATCTTAAAATTATCCTCCATCTTTGAACCGTTCTGCTGGACGTTCCTCCCAAATGCCCACCTATTGATGCACATCCCTGGAAAGGTAATTTAATACTAAATCCGATGCATGCAAAATTTAAGTGGCATATGTTGCGGAATATAGTTTCATTCGAAGATGTTTGGAGAGGTATTTTTTATGCAAAAAGTCGTATTATTTTCTTGAACATCTTAAAAATATCCTCCATCTTTGAACCGTTCTGCTGGACGTTCCTCCCAAATGCCCACCTATTGATGCACATCCTTGGAAAGGTAATTTAATACTAAATCCGATGCATGCAAAATTTAAGTGGCATATGTTGCGGAATATAGTTTTATTCGAAGATGTTTGGAGAGGTATTTTTTATGCAAAAATCTTATTATTTTCTTGAATATTGTAAAAATATCCTCCATCTTTGAACCGTTCTGCTGGACGTTCCTCCCAAATGCCCACCTATTGATGCACATCCCTGGAAAGGTAATTTAATACTGAATCCGATGCATGCAAAATTTAAGTGGCATATGTTGCGAAATAAAGTTTTATTTGAAGATGTTTGGAAAGGTGTTTTTTATGCAAAAAGTCGTATTATTTTCTAGAATATTGTAAAAACATCTTCCATCTTTGAACCGTTCTGCTGGACGTTCCTCCCAAATGCCCACCTATTGATGCACATCTCTGGAAAGGTACTTTAATACTGAATCCGATGCATGCAAATTTGGAGTGGCATATGTTGCGGAATATAGTTTTATTCGAAGATGTTTGGAGTGGTATTTTTTATGCAAAAAGTCGTATTATTTTCTTGAATATCGTGAAAATATCCTCCATCTTTGAACCGTTCTGCTGGACGTTCCTCCCAAATGCCCACCTATTGATGCACATCCCTGGAAAGGTAATTTAATACTAAATCCGATGCATGCAAAATTTAAGTGGCATATGTTGCGAAATATAGTTTTATTTGAAGATGTTTGGAAAGGTGTTTTTTATGCAAAAAGTCGTATTATTTTCTAGAATATCTTAAAAACATCCTCCATCTTTGAACCGTTCTGCTGGACGTTCCTCCCAAATGCCCACCTATTGATGCACATCTCTGGAAAGCTACTTTAATACTGAATCCGATGCATGCAAAATTTAAGTGGCATATGTTGCGAAATATAGTTTTATTCGAAGATGTTTGGAGAGGTGTTTTTTATGCAAAAAGTCGTATTATTTTCTTGAATATTGTAAAAATATTTTCCATCTTTGAACCGTTCTGCTGAGCGTTCCTCCCAAATGCCCACCTATTGATGCACATCCCTGGAAAGGTAATTTAATACTGAATCCGATGCATGCAAAATTTAAGTGGCATATGTTGCGGAATATAGTTTTATTCGAAGATGTTTGGAGAGGTATTTTTTATGTAAAATCGTATTATTTTCTTGAATATCTTAAAAATATCTTCCATCTTTGAACCGTTCTGCTGGACGTTCCTCCCAAATGCCCACCTATTGATGCACATCCTTGGAAAGGTAATTTAATACTAAATCCGATGCATGCAAAATTTAAGTGGCATATGTTGCGAAATATAGTTTTATTCGAAGATGTTTGGAGAGGTATTTTTTATGCAAAAATCTTATTATTTTCTTGAATATTGTAAAATTATCCTCCATCTTTGAACCGTTCTGCTGGACGTTCCTCCCAAATGCCCACCTATTGATGCACATCCCTGGAAAGGTAATTTAATACTAAATCCGATGCATGCAAAATTTAAGTGGCATATGTTGCGGAATATAGTTTTATTTGAAGATGTTTGGAGAGGTATTTTTTATGCAAAAAGTCGTATTATTTTCTTGAATCTCGTAAAAGTATCCTCCATCTTTGAACCGTTCTGCTGGACGTTCCTCCCAAATGCCCACCTATTGATGCACATCCCTGGAAAGGTAATTTAATACTGAATCCGATGCATGCAAAATTTAAGTGGCATATGTTGCGGAATATAGTTTTATTTGAAGATGTTTGGAAAGGTGTTTTTTATGCAAAAAGTCGTATTATTTTTTTGAATATTGTAAAAATATTTTCCATCTTTGAACCGTTCTGCTGGACGTTCCTCCCAAATGCCCACCTATTGATGCACATCTCTGGAAAGGTAATTTAATACTAAATCCGATGCATGCAAAATTGAAGTGGCATATGTTGCGGAATATAGTTTTATTTGAAGATGTTTGGAGAAATATTTTTTTTGTAAAATCGTATTATTTTCTTGAATATTGTAAAATTATCCTCCATCTTTGAACCGTTCTGCTGGACGTTCCTCCCAAATGCCCACCTATTGATGCACATCCCTGGAAAGGTAATTTAATACTAGATCCGATGCATGCAAAATTTAAGTGGCATATGTTGCGGAATATAGTTTCATTCGAAGATGTTTGGAGAGGTATTTTTTATGCAAAAAGTCGTATTATTTTCTTGAACATCTTAAAAATATCTTCCATCTTTGAACCGTTCTGCTGGACGTTCCTCCCAAATGCCCACCTATTGATGCACATCCTTGGAAAGGTAATTTAATACTAAATCCGATGCATGCAAAATTTAAGTGGCATATGTTGCGGAATATAGTTTTATTTGAAGATGTTTGGAGAGGTATTTTTTATGCAAAAATCTTATTATTTTCTTGAATATTGTAAAAATATCCTCCATCTTTGAACCGTTCTGCTGGACGTTCCTCCCAAATGCCCACCTATTGATGCACATCTCTGGAAAGGTAATTTAATACTGAATCCGATGCATGCAAATTTTAAGTGGCATATGTTGCGGAATATAGTTTTATTCGAAGATGTTTGGAGAGGTGTTTTTTATGCAAAAAGTCGTATTATTTTCTTGAATATTGTAAAAATATCTTCCATCTTTGAACCGTTCTGCTGAGCGTTCCTCCCAAATGCCCACCTATTGATGCACATCCCTGGAAAGGTAATTTAATACTGAATCCGATGCATGGAAAATTTAAGTGGCATATGTTGCGGAATATAGTTTTATTTAAGATTTTTCGAAGGTATGTCATGTCGCACTTTATGCCTCGCACTTATTCACGGATCTCTTTTTTAGGTGGAAAGCGGAAAAATTATTCTGCCAGAATGACGGTGGTGTCATTCTGACCACCGTCATTCTACCACCGTCATTCTGGCAGAATAATTTATCCGCTTTCCGTCTAAAAAAGTCATCCGTGAATAAGTGCGAGGTATACAATGCGACCCGAGGTACCTTCGACAAATCTCAAATAAAACTATAATCCGCAACACATGCCACTTAAATTTTACATGCATCGGATTCAGTATTGAATTCCCTTTCCAGGGGTGTGCACCAATAAGTGGGCATTTGGTAGGAACTGCCAGCAGAACGGTTCAAAGATTGAGGATATATTTACGATAGACATTAAAATAATACAATTTTTGCATAATTGACACCTCTCCAATAAACCTCAAATAAAACTATAATCCGCAACATATGCCACTTAAATTTTACATGCATCGGATTCAGTATTGAATTACCTTTCCAGGGGTGTGCACCAATAAGTGGGCATTTGGTAGGAACTCTCAGCAGAACGGTTCAAAGATGGAGGATACATTGACGATAATCAAGAGAATAATGCAATTTTTGCATAATTAACACCTCTCCAATAAACCTCAAATAAAACTATAATCCGCAACATATGCCACTTAAATTTTACATGCATCGGATTTAGTATTGAATTACCTTTCCAGGGGTGTGCACCAATAAGTGGGCATTTGGTAGGAACTCCCAGCAGAACGGTTCAAAGATTGAGGATATATTGACGATAATCAAGAGAATAATGCAATTTTTGCATAATTGACACCTCTCTAATAAAGCTCAAATAAAACTATAATTCGCAACATATGCCACTTAAATTTTACATGCATCGGATTCAGTATTGAATTACCTTTCCAGGGGTGTGCACCAATAGGTGGGCATTTGGTAGGAACTCCCAGCAGAATGGTTCAAAGATTGAGGATATATTTACGATGGACATTAAAATAATACGATTTTTGCATAATTGACACCTCTCCAATAAACCTCAAATAAAACTATAATCCGCAACATATGCCACTTAAATTTTACATGCATCGGATTCAGTATTGAATTACCTTTCCAGGGATGTGCACCAATAGGTGGGCATTTGGTAGGAACTCTCAGCAGAACGGTTCAAAGATGGAGGATATATTGACGATAATCAAGAGAATAATGCAATTTTTGCATAATTGACACCTCTCTAATAAAGCTCAAATAAAACTATATTCCGCAACATATGCCACTTAAATTTTACATGCATCGGATTCAGTATTGAATTACCTTTCCAGGGGTGTGCACCAATAAGTGGGCATTTGATAGGAACTCCCAGCAGAACGGTTCAAAGATGGAGGATATATTTACGATAGACATTAAAATAAAACAAATTTTGCATAATTGACACCTCTCCAATAAACCTCAAATAAAACTATATAATCCGCAACATATGCCACTTAAATTTTACATGCATCGGATTTAGTATTGAATTACCTTTCCAGGGGTGTGCACCAATAAGTGGGCATTTGGTAGGAACTCCCAGCAGAACGGTTCAAAGATGGAGGATATATTTACGATAGACATTAAAATAAAACAAATTTTGCATAATTGACACCTCTCCAATAAACCTCAAATAAAACTATATAATCCGCAACATATGCCACTTAAATTTTACATGCATTATTTTAATGTCTATCGTAAATATATTCTCAATCTTAGAACCGTTCTGCTGGGAGTTCCTACCAAATGCCCACTTATTGGTGTACACCCCTGGAAAGGCAATTCAATACTGAATCCGATGCATGTAAAATTTAAGTGGCATATGTTGCGGATTATAGTTTTATTTGAGCTTTATTAGAGAGGTGTCAATTATGCAAAAATTGCATTAATCTCTTGATTATCGTCAATGTATCCTCCATCTTTGAACCGTTCTGCTGAGAGTTCCTACCAAATGCCCACCTATTGGTGCACACCCCTGGAAAGGTAATTCAATACTGAATCCGATGCATGTAAAATTTATGTGGCATATGTTGCGGATTATAGTTTTATTTGAGGTTTATTGGAGAGGTGTCAATTATGCAAAAATCGTATTATTTTAATGTCTATCATAAATATATCCTCAATCTTTGAACCGTTCTGCTGGGAGTTCCTACCAAATGCCCACCTATTGGTGCACACCCCTGGAAAAGCAATTCAATACTGAATCCGATGCATGTAAAATTTAAGTGGCATATGTTGCGGATTATAGTTTTATTTGAGGTTCATTGGAGAGGTGTCAATTATGCAAAAATTGTACTATTTTAATGTCTATCGTAAATATATTCTCAATCTTTGAACCGTTCTGCTGGGAGTTCCTACCAAATGCCCACCTATTGGCGCACACTCCTGGAAAGGTAATTCAATACTGAATCCGATGCATGTAAAATTTAAGTGGCATATGTTGTGGATTATAGTTTTATTTGAGCTTTATTAGATAGGTGTCAATTATGCAAAAATTGCATTATTCTCTTGATTATCGTCAATATATCCTCCATCTTTGAACCGTTCTGCTGAGAGTTCCTACCAAATGCCCACCTATTGGTGCACACCCCTGGAAAGGTATATCAATACTGAATCCGATGCATGTAAAATTTAAGTGGCATATGTTGCGAATTATAGTTTTATTTGAGCTTTATTAGAGAGGTGTCAATTATGCAAAAATTGCATTATTCTCTTGATTATCGTCAATATATCCTCCATCTTTGAACCGTTCTGCTGAGACTTCTTATCAAATGCCCACCTATTGGTGCACACACCTGGAAAGGTAATTCAATACTGAATCCGATGCATGTAAAATTTAAGTGGCATATGTTGCGGATTATAGTTTTATTTGAGGTTTATTGGAGAGGTGTCAATTATGCAAAAATTGTATTATTTTAATGTCTATCGTAAATATATTCTCAATCTTTGAACCGTTCTGCTGGGAGTTCCTACCAAATGCCCACCTATTGGTGCACACCCCTGGAAAGGTAATTCAATACTGAATCTGATGCATGTAAAATTTAAGTGGCATATGTTGCGGATTATAGTTTTATTTGAGCTTTATTAGAGAGGTGTCGATTATGCAAAAATTGCATTATTCTCTTGATTATCGTCAATGTATCCTCCATCTTTGAACCGTTCTGCTGAGAGTTCCTACCAAATGCCCACCTATTGGTGCACACCCCTGAAAAGGTAATTCAATACTGAATCCGATGCATGTAAAATTTAAGTGGCATATGTTGCGAATTATAGTTTTATTTGAGGTTTATTGGAGAGGTGTCAATTATGCAAAAATTGCATTATTCTCTTGATTATCGTCAATATATCCTCCATCTTTGAACCGTTCTGCTGGGAGTTCCTACCAAATGCCCACTTATTGGTGCACACCCCTGGAAAGGTAATTCAATACTGAATCCGATGCATGTAAAATTTAAGTGGCATATGTTGCGAATTATAGTTTTATTTGAGATTTGTCGAAGGTACCTCGGGTCGCATTGTATACCTCGCACTTATTCACGGATGACTTTTTTAGGCGGAAAGCGGAAAAATTATTCTGCCAGAATGACGGTGGTGATATTTTTACAATATTCAAGAAAATAATACGACTTTTTGCATAAAAAACACCTCTCCAAACATCTTCGAATAAAACTATATTTCGCAACATATGCCACTTAAATTTTGCATGCATCGGATTTAGTATTAAATTACCTTTCCAAGGATGTGCATCAATAGGTGGGCATTTGGGAGGAACGTCCAGCAGAACGGTTCAAAGATGGAGGATAATTTTAAGATATTCAAGAAAATAATACGATTTTTACAAAAAAAATATCTCTCCAAACATCTTCAAATAAAATTATATTCCGCAACATATGCCACTTAAATTTTGCATGCATCGGATTCAGTATTAAATTACCTTTCCAGGGATGTGCATCAATAGGTGGGCATTTGGGAGGAACGTCCAGCAGAACGGTTCAAAGATGGAAAATATTTTTACAATATTCAAAAAAATAATACGACTTTTTGCATAAAAAACACCTTTCCAAACATCTTCGAATAAAACTATATTCCACAACATATGCCACTTAAATTTTGCATGCATCGGATTCAGTATTAAATTACCTTTCCAGGGATGTGCATCAATAGGTGGGCATTTGGGAGGAACGTCCAGCAGAACGGTTCAAAGATGGAGGATATTTTTAAGATGTTCAAGAAAATAATACGACTTTTTGCATAAAAAATACCTCTCCAAACATCTTCGAATGAAACTATATTCCGCAACATATGCCACTTAAATTTTGCATGCATCGGATTTAGTATTAAATTACCTTTCCAGGGATGTGCATCAATAGGTGGGCATTTGGGAGGAACGTCCAGCAGAACGGTTCAAAGATGGAGGATAATTTTAAGATATTCAAGAAAATAATACGATTTTTACAAAAAAAATATCTCTCCAAACATCTTCAAATAAAACTATATTCCGCAATATATGCCACTTAAATTTTGCATGCATCGGATTCAGTATTAAATTACCTTTCCAGAGATGTGCATCAATAGGTGGGCATTTGGGAGGAACGTCCAGCAGAACGGTTCAAAGATGGAAAATATTTTTACAATATTCAAAAAAATAATACGACTTTTTGCATAAAAAACACCTTTCCAAACATCTTCAAATAAAACTATATTCCGCAACATATGCCACTTAAATTTTGCATGCATCGGATTCAGTATTAAATTACCTTTCCAGGGATGTGCATCAATAGGTGGGCATTTGGGAGGAACGTCCAGCAGAACGGTTCAAAGATGGAGGATACTTTTACGAGATTCAAGAAAATAATACGACTTTTTGCATAAAAAATACCTCTCCAAACATCTTCAAATAAAACTATATTCCGCAACATATGCCACTTAAATTTTGCATGCATCGGATCTAGTATTAAATTACCTTTCCAGGGATGTGCATCAATAGGTGGGCATTTGGGAGGAACGTCCAGCAGAACGGTTCAAAGATGGAGGACATTTTCACGATATTCAAGAAAATAATACGACTTTTTGCATAAAAAATACCACTCCAAACATCTTCGACTGAAACTATATTCCGCAACATATGCCACTTAAATTTTGCATGCATCGGATTTAGTATTAAATTACCTTTCCAGGGATGTGCATCAATAGGTGGGCATTTGGGAGGAACGTCCAGCAGAACGGTTCAAAGATGGAGGATAATTTTACAATATTCAAGAAAATAATACGATTTTTGCATAAAAAATACCTCTCCAAACATCTTCGAATAAAACTATATTTCGCAACATATGCCACTTAAATTTTGCATGCATCGGATTTAGTATTAAATTACCTTTCCAAGGATGTGCATCAATAGGTGGGCATTTGGGAGGAACGTCCAGCAGAACGGTTCAAAGATGGAAAATATTTTTAAGATATTCAAGAAAATAATACGATTTTACATAAAAAATACCTCTCCAAACATCTTCGAATAAAACTATATTCCGCAACATATGCCACTTAAATTTTGCATGCATCGGATTCAGTATTAAATTGCCTTTCCAGGGATGTGCATCAATAGGTGGGCATTTGGGAGGAACGCTCAGCAGAACGGTTCAAAGATGGAAGATATTTTTACAATATTCAAGAAAATAATACGACTTTTTGCATAAAAAACACCTCTCCAAACATCTTCGAATAAAACTATATTTCGCAACATATGCCACTTAAATTTTGCATGCATCGGATTTAGTATTTAATTACCTTTCCAGGGATGTGCATCAATAGGTGGGCATTTGGGAGGAACGTCCAGCAGAACGGTTCAAAGATGGAGGATATTTTTACAATATTCAAGAAAATAATACGATTTTTAAATAAAAAACACCTCTCCAAACATCTTCGACTGAAACTATATTCCGCAACATATGCCACTCAAAATTTGCATGCATCGGATTCAGTATTAAATTACCTTTCCAGGGATGTGCATCAATAGGTGGGCATTTGGGAGGAACGCTCAGCAGAACGGTTCAAAGATGGAAGATATTTTTACAATATTCAAGAAAATAATACGACTTTTTGCATAAAAAACACCTCTCCAAACATCTTCGAATAAAACTATATTTCGCAACATATGCCACTTAAATTTTGCATGCATCGGATTTAGTATTAAATTACCTTTCCAAGGATGTGCATCAATAGGTGGGCATTTGGGAGGAACGTCCAGCAGAACGGTTCAAAGATGGAGGATAATTTTAAGATATTCAAGAAAATAATACGATTTTTACAAAAAAAATATCTCTCCAAACATCTTCAAATAAAATTATATTCCGCAACATATGCCACTTAAATTTTGCATGCATCGGATTCAGTATTAAATTACCTTTCCAGAGATGTGCATCAATAGGTGGGCATTTGGGAGGAACGTCCAGCAGAACGGTTCAAAGATGGAAAATATTTTTACAATATTCAAAAAAATAATACGACTTTTTGCATAAAAAACACCTTTCCAAACATCTTCAAATAAAACTATATTCCACAACATATGCCACTTAAATTTTGCATGCATCGGATTCAGTATTAAATTACCTTTCCAGGGATGTGCATCAATAGGTGGGCATTTGGGAGGAACGTCCAGCAGAACGGTTCAAAGATGGAGAATATTTTTACGATTGGGAAAGGGAAGGTAAGTTGATACGGAAGGTAATTTGATACACCCTCCCTACAGATATGTACAAAAAATGTTAGTCAAAAATATTGTCATTAGGTGGAAGATCTGTGAAAATAATGCCTGCAAAAATTGCACCATGCAGCTAACTCGTGCTTTTGTGGCATAAAATTGTGAAAGTGTTTTTTTTTTTGAGTATTTTGGTACAATTTTTAACTCATGATTATTTTCGTCTGGAAAATTAAACAAAACTTCCTGAAAGATGAAACCCAATTCATTATTTTGATGGTTTATGGATAAGGCTTTAAGGGCATGTCACGTTTTTTCTGCAATGTCACAGTGTCAGTGTGCAATGTGCATCCAAGCATACAAAAATCAGAATTTTATCACTTTTTTTGAAAAAAGTAAACTGATACATGTGGAGAAGGTAAATTTATACAGTACTGTATATTAAATTCTTTTTTGTGACTGTAATAAATGTTGTCATGGATCTAGTTGATTTAAATAAGTTGTTCTTTATTAACTAGACCTGCTACTTTGGAAAACAACTATTATATAGGCTTTCGTATGTCTACACGCTATCTACTGTTAAAAAATGAGAACAGCTCAAAGAACCCCTCTTAAATAAGAACTCCAGCCAATCATTCTTCCCATGTCCATCCCGCTGCAGAAGCTTCGCCGCACACATGGGTCTCAACAGTCATCCTTGCGCACAATCACGTCAACCACATATTAAATTTTCATTTAGATCTTTGCTGTCAAGGGAGATTTCTGTGTTAGTTTTACTGTATCAAATTACCTTCCGGGTGCATCAATTTACCTTCCGTGGAAGGTAAATTGATACATTTGAGTGATGTTTTTAAAATTTCAATTAAAAAAGAAAAGTAACACAAATACAAAAGTGAAAATGTTTTTAAAAAGTGTGTAAGGGATCAGACTTTCATTTCAGCTTAAAATCAATAGTTTGTGTCAAGTAATTTTCAGTTAACAGGCAAAAATGTTAAAAGTGTATCAAATTCCTTTCCCTTTCCCTATTTAAGAAAATAATACGTCTTTTCGAGTTACATTTTACCTAAAAAGTGGCTTGGTACAGATAGTTTAACTTTAGTAGTTGCTTGTGAAATAACTTATTCATCGGACCTCTAAAAATTGTCGACTTGTCAAACTGGACCTTTGTTAAGGTTAATTAGTTGAGTAACCCTGAGCTATACCATTTGATTGAAGGCAGTGCGTTGACAAAACTGTCCCGGCTCCCAGTTCAGCTCCCGTCCTAGCACTCTTATAGTCCTATTCCCCTACCTCTAATCCTTAATCCTCACATCCCAACCCCATAATAAAGCGAACAAAATGTAATTAGAACGCTAAACCTACAATCGCGTTGGAGAAGATTCGAAGCAAGAATTTCAAGCGTGCCAATCTAACATGTTTACCAGTCCGCCATCACACCACTGACGTGAGCTTGCACATTGCAGGCGTATTGAAGCGAGGACCGGTAGTCAAGTCCAGTGGTTCTCAACCTTTTAACAGTGGGGGACCGGCAAAATTTAAAAAAAAATGTTCGCGGACCGGCAACCAAAGATCGTAGTAAATAGAATGAATATTTGTAACGTTGAGTTATCCAAAGTTGTCGTTGCGCACCATAATGCAAGGTTTTAGCATATGATTCGTATTCAGGACAAAAATTGGAATAAAACGGCAATCAAATCAACTCAAACAGAAAAATGTCAATTCATTTGCATACAAAATCAATGTCAGTGGAAAATTTCCTACTGTTACGCGGCCAGTAGCCTATGTGAGGAAGACGAGATATCAAAGAAGTTTCTAAAACACGTATAGCTCTGTTTCGGCATCCAGGCGATTTCTTTGCTTTGTTATTAAAGCTAGAGATGAAAAAGAATTGTCGTAGTTGAAACAATTAGGCCTACCATCAATTCGATGGCACGAATTCGTTTGCAAGAGATATCCAAAAGTGTTACAATGATGTTTTTCAAATCTTGACTGCAAAGTAGAAGCACAACATATTGTAATTCAATCAGACTTTCTTTTTCATGAAGATTAAGGTCGCATGTGTTGACATCATTCATCGATGCATGGATTGTTTATCCAAAAGTTTCCATGTCGAGGATCTTCATGGTACGCAAAATGATCGTCAAAATTGTTAGCCAACTCTTTCAAGTGTTGACTCACAATGCTCAGCACCTCTTTTTACTTTTTCCACCACTCCATTTTACCAGAATTTTCCATAGCAAATCGTCTTGTCTTCATTCTATTCCGAAGCGCAATTTTCCGCATCGTCTTTGAAAAACAAGATCTTTGCTTTCTCAAACTCCGGTTTTGGTAAATTTCCATTGTAGGCCTGACTATCCTGGAACTTCAAATTTATCTAATTCCAAAATTTCGTCTCCAACGACTATAAAAATTTTCAAAATTAAGGACAAAATTCCCCATTTGGTTATGTATTTCTGTGTTTCAAAACTTTTTGAAAACCACGAGCAACTTGTCACAAAAACATTATCAACGGCACAGAATTAGATCATCAAAACGTTCACCTTTATTATCAAACAATTTTACGTGGAGATATGTCAGTTTTACAGCTGTGCATATTTCACAGTGCAATCACAATTTTACAATATAATAATGACTTCACCTTAAAATAAGCTCTGCAGAAAGTAAGATCTTCTGCGGACCGGCAAAATAATTACACGGACCGACGCCGGTCCGCGGACCGGCGGTTGAGAACCACTGGACTCTAGTCTAGAGCAGGGGTAGTCTAGAGCAGGGATCCGCAAATAGCGGGTCGCGACCCAAACTTGGATAGCGAGACCATCCACAGTGGGTCGCAAAACCGTTTAAACTTACCATAAATATAACTTGTAAGGCAAAAATAAATACAATCATATAGTCTTTGATGTGCTGAGTTTAGTACTATTTGGTACGCTAAAAACAGCAAAAGAAATAGGCATGTACTTAGCCAAACACAATTTACCATCCTTGAAAAACAAATCAAACCTTGTAGATTTTTTGCTTTTCTCTAGTTTTCGTGCAAAAAGTGCTGCCTCCAAACGAAAAAAAATTTTGTTGGCTTTCTGTAGGAAAAACGAAGACTTAATAAATCGTTTTAAAACAACTTCCGTTTCTACATCAAAACTTGCCCCTTCAAAATTAGCTTATGACTTGGCAAAGATTTAAATTAAGTGGACGGGAAGGCAAGAAAGCCAATCTTCGTGTCCACCTTCAGGCATATCTTTAAGTGTCCTGCCAAAGACACAGCCGCATGCTCTTGAGCGGTGTCGAACCGGCGCCCTTACGATTGCCGTTTCAAGGCTCTCACCACTCGTAAGCCTGGATACGACGACGACGACTTGGCAAATTCCATCAGTAAACATTTGAAAAACTTTCCTCGTCCTATGTTTGTTTGTTTGTTTGTTTTATATTTATCCTGCATTGCGGGAAAGCGGACTTGAGCGCTATGCATCGGTGTACGCCTTCCGACGTACACCTGACCCACGCTGCAGCCGACGGCAATGTCTGTTTCCGGTTGTCTACTTTATTTATGACTTATAATTTGGTACTACCCATTACTCGAAATCGATCACTGGGTAACTATGTTCACTATTGCATGTTCACTATGTTCACTATGTTCACTATTCTTCACTACTATGTTCACTATGTTCACTATTGCAATCACTATGTTCATTCTAAAGTGAGAAAAATTACGCAATGGTGGCGTTTTGATTCTTCCTTTAGAAAATCTGTAAAACTCTTATATCTTGCGTTTAAACAACAAAAAATGGAAAGTGACTTGACATATCAACCCAGTAGGCCTACATTAACTTCAGAAAATGAAAAATCATGCAAGGCTATTCAATACAACAACACTGATATCGAAAATGAAACAAATGATGTCTTCAACTGCCATAGTGGAAAGTTATTATCAACAGAAAATCATGAAGAGACTTCAATGTACTGGGTGTGTAATAAACCTAACGATGGATTGTTAAACTTGCTTAACGTGGTTTCATCCTCGCTGCATATTCCCCCCCAAACAATCTGGCATTAGCGCTCACAAAAAAACAATGGGACCGCGTTCGTAGTCGCCTTGTATGTGAGGGTGTAAACGTAGTGATGCATTCGTCAAATTCGGTATTTTGTCACAGAACTCTTCAAGTAAACACTAAGTCCATTGAGGCTTTAAACATTTCATCTTCACCATTTTAGCAGAAATCAAGTTTCATTAATAATGATGCAAAATATCTTTCTCTGGCTCGTCTTGATGATTTATCATTGTCTGATAATATGACAGGCCTAGATATAAACACATCTCGCTGTGACAAAAGTTTGAGAAAAGCCGCAACTCACAACGGAAAAGTTGAAATAACTTTTTTCGAAACAAAAATCAACGACACAAAAGTTGATATGAACAAGGCGAAAACAAACAAAACGTATCAGCCAAAAGCCGAAGTTTATGACCAAAAAAACAAAGTTTCTGAACTAAAAATCAAAATTGATGATAAAAAAAAAACAGAACTGGTGGTGCAAAAGCTGACATTGATCATGCAAAGAATGCAACTGAAGTGACAAAAAACAACGTCATTGACGCAAAAACCGAAACTGATGACGCAAAAACTGACATTGATGACGCAAGAAGCGAAATGAAGGGAGCAAAAACCGAAACTGAAGGGACAAAAAACGACATTGATGACGCAAAAACTGACATAGGTGACGCAGAAACTAAAAATGACGAAACAGATGGTGTTCATAGAAGCTATGACAACCGGATACCTTCAATTTCCGATGAAACATTAAATGAGTTAGGAAACTTCACAGAATCAATATCACAAAAGCGTGAACGACGTTGTGAATGGGTTGATGTGACTAATAAGTCGTTTTTCCTTACGTTGGATGAATGGAAAGAGATGACCCTCAATCGCACCAAGCATCGATTTTTCTCCAGTCTGCATCGCGATGTTATATGCAAACAACTTAGAAAAAATTATGACAGTTGCGTTTTTTGTTTTAGAAATAATCATTTGGTATAACCAGCAGCGGTTGAATCCTAAAGCAATGGTAATTCAAAATTTTATAATGGTCATGCTAACGTGTATGCAAACACCCAAGTTGTTGTCGATGCCCTGTAAAAGGGGATGTACGCATTTTTTCATATGTTGATAAAATTGAAGTTATTGTAAATGTGATAGGGGAACGTAATCATGAAATGCATTGCGTAAAACGTAGGCCGGTTGCAGGAAAGCAGCGTAAATTACTCACACTGTAAATGAAAAAGGTTCGTTTAGGGTTCTTTTAGGGTTCTTTTTTCGAGAAAAACCCTAAGCTTAGGGTTCTTTTAACAAAAAAGGTTCTTTATTGCAAAAAGAACCCTTTGCTTGTCAAAAGAACCCTAGGCCTAGGGTTCTTTTTCGCAACTTGTTTCGAAAAGAACCCTACAGAAAGGTTCTTTTCGAAAAGGTTTTTTTTGGAACCTTTCTGTGAGATTATTTTAACAACAACGCAACTATATATGGAGATTATACAAATTAAAATCGTATTATTTTCTTGAATATCGTAAAAAAATCCTCCATGTTTTAACCATTCTGCTGGACGTTCCTCCCAAATGCCCACCTATTGATGCACATCCCTGGAAAGGTAATTTAATACTAAATCCGATGCATGCAAAATTTAAGTGGCATATGTTGCGGAATATAGTTTTATTTGAAGATGTTTGGAGAGGTGTTTTTTATGCAAAAAGACGTATTATTTTCTTGAATCTCGTAAAAATATCCTCCATCTTTGAACCGTTCTGCTGGACGTTCCTCCCAAATGCCCACCTATTGATGCACATCCCTGGAAAGGTAATTTAATACTAAATCCGATGCATGCAAAATTTAAGTGGCATATGTTGCGGAATATAGTTTTATTCGAAGATGTTTGGAGAGGGGTGTTTTATGCAAAAAGACGTATTATTTTCTTGAATATTGTAAAAATATCCTCCATCTTTGAACCGTTCTGCTGGACGTTCCTCCCAAATGCCCACCTATTGATGCACATCCCTGGAAAGGTAATTTAATACTGAATCCGATGCATGCAAAATTTAAATGGCATATGTTGCGGAATATAGTTTTATTCGAAGATGTTTGGAGAGGTGTTTTTTATGCAAAAAGTCGTATTATTTTCTTGAATATTGTAAAAATATCTTCCATCTTTGAACCGTTCTGCTGGACGTTCCTCCCAAATGCCCACCTATTGATGCACATCCCTGGAAAGGTAATTTAATACTGAATCCGATGCATGCAAAATTTAAGTGGCATATGTTGCGAAATATAGTTTTATTTGAAGATGTTTGGAAAGGTGTTTTTTATGCAAAAAGTCGTATTATTTTCTAGAATATTGTAAAAATATTCTCCATCTTTGAACCGTTCTGCTGGACGTTCCTCCCAAATGCCCACCTATTGATGCACATCTCTGGAAAGGTAATTTAATACTGAATCCGATGCATGCAAATTTTGAGTGGCATATGTTGCGGAATATAGTTTTATTCGAAGATGTTTGGAGTGGTATTTTTTATGCAAAAAGTCGTATTATTTTCTTGAATATCGTGAAAATATCCTCCATCTTTGAACCGTTCTGCTGGACGTTCCTCCCAAATGCCCACCTATTGATGCACATCCTTGGAAAGGTAATTTAATACTAAATCCGATGCATGCAAAATTTAAGTGGCATATGTTGTGAAATATAGTTTTATTCGAAGATGTTTGGAGAGGTGTTTTTTATGCAAAAAGTCGTATTATTTTCTTGAATATTGTAAAAATATCTTCCATCTTTGAACCGTTCTGCTGAGCGTTCCTCCCAAATGCCCACCTATTGATGCACATCCCTGGAAAGGTAATTTAATACTGAATCCGATGCATGCAAATTTTGAGTGGCATATGTTGCGGAATATAGTTTTATTCGAAGATGTTTGGAGAGGTGTTTTTTATGTAAAAATCGTATTATTTTCTTGAATATTGTAAAAATATCCTCCATCTTTGAACCGTTCTGCTGGACGTTCCTCCCAAATGCCCACCTATTGATGCACATCCCTGGAAAGGTAATTAAATACTAAATCCGATGCATGCAAAATTTAAGTGGCATATGTTGCGAAATATAGTTTTATTCGAAGATGTTTGGAGAGGTGTTTTTTATGCAAAAAGTCGTATTATTTTCTTAAATATTGTAAAAATATCTTCCATCTTTGAACCGTTCTGCTGAGCGTTCCTCCCAAATGCCCACCTATTGATGCACATCCCTGGAAAGGCAATTTAATACTGAATCCGATGTATGCAAAATTTAAGTGGCATATGTTGCGGAATATAGTTTTATTCGAAGATGTTTGGAGAGGTATTTTTTATGTAAAATCGTATTATTTTCTTGAATATCTTAAAAATATTTTCCATCTTTGAACCGTTCTGCTGGACGTTCCTCCCAAATGCCCACCTATTGATGCACATCCTTGGAAAGGTAATTTAATACTAAATCCGATGCATGCAAAATTTAAGTGGCATATGTTGCGAAATATAGTTTTATTCGAAGATGTTTGGAGAGGTATTTTTTATGCAAAAATCGTATTATTTTCTTGAATATTGTAAAATTATCCTCCATCTTTGAACCGTTCTGCTGGACGTTCCTCCCAAATGCCCACCTATTGATGCACATCCCTGGAAAGGTAATTTAATACTAAATCCGATGCATGCAAAATTTAAGTGGCATATGTTGCGGAATATAGTTTCAGTCGAAGATGTTTGGAGTGGTATTTTTTATGCAAAAAGTCGTATTATTTTCTTGAATATCGTGAAAATGTCCTCCATCTTTGAACCGTTCTGCTGGACGTTCCTCCCAAATGCCCACCTATTGATGCACATCCCTGGAAAGGTAATTTAATACTAGATCCGATGCATGCAAAATTTAAGTGGCATATGTTGCGGAATATAGTTTTATTCGAAGATGTTTGGAGAGGTATTTTTTATGCAAAAAGTCGTATTATTTTCTTGAATCTCGTAAAAGTATCCTCCATCTTTGAACCGTTCTGCTGGACGTTCCTCCCAAATGCCCACCTATTGATGCACATCCCTGGAAAGGTAATTTAATACTGAATCCGATGCATGCAAAATTTAAGTGGCATATGTTGCGGAATATAGTTTTATTTGAAGATGTTTGGAAAGGTGTTTTTTATGCAAAAAGTCGTATTATTTTTTTGAATATTGTAAAAATATTTTCCATCTTTGAACCGTTCTGCTGGACGTTCCTCCCAAATGCCCACCTATTGATGCACATCTCTGGAAAGGTAATTTAATACTGAATCCGATGCATGCAAAATTTAAGTGGCATATGTTGCGGAATATAGTTTTATTTGAAGATGTTTGGAGAGATATTTTTTTTGTAAAAATCGTATTATTTTCTTGAATATCTTAAAATTATCCTCCATCTTTGAACCGTTCTGCTGGACGTTCCTCCCAAATGCCCACCTATTGATGCACATCCCTGGAAAGGTAATTTAATACTGAATCCGATGCATGCAAAATTTAAGTGGCATATGTTGCGGAATATAGTTTCATTCGAAGATGTTTGGAGAGGTATTTTTTATGCAAAAAGTCGTATTATTTTCTTGAAAATCTTAAAAATATCCTCCATCTTTGAACCGTTCTGCTGGACGTTCCTCCCAAATGCCCACCTATTGATGCACATCCTTGGAAAGGTAATTTAATACTAAATCCGATGCATGCAAAATTTAAGTGGCATATGTTGCGGAATATAGTTTTATTCGAAGATGTTTGGAGTGGTATTTTTTATGCAAAAAGTCGTATTATTTTCTTGAATATCGTGAAAATATCCTCCATCTTTGAACCGTTCTGCTGGACGTTCCTCCCAAATGCCCACCTATTGATGCATATCCCTGGAAAGGTAATTTAATACTAAATCCGATGCATGCAAAATTTAAGTAGCATATGTTGCGAAATATAGTTTTATTCGAAGATGTTTGGAGAGGTGTTTTTTATGCAAAAAGTCGTATTATTTTCTTGAATATTGTAAAAATATTTTCCATCTTTGAACCGTTCTGCTGAGCGTTCCTCCCAAATGCCTACCTATTGATGCACATCCCTGGAAAGGTAATTTAATACTGAATCCGATGCATGCAAAATTTAAGTGGCATATGTTGCGGAATATAGTTTTATTCGAAGATGTTTGGAGAGGTATTTTTTATGTAAAATCGTATTATTTTCTTGAATATCTTAAAAATATCTTCCATCTTTGAACCGTTCTGCTGGACGTTCCTCCAAATGCCCCACCTATTGATGCACATCCTTGGAAAGGTAATTTAATACTAAATCCGATGCATGCAAAATTTAAGTGGCATATGTTGCGAAATATAGTTTTATTCGAAGATGTTTGGAGAAGTATTTTTTATGCAAAAAGTCGTATTATTTTCTTGAATATCGTGAAAATGTCCTCCATCTTTGAACCGTTCTGCTGGACGTTCCTCCCAAATGCCCACCTATTGATGCACATCCCTGGAAAGGTAATTTAATACTAAATCCGATGCATGCAAAATTTAAGTGGCATATGTTGCGGAATATAGTTTTATTTGAAGATGTTTGGAGAGGTATTTTTTATGCAAAAAGTCGTATTATTTTCTTGAATCTCGTAAAAGTATCCTCCATCTTTGAACCGTTCTGCTGGACGTTCCTCCCAAATGCCCACCTATTGATGCACATCCCTGGAAAGGTAATTTAATACTGAATCCGATGCATGCAAAATTTAAGTGGCATATGTTGCGGAATATAGTTTTATTTGAAGATGTTTGGAAAGGTGTTTTTTATGCAAAAAGTCGTATTATTTTTTTGAATATTGTAAAAATATTTTCCATCTTTGAACCGTTCTGCTGGACGTTCCTCCCAAATGCCCACCTATTGATGCACATCTCTGGAAAGGTAATTTAATACTGAATCCGATGCATGCAAAATTGAAGTGGCATATGTTGCTGAATATAGTTTTATTTGAAGATGTTTGGAGAAATATTTTTTTTGTAAAATCGTATTATTTTCTTGAATATTGTAAAATTATCCTCCATCTTTGAACCGTTCTGCTGGACGTTCCTCCCAAATGCCCACCTATTGATGCACATCCCTGGAAAGGTAATTTAATACTAGATCCGATGCATGCAAAATTTAAGTGGCATATGTTGCGGAATATAGTTTCATTCGAAGATGTTTGGAGAGGTATTTTTTATGCAAAAAGTCGTATTATTTTCTTGAACATCTTAAAAATATCTTCCATCTTTGAACCGTTCTGCTGGACGTTCCTCCCAAATGCCCACCTATTGATGCACATCCTTGGAAAGGTAATTTAATACTAAATCCGATGCATGCAAAATTTAAGTGGCATATGTTGCGGAATATAGTTTTATTTGAAGATGTTTGGAGAGGTATTTTTTATGCAAAAATCTTATTATTTTCTTGAATATTGTAAAAATATCCTCCATCTTTGAACCGTTCTGCTGGACGTTCCTCCCAAATGCCCACCTATTGATGCACATCTCTGGAAAGGTAATTTAATACTGAATCCGATGCATGCAAATTTTAAGTGGCATATGTTGCGGAATATAGTTTTATTCGAAGATGTTTGGAGAGGTGTTTTTTATGCAAAAAGTCGTATTATTTTCTTGAATATTGTAAAAATATCTTCCATCTTTGAACCGTTCTGCTGAGCGTTCCTCCCAAATGCCCACCTATTGATGCACATCCCTGGAAAGGTAATTTAATACTGAATCCGATGCATGGAAAATTTAAGTGGCATATGTTGCGGAATATAGTTTTATTTAAGATTTTTCGAAGGTATGTCATGTCGCACTTTATGCCTCGCACTTATTCACGGATCTCTTTTTTAGGTGGAAAGCGGAAAAATTATTCTGCCAGAATGACGGTGGTGTGAAAAATTCCCAGTTACGTACGTGGTTTTCTTGAAGAATTAGACTGGTTTTGTTTTGGAGTTGGGAGCAAAATTTAGCAGTCGCAGTTTTTATTCGTTTAGTTTCGTCTCATTTTTACCGAATTTTTTTCGATTTTGACTGTATTTTTTGAAAATTTGTCATATTTTCTGCTTGTTTCATCACTTGTAAAGATTGGGCTACTTTTCAGTAGCAATTGGGCTGAAAATTTCAAAAACATGTGCAACACCAAGAACTGTGTCTATAAGATTATATGCAAAAAATGCAGGGAAAGCTACATAGGCAGCACGATCCGCCCACTCCATTCCCGCCTCAAAGAACATCTCAGCTCGGATAAAAGTTCGGTATTTGATCACCAACAACAATGCCACGCAGACTTTGAATTTAAAATTATTGCAAGAGAAAATGACGCGGTACAATTACGTTTCAAAGAGGCCATATTCATTAGCAGACAAAATCCTAAAATCAACAACCGCGCCGAAAGGGAAGAACTACGTCACCTAATCTATTAATCAACTGATCCAACAAAACCTCACAGCAATAACGCCTAACAGCACAGAAACTCAACAGCCAGCAGCCTCAAGCTAAACCAAAGAGCCACTTTAAAGAACCACTCTCTGACTTCAACACCATTCGTCATAGCACATGACTAGGGAACTGTGTTCCGAAAGCTAGTGTAATTTGATATTGCCAAAAAGAACCCGCAGCACAGGCTATAACAGATCGTTTGAATCTACACTGTGAAGTAAGCAACAATCATGCTGCTAAAAGTGAAACTCATTCAACTACACTATATATAAATTTCTCTCATGGAAATCTAGATTGTTTCTAGAAAAAAATTTAATGCTTACTAGTAGTCTGTGGTTTGCTACCATGTTTCTAGTTTTAAGTGCAGATGAGCTACACTAATAACTGGACATTATTTTGTTTTCATTCTTGACAATCTTAAAAAAACAAAAAGGCATATACAGACGAAATTGGTTAAGTGTGTAACATGTACCATGTTTTTAACTAACAAATTTATATTTTAACATTTAACTGAAATTTTTTAGAATTGCAAAATGCATTTCAACGCTGCAAGTTTCCTGTTTAACCAATGTCACACGGAATTTAGCTCAACACATCTGTATTTCTAAAGTGATACAACTATGTAACCGGTATCGCTTTCATAACTCCCACTATATATATTACTGATAAAAGGCACTATAGGATATTATGATAGAAGCGGGGAATTGAAAAATGCAAACACTCAGAACTCAGAGACAGACTTGCAAAGCGAACAGACCGAACAACTTTGAAACGAGAAGGTAAATTTTACGATGGGAGAATGTCGCTTTTCAGACACCCGTTGCAATAAATTAAATTGGTTAGATATTTCTCAATTTCCCAAATAGCAAACTTGTAACTTTGAACAATAATAAAACATATTTAATATTTGATTTAATTTGTTTAATTTTGTAGGAAATCATACCCCTAGACAGAAGCCTAAATTATCCCTTTAAATTATCCTTTTTTAAATAGAGACTTAGGGCGGAATTCAGAAACCAGACTTAAGGCGGCTTAAGTCTGTCTGGACAAAAGTCTGCGTTAAGCATCGATTTTGCGATTCAGAAAGCAGACTTACGCTTTAGCAAGGCTTATACTCGGCTTAAAAGCCGAAAGATATAAGCCACCTGCGGAGGTGGTTTAAGCCTCTGTTGAAGGAAAAGTGTTTGGCTAATACTGGAGGTATTGAAAGTAGGAGGTTTGTTACAGCATTTTTTTTTAAATAGACCGTCTGGTGCAAAGGCCACGAGACTTTTTTGATAGTTTTTAATGTGAAGCAGGTGTGCCTGTTATCTTAGCTTGGTTGCAGGCAGAGTTTCGGTCTGACAGTTGGCTTGATCGGGACTGTTCCCTCGAACTAGACTTCTTTCAGACGCTGACAATAGTAGGTTACTAGTGTTATTGCTGGTGGTGTAAATTTTGAAATGCCTATTTTGTGTTGTTGAATAACCAGACGCTGACACGCAGTTTAGTAATACTGCTTGTAACATCACTTTTGCAAACATATAATTGTGATTGGTCATACTTTTTCCTTTGTCTGCAATGCCAGGAAAAAACAACTCTATTAACTATCTTACATTTGACAGTTTTCAGACCAAAGGGAGTCTATGCGCCCGCCCTTTTAGTCATAAACTGGCAACAGTATTCCTACAATTGTACTATTTTTAACTTTCAAGGCATCAAAAATAACCTGAGTTATCTGATTCTTTCAAATTGATTAATTATTGCAAACGAAAACCATGTGCGTATTGGCATAACGTTATCTTAACGTTGTTTCAGTGCTTAATGAGTATTACTTGCTTGTGAAGGAAATTTTTGTGCCAGATCTGTTGCGTCATGGATTACTTGGCATCTACGTTAACTGACAACTTACTGATGCAACTACAACGTTTCTATTTCAACGTCACAAAAAACGACTTTTTTCTAGTTGTAGATTTAAATAGCACAACATTGCATTATTTGTTGATTTAGCATTCATGAATATAGCTCAGCTATACGCAAACACTTCTTCGCGTCAGTTAACTATCGCTAAGATATGAACTACTGCTTTAAATTCAGTGAGCAACTTGATGAGGGAGTTTACTGCGCTTTTAGATAAACATAGTTTATACAAATTCCCGTAACCCTTTATTGTAAATTGCATTATCATTTCTTATTTCAATAAAAATACCAAGAGGATTTAATTACAACGATTCTGAACGCCAACTGCTTATTGACCTCATCAAAGACTTTCCAGTGGTGGAAAATAAATAAAAAAAATGATAAAAAAGCCTTTCCAAGATAATCAAGCGAGGAAAGATTTAACTAAAGTTTTTAACGCGAACAGCTCTACTGAAAGGACCACCCAGAGAGCAAAACCCGTTATATTTACATTGATTCAACGTCTGCAGGCGTTGAATCAATGTTAAAATGACAAATCTTGCTGTCTGGGCACAGATCAGCTGAAAAAGTTAGGGTTAGTTAGTCCATCTGAAACTTGGCGTTATTGACACAGGTTTTGGTTTGATACTTAGGTCACAGTATATTATTGCATATAATTGTATTTTCGTTTTCTCACAAATTTGCAAACCATTGCTTTTAGGCAACTCTTCGATGAAGAGTAGGCTATGCAAATATTCACATTGAAAGGCCTGTTCGCGATCATGCAGATCCTTTTATTCAACTTAGCGACAAGCAGTTTTGTCAACGTTTCCGTCTTAGCAAAACTGCAACTATGGAACTCTTTGAATTGTTTAAAAATGACGAAACGTTGACAGCCCGATCGCATGCAATACCGCCCATACTGCAGCTATTGATAAGCCTTCGATTTTTTGCAACTGGCCATTTCCAGAGAAGCGATGGCGACTTGGGCGGGGTTAGTCAAAGTTCTGTTTGCAGAATTGTGGCGCGTATTTCTCGGTGCATACCCATTGTCACCCAATAGGATTCCATCAATTTCTCCATTCTCAAATTTATCTCGAATGATGCTGTTGTCAAAAATCCCCGCATCATGTGTCAATCCTGGCCATGATTGTGCAAGCAAAGTCAAAACTTTCCTATTTAGGCATCAAAAATAACTTGAGTAACCTGATTCTTTCAAATTTATGAATTATTGTAAACGAAAGCCATGTGCATATTGGCATAACGTTGTTTTACGTTGTTTCATTGTTAAATGAGTATTCCTTGCTTGTGAATGAACTTTTTGAGCTAGATCTGTTGCGTCATGGATTACTTGGCATCTACGTTAGTTAACGAACGACTTACTGATGTAACTATAACGTATTTCAACATCATAAAAAAGTGCTTTTTTCTAGTTGTGAGTTTAAAGCACAACATTGCCTTATTTGGTGGTTCAGAAGGAATGTAGCTCAGCTTTACAGCCTTCAGTTTCACGCTTCATTACCTCAACCAAATAGTTGCTATAGCAATTTCTCTTTCGCGCGAAAACAAAGAGGCTTAATACGGTCTTATATAAGTCGCGCGTAAGTCGAGTTTCTGCATCGCAAATAAGCTTCTCGTATAAGCCTGGCCTATATAAGTCTGACTTACGCATAACACTGACTTATTTTGAGATGCAAATCTGAATTCCGCCCTTAGAGTCTCAATAGCCAAACCCTACACTAGGGGAGTTAGAATAGGCAAAACCCTACAAGTGCATACTGCTTAAACGTATCAATTGTTTTATGGTATCAAAATCTGAAATCCGAAGCCAAATCCTATCTAACGTTAAGTAAAACTATTGGTTTAACGTATCCCACTTAAAGGAATACATCAAATAAGTGTATCAGGATTTGCATCTCGTTTGCATACTTCATTTATTTTATCGTATCATTGCCTTTGCTTAAAAATATCTGGACAAAGAATGAGTCACGTGACAAATCTTTTCCGGTAAGCAAAAGGAGAATGTTCCTTTTTTCTTTTGCATATCTGCTTGTCATGTGCAATAGCAATTAAAAAAAAGTGTCATTAAAAGAAAAACAAGCGACTGTAATCCCATGCTGTAATCTCATGCGCAAGACCTTGCGCCACACAGATCTAATCTTTTCACAGCTGGACTTAAGGCGAAAGAATGGACAAAGGAAATGATCACACTGCAACAGATCCAAAAATAACATGCTTGAAACAAAGACACAGGTGGTCAAAGTTCGTCTTGTAATGCCACAGAGATCATTAAAGATAGAGTCCGATTGCCGTAGTTTACAGAAAAATGAATTGATTGTACAATCGAGCGCTGGCAATACACGGTATTATTCAACAAAGCACTAATAAACTCCTCCCAGTTTAATTAGACATGCAAACAGTTGTAGATTTACACCATACAGATGTGAAGCCCAATGCAAGCGAGTTATCACCGCACATTCCCAACAATGACGCCTGATTACAATAAACCTCTTTTCTTGAGCAAATTGGTTAAATGTATCAATCATTATAATCGTATCAAAATGTCGGGAAATGTTTGATACGATTAACTAATGTTTAAGTAGTGTTTAATGGTTTTTCATTTTTAACGAAACAATAAAAAGTATATACGTATATATAATAATATAATTGATTTGTAGGGTTGCACATTTTCTTATTGTTAACAAGTCCATTGTAGCAGCAATTATGTTTACACTGGGACAAGAGCACATTTTAGAAGAGGCGTCCAAGCCTCAACCAATCATGTTCACAGCTGGTGCTGTTCCAGTAAAAAATAGAAAAGGTAATTGAATATATAGTTGTTTCACAAGACATTATTCATGTTCTCACAATTTTGTGTTGGAAACGTTCAAAATTTATATCTAATTTTGTGGGTGAAGCTTTGCTTGGTGAATATTTAATGAGGTGGTAAAATTTTAGAAATTTAAACTGATACCATTCATCAAAAGTAGCCAGGTTATGTTTCAAATGATAATATAAAAAATATAAAAATAATATAAATTTATATTTATGGTTTTATACTATAACTACAGGACTACAACGATTTATCAAACTTAATGTTAAATCTAACCTTTCACTTGAAACAGGTGACAGTTGAACTTACTCTCACTTAACGACATTGTTGCATTACCAATTGGTAGCCTATATATACCCTTCACGATTTTAAACAAACAAATTTGGAAACTAACGAGCTATAACACAATCACACAAAAATCGTGTAAAAGTTTGGAAGTTTTTTTTTTCATGAAACCTAGCATGTGTTGTTGTACATCTCTGTGATATTATATCACCAGATCTTTAGCATCACCGAGGTCTACTCATTGGAGATGGAAGATGCAAAACTACTGTATTAACTCATATGTGCTCACGTTCCAGGTGAAATATCTATGGAAAAGGTACATGTTCGGCGTTATGTTGCTGGGAAGCGACCAGAATGGGCCAATGAAGAGGAGGATTCTGATGAAGATGACAATAAAGTAAGAAAGATTTTCCTGCTATCCTGATTGATATCTTTTAGATTTCTACTAATCTTGATTCAAATAAACTATTCAATGAGAAACGTTTTTGGAAAATATTAGTTTAACATATTTCAATGTTTTAAAGCATTTAATACAAGCATTCATTTGAAGTTTTTCATACATATGATTTTATTCAGACGTATCTTTAAATTTGATGATGTGGCATTAAACTTTTAAAGCAGGTAGACTTGGATCAGTTCGAATTGATGTACATGTAACTTTTAAAATAGATTTTTAAAAAGAATGTGTGCAGCATTGGGGATATGAAAAACCAATTTACACTACATGATTTGCCAGTACATATTTCAAATCACTACAAAGTGAAAAGATAAATCGACCATTTCTGGAACCCATGCATCATGTGTTACTTTGTTTTATAATTTATATGTTGATACAGTATGGCAAATTGTCTACCGCACCTTTATAAAAAAATGTTTTTGCAGACAAACAACTATTTTAAATAGATGTTAAAACACGTGTAACGTACTTTCGATCTTAGTTCATCAAGTCAGACATGGTGTCAGATGAGGAAGACATGGATGTTGCCTCGCATATCCACCAGCAACGTAAGATGTATGAAGAACAAGACAGGAGTGATGAGATGAAAAACCTCGACGATCGGAGACTACGAAGACTGATGCAACGCGGAGAACAAATGGATGCTGAGGAAAGGTAAAACGTTGTCATTCGCAATACAGTGAAATTAGTGTATTAAATCCTATATGCTTTAGAAAGGACTTTTTGCATGCTCTGCTCACTCTTATTGTAGTGGTTATTAAATCTGAATTTACTCTCAGCCAAAGTCGGTTTATTCGTTCAAGTTTTACTTAAAGTAGCATCGGTAATTTGTATTAGAGCAGGAACTTTTTCAAGTGACTGCTTGCATGATGCATGTGAGCTAAGGATAAGATGCATTGCTTTATCAGTGGTATCTGTTAAGTCACAAGGAAGTATTTTAATCTTTTCTCATCCATTTCTTTTTCTGATTGTCACATTTAATGAACATGAACATTTTTAATTAATTTGTACTTCATCCTGACAGCTAGGTTACACTGTATCATTATAAAATGTTGTCAATAACTTCTCAATCCTTTTATCTGCAAGAAACTGATTTAAATCTATGGAAAGATTGTTTCTGATCTTTGTGGAAAAATTGTTTGTCAAAAATCGTCTGTATTGGAACAGGAGTTTGGCTAAGTTTCAAACAACATAACTTTGATTAGAATGCTAGCAGGCTATTTTTTATAGTAATGCTGTGTATTACGAATATTTTCAAAATTTCTGATGAGGGCTTAGGTTAAGCCGAAAACGTTAGACTGCTCATATTGCTTGTAAATATGTGTATTACATTTTTATAATGCTCAATCCTGTCGTGTTGCTCTGCCTTGCTTGCCTGATGTAAATTGTATCTTTTTATATATACGGTATATATTGCAAATATCTAACTATTTGCTCAGAATCCGAAGAAGACGTGTTCATGAACCTGAGGTGATCTCAGGAGGATCCGATTCAGAGGCCTCAGATCAAGAGGTGAAAAGACCTTCTCGTCCCATCACAATCCCGATGAATGAAGAGGAGAGCAGTGATGAAGGGGAGCTTGATGAGGATGTAAGTTCATGTGATGATTAGAAAGATGTAGAGTTTGGGTGGAAAATGAAAAAAAATAAGCAAAAAGATATGAATTCCGTGATAAAAGTTAAATCAGCATCACAGTGACGGGTTTTTGCACACAAGCGAAACATTTGCTAACTAACTCTTGGTTTTTGCTTGATGTGCGACTTGTGCGTGGGTTTGAATCCTCAGTATGTCATATACTAAAACTTTTTCAAGTGACATGCTGTGTGTCAAAGGGCTTTAAGTTTTGCTAAGATTTTTATCCGGAGAGCATAGTATGACTTAAATGCGATTAAAGAAGATACTTTGCCGTCTACTTTCGTGTTTACTTAATCCTGGCTCCATGCAGGGTGCAGTTTTGTCTATCTTACATGTAGTTTGCCCTTGTCTAAATGAAGAACTTGCTTGCCCAACATGAAGTTGTCATTTCTATTTTTGACAGGAAATTGAGTCTCGACGTGCGAGGTTGAGAGAGCGCGTTCGTGCCAGGCAGGATGACGCAGAAGAACTGCTTGCTCTTCCTACTGATTCAAAAGTGGAAGATAAGGAAGAAGAGGACAAAATGGATGATGAGGAAGAGTACAGCAGTGAAGAGGAGTCAGATTACTCTGATTCCGAAGATGACGATGCCCCGCGACTTAAACCAGTGTTTGTCAGAAAGTAAGTGCCTTGTATTTGTAAAAACTTGTGAATATCTATTCTGTTAGGAGGAGAGAAATCACTTATTTACCAATCAGATTCTATAATGCAGTAAGTACGATACAGAATAAGCTTACCTCACAATAACATGCAATTCATCAACATAGAGAAATGCATCGTGTTAAACAATTCATGCCGATTAACCAGGTGAAACTATTGCCTCCTTACGATGCACATGTAAACATCCCACTTGTCTTTTATTAAGATAAGTAAATTTGTGTTTTGCTATCCACTGTTCAATTGCATTGAGGTTGCTGTGAGCGTTTGTTCTTTTGACAGGAAGGATCGGCTTACCATTCAAGAGCGAGAGAAGGAGGAAGAGAAACAAAGAAAACTGGAAGAAGAGGCCAAGCTAGCTGCGGAAGAAAGAAGAAGATACACAATCAAAGTATTTTTAAGGCGTCTTCCATTTTCGTTCGATCGGCGCCTTGATAATTTTACGAAGGAATCAAAAATCTCGTTGTTTTATGCTGATTTGTGATGATGATGTTGCTGTTAATTTGGGCTCATTCCCGGACCAACGTTGAGGGCGTCTTAAATCGCAATGAACTGCCGAGTTTTTGAAGCAGTTCTTGTTGTCCAAACGCAATTCGTTCAGCCCGCCGGGAGCGGCTTATCCCCCGAGAGCAGAGACGTTCAACGGTTGCGAGCGACGTCGGGAGAGTATGTCATATATTTAGTACATATATATATAATATATTATATATAATATTATATATATAATTATATATTATATATATATATAATATTATATATATATTATAATATATATAATATATAATATATATATATATACATATATTTAGTACATAGTCATATATTTCTACTGCACAGTGCGTGCATAAGATATAACTCAATCTTCCTTCATCTCCTTTCCCAACTTTTACATCCTGTCTTTCTGCAGTTGGTGGAGAAAGAAGCCCGAGCTGAGTTAGAGGCGGAATCTGCAGCAAGAGGAAACCTAGAAGCGGCTCTGGGAGCTGTGGACTCGGACGACGGAAATGACGAAGCGGAATACGAAGCGTGGAAAGTTCGAGAACTGAAACGAATCAAGCGTGATCGGGACGAGCGTGAGGCGTAAGTTGGTGACGTAGTCTAGACAGCGAAAGTTTGACTTTTAGTTTGGAAAGTTGGTGATGTGACAGCAGATTGATTTTTTTTTAATAAATATAATATAATAATAACGTGTTTTCATGTTTATTTTAACATATTCTATTTGAATAAGAACCTTCTGATGTTCCCAATTAAGGATGAGTCAGCGTTTTAAGGTTTTCGTGAATAGTAGCTGCATTTGGTATAACATTAACACGTTGTGGATATGATAAAATTACCAATATATTCAAGCTACTTAGTTGGAAGAGATTCAGTGGAAGCTTGCCACTGAATTGAACACTTTATGGAAAATGACGTCATCAACAATGGCCTAGTCTTAGCAAGACACTTCGTGACATGATCGAACGTGGACACAAAGATTTGATCCATTACCTCCCCCACTTTAACTAAATCTCTTCACCAACCAGACATAATCCTAGATGCGACAAAAATCCCTTCCATTTCAGACTCGCCAGGGAGAAAGAAGAAGCTGAAGCGATGCGAAATCTCACAGAAGAGGAGAGGCGAGCTAGGCTTCGAGCTAACCCCAGGATCATCACTAACATGGCTCAAAAGGGGAAATACAAATTTTTACAGAAATACTACCATCGCGGAGCTTTCTTTATGGTAAGATGTTATGTTTTTGTATTGTCTTTCTATTAATAGCATCGCTTGGGCATGTGGGAATGGGACAGTGGTTTTCAACCAGGGTTCCGCGGAACCCTAAAGCTGGGTTTAGACTACGTGCGTTTTACGTGCGGTTTTGTTGCGTTGCGATTTACGTGCGTGTTGTCTCAAACAGCTCGCGTTTACACTACTTGCGGTTTTCATGGGTACAGTGTTACGTCATTTTGAAAATATAGGTTATTCCCCTACATTGATGTCAATCAGCTGATCTACTTGACATCACTTCAGTTCTGTCAATGCGATCATTGCAAATTGCAATACATGTTGAGTATTACTTCCTCTGCACAAATGACTTTCACAGAAAGAAACAAGCTCATAACACAAGTAATTGAACTCTAGACTACACTAGCTATTAGCACACAATGATATCAAAGTAGAACACTTTTGAGGGTCATATATTGCGAATGGAAAAGCCAAAAAAAAATTACTTATCAATATGGAGTGCAGAGTGGCATCCAGATTTTTAAAGCAATGCCAGATACATTTAATTGCACCGAGTGGGTTCTTGTGTTAAAATAAACTTTGTTACATGTGGACCAACACCAAGAGTGTACCACTGGAATTTTTAGACAGGCTATGTTTTTAGAATAACCTTGGATTCTAAACTCATGTTTAGCAAACACTTCGAAAACTAAACTGTCTATTTCTGGGCTATATATTTTTTGATTAGATTGACCTTGCATTCCAACCATTTTAGCCCTGACCTTGGTATCTTTGTTCAACAACCTTTGAGGATTGAATTCTTTGTTGACTTTTTAGTACATTGGTTTCTTTATTTAAATGTTAAAACTATACCACAAGTCTACTGCTAAAAATTGCTTTCCTACTTTGCACTCAGCATAAAGAGCACTAAAAATCCCGGCAATGTAAACCACTGAGCAATGCAATTGTATATTTGTGTAAATATACACTATACAATACAGGGTGTATGAGATCTCACAGATCACTGCCATTTGTGACGGACTAAATTTTCTAATATTATGACAGGCTATAGTTTAATATCTGTTTATTTTCTGCTTTCATAAAATATTAATAGGCTAAAACAAAAAAAACTGAATGCAATTCAACTTTATTTGTCACCAGCGAATCAAAACTTACATAGTATTCTTGCATGTTGGCAGTTTTCTGTATACTTGTTTATAGGCTATGCACAAATAATGAAAAAAGTAGATATTACAAATTTGGTAGAAGCAAATAAAATCGCACTAACAGAATTAAAAAGGTTGCAAAGTCACAACAATGACAAATATGGACAAAGAATTCTTTGTAATAGCAATGTTGATAATAACAAACCACCATGATAGTTGACAATTTTTGGCTGTTTATCAACAAATCTATAGGCCAGCAATGGCAGTTATTCATCACAACAAATAATTTTCAGTAAACAAATTCTCTTGTGTTAATCTGCCTAATGATGGCAATTACAATATTCTATATTGACATGTTTGTGTCACACATGTATGGAATAATGTCAGTTAATATTATACTTTTGTCAAATCGATTGTAATGCCTAAGAACACATACTATAACATGATATGTTATGTGTGTGTTCTTACCACCAAATTCCTTTAAGGGTGATTGTAATGAAATGCACAGCCAAAGTAATCATAAGAACAAATGACTTCAAAATAATTAATTTTAAAAGTGATTGTAATAAAACACATAGTCAAAGTAACCATAAAAACCCATAACTTCAAAACTGAAATACAAAAACAAAATGAAATAGGCTATAAGCAAATGTACACCTCAAGTCTACATGTATACTTTTGAAATATTGTATCATACTAGAGTAGGTGTAATCTAATGTATTAATTCTGATATAGTGTCATATATGTCTATGACAGTACAATGATTATGCAGTTCAAATTCTTTATCATGGACTTTATATTGATGTGGAAAGGGCAAGACTTCAAATTTCAACAGCAGAAGAATCATCATGAGTGCAATAAGACCACAAACATATCTGCAAAACAAATGAAATTACAATCAACGAAGATACACATAAATGCAGTTTTTATGTTCATAGCAATATGTGACTGAGAGAAATAGCCTATAAAGATCTGAGAAGGAATATTACTTTATTTTGTCTACAAAGAACAATGGACAAGCCAAAATAGTGTTCGCACTGTTTGGTAATAATGACAATTGTATCAACTATCAGCTACACTTTGTTTTTATGCAGTATGCTCAAGATGTGCATTTGAAATAAGATCATCATTGTATGAGGTTCTGGGGCCGAAGTATCATCCTACAACGAAACCAATATAAACTAGGTTGTATAATTAGGAACGGCATAGCAGTAATCTACAAACACATTGCTCACTTAACTAGTTGACAACTAATTTGGCCTATTTCAATGTATGAGGTGAAATGTGCCATGTAGGCCTACTACACTATAAGGGAAGTTTGGACCACATTAGCAAATTTTCAAAATTCTATTGAAAGCCAACACAGCACTATACAAGCCTTCAAAACACCAGTCACTCTTTGTGGCCATGATAAAAGATAAAATGTTTAAAACAAAGCTTCAATTAAAAATCAAGATTTGTGATACAAACTTCTATAGAAGTCGTTTTAATGAACTTGGTCAAATATAACGTGTGTGTCTTGATACAAAATATACATTATTAGGCCTTCAAGTGCATGAAACCAAAGCAAGGTAAACTTTTATGGGGGGCAAGCATCCCAGAACTTTTGCATTGTCTATGTTGAATTACAAATTTTCATTTGTTTTAAACTTTGGTGTCCCCCCAAATATTTTTATAGATCTGCCACTGGACATAACTAGCACGTTTGCGATGACTTTTAAATGTTAAATATGCCTTCAATTGAATTCATTTTTCTTTGTTGAAACGCAAATCAAGCGATATTGCGTCAAAAGCCTCTACAAGTACCGGCATGCGCAACTACCGGGAATAACCTATCAAGGATTTTTCAGTCAGAGGATAAAGATTCAACAACCAAACAGCAATAAAGCCAGCAAAAAGAAAAGGTGGCAAAACCATAATGGTTTAAGTGAAATAATCAGCACTTCCAAATATAGAATAGGTAGGCTATTTGGTATGATCATTAGCTTCATACTTTAAAATAACATTTAGGTAGTAGGAACTTGATAGTCAACTAGTCATTTTACTCACCTTCTGGTTATGGTAGGCTCTCATAATGACATAAGCATGGTGATCACTGGTTGATTTACTTCATAACTTTCATAACATAAGTTTCATAATCATAGCTTAGATTTTTTTATGTGTAACAATCTATCGAAAATCAAGTTCAAAACAGTGGCCTAAACCTTGAAGAATGTAAAAATAAATTAAGTTTGACGAAGAAAAACACTACTGAGAGGCATCTACTTGCTTCAAAATACAATAAAACCCTTTCAAAAAGTCTAAACTTCAGCAAAATCTGCCCAACAAGTCACTTTTGATGTAAAAAGCAATTTTTCTATCAATACTTCACAAAAAACTAACCTACCTCGGTGTTTTTTTCGCAAAACTACCTAGACTGACTTAGCAAATACGCGACCTAGGATTCGTTGCGACAGCTTCAGCTTCCACTCAGTTCGGATCGCTTGCGACGGCTTGCGATTGTCTGAGACCTAAAGGTGCGTCTACACGAGAAAGTGTTCTTGCTTAGAAATTCTTGCTTAAGTTAGTGATTAAGCTCGTTTCGTCTACACTGGCAATCTCGACGAAGATTTTGCTCGCTTGAATCGCGGTCACGTGATTATCTAATCCCCAATGACGTCACGTTTTAAAAAGTTCGCGCCAAAGCATAGCAGTTCGCGCTAAAGTACAGCAGAGTAGACCAAGCAACTGACTGTTCTTTAACTAGTTGGTGTAAGCTGGCATTTGAAGTTGTTGCAGTCTTTCAGTCATAGCTTCCCAGAAGTTGTGTAAAAAATGCTGCAAAAAGCGAAGGATGCAAACCCGCAATTTAGGCTACTGCTTATTGAAGCATTCAGACACCTCAGTGAGGTTGAAATGTTGGAAACAGAATTTCGTGTCAGCGTGGGTGACTGGTGACAACCAGCAAGATCATTTCTCCGCTATTTTTATTACCCGGTGTACAATGGCAATGGTTTTCTGCTGAGATCCTGTTTTGGATTTGAAATTGGAAAATATTGTGCTATCTATGGGCTATTTTGAGTACGGTCACCGCCAGTTCAGCCCGCAACATTAATAAGAACGGGTTGGGATCAAAACTTAACGAAATCCTTTAACGATACCGCCCTGCCCTGTCTGGATACTGAGCTGAGAGGAGACCTGAGATTTTGGCGGGAAAAACATTTCTAAGCAAGAGAACTCACTTAAGCGCCCAGTTTTTCGCTCTGGAGCGTATTTTTTCTCGACGGCTTGCTTACTCGCCCATTTTCTTAAAAGTAAGCGGCACAAACTGCGATTAACTTAAACAAACAAGAAGTTTGGCTAGCTTAAGCAAGAAAACAGTCGTCGTGTAGACGCACCTTAACGCACGAAATACGTACGCAATGTAAACGGTCCCAATCACTTGTGTGTGATGGATCGAGCGATGCGTATTGTCGTAGTGCTTACGCACGGAAAACGCACGTAGTCTAAACCCAGCTTAAGGTTCCGCCAGTAAGTTTAGGGATTCCGCAAGTTTACATTCAAATCCGAGATTTTTAGCTCTGACAAGCACAAGAGGCAAGCACAATTGCTGTCTGTTGAAGATGAACTTCGTGTGTGTCTGTCAAACACACGACCCAATATTAAAGACTTGTGCAAGAAACACAGGCTCAAGTTTCTCATTGAATTTTTTTGTGAGAATAAATGTAATAAGTTTGTATTTTTATCGTACATAAATAAATCTGAACATGAGTATTTTAGTTTAATTTCATTAATCAAACGATGTATTTTGCATAAGGCAATCCTCGAGCTTTTGGAATATTTCATTGGGTTCTGTTCCACCAATAAGGTTGAAAACCACTGGAATAGGATATTAAATACTAATCTTTTCGTTATTGTAATTTTTCGATTCAATTGTATTCTTCTTTCAGGACAAAGAAGAGAAAAATTTCTCCCAAGACTTCACTAATCCCACGTTGGAGGATCACTTTGACAAGACTGTACTGCCCAAGGTTATGCAGGTAACTTTGCTATACTACAACTGCGACTACCCATTTACTGGGTGAAAATGAGCAGGAGTTTTACTGGTACCCTACCAAACAAAGGATTCTAGGATTTATACTCAGGAACTATTATTCGAACAAAAAAGCGATATAAAATCACTTATCAGAAAGAAAACTTAACGTTAAAACTTAAAGTTACTTTGCAAGCAAAACTTTAAGTGGTACGTTATTGTAGCACGTTCTCAAAAGCTGATAACCAACACCAGTTACATTGGTGTAAGTTATATAATTTATATTGTTTTAAGAATATATAGAGGATATGTCTTTTGCCATAAATGACCATTTTTTTAGCCTTAATACATTCTCTTTCACTGTCAAACCTTTTCCCAGGTCAAAAATTTCGGGCGATCTGGTAGGACGAAGTATACTCACTTGGTTGATCAAGACACCACGAACTTGGAATCAGCCTTCGTCCAAGAGTCTGCTTCAGCGAACAGGTTCATGGCGAATCGGGCAGGCGGAATGAAGCAAGGGTTTGAGCGGCCATCTGGCAAAAAGAAATGAGCTTCCACTTGCCACCGTGTTATAGTTTGCAAATGTTTATCAATTTGCGTCTTTCTAACATAAAACGACGTGATTTTCGTCCTTTGACCACCTCTTACTACTCTGACAATTGGTCACTGTGTCTCTCAGGAGTCTTCATGCTCAAAGGATGTCACTGACGCTTTGCCATTGTCCGTTGTTTCGGTAAGACTGTGATACACAGAGCTGCAATTCGTTCGCTTTTGGGATTACTTGAAGGAACGATGACAAGTGAGGTCCAAGGTGCATTTTTAGACCTGGCCAGGCGTAACTTTAGAGGCCTTAAATCTTTTCAAAGGTCCCGAGAACTAGAGGACGACATCACCTATTCTTTAGTGTCTTGTCAAAGTATGTGATTGAGGCTCGCGTTTCATTGGTACCTGCCCCAAATTATTATAAAATTGTTCTCTCGGCCTTGGTTGCTTGTATTACAGAAGGACAAGTGTCAGAGCACTTGATTTGTTGCGTTTGAAAATCTCTTTTTGCATCATGTTATTGTCTTTTTGTTAATAAAAGGATCACCTTATTTTTGTCATTATTTTGACTACTATGTCATACCATAGTTGGTCTTAACAATGTGTTTCTGGTATTTTACTGCTGGCGTTCGACCTTCCTGCTTTGATTCTCAATGCTGGTATTTACACAACAAGCTAATACAGAACCGTACTTTACCGTTGAGAATCCATTCGTTGTTAGCAACCCAACTATAAAATTAGTCGTTTTTTACATTGATTCAACGCATGCAGACGTTAAATCAATGTAAAAAACGACTGATTTGCTGTTCGGGAATAGCTTAGCCAGCAAAATTGGTCTTGTTTGATTGAACGTCTTCAGAAGTTAAATGTGCAGTGTGAAAAAGAACCATTTTTATAGCTGGGATCGGCTGGTAGGATTGTCTCCAGTTTGCTTAGAAAAAGCCGGTTCTGCATTCCAAGACGTCAGGATCGGCCAATTGAGAAAACAAAATAATTCGAAAAGAAACCCTGGAGTGCAAATCAAAATGAGCTTTTTGGTGGCATTTTGCCAATCTTTGAATTTAACAAGGACTTCAAGTTTATGATGACCGGTCATGAGAATTAGAGACCGAGACTTCTCAAATAGCAGAAAACTTTTCTAAAAATAGTTTATAGCTGCTCATTTTGATTTCTATAACGCTTACAGCCTTCTGTACCAGAAACTATCATCCCAACACTTCAGTTCGAAGTCTAGGCTATAGGCCTATAGCCTAGCTGAGATGGTTTAGGGAACGTTCAAATATTACGTAACGCCTTCGAGGGGGGGGTTTATGCAAAGCGTTACGTTAGCGTCGGGGGGGAGGGGGTTCAAGCAAAACGTTACATAACGCTTTCGAGTACGGAATGGTAGTTTTTTGTGCTGAATTCGTAGTGAAAAAGCGTTACATGGGGGAGGGGGGGGATTGAAAAAAGCGTTACGTTGGCGTTACATGGGGGAGGGGGGAGTCAAAAATTCGGAAAAAAAGCGTTACGTAATATTTGAACGTTCCCTTACATCTTTGATGTTCAAAATGGTGGTAAATATGCATTTAAAATTAATTCTTTCGTGGCCAATTCTTTTCTCTCAGCCGCCTTCAGCAACTACATCCTAGGTGGAGATAAGCAGCGTTTTTTCAATAAAGCAGCTTGAGCTGGGAGCCCAACCCGGATTGTGTGATTAAAAAGCAAGCGTCTTTGCTACTGCACCAAAATTATGCAACTGTGATTTAAAAAATCGCAGGCATAACATTGATCCACCGCTAAGTGGTGCTAAATAGTTAATTGAAGTACAATGACTCATCATGTAAACTGGATGCTCATTGCTCAGTTGAAAAATAACATTTGGAAACCAGATAGACAATTCAATGCTAAATCAAAATATATTACTCAAACATTCTGTTTTCTATCTATTTGCTTTATTGGGTAAGCTATAGCGAAGATTGGCTTCCTTGCCTTCCAGTCCACTTAATCTAAATCTTCAATCACCAGCCATAAGCCTGGATACGACAAACAAACAAAAACAGGGGTGAGCATTTTTAACACAATGGCTATTTACAAAAATGTAAGCTTAATAGCCTACATAGGCAACTGGGAGAGCGGCACTGCAAATAAACACTAATTTATACATTTTAACTGATACAAAAAAACACTGCAAGTACATGCAGATATGACTTATCATTGCAATTGAATCTTCAAATAGAAGACAGTGAGAAGGTTGATTGCGATTAAGCAACTGAGAAACGACCGGTTGCTTTCCAAATATGGCATAAGCTATACAATGTGCCAACAGGCACGGAAAAAACTAAACAAATTTACGATTGAAGTCCTCTTAAAAGTTTGGCAAACGGCCGTTGATTTTTGCTGGCTACTGATACAACAACTGCTGCTGTCGCATCCATGGCAGCAGGCTTGCACATTCTAGGAGAAAGTAATTCGATCGAAAGCTTATCTTGAAACTGACACAAACACGGCAACCTAATTGTTTTTACGTTGATTCATTTCGATTTAATGAATTGCTTAATGAGTAGGGTAATACTATGAGATGTCAGCGACTTTCTCATAACGGTGATCCCAAAAATGGGAGCAGATTTTAATGAATTCAATTTTCCGCATTCAGAAGACTACGCGTAATGCACCCTGTTGCGCAGTATAAGAATGAAAGTGAGTAAATTTCCCTGAAAGAACCTTATTTTCAACGTTGTTTATTATTAGATTGCTTGAATGTGAAAGTTTATCACTGCGCTTAGTTCAGTTGTGACGGAGTGAAAAACTATGACGTAGTCAGCGTTCAAAGAAACCCTAGCAATCGTTTTAAAGTAATATGAATTTGACGACATCAATAAAAGAAGAATGAGCGAATTTTCTTTATTTTTTCCTTTGCCACAAAAGCACAGCAGGAGCACAGCTGGATGCTCAATCACAGATAATTCGAAAGCTACAACCATTAAACTCATACCTCATCCATTCTGTTACCGGAATACCGGATATTTTATGCTTTCATACACTGATGATTCAACCCACTTTTATTCGATTAAAAAATACGTTCCTGATACAAATTCTGAGCAAGGTTTCAAATATTTTGTGAGCTGAATGCAAAATTTTTTATCAATCGATCAAGCTTATTATTCTATCCGGTAGATAGGCTATAGCCATAAAGAAATATATAACCAAAATTTTCTACTGAATGGAAAGGAGACAGCGAAGTTACCACAAAAGGTCATCACGTCAGCCGCCATCTTCAGTAGGCCTGAGTAACAAAAAAACCCTTATAGGCCTACAGAATAATGTATATTTTTATATTAACATTAAAGAAATATGTATGAATTGAACCATCTTCATTTCTGGAACTGATGTACTTTATCATAAACTGGAAATGGCTCCGAAACATAAATTTTGTCTAGACTAGACAGCTTTAACTGAGACTTGAACTACACACACCCATCGTTCAAATCACTTTAACTAAGAAAAGAACAATCAGTTTACATGCGGTACATACGGTATCTATTTTGTTTTGCGTGACTTACGGAAAAGGCGGATTGAGCGTGGATGCGACAAAGCGTTGTGGAAGAGCTGAAGGAAGTTGCGTGGAATCAAGACTGGAGCTGTGGAGAGATTATTCACAAAAAAACGAAATCGACTGAACGAATAAAGTCTCAAACCCGATAATAATTAATTGGTGGATTGTGCTAAATCAGGGGCAGGCAACATACGGCCCGCCGGCCGGACCTTGCTCACGACGGGACTTTGAGCGACCCGCAGACAGTTTCCAGTCTTACATGATAATGTGGCTCACGGCCACAGCCTACCGCAATCCCTTACTTGGTTTGGTTTTGAATCTTTATCCTCGGACTAACAAAGCCTTGAATGGTTATTCCTGGTAGTTTCGCATACTTGTAGACTAGAGGCTCTTGACACAGGGCCGGTTACCGAGATTGGCAGAGTGAAGTTTTCCAATCGTTGAAGTGTTGTTACCGAAAAATTATTCCATTTACTATGTGCCGTTGAATGGAGAGCATCCTGAAACTGCGTTGCTCAAGCGCACACTCCGAGAGTCGAACTTGTGCCGCGTGATCTTGAGCTGGGCGCGTAACCACTGAGCTAACGGGGCGGACTTTCTCACAAGTCGGCAAGAAAACAGTGTGTTTGTTGTGCAAGGAAAATGTTGCCGTGTTTAAAGAGTACTACATTAGCCGCCATTATGCGACAAAACATGCAGGCTATAGCAGTACCGTACTTTATTAGAAGCGGAACGGCTGCCAGAGCAACTAAACTGGACAGAAGACTTGTAAAGCAGCACAATGTATTTGTAAAAGCGAAAATAGCCCAGAAAATTGCTAAATACTGCTTTTGGTCTCTATGCTTTAAACTTAAAGTTTATATTAAATACGGCTTATGCCTTGCATAGATGAATAAATACACAATTGATGTATCGATTCAGGAATCCGGCCCGCCAAGTACTTCATTTTCCCATATCCGGCACACCGACTGGAGAAGTTGCCCGCCCCTGTGCTAAATCGACGTTAAGGTAAAAAGCCAATCATAGTATCCACCTTCAAACATGGCCGCCAATACCTTGCCAAAGCACGGGCCTGTAATCACGGTAGGCGTTGAACCGGTGTTCTGGAGTAAGTAGTCTAAGTCAGTTTTAGCAGGTTCGTTAAGTTTGATTTACCGTCCACGACTAATCGATCGATTGTATCTACAAGATGTGTCTAGATGTAACACTTGCCGTACATTGTTTATTATAGCAATGGAAAGAAATGGCCCCGTTAGCTCAGTGGTTACGCTCCCGGCTCAAGATCACGCGGCGCTGGTTCGACTCTCGGGGTGTGCGCTTGAGCAACGCATTTCAAGACTGCTCTCCATTCAGCGGCACCTAATGAATGGAATAATTCCCCGATAACAACACTCAACAATCGGAAAACTTCACTTTGCCCATCTCGGTAACCGGTCCTGCGTCAAGAGCTTCTACAAGTATGCGAAACTACCAGGAATAACCTATCAAGGCTTTGTCAGTTCGAGGATAAACATTAAAAACCAACCAACCAGCTCAAGTTGTGCATTTTCACCTTAAAAATTGTGTTGGGTTGACGTTGTTAGGAATTAGGCGTATCGCCAACATAAAACCAATAAGCGCGTTGTTCGATTGTTTTTATCAGAGATCATTGTGTATGTCCTTGCTTGCCAACATCGCTCAAATACTTACTGCTGTTTAAAAACAACTCTCAAAAACGCTGAAACATAATTCTTTATGTAAGCACTACGAGGCTACCTAAAAAGTCCCATTTATTGCTTGCGGAGAACCGCTGGGGAGCGAAAATATACTTCAACAAAAAGACAATTACAAAAAAATTCTTATTTTGAAATAACACAAAGTAATCGAAAAAAAAAACTTCTACCATGTCTAATCGTAAAGAGAAAAAATCTTTAAGTAGCCTAGTAAAGATTACACACCAGACTTGACAGATATGAAAATAGCTATTGATTCAATGGCGTGGCGATTATTATGAAGCGTAGCCTACATCAACTGATATTAACTTGGTTTTTTCCCTTGTCAATCATTTTTGAACGTTGACGCGAGAAAGAGATCGAGATTTTATGATAAAGCTGTTTTAGCAGTCCACGATAAATCAAGCCGCTTTCATTGGCATTTCAATTGTTTTACTTGGTTTTGACTATTTATAATCTTGCATTGTGCCAACGTTGGCAGCTGTCAGATCAATGTCACTGCTGGAAACCATTGAAAGATGACTCAATTTGAAAACAAAATTGACCTAGTTTCATTCAAAGTCAAGAAAATTTAGTCAATGAAGAACTGCATTGTAGAAAAAGGAGCTCAAAGTCAATGGTGAAAACCGCAGTATTGTTTATCCGACAAAAACAACCTCTAACAATGCAAACCTCTCTTATACGCTGCTGGCAGTTAAACAAATTTCAAAAGTTATTTTGTCTTACTTTCGTAGATTTCAAACCTTGCTTGAAAATTTTGATGTTGAAAGCAGTGTTTCCCACTTCAATATTAATGATTTGATTTCAAATTTAGTTGTTGTACGGTCTTGCAATGGAGAGTTGCATGCACTGACAATAACACAATAAATACTTTTACCGAATAATCACTGGAAGAAATTTATTGTCTAGTTGGATTGGATGGCTTAATAATTGTTTGAGCAATGCTAGTTTTGTTTATTGCATTTTGACGACTGGAATTTTTCTTGCTTCAATGGCACTGTAAACCCAGCTAGCCTCATTTAGTACTTCAACTCTAAATAGACGTTAAACTAATGGAAAAACAGCAGATTTTGAAACTAGTTGAAAATCGTTTTCTCATTCATCTTATTTTCTTTATTTGAGACACTGAAACACCCGCTGGGAATGAAATCTTTGCGGAGCAATGAATCCAATGGCCCTTTTGTGTTTTGGCCATCCAAGCGGAATTATTGGATTGCTCGAGCAAAAACAACGTTCACATAAACGGAGCTTCAAGCAAATTCAGGTTCTTAAAATCCGGTTAAAAGGATTTATTTTAATTATATTAGTTCAACATACGGCAATGTAGAAGTGGCGCAAAAACGACAAACTGAGCTGCGTCGTTTGGAAAGCCATGCTTTTTCATTTGATAAAACGAAAATACTATAAGCTTATTACACGCTAAAGTCGCTTAAAACCGTAGCAGATCATTAAAAGAATATTAACTCAAAACCAATACAAATTTTACTTTCAAATATAGCTCTCCCAACACAAATAGGCTACCAACTTTAACCAAAGAAGCGTAGCTTATTAAAACAGAATCCAGTAGGCCTACAATTTATTTCAAAAAAAGAACTAAATATGTTGCAAAAACTTCTTATTCAAAAGCAACTATGAGCTAACCCAGAGAGCAAATCAGTCAATTTTTACATTGATTCGACGTCTATAGACTATGAATCAATGTAAAAAACAATTGATTTGCTATCTGTGATAGGAATAAAGTATGTTGTTGGTTTGCGAGGAAATTGTAATTGAATGAAATACAGCAACCAACCAGTAACCGCAAGACCCTTAATAAATACGGATTGCACACCATTAATCAACAGTTCTACAGAAAGTGAAATTTTAAATCTCCTAATGTGTCATTGATAATGGTTTGATGACAAATCGAATAAGTCTTCTCTTCTTCTTAAAAGTAATCTAGAAACTCATTCCGTGAAGCAGTGGCAAAAAAAATCAGAAATCCATTTATCGTCGATTAGTGCAAGCTTTATCAAGGGAGGGCTTAGGTTTATTCACGCATTGTGTACAATGCTTCCCAGACCCAGACTCATTTGAAAGATTTGAGAAATGGATAAAAACGTTGCTTTTCGATTGATGCAACCTCTGTTTGTTAAACATCATTTGACGTTGATTCAACATGCAAATGTCATTTCCAACAGGAAAACTTCATTCTTCAAAACTTTCTTCATTTAAAAAACACTTTTATTATTTGAGGCCGGATGAAACCCTTTCGTTTTCGCCTTCTGAGTAAGTTATCAATACCGTGCTTTGTTTGTTGTCAAGAGTTTGGACTGGAGGCTACACCGGTATGGTTAACGAAACGCAATGCTCGCTGTTCTATAGTGAGTAGTAAGGTAGTGCTGACACCAGGAAGGTCGCTCCTTCTTCTGCAAAAGTTTGTTTAATTAATGATAATTACGTTTCATTACATTGTTAAAGCATCATGTTCTTATATCTTGTACTATCATCATCAGTATGATATATGTTTCTGCCTCGTATTGGGTTTGGAGGCAATGAGTTATTGGTCACATTATGAGCCTGTCGTGCCCCATTTTCATAATTTAGCTTTCTCCATTTACAGAGGTTTGTTGTCCAAAGCCAACTTTTGTGTTATATTTAATAAATATCATCAACACTACAAAAAAGTTTTCAATGCCAAACAAAAAAGCTTGCGAAGTAAATAAATCAAAAATTAAGTCAACATTCGGTTATTTGACAGTAGCAACTATAATTGTTTTTTTATTATATAGATACTGCATAAAAATATCATGATAGTTCCTGCTTGCTGCAAATGATATTAATAAAACAAAAAGATTTATAAATGCCTAGGACAATGTTAAGCAGAGTTGCCTAAACTCAAGAAAAAGAACTCATCATTTTCAAAGTTATTTCAACTATTTGTTGTACCATTGATGAAATCTTCAAAACGTTCTGAAACACCTGCAAAAGACAAATTACAAACGTCCTTTTTGCAAACGTAAACAGATTTTTAGTGGTACTTTTGTTTACTTTAAATCAATAACATAAGTAAACTTTCATAACATAATTCATTAACATAACTTAAATTTCATTAAATGCAGTGCCAGCAGGTAGACAGCTTTGGCTTTCTATGTGCATTGTGCTATAGCTAAGCGTGGTTATGGTCCATTTTGTAAATGAACATAACCTCCAGCCTTCTTCATATGGTAGTTCATAACTTCTTTCGTGTTGTTACCATTGACACAGGATGGACTTTTTACAACAATGTCACCTTTGAACAGACTGTTTGAATAAGCTGAAAAAGCCATTATTATCGTAAAATAGCTTCTTTCTTAAGTTTTATCAAATATATTCTTAAATTTAGCAGCAAAACCTTTAACAAAGCATTTTTTCAACACCCTTTCCACATGTCTGTCATGTTTTAGTACATTACCTTTTTAACAATTTAATTGTAACAAACATCTGTTTACATCTGTTAGCTGAAAGAGCCATTAGCATACTATATTGAAATTGATTGCGTCTTGTGTCTTTACGGACGATGTCAAAGATGAGATTGTTGGCAAATAACACTACCAACACTTTAACAGACAACAATCGGAAATTCTACTCTGTCAAACTCGGTGACCGGGACTGCGTCAGCGGTTCAAAGCCTCTACAAGTATGCAAAACAACCAGGATTAAGCTATGAAAGAAATTTTATCAATGCGAGGATAAAAATTGCCATAATCAATCAATCAATGATTGCATTTTAAAACAAAGCGTTAAAGGTAAATTAGCAAGATATTCATGTTAAGATGTCGGAATGGACTTTTCATTAGCAAAATTTAAAAATATTTTCGCCAAATTGCATCAGATTGATGTTAAAAGAGGAGCTATCCATCAAGTAAACGTTCTGTCAACTTTATAAGTATTTGAAAACTTTTTTGTTGTTCAGCCTTACATAACCCTACTGATTGAATCTGACTGACGGCTATGATAATCTTCAACAGATGGTAGGTGGGATTATATATCAGTTATGGCCCACAGTGAAGTCCCTGGTCATAAGTCATCATAAAAGAGCTTAGTGACAATTAAGGGAGAATACATGGAAAGTGTTGATACAAATAGATACTGATAAATTAATGGGCAATGTTTTTCATTTCATAACGATCAGTCACTTATCATTAACCAACAAGCATGAGTCATCTAAATTACTTTTTACACTTATTTTAGTCAAAAATTGGGAAAAATGGCCCCCACTAAATGTTGTTCTCTCTCTCCAATAAAAATACCACCTGTTGAAGATCCCCTGAATATCCATCGTGCGTAAGTAATGATCAATGATTTATCGGATCTCAAATGGTTTATCGGGTCTTCAATGGTATAGGCTGCGCATAGCCGAGTGGTGAGAGCATTGCAACGGCAATCGAAAGGATGCTGGTTCGACACCGCTCAAGAGCATGTAGCTGTGTCTTTGGCAGGACACTTAAAGGCATGCTTGAAGGCGGACAGGAAGACTCGGTTCCTTGCGTTCTCTTTTACTAAATCTAAATCTTCGACCACTGGGCGAAAGCCTGTATACGACAAAAAATCTAGTGTAAATTAACAAGCGCAATAGCGTGGAAGCTACACCGTTATGGTTAGCGAATCGCAACTGCTCGCTGTACTAGTGAGTGCTCAGCCTTGTGCTGATAGCCGGGAAGAACGCCCCTTTCTTCACGATATACCATTTATTGAAATAATATGTTAGGTTTTCTGTAACATCTTTTTTACACTACTCTTTTTCATTAGTTTGCCCTTTCATGTAAACAAAACCTCAAACCGGGCCCGAGGCACTTTTATAGTGGATCAACTATGCAATACAAATCATGCGCCTGTTTGTAGATTTTGAATGCTCCCAGTAGACAAATCCGTTGTTTTTTACATTGCTTTGACGTCTGCAGACGTTAAATCAATGTAAAAAAGAACTGATTTGCTGACTTGGGTCGAGCACAGCCAACTATATGAAGCTAGCAAAGCAGTCCATTTTTACATTACTGTAATTCAATAATTGCAGGCGTTGAATAAACTAAAGTAGTGTGTGTAAATTTTTTATTTTGCTTTGTTATGCTTTTAACTGAGATTTTTACCAGGAGAATTATTCGCATTCGCACAGCAAGGACTTTCCACGGTTTGCAAATTTGATTTTGTTAATTTGATTTTGTGCATTTTTTAATAACAACACATTTCATAAGTCGTTTAAATTCAGGTTTACAAAATGTTTGCATCTCTGAGTTCAAAGTACTTTGTATTTCTTTAGGAATTTGTACGTTTTAAAAAAAATATCATTTCTTCATTTGCTTTATGTTCTCACAATGTTGTTTCAAAAATTAGTGTTCTTTGTTTAATTCCAGGCGAACAAAACTTGGCCAAAAACACATCAGATTGATAGCTCACTCGAGCTTTAGAAGTCATGCATAGAGAAACTTACCATTTCCTGAACGTTTATAACATAATATAACCCAAATAGCCTACTCCAGGCAGTGGCGCGGAAAGTATTTTTCTCAAGGGGAGGCTGAAGCTGCCGTAGTGTTGTCAGCTTATGTACCTTAAATATTCAGAATTTTCTAGGGGGGGTGAAGCAATTATCGAAAATTCCAAGGGTGCTGATTTAGCTGTAGAGGTCTTCAGCCCCTTGAGCACCCCTAGTTCCCGCGCCCCCAACTCCAGAGGTCACCGAACTTTTTGTCAATGCGGGAAGAAGAATTGAAAGATTAGCAGGCACAGGCCAGCATGATCATAATGTTTTGGGCTAACTTGCGTGTTGAAACGATACTTCGGTGAGTACTCATTTATAACCAACAAATCCTTGGCGACCGATTTAAGTGGGTAAACGACCCAACCTCAGGCGGTAACCCATAGTTTAAGACAAATCATTGGATTACGCATAGGTTTAATTATAACCATGACTGGGGAATTGATGTTAAAATTTGATCTTTTCAAAGTTTTCTTGCCCATGATGTGCCAGCCAATCATAAAAATGTATTTGACAAGACCTTGCAAATGCAAGTACCGCAGGCAGGCCTAACAAACGGGCCGTAATTTGGTGCCTTTGAGTTTGAGGTGTTCAACTTGTGCAAAATAAAAACAAAGAAATAAGTGAATATACAAACGAAGATGTACTAGAATGCCTACTACAAATTCTACAAACAACTAACTTAGATTAAGAAAAATGAAATATTTTGGCCACATGATTTGCAATAATTCTATTCAGAGACAATTACTAGAAGGAAAAATTAATAGAAAACGAAATAGGGGCAGACTACCAAGAATTTTGACAAGATTGGTCAGAACTTAATTACAAAACTGCAATAGACAAATGTCACAAGAGAGATAGGCCTGCTTGGCGCTTAATGACCTCCAACCCTCGACGAGTGGAAGGAACTTAATGATGATGGAGATATTTGTTTAGTTTGTTTATGCCTACAGTTGAGCTATAAGCAGTTGGTGACTTGGCTCATTACAGGCATTAATTGTAAAAACACGGATGTGAATTTCAGAAGGCTGATTATCGCCTGCTGTGTTTCATAGCAAAGTTGTGTCATTGTTTTTGTTTACAAGCGATGACATAAAGATGATTGAAAAATTCACCAAAGAAAAATTTCAAACAATGAATGCTTTAATTATGTCATCGACAATAAGTGAAAGCTTGAATTTAAAAAAAAGGATATCACTATTAATTTTATGCTTAAACAACAGGATGATCTGCCCCTTTGTTGCATCATAATTGACATCCCGTTGGCAAGGGATTAAGACAAAACTTTTGTCAAAAAGGAGATACGACTGATTTCAGCTGCGGAAAAACTTTGTCTGGAAATATGTTGCTAGACAGAATAAATTTCACGGCTAGTTTTCAGGAAATGGTTATATTGAGCGCAGTGGCGTAGCCAGAAAAAATTTGGGGGGGCCAAATATTTGATGAAATGATGAGAACGACAAAGTGTTTGATTAAGCCATCGCCACCTGATGTGCATTGGCGTATCCTGGTGGGTTGAGCAAGGGAAGCAATGAAAGTGGTGGGGGGTTAGAGCGTGCCGAAGGCACGCTTATTGTAGGGGGTCCGGGGGCATGCTCCCTCGGAAAATTTTTGCAAATTTACACTCAAATAATGGATTATAGCGCTTTCTGGAAACACTTTTAGGGTAATATTTGAATGAAATTTATTAGCAGAAAAACAGCTATAAACTTATTAAAGGTAGCTCTTACACACAAACGGGCAAAAACTGCGGCAAAATTAGAGAACACCAAAAACTCAGCTATACAAAAACTCAATAACTACACAAAAACCCAACAGAGTAAGCCATTCTGAAATTGATCCACAAATTAGTTAAAAGAAACGTAAATCGCGTAAATTTTGCGCGATTTACGATTTGCAAAATTTATTGGTGTCTTTCTGTGTGTCTAAAATCAATCCTTGGGGGTGTTAATAGCCAGATGTCTTGGTAAACGTTATAAATTTCTACAAATTTTATTAAATTTTCAACAAAGGGCTCAACTTCGGAGTCCAGTCTTTGAAAATTTGGGGGGGCCATGGCCCCTTTCGCCCCCTCCTAGCTACGCTTATGATTGAACGGGCTACGTTTTGAAATATTTGTTGGTCCTCGCCAGAAATCCAAGCCTCTTTTCTTTAGCAGATAATACTCGTTTTCAAAATAAGTTACTCATTAGGGTTGACTTTGCGTTCATAAAAATCATGATGTTTTAGTTTACTGGCATTAATCTCGAGAAAATCTTTCAATGGGAAAGTGGAATCATTAGTCTATTAATCGCTGCTTTTTCCCGAAAAATAAAACCGTATTATTTTTCTTGTTCGCAGACAAAATCACAACACGGAAGTTTTGTTTTAATTTTCAGTTGTTTTTTTTCAACTATTGTATTTCATCAGATTGTGGCAGCAGTTGTGCCAGAAATGATTTTACACAAAATGGCTGCCAAGGGTCGAGGAAGAAGTTAGCTCGAGCTGCTCATTATCCCAGGTGTCTATTTTTTCGCCAGTAGAGCAATTCAAACGTGTTTCTTTCCCTACAAAGTTTTCATAACGTCATTTGAACGGAAAAAAACTCTCAAACATTTGATAACCTAAAAATTGTTTTTGCAAGGTGCTGAAAATTTTATAGATTGTGAATTTTTTTGCTTCAAAGTTTCATGCACGGTAATACTCTTTTGTAAACAATATGCATTTCACTTGATCCTGAAAGCTTAATAAAGTTACAACCACTGCATATACTGTATTTATGTATAGCACTAGCAGAATCTATAAATTCCGGTCGTCGGACCACTTGGCATGCGACAACTCAGCAAGAACATTTCAGCTACTGTTAAGTCAGCAAATGAGATTTACTTGCTCACGTCGAACCTGCTTGATTGTCACTTCTCAAACTTATTTTGATGACTTGTGACAATCCATGATTCGGCTTGCTCAGTTTCATTATTTACGGTAGCCTACCAACTTCAGCCACTTGCTGAAATGTTGCTAGATCAGTTGTCACTTGCTCAGTTCACAACTTCTGACTCGTAATCGTAAGAGACTCATAAATTGTACATCATTCCATGTACAGTAATTTAAAATATCCTTGAGTTGTAAATCTTTTGGTCTGATTGCAAAATAACTTGCAGTGGAGCCGGAGTTTATCCGATTTTTAGAAAATGGAATGGATTCGGAGTTTCATTTATCACAAAAGCTTCGGATTGGAGTAGATTCGGAGTTTAGTTGAGCAACTTTTTTCAGTAAAATCAAATAAGTCCCAAATAACTCTGTGTGTAGAGAAAATAAATAAAAACTGTCTCCACAATTTTCGACCTGACGGTAAAGTGCTTTTGAGTGAGTGCCACTGAAAACATTTAAGTAGCAAAGTTGAAAAAGATCTTTGCACCCCTGAGATATTTCGTGTTATACGCATTGGCTAGCACAGTAAGCCTATTAAGTTTACTCAGAATTAAATTTTGGATTGGATTAGAAGTCTGAAAATGATGAGATTTGTCGGAGTGCAGTTTTCACGGAGTAGGAGTGGAGTCAGAGTCTCAAAAATCACACTCCACTTAGCACTGCTGGCTATGCATAATTTTGTAGTGGCCCACAAAAAATATAGTAAAAATGATAAACGACGAACACTTACTTGCTGTCGGTAATCCGTTCCTTTTATAGCATATTCATCGAATAAATCCGTACATTAGCTTGAAAAACTAGAAAATGAAACTTGTCGGTGTTAAGCATTTCTGCTTACCATCCCAGAGATGCCTTAATGTTTCTCTGTTTGGTGTCATTAGCCTGATTTTGCGCAGTTACCGAGATTCATCACGAAGAGGCTGACAACAGGAGTCTTCTCTCATACAAAAGGAAGATACACAAATACGCGTCATGACACCGCATTGTTTTGATTTTCTTGCTTGATGTATTGAAGAAAACTGCATATGCGCAACTACCATTTACACTCTACCCGTTTTTCCATGTAACACACATTCTCCAGCCTGCAAAAGTGCCGTGTGCACGAGCGACGTTGAAACGATGCAAATAAACGGCAACTTTTGCAGGCTGAATTTGATTCAAAACAATGAAGACGACGATAAAAGCACTGTCGCATGCTGCTGGCTTCACAGGGTTTCGTTGCGTTGACAATATAATAATGAATTTAAAGTCTTAAAAGAGTAAGGCAAAACCGTTAGTCAACGTCAGGCATAGCTACTTATAAAAACTGTTTTAAAACACAATGCATTAATTATATGAACAAAAGCACATATGGGTCAATAATGAACTTCCAAGTAAGGATGAAAATCCCGCCATCTTCTCAGTAAAGCCGTTAAAAAGTTAAATTTTTTAGTAGGATAAATATAGGCTATTTGGGAAGATTTACAAGTCTAATAACTTTTTAAAGATGCTTAAAATTGCAGAATTAAATGTAATAAATTTATTTTAAGATTTTTGAAATGTCGCTAAATATAGAACGATCTTGTAGTAAATATTTTTATGGATTTTGTAATAACCGTAGTTTTGACCAAATAAAAAAAAAAATTAATTGATCTGGTTACAAAAATACATGCTGCTAAAATGTGGAGTTAAAATGTCAGATATTCAATGCAAGAGCAGCACATTTGTTTTTATTGTACGGATTTTTTTGCAGAAGAACACTAATTGCTTCTCAAAATTGTAAGACACTCAAGCAATACAAGAAGGCAATGAGGAACGGCTTTTCATGGCATTTGAAATAGAACAGGCACTTTAACGTTATATCACAACAAAGGCACTTTTACAAATCCTAGCCAGAAAATCAGTTCTTTTTTGCATTTTCAACGTTTGCAAACGTTAAAGCAACGTAAAAAAGTACTTACTTGCTGGCTGGGATGTTTTGCTGTAAAATCGTAACATGAAGCGTGTGGAAAACATACAAAATATTCACAATACTTTTGCGGCACAACAGGAAAAAATAAAACAGTCAGGAAAGCCACCCAAAAAGAAAATCGAAAATGGTTTGAGGTAAATTTATTTCTAGTTATTTAACCTCGAGTTAAATGTCTGCTAAGTTAGGTCTAGCACAACTCAATAAAAATCAAATGAGTCCACAATTGTAATAAAATCTGGATTTTGCACAGAAGACAATTTCATTACACTTTTGAACAGCACTTTTTTTAATATAGCAACAAACAAAAATGTAAGACATGGATAGTCTTAAGCCATTCTGTTGAATACAAATGTCTAATTTATTAGGTTGTAAGCGTGCTCAAAATTTAAATATTTTAAAATTACACAAAATTTCATTTCGTGTCGAATTTAGTTTTTTAATGAATTTCGTTATATTTGTAGCGGTTTTTCTAAATTCAATACTCAACTGTAGTCTGACACTCTCGCAGTATTTTATTTTTATGTTGATTTTTTTTACACTGCATAAAACTTTTTTCCAGCAAATAAAACTCAACGTCTTTAGACGTCAAACCGGTCTGAAAGGGGTGGATTTTGCTAACCAGGTTCTTTGAACCCCGATTAAAAAGATTAAGGGAAATCCGTGAGATTTACAACAACGAAAAAAAGTTTTTAGGAAACTTGTGAATCTACGAGTGAATACAGTCAACGCAGTCAGAGAAAATAACATGTAGTAGATGATTAAATTCGTACAAAGAGATTGAAAAATCAGCAGATCTCTATTGATAAACAAAGTAGCCTTTAAAAAGTACAAAGGCACATGCAATCCACACAATAAATTAGTGACAATCGGCTAAAAACATGAAAAGCATGCATCGATTTAAGTCAAAATCGACTGCCCAATGTTCCCATCTACTTTGGGAACAATTGACTTTTATCGTTACCAACACTTTGCACAATTGAAAACACTTCAAATAACCGACTCTTGACTGATCATTGGATGGAAAGTGTTCGTGCATTGAGAGTGCAATGGTGAATACACATTCTGGGTGGTGGGTGTCATTTGACGAGAGCAAAAAGAGTGTGATATGTGAGGTGGGTTGTAAAAGGGTTGTTGGGCGTGGTAATCGCTAATACCTGCATCGGGAACAAAAGATCTCTGCTGGTAGCTATAACCTGAATATGGCTCCCCGCAAGGTACACTTGGAACAAATCCTAATGTGGGTGGTTTATTTCTGCTGTAAAATGTCTGATCCTCTTCTTGCAAACAAGCCTCCTTGACATCACGAGCGTCAGACATTTTTGTATCCGGATAAGGATATGCTGGAAGTTGAGCATACGGAACCAGAGCATTAGGGTATTCTTCGCAGCCGGAAGAAGACGGAGAAGATGACTCGATAACCGATGATGATGAAGCGGAAAAAGCGGAAGGTGACAAGCTGTTACTACTCTGTCGCATCTCGGATGAAACCGGGGCCGGAGAATTGGACTGGTCTTCGTTCTTAGTGGTTGGTGTAACCGATTCAGCAAACGAAGGAAAAAGCGTTTTAGAACTCTCCGTTGGATTTGTCTGCTCAAATGATTTTCCAATCTCAATATCGGCAGTGCAAAGAATGTCTCCATGGGCTTCATGCAACTTCATGTGCTTTCGCAGGGAACTTGGATGAGTGTAGCTTTTCTCGCAACCAAAAACCTGAACAAAACATTTTGTACGGTTTGTAAGAAAGTAGACTATAAAATCAGCATGCAAATACAGCATGTCAAAGCGATACTGAAAATTTGCAAATTGACCAATACATGAACTTGATATTAAAAATAAAATACTGCATGTGATAATGTTTAAGTGATGGGGTAGACGTTGATGTCTCTTGACGTCTGTTTCGATTTCTTGATGTTATTGAGGATGAAAAGTTACACAAGAATCCTTCATTTAGGATGCAACCAAACAATTTAACATAACAAGTAAATAAAATCAACCAGGTTTAGAAACTTACATAATTTATTGATAAACCTTTCGTTAAGGTAGCTTCTTCATTATTTTATTCAAATAGAATATAGATTGTATAAAAATATTTAATATTCAAAAATGAAATGAAATGTAATTAAATTCAATTTTAAAATCAATGTTTTGAAAAAAATAAAATAAATCGGAGCAAGTTTTTCATCTAGTCTCATCATCATCAAAATGTCCCTTCGTCGTACGTATTGGGGTTGGGTACAATGCGCCGTTGTTCTCGATCATGAGCTGTTCGTGCTGCACTTTCATAACTTAAATTTATATAACTTCTAGTCTAGTCTACTGCATTGAGTGACAGATGTAATGTTATAGCCTTGGTAGTGAGAAAATTCTTGAATACCATAGACAGATAATTGATAGGATTAAATTGCATAATTCAAAAACAATATAATAAATAAAAAGGTAACTACATAAATTCGACCGTTTTCGGCAAAACTTTTTGCCCTTGTCAGGATAAAATTACTTTCCTGACGAAGGCAGAAAGTTTTTGCCGAAAACAGTCGTTTTATTTTTTATATTGTTTTTGAATTATGCAATTTAATCCTATCAAGTTGCTATCAATTAAATGTAATGTTCTGGAAAATTGTATTAGATAATTTTAATTAAACAGGCTCTTTTTTCTTATCTAGTCAAGACAACGCAAATAAGTATTTTAGATTTAAAAACTGCAAAACGAGGAATCGATTATATACGCATCACGCCAGACATACTTTATGATGGGCAGTGAAAGTAGAATTCTAAAAAAAACATAGGCCAAGCCAATGATGTATTCCACATAGATAAGCTAGACAAACTGAACAAAACTACTCAAACCACGACTAAATATTATTAAAACTATCCTGAAAAAACAATCAAACTGAAAATATTAACATCCTTTTAACCAAGCAATTAGTATCGTACCTTGCATAGATAAGGTTTATCCGTGGTATGGACATGAGCGTGCTTTTTCCGGTCAGAGCTGTTCGCGAACTTTCTCGTGCATCCTGCGTACTCGCAGCAAAATGGCTTCTCTCCTTCACAAATAAAATATGCAGTTTTGCTTAAAATAGTTTTTTTATTCAGTATTGTTACCGTAAAATCTGCATACCAGAGAGCAAAATTCATCATTTTTGCAGACGTTGAATAAATGTAAAAATGAGAGATTTTGGTGTTTGAGCACCAGCCGGCTACGATACTAGCACATATTTTTGCGATGAGAGTCGGACATGAGCAATAGCTGAGTGTCTTTAAACGTGCACATTCATAAAAGTTATTGTTGCTGCCTTAAAAATATATTTGTAGTAATTAAGCATGTCAAAATGACACAAAAAGAGAACTGTGTATTAGCTTGCTAGGAAGTGTTATTGCACAGCAGAAGGCGTTCCGGTATTCAAAGAAATTCACTTACTTTGCTTTCTCAATGATTTTTCTACAGAAGGAAAAAACTCATTAAACTAAATTCTATATTTTTTTGTGTGATTAATTTTATTGATGTGTGATTGATCTCTTTGATTTTATTTAAAAAAAAATAAATACCAATGTACAGAATCTTACAGCTGAGAAGTTTTTCACAATGACAAACGAAATATATATTTTTGTTTACCGTGTGAAATTATATTATTCGCTATAGCCGAGAAAATAAGCGTGAAATTTAATGTAAACTAAGGTTTAAACAAAGGATAAACAGGAAAAATTAACAAAAGAAAACAGAATCGTGTTAACACGAAGCGATCAAAAGTACTACCAAACTTCCGAAACAGATCTCACGTTGTCACAAATGTAACGTTTTTTTTCAAAATTAAGCTGTGGTGGAAGAAGCTAGCATCAGCTTAATGAATTCTGAATCGAAAGACCTGAGTTCGAAGCCTGCGCTGGGACACTTCTTTTTGAGCAATTATTCAATGTCAAATGAGAATTCGCATTGCCGAAAACTAAAATTTGCCCAAATGTATCAAGCCAGAAAACCAGTCATTTTTACGTACATTGATGTTGAAAGATACTGAATTGTAGCGTGGTTAGTCGTCTTTTGTTGTGCGAGATATACTGTAATATAACAGCTTTTTCCATACAAAAACATTGAATGTTATACAAGGTGTTCATGAAGTCCTGTTACAATTTCAAAATTTTGAAAACTAAAATTGTAACAGGACTTTATGAATAACCTGTACAATACCATGCCAATATAGATCTACAAGACCGGAGAGTATTATTAATTGTGTTGGCTGTGGCCACTGCATGTGCAACTTAAAACTATCAAAGATATCGTTTCGTTTCAATTCAATCTAAATTTCAATTTTGTTTGTCTCCCTTGAATCGTTCAACGTTTGAACCAAGAAAATGAAGTTTTGCCATTTAGACCAAGAAGTTTTGCAATTATTAGTTAATCATTGGACATTTTCTCATCATCATCATCATGATATAATTAATGCAGTAAGAAAATTTTACTGGGTTTGCATTAGAGTGCTTCAACACCTGGAATAATTTTTAATGTTGGCATAATGAGAATATACAAAGGTTTCAATTTGAGAAAAGTAAAAGTTTTATATTCATTTTGTAATTTTACAGCTTTTAAGGTTTATTTTTACTTTACAACTACCTAAGTTTTTACTACGACTGCTCTTTTCTTTAAATTTGTATCATATTTGCATGTGCCCGCCTTACCACCCCAACTTTTCCTCAACATTGCCCAATAACAATAATTATATATTCTTATATAGCGCTGTATCCATCGCTAATATGCGTTGCCCCTCAGCGCTTTACAAAGCAGACAGTTGAACACAGTCAGTACTGTACTATTTTCGAATTGGTTTTTATATTGGACCTCGACATGGGATCGAACCCACGCCTGTGAAGATTAGTAACAATAACATTAAATCATTCTTCTACAGAACCAGAAGTTACAAAACGTCAAAAACAACTCCGTAAATTTAATTACTTTTCACAAATGAAGTCTTGATGAAAATAAAATCATTTTCAACGTTGTTGTTACGACTTAAAGATGTTTAATTCAAAAACTTTAAAACGAGCTGCGATGTTTCAGCTTTCATCTTAGCGAATACAATTGATAGAACTTTCACATTTCGACGTTTGTAGCATTTTTTTTTTATTTTGGATCAACGCCAAATAGTCGCATAAAACCCAGATCCTTACTTGGTTTGGTTTCGAATCTTTATCCTCTGACTGACAAAGCCTCTGATAGGTTGGTTATTCCTGGCAGTTTCGCATACTTGTAGAGACTTTGAACCACTGACGCAGGGGTGTTACTGGGATAGACACAGAAAATTTTCCGGTAATTGTGGAAGTGTTCTTATCTGTGAATTATTCCATCCATTTGATGCCGCGGAATAGAGAGCAGTCCTGCAATTTGTTGCTCAAGCGCGCACCCGAAATCCGAACCAGCGTCGCTTGATCTTGAATTGTATCTTCAACCACTGAGCTAATTTGTATTAAACTTGACCTTTCAACCGATTTGCGATTTTTGTAAAAAAACTTATTTGATTGTTTTTCACGCATGACGGAAAACAGCTATAAAAATGGCACAAAAATTAAGCATGGAAAATACGCTTGTGATTTTTTAAAAGCAAAGCGCCCACCGAGAAAATGACATAACTCGAAGTAGAATTACTTAGGTTTTTACTTTTTATCACAACTATTCCTAGCCGTGTTGTTTTTATTTAAACTTGCAGCACTAAAAATATTGACAGTTAAAAAGTAAAATCTTGTTACTAACCTGTATGTGTCCGTTTGTGTATCTTCAAGTTTTCGCTTCTGGCAAACACTTTTCCGCAACCGGAATATGGACAGAGAAACGGTTTCTCACCTGTGTGGACTCTGATGTGATTGACAAGCTTATATTTGGCTTTGAATGGCTTTTTTTCACGCTGACAATCGTACCAGTAGCAGGTGTGGTCTGTTTGTTCAGGGCCCCCAACATGGTCACGACCAATGTGAGTGACCAATTCCAACATGCTGTGAAAAATCAAGTTGCATTGTTGTCCGTTGAGGTTATCAGATTCGTTTCTTTGAATGTAACCTTCATGGAGTGGACCTATGTTCGGATTTCCTGCAGTCCACTTGCATACTAGGGTTTGGCGAATTTCCGCCTGTGGATGTTGGAAAGTGTTGTAAGAGAAAGTGAAATGCTGATTGTGAGGCAAAGGACGTGAGTGGAAGCCAACAGGAAGGTTGAAGTTTAAAGAGGCAAAATGCAAGTCACTGTACTGGTACTTGTATTGATGCAAAGACTGATTATTATGTCCGCACGCTGCAGCTGCTTGCCAAGCAGTTTGAGAGCAAGGATCATTTTCTTGTTTGAGGTAAGACGAATTCCCAGTTCCTGGCTGATTTTCTCCATTACTACGAGACATTGAATTGAAGGCTGAATATGCTTGAGGAATAAAGGCATCTTGAGACATCGGTTGATCTTTTACTTCGTACGGTAAAAGTGAACGATTGAACGCCGATGGTGAATCATAGCTCAGGGTTCCCGGGAAAGCCATTTTGTTTGCGCGCCAGGGCTTTGCCAATCTTTTGCCAAAATTCGTATGCGTTTAAATTCTCGATAGAGAATGTGAGCCCTGAGGGGAATTTATTACCACTTTTCTAGAATTTTGGTACACTTGAAAAAGTTACATAAAAGTTACAATTCCTGAAAGCATAATTATAAACTAAATTAATTCATACGAAAACTTAGAATCTTGTTTGTCTTTATCAGTCGACTAAATGCATACGCACCAAAACAGAACTATACAATAAACCATTTCAATAAAATTAATTGTTTCAAACAAGACTGTAACCGTGCTAAACGGTATGTTTACAATTTCTACCTGGTCAATAGATTCGTAGGATATTTCTGCTTTCTAATTCTTATGCTCATTTGAAAATTTTGCTTCCAATTACAAAATCGTAGCTTTACCAAAAGGTGCTGTTGGTTGAGAGGGTTATTTGGACTCGGTGCTAATGTCAGACGCCCAGGTTTTGCTAACAAGGCACGTTAACAGAAACAAGACACTATCTAAGAATTTAATGTGTTTTTTTCATTTTACGGCCCCCTAAAAATGTACAAATTTGTCCTGGGTTTGCGTTTAAAGTACCTTTCTGTCAACGCTACTAATGCTATGTATACTTAGTAACACACGCAAACTTTCCCTCAGTGATTAGCTTACCAAGGCATCTTAGTGCTAGCCAACAAGCGCTATAATAGAGTGCTAGAAACTGACTCTCAACTTGTTTCAGACAAGTTTTTGATGACAGATTCTATAGTGCCCCGTGATAAAGGGGATTCAGGTAAATTCCGGACAAATCAGAGCAGTTGTGATCTTATTATCAGGGCAGTGAAGTCCAGAAAAAATGTACAACTGCAACTATCCGGTTTATAACTGGCCGACTCCGACTCCGGATAGCCTACGTCATAATCTGTCCGACTCCAATTCCACAGCCCTGCTTATTACTTCAAGAATCAGTTCTTTTGCTATCATTATGGTCGTTTAACACAAGGGTTTACCAAAGCATGGGTCGCAAATCGTAATTTTAGGTCTGTCAAAGAAATTTAAAATGGGCCTAGAGTGGGTAGTGGGCATTGTAAACTGCCCACTCTAAGGGGTTGCATGAAAAATAATTTTCTAAAATGGGGTCGCACAATAAAAAAGTTTGAGAAGTCTCGGTTTAACAGTTGAAGTACAAAACACGTCACAATTAAGGTACGGGTGGAATACAGTACAACACAACACAAGTCATCATGTTTTCATCATAAAATTGTAAATTATAGATCGAGATTCATTTTCCTCAAATTGAGATCAATCCAAAATTGTGCAATTTTTCTTTGCTCTTGTAGTTCCTTTGCTACTTGCCTACAATTAACCTCAAAAATTTCGAAATCGATCAAGACGGAATTAAAATTATCTATTGAACACCTAATACAAAATTGTATAAAATATATTTTTGTCATCAATTTTGTGGAAAAACAAACTAAAATCCTTAATTTGAAATGGCTGATCCAAAATATCTCTCCCTTTCATAAGACTGTCCTGCTTTCTGCTTTGCAATTGAACAGAAATGTGAAAAGCTCGATTTTCAGCACAGCTGAAGAAACGGCAAGAAAACAATCAGACGGCAAGTCAGCCCAAAGCATTATTTGCTGATCCGAAAGCACAGCTTGTTGAAAACGAAAACAGAAAGCTGGTCTTTTGTTTTCCGATCATGTAATGCGGGTGAATGTGAAAGCTTCAATGCGCTTTAAAAAAAGGGATTTTTTTATGATCAAAGAGATTTATTGCTTTTTTTTCTAATTCAAAAAGTTCACAGTTTCTTCGGAGGTCAATTCATGTCGTAAAAAATGATGCTGGGAAAATGAGCAATGGTTTACAAAGATAATGAGCTTACAAATCTAAACTTTTTCAACATTAAAATAACGTAAAGTCCAAGTTTAATAGTTTTTTTTTAGTTTCAGTTGTTTGAACACAGCTTTCCAAGATGTTACATCACTAAACAAACGTACTCTATTTGAAAAAGATACTGCTTAGTATCAGTACCAAAAATAATTTCTATCCGCTTTTGGAGTAAATCATAAAAGTGAACATCAACATACAATTGTCGAGTCAGAGTAAGCAGCTGTCTTTGCAAAAAATCTTGAACTGTGATCTTTCTGCAAGGCTTGTTGAAACAAAGACTGCGAGTACACTGATACGGACAGCACTTTATCAAGTCTACGAAATGATTGTACCACCTATAGACTGCCAGTTAATATTAGCCTTATTCTCCATCGTAGTGCATGCACTTACCGAAAAATACAACATTTTAATTTTTAGATTGACTTTTAGTTCCGCTTTTGAAAACCGTGGTAAGTTGCTCTTCGTCATTTGAGTACTTTCGTCATACCTTGGAGCTGAAAGTAGCCTACAATTATTTTGTACCACCCAAGTATGATGCTCTGTTGACACTGCTCCGGCCGTACATTTATTGCTTCCTCGACGACACTGTTTCCAACATTTTTCTCGTGCGAGGTACCCTGTAAATTACTTCTTGCGCCAAAAATCAAAAAATTGAATAACGTTTGTTTACCGATAACGTTTGTTTACTTTAATTCGGAGAAGCAGCTACCTGAGACGGGAGTAATGTAATTGCCCAAAAATGTCAAAGTGCCCGAAAATATCAACAGTCAAAGCAACTGTTTTAGCCTAAGTTTTTATTTTTATGAGCCCGATTTACAGTGGCTTATTGGGATGGGCGGGACATGTAGCAAGAATGACAGACAACAGATGGGCCAAGAAAACCACTGAATAGACACCAAGATATGCAAGAAGAACTATAGGGAGACCAAAAAGAAGATGGCGAGATGACATAGAAGAAAAGATTGGCATCACCTAGATGAAAACAGCAAAAGACAGAATGGTGTGGAAACATATGTGGAGACCATCTGCCAGCAGTGACATGATCGGCTGATGATGATGATTGGGTAACTGTGACTGAATGGAATGACAAAAAGCCACTTATTCAAAGCCAACGGGATTCCATTCAGCTTCAACATCAAACCTATTTACGATTCCTGGCGTAATGTCAATACTTTAGTAAACCACGCGAGGTGGCGCTATTGGTCCAACATTAATAAAATCTTTGAATCAGGTTTAGTAACCAGTTTTTATTGCTTTTGCAAATGTCAGTTACATTGGCTGAACACTTTTTTGAAGCTGTAGGATATTCAAAACAAAAACATTTAGAAATGAAACAAAATTTTGTTTTGCTAAAAATCCAAACTACCTTTTGGGATTGCCTAAAAGTCCAAACGACCTTTTGGGATTGCCTAAATGTAGAAATTAAGTTATTCGATTCGCAAACAGGAAATTTTTCTCAATAGACATATCCTATTTTTTGACACGGCAAATTCTTCATTTACAAAATGAAACGTTATATTTCCTTTCGAAATAAAATACTTTGCGTTAACAAATTCTTTTTAGTCATTTCATTCTATTTAAGCTACTCCGTCCGGTAAACAAGCTGGCGAATTGAAATAAAAGTTACATTTATTGCACAACAATGTCAGAATATGTCTGTGAATTGCTATTTTTACGTTGACCAACTCAGCTAGTAAATATATCATTTTAACATTGATACAACGTCTGCAGGCGTCTAATCAATGCAAAATGTACAAATTTACTAACTGGAAAATAATGATTATTATACAAATTGCTTCAATACGGCAACAAACTGCATTTTCAAAGAAATTCATCGATACAAATAAAAAAAATTACCACCGCAACAGAATTTCAGCGTTATTGTTACTTTGATAGTAAAAGCAATCCCATATTTTCCGCTTTGGACTCATTGCTGATATAAACAGACCAGTAACTTCCACTGTTATTTCAACATCAGTGGCTCTATTGCCTGATGTGAAGTTATGTTGTTATGATTTAGATATATTATTTTATTGTTGTGGATTTATGCTTCTCTGCGTACACACAAAAATCCAGGCATCTTCTTTTACATTGAAGGGACTAAGACTGTAATTAACAACATACTGTACATTGTCTTGATGTATGGGCGAGTGGTAAAGAACGGAATACTGGACACGGTAGTACAATCTCGACAGATGTTCGATTCCCACTGAAGTCGGAGACGTTCATGATTCCCATCAAGTTAGAAGTTCGATTCCCGGTCAAGACACATGAGTATGCAGCACAGATGATTCCAAACAAGGGTGAAACCCGAGTATGGCGAGTTTCACGCTACACTAAGCTAATCATTTTCGTTCGATCGGGAACCTTAATGACTTCACAAACCCCCATATGTTCATACATATTATTTTATAAGTCTTAGCATTGTTGAAGAATGTCTCCGTGATTACAATATTTATTGGTGGGAGTCACCATACACGTTACAGTAAAAAGTTAAACACACTTAATGAAAACAAGGTTAAACCATTTGTAATTATTGGTTCCGTTTCTTTGTCATTCAGCAAAACCTAAGCTTAAAGATTGCACCGTAATATAGACTGTAATTTCATGCAAAAGGTTTTATAATTTGACAAAAAGTAGAAAGCGTTTATAACGGTTATTAACAGCTGAACAATGGAAAATTGAATTTAAAAAAAAAAATAAATAAAAAAAACAACATGAAACAACATGAAACCATCGAAAGCTACGACATTGAAACATCAAAAGCTATGACACGTTAAACGTCAATATACTGTAAAGTCAATTAATAAATTAAAAGTACTGATACTTTTTTGGACATACAGTAAAGTGTTTATATAAAGACAAAAAAGCTTTTCTACCCTTTTTTATTTTTAGAAAAAACGAATGGCAAGGAACGAAATTGTTTTTCCGCTTTTTGTTTTCCGCTTTTTTGTTTTTGAACTTCTTGTCTCGATGTCATCATCCGAATATTAGATTGAAGAGGTGGCAGTTGTCATGACCGCATTGCTTCTTATACAGACTATGTTTCCACACAGAGGTTCTAGTATCCGTTTCGTCTCTCGTCTCATTTTGCTGCCAAAACAAAACGTAAATTGCATGTGAGTCATAACCAAATAGTTCACATCATAAATATTTTAGATCACGCAGCCTCTCATATAGCATGTCATGATATACTTCAGTGTCTCAAAACAAGATTGTTGTCAAAAAATATTTGCGACAAATTGTTCTGTTATTGAATTGAAAAATTTTTATCCTTGTATTGAGAAAGCTTCACTGAGGGCTTTATCCTGGCAGTTTCGCATACTTGTGGAGGCTTTGAACCACTGACGCAGGCCCGGTTATCGAGCTTGACAGATTTCCGATTCTTGAAATATTGTTTTCTGTGAATTATTTCATTCATTAGTTGCCGCTGAATGGAGAGCTGTTCTTGATTATGTTTTCCACTCACTGTATACCAATTTGTTGCATAGATAAAGCTAATTTAGTGGAAACTAAACATTTAGGCCAAATCACCAAACGTAACAAGGCGGGCTTTGCTTATGAAAAGCGAATTCCAAAGACATATTGATATTTTTAGCAAAGTAATTTTATTACCTTCTTATTCTGGAAAAAACTTATTAACTTGTTCTACAAAAAACAAAACAGTCAACATACCTTGAAGAGACATTGTACAAGATAGGATTAAAGCATTCGGTGACTCGCAGCATCAAAAATGCCACATATGCAAATAGCCAAGCAACATACGGTTGGGAAGGCGTAGACGGGTCGTTGACGTAGAAATGATAGGCTATAATGCAAAACTTTGTTTGTAAGTCTTAGATTCTTTGCTAAAGGTAAACTAGAAATAGTGTTAGGCTCGTCCCTAGACTGTTAGAAATGCAGCCTAATAAATCATATGAACAGTTTTCTCTTACAACACTTTTCAACAACAAGAAACTGAGGCAGGAGCACAGGATTGAAAACAATGCTGTTTAAATGTCACCGGTTTAGGAAATCCTCTGAGACCGACTGTCACTTTTCTACGACTTCTTTACTTTGTAATGACAAATTTTTACAAAAGGGCCCAATACTCAAGAAATCGATTTCGTAAAGCAGTTGCTTGTAATTCAGGTAGTTCTCGTATTTTTTAACAACTAGCAAAGGCCTGCATCATTTGAGATTTGCACAAACATACAATTGTTTGCACTCTTTCTTCCAGCTTTCCTTGCTTAAACAATAGGCTACTGCAGTATTGATCTTGTTTATGAGCCATCAGGAATATTCACTTAAGGCGATGTGTAATTAAATGTCAACAAGAGACTTGTAAATAGAGTTTTCCCATGAGAATTTTTGAAAATTTCTAATTTCAGTCTTCTAACCATTTTATAATATCACTCGAAGGTTAAGCTACAAGAAAGCAACACACAAAATTAATAACAATATTTCATCAACCAAAACTACTGTAATTTACAAATTTTCTTACATTGGTTTTTATGCGTGTCGGCTACGATGACTTTTTCAATTAACCTCTATTCAAAAAGAATCAAATAGGAAAATAGCTTAAAAAAATTAATTGTACAAAAAACGGTTTCTATCAATAAATATTTGCTCATGAAAAGCAACACATCAAAGAGAAAAGATTCAATTTGTAGGTCAAAGCAATCCAACAAAACATCGTATTTTAATAAAAAAAAGCAATGGAATCAAGATAAACATACTAAACTCATGTTCAGCAAACGTTTCGAAAACTGTACTGTTCTCGTCTTCAGTGCTGTACAGTGTTTTTTTTTTACTTCTTTAAACTTTTATAGCACTGAAGAAAAGGACAGTAAAGTTTTTGGCTGAACATGCGTTTACGTAGCAGCCTATTTACATTTTAGATTCTTTATTTTTCTATCAAACTAACAAACCTGTCTGTGGGATATATCCCACAAGGAAAGATCCTACAATAAGACTTAGTTGGAGGAGGATTTGCATTTCTTTTCTACTTCGTTTTGCTTCGGTAACATCATCTGTATTCCTGTTTCGTCGTCCTAACATTTGGAAAAGAAGTATTACAATTAAATTTTGAAAACAACAAACTAATCAAAACATTAGCCTCGAGTAATAACAATGAAATATACGTCCCTAGCTGCAAGTAATGATGCGTACAATATTTTCAAAGATATTTATGCGATACGCTGCTTCTAATAAATCGATTTCTGCGCATATTCTTTAATTCTAATAATTATTCTCAATTTCAATAGTCTTCAGTAAGATCTGGAAAGAACTTGAATAATGTCATTGAGATTTTCTGCTAATGAGACACAAATTTACAAATAAAAAAGGATTACTTGCACTACTCCGTTCCTTTTCTTTTGATCCGGGCAGTCGGACAACCTCGCTGAATTAACAACATTTGACAGAATAGAATAAGTCACATTAATGAGGTCTTACTGTGTTTGCTTCCAGCTTTATCCAACTGTTGCTATCAGAATTTTTTACCTTTCAATTTATTTCGATTTTTTCTAAGAAGATAAAGCTTGAGCGCGATCCCAGTTGAAAACAGCATCACCAGAACAAGAGGCACGTAATAGAAGATAGGGTAAACTACTGCTACATAGACCACTATGTGTTGGGCCCTGTCAAAACAAAAGTTTTGAAACAAAAATGTACAAGTGCAATGAAAGAGTTATTTTCAAACTTCCCCAAGATCAAGCTGTTCGGCTCTGGAGGTGTGCGCTTGAGCGGCACATTTCAAAGACCGCTCTCCATTCAGGGGCACCTTGTGGTAGCCTATAATGGATGCAAAACTTCACAGAAAACTACACTTCAACAATCGGAAACTCCACTCTGTCAATCTTGGTGACCAGGTCTGCGTCAGCGTTTCAAATCTTCTACATACGAAGCCGCCAAGACTAAGCTTCCACAGTAGCTTTCTCAGTCTAAGGATACAGATTCCCTCAGTTAATCAATTAAATACATTCGAGTGTTGTTGGTATTATGAATTTTTCTCGGACTATCTTGAAATTAGCACTCCTACAATGTTTTAAGTCTCATGTGCGACTGTTTCAGGTTAAAGTATTTAAATTTAATGATGACATCACAATGAATTAGCTGAACCTAACTTCAACCACAAGTGTAATATTTAATATACTCTAAACCAGTGGTTCTCAACCGGGGGTCCGTGAAGCGATTTCAAGGGGTCCGCGCAAATTTCCGAGTTTTCAGCATGATTGATAAATTCTGAAATTTAGAAATTGTTTGTGGTTTGTTTATGTACTAGCCTACAGTGATTCTCAAGTTGTAAGTCGCAACGCACTGGTGCGTCGTTTGAAATTGCAAAGGACATGGCACAAAGGTTTGGTTTGGTTAGAACTAAAAATATCATATAAATGACTTAAACCTTTTAATAAGGCTATGTTGGCTATGTTCAACTTAATTCTTTTGAGACAGCAGGTTGTTGATATGATTAACTTAGAAATGCAAACGTTAGTCAGCAGTCTATCACCACTCACAGTTAGTCAGCAGTCAATAACCACTCACAGTTTTGCAATGACTGCGATTATAACGAATTAATATTGATTACAAATGAAAAAAAGGAAAAATTCTTTGTAACGGTTGCAAGTAGGCTATTCTATTAACTTTTGATAAAATTTATAGAAAAACATTAAATCAGCATATAGATTACTGATGTTTGATCCTGTGTGTCAACATATAGCTCATAATAAAATTAATTTGCGTTCTTCTGGTGACTATTTACTAGGTTACCTCGTGATGTTAAAGATGATAACTAGCTTTTTTTTCCGACGTTTCGTCAGTCAGCACGACTGACTTTATCAAGGTGGCTAAAACAGGTTAATACAACCTGTTCAGCAACGATGGCACAACACAAAAACATACTGATAAAATGAGCTATATATGAGCTATATATGAGCTATATATTTTAATATAGCTCATAACATAGGCTAAGTCCATCTCATCAGTCCATCTCATCAATCGTCAAGTGCGTTGCGAATTCAGCAAATTCTTCTGAGTATGTTGCTTCGAAACTTATGTAACATAATATGATTCCATAAAGAGGCGCAATATACCAAAATTTTAAATAGAATTTTTAGGGGTCCGCGACCGCTTCGAAGGCACCAAAAGGAGTCCACCAAAACAAAAAGGTTAAGAACCACTGCTCTAAGCTATGGCAATGATAGATCATTTGATTAAGTAGAGCAGTACCAGAAAGGCCATCTTTTATCCTCTATTAAATTAAATTTGATTTAGAAATCATCGTTTTTAAAAAAAAAAAAAAAACATCATTGATATTTAAAACAAACAAAAACAACAACCGTTTTTAAACTTAGCTCAGACGTACTTGTTGACGTCAGCAGAGCAAGAAGGCCAATTGAAATCGATTGATGACCCACTTCGGTCACGTGGGAAGGAGCCTAGCCAAGAAATCGAAAGGAGAAAAGACGTTCCAAGGCAGATCGTCCACACCACGGAGATGAATATCTGCAATTTTTACAAATGAGTAAAAGTTGAATAATTTCCATTTACATAATTCTTAACTCTAAATGAACTTATAGGGGATAACTTTTACCTTTAATATTTGCATACAAAACATTTTCCTTTTAGTTTTTACACACAGAGCTTCAGTAGAGAATTTAGTTTGTTGTACTGGAAAGAAATCCAAGTAATACCACAAATAAAACAATATTTCAATTAAAACACAAAACAATTAAATTTGAAGGCTTGTATTATCTTATTTATTTGTTGTTTACATGTTTTCAAAAATCTTATGTGATATACAAAATAACATATGGATTTAGATTCTTTTTATTTGGTTTAGCACTACAGCACATACGCATCAATTAATATATTGAAATACATTGAATGTGGTACTGGTAGGCCTACTAGGATGACAGTGAAAGACCACACGGTAAACGAGGTCAGCTGCCCACCTTCATACAAATAAAAATAAAAACTTCAAAAAGAAGAGGCAATAACAACGACAGTACAACAAGAAAATAAAATAAATAAACAAAAATAAAATAAACAAACCAACAAAGTTAGATATGTTAACAGGTAGCGAGACAGTGGTAGGCTAAGTAATATATCCACGCCTAGTTGTTGTATAGTTTAAGAAAGTGCTTTTTAATTTCGCTTTGAAACATAGTTATTGGTTTTAAAGGTCTGTGGAAATGGTGTTGCAAAGCTTTACAACTAGGTAACTTTGTTCTTGTCTGTGTTTGATTTACAATTGGTTAGATAAAATTTCTGTTTAACTTTCTGTCGAGTGTTGTGGTTAAGAAGGTGGTTTAGATTTTTAAAATATTTGGAGAGGTGATGAGGCAACATATTGCCAGCAGAATTATATGCAAAAGTAGCGCATTCAATGTAATAAAATATATAACAACATAAATTTTTATTTAAAATTAATAAAATTCTATTTGTACAGTATAAGGACCTTCAACGATCCCCCTTTTAGGGTGAAACAGGGCTGTAGGTAGAGGTTTTAGAGAGCAATAAATAAATTTGATGTAATAACATAAATAAGAATATAATCATATTATTATTATATATATATTTTATTATCGTACTGTTGTTTGGTTTTATGTGTTTGTACTTTAATAAAACTACTATTCAGATAATTTTTTGGTTCTATGAAAGCTATGCCACATTAGAAACTGAAATGCTTGTCGGCTACTTGCATGGCCTGTAAGCGGAACCTGAAACGGCAAAGTATCAAATATTCACAAGCTTCCGCAAACTGGCAAAGTTGTCAAATTACACAACTCTAATAAATATTTTAGTGTTTATACAAAGATTTATAAATGCTCAGACAACTTTTGATTGCAGTAGTGACGCATATGGATAATTTGATAGTAATCAAGATTATTAAGGTCAAACTTGGCCAATAAGCTGGCGTTTCTTATCAATTCAATTTGGCCTATTGTCCATTTATTGCATTATATAAAAACATTTAAAAATCACATAGAATTCAAGAAATTGATTATTTAATCATTTAGCTTACCTAACTGAATGTGACCATAATGATTTAGTTGTTTTGAGTGACTTCTGAAAATGAATTGCTTTCAATGAGAAAACAACCAGTCTTTAACATCGTCCACTTATAGTATTACGCATTGAAGTTTTTGTCTTTTTTTTTTTATAAATATTTGATCTAGGAAAACTTTGGCGAGTTCAGTTTCTTACATCACATGATATGCTTTTTGAAGAGCGGCCGTCAAATAAAATCAATGACATTATATTTAAATATGCAAAATTGTTGCTTAAAGTTTTGCTTTTGCTTGGTCTTTCGCTGCTCCTGGCTATTCAGAATGAATTGTTCAACACAACAAAGTGTGCTTAAGCATTTATCTGTATTTTTAAAGTGTATTATTTTGATGAAAGCTTATTGTATACCACTATAGAATCCGATTGGCAAATACTACTGTCTGTCTTCCTCTTTCAACAACCAATGAACTCGCAGACTTTCTCATAACTTACAAGCCTCGTGATGAGAGCCACTGCTTTAGTGATTAGATCAGGGGTTCCCAACCTTTCTACGATCTCGTACCACTTGGACGTTCTGTACTGCCAAGCGTACCACCTCTTGCAGAACAACTAATTTGATCGAATCATATGTTATTCAGAAGAATAATATATTGGCGTACTAAAATAACACTAAAGCACCACAACTAAATTTAATGAGGTTTTTATTTACTGTTCACCAATTGGTCGATACCCGGTGTAAATTTGCTAACAGCGCATCGAAAGTCATTTCCGGGCACATCTAGTCGGTTTCGATTTTTTGACTTGATGTTGATCATGACTGAAAATCCCTGCTTGCATTCCACGTGAAAGGGAAAATCGCTAGCTGTGGAACAGCATGGAAAGCGAGCGTTGAATATGAAGAAGCCATACTGAGCAAGAAGTTTATTGGAGAACATTCCTTGTAACTGTTATTGAACATTTTATTCCGATCTATTTTTAGCTTACAATTAGCATTATTCAACGCTATTTGTAGCTTAGCTATAAAACAGTAGATGATATCTATCAAGAGCAATCATTTGACATAATTAGCGCCCACTGTCCCACAGCTTTGTAGGCCTACTAATTTTCAAAGCAACTGTGCTCCTTGTTGACAATTGACATGACCTGTATTTTGAAGATCGTAATGATACGAAACAACATGAATAGTTACGTAACAATAAGAATAGCTTCGGAAAAAAATTTTTGTAAACAAAATCAGATAATTCAAATAATTCAATCAGATATTCAATTTTCAAAATCAGATAAACGAAATATAAAGTTGTTAATCTACGTTTTTGTGAAAAAAAAAACGGAAGCTACCCGCGTACTACCTGAAAAACCTTCGCGTACCACAGGTTGGGAACCCCTGGATTAGATGTTTGTTCAACAACTGCTACTCTCATCGTACGCTTACTTACCTTTGCACGAGAGGGAGTGAATCGTTTAAAGTGATGCGGCCATTGTATGGACGCAAATCGAAAAACAGCAAACATAAGAATGTGTAGAGAAGTAACATACGAAGTTCCAATATCGATTCCGAAAAAGATCTATCAAAAATAAAGTAATATTTATAATACAAAACTAGTAGCCTATGTCAAACTTACATAGCATTTCTTGCTGTCGTCAACATGATTTAGCTTTTTTCCAACATAGAGTTTAAATTTGAGAGCAATCACTGTGGAGGCTCTTCGGGTCTAATACTGGCATTTTCATTATTTAGGGAAGTGTAAAAAGAGTTAGTAGAGCAATTTATTGTCGTGGAGTGGTTCCCAGCCAATAAAGCATGCTATGACATTATAAAGTACACAACACGAAAAAACAAACAGCAACAAAAATCTATAATGTTTGCAAATCTGATTATTTCATGCAGATACATTGTGTACTGTACATTGATTACATTGCGTACATACATTGTGTAAGTGGCATAACATTACCTTGCATAGAGCTGTTGACCATCTCCAGTCGTTGTAACCCCAAGTGATGGAATACACGAACAATGGGCTGTTGAGGGCTGACATCAAATCAGAAACGGATAAACTCAAGATGAGCAAATAGAAAGTGGTGCTGCAATGTACATTGTACAATGAAAACGTTCAGAAATCCTTGCCAATCACAAACATAGCCGTAAGAGATGGAGGAACAGTGGGGGCGGTTGCACCCCGGCTACAAGAAAAAAAAAACGAGATTTTGGGCAAAAATATCCAGTTACAGCTTCGGTAGAGAGTTTGTCTTGTTGAACCATAGGCATACGAAGCCGAGCAACGTTATCAAGTTTAGCATATTTAAAGATTATTATATTTACAAAAACACAAAACTACGCAACAATTAAATATCGAACGTTTTCGACATCACAAGATGTCCTCTTCAGGAATAACATACATACAACTTAACTACATCTGAATAAAATACAATGGTTAACTAAATCTATAAACAGGAAAAGACAAAAAATGCACAGTACTTCTGACTAGCTTAAACTCAACGATAGGCTCCACGAGAATCAAAGTTAACTACATCAAAAGGTGTTAAACAGATCACATGATATGGTAGAAAGGCAAGAACCACTCCAATATCCAGTTAATTGGGCAAATTTTAAATTGTTGAGTTTTTAAAAATATTTTTGCAAAAACAAATTTTAAGCAAATTTTATTCGCACCCTTAAAATGTTTTATTCTCGCGCGGGTATGATTATAAAGCTATTGAATGTGAATGTTATTATGAACAAACTGTAGTTACCTCATCTTATTGTTTTAGCCCTGCTGTAGTATTGGAAAAACACACTGATAAGAATGCTTTTGCTCATTTACTTTTATTGTTTATTCAAGAAATCTCTTTTCTCGTACCAATTAAAACTAAAAGATAAAAAGACCTTCAAATTTTTAGTCTTGCGTTTTAGGCCAAGCTATAGGCTAATGAAATAAAGTAGCCTAACTAATATAACTTTCTTTATTTTTTTATTTTTTTGAAACCTTTCAGTCTGCAACAACATTGATTTTAAACAAACAAACGCAGGCAACTAGATGCATTTTAATGAAGATCAAGTATTACTAAATCACAAAACGTTCTTATATTTTTGCAATAATTGATCGATTGAATCTTTTGATTGATTGAATTTTTATCCTCGGACTGGAAAAGCTTCTTGCAGAGCTTGATCCTGGTAATTTCGCAAACTTGTAGAGGCTTTGAATCACTGAAGCAGGCCCGGTCACCGAGATTGGCAGAGTGAAGTTTCCGGTTGTTCAAGTCTTGTTGCCAAATTTTAAGAAGTTGCTTTCTGATAAGTTTGTAGGTATTTGAGGAGAAAAGTAAAATAAATTTTCAAGGATGTTAACCAGTTACAATGTAGGCTATATTAGTTTGCAATTTCCATATAGGCTAATTTAATTCAGCGGTCTGTTTCTTACTTGAGAGAGGGAGAAGTTGCAATGACAATAATTGTAATGATATTAGCCAAAGATCCAAAAGCACACAAGAAAAGGAGAGTTGTTGCGACTACTGCTTTCCCTGAACTGTCGATGTCAAAGAGAGGCACATCAACTCTGAAATCAATGCACGGAATTGATTCGTGTATCATTCACAAAACAAGAAATCAATCTGACTTTCCTACATACAAGATAAAGAAAAGTTAATCAATTGATCGTTTTGCGAAGCATGATTGGTCAAAAGTTGTCGTCTAGCCTGTCCACAACGTTTTTCACAAAAATCGGTGACGATACTTCACAAAATCCTGTCATTGCAAGAAAAAGGAAAACCTATTACACTTCCGGGGTAGGTTTCCGAGCGCAATAATGGAACCTGTAAACAGAAAAGACTTATACAAATTCAACGATAGAGGTTTTTTTTTTTAAATAAGATTAAGAGTTAAAAGTAATAAAACCGTCAACCACACTCTTGCGTACAAAACGAACCAAACAGAAAACATTTTCCAGCTGGCAAAATTATAGTTCCTTTTTAAATTAATTCAACATTTACAGACGTAGAATTGATATAACAAAAGTCCACTGTGTTAGCTGGGTCAAGAGGCACCAACGTAGCTGACAATAGAAAGAACTTTTCCTCTAGCAAGCACAATGTGAAAGATAGAGGTTCTTTGTAATTTATATTTTTTGTGAAATGGTTGGATGGTTGGGTTGGGTGGTTGGTTGGTTGGTTGGTTATAAATGTGGTGGTTAGTTGGTTGAGTGTTGGTTGTGAAATGGTTGGGTGGTTGGTTGTAAAAATATAATGAGTAGCAAAATGGTGGCGATTCTGCATATTTATTTGCATTCTACCCACAAACCTTTATTGATACTGGCATCGATAGGAAAAAACAACGAATGCAACAGTTCATATGCTGTTCTTTAAAAGTTGAACGCGATATTTTCATCTTGTTGCTAATTATTTAAAATGTGAAAGAATGAGAGAGTCATTTGCACCACTTTTAGTAAAAAATTATTATGAAAATATATCACACTTTTACATAAAGCTATAGAACTTTAAACTACATACACTCAGAGCACTCTCTCTTAATTTTCAATTTAATGATGTCATCAATTTTCAGGTTAACCCTATATTTTTTTTACTTAACATCATGCAGTAGATTATCGAGGGATAAATTGAAGAAGTTATATTTCCTAGCGATAAAAACAAAAAGTTTATTTGAAACTGCTTTACTAGCCTTTGTAACGGTTTATTGTCGGATGGTCTGCCACGTTGACAAACACAGCAGCAATCAAAGAATAAATTTTTCATAAGCTGTCAAAGACATTGTTATAATTGTGTTGTAATTACACTGCCTTCGTCAATAGTTTGACAACAAAATGCTCACACAATAGCATTGACACGCAAAACATCATAATTTGTTAATTGTCTAGTGTCTACTAGTCCAATGCCTCATCAAGTCTGGCCGCGTTATGATGCAAGAAAATGCAACGAATTCAAAAATAAGAAAATCAGAAACAAATTAATAAACCGTCTGCTTTTGAATTTTTAGGTTGGCCTTCGTGTTTGATACCAAGCAATTACTCATATCCAATAACATTGATAGGGAAGTCCTGGGTGCAGAGGCGCCGAAAGCGGGGGGGCAGGGGGGGCGGATGCCCCCCCTGCCCTCAATTTTTCTGCAGATGGAGGGGCAGGGGGGCAATGGTGCCCTTTTAAAGTCATGTAAGCTACTGCACATTTTGCAATATAACAATTTCTGCTATTCGCCTTAAAACTTGTTGTTTTTTCGGCAGCCATCGTGGCCTATTAGGAGCTCCTTCTCGGCGGCCAAATCTGCCTGCTTGAAGCCAAAATACAAAATAAAAATAACGATAGCACAAGTAAATAGAATTTAACTTGCAACAATGCTAAAATGATCACTTAGCGTTGTTGAAGTCTGGGCCTGGGCGACGTCCTACAATAAAATTGTTGCACCACGCAATAACTGCTTTATCGGGATTGTAATCCAGTAGCCTACTGCGGGACCATCTAACGACACTCGCACGAGTGTTTCCGATCTGGCTGATTTTAAAGAAGTTCGTCACTCATCTAGAATTTTTTTTAGCAACGAAAAACAACGTTCGACATGTGTTGACGATGACGGCAAGGTAATAAAATAAGTATTTCAATGATGTGAAGGACATTACTAAAAGAAGCATAAATTTTGCAAAATATGATAAAAAAATATTTTCCCCTCGGATGTCAACTAACCTAGTTCTCCTTTTTAACAACGATTCAATTTCCGACAACATCGAATCGACATAAAAACGACAATATTGCCAACTGATGTAAATTAGCACATTGGATTAAGACTTTGTTTAAATAAACGTCGGGAATTACAAGCAAGACTTACAGCGCTGGTGATCGCGGATGGATATATTCCAGCAATAACAAATATTCCCGCACAATGCAACAGTGGCGATTATGACGCGCTGACCTAATTTTGTGCCACTCTTTGATACTACATATTTTCGACAGTTAATCCACGATCATTCTATTGCGAAATTAAATAATTGGCTAGAAGAAACTGGCGGCCAAACTTGGCCGAATGAGGAGGTAGCCCCGGCGGTCATTCAAGCACTACTTAGCGGCCATGGCCGCAGGCTGCTTTAAGGCTTGACAGTAGGTTAGGCTACATTATTATAACATAGGCTGTCATTTTTTTAAAATGCAAATCCGGGACGCATATTGAAAACTGTAAGTAATCTTGATGTAGGCCTAATACAAAATAATTTAATGCAACTAATTATTTAATATGGGAAAATTACCAATATATTTCTCCAACGAAAACATGGGAACTTAATATTTATGAGCACATGAATCAGGCCTAATAATATTTTTCTGTGCTAAGTACCTTTTTCGAAAGTAGGCTACAGTGTTAGATTTTATCTTTTCATAAAATTCGCTACATGTCAAATTAACATTAATTTTGCAAGTGAGGAGAGCTTTGACATTCTGTTCTAGCATTTGGCCTCTGTCATCAGACCACATATTGTTCATAAATGAAAAATTCGTTCAACTGGTGCTGATGTCCCAGGCAAACAAAGCACAAACTCGACAAGGTTTTGAAAGTTTGGAATGGTTATGTTTTTGTTAAAAGTTCACTTTTGTTCAAGAGATGTCGTTGCATTTTGCCATGATTCTTTCCTCTCACTCTTAGACATGTACGCTATTTCTTTACCAAAAAGTCCTCATCGAAAAAGAAGTCGATGTTGATCCTTTGCTTCTGAAACATTTGTTGATATTTTCTGCAGACCCACTTAAGAAAGAATCGTTAAAATGACTAGCTCAAGAATTTTTTTTTACAAATCTCAAATTGAAAATTCCGGGACAAACTGGTTAACCGGGCGAGACAACGGGACAAGGCCTTAAAATCGAGACTATTCCGGCTAAACTGGGACGTATGACAAGCCTATCATAACATAGCAAGATGCCCTTCTTTGCATACCAATACCTTGAAACTAAAAGACATACATAACATTGAAATAAAAAAACATATGTACAAAGTTCATATGAATGAGTATCCGTCTACGTATTGTGATTTATTTTAAATGATCAACATCGACTTCTTTTTCGATGAGGACTTTTTGGTAAAGAAATAGCGTACATGTCTAAGAGTGATGATGCCCTTTAGCATGATGCCCTTCTTTGCATACCAATACCTTGAAACTAAAAGACATACATAACATTGAAATAAAAAAACATATGTACAAAGTTCATATGAATGAGTATCCGTCTACGTATTGTGATTTATTTACAAATGCTTCATCTATTCATCAGCATAACACAAGATATCAAACAGGCAACAATTATTTTATAAACAGATCAAACACAGAATTTGGCAAGAAGTCCATGCAGGTATTGGGACCAATGCTCTGGTCAGAGGTTCCAAGCAGGCTAAAAAACTTATCATTTCATTGTTTCAAAAAAGAGATCAAAACGTTAATTTTACAAAGCTACAGTGCATCGTAAGTGATATGTTATGGAAACCAACTTGTCAGTTGCTTCGGAAACTTTATTATTCTCTGCTTGCTTCATGGAATTTTGTGTTTTGGCCTACGTTATCATCAATATGTTTTTTTTTGTGCGTATGCTGTTGTTGAAGCGCGGGAACGTTTCAATTATTATTTTTCTCTTGTAAGCTTATTTTAAATGGCAAAATCGTAATTTCCGTAGGGTGGCAATTGACTAGTAGACCGTATGGTCGTCTCGTTGTCTCCCTGTCGGTATGGGAACTTGTGTAACTTTTGTACTGTGTATATTGCATATTTCAAACATGTACCTATGTTCCTGTTACTGACAAATAAAACATTGATTGATTGATTGATTGATTGATTGATACCGGACACTTGTAGGCTATCATTACTCAATACATAGTGAGCTGATCTTAAAACTTGAAAAAAAATCGGCCTTGTAGTAAACAAAAGTGCCCTTTTTTCGTAATCTTGCCCCCCCAGTCAAAAATCGTTCCGGCGCCCCTGCCTGGGTGTAGCCTACGTTTGGACCTGGGCCCGGGAACTTGAAGTAACCACTTTGTAGTCTTAGCCACAACTATAACACTGGACATGGTTCCTAAGAAAAAAGTCAATTTTTTTCACAAAGCGTGGTACAACCAACACACAATATTCAACTGTACAACTTGTTGCAAATTTGCAACATTAGGCTATAAAGGATCAATTGATATTATTTTTTTGTCGTGTTTTATTTTATTTTTAAATATTCAACCTCCTCTCCCAAAGTCATGTAGCTTAATTCCCTTTGTTTGCATGCTGTATACACAAAGGGCGTTAAGGGGTTAAAAATCATTGTTGAGGAAATTAATGTTGAGTTGTAGTCGAATGTATCCAGCAACTGCAAGTTTGTTCGTAAAAAAACATTTTTGAGTTGGTCAATCTATCCTCCTGTGTTTATGGCAGAATTGCATTTCCCGCAACTTCTTTTTTCTTTCACAAAGTAGGGTCGCCAATCTGAGATCTTCAGACTTCATTTGTTTTAAATCCCAGTTCAAGTTCACTAAATCGTTATCCATTGCAACTTCGTGTTCATCACAATGTGAGGTTTTGCTGATCAATCTTAGAATTTTGGTGGCTTTGAGACCAGGGTTTTTGTTTTTGTGCGTTCAGTTCGGCAAAGGGGACTTCTGGGTCTTTAAGTCTAATCCGTATTCCTGATTTATGGAATTCTTTAATTGTCCATTTGAATATTTTTATGTAGCCTAATCTTAACAGATGCAAAAAATTTTTATCAAATGTGCATTTGTGCAAAGTATCTGGCCCAAGGTTTGAAGCGGACCAACTTTTAACCAAATAGTTTTCAATATTTTTATGGAACATTTGTTTTCAATGCTAGAATGCTTTTTATGGCTTACAATCAGTAGCGCACCCAGAAAAAAATTTAGGGGGGGGGGCTAATTCAGAAATGTCGGCCGAGTGATTTGCGACAATAGTGACAGTGACAATAGGCCAATACCCATCCTTTTGATTATTTAAAGACACTAACGGCCCACAACCCACCGGTTGCCGGTACATCAGGATTTGTTCTCTCAGATTAGAAGTTGGCCTAGTGAACCCCATGCTACTAGCACCTTCAGCATCCTCATTCCTACGTCTACTCTCGCAATCTTCTATAGATCTCGACTTTTTCCTCATGCATGACAAAATAAAATTAGCTTTCCGTTTGCCAACACAAACAAGTGCGAAAAAAACTAGCACGAAATCAGTTTGAAGCAAAACATTAATTTTGTAAAAAGTAAATTTGATGTGGACGTTTTTCCGACTTAAAAGTGCCATCAAAGACCATATCATGGAGTGTTCGTTTTGTACAGATCGAAAATTCTCTGCTGACTCATTTAAAATTTTACGCAAAGGCAAGTCCCAATTTGACACTAAAATTCAGGAAGCAGTGTTAATCAAATGCTACAACCAAAATTTAAACAAACAATTAACTTATTTGCTGGAGACGCGTCTATTTTTCTCAAATTTTACTTGATGTAGGTATACGTGGCCGAGTGGTTAGCGCGTTGGGCTCGCAGTCGAGAGCCTGCATGTTTGGTTAGCGCGTCACTTCTGGAACGAAGAAGCTTCAAGATCAAGCGGCGCTGGTTCGACTCTCGGAATGTGCGCTTGAGCAACGCACGTTAAGGACTGCTCTCCATTCAGTGGCATTTAATGGATGGAATAGTTCCCCGGCAACAAGACTTCAACAATCGGAAACTTCACTCTGTCAATCTCGGTGACCGGGCCTGCGTCAGTGATTCAAAGCCTCTACAAGTATGCGAAACTGCCAGGATTAAGCTCTGCAAGAAGCTTTCCCAGTCCGAGGATAAAAATTCAATCAATCAATCAAAAATTGAAATTTATTGCATTTTTATAAATATTTTCAGGTTCCTGATGAGGCCTTAAGTTAAGCCGGAAACGTTCGACTGTTAAAACTATTTGTAAATATGTAAAATATATATTGTTATAATGCTCAGCCCTGTTGTATTCAGAGATGGGCAAGATCACCAGTATTGGTGATCTTGAAGATCAAGATCATCAAGAATAGGTGATCTTGAAGATCAAGATCACCAAACTATGTGATCTTGAAGATCAAGATCACTTTATAATACAATTTTGGTAAAGAGGTTACTTTCTTCAGCCACAGACATATACAACCAAGCAATCACACGGCATTTAACATAATGGATTAAAATTGAACATAAACTATAAGCTACAAACGTTTTCGGCCATACACACGTTAGCCCTTATCAAGTAACAAAAAATAACTGCTTATCATATCTACAATGAAAATGAATAATAATAATAATGTTATGGTTTTATTTATTGTCGCTCTACAACTGCTAAGGTCTTTTAGCGACAGGGCTCATGTTTAATTTTTATATCAGGTTTACGATGTTATCACATTATTACCCGATTTATTCTCACTGCGTTTTGCAAGAAAGAACACAATCGGTACCGTTTTTAAAGTCTTCGGTTTGACCCGACCTGGAATCGATCTCAGATCTACCAGCACCAGAGCCGAAGGCGAAACCACTCGGCCACTGAGCTGGTCAATGAAAATGAATGACTGATCTAAACACTGAATTGAAAAACGAAATGCAAAATGAAACGGCAGAACAGAAGAAAGGCACATCACGTGGCGTTTAAATTACACCAGGCAAAGACGCAACATATGACGTATCAAGAAAAGACGTTGAGTAGATAAGAAGCACCTGAGGCAAACAACAGTTGTTTGCCTCAGGTGCTTCTTATCTACTCAACGTCTTTTCTTGATACGTCATATGTTGCGTCTTTGCCTGGTGTAATTTAAACGCCACGTGATGTGCCTTTCTTCTGTTCTGCCGTTTCATTTTGCATTTCGTTTTTCAATTGAGTGTTTAGATCAGTCATTCATTTTCATTGTAGATATGATAAGCAGTTATTTTTTGTTACTTGATAAGGGCTAACGTGTGTATGGCCGAAAACGTTTGTAGCTTATAGTTTATGTTCAATTTTAATCCATTATGTTAAATGCCGTGTGGTTGCTTGGTTGTATATGTCTGTGGCTCAAGATCACTTTCAAGATCACTTTTTGTGTAGCCTACTTGAAAAAAAATGAAGTTTTTGATCAATGATGTTGCAAAAAATAATTACTATAAACAACCCGGGTAAAGGACAGGTATATAGTTGACATTGCTAACTTTTACTTTTAACTACTCGATCGCTGGCCTAAGAATTGTAATAAGTTAGTGACTGTTGCTATTAGGCCTATCAACTGTTGACGTAGTTTGCGTAAAATCGCAACGTCACACCCAAGGCCGAGGTTAATTACAGTAGTACTGAAAAAGTCGCAAAATTTGCAATTAGTTTTATACTTTTTGTTTAGCCTATAATAAATAAATAAAAATAAATTTTGAACTGCATCATTTTTTACCAAATTTTTGTCTGGTTCATTTGGGAGTTTTTATACGTGTCACTAGGTAGTTTTAACTTTCACTGTATTATGTCAATGTTAATTGCACCATTTATCCATCTGGCAACCTTGATACTGTTGTCTGCTTTCAAAAATGTTCAGAGATTTGCGGTCAGACAAACCGCTCCATACTCAGACCCTAAGCAAGTCTTGGTCTGGTGGATTTGCTGCAATAAACCACTTTACATGACCAAAGTCGGCTAGAGTCCAAATTTTTTAACACCGCCATGAGACTTTTGAAACATCTAAAATTGGGTCAAAGAAAGCAAACATTTCTTTAAAATTCACACATGGAGATGGTGAACAAAGTTAAATCATTTTTATTATAAGTCAACATAAAGTAGCCTACACGAAAGTTGACTTCTTTATTATGACCAACACAGAACACTTTTTCAATTTTGAAATGGCAACACTGTTCAGATTAGATGGAGACTTTAAATCGTCTTTTGTTGGACACATATCATATTAACAGTGGCTTAATGTTAGTAGTTGCCACTAACTACTTTATACAGCACAAGTTCTAAAAAAATGCCTCTTTCTAGTAAGTAAACTTCAATTTTAAAGTGATCTTGATCTTATTGTTCTTCAAGATCAAGATCACACAAAAAAAAGTGATCTTAGATCAAGATCACCAAAAAAAAAGTGATCTTGAAGATCAAGATCACGCCCATCTCTGGTTGTATTGTTGTGTCTTATTCATATCTAACCTGTAAGAAAAAGGTATAAATGGGAAACCATGGCCAACTGGAGATGTGGCCTGATTTGTCACCTTTTGCAGATTTTGATTTCAGCTACTGCTAGTGTTTGACTGACATTTTCTGAAATATTTTTACTTTTTGTTGTCTCCTAATGATATAAAAGCTTTTTGCTGCCTTGGGGAAGCAATAGCAAATGAGAAAAAAAGAAAATAGAAAAACGCTTAATCAGACTGTTATTGAAAAATTAACAGTCTGACTAAAATCTTCGAAATCAAATTTTCTTTGTTTTTCAACATGTGAGGATGTTAAAACCTATTGTGTCATCTGGGGAAAACATTAAACAAAGCGTAAAAATCTAATTTTTAGAAAAATTTATTTTAACATTCGCCCAAAGTTAGCAAAATCTGGAAATTTATGCAAAATGTGACAAATCAGATTTTTAGGTAGCCATGAGGGAACATACAAAAACTTCATTTTTGGTGGCCGGTTTGGGGGGGGCTTGAGCTCCCTTAGCCTCATGCTGGGTGCGCTACAGATTACAATGAATACCCAACAAAAACAAATCATAAATCTCTTTCCCGACATGGTCGAAATTTGTTAGATTTCTTAGTAAAAATTGAATTATTCATGAATGTTTTGATATCGCTATGTACTAAAATGAATATAAATCTGTCATTATCATGGTGTAGCCTATTCTAGTAGGCTATGTGCAAAAATTTTTAACGCGTAGAAACAACTAATTTCCGCAAGCAAAATCAGGCTTTTCTATGTTTATGTTGAAAACCAGGAGGGGAAATTTTTGAATAAAAAATACTAACAAAATAGAGTATAAATTGAAAGATTTTTACCACAACACCGGGCTCGGTACGAATGGACAACTAACTACTGCAAATTTGAAGGTAAAATTAATAAGATTAAAAACTGTAAAAGGCGTTACATTAATCCAGGCGATATTAATGACGTTACCTGACGGCCTGTATCAGTCAGTGAACGCGATTAGATCTAGCTTGTAGTTGCCAGTTTACTCATGCCTGAACTAACCAAATAAGCCTACAAATAGATCTAGCCTACTTCTTGTCCTATTTGCAACAACAAGTCGCTTTTTCTAATTTCGTTATTTTCTTGGGCTTAATTAGGCTAAATACTCACGAAACTGTTTTTCTAATAGATTGATAAATTTGCGGGACCCTGTAGTGTGCACCCTACAAGCTCTGACGTCAGCAACGTCATAACGTTGCGTAGCCTACACGAGGGACTTACTTTGTTGTGTCCGATAGCGTAGACGTCGTGTTCATCTTTGAAAAGTTCACAGAACCGATAAAAGTTGTTTATTTTTTATATCATGAAAATTTTCCTGCAAAGTAATTATTCATAGTCAGTTGCTTATTAATTTTTTATCAATCAATCTTTATATCCAAATACTCTACAGTCTACAGTCAGAATCGATGATGCAAAAGATGAGAAACAGTGGACCAGCGTGTTTTGGTTGATTTTGGGATAAAAAATAGCAACAAAATTTATGTCTATTTTGAAATAATATTGGTCAAAATTGAAGGAGCTTACAAATTATCTAGCCTTTGTATACACTAGATAGCCTATTGTGAAGTCTTCGTGAAACTATTGTTGTTTTTTAGTACTCCACCATCATACGTTGACAGATATACAACATAATGACTAAATGTTCACTTTACAAGCTTTGCATGCACGCATGGTCTACTTCTTCATATGCAAACTTCTTAAGATTACTGAAATTTCTAGCTGTTCCATTCCAGATTATGAGGCTACAAAGGTTACAACAAAATAACCTGCTGTTCAAAAAGCAATCTTTTCGGTTTGATTAAAACAAAGTTGTTTTTGCTTTGAAAACTTTAGCTTGTTTTCAAATCATTTTTTTATATATCTTTTGTTGTCCCAGATTTTTCATTTCATGGTGATGGTTAATTTCAGTTTAATGAATTGCTGGAAGCAGGCTATGATTTCAATTAGATTTCTAATTTTCTGTTCTTTGATGATTTCTTCAGCAATGTAAACCAACTGAACTGTTGTAGAAAACTGAGCGGCAGGAAAAAATAAAATCGTTCTAGTATTAAACATTTCGAAAGGTGGCGCTGCATTCCAATCAAAAATTAAATTGTGGACGCATCGAATGGAAATTAGGAAATTAGCTGCGTTTCCTATTTGTCAAATCTCTTACTCCTGAGTACAGTTTTTGTTATATTCCTTCGCACAGTCAAGCACTTAACTGGGTGGAAAATTCTTTGTGAACTGTTAGCGTTACAGATTCTATCAGATATGGACTACATTGCAGAACAAATGGCTTAGTTGAATGTGGAAACAATATCAAAGTCTCAAATATTCTACATATTTTCCTAATTTCTAAATTAACAGCGGCCCCGTTTGGCTCATTTCTAACACAAATTGCAACTTTTGCTTGCTCGGAGTTCAGAAACTTTTGATTTCATTCAACACACGTCTAAAACCTTCTGAACTCCGAGCAAGAAACAAGTTGCAATTTGTGTTAGAAATGATAATTAGCCTGATGAACGCCAAAACTTTTCAGTATTCAGAAACCATTTTGCCTTTTTCTATTAGGCTACGTGAATGTATGAAGCCGACTTTTCAGCTCTGACTTTGATTAAAATCAATTATAGTCATCAACTTACGATGATACGACGCTATCAGATGTAACCTACATTATCAGCCATTTCCCTTAACTTTTAACGAACCTTCGAAACAACTCCAAGGGCAAGGTGCTCACTGAGATTCGCAGCCCGTACGGAAATACATAATCCGCTTGCGCCAAATTTACGACATAGAAGTACAGTAGCCTTTACTTTATATCTTTTAACTTATGTGCTCTTGATTTGAATCGCCAAATGTCTATAATGTTAAAAAAAATCCGCAGCCTGAAACGATTGAGTAACTGATAGCGAAGGCGAATGAGTCTTTTGAAAAAATGAGTTATATCGCTGGCCATTATATCAAACAGGAACGCGTCAATGTTCTAGTCAATGGATTTTGTTGTGTGATGACGCCACGCACCACTTTTGATAATTATATCTTCTGCAGCTTAACAATTACAGCGTCTATCCATAATATCATGAAATTGTGTTTAGATTGTTTTTCCCTGATCCCGATAATAAGCATGACTTTTTAAAATGTCACAATGAATGCAAATTAAAATTCGTTATCATTATTAAAATCAGCCTGTGGCAGATCTAGAAAATGAATTGAGAACACCAAAGTTCTGACAAACCAAACATGTCAGAGTCAGACAATGCAAAATTTTGGATCCGAAGAATTGAAAATGACAGTTGTTTGTCAGGGGGCTTGCTCCCAGAAGACTTTGACCGGTTTTACCTCATTTTGTCGTTTTTTTTGTGTATTTTATGTTTAAAACATATTTGTGTACTATAGGGCCACTTTGTATTCAACGATATCCTTCAAAGCCAGATTCCTGTAGTACAAAAGAATTTTTTAAAGACTTTGCACGAAAACAGGTAGGCTACAGTATGAACGGAAAGCGAATGAAAGCTTTGTCATGATGAACACAAATCATTTGATGGCTACTGTACCTTTTGCTGCTTTCCGCTGTCTGTTACTTTGCAGTTGCTATTGTGCTTGTGCTATTGTTGTGCATTGCATTATGCTATAAATTGTCACAACAGAAAGTTTAAACTACATAAATTGCATAACATAAGTGACCAGGACCCCCAACTTAACTGACAGTGACCACAACCCTCTCTCCGCCGCTTGATACTTTGATACCTCACAAGTCAGACAATTTTCAAACCTATCAATCCTGTTCTCAGGCTTTTGTTTAAAGGTTTCTTTTTATGGCAGATGCATTTTTTTCACACACTGATATAACTTTTGAGAAGATTTTCTAAACATTTTTCTATTTTCAAGCAATTTTTAAGCCTATCATTTGATAATCTCGTAATAACTACGACACGTCGGTTAGGAATCAGGAGGCTAACCGATATTGTTTCTAAATTTTAATTTAGGTGAAGCAAAAGTAGTTGTAACTTTCTTTTGATGATAAAGTGCTGTAGAGTCTTGATTTTATTTGCAGCTTTACAATGGACTTGGAGTAATAGCTTTGTAAGACAACTGAATGGCATTTCAATCGAAGAAGTTTACTTTTATAGATTTTCAAAACGACTAAAAAGCCTACTGTATACAAATTATATGTAGATCATTGTCCTCTTGCACTTACCTTTACATAATTAATTGATCAGCTGCATTTACACAAAGAATTTTTGTCACGAGTCATGACTCACAAGCAAACAGCAGGTCTATATTTTTTTAATGTGAAATCTGAGGTGGTTTACAAAAACACTTTGTTGGTGGATTGAAATTTTCTTGTTGTTTTGCGTTTTATATTAATTTAAAATTACTTCTAGTCTGACACATGCGATAGAAAAACTGTAAACTAAAAAATAATAAGATTAAACAAGTAGGTTATGTTTAAATTTGCAGCGTGTGCAGTGGAAAATATAATTTAAATACAGTAGTCCACAGTTCTCTAGTCAGAGAAAACTTGTAGATTGACTGGTTTACTTTTACTGGTAACACTTGTTCCACGAAACACTGTTTGAAAAATCTGACCGAGTAGGCTACCAAACGAGTGCTTAGGCTATTTACTCTGCCGTTGGCACAGCACTGATAACTCTACATCTTTTGACAGTTCTGCGAAGGCAAAACATGAATATTTATGAACTCGAAAACTTCCACGACTGATAAAGGAAACTTGAGATGTTATTAAACAAAAACTTGAATCAACTGAAATGTAACTTCACTGATTCAGTGGAGCTTGCTTGTACTTCTGACTATCAAAGCGAAGGCAATTCACAACAAAGCAAAAGTCATTAAAAGGTGTAAAAGCTAAATTAACCGAAGTAGGATAACTAAGAAAAAATAATTAGCTTGTTTATAAAATCTTCAGAAAAAATTAAAAGGTGAAAAAAGGACACAGGTTCATTAGCCATCTAAGTTATCCGTTGTTTTTGGGATTTACAAATCAGACAGTTTCATAGCATTCACTCTATTCTGCTCCTATTATATATTTTGTATCTCTGCTGTGACATCATACCAGCATGCACCTGCACAAGGCGCAGCGCAATTAGGCGACAAATGCAATACAACCGACTGATAAAAAGAGCAAAAAACTATACCGTTATGGAATCAGCCGTTCTTATTTGGTCACGCCAATGAGTGTTTAGCCTAAACCAGGGCCTCCGAGAAAAATCAAAACTGGTCGGGAAACAATATGAAAAGCAGGCCCCTCAAAAAAAAAAGAATTTCCAGCAAAAATGACAACAACGAATTTGAAGGCAATCATGCGTAGTCTCATCCTTAGCGTGAAATTGATTTTCTTTAAAGTTTTGATTTGGAGCAACGTATCTATATGAAAAAACTTCTTTCAATATAAAAATTAACAAAAACCACTCGACTACACACTTGCATCAATATTGCCATTGTTGCTCAATATTTTGTCTAGAAAAAATTGTGTTGTGTGCACATGGACATCTCAGGTAGCCTAAATAAGTACAGTAAGTAAGTAAATTAGGCAAGTAAAGTGGGTAAGGGACCCAACTTAGGGAAATTTGTAGGTCAGGGCCTTGGGTTTTGAGAGGTCCGACATATTTTCAGGATGCCAACAAACTGGTCAAAAATAAAACCAAGCAAGACTTTCTTCTATACCGTTAAAAAAGTTAAATCTGTCACAAGTTTAAACAAAGATTACTCTTGATATAAATTTACCCTTTCAGTAAAAGAAGCTTCTGCTGTATCACTATCCTTGCTTGAAATGTCAGATAAGCCTATTGCTTAGATTGGTATGATATAGACTAAGCTTCAACTAAATCACTTGGAATTCATTACATGTGCAGCAATCGATCAATCAATTTTCTTAATTGTATGACTTGTAGGCTACTATCTTCTTGTATTGCAACGATCTCTAATGAAATCAAAGCTGGTCCAAAACAGCAATGTCAAAAAATTAGAATTTCTAATCAACTTACGCAGTACAGCTGTCCTTTGTGGGCTCTAAGTTACCATTTGCTGCAATGCAATCAGCAAATTCGCTGCAGCTGCAATTGAGTTTTTAAGCAATCCCTACGAGATATTGTATTTAACGACTCCATGTGAATGTTGCTTTTTTCAATTTACAGTGTTTTTTGCCTAATTAGCCTCAATCAAATCAAAATCTAAGCTATGTTCCAGTCTGATCAAATTCATCATCAGTAGCTTAGTGAATGCAGAAATTGAATAGTGATGTGAATGCAGTCCAATTATGAAAAAGCTTGCATGCCAAATCAAGGATAAAATGATTTACAGGCAGCATCACGTCAACAACATGATGCCAACAGAAATGATTATTAAAGCTTCTAGAGATGCTATTTAAGTCCAAGAATAAGATTCTGAAAACTCAGTAAAATTCAATCATGCCATTCGTAAATTTTCTGCTTACTATAGACTACAAACTATCATACAACTTTATGAAGATAAAATGATATCATTTTCAAGTCAGCGCAAACCCAACTCTTTCAGCCTCTTTTTAGGAATAAATAGCCAAACTTTGCGCAACGAAGACAACGTTGCATTCTCTGACTTAATCCAAAATAATGTCACTCGTTCACTCGCTAAACTAATACTGAACAGGCAGTGGCGTATTTAGAAAGTTTGTTAGGGGGGGGGGGGCCAAAACATTTTGTCAGTCAGCCGCGTAGCGGCTGACTCGGCGGCGGAGGCCAATGGGGGTCTGGAGGTAGTACACACCGGGTAGTCTCAACGGTAGTATACACAGAAAGCTCAAATTTGGTGAAAAAGGCTGTTGATTGGTTCAAATGTTTTCTACTTGGGTTAAAATTAGACTTGTTTGACCCTTTAAAAAGAATGGGGTATACCAAAATGTCATATAATGCGTCAGAACGGAGGGATGGGGTTAGCTGAAACAGTCAGAATACCGTCAGATAAGGGGAGGGGGTCCAAAATTAAGAGCGAATCCAGAGAAGTAAGTTACTGTTCCAATTAATGAACCACCAAAAGATATCAAACACTTCAGAATATAAACAATAAGTTAGTCTTTCCAACCTCGAATACCTTTTGAACATTCTCGGCGATTCACTATGACAATTTACAGTTTAGTGCGATGGCTGTGCTTGGCAAATATATCAATGACTGCGGCATACTCGAGTACAATATCCTTGCTTAAATACATATGAGCTAGACCAGGGGTCACCAAATGGCGGCCCGCGGGCCGCATGCGGCCCGCCACGCTGTATCGCTGCGGCCCGCGGAAGGCATCAGCGTACAAGTATAACCAAAAATACTTTTCTTGAGGGAGTTAAAGAGCACGAAGGCAAAAAATACTTTCCTGGAAGCATATTTTCGCATTGCATACGATTCCACCGACCGACCAATCAGATTATAGTTCAAGGTGGGGGTTGCTTAAAGTTATTTCAATGCGATGTCCAGCCACACTGTCCCAGTGGTTGATTAAAACGTCTGTTTTCGAATTTTGAAATTGTCTGTGAGCATAGGGTTGCTTATTTTAAGTTTGCAAATGTCATGTAAACACTAGTGCGAGTTTCACCGTTATTGTGTTTCACGAGCAGTGTTCTCTTTATGCAAGTTTTTGTTGGCAAAATGGGTCGGTGTGCCAACTCAATTTATAATAAATTGGCAATATATTACATATAAATTTAGAGACTTTTTCTGATTGTATTATGACAATATTTAGCTTAGTACTGCAAAATGTTTTTTTTTAAAGAAATATGGAACGCTTCACGATTTTGCGTGTCATCCTAGCGCAGGAGCCATGCTAATCTGTATCGTTCCAATTATAGTATATGTACTGCCGAAGCAAGTACTGCAAAATGTTGTAAATCAACAATTAAGTTCTTGCCACGCTGATGAGCACCGCAAGTGACAGTTGTCTATAATCAAAGAAAGACGGTTTTATAGATTCTCACAAAAAGGAGGAAAAACCAACTCATTGCTTGTTTAGAGGGAAGACTGTTCATAAATTACGATTTTTTGGTGATTTCCACAAGCGTTTGTTTTATTGTACCTGGTGTGATGATGTCTAGTTTAGCGTTGGTGGTGCCTTCAACATTTAGTTGCAGAATGGTCACTCCTTGACCTACAACAGCTGGTGCTGTTCGCCCTGACAAGGGCGCTGTGCTTGGTCTGGGAGTGCCATTCTGATGATTGTTCTTCCGCATAACTTTATAGCCACAGTTGTAGCAAGTTTAGTTTCCCAAAGTCGGTACTTGCGGGGGCGGCCACGTGGAGGTACTTGCTTTCGTCGACAGAGAGTGCTGGTTGTGAGTGTGGTGAAATGCAGACGGCAGCACACATTATCAAGGATTGCCGGCTATACAGACCTCCTCATGGTATGGAAGGCCTAGTTTCCATCGATGACGACACCAGGCAGTGGTTAACCAACGCATGCCCTGACATATAGCGACAACACGAGAGAAGATGGTACCTGGTTTCTTTTTCGCTGTTATTGGAGCCTATTTTTCGCTGTTATGTTTGCAGGTCACTATTGTTGCCTGTATTGCGATGTGTCAAACATTTCCTTGTTTACGGAAACTGTTAATTGCAAGATATCTTTTGCGAAGCGAAGTAACAACACCACTCTTGCTTGGCGATGAATATTCTGATGAAACCGCTCTCCTCGCTATAAGTGCACAAAACAAGTGGCCTCTATTTATTAGGCATTGTTAAAAAAGTCAAAAGTGTTGTAAAAGGAGCTTGGCCTGGCAGTAGCGTTGTTCGATTAATTTTGTTGCTACGGCCGTATTCTAACATAAATATGAACAATATGTAACGCTGCATACTGGGTACGAAATGCATTTTTTTCTAGCATAAGAGTCAACCTACCTAACATTTTATTAGTGCGGCCCGCCACAGCTCTCCTTAGTGCCAAAGTGGCCCGCATGCAAAAAAGGTTGGTGACCCCTGAGCTAGACCATCCAAACGTGGCTCGGTCATGGTCGTGCGGTAATAATTTTTCAGGTAGCCTGATTTTTCAAATTAGTGAACTGAAACATCGTTCATTGGAGGCAGTTGTAACTGGAAGCGTAGCAAAGATTCGAAGTAGCCTAATTTATGGTTGATCGGATAAGTGCGGAGTTGTTCAGGAAGTTGACACGCATCCACAAGAGTCGCAGGTCGTTTATCCGCAGAAACTGCAAGCCAATTCGCTCTCCATCTTTGCAATTCAACAGTAGCTGCAAAGTAATTGCTTGGTTCAACATCCAGCATTTCATGGTAGAAGTCGAAAATCTCGTCGATCAGGCAGTCCATATATTCATGAATCAATTAAGGCAGAAATGTGCTGACTTTAAAAACTAGCGAGCAGTGCTCATTGAATCTCTTGTGAATTTGTGCTATGCAATTGTCTAGAAAAGGAAGAAAAACTGTTCGTTTGAAATAGACCTCCGCAGTTTCAGCTGGAATTTTAGGTCGATGTTGTGGTTAAGATTCTCTCCGAGGCATTCGGATTTCTTCGCCAAAAACTGAGCAAGCCTTTGCTAAGACGTTGGTGAAAAAGCCTATTATCGCGCCTTAGGTCTTGCAACACAGTTGCGCAGCTTCTAACATTCATCATTGCAGAATTCAACGTATGTGTAGGTCCTTGTAGGAGCTTAGAAAGAGGCTTAGTAACCTAGAAGAATATTATTTAGAAAATTTTGTGATGCTGCAGCACCACAGCACCGTTAGACGAGCCGCCACTCTATATGCAGTGTATACTAGTGATGCTTGCTTAATTAAATATTTTTAACTTACTGTAATCACGATTAAACTAGAACTTGATTTGGAAACTCAGAATATTATTGAAAAAATACATTGCAAAAAGTATACCCCCCGCGCTAGGGTGAATCATTCAAGCAATTATGTCTTGCGCTAGCCTAGAACTTTTTTCTTTGCAAAAAAATTTTTTTTTTTGAAAACAAAATTTTATCTGATCATTAGGGGGAGGCCATCGCCCCTTATCCTCCCCCCTAAATACGCTACTGTGAACAGGTCACTCATGTAGGGCTACCGCCATTACGCCTACTTGGTGGTCATTGCGCAAGAAATAGTCTCCTCGTAACTCACACGGGTAGGCTATAATACGGTAGTAAATCTAAAAGAAAATGAATGGTAGGCTACCATAACCTAGGCCTACAGCCTACACTACAGTAGGCCTATATAGTAATTTACCTCTGTGAATCAAAAATTGTAAAAGAGAAAGGACAATCTTGAAAGTTGCCATCCGAAAAAGCAAAAATTCAATTGGGTGTAGTCTCATCCCTTCTAAAATTTTGACGAATTCGCTTGCTTTGGTCATCTTTTCTACATTTTCAAGTTTTAATAGGCTAATGCTTCTTGTTTAAAGATGCACATTGCACACTTTGTATGTCACAATGAGAATCACATCAAGACTTGATTTTTGTAGTAGCCTAGTTAAATTTAGAAGCTTTGTTTGAAACTGGTATGAATCAAAATTAAAGCCCATTTTCTGAAAACCCGTGATATTGATAAGGGAAAGGTGGAGCATTTCTAGCGAAACTCACTGGCGGCCAAAGTAGAAAAAGCTGCTGATGCCGCCGCTGCCGAAGCGAAACGTCGTGCACGCACCAATCGCTCGCACGCTATAGGCTAACTGCTATTTTTACAACTCTTGAATAAGATTATTCCAATTCCTCGAGAAAACCCCTAAACAAAACTTGTCACTGCGATATCAATCAACCTTCGCCCCGCTAGCTCAGTGGTTACGAGCTCGACTCAAGATCATGCAGCGCTGATTTGACTCTCGGGGTGTGCGCTTGAGCAATGCATTTCAGGACTGCTCTCTATTCAGCGGTAGGCTACCTAGTGGTTATAATAATTCCCCGGCAACAACATTCAACAATCAGACAACTTCACTTTGTCATTCTCGGTAACCGGACCTGCGTCAAAAGCCTCTGCAAGTAGGCTAGCCTATGCTTAAAAGTTAAAGGGATACTAAAGGAAAAGCCTGACTTGGCGATTGTACACGTTCTTTATGTTTAACATGCTACCATAAAACGATTTTCAATAAAATTTTGCCTCATTGCGGTCTGATTAGCATTTCGCGCGTGCTTTTGTCAGAGCTTTAAAAACGGGAATGAGCGTGAGCAGCAAAGCGTGCGACTGTACAGTCTATGTCACTATAGAATAGCAATCAACTAATCGAGCAATAGTTGTTACTGCGGGCGATTTAACTCTAGACCAGTGGTTCCCAACCTGAGGGTAAACTACCCCCGGGAGGTAATTTACCAGTTTTTGGCGGGTAACAAGACCCAATTTAGAAACAGTGAAGGTTGTGGACTTTATAAAAGCGAAAGAATTGAACAGCCGTCTTTATAAGGAACTGTGCAAGAAGACGGGAGAAATATACGAAGCATTACTGTACAGGGTTGAGAAAAACCCGGGTTTTTTTAAAAAGCCCAACCCGCATGGTTTTTTTAAAAAAACCCGGTTTTTTGGGGTTTTATTGGGTTTTATTTAAAAAAGATGCAAAAAAGGTAGATTCATGCTTAGGCTATTTCACCTCAAATACTACTTTTTACCAATGAAGTGCCTCTCACTCACAGAGTCACATTACATGCTGGCATAACTCAATAAAGTAATGCACTAGGGCTGTTTAACTCTGAGGCCTTCTTGCATAAATGAGTTTTAGTGTAGTACAAAGTGGCATTACTTGATTTTGTGTACAGAAATATCCACTGTGTTTTCAATTTATCCTTGGAAATTTCCTTCACAATCACATCCTTAAGTCCTAATTTGAAGTTTGTTTTAAGTACCTTGTAGTACCTTGGTTTATTTTTTCAATTTTCTGATAAAAATTGGACAAATATGATGCTCTGGGTTTTTTTATGGTTTTTTTTTGGGGTTTTTTAAGTTGGTTTTTTAAAAAAAACCACCCGGGTTTTTTTGGGTCGGGTAAAATACCGACAACCCTGTTACTGTACCATACAAAATCACGATGGCTGTCTCGTGGCAAAGTGATAACACTGTCCAGTGTCCATGTTTTTCTGATAGAAAGTAAGTCCGACTTGGCTGAATACTTCTCCAACCAACAATGGATTTTTCAGCTGTGTTACCTGGCTGATATCTTTGGTAAATTGAACAAAGGCAATCTTTTAATTCAAGGCAAAAATGTAACTGCGATCGACACCAAAGTGGCCGTAGCAGCATTTATCGCAAAGGTTAAATTGTGGAACAAGCGAGTTGGAAGAGGCACAGTGGCGCAGTTTCAGATGCTTGACATGTAGGCTATCTCGAAGGCAATGGACTTGAGTTGACAGCGGCGTTGAAGGAGGACATACCTGACCACTTAGGCCAGCTAGCCAAGAAGATGGACATCTACTTTACGAATTTGGACACGGCTAGTCTCCAATGGTGCACTGATCCCTTCTCATATGATGACAGCCAGGTGGATGATGACGACTTTTCTGCCAAAGAAGAATTTATCGCTCTCCGAATGAACGAAGGGTTGAAACTTGATTTCAAGGGGAAAGGCTTAGCAGTTAGCACCTTTCTGGTTTAGCAGACTCCAGGACGCACCAACATTAACGACACGGGCATTAGGCCTAAATATCCTGACATCTTTTTCAACAACGTATTGCTGTACAGTGCCGGTCTTTGGGGTGTGCAAACCGTGCGATCGCACAGGGCCCGCAAATTAGGGGGCCCGCAATTTACTCAGAAAATGCAGTAATTTTGTCATTTCCAATGGAAAAATTCAACAAGTGAATTCAACAAAGGAATTAGCAACAAGAAAGACTCAATGGGTGCAACCTATTTCGTCCCCTGAAAAGATCGAGAAAAAAAACAACATGGCCGAAGTTGCTGATCGGAGTTGCCGCAAAAATTTCAAATTTCTCTCGATCTTTTCAGGGGACGAAATTTGATTTTGTTAACTCCGATTTCAGGGTACGAAATCGGGGTACGAATTTTTCAGGGAACGAAATAGGTTGCATCTAGACTCAACATAGCTTTATTTCCAAAAAACGCCCAAGAATGCATGATCTTATTCTTTTGCTATGCCACTGGACAGCACCATTTTACAGTAGGATAATATTCATACCCAAATTTTAAACATGCTCTCAAAATGCCCCAAATTCAAAGTAATATTTCAAAATTTTCTGGGGGAGGCCCCCCAGACCCCCCGCTGCTGGGTGTCAGACCGTCAAACCACCCCCTCCCCTTTCAAAATAGGCCTCCCCAGCTATGCTACTGAGTTGAATCATTGTCATTGGGGCCCGCAAATCATATTCCGCACAGGGCCCGAAATACCCTAAGACCGGCACTGTGCTGTATCAACTTTTTCAACTACGTAGACGCTTTTTTCAACAACGTAACTTACTTAAACCACCAAACCGACAAAACTAACACCAACATACACCTAATACACAAAGCAAACAACAGAGAATCTTGGAAACTTTTCATACAAGAGGTACGGTAGTCAATACTTGGAATCAAGTGCGACAATAAAAGAAGAGATCGCTGTGAACAAGGATTTTCAACTGTCTTGGGAATGAAAACAAAGAAGCGCAATCGCCTGGATATCGAAAGGGACTCAAGAATCGTCCTCAGTACCACAAAGCCCATGATCACAAAGCTGGCGGCTGAGGTCCAGGCCCAACCTTCGCATTGAATGTTTACCACGCATTGGTATCTTGTATTCAGTATTGCATTGCATTTTGATTGTCATAGTTAGCCCTTTGAAATCCATAGCAATAAACACTTTTGTTTTTGAAAATTGATCGTGCGGGTAATTGGCTCACTTCAAGGTGGAGATTAGGGTAATAGCCAAAAAAAGGTTGGGAACCACTGCTCTAGACTATCATGTATGCATATGTACCGGTATATCAAAACATCAGATCTGATGTTAAAACATCAGATGTGGTAACGTGGCTTTTGTTATTGCTGTCGATAGTGACGTATTCTCGAGCAGTGTTTCCACTTTTTGGTCATTTTGAAAAAATTAAAATAAATGAAACATTGGAATTTGGGCCTTGCCAGTGTCATTGAAAACAAATTTTTTTTGTTGATTTTTTTTTGAAATGTATTCTTGAATGTTCAGTTTACGCATTTTAATGCTTAATTCTCGTTTGAAAATTTCATTTAGTATGCCTTTGACATAGCTTATTTGTTGTGCTGTCTAAGTCTACCCAAAATCAACCAGGAACAATAGCGTTCATCTGATGTGAGACAATATGATATATAAATCGAATTCTATTATTAGGTTTCGAATTTTTCGAATAGTTTTATTTTTTATTTTTTTATTATCTTTATCCTGCATTGCAGGAAAGCGGACTTGTGCGCTATGCATAGGTGTACGCCTTCCGACGTACACCTGACCCACGCTGCAGCCGACTGCAATGTCTGTTTCCGGTTGTCTACTCTACTTATGGCTTAAATTTGATACTACTCATTAGGCCTACTCGAAATCGATCACTGGGTAGAGGCAATTATCGTAAAGTTTCTTGCCCAGAGAAACAACAGCAAGTGCGGGTGGCTGGAGTCGAACAGGCAGGCACTCGACTGCGAGCCCAATGCGCTAACCACTCGGCCACTGCTGCCGATTCAAAGGTTTAGAGAGTTTAGGTAATTAATTAAAGAGTTTAGGCTGAGCCGCGCTGGTTTAGTTCTCGTGGTGTGCGCTTGAGCAACGCATTTCAGGACGGTAGGCACTTTAACATTACCCACTCGTCGAAAAGCGTACTCGCGATTCAGCTGATTTCAGTCATGTGACTCGACACGTGATATTCTGATCGAAAAATTTTGATACAAAGAAATTTAACTGAATGCTTTGCTACAACCAGCGTTGCTTAATGGTTAGGGCAGAGAAGTAGTAATTTCGATTTCGTGGGTTCGATTCCCACCCTCTGCTAATACTATTTTTTCTTCTGCAACTGAACTGAGTGCATAAAGGATCTTAACGACTGCAATCAATAGAGTTTATAAGGAAAATTGTGACTAAAACACTAAGCAATTTCACATTGAAAAGCAGGTACTTTTCGACGAGTGGGTGATGTTAAAGTGCCACCTTTCAGGACTGCTCACCATTCAGTGGCACCTAGTGAAAGGAATAGTTCTCCCGGCAACAACATATTAACAACTATTATGGAAACTTCAGTTTGGCAATCTCGGTAACCAGTTCTGCGTCCCTGGATCAAAGCATTTACAAGTATGAGAAGTTGCCAGGAATAACCTGTCAAATCTTTGTCAGTCCAAGAATGAAGATTCAAAGCTAACCCACCAAGACCTTAACAGCTAATGGACATGGACCTAATCAGGTTTTCGGAGCCGGAGCTTTTAACTTTGCTTGCTTTTGAGTAGGAGCTAGAGCCACAAAAAATGTGTGGTAACAGCTCCAGTTTCGGCTAAGAAACTCATGAATTAGTTTCATTAAATCTATGTGATGAGACACTATGAGTGATGATCTGCTATGTTGCATGTTGAAGCATTTTTTACTGGACGGATTGATTTGTCACAGATCAACTAAAATAATCACATATAGGCTACATATAGCCTACTGTAGAATTGCCATAGTAATGGCAGTTTCAGTCCACAGAGTTTCAGTCTGACACAATTAAAGCCGTTAGTGGTAGGCTACTACAGTGCCCCACCATCTTGGGTGCTTCGGGTTAATCCTCAGCATTAGGGTACTAGGTCCGCCATGTAGAGGCGATTGACTTTTGGAAAAAGCTTTGAAGGAATTTTGGCATAATTACCAAGATTAGACCATGTCTTAATTTGTCAAATTTGATCTGCTTATACCATTCTTTAATTGAAAGTAACCTGAGGTGTTGCATTACGACTTGGAAATATGGCAACGAAGGACTTATACAAAGACTTCAAAAAATCTGTGACAAATTTCATCGTATTTTCCGTCCCAACAATGATAGTTGTAGCAAGATCCCGATATCAATTGAGCAATTGTTCAAACTGGAAATTGGTGTTTTCGTGTTTAAATTTCACAACAATTTACAACCAGATTGCTTCACCAACTTTTTTAAATATGTCAAAGCTGTAGCGCACCCAGCATGGGGCTAAGGGGGCTCAAGCCCCCCCCCCCCAAACCCGCCACTAAAAATGAAGTTTTTGTATGTTCCTCATTTATACATTTTGCTTACAGGCTAGGTATGAATAAGACACAACAATACAACAGGGCTGAGCATTATAACAATATATTTTACATATTTAAATTACAAATAGTTTTAACAGTTGAACGTTTTCGGTTTAACTTAAGCCCTCATCAGGAATCTGAAAATATTTATAAAAATGCAATATATTCCAACTTCTTGAAGGTAAAATTACATTAGGAAAAGGCAACTACATAAATAACTACGAAAAAATTTGCTCCACAGGGAAGGTGATATCCAGTAAATGTTGAAGAGAATGGACTCGCCTCCAGCAAATAATTGTTTGTTTAAATTTGAGTTATAGCGTTTGATTAACAGTGCTTCCTAAATTTTGTGTCAAATTGGAAGTTGTCTTTGCGTAGAATTTTAAATGAGTCGGCAGAGAATTTTCGATCAGAGCAAAAAGAACACTCCATGATATGGTTTTTAATGGCACTTTTCTTTAACTCCCTAAAGTTCAGATACTCCTGTACTCTTGTGGTCAAATGTCTGGTGGACATACGTACCGATGTACCGTACATCAATGCCGAATCACATGGACATGTAAAACTGTATATGACGTTTGAGCAGAGAAACGAAAGCATCTGGGACTTTAGTTGAAAATACGAACTAAATTTGAATGTTTTGTAAGTAGAAAAAACGTCCACATCAAACTTATTTTTTACAAAATTAGTGTTTTGTTTTAAATTGTTTTCGTGCTAGTTGTCGTTTTCGCACTTATTTGTGTTGGCAAACGGAAAGCTACCGTAATTCTATTTTGTCATACATGACGAAAACTTCGAGATCTATAGAAGATTGCAAGAGTGGACGCAGGGATGAGGAAGCTGATGGTGCTAGTAAACATTCAAATATCTCAGCCAGGAATTAGCAACGAAAAAACATAGAGACAGCTTTATTTTGGAAAAATGCCGAAGAAACCATGATCTTATCCTTTTGCTATGCCACCGGACAGCACCATTTTACAGGAATATTCATACCCACATTTTTGTTGAAAATGCTCTCAGAATGCACCAAATTCAAAGTAATTTTTCAAAAATTTTTGCGGGAGGCCTCCTAGACCCCTCGCCACTGGATGTCGTCTTAGGCGAACACACCATAGGGCTTTGCCCGCCGGCCGTCAAACCCCCCCTTTCAAAATTACTGGCTACGCCACTAGCTGTGAGTGCCTTTAAATATTAATCAAAGGGATGGGCATTGGCCTATTGTCACTGTCCTTATTGTCGCAAACCACTCGTACGACATTTCTGAATTAGCCCCCCAAAACTTTTTTTCTGGGTGCGCTACTGTGTCAAAGAGGTTCACAGCCAGTCTACAAGAAACCATGATAATGATTCTCTAAGCATTCCATACTTCTCAAAAACGCTTACTCAACATTCAATAGAATTCACAGGTGCAAAAACATGGAACGAATTTCCTTCTTCAATTAGAAAAACTGATACAAAGTCACTTTTTATTCACAAACTAAAACAACATTTAAGCAAAACGGACACGCAATAGAAAGACAACGTAGAAAGGCTTTCTTGCATTCTTGTGAAGATTTTAGTAGAATTATCATTTCATTGTTTCAAAAAAAGAGATCAAAACGTTAATTTTACAAAGCTACAGTGCATCGTAAATTCGTAAGTGATATGTTATGGAAACCAACTTGTCAGTTTCTTCGGAAACTTGATTATTCTCTGCTTGCTTCATGGAATTTTGTGTTTAGGCCTACGTTATCATCAATATGTTTTTTTTCTGCGTTTGTTGTTGTTGAAGCGCGGGAACGTTTCAACGTTTTATTTTTTCTCTTGTAAGCTTACTTTAAATGGCAAAATCGTAATTTCCGTAGGGTGGCAATTGACAAGTAGCCTAGACCGTATGGTCGTCTCGTTGTCTCCCTGTCGGTATGGGAACTTGTGTAAATTTTGTATTGTGCATATTGCATATTTCAAACATGTACCTATGTTCCTGTTACTGACAAATAAAACTTTGATTGATTGATTGATAGAAATCCGAAATTATTTACAAAAGATTAGGCTTAGGCTACCTAACAATAATATCGATTGCTTGTGCTGTACTTTTATGTTTGTAGATATTAACAGCAAACGCAATACTCCATAATCAACACGACACGTCGCAAAAGGGGATGAGAGCTTCATCAACACCATCAGGACATCATCATCTACCAGCTCATCCATTCCATCACCCACCAGGACAAGAAACAATAACTTAAACAGTTAAACTGGATATCAAACCTCAATCGTTTTAGGCTACTGTGTGATGTGCAGTCTAACCATAGAAAGAGCTCAACACCTGCTCTCCTGGGCCACATTGAAACGGGCTTTTGCCTGAGGATGGGTTTCTTTTATGTCCGGTTTTCTTTGTCCATCCTATTATTATTATTATGACTGCTCATCCACATCAATATTGGAACTGGCAAATTCAATTCACAACACTTTTCATTTGGCTGTCATCCATTACTACATGTGTGCTTCTCTCAGTTTTTGTTTTATTTTTTGTTACTTGTTTTTTTTGGGGGTTTTGTGGCCGTGCTAACTACTGATATATAGCCTACTACATAATTTTTCATTCAGGCACGTTTTAAACCTTTCAAGGTTTTGCCACCTTTTCCCGTTCGTTAACGTGCTGGTAGGTTTATATCAATTTTTGTAGTTAGTATCTTTTTCGTCCCGGATGCGTTAACGACGAAAAATAAAATGATTGATTGATGAAACAAGTCACGAAAATAGAAACATTTGTATTCAAAACATTTTTTTTGTGGAAACTCTGAAGGCAGGTTTTATGATAAAAGTTGAAGAATAGGGTTGCCAGATTGGGCGCTTTTACGCCCAATTGGGCTACTTTTGATTTCTCCAGGCGCCAAAAATTCGCGTTGGGCGCTTTTTTGGTTGGCGCCCAATTGGGCTACTTTTTTTACAAATATAATATAACTTTTTATGTAAAAATTGTATCATGTTTAAGATTTTTACCTAATTCATAATTATTTCATTGAGGAGTAGCGTTTTTGGAGGCCTCGGTCAGGCAGGGTTACCAATTTGGTCCGTATGATGATGATTATGTGCCTGATCTGATACAGACGTTGGCGATCATGGTCTTCCAAACTTCTCTGTCATTTGCCATTCGTATAAAATCGTTCGTTTTAACTGTTGTGTTTGTGGCCCATTGATTCAAGCTGTTTAAATAAGTTAATCTTTGTCGACCTCTGCTTCTTTTTCCCTGTATCATCCCCAATAGAGCTAATTTTTCCAAATCTCCATGTCTGTGAATATGACCTACAAATTGCATCTGACGCCTTCTAACTGTTGTTATTAATCTCCTTTCTGCATTTGCCAATTTCATAACTTCGTCATTACTCTTCTTTTCAGTCCATTTAACTTTGCTGACAGTCGCATTATGACGATCGGGTGCCACCTGTCGCACATGGCAATCCCTTCCGAGCGAGGTGTTTACCTTGTAAACCCCGTTTACGCTGTTCATTTGACTTCTTTTTATTTGTCTGACCATAATTTTCTTTGCAAAGATAGCACACAGTGGTTTGCAGTTGCCTTCTGTGTGGGCAGTGTCCTTACAGGACGAGGGTCCTAGCCATTGTACCTTGTTCAGTATCTTCTGCCTAGCACCGTGAGAAATAAAACCAGTTCTGAAACCATATCAGCTGCCTTTACTCCTCATCCGTCACCTGCTTACCATGACTTCCGTGTCCCTGATCGGGGGGCAAGGGGTTTCTCATACGTGCCCATGGTACGACCCCAGACTGCGGAAGGGAGGAGCGTCTTACACCATCCTCCATGGGTAATCCACAGGACAGTGTAGCCTACCCATGCCGCTACCCAATGCCGCTACCGCTACCCATGCCGCTAAGTGATCCAGGTTTTCATGAAAATGCAGTGGACAATTGGACATCAGTTCAGCTTGTTTTTATTTCTGACGGTCACAGCGAAAAACAATATATTTCAAACATAGCAAGGGTCTAGAAAAAGGTAGAAACAACAAAACACGGACGCTATAACGTGCATGACGCCAAAGCAGGACAATCAGTTATGGCATGGTCGCAACACCTTAATAAAGTTTTTACAAATGTAGAAAGATGAGAAAAGAAAGGCTAGTGAATTTTTTTTTAACAATTTATATGAGTAAAAAAAAGATAGTTTCTACGTTAATCGACCAAGGTGAGTTATCAAAACTGTTGATGGTCTTGAGGGGAACACTCTTGATGCGTTAGCTCATCACGAAAAGCAATTAAATCATTTTTTGTGTTGCTTGGTGTGGAACCGGTACTTGTTTGTAGTTATTTTAACAAACAGTTGAGTGAATGCATGGTTGCCAATCTGTCTGAAAGATGTGAAGAACTGGAAAAACACTTATAATTTGGGACTGATGATCAAGCGTTCTTGAAAAATTTTCTATAATAGCCTATTTCTTTGCTTGGGCTCCAATTTGGGCTCTATTTTAGAACCCCAAAAAAAAATTGGGCTACTTTTGGGCTACTTTTTGCATAAGCTTGGGCTCTTTTTTATATTAACCTCTGGCAACCCTATTGAAGAACCAAACCAGCTCAGTGGCCGAGTGGTTTCGCCTTTGGCTCTGGTGCTGGTAGATCTGAGATCGATTCCAGGTCGGGTCAAACCAAAGACTTTAAAAACGGTACCGATTGTGTTCTATCTTGCATAGCGCAGTGAGAATGAGTTGGGTAATAATGTGGTATAACATCGTAAACCTGATACAAATTAAAAATGAGCCCTGTCGCTAAAAGACCTTAGCTGTTGTAGAGCGACAATAAATAAAATCATAACATTATTATTATTGAAGAACCAAGTCTATGATCCAGTAAACTGAATAAAGAAAAAAGAGTACTGTAACCTACAGATTTTACTTTATGTTCTAGCCTCTGGTATAGCAAGCCCTGTTGTGTTGCATAGCCTAGGCCAGGGTCCCGAACTACCAAGTCGTCAGAACACTCAATCATCAGCCATAAAAGTTACTAATTACACTGAAAGTAATTGCAATCTTGCCTCTGAGGTTATTTGTTGCAGTATATCTCTCAAAGCAGTTACGGGTCCAGGGAGAGGGAATTTAGTCACATGCTCCCCAATAACAATTGAACATCAGGGGAAAACAAGTACATTTTTTTAAAATTTTCTTGCTTGCTTCCCTCGCTCTATCCACTGTCATTCGCCTCACTACTAGTGGCATTGAGAACTCAAGCTTTCGGCAATACTGTAGATTGAGGGAATAGAAGCCAACCGGTAAAGTTTTCAAGAGCCCCTTAAAAGCTAAGACACTGATAACTAAAAGTGTGTTTAAACCTCTATAAAAATTAGACTTACAAGGAGATGTCAAACTTCGTTTTTCCTTTTGCCGGTCCGCAAAGCTATTTTTATTTTAAAATTGTTCCGTGATAGAAAAAAAGGTTAGGGCCACTGGCTTAGAGTACCGTAACCTATGTTTAGAATAATGAAAGGTACTGTGCTTAAATTTGATGTATGATTTCTCATATTCTGCTCACTGTGCAAACCAGTTTAGTTCATATGAAAAACCTGAAACTAAGAGGCGATTGAGTCAATTGACTGGGCTCAGACTATTTTGTTGCAAGTAGTAATGAATCGGAATTTTCTGTGATACAGTGTGTTGTTTTTTGATTAGGACATTAAAGTGCAATTAGATATTTCTATAGCCTACAAATGTCATGTAGGTTTGGTTGGTTAAGAGAAGACTCAATTTTTTCGGTATTTGCTTAATTAACTTTATTCATTCACAATTGTTTAGGTATGTTTGAATAATTAATCATTTTGGTTGTTAACATGCTTTCTGGCAGAATTCAAGTTGTCACATTTTATAATGTACTCCTTTTCAATGCTGTGCTTTCTAAAGATTCACCAAGTCAAACTAGTCAAAATACTTTTTTATCAACTTCCTTTTATACATCGCCTGCTCTGAATATGTCACAAAAGCACAACAGTAAGCCTATGGTGGCTGAAGATTCGGCATGCACGGGAAACTGCAGTTCTTTGCCTGCATCTTGTTATGATTGTAAAATATCTGACAATTGCAAATATGGAACAATTGTACCGTTTAATTGCACTGTAATAAAAAATGCAGCTTGTAAAGGAAACAGAAGTGTGTTAATAAATTTTCAATGTCGTTATTGCTTTTTAACCAAACCAAATGAAGAGCATATCTGTAAGCAAACAAATGTCACTTGCAAAGTCAACGCTACTCCACCACAAAGAGTAAGAGGCAGTTGTTCTGTGAAACCCCATGTGTTTTGTCTTGGAAATCGCATGTTTACTAAAATGATGCCATGCAGTTGGACTTCTGGTTACAGATGGTCTGTGGCTTTCACTCTGAGTATTATGTTGGGAGGATTTGGAGTTGACAGATTTTATTTGGGTTACTGGGAGGAAGGTCTTGGAAAGTTATTTAGTTTTGGTGGATTAGGTGTGTGGACACTAATTGATGTTGTTTTAATAGGCTCAGGATATCTTGGGCCTGCTGAAGGATCTTTGTATGTTCATTAATGCTTATTACCATCACAATTATATGGTAGCTCTTACAAGTCTTGGTAGCATTGCATTGTGATAACCTACTTATATTCAAATCACAACGAATTGAATTTATGCTTATTATTGTTTTATAAGCACTGGATTAGCAAAAAAAGTTATTTTCGTACTGAGATGGAGGACGGAGGTAGTTTCATTGAATGATCAATAAAAAATGATTGTTTAACATTACTGCACTGTGCTTCTAAAGTTTGTTTACATTTTATTAAGGCAGTGGCTATTTGACCGGCGCCGGTCTTTGAATCTGAAACACTATTTAACCGGTCATGACGTCACTATATAGACACTTTTTTTCTTTTTCTCTTTCAAAGCAAAAGACGAGAAGTGCCTATATAAGTTCTAAATTCAACAACTTTATTCATCTTAATCCGTGGCGCGTATGATATTTCTCCGGTTGCTATTCCAGAGGGAATGAGTTCGATACTACCCGGAAGCGTTTCTTTTTTTTATTTTTGTTTTATTTTTTTTAACTAAATTTTGACCCAAAGTGCATTTTTTAGTCAATTTTTAATTTGAGTTGCCTGAAGCCCTATTTTTTATGTCTTTTCAAATGTGAGTAATAAAGTTAGAGTTTTTTTAATTTGCTGGAATTTGAGATTTTCTCTGGGTATGGTAATTTTCCGTTCGTCATAAGAGGATGTGACCGTGTTTGCCGAACGACGCATTACATTTTTGCTCTCAACAAGTTAGTTATATACAATGCTTCTTTTAAAAAAAATGGTAATGGTATGTAATGCGTCGCTCGGCAAACCCGGTCACATCCTCTTATGACGAACGGAAAATTACCGTACCCAGAGAAAATCTCAAATTCCAGCAAATTAAAAAAACTCTAACTTTATTACTCACATTTGAAAAGACATAAAAAATAGGGCTGTAGGCAACTCAAATTAAAATTGACTAAAAAATGCACTTCGGGTCAAAATTTAGTTAAAAAAATAAAAAAAAAGAAACGCTTCTGGGTAGTATCGTACTCATTCCCTCTGGAATAGCAACCGGAGAAATATCATACGCGCCACGGATCGAGTTGAATAAAGTTGTCGAATTTAGCACTTATATCCATAGGCGCTTCTCGTCTTTTGCTTTGAAAGAGAAAAAGAAAAATAGTGTCTATATAGTGACGTCATGACCGGTTAAATAGTGTTTCAGATTCAAAGACCGGCGCCGGTCAAATAGCCACTGCCTTTTATTAACGTATAATATATATATGTAAGTATCACAAAAGATTTAATACCATCGTCCTTGTGTGATTTGAATCTTCTATGGTAGCCTATGCCATGATACACGGGAATGGCCCGTTTCGGTGAGTCCGATTCGGTGAGTCCGATCCCTTAACGGGGGATTTTTTCAATTTTTTTTTTAAATTATTGGGTACCGCAGCCTAATTATCATTGCCATTTTTAGGGGGTTGGGGTTAGGGTTAGAGGTTAGGAACTCACCGAATCAGACTCACCGAATCGGACTCACCGAATAGTAGCAGACCCTGATACACCTACTCAGGGCTGCGATTTTTGCCTTTTTCGGTGACGAGGTCACTCGACACGCGCCATCACTATTCGACAAACGCCGTGCCTTACGAAAAAAAAAAGGAAAATAAAAAGGCAAAAAAAAACTGAGAGAGAACTAAACGTCGTCAGGTCGAGGAACAATCGGGGGGGGCATCACGTGATGCAATCATAAGAGTGCTGACTTACGTAAACTTTCTTGCGCCAGGTACTTCAAAGCAAGGTCTAAATGTGACGCTTCACACGAGAAACTCCCAAGGCGTCAGCGCCGCCATTTTGAACACTGCGGGAGAATGCTTTGATCGAAGTTCCAACGCCTGGCATCAAACATTTCGCCACACACGTTTTGTGCTATTCGACACAACGGGTTTCTTTTATAGATAAAATAACCGAAGTAGGCTACTTTAATTGTCAACGTGTTTGCAAGTTTGTATTTATGTCTGACTTATGCACTTGTTTCAAGCTTGCAGAAATGTTTTGCAATGTGTATAAGAAATAGCAGACAGATAAACACGGTTGCAACTTGACTTCCATCCACTAAAAGGTTTTCTGTGATTACATAATGGGCGATTTTGCATTTGCATTCACAAAAGCACACAACCCAGCTGGCAAAACCCGTCGTTTTTACATTGATTCAACGTCTGCAGACGTTGAATCGAAAAAACGAGAAGCGAAAAATATACTAGAGTAGTCTATCACGAGTCACGACCGCACTGTTTGATTTGTAGTGATGTACTGTACCAAAAGTAGCGATACGCACGCTGTTACGTTAAATAACTCAGGGGGAAAAGTAAGTTAATTTTGGGTTGATTCAACATTCGAGTCCGCACAAATCTATTTAATTTTCTTGGCGGGTTACATTGCGTACCCAGACAGCAAAAATCATCATTTTTACATTGATTCAACGTCTACAGACGTGAAGTCAATGCAAAAATAACGAATTTTGCTGCCTGCCTAACAATGCCCAAGAAGAAATTTACGTTTGTTTTACATTAATTCGACATCTAGCGACTTTGAATTATCATAAAATAACGTTAATTGTTCAACCAAGTACCGGTGACAAATTAATATCTCACTGCGAGATGATTGCCTCGATTTACGTTTACACTAACATAATTTCGGCACAACTGGGATACTGCGAGCAAACACGAGTCTGTTTGATAAAGAACTAGCTGTCAGAATCGGAATCATAAGACGCTGTATGGGAGGATGAAGCTGTCGCATCGTCACTGGAATACTTGAAGACGCAAAACTGCCCGTTCATGAACGCGCAATGCCATATGATCAGAAGCATTATTTTTCTTTTCTGCCGAAGAACCGTTTATCTAATTTCGTATTACTTTTTTAACTTGACCCCGTAGCTTTTCTAATTCCGATTTGTTTCCGTCATAAAATTCTTTACAAATTTTGCAAAATACCACACTAACTTTTCCTTATGTTTGATAATCTATAGCAGGTAAATTCCACTTTTTAACTGTATTTTCTTTCACGATGATTTATATTCGCAACGACACCGGTAAACAATAAGCATTCGATGAAAGAATAACATTTGCGTAACAATTAAGCCAGTATTCATAAGGTGGCAAACTTTTTACAGTTCACAAGAGCATTGTCATCACATAAAATAGCTTGCGTGATGTTCTGGGCTACCGCCGTGTGACACGCGATGAAGAAGCGCATAAAATTTCGTTTGATTAAACATTAAAGCATACGGCAATTGTCGCAGCAATCTAAGGTGTGTTGATTTGGCGACGGCAATGTTTTTGCCGTCGTAGATGGAATCACTCAACCAGCGTGCGATTAAAAACTTAAAGTAAGTGACTCTGATACCACACAACTTGTGCGGTAACTCGTGGCCAAACGCTTATAATCTGACTCTTGTGACGTCATATTACTATTCGACAAACAAGCGTAGAATTTTTGGTCGTTCGACAAGAAAGAAAAAATCGCAGCCCTGCACCTACTATTCCTTTTTCGTGGTATTCATTGTTGAGGATGTGTTTCTGCCAAGTGTTTGTTTGTTTCTTTAATTTAAAGTATAACTCGCAGTTGTGAGACGAGTGCTTATTTTTGTATCTAGTACCAAGTTTTTTTGTTTTTTTTTCACTTATTATGAATATCAACAATGATGTGAGATCTCTTATTGTGTTCAAATGCTTGGTTCATATGTATAACGCTGCATATAAAATTATGAAAAAGACTTTTAAAAGTTTTGAATAAAGTAGTATTGTAACTTGTAAGTCTTCAGTCTTCCTTTGAAAACCGATATCTAGGCTTATTTGGTATCGCACATACGAAAGTCTATTTTCTCAAGTGATATGTTTTTTTTTAAACTTAGTTTCCGCATGGTTTTAGTTAACCTCAAAATATGTTTAAGCAGCATTTACTCCAGTAAGACCTAGCCTTATTCCACCAACCCGTGCAAAAAAACTTATATTTCTTGCTGAATGCTCAACAAATATAAATACTAGAATAAAAATCATGCATTCATTTGTACACATTTAACTGTGTGCTTATTTTTATGGTTTGCATTGTTTTGCATTTGGTTTATCCTATGTATATTGATTGATTGTAGAGATGCTGAATCAATGAGAGAACCGATTTTGCTAGCTGTGTTACTGTGCGTTATAAAAAGCCACCTATGAAAGATAGTTTTGACATATTTGTACAGTGGCGGCTGGTGGCCTCCTGAATTGGGGGGGCTGCAAGGCAGCATATCCAAGAATTGTTGGAGGGCGAACCTTGCGGGCGTGTCGCCGAAGGCGACACCCACGGCGGGGGGTCTGGGGGGCCTCCCCCAGAAAATTTTTTACAATTACATTTAATTTGGTGCATTTTGAGAGCATTTTCAAAAGAAATTTGGGAGTGGAATAACAGTCAAAAATGCTGCTGTAGAGCTTGAAAAATACTAATATTTCAAATTTTTATATTCAAAATCAGTGCTAAATACAAATCAAACTATGTTCTATGCACTTCGTCGTTTTCTCAATAGTTCGCTCAGTTTGTTGTCTGCAAATATTTATTGTCGATCGCCGGCATCGGACACGATTGTCCACATACGATCCACACAAAAACATACACAGAAACAAAAGACAAACAGAAGTACATTCACAGGAATGACGCTGAAGTAAGCAATAAATTTATTAATCAATCGTCCATTTCAGATCATGCGATCCATATCACACAAATTAAACATGCGAAACAAAAATCAATATTCAAAATGAAATATCATACTTAATCTGTTCAAACACCCAACTATAAAAAGAAATTTAAACTTTATCAATCGATGAATGTTGATATCACTGCTGTGCCATAGCAGCCATCAAGGCTAGGTAACGGCATAGCCTACATAGTGGTATTATAATGAAGGAGGTAGTTTGAGTTACGATAGCAGTCATACCTTATCAGGGAATCAACAATAGAGTTTGACGATGATTCACATTACCCAACAAAAAAAGGCCCTTTTCCGTTGTAATGCATCAAATGTTATATGACATACAATGTTACACAAGACTTGATGTTCACGTAGCCTACGCTATAATGTTTGGGCAAATGGTGAATAATTCTAAATGCATTATTGAATGCAACACGCAAGCGATTAATTCACGTTGGTGATAATTTTCCCATGGTGACATGCATACATTGGGGTACAATATGAACGGAAGAGAACATTTTTAACTTCACTGGAGCTCTTGTAAAATTTTAATTTATTGGTAAAACAGTATAATGATCGTACTTGTCGGTTTATATCCTTGTCATCACACATTGCCGTGTCAAGAAATACACCCAAGTATCTGACGCTATCTACAGATTTGATTTGACTTCCGTTGAGCCGTGAAATTGGATTTAAATTTAACTTTAAGTGATTAGTTAGAAAATACATAGCAAACGACTTTTTGCAGTTAAAAACGATCTCATTACAAAGTACATAATCTTCGCACACACACAGTTTATTGCAGTATACATGTAGTATAACCGTAGCTACATCTTTTTTGGAGCACCCTGCATGTATGCACCCACTGCTCCAGAACTAAAAATGCTTGGAAGTTAACATTTTTTATTCTTTCCTACAAAAATTATCTTTTGCCAGCTGAAGCCAGCTAGCAACCCTGCATGTATCACAATACAGAAGGACAAAGACAAAATCTCAATTCTATCACAAGTATAAATGCCCACTGGATGGCAAGTATAATTCAGTTCAATTCAAATTATTTTTCTTTGACAGAATGCAAAAGAAATGATATTGTAAAAAAGAAATACAGTAACAAAACCAACAAAAGGAAAAGGTGGCAAAACCTTAATGGTTTAAGACGTGCATGAAAGGATCTAATATTGCGGTATATGCATCGATAAATATAGTTAAGCACGGCCACCAAACCTGACACTTTAAAACAAGTAGATGAATTAGTTAAGAATCAGTCGCCTCCTCATTCCAGAAACAATTGGAGCGCCAATTCTTAAAGCAATGAGAACACGACTGAACCTAACATTACAAAAACAAACAAATACACACACACATATTGTAATTATAACCATTGATCTCGCTCAAGCCATAGGTGCCACATTTACTCTTTGCTACACATTACTGAGCATCACATATAAAGGACAGCGGACCTTTATTTATAGATGAATTCCATTCGGCGACTTTTTGCCATGGCAAAATGGTCAATTACCCTCTCGTTGAAATCTTTGGTTTCAGTTATTAAGCGATTTTCTATTGACACCATGGCTAATGCAGAAAGTCTTTCAGTACACATGGTGCTGCGGGAAAAGGTTTTAATCCTTTTCAGTGATGAAAAGCAACGTTCTGGTTCTGCTGTTGACATTGGAGTGGTAAGTAGAATTTTAGCTAGCTTTATTACTTCAGAAAAAGTTGATTGCATTCCTTCCAGGTTTAGCAACGAAAGCAGCTGCACAAGTCCACTCACTGAATGCATGTCATTTCTAGAATAGAGAACAGACAGCTCCGGTTTGAGCTTGTCTTTGATTAACATAGGGTATGCTTCACAACATTTTTCTAAAGCTTTTTCTGGAAACTGTCTTGCATATTGTGAAGCATTTTTCAAATTAAATAAAGTGCTTGCTTCAAGATGATTGGTGAACTTGAACCTTTCTTGACACTGCATTAAGACAACATCACATACTTCTTTAGCATCAATGATTTGGGATTCAGGCATTCTCCGTGTGGGTGAAGGTGACTCATTGTCTGCAGCAATGCCTTCCCTTATTCTTTGTATTGCTGACAGAAAATTATCCAGAGAGCACTGCACTTTGAATGACTCAAGCTCCACAGACTGCAGCTGAGCAAACAGTATGTCAACATGAGGCATGATTTTCGAAAAGAAATCTAACCAAAACACAAATTTTGGATCTATGAGCATTCGTTTTATACCAGCAGCAGCAAAGCCAGTCACCGAAGAGTTGCTTTGTTCCAAAGTTGAGCAGCATTCTATAAGTGCGTCTTTTACCTCCGATACAGCATTCACCGTCCTGCTTTTAAAATTCCATCGTGTTGCTGATGGGCGAGGAATACGCCTTTGAGCAACTTGGTCCAAAGCAGCCATTCTTTGAGGAGATTTGGAGAAAAAACTTGGGATTCCCGAAAGACTGTTAAAAAAGACTCTGACACTGGTATTCCAGCCCTCGAAATTAGCTTCCATCTACGACGGCAAAAACATTGCCGTCGCCAAATCAACAAACCTTGAGTTGCGGCGGCAATTGCCGTATGCTTTAATCAAACGAAGTTTCATGCACTTCATCGTGTCACACGGCGGTAGCCCAGAGTATTACGCAAGCTGCTGTATTTTATGCACTGACAATGCTCTTGTGAACTGTAAAAAGTTTGCAACCTTACAAATACTGGCTTAATTGTTACGCAAAAGTTACTCTTTCATCGAATAAATGGTTCTTTGGCAGTAAAGAAAAGTAATGCTTCCGATGATATGGCATCGCGTTCATGAAAGGGCAGTTTTGCGTCTTCAAGTATTTCAGTGACGACGCGACAACCTCATCCTCCGATGATTCCGACTCTGACTAGTTCTTTATCCAACAGACTTTGTGTTGCTTGCAGTATCCTAATTGTGCCGAAAATATGTGAGTGTATACGTAAATCGAGGCAATCTTCTCGCAGAGAGCTATTGATTTGTTACCGGTACCTGATTGAGCAATTACATACCGTTATTTCATGATAATTCAACGTCGCTAGATGTCGAATTAATGTAAAACAAACGTAAATTTCTTATTGAGCATTGTTGTTACGCATTATAACCCACCGGCAAAATTAAATCGATTTGTGCTGACTCGAACGTTGAACCAACCCAAAATTAACTTACTTCCTCCCCCCCGTGACTTATTTAACGTGAATCACCGTAACAGCGTGCGTATCGCGTTGTTCGCTTTATTGCTACTTTTGGTATTATTACATCACAACAAATCAAACAGTGCGGTTGTGATAGACTATTCGAATATTTTTTTTCTCTTCTCGTTTTACATGTTTTGGTACAATTTTTTCGGTACAAATAAATTGTTTTGGTACAAATAAACGTTCACAGCAATTGCCGAGGCAATTTCAACTTTTGCCGTTTGACCTCATCAACGTTTTTGCGAAGTAAAAATATCCTAATTTCGAAGACTGCGTGAGTGCTCACAGCAAGTAAAATAGTCCGAGGTGAGGTATTGGTGCGATGTTTCTGCTGATTAAACTCACGCTGCGAGTAAATCAAATAGGAAGAAACTTTGAACAATTTTTGTCCGAATTAAATGCTTATTTTGCGACGGCAGTTTCATTGCTGTAGCAGAATGGCCATTATGACGTTTGCGGCGGCATTTACCACGGCAATTGCCGTGTGCCGCCGCTAATTTCGAGGACTGGTATTCTGCGAAGTGGCTTTTTGTATAACCAAGTTTAGCTGGTGTGCATAACAATGGACAAAGTGTGCATTGCTATATATAATACTTGCTTGATTCTTGATTGCACACCATTTCTTGCACCACTCATAGCAGCAGCACCATCATAAGTTTGTGCTACAAGTTTGGATGTATTGCTCCCAAGCAAAACTTTAAGTTCCTGAAATAGGATTGAAGACAGAGCTTCTGCTGTCTGGTTAGCAGGATTAAAAAAACCCCAAAATCTTTCAACAGGCTTCCCATGACTTTCATACCGTAGTACAATCACCATCTGTGTCTTCTCTGAGATGTCAGTAGTTTCATCACACATGATTGCTACAAATTCAGACTGTGATATTTCTTCTTTAATTTTGCTTTTGCAAAGCTCAAGAATCGTTTCCAAAAGCTCATTTTGAATAGTTTTGGATGTACCTTTGAATACCTTTGCAGAATTAAAATGATTTTGGAAGCGTGAGTCAAGATTGGAAGCAAAATCAATTAACCCCATGAACACACCAGGATTTTTTGAGCCTTGACTTTCATCATGTCCCCTTAATGGCAATTCAAATCTGCCACAAAATTTTATACAATCTATAATCTTTGACAATACTGTTCTGTTCTTCGTTACTTCTTCATTATGTTTAGTAATGGAGAGTTGATATCCAGAATCTATAAGTGTAGCAATATTAACTGCCAAGCACTGAAAGACTCAAAGTATTGTTCATGTGGAAAGTTGATCTACTATGCTTCTCTGTCTTTCTACTGAGATGTTTCAGGTCTTTCACACCTACTTTGGTCCAGGAGTGTTCTTGATCTCCACCAAACAGTAAACAGGGAAAGCAAAAGAAAGCATTTTCACTGTTGCAGCCACACAGCCAGTCATGATCATCATACACATTTCTGTTAAACTTCCTTGCATAAGGGTTACCTCTACTGGTGGATGATTGGGAAATGTCAAGGTTTGGAGTGGGTCTTCCTTGTGCTTTGATGCTAAGTTTTTCTTGCAGAGACAACTGGGAAAACCTAATTTTTTTCAATGACATTACAGAATTATCCATTGTATATAAATTGCAAAATGTTCCAATTAAAGTGTAAATTATTATAGCATAAACCTGTTAAGACAAATGAAATCATTGTCAATTTTTTTAAATGAAGGTAGATTCAGAGTCAAAATAAGAGTATCCATATATATATGATATTTTTTTTTTATTTATTTGCATCAGACTCAAGATGAAAGTAGAAACAAAGCAGATACTCAACTCCGAAGAGCTGAGTCGTAATGTACCAAATATAATACAAAGATTGAGTGTAACAGTCTGTTCGCATTAGTTCATATATCCATTGGTTGGAAGACAAGTTACAGCGGGTTACAAACTGATATAATTTTTTACAAATGAAAGCTTGAAAAATGGTGATATTGTTATCAACGAATGCAGAGGTGATGCTGCATCGTCTCTGCAGATTAAACAACATTCTGTAACAATTATTGTATCCAACACGTAAGCGATTACTACTGGATAGAAGATAGTTACACCATAGTTGACAGGCATATAAAGGCATACAATAGGAACGAAACAACACATTTTTAACAGCAATCAAACGTTTGGAAAACCTTGCTTTTAACATGTTTTCAGAACAATACAATGACCGTAATTGTCGTTTCATGTCTTTATCATCAGGTAGAAGCGTTAATTATTACTCCAATATATTTCAAGGGTCTCAAAGCAGATACGATTTTTATTTAAATACCGTATTATATATGATCGGATTATAGCCAAATTTCAACATCTAGGCTTTATATAAAACACCAACAGTTTTGTTGCAATTAAATATAATGTCATGAGAAACTACATACATTTGACAAACATTGATGAGTTTCTGGAGTCCCTTGACACTTGATGCAAAACAACACAAGCCTTCAGCATACATTAAATGATTGAAGACAGGAGTTGCCAATGCAGCAGCCAACAGAAAGACCGTTTAATTCAGAAGATAAATCATTCATGTAGATGCACTTCTGCAGCATACCGGTACTAGACCTAGAGGGCAGACACTAGTGAAGCACCTAACTTAACTATCTATCACTCCTGACGGATCACTGAGTGGAAACAATTATCGTTCCTTGCCCTAGAAAATACTATACCAACCCTCAGCAGCATGGAGTCACATGCAAAGATCAAAACTGGGCAAAGATCAAAACCCTAACCTTATTCCTAACTCTAACCCTTACCTTAATTAACCCTACCTAACTTTAATCCTAACTCTGGCAACACCTGATTGTAACTATGGCAACAAGTGTGTAAAAATAGCCACTTTGTAATAACAATAATAGGATGGATAAAGAAAACCGGACATAAAAGAAACCCATCCTCAGGCAAAAGCAGGTTTCGATGTGGCCCAGGAGAGCAGGTGTTGAGCTCTTTTTATGGTCAGACTGCACATCACAGTCACACAGTAGCCTAAGACGATTGAGGTTCGAGATCCAGTGTAAGTTATTGTTTCTTGTCCTAGCACTATTGTTTCTTGTCCTAGCACTGTTGTTTTCTTGCCCTAGTACCGGTACATCCTATAACCTGTTGAATACCCTGATCCTACAGCTATCACATTTACAGTCATGTCTCATCGCTACTCTGCGAAACAAAACTTAACTTTAAAAAGTCTGTAGAATTATTCGGTTAGGGGGGGGGGGCTGTTTTCCATGCAGCCCCAACAGATTCAAAAATTGCTGTTATGTATTCTGTAAAATACCAAAAGAGGTGGAGCTTCAAGGATATTTTTTAGCCAATCAGAGCACTTGAAATCCAAAATCTGGGGCTGCAAAGAATGTTGTCCCAAAGCCATGTTTCCAAACAAATTTTTAAATATTTTAATTTTCAATCCGCAATCCATAAGTGAAAAAAGTAATCGGGTCGGACAAACACAGAGGAAAACATATCTTCCCTTTTTTCTCTTTCTTTCAGGGGGGGCTGCAGCCCTGCAGCCCCATGGCACGAGCCGCCACTGTATTTGTAGATGTGTTTTTTTCACCCTAGTTGCCATAGTTTCGATCAAAAGGCATTGTTTCATGGCAGGTGTTCCCTGAGTTATTGTTCCAATATTTCTCGCTGCTCAGGATTTCAAAATTTTTCAAATCACAAGTTTTTGTCTTTAACAGGTTTACACTTTTCTCAAATTAGGGTGGAATTTCTTGTCTGGCAACACTGCTCCGGAAAAAATAGGCGCTGCTTATATTATTACCTCGTCTAGTAGGGAATCGCTAGTTTATACTAATTAAAATAAATTGTTTAGTTTTGAATAGTAATATTTTTTAACTGGCTTATTATTTATTTGCATCAGTTCAGTTGTTTTTTATTTCTGGCCATCATATCAAAAACAATACACGTCAACATAGCAAAGTTCGAGAAAAAGGTAGAAGCGACAAAACGCGAACGTTAAAACGTGCTTGTGACCATCAGATAACAATGTCCATATTTAAATCATACACAAAAAAGGCATAGGCTACAGTAGTATACAATACACCCTGCTGCGGCGCAAAAATTGAAGTGGTTCTGATGTCTTAAGGTGTTTATGCCTGGTGGTTAAAGATTTAAAATAAATTGACTGAAAGCCAATATTCCTGTACGTTTACACTTGCTATGAAGCATTGGTGCATACATTGCATAACTTATTAGTTGTTAAGGTCACGACTTTAAAGTTCCTGTGCAGTACTGTTATTATTTACCGGTTATCATGTGTTGATATGTCTTTGTGACAGTAAGATATTGTGATCCTTTCCAAACAAAAACATAGGCTACTGTTGTGTGTTTCTTGTTGCACTTGCCTTTGGAAAGGGCTGCATAGTGTATATAGCCTTAGTAAGCTACTGTACTGTTCCAGTTGTTTTGTATTGTTTGAAAACATTAAAAATGTTCAGAAAACTAGATGTTTTTGTTTTATGTAGCCTACGTGTAATATCGCATTGGTCATCTACTCTATCCTACTGGCAGTCAGGGCTGGTCGGAAAACAATACGAAAAATGGGCCCCAAAAAGACAATTTTATCAAAAATAGAAGCAACGAATTTGTATCACACGTTGTATCATGTTCTAAATGCTGAACTTCGTCGACTTTCCTCACTGTTAAGTTGAACTCCTTTTACGTTTCGATTTTAATAACGTTTCGAAATGAAAATACCTTTTCACGTAAAAATCACTCAACTACACTAACTTACATTGCGGCAAATGTGCCATTGTTGCTAACTATTTTGTCTAGAAACATTTGAAAACACACAATACAGGCAACAAAAGTTGCTCAACGAATCATTCAATTCAATCCTCTTTTGACCTTTTGCAATGCAGAGTTACGCATCACAGCATCAAATGATAAAGATTTTGCAAAGTTTGATGTGGTCCACAACATGCATGGGCTGTTCAATCGGTTTTGAGCATGGTTTTGAGTCATTGTGGAGCGCAATCTGTTTTTACAAACTACTTGTTTTTCTTTCACTATGTTATACTAGGGAGAAAAGTTTCCCGACTTCCCTCTTGAAGCCTCTGCTTGCAGTGCAAGGATTTGTTATGAAAGTATTGATTGATTGGTTTATTTTGTTGTGCAATATTATAACAGCAAAATCATTAAATGATGCAGCAAATGCTGATTACTCTAAAAAATGCCTTCTGAATTGCCTAACTGAAATTGTTTCACATGCCTTTGTGGAGTTTGCCTTCAAAAACTTGTTTTTTTACATTTTCATTTTACATTGATTGAAGGCCTGAATACGTTGAATCTATGTAGACGAGTCAATATAAGGTTGAACCCCAAAAAAATTGATACAAAAGGTTTTTCAACGGATTCTGTTACCTATGGGCCTACTAAATAACATACTAAAAGTCTACCAAAATCGGACCTCCAGAAAGGGGTCATTTTCAAGATGGCGTCCAAGATGGCCGCCGAGATGTTGTATTGCCTATATCTCATCCTATTGCAACTACAAGATTATCTACTGAGATACGTATGATATGTATATAATATACGACCTGGAGGAGCCCGGGGACATTTCGGACGCAGCGATAGGCCAACATCAGACAGAGCAGAGCACGATATTAGCAAATTCACTTGAGGCTTGAGATAAACCGCAAACAAAATCATCTTGACTTCCATTATGTAACACAAGCTTGAGAAAAGTGGTTTTCCAACATCCAGTTTCTATACTTTTGGCAGCTTGATAAGCCGAATAGTGGTAAAATTTTCAGAGACAACTCCTCACTTTTCATCTGAATAAATTCCATATGTATTGGTGCAAAACGGTTTCCAGTAAACTTTAAAATAAAACGTTTTTTTCGAAAACAAAACACTCGAAAATCCGTCCGTAGTATCCCCAATCTCCCCTAATAAGATGGAATTATCATAACAGCATATTACATGCGGCATAACAGGTACTATCAATACAGGCATCTAAGAAAAACTGCAACCAACAGGAGGCTCATACTTGGCCTCCTACAGCAGATGAATACAGGGGATTAATCTGTTCTAAAGAATGGCGTACCATTAAAGTCTGGACACAGACACATTCAGAAAATTATCGGAATTACAACAGTAGGCTACAAAGGTAAATCGTAAACCAGGGTGATCTACCGGTTTGTTGTCTTATTGCCTACGGCTGTCTCTATTCATCATCTTCCGACTCGTCTAGAAGAAACTTGTTATGTGGATTGTCACATTCTTGCAGTTTGCATGGTCCACATGCAGCGGTACATGGTAGTCCGTATCCTCTACAGGAGCAGCGGAGTGTCTTACAGGCAGTGGAGCAGTTGCAATGAATGACCTTCAAGAGACTGTCTGGAGCAGCCTTCATTTTTGACATAAGTGGGATGAGCCGATTCTTTTGCAGGTTCCACCCCCAATTCATGACATCCATACTCTCTGCTTTTCCTATCCAGACCATTATCTGGTAGTAAACTCGACGACATTGAAATTGGGTAGCAGATTTAGTTGGTGGCAGACTCTCGGGCGTTACAAATGATGAAGCAGAGACAACTTTCTTGCTGAAGGTGTTGTATCGCATTGTCGCAAGGGAATCTGTGCTCTGGCCATCAAAGAAGACAGCCATTACTTATTGAAACTTGGCACCCAAGGTCATCGATTATCTCTGTGGTCTGGTTTGGGGCAGTGAATGCTTTAGCACAAGACCGAAGAACAGGATCTCCATGCACAAGTTTCCGAAAAGCAGTTTTTTTGCAAACACCGAATATCCGAGACGTAGTGTCACAGCCAGTCATGGCATGGATAAATATCAACTCAGAACACATGTCATGTCCAAAGATTTTTTTCAAACGGTTGATGTTGTATACTTTGGTACTGCCATCAGCTTTGGACTTGTCTGACCTGAAATAAAGGCCCTTATACTGTCTTGTCCCCGGAGTACATGTCTATCATTGGCAGATACCTTACTAAAGACTGGCCTGGGTGTTCCTTTCCCTGATAAATGTGCGTCATCATCCTTTCCCTGATAGATGTGCATCATCCCCTGCCAGCCTGGCGTGGCCTGCTTGAAGTTGAATGACAACTCCCAAAGCAAATCAACCATGTTGGCACATGCAGTGAGAATCGGAAGTTCTCTGAATGTGATGTCTTGTCGAATATGTTTTGCAAAACGATGCTCAATTATCGCAACCTTGGACGTCTCTACAATGTTCAGTTTTAACGTTTCGTGCCTTGGGATAATCTGGCCTGTTTCTTGTCCTGGTGTCAAGGCGGCTATCACGCCCATCCCGTGAAACGTTCCTTTCCCATCAATTGTGAGAATGTAATGATCTACATTGTCTGCTGCGAATAGCAAGTTGTTGTCCAACACATCAATATCCTTACCAAGCATGTTTGGTGCAGAACAATTTGCGGCATTCATTTCAAACCTCTGCATTTCGCCATACGAAGAGCAGAACCCCATCTGACACAAGCTATCCAAAAGAAACCGCGATCGATTTAGATGGTGCAGTTGCACTGAAAGGCCAATTTGCAAAGGGGCAATAACAGCTCGTGGTCGGACTGCCTGTATGATTGCATGACCAATAATAGCAACTTTTCGCTGTGTGCCTTTACCTACAAACAAGGCATTGAACACAACGTAGAGTGATTTTGGAATATAATCAAGAGCCGCCTGGATTTTAAGTGTCTCTGTAGTCGGGTACTGGTCGTTAACGGATGGCACATTTGTCTTGATGTCACTCTTTATGAGCCTGGCAGCTGCTTCAAGTAATGCTCTCTTCTGTGACTCTTCATCACCTTCTTGGTTTGTGCTTGCGAAGTATGACCTGAGGATGCTTCCCGTTTTCTCTCTCAGCGTCACTATGTCCTCTAAACCTTTTCCTTCTGCAATAATTATGGAGTTTCCATACCGTTTCTTCAGGTGACTTTAGGTATTGATTGCCATAAGGGAGGGAACCGTCCTCAGATAAATACTCTTTCATTTTACACCTTAGATCAGAAACAGTCAGCTGTTTTTCATCATTCATGGCTAGGTACGCACACATCTTTGTGAAGGCTTGCTCTTGATCCTCATTCTTTGGCCTTCCAGCTTTCCTACGCTTTGAATCGCGATTAGTCTGAAACTGCAAGGGGACATCACGGCTACACCTGAAATGGCTGCTACATACTTTGTGATATACGCAGTCTGCAGCATGTAGATCACCACAATAGTATTCAATTCTACCTTTGACTTTCAAAGACCACTCATCATGACGGTTTTCACTGCAATCCAATATTGCCTTTGCGAAGATATCAGTTTTCACATAACTATAGTCTTCACTTCCATCATGAACATTATTTCCGCAGAAAAGGCAATCAGTCTTGGTATTGAACAGACCCTCAGAGTCCCTAGTACCGGTACTTCTTTTATAAGTGCTGGTGGAATAAATCTTTTCGACTTTAACAACGATAACTTTGCTTGCATTGTGATGCGACTATGCACGCATTCCTGTGATTATGATGTCACAAACACAAGAACAATAAAAACTTGAATACCACCATCTACCCAATACGCAAAATTATTTAGAAATATGCCATACATTTCCTTGAAAATGACCCCTTTCTGGGGGTCCGATTTTGGTAGACTTTTAGTATGTTATTTAGTATGCCCATTGGTAACAGAATCCGTTGAAAAACCTTTTGTATCAATTTTTTGGGGTTAGGTGCCTTTTTTCCGTATATTGACTCGTCTAATGTAAAAGAAGCTGATTTACTGTTTGAAGAACAAGATCTGCCATTTGAAACTCGCGCAGTAAAAACTCTTGCCCGATCAACTGATTGCTAGTCGCTTGTGACGTAGACTGTATGATCGCACGCTTCGCTGCTCAAGCCCATTCCGGTTTTGAAACCTCTGACAAAAGCACGCGCGCAATGGTGGTCAGACTGCAATGGGGCCAATTTTTTTTCAAAATCGTTTTATGGTAGCATGTTAAACACAAAGAACGTGGGAAATCGCCAAGTCAGGTTTTTCCTTTAGTATGACTTTAAGAGTAGAAAACACATTTCCGCACAAGTAACTGGATTATAATGGAAGAAGTGTGGGTATAGCCACTGCACCCACACTCTTGTAAATGTCTGTACATGTTTCACCCAGAACTCAGTTAGTGTCTGTAGCGGACGCGGCAGTTAACACGCGCGCTCATATGCAGCCGTCCATGCTGACGGCGACATTCCTGGGCAGAACTGGCGAGGAATGACCAGGACACGATAGTCTTCTCCACTGCCTTATTTATCAACTGGTTTGACAGAATAATACTTGACCACAAGATAGAATTCTTTAAGACTGCGTTATTTATTAGCTCGACTTCTAGCTTCAGAAGAACAGAATCCGCACACATCAAAATGAGAACACCGAACCACTGACAATCCCACTACCAAAACACTAGCATACTGGCGTATTACATTATAAACTCCATCACAACGAAAAGAACTTCAACTTCGGGGTAAAAGGAACTTCGTTTACGACTGCATCATCCAGAGAATGGAATTTTACATATTACCTTTTACAAAGTACATTCTAGAAGCCGCAGAAACTGTCATATTCTGTCTGTTTACTGGTGTATTATATACAGAAACAACATGCACTTCCACTTTGATTAATTACTGACAACAGAATGTACTTCCGGGATACTTGCCAGGGTTGCCAAAAGATATTCTGGTAACCGGTCATAAGCATAACATAATAATCACATTTCAATACACTACATCCCTTCCTTCTCGGATTAAAACGTAGTTTTCAAAGGCATTACTTATTTGGATACAACTCATTTTACATTAAATGATTATTAAGCTACAGGTGATGAAAACCATGAGCACTTGAACCAAACGACGCATCATCATTAGGTTTCGTTTACGTAAGCATCATTCATGCAATCTATGGTATACACAGATTAACTTTAAGTACCAACATTTACTGTCAAAAGCAATATAGCCATACACCAAAGATCATGATTAGCCTAATACGTTTGCTTCTACTTTTCACACTTTGATCTTGAAATTGTAGTGACGAACAATTAAATAGATTACCACTCAATTGACATGACATTTAAGTAAATAGACATGCGTTCCAGAGCTAGTCTTTATAACGAAAGAACAAAAGGAATCATAGGCATACAAGTCTGCATTCTAGTCACTTCAAGTTACATAATCGTTAAAGCGAGCAGGTTTACTGACATTACGTGTCGGACGAGTACGTACAGGTATTGAGGACTCATTCAAATCAGCGTTCACGGTCATGTCAGCAGGAGGTGAGTTTACATTTTCATCACTGGTGTTCAATTTCTTAAAAAACGACGAATTTCGTGTCAATTGAACCCCTTTATTGTTTTGTACTGTCACTTCCCCCCTTTCCTTCCTAACTACCTGTTGGGTAGCGCTATCAAAATTTGCAGAAAGTTTATTTGATTTTTGACTTTTAACCAAAACTTCATCTCCAACCCGAATATCTGAGTCGACAGCACGTCGCTTAAAGTCAGTATATAGTTTACCGTCTATTTTACCCTTCCAGTCTCTATCTCGAATCCCTTCATCAAAGATCTGAGGTTCTCGGCACAGTTCAGGTAATTTAGACTTCATTTCTCTGCGAAACATCATATAATAAGGAGTAGAACCTGTAGAAACTTGCGGAGTTGAACGATATGCCATTAGAAATTTGTTGATCTCATACCGCCAATCTTTCTTTTCAACTTGAGCAACTTTGATTGCCTTTAACAATGTTCGATTTTGTCGTTCCACCTCACCGTTTGCTTGAGGCCATAATGGTGTTGTTTTGCGGTGTATTACTCCATATTCTTCAAGAAAATTCTCAAAATCATTCGATACAAATTGTGGACCATTATCAGTTCGCAATGAGTAAGGTACTCCAAACCTTGAAAACATGGGCAGAATCGCTTGAATCAATTTTTCGCTTGTGATTGATTTCAAGATTGCAATTTCGTAAAAACGACTAAAGTAATCTACCACTACTAAAATGTTCTCACCACTTGGTAATGGACCAAGAATATCTGCCGCACAATCTTGCCAAGGCCCACTTGGTGGCAATACCCGAGCAATTGGTTCTGGTCTGCAAAAGTCGCTGGTGACTTGACATCCGTGACAAAGTTTACACATCTTTTCTGCATCAGCATCGATCTTTGGCCACCACACCTTTGTGCGTAATCGATTCTTTGTCTTGACAATGCCTTGGTGACCCTCGTGTGCCAAATTGAGCACTTTTTCACGCAATGTAGCAGGTATAACGAGTCTTGTCCCTCTGAGCAACAAGTTTCCATATGTACACAGTTCATTTTTTACATGCAAAAAGCTTGTGTCTGTACACTTGGACCAATTTCCTGAATGAATATAGTCCCTAATTTCTGACAACTGTGGATCAGCAGCTGATTCTTGTTCAAGTTCTTCTGTAGATAAAGCGACTGGCATACTTTGAAGAACAATAGATCTCACATAATCATAAGGTTCTTTTAAATCTCTGCTTTCTTCATAGGGCTCTTTATTTAGCCTTGACAATGCATCAGCAATGTTAGTTTTCCCTGGACGATAGATAACACTAAAATCAAACGATTGTAAACGCAATACCCAGCGTTCTATTCTTGCTGATGGTCTTGATTTCTTCGTGTAAATGTATTGCAGGGGCTTATGATCTGTTTCAAGTTCAAAATGTCTTCCAAATACATACAAATTGAATCTTTCACAAGACCAAACCAACCCTAGAGCTTCTTTTTCCGTTTGGCTGTACTTCTTTTCCACATCTGACAAACTTCGAGATGCATAAGAAATGACTCTCCACATTCCATCTTGTAACTGTGTCAACACAGCACCTAGACCAACTGGAGATGCATCTGTCACAATTCTTGTCTTGCAGTCATTCCGATAATATGCCAATGTATCAGCCTTTGTGATCACTGTTTTTAATTTCAAAAATGCATCTTGGTGTGCTTTATGCCATTGAAACTTTGCAGTCTTTTTGGTCAAGTCTAGTATAGGCCTTGCAATGGTTGCTAAATTTGGGATAAACTTAGCTGAAAACTGAACAAGACCCATGAATGATCTGACTTCACTAGCTGAAGTTGGAGGTTGTGCTTTTTGAATAGCTGCAATTTTCTCTGCACTGGGACTTACCCCTTGTTGGTGCAAGTCATGTCCAAAAAATGTAAGCTTTGACATTCTAAACTGACATTTTGTTTTATTCAAAGTCAATCCAGATTTTAACAACTTTTCCAGTACCACATGTAATCGACTGTCATGTTCTGTCCTGTCTTTTCCATAAATGACAATGTCATCTGCAATGTTAGCAACACCATCGCAGTTCTTCAATAAATCCCAAATAATTTTCTGATATTTTTCAGGAGCAGAACTCAGTCCAAACATTAGCCTTTTATATCTGTATAGACCTCGATGTGTAACAAATGTTGTAATATGGCGGCTCGTTTCATCCAACATTATTTGATGAAAGCCCCATTTTAAATCCAACTTACTGAAAACAGTACTACCATTGAGTTGATACAACAGTTCTTCAACAGTGGGAATTGGATGTCTCTCTCTAACTATAGCCTGATTGGCTTGTCGCATATCAACACAAATGCGAATGTCACCATCACTCTTAGGTATGACTACCAATGGAGAGATCCAACTTGATGGTCCTTCTGGGACTTCTTCTATAATATCAGCATCAAGCAGTTCATTTAACTTTACATCTACCTTTTCTCTCAGCGGAAATGGTATTCTTCGAACAGGTTGAGCTACTGGCTTAAGAGAATCATCAATATGCAATTTTAACTCATAATCTTTTAACAAGCCAACACCAGTAAATAAACCATCATACTTAGACACAATGTCATTATCAACTTGAGGTTCAACATTATTAGCACCAGATTTAACACCATTTACATGTATTGGACCAACATGCAACAAACCTAAAGTCTCTGCAGTGTCTTTGCCCAATAGTCTGTGTCCATCGGTATCTGCTACAACAAAGTCAGCAACACATACTTTTTGTGTAACTTTTGATTCAACTTTTGCCGTAAATGTTCCTAATGTTGGAATTGGCTTCTTACTTCCATACGCGTACAATGTTTTAGCAGATTTCCTTGTTGTTGCATTAATATTACATGTCTTCAGCCATTCCCAAGTTTGCTTGTTCACAATGTTGCATGATGCACCGGAATCAACTAACATGTCTCCCACAGACACACCACCAATGTTTAAACTTACACTGCACAGCCCATGTGTTGAACTTTTCATTGAAAAGACATTAGTTGATGCTCCAAATTCATTTTCACCCAATCCTGAATTATCTATTTGATTGGCATTAGATTTTAAAAAGGTTTTAGATTTTGCATTTCTTTGTTGATAAAACTGTGTTGTATTCCTTACTTTTGATCTGCATTTCTTTTGAAAATGTCCCAGATTTCCACATTTGTGGCACTTCTTCCCTCTTGCAGGGCACTGCCTGTCAAGTTTGAAATGACCAAATAATCCACATGCAAAACACTCTTGTGTGTCTTTTCCCTGTTTTGACTTAATGGTACTCTTTCTTTGTATAGGAACTGAATTTACTTCATGCTGCATGCTAGGTTCTAATGATTTTCTTTCCATCATCTTAACCTGTGAATTAACTGCTTCATGTGCTCTAGCAATAGCTAATATATCATTTAACTGCACATCTCCTTTTTCCAAAAACTTTCGTCGTAAATGATTGGAATGACATTTATCAATTACTTGATCACGAAGTTGGGTATCCAATGAATCACCAAATTCACACATAGCTGCCTGTTGTCGCAGTCTGCAAACAAATTTGTTCACCGGCTCATCATGTTTTTGCATCAATTGCCTAAAAACATGGCGTTCAAAAGGTACATTAGCCTTAGGAAGAAAATGATCATCCAACAATGTTAAAGTCTCTTGAAGAGTTTTACCTTCATTGTCTGGAACCAAAGAAAAATAAATTTCTTGCACATCCACACCAGCAGTATGTAGAAGCAGAGCCTGTTTTTGTTCATCACTGGTGACACCTTTTCCAGTGATATACAATGAAAATGCCCGTTTCCATCGCTTCCAACGTTGTCCCTGGTTTTGTGCATCACCATTGACATCAAATGGTAATACAGCTGACACCTCGCAGGTAACTGCAGCTCCATTCATGATGCTCACTAGTAGTTTGGACAACACGATAGGAACAATTCACTGTCTGCTTGGACCTCTTGAACTAATAGGCTACAGATTTAAATATTTTCCTCGTCGCCAAATGTCATATTCTGTCTGTTTACTGGTGTATTATATACAGAAACAACATGCACTTCCACTTTGATTAATTACTGACAACAGAATGTACTTCCGGGATACTTGCCAGGGTTGCCAAAAGATATTCTGGTAACCGGTCATAAGCATAACATAATAATCACATTTCAATACACTACAGAAACCAGCTTGGTTACAAAAGGGATAGTAGCCCGAATAGTCTGAATAATAATAATAATGTTATGGTTTTATTTATTGTCGCTCTACAACAGCTAAGGTCTTTTAGCGTCAGGGCTCATTTTTAATTTATATCAGGTTTACGATGTTATCACATTATTACCCGACTCATTCTCACTGCGCTATGCAGGATACAACACAATCGGTACCGTTTTTAAAGTCTTCGGTTTGACCCGACCTGGAATCGATCTCAGATCTACCAGAGCCGAAGGCGAAACTACTCGGCCACTGAGCTGGTTAGTCTGAATCGTGAATAGTTGCAGTTTCTTAAAAAGAACTTTAAGTTTAATTGGAGAGGCGCATCCACAGGCATTGCCAATTCTACATGCGACCATCTAACGTAATATAACGGTGGACTTACGTGTCGATGAATTACGGTGGGACTGCGATTCAGGCACAATGCAAAAATTGATTACAAGACTGCATTCCTGGAGCACGCGGTATTTGTTAATTGGAAAGGAAGGTTCTAGAATTCGACATGACGTCATGGAAATGACGCGCGCTACGTCAGAGAAAATGGCTCTCTAGCGCCACAAACAATGTTCTAGAATAGGCCTACGGCTTGACATCATGGAAGTGACGCGCGTTGCGTCAGAGAAAATTAGCTCTCGGGCGCCACAGTGTCATTGCTTTAAAGTCGTCCTTTTCAGTAGAATTTCATGTTAGCTCCAAGAATTCCTCTTGTAAATTGTCTGTGAGGTTTCTTCTCCCGAGCTATCATGTGAGCAATTCCGAAAGACGCTTCTACAACTTCCGCCGACGACGATTGGGGAAAGCACTCGCTACTTGCAATCTTTATTCTTTAAAAGAGTCTTTCTTGCATTCGAAAAAAGCTAAAGGTTTATTTTGATGGTCAAGGTGTTTTTTTTTTTCAAGATGACGCTGCGAACGAGTTGGTCTCAAAGCGTCGCTGCTCAGATTTTGAAAACACATGACGCATTGTGGTACAACTTGGTTATTTACTATGGCATCTATAAAGTCAAAATTTAGATAATGTTCGTCATACTTTCTATTTTTTTCACTCAATTTATGTCTATAGAATTGATTATTCAAAAATAAAAACCGTTGTGTTACGAGAGTTAAGGTGTCGCAGAAACATTTAGCAACGTCTAAAACATCACAAAGAATGCGAGATGTGACAACAACACGCTCTACAAACACTGGTAGGGGAAGGCGGGGCAAGTTGAGCAAGGTTTTTTTTAAATCTATTTTTTTTATTTCCTTAACTTTTTCGAAGACTCTAGTATTGCATTTCAAAAACATGCTAATAAGCCAAGTTTTAAGACAAAAACTGGTTGGTTTTATTTATTATTTTGTACTGTACCGTAGGCCCATTCAAGTTTAAGTAACGATTGCACAACTTGCCCTGGATTGTTTTTCCTGGGCAAGTTGTGCAGCACCATGGGCAGTGGTGGGCACTAGTTACTTTCAAAGTAGCCTAACTGAGTTACAGTTACTTCACTCAAAAAGTAACTAGTTTCAGTTACAGTTACCGTTTTTAAAAAAGTAACTAGTTACTAGTTACAGTTACTAGTTTTTTGTTTTTTTTTCAATTTAATTTATTTTTCTTTGTCAGAATGCAAAAGAAATGATATTGTGAAAAAGAAATACAGTAACAAAACTAACAAAAGGAAAAGGTGGCAAAACCTTAATGGTTTAAGACGTGTATGAAAGGATCTAATATTGCGGTATATGCATCAATAAATATAGTTAAGCACGGCCACCAAACCTGATACTTTAAAATAAGTTGATGAATTAGTTAAGAATCAGTCGCCTCCTCGTTCCTGGAACAACTGGAGCGCCAATTCTTAAAGCAATGAGAACACGACTGAACCCAACATCACAAAAACAAACTAATATACACAGTTACACACACATATTGAAATTACGTAACGGACTATCAAAACAAGGACTATTTACAGATTTCATACAGAAATAAAGTGTTCGCAGCAACGATATTAAGTAGCCTATATATTGCAGAACAAATACATAATATGGCAGCTCATTATCAAGATAAAATAGTTAAAAAAGCTTTGTTTTTTAAATTAATTTCCTGCGCATGTAGGCTAAGAGCATAAGAAGCATGATGATATAGCAGCGTGTTTTTGGTATTTCTAATAAGATTTGAATCATCTTTTATAGCGTCAATGAGGGATGGAGAAGAAAGAAGTTCTTTTATTTTGCATCATCAGCACATGTGAAAAAAAAAACAATACAGGATTATAATGTGTGCTAAGCATTTTGCTGATGATGATGGGAGTGGCAGAAGGACCGACTGGTCATCAAGTCTGCCACACCCGTGTGGTGTTTTAGCTTATTTGACATTGAACGGTGTCGGAGTTAAAGTATAGGCTACAACATAAAAAAAAAAAAACCAAAAAAAAAAATAGACATGCGAAATTTAACAGTACATTATGAAAATAGGAGTACAGAAATGATGTAGAAATACAAAGTGGCATATACAATATACATACAACACACAACACAGCATACTGGTAAGACAAAAGCGAATATAGGCTACAATAATTAGCGAAATACGGTGACAATACGCAGAAACAGTTTGATGGTATTATATTAGTTACTTATTCCCAGACATTAAGTGCAGTTTTAATTTTTTAGAAAACATACTAATTGTTTGAGCTTTTCTTAGCTGTTCCGGTAACTTGTTCCAAGTGTTTGTTCCAAGAAATTTAATTGAACGTTGGCCAAGCTTTGTATGCATTCTTGGTTTAAAAAGTAAATCTTTCTTAGCACCTCTGGTGTTATAGTTATGAGTTTCATTACTAGGACGAAAGTACTCAAAAAAAATTGTTGGTAGATGTCCTTTATTGCATTTATAAACAAACTTACATACTTCTATTAAAAATATGTCTTCGACTTGTAGCAAGTTGATTTTATTGAAAAGAGATTTGGTGGGAATTCTGTCCTTAATCTTGGTGAAGTTTAAACAGCGAATGATGCGATTGTGTACCAGATTTAAAGGATACAGTTCCGTTTTGGACGCACGACCCCAACAGATTATACCATACATTAGGTGAGAGTGAACTAGAGCATAGTAAACTGCTCTTAATGTCTGGGAACTTACGCACTTTCTCAATCGATATAGAGCACCACAGCTTTGAGAAAGTTTTGTTGAAATTATATTGATGTGCTGTTTCCATGATAACGACTCATCAAATGTTATTCCTAAGTATTTGTAGGTGTTTGTGCGTTGCAAACTGGTATATTGAAAAGTTATTTCTAGATTTGAATTTTCTCGGACAGACTTTGACCCAAACAACATGTATTTGGTTTTGCTTACATTAATTGTTAACTTGTTTGTATGCATCCAGTTTTGAATCATTAGGAGGTTAGAATCCACTTTTTCTTGCAATCTAGTAGGGCTTTTATCCTTAATACATAATAGTGTATCATCAGCAAACAAACGAGTCTCAAATTCTGAAGCGTGATTAAGGTCATTAATGTAGATAATGAACAACAGTGGACCAAGAACTGAGCCTTGGGGTACACCACATTTGATTTCTTCATATTTAGAGTTTGTAGTACCAATCTGCACAAACTGGTAACGGTGATTTAAGTAAGACTTTAATAATTTGTAAGCATTTCCTCTGATGCCATAATAATCTAGTTTCTTTAAAAGGATTCCATGGTCAACAGTGTCAAATGCTTTGGCAAGATCTATAAATATACTACATGTAGTAAAACCATCATCACAATTTTGTAGTAGTTGTTCATAGATATCCGTAGCAGCTAATGTGGTTGAATGTCCACCTCGGAAACCAAACTGTTGCTGGGACAAAACATTGAATTTTTCAAAAAAATTTACTAACCTTTTATGAAGGATTTTTTCAAAGATTTTAGAGAAACATGTTAAGATGGAAATAGGCCTGTATTGACCAACTTTATTTTTTGCTCCCCCTTTATGAAGGGGTATCACTCTTGCAGTTTTATAGCTATCAGGAAATTTACCAATTGTCATAGATTCATTTATTATAGAAGCTAAGATTGGGCTTATGACATACTTCAATATTTTTATTGTTTTAATAGTGATGCCATCTGGACCAGTTGCTTTTTTGTTATTTAAGTTATTGACAATGCTTAAAATTTCCATTTCATCAGTATCTTCTAGGTGCATGGAATTGAGAAGTCTGCCTCTCATCAGGGACAATGGATTAGAAGTGGTTTTTGGAACTTTAGCTGCAAGTGAAGGTCCCACTTGAGTAAAATATGTGTTAAATGCATTACTTATTTGCACCGGGTCGGTTGTAACTTCATGACCATTACTTAATGAAAAGTTGGTTGCATATTGTATATTATGTTTTTTGTTTGTACGGCCAGTAATTTCATTTGGAGTGTTTTTGGTATTGTGTTTTTGGTAGTTTTGGTATTTGGAGTGTTTTTGGTATTGCTAATGAGAGGTGGAGATTCTTTGGTAGTGCCGATGAAGGATGCAGTGTCTGAGTTGTTTCAAGCATCTTTTCCAAACCAACCTAAATAATAATTTTACGAAAAGTCAAGCGATCCTCTGAACGAACATAATAGCTTATAATAATCAGGGAGTAGTTAGATGCAAGCTGGTAGTAACATAGTGATATATTCTTATCTGGCAAATACAGTATTAAATTATACAAAATGGTATAGTAGCTTATTCATGGAAGAGTAAAGATAGTAGGCTAATCATCATCCTTATCCGGTCGGGTGTAATATATAAGATATACGTATAGTAAGATATGTTAATGTATAATATAGTAATATATGATATGTAGGATAAATTTACAAAAGTGGCATTTGGAAAGGCATGCTATACCAGGATATGGTGCAACAATCAATAATACAGTCAGATAATTAAAGAGTTACAGCATAGGTTGTTAGAGGTTAATTTTCAAAACGCAAGTGCTTTTTCAAGTTACTGCAAAATATTGAAAAGGTTTCAATTTCAGTGATGGTTTTCGGGAGATGGTTCCACACTTTAACTCCACTAAACTCAATGGATTGTTGAGTCAAGCTTTTGGAGAAGTAGGGGAGGAAAAAGTGATTGTTGCTTCTGGTTGATATTGAGTGCAAATTGTTATTAAGTTGAAATAGAGAATTAAAGCATTGGGGTAAGTGATTGTGTTTAAGTTTGAACATAAATTTTGCAGTTTCTATTGTGTATAGTTCGTCAATTGTGAAGAAATTATGGGATTCAGAGTGATTTGATTCATGTTTTGCAATCATTTTTATAAATTTGTTGCAAATCTTTTGAAGCTTTTTTAAAACAGTTACATGACCATGCTTCCATACACTTATGCAATACCGGAGATTGCTTTCAATTAAGGAATGATAAAGGCAAATCAAATTGTTGGTGTTTAGGTAGGGCTTAACCTTGCAGATAACTCCAAAGTTTTTGCGAAGTTTTTGCAGTAAAGATAGCATGTGGGGTTTCCATGACAAGTCTTCGCTCAGCAAAATGCCCAGAAAACTAATAGTGTTGACACGTTCAATGGGCTGATTGCACATAGACAGTGTGTAAGAGAGGTTTGAAAGTTTATTTGTATTATTGAATAACATGTATTTTTTTTTTTTTTACATTTAGTGATAACTTATGTGCTGCTAACCAATTTGTTACTCCTGTCATTTCCTCATTCGCCATTTCGAAAAGTTTATCATAATTTTTACTGCAAAAGAATAAATTGGTATCGTCAGCAAACATTATAGATTCAGAGTGTACTAAACATCTCGAAAAATCATTAACATAGATTAAAAATAATAGTGGTCCAAGGATCGATCCTTGTGGTACTCCATAACATATTTCTCTTTTAGCAGACATTGAGTGAGATACTTCTACAACTTGAAATCTGTTTTGTAAGTAACTTCTGAACCAGTCATGGGCTATACCCCTAATACCAAAATAGTAAAGTTTGTTTAGCAGAATGTGGTGATCGATAGTATCAAATGCTTTGGACAGGTCCAAAAATATACCTAGTGTTGTTTCTTTTCTTTCAATTGCATTTGAAATTTTATCAACAAGATGTAATGCTGCATGACTTGTTGAGTGATTTTGTCTGAAACCAAACTGCTGACCATAGAAGAAGTTATTGCCTTCTAGAAAATTGTATATTCTATTGTACATTATTTTCTCAAGTACTTTTGAAATTGATGGTAATAAACTGATAGGTCGATAATTACTGCAGTCTTCTGCTTTCCCTTTTTTAAATACAGGTATTACTTTAGATGTTTTGAATGATGATATGAATTTGCCATTGGTTAAGGATAGGTTAAATATATGTGCAAGTGCAGTAAGTATATTGTCTGGGGAAGCTTTTATAATTTTTGTTGGTATTTCATCAATGCCACAACTTAGTTTGGATTGAAAGGAAGAGAGAATTTGCTTAATTTCAAGAGTGGTGGTGGGCTGTAAAAAAATTGATTTACTAATAGGATTGGAAAGGTATTCTGAAAACTGTGAAGTTTTGTTTGGGATTTTATCAACTAGCTTTGAGGCAATTGAAGAAAAATATTCATTAAAGTAGTCAGCTTTATCTTTGTTGTGAGTTAAGATTTTATCTCCAGCAGCCAGACAGTTACTAGTTACAGTTACTTTTCAAAGAAAATGGTTGCACATGAGTACTGATCTACAACTACTCTTCTTTGCATGAAGTAGCCTACAAGTTGAAAAATACATGATAAAGGGCAAAATGATAGGCCTACTTTGTTCGTATCTGTTGCCTAACTACAAAACAGCGACCACTCTTCTAGCTGTCCACATACTATTTCTATAATGCTTGTAAGATTCCATAATCTAACCCCAAGTCGTCCGCCTACCAAATATGAAACAATAAATAATCGAAAAAATGACATGTACAGAACCAGTACCGGTCTTAGGGTATTTCGGGCCCTGTGCGGAATATGCTTTGCGGGCCCCAATGACAATTATCCAAATCATCCAATTCAGTAGCGTAGCTAGGTATTTTGAAAGGAGAGGGGGTTTGACGGCCGGCGGGCGATGGCGTGTGCACCGAAGGCGACACCCAGCGGCAGGGGGTCTGGGAGGCCTCTCGCAAAAATTTTTGAAAAATTACTTTGAATTTGGTGCATTTTGAGAGCATGTTCAACAAAAAAATTGGGTATGAATATTACCGTACTGTAAAATGGTGCTGTCCGGTGGCATGGCAAAAGGATAAGATCATGTTTTTTTGGCATTTTTCGGAAATAAAGCTGAGTATCTATGTTTTCTGCATTTTCTAAATTGTGGGCCCTCTAATTTGCTGGCCCTGTTCGATTGCACGGTTTGCACACTCTAAAGACCGGCACTGCACAGGATATTCCGAGATAAGCAGTAGGGGGTGTCAATATTTTTATACGGGTACGTATCTAAAATGAACGAAGAGGCACAACATCAATTTCTTTTCACAAACATCAGTAATTTCAAAATGTTGATTGCTAAGTCCAGCTTGCTTTGGCTTCAAAATGTCCTTTCCAAGGGAGAGCAGTCTTTCAACAGCAGCACTGGAGGGGATAGGGGTATTGTATTGCAAGAACAAACGCTTCATGGCGTCGATGTTGAAATTGCTATGGTTCTGTAATTGGTTAACAATTTTGAGATGTAGAGCCGTCTTGATTTCTTCACCCTTGTAAAGCCAAGAAAGTCGGAATTGTGGGTGAAACGCAGCAGCTAGCTGGCGGTCGCTATCATCAAAGACATGGCCAAATCTGTTTTCCAAAGATTCCAACAATCGGGTAAGTAATGGCAGGCAGACAGCCATCTTGATGCTGTTTCGAAGTTCTTATAGTCTTTTCCTCGTCATGCCCATATATGCCTTCTCTTCTGATTGCAGAATGTCCAGAGATTGGCATGTTGGTCGCATTACCAGTGGGGTTTGTTTCAGTCTCAGATACTTTCGACAGAAAATTATCCATTTCTACTTTTGACTACTGAGTAGGCTACTGACTACCTCGTCTACCTGTGCTCAAAGCCAGTGGCGGCTCGTGGCCTGTAGAAGTGAGGGTGCTGCAAGTGATATGTCCCTGCAGAGTTCGCCAGAGCCGAACGTTCCGGCGGGGGGTCTGGGGGGCCTCCCCCAGAAAATTTTGACAAATTACATTGAATTTGGTGCGTTCTGAGCGTATTTCCAGCAAAAATTGCAATCAAAATAATCGAGATTAATGTATTGATAACCTTTACAAAGAGTTTTCACACACATAAATTTCCATAATTAAGGTGCAAGTAGATTTTATATAACAAGAAGTCTCAAATACAGGTGGAGTAGCCCTACTGTTCTTTGAAAAACTCCATGGTGCTATGGGATGCTGGGTGTTATGACGGAAGTTTATTAAATTTCTTCCAGCGCATACAAACAACGACCAAGTGTAAACACACGAAAATAGCACTAGAAACAGCAGCCAAACGATGATCGTTAAAACACGCATAGGAAAGTGTGTATTACTGCAGCGAAATAATATGCATGGCTACTGCACCTGAAATGAAACAAAGGCCTTTACAAAACATATACACAGCTCGGACAGCTGTAACTTCAGCCAGGGATACTATCTGGTAGGCTACTACACCTTGCCCCAAGGAGCAACGACAATTAAGAGGTAACACCATTCTGCCTCAAAGTGAAATTTCTGCTGCTGGTTGTAGTTTATAGTAAGTACCCAAGGACCAGGACTACATCACATACGGTGATATTTAAAATAAACAATTTTTCTTTGTTTATTGGGGTAAAGTCACTTGTATTTACTTTATTTTGTTGAGCAGCCAACCATAGACTATAATAGTTTGGAAGATGTAATCAAACAGTAATGTCGAAGTGAATGAAGAGACCAAGTTCAGATAATATACTGACATAGTTCTCGTAAATTTTGCCTTGAATATTATCGTTTGACCGTGTTTTTCGATACAACCCTTTTGACGTACGAAGGAAGGCGAGGGTATTGCAGCAACAAAATTGAGAGAACAACATGGCAATGACACACACAGCTAACTCAGGCAGATAACAAACCACATAACACATTTAGAGGTGTGCTGACTTGCACATTTAGGCGATAGTATCTACAGTCGGTCCGGTGCCGTAAACCATGTTGTTACGAGGGCTAAGTACAAATAATTTTCACGCATAATAATACTAACATTTATATAGCACCACATCCACAGTGCAAACTATGCTCTTGGGCGCTGTGCATGACAATGGTGATAAATAATACGGTACTTTCAGTCATAATATTCAGTGCAATAGAACGTTTTCAAGCGATTTTTGAATTCATTTAAATTTTCAGCTTCTTTTACACAAATAGGCAAACAATTCCCGCAACTGGCAGCAACAGCTGGGAAAGTGCGATTTCCATACTGTGTCTTACATGAAGGGTTGCACAAGAGGAGCAATGTTGAGAACGCAAAGTTCTGGCAGGTTTATAATGAACAAGCAAAGTGTTCAGATAGTTCTGAGCAAAACCATGGAAAACTTTATAAATTAATAGACATATTTTGAAACGAATACGATACATTACTGGAAGCCAATGCAGGGATTTTAGTATAGGAGTAATATGCTCATGTTTACGTGTTAAAGTAATTAGTCGAGCGGCAGTATTCTGAACTCTTTGAAAACGCAAAATAGCACAATGTTATTTAACAATGGATTTGAATAATCAAGCCTGGATATGCATGAGTTAAAGTTTTACAAGCATCAATATTTATGAACTGTCTGATGGAACCAATATTTCTGAGATGAAAAAAGAAGATTTAACAGTGTCACTGACAAATTTTTCCAAACACAAATGTTGATTTAATGATACACCATTACACCAAGCACTTTAATTGAATTAGAAGAAGAAGGAATAATATTACTCAGGGCAAGGGTCATGTCGTTAAACTTTGAAATACACCGTTTTGGAGAAAATACAATAAACTCACATTTTTCTTGATTCAGTTTTAACATATTACGGTATAGTACACCCAATTTGAAATATCAACCAAACATTTTTGATTTTTAATACAACACAATGAATCTTCATCAGTAACATGCAAACACAATTGTATATCATCAGCATATGAGTGGTGTAGTAAAACTCTATGTATGAAAGCCCATGTCGCTTCATGATGTCAAACAGAGGTTTGTAGAGGCAAAACCAGACAGGGCCGAGAACAGAACTCTGAGCAACTGTACAAGAAAGGAATGTTGCAGAAGACATTGAGTTTACAATTGCTACAGATTGAGTTCGGTCATGAAGATAAGGAGAGAACCAGTCAAGTGCCATTCCTGTAATGTCAAAATCTGATTTGAGACGATTTATAAGAAGTTTGGGAGCTGGTATACAAGTCCCCCCCTCCCCTTGGTAACTCATGACAAAGAGGAATTGACGAAAACATGTGGATTGAAGTGTGTGAACAGTAAAGCAAAGGTAAAGTAGTTTCACCCTATATGTTTGGTCGCGTCCTGTCTTTGTCATGAGTTACCAAGGGGGGGGGGGGGGGACTTGTATACCAGATCCGAAGTTTGTGATCAATGGTAGCCGATCAAAAGCAGCTGAAAGATCAAGACAAAGTAGAACAATGCTATGATTACAGTCAAGTACAGTAGCAATATCATTATGGATTCTTAGTAAAGCTGTTTCTGTGGAGTGATGTTGACAATAAGCAGATTGATTGATATCAAATAAATTTTGCCCGCATAAGTCCAAATAAAACTTCCAGCATAAAACTTGAGATATAGCATTTACTAAAAATTGTATATTTAATGGTACAAAAATTCAAAAATTGCAACTAACCTCAATTGGAATACATGGACCGTTGCACCACTCATAGTAGTCACCATGCGAATGAAGCGATTTCAGAAAAATTAAAAACAGTTACGGTAATACAGCAGGCATGAACTCTCACAGAAGTAAAATCACAGCGTTGTAAGAATGAGTGCTAAATGGTAGCCTATGTAGCAATAAAAATTAGCTTAAGAATGGCTCTGAACATAATGAAAAGGTGCTTAGAAACCTAACAAGGAAAAAAACAAACTAAAACCTAAATCTTAGTGTAGCTATCACTTTGCAAGCAACTTCTTTGCAATAATGGATCGCTACCTCATCATGACCTCTGAGGGGCAACTCAAATTTTCCACACAATTTGATGCAGTTGATAATTTTTGATAAAATTTGCCGATTTTCTTTTACTTTCTCATTGTGGCGAGCAATTGATTATCTGCATCCAGAATCAAGCTGGGAAGCAATATTACCTGTACACCTAAAAGAGGTAAATTTACCATGTTGTTCAAATGAAGTTGGGATTTATCATGTCTTGCAATGTTTTTATTGATATGATTTAAATCTTTAATTCTAGACTTTGTCCATGATGTATCACCACCAAAAAGTAAGCATGGAAAGCAAAATAATGCACTTTTTGCATTGCAGCCACATAGCCACAAATTAGTTTTGTATAAATGTTGATTAAAATGCCGGGTATAACCTTTAGCCTACTACTGCTGGATGGTGCTCTTTGTGAAATTTCAAAGGGAGGCGTTGGCGTACCTTCAAGTTTAATATTGATCTTTTCTTGTAATGATAACCTATTGAAAGTTGTACTTTGCAAATATTGAACAGAGTTGTCTATGATCAGATCAAAAAAGCTTTAACATTCAGTATAATGATGATAGCACAATTTGAACAATAATCTTACATAAGCTATGTGTAGAAAAAATGAAAGATAGTCAGGCAGTGTAGCCAATTTAGCAGCTTAGTTAATACAATATGAGTTGCCGGTATGGTACTTATTTGTTCTACCTGTCTACACAATTAACAATTCAAAAGGGATAAGACAGTAGGAACTAGAAATATATCAATAGCAGTACTCAGGCTATAATACTTCAGACTGGTTCAACATCCCACAGGTTAGTCTTAAATGCCCTACCTGCCTATTGCTCTTGCAACCCTGTATGCTAAAAATTGCTCACTGCAGACTGGTAGCCTATAACAAAGTACTGATATGCTATAAGGCAAATCTAGCCAATGAACAGCTAATTATAGGCTAAGTTATGTCAAATAATAAAACTTTTCTGCGTTTCATAGTCTATCATCAATGACCGGGAAGCTGTCTAACGAAACCAGCAGTGTATATGCTGACCTGAGCAACATTGGAACACAGTCAAACTGTTGGGAGCACAGCTCCCAGAGGCTATGAAGAGTTACCGCTTTTGCCTGCGTTTGTGTTCGCGTCATTGGGGTTTTCCCAAATCGTCATAATAGAAAGAACACCCTCGTGGAGCTTCTTGGGTGCTCAGCTCCACAGAGTTTCCATTCAAATTTTAAAAAAGAATGCTAAAGAGTGAATATGTAAGAACAGCGAAGGCAAGTTGAATCATCACGAGGACGTCGAGGAAAATTTTTGTAAGGGTATTTTCATCAAGTTCTATTTGGATGTCAGATCGCAGAGGGAGCTGCAGCTCCACAGCTCCCTTTAACGAGCCGCCACTGCTCAAAGCTATATAATTACAATCTACTGTACAAAAAGAATCGCTTTACAAAAAAGGAGAACCTGAAATTTCTAAAAACAGACAGATTAGTGGGGGAACAAACAAAGGATTGTGGCGTCACAGACATCAATCTTTATAGAACACTGCGAAATCCTACCTCGCAGTTTACGCGGCCTCCTTTTTGTCGCTTGTAGGCTACACCGCAAAACCCTATGTCGCAGTTTACACAGCTCCTTTCTGTACACAACCTCGCTTCTTGTCGCGAATGCCTATAATCTCTTCCAAACAAATAATTTGACCACTACAAATAAACTGCCATAAACTGAAAAACAAACGACCAATTTTTGTTCGGGAAATCAAGTAACTGTAACTAGTAACTGTTGAAAAAAGCTAAAATAGTAGCTAGTTACTGCTTATCTTTACTTTTTCAAAAAAGTAACGAAGTTACAGTTACAGTTAACTCAAAAAGTAACTAGTTAGGCTATGTACGGTAACTAACAGTGATGTATGTGCATACAAAAAATATTGACGTCGTCAGCGTTAACGCAAACGTTCGAAAAATCATACGCCGCATGCGTCAACGCAACTTGTAAAAAAAGTTGGCGGCGTCAGCGCATACACTAGCGCAAACTCATTTTGTTTGCTAGGTGCCAAACATTCACACGGTATAAACCACTCGAAACAAACAAGTTTTATTTTGAATTTCCACGAAGAAACACAAGCATCTGAAAGTGTTTATCTGACATTTTGCTGTGTTTTGATTCCAATATGTCTTTGCCCATTGAAAACATTCTTTCAACTGCAACGCTGGAAGGTATTGGCGTGTTGTAGCGAAAAAAAGACATTAAAAAGTATGCGTTGACGCTATGCGCTAAAAAAACGCGAAGACTTTACGGCGTAGCCTCAAGCGCAAACTATCCAAAAAAATGTGGCCGCAAGCGTTAGCATAAACAAAAAGTCTACGCCGCAAGTATGCGGTGTAGAATTTGCGGCGTATACGTACATCTCTGGTAACTAGTTACTTTTTTAACTAGTTACTGCCCACCTTTGACCATGGGGCAAGCTGTGTAGCACCATGGGGTAAGTTGAGCAACATTAGGGGCAAGTTGAGTAACATATTACGGCCAGCAAAAGTAGCCTACAGACAATTTAACAAATCAGCTATTTTTACATTCATTTACTATCTCCAGACATTGAAACTATGTAAAAATGGCTAATAGGCTACAACATTTGTGAATTAACAAAGGCGGTTTACAGAAACAGTTACACAACTTGCCTCATCATCAATTGCACAACTTGCCCCAATTATTCTTTTTTAAAAGAACAAAATATTTCAAGAAAACTAACAAATGTACGAACAAATTTTACCTGCGAAAATACAACTACCTACATCATATGTCTACTGACCCCTACTGCTAAAGTTTGACTAGTTCTACATTGCGTCCAAAAAATCAAAATTTTGTTTGCATCCGAATTTGGATCCTAAGACCTAAACACCTTATATCGTTGATCAAGCCTAACCTGCCCAAAAAAACTGATAACTGCAATTCACATGCTTCGAAGGCATTATAGGTAAAATAAATAATGGCGTTAAAGATTCATTACGCTCTTTATTTTCTTTTGAACGGGGACTTGCACAACTTGCCCCGCCTTCCCCTACAGTTGTAACACAAAGTTTCATCTTCAATAATCGACTGTCCAGCGTAGTTGTGAAGACATGTTTAGTTATAATTCATGCAGAGTTTTTCAATTTCTTGCGCCCCCCCCCCCCCCCAGTTTAAGAACCACTGGTCTAGACCTCTGCTATGTTTGGCATATATTGTTTTTCGTTGGGATAATCAGATTGAGATTTGTTGAAGTGGCTTAAGAAAAATATATTTGGCAACACTGTTTGTGATGACAAGTCAACAGCTACAAATAAGTACAAGCCAACCTGCTCCCACTAAAGTCGAAAAACAAATTTCTCTCAATTCAATTTAGGCAGTGGCTATTTGACCGGCGCCGGTCTTTGAATCTGAAACACTATTTGACCGTCATTACGTCATTGTCCAGTCACTTTTTTTCTTTTTCTCTTTCAAAGCAAAAGATGAGAAGCGCACATATAAGTTCTGAATCCAACCATTTAATTCAACTCGTTATGTGGCGCGTGTGGTACGTCGCCGCTTCCTATTCTAGAGGGACTGAGTTCGATACTACCCAAAAGCATTCATTTTTTTTAACTAAATTTTGACCCAAAGTGCATTTTGTTGAGAGCAAAAATGTATTGCTTCGTTCGGCAAACACGGTCACATCAATCAATCATTTTCGTCATTAACGCGTCCGGGACGAAAAAGATACTAACTACAAAAATCGATACATATAGACCTCCCAGCACGTTAATGAACGGGAAGACGTGGCAAAACCTTGAAAAGTTTAAAACGTGCCTGAATTGAAAAATTATGTAGGCTATATACCGTATCAGTAGTTAGCACGGCCACAATCGGAAAATTACCCAGAGAAATTCTCAAATTCCAGCAAATTACAAAAACTCTAACTTTATTACTCACATTTGAAAAGACATAAAAAATAATTAAAAACTGACTACAAAAATGCACTTCGTGTCAAAATTTAGTTAAAAAAAATAAAAAAAAAGAACGCTTCCGGGTAGTATCGAACTCAGTCCCTCTAGAGTCGGAGGCGGCGACGTATCGCATGCGCCACGTTACGAGTTGAGTGAGATGGTTGGATTTAGAACTGATACGCGCTTCTCGTCTTTTGCTTTGAAAGAGAAAAAGAAAAAAGTGACTGTATAGTGACGTCATGACCGGTCAAATAGTGTTTCAGATTCAAAGACCGGCGCCGGTCAAATAGCCACTGCCTTCAATTTATTGCTTTGGGCGTAGTGCAATTCGGCTACAGTAGGCTAAGTCTTTCACTTTGCTTATTTCAAAGGAATATTTTTTATTAAGAAAATTGAATTTAGAAAAAATTATGATATTCTTGGTTTTGTATGGTAGCTACCTGAATTTAGTGTTAGGTTTCCTTTGTAGTACATTGAAGTGAGGAAGAAGCACCTCAATGCTTATAATCATCAAAAAACATATCTTTGTTTACATTTGTTACAAACACTTTCAGATGTCTGATAATGGTTTATAGCGAAAATTTTGACTGTTTAAATTATTTGTAAATATGTTTAATTATTTAATTATTTGTAATTATTATTTTAATTAATTATTTGTAAATATGTCATTTATTTTCTTATAATTAGGGCTATTTTTGTCACTATCATTACGGTACTTTTTTGGTTGGACCAATTTACAAAATAAATGTAGAACCAAAATTTCATGGTTGTTGGGTTAATATTTAAGAAGTTATAAAGTTACCAAAGTCACTTTTTGTGCTTTTAGGTTAATTTTCATTTGTTCGGTCACTTTATTTTGCATACTGTTTTGTCTAATTCCTCTATTTATTTATTTTTCATTGCTACTGGAGAAATGAATTTACATTCTATGTAATACGAATACTTTTAATATGTCTTCTACTATGGTACGGATTTTAGGTAAATTGCACAAGCCTATGCTTGTTCGTATCGCCTGTATTTCCTGCAAATTCGGGTGCTGGTTTAGGATCGGCCGCCTTGGTCAGTGACGTCACAAAAATCTGTGACGTCATGCAAAAAAACGCAACTACTTGTAGAAAGGGTGCAAAAACGCGGAATAGAAGTAAAAGCGGAAAGCCTATTGATTTTTAAATATTTGTAGGCATTATTATTGGTCTAGCACTAACTTAAACTTTACTATTTTGTACCAATTCTCAGCAATTCATTTTTACAATAAAAATACTTGCTTTATTAACGTAACAACTTTCACGTTTATATGTTATCTACAAAACGAGCAATCGTGGTTCAGTATAAGCCGCCCACAGTTTGCTGTGATCGATGAATACTGCCTCCACCAAATATGCTGTAGCTTTCTCATTTCTGCTTGGATTCTAACAATTTTACTATCGTTGGATGGCATTATGCTTCATCTACCCGAATGGATTAATTGCCAATCTAAAGTAGGCATTACATTTATGTAGTGCTAACTTAAACTTTACTATTTTGTACCAATTCTCAGCAATTCATTTTTTGCAATAAAAATACCAAACCAACACAAATTAAAAGAGTATGTCTTGCTTTAGTCAAATGTTAACTTTCACATTTATATCTAATCCACAAAACGAGCAATCGTTGTTCAAACGTAACCGCTCGAAGAAGCTTTTTACCAAAACAATGCAAACACAAAGCGATCAGTTTCCAGTGTTCATTACAAGCCGCCCACAGTTTGCTGTGATCGATGAATACTGCCTCCACCAAATGTGCTGTAGCTTTCTCATTTCTCCTCGGATTTGAGAAATTTTACCATCGTTGGAAAGCACGATACTGCATCTATCCGAATTCATTAGTTGCAAGTTTAAAGTAGGCATTATATTGATCTAGCGCTAACTTAAACTTTACTATTTTGTACCAATTCTCAGCAATTCATTTTTTACAATAAAAATACCAAACCAACACAAATTAAAAGAGTATGTCTTGGTTTATTCATATGTTAACTTTCACATTTATATCTAATCCACAAAACGAGAAATCGTTGTTCAAACGTAACCGCTCGACTAAGCTTTTTTCCAATGCATTTTTCAAGGCGATTCGATCGTGGTCCAGCATAAGCCGCCCACAGTTTGATGTGATCGGTGAATATTGCCTCCACCAAATAAGCTGTAGCTTTCTCATTTCTGCTCGGATTCTAACAATTTTCCTATCGTTGGATGGCATTATGCTTCATCTATACGAATCAGCTAACCCTAATTCACAAATAAACACTGGAGCCATTAACTGATGGTTTAAACTTTACTATTTTGTACCAATTCTCAGCAATTCATTTTTTACAATAAAAATACTAAACCAACACAAATTAAAAGAGTATGTCTTGCTTTATTCATATGTTATCTTTCACATTTATATCTAATCCACAAAACGAGCAATCGTTGTTCAAACGTAACCGCTCGACGAAACTTTTTACCAAAACAATGCAAACACAAAGCGATCAGTTTCGAGTGTTCATTACAAGCCGCCCACAGTTTGATGCGATCGGTGAATACTGCCTCCACCAAATATGCTGTAGCTTTCTCATTTCTGCTCGAATTTTAACAATTTTACTATCGTTGGATGGCATTATGCTTCATCTACCCGAATGGATTAATTGCCAATCTAAAGTAGGCACTATATTTATGTAGCGCTAACTTAAACTTTACTATATTGTAACAATTCTCAGCAATTCACTTTTTACAATAAAAATACCAAACTAACACAAATTAAAAGAGTATGTCTTGTTTTATTAACCTAACAACTTTCACGTTTATATGTTATCCACAAAACGAGAAATCGTTGTTCAAACATAACCGCTCGACGAAGGTTTTTTCCAATGCATTTTTCAAGGCGATTCGATCGTGGTTCAGTATAAGCCGCCCACAGTTTCATGTGATCGATGAATACTGCCTCCACCAAATATGCTGTAGCTTTCTCATTTCTGCTCGGATTCTAACAATTTTACTATCGTTGGATGGCATTATGCTTCATCTACCCGAATGGATTAATTGCCATTCTAAAATAGGCATTACATTTATGTAGCGCTAACTTAAACTTTACTATTTTGTACCAATTCTCAGCAATTCATTTATTACAATAAAAATACCAAACTAACACAAATTATAAGAGTATGTCTTGGTTTATTCAAATGTTAACTTTCACATTTATATCTAATCCACAAAACGAGCAATCGTTGTTCAAACGTAACCGCTCGACGAAGCTTTTTACCAAAACAATGCAAACACAAAGCGATCAGTTTCGAGTGTTCATTACAAGCCGCCCACAGTTTGCTGTGATCGATGAATACTGCCTCCACCAAATGTGCTGTAGCTTTCTCATTTCTGCTCGGATTTGAGAAATTTTACCATCGTTGGAATGCACGATACTGCATCTATCCGAATTCATTGGTTGCAAGTTTAAAATATGCATTATATTGATCTAGCGCTAACTTAAACTTTACTATTTGTACCAATTCTCAGCAATTCATTTTTTACAATAAAAATACCAAACCAACACAAATTAAAAGAGTATGTCTTGGTTTATTCATATGTTAACTTTCACATTTATATCTAATCCACAAAACGAGCAATCGTTGTTCAAACGTAACCGCTCGACCAAGCTTTTTTCCAATGCATTTTTCAAGGCGATTCGATTGTGGTCCAGTATAAGCCGCCCACAGTGTGATGTGATCGGTGAATAGTGCCTCCACCGGCTACGTTTGAACAACGATTTCTCGTTTTGTGGATTAGATATAAATGTGAAAGTTAACATTTGAATAAAGCAAGACATAGGCTACTCTTTTAATTTGTGTTGGTTTGGTATTTTTATTGTAAAAAATGAATTGCTGAGAATTGGTACAAAATAGTAAAGTTTAAGTTAGCGCTACATAAATATAATGCCTACTTTAGATTGGCAATTAATCCATTCGGGTAGATGAAGCATAATGCCATCCAACGATAGGAAAATTGTTAAAATCCGAGCAGAAATGAGAAAGCTAAAGCATATTTGGTGGAGGCAGTATTCATCGATCGCATCAAACTGTGGGCGGCTTGTAATGAACACTCGAAACTGATCGCTTTGTGTTTGCATTGTTTTGGTAAAAAGCTTCGTCGAGCGGTTACGTTTGAACAACGATTTCTCGTTTTTTAGATAACATATAAACGTGAAAGTTGTTAGGTGAATAAAGCAAGACATACTCTTTTAATTTGTGTTGATTTGGTATTTTTATTGTAAAAAATGAATTGCTGAGAATTGGTACAAAATAGTAAAGTTTAAGTTAGCGCTACATAAATATAATGCCTACTTTAGACTGGCAATTAATTCATTCGGGTAGGTGAGGCATCATGCTTTCCAACGATAGGAATATTGTCAAAATCCGAGCAGAAATGAGAAAGCTACAGCATATTTGGTGGAGGCAGTATTCATCGATCACAGCAAACTGTGGGCGGCTTATACTGAACCACGATCGAATCGCCTTAAAAATGCATTGGAAAAAAGCTTCGTCGAGCGGTTACGTTTGAACAACGATTTCTCGCTTTGTAGATAACATATAAACGTGAAAGTTGTTAGGTTAATAAAACAAGACATACTCTTTTAATTTGTGTTGGTTTGGTATTTTTATTGTAAAAATTGAATTGCTGAGAATTGGTACAAAATAGTAAAGTTTAAGTTACCGCTACATAAATATAATGCCTACTTTAGATTGGCAATTAATCCATTCGGGTAGATGAAGCATAATGCCATCCAACGATAGGAAAATTGTTAAAATCCGAGGAGAAATGAGAAAGCTACAGCATATTTGGTGGAGGCAGTATTCACCGATCGCATCAAACTGTGGGCGGCTTGTATTGAATACTCGAAACTGATCGCTTTGTGTTTGCATTGTTTTGGTAAAAAGCTTCGTCGAGCGGTTACGTTTGAACAACGATTGCTCGCTTTGTGGATTAGATATAAATGTGAAAGTTGTTAGGTGAATAAAGCAAAACATACTCTTTTAATTTGTGTTGGTTTGGTATTTTTATTGTAAAAAATGAATTGCTGAGAATTGGTACAAAATAGTAAAGTTTAAGTTAGCGCTACATAAATATAATGCCTACTTTAGATTGGAAATTAATCCATTCGAGTAGATGAAGCATAATGCCATCCAACGATAGTAAAATTGTTAGAATCCAAGCAGAAATGAGAAAGCTACAGCATATTTGGTGGAGGCAGTATTCATCGATCACAGCAAACTGTGGGCGGCTTGTATTGAATACTCGAAACTGATCGCTTTGTGTTTGCATTGTTTTGGTAAAAAGCTTCGTCGAGCGGTTACGTTTGAACAACGATTGCTCCCTTTGTGGATTAGATATAAATGTGAAAGTTGTTAGGTGAATAAAGCAAAACATACTCTTTTAATTTGTGTTGGTTTGGTATTTTTATTGTAAAAAATGAATTGCTGAGAATTGGTACAAAATAGTAAAGTTTAAGTTAGCGCTACATAAATATAATGCCTACTTTAGATTGGAAATTCATCCATTCGAGTAGATGAAGCATAATGCCATCCAACGATAGTAAAATTGTTAGAATCCGAGCAGAAATGAGAAAGCTACAGCATATTTGGTGGAGGCAGTATTCATCGATCACAGCAAACTGTGGGCGGCTTATACTGAACCACGATCGAATCACCTTGAAAAATGCATTGGAAAAAAGCTTCGTCGAGCGGTTACGTTTGAACAACGATTTCTCGTTATGTAGATAACATATAAACGTGAAAGTTGTTAGGTTAATAAAGCAAACCATACTCTTTTAATTTGTGTTGGCTTGGTATTTTTATTGTAAAAATTGAATTGCTGAGAATTGGTACAAAATAGTAAAGTTTAAGTTAGCGCTACATAAGAATAATGCCTACTTTAGATTGGCAATTAATCCATTCGGGTAGATGAAGCATAATGCCATCCAACGATAGGAAAATTGTTAAAATCCAAGCAGAAATGAGACTGTGGGCGGCTTATACTGAACCACGATTGCTCGTTTTGTAGATAACATATAAACGTGAAAGTTGTTACGTTAATAAAGCAAGTATTTTTATTGTAAAAATTCAATTGCTGAGAATTGGTACAAAATAGTAACAGTTTAAGTTAGCGCTAGATCAATAATAATGCCTACAAATATTTAAAAATCAATAGGCTTTCCGCTTTTACTTCTATTCCGTGTTTTTGCACCCTTCCTAAAAGTAGTTGCGTTTTTTTGCATGACGTCACAGATTTTAGGCGGCCGATCCTAAACCAGCACCCAAATTCGTAAACGTTAAGTAATTTTTTTCGATGAAACTGTGTTAACTATATTCAGCCACTTGCTTTCTCTTCATCAGCTAAAGTGTTTGATTGACGTTTTTCTATAGAATTGCAGCGGTACACTACATGTAATGTTTGCTTGTTTCTATCTCTTTTTTTTCTGGAATGTCAGAGAAGATTTATGAATGTTGCCAGAAATGATTTTTGTTTACTTTTGTCTGATGTGGCCAGATAGCCTACATGGTAGCTGAAGGACGTATTCTGAAAAACATATAGGATATACCATTGGTCCATTATACCCCCAACTTTTCCATGTCACTTGTGCAGCCCATCTTCTTCATAATTGCGCACTGCTTGTAAAAGCCAAGTACCCAGCAATAGACAATCGTATTGCTTGTGTAAAAGCAGCAACAATTATAAACAAAACTCGACAGGTTATGTTTGCAGCTATCGGAAAGCCACCCACCTAGAAACTATTGAAAATATTCAAATATAATTCTATTTGAATAAGATTGAAGCGATTGAAAATATTCAAATATAATTCTATTTGAATAAGATTATACTGAAGAAGCCACACATGTGTGGCAAAAGCTCTATATTTTAATAAATTGATTTTTATGATGTTGTGTGATATTGTTTATTTTAAATTGAGGTTAACCACATCATTTTTATGTCTTTGTGAAGTCATAATGGCTCTGAAGTCATAATTGTTATCCTTAACTTCACAATAGCTTAAATACAATCATTAGCTTTCAATGGGTATGCTAACAGTCAATGTGATAAAAGCACTTAGAGAAAAGTTCAGTGAAAGATTTTCAGTTTCTTGGTAACTAAACAATCACTTTACAAAATGGAGCCAATCAGAAAAAAAATTATGCAATCATGGGGGAGTGGGGGGGCCTTAAAGTTTGAGGAACTTTTTAAAATTAACATGAAGATTTTCATATCAAGCAATCGTTTTTTTGATATTTTAATAGCATAATTGAATTCCTCACCCATGAGAACATGGGAATAGACACTTTGTTCATTATAATTGGACAAGAAATGGTGACTTTAGAGCATTTTCCCAAAATGTTCTCACGCACAATGGCGCCACTAGTGGCAAAAATGTGAAATTTTAAATCGCGATAACTTGAAAACGATACAAGGTATCAAAAAAATTCCAACAGTTATGAATATTATTCTAAAATATGTACTAAATATGTAAAAATGAAGAAAATCTAAGAGGTGGTAGTGTTCACCATTTGTTGAATTATAATGGAATGACTCTGCTGTAAGAGATATTGTGTTTGGATTTGAAGGTTCTGGTCTTTTAGTTGAAAGAGCTTAGAACAGTGTCACTAAGGAAGGTCTATCTCAGGACTGGATAAAAATTAAAATAGAGTACAATTGGTTAGCTCGCTTAGTGCTAAAAATGAAAAATACAAAATACACCATCAGAGCAGTCCATAATGATTTGACAAATCTTAATTTTGGTAACGACAGCTGTGGCATTGTATCTTACATCACCAAAAGGTTGAAAAAAATGATTTGATAGACATTATGGATATGAATCGCCAGGAAATTGCTCCAGCTGTGTATGGCTTGCCCAAGAATGCCAACCAACAATGCCTTTGTTGGAACGATGCTTTTACATGCTCGACAAGCTACTAGCCAAAGACAGAAACTTCCTTCCAGAGAATATAAAACATTACATATGTACAGGGTGACCCAAAAAGATTCGTACCCATGTTTTATTCGACCTTTTCACACTTGGAACACATCTTGGGAAAGCCATAAATTGACTAAAAATTGACAGAAAAAGCTAAAACTCTAGTCAATGGTCTTCCATAAACTGAATAATGTGTGGTTGTAATTTGAAATAAATAGCTTTTCAATCAAAGTCACAATTGAAATTTTCATGGGTACGAATCTTTTTGGGTCACCCTGTATAAAGTGTATATGCATTATAACTTGAGCACAAATTGAAGCTAATTTAGATGCTTTTTATGTTGAATTGCTACTATTTCTATCGCTTTCTTGTTTTTGTTAAATAAAGTTAATTTTTGGCTACTTTTTGCAAAATTAAAGTCACCTTTTCGAGTTTTTTATATTACAAAAAAATCGCCCTATCTATAATGCTCTGTCTTGTTTTATTATTTTGCCTTTCCCGCCGGTGGACGGTGGTACACCAATACATGAAAGCTAACTCTTTCCTTAAATTATATTTTAGTTTTATAAAGCTGCAGATAAAAACGCATTGTCTTTGATTACCCTAGTTTGGATGATTTTCTGCTCTGGTTGACATGGTCTGGCAATGTACTGTCTAGTTTTTACTTTATCTTGGTTTTGATTTGCTTTTAAATTTTGGTTTGTTTGGTGCAGTGGATTGATGAAGGTGTCTGACTTGGAATCTCCACACTGTTACAATTTCATGATAAAATGTGAAAAGCTGACTGCATGACTGTGATTCTTCTCTGGTTCTTTTGTATACTTTTTATGCATCTTCTGCTGAGCTGTTAAATTATTCAGTGGGAATGCAGTTCTATGTAAGTTGTCATGATGGATATCAAATAAAACAACCATTATTTTTTATAGGTGATATCATTGCTAAGTTCTAGTTGTGATAGTTGTTTAAGCTAAAATATTATTCTCCAGTCTTTTCTGATGGAAGAAGGTTCCTCTTATAAGTTTAAATTGCTACCTAAGCAACTCCCTACTTTTTGCAATAAAGACTTCAAAGTGTACTTGGAAAAATGGTAACTTTAAGAAATTGGTGCTAAGTTTAAAAAAAGTAGTAAAATTGTATTAAGTTTATCAGAATTAAGGTATTGTTGGTTGGTAAATTTGTTATGCTTTTGTATGCACTTCATGAATCATGATACAGAAATCTAAAATGAAAAAAAAATAGTGACAAGCATTATATACATTATCTTAAAATATGCCATTCATGGATGTTTCACCTGTCCATGCAAATGAATTAAGTTGCCTTTTTTATATTAGGGGGCTATCGGCTCCCTCAACTTGTATCATCCACTGACATCACAAGGGTACATGTCCAATTGTCCATCGTCCAATTACTGAAAACATGGTGCTAGCAATGTCCACGTTGTCAACTGGCGATCCCAGCTGCTTGACTGTGGTCATGAACAGTCAGTGGTGTTCCACCATGCTGCATCATTTTCATCATCATCGAATATTATAAGATTGTATGCATACATTTTGACAGGTATTTAATTGATCGTTTGAAGTCATGGTCATTTAGTTTCGATAAACCGTTTCAACATTATGAGAAAGACAGCTTCTTCAAGGTATGGATAACTCCGCTTCATCACTATATTTGTTTTGTCTAAACTTTTATGCTAAAAATAACTAAAAAAAACATTGTATTTTGTGACCTACGTATTACAGTAATTGCAAATAATGTTAATGGTTACAAAAAGCTATAAATAAAATGATAGATCAACTGTGAGAAAGAACAAAAATATCTATAGAATGTATTCCTTATTGTTTTTACATACTTTACTTATTGCACAAATTCTGCTTTGTGCGTATGCTAGAAATTGATAACATTTTAATCCTTGCATATCAACTTTTTCAGGATTTTTTTAGTGATGAAGTTATCTTGGCAAACATACAGCAGATGAGTGAATCGGGATCATGGGGCAGAGTTGGTAAATGAAATTGCTTGTAGATACTTTGGAACTGTAGAAGTTTTACCGTAATTGATTTTTAATCTTTTGCTGTCTTTTCTGCGCATTTTTTCATATCCTGTCTTATACTTTGCATTGAAAATTTAGGTTAGGCAGATCAGAAAACAGGAAAGTCAATCTTTGTGCACACTTTCAAATATAGCTTTCCTTTAAGTGTCTCTCTGTTATTACGACTCAGTTATGCTCTTTTGATACGTTTTTTCAAACATTTTATACTTCCATCTCGTCGTATCGGTCAGTGCACCTAGAACAATACTTTTTGTTGTGGAATATACAACACTTGCTACAACAACAACACAACTTCGACTTGTTGCTTTAGTTTTTTGACGTTTTAATAAACAGGTACAATTATCCTTTTATTTCATTTGTTTGGTTTAAAGACACATTAAATTTGTGTAAAACAGTAGTAGGTCTATAACTGGGGGATAAAACCGTAGAGACACTATGCAAATGTCGTATGATGTCCTGGTCAGGTGTCAGAGCTTTCTCGTCGTACGTACTATAAAGGTTGGCGAAAATCATAGTTTGGCGTAAGAGTAAGGTGAAGAGCAGTTCCTGATGCTGATTCATCGTTATCATAAATAGTGTCCGTGTAGGCTTACATCCAAGACTGTTTACTACTGTGTAGAAAACAGTGCTAATATTAATATCACATGCATTAGGCTACTACTGTAAGTATAAACGTTCGGCAACCATACTGGAAATTAAAAAAAAAACGTAGCATCTTTTGTTTTGAGTGATGTGATAATTGATGTTTTTCCTCAGACAAACCCAAATCGGTTCAAGCACGAGAAATGAACTGCACCGTCACTTCCATGACGTTCTTCGATAAATTAACCAAAGAAGGAATAATACGAGACACTGGAAACATTAGCAAATGCTTTGATGAGTATTATGAAGGGATTACGATCTCGGATGAATTAAGAAAGGTAGTTCTTTTAAATATGTACGAACGAGTTGATGCTTTGCTCTTTCTGGCGCAAATTTCTACGGTGATTCCATTTTCAAAATAACAAAATAAAATGTCCCCATGAATATTTGGAAGCACAAAATGTCTCTAACACTCTCTGCTTGATAATGCGCTGGGAGCACCACACATCTACAATGAATACAGCGCTATGTGAAAACAAATTATTATCACTCGAGTGCTTGTGCTTCGACTAACTGTTTTTTCAATGTTGTAACTCCTTCAAAACAAACTAAAAAAAAAACTGTTCCACAATGTCACATATTTTTGGTGTTTTATTGGCTTTAACGGTTTAGCTCATGGCTTATAGGCTAACTGTTAGCAACATAACTTTTTCATGTCGCTTTTAATTTACTTTTAAATATTTCAAAGGCATCTGCAGCCTACTCCTGTAACACGAATTACTTGGCACAATTAAATTGTCCACAGATGTTGTTGCTGGAAGATTCTGACAATTTTGAGTGCTACAGTGATGAGGAAAGAGCAGAAGTGTTATTCAAATTATTCTTTCTGGTTGTCATCGGTGGCCCAATATGTCAATATGAAGACATCATTCAACCGTATTTAGACGTTACAAAATCTCTATACAAAGACCTCATAATGTGAGTAGGTAACCTATAGTTACGCTGAATTTGATGTAATGGATTAAGCTCAGTATTCTGTAGCTTAGACTAAGAGTGATTTTCGGCTAATCTACCGTGAGGTGGTTTCAGATGCGACGCAAAGAATTTGACATGAGCCGAATTGGGTAAAAACGTTGGAATAAGTTACGGTATTCTATTTAAAACGTTCAAGTGATTTCATTTGCTTTGCATATTTCATAGAGTTCAAAAAAACCCAGAAACGAAGCAATTGGTGGTTATGACGAAAGCTTATCAACTGACAACGCAAGTAAGTAGGCCTGTGGTGCTTTCTAAAAACTATTATAAGAGCAAATTTTCCTCCGGTTGATTTTTTAAAGATTGCCGGCAGCCCAGTTTGAATTTCATGAATACGAGCGAAAGGGAATCTGAAATTTTGACTTCTCCCAGCGAACTGCGATAACGTTTTAGCTTCGTTCATGCGAAAGAGACTTTTTTCGATTTTAAATCACACATCGTTTGAAAGGTCAGGTCCATACTACTGGCGGTGGAGAAACAGTTTGATCAAGCCATGATGGTTTGCGTCTGTCTTGAATTTGAGCAGCTTTCCATTCAATGACACTTTGCAGATGAAGTATGCTACTAGGCCTAATGCCTTACTGAAGACCAGCAAGATATCTGACATTGGCTACAGCTTTTGAGACATTATTTTGAATGAAAACATAATTTTTTGGGGAGAGCAATTTCTTCTTCATGGCCTACCCCGCAGCTACGTTCTTACCGAACCCCCATCTCTTCATAATGCGTGACAGCATTATATGTAGAGCGTAGGCTATTAGGTACTTACCTGTTGGTGGGATGGAAAGAAATCAGGGATATCTAGAACTACGGGTTGTCCAATTACCTGCCAAGAAGGCGTGTTAAATTTAAGAGTTGCCAGATATTGTTTAAACTTTTCGGGTTAAAGTGTTGTTTTACAGAGGTGGTAGCGCAAGTCTTGTCCATTGCAAATTATTCTAAAATAAATTTAAGGCAATTTTTTATCATTTCAATCAAACTCATCAAAGCATAATGATGCTTGCAAATTTAATCAACGCTTATAACCAGGAAGAAATTACAAGATATATTACGTGACACACGATACTTTATATCCCTTTGGCGTAGTTTTCACTTTTTTATTTTTTGAGTATTTAATAGTTTGATCAAATATTTTCAAACGTCTACCGGTAGTTTCTTTTCAGACCTTGTAAATTCAAAAATACCATTGCAAACGAGTTTATTTTAAATTATTTTGGACTAATTTTATTTAATTTCAAATTTTGAATGGATAAGGTTAGGGCTTTAAAGTATTATTTATACCTGATACTTGAAAAACATCTGGCAACACTTTTTCATAACGCACCCTCTTGTTGGCGGTTAACGTAACTTAGTTGGTAATCCCGGTCTTTCGAATCCCTGGATGAAATAAACAAAATTTTGCTGCGAACGCAATGGAGTCGGTTTCTTCACGAAGTCAACAAACTGAAAGTTGACAAAAATAATCCTGTATCCTTTGTAGGGCAGGCTACATGTCACTATTTCAACCGCAGTAGGCCTAATCGTTCAAGCTGGTTTCACTTCACCGAGTTCTTTCCACTCTACAGAGTGAATCCGGTAGAACAACATTCCCTTCTGTGGACGAACATGAGCAGACTTTCGCTTACCTCTTCATCGATCCCTTGAAGCGACATGCGACCATGCTGTACCATTGCTGGGGTAAAGGCTTGTGGTGATGATTAAGCTACATTTTCTCGTTTTGACAGATGGAATGGGATCAGCGTTCGAAGTCGCGAATGCGTTTATTTTGGAGCCTGTTGCTTCCTCAATCAGACATAGCCTACTTTTTTATAAATCCAATGCATATACACAAAAATATGAATAGTTATTGTTGAACTGTTTTTTTGTTCGTTTTGTTGCAACGTGTTGCATGAAATTATTTGTGTTCCGTACTACATTTTAACGTGTAGGCTATGCTGCAGCGTACAGAAATAAATTTTATTCATTTTGTAAGTATTAAAACTTTAATTGAGAAACAACACATGGTTTAGCGAGCACCACTATTCTGTGAAAGACTCCAGAGGAACCCAGTGGATGAAATAATTCACAGGCAATAACACGTCAACAACTGGAAACTTCACTCTGTCAATCTCTCTGATTGACACTACAACTCTACAAGCAAGCTAAACTGCTAGGGACAACCTTTCAGAGTCTTTCTCATTCCAAAAATGAAAATTCAAAGTAACCAATCCACAAAGCACCTGTTTTTTCGGCAATTTATTGGCGTTTAGAGGAATTGTGCAAATCTTTTCGTGTGGGTTGAAAAGAATATGCTACACAGTCGGCAGTAGACCAGCAGTTTGTTGCATGCACACAGCTGTTGTGAATAATGAAACCAAAACCAGATAGAAATGCAGAATACTATAGGAATAAAACTCAATAAAAAAAATAACAATTTATAACAATTAAAATTGGCATATAAATCACAGCATGTATAATAGGGTGTCCCACTTTTAGGCGACTTTTCAGGAAAATTAGGTTCGGGTCAAATTCTGAATGGATATTCGTCACTGATTTCAAAAATGACATTATTTTTTCATTATGACGTCATCTTGATGTGCCAGCTAGCGGATTTATGCTATTTTGGCCTTATCACGAATATGGTAAGAGCTAGAGACTTGGAACTTGTGCCAAAATGACCGGAAGGGACGATTTCCTATTTGTTGTCAATACAATATGAAACGCTAACTGCAACAGAAAAGGAGTTATTTTGAAAAAAACATGTTTTTGCTCATTTTGGACAAAAAAATGAGAAACACGGCAATTTTGCTACAGTGATGCTTTTATTTCGATTGTTAAGTTGCTCCACCTTGTTTAGCAATTAAGTACAGTGGTAGTAGTAGTGGTACACACTCTTGAATGTCTCTTCCATGTAAATGAGATTTATTTTACACACGCAAAAAGCTTTTTGGAAGGCAAAGTGAAATGCCCTAATGCATACGAAGATGGTGGTTTGATGAACATAATTAAGAAAATATCAAAACTTAAGCCCCAACATCTGAAAATCCGACAATATTGTAAAGTTTCATCACAGTTATAGCCGCAAATCATTTAAAAGCCAAGATCTTATAGTTTTCTGAGCACAAGAAAGAAGCTAAGATTTATCTTTTCGGAGCGACCGTAGGCCTATGTGTCTTCTTGCTATGGCAGTTCATTTAGTGACGAATGTTCCAGGAAATTTGAAACCCCTACTTTTTTATCGTCAAGAAAGGTTGTCCCATGCGCGTTGAATAACAACAGCGAGTGGTTACTTAAGATTGCTGATTTTTAGGTATTGTGTTGGGCCTCAGGATATCCCTAAACTTCAACGTATGGTTTCTTTGATTGTTTGTGTTTATTTGCCAGCATTTTTAGTCATCCTTCTTAAACCTTCCGCTGCTGAAGGTCCCTCAATTGGTACTGCTTACAAGAGATTTATTACTTGCATATAAATCTGTGGATGAACCAGTATTCAACGCTGTTCTGAAACATTTCGTTAAGCATGCATCCCAATGGTTGAGCCCTAAAACGTTGCTTTAAGTTCTCCACTCTGAAGTTCCGCCTTTTGCTGCTGATGTGGCAAGACAGAAAAGTTTTCCAAGAAACGTTGATATCGAGCAGACGCTTTTGAAGCGTGACAACTTAAGTGATTTTTTTCTCCGAAGAAAGTAAGACGGCTCCACGCATTGCATGTTTTTCATCTCCATCAGTGTTTTTGCGTATGATCAACAACAACAATCGAGGAACAGAGCGCTTTATTGGCAGACTGAAACGAGTTGTGAACGGCTTGATTCGAGATGACCAAGATGATTTGGCCAAAACAGACTTGCGCATTTGTGCTGCTTTGCACAGTATGGTGTGATAAATAACCCCATTGAACTGTGTTGTGTTGTTGAATGGTGGTTTTGTTTGATAGATCTTTGAACGAAATGATCAAGGGTTTAAAGCTAGCTAGTATTAGTAATTGCAATATGCATGTAAAAATCAATGCTGAGGTATATAATCAATTGTAAATACAATATGCTAGACTAACTACCACTGTACTTAATTGTTAAACAATGTGGCGCAGCACAGCAACTTACCGAAATAAACCGAAACAACCGAAATAAAAGCGTCACTGTAGTAAAATTGCCATGTTTCTCATACTTTTGTCCAAAATGAGCAAAAACATGTTTTTTTCAAAATAACTTCTTTTCTGTTGCAGTTAGCGTTTCATATTGTATTGACAACAAATAGGAAATCGTCCCTTCCGGTCATTTTGGCGCAAGTTCCAAGTCTCTAGCTCTTGCCATATTCGTGATAAGGCCAAAATAGCATAAATCCGCTAGCTGGCACATCAAGATGACGTCATAATGAAAAAATAATGTCATTTTTGAAATCAGTGACGAAAATCCATTCAGAATTTGACCCGAACCTAATTTTCCTGAAAAGTCGCCTAAAAGTGGGACACCCTAATGTATAATAAGTATTAAAGCAGCTTTTAAAACATAGCAAAACTACAAAATTATGTAGGTAAAAATCAAATTTAAAATCTTTGTTGTAGTAAAAAGTTGTTCATAGCCTGTGACTACATATAAAAATACAGTGGGTTGACAAAATCCAAATGACAATTCTGTTTCGCATGCTAAGCTACCGGTTGTGTGGCAAACAGCGAGCGCTGTTGATGGCGGCGCATTTGAGCTTGAAGTTGCAATTTGTTTGTGAAGAATACCTGCAAGAAGGTATTAAGCTTTAACTGCAGGTAGCACCTGACTACCATATTATCAAATATAAAAATGTTATTTTTATTTTTTGTAAACTGAACGAGAAAACTCCTTTGGCCTCCAAATTTAAATACGACAGTTTGACATTTTTACATTCAATCGCCATCTCCGCTTGAAGCAGATTGCGGTTGAACATGGGTTAGCCAATCTGTTTACACGAGTCACGGCTGTTAGCTAACTCGACCAGTGCCGTCAGATTTGAGTTCGGTCCACGCCCAGATGTTGTCATGCCATCGCCTTGATGGTCTGCTTCTTTTTATCTTTCCATTAACCGACTTGCTGACTCCGTATTTTGATCTTCTTGTATGGCCAAACAGTTTTAAAATTTTTGATTTTATTGTAAAGGGCTTAAATCATTGCTGCAGACACGATGACCAAAGTTGAAAGCTTATTAGTATGAGTTTGAATTTGTTGCTCTATACCTTATCCACAATACGGCATCCAACTCTAGTTCTTCCTACACGTGGAATTGAGCAATGAAATAGTCCGCCCCGTTAGCTCAGTGGTTACGCGCCAGGCTCAAGATCATGCGGCGCCGGTTCGACTCTCGGGGTGTGCGCTTGAGCAACGCACTTTCTGCTCTCCATTCAGCGGCACCTTATGAATGGAATAATTCCCAGGCAACAACACTTCACCAATCGGTAAACTTCACTTCGCCAATCTCGATAACCGACCCTGCGTGAAGAGCCTCTACAAGTATGCGAAACTACCAGGAATCAAGGCTTTGTCAGTCCGAAGATAAAGATTCAAAACAAAATAAATGCAAGTATTTATTATATACAAAAATATGAATTAAAAGTTATTATAGAATGTTTGATATCACGCAGATTAATTGTTGATTACTCTTCTTCACCGCAACAAAATACTGGCTGCCAACAAATTAATTGCATTTTAATCATAAAACGCTGCTCAACAGCGCGTCCACACCAAATCGGGCCATTCCGCATTGGTGAACCCTAGAACCTAGATGCAATCTTACGTGTTTCCAGCCGACTTCCATGGCAAACTGCTTCATTTCCTCCGTCACAGTATCGCAATGCCGCTCGACGATATGTTCCCATAATTGTTCAGAGTTGCACAACTAAATGTAAAAGTTCATGTTTAATAAACTAAGCAATTGCAAATTTCTGTCAGCGGTACACTTAAGCAAAGAACAAACTCTTCATGCAGTAGACTACATTCCTTCTGCTACTGTAGATAACACATCTGCATTAGACTCGTTCAAAATTCAGAAATTTTCAACAATTTTAGACCCTTGCATTGTTTTGACCACAACAAACCCGACAATGACAACCATTTTGCTCTAAGATGATGGCATACCCTGCTTCAAGAGGTCTAAACGTTTCCATTCTTGATAAAATAACCCATTTTTGACCTGTTTGGCCATGATCCTAAGGGTGGAACTCTATTTCAATTGCCATCCAATGCCTTACTGAAAGCTCACAAGCGAAAATCAACTTTTGGATATTTGGCATGATTTTGAGAAGTTTTTTTTTCATTCTCGAATTTCACATAGTCAAAACCATGGGAAACAATGCAAGTTGATAAAAAATTAAAATGTTTGAATTTTGAACAGGTTTAATATGCTTATCTGGAGAATCAGGTCGGTTGAACAGAAATATAAGAAAGTTTGATGTACAGTAGAACTGGTATACAACGAACAAGTCGGGTCTACCAATTTTCATGCTGATACGGTTGGGTTGGTTTTGAATCTTTATCCTCGAACTGACAAAGCCTTGATAGGTTATTCCTGGTAGTTTCGCATACTTGTAGAGGCTTTTGACGCAGGGCTCTTCCCTGACAAGCTCGCTGAGTCCGTAGGCTACGTCTGAAAGTTAATTAAAAAATATTATTGAATCAAAAACAACAGTCTATAATATGTTTCTGTGTACCAACCCTGAAAAGATCCAGTCCGAGCAAAAACGTTTCTTATGCGACAATAGCAATCGGACTGGCAACAATCGACTTCTTGCAATGATGAATGAATCGGTTACATAGGCTACAAGGTATTTCGCAATGTTATTTTGTTTTTTCTCAAAGGGTCACAAGACTTTATCCTCTACATACGATAGCCTATACCAGATGAGTTACAACGCACTGTAAAATCAGAAAACTATTCAGACTAAAATCTGCAACCGATAGACACAGCCATATAAGCATGCCAGTTTTTTAAGAAAATGTCTCAAACCTCATGGAAATGCTTGCTAGTAGTCGCAAGATGAGCGATATCTTCCAGCCCCAGGAATGACATAATGTATATTTGTAAGGCGCTAGAAATGCGAGCGAGATAGTCGAAATGACCTTGACATAACCTTTTCACATATTCCACCATGTCCTCGCCAAATACACGCTTCACTTCCACTACAATAAAAACAATCAACAATCATTTTAAAGCATAGGGTTATTGGAAAATCAGACAAGGTAAAGTAAACCGTTATCTGATATAGCCTACTAAAGTTGGTTTCACGTATGTCCAGTACGAGTAAAACTTGAATATAATATATATACGCTATTGTGCAGTATAATGAGGATTACTGCTTTTTTGTATAAACGCTTATGTCCGGTAGTTGAAAGTTTCGATAAAGTGTACGGGAAGGTAAGGAAGCCAATCTTCATGTCCACCTTTAGGCATCTCTCGAAGTATCGTGCCGATGACTCAGCAACATGCTCTTGAGCGCTGTCGAACCAACGCCCTTTCGAGTGCCATACCAGGGCTCTTACCACTTGGTTATGCAGCCGACAGGATTATTGTTGAAGTGTATATAATATCATATCCCAGTGTGTACAGTATTCATTTATATCCTTTTCAAATTAATCTCTTATAACAATGCAAAAAAACATTGTTTCTTCTCTAATTCTAGCAAAAAGTAAAATAAGTATGCCTCACAGTTGTGAATACAATATATGATTTAACTAAATAAATTTTGGCATCAGGACGTTCTGTTGCAGCCGACCAGGCGCTAGACACTGTAGACAGTTGATCGAAGCCGAGTCATGTCGCAATCCCAAAGTTGAAAATCACCAGTCTAGACGTTGCATGAAATGCAAAAGGCAAGAATACAGTACAATAAAACCAGAATTTGTGACAAGTACGGTAGTCGTCTAGCGGTGAGATGTCCCTGCAACAAGTCGGCCACGACAGAATGTCAGGTACTGATCAATTTTATCTGACTTAACATTTATATATCTCACTTTGCATATCCATATCATTAATGAAATCTTCATGGCTTTCTTTCCTTTCACTTGGTGCCACTTTCACATCAGGCTTCATGCAGTAAGGATTGATTTTCCAATACCGCCACACCACCTCAAAATAATAAATTTTGTGGCTTTATAAATAAAAAGCGATGAAAAAGTACACAAAGCTATAGGAAGTGGCTAAACTTATGACCCACTTCCAAAAAGCATAAAATTTGATAAATTCATAAAAAAAGACTGTTCTCTTTAAAATTGATGCACTTCTGCATTCGGCTCTTCCATCCAAGAAATGTTTTGACAAACTCCTCTTCTTTAAGCTACACAAATCTTCAGCTAACACATCACTGGAGCCTGATTTTATTAAGATGCAAATTGAGTTTCTTTCAATTTCATCACAATCTTCAGCCTTAGAAAAAGTCAAATTTTCACCAAATCTAAAAAATACCAAGAAAGTTGCAGAAACCAAGTGCATTGTTAACAAAAACTTCCACATCTCCACATCCCAAGTGCTGCAAACTGATGCAATTTGTTTACACTGGCATCTGTTAAGGCTGAAGTTTTTTGTTATCATTTGCAATGTGATTACTGTGAGTTTTGCACCAGCTACTGCACTCAATGGTGATTTGCATTTTGCAACCTCATTTCCAAACAGCTCTGGGTGCTAAAACCCGCAAAAATTTAACTCTGACAAGCATTACTAACACTGCGCTACATAAAAGCCTGAAGTATAAGAAGACAACTTTTTACTCACTGCGACACAATAGCGCTATGAAGTTATGCCACATATATATGGAAAAAGGGAGTTTGCTGATTTGTATTCAGCCAAGAGATTGATAGAATGATAGATAGGCTACAACATTTTCTCTTTCAGGCAACACATCATATAGAAAACATGTTAAATGAGAATAAACAATAAACACTATAAAAAGTGCTCAATGCTAAGCAAAAAAGTCAAGCAAAGCAAATTACATTAAATATGGTTATTTTTTCTAAAACCTTTACAGCCTGTTTCACCCTAAAAGTGGGATCATCAGAAGATCCTTATTCAAATAGACTTACTCTATTTGATTATTATAATAGACTTAGATTAGACAAAATATATAGTTACGGTAAATTCTATTTAAATAAGGACCTTCTAATGATCCCCTTTTATGCTGAAACAGGCTGTAGTAGAGGTGTTAAAAGATAATAACAATATTTGGTGTTAAATGATAATGGTTCAGGGGTTAATAATTCTTACCTCAGTTAAAGTTACAACCAAGTTGACAAAATCTTTACTAGGAGATGGAGTTTGCTGACTGGTATCCAAAAGAACTCCTTTTTTTGCAAGAGGAAGCATATTTTGCAATTGTATATGAAAATGTGTCTATGCTACGACTAAAATACTAGGTATTATAATGTAAAATAAAACAATAAAAATTAGTTCAGAGCTCACTCACAGTATAACTTTGGATGCTAACAAGCCCAAAATTGGATGTTATCTGCATTAGGCTATCCAAATCTTCTAACAAGTTTTCAACACAAGAAATAGGTTTGATGTTCAATCATGAGTCAAACAGTACCTGCTGCACCACTGAGTGGTAAAAACACTTGCACAGGACTCAAAAGGATGATGGTTCAACAGCATTTAAGAATACATGACTGTGCCTTGGCAAGTGAAAATGAGAGCAGCAAACTGATCGGCTAGTCGTCCACTTCATATAGTTATATGTTGTTATTTTTTTTATTTATTTATTTGTATCAGACAAGGTTGTCCATATTAAAGCCAAAACATAAAAAACAAGACGTAAGGACTTAAGGAGTCACTTGGATGACATGTGCAACATATCATTGTAGTGCTTAAAATATGTCGTTTTATAGAAAGCGTCTGAGGACATTAATGCTATAAGAGTTATGCACCGGTAATTACATTGTACTGTACTACCATATATGTTGTTGTAATGGACACAAAATAAAACATTTAATTGTTGTTATTCATCCTCACTAAGCACAATTACATTCCAATAAAAATGTGTGACCTATTTCACGCATAAAATAAAAGTTGCTATATAGAACACTTTTCTCTGCCATCAAAGCAAATTCATTCATACTACAGCTTAGCCTACAGAAAACAAATGTCATAACTAATATATATGACTGTCTAAATATGTTCAAAAGAGATAATTAATGCATGTCGCCTTCTGTGAGCCAATAAAAAATGTCTTGAGCATTAACAACTACCCTACTAGGCTACACTCCAGTTCAGTAGCGTTCAGCCTCTCCTGGACAGAATAGTTTGCAACTAACCTGGCATCGAATTACCCATAACTTACACCGATGCTCTCTGTAAGTGTAATGTTATCAACTTTGACTTGCAGGCTACTGTGCTGACTGCTGTACTAATATCCTACATTCCTACCACTGCTAAACCTAAGATGTAGCCTGGCTGGCCTAACCGCCTGCCTTAATCTAATGATTTTGATCGCGCCGCGCAAATGCTGCGCAACAGACCAAAACAAACATGTTTCGCCAGTGGCGAGGGAACTATTTTTCTCTAGGGATGCTCCATTGCTCAAGCAGTGGCGTAGCTAGGGGCGGGGGGCGGACCGCCTGGGGCGGCACGTCTTGGGGCGGCACTTTCAGACTACGGTTTTTGATTTTGATTATAGTCTGATAAAAAAACGCATTTCATTTTCACATGCTTTTTTGAAGGAATCCAAAAGACTATTAATTATTATTGAAATGCAACTTTAATTTGTATTAAATAGTTATTTTATCTTTAAATTGCCACTACAATTAACTGTTGACTGGTAGCCTAACCTGTATTTCTAAAAGCAGTGCTGCCAGACCTTATCGGATATTTGAATTAAAATTCGTATTATTACAAAACTGCTTCATTTATGTGGCTTAATTTATTATACAAATTGTTGCAATTATAATTTTCTTTTAAATATATTTTTTGAAACTATTTTTATTAAGTCTACCTTACTGTGAAATTATAAATGCATTTAAATCGCCAAATTTTTTTTTTCGTTTTTAATTTTTGTGAAATCTTGATAAATTTCAACTAAAGTTGATTAATCACTCCTTATCTAAAAAAATAAATAGTGCGTAGCCTATGATCCCTGGTATTTGATTGTACTTAATTGTATCTCACGTTGGACTTAGTTTTTTTCCCTGAATTCATTTGGTCACACTAAGCCGGTTTCCTTAACTTTTCACTTTGCTAAATCTTTATTTTGTGACGTCATAATTTCGTTAAACTTTCAAAGTGAAAAGTTTTGGAAACTTGTCACTATTTTTATTGTGTGTAGTACTGTAAAGCTTGAATCGCCCTTGTTGCAAGTGTTCATTGTACAATAAGATTCGGCCTATTTTTTCTTTTGTTAAAGAGAGGGTTTAGGCTTGTTTTGTTTAACTTCAGCACGTGTTTAAAATCGCAAAATCGTCATTTCCGTAGGGTGGCAATTGACTAGTAGACCGTATGGTCGTCTCGTTGTCTCCCTGTCGGTATGGGAACTTGTGTAACTTTTGCATTGTGTATATTGCATATTTCAAACATGTAGCCTACGTATGTTCCTGTTACTGACAAATAAAACATTGATTGATTGATTGATTGATTGATTGATTGAAGGAGCGGCAAAATCTGAATCCGCCCCAGACGGCACATTCCCTAGCTACGCCACTGGGCTCAAGCTGCCGTAGTGTTGTCAGCTTCTGGGGGGCGATTCCCCCCAGACACCCCTTATGTGCGAGAACATTTAAATGCTTTGGATGGGCATCCGGGCACCTCCTAAGTAAAAAATACAACGCCAAAACACACACATTGTAAATTGTAACAAAAAAAGAACGGCAAACAGCAAAAAAGCTGTTCAAGAAATCAAAATAAAAACGAACAAATTAGAAAGTGATATGAAAACGACAGTTTGTGGAAATAAGCTCTCACACCATAGTTAATAAATATACCTTATATTTATTATTAACTATTCATTAACTATGATCCAACAGACTTTGTGTTGCTTGCAGTAGCCTATCATAATTGTGCAGAAATTATGTTAGTGTACTGTAGGCTATACGTAAATCGAGGCAGTCTTCTCGCAGGGAGCTATTGATTTGTTATCAGTACCTGATTGAGCAATTAACGTTATTTCATGATAATTTAACGTCGCTAGATGTCGAATTATTGTAAACCAAACGTAAATTTCTTTTTAGCATTGTTGTTACGCGATATAACTCGCCGGGAAAATTAAATCGATTTGTGCTGACTCAAACGTTGAATCAACCCAAAACTAACTTACTTTCCCCTCCCCCCCAATGATCCTGTATCAAACGATGGTAGGCTAAATGTTGTAAAGATTTTGACCAGTCATTCACTTCCACAATTTTGGTAAAAATTGAACATAAACTATAAGCTACAAACGTTTTCGGCCATACACACGTTAGCCCTTATCAAGTAGCTTATAGTTTATGTTCAATTTTAATGGATTATGTTAAATGCCGTGTGGTTGTTTGGTTGTATATGTCTGTCATTCACTTCCATCATAGATATTTAGCATCGAAGCAACTAACTTGACTGATAACAAAGGGTTTCGTAATACAGTACCTGGTTTCTATGCAACGCTTCAACCTCTCAGTGCGCATTGAAGCGTAACATGGAATCCCTCTATTTCAACTTTTGCCGTTTGGCCTCGTCAACGTTTTTGCGAAGTAAAAATATGATAACTTCGAAGACTGTCTGAGTGTTCACAGCAAGTAAACTAGTCCGAGGTGAGGTCTTGGTGCGATGTTTCTGCTGATTAAACTCACACTGCGAGTAATCAAACAGGAAGAAATTTTGAACAATTTTTGTCCGAATTAAATGCTCATTTTTCGACGGCATTTTTATTGCCGTAGCACGGGGGTTCTCAACCTTTTTACGATTTCGTACCACTTGGACGGTCTGTAATGCCAAGCGTACCACTTCTTGCAGAATAACTAATTTGGTCGAATCATATTTTATTCAGAAGAATAATATATTGGCCAACTAAAATAACACTAAAGCACCACAACTAAATTTAATGAAATTTATTAATGAGAGATTTGCCAAATGCCAACAGCGCATCGAAAGTCATGGCCGAGTGGTTAGCGCGTTGGACTCGCAGTCGAGAGCCTGCATGTTCGACTCCAGCCACTCGCACTTGCTGTTGTTTCTCTGGGCAAGAAACTTTACGATAATTGCCTCTACCCAGTGATCGATTTCGAGTAATGGGTAATACCAAATTTAAGTCATAAGTAGAGTACATAGGCGTAGCCAGGGGGGGGGGGGCGAAAGGGGCCATGGCCCCCCCCCCCAATTTTCAAAGTTTGGATTCCGAAGTTAAACCCTTTGTTGAAAATATAATATAATTTGTATAAATTTATATTGTTTTTCAAGACATCTGGCTATTAACACCCTCCAGGACTTGTTTTAGACACACAGAAAGACACCAATGAGTTTTGCAAATCGTAAATCGCGCAAAGTTTACACGATTTACGCTTCTTTTAACTAATCTGTGGAAGCAACTTCAGGATCGCTTACTCTGTTGGGTTTTTTTTGTAGTTTTTGTGTAGCTAAGTTTTTTTGTGTTCTCTAATTTTAGTCGCAATTTTTGCCCGTTTGTGTTTGTTTGTTTGTTTGTTTATCTTTATCCTGCATTGCGGGAAAGCGGACTTGAGCGCTATGCATCGGTGTACGCCTTCCGACATACACCTGACCCACGCTGCAGCCGACTGCAATGTCTGTTTCCGGTTGTCTACTATACTTATGACTTAAAATTGGTACTACCCATTACTCGAAATCGATCACTAGGTAGAGGCAAATACTTAATACATTCGAACACTGATGTAACACCATAACAATATAAGGGTTAGCTCAGCTTAAAGTAGGCTAAGTAATAAACAACAAACAGCCGCAAAAAACAACTTATAAAGTTATATGCTTTTTAATTATAATTTCACATGAGGCATTTCAACTTTTTTATGTTCTCTCAGTGGTGTTATTTTTGCAAGCAGTACCGTAATATGCAACTAAATATTTTAATAATATGTTGATATAAATATTTTGACATTACAATTTACTTTTGTCTTTAGACACTATGTAGTCTAATGTAGGGTTGCCATACCGTCCGGAAAATTCCGGACATGTCCGGAATTTAGGGTGAAATTTTGCGTCCGGGAGGAATTTTAAAAAATGCTCAAATGTCCGGAATTTTATGATGGGTGTTTTGGGGGAATTAAAATTGCGGGAATAATCCTGTAAATTAAGGGTGTCCTAGAAAATTCGCTCAGCCAGCTCATTTTACTGCATCTGCAATCGTACTGTGCACACTGCCAATCCAGAACATTGTTATTTCGTATCTTGTGCATTTTTTTTACTACGAGGTTGTACGGAATTATGATGTAACAGAGCGTTTTCCTTATCAATGATGTTTACCACTTAGAAGTCAGTGTTACCATTTTAGTCTTTTTAAAACCAAATCTGGTTTATTTTGCAACCGTTTGGTTTATTATTTTTCGATTTGGTTTATTTTTTTTTTTTGGTTTATAATTTGTTTTTTTAACATACTTTATCGGTTCGTTGCAGTGATTATTTCACTCCAACAAATTTTTTAGTTTATTTCTGCTTCAATTTGGCTTATTCTGGTCTTTTTTGTTTAGCTTTATGTGTCGTAATGCGATTTATCAGTATTGTATGTTGCGGTCTATTTTTTTAGTGTACTTCTGCTTCAATTTGGTTTATTCTGGTCTTTTTTTTTAGCTTCATCTAAGCGTCATCAAGTTGAGCGTCGTGATTATGAAAGGCATATTGACTCTTTAATATAATTTCAAAGATATGTGCTGTAGTGAATTTTTCTCATTTTTGAAATCACATAAGGCCCTATTGAAGAGAATTAGATCTTCAGAAAAATATGCATGGTCAGAAGAATAAATTTGTAGTGACTTGACTTACAAGCGTGTCTTTAATTTGTTTTAAGCATGCAATTGCTTTTCTTCTATTTTCGGCACAACCTAATTCTCATTATTATTTTTCACTCTAAAGTTGAGATTTTTTCAGTGACGGTCCGTAGCTATATTTAGAGAGTGCTTACCCTGCCTGGTTTGAAATTCTGCTCGTGACAGAAGACAATACTTTTCACTTCGGTAGCTGGCGCTTTAGCATGAGTATCGTACAACGTTTGCAGCTTTAGCATTTCGGTAGCGAATATATATGGTCTCATGAAAATAGTAATGCACTGTCCGGAATTTTGCTTTTTCAAATATGGTAACCCTAGTCTAATGGCTACTCATTCAAAGAAATTTATACAAATGGCTAAATTTCATTTAAGAGTATCCAATGTTTTGTTATTTTTAAAGCGTAAATTTTACCAATTTAATACCGATTCTCAGCAATTTATGAGCCCTCCGTCCCAAAGCATTATTAGCTTTAATAGTTACACAAACATCACCATATTATCAGGGGTCAGTAAGTTGTTTTTAATAATAAAGGCAACAAACCAACATAAATACAAAGAATCTTTTCATTTATAAAATCTGTTTATCTCAGGGTTGAGAAAAACCTGGGTTTTTTTAAAAAAGCCCAACCTCCATGGGTTTTTTGGGTTTTATTTAAAAAAAGATGCAAAAAAGGTAGATTCATGCTTATTTCACCTCAAATACTACTTTTTACCAATGAAGTGTCTCTCACTCACAGTACATGCTGGCATAACTAAATAAAATAATGCACTAGGGCAGTTTAACTATGAGGCCTTCTTGCATAAATGAGTTTAGTGTAGTACAAAGTGGCATTACTTGATTTTTGTGTACAGAAATATCCACTGTGTTTTCAATTTATCCTTGGAAATTTCTTTCACAATCGCATCTTCAAGTCCTAATTTGAAGTTTGTTTTAAGTATCTTGTAGTACTTTAGTTCATTTCTTCAATTTTCTGATAAAAATTGGACAATTATGATGCTCTGGGTTTTTTTAAGTTGGTTTTTTGAAAAAAAACACCCAAGTTTTTTTTTTGATTTGGGTAAAATACCTACAACCCTGGTTTATCTTGACCTGAGTTGTAAGACATGGAAAATATGCTGTTACTTTTGATGGCTGGGTGTTTCATGGCCATACTGATAATAATAATCGTGCTTTTATTTGCGCCCATTGCGATAACATGCAGTACACTGCGATCACAGATGCGATACAACAGAAGACAGGAAGCAGTGAAGTGACATATAATCTTCGAGTCAGCTGCTCCCCTTAGTTTGTCGTATTTAGTTACTAACTAATTGTCGTATTCAGTTACAATTGTTACAATGAGGTCTGAAATCCATGATAGTGGCAATATTACTTAGATACCGGTAGGTGTAAATACTCTAGATAGGGGTAGGTTACCTTTAAAAACCCATTGTCATTGTTGTAAGATGTCTTGAAGTAAACATGGTATAATATATAATTGTTCTATTGGAGTTGATTTGAAATAATAAAAAATTAAAGTAATCAATGATCCCTCAATCGCAACTGCTAAAAATTTCCTACAACTGGGAAACAAAACTAGTCCAGTTTTGCGGAAAAGCTGGTGGATTTGTCAACCTTTGAAAATTGCTGGGCATTGTCTGTATAATCAGGAATAAGCAAACATTTTAAAGGGTTGTCGAACCATAATCTTAAACTCATCACAACCCAAGCCGTAATCAGCAATTGGAACTGGTAACCCTGACAATAGCTCGAAAATGCCTGACGATGAGTATTTAGAGGTACCTAGATAAGGTTCTTGGTTCATTTCGGTGTTTGTGTGATTTTTAGTACCACTGACCTTAGTTTGATTTTTGGTAGATAAGAGTTATACCACAAAGTTTCTAAGCGGTTAGCTACTGGTTTTTGTATTTTAGTAAAAGACCTTTGAGTTGAATCAGTACAAAACAGTGAGAATAAATCAACATTTTCATTAGGCCAGCTTATATTGTCACTTGAGGGATTTTATTTACTACAAGTTGTGCAGATTAAACAAGAATTATGATACTTATTCATTCAATAAAAATATCATTTTACTGTCTAGTTATGTTCCTTGTCATTGTTGTTTTGCTTTGCTTGTTGGCTTTAAATGGCATAAGTTGCACAATGTGCTACGGTCCACAAGAAAAGTCTAGGGAAAAAGAGGCCCATTTAATCACATTTTTTATTCCTTTTTTTTAATGTTTTATTTTGACGCAATTGATTTCATCAGATCTTTTGTCTTGTTTATTTCCAATGTTGAGTAGGAGTTTTTCTATTATTCTCACCCTAAAGTCAAACTAAGAAATATCAACTTAAATTGTTTATTGACACAGTTCCATTGAAACCATAGGACAAACATGAAATTATAAGCGAAGAAGCCATCCTGTCTCTTTCTTGCCATGCTACGAACTCCAACCACTTGCTCCACTCAAGTCTCTACGAGTATGCGAGTGTGCACTGTGCAACCTCGGCAACTGAAATCGAGACACCCATTTGTACGTGTCGTACAACTCCTGATGAAAACCGCTGAAGACCAATCCATCATTGCGGCTACCTGGGCTGGATGAACCACCATTGGAGCTTGGAGTGGAAGAAATCCTCCTCAAGACTTCAAAGTTTCATTTCCGACACCAGCCCCCACCCAACCGGAATGCATTTGCCAAGGAAGGCCTGGGTGCGGCTTAACCGCCTGCGTACTGGCGTCGGAATATTTCTCTCCAACATGCACAAATGGGGAATGACTCCACGCGCGATCTGTAAGTGCGGCAAGGAAGAACAAACCGCAGACCACACCATCCATAACTGCGCTATCTACCATGCGCCAAATGGTGTGCGTGGTCTGCGTGAATTGGATGACGAATCAATTAAATGGCTGCTCGACACCTGCCCAAACATCTAGACCGCGTTGCTGCCACTGCCCAAGCCCCAAGGGTGGTAAAAGGCAGAGCCCCTCGACCCTTGAAGTGGCGAAGAAGGTTCAAACAAAGAAGAAGAAGATAACTTTCCTCTTCATGACCACTTTGGTGCACATTGCAAAATGCAAGATCTCTTGCATTATACGGTCCCTGTGGAGAACCATTTATGTTGAACCCTTTATATCAAGTTGACCACGTTGAAAGTCCTTGCTTCCCTAAACGATCAATTAAAGGAGTTAACCATTGATTTTACAGTATTATCCATCAATGAGAATATACTTGAGAATAAAATCGGTTGATATTAATGCGCATCTCTAATTTTTGCACCACTCTGCAATTTTTTTGAATTTGTTATTTTTGCCTGCTGAGCAACTAACCTTGTCTACAGTGATCCTATAATGTGTCTTTGTAACGAAAACACTTGCTTATGTTGTAAAGACGGCAAGCTTAAAATCTTTCTTAATTTGTTATAAACGTTGATTATGCAAAGATGTGGATTCTTTAATTGTTCGGTATTTAAATATTTGATCAAAAAAGGAAATCCTGTTTCCCCGTGTGCTTGAAGTGCTGAACATTCCAAAAGAATGAAACTTCATTGTTTAGTGCCGTCGTGCTATGGGTGCCAAACGGTTTCGTTCATGTGTGTTATCTAATTTTGCCTATTTGTTTGAATAACTGTCCATTTATAGTAACCGCAAGTTGACGTCATCACTCAGATAGCCCGAGGTGTAACTTGATTCCAGCATGTTGGCTTGCACAGTGCGCGAGCGCACATTGAGTTAGCTTTGCTCAAGCTGATCGATGTTTTGAAGGATCTAGATAGCAAATCTGTCTGGGGAGTAACTCAGACTGCGAAAGTGCTTGACAAGAAAGCAATTTCTAAACACCGACTTGGTGAAATGTCTGCGATTTACTTTTGATAGAAAAAATGAATAAAGCTAAGAGTTGTTTACTAAGTTAAGTGCTCTTTAACCCCTGGAGGGTGAATGTTTGTTGCAATTAAGAAATTTTATAGTTTGCTGTATTGTTGCAAATAGGTTGAAATAACGTTTGTTGCTGAAATTCTGCTGACAAGATTTACATTCTGTCCGAAACATTGCTTACTTGGCAAATTACAAAGTTACAAATAAGTGTCAAAGTCTAAATCCAAAAAACAAATCAAAGGTTTTTTTTACATTAATTTGCTGTCTTGGATAGCGTTTGTATAATTGCAAACTAGAAAGGCTTGTGGGCGTTTATCGTTTTGACTTTGCCTTGTGTTTATTTTTCGCTGAACTTTTGGCGATTAGCCGCTGACATTTTTTAGGGAATGATTGTTATTGAAATGAATTTTTACCATGAATTGAGTGTTGATCTACGTATAGGGTTTTAAAACGAAGGTTTGGAATGTTGCCATGAAGTAAAATATTTTTCAAGAAGAGCCAGTCTTCCGTAAACTGCGTTGCATAATTTATGGCTGGAGTGACTGTAAGTGTAAAATCAGGTGACCAACGGTAAACAAGAGTTTAAATGAGTTTATCTATTCTTGTAATTTCATACACATGACAAAATCTCACAACTAATAGATAATAATGTATGGTACACTCATAAAACAGAAAAATTCATTTGCTTGTACAGCCTCAACTAAGCACGGCTGTGAAGATAGATTCATATGTAGAAAATTATTTATTTACGCATTTTTAATGTTCGTATTCAGCATATTTATGTGGTTGTTCATTGACTAAACTTGGTTGGAAAGTCATACGCTCGTAACGCGGCCTTGTAAGTGCACCACAACTCACGCGTTTTCGAAAACTCTTAATGGTGTTAGCCGTTTGTTTTCGAGAATCGCCCATCCATCAAGACCATTTATTTCAAGACAGCATGTGTTTTTACAGTCGTGGTTGTAAATCTGATGACTTCCCACTGTTGCTATTAAAGTTTTATGTTGATGACTTACCTAGGAGAAGCCCCGTTGTTCTTTTGCTTAAACTTTGGGTGACATTAGCAACACATCTTGTGATGCTTGTTTTTCACATTCTCGTTTTTACAAGCTGTTGTAGTTTAAAAAAAATTATAACTTCCTGCTAATGCTGAGCCTACCGGAGTCGGTTCAGAAGTCAAATGTATTGGATTTATCTTCAAACGTTGCCTGTTGAGTGAGCACTGAGCAACGCTCAAATATAGATTGAAAAAAACGTAGCAAAGGCTTACTCAAGACGTTTCTTAGCTTGATTTTGTAATAATGCGAAAAGGAAATTGGTAAGATCGGTCTCTTGCTTAAGTTAAGACTTGCACAGGAAAAGTGACTCAGTTCAGTCACCAAAAGGCAATGGCTGAGTAGTTTGACTGAAACTTTCTTATAAAGAGCTACAAAAATGTGCACAAATCTTTATCCTTCATTTTTTTTTGAGTCTTTCAAACTGTTGATAACTTTGCTGCAAAAATCCAATATTCCAAACAGATTGCACAACCAATCGAGAGGTAGTTAAAATAAGAAGTCGACCGAACATTCATTGAATCATTGTTACTTGGGGTCTGCTACTATTCGGTGAGTTCCTAGCCCCTAACCCTAAAACGGCAATGATAATTAAGCTACGGTACCCGATAATTTAAAAAAAAAATTGAAAAAAATCCCCCGTTAAGGGATTGGACTCACCGAATCGGACTCACTGAAACGGGCCATTTCGTGTTACTTGACTAGAGACAAGGTAGTTTGCACAGGAATGCAGCGTTTTTATTAATGATAAGCCTTTTAATCTCAAACTAAATCAAAAGCTGCCTTCATCAAATGGAAGGACACTATATACAGCATTTCACTGCTTAGAGCAGTGGTTCTTAAGGGGTTCGCGAACCCCTCGGGATTTACAAGGAAATTTCTAGGGATACTTGGATGGCAATTAAGTTTCATTTGTTGCTATTGTTTAACATCTTATACTAAAGAAAAAGGTGTGTTGATTCAAAATGATTTTCAACGCTGTTAAACATAAAAGCTAACTTCGATCACGGCTTAATGTGGAGCATGACTTACGCTTGTCCCTCTCTAATACTACTCCTAGAAGTGAGGAAATTACTTGCAACAAACAGGCTCAGTCTTCGCACTAAAGTTCAGCATAAAGTGCTTGAAGTAAACAATTGTATTAAAATTTGTTAGTTACTAACTGTTAGTCAGTATTCTTACCACTTAATAATTTAGTCTTAAATCAAACAAAGGACTCTTAATTTGGTGTCAGCTTCTTGAAGGTTTGGGTTCATTGTTTTCAGGGGGTACTTAACGGGAAAAATGTTAAGAACCCCTGGCTTAAAGAATAATAGAATTATTTTTACTGCATTAGCGTCGTACTTTGCCAGTATTAATGAGAAATTGAAAGCAATGGAATTTCTCCAAATTATAACTGATTAACATCGATTTGTTTTGCAATGGGTTACCTCAAGCCGAAAAACGTCTTTTGATTTCGAAGAAAAACAGCACTTGCCAAACGTGCTGCTTCTTTGATTTTCTATGAGATTTTCCATCATCGGTTAAACGCAGGTACATGGGATATTTCAGGAACCAATTTTAGTCTGAAAACTAATGAGATCGAAATCTGTTTACGCTGACAAACGTCGTCATTTTATGACACAAAAAATTGAGTAATCATTGCCTATAGCTTACAAAATATATTAATATCAGCCTACTTTATCTTTAAGGTTGCACGAGTTGCGAGATATTTGTTTGTCAGACCTTAGGTAAGATGTTTTTGCCTGTCTGTCAATAGCGTGGTGTTTACTTTCTCGTGCACATAACTGCGCTTACATGCTTGATGAAGATTTGTAATGACTCAGAAAGGCATGCCATTGTAGTAAAAGCTGTCGGCTCTGAGTTAACTCCTAATTAAGCGAAGCGGCCCTAGCTCGACAACAAATTATGGAAATGACGATTGCAGTGGTTGTTGTAATAGGTTTCCAGTAACTTTAAAGCCGTGTTGAGTTATGCCGAGCATGTTTACCACCTGCTCTATATCCAGTTTCAGCAAGAAAACGTAAAAAGTAACGCCTGCAGTCAAACGTCGACCATTATTAAGCTGATGTTATGAAGCAAGCTATTTCAGTTATTCTTCTATTTAGCGCTTTCTGTAAATAAAAATTCTTGTTCTTGGCGTTTCATCCACCATAAGTAAACTGTTATAGTATTCGGTTAAGACGTTAGAGATACATTTTTAGATTTGCTTGTGTTCTTTTGCTTACTTGACATCAGATTTAGGCAGACTATTAGATATATAGATATGTTTACAAAGTAGTTTCAGACACTGGAGCTTCGGTTGGCATGAGTGTTTCAACTTTCTCATTTTTTGTTTCTAGCACTGGTTGCTACGTTCATCTGATGAAATTGAAAGTAAAATTAACATCAGTAAATTTCATCAGATAAACGTAGCAACTAGTGCTAGAAACGATGATTGTCCTGATGAATACCCAAACTTTTCAGTACCGGTATTCAGTTTCTATTTTTTTTAAAACTTTGCATCACTTAACACTTGATTGCCTTGCTTGAAGCTTTGTAATAATTGCATGAATCTGTGACTGTTGCATGGAAAGTTTAGAAGACATATTGTATACTGTAGCGGCGACAAAACAAATTTTTGACGGAAATTATTGGTCATCGAAAAGAAAAATTTCGAAACGTAAAGTGACATAAAGGAAACTTAACTTTTTGCCAGCTGCGTTTGCTCATGGTGCATCAAGTCCTTGGTGATTTATCTTCATATTCAACTGATAAAATTAAGTCCTGACGTCAGAATTCGCGCTTTTTTTCTTTCATTGAGTGTTTGAACAAGTTCAATCAACGCAATAAGACGTTAAATCATCTTTTTTTCATTTTTTTTTTAGATAGGTTGCTTGTTCAGAATTACTAACAAGGCAAAAAGACTCAGGCTAGTAAACATATCAAATTCCTGTGTATTATTGCAGATATCGCCATAGCACCAACACACAAACGATAAAAAACACGAATTATCGTAGCAACAAAGCGAGTTATTTTAACCGGACAAGTTTTTAATGCACAAAATGGCGCGCCATTAGAGCAGAAGAACAGCATGTGAATGGAGGAATTAATCACATGTCCTGTCTGTAGTCGGCATTAGTCGTAATTGCGAAAGAAGTCTAGATTAGTTACTTCAGTGTAGCAATGTTACATTAATTCGTGTCAAATTGATTTTCTAGTCGGATCTTTTTTAAAACTGGTTAATTTCTGTTGGTTTTAGCCCGATGTAGCAATAGAAACAGGTCCGTCAACTCTGATTATAGCCTTCAACCTGACAACTGTTGTAAAAGTTGGCGGGCCTTGTTTTCAACTGGAAATTATCACATTGTGATTGTCACATCTTTACGCAAGTTGTATTTTCGCGAATATATGTCATTGTAATCAATAGGTGCGTTAATATTTTCACTGTAACTGACAGCTTGTAATTATAACGGCAAGGCTCACTCGTAAGTAAGCGTATAAAATCGCTTGATTTATTACAAGTTTGTTTCTTGTTTGAAATAATCAGTGTGGAAAGCAATGGTCGAATTTGAAAAGTTGCAGGTGATTTGTATGGTATGTTGATATTTGGTACGTAAACGGTAAAGCATTCATGCGTTTCTTTGTGAAGTCATCCGTGCCAAAAATGTGCATAAACAACGCTATGTTACTTGTTTAGAATGTTCTAATTCTTTCACGCCTATTGTCTATCCTTGTTTTGCAAAAAGCAGCAGCATTTCTATCCTTATGTAGAAAGAAGCGACCTACTTAGTACCTAGCAGTTAGCACAAGGCTAATTATTTACTAAAGCAGCAAGTAATTGGGGCCTGTAGCATAAATTAATAGTGCGATTCTGAAGCCAAGCGTCATGAGCGAAACACGTGTCCATCGCTGTAAATTCTTGCTACTGTACAGACGGAGACGAGCAGTGTACGATTGGCCACCGAGAAACACGTTTCTATGCTTGTCAAAACATGGCTTATTGGAAAGCGGGTTACCATTGATAGTCTGTGTGTGGCACAAAGTCCGTGATGGCCCGTTTCGGTGAGTCCGATCCCTATTCGGTGATTTTTTCAATTTTTTTTTTTAAGTTTATCGGGTACCGTAGCCTAATTATCATTGCCGTTTTAGGGTTAGAGGTTAGAGGTTAGGAACTCACCGAATCGGACTCACCGAATAGTAGCAGACCCCACAAAGTCGCACTTCCCCCCAAATGTAGAAATTGATTCGCTTTTATGTTAGTGAAAACAACGAAACTGGTTTGGCTTCAAATCACAATGTCGTATTTCTTAACAATTTATAATATTTTACAACCAATGAGCTGTTTTTGTTTTCACAGATGATTCGCCTGTTTCTATATATTGTAAAAAGAAGCACTACTAAGTAACTAAAATAAAATATTTTGCAATGGAATGTATTCTGGAATAAGCTTTATTGTGCATGGTTTACAAAATTCATGAAGTGGAAAAGTTCAAGCAATGCAGTCAAGGCTAGACATATTACAGAAAGCTGCACAGTACGTGGAGAATTTGCACCAGGAAAATGCCTGTGACCCATCTGAGCGAAATATAACATCGAAGCTATACTCTCCCTTGAAAAGCTCGTTAGAAAGCATTGCAGAGGAAAATTGCACTGCAGGTATTTTCCATGTCTTGTTTTAGTATTTTTTTCAATCACCGGTGTGTTTAATATTTCAACTACTTGTATAAGAATTCAAAAAAATGCGTTCTTACTAATTTCTTTAGTGAAAAAATGCGCTTTGTAGACGTGGTTGGAAGTGCGTATTTCTGTTGCTGATGGCAATTTGTTGACAAATTTTACGGTTTTACGGATATTGTTGTTGTTTGTAGTACAAGCCTTCTTTCTGTGGTACATTGATCTTAGTGGAAATTTTTTAGTTATTTTTCAGATCTCAGTTTTGAGAACCTTGCAAAAAACCACAATCATATATATTAAGTTTTCTTTCCCGCTCAAATTGTATCAGATTGTGATTGTTACGTATATCGTTTATTTTTTTGTTATTAACGTGTGGGAATGAAAAAGGTAGTTATATGTAGCAGTAGTATCAGCACAACAAGGGAATTGAAAAAAAAAATTAAAGTGGGGTATTAAGTGCATATGAACAGTTGTTTGGGTAGTAATGTACATAAACTAGAAGCCTACGTTTACAATGAGGTATGTTTGTATGTACTGTACCATATAACAACACACGCAATACACATATATTGTAATCCTAAATTCAGAACATCCAGTCAAGTTTTTCTGTCCTCTATATCTTTATTTGAACCAGTTATCAGAAAGACTTTTGAAGACATGGTGACAACGGGTAAAAGCTGTGCGCACATAAAGTTATGGTAGGATGAATTTATTAAAAATCAAGCACAAGTTTGTGAAAAAAAAACTTGTTTCAGGTTTGCGTTAAATCAACAAAAGTAAACAGTGAAATGACGTAAAATAGAACATTGTGTAACGACTGCACCGTAGACGTAGACACAAAAGTAAACAAATCCTTAAATTTTCCGGCGATACACAACGCATTTGTGACGTCATACAATTTCTTATCTTTGTCATAGTGAAGGCATTTCTTTAACACGTGTTTGTCAACTAAAGTAACGTCACGTGCGATTCACAATTGTTATGACAAAGATTCTTCTGAATAATGAGGTGTAGTCAAAACATATGTGAATACCCAACGATTTGTATTTTCTTCTACGCTATGTTTACTCTGCAGAGCCAGTTTAGTTTAGGTAAATATGGCCAGTTGTCCAGTTCATTGTTCCAATGAATTGACTTCGATTTTAGTTACTGGTCTCACTTTAAAGCAGGGGTGACGAACCTTTTTGTGTAGTCGCGGGCCACTTTGTCAATTACACATGAGTTATCGGGCCACACAACTTTTTAATCGTAACCTACTATGAAATCTTTTAGAAGCGACTCAAGATATTATTCATGAAAAGTAACAAACGGCAGATGAAAGTGATAAAACCCACACAGTTGAAATTATGTTACACAGAATCGAAACATACAACAGCAAAAAATAAAAACAAATCAACTTGAGCAAAAAGGATAGAGCAACAGTACTTGCACTGATAATGAAGACTATTTAATTTTCGAAGCGTTTGCTTTCATATGAGTATGACTTCTTGTTTTTTTGGCTCTATCCTTTTTGCTCAAGGTGACTAAATGTTTCGACCATTATGCTTCGAAACAACAAATCAGTTAATGAAATTTCTTTTTCAAACATCAATGCGAATTATACATGAATTATACATACGAATTATACAATGCGAATTAGACATACGAATATAGCCCATGCGAATTATACAGCTGAAGCTATCTAATGCAGCATTGAAGCATAAAATATTAAAAAATAACATTGAAGCATTGAATTTATTTGCTCAGTACGATGTGGAAACTCTCAACTGCACACTAAAACATTCATCTGTCAGCCTCGACCTGTAATTTTTGTAAAGTGCATTTTAGCCAAGAACTGTTCGCATAGGTACGTGCTGCCGAAAACAGATCCACATTCCACGGGTCCACGTCTTTTAGGCGCTGACAGTTAGGCGCTGGTCTAATAGGCGCGCACACTGTGGCGTCTGGATATTTAGGTGCGGAGCACTGTGGCGCCCGTTCATTTAGGTGTTATTCCTAGTAAAGTCTGTAGATTGTATCAGCTTGGCAGGTAGGGGCGTAGGGCAATGCTTTTCACACAAAATATTATATTGAACAGGAAAATATATTGTTTTGTTAATGCGTGTGCATTGTTGGTCATGGCTTCAGTGCGTGAAGTTACTTAAACTGGCAATGCTTTTTCACACAAAATGTTATATTACACAGAAGAATATATGGGTGAAGCTGCTTGAACCGGAAATGCTTTTCACACAAAATGTTATATTAAACAGAAAAATATGTTATGGCTTCCGTGAGTGAAGCTGCTTAAACCGGCAATGATTTCACATAAAATGTTATATTGAACAGAAAAATATGTTGTTTTTTTTAATGCGCGTGTTCAGCATTTATTTGTTGTTAGTCCAGGTTTGCGCCGGCGAAAGCTTTATCAATAAATTATTCAAGTTTCCGAAAATGTGTGAGATTGAGTTCACTTTTAGTTAGGTCAAATAATAACTAAACATCAGTAAAAAATGTACCGTAGGCTGTACTCAAGCGGGCGGTAGGCTTGAGTGAAGAGTAACTTAGTTTTCCGTCAAAACCCGGACTAGGTTTAATAACGAGCGAAGTCTCACCATTATGCTTGCAACTTGTAGCCAAGGTGTAGCCTATATGCCCTGTAGAAATGTATTCATGTGAACTGTAGTAGAGCGTCTTACGCGTTCTCGTCACATGGCCAATCCATCCATCCCGAACAGAAGTAATTTATATTTAATCTAAATTACCAGACATTTTTCACACAAATCTGTTGTATTTACGCGGTAAAAACATGTCATGTGATCGACGTAGGACGTAGACGCACAATCTTGACACCAAATGAAAGCATACATCTTCAGCTATCCGAAGATGCAAAGCTTTGCAATAAAATTTAAAACATTCTATGTACAACTAGCAACTTTCCAAAAGGTATTTTTTCTAATTTCTAAAAAAATTAAAAATTGGCAAAAAAGTGTACTTCATTATAATTTTTACTACCCAAGCATGATACAATAATATGAAAATATATGTAGTTTAATCGAATGCCAAAACAATTCTGCACATGAGAAAAAATTTGCTTCGTTTCTGCGCGCAATGCTTTAGGAGGTACAGCAGAATGATTATGGAGAAATTTGGAAAATTTTAAGCAAAAAGTTTACGTAATTTAGCCTACAGTCTTTTTGATCGAGAAATTCCAAAGTAAGGGGGTGCCTAGCCAGTTTTGACTGCCAATTCCAATGAGTGAAAGAAAAAAATCCACTGTGTCCCCATCTTTAAGAAGTCCTCATCTGATAACTGCACCGCCAAAATATTTTTTTTTAATTAGCCAAAAAAGGACAGGCAAAGACTATGAATCTGCCATCATTTACATTATTTTTTTGCTTGAAATAGGCTACCTTTTAATCTTGGACGTAGGGATACTTCCTTGGTCATCATGGCAAAAATCCCAAGACGTGTGTATACGTCCATGGTCGCGAAAGAGTTAACTAAAAATGAACTCAATAATGTTGGAAGCTTCAATAATTTATTGATAAAGCTTTCACCAAAGCAAACCTGGACTAACAACAAATAAAACAATAATAAATCAATAAAACAACAATATATTTTTCTGATACAATCTACAGACTTTACTAGGAATAGCACCTAAATGACCGGGCGCCACAGTGCTCCGCACCTAAATATCCAGACGCCATAGTGTGCGCGCCTATTAGACCAGCGCCTAACTGTCAGTGCCTAAAAGACTTGCTCCCCATTCCACAGTGCAAACTATGCTCCTGGGCGCTGTACAAGACAATGGTGATAATAATTAATACGGTACTTCTCAGTCATAATGTTCACTGTTCAGTGAAATAGAACGTTTTCAAGCGAGTTTTCAATTCATTTAAATTCTCAGCTTCTTTTACACAAATAGGTAAATAATTCCAGCAACTGGCAGCAACAACTGGGAAGGTGCGATTTCCATATTGTGTCTTGCAATGTTACATGAAGGGTTGCACAAAAGCAATTGATGTTGAGAACGCAAAGTCCTGGCAGGTTTATAATGAACCAGAAAAGTGTCCAGATAGTTCCGAGCAAAACCACGGAATACTTTATAAATTAATAGACATATTTTGAAGCGAATACGATACATTCCTGGAAGCCAATGCAGGGATTTTAGTATAGGGGTAATATGCTCATGTTTACGTGTTAAAGTAGTCAGGCGAGCGGCAGCATTCTGAACTCTTTGAAAACGCAAAATAGGACAATGTGGAATTTTATTTAACAATGAATTTTGATTAAAAATATGTTGTTGTCAGTTATTTGGGAAATCGTGTCTTTTGTGGTTATATATACCACAACCTGTGATCATACACTGCTTTCTTTGGCGATTCTGAGAATTTCGATTTTTACTTTTGTGACTGCACCGCTGCAACTGCTTCACTTATCCTATTCGTATCCACTACTTTTTGTTCGATTTTTATAAAACATCAATAGAATTTCAAAGATGGTTAGTTGTGCGCTTGCGAGTAATAACTGTAACGTAACGCTGAAAGTATATCAATATATTGCCTTTAATCTAAAGAACTGTTTTTGTTGTTAAATGGCACTTGTCCTAAATGTCCTTGTTTCGTAGTCATTACACTCAGTTTCTTGGTTGTAGAGAAGACTCAACTTTTTCGTTGCACATATAGCCCACATGTAGCCCACTAAGTTATTTTCGTTTTTTGGGTAAGGCAATTTGGTAACATATTTGTGACAGATTTAGCCTGTTGTAAATGATCGGTAACCTTTGAAGAGCTGTATAGACGCTAGTTGTCAGCATTGGCTTTGTATCTGCTGTGGACATCTCATGCTTGTCACTTTTTTCGGAATGGCCCGTTTCGGCGAGTCCGATTCGGCGAGAGCTCTGTTCGGCGAGTTCCCTATTCGGCGATTTTTTTATTTATTTTTTTTTAATTATTGAGTACCGTAGCCTAATTATCATTGCCGGTTTAGGGTTAGGGGTTGGAGTTAGAGGTTGGGGTTAGGGTTTTAGGTTAGGGTCTTATTTCAACGTTCAGCAACGTTAAAACGATGTAAAAGCGGCAATGATGATTAGGCTCCGGTATCCGACAATTTAAAAAAGAAATTCAAAAAATCGCCGAATAGGGAACTCGCCGAAAAGGGCTCTTGCCGAATAGGGCACTCGCCGAATTGGACTCGCCGAATCGGACACGCCGAATAGCAGCAGACCCCACTTTTTTATGTTTGTCATTTGCAGAGCATAGGTCCTGCGTGAAATTTAATTTCAATTGACTGTGTAATCGCACGCTTGTGTTTTAACTCTTTTCTCCCATCATGCGGTATGTTTTCATTGTTTGTTTTGTCAGTAGGTGCGCCAAACTACACTATCAGTTGTTTCCTAGCTCATGAGAAAAATTCATCAGTTACTCGCTTGAAGGCCAAACTTACAAAGTTGGAAGAGAACTTTATTTTCGGCCAAAACACAGATCCAGGCCTGTACCTTAAACTGGATTTGAATTCCAAAAGTTAAATTTCCTCAATGAATCAAATAGATAAAAACAAGCTGGCCAATAGGAAAGTGTACAAACGGCCCGAATCTAGCCCAATAATAAACGGTTGTCAAATTGTCGCTCGACTACAAGGAAGGTCTGGCCCGGAATACAGCTTTTATCATGTTTCGTAGACATGTGTCGTTGGTCCGCCATGTGTGTCTTAGGTCAATGTTGTACCATTAACTACCTCCGTTGAAGGCAGGAAGTACACAATGTTTACATGATAAACTACGGCAATCCACTGGTCACGTGATCAGGAGGCGAAATCGGACGTTTTGTTTCCAGAAACCTTTTTTCGTTGCAAACTCGGGTCTGCTACTATTCGGTGAGTCCGATTCGGTGAGTCCGATTCGGTGAGTTCCTAACCTCTAACCCCTAACCCCAAATCCCTAACCCTAAAACGGCAATGATAATTAGGCTACAGTACCCAATAATTAAAAAAAAAATTTGAAAAAATCCCCCGTTAAGGGATCGGACTCACCGAATCAGACTCACCGAATCGGACTCACCGAATCGGACTCACCGAAACGGGCCATTCCGGCAAACTCTGCCTCTTCACTCTCGTTTTTTTTTTTCACGATTTGGGAATAGCGTTACTCGGTGTCGAGAGGCAGGCATTTTAACTTGTACCACACCTCATCATTATGTAGGTACTCTGTTTGAAAAACAGAGACTGCTCAGGTCAATCCAGCCTAGAACGAGAGCGTTGTTTTTTCTTGTTTGGTTGCAAAACAGATCTAGACAAAAACGTGCCAACTTTTTTAATGATGAGCTAAATTCCTAATTAAACTAAAAAATCAGCAAATATCTTTAACTTGACTGGTGCAGATGTAGATATTCAAAGGGGATGGTTTCATTTTTGTTGGTTGCTGAGAAATCAATAATTCATTTTTTAATTCTCATTCAAATTTGGCGTCACGTTTCAACTTGATAGTGGTGAAATGGGCGAAACTGCGAGCTTGTGTAAGCAGGTGGCTTCATTTGTGACCGCATTGTTCGTTACTTGAAATTGAAACTACCTTTGTCTTGAAAACAGCTATCACAAATAGGTTTGCTAGCCTACACCTGCGTTTTGAGTAGTAGTTGATGTGACAGCATTGTGGACATCCAGCCTACACTGTCGCTATTTCAAGCACACGGATCACTGAAAAGGACGCACTATATTAAATCTTATTTGTTTATTTTCTACTTTGCGTTTTAAATCATCTTTCCAAAATAGTAACTTGCCTTACAGTTTAACATGATACCAAACCTGTGTTTGTTTTGTAAACTTTTCATTCATCTCATTTGCTTGCCATTTTTCCTTCCCGTTTCATGTCAAGTTCACCTTCTAACCTTCATTTCCACCGTCTAATCTTCATCGTTAGTTTGTTGTTTATTAGCGTTATAAAATGGTGTATCTTTGTCACAATGATTCAACACTTAAAGATAAGACCGCAGCTAGGATCTTACCTTTCCCAGGTGCTTCCGCTGTTGTTACAGTTATCTGCAATCATTGTCTGATTAAGAAGTCAAACTACAACAAAGTCAACCCCCGCCCACGTGTTCACACGATTACTGGATGATCTCCAACTAGTCAAATAGGGGTCATTTTCTACATTAACTCGACGTCTGCATACATTGAATCCACCTAAAAAGGACCCACTTTTCTAGCTGGGTCCAAGGACAGACGGAAGTATCCTCATTATTTTGTAGCAAATTGTAAAGCACAATAAAAAAGCACCTGAACCAGTAGGAGATTTCTGTTACGAACCCCATTTGAGCGTAAGAAAATCTACAAGGCGCACAAAGTCGATTTTGATTATTTCTTTGGGGATTTTCTATAAGTATGTATGAGTGTTATATAATGAATGCGTCACTTCTTAGTTAAGTAATCCCTCTAAGGATATTTCTTTGAACTGTGACGTCCCAGAAGTGTAATTCGATTCGAAAGGAACATGTTACCTGAATTTTCTTGTTTTATATTTCTCATCTGTGAGAAAAAAAATTGAGTGTTTTTTTCATGTTTTGCGCATCACCTATTTATAGTTAATGACGAAATCTTTATGAATAAAAACTAAGATTGGCCTAGCTCTGCATTTTCATACATTCATATGTTTTCCTTGTAAATGCCTGCTTAACATCTGTCGATGATGAAACAACGCAAACCAACCAAAGCTTAGAAAATGTCTATTCTCCAAGCGCGGGCGGTGTGAAACTGTGTAAAAGAAGTGGGAAATTTACCATGTCGCAATTCACTCGCTTCACTATTGTTTTGTTTTCGCTCTATCAATAAAGGGGAAAAAATGGAGTGATCTTATTGAATTACTTCAATGAAAGATATTTTCTATCATATGTGGTGTAACCTGTTTACGGCGAAGCATGTTTTACATTAAGTTGAGGTAACAAACGCTTTAAAAACATTAAACTTCGACAGAAATTAAGATAAGACAAAACTGTTAGCAGAGAAAAAAAATACAGTAGTCTGAATAGAGAGACAGGGACGTCAGTGTTAGATGACATGTGCAAGCCTGGTGCGCTTATGAAGGTAACTGATTTGATTGCATTATGAAGAAAAGAGCATTTTTCCTGGCAGTCAGTACAAGGCTGAGTCACTAGCACAGCGAGCAATTGCGATTCGCTAACCATTTTCTGCATGTTTAATCGGTTATATTTCTGTTCAGCTGGCTGCAGCCCTAAGAAGGACCTTAGGCATTTTTCTCTAGAGCAGCGTACTATTAATACATGAGAGAAATCAAGGGCTATAGTTGAAAGGGCGCCACTGCGCAATTGACGGCGTTCCTTTAAGTGTCTTGCCGAAGACATAGCTACATGCTTTTGAGCGGTGTCGAACCGGCGTCCTTTCGAACGTTGAACTACGGCTCTCACCACTCGGCTATGCGGCCGGCTATATTTTCAAAGTGGAAATATGTCGTGTGAATCGTGTGATGTTTAATTTTCTAAAATCTATCCGATCAAAGGAGACATGTGTTAAGTATGTTAAGTTTCTTACCGTACCTTCTGTTGTTGTGTCCAAAATGTTGTATTTGTATTTCATTCAATACTTGTTAAAAATCTTACCAGCAAAATATGTAACACTCAATCATCAATTACTAATAAAATATTCGAAATAAAATGCATTAGAATTACTACATAAAAATCTTGTTTTGACGTAAAAAAAATTTTCTTGCTTTCGTCTTGATTTAAATTTTCCAGTGGTGTTGTTTTTATTTGGTTTTGCTTCGCTTTTAATCGGTTTTGTTTTTCTTTTTTAAAACGAAGGTTGTTTTATCCAAATTAAATTCGTTTGGAACACCTTTAGTAATCACAGAGAAATTTGGATTGTGGCAATAAAGTCAAGGAGTGACTATGTCTATTTTTAGAAGGTTACGTAATGTGCTTGAAATATACCAACCCAGATCTGTAAACAACTCTGTCATTCATTAAACAGCTTTTTCTTAGTTGCACAATTACGAGAATGTGTGCACATAAAATCTACTTTTAAATGTGGTATTTGCTCTGAAATGTTGGCAGGTCACGCAGCAAAACTTGACCTTATGCACTAGCCAGACATTAGGACACTTGAAAAAAGATCATATTGCAACTGCCCAAATGAAACAAGCTTCATTAACTACAACAGCACGGTAGCCAATTGACTTGAACACTTTATTTCTAGATGAGATTCTAAAGTTAAACAATCGGCCAATCTTTTTTATGTGGCTCAAGTGCTTCCATAGGATTGAAAGGGTTTTATGTAATCCTGGTCTGTTTTTTTTTGCTATTTTTTCACCAAAAGGGTTAGGGAGTTGACCTTTGCAATGATCAGTCAGTCTTTCCATTGGCGACAACTAGCGATTACGATATGCGACTTGGTTCCTTTTTCTAACAAATACATTATACATGGTGGTAAAATTTTTTCACTTAATAGCCTAATATTTTCACAGTTCAAGCATGGCCTGTGATATCTCTTGAGTTTTGACCCGAAAATTGAGTTTTCGCATTTCAAATTTCTCCCCTTTCAGGAACTAAATACTTTTTATAAGACTTTTGGAATCGCTCTTTCATTCGGCGCCGACGTGCGTATGCAATATGCATTGCATCCGTAAATTACTTTCTTGATAACGTGAAAAACTAGATTTGGATGTACAGTTTGTTGATGTCGAAAGAGTCAATTTTCAATATATTTTTAAAAAGCAATGATTGAATTGATTTTTTTTTCGAAATTTGAATTTGTTGCAGTATTTGTACAATTTTTTGTTTTTTCTCGTTTGTGCGGTGCCTAGCATACAACACACACCCAACCTCACAAATGGCTTAGCAGCCTCGCCTGTCTAAATTTAAGATTTATTTACTAAACTTGTCGACATCCATTACCAATGTTGATAGTTCAAAGATTTCTTAAAATTTAACTTTGTAAACAGGCATGAAATTTCCCGACTTTCTGCTTACTCATATCTACAGTACATTCAGATTAACGCGTTTTTTTAATTGTTTTGTTTTAAGAAAAATGGTATACTTCACTGTTTTTTAATAAAAGGTTTTATAATACAGTTTGACTGATCTTTTACCTTTTCCGCTAAACAACATCCTAAAAAATGCCCAATTTTCATTTTTGGTGCAACATTTCATCGTGCTTACGATACAAATAACTGCTTTCCTCATAGCGGAATGGCCCGTTTCGGTGAGTCCGATTCGGTGAGTCCGATCCCTTAACGGGGGATTTTTTCAATTTTTTTTTAAAATTATCGGGTACCGTAGCCTAATTATCATTGCCGTTTTAGGGTTAGGGGTTAGTGGTTAGGAACTCACCGAATCAGACTCACCGAATAGTAGCAGACCCCCTCATAGAGTTTCAGTTGCAAAGGTCTTGAAATTTGTCCTCAAAACAATTTGAGTATGAGTAGGCTTGCCTTCCCATCCAAAGTAGCCGTTTTTACATCGTTTTAACGTCACTAGAAGATAAGTTGTCGAAAACTTGCAGTGGGCCTATTATCTTTTTGATGCGTCTGCTATCTATTATTTTAAGACATAAAGTTCTGTTGGTAGTAACATGGTAATAACAATGCAAACTTGCAAAGGCATCATTTTCATAAAAAAGCGATTTAAACTGATTTCATTTCTCCAACAGCATGAAACGTGCAATTGTTTTTATTTGAATGCTACAGTCACTTGCCACAATAAAACAAGTGACAGCATGGCTAAAAGCAAGGCTAAACACACCGTTGCAGTACCTTTCTCTTTACTTGTGATTGGTTCACGGATTGGTTGTACTTTATGTAAAATTGCAATTCGTGATCTTTATCAAAACATCTGAGTAAGCTTGTCTTTCAGCTCAGCATGTCTGCAGTGACATAAAAAGTGGTTTTATTTTCTGTGTGGGTGGCAAATGGTATTGAAATGTCAATAAACTTATTACAGCAGATGCACTTGCGTAATTGCGCGTATTATGAATCTATTTGGGTTGAGTGAAGTTGCTCAACTTGTGGTTGTTTTTTTGTTGTAAGATGTAAAACGTACTCGATAATTATCACAGCAACTTGGCCTTTGATGTGTCCTTAGTAATATGTTTTTAAAAAAGACCTTTCAATTTTGTCATCAGAAGAAAAAGTTGCTGGAATTTATTCGAGATTTCAGTGCCTGTTGTTGCGTTTGGCCACAAGCTGGTTTAGAGATGATTAGAAAATAGTGAAAGACATTTCCTGAAACGTGTTGATAAACAAATTGGTTTCAATGTTAAAACTATTTTTCTATGAGGTCTCCATTTGACACAGAATGACAGTTTTCTAACGTTTCATTCCTGCATTTGTCTAATCTCGGTCTTTTTGTGGTAAAATGTGTGTATTTTTGGATTTACGTCCGTCGCCAAGTTGCCCTTGGGCCACCTTTTCGGTATCTTCTTTTTGCACGCGTACGCGTGTGTGTGCCTCCGCGCTTGTGAACATTTCCGCAACAAATTTCAATATCAGCGGTTTGGCGACAGGGCATAGTGCGAAAAAGCTTTCGAACAGTTTAATGTGCGCAGCAGTGCTGTCTTGTATTGACTTTCTTTCAGTGTAGGCCATTCTGGTTGATCACAAAACTTTTACGAGTTGATTGATGTGCTGTTGCAACACGATTTTACATTGAAACAGTTTCAGATTAAGTGGATTGTGCAGCGATTGTCAAATTCGAAACGACAAGGATAGGTCAGCGAGACAGTTTTGTAAAAGTCTTCCTGGAAATTGCAGATGCGTTCAGTTCAAGATGTCGTTTTCTTTCCAGTAAAATTGTCGTATTGAGCAGCAAAAAATGTAATAAAACTGACCAGAACTAGGTATTTGGCCGTAGTATTGTCACCGAAACAGCGCGTTGGATCATTTACACCTCTGAATCGGTGAATATGGTTTTGATTTGCAGTCGCGTTTCATTAAAGACATTCTAAAAACAAACTAAAATTCGTTCATACATACTAATCCTGTTGGGAAATTTCAGCATTTTATTTCGACGAGCGTCTTGAATCTATCGCGCTCAAGTCTACAGTAGATGACAATATAATGATTAATGACAGAAGGTCTTCAAATCAGCCATTTCGAAACAGAAAAATTAAAACTTAAAAACGCACCTACAACTTGCAGAGAGCTAGATAGAAATGTAGTACTGTACCTCAAAACTTAACGAGTTTCATTTTTCCATACCGATTTACCTTTCAAAATCGTTATTTCTAACAGCCGAGCAGCATTTCTCTTTAACTATTCAGCTTTTTCAATGATTACAAATCGCATATTGGAAATCGTTTTCAAGTGCCACTGCTCTCAAAATGTCACGCTCTGCCATTTTTCGCACGATTCTTTGGTCAATGACGTCATTCTTGTCGGAAGTCGACCAGGTCGCCTTACCAGAATACACCTCCGAGTTCAATCGTTGGTGAATTTAAAGTTATTAATGTGAAAATGACATGCATTGCGTTTCGGTAGTTCTTTTCACCTATTTAAAGTTGTCTGCCCTGTGTGAAACATGTAGTCAGCTTGTTTTCAAGACCTTGAAGCTTAGTAGCTGTCGAAAGACTAAAGACCTGCGTAGGACGATATAGATCAGAAAAAGAGTGTTATCACTAGCAAGTAGCGACTTAGTGTAAATTAGAAAAGTTGTAATATACTCTATTTTCTTCACTGACCCAACGTTATAAATTAAAACTACGCTATGAGCAAAGCGAAGTGTTGTCGTATTAGCCGCATGTAACTTTCATAATTCACTTTCTGAGTTTCTGTGACCAGATTCTCAGTTAGAATATTAGCAGTTTCATTGAATTCAATCGCAAGCTATAAACATTTGGTAGCACTTCGTTGGTCAGGGCTCTGAATACACACTAAACAGGAAAGTATTTTGCAGTTGAGGGTCAAGGCAAAGCGTTAGCGGTTCTCTATGAATTTTACGCTGTCGCAAATACATTGAATGTTCTAGCCAGCAAAATGTTTGCAGACGTTGAGTGAATGCAAAAATATTTTTTTCTGGCCGAACTATTGTTTCTTGTAGTCGCTCAACAGTGACAAGCATACACAACACTACTCGTTCGCATATTTTCTTTCATATTGAAATCAGTATCGACTTGTTTTTAGTTTCATTAGAAGCTCTGACTTTGATATCAAAAAATGATTTCAGAGTATAAACGAACTAGTTTAACATAATTGGATGATGTCAAAGCTCTAAGTTAAATTGGTAATGTTTTGATCGCCCGGACTCCAACCGACGTCATCATCACAATGACATCATAATAACATTCTCTTTAGATAGATGGTACTGACATTTGCTTCGAGTAGACGTTCCTTTGTGTCGTGTAGAGTACTGTACTGATATTTGCTTCAGTACTCGATATTGTAGTACTGATATTTGCTTCGAGTAGACGTTCTTTTGTGTCGATTTATGTCGTGTAGACGTTCTTTTCATGTAATTTGGTATTTATTTTCAGATAAACAAGCTAACAATGAAAACATACGACTGCGTGATACAAATGACGTAAGCATAGCAGCTGAGTCTCCTTCGTTAAAATACAGTCATCACCATAACAACGGACCATCTTCACACTTTAAGGAAAACATCAAGGTACCCTTGACTTACCACTCCTCAAATTCCTCAGGAGTATCTCTTTTTGGAAGAAAAGGATCCTCTCCGAAGTACTTCACCTCCGCAAGTGATCGTCACCCTCAGGGTGCGCCGTTACCCCAACAGTTTGGTGATCTACCTACTATCACGCAACCAAACACCCAAGCGCCTACTGCCAGTTCCGCAATGTCTTTTGTCCCATCTTTAGCATACCAAGGTTTTGATCCTGCACTGTACGCTAGTATCTTAGCTCGCCAAGGATTAAATAAACCAAGCAGCGATGCGCATGCGCAGTCACAATCATCCAGTTCTTCCCCAAGTTTCGCGTCACCGAACGCGAACTTGCAAAACCAAGAACTACAACATCTTATGCAGAATTTAAGCAACCCTGCGCTTCTTGTGGGTCACCCTGGTGTTGCTGCTGCCGCGGTTGGCTTTGCTGAAAATCCTTTACTGACTCAACCTTATTTAGCTTCGTATGGGCAGGCTGCAAACATGTTGTCTCAGCTGGCTTCGTATGGTTCTCTATCGGATCGTGAAAATGAGACAAAACGTGTCCTTGAAAATATGACGCTGCCTTTGTCTTCACAGTTTTTAGCAAGCCCTCCTTTCAAGCCAGTTTTAGATCCATCCGACCTGCAGGATAGAACGGTCCCAAAACCCAGACTTTCTGTCGAAGGTGGTCTACCGGCTGGCCTATCCCCTGACGTTTTCAATTACTTACTACATTACCAAGAAGCTCTGAACAATGAAATCTTAAAACTCAATCCAGCGTACCATCAATCATCGCCATATAATCCATCCCGTTCTTCTGTTTCACCAGAAATTAACCATAAAACGACGTCAACGAGTCGTAGTGCGGTTCCAACCCATTTTCGGGCCCCTTATTCAAGTGACTCTGCACGACCAAAGTCTCCCATACCTGAAAGAATCAGAAACAGTCCTTATCATCATCATGAACCTCGGTCAGAAAAATTTCATCTGGCGGAAATTGAAGCTCGTTTTTCCGGCGATCGAAAGTTGCATCTCGATGATAAGCATGGTAATCCGAAACTGGTCACAACCGCGCAACGGTGAGTGAGTAGGCGTTGAAATCGATTACTTTGAATAGATACCTTTAAAAGATATTTCTTACAGTTTAAGCATTGTTCAATTCGCTTCCTGCTACACTCTCTAATAACACTGGTCAACAGCAAGAGACTCCCGATTAGGCAATTTTTGAAGGGTCTTTGACGCTGATGTCGAAAATGTCCATATATTTCTTCTAGCACACCAGGTTTTTGAAATATTTGAATTTTTGTTGTTTAAATTTGACCTATACTGACGTAAATGCGACGCAATGTGATATAATAGTGACAATTTTGACCTCAAGCTTACACAAAGCGGATTTCACAATGCATTGTGATTACCAGAACTTGCATTTAGAAATGTATTTTTATATGACTAAATACGTAAAATACAAAAAAATACCTCAAATATTAAAATGCAAATATTTTCAAAACCTGATGTGCTGGAGAAAAAAAACTAGCACAGATTCGGAATCAGCGCAGAAAATTCATCTTGAAAAGTTAACTTGTATCTCTGATTAAAAAAATTAGTTAAAATTTGTTGACCCGTGTAATTAGCCTGTTCTTTTGCCTTTTTGACCATTTTTACTTTCGTAGTGGTCCATTATTGTGTGAGTAGCCAACTTGAATAGGTGTTGCTTTATTGTGCGCTGCATAACAAATTCACCTGATCACCCACTTTTGGACATGTACCATTTCTGCAGAAAAGTCAAGCAAAACTGAGGATAACATCAACAAATGTTGCGACATTTATTTTGTACATTTTATGTGGATTTAACACGTTTTTTCTTTTTAGGCCACAGAATGGAGCCATTGACCCAGCTCTTCTCCAGAATTATCACCATTCCAGTACTATTCCTCTTCATAAGAACAACGGATGGGAAGATTATTGCCGTAGTTTAGAAGAAAGATCCTCATCTGCATCTTTCCAGACAGAAAAGTCCTCCAGGAAGCGCTCTTATGAACAATTTGGGATTCCTCCCGATCTGATCCCAGATTCAGAGATCCACAGCCCAAGATTACAAACTTCATCTTCTGAGAAGATAATTCCAAAACTTCATCAGGATGCTGGAAGCAACAGCCCTGCAAACCATTTACTCCAGCAAGCAACTGCTGCCAATACATTTGCCGCTCTTTCTGGCAAATCACAGTTAGGGTTAAGTGAAAAAGACGCTGCAGCATACCTAGCTTCTGTTTACCCATACATGTTTCACCCTGCCATGATGGGCGCATCTCCACTGCCAGCTAATCCCTACGTTCTTCCATCTAATGTAAATCCCCTTGTAGCCTCCAATAATCCAGTCAACGACCGCATTGCAGCATCACTTGCTGCTTCTCCATTCTTACAACCATCATTGCCAACTGAGGTGATTTTTAATGTGTTTTTTGTTGACTTTTTTTTTTTAAACAATTTTCAATGTTGAAATTGCCAACTGTCTTTTTGACGCATAACCACGTATTTTCATTTGTCTACTAAACTAACCCCCTGTTGTTGCGTAAGACTTAACAAAAGAGGCTTATCTGAGAGGGTTAGTTAATTTATATATGTGTCACTGTGTGTGTTTTTTATATTTATTGTAACATTTGAAGAACTAAATGCTTTCTCGTTTTCCAAACGCTAATTTCATTTCGTGTGACTTTGTAACAGGCACTGCCAGAGTATGCACGAATGGCTGGAATTGCACCATACATTTCACTGTTGAACTCACAACATGCTTTTAATCCGCATGGTTCTGCCCCGAAATCTTCCCCTTCACAGGTAAGAAGAATACTCATGTTAATTACAAATTTGAATTTTTGTCAGTTTGCCTACTTTAAATTGTTAGAAGTATGTTCGGTCTTACAAACACACAGTCAGCAAATGAACAAACCAATTGTTTTTTACATTGATTCAACATTTATAGATGCCGCAGACGTAATAATCATCTTTTTTACATTTAACCAGACGAATACAGACGTTGAATCAATGTAAAAACCCACAGCAAATCAGTCGCTTTTTACATTTATTGGGCGTCTGCAGACGTTTCATCAATGTAAAAATGACTGATTTGCTGTCTGGGGAAAGTACTGTTTTGCTCGGCCATATCATTAAATCCAAGGTTTTTTTTGTCAAGTTTGCAAACCAACATCAGAATACGGTTCTTATTGACAGTATTTGTTTCTCTGCCAGTGTTTTAAATACGTTTTAATTGATTGCACAACATCTGGGAGCATCAACACAAGCTTTTCTTTGCTAATGCGGTACTAATGAAAATGTGGTCACAAAGCACAAACTACATCCATAGCCTGAGGTTGTGCGCATTATGGTGCAATAGTGGCTACACAACACGCGCGCTTCGCACCACAAAACTGTTGTTTGTAAAAGCAGATAATTCTGTAATACAGGCATTGTAATGACGACCAGCTCAAAAATCTATGTTGCAATGTTTACATTGCGTCTCTTTAAAACAATAATGCACTGTAGTGGTACGGCTTACTTTTTTTCTAGTCTTGCTGCCACTCTGCCATAAATCCACAATGCTTTCTCAGTTTACAATATTTTGATTTGGGGATGTCATTTTCAACACGTGGTGTATACAAATTGTTTATTGAAACAGTGATTTTCTCAGTAGTCTTCTGTTGTGTGGATCAGCTCTTGCCTTTTCCGTTGTGTTACTTACTTCTATGTGTCAACTTCGTCACAGTTTTTAGTATAAATATTTGTGTTATTTTATTAGCAAAACCTAAGCATTAAATTTATCGTCATTTGCTAACCATAAATTTACATGTATATACAAACTAATTTCCTTCACATCAATTTTGAGTACCTTGAAAAAATCCTTGAAACAATCTGCAGATGTTGAATCAATGTAAAAAGTGATTGATTTACTGGCTGGGCAATGTTTTATTACTTTTAATTTTTGTTTAGAATTATGCTGCGGAGGCCCTCAAACAGACAGCATTGCAACAAAGTCTCAGAGAGAGCAAAGAAAAAGAACAACATCCAACTCCTCCTCATCCTACTCTTACATCCATGAGACCTTTTCTTTCAAACTCCATTTCCTCCAAAGCGGCAAGGAATTCCTCGAGTCTAAATCATGACAAAGCTATTCTTAAACATTCCTCTCAACATCCCATGATCTCTTCCTCCGTGAGCTCATCCACCTCCAGTTCTTGGTCTCTTTCTAAAGATGTGGACACCAACATCATGAAACGTAAAAGGAGTCCTGAAAATCAAGGACTACACTCGGCTTCAATACATTCAGATCAGTCATTCGCTTTGATGAGACGTCTGAATCAAGACAGGAGCAACACTTTGAAGAGAGAAGCTAGTGATGTTGATGACAAGGGCTTTTTTAATGACGCCAAGCGAAAACGAGAAGTAACCGCAGGTAATATATACTGTTAATTCTTTTTTGCCAACTGTAGTAGACATTTTTGCATGAACCAAAATATAAGGTTAAAATGGTAAAAAAACGTGCTCCGTGCCAAGCAAAAACTCAAGAAAATGAAATCACTGCTTTCTAAGATAGCTTTACAGTTTCTTTTACCCTAAGTGGAACCATTAAAACAAGGCTTCTCAAACGTTTTTATTGTGTTACCCCATTTCAGAAAGTAACTTTCTATGCGCCCCTTTGATGGGTAGTTTACAATGTGAACTACCCACTGTAGGCCCAATTTAATTTGTTTGGCGACCCTAAATCTACGATTTGCGACCCTGTTTTGGGTCGCGACCCACAGTTTGAGAAGCCATACATTAGAAGGTACTTATTCAAATAAAATTACCAAAGTTTATGTCGACTTCTATGCCTGAGTTGTACCAGTGTGTGATCCATGCTTGCAAGGCCCTCGGTTCGACGCTCCAGGGCTTTCGGTTTTATCTTTGCATTTTCACTGTGCATTCAACATTTGTCAACCTTGACAGACACGCAGATTGGCTTCCTTGTTGTTTTTTTCCATCATCTTTAGAGTTGAAACTAAACCTAGTATACAAGCCATTTATGGGAACACAATGAAAAAAATAAGCTTTTATTGATTCAACGTAAACTTAGGATACCTTCACTCCCTGTTATGTTTGTGAGGGTAACCGTGTGTCATGATCAAAGTATCCCGCTTTCCGATTTTAAGTGTTTCTATATTTGAACTCGTGAAATTGACCACGCAGCAATTAAAAAAAGCACAGCACGCACCTGTGCTCTTTTATGCGGAACACGTTCACGTCATCCTTCAAGAAAAACATTACTTTGTCTCGTTTTTCCGCTTTGAAGGTTATTGACAAGTCAAAAATATCGGATGTCAGTGTGAAAATATGGCCTTCCGTCCACCAATATTCAGTTGTAACGGTGCACAGTAGATTTATACTTCCGATTTGAAATTAGTTTTTGGATAAATCTGAAATCGATATGTTTCGTCAACATCACGAATTATGACATTACCCACTGCACTAAAAGTCTGGTTGGAAAATGAGAGTGAAAAATGGAAACCGCTGATAAAATTGAAACGAGCGCTGTGCATCCCATATTAGCTGCCTAGCAATACAGCTTCTCGATGGCATTGCCCCAGCTACCAAAAAAAAAAACATTTTTACGTCATTTTTGCGTTTGGCACTGTTGCAGCAATGTAGGCATGGAAACCCTTGCTAACGCCGATAATACAACTTCATGTTGCACGTGAGGTAGATCAACATTCATTGTCCCAGCCTACAAATGTATTTTTGCATTGAGTTAACATCTGTTAGTGTTAGTAGTGTCTATCTAGGTCAGGGGTGGGGAACCTTTTTAGTATTGCGGGCCACATAAAATGAGAAATAACACAGGTGGGCCACTAAAAATTTCGAAATTTTATTTACAGATAAAAAATGCAGCGAAGTAGACAATGATTTATTTCACTTTCACAGCTAGTAGGATGGCTGAAAGTTTTTTTTTTTGGTGAGTCGTGTGAGTCTGCTGACACGGAAAATGTTGCAACTCTTAACTGCATCTCCACGTTTTTATCAGTCAGTCTGGAGTGAAGCCGACTTTTTGTAAGATTCAATTTGGAAAAAAACTGTTCGCAACGCTAGGTGCTTCCAAACGGTGCACGGTCGTTTGGTCGACAGACATTTGGTCGACAGGACGTTTGGTCGACAGGACGTTTGGTCGACAGGACGTTAGGTCGACAGAACGATTCATTTTTGGGTTAGGGTTAGGTTTAGAGTCAGGGTTAGATTAGGGTTATGGTTAGTTAACTAACCCTAACCATAAAATAAATCGTTCTGTCGACCTAACGTCCTGTCGACCAAACGTCCTGTCGACCAAATGTCTGTCGACCAAACGTCCTGTCGACCAAATGACCGGGTACCCTTCCAAACAGAGACACATATTTCAAAGCATGTTTCCGCATGACTGAAAAATCATCAGCATTTATGTAGCGTTGATAAAAGTTGAGCAGCGGAATGTTTTGGTACATCGCTTTCAACGTAGGCTACCGGTCACTCTGGAGCTCTACTATTTCATGTTGAAAATTACTAGGAACATCAGTTGCAACCACATTGAAAGGAGAGGCAAAAATATCTAACTCCATTTCTTTACTCTTTTTGTCCAAAAATCTTGCACTAAATGTCTCCATAAGATTGACGCATACATCGGCATATTTGGCTGTTGTAGAAGGCTTTTGATCTTGCAAGGTAGGGAAATGTGCGGTGTTATTGTTTTCAAGTTGTACTTTCCGCAGATGTAGTTTAGTTTCAAATGATTTCACTTTTGCAAACAAGGAGTTCAAAAGCTGGCTCGGGCCCTGCAACTTGAGGTTAAGCTCGGAGACGTGCTTGCTAATGTCAACCATAAACGCTAGGTCACACAATCATTGGCTATCACTCAAAACGACATGGTCTCCCCGATTATTCATGAACTGATCGACTTCGTTTCGCAACAAGTAAAAGCGTGTAAGCATGTCGCTACGACTCAGCCAACGAACTGCACACTGCACAGTGGTAGACAAGGTCGTGGAAATCAGTATTCAGATCTTCCAGTAGTTGCTTAAACAAGCGGCTGTTCAAACCTCTGCTTTTGATGAAATTGATGAATTTTATCACTATTGGCATGACATTACTAAGCTGAACTGACTTCCCGCACAAGTTTTCTTGGTGAATGAGACAGTGGCATACCACTAAAGTCATAGAACATAGAAGGCCATTCGCAATATACGGACTTTGCAGAGCCTACTCTTTTTTTGAGCTTTTGTTTCAATATATTTTGGGTAAAGAAATTTTGACGCGGGCCACATGGAACAGTCACGCGGGCCGCATTTGGCCCGCGGGCCGCAGGTTCCCCACCCCTGATCTAGGTAGAAGTTGTAGGCTAACCCTTACGTTTATGAAAATATCATATGTCATCTTGAAACTCCCACTTGATGTTGATTAAAGAAATGAACCTAGCCAAACTACAACAAGTTTGCAGAATGACCCCTCGGGAAGGTTAGAAACACATGACTCATATGCAGTGCAAGGTTTGATAGATCTCGGCAATCTTAGCAAGAGAAGTACATTTATACAGTACTTTGATCAATCTTCTGACACTTAGTGCAACACACACCTGACCTTTCCGAGTCTCCTGACCTACAAGTCAGCAGTTGTGAACTGAGCAAGTGACAACTGAGCTAGCAACATTTCAGCAAGTGGCTGACTTTGGTAAATAATGAAACTGATCAAGTAACAACTGAGCAAGCCATAACTTGACATGTCACAAGTCAGCAAATTCAGTTTGGCAAGCGATTACCAAGCAACTCCGACGTGAGCATGTAAATCTCATGTTCTGACTTGGAAGCAGCAAAAATGTAATTTCTGAGTTGTCGCATACTGAATGGTCCGACCACCGACCTTTCCACATGCAGACTGTCAAAACCGGTTATATTGTTCGGAATGGCAACATGCAATGTAAGTTGGCGAATCTTCGCAAAGTTTCAAAACTTTGTCTTTGAAAGCTATCATTGCCACTTGCTGAAAAAATAGCAACACCACAGATGTAAATAAAGCAGCCGTCTGCAGATGTTGAATTAATGCTAAAAAGACCAATGTCGCTAACTTTGACCATCCAGCTGACCAATTTCCAATGTGAGAAAATGCTCTCCTGACCAGACTGGCCTAAGGAAATGCAGTCTAGACCTCAATTACACTTGAGTTGCATCGTGTAACGGAAGTCATATTTCGTTGAAAAGCCATAAAATTGTTCAATTTATAAATAGAAAATGTATCTTTTGGAACGGGTGTTGTCTGTTATGACTTAATTTTGCGCACGAAATTGGTTTAAGTTCAATGGTGGCGGCCGTTTACAATGTTGAATGTCCCACAATCGACCAAATGAAATCTGTGGTTATGTCTTCTTTCTAACAGGCTTTTACTGTTGGCTTTTCAGATTATGTAAACACTTTAGTTTATAATTGCTATTATGATTCAAAACTGTATATAATAATTTTTCTAAGATAACTTGATTCAAATCTCATCACAGAAGGTTGTTTCCCAGACAGCAAATTAATGTAAAAAAAAACGGTTAATTTGCTGTTTGGCTTATGCGTGGTTGGTTAAAAAAACGCCCACTCAACAGTAAACTTAAAATCTAATGTTTGTATTAAAAACATTATGTTCGCTTCTGGCTGTGTTGAATCAATGTAAAAACAGCAAGCTGTGCATTATTTCAGTTTATGTCTTCGTATTTCCGATGACTTTCCTCCTTTAAACCTTTGGTTTCCTTGACCGTGTCAGTTTTGTTCACGCTTGCGAATCAAATTTCGAAAAAAAAATTATGTAAAACCTTCTGCTTTGTTAAGCGCTGTGAACAACCCAGATCTGCGATGGATACAGCGCCATAAATGCTATCACGTCGAAAAATCACACAAGATGCAAATTGCATGCTGGCGTATGGAGTTCATTGCTCATCTGTGACTTGTTTCTCTGGCAACGCGCGTTGTCAAGAATAGGAAACGGTATGCTTGAAAAATGTGATTGATATTTTATTTTTTAATTTGTTCCAGATGCTGATGTGCCTGATGTAGATGAGCACTTTCGTCGTTCATTGAAAGGCGCCTACAGAGACTTCAAGACTGAACAGAATACAGTCAGTATCACTGGAACTGTGGAAGACCACTTCAAGAAGTCTTTAGGAAAAGAACTTTGGCGCAAAACAAAGTCAAGTAGCAAACTTGGGTCTTCTAATGTGGGGGACCAAGGCCAGGATACGATGTTTGGAAAGATCGCTTCTTCACAGTTCCACCCGTCTCCACCTCCGCTGAATCTATCGCATTTGTCAGCAAGTGCAACTTCACTGAATTCCCACCCCGACCCATTGAAAATGTTTGCGGGAAATGCGTTGCTGAAATCCGGCGAAACTGTTTTACTAGAGTCGATCTCCAAACTTCCGTTAACATCCGGATCTTCGGCTGTTTATTCAGACAGAGTTCGAAGTGAATCATTAAGAAGATGTGTTGATCCAACTACACTTCCTCCTGGGAGCAAAGAAAGTTCTGAGTTTCATCCAAACTTTTCTCCTCAGAAATCTTATCATTCATGTTCACCATCTGCTGACTCCCAACCGAAGCCTTTGCCTCTTCATATTGGCAGCTCTCCGCATTCCACACTATCTCCGACCAGTGAAAAATCGTACGGTTTAAATTTATCAAATTTTGTTCAAAATCATGCGTCCTTAAAAGTCCAAACTTCTCCTTACACATCGTCTCCTCTAGATGATGCATCCAACACTGACAGTCCAGCTGCAGTCTCTCCTGCTTACTCACCACACAGTTCAGCGTCTGCCTCTTCTCGTCCTCCAACCACCTCGCCGCGTCGGATATCAATGGATGGGCGAGTTTGCGACAATCCGAAACCTTCTGCTCCTATGCCAGTGCACACATAATCATAAAGCTTGATGACACCGAGCTAAAAATCCGAAGACTTTGCAGTCTTCGGAAGACAACGAATTAGGAGATGCTGCCTCGCTATTTGGGCTTATGCTTCAGAATCGAATAAACCTCCAACCGCTACAGGTCAAAAGTACAACACTTTGAATTTGAATGAGAGTCATTTCTATGGATATGTGTTGTGTAGCATTCACTTACAACCATTTGTTCTTATCTGGTGCTGTGAGATCTTGGTGGTTTTTTGTAGTTAACAATAGTTTGTTAATAAAAACTGACGAAACGTCGGAAAAAAAGCTGGTTATCATCTTTAACATCACGAGGTAACCTAGTAAATAGTCACCAGAAGAACGCAAATTAATTTTATTACCAAATGCCTGGTGAACAGTCTCTCTCTGTTTTTACTACAATAGTTTATTGTTGCTTTTTTTGCATCGTTTTATGACTTTCAATGTACGACACGCAATCTTCGAGTGCTGCCATTTATAAGTCTAAACGAAATTTAATGTACTTTTCAAAGATACGTGTATTTAAAGTTTTCAACGCTTTGTGGTTCCACCGATTTGAACAAAGGGTATACAATACATTATTATTATGCACAGTTTGTGTTTTACATATTACAAAAGGATTTTTAAACTGATTTTTTTATTATAAAATTTGTAACCAAATTAGAAACCATGCTTTTCTACATCTGTTGCATTTTTTATACTTTTACTTCTCGCCTTTTTAATTACGCATATGTACTACATGTTACCTTACTGGACACCAATACGTTGTGGTTGACACTTGTTTTTTTTTCAATGTGGCTATGTCTTGTGCTTTATCAGCTTCAGTGATTTAAATCTTTGATACGTGAAGTTAAAGCTAATTCTTTAGCCTTTCTACTGTTCCAATTTCTGAATAAATCTTTCTGCTTACTGCGAACTCAAGTGGTAACTTTCAGATCTTAAGATCTCCAAGTTTTTTAGATTGGTGAGGGCACTAGAAAAAGGAGTCCGTCAAAACCTTTCCCACCAGTTAGGGCATTGGAGTGCAGAATCACGAACTGTCGAATTCGACGAGAGGCAACCAGGGATGTTTAGAAGAACTGTGTTAATGTCATCCGGGTACGCCCGAGTAGATAAAAATGAGAACAATATTGACATAAGAGTAGTCTTAACTCATCAGGCTCCTAATCGAATGGCTTGATGTTTCACAAGGCGCAGTGAGTCGGTACCGTACTGTGGTGATGGGTGGTCACAACCGAGTGGCAACCCTGGCAAAAAGAGTGTAGCCTACTGGCAATATGTTTTGCCAGGCCTAGATGATAGTCTACCGTACGGTAGTTGCATTTATAGTCTAAGGCCTATAGACTCTAAGCAGTGGCCACATCCATAGCTCCTGAAGCGCTGCACATGATGCTAAGCGAGTAGCGGTAATAGCAATCAAAGCTTATTTGAAAAATTACTGACAGTGTCCAAGGGTGCATCAAACCCTCCCATCATGAAAAAATTTTCTCATGGCAGTGTATTAAAGTTAGGCTATACTACCTCTAGAAAAACTCAATTGTGTAAAATGTAACAAAATTGACCGCCCTGGGCGCAAAGGTGGGCAGTAACTAGTTAAAAAAGTAACTAGTTACTTTTTGAGTAACTGTAACTTCGTTACTTTTTTGAAAAAGTAACGATAAGCGGTAACTAGCTACTATTTTATCGTTTTTCAACAGTTACTAGTTACAGTTACTTGATTTCCCAAACGAAAATGGTTCGTTTGTTTTTCAGTTTATGGCAGTTTTTTTGTAGTGGTCAAATTATTTGTTTGGGAGAGATTATAGGCATTCGGCGACAAGAAGCGAGGTTATGTACAGAAAGGAGCTGTGTAAACTGCGAGATAGGATTTTGCGGTGTACCAGCGACAGAAAGGAGGCCGCGTAAACTGCGAGGTAGGATTTCGCAGTGTTCTATACGGATTGATGTCTGTGACGCCACAATCCGTTGTTTGTTCCCCCACTAAGCTGTCTGTTTTTAGAAATTTCAGCTTCTCCTTTTTTGTAAAGCGATTCTTTTTTTGTAGATTGTGATTATATAGCTTTGAACACAGGTAGACGCGGTAGTCAGTAGTGGAAAGTCAAAATGGATTAGTTTTTGTCTAAAGTATCAGAGACTGAAGCAAACCCCACTGGTAATGCCACCAATATGCCAATATCTGGACATTCTGCAATCAGAAGAGAAGGCATATATGGGCATGACGAGGAAAAGACTACAAGAACTTCGAAACAGCGACAAGGTGGCTGTCTGCCTGCCATTACTACCCGATTGTTGAAATCTTTGGAAAACAGATTTGGCCATGTTTTTGATGATAGTGACTGCCAGTTACCTGCTGCTTTTCACCCACAATTCCGACTTTCTTGGCTTTACAAGGGTGAAGAAATTAAGACGCCTCTACATCCCACAATTGTTAACCTATTACAGAACCACAGCAATTTCAACATCGACGATGCAGCAAGCAACAGCGACACTGATGTTAACAGGCATGCAACAGATGACTTATTTGCTCTGTTATTTGAAAAAAAAAAAGGAAGTTAGTGCCGCAAAAATTTTAAATGAATTTTTCGAACGTAACCTAACAAATGCAGTTACGTCTGATGCATTCCCCAATGAAGCCATGAGGCGTTTGTTCTTGCATCCGCCCCGTTAGCTCAGTGGTTACGCGTCGGGCTCAAGATCACGCAGCGCTGGTTCGCTGCTTGAGCAACGCATTTCAGGACTGCTCTCCATTCAGCGGCACCTAGTGAATGGAATAATTTCTCGGCAACAACACTTCAACAATCGGAAAACTTCACTCTGCCAATCTCGGTAACCTGCCCTGCGTCAAGAGCCTCTACAAGTATGCGAACAAGTACCAGGAATAACCTATCAAGGCTTTGTCAGTCCGAAGATAAAGATTCAAAAACCAAACCATACAATACCCCTATCCCTTCCAGTGCTGCTGTTGCAAGACTGCTCTCCCTTGGAAAGGATATTTTGGAGCCAAAGCAAGCTGGACTTAGCGATCAACATTAATTTTGAAATATTGATGTTTCTGAAAGGAAATTGATGTTGTGACTCTTCGTTCATTTTAGATACCCGTATAAAAATATTGACACGCTCTATTGCTTATCACGGAGTGTCCTGTGCATGTCGTTTTTTCAATTTTTTGTTGTTTTATATTCGGTTGGCGGACGTTTTGGTTTAGTTACTTTTTAAAAAACGGTAACTGTAACTGAAACTAGTTACTTTTTGAGCGAAGTAACTGTAACTGTAACTCAGTTACTTTAAAAGTAACTAGTGCCCACCACTGCCTGGGCGGCAATTTCAGACTACGATTTTTGATTATCTGATAAAAACGCATTTCATTTTCACATGCTTTTTCTTGAAGGGGCGCCAAAATCTGAATCCGCCCCGGGCGGCACATTTCCTAGCTACGCCACTGATTAGAATCGTCTCATGAATTCTTTTCAAAACCCCTCGATGAAAAATTTCTGCGTTCACCGCTGCCATGGTACAATGGGTCTGTTCCAAGTGTTTTTCTAATCGGGTGATTATGGAAGAGCTGAGACCCGAGCATGGAGATGTCATTAGATGCAGCGGTTGCGTTGGTGCTGACACGTGTAACGCATGGCCAGTTCATGAGAATGACCCCCGAGAACGTTCAAATAAGCGCGGCGACACTACGTTGGAGAAGATCTTAGGTTAGCAGAACCGCTCTCGTCTCGGTCGACCCTTAAGCCCTGTGGTATGGAAAAATGGCATCAAACGGAATAGAATATTGTTGGCCACTAATCCTTGCGATTCAGGAAATTGAGACTTTAAATTGTAGAGATGGATAGAGGCACAAAACACAGTTAGGCTATATGAATATAGATTTAAGAAATAAAGGTTTTGTTATTTACACCTGTAAATAAAATTCCTTTTAAGGCATTCTACTGTAGAAGGGGGTGCGAGAACTGGTTGGTGATTTCAAAGTTGTGCCAACTGCCAATAAGGAAAAAGGCTAAGAACCACTGACATAAAGGAACGCATATCTACGCTCAATGTTGAATACTTCAAACAGATTAGCTTAAAAAAAGAACTCTTTTTGAAGGGGCTTGGAAATTCGACAAAAACCCAGTCACCGAGACTGGTACAGTGAAGTTTCCGTTTGTTGAAGTGTTGTTGTCTGTAAATTATTTCATCCTCCAGGTGCCAATAAGCCTAAATAAGAAGCAGTTCTGAAAATGCGTTGCTCAATTAAGTGCAACCCCGAGAGCCAAACCAGCGATGCTTGCTTATGTGGTTTCGAATTGTTGCACAAAGTAACAGACTTATCCAACTTCACAGTTTGTCATTTTTTAAATGTAAAACTATATAATACCGTAGGACTTTTGCTGTCACTTTAAATTTAGTGATCAAACTTTGGATTCTCAAAACTATTATTTCAAAGAGATATTGGTTTGGTTTTGAATCTTTATCATAGAACAGACAAAGCGTTGATGTTATTTCTGGTAGCCTACAGTAGTTTCACGTTTTTATAGAGGCTTTGATGCAGGGCCAGTCGCAAATTTTTTTTCCCACGTACTTTCTGTCTCAATTACATATTTTGGTAAAAGTTTGTACTAAAACCGTGTGAATGCACCAGTTTCTCGTTGTCAGGGTTGGTTCAGTGGTTTCATCCTCTGCCTAGTGTTCGTGAGAACGAGGGTTCGACGCCCGTCGAAGTTAAACTTTTTTCTTTAAATTAATTTTTCTGGTGCACAAGAGTTTTTCAAAAAAAGTAGGGTTAAGGAAAGCTAATATTTTATTATCATAGCAGAATTTCATTGGCAAATAGTTATTTCGCAATCTGAAACAAACAATCTCTCAAAACACTTTTGGAAAATCTTACTTTTAGAGTGACTAGAATCAATGAGACAGAAAGCTCGTGGGAAAAAAAATTTGTGGGCCGGTCACCGAGATTGACAGAGTGAAATTTCCGATTGTTGAAGTCTTATTGCCGGAGAATTATTCCATCCATTAGGTGCCAGTTAGGTGCATTGCTCAAGCGCACACCCCGAGAGTTGAACCAGCATCGCTTGATCTTGAAGGTTTTTCGTTCACGTGTCACGCGCTAACCAACTGAGCTATCGGGGGGACGTCGAGCTATCGAGATATAAATCGTAGCCTATTTGCTTTGAAATTCAAAATTACATTGGCAAATCATTATCATAGAATTTAATATAATATATAGCCAGGGATATCTAGAGAAGGGGATATGAAGGCTGGCAGCGATTACCTTATTCTCATGACACTACCAGGGCGGTAGTTTGTAGTACTTTAAACATGTGATTCTTTTTAAAATCGTAAAAAGTTTTGTAGAGCAGCTGGTACAATGAGCTACAGAAGACAGTTAGCAAATGTTACGTAGAGCATATTTAAAGAATACTTGTTTGGAAAGGCATTTGAAAAGTTACCATTAAGCTGTTTTTCTTAACAAAGCCTTTGCAGTAGGTTAGACGTAAAACAAGTATATGGTTAGTCGAATTAACAAGCAACCATGAGCATGCTGTGAATACCCAGGCCTGATGCTAATAGCGCAATGCAAGTTATCATAACAAGATTTATTGCATGCATGCGGCTGTACAATACACAAATTAAATTTGTTGGACAAGTGAAATATTTAGGTATAGGCCTACTGATTGATGATGCCATCAGTGATGACGCAGATATTAAAAGGCAAGTGCGATCTCTTTATGTCGCTGCCAATCAGCTTAGGTCCAAGTTTGGAAATTGCTCTACCGAAGTTAAAAATGTAATGTACCAATCATATTGTATGCCAATGTAGGCTATGGTTTGCAACTATGGTGTAACTATAAAACTTCTACTTTAAATCGCATACGAAATGCTTACAACGACTCGTACAGAATTGTCCACAATTTGTCGAGATGCGACAGTGCTAGAGTGTATCAGGTACAGAACGACGTGTTAACATTTGATGCTCTATTAAGAAAAAATTGTTATGCATTTGTAGAACGTTGCAAAAGATCAATTAATCAACTTTTGCGCAATGTTATGTCTTCTGATTACTGCTTTAATTCTACATTTTATATTCACTACAACAGTATTTTATACGTTGTTTGATGTAGCTTGCTGGATGTTGTGTTAGTCTGATATTTTGTGTGATGACTGTTAAAAATTTGAATTCTATGGACTTTGAGTCTGATTGCAAATAAATAAATAAATAAAAAATTAAACTACTATCGGTGCCAATTGTCTTTTTACGATAAACACAGACTTTTACGATTAACAAAAGCCCTTCTGTTTTCAGACGTAATAAAAGCCTGCGTATCCCCTTCTTTAGATATCCCTGTATATTGCCTACGACTTTTGCTATTTTTTGTTTTTGGTAACTTTACTTTGCATGATTACAACTTTGCTTATTGAACTGAAAAAAAATTATGAAAACGTATGGCAACCCTGAAGAGAAGATTTTGGCGAGCAGCCGCTGCAGCAGCAATGAAAATATCTCAGTACGATAAAACCTAATCAGTAGGGCCATTTAAAGTCATTAAAGTCATATTTTTTTCTATGCATCAGTAAGTCGTGAAATCAATTTTAACGCAAAAACCGCATCCCTATGAGGTATATTAAGAAAGTTATGAAGTCATATAAAGTTATATTTTCCTGGTTAGGTCATAAATCAGCTTTTTCAGTTATATAGTCATATTTTTAAGTTATAAAGTCATACCGTTGTATACTTTAAATAAAAAATACCAATTTAAGCGGTGAAGCAATTAAGCACCAAGAAAGTAAGGCAATTTCTGATTGAACGAAGGCAAACTGTAAGATTAGCCTACATAACACTTAGCCTACAGTCACAAACCTATATTTTATGAGGTCACACATTGAGGTCAACTTAATACTCAAAATGGAAAGTTGTACGTACACCATCAAAGAGGCCCATGCTGATCTAAATGCCCCTGATTTCGGAAAAGATCCGCTTGAGCTCAAAAATTTCATTAAGAAGCGATTGGACAAAAACAATGTGAAACAAGTTATGGAGCTACAAAGACAAAACATTTCACCAGCGCTTTATGCAAAACTGCAGAAGTGTCAACCCACATCAGCGTCTGTGGAGCGCTCATTTTCCTTACTAAAGTCATTTTTACGTCCAAATCGTAACTTCATAGACTCTAACATTCCACACTACATGAAACTGTACTACAACAGTGGTTTAAAATAAAAATGGATGTGTATTACTGTTATGTTGCGTATGTTTTACTCTTTAGTTCCGTGAGTGACGTTGTTCGCATGTAAAAATAAACGATTTTCACATAAAGTCATATAAAGTCATATTTTCCAAAAAATAAAGTCATATTATTGATTTTTTAAGGTCATATAAAAATGGCCCTACTAATCAGTTTACATAAATTAGGAAATCATGAAAAAGAGAAATTTATGTGGAGGTTTTCAAGATCTGCGATGGATAATATGTACCTACCGTACAGCTTCACATAGGTAACACGCATTATTATTATTTTGGAAGAGAAATAGATGCCAAAACAAACTTTCTGTTTGTCATGTGGGAATACCGCATTTCTAGTTCTAAAGGAAAAACTTTGTATTTCATGGGCTACTGAAAAGTTTAAGTGTTTATCAGGACAATTATTGTTTCTAGCACTGGTTGCAACATTCATCTGATGAAGGCTACGATACTTCAAACTTCAGGTTTTAGATCAATTGCTTTAATATGGAGTTTTTGACCTTTACATCATGTAGTTATAGGTAAAAATGATCAAAAAAGGCAATGGTTTGCAAGTGAGACACTTTACCTTAATCATCAGACCATCAACTGCAGAAGCGAATTATCAGGAGACGTATGGTATAACTGATCATTGCACACGATGTCAATGTTGTATAGGATCGAAACTATTGCAAGATCAAACAGTCAGTACTCAGTAGGCTTGTTTTGTACTTTTCAGTTGTTTGTCGCTATTTTACAGAAAAACGTTTGGCTGATTCCGGGGCTGAAATGTAGGCTACTTTGCATGGCAATGTTAGTAGCAAGCTGCACAAATCTATTGCAAGCATTAAAAGATTAGTATATATATCATTTAGACCTGGCTAGGTTTTTGGAACTGGTGTTGCCAGATTAGGAATTCTGCCCTATTTGAGAAAACTTCAAAGTTGTTGATGACATAGACTTGCTTGTCTAATGTCTATCATATAAAAACTTGTAGTTTGGAAAATTATAAAGTCCTGGGCAGAGAGCAAAACCCTAACGTTAACCCTAACTGTGGCTAACACCAATGACGAAACAAAGCATCATTAATGTGCAAGGTTCTTGAATGCTTTGAGTTTGCTGTACTTTTTTTAATATACAGTAGAACTTGGATAACTCGTCTTCGGAAAACTCGTCAGTTTGCCCAAGTCGTCAATGATTGCCAGGTCCGGGCAGAAAGCCTATCTTTTGTACACAATCAAGTTCGGTTAAGTGGTCTTTGCATAATTCGCCAATTTGATTATGTCGTCACTGTTTTTCTTCCCTGGGACGTAAAATTCGTCTAAGTTGTCATTCACCCAAATGCTGACGTGGCATTTACAGACTCTTTCGAGAAGAAATTACTGCGCTAAGACGTATGCACGCACACACTCTATCGGGGCAGACGCACATGCATGGAGTATGTTGGTCTGGTCGATTGCGGGTGTGCGCGCACGTGCTTTGTTACCGATAAGAGAAGCGTGGTTCAGCACGTGTGTGGCTCAAGAGGAAGAAGAGCCTGTGCCACCTCCATCTACAAAAGAAGCTTTGCAGATGGTTTGAAAGCTCCAACACTATATTATGTTATGCCAAGAAGACAGTGGTGAATTCGCAAGCTCACTATCAAAAATGCAGGACTACTTGGTTGACATGACACTTGCAAGCAAAACGCAGTCAAAAATATCTGTGTTCTTCAGTTAAGCTGTTTAAGTGCGTTATTACTGTAGCCAACTTTGTTGTGTACCGTAATTAAATTCTTTTCTTGCTTTCCTTTTCGTCTCACTTTACCACTATCGCATTTAATTAGGTCGCGGAGCACCATGAAATTAATGTGACATGAAACAATGGCAAAATTTAGCTGTTTGCATTGGTCCATCAGTTCGCGTAAGGCGTCACTTTTTCTATTCCCATTGGGGTGATGAGTTATCCAAGTTCTACTGTAGCAGTTGGGCGATTTTGTGCTAAATAAAAATATACTGAATTGAATACTGTAAATAACGGATGCCACCGATGTCATCTCCCTGATGTTGTCCCATGCCGATGTTCCTTGTGAACGTCCCATGTCAAAAGTTCCTTGAGAATAATGTTGCCAGATGTTCAATTTTTTTGTTCATTTGAATGTAGGTAAAAATTAGGGTTGTTCGAAACGAACGTTTTCAAGTAGAAACAAAATTTTTACCACCTTTTTCTTTTTTTAGATCTGAAAACAAAACAATTGGCCTCAGAGAAATTAATTTTTATTTTTGAGATATAATCAAATAAAATCAGAGACTTTTAAAAATGGTAGCCTACCAAATTGATTGTTTCATTTGTTAGTTTATCAACTAATCCCACAAGTTGTACCAAACTGAAAGAATAACGTAAAAAACGCCACATAAATATTTAAAATGTAATGGCCTACTTTCGCAATTCTGCTTTTGTCGCCTACGCTTCAGCAATAAAGCGTATTCCCAGCAAATATCAAGTCTTTTCGGCAGCGTTATTCATAATCACTCACTGGAAATGACATGGGCAGTGACGCTCAAGCTGAAATGCAACAGCCCCGCTGCAAATGTAGTCTATTCGGCAGCGTGATTCAGAATCACTCACTGGGGACGACATGGGCATTGACGCTTGAGCTAAAATTCAACAGCCTGCCGCATATAAAGGTTTTTCTGGCAGCGTAAATGATTGCGCGTACTGATGTATGAGAGGACGACATCGTCGCCGCCTGTAAATAACTAATTAAGTATTGTGATATTAAACACTTTGTGTTTTTGTTAAGACAGATCGGAAGTTGTATTTAATACCAATTGACACAGCGCATGATAGTTTTTCATCAAAATGATTGGAAATTCTTGGCGTGTAATGCATTCTAGTGTTTTACTTGCAAAACAGTGCTTCACAAACAATTTATGGGTTCATAGAGCATACCATGCAATATCTCAAGGAAATTCATTTACACATCGCAGTCTTATTTCAAGACTTGAACATTCAAATCAAAACCAACAGAGCATAGTGTTTCAACAAGTACGTCACACAAAAAGAGGTACGTTTCACATGTATGGCTATTTGTACGCAACACATTTTGCATTACAAGTTGTATAACATTCTGATTATTTGTATATGTTACCTAATTAGAAAACACATATTCAGTGTATTTTTTCTCTGAATTTTTTTGAATATTATTGGTACCAACTTCTAACATTTGCTCTGATCAATGTCTATTTGCAGGTATGGATTTTCAGCCTAACACCTACAAAAGAATAAAGAAGCATGGCAGAGCAACAAGAATGAAAACAACGGATGGAAAAATTACTATTATACGTAGAATGATCAAAGGAGTACCCCCAAGAAAACTCACACATTGACATTTCGTGTTTGTACACCTATTTTTTTTTGCAATTGTGTTCACGCTGATGTTCTTAAAACTGTCTTTACAAACACAAGAATTCATCTATATTCTCAAACTCTTTAGTCTTCTGTGTCATGTGAGATTGTACAACATATTTGTAAATTTGTTTGTACCGGTTTTAATGAGAATTTTAAATATGTAGACCGATAAGTAGCTACACAGTATGAGTATATACAATTATACATGATTTCCTTGCTAACTTGCAGTTTTTCTGCAAACTTAAAGCATCCAGAATTCTAGATTTTTGATTTTCATGAAAACTGTTGTCTTGAAGTACAGCATATTTTTGGTTTGGTTGCCTCAAACCTCGCTGATATTATAACCTTGGGCTGTGAGTCTTAACGTTTCTTTTGGCATACATATTGCCTGATATTGGATGCGTATCATCATGCTGTAGGTCCCAAATTTGACAAATGAACTAATTCATGACCAAGAGATCTAGAAGTCAAGAGTTCCTACAGTGACCTCAAAAGGCAAAAGCTTGTAGGCAGAGAGTTTCATACTGTGGGTACCTGTATCATTTTTGACTTCAGTGTGTGGTTACCTTTCATCACTTACGACTGTATCTGAAAGTGCAGACTAAGTACCGTAGTGCAAATATGGTGCGAGCTGCATGGCTCCCCCTTAGGCTATTTGGTGGATTCATCCCTAGTTATTCTGACTACGAAGGTGTTGTTTGCATGATCGATACAGAAAAATCCTCCGAAATGGTTTTCGTAAAGCATATCAATTTGCACCAAATTTCAATGTTTTATCAGAGCTTAAAACAATGGAGGCTTTTTGCTGCTCAAATGAAGTGGGTGGTGTAGTACATTAAGCCTGTACAAAGGGAATGAGAAAAAGAACTTTGTTTCATGACGATTTCAAAAAACAACCCAAAGATTTAATGTACATTGCCCTGCTATATATATGTGCTTTAATCACTTTTTTTTATTGAATCTATATTCTCGGACTGAGAGAACTTCTTTGAGAGCTTAATCCTGGCAGTTTCGCATACTTGTGGAGGCTTTGAACTACTGACCCAGGCCCGATCATCGAGCTTGACAGAGTGAAGTTACCAATTGTTGTCTGTGAACTCTGAACTGTTCAATCCACTAGAAGCGGCTGAATGGAGAGCAGCCTTTGTCAACTTATTGATGTTAAAAGCGAAGCAAAATGTTGTTTTGATCCAAATTCCTTTGTATTGTACCTTTTTCTAGACCCGGCTATGTTTGTCATATATTGTTTTTATTTCGTTGTGATGGTCAGAAATAAAAACAAACTGAAGTGATCTGTATTGATTTTGAATTAATTTTCTAAATATAGTAAATCTCTTGAATCACTTTTCATAAATTAACTGCGAGCTTTTCGTACAGCAGAAGTCGGGCAACCTTTTGCATGTGCTAATTTCAAATTTGTAATGTTTTAGCGGGATGAACTTATTTCCAGAGACCAAACCCTTTTTTCAGTTCAATTTGTTTTTGTTTCTGACCATCACAACGAAAAAAACAATATATGACAAACATAGCAGGGGTCTAGAAAAAGGTAGAAGCGACAAAACGCGGACGTTATAACGTGCATGATACCAAAGCAGGACAATCAGTTTAAAATATCGCACGATCGGTTTCTTGCCTTGATCAAACGTCTTAAATTATTATCTTAACACCATCCAGCCATACTCAGTCTGGCATTAAAAAGCCTTAACTGTTACAAAGCACCAATAAACCACAAATAAACAGCATCATACAGACCAATGTATAATGCAAAAGGAAAAAGCAAATATGTATCGACACTTTAACAAACACAACATTAATGCGACACTTGATGCTTTTTGCAAGGTTTTCAACGTCCGGTGACAAGTCAGATGAAGCAGAATATCTTGCTAATGGGCATCAGTAATGCGTGATCTTAACTTGCTCTTTGTGAATTTCATTGTCGAAAATAATTGTTCACATGTGTCTAAACATAGAGACCATATTTTACATGATTGGTCAAGCTGGGATAAAGTCCACTTTCAAAAAGATACTTTTTTTATAAAAAGTCAAGCAGGGGTATATACATTATTTTACTAGCATGATTTGGTTTGGGTATCAGTTTTTAAGTTTGATCTCTATCAGCGTTCGGTTTTACATTCTTTTATTGGTTTAATTTTGGGCGTCAGCCAGTGTTATCCCCCTCTTGTTCTGATAGTGTCTATTATTTTTTTAACTGCAATAAACTGCTACTCAAGCGTATAGACATTGTCTCAGGACATCCCCACTACTACTGTACTCGGAATGTCGCTGTACTATTTAAGTACTAACTACAGCTCTGTATGGGCGGATTACTACTGTACTAACTGTGCCGCTACAAACTCATTGGATTTCGATAAGAAAAAAACATTGCAAACACAATCATAGTGTAGGCTTGTTCGAAACAAAACTTTGTTTCATTGAAATGTAAAGCATTTGAAAATCCGCGGTAAAATTTTAAGTCGTTGAGTTAAATTTTGTTTAGGCCTACTGTAGCCTACACTCTTAAACGAATTTCGTAGAGCTGCAAAAAAGAAGGTAACGGTAGTGTATTTAAATTTGGCAGCAAGTAAGAAAATCGCTTGGTCAAGCCTTCACTAGTCCAGCGATTAATTTGCCATGGGTTTTGCTAAAGTAGCTTCCATCCTACTAGCAGCCGAGTGCGGCAAAAGTTGACAGCTCGCTTGACGTGTTCATACGGTACACTTGACGTGTCATTACGGTAGTTAAAAACTCTTGCTGGCTGGAGAGAAGTGGATTAGAAGGGCTCTTTGGCACCCACATAATCTACAAAAAGAGGTTCAGTGTGCTATCGCTGGATTCTGTAATTTCCTGCAAGGTGGAAAATGAACTGGAGGATTAGACTCAGATACAAAAACATTTTTGTACAATTTTTGATCCTTACGGTACTTGTTTGTTACCTAAGTAAATACGCATACCCATAAGCGTCGAAATAGGGTGGGCAAAATATGTTGCGCCCACCCTGTTTTCATGACACTTATGAAGTGTTCGTTACAATTATTTCCGTTTTTGTTAAACGCTGAATTATCCAACAACTGCCGCGCAAACTTTTTGTTTTACGCTATGCCTCTCGCTAGGTATCCGACAGAACAAAAAGGAGGTAGGCTACTCACTGCATCGTTGTTGCTATGGCAACTGCCACACTCTGGCAATTCCTGGTTAGAGAAAGCCACGTTTGACGTTTTCTCCAAATGGTCTCACTTTCGTTACGTTACAATCAAACTTCAGTTTCCGGTCAGCGTAAAGGAATATGACATAATGAAGACGTACTGAAACAATCGCTTGTTACAAATCTTTCCTCACAAACTTGTCGCTGGGTATAAATTGGGGCACCGCGCGATGTTGTCATTTCATTATTGAAAAGTTAAACATGAAGTAAAGTCAAACATCTATTCGTGCATTCTTAAAACCAGCTACCAAAATGCGTCGAGATGATAACGCTGAAGAAGCCACGTCCAGCACGAATGAACGTAGAGAATAGAGATGACATTGATGAAGAAAGCAGTGCTTCAAAGATGGAGAGTGGTGAAGTCAATGTCCCGGTAGTTGTAGAAGACAGCATGAGCCATGGAAATCTACCTGCTCCATTTGACGTTAGCATGCTGCCGGATCAGCTTCCGGCTCGGGAAGGTTCCGTCAGCACAGTCAGCAGTCACCTGTCCGAACATTTTGCGGCAAATCCGAAGGCGCCACTTTAAAGATAACAGGTCACGAGTCATGCGCTTTCTAGGTCGCAAAGGAAAACATAAAAGAAGTTTGTTTAGTTTAGAAGCGCTCATAAGATAGCAAGAAAGCAAACATCAAACCTATTAAAGCTTAATTGCTGCAGCGACGCTAAACGCAGTCTGTGAAAAAGACTAACCATTGCGAATTCGCGAACGTACACATTCAATGAAATCTGTTTGAAAACTCTCGCCCACCCAGAATTCCTCTCTTCTAAGAAAAAATCGACGCCTATGCGCATACCGATCCTGTCGTAACCACCATTGGTAACATACTTGGAATGGAATAGCCATTAAATCAGCCCCACGCTTACATGTCTGCGCCTAAATGTGATCCGTTCTCACAAACGTGTTCCAATGTGTCCATTTTGCAGAAATACTGCATTTGCATGTCACTAATTTGAAAATAAAACTGTTCGTTTTATTGCGAATTTATCAACTAAACTTTAAAACAAAACTGGTTCCAATTGGATACAGTAATTGAAAACTACGGAGAAGGATTCCATATCAAAACAACGCTGTAGCTACAAAAAGTACTTCCAATATTATATTTAGCTTTTAATTGTCAACTTACTGAGACAAACAATGTCAAAATTATCTTACAATACCTTTGAATAGCCGGAGTCAAATAATTGGCTATCACTCTGTTCAAGTAAAAGTTGCATGCAAGGTTAGTCGGGTACCTTCTAGAACAACCCTAGAATTGTTGCTATGCTGTCGCCTTAAAAAGTCTATATTTTGTGCACATCATTAGCGATAAAGCACAAAACAGTAACTAAAAAGCAGCATGACAAAGAACATGTGAAATTGGCAACACTTCTGCTGCATAATTATTTTATATTATTGAATTGAAACTTATCATGAAATAATCTAATCAAGGTAAAGTCATCTACTAAAGTAAGTGGAGTTCATTTGTTGTCTAACAAACAAGACAAAAGCACTGCGACAAGTCGGTTCTTACAACTAACGTATCAGAAACATGGGGACCATGCCATAATATATTCAGCACAAAAAAATATCATTTTTAATTGTGTCATTTTCTTTCAAATCATGACAATGTAAGATGATCATTGATCAAATTGATCACAGCAGCAGTGCAACGGCCAAGTTTAATCTTCTTCTGAGTCACTTTCTTCTAAAGATTGCTTGGCATAGGTCTCAGCACTAGCCAGCAAGTCTGCTGGAACTTTGCAATGTAATCCACCAGTTTCTTCTCCAACCCAACTTAATTGGAGTTGAAATGCTTTGTCTTTGACCTCATCGTGAACGACGTAGATGATTTTTGTTGCTTCATTCAATGCTTCTCTGCATGTGATTTCACCTAATTTAAGTTTTTCTATTTCTGTTTTAGCAGCTTGCTTTGCCTTTCCCATAGCACATCCATTGTAACCTAATGGAACACCAGATGGATCGATCATAAAAAGTTGGGGTTCACCATCAAAGTAAGAGGCAAGTAGTACACTGGCACCAAATGGTCGAACAGAGCTGTAAAGGGTATAAGCATGCATGTACATGGCAACTCTTTCTGTAAGAAATTTCAAGGGAATAGGACTTCCATATTGCAGGCGATAGCTGCTGGCTTCATTTCTTGCAATACTTACAACTTCACGCGCATCTGTAAGTAACCCAGCCACAGCCATTCCAACATGCTTATCTATGTTGAAAATTCGTTGATTGGAATCATTTTCATGCAGTTTTGAAGTCACCAACTTTTCAACAGCCAGAACAATGCCATCTTTGCATTTAATACCAATCGCTGTGCTGCTGTTTTCGACAGCTTTTAGAGCATACTCTACTTGAAATACCCTCCCATCTGGGGAGAATTGGGCAGCAGATAAATCATACCCAGTTCCTATTGAACTCATATTAAATCAATCTGATAATTACTAATATCGGTACTGAAAGAAATAAAAAATAATAGAAATTAAATGTAGAGTCGGCTACCACATTGCAGAAATCAGCATTACATGCACCTCAAAATAAGCATAAATATTCAATATTCAACAATAAATGGCAATACTACAAAAAGTGCTCATCGCCAAGCAGAGCAAATTTAGTTAATTTACAGAACAGAACAATGATGTGAGGTCACCCATAGAATTGGTTAGTGAGAAAACTTTGAAAGAAACAATCTTTATGTGTGCATACCAGTATTATTGAATGATGTGCAGTGTACACATCCAAAAATTATAGGGTGTTGGCACCACTTTATTGCCGCCACTTTTCTACCAGCTCTTTGCAATGTTTGACTAATGTCTATTTGTAAAGACAATGATTAACTCCTACAAGTTGGAAAAAAACTGAAAACTAGTGGTCACATTTGCTTACAGCTTAGCTGGCATCTCAGGGATATCTATAACTACGGGATTGGAAACTCTATCCAGTGCTATACATCAGTAGGGTCACCATATTACTACGACTACAGAAAGATCAACAAAACAAAATACTGACTAAAATATATATATATATACAAAATTCGATGTTACAATAATACTACAAAATGTACACTCACATTAAAACTTAACTGATGTATAAAAGTACATTTACGTTACTAGAAAAAAAAAACGATGAATCCAAAAATGAATGAATGCTACGAGTCGAAAAACCGCCTACTGTTGTTCTTTAGCATTTTGCGCACTTCAAATCGGATCAAAATTAAATGAGTGCAATTGATTGAGTTTCACTTTTAGCAGCATTGTTGCTTACTTCACAGTGTAGATTCTAACAGTCTGTTTTAGCCTGATACTGCGAGTTTGTTGTGGCAATATCGAATTGCATTAGCTTTCGGAACACAGTTCCCTAGTCATGTGCATGTGCTATGACGAGGATGAGGAGTGTTTAGCAATCAGTGAAATATGCTGATTGCTGTTGTATCATCAACTTGTTCATAGACCAATCCAGTATGAAATCAATACGTTTACGATGTCATCAGAACTAAATCAGTAGACATTCTGGAAATTTTTTAAGTAGGAAACAAAATACAACATGACTGCATTAATGGAATACAAACAAATAAACAAACCAGGCAAGCGTAGACCTTACAATTTATAGCAGGTGAATTGATTGTTATACTTTTGGTTGTTTGTTTAGCCTACTACTTGCTGCCCTTTGAGGTCAATTTATGGGATTATTTATCACAGCAGCGAACAAAGAAAAGTGACCCTACTAGACACTGGTGTATAAAATGGTTTTCAGTTCCACAGAGTTTCCAATCCCGTAGTTATAGATATCCCTGTGGCATCTAAACAATGGTGTAAAAATTATTGTACACGTCTTCTCATAGTTTTGCTTGCATTATAAAAAAAAGTTACTGGATGCTTATGATATAGCTGCACTGTACACAGTGTACAATTACAAAGCACCCTTTGCTTGGATTTTTTTCCTTACTTGCTGAAAGTAAAAAAAACGGTCTCAAATAAAAGCTTGCAAAACTTTTCATCTTTTTGGCATCTAAATGGTGGTGTCAAAATTACTGTACACATCTTCTCATAGTTTTGCTTGCACTATAAAAACAGTTGCTGGATGCTAATGATATAGCTGCACTGTACAAAGCCCCCTTTGCTTTGATTTTTTTCCTTACTTGCTGAAAGTAAAAAAACCTGTCTCAAATAAAAGCTTGCAAAACTTTTCATCTTTTTAGTTCTTTTGGTGCGAACTTTTCCATCCCAATAACAGATGATCAGCTTTTATTCACACGGAAATAAGAAACTCTAGCCAAATAATTTATTGAGCAAGTGGTCTCCTAAACTTTTTATTTAGTTTAGGAGCAAAAGTTATGGTAACAAACTTTTTGACTCTAGTCGCCTTCAAGCAAAATGCCACGCAAACCATAGTAAGCTGTTTAGTGTTTATCCTCACAACTGTGGAGGTACCAAGTTTGAATGGCACATTTTAACAGAGAATCTGAAGCTATCCTAATTCAGAGAGAACCTTTCTTAGAGACGACTTCGATGAATACTTGAAAATCCGACGACGACAAATTTAGAGAATTTGTAGGGATCAGCTAGGTACGTAGGCTTTTTTTGTATCTTTGAAGTAGCCAAGAGCTAATAGATCTCAGAAGCTCAATTCTGGCACCCATACAAAACCTGACATACTTTAAGACAAAAATGTCTTCAATTGAAACTTACCACAACGCAATCACGAATGTTTTGTATGTTATTGAAGAAGCATAACATCACTAAGCACTGACTATTTAAATACTGGTTGTAATCAACTACTGTACAACCAGTTTCAAAATGTTTAGAATGATAGAGATGTTTCAGTTTGAAACTTTTGTCTTTTCAAAACGACAAGAACAAAACAATAAACCTGAAATTCTGTAAGGAATCAGCCAAGAGCCAACTATATGCACTTCTGCATTTCATTGTCAAATTTTGTGCAAAACTACAGATTGGCGATGAAACTGGTCAACTTACGTATTCTAAATTTAACCAACTCGCATTGTCACAAAAACAGAGTTGCCAGAAAGAATTTGAAATCCTGCTGACCTGCTCCTTGTTAATTTTGCATAGACAAAACTTTCTAAAAAAAATTCTATAAAAATCCTCTAATGACTCATTTAAAATTTTACGCAAAGGAATCATAATACGAAAAGATTGTTGCTGTTTTTTGATGTCTCCTCGCCATGTACTTTAGCCTACTAGCTTTCATAGTCATGCCTTCGCCCTTTTTACAGCGTTGATATAACGTTACTTCGCCAATGAACGTTCAGGTGCGGGTGCAATATTTAGTTCGTTAAGCTTCTATACGCAGGAGGCAAACTTATCCAGCTTTTTGTACAAATTGCTTGCGGTTGTAATGTTTAGGCCTAAATGTTAGTTTTTGTAGTGTAGGCCTAACTGAATATCTGAGAATGAACATTCATGACGAATTAAATATTTAGACAACTATTATTCCATGTCTAACACTGGATTTTGGTCCTGCAACGTTAAAATTAAGATTGTTCATGACTTCTAAACATTAAATGGATGTATGATCACGACATAGGCGCAGCACAATTTGACAGATTTTTATTTTTGATTTGTTTTGGAAATGCTCTCGGAGCGCACCAAATTGGAAGTGTTTTTCAAAAATTTCTGGGGAGGCCTCCCACACCCCCGCTGGAAGTGTTGCCTTCGGCAACACGCCTTCGGGCTTCGCCCGACGGTTACGCCCTTCGTGCCTACTACCTTGCTGCAGAATATTTCCAAGTTGCTTTCCCAACGGTTTAAGTAGGGACAGTAGAACACCGGGATGACTCACTTTAATGATTTTTCCTACGAAATGGACAGCTGGAGGGTTACTAAAAAGTTCAAAAATTAGCAGAACTGCACAGCGTTTTTTTTGCTTTTAGGTAAATTCATTTTCATCAAATGAATTGCTATATTTAGTTATTGGGTACTACAAAATCTGCAAAACCTCATTACAGCAGTTTGAGGCTACCTACCCTTACCGGTATTGCGTGAAGTCTACCCCTGCATTATCATGACTTGAATACCGTAGGCTACTATTAAATGAACATGATATCACATATTTCCTACATTTATTTTGGCGATACACACTTTGTACACACGTGGGCAGGTCATATAAACTGCACCTGAGTATGCGACATATGGCAGTAGACCTCAAGCTGGAGTTGCATCAAATTTTGTCATAACATTGTGACCCTCCAGTTGTCCACCTTACTTTTGAGTGAGCAATCCCCTACTTCTACCATCCCTAGGTTTAAGCCACGAACGTCACTGCTATGAATGTATGTAGGCTACATCAAGACATCAGATTTCAACATCAAAACATCAGATGTGGTAACGTGGCTTTTGTTATTGCTGTCTTTTGTGACTTATTCTCGAGCAGTGTTTGCACTTTTGGTTATTTTGAACAAAAATGAAAATAAATGAAACATTGGACTTTGGGCCTTGCCTGCGCCATTAAAAACATTTGTTTTTCGGTAATTTTTCTTGAAATGTATTCTTGAATGTTCAGTTTACGCATTTTAATGCTTAATTCCTGTTTGAAATTTTCGTTTAGTAGGCCTTTAACCAATGCGCCGCGGAGCAATGGTGGTAGCTGGTTTGCACGGAAACTGTCCTTTGTCAAAGTGCCTACCGGAGTTTGCAGTAATTCCAGAATCCAAATAAACCACGCAGCGTGCATTTCATGACCAGTCTGCTTGTTTACGGTGGTGTATAGCCACTAGCCAGCCTAAACTTTTGACGAAGGGGAAAAATATTTTGACTTTAGACTACTAATATTTTGTTTGGGCACCCCTTTATAAAATTGGGAGAATGACTCCTTTGCCCCCTTGCTATTCCTATGTTACAGTGCAGACTGTTTCTAACCGATAATAATTATCTGCTGAGTGTAGTTCAAATGGTGACGAAAAGGACTGAATAAAGTTTAGGAAAACTAGGTAGGCTACGGTAGCTTACAAAGGATCATGAAATCAAACAAAACGATTAAAAAATGTTAACTACCGTACGAAGATGTTATAGCTTGAATTTAGGAGAAACAAGTAGCCAACGCTTCTACCTACAACCACGTGAAACTGCTCGGATACATGAGCTTCCAATGAGAATTTTTGAATGCGAGGATGTGGATTCCACAACAAATCGGCATTCTTTACGTCGTAACATAAAACCAGTCACCAGACTGTTTATACTATTGTGGTAAAAGTTTAGTCCGCCCCGATAGCTCAGTTGGTTAAAGCGTCACTTCTGAAACGAAGAAGCTTCAAGATCAAGCGGCGCTGGTTCGATTCTCGAGGTGTGCGCTTAAGCAACGCACGTTAAGGTAGGGACGGTAGATACCGGGACGCGCAACTCCGTTGTTCCGCCAACGTTAGAAAGGTCAATTGCCAATTTGACATTTTTTTCACGCTTTGTTGCTCGCTTGTTTTCTACTAAAAACCTTAAATTACTTTAAAACCAACTTCATTCTTCTTATATAACCTATAAAATGTACATTATTTTGTAAATCAGAAAAAATCGTAATCCTTCTTGTGTTGCGGTTAAGCCAAAAGCGGATGTAGTTGCGCATCCCGATATTCTACTGTCCCTAGTTAAGGACTGCTCTCCATTCAGCGGCACCTAGTGGATGGAATAATTCCCCTGCAACAAGACTTCAACAATCGGAAACTTCTCTCTGTCAATCTCAGTGACCGGGCATGCGATTTAAAGCCTCTACAAGTATGCGAAACTGCCAGGATTAAGCTCTGCAAGAAGCTTTCACAGTCCGGGGATAAAGATTCAATCAATCAACACCACCGAGTAAAGCGGGTAAACTCATTTGAGTTTAATGTTCCAGTGACATGACACGTTTTTTTCATCTACAATCAAACCATTTCATACTTGAGTCGCCTGTAGGAATGCTCAAAAGATTATTATTTTTATTTACAAAATGTAAACACAAGTGAATAAGCTACGGTATGTACAATGACATGAACATGATTGACTTAAATACTTCAGTAATATAGCGTTGATTACCGCGTTAGATTCAATTTTACTCACGTTTGCAACCGTCCTCGAAAATAAGCAAGCAAGTGCTGTACAATACGTTCTTAAAATTAATAATAAATGTCAGTTCAGTGAGATACAACGACGCCACCCATACAATAAATACATGAGGCTGCTTGCACAAAGTTGATGAAAAACAACCCGTTTTTTTGACATTTCATGCGGGCATGATGTTTAGCGCAAGAATACACTTCAATACAATTTTAAAGGGTTGTTAGCTAACAAAATTCGTCTTTTTTGCATTGGTTCAACGTATGTGGACGTTGAATGGATGTTAAAGAACGGGTTTTCGACAAATGAGATATGAAAATCAGGATCACATGCCATCCCAGCAAAACATCTTTTCATGATGCAGTTTGGGGCTCAAGGTGACAATCACCTAGTGGTGAGCTCTGGTAATTGATTCTTGCAATCAAGCGAATGACAACAATCGAGACAGCAATCTCATAAGCAAGAAGAAGAATTCAGAAATAAATTGTCGAAAAAAGTTAAAAAAAAAACTTCAGGCTGACCATACATCTATTGTGTTGCTTTAGTGCTTTAAAATGCCAAGCTACAGTCCGTTGCATTTCGACAACAAAAGTGCAAATAAAGTTTAAAGCTAACAAACGTAAACGACCTATTGCAGAGAGCTAGGGGGTGGAAATCTTGTAGTCTAAATAAAAGAAGCTGAACAGCTCCACTTTAAGTGTGTTCGTGACATGCTGAAAGAATACGGCAGTTTAAAAGCAAAAGATGCCAGAAAAGACTTTCTAGTGGTACATTTTTTTAAAATGAAAATAAATAAAAAAAAATCTGGATTACAAATAGTGTATTTTGCAGAAATGAAAGTCTTTCACTACCGTAGTTGTTATGGCGTGTCAAGGCTTCCAAGAATGAATTAAAACCCAACTGTTTTAGAGATCTTTGCGTTTTAAGTAATTTATTACACTTTGTAAAGTTCAGCTTAATTACTGTGCAATAAAACTCAACAATAAACTACTGTAGAAGGAAAATAAACAACAGCCCATTAGTCAACAGTACACCGTCACCAAGAACAGAACGCATGGGAAAATGCAAAGTGCTTTCTTTGGCTGAAAAAAGGTTTTTCCTTCACGTTTAAATTTGAGCATATAGTGACTGGAATGGGTGAAGTGGAGCTGAAAAATGTAAATCGCCGTTTTGGCAAGCAAAATATTATTGCTGACCTTCTTTGTTGTACTTTCGTGTCAAAAATATGGCAATGGCATCTACTTCTTGAACCAGAGAAATTAAACTGTTTGTGGATGAATACAAGATAAGTTCAATATCCAATAGAATTAGATAATAATAGTAATGTAATGGTTTATATACTGTCGCTCTACAACTGCTAAGGCAGCGACAGGGATTACGCTTAATTTTACATCAGATTTACGATGTGATCACATTATTACCCGACTTATCCTCACTGCGTTATGCAAGAAAGAACACAATCGGTATCGTTTTTAAAGTCTTTGGATTGACCCGACCAGGAATCGTTCTCAGCACCAGAACCGAAGGCGATGACCAGTTGGTCACTGAGCTGGTAATACAAATAAATGCTAGCCTACCTGTAAAAACAGTTTTTCTGCATTGATTAACTCAGAGTTACGTCACATCAATCGATGGCTATGACACATGCAAAATCATGAACTGTTCAGTTTCCAGAGAGCAAAATCCGTCATTTCTACATTGATTCAACGTCTGCAGACGTTAAATTAATGAAAAAATGACAGATTTTATTGTTTGACTTCGGCAAGCAATGTCTGAAATCGGCAAGCAACGAATCTACAGCAAAAATTCAATACTTTGTGGTAACAACACTCGATTGTGGTAAGAGCCAGTGGCAAACAGCTGCTTGGTCATACCAAGGTTGTGTTAATGATTTTTGATAAAACACGAAGTCAAGCCAGAAGATAAAAGATAATCCAGTTCAGTGGTAGACTTTCTGAAAGAAGTGCAGTAAAAGTTGGCAAGATGCCTAAGAATGCTTGACAATGGGACTGTATTTCTCACATAGCATCTTTTACGTGAACTAAGCATCAAGAAAGGTTAAATAAGCGTAATATTACTACCAGGGCTGGGGAGCCACTGCAAAAAAGCATAGGCTCCGGCTCCAGAGCTATCAAGCATTCATCCACTAGCTCCAGCTCCGGAGCTATAAATTTTTAAACAGCGGCTCCGGCTCCGGCTCCATACTTTATCCGACTTATTCTTTTAAGCGGTATGCGCTTAACCGATGTTTTTACTTTACAGTGCTGGCAAAAAAATCTTTACATTCAGTCGGCAAAAAAAAAATTTACATGTAAAATTTGCACAAGTTCTTAGCTTACTGTTCCCGCCAAAAGCATTACGTCACAAAAACGCTTATAGTTGCATCATTACCTACTCTCTTGCAACACTTCGCCGTAAAGCCATTGCTCTGCGTGCGTAGTGTTGCTTTCCAGCTTCGTGAATAGTAAGGGGGGTGAAATCGCACAACATTTTTCATTTTCTCAAAGTTTCGAGGTCTTGCAAACAAAAACTAAAATGGGTTGAAAGAAGAAGCAAATGGAAGAAAAACCTCGTGCCTTGACTTTGTTATAGAAGAGAAATTCTTTGATTGCTGTAGCCAGAGATATTGGGGTCTTAAGAGAGGCACTTTATCAATTAAAAAGGTGAAATATTCACTCATTGCAAAGATTTTGGTGATACATTGCCTCACTGGAGACCCCGATATCTCTGGCTACAGCAATCACAGAATCTCCCTTCTCTCACAAAGTCAAGGCACGAGGTTTTTCTTCCATTTGCTTCTTCTTTCAACCCATTTTAGTTTTTGAAAAAATTTTTGCAAGACCTCGAAACTTTGAGAAAATGAAAATTGTTGTGCGATTTCACCCCCCTTACTATTCACGAAGCTGGAAAGCAACACTACGCACGCAGAGCAATTGCTTTACGGCGAAGTGTTGCAAGAGAGTAGGTAATGATGCAACTATAAGCGTTTTTGTGACGCAATGCTTTTGGCGGGAACAGTAAGCTAAGAACTTCTGCAGATTTTACATGTAAAGTTTTTTTGCCGACTGAATGTAAAGATTTTTTTTGCAGGCACTGTAGCCTACATCAGATTGGATTTGGTTTGGGATTTCAGGTTTTGATTCAAATAAACGATTGATACGTTTAAGCAGTATACTATTAACCGATTTCGTTTGTATTCAATACTGGAGCTGGAGCTGATAAATATTTTGTAGCTCCAGCTCCGGCTCCACAAGAAATGTTTAAAAAGGCTCCAGCTCCGGCTCCGGAGAAAATGCTTGGCTCCAACGCTCCAGCTCCGGCTCCCCAGCCCTGATTACTACATTGTTGTCAGAAAGAAAGTATGAACGTTTTCTTAAGTTTAGACAATGTAGTTAACCAGTTGATTCTAACTAAATCAAACAAGTGGTATAAAAACACATTTAAAACGTAAAATGTACATTGCATGATGGAATATTCCAAATAACGAAAGTTGCAAGAAAAGCAAGTTAAAATTCTGAAAACAATGTTACGATCACAACTATGTATCAGTTCAAATCACAACATTCACAACCTTTGCTCAGGGACGTTCAACTCTCTTTCTTACCGAGTGTAGATAATATAATTCACACCAGATTGTTGTTTTATATGTTTTTTTGTGGTATCTAGGCTTACATCCGGTGGTTAAAGATTTAGATTAAGTGGACGGGAAGGCAAGGAAGCCAATCTTCGTGCCCACCTTCAGGCATGCCTTTAAGTGTCCTGCCAAAGACACAGCTGCATGCTCTTGAGCGGTGTCGAACCGGCGCCCTTTCGATTGCCTTTCCAAGGCTCTTACCAGTCGGCTGCATAGCCGAGCCCTTGTTTTATATGTAAAAGTATGAATGCAACAAGGAAAGTTACCTTGAAAATAAAAGTATAGAAAACGAGCCAGTAAATCACACACTACACACCCCTGCAACAGTCGCGGTGCTTGAGGCTTTCAACAAAAAAAAGTGTGAATTTTTATATCGATTCAACGTTTGACCACGTTGACGTAATGTGAAAGTAACCTTTTGTTTGTTTGAAGAGCATTAACGAAATGTACTCGAGAATCAAGAGCACCAATAAATAACAAGAGAATTACTACATCTCATATGGCTCAGTTCAGATAGTTCAGTTTACAAGACCACGTATGCACGCCAAAGAATTGTTAGAAAAAAAACACACAAAAAAGACGAAGTCCTCTCTTTACTAAATGCACAAGCAATGCAAACAACTATTTAAAAACCATTTCATGGAAATTGCAATCACGTACCACAAAAATAAGACACACAAAAGTTCTGTAGTCTTCGGTGCCGCGGTCACCCAGGAAAAATGTGCTCAGTCTAAAACACAGCTCAATTGAAGTTGATATTATTATTACTATGACAGCTGTTAGAGATTGAAAAAATGCTGGTATTGTTGCAGTGCGAAGCCAATCAATGGAAGTCGAAAATGAGCATTGATCTGCTACCGCGAAGATTTTTAAAAACATAATATGGATAATATTCATGTAATTACGAAAGTGGACTATTATAATACAGGTTTTGGGTCAAAATGGCTATGCCTTCTTAAGCTGGTTGACTACAAAGTTAAAAATTCAATTTCAAAGTTTAATTATTACGAATAAGACAGGGAATAATACTGTACTTCAACCAACGAATGACTTAATTGAGCGTTAAGAACTTCTGATAAGAAATCCTTTATCGCTTTATATTTAAAATTTTTATTTTAAATATGAAGGGTTCTTTATTTTTCTCGAGGTTTTAAAAACAAGTTTGAAAAAAATGACACCACTAGGTAACTTTCCTGCACGACCAACTCAGCCCAAACGCCAAGTGACAGTTAAGTACATTGCGGTGACTGAAAAAGAATGGGAAAAGGAGTTTTTTTTCATACAAAGCGAAGTGCCAAATTCAAAATCCTAACCACACGGATTTCAGGAATTTTGATCAGCTCAACACAGCAAATCAGTTGTTTGCAAACGACTGATTTGCTGTCTGGGACTATTCCTAAACTGCTAACTATTCACACAAAACGTCAATAGACAGTAAAGGGAAGGTACCGTGTTGTTCTGAATCGAAGCTCTGGGATCGCAAAGTGTACTTTAGCGCTTCCAAGAATGTTAAACATAGTCTATTCGAAGAATTGACTTACAAGGTATAGGAGCCTTGACTATGTGAAAGCAAGAGGCAAGAAAACAATATTTCAAGGAAAAAGGGTCTGCAGAATCCGACTCACACAATATTTAGTGAGCAAACATTAAATCAATAGTAGCCAACAGGCAATTAACTAAACATTGACAAGATGATGCGGGTGGAAGCTATACAGGTTGGTTAAACAAGCAGTCAAATACTCATTGAAAAGTGAAAGAAAGTAAACGAAAAGGTGATACCTGAACCCTGACAGCAAAGTTCGTCATTCTTAAACGTCTGGAGACGTTGCTGACGGACTTTGCAATCAGGGAAAGCAACAGTAATAATCACCCTACTTACAAAATTGGTTCTTTGTACATGAATTCAACGTCGGAATATCAAGAGAAGGGATTTTGCTTTGCAGACGTTGAGAGTTTAAAAACGTTAAATCAATGTAAAGGGGCCGATTTTTCTTGCTGGATACACAAAAAAATCACAAACTGTTCCGCATGGACCAACACAATGTCTCTGCTGATGTGTAGACATCACTGAGAAGCTAGGACTTTCTTTCAATGCAGAAGACCGCTACCGGGGCACTGGGTTAGTGAGATAAACTTTTCCTTGTTCTTCGCTGGTGTAGATGGGTGCCCGTTTGTAATGTTCAAGCAAGGAATCAAGAGAATCAAATTCTCTCTTGCCAATTTTGTAGAAACCGTTCGAAAGTTCGTTGACCCTGAAATGCCTCATACTGCCCGGCATGCGCATGGATATGGAAAATCCTTCATTCTGAAGCAACAACAAAAACGATTAAATAACATTCTCATCAGGTTCAGGCTTTAAAAACAGTGATTTTGGTTTCAGGAATTCCCGTAATCTAGTGCTTTCGTATTTCCCTGTTTTATGTGCAAATTTCCCCTGTGTTTTCTGGATCAAAGTTTACAAAGCGTCATTGAACGTTCCATCAACCTCATTTGACGCAGAATGAGCTAGTTCTTCTGTTGGATTTTGTTTGTCAGCAAAATTTGTTCATGGCTAAATGACGATTCAGCTGATAGTAGGGTCAATATGCTGACCAACCCGAAAAAAATTGCAAGAAAACGTTTTTTGGTGTTTTCCAATAGTTTTCGGTTCAGAGAACAACATATCAAAAGTTTTCCAAAATTCGAGCGTCACAAAAGGTCTAAATATTACGTAATTCAAGATGGCCGCCATTTTACCGAAATACTCGTATATAGGTACCAAATCCAAAAAGACACTGATTCTTAACCAATAAAAATGGCAAATTTAACTATAAACTGCATTACCCCAGTAATCTTAACAGTTAACACCAGGGGTTCCCAACCTTTTTTACACCGTGGCCCCCTTTGAAAATTTTGAAAATCTATGGCCCCCCTATTTTTATCAACCTTTTGAAAAAATTAAGAAACGTCATTTTAATTAAAAAACTTGTTTATACAGTAACCGGTACTTAGAATGATAAAATGATAAAATGATATAAATACAACACACAATAAACATGATAATACATTAGGCTAATTAGTTATTATACGTATGCAGTTAATGTGATGGTTGAGCTTGTTTTTGCTGTGACATTGTCTTAATTTCTGGTTTGGTGGTGGAAAGAGCAAACCGCATGTCATATTGAATATCCTTGTTGAAAACCCACAGATTTGGGTAAAATGTACTAGTATTTTTATTAAATTTTAATTTATTTTTTTTGTTATATAGTGTTGGAGTGGACTTAGATTAGAGATAATAAATTAAAAAAATTATTATTTTTCAAATGTTTCCAAGGCCCCCTTGAAATAGGCTCATGGCCCCCAGGTTGGGAACCCCTGGTTAACACAGTACTCTAACGTTCACTTTTGACGTCATCTATTACATCATCATGACGTTTTCACCTATTTAGGCTACACGAATATTTACAATTTTAAAGTATTTGGAGATATAGTAAAAAATACGTGTGCGAAAGATTGACTTACAGAAAACTTAATCAGTTTGCCTCATCTCCGATGACATCAATATGCCAATGTCTTCATTCATATCTTGTTTATTCACACTTTTCCATCACTAAATACGTTCAAAGAAGACTTTTATATACCAGAATTCACGAAACTGTCTTATCAGGTGTGAGTTATAAATCAGTTATCAGTATCTTCTAGAATGGGTGCATTGTTAATATTTGCACAGTTTCCGTCCTGGTAAGAACCACATGCCCTTGTACATTCAAGTTTATACTTCTTACAACCGCACCTGAGTGTATTGCACCCAGTTGAACAATTACAGTGAACCATTTTTAGTAGAACGTCAGGAGCAGGGTTTTTGTCCGTCATCACTGGTAATAGCTTATCCCCTTGAATTTTCCAAACCCATTTTTCATCGTCCATTTGAGTACTTAGGCCCATCTATGCCATCACTTGCAAGTGGCAGCGTAATGAATGGTACTTCAATGCATATTCTGTCGGCGGCAACTGCTCAGGCGTAACAAATGTGCTTGATGTCACAACTTTTTTGCAGAGATAGCCATCACGTAATAATGCGAGCGAGTCAGATGTTGTCCCATTAAATAGTGATACTAAAGTCATACATTCAGCACTTTCTACACCTTGTTCAGAGCGTGGTGGACAAAAAATATTTGAGCATGATCGCAATACAGAGTCTCCCTTGATAACTTTTTGAAACACTGATTTTTTTCCAACACCAAAGATTCTGGAAAATGTATCACATTCTGTAAATGCATGAACAAACAACAGGTCAGTGCAGACCTAACTCCAAAGTAAATCTTTCAGAACTCTGATGTTGTGGATAGTTGGCTTCCCATTGTCTGATCGGAAGTGCAGATCTTTACAGTCTACATCACCATAGTAAAGAAGCAGAATGAGGAGATCTGTATCCTCTCCAATGAGCGTGGTGTTTCTCAGTTTAGATGGATCCACCGTTGCTCGTACTATGTCTACATCTGCATCCCCTTCTGCTTTCACAACATAACAGTCACACTATTTTAGTCGAGTTGATATCATATCAACGACCGAGTGACTGCTTGTTGGTATCATTTGACAGGAAGTCTTGCTTCACCCAACAAATTTGGTAGATTCGGTCACATCGACTTTCTAGCAGCAAATGTCTTTCGTCTTTGGTGTGCGTTATCTTTTGTACTGGACCCTCCATATCCATCGCAAACGACAGTTGCTTTACCATACAACCCAGTTGTGAAAGATACGTAATCATCCACAATTGAACTATATGTGCATCCTTCTGTCCATTTCAGTCGATGTAAGAGAGGACCCCCATCTAGGACGTAGTGCTCTGTCTTTGATGCAGTCCGAAGAACAGCACTTTCCACAGAAGCGGCATAGTTCCGTATTGCTTCCAGCAGGGCAGGTTTGTCTGGCTTGCGTAATAGATTTTGAGCTTCAAACAAAGATGGTGAATATGGGCAGAGTTCGTACTGCATCACTTCACCCAAGCTTAGGTCTCCAGACTGCGACGCAACCATAACAGGAGTGATGAAACCTCTGAAACAGGAGTGATGGTTCTATCAATCGCTCATCTGCAACCTTGATTGCCTTCGATGATGCCAATGTTTTCACCTTTGTGTTCCGTCTATGTGAATACGAAAATATCAACTGGCCATCCATATTGGCAACAATTTCCATACCAACAGCAAAAAGGTTGTGTACATTCACGTCAGCGCCAGCGTTCATCCCAGTAATGATATTGCGCAGTGTGATCTCATCCTTAAATGGGCTATGGAGTTCGAGTGTAGTAGCCAGTTTAGTCCGTTCTACTGTGTCCCTTGAAATTCTTGCTGAAGTTTCCTCTTTGGCTGTTCACTGCTTGTATATCTCATATTACAAAACTCTTGCCTAGCACAGTAGGCAGATGATACAGGAGACGACATCGTCCAGATGGTCCGCTGATGTTCCGTCATTCCACTGCCTCGTGTAAGCCCCCCAGTACTTTTCAGTGATCTCATTAGCGTCTGTTCGATCACCAAGTCGCAACCTAGTCCAGCTCACAATTTTTCACTTCGCCGAATGACATGGTATCCTTGCGTGAACATCTGAAACACATCAAGGTGTTCAATCTCTAAGACAGTAATCGTTTGGAGATATAGGTAAGCTGACTTCAGATAATTTGGGTGACCTGCGGCAGCAAATCTTGGGAGAGAATCGGATATGGTATGGAGATGCATTTCCCATGATCCAGTGCGATCGGCCTCGATAAGTTCTCGGACAATTCCTAACTTCCGCTGATAATTCAACCAAAGCTTGCTAGTTTTCGAAATTCCAGACAACTCGTATTTCTTTGCGGAAACTGAACAAGCAAGCATAACCGTGCACGCTGATCTGGATAATGTGGCGACATCTATAATACCTTCCTCAGTTTGTATAATTGCTCAAGTTCAAGCAGGCAAATCTCAAACTCTGGGTCACATGTCACATTCAATGATCTCTGAGACAATTTGGTTGGTGAGACACTATGGTCTACTAGGAGATGTCCTCAAAGCGCACGCTGCACAGCCTTTCCCTTCATCATGTGTACCACAGCATTCTCGCCGTAGATTGTTTCTAGGACTTCCTTCAGTCCACTTCCCTCCATCAATGTCCCGATGGTACCCAACAGATTCATGAGTGTATGGAAACTACCAAGTAACTAGACATTATCTTTTAGTGGACTTGATGCTTCAACTTCATTAACAATTTCAGAAGCCTTCCAAAACAATGGCTGATCAAAAGTTATAACAGATGGAATGTTGTGCCTTGTTGCGCGCTTACAGGTGAAGTCAAGTGTGGCTAGAATACATGTTTTTTCGCCGGGGTACATATCGATGATTGGTAGGAAGAGAACAGATGATTGACCTGGATGTTCACACCTACTGTACATTGTGTTGATCATTCCTTAATAGCTAATCTTCTATAGCATTATATAAGTTCACGTTTGCACAGTGTAGCTACCTGATACAAGTTTTGTTCCATATTTTATTGTCTCAGACCTCTAAAAAGCAGTTTTTTGGAAATATTTCTATTTCTGAAGAAGATAGATAAGACTTTACTCTTACAACAGATAGAAACTTTGCCCTTCTGCACCTTTTAAGACCAGTTTCACCTTTCTATCATAATTGGTTCAAAAGTTACGGCAATTTTATGAAATTTGACCTTTCCGTGACCTTTATCGGCCCCGGGCTCGACCAGTTTAGCGGGCAACACCCCCAAACCAGTTTTAGGCCATTTGCCAGGCTTTTGGAGGGGAATTTTTTTAGAAATTTTTTTTTCAGTCTACCCTAGTAACAATCGCTCAGTGAAACTGCTTGCTTAGAGGCGGCTATCTCTTACAGGCTTCATGACATAATAATGACGTCATAATATTAATTGTACACAAGCAAAATCTATCTATATTCTATTATAATGGAAAAATAACAACACTAGACACTTATTTTATAAATTCATTGTCAACAAATTATGGATAAACAGCTATGTTGGTTCACAATTGACAGTCCAGAGAGATTTTTTACCTGCAGTAGGCCACTTTTTGTGACGTCATATTTCAGACTTTGTGATGCTCAAATCTTGGAAAACTTTTCATATGTTGTTCTATTGAGGTTAAGCCAAAGGAAAAACCAATAAAACGTTTTCTTGCAATTTTTTTCGGGTCAGCCCATATATTTCCTATTTTGACCCTACTATGACACGCGATTTTTTTCAAGTTGTAATATAAGTACGTGAACATTTCAGGAATCATTGCTGTTTTCGAATCGTTAATTTCACTTGATTTTTCTTCTTGTGTATTGTGTTAAAAATTCCCACTTTTTTGCGTTTGTTTTTCGACGAAATTTCCACTCAATCAGGAAATCAACAACTCTCGAGGCAGCAAAATCCCTCATTTTGCAGAAGTTGAATCAATGTAAAAATGACGGATTTTGCTGTCTGGGCATGCACTAGGGAATAATTACCATGTCAGCAACGTAATTTTAGCTTGCCATAGAGTCGAAAATGTGCTTGCTCATGAAAACTAATCATTTTTCCATTGCAACAAAAAATGGCTTGTTCCAAAACGTGCAAAGATATCATTCATCTATAGCAAAAAAGCTTTTTAACAGCAGCGAACAAAAAGTGCGTTTCTGAAAATGCTTCCTTTTCAGACTTTTTCATAATCGATTCGCTCCCTTTAGTTGAACCAGGGTCAATAAAAATAGTCGTTTTTACATCGTTTGAACGTCAAGTGATATGTAAAAAAATGTAAAAAAGCGATATGTAAAAAAATATATGTAAAAATGGCAACTTTTGCTGGTTGGGAGGGCCGGCTAAAAGGTCTAAAAAGCCTACAAATTAATTTATTAGCGTTCAATACAATTACCGTTCGAGATCAATAACAATTTCATCAAACGATTTACTGGAATTGAAATTTGTTATTTTTGTAACACCACCGACCGCAAAAAACAAACAGAAACAACTAATTTCCCAAAACAATTTTACACGTTCCCAAAAGCAACGTAGCAGATTATAAATAATCGACACAATTAGACTAGTTAGATAATAAATATTTTGGAATTAGACTAGTTTCGTTAACGTGACCAAGGAAACTAAAACAAAAACAACTTTCGATTTTCGACACTATCAGCGGAGAAAAATGTGGCTTCATCATCTATTGAGGATAATCATTGCCACTTTTATCAACTGAAAACCGCTTAACCACATACAGCAAAAATCCGTCATTTTTACATTGATTCAACGTCTGCGGATCGATTTTGAAAAAACGACCGATCTTGCCTTCTAGGCGATTCTCTTACCGAAGTCTCAGAGTCCCGTACAAGAAACTCTCCATTGTTTGCGCGCTCACTCAATATTTCTTCTGCTTCTGCTCTCCGGATCGGACCAAAATACCAAGGCTTGTCGGAGAACCGGTGGTTCATAAGTTGCGGCTGGAATCCGTTCTGTATCAAGCAAAAATAACTTGCAACTTCACAGACAGCAAAATCTGTCATTCTTACTTTGATTACACGTCTGCAGACGTGAAATCAATGTAAAAAATACGAATTTTGTTTTGAAAGGAGTAAGAACTGCGCATATAGGGTGCCGCCATGGCAAACGAGAAATACGACGCAAATACCGGTATTGACTAAACACATGCAAGGTTTAAACCAAACAATAATAAAATCAGACAACTTACATTAATTGGTGGAGCCAAGGCTCCATTGCTTGAGGGTTGAGAGATGCCGTTTGGGCGGAAAACGGGAGCCGAGTCAGGGACAGTTTCAACGTAATTTTGAGGGACAAGACCAGTTACTCCACTGCTGTTTCTGCCAAGCCACCATTCTGGATCATGACTTGGTTGATCGATAATGTCCAAGAGTTCGTCCTGTTCGAAAGCTAACTCCTCCGGATTGCCGGGGTTGAACGGATACAAAGTCCGCACGACCATAATGCAATCATTGTTTGACGGCTGAGACGGCGGGGGAGGGCTGTTTAACCCGGGGTTACTACTTGGGGTAATGATTTCTTGCTTTGTCACATAATTTGATGGAAACCAACCAGAATTTCCAGGTCGGTCGGCATCTTGTCCACACCACCATCCATCTTCTTCCATCCGGATCACAAGAACTCGCATCCCCTTAACTAAAGTTAACTCATCATCTTTAGTGGCATCATAGTTAAATTTACTGACATATTCTTCATTGGACTGGGGTGTTGAAAATTGATTGATTGGTAAAGACGATGGAGGATTCATTGCTCCGCCTGTTCTTCCTACTCCTGCTAATCCACTTCCTCCTCCACCAGGTTTTCGGCTCTTTCCTCCAGGAAATTTGTTTGCTGAAATAAAGACCAAAAAACTGTTAGTTGTTGCAAGAAGACCCAACATAGTTGAATGAGACATTTGAAAATGGGGTTGTGACTGCGTATCATGATGGGCTCCATTGCACAACTGTGGTGATGATGACGGCCACCAAATTTTCGAGTTGGTTTAACGTGAACCAGTGGTTTTCAACCCATGGTTTGCGTCTTTGCGACCTAAAGTTGGGTCAGCAGACTAATTTTCTGGGTCGCTGTTTTTTTTTAAAAACAAAAAGTTCGGTTTAAAGTATAAGACGTTTCGCTGTGAGCCTTTAAAATGAAAATGTGAGCACACCCTTGGGTCGCATAATTTTAGAAATTTGAATTTTTTGAAATACTTGAACTACCGGTCTAAACAACGCTAATTTGGCTATGGAATTTTCTTTCCTGCTTTGTCGGATGCAAGCTTGTCGCATGCTTATAATAGAAGTTCTGGTGGAAGTAATTGCCCAGCTAGTAAAATCCATCCTTGTTATAATTTAGTTCAACGTCTGCAGACGTTTGTAATATGAAAAAGTATTTGTAATAAAAAAGAATGCGGATTCAACTAGCTGGGTATATTCTATTTGTACAGGAAGAGTATTTCCTAGAGAAAGCTTGCGTACTATGCCATTGTCACTGTTTCAAATTATTTATTGTAATGCCAATCGACCATGTACCACACTGATGTACAAGTACATCGGAAACTTATCATCTATTACTATTCCGTTCGAAGTAAACAGCTGATTGAATAACACCTTTTACGAATATTAATTCATCCAAAAAAATTAAGGTTAAATTATCACACTTTAAAGCTCAAAAGGATGCGATTTTCTTACACAACAACGACAAACTGTTACGACCAAAGGATGAAATAGATTGCTTTATATGGGTGGAAATCTTTCTCTGGTGGAAGTCTCATACAATAAGTTCAGTGATGATGAGTAGTATAAACCTGCTATTAGACAAAGACAGCTTTCTTATGATGACGAACATAGAGTTGCTCGAACAATAGAGTTGCTATCACCTATTATTTACAGCTTACTAAGCTAGCAATCTTGTTTGCAGCTCCATATCACTTCAGCTTTATTTTTTGCTTGTGATGGGCTGGGCAAACTACCATAGGTGGTCTTTTCAAGAAAATTACGTCTATCGAAATAATGCCTTAAAAAAGCGTTTATAATTTGTTGTCTGCTTGTCATGTTATAAAGCCAATACTTCATTATATTATGTGTATACAAAAAGGTATGTTGAAGGAAACATAGTAAACTAGATACCTGCTCACCAACATCTAAAATACAGATCGTTGTTTGGTTTAGATCTATGACATGACAATAATTCAGCTACCAGTGAAAATCAAATTCCTTACCTACAATGCCAATGTCTGACAAGGCTCTTAAGTATGCTATTTTAGAAGTTATTGCTCAAAGATATCTAATTCTGAAGGTAATCATCTTCAATAATTTCATTGCTTAAACAATTTATATTTGATTTCTTAATAAGGTAGAACATTCAGCATCAAGTCTATAACTGCAGTACCAAAACCTGCATACGGGCAAAAAGCTACAAGCACTGTTTAGTTAAATCCAGTCCAGTGCAGTCAACGACAGAATAACCCAACCAACAAACCTATTAAATGAAGCTGGGTAGTGACAGTTACTCATTGCAGCATGTACTCTAGAAGGAAGCGAAACCACGTAAACAAAGATGAAATTTTTCACACCAAATAAGTTAAAAACCATGGTGTAAATAGTTCGGTTTGGCAATTTCTAACTATACCCTTGTGGCAAGAATTAGTGGTGCGATACTGACTAGCTCGGCCTCATGGGTAAAACACGGTGTCTATCGATGTCAATTCGTGCTACAACTGGCTGCCGAGAAACATAATTATAAAAACAGTAAGTGGTTTTCGAAAATACACAGTTACACACACCAGTGAAATCACTGTAATAATTGCTATACAATACATAAATACATGAAAAAAAAATATAAAAAACTAACATCATGGATAAATTATGCGCTACCTAAGGCTTCATGCAACTTATCCATGTTGATTTTTCTATAATGTTTTCAGCTCTGCTTCCTGGTTTGAGAACTTTGTTGGCAATTGCTACAATTTATCCCTGGAATATAAGGATAAGACGTACAACAAAGATATATAAATAAGAAGTATTTGAACAAGGACGGATATAAAAGACAATTAATCAGCAGCAGCGTGGAAGACCATAACGAAGATATTCATTAAATTCGTTTGAAGAACCAAAAAGCGAACAGCTGTTTGATGGTACGCTCTTCACTGTACCACTCCAGATAGCACGTCGACAATATAACCAAATATTAGCATTTCTGTTTTAAATATCAGCCACAAGATGTTAACAATTCAGATGAATTGACATCGCATTTTAGTTCCTTGATGGAAAAACAACGGAACGCTTGCGCAGCTTCTTTTGTCAATCAAAGGTAAACTCAGTGCTTCTCAACAGAGGTTCGGCGGAACAGTTCCACAACAGGGTTTCCGCGGAACATGTTCCACAACAAGGGTTCCGCGGAACATGTTCTACAACAGGGGTTACGTGAGTTTAAAGGGTTTCTTGAGTATTTCTGGTTTTCTAGGGAAATTATTTCTTGCTTCAGTATATAGATGCGTCATTCTGAATTTTTAGATCACTGTACCGCAGTCACATTTCAAATAGACCAGTTAGTAAATCAAAAGGTTGAGTGCAACCAATAGCCCAAAAACAAACACTGATACTTGTTGCGTCACTTGTGCACTTATGCTAATATCAAAAACTACACAGTTTTAATTTAAATTATTCTCGTGAGTGGGGGTTCCTTGGCAAACGCAAAAGTAAATCAGAGGTTTCGCGATGACAAAACGGCTGAAGAGTGCTGTTATTAAACTATAGTTCTAGGCAGTTACTGATTCATCAAACAAAACAACTTTACTGCTTTTGTGCTTGCTGATTCTTCGAACACAAGCGGTGAGTTACATCACGATGAAACTAGACCAGTAAGACAGCAGAGAAAGCCAGAACTTCTTTTGCAACGTCTGCAAACGTTGAATCAAAGTAGACACTTTCATAAACTGGATACAAACTGGCAAAGATGTAAAGCCATGAAGCTTCTTCCATTGCGACAAATACTTATTTTTTATACCCAAAAACATTTCGGTTGAAAAGATTTGAATTGCTAATAAATGTTCATCGTTATGATAGCACTTCCCAGACAGCAAATCAACCATTTTTACAGCATTCAGACGACGTCTGCTAACGTTGAATTAATGTAAAAAACGGTGGATTTGCCGTCTGGGTTCGATAAAATATAAACAAACAATAACAAAAGCACCCGCGATAAGTGGCACAAAGCTGGAACACACAGTATTAGCTTTTGAAATAAGCAACAGGCCAACACAGAGAAAAATATAGGAATAATTTTCAACGACGTGACAACTGACATAGAACAACATAGAAATCGTAGGTAGTGTTGTTGTACTAATGTTCAATTTGCCCCAGTAAAGGTATAGCATCGTCGAGTCAGCTGCTCCCTAAAGGATGCAAGAATAAAATTCAAGAAAGAGAAAATAACGAAAAAAGTGAATCCTCATATCTGCAACCTGGCACGCCAGTGCTTTCCCCCAGACGCAACGGGTATCGAACAGAGAACCTTCGAAGCGTCACTTGGACTTTATCACTATTACATCACGCAGCAAACAAGATTGATATGGAAGATAATAAACAACAAATTACACAACTGTAAACAAGACTGGCACACAAATGGCCGGAAATACCACGTAAAGTCTACCTCTCCAACAGAAGTTATCTTTTGTAGATTGATTGTTCTAACGTCGCTAGAAGTTGAAACGATGCAAAATAGCAACTTCACTTGTTGGGTTAAAACCTGTATCTTAGCCTGCAACATGAGGGATTACAGAAAGAGTCGTTTTTGAAAATAGATAGTTGATCCACTCTTTGGTATTTATAGACTCGCTGTGCGTATGACTGTCACTTAGAGTTGACTTTATCCCAAGATCTTATTTGTTGATAGGTAATCTGTGCAATTTTCGCAGATTAATATTGCATATTCAAACACTTGTTTATGAAAGCGGGGGTACCGAACTTGGTTAGAATAGCTTAGTTTGTAAAAACGGTCACTAACAGAACTTTGGTTACTAACAACAAACAGTTACAAATAGATTCGAGATGGCCCAAACTTGAAACAGAAATACGAGACCATGGAATATAACCAGCATTGATAAACTAGTAAACTGGAGCACTCTCCCTGCTAAAACATTTGTACATATTTTGCAGCCTTCAAATTTGTTGTCGGCCATTGCCGAGTCAATGCCAAAGTAACCGAACAATATGTGGAATTTTGAAGGCAGAACGTGCATGCGCAAATATCTAGCAGCAACTGATGAAAGTTTACACCAGCAATAAATTGTATAATTCCGGGGAAAAAATTGTGTACAGTAAGTATTTGTTCGATGGTTAGAAAGACCATAAGCGGTCGTTATCAATGGAAACAGCTGAAGATTAAGCACCGACGTCGCATTCAAATGAAACTTGGCTGGTAAATTTTGTGATTCAGACTCCCAATGAAGTTCTTGTCAATGCAACAAGAAAGCTAAAGACACAAGCGATGTCTGGAAACTAGGTCAAAAATTATTAAAACAAGAAAATTTTACAAACACTAAACTAGAAAACTATATCAGATTGGTCAAAGACATAAATGACAACGCTTTGACGTTCTCAGCATTTTGTTTTTCTTCAATTTTCGTGCCGAAAACGTCACGCAACTCAGGTTTATCTGATTTGTCATTTCCAAGTAATGAAAAATTAATGTAGCATTGCTGTTTGACTATAACCATTTTTTAATTTTATGCGGTTTTTCTTAGTTACCTTGTGTTTTTATTCCGCTGTGTTATGATGTATACCTGCTCAAAATTCGTACTTGGAAACTACAGAAGCCATTTAACAATTAACGATTTTTCTGTCGGATAAATTGTAGATATTGGGAGCTGCGTCTATAGATGTTGAATTAATGAAAAATGGACAGATTTTGCCAAGCCTGCGCAATCAGTCATTGCGTTTAGTCAAGCGTAAATTTTTATTTTCAATAAAAACACCCTAAATTGTCGCACAATCGAAAACCCATCAACTGATAAAACGTTTTCGGAACCAGCTGATTACAAGGAAATGCGTTCTATTTGTTTCTAAGCAAATAAATACACCAGGCCAGCAATAACAATGCCATAGTCTTTGAGGAATGTTCTCTGCACAAAAACAAGAACTGATGCTGAATGTGCAGTTTTAGGGACATACGGTAGGAGTCTTTCTCGCTGCTTAGTCAATTACTTAGTTACGTTTAAGAAGTGAAAATTTATTACAATTGTTATAAAAACATTCAGATTCCTGATGAGGGCTTAGGTTTAAGCCGAAAACGAAAACTTGACTGTTAAAATCATTTATAAATATGTGCAGTATATTCTTTATAATGCTCAACTCTGTAGTGTTGCTGTGCCTGACTGTGGAACAAGAAAGCAAAAATAAAATCCAAACATTTGCTGGAGGCTTGTCCAATGTAGTCAAATTAAGCGGGTAAAGTTGTACAGAAAAATGGATTTGGATTCGAGACCAGCAAACAATTGTCCGATTACGAGGGTTGACTGAACAACAAAAGAGTAAGCAGTTGGGGGAATGGGGTATGCTCTCTTCTGTGTTAGAAGAATTATACAGAAAAATCACTCCATTTCAGTAGCCACTAGCCATAAATGTTGTTGGCTGTGTACTGTGTACCACCTTGACAAAAAAACTTTGATTCTTTTGACCAAAACGCACTAAAAACGTACATACTGTATAATAGTGTACAGTAGTTCAAGACATCACCAAAGAAATCACCAATCTTCTATTCTTCATATCTGCCACCTCTTGTGGTGTCAAGGTGAATGATAGACCAGACCAGTTTGGCGAATACAGTACAACCAAATGATAAAAAAAAATATTAAAGGTTGTTTGTGAGAAGAACCGTAGACTTACGGTTATACTGTATCGTCCGAAAAAATGACCAGTAAATTTACTGAAATTGTAATATCATGCACCATTTTGTAATATGTGCGAATTTTCACATCAGACGAACAAGTTGTGTGAAAAACAATGTTTGAAATATCACTCACCAAAACCACGCAATGATTTAGTTAGTTGCTTTTCCATTTTCAACAATCTTTAGCCCCATGGAGTTTGAACAGCAAAATGTGTAACTGCTAAAACCTCGTCTAGTCTCTTACTCACAGCAGAGAAGAGCTTTTTTTCAAAATTGAAAATTCAGCATTATTACACAAGCATAGCATGACACCACAAAGACTTAGATCAGCAGACACACAATAAATGACAAGTGATCATAAAATTTAAAATACTTCACTCTGTGTTTTTTTTTTACACAAAAAGGCACCCAGAACAAAATTGGGAGATACATGGTCTTGGGTCCAGAAGAACCATTGCGAGAATAAAATGCAAAAGTTCAGGCATAAGGCAGCTCAGATTCAACTTGAGGTTTCAGGAAAGCGGCTCCTAGAAAATTTTAACATTAACAACTCTGCCGTCTTCTCAACAAACTTTGCAATTTTTGATCTCTTTCGCTGTATATGACCAAGCCGCTAAATCTGCTACTTTGGTAACTTACAACTGACTTTAAGCTGCAGCTTCAATTAAGTTAAGATCTTTCATGTCAACCAGTCTAGCTGCTCCAATTCTCTTCACTGCCTCGATATGAAATTGGCCTACATCTACAAAGTAACAATATTTACTCCATGCTGAAACTGAGTTTCAATGCCACTTTAAGCAGTTTTTCCCCCTTTTTTTACATCTGATAAGGTTAGAAAAAAATACAAAAGACCGTTCAACGACCTAATAGGTACGGTATATATAAAAAAGCTTGTTGTGGTACCATCAAAATCATTTTATTGCTATTATACTGTTGTGCCTTTCTGCAGTAAAGTTTATGCGCTTGTAAATTGTAATCGTAAAGCAGTTGTTAAAGACCGTAACACAGCAACTGTACCACAACTGTCGCTATGACAAGAATTATAAGCTCATTTTGCCATATTTGAGCTAACGTCTTACAGTCTGAACTTCTCAATCCCAACCTGCTGTGTCCTCTGTTCGAGAACGCAAATTTAAAACAAGTTTGGAAAAAAAAGATCTACGAAACCAGTTGTTATAAATAACTTGTCAAATCCCATTCAGCAAACAAACACAAACTGATCAAAAGATTTACCTTAAATCGGTTAACCCATAAGTTCTTGAAAGCTAGACCTAATACCAGAAACCAAAAGGGTAAAATGTTCAGAAGTTCATCACAGAATTCCAAGAAATTAGAAGAAACGAAACTATTTTATAGTAACTTACGCAGAGTCTGAGAGTGAGCTACCCAGACAGCAAACTTATTATTAATATACAAAACACAAGGATTGATTACTTCATCGATTGGCCTATTAATCCCTCGCAGAAAAACCACAACAAATATTTGTATTTTATCATGAATGACTTGAAAGTTACTTACAAGAAGTCAAATAACAAGAAAATAAATGCAAACAAAGTCGTTAAATGAAGCAAACAGTCCTTACTTTGCAAATAGACATCCACAGGGTATGTAAACAACGTGTGTTAAGAAATTGAAAAAATTTAGTATATATATACAGTACCAACAAAAAGAGTAAAGACTAAATAGATTGCAAACGCAGTACCGGTATGTAGCAAGAATTAATAGCCAACAGAAAAAAACATGTTGGAAATAAGTTAATCGATTATTAAAATGCTTTTATGAGAAATCTAGGACTAGTGTTGGGTTATTTTGTAATTTTCTATTCAAGTGAAAAGTTCAAACTGGTGAAAGAATGCGATCAACTAATCTACAGGCATTGGTGTCCATCGCTGTCAATTCTTGCTACAATCGGCTGCCATATAACATATACGGTGGGATTAAACATGTTGGAAATAGGTTGATCAACTATATATTAAACCGCATTAATGAGAAAACCGGGCTTAGCTTTTACTTATTCTGTAGTTTTCTAAATTCAAAGATGTTCAAACTGGTAAAAGATTTCGATCAAATAATCTACAGACCACTAAAACCTACCTTGCTAGGGTTGCAACTTGCCACAGGAAAATCTCTTTGAAATAAACCAACCGAAACTCTTGTAACAGTGGTACTGCCTATTAATTAACGTTCATGTAGATACGCTTTTGAATATCGTTTCCACCGCTTATGAAGTATAAAATCCGGAATGAAGGAAAAAGCACACAGGAAGTCACATGAAAAGGAAGGCGGTATGAAATGCGATGTGAGAAATTTTGTTGACTTAATTTCCTTTCTGATGTTTTGGAAGATATTTTTCTGACCGCTTTGCTTGATAGCAAGAAGTATGACTACTGCAGTACTGCACACAGGAAACTCGATATCTGTCAGCTGCAAGCTGCATACACAAGAATAACATTGTCTGTCTTATGCTTGAAAGAACATGGGTTCAAAACCCACTTATTTTTGGTCATTTCATAGTTTTTGTTTGTCCCAAGTGGAAGAAATGACAGGCTTAAAGGTGAACAAAAATAGTGGATTCCAATGCATTTAATCTTAACCACCAGTATGACACTTGATAATGATATAACAAAATTTCTATTGCCTCAAAAAAGAATCTGATTCAAAGCATCTCTTCCAAAAAACAGTTGTTTTAATAACCACACTTCAGGTAAAAAAGCATTCCTCCACTAAACCTGACAGACCTCCTTCAGGCCTCGAAATTCGTTTTTGTTGACGGCGGACAAACGTGTCCGACTGTCCGGTCTGAGCAGCTATCTCGGTGGACAAATTAAGTCTCACGGCAGACACACCAGTTTTAGCGCCGATCGTCATGTTTTATCACTTTATCTTGATAATTCTTCACCACTTGAAAACTATAGCTACTGTTTAGAAGGCTTTTTAAAATTTCAGCAAAGTCACTCTGAAAGGCTTTTATCAGACCAACAAAGTGCGCTTAAAAAGTCAAAGCGCCCTGTAGCTGCTACGCCGCATAACTGATTAACTTCCACCGAACGAGGTCGTGTGGCCTCTTGCGTCACAATGCTCTGGGCACGAGTCGAAAAACTTCTACACTAACGCTCCAATTTTCTGCTGTGCAACGTTTCACTAGGCTTTTTTATTAAGGTTGATTTTTGCGTGTCATGTGAGCGAAAGTGAATTTTCTCGGGGCCTTTTCTTTCTTACTGTAATACTAAAACGTAACAAATCTTGTAACCAACCTTGCCTTAGCAACATTACTCGGAGATCAAAGCCAGACATTGTGGGAGCAAGTCTTTTAGGCGCTGACAGTTAGGCGCTGGTCTAATAGGCGCGCACACTGTGGCGTCTGGATATTTAGGTGCGGAGCACTGCGGCGCCCGGTCATTTAGGTGCTATTCCTAGTAAAGTCTGTAGATTGTATCAGCTTGCCAGAAAATTATATCCTGGCTTCCGTGAGTGAAGCTGCTTAAACCGGCAATGCTTTTCACACAAAATGTTATATTGAACAGAAAAATATATTGTTGTTTTATTGATTTATTACTGTTTTATTTGTTGTTAGTCCAGGTTTGCGTTGGTGAAAGCTTTATCAATAAATCATTCAAGCTTCAGAACATTATTGAGTTCATTTTTAGTTAACTCTTTCGCGACCACGGACGTACGGTATACACACGTCTTGGGATTTTTGCCATGATGACCAAGGAAGTATCCCCAAGTATCCCTACGTCCAAGGTTGAAAGGTAGCCTATTTCAAGCAAAAAAAAATGTAAATGATGGCAGTTAAAATTTTTCTCATGTGCAGAATTGTTTTGGCATTTGATTAAACTACATATATTTTCATATTATTGTATCATGCTTGGGTAGTAAGGATTATAATGAAGTAGGCTACACTTTTCTGCCAATTTTTAATTTTTTTTAGAAATTAGAAAAAATACCGTGTGGAAAGTTGCTAGTTGTACATTGAATGTTTTAAATTTTATTGCAAAGCTTGCATCTTCGGATAGCTGAAGATGTATGCTTTTATTTGATGTCAAGATTGTGCGTCTATGTCGATCACATGAGATGTTTTTACGGCGTAAATACAACAGATTTGTGTGAAAAATGTCTGGTACTATTTAGATTAAACGTCTTGACCTCGGTGGTTGCGAAAGAGTCAAATAATAACTACACTAAACGTCAGTAAAAAAATATCATACCGTGGCCTATATTGAAGCGGGTGGTTAAAATTTTATTACATGTAAACTATAACATTACATGTAAACTAATAGGAAAATCTATCTAATAGTTTTTAATGTAGGCTACAGTTTTTCAGGCTATAGGTTAACCGCTTTGGACATCTCAAGTTTGTACACACTATAGCATTAATTAATCAAAGTTGTGCGCTTTTAAACATTTTGAAAGTCATTTAACAAACAAGCACTGGTTTACTATTGACCTAGTCAAGAAAAGCATTTATGTTGAAAAATAGCCTACCTGAATACACTATTACTCAGCGCTGCCACTCAGCATTACTCAGCAACTTCACTCACTGAAACCATGACCAACAACGCACACGCATTAACAAAACAAATTTTTTTCCTGTTCAATATAATATTTTGTGTGAAAAGCATTGCCCTACGCCCCTACCTGCCAAGCTGATACAATCTACAGACTTTACTAGGAATAGCACCTAAATGACCGGGCGCCACAGTGCTCCGCACCTAAATATCCAGACGCCACAGTGTGCGCGCCTATTAGACCAGCGCCTAACTGTCAGCGCCTAAAAAACGTGGACGCGACATTGCGACGTAAGTCTTGAACTAAGCTACGCGTGATTAGTGTAGAAATACCGGTATTCCCATCGATTCTTGGAGAAGAATTCACCTTTGTTACGTTGATTCAATGCCATCAATCATTGAGGCAACGTAAAAATCGAAAGTTTTCATGCTTGAATGAAAGCTAAGGGATACAGTATTTACATTTTCATATGCGCGCTAGAATGCACGGAAAATTATATTCTTACAACAGTTGTTCGTGCTATGCAATGACGATTTGTATGGCTAGTTCCTGTGTTATTTCTTGGCGGACAAATATGACCGATCTAGATGATACTTCCCGCGGACATCACATGCTTTGACGGCGGACATGTCCGCCGTGAATTTCGAATTCTGCCTTTTGTGGCCAGTACCTTTCCAATGACTTTACAAACAAAACTAAATAACTAGCGTACATTTACTTGCGTTGCCTATTATAAGATTGTAACACAGATTTCCAATTTCAGTGAGCACTGTGATAACTACATCATTACATTTCCAGCTAAGATAATATCATGTTATTTTCAATTGCAGAAATATTCGCATATCAATACGGAATGGAATCCTTGCTAATAGCAAATAGTTCAAAACAAAATATATATTACCAAATAGTCCAAATACCAACACAACATGTTATAACAATAACAAATGTGCAAAGCATTAATAGAAACATTGCACAAGAGTTACCAAAGAAGGATTTGACACAACAACACTGAATAGTACTGAGACACTTTCTGACAAAAGTTCATGAAAAAGCTGCTTTAAATTGAAATATGAAGCAAAGTCAGAACGGCTTAGAGTCCTTAGACATAATAATGTGAAAAGGGCAGTTGGGTAACTGTGTATTCAATATTAATAATAATAACATTTATACTGCTACAACTGCTACATGTGCTGCGCTTGAAGTGGGAGCTGTATTATGCCCCTGGGAACAGTATATACTTGAGGATGGTAAAAAACAATTAATTATCATAATGTTAAAAAGAAAACAATTGTTTTCTACCAAATTTTAAATCCATTTTATAACTTTGACAAGACAATGATTAAATTATTATTTAAAGTATAAATCAAACTTACCTATCCGATTCACTAGTGACTCTTTTGACTTATCTCTTCTCAGATAATTTGAAGGGACAAGACCTAACCTCCCACTTTCATTTCGAACCTGCCAGAATCAAAAACTATATGTCAATCAAAGATCTTCATCATCCCAGCTTTCACTACTCAATAGATTGAAATTGTTGACTTTCATCAATACAGTATTACTTATAAATAAATAGCTCAGGGTGTAGAAGGAGCATTGGAGCAATCCACCTGGTGTCAGAACAAGTCTGAGTACAGTAGAACAGCAAGCAATACGCTTTGCCAACCATACCAGCGTGTGTATGTGTAATCTGCAGGTTGCTGCTGCAGATAGAGTGTTTTGACCAGTAGACACCTTAAAGATACGGCAATTTTTTCTATGAACCAGCTGACTGCAATCCTTGTGACCCTTTTAGCACTAAGAGAATTGATTCTTGCTTTGTTTAGTAATTAAAGAAAAAAATGGCAATAGTGGAAATTGAACCCATGTCTTCAAAATAATTATCTCCCAAACCACTCCGCCAATCTCTGGATGCTCATCATTTGTTTAATTTCTTCGTAGCAGAAAGTTTTGAGAAAAGCGTTCACAATATCATGTGGTTGATGCAGCAACCTACAGATTATAAATACGCTACCGGTGTAGCACTAGTCATCAAGACAAATGTTTTTCAGCAGTCGAGTTACATCAATGGCGACAGCTGGTTTAATTGTTTTCTTTCCAAAAAGCAAAACATGCAATTGACTGATAAAAGCAGGAATCAAGAGCTCTGTGGTACAAACTAGAAGCGAGATACTGATGAGCTCAGCCTCGTAGGCAAAACACATGTACATCACTGTTAATTGTTGCTACACTGAACAATGAACATGTCGAGAAACAAAAGTTCAGGGGTTTGATTTAAATTGAATTTTGAGTCAGTGGCTTTTAGTATATAGGGTGTGGCCCAAATTTAGACCACAAAGAAATTGAATTTGGCTGCAAGATTTTTTACTGCAGGGAAACTAGGAGCAAGGTGAAATTACAAATGAACTATCATGATTAATGAACCATCAAATTTCATTATATACCTATATAAGCCATCAAACTTCACTTCAGCATTTTAGCTACAAAATTAATATAATTTGTTAGCAGTGAGGATGACCTGGCGGAATCAACTTGTCAAAAAAGTTGTTTGGAAACCTGCTGCATGTGATGACAAATTGGCCATGTCAAAATGTCACACACTTGATCATGCGGGTAAGGGTGAATTTTGATGTTTTGTCTGCTAGTGCTCGCTCAATTCAATAAACACAATTTAACAATATTATGTATATATATTTTATTACACTTTTTATCTTAATAGAAAACAAATATTATAAAGCTATTTCCACTCTTCGAGAAACTTGAAATAAATACTATCCAACCAATACCAAAACGAACCAATGCTGAAATCACACCAATCTGGCTGAGGGAGCAAGTCTTTTAGGCGCAGACAGTTAGGCGCTGGTCAAATAGGCGCGCACACTGTGGCGTCTGGATATTTAGGTGCGGAGCACTGTGGCACCTGTTCATTTAGGTGCTATTCCTAGTAAAGTCTGCAGATTGTATCAGTAAGCTGCGCCCTTTTGGGGCAAATTTTTAATTTCAATTGGGGGGATATCTAAATATCTGTGTATGCCTGAAAACTGAAGGCATGCAAAAAAAAAAAATTTTTGGTTAATGTTTAGACCCTGCTGTCGGCCCCGGAACATTTGCAGGTTACCAGAATTTTGAAATCCTCATAAAATCTTAATCTTTTGTGCTAGGTATGGCATGTTGGTATTCATTTCTATTGTTTTTGGATACTTAATCCATTTATTGAGTCTACAGATGAATTTGGACATGTTTTAAAATTTTAATTTTTGCAACGGTGACAAATTTTCTTGCATTTTATGTAAATTTTTGTGGTTTCTGAAGGTTATGATAGTAGCAAGTTGGATTTATTGGTTCTGGTACATTCTGAAGCAATATAAATAGACTCATTAGTTAAACATTTTAACAAAAACAATGGCTAAGGAAGTCCAAATGAAAAAATAGTATTATAATTGTTATTTATGTAACAAATTACATGACAGGCATGTAAGTATGTATGCTGTTTCTCCACCCATTAACTTGATTCCGATTTTACCTTCCAGAATACTACGAAATATACCTACCTGACTTATTCTATTGAATGTATTAAATATTAGCTGAGTGTAAGAATGGCATAAAAAGGTGAGTCCCATACTTGATCCAAGCATCGGGGGATGAGAAGATAAGGTTCTCATTATACTAAGCCTTCGGCACTAATGAGAGTAGGGTGGCCAGTTCCTTTCTCTCGGCCGCCTTTACTTCAGTAACTACGCCCACCCAATTTATTACACCCTGGGTAGAGGTGAGCGGTGATTTTCAACAACCAGGTTCAGCCGGGAGTCGAACCAGGATTGCATGATTGGAAAGCAAGTGCCTTATCCGCTGCGCCAGAATGGCATAACGATCTTCAATAAAGGATGATCCTTTAGAAATAGGAAAGTATGAGTCAATGAAAACATCCGAACTTCCGCTTCGTTTGAATGTACTCAGACATTTTTTCTATCGCCGTACATTTCAATTTACGAATTCCACAACATCTAGTCAACTGCACAATCAACTCTACGAAGACGTCATTATATTCATCTGCATCTATAGCAGCCACAAAGTGCAAGAAGACCATTATAGACCAAATAAAAGAGCTTGAAACCAAAAGAAAGACTGTGAACAATAACAAGAATAAGCAGCAGATGCTTAGGTGCAATAGTAATCAATATATAAGTTAGAGTTAACCAGCGCGAGTGACACAGTGGGCCAATTTTTTTCTTGATCAAACTTTCTGGAAGATTTCCACTATTGGTCGCCTTTCCCAGCTCATGCAGGTGCTTTGCATCATTTGAGAGATTCTGCTCAATTTGATCCAAAATTTCAGGATATTTTGGTATATTTATCATTTAGTGGTTCAAACAGTATTGGCTCCATTTCCCATACATTTTTGGCAAGCATTTTTCCGATTGGGCCATTAAAACTGTTTGGCCCTGAAGTTGATCCATCAATGTGTTCAAAAAGTTTGCGAAGTGGTAACTCGCCGTGGTGAAGTTAGCAAACTACACGCTGACAAGGTCTTCCTAGACTTCTTTCGATATGGACCATTGAACCATCCTTCCAGCCAGTATTAGAGTTTGTACCATCTTCTCAAATAACACATATGTCTGATATGTTAATTTTCATTGAGTTTAACACATTTTTCTGTAGAATACAAATTTTAAAGTTAAGACTTCCTAAAAAATTTTTATTGAACCTAAGAATCTACTGGTTATTCTTGTTTTTGTTCACAGTCTTTCTTTTGGTTTCAAGCTCTTTTATTTGGCCTATAATGGTCTTCTTGCACTTTGTGGCTGCTATAGATGCAGATGAATATATGTTGATGATGTCTTCGTAGAGTTGATTGTGCAGTTGACTAGATGTTGTATAATTCGTAAATTGAAATGTATGGAGATAGAGAAAATGTCTGAGTACATTCAAATGAAGCGGAAGTTCGGATGTTTTATCGACTCATACTTTCCTATTTCTAAAGGATCAACCTTTATTGAAGATCGTTATGCCATTCTTACACTCAGCTAATACAATACATTCAATAGAATAAGTCAGGTAGGTATATTTCGTAGTATTCTGGAAGGTAAAATCGGAATCAAGTTAATGGGTGGAGAAACAGCATACATGCTTACATGCCTGTCATATAATTTGTTACATAAATAAGAATTATAATACTATTTTTTCATTTGGAGTTCCTTAGCCATTGTTTTTGTTAAAATGTTTAACTAATGAGTCTATTTATACTATTTCAGAATGTACCAGAACCAATAAATCCAACTTGCTACTATCATAACCTTCAGAAACCACAAAAATTTACATAAAATGCAAGAAAATGTGTCATCGTTGCAAAAATTAAAATTTTAAAACATGTCCAAATTTATCTGTAGACTCAATAAATGGATTAAGTATCCAAAAACAATAGAAATGAATACCAACATGCCATACCTAGCACAAAAGATTAAGATTTTATGAGGATTTCAAAATTCTGGTAACCTGCAAATGTTCCGGGGCCAACAGCAGGGTCTAAACATTAACCAAAAAAAAATTTTTTTTTGCATGCCTTCATTTTTCAGGCATACACAGATATTTAGATATCCCCCCAATTAAAATTAAAAATTTGCCCCAACAGGGCGCAGCTTATTGTATCAGCTTGGCAGGTAGGGCAATGCTTTTCACACAAAATCTTGTATTGAACAAAAAAAAATTATGTCATGGCTTCCATGAGTGAAGCTGCTTAAACCGGCAATGCTTTTCACACAAAATGTTATATTGAACAGAAAAATATATTGTATTTTAATGCGCGTGTTCGGCATTTATTTGTTGTTAGTCCAGGTTTCAAGTTTTCGAACATGACTGAGTTCACTTTTAGTACGAGTCAAATAATAACTACACTAAACATCAGTAAAAATATACCGTGGCCTATATTCAAGCTGGTGGTAGGCTTGAGTGAAGAGTAACTTAGTTTTCCGTCAAAACCCCGACTAGGTTTAATAACGAGCAAAGTCCCACAATTATGCTTGCAACTTGTAGCCAGGGTTCATATACCCTATAAAAATGTATTCATGTAGTAGAGCGTAGTCTCATACGTACTCGCCACACGATCAATCCAACTCGAGTAGAAGTAATTGCGAAAGATTACAGATTAAGTACGGAATGGCCCGTTTCAGCCAGTCCGATTCGGCTAATCCGATTCGGCTAGTCCGATTCGGCGAGTTCCCTATTCGGCGAGTTTTTGAAATTTTATTTTTGAAAGGGAATTATCGGGTACCGTAGCCAAACTGTTTTCACATCGCTGAACGTGCAGAAAGGAATAAAAATAAAACGTTTGAACTATTAAATTAAAATTCTTCATGTCAGTTCAGTTCAGTTGTTTTTATTTCTGACCATCATATCCAAAACAATACACGTCAACATAGCAAAGGTAGAAGCGACAAAACGCTAAAACGTGCTTGAATTCGTCATGTCTGTTCAGTTGTTTTTAAGGTAGAAGCGACAAAACACGAACGTCAAAACGTGCTTGTGACCGAAGTAAGTTATTGAGTTGAAAGAAATTTGGCACGATCGCAACACCTTCAGAAAAATTTAAAATGTGAAGGGAAAATAAAAAAATTAAAATGTTACAAAAAAAAAATCATGTTTATATTTGTATGATATGTAAGTTAGTACTTTTGAATAGTTAAAATGATTAGTTTGGATCAACAAATGTGTGGCCCACAGCTTGGATTGAAAGGAAATTATCGGGTACCGTAGCCTAGTTATCCCTACCAGCAAAAATTTGTTTCAAGAACCCAGTTAGCCTAACAGTTCATTTTTAGTAACACGGAATGGCCCGTTTCGGTGAGTCCGATTCGGTTAGTCCGATTCGGTGAGTCCGATCCCTTAACGGGGGATTTTTTCAATTTTTTTTTAAATTATCAGGTACCATAGCCTAATTATCATTGCCGTTTTAGGGTTAGGGGTTAGGAGTTAAGGTTAGGGGTTAGAAGTTAGGAACTCACCGAATCGGACTCACCGAACAGTAGCAGACCCGTAGTAACAAAATGGAAAGGCTAACCAAATGTGTGGCCTATCGTTTTAACGTCGCTAAACGTTGAAATCGTGTAGAAAAGAGAACTTTGATGACTAGGATACGTTGCAAGCATTGCAAGCCTCAAAGCAGCCTGCGGCCATGGCCGCTAAGTAGTGCTTGAATGACCGCCTGTGCTACCTTCTCCGTCGGCCAAGTTTGGCCGCCGGTTTCTTCTAGCCAATTATTTAATTTCGCAATAGAGTGATCGTGGATTAAATGTCAAAAATATGTAGTATCAAAGAGTGACGCAGAATTAGGTCAGCGCATTGTAGTCACTACTGTTGTATTGAATATATCCAGCTGCGATCACCAGCGCTGTAAGTCTTGTTTGCAATTCCCGATGTTTATTTTAACAAAGTGTTAATCCGAAGTGCTAATTTACATCGGCTGGCAATGTTGTCGTTTTTATATCGATTCAATGTTGTCGGACATTGAATCGTTGTTAAAAAGGAGAACTAGGTTAGTTGACATGGGTGGGTAAAACACGTGTCTTTATAGTTGAGAACGCTGTGGGTTAGTGACATCATAACGGAATACATGGTCAGGTTTTATGAAAGGCGGTAAGCAGTGAAAACAATTTAGGGTCGTTAGATGGTCCCGCAATACCGGATTACAATCCCGATAAAGCATTTAATGCGTGGTACAACAATTCTATTGCAGGACGTCGCCCAGACTTCAACAACGCTAAGTGATCATTTTAACATTGTTGCAAGTTTTATGCTATGTATTTGTGCTATCGTTATTGTATTTTGGCCTCCAAGCACGCAGATTTGGCCGCCGGAAAAAAACATGAGTTTTAAGGCCTGCGTTGAAACTGAGAAACATTCACAGAAACCCTTCGATACGTTGCATTTTTAAGATAATGTATTCAGACGTTGAATCAATGTACAAATGAACTGTTAGGCTAAATGGGTTCTTGGAACAAATCGAAGTGCTTCTGTGAATGTTTCCCAGTTTCAACGTATCCTAGTCAGCAGAGTTCTCTTTTCTACACGATTTCAACGTTTAGCAACATTAAAACGATGTAAAAACGACAATTTCTGCTGGTTGGGATAACTAGGCTATGGTACCCGATAATTTCCTTTCAATCCAAGCTGTAGGCCACACATTTGTTGATACAAACTGATCATTTTAACTATTCAAAAGTACTAACTTATAGACATTAAACATAATTTTTGTTTTGTAACATTTTCTTTTGTTTATTTTCCCTTCATTTCTTAAATTTTTCTGAAGGTGTTGCAATCGTGCCAAATTTCTTTCAACTCAATAACTTACATTGGTCACAAGCACGTTTTAACGTTCGTGGTTTGTCGCTTCTACCTTTTTCTACACCTTTGCTATGTTGACGTGAATTGTTCTTGATATCATGATCAAAAATAAAAACAACTGAACTGACATGACGAATTCAAGCACGTTTTAACGTTCGTGTTTTGTCGCTTCTAACTTTGCAATGTTGACGTGTTTTGTTTTTGATATGATAGTCAGAAATAAAAACAACTCAACTGAACTGACATAACGAATTTTAATTTAATAGTTCAAATATTTTATTTTTATTCCTTTCTGCATGATTTCAACGTTTAACGATGTAAAAACGGCAATTATAATTAGGCCACGGTACCCGATAATTCCCTTTCAAAATAAAATTTCAAAAACTCGCCAAATAGGGCACTCGCCGAAAAAGGCTCTCGCCGAATAGGGAACTCGCCGAATCGGACTAGCCGAATCAGACTCGCCGAATAGTAGCAGACCCGATTAAGTAAGGTTCCATCTGGCTGCAATCTGTGTTCAGGATGCATAGCAAATGTCCTGTGGAGATGTGCTAATATCAAGAGTAGTAGAGCGTTGTCTCGCACCTCATCTCCACACGCGCATTAACAAAACAGCATATTTTTTCTATTCAATATAACATTTTGTGTGAAAAGCATTGCCCTACCTAGTACCTACCAAGCTGATACAATCTGCAGACTTTACTAGGAATAGCACCTGAATAAACGGACGCCACAGTGCTCCGCACCTAAATATCCAGACGCCACAGTGTCCGCGCCAATTTGACCAGCGCCTATTTGACCAGCGCCTAACTGTCTGCGCCTAAAAGACGTGGACCCCTGGCTGAGACCCAAGCAAAAAAGTCAAAACAAGACAGACTTTAAAAACTTGTTTATAATATTATCTTTTATGTCAATCAGTAACAATGTACAAGAAGAAACAAGAAATATATCACAAAATGCACAAATTTACCTTCCACCATGTAGATGTGTCATCTAGCAATATCAACTGCTCATTCTTTCGAATAGATAATTCTTCAGAATCGTTAGCATTGTAATCATACAGTGCTATCATTATATCTTCATTTCCAACTGCCATATTGTTTTGTAAGAAAATTTACCCGGTTTCACTCACAACATAATTACAATAAAACACCTTTTGTAAATTGAATGTTATTTCTGCAAGGTTAAATCAGCACAAATTCACTAAATTAAGCGTAAACAGTGTTACCAAGTATTTTTAAAACTTTCAGCTATATATATTGAAACTAGTTCAATTGTTTTAAGTGATGAGGCAAGTTCAAAAGTAACCCAAAATGGAAAAATTCACACAAAGAAAATTTTAAAATAAAAATAATAGCCTATTTATTCTATGAAAGCCAATATAAAATGCAACAGTACTTCTAAATACCCATGTGTTTAAAGTTGCCAGTTCCAATTAAATAAGTTTTGAGGATTAGGGGGTTAAGGTGAAGTCTATTTTGTGACAAATCTTAAAAATGTCTGACAATGCCTGGCATTGTAATTGCATTCCCATCTCATTTTCTTCATCATCATCTTGTGTTGATATCTAGAGATAAAAACATTTTTTTTGCCTGCTTGCTTTTATACTGCTCTCCTCTATCGCTGCTTTTTTAGTCTCATGCTTATCTTTCTCACTCTCAGACATCCTTGCACATAGCAACAACATTGTCTGAATATAGCAGAGTCATTTTCTGGAATCTGGATGTATCCTGTAAAGCAATCTTTCCAAAACAGGCAATGTGGCTTCATAAAGCCAAATGGTTATCTCAAATCCTTGAATGCTTCCTGTCTACACCTCACTTAATTTCCTCGATACATAGTTTTAATGAATAGTAACTATAATATATTTGATGTATCTTGAATACTGTAAATAATGGCTAAATCATACAAAAGTAGTATGCTTTATCACAGGTTTTTCAGATGGTACGCGGGTACGCCGGGTAGCTTCCGTTTTTTTCACAACTTTATATTTTGTTTATCTGGTTTTGTTTACAAAAAAAAATTCCCGAAGCCTATTCTTATTGTTGCGTAACTATTCCAGTTGTTTCGTGAATATCCCTTCCAGGTGAGAATGCGAGCAGGGATTTTCAGTCATGATGAACATCAAGTCAAAAAATCGAAACCGACTAGGTGCGCCCGGAAATGACTTTTGATGCGCTGTTGGCAAATCTCTCATTAATAAATCTCATTAAATGTAATTATGGTGCTTTAATGTTATTTTAGTACGTCAATATATTATTCTTCTGAATAAAATATGATTCAACCAAATTAGTTGTTTTGCAAGAAGTGGTACGCTTGGCAGTACAGAGCGTCCAAGTGGTACGAGATTGTAAAAAGGTTGGGAGCCCTGCTTTATCATGAGCTAAAAGTTGTCATAATCTGCAATTGGCACAGTTATTCTGCTAAGTGAAAACCTTCCAAGACATGTGTATCTCACATGCAAACTTGTATTTTGATGTGAAAACACTATGTCTATCACGAGAATAAAAAAAAATATGTAATTAACCAAGTACAATTTATTCAACATAGTGTTTGAATCATGAGGAATAAATACCACAAGGATCTAATTTAAAAATCTATTATCAAAATTTACTTTTTTCCACCTGAGATGGATGACAAGCAGCTTCTCATGCCCTATCCTGTGAGAATGGAGCACAGGGAGTATAGACTGCATCCAAGCAGATGAGAAACAAAACTTTTCAACAAACGCTCACACAACGACAACTTTTTTCCACTGTCAATCTTCACATTTTAGTACATCAAAACAAACTACCGTATCATAGCTTTCCAACTATCTTTAATCAGACTTACCAGGTTGCTTTGATAGTTTGTTGTAGAATATATAGCTACGGTAAATCTAAGAGTAACTTTGCAACAAAACTTTGCTATTTTATTGTTTCTGAATGTACAATTGTACATTACTGACATTTTTCAAAATAAATACTAAGGTGTTTGTTATTAATTAAGTGTTTGATAATAAATCTATTTAAGTCAAACTTCATCCAGTCCTGACCATCAGGAATAGCTAACATCGGCATCCAAGCAGATGAGAAACGAAACTTGTCAGTTGTCAACCAAGAGCCTCCACCCGGACAGCACAGCTGCAGGGGGTAATGGACAAGTTCAAACACCCCACCATCCTGCAGCTCAACATAGAAGGCTACACAACAAGCAAGATCAAAGTTGTGGAGTAGCCTGCCCATATCAACCAGGCACCCGTCATGTTCCTCTGATGATGAAATCAAAAACTTGCTTCTCTTTAGTAGCCTTCCAGGATAGTCCAAGAACATCGTGAATCTGGGGGTGGTAAAATGATAGACCCTTGGTCAGAGCCCGATAGCTCAGTGGTTACGCACCCGGCTCAAGATCATGTGCGCTGGTTCAACTCTCGGGGTGTGCGCTTGAGCAACGCATTTCAGGACTGCTCTCCATTCAGCGACATCTAGTGAATGGAATAATTCCCCGGCAACAAACCTTCAATAAACGGAAAACTTCACTCTGCCAATCTCAGTAACCGACCCTGCGTCAAGAGCCTCTACAAGTATGCAAAACTACCAGGAATAACTAATCAAGGCTTTGTCAGTCCGAGGATAAAGATTCAAAATCCAACCAAACCAACCAGCCAGAGGCTCACACGACGATGAGCATATAACTCATAAGCATCTAAAAATTTACACAAGGGCTGTATTTACTAACTACTACTCAAACTATCACTTTATAGGCTATTAACATTTTCCCTGCTGAAATATTGGCTTCTAGTCAGATATAAAGCAGCATGGCCTGCGAATAAAGATCGCCATGGTTGCATTGTTGGGAGAAATTTTTCTTCTTTGCGTTGACTTGTGACGCCTGACTGATTAACAAAAATTCTTTTCACACAAAACCGCACAAAACACACACAGCATTGAAAACATGTAAAAAAGGTAGATAACAGCCCAACTTTCTCATATTGTTTTTTCCTGTTTCACAAAGTTGTCTTATGTTTCTAATGGTTGCTGTTGTTTCTGTTATCTTTTGTTTTCAGAAATGAGCTTTTTCAGTCCGAGGATAAAGGTTTAATCAATGAAAGTATTTTGTCTTTAAAATGGTTAGCAGATAATGTTTTCTTTTTTAATTAAAAAATTCAAACTCTAAAATAATTCACATTTTGTAAAGAAACAATAGCCTAATTCTTTGAAATTTTCGAAAGAATTTTATTAACTGTTTTCTATCGTCAGACTGACAGCAAATAAACAATACCCCTTTGCCCTGTGGTGTCATCTTGTGGCCTGGTTTCTGCCAGCCAGACGTCATCAACAAAACAAACTTTTCATCCATCAACTATCTGGCGGGAAAATCTGAATCAGTCGCGCGACCATTTGACCAACGATGGATTTGTTATTTTGTTCTTTGTTGACTCCCTCAGTTCAAGTCCCAAAGAGTGAAGCCTTCAGTTTGGTGGATGTTACTATTTTAGTCCGTTAGAACTCAGGAGCAATTCTATTCGTGGAAATTGGATGTTTGTTAAATATGCTTGCAGCATATAGGATATAACAACCGTGGATTTACTTTTTTGAGATCGGCAATAATACACATAGCCTACTTGGTAGCAGTGGCGTAGCTACCCATTGGATCTTGTGGATAAATCCAGGGGCGGCACGTTGCTGGAGGGCGGCAAAATGTGATAACATTTTAAAGTTTAAATGAACAAAGACAGTCACATTAATTCATGCTCAGAGAGACTCAGTCAACGACCTAACTAAACACTGGTCTCGCCTAAGTGAACCCAAAAAATTACACAAGTTATGCCTCTAAACAAATTTGCAACTTTTTTAGATGCGGACCCACTATGTGGTAGGCTATTGGTGACGGTATAATGACACTCATGCTGTTGAAGTCATCATGGAATATTGGTTGTAACTTGTAAGCTATAGCATTGTTCAGTCAATTTAGTTTAGATTAGTTTTCAGTTTATTTCACTTTGGCGAGGAGACAGGGAGGGACCTGAGGTCATTGAGTCAACTGCCACCTTTACCATTGTCTGTAGTAGATAGACGCGATTCCTCCATCTTCATATGCGAAGATGGGTTAGGGTTAGGTTTGTGAAGGTTTAAAGTTTCACGTCTGAAATAGATCACTTAGCTTAACTCAGCAAATTTGCAATTGTGGTTGTTGTTTTTTAACTTTTTTGTTGCAGATTCCAGAACAAGATTGAAGTTGCAAATTGTTAATGTTAATTTTTGCCTATGAAGAGAGTAAAAGAAAATGGAGCTATTTTTAGAAAGAAAAAGAAAGCTAGAGAAGAGGAACTAAAAAAGAATGAAGGAGCCAGTTTGAAGTTTGTAAAAATTGTCTCATCTGCTAAAGAAACAGCAGAAGTTAGCAGTCACAGTAAATCGTCACTTTAAGTTGAGACGGAAGAAGAAGTGTACCTCAAGCAAAACAATAACAAAGTGATCATTGAAAGAAGTCAGCCTACGAATGAAACACTTTCAGATAAAAATAAAACAGATTATATATATTATTCTCATAACGACGTGGCTACTTGGTCAGAAATATTAACTCATAACATGAGAGTTGAGATGATCAAATTAGGGCCTGAAAGGTTTAAGAATAAAGAAGGGCCATTCAAGCCAGCGATTAGAGTAATTAAAGGCGATAGCCTAAAGAGAAAGAATCCTTAAGCTTTCTAAGAAATGGTTTTATAAGATGCTAAAGAATGGTGATGATATTCTCAGATCATGGTTGCTATATTCGAATAGGCACTCAGGATTATATTGTTTCTGTTGTAGGTTATTTCAATCGAGACATGATAATTCTTCATTTGTTTTCAAACCTTTTGTAAATGTTTGGCATCTTAATACGTGCATTTCCAGTCATGAAAATTCAGAAGTTCACAAACAGTGCTTTCAAAAATAGAATGAGTTCGCACTGAGGCTTCAGGTACATCAAACAATTGACAAAGAAATGCAAATTCTTATGAATAAAGAAAAAAATAAATGAAGAGAAATCTTGCAGAGCGTAATGAAAACTTCTTGCAAATCATAATACAACCACTTACGAAACATTTTTGGTACCGAACAATCTAACAGATTTTTGGTAGGCTACCCAACTCTCTAAGAAGGGCATGACAACGTTCCTACCTTTCACCAGCTACGGTATCCAAAATGAATTAATCGAGCTTGTTGGTAATAAGGTAAAAGATCTCATTCTGGAGGAGATAAAGACAGCAAAGTATTTCTCAATATTTTTGTGGAATTTTAATCAGCTTTTACGACGGTGTTAAAGGGGGCGGCATTTCGTGCAAAAATCCAAGGGCGGTAAACTGCGTTGCTACCCCACTGCTTGGTAGTCATTTTTTTCTCATCTTACATTTCAGATAAGTAAAGTGTATTTCTAAGTTCTGCTATAGAATACATGCTGAGGCTGGACATTTAAAATTATGTCTATTGTTGCTGTGCCATTTGTAGAAGGATGGAATTTTGTTCAAACCTTGGGAGAAGGAACTTATGGCGAAGTAAAGCTTGCCATCAATGCTCAAACAGCTGAAGCAGTTGCTGTAAAGATTATTGAACTAAAAAAAGTGCACAAATGCTACAATTTGGTAAGCTGTTATTAAACTGTTATCTTGCAGCATATATTGTCATAATATTTATCATATTTTAAAGAAATAAAACAAAGTAACTTCAGCGAGTTTAACATGATGTATTACATACACATTACACAAAAATAACATAATTAAAAATAAACTCTAACGTTTTCGACGTGTGTCCTCATCAGGAATTACATATCTGCAATATACATAAAATGAAAATTGTAAGGTAATTGTGTGTGTTCTAATTCGGGTTTTTTTTCGATCATTTATCGGTCATTGATCGATTTTTTAGCAAAATGTCCGAAAAAAATATAGTCAATTCGGTCAAAATGTCCGAAAAATATATAGTCAAATCGGGTGTTGCAAGGTTGAGTTTCGCTGATGAACGTTGAAGAAAGTTTTCTCAGATAAAACACGACAACGTTTCTCAGCGAAACATAATGTTGTAGCCATGGCTTGGTTGTAGCTCATAGGCGCCTAACTATTTTTTTGGCCGTGGGGGCGAAAGCGTGTTTCATCAGCAGCAACGTAAATTCAGCAAAATGTCACGCAGATGGATGACATAATTATGTCGTCACACTAGGATTGCTTTTATTGCCACACTCGGAGTTATCGCTACGTTCGACCTACCGTTAATTATTATAAACAAAACTCGACCACTTCGGTTAAGCAAACACATGCCATGCGTCTGCGTAGGCTAGCGGTTGATGGACTGCGACTCTTTAAGCTAAGCACAACATAAAGTTTAGCAACGAACTAGATTTATTACCATGAAACAAGAGACGAAAGAGCCGTAAAGCCCTAAACCCTGGCCATCCGCTACACACAACCATGCTGAGATATCCACCAAAGCAGCGGCTAAAATCAAGAAAGCCATTTGTACGGCCTGCACAAGACCTTCTGGCAGCCTCTGGTGGAAGCCCTAGCAAACAGTGGTGCCACGCGGCGTGGTGTGAACAATGGTCAAGCAGCACGTCCCCACTTCGCCAAGTCTTCAGATCCCCGTCCGAAAACCAGCTGGGACATGGCCTCTCTAGACTTGCCTCATCAAGGCGTAACCGTTTGCTCACTGGTGTTGGACGCTATGGTGCAGACATGTTGCGCTGGGGCTTGGCAGAGTGCTGCTTGTGAGTGTGGCGAAATGCAGACGGCAGCCCACATTATCAAGGATTGCCGGCTATACAGACCACCCCATGGTATGGAAGGCCTAATTTCCATCGATGACAACACCAGGCAGTGGCTAACCAACGGATGCCCTGACATATAGCGACAACACGAGAGAAGAAGAGACGAAAAGGTTTACTAAAAAGTAAAAGGTAAACTGTGAATGGAATGACAATGTCTTGAAAATGGAATGCAAATACTAACTTGATTATACGCTTGAAAATGTGCCTGTTGAAAGTACAATCATTCACGTTTACATCAATTCAACAGCACGTCACCTTGAATAAATTTAGAAGTTGCTGACATCCGTAAACAACCCTTGAGAAATAGTTACGGAGAGACGTTTGATTAAGTTTTCGTTTCGACTTGACATAGCTCCCTTTTCACTACAATATCGCTCGCAACTTATGACTGACCTGCTTTCAATTTACGACTGACCTGTTTTCGTGTTGCAGAGGAAACAAAAGATGTGCATATTCTCGCCTTTGATCAGGTTTCTATGGCAGCGGTCGTGTGTGCGCCATGCGAGTCCGTTGTTGCGTTGATTATTCCGCATGTGCGCAATGCGGTTTGTACCAGCCCTTGTTGCGTTGGTTGGTGGTTACGTCGTGCCGAGACTTCAAGTTTATTTTCACAGCGAGCGATTCACTGCCGCGACAATTCACTGTACAGGTTTCGACTTTCGAAAGCAACATCGAGTCTGTTTGCAAGCGCATAAAGCCAAACGCACGCTCCATCTACGTAGCAAATTATGTTGTTTTTGGGTGCATTCAACATCTGATGACATTGAATCGACACAAAATGGTAGATTTTTGCTATGTTGCAGGCAGCAAAATCTGTCATTTTTACATTGATTCAACGTCTGCAGACGTTAAATCAATGTAAAAATGACAGATTTTGTCTGGTGTGGAATTGTAGCATCCTACTCGTTCTAGCGATTATTTATCGAGAAGCTGTTGCGGTTTGCATTAAAAAAATGTTGTCCTGCTGCCGATGGCTAGTTCATCTATTGTTTTATGTATCAATACAGCATAAAAAGTTGGCGCCTATGTTGTAGCTAGTCAGGAAGTGCAAATTTTGGTTTGTATCAGCTACTTGAACGGAAATATTTTCAAAAAAAAAAATTACCGAAATATATAAATAAAAAATGACCGAATATTTTCAAGTCATTTCATACAAATGACCGAAAAGTGTCAGCGAAAAAAAAAACCTAGGACTTCTAATTGTTTGCCAAATGCCTGTAGTTTACACCTCATGTGAACTGTTTTCCACCGTATAATTTACTTGTAATCATTCCTGTGTCACTCGTCCAGTTGTGCTTTTCAGTCTGTAGTGTCGTTAGTATACAGTTATAGTGCAAAGTATAATTTACCTTACAATTTTCATTTTATGTATATTGCAGATATGTAATTCCTGATGAGGACACAGTACGTGTCGAAAACATTAGAGTTTATTTTTAATTATGTTATATTTATGTAATGTGTATGTAATACATCATGTTAAACTCGCTGAAGTTACTTTGTTTTATTTCTTTATGGTTCAACAAAGCAAACTCTCTACCAAAGCTTTATCATATTTTTCTTAAGAAGAAATATGTATTTGCTAGAGATGCACCGATACCAATATTTTAGCCGATACCGATATCACTTTTTTAGGCCGATAACAGTGAAAAATTAGTCAGTTTTTTAAACTAGACTGCAACAGAATTAGCAAACTTGTGGTAGACAATGAGCTACATTTTTATTGTTTCTGAATAGGTTTAGTGGCTGTACAAACTATCAATACTGATTTCTGAATATAGCACTTTATTAATGTATATTGGTTTTGCTATTTTGTTGTGTTTACGTGCACCAGGTTTGTGTGTTCAAGATGCATATATCAACTCATATTTCATAAACATGTGCACATGAACGTATGATGTCATGTTTGAGCGATGTAATGGATGGCATGGTTACTATGTATGGTAACTATAGCCTCAACCTTGTTTTCACAGCTGTGCAAAATGCAATAATTTTTTTTAATTTAGATAATGTTTGGTTAAACATACTGTGTTTCCGTAGAGATTTTTGATTCAAATATTGTACTTGAGTAAAGCACATGACATGTTTAATGTAGCTCTGTGGAGTCCAATGTTGGTTGTAATGTAGCAGTTATGTATTTTTAATGCTTATACAACAATTAATATTTCTTGGTAGATTCGTAAAGAAGTTGCTATTCATCGGATGCTCAAACATGAAAACATCATTAAATTTTATGGAACTCGAAAGGAATCTCATCATCAGTACATATTTTTGGCCTACGCAAGTGGTGGGGAATTGTTTGATAGAATTGAACCTGACATCGGGATGGCACCACACTTAGCACAAGGCTTTTTTCGACAACTCATTGAAGGTATACAAACTAGGGAGCAAGTCTTTTAGGCGCTGACAATTAGGCGCTGGTCTAATAGGCGCGCACACTGTGGCGTCTGGATATTTAGGTGCGGAGCACTGTGGCGCCCGGTCATTTAGGTGCTATTCCTAGTAAAGTATGTAGATTGTAACAGCTTGGCAGCTTGCCAGAAAATTATATCATAGCTTCCGTGAGTGAAGCTGCTTAAACCGGCAATGCTTTTCACATAAAATGTTATATTGAACAGAAAAATATATTGTTGTTTTATTGATTTATTATTGTTTTATTTGTTGTTAGTCCAGGTTTGCGTTGGTGAAAGCTTTATCAATAAATTATTCAAGCTTCCAAACATTATTGGAAGTAATCCTACGGAAGTATTCCTACGTCGTAAATCATGGCAGATCCATAGTCTTTGCCTGTCCTTTTTTGGCTACAGTAATAATATAATATTTTGTGTGAAAATCATTGCCGGTTCAAGCAGCTTCACCCATATATTTTTCTGTTTAATATAATATTTTGTGTGAAAACGCATTGCCGGTTTAAGCAGCTTCACTCACGGAAGCCATGACATATTTTTCTGTTCAATTTAACATTTTGTGTGAAAAAGCATTGCCGGTTTAAGCAACTTCACTCACTGAAGCCATGACCAACAACGCACACGCATTAACAAAACAACATATTTTTTGTTCAATATAATATTTTGTGTGAAAAGCATTGCCCTACGCCCCTACCTGCCAAGCTGATACAATCTGCAGACTTTACTAGGAATAGCACCTAAATGAACGGGCGCCACAGTGCTCCGCACCTAAATATCCAGACGCCACAGTGTGCGCGCCTATTAGACCAGCGCCTAACTGTCAGCGCCTAATAGACGTGGACCCTACAAACTACTATGCGGTTTTCACTGCTGCTTTAAGTGTTTCTCGACCTGTAGAGAAAGCTGTGTGCAAACTTTTATAATGTAATTTAAATTTTCTTAAGCGCAGATAAAAAAGTAGGTTTTATCATGACCTCAAAATGTTAACATGGCAATAAAAGTTTGAGTAGAAAGATTGATCTAAGAAAAAGATGCTAGATTGGTACTTTATCATAGTTACAAATGTTTTGTGTTTCCCATCAAGGTGTAGAGTATTTACATTCGATTGGAATTACTCATCGGGACATAAAGCCTGAAAATGTATTGCTTGATGAAAATGATGTTTTAAAAATAGTTGATTTTGGATTTGCAACAATTTTTAAGCACAAAGGTATGTTTATGATGTGGCACTTCAAACATTTGAACAATTTCATCTTACATTGAATGAAAATTGATAATGATAAATTTTACTTTTACTTTTTTACTCGGTGACTCGTTGCAGAATAGCTACAGAAAGCCACAAACGTAAAGGAATTGAAAAGAGGTCTTAACACGAGTAGAGCTTTGTGTACAAGTGACAAATCACTGTGTAGTGGTTACCAAGTCCTGCTGCAATAATTATGAACTACTCAGAGCTACAGGGCGGCACGACGTAATCAAGCGCATGCGACTCGGTGCAATGCATTAGCACTAAGGCAATGTTGTTTTTGTTCTTTGGTTGCATCTTATGTCTTTATCTTTTATTATTATTGAAGCAAAAATGTAAGTATTTGATGGTGTTGTTAAAGACTAAATGTGCAGGCCAGATACATAGTGCTGAGATCTTTTTTATGCAACAAACCTAAAAGGTCATAGTCAAAGATGAAGCAGTAATCACAAATTATGTATCAAAGTGCAAGTATGTAAACAATAATCAGTATATATCATACTTGAAGTACGATACTGTTATGGTTGAAAGGGGCCAGTAGTTTGTGACCTTGAAAGCATCCAGAAGATGATATTTTCGTAATATACGAGATTTTTCTAGTGGCTAAAGTTTTAGATTAAGTTGCCAAGAAAGCATGAAATTCCAATTATGCGCGTCTTTCAGCATGACCAGTGTCTTGGACTGTCTTGCCAAGGCACATGGTCTTCTAGACATCAGATCTTGGTATTCTTGAGTGTCACTCAGAGACTCGTTCCATCACTCAGTCTTGTGGCAATGTCATGTAATGATTTCAAGAGAGTTTGTATATATGCCAGCACAGCATATTCTACCATTTTTACGACATTGGTTTAATTATTTAGGTGTCGAGAGATTGATAGAAAAGTCATGTGGAACCCCCCCTTATGTGTCTCCTGAAGTTTTGCAACACAAACCATACCACGCTGAACCGTCTGACATTTGGTCATGTGGCATTGTTCTTGTAGCTATGCTAGCTGGTGAGCACTGCAATATATTAAATGTTTTATATGTATTCAATGTTATATTCTTATCAAAAAAATATGTAGTTTTCTCTTTAGAATAGTAGTTCAACCCAATAGTAGGAACAGGATCGAACCAGTGAAATCTGCCATTGTAACATATTTTTCAACCACGTTAAAATAACGCAAAATGACACTTTTGCTGGTCAGGTAACGTTCTTAAGGTAGGCAATTTTATGTCTTTATTTATTATACAGTATATACTGGTTAATTTCAAAAATGTCTTTTAAACTTTGTTTATCATTTTACCTTGGAAGCAAGAATAGGTTGCACTGGAGCTTGCAAGGGTTCATACTGGCTCAACTTCACATGAGCTTCTATATAATTCGGTAGAATTGTCATGTTAATGAACACCGGGTTTTATTCCACCAACTTTATTTAAAATTGATTTTCAAACTTAAAAGAACACGAACTTCAAGCCCGGTTTTCAAATGTCTAATTCAATACTGAGAATAGTTGTTGCTACGTTCACACAGCATTAATCGTTCACTAAAAAGCTGTCCCGGCTTCCAAAAACCTGTTTGCGGATCGCATGTAGACCTCATTGGTTTATACCATACATTTTCAGGAGAGTTGCCTTGGGATGAACCTAATGTAGTGTGCGATGAGTACAGCAACTGGATTGCTCATCAGATTCAGTTTACGCCATGGAGAAAAATAAACACGTCACCTTTGGCATTGCTAAGGAAAATACTTGTTCACGACCCAAAACATCGGTGTAAAATTTCCAGTATCAAAAAAGACAGGTCAGCAAATTTACACGTTTTAAAATGGAGACCATTTCTTGTAATTACCATATGGGTTTTCAACCTTTCTACTTGTTTAACGATCGTAACCCAACTTAACAGATCAATTTATAAATCAAAAATTCACACTCCATCATTTTCTCACAATGTTACTTTTTTTGATAATTATTGGTTGGGTCTTAAGTTGTTAGAGCTTCGGTGGAGAGTTTGCCTTGTTGAACCATAGGCATACCAAGCCGAGCAACGTGATCAAGTTTAACATATTCAAGTTTATTAAATTTCAGAAACACAAAGCTACGCAACAAATTAAATAGGCTAAGTGTTTAAAGTACAGTATTGCTCATGTGTTTCTCGGCAGTCGAGTGTAGCAGGAACTTAGCGATAGACACGTGTTTCGCCACGTCGATTATCGTAACTGGCACTATCTTCTTTGCCTCTCCCCACTTTAGTGACCAAATGTCATGTAGTTACTTTTGCATTGTCATCACAGATGGTTTATCAAGCAGCTACCGCAGAAGAGAAGGTTATCGTCACCCCTAGCCTCGCCTTTTCATAAGCGCATGGTATCTGGGAAAAATAATTATCTTCTATTTGACGAAGAGGTATCACATTGACAGCTTTAGGTTTCGAATAAAACTGCAACCTTCACTTATTAATAATTATCCTTCTTAAACGTGGCAAAGCAACGCAAATGAAGCAAGTGGTCAGTTGACAATTTTTACTCCGAAAATAGTTGCTCAGACCTGAGAGTGGTTTTGTCTCAACAAATTTTAAAGTTAACTGGAAAAAAGAACATGTAAATAAAGGTTTTGCGACCGTGCCATATTTTAAACTGATTATCTTCCCAGACAGCTACTTTATCTGGTCAGATCCGTACCCGATCTGGTTAAGATCTGGACTAAACGAAGTGGTTGGCTGTGTTCTTTCGGTATCAAGCACGTTATAACGTTTACGTTTCAACATTCTACCTTTCTCTAGACCTCTGTTGTGTTCGGCATATATCGTTATATTCGTTGTGATGCTCAAAAACAAACTGAACTGAAACTTTTATACAAATTGTATTTGCATATTTTTATCCAAAATTTTGTACAGCCTTACTTGAAACGTAGATACCGATATAACGTTGCTTTTTGTCTACCTCAACATAACGAGTATGTTTTTTTAGTCATCCGCCTCACAGCCTGACCCAGGCTTACCGTTCCATACTTCTGGCATCTCTGACGAGTCGGTTGGAAGCCTTCTTCATGTATCATTATCGCAGGTAAACCACCACAGCTTAAAGAATCTGTGGGTTCATTTAACTGCAACAGATTTCATGTTTTAAGTGTTGCCATCACTGCTAAAAAATCTACTTTTTGAATAACACGAACAAAAGACGAAAATGGGCCAAGGCTTTTTATTTTTTCTGTACGAAGTTTAGTGAGCATTTCATTAAAAATTTTATTGCGTAAATACCATACCGTCCTGAACAGAAATAACAATTCATTCTTTCTGCTGTCACAACTCAACCTTTTATAAAACTGTTTGTCGTTTTGTAGCCAACACAAGCAGACAACATGGTGCTCAGCACGCAATGTCAAGGGACGCCTGGTGGCTCTCAATCCGTCATGCAGCGGCTGGGAAAACGTCTGACTCGTTTCTGGAGCCGCAAGGGAGCGCAAGAGACTGTAGCAGAAATACGCAACGTCTGTCTGATGTTAGAGTAAGTGAAGATTTTAAGATAATAAACAATAAATATAGTGTGAAAGTAATAAAACACATTATAAATTTTTGCAACAAAATGTTTGTTGTGATGTAACAAGTATGTATACATTGTGTTGTTGTTGTTATACCGATGTTGACCTATGATACAACTTGCATGTTTCGACCATGTACTGTTCCTGCCTCTGGCAAATAAACCATTGATTGATTGAACAATTTAGGCTACTGACATTTTATTTCGGGAAAAGGTGTCTATTTTTTGTTCTAAACAGTTGTACTGATAAGGCCTAATAGACGACAACTGGTTCTGTAACTTATCAAATTTCTACTCCAAATGTAGTTGTGAGTGATAGCTTTAAGGTTTAGGCTACGAGATAAAAACCATTTATTTTCTTAGTGATGGTTTCTGACTGTTAGGGAGATTGCTCATTTGAGGAAGGTTCAGCATCAGCTTACCTTTTCAGTTGTCTTTTTCCTATTTTAATTTTATGTTGACAGAATCAAAAGTAATTACAACATTACTTTTCAGTTACACAGTGAAAAAGCCGACCGACACCGAACTAACCGTGACCACTTTCGACCGGCGAAAGCGAAAACTGGTTTTCAAGGTCTTCGTCTACGCCGGGGCTGATGAACTATCCAACACAACAACTGACTGCCGGAACACTCTGGTAGATGTGAGGCTGTCTAAAGGAGACGGCATAGAATTTAAGCGAAGATATGATGAACTCAAGAAGCGGTTGTGTGCATGAGAACACACAGAGGAGTACCACTCCGACAGTAACCGCTCCTCTTTTACTGGTCTATTTTACGTTAAGAAATTGCGTTAAGAAATCTCCTTTTAAACTGAAGTCGCTGCGGAATTGCCTTCAAATTTGTAATTATTTGTAGGCAACATACAGAGCCACAAGATTCCTGTGGTGGCGGTTATAAAGCTATTTGAAGCTTTGTAGTTGTTTATACCTGTGCTTGCTTAGATCGATTTGGGGCTTCGTCAGAATGTCTTGGCCTGTCCGACACGGGTCCTTGACTAGGTTTGGGGTCAAGTATTTGTAGCCCGGCTCCTGTTAAACCACTAACCCTGGCTCGGTGATCGAGGTTGACAGCTTGCAGTTAACTTTTAATCCATGTAAACTGACAAACTGTTTTACCAGCTTACTAGTTCAATAGCAAACTGCACACGTCCAAAAGCATAACTTCTTGGTCTCGCGTTTGTTATTTCCAATATCAAAAGTTCATTTTTCAGCACCATGGGACTGTCCGTTAAATATACTTTCACAGAGTTGCCGTCGGTTAAATATACTTTTGTTATCATAAAAATTCTTAAACAGAAAAGCAGCCAAAGGTCCCGAAAACCCTGGCGTGGATAGAGTTTTGTTCATGGTTTATCCAGCGTTAAATTCCGTCCATACTGCGATTTTTTATGTACTATTTTGACATTCGCATTGGGTTCATAAGTAATAAGTATACATTCCGAATAGCTCTTTCAACAAAGTCTGTACCTTCATACGTGGAACCAGTGTAAGTTGCAACTGTTTTCTGGCCATTTTTTAAGTTATCCTTTAACTGAGGGATTTAGTCATTCCTTCATTGGCACCTCACTTGTCTATTCTTTGACTGCAATCGCTATATGGAATGCATGGGACTATTCAAATATCATAGCTTGCCTTTGTGAAGTTACCTTCTACTTAATTAGGTTTACAGAAAACATCATCATCATATTTCAACAGTTCATGTGTGGTTATTATTCAACACCCCGATCGATTATATTGAATTTTAACTTGTTTTAACAGACGTTGAAAGATTTGATTTCACTTTCCGTATGTTACAACTGCCAGTATGCTTGTTTGTCGAGGGCCCGGACTTGGGTATGGGATATGTAAGTTGCATTTTCTCCAGTACCAGGGCATTCAGCTTTTTGCTTCACAATTTGACTGCTCTTTCTGTTTATTGCATTGATTTGAAATCTGCGGAGGTTGAATCAATGTAAAAAAAAGACTCAACTTGCTAGCTGGGATAAGAGTTGTCATTAACGGGGCAAAACGTTTTTGTAGAATAGATGATTTATTTTAAATTCGCGTCAAAAAGCAAACCAAACAGCAATTATCATTTTATTTTGCTAAACTGCCGAATTTCAACCTTACACATAATCGCAATTGTTACAGTAGAAATGCAGCAATTGCCATGGCGATGCAATACCTATCCTCCGGTGTTAGTCACAAGCTTTCCGTTTTGCAACGTTATGTTCACAATCGCAGTGTCAGTATTTTAGTTCACGTCAAATCATGTTTGGTGCATTTCTAAATATACTTTTCCTTTAACGTCATTCTGTTCCTTGTTGCGATGGTGTTTCTAGTGCTAGAAACAGCTAAAATAAAAATAATTAATAAAAACATAAAAAAATTACCCCACTGATCACATTTTGTTGATAAAAATGAAACTCCCGATCAATCAGTGGTTCCTGTTTAGTAGCGTTGACAAGGAGTGCTTTTGGACTCGGAACCTTTCCAAGGGGCCCGGAAGTTTGCAGAAACGACCGAGTATTCTTTGGATGTGGTGGTTTTTCTGCAAGTGTATTAATTTGGGGTCCGAGGATTTTTTTTTTTTGAAACCGAGGATTTTATTGAAACTGGGACCAAAATATCCTCAACGATCCTACCCCTATTAACGGTGTTACTTTGGGGTCCCCTCGTCTGCGCTACATTTACACCAGATGTCCGCCCCGTTAGCTCAGTGGTTACGCGACCGGCTCAAGAGTACGCGGCGCTGGTTTGACTCTCGGGGCGTGTGCTTGAGTAACTCAATTCAGGACTGCTCTCCATTCAGCGGCACCTAGTAAATGGAATAATTCCCCGGCAACAACACTTCAACAATCGGAAAAATTCACTCTGCCAATCTCGGTAACCGGCTCTGCGTCAAGAGCCTCTACAAGTATGCGGAATAACCAATCAAGGCTTTGTCAGTCCGAGGATAAAGATTCAAAAACCAACCAACCATGTGTACGAAGACCAAGCACAACTACTTTTGGGGACACCAGATTTTTAACTGGAAACACGTTGCACTGCATGAAGGTGATGACGTTGAAAATCAAGATACATTTCTGTTATAACATTACACAAAACAAAAGTGCTTGAGGTTAAGGTTAGTATTGTATTTCGAACAAATAGCGCGCGTAGCAAAAATACAAACCGATAGCAATTCCGTTGGCAACATACAGAGCCACAAGATTCCTGTGGTGGCGGTTATAAAGCTATTTGAAGCTTTGTAGTTGTTTATACCTGTGCTTGCTTAGATCGATTTGGGGCTTCGTCAGAATGTCTTGGCCTGTCCGACACGGGTCCTTGACTAGGTTTGGGGTCAAGTATTTGTAGCCCGGCTCCTGTTAAACCACTAACCCTGGCTCGGTGATCGAGGTTGACAGCTTGCAGTTAACTTTTAATCCATGTAAACTGACAAACTGTTTTACCAGCTTACTAGTTCAATAGCAAACTGCACACGTCCAAAAGCATAACTTCTTGGTCTCGCGTTTGTTATTTCCAATATCAAAAGTTCATTTTTCAGCACCATGGGACTGTCCTTTAAATATACTTTCACAGAGTTGCCGTCGGTTAAATATACTTTTGTTATCATAAAAATTCTTAAACAGAAAAGCAGCCAAAGGTCCCGAAAACCCTGGCGTGGATAGAGTTTTGTTCATGGTTTATCCAGCGTTAAATTCCGTCCATACTGCGATTTTTTATGTACTATTTTGACATTCGCATTGGGTTCATAAGTAATAAGTATACATTCCGAATAGCTCTTTCAACAAAGTCTGTACCTTCATACGTGGAACCAGTGTAAGTTGCAACTGTTTTCTGGCCATTTTTTAAGTTATCCTTTAACTGAGGGATTTAGTCATTCCTTCATTGGCACCTCACTTGTCTATTCTTTGACTGCAATCGCTATATGGAATGCATGGGACTATTCAAATATCATAGCTTGCCTTTGTGAAGTTACCTTCTACTTAATTAGGTTTACAGAAAACATCATCATCATATTTCAACAGTTCATGTGTGGTTATTATTCAACACCCCGATCGATTATATTGAATTTTAACTTGTTTTAACAGACGTTGAAAGATTTGATTTCACTTTCCGTATGTTACAACTGCCAGTATGCTTGTTTGTCGAGGGCCCCGACTTGGGTATGGGATATGTAAGTTGCATTTTCTCCAGTACCAGGGCATTCAGCTTTTTGCTTCACAATTTGACTGCTCTTCCTGTTTATTGCATTGATTTGAAATCTGCGGAGGTTGAATCAATGTAAAAAAAAGACTCAACTTGCTAGCTGGGATAAGAGTTGTCATTAACGGGGCAAAACGTTTTTGTAGAATAGATGATTTATTTTAAATTCGCGTCAAAAAGCAAACCAAACAGCAATTATCATTTTATTTTGCTAAACTGCCGAATTTCAACCTTACACATAATCGCAATTGTTACAGTAGAAATGCAGCAATTGCCATGGCGATGCAATACCTATCCTCCGGTGTTAGTCACAAGCTTTCCGTTTTGCAACGTTATGTTCACAATCGCAGTGTCAGTATTTTAGTTCACGTCAAATCATGTTTGGTGCATTTCTAAATATACTTTTCCTTTAACGTCATTCTGTTCCTTGTTGCGATGGTGTTTCTAGTGCTAGAAACAGCTAAAATAAAAATAATTAATAAAAACATAAAAAAATTACCCCACTGATCACATTTTGTTGATAAAAATGAAACTCCCGATCAATCAGTGGTTCCTGTTTAGTAGCGTTGACAAGGAGTGCTTTTGGACTCGGAACCTTTCCAAGGGGCCCGGAAGTTTGCAGAAACGACCGAGTATTCTTTGGATGTGGTGGTTTTTCTGCAAGTGTATTAATTTGGGGTCCGAGGATTTTTTTTTTTTGAAACCGAGGATTTTATTGAAACTGGGACCAAAATATCCTCAACGATCCTACCCCTATTAACGGTGTTACTTTGGGGTCCCCTCGTCTGCGCTACATTTACACCAGATGTCCGCCCCGTTAGCTCAGTGGTTACGCGACCGGCTCAAGAGTACGCGGCGCTGGTTTGACTCTCGGGGCGTGTGCTTGAGTAACTCAATTCAGGACTGCTCTCCATTCAGCGGCACCTAGTAAATGGAATAATTCCCCGGCAACAACACTTCAACAATCGGAAAAATTCACTCTGCCAATCTCGGTAACCGGCTCTGCGTCAAGAGCCTCTACAAGTATGCGGAATAACCAATCAAGGCTTTGTCAGTCCGAGGATAAAGATTCAAAAACCAACCAACCATGTGTACGAAGACCAAGCACAACTACTTTTGGGGACACCAGATTTTTAACTGGAAACACGTTGCACTGCATGAAGGTGATGACGTTGAAAATCAAGATACATTTCTGTTATAACATTACACAAAACAAAAGTGCTTGAGGTTAAGGTTAGTATTGTATTTCGAACAAATAGCGCGCGTAGCAAAAATACAAACCGATAGCAATTGCGTTGGATAGTTAAACATGATAGTGGTTGATGCAACCAACTTTGTATTGGCAGATAAACATGGAAAACAAACTTTACCAAAAATTCGATTATTCCACTGAGACGCACGAACAGCACAAAATTGGTGGACCCACGATACGTGAAAGACTTCTGACATCGCACGAAGCCACCTCCACCCCAAAGCGACGATTTTTCAACCCAATAGAATTTTGTTTTGGCACTCTTCTTTTAAAGGGAGTTAAGCAACGTAACTGTCAGCCTTGGAAAATAAAACTGGTTGATACAACCAAACATTAGCAGAATGGCATAATATATTAAAACTTTACAAAACAAAAACACGTAAAAACAACAGTTGTTGGAAGCACTCATCTGTATCGTTCTTTCTGATCGATCATCTATCTCTGGGATAAGCGAACAATCGCTTCGATGAAGAGGTTTAAGACATTTTGAAGCTAACTGAACAAGGCACGCTATGGGACAAGTATGAACAAATTAATGAAACGAAACATGATTAAATTTTGAAGGCTCAGCTGTCTGAAAATTAGAGCAGAAGTTGGTTTTCTGTTAGGGAACTGTTCAAAAATCATATAACTTCCTCAGGGCAGGTTGTCATTGCAAATACTGATATTACATGGGTGGACGAAAACATACGAGTGAGGGTGAAGACCAAGAAAGTAGCGTTATTACACTTGGACAGCCTTTGGAACTATTGTTAGCCGAGTGGTAAGAGCGTCTGGTCGATGCTGAAAAAGAACCTGGGTTCGACACTTCTCAAGAGCAGGTCCGGCATATTTCCAGTCGAAAACCAGACAACCAAAGAAACATGATTCTACTTGAATAAGACTATACTGACGAAGCCACACTTGTGTGGCGAAATCTCTAACTTAATACTTGAATTTGCCGATTTATTGTGATACTGTTTACTTTTTAAACCTAACATGGGCTTAAAAAGGCAAATAATTTGTGTCTGAGCGATCAGTTATCGTAAAAACATTGCCGTTTATGTTTGATCAGCTCTACATTTAAAAGTGCAACCCAGGTAGAAAAGGTCGCCTGTTTTACAACGTTGCCTGACGCTTCAAAAGCAGCAACTTTTTTCCAGCTGGAACATATTCAAGAGAGGTCACTGAATTGGTCTCTGGAAGTACCTTTCAAAAATTCTTGAATTGTTTATTTTGCAAACCTTTCAAAAATTTCATCTGCAAAGGGTATGCCAAGTGGTACACAGAAGCAGTATGATGAACTGGGAGTCCATGAGCGGTCGATTGTGGAAAGATTAATGGCGGCAGGCAGCTGTTTCAATTGTGTGTGTCTTAACAGTATCGCATGATTGTTATCTTTGCATTTTGAAAACGTTTTCGTTTCATCCAGGCTTTTACTTGGTGGTTAAAGATTTATATTAAGTAAACGCAGTAGAAAAATATCCAATTTCCGTGTCCACCTTCAAGCAAGTCATTAAGTGTCTTATCCAACAAAACTTATTCACCACAATAAGTCAATAACCAATGCAGAAAAGGGTACAAGCTGGTACCCAAACAGCGAAACCTGTCATTTTTACATTGATAGAAGTCACAACGATATGGTTGGCAGAACACAAATGCTTGTTCTCTATTGAGTGGTTTTAGTCATGAGCTGGTAGCCAGGTAGAAGCCACTTCTTCATATGCAAGCCGCAGCGTATGGCATTCAACTTCATTATCTATTATGACGAGTTAGCAAATCAACCCTTTTTTACATTGGTTTAACGTCTGTAAATGTATAAAAGGACAGATTTTCTTGTGAATGTGCAGTTTTTCACATAAAGTGCACTGGGTTACGTTGGACCAGCGTTACAAGCACAAAATACAAACAACAAGAAGCTGAACTTGCAAATAGTCTTGCCGACAAAAGAAAAATTAATACTGCGCACATGAGGGATCGAACCCCCCAAAATAAAAAGTTCACTTTTTAAAAAATATACCGTTTCTGAAATAGACGTTTTTTGGTCTGAAATTAAAGCGCGTAAAGCATGCACAATACAAATTCAATTTTACATTGATACAATGCAAAAATAGTAGCTCTGTAAACGTTTTGTTTGTTTTGTAAAACAGGATAATGAAACGATAATGAAAGGGTAAACGGGATAATGAGAAGAGAGGGTTGAGATATTTCACAAAAGAAACGGGAAAAAGCTGGACATTGTTCAAAGACCCCTCAGTTCGCCTTCCTTGAAGCATCAGAAATCCAACACACATTATAGCATGTCACAAAAGCTATAACATTTCAGCTTTAATAAAACACAGAAAGAAGAATATCTTGACAAAATAGGCTAAGTACCAAAAGAATTAAAACAAATCTTCAAAAACGCTGAAAAAATGTAGCACTTATTATACCGTATTCCCGACAACAGTGATATAACACCAGTTAGTAAACGTCGTATTTTTCACACGTTACCACAACTGTAAGTTAGTCTCCAACATTTTGAAAAAAAACTGTGCACTCGAGGAGAAAATAACTGAAATCGGCTAATTTCACTAGAAAATGGAATTTATGTATCGTGGTGGTTCCAAGTTGCATTGTGTTAAGATGCCAGTGCTGCCTATGAGGGTGATTGAAAAGTTGTTTACATACAGAAAACGGCAACTACCAGGAAAGTAGTATCTTTCTATGATGCTGGAACCTGGCGCAATGCCGTACGTGCAGACGACTCGGCTGCAATTTGCTGTTTTCAATTGAGTCAGCTCAATCATGTTTAGCAAGATATTGAAATTAATATATTAATCATCTTCGGTCAAATTGACAGCATTCATACCTAACGCATGTCAGTGTGATGGAGCACGGGAAAATGAAATGGTGAAATAGCTTGAAGGAACATGATATTGCATAACCAAGTCTGGATAAATGTGAATAAATTGATTCGAGTAAATTTGAGTACCAGCATGCTGTTATCACTTTCTGGTACCTCAAAATTGTCGTTTTTAGCATCGATTCAACGGTAGATCACAGTAAAACAATAAAAAAAGATTCTGAAAAGTTGTTAGTTCCAGTGAAGTGTCTTCTTATTGTGACATTCAAGCAGTGTCCATAAAGTGAGAAATCACAACACACAAAGAAAAGCACTTGAAAACGGTTGGTCAGCATAAACATGGGAAAGGCATACGTTTACAGAAACACACAATAGATTGTAGGCAGTAAATGAGTCAACGCTTTGTCACCATCCTGTGAAAAGTAGTCCGCAAAAATGCACCGGATAACATCCGGGTCACTGAGAAAGTTAGGCAGGCAAGTTCTGATTGGTTGGGGAACATTTTTGCTCCCACGCCCTGCACTTGTTGAACACTTCATAAACGCGATTGTTTTTACCTTATAGGGAGTGAAAAATTTCTAAGTTTTGAAATGTTTTCAGAATGTAATCTACAAAAAATGCAAACATGACATTTTTTCCTTGTTTTAGTTATTACACTATTTTTGATAGGTTTGTTGAAATGCTGCATAAAAGCTACTCAGAGAACAGAAGACTGTTTATCAAGTTTCAGTGAAGACTGTTTATCAAGTTTCAGTGAAGACTGTTTATCAAGTTTCAGAGAAGACTGTTTATCAAGTTTCAGAGAAGGTTGCCAGAAACAGCACGAGATTTCTATTGACAAGACTATTTCGCTGCTGTGCTGGAATAGACAAACCAGTTAAAACTTGTTGAAAGCGGAAATCGTTTGTCATACGATAGGACTTACCGTGACGAATGGAGTCATATTATAATACAAAGCTGCAAGTCTATCAAGTTACAGTCGAGGTGTTGGTGAAGAAAGATCGTGAGAAGTGAATCCGATCTGGTTGAAGTAAATTTGGGATTTCTTGATCCTGAGAGTTTGCTTTTTCTTCTGTTTTTGGCTTATTTTAGTTTCGGTAATGTTCCATGCTTTTATGCAGTCGGTGTGTTACACAGCAGAGAGAGCACGAATCAAGATACAAAAGATTTTCTTATAGGCTTGAAAAAGGGTGTATGACAAGCCGAAAACGTTCGCTTATTGGTTTTTATTTTAATAATGTTAAATGTAGTGTTGTTGCTGAGTTGTGTCTGCTTATGGTTTAAAGATACAAAAGAACCGACAAAAACAACGAATTTAATTGAAATTTCACCTCTCATAAGCAAAGTCATCCTACATACAATATATAATATACAATACATTTTGCTTTCAGCATTACGCAGCCTTAAAACAGACATCGTTTCTATCGACACAATTCAAGATGGGTTCATCTATCTCATTCTTCATCCACATTGTGTGCAAGTTTAACCACAAATAAAGAGAAATTTTACGTCAAATTGCCAGAAGTTACATCAGCAATAAAACGCGTGTAAGTCATTGACCTTTCTGAAAATAAGTTAACAACGGTTTGAAGGACGGTTTATCAACTTTTCATAAAATGGATATTTTTAAAGTGGTTTGTAAACTTGAGAAACACTGCTTTGTGGTGTAGTCTGCAAGCTTTTCTTTAAAGTTGAAAGTTATCACTATCTGTGAGTCTTTTTCCTCAATTGCATTTGAAACACTTCACAAAAATCTTTACTCAAATATTTGCAAGCACAAGTTGATGCCTCGTGGTGTACATGAAGACAAGAGACATAACCAGATCAAGGGGAATTTTGGGAGGGGGGTAGAAATCAGGAGTAGATATTACTCGGGTCAAAGAATTCAAGATATTTCTTTGATACGTGTCGTGTACTTTCATTTTTACCAAAGTGGTTTTATTAAGAATTACAGCAGTACCAAAGCTGACGGTTGTCGAAAGTATTTTAACAGGCCCACAAACTCAATCACACGATTTTGATCGCCTGCCTAAGCGACTATGTGTAAATTTCACAATTTTTGTCTGAGAAAAATATTTTAACACCAGAAACAGTTGGAGAATAAGAAGCGTTGAATTGAACTAAAGACAGTTTGCTAAAGGAAAGCGCATCGGGTTCCTGATATAACTTTCATTAGCTAACAATTTGTTATTTCGTTCTTCATAATACAGTTGAGCGTAAACAAGCACAAAGTGTTGTGAACTCAATTGATCGAAAGAGTTCAAGGGTAAAAATAGACAGCGGAATTGCAGAATCGACTATCAAATAGAAACAACATAAACGTCACTTTTACGTTATCGTGTAGAAAAAAATCATACTGAACGGCAAAATTTAAACAGAAAAAAGCATCAAATTCACTATGGCATAAACAGAATGCAAAAACAAACATTCACAAATTCGCATATTTTCTGACGGAAGAATGCGAATTGCACTGTCATGAGGAAGTGCGGGTAGAGGTTGACAGAGCAAAAGTTGGAGTACCAGAAAATGTGCATCAGCTGTTTGCCACAGCTCTATACCTCGCGTCGAACAACTCGAGAGCAAACTTGTACAACTCGATGTCCTGAAAAGTAAACAAAAACCAACTTATCCTCTCGCTTGTGGTAAATCACACAATGGATGAGTGTGCAGCCACGTAACAGTGGCTCAAAAATAGGTTTTCAGAACCTGGCCTAACACACGAAAAAGAAGAGATATCTTGATTACGTAATGTGTATATTTGAAACAGCTATCGTATTAGCTATTGGCAAAAATGGTGCGGCTTAAAGATTATTTTTTATAAACAAAACAATCTTAAAAATGGAACATTTTATGATACTAAGAAAACGTGTAAGTACTGCCCTCTTCTCTATGCCTTAAGTTAGTATATGATATGTGGTATGAGATTTTAAAACAAGTTAAACCTTAGAAAAGGAGCAGTAGGCCTGCATCACTATGTCAATTTAGAAAAATTACACCTCTGATGCAGACTTTGTGTGCATTAGTTGTTGACGTGTTACTTTTAATCACCATCATCATTGATTGATGATGATGGTTAAATGTTAGCTTGTGTAGTGTGTACCACGTCAACAACTAATGCACACAGTCTGCATTTAAACAGTAGCCTAAAATGATACGTTGCAAACATTCGTTTATGTGTTGAAGTAAATACACATTACACACAGTGACAAATGTAAAAGTTCAAATTGGTGTCCTGGTAGGTAAGAAAAAATTGAAAACTAAATAAAAATTTAAGCGCGGTAACAAGAATCTAAACTCAAACTTACTAAGTAATTCAATTCTTTCATTCTTTCTCGTTGATCGTCCGTTAGAACAACTGTAGAAGCATACGTGGAGTTATACTGGTAAAAATCTTTTTTAAAATGCAAATCGAACAACGTTTCAAACAGAACTCTTGTCTCTTGCTGTCGTTCAGTCACTCCAAAAAACGTCATGCTCTGCAATAAAAATTTATAATTTGAAGAATCGTGGCCATGGAAGAATTTATTTTGCTTGCACAGCTAGAATTTAGATACGTTGGGCATGTGATCAAATGGGTGTAATGGGTGGGTCTGCTACTATTCGGTGAGTCCGATTCAATGAGTTCCTAACCCCTAACCCTAAAACGGCAATGATAATTAGGCTACGGTACCCGATAATTTAAAAAAAAATTCAAAAAATCACCGAATAGGGAATCGGACTCACCGAAACGGGCCATTCCGGTAATGGGTATAAGGATTTTGGTCAATTATTATTATCTGATTGGAAAAGCAGTTTTGATTTCTACTGACATATTCTGTACAGTATGCATATTGCATATATATACTAGTCAGAGCGATAATTGCACAAATGAATTAAATCTAAATATGTCAAATCCACTGAAACGTCGTGAGAGTTCTTTCTTGTAGCCTACTGTCCAAAATAAAAATGAAACTCCATTAATTCTTTATTATTCTAAACTAAAGGTTTGGGATAAAAAGCAGAATATGGCTTTTTCTGATGTGAAAGTTCACCACAGACATGTCAACAAAACAGTCCCTTCTTACGTTGATTGAACGTCTGCATGTGTAAAAAGGATAGCAAAATCCGTCATATTTTCATTGATTTAACGTATGCAGACGTTGAATCAATGTAAAAATGACGGATATTTGCTGTTTGGGATAATGACTCATGTTGGGTTTCCACTTTCTATGTGAAATAAAAACTAGAAGAGTTGAGATAATGAAAAGTGTACATCAGGATGTGACGTCAGTATTGCTTGGTGCTGGAAGTATTTGAAACCAAGTAGGCCGACATAAAATGTCAGTCTCTGTTAAGTTCTTTAGAGACTGATCACAAAGAAGAACGAAACAGCTACTCCAACTAGTTACGCTATAAAATCGTTTGATTTGAGAAACAGAATAAAGGGAATTTTTTTGAAACAACTTTTGAGAAACAATTTAGCATAACTTCAAAAAATGCTTCTTTGAATGTCCTGCTACTTTTTTCAGGAAGATAACCACAGATTACACAAGTAAAACCCAATATTGTGAAGAAGATTCCCTGGTTTCTCACCCACAAAGCCAACGCCAACCTACTGAGTATGAGTTAAGTCAGGCAACTTTTGGTTAATTTACAAAAACCTACTTAAAAAATCCGTTCCTCTTTATCCCAAAATGCCACAATTATTCAGAATCACAGTATAACTTCGTCAACTGGGGCTAACTAAGTACTAGCAGGCCATAGCCTTTGCATTTTAGGAGATGGAGACAATTTCAACAGCAACATGCGTAATAGACAAAAATTTGTCCAGTCCACCTACCAGATCTTCATTGTTATTGTCCTTATTAATAATTGACCGGAAGCCGAGTGTAGCAAAAATCAACAGCCATACACACGTGTTTCGCCTATGAGGCCATGGTATTTTATGAGGCTGGGCAAGCCTGATATGAGACAAGCTAGATATCAAGGGTGTGACTGCCACGATTCAAAGATCTTTGCACAGTAAATGATCACCAGTTGCCTGCAATGAGGTCAAGCAATCATGGTGTAACTGCTGTCTGGCTCAGGTTGTGTTTATGATCTAGAACTGTCACGGTTGGAGTAGGACAACTTCATCAGAAAGGTAAATCTACATATCTCGCCACACCCCCATTCACAGTGTAACAAAAAAGAAAAAAATTTTGTCCTTGGGAAATAATTTTTTTTCTGTTTGCTTTTGCCTAAAAAATACAAAAAACCTTTATTGTACCACAATAACTTCAGGTTTGTGTTCCTCAGATTAGTTTGAATGTTTTCTCATTTCTCATGAAAATAGGCATACACATAACGTTGAAATTTTACTGTCAGCTGCTTCCAGCAATAGTTACCTAATAATGGGTATAATTAAGTAACAATTGGATTCTGTTTGCACACAAAGCCTTGCAAGGTTTTGCTTTTGTGATGAAACAAAAAAGGCTGAGCATTTTTGCAGTCGTATACTTTACTTGAGCAATTTATTCACATTTACTGCTTTGCGAGATGCAACCCTACACAGTGTGTTCATCTTGTCTTCAGCTCTGAGTTACTGGTGAAAAGCGCCCTTACTACTGCAAATAAAAAAATATATAAATGATACTGTCGGAAAATTGTTATTGACAAAGTCCAATGCTGAGCTACTTATTTCTACAATAGAGCAATGGGACTTATTGGATGACAGTGTTCAACTTATTTCACAAAGAAGTTTTTCAGTGTTCTACACATGTAAAGACAGTTTATGCTACTGCCATGATATAGAAAGACTTTTTTCAGGCTAAATAGGCATTTCTTGCAATCCTTGAGTGGAAGCTCTTCATCGACAGCTCATCTAGAAGTCTGATAGCTGTATTGTTGAGTAACGCAGACAAGTGTCCCTCCATTCTTCCGGCTTACTCAGTTTATATGAAGGAAGAATATTAAAACATCAAAATCGTGATGAGTGCATTGAAGTAGGACCTCTACAATTGGGAGGTTGTTGGTGATTTCAAGATAGTGGCCTTCGTAATGGCGATTCAGGGTGGCTTTATCAAGTTTCAATGGTGTCTTTGTCTCTGGGATAGCAGAAACACAGCTTTTCACTACAAGCAGAGGAATTGGCCTCCAAGAACCAGCTATGAGATTGGACCTAATAATGTAAAACAACAACCTCTGGTAGACGCAACAAAAATACTGATGTCTTCTCTGAACATACAATTAGGTCTTAAACAACAGGGTGGAGCATTCAAGCAATTAAAGAGCTGTTTTAAAAACTGCAAGATGCAAAAACCAAAGCTGGAGTATTTACCTGATCTGAAGTGAAGCGACTGATAAACTCCATTTATTTCCCTGATCGAGATGCTGTTTGAAGTTTAACAAACAGCTTGGACCTATTTCATGTCAGCAGTTAACAGATTTTTGGCCAATCACAAGCCAGAGAACTACATGGTGCTTTTTGATCAACTCAGTGATGCGTATTAGAATATGGGATGCAGGATGTCACTGAAACTACACGCACTACATGCTCACCTTGATCAATTCAAAGATAAAAAGTGACTCCTCAGAGAAACAAGGTGAAAGATTTGATCAAGATATCAAGTTTTTGAGGAACGCTATATGAAGGCCAGTTGGCCTACAATGAAAGTATGATAGGGGACTACATATAAATCGTTTACGTGAAAGAAAACTGATATATCATCGCCAATCTCAAAAAAAAACATTTCTTTGTAATTATGTTATAAGTGCTGTAAGTGACGACATATATTATAAGTTTTCTCTGTAATAATTTTGACTAAAGGCCTGTAGCAGAGTATTCAGGCCTTTAGGTCTTCTATCGTGTTTGTAGCCTAAATTAAAATCGCGTTCTATACGTTTTTGTCTTGTTTATGTATTTAAAAAATCTCTGAAACAACGTTCATGGTCATTATTTTAGAATGACAACACAGACAACAATAAGTAATCTTAGATTTAACTTTTTTATATTGATTTAAAAAGATGTAGTGAGAGCCATTGCATTAAAAAGGCACAATTAACCAGAACATCCAATAAATGAATCTCATTAAGTCAAAACCGAAGTTTGAACTTTATGAATCAGAAAATAATAGTTTTAACCCAAGGACAAATTTTGAGTTACATAGTGTTAATGGCCTTTCCTCTAAATTCAATGTCTTACGCAGACAACAACAATATGTGATTCATTCAAAACGTTGCACATTTTTTTCTCATACTTAGCATTAACAGTCTTCAGAAACGATCACATGAAAACTTAAGCTGCATCAACGAATCCTTTTCATAAAAAATTTGAAGAATCAAAACAAAAAGCAGATTTAAAAGGTGTTGCTCAATGTTTAAGCGACAATTTTAAAATGAATAGGCTAGTGTAGTTGTTAAACGATATTTGATTGTTGTAAAGGAAGTGACATTGTAATGTACAATCACGATGCATGTAGCCTACGTTGAAAAGGTAGGAATGCTCTCTAAAGCACAGTGCAGGTCAGGTGGTACAATTGTCTTATCACGAAAGCTGTGAAGTAAGGCGAAAAATTTACGACTCTGAACACGCCAAAACCCACAAATCGCACGACTCCACAGCCCTGCTTATCACACTGTTAAATAGCTACCAATGATTAAACAGCAACACATGGCCTGGTACTTCACTCACTTCCAGATTTCGTTTGGCGCTTTCCAGTAAGACTTTGTCTCTTTCGGTCGGATCCAAATGCTCTCCGGTGCAATTAATTTTGCGTAGATTGGCCAGCATGCGAGTTTGCCTATTGTGCGCTAGGTTGTCAGAGCAATTCATGAATTCGTCTAGTGTTACTCCTTCCCAGTCATCCCCTATGCAAAGCATTTGCAAAACATCGTTTGTCAGTTATTAAGAGCAGAACATATTATTCTATTTGAATGAGACTACTTATAACTGCTTCGCTATGGTAGCAACTTCAACACTAATAATAAACGTCATGCCTTGGTTTCTTGAATAGTGATAATGTAAAAATATTAAAACTCTATTAAATTTTATTATTAACTTTACCTCAAAAGGTACCTTAACCAAGAGCAATACATCTGATACAGTGATAGCCTTATCCTGCTGTTTTTAGGCAAGGAAATGAAAATTCCTTTTATCTCCCAATTTGCATAGTTATGAAAAAACATATATACCAATAAAATATACCCACTCACTGTAAATGATATGTTTAAACTGTGTTGTGAAAAGTAGCGCAGATCTCCCAATAGCACAGTGCATAATAAAAAATAGCATTTTTTATGGACTTACAAATACATTTTTATATACGGTACTGGCGACATACCTGTCCAACACACAGGATAGTTGTACTGTTCTCCGAAGCACATGAAATATGACCAGTCCCAAGTGGCACCCCTCGCAACGTGCTTCCACTCACTCAAATACCTTGCCAAGGGCTCTCTTATAAATGTTATATAAAAAAATCTGCAACAAAGTTTTTACATTGAAAAGAATGAAAAGTTAATTTTAAGATCTATTTCAAGTAATGTAAAAGAAAGTCTTAGAAAAAAAAGTTGAAAAATGTCAAAGCAATAGCAAACCCCACAGTAAGTGACATTGCACCGGCTGGAACTAGCACCAGTTCGATGGCTCAATGATTAGTTTGTCTGTCTTTTTTTGTTTGTTTGTCGTATTCAGCCTTCCTTACACCCGGTGGTTGAAGATTTAGATTAAGTAGACGGGAAGGCAAGGAAGCCAATCTTCGTGTTTGAATAGGTTGGTATGGCTTCAATGCCCAGCCAGGTCAGTGAGGTCACACCAAAGACTTTTTAAAAGTGATATTTACTTAATCTTATTCCTTAATCTTGCTTGCTTAATCTTATTTACTTAATCTTATTGGCACTCAGCAAAAGGAATAAATTCAGGATAAAAATGTACTTGACTGCGCATCTATACGACTGCACCGACCCTGTCTGCTTTGTAAAGCACTCAGAAGGAACTTATATGTGCAATGGACACAGCGCTATATAAAAACAAAATTATTACTACCATAACAAAAGCAATATGTTTACAAAATAAATTTTTGTGTGAGAAGATGCTTGACTAAGATACCATACAATTTTAGTACCAACTACAAAATCCAAAAACTTGACTTAAGGAGGGTCTGGACACTGGACTCCTCTGGAGTGTGGAGTCTACATTTAACTGAGAGCCAAAGATATTTAACGTTCAACATGTAAGCAAAATGTTGAAAGTCGACTTTGCTTTGCAGTCTTATAAATTTTCGATGGAAAAAAGAGTGATCTTCTTGTCCAGTGCATGCAGCTGGTTGAATAAAGAAGAAGAGTAACATGTTCTGAGATGGATCTGTTGAGGTTGTCTAGATGTAGACAATGGAATGCCAACGTCTTGACAAAGCCCTTATACCCAATACGGGGTCGAAGCAGACTTAAGCAGTTCTTACACCAGATCTCCAATTTGAAAGATTTGTAGGTTTGGAAGTTTCCACAAACATCGTTGTATAGCAAGATTAATTTTTTTGTTTTCATTGTTAAAAGGTATGGTAGGGATGTCTGTGAGATGTTACAGGTATAAAATTAATATTCTTAATAAACAAATAAAATCCTTCTGAAGCTGTTATTGTAAAGATCATAGAAAGCTTTCTATGACGTTAGCATCTTTTCAATAATTTGATAATGGTTTTCTTTAGCACCCAGTTCCTAGTTGTGTCTATCATTCTCACTGACTGCAATAGGATTGTGTAACCGATCTATTTGTTACAAGTACTTACTTGCGTTCTCCATGACGAAGAGGTTTAAACTGAGTGTGAACACATTCTGTCAAAGTTGTCCAGCCAGGATGGATGCCGCAAGGCCAACCTAAAAAAAAATTACAGTGTTTATATATAATTGCATGATCATTGTTAATCCATTTTTAAAGATGCATAAAAAAATTGCAGTTTTTAAAGAAGCAACTTCATGATTTGAAAAAATAAATATGGTATGCTAGGAAATGAAGTTGAATGAAAGTAATAGGCTATCCAGCAAAAATTAAAATCTGATAAAAGAGTACCGGTACCATTAAACTGGGTACAGTCAACCATTAGTTAACACCAATGAAATACAACCAACTTAATTTACTATTCAAACTGTAGACACATTACAGTCAATTTGATTCCAGGAGAATGAGAAAGGTAAGAAGATGAAAGTTGCTTATGAAGAGCTAGATAAATATAACTTAAAATTTCTTTGCCCTGGCAAAGCTGAAGTAATTAATTGTGATTTTGGGTCATTCCATATCAAAACAGCCAATATGAAGATATCTTGTATATGGTACCTCTCAGATTTTGCTGAAAAGTTGTCATACAATGCTTTAGGCTACCAAACGAAAGAATCCTAAGTTTTAGATCAATATCTCAAACGGTTTTCCCATGGCGGCCATTTGAATTTCAGGCGCTACCCTCGTTTTTGACTTGGGGGGGTAGGGAATAGCAATTTCAGCCATGTTCAGAGCCCCATAACTTTTATTGTAATTGTGGTAGAAGACTAAAAGTTGCTGTGCTAGTTCATTATCAACTATACTACACAATTCAATAGTAACAAACAACATCTCTTGATGCATAAGTGTTAGGTGGGTCATCAAAATCCTGTTTTTTTGCCCCGTATAAGTGATTTTTTCAATTTTCAAATGCTTCTACCACCAAAACCAATCAAAATATTTCTCTAAAACCTAATTATTTGTAATATTTGGAAACTTTTCTTCTGCCAACTTGAATTTGGGAGTTGTGGTGCCATTAACAGAGATCTTATGGGGGTCTGAAAACCCTATCAGGCAGAAATGGCCCTTTTTTACCCCTATGTTTAGAGCCCCGAATGACCGCGTGGGCATTTTATGGTCATGCTGAAATTTATACCAGACAAACACATCCATTTATTCTTTCATTTCATGAAATAAAATCTTTGAGTATCAAACTCCTTCACTATAAATTTTATGTTTTTAAAATGTAACATTTTGGTCATTTTTGGCAAATAATCTCAAGTCCTTAATGTAGGTCAGAGAAAATTCAACAATGAATTATCATGAAAACAGTGAAAATAAGTAGGTTCTATGCTTAGTGATCATAAACATTGGAATGCTGACATTGTTGACCATTAATTTATGTTCAAAATTATGCTTTCACCTCTTCTCACGCATGAAAAAGTACCCACCTGCAATCAATAAGCTATTATTTGGAGATAAAATTGTAGGAAAATGATCAAGTCGTGTTCAAAAATTAAATTGTTTTCAGTTTGCACTATAATTCTGCATTATGTAAAATGCATAGCTCAAATCAGCTTCAGTTGAGTTTGAATATCATCTATTGTCTAAGAAACTGTGGAAGTAGTGTCAGAACATTTTCACAATCTTTTTGGTAAAGTTTGTATTTTCGAGCACTGTGTCTAGGTTTCTGGTACACCGACACAACAAATTATATGTTGGACTAGCACCCAACAAGGCATTTGTCTTTGGTCTGGCAGCCACATCAAAATGTTGTTTACACGCTTCATGAATTTTACAAAAACGTCACCATCACCATGTTTATCTGAACGTTCAATAATATTTCCAGTGAACCAAATCATCATCATAGATACAAGCAATGTATATTCCTGGTTGGAACAGAGTTGAGATTTTTGATTGATCTGAAAGCAAGCGTTCTTCATCCAAATGTTTTGCATCACAGATTTGTTCTGCACTGATGTCAGTGAATATTGAATTATGTGACATTTTTTTCATTCGTACTATATTGATGGAAATTGGAATAAAGCAATGGTGTGAACGTGTTCCCTTAATAGTTTTTGTCGAGGCATAACGTCTCACCTATTCATACTCTTCTCAACCATGCACCAATGGGAAATGGTCTCTTCTTCCTCCTGTGAATGTGGTGCCGAGGAACAGACCGCAGACCACATCATCAATGACTGCTCCATCTTCAAGTCACCTAACAGAGTGGAAAGTCTGCGTGTCATGGATGATGAAACCAAAGACCGGCTGCTCTCTAGTAGCCTTCCAGTGTAGTACGGTAACATCGTGAATCTGGGGTGGTAAAATGATAGACCCTCGGCCCCAGAGGCTCACACAACAACGATGATACTCTTCTTTATTTTTTTTTAACATTGTCTGCACTAATGAAGAATAACTGAACGTTTTTGATGTGTGTTGTTGCCCATTCAAACATCTGTAATGGTGTTAAAATATGGTTTGCATTGGGGGCTTGATGACTTGTACGTGCTGTAAGACGCTTGACAGTGCCTCCAATTCCGCCACATGGGCTTTTCCCTTGCAAAGTGGCAAAAAAGTGCCATTCAGCAGAAATACCAAAGTCATGTTTGTGATAGCACAGGTTGGTGAAGTTCTTATATTATTATATTGTGAAGCTGCACTATTGCTAAAATAGATTACTTTGTGCAGATTTGGGATAAACTGTTTTAGATGAGGTACCGTAACAAGAGTGAGTTACAAAGATGGATCATGCATTCCCTTTCATTTTGTGCTGTAGCCTGTAACATTGGATCAAGTATGACAAATCAAAAATCATAAATATCGTAAAAACAATACAAAATCAGGTGAATAGAAAATTTTGCCAAATTGGAAATCTACCTAAAAAATACTCCTAAAAGGACCCATCTACAGATCCCTAAGCATTGTGCACTGCTTGGTGAGAGTGGTGTACCAACAACCGCACAATTGGAATATTGATTTGAGCTAAGCATTTTGGGTCTGCTACTATTCGGCTAGTCCGATTTGGCTAGTCCGATTTGGCTGCAGTCTTTTTCGACTGGTTTGTTAGATTTACGGAAGGATTTTGTTGGATTACAGAAGGATTATGGTTGAATTTTCAAAAAATTTGGTGGATAGGGAACTAGCCGAGAAAGACTGTACCCGAATAGGGAACTAGCCGAATCAGACTAGCCAAAACGAGCCATCCCGAAGCATTTTACATAATGCAGAATTATAGTGCAAACTGAAAACAATTTATTTTTTGAAAATGGATAGATCATTTTCCTTCAATTTTATCTCTACATAATAGCTTATTGATTGCAGGTGGGTACTTTTTCATGGGTGAGAAGAGATAAAAGCATCTTTTTGAACATAAATTAATGGTCAACAATGTCAGCATTCCAATGTTTATGATCACTAAGCATAGTACCTACTTATTTTCACTGTTTTCATGATAAATCATTGTTGAATTTTCTCTGACCTACTTTAAGGACTTGAGATTATTTGCCAAAAATGACCAAAATGTTACATTTTAAAAACATAAAATTTATATATAGTGAAGGAGTTTGATACTCAAAGATTTTATTTCATGAAATGAAAGAATAAATGGATGTGTTTGTCTAGTATAAATTTCAGCATGACCATAAAATGCCCACGCGGTCATTCGGGGCTCTAAACATAGGGGTAAAAAAGGGCCATTTCTGCCTGATAGGGTTTTCAGACCCCCATAAGATCTCTGTTAATGGCACCACAACTCCCAAATTCAAGTTGGCAGAAGAAAAGTTTCCAAATATTACAAATAATTAGGTTTTAGAGAAATATTTTGATTGGTTTTGGTGGTAGAAGCATTTGAAAATTGAAAAAATCACTTTGACGGGGCAAAAAAACAGGATTTTGATGACCCACCTAACACTTATGCATCAAGAGATGTTGTTTGTTACTATTGAATTGTGTAGTATGGTTGATAATGAACTAGCACAGCAACTTTTAGTCTTCTACCACAATTACAATAAAAGTTATGGGGCTCTGAAAATGGCTGAAATTGCTATTCACTACCCCCCCAAGTCAAAAACGAGGGTAGCGCCTGAAATTCAAATGGCCGCTATGGGAAAACCGTTTGAGATATTGATCTAAAACTTAGGATTCTTTCGTTTGGTAGCCTAAGGTATAGTATGACAACTTTTCAGCAAAATCTGAGAGGTGCCATATACATGGGTGGCTGAGTTGATATGGAATGACCCTTTTTACATAAACTCTGCTGAAATAAAACTTAAATTATGTTGGTTTCGAAACAAATGAGACTTATTCCTCAGTTGCAATAAAAAACTAAAAAGGTTCTATCCAACACAAAAAAACCTTCTTGTAACACTGTATTTCTTTTACATGAACAGTGAACACTTTAACTCAAGAGACAAATTCTGGGAGAACAAATTTCCATACCATCCAAAGTTGAAAGTGGTCACAATTTTCATAGTTAATTATTTAACACAGCATGAATACAATGAACCATGATGCAATATAAACAAATTAATGTATAGCAAAAAGCATGTGTGCTCAGCTAGAAGAAACCAGGCCATGCATAATCAACAACAAAAAGTTAAATAAAACTCACCTGCAGATAATCTACTAAATAACCAGCTGGTGTTGTCTGTGGGTCTTTTGCACCAAAAAAATCTAGCATGCTTTTTTCTTCTAACGCAACTTTTTTTTAAATCCAGATCTTTGATTAAGTGTCTATTAAACGTGGATCCCCCAGTTTTTTGTATGTGTAACAATACAATAACATCTGTGCCATTGATGTTAAAATCAGTCTTTTTTATAAAGTTTCTTTTTTGTTGCAATAAAACTGGAGATGTTTTGTGTATATCTTTAGCATTTGACTCCTCATGTCCGCTAGTCTTGTGATCAAAAAGACTTGTAGTAATTTTTGTAGATGAGAACTTGGATGGTAATGGACTGGTATTTTCACGATAATCAGTTTCTTCAAAAAATTCAATCTCATTTCTTCCAGAAAATTGATATGCAAACATTAGCAAAGTAAATCCAATACTCATAATCCAGGCCAATGCCTTTTTTCGTGTACCATAATATATTAAACTTGACATAAACTGGTACATTATTCAAAATTAAGACTTGGACATAAAACATGTACCGAGACCATAGGACAAATGACAGTGTGCACCGTACCTAATCTAATCAATAAAACAGCTTTGTATCAGTTTAAAAAATAAAAGTGAATCTCAGCCAATGACTGATACAATTACAAAAGTTAATGTTAGATAGTGTTTGACAAAATAAAACAACATAATTTTAAATGCAAAGCCATGAATACTAAGTAAATTTATCACATTAGCATACGGTTTGTTGTAATCAAACCCAACTAACTACGACAAATATTAAAATGTTTTTGACTCTGCTTTTTTTGTAAGCATAGAGTGTACACTAGTATGGTACCGTACAGCATAATCTAGCTGGAGTTGTTGTACATGTCTCCGCCTTGGACAAAATGCCATGTCATAAGTTGGAATCGACCAAAATATATGGTGAAGAAAATATAGAGTAGTACTAAATAAAATATAGAGTAGGCTAAACATTAAACAAGCTGTTTTGTGTCTTGACTATATACTTTATATACGGTGATTTCCCTAACCACGAATATTTAGCAAAATACCTCAAAACACGAATTTCAAAATAAACAGGCTAATGTTAGTTTAAACTCAAAAACTGAAATGGCACAGCCCGCACAGGTAAGAAGATTGCTAGTACTATTTCTGCACTAAAAATTTGACCAAAACCACTTTTCAGATTTCAGCAATCAGCAAATGTTTCACCTAGGCCAGGGGTTACCAACTGGCCGCATGCGGTCCACCACGCTGTTATGTGCAGCCCACGGAAGGTATCAGCATACAAGTATAACCAAAAATACTTTACTTAGAAGTTAAAGAGCATGAAGGCAAAAAATACTTTCAGAGAAGCATATTTTGCTTTGCATACGATTCCACCGACCGACCAATCAGATTGTAGTTCTAGGTGGGGGTTGCTTAAAGTTATTCCAATGCGATGTCCAGCCACACTGTCCCAGTGGTTGATTATATACATAACCACTGGCGCCGACTTACGGGGTGGCCACGCCACTATGTTATGGCCTCTATGTTATGGTTTTGTTTATTGTCGATCTAAAACAGCTAAGGTCTTTTAGTGACTGGGCTCAGTTTTAATTTTGGAAGTGGCTATTTTTCCACAATCAGGTGTTGCCAGAGTTAGGATTAAAGTTAAGAAGGGTTAAGGTAAGGGTTAGAGTTAGGAATAAGATTAGGGCTTTGATCTTCCCAGGACTAAAAAAAATTTCCAAAATACAAGTTTTTGTTTTCAACAGCTTTAAACTTTTCCCAAATTAGGGCAGAATTCCTTATCTGGCAAAACTATTCAGGCTATTATTACACTATATAGTGTAAATATAGCCACAGCCTTTAATTTTATGTCAGGTTTACGGTGTCGTCACATTATCAGCTTATTTTCACTAGGTTATGAAAAAAAAAGAACACAATCAATAGGCTACCGGTACCGTTTTCAAAGTATTTGGTCTGATTGATTGAATCTTTAACCTCGGACTGGGAAAGCTTCTTGGAGAGCTTAATCCTAGCAGTTTCACATAGGTATACTTGTAGAATGTAGAGGCTTTGAATCACTAACAGACCCAGGCACTGAGATTGACAGAGTGAAGTTTCCAATTGTTGAAGTCTTATTGCCGGGGAATTATTCCATCCATTAGATGCCGCTGAATGATGCAGTTTTCAAGCGCACACCCCAAGAGTCGAACCAGCGCCGCTTGATCTTGAGGATTCTTTGTTCCAGAAGTCACGCGCTGACCAACTGAGCTATCGGGGCGGATTGACCCGATCTGGAATCGATCTCAGATCTACCAGCACCGGAGTCAAAACCACTAGGCCACTGAGTTGGTTAAACTTTAACTCAACAAATAATTTAAATTGACTTAAACATCATACAAAAACGCTTGTACTACGCCTGCCACTAGGGTACAGTACATCGCTTGTTTTTTTTTGTTCAAGCACAAAAACTTGACGTCATGAAACGTCACATATTGGAATTGACTAACCACCTCAAAGACACCGAGGGGTGAAAAATTCAATTATTTTTTTTTTATTGATTGGTTGATTTTATCTTTATCTTTGTTTGTTTGTTTGTTTGTCATATCTTTATCCTGCATTGCGGGAAAGCGGACTTGAGCGCTATGCATCGGTGTACGCTTTCCGATGTACACCTGACCCACGCTGCAGCCGACGGCAATGTCGGTTTCCGGTTGTCTACTCTACTTATGACTTAAATTTGGTACTACCCATTGCTCGAAATCGATCACTGGGTAGAGGCAATTATCGTAAAGTTTCTTGCCCAGAGAAACAACAGCAAGTGCGGGTAGCTGGAGTCGAACATGCAGGCTCTCGACTGCGAGCCCAACGCGCTAACCACTCGGCCACTGCTGCCGGTTTGGACTGCTTTGGACTGGAAAAGCTTCTGTGCTTTGGACTGGGAAAGCTTCTGTGAGAGCTTAATCCTTGCAGTTGGTCACAGCGGTAAACCATAATCTCTTCGTGGGAAAATTGTAACATAAAGTTCCCGAATCCGTTTGTCTGCATATAGTGACCGAAAGGAAACACTCCTTGAAACGTCTATTCTTAAAGTGTATTCCTGTAAAATTAGCCCGCGGCTATCGAAATCGAAATGCAACGCCTTGCACCTCTAAAAACTGTCACTACGATACAGATTACTTGGATAAAAGACGGAGAATTTGTCCAGCTAGCAAGCACCAAATAAACCAGTTAAATGTGCGACCGACTTCCAACAAACAACTTCGAGAATGAATCAGAAAAATTTGTGATAACTCAAAGGCACGAGAGCAGTTCGTGACGCAATATTTCATGTCCAAACAGGTCTCAAACTGAAACAGGTTTAAACCGGTTTGACACAGTCTTACGAACGATGGCGCATTTTTGGCTCATGTTTTAGGAATTTCCATGACGTAATATTCAGTAGACTTGAACGGTTTTTATATGACGTTTGACCAGTCGAACAACCGTCTGGAACATAGCGGCCCCTAGTTATGACAGTCTGACATGGCATAACTAAAAAAGAATTGACGACAATTGTGAGCCAATGAATAAAAACACATGATACACAAATTGTTTGAATCACTCACGTTTAAGTTAATACGCAAATACAAAGGGCATGCAAAGAATGAACAGCAATAAGAATAAACACGACGATACATGAAATTGGTACCATAGGTAGTAGGTACACGCAAAAAATGACGCTATATACCATGGTTGCGATAATAACCGACTGTTCTGGGCTCAGACAAGTGTCGGCCACCGCAGACAAAACCAGGCTCAAACCCTAACACTTAGGTGTTCTTTACGGGGGCGAGGCACGAAATATCCCTCAACACATAGTCTACTTTCACTTTCCCCGTACTCTCATCATAGTTGCAGACGGCAACTTTAGCTCTACGAACCACAGGCTTCCCTTTCCTAATTTGTGGAACTACCTCATGCACCCTCCCAAGTTGATACTTCCCACGTTTACCAATGTCCTGGAGAGAACCTACCACTACAAGTTGACCAGGCTCCAAATTCTCGGCCATTTTTAGCCATTTTTTCCGGCCCTGAAGACCTGGCAAGTAAAAATCGATCCATTTACTCCAAAACTGATGAGAAAGTGACAAATTGAACCGATAATCCCTTCTTAGTTGGTCACGATCATGTGGTTGCCCAACAGCACAGTATGGGTCTAAGTATGGGGTCAAAAGTGAGGCAGGGGTGATGACAGTAAAATCCCTAGGGTCGTCACTCAAAGGTACCAAAGGGCGTTCGTTCACGATCCGAACGGCACTGCCTGTGTACGTAAGCAGTTCAATAAATTTGGGCTTACGAATTGAAGAGTCCAAAATGTGAAAAAATGCAATTTTAAATTGTTTAACCATTGCCTCCCAGGCGCCACCTTGCGCCGGAGCATACGGAGGTATAAATTCCCAGTTTATCTCTCTCTGTCTCAGGGCGTTGTGAAATTCAGCTGATCCTATCAACTCGGGTAACTTCTTAGATGCTGCCTGAAAGGTACTTCCATTGTCGGAATAGATAGCATTAACCTGCCCACGTAAATCTGTAAACCTTGTAAAGGCAAGTAAAAAATCACTCAGCGACAATGACGTAACCAGCTCAACATGAATAGCGCGAGATGCCATACATGTGAACAAGAGTCCCCAAGCTTTTTTGTGACTTCTACCTTCAACGAAAGTTAAAGGTCCAAGATAGTCTAAGCCGCAATCAAAAAAGGGTTTCCTATGCGCAGTTGTGCGAGACAAAGGTAAATCAGACATGAGCTGCCTTATAGGTCGAGCTTTCTCAATCGCGCATACACCACAGTCATTAAGATACCTCTTCACGGAGGCATTACCATTAGCGATCCAAAACTTCTGTCGCGTAGACAACAAAGTGTGCTGTACTCCACAGTGCGCATTTCCATTATGATGCGACAGTACAACAAGCCTAGTGAAGGGGTGCTTCGAAGGCAAAACAATCGGATGCTTTGCTTCAAGAGAGATCTCGGGAGAATTACTTAAGCGCCCTTCAATGCGGATTACACCAGCGTCATCTACACAAGGTCTGTACTTTTTAAGTGAACGTAATTCTTTCAACCGTTCCTTCTCACATTGCGAAGCGCCAACACTACCTCGCTTTATCACTTCCTCAAGGGCATCCGGCGATCGTTTGGTCATTAAATGTACCACATCGCCATACACGCTCTTCTGAACAAACTTCACAGCCAACTCTGAAGCACTGTTAAGATAAGATGCGTCCAGTTTTGGCTTCACAAAGCTACGCTTTCTCGTTTTACAGCACAAAAATTCAACAAAAGCAACCAAATAAGCGATTCTCTTTTTCATAACATACAAAGAAGGTGCGGCCTCGATCAATCTGTGAAGACCACCCTGTCCAACGTCAAGCGACTCCTCTTCGTCACGAAGATATAGGCTATGGACAGGTACTGGAGTGGCATTTTCTACAGATGGAATTTCCTCACACTGGTAGAGAAGACTAGAACCATTTAACCACAACTCTCGAAATTCTTTCTTTGTAATAAGATTTGGCCTTGTGCCAACATCAGCTGGGTTCATATTGGTAGGGCAAAAACGCCAATCCTGGGCTCCAGACAACAATAAAATATGCTCAACTCGACGCGTAATAAACTTATTCAAACGTAAATCAGGGTTTTTAACCCACTGCAACACAGTACGAGAATCACACCAAAAATACTTAAGGCAGTCGGGCATCTTCAATGCCTCGTAGGCCTGCTTCACGAGTCTTGCTGTATTCAAAGCGGCAACAAGCTCTTTCCTAGCTATCGGCCAAGAAAACTGATTTTTTACAACAATGGTAGATTTACCCAGAACGAAAGACACACTCGGAACTCCGTTAACCAGTCTACGTAAGTAAACAACAGAAGAGAAAGCTTGATTCGAAGCATCACTAAACCCATGCAATTGATATGAAACAATATCATCCGGACTGCACACACCAGAGTTTGCAAAATACCATCTCGGTAACGAAAAATCCTTAAGCAGGTCCAAAGAGCGAAGCCACGACTCCCACTCTTTAACAAAGCTATCAGGGACCTCGGTGTCCCAATCAAACTTGTCTATCGCCAATTGCTGAAGTATAAGGCGTGCTTTTAGAAAAAATGGCGCTCCAAAGCCTAGCGGATCAAAATTTTGTCCAAGCTGACTGAGCATACTTCGGCGCGTGTGTTTAGCTAAGGGCTTTAAGGAACATGCGATACGCATCTCGTCAGACTCGGTTTGCCACACACAACCCAATGTCTTCGCTGATGGCAAAGTCATATTTTCAGTCTGAAAGTCAATGTCACGAATCAAAGGTGAAAGCATCTCATTATCCAAATTTGACAAGACAATCATAGCCTCCTTGTTAGCACTCCACTTACCAAGTTTAAACCCACGGCTATCAAACAAAGCAATTGATTCATGAGTGATTTGCTGAGCTTCCTCTAAGCTATCAGCCGAAAATATAAAATCATCCATGTACATATTATTTGCAATATTGCAGAGAGTCAATTCACCAGCACTGCTGGGATTCTGCTCGATCATTTTCTTTATAGCCAAGCAAGCGATATACGGGCTACTCTTTATTCCCCAAGGGTGTACACAAAAACGAAATGGTACCATCCTACCATTTTCAAGGTCATCATCTTCAAACCACAATATACGAAACAAATCCCTTTGCGACTCAGGTAACTTTATTTGAAAGAAGCATTTAGTCACATCAGCCATGAGACCAAACTACCAAGCCGAAATCTAGCCAAGACATCTACCAGAGGGTTTAACAAGTCAGGACCCGAAAACATTACATCATTAACACAAGTTCCTCGAAATTCAGACTTGCCATCGTAAACAATGCGCTTTTTTAATTGTGACGTAACAAAGTATGGTAAATACCATTCAAATCCCTTGACATTTCCTGCTTCACCAGTACGCTCAATATAGCCATTTGATTTAAGATCTTTCATGGTGTCAGTAAGGAAATCACGAAGTTCAGGTTGTTTTAAAGCTTTCTTTCTTAAAGCAGCAGCTCTATCTGACGCCAACACAAAATTGTTAGGTAGATCAATATTTTCCTTCAACGGAACAGGTATCTCAAATCGACCATCTTTCAACTCAATATTCGGTTCAACAAGTTCTCTAGCCAACTTATCATTGCGAGACAATTCACAGGTTTCATTTTGCAACGTCAAATCCTGAATGACTTTATTCAGGTCTGCTATTTCCATATCACGAGACTCAATTTTACGCTGAAAGCCAGAGATGACATCCGACTCTGAAGACGTCTGCACTCTGCACACTTTAGCAACGCTTTCCTCTAAGGGTGACTTACCACCACAAGCCAACCAACCGAGAGGAGTGAGTAAAACATGCGGTTCACTACGATTTTCACCAACACGTTCTTCTTTTGCCCACATCAAATAAGCGTTGTCGTTGCCAATCAGTACATCTACAGTACTACAATCATTCAAATGAAACATATTCACGTCATGAAAATGACGGAAACCATTTAAATCTTGTTTATGCGGTAAAGTTTTAACATCATCAGCCCAAGCTGGGTTAACCACCGAAGTTATATCACAAAACAGTTCATCTGTCTCTAACGACTGGATGTTGAGTTTGACAAGGTCAGCACAAGTAGCTTTCTGACCAGCCAGGGTATCCATTTTAAACGACGCTTTATCGTACGGTTTAAGATCAAGTTCACACACCAAGTCACTCGAAACAAACGTCAACTGCGAACCAGGATCATGCTGACAATACACCAACTTCGATTTGCCAGTCATTGGATTCAAAACACGAGCAGCAGTAACGCGGTTAAAGGCTGCTTTAACATTTCCAATCTTAACATTACGCACAGGAACTCTGGCACGAGCATCATCTTTCCCAACCGAATCCAGAGAATCACGTGACGTCACATAAAAATCATGCAGAAGAAAATAGTGTTTCCTATCGTTGTTAGGCCCACACTTACGACAGTTATTTGCATGAACGCAATCCCTAACCATATGCTGGCGCAAACAATTCAAGCATTTGCCAGCTTTCACAATGACATCTCTCCGATCTTTAGGTGTCAAGCGCAAAAATTCTTTACAATTAGACAAAAAATGATATTCAACTTGACCACGTGACGAACAACAAATGCATGCCGGTAGGTTTTTACGTCTGGCTTCACCACCGCGCGGTGCGCCAACAACAGTCGAGTACTGCGAACTCCCTGACATCACATCATCGTGGGGTTTTACGGACGTCTGCCTAACCGGACATGAAGGCAATTTTCCTTTGCCAAACTTTTTAAAATGCTGCGACTCACCAGAATCGCCCATTAGCATAATGCTAAAATCAGTCGACTTACGCGTTTCCTCTCGTACAACAAAATCGAACAAACTCTGAAAAGTAGGCTCATTAGTGCCACCATACTGATCACCTAAAAAGTCAAGATAACGCTGCTTAGCGCCAAACGGGAGTCGCTTAGCCAAATCCAAAACAAAACGTCCTTCCAATTTGTCACGCTGACCATAAGCTTGCGCGTAAAGCAAACACTGCGACAATTCATCTTTAAACTCTTTCAGATCACTGGAAGAGGTCGAAGTCAATTTGCTACCATAGCGATACTTTCTAATTTCTGGTTCTGCGAAAAGACCTCCACGAACCCTAAAACGCTGGGACAAGCGAGCTAACGACATTTCTATCCTGTCTTCCTCTGACAAGCCAGGGGTGTCAGAAACCAAATTAGCAATCGTTTGCGCAGCTGTCCTAACACAAGCTGCTTGTAACAAAGTCAAACGAGTCCCCTTAAAGGGCGAAGCTGCCATTAAGGCCGTAACACGATTTTTAAAGAAAATAAATGGCATATTATTACCATCGTAACCAATCAAGGCCGCCTTATCGAAAAACGTCCTACTATTTTGGTATTCAAAAAAGCAATCCTGCTGTTGAGAACTCGATTTAGCGGGAGAAGACAAGCTATATCCCTTAAGGGAGTGAGTGGGCTCAGTCACATGCACAGCCCGACCACGATCCTCACACACGTTAAAATCAGGAGACGCAATACGCCTCTCACAACCACCCAAATTACGTGTAGCTGGGCGATCAAAACCTAGCGGCGAAGAAAACTGTGAAGGGGGCAAAGCATTACTACTAATGGCGGCCCCGTGACCTGTACGCTCTGGGGGAGGAGTTCGGTTGTAATTCGCAGACCTTGGCTCTACAGCATTCGGAAGACCCTTAGCCGCGGCCCCGAGACCTCCTGAAACAGCTGGAAAACGTGTGGATTGCCCTGGTCCACTCACAGGTTGAACGGGCGTTTGGAAAAGGTTATGTAAATTAAACTGCGATTGATGTTCATTTCTGGAATGCCTAGAAGAGCTCTTCTTAGAGCTACGCCGGGAGCCCGCCTCTGATCGATATTCAGCTAAAACTACCTCTTTACGTTGTTCAGCCCTCAACTGAGCGTCTTTGAGTGCGAACTCAGCAGCTCTCGCTTCGGCTCTCGCGGCGGCCTCAGCTGCTCTCGCTTCGGCCTCAGCTCTCGCGGCGGCCTCTGCTCGTACAGCCTCAGCAGCTCTCACGGCAGCCTCAGCTCGTATGGCCTCAGCTCTCGCGATGGCCTCAGCAGCTCTTGCTTCGGCCTCAGCTTGGATCTGGAGCTCCTCTCGTCTTAGCTGTAGGTTAATTTGTGCCACTATCCGAGACGAAGTCATAGACATCCTAGTGCTTACATTTGAGGCGCTATCCTCAGGATGTATGTCAGCATCCAACATATCTGAGAACTCACTTTCTTTTTGTTCAAAGTTATTTTTTAACGAGTTAAATTCGGGGTCTACCCTATCACGAAGTTCTGCCAAGATCGCAGAGTTAAAGATTTTAGTCAAAAGAGCATGGAAATGCCGTAATTCCTCTTCTAAAGTAGATAACTTAGATCTAAAAATTAACAGTTCCTGCTTATCACTCAAAGAACCTAGGGCTACAGAAAGTTTCCCAATTTGAGTCAAAATATCCCGTCTAAGATGCCGGGCCTCTCGAACTGACTTAGCCTCATCGTTAATGGGTCCCTCCCCAGAATGGCCTGCCCGACCGCAAAGAACATCATCAGGCTTAAACTCAGTCGAGTCTACGACGGTCGAGTCCTTGTCGCCACCGAGTGTAGACATATTAAATGTTGGGGCTAAATTAACAATTAAAAAAATGAAGTTACACAAACACACAAAATTATTAGGCTACAGTAGTTATAAAAAACTTGTCAAAGTTATTTTTCTTCAGTACCAAACTGAGAAGAAATGTCTTTACTTTTCTTTGCTTCTGTAAGAGTGTAGACTACCAACCAACAAATCTTCTTTTATTATTTCTTGTACTTCTAATTAGTTCTTCTGCACTAGCTGACAACAAACACGTCGTTTATTTTTATGCCTTCAAGTGCTTCTTGGCCCACCAGTTAACAAGAACTCGTCTTTTATTTTTATTTTTTGCTTTAATTTCTTCTTGACCTACCAACTGACAAAAATCGTCTTTTATTTTTTATGGTCACAGCGGTAAACCATAATCTCTTCGTGGGAAAATTGTAACATAAAGTTCCCGAATCCGTTCGTCTGCATATAGTGACCGAAAGGAAACACTCCTTGAAACGTCTATTCTTAAAGTGTATTCCTGTAAAATTAGCCCGCGGCTATCGAAATCGAAATGCAACGCCTTGCACCTCTAAAAACTGTCACTACGATACAGATTACTTGGATAAAAGACGGAGAATTTGTCCAGCTAGCAAGCACCAAATAAACCAGTTAAATGTGCGACCGACTTCCAACAAACAACTTCGAGAATGAATCAGAAAAATTTGTGATAACTCAAAGGCACGAGAGCAGTTCGTGACGCAATATTTCATGTCCAAACAGGTCTCAAACTGAAACAGGTTTAAACCGGTTTGACACAGTCTTACGAACGATGGCGCAATTTTGGCTCATGTTTTAGGAATTTCCATGACGTAATATTCAGTAGACTTGAACGGTTTTTATATGACGTTTGACCAGGCGAACAACCGTCTGGAACAGCAGTTTCGTTTCTTTTTTATTGTTTGTTTCTTTTATCTTTATCCTGCATTGCGGGAAAGCGGACTTGAGCGCTATGCATCGGTGTACGCCTTCCGACATACACCTGACCCACGCTGCAGCCGACTGCAATGTCTGTTTTCCGGTTGTCTACTTTACTTATGACTTAAATTTGGTACCGTACTACCTATTACTCGAAATCGATCACTGGGTAGAGGCAATTATCGTAAAGTTTCTTGCCCAGAGAAACAACAGCAAGTGCGTGTGGCTGGAGTCGAACATACAGGCTCTCGACTGCGAGCCCACCGCGCTAACCACTCGGCCACTGCTGCCTTTCGCATATTTATAGAGGCTTTGCACTCCTGACGCAGGCACAGTCACTGAAATTGACAGAGGAAAGTTTTCGATTGCTAAAGTATTGTTGCCAGGGAATTGTTCCATCCATTAACAGCTTGTCACACCAGTTTCGGAGCTAGATAAGAGCATTGTCTGTAATGTTTTTTAGGTCATTGTTGTCGCACTCGCAGCAAAGGATAAAGGGGCAGCTGGTGAGGATGTTCTTCCTCGTTTGATTGTTCAAGCCACAATCGCACATTGGGTCGGCGCGTCGGAAGTCATCATCCATCAAAAAAAATTGCTTTTATTTCTCCCGACTCTGCAGCGGGCTCTATTCAAGCAACGCCACTCTCTTCTCTTGAGGGTGGGAGCTTGTTGAAGCTTTTGATGGCAGCTGACATAGATGACCTTACAGGTCTTTCGTTGCCATCCTGTTAATCCCTGGCTGATAGATACTCAATTTGTAGGCCTATGTACTTTTTGTTTGTTTATTGCCAGCAAAACAATCAGCTGAACTGAAGTTTCCATTGTTTTAATCGTAGCCTACATTTGTCAAAGGTGATGCACAGGGGCGTAGCCAACACAAAATTTCGAGAGAAGGCAAATAACTCATAAGCAACTAATATCACATATGTCAACTGAGTCTGATTGATTGATTGAATCTTTATCCTCGGACTGGGAGAGCTTCTTGCAGAGCTTAATCCTGGCAGAGCTTAATCCTTAATCCTGGCTAATCCTACTTGTAAAGGCTTTAAATCACTGACGCAGGCCCGGTCACCGAGATTGACAGAGTGAAGTTTCCGATTGTTGAAGTCTTGTTGCCGGGGAATTATTCCATACATTAGATGCCGCTGAATGGATAGCAATCCTCAACATGCGTTGCTCAAGCGCACGCCCCGAGAGTCGAACCAGCGCTGCTTGATCTTAAAGTTATATGAAATCCCGAATTGCAGCATACGATCGTCTTGAATTAAGATTTTTGTTTTTGGTGGAATTAGACATCATGTCTAATTGTAAAATTGAAGAGAGTGCTAAAACATTGCTTCACTATCATCCAGGTGATCTAGAAGAATCACTGACTGAAGAGATGATTCATTTTACTGCACTGCTAAAAGACCACGGCACCATTTTAACAGCGAATGCAGCAAAAAACTCAAACGTTTAGCAGCAAAATAATTCAAATCAATAAAAATGAGTTTATGTATGCATTTCCTGACGCATCTGTTGTAGCCTACTAAGAATGTATCTTTGTCTGATGATTTCTAATTGTTCAATGTTCATGCGAGCGCTCATTTTCAGTGCTTAAAAGAGTAAAGAATCAACTGCGTTCATCCATGGGCCAGAAAAGGTTGAATTCTTTAGCTCTGTATTTACAGCGAAATTTTGGAAAAAATCGACACCGATGATGTTACAGCTTTGCTTTGTCTAAATCCAGAAAACATGTCATTTGAATGTGTTTAATAAGCAAATACCGTAGGACTGAACTTCGGGTAAAATTTTGCTATTTTATTTTATTTTAATTGTGTTGGTACAATGAGGGGAATGAAATATAGGCCTCAGATTACCACATAGCCCCAGGTCCATTAAAACCTTAATCCGGCCCTGTCTTTGTCAACTTAGCTGGCCCAATACCACAACGAGTCAACGAATGATCCTCGACCCATTTCAAAAATCACAACACCGACCATCACTGATCACGCCGAAAAACCCCATCGCGCCCATTCCTACAAACCTAATAGGAAAGGTGGAACTTTCAAAAACCAAACTGGTAAAAGTTTACGCAACAGGTTGATAAAGCCTTGACTCCCTCACCCCGCCTCTGCCATGGCGTTCGTCACATAGCCTATCCATTCCTACTTGGGACAAAGAATGTGATTTACACAACAATGCCTTTTTGAGCGTTGACTCAAATGAAGATGCTGTGGTCAGTGCTTCAGACCTGATGAACTGTCTTGATGAAAAGCAATTAAAACGTTGGCAGGATACAGTTCAATTAATCTATTTTATCCACTCCAGCAGGAAGGCATGAAAGACGTTTAACCGTCTCACTGGCCGCAGTTCAAAACCATTTAAACCCCGCCCTGTATCAGCCAACAACATTGCCCATCAACTTTAGCTAATGGAAAATTCCCTGGCGCTGACAAGAAACATGAACTTAAAGCAAAACAGGAATGTAGCAGACTTTGAAGTGCCCGGAGTATTGGTTTCGTTTTATTAGCCTATTTTTTTACAAAGAGCTGTATACGGCGATCCAACAACTGAAATGTGGCAAAGCACAAGGACCCGACCACATACCACCAGAGTTCGAAAAATTGTGGCCCTACATGTCCCTCCTGGCCTAAAGACTTTTGTTCAATCTGCCTCAACTGCAACACAATTCCCAAGATAGTCCAGCTTGATTGCCCTAACCAAACTGAAAAAACCGTTGGACGAACCCAAAATTTATCGTCCGATTTCTCTCCTCTGCATCCCCTACAAGATTATTGAACGGCTCATTATGACACCCCTTGAACCAGTCATTGATCCACAACTTCCCACAGAACAAGCTGGCTTCCGTTGCGGACGTTGTAGCTTACAACCGACCAAGCCACTAAGTTGACCATTGACATATAGAGAATAGCTTCGAGAGGGGCAATAAAGCTGGTGTCGTATTAGTAGACTTAACGGCTACTAATGACACAATGTGGCACCAGGGAGGGCCTAGTGCTTAAAATCCTACAAAAGATTCCTGACAAACAACTTGTTCGCTTTCTCGCTAACCACAAGTTTGTGTTGAAATCCAACGACGAACTATCCAGCGGCCCAGCCGCCCCCGGCGTTTAAGGAATGGCGCTCCACAAGCATCTTGCATAGCACCCATGTTAATCAATATTTACATTAGCGATGTTCCCCAGACAAACTTCACGCAGTAGGCTACAGCTATGCAGACAATTTGGCCCTACTATATATAAACGAAAACTGGGCTAAGGTAGAGGATGTCCTTACCAAGCAGAGATGGGCAAGATCACCAGTATTGGTGATCTTGAAGATCAAGATCAAGATCACCAAGAATAGGTGATCTGGAAGATCAAGATCACCAAACTATGTGATCTTGAAGATCAAGATCACTTTTGTGTACTTGAAAAAAAATGAAGTTTTTGATCAATGATGTTGCAAAAAATAATTACTATAAGCAACCTGGGTAAAGGTAATTATTGGTATTGCTAACTTTTACTTTTAACTACTCGATCGCTGGCCTAAGATTTGTAATAAGTTAGTGACTGTTGCTATTAGGCTTATCAATTGTTGACGTAGTTTGCGTAGAATCGCAACGTCACACCCAAGGCCGAGGTTAATTACAGTAGTTCTGAAAAAGTCGCAAAATTTGCAATTAGTTTTATACTTTTTATTTGTAATAAATAAATAAAAATAAACTTTGAACTGCATCATTTTTTACCAAATTTTTTATTCGTGTTACTAAGTAGTTTTAACTTTCACTGTATTATGTCAGTGTTTATTGCACCATTTACCCATCTGGCAACCTTGATACTGTTGTCTGCTATCAAAATTTCAGAGGTTTGCGGTCAGACAACCGCTCCATACTCAGACCCTAAAAAGTCTTGGTCTGGTTGATTTGCTGCAATAAACCACTTTACATGACCAAAGTTGGCTAGAGTCCAGATTTTTTAACACCGCCATTCTAGACTTTTGAAACATCTAAAATTGGGTCAAAGAAAGCAAACATTTCTTTAAAATTCACACATGGAAATTGTGAACAAAGTTAAATCATTTTTTATTAAACGTCAACATAAAGATCACGCCCATCTCTGTTACCAAGGATATGAAGCTGATCTCACAATACCTGAAGGATTTGAGACTAAACTCAGCACAGCTAAAACCACGATCACACTTTTCCACCTCAACAACAAGGAAGCTGACCGTCAGTTACGAGTCCCTATAGATCAGGGCTATACTCAACTGGCGGACCGTGGTCCCAATCCGGATCTCTGCGTGTTGATGGTGGACCTTGAGCTTTTAGAAGAATAGCCTCATTGACACGTTTCAGGGCTTCTTTAAACAGATTTATACTGGGAGAAAGCAATCCTTACTGTGATTATTTTAGTTGCTGGAGGGCTTCGACTCCCAGACTCCCCAACACTTTCTCAGAAATCCAATTCGAGTTACATTTTACTTAAAAAAGTGGTTTCGTATAAATAGTTTAACTTTCGTGGTTGCGTGTGAAATACCGCTAAAAATATACAACTTGTCAAACTGGACCTTTGTTAACATTAGTTGAGTAACCCTGCTCTAGATGGAACCCTTATTGGACATGACCCCTCCCCTACATATCTGGGTGATCTTGGATCGGAAAATCACGTATAAAAAACACTGTGACTCAGTTCTTGCCAAAGCGTCAGCAAGAAATAATTTTCTCAGATGTCTAGTTGGGTCGACTTAGGATCCAAAACCCAAACACTGCGCACTAGTGCCCTAGCGCTTGTGTGCAGTGCTGCCGAATATGCTTCTCCAGTCTGGTGCCGCAGCACACATGCAGGAAAAGTAGATATTGCCCTTAACGACACCATGCGCATAATCACTGGATGCTTGCGTCTCTAACCCATACAGGCTTATTCAGGGCCGGATTTAGTTGATGGGGGGCCCGGGGCACTTTTAGATTGGGGGCCCCCGTGCAAAAAAATTGCACAGGGGCGGGCCCTGGAGCACAGGGGGGGCCCTGGAGCACCTGCACCCTCTGCCCCCCCCCCCTAAATCCGGGCCTGGGCTTATTACCAGTGCTTTTAGGCATCGCCCCACCAATACTATGCACAGAGAACTCCACCATACGGCTTGAAAAAGGCAGAGGTCAATGATCGCCATCTGCTCTACACTGTAGTCCTTGACGCGCAACAGCTCACACGTCAACGCCGCCTTCCAGGCAGTGGCGTAGCTAGGGGGGGGGGGGCGGGGGGGCGGACCGCCCCGGGCGGCACGTCTGGGGGGCGGCACTTTCAGACAGGACGTTTTTTTTGTTTTGTTGATAATGCAAAAGTACACGGAAAATAAAAGCAAACAGAATGGCAACGTTCAAAACAGTGGCGTAGCCAAGGGGGAGGAGGGGTTTGGGGGTTACAACCCCCCTTTGGCACGCATGTGACGTCACGGTATTGAGAATGATGCTTTCAGTCTCTATGTCTCTAAAACAAAGTTTGCCTAATTTTAAACGAAACTCCATTAAAAGAGCGAGTTTTGCCAATACCAAACATTCAAATATCTCAGCCAGGAAATAGCAACAAGAAAACATAGAGACTTAGCTTTATTAAGTTACCGAAAAATTCCCAAGAAAACATGATCTTATCCTTTTGCTATGCCACGGGACAGCACCATTTTACAGGAATTTTATACTAGAGGATTTATACTCACATTTTTGTTGAAAATGCTCTCAGAATGCACCAAATCCAAAGTACTTTTTCAAAATTTTCTGGGAGAGGCCCCAGACCCCCCACGCTGGGTGTCGTCTTTGGCGAGGACGCCGTCGGGCTTCGCCCGCCGGCCCTTAAAACCCCCCCTTTCAAAATTACTGGCTACGCTACTGGTTCAAAACATACAATAATTCCACTTTAAGTCAATTACAAAAATTTCATTTTCACATGCTTTTTCTTGAAGGGGCGGCAAAATCTGAATCCGCCCCGGGCGGCACATTCCCTAGATACGCCACTGCTTCCAGGCATCCTTTTTCTACACATTGTGGCGCTTCAAGATCACTTCGGCCTTATGCAGTCATTGAGAGACCACTGGGAAACCATCTCACGGCCCGACCAGCTCCAAGTCACACCAGACACTATAAACTACCACTTGGCTCAAACCTGCCAAGAAAGAATGGGTGACTTTGAATCATTCCGCACTAGACTTGGTCGTTTCAAAAACAATATGTTTTCTTGAGGTTTGTGTGACGCACCATAGTCTGTGTTTTCGGCGAACCTCAAACAACACAGCACATCATAAATCATTGTTCAGTGTTTCGATCTACCGAACATGTGGATCTCATAGACCCTGATATGAAGACAATGCACCGGTTGCAGCAATCAGGAGATGTTGCCTGAATTTCTGCCTCATAAGCAAGAAGAAGAAACACAACCAATTTTTAAATTTCGCCATTTATCAATCATGCTGCAAACCTGGAAACTTTTACGGGTCCTTGAAAACGCTTCGAAGACCAGGGCTGGATTTCAGCCGGAACGGTCCGGAGCGGCGCTCCGGAAGCTCGATCAAAAAGTTGACTTGTCCGGAACGGCGTTCCGGAAGCTCAAATATTTTATGCTCTTATTATTTTATGCTTTTATTATGCTTTGCCTTGTTCAGAGTAGCGTTAAGATGGTGTTTGCAATTTGTATCATTCATTTGATCCGTTATTGTGCAACCTTGAGGCAGCTTCACTGTCCCAGCGCCACACCCTGACGTTTACAATCCGATATTTTATTGAGCCACCATGTTACATCACACTTCGTTTTTCCTGTATTTTTCCACTTTTGTTACTGACTGTTTCCCGCTGCTTAGCACCACTCTTAGTATGCCTTGCCCTATTCAGAGTAGCCTTGTATGTCTGAGCAGTCGTGGTAGACTACCAACTGGAAAGAGTAGCAATAAGAACAGTCTTAATCCGCGACCTATTGGTCAAGATCCCCACAGAAGTACACCGTGGAAGATCAGTGCCGTCAAAGTCTTGAACCTTAGAATTAAGTCTTTGAGCTATGTCCAGTGTCGAAAGTTTTACCACTTGGCTTCGGCTTCTTATAAAACTTTCAATGCTGGACGGCTAAGTGTGGTTAGTCGACGAGTTTTATTACTACAGTGGCAGGGATATCTAAAGAAAGGGATGCGAAGGCTCACAGCGATTGCCTTATTCTTATGACACTACCAGGGCGGTAGTTTGTAGTGCGTAAAACATGCAGTTCTTTTCACAATTGCAGAAAGTTTTGTTGTGCAACTGGTACAGTCAGCTACAGATGACAGTTAGTAAATGTTACATAGAGCATATTTAAAGAATACTTGTTTGGAAAGACAGTTGAAAAGTTACAAGTTAGCTGCTTTTTTTAACAAAGTCTTTGCAGTAGGCCAGATTTAAAGCAAATAAACGGGTAGTTGAATTAACAAGTAACCATGAGCGTGCAGTGAGTATCCAGGCTTGATACTGATAGCGCAATGCAGGTTATCATAACAAGAGTTATTAAACTACTAACAGTGCCGATTGTCAGTTTACGGTAAACAGAGATTATTTACGATAAACAGAAGCCCTTCTATTGTCAGACGTATTAAAAGCCTTCATATCCCCTTCTCTAGATATCCCTGCTACAGTGGTTCTCAACCGGGGGTCCGCAAACCTCAAGGGGTCCGGGTTTGTGAAAGTTTTCAGGTTTGCAGCATGATTGGTTATTGCGACATTTAAAAATCGGTTGTGTTTTATGTATGTATTACAGTGATTCTCAAACTGTAGGTCGCAACGAACTGGTGCGTTGTTTGAAAATTCAAAGGACATTGCATAAAGGTTTGGTGTCCTAACTAAAAAAATATCATATAAAAGAATTAATTTTTTTAATAAGGCTATGTTCAACTTAATTCTTTTGAGCCATCAGATTGTTGATCAATGCAAATGCAAACGTTAGTCAGCAGTATCACCACTCACAGTTTTGCAACAACCGTGATTTTTACGAATTAATATTGATTACAAATAAAAAAAAAAAAAAGAGAAATTCTTTGTAATAGGCCTAGTCGCAAAAATTCTATTAATTTTTGATGAAATTTATAAAAAAACATTAAATCAGCATACAGATTACTGATTTTTGATCCTGTGTGCCAATATATAGCTCATAGCATAATTTCGCCAATGTCATCAATCATCATGCTTCGCGAGTTCAGCTAATTCTCCTAAGCGTGTCGCTTCGAAACTTATGAAACATTTGATTCCATTAGGTCATTAGGAGACGCGATATAGGCTACCAAATCTTCAGTAAAGTTTTTTTAGGCGTCTGCGTCCAAAAGAGGTCCGCCAAGACAAAAAGGTTGAGAACCACTGTACTCGTACCCGTACGTCGACTGACTTCCTTTCTATCCAATTTCCATTCCAATTTCATCGAGCGAGTGTGAGCACGGATTTTCACAAATGAACCTCATACTGACATCTAAGACTGAGCGTGCTTCTCTACGCACTGTAACCAGTGGCGGATTCAGAACGTAATTTATGGGTGGGCCTAGGAAATATCTTGGTGGGTCTTCACCAATAATGCCACGGCGGGCCAGCACACAAAAATTAAAGTGGTACTGTAGGCTATAGTGATAGGCCTACAAATGTTAAAGTGGTAGGCTATCATGCTGTGAAATAGTGATGCCACAGACAAGTCAGTGGCACTTGGTTGTTCTAGTGTTCAACATTAATATGTTTTTTCATGAATCTGATTTTGGGTGGGACCACTGTCAATCTGGGTGGGCCTGTACCAATCAGGCCCACCCGGTAGATCCGCCTCTGACTGTAACTGTTTCAAGTTTACTCTTTAACGAATGGTCCGTCCTCCACTGAGAAAGTTTTCACCAGCGCAGTAGCCTATGTTGGATCCTGGTTTCGCCAAGGACGTAATTCGGCAATTGAGACCCGAAGTCGTCAAAGGTCTTAGCCTAACCTTATGGTTTTGAATACGATGAATGTCTTGAAACATTGTGGAACTTGCAATTGATTGAGTTTCGCTTTTAGCAGCATGATCGTTGCTTACATTACAATGTAGATTTTAACGACCTGTTTTAGCCTGATGCTGCGAGTTCGCTGTGGTAATAACGAATTGCATTTGCTTTTGGAACACACTTTCCTAGTTATGTGCTAGTTCCCACTACACTGTTCCCACTAGCACATGGCTAGGGAACTGTGTTCCAAAAGCTAGTGCAATTCGTTATTACCACAGCCAACCAAATGAACTGAACTGAACAACTCGCAGCATCGGGCTAAAACAGGTCGTTGAAATCTATATTGTGGAACTTGTAATTTTTTGTGTTATTATTTCACTAAACTACGAATATTTGCATTGAACAACACTATATCATCTATAGACTATGATACTTAGTTTAGCAACGTTTTAAACACGTACATCAAGTGTGTTGTTTCAAAATCTTAAAAGGGCATATTACTGGATTTCTTCTACGACACCTAGCGGATTTGGAAAGTAAAAAACTAGCGCTCCGGAAGCTAATCTTCTGGGAATCCACCACTGTCGAAGACCCTTGGGGTCCGTGCCCCCCGGTTGAGAACCACTGGTCTAAAGTATGCGTAGCAGTAGCGTAGCCAGGAATTTTGAAAGAGAGGGGGGTTTGATGACCCAGCGGCGGGGGGTCTGGGGGGCCTCCCCCAGAAAATGTTGAAAAATTACTTTGAATTTGGTGCATTCTGAGAGCATTTTCAACAAAAATGTGGTTACGAATATTCCTGTAAAATGGTGGTGTCTGGTGGCATAGCAAAAGGATAAGATCATGTTTTCTTCGGCATTTTTCGGAAATAATCTAAGTCTCTATGTTCTCTTGTTGCTAATTCCTGGCTGAGATGTTTGGTATTGGCAAAACTTGCTCTTTTAATGCAATTTTGTTTAAATTTAGGCAATTTTTTTAGACTGAAAGCATCATTCTTAATATCGTGACGTCACACGCGTGCCAAAGGGGGGGGGTTGTAACCCCCAAAACCCCCCCTTGGCTACGCCACTGATGCGTAGTATATTATAAGCCAGTAGTCTAATTCCCAAACCATGGGCACTAAAGGGGCTGAATTTGAGACGAGTAGCCACTAATTGCAAGAGAATTGTAGGATAACTAAGAACAAGGCCAATAAGACACGTAGGCTATTGGGCGGCAAAAGTCAGCTCGGCAAATATTTTGTGAATTTTTGACCTCGCCAGAGCGGGTTTGAGAAACTTTGTTGTGGGGAAGGCGGAAGAAATAGCGAATACATTGTTGAAATTGTTCCACTAGGCTACATGAAACTTATGAAAAGCTTAGATGAAACTTTATGGTCGCAATATTGATAAAAATAGCAAGAACATTTATTGTAGGCCTAGCTTTCAAAACAAATTTCACATGAAAAATTGGCAGGCAGGCCTAAGTTTCTTTTATGCTTCTAAAGTCATCATCCTTTCAAATTGTAGCTTCTTCAATTGCTTTGCCTGACCAGGCATCGACCGCCTCATAATCAATGTTTCATCAATGTTTTCGATTATATGTGTAGCGGCACTTTGCTTGTTAGCATGCCCGCTCATACACAGTCGTCGATGGGGCGACAACAAATTGAGTAGATTCCAGGATTCTGACGCGACGCCAGTGGAGCGAAGCGCGTGACGTCAGAGAGAGAGCTCTGTGGCCCCACATATAATTTGTGAATAACTTTTTCTGCCCTGCAATTCATTTCTCATAAGTTTGTCTCTGTTTGCCAGAAGACCGTTTTGGATTGATTAATTATGAGAATTTTTATCCTCGGATTGATAAAATTTCTTTGTGAGCTAAATAGTAGTAGGCTAAGTTTTGCATATACTTGTAGTAGAGGCTGTAAACCACTGCCGCAGGCCCAGTCACTAAGATTGACGGAGTGAAGTTTTCTGGCTGTTGTTGAAGTGTTGCAAGTAAATCATTCTATCCACTAAAAGCCGCCAAAGAGCTGTCATTAAAACGCGCTGCTCAAGCGCACACCTGAGTCGAACAAGTACCGTTTGATATTCAAGCGCTAAACCAACTGTTCAATAGATTCGACACTTAATTAATCCAAATTTTCAACCACCGGGCGTAAGCCTGGATACGACAACAACAAGTTAAAGATATATGTTCTAGTTTTTGCTTTCTTATTACGAAACTGGTATTGTCTGGTTATAAAATTTTCTATGGAGATCTAGTTTGATTTGGCTGAGTTGGTGCGAAATTTCTGAATTTGTCTTCTTTTTCAGTCATTGGTTTGGTTTGGTTTTGAATCTTTATCCTCGGACTGACAAAGCCTTGATAGGTTTTCCTGGTTATTCCTGGTAATTTCGCATACTTTTTTTTCTTTAAATCAATTTTTGCGGTCCTGGAGCTTTGAAAACTGCGCAAAAAAAATGAATCAGTAAAAACAATTACGCGCGCCGCGCAATAACCATAATGGCTGCACTTACAGAAATATGCGAATGAAACAAAAAGTTTGTGGGAAAAAAAATTCGCCACCCGCCAAACGTCATTCAACGCATTTGGACTTCACTGACCAAAAAATAAATGTTGTCATTTGTAAATGCAGTTGCTTTGCTTCTGCTACACAAAAAGCGTTTCTAACAATCGTGTTAAAGTAGGGTAATTTTTAAATCAAATGCTGTCAATTCTAAGTCACCTCCTGTCAACTTTTTCATTTCATTCGGATATCAATATTTACAATATTTACTTACAACAGCCAATATTGTTTATTGTATTTCCTTTGCAAGTATTTTCTTTGCAAGTATTTCCTTTGCAAGTTTGGCGTCGTTGAATTTCTGGTGCCTTCTCCAATATTTATCTATATTCGCTGCTGCTCTACCAAGTCGTATTTTCAAAATTGTTTTTGCATTTCGAAATATTTCATTTCGACGCAAAATCTTGGCTTGATTTTTTTGTAAACTGTTTTGTTAAAAGCTTTGTTTCGTTTAAAAATAGTTGGTTTCGAAATTTTTTGACCTGCGATCTTTCACCTCAACAACCTACTAACCTCTGAGACGTAGTCAACACACATGCAACATTTGTTGCTACATTTAGCTCGATAATGTGAACTTTTTTATTGTTTGCATAATTACGGCTCATTGACAGGTGCAATAATAGCTTACTTATTTGCCCCTCTCCCAATTTTTTTTTGCTAGCTAAGATCCTCGTACCATTATATGGGGAGGTTACAAATAAATTGCTACTGAATGAAATAGACAGCAGACTAGATAATGCAATTTTTGCAATAACAAAAAGTTCTATACTTACTCACGTTATCAACTTACATAAATCCTCAAATATTTTGCAACAAAAACTCAAAATTGCCCAATTTAAGCCTAAAGTTTTTAATAGTGCAACTTGGCTAAGCTATTTTTCTCTCGCATTGCAGGACCGTTTTGAAAAACTTGAAAATATTTATTCGCCCAACACATGCCAATTAATAAAATGATAGGCTATATTTTTTCTCTAAATTGACAAGTGTGTGACATACATCCAGAAACATCCAGAACTACGTAAGTTATGCACATAACCTATTGGTTCGTTAAGAAAATAACTTGTGAGATGGACTTTTTGAAGAATGTATGAGTTTCCATGACTTTGTTTTGTTTGAAAAGTTTTGCAAAAATATGTTATAAGATTCTTACTGTTAAGCATTTTTATTCGGTTTGCATAGCTTGATTGGAATTACATGAAACCTCATGTTGAACTTATACGCCGTTTTAAATTGTATGCTAATCTTTAACTATGCTTTATATTGCATTTAGTCCAGAGACGTAGCCGCAGAGGGCTTGAGAGGCAATCACCCCCAATATTTTATCTTGCCCCCCCCCCAAAAAAAAAATGTTCCAATACCATTGTAATTCATGTTGAATAAATTTTGCCCTCCAACAGTTGCTTTGCCCACTACATTTTTTTATAGCTACGTCACTGATTTAAACTCTGTTGTATAATCATTCCGTTCAATGCGTCAGCTTTGACGTAAAAAGTTAAAAAAATTTGATGCTGTGATGACAGAAATACGGTGACAGGCAGCACCTTGACTGAAAAACCGCATGGTTGTTTGGTGTTGCCAGTTCTGTTTAGTTGTTGCTGTTTTGTGGGTATTCTGTGTTTCATTCTTTTTCTACTCGTATTTGAAAGGCTAAGAAGTCTTTTTCTCTCTAATCACGTAGGACTGAAAACAATCCGGTTCGAGAAAGTTTTTGTGATGTTTAAGAAAATATTTCACAATCCACACAAAAACACGTTTTTTGATTATGGCTACACAATTGGTGCTAGGAACTGCTACCCGGTGATAAGATCGGAATGGGCAATTTGAATCTGCCTAACACCTTATCGCTTTATCGAAACAGCCAAAACAAAAGCCACCGCGTTTCCGTTCTCATTATGAACTCTATCGCAGACCGCAAAAGTGATTATTTTTCTGTAGTTTTAACGTCTTGGGAAGTTGATTTTATGAAAACAACATCTTTGGTCTGGAATCTGATTGTCTAAAATGCGGCTACTTTCTTCCTGCACATGTAACTGTCTAGTTAGTTAGAGGGTGGTGTGGCGTTCTTGTCCGGTTTCGAGTAAACAAAACCGAAGGCTGCCAGGTTCATATCCTTTTCGCTAAGTACTTTTTGCGGGTAAAAACTAATTAGCTTTTCGTTTCAATTGACTGGTAATGGTGGAGAAAATGCGAAACCTGTGTGGCATGAATTAATGGTGCGATACTGATGAACCCAGCCTCATAATGGGCGAAACACCTGTATCTGACCCTGTCAATTCTTGTAACATCGGATGAGGAAAATATTTTTTATGCTTTTTGTTCTGCATAATTTTACAGCTGCAGCCAAAGTGAACGTACACAAAACTGTCAGTTTGTGTAGTTGAACCCTCCTGAAATTCCAACAAGGCAGTAAGTTCATTAGCTTTCGTTTTCGTTTATTTTTCGTTAATAAATAATATGAAAGCTTGAATAAGTAACACAAAAACAGACAAATAAATAACCACAAATTTCAACAGCAACACTCGGGCAGAAGTTGCAAAAACATGCACGCAAACAATAAAGAATATCAAGACTTATAGCGACATTTAACATCGTTTCAACGTAAAAATAAGTCTTTCAACTTCGTTGAAAGACTGACAACGGATTTACAACAATGTTTTAACAGTTCAAAACGAAAGTGGTCACTTTAGCTTTATGCAAATGTTTTAAAATTATAAAATTATGTTATTGTAACAGTGGCTGTTTTTCAATTTTTTAATTAAGAATAAGTTAACTGGCATTGCATGCATCAAGATAATGAGAAAAAACAAAAATGCATGTGGCTAAGTGTTGTTATAACAATTTGCATTTAGGGCACAGGCTGTTTCAATAGGGCACCAAAATAATATTCATTATGGAGTTCAAAACAGGACCATTGAACGCTTTCAAAACCTTTCTTAATTTTCAAACCGAAATTGATCATGTAGTGGCAATGGCAACACTTTGACAATGCTATAAAAAATTTCTTTTTCCTTTTCAGATGGACTGTACAACTTATTTTAGGAAACTGTGCGTGAATTTTCAGTTAAGGCATTTAATGGTTCTATGCAAGAAATCCAACAAAATGAAGAATGCCGTTTTACTGAATTGTTTGACAAATGGTCTTTTATATAAGTAGAAAACCATACAAATGACTTTGCCACAAAAGGTATACTGTGCCTATCGGCAAGTTACAAGTGAAGGCATTGGCATTAAAATACCGAGGTCTAGTTAGCAATCAAAAGCTGGCGAAACTAGCACACTAACAGGAAAGTTGCGAAATTAGTTGGAGGTTACAATTTATTTCACTTTTTGTTGACGATTTAAGCACCAAGTAAGTTTTAGATGAATTCTGACCAAAATGTGGCGAGTTTAATTTCAGTCAGCAAATCAACCCCTTTTACATTGATTCAACGTCTGCAGACGGCGAATTAAAAAAGACTGATTTGCTAACTGCGATATTGGTTCAAAGTTCCCTTTGTCAAATCTGTGGCCTTATGGTACCGAAGAAAAGTCGACCGGGTAAAATTGAACCATATGGAAGTTCCAATGCTTTCATGATGCAACTCGATGCTTTCTCTGTAGCCTTATACAGGTACCATAATACACCAAAATGAAAACATTAATAACAGATTCAGATTGTTTTACATTCATAGAAAACTTTCTGTTTTCGATCATGTGAAGAACTAAAAAGCAATAAATATTAAATAAAAATGACAAATAAATTACTCAAAACGAAAAATAACAGCAGGTCGAAAAACAAAAACTACCATGATAAAACAACATCTGTGGTACAAGCAAAAGAAAAACAAGAAAAAGAACTGCAGAGCTTTAAGCACTTGACAAGTCTGCATTCGTGCAATCTTCGCATAATGCGAAGCAGCGATCCATCAGAGCTAAAAGCCACTGTTCTCGATAGACAAAAACGGAAAATCGCATTGTGGTTGACCAGCTATGCTTGCAGAATGGGAAATTTTTGGCCACTTCCTTTACTCCACTCGAAGGGAACCACCTCTGCAACGGCTTGCGTTTAATTTCGGTTTCTTTTGTGCTCAATTGATGCTCTCGGAACTTTCCGTCGGGCTTCCCGTATCAGAACATTCAGAACACTCAGAAGTTGAGCGCATGTGATTTCCCACAGTCCCACAATGCCTGCAAAGTAGCAGCAAGTGATTATTATTAAAAGGCCAGTTTGAAAATGAATGGACCGAAAACTTTCACAATCGTCTAGGTCTCAACATTTTAGAGTTTCAGTGTTTACAATATGCAATTGTCACAACCAAGCAGCACGTCAGTCCCATTGTACATTGATTCAACGACTACAAACAATCATAAAAGGTTGGTTGCTGACAGAGTATCAAAATAATTTTTTTGTATTATTACACATATTTTTTATATATTTGTTCTCTCTCCTTAAGTTTCAAAGCAGTAAGCTCACCTTGAGATGAAATCTCCCTTTAAAATCCAAGGGTGGACCATGATCTGTTCCAGCGTGGGTCGGTCTGCGGGTCTGTGGGACAGCATTGACCGCACCAGATCTTCGCATTCTAAAAAAATAGGTTCAATTATATGATTTTGTATGGCAATACACGTAGATATTAACGCTGGCTTGAAACATAAATATTTCAGACTATTTGAAATTAAATATGGTGTAAAAAAGAAAGAAAGCGTAATAAGTAATCATTACAACGGATTTGGCTCCTTTGGATTGGATCAATTAGTCAAAATTGTGCATAGTTTAATTAAATAATTGCACGCGCAAATATTAATCTCATAATGCTAGGTTGAGTGAAGTAGTGATTAGATCGAGGAGTTGGAACTGGGATGATAGGTTTGCAACCTAAACTCAGAAACGACTTAAAAAACGAGAGCTAAGTCAATCAAAATTAAAAACATGTGTTGTCCGCATCAGGACGGGCTAGGGGACTTACGCGTAACTGAAAATTACAAAAAAGTTTATGAACAGCCATTTAGTTTCATTCATAAAGGAAAGAAAAGATATGAGTTATGTCTTGATCAAATTCCCCCAGTAAACCTTTATCCGGTTTGCACTGCGTTTCTAAGGCGTTATTTCTATTGGTAACGCGATAAAGAGAACGAAAAAACGATTTAGGAGAAAAAACCTCGTTGTATTGACAAAGCTTTGCTGATCAAAGAAAAGACACTCCTTTAAACGACAAATCAAAATCATACTGCAAATAGAGTTAAAGCGTTGGAGATGATTAATCAAAAACTACACTTTGAACGTCTGGAGGCACTCTTTGTCACAAAGTAGGCCTATGCCGTTGTGGAGAAAAAAAAAGTATTCCAAAGGTTAAGATGTTTGTTCTTTTGAGTGTGGCTGACTGGCAGTGCTAAATCAACTCTTGGGCTTGTTTTGAGTTAGCACAAGTATGAAGCCCGTTGTGTTTCACTTGCACATTGACAGGTGTAAATGTTTCTGGACAAATTATTATTTTTGTTTTCCATACGATTAGGTTCCCACGTAAATTTTGCTCACACAAGGACACGTCACAATGCAAAGAAACGAAAATAACTGCGCGTCTGCCAGACCGTTAACATTGTTTCGAGGTTTAAAAACGCAATATCGATCAACATCGCTGACAAAAACTCATCGCTAGAAATACCGCAAGCTATTATTATGGGACCACGTCAATGTGCGTCAGAAGATAATTCGAATTTGACGTTGTCAGCGAGTGGAAGGGCATTACAGGAAATTTGACTAAAAATAGTTAGTCAAACAAACAAGGATAAATGCAAGTTAACATGCTAAGGCTTATGGCTTGTCAAGTATTTCCTGGTGATGGGAGGAACTGAACATTTGGTTGGAAATTTAGCGTTGATTTTGGCATCTTATATTTTTTCGGAAATTCAGTTTTGATTTTTCGCGGTCTAAATGAATTATCTTTAAAAAAAATGCAATGTTTTGATTCGATGAAGCGCAAGTAGTTCATTGAACAAGCGTTTACCTGCCGAGACTTGGCGGGTAAAATGAGCTTCTGCGTTCTCAATTTCTTCGTCTTTCTCAAACGGAACGTCGCCGCATACCATATCGAAAAGGAGTACCCCAAGGGACCAAACTGTGGCCGAGCGCCCGTGGTATCTGTGCTTGCGTATCCACTCTGGAGGAGCATAAACACGGGTTCCTAGAAACAAAAAGAGAATGTTTGTTATTGAATAATTGATTGCTTACATAACCTATGCATCAAACTTTATGTCATTTATACTCAAAGGCTTAAGCTCAAGAGCTGTTTGGAGTGATATACAAACGCCAACAAGGGGTACTTATCAATAATCCGCTACAGAAAAAGTCGTTTTCGAAATTATATTAAAGTCATTCGCCCATCTTAATTGTTTATAATTTGTTTTTATATAAACTAAAGTTCATTGTCATTACTGCTTAAAAGTACGCTCGATCTGCTGCAGTTTGTTTGAAGTGGAGTCGGTTTTTCAAGGGTTAAGGTTGCACAGTTGGATTAACAGCGTTCAATACGACAAGTGCACCATAGAACAGCACTCATAGGATCCTGTTATTGATTTGCTTAGTTCCGGGATGCGAAATACAATGAAGCGCTTTTCGTATATTTTGCGTTGTACGATAGTATTTAGTTTTGATGAAGTGAATGCATTTTTTTCTCGCAGGAGAACCTGTCTAGCCAGGCGGTTGTCACAGCACAATGGTGAACTGACATATGGAAAAAAAGGCATCACTTCCTTGTATTGGATGTAGGTCAAAAACCGGAACTTTGTGTTCAGCAGCATTAAAAGTTTGCAGCTTGCAAAGCAGATCTAAATGCGCGTCACATCCTGATATGTGGCTCGGCTAAGCCTCTGAGCAAGCGACCATCACAGATCTACCACCGGTTCATCACGAGTTTAGACTTTAAGAAAAACACGTTGCACAAATCAAGCATTTCGCATCATTTGAGATCAAATTATTTGTTTTGCTTTTGCCCACCCTGAAGCGAGCAGACGTTTTGCAGTCTGGTTCGACTTTGTTATTTTCAGACAGAATCAGAAATAAAGGCTCAATCTTCTGCGTTAATCACCTTAACTTTTTAAAAAATGCGTTTGAACTATCGCTGTAAATACTTTCAAACCCGTTTCAAACCATCTTCTATCTACGAAAACAGCGATTTATGTGCACGTACTCAGTTTATCTCAGTACGAAACACGAACAAGAGAGGAATTCGGTTGAAACTGCGGTAGGTAGGACGTGCTTTGAGAAAAAATAAGTTTTGCTTGTTAATTATTGCAATATTGCGAGCGAACGGTACACGGCAGTAAAGAAAAAGCTTCTAAAAGGTGATGCTGTGCAAAGTGTATTTGTTGCAATAATATGCAAATACGTTACAATAACCAGACAGGTGCATTGGGTTTAGAATAAAACGCATATAGTCCATTACTGTTGCAGCACTCCAGTCACGTCTTTTCTTAAAACCGAGCTAAAGTCAGACGAGACAGGCAGATACCGTTTCTGCTGCTGATAAACAACTCAGTTTTTCCCGTAACGCAATTTCTAACGCCCTCCCCATTTTCTAAAAACATTGATTTTGTTTCAAAAGGAGCGATGTACAAGCAACTAGGAATGACTTTGACAAAAAAACAACTCGGCCCAATCTGATAACAGACAAAATCTCCAGGTAATATAGGCGCATGAGTCAGAAACATTTGGAAGAGGAAATAGTTTAATTTAATCCGCACTGAATATGACATACAGCAACCACGGAAAGAGATGCAAGTCGTTTTTACAACTTTGAAAGTAGCAAATGGAGAAAAAGATCCATACATTGATCCATAATTTATGAGCTGTCGGGAGACGAGACTGTTCACCTTGGCTACGTTCTCGCAGCAATGTGTAAAACTTTCGTTAGTTCATTGTCAATTAACGCAAAAAATGACGCATTTTTTCTCGCCCTACCCGAAAGGAAACACGAAACCTTGTAAAACGAAACCTCTTCTGCAAAAACGACGTCATCTTTCTTGCATAATAATGAAAATACATCACAACGTAATTGTCTACAGATTTGTATTGATGACGACATAGAGAATCGATCTAAATCTACGCTAAATTTGGTTTGAAATGTGAGACGAGTATACGCTAACCTTCCCCACATCAAACGTTCGGACATTTTGGCAGATAATGTTTACACAGATTCTTACGCTGACCCGAGGACAATTCGCATAATTGAATCATAGCCTTTTAGTATGTCTGCGACAAAAGCAAAATGTGCCATAACCAAGCCCAGAAACGTTAAACTAAACAAAATCTGCTAAGTTTATCTAATACAAAACACACATGCGTCTGTGCATAACAACTAATCACAATGATTGACCCTAATAGCTTGATATAGCTCGGGAACTTATTTCAAATATAGGCCTACATGATGAGTAACTGGTGGTCGATTCTATATATCTATGTGATCAAAGACCAAGCTATTAAGCCTCAAATATGAAATACAACCCTTGAAGATCAATGAACTTCTTAGCAGTTGTGAAGAGTTTACTAACAGCGGCACAGAACCAGAAGCTAATGGCTTAGTGATCTTGATCAATCCCATTTTCAAACGTTTGACATTTTCAGTCAGCGAAAGCGCTTTCGTCTTAATCAGTGTAATTGCATTGCTTTGCTTTCAAGTATGCAATCGATGAGTTAACGCCACGATTAATACAGCAAATGCAAAAATAGCGTAGACTTTTCTTGCAATTGCATAACTTCAAGATTTGCTAGTCTGTGGTTACTTTCCGAATGCGTCATTTTTTGCACTTTTTTTGGAACTGTCGCAAATTTTGCGTCAAAACACGTGTCAGGTTACGCGCTTGAAAACGAGTGGGACGCCTTTTAATTATCTTGACGCGTTTCGAAGAAAAATTAGGCAAGCTTTTATGCAAATTACGTTTTTAACTGTCTCAGCGTTATCTTTCCACTAATTCAGCTCAGATAGGAGACAATATCGATTACACACTTGTCTTAAAGTCCAAATAATGAGACTGTGGCGTGCGCTTCGTTGATCAATCTAAGCGCTCACCAGCAACCGCAAAGCCAAACTGTTAATCATCGCTTTATGCAGCATTCACTTGTTGCAAGCAATATCTGAATTCGTTCTTGTACGTGATGGATGTGGAATTGGATAAAATCGAACGTTGTTTGTGACACTGAGTTTTGAGGTTCATGCCGAATTTTGTGACACTACAAACGTGAGAATTCATGATACCTTCAGTTGTCAAACATTCCATCATAAAAATTTCAAGCCAAGATTAAAACAAACACTTTTAAAGCACTCACCACACATGGAAAAGCTTCCTATTGGCAACCAAGTGAAATGCGAAATCAATACATACGCGAGATCCCTTAATCACATACTGTCAGTTATAATATTGAAACAAAGCTATAACCAACCACTCTGCTTTTTCTAAAGGCCATCAAATAGCAAAATTGACAAGGTGGAGGTCAGAAAAAGTGCTTTTGACAAGTGACTTTTACCCACTTCACACATCATGTACCTAGACATGCGTCCGGCTCAGAAAAACTACTTTCTCCAATATAGTTGATGAAAGGCTTGTGATAAGCACGAAATACAAAGTTTAAATGAGGATTATAGTGCTCTCACAGCGTATTTCAATCGTGTTCCCACAGGACAAGCTTTTGAATGTGTTTCACAATGAAAGTTAAAATTAACCCCTTCTAGTTTAAATCCAAAACCGCAAAATGGAAAAAGAATAGCATCTTTGAAGTGCTTCAAAAACCCGACGGTTATAACTCGAATAAAAGCAAAGTATTCCATAAAATCACAGTGCCATGGATCAATGGCATTGACTTGTTTGTGTGAGTTGAAGCACAAAGTATCGTTCACAAACTTTCGTTTGCTTTTTCTGTTGTAGTAACCCATTTATATCCAAAGCTAGGCAAAAGTTGGTGTGGCAACGACCAGGAAGTCACTTTCCTGCCCTATATTTATACCACCAGGAATGTAACATGAATAGCAAAATTATACACCGTTGAACAAGTCCCGGCTTTACATAAGCCAATGTCTAATAAGGGCAGAAAATAAAAAAAGGAAAACAAGTCTCGAAACAAATTTGCTGCAAAGAAAAAAAGATTACGTCATGTCGAACCTACGCTGTTGCTGCAACAAAGTAATTTTAACAGAGCAACAGAATAGGGCGTTGGCTTTTGTAACATTTATAAAGAAATGGAACCATCTTTGCATTTACTTGACGTGACCAAGCGTAAAATACTGCCCGCGAAAAAAGAAAAGCTTTCGTGTCCTAAACAATGACATCATCGCGGAAAAGCGCGGTGGAAAAACCCTTTAAAAGGAAGTCACTCCGTTTTGTTTTGCAATGAAGAAAAAAGTTTCAAAATAGCGCGAAACGGCTTTTCTAAAGTATACTTAAAGCAAACAGAAACTGAGTGCGCTAAACTTTGGAGTGGCCAATGCTAGCGAAATCTTTTGAACCAACAAGCCGTGGCCTTCACAACATAAAAGCAAAGAGTTAGGTTGAAGTGCTGAAAATATGTGAAGAATGCATTTATCCGTTTGAATTTCAAAGCGCTCCAAATACCAGGCGTGGGCGGCGATACATCCGCTTAGTCTGTGAGCCCACCAGTCCATCCATAATAGTGCAATTTACATACGCCCATTAAATATGGATATGTTAATTATTCCTTCCTGTTGAGCAATTGATTGAGACAAATTTGGACATCAAGCAGAAATAATTTATATAGCTGCGCAATTTTGAACCTTAAACAATTTGCACAAAAGGATCAACGCTGTAAGGCATTTTATTCATGTTTGGGCGTAAGTCCAAAGTCTTTGCGCAAATAAAACGCCTAACATCAAGGTAAATGATAGAAACAGCTCAATAAACCTAGCCGATAGGTCAACATGAGCATGTACATCCGTTCAGCATAGTTCTCTGATGTTGGTTTCTCTATCACTCAGTAGCAATATTTTGGGACCTGTATTTACATTGTGACCTGACATATTTATGAATGAAGCTAGATTGCAGTTTCGTGCTTACGACTTCCTGTGTTGATCAGACCGGGTATGAAATGACAACAAGGCTACAAAAAAACTTTGCCATTTCTACATTAAATCAACATTGGTAGATGTTGAACCTATACAAAATCAATTTTCCGCTGGGAAAGGACCTATGAGCTATCCGTGGGTTAACTAACGGATGGGAAGCATCCGTCAATTCCCAGCTCACAAATGCCGTCTTTTTACATCGATTCAGCGTCTACACACGTAAAAAGGACGAATATTGCTAGCTTCACATAATTTGCTGAAACGGACGACCTTAAAATAACGCTTGACGAATGAAGGATACATATTTAGCCCATAATGCAGTTATTGACACTTTTGTCATCCTTTACAGATATACATCTGTTTGCGGAAAAGTCGTTGCCTTAGTTTTGTTGTTTGTTTTTTTTTCGTTTACACACAGCACGATCTAAATTGCAGAAAGCCAAGTTAAAACTTTGTATCACATTTTGCAGAAACCTAAAAGCTAAATTCGGAAGTGAGTCACAGCTTAGCTAGTAGCGTGTTTATTTGCATGACAATGCAGTGATAAAGCTCGGATAATCTTTAATGCAGTGATATCAAAAGATATCCGCCGAAAAAAATAAAGTCCTTCGGCCATTTGACCGCAACTGAGGAAAACACTTGTAAATCATTAACTAATTTTCTAGAAACCACTACGTGACTATGACACATCCCACGAAAAGGTACAGACCAACCCTTCCACTTCATTTGTAAAGAGACGCATGTGACTGCGATGTAAGTCCACAAATACCACTCTGAACCTCTCGCCAAATGCAGCGTCACTTCGTAGGTTAAGCAAGGCCGTAATGTCACCGCCAGTACCGAAATTGTTTCTACAGTCGCGGTGGCGACAGCCGCAGAACCACATTCCGACAATACTTGGTTCGTGTTATGTTGTTTTTATTCCGCATCAAGTGATGCTTCTTCCGACGTTGTCACAGGCGACGAAATGCAAGTGGGCAAACAACGCATCGTGAACAAGCCTTTTCAATGCAAATTATAAACAGACGATAAACTGTTTGTGTTTTCCGTAAGAGTGCTGGGCGATCTTGTTATTAGCGACAGCGGACAGAAACAACAGATTTTAATGATGTGTTTTAATAGCATTGCATCAATCACGTGTCGTGATGAATTTCATTTTTGCAAATAAGTCGGGACGTTTCCAAAACTAATCAACCTAAGCCACGCAAAGCTTTTCTACACAAGTACATCAAATTAATATTATTGTGAGTGATGCTGCATACAAACAACTTAACAGCAGTATCTGTTTTCTTGTTTGCAATCACGTGCGGTGCTGTGTCATTAGATAACGTCATTTGACTAAAGCAGTAACAACTTTTGATGTTGTCAAGTTAATTCCAAGTTAAAATAATCGTCGAAATCCTTCCGTTGAAAGAAACTCTGGAAATCTAACCACAGCGATAAACAAGCTAACAGAAAACACTGCACACGGAGCAATGGAATCTGCACACAAGATGACCAAACCAAAGACTGTTGACAATACAACACGTCATATCATTGCTACGTAATGCCAACCCAGGCGCGCAGTAATACAAAGATTACAAGCAAATGCGATATGTCCTCAAGCCGTTACGGTGAAACGATTCAAAGATTGTCTATATATATTTAAACATCACGAAGTTAATTCCATCGTTTTAGGGTGGATACAGCAAAGAGAACCATAGCTTGAAAGACAGAGATAAAAATATCCCAAAACGTAGCGACCAGGAAATATAACCCTTTATAAAAATCACAGCAATGACTTTTCTCCAACCATCGCCTAGTACGGAGACCATGACATGGTAGTTGGAATTGAAATAGCATGTGACTACAGCTATTTTGGTCCAAATATGCTTTCAGGTTTTGTTGCGATTGAAATGCACAATAGGCTACCTCAGTCGCTTATTCAAATCATACACCGTTTAAATTGTGGAGTGGTTTCAAAGATTATTTTGACGTGGTACAATACCGAAAAGTTAGCCTTGTCGCAGGTTTTTGTTTGGAATTGTAATGTAAAAGTATTTCAATATGAGCAGTGCGTTGTATTTTGTTACTGACTTCAATATCCGCCCTCTTTATACCTTTGGAATGACTTGCGATTCTTTGAAACAAAGGGGCACACACGTCTACTACGCTTGTGGCGTTGGTACCATTGTAAAATATGTGTATGAAAAAAGGAGGATCGTGTTCTTTTGTATTGACAGTGTTGTGATTGGCACTACATTTGCGCGGCGAACGCGATACGGAAAACGTTGGAAAGCGCCAACACTCTCGACTAACGATCAGCGAAGAAAACACAACCGGTTGCTTGGATACATGAACAACCGTTTATCCCGCCGTTGGAAGGCTGGTGTAGTTGATGGGGGCACACAAAAGAAGTACTCGAGTCAGACAAAAGCATACTTAGCAAGATTAACCCAAGTGAAGAATGTAAGTTATTTGTGCGGTTGATATGCAACAAACAAGATAGTTGACATACTTTGCATTTTACGAGCAAATTGGGTCTTCAACACAGTTGCTCCAAAACGCATTTCTATCATCCATGCTTTGAAAGTAATGAAACAATTGCAAATTAAAACTAGACATCTTCTAAGTTTTAAATTTTCACGTTTGGTCAATCACAAAGCAGACTTTCCCAGCATGCAGACAGGTATCTTCGTAAATGAATGTTGCACTGCATAACTGTTATCGTTGCAACTGCAGTTTGATTAAACCAATTTCCAAATTGATGCTTGCGTTAAACATTTTGTTTTTAAAAATGCAAAGGAAAACTAGAATTCCAACCCGCTTTCAACTATTTCCTCTTTTTAAATATAGAACCATTATGGAAATTTCCATTGCCGCGCACCGAAGGCCGTTTACTTTGAAATTTACGTGACGACAAAAGGCTGTAGCTTGGCGGGAAGATGTTTTAGCAAGAACAAAAACACACAGCTCTCACCGTACGTTGCCTACACGACGCGTATCGAGTTCCACACACATACAATACAGAACATGAACAAAACATTTTAACGTGTCAATTACCACACATAGATAAAGCATCTTGTGCTGATTCGTTATTCTATCTTCTTTAGAAATACCACTCCAAAACCGGAAATCCAAAATGGCACGGAATTAAGCCTTCGGTGATGTAATCTATAAAATCTAGAACGACCTCAATATAAGCTTTGCAGAGGCATGATTGTGGCAAAATAATGATGCAACATCACCTGACGTTTGGACAACGAGTGATACAAACTGGTCACCGCACAGAGTAGTACGAATTTGCCACGCAAATAGCATGTGATGTATCAAAGAAATAGATAACTATCATAGTCTCCTAGATCTAGAGCAAGTTCGTCGTCCTAATATTGATCACAGTTGTTGTTGTTACACTGCTTCTGCGTGGGAGGGACATTCTCTGATGACCAAACATATATGCCACAGCATTTAAGCTGCAATGACTAAAAACAAAAACGCGCAGTCAAATTTTACTTTCTTATGTCGATTCACCATTCAAAGGCAAGAAATCAACGAAAAGTTCAAATTCACTTCATATCTGAAAACGATGTGTCACTTTATCTACGGCTGGCGGAGTAAAGCAGTTGTGTGTCGCTAGAAATGACCTTCGCGAAATTGAATTTAGTAGTCAGGACTTCCCGAAACAACTCACACATATCGCCATATCGCAGACATGACTCATCCAATGTTAAAGAAATGGCTTGCATAATAAGCGAAGACGGGCGAGCAAAATTTATCTTGCTTTCTCTTTCTTTCTCCATAGAAAAAATGCTTCAGACAACCGCCAACTGACTAAAGTGAAAGGTTGGAAATTTCAACTTGGAGTAAACAACATTTTTTCGAAAGTAATTTCGATTGCATTTTCTGCCGTTCTCGATCAGAAAATAGGCAAAACTACACCTAATACAAGAACGGAAGGAAATAAGCAACTAAACTATTCAAAACTTAATTTAAGAATCAACTTTGAACGACCTTAAAATTTTAATGCCATCCGTTCTGAATCAATTATTCATGACATAAGAGGTTATGCAATGAAGATCAACGCTGATAAGGAGACTACTACACAAGACATCAAATAACATACTACAAACTATTACACATGTGCAGTGTGCACTATGCACCCTGATGGTACTAAGCAATTTCTAAATATTAGGCGAAATAATGGCATAACAGACAGCTATAATAGATTTAAAACAGTTTTCTTGATTGAAGTTAAAACCAAAAGTTGCTGAACTTCGATTTTGCAAACACGTTGTTAGTTTTGAATTGAGTTGCATCAAATCAAACGAGCCGAAATCGGGTTTAGGAGAGGTCGTCGAATACACGCGGGTGCCAATCGAAAAAAAACAAGAGCAAATGGAAACATACACTCGCATAACCCTTACAACATGCCTGCTAAGCAATTTTCCTTTTACTTGAATTAACTTTGATCTTAACCATACACTTTTTCCTATATCAACACAAATGTGACGACTTTTCAGACTAAAAAGGTAGTTAATTTAAATCTACTACTGCTGTTTAACCAATGTCAATTGTTTCCGTGACTTGCATATTATGTTTATTCGCTACGTTATCGTATTTCTCGCCAACTGAAATTATTACTTTGCTATTAAGGGGTCGGCCAGTTGATAAAACGAAATAAAAGGATTTCGCAAAATTTACAATTTCTAAACTGCAAAAAGATTATGATCCGTGAAGAGAGTTGGCTGTGGGAACAATTTGAAACTGATTTCCCATGCAATTGTCACCCAATGTTTCTGATGCGAAAAACACTAAATCCAAACACGGCACGTAGAGAAATTCTTGTCAGCAGTGGACATTGTAAGAGCGAAATATATTAAAATATATTTTTATGCAAAATGAACACGAACCGCAAAACTTAACATGCACATCAGGGAGGGAAACAACAATAATTATTGTTTTTTTTTGTATTAACAACTGCACGTCAAAGTGAGATGCACTAACTATTTTCTATTTATCATAAACGTTTTTTCATGCAAAACCCAATCTTCAGTCTCAGTTTAAGTGCCGAAAACGGTAATCCAAGCTAGTTTAGCCTTGTTCGATCAAAAGTTAAGTGGGTCAAATTTTATTACTTTTAAAATTAGAAAAGGCAATTAGAACTTTCATCAAGTGAAAAGTAATTTTTACCGAGCGGCTGTAACAGTAGATTAGTTTGAGTCATTGGTCTGGCTAACCATTCTACCTCAGCGCCTTTGAACCAATTTGTATCCATTTTCCCATGAGGGCCAGTACAACACTATAGCATTACAACTGTGAGCCTTGCCACAAGCAGTTGCCGAAAACAGCACACCGGTCATAGCAGCTGATATCAATCCAACAGAGAATAAACCTTATTTCCGAAACCGGTATAAAGCTTAACATTCAAAGACTTACCGTCAAAATCAACGTAGACTGTGTCCATGAGGAAGGCACCAGAACCAAAGTCTATCAGCTTCAAGGTTTTGTTACGATAATCAACCAGTAAATTTTCATCTTTGATGTCGCGATGTACCACACCACATTTGTAACAGTGGTCCACGGCATTCAGTACCTAAACAAAACTATACGTCTCAAACATAAACCGAAAAACAAAACACAAAACGTTCATGAAACGAAACTGAAAAATATCGTTGGAAGCACGAGCGTGAATGTTGTCAACAAAGATTTACCTGCCAGAAGAACGTTCGCGCTTCATCTTCATCTAAAGCTTTTCGTTCAGTGATGAAGTCAAATAAATCTTTGCAAGGTTCTGGTCTTTCGATGATCAAGATAAAACTATCAGGCCGGGCAAACCATTCAATGAGGCTGATCACTTGGGGGTGGGGGATGATTTGTTGCATTAAGATGATTTCCATGGGTAATACTTGGCCATCGATCTGTGTTATACAAATAGTTGATGAAAACACTTTATTTTTCCTACTTTTTTATGAATATTATTTATATCTGTTCAAAAATCTTTTTGTAAAAAAAAATGCTTGCTTACTTGTCCCCATGATTTCACTTTTGATCTGGGAATGTGTTTTATGGCGACTGGCAAGTTATCTTCTAGTCTATGACCAGAATACACGACTCCAAAGCCACCAGATCCTAACTTCTTCTCCAATTGATAATACTTTTCAAACGGTTCTCGTTGGCGTACTAAAACATAAATAAATTATTGTAAATAAAAAAGTAGTTTTTGTAATAATTTGCAACAAAGCTTTTCATTTCTACAAAAATATGACTACTATAAACGTATTAGTCACAAAGCAAACTCTATACTAGAGCACTATTAAACATGTTCTAGTTGTCAAAGTCAAAGATTTCAATTTCAAAGAAGTCAAAGATTTCAATTGTCAAAAAGTCAAAGTCAATTTTCGAACAAAATAATATTCTACTTTTTCTACTATTGCTTCGGGTTTAACGTAACTTTTTACCTGGACTGGTAGAAGACTGTATTTGGTGACTTCCACAAGGTGTTATCTTTTTATGAAACATAGTTGCTGATTGTGAAAATTGTAATTTCTTTCAACTTCAATTTCGACTAAACTTCAGAGTACGTTCCACTTCACGACTTCGTAAACAATTTTTTCTTTCTTCTGTAATATAGGCGTTTAGGTCCCGTACAACAGCACAGATATTTTCGATGTAAGAAAAAAAGTGAATGTCGATTTCTTCAAAATAATCCAACCTTTATCTTTTAAAGCAAACTGATGCAAAACTAAATCAAAACTTCAACTTTTTGTAAATTTGAACAAAGTATTGTAAAATTCTGTTAAAACAAATAGTGATTAATTGAAAGATCTGATGCAAGCGAAGTTGATCGAATATGACCACACACTGAGCCTTTGCTATCACTAGTGTGACAACAACACAAAGCTAAAACATCACTTGAATTTTCGTGACCATGACTCCTGACCATCAAACACGAACTGAGCAAATGGCAGTGACATTCTCTGGCTTAATTTCTATGGAAAAATACGAACAATTTTTTTTCTGCTTCGGCCAAAGGCCACAACCTTATTACTACGAACCAGCCTCCAGCCAGTGTCGAGACTGGCGGTGAGCTTTTATCTTTTGCCTTTTTCCCGCGTCTATACCACACTGACTCGTGACGTATTCGCTAGTGACCGTTTGTTTACGATCCCAACCCTTACTATTGTTGAGTGTACGTTTTCATTAAACTGCAGCTAAGCGGCTTTGTGTGTTTCGGTATCAGCCATGAATGATATCAAGAAGGAAATGAATATTCACAATAATCTTTGTTACACGAACGCTTGGTCTGTTTGTTTTTCATAGTTTGACAAACTAGTTTAGGTCAAAGTATTTCTATAAGGCCAAAGCTGATAAACTTATACTTCGTACAAAAGCCCTTTGTCACATCAATAATAATGACCAACAGTAGACATGTTCAATAAATAAATGTAAAAGCAACAAGACCTATCAACCTTTGTAGCTTATATCAGGGCTTCCCAAACTCCATTTTCGCAATGACATCTGGTTATTAAAATTATGCTATTCATCAGATTTGCTTAAAAACTGAACGAACTTAATTTGTCCCTCCATAGAGAAAACATCAATGGTTTTACATTGAAATCTAAAATTGAAGCGTTCGTCAAAAAATTAAACATCTGGAAACAAAAGGTTAAAAGTGATTCATTTGAAATGTTTTCATTTACTGAAGAGTTTTTGGTTCACAATGATGTGAAGTTGAAGCTGATGAACAAGACATTTCTGCAGCTACTTGGGCGGACCATAAATAGAATTCTGAATGGAAGTCAAGTAACCTACCACCAGACTCCATTCGTTCATCTCCGCCCGACACACGCCCCATCGGCCTGACACTACAAAGACAGGCATAGGTGCGCCTCTACCGTCTTCGTACGGGCGTAGGGCTTTTCCGCTCAACAATGCACCATTAGGGAATGGGCTCTTCCTCCTCCTGTGAATGTGGTGCAGAGGAGCAGACCGCAAACCACATCATCAATAACTGTACCATCTTCAAGCCACCTAACGGAGTGGAAGGTCTGCGCGTCATTGATGATGAAACCAAAGACTGGCTGCTCTCTAGTAGCCTTCCAGTGTAGTCCGGGAACATCGCGAATCTGGGGTCGTAAAAGGATAGACCCTCAGCCCCAGAGGCTCACCTGACGACGATGTCGAATGATGTGAAATCAAACGTTGTTAATCGACCATTTGTCAAATCTGTTGAAATAGTTTCAAAGTATTTTTGTCCACAATTGGACAACACCAAATTATATTGGATCCAAAACAACCTATTTGCAACGCTAAAACAAAGTAGTCTATCGAGCACTTCTCTCAGGAAGAACTTACTAATCCATCTTCTGACTTAAAGTTTAAATATTGTAGAAATTTATAAATTTTATGCAAAAAACAAACATAACTCAGCAACAATACTACATTTACCATTGTAAAAACAAAAAACAATAATCGAACCTTTTCGGCTAGTCTTATAGCCCTTTTCAAGCCTATAAGAATATTTTAAAAGAAATACTAAGGAATCATACATCAGTATCACAGCAAAAATATGGTCAAATCTAAAGGGAAATGTTTAAATTTCGAAACGAAAACTTAAAACATAATATTAACCTTTGCAGTATTTGTACGCAGGCTATCTAGCCTAAATTAGAAAATAATGACTTTCTACAAAAACTTATTTTGTCAAATAATTTTTATTTTTGCTGTTAAATTAATGATCTCAGTCACAGTGGCGTAGCCAGAAAAAAATTTTGGGGGGGGCCAATTATTTGATGAATTGAAGAGAACGACAAAATGTTTGATTTAAGACATCACCACCTGATGTGCAGTGGCGCATCCTGGTGGGTTAATCAAGGGAAGCAATAAAGCTGGCGGGGGGGTTAGAGTGTGCCGAAGGCACGCGTATTCTAGGGGGGTCCGGGGGCATGCTCCCCCGGAAAATTTTTGCAAAATTACACTTAAATAATGGATTATAACGCTTTCTGGAAACACTTTCAGGGTAATATTTGTATGAAACTTATTAGCAGATAAACAGCTATTAACTTATTAAAGGTAGCTCTTATCTACACACAAACGGGCAAAAACTGCGGCTAAAATTAGAGAACACAAAAAACTCAGCTACACAAAAACCCTACAGAGTAAGCGATTCTGAAATTGCTTCCACAGATTAGTTAAAAGAAGCGTAAATCGCGTAAACTTTGCGCGATTTACGATTTGCAAAATTTATTGGTGTCTTTTTGTGTGTCTAAAACAAGTCCTGGGGGGTGTTAATAGCCAGATGTCTTGGAAAACAATATAAATTTATACAAATTATATTATATTTTCAACAAAGGGTTCAACTTCGGAATCCAAACTTTGAAAATTTGGGGGGGGCCATGGCCCCGTTCGCCCCCCCCTGGCTACGCCTATGATCTCAGATAGCGACGCTTCGAAAAGTTCTGCCAGGTAGTGCCATGTGCAGTTGCACACGTCACAAGTACGTGATCTTATTTTTTTTTTCTTTACTTGCCTGCACCTCATTCTTCGTGCTTCCATATCCGCTTCGACCGGTTTTGCCTATTTAGCGAGACACGAACACGAATATCTCCTTTATTATATGTGAGTTGACTTCTAGCCAATGAAGTAAACCGGTTTGTATTGCGTAAGAACCAAAAATGCCATTTATCAGGGAAAAAACACGCATCTATCATTCATCTTTCAAGTGGTTCTGCAAAAAAATATTGCTGCAGCATTTTTAGCGATGATTTGGTGCAATCTGTTTCTCATTGTTTGTCGATGACGTCAAGCCATTTAACCCAATCTCTAACTATAGCTTATAAATATGCAATTGCAAAGTATATTTTTACATAGTGTTGAGATCAAGTTACAATGAGTAAAGTTTAAACTCTTGAGTCCTCACACATCACTGCTGCAGCGATCGCCCGCCACAGCAGCTCCACATTTTCTGTTTGAGGTTACATAACTTTTTATTTAAGTCTCAGCTGATCTGTAGGTGTCGTTTTAAAAATCCTATTCGCATCAACTTTATTTTCAAGGGTTTTCCACATGCTTCCAATACATCAGCTGAAAAGATTTAGATTCACAGACGACAAATCATCCGTTTTTTACATTGGTTTAACTTTCAAGCAACGGCAGATTTGCTGTCTGGGTTTGTTCTACACCACATTTCGGGAAAAAGCCAAGTTTCCTTAATTGTAAAAGTTGTTTAGTTTTTCAACAAAAATTTTATTTTTAAAAAGTTAATTCAATACAAATTTCTGAAAGCTTATTAGATGTACTATGTTTTCTATCATAGCGTTTTAATTGTAGTTATTGCTTCGTTTTTAATTTGTAGCAAGCTGATTATTTTTTCATGACGAAGACTCACTGCTGACCCGAAAACGTTCGTACTAATTGTGTTCTCGGTTTTATTGTTGTTAATACAACAATATTAAGCAACCCAATCGCTTTGCTGTCAATAATCAGTTTTTCATGCTTCGGAAAAACTAGTCTATTTCTACAAAACAGCAATTAAGTTCCTGAAAAAATCAACATTTTTGAAATGATTGAGCGCAACATTTTGCTACAATAGTCTATTCTATAGAATCTTTTACCTGTCTACGGGTTTAGCTTCAAATTTTTTTTTTAAATTAGAAGCATGACTTTGTTATCTCTTCTGCCAGTCACACTACAACAATAACCTGGATGTCAGCAGACGGAGAGCGCGTGAGTTGATGCCACCATTGTTTGCGCGCCAGGGCTCAAAATAGTGTTAGCTAATGCATTTTCAGTTTCGCACGCTAGATTTAAAAAAAAACAATGCTCTATCTTGCAAATCCACGCAAGTGACGTACTGGCTGATGTGGATCTTGTTACACAGGTCCTGTTTTGGTAGTTGGATTGGGCTGGTACTTTTCTGTGAACGTTTTTTTTAAACAAAGGCTAAGACCATGACCCCGTTTTAGTCTGACAACTATTAACTGGCGACCTGTAACATAAGGTTAGGTAGTTCAGTCACCTGGAGTTTTTTAGGAAAAGCCAGGTGACTTGAGAAGAGATGCTGGCTTGCTGGATCACTATGTTGTTCAGTACAATCTGCAACCTGGGAGGGGTGATTTATCGACCTGGCGCATAAGTTGTGGAGAAAAAGCTTATTATTTAATCACCAACTTCTAAAGCAGTTAGTTTCAAAAAAATACAGGATAGTAGGCCTATGTCATGTTTCTTGCGTAGTTTGGTAGGCCGGGCTTACAAAATTCGCAGGCCGGATCTGGCCTTCGGGCCGTAGTTTGATGACCCTTGTTGTAGAGCTTAGGCTATTGCTTCCAATAATGTTTTCGGCTTTCGAAGAAGTGAAATTTAATGCGTTTTAAAACTTATAGGCGGTGGTCAAGTCATTAGTCATTCTATAATCTGCTGTTCAGAAAAATCGCCAAGTCAACTCTTATCAGACAAATCTCTCGCTGAGCGAAGATTGACACACAACCCATGCAGCAAATCAGTCGCTTTTTACATTGATTCAACGACTGATTTGCTGTCTGGAAAAACAACAATTTTACTTCAACTTGACACGTAAACAACCTCTTCATATTTTTCAACTTTGTAGCAATTTCACAGTAAATCCCACTTGCGCACATCCAAATTTGCAACCACGCAATAAAAAGTAATCAATGTTTTCTGAAAACAAGTTCCAACTTCAGCAAATCGGCCACATTTTTGCGAAAAAGCAATTTTCTGATGTGTTCAGTTTGCCAACTTATAACACTTCAATTTCAAATACATTTATGTAAACTCAATGTAAGACTTTAGAATTGCAAATTTGCACAGCTGTTTCTTTTTCAAAGTCACATTGCTCAAAAAATGTCACGCAAGCTGGTGTGAAAAGTTTATTGAAAGCCTTTTCACTTCAAGTTGAACCGTCAGTTTCAATTCCATAACGTTGGAAAAACGTAAGCAAATAAGAGAATGCAATAAACAATTGCCTCAAGTGTGTTAGTTTAAAGCAGAGATGTTTAAAGTAAAACTCTAAATGTATTTCCGAAAAATCGAAGTTTGATTACTGTATGCAAAGTTAACGAAAGAGAAACAATCCATCCAAGCGATGATCCGAGCAGCAGCTGCTCACCACCAGCCTGGTGTCCAGTGACGAGAGTAGCGAGTACCTTCGGTTCTGGTGCTGGTAGGTCTAAATTTGATTCCAGATCGCAAATGGGTCATGCAAAAGACTTTGAAAACGGTACCGACTGTATTTTTTTGCGTAACGCAGTGAAAATAACTTACGTTGGGTATAATGTGGTTGCGTTGTTAATATGACACCAATTAAAAGGTACTGACGCTGAAACACGTTAGTATTTGTACAGTGGCATGAAGTATATAATACTATGATCATAAATTCCAAAGCCAAGTAGCTTCATATTCCAACAGAGCAGAAAAACTTACTTTGCAACCACGATCAACCTTTTTACCTTCATTAATTTGTAATCTACTTGGCTGCAGCCTCACATTCAACAGGAATCGTGAGGTGGTATATTCCTCGGGTTTCCTGAAAATTTCGATGCATCAGTGATACGGAAGTCCTCTTTGCTAGCGATGAGTGCGGCTCAAGTCACGGTTTTGGTTTCGCAACGTGTTTGAAATACTACCTATGGAAACCTATTTTATGCAAAAAAACTTCACTTTAAACAAAACAGAAAAGAACTTGTGAATAATTTTAAAAAATTTCTGTTTTTGAACACTTCCAGTAAATTACCGTACATTTAAACCAACATCGCGGATCGTGTGAAACAATAAAGAACTGGATTCAAAATGATGGTAAAGTGTTTGTGTTAATTTCACCTGAGCACATGATGCAGGTAGGCACCTTATCTCGGATATAATCTGGTTGCATCCTAAGCAGCACATGGTGACCTAAAGGATAAGCAAGATCAGGATCTAATTACGTTTACCAGAAGGTATGTCTAAAAAAAGAAGTCCCCAATATTGTATAATTCAGCTAGCATTTTTACAACGTTTGCAGACGTTGAATCAATGCAGAATTAGACTGATTTTTTTAATAGAAGAGTACGTAATGTTGTAATATTGCAATGGAAAATACTTTTCGTCTATGCCGGAATCCAGAATATGTAATACTAGAATGTACTTTGCAGTAGAAATCGTACTCTATAGATAAGCGAGATAAACATTGCGCTAAATTGGGTTAAATATTGCTTCAGATAAATATTTCCTTGTATATTTTGATCAAGCTCATTTCATGACTTGAAAAGCATGTTTCAACTACTAAGCATTGGTTTATGACAGACAACGAGCGATGGTAGTACCAGTCTTGATTTGAAGCTGCATACCACTTAAATTCTAGTGTCTTGCGTGTGGCCCAACTACCAACGTGTAAGCTGTGGAAGAGATAAACAAGTCGTGATGCCAAATAGGCGACATTTTTTTGTGAATAAATGAAATTGCCAGACTTTGATATGGTAAATTACTTGACCAAAAGCACTTATTAAAATAGACCCAGCTCAGCTTACAATTTTAAAATACAACAAAGAGTCACGGCGCAACTAGAAAAAAATACTTTTGCGTATATAGGCCTACCTTTGCGTAAAAGATACCAAAATATCAATGCGGTAATCTTGAAATCTATTTTTCCCTGTTCTGGAAATTTGATTAGAAGCTGTGTTGCCTGACAATTGTTGCCTAGAGCAGGGCTACTCAACTAATGTTAGCAAAGGTCCATTTTGACAAGTTGAATATTTTTGCGGTCCGGTGAATATTTCATATTATGCAACCACGAAAATTAAACAACCAGTAGCCTACGAGCACCGAAACACTTTTCAGGTATTATGTAACACGACTTGGATTTTTGTCTGACACAAACAAAGAAATAAAAAAAGGAAAAAATGTATTGTGTTTCTTTGTAGTGTAGCGGTGTGGATCGCACATCAGAGAAGATGGCAAAGCGCTGGGGGGTCTGGGGGCGAAGCCCCCAGCTCCTTGGATAATCACAAAAAATTGCTTTTCCCTAATGGAAATCTGTTCAAAGAGGCCCTAAAATGTGGCAATGAGGTTATTCTTTCAGAATCCCGAGGTCCACCTTTAACACCCAGAAGGTCCATATTCGGACCGCGGTCCGCCAGTTGAGTAGCCCTGGCCTAGAGTCTTTCCGATTGCCAATAATATCTTCAAATGCTTCGTTACTGCGTTTATTTATATATTGTGGATTATTATTAGGTGAAATTAATGAAGAGATACAGAGTACTGTGCCTCGTAGCATTTCATATTCTAATTCCCCCACAAGCAAACAAATACGTATTAAATGACTAACATTTTCTTTATGTAGCTGATGTGTCAATAGAATTCATACAATATCAAATTATTTCTTCATTATAGCCATCACCATTCTAATTTAAAGACCAAAGGAAACAAAACCATCCATGAACCATCATGGATTTGGATATTCTTATTACATATATCACTGAAGACGTCATTTGCTATGTGTTGTTAAAATTTTGGAGATAAATCTGACTTTCAAGATGCTAAATTCTAAACATCAAAAACAACCTTGCAGAATAAGGTCAACCTCAACTCGAGCGTGTTCAGCTTGAACTTTAGCTCTGTCTTCAGACATATTTGCCTAGTCAAATACGTAGCAAACACTGCTGAAGTTTTAGATGACAGCTTAAACAAAGATAATTTAGTGATTGGCCAAATATACCAGGATAAAGCGTAACAGTTCAATGTGCATATTTGGCATACTCAAAGTGTCAACTTGAAACTACGGACATTGAACCAAACTCTTTTGTTTTTCGCTAATATTTACATAACTTACATAACCTCCACGGCTATACTTAGTTCAGTGGCCGACAACCCTATTTTATCGCAAGCATAATCAGTCTTTTCATAAATATTGCAAACCGACTACTAGCAGTACCAGGGTAGTTAGAAACGAACTTCTTTGTACGAAACTAAACAAAATATTTCGATATTTCAAAATAATTTCGAAACGTTTCAAACATGCTTCGAAATCTCAAAATATTGTTGGTACTCGGGTAGGTAACAGTGCTGTATTCGTAAAAAAAGCACAGGGTATACTGTCAGATTTGCCAAAATGATAAATAATACACAACTTGCAAAATACTAATCTTTATTCTACCATAACATGAATTATCAACATCAAAATTGGACTAGAGATACAAAATTATTTATTTTTGGGAAACCAGGGGGCATACTATAGTTGCTCGAAAAAGCAGAAAGTATACTGCGTATACCGCCGTATACCCTCGAATACAGCACTGGGTAGGTTTGAAACGGATTTGGGTCACAGTTTTCTGACGACTAATCCGTTCAATTGAAAAGCAGCAAAGCAAACTTTTGTATTGTGTAGCACCACGACGCAGCTCGGTAATCGTACTTTGACCATGCTTTGGCCTTGCGCTTTAGAAATTTACGCTGTCGCAAATACGACGTAAGGACTGAGAATCGATGCTTTTCGGCGCGATGTAGTCTACCGTCGATCCGACAAATTTTAGTCAAGTTTTATTTGCTAGCTTCACAGTATTTTTGAGTCAAAGAAAACAGCAGCTTTCGCTGAAAAGTTCTGAAGCAGTGTCAACAATGCTGGCAAATCTGACACATTAAAAATCCTTTCGTTATTAACCTGTTAAGTGCGTAATTAAATTTTCGAAACTCTCCTTACTGTGCGTATTTAATTTGATCACTCGCAGTATTTTTCGTCGCATTATTATTGCTTGCTAGGATATTGGGGAACCCCCATGACGCAGCACAATACGCTTTTGTTTAATTTCCTTTTGTGTCTATTGCTTTACTTTTTCATCAACTATTGCGGAGAAGTCTCCAGCAGGACTATTGTTTTCTGGTGTAGTTGCATTACTCTCAAGTGAAGTTTAGTTTGGAAATATTCAAACTGTATCATTTTCTGACGCTTGTTCTAATATTAGCAGCAACACAAAACCCTATTGTTTTGTTCACTATATGTTACAAAATATGTTTTCAAACACAACAAAAATTTGTGAAACTGCTTGCAACATTACATAAAAACGACTTCACACTAACTGAACGCGCATGATGTGGTTCGAATTTTATACACTGGAAGGAAGCCATTTCAAAAAAAAAAAAACACGTGTAGGATGAAATCTTTTTATTCTTGCAATTATGGTTATATTGTAGGTGAGTGCAGAAGCTACCACATATTGTAATAAGATAATAATAAAATATTGTAGTAGAGTGATTTAGGGATTAATGATTTCCGTCAGGCTGCAATCGTTATTGTAATGTAAACAATGCATCTATGTTTCTTCACACGTCATAATTGCGCTTTCCAGACAAAGCGAATAGAGGAAAGCGAAATTAAAAGTGCCATGAATAGCTGCGATCACGAAAACGACAATTGTCGTCTTACGCACAGCAAGAGCGACTGTCTCGGACGACAATTGTCGTCATACGCACTTAACAGGTTAATTACTGTAGTTATTCATTATTACACCTGCTCATCGTATTTTTTAGCCTGAGTACGACAATTCAAAATCGACTTAACTCATTACTTCATGCTGATACAGTGCTGTTTTTGTGCTGCGCATCCTGTTATGTTTATTATTCAAATATTTTTGCTTATTGAATTTCCAATAAATTTTCGTTTCAGCATGTCTGAGCAGGGTATTTCTTGGTTTTATTATAAAAGGTAGCGTGACTCCATAGATATTTTTCTACTCATCCAACGGTTCTCAATGACGTACGTTAATCTAGCTAGCCTGATAGCTACAAAGGAACATGGTTTGAATGGAATGCGGTAAACAAATATCGGGATTTTCCGTTAATGAACTTTACGAAATAGTTCCAATGTCCTCGTGCTAGTCGCATATTAGCGCGCCGCATTGCAAAAATGCTTGTTTCAGCAGCTAACTTTTGCAAGACGCTTCAGGCAGTAGCGGATTCAGGTGGGCACTTGGCCACGTGCCCCCTCAAAAATCGAGAAAAACACTCAATTTTTTTTCCTTTTTGTCAAATTTTCAAACAATAACGTTTGAAGAACTTTTTGAAACAAAATTGTTTCAACACAAAATCGACTTGTCTTGATATTATTTCGAAATTTAATTTCTTAGAAAAGAAATTCGTTTCGTGTTTTGAAGATGGATCTGTTTTGAAAGCACCGAAACGGAAACTATGGCAGGCTAGCCTATTTCAATTGTTGTTAATTAGACTCAATGCTGGGTTTATATTTGTGATCGTCAGGGCTGTTGAGAGTCTACTCTGGACTCGGTGCCAAGGAGATCCTCGGGTTCCAAGTTGTCGGGACACTTCTAAGTAACATGCACTATATCCATTATCCAAAGAACACGCGTTGGTTCCTTCAAGTTTGAAGGTCCCTTGGAAAGGTTATCAGCCCCTAAAATCGTCCGGGGCCCGGCGCCAAAAGTCCCCCTGGACTCCCTCTATTAACGCTGCTGGTAATCGATTATATGTATCTTAAGGCCATTTTGACCACTGTCGCTACAAATTTAAAAGCTTTAATTTTTCAAACGTTTCATGCGGTAAAAGGCACCAGGCCTACTTTGAAGTTTATGATTGATCACCCAAGGTTGTGAAGTCAAAAAGAATTTGTCGTAGCCTATCCGGAAAAGTACATAAACTGCTACAATAGTCTACAAGTAAACTACGTCAGTATGACCTTAAATAATTCCGAACTAGAAGGGTATTTTGGATGCAAATTCACAGCCCTGATATAATAATCTACATTCCATACACGACTATAGACGACAGAGAGATTAAAGAAAGGAATTTGTACATCATTCTTTGCATATTACTTGGTGAAGGAAATACCCAATTACCCAAGCTGAAAGTATGTAATTTTATGACAACTGCAACGTTTGTTGATGTTTTATTGTTGCCAATTTGTGAAAGTACTTTTCTAGCAATCGCGTGATTATGTGAATAGTTGACCCTTGAACATATCACAGTCGTTCTTGGGCAAAACATATTTAGAATTCAGAGAATTGGGAGTATACAAGATCAGTTTTTCGATACACCCTTTATGGGTGTGCACTAACCACGCAAGCTAGTGTTACTTTTACACCCAAATAACTATTGTTAACGTTGAAATAAGAGCTACAACAAACAAAAGGGCTGGAAAGCATGAATTAAATAGCAAAGTCACGATGAAGACATATTTTCATGGCAACCAGATATAATTGGGTTGCTGTGACGTACAATGAGTCATAAGACTGAAGAGCCATGATGAAGCCACAAAGCAATTCTTGGGAAAGGGGTAATACTTGATTAAAAGATGTGATCTGTCGCCGATTATTATTATTTCTAAACATAACTTTTAAAAGCTTAAACATTGTTGTTGATGGCATCTACTGTGTATTTTGTTTTCGCTTTTAACACAAAATATTAAAAGAAGTTTGGATACAAAACAATATGCGGAAGTTGGCATGTTTTGGGTAAGAAACTGAAAACGAAAGGAAATAGTTATATCATCTTTAAAAACGCAATGGAGAGAGAGTTTACGTAGCACGACATTTGCAAAATAACCGCAACCAGGAAATAGAGAGTTATTTTCGGTAGTTGAAATGAGAAATGTAAACACTAAACTGTATTATATTCCTCCTTTAAAGGTTACACCAGGATATTGACAATACTGCACAATACACACCTTTACAGAAGAGAGCCGTTACTTATCCAGCTGGCATCGCATGAAAGAAAATGTAATGGGAAACCACACAACGCAATATACGATACAGGCTGCAAGCAATTAACTGAGAATGGTTGGGGGAATACCTGCAAAAACGCATACAAATACAAAGAGTCTATTGTCAGCGACAACTCATACATAAATAGAAAGATGTAGGCTATAGGCTACATTTCTATGGCGTATTTAGAGTCATACTTGGAAGAAGAATTCTACTCTTAGACATTATACACATCGTATGACAATTTATTTATTGGTTTACACAAGGCTTGAAGTCCACAAAAACACAGAGATGTACGTATACGCCGCAAATTCTACGCCGTAAATATGCGGCGTAGACTTTTTGTTTGCGCTAACGCTTACGGCCACATTTTTTTGGATAGTTGTCGCTTGAGGCTACGCCGTAAAGTTTTCGCGGTTTTTTAGCGTATAGCGTCAACGCATACCTTTTAATGCCTTTTTTCGCTACAACACACCAATACCTTCCAACGCTGCAGTTGAAAGAATGTTTTCAATGGGCAAAGACATATTGAAACCAAAACGCAGCAAAATGTCAGATGAACACTTTCAGATGCTTGTGTTTCTTCGTGGAAATTCAAAATAAAACTTGTTTGTTTCGAGTGGTTTATACCTCGTGAACGTTTGGCACCTAGCAAATAAAATGAGTTTACGCTAGTGTATGCGCTGACGCCGCCAACTTTTTTTTACAAGTTACTTTGACGCATACGGCGTATGGTTTTTCGAACGTTTACGCTGACGGCGTCAATATTTTTTGTATGCGCGTACATTACTGCAAAAACACACATAAGAAATAACAACTATGCCTACTACACAATCTTTACATAAACTTTAATGAACAATAACAAACGCATAAGTTTAAAAAGTAGCAATCCGGATCCATATTTCCTTTAGAACACAAAACAAGTAGTCACTTTTGCAAATTAGACACAAAGACAGAGACATTGTAGCCTAGTATTGATAAAAATTGGAAATAGATATTATCAATTCATTGATCTAAATCAGTGGTTCCCAACCTTTTTGTCTTGGTGACCCCCTTTAAAAAAATTCGTAGATACCGCGACCCCCACTTATATTCTTTCCTAAATACAAGTATACTATTAACAAATAATACAACAAACGGCAGCACTAAAAATGTTTAACTTTCGCCGCACTTGCATACCCGAGAACCAGCTTTATCGTTTTTAACAAGCATGGCTTCACAAGTGTTTCCCCAATAGTGTGAGGTTTCTTTCCTTTGGCAATTTCCAGTGCGACTTCATAGGACGCCTGCATTACAGCCACGTTTGCCTGATGAAAGTTTCCAGTAGCGTGAAGCCGTTGCCGCTTGAGACCAGCTTCAAGGCGTCTAAAGAATGCTGCATCCTTTTTAGCATGTTGAGGGTGTTTGGTTTCTAAATGGCGTTTCAATGATTCTGCGCTAATAAGAACAACGTTGCAGAGAACACACTGTGTCTTCTCAACACCAGTGGTCAATAAAGAAGTAAAGCCAAGGTTAATGTACTCTTCAACGTATTTTCGTTTTTTCTCCATGGAACGATGCTCCCTTTAACTATTTTTTAGCAATCTCGAGTATTGACTGATCTCTGTTGTCTAATATACAAGGCTACTTCGTTAATAGAGTTTCAATTTACACTTTTACAGCGAATAGTCCTACGCAGTATGCGTCCACTGTGATGTAATAAACGTGACTGTAGGACCTACAGTCACGCTTATTACATCACAGTGGACGCATACTAATGCAATAATGTTGTGCTACAAGCAATCCGAATGAAATTGCTAGCGGACCGTTATCTCGTCCTACCTACATACACTTTTGTTGTTGCATGAGCAACAGCTTGGCGACCCCCTATAAAATGCTCTGCGACCCCCTTGGGGGTCGCAACCCCCAGGTTGGGAACCACTGATCTAAATAGTGTTTCTTATTTTCACTTGTTGCATCAGAGTCAAGCTTGCCAGTAAAACTTTTATGCCTGGAGAGGCAACTTCGTAAGGGGCAAAAAATAAGAAAACGTATGTCTAAAAAAAAAATTAAAATGCAAAAGTGAGAAATTGAAAGCGCACTTTGATCAAAACGATTTTTACAATCCTTGTTGCTGCATCAGCATTCAGCAATATATGCCCACTACAAATTACACTGTATTTAAGAATTCTTAGAAGAAACAAATTGAATATTTCAATATTTACTGTTTGTTTATTGAAGTAATGAGCTCAGCAATTTTTTTTTTGAAAGTATGATATGCTTTTCATAGCAGAAATTGATTTTAATTATAAAACCGCAGAATTATTTATCATGTAGAGTGAGAAAAATTCCAACCCGACCAAATTCGTGCTTTATAAGCTATAGGCTATTGCTGCAGCATCATTTTACGATTTTCTTTTGTTGAAAAGCTGGTTTCAAGTAAATAGGAAACAAGAAAATTTCCTCACTGAAGTCTTTTTAAATCATAAAGAATATAGAACTTGCAAAATAATAATAACTTTAAAAGCCGACACAATTTTTTTTTGTGTTTCTTGTCCTTGTTATGGTCACTGGCTTTGTAAAGATGCATTGACCACTAGCCTACTGTCTGCAACTGATGCAACGTATTATTTCAATCGAGGTCTAAAGTATATACAGAATTAATGTGTGGGCCAGTTTTACAGCTTTGTATGAGGTATAGGCAATAATGTTGAGAGGAGAATCCATGGGGTGTTTTTGAACCCGGGATGACTATAGGGACTGGTAACCTTTCCAAGGGGCCCGTGAACTTGAATAAATCACCTTTGGATATAGTGCGGTTTTCTCAAAAGTGTCTTAATTTAGGGCCAAGAATCTCATTTGTACCGGGCCCAAATTATCTTCTCAATGGCCCTGGATATAGGTTATGTCGTACGTTTTTTTTGGTTTGATCAATATCATAATAATTTAAGTGGGAATATCTGACAAAGACTTAAATTTTTAGTTCCCCAAACTGAGACTATTTGGTATAGTATTTTGTTTAGACACTAAGCAACAACTGGTTTCGGTTTTACGTCAATCCATTCTTTGTGACGTTTCAATGACGCAGAAACTAAAGTTACTAAGCCATCGCTTTGCCGGTTGACATTTCACGCTGGTCGCATTGCGCGCAAGAATGCGCAGAAACAAAAATCTAAGATCTGACTGGAATTTCTAAGCCAGATGATATTTTCACGTTGATTTAGAAAAACAATTTTAAATTGTTGGCACGCGATGGGAACTCTGATTTGTTCTGGGACAGTTTGTTTCTGCATTGCTGATGAAAAAGAGCGCCAAGTTGTGTTACTAAACGTAAAGTAAAGCATTGTAAGCAGGCGTTCAACAGAGTTTGACATGTTTCCAGAAAACAAGTCAGACCATTTTTTGCATTAATTCAGTAATTTCAGACGTTAAATCAATGTAAAAAATAGCTGATTTGGTGGTTGGGATGTGCGTTCGACATCTAAGGTGAAAAAAAGCGTGTTTCCTAAACCTTTAACCAGAAACATTTAAGAGTTTTATTTAGGCCACTATACTGTAAGTTTTGAAAATAGTTTAACATTGCATAGAAGCTCAAAATTAATGTGGTCCCCAGAATCTTCAAAGCTATTACCACGAGATACTAGAAATGCTTTACGAAAACATTCAATGCAATACAGTAGAGCACTGGAAATCATGAATACTTTATCAAAGAGGTGTGGGTGTCGTTTTATATTCATCAGATGTTGGTAAACATTGTTTTATTGTAACCAAGTGTTTCATATTGCTAGTTAATTTCCGACACGGGCCTACTCCATTTAGGCATGTTCTTTTCAAACTATTTCTTGACCCGTGCGGGTATATATATCACACACCTAATGTGTTGCCCACGCAAAGCTAATTTTACGTTATGCATCACATTAGTTTGTTTTTAGATGCAGAAATTGTTGAAGTCAGAAATAAAGGCACAACTAACCCGAGAGCAAAGTTAGCTTTGTTGAGCGACCTTTTTTCCGTATGAGGCTCAGCGGATGAGCGTCTATCTTTTTACCATCCCAGAAAAGCATCCGACTACATCGAAAGGCTGTCAAAGAGCAGCTATAGTCTTTGGTAGACTATTATCATTAAAGATACAGACTTTCCACTACGTTTGATGAACGGAAGATGGAACAAGTCGTTGATAATGCGGTCTGCGGTTTGTTCCTCAACACCACGCTCACAACAGGAGGAAAATGTTTCTCTCGGTTAGTGCATGATTGAGCGGAAATTTCCGACATCCGTAAGAACACAGTTGATCTGTATTCGTTGGAAGTGAAGGAATGGAGTCTTTTGGTTCATAGCCTTAATTCTGGATTTTTGTTTATAGTCCGTTCAATTAACCACACAGCCTACACAGGTATTTTGTTTTACAGCTTCATTGTAGAGAAGTTGAGTGGCTGACACAAATGGGTGTTATAGCCATTGCCAAGCCATTTTATAACTTCATGTATCACTTGCATTGCATCTTGTAGAAGTAAGCCTTCAACTCAACGGGATTCGACCGATCTGAACTTGAAATTTATATCTACCATGCACAGATGAGGACAGGCGCCACCAGCCGTCTGAGGTCAAATATAACTTGTCCTGAAGTCGCTAATAATTTTGCATTCTCGTATGCTATTGCTATCACGTCATTATAATTTGCATTGCAAAATCTAGGCTATATAGGCTAAGAAAGCGTTGTCTTGGCTACATGTTTCATATTTGAAACCCTGTTTCATCAATGCATTCTGAGTAGGCTAACAGTGCTTTTTATTCGTACTTACACACATTTTGTTTTCACTTACAAAGTTATGCTAAAATCAATTCTTGTCAGAATTATTTGCAAAGTTTTATCAAATGTAATTGTTGTAGTCTACTAGCCTATTCTATTAATATTTACTTATGTCTAATAAAGCCTAATCATTGCCGAACTCTGTCCTAATTACAAATCTCTGGTGGTTTGAAAACTATCATAAGCTTATTTTAAAAAAATATACTTTTTGATTTTGAAAGCTTGTTTGTATTTGTGCTTTCCATAATTTTAAACAATAGAACAAAAGCAGATTTGTTATTTTTACTCTGTTTCGTTTTTTAAAAAATGATGTTGTAGCCCAGTGTTTCTCAAACATTTTTAGTCCATCGCCCCCTTTTCGTTATTAAAATAAAATTTTGCCCCCCTAATTCTGTAAAGTAAAATTAACATTGATAATAGAGTGATAGACAAATTTAGTTTTAGGAATTTAATCAACGAAATTGACAGTAACATGAATACATAATAATGTTCAATGGGATGGATGAGCTTGGCGACTTTTACAAAGTTTTGAAATGTTTCGCGACATCTTCGTAAGATAGAGTCGAAGATCATCCCGTTTATGAACTAGCAAGCATGTCGTTGCTTTGAAAGCATCAATGCCACAGCCGAAAACCCCTTTTCAACCAGATATGAAGGAGGAAACGACAAAATCCATATTTTTCTAGCTTCTATCCAGAGAAACTCATATTTGCCAGCAACCTGGCACAAAACAAATCGTATCTATCGATCATTTCTGAATTTCACTCTTGACTCATCATCTGTTTGCACATCAATGAACTGCTCTTGAAGTTCCACTTCTACAGTATGTCTGTAGGTTCGGTAGAAAATGGTTGTACCACCCAGTTTGGAACATGGAGGTCCACGACATCTGGAAAGCGAAGTTTCATGTCTTTATGAAGCATGTCTAAATGTGAGCAGTATTTTTGCCGTTGTTCTTCTGTAATAACATTCTCGCTCAAATTGGGAAACTGAGTAATAATTTCCATCAAATTGGGAAACTGAGACATTTTGACCTGCGCTTTTATCTTGTTGACGCATTTTATCCCAATAATCAGTGATTCATGCAGTTCAGGACTGAGATTACGGGCAACCAAATGCTCACGGTGAATTACACAATGCATTACAATAAGTCCAGGAATTGCTCTTTTCATCAGTGCAATGAACCCTCGATGCTTTCCAACCATTGCCGGAGCACCATCAGTTGCGCATTGTAAAATGTTCTTCAGTGGAATCCCCTTCTCTTCGTAGAAGTTTTTCACTGCATTAAAGATGCTTGATGCCCGAATATCTGTAAGAAGACTGAGCGCAAAAATCATTTCTTCTTGTTCTCATATTAATATTATGAACAAAACGCAAGCAGCAGCGATACATTGTCGGTCAAGGTGGAATCATTTATTTGCAGTAAATGGTTTGCGCGTTGGACATTTGTTAGCGCGTTGGACTGTTATTGGTGGTTTGATAAATTCGCCCCCTTCGAGTGTTTTCGCCCCCCGATCGCCCCCTTTGATTTTTTCGCCCCCCTGGCGTTCAAAATCGCCCCCAGGGGGGCGATTTCGCCCACTTTGAGAAACGCTGTTGTAGCCTATCCTGTTGTTAATATAATGTTGTTATTTAAATGTTGTATCCTTGTTTTTCTTGCAAAGTGTTATTTTTCATTAAGACCACAATATTTATGATGAAAAATTTATGCTGACAGTGCAGTCAATTTAAACACAAGTTAATTAAAAAGTTAAAAACACTTGTTTGTACATTTGTTCTTCGCGTAAACACATAATGATAAAAAACACCGTACTTCCTAGAATCTAAATATTAAGGCAAGACCAGTGCTTCCACTTTACACAGCTAGATTACCACTTGTATTACCACATTTGTTCTCAGATTACATTTTTACTATGATTTTAACCGTATTTCGACTACTGTTACATTAACAAAGTGGCTATTTAACTATTTTTACCCACTTGTTGCCATGGTTACAATCAGGTACTGTCAGATTTAGGATTAAAGTTAGGAAGGGTTAGGGTAAGGGTTAGACTTAGGAGTAAGGTTAGGGTTTTGATCTTTACCCAGAACTAAAAAAAATTTCCAAAATACAAGTTTTTGGTATTAACAGTTTTAAACTTTTCTCAAATTAGGACAAAATTCCTCATCTGGCAACGCCATTATTTGGCTATATTTACACTATATAGTGTAAAATAAGGTCTAAAACAACTACTCAGTTTATTAACAGTACTGTACCGGTTATTAACAGTTATTAAAACGTCCGAAATAAGTAAGCAAAGTACTGTATTTGACACTGCATCTATAATCTGAAAGACATCTTGACTATGAATATGATCACATGGTCACCCTACATTCAAAGTCAAAAGTCAGGACGCATGTCGCAATTGTCGCATGCTATTTATGAGTAGTTTTTTGCATATCTGTTCGATTTCGGAAGACAACAGTTTAAATGCTCTTATTTGTTGATAGTATTTTATGTCAAATTTTCAAAATTTATAATTTCCACATTTTGGCAACATTTCCACACAAAATATCCATATTACCACTAAATTACCACAAATTTTTCATTACCACATTTTTACCACAAGCATGATAAAATTTCCACAACTATGGCAATTTCCACCAAAGTGGAAGCGCTGGGCAAGACAGCAAGCACTGTCATGTGCAAAACAAAGTGATGCCAAATATTTAGTGAATCCCCCTATCACAACGAAACATTTCATTCGTTTGCCACCAAGTGGTGAGCAGTGAGCGGTTTGAATTTAGCTTATGATGTCTCACAATAATATCGTTTTGTCATAATAACCATTGTCTGCCCGATTGCTCAGTTCCTTGGCGTAGTAGGGAAAGGTTAACTTTTAGGGATGCGAAAGAATTCTTGCTTAAATATAATTAAATGCGCTCAACTGTTTTTTGCAAAGAAGCATAGACCACCTGATGAAAATTCTGCACTGCTACCAACAGTTTGATAGGGAAGATGTTGCGACAATGGACAGGGGCAGTGCCGGTCTTTGGGGTGTGCAAACCGTGCAATCGCACAGGACCCGCAAATTAGGGGGCCTGCAATTTACTCAGAAAATGCAGTAATTTTTGTCATTACCAATAAAAAAAATTCTATTCGATTAAATTGCTATGCCACCGGACAGCAGCATTTTACAGTAATATTCATACCCAAATTTTTGTTAAACATGCTCTCAGAATGCACTAAATTCAAAGTAGTTTTTCAAAATTTTTGGGGAGAACCCCCCCCCAGAAAATCGGTTGTTTTTATAGCATTTTAGAAAGAGAAAAATAAGCTATGAGATACGGAATTCCAAGCGAAAACAATTCTCCCTGATTAACGACTCATTAGCTAGCTACATTTTTACAAGGAGGAGGCAAGAAATTTTACAAGGGGGCAACTGTCCTTCTGGTCACAACGGTAAACCATAATCTCTTCGTGGGAAAATTGTAACATTAGATTTACGGATCCGTTCGTCTGTATGCAATGACCGAAAGAAACACTCTTCTGAAAACGTCCACTCAAGAATTGTATTTTTGTATTTCTGTAGCCTCAAGGCTGTCGAAATTGGGACGCAACACCGTACGCCACTAAAACTTGTCACTACAATACAAATTACTGAGATAACGACGGAAATTTCGTCCAGCTGGCAAGCACTAAGCAAAACAGTTAAATATGCGACCAACTTTTCAAGCAACAATTTTAAAATGACGAGAATAGATTGCAATATTTCAAACGCACGTAAGCAGCTTCTGTGACGTAATAATGATAAGCATTATGAAACTATTCAAACACTCAATAAAAAATCAACCAGGTTTGGTAACTACAAAAATTTATTGGTAGAGCTTTCGCTGCCGTAAAGGTGGCTTCATCAGTACTCTTATTCAAATAGAATCAATTCTATTTAATAATGATTCTATTTAATATTTCATATTTAATATTCTATTTAATATAATTCATTCTTAATATAATTCATAGTAATTATATAATATAATTATATATATAATTATACATATAATTATAATATATATTGACGGTCTTGGCTTACGCCGATTGAGCACTTTACTGGGGGCACCTTGCTATGCATTGCGCAAAGCTCACTGCTTGCAGTTGGAGCACTTTGGCAAGGTTGGCAGTAGTACTATTTTTGGTGCTTACATCCCACAAATAGGAAAATGTCACATGGAGGTATATACCTTCATGGCCATTCCAGTCCAATAATCAACGATCCATCCAAGACCCTGTTGAAAAAAAAAAAAAATGTTGAACTGCCCATGTCCAACATAGCATAGAGTCCAAGACATCGACTCCAAAAGAACCCTTGCTAAAGCGGAGATCGGTTCCCCAACCAGCATCTCCCAGGACGACGAATCCTAGAGACCACGACGCATCCCACGCCAGCTCCAAGGATGCGCCGGTCTCAGTTGACAAAGACAACTCGTCAACTGACTCGGAGTCCTTTTCTTCGAGAGAGTCTACGCGGGCTGAACTGACCGGGACCTCTCCTCCCTATCGAAATGTCTTCAGTTCGGTGGGTGAGCTCACGGACTCAGATGGCGTCCCAGCCAACTACACGGTCTAGTCCAACCTCTTAAACTTTAACCTGCTCTTTCTCTATCTATAATCATGTTCGCAGATACGGAGAGTGACGATTCGGACGCCGGACTGGGCAACCTCAAGGTTGGCTCAATGAACATCAACGGAATATCCAAGAAATTGCGAGATGTCAAACAGTTCTTTACATCTCACAGACTCTCTGTACTGGCAATTCAGGAAACACACAGAATCCCCACCGATCAACTCGAGACGTGGGCTCAACATAACAATTACATAACATACACCAACATAGAACCTGATAGAACCCCCTTCTATGCAGGGACAATGTTCATCGTGAAGAAAGACATACACGACAGGTCCGAAATCACACATCACAACATACTACAAAATCGAATACATCACCTCAACATCAAATGTGGTAAAAATAACATAAACATATTCAATGTATACCTTCCGCGTAGCAACGGAGAGAGAAAGTCCTGTTTTGAACTGCTCTCCGAGGCTATGCTGAAATATGAACATCAACATGTGATCTTACTTGGTGATTTTAACGTGATCCTTGATCCATTAGACCAGTGGTTCTCAACCTTTTTGGCCCACGGACTATTCTCAAGCTCGCCTATATATCCGCGGACTCAAGCTATAAAATAACGAAAAATAGGTTTTTTGATTTCTATCCAAGAGAGTTTAATACGGTATCAACGAAAAAAGCAAGCACTGTTTTTCACTCAACACATACTCAATGAGAGCCTTGTCCTTGAACTTGCTTGACAAGTTTATCGAATTCCGGAATTATGGTTGTCCGTGCACATCTGATGTCATCTGAAAGACTAGGCTCCATCGACTGCACATTTGCCCAAAATTGAGTCAAAGAAGCCTTTTTAAACTTGTCTTTCCACATCTGTCGGCTTTGCAATTCAAGCAAATGTTCAGCAATGCAGTCCATATCTGAATGAAGTTCTAGCGCTGACACCTGAAAAGGATTCCGAACCCAATTAAAGATCCTGCAATAATCGTTGGAAGGAATATAACGATCCAATTCAGAAAGAAATGTGTTGAGGTGCTCAAGAAAGATGGGAAGAATGACGCCCAAATTGATATCTTTCTCTTCCACAAATAAGTTCAATCCTGGGAAAGCAGCTAACCTCCCACTTTTCATTCGATGCATCCACAGCTTTATTTTACGTTTGAATGCATCAATACTTTCCAAAACATCAAAAAATAGTTTCTCTTTTCCTTGCATAGAACCATTCAGTTGGTTTACATGGCTGAAAACATCGGCCAAAAATAGCAACTTTGCAATCCATTCATCATCACGAAAGCGATCAGCAAGTTCATGATTTTGCTCTTTTAACCCTTTGCTTTTCAACGTTTTTTTGGAAATTATCTGCTCAAGGGGGGGGCCGTTTATGGATCAAATTCAATCAGCTGTTACGTGTTATCCGCTGATGCTATTTCAACAAAAGTTGCACTGGTGTGAAAGCAAATCATTTGTCTATAAGTTTGAAAAGTCATTATTTTAAAATTTTATATGTTAAACTTGATATTTCAATTTTTGCAAAGGTACCCAAAAACGACAATTTTGATTTAACTTGCCGCTATTTAATTACCGTGCTAATCCGATTTCATGCAAACTTCTGAATAACAAAGAGCTCGATCGATCGCACGAAGTGTGTGTGCGGTGTGCCGAATCATTGCATTGATTAGAATTTACGACTTGCGAGCAAATCTTATTGTAAGCTACTCACTGATTCTAAAATAGTTAAAATCAGAGTAACATTGTTACACGAATTTGAAAAAAATCAAAACTGCGTTTGTTGTCTTACATTTTTATCCTAAACTAATGCATTCCGAAACTCATGGCTAGCTTCTAGTTTTATGGAACCAAATTTCTCATAAGTAACACCTTAGCCTGCTTGAATAGCTGTTTAAATCTTCGTTTGTGTATTTTAGGTCTACAATTGAGTTTGTAGTATGAATATTTTTAGTAGAGAGAAGACAATTGAACAAGTTGTTGAAATTATCTGAAATTTCTAAGTTCAAATTAGGTGCTTTTGAAATTGTGGATTTGTGTCAAGTCGCAACACAAATATCATGCAGGCCACATTATAAGTTATTTCGCTCACGGGTGTTTATAAACATGACTCATAAATTACATCCACAAAAAATACAGCATTTACATCAACAAAGCTAAGTTCGAAGCTCACTTTTTATTGAAGATTGTGTCAATCAATTTGAAATAACATTTTTAATCCGCCAGCGTCGAAACAATGCAACAGCGAATTGAGGAACATGCGTAAACAAAGGAAATGTGAAATAACCCACAGTCAGCAAATCTACATAAATTTAACGTTTACAAATGTTGAATTAATGTAAAAGGACTGGATTGCTGACTGGGTCCTTATTGTTTGAAGCACAAAAATACGCGTAAAGGCGACAGCATCAGCAAGGCAGCGATTATGTTTCTGGCCAAAAAAAAATTAACTTTTGACTTCAAAGATAAAAATGATTATAACGAAGCTTCATAGTTTGTCGTAAAAAATATTGCAGAGATACAATAAGCATAATCATTTTGTGCCAGATTGTGAGAAGACTTCCTAGATTCTTTCCAAACATTTGCATGATTGCAAATTATTTTCTATAACTTTATATTGCCAAAAAATGACTTCTTTGTTGAAATAACGTGGCTACAATTCTATAAAAAATTTAGGCCTACTACATTGAAGTAATGAAATTTTTTTTTGATTTTGCTGATGACGTTTTACAATATCCGAGAAGTAAAAAATAATAATGATGAATTATTTTACAAAACTGTGGTTTGCAAGCGCTTCACAAAAAATTGTTGGGGGAAAATTTACTATTAGATGTAAAATGTTTGTAAAAAAAAATTGTCGGTTTACGTATTTATAATGTTTATTGCGCTGTTATCGAATTATAAACTGCCTGTATTGTCTACCTTTATGGTTGCCGGCCAGCTTAGACCAGCATGCAAACTACGCGTTTTTGGTATTTGCATCGTGTTATGATTCTCGAAAATTTCCCACAAGGTCTTTATTTTCATCGTGATATTTTTGTGCCTTTTCTGTCCTAAACTTGAAGTCATTGTGAAGCACAATCCACATCGGTTTTTGGACTCAGTCTTCTTTGAAAATCTTTTGTGTGGTGCATCATTTCAGGTAGTGTCTTCCCCTGAGCTGTTACACAAACCGCCCAGAACCAGGTTGATTATTATGCATCTTACAGCCATTGAGAGCCCGTTATTGTATGTGTGGAATTATTACTGTAGATGTCTGACTAAATTCATGCCAAAGTCGAGCAAATTCTGCTTTCGGGATGCTTGCCGTTATTTACGGTATTTTTTGTTGATAAGTTTAGGCAGCATTTTTCCAAGATACATGAAGACATCGGTATTGTTCGTCACTTAGATTTAGTTTTCTCAGCATTGTTTATGCATTATTTGATCCACTAGTTTGTCTCACTTTTGGTATAATCGGATCGTTTATAAATGGCGGGTATTCACAATAGCCGACCTCTTATACTGTACATTGGCGCAACGTATTCAGATGTTGAATCAATGATCAAGAAAGCTGATTTGTTTTTTGTCTAATGTGACGCCTAACTTTATGCCTTGTCTACATTACAAAATATTTTGTAATGTAGACAAGGCATTATCATCTTTATTTTGCGCTCTTTGGAACAACACACAGTGCACGGTGAAACAAAAATGCAGGACATAAGAGCAAGTAGGCGACATAAAGCAGGGAAGGGACGCCATCGAGTTATCTGCTACGTGTAAATGGAGCCTATCTCATAATTTTGAGTGTGTCTCACAATTACTGTTTGCAAAAACGCTATTTCTCCGGCTTCTCCCAAAAGCATTTACAGTCATACATTTCCGCAATTGCAATGCTTGTCAATGAGAGTATTTCCATAGAACGTTTATTTCGAAACCAGGTTTTCGTGCCTTTACCCAAGATTTCTTATTGTAACGTTTTTTATTCGTCAATGAATATTATTTGCTTGAAACAACTGTTTTGAATAGTTTGTGGCCTACATAGCCTACTATTTTGTTCGTGGATTGCTATTCTTCTTTGTAGAGCTGATAACGCAAAAAACGTTTGCTATTATTTTTTCTAATTAACAGCTTTGTGATCAATGGCTTTTCTTTTGTAGCATAAGAAATAACGCGCTTTGTATGATTGAGGTCAAACCAAACAAAGGAAAACAAGAGGATGTTACTCTCTGCTCGCGCATATCGATGCACGAAGCAATTATGAGCTTATGGCTTGTTATCGCAATGTAATCCATTTCACGCTTTGCTGGAAGTTAGCTAGAAATAGCAAAAATTCACCAAAATCTTGAATTTACAAGAAAACTACACAACTGTTAGCATCAAATTTAATATCATCAGATTCGCCTGGCAATTTTAGGAAAAGTCAAGAAAAACCAAGTGCATGGCGTTACTGTGCTTCAAATAATCAAAGGAAATATGAGGGGGGGGCCAAATCTGGCCTCCCTTTGAGGAGCAAAGTGTTAAAAAAGCATTGGTTTCCTCTTTAAGAGTAGCCACTCTCTCAAGCACCTTTCCTCGTGACAACCAACGAACAGTTGAATGGAACATAAGCCCACTGAGTTCCGCTCCCATTTCGTCACACAAAGCACGAAATGCGAGTGTTCAAAGGACGAGATTTAATATAATTTACCACAGATACAACCTCTTTGAAAACTATGGCAACATTTTCTTGTATTTTCTTTGTTGCCAAATTTTCTCTGTGGAGAAGACAATGAACAACCGAAATGTTATTGTTTTTCTTTTTCACAAAACTCATGAAGCCTTTCTTACTTCCCATCATGGCTGGAGCACCATCAGCACAAACAGACATGCAATTAGACCACTCAAGCTGATGTTCTTCAAAGAAGTAATCCACTTTCTTGAATATTTCTTCGCCTGTGGTATTTTTAGCAAGTGGACGGCAAAACAGAAACTGCTCAACGAAATCATTTGTGTCAAAATATCGCACAAACACCATGAGCTGTGCATCACTTCCGATATCGGTTGTCTCATCCAGTTGCAAACTAAATCTTTGACCGTATCTTATGGCAGCGATTGTTTGTTGCAGAACATTTCTTGAGAGTTCTTCGATACGCCGCTTCATGGTGTCGTTTGACAAAGGAACCATTTCCAGTTTGTTAGCAACAGCATCACCACACATTATCCCGGCCATTTCAACAGATGCTGGTTTAATCAAATTTTCTCCAGCTGTGTGAGGTGCTTTTGCACAAGCGATTTTCCATGCAACCGCAAAAGAAGCACGCACTGCATGACTGTGAGAATATACTATTCCTCCCCAAGCAGTTGGGCGATCAATGCGACTTCGCTTCACCTGATGCTCTTTTTCTTTAAATACTTCAAGAGATTTGTTAACAAAATTTCCATGGTTTGATTCTAGGTACCGACGAAGTTTCGTGTCCTTTAAAGAGCTGTGAGCTTTACGTTTTATTTGTAATACAATATGAACTGACTACTAGCAAAAGCAACTGTGCTCGCGGACTCACCCAGGCCCTTCCGCGGACTCATTTGAGTCCGCGGACTCGGGGTTGAGAAACACTGCATTAGACACTGCTAAGCCACAACATTTCTCCACTAGACCAGATAAAACAGCACTTAGAACATTAATAAGTCATAACCAACTAACAGACATATTCAGACGAGAACATCCATACAAACGACTGTTCACGCACAAAAACCACAACTCTAAGAGCAGGATAGACAGAATATACATAAATCAACATGCACATGAAAATTACCATAACATAACACATGAATACTTCACATCATCCGACCACTGTACATTACCAATAATTCATCTCCAATATCAACAACACACCTAATGGGGTGAATATTCATACAAAATTAATAACAGCATATTACAATATGCACACGTCATAACAGAGCTCGAAACGGCTTGGGAAAACTGGACTATAAACGTACCACAAATGGAACCACCAAACATGCTTATATGGTGGGATCAAGGCAAGCTGATCGAACTCTCGCAAGATGTCACTCAAGCGTAGAGATATATATATATTTTTTTGATTACAGTATATTGATTCATCGAGCCTCTGCTCCACATTTTTATTGAATATTCGTCTGCCACGAGAGCCAAATTATCCTTAAATGGTTCGACTCTCTTCCTCGTGGGAGACCCCAATTTTATCCGCTCTGCCTACTGGCAGACCGGGTATAAGAGTCAAAGTACCTGCGCGAGGACGCGTGAAGGAGACGTGGGCGCTGCCCGGCGGTCAATTACTGCCGGTTCCAGCGTCCACACACGACGGGTCGCCCGGTTCGTCGCAGGGCTTCTTTCTGGGCTATGCAGAAAGAGCCTGTCTCCCTGGCCCGCTCCGCCATTCTAAATTTTCGGACGGACCATATAGTTTTTCGATCCACACTCTCCCTCCACAGGTACCTCGACTCCCCAGCCTGGCCCTCGCGACCTAAGCTGGTGGACTTAACCCTCCGGGTGCATCGTCACCCCATAAATCACGCCGCTCCCCGCCGCCGCGGGGTGTGGCAGGCCGGTTTCTGAAAGTCTTCGACCTGGCTATGTTTGTTTGTGCTCTCTCGCCGTGTCAATTATTTGTACCCGTGCGCTGTTGATGCAAATAAAACAGTTTAACACTAAGACTACAATCAGGCTAAGTGGCCTCCCTCTCAATCGAAGGTTCCCTCCGTGTCTGGAAAGCTTGGAACGCCGGGCTCACTCGTGGAGGGGCTACGTCATAGAAAAGACGATTCCAGCGATCAGAAGCTCAATTCCCCAACAGCAGAAGCTCTGCAGTAAGCATCCGAGCGCGCAACACAGCAAACCACCTCAAAACCCGCCAGTAATTGTGTGACGTCATAGTATGTTAAATCCATTGTTTTATTATCAATTTATCTGTAAACAATTGTCGTTTCATCAGCATGATGCAGCTCAATGAAGAATACAATCATCATCAATAAAATAGCAATATATGAATTAAGTATATATTGCATATCGTGAATGGACTCATATCATCTATCAATGACGTAATATCATTGGATCTGTATTTTCATATTTCAATATTTTAAAATATCACACACTATACCTTCTCCTGATATGCTGCTCTTTCCCGCTCGGATCAACCTCGCGTTGCTTTTAACTCATCGATAAACATGATTTCCCGATCAACTCGATGCAACCTCCAAAGTTTCATCGCACTATTCTATATTTTTCCTGGTAACGTAGGCTAGTCATATCTACGCTTCGATCGCTAGTCCCCCCGACCCATCTGGGCGAACCTGCCTTAACGTCTGGCCAGTGCACATCCGTGCTCGTTGGTTCAACGTCAACACTTTTCCAGTAAGTAAAGCATACAATATATTCCCACATACCTTCTTTTTTTTACACCAATTAATTGAGCTTTTCCTCCAGATTTTATATAATTTTCGTCTCCCACGAGTATCCAAATCGTCCTTGTAGCTAAGCTTCTCTTCCTCGTGGGAGACCCCAAAGTTTATCCGCTCTGCCTACGGGCAGACCGGGTATAGGAGTCAAACGTACCTGTGTTACGGTCACGTGATGGAGACGTGGGCGTTGCCTGGCCTTATAAAACTTCTGTCGGCCGGCCCGTCGTGAGCTGACCTTTTTGCGTTTGCAGAAAGCTAAGCCCGTTTCCCTGGCCCGTTCCGCCATTCTAACTTTTGCGGACGAGTCGCACAAAATTCTCGATCCACACTTTCCTTCTACAGGTACATAGACTCCCCAGCCTGGCCCCCGTGACCTAAGCTGGTGGACTTCCCTTCCAGGTGCATCGTCACCCCATAATCACGCCGCTCCCCGCCTCCACGGGGCGTGGCAGGCCGGTTCTTTAAAGTCTCTGAGTTGGCTATGTTTATTGTGTTCTTCTCGCCGTGTCAATTATTTTGTACTCGTGCGTCGTTGATCAAAATAAAACAGTTCATCATCATATGCTCCTCACTCTGTGTTCCAGACAATGGTTCACCTATTCAAACGTCATATAAAAACCGTTCAAGTCTACTGAATATTACGTCATGGAAGTTGCTAGAAAATGTGCCAAAATTGCACCAGCGTTCATAAGAATTGTGTCAAACCTGTTTGGGCCTGTTTAAACAGGAAATATTACATCAGCTTTAAACACCTGTTGGAATGACTTCATAATTGTCTTTCATTATTGCGTCACAGTACTGCATACGTGAATTTGAGATATTGCTATCTATTCTGGTCATTCGTAAAATGATTGTTTGAAAGTTGGCCGCACATTTAACTGTTGGCTTAGTGCTTGCTAGCTGGACAAAAGTTCCGTCTTTTATCCAAGTAATCTGTTCTGTAGTGACAGTTTTTCAGTGGTGTAAGGCGTTGCACCCCCTCGTTTTCGGTAGCCGTGGGCTAATTTTACAGAAATACACTGTTTGAAAAGAAGTTCAAGTGTGTGTTTCTTCGGTCATTATATACAGACGAACGGATTCGGGAACTTTATGTTAAAATTTTCCCAAGAAGAGATTATGGTTTACCGCTGTGACCATAAAAAATAAAAGACGATTCTCTGTCTAGTGTTTGGCACAGAAGCACTTAGAAAAAAAATAAATAAAAGACGAAGTTAGTTAGTTGGTAGGCCAAGAAGCACTTAGAAGCAAAGAAATAATAAAAGAAGATCTTATTGGTTGGTAGTCTAAAGAAGTAAAGAAAAGTAAAGACATTTCTTCTCAGTTTGGTACAGAAGAAAAATAACTTTGACATTTATTGGCAAGAAAGAAGATTAAAGGCAATCCATCTGTGCTTGAAGATTCAAGTGGAAGAATCCAAGCAAGTTTTGTGGACGTTTGGACTTCACATACTCGTACAGCTACGGTATCGTGCATTTAAATTCTTTTTTGTATTTTTACGGTCTTTGCAGTTAAGTTTTTTATAACTACTGTAATTTGTGTGTTTGTGTAACTTAATTTTTTAATTGTTAAATTTAGCCCTAACATTTAATATGTCTACACTCGGTGGTGACAGGGACTCGACCGCCGTCGACTCGACTGAGTTTAAGCCTGATGATGTTCTTTGCGGTCGGGCAGGCCATTCTGTGGAGGGACCCATTAACGATGAGGCTAAGTCAGTTCGAGAGGCCCGGCATCTTAGACGGGATATTTTGACTCAAATTGGGAAACTTTCTGTAGCCCTAGGTTCTTTGAGTGATAAGCAGGAACTGTTAATTTTTAGGTCTAAGTTATCTACTTTAGAAGAGGAATTACGGCATTTCCATGCTCTCTTGAGTAAAATTTTTAACTCTGCAATCTTGGCAGAACTTCGTGATAGGGTAGATCCCGAATTTAACTCGTTAAAAAATAACTTCGAACAAAAAGAAAGTGAGTTCTCAGATAGGTTGGATGCTGACATACATCCTGAGGATAGCGCCTCAAATGTAAGCACTAGGATGTCTGAGAGCTCGTCACGGATAGTTGCACAAATTAACCTACAGTTAAGACGAGAGGAGCTAAAGATCCAAGCTGAGGCCGAAGCAAGAGCTGCTGAGGCCATCGCAAGAGCTGAGGCCATACGGGCTGAGGCTGCCGCGAGAGCTGAGGCCGAAGCGAGAGCTGTTGAGGCCGCCGCGAAAGCCGAAGCTAGAGCTGCTGAGTTCGCACTCAAAGACGCTCAGTTGAGGGCCGAACAACGTAAAGAGGTAGTTTTAGCTGAATATCGTTCTGAGTTGGGCTCCCGGCGTAGCTCTAGGAAGGGCTCTTCTAGGCATTCCAGAAGTGAACATCAATCACAGTTTAATTTACCTAACCTTTTCCACACGCCTGTTCAATCCGTAAGTGGACCTGTACAATCCACATGTTTTCCAGCTGTTTCAGGAGGTCTCGGGGCCACGGCTAAGGGTCTTCCGAAGGCTGTAGAGCCAAGGTCTGCAAATTACAACCGAACTCCTCCCCCAGAGCGTACAGGTCACGGGGCCGCCATTAGCAGTAATGCTTTGCCCCCTTCACAGTTTTCAGCGCCGCTAGTTTTTGATCGCCCAGCTACACGTAATTTGGGTGGTTGTGAGAGGCGTATCGCGTCTCCTGATTTTAACGTGTGTGAGGATCGTGATCGGGCTGTGCATGTGACTGAGCCCACTCAGCCCCTTAAGGGATATAGCTTGTCTTCTCCCGCTAAATCGAGTTCTCAACAGCAGAATTGCTTTTTTGAATACCAAAATAGTAGGACGTTCTTCGATAAGGCGGCCTTGATTGGTTACGATGGTAATAATATGCCATTTGTCTTCTTTAAAAATCGTGTTATGGCCTTGATGGCAGCTTCGCCCTTTAAGGGAACTCGTTTGACTTTGTTGCAAGCAGCTTGTGTTAGAACAGCTGCACAAACGATTGCTAATTTGGTTTCTGACACTCCTGGCTTGTCAGAGGAAGACAGGATAGAAATGTCGTTAGCTCGCTTGTCCCAACGTTTTGGAGTTCGTGGAGGTCTTTTCGCAGAACCAGAAATTAGAAAGTATCGCTATGGTAGCAAATTGACTTCTATCTCTTCCAGTGATTTGAAAGAGTTTAAAGATGAATTGTCGCAGTGTTTGCTTTACGCGAAAGCTTATGGTCAGCGTGATAAATTAGAAGGACGTTTTGTTTTGGATTTGGCTAAGCGACTCCCGTTTGACGCTAAGCAGCGTTATCTTGACTTTTTAGGTGATCAGTATGGTAGCACTGAGGAACCTACCTTTCAGAGTTTGTTTGAATTTGTAGTACGAGAGGAAACGCGCAAGTCGACTGATTTTAGCATTATGCTAATGGGCGATTCTGGTGAGTCGCAGCAATTTAAAAAGTTTGGCAAAGGAAAATTGCCTTCATGTCCGGTTAGGCAGACGTCGGTAAAACCCCATGATAATGTGATTTCAGGGAGTTCGCAGTACTCGACTGCTGTTGGCGCACCGCGCGGCGGTGTGGCCAGACGTAGTGACATACCGGCATGTTTTTGTTGTTCGTCACGTGGTCAAGTTGAATATCATTTTTTGTCTAACTGTAAAGAATTTTTGCGCTTGACACCTAAAGATCGGAGAGATGTTATTGTGAAAGCTGGCAAATGCTTGAATTGTTTGCGCCAACATATGGTTAGGGATTGCGTTCATGCAAATAACTGTCGTAAGTGTGGACCTACCAGCGATAGGAAACACTTTTTTCTTCTGCATGATTTTTATGTGACGTCACGTGATTCTCTGGATTTGGTCGGTAAAGATGAGGCTGGTGCCAGAGTTCCTGTCCGTAATGTTAAGATTGGAAATGTTAAAGCAGCCTTTAACCGCGTTACTGCTGCTCGTGTTTTGAATCCAATGACTGGCAAATCGAAGTTGGTGTATTGTCAGCATGATCCTGGTTCGCAGTTGACCTTTGTTTCGAGTGACTTGGTGTGCGAACTTGGCCTTAAACCGTATGATAAAGCGTCGTTTAAAATGGATACTCTGGCTGGTCAGAAACCTACTTGTGCTGACCTTGTTAAACTCAACATCCAGTCGTTAGAGACTGATGAACTGTTTTGTGATATAACCTCGGTGGTTAACCCAGCTTGGGCTGACGATGTTAAAACTTTACCCCATAAACAAGATTTAAGTGGTTTCCGTCATTTTCATGACGTGAATATGTTTCATTTGAATGATTGTAGTACTGTAGATGTACTGATTGGCAATGACAACGCTTATTTGATGTGGACAAAAGAAGAACGTGTTGGTGAAAATCGCAGCGAACCGCATGCTTTACTCACTCCTCTCGGTTGGTTGGCTTGTGGTGGTAAGTCACCCTTAGTTGAAAGCGTTGCTAAAGTGTGCAGAGTGCAGACGTCTTCAGAGTCGGATGTCATCTCTGGCTTTCAGCGTAAAATTGAGTCTCGTGATATGGAAATAGCAGACCTGAATAAAGTCATTCAGGATTTGACGTTGCAAAATGAAACCTGTGAATTGTCTCGCAATGATATTTTGGCTAGAGAACTTGTCGAACCGAATATTGAGTTGAAAGATGGTCGATTTGAGATACCTGTTCCGTTGAAAGAAGATATTGATTTACCTAACAATTTTGTGTTGGCGTCAGATAGAGCTGCTGCTTTAAGGAAGAAGGCTTTAAAACAACCTGAACTTCGTGATTTCCTTACTGACACCATGAAAGATCTTAAATCTAATGGCTATATTGAGCGTGCGGGGGAAGCAGGAAATGTCAAGGGATTTGAATGGTATTTACCATACTTTGTGACGTCACAATTAAAAAAGCGCATTGTTAACGAGGGCAAGTCTGAATTTCGAGGATCTTGTGTTAATGATGTAATGTTTTCGTGTCCTGATTTTTTAAACCCTCTGGCAGATCTCTTGGCTAGACTTCGGCTTGAAAGGTTTGGTTTCATGGCCGATGTGATTAAATACTTTTTTCACATTTTGAACTCTTCAATTCGTAAGCCCAATTTCATTGAACTGCTTACGTACACAGGCAGTGCCGTTCGGATCATGAACGAACGCCCTTTGGTACCTTTGAGTGACGACCCTAGGGATTTTACTGTCATCACCCCTGCCTCACTTTTGACCCCATACTTAGACCCATACTGTGCTGTTGGGCAACCACATGATCGTGACCAATTAAGAAGGGATTATCGGTTCAATTTGTCACTTTCTCAGCAGTTTTGGAGTAAATGGATCGATTTTTACTTGCCAGGTCTTCAGGGCCGGAAAAAATGGCTAAAAATGGCCGAGAATTTGGAGCCTGGTCAACTTGTAGTGGTAGGTTCTCTCCAAGACATTGGTAAACGTGGGAAGTATCAACTTGGGAGGGTGCATGAGGTAGTTCCACAAATTAGGAAAGGGAAGCCTGAGGTTCGTAGAGCCAAAGTTGCCGTCTGCAACTATGATGAGAGTACGGGGAAAGTGAAAGTAGACTACGTGTTGAGGGATATTTCGTGCCTCGCCCCCGTAAAGAACACCTAAGTGTTAGGGTTTGAGCCTGGTTTTGTCTGCGGTGGCCGATACTTGTCTGAGCCCAGAACAGTCGGTTATTATCGCAACCATTGTATATAGCGTCATTTTTTTTGCGTGTACCTAATACCTATGGTACCAATTTCATGTATCGTCGTGTTTATTCTTATTGCTGTTCATTCTTTGCATGCCCTTTGTATTTGCCTATTAACTTAAACGTGAGTGATTCAAACAATTAGTGTATCATGTGTTTTTATTCATTGGCTCACAATTGTCGTCAATTCTTTTTTAGTTATGCCATGTCAGACTGTCATAACTAGGGGCCGCTATGTTCCAGACAATGGTTCACCTATTCAAACGTCATATAAAAACCGTTCAAGTCTACTGAATATTACGTCATGGAAGTTGCTAGAAAATGTGCTAAAATTGCACCAGCGTTCATAAGAATTGTGTCAAACCTGTTTGGGCCTGTTTAAACAGGAAATATTACATCAGCTTTAAACACCTGTTGGAATGACTTCATAATTGTCTTTCATTATTGCGTCACAGTACTGCATACGTGAATTTGAGATATTGCTATCTATTCTGGTCATTCGTAAAATGATTGTTTGAAAGTTGGCCGCACATTTAACTGTTGGCTTAGTGCTTGCTAGCTGGACAAAAGTTCCGTCTTTTATCCAAGTAATCTGTTCTGTAGTGACAGTTTTTCAGTGGTGTAAGGCGTTGCACCCCCTCGTTTTCGGTAGCCGTGGGCTAATTTTACAGAAATACACTGTTTGAAAAGAAGTTCAAGTGTGTGTTTCTTCGGTCATTATATACAGACGAACGGATTCGGGAACTTTATGTTAAAATTTTCCCAAGAAGAGATTATGGTTTACCGCTGTGACCACTCTGGACGCTCATCCAAACCACGTCTTGGAAGAACGTCGACCGGAATTCTTGGAGAATATCCAAAATTTCTACGATTACAAAGCAATCGGATCTCAAATCAGATCCAGAACAACTCCAACAAGCGATGAAGCGCCCTCTAAAAGCTTTTTCAAAGCAGAAGAAAAAAATTGTAAAAGTAGCTCTATCACTGAGATACATGGCACAAACAACACAACTCTAACCAAAAAAGAAGACATTCTTAAAGAAGTACACAGCTTCTATCACTCCCTATGGGGTGTGGAAGACGACATCAACCCTCAAGAACAAGACAACTACCTGAACATTCTTGGAGAGGCCAAAGTTGAGGAAGACGCAGCTGAAAAAGCGGAACAGCTGATCAGTCTAACTCTAAAAGAAGTAAAAACCGCCATCGATTCTCTTAACAAGGATTCTGCACCTGGATCAGATGATCTCGGCTCATTATTCTACCAAAAATGCTGGCATTTCCTGAAACACGACATTCTAGAGATGCTTACAAATTGCTACTTGAGAAAAACAATGACTCCCTCAATGAGAGAAGCAAAAGTGAAGTTAATCTTTAAAAAAGGTGAAAAAGAAAAGCTCAAAAACGGGAGACCGATCTCTCTGCTCAACACAGACTACAAGATCTTGAGTAAAATCCTCTCCAACAGACTCACACCCATGATCACAAACCTGATTTGTCCAAATCAGAAATGTGGACTGCCAAACCGAAGAGTAGAGCATGTCACTATGAACATACAAGCTGCCCTGGAAGCATCTCAAACACAACACAGGGACTTGTACATCATGATAACCGACTTTGAAAAGGCATTTGATAGAGTTAGTCACTCCTTCCTCTATAGAATCCTGAAGAAACTCGGAGTAAAACCAATAATGATGAATTACCTGTCTTTGGTTTACAACAAAACAAAAAGCAAAATAGAAATCAATCAAAAGGGGCATTCGACAAGGTTGTCCACTCAGCATGCTCTATTTCATAATCTGTGTTGACCCGTCGCATAGAGAAAAACCATCTTATCAACGGTTTTCGCTTTTCCAAGCTGACAATCAAAATCCAGCAATATGCGGACGATACCACATTCATCACAAGAGAGATTCCATCTCTCAAAGAAATCAACAGAGAACTAGCCATCTACCAGACGATGTCCGGCCAGAAAGTGAACCAGGGAAAGACCCAGATCCTAGCGTCCAAACCTGACCTGGTCCAAAGAGCTCAGCAGCTCTTTCCAGAAGCTGCGATCTTGAACAACGTCAAGATCCTGGGCATCTGGCTAGGCACAAACAAAACAGAACTCGACAAGATGAACTGGCAGACCGCCATCAAGAAAACTCAAACGATCGCCAACATCCACAAACCACGAAGACTCTCCCTCTATGGAAAGATCTCGATCATCAACACTCTCTTGGTACCCGTCACTTTGCATCTCAGTAGAGTGCTGATGCCAACGAAACAACACATCAAAGAACTAAACAAAACCTTCTTCGGCTTCCTCTGGCATCCTTCACCATTTGAACAACTCCAGAGAAGCAAGACATTTCCTTCTGTCAAAGATGGAGGCATCAACATGGTAGACATCAAATCAAAATTCCAAACTAGTCGAATCGACAGAATTCGGCACCTCTTCCCACTAGAAGACGCCACCGAAATCTGGCACGAATGGGCCATGTTCAATTTGAGCTACAGAATGAGACACATCAATCCTCATCTGTTCTCCAACAGCATTCCGCATGTCCCAATTCCAAATGAAATGTATGCGGACATCTTCAAGTCCTTTTGCAAACTCAAAGGCTTGAAACACGACTGGGAAAATACTTCCTCCAAAAACATCTATATCAATCTGAAAACGCAAAATGAAAAGAAGATTGACAAGATTGATCAAAACAGAAAGAAGATTCCTTGGAATGAAATCCTCTTGAAAAACAAGGGAATCGAACTCCTCCTTCCACCGTACCTATCCTCCATGTCCTTTCGGATTGCTCATGGAGGATACAAATGGGGAGAATTTCAAAGAAGACTACAATCTGACAGAAAAACAAATTGCAAATTCTGCAGAAAAACTGAAGACAATGTGACCCACGTCCTCACCGAGTGCTCCTTTGCACAAGGAATATGGAAGCGCCTGAAACAACAATATTTTGACCTAACCAAGGAAGACATAGAAATAACAAAGGACATGATCCTTTACAACCAACTCTGTGGAGGACAAAAGAACAACCTGATCCTTCTGACCATGATGAATATCGCCAAGCACACCATCATCCAAAAAAAGATATCTCTGGACATAGGCGACACATACATACAGGACACTAAACGGTCCACCATTCAAGCCCTGTGGGTCATCATGACAAAAACGAAAGACATAACACAAAAGCATAACATTCCTTTGTCATCTGACATTTCTACTCCTTCTAAACCTCCTCCTACGGTCAGAAAAAAAAAAGAACCAGTCGAGACCCTCTCTTCAACCGCCCTCTCAGTCGTCCTCGGTGGTAGGGATGACTGATTGCAGCGGTGGGTCTCACTAGCACAGTACAGTCGTAGATCATCTTTGAAGAAGTTTAGACAGCCAAGGGCGTAACAACCCACCTTTAACCCGTCCCTCTCACTCATCTGCAACGGCCTGATGCCGGAAGAGTGATTGCAGCGGGGGATCTTCAACCGTCCCTCTCCGTCGTCCCACTCGCCCTGGGATGACAGGATTGCAGCGGCCCATTCCAAGATGACTCTGGGGTCAGCAAAAGCTACCCTCCCTATGGCCGCTCCTCTCTGGCATCTCCGCCAAATGAGATGTCAGACTGCAGTGGCCCGTTTTCTCCAAACAAGTGGCCTTCTTCAAGCGGGCAACAAGAAGATACACACACACAAACAAACTCAAATAAAATTAAAAAATAAATTATCTACCAAAACGCGCTAGTTCTCATGCTTGACCCGCCATCTCCTAGTCTGCTCCAAGATCAGCAAGAGGAAAGTCGAGACAGGCAGATCAGCTTGAGGCAGCCACTAACCAAACATTTACATCCACAAATTACCATCTACCGCGGTGGGTCCCTTCGGTCGTAGTGAGTCCCTCGCCTCCCTGGTAGGTATCTTCCATGTAAGTATGGTGTGCCTGCTGAGTGTTTGGGTGTGTGGACGGCTCCCGGAGCGGACGCACTAATGATGAGACAGGAAACAAATCCATTTTATATGGAAAATTGTGAACCTGCAAGATGTAGTGGTATCCATCTTAAACTCTGAGCGTTGCCCGACAAAAAAAAAATGTTGAACTGGTCAGGGAAAGTAAGACGAAAAGCTCCAGGCGGGCTCTTTGCAGTTTAGTGAACCTTACTTTAGCGGGTGGCATAAATTTCGACCGGTTCTGCATTGAATTGGAAGAGTGGACCGCTGGCACTTCGCCGCCCAAGAGGACACGTCCTCGCAAACCACGCTTCAATCGTGGTGCCTGGGCTCGCGCGGCTCGCCGTCGTTCGAATGGGGGTTCTCCTCGGTCGGACGGCGGGGGTTCGCGCGGGAACGGAGCCCGATATCGTAGGGGCGTGAGGTTGCGAGCCGCTTTCTCGTGGGACGCGAAGAGAACGGTCCGCCGGATCGTTGAAGGAAAAAACAGTGACCGTCGTTGCGAAATCCCACCTCAAGAAATTGAGGAGAGATTTCGACGCGACATGACCGCTCCTAAAGCTGGGAGTTGCTCGCAGATGGCCGAGTGGATGAACTCCCACCGTTACGAGCATGATAATGTGAACCTCTTCCCCGTCGATGACGGTGAAGGTCCCATTACGGCCCGGGAAGTGGAGGCGGTCCTCCAGTCGCTTGATGTCGGTTCCGCCCCTGGTTCTGACGGATTGTTCTACGGTTTCTGGAAGACCCTGGACCCAAGAGGAGGACTCTTGGCCAGCCTTTTCGAGACCTGCAGGATCAACCGTCGTGTACCGGACCAGTGGAGAACCAGCAGGATCACACTCATATGTAAAGACCCTGAGGGTGACCTGCACGACGTCAGCAACTGGCGGCCCATCTCCATCTGCTGAAACATTTATAAAATCTACGCCGCCGTATTGGCTCGCGCCTGCAGCGATGGGCGGTGGAGGAGAATGTTATCAGCCGAGAGCAAAAAGGATTCATGCCCACAGAGGGCGTCTATGAGCATGTGTTCATGCTCGACACCATCCTCTCGGATGCACAGTCACGCAAAAGGCCTGTGTCGGTTGCGTTTCTGGACATTCGAAACGTCTTTGGCAGTGTCCGGCACGAATGCATAGCCGAGGTCCTGCGTCATTTCGACGCCCCGACAGACCTTATTGAGTGCATCTCCGACATATACGTCGACAACACCTGCACCGTCCGCTGCGGCAATGGTGAAACCGACCGTATCCCTGTGGGGCGGGGAGTCCGTCAGGGCTGCCCGTTGTCTGGGCTGCTATTCAATTTGCTCATCGAGGTGCTCCTCAAGGGCGTTCGTGACAAAACGGATTGCGGCTACAACCTTCCTGCCAAAGAAGATATTAAAGTACGTTGCATGGCCTATGCGGACGACATCTGTCTCGTTTCTTCCGATCGCCAGCAGATGATCTCTCTCCTATCTGCTACTGAACCCTTCTCTTCCTGGTCCGGGCTACGGTTCAATCCACGCAAGTGTGGCACCCTGTCCTATGGGAAAGTGTCGGCGTCCCGTCTGCGGGTCGATCCGAAACCTTTCTCCCTTGCTGGGGAGGAAATTCGAGTCATCCCCAAAGGCGAGACGTATAAATACCTAAACAAACAAAACCTTCTTCGATCCGAAACCTTTCTCCCTTGCTGGGGAGGAAATTCGAGTCATCCCCAAAGGCGAGACGTATAAATACCTCGGCGCTCGAACCGGCTACGCCTCGGACGCATCCCTAACCCAACCCTTCATCTCCACTCTGGAGAAACACATATCTTCTTTAATGGAATCTTTTCTCACCCTAAGCCAGAAACTTCTGGCCTTCAACTCTATCATTCTCCCGTCCGCGTCATACCATCTGCGAGTGCGGCGCTTCAGACAGTATGAGCTTCTGAAGCTTGACCGACTGGTTTTTCGGTGTTTGAAGGTGGCGTGGCGTCTTCCCAAGTGGGCCTGCAGCGCGTTCTTTTACTGTAAGCCTGCATTAGGAGGTTTGGACATCATGAACTTGTGTCGCGAAAGTGACACGCTTTCGGTAGCTCATGCCTTCAAGATGCTGACATCACCTGACAGCATTGTCTCTGCCGTCGCTCTCGGGCAGCTTAGGCGTCATGCCTGTCTGAGGCTCGGCACTCCAGATCCCACGACTGACCACCTGGTTAGTTATCTCAATAGTGACCCTCTTCCTGACGGCGCCCGTTCTAAACCGTGCCCTACGGGTGAGAGCCTGTGGGGCCGTGTCTCGGCGGCCACCCGTCGCCTGAACGTACGTTGGTCCGCCCGCCCGGATGGTGGCCTTGAGTTAGCCGCGGGGAGCTCCACAATCACCTCTCCTATAAGGAAAAAAGTGGTGCCGACCCTCCATCAACACAATGATTTGTGGTGGAGGAGACAGTGGGAATCCAAACCTGACCAAGGCAAGACGGTCAGTGCCCACTGCCTGTCCGGATTTTCAAATTCCTGGACCCGGCGCCCGGAGCTCCTGGATCACGCGTACCGAGTATTTGCGTACAAAGCTAGATTGAATCTAATGCCACTTAAATCAAAACCAAGCCATGGCCACCGTTACCTACCTGCCATTGGTCGTGCGTGTGGGAAGGCGGAAGAGACTCTCCCCCACATGTTGAATCACTGCCCTACCGTGATGACTGTTGTCACGGAACGACACAATTCAGTATTGAGAGACATCGTGGGGCACTTACCTGCCAAATGGCAACCCAGGCTTGCCATAGATAGTACGGTTCCACAGCACGTGGAAGCGGGCGGTGCCGATCTGCGTCCTGACATTGTCTTGCAACGCCCTGACGGTGTCACGGTCGTATGTGACGTGACGTGTCCGTTCGACAACGGCGCGGATTCTCTTCGAAAAGCCGCCGACAGGAAACACAACAAGTACGGCGAGTTATGTGTCAACATAGAGGAAGACAGGAAGCGCCCTTGCAGGGACGTCCTGTCACTTCCGTTCGTCGTAGGCTCCCTCTGGAGCTATGCCCCGACGACCTCTCGAGCTCTGACGGCCTTGGGCGTTCCTGCTCGTGGGGTAGCAGAGGTGGCTAGAAAAGTGGCTTCCCTCTCAATCGAAGGATCCTTCCGCGTCTGGAAAGCTTGGAACGCCGGCTCACTTGTGGAGGGGCTACGTCATAGAAAAGACGACATCAGCGATCAGAAACTTATTCCCTTATTTATTAACTTATTAACTTATTCCTAATAACGTTGCAGTAAGTATCCGAGCGCGCAAGACAGCAAACCGTTTAGACGTTATAATCTTATAACAATATTGGCTTAAAATTGATCACCTTATATCATCACCTTATTTCTATAAACCAGTGCCATTTCTTTTATATGATACTCCAGTCTCATCAAAAACAATCATTCTAAAGTAAAAAGGAAGGAAATAAAGTACCTCATGTACATTGTGACTTGAGACTGGTTTAATAGCAATTAAGCAATTTCAATCATCACTAGATTCTCTATGTATTAATCAATCAATTGTTTCGAACTGTCATACGCTGCTTTCGCCTTGTAACGCTGTTCTTGCCCGCTCGGATCAACATCGCTTCGTTTTCAATGCATTGATCAACACGATCCCCTGATCAACTCGATGCAGCCTCAAAATTTCTACCCCAATTTTCTATTTTTACCGGTAATGTAACCTATCAGTGCCTCTGGTTTCGATCGCTAGCCTCCCCGACTCAGCTGGGCAAACCTGCCTCAACGTCTGGCCAGTGCACATCCGTGCTCGCCGAATGAAAGCTTACTCTTCTCCAGTAAGTATTAATTACACTCTCACCTATATATATATATACATATTTTTTTTTTTTGATTACAGTATATTGATTAATCGAGCCTCTGCTCCACATTTTTATTGAATATTCGTCTGCCACGAGAGCCAAATTATCCTTAAATGGTTCGACTCTCATCCTCGTGGGAGACCCCAATTTTATACGCTCTGCCTACTGGCAGACCGGGTATAAGAGTCAAAGTACCCGCGCGAAGACGCGTGAAGGAGACGTAGGCGCTGCCCGGCGGTCAATTACTGCCGGTTCCAGCGTCCACACGCGACGGTCGCCCGGTCCGTCGCAGGGCTTCTATCTGGGCTATGCAGAAAGAGCCCGTCTCCCTGGCCCGCTCCGCCATTCTAAATTTGCGGACGGGCCATATAGTGTTTTGATCCACATTCTCCCTCCACAGGTACCTCGACTCCCCAGCCTGGCCCTCGCGACCTAAGCTGGTGGACTTAACCCTCCGGGTGCATCGTCACCCCATAAATCACGCCGCTCCACGCCGCCGCGGGGTGTGGCAGGCCGGTTTCCTAAAGTCTTCGACCTGGCTATGTTTGTTTGTACTTTCTCGCCGTGTCAATCTTTTGTACCGTGAGCTACTGATGCGAATAAAACAGTTCAACACTTTTATTATATATATATATTATCAGTGACGTTCGGTGGTTTAAACCGTTGGGAAAGCAACTTTGAAATATTCAGCAGCAAGGTAGTAGGCACGAAGGGCGTAACCGGACACTTCCAGCGGGGGGTCTGGGGCCCCCCTCCAGAAATTTTTGAAAAACACTTCCAATTTGGTGCGCTCTGAGAGCATTTCCAAAACAAATCAAAAATAAAAATCTGTCAAACTGTGCTTCGCCTATGTCGTGATCATACATTCATTTAATGTTTAGAAGTCATGAACAATCTTAATTTTAATGTTGCATGACCAAAATCCAGTGTTAGACATGGAATAATAGTTGTCTAAATATTTAATTCGTCATGAATGTTCATTCTCAGATATTCAGTTAGGCCTACACTACAAGAACTAACACTTAGGCCTAAACATTACAACCGCAAGCAATTTGTACAAAAAGCTAGATAAGTTTGCCTCCTGCGTATAGAAGCTTAACGAACTAAATATTGCACCCGCACCTGAACGTTCATTGGCGAAGTAACGTTATATCAACGCTGTAAAAAGGGCAAAGGCATGACTATGAAAGCTAGTAGACTAAAGTACATGGCAAGGAGACATAAAAAAACAGCAACAATAGACCTTTCCCGCAGCTCTGTGCAATGAAGCGTGACGTTGAAAACAATCACGCTGGCTGCTTCATTGGCAAGCTCTAAATTGCTTGTGAATACTTGATAACTTATTGAGTAGTTAGTAGAATCTTCGTAAAAACATGGAATCAACGTTAAAAAACAAGGACCTGACTGTTAAAATTTTATTCAAGTTACTTTTGTATGAAAAACAAGCCAAGTGATACAATGATAAGCCACTTATTTAATGTGCTCTAGTACCTACGCATAAGCTATGGCGCTTGAAAGAACTGCTGGTAGTGTGTTAATGTCTAAGCAAAACGCTGTTGGTCTGCAATTCTGATAGACTTGAAATTTCTTTCTGCTTTAGTTACTATGTCTTATAATAATAAGTGAGAATTACTGTTTTATTTGCTACAATAAGTAGGCTAAGTGGTTTTCAGTTTGTCGCCTTTTTTTGCTTCTTTACTTGTGAAAGCAATGCAGTCTATCACTTATGGCCTACTTGCATTGAATATGAACCAACTGAAGTAGGCTAATAAGCTGGACTGCCATTCAATCAGAGCCGTAGCCTATCTTCGTCTGATGGGGCTCCGATACAATTATGAGGCCTCCATTTGTTTCTGTGCTTAGGCTATTTAGAACGTAGAAATGACGCATGTAAAGCTCTCATAAGCTGCACACCACGAAACACCGGTGTCTATCGTTGTCAATTTTTGCTACAATCAGCTTCTGACAAACATTTATTGTTACTATACGCTTATGCCTTGTTTTGGCCGCTTTTTGGCTCAATTGCCCAACGGGTCAATCTATTAATAAAGACGTAAGACACACACTTCGCATTTTCCCAAAATCATCCAATAAAAACTGGATTTCCGTTGAAGTTTGGTGATTACTTTAGATATTATGAAATCAAAGCAACGTTTTAATCTTTTTTTTTTGACTACACAAGGATTGGCGAGTGGTTAGCGCGTTGGGCTCACAGTCGAAAGCCTGCATGTTCGACTCCAGCCACCCGCACTTGCTGTTGTTTCTCTGGGCAAGAAACTTTACGATAATTGCCTCTACCCAGTGATCGATTTCGAGTAATGGGTAGTACCAAATTTAAGTCATAAGTATAGTAGACAACCGGAAACAGACATTGCCGTCGGCTGCAGCGTGGGTCAGGTGTACGTCGGAAGGCGTACACCGATGCATAGCGCTCAAGTCCGCTTTCCCGCAATGCAGGATAAAGATAAACAAACAAATTTCAATTATTTGTTTGTTTAGTGTCTTTGCCGAGACACACCCGCAAACTCTGGAGCGGTGTCGAACCGACGTCCTTTGCGAACAATGCGCAAACATTTTCATAACTCAACCATGCAGTTGCTACATTACTATAAATTGTTTGTATTTAATTAGCGTTTTATAATGTTAAAAAGTTTGCTAAAATTTTAGACAACAGTTACTAGGCTAATAATTTAATGAAATTGTATTAGCCTAACCAAAAAGTATGGTATTGGGGATTCCATTGGCGCTGTAGTCCAATTTAAAATGAATGCATGTGTGTTGCAAACTTGTGATGTGATTATTCCTATTTCGACAGAAAGTAATAATTGCCAAAAATACATCGGCCTATGCTGTCTCATTCTGTCTCAATATATTAATTCCATAAAAACAAAAGAAGCCGAACCAAACACAAACAGTGGCTAGAAACCTGCAGTGACCAAAAGCATAGGGTAAGCTAGGACAAAAACATCAAGTAATAAACGGAAAAGCTGCATGAAAAAAATATAAGTGTAGATTCTAAATGAAATGATAACACGCTTAGGCTACCTACTTTATGTTGTTACTGAAATATTTTAAAACAAAATTTATCAATGCGAGGTCCTTTTGTTCAGTGGTCCTGTGCAGTTCGTTATAGCGCTGTGCCGGCGGTAGTTAGGCCCATGGGCTAAGGCCCAGTAGTAAATTCAAAATTTTTTTTTTAAATAAATATCTCAATTGTGATACTCAGTCAAAAAAGTACTTTTAGTACAAAATATACGACTAAAATGAGCGATTGTTCGATTAAAACGTTCAAAAACTGTGCTTCACTACTACGATTGCACAGCTCTTGAAGTGGTTTGTTTTCAACGTCACGCTTCATTGGTTGGCTGCGGGAAAGGTGTATTATTTCGGCATTATGATGCTGTGCTGTGTACCGTGACAAGAGACCATTCTGTGCGTATGACCAGTTAGTCTAGCGATTGAACGCATTGACGTCACTGGAAAAGCAACTCTAACCATAACACATCTGATTGGCTAAGCAGCTGGTGACGTTTTGCAAAACGAGTGAGGATTGGATAAAACGAAGGCGTTTTTTGACGTTTTTGGACGTGGGGAAAGCAACTTTGCAAGTTGATTTCCTTGAAGCTTCAGTGGTTGTTTCTGACAGGAGCGTTTGCGTTAATTGGCATTTATAGGCAAGACATGCGGTTTGGTGAGGACTTAGACTACTCACAAGCGTTACGAGTAATTCTAGTCACGAACACATAGTACGGTAATTTTCAAGTTGAAATAGACGTGATAAAAATAATAAAAAGTTAAACCTAGAATTCAGTCATTATATTTTGCATAGTTTTTGCTCAGGTAAGCACTGCTTTCCTTGCTTTCCCTCACCGATCGTCACTGTATATTATATATTATAATTATATTTATATATATATTAATACATAGGCTATAATATAAATATATATAATTCATATTTTATTATTTAATTTATTCATATTTAATATAATTCATATATATTATTATATGTAATAAGTTATAATATAATAATATTATATTTAATATTTCATAATGATTCTATTTGAATAAGAGTACTGATGAAGCCGCCTTTACGGCGGCGGAAGCTCTACCAATAAATTTTTGTAGTTACCAAACCAAACCTGGTTGATTTTTTATTGATTATACGTTTGGTTGAATCCCTCTACATGGATCCTACAATTATTTATGATTAGCAATTCCCAAAACACTGAGAAGCCAGAACTGAGGTTAAGAGTCTGCAGAAACCTTTTATTACTATTCAAACAATTGTTGAATTTGGCTTACACCATATCTCGTAATTCAAGATTTAACGATTATGTAATGTTTCACAGGCTTGACAAAGGTGATGCAATCTTTGCTTATTTCTAGCAACAGTCCTTTACGTCAGACGGCAAGATTTAGTAGACCTGAACGGTTTTATGTGACATTTGATCCCTGCGTTTGATTTGTACAGAGATTGTCCGGAACACCTTCCTTATTGCCTCTCCTCTCCTGTAAAATTTCTTTTTTGGTTACCTACGTTTATGCCAGTGGATAAATAATTATTTTAATTGCAGGGGCAAATTTATTGTCTTTATTTCTAAGAAATCTCCTTGTTTTTTACTTGAGTCCTCATTTTCAAGCATGTTTTCGCGCCGAGATTTTGTGTCATCACAAAAAAAAGCAAACAGAGAGATCTGTGGTGATATAAATCATAATTAAAACATAGAAAAATGTAGTAAAACCAACAACAACTCCTCAATTAGAAGTTTATTTCACTAAAACACAGCTAGGTAACTAGGTTGCAAACTGAAAAGTAAAAGCAAACACCAGTATAAAAGCAACAAAAACAAACAGTAACTACAATTTAACTTAAAGCAATATTACGTCAATGCAATGATTGTGTTGTCTGACGCTCCTTCGTAGACCCATTTGCGATTAAGAGTGATAAATGAAAATCAATTGAAGCATAAGCTGGGAAGCAAAACAGGTTATAATTTAATAGATAGAACCGATAGAATCTAAACTATTGCATTGGTCTGAAGACTGTATAGTGCTCATATAGTCAAGGACTTGCTGAAACAGATACTTTCTGGCAAAAAATATGGCAAGTGATCGCTGATGGCTCGTATAAATGCAAAGGTTTGTTCATAATTTATTTTTTCGGTTGTCCTTATTTTGAGATCCATGTTGATGGCAACTCTGTACTCAAGAGAGGCACAATCGCACAGTGCCCAATGATTGTTTGTATTTGTATTGAGCTTTATTTTCACTTAGATAGTAGACTCAAATGGCTTTGTTTAAAGTATTGTGCTACAGCATCTTGGGTTTTATAATTTATAGTCAATATGTAGGTTTTCCAAATACAAATTATGTCTTCAAGGTAAAGAATATCAAAGACATTGCAAGAAAACATTCAGGTACAATGGTACGGTACATGTGTTACACCCAGCTTATTTATCAGAAATGTAGGCTAACCATAGTAACCAACTCACTGATTAAAATATGTTACTTTAAATAATCCAGAGTTTCTTCAGCAGAATTTGGTTGGTTTGGTTTTGAATCTTTATCCTCGGACTGTCAAAGCCTTGAACTTGATTGGTTATTCCTGGTAGTTTCGTATACTTGTAGAAGCTCTTGACACAGGGCCGGTTACCGAAATTGACAGAGTGAAGTTTTCCGATTGTTTAAGTGTTGTTGCCGGGGAATTATTCCATTTACTAGGTGCCGCTGAATGGAGAGCAGTCCTGAAATGCCTTGCTCAAGCACACACCCCGAGAGTAGAACCAGCGCTGCTTGATGTTGAGCCGGTCGCGTAACCACTGAGCTAACGGGGCGGACATTTATTTAAAGTAACATTTGGGTAAGCTTGTAGGGCTTTTGAGCATTAGTGTGGATTATATTACCGAATTTGGCCCGATTGAAATTTTAAAACAAATAATGACTTCAACTAGACCTGAGTTGAAGACTCCAATTTGTTTTAAGTGTGTGAAGCTGTACCATGTAGCGTTAAATTTTTTTTTCGATAAGACATTTTTACGCCAGCAAGGTTTTATTTAAACATGCTAAATTATTGTGAGGAAAAATCTTTACCATTTTTTAAGAGCCATTCTATATAGGGTCAATTTGAGTATTTGCGACCATCAAGGTAATTGCAACTTCACAAATTTGTATATATTTTGCAATGGAATTATTCTGACAGAAATATAAAAAAAAGACAGTTTATCAATGATGTTATTTCAAATTGAAGTTTTATCTTTTTACGCTAACTATGTGACTTGATTTTTGGTTTTCAAATTGCGTTTTTAAAAAACTTTTTTATATAATAAAAAAATGGCATCCTGACTTTTAAGCGGCATAAAAATAAATATGTCAACAAAAAGTGCTTTTATCAGGGTCTTCATATTGTTGCTATCGTCGCATTATTTATTGCCCTTTTTTATGGATTGTTCTATTAGGCAGATTACGCAAAGTTATCCGTCAGAATGACAGTGGTGTTTGGAATTAAAACTGTAATCACAAAATGCGCTATTGGTAATTTTCTATAAACTTGGTGTATATGAGGGATGTCAAAGTTTTAAAATAGCTCTATATATACTTCAGATCCTAATCTGCATTGTAATACATACGGTAAGCCTCAACACAGTCTAAACTGGAAAAGTTATTTAACTTCAAAATTAGAGCTGTTCAATTTTTTTTACTGAATGAAATTGGCATAGGCAAAGTATTTATTAAGTTGTGCAAAAAATTATGAAGTTAATCTAATCTCAATCAGATATAAAAACACTAGCTTGGTTGCTCAGTGGTTAGGGTGTCTGTAAGTTGGTTATAGATTCGACATCTTGTATAGTCATATGTACTTGTTTTAAAATTACCAATGTTTTACCTGTTTTAAAATGATTTTGATTCTCATTTTTGCTTGGCACTAAAGATCGGATTTAAGGGATTAAATGTAGGCTACTTAGCTGTGCCGTTACAGGATTGTGGTGATGTTGTTTACTTGGTAAATTTTAGGGGCAACACATATTTGTTTATTGTATTGGATACTGGGCTACATAGAAGCGCATTCTTACTATATTTAAGCTAACATCTGGCTGAATATGTTTTAAATTTAATCTTAAACCCAACCTTAAAAACTTGACCTGGCTCACAAGTTGATGTATGTAAAATCATGGTGACAAGGTATTTGAGATTGCTTATCATTGTACTTCAGGAAGGGTTTTTGATGTTCAGGAGTTAGTTGCAAAACTTTCTGATTTATATCCAGAGGATGTTTGGTATGACGATCCCGATTGGCTTCCAAGCAACACTGGTAAGAATGTGGTGGAAAAGCAAAACTAAAACAAAATTATTGCCATAACATATTGGAGATAATATTCAAACTGTCAATAAATTTGATAGGCAAGAATACTGCTTGTATGAAAAAAGCTTAGGCTGTATATAATATATGTTTTGTATATATATTGTAAAAATATTTTGTTGTGCACCATGGAAGAGGTTTAACTCAGGGATATCTAAAGAAGGGGATACAAAGACTCGCAGCGATTGCCTTGTTCTCATGACACTATCAGGACGGCAGTTTAGCACGTTAAACATGTGGTTCTTTTTAAAACTGCATAAAGTTTTGTAGTGCAGCTTGTACAGTCAGAACTCTACAAAAGACAGTTGGCAAATGTTACATAGAACATATATAAACAATATTTGTGTAGAAAGACAGTTGAAAACTTACTGTACCAGTAAACAGTTTTTTTTACAAAGCCTTTGCAGTAGGCTAGATGTAAAGCAAGTATATATACAGGTAGTTGAATTAACTAGTAACCATGAGCATCCAGTGAGTTTCCAGGCCTGATGCTAATAGCGCAGTGGAGGTTATAACAAGATTTATTAAACTACCGTACTATCATTGCCAAGTTTGATTTTAAGATAAACATAGATTATTTACAATAAACAAAAGCATTTTATTATCAGACGCAAGCCTTTGTATCTCCTTCTTTAGATATCCCTGGTTTGAGTAAGTGAAGTTGTCAAAATAATCGCAATAGCTTAATTAATACAGTACCTGCAAAATGTGACAGGCATTACTTTTATACCCCTTTTGATCATACATTACTAGGAATGTTGTAAGGTTACGTTTTGAATCAAGTAAAAAAACTACTGTTGTTTTCAGGAGGGTTACACGGTCATGTCAATGTGCTGTATGCTTCACTGACAGAGCTCCTAGTTCTTTATCATGCTGAGTTGGAGACTTCCGGTTTTTCTGGTACAGTGTAACTATAATGGTATTGCTTTCACCTAAATGTCAAGTTTCATTCTTCTCATACCCCATTTTGAAATAAAGCGTAATTTTAAACAATTTAGTACTATTTAATTATACATATTCATCGTCACCATATGCCGTCTCCAAGCCGAAGGTTGGCTGCATCACATTCTCCCGCTTCATTTTTTGCTTCTCTGATGTTTGACAAGTCAGCCCACTGTTTTACATCATCTCCTCAAATTCGCCTCCTTCCCTTGCACCTCTTTCCTTTCACTTAACTTTCAATAACTAAGTGGTGTAGCTGTCCTGCCGAGATATGTTCAGCGAATCCTCTCAAGATATGTTCAGCGAATTTCATTTTTAAATCGTTTGCCAAAAATCTTGCACTATTCTTTTCCTACTTGCTTCGTTTGTAATAATATACATGTTTCAGTTAAAAATTTAAAGTATTATTTCAAAGTCTTACACGTTGCAAACAGGGTTTATCTAATTTTTTAAATTTTACATTTATTTGTCGGCTGCGTAGCCGAGTGGTGAAAACGTCTGCGCGACGTACGAAAGAACGTGGGTTCTACACCGCTCCAGAGCACGCGGTTGTGTCTCGGCAAAGACACTTGATGGCATACCGAATAAGGGGAGCAGCTGACTCGAAGACTATTATGTCCCTTTGCTGCTTTTTGTTGTATCGCATCTGTGATCGCAGTGTATTGTACAGCATAGAATAGGTCTCTTTTTCTTTCCTGCAAACTCTTTTATTTTTTATAATGTAACTAGTATGAAATTTCATTTGTATGATACTGATTTGGTATGGCAAAATGCATGAGCTTTCACTATGCATATTGTGAAGTTCACTTGTTATTTATGCTTGTCCTTCACTGATAATTATTCAGAAACGATGGTGTGAAAATCGTCAAAGTGCATGTTTAGATTACCCAAACGTGGGCTAGCTATTAGCATTTACTTTGTGGAGCTTACCGCACATTACATAAATAGATAATAATAATAATAATGTTAGTTTTTATATAGCGCTGTATCCATCGCAAAATGCGGTGCTCCTCAGCGCTTTACAAAGCAGACAGTGTCAATGCAGCCGTATAGAGGCGCAACTGAGTACATTATTACCCGAATCCACTCCACTTGCTCAGGGGTCCACGTCTTTTAGGCGCAGACAGTTAGGCGCTGGTCTAATAGGCGCGCACACTGTGGCGTCTGGATATTTAGGCGCAGAGCACTGTGGCGCCCGGTCGTTTAGGTACTATTCCGGTAAAAGTTTGGTAATTTGCTACTCCAGAAGTACGTGTCCTGTGGAGATCAGGTAGTCTACTGCTCCAATTGCCCTGCATATAAGCCCATGTTGATAAAGCTTTCACCAACGCAAACCTGGACTAACAACAAATTTGTGTGAAAAGCATTGCCGGTTTAAGCAGCTTCACTCACGGAAGCCATGATATAATTTTCTGGCAAGCTGCCAAGCTGATACAATCTGCAGACTTTACTAGGAATAGCACCTAAATGACCGGGCGCCACAGTGCTCCGCGCCTAAATATCCAGACGTCACAGTGTGCGCGCCTATTAGACCAGTGCCTAACTGTCTGCGCCTAAAAGACTTGCTCCCTTTGCTCAGTGCCAAGCAGGAATTAGATTCAGTATCATTTTTTAAAAGTCTTTGGTTTGACCCGACAAGGTATCGAACCCAAGCCTACATATTCAGAGGCGGGCGCACTAACCACTAAGCCACCGATTGCATGTAAAACTTGCAAGCTTTGTTTCAAAAATATTTACGTAATGAAAAGTTTTGTTTTTATATTCTTGCAGGCCGGCATCATATGAACGCATCAGTAAACGTACTTCAAGGCAAGATGGAATATCTAACCGACTCTAATCGTATTCGCCCATCTGATGTGGTTAATGCAGGTGTCGGAAAGTTGTTGTTTTGTTAATTTGGATATACAGTAAAAGGTAAAATTCGACCAAAGCGTGAATGTAGGCTACTGCACATATTCTATGTGTATGGTGGATAAACTGTATATCTCAGATTTAGCACAGATGAAAAAGTAGTAGGCTACTGAATCGTATACTCCATGTTTCAGTACCGTGCAAGAATTGACTCTCCATTTGAATATCTTACCTCCCATGCTGAAAGAGTGCATGGTAATTGTCAATGCCAAGAGTCTTTCTACTGTAACTTTCTTTTGTAATGCGTCTTGGTTTTGCTGATCAACGCAAGTATTTTTAAAGGGAATGATCACATTTTACGGAAATGGACATCAGCTTCCATCAGGTTATCACCAAAAACAACCATGTTGATTTATGGTCGGGGAATTGTTCCTTTAACGTTCGGGTATTGGATATCAGAGTCACTTTTTGTCAATCACGATCCTTTGTTGGTCATCATTATTCTGTGGTCCTATGTTAAAGGTAAAAATAAGCTTTTTAAAATTATAATTTCAGGAGTAGGCTACGATAGCTATTGTGAAATCTTTTTTAAATTTAATTTTAAACTGACATGCTTCGTATTTTTAGATTTTGTAGGGTCTAGCAGACCGCCTATAATTATTCATAAAGCACTTTTGTTTCATGCAAAAACAGTGATTAGCGACTATTATCCTGGTAAACTTGTAATGTATACTAGACCCGACGAAGCAAATGTACGTACATATCCATCGCTGCTTTCAGGGGTTTTCAAACCTTTTTGTGGTGACAGATCCTCTCAAATGATTATCAAGATTGCAGGCCCCTAAACTTTCAAACCATGGGCAAAAACTCTGCAAACATGCTCGTAACTATTCTAAGTCTATACTATACTCATTTTGGTTTTGTTTTCAGCTGTCATCATGAGCCATTTCAGTTATTGGAAGGGGATACAAGAAGCGATGTTTAATTTGTGGCAGAGTCGTTGAAAGGGTTGCTGCAGTGTGAGAGAACAATGTTTCTTTCGGTCATCCAATTTCCAGACATTAATATGATCTCGGCAGGTTAAAAGACTTCGTTAAAGCAAACAAAAGCAGCCAGTTCGGTAACTTGTGCAATTATTGACATAGCTTTTGCTACCCTAATAGCGGTATCTTCAGCATAAGCAATGAGTGAAATAATTTTTTTATCACATGTCGCATGTGATGTGGTTTTTGCAGTTTGTGTTTTTTTTTTAAAAGATTGGTAATTTTTTTTATAACGATGTGTGTATTGAATTCTGCAATGCTGTATTTCTGTTAATTCTACTGTGGTTACCCTTTATGACTAATTTAAGCTACCGTACTGTGAGTAATTTTCAATTTTTCGCTATATGCAATTGTCAAAAACGTGTGTTTATTTCAACACATATTACCGCGTAGCAATCATTGTTATCGACAGTGGCGGCTCGTCATAAGGGACTGCGGGACTGCAGCCCCCCCCAACATTTTTGTGCATATGTGAATTATATTACATATAGATATTTTTGCCATGTTTTTTTTTAAATTTATTTTGCTTGAAGAATTAAAAAAACTCTTAATATTAATTTTTTTTGTTATAAAAAAAAATTTGTGTTACAAAAATTAATTGGCAACTCTGGGTCTGCAAGTTCTGCAGGTCCGGTGTTGCTTGTTCTTTTTTTATGACGTAGGTTTTTCAGAAAAAGGTTTTCTAGCGTCTCTGAACAAGCGCTGTAGGGACTGCAAATAGAACAGACCCTGGTCAGGGATTCCAACTTTGGTTCTCGTAAATCTTTAGGGTAAGCGTGTGGAAGCTATCGGTGATTAGGTGAAGGGATCGTAGGTTACTTTACTTGATCTGTGTTTTGAGAAGTCACTGAGACAGACTAGTTTTGATGTGAAGTAAAGCCAATTACTGTAATTATTGGTGCTCTTGTCCTTTTGGGATGATGACGTCAGCATACGTCACACACGTTGGAATGGACTATTATAAAGGAGGAAGTACGGGGTGGAAATGCACTGAAAAACACCTGAAGGAAATTGTCTCCCATTTATTCATTTGTTGTTCAATTTCAACAAATTTGCTATCGTTGGAAAGCACAAGCATAGATCTAACCAACTAAGTTAATACTAAGTCCCAAAATAGTACTAGCCCCATCTGGTGACCACCTAAACTTGACCAAATTCAAGCCATTATCAAAAGTTTACTTTAAATGATAAAAACATTAAACGACAGCCAATTAAAAGAACATGTTACTGTTTTACTAACCCTAACTCAGTGCATTTATAACTCAGTCCGGTACAGGTTTATAGTTATTTATATTAGGTTAGCCTACTGGTTGATGCAGCCCCCCCATGTTTTGAGATCACGAGCCGCCACTGGTTATCGAGAGTGTAACTTGCGGTTGTTGTAGCTGCGTTGTAACTTGTCTACAGACACTTTGCCCGATAAACACTCCAGCAAATTTCTCTTGAATTATGCTATTTCATCCTGTATATTTTTATAGTTTTCGTCTAGCCTCGTCAAAGCGTAAAGCTCGCCCCAGTGTTTGTGGTTCCTTCACGCTGCATTTACAATGTAACATTATTTGAAGTTTACTTTTTTACGTATTGCCGGCTCACACTTTTCTCTTAATACAGGTGCCAATCGCTAAGTTAATACACGCTCAAGTTTATAGAAGATGTGACAAAAATAAACACTCTCTCACTATATTCTTTGCAGATTGTATCACATATCTGTCCACGTGTTCAATACAACACACTTGAATTTATTTTATGTCTTAAGCGCATATAATAGTAATAACCATGTTTTATTATGCTCATTGCGACAACATACAAACTCAATAGGACGCAGAGAATTAGCTGCTTCCATTATTTTGGCTTGCCATTAAGACACAGTCGCGTGCTCTTGAGCGGTGTCGAACCAACGTCCCCTTAAATGTGGCGCAGACCTCACCGTTCGGCCACTCAAGCTGTAGGTAGAGGCCTGGTCTAACAATAGAGGCCTGACAATATTTTTATCGATTGAAATAGCTGCAGTGCTTACTCAATCGTTTTTTTACAGATTCAACGTAACAATTTGTTGTCTGGTACGTGCTTAGGGAGCGTTCAAATATTACGTAACGCTGTAGAGGCCTGACAATATTTTTATCGATTGAAATAGCTGCAGTGCTTACTCAGTCGTTTTTTTACAGATTCAACGTAACAATTTGTTGTCTGGTACGTGCTTAGGGAACGTTCAAATATTACGTAACGCTGTTTTTCCGAATTTTTGACCCCCCCTCCCCCATGTGACGCCAACGTAACGTTTTTGTCAACCCCCCCTCCCCCACGTGACGCTTTTCCATTACAAAGCCCGTTTTGCCAGTTTATATCAAAATTATGACGTAGAAACACGTGCTGATAAAATATCTTGGTTTGTATGCACCTAAAGCTTACGTTTGAGACATGAAATTTTAGCTATATTCTTTTTTTGGAATTAAAACGTTATGTACCTACAGAAAATGTTTAGTAGCCCACCCGGTTCAACTCAATGGAACCACCCTGTCCACAGCTAACACATTCTCTACTTACTAATTAAAACGGATGTAGTTCAGGCTTTAAGTCAGTGGTTTTCAACCAGGGTTCCGCCAGTAAAGTCTAAGGGTTCCGCATGTTTACATTCAAATCCGAGAGTCTATTTTATTATTATATACATATTGTTTAAATGTAATCAAATATTGATTATGTTTGTCACTATTAATAAATTTTCTACAACTTAACACGTTCGCTGCGATCCCGAATTTTCGTTGTTTTCTTGCGGTGCGATTACCTTTAACTTTCTGCTTTCCCGCCAAATTTTGTCGACATGTTTTCTTCGCTTCAAGGAGTTCTTTCAGACAGTTCGTTTGTACACCGGTGGGTCAAATTGCCGTGAACGTGTTAGAGATCATTTTGTTTTGCCAGTAGGCTATTAGGTTTTTTACAGTTTGTATTTTTATTGTACATAAATAAATCTGAACATGAGTACTTTAATTTAATTAATTAAATGATGTTTTTTGCATAAGGTAATTAAATTATTGAACAGGGGTTCCTCGAGCTTTTGGAATGTTTCATTGGGTTCCGTTGTACCAAAAAGGTTAAAAACCACTGCTTTAAGATACTTTTATTTGCAATTTACTTAAAATAATACTTTCTAAACCGTTCAAAATTTGCAGCCATGAAAAGGGCCAAATAAGGCCAGATTTTTCTGGACTTATTTGCATCAATTTTTTAAAGCCAACTGCAATTTAAAAAGGCCAGATTTTTGGAATTTGGCCTAAAAAAGGCCATCTGGCAACCCTAATATTTTTCACTCACGTCAAAGCAAGCTTTGTGATGTAAGAATGCTGCCTTGCAATTTCGCAATGCGAGGTTTTGAGCACTTAGAACCTTTATGGAATCACAGTAGGCTACCGTAGTTGATACTTGATAGAGATTTTGTTGGTGCTGAATACGTGCTGTTGGATATGATTTCAGCTTAATTTAGCATCCAAACGACGATACCAGCCAGCACAAATAAACTACCGTACTCGTAAGCGTTACGTAACGTTTTGCTTGAACCCCCTCCCCCCGATGTGACGCTAACGTAACGCTTTTCATAACCCCCCCTCGATAGCGTTACGTAATATTTGAACGGTCCCTTACACCATTTCAAGATCAGATTTGGCACGCAATACCTCCTAGCAAAAAAAGTAGACTTTCAATTCTGTTGAATAAGTTTCGTCTAACATAAAGGGCAGATTCAATCCCGCGTGGGTTATTGCTAATCTCAACACAATCAACCGGAATTATTCTATTGTTCAAGATAAACCTGTTTAATTACGTAGTCGACACATCGCAAAAAATAGCAGTAAAAGCATATTACGTAATAATCTTGGAAATAATAGCATACATTTTTCACAAATTCAGGCCAGTTATGAACGAAGTAGAGAATATATTATTAACAAACCAAATATAACAACATACATAATACAACTTGACGTATTACAGCAGTAGAGATCTCTTCCAAAAATTTCCACCACCGACATTCTTTTGTAAAACGTTTGTCTCGTTGCTGAACAAATTCAATCGAATTTCGTACAATAACGTGACGTAGGCCACAAAGCAAACTCGAGACAATCATGAATGCTTTTCAACGCCACGCTGTAATATTTTGACCATGATTGGATAGACAGACGCAAACTCAGTCTCTTGTCTTGAGCGTATGGAATTAACGTAGTTTTCTATGGCTCCTCTCAGCATGTTTAATCTTTCCCTTTCACTGCGGTGCTCATCCAACCAACGACTGTATTTACTGATGGACCAGTCCATGACCTAAAACAGAAATTTACGTCCATGCAAATGAATATCAAATCGTCTTAGCACGTGACTAGGGAATTGTGTTCCGAAAGCTGGTGCAATTCGCTATCACCACAGCGATCTTGCAGTATCAAGCTAAAACAGGTCGTCAATACCTACATTGAAGTAAGCAAAAAAATATCCATTCACATAAAAGTTTTGTAAACGTACTGAAATCCCTGGGCCCCATAATCGACCTTCAAAAGAGAAGCCCCTAAGAGGAAAATACGAAGCAAAATCACTGAGAAACAAGATGTTTTTTCTGGTTTTCTAAAAAATAACAGTTGCCTTTAAAAAAGTGGATGCAAACGCACCGTATCTAAAACATACACGACGGTTTCATCTCTAAGGCCTTTAATAACAAACAGAATCCAAAAGATACAACACCCATATCTACGCTGCTGCCTAGGCAAATGCATTTATACAAGGTAATGGAACAGTTGACTGTGACTAACGGATGATTAAAAATGCTACTTATTGAAATCTTGTAGCTATAAACCAAATACAGGTAAAAAGAAAATCCTATTTTGAAAATACGTAGGCGGCTTGGTAACATCACTTTGATGCACTAACCTGATGAGGGGAGCGAACATTAGCTGGGGCTCTTGAGAAAAGGAACTCCAGGGCAGTGCTACGCGGTATGACGTCACCAATTGCTGATGATTCGCCAATCGCTTCTTCAGACTGGAACAATAAGGGCCGGAAAGCTCGCAGGAGGCGGTAGGAATTTCCTAGGTCGGTTAGGCGACGACAAAGAGGAGAAAGGGCAAGTTCCATCTGGAATATAAGAATGTTAGTCCGCAAGGATTTATGCAGGTTTGCTTAAGCGCTGTGTTGGCAAAGAGGTCGAAATTTTAGAGTCTAAAATTTGGACCAAAACAAAAAGATAAAAAATGAAGCTGCCAAAACCACAACAAAGACAAACGAATTACGGTACACAATTATCATTTTCCGAAAGTCGACTGCGAGTATCAAATGCATATACAGAAAACAAGTTCAAAATAATCACATGTCCATCGTACCTGAGCAAAATCTGCTGCTAGTTTCATTTTCCCGGCTTCTCCTATCGGTCTTATAAGACAGGTGTGACGAATGAATAGTGCAATTGCCCGATGACCCAATGGTAGCAAGCTGTGTTGAACAAAGCACGGTGAATTTTCATCAACCAATAAAAAATTCCGTTGTTTCAATCACAAATACCTTTCTGTTACGAATTCTTGACATTGAAACAGCTTGAAATGGTCATGCACCACTCTAGCAAGGAAGTCGCGGAGTTCTTTCATGTAAGGAGAGCACGAGATGTTTTCTTCGTTACCTTCTCCGTCTCTGGAGTACATAAAGTTGACAAGTTAAATGACGATCACAGTGCAATAAAATTGCAATGACAATTTTATTTAAATAACAAACAATAGCAAAAGTTCTGTTAACATGATAATGAAAGTTACAGGACTTAACTTTTTTTTTATAGTTGAAACGGCTGGAGGGGTAACAAGTCAAGCTATACATTAAGAATAGGGCCCCTAGGTTGCAGCTTACTTATAGGTTGCTGAGCGCTTCTGTCGCTTTTGATTTACGATATTTGAACTGGGTAATTATTTGTTATTCAGCTTCAGCCCTGAATTTTGGATACAATAAGATATTCTAAGACATCTGGTTCTGTTGTAGCCTATCAGAATAATTAGGGCAAGTCGTGGCCTACGATATAACACGGCCGGATATCGTGCCGCGAAGAGAAAAAATTAGAGGGGTAACGCTTTGCGTCTGGCAACACTGTCAGTTCAATTTTCACCATTTAATTTCATTCTCTGAAGTTACTAAACTGTAGCCTAAATGTAAAGTGTTGCTGTTGCAGAACAGCTCCTATAAAACCAAAGCTTTTAAAATGGTATCTGTTGCAAGAGTAGGCACTAGGTAGCACCAGTAATCATACACCATTTAACATCTTTGGTCTTGTTAAAAACTTTGCTGTAGCAAGCAGTATCAATTTTGCTGACAAAACAGCAAATGTAATTGGGAGTGGCTATTTTTACCCACATATTGCCATGGTCACAATCAGGTTTTGCCAGAGTTAGGATTAAAGTTAGGATGGGTTAAGCTAAGGATCTTTGCCCAGGACTAAAAAAATTTCCAAAATACAACTTTTGTTTTCAACAGCTTTGAACTTTTCTCAAATTAGTGCAGAATTTCTTATCTGGCAATGCTATTGATCCATATCTAATCTAGTTTGAATTGCTGATTGGAGCAGCTTGTTAATGCTTGAAGATAAACAATAACAATAATATAGCGATAACTTTTTGCACAGAAAATATTACTTAGCAATAGTGACTAACAGGTAAAGGTTTTAGTGCAGTGATGACATCACAGGGTAGACGTATATTGTGCTGCAGTACTAAGTTATGCTCTATGTTATAATCTGCAATAATGGGTAGGCATTACATTATTAGTCATTAAATTATTCAGTTTTGTGATGTGATCTAGGCCGTAGTCAGGATTGCAGCCCTCGAAATTAGCTTCCATCTACGACGGCAATAACATTGCCGTCGCCAAATCAACAAACCTTGGGTTGCGGCGGCAATTGCCGTATGCTTTAATCAAAAGCACTTTTATGCGCTTCTTCTTCATCGTGTGTCACACGGCGGTAGCCCAGAGCATCACACACGCTATTTTATACGCTGACAATGCTCTTGTGAACTGTAAAAAGTTTGCAACCTTATAAATACTGGCTTAATTGTTACGCAAAAGTTATTCTTTCATCGAATGCTTATTTTTGACCGTTGTCGTTGCGAATATAAAAAGTGGTACAAAATTGGATAAATGGTTCTTTGGCAGTAAAGAAAAGTAATGCTTCCGATTATATGGCATCGCGCGTTCATGAACGGGCAGTTTTGCGTCTTCAAGTATTCCAGTGACGACGCGACAACCTCATCATCCGATGATTCCGATTCTAACTAGTTCTTTATCTAACAGACTTTGTGTTGCTCGCAGTATCCTAATTGTGCCGAAATTATGTTAGTGTACTGTATACGTAAATCGAGGCAATCTTCTCGCAGGGAGCTATTGATTTGTTATCGGTACCTGATTGAGCAATTAACGTTATTTCATGATAATTTAACGTCGCTAGAAGTCGAATTAATGTAAAACAAACGTAAATATCTTATTGGGCATTGTTGTTACGCGATATAACTCGCCGGGAAAATTAAATCGATTTGTGCTGACTCGAACGTTGAATCAACCCAACATTAACTTACTTTCCCCCCAATGAGTTACAACGTGAATCACCGTAACAGCGTGCGTATCGCGTTGATCGCTTTATTGCTACTTTTGGTATTATTACATCACAACAAATCAAACAGTGCGGTCGTGATAGACTATTTGATTATTTTTTTCTCTTCTCGTTTTGCATGTTTTGGTACAATTTTTTCGTAATAAACGTTCACAGCAATTGCCGAGGCAATTTCCATTTTTGCCGTTTGGCCTCGTCAATGTTTTTGCGAAGTAAAAATATGCTAATTTTGAAGACTGTGGGAGTGTTCACAGCAAGTAAAATAGTCCGAGGTGAGGTCTTGGTGCGATGTTTCTGCTGATTAAACTCACGCTGCGAGTAAATCAAACAGGAAGAAATTTTGAACAATTTTTGTCCGAATTAAATGCTCATTTTGCGACGGCATTTTTATTGCCGTAGCAGAATGGCCATTATGACGTTTGCGGCGGCATTTACCACGGCAATTGCCGTGTGCCGCCGCTAATTTCGAGGACTGGGATTGAGAGCAGCAATTAAATAGTTTGCATTTTTTCCAAAAATTTTTTTATTAACATTTAGTAATTTGATGTCGAATTTTTGAAAAATATCCTTGTACAAAGCCCAGAAGCAACCAAACTAGAGGAAATTTTGGCTGATATTCCAAAAACCACTTGGTTATAACCAGTCTATATTTGTCAAATGTCACAAGGTTGAACAGACATAATCATGCACATTAAATTTTTTCTGTGAAAGTCAAGTGCCTCATTTTCGTCAATATAGCTACAGCCTTCGTTTAGATAGTTTATGTGCTTATACTGTAATTGTACATATTAATTATAAAATATGTTTGTAGCTTTAGCAATATTTGGAATACCGTTAATCAGGGTGACTTTTGACAGTCAGTGTGACTTTGACATTGGTTATCAAAGTCACACTGAACGTCAAAATTGAACAATGGTGTCCAAGATTCTGTATAGTTGTGTTTTCATGATAGTAAATTTGTATTTTGTGTTGTCTTTGTAGATACTGATTAAGTTTGATACTATACTGTAACAATTATGCCATGAGTCTACAAACGGAAAGCTGGGTCGAGGGGGTATCAAACTGCATATACTCAAGTAGACCTAGAAAATGCTGTGCGGCAGGTGCAGAATGGACGATTGACCATTCATGCTGCATCGAAGCAGTTCAAAATACCATATGGAACGGTTTGGAACAAGACACGTCCAACAGTGAAACATGCAGGAAAACCAGGTGGACAATCAGTGTTATTGGCTGCTGAAAAGACAGCACTCGTAAAAGTCATCAACCACCTAACTGATTGGAAATTTCTATTATCGTCTTCTGACATTCGTTACCTTGTACAAGATGTTAATCGACAAGGTAAAACCATAAAAATCTTCCGGAAAAACCTGCCTGGTTGGGACTGGCTAAAAAAATTTAAGGAACGTCAACATCTTACACAACGACTTGCTGACAATGTGAAGCTAAGCCGTGCTGAAATTAGTTCAACTATCGTGAAAGAATATTTCAAAAACATTTATGAGGAACTGAATGGGGTAGAGCCCCAAAACGTGTACAATTATGACGAAACCAATGTAACAGACAATCCAGGGGCTAAACAGTGCATTGTGAGAAGAGGACTTCGAAGAGTGGAAAGACATCACACTCCAAGCAAGCCGTTAGCATGATGTTTTGCGGAAATGCAGTAGGAGAGTATCTCCCTCCGATGGTCGTGCATCAATAGCATCAAGGAATCTCTATGCTGGTTGGACGGAAGGTGGCCCACCTGGTGCATTATACAATCACTCAGTTAGTGGTTGGTTTGATTCCACTACGTTTGAGGAGTGGTTCAAGTTGTTTCTGGACCATGTAAAGGAGAAGCTTGGGAAGAAAGTGCTTATTGGGGATAATTTGGCATCACATTTCAGTACACAGGTGATAGCTGATTGTGAAGAAAATGATATCAAGTTTATCAGTTTAGTACCCAATGCAACCCATCTACTTCAACCACTGGATGTTGCTGTATTTGGGCCAGTAAAGAAGATGTGGAGAATGATACTGGAGGACTGGAGAAAGGAGAGCAGAGTGAGGGGCAGCATACCAAAGACAGTGTTTCCATCGCTTTTGAAATGACTGTGTAACCAGATGGAGGAGAAAAAGGAAAACCTTGCAGCTGGATTCAAGGGTTGTGGTCTAGTACCTCAGGATGAGCAGCAGGTGCTTAAGCGTCTCCCTGATGCAAACAACAATCCAACTGAGACAGTCCAAGAGGCCTTGGGAGAAGTTGTGGCAAACATGTTGAAGGAGCACCTGTCTCCATCAGCAACAACACGTCAAAAACGTGGCCCCAAAGTAGCAGCAGGGAAGGCATATACGTCTGAAGACATAGCTGCACAGAAAGAAATGTCGAAGATGCCATCTGGAACAGGATCTGAAAGTACCAGTAGTCAGAGAGGCAAGAAACGTAAGGTCATTGAAGTACCATCGAGTTCTGAAGAAGAAGAAGATGAAAGTGACAATGACGGTAGCTGCGATACTTTGCCACATCGAATTTTCAAGTTTTGACTGACCAGATTAGCAATTGAACCAAGCCTATCAGCGTATGATTACAATTTTATGTTGAATGCTTTTTAACGCATCATTATGTCCATAAATTGCTCAGATATATAAAATATTTTGTCTGTTAACCATTGTAAAGCTGTTAGTATATGCAACTTTGTGCAGAAAAGTTACCCCTCTAATTTTTTCTCTTCGCGGCACGATATCCGGCCGTGTTATATCGTAGGCCACGGGCAAGTTTGATTTGACAATTTTTGAAAAAGCAAAAGCTACGTGCTCCCTTTAGTAACTTATTCGCTCACCGACTAAAATCTTCTTTATGCATAGTTAATATGATGGCCTCAATGGAGTCAGCAACAGAATCAATCAGTGGCTGGACTGTAGCCGCCATTAAAAGAGACAGACCTTCACAGGATGAACGAATAATCTCTACTGCCTCTTGTGACAGCATGTGTTGGTCATCAATTAACTGTAAAAAATATTCCTGCTGAAACACTTTCAAACGATTTTACAAAAGAAGGTATAGGCTACAATGTTTTATGATACCGTACAAAAAGTTTTATCTAAATAAAAACCTGCAGAGAATCGCACAAGGGTGAAATAGACTGTGTTTAGGTATTATGCAGAGTAACGACTATATTTGCTGAAAAAGGGACCAAACTCATTGAAATGAAATGCTAATCCACGTAAACTTCAACTAAAAGCGTAGCCTACTTCTTTTGGCACAGTGACGTATAATTTGACGCAAGTGCGTACATTTTACGTCTTGACGTTAAATGGCATGAGATACAACGAACCTTGATAAGATTTATTTGCAAGGAATATAAGGAATTAACCACAGCGACGTTCTTGTTTTGGGCTGGAGTGGGAGATCCGATGACTTGGCTTGCCTCACCTTGCGTGGAAATCTGGCGTAAAACGTAAAGATGCGTTGCTTAGAGTTTTCAACTTTTCATACTGCGTAACCTAAAGTCATATGATTTACGCAGTTCAGAAGTTTGTGTCACGATTTAGAAGAGCTAAGTCAAAAGAAGACAAGTATCTTAAATTTGGATCTTTGGTCACAGGTTCAAATCCTTGGCCGTGTTGTTTTTTTCTTCGAAACTTGTCCACTATTAAGTCACAACTTCAACAAAAGACATGGAACTCACTTTGCAGTGAAATTTGTTAATTCAGAAAAAAGCTTATAGCCTAGAAATTAAAACATTAGCTTCAGTTAGCAGTTTACAAAAATGAAGAGTTTGTTAGTTACCGTTGAAAAAAAACTAAATTAAATTGTAAACACGCAGTAGCCTACATAACGCCACTTACAAGTTGCTCAGATTTGACAGAAAATAACTGAACGGTTTTAGCGATATTTCTCGCCACAGTAATGCTCAGCTCGGTATCCACACTGGCGATACTGATCTCACTGTGGAATAAGAAATGAGGAGTTGACGATTTGTACAAAACAACAAAATGCGTTGCGGCAAAGCCAAAAACTATCACGGAAAAGTTCTGTGGTTTTTCATGTCACAGCAGATAACAATCATCAGGCGCAAAACTTATATTATAACAAACATAAATAAATATAACTTAGCAACAACGCAACAATAAAATTAACATTATAAAAACAAATAGAATAGCGAAAGTTTCTATTGTTACACTGTATGTTTCTCTACTATTCTTATACTGTATATTTTGCTTTTAAAGGCTTGATAAGGGCTATACGCATAGCCGAAAACGTTCGCTATTTTGTTTGTTTTTATAACGTTAAATGTTGTGTTGTTGCTCAGTTATGTCTGGTCATGGTTTAAAAAAGTAACCTTTCTACCCAAATTGTAATACCAAATATATATTATTATTATACTATAAACATATAAAGTTCAAACAAAACAAATTGATACCTGGATATTGTCTTGATGATTGAGGTTAGTTCATCACTAGAAGGCGGGCTTCTCCCACCTTGGGGAAAGACGAGGTTTATGGGGTCGAAGAGACGCGATATAGACCGTTGTAGGTACGCGGTTTCAAACGGACGGAATGACGCTCTAAGTAACTTTTCGGCGCTGTAAAACGTTCCAACAACACATAATGCAAGGTAATCTATTAATCAATATCGTTTAGTAATATTGAACCAATGTGACAACTGACAAGGATTGCGGTCCTGCAAATGTTGCACTTCAGTTATTTGGATTTATCTGTAACTTAAAGTACAGGTGATGATGGCGTAGCATTCCCTTTGCATAAAAATATCACAAAATATGCTTCTGCAGATCTTCTTTATATTGGAGACCCCCCAGATAGTAAAAGTCATTCTTTTTTTATTGATTTAAAGTCTACAAACTGCCGAGTCAACGCAGAAAGGATTTGCCTGTTAAACATCAAGCGATTAAAATGCATTACAATATCTTAGAGGCCTGGGTTAGAAATCCAGACACAAAATGAAGAAAGAGCACAAAATAAAGACAAAATTTTACGTACTGTACCAATAGGTTTGGTAATTTAGTTACGTAACAGCAAAGTTAAAATTAGTACTTACTCAAAATCTTGATTAGCTTCAGAAGAGATCAGTTGGTTTGACAATGTTTTCGATTTTTCTCTCGTTTGGGATACATTTCCCTAAAAAGACAATGAAACGTAGTTGTTCATAAGATGTAATCAACGACTATCCAAGCGCATTGTTTCCCAAGCTCCTTTCATTGCCGCAAAGAATTCAAATTTTTTTAGCTTCAATTGCATTCTCGGCCAATTTGTAATCTCGCTTCTGGTTCCCCTTCCATTTTCTTTGCGATCAAAAACAGAGTACTCACTGCAGAACGGCGAGCACTGCGTTTCGCTAACCATACAGCGGTGTAGCCTCCACCCGAGCCATCAAGACTTGCCCAATCAACAAATGTTTTTCGGCAGTCGAGTGTAGAGAAAGTGATAAGTATCAGTAGAAATGACGCGTTCCGCCTTGCGGTATCAGACCAAGGTTAAGCAGAACACTCACTTGTACAACGGCAATTTAGTTCCTCTAATGTCTTATTTTTGTGTAGCTTTTGTGCTATGTGCTGCACGTGCATATAGCGTTTTTTTTTAAGCAACAAAGCTATTATAAAAAAAGTAGTTTTAAGTTAACTCATCTGTTCATTTGTTTTGACTACAGTAGGTTGCAAATAACTACGGAGTTAAACACAATAAAAAAAAAAAACACAGAACATTTCGCGGAATACAGTCAACTGCCAGATTGTTTTTGATGGTTATACGACTATACGTGTTTGTTGAATAGTAATTAGGACATGAATGATCGTAAACAGCATACCTCCATGATGTCTCTGTTAGCCTTCAGCTTCTGCCACATGTCATTGTACAAGCGGAGCAGCTTAGGGTATTCCCCTTCAAAAGCTTGTTTCACGAAATTGGAAGCTGCAGGAAAAAGACAAATCTGAAACTGCTCCCATGACGTCATTTTTCGTTGTTATAATATTGTTCGCTGTGAAACCATTCATGCAATGAAACTACAAAAAGTGGCTGAATTGTAGAAAGAAATTAGAGGAAGTCAAACTGTTTTTAGGTTACCGTACCTTGAGCACTATCTGCCAACTCCTGTCGCAAGCTGGTTGTCAGTGATTCCCAGAATTTTTTCACAAACTGCACTTCTTTTCCATTCTAAAAAGGAGCTAAACTTGTAAACTTAATGTACTTTCAAGGAAACATTTAGTTGAAACGCATAAATTAGATAATCAGATGTAAAACTGACTACAGTTACCTTCGACAACTCATCTATGAACTGCACGTGAGTGAGCGGGTCCCTTTTCTTGCTTAAAACCTTGTGCAAGTGAATCATCTGCAAAAACGTGCAACAAAAGTGATTAACATGTAACAAATATAATAAACAATGAAAACTATTAATACTACAAAAAGTGCTCAATGCCAAGCAAAAAGTAAAGCAGAGCGAATTAAATCAAATATAATATATAAAAATATAAATCAAAATAAAAACATATCAATAAGATGATGATGTTGTTCGCTCTTCGTTTCCGAAGACGGCCAACGAGATTGAATGAAGCTGTACTAGATTTATGTGGTTGGCGTTTATAAATACCATGCATCAAAAATAATGAATGTTCTGTGTAATATATCAGTATACCTAGACGAAGAAGCATACCATATAGTAAATATCATATTCAATGTTTACTAGATATTTAGTCTAAAAATTTGTTGCGTGCCTACTGCCTAGTGACTGTAGGCTTGGTGTTTAAGCGATAAGAAGTTTTGATTCCGACGTTTCGTCAGTCAGCACGACTGACTTCACCAAAGAGGTAAAACAAGTGAAATCTATCTGTCGGGCGCAAACAAAGATTGTTGAAAATATCCAATTATAGATAAAAATTGAGAGCAATTAGAAAAACAATGTTTTTCTACTATAACGTCTAAACCTTTGTCTTTTTAATTTTAAATTGTAGTTTAAAGCCAACTAGCGGAGATTATAAAATTTGAGACGACAAAACTTAATTGAAATCCGACCTGATTTGTGAGGCTTGTGAGATGTTCCACCAAAACCTCCATGTTGTTCCAGAGATTGGAACGGAACAATGACGTGTTACCGGGGGTGGGCATGCCAGAAACTTTTCCTGGACCTGCGCATAGCACCATTAGCCAAGACACCCAAGTAGTCACAACTTTTTGAAGATGAAATTGCTCCGCTGATTAGTGATTACTACAAGCTTTCCAATTTTCAAAACTTGCATATAAAAAAAAAAAAATCTGACTGATGAAAGCACAAAGTTTTCTACCTTTACTGGGTTGAGTAGAGCCGGAACGTTTCAGAATAGCTCTTGTGTCCAGAGCGGTCTTGATATTTTGTTTAGCAGTTTTCAAGGCATCCTGCTTCGCCTTTTCAATGGGTAGCTGCAAGGAACCTAGGTTGTGGAAAACCTGCAGCGCAGTGGCAGTATGGGTTTGATTCTGAAAATAAACGAAAAAAACTGACCTGTTGAGCATTGTTTGCAACTGTGAGATCAGGAAAGTCTCTGCTTCCGTAAAGAATGAATTAGTATAGTTCACTATTGGAAGTTAGGCATAAGCAAGAAGTCTATTGCGGCTCCAAATCGGTGGCTTAGTAATCGACACACGACGAAGAAGAAGATTGATAGTAATTCAAGCTTATGAAAATGCAAACTGACTCTTGTTTCTGCTTAACAACATTAAGCATTAAAGGAATTGACAAGGGCTAGTGCAGTCGTATAGAGGTGCACTCAAGTACATATTACCCTTGTCAAACTGTCTTGTAAAGCGCTGAAAAAAATGCAGTTCTGCGATTGATATAGCACTACATAAAACTACAGAGACAGCAAATCAACCATTTTTTACATTGATTGAATCAATGTAATCATTTTCCACTGATTTGCGGTCTGGGTTACATCATATTACGTTTTATTGTTGTGTGTGTACAGATTACTTTCAAAAGTTGTTTATACGTAGTTCGTACAAAAAAAAAAACATTTTGCAAAGACCTTTGACTTAAAAGTAATCTATCTGCACCAGCTCGAACTGAATAGGTTGAAAGTAGGGAAACTGCGAGGGGTAAAACGCAATGTTTTATTGATACTTGCAAATTGCTCTACGATACTCCTTCCTCTATCTGCTGTTGCGATTTATCAACGAAGGTCAATAAATGCTTTGTGCTGATGGCAAAGTAAACAACAAGACACTCTTTCATCATTACCAGGGTGGCAACTCCTTGTTCTAGCAAACGAGATCCTTGCGAATTTACTTCCTCCTTTGCTCTTTGGATGAAGATACGATCATTTTCGATCACTTCAATCCCAGTAAGATCGACACCATTTGACAAACAATCTGCAGAAAGAGCGGATGACATTTAAACTCATTTAAACCGAGGAAGGATTAACTGCAAGCCAAGTTGCGTTGACTTACTGATGCAAAAAGTAGGAAGGCTGGTTATAGGCAGTAAACGGCAAGCTCCTTTACAAAGCATGCCCAATTGCCAAGCCAACATTTTCTACATTTCCAGAAAATGCAAATCACTGAATTCGTTGTGAAATATTTGTGTTTATTTTTTATCTTCAGGGAATCAGCACTTCACTTAAATGTAGGGTTCGTTAGAACATAAATAAATTTTATTACCCGGATAACAAATATATTCATACCTGTATATTTACAACATTTGACCGGTTAACCGGATAATAAACAGTAATAGTGGAAAAATGCTCTTCCGATAGTTGCACATAATTATAGGCAATTGTCAAAATCATCCTACTGTCATATAGGTCATTGTAAGTGTTCACACATGCCAATGCAAACAAAAAATTCATGCATTTTTAACATTCAGTGAGCTGCAACGGGTCTGCTACTATTCTGCGAGTCCGATTCGGCGAGTCCGATTCGGAGAGTTCCCTATTCGGAGAGAAGCCTTTTTCGGAGAGTTCCCTATTCGGAGATTTTTTGAAATTTTTTTTGAAAATTATCGGGTACCGTAGCCTAAATTATCATTGCCATTTTTACATCGTTTTAACGTCGCTAAACGTTGAAATCGTGCAGAAAAAAATAGAAATAAAATGTTTGAACAATTAAATGAAAATTCGTCATGTCAGTTCAGTTGAATTGTTTTTATTTGTGACCATCATATCAAACACAGAACACGTCAACATAGCAAAGGTAGAAGCGACAAAACGCGAACGTTAAAACGTGCTTGAATTCGTCAGTTCAGTTGTTTTTATTTGTGACCATCATATCAAAAACAATACACGTCAACATAGCAAAGATTGAGAAAAAGGTAGAAGCGACAAAACGCGAACGTTAAAACGTGCTTGTGACCGAAGTAAGTTATTGAGTTGAAAGAAATTTGGCACGGTCGCAACACCTTCAGAAAAATTTAAGATACAAATGGAAAATAAAAAAAAGATGTTACAAAAAAAAATCATGTTTATGTGTATAAGTTAGTACTTTTGAGTAGTTAAACTGCTTACCGGTAGTTTGGATCAACAAATGTGTGGTCTACAGCTTGGATTGAAAGGAAATTATCGGGTACCGTAGCCTAGATATCCCAACCAGCAAAAATTTGTTCCAAGAACCCTGTTAGTCTAACAGTTTATTTTTACATTGTGGTAACAGATAACCAAATGTGTGGCCTATCGTTTTAACGTCGCTAAACTTTGAAATACCGTAGCCTAGTTATCCCGACCAGCAGAAATTGCCGTTTCTACATCGTTTTAACGTCGCTAAACGTTGAAATCGTGTAGAAAGGAGAACTTTTGCTGACTAGGATACGCATACCAGGATATTCCACAATATCGTTTCTTTTATATAGTTGAAATTATCAACTATATATCGAAGCTTTAGATGAGTGGGGTTCAGACCTAACCATTGAGATCTTAAATCATATTTATGACACCGGAAAGATCCCCAGTGATATGGTACGTTGTATACTCATAACTTTACCAAAGAAAACCGGAGCAACAGAATGCTCACTCCACAGAACAATTAGCCTTGTGAATCAGTTAACAAACATCTTACTCCAAATCATGATGATGAGATTGAGACCAAAACAGTGGCGGATTAAGAGCAAAATTTTAGGGGGCGCCAAAGAAGTATGGAACAACCTCGCCGCAAATGGCTAAGGAAAATTTGAGGAAAATTGAGTTTTTATCAATAAAATTGCCTATCTAAGTCAGGTAGGCTACCATTTGTTGATCCAAACTACCGGTAAGCAGTTTAACTATTCAAAAGTACTAACTTATAGACATAAACATGATTTTTTTTTTGTAACATCTTCTTTTTTTTCCCCTTCATATCTTAAATTTTTCTGAAGGTGTTGCGGCCCTGCCAAATTTCTTTCAACTTAATCACTTACTTCGGTCACAAGCACGTTTTAACGTTCGCGTTTTGTCGCTTCTACCTTTTTCTCGACCTTTGCTGTGTTTTTCTCGGCAGTCGCACCGGTATGGTTAGCGAAATACAATGCTCGCTGTTCTATAGTGAGTAGTCAGGTAGTGCTGACGCCAGGAAGATCGTTCCTTTTCAACTTTGCTATGTTGACGTGTATTGTTTTTGATATGATGGTCACAAATAAAAACAACTGAACTGACATGACGAATTTTCATTTAATTGTCCAAACATTTTATTTCTATTTTTTTCTGCACGATTTTAACGTTTAGCGACGTTAAAACGATGTAAAAACGGCAATGATAATAATTAGGCTACGGTACGCGATAATTTTCAAAAAATCTCCGAATAGGGAACTCTCCGAAAAAGGCTGTCTCCGAATAGGGAACTCTCCGAATCGGACTCTCGGAATCGGACTCTCCGAATCGGACTCACCGAAACGGGCCATTCCGAGCTGCAACACAGTTCTTTTTAAGCAACACATCATTGTAAAAACTGTGTTTACCTTGGATATTATGTTGCAAATACAAGAGGTTTGTAATTTCACATGCCTCACATTTTTTCCTCTGGCCACTTATTGAGATCAGAAAGAAGGGTTTTCGCTTTTAAACCTTTTGAATTCAATATGATCTTCTAAATTCGGTTTTGTCCCCACTAGTGGGGGTGGCTAATTCTTTCCTTGCAACGATTGTCTTCACTTCTATTCTCCATCTCATTTATTTCATAGCCTACTAAACGAGATAATAAACGCAATTCTCACCAAGCTCGCTAAGGCTTTGGGCAGCTTTCGAGAGCTCTCTTGCGCCTCCTTGTAATTGTCCGTGCAGAAGTTTGCTCAATCTTTGAATTCGAATTATCCTTCTCAGCAGATCGCATGTCGCCTAAATACCAAAAGATTTTCTCAAACATGGAAAAAAATATTAATTGAAAAAGGAAGAAATAACCCCAAATGCAATCAGTCAGTTTGAGAGAATGGAAACAGAATACGTTCGATAAATTTCTTTGTTTACTTGTAGTAAAAAAAAATATTGTAAAAATAAACAAGAAAGTCCAATCTTTATCAATAGAACCTTGCTTCATCAAAGTTTTTAGTTTAAAGACAAGAATGAAGTCTTTTCAACAGTTAAATTGACTGTGGATGCCAAGTCTATCAAAAACAAATGTTGTTTATTTATGGTTGAAGAAAAATCTGGCAACACTCTACTTAGGTTTCATAGCGTGGTTTGTAACAACGTATTTCCGGGCAGAGTAACTTGGCTGCCGTTTAAACATCGTTGACCACATTAATACCACACCTCAACTTTCATTTGAATGTCAAAAATTTTGCATCAGGATATCACTTATCAGTTAAGCCTTTCCTTACCTGCAGTCTTCCCAGCTGAACAGTTCTTGCTTGGATTTTGCTGAATGGGTCTCCAACCTTGCTACGAATCCTGACGTTAAAAAATTACTATGTTGAGAACAAACGAAATAACTGGTCATTTCGATCAAAGATGTCTATGTAAAAATGTTGAGTAAGCACAGCCTACAACTAAAGAGCATGTAATTTCTTTGTGTTGCAATAAGAAATGTTTACCGCAGTTTCTTTACCAGTGATCAATATTATTCACAATGTAGAAGCTGACCTATCCACGGAAGATTGCAAAGAATTTATTCTGGTCTGCATCATGGTCAGTACGCCTTCTAGTGATTCAATACCAGTAGCTTGCGCGAGAAGATCTTCATGTCTTGAAGCAATCTTTCCATAAAAGAAAAATAGTTCCCAACATATAAATATACGACATCCTATTTTGGTAATTTGTTTACATATATAGTATATAATGTAGTATGTACATTGTACAGTTGTACACTGCATTTTTAACAACATTTTGTAAATCTTTTTAACAATTTAGTCCCATTTTCTTAATCATTTGTTGCAGCTGGCGTTACATGAACCATGGCCACCTAAAGATACGGCCTGATTTGTCACATTTTGCAGAAATTTCCAGGTTTTTCTAACTTTGAGCGAACGTTTAAATAAAATTTTCTTAAAATTAGATTTTTACGCTTTCTTTATTCTTTTCCCCAGATGACACAATAGGTTTCAACATTCTCACATGTTGAAAAACAAAGAAAATTTGATTTCGAAGATTTTAGTCAGACTGTTAATTTTCAATAACAGTCTGATTTTGCATTTTTCAACTTACTTTTTCTCATTTGCTATTGCTTCCCCAAGGCAACAAAAAGTTTTATATCATTAGGAAACCGCAAAAAGTAAAAACATCTCAAAAAATGTCAGTCAAGCACTAGCAGTAGCTGTAATCAAAATCTGCAAAATGTGACAAATCAGGCCGCTTCTCCAGGTGGCCATGCATGAACATTGAACAGGTAATCTGTAATGGTAAAAATGTTGTTACAGGGTTGGGTCAAGTACTCTCTCATGCATTACTAAGCTACCGTCAAGTCATCTTCTCATGTGCTTACAACAGCTGGGTGCAACAAGTGGGATCTTTCAGTGCCGCTAGTTGCAGAAAATATTGCTTTATGTGAATATTGAAACTGTAAATTATCAACACCAAAAAATAGAATAGAGCTTCGGTTTCGGTAGAGAGTTTGTCTTGTTGAACCATAGGCATACGAAGCCGAGCAACGTGATCAAGTTTAACATCTTCAAGTTTATTACATTTACATAAACATAAAACTACGCAACAAATTAAGCATCGAACGTTTTCGACATCACAAGATGTCCTCTTCAGGAATATTCCTAATATATTTATGTTTATGTAAATGTAATAAACTTGAAGATGTTAAACTTGATCACGCTGCTCGGCTTCGTATGCCTACCTATGGTTCAAAAAATAAAATACTTTATAGAAAACAATCGATTTGATGCTGGGTTTTTTTTCGCTGAGACTTTTTGGTCATTTGTTTGAAATGACTTGAAAAATTTCGGTCAATTTTATTTATTTCGGTCATTTTTAGTCATTTTTGGTCATATATAGTCAATTGACTATGTATTTTTTTGGACATTTTGACCGAATTGACTATATTTTTTCGGACATTTTGCTAAAAAATCGGTCAATGACCGATAAATGATCGAAAAAAAACCCAGATTTGATGTCTTGATGGAAACATTTAACTATCTACCAGGCCCCTAAGCTCTTTTATTTTTCAGGCGACCTAGCATGGCCTACCAGAGTTTCTTTCCAGTGGTCAAATTTTCAAGCACGGAAGCCAAAATAAAAAGTCCGTTAAAACTTTGTGTGTTTAAAAATCCGTTAATTGATATCGTGTTTTTTTGCATTCACTCAGGTAAGAACAAAGCAAACAAGGCCCTGAAACATATTTGCAGTTGTATTTAAACGCACTGCTTCCCAAGTAGAGCGTGAACAAACGCGAGTGGAGAAAAGAAAGTTTCAAGTACTAATGGAGTGGAGACTGGAGACCCATCGAGATCCATCAGTCAATTTATACATTGATTCAACGTCTACAGTCTGATTTGCTGACTGGGTTTCTGTAAACCACACGTGTTCAAAATTTGCGTCGGCACTTTTTTTGCCCAAGAAATTCACACTTTGTTTTTCGATTGCTTTGGCATTTACCTCAGCCTCGAAGAATGAAGCTGGCGACCAAACATGGCTTACCGGTACGGTAGTTTCGGAGGCCATTTAATGACTTTTTGGCGACCATGGCCACCGGGAGCTTAGAGGTCTGTCTAAAATTTATAGTATTCAAAATCAGACTTTATACATTGAATCGGGGTCAACTGGTCGACGCTGGTATTTCTCGAGATGACGACCAGTCTTCTTTGAAGCAAAATGGAGAGAGATGCATTGGAGTAAACTTGAGATGTTTTGAACATTGATTTCAATTTTAGGCTAACTTATTGATAAACAAAATTCAATTGCATTCACTTATACACGAAAAATCCCCAGGTACCAACTTGTGATTGAAGGTCTTTATCAAGCATACTCATTCCATCAAAGAGTTGGGCTAGCCTCTGAGATATATCAGTGCTTTGAATCACTTGAGTTGCATAACTTTGAACATCAAAGTCTTCATTTAAGAAAGCCGTCAAAACGTCTAAACAAGTTTTGCAAAACGTTAACTGTGCGTTGAACGAATATTATGACATGTTAATTTACACTAGAGATGTACCGATACCAATATTTATGCCGATACCGATCCCGATACCGATATCACTTTTTTAGGCCGATACCGATACTGATACCGATATTTTGGCCGATACTTTGGTGTTACAAAAAGAAGCAATTTTGGTATTTGCAAGGAATTATATCAAATGCTAAGTTTTACCTTATTTGCATAAAACTATTAAAAAAAGCTTTCAATTGGCATAATTCATTAAAGATTCAAGAACCCAATCTCAACCGCATAGTAGGTTTTAGTAATGAAAGGCCACCGTAATTGAGGATTGGGGACTGGGGTATAAGGGAAGAAACATTACATCATAGTTGGGGTTTCTGAAAAGTTAATAAAGTGTTTGCGCAAACTCTCCAAATAGGCTATCATAATTGATAATAAGATGTAAAATGTAAACCAAGTGATTTGTGTAGTTGTACAAAAACTATTTGACAAGTAATGTGCAACCTAAGGGCGCTTGTTGTTTGGTTGAAAAGCTTTTGCCAGGCCAAGACTGCCCAGGTAGGCTCAAAATGAAAGCAATGGGACTACGTATCTTCACTAAACTAATCAATAAATGGTCTTATTGCGTCTAAGATGACAACCTCATTGTGAAAAAAGGAGCGTTCTTCTCGGCTATCAGCTCAAGCCTGAGCACTCAACAGCCCAGCAAGCAGTTGCCATTCGCTAACCGCAACGGTGTAGCTTCCACGCTAGCCATTTAGACCATCCAATCAGCTATATGTTTCTCGGCAGCCGTTAGCTGCTGTTGAATTACTAACATCCATTCAGCGATCATGCCATCAGCGCAGCACACTTCATGGAAGATACTTGGAATGCAGCGTGGTACGCCACCGACACCAAACTACATGGTTTTATACCCCACCCGGTGGCGCGCCCCCCTGGTATGGACCTGCCTCGGCCGACTTGGGTCAAGCTCAATAGAATCCGAACCGGAGTCGGTCGCTTCCATTCCAACATGCTCAAGTGGGGTCTGGCTCCCTCATCGGCCTGCAAATGCGGCACGGAGGAGCAAACTGCTGACCATGTCTTTCTCGAATGTCCCATCTACAAGGCACCAAATGGAACGCATGGTATAGCAACGCTGGACGAAGCTACACTCACCTGGCTCTCCACCACCTGCCCCGAAATTTGATCTAGTCTCAAACCAAAGAAGAAGAAGGCAGCCGTTTTGCAGCAAGAATTTACATCGACAAGAATTGAAAGGTAAAAACGATGCAAAATTATACATTTTTGCTACCTGGGTAGTCTTGGCCTGGTTTTATCCTCTGCTGAGAGTAAAAAAGAAACACAAATGATAAATATTGAAGAAATTGAGTCTCCTTCACAACTTAAGAATCGAACAACGCAAAACTGCTGAAAGAAAACGTTTTGTTTGAGTGAAAGAATCACTGTAAGCAAACAATGTCAAAAGGTGCACGCATGAAGTCATGGGAGTGTGATGTATCAAAAATTTGAACAGGTTGTTATTTTTCTACTTCAATGTGATGTTAGTTACTACTTTAAAAAATCTATATCTTTGCTTCTGCAGAAAATCCGCAGCAAACGCCTTGTTTTACATGTTTAGTATCGGCAAAGATGGGCAATAGCGCGCTACTTTTGTAGCGCCGCTACTTTTTTGGTGAAAGTAGCGGTAGCGGCGCTACTTTTTAGTTGGAGTAACGTCTGCAGTAGCGGCGCTACTTTTTTCCAAAGTAGCGGTAGCGGGAGAGGCGCTACTTTTTGCCCACCTCTGAGTATCGGCCACAGTATCGGCCAAATTTTGCCGATACCGATGCCGATACCGATACTAAAAAAATGGCCGATATCACCGATGCCGATACCGATATATCGGTACATCTCTAATTTACACTGTCTCTTAAATCTTTAAATTATTATGGATTTTTAATTAATTTATATCAAATTGTTTATATAATATAATAATATAATTTATATAATATAATAATTTTATATAAATTATTTATATCAAATATGGATTTCTATCACGTACGGTAGATTTTATAAACAGAATAAAGTAGGCTAATTTTTTATGAAGTTTTTTTTTTAAATAGTGCATTTGAGCAAGACATTTAGCCTTGACAATCCGTTTGGTTAGATTAAGTAGTAGGTTATGCAATGGGATAGTTACTTTATCTTACCATCAGATGCAAATGTCTGCAATACGTTATCGCAATAGTCATCTTTTAGTTCCATCATGTTCGTTTGAAGTCAATACCTAGCTAAGTCAAGCATAAAACATAAATTTTTGTGCTTAGTTTGCTGCTGCAAGAAAAGTAAAATTACATTTGATGTTTATAAAGATGGCAAATTCAGACTATTACGGTACATACCGGTAATTCAAATCCAAAATAAACCAGATATTACGGTAGATGTGCGATTCTATATGATTCAAGTAGCAGTGATAATAATAGTGATTTGTGATAATAATAGTGCAAGCATATTATATAAATGCTTTTTCACTTTCCGATAAACAAACAGTTTAAACAGAATTGTGTTAAACTCAAGTAGCTACAATAAAGTTGGCTGCTTTGTGTTTTGCTGTATTGATTTTCTATAGCTTATAAATCTTGGAAATTTTTCATACAAGAGGTAGTCAATTGATTGATTGATTGAACCTTTATTCTCGGACTGGGAAAGCTTCTTGCAGAGCTTAATCCTGGCAGTTTCGCATACTTGTGGAGGCTTTGAATTACTGACGCAGGCCCGGTCACCGAGATTGACAGAGTGAAGTTTCCGATTGTTGAAGTCTTGTTGCCGAGGAACTATTCCATCCATTAGATGCCGCTGAATTGAGAGCAGTCCTTAACATGCGTTGCTCAAGCGCACACCCCGAGAGTCTAACCAGCGCCGCTTGATCTTGAAGCTTCTTCGTTCCAGAAGTGACGCGCTAACCAATTGAGCTATTGGGGTGGATTACTCAAATATGGATTTACTAGCATTGAAAAAAGGCGCTTTTTTTATTCTTGAATATTTTAGCTTATTTGAGTATTAAACACTTTGAATTTGATAATGTTAACTTTGGCAAAAAGACGCGACAAAGCAATTTCTTGTGCTGGCAGGGTGATTACCCAAAGTGATACTATATAAATTTCTGGTATCCTGATTGTCGTGTGGTTCTTGAAATGGCGGCTGGCAAAACAAACGTTGGAATGTACACACCACACAGTAAATACAAACTGCCTATGTTGGAGGTTGAGTAGCTATTAGGGATTGTCAGAAATGTACGTATACGCCGCAAACTTGCGGCGTAGACTTTTTGTTTGCGCTAACGCTTGCGACCACATTTTTTTGGATAGTTTGCGCTTGAGGCTACGCCGTAAAGTTTTTGCGGTTTTTTAGCGCATAGTGTCAACGCATATTTTTTAATGTATTTTTTTCTCTACAACACGCCAATACCTTCCAGCGCTGCAGTTGAAAGAATGTTTTCAATGGGCAAAGACATATTGGAACCAAAACACAGCAAAATGTCAGATGAACACTTTCAGATGCTTGTGTTTTTTCGTGAAAATTCAAAATAAAACTTGTTTGTTTCGAGTGGTTTATACCGTGTGAATGTTTGGCACCTAGCAAACAAAATGAGTTTACGCTAGTGTATGCGGTGACGCTGACGCCACCAACTTTTTTACAAGTTACGTTGACGCATACGGCGTATGGTTTTTCGAACGTTTGCGTTTACGCTAACGGAGTCAATATTTTTCGTATGCACGTACATCACTGGGGATTGTAGATCATAGGGATACGAAACTACATCCGCTTTTGGCTAATCTGCATTCTGCAACATTAGAAGGGTTACATTTTTTTTTTGATTTACAAAGTATTGTACTACTTTTTATAGATTATATAAGTAGAGTGAAGTTGGTTTTAAAGTAATTTAAGGCTTTTAGTTGGAAGCAAACCATCAGCAAAGCGTAAAAGTGTCAAATTGGCAATTAACCCTTCTAATGTTGGTGGAACAACGGAGTTGCGCGTCCCGTAATGTACTGTCCCTAGTACGTAGCTATGCAACAACCTCAGGCTGTCAGATTCTCAGAAAACTTCCTGCCTAATCTGACAAACACCGTAGGCTACGGTCTAGACAAGGATACCGTATTTATAACTACGAGATTGGAAACTCTTTTCATTGCTATACATCAGTCTTCTTCTTTTATCGAGTCTTGTAAATTTGGTTGACCACAGATCGTCATTCTTTTGCGACGGAGTTTTATATTGAAAGGTCCCACTTGTTGCACTGGGTGGTAAGCTGTGGGCACACAAGAAAATGTTCTGCTGTTTAGGGCTTGGTGCCAGTCACTGCCACAGATACATGTAACTGATTGGCCCGTGCTGTAGCTCCACTTTACCACTTGTCAAAACCAATGTGCAAGGCCTCGCGACGGGCTGCTTTGTATCTTGACCGAACGTGCTGTTTTGATTGTGGAATTCTTGAGCGATCTGTTATTATCGGATACTGTCCTGTAGTGACCTCTGATTGCCAAATCTTTGTTATGTGACGTATTTCCAGAACCTTTTGTGGACGTGCAAGTCGGGACTATTCTTTGCTTAACTTGCCAGGTGTTGGGTGTTGTGACATCATAAAGATGTTTGCCAGTAGTAAAATTTGACAGAACAATGAGTTCTTATGACGTAGCGTTATTGTACCCTCTCGAAGTTACTAGAATAGACCATCAAACCTACTATAGCCTAAATAGTAGCGTAATTTGCGTAAACGATTATTATGAGAGATTATTATTGTAATAGTAGTAGTTGGTAATAGACGCAAAGATTATTGTTGATCGAGAGTTGAAGCTATTGAATACGAGTAGGCTAAACCAAAGTTGATGTTAATTGGTTATAGCGGTAAACCATAATATCTTCGTGGGAAAGTTGTAACATAAATTTCCCGGATCCGTTCGTCTGTATGCGATGACACGAAAAAATACTCTTCTGGAACGTCTTTCGAGAATTGTATTTCAGAAAAAAATTGCCAACAGGCTGTCGAAGAAGGCGGTACAACACAGTAGGCTACCACTAAAAACTTGCCACCACGATACAAATTATTTAGATAAAAGACGGAAATTTAGTCTAGTTGGTAAGCACAAGTAACAGTTAAATATTCGACCAACTTTTCAAAACGACAATTCTAAATGACGAATTGATTGCGATATTTCAACTTTACGTAACCAGCTTATGTGACGTAACAGTACATATGCATTGTTATACAATTCTCAACAGGTGTTCAAACGGTTGTGCAATATTATGCTACAGGTGCAATGCTTTAATTTACAGGTTTTACAAAGTATGTTGCAATCTCTGGACATTTTCTAGCAATTTCCATGACGTTAGACGCCAGCTAGGTTAAGTAGACCATAACGGTTTTATGTGACGTTTGATTAGGTGAACGATCGATTGTCCGGAACACTAATATAATTTCTGATTGAAATTGTATGAGAAGCTGTGAGTGGATTACGTTAAACTCGATTAATAGTTGTAACTTGTAAGCGCTGGAATTTATTGCTGTTTACTGTTACTATTACTTTGATTAGTTGCTGGAAGTGCTGAACCATTCGTTAAAGTCCTTCAAAAATTTTCATTATCATTTCACTGGTAGAACTATCCGACCATTTAATTGACTGCTTTTCGGTGATATCTCATTAAACTACGTCATTAATCCTTTCCAAGTCTCTTTCCTGGTAAGAGATAGAAAGAAATCGTGACACCATTGCAGATTTCTTACGGCCAACATCGGTTCGGAGTCGATTCAAGATTTTCCACTTTACCCAGAGCCAGTGGTGTAGCCAAGGGGAGAGTTTTGGGGGTTACAACCCCCCCTTTGGCACGCGTGTGACGTCACGATATTGAGAATGATGCTTTCATTCAAAAAAAAAAAATTTGCCTAATTTTAAACAAAATTGCATTAAAAGAGCGAGTTTTGCCAATACCAAACATTCAAACATCTCAGCCAGGAATTAGCAACAAGAAAACATAGAGACTTAGCTTTATTTCCGAAAAATGCCGAAGAAAACATGATCTTATCCTTTTGCTATGCCACCGGACAGCACTATTTTACAAGAATATTCATAACCACATTTTTGTTGAAAATGCTCTCAGAATGCACCAAATTCAAAGTAATTTTTCAAAATTTTCTGGAGGAGGCCTCCCAGACCCCCCGCCGCTGGGTTGTCAAAACCCCCCCTTTCAAGATTCCTGGCTACGCTACTGCCCAGAGCGCGTTTTCTCCTAAAGGAAGGAACTCTGATGGTGGAACTTTCATGCCCGCGTATGGTGGGTCATTTTCGAATTGTTTTGCTTAAGCCTTGTTTCTTTTTTTATCCTTTTTTTTATTTGAGTCGTGTCTGTATAGTAGGCTAAATCGTTTGTGGCAACCTTATAAAAAAAATACAAAAATGGCAAAAAAATGTAAAATTACATACCAAAAAACTCTGCACAAACCAAGTATGAGTGGGCCCCTAATTAAAGTTAGGCCCGCCCCCAGTCGAGGTGTTCAAAAGCAGTAAATACGGCGTTGCATGATTTAATTAGCTATTCATTATTGAGCTTCTGTAGTATTTTTTATTTTTTAAACAGTCAAAAAACATTAGACAAATTAGAATGAGTGTGCCCATGGCCACCTGGAGATGCGGCCTGATTTGTCACATTTTGCAGATTTTGATTACAGCTACTACCAGCAGTGTTTGACTGACATTTTCTAAGATATTTTTACTTTTTGCTGTCTCCTAATAATATAAAAGCTTGTTGTTGCCTTGGGGAAGCAATAGCAAATGAGAAAAAGTAAGTTGAAAAACGCTGAATCAGACTGTTATTAAAAAATTAACAGTCTGACTAAAATCTTCAAAATCATTTTTTTTTTCAACATCTGAGGATAATAAAACTTATTGACATATTGTGTCATCTGGGGAAAACAGTAAAGAAAGCGTAAGAATATAATTTTTAGAAAAATTCGCAGCAGCAGGTTTTTCTGGGTGTTGATATTTGAAAGCTCTTTTGTGTTTTGTGTTTATGCATCTGTTTAAAAATAAGTAATTTTCCTTTTAAGTAACATGCCTTTTCCTCAGCCTTACGTCACAATTGTTTATGCTAATTTCATAAAGAAAGTATTACTGTATTTTCACCAATGGCGCAAGCCAAATCCGTTGAAAAGAATTAATCTTGTTTCCATTGATTTAACATCTGCAGCGCTGGAATCGATGTAAAGTTTCAATATTGCTAACTGAGATGTGACAATTATTGACATTTGTTTTTGAGTGTTCATTACATATTTCTACATTGGTAACCTGTGTTGAAACCACCTGGTAGTGCAGTCCATGGACAATCTAAAACCAAATTATCAGCAGTTTGCTTGTTTTTTTTGCAGTTTGGACAAATTGGTGTGTTTTCATAGCCCCATCGATGAAGAGTGGTAGCAGTCAGGGTCAGGGCATGGCGGGATAAAATTATATTATAAGTAGGCTAATCCATTTCTTTCTGTTGCATTTCGGGAAATATGGGAGGAGTTGCGTTGGATTGTTGATAATGTTTCGTCGATTTTTTGTCTAACATTTACAGCAAATTGAACAAAATAACAGTGCAGCCAAGCATGCCACATCTTTCCATAAGTTTTTATCTCTTCAAATGTTACAGACGAAGCGTAACGACTCAAGAACTTGGTGGCAACGGAAAATTAACATTCAAGAACTTAAATATTTTCTAGTTTCTAATTAAATTTTTGCAATATAAATCTTTGTGTGGCTTATTGAAATTAAACCCTCGGTGATGCTTCGTCTGTGACGTCACGGTTTTTTAACATTGTTGTATTTTCAATGGTTAGTTTTTCTCGTCTAATTAGTAAAGCAACTAAGCTACAACTTGTCACCATAGCAACGACCATGCGTCAGAACACTTTCTTGTCAATCTTAATAAATTTGCCAAGAAAACTTCAAAAAAGCAAACAAATACTTCGCGCTAAGATGGTTTTTCTGTCACGCGTCCGTTTCGCTTCATTACCAGTGCCAGCCTCAAAATAAAGCCAAACCCTCATTGTCAAGCAACAGATAAACAATGTCAACTCGAAATATGTCTAAATTTGAGAGTTGCAGCTGTTTTCTAAATGTGATGTAGGTTGTAGCATTGCATGGCAATGGTTGGAATAACTCTTTGCAAGACATGTCAGTGGCACAACGCCACAACTAGTTAGAAAGCGAGTGTAATCCAGATGGCAAATTAGTCGTTTTTACATTGATTCAATGTCTGCAGACGTGGAATCAATGTAAAAGACAGTTGATTTGCTGTCTGGAAATGTATTGACGCATATGTGATTTGTAAGGATGCAGCTGACTCCGCAGCATAGTAAGAGCTTGAATACCATTCGACAAAAACAAATGAATACAGCACTGTGCTCTTCTGTGTTCAAAATAGATAGCCGTTGCAAGTGCAACTTATAGAGATAAGGATGTTACGAAATCGGCCGAATCGCTATCTTGTATCATTCTTCATTTGACACCACCTCCGATTCTCGCAATAACCACAATGATTACCAAGAAGTATAACCAATATAACACTTATAGCCTTGAAGGTCATGCTTTTTTAGATAAAGGCTAAAGGGAGGATACCTTGGTCACAAACCGTCAATTGTGCAATGGCACTCCCTCGACTATTGCCCTTGATTTCTCCCATGATTATGAACAAGTACGCTGCTCTAGAGAAATGCCTACGGTCCTTCTTAGGGCCATGGCTAACTGAATAGCGAGGGCTGTCATATCGTTCCTGTTAATGCAATTTCTTTTCAGACTACGTACTCAGAATATGAAGAGCAGGATCTTATACAGCAGGGGTCACCAACCTTTTTTGCATGCGGGCCACTTTGGCACTAAGGAGAGCTGCGGCGGGCCGCACTAATAAAATGTTAAGTAGGTTGACTCATGCTAGAAAAGAACGCATTTCGTACCCAGTATTCAGGGTTACATGTTGTTCATATTTATGTTAGAATACCGCAGCAACAAAATTACTCGAACAACGCTACTGCCAGGCCAAGCTCCTTTTACAACACTTTTGACTTTTTTAACAATGCCTAATAAATAGAGGCCACTTGTTTTGTGCACTTATAGCGAGGCGAGCGGTTTCATCAGAATATTCATCGCCAAGCAAGAGTGGTGTTGTTACTTCGCTTCGCAAAGATATCTTGCAATTAACAGTTTCAGTAAACAAGGAAATGTTTGACACATCGCAATACAGGCAACAATAGTGACCTGCAAACATATCACCGAAAAATGGGCTCCGATAACAGGGAAAAAGAAACCAGGTACCATGAAACAAACGCTTGTGGAAATCACCGAAAAATCGTAATTCTATCGTAATTTATGAACAGTCTTCCCTCTGAAAAAGCAATGAGTTAGTTTTTCATCCTTTTTGTGAGAGTCTATAAAACCGTCCTTCTTTTATTATAGACAACTGTCACTTGCGGTGCTCATCAGCGAGGCAAGAATTTGTTGATTAACAACATTTTGCAGTACTTGCTTCGGCAGTACATATACTATAATTGGAACGATACAGAGAATATTAGCATGGCTCCTGCGCAAGGATGACACGCAAAATCGTGAAGCGTTCCATATTACTTAAAAAAAAACAAAAAAACTTTGCAGTACTAAGCTAAATATTTTCATAATACAATCAGAAAAAGTCTCTATATTTATATGTAATATTTTGCCAATTTATTATAAATTGAGTTGGCACACCGACCCATTTTGCCAACAAAAACTTGCATTAAGAGAACACTGCTCGTGAAACACAATAACGGTGAAACTCGCACTATAGTGTTTACATGACATTTGCAAACTTAAAATAAGCAACCCAATGCTCACAGACAATTTCGAAATTCGAAAACAGACGTTTTAATCAACCACTGGGACAGTGTGGCTGGACATCGCATTGGAATAACTTTAAGCAACCCCCACCTAGAACTATAATCTGATTGGTCGGTCGGTGGAATCGTATGCAATGCGAAAATATGCTTCCCGGAAAGTATTTTTTGCCTTCGTGCTCTTTAACTCCTCAAGAAAAGTATTTTTGGTTATACTTGTACGCTGATACCTTCCGCGGGCCGCAGCGATACAGCGTGGCGGGCCGCATGCGGCCCGCGGGCCGCCATTTGGTGACCCCTGTATACAGTATATACTAATTAAAAATAATTTAGAGCACCAATATATGGAAAGAGTCTGAAGTCAAATAGCTAAATTAGATAGAATTTAATCAGACAGTAAGACAATCTTAGTTTAGTTAGCCTAATTATCGTATAAATTGTAAAGCAGCAAAAAATCTGTAATACAGTATATTTCCACAACTTAGTTCAGACTTACATTCTAAGTTAGTCATATTTTCTGTAACAATGTTACGATGGGAAAGGTAATCGCAATAAACTAGTGGTCCAAATCAATTACCGATGACAGGAACATGCTTTGGTAGAGGGCAGTTAGCCTGTATGATTTATATTCCGGTTGCTAACAAACGCAAACTAGTCTCCACCTCAATGCGCTGTCTTGAGATGTGTAGAATGTTCATACAAACAAGGCGTTTGAGAAAGTTATTTCTGGTAAAAAAATTACACTTCTACAAAAAATGGCTTAACACATAAGCTGGCATTCAAATACAAAGCTACAGTAGGCTATATAAAAACAGAGTGAGACTGTTCACCAGGCATTTGATAATTAGAGTAACTTGCGTTCTTATGGTGACTATTTACTAGGTTACCTCCTGATGTTAAAGATGATAACTAGCTTTTTGTATTTCCGACGTTTCGTCAGTCAGCACGACTGACTTTATCAAGGTGGCTAAAACAGGTTAACACAACCTGTTCAGCAACGATGGCACAACACAAAAACATACTGATAAAATGAATAAAGTAAAGCAGCAAGAATTAGAGTTAAAACACGCAACAAGATGACTGCAGGTTTAACTGAATGCAGTGAATGCCTAAAACCAGTAGGCTACTTTCCGACAGCGTAAATTTATCTATCTTTAAGGCCACCGTCAAGAAACGTTGAAAAGACATCAGACAAGACAGAAAAAAGGATTAGCAATTACAATCACAGAGAAAAAGCTCTGAGCAAAGGAAAAGGTGAAGTTAAAGTAATTTTTTGTACACAGTGGGGAAGTTCTGACCATCTTTCTGGTTAAGAGCATGTTGTGCTTTCTGGTTGATGTACCACTTTTCTATAAACAATCTTTTTGTATAATCCTCTTCAGTTTTAAGAATGGTGGCGTTGGTCCAAGTAATTTTATGGTTTGAATTTATAGAGTGTTTTCAAAGAGCGGAATGCTCCGGACGTAAGAGCGGAATTGCAAACACTCTGTAAATTCAGACTATGAAATTACTTGGACCAACGCTACAGGCCCGTAGCCAGCCGGGGGCCAGGGGGGCCTCGCCCCCCCTGAAAAAAATTTCGCCCCCCTGGCAAAATCCCAACATTCTTGAGCAACAGCTGCAATTATAATGATTTTGCCCATTTTCCCGTTGCACAGCTCCAACTGGCCCAATTAACTACAATTGTTTTGTTTAGTTAACAGCTATGATGATTAAACAATTTCGCCCCCCCCCCCCCCTAACTCCTCCTTTGGCAACCTCAACAGGTTCAATTCAACCAAGGCCAACACGTGTTAGGTTGGTAAAAAAATTGTCAGAAACTGTGTAAAATAAAAATGTTTTGGGAAAGAATGATAACCTAACAAAGAGGGAATGGATTTCCAGCAGGCCTACAAACCGGTACAAATTAAGCTATACTTAATTCTTACCATTCTTAAATACTTACCATACTTAATTCATACTTAATTCATACCCATTACTTACCATACTTAATTCTAAGGGTCAGTGATAACCAATCTGTGCAGCGATAAACCAAATTTGTGCAGTTAAGCAGTGTTTATTTTTTTTCTTCAATCCAATCAGTGTAAATAAATTTTGTTTCTAGTTTTCTGATCTGTGAAGTGTTCAACCTTGCAGCAGATATTGCTACATTTGAATCTAGCACTGCCGTTTGTGAGTGTGGATTCTCAGTGTTAACAAGGGCTGACGCTCCCACTAGACGGAGCATGTTACAACCAAGACAGGCAAGCTTAGTGCTTATGGCCTTTGAACATTCTGTATCGAAATCTATCGATTTAGACTTGTTTGTGAGACGGCTTGCATCCAAATATCCGCGACTGCAATTGCAATAGACTAGCTCACGGTTGTATAGGCGGAATGTAATCATATAATCAAAATCCTCGGCACTAGCTTCTTCCAGCCAGTTAAAGTTTTTGCTCGTAACAAGTACCGCTATTTATACAACAAGTCAACAATTGCTTTGTTATGTTGGTCATTGTAATATGGTTGCCGTGATAAGAGACCAGTGTTGGTCTTAACCAGTGGCGTAGCCAAAGGTGGGGGGGTTACAACCCCCCCCCCCTTTGGCACGCGTGTGACGTCACGATATTGAGAATGATGCTTTCAGTCTCTTTATGCTTGAGCATGATGCTTTCAGTCTAAAAAAATTTGCCTAATTTTAAACAAAACTGCATTAAAAGAGCCAGTTTTGCCAATACCAAACATTCAAACATCTCAGCCAGGAATTAGCAACAAGAAAACATAGAGACTTAGCTTTATTTCCGAAAAATGCTGAAGAAAACATGATCTTATCCTTTTGCTATGCCACCTGACAGCACCACTTTACAGGAATATTCATACCCACATTTTTGTTGAAAATGCTCTCAAAATGCACCAAATTCAAAGTAATTTTTCAAAATTTTCTGGGAGAGGCCCCCCAGACCCCCCGTCGCTGGGTGTCGTCTTAGGCGAACACGCCGTCGGGCTTCGCCCGCCGGTCGTCAAAACCTCTCCTTTCAAAATTCCTGGCTACGCTACTGGTCTTCACACTAAACTGACATATTGCAATTTTTGTGGATACCGGTGTTTAAGAGGTTAAAATGCCAAAATCATTCAAATTTTTTCGGCCCCCCCCTAACGAAAAGTTGCCCCCCCCCTTGCTCTGCGGTCTGGCTACGGCCCTGCAACGCTACCATTCTTAAAACTGAAAAGGATTATACAAAAAGATTGTTTATAGAAAAGTGGTACATCAACCAGAAAGCACCAAAAGAAAAATGGTTGAAGAGCACTGTAGTAGACTAAAGAGCAATCAGAATTCGTCTGTGATTAGGCTATCGACTATTTTTCTGTGATGGTGAGTTGCGGTGATGTTGCGTGTTTTTAAAATTAAACGAATTCCGTAGTGTCTAATCACTTACTAGAGGAAGAGTTTTGTTTAAAACTGACATTTCAGCACAAAGAAAATCTGTTTAAATGAAGGCGCAGACTATTCCAACCACCGAACTTTCTATGTATGTAAATGAGGTATTGCTGTAAACAAAGCAACATTTATAGCACCATTGTGTTTTATGGCCTGAAGGCTAATCCATTGGCTAGACGTGAGAAAAAGATCGCTATAAATTTTTCGATATTCTGACAAAATTCTGGTTTCTAGTTTTTACAAAAATGCCGTTTAACTGCACTGGATATTAGAAAGAAGTTTGTTAAAAACTATCAAACATTTCGTAACTAACTTGCATGTATTAATTGGTTATGAAGCAGACTATGAAAGCAGAGATGATAACTTTATTGCTTATTTATTTTTTTTACAAAGTTACACGACAGATATAACTACATAGAAGAGGTTAAAAACAAAATCAAAATAATGAAATCAAGTTGTTGTAACCCTAACCCTATATGGCAGTAAGACACTGAAAAGACTTTTACGAGTGAAAATACTACGTAGGTCAGTTCAAACAGCGTAGTATGTAGCCTAACTATATGTATACCGTAGAACGGAGCTTGGTGGCAGTTGGCTTACATTCTGGTTACGAATAATATTCTACTACCCACTCAGAAGTCTCCATTCAGATTCAGTGAGTAGGTTGAGAGTCTGATACAAAGATTTGCTGTTTTTTTTAATTCGAGTTGACAAGTGTAGCCTATGCCCATTAGAAACATACACTCTGGAGTGGAAAAGGACTTAGTTGGACTCTCATCGGCTGATTGGCTACATGTACCGTACGCTACATTGGCGACATGCCTACCATAAAGTGATTTCTTCGCAACAAAGTGCAGCGTGTTGAAAGCTTGCAAGGATACGAAAGGTGTTCAACGTTTTGAGACTCAAGCATCGATCACAGTGTCCACGCCGTCATTGACAGCCGCATTGATGATGCGATATTAAACACTCTGGCAGAAAATAAGTATGCTACACGATACTCTATATTAGAATTTGCAATGACTAAAGCAGTGCCGGTCTTAGGGTATTTCGGGCCCTGAGCGGAATATATTTTGCGGGCCCCAATGACAATGATCCAATTTAATAGCGTAGTTAGGTATTTTGAAAGGGGAGGGGGGTGGTTTGACGGTCGGCGGGTGATGCCTGATGGCGTGCTCGCCGAAGACGACACCCAGCGGCGGGGAGTCTGGGGGGACCTCCCCCAGACAATTTTGAACAATTACTTTGAATTTGGGGCATTCTGAGAGCATGTTCAACAAAAATTTGGGTATGAATATTACTGTAAAATGGTGCTGTCCGCTGTCAACAAAATCGAATTTCAACCTATTTCGTCCCCTGAAAAGATCGAGAAAAATTTTGAAATGTTTGCGGCAACTCCGATCAGCGACCTCGGCTTTGTTGTTTTTTCTCTCGATCTTTTCAGGGTACGAAATGTTCAGGAGACGAAATAGGTTGCACCCGTTGAGTCTCTATGTTTTCTTGTTGTTAATTCCTTTGTTGAATTTTTCCATTGGAAATGACAAAAATTATTGCATTTTCTGAGTAAATTGCGGGCCCCCTAATTTGCGGGCCCTGTGCGATTGCACGGTTTGCACACACCAAAGACCGGCACTGACTAAAGCTATAGTAGGCCTACATTGGGTGTCAGCTTTTGAGCTAAAGACAGCCAAGCATAATTAAAGCGAGAACCGAGAAGTGATATTTTTTTGGGTGTTGATGTCATATGATAGCAATGCGCAAGCAATCTATCATATTACTTCAAGCGGCACTGATTCGACTCTCGGGGTGTGCGCTTCAACAACACACGTTAAGGACTGCTCTCCATTCAGCGGCACCTAATGGATGGAATAATTCTCCAGCAACAACACTTCAACAATCGGAAACTCCACTCTGTCAATCTCGGTGACCGGCCCTGCGTCATTCAAAGCCTCTGCGAATATGCGAAACTGCCAGGATTAAGCTCTGCAAGCTTTACCAGCCCGAGGATAACGATTCATTCAATCAATCAACTTGGATCAGAAGGACAGCGATTTCCCATTGTTCTTAATATTTAGCCTAAGATTAGCTTTTTAGTTTTGTAATTAGGCCTAGGCCTATATAGCTAGTATTGGCAACCTCTGCCACTACAGTTTTGGTATCGCAATTTAAGTCATCATTTCTGAAGATAAGTTGAGTGTGTTTCAGGAATTCATAGAAGTAGGGGATCGCGATATCCGACAAGTGGAGATAAAAGTGTAAGAAACAGTAAAAGTGTCGCCAAAAAATAAATTTAAATTTTTACAAAAAATATCATTGTAGCATTTTTAAAGTAACTTAGTGGTTGTCTAAAAATTGTCCGTAAACAACTATTTTAAACCTAATCTAAAGCAATTTTATTATTCACATTTCAAGCTATAATAATTTTTACAAACTTAACCTTTTTCATGCGCATATAAGATATACAGGATAAAAAGGTGACCTGAAAAATAAATACCAGCTTCAATGCTCAAAACCTGAAGCTTTCTATTTCTGAGATGTATATTATGTTTTCAATTTTTTTTTTCCTAACATATTTTTTAAACCTGTAAGTTTTATTCAGTTCAAGTTTTGTACTTAACTTTAGATTCTTAGTATAATAGGCTACAAAGTAACACAGCTACAAATTGCTTTACCCCAATCTAATGCAATTTTAAACAAACTTCAAGTTAGTTTTGAATGATCCCTTGTTTTGAATGGAGAATATATTCTTAACTTATTCATCTACTTGTTTTAATGTATCAGGTTTGGTGGCCGTGCTTAACTATATTTATCGATGCATAGGCCTATACCGCAATATTAGATCCTTTTATGGACGTCTTAAACCATTATGGTTTTGCCACCTTTTCCTTTTGTTGGTTTTGTTACTGTATTTCTTTTTCACAATATCATTTCTTTTGTATTCTGACAAAGAAAAATAAATTGAATTGAGAAGTTTGGAACGACTACTCTAAAAATGCAAAAAAAATTCTCAAACTTTGATAAATATTTGGCAACACTTTTATCTCAACTTGGCAATATCGCAGCCGAGTTGATCATCCCGCGATTTTTTGAATCTCTGGTGTGCTTTTGCGTTTCTGCATGGACTATTTTCTGAATTATTTCACAAATTTGCAGGATCGACAATAGCCAAACTATTCTTCATATTTTGTGGGAACTGCGTTTTGTAAGTTGAGAATAGATGATAAAAAAGCGGACCAGAACTGATCCTTGTTAAACGTCATATTTAAGCCTTTCAATTTGCTTTGTCGTAAACTGTCAAATATGGAACTTGCGCTGCTGACTAGTTTCAAGACGATATGTATTTGTATGGAAAAATATAATGTTAAAATATCACAGACTAATAGGTCATTGTTAGATTTCGAAAGACAGCGATAGTCTCTTTTTTAATCCCAGAGCAGTCCTAGTGAGTGATGTTTAATTCGCGTAATAGCCTATATTTAATTTATATTTCATGATTTAATTCAATGCGTGTAACTCAATATTTTTAAAGTTTTAAACATTAACATGAACTTTTGAATTTTACTGCTTTTTTGCAAATATTTCAAATTACATTAGCTTTGGACTATTTATTTGTAGGCCTATTATTTATATAATTTTGTGATGCTTTTAGAAAACAATCTAAAAATTGCAAATAGATGTTATAAAACATTCCATGGGCATATAATTGAAAGTTAGGTCGCTATTTAGAAATCTGGTCGCTTCAAAATTATCCTGAAAAAATACAGCCGGCTTTGTACAAGATGGCGCAATAGGATTTCTAATTTACAGTGTGGTTTAATCAATGGTTATTGAGCGCTTAGATCTAGATAGTATATTTTAAATTGGACCTTTTTCATATAGTTTTGGTATAACCACTAAGCAGTTGCATGTTTGCGAAGTATATGCAGTACTGATTAAACGCATAATAGTAATATTCAAGCCACAGCAAAACAAAGACATCAAAGATGAATTCTTTTGGGATAGCGTTTATTTTTCTTCATGTCATATCAGGTATGTGCTATTGCTGTTTGATTTAAATAATAAGTTATTTCTTATTTGTGAAAAAAGCTATTTTATGTGCGATAAAAAAGACTAAATAATTTATTTTATTGTAAAAAAGTACTTGTGTGAAATTTGATAACTAACAAAGACAAGTCGCCAGCTAAGTTGGATTAAACGACTTGAGATAAATTTTAAAGCAGCCACTTCATGAATCATAACCCATGGCCACTTTAGCACTTGCACTTCTATTAAAGTATGTTTTCGACTTTGGCTTTGTTCAGTCAGTCGTAAATGTTTAAAATAGCACATGTTTTTACTGCAAACCGCAAGTATAATGACTACATTTTTAAAACGTAGGCTAAATAATCTGGTCTTGTAAAGGTGGTGGCGTTAAAAATTCCTTTTCGACCTGAGTAGTTTGTGGAAAAATTTAAAGCAACGTAGCCAAACGTAAACAGCAAAAATCTTAGCAAAACAAACTTTTAAATGTGTATAAGTTACCAGCAATCCGTAACCTAAAATCACTGAGTTATAGCGAAGCTTTTTGGCAAACTATATTAAAGTAAAAGCATTGTAGCCTACAGTAAATATCGTAGATCTAATGCTTTTGTTATATGTGATGTTAAGCGAAATCACAAAAGTCTAGATTCGAATGCATCATTGATGCACTCTGACTAACGCTTAGCCTACTGTCCAACACCATCCGCACTCAAGCTGTCGATAATTGTTTGGTTAAGACCAAACTTTGGTCATGAAATCATTTGGTGATGAAGCTGGTTGTAAAATCATGTCTGGTCCAATGATGTTGCCAAAGTGTAAAAACCAGGCCTGTTGAAAGGCGACATATTGAGACCAGTATTAATGACATTTTCAGGCCCCAAAAATAATTAATCCATTCTTAAACAAAGGCACAAGAACAAAAATATAACATAGGCCTACACGACAATTTGTTTAACTTACCGAGCCCTTGGAAAGATTTTGAGTTCCTAATTTTATTCCGGGCCCAGGTCCAAAAGTATCCCTTGGACCCCTATTGTTAACACTACTGGCAAGAACATTTGTTTACAAACTAAAAATCACCGTAGAAAACGCAACATCTACCCAGTTACCGGTATTTAGTTTACATTACAAATCAATGTCATAATGACAAAAATTCAATAAACACATAGTTTGCGAAAAAAAGCGTTGAAATGTGCCATAACTTTCTTTAGATCGATCGTAGACTATGCTGCGATGATACGTAGGTTTTCTATATGTTTGCGTCTTGCGTCATATCAAAGAATGTATGCGTGAAGCACGATAACTTATCAAATAAAATCTAACTTACGGTATTGCGCTTTCTTGTAGTCTTAGTTTAAGTATGTGATTCTTAAGTTCTGCCTATTTTCAGCAAATTTAAAACTAAATTTTGACGCGTGCTCCTTAGCACTTGAGCAGTCCCAAAAATAATTCATCGTTTTTACCCCACTGCTTTGAATTTTTCTTTAGGCTCCATGGCGCAAGACAACACAACGACCGAGAACAGCACTACAGCAATGCCGGGAAATACCACTCTTGTCACAGTAACAACAGCTGTTGACGAAACCACCATGACACCAACAGGCATTCAAGTTGTTTCAACACTTGCAACTGACACTACGCAATCGGCTACTGCATCTGTAACTGTCTCGACGACAACTACAACTACAGCCGACAACCATTCTTTCGCAACAGGCACCACATCAGTAACTTCGGTTTCTGTTGTTTTGAATCGCACCACTTCACTTCCAATAATCCAGTTGAATGTGACTTCGATCATAGAGGTTTGTTTTGTCTAAATTTTAAATGTCGTGACGGAAACAAGCTTTTTGTGACACAGTCAGTGGCGGATCTAGAGAGGACACTTGGTAACTTTCTCCCCAAACATGGAAACAAAAAGTGACATGTTAGCACATCACAAGGTATAATTTAACATTTTGTGAGTACTGCAAACCCTCAAACGTAAAGGCCTGTTTTGGGGTCACTGGTTTGACATACTTTATATTTTCTTGGAATGCTTGCATGAAATAAAAAACTTTAGTGGATCCTTGAAAATTTTATTTTCGAAACCTTGACTGGACGCGATTACTTAAATTTGTATGTAATTTGACTTAACTGTTTCCATAAACACTCACTGTGTCAAATTTCAAATATTGAGTGCAGCATTTGTAACATGTAGCCTATGTAGCGTCCGTTACTGGCGTTACATACAGTAGGTTACATGTTTATGCGCTTAGTGATGTTATAAAGAATAACTTACTGTTACAAAAAGCTCAAAAGTTATGCTCTAATATAGCTTAAATATCCAACAAGAACGTGGCTATGAGGGATAAAGATAACAGATAAGGGAAAAAATAATTTATTAAATTAATTTATTAATTAACCCAAGTGGCTCAACAGCACCAGCGAGCTACACATGCTGGCTTCTGGTATTATTATATTTGTGGTTACTAACGAAAATAAAACCATTTCAAGTTTGGTTTGTAAGTTTTGTAGGCTATTGCTTATAATTATCAGTCAAACTTGCCATTGGACTTTACATTTTAGCCTCTGTCGTATATCCCTTAAAATATTTAAACAATAAATACTTTTACTACTACTAAAGAGTGTTTAATGCTTCATTGATTTGATTATAGGAAACTTTATCCTCTGACTGAAACATATCCCTGGACGGAAAAAAAATCCTTTGAGAGCTTAATCCTGGCAGTTTCACATACTTGTAGCGGCTTTGAACCACTGACGCAGGCCCGGCCACCGAGTTTAACGTTGTGCAGTTTCCGATTGTTGAAGTGTTGTTGTCTGTGAGTTAATCTATCCACTAGGTACCGCCGAACGGATAGCAGTTCTTAAAATGCGTTGCTCAAGCGCACACCACTACAATAAAGTCGAACCAGCATTGCAAAGGAATAAAGCGAAGCAAGAGCGAATCACATCAAATAGGCTACAGTTATTATTTACTAAATCTTTACAGTTGATTTGAATAAGAATCTTCTGATGATACTAATCAGGCTAAAACAGCCTGTTAAGATTTTGTGGTGAACAATAACATTAAAAGACTTAAATATGTCCAATCTTAAGTTCATTCAAATAAACCTTAAAGCGGTCTGCCTGTTGAGTAAGAATGGTTTACATTATACATATTGGTTTTATTAATACAAAATGCAAAAAGTGCTCTTTCTTTTAAAGTAGCAGCCATGTTGAACCGGTATAGACATGTTTGCAGCCATAATCTAAAAGTGAAAGCCATGGTTCTACATGAAAATTAAAATGATGCAATGTCTTGCTTGTGTTTCAGACTATTTCTAAATCAAACCGAAGTCAAGACATCGTTGAAAACTACAATATGACGGAGCAAATGTTTTTTACAAAAGTTGCGGACTACACCTTAGCACAGTCAGACGAAACTGTAAATGTAAGCAGACTGATATAGAGAGTAGTGTGAGTGTAACTAGAGGACGTATTGTTTGTACCTTGGGTGAAATTATGTAGCCTATCTGAAAAGGGTCCAGTAAAAGTTAAATATTTTGACAATTAAACGTGTAATAAACCACTTAAACTAAATTAAAACCGTCGTAAGGTGCGAGTTAATAATTTTAAATTATGATTCTATAGTTTTGTCCTTTTTATATTACGCCAAACTACCTTATGAAAATGAGGCTTCTTAAACTGCTGATCAAAACCTAAGTTTGGATTTTGAATAATTATTTCAAATTCCCCAGTGTTTACGTCATGCTTTGTGGGTACGAGATGAAGCCACGATGGTATTTATTAGACGCAATCAAACCATTTCATATTTAGCTATTTTAGAAATTTCATATTTTGCTATTTCATATTTATTTTCTATTTTAGAACTTTCTGAACACAACGACCGGCCAACTGCTCGTAGAGTTACTCGAAGCAGATAGCAGTATAATTTTGGGAAACTTCTCTAACACCATCTCTGCTACCTCCAGACGTGTATTCTTTTATGCTCTGTTACTGGATTTCGAAGATAACGTTGAAAACGAAGAATTTGTTGAAATATTTATCAACGAAATTGTTGCCGAGCCTTCCACAGGAGAATACAGTCTCGATGAAGAGAGATTAAAATCAAGAGCATGCAGCGAATTTATAACCGCCGGAGGAGAGAACCCTTCTTGCGTTACATCAACTGTTTCCCCTGCCTCAGAGATAAACTTAGGCCTGATAATAGGCTGTTCAGTAGCAGGAGCAGTCTTGTGTTTGGTTATAATTTCCATTGGCATAGCGTGTTTATGTAAAGATCAGTCCAGTTCAAAAGTATCACCTTCTCAAAATGGTGTGGAGCTTGAAAATGAACAGTTTAACGAAAATGGCATGCAAAGCCAAATATCAATAGACAACAACTATGACACTGACACGTAGGAAACGTCAGGAGACATTAGCCAATGCATGTAATGCGCATGATTCTGGTTGTTGATGTATTTAAAAAGATCAATAGCGAGCTTTTTGAAACTTTTCTGCAATGTGAATGCTTTGTTCCGCACAAAAACTCAAGATATTGCTTCAGCAAAACGTGGAACAAGCTTGGTTTTGGTTTTGACCCGGGTTTTGACCTAAAGACTTTCCAGTTTCCACTGTAGCAGGGTTGTTTTTAACGATTCCAATTCCAGTCGGACTAAACTACTTCAAAATCTTAGTCTTTTGCAATAACCGTGTAGGCTAGTTCTTATTTTAAAAAACCATGAAATATGCAGTGGTGGATCCAAGTCCCCCCTAAAACACAGAAAAGTAACTTCGTTCACTGTGTTTTTGCAAGGTTGGGTTAATATAGACTTACACGTCATTGTGCTTTATTGAAATTTCCCCCTTAAGGCTACTTGCTGGATCCACCTATGAAAAGATGCAGGTGAAAGGTTTTCACAGAAATTCAATTGTTTAAATTTCCTTTATGTTGTCAGCTGCCGTAGCTGGTAGAGCTAATGTAGTTGAAAGTAAATGTTTTTTTTTAATGTAACACCAAAGACGTTATTTTGAATTCTTTATATCTTGACAACAAAGGTAGGCTGAGTGTAGTACGGTACGTTACTTTTATCGCTACCTTAGGCCTGCTACTAGCGTCAATACGTTTAGTAGTGATATGCATAATTGCATATTGCATAGCCTAGTATCAGAATCAAAAAAAATGTCACATAGATCAGTAGCCGTTATTAACTTGAAATTAGTTATTACTTGCTATAACATTTTCAGGTCACTGACAACCTAGAATACAGCAGCCACTGTAGGAATGAAATCATTCTTATTGTGTTTGAAGCACATACGTAGCCACAACCAGTGGTGACTTGTCTATAAGAACCGCAGGGTCTGCAGCCCGCCTGATTGTTTTAGTACAGGACTTCTCAATTGAGAGTCCATATAGACCCCAAAGGATCCTATGTGGACCTATGGAAGGGGTCCTCAGGATTTTCTTATTGTTACAATCAGTATGAATGACCCAGGCAACTGACTATGTATACATTTATGCCATTAGAAGTAAGCTAATTTTAATTTTCAAAGGTTTACTTGAAATTATAGTCAATCATTTTTGTTAAAGTGGCCTTTGGCCCTAGCATGGTATAAATTTCCTCTGTTGCTAAATTAACCCCTTAAAAATTCGACATATTTTTGTTTACATTTTTGCATTTTTTGACATCTTATTTTAGAAACTGGATTTTTATGTTTTATTGATTGTGAGGGTATCTGCTGGGGTCCACAGAGATACCTGAACAGACTTCGTGGTTCACAGACGAAAACGCTTTGAGAAGTCCTGTTTTAGTAAAAGGAAGCAGTTTATAAGTACCGTATTGTACAATCTAAATTTATTAATTGACATTAAAAAATGTGTTGATTTTGTGTCACTGAACTGCAAAATCATGGGTTGTATTGGATTGCAGCTTTTATAAATTCTGTTTGTTCCGTGATATGGCGTAATTTGATAAAAAAAGAAGAAAAAAAAAAGAAGGCTTACCAATTGCGTAGTAGTAGGCCTAGTCTAGTTTTAATCCGGTGATTTCCCCTTACTGAAGGTGGTCGGATTTATCTCCACGTGCCGCAATCGCTTTCGCACCCTGCCTCCTCATCAATCTGTCTAATCTAAAGCATCTCTTATTGTCAATCGACCTTGCTGTTTTCGTTTTAAACTTGACTTTTCTACATTTTCCTGAGTCTTCCTTGTTTCCTACGACCATCAACTGACAACTCCAGAGCTCTTCTCAAAACATCATCTTCATCCCTCCTCAAAACATACCAATACCACCTCACTCCATTCGCCTTTGCCAACTTATCAACATTCTCATTCAACCCAAGCAAGTTCATAAGTTCTTCAGCATTCCTTTTGTTCATCAGCTTCATACCACATATTGCCCTCACCATCGCTCTCTGTTCTTCTTAAAATCGCTACCCTAACTCGTTTTCTCATGTCTCACCTCCGTACAGCATGGCAAATCTCATGCAACTTTGTATAAATTCTTCTTACAAATAGCGAATTAAGCCTACTAGTTACTCAGTAATTAACCTAATAAGGTGCTTTCAGATAAGCTGTTCATAACAGTTCACCCGTATTTTTTTTGCATAAGGCCTAGGCTTACCGCTTACCTAATAAAATTATATCCCATCAAGAAATTCTTCAACAGATTAATCAGATGTGACCTCTGTTTTGAACTCACTCTATTTTGTTGTGTCTTTATTTGTTTAAATTAGTAATTCCCAGTTGATCTTTAATGTCGCGCTGCTTGACTTGATGTTATCCAAATATTTCATTTTTGTCATGTCCTTTTTTGGTTCCCTACACAATCCCAGTCAGGGCAGTGTTAATCGCCCCACATACCGCCCGGACGCGAAATTTTTTTCCACAAACTTTTTGTCTCATTTGCATATATGGTTACCGCACGGCGCGCGTAACTGTTTTCACCGATTTTTGCCCTCACAGCAGCCGATTTTCGCCTTCCAGGTCCAAATTTAAACATTGAACTTGAAAAAAAATGTAGCCTGGAGACACATCTATAGTCTATAGTCAAGTTTAAAAAAGTTGAGAAAAGAAATTGATTCTGGTCACTAGTCTAAAAGTAAGATTTTCCGAATTGATTAAGAATTAACCCTAACCTAACTTTTTTTGAAAAGCTTTTGTGCACCGCAAAAACTAATGTAAAAAAAATTGACTTCGATTGGCGTCGAACCGATGTCCTCACGAACATAAGGCAAAAGATGAAACCACTGAACCAAGCACGCCAACGAAAGACGTTTGCATTCACACGGTATAAATACAAACTCTATGCGAAGTAACAAAAGTTTGTGGAAAAAAATTTCGCCGCCCGGCCGGGGCAGGGCTGTTTTGAGAGCCACTCATTTGAGTCTATTTCGTGTTTTTTTTTTGGCCATTTAAAAAGAAAACAAGATGGAAATACTGCTACAAAAACTTGAAATTCAATAGCTTACATCACGCAAGGCGTTTTAATCGCTTTCTATATCCCGGCTGGGTAACCACCTCCGTCTTGATCCATCCCGTTAGCTCAGTTGGTTAAGCGCCTGACTTTACGAAAAAATACATTGTAGTATCAAGCGACGCTGGTTTGACTCACGAGGTGTGTGCTTGAATTGAACAAAGCATTTCAAGGACAACTCTCCATTTAGCGGTACTACTTAGCAGATGAAATAATTTACGGACAACATTTCAACAACAGCCGGAAACTTCACTCTGTCGAACTCAGTGTCCGGGTCTGGGTCAGTGGTTCAAAGCCTCTACAAGTAGGCTATGCGTAACTGTCAGGATTAAGCTCTCAAAGAAGCTTTTTTAGTTCGTAGGTGAAGATTCCCTCAATCAATCATTTTAGCATTATTGGATTTTTCTTGTTAACCACTTTACGTAAATTCAAAATTTAAGTCGTCGAAACAACAAAGAAAACATAAAAGTTTGCATCATGCATTGATCGTACAAAAGATGGAAGTGATGGCTATCGTCTTTGAGGATGATGGTCTTTGCATAAACGCTAACGATGAGTTCTTAAATGACTCAGGAGTCCAATCCTGGCTTTGAAAGTTCAATTGTATTTATGATCCTTTGGAAGAGCTGGCCGTGAGTGTAATTGGCGTTATTTTTTCTGTTTACTCTTTACTATTGAGATCTGTTTTTCTCAAACGTAGCAGAACCTTCTTGAATGGCACTGGCAGACCTCCAAAGCAGCCTATCCTGTGCGGGTTCTAGTTTGTGTAGCCGACATTGTACTTTTTGAGATTATTCTTTAAGGAATCCAATCCTTATAATAACCTACCACTTTTTCTGACAAACTACTGAACGCTTACCTTTAACCAATTTTGAGTAAAAATGTACTTAGGAAGACGTTGATCCGGCATTCGTACTACATTCTCACACCATCTGAGTTGGTTTTAATAATGGGGGACTGCTTGTTGTTGCCGTCTCTTTTAGTTCGCTCAAATTTGTTCTTTTCTCTACTAAACTAATGTTCAGAATTGTACGCAAACACCGCTGTTGAAATCTCTCGAGATGCATTGATTATTCAAGAGATAGAAATGAACATTCAATGATTGTGTAGGTAGCCACTTAAAGGAGGCAGTCGTAGCCTACTCCCGCTGCAAAAAAAAAAATCGCAAATTTGGGTAAAAATGTGCAGTTATTCTTACCTAAGTGTTGATTGCTGTCGTCTCTATTTAATGAAAGACACAATCAGGGATTTATTGGGTTTGATGCGGGCTAATACAACGTTCACCTGGCGAGACAAATAGCAACTAGATTGACAGAACGAAAGGTAACACAGATTGCGCAACAAAGACAACTTGAAGGTCACGTGATAATACGCACACCAGTTCGTGTGTTGCAGATGCAAAGGGGTAACATCCAATATATCAACACTAAGAATTCAATTGACTGGCAAAAGCAGAGGTTGAGAACTATGTGGCAAGAACTAGGGGTGCGGTTACTGCGGTACTGATGAGCCCAGCCTCATGGGCGAAACACGTGTCTATCGCTGAGTTCTTTCTACACTCGACTGCCGAGAAACAAAATTTTGTTTAATTAAGGAAAAGCGACACGAATGAGAACAAACACGCTGGGTTAAGATAAGACATCATCAATTGTGACATATTGTTCTCAGCTGGATCAAAGAAAACGGATTTGTTTAACCGAATCTAGTTAAATGAGGCTAACTACGATAGGTTACTGCACTACGAGATTCAGAATTCCAGTCGAAAACTGTTTTTCATGATTAACGTTTTATTAAGCTCCATTTTTACAGGGAGAGCAAGAGAGAAGGCAAGAAAATTTACAAGGAGGACAAATTGCTCTCCCCTGTCCAGTGTCCACCCTTGGTTACGCCACTGCTTGCAACTAAATTAATCAAACCTTGCAGTGTCATCTAGAAAGAAACGAATTTTCGTAGCCTCAGCTACGGTACGGTACTCAAATAAGCACAATTTGATCAATGACAATTGACAATAGATTTTTACATAACCTACCTGCAACCTATATAATTATGCAAATGCATAAGCTAAGTGTTCACAAAATATGTGTCTAGACCTAAAGTAACACGCATTTAATCAATCTGCACAATTTTTTGGTCAATGATGTCATTGATTATATTGTTAGATAGAGTTCTAAGGGTCTGTATTATTGGTTGCTTGAAGTTGAGTTAGGAATGAAGATCACACTTGAAAAGTTGATCAATCATACAGATCAATTGAATAGTGAATACCGCATTAGGCTATATAAATAACAATCTTAGCCTGCTGGTAGCCCATCACCTCATAAGTTTACAAGCTTTAACATTTCTAATTTAATTAGTTGACATGTGTATGTTAGTCTGAAAGTCCCGGGTCTAAATGTAACACAAATAGTTGCATCTACAGTAGCCTAGTCAGTAGGCCTACAGTTGCTATGATGCTAATCATTGTGCCCACTTCTTTCAAACTGTGTTGTCTGCACTAAATACACTTTCACTTGCAGCACTGAATCAATTTGACAATCATTTTGTGATAGTTTTTAAGAAGATATCAAAGCAATATCCAAATTAGCAGAAGTTCAAATCCAAATCCGGTTGTTGAAAATGCTTAAATCCAAATTTGATTGGCGCGGCAAGTAGCAATCCGCTCATATAGCCTACTGTATATAGCTGTTGAGTAGTTTTTGAGGTCATAGGCTATAGCCTACATAACTGTTGAGTATCCTACAACTCAGCACATTGCAGTTGAGCACGTGACAACTGAACTAGCAACATTTCAGCAAGTTTTTGAGCCTTTACAAGTATGCGAAACTGCCAGGATTAAGCTCTTCAAGAAGCTTTCCCAGTCCGAAGATAAAGATTTAATCAATCAATCAAGTGGCTGAAATTGGTAATATAAACAAGTAAAGACTGGTCTAGCCCGCTGGTCACAATGGTAAACCATAATCCATAGGCGTAGCCAGGGGGGGCGAACGGGGCCATGGCCCCCCCCAAATTTTCAAAGTTTGGATTCCGAAGTTGAACCCTTTGTTGAAAATATAATATAATTTGTATAAATTTATATTGTTTTCCAAGACATTTGGCTATTAACACCCCCCAGGACTTGTTTTAGACACACAGAAAGACACCAATAAATTTTGCAAATTGTAAATCGTGCAAATCTGTGGAAGCAATTTCAGAATCGCTTACTCTGTAGGGTTTTTGTGAAAAACCCTATTCAATTAGGCTGATTAGGTACTGAATCAATTAGGTGTAGCCAGGGCCGGATTTAGCTGATGGGGGGCCCGGGGCACTTTTAGATCGGGGGGCCCCCCTGCAAAAAAAATTTTTGCGCCTATGGCGCGAAAAATCACCTCTGCGTCTACAGTAGCATCAATCCAGCACTGCACAGCATTTTGCAGAAACTTCAAAGGCTGAAAGGAAGAAAAAATAACACAAAATCACATTTTTTCCACGTAGGGGGGGCCTTCAAAAATCGGGGGGCCCGGGGCACCTGCCCCCTCTGCCCCCCCCTAAATCCGGGCCTGGGTGTAGCTGAGTTTTTTGTGTTCTCTAATTTTAGCCGCAGTTTTTGCCCGTTTGTGTGTAGATAAGAGCTACCTTTAATAAGTTAATAGCTGTTTATCTGCTAATAAGTTTCATACAAATATTACCTTGAAAGTGTTTCCAGAAAGCGTTATAATCCATTATTTAAGTGTAATTTTGCAAAAATTTTCCGGGGGAGCATGCCCCCGGACCCCCCTAGAATACGCGTGCCTTTGGCACGCTCTAACCCCCACCAGCTTTATTGCTTCCCTTGCTTAACCCACCAGGATGCGCCACTGCACATCAGGTGGCGATGTCTTAAATCAAACATTTTGTTGTTCTCTTCAATTCATCAAATATTTGGCCCCCCCCAAAAAAAATTTCTGGCTACGCCACTGCCATAATCTCTTCGTTGGAAAATTGTAACATAAGATTCCCGGATCCGTTCGTCTGTATGCAATGACCGAAAAGAAACACTCTTCTGAAAACGTCTATTCAAGAATTGTATTTCTGTAAAAAATAGCCCACTGGCTGTCGAAATTGAAATGCAACGCGATACACCACTAAACTTGTCACTACAATACAAATTACTGAGATAAAGACAGAAATTTCGTCCAGCTGGCAAGCACTAAGCAAAACAGTTAAATATGCGACCAACCTTCAAGCAACAATTTTAAAAATGACGAGAATATATTGCAATATCTCAAACGCACGTAGGCAGCTACTGTGACTTAATAATGAAAGGCATTATGAAGCTATTCAGACACCTGTTAGATTTGGCTTACACCATATCTCGTAATTCAAGATTTAACGATGATGTAATGTTTCAACAGGTGTGACTAGAGGTGATGCAATCTTTGCTAATTTCTAGCAATAGTCCATTACGTCAGACGCCAAGATTCAGTAGACCTGAACGGTTTCATGTGACGTTTGATTTAAAAATTGTCCGGAACACCCGCTAGCCGATATTTGGCATGCAACAAATCAGCAAACAAGTCAGCAAATTCAGTTTAGCATGCGATGATCAAACTAGTCCGATGCTAGATAAAAATTTCATTTGCTGGCTTGGGCAGTAGCGAAAATGTAGCCTACTTGCTGAATTGAAGCACTTGCTGAGTTGTCGCATGCTATCAACATGACAGCATGCGACAACTACTGTGCGACATGACAGCAGGCCTACCATAGCTGTCAACATGACAGGGACATCCCGAGCACAGTTGTGATGGGGATGATCTGAGAACGAGGCCTGTGTTTATAACCGTAGGAGATGGGAAGGCAGAGGGGGCGGTCGCTCCCATGCTGAAAAAAAAAACGTCCCAAATTTAGGCAAAAATTTCCAGTTACTTGGGCAAATCAATCTTACCATGATGTTTCGACGTCTCACCAGTTTAAAAACTTTACATAGTTGTTATAATAAGTTATATGAGATAGGCCTACATTAATATTTTCCAATAATTGTAAAATCGATTTTGGAAACTATTGCATGTGGTATTACAATCTGGGCAAAATGTTAAGTTTCGATTTCACAACTGCAAAAAACAATTGTAAAAGAGTAGGCTACCGGTACAGTTGGTGAACAGAGGTAGCCTAAGCTTATTACTGATATTCACTAATATGTAGGCAGTAGCGTATGTAGGGGGGAGGATAAAGGGCGATGGTCTCCCCCTAATGATCAGGTAAAAAAAGAAAATATATTATCCATAAATTACTTCGAATCTTTGCTACGCTTCCAATAACAACTGCCTCCAATAAGCGATGTTTCAGTTCACTAAAGTACCTGAAAAATTAATACCACACGACCATGACCGAGCCACGTTTGGATGGTCTAGCTCAGATGAATTTAAACAAGGATATTGTACTCGAGTATGATGCAGTCATTGATATATTTGCCAAGCCCAACCATCGCATTAAACTGTAAATTGTCATTGCGAATCGTCGAGAATGTTCAAAAGGTATTCGAGGCCGGAAGGATAAACATATTGTTTATGTTCTGAAGTGTTTGATATTTTTTGTTGGTTCATTGATTGGAGCAGTAACTTACTTCTGCGAATTCGCTATTTACTTTGGATCCCTCCCCCACTATCTGACGGTATTCTGACTGCTTCAGCTAATCTCCTCCTCCGTTCTGACGCATCACATGACATTTTGGTACACCCCCTCCACTCTTCCAGGCATGGAGGAACCTTTTTTAATTAGGTGAGCCCAGAGGCGCAGCAGTCAAAGTCAATTCAACTTCTGAGAGACTTCGCCACCCAGACCCCCCATACCATTGTTGCATTCCTAATATCTGAAATCGTTTGTACGTTGTGTTTTCATTGAAGATTGGAGTTTATTGAAGTTTGAAGATTGGATTTCATCATTGAACTATCAAAGATAATTAATAATCAAACTAGTGTGAATCAAAAGAGTGAAAACCTTTTTTGGAGCTCCCTCTCTGATTTGCCGCTTTTGTTTGCTGATTTGCATCTTTTCAAAGAAATTTGACTTTCAAAAGTGGGTGGGCCATGCTCACCCAGACAATAAAGTAGGGCCCAGGCCCACGTGGTTCCTCCACGCCTACCCCCTCTATTTAAAGGGTCATACAAGTCTAATTCAAACCCAAGTAGAAAAAATTTGAACCAATTAACAGCCATTTTCACTGAATTTGAGCTTTCTTTGTACTACCGTTGAGACCACCCAGTGTGTATTTTGTACTACCCCCATTGGCCTTCAGCTGCGTATGCGTATGCGTAACTTGATTATGCGTAACATATGCGTAACATGATTCAAACTGCAGGAAAATACCGATCTCTAGTTGCGGTCAGAGCGTTTTCTAAATCGGATTTGGCAGCATGGGTGATAATATGTTCATGCTCTAATGCAGGGGTCACCAACTGAAGGCCCGCGGGCCGCATGCGGGTTAAAGTGCCTCACTGCTCTTCGTTTAGCGACACCTAGTGAATGGGATAATTTCCCTGCAACAACAGCTTGTTTAAAGTTTATAAACAATCGGAAACTTTACTCTGCCAATCTCAGTAACTTGGCCTTGCGTCAAAAGACTCTATAAGTATGCGAAACTACCAAGAATAACCTATCAAGGTTTTGTCAGTCAGAACATCATCATCATCATTAAGTTCTTTCCTCTCGTCGAGGGTTGGAGGCAATGAGACGCCAAGTTTCTCTGTTGTGAGATTTCTTTACTGCAGTTTTGTAAATAAGTCCTGACCAGTCTTCAATATCATTAGTCCAAATTCTTGGTGGTCTGCCGCTATTTCATTTGCCGTTCATTTTTCCTTCTAGTGGTTGTCTTTGAATAGAATTATTGCGAATCATGTGGCCAAATTATTTCAATTTTTTTGATTTAGTTGTTTGTAGAATTTCCATGTTGGTTTGTATTCTAGATAATACATCTTTGTTTGTGATTTTATCCTTCCATGAAATTTTAAGCATTCTTCTATAAATCCACATTTCAAATGCCTCAAGTCGTTTAACCATTTGTGATGACAGTGTCCATGTTTCTGCATTGTAAAGTAACGTAGTCCATATGTTACATGTAGCATTTCATAATTCGTTTTCGAGTGTTGATGTTAATTTTGTGTGTTGTTAATGTCTTTTTCATTTTTATGAAGTTGTTTCTTGCTATTTCTATTCGTCTCAATACCGTATTTCCGCATCGCATCTGCCGTTTTCAGTTATTGTGTGTCCCTGATAGGTAGCCTAAAGCTTTTGACTTGATCGACCAGCATTCCATCAATAGCCTAGTAATATTTACACTTGGTACATTTTCTTTTCTTGTAATAATCATCGTTTTCGTCTTGTTTGTGTTGATTTTCATGTTATATTTCTTTCCAATATTGTTCACTTTTTCTATTATTGTTTGGAGAGCTTCTGCTGATTCCGCCAATAAAACAGTAGCCTAGGCTATTGTCTGCATACCGTAGGTTGGATATAGCCTAGTCATACCTCCTATGTTGATACCCTCCATTCCATCAATCTGTCTGAAAATCATTTCAGTATACAAGTTGAATAGACATGGAGATTAGCCTACATCCCTGGCGAACTCCACGTTTTATGTCCATTGCACCCGATACACCATCTTCCATGTGAATAAACGCCTTTTGCGTCCAATACAGATTAGCTATCAGTCGCAGATCTTTTCCATTTAAACCTACATCAGCTAAACATTGCATTAATTTTTCGTGTTTAACTCGGTCAAAGGCTATTTCATAGTCTATAAAGCAGGTATAAATATCTTTATTGATTTGGTTGTAACGTTCACATATGGTTCTCATATTGAAAATTTCTTCCCTGTGTTTCCTTTCCAGGCATAAAACCCCTTTGAGTTTCATTAATTTCGTTTTCGATGATTTTTCTATTTCGTCTGAGAATTACTCTCAGCAAAATTTTTAGTATATGACTCATCAGACTAAGGGTTCTAAATTCTGTACACTGTGTGGCTTTTGGCTTCTTCGGCAGTTTGACAAGAAAGGATTCATTCATTTCCAGTGGTATGTGGCCATTCATGTAGATGTTATTACATAAGTTATAAATATGTTTCAGTCCTTCACAAGCCAGAGCTGTTATCATTTCCGTTGTTATTTGATCTTTACCAGGAGCTTTATGGCTTTTCAATTGATTTATGGCTTCATCAAATTCAGATTCCAGTATTGGTTCACCTTCTTCATTATTAATAGCAGGAATATTTCCTCTCTCATCTCCATACAGGTCGCTAATATACTCTTCCCATCTTTGCGTCACCAGATCTCGGTCGAAAATCATTTGTTCGTCTTTATTCTTGATGCGATTGTTTTGTCTAGCTTTTGACTTTCTAGTCAGAACATAAAGATTCAAAATCAACCAACCAAACTGAATCAACTTTCTTTTTTCAGAAAGACGAAGTTGGAGTCCTTTTTATTTTTATCATTTGAAAGTTTGTGGACACGAGATTAAACTCCCTTTTTTCAGTCCAAAGTTTTTCAGAAAAGGGATTCTTTTTCGTTGCAAGTTTTGGTTGTTCGGCTTGATTTTTGTTAGTGGATTGCTTTTAAACAACAAAATGATCATTTACAAAGATATTTTCACTGGTAAGTGGTGTTAAAAACAATTGTGGTGACTACAGTGATATATTCATATTATAACACATGAACTTTACACCAATATACAGTAGGTGTAACAAGGAAGTTGACACAGCACCCCACAGGTATAGCCGGATGCAACCTAATTCGTACCATGAACAATTCGTACCGTCAGTTCGTACCTTGAAAAGATCAAGAGAGAAAATTAAAAAAGCTGAAGTCACTGATTGCAGTTTCCACAAACAAACAAAAACTCTTAAGATCATTTAAAGAAATTTTAAAATGTTTGCGGAAACTCCAATCAACCCTAACCCTTGTAAAATGTTTGCGGAAACTGCGATCAGCGACTTCGGCAAACTCTTCTTGGGATCATTACCGAAAATTTTAAAATGTTTGCAGAAACTGCAATCAGCGAATTCGGCTTTGTTCTATGTTTTTCTCTCGATCTTTTCAATTTGTTTGTTTGCGGAAACACCCTAGCCCTAAACCTTAACCCTTTTAAATGTTTGCGAAAACTCCGATCAACCCTAACCTTTTTAAAATGTTTGCGGAACTGCGATCAGCGACTTTGGCAAACTCTTAGGAACATTACTGGAAATTTTAAAATGTTTGCATTACCGGAAATTTTAAAATGTTTGCGGAAACTGCAGAAAAACAGAAACTGCGATCAGCAATGTTACAAAATACCGATACTCAGATACTCTAACCCTTTTAAAATGTTTGCGGAAACTGCAATCAGCGACTACGGCTTTTTTTAATTTTTTCTCAATCTTTTCAAGGTACGAATTGACGGTACGAATTGTTCATGGTACAAATTAGGTTGCACCGGGTATAGCCGACTAGCCGTTCCATATCTTTTTGGCAGTGGCTATTTGACCGGCTCCGGTCTTTGAATCTGAAACACTATTTGACCGGTCATGACGTCACTACATAAGCACTTTTTTCTCTTTCAAAGCAAAAGACGATAAGCGCCTTAAGTTTTAAATTCAACACGTTTTCATCAACTGAGTCCGTGGCGCATACGTAACGTCTCGGGCTTCCATTCTAGAGGGAATGAGTTCGATACTATCCGGAAGCGTTCTTTTTTTTTTTCTTTTTTTTTATCTACAAAAGGATACAAACTGATATGAATCTGAATGAATCAACAAGTGAATAAAAACGTTTCAAAACGAATTAAAAAAGTTTTTTCTAGTCTTTTTTTAACAAATTCCTTTCATTTCTTAGCACAAATTCTCTTAAAAAATCACACCTTCTAATAGGCTGTAAGATTACGTTTCGCTGAAGTCCGAAGTTAAAAATTAAATCCAGTCTCATTGTCGCACAACAATCAGTCAAGTTTCAAATCATCATCTCAACCAACCCTTCAAGACAACTTTCCACTTTCACTTTAGTACTTTACTACGCTACGGCTACGCTGAAGAGGTCAGGAGATCGAAACACTGGCCTTTGTCCGTAGTTGCTTTTCATAATGTCTTTTTAGACATTCTTTTTGGGTCAATAATGTCTTTTTAGATACTGGCCTTTGTCCGTAGTTGCTTTTCATAATGTCTTTTTAGACATTCTTTTTGGGTCAATAATGTCTTTTTAGATATTACTTTTAAAGAAATAAAAAGGAGTCAAAAGGCATGTAAATTTCACTCTGTGTGGAGCTACATGTACTTGAGAGGTTAACTGTTATTCTTTTATTCACAAATTAAAAAAACTTAACTTTATTACTCACATTTGGAAAGATTTAAAAAAATGGGTTGTAGGCTACTCAAATTAAAAATTAACGACAAAAATGCACTTTGGGTCAAAATTTAGTTAAAAAAAAAAAGAACGCTTCCGGATAGTATCGAACTCATTCCCTCTAGAATGGAAGCCCGAGACGTTGCGTATGCGCCACGGACTCAGTTGATGAAAACGTGTTGAATTTAAAACTTAAGGCGCTTATCGTCTTTTGCTTTGAAAGAGAAAAAGAAAAAAGTGCTTATGTAGTGACGTCATGACCGGTCAAATAGTGTTTCAGATTCAAAGACCGGAGCCGGTCAAATAGCCACTGCCTATCTTTTTTCTTATATCTACGGCACTTTTACTGTGCGTGGCGCCGTTACTGGGCTTGCATGAAACTATGGTGAAATTATCAGTTACCGTACTACTCACACCAACAGTTAGGGCTGGCACAGCAGTTTGATTGACAGTTTGGTCAAGGCAGACGCTCTAGGTCAGGGGTTCTTAACCTTTTTTGTCTCGTTTACCCCTTGCCAAATAAAAAAAGTAAAATTTACCCCCACCGTTTTGGTGGCCCCTTGTGATGTCATTGTGTCCGGTCAACCATGCGAAGAAATGCAAAATATCTTTTTGTGTCTGGATTTACCTTGGCAAATATCAAAATCAAGCTGTTTGTTTGCCGAAGACACGATTGTTCTTGACCGGCTCCTATGAAAAATAATGTCTACTCAAATGTCCTAAATAACTATAATAAAAGCACACAAGAATGTATAAGTTTTTTTCTTTTATTAACAACTGGTCAACACGCAATTTCAACAGTCAATCAGTGAGACTTTTGTGCTTGCTTTCCACAAACAATTTTGGAGATTCTTGGAACAGTCGTTGAAAGAGCTACTCGCATGTCTTTGGAAACTAAGCGAGATCGGTGTTTTGTTTTAATAGTCAACAATAAAGAGAACCCTGCTTCACATAGATAAGTAGTTGGAAAAGGTATAATTACTTCAAATGCACGCTTAGTCAGCGTAGGAAACTCTTCGACTAATCCACACCAAAACTTGGAAAAGTCACCATTGCACGATAATAATTTGGAACAAAGCGTTGTTAAACATTAAAGATCAATCAATTCATCTTTACAAAGATCATCGTCAGCAATACTTTCTAACTTGGCTTTGAAGGGATGAGTTATCCAAAGAGAAGTACTGTTGAAACTTTCACCTTCAAAGTAACCGTCAAAGTTGTTTTTAAAGGTGGCAAGGTGCAGGCACATTTTGACTTCGAGATCAGAAATCTCGTTGCGACTTCTACTGACTTTCCAATCATCAAATGTTGGAAAAATTTGCGTTAATTCTATTTTGAATTCTTCTACTCCACCAGATCTAATTTTGTCTGAAAGCCCTGAATTTTATCATGTACATCTATAATGGTAACACTTTTTCCTTGCATTTGCATATTGAGCTGGTTCAAACTTGAAAAAAATGTCTCGTCAAGTATCAATCAATCAATCGTTTATTTATCAAAAAACAAAACACAAAAGTGACATAAAACAATAATACATACAATGTTTAGGTTTTGTTATTGATAGGGAGACAACGAAACGACCATACGGTCAACTAGTCAATTGCCACCCTGGGTAAGTAAGCTAATGCATCAATAAATTTGTGGTCGCCAAAGTGCTTAGGCCTACTCAACGGGGATTTGTGTTCTGGAAGAAAAATCTCCATTTCACCATGTAGTTCGAAAACTCGCAACAAAATGAAGTTTGCTTTAATTTATGATTCAGTAAATTTACCCCCTCGGTAAGTAAAATTTACCCCCAGTTAAGAACCCTTGCTCTAGGTTGATAGCTTAACGAAGTCAGAGTTTTTTTGATTGGTTGTGGGTTATTTATCCAAAAGAAAAATTACTGAGATAGTTGGACAGCTCAGTGGAGGCAGGTGTTATTTTTGATTGATTGTGTAATTTTGCTCAGCAAAAATGTGTTATTTATACAAAAAAAGAATAGGCCTTTGAACTAAGGTAGTTCGACAGCTTTATTTTAAGGTAGTGGCTATTTGACCGGCTAAGGCAGTGGCTATTAGGCTCGAGTCTTGCATGCAAAGCCAGTTTGTGAGAGGCTTCTTCCCTACGGACATGAGCAGGAGCGCGTGCTAGAAGTAGGCTACCGGTACTCCCATCAATTCTTAATGAAGAATTCACCTTCGTTGCGCTGATTCAATGTCATCAACCGTTTAAAAATCGAAAGTTTTCCTGCTTGAATGGAAGCTAAGGGATACAGTTTTCACATTTTCTAGATGCACGGGAAATTATATTCTCGAAACAATTGTTCGTGCTATGCAATGACTATTTGTATCGCTAGTTCCTGTGTTACTTTTCGGTGGACAAATATGACCGATCTAGATGGTACTTTCCACATACATCAGTGAATTTCGAGGCCTGTATTGTACACGCTGACTCAGTTAACTAAAACTGCTGATTTAAAACTTACATAGGCACTTTTTTCTTTTTTTCTCTTCTCGTCTTTTGCTTTGAAAGAGAAGGTGAAATAAATAAATATGTGATGACTGGTCAAATAGTGTTTTAGATTAAATGACCGGAGCCGGTCAAATAGCCACTGCCTTGTTTTAATTAAGCTTTGGTAGAGAGTTTGCTGTGTTGAACCGTAGACAGACAAAACAAAGTAACTTTAACAGGTTTAACATGTTTATTACACAAAGCGATTTAATAAGACTAATTTAAACTCAAATTTTTCTACCCGTGCTTACTCCCTCATTGCAGCAATTTCTGATAAGAACATTAGCACGTATCGAAAACGTTGTTTATTTCAATTATAATGTTAGATGTCTCTGTAATAAAACCTGTTAAAGTTACTTTGTTTAAATGTCTTTGTTTTGATTGAGTGTGAAAATTTTATTGAACTAAGAAATAGCAGGGCAGCAATACCAACCTTTGAAATTTGGGTGGCGACGATGTCTTCCCTTCATACATCAGGGCGCGCAATAATTTGCGCCGCCAAAAAAGCTTCATATGCTGCGCGAGCTGTTAGATTCCGGCTTGAGCGTCAATGCCCATGTCGTTCCCTGTGAGTGATTATGAATAACGCTGCGAAAAAGACTTCGCTAGCACATTTTTTGTGGCAAAATCATTGCTGACGTAAAATTATACATTGTGAAATGGCAACTTCATTAAGTTATCAGCCTAGTGTGCTTGCCTTGATCAGACTGTCAGTCAAACTGCTGCATCAGCCTTCAGTGCTGCGTGTGAGTAAAAGTTTCACCATAGTTTCACGCAAGCACAGTAATGGTGTACACATGCATTGACTGTGTAGTAGAGATAAAAAAAGAGCATAGAACGGCTATACATGTTGTGCTGCAAACAAAGTCACTGCCATAACAAAAGTACCATGTATGCATGAAAAAGTTTTTATAAAACATCATCATTAATTTGTAGAGCCATTAAATTGTTCTACAGTGAAAACGTAGTGTGTATTAAAATTAATACCCATAATTACAAATTAAACTATATCATACCCCAAATTAATCTAGTAAATAACTATAGTATACAAAAATTTTTAGGGCTGGTGTAAATGTGTGGGTGCAACGTATTCCGTCTCTTGAACACTTCGTCCCTCGTTTTCGTTCTCAGAAAAGATCAAAAAAAAAAGGAACTAAGCTAATGTCGCTGATCGGAGTTTCCGCAAATATTTAAAAATGGCTGTGGCTATTCTTACAACATATTGTAAAAATAGCCTCAGAGGCTATTCTTACAAGCACCACTCAAGCATTACGTTTGACATCAATATGCGCTCATGCGTGATCAGGAACTGGTATACAAGTCGCCACCCTGGTTAAAAAAGCGATGACGTCACACAGGAGGAATCCACCATAAAATGGTGGAAAAGTGGGGTGAAATTAGTCAACCATGACAAAAAAAAGCATGTAAGTGTCCGCTTTTACCTAATAGCTATGTAACACAGGCCCGAAAAACACCACATATCTCCTTAGAAAAGAGTTAAACTTGACCAAGTTTAACTATTTATCCGAAGAATACTTCTAAAGATACCAGCATTTAATCAATAATATATCTTTGTCGTTTCTGCTTCGATTTTTACAATTGAACCATTGCTGGAAAGCGCAAGCTATCGTTTATCCAAAGGAAGGTCAGCCAGACTCTAAAAGTTAAAAATATTTCTTAGGTAAAGAGTTGAACTTGACCGACTTTAACCATTTATCCCAAAAATACTTGTAAAGATACCAGCATTTAATAAACGCTAATCTAAAGAACATATCTCTGTCTATTGACAAGCAAAAGTTGAGGTTGATAGCTTTTTCACAAAGCGAGCAACCGGGCTTCAAACACAAGCAAATAGCGCCCGATGACTCGTTGCATTTCCGAATCGAAGCAAGTATACAAGTCTCCCCGGTCTGCGATCATTATATGTCTTTATTAAATTAGTTGTAAGTTGCTTGTTTCTGCTTCGATTTTAACAATTGAACCATTGCTGGAAAGCACAAGCTATCGTCTATCCAAATTAAGGTCAGCCAGACTCTAAAAGTTAAAAATATTTCTTAGGTAAAGAGTTGAACTTGACCGACTTTAACCATTTATCCCACAAATATTTTTAAAGATAACAGCATTTAATAAACGCTAATCTAAACAACATATCTCTGTCTATTGACAAGCAAAAGTTGAGGTTGATAGCTTTTTCACAAAGCGAGCAACCGGGCTTCAAACACAAGCAAATAGCGCCAGATGACTCGTTGCATTTCCGAAAAGCTAGGCTATTTACAAAAAGTGAATACCGCACATGTTAAACAAAAACTGTACATATTTTGAGCACAGCACAGTAACTGTTAGGCCAGATCATCACCCATGTGTCCCTCCTCTCCTTGCCTAGATGAGACCTGCCATTTGTCCTCGCAACCCTTTTTGTTTCCCGACCAAACTGAGAAGTTTAGAGTTTCGTTATTTGTTGGATGCAAATAGACGCATGCTTACATTTTTGACCACCTTAAAACACTAAACCAGTTTCTGCTCGACATAGCCTACAGTGTTCAATTTTTGTCCCAGGAATCAACTCTTCAAGCAATACTTTCCCTACTTTGTGTGCACTAACATCCTAATTTATATGCCATTGTTAACAATTGCGATATTCGTGAATTCATTTGAGGCTTTGGGTACCGGAATTAATATACTTATTTGAACTAGCAAATTCAATCCACAACACTTTCCACTAGGCTGTTACTTAACACTAAGCACGCATATGCGCTGCGATTTGTGGCCGTGTTAGCAACTGAAAAAAAGCCTTGGTGTGAAGATCACAGAATTGTTCAAAATGTGAGCTCAGTAGCCTATTACTGTGCTTGCAACTGCATGGTGCTATCAACGTGCAAAACAACTCGGCTCCAGGTCCCCTGCGGTCACAGACACGCATATTATCCCTGAATAGGGGGGTATCGCGTTTGCCATTCGCTCATTGTCGCCTGGTTTGATTGCAAACAAGTCTGTTCTATGTAGTTGCTTTCCTCATTGCGTCCAGTATGTCAGCACAATTGCTTTATCATCGCGAACGCCATTGTCACTTTTCCTCATCCACCTTTCCCAGGCTTGTTCGCGATGAAAGGCACAGAGTAACACGTAGCAATCTGCGGAACAAGAAGTCGTGGGCACTGAGTGGTAAAGTACAGTAGCAACTTAACAGTGACGACACAAATGCATGAGCAATGGAGACAGCACACAAGCAACGAAAATGTTAATGCAATTCACTAACTTGAAAAAACGCTTTCGATGGCCTTGATTTCCGCCTCACATTTATCGGTCATGAAAAACGAAGGGTTCCAGTTTTCTGACCACCCTTTTACAACAGAAAGTGCTTCTGCTATGTCCGAAGCTTGTTCATTTTGGATAATAAACGTAGCAACAACCTGGTAACCAACATTCGTTCTGACGCAAAGAAAAAATAGAGGAAGGGAATACTTGGACGTCTTGTAAGTTGCATCCAAGAGGCAAATGCCTTGGCCGCAACGATGCAACAATCGTATTATCTTCATCTAAGACAGGGGTTTTTAACCTTTTTTGTCTCGTTTACCCCTTGCCGAATGAAAAAAGTAAAATTTACCCCCACCGTTTTGGTGGCTCCTTGTGATGTCATCGTGTGCAGTCAACCAAACATCCACTTTTGTCTGGATTTACCTTGGCAAATATCAAAAACAAGCTGTTTATTTGCCGAAGACACGATTGTTCTTGACGGGATCCTGTGAAAAATAATGTCTTGGAACAGTCGTTGAAAAAGCTACTCGCATGTCGTCTTTGGGAACTAAGCGAAATCGATGTTTTGTTTTAATAGTCAACAATGAAGAGGACCCTGCTTCACACAGATAAGTAGTTGGAAAAGGCATAATAACTTCAAATTAATGCACGCTTATTCACTTCAGCGTAGGAAACTCTTCGACTAATCCACACCAAAACTTGAAAAAGTCACCATTGCACTATAAGAATTTGGAAGAAAGCGTTGTTGAACATTGCAGATCAATCAATTCATCTTTGCAAAAATCATCATCAGCAATAGTTTTTAACTTGGCTTCGAAGGGATGAGTTATCCAAAAAGCAGTAGCATACTCTTTAAACTTTCACCTTCGAAGTAACCGTCAAAGTTCTTTTTTAAGGCGTCAAGGTGTATTTTGACTTCGAGGTCAGAAATCTCGTTGTGACTTCTACTGACTTTCCAATTATCAAATGTAGGAAAATTTGCGTAAATTTCTTTTTGAACTCTTCTACTCCACAGATCTAATTTTGCCTGAAAGCCTTAATTTATGATTCAGTAAATTTACCCCCTTGGTAGGTGAAATTTACCCCCAGGGGGTAAATTTACCCCCGGTTAAGAACCCCTGATCTAAGATGAGTTACAATCAACTAAATTTTCATCTTATGATAGTAGCCTACAGAAATAATATACGGTACTGTACGTAACATTGAAAACCACCAAGCCTACTACGTGAATATGGTAAAAAATAAATTGTCTCAAAAAGATTGGTTGTGACCCAAACCCTGCCTTTGGTTACCGCTGGACATGTCACTTGGTCCAATCAATAACACCACATAGGCGTATGGATTTGGCACACTAGATGGAAAAAATACAAAAGAGGTCAGTGAAGTAGGCTAGGCTACTTTGAATCAACAAAGCTTTTACACCTGAAAACTGAGTGTCTTTAAGAAACGAGATGAAAAGTTGATGAAACAGAACACATTTACATATGTTTATAGCATTTTTTGCAGTTAGTAAACCGTTTCCTCTTTTATGATGCCTAACCTCCACTTTGGTGAAAACACTGTGCTTTGCAGAAACCTTTTCAGAATCTTTGTCAACAAAGAAAAGGCTTATTATTGTAGTATGAATATCAACACTTAGTACACTAGTGAATTACAATGACAGGATGTTAAAAATCAACATTAACATGGCACCGTATGCTCGTTTCTGAACAACAACAAGCTTCGTTCCTGCTTTTGCTTCGTACTCTTCAATGGATCTCATGGCATCTTCAACTGAAGCCAACCACTTTCAACAATAAACAATTGATTTTTTACTGTTATAAACTTATGGATCTTCATCACCCATTTTTTGCCATAAGAAATCAAAGCATTTATGCCATAGCCTAAGATTACAGTGAAGAAATGTAAATACTACACACATGCAACAAATCTGGATTTAGCGAGTATAAGGTAGCTGATAGTTTGAAGCTCCAGTTTTTCTTCTTTCCTTCTACTATAAGTACTTCACCACATTTAGGTTTGTTTTATTCTGATGACAGCTCCTGATGAGTCAGTCAAAAAAAAAACTGCCGCTTCGAGCTACCTTTTACTTGCTATTTTCAAGTTCTGTACCACCATTTGCTATGAAAGAGTTCAACATACGTATACTAATTGTGTTAAGTTGGAAACAGTAAAATAGTTGAATATTGATGAACTGTTGAAGGTCTTGTTGGACCGTAGTATATTGCAGTAACTACATTACAAACCTGTACTAGTCCATGACTTTCAGCCAGCTCTCCCAAAGAATGTTAAATGTCCTAAATGCATCAGAACTTTTAATGCCAGGATTGGACTCATTAGTCATTCAAGAACACATCGTTAGCGTTTTATGTGAGGACCATTGAAGAAACGATTTTTATCAAATGTTACAAGTTTCAAGCATAACGCGTCAAGGCCAATAAGTCTTTTCGTAGTTCACGGTTTACATAACCTTGGTTTAATTGACAAAGCGAGATTGCAGTATCACCTGAACATTCAATGTCACTTCTCCATAAGGTTGCATTTCCTGCAGAACCAAGACTTCGTTTTTGGCGGCATTGTTCTACCAAGACATCTCAGATGGTGCCAATCCAGACACGAGTCGCACATGATGCTGTCGCCTGCATCAAGATCTAAATAACAGGAGATGCACAACCAGCGGCCTTTATTTCGCAAAGTGGTCAGTAGGTTCTCCATCAACTTCCAACCGTCAAAAGAAAAATGTCTTCGCACAGAAGCAATGGCAATGTTTTCATCTAAACACTTCATTGGAATTCTTTCGGGCAACGTTTCAATTTCATTTTCTTCGATCAGTCGATCGCTGAATGGACGCAAGACCTCTTCTACTACCTCAGAATCGACAAACCAACTGAGTATTGCTGAAAAATATGACCATGGGTGACTTTGTTTGATGTAGCCTACGTACGCTTTGACGTAGCCTATCGGCTAGGCAGACCCACAGAAGTCAAAGTGTAGTTTTTTAAACTAACGTAGGCTATAACAAAAATGAAGTCACACAAACATAAATGCAACAAACCTGCTTCTTTCTGAAAAGACGACTTCAGTCTGAATGGAATTGGTCCGCTCTTTTTTTGTCTCTTGCGTGGTAACCCAATGACTGTCAATCCAGCTCCTTTTGGCCTGCCACGTTTCATCATCTTCGGTGGAAATTTAATTGATCCTGCATCATCTGTTAATAAACACAACGAGAATCGAATATAGGCTACAACGTAGAAAACATCACTATTTCAACGTTTTTATTAAAAAATTAATAAACATAATGCATTATGCAATGCAAGAAAAAACAACTAATCAGAAATGAATGTTTCAGAAACAGCACATACTTGTAAAAGACTGAATAGAACTGGACGGTGTCTGCATCATAATCGCACTGGTATCAACGGTCGACAAGACGTCACCGGGTGTGTGCTGTGAACTACTACTTGAGACTGTAGGAAGTGCAATTCCAGGATCATTGCTGGAAGATGTTGCAGCAGCACTTCCAGTATCAGTGCCTGAAAAGGATCACCTCTGAGCAATGAAGAAACAATAGAAGCGTCGCACGAGTCTTTACTGGACAATTATTGGATGTGTTGCACTGTTGCAATGGGGGCCAAACTGACGAGGTTACGGTCCTGGGCGGAACATAATGTCGTATAATCGTAAATACGTGCACTGGCAGTAGATATTGTGATATACCGTATTTTGAGTTGGAAGCGAGCACTTGAGGTGTCAACAAATCTACATTAACCTTTTGAAAACAAGATTTTGTTGCAGCCAAAACATGCTTCTGGCGTGGTTACCGAATGCCAACCAATCCAGTATCTATCAAAATCTGCTAGGTGTTTCTCGATGATTATTTGCACAATGCTGCATCACCTGCCAATAAACTCATTACTTATCAAATAATGCAGACCGTGCTATAATCTTAAGAAACATGAAACGTAGTGTAAGCGCAGCATGCAATGCAAGAAAAAAAAAACAACTAATCAGAAATGAAGCTTTCAGAAACAGCATACTTCTAAAAGACTGAACAGAACTGGACGGAGTCTGCATCATAATCGCACTGGTATCAACGGTCGACAAGACGTCACCGGGTGTGTGCTGTAAAGTACTGTTTGAGACCGTAGGAAATACAATTCCAGGATCATTGCTGGAAGATGTTGCAGCAGCACTTCCAGTATCAGTGCCTGAAAAGGATCATGCAGTTGTTCACAAAAGCAGAATTACTGAGCATCTGCAACCTTGTATAATCGTAAATTAGTGCGCAACTGCGCATGCAGTACATATTAGCCCACATATTGGATAGCTCAACGCCATAAAAATCATTGCTCAAAAAAAAATTGACTGCAAAATCACGACGCAAGTTGCAGTAACTAACCCATATCTCTTCAGATATTTGAAAAAGTAGGCTAGTTTTTCTGATTTAGTAAATAGTGCTAGCATATAGGCCTACCTTTCTGAGTTTGACCCAAAAAGTTCACAACTTGGAATTTCTTTCCTTCCTGCAAGAACTCTGCAATTTGTCGTAAATTATCCAGGTTGTATTGGAATTCATCCATTCCTTGTTCAGATATCATTAACGCAAACTTCTGGGAAATATCTTGAACACGGCGATACTTTTGCTGTTCTGATAAAACACATCTTCTTTGAGGCTTGTTAAGAATCTCAACAGCTGGTAATGTGGATGCAGGACCGTTGTCCAGTGAGTTTCTTGTCAGGCGATGGGATTTAAGAAAATATTGCATTGTCCACCGTTCTGAACAAAGATTGGGATTGTACTCTGACATATGGAGCTGCCTTCTAACTGCCAAGACATGCCTACAAGGTAGCAGCATTGATGATGTGAATCCACAAGGACATGCTGTTGTTGTGACTGCCAATTCCCCATGGACACGAGATTTTACTATGGCAGAATCATTCAAAATCTCTGACATGACAACCTTTTCCGCTAACTTGAATTGTTGTTGCACATGAATATATGCAAATGGTGTCAGTAGCTGTTGGTATTGTCTCTCCGCCACACTTGAAATCGCATCAATTGGAACCTTAAGGAAAGCATTTGACGCTTTGTGGTCACGTTCGGTGGAAAGAGATTGGATACATGCCATCAGATCTTTAAAAAACATGGTCATTCCTGAGTATCTTGTTATGACACTTTTCAACTTTCCATTGATGGATTCCAGTCGATTATTAGTTCTGTTCAAAAAATTAGCTTTCAAGTTGCTCAGTCCATCCACCCATTGATGTCGAATAGCATGCCAGTTATCGTTATAATATGTTGTGACAGCAATTGGGACTGTGTCAACGAATTGGTTATACAGTAAATTATAAGCTGACTCATTTTTGGCATTTGCCAGTTTTCCTAAAATTTCCAGTGATACCTGCCTTTGGGCTGAAGAAATGCCTAATTTTTCCATGAAAACTTCTCTACGAAAAGTGCGAAGAGTATGAAAATAGCAAATTAAAATTTCTGCAGTAGGCAGCATTTTCATCATGGCATCCCGCTCTGTCATGTCTTTGTCAGCCATTACAACCTCCACTTTATCCCAAGCTGGATTGTGGAGTTTAAACTGAGTTAACAGCTTCCTGATAGTCAGTTTGTCTTCAGTGGCTACAAGCCACAGACACACAATTTCACTCTGACCTAAGCCATCAACATTCAGCATCACATATAATGGCATTCTCAAGTCATTAAGTTTGTAGGTTGCATCAATCAGCAGCATTTCGGGATATGCCGCAAAGGTTTCCCGCATGTCTTTCATTTGAAAGTATATCGCCTGCAATTGTTTGTCATCATCTGCAAACACATCTACTGCAGCACCTAAAATGAAAATAAACTGAGGATTAGTACCGTATACCCTACAAAGCAAGAATCTTGACAATCCTGGGCCAGACTAAAATAGCGCAAAACAATTAGGCCTATTAGGCACTCCATCAGATTTAAAAGCAAAAACATCAACTTTTAGTGAAATTTGTTTTCTATTCTATGTTATTTTAATTATTGGCCAGAGGAAGGATGTTTAGGCCTTTGGTAATATTTACATCATATAATCAATGTTCCAACTGAGCGGTTGTATACCACTCTCACCCCATTCTCTAAAAGATGCCACATTGCAATGCTTAGGGTCCGTTAAAAGGATCCATTAGGAGTAAACTTTTACGTAGATTTCAAATTTAGCAATGTTTTCTATTTCTATCCACTCAAAGTAGAATTGTTTCAAGATATTGAAGACCTTTGATTGAATTCCTTGATCCCGCTTTCAATCTTACAATCCCCATAGCGCCTTATGTTGCAACAAAAATCTTTGGAGCATGAGTTTGGGAAAGTAGAATGAATTCTTGTGAAGAAAATGAAGCAAAAAATACTCTCAATTGACCCTTTATAGCTCAATGTTGCAAATTTTCCACACGTTGTAGGGTACTGCTAATGTTCTGTGTTGGTTATACTAGACAAACGTTTTCTGAATAGAAAAACGTCTGAAAATTAGATATTTTTCTTGTGTAGCCTACTATGATGTGCATACTGGTAATCCGCAGTTTGCTTCAGTAGACGGAGTCTATTGACCGGTAAACCAGGCGGTCAACACTTTAAATTGAACTGGCAATGGTGAGATTGAACCCACGTCATCGAAATAATTCATCTGCAGTCTAAACCATTACGGCAAGAGGTCAATCGCGAATTGATTAATTGACATTATATCTGAAATGGTTCAAGAAGAATGCTCACAATATCATGTGACACTCAATCTGCAGCAGCGACCTGTAGATTGCAAATACGCCTACGGTGTTGACCAATGTTACAGGCAACCTGGTAGCCTATTCTTGCATTGCTGCAGTACTACAATGATGCAAAAAATTAGATTTTTCCAAGGTCATGACCCTGACCACAGCTTGCACACACACATCCGGCTCTAGGCCGGAGTCACATCACCTCCAGTACGGAGCCAGAATTTGACCGGAACCGGAGCTCATTCTATCACTACTTATCATACTGCACATAGAAATTAGAAAGTCATCTCTACTACTTAGCATGAACATATCTTGTACTGTATAACAGACAAAAAATTTTTGTCTGTCGACTAACCTTTTTCTTTGTTCATTTCATTAATAAGTTCATCATAGGTGTTTTCATACAAAGGTCTCTGTTTTGCGGCAATACTATGCAGATCTTTTAAGAATAACTGTTTTTCCTGTAGAAGCTGCAATGTGCTTTTGTACCAACTTTTTATTTGCTTTGGTGGCAAGCATTTCTCCGATCACACTGCTTTCTGTTTCATTTAATCTTCGTTGTTTAGGCATCAAATTAAATGCATTCTGAAAAATAATTTATATGCACATAATCAAGAAAACGACATATCTTTTGACAGGTGTCCAACCCACAGAGATGGGCAAGATCACCAGGTTTGGTGAATCGGCGGCTTGAATATGACCAGTTTCGCACAAACTGGTCATATTCAGCATGTGCGTAGTCATGCGCGCAAAGTGAAATGACCACTTTACCGTGTCTTACGATGAAGTCAAGATCAGAAAAACTGTCTTGCAACATTCTTAACATGTTTTAGTACAGTAGCAAACAATATTTGAACTTCAAGTGTCATAATCAAAATGCAATTATACACGAAAAGTAATTTTTTGGATAGAGGGGGTTTTGGACGGAAATTTCAATTTTTTTTACTAGTGGTCTTAGAATGTACTGTTGTATCCTAAAACCTGGGTTAAAATTGAATTTGAAAAAAAAGCCGATTAACCCCCCCCCCCCCTAATGTTATTGCTCTTTTTTATCCTTCACATAATTTCTGATGAAAGCCTCCTTATCATATACAGGGCTAGTGTGACCATAGCTCAAAGGCTATGACTACTACAAAGGGTTATTTCCACTTACTTCATTGAAATCATGATTATGATCATTGACATTACTAATCTCAGTGATGCATAGCGCTTTTCCATCTGACGTTGCATTTACTTTGATTCCAAATGGACAACCTTTGATAAAAGTACTGAAAAACAACAAAGATGAGGTGACATAGGCCGTGTTGAATCACCCATAAGTACACCTGAATTAGCCATAACTCACGTTAAAGTAGCCTACCTGCAAGTCATGTCAAATTGCCCATAAGTTGCATCCAATTACCTATAAGCCCACCTGAATTACCCATAAAGTCACGTTGAATTACCACAAGTTCAGCCGAGCATTCTCATAAATCTAGTCGATTTACCCATAAGTGACGTCAAATTGCCAAAAAGCTGCGTTGAAGTACCCATAAGGCATGTCTTTATGGATAATTTCATGAGACTTACGGGTAATTCGACGAATTGTGCTGATGAGCAATTCGACGTAACATATGGGTAAATTGACAAAACTAATGGGTAATTCAATGCAACTTAGGAATAATTCTGGGCATGACAATTCAATGGAAATTACAATAGACAGCATGCAGGAATGGTTCAGCAGAATATATGCATTTTGCTAAGTTCTAAGCATTCATAAGGAATGTAGGCAATTTGCACTTATGCAAAACTCAATCTATTAGCAAAACTTATTACAATAGACAGCATGCGGGAATGGTTCAGCAGAATATATGCATTTTGCTAAGTTCTTAGCATTCATAAGGAATGTAGGCAATTTGCACTTATGCAAAACTCAATCTATTAGCAAAACTTATGCATATAGGCTACATGAGTAGCTCAACCTATGGGCACCAAGGACAAAACCATCATTACTTACCTTTGATTTGGTCTTTTTCCTTGACTACATGATTTGGGTGTTCTTCCTCCATGCACACAAGCATACTGTATTGTACGATACTTCAACTGTTCATTCCAGGTTTTTGTGGATGTAAGTGCTAGACGTCGTTTTGCGCGTTCAATTGTTATGGAATTTCTCACATAAACATTGACAAAGTTTTCTTTTTCCCATTGCTTAATAGCCGAAGAAAGTGTCTCAAAACTGTAATATAATGCTCCCTTCGTAATCATGATGACGATGGATTCATTGACGTGTAGTTTCGATCAGCAAAATCAGCAACTACCGCGGTTCACTTTACGATCAAGTGTGCAGCACAAGCCAATACGCATGCGCGCGAAATTACGTATGAGCGTCGTCGGATGAAACGCCTGAGCGCATTAAGGTCTTGCTCGAGTAAACAACGTCTTGCTTGAGTGGTGCTTGTAAGAATAGCTTCAGAGGCTAGTTTTACAATATGTTGTAAGAATAGCCACTTCGTTTAAAAATTTTCCCCTTGAATTAATCATTGAATTTTTATGGGCCACCGGCCCACCACAAAATAAGTGTGATTAACCCTAATCTTAATCTGATAACCTTAACCCGAAAGTGAGGTTCGGTTTATCAACTGTTATTTCAAGATACTTACTGGTAGCTATGCTTCAGTATGGCCAGAGCTAAATCCCAAAAACAACAGGCATCAAAAGCAATGCCTATGTTTTTACTGCACGAATTCCAGCATATTTATTTATCTCTTATGAATCCACTTACTTTTACATAAGCTTATTTCTTGCATTTTTACAATCATTAAAGCTTTTTCTAAATTTTGATTTTTTTTTAGATGAGGAATTATTTACTGATGCATATCCAATTGAAGACTTTATGGGTTGCTTTTACAAAGTAACAGGAAAAGTAAGCTTTTTCGTTTTAAGGAGTTTAATAATGTTGAGAGTTGCCAAGTATACTAGTGTTGTAGACCGTATGAAGTAAATATATATCTCCTGAATCCTGATAGAGTCTTATACAAGTTAGCAGTTACAAACTGAGCACATGGCAGTTGAGCAAGTGACAACTAAGCTAGCAACATTTCAGCAAGTAGCTGAAAGTTGGCAAATGATGAACTGAGCAAGCCCAAACTTGAAATGTCACAAGTCAGCAAATTCAATTTAGCAAGCGATGACCATGCAAAGTTGATGCTAGGTGAAAATCTCATTTACTGACTTTGACAATAGCTGATATGCACTTGCTGAGTTGTTGCATGCTGAGTGGTCCGATGACCCTCCATTGAGCGTCAATTCACTAACACCAATACAAAATTAAATTTAGCATTACAACATGAAGTTAAACTTTTTGTGGTCAGATTGCCTCAGATGCTCTGTTTCCTCCAGGGAGCCAAAAGACCTGAAACAGTATCTAATTTCATTCTTTCATGGCTCAAAATGAGTCAAAAAAAATTTTTTTTCACACAAAAAACTTTAAAGTTTGTTCTTAAATAAAGAATATCCAAAATATTTCTTAAGACTTGTGACTTTAAATCACTTCTAAAATCATGTTTGTGGCCAAATTTGCAGCTTGTATTGGGGATATGTTGGTGTTGGTTTAAGTAGGTTAATCTTTGTCTGCCTTGGTCACATTTTCCTTCAATTTTGACTGTGAGAGAGAGATGTTCTAGTTTTTCTTTTCGCGGTACGAGTCCAAGAAATTAAAGTTGTTTTTCAGTAGATTTTTTGTTTGATTAACTTAATTTAAAGCAGTTTGCTTGGTTTTTCTGGCGTTCCAGAAAATCCTCTGCATTTTTCGGAATGCCCACATTTCAAACCCGTTTGAGCCAGACCTTTTTGTGGTATTGTCTTTTGGTATAAAAACCTTCCTGCCAATTTTTAAACTTGCCCACTTTGCTTTTGAAAATTTCTTAAACCAGAGATAGGCTATATTTCAACATAGCGTAGTGCTATTTGCTGTTTCCCATAATCATAATTTATGATTATTATGTCACTGATGCATTGACTCTGAAACAGCTATCATGTTTCAAAGCACATAGGCTACACAAAAAGCATGAAGAGAGGATGCGACCAAACAAGCAAACTCTGCAAAACTGTTTCGAATGTGTGCTAAAAAGGTTGTAAAAGAAGTGTTGATTCACTACAAGAAACCTAATATTCCTACAATTCATGTTAACAAGATTGAGCAAAAAGTTATGCAGCTGAATGAAGAGTACAACAATATGATTTGGATAAAGCCTAATATACGCAAACTGAGTAAACGATTGTCTAATTTTAAAGCTAAACTTGGCACTACTTTCACTTGCTGGCCTAAAGTAAAGATGTGGTGAAATAATGGAAATTTTAGAAAGGGACAAAAACAAGCATGGAATTGATGGAATAGATGAAGATATATTTTATAAAGTTTTTAAACTATATACATGAAAAGCGACCGTATTGCAACATAATATGGAAGAAATGATCTGGCTAGTTGCAAATTTGCTAAAGTTAGATGAACAAGACAACGAAAGGCAGAAGCACAAGAGAAAGAGAGTGTAAACGCCAAAAGATTACTGAACAGGCTTATTCAACTCTTTACCGTGAATCAAGTGAAGAACAAACGTCAGAAGCGGAGGAAATACTTTCATTCTCTAAAAGGTCTCACAGAAGAAATGTAAAGACATGCACAGCAGTTGCTGTGCCTCCAGACCAGATATATTGAAGTGCCCTGTTTTAATTTCTACAGCAGTTAGAAACAATATAAAGCCAACAGCACTTGCATCAACCGTCCAGGCAGTAATTGAAGCATGCGCAGGTGATTCCAAAACAGTGAATTTAAATCCTATGCAGCCATATCGACATCGAGTGGCAACTAACAAAATGATAGCAGAAAGAATAAGAAGTCAATGGGTTCCTCCTTCTGTTGGCTGTAGTCATTGGGATGGGAAACAGATGCGAAACTCACAGTACAAAATTACTGATTGTCTGCCCATTCTGGTTTTCAGAGAAAATGGTGTCAAATTACTTGGTGTTCCGCAGTTGGCAAAAAGTAAAACTGGAGCTGGTGAAATTATTTTAGAGGCAACTGTCAATTTGTCAAATTGTTAGAAGAATAGCAGTGCACAGCATGCATTGAAGCTATGGTTTTTGACACTAGTTGCAAGACAGGACATTTGACCGCCGCTTGCATTTTCCTTCAGAAAAAGCTTAACAAGCAGCTATTATGGTGCGCTTGTCGCCACCATGTTAGTGAAATTATTTTAACGCATGTTTGGAACGATTTGAATATCTGTGCTTGAAAAGGACCTGACATTATTACTGTATTTGTTAGACTTTGTGATACCTTTTCTACAGTGATGGAAAACACTTCCTACAACGATTACAGTACTGTTTTTATTCTGGACCACGAAACACAAGTTACATTATTGATTTCCACGAGCGAATAACCGAAAAGCTTCCAAAAGGAGCAATTTTTGGAGTAAATCAACATAAAAAAATTTTCAAACTGTTGAATTTATTGCGTTTGTATATGTGCCATGGTGGTACACAGCTGCTTTTGCTGAAGATGCTTCAAACAATGATCTATTGTTATTCAAAAGCATGCATAACTTTGACAGTGATAGCCTACCATATCCAAACAAGCTCTCAAAGCATTTGCCAACCACACTTGGAAGAGTGTTTGCTACAGTCTAAAATATGAAATGCTTGAAAAGCTATTTTCATGCAGAAGAAAGTTTCATTTTGATAAAAGATTTGGGAACGGATTTAGCCTACATTGCCACAATGCTACTCTGATTCTTCTTTGGCTTCATTTATTGGTCCATCATCGTGAAACTTCTTTAAAATTTTAAATATTGATACTCAATTTTTGAAATGTTCAGTTGAAGAGTGGGAAGCATGCTCTGCTTTTGAGCAAGCATGTGAAAAGTGAAGAGCATCATGGTTTTCAATCATCGGCGTATGAGCAGATCTTTCCAGGCTAGATTGGAGGGCAGGAAATCATCAGCCACTCAGCAGCAGTGCTGAAAGAGGTGATAGGCTATCCTTTGACTTTCTTTCAGCAGCTAAAGATGAGTAAAAATATTAAGACGTTTTACAAGTCGTGAAAAATGATAGAGCTAGAATACATGATCAGTGAAACTGAAGAAAAAAACTTGCAAGCATGGTTTCTTCACTTAAACTGAAATTGAATTTTAATGTTAATGGTTTGTTGAAGTTTATACTGACTAGGGCATTTTCGCAACTGAAATCGTATGCAAAAATCCTGCTTTTGTAGTACAACAAAACCAAATCGCGAACTCTGCAGTCTTGGCAAAAACAACTTAGTAAAATGGGTTTGTGTGTACAACAGACAGGCTGAACAATTTTCTTCAAAACAGGATATTCAGACTTCAGAGTACGGTATCCATGTTCTTAGCTTAACCCAGTTTGTTTGTGCTCAGCAGAAGGATGAATGCAAACACAATTAATTGCCTATGAAGTGATGAGGCATTTTCGATAAGAAGAGTGCATACAATAAAACTTATTCTTTTTTCAGCAACAACAACAACCACAAGTTTATGTGATATATAACTTCTTAATTGTATACTTGGGTTACCATTCTTATTTAGTTCTTTAATCTTGACTGTTCTTGAATTGCATTTGATGTAATCAGAGTTTAACAAAGTGATTAGGTATGGGCCTGGGGCAGACCGAGCAAAAAATACATATTTTCTATAATTTAGGGCTGATTTTGAAATATTCAGCCAGTGGGTGGGGCATGTAAACGTAGTTAAAAATGGGTAAAACTTTGTGAATGTATTGTGCATACCAAACGACAGTACCACGCAAAGGTTAAGATGAAACATGAAAAGTCGAGGCACCAGCCACACCCTAGGGACCCCTGCTCAAAATATTAGTGGAAGTACTTACAATTATTTTAGTGTATACTTGTAAAAACCAAGCAGTATTGGTTTTTGTTTTGGATTATTATAGTTCTTTTATTTATAATAATTTTTTAATATTTGTATATTTAATTATGTATTATATTTTCAGACAGTTACAAGATCTGATAGTGCCATAGATGATTCACTCATCGGGGGTAATGCGTCTGCCGAAGATCAAGCCGAAGGTTGCGAGGACTCTTCGGCTGTTACTGGCTGTAACATTTGCTTGGATAATCGTCTAGTCAATCTTCCTCAGTATGATAAGAAGGGTGCTGGTGCTTACTTGAAAAGTTACATGAAAAAGTTGGTGTGACTATAACTAAATGAATGCCATTATTTGTTAAAGATTTTTATAACTTGATACTTTGCTGTATTTGGAGACTTAAAGTTTTTAGTTACAGGCCAGTTGGTGTTTGCATCTGTAAAGCTGGGCTTACAAGTAAACGTTTTCAACGTTTCTATGTATATATTGTATATATTTGTTAAAGAACACACGATTTCAGTTTTGTGATGTGTTGCTCAATTTTAGATTTTTATTTCACACAAAAATCTTTATTCCTCGCTCATTAACATTGTTTTATAAATATTAGGTAGACAATATGCTTGCAAGTTGCAACTTTTTTTTCAATTTTCTTAAATCTTGGTAATATCATTTTGTTTCAGTCTTTCATTTCATTCTTGTTTCAGTCTTTCATTTCATTCTTGTTTCAGTCTTCATTTCATTCTTGCTTCAGTCTTCATTTCATTCTTGCTTCAGTCTTCATATTATTTTGTTTCAGTCTTCGAAAGAAACACAAAGAGGATGGCAAGGAAGCCGAATTTCTTAAATGCATGCCGGAATTGGAGGCTGGTGCCAAGTATCTCATGAAAAATATCAAAGATTTTGAGGTAATTGTTTAATTCATTAATGTGCGTTTTGTTATGGCATACTGCGGGGGCTTCCCAAAGTGGGGGTCGCGACCCCTTGAGGGGTCGCGTAACCAACTTCGTGGGTCGCAGAAAGTACACAAATTTTACACAAAGCACTGCATAATAACACTTCTGTGCAAGATGCTGTTAAAGTTATTAACTTTATTAAAAGTCGTGCACTCAATATTAGGCTACCCGTATTTTGTAAATTTATGTAGTGAACCCTCTTTGCTGCATTGTAAACGTGGATTTCAAAACCAAACCCAATGCTTTAAAAAGTTAGTAGTGTTAAAAATTAATTCGTGATTTTTTCAACGGAAAAAAGTTTAGACTTTGTCCGCCGTTTTTGTAAAGACGTTTTTGGAAAGGCTTTTCAAATTATGCTATTTGTCAGGTTTGCTTGAAAAAGGGGAACGAATTTAATTTGTTCTTCCAAGGAGAAAACATCTATGTTTTTACATTGAAATCTAAAGTTGGAGCGTTTATCATTTAGAAACAAAAGATTGAAAATGATTCATTTAAAATATTCTCATTTAGGCCTACTGAAAAGTTTTTGGCTAACAATGGTGTGGAATCAAGAGTTATTAAGCCTCTGGTTATCGACACTTGTCAAGATTGTTGAAAAAGTTTAAAAAGTATTTTCTTCTAGAGTTGGATATTACCAATTTAGATTGGATCCAAAACCCATTTGCAATGCAAAAACAAAGTACCGAGCAGCGAGCACCTCTCTTTCAAATCTCAGGAAAAATTTGTAAACCTATCTTTTGACTCTAAGTTGTGACTTGAAATTTCTGGAAAAAAGTTTTACACTTTTTGGCTTAGCTGAACGTTAGAGCGGAATATATTGACCATCATATGGCTTAGCAGTAACCGCACTCCTGCCGTTAATCTCCACGTATATTATGTGCGTGTCAATGTTTTCAGCGTTGGTAAAATACCGTTCCGGCGTAAGTAATATTGAAACCGCCTATTGACAAACATCCAGCGAAGGCTAGTCTTGCTTTGTAGCAGAGAGCAGTCGCACCTATCACACTGAATAAATGCGCTTATGGTGCGAAAATAGGTTTTTCATCGTTTTTAGCAATTACATTCTAAAGACCAAAATCCGAAAAAAAATTAAACCTCAAAAGGTAACTGATAATTGTTAAATTTCAGTGCTTCGTCTCTCCCAAGATGGACCCGGAAGGCGCGACTTGCTTTTTGAATTACGAAGAGGACGGTGTAACGCCATACATGCTTGCGTTTAAGCAAGGAATAGTTGCAGAAAAGGCCTAAACAGTGAAGGTTTGCTTTCTTGCTTTAGTTGGGCCGAGGTTTCTCGAACTTGTTTTAAAACTTTCTGTACCTAATGGTAACACTGTAAGCTATAACATCTTTTTTAATTAATATCAAATTTTCCTCTGCAGTATATGTTGTTTAATTTGAAACAAAGTAAAAGCTAGAGATGTACCAACATATCGATATCGGCTATTTTTGGATTATCCGTATCGGCAAAATTTGGCCGATAGTGCATATGTAAAAAAAACGTATTTGCTGTGGATTTTTTACAGTCAGCAAAGATGTAGATTTTTTTAAAGTAGTAACTAACGTCACACTTGATATAGAATAATAGTTTCAGCAGTTGCATTACATGCGAAGGAGACTCAGTATCTCCAATGCTTTAGTTTTCCGACTAAGAGAAGTACACTCCAAATTCAGCCGTTAACGAAAGAATTTTGAAACACAACATGCTTGATTGCTTCAGCTCGCAAATGAAGCCTCTCAGCAAAGTTTGTTCTTTCAGTGTAATGCTTTTGTATTGAGTAAAAATGCAGTAAACGCGTTTCGTCAATTTTCTCAGAGCAGTGTTTTCGGGGTTGCTTATCAGAAAGGGACAGTTATGAGTGACCCAAGCTTATTTTTCCTGAAAAGTTGCCCATTGCCCAAATATAAGACATCCTACTGTTTACGCTTTCATGACATTATTTAAGCTTGATAAGTTTATTACAACAAAAGGTTAAAATTAAATCACAAACTATTAGAACCAGTCCATTAAAACGATCAAATTACATGGTTATTTTAAACGTTTAGCAACGCACAAACGGTTTAAATTATACATACATTTTTGCTGCCGGGTATCAAGCCTGACAAAAGCAACAACCGCCGTTGGGTTGAACATTACTTGTCGAATGGGTTTTGTATGACTCCGTAAAGGACTTAGTTTAAATTTTATATGTTTTGATTTTAAATTATGATAGCCTGTTTACAAAGTTTGCACAAAGCCTTTGTTAATTTTTCAGAAACCGCAATTATGTTTTTTTCCTCCATATACTCCAGTCCTCAATCATGGCGGCCTTTTACTACTAAACACTACTATTATGACACAACAATGCAGAGAAAGTAGATGGAATGAATATTTGCAAATAAGGTCGAACTTTTCACAAATACCAAAACTGCTTCTTTTTGCAACGCTTAAGTATCGACAAAATATTGGTATGGGCCTAAAAAAGTAATATCGGTATCGGTACATCTCTAGTAAAAATCGTCAAATTACATAACTCCGTTTTCACTCTCCCAAACTGGATGTTTTTCCCCTACTTTAGATGTAGAATTCTTGTGCTTTGTACACATTCTAATTTGTTCCCAGGAAACATTCCGTTCGGCTGTCATTTGAAGATTTTACTTGCACGTTTTAACATTAGTAGTGACTGCAGTGTGGACGAGTATAATGTATGAGATTCCAAACAAACAACGATTGATTGTAGTAAATAGTCGAATTCAAATAAATTAGCGATTTCAATAATCGCTTGACCCATACCAACTTGTAATGTATGGTATCGGTCAAGCGATTGCGTTTGCTTCATTGCGACTGGAGTTTTCTTGACGCCGTTTTGGGTCGCGGTCAGTGTGTAATAAATTAGGTGCATGGAATTGCTAAAGGAAAGGCGACCGAGAGAAAGGAACTGGACATCCTACTCTCGTTTGTGCCGAAGACTAAGTGCGATAAGGTCCTTATCTTATTTCAAGCTCAGTAACTGGGTATTTTTTTGACCTCAAAGTATTCTATTCACAAGCGGTATGATTTTGTTTAGATGCAGCTGCTTCTCTGGACAACTTCTCCAAGCCAAGTCCACGCAATCACAGAGATCTTGTACTTACAAGCAATAGCAATAAAATACGCCTTAACATGTATATTAGTAATTTCTATTATTTTGGTACATTGAAACACCGAGATACTCTAACACTGCGTTGCAATAAAACATTATCTATAATCACCCATCGTAAGTCATTAACAACGTGTAAATTATCAAAAACTGACCCATCATTCATGTACAATTGTACATATACTTATATATATGATACAGTTGCTTTCGGCCTTAAAGTGTTCAAAGTAAATACATGTATGGGCGAATTAGGTGGTGTAATAATTGTGATCTGCATATAGACCTCAACAATTGCAGAACAGACAGATGCAACCTTGTCGAATATGTTAGTGAAAGAATACACAAAGTGCATTCTGTTGAAATTCGGCATAGACATTAATGGCCATGAAAATTGATCAAATGGTCCATTGCATGAACAATAGGGTGTTTCTATAACCGGAGGGTCAGGAATTTGGCTGAAAACGTAGATTTGGGGGACAGCCTAATCCTAAAAATTCGCAAATTTTGGAGCGTTTCGGTAATTAACCTTTTACATTGATTCAACATCTGCAGACGTTGAATTGAATGCTTTGAAGTCTGAGTACTTATCGCAAAATGGCATTACCACAGAAACGTGCTTTCTGAGTAACTTGACACGCTATTTTGAAGCATGTATGGATGTCATTTGGTGCTGTAGTGCATCTGACTTCTTGTCACGACTTTACGATCTCAACCTATGGAGCTTTGCTTTACGTTGCTATACTTAAAATACTTTTTTTTTTAATATAAAATAATCAAAATTTCATTTTGCACAGCCCTGCGCTTTGCTCGAAATTGCACTGCACTCGTGTTGTCGCAGTAGGTGACGCGCAAGCAAATCAGTCCCTTTTTTTACATTGATTTAATGTCTTTAGAACAAAAATGTACAAAATCAAGCTGTACGATTAGAAAAATATGCATCTCAAAACTATATCAAAGTTGTCATAACAGACACGACGAGTCATGTTAAAACTGTTAACTGCGCAAGGTTTCTATAAAGGCAGCGACATCTTCTAAACCTCGACTTTGCAAGAACTCCATAAAGCTTTCTTCCAAAACGAACTGAAAGGAAAAAGGGTATTTCAGTGAACAAAGTATGCAAGAACTTTACGTGGGTGTAACCCAATTCGTACCCTGAAAAGATCGAGAGAAAAAATTAAAATAAGCCGAAGTCGCTGATCGGAGTTTCCGCAAACAAACTGAAAAGATCGAGAAAAAATAGAACAAAGTCGCTGATCGCAGTCACAGTGATCGCAGTTTCCGCAAACATTTTAAAATCTCCGGTAATGATGCTAAGAGTTTTTGTTTGTTTGCAGAAACTCCGATCAGCGACTACGGCTTTTTTTAAACTTTTTCTCTCGATCTTTTCAGGGTACGAATTTGGGTGCATCCGTTTCTTCACACACAAAAGTCGGGCGTTTAACCTACTGCACTATTGGGCAGATCGGAGCAGATTGATTCAATAAGTCATTGACAAGGGTAGCAATTGTAAGTTGGAATATTGTTACTTTGCCATTCCACCTAATAAAGGTATATGCTTTTTTAATCTCAAATAAACATTAATGGTAACTGCTACTTGATACCTTTTAAACCCAAATTGAAGTTGTAGAATTTTTCCCAGTTAACAGTTATGCCTTGACTCACCTCAGCGACATCAGCTTCATTTTCATGCATGTTTAAAATCCGCAAGTAATTTTGAGAATAGATCAACAAGGCAGGATGTCTGTAATCAATCACAACAAACTATTGAATGAGGCTCGTTCGAGTGTGTGTAACGAAAACATTTCGAAACGATTTATCGTTTCTAATCAAGTCAGCAACACGCACGTTCGAAGAGTTGAAGAGAAAATGAACACGGCTGTTTCAACCCACAATCCTGAATTTACCGGACTGGCAATCTACCAACAGAGCTACAAGGCGTTGTTACGTCGCAAGACATCGCACAATAGTAGAGTACCAGCAACGCGATATGCGCGTTCCATCTATTGGGCGACGCAAGTGATGACAGAAGTTTTTGCCGTATGGTGTGCAGGACCAACACATGACCAATTTACCAGACTGGCACTCCACCAACCGTGCTATTTCTTAGCAGTCGAGTATAGCAAGAATTGACAGCGATAGACACTTGTTTTGCCATGAGGCATCAGTATCGCACCACTAATTCGTGCCACATAGTTCTCAACCGCTGCTTGCGTCAAATGCCGCTACAAGTATGCGAAACTACCAGAATATAATCACTTAGACTTAGAGGCTTTGTCAAGATTCGCAACCAACGAACTGATGTATAATTTCAAAATATACTTTCTTTAAATCCACTTGTTAAAATGAACAACACAACATAGGCTTGGAGAAATTGCTGTTGCTTACCGGTCGACAGCAAACATACGGCATGGGGCTAGTTCTCGCGGATGACTCAATATTGGAATCAAATCTTCCATTTTTATGTTTTGATACAGAACAGAATTGGGAGAGCAGTTAGGAACAAAGGCTCTTCGGCGCCACAGAGTGTCATAAACGTCAACCAAGTATCTGTCAAAAGAATGTTTTTCAACTGAGCGCAATACTGTATTATATGTAGAAATTAACAATAGAAAATATTTAAATCAAAATGACGGCTGCGCGTCCAAGCAGTGAGAGCGAAAGACTAAACTGTTTGTTTGTCATATCTTTATCCTGCATTGCGGGAAAGCGGACTTGAGCGCTATGCATCGGTGTACGCCTTCCGACGTACACCTGACCCACGCTGCAGCCGACGGCAATGTCTGTTTCTCGTTGTCTACTCTACTTATGACTTAAATAAACATTTGTGTTACAATGGTCGTCAGTTCGGCACCCATAGAAATAACACACATAAAGACAATGACGTGCTTTTGTATCTTTGCCTTCTCGTCTACTTTATTTAAATTTCCAATCACCGCCATCAGCCTAGATATCGCAAAAAAAGAAAATAATTATTAAGTTATTTTGACTTACTGGTTTAAGGTCTCGACAGAGCCTTGCATTGAACTGTTAATTATTCCCGTACTGGCTAGTTCTGATAAAGCAGATCTGTGACTGAAACATAAGTTCGATTTGAGATTTTGGAACAACTTATTATATTACCGAACTAATACAGTATCATGGCCAGGTTTTAATGCAGTGAAGTGACACATGTACTTAAGGATGGTTCTTGAAAACACTTTGGAGTTTTGTTGGTGCCAGACATTTAAAGTGTTCCATGTGGTGAAAAAATATCACACGCAAAATAATTAAAATAAATTTGATTTGTAGAGGTAGCTCAAACCCCCTCATTTTTCCACAGGGTAATAAATAGCTCCAACGTACATATCGAATGAACACAAATGGTAGAAACTTCATTTAAGTATCAAAAGATGCAGAATGTAAGATTTCCTATCCAACTTCAATGCACCATGTAGGTCTACTGGTCTAGCAAACGTAGATTTCACGTTAAAGAAACTGATATTTTAACAAAATGCTTATAAGCTTATTCACAATACAGTGTTAGTGATATCAACATAAATCCACTGCACTAAAGTAACTGGCAACTACTAATGTTCAACAAGCGGATTGTTTTTGTGTAATACTGTAGCCTAACATGTAAACATCCGGCAGGGTCTACTTGAAAAGAAGCTGTAGTGTGTTGCACACCCTGTGAGTCATAAGAGCTGGCTGAAGGGTACCCCCTATCCATAACCCAACAATGGCCACTGCCGTGTTAGTGTTACAATGTAAGTTGGTGACAGGTGAGGTTACATTCTAATGGGCTGAAATGGTCATTGCTTCCTGGAGCCACAACACATGACTGGAATTTTGTGGCATATTGTTCCGTGTGGTGTTGTAGCTTCTTCAAACCCCTAGAATAATGGCTGATAATACAAACAATATGTGTATAGGTTGTCATACTTTGAACCCTTTTGAGAGCTAGTTGCTTAGTCTTGAAAAATCATGGTATGATTAAACTAGAAGCAGCCGTGACCTATCCCATGCCACGGCACAGCCAACGCGATAATTTTGTTGCATTGCACGCATAAGTTTAGCATCGTTGGTCAAAATAGTCTCAGGTTCATCTCATGAAAGTATAATTTCGTGTTGATGCGTGGAGTGTATCTGAATATTATGTCGCATATGGTACTGTTTCCCTATCATGCAGTCAGTCATACAGAAAGATTTATAGAGATTAAAGTAAAAATTAGACAATGAGAGAGTAAAAATATAGTTAGGCCTATGATTAACACTGTTGCATAAAGAAAAGTAGAACTCCGATAATTGCGATATTTTCTTTGTCACAGCATTATTCATTGAAACGTAAATCAGTTGTAACGCATGATCAGCTGCGAATAATTTTTCCACAATGCACCGGGTTGATGAAATGAAAATTTTGCTCACTTGAGTAGTATGCGGCATAAAGAAGAAATACAAGGAGCACTTAGTGAGAAGAGAGCTTCCACAATCAACTGCTTAGGCGGCAATACCACAATGTCCTGATGGTATCGGGAGTATATACTGCTTGCCTAAACAAACTCAGTTAAGGTAATGATAAACTGTTTGCATTAAATTTCAAAGTCACCCTTAAAAGTTGAAGAGTTTGCAGACTTGATAATTTTATGCATGAGGTTCATGACAGAAAACGGTCGGGAAGAATCACCTGAAAGCAACTGAAATAAACCAAAAAACATCTTAGCAACTCTGTTAAGCATCAATTGCATCTACAACAACAACAAAAAATGTCCTATTTAAATGACTGCTATATAGACAAAAAGAATAAATGAAGCTGGAGAAAAGATAAAACCTTGAAAGTTGATTAAGTGTATAGTTAGCCAGCAAAATCCTCTTTTTACATTGATTCAACGCCTACAGACGTAGAATCAATGTAAAGAGGTCGGATTTTGGTAGCTGGGTAGTTACCTGGACATGAAATCGCAACATGTAATGCAGCACGAGTAGGTTGCTCTTGGCAGTTTGAACACTTTCAACAAACATCAAGTTGACAAACTGGATGAGCTGAATAACAACCGAGTTGACACCAACGACTTGCGTTTTTTGAGGATAAACGGAAAATCTGAAACCACAAGCAATATAAAGTCGATATGTTAGATTGAATCAAACTATAAGATAAAAGGTACTTGATGTTAACCAGCTATGAGTTATCTTGCACGAGAAAATGGTTCAAATCAAGTTTTGAAATTCGAAAAACGAATTAAAATAAGAAAAATTTTGGATTAAAGATAAAATTCTTATATTGCACCAAACTTAAGCTACCGAGTAGGCTAATTTTTGTTTTTTTTGGTTTAAAATTTACTTGCAGCAACAAAGCCAGTATTAAAATGAAACTTCACCCAACCTTGCTGGGTCATAGTCGTGAGTGGATGCAGTGCTCATTAGTTTTTCTTGACGTCGACGCTCAATGGTCAAGTAATTGCTAAGCAGGTCAGATAATGCGTTCAACACAGAACACTGTGAATTGCAAAAAACATCAGTAGAATACGAACACAGTGGAAAGACGCAACGCATGTAAATGTTATCAGAGCTTGATTATTTATAATAAAAAATTGGAAGGATTACACAGAGAAACACTGGCTTACCAATTCGGTGAAAATGCGCAAAAAGTGGGAAGCTCTGCAAACGTGTTACGTGTAAGAACAGCTCATTTTTACATGAATCAGTAAACTTATGAATATAAATGTTTCAATCAGTAAATTTATAAGTCTGTGCAAAGTTTGCACCTTTAAAATCATCAAAACTTTTATGTTTAATGACCACACTTAATGTACATTTCAAAACAAAAGGGTGGAAAAAAACTTCGCCGAGCTGAATGTATATCAGAAATCAGTTTTTCTTGACTTACTTGGAAGTACACGTGAGAAGAAAGGGTGCAGAGTTTTCGCAATGGCACAAGCACAAATGTGTGCAGATCTAAACGAAAAACATGATCATGCTAAAGCCACTTTCGCCAAGCCGGAATTTTATAACGCATAAAGTTGGTTTAAGTCATACGTTCACACGACGTGTTGCAAACAAATAAAGTATAAAAAAAAAAATTTTCGATTCTGTCAACTTTTGTTGTATTCCGAAACGGCTTTCAAACAAGATGTACGACAAACTGTATGTACAAAACATATTCGAAAGTAGCTGTTAAAGTTGTTTTGGCAGTAGTACTGAAGTCAATTTAAAGTTTAAACTCTCTGTTTTCACTGCTATTTTCTGGAAGAACAAAATTAGCATTGACCACAGCATGATGGCATCAACAAATGTACCTTGAAAAGAAGTAATGCCTAGTTTCGATACAAGGTTTAAAATATAACTCCTGTAGTCAGAGCCATTCCAAGTGAAAAGATATCTGAAAAAAAAGACATTGCAGTCAGCAAATAACAACTCAAAAGCCCAAGTAAATAAAATTCGCCAGATTTTTACTTGTTATGTTTAATAGTTCTTTTGCATCGTAAATGAAGGATCCTTGTATAACTTTTCATTCTCAATAAAATCGAGAAACTAGACCAAGCACAACACGGTCATTTTTATTCCAAATAAGTTAATGATAAAAAAATGTAATGACTAGTGACTACACAAGGATTTCACAAGGTAGATTTATACGATCTGTCTTGCTACGATCATGCTGCTAAAAGCGAAACTCAATCAATTACACAAGGATTACCTGAATAGAAATGCTTCGGTTACTGGTAAACATTCTTGTATGAATCCACTGAACTGTATGACAACTTGCAAAAGCTCAGTACCTCTTTTCGTCTCTCCACACGTTGAAACCAGTTCTAACCGGTAATAAGAGAAGTAATTTTTTTAAGTGAAATTGCATAATCTACAAAAACATAAATCATTGTTTGATTATTTTCATGGATGTCGTGCACTAACATCGTAAACTTGCCAAGTAACTGGCTAGCCAATTATAAGCCTTGCTTTTCTGTATTAGTGCAAAGGATGACAGAGATAAAGATTTAAAATGGTAATTCCCATCATCAACATCCATTTTGTTTTAAAGAATCTTAGTCTTCATCCCGAAACAGCAGGAACTCCCGTAACCTTCTAGAACACTGAAAAGTGGTGGAAGGAATCGAAAAGTACTACAATTGTTGATATAATCGGTGCACGGTCGATTGGTCATAGACATTTGGTCGACAAGACAGTTGGTCGACAGGACGTTAGGTCGACGACGATTCATTTTAGGGTTAGGGTTAGAGTTACAGTTAGGTTAGGGTTAAGGTTAGTTAACTAACCCTAACCCTAAAATGAATCGTTCTGTCGACCAACTGTCTTGTCGACCAATTGTCTGTCGACCAATTGTCCTGTCGACCAACTGACTGGGTACCATATAATCAACCCTGATCAAGTGTTCAAACTGAGGCAATCATACAAACGGTTTTTAAGTAAAAAAGTTCTCCACATGAAAGACTTCGCGATGGTTTCACGAACCTTTATTCAACCAATGATGAAGCCAGAAGCTGAGACGAAGAGCGACTGTGCGATCAGGGGTCACAGCTACAATGTGTTGCAAGGTGACAGAGTGCAGAAGTGTGAATGCTTGGCTTGACAATTGAAGATTACTGAAGTTGTCCAGCAACTGCAAATGTGGTTACAATCAATGGTTAAGAATAGAGTTTTAGAAGTTATCCTTAGGTGATAAATACTTCCATCACTTTCGTATTACTTCCACGCTCAGTCCTTATTGGACTGGGTGTCCGTCTCTGAATTTGTAGGCGTGAGTTTGATAGTTAAGTCCAGCGGTTTTCAACCGGTGGGCCATAGAAAGATTTTGAGGTGGGCCATAGATCTATTGAAAAATTTAGTTTTTTCATTTTTGTTACTACAGTTAATTTTACACTTGTGTGTTTTGTTTAGTTGTTTTGATTGTAGCAACAATGAATGGTGCTGCTGTAATTTGCTGCAGAATGGTAATTTCCATTCTAATTATTGAAATAATAATTTTGGTGGTGTGATGTAATCAATGCCGTTTGTTGCATAATATACGAAAGTTGATTTTCAGCAACTACAACAGTGTGGTTCTTATAGGGAGCCACTTGGCTCAGTAAAGAGAATTTTTTAACTTAAAGTTAGGATTAATCGTGTTGAAACGAATTGGGAAGAAATGTAAATCAAATGTAAATTTATCTCAATAATCTATTGAAATGGTTAATTTATTTATGACTGAGCACATAGTTTTAGATCAAAAACAATAAAAACTATTAATACTACAAAAAGTGCTCAATGCTAAGCAAAAAAGCAGAGCGAATTAAATCAAATATAGTTATTACTATCTGAATCTTTAACAGCATGTTTCACCTTTAACGGATCATCAGAAGGGTCTTATTCAAATAGAATCTATTTGTGTGTGAAAAAATTCTGTTTGAATAAAACCCTTCTGATGATCCGTTAAAGGTGAAACAGGCTGTTAAAGATTCAGATAGTAATAACTATATTTGATGTAGTTTTAGATCAACGCGGAGTTTTTACAACACTTTATTATGTAATACTGACTTTGAGATTAAAATCAAGTCATAGCCAAACTGAAAGTGGTAGCCTACTGAAATTTGTGCAGATCTGTTTTTAGTATTTTTTTTCGTGAATTACTGCGGGGATAAACTGACAATAGTTGTGTCTTTCAAAGAAGGAATAAGGCATTAATGATGAGAACCACTGTAACTACAAGTGGGTCAATAACGTTCAGGAGCACGCATCTCATTGATGCACGGTATAATCTGTTTTGGAACATTTTCTGCTGTTTTTTGTTTTTAAATCTATTTTGCAGTTTTTTTCTTGCATAAATAATTAATAGGCCATAAGAATTTTTGTTCAACGAAAATAGGCCACGAAAGAAAAAAGATTGAGAACCACTGGCCTAGTCTGTTACCGCATCAGCAAAACAACGCCTTGCCAAAGTGAGGTACTAATTCTCATATCACAATATTGTCCGCCGCGTTAGCTGAGTGGTTTATTGAAAGTGAAAGTACGTGGTAACTTACCATGCGAAATGACTTGATTTCGTGCACTTCCATTTTGTCAGATAAAATATTTGCAAATGGCTGCTGTGTTCCTGTGGTGTCATTTACCATAGAGAAACTTGGTGGAGTGATTGTTGGACCTGATTTTTTTCGCTGAATAAAAATAACAGAACTGTGAAAACATTACTCAGAACGCCTCACTGATGTTATGATATTGATGGAAAAAAAGGCAAAGTACAGTACTCTCTTGAAGAAACACTTCTATCCTGGCAACACAATTTAATCCATACACGTCCAATGCTAGCAAGGTTTATGTCAAAATTTTCATTCAATTTGTTTAAATGCAAATTGCTGTCGTCAAACTTAACTTTCGTGATATTGATGTCCTTTCTTTTGAAAGTTTGTGTGCATAAAGGAGACCACCTAACACCCAACATTATTATTTATCTTATTTATCTATTTTATCATTATTATCTATTATTTATCTCATTATTATATTATTTATGCAACATTATTATTTATCACGAGTCAATGCCTTAAATTGTACCAGCATGGTTTTTTAAGAATTTCTTGTTTAAAGCAATGAGGGTTAAACCGCATTTTTTCAGACAGCAATAACCGTTATTTTTACATTGATTTAACGTTTACAGTCGTTGCATCAACGTAAAAAGCTCGAATTTTGCTGTCTGGGTTATCATCTAATTTAAAGACACAGAAAGCGTTAGAAATGTAAAAGTAAAAAAATAACTATCACCTTTGCTGCTTGTGCCAAAGCAGTGGTTGAAAGTAATGCTTCATTGAGAAAATTTAGACCAAATTTTTGTTGCACACGAACAATTGAGGTTTCCCAAGTCTTGTCCAATTTTTTAAAGAATGTTGTATATCCACCAGACATCGAAATCAGAGAAGGATGGTACATTCTTGGAATAAAAAATAAAAATTATCATGAATCCACTAAACTTTTATGGCACTTTCACATTTCTAAATTGCAAAACTTGCAATTCCTGCATCGTTTCAACGTCGCTAGAAGTTGAAATCAGTGCAAAAAAAAACGTTTTTTTAAGCAGGTAAAGTACATAAATTCAACACTGTCCCAGTGTCCCATCATGTACCTTGGTCGTACTACCACATTAATTCGAGTTTAAGATGCAGAATTTTGTTCCAAATGTTTATTCACCAAGTCAAGGTGTAACTTATACACAAATGGGCTGCTATCAAAATCGTGTCTGAAAAGTAGCCAAGTTATGTCGGTTTAAAGTGCCCCTGACAGGTGGGATCCAAGTATAGTAACTTTTTAAAGCATTTCCTAGCGCAGAATTACACTTAGCGAACTTTTTAATCTTAACCTCGTAGCTCGACTGGTTAGGGCGTAATTTAATCAAACGACTGCTCCGCAGCGCCACCACAGGCGAAACTCCATATTTCACTGCTCTGGGACGACTTTGGTGGTATTACGTCATCCTAAGTGGACGTCGTTAGCAACGGATGAAACAAACGATTCCTAGATGTAATTGGTGGATCCGGTGGATCACAGTTTGGTTGGAGTTGGTACAAGCGGTTGCTTTTTTCGAAGATTTATTGTTTTTGCAGTTTAATAAAACTGTACTGGATACATTCCTACAAAACCTAAAATATACTTTAAGTGAAAAATGAAGAAATCGTACGAATCATCATTCATATTTAATTCATCATCACTATTCAAAAATAAATAAAAGTTCTCTCTCTCTCTCATAATGTGCCTTCAGTTGGCCATTGAAATCCTGTGCAACGGCCATCTGGATCTGGAAAATTGTTTCGGATTCGTCAAACAATGCATGACGGCATCACAATCCGATTGTTGCTTCCGAGAGCATCACCTTGTAGTATACACTCCAACACATGCCTGTAGGCATTTTTACTTTAGTGGTATTAACAAAATCATCTTCGGTGAAGTGAACATATACGACTAGTTTTGTATGGCCCATCCCACTTTCGAACACTTGAAGAAAACTTTGATCATTTTCTTCTCAGTACCTTGTTTTGTGGGAAAGTGTGAAAAGAAAGCACACGGTCTTTGTCACTGACAATGTCACATAAACAGCAATTTGTAGGCATTGCCTCAACCATAAATCAAAGGTGCTGTTTGTGAAATACTGTTGTTACACTGCAAATGGCTATAGCCAGATTAGGACAAATAAAAAAGTATGAAAATTGTAGCCCTATGAAACTGCAATTTCAATTGAATTGAGATGCTGTTTGATAAAAGTAAACTCAACCTATTTGATCGAAACCTGATAGTAATAATAAGTTCACTTTTTCATTTCGGTAATTCTTAATTTGCGCATGCTTTAGATCAGGGGTCACCAAATGGCGGCCCGCGGGCCGCATGCGGCCCGCCACGCTGTATCGCTGCGGCCCGCGGAAGGTATCAGCGTACAAGTATAACCAAAAATACTTTTCTTGAGGAGTTAAAAGAGCACGAAGGCAAAAAATACTTTCCGGGAAGCATATTTTCGCTTTGCATACGATTCCACCGACCGACCAATCAGATTGTAGTTCTAGGTGGGGGTTGCTTAAAGCTATTCCAATGCGATGTCCAGCCACACTGTCCCAGTGATTGATTAAAACGTCTGTTTTCGAATTTCGAAAATGTCGAGCATAGGGTTGCTTATTTTAAGTTTGCAAATGTCATGTAAACATTAGTGTGCGTTTCACCGTTATTGTGTTTCACGACCAGTGTTCTCTTTATGCAAGTTTTTGTTGGCAAAATAGGTCGGTGTGCCAACTCAATTTATAATAAATTGGCAAAATATTATATATGAATTTAAAGACTTTTTCTGATTGTATTATGAAAATATTTAGCGTAGTAGGTCTACTGCAAAATGTTTTTTTTTTCTTTTTGTTTTTTAAAGAAATATGGAACGCTTCACGATTTCGCGTGTCATCCTTGCGCAGGGGCCATGCTAATTTTCTCTGTATCGTTCCAATTTTAGTATATCTACTGCCGAAGCAAGTTCTGCAAAATGTTATTAATCAACAAATTCTTGCCACGCTGATAAGCATCGCAAGTGACAGTTGTCTATAATCAGTGACATCAGTGATGACGCAGATATTAAAAGGCAAGTGCGATCTCTTTATGTCGCTGCCAATCAGCTTAGGTCCAAGTTTGGAAATTGCTCTACCGAAGTTAAAAATGTAATGTACCAATCATATTGTATGCCAATGTATGGTTCGCAACTATGGTGTAACTATAAAACTTCTACTTTAAATCGCATACGAGTTGCTTACAATGACTCGTACAGAATTATCCACACTTTGTCGAGATGCGACAGTGCTAGAGTGTATCAGGTACAGAACGACGTGTTAACATTTGATGCTCTATTAAGAAAAAATTGCTATGCATTTGTAGAACGTTGCAAAAGATCAATTAATCCACTTTTGCGCAATGTTATGTCTTCTGATTATTACTTTAATTCTACATTTTATATTCACTACAACAGTATTTTGTACGTTGTTTGATGTAGCCTGCTTGATGTTGTGTTAGTCTGATATTTTGTGTAATGACTGTTAAAAATTTAAATTCTATGGACTTTGAGTCTGATTGCAAAAATAAAAAATAAATAAAAATAAAAAAATAACAAAAGAAAGACGGTTTTGTAGAACCTCTCACAAAAAGGATGAAAAACCAACTCATTGCTTTTTTAAAGGAAAGACTGTTCATGAATTACGATACAATTACGATTTTTGGGTGATTTCTACAAGCATTTGTTTCATGGTGCCTGGTTTCTTTTTCCCTGCTATTGGAGCCTATTTTTCGCTGATATGTTTGTAGGCCACTGTTGTTGCCTGTATTGCAATGTGTCAAACATTTCCTTGTTTACTAAAATTGTTAATTGCAAGATATCTTTTGTGAAGCGAAAACCACTCTTGCTTGGCGATGAATATTCTGATGAAACCGCTCGCCTCGCTATAAGTGCACAAAACAAGTGGCCTCGTTTATTAGGCATTGTTAAAAAAAGTTAAAAGTGTTGTAAAAGGAGCTTGGCCTGGCAGTAGCGTTGTTCGATTAATTTTGTTGCTGCGGTATTCTAACATAAATATGAACAACATGTAACGCTGGATACTGGGTACGAAATGCATTTTTTTTTAGCATAAGAGTCAACCTACCTAACATTTTATTAGTGCGGCCCGCCACAGCTCTCCTTAGTGCCAAAGTGGCCCGCATGCAAAAAAGGTTGGTGACCCCTGCTTTAGATCAACAGAGCCCCACACATTCACGTTTTGCAGTAGCCGTACCATACTTTACCAAGTCATCACAGAGAAAGAATGTATCCTTCCCGCTTACTGTGACGTCACAGCGGTGGTGCCGTTTTTATTTTCGCAATTGAATGAGTGCCAGATTCGCCGATGTCAACGAAAGTTTGCAAGCGTGTAACTTAGTAGCCTGTTGATATTTTTTACGATTTGCTGGTCAGAAAAGTTTGTTAGTGTCATCTTTTTGGTATCTTAGGTAAATTTAGCGAATTTATTTTCCTGTCAGAGGCACTTTAAAGCAGGGTTACTCAACTAATCTTAACAAAGGTCCAGTTTGACAAGTTGAATATTTTTAGCGGTCCGGAGAATAAGTTGTTTCACATCACATCACACAACCACGAAAGTTAAACTATCTTGGAGTGACTATTGGGCAGGGTTGTCGGTATTTTACCTGACCCAAAAAAACCCGGGTGTTTTTTTTTTTAAAACCCACTTAAAAAACAAACAAAAAAAACATAAAAAAAACCCAGAGCATTATATTTGTGCAGTTTTTATTAGAAAATTAAAAAAATGAACAAAAACACTACAAGGCACTTAAAACAAACTTTAAATTAGGACTTAAGGATGTGATTGTGAAGTAAATTTCCAAGAATAAACTGAAAACGCAGTGGATATTGTACAGTACACAAAAATCAAGTAATGCCACTTTGTGTATACTACACTAAAACTCATTTATGCAAGAAGGCCTTATAGTTAAACTGGTGAAAGTACTACTCTACTGTAGTCTGTATATATGATGTGAAATGCAATTTAGGAGGCTATTTTTAAAAAGTAGGCTATTTATTTACCAATTACAGATTCTGGATTCTAATGCATGGCTGTTTCAGAGCATTTGCCCAAATGGGTCTGCTACTATTCGGTGAGTCCGATTCGGTGAGTCCGATTCGGTGAGAGCCTTTTTCGGTGAGAGCCCTATTCGGTGAGTTTTTTTTTTTTTAATTATTGCGCGCCGTAGCCTAATTATCATTGCCGTTATAGGGTTAGGCGTTGGGGGTTTTTGGGGTTGGGGGTTTTTGTGTTTTATTTTTGAATTTTTGTTTGAAAATTATTGGGTACCGTAGCCTAATTAAAACCCCTAACCCCAAACCCAAAAACCCCTAACCCAAATCCCCAAAAAAAACCAAAAACCCCCAAACCCCAAAACCCCAACCCCCAAAAAAACCCAACCCCCTAACCCCAAAACCGCAAACCCCAACCTCAAAAACCCCCAACCCCAAAAACCCCCAACCCCAAAAAACCCCAACCCTAAAAACCCCCAACCCCAAAAACCCCCTATCCCCTAACCTCTATCCCCTAACCCTATAACGGCAATGATAATTAGGCTACGGCGCGCAATAATTAAAAAAAAAACTCACCGAATAGGGCTCTCACCGAATCGGGCCATTCCGTGCCCAAATGGCCACGCAATCGCTCATCCATTACTATATCTATAAATGATAAATATTTAAACATGATGGCATGAATGCTCCTTGCCTTCAAATCTAAAGCAAACGATGCAATAATGTGATTTCTACTAAGGTAGCATCAACTTGGTATAGAAATCAGTGGATGATACAACATCCAACTTGATCTTGAAATTAATGGATGATGCAACATTCAAGCAGCAATAGCCCTAGTAGTAGTGCATTATTTTATTGAGTTATGCAAGCATGTACTGTGAGTGAAAGGCACTTCATTGATAAAAAGTAGTTTTGAGGTGAAATAAGCATGAATCTACCTTTTTCGCATCTTTTTAAAAAAACAACAATAAAACCCAAAAAAACCCGGGCGGGTTGGGCTTTAAAACCCGGGTTTTTCTCAACCCTGCTATTGGGGATTCTGGGAGTCGAAGCCCCCCAGCAACTAGGATAATCACAGTAAAAACTGCTTCCTCCCAGTAGAAATCTGTTTAAAAAAGCCCTGAAACGTGGCAATGAGATTATTCTTCCAAAAGCTCAAGGAGCAAGGTCCACCATCAACAACCAGAAGGTCCGGATTCGGACCGCGGTCCGCCAGTTGAGTAGCCCTGGTTTAAAGTGACGTTGTTACGTAATGCAAGTATGCCCAACGAATTGTGATAGCACAAGCAAATAATCACGTTTGGGCGACTTATGTGGTGATACAGATTTATCTTCACGTACCGATAAATTGAAAGCAGGCCACACAAATGAGGCTGGGCACCAACTCTTCGCTGAAGATGTAATAGTTTAGCAATACGATGGTGGGTAACTGAAAAAGAATACACATTGAGGTGGTAGTTAAAATACAATAAATTAACAAAATGTCTTCACTTAATTTTGTGTCATTTATGTGTGTGTTTTTTTTCTTGCGCAATTAAGCGCCATGTGATTTTGCCTTTCCTCTGCCTTGCCATTACATTCTAATGCGTTTTTCTGTGTATGTACATCAGTTTTGTGATTTCAATTTATGTAGAACATCAGTCAGTTCGTTACTTGAAAAGGGCTAACATGAGTATGGCCGAAAACCTTTGTAATTTTCAGTTTATTTTCATGTTATTATATTATGTTAAATGGTGTGTAGTTGTTAGGTTTTATTTGTCTATGGTTAAAAAAAACACCTCTCTAACAAAATTGTAAATTAAGGTAAGTTGAAAAAATATCATGGGAGCTAAGTTTGTTGTGTCCCTTTTAGCTCTGAAAAACTCCAATAAAAGAATATGTAAACCTTGCAATTTTGTCTGAAATATCCAAATAAATATTTATCTAGAATAGATAATATACAGTTACATACAACATACATGGATGAAAAGCAATCAAAAATTGCTGTAGTAAGTGGTAACGCTATTGCCATTATCCTTTGATAATTAGGAAATTTGTATCTTATATGATAAAGATAATGATATAAAACAAGGTTGTATTTTCCATACCAATTCAGATTATGCTGCAAGAAGGCATTTATTTGTGTAATACAACTAGACATACCATCGCGCTTCCTTGTCAAGAGGAATAGAAGATGACATACATGTGGTGAAAGAGCATCACTTTCAATATAACGAAACAAAACGCCATACAAGCAATGCAGCTTTCTCTTTGATGAAATGAGATCGAATACTAAAATGAGCCAACGGATAAAGAGCTCCTTAATCTGAAAAAAAAGTCAAATTATAATTGTCGTGTTTAAAGTTTTAATTTTGCACTTGATGTATTTAGATTAATTGTTACCCAAAGAGCAAATCTATCATTTTTACATGGATTCAACGTCAGCAGACGTTATTGGCTGAGCTAGAGGGTGTCATGCCTTTTTTGTAGAAAAATCAGAAATATATATGTGCCTTTCTGTTCCTTTGAACAACATGAATAACTTTGATTTTCAGGGAGTTTGTGAAAGTTTCTGAGTTTGCAGTAAGATTGATATATTACGGTATTCAAAAATTGGTTGTGCTTTATAAGGCTATGGTATCTATCTATGTATAATTTGTATATACATACAACTTTATTCTTTTGAGACAGCAGATTGTTGATAAATACTTAACTTAAAAATGCAAACATTAGTCAACATTCTATAAAATTCTATAAATTTTCAATAAGAGTTATAAAAAAACATATCGATCTATAACATAACTTCATCAATATCATCAATCGTCATAAGTGTGTCACGTGTTCAGCAAATTCTTCTAAGCATGTCGCTTTGAAGCTTGTTTCCATGATGAGACGCAATACACCAAAATTTTAGATTAATTTTTTAGGGGTCCGTGTTCGCTTCAAAGGCACTAAAAGGGGCTTTTCAAAACAAAAAGGTTGAGAACCACTGCTTTAAAAGGTATTGCAGTAGCAGGAAATTGGGTCGTCGTCGTCGTCTGAGCTTCTGGGGCCGAGGGTCTATCCTTTTACCACCCAAGATTCACGATGTTCCCGGACTACACTGGAAGGCTGCTAGAGAGCAGCCAGTCTTTAGTTTCATCATCCATGACGCGCAGACCTTCCACTCCGTTAGGTGGCTTGAAGATGGTACAGTCATTGATGATGTGGTCTGCGGTCTGTTCCTCGGCACCACATTCACAGGAGGAGGAAGAAGCCATTCCCCATTGGTGCATGGTTGAGCGGAAAAGGCCGACGCCCGTACGGAGACGGTTGAGGCGCACCCACGCCTGTCTCTGTAGTGTCAGGTCGATTGGGCGTGTGTCGGCGTCGGGGATGAATGAATGGAGTCTGGTGGTGCTTGACCTCCATTCAGAATTCCATTTGGAAATTGGGTGAAGATAGGATACGTGAGCAGGAACACGTGATGTGCATAATGCATGTGGAGTAACAAAGAAAAACACTCTTATTAAAGTCATATTACAAACCTTGAGAGAATGCAGGTCTGCGCAAATTTTTGATACTATCATCAACACTGTTTCTTCTGATACACTTTCTCGTGGTATCAAGGAATAAATAAGTTGACGACATGCAAATTCCCCTTAATGCAAACAACCGTTTAATAAAAATAATACATGCACATTGCACAGTTGCACACAAGTAAAAGCATGGTTGTAATTAGCAAAGCGTCCCAAGTTTTGTTAGCATAGGTTAGGTACTCCACTACTAACTCGAGATGTACCAACTACCAATATTTTTGCCCATAGTGATAATTTTACCAATACTTTGGTATTGCAGGAATACATAGCCATCAATTACGCGGGGGCAGGCGCCCTTCGGGTCTGAGATATGTCTGGCCACCCCGATTTTTGTTAATATTACAGTGTCACCCAGGGATATCTAGAACAACATCCCTGGTGTCACCAATAATTAACGTTAAATTAACAAAGATCCATTCAAAAACTGGAAAAAGAGGCAAACGTAACCTATGGAACCATGTTCACAGTTCTCAAGAAGGATTTGAAGAAGAGCCCATTCAAACACATGAAAAAACAGTTCCTAAATGTCAATACCATTGAGAAACGTCTCTCCAGCGGAATGGCCCGTTTCGGCGAGTCCGATTCGACTAGTCCGATTCGGCGAGTTCCCTATTCGGGAGAGCCTTTTTCGGCGAGTGCCCTATTCGGCGAGTTTTTTAAATTTGTAAAAGGAAATTACCGGGTACCGTAGCCTAATTACAATTGCCGTTTTTACATCATTTTAACGTCGCTAAACGTTGAAATCGTGCAGAAAGAAATAAAAATAAAATGTTTGAACTATTAAATTAAAATTCGTCATGTCAGTTCAGTTATTTTTATTTTTGACCATCATATCAAAAACAATACACGTCAACATAGCAAAGGTAGAAGCGATAAAACGCGAACGTTAAAACGTGCTTGAATTCGTCATGTCAGTTCAGTTATTTTTATTTTTGACCATCATATCAAAAACAATACACGTCAACATAGCAAAGATAGAAGCGATAAAACGCGAACGTTAAACCGTGCTTGAGTTCGTCATGTCAGTTCAGTTGTTTTTATTTCTGATCATGATATCAAAAACAATTCACGTCAACATAGCAAAGGTGTAGAAAAAGGTAGAAGCGACAAAACGCAAACGTTAAAACGTGCTTGTGACCGAAGTAAGTTATTGAGTTGAAAGAAATTTGGCACGGTCGCATCACCTTCAGAAAAAATTAAGATATGAAGGAAAAATAAAACAAAGAAAATGTTACAAAAAAAATGATGATTATTTCTATAAGTTAGTACTTTAGAATAGTTAAAATCATAGGCGCCTAACTATTTTTTTGGCCGTGGGGGCGAAAGCGTGTTTCATCAGCAGCAACGTAAATTCAGCGAAATGTCACGCAGATGGATGACGTAATTATGTCGTCACACTAGGATTCCTTTTATTGCCACAATCGGAGTTATCGCTACGTTCGACCTACCGTTAATTATTATAAATAAAGCTCGACCAAAACACATGCTATGCGTCTGCGTTTGCCAGCGGTTGATGGACTGCGACTCTTTAAGCTAAGCACAACATAAAGTTTAGCAACGAACTAGATTTATCAGCATGAAACAATAGACGAAAAGGTTTACTAAAAGGTATACTGTAAATGGAATGAAAATACCAACTTGATCATATGCTTGAAAATATACTTGTTAAAAGCAAAATCATTCATGTTTACATCAATTCAACAGCACGTCACCTTTAGTAAATTTAAAAGTTGCTGACATCCGTAAACAGCCCTTGAAAAATAGTTACAGAGAGACGTTTGATTAAGTTTTCGACTTGACATTGCTCCCTTTTCACTACAATATCGCAACTTATGGCTGACCAGCTTTCAAGTTTCAATTCGCTGTAATACGCCCGTTTTCGTGTTGCACATGAAACAAAAGATGCGCATATTCCCCGCCTTTGATCGGGTTTCTATGACAACAGACGTGTGTGCGCCATGCAGTTTGCGCGAGTCCGTTGTTGTGTTGATTATGCCGCTTGTGCGACTGTGCGCAATGTGGTTTGTACCAGCCCTTGTTACGTTGGTTAGTGGTAACCTCGGGCCGAAACTTCAAGTTCATTTTCACAGCAACCGATTCACTGCCGCGACAATTCTCTGCAGAGGTTTCGACTTTCGAAAGCGACAGCGAGTCTGTTTGCAAGCGCATTAAGCTAAACGCAATTATGTTGTTTTTGGGTGCATTCAACATCTGATGACATTGAATCGACGCAAAATGGTAGATTTTTGCTATGTCACAGGCAGCAAAATCAGTCATTTTTACATTGATTCAACGTCTACAGACGTTAAATCAGCGTAAAATGACAGATTTTTTTGTCTGGGTGGGATTGTAGCATCGCTACTTGTTCTAGTGATTATTTATCGCGAAGCTGTTGCGGTTTGCATTTAAAAATATTTTCCTGCTGCCGATCGCTAGTTCATCTATTGTTTTGTGTATCAATGTAGCATAAAAAGTTGCTCCCACTCGGAAATATGCGTGGGGGCCTGGCCCCCACGGCTTAGGCGCCTATGGTTAAAATGATTAGTTTGGATCAACAAATGTGTGACTTACAGCTTAGATTGAAAGGAAATTATCGGGTACCGTAGCCTAGTTATCCCGACCAGCAAAAATTTGTTCCAAGAACCCAGTTAGCCTAACAGTTCATTTTTACATTGTAGTAACAGAATGAAAAGGCTAACCAAATGTGTGGCCTATCGTTTTAACGTCGCTAAACGTTGAAATCGTGTAGAAAAGGGTGCTTTTGCTGACTAGGATACGTTGAAACTGAGAAACATTCACAGAAGCCCTACAATACGTTGCATTTTTAAGATAATGTATTCAGGCGTTGAATCAATGTACAAATGAAATGTTATGCTAAATGGGTTCTTGGAACAACTCGTAGGGCTTCTGTGAATGTTTCTCAGTTTCAAAGTATCCTAGTCAGCAAAAGCTTCCTTTTCTACACGATTTCAACGTTTAGCGACGTTAAAGGCATACTAAAGGAAAATTTCAAACCGGAATTAAGCATTAAAATGAGTAAACTGAACATTCAAGAATACATTTCAAAAACAATTACCCAAAAAAATTTGTTTTCAATGGCGCTGGCAAGACCCAAAGTCCAGTGTTTCATTTATTTTCATTTTTTTCAAAATGACCAAAACGTGCAAACACAGCTCAAGAATACGTCATAAAGTCCAGCAATAACAAAAGCCACGTGTTCCCGACAATTTTCACCAAATCAAACGTCATATAAAAACCGTTCAAGTCTACTGAATATTACGTCATGGAAATTCCTAAAACATGAGCCAAAATTGCACCAGCGTTCATAAGAATTGTGTCAAACCTGTTTGGGCCTGTTTAAACAGGAAATATTACATCAGCTTTAAACACCTGTTGGAATGACTTCATAATTGTCTTTCATTATTGCGTCACAGTACTGCATACGTGAATTTGAGATATTGCTATCTATTCTGGTCATTCGTAAAATGATTGTTTGAAAGTTGGCCGCACATTTAACTGTTGGCTTAGTGCTTGCTAGCTGGACAAAGGTTCCGTCTTTTATCCAAGTAATCTGTTCTGTAGTGACAGTTTTTCAGTGGTGTAAGGCGTTGCACCCCCTCGTTTTCGGTAGCCGTGGGCTAATTTTTACAGAAATACACTTTTTGAAAAGAAGTTCAAGTGTGTGTTTCTTCGGTCATTATATGCAGACGAACGGATCCGGGAACTTTATGTTACAATTTTCCCACGAAGAGATTATGGTTTACCGCTGTGACCACCACGTTACCACATCTGATGTTTTGAGCAAACTGTCTGCTGTTTTGATGTTGAAATGTGCTGTTTTGATGTACATACATACATAGCCGACAGTCAAATCGCCCGCAGTAACAATTATTGCGTGATCGGTTGATTGCTAGACTTTATGACGTAGACTTTATGACGTTCTTTACAGTCGCACGCTTCGTTGCTCAGGCCAATCTCGTTTTGAAAGCTCTGACAAAAGCACGCGCACAATGGTGGTCAGACCGCAATGGGGCAAAATTTTATTGAAAATCGTTTTATGGTAGCATGTTAAACACAAAGAACGTGGAAAATCGCCAAGTCAGGTTTTTCCTTTAATACCCCTTTAACACGATAGGCCACACATTTGTTTAGCCTTTTCATTCTGTTACTACAATGTAAAAACGAACTGTGTTCTTGGAACAAATTTTTGCTGGTCGGGATAACTAGGCTACGGTACCCGATAATTTCCTTTCAATCCAAGCTGTAGGCCACACATTTGTTGATCCAAACTAATCATTTTAACTATTCAAAAGTACTAACTTATAGACATAAACATGATTTATTTTATTTATTTTTTGTAACATTTTCTTTGTTTTATTTTCCTTCATATCTTAAATTTTTCTGAAAGTGTTGCGACCGTGCCAAATTTCTTTCAACTCAATAACTTACTTCGGTCACAAGCACGTTTTAACGTTCGCGTTTTGTCGCTTCTACTTTTTTCTACACCTTTGCTATGTTGACGTGTATTGTTTTTGATATCATGATCAGAAATAAAAACAACTGAACTGACATGACGAATTCAAGCACGTTTTAACGTTCGCGGTTTGTCGCTTCTACCTTTGCTATGTTGACGTGTATTGTTTTTGATATGATGGTCAAAAATAAAAATAACTGAACTGACATGACGAATTTTAATTTAATAGTTCAAACATTTTATTTTTATTTCTTTCTGCACGATTTCAACGTTTAGCGACGTTAAAATGATGTAAAAACGACAATTGTAATTAGGCTACGGTACCCGGTAATTTCCTTTCAAAAATTCGCCGAATAGGGCACTCGCCGAAAAGAGCTCTCGCCGAATAGGGAACTCGCCGAATCGGACTAGTCGAATCGGACTCGCCGAATAGTAGCAGACCCCTCTCCAGAGCCAGAATTCTGCTCTCACGCATTGAAGGAGGAGGCACGGTGCCAAACCTTGTGTTCAGCGATAAGAAATTTGATGTCCAGCATAAGTTTAACTAAAGCTTTATTTATTTGACAATAATTTAAATCTATTATTGTCAAATAAATATTTATTATAATATTATTATATAATATTATATGTTTATTACTCAAAAATTGTCTACCATTCGTTAAATACAGTTGATCGAAGTTGTAAAGTTAATTATTGATGACCATTGACCCTGTACATATTTAAAAAAGCATTTATTTAACTATATACTTGTCAAAAAATTGCCATTTTTGCGCTGTTTGTTCAAATGCACAAGCTACCTTTGTTCAAATTCCAAAAACTCAGATTTGTCATTATGTCTTGTGGCAAACATGGTGAGTCAGGTAATGCATAGGAAGTTTGAGCTCATCTGTTTAACGTTGAAGCATAAGCTTCTGAAATGTCTGTTATGACTTTTGGCAATACGTAGTCTAACAGTCTAGACAACTTGAGTTGCGTCTCTGACCATATATTTTAATGGTTCACAATAACACATAACAAATACCGGTAACCAAAAAAGTGTTACAAAAAATGACAATAAAAAGTACGCCTCGATAGCTCATTCACACAAACAAACGATTGTCACTGAAAAAAATTGCAAAATTAAGCAACCACGATTCAACTGTGCATTTGACCAATGCATGTCAAGAACGGCTCTCCATTCAACGGAACCAAAATGGATGGAATAGCAAGTTATGCATCAGCCTTCAAATTCGTTTTCGACAAACCGCCATTGTCAAGACAAATACCGAAGTAATCAAAGAAAAAATGAATCGGGTCGGCAAAAAAAGTGCCAACGCAAATGTGTTCAACTGTTCATTACACAAACCCAAACAACAAATCAAACGCCTGCAGACGCTGAATTAATGTAAAAAAGAGCTATGTTTAATTGCTACTGGAAAAGAGCAATTGTTTGAAAAGCATGTCAAGTAGTGCGAAGGAAAATTGTAACTCCTTTCGTATGTGAACGGTCGACATCATTAAAAACTGGAGAAGTTCCGCCTTGAAAGAAAAATCAAACCATTGAATTCAACTAAAACTAAGCCTATAAAAAATGCGTTTGACTCCCCATGACCTTCTTGGAGCAAGATACTCGTCATGTCTGAGAATTAAATCGAAAAATGCTAAAAAGAAAATATGTTTAATGGGCTGGTCAATAGTTATGGATATAAATATTAGTTTTGATGTTCTCAACATTTACTTCTTCGATTTTCGTGCCAAAAACGTGACACAGTTTAAAAGTACTTATATACGATAAAGATAGAATATAGCAGTTGATGGTAAGTGTATCACTTGTGACTTTATGAGCATTGTTGCTTTATTTGCTCGTGTTTATATTCTGTTCGTATTTTATTTATGTGACCAGTTTCCTGCATTTACGACATCTATTACCGCTATCATTACCTAGCCAACCTTACATCCTTGTTTCATGCAGCCTGTCACAATCAATGTGTAAGGCGTCGCGTCGGGCTACTCTGCGTCTTGACAGAATGTGTTGTTTTCATTATGGAATTCTGGTGCGGTGTGTTATTATCGGTTATGACCTGAAGTAACCTTTGTAAGAGAAATCTGTATTATGTAACGTATTTCTAGAATCGTCTGTAAGCATGCAATTCTGGAATGTTCTGTTGTTTTTCGTAATTTCTGAGCATCGTTTGTCATGACGTCATAAGGTTGTTTATCAGTAAATGTCCTTGCTACTTGTCGGTTTGTTGTCATTAGTCGAATCCGTCACCGTCACGAATCCGTCAATCCGTCATTGTCCGTCACTCCCAAACAAATGGACCAGTCAGACCTCAACGCCTATCATCAAGGCGCCCATTCCATCGATACGCTATACAACTTGTGGATAAGAACTTCAGCTGCATGGAAACATGGGCCCAAGAATGGAACGAGCTGCCACATATCCCTCCCCAGTTTTCAGTTATGCCAGCACTCTCCATCCCTTCTGGAGCAGACCTCTTAAGAAAGGCATGGGTCACATTGAACAGGATCAGATGTGACGTTGGCTGTACTGGAGCTAATCTGTTTAGGTGGGGGTTGCATAATTCGCCGATATGTGTCTGCGGAGCGGTAGAACAAACAATGCAACACATACTCCACGAATGTTCCATCTTACGACCCCCAAGTGGAATCACTGGTATTCGACAACTGGACCCAACTACCGTATCTTGGCTGCACGAGGAGGCATTGCCAATCTAAGCTGCTACAAGTCAAACGAGAGAGAGAAGTAAATGTCCAATTGCGAAATATTTATTATGTAAGAGTCCTCTACTCCTACGTGACATTCTTTAGACTTCTTTAAGCTTCTGCTTGTTGACATTTATTGCAACTTGACAGAACAATGTGACATTACGTAACCTTCTCGATGTTACTAGACCGAAACAACTTTCTATAAATAGTGGTGTAGTTTGCGTAATGATTATTATTGAGTTGATTATGTGATTATGGGAGTTGTATTATGAAGAGTTGATTATGAGAGTTGTGTTATGAGTTGTGGATTGGTAGTTGGTGCAGAAATTATTATTGATTGAGAGTTGAAGAAATCGAATACAAGTAGATGAGAATTGGTGCTGATATAAATTGTGTTCGAAGTTAGAGTTATTTGAGAAGCCGTTCGTTAAAGTCCTCCAAGAAGTTAGATTATCATTTCACTAGTGGAACCATTCGATATTTAATTGACTGCTTTTCGGTTTAACCCATTAAACTACATCATTGAACCTTTCCAAGTCTTTTTCCTGGTAAGAGATAGAAAGAATTCGTGACACAGCCGATAAGGTTTGAGGTCGACTGCAACGATCATGGAATGTTTTGTAATAAGAACAATCATGAACGCTAAATTAAAAATTTGATCCTTAAACTGCTCTACTTGTATACTGAGCAGTGAATACTATTTTACGAAAAACAGTTAGCCAACTTTGTCTCGTAAGGTTTGCATATTGTTCCACAAGCGCTAGCGCATAAGGTTCTGAACTGACAAAAAATCATTAATTTATATATGCGAGCGATTTGAATCACAGCAAATAAACAAGTTCGAAATACAGTTTTTACTTTATTGATTGCTGACACCATTTCATAACTCATAATTTTTTGTTGGCAATGATTTTGCCGCAGTGAAAACATGCAAAATTTGAAAGTTGATACAGACAACAAAACAACACTACAAAAACAAGGTAGTTCAATGGTCCAACTTTTTGGGTGTGCAGTGTGCACTTAAACAATGCACTTCAAGGACATAACTCAAACGCGTCGAAGTTTCGATAACGTTTAAGACTTCACTTCAAAGATAGAATGCAAAACTTTTAAAGTGTAAGAAAAAAATTGCCACCAATATTCAGACAACAAAAGCTGTTGTGCACTGGTTTTATTCTCTGAAACAATGAAAACTATTAATCCTACAAAAAGTGCTCAATGCTAAGCAAAAAAGCAAAGCAGAGCGAATTAAATCAAAATATAGTTATTACTATCTGAATCCTTAACAGCCTGTTTCACCTCAAACGGATCATCAGAAGGGTCTTATTCAAATAAATTCTATTTGAATAAGACTCTTAACAGCCTGTTTCACCTCAAACGGATCATCAAAAGGGTAATAGACTCTTAACAGCCTGTTTCACCTCAAACGGATCATCAGAAGGGTCTTATTCAAATAAATTCTATTTGAATAAGACCCTTTTGATGATCCGTTTGAGGTGAAACAGGCTGTTAAGGATTCAGATAGTAATAACTATAATTTGTTTTATTCTCTATATTTATTTGTTTTCTGGTGATATTGTTGTTGTTTGATTGACTGACGAATTTAATCCTGAACAAACAACATTCACTGCATTGTATTTAATTAAGTTCTACATAAGCATGTGATGGTTTTCGATACGTGTCTTTCCGGTTGCTCGGTCAACATTATGCAATAACAAACTAAATTGTGTGCAAAATGCTGCACGACAATCGTATCCAGCTGATATGTGGGTCCACAACTCCACAAATAGTGGATTATAGTAGTTCAATCAGCAACTTTAAGAAATCACTTTCAGAATCATTGAGGAATTCTCGCCCCCCCCCCCCCTCTCTACCCTGGAAGTAGCTTACTTCAGTAAAAAATGGACACCAATGATAAGCAAAATTATGCTTAAACATCTAAATTTATTATAACAACAAAAATAAACTTTTGAAATTTAATGTATGAAAAATGTTGTGCAATTGGCCCAAATAATCCTTTTTGCAAATACAGTAAAACGACATTCAGTTTAATGAATTTCAATTCTACTGTGTTTGAAATAGGTCAATACAAACAAGGCAACAACAACCTTTTTTGAACAGTAATATTTGTTCATTCTATATATCAAGGCAAAGTGAGATAGTTTTGCCTTTTCAGTAATGGTGATTTGTTTTAGTTTTGTTAAGTTACACTGATTCATACTATGATTTTTACTTTTCATCATCAAAAGTATTTTATTTTGTTTCAACCAAAAATTTATTAACATTGAGCTTAAAAATTCTTTAAGTTGTTTAAGTTGAATAAACAAAAAAATTCCACAATGTTACTCTCACCAAACTTCTGGGTTGCGGCAAGTTCAGCAATGGAAAGTATCTGTTTACGTGACAAGCCAACCTCATTTGCAGCTTGTCTACAAAAAGTATAGAGGAAGTTACGGGATACCAATGGACGAATGGTTTTGGAGAAAAAAAAAATGCTTTCAAATAGAACAACTTATGCATTGTAAAATTTTGAATAATTAGTATTCCTTGCTTCTCAACTGAGAATATTGCTTTAAAAAATCAAATAATCATCACAAGTCAATTACCAATAATACAAAACAGAAACATAATGCAGTGCACTAAAAATTCAATCAAAAGACAGACAAGACTGTAATGAAGTTAGACACATACATTCATACTGTTTTCATGAATCCATTCATAAAGTTTTGCAAAAATTGTAAGGTTTAATGTAGTGATGCAAGCAGTGCAATGTTTTAGAAAACAATTGCACAGCAATTTAATGACTTTTAAATCCATTTTTAATAGAGATGTACCGATACCAATATTTTGGCCGATACCGATCCCGATATCACTTTTTTAGGCCAATACCGATACTGATACCGATATTTTGGCCGATGCTTTGGTGTTACAAAAAGAAGCAATTTTGGTGTTTGCAAGGAAATATATCAAATGCTAAGTTTTACCTCATTTGCATAAATCTATTAAAAAAAGCTTTGAATTGGCATAATTTATTAAAGTATACAAGAATCCAATCTCAAAAGCATCGTTGTGTCATAATAGTTGGTTGTAGTAATGAAAGGCCACCGTAATTGAGGATTGGGGTATAAGGGAAGAAACATTACATCATAATTGGGGTTTCTGAAAAATTAATAAAGTGTTTGCGTAACTCTCCAAATGGGCTATCATAATTGATAATAAGATGTAAAATATAAACCAAGTGATTTGTGTAGTGGTACAAAAGCTATTCGACAAGTAGTGTGCAAGTGCAACCTAAGGGCGCTTGTCATTTGGTTGAAAAGCTTTTGCCAGGCCAAGAGTACCCAGGTAGCAAAAATGCACAATTCTGCATCGCTCCCACCCCACAAAACGCTCAAAAAACCCGTGCAACTCGGCTGCCCCCAGCAAGCCGGCTCCACCAGTCGGCTATTCAACTTCCACCCTTAGCCGCAACAAACTCACCAAGCCCAAACAATGTCATGGCAGAATAAGTAGGCCCAAAAAGAAAGCAATGGGACCACAAATCCTCAATAAACCAATCAAAATGGTGCCGTTGCGCCCAAGATGACAAACTCATTGCGAAGAAAAGAGTGCCCCCCTCGGCCACCAGCACAAGGCTGAGCACTCACCAGCACAGCGAGCTGCCGCGACCCGCCAACCACAACGGTGCAGCTTCCACACTAGCCATTTCAATTCTTGTCGATGTTAATTCTTGCTACAAAACGGCTGCCGAGAAACATATAGTTGATTGGATGGTCTAAATGGCTAGCGTGGAAGCTACACCGTTATGGCCAGCGAATCGCAACAGCCCGCCGCACCAGTGAGCGCCCAGCCCCGTGCCGACAGCAGGGAAGGACACTTCCCCCCACAATGAGGCCGCCATCCCAGGCGCAACAAGACCACTTATTGATTAGTTCAGTGAGGATTCGCAGTCCCACCGCGGTCCGCCCCCACCCCAAGCCCACCCAATCCGCCATTGTTCAAGTCTGGTGAGTCCACCACAACGAAAGGCGGAAACCAAATCACAAACTGACAGAACCAGCCCACCAAAAACAACCAAGCCACACGGGTAGGCAAGCCTTAAAGCAGCCGGCGGCCATGGCCGCTAAGTAGTGCTTGAATGACCGCCGGTGCTACCTCCTCCATCGGCCAAGTTTGGCCGCAGGTTTCTTCTAGCCAATTCTTTAATTTCGCATTAGAATGATCGTGGATTAAATGTTGAAAATATGTAGTATCAAAGAGTGACGCAGAATTAGGCCAGCGCATCATAGTTGCTACTACTGTTGTATTGAATATATCCAGCTGCGATCACCAGCGCTGTAAGTCTTGTTTGCAATTCCCGGTGTTTATTTTAACGAAGTGTTAATCCGAAGTGCTAATTTACATCAGCTGGCAATATTGTCGTTTTTATAGCGATTCAATGTTGTCGGACATTGAATCGTTGTTAAAAAGGAGAACTAGGTTAGTTGACATCCGTGGGTAAAACACATGTCTTCATAGTTGAGAACGCTGTGGGTTAGTGACTTCACACCCTCAATGGTGACATCATAACGGAATAAATGGTCAGGTTTTATGAAAGGCGGTATGCAGTTGAAACAATTTACTGAGCTGCAAGCAGTTAAATCAATTTAGGGTCGTTAGATGGTCCCGCAATACCGGATTACAATCCCGATAAAGCATTTAATGCGTGGTACAACGATTCTATTGCAGGACGTCGCCCAGACTTCAACAACGCTAAGTGATCATTTTAACATTGTTGCAAGTTTAATGCTATTTACTTGTGCTATCGTTATTGTACAGTATTTTGGCCTCCAAGCACGCAGATTTGGCCGCCGAGAAGGAGCTCTCGGTAGGCCACGATGGCTGCCGGAAAAAAACACGAGTTTTAAGGCCTGGGTAGGGGTGTTCAATTTCGATTATTTGAATATTCGAAATTCAATTTGTTTTCGATTTCCGAATTTCGATTTCGAATATCACAACTATTCACCAAACTGCAAAATGAGATTTTATTGAAAGAAACGACATGAAAATTCGCTAGAAAACGCAAAAAAAAGTCATGAAAATTTGCGAAAAAAGAACACAAAATAACGTCTACAGCTCCAGGGCCAGGCCCAAGTTGGTGTTTATGAACACAAGCTGATCGACATCGTCACCCGTCAGTCGGGATCTCAGCTTCGTGAAGGTCAGGCCAGTTTTTGAAAACGATCGCTCCGCTGGAGCCGAGGTCGCTGGGATCCCAAACACTACAAGTTCATTTTCACAGCGAGCAATTCACTGCAGAGTGCAGAGGTTTCGACTCGAAAGCGACATCGAGTATGTTTGCAAGCGCATAAAGCTAAACGCACGCTCCGTCTACGTAGCAAATTATGTTGTTTTTGGGTGCATTCAACATCTGATGACATTGAATCGACACAAAATGGTAAATTTTTGCTGTCCCAGGCAACAAAATCAGTCATTTTTACATTGATTCAACGTCTGCAGACATTAAATCAATGTAAAAATGACAGTTTTTGTTGTCTGGTGTTGGAATGTAGCATCGCAACTCGTTCATAGTGATTACACTTGTCAACAGCCAATTTGCTTCCGAAACGAATAGGGTCAATCTTGGCTAATTTGGGGTCGCTGATCACGAATATCAACTTGAAATTTGTTGATTAGGTCTAGTTTTTGAGATATGGCACCATGCCAAAATGTGCTTTACTTGCTCACGCGGAAAGCAGTGTGCGTTTTTCTGTTGTAGCTTGCATCGGTCAGATAGAGTTGGGCACTTAATATATTTGTTGGAACGTAGATGACGTGTCTATTCATAATATTTTTATTTCAACATATGTTTGAGTTGGGTTGTTTGCTTGCTTCTTTTGTAAAAACTTCATGTGTTTAGCCTTAACTGCTCTTTCTGCAGATGCCTTGTAAATGCATAAATAAAGCAGACATTTTCTGCTACATTTGTGGTGAAATAAGTTTTTTTTCACAAAAGCGAAGTATAACGGCTGTGGTCAGGAAAGCATACCACTTGTATTGTGGATGCAAAGTTAGGTGATCAGGGCAAGAGTTGGGCCCCTCACATATGCTGTAACTCCTATGGTGCAAATCTTCGACAATGGCTAAACGAAAACTGACAACATAAAGCAACTTCCAAGATGCATAAAGTATGACCAACATCTATGGCAGCTGTGTGGTGACTTAAAAGTAGTAGCTCTTGTTATGGGTCTGCAGCTAGGTTATACTAAGTACTGCTTTTTTCTTTGTGAATGGGATACTGATGGGACATTCGAGGAAAGATTCCCACTACATCAAAAAAAGACTGGCCTCTCGTCAATCATTGACTCCAGGGAAGAAAAACGTTCTACATCTACCACTTGTTTAATCAGATAAGATTTTGTTTCCACCGTTGCACATAAAACTGGGTTTAGTGAAGAACTTCGTCAAGGCAATAGACAAAGCAGGAGCTGGTTTCATGTACCTCAACAAAAAAATTCCCCCAATGAGCAAAGCGAAAATAAAGGAAGGTGTGTTTATAGGTCTCCAGATGAGGCCCCCCCCCTAAAAAAAAGTTGCCTCCCTTGCTCTGCGGTCTGGCTACGGCCCTGCCCCCACGGCTTAGGCGCCTATGGATTCGGTAAAAAATGGATAAAACTGCGACAAAGGTCAGCCTACACTTTCTGCTATTGCACAACCTAGCTATCTTCATTCTTGAGAGAAATTTGTGATATTTGGCATTAAAAATGCCAACCTGGCATCCCTGGTGCAGGACTGGCCGTTGGACCCACGAGAACGTGTGATAGTCACGTGATCGACGATGCGCATGCGTCGAAGTCTTTTTTTGTTTGCAAAATGCGACAAGACAGATTTCGCGCCACTTGCGTTACTTTCAACCGCGTTCAGCCGAACGGGCTGCTATAATTTCGAATATGTCCGATACGAAAAACGAATTTCGAATATCACCTTAATCGAATTGAATCGAAATTCGAAATTGAACACCCCTACACACGGGTCCCCCAAGCGTCCAGCAACGCAAAAACGATGCAAAACTACACATTCCCGCCACCTGGGTAGTCTTGGCCTGGTTTTATCCTCTGCTGAGAGTAAAAAAGAAACACATAATTATGATAAATATTGGAGCAACTGAGTCTCCTTCACAACTTAAGAATGGAACAACGCAAAACTGCTGAAACAAAACGTTTTGTTTGAGTGAAAGAATCACTGTAAGCAGACAATGCCAAAAGGTGCGACCATGAATGAAGTCATGGGAGTGTGAGGTATCAAAAATTTGAACAGGTTGTTATTTTTCTACATCAATGTGACGTTAGTTACTACTTTAAAAAATCTATATCTTTGCTTTTGCAGAAAATCCGCAGCAAACGCCTTTTTTTTATGTTTAGTATCGGCCACAGTATCGGCCAAATTTTGCCGATACCGATACTAAAAAAATGGCCGATATCACCGATGCCGATATATCGGTACATCTCTAATTTTTAACTTGTCACAAGCCTGCAACTTTATTTGCAACAATTTTAAATACAACAAAAAATATTTTTACCTGAATGCAATGATTGATTTCCAACATTCTGGTTTGTTTTTTGGTAATATGCAGTCATTATTTTGAAAATAAGTGACCAAACGCTCAACAGCTGCATGGTCAGTTGAATTCATAGTGTAATGTAAAATTTGTTCCACACTTCATTGAAACACATAAAGATGCTGAAAAAAATGTAAAAATCTATGAAAGTACATGAAGCTTTTGCCCCGTTAGCTCAGTGGTTACATGCCCGGCTCAAGATCACACGGCGCAAGTTTGACTCTTGGAGTGTGCGCTTGAGCAACGCGTTTCAGGACTGCTCTCCATTCAACAGCACCTAGTGAATGGAATAATTTCCCAGCAACTACACTTCAACAATCGGAAAACTTCACTCTGCCAATCTCGGTAACCGGCCCTGCGTCAAGAGTAGGGATTGTAGATCATAGGGATGCGAAACAACATCCGCTTTTAATATAATAATAATAATATATGAGATGTTGTAAAGCAGAGTGCTTATTCATCTTTCAATCACGCACAGTAAACAACTATATAATAAAGATAATAACAATATTAAGATTAACAGAGGTATCAACAGTGATACACACGCAAAAGTAAACAGCTATATAAGGTAAAAAGACACACAAAAACAATACCAAAATTTTTGTTATTGTACTAAAGCAATATTGGTATGCATCAATTAGGCAGTGACTACTGGAATGCCTAATGCTAACAGTGTAATTGAACACTAGTGTTGGTACAGTAATAACAGTAGGCTACACAATCACAACAATAAATAGTACACTACAGTATTAGATATTGGCAACAACAGTATAAATAGAAGGTAACGTTAAAAATAGAAAGGTTACGTTTTTTTTTTATTTGCTAAATAATGTACTTTTTATGGGTTATAAGAAGAGTGAAGTTGGTTTTAAAGTAATTTAAGGTTTTTAGTTGAAAGCAAGCCAGCAGTAAAGCGTAAAAAAATGTTAAACTGGCAATTGGCTCTTCTAACGTTGGCGAAACAACGGAGTTACGCGTCCCGTAATGTACTGTCCCTAGTCAAGAGCCTCTACAAGTATGCGAAACTACCAGAAATAACCAATCAAAGCTTTGTCAGTCCGAGGATAAAGATTCAAAACCAACCAACCAAGCTTATTCAAAAGAACCTGTGAGAAACACAAGTAGCCTATTCTTATCTTATCAAACCTGGGTTTTATGGGAAAAACGGGTTTTATTACATAAAATTAGCCAAAAATAAAATTTTGAAGCTATAGGCTACATAGGGCAGTTATGAGCATGCAGCCTACCCTGTGAAACCAATACTGCCCAGACTAGTTTGCGATTTAGTTCGGTAGCTACTCAGCTAACGCATTTTTTTCCATTCCTCCGAATAGTAGCTTCAACATAAATATAAGGAATGTGTTGTACATCGTACCAAATGTGGGGTTAATCACTGAAATAATCGTCATTGGCTGACTTGGCAAACCCATTCTGACTAAATAACCAATGTCTATTTTCAATTTCGCGCAATTCGCGGTAACCAATAAAACAACAAACTTTTTGACAGTGTTGCTACAGTCGAATTAAATTTATTGTTTTTCTCTTAGGAAATCGAAACAACTCAGTTTGTTTTTATTTCTGACCATTACAACAAAAAATAATATATGTCAAACATAGCAGAGGTCTAGAAAAAAGTGGAAGCGACAAAACACTGACGTTAAAACCAGGGCCGAATTACGAGAAAGAAATACCCTTGTAGGCCTAGACCTATTTTTCTTTTGAGGCATCCATCCTTCTCAGTCACGGAGACGAGTATTTCTAGGGACAGTGGAGTACCGGGACGACTCACTTTACTGATTTTTCTTGCGAAACGGACAGCTGGAGGGTCACTGCAAAATAAAAAAAAATTAGCAGGACTGCAAAACGATTTCTTTGCTTTTATGTAAAATCATTCTCATCGAATGAATTGCTATATTTTTCTTAAAACTTTGGGTGCTAGAACATTAGCAAAACCTCGCTGCAGCAATGTGAGACTACCTCCCGTTACCGTTGTTGCGTAAAGTCTACAGCTGCATTATCATGACTTCAATAGTTCTCCTATCAAATAAACATGATATCACATATTTCTTACATTTATTTTAGCGATAGCCTACATACATTTTAGGCTACCGTACCCACGTGGACAGGTCAAAATCGCTGCACTTGAATATGTGATCCATAGCGGGCGCGGCAGACCTCAAGCTGTAGTTGCACCAAATTTTGCATAACGCTATTGTAGCGATCCATTATTGCGTCAGATAAGTTTTCGTTTCTTTAACTGTAGTGAACTAGTTTAACCTAATAGTATTTCCTAAAGATTCTGTAATTTTTCATGCAACCTGCTCCCAACGTAAATAGGAAAAAGGCTGCAGACAATAAAATGGTTTGTTTGCATTTGTAGACAGTCAGACCAGCTCAGCTTAGAAAACATTAAATTGATTGTGTAGCTTTACGTAGCAATTTGGACGACCGTTAAAATGTAATAATTCGTGATAATGTTTCACTATTCGTGATAATGAACCAAATAAATAAATAAACTAGGCTATCCATCCTGTAGTTTTACTATCCTGTAATGTTTAAATTCAATTTTGTTATAGACCTACAATATTATATGAACACCTTCTGATGACTAAAAATTATAATTCGAGTAAAAGTTGTGTGGAAATAATTTAATGGAGTCGAATTAGTTAGAATGTCCGTCAGGCAGACAGAATTTCATTAGACAGCCAATTAACATTTTAAACCACCGCTAAAACCATCCTTACATTTATAACAATAATTGCCACATTATCACGTCGGGGTGACCAATGTGCTCAGGCAGAGCAGACAGAATTTCATTAGACAACCAATTAACATTATAAAACACCGCTAAAACCATCCTTACATTTATAATAATAATTACCACATTATCACGTCGGGGTCACCAATGTGATAATTATATATTACATCACGATTTATTTGCATCAGTTTGTCACTTTTAATTAATACACAGAATAGCCTACTTAGTGCAGATAACTTGTCTTCACAAGACTTCGGCTGCTCGAAACCTTCCCAACAGTGGCGCCGGCAGGGGGGGGGGCAGGCGGGGCAGCTGCCCCCCCAATGTTTTGGGCATTATCTTTTTTTTTTTTTTTTATTAATACATATTAATATTATTTTTTTAATATTTGGATCCCAACCTCAAGTAAGTCAACTCAAGTTGCAAGGGGGGGGGGGGGGGGGGGGGGGGGGGGGGGAGGTAAAAGCTCTCTCTTAAAAGAAAGTATGGAAAACCTTGATGACTAAATTGTACAGTAGATAAAAAGATTTTCTACAGAAGTAAAGATATAGACTTTTTAAAGTTTTAACTAACGTCACATTGATGTAGAAAAATAACAACCTGTTAAATTTTTGATACATCACACTCCCATGACTTCTTCCGCGCGCATTTTAGCATTGGTTGCTTGCAGTGATTCTTTCACTTAAACAAAACGTTTTGTTTCAGCAGTTTTGAGTTGTTCGATTCTTAAGTTGTAAAGGAGACTCAATTTCTCCAATATTTATCATTTATGTTTCTTCTTTAATCTCAGCAGAGTATAAAACTTGTAAAAGTTTTTCATCCATACGACGTCATGAATGAAATTATATCTCAAATCGGCGTAATGACGTAACATCATCTAAACATTTTACCGAATAATAAATTAACAAATTCGATCGTCAAAAGTGGTTTGGTGGTGGTAAATATTACGTAATGAAAAAAATGTGATAAGGTTGGAAGACATTACGTCATGTATTTTCAATACAAATATGAAGTTTAAAATTTATTCTTTTGTTCATAGTCGTAATTCACCTTCAAAGCGGTACTACAAAGAACAATTATCGATAAGGGGGGCATCAAGAATATGTCGACATAACTTTTAAGGTTTACGTCAGCTCCGTAGATCAGTAAAATATAAGGTTCTCATTATCGTGATTGTAAGCCGCGGTTTTTCTCTAAAAAATAGATTCCCGGGAAGCTAAACATTTTTTCCAGCCCTGGTCGAAAACAAGAGAAATTAAATAATATACCATTGTCTTGCACCAGTGGCGTAGCCAAGGGAGGGGGTTCGGGGGTTTCAACCCTTCAAATTGAATTTACGGATGTTAATACATTGTTTACAAGAAAAGTTTTAGCCTATGATGTAATTTGTCGTCAAACTGTGCAAGGATGCAAGCCATCTGCAACTGCTGAGATCGCTTGTTCGATCTAGATTAACATCTAAACAGCTATTCGTTATACAAAACTTGAATATATCAGAAATAACCTAAAGTAACTTCATTGTCTCAAAGCTTTTTGTTTGACACTCATCAAGATGTATGATCTCTATGACGTTACGTTTTCTAAACTTTGGGTTGACTTCAGAGCATAAAAGTTAGTGACTTACCGGAATAAGATCGTTTTTTGAATCAACCAAAGAGAAAATTGATAAATAAAAAAACTGTAATAATCTCGCAAAAAAAAAGCAATCAATCTATGTCTCTAAAACAAAGTTTGCCTAATTTTAAACCAAACTGTATTAAAAGAGCGAGTTTTGCCAATACCAAACATTCAAATATCTCAGTCTTGAATTAGCAACAAGAAAACATAGAGACTTAGCTTTATTTCCGAAAAATGCCGAAGATCCTTTTGCTATGCCACTGGACAGCACCATTTTACAGAAATATTCATACCCACAATTTTGTTGAAAATGCTCTCAGAATGCACCAAATGGAAAGTAATTTTTCAAAAATTTCTGGGGGAGGCCCCCCAGACCCCCCGCCGCTAAGTGTCGCCTTCGGCGAACACGCCATCGGGCTTCGCCCGCCGGCTGTCAACACCCCCCCTTTCAAAATTTTGGACTATGCTACTGTCTTGCACTGTCAATATTTTGCCCCCCCAATGTTGAAGGTCTGGCGGCGCCACTGCTTCCCAAACATCTAGCCCGAGGCACCGCTATAGCCTACTACTCAATGGTGGTGAAACTGATAGGCAAAACTCTTCGACGCTTAGAGCGGCGAAGAACGCAGGTTCAAATGAAAAGAAGTGGATCTCAATTTATTTTTATTTAAGTCTTGAAAAGAATCTTTTTCCTGAACTGCTGGGAGCCGGATGATCGATTCTTTCATTCTACTGTACATTTGGAAAGACTATCTGAGTTGCTTTGTGTAGCTCCTCCGTGCACTGCACACGTCTTTTCATAAATAATTTGGTCCTGGAATCCGGGTGACCTTACAGGCTTACTACTTTTCCCTTCGTTGCGTACAAATTGTAAGGTTGGAATTTCACAAAGCGCATAGGCCTACTTGCTCTCTCGCATTACGTTGCATTCACATGATTTTGTGTCTATCTGCGTTGTTGGTCTGCTGTGTGTAATCAACAAATTGGGGCCATGTTTGTAATCTAAAAGCTGGTTCTCAAACTGTAATGTCTAGCATCTCACTTCTGCGTTGTTGGTCTGCTGTGTGTAATCAACAAATTGGGGCCATGTTTGTAATCTAAAAGCTGGTTCTCAAACTGTAATGTCTAGCATCTCACTTCTAGAGAATAAAAACTAGCAGGGGTCTTAACTCTTGGTACGGTATGCAAGTTTCGATAAGTTATGGAATGTATAGGTTTTCAATATGTAATATGTTTCAACGTGCAGTCGAATGTAGAAAAGTAAGTTAGTTTTAATACTTTTCAAGATGAGCAGTGTGCTCCAACTGTAGAAACTCCCGTTATGGGCTTCAATTTCAAGATTGATTTCAATCAGTTTTGTACCGTATTCTATTTGTAATCAAGACTTAATTACGTCAGACCGGTCTTAACCTCTTTTGTTTCAATGTGTCAAGTTGGCTTGTGCAGTCGCAATAAACTACTACGATTCACGACTGAATAGCAAACGAATGGAGCCTATGCTTATGCGAATCGACAATCCCTGGAATCGACTAACGCTCTGTAGGCTATAGCCTAGGCCTACTTCAAGCAATAAAATATTTTTTTTTTTTTCTGACGATAATTCAGACAAAAAATTAATCTGAGATGACAATGCAAACACTAATGTCTCATTTTTGAATCATTTGGATAATAAATTTCAGACCATTATTAATAGCCTATAACACGTGTTTCCTTGGGAGCATTTATAGCATCTCCAGACCAGAAAAAAGAAAGCCATGCAGCAGTAAGAAAATATCGAGATCATATGAACAAATAAGACCAGATATATAATCAGGTCTTATACACAGCAAAATTAACCCCCTTCCACTTGATGCAACGCGCACAGACGTTGAATCAATGTAAAAAGGAACCGATTCGCTGAAGATGTTCTTTGAGGGTTGGTTATCGTAGTTTAAAATTTAGTTAGTATCGTAGTTTAAAATAAATCTTCAAAAATGTCCAAGCAGAAGTTGAAAAAGAATGTATAAAAATCTGTAGAAGTAAGTTATGTTCAAACCGCAAACAAAACAAAATATTTTAAAACCAGATGTTCAAAAAGGTCTGGCTGATACAGCAAGCTATTTCTCTTCCGCATTGACCTAATGGGCGCAGATGTTGAATCAATGTAACTGCTGCTGACTAGATTTATGATGCAACGTAAGACCAAAGTCCGAGTTAAAAATCGAAGACAGATATAGATATTGGATTTTTGGAGGACATTTTTAAAAATGACTGCTGCAAAACAAATGCTCAGACATACAATTAATGGAGTTTTTAAAGTAATCAGCGATTACGGTTTATAAATTAACTTCTGGTTTTAAAGATGAGGACTTCACTAACAAAAAAACTGTGTAGAAAACAGTAGAGAATTAGCACCGAGTCTCTACACTATTGTAAGTGCAGAGGTCACTGCGAAACTGGCCAATGTGTTCCCAGGCGCGTCGGAACGGTTTTTGACTGGGGAGGGGGGGCTGGATTATGAAAAAAGGGCACTTTTGTTGCTGAAAGGCCTTTTTTTTTAATTTTAAGTTAAGATATAGCAATAATATTCATCCATCAGCTCATTATCAAGTAATGATACAAGTGTCCGGTATACAAAAAACAATGGCACGAGAGGGCATCATGCTATGTTAAGATGATGTAGGCTAATTACCTACTGTGATACAGAATTTTGTGTCGTGAATATTATTTTGAGGCAGAAATGAAAGATTATAATTAGGTTAAAAGCTAATAGCTGAAATTGTTATAAGGCAAACCGGGGCGTGTTGTCACAGGTTTGGGGTTTTTCGATTTGTGCTATTGCTATATACAATGCAAGTGATTTGGTTATATTATTCGTACGGTGTCCACTTACACTTCCTTTTGCCACTAGTTAAACTTGTAACCGCAAAAGGATTTCAAAAAAATGTGACAACACGCCCCAGCACGGGGCGTGTTGTCACAAAGCATGGGACGTGTTGTCATAATTTTTTTGTTTTTACAAAAATTTGATTTTCTTGAAATTCTTTTGCGGTTAAAAAGTTTAACTAGTTGCAAAAGAAAGTGTAAGTGGACAGCGTACGAATGATATAACCAAATCACTTGCATTGTATATAGCAAAAGCACAAATTGAAAAAACCCGAACTTGTGACAACTCGCCCCGGTTTGCCTTACTGAACAAATTTTATTACATGGAATTACACATCTTTAAACAAGTTGAAATTAATTCACAAGTGCTTTGGGTCTTGTTTACTTGCCTTCACATATCGACCCAAGGGTTGGGTAGTTCATGCCAAATTTTGCTTCTACTTCTCGTAAGCTGTCACAGCTGTGACAACTTGCCCCGACGTACGCAGTCAGACAAAAGTTTTAATGGCGGCTAGAAAAGGCACGCTATTAACTTCTAAAGTGTCAGCTAAACTCCTAACATAATAAGCCATAAAACTGTTTTCATACTTGCGGTCAGACTGCTCTTACGAAAGCGTCACACAATTTTGAAAAGTTAGTAAAATTTACATTGATGACCAAATTTTTGATAATAATTTAATTTAAGCTTAACCTGCTGTCTTTTCTTGACTTTCCTAACCTCAAAATGAAGGTCACTCTTAACGAAGCACGTGCTACAAACATAAACTCAAAACAGTCAGTGCAAGTACAAAAAAAATGTTGTGACAACACGCCCCGGTTTGCCTTATCGTATTGCAAAATGTGCAGTAGCTTACACGACCTTAAAAGGGCACCATTGCTGTCACCAAAAACTATCACCCTTTTATTAAAAATATCCAAACAGAGTTGATATAATTTTGGCTTACAAAGAATCTTTTTCTGTTGATTATTATTACAACAATAAAACTCTGGGAAAAAGTCTAGGCTACATAATGCTCTGGCAATGTCGATTTCGACATTATCTTATGCTTTGGCTTCTCGCATCCATAAAACAGCGTTTTTAACAAAGGCCATGATTGATAAAGTTTGTAGCATAGTGGTCTACAAGACTCTACATACACAGCCACACAGGCCTTGACAACGTGCGTACTGGAGGCCTGACTGAAGGCTGATGTAATTTTGATTTTGAAATATAAGCTACTGTAAGTTTACTTTTTATCTTAATGAAATGATAGTTTTGATAATCCAAATTGTTAAAATGTTATCACTAAATTTCAAATCACTGCAAAGCTCCTAATTTTACGTCAAAAATTGACATATTTTTCTCAATTACCAGTGTTGCCAGACGCTTTTTGGATTTCCAGCACAAGTGCCAAAATGTAGTCCGTTATTTGAATGGTTACAACTAACAATAGCACAAAAGGAACTCAATTTGTAGGCTACTAGCAAGTTAGTTTGGGTGTTAACAGATCGGCCTTCAGTCAAATTTTAAGCTGCACGTTGTCATGGCCTGTGGCTGTGTGTAAAGGTCGCAATGGTTTGAAGCATGCGACACATTTGGGAATCGGTCATGTACCTGAAAGGCTAATGTCGAAATCGACATCTTCGGAATTCTGTGTTTAAATCAAAATAAAATTTACAAAGATTCTATTTTCCAATGATTGAACTGAAAATAAACTTCAGAAAAGATTGTTTGAGAGCGTAAAATCTGATGAGGCTATCGTGAGCGAAAAGCAATGGTGAAAAATAACGACATAAACTTGGAAATAAGTGGAAATCGACACTGCCGGAGTTCTAGTATGGTGAAAATAAATAGATGTTTCTGTCAGAATAAAATCAGATTATCACCTTACACATCTTGTGATAGTTCAGTTTAGTTTACACCAGAAGAACGCATGTCATGTCATTTAATTAAAAAGGAGAAAAACATTTTGCACAAGGTTGAATGAACATTCATCACAGATCACTACAAACAGATACAAACAAAAGAATTACAACAAACAACAACATTAAATTTAACAGCTTGTTTTGTTTAATTGCACGATTCAACATGATGCATGCAATTCAAGAAATCAAGATTAAATTGGGTCAAGTCAACTATCGAAAATTCGGAATGGCCCGTTTCGGTGAGTCCGATTCCCTATTCGGTGATTTTTTGAATTTATTTTAAATTATCGGGTACCGTAGCCTAATTATCATTGTTGTTTTAGGGTTAAGGTTGGGGGGTAGGAACTCACCGAATAGTAGCAGACCCTCGGAAATTGGTCATCAGAAGTCGCAACACTACTGAAAAGTATCAACTACAGTGGTTATCATTATGAAGTTTCAAATGTAAAATCAAATCAACATTTTCTGAAAACGTCTTTCCACATAGATCACATGTTTTGGCATTTTCACGTTGATGAATCTTCTTGTGGGTGATCAAATGGCCAATATGAATAAAAGCTTTATCACAGATATCACACTTGTAAGGTCTTTGACCAGTGTGGCTTCTCTTATGGATTGTTAAATGGCCACGCAGCAAAAAGGATTTGTTGCACACATCACACTTGTGTTGCTTTTTTCCTATGTGGATTTTTTTGTGAGTGCTTAGCGCACTGATCGACCCAAACGTCTTTCCACATTCCTCACATTGATGAGGTTTTTCTCCAGTGTGAATGCGCTTGTGCGTAGTCAAATAATCTAGTCTGAAAAAGGCTTTACTACAAAATGCACAAGTGTAACGCTTTTCACTAGTAGTAGTAGGCTTATGAACTTTCTTGTGCCTGCTCAAATTCTTACCAGAAGTATATGTTTTATCGCAAAGATCACATTTGAAAGGTCTTTCTCCAGTGTGCATTCTTCTGTGTGTCATTAAACCAGATGGGAAAGTAAATGCAATTCCACATACGTCACATTTATATTTTTTTCCATTGTGTTTTCTCATATGTGCTCTCATTGGGGTGGTGTGAGAAAATGATTTGTCACAAAATTTACATTTGTATGGTTCTTTCCCATTATGAGTCGTCAGATGGATCACCAATTGAGGCCTATTAGGATATGCCTTAGAACACACATCACATTCAAACAACTTGTTGTGAACTTTCTTATGCGTATTCAAAAACTTCTGTGTAGAAAATCCTTTGTAGCATGTCTCACACTTATACAATTTTTCATCATAGTGAGTTTTCATATGGCCATTAAGTTCCCTTTGGAAAGAAAAACATTCATTGCAAAATTTGCACGATAAACGCTTCGGACCTGCATGACGCTCCAAGTGTTTCTTTAATTGTTTCATTTGAGAGAAAGGTGTACTGCAAGTAGCATATTCAAATACATTTTCATGAGAAACTCTCTTTGTTTGGTTGCACATTCTTGGGGCACAATTATCTTGACGATTCAAATGGCATTTAATCTTCATTTTTTTTGATGTATGAGATCCATCCTCAGAACTAAATGTTTCAATAACATTGGTTGTCTGAGGTCTTGTATCTTCTTGTGCAATTAGTTCATTGTTCATCTCATCAATAAATAAAATACCCTTAACCTAAACAAAATGGAACAAAAAAAATTATAGCCTACAGAAGACTAATAACTACTATAGCCTACTTGTCAACAAGTTAAGAGATAATAGCATCCCGTCATTAAAAGTAACCATTACAACACATAGCCTTTACAGTTACACTATTACACATATTATTGTACTGGATGAAAATATTAGTCTATATTACTTGTAGGCGTCACATGCAACGCGATATGCAATTAAATTGATCATTCAACAAAACGTGTAATGCAATCATTTCAATGTTATTGGCATAACATAAAAGCATATTGGTCCAACCCAAGGACAAATTTTGTGTTACACAACACAGTGTAATTTACCAATAGGCTAAAGCTTTCGCCACCATAAAAGCGGCTTCTCCAGTATCTGGAAAAGCAAAAGCAGGAGAAAACATAAAAATTAATGAACCAATGAAATCTACACTGAAAACAATTTTAAATATAAACTTCTTAACGGTTGCAAACCAGCATGAAATTCATTGCAAAAGATGTAATAAAACTGCGTAGAATAGAGAGTTTGTAAACAGAATGGCCCGCTTCGGAGACACTGGTTCAGAGATTTCTGCCGGAGTTCTAGTATGGTTAAAATAAATAAAAAGTTCTTTTTCATGGAGGATCAAATGTAGGTCAGGCCTACAAAATTTTCAATTTCCTCACACGAGAAATTTTTCACAAAATGCCGCCACAAGATTAATGCAAGCGCTAGCCATGAAAAAGACAGACGATAGGTGGCAATATCAACGTCAGAATTGGATCAATCTTAATTGAATGTAATTAATTACACATGTTCATGAAATAGAAATGTTTGTTGTTGTGTAATGTAGTTTCCAAAATTTTTGATCCAAATTACAATCAGACGACATTGGTTAAGCCACTAGCTATAGTTTGGGTTCAAAATGAACTTCTGTATCGCAACCAACTCTTTATCAAATGGGTCATTGCATATCAACTCAGCCACCCATGTATATGGCACCTCTCAGATTTTGCTGAAAAGTTGTCATACTATACCTTAGGCTACCAAACGAAAGAATCCTAAGCTTTAGATCAATATCTCAAACAGTTTTCCCATGGCGGCCATTTGAATTTCGGGCGCTACTCTCGTTTTTGACTTGGGGGGGGGGTAGGGAATAGCAATTTCAGCTATTTTCAGAGCCCTATAACTTTTATTGTAATTGTGGTAGAAGTCTAAAAATTGCTGTACTAGTTCATTATAAACTATACTACACAATTTAATAAGACAAAACAACATCTCTTGATGCATAAGTGTTAGGTGGGTCATCAAAATCCTTTTTTTTTTTGCCCCGTATAAGTGATTTTTTCAATTTTCAAATGCTTCTACCACCCAAACCAATCAAAATATTTCTCTAAAACCTAAATATTTGGAAACTTTTTTTCTGCCAACTTGAATTTGGGAGTTGTGGTGCCATTAACAGAGATCTCATGGGGGTCTGAAAACCCTATCAGGCAGAAATGACCCTTTTTTACCCTTACGTTTAGAGCCCCAAATGACCGTGTGGGCATTTTATGGTCATGCTGAAATTTATACCAGACAAACACATATATTTATTCTTTCATTTCATGAAATAAAATCTTTGAGTATCAAACTCCTTCACTATAAATTTTATGTTTTTATAATGTAACATTTTGGTCATTTTTGACAAATAATCTCAAGTCCTTAATGTAGGTCAGAGAAAATTCAACAATGATTTATCATGAAAACAGTGAAAATAAGTAGGTACTATGCTTAGTGATCATAAGCATTGGAATCCTGACATTGTTGACCATTAATTTATGTTCAAAATGATGCTTTCACCTCTTCTCACTCATGAAAAAGTACCCACCTGCAATCAATAAGCCATTATGTAGAGATGAAATTGTAGGAAAATGATCAAGTCGTGTTCAAAAATTAAATTGTTTTCAGTTTGCACTATAATTCTGCATTGTGTAAAATGCTTAGCTCAAATCAATATTCCAATTGTGCGGTTGTTGGTACACCACACTCACCAAGCAGTAAACAATGCTTAGGGTCCTGTAGATGGGTCCATTTAGGAGTATATTTTTAGGTAGATTTCCAAATTTGGCAAAATTTTCTATTCACCTGATTTTGTATTGTTTTTATATTTATGATTTTTGGTTTGTCATACTTGATCCAATGCTACAGGCTACAGCACAGAATAAAAGGGAATGCATGATCCATATTTGTGACTCACTCTTGTTACCTCATCTAAAACAGTTTATCCCGAACCTGCACAAGGTAATCTATTTTAGCGATGGTGCAGCTTCACAATATAAAAATTATAAGAACTTCACCAACCTGTGCTATCACAAACATGACTTTGGTATTTCTGCTGAATGGCACTTTTTTGCCACTTCGCATGGGAAAAGCTTATGTGACGGAATTGGAGGCACTGTCAAGCGTCTTACAGCACGTGCAAGTCTTCAGGCCCCCAGTGCAAACCATATTTTGACACCATTACAGATGTTTGAATGGGCAACAACAAACATCAAAAACATTCAGTTCTTCTTCATTAGTGCAGACGATGTTAAAAAATAAAGAAGAGTATCGTCGTCGTGTGAGCCTCTGGGGCAGAGGGTCTATCCTTTTACCACCCCAGATTCACGATGTTCCCAGACTACACTGGAAGGCTACTAGAGAGCAGCCAGTCTTTGGTTTCATCATCCATGACACGCAGACTTTCCACTCTGTTAGGTGGCTTGAAGATGGAGCAGTCATCGGTAATGCAGTTGAAACAATTTACTGAGCAGCTGAAACAATTTAGTGTTGTTAGAAAGTCCTGCAATACCAGATTACAATCCCGATAAAGCAGTTATTGCGTGGTACAACGATTCTATTGCAGGACTTCGCCCAGACTTCAACAGACGCTAAGTGATCATTTTAGCATTGTAGCAAGTTTAATTCTTTTTACTTGTGCTATCGTTATTTGTATTTTGGCCTCCAAGCGCACAGATTTGGCCGCCGAGAAGGAGCTCCCGGTAGCAAAATTTTTTTTCCCACGACATTTCTGTCTCATTTTCATATTTTGGTAAAAGTTTGGATTAAAACCGTGTGGAATGCAACGGTTTCTTGTTGGCACGGTTGGTTCAGTGGTTTCATCCTCCGCCTAGTGATCGTGAGAACGAGGTTTCGACGCCCGTCGAAATCAAACTTTTTTTTTCTTTGTATTAATTTTGCGGTGCACAAGAGCTTTTCAAAAAAAGTAGGGTTAGGGAAAGCTTATATTTTATTATCATTGCAGAATTTCATTGGCAAATAGTTATTTCGCAATCTGAATCAACCAATCTCTCAAAACACTTTCGGAAAATCTTACTTTTAGATAGAGTGACAAACTTAATGTTCAAAGCAAAAAAAGCCATCACAATGAACATCTACCGAAGTATACTAATTTACAGTAGCCTACTTAGATAAGCACTGAAAATTAATAGACGGTATTGTTATTAATATCAATTCAATATGAATTCAGTGATTATAATACAATGTAATACAGTAGCGTATCCAATTACTTAGCGACGACCTTCTAAAGTAGGCTACACGTTAATTCGAACAGAAATAAGAATTTATCAAAAGTCTCAGTCATTTTAGAAGATTTCACCAGATTAGCGTATCCAATTAATTAGCGACGACCTTCTAAAGTACACGTTAATTCGAACAGAAATAAGAATTTATCAAAAGTCTCAGTCATTTTAGAAGATTTCACCAGCGGTTACAGGACCATCTTTGCTTGTCTCCTTGACAGAGTCAACTGTGATTGATCATATACAGTGGCGTACGCAGGATTTTCTCAAGGGGGGGCCCATTGAGAGTAGCGTAACCAGGAATTTTGAAAGGGGGGGGGGTTGACGACCGGCGGGCGAAGCCCGATGGCGTTTTCGCTTAAAACGACACCCAGCGGCGGGGGGTCTGGGGCGCCTCCCCCAGAAAATTTTGAAAAATTACTTTGAATTTGGTGCATTCTGAGAGCATTTTCAACAAAAATGTGGGTATGAATATTCCTGTAAAATGGTGCTGTCAGGTGGCATAGCAAAAGGATAAAATCATGTTTTCATCGGCATTTTTCGGAAATAAAGCTAAGTCTCTAGGCTATGTTTTCTTGTTGTTAATTCCTGGCTGAGATGTTTGAATGTTTGGTATTGGCAAAACTGGCTCTTTTAATGCAGTTTTGTTTAAAATTAGGCAAGTTTTTTTTAGACTGAAACCATCATTCCCAAGCATAAAGAAACTGAAAGCATCATTCTCAATATCGTGACGTCACACGCGTGCCAAAGTGGGGTTGTAACCCCCAAGCCCCAACCCCCTTTGGCTATGCCACTGGCCATTGATATCCCAGACGTCTTCATGATATCCCAGTATGGTTTTAGTTTAGACTTTATCCATTTCTCTCTCACTAATCACTATAATAGGCTTACAGAACACTATGCTACATTGGCATACCTGGGGTGGGGTAGGTGGATTGGGCCATGTATTTCGTATTGGCTTAGTCATGGCCACCTAAAGATACGGCCTGATTTGTCACATTTTGCTGAAATTTCCAGGTTTTTCTAACTTTGGGCGAACGTTTAAATAATTTTTTCTAAAAATTAGATTTTTAAGCTTTCTTTATTCCTTTCCCCAGATGACACAATAGGTTTTAACATTCTCACATGTTGAAAAACAAAGAAAATTTGATTTCGAAGATTTTAGTCAGACTGTTAATTTTCAATCAGTCTGATTTTGCGTTTTTTAACTTACTTTTTCTCATTTGCTACTGCTTTCCCAAGGCAACAAAAAAGTTTTATGTCATTAGGAAACCGCAAAAAGTAAAAACATCTCAAAAAATGTCAGTCAAGCATCGGCAGTAGCTGTAATCAAAATCTGCAAAATGTGACAAATCAGGCCGCATCTCCAGGTGGCCATGGCTTAGTCTATAAAACAACATTGTTACAGTAATTGCTTTGACAGAGCAATGCAAAACATATTAAATGCCTTAATCTACGTCGTTAACTACTAAAACATTTTTAAGGGGGGGGGGGGGGGGGGGGAGCCATGGCCCAATGGCCCCCCCCCCCCCCTGCGTACGCCACTGATCATATACGCCTTGGAGAGTAGCTAGTTGAGAAAATTCAGATAATATGAAAGCAAGAAACTTTCAGAAATAATTAATTAAACTACCATTCAACGTTTTGTAGGCAGAGAAAACTTTTTCTCGAACCGTAGAAAATTTCATTATCAGATCACCGCTTCAATGCGTGATGGAAATCTACAGATAAATCTGCATCAGGCATTGCAGAGTGCAATAACAACGGTTAAATTTAAACTCAATACAATACATTACAAACATTACGAACATTACATTACAAACAAACGCACGCAATAACAACGGTTAAATTTAAACTCAATACAATACATTACAAACATTATAAGGACATATTCTCAGTGTTCAATTGAATATTAATAAATCCACAGACATCAGAAAATCACTTCCCGCATGCAATTCCAGACCGACATTACCATCACAATGAACATCTACCGAAGTATACTAATTTACAGTACTTAGATAAGCACTGAAAATTAATAGACGTATTTCGCTCTTATTGTATGTCCTTTTACGCATCCCAGTTGTGGAACAAGTTTAGATCTTCTAGTATAAAACGATTACGTGTTGCTTACAATGATTCTTTTAGAATATTGCACAACTTGCCTCGTTATGTCAGTGCCCGTGAATACCAAGTAATGAATAATATAACAACGTTTGATGCTTTGTTGAGGAAAAACATGTTTTCGTTTATCAACCGTTGCATTCACTCCTCAAATCGCTTTATATCAGACCTGATGTCATCTGATTGTTTTTATCGTTCTGAATACTTTCAATTCTTCCAACGCTCATTGTATATAAATTTGTAACGGTAGATAGCCCATTTAGTGAGCTTTTAAACCGACGGCATCCAAAGTGGCTCTCTGTGACCTTTGTGCATTTGCAGTTTGTGTATTATTTCGTTGTTTTTGTTGTGGATAAGGACAACTTTGTCTGACGCAAATAAATAATAAATAAATAAACTAGAATCAATGAGACAGAAATGTCGTGGGAAAAAATTTCGCGACCTGGCCTGCGTCAGTGATTCAAAGCCTCTACAAGTATGCAAAACTGCCAGGATTAAGCTCTGCAAGAAGCTTTCCCAGTCCGAAGATAAAGATTCAATCAATCAATCATTAAGTTGGCTCTTAAGATTGAATTTTACTTGGGACAGTGGGACACCCTTTCAAATGGTGAGATTGTCAGAAAAAATAACTCCTGCAAACTTTTTTTAAATTTGAAGTTGATTTAGGAGTGGCGGTGGCCTTCCCCCCTAAAGTAGGCTACTGTGCCTTCCCTCAAAATACTAAATCTGCGTATCTCAAAAACCACTTGAGCTAGAGATACTGTAGGCTACGGTTTTGTGTCAAAAGATGCAGAAAACACAGTTTCTTATCTACTTTCTGAACATTAAATGCATCTATTTTAAGTAGAAAAGCAGTTATTTAGAAAAAACACATTTTAACACAAAAGGTATGATAGCATTAGCTCTATAAAAAATATGTGACGATCAGTGTTCCCTCTAAGAAATTAGGACTCGTGAAATCTGTCCAAATCTTGATTTTACGATCTTTTTTGTGACCACAAAACAGTCTACAGAATTTCGTTTATTTTCTCAATTTTTGAACCTAAGGGAACACTGGTGACGACTGACGATATTCATTTCAAAATGCAATTCTGGTCTGCACTGCGAGAAGCGATATTATCGACAATATTGTTCTTGTTGCAATTTGGAAAACAGTTTCCTGTATTCAGTAACAACTTGCAAAAGAAACTGAAATTGGACCTCATCTTTAGTTTGAGTTTGTTAAAATCCTAGATTTCCTCTCTCTGCTCTGTCATTGACTGCTAAAAGTCCCTTTGCTATGTGTAAAGCTTGAATAAATGCACCATATTCAGTCCAATGAGCAGGATCCTTCGAAAGTATTGCTTCACCTACACCCAACAGCTGAAGAAGCCGTTTTGAATTTAGAGTTGCAAAACTGTTCTAGACCTTTATTGCCAAGAAACGCATTTACTTTGACGCTTCATCTCTTTGACGGACGTTCTGCTGTTTCATCTAACATGGTTGCCGTCATTAGCTTTTTACTTTCCAGACAATCGAGAGTTAAACAAGGCTGGTCCAACCATTTCTTCGGACAGATACCATTAATGCAGACCAAGCTTTTTGCATAAATCGCCTTCGCCATCCAACAAGCGCGATGCATAACACCTGAAGATGAACCTTAGGGTACATCCCAAACAGCAAAATCCTTCATTTTTACATCGATTTAACGTCTGCAGATGTTAAGTCAACATAAATATGGCAGATTTTGCTGTCTGGAATGTTCACACTTAGTCAGGATTTTACGGAATTACCAATGAGAAAAATTGCAGATGTAGCCTATATGTTCAGTATTTAAAAAGTTAAAAAAAATCTATAACTTAACTGGTTAAAAAGTCAAAATTTAAAAAAAAGCCAAAAAGAAGCCAAATTACAAAAAAAAAGCCAAACCGTAAATCTTCCAGCCAAAGGCCTTAAAAAATTTGAGAAATTTGGCTTGAAAAAAGCCAACCTGGTAACCCTGTACGTGACGAAACGTTTACCAAAAGAACTTCAACAACAAAAAAGAAACTTTTGCCGCTGTTCAAAAAAGCAAAAGCGGAAAAAAGAAAACAAACTGGTCTGTGACAGAAGGTAAATATTGTTTGTATGTCAATGGTGTGAAGCACCTATCCAGCGAAACCTCGAACTAAATTTGTACCTAATTGTATCAGGATTTATTCTTCCACGTGTTTATTTTTAGTATTATATCTGATAACTGTTGGTGTTCACCGTGGCATCCATGTGGTTCTAGTGGTTCTTTTTATGCTGGCCTGGACCACATGGGTACTATGGTGAAAGCTGACAAGTTTGCTATTATTGTAAAAACAGAGAGAGACTGTTCACCTATTATTGTTATTTATTTCATTGTGTAACGTTTTGTTTGTTTCTTACCAAAAGTTAATGCTAACTGACATAAAGGAGCCTAGCGCTCGTGGTACCAATTTTTTATTTTCGTTTTGTAATACCTTGAGGCACTCTGCGTGAGCGCCGTAGGCTATGTATCTAGACTCTACTCAAACTGCTAACGCAACTCTACCAACTCTTGATAGATTTAACTTGAATGATTCACTTACGTCTTCATTAACTTCTAATATTAAATTGTGCAATTACTATGATCCTGATGCTTCAACCTTCAGTAATAATCGACAAAAATCGCTACTGGTATTGCACGTTAACATCCGATCCATACAAAAAAACATTGATTTACTGAATGAATTTCTTGAATCCTTTAAGAAAGCCCCTGACGTCATCTGTATAAGTGAAACACGGATACGAGATGAGCCATATCACTAACAGGTTATGATTTTGTATTTAAAAACTCATACCTCGGCAGGAGGAGTATTGATTTATATTTCGAATAATTATAAATTTAACATTGTAACAGAATATCAAATTGAAAGTAACGACCGTGAAAACCTATGGGTTAGCATTGACATAGACTTTCCTCAATGTAAGCTTATAATTGGAGCAGTTTATCGCCACCCTAGAACTAGTCAAACTAACTTTGTTGAAGCTGTTGATGCTACTTTGTCCAAACTAAACAACTCGAAGAAAAAATACTTCATAGCCTACTCGGAGATTTTAATATAAACATTTCTGACTTCAACAGATCTTCCCTTGCAAACAATTATCTTACAATGCTTGCAAGCAACGGAGTTTATCCCTTAATAACTAAACCCACGAGAGTTACTGAAAAATCTTCGACCATTATCGATCATATCCTTATTCCTTACCAATGACATTTCTCATTGTATAACGCCGGGAGTTATTAATCACGATATGACTGATCATTACCCAGTTTTCTGTCTCCTCACGAGTTGCAATTCCTCATCAAAGTAAGCAACTACCTACTCACGTGACAAACGAAATTTTGAATTAGAAACTTATTGCCAAGAAATTTCTGATTGTGTGGAAAAATTCATGCCTTGCCTTACGGCTATATCATCTGAAAATCTAAACGATAAATTCTCCGAGCTAATTGAAACAATCAAAAATGTAATTGATAACCATGCACCCCTTAGAAAAATCTCGCGTAAAAAGGTTAAATTGCATAGAAAACCCTGGATATCTAAAGGACTTTATGTGTCCATTAAAAATAAGCAAAAGATGTATAAAACTCATTTCTTAAAGGGCAATGACATAAGTAGGTTCCTTTACAAAAAGTACTCCAATAAACTAACAAAAGTAAAATCTTTAGCAAAAAAGCATTAGGCTACTTTGAACAAAAACTATATGCAAATCGTAATGATGCCAGGAAAACATGGCTAACTCGCTTTTACCAAATAAAAAATCATCCCAAGCTGCTGTTGGTTCTATTAATGTAGAAGGAATACAAATCTCCCAGCCAAAAATTATAGCTAATAATTTCAATAATCATTTCTGTAAAATTGGAAAACACTTGGCCGATAATGTTGAACCCAGTAATGATTATCTCAGGTACGGTACCTGAATAATCGAGTCCAATCTTCCATCTATTTCGAACCAACGGATGAAATTGAAGTAGACAACTACGGTACGTCTTTTAGATACTAATAAAGCGTCTGGTTATGATAAAATATCGCCATATTTTATCCGACTGGTATCAAACATTATCGCACCTCTTTTGACAGCTTTGATCAACTATTCATTCACATAACTTATGGTATTTTTACGGACAAGCTAAAAATTGCCAAAGTTATACCAGTTTATAAGTCTGGTAACAAACAAGATGTACGGTATCTAACAATCGACCTATCTCGTGGTTATCGTGTTTCTCAAAAGTATTCGAAAAGCTAATATTTAAACGGATTTCCTGTTTTATTGATAAAAATTCTGTTCTCATTCCTACGCAATATGGATTCCGTACTAATCGCTCTACAACACATGCCGCTCTCGATATCATCACTTCCTACGATCAAATGAAAACCAACGATTTTACAGGGCTTGCTTTCTTGGATCTAAAAAAGGCTTTCGATATTGTTTGCCATAAACGACTCTTGCGCAAACTTGACCACTATGGTATCCGGGGAGTAGCAAACGACCTTGTGTCATCCTATTTGAATGGCCGTCAACAATATGTTGAGATTAACAATTACTCTTCCACTCATCAGCTTATTGAGTACGGCGTTCCGCAGGGATCTACACTAGGCCCATTGCTCTTCTTATTATATATAAATGATTTGTCCAATAGCATATCATCAATACCAAGATTGTTTGCCGATGACACGTGTTTCATTGTCAAAGCTGAAAACTTAAGTCTGTTAGAAAACAAGCTCATCTCGGATCTAGTTGAAATTAATAGATGGATAAATGCCAACAAGTTAACTATCAATGCTTCCAAATCAAATTTATTAGTAATTCCGCCAAAAAAAACTACAGTAATCTTGATGAAATCCATGTTCTCTACAATGATGATAAATTGGAAATAGTTGACCACGCTAAATATCTTGGAGTAACTATTGACAATCAACTTTCGTTTAAACCCCACATCGATGATCTAAAATTGAAACTTGCTCGGTCCGTCGGCATCTTGTCAATTAAAATCTGTCACTCCTCCGAAAACCAGACTTCAGTTATATCACTCGCTTGTGCATCCACATGTAGGCCTACCATACGCAATATGGGGTTCCACTTTTAAGACACATGTTGACAAACTCCAAACATTCCAAAACAAAGCAATAAAAATAGTTGCGGGAGCTAGATGGTCGGATCACGTGACTCCATATTTCAAACAACTAAATGTTCTAAAAATAAAAGATTTGTTCAAACTCGAAACTTCAAAATTAATGCATAAATATAAAAACAATTCACTACCATGTACTTTTTCTAATTATTTTAAAAAAGCAAAAAATGTTCATTCTCGCAATACTAGAAATGCAATTGACAAGGATAATTTTTATGTTCCTGAATACTCAACTTCAAAACTTCAACGCAGTTTCAAGTATACAGGTGTGGAAATTTGGTATTCAATCCCATTGAAAATAAGAAAAAAACTCACTTAACTCATTTAAAAATCTTTATAAAAATTTACTCCTTTCGTATTATTAATGATGATGGCTTCAGGCCTATATAGATCTCTTATTAGATGATGCATTTTGTTTTCATTCAAGCAACTATACCGTAAACTTGTGTTTTAAATTATTTTGCCTCGCTTCTTTTATGTTTAATTTGTTATCTTTTCTTTTGTTGAGGGTGGCTGCTCGACTAGAAGACCTTCCAGGTCACTTCGCAGCCATCCGTTGCAGTATTCATACATTCTATGTTATCGTTTGTTTTATCTGACTTTGCTAAATATGTGTATTTATACTCGCAACAAAATAAAAATGTCAATCAGTCAATCAATTATTTAACTAAAAGTTAAGGAGAAAAACATTTTGCACAAGGTTGAATAAACATTCATCACAGGTCCCTACAAACTGATACAAATAAAAGATTTACAACAAACAACAACAATTAAATTTAACAGCTTGTTTTGTTTAATTGCACGATTCAACATGATGCATGCAATTCAAGAAATCAAGATGAAATTGGGTCAAGTCAACTATCGGAAATTGGTCATCAGAAGTCGCAACACTACTAAAAAGTATCAACTACGGTGGTTATCATTATGAAGTTTCAAATGTAAAATCAAATCAACATTTTCTGAAAACGTCTTTCCACATAGATCACATGTTTTGGCATTTTCACGTTGATGAATCTTCTTGTGGGTGATCAAATGGCCAATATGAATAAAAGCTTTATCACAGATATCACACTTGTAAGGTCTTTCACCAGTGTGGCTTCTCTTATGGATTGTTAAATGGCCACGCAGCAAAAATGATTTATTACACACATCACATTTGTACAACTTTTCTCCGATGTGGATTTTCTTGTGAGTGCTTAGTCCACCGCCTGTTCCAAACGTCTTTCCACATTCCTCACATTGATGAGGTTTTTCTCCAGTATGAATGCGCTTGTGCTTAGTTAAATACTCTAGTTTGAAAAAGGCTTTACTACAAAATGTACAAGCGTAACGCTTTTCACCAGTAGGCTTATGAATTTTCTTGTGCCTGTTTAAACTATAACCATTAGAATACGCTTTATCACAAAGATCACATTTAAAAGGTCTTTCCCCAGTGTGTATTCTTTTGTGTGTCATTAAACCAGATAGGCATGTAAATGCATTTCCACATATGTCACATTTATAGTTTTTTCCATTGTGCTTTCTCATATGTGCTCTCATTGGAGTGGTGTGAAAAAATGATTTGTCACAAAATTCACATTTGTATGGTTCTTTACCATTATGAGTCGTCAGATGAACCATCAACTTAGGCCTACTAGGATATGCCTTAGAACACACATCACATTCAAACAACTTGTTGTGAATTTTTTTATGGACACTCAAATATTTTTGCTTAGCAAACGATTTATTACACTTATCACATTTATACAGTTTTTCAGCAGAGTGAGTTTTCATATGTTCAGTAAATTTCCTTTCGATAGAGAAACATTCACTGCAAAATTTGCACGAAAAACGCTTTGGACGTGCATGACGCCGCAAATGATTCTCTAAATCTAAGTGATTTATTTGTGAAAAATATTTATTGTAAGTAGTGCATTCATATAAATGTTCATGAGAAATTCTCTTTGTTCGATTGGACATGCTAGGAACGCAATTTTCTTGTTTCGATGAGTCAGGCGGTATCTGATCTTGACTCTTGTCAAATGGATGAGGTCTATCATCAGAAGGAAAGGTGTTTGTAACATTTGCTGCCCGAGTTTCTTTATCTGCTTGAGAAATATCTTTACGGATCATCTTGTCATATAATTTGTCCATCCAGATAAAATATCTTAACCTAAACAAAACCATGATGGAAAATTATTTGTCAACAATTTAAGATAATAAGATCCATTTATTTAAAATAACCTTGCAATCTTTAAATGCTATGCAATTAAGTTGTATTCAGTGCAATGATTAAAATGTCAAAGACATTAACAGTCATAAGCCAAAAGTGACACTTTCTATAATAACATACAAACTTGCATGGAAAAAATATTATGGCAGACTAAAGTGTTGCTCGATCTCAAAGTTTAAAAAGGCTGTAGTGATATTCAGCAGTTGGTGAAAATTAAAAGCATACATTATTACACAGGTCAAAAAATCTTTTTATGTCACTGATTTTTCATTGACTTTGGGGTATAATTGGGGCACTGAACCGAAAACTGAAGGTTTTTTAATTGACTCTAGTTTTTGAGATAGTTTTAAACTTTAGGTTTAAAATGATAAAATTATTATCTTCTATTTTTTGTATATCATAATGTAGAGAACTCAAATGGCAATTTGAAACGATTTTGTTTCACTCTGCATTATGGCTTCCGAATCATGAAACTTATATTGAAACATTGTCACATGCTTTAGTGCTCAAATAAAAATAAACCCGGTCAAACTGAAATCGAGTTGCAAATAGAGATAACATAAACGGAAATAGACATAACATACACGCACAATTACTTTATACAAGGGTCATTCCATGCCAAGCGTTCTAGACCTATCAGTTTGACCCACTTCGATTTTGCTCAAACTTGGTCAAAATGTTATTTGGTATGAGTTAGCCAGGCATTAGGCTACAAATTTTAGCTCGGTATCTATTATAGTTTTGGAAATATGATGCTTTAAAGTTTTAGGTGCCCTCTAAACATTTCCGCATTCGGTTTTTTGGACTATTTTCAATTAACCATATCTTTTTCTCCGTTCCAGCGCTCTCAACATTCGGCTATGCAGCCGACACATGGGGTATTTGATTGATAAACCAACCTTCGGAAAACAACAAAATAAACATTTTCAGCTTTTAGAATTGCTCCATATTATTTTATGATCTGAAGTTATGGCAAGCTCTTTTGTGTTCATTAATGCAAGATTTAAGATCGCCAACATAAATTAAATAGCAATCATCACAAGATACTTGGTACACTAAACCTGAGATTTCGTTTTGGTTCAAAGGATCTTTTAAAGACAGCAAATGTTTTCCTATTATAAACAAAGGTTTCAAAGCAACTTTTACACACATTTCATTTAAGATACGCCATATTTTTTCAGAAACTCTCTTAACATAAGGTAAAGAAACAAAAGACACATTTGATAGATGGAAATGCTAAACTTTTTGGTTATCGTTGGCAAGCATTCTTTCTTGTTTAAAAGTTGAATTTCATTTTGCATGTTTGGTTGGTTTACAGCTGTGTTTTGACATGCTAGACAGGTAGTCATAACCTGACCTAGCTCTCTGAAGAAGTCAGTCGTGTCTGATTGACAAAACGTCGGAATAAAAGCAGATAATCACCTTATACATCTTGTGATAGTTCAGCTTAGTTTGCACCAGAAGAACGCATGTCATGTTATTTAACTAAAAGTTAAGGAGAAAAATATTTTGCACAAGGTTGAATGAATATTCATCACGGGTCCCTACAAACGGATAGAAACAAAAAATTTACAACAAACAACAATTAAATTTAACAGCTTGTTTTGTTTAATTGCACGATTCAATATGTTGCATGCAATTTAAGAAAACAAGATAAAATTGGGTCAAGTCAACTATCGGAAATTGGTCATCAGAAGTCGCAACACTACTGAAAAGTATCAACTACGGTGGTTATCATTATGAAGTTTCAAATGTAAAATCAAATCAACAGTTTCTGTAAACGTTTTTCCACATAGATCACATGTTTTAGCATTTTCACGTTGATGAATCTTCTTGTGGGTGATCAAATGGCCAATATGAATAAAAGCTTTATCACAGATATCACACTTGTAAGGTCTTTCACCAGTGTGGCTTCTCTTATGGATTGTTAAATGTCTATTCAGCAAAAAGGCTTTGTTGCACACATCACATTTGTATAGCTTTTTTCCGATGTGGATTTTTTTGTGAGTGCTTAGCGCACTGCTTGCCCCAAACGTCTTTCCACATTCCTCACATTGATGAGGTTTTTCTCCAGTATGAATGCGCTTGTGCTGACTTAATAACTCTGGTTTGAAAAAGGCTTTACTACAAAATGTACAAGCGTAACGCTTTTCACTAGTAGTAGTAGGCTGATGAATTTTCTTGTGCCTGTTCAATTGAGAACCACTAAAATACGCTTTATCGCAAAGATCACATTTAAAAGGTCTTTCTCCAGTGTGCATTCTTCTGTGTGTCATTAAACCAGATGGGCAAGCAAATGCAATTCCACATACGTCACATTTATATATTTTTTCATTGTGTTTTCTCATATGTGCTTTCATTGAAGTGGTGTGAAAAAATGATTTGTCACAAAATTTACATTTGTATATGTCTTTACCATTATGAGTAGCCAGATGGATCACCAATTGAGGCCTATTAGGATATGCCTTAGAACACACATCACATTCAAACAACTTGTTGTGAATTTTCTTATGCCTATTCAAAAACTTCTGTGTGGGAAATGCTTTGTAGCATGTCTCACATTTATACAGTTTTTCATCATAGTGAGTTTTCATATGGCCAGTAAGTTCCCTTTGGAAAGAAAAACATTCATTGCAAAATTTGCACGAAAAACGCTTGGGACCTACATGACGCTCCAAGTGTTTCTTTAATTGTGTCATTCGAGTGAAATGTTTACTGCAAGTAGCACATTCAAATATATTTTCATGAGAAACTCTCTTTGTTTGATTACATATTCTTCGGGCACAATTATCTTCCTTTGACGATTCAAATGGCCTTTGATCTTCACTTTTTTTTAATGGATGAGGTCTATTTTCAGAATTAAATGTTTCAATAACATTGGCTGTCTGAGGTCTTGTATCTTCTTGTGCAATTAGTTCATTGTTCATCTCAACAATAGATAAAATACCCTTAACCTAAACAAAATGGAACAAACAAATTATATATACGGAAGACTCACACCTACCAAACTGGTCAACATTTTTGAACATAATAGCATCCCGTCATTGAAAGTAACCATTACAACACATAACCTTTACACATGTTATTGTACTGGATGAAAATATTACTTAGTCTATATTACTTGTAGGCATCACATGCAATGTAATATGTAATCAAATTGATTGTTTAACAAAACGTGTAATACAATCATTTGAATGTTATTGGCATAACATAAAAGTATATTTGGTCCAACCCAAGGACAAATTTTGTGATACACAACTAATTCCCTGGCAACAAGACTTCAACAATCGGAAACTTCACTCTGTCAATCTCGGTGACCAGCCTGCGTCAGTGATTTAAAGTCTCTAGTCTACAAGTATGCAAAACTGCCAGGATTAAGCTCTGCAAGAAGCTTTCTCAGTACGAGGATAAAGATTCAATCAATCAAAGTAATTTACAGATAAAGCTTTCGCCATTGTAAAAGCGGCTTCTCCAGTATCTGGAAAAGAAAAAGCACGTGAAAACATAAAAACTAATGAACCAATGAAATCTAATGTGAAAACAATTTAAAACATAAACTTCTTAACAGTTGCAAACCAGCATGAAATTCATTGCAAAAGATGTCATAAAACTGCGTAGAATAAAGAGTTTGTAAAACAAAATGGCCCGTTGCAGAGACTTCCCAACTCAGAGAGAGCCTTTTTCGAAGATTTTGGACAAAGAACGAAAAAGTCTCAGCAATAAAAAACAGCTGTCAAACAGCATTTCATGATTAACACACTGTCAATTAAACTACAATTGTCTGTATGACGATCGAAGTTCTTTAAAATCCCACAACTGTTTATTCTGGCATTCTAAAAACTGACCAGAGATAAGGAGAAGAATAGCGCTGGGAAGAAATGCATTTGTTGGAATGAATAGCATTTGGAAGAGCAAGGATGTAAAATTAGAAACAAAAAGAAGCTGATCAAAACTATTATATTCCCAATTGCAACGTATGGATGCAAAACATGGACAACGAACAAAACAGACAGAAGAAAGATTGACGCATTTGAATTGTGGTGTTGGAGAAGGTTACTGCGTGTTCCTTGGAGTTGGACAGCCAAAGTACCAAATGAGAAAATTCTCGAACAAATTAAACTGGACATGTTAGGCTAATTGGGTTCTTTGAACAAATCGAATGGCACTTGTGAATGTTTCTCAGGTACAACCTATACCTGGTCAGCAAAAGTTCCCTTTTGTACACGATTTCAACGTCTAGTGACGTTAAAATGATGTAATTGCCTTTACATTACATTCAAAAGTTTTGTTTACAGCATCGTTTGTGAAAAAGGTTGTTCTGATGTAAAATATATTTGAAATATCATATAAAATCAACAAATAGTTTAGTTAAAGAATGAATAACATGACGAATGACATAAACATGATGCAAAGAAGGTGAATGACGTAGTACGGTAGGATACATTGTATGTCAATTTTATGCGAGCAAACATTTTAATTTATTGTTCTTTGTCGGAATAAAAAAGAAATGATATTGAAGAATAAAAATTAAAATTCTCTAAATAAACAGACGGCGTCGTTGGATTTACAGAAGGCGTCTGGATTTTGAAAAAATCACCGAATAGGGAACTCGCCAAAAAAGGCTGTCGCTAAATAGGGAACTTGCCAAATCGGACTGGCTGAAACGGGCCATTTCGCACAAAAAACACCCAACAAAATAATCACAACAAATTTCCTAAATAAACAGAAGCCGGCGCTGAACTTTCACGACAGCACTGAATCAACATCTCAGAATCGGAGACTTTGAATCAGAGTCTCAGACCTTTCATCAAATGCTGTGAAAACAATGCAGTTTGATTGCTAAAATGCATCATAATAATATTCTAAGTATGACTAACTATTTCATTCTAATCACTGTCATTTCAATTCCATTTGCAGGGTTTCGACATTAACCTTGTGTACTGAATCATTTTCTGTGTACTGCATGATTTGTGTAAGAGCATATTATTCAACAATGAACATTTACACAATGCGTTAACAGCAAATAAATGCTCCATATATACAAGTAATTATAGTTTTGATGTGTTTGCATAATTCGTCAGTTTGCTCAATTGTCACTTTTTTCTAATCTCCTTGAGGTGACATTTCGGGCAAATTCTATTGTATATACAAAGAAACTTTAACAAAACCTTTGCTGTTGTAAAGTTTCAAATGTGATTGGCTACAATCAGCATAAAGAAGATCGAAATTGCACCGATTGAGTGAAGATAGGCTAAGCGATTTGTATTTGAAAACAAAATTGAATAAGCTGCCAATTCAACTAAGCTAAAAAACAACATAAAAAGACAAACTTTTATAAAAATTAGATAAATATTTTTTCACAAAAAAGTTTTCAAACTATTTCTAAAGATTAAAGAAATAAATGCTGATGTCTTTCAAACTTTGTTCGGGTTCTTTGATGTTATTGAGGATGAAAAGTTATATAAGGATCCTTCATTTAGGATGCAACTGAAAAATCAAACATAACAAGCAAACAAATAAGTCAGGTTTGGAAACTTGTACAATTTATTGATAAAGCTTTTGCCACCATGAATGCCGCCTTTAAGCTTTATCAGTAAATTATACAAGTTTCAGAACCTGACTGATTTTGTTTACTTAATAATTCTAAAGATGCAGTACATTAGTAGTTGTACCGGTATATGGATTTGTTCAGACCAATCCAGTTATCAGTTTCCAATGCAACCCTGTCAACAAATTATTATCATGATAAAGAGGTGAAAGTTTGAAAGACATAGATACAATGCGACACATTGCAATAAACTGGCACTTGGTTTTGCTTCAATCAACAAAATTTAGGATTTCGAATTTAGTTCAATTAATCCAGATAAAATTGAGACAACCAAACTATTAGAAATTGTTCATCCAACTGTAACCAGGTGCAGTTTGACACTCCATCAGCAATGCGAAATTAAGATAAAATTGGGTCAAGTCAACTATCGGAAATTGGTCATCAGAAGTCGCAACACTACTGAAAAGTATCAATTACAGCGGTTAATCGATTATCATTATGAAGTTTCAAATGTAAAATCAAATCAACACTTTCTAAAACATTCTTCCACATAGATCACATGTTTAGCATTTTCACAATAGGTGAATTTTCATGTGAATGATCAAATGGCTAATATGAATAAAAGCTTCAACACAAACATCACATTTGTAAGGTCTTTCACCAGTGTGGCTTCTCTTGTGGATGGTTAAATGACCACTAAGCAGAAAAGATTTGTCACACATATAGCATTGGTAAGGTCTTGCACCAAAGAGAATTTTTTTGTAAAGAACTAACCCATTGGATCTTGTAAATATCTTTCTACATTCACCATATTGGAAAGGTTTTTCTCCGCTATGAATTTTTTTATGCGAATTTAATCCCTGAGATTGAGTCAAAACTTTACAACAAAGGCCGCGGGTGTAGCGTTGGTCACTTTTCTCACCTGTATGAATTTTCTTATGCCGGTTCAAAAGCAAATTAGAAGAAATCGCCTTATCACAAACGTTACACTTGTACGGCTTTTCACCAGTGTGGCTTCTTTTGTGTATCAATAAGGTGGATAGAGAAATAAAAAAGGGTTTTCCACAATCTACATGTGGTACATTCAGTTTATTTTCTGCGTGATGATGTCTCATGTGTCTATTTAGTAGAGTGGTGTGAAAAAACAATTTATGACAAAATTTACATTCACACTGTTCTTTGCTAGAATGAATTGTCTGATGTATGATCAACATAAGTTTACGTGGGTAGCTCTTTTCACAAAAGCCACATTTAAAATTAGTTGTGAATTTTCTCATGCCGTGAAATTTCATCCAAATTTATTAAAATGGCTATGTAGTTGTCACTCCTGTCCTAACGAAGTTATTAAACATATGCATTACTCATTTTACTGCAGAAATATTTCCATATGTTCTCAAAACATCGCAAATAGTTCCTATTCCAATTTTAAGTGAACTCACCAAAAATTATAAAAGACTTGCCCTTGCGCCCCATATCACTGTTATGAACATTTTCTAAAAATTTTGAAAAAATTATTCAAAAAAATGATGAAGTTTATTGACAAATATAATTTACTGACGACATCACATCATAGTTTCCGCAAAAACAATTCAACAAGTCTGGCTGTAACCACCATATTATGTGAAAATTACTATCAAGTTTTGATGACGGTAAATTTACATGCTCGTTTAGACCTCTGCAAGGTAGATTTGACACAGTTGATCATACCATACTTTTGAAAAAACTTTATAATTACGGTTTTAGAGGAAACATTCATAACATATTAACTTCGTATTTAACAAACAGGTTATAAAAATAGGTAGCCAAGAACAAATTTTCTGGAAGTCTAAAGCGGTGTACCACAAAGTTCAATTCTTGGACCATTGTTATTTTTGATTTATGTAAATGATCTTCCAAATGTATCTTCCTTTTCAGTCGAACCAAACCATTATTTCTACAATTCAAGTACTTCAAAATAAATTTATTTGTTCAACTGATACCAAAAACAACTGATAGAACTGAGCTCTACCGTGCTTGTAAAGTTTTAAAGATTGAAGACTTAATTAAATTCGAGTATGAAAAACTGATGTTCAAAATTGTGCATGATATGTTGCCAAAACTGTATAATGCTTACTTCACCAATTTAGATACTATCCACAGTTACAACACTCGCCATTACAAAAAAATGTACATTATTTTTACCACTTGTTAAATCAAATAGTGTGAGAAAAATGTTTTGTTTTACTAGTGTGAAGTTATGGAGTGACATTTCTAATGAGCTCAAAGATAATACATATAATGTCTTTATAGCTAAGTACAAGTGTTTTCTTCTTGGTCAATATGGTAATTAATTCATGTGTGCTTTAATGTTGATAATTCTTCATTTTTTCTGTATAATATGGTGTTTGTATTTCCGTTTTAGTGTGATAATTTGTTTTTTGTTTGCTCTTTTTTATTACTGTTTCCTGCAACAGGCTAGGATGGCAGCTGACAGGTCTTACAGGTCTTTCGTTGCCATCCTGTTGCGCTGACAGACACTCAATTTGTATGTACTTCTTGTTTGTTTAATCGCCAACAAAACAATAAACTGAACTGAACTTTATCCTACAAGGGTTTTAAGGATTTTGTTAAACATTGCAACGTGGTCGAAACAAAATTAGAATCGACAGCGAGCTATGGATTTTAGAACAAATAATAATAATTTAGCTTAATCTCTTCGGGTTGATGAGTTCATTATGTGTATTTTACATAACGTGTTGTTCTATTTGAATAAGGTCTCATAGGGTAGAAATGTTTTTATCGAACTAGTCTGTAGGTTTTACCTATTTGTATTTGACTTATTTGGATGTAAATTGTCTCACCCTGGATATCAAAAATACATATGGATATATGCTGAATCAGACTGGACTTTGAGCATTCAATTAAAAACCTCCTTAGAAGTGAGAGTCTTAACAAAAATACAATCAATCATCATAAGTAACAATATAAAAACATTTATTTTGTCTGGTGCCTGAATAGGTAAAGTACACAGTTCCTCAAGGAGGATATGAGCTCTCAAGATGAAGAACACTCGGTTGGTTCCGGGGAAGAAACTGCAATTAGACTTAATGTTGAAATTGAAATTCCTTCAGATAAGCACAAGAAAACTAAACAGGAATTTTAACAACACTGTAAATGAATTTTCAAACTTAATATTACCATCAATTGACATTATGAAATTAAAAGAAAAATTCAATGAAGTAACTGGAATTTTTGATGTGTTGTAGGCTACTGCTCTACTGATGCGTTTATTAAAAGCTATCGTCTGACAACAACTATTAATAGCTTATCATCTAACAACAACAAAGATAATATCGAAGATTATACTGATAAACTGACTGCTATAAATACTCAGTATGTAATGATAAAACAAATTATATTAACATTGAAGAACAAGAAACTGAAGCCAACAGAGCATTGGAATCTCATTTAAGACAAACGTCTTCAAAAAATTCTTCAAAACGTTCTAGCAGATTTGAAGTTACCTCAAATAGTGTGAGCAGCAAGAACACAAGGTCAATTTTGTCTTTTATATCATATAAAAAACTATCCCCGAAGCAAATTGCACCAGTCGCAGAAAGCCAGGTCGAATCAGCAAAAATTGATTTGCCAGAAAAAGAAATTGGAAGCAAAACTAGCAAGAAAGTTAGCTGAACCAACAAATTCTATCAATCTTCTCGCTGCCACTTCCAATGTAATTAGTATTCCAAACCACGAGGGCAGTACTAAGATTTCTGAGACAGTTGAAGGGAATTTTGATGATGATGCTGAGCTTCAGCAAAATATGCTGAAAGCAAATACTACTATCCCTTCACGTGGTCGAACAGACCTTTGTGGTGTTAATCTGAGCTTTGGTGATACTTCCAGCAATAGAAGAAAAAGCTTCAATCAAAACCAGAGCATTGGTGACCAATACCTTTCTGGCGAAGTCCTCCAGGAAAGTGGTGCGAAAGTAGCTTTCAACGGTTATCCCAAGAATTACACTGCATTTTGTCATGGCATGGAAAGGGTTCTTGCAATATATTGTGATCAGCATATGGCTGATGCTATCAAATGCTGTGATAGGATTAAAGATACCAAACTTGCTCTAGAGACTGCATTGAAAAAGCTACACAAATTCTTTGGCAATTCTTGTGCTGGGCTTGTGCTGTGAAATGGACAGTTGACTCTTTTCAGTCCTATTTGAATGAATTTGAGAATGTGAAAACCTTGTTAGAAAACACTTTTGAAATGTCTGGTTTAAACTCACCTGGTGTTCCGAAGAAGATAATTTCATGTATGCCTAAAAAAAGCAAAGACAAGCTCCCAACAATGATTTGTCCCTATTTAAAGAATTGGAAGCTTATAAAACTGTTAACAAAGGTATCTCAGAAGTAACAACTGAAAAGATGGGTCGTCATGTTTGATATTTTTCGGAAGAGCTTGTTGCCTTTTCTCTTTTTGATGATAGTTGCACCAAACATCAAAGAAGAAATAGTGGAAGTGATGAGAATTGGGAAAGAAGATTTAGAAACACCCAATAAAAGAGTCACCGTGACACTTAACAGCTTAAAAACTAAGACACTATCTTCATTTGCCAGTGTTGTTGCAAGTTGTTGTTCACAAAATTAAGCCTTCCAGATTCTTTTTTCCATCTTCCTGCGTCAGAGTGGGAAAAAAACAGTGCTTATCAGACTGCTCGAGAACTATGTAAATCTCTTGCTGTGACCAATGATCATGCAGAAAGAGCTATTATAGGCTAATAAGTCGCTAATAGCACTTACCAAAAACTTTTCTGGAGACTCACTAAGGATGAGGAACAGTTGCAATACCTTCTTCAAGCCGTTTCACAACATCAAAAATGCATTTCTGAACCAGTTAAAAAGGCTTTGATGTGACATTTTACCATTTTTGAGGCTTTGACCACGATGACCAATGACTTTTGAAAAGTTTGCATTTTGAAAGTTTGTTTTAACTTTACTGCAATACCGCATGCATCACAATTTTTCTGAATTACACATCCAATATGTATTCAGCGTGTATTGTTATTTTTATTGAAACTAAAGGCTCATTTATAGTTGCACAATATTTTGAAGTAGTTAAATATGCTTCACCAAACTGGGTTATTATTTATGCCATGCTGATGAAAACAAGCCCTAATACTTGTGCATTTCAAATCAGCATGACAAAACTAAGCTAACAGAGGTATGACATAAATTCATAAAGACGTGAAATTTTCAGAGTTGTTGGGGAATCTCTAAACGTTAATATTTTTCAAAATGTTTTCACACAGAGTGTTTTTGTGGTAAATGGAACCTTTTTGGGGGATGAGACTTGAAAAACTATAAACAAATTTTAACCTCAAATAAGGACCACCTAAAGTGCACCTAACGTTAAAATGTTGTCTGCCAATCTTAGATCTCACTATAATTTGAACAAGCACTTCACTAGTGCGCATAGCAATAAGGTTGCATCGTTTGAAAGGGATATTGCAGATGGTGCTAAACTAAAACGAAAACAAGGTTCTGCCTTTGCTACCGCGGCTGTTCAAGGTCCTCCAGAAAAAGTGATGAAGCAAGTCACATTCAAACATTCTTTCTCCTTGACAGAATTTTCAAGGAAACTTTGAGAAGAAGGTATTCTATTAATGTCATGACCTCTGTTTTTGCTGGCACTAACCTTTTGGTTTAGTGTAATGCAATGATGTGTCGTGTACGGTGACCATTTTTTGGGTGTTCATATATTTTAGAAAGTTTTAAAACAAATGCTTTATTTGCACAAGACTCTTTATATCATATCACATCAGTTTATCTTGACATGATCTGAACAGCCATTGAGCAAACTGCAAACCTAGTGTATGTTTAAAGTCTGCTGAAAAAAAGTGAACACGCAAAAAAATGGTCACTGATGTAATGGTTTTCTTCAAGCAGTTAAAAAGTCATTTTCACCAAACCACCTAGTTAGATAATGGATAAAACAGAATAGTGTCTTCAACCTTTTTTTCTGCTAGATTGCTATCGGTAGTTCAGCAGTTCTTAAATTGCTCCTGTCTGACTTTAAACAAAGTGTTAAATTTTCAGCTTGTGAATTACTTCGTGGAAAACATGCTGCCTTTAGATGTTGTGGAAAGTAATACGGTAGTTTTGAAGAGATGGTTAAAGTTCTGCAACCTAAAGCAAAAGTGTTGTCCCGAAGAACCCTCAACCGTCAGATTGAAGGAAAGTAAGTAGAGAAGCTTGTGTTTACTTTTAACAGTATAGAGTTGTTTTGGTATTTCAGATTTTGTGTTGATATCTTTGTATGTGCAGCCTACTGAGATGTGTGTGTTTCGACTGTATTGCAGATTCATGGAAAAAAAAGAGGAACTTAAGGAACTTTTAAAGACTGTATCGTTTGTGGCGACAACTGCAGATGCATGGTCATGAAGAAACAGGTGCTGTAAACCAGTAGTGACCTTGAATAAGAACACTAACGGAAACGTATGCTTTCCCTATTTTGATACACATTGCACTCAAGGTGCATTATTATTAATGCGAAGGCCAACTAAGAGTTTAGTGTAATTATATATATGCCTGGTCAATCAGCTCTTTAGGTAAGCTATACAACTTTTGAACTTTCTTGGTCTTGTGACTACAAGCCAGCAAGCAAAACAGGTCCTTTTTGCATTGATTCAACATGTACATGCGTTGAATCAATGTAAAAAGGACCTGTTCTGCCCGCCCGCCTGGGAGTGACTAGAGTACTTTAAAGTGAAGTAATCTTGTTTGCCCATTTATTTAGGTCCTACTTAGGCATGACTGTGCATTGGATAGATGAAGGCACTCTCCAAAGGAAGAAGGCTGTAGTGGCTTGTCGACTATCGTCGACTGAATGGGCGTCATACGCATGATGTTCTTGCAGAAGAAACGCAAGCCATACACTGGGAGTTCCAGATTGACGGAAAGGTGCCCAAGACGACAACCGATAATGGATCCAACTTCGTCAAGGCATTTAAGTAAGCATTTAAACTGTACACGGTGATAAGTGATGTAACTAACACATTGGTTTAACATCATTGAAGCTTTGTATGATGAAACAGTGACTGAAAATATGGTAGTCGGCTACTATTCCATCTAAAGTAAATATTTTAATACAGGTCTTTGACTTTTTCAGTGTGTTTTCCTCAATGGAAGATGCTGACGGTGCATGTAGTTCAGCCAAAGAAGATGCAGTTCAACCGACATGCATCGCCAATCTGTTGGAGCAACATGTTGCCGATGCTAGCATTTTTCCAAGGCATGCTCGATGTGCTGCGCACACGTTTAACCTCGTTGCGTCCTCGGATGCAAACAAGACCTTAGCGCAGTGGTTCCCAAACTTTTTCAGCTTGTGGCACACTAGAAAAATTATGAAACACTTGCATCACACTTACAAAAGAAGAAAAGTTGCTTTAAAAAAAATTATTTTCACGTGTTAATATGCGATGGATGTGCAATAATTGTGTAATTGTGCATTGTGCTTGTTTATACAAACATATACGACTGAAACGAGGTTGCATTTTTGACAAACATACCCGCATTTCATCATCAATTCTAAGCAGTCTCTCTCGTTTACAGCTTTTAATTTCAGTCAAAACAGAAAAGCCATGTTCACATAGCCATGAAGATGTAAATAGCAATATAATTTTGATTGCTTTGGCACCGATCATGGAATAGGATTTCGAAGCAGACAGCCAAAACTCATCCAAGTTTTTTTGTGGAAACAGCGTTTGAAAAAACGGGTCGTTTCGTAAATCAATAACTGTTCTTCTGCTTCTGCAGAAAGATTGCTTGATTCATTGCTTCCAAATGGTGGGAAGTAAATATTGCAGTGCAAGCTGAAGTCCAGACAATGTGCTCACGACTTGTGGAAGGATTTCTTGGTTATAGGTTGATTCATCAAGAGCAGGAAACGAGTCAAAGACTTTCTCCGAGACTTTTATTTTTCCCCGCATTGTAGGATAACCATCAGTACAAACGCTCACGCAGTTACTGCATTTCAACTCAGAAAGCAAAATATTTTCATCTGCCAATTTAAATTCCTTTGGTTGTGCCTTTCAATTTTTTGCAAAACAAACATTCATTTACCAATGTTTCAGTGTTAATGAAAACAATAAAAGCCAGCAAACGAGATTTCCCAGTTCTGTCAGTAGATTCGTTAACTTGTGAAGACCATAGTACAGATAATGTGTATTTTACTTAATGTGTTGTTCTATTTGAATAAGGTCTCATAGGGTAGAAATGTTTTAATCGAACTAGTCTGTAGCTTTTACCTATCTGGAATTGACTTATTTGGATGTAAATTGTCTCACCCTGGATATTAAAAATACATATGGAAATATGCTGAATCAGACTGGACTTTGAGCATTTCGATTAAAAACCTCCTTAGGAGTGAGAGTCTTAACAAAAATAGAATTTCATTAATTAACACAGGGGTTGACATAAGTGAATGGAGTTTGGGATAAAACAACAAAACGCAATGTTGTTCTCTTCACACTATTTGCCTTGTCCAATAGGGTGGAGTGAAAAAAGAAAATTTTGATTTTTGCTCTGTAATAGCGATTAAAAGTTGTAGTGTGGCTTGACTATTAAGCTTTGAAAATTTCAGCGTTTTAAAATAAAGTTTTCGTCTGCCGCAAGCAAGTTCAAGATTACAAGGGATGTGCTGATTAAATATCACAATTTGCTTCAGATTTTTTTCCGCAACAAAACCATCGCATGTGACGTCATAGAAGATATTTCTTACGATTCAATTAGTCCATTTAAGCAACATAATCGGAAATATGCAATTCTTAAAAAGGGCCTGAAAAAGCCATTGCAGCGGTTTGTATGTCTGTTGCATTTTAATGAATTACCACTGAGACACTTGATGCATTATCTTGATGGAGTTACATCTGGTCCACTAAGTTTTTCTGGCTCCATTGGTAAAAAACTTGAAGACTGTGACAGTTTACCAGTCACAGAGTTTGAGGCTGTTGATATTCAACTGCCTTCAATTGACGTGAGCTTAAGCACAGACCAGCAGTAGCCTACTGTACTTGTATGGCATCTGTAAAGCAATTAGCTCAGGGCGTTGTGATGCCAAGCTTGCCTATTGTAATCCAAGAAAGATGAATCACTCCAGATGGCTGACAACAACCAATCGCATTTTGAAGCTTTATGTTTCACGAAACAATCCCTGTAAAATCTGAGAGCGTTGGTCTTCTTCATCGTGTATCACACGGCCGTAGCCCAGAGCATCACGCAGGCTCTTGCTCTATCGTTGAACTCGGCCAAATCCTGTGCAGAGCACCTTGCTTTTAGGTCAGGGCATTCGAGTAGATGTTGCATCGTTTGCTCCTGTCCGCATTTGCAACTTGTGCTCCCCATGGAATACCCCCAGTGTCTCATCAAGGTTTTACACCTGCCAATACCAGTTCTTAAGCGGTTGAGGCATCGCCAATACTTCCACGGTTCACGTTTTCTGGGAGGAAGGCTCTCCATGGGTGTGAGCTCCATATTGGCCAATGTCGGTCCGGCTGCCAGTCTCTCCTGCCATAGTTGAACCCGCACATTGGCGGCGACATCGTCATGACCTAATGGGACAACTGAAGCAAGGAAACTTTTGGTGGAGTAGCCTACATTGCCAAGTTATACGCTCCAACGTGGTTTGCAGTGAAAACGCAACCTTCCTGTACTACTTACTGTAAAGGAGCTAAACACTTTGTTTCACGTAGTTAAAAAGTCGCGCTGTCTTAGCGCTGAACTAAAAGCAATAGTTGTCCCTGGTATCAACCGAAATGCCTTTTTTGCTCACCAAGAGAACCTATTGCTGTGGATGTTGGTAGATGAACGTCTGTACAACAGAAAATTAGCACTGAGAAGGATACTTTCTAGAAAACAAGGTCATGGAGATTCCATTCGTCTCTTTAAAGTTCCACTCTTGATCTTTGAAGCAAACGAATACTTTGAACTGATTGATTGGCAGCATACAGAGAGATATGAACCACCACTAACTCGAGACATACCGGACAGTCAGTTAATGTCCTTCATTCAAGATGCTGCAGCTCCAGAGCTTGAATTTCCTAGCTATCCGTGTCACACGCAAGCCATGGAAGGTGGCCTTGCCCCTCGTTATTGAAGCAGCATCTGCGGAGTGTGGGCAGAAACAACGGGAGGGATTTATTCGAAGTAGACTGCAATCAAGATTAGAAATGCCTGTATTCAATACAAAACGAGAGTTTTTGGCAAATGGAGTGCTTAATGAGATTTAAACTCATGGGAGTCGGCAGAGAGGGGCACTTGTCCCCCTGGATTTGGGTTTTATAAACGTTTCTTTCCTTATGAAAACGATACTTTCAAAAATGTTTCTTACCTTTGGGCGATAATATCTTTTTCATCCAATTTTCTTCGAAGTAAACCAACATTTTTCCAGGACTATTTTTTCGCGCTTTCGGAAACTATCGCTAAGTATGCCTTGGAAATATCTTTAATTGTAACGTTTTCGCTCGTGCCGTTCAAATTTACGTTACATTTCATCAATACACTTAGCTACGTTGCACTCGTTGTAGCTCACAAGATGAAATTTGGCTTAAAAGATGTTTGCCCCCTCCCCCTGCAATATTTCTGCCAACGCCCATGTACTGTATAAGCTGATGATTTAAAAAGCGTTTACAATATTTATATGGGATCAAAAGTAAACAGGCAACCGAAATCTCAATATTGTCATATTAAGAAAAACACTTTTCTACTGTAGTTTGCTTTACCTTCATTGCACATACTTGCTTAAACTGTGGTGATGAACTTGTGAAAGGAACAGAAATTTGAAGAAAATAGCTTAAAATCCGTGTTTTTTCTTATCAGTTGATCATATACATGCAACAAGCGTTCTAAAAGACGTATTTTCCACTGCATTGCAACGATTTATGTGTAATTTACAACTCTGATATTGTTAGATAGAAGTACCGAAGGTAGAAGTTAGATAAAAGTGACGATCTGCTAATTGTGATGACGTCATAGCTCCAAAATACCAGTGAAAACTTCAATGGACTTGCGGCAGACGTAAACGTTGATCAAAATCAAAAATATTTCAGCATGTGAATACATTTACCACATCACAACTTTTAGTAACTATTACAGATTGATTCTATCAACTTTCATTTTTAACCTATGTTTCACTCCACCCTATTGTCCAAGGGGAAAATGCAAAATGAGAATGTCGCTGAAAAGAAAACAACGAACAGCTTTCCTCCGGCAATACGGATGTGCAAATTTATGTACATACACTTCGGATGCACCGAATAGGGCTATTCCAGATTTTATCTGTATCGTCTTGTGAATTTAAACAGCTTCAAGGCTTTCTAGCACTAGTTTTCGGCAGGTTTAAATTTTGAACAGAAGCGATGGCACTTTTTCATTGCCAATCGCTGTTAGCCACTTCATAATAGGTTACGTATAGACAATGACAACTTTGATTATAACCTTCTTTGCAACCAATCTAAGCAAACGTTAATTGAATCCGCATTGTCATTGTATATATATACAATGACAATGCGGATTCATACTCATACAGTATATTGAAAATTTAAACTGGTCTACTAAATTGATAAACAAGACAAATTTGTTCTACATATGTAGAGCTCGGCCGATATACTGATATCCAATCAATCGATATTATCGGTCGACTGATATATTGGTCAGCCGATATCAGGGGTAGCCGATATAATGTATCGGCTATTTTTCGCCGATAAACATAAACATCGGCCAGCAAAAGCACACTCAAAACCAGTCATACATGCCTTTAAAAGAAACACAAGTTGCTCAAACGTGCTTAAGTATAGAGCGCATTTAAACTCTCTCGTTTTAAGTACGTGCATTCAGCTGCACACAATCCATTTTTGCACGCAGCATGTGGGTATGCTTTCAAATGTCTTGTTTTGTGCATGTGGAAGGGCACTCTTCTAGCTGCCTATTTAATTGGTGCTGCCTGGTTAGAGTTCGGGCTCCAATTGCTGTATTTGTGCTTCTGTTATCGGGCTAGTGGCAGTGACACCGGTCTTTGTGCGAATCCTAGCAGAAACTCCTGTCGTGGGTAGCAGGAAACATAATAAATGCGTTTTTGGTGTCAGAAATAGGCACAGCACGTATTTTTTTGTGATTAGTGTTAAGAATGATTTTTCCATTACAGCAACCAATGCATAAATTTTCTTGGACTGGTTAATTGCTTAATAACTTTGTTGGTAACAAATTTTTCGTAGTTGATATATATCGGTATCGGCCTAAAAATTTTATAAATATCGGTATCGGCATGAAAAAGTGATATCGGTCGAGCTCTACACAATACACATACATTATCTAATCAACTGATGCGACAAAATTTTACAATGACATCGCCTGACAACACAGATAGCAATTTCAACAGATAGCAACAACAGATAGCAATTTCAAAAAAAAAAAAAACGCATAATACAACAACACACTGATTCTAACATCAGGCTAAAACAGGTCGTTTGTGCCTCCATTGTGAAGCAAACCAAATTTTTTTCACATACATATTTACAATAATTTTTGAAAACAATCAAAGTTGGATCAGTTGACAGGCGAGACTGAACACAGGACTGTGTTTTGACATGCTGGACAGGTAGTCATAACCTGACCTAGCTCACTGAAAAAGCTAGTCGTGTCTGATTGACAAAACCTCGAAATAAAAGCAGATTATCATCTTATACATCTTTTGATAGTTCAGCTTAATTTGCACCAGAAGAACGCATGTCATGTTATATAGCTAAAAGTTAAGGAAAAAAACATTTTGCACAAGGTTGAATGAACATTGATCACAGATCACTACAAACAGATACAAACAAAAGAATTACAACAAACAACAACATTAAATTTAACAGTTTGTTTTGTTTAATTGCACGATTCAACATGATGCATGCAATTCAAGAAAACAAGATTAAATTGGGTCAAGTCAACTATCTTGGTCATCAGAAGTGGCAACACTGCAGAAAAGTATCAACTACGGTGGTTATCATTATGAAGTTTCAAATGTAAAATTAAATCAACATTTTCTGAAAACGTCTTTCCACATAGATCACATGTTTTAGCATTTTCACGTTGGTGAATTTTCTTGTGGGTGATCAAATGGCCAATATGAATAAAAGCTTTATCACAGATATCACACTTGTAAGGTCTTTGACCGGCGTGGCTTCTCTTATGGATTGTTAAATGGCCATTCAGCAAAAAGGATTTGTTGCACACATCACATTTGTACAACTTTTCTCCGATGTGGATTTTTTTGTGAGTGCTTAGTGCACTGCCCGCCCCAAAGGTCTTTCCACATTCCTCACATTGATGAGGTTTGTTCTCCAGTATGAATGCGATTGTGCGTGGTTAAATACCCTGCATTGACAAAGGTTTTACTACAAAATGCACAAGCGTAACGCTTTTCACTAGTAGTAGTAGGCTGATGAATTTTCTTGTGCCTGTTTAATCTCCATCCATTAAAATACGCTTTATCGCAAAGATCACATTTAAAAGGTCTTTCTCCAGTGTGTATTCTTTTGTGTGTCATTAAACCAGATGGGCAAATAAATGCGATTCCACATACGTCACATTTAAAGCTTTTTCCATTGTGTTTTCTCATATGTGCTCTCATTGGAGTGGTGTGAAAAAATGATTTGTCACAAAATTCACATTGGTATGGTTCTTTACCATTATGAATAGTCTGATGGATCATCAACATAGGCCTAGTAGGATATGTCTTAGAACACACATCACATTCAAACAGCTTGTTGTGAATTTTCTTATGGGCACTCAAATGTGTTTGTTTTGCAAACGATTTATTGCATATATCACATTTATACAGTTTTTCACTATAGTGAGTTTTCGTATGTTGAGTAAGTTGCCTTTGGAAAGAGAAACATTCACTGCAAAATTTGCATGAAAAACGCTTTGGACGTGCATGACGCCACAAATGTCTCTCGAAGTACTTTATTTGTGAAAAATATTTATTGCAAGTAGTGCATTCATATAAATTTTCATGAGAAAATCCCTTTGTTTGATTGGACATGCTAGGGACGCAATTTTCTTGTTTCGATGAGTCAGGCGGTATCTGATCTTGACTCTTGTCAAATGGATGAGGTCTATCATCAGAAGGAAAGGTGTTTGCAACATTTGCTGCATGAGTTTCTTCATCTGCTTGAGAAATATCTTTACCGTTCATCTTGTCATATAATTTGTCCATCCAGATAAAATACCTTAACCTAAACAAAACCATGATGGAAAATTATTTGTCAACAATTGAAGATAATAAGATCCATTCATTGAAAATATTCTTGCAACCTTCAAATGCCATGCTATGCAATTAAATTGGATTCAGTGCAATGATTAAAATGTCAAAACGGTTAACATTCATAAGCCAAAAGTGACACTTTCTATAATAACATACAAGCTTGCTTGCATAGGAAAAACTAGTTTGGCAGACTAAAAAGTGCTGCTCGATCTCAAAGTTTAAAAACGCTGTAGTGATATTCAGCAGTTGGTGAAAATTAAAAGCATACATTATTACACAGGTCAAAAAATCTTTTTATGTCACTGATTTTTTATCAACTTTGGGGTATATTAGGGAACTAAACCGAAAAATGAAGGTTTTTTTTAATTGACTCTAGATTTTGAGATAGTTTTAAACTTTAGGTTTAAAATGATAAAAATTACCATTTTGTACATTTTGTATATCATAATGTTGAGAACTCAAATGGCAATCGGAAACGATTTTGTTTCACTCTGCACTATGACTTCCAAATCATGAAACTTATATTGAAACATTGTCACATGCTTTAGTGCTCAAATAAAAAGAAAGCGCATAAATTGCTAAATTGAATTGGAGTTGCAAATGGAAGGGCAGAGATAAGCATGAACGGCTTAGCGCACAATTACTTTATACCAACAACATGGTAAAAGAAGGTTCGTTGGTCCCACTCAGTCCACAAAACACATATCTTGTGGTTAGCAACAGATTGTATTTCGAAGTGGGTCTTTTTTTCATTTTGAAAAGAACAGGTTCTGCCTCAAGAGAGAATAGACCTGTCTTCCTAAATCCTGCTTGCAAATTAGATTTGGGAGTTGGTTGCAAGCTGACAATAAGCTGTTCGAGAACACTGAGAAATTATCCTTTTGAATAGTTTGCACTTTCTTTCCCCGTGAAGTTTTGTGACCAATCAAAATGGTTCGCCGATGTGCCTTTATTACAAGAAAGAAAGCAACATCCAGGGTTTAACATAAGTGATGGGAGCTTGGGAATTGGGATACAACAGCAAAACGCAATGTTGTTCTCATTACACTATTTTGCAATGCCCAAGGAAAAAATGCGAACTAAAATTGTCGCAACATTACTAAAAAGTATCAACTACAGTGGTTATCATTATGAAATTTCAAATGTAAATTCAAATCAACATTTCCGAAAATATTCTTCCACATAGATTGCATGTTTTAACATTTTCACGTTGGTGAATTTTCTTGAGTGTGACCAAATGGCCAATATGAAAAAAAGCTTTATCACAAATATCACACTTGTAAGGTCTTTCACCAGTGTGGCTTCTCTTAAGGATTGTTAAACAGCCATTCAGCAAAAAGGACCTGATACACACATTACATTTGTACAGATTTTCTCCGATGTGAATTTTTTGTGAGTGCTTAGTGCCGTGGTTGTTCTAAATGTCTTTCCACATTCCTCACATTGATGAATTTTTTCCCAGTATGGATGCGATTGTGCTTGGTTAGAAATTCTGATTTAGAAAAGGCTTTACTACAAAATGTTCAAGCGTAACGCTTTTCACTGGTAGGTTTATAAATTTTCTTGCACTTGTTCATATGTGGGCCACTAACATGCACTTTATCGCAAAGATCACATTTAAAAGGTCTCTCTCCAGTGTGTATTTTTTTTGTGTGTCAATAAATCAGATGGACAAATCAATGCATTCCACATACGTTACATTTATAGTTTTTTCCATTGTGTTTTCTAATATGTGCTCTCATTGGAGTGGTGTGAAAAAATGATTTGTCACAAAATCTACATTTGTATGGTTCTTTACCATTATGAGTAGTCATGTGCATCACCAATTGAGGCCTAGTAGGATATGCCTAAGAACACACATCACATTCAAACAACTTGTTGTGAATTTTCTTATGGGCACTCAAAGGTTTTTGTTTAGCAAACGATTTATTGCACATCTCACATTTAAACAATTTTTCAGCATAGTGAGTTTTCATATGGTCAGTAAGTTTCCTTTTGAAAGAAAAACATTCACTGAAAAACGCTCCAAGTGTCTCTTAAAGTGTGTCATTGGAGAGAAATGTTTACCGTACTGCAAGTAGCACATTCAAATACATTTTCATGAAAAACACTCTTTGCTTGATTGCATATTCTTGGGGCACAATTATCTTCCTTTGATGATTCAAATGGCATTTGATCTTTACTTTTATTTAATGTTTGAGGTCCATCCTCAGAATTAAATGTTTCGATAACATTGGTTGTCTGAGGTCTTGTATCTTGTGCAATTAGTTCATTGTTCATCTTATCAATAGATAAAATACCTTTAACCTAAACAAAATGAAACAAAAAAATTATACAGAAGACTAATACCTGCTCTAATTGTCAACAATTTAAAGGCATATACTAAATGAAATTTTCAAACGGAAATTAAGCATTACAATGCGTAAACTAAACATTCAAGAATACATTTTTAAAAAAATTTCCAAAAAAAAATAATTGTATTTAATGGCATTGACAAGGCCAATGTTTCATTTATTTTTTATTTTTTCAAAATGACCAAAAAGTGGAAACACTGCTCGAGAATATGTCACTATCGACAGCAATAACAAAAGCCATGTTACCACATCTGATGTTTTGATGTTGATTGTTGAAAACTGATTCGCCTACATTAAATCGCCCGCAGTAACAACTATTGCTCGATCAGCTGATTGCTAGTCTATATTGACGTAGACTGTACAGTCGCACGCTTTGCTGCTCACGCCCACTCCCGTTTTGAAAGCTCTGAAAAAAGCACGTGCGGAATGCTGATCAGACCGCAATGGGGTAAAATTTTATTGAAAATCGTTTTATGGTAGCATGTTAAACACAAACAACGTGTACAATCGCCAAGTCAGGTTTTTCCTTTAGTATCCCTTTAAGAAATAATAGCAACCCGTCATTGAAAGTAACCTTTATAACACATAGCCTTTACACATGCCATTGTACAAGAAACAACTATTAGTCTATATTACTTGTAGGCGTCACATGCAATGCGATATGCAATCAAATTAATTGTTCAACAAAACGTGTAATGCAATCATTTGAATGTTATTGGCATAACATAAAAGTATATTTGGTCCAACCCAAGGACAAATTTTGTGTTACACAACACAGTGTAATTTACCAATAAAGCTCTCGCCACCATAAAAGCGGCTTCTCCAGTATCTGGGAAAGCAAAAGCAAGTGAAAACATAAAAATTAATGAATCAATGAAATCTACTGTGAAAGCAATTTAAAACAACAACTTAAAGCAAACCTGCATGAAATTCCTTGCAAAAGATGGAATGAAACTGTGTAGAATAAAGAGTTTGTAAAACCGAATGGCCCGTTTTGGAGACACTGATTCAGAGACTTCCCAACTCAGAGAGAGTTTTTTTCAGAAATTTTCGACAAAAAAACAAAAAGTCTCAGCAATAAAAAACAGCTGTCAAACAGCATTTCATGATTAACGCACTGACACTTTAAATACAATTGTCTGTGATGAAGATCGAAGTTCTCTAAAATCCCACACCTGTTTAATCAAATTAGCTGAAAGAGTTTAATCATCCAAATTTTCAGGAAAAAAGTCTCAACTAGTCTCAGCGAAAAATAAAACATGTCAAATAAGATAAACACAAAAACTGCCTAACAAATTCTCTAAATGAACAGAAGATCAAACATAGAATAATCGAAGATCGAACTAAAATAAACAAAATATTCTGAGACTGGTCTCAGAATAGTCCCAGACCGCTCGTCAAATGCTGTAAAAATAATGCAGTTTGATTGCTAAAATGCATGATAACATTGTTCTAAGTATGACTAACTATTTCATTCTAAATCAATGTCATTTCAATTCCATTAGGGCATTAACCTTGTGTACTGAATCATTTTCTGTGTAATGAAAGATTTGTGTGAGAGCATTCTATTCAACAATAAACATTTACACAATGCATAAACAGCAAATAAATGCTCCATATATACAAGTCATTATAGTTTTAATCTGTTTGCATAAATCGTCAGTTTACCCAATTGTTACTTTTCTCAAATCTACTTGAGGTGACAAATCGGGCGAATTCTATTGTATATACAAAGAAACTTTAACAAAACTTTTGCTGTTGTAAAGTTTCAAATGTGATCAGTTACAGTCAGCACAACAAAGTTTGAAATTGCACCGATTGCTAGTAAACATAAGCTAAGCGGGGTCTGCTACTATTCGGTGAGTTTCTAACCTCTAACCCTAACCTCAAACCCTAACCCTAAAACGGCAATGATAATTAGACTACGGTACCCAATAATTTTAAAAAAAAATTGAAAAAATCCCCCATTAAGGGATCGGACTCACCGAATCGGACTCACCGAAACGGGCCATTCCGGGCTAAGCGAATATGTATTTGAAAACAAAATTGAAAAAGTTGCAATTTCAATTAAGCTAAAAAACAACATAAAAACACAAACTTTTATAAAAATTACATAAATATTTTTTTTCACTGAAATTGTCCAACTAATTCTAAAGAATAAAGAAATAAATGCTGATGTCTCCCAAATTTTGTTCTGGTTCCTCGATGTTATTGAGGAGGAAAAAGTAATATAAGGATCCTTCATTTAGGATACAACCGAACAATTAAACATAATAAGCAAACAAAATCAGTCAGGTTTGGAAACTTGTACAATTTATTGATAAAGCTTTCGCCACCATGAAGCCCGCCTTTACTACAATGGCGAAAGCTTTATCAGCAAATTATACAAGTTTCAGAACCTGACTGATTTTGTATACTTAATAATTCTAATAATGCAGTATATTAGTAGTTGTACCGGTATATGGATTTGTTCAGACCAACAATCCAGTTATCAGTTTCCAATGCAATCCTGTCAACAAATTATTATCATGATAAACAAGTGGAAGTTTAAAAGACCTTGACACAATGCGACATATTGCAATAAACTGGCACTTGGTTTAGCTTCAATCAACAAAACTTAAGATTCCGAATTCAGTTTAACTAATCCAGATAAAATTGAGATAATCAAACAATGATAAATTGTTTATCCAACTGTAACCAGGTGCAGTTTGACACGGAATGGCCTGTTTCGGTGAGTCCGATTCCCTATTGTGTGATTTTTTGATTTTTTTTTTAATTATTGGGTACCATAGCCTAATTATCACTGCCGTTTTAGGGTTAGGGGTTAGGAACTCACCGAATCGGACTTCCTGAATAGTAGCAGACCCAGTTTGACACTACATCAGCAATCCTGCTCAGTAACATCAAAATTATTTTTAATTATTATATAACTATTTTTAAGAAATCAAGATGAAATTGGGTCAAGTCAACTATCGGAAATTGGTCATCAGAAGTTGCAACATCAACTACGGTGGTCATCATTATGAAGTTTCAAATGCAAAATCAAATCAACATTTTCTGAAAACATTTTTCCACATAGATCGCATGTTTTAGCATTTTCACGCTGGTGAATTTTCTTGTGAGTGATCAAATGGCCAATATGAATAAAAGCTTTAGCACAAATATCACATTTGTAAGGTCTTTCACCAGTGTGGCTTCTCTTGTGGATGGTTAAATGGCCATTAAGCAAAAAAGACTTATCACACACATTGCATTGGTAAAGTTTTGCACCAGTGTGAATTTTTTTGTGAAGAAGTAACCCAGCAGATCTTGTAAATATCTTTCCACATTCGTCACATTGAAAAGGTTTTTCTCCGGTATGAACTTTCTTATGCGAAGTTAATCCCGAAGATTGAGTAAAAACTTTACAACAAAAGTTGCAGGAGTAGCGTTTGTCACTTTTCTCACCTGTATGAATTTTCTTATGCCGGTTCAAATGCCAATTACAAGAATACGCCTTATCGCAAATGTCACACTTGTATGGCTTTTCACCAGTGTGACTTCTTTTGTGTATCAATAAAGTCGATTGAGAATAAAAAGATTTTCCACATGTGTCACATTCATAGTTTTTTTCTGTGTGATGTTGTCTCATGTGTCTATTTAGTGGAGTGGTGTGAAAAAACAATTTATCACAAAATTTACATTTAAATTGTTCATTTCTAGAATGAATTGTCTGATGTATGATCAACAGAGGTTTACGTGGGTAGCTCTTTTCACAAAAGTCACATTTAAATAATTTGTTGTGAATTTTCTTATGCCTATTCAAAAGTTTTTGTGTGGAAAATGCTTTGTAGCATGTCTCACATTTATACAGTTTTTCAACAAAGTGAGTTTTCATATGACTAAAGAACTCTGTTTTAGTAGGAAAACATTCTGAGCAGAATTTGCATGAAAAGCGTTTTGGTCGTGCATGACGCAACATGTGTTTCTTTAAGTATATCTCTTGTGAAAACTGCTTATTGCAAGGTACACATTCAAACAATTGTTCATAAGAAACTCCATCTGTTTGTTTGCAAACAGAAAGCAACATCCAGGGTTTAACATAAGTGATGGGAGCTTGGGAATTGGGATAAAACAGCAAAACGCAATGTTGTTCTCTTTACACTATTTTGCAATGTCTAACGAAAAAATGCGAACTAAAATTGTTGCCGAAAAGAAAACAACGATCAGCTTTCCTCCTGCAATGTGGGGGTGCAAATTTAGGTACAGTACACATCAGAGGCACCGAATAGGGCCATTCCGGGTTTTATCTGTATTGTCTTGTCATTCAATATGTTGCATGCAATCCAAGAAATCAAGATTAAATTGAGTCAAGCCAACTATCGAAAATTGGTCATCAAAAGTCGCAACACTACTGAAAAGTATCAACTACGGTGGTTATCACTATGAAATTTCAAATGTAAATTCAAATTTGTCGGGATGGACGACAAATGGCTCCTCGTGCCCCATCCTGTGAGTATCACCTGCTTTCAACCAGATGAGAAACGAAATTTGTCAACAAAGAGCCTCCACCCGGATGGCACAGCTGCAAGGGGCAATTGATAAGTTCAGACGCCCCACCATTCTGCAGCTCAACATAGAAGGCTACACAACAAGCAAGACCAAAGTTGTGGAGCAGCTTGCCCATACCAACCGGGCACTCGTCATCCTCCTCCAGGAGACCCACTGCACTTCTGCAGATAGGCTAGCTATTCCCAACTACACGCTAGCCGGGTCTACCTTAAGCAGGAAGCACGGCATTGCCACGTTTGTGCATGAGAGCCTGAAGTGGACGTTTGTCGACCAATCTCCAACTGATGCCGAGATTGAGTGGGTGTGCATATGTATCTCAGACTACAACATCGTCAACATCTACCATCCTCCGCCCTCGCGAATGTTGCCATCATCCCTTCCAACGTTCCCCTCCCCCAGTCTCTACGCTGGCGACTTCAACTGCCAGCACATCGACTGGGGCTACAACAACACAAGCAGCGACGAAGAATTGCTGGCTGACTGGGCCTCTACAAACCATCTTGCCCTCCTATTCAATCCAAAGGAACCAGCCAGTTTTCACTCCGGCCGCTGGGGAACAGGGACAAACCCTGACTTGGCCTTTGCGAGTGTCGACAGCTCTCTTCCAGACAGACGTGTGCTTGAGAAGTTCCCGCGGTCCCAACACCGGCCGTCCCTCATCATCGCCCCAAAACTTGTGGCTCCTGTCCCGAGTTCACCGGGAAGCGATGGAACTTCAAAAAAGCCGATTGGAATCAATACAGCCTCCTGACCAATGAGTCTGCTGCAAAGTTACCACCGACTGAAACATGCAACGCAGACAAGGCACACCAGGACTTCTGCAATGCCATAATAACTGCGGCAAAGGCCACAATACCACGTGGCCATCGAACCAGCTATAAACCATGCTGGGACTCTGAGTGTGAAGCTCTCTACCGCTCATACCTAGCCGCCACAAATGGTGCTGCTTCTAACACCGCCGCCACCAGACTACTTGAGCGGCTGGACACAAAGAAGCTTGAGCGGTGGAACGAAGCTGTCCAAACCATCGACTTCTCACACTCAAGCCGCAAAGCATGGAGCATCATCAACAACCTCACTGGGCGCTCAGCGAACTCCCCTCGTCAGTGCCCCGTTTCTGCTAATGCCATCGCTTCCCAGCTAGTGCAGAACGGGGTGTACAAGACAAAGGACCGCAAGGCATCCCGCCTTGTTGCCAAGGAAGTATCTGCCCTATGGCGAGTGGAAACACCACCAGAAGAAACAATCTCTGGAGACTTCACTCCAGAGGAATTCGCCACCGCCCTCCGCCTAGTGAAACCACACAAGTCTCCAGGGCCCGATAAGATCTGCCCTGAGCTTGTGCTCCATGCTGGCCATGCCCTAAAGTCCTGGTTACGTAGATTCCTCTCTTCCTGCCTGCACCACCTCACAATCCCAAAAATCTGGAAAAGAGCTTTAGTAGTTGCGATCCCTAAGCCTCACAAGCCACCAGAGGACCCAAGGAGTTATCGTCCGATATCCCTCCTCTGTGTTCCTTTCAAGATCCTCGAAAGACTGATCTATGCCCGCGTCAACCCAATCACCGACCCGCTCCTTCCAAAAGAGCAAGCTGGGTTTCGGCGCGGAAAATCCACTGTAGATCAGGTCACACTGTTGACCCAAGACATCGAGGACTGCTTTGAGGCAAAAAAGAAGGCCGGCGCTGTCTTTCTAGATCTCACAGCTGCCTACGATACTGTATGGCATCGCGGCCTTACTTGCAAGCTGCTTCGCCTGCTTCCTGATCGACATATGGTCCATATGATTATGGAACTTGTCAGGAATCGAAGCTTCACCCTCACCACCGGCAACCCACGGCGAAGCAGACTGAGACGCCTGAAAAACGGCGTCCCACAGGGATCGGTCCTGGCTCCACTTCTTTTCAACATCTACACCCACGACCTGCCAACCACGGTCTCCGCAAAATACGCTTATGCGGACGACCTGGCAATTCTCCACTCCACAAAGTCGTGGGAAAATCTAGAAGACACCTCGAGCCAGGACATGCAAACCATCTCAGCTTATCTCCAGAACTGGCGACTGAAACTCAGTGAAACCAAAACTGTGGCGGCAGCTTTCCACCTACACAATCGGGAAGCTGATCGTGAGCTACATGTCCACAACAACGGAAAACCTCTGTCCTTCTGCCCCGAGCCAAGGTATCTTGGGGTGACACTAGACAGATCGCTCACATACCGCCACCATTTGGTGTCACTGCGCAAGAAACTGACATCCCGCGCTGCATTACTGAAGCGCCTGGCAGGCTCTAGCTGGGGGGCGAGGGCTGACACTTTGCAAATAGCAGCCTTAGCCCTTGTCTACTCTTCAGCAGAGTACTGTGCACCTGTCTGGTGCCACAGTGCTCAGGGCCACAACATCGATACTGCCATAAACAGTGCCCTGCGCACAGTGACCGGATGCCTGCGTCCCGCATCATTGGACAATCTCCCCATTCTCGCTGGCATCCAACCTGCTGAGCTTCGTCGCGAAGAAGCCACTGTGTCCCTCGGTCGACGGGCACTGGAGCCTAATCATCTTCTCCACCACAAGATCTCTGCCTTCCCAAACGGGCACCCCCGCCGACTGAAATCAAGACACCCATTCGTGCCAGCCGCTTGGCTTCTGATTAACGAAGCTGATGAACAAGACATCTCTGCGGCTACTTGGGCGGACCATAAATGGAATTCTGAATGGAGGTCAAGCACCACCAGACTCCATTCATTCATCCGCGACGCCGACACACGCCTCATCGGCCTGACACTACAGAGACAGGCATGGGTGCGCCTCAACCGTCTCCGTACGGGCGTCGGGCTTTTCCGCTCAACCATGCACCAATGGGGAGTGGCTTCTTCCTCCTCCTGTGAATGTGGTGCCGAGGAACAGACCGCAGACCACATCATCAATGACTGTACCATCTTCAAGCCACCTAACGGAGTGGAAGGTCTGCGCGTCATGGATGATGAAACTAAAGACTGGCTGCTCTCTAGCAGCCTTCCAGTGTAGTCCGGGAACATCGTGAATCTGGGGTGGTAAAAGGATAGACCCTCGGCCCCAGAAGCTCAGACGACGAATTCAAATCAACATTTTCAAAAAACATTCTTCCACATAGATTGCATGTTTTAGCATTTTCATGTTGGTGAATCTTCTTGTGGGTGATCAAATGGTCAATATGAATAAAAGCTTTATCACAAATATCACACTTGTAAGGTCTTTCACCAGTGTGGCTTCTCTTATGGATTGTTAAATGGCCATTCAGCAAAAAGGACTTGTTACACACATCACATTTGTACAGCTTTTCTCCGATTTGGATTTTTTTGTGAATGCTTAGTGCGTGCTTGTTCCAAATGTCTTTCCACATTCCTCACATTGATGCATGAAAAACGCTTGGGACCTGCATGATGCTCCTAGTGTCTCTTTAAGTGTGTCATTTGAGAGAAATGTTTACTGCAAGTAGCACATTCAAATACATTTTCATGAGAAACTCTCTTTGTTTGATTGCATATTCTTGGGTCACAATTATCTTCCTTTGACGATTCAAATGGCATTTGATCTTCATTTTTTAATGTATGAGGTCCATCATCAGAATTAAATGTTTCGATAACATTCCCTGTCTGAGGTCTTGTATCTTGTGCAATCAGTTTATTGTTCATCTCATCAATAGATAAAATACCCTTAACCTAAACAAAATGAAACAAAAAATTATACGGAAGACTAATACCTAGCCTACAATACTTGTCAACAAGTTAAGAGATAATAGCATCCCGTCATTGAAAGAAACCTTTATGACACATAGCCTTTACATATGTCATTGTACAAGAAACAAATTATATTAGTCTATATTACTTGTAGGCGTCACATGCAATGCGATATGCAATCAAATTGATTGTTTAACAAAATGTGTAATGCAATCATTTGAATGGCATTGGAATAACATAAAAGTATATTTGGTCAACCCAAGAACAAATTTTTTGTTACACAACAGTCACAACACAGTGTAATTTACCAATAAAGCTCTCGCCACTGTAAAAGCGGCTTCTCCAGTACCGTATCTGGAAAAGCAAGTGAAAACATAAAAATTAATGAACAAATGAAATCTACTGGGTAAACAATTTAAAACAACAACTTAAAGCAAACCTGCATGAAATTCATTGCAAAAGATGTAATGAAACTGCGTAGAATACAGAGTTAGTCAAACAGAATGACCCGTTTTGGAGACAGTGATTCAGAGATTTCCCAACTCAGGTACAGCTTTTCTTGGAAATTTTCGACAAAAAAACAAAAAGTCTCAGCAATAAAAAACAGTTGTCAAACAGCATTTCATGATTAACGCACTGACAATTTAGATACAATTGTCTGCAGGCCTCGAAATATCCGGCGGTCATGACCTCCGAAATGACCTCGAATGTCTGCCGAAGCCGACTCATTGGTCGGTCATGAATGACCGCCGCAAAATTCTTGACAAAAATAGAGCTAATGCAGCAAAAATATATTTTAAATTTGAATTGTTACAATTGTTTGTTTAACGCGAACAAATACGGAGCTGAAACAATGATAGTGCAGGCAATTGGTTTAAAGATCACATTAGAGTGGCGTGGTTAACGAGCTGATGGCAAAAGTAGCCATTTTTACATCATTTCAACGCCTTGCAATGTTGCCTTGAAATAAAGTTGTCTGAACTTTTCAGCAGGATATGTATTCTAATATTAACAATGAGGATTATTGCATTACATTGATCGTTTGTTAAAAAGAAACGTCACAGAGAAGCAAGTCTCAGCTGGGTTCCGCACGTGCTTAGGCGAATGTGGCAACCTTATTCACGTTCAATCTGCTCCAGTACATATACTTCAGGGTCGGTTAACTAAGCCATCAAGTGGTCTAGCCAGTTGAACTGTCTGTCAATCAGGAATAAAGATGGGCTAGGTATTTTCTGTATGTCATATGCAGGTGGAAGTGGTTGTTTAACGAAAAATGCAGGTTTGACAACCGCGTACGAGTCAGGCAAATCTGGTACGGTATCTTCTTTACACCTCGGATAACTTCTAGTTTGTTCTGTGGTCTTCCACCAATCTGGCTTTGAAGATGTGAAATACTTCTTCCCTGGAATGAGCTTGTTGCTATTGTCGCCGAAGGATTATGGTCAATGTTGTCAACTGCCAACACAGTAAAAGTATCAAACTTGAGCTTTGGAGAGCAAACAACACCTCTCTTTACAAATCTGTTGACTGTTGCTTCTCCGAGTTGGGTTGAGATCTCTAAAACTTTGTCATAGCTGATACTGAGTCCATTCTCAAAAAGTGTATCAATAAGTTGTCTCTTTCGTGTTTTAGAATACACTGACAATTCGAGGAAAACAGGAAAGGCAGGCTCTCTGTTCTTTGTACAAAAAACTTTATTTCTGACGCCCGCGAAACATAATTATTTGTAATATATTATTGACAAACCAACAATCAGATTTTACTACAAATACCACCTCTGTATGCTCGAAAAATTTACTCTAGTGACTTTCAAGTTGGACCCCTACTTCTGTCTCTTTTTAAATACACTGAATTTGAGGGTGAACAGTAACGAAGGATTTTGCTGAGACTATCATTTTTTAAGTAACATATGACCACCATTTTTTCGCTAAAAACACTAAAAAGCGTTTTTTTCACGGTTTTTGTGAAGATTTTTAATGAGAGGTACAATCTGAAATCATAAATACTGGCTAAAAATGTCACAAAAAACATTTTCAAGATAGTAAGAGATGAAAAACACCTAAATTGCTCTCATAAAGCAACTTTCCTACGTCAGTCCAGGACCGAAATGGCGGCCATTTTGAATTTTGACGTCACGGGCCGCCGCTTTGAATTTCCGTTTGGTTAATTAAACTTTTGAAATCTACATGGTCTAAGGTACATATGTGCCAATTTTCATGCTTGTGTCTCCAAATGAAGTATATTTTACGAGAAATCTAAAGTTATCTGCTTAACTATGGTTCCTCGGTGTTATTGAAAATGAAAAGTTATACAAGGATCCCCCATATAGGATGCAACCAAACAATTAAACATAATACGCAAACAAAATCAGTTAGGTTTGGAACTTGTACAATTTATTGATAAAGCTTTTGCCACCGTAAAGACCGGCTTTACAGTAGCGAAAGCTTTATATATAAATTTGTTCAGACCAATCCAGTTATCAGTTTCCAATGCAACAAATTATTATCATGATAAACAAGTGGAAGTTTAAAAGACCTTGAGACAATGCGACATATTGCAATAAACTGGCACTTGGTTTAGCTTCAATCAACAAAACTTAAGATTCCGAATTCAGTTTAACAAATCCAGATAAACTTGAAACAATCAAACTATGATAAATTGTTTATCCAACTGTAACCCGGTGCAGTTTGACACTACATCAGCAATGCTGCTCAGTAACATCAAAATTATTTTTAAAAAATTATTATTTAAGTATTTTTAAGAAATTAAGATGAAATTGGGTCAAGTCAACGATCGGAAATTGGTCATTAGAAGTTGCAACACTACTGAAAAGTATTAACTACGGTGGTCATCATTATGAAGTTTCAAATGCAAAATCAAATCAACATTTTCTGAAAACATTTTTCCACATAGATCGCATGTTTTAGCAGTTTCACGTTGGTGAATTTTCTTGTGAGTGATCAAATGGCCAATATGAATAAAAGCTTTAGCACAAATATCACGTTTGTAAGGTCTTTCACCAGTGTGGCTTCTCTTGTGGATGGTTAAATGGCCATTAAGCAGAAAAGATTTATCACATAACATTGGTAAAGTTTTGCACCAGTGTGAATTTTTTTGTGAAGAAGTAACCCAGTAGATCTTGTAAATATCTTTCCACATTCGTCACATTGAAAAGGTTTTTCTCCGGTATAAACTTTATTATGCGAGGTTAATCTCGAAGATTGAGTAAAAACTTTACAACAAAAGTTGCAGGAGTAGCGTTTATTATTTTTCTCACCTGTATGAATTTTCTTATGCCGGTTCAAAAGCCCATTAGAAGAATACGCCTTATCACAAGCGTCACACTTGTATGGCTTTTCACCAGTGTGGTACCTTTTGTGTATCAATAAAGTCGATTGAGAAAAAAAGATTTTCCACATGTGTCACATTCACAGTTTTTTTCTGTGTGATGTTGTCTCATGTGTCTATTTAGTGGGGTGGTGTGAAAAAACAATTTATCACAAAATTTACATTTTAATTGTTCATTTCTAGAATGAATTGTCTGATGTATGAGCAACAAAGGTTTACGTGGGTAGCTCTTTTCACAAAAGTCACATTTAAATAATTTGTTGTGAATTTTCTTATGCGTATTCAAAAATTTTTGTGAGGAAAATGCTTTGTAGCATGGTTCACATTTATACAGTTTTTCAACAAAGTGAGTTTTCATATGAATAGAGAACTCTGTTTTAGTAGGAAAACATTCTGAGCAGAATTTGCATGAAAAGCGTTTTGGTCGTGCATGACGCAACATATGTTTCTTTAAGTATTTCTCTTGTGAAAACTGTTCATTGCAAGGAACACATTTCAACAATTGTTTATAAGAAACTCCATCTGTTTGTTTGCACATCTTTGCTGCACAAATTTCTTCTGTTGAAGATTTAGAAGGCATCTGATCTTTACTCTGGTCAAATGTTTAAGGTTGATCATCACAAAATGTTGCACAAATTTCTTCTGTTGAAGATTTAGAAGGCATCTGAACTTTACTCTGGTCAAATGTATAAGGTTGATCAAATGTATAAAGGTTGATCATCAGAATGAGGTTCTTCTGTAACATTGGATGACCAACGTCTTTCATCATCTTGTGCAGTCAATTCTTCTTTCATCTTGTTGAACATAAAATGTAAACTCATTTGTGCAGAAAGTGAAATTGCCTCGGCAATTGCTGTGAACATTTATTATAAAAAAATTGTACCAAAACATGTAAAACGAGAAGCGAAAAATATACTAGAGTAGTCTATCACGACCGCATTGTTTGATTTGTTGTGATGTAATAATACCAAAAGTATCGATAAAGCGAGCAACGCGATTACGCACGCTGTTACAGTAATTCACGTTAAATAACTCACGAGGGGAAAAGAAAGTTAATTTTGGGTTGATTCAAAGTTCGACTCAGCACAAATCGATTTAACTTTTCCGGCGGGTTTTATTGTGTAACAACAATGCCCAATAAAAAATTTACGTTGTTTTACATTAATTTGACATCTAGAGACGTTGAATTATCATAAAATAATGCTAATTGCTCAACCAGGTACCGGTAACAAATTAATAGCTCCCTGCGAGAAGATTGCATCGATTTACGTATACACTAACATAATTACGGCACGATTAGGATACTGCGAGCAACGCAAAGTCTGTTTGATAAAGAACTAGCTGTCAGAATCATCAGATGCTGTATCGGAGGATGAGGTTGTCGCATCATCACTGGAATCAGAAACATCAAGAGGCTCATCGCTTAGCTGTAAATCTACACTGTCTTCGCCATTCGCAATGAAGCGTCCACGTTTTGCTGCTTTCGTACTTTGATACCCATTGCAGAGCTCCATCAGGGTGTTGACTAAGGATCGAATCTATGGCTGTGGCATAACGACTGGGAGGGATGCCTAACCCCAACTCTAACCTTACAACCGCTCGTGTGGCCTTGGCATTTTTATTGCCGACGCTAGTGCACCATTCAGGCATCTGCGTCAGCAATCACCTCGGCAATTGCCAATTGCTGACGCTAATTTCGAAGACTGAGTTGTAAAGAACTGCGGCAATTATCTTTGACAGGGTACGGTATGTGCTGTACAACATATATGTGTGACTTTTTAATTTCTTATATTATTTTTCTTGGGCTAGCATCCAATCCAACGCTCATTGACATCGTAATGTACATCGGATAAAACCTTTTGTAGTCTACCCCACTTTCCTTGTTGAGGTGGTTTCCCATGTTGTGACAAGAATACTCTGGCAATATATCTGGTCACAGTCGTAAACCATAATCTCTTCGTGGGAAAATTGTAACATAAGATTCCCAAATCCGTTCGTCTGCATGTAATGACCGAAGAAACACACACTTGAACTTCTTTTCAAACAGTGTATTTCTGTAAAATTAGCCCGCGGCTATCGAAAATGAGACGCAACACCGTACGCCTCTAAAACTGTCACTACAGAACAGATTAATTGGATAAAAGACGGAACTTTTGTCCAGCTAGCAAGCACTAAGCCAACAGTTAAATGTGCGGCCAACTTTCAAGCAACCATTTCACGAATGAATCAGAAAAATTTGTGATAACTCAAAGGTGTTAGTTAGTGTGACGCAATAAAAAGACATTGTCACGCAATTCCAAACAGGTGTTCCAAGCTGGTAATCCTATGTTTCCTGTTTAAACAGGTTTCAAACTGAAACAGGCCTAAACAGGTTTAAACAGGTTTGACACAAGTCTTATGAACGATGTGCAATTTTGGCACATTTTCTAGCAACTTCCATGACGTAATATTCAGTAGAGCTGAACGGTTTTTATATGACGTTTGATTTGGTGAAAAATTGTCTGGAACAATATCTTCGAAAAGAAAGCAAATCCATTGAATTGCCGCTATTGCAAATTCTTTGCAGTTGCCATGCATTGTTGACAGAAATATCGAGCATGTATGAAATCAAGCATGAATACCATTCATTACCTCTTATTACGATGTGATATGGTGAATCCCCTAACCACGAATTTTTTTTCTGAAACACGAAATATTTTTCATCACCCACTTTTTAATTCTGAAGATATTTTTTTTGGGTGGTAATCCACTTCTAGCTACTTGCGTCTACCTTACAAAACAATTTATTTCAGGCGAAAATTCCATCAACTTCGGAAATACGGAAGAAGATCGTGAATTGGGAGCAGGGTTTTCGTGGAAGGGGAAAAATCCCTAATGCGTAAATGCGCAATTGGGAAAATTCGTGGATACAACTAATCTTTCAATTGCACGTTTATTTTGGAATGAATTTGCTTCCATTTGACATGGTTAGCTCCTGCATACCTACTGATTATTTTCACATAGTTTCATCCGAAAAAAAAAACAAACCTTGGCGTAATGGATCCCGAAAACGATGTTGGTCTATAGGAAAATATGTATTAATTCCCGCGGATCCGCAATTTTCCTAATTCTTATTTATTTATTGAAAAAATATCAATCCAAACATTTTAAACACTTGAGAACACAATAGCAGTAATGACATTACTCATCAATCGATTGATTGAATCTTTATTCGAGACGTACTATGGCATTATAGTTAGTGCATTGCCATTTGTTGCCTTTAACTCTTTCTCTGCCACGGACGTATATACTCGTCTTGGGATTTTTGCCATGATGACCAAGGTCGTATCCATACGTCATACGTATCCATACGTATATTTTCATATTATTGCATCATGCTTGGGTAGCAAAGATTATAATGAAGTACACTTTTCTGCCAATTTTAAATTTTTTTAGAAATTAGAAAAAATATCGTTTGGAAAGTTGCTAATTGTACATTGAATGTTTTAAATTTTACGGCAAAGCGTTGCATCTTCGAGTAGCTGAAGATGTATGCTTTCATTTCATGTCAAGATTGTGCGTCTACCTTGTTCATATGAGATGTTATTACGGTGTAAATACAAAAGATTTTTGTGAAAAATGTCTGGTTATTTAGATTAAACGTCTCAACCTCGGTGGTTGCGAAAAAGTTAAGAGGCAGCATGGATGCAACAGATATTACGTCACATGCAGGGAAAATGGAGATGTCCGGATTTAAATGATCCGGGACATTTTACATATTTCAAACATGTACTATGTTCCTGTTATTGACAAATAAACCATTGCTTGATTGACATTTGTAAATTTGTCTCCGGCTCTGAACACCCCCACACTAGCCTGTATAATGAACATGTTTAAATAAGTTTCTACATTCTCTAATGCATATATCTGAATTATATCTGCATCCTAGGCAAAGGCTAACTCTTCATTACACTTTCTTACCTTTTCCATGACCAGATAAAAACGGATATAATAAAAACATGGCCGCTCTTGCGCATTGGTAAAATTTCCCGAATGCGCGATAATTACTGTAGCCATCTAGCGGTTGCCGTTTAGAACTTTTATTTGTCACATGGCGCTAGAGTATTCTTTTCCAATTTTATTGATGTTTCAATGGTCATTCTAGGTTCACCAGAAGAGATTTAACAGCAAAGTTAGTGCAGACGGTCAGAAAGTTTAAATTTTATTAGGGGAAGGGTTTTGGGACTAGGTCAAACATTTGCTGATTGCTAAAATCTGAAAAGCGGTTTTGGCCTAATTTTTAGTGCAGAAATAGGGATAGCAATCTTCTTGCCTGTGCCATTTCAGTTTTTGAGTTTGAACAAATATTAGCCTGTTTATTTTGAAATTCGTGTTTGGGGTTGGAGAACAGACCACACTAACACTTTGAGAAGTCGCACCTTCAAAGGAATAGAGAGCTTGCGATCCAATAGAATAGGTCGTAGTCTATTAAAAGCGTCTTTAGCTAGGCCTATTCTTCTTTGTATCTCTTTCTTACATCGTGCGTCCGCTGTCAAGAAAGAACCAAGATAGTTGAAAGAAGACACTTGTTCAATTGTGTTGCCTCCCTGGTGAAGTACTGTACAAAGTGGGGTTCAGGACTTTGTTTGGAGATAGTCATGCATTTTGTTTTTTTGTCATTAATTTCAATTCCATATTTTGCACTGATGTCTGAAGTTTTGTTAATCAGTGTTTGTAAACCGTCCGGGGATGTCGCTATGAGCACAGTGTCATCAGCATAACGAATATTGTTTAATGAGATGCCGTTCACTAAAACTCCTTCATCAATACCTTCTATTTCTCTGAGAATCATTTCACTATACAAGTTAAACAGATCTGGTGACATCACACAGCCTTGTCTGACCCCACGTTGAATTTCAAAATATCTAGACAGACTTTCCGGTAGGCGAACTGCAGCTTGTTGTTGGTAATACACATTCTTAATTATGCGCAGGTCCTTGTGATCAACGTAAATGTTGTTCAGCATCTCAAAAAGCTGTTCGTGACGAACTTTATCGAAGGCTTTTTTGAAATCTACAAATGCTAGATATAGGTCTTGTTGGACTTCGATTGCTCTTTCACCAAGCATTCTCATCGTAAAGATTGCGTTGGTTGTTCCCCTGTCTTTCATGAAGCCAAATTGATTGCCCCCTATTTCTGGAAGCAATTGCCTTCTTAAGCGTTGGAGGATGATCTTTAGCAGCAATTTCACAGTGTGTGAGATCAGACTAATAGTGCGATGTTTGTCACAATCAAGTGCTCCTGGAACTTTGGGTAGTGCAATGAATACTGATTTCAACATGTCCTCAGGAATCACACCACTTTCATATATTCTGTCTAAGAGCTTCCATATGATGTCTATTCCTTCTTCGTCCAGGGCTTTAAGCATTTCCACACAGATTTCATCTGGCCCAGCTGCTTTTCCTGTTTTCATTTGATGCAGAGCCCACTTAACTTCGGCTTTCAAGATCGGTGGACCTGTCACATCTCGAGATGCGTCTTCAGTAAGCTTGCTTCTGCTCGCATCCCGAAAGAGGTCCTGTATATATTCCTCCCATCTCTGAGTTACATCTTTTGGGTCATGAAGGATGTCTCCATTTGCCGCTCTGATACACTTCGATGTTGGTGCTGATTTTTTGCCTACAAGCTCGTTTATCTTTTTGAACATGTTTTTTCCATCAAGTCGAAGTTTCTCAATTTCTAGACATTTTTCTTCAAGCCATTTTTCTTTAGCTTTATGACATTCTTTTTTAATTTCACGGTTTACTAAACGATATTGTATTGGATCTTGTTTCAATTTACGACGTTTGTCCATTAAATTCCTTATTTCAGAATTGAACCAATAAGTTGAAGTTTTCTTGCTCTGGTCCATCTTAGGAATATTGGTGTGTGCGGCTTCCTTGATGACAGTCGAATATACATTCCAGTAAGTTTCGGGGTCTTGCGGCAAAGTATCTGGCAAGTTTTTCAGGACATCATGTTTGAAGTTTGCACAAACATCTAAATCACCAAGAGACTGTAGGTTAAACTTTAGTTTTGGTTTTTGGATGCACTTGAAAAACAGTTGGAATCTTGCAACTACTGGATTGTGGTCCGAGTCAATATCTGCTACTGGGTATGCATGGCAATCTTTAACAGCATTCCTGTATCGAGTACTGATCAAAATGTAATCTATTTGATTTCTTGCTCTGTCTCCAGGGCTTGTCCAGGTGTACCTTCTTCTTTGATGTACGTTAAACCAAGTGTTAGTAATTGTCAGATTTTTGTCCCTACACCAGTCAACCAGCCTGTCACCTCTCTCATTTCGTTCACCAAGCCCAAACTTACCAACAATTTTACCTTCCTCCATACATCCAACTTTGGCATTAAAGTCTCCCATAACCATTGTAACTTCATTTGGTTTGCAAGTTTTGTAGAGATCATTCAAGGACTCATAGAACTTATCGATTTCATGTTCGTCCGAGTCAGCTGTGGGAGCATATACAACTATAATGTTTACGTTGAAAGGACTTGATTTGAGTTTCACCATTAGCATCCGTTCATTCTTTGGCCAGAAGGAGAGCACTGACTTTGCTAATTGCTCAGACAGTATTAGAGCTACTCCATGTTGATGTTTTAAGCCGGCTGAATAGAAAATCCTTCTTTTATTTTTAGTAAATTCTCCCGAATTAGTCCATCTAATTTCACATAAACCCAAGCAATCAAGTTTCATTCGGTCTAGCTCTACCAACACGTTATCTAACTTTCCTGCTTGGTGGAGTGTTCTAACATTCCATGTTCCAATTCTAGATATCTTTTTTCTAAAGTTTCTTGCATTGTTTGAGTTGGCATAATGTACCACGGTTGCTGAATGACGATCCCGCGGACCCCGTGGCCAGTGCCCTGCCTGTGGCACTTGTAAAGATCCTACCGGACGCGACACCTGCACGCATTGAGCGGCGACTGGTCTCGTTTACGTCATTTGTGTTTCTTTTAATTTGTTGCATCATAGTTAACTAGGCCGAATACTGGGGTGGGTGGCCTATGTATCCTTCCCCAGGGGACGATATTGGTTCAAGAGGAGATGCCGTCAGCAAGAACTCCTCTCTATCCAGGAGCGCCGGTGATTGAAAATCGATCACACACGTGGAGGCTCCGTCCAATAACATGCATGATACCAAATCAGAACAATCAGTTCAAAATATGGCAAGGTCGCAACATCTTAATAATGTTCTAAGTATGACCAACCATTTCATTCTAAATCACTGTCATTTCAATTCCATTTGCAGGATTTGGACAATTGGACATTAACCGTGTGTACTGAATCATTTTCTGTGTACTGCATGATTTGTGTTTAAGAGCATTTTATTCAACAATAAACATTTACACAATGCGTTAAAGCAAATACCGGTATATACAAGTTGTTATAGTTTTGATCCGTTTGTATAATTCATCAGTTTGCCCAATTGTTACTTTTCCCTAATCTCCTTGCGGTGACAAATCGGGCGAATTCTATTGTAATACAAAGAAACTTTAACAAAACTTTTGCTGTTGTAAAGTTTCAAGTGTGATCGGCTACAATCAGCACAACAAAGTTTGAAATTGCACCGATTGCTAGTAAACATAGGCTAAGCGGGGTCTGCTACTATTCGATGAGTCCGATTCGGTGAGTCCGATTCGGTGAGTTCCTAACCTCTAACGAAGTTTGAAATTGCACCGATTGAGTGAAGATAAGCTAAGCGATATGAGTGCGAAACAAAATTGAATTAGCTGCAATTTTAATTAAGCTAAAAAACAACATAAAAACACAAACTTTTATAAAAATTACATAAATGTTTCTTTCACTGAAATTTTTCAAACTAATTCTAAAGATTAAAGAAATAAATGCTGATGTCTCTCAATTTTGTTCTGGTTCCTCGGTGTTATTGAGGATGAAAAGTTATATATATATACAAGGATCCTCCATATAGGATGCAACCAAACAATTAAACATAATAAGCAAACAAAATCAGTTAGATAAAGTAAACAATATCACACCAAATCAGAAGAATCGGTTTATTTAAAATTTTGTTTTTGTTTTATTTAAAAATTTGTTTTTGAAAATCAGTTAGGTTTGGAACTTGTACAATTTATTGATAAAGCTTTTGCCACCGTGAAGACCGGCTTTACTACAGCGGCGAAAGCTTTATATATGATATAAATTTGTTCAGACCAATCCAGTTATCAGTTTCCAATGCAACCCTGTCAACAAATTATTATCATGACAAATAAGTGGAAGTTTAAAAGACCTTGATACAATGCGACATATTGCAATAAACTGGCACTTGGGTTTGCTTCAATCGACAAAGTTTAGGATTCCGAATACAGTTTAACTAATCCAGATAAAATTGAGACAATCAAACTGTGATAATTGTTCAATGTTCATCCAACTGTAAACATGTGCAGTTTGACACTCCATTAGCAATGCTGCTCAGTAATATCAAAATTATTTTTAAGAAATTAAGATAAAATTGGGTCAAGCAACTATCAGAAATTGGTCATTAGAAGTCGCAACACTACCGAAAATTTTCAACTACAGTGGTTATCATTATGAAGTTTCAAATGCAAAATCAAATCAACACTTTCTAAAAACGTTTTTCCACAAACATCACATGTTTTAGCATTTTCACGTTGGTGAATTTTCTTGTGAGTGATCAAATGGCCAATATGAATAAAAGCTTTATCACAAATATCACATTTGTAAGGTCTTTCACCAGTGTGGCTTCTCTTGTGGATGGTTAAATGGCCACTAAGCAGAAAAGACTTATCACACACATTGCATTGGTAAAGTTTTGCACCAGTGTGAATTTTTTTGTGAAAAAATAACCCAGTGGATCTTGTAAATATCTTTCCACATTCGTCACATTGGAAAGGTTTTTCTCCGGTATGAACTTTCTTATGCGAAGTTAATCCCGAAGATTGAGTAAAAACTTTACAACAAAAGTTGCAGGAGTAGCGTTTGTCACTTTTCTTACCTGTATGAATTTTCATATGCCGGTTCAAAAGTCCATTAGAAGAATACGCCTTATCACAAGCGTCACACTTGTATGGCTTTTCACCAGTGTGGCTTCTTTTGTGTATCAATAAAGTCGATTGAGAATAAAAAGATTTTCCACATGTGTCACATTCACAGTTTTTTTCTGTGTGACGTTGTCTCATGTGTCTATTTAGTGGAGTGGTGTGAAAAAACAATTTATCACAAAATTTACATTTAAATTGTTCATTTCTAGAATGAATTGTCTGATGTATGATCAACATAGGTTTACGTGGGTAGCTCTTTTCACAAAAGTCACATTTAAATAATTTATTGTGAATTTTCTTATGCGTATTCAAATGTTTTTGTGTGGAAAATGCTTTGTAGCATGTCTCACATTTATACAGTTTTTCAACAAAGTGAGTTTTCATATGACTAGAGAACTCTGTTTTAGTAGGAAAACATTCCGAGCAGAATTTGCATGAAAAGCGTTTTGGTCGTGCATGACGCAACATGTGTTGCTTTAAGTATTTCTCTTGTAAAAACTGTTTATTGCAAGGGACACATTTCCACAATTTTTTATATGAAACTTCTTCGGTTTGTTCGCACATCTTCGTTGGACAAATTTCTTCCGTTGAAGATTTAGAAGGCATTTGATCTTTACTCTGGCCAAATGTATAAGGTTGTTCATCAGAATGAGGTTCATCTGTAACATTGGATGACCAATCTCTTTCATCATCTTGTGCAGTCAATTCCAATTTCATCTTGTTATACATAAAATGTACAATTAACCCAAACAAGCTGGCAAAATGGCATCTAAAAGTTTGTTAGCAACAAAAGAAACATAAGTCAGTCATTCGAACTACACCAAAAAGTCACACACTACTTCTTGATATAACAATGAAGGAAACTAAAGATAGGTGTATGTTTGAAAAATTACACTGGTCTACAAAAAAAGAATTTGTGCGGTTTGGACTTTAAGAGCTGATTTAGTTTAATTTTGGGGTGCTGAATCTGAAACCAGATTTCTTGTATCACGTCACGCTTTTTGGACACTACAAAAATACACTATTTTTACCAAAAGTGAAAGATTTGACATTGTGTTTCCCACCAATATATGCAGTGTCATAGCGAAAGGTTAGTTCTAGACAAGACAACAGGGTCTGCTACTATTCGGTGAGTCCGATTCGGTGAGTCCGTTTCGGAGAGTCCGATTTGGTGAGTTCCCTATTCGGTGATGGCGTATGAGCGATCTTTCCAGGCTAGATTGGAGGGCAGGAAATCTTCAGCCACTCAGCAGTCTCGTCGTCCAGGATTCTCAGACCATGCGCACCGTGTGGAGGCCGGTGGGTTAGGCAGTGGTGGATGATATGGTCTGCGGTCTGTTCCGTGGCACCACACTCGCATTCTGATGAAGGAGCCAGGCCCCACTTGTGCATGTCCGAACGAAAGCGGCCGACGCCAGTTCGCAGGCGGTTAAGCCTGACCCACGCAAGCCTTTGCGAGGGACATCCCTGGTGGACGGGGATCAATCGGGTATGAAGTCACGGAGCGTGGAGGTGTGATTTTGCCACTCCGTGTTCCACATGTGGTTCGTCCAGTGTGCCGCACTTAAACCACGTTCTTCGGCGTTCTTAAGGAGTTGTTGTGCGGCAGGCACAAAGGGGCGTCTTGATTTCAACCGCTGCTTTATAGGAGATGGTCGGGGTCCAAAGCGCGGCGAGCGAGAGAAATCGTGGCTCCTTTACGGCGTAGCTCAGCGGGTTGGATGCCTGCTAGGATGGGTAGGCAGTCCATTGGAGTGGGACGCAGGCATCCAGTCACAGTACGCAGTGCGTCGTTGATGGCGGTATCAATCTGGTGGGTGTGAGAACTACGACACCAGACCGGCGCGTAGTACTCAGCGGTGGAATGAACAAGGGCTAGGGTAGCTGTACGAAGAGTTTTAGCACCAGCTCCCCAGCCGGAACCCGCCAATCGCCTCAAAAGTGCGACGCGTGTAGATAGTTTTTTGCGCAGTGACTTCAAATGCCGGCGGTACGTGAGTGACCTGTCCAGGGTTATGCCGAGGTATGTAGGCTCGGCACAGTAGGGCAGGCGTTCCCCATCAATCTTGATGTTTATCTCACGCTGTGCCTCCCGGTTGTTAAGGTGGAAGGCCGCCGACACTGTCTTTGACTTGCTGAGCTGTAGCTTCCATTTCTGGAGGTATGCTGATAGTGTTTGCATGTCTTGGCTGAGGTTCCTCTCCACTGACTGCCAGTTTCCTGCTGAGTGCAGGAGTGCCAGGTCGTCTGCGTAAGCATATTTCCTGGAGGTGGTGGGGGGCAAGTCGTAGGTGTATATGTTGAACAGGAGAGGAGCCAAGACTGAGCCCTGTGGGACGCCGTTTTTAAGTCGGCGTAGTCTGCTTCGACGACCGCTACCGGTTGTGAGGGTAAAACTGTGGTTTTGCACAAGTTCCATCATCATATGGACCATGTGTCTGTCAGGGAGCAGACGGAGTAACTTGCAGGTAAGGCCGCTATGCCACACGGTGTCATAGGCAGCCGTGAGATCAACAAACACGGCGCCAGCCTTCTTCTTAGCCAAGAAGCTGTCCTCACTGTCTTGGGTCATAAGTGTGACCTGATCTACGGTTGATCGTCCGTGTCGGAAACCAGCTTGTTCACGGGGGAGCTGCGGATCTATTATTGGTTTGACACGGGCGTAGATGAGTCTCTCGAGGATCTTGAAGGGGATGCAGAGCAGTGAGATTGGACGGTAACTCTTCGGGTCCCCTGGGGGCTTCTTCGGCTTAGGGACTGCAACCACAAGGGCTCTTCTCCAGATTCTGGGAATTCTCAGGTGGCGCAAACAGCAGGAAAGGAAGTCTTTTAACCAGGACTTTAAGGAGGCAGCAGCATGGAGTATCAACTCCGGGCATAGGTGGTCAGGGCCCGGGGCTTTACCTGGCTTTATGTGCTGGAGGGCGGCGGAAAACTCTTCCAGGGTGAACTCACCCGAGATGTTGTCCCCGTCTGGGGTTGTTACCCTCCAGAGGTCCGTCATTTCTTGCAAGACGGATCTATCAGATTCACGGTCTCTCGATTTGTATTTCCCGTTCTCCACAAGTTGTGAGGCGATGGAGTTTGCTGAAACGGGACGTTGTTGACGAGAGGCACGTGATCTGCCAGTTAGGTTGTTCAGTGTACTCCATGCTATGCGGCTGGAGTGCGTGAAGTCGATTGATTCAACGGCTTCTGTCCAGCGCTCCTTCCTCTTTAAGTCCAGCCTTGCCAGCAGAGCTGTGGCTGAGCTGTTGGTGTCATTGCCCTGAGGGGCGTGGAGGAAGTCGGAGTAGAGGCTTTCGCACTCCTTATCCCAGCACGGTATGTAGGACGTAGGTCTTTCGTCGGCCGCGGGGGATGGATTGTTTTGCCGCTGATGTTATTGCATCACAAAAGTCCTGGTAGGCTTCTTCCACGTTGTTGGTGTGAGGGGATGGGAGATACTGTGTGGCTTCATTGGTGAGGAGGCTATAGTACTCCCAGTTAGCCATTCTGGCAGTTCCATCGATTAACAGGCTTGCTCGGGACAGGCATTATGAGCGTTGGAGCCGTGATAATCGAGGGTCGATGTTGGGACCTGGGGAACTTCTCTAGCACACGTCTGTCCGGTTGGCAATTATCGCCCGGGGTCATCACTTGCGAAAGCCAGATCGGGGTTTGTACCAGTGTTTCAGCGTCCGGAGAAGAAGCTCGCTGCACCCTTGGGATCGTGCAAGTAGGGTGAGGTTGTTATTGGCTGACGATGAGGCCAGGCTTTCTCCGTAGGTGGTGTTGTAGCCCCAATCAACGTGGTGGCAATTAAAATCGCCAGCATAGAGGCTGGGTTGGGGGAACACTGGGATGGCTGTTGGTGTTAAGCGTGAGGGTGGTGGCTTATAGACATTGATGATGTGATAGCCTGATATGTCTATGCATAACCACTCTATCTCCGACTGGGCACTGGACTGGTCTATTGGCGTCCAGCTCAGTTGCTCATGGACAAACGTGGCGAGGCCGTGTTTCCTGCTGATGGTTGTGCCTGCGAGTGTGAAGTTGGGTAATACCAACTTATCCACAGATGTGCAGTGGGTCTCCTGGAGGAGAATAACGAGGGCAGGGCTGCGATTTTTTCTTTCTTGTCGAACGACCAAAATTTCTGCGTTTGTTTGTCGAATAGTAATATGACGTCACAAGAGTCAGATCATAAGCGTTTGGTCGCGAGTTACCGCACAAGTTGTGTGGTATCAGAGTCACTTAAGCTTTTAATCACACGCTGGTTGAGTGATTGCAAAGGAGTATCAAGCGCTAAGTTATGTACCTACTGGACATGTATACAGCCCTCGAAATTAGCTTGTATCTACGACGGCAAAAACATTGCCGTCGCTAAATCAACAAACCTTGGATTACGGCGGCAATTGCCGTATGCTTTAATGTTTAATCCAAACGAAATTTTATGCGCTTCTTCATCGCGTGTCACACGGCGGTAGCCAAGAGCATCACGCAAGCTATTTTATACGCTGACAATGCTCTTGTGAACTGTAAAAAGTTTGCAACCTTATAAATACCGGCCTATTGTTACGCAAAAGTTATTTTTTCATCGAATGCTTATTGTTTACCGATGTCGTTGCAAATATAAATTATGGTGAAAGAAGATGCAGTTAAAAAGTAGAATTTACCTGCTACAGATTATTATCAAACAGAAGGAAAAGTTAGTGTGGTATTTTGCAATATTTGTAAAGAACTTTATGACGGAAACAAATTGGAATTAGAAAAGCTACGGGGTCAAGTTAAAAAGTAATACGAAATTCGATAAATGGTTCTTGGGCAGTAAAGTAATGCTTCCGATCATATGGCATCGCGCGTTCATGAACGGGCAGTTTTGCGTCTTCAAGTATTCTAGTGACGACGCGACAACCTCATCCTCCGATACAGCATCTGATAATTCCGATTCTGACAGCTAGTTCTTTATCAAACAGACTCGTGTTTGCTCGCAGTATCCCAATTGTGCCGAAATTATGTTAGTGTAAACGTAAATCGAGGCAATCATCTCGCAGTAAGCTCTAAATTTGTTACCGGTACCTGGTTGAACAATTAACGTTATTTTATGATAATTCAATTCAACGTTGCTAGATGTCGAATTAATGTAAAACAAACGTAAATCTCTTCTTGGGCATTGATACGCAGGCATCAAAATTCGTATTTTTGCATTGACTTCACGTCTGTAGACGTTGAATAAATGTAAAATGATGATTTTTGCTGTCTGGGTAGCCTACGCAATATAACCCTCCAGGAAATTTAAATCGATTTGTGCTGTTAACTTACTTTAAAGGTAACCCAAAATTAACTTACTTTTCCTCCCTGAGTTATTTAAGGTGAATTAACGTAACAGCGTGCGTATCGCTACTTTTGGTATTATTACATCACAACAAATCAAAAAATGCGGTTGTGATAGACTACTCTAGTATATTTTTCGCTTCTCGTTTTTTCGATTCAACGTCTCATTGCAAAAAAATTCTCCATTCTTCGAACAACAAGTGCATAAGTCAGACATAAATACAAACTTGCATAGACGTTGACAAGTAAAAGTAGCCTACTTCGAAGAAAGTTAGAAACTCGTTGTGTCGAATAGCACGAAACCTGTGTGGCGAAATATTTGATGCCAGGCGTTAGAACTTCGATCAAAGCATTTTCCCGCAGTGTTCAAAATGTTTCTTTCCATAAAAATAGCGGCTTTTTCATCTGTATTTCTGAACGTCTGGTCTGGAACTAGGCTGTTTTCTACATTTGAAAAACTTTCATAGCAAGTATCCAACAGTCATTTTACCAGAGCAATATTGTTAATTAGCTCAAACGCCGATAGGCGGCAATACAAACTGGCACAGACGTTGACAACTCAACCAGGGGTGCATTCCTAAAAATTTTTTTGGGGAGGCTCTAACACTTAGCTGTGTTGTTATAGACAAAGTATGTATAAGTAATCGGTGTAGGTTAGTCAACAATGTTTACCTTTTTTAAAAGGAAACACTGTTCAGTATGTTTTTACTTCTGAACATCATGTCGAAAAACAACCCATGCTCAAACATAGCTTGAAGTACAGAAAAAGGTAGAAGCAACATAACGTGAAAGCGTGGTTGAATCCGATATACAATTATAAGTTTGAAATTTGGCTTGGTTGCTACACTGCAATCTCCTTTGCTTTTTTTTTACTGCGTAGGCCTACACTTAAAACTCGATTTGCATGAGCTAATTCCAATCTCTTAACTCAATTGTAAACTTATTTGTATGAGCCAATCCTAAGCACACTTGCAAAAACATTGACTGCAATAGGAAAGTAAGGAAATGCAATTCTTGAAATGAGCGCTTGTGGTTGCAGATTTGCTATATAAGAACCAATAAGCTGCCAATGTGACAGTTACACTAAAATCTCATTTAGTTATTAACGAACAGTTTAAAAAACTCCAATTACAGCAAAAGCATATTCCAAGTTGGTGCAAACGAGATTACACAAAACAAACAGCCTGTCTGCCAGGTCTTTGGCTTGATGGGCTAAGTTTAAAGCACCACGACAGTCCTTGAGTTTAGCCAGCAAACAGTTTTTGCGGAGATCTTATTTCATTCAATGTGGGCAGCTTAGAATGCTTAACTTGAACATCCACAGCCGACCGATGAGTCTGCAGCCACTTCTGAGTTGCCGCAGTGCCATTCCATAAATGAGGAGGTGGTCCATTGATGTTGATGAACAACAATGCTGAAACAAGTGATATGGTCAGCCGTGATCGTAGCTGTGTGATGACCAAGTTCATTTGTGAAAATCCACGTTTGGCTTCAGCAGAACTCATAGCAATCATGTTTAGTAGGCTACTACGTTCTTGAGCAACTTTATCGTATCTGGCATATGACAAGGATTGTCAACATACAATCGAAAATCGGAAATAGGAGTGATGACATGAAATCTCTCCTCTATTTTTCGTAATCTCTGCTCCCCTTCTTGCCACGGAACTTCGACTGCAGCAGGCCATAACTCTGGTACAATAATTTCCAAGCTCTTCACAGAATTTTCATTGTTGGTGTCCACCATCCTGCTTCCAATGTTCTCAACCAAAGCTTGAATAAACTGATTACGATCAAAAGAAGGGTAGTAGGCTAGTCTCTACAGCGAGCTTTGAACTGGTCCAATGTTGTGCCTTTAAAGGAGTATTTTTTTGTACTTCCGGGACTCAAGTTAACAACTTCATCAAACAAATACTTTCCTTCTTGAATAGCTTTTTTTATTTGAAGTAGAGAATTAACAGTCCATTTGACATGACGATTAGCTACTACGAAGTTGATATCCCAGTCTGGAGAGTTTCTGACAAAAGTGATAATTGGCGATTGCTATCAACTTATGTTCGTGTTTTTTTGCAGCTCTGTTGTGAGAAAGCTGTTAAAGTGTTACTTGTTCAGTCGAGAAGTTGTTGTTCAGCCAGAAAAGCTGAAAAATGGAAGCTTGAACGAGCCCCCCCTACATCAAGCCTTTTCGTTTTTCGGGGGGCTGAGCCCCCCCGAGCCCCCCCAGGAATGCAACCCTGAACTCAACGTAGCCTAGGTTATTTCATCTATAAAAGAAACCCGTTGTGTCGAATAGCACGAAACGTGTGTTGCGAAATGTTTGATGCCAGGCGTTGGAACTTCGATCAAAGCATTCTACCGCTGTGTTCAAAATGGCGACGCTGACGCCTTGGGAGTTTCTCGTGTGAAGCGTCGCTTTTAGACCTTGCTTTGAAGTACCTGGCGAAGGAAAGTTTACGTAAGTCAGCACTCTTATGCTTGCACCACGTGATGCTCCCCTCCCCCCGATTGTTCTCGACCTGACGATGTTTAGTCCTCTCTCATTTTTTTTCCTTTTTATTTTCAATTTTTTTTCGTTTTTTTTTCCGCAAGGCACGGCGTTTGTCGAATAGTGATGACGCGTGTCAAGTGACCTCGTCAGCGAAAAAGGCAAAAATCGCAGCCCTGAACGAGGGCCTGATGTTTTGTGGCCAGATACTCGATGATGCTGAGCTTGCTGGCCGTAATGCCCTCAGTGTTCAGCTGCAGTACGGTGGGTCGTCGGTACTTTTCGACAGAGGAGCTGCCGCGCCCTGAGAAGGGCGTTTCCCTATCCACCCTGGGCTGAACCTGGGCCTGGTTTGCTCGAGTGTGACAAGCTTCGTTTCGCTTATCTTTTCTCAAAGATATAGTACTGACGGGAGGGAGCACGAGAAGGTGCTTGTTCTTCCCCCCCTATTCGGTGAGAGCCTTTTTCGGAGAGTTCCCTATTCGGCAATTTTTTGAAATTTTTTTAAAAAATTATTGGGTACCCTAGCCTTATTATGATTGCCACTTCTACATTGTTTTAACGTCGGTAAACGTTGAAATCGTGCAGAAAAAAATAAAAATAAAATGTTTGAACAATTAAATGAAAATTTGTCATGTCAGTTGAGTTGTTTTTATTTGTGACCATCATATCAAAAACAATACACGTCAACATAGCAAAGGTAAAAGCGACAAAACGCAAACGTTAAAACGTGCTTGAATTCGTCATGTCAGTTCACTCAGTTGTTTTTATTCGTGACCATCACATCAAAAACAACTGAAAAATTTAAGATATGAAGAGAAAATAAAAAAGATGTTACAAACAAAAAAAATAAATCATGTTTATGTCTTAATTGTTTATGTCTTAATTGTTATTGTCTTAATTGTTTATGTCTTAAAAAAGAATAATAAGAATAATCACAAAAAGCGATTATAGAGCCCATACCAGTCCATTATTTTTTAAAATGAATATCTTAAAGCTGGAAGACATATGTACACTGGAAGTAAAAAAACACATGTTCAGAGTCTGCATGAACTTGTACCCTTCTGCCTACTGTGCATTGTTCACAAGTTCTTCACTCATCCACAACCATAACACTAGATATCAAGCAAACAATAATTATTTTGTTAAACGCACTAATACAGAATTTGGCAAAAAATCCTTACAAGTATTTGGACCAGTGGTGTGGTCAGAGGTTCCAAGCAATCTCAAAAAGTTATCTTTTTATGATTTCAAAAAACATAGCAAAGCATCAGCTTTGCAAAGTTATGATACTTGATAAGTGGGTCTTCATTTGGCCTAAGCTCTTACATTCAACAATGTCTATTGTCATGGTGTCCAGTGTCCACTGATTTTCATGATTACTATTTGTTGGAAAATCTCGCACACAATTTTATGAAGCTGACAATTAATTGTAAGCTACTAGTCGAAGTATTAGTCTTGTTTGTGTTTTCTTTTTTGATTGTAACTAATTTGGTTAAATTGTTGATTAGTTTCATAACTCAAATTATTCTTTCCAGGGTGGCAACTGACTAGTTGACCGTATGGTCGTTTCGTTGTCTCCCTATCAATAACAAAACCTCAACATTGTATGTATTATTGTTTTATGTCACTTTTGTGTTTTGTTTTTTGATAAATAAACGATTGATTGATTGATTAATTGTCTATAACAGAGGTTCTCAACCTTTTGAGATTCACGGATCACTTAAAAAAATTGTGTCTCAGTCACAGACCACTACTTTCCTCCCCTTGTAACAAACAAATGTCACTCATTGCTTGCTAAGTTATAAACACTATAAACAGTAGTTGGTTTTAGAAAGATTGCTACATTTAGTGCAAACCTTGAGCTTGCACATTTGAGCATAGCATATCTAAACGAGGTGTAATACTTGAAAGACTCAATCGGAGTTCTTATTCGACTTCAAGTCAGGAACAATACTTTGTTTTTATTGTAACCAATGCAGAAAATCCACATTCACAAAGATAAGATGTCGCAAAAGATAAAAATATTTTTAAAGCTTTCTGAGACAGTTGTGGATAATGCAAAATAGCAGTGACTGAGTATGGTCAGAAATAAAATTCATCAACAGTTGTTTATTGATTTCAGCATTTTTTGGTTTCTCAGTGAATTCATATGCAATTGATCAAACATATCAAAGTTATATGCAAAAATAATGAAAAAGGCAATATAACGCAAGAGAACAACTGCACGCCCAGCAAGCTGATGCAAGAGAGAGGCCCAATTACGGATCCATAGGATGCACTGCCAAATAATTACAAATTCAAGATGAATGTACGACTAGTCCAATTCATGTCAAGTTATCTTGTTGTGTATCGCGATTTCGAATAATAAATTCTCTTCAGCACAACTTTATAACAGGCATAGTAAAATCTTCAGTAGGTCAGTTTAAGAATGCAGTAGTTAAGTTTAGAAAGAAATCAACAAAAGTGTTTTTCGGTTGCTAAGAAACAAATAAATTTAGTCTGCGAGCAGTAGTGACAATATTATGTAAATTATAATTTCATAATAATTTAATGTAATAATTAATGTATATAATAATAATTAATGTATAATTTACATAATATTGTCACTACTGCTCGCAGACTAAATTTATTTGTTTCTTAGCAACCGAAAAACACTTTTGTTGATTTCTTTCTAAACTTAACTACTGCATTCTTAAACTGACCTACTGAAGATTTTACTATGCCTGTTATAAAGTTGTGCTGAAGAGAATTTATTATTCGAAATCGCGATACACAACAAGATAACTTGACATGAATTGGACTAGTCGTACATTCATCTTGAATTTATATCAAAGTTACCCTGCAATAATCTTGTCTTCCAAAGATAAAGTTTTTTCGTAAAAGCAGACACTTTAACACTGAGGGTAATTAATTGTCTGCTTTCCTTGCAGCGATGAATTAAGTTTATTCAGTTGTTCAAAAATGTCAGGTAAATAAACCAAAACAGCAACCCAAAAGCTATCGTTGAAATGAGCAATAAGCTTGGATTTTTTCTCCAAGAAACTCTCTCACAGCATCACGTAACTCAAACAGTCTGTTAAACACTTTTTCCCTTGATAACCAGCGAACTTGAGTATGCATCAGTAGCTGTTCGTGATCAATATCCATATTCGAACATGAAAGGAGTCCGCAGACCACAGGTTGACTAGTGGTCCGCGGACCACAGGTTGAGAACCGCTGATCTATAAGTTAGTAGGCTACTTTTGAATAGTTGAAATGATTAATTTGGATCAACAAATGTGTGGCCTACACTCCCTACAGCTTGGATTAAAAGGAAATTATCGGGTACTGTTGCCTAGTTATCCGGACCAGCAAAAAATTGTTCCAAGAGTTCAGTTTCAAGAGCTCAAAAATCAGTTCCTTTTTACATTGTAGTAACAGATAACCAAATGTGTGGCCTCATAGGCGCCGACTTTTATTTTTGCACGGGGTGGCGGATAGCACAATATGGCAACCTAAAAACTTTCAAACTGCATGTTTTTGTTTGATTTTTACTAAGTGTGTTTCGTAGATGCAATTGTCTTTTCACACCTGATTTGTAGGTAGCTAGATAATTTACAAACCAACTTTTAAAAAAAGCACAGGAGGTATGTCGTGAATTTTATTGTTACGTTGCAGCTCTGACACTTAACATTTGGCAAAAGTATTTTTGCGAACAGCAGCTCTGTCAATCCAACTGTTAATCAACTGGTCAAGTTGTAACCGTGAAGCTTCAGCTTGATAAACATTTAAAATCAGGACGTGGTTCAATCGCTGTTGCGTCATGGTAGATCGCAAGTAGGTTTTTATGCGCCTGAGTGCACTAAACAATCGCTCCGCCTCGCAGGTGGTGGCAGGCAACAATAAGTATATTTTCAAGACTTTCTTTTCAAAAGTATATATAGCTTTCCTCGAATAAAATCATGTAAACGTGTAAGTTTGCAGAACATTAAAACTGCTACTTTACTAAGGGTACTTTTTAAATAAAACTCAAAAAGTTTCGAAAATTGCATTTTTTTAATGAAATTTGAAAATAGATATTCATTTAGGGGGTGGAGCTATCAATCATCAAGATAATTTTATTTCCAAGTATTTCATAGCTGTCATAATTTATAGCGATATTATGAGCAGTTTAAAATTTTTCAAAAAAGATTTTTGAGGGAGGCAATGGAAAAATCGTATTTTATTGATTAATAAATCCCATTGTAAACCTAATAAATGTAACAATGATATATGACAAGTACCAAAAAAAAAATATCGCAACAACAACAAGGAAAAAACTCGTAGCCACGTGTTGCGTAATCTTCAAGTAAATTGCTTGATGTCACGCGAGTATCATGCTTGTGACAAAAACAATCATTTTCTTCGCAATACTGTATTGGTTCACCTCTTGGTTTACGTTGACTAAGCGAAAACCAATGATCAAAAAAAGATTTAAGTGTCCGTTCAAATTACATTTATTTGCAGTAAGTAATGTAACCTAAAGTTAGCTAAACGGGGTGGCTGCCACCTCGCCAGTGCAGCGGTTATGGTTATTTGGTGCCAGTGTGTGGCCTATTGTTTTAACATCGCTAAACGTTGAAATCGTGTAAAAAACGTCAAAAACGTTTTAACTTCCCTAAACGTTGAAACTTTATGTTTTTACATAGAATCAACCTATTCAGACATGAAATCAATGTAAAGAAAAACGATAGTCCAACTGGGTGATTCAATGTATTCAGACGTTGAATCAATGTAAAAATGAACTGTTAGGCTAACTGGGTTCTTGGAACAAATCGAAGGGATCCTGTAAATGTTTCTTAGTTTCAACGTATCCTAGTCAGCATAAATTCCTTTTTCTACACGTTTTTAGCGACGTTAAAACGATGTAAAAACAGCAATTTTTGCTGGTCGAGATAACATTTCGTTAGCCTTTTCATTCTGTTACTACAATGTAAAAATGAAGAGTTAGGCTAACTAGGTTCTTGGAACAAATTTTTGCTGGTCAGGATAACTAGGCTACGGTACCCGATAATTTTCTTTCAATTCAAGCTGTAGGCCACACATTTGTTGATCCAAACTAATCATTTTAACTACGGTATTCAAAAGTATTAACTTAAAGACATAAACATGACCTGCACGATTTCAATGTTTAGTTACGTTAAAACGATTAAAAACGGCAATGATAATTAGGCTACGGTACCCGATAACTGCCTTTCAAAAATTTCAAAAAATCGCCGTATAGGAAACTCGCCGAAAAAGGCTCTCGCCAAATAGGGAACTAGCCGATTCCGGAAAGGCCCGTTTCGGCAAGTCCGATTCGGCGAGTCCGATTTGACTAGTCCGATTCGGCGAGTTCCCTATTCGACGAGAGCCTTCTTCGAAGAGTGCCCTATTCGGCGAGTTTTTGAAATTTTTAAAAAGAAATTATAAGAAGCACCTTATTTACTCAACGTCTTTTCTTGATACGTCATATGATGCGTCTTTGCCTGGTGTAATTTAAACGCCATGTGATGTGCCTTTCTCCTTTGTTCTGCCGTTTCATTTTGCATTTCGTTTTTCAATTCAGTGTTTAGATCAGTTATTCATTTTCATTGTAGATATGATAAGTAGTTGTTTTTTGTTACTTGATAAGGGCTAACGTGTGTATGGCCGAAAACGTTTGTAGCTTATAGTTTGTTCAATTTTTAATCGATTATGTTAAATGCCGTGTGGTTGCTTGGTTGTATATGTCTGTGGTTGAAGAAAGTGACCTCTTTACCAAAATTGTCCTATTGTAGAGGAACTGAGTTCGATACTACCCGGAAGCGTTCCTTTTTTTTATTTATTTTTTTTTTAACTAAATTTTGACACGAAGTGCATTGTTGTAGTCAATTATTAATTTGAGTTGTCTACAGCCCAATTTTTTATGTCTTTTCAAATGTGAGTAATAAAGTTAGAGTTTTTTTAATTTGCTGAAACTTGAGAATTTCTCTGGGTAATTTTCCGTTTGTGGCCGTGCTAACTATAGCCTACTACATAATTTTTCATTCAGGCACGTTGGTTTGGTTTTGAATCTTTATCCTCGGACTGACAAAGCCTTGATAGGTTATTCCTGGTACTTGTTCGCATACTTGTAGAGGCTCTTGACGCAGGGCCGGTTACCGAGATTGACAGAGTGAAGTTTTCCGATTGTTGAAGTCTTGTTGCCGAGAAATTATTCCATTCAGTAGATGCCGCTGAATGGAGAGCAGTCCTGAAATGCGTTGCTCAAACGCACACCCCGAGAGTCGAACCAGCGCCGCGTGATCTTGAGCCTGGCGCGTAACCACTGAGCTAACGGGGCGGACGTTTTAAACGTTTTAAACCTTCAAGGTTTTGCCACCTTTTCCCGTTCATTAACGTGCTGGGAGGTCTATATCGATTTTTGTAGTTAGTATCTTTTTCGTCGCTGACGCGTTAATGACGAAAAATAAAATGATTAATGGTATGTAAATGTAATGCAACTCAAATTAAAAATTGACTACAAAAATGCACTTCGTGTCAAAATTTAAATAAAAAAAAAAGAACGCTTGCGGGTAGTACCGAACTCAGTTCCTCTACAATAGGAAGCGGCGACGTATCGCACTCGCCACGTAACGAGTTGAATAAAATAGTCGGATTTAGGACTTATATACAACGCGCTTCTCGTCTTTTGCTTGGAAAGAGAAAAAGAAAAAAAGTGACTGTATAATGACGGTCAAATAGTGTTTCAGATTCAAAGACCGGCGCCGGTCAAATAGCCACTGCCTAACATATTTGAATTTCTTGCCCCAAAAACTATAAGAGTAGTACATATTTTCATTATTTCTGTATCTTATAAAATAATTAAAAACCATTTTTGTTTTTGTAATGCGAAAACAGCGCCTCTAGTGGCAAAAATGTAACTGTTGATATCTTGAAAACCGCTTGATGGATTTTGACAGCGTTAATGCCAATCTTCATCTTTTCCCATTAGCTTTAACATATTAAAAAATGAAGAAATTCTGAGAGGATGGGTTACAAAATTTCAAAATTTTGACTGTATTATAATAGAATGACTATCTTTTTGACTATCTTCTCTTGATCTTTTCAGAGTACAAACTGTTCAGGGTACTGGTACGAAACGAACTAGGTTGCATTCCTTTTTTCTTCTCGTAGTCTAGTAGCGTAGCCAGGAATTTTAAAAAGAGGGGTTTTGACCACCCAGCAGCGGGGGGCCTCTCCCAGAAAATTTTGAAAACTTACTTTGAATTTGGTGCATTCTGAGAGCATTTTCAACAAAAATGGGTGCTGGTTTAGGATCGGCCGCCTTGGTCAGTGACGTCACGAAAATCTGTGACGTCTTGCAAAAAAACGCAACTACTTTTAAGGAAGGGTGCAAAAACGCGGAATAGAAGAAAAAGCGGAATCAATATTTTTGTTTAGTCACAATTTCGACTTGTTAAAGTGGCTACCATTAAGATCCTTCTTGCACTCAGTTCAGTTGCAGAAGAAAAAATAGTATTAGCAGAGTGTGGGAATCGAACCCACGAAATCGAAATTACTATACTCCTCTGCCCTAACCATTCGGCAACGGTGGTTGTAGTGAAGCGTTCAGTTAAATTTCTTTGCATCAAAATTTTTCGATCAGAATATCACGTCACGAGTTGCATGACTGAAATCAGCTGAATCGCGAATGAACATGTCACGCATGATTGCGTACCTCTTCGACCAGTGGGTAATGTTAAAGTGCCTACCGTATTTGTAGGCATTATATTGATCTAGCGCTAACTTAAACTGTTACTATTTTGTACCAATTCTCAGCAATTCATCCACAAAGCGAGCAACCGTTGTTCAAACGTAACCGCTCGACGAAGCTTTTTACCAAAACAATGCAAACACAAAGCGATCAGTTTCGAGTGTTCATTACAAGCCGCCCACAGTTTGATGCGATCAGTGAATAGTGCCTCCACCAAATATGCTGTAGCTTTCTCATTTCTGCTCGGATTTTAACAATTTTACTATCGTTGGATGGCATTATGCTTCATCTAACGCATGGATCAATTGCCAATCTAAAGTAGGCATTATATTTATGTAGTGCTAACTTAAACTTTACTATTTTGTACCAATTCTCAGCAATTCAATTTTTACAATAAAAATACCAAACTAACACAAATTAAAAGAGTATGTCTTGCTTTATTAACCTAACAACTTTCACGTTTATATGTTATCTACAAAACGAGAAATCGTTGTTCAAACGTAACCGCTCGACGAAGCTTTTTCCAATGTATTTTTCAAGGCGATTCGATCGTGGTTCAGTATAAGCCGCCCACAGTTTGCTGCGATCGATGAATACTGCCTCTACCAAATATGCTGTAGCTTTCTCATTTCTGCTCGGATTCTAACAATTTTACTATCGTTGGATGGCATTATGCTTCATCTACTCGAATGGATTAATTGCCAATCTAAAGTAGGCATTACATTTATGTAGCGCTAACTTAAACTTTACTATTTTGTACCAATTCTCAGCAATTCAATTTTTACAATAAAAATACCAAACCAACACAAATTAAAAGTGTATGTCTTGCTTTATTCATATGTTAACTTTCACATTTATATCTAATCCACAAAACGAGCAATCGTTGTTCAAACGTAACCGCTCGAAGAAGCTTTTTACCAAAACAATGCAAACACAAAGCGATCAGTTTCGAGTGATCATTACAAGCCGCCACAGTTTGACGCGATCAGTGAATAGTGCCTCCACCAAATATGCTGTAGCTTTCTCATTTCTGCTCGGATTTTAACAATTTTACTATCGTTGGATGGCATTATGCTTCATCTACCGCATGGATCAATTGCCAATCTAAAGTAGGCATTATATTTATGTAGCGCTAACTTAAACTTTACTATTTTGTACCAATTCTCAGCAATTCAATTTTTACAATAAAAATACCAAGCTAACACAAATTAAAAGAGTATGTCTTGCTTTATTAACCTAACAACTTTCACGTTTATATGTTATCTACAAAACGAGAAATCGTTGTTCAAACGTAACCGCTCGACGAAGCTTTTTTCCATTGCATTTTTCAAGGTGATTCGATCGTGGTTCAGTATAAGCCGCCCACAGTTTGATGTGATCGATGAATACTGCCTCCACCAAATATGCTGTAGCTTTCTCATTTCTGCTCGGATTCTAACAATTTTACTATCGTTGGATGGCATTATGCTTCATCTACCGCATGGATCAATTGCCAATCTAAAGTAGGCATTACATTTATGTAGCGCTAACTTAAACTTTACTATATTTTACCAATTCTCAGCAATTCAATTTTTACAATAAAAATACCAAACCAACACAAATTAAAAGAGCATGTCTTGCTTTATTCATATGTTAACTTTCACATTTATATCTAATCAACAAAACGAGCAATCGTTGTTCAAACGTAACCGCTCGACGAAACAATGCAAACACAAAGCGATCAGTTTCGAGTGTTCATTACAAGCCGCCCACAGTTTGACGCGATCAGTGAATAGTGCCTCCACCAAATATGCTGTAGCTTTCTCATTTCTGCTAATAAAGCTAATATAAAGCTGCTAATAGGTTAATAAAGCAAGACATACTCTTTTAATTTGTGTTAGTTTGGTATTTTTGTTGTAAAAATTGAATTGCTGAAAATTGGTACAAAATAGTAAAGTTTAAGTTAGCGCTAGATCAATATAATGCCTACTTTAAACTTGCAACCAATTAATTCGGATAGATGCAATATCGTTCTTTCCAAGGATGGTAAAATTTCTCAAATCCGAGCAGAAATGAGAAAGCTACAGCACATTTGGTGGAAGCAGTATTCACTGATCACATCAAACTGTGGGCGGCTTATACTGAACCACGATCGAATCGCCTTGAAAAATGCATTGGAAAAAAGCTTCGTCGAGCGGTTGCGTTTGAACAACGATTTCTCGTTTTGTAGATAACATTTAAACGTGAAAGTTGTTAGGTTAATAAAGCAAGACATGCTCTTTTAATTTTTGTTGGTTTGGTATTTTTATTGTAAAAATTGAATTGCTGAGAATTGGTACAAAATAGTAAAGTTTAAGTTAGCGCTACATAAATGTAATACCTACTTCAGATTGTCAATTAATCCATTCGAGTAGATGAAGCATAATGTCATCCAACGATAGTAAAATTGTTAAAATCCGAGCAGAAATGAGAAAGCTACAGCATATTTGGTGGAGGCAGTATTCATCGATCACATCAAACTGTGGGCGGCTTATACTGAACCACGATCGAATCGCCTTGAAAAATGCAATGGAAAAAAGCTTCGTCGAGCGGTTACGTTTGAACAACGATTTCTCGTTTTGTAGATGACATATAAACGTGAAAGTTGTTAGGTTAATAAAGCAAGACATACTCTTTTAATTTGTGTTAGTTTGGTATTTTTATTGTAAAAAATGAATTGCTGAGAATTGGTACAAAATAGTAAAGTTTAAGTTAGCGCTACATAAATATAATGCCTACTTTAGATTGGCAATTGATCCATGTGGTAGATGAAGCATAATGCCATCCAACGATAGTAAAATTGTTAAAATCCAAGCAGAAATGAGAAAGCTACAGCATATTTGGTAGAGGCACTATTCACTGATCGCATCAAACTGTGGGCGGCTTGTAATGAACACTCGAAACTGATCGCTTTGTGTTTGCATTGTTTTGGTAAAAAGCTTCGTCGAGCGGTTACGTTTGAACAACGGTTGCTCGCTTTGTGGATGAATTGCTGAGAATTGGTACAAAAAAGTAACAGTTTAAGTTAGCGCTAGATCAATATAATGCCTACAAATACTGTATTTAAAAATCAATAGGCATTCCGCTTTTTCTTCTATTCCGCGTTTTTGCACCCTTCCTAAAAGTAGTTGCGTTTTTTTGCAAGACGTCACAGATTTTCGTGACGTCACTGACCAAGGCGGCCGATCCTAAACCAGCACCCAAAAATGTGGGTATGAATATTCCTGTAAAATGATGCTGTCCGGTGGCATAGCAAAAGGATGAGATCATGTTTTCTTCAGCATTTTTCAGAAATAAAGCTAAGTCTTTATGCTTTCTTGTTGCTAATTCCTGGCTGAGATGTTTGAATGTTTGGTAATGGCAAAACTCACTCTTTTAATGCAATTTTGTTTAAAATTAAGCAATGTTTTTTTACTGAAAGCATCATTCTCACTACCGTGACGTCACACGCGTGCCAAAGGGGGGTTGTAACCCCCCTTGGCTAGGCCACTGTCCTAGTCCTATCGTCTTTTGCTTTGTAAGAGAAAAGAAAAAAGAATACTACGTACGTCATGACTGGTCAAATAGTGTTTCAGATTAAAAGACCAGAGCCGGTCAAATAGCCGCTGCCTAATGAAAATGCGTTTCATAATATCTCACTCAAAGATAATTTATTCGGAATAAGCTTATGTATATTTTGACACATGGACAATTGTCAATTGGACATGGTACCAAGTTCTAAGTTCCAAAATTTTCAATCCAAATTCTAAACCAGCTAACATTCGCGGGAAACCGGGAAATGCCGGAAACAACTAGATATCAGAGCTTCCACATTTTTTGTTAATTTCATCCGATCAATCAATCATTTTATTTTTCGTCATTAACGCGTCCGGGACGAAAAAGATCACATCATCATTTTCAGCCTGTGAGAGCCCACTGCAGAGCGTAAGTCTTCTCCTTTTCATGCCAATTTACATGATTATGTGCTAGATAACAAATTATCATGGAAATATAACATAGATAAAATTTGCGGAAAAGTAGCAAAAGGTTCATGGGCGTTGCTTAAACTCAGAAATTATGTCAACACAGACACTTTAAACGATGTGTATCACGCTTTGATTTACTGTCATTTGCAATATTGTAATTCAAGCTGGGAAAAGGCCTGTGACAGTGCACTGGATCCTTTAATAAAATTACAAAGAAAGATTATAAGAATAATTACGAAACAAAATTACTATGCTCACACTAATTTTTTATTTTTCAAAATGAACATCTTGAAACTAAAAAACATATAGGCCTTTAACACATGAAATAAACACTGAAAATGAATATATACATGTATACACATGAATATATAACACTGAAATAAAAAAACATATGTAGCCTACAAAGTTCATATGAATGAGTATCCGTCTACGTACCGTATTGTGATTTATTTACAAATGCTTCATCTATTCATCAGCATAACACAAGATATCAAACAAGCAACAACTATTTTATAAATAGATCAAACACAGAATTTGGCAAAAAGTCCATGCAGGTATTGGGACCAATGCTCTGGTCAGAGGTTCCAAGTAGGCTAAAAAACTTATCATTTCATTGTTTCAAAAAAGAGATCAAAACGTTAATTTTACAAAGCTACAGTGCATCGTAATTCGTAAGTGATAGGCTATGTTATGAAACCAACTTGTCAGTTTCTTCGGAAACTTGATTATTCTCTGCTTGCTTCATGGAATTTTGTGTTTAGGCCTACTGTTTCAGTTTGAAACCTGTTTAAACATGAAACATAGGATTACCAGCTTTGAACACCTGTTTGAATGACTTCATAATTGTCTTTCACTATTGCGTCACAGTACTGCATACGTGAATTTGAGATATTGATATCTATTCTGGTCATTCGTGAAATGGTTGCTTGAGAGTTAGTCGCACATTTAACTGTTTGCTTAGTGCTTGCTAGCTGGACAAAAATTCCGTCTTTATCTAAGTAGTTTGGATTGTAGTGACAGGTTTTTAGTGGCGTATCTCGTTGCACTCATTTTCGATAGCCGTGGGCTAATTTTACAGGAATACACTTTTTGAAAAGACGTTTCAAAAGAGTATTTGTTTTTCGGTCATTACATTCAGACGAACGGAATCGGGAATCTTACGTTACAATTTCCCACAAAGAAATTATGGTTTACCGCTGTGACCACCTACGTTATCATCAGAGTTGGGCACCGGCTACTTTTAAAGTAGCGCGCTACCCGCTACCGCTACTTGGGCCAAAGTAGCGCGCGCTACCGCTACCCGCTACCAATTTACAAAAGTAGCGCGCTACCCGCTACCGCTACTCGGGCCAAAGTAGCGCGCGCTACCGCTACTTCTTCCGCTACTTTTGTCTAAAATGACACTAGGAAACACTCAAGTCCATAGTGACGCAAAAATGACCTTGAAAACGAATGTTATCATTCGTTTACGCTGTCATTTTAACGTTGTTATAGAAAACACATTCTAAGGAAAATTTATTGTTACGCATCTTTCAAAAACACGATCATTTCAAAATGAGAGTCACTATAAGTCCTGCCCGCTTTGGCTTAAGCACATCTTTTCCAACAAAGAAAAGTCTCTCCACCGCAGCACTGGAAGGAATGGGGGTGTTGTATTTAATGAACAGATGTTTTAACTCGGTATTTGAAAAGCTCAAGGACTTGCTCTTGTCCGAAAAAAAGGCGTTCACAATTGTTGCTTCCTTCTGCACCGAAGTTTCACGGGATGGCGCAGACACTCCAAAAAATACATACTCGGAGTCATGACTGGTGTTGGTGTCACTCTTCTCGGTATCAACCTGGCTTGATGTCTCCCGCAACAGTCGAATTACATCTGTCTTGACTTTTTCTCCCAGTGCGTCAACATCATCCGTGGAAACGTAGTGCAGAAATTGTAGTCACGACGTCTTGAAGGAGGGATGAAGACATGATGCCATAACGCATATCATGTTGTTGAAGCACTTGTTGAATCGTTTCTTCACCCCTTCAAGGACTTTCACTTTCAACTCCTCACAGGTCACAAGATCACTGATCTCGGTCAACTTCTTCCCGCAAATTGTGATGGTTGGAAGCAAGACTCCGTAATATGCCTTGGACTCGCCCTAGAGAATGTCTAAAGCCTGGCAGATAGGCTTCATCACACGGAGATATTCGCCGAAGAAGTTGACGTCAGCTAGACAAGACCGAAACTTTGCAACCAAGCCGATTATATAGCTGCTTGACCACGCCAGTATTGCAAAAAAAAACAAGCATTTTTTTCAATTTAAATTAAAAAGTAGCGGGTAGCGGGAGTGCGACTGAAAAAAAGTAGCGCCTCTCCCGCTACTTTGGAATAAAAATAGCGCCGCTACTGCAGCCGCTACTCCAACTAAAAAGTAGCGCCGCTACCGCTACTTTTACCAAAAAAGTAGCGCCGCTACAAAAGTAGCGCGCTATTGCCCACCTCTGGTTATCATCAATATGCTTTTTTTTATGGGTATGTTGTTGTTGAAGCGCGGGAACGTTTCAATTATTTTATTTTTTCTTTTGTAAGCTTATTTTAAATGGCAAAATCGTAATTTCCGTAGGGTGGCAATTGACTAGTAGACCGTATGGTCGTCTCGTTGTCTCCCTGTCGGTATGGGAACTTGTGCAACTTTTGTATTGTGTATATTGCATATTTCAAACATGTACCTATGTTCCTGTTACCGGTACTGACAAATAAAACATTGATTGATTGATTGATTGATTGATTGATTGATTGATAGTTGGTAGGCTACCAATTGGTTGTATTGCATTGTTTGTCAATGTCGTCCCTCCATCTCACTTTTGGTTTTCCTTTCTTTCTTTTGGTTTCTCGTGGTGTCCATGTTGTTAATTTTTTAGTCCATCTATTGTCCTAATATTGGTGTTAAGATACTAACTACAAAAATCGATATAGACCTACCAGCAAGTTAATGAACCGGAAAAGGTGGCAAAACCTTGAAAGGTTTAAAACGTGCCTGAATGAAAAATTATGTAGTAGGCTATATATCAGTAGTTAGCACGGCCACAAAACCCAAAATACAAATAGCAAAAGATGAAACAAAAACAGAGAAAAGCACACATGTAGTAGCCTAATAAATGACAGCTCATGACCCACTAGAACACGGCCAAATATGTTGCTATTTGAGAAAATTTCTAAGATTTTGAATTGTTACAATTCAAGCTATGACAAACCTGTCATCTTCCCATTTGCAGAAGTAAGTAAAATAAGCAGTATTTGCACCTAGACATATGTTTGGCTTGTTACAGAAGGCAGGTAATTACAGAAGAAAAAAGAGCAATAGCAGTGGTGGGAATCAAACCCAGGTCTATGAAATGACTACCACCGCCCTAACCCTCTGCGCCAAATCAGCCATTGGTAAACCAATGACTTAATTTAGCTAAAATATACGTTTTCCTTTGTTGCTCAAAGGGGATTTTTTAATGGTACCTTTTGGAAAGTTGCGCCCGGGGAGGATTCAGATTTTTCCGCCCCTTCAAGAAAAAGCATGTGAATATGAAATGCGTTTTTATAATCATATAATAATCAAAATAATCAATCGTAGTCTGAAAGTGCCGCCCCCCCTTAGCTACGCCACTGGCTTGGCACTTGGCAGTCGAGTGTAGAAATAATTGACAACGATAATTGACTATTGTGAGTAGGTCAGCCTTGTGCCTTGTGCTGACGTCAGGTAGATTGCTCCTTCTAAACAAAAACCATCATCATTAGGCCATGTTCTGCAATAGATAGAGTTTCGCTTTTAACAGCATGATCGTTGCTTACTTGACAATGGAGATATTAACGACCTGTTTTGGCCTGATGCTGCGAGTTCGCTGTGGTAATAGCGAATGGCACCAGCTTTCGAAACACAATTCCCTAGTCATGTGCTATGAGCCTAGGACGCAGGGCCGGATTAAGGGTTTATGGGGCCCTGGGCTGACCTAAAAGTGGGGGCCCTTACCAAGAGACATTTTTCGCTAAAAATTAATGGTGGAGTGGGGCTACGACACGGGGCCCAGTTGCATGTATCTGTGGCACCGAGCCCCAAACAGCGGACCAGTGGCGTAGCCAGAAAACAATTTTTGGGGGGCCAAATATTTGATGAATTGAAGAGAACAACAAAGTGTTTGTTTTAAAGCCATCGCCACTTGATGTGCAGTGGCGTATCCTGGTGGGTTGAAGCAATAAAAGTGGTAGGGGGTTAGAGCGTGCCGAAGGCACGCTTATTCTATGGGGGTCCGGGGGCATATGCTCCCCCGGAAAATTTTTGAAAAATTACATTCAAATAATGGATTATAGCGCTTTCTGAAAACACTTTTAGGGTAGTATTTGTATGAAATTTATTAGCAGATAAACAGCTATTAACTTATTGAAGATAGGCTAGCTCTTACACACAAACGAGCAAAAACTGCGGCTAAAATTAGAGAACACTAAAAACTCAGCTACACAAAAACTCAATAACTACACAAAAACCCAATAGAGTAAGCCATTCTGAAATTGCTTCCACAAATTAGTTCAAAGAAACGTAAATCGCGTAAATTTTGCGCGATTTACGATTTGCAAAATTTATTGGTGTCTTTCTGTGTGTCTAAAACAAGTCCTTGGGGGTTTTAATAGCCAGATGTCTTGGAAAACGATATAAATTTCTACAAACTTTATTATATTTTCAACAAAGGGCTCAACTTCGGAATCCAAACTTGGAAATTTGGGGGGGGGCATGGCCTCTTTCGCCCCCCCCCCCCCCTGGCTACGCCTATGCAGCGGATCACCTTCTTGTTTGCCCTCGGCTTGCCACCCGGTGCAGTAGGTGGGACCTGTCAGTGTATAGCCTAACTCGTTTAAAGAATGTGTCAATCTGTGGTGTAGCCCAGGGCTTCCCAAACTTTTATGCTCGCGACCCCTTTTAATCTCCTAAAATGTTTCGCGGCCCCTTACGATTAAAACGACGAACAGTGCGAAATATACATTTGTGATATTTATTGAAAAGCTTAAATCTAACGAAAACCAAAAACAATTTACCGTTCTCAGTTCAGTTTGTTTTTATTTAGGCTATTTCTAACCATAACAACGAAGTCTATGGGCAGCCTACTGGAAACAAAACAAAAAAAGTAAACACATTTATTCAGTGTGATGGGTGTGACTGCTTTCTGCCACAAAGCAAGTCCAGCCGTGGCTCAGTGTTTGTTAATGCAGGTCTCAGGGCGGTTTCAATGTTGTTTAGGCTGGAACGGTAGGTGAGCTAAATCATTTTGAAATATTTGTTTCCAGATGTTCAATTTTTTGATAAACGCATCAATTTTAGACTTCAATTCAAAATATTGATGTCTTCTCTTAGGAGGGACAAATTAAATTCGTTCAGTTTTTCAAGCATATCTGACATTTGGCGTAGGCCTAATTCCAAAAGCTAAATGTCATTGCGAAAATGGTGGTCGGTGGACCAAGACAGAATTTTATTCCGTTGGAAAAATCACGATTTCGATTTTCAACGTTTATTGGCTAGCCATTTTAAAGCTTTGACTTTTGAAAGCCACATCACTTCACGATGCAGTAAAAGAGTTTTTAACTCCGATTCCATTTCACCTCTTAAATTTTCAAAAATACGGGCAGCCTATTGAGTGCGCGACTCTTAATAAAGTTGATAACTGTCACAGCTTCTCGCAAGAAGTGTTAATATGCAGTAGGCCTAGCCTACCTTGTGCAAATTGGCATACTTTCTGCGACCCCTGAAGTTCATTACGCGACCCCTTGGGGGGTCGCGACCCCCAGTTTGGGAAGCCCTGGTGTAGCCTATCAACGAACTTTAGAAGACTCGATAGAAGAAGAAGAACTGCATCATATCTAACTGACCATCTTGTATCAGATAATGTCTTCAAAACAGGCAAACCATCTAGGAATTTTCGATGGACTTGCCAACGATGAGTAGACGAGACGAGCCATGAATAAAGGCTTTGCAACAATTCAAAAAGCTCAGCGGCAGAATGGCATGTTTCTTCAGGACATTTAGGCTACCGATTAAATTGAGTGAATGTGCTGTGCAAGGGACATAATGAGCTACACTACATTTCTCGCGCAGAAGAGCTTGAAGACCGTTATACTTGCCACTCATATTGGCAGCATTATCATAACTTTGACCCGTAATCCGTACCATTTTCGGATATGAAAGTATCAAATAAATATGTTTTTTGTTAAAAAAACGAGGAAAAATTGAATAACTGGGGCTGGGCAGGGGCGCTGCAGCACCGCAGCACATATGAGTGAGCCGCCCTTGCTTGTTTGAGATACGAATTAAAGCAGTAATCTCCAGCTGTGCAACTAAAAAAAATAGTAGATTTTTTTCTTTGATGTGGGGGCCCCCAAAAGTGGGGGCCCTGGGTTTCAGCCCAGTCCCCTCCCCCCCTTAATCCGGCACTGTTAGGACGAATGGTGTTGAAGTCATTATGTTTCTTCCTAGTACGTATAAAGAGTTGTATAGCCTACCTACAATGCGCCAGTGATCTCAATCATGAGCTGTTCGTACTGCACTTCTATAATTAAATTTTGTCCATTTAAAGATGTTTGTTGTCCGAATAACTTTTGCTCTGCCTTTGTTTCTTTTACCGTTTATCTTCCCTTATTAATGATCTTTGTAACGAAATTTGCTTTATTGTGTGTCCGAAATACTTCAATTTTCTTCGTTAAACTATTTGTAAGAAAATTTTACTTGAATTGAATTTGAATAATCAAACAGAATGATTCACAACGTTTGACAAAGCTTGTTTTTTCGGAACCCTTGTGCGTTTATTTGTCACGGTTTGATCCTGCTATAACCGGATATAAAAATCACCGATGAAGAACGTAATTTTGTTACGTCACATCATCCAATATTGTGGCTTGTAGGTACTATAATGGAGGATCGTTGTGGTATCGCTACGTTCTCCATTTGTCGTTTTCCTCTTGTCTATTCTGTTTTAACTGCATCAATGTTTTTTTTGCATTTTGGGTCCGACAGTAAAACATACTGTAATAAACTTCAATTTTGTTTATTGAGCCCCTATGTGAATTAACTGGCCCTTTGTTACGTAATAAATTGGCAACGGCTCTTGTCATAGTCTATTCTTTTGTAGACTACATGCCTTACATTTCTTTCAAGTGTATCATTTTTGTCACGTTGCGATAGTAACGCGATGTTTCAAATCTGAAAGATAAACATCCTACTGTGAAAACTTGTGCTTTTGTGATAGCATACTTCGTCAAACAATAGCGTATGACAACACAACAATTCTAGACTTGAAGTGATGTAAAACATACAGCCTTGAAACTTTTGCTGAAGAATTCCATAAAAAAAGCAGACATGAGCTAAATATTTGAGCTAACTTTACTTTCTGACTAGTCATTACTAAAACTTCAGCAATGTCGCTTGGACCAAAAACAGATCAACCTCAACCGTTTTCAATCGTCCGCGAAAAACATTTAAGCGAAAAGGCGTGGATTAAAAAACCGAAGCAAGAATGTAATGAAACATTATTCCTCGACACACTTGCAACTACCGAACTTTTGCAAATAAATCGAACAATACAAAAAAGAGGTGAAAACCTTTAATTGTTAAATGGACTGTTATAGCTTCCAAAAACCCTATTTATTATTTCAGCAAAATTTAAAAAAATTCATCAGCCTTAGTTTACATGCTGCTGTATAGCAGATTAAGGATTTCAGAACATGGCAGCTCAGATAGTTTAGTGTTTGGTTAGAATAAACCGTATTGACTATTGAAACGGTGGGCTACAGGAAAGCATTTGAAGAACAGGCTAAAAACTAAACTGTCTGCATAGTTGAATATGAAACTGCCAGGATTAAGCTCTCAAAGAAGCTTTCACAGTCCGAGGATAAATATTCAATCAATCAACAATGGTGTGAATTCCAAATGGGCCAGTCAATTTTTTGTAGCAACCGCAGCCTAGACAGTTTTCCATGATTTAGTAGGCTAGTACGTTTTCTTCAGCAACGAGTGGTAAAACCGGTAAAACAATGACAAATTTTCCGGAAAAACTTGAACGTAAAAAAAAATTAAACTTGTATTTAAGGAACAATCTGTGGAGGAGACCATACGTACGAAATATCAGACCAGGATGGAAAACACCTTTTTAATGCAATTGAAAGTAAGTTTAAATCTGAAAAGATTGAAAATCTGAAATCCATAGCTGAAATAATTGACCTCATAAACTAAGTTAATTGAAATTCAAGCAATTTAGTTAATGAACTACCGGTAAATTAAAATTTCTGTAGGGTGGCAATTGACTAGTTCACATAGCATCTTTTCACATATAAACTAGGTGGGCACTTGCCCACCTAGTTCCTTTGCTTGCCTCCCTGGCCCTTTCTTTGCCCCCCTAGAATTTTTAAGACTTTTTTTATTTTTAAGACTTAATGTTTGTTTATATTAGACCCAAGTTAAAGAATGAACAGCTATGCTAAATGGAAAGCTTTAGCATACATTTAGAACTTATGAACCTATCTTTGACCTTACTTATAATACCGTATCCATGCTCCATTCAAGCAAATTAATTATCAATTTGTGTTGTGAGTAGCCTACCTCAAATTTTGTATGAAATTCTAAATGTCTGAATTACCGAAGTTTGTTTCCTGATTTTCATCAAAATAAAATAACAGCACTTTAGAATCATCTAATTCTGCATAGATTCAACTCATTATAATATGAGTTGAAACACAACTATCTTAGCAGTTGTGTTTAATATAGGCTAGGCTATTACCATAGTTGTTTCTTTTTACTTTATTACAAGAGACCTCTGCAACTAAATCTTGCTAGATTAAATTTTATTACATTATTATTTACAAAATATTGTGGGCGGGTATGAATATAAGAATCAATTATGGGTCTCAAAAGTTTAGTCTAGTTATAATATGCTTTTTCACCCACAATTTGCCTGAGAAATCTACATTTTTAAGCGTACCGTAGCCTACATGTTTTACGCTCGGAAAAAAAATGCCCCTTTTCACATCATTTACTCGCGAAAAGTGCCCTTTTTAACATAACTCTTGAGCTAAAAGTGCCCTTTTTTGAAAATTTGCCCACCTAGTTCCAATTTGTGAAAAGATGCTATGCTAGTTCACTAGTAGACCGTATGGTCGTTTCGTTGTCTCCTTGTCAGTATAGGAAATTGTGCCACTTTTGCAGTGTAGGCTATAGGCTACAACATGCATATTTCGACTATGTAGGCTACCGTTACTGATCCTATTTCTGGCAAATAAACCGTTGATTAATTGAACTTACAAGCATAGCGATGAAGGTCGCAATGCTTATACAATCCATTGCATGGACAACACAAGGTTTTATGCATTGCTAGTCTACTCGCATTTTATTTGACAAAATGATGTAGGCTACCATAATTAGGTAACAGTTTGGAAAAGGAAAGGGAGCATGTCAACATAAACTTAATTTTACTTAAATAATTTTAATATTAGAAAATTCTCATGATTAGGCTACAGTACCGTAGTAGCCTACTGTAGGCCTATACAAATTAATGTAAAAAATGTTTAAAAAAACTTCCAAACTTTGGTGTTTGGATAAGCGCATTTTTTAAATCCTCTGAAAATGTCTTACGAAAATCTATAGAATCCAACTGCTGCTGTGTGCATTGTTGCGGCCCATCTCGATCGTACTCGATGGAAATCAACAATCTAGCTGGGGAAACACTGATGAAGTTTCAACGGCCATATCGCTGCGATGACAACTGTTGGTGTTGCTGTGGATGTGGACTTATGGAAATGCGAGTCACTGGAAAACTGTTGGAAGAGAAAATGGGAAAAATCACTCAAAAGTATAAAGATGTATATTCAAAACTCGAGAGAATTGTAGCCAGAAGACGACGGTGTAGGGGTCACAACCCTCATTTAAGCGTAGCCTATGTGACGTCAATAGAGGACAATCGATAACAGATTTGCATGACGGACAAATGTCAGTTAATAATTTGGAAGGAGGACAAGCGTCAGTTATTATTTCAAAATTTAAAGCATAGCCTCTAAGGTCACCTGGTCACGTAAGCATGAAAGTTGTTTCTTTCTGTCGTCAAACTTTCAACAACATAGAAAAGTTGCCTTTCATAGCTTTGTAACTTTTCACAGTTCACGCTTAAATTCAAATTCGAAGCGGTTCGTTCTATGATGATGATTTTTCAACGCGTTTTGCATCACATTTTTGATTGTACGCTCCTTTATTGTACGCTCCTTTATCTGGGGAAGAAACTTTACGATAATTGCCTCTACCCAGTGATCGATTTCGAGTAATGGGTAGTACCAAATTTAAGTCATAAGTAGAATAGACAACCGGAAACAGACATTGCCGTCGGCTGCAGCGTGGGTCAGGTGTACGTCGGAAGGCCGAAGGCGTACACCGATGCATAGCGCTCAAGTCCGCTTTCCCACAATGCAGGATAAAGATATGAAAAACAAACAAACAACGACATCCCGTTGTAATTATGATACTTGCACGATTACACAACTTGCGTTTCACAAAAACGTATGACGTCATATTTGAGTGACGCATTGTCAACGGTAGCCACTTTAACAAGTCGAAATTCTGCCACTGCGAATGATTACAATGCAACCGTCAACCAATCAGAACATGTTATAAGAGGCTACCGTCCAATTGTGATCCTTCTAGCACTCATCCAGAGAGTTAATGCTTGTTTTGAACTTTATTTGGTAATTGAAGTTATTAATACAGAAGAAAAAGAGCAATAGTAGTAGTGGGAATCGAACCCGCGTCAATGAAATGACTACTTTCTAGCCCTAACCCTTAAGCTAACCAGCTGACAAAAATTCCATCACTTAATTTGCTTTCTATTATCTTCTTTTCGCCATTTTTTATGTCACTTAAACCGTAGCTTATGATTGGTTGGCGGTTTCATTCTAGTCAATTTCAGTGCAGTAGCGTAGCCAGGAATTTTGAAAGGGGGGGTTTTGCCCACCCAACGGCGGGGGGTCTGGGGGGCCTCCCCCAGAAAATTTTGAAAAATTACTTTGAATTTGGTGCATTCTGAGAGCATTTTCAACAAAAATGTGGGTACGAATATTCCTGTAAAATGGTGCTGTCCGGTAGCATAGCAAAAGGATAAGATCATGTTTTCTTCGGCATTTTTCGGAAAAAAAAGCTAAGTCTCTGTGTTTTCTTGTTGCTAATTCCTGGCTGAGATGTTTGAATGTTTGGTATTGGCAAAACTCGCTCTTTTAATGCAATTTTGTTTATTTAGGCAATTTTTTTTAGACTGAAAGCATCATTCTCAATATCGTGACGTCACACGCGTGCCAAAGGGGGGGGTTGTAACCCCCAAAACCCCCCCCTTTGGCTACGCCACTGTTTCAGTGGCAGAATTTCGACTTGTTAAAGTGGCTACCATAGTACCATTGTCAACAATACATGGTAATTCTCTTTCACTCTCTGTACGTATCCATAGCTGATTCAGCCTTATTATAGCCCCTGAGAAATAAAAAAAACTATAATGAGCCTACATTGCCTTTTGATTGCTTTTAATGTGCAGGTGGAGTTTTTGGAGAGAGAAATTTATTGTTGAAAACGCCGAGAAAAGTGAAAAGCTAACTATTCTTGGACCAAGCATTGCTTGTCGCTGCCTTTCTAACATGGCTTTTAAGGTAAGTAAGGGTGTTTAATATCAACAATATAACGTTCTTTTTCTTTCAATGCCTTTTCAATAATGCATTTTGTCCGTTTTTTGACTAAGTCCTAATTTTCAGTTTCTAGACCCTGCATTTCGGAGTCCGACGTTTTTTTCGTAAACAGTTGTTCATAAAACAATTGTTCGTGAAATTAATTCTTCGTAAAGCATTTATTCGTGCATGCAATTGAACGTAATACTAATTGTTCGTAAAACAGTTATAATTCTTTACGAACAATTAATTAGGGTAGCGTAGCCTATATGCTAGAGATGTGCTACATGTGACGTGCTGTAGACGAGCAGACAGAGTGTAGAGTCCCTGATTCAGAATGGCAACGAAAAAGGAAAGCCAAAACTTTTGTATGGTGGCCAGGGCCAGCTTTATTACAAAGAAGTCACGGATTTGTAAGATTTATATGTTTACTGAAGAAAGCCGTGTAACATGAACTGCTGTGTATTATGAACCCCCTGTTGTTTTCAGAAAACGTGGCAATAAAAATGTTTGACTTTTAACATCTTGAATTAAGTAAGTTTGCTGGTCATTCGACCGGAAATGTTCTTGTTGAAAGTTGGCGTGTTGCTGAAGTTTTGGGGGTATGAAGGTTTAAAGCTTGTGTGATATTATTTTGCAGATGGAGAAATTGCAGTTTTTTTTTTATCAGCGTATCAATGGACTTGTAATTTTTTGATTAATATCCCCTCAAATAAACTTGATGATGGAAATCACAACAAGTTTTGTTTAAAAAATGCATTATTTAGTTGATTATCAGCATTTTAACTGGAATCACCACGAGTGTGTAACATGAACCCTAGCTGAATGTGTAATATGAACCCATAGGTTCATATTACCAAGTGCTTTATGATGGTGTAATGAATTTTTGTAAACTGGGGTTCTGTAAACTGGGGTGGTTCTGGGTTCTGTAAACTGGGGTTCAGACTTCAATTTTACCAGCATTCTCAATGCAGTGCACGTCATTCGATTAATGTTGCTTATCTTTTTGTGAATTTAATGCTTACATTTAAAAAGTAGTGCATGTTTACTAAAATTGATGTAAATTATTTGAAAACCTTATGGTAATAAATTTTGTTATGCTGCACATGTAATGTGGCTTGCTTTAGTGCAGTTTTGTGTAGTCAATCCACCTCTAATAAGCAATGATTCAAAGCGGTTCATATTACACATCACAGGGGTTCATATTACACAGAGGGTTGTGTAATATGAACTCTTTTGGTAAATTAATAAAATTGAAATAACTTTTTTATTGCAAAATATCACATACTAATGTATTGATGGGGAATAGGTATGCATGTTAGCTTGCTGTTCTATAAATATTGTCCATATTTTCATTGAAGTTGTGAATTTAGGAACGTTTATTGTTAAGGGGTTCATAATACACGGCTTTCCCCTACTTTCAATCTGGCTAAAACTGTTTGTTACACTGGCTATCACGAAGTGCAGACTTAACTAGAGAAAGGTTTAATAAACCGAAACGAAGATTAATTAAATCGAAAGCCTAACGAGTCGAAGATGAAAGAATGCAGCACTTATTAATTCTTTGTTAATTGTTAAACTGACGAACCAAAAACCTATCAAAATCTTAAGGCATAGGCCTACAGCGTTTCATTCAACAATAAACTAATAGGTAACTGAGAAAATCTCTAATGTTTTGATTATAAAGTAATTACTACAGTATAAACAAATATCCACTCATCGACCGAAACTCTTCTTTACAACAAAACCTTCTAGTCTACTGTATACGATACAAACAATGCTGAAAATCTATTAATCTAACAATAAAAACCGCCAATAAAACTCTGAAAAAGCCGCTGATCCACTGCTCTATACCAGGGGTCACCAAGCCTTTTTCTCTGAAGGCCGGATTGCTGCGAGATAAACCACAACATAAAAACACGTTGCGTTTAAATCAAACCATCCTTAATTCTTAGGACAACAGACAGAGCCACATTTTCTCTGGCAAATTTATGACGCATTTGGAATGCATAAACTCCAGCTTCGACGTCACCTCACGTTGTTATAACATTGCGTCCAGAAATTTTAAATAATTAAGCTGTAAATTCAGACCTTTGAAGTAATTGCCAACTAAAACAAGTCTAAATAGCAATAACATATTTTAAACCAAAATCTATGACAATTCTCCTCCAACAACACTTCAGTTAAACCAGAAAACGAATTTCTCAACATGTGAATGTATAAAGTATAGTGATAGATTCGCTTAAATCGCGCCACCATAAAGTTTTAAACACGGCTTACGCATTTCCTGCAGGATAATGAATAGGTTTGATCTGGTATAACCTTCACTAGTATGCAAGTTAAGACTACCTGCAAAAACAGATCTCGATGACTAAGAAAAAAGCTACTTTAAAATCATGACGTATTTGCATAGCATAGGATGTAAATAATGAGCGGAAGCCGGAATGGAACTCTAGTCATGAGGTTTTCTTAGATCTACCACAGAGGGTTTTAGCAAATTTTGCCAATCATCCAAGTCCACTTACATAGCATAGTCTACACAGAATTAAACTGCGCGTCCTTGTTGCAGAAATGAATAACTTCCTTGACAGCGCATAAGGCTAGTCCCTTCATGTCTTCGAACGCGTTGCTAATTGCCTTTTTTCAGACTGCCTAGTCCTAGTGCCAAGTGATTGCCTCTAAGCCTAAGGTGATTGCCTCCTTGGTCGGAGGACAGGAGAGGGTAGGCTATATTGCCTTTCAGACCCCATGTACAGTTTACAGGGTCATCAGCAATTAACGTTACAAGAGATCCAATTCAAAAACTGGCAAAGGAGGCGAACGTGGCCTATGAAACCATGTTCACAGCTCTCAAGAAGGATTTGAAGATGAGCCCATTTAAACACGTGCTAAATGCCAATACCATTGAGAAACGTCTCTCCAGAGCCAGAATTCTGCTCTCACGCATTGAAGTAGGGTCTTGATAGTGATGACCCAATGAGGAATCGGGCCCCTTGACAAGTTTCGGGCCCCTTGTACAGGTTAGAGCCCTTAAAATCATCTCTGGCTCGGCTCCAAAAGTAAGCTACCTCCTCGACCTCCTGTCGTGGTACGGCCAATAGAGCCGGTTGTTGCTGCTGTTGTGGCACACTAGCGTGCTATTAGCAATCAGAATATCTGCCAACATCAGAATAGAAATAAATTACGAATTACATATCTTTGCTGATATTTTCACAGATATACTCTGAAGAAGGAAATAAAATCGGCGAGATTTGGAAAAAATGGAAAGAGTCGTCTAATCACGAAATAAACGAAGATCATGAAAACATTGGAGTGACATGTAGTGTTAACCAAATTCTCCTAATTTTGTACTTTTTTGTGTTTCATTGAATTGGTATAGTTTGTATTCAGGTTTATCTGAACAGTTTAACCTTAGCTGAGACTGGTTTTATTTCGATGCCCAATAGCCCTATAGGTAAAAGAGCTACAACACTAACGTGTAGTAAATAGGTTAATAAATGACAAAATTGTTTAGATACAAAGAAAATGAGCAACACCACAAAAGGACTTCTCTTGGCTGCAACATTCTTGGTGGTACGTAGCCTAAGTTGCTTATTCAGTGGTCTGGGCGAATAGTTATTCGAAACAAGTTTATTTCGAAATTGTTCTTTTAAAAAAAGACAAAGTTCAGATTTTTGTCTAAGTTTATTACAATTTGTATTAGGCTAACTCTAACTGAACAGGGCCTATTAGTAGGCTAGGTCAGCTGTTGAATTAGCCTTATAAATTGCTTATTTTTTTCCAATAAAAACTTTAAGAATAGTTGTTTCAGAACTTACATAGACCATCTATCACATGAAAGTTATTACTTTTTATTTTTACAGAATCACATGTTCTTTGAGATGAGCTGAGTTTGGATTGTTTCTAATAGAGTTCTTTAAAACCTACACAGGTTTGTTGACGAAGTTTTTCGTCAGCAGATTTGAGTTTATTGCCGACGACAAACACGACATTGGTCTTCTTGCTTAGCATCGGGTTATTACCAGTGGCGTAGCAGCACTATCTCCCCTTCCCTTTAAGCATTAATTAATCCGGCTTTGCAGTTGACATCACTAGGCTATTCCTTCAATGGTGTAGCTTGATGAAATTGAGGGTAAATATTCAAGCTTTAAAACCAAGTTTTTCTCAAATGATAAAAATTGACGAGGCAACCAGTCGGTTGAAACAACCTAAAATTGCTAAAAACTTAAACCTCAAGGTTATTTCTTGATTACTCGAGCCACTACAAAATTTGAATGACGATGACCATAAATGAAAAATCGTGTTTGTTCAAAAACATGATAGCATTAACTGCGAAGACTCTTCTTCAAAATCTTTTCATTTTTTGTGTATTTAGGAGATTCCATAGCCCAGCCTAGTTGACACTAGACTACGTCATAAGTCAACAGGAAATTGCAGGGAAACCTCATTCCATTTATAAAAACAATCTATCCTACAAGGAGCGAAATGGTTGGGACACCTGGTCAATATAATAAAAAAATAAGGATTCCAAAGTGTAGATTGGATACTAAACTCATATTCAAAAAATTAAACTGTTTTTCTCGCTCTGAACATGGCAGTTTACACTGAAACCAGTGTAGGTTTCGAAACGTGTGCTGAACATGAGTTTAGTAGGCCTATCTACATTTTAATCTCTACAACGTTTTGACTTTTCTGATAAAAAAAAGTACATGAAGCTGGACCGCCCACTTGTGTTTATTGACATTCTATGCAGGATTTTTGTGGCATGAAAAATTCGCTGTATGGCAAGATGCAAATTAAATAGCAACATATTACTGGCGATCGCCAAAGTGGGGCCGACATGAAACTTTGGTTCGGACCTTTCACAAACCTTAAATCCATCGCTAACAACACCCATGGGTTGCTACGCCACTGCTTGTCGCTACTTTTGTTTTTAATCGTATAATTATATAAAACTTCAGTGGGAAAGGGCGTGAATAACAAATTTTGACAAGTTGTCCCAGTTGGCAAAAAAAGTCATTTTTTACTCTGAATAAACGTCAGCAGGAGCTTAACCATTGTTAAAAAGCGACTTATCTGCCGATTAGGACAACGCTATGACAAATGTGTAGCAGCAACGTTTTTGTTGTTGTCGTAGGTCTATTCAGGGATATCAAAAGAAGTGGATGCAAAGACTTCTATTACGTCTGACAATAAAATGGCTTCTGTTCATCGTAAATGACAATTAGCACCAATAGTAATTTAATAAACCTTGTTATGATAACCTGCACTGCGCTGTTACCATCAGGCATGGATATTTACTGAATGATAATAATGGCTTGTTAATTCCACTACCAGTATGCTTTCTTTACACCCAGCCTAATACAAAGACTTTGGTAGTCTACTGGTAACCTTTCAACAGTTTTTCCAAACAAGGATTCTTTATATATGCTCTACATAACATTTTCTAACTGTCTTTTGTAGCTAACTATACCAGCTGCACTACAAAACTTTCTGCAATGTTAAAAAGACCCATATGTTTAACGCGGTAGGCTACCAACTACCGCCCTTCTAGTGTCTTGAAAACAGGGCTAGCCTTCGAATCTCCTTCTTTAGATATTCCTGGGCCCACAATATCAAATTATATTTCATATGTCGCATCCGGCTGTGTGATAAACTACTTTATTTTTTTATTAATTAGGCTACAGTCTTCATTTCTTTGCTTAGTTTTTTTATTGTGTGAGACCAGTTGTTTATTCAGTAGTCAATTAGTTGTTTATTAAGCGCCTGACTTCAGCACGAAGCAGTAAATAACGCAAACTTGAAAGTTCTTGCGCGATATCATTGTTACACAGCAATAATTTATCGAATATGCCGGATACAAAATTTTAATGTTGGAAGTTTTTACGTTATCTAACGTGGAAAGTAACCACTCAAACATCTTTTGGTCAAACTTTAAAATAATGTGTGTTTAATTTATTCTCTTGCCTTTAACCGCACTGCAGCATTTAACTTTGTAGCCTACATATTATTTTGTATGTTATTCGCTCTGAGAATGCGCATTGTGATGGTGCGGGAAATGTCAGTGAAGCAATAAATCAACATGTTTGTCTTTGCTTTCATCAGATGAACGTTGCAACTATAATAGTGCTACAAAAGATAATTTTCCTGATGAACACCCAACTTATTTACCTACCGTATTCTATTATGGCTTTGTCCAGGCCGAGGATAAAGATTCAAAATCACATCAAATCAAGTTTACATTTGGCGCTTCTAACTTTTTGTAGACCTCTGCTGTCTTCTGCACATATTGTTTCTTGTGATGGACAAAACGAAATAAAAACAAAGTAAAGACTGTGTATTGGGAATGCCAGGAAGCAGAGATGTTGACAAGATCATTGAAAATTGACAGGATCAGGCAGGGCCTTTGAGAGGATTATTTATACCCAGTAGGCCTACCAATAAAATCTTCGGGCCTCAAATCGAGACACTTTTAAAGAAAAAAGCACTGTATTTAGAATACTTAGTGATTTCTTCAAGTTGTACGGCCCCTTGGAAAGGTTACGGGCCCCTAAAATCATCCCAGGCCCAGCTCCACAAGTACCTCCCTGTCAACGCTAGGGGGATCAAGACAGGATGTTTTAAACTTCAACAACCATCGCATCTTATACTTGTCAGATCAGGATTTTGGAAAAGAAAAACTCGACCATCTCCGACATTTATCTGCTTTGTCTGGCCACGCTAGCGACCATTATTGGCATTCAGATCATTACAGGGGTGTAGTACAGGATCCTGAAAGATCTTACTGTTTTTCATTGGATCTGTTTTTTTTAATGGAAACCGGATCGGATCTGGTTCCTAAATTTCATGAGTTTTTTTTTTTTTGATTTTGTGCTAAAAGGTACAAAATTTTAATGAGCTCCTGGCAACATTCTCAGACCCAGAGAAAGTTTTGAACTATTGCGTTTGTGGCAACACTAAATTTTGGTCTGATTAAAGTTGATAACTAACGTCTGACGTTGTAAAGATCCAAATTCACCAAATTCTTATCATTATTTTTGCTTGTTGCATGTTTACTGCAGTATGTGTTATTAATGTTAGAGAGATGAACGTGCATGGGTTACAAGGTAGGCTATTAGGCCTACATTAAGTTGACAAACGATGATAGACTTCATTGCATTATTAAGCTTTCAGAATACATGTTTTAGTTATTGCTTTGCTATGCACTGAATTGTTATTTCAGCAACCGTAGCGGTTATGTCATGTAGTATGCTATTGTGTATTTGAAGGAAGAAAGACAACACATTACAAGTCAAAATGCTCGTTATGTAGGAACTAAAAGTTCTATGAGAGGTGATCAGCCAGTGATGTATGGTATAGTTGGCTACTGTATGTATCATACCATACACTTAGGCTACTGAGTACTACTAGTAAGCTACTGAATTTCGAACCATGGCATAAAGTGATGTATCCGTAATTCGTATGCTCAATGAAATAAGCCAAAAAAGAAAGCAAAAAAACATAAGAAATATTGCTCTTTGTGTTGTAATAATTTCAAGTTATAAAAACACACAACACAACCTTTGGTTGAAAAAAATTGATTCTGACAAATAAAATGTCGCTCAATTTAATAAACGGAAGTACTAATTTCATTGCTTTAGATTCAAAGAACTCATACTTTTTATCCCTAGTTCTAAAAATAATTTTTTTGAATGTTTTTTCAATTTCTCTGTAGCATACCTCGTGACCTTCCATGGCACATTAGTGAAGAAGTGCTTTACTATAAATTTGATGCTTCAGTGACATGGGGATTGGGGACATTTGCCTCAGAGGCTATGTTTATTTTATTTGATAACTGTTTTTAACTATTTGCCTCTGCACCTACCTTTAAACCAGTGTTTCTCAACCTTTTTTGGCCCAACGCCCCCTTCATGAACTGGAAAAATGTTACCGCTCCCCAATAAAAACGATTAATTACGAAAAGCAAATACAAAACAATAAATACTATTAATACTATAAAAAGTGCTCAATGCCAAGCAAAAAGCCAAGCAGAGCGAATTACATCAATTATAGGCTAGTTACCAGTCTCTAAAACCCTTGCAGCCTGTTTTACCCTAAAAGGGGGATTATCAGAAGGTCCGATTTCTGTTGACCTTTCATAAGCTCCCAAATAAAGACCTTTTGATGATCCCCTTTTAGGGTGAAACAGGCTCTAACGGTTTTAGAGACTAGTAACTATATTTGATGAAAAGCAAATATATATTTGCGAGCATGAAAACAGTAGCCTATAGGCCTACTGGTAGTCAGTGTGAACCTTGGGCTTGGTGAGAAAGTGCCAGTTTCTTCACATCCGGTGTAAAGCCAGTGAGAAACATTCGAAGATCACTTCTTATGGATATGTCAATTGGGTTTGTAGCAGAACAACACAGCTGAATCCCTTTTCCACCAGGTATGCGGTAGGAAATGCTACCACGAAGATACGAGCTCTTTGACGAAATCGTTACGCTGGGCGGTAGATGAGTTAATCCAGAATGCCCCATAATAATCAAAACGCCCACTTTAATCCGAAGTAATCATAACGCCCCCCTGCAAAATTAAAACGCCCCCTGGGGGTGGTACCGCCCCCATTGAGAACCACTGCTTTAAACTATTGGAATATTTTGTGACTTGGTAAATCTTTTATAATAAAGTTGAGTAAATTTTCAGAACAACTTCAGAAACTTTTGTAGAATTTCTAAAATCAGTGACGCTGTTGGGTAGTTATGATTCGGTAAAGGAATGTGAAGTGGCTGCAATTATTTTAACTGTTCCATTAACAAGTAGAAGCTACACCCTGCCAATCTCAGTGACTGGGCTGCATCAGTGGTTCACAGCCTCTACTAGTTCGCAAAATTGCCAAGATGAAGATCTCAAGGAAGCTTTCTTAGTCTGAGGATAAAGATTCCTTTTTCATAATCAGCCAATCAATGTTAGTCTTTATTATGAATTATGATAATAGCCTTTTGTTGTAGAATTCTGGAACTGCATCTCTATAATCTACAATTACATGACAATAGCTTAGAATCTACTGTATTTCTTTGATTATAAGTCGCATGTTGAAATTGTTTACGTATATGTTGCAGTTGCCCCTCAACTTTATAAAATTCTGCGTTTGACAATCAAATAAAAATAGCCTATTACTCTTTACATTTATGATTTGTACTAACAATTTATGTTTTTTGTTGCAAGAAATGTAGCCTAAGTATAATGTTTTCTAAAGCAAGATTGCTGCATAACTATTCGTTTAAGTTGTAAGTTTTAAATCATTGTGTATATTTTTTTTTCAGCAACACTTATTATTCACTGCAGATTTCAAATGTGCACAAATCTTAGATGTGTAGTTTGATCTGTAGCTCATACACAGTGCAATGTAGCAGACAGTGCACTTTTGCTGTTATGCACATATCAAATGCTCAAACAAGAGTTGAACAATGGCAGAAACATCTACCCATAGCACTGGAAACAAGAAAATTAATGTTTTCCACAAAGCATAGAGCACCATTGTCACGAAGTCAATTAAAACGATATTGTGATGTGCTTGGTGTGCCTGTCAGTGCTTCGGTTGCAAAAGTGAAACAGGCATTTTATAAAAAAAGTTTTTCTTTGCACCCAGATAGAAACAAAGGCTCTGAAGCAGGATTGAGATTCAATGAAATCTCAGAAGCGTATCAGGCTTTGATTACTCATAAAAAGCTTGGAGGCGAAGATCATGAAAACAATTTTTCCACATGGCAACAGTCAAAGACGATACGTCCGTGGTATCAAGGAAGAACTCGTTCAAGGCAACATCAAAGACATAATGAGGCATCTGCTTTCAAGGAACACGAAGAAATGTTTCATGATAAGGATATGAAGTTTGATAGTCCATCGAATTCAAATGCACCAAGCAATTATGCTGCACACTGGTGTGATGCATTCTTTAGAAAACAAATGCAAGAAGATTTTGAAAAAAGTAAACAACTAAGAAAAGAAAAGTTACAAACCAAAAAAGATGATACTTGCTCCATTATGTGAAATTTAATTATCAAAAAGTATTGTTCTTTCAAAGCAATTGTGTTAGTACTATATAGCTATCACCAAGTATATATGTCATACTTGTAACTTGTGAGATATCTATACAATTGTAGCTATGCCATTAACTAAGCCATTTAAAAAGTTTATACATATTTTAAACACCCATACCATGGTAGGCTATATGGAAATATGTACCAACTACCAATAGTTCTAGATGTCTTAAATTACTACATTTCAAATGTATCTTTATACGTGTTTTACTATCTTGAATTTATTCTTGTATTTATATCAGTGCAACATAAAGCACTTGTGCTTTTTCAAATAGGAAATTTATTTTTTTGGAAAACGCATTAATGATGTCACTAGAGAAATACATTTTTGTTTTGCTGGCATAAATGACGTTTAGTCCAATTACATTTTTATCGCGCTGTTGTATTTCTTGCTGTTTGAATATTATAAAATAAGCGTATATACAATGTAAAACCTACCGTTATTCGGCACCATCAGGCAGAATTGACCAATTAAAAAGCTGTTCACACCTCTCATCAGGAGGAGGAAATTTCTACGCAATACGCATAAGATGACACTTTTTAGGCCAGCCTATCTGCTTACCATACACGCATCGAAAATCAATATGACGCATTTGTCGTCTCTTTTCAAAGATTCATATGATATTCAAGTACCTCGTGTGATCCTTACCTCTGTTTATTACGTCTAAACTTCCTGTGACGGAAGTTGCAACTATTGTATGGTCAATGCCAAAAAGTTTTATTGTCAAAAAAATGCTGTAGCCTCCTTATAGATTGAAGATTTGTCAGTGAGTGATTTAACGCAAGATTAAGATGAAACTGTTTTTATGTGGTTATTTTTAAGAATTGTTTGATTTTTTGATCCAAGTGAGTTTATCGGATGTTTAAGGTGCCGGATGGAAAACGTACGTGACTTAAATACCGTAACTTATTTATTGTGGTTTGTGGCAGATCGCAAAATATTTTTGCGTCATGCAGCACTCTTTCGACAAACACACGACTGTTCTATAATGGTGCATACAAACATACTTTAACATGATTTCTTTTGGTATGGCTGATTGCCGGTGCAGCAGTGTCAGTGCAGTTCTTTTTATTTCTGACCAACATAGCAAAGGTCGAGAAAAAGTTAAAAGCGACAAAACGCGAACGTTAAAGGGCGGGGAAACCCAAATTCACTTTTTGCGAGTTTTTTGTTTCAGCGTGATGTCATTGCGTACAACATGCGTTTTAGCAAAAAAAAAATTTATGACGATTTTTGCATTAGTACTTCAAAATACTGCATCATATATTGTTTCAGTTGCATCATCTTTATGCATCATCTTATATCTGATGCAGTATTTTGAAGTAATGCAAAAATCGTCATAAATCAAGTCTGGTCTTAAACTTTTGGCCACAACTATATGTACCTTGTGACGTCACAGCGAACAGAATCACAGCTTGATGCGCAACGAGACCTCGCAAACAGGTATCAAACAAAAGCGGCCTTAGCGAGACGAGGGCAACAAAATTTGGATTATTTTTTTGCTAAAACGCATGTTGTACACAATGACATCACGCTGAAACAAAAAACTCGCAAAGTTAGCTCAGTGGTTACGCTCCCGGCTCAAAATCACGCGGCGCTGGTTCGGTTCTTGGGGTGTGCGCTTGAGCAACGCATTTCAGGACTACTCTCTATTCAGCGGCACCTAGTGAATGGAATAATTCCCCGGCAACAACAATCGGAAAACTTCACTCTGCCAATCTCGGTAACCGGCCCTGCGTCAAGAATGCGAAACTACCAGGAATAATCACAACAAAATGACACAAAAAATAACTACAAATCTACAATAAATAACCAATCAAGGCTTTGTCACTCCTAGGATAAAGATTCAAAATCTAACCTATGCTTGTACCGTAACCGAAATAGGCTAAGTTATTAAGTTGAATGAAATTTCGCACGGTCCCAACACCTTCAGAAAGCTTTAAGATAGAAAGGGAAATGAAAGAGTTGCAAATAAAAACAATAACATATAATTAGGCAATAGCTTTATTAGCCCATAGCTTTGGCTGATATTTTCAAGATTTGTATAAATAGAAACTTGCTATGAAGATTGGCCATGGTGAGTTGCCAAGAGCGCTGATTGTCGTGAGAAGAACAAATCTTGATGCGTTATAGCAAAAAAGAGCAAGGCAGGTGTTACGATATAAACCAAACTAGAAACATAACTTGGCTCTAATCAACTTAAATTCGTGCTAAACAAATATAAGGTTAACTAAATATATCTACGGTAGACATAGTTCTGCACAATTCTATTCTCCTCGTTCTGCCAGTACAACTGCAAGATGAATCAGTGGCAAGGCTAGAGTACAGAACTAGAAAGCGTACAATTACCTAGGGCACACATTGATTATGTAAGCGAGTAAACAAGGTGAACTACAGGCAAGCAATCATTACATTCCTCCCAGTGACGTTCGGTGGCTTAAACCATTGGGAAAGCAACTTGGAAATATGCTGCAGCAAGGTAGTAGGCACGAGGGGCGTAACCGTCGGGCGAAGCCCGAAGGCAACACTTCCAGCGGGGGGTCTGGGGGGCCTCCCCCAGAAAATTTTGAAAAACACTTCCAATTTGGTGCGCTCTGAGAGCATTTCCAAAACAAAATCTTCGGACTTTCCCAGTCCGAGGATAAAGATTCAATCAATCAAACTGGGACTAGTCTAGAATGTTGGCTGCTTTTTTAGACTGAGCACAAAAACTTATTGTCAATGTCATCTGTAAGCATTTACGACATGCATTGGACTGGTGCACTATAGTAAAGAGCAAATAATTAGCCTATAAATTAAGCTAGTCCATTCTTGAAGAACACAAGTATGTTTGCTCTGCACTTGTGATGTCAGTCTGTTGACCCAAAGAATTTAAAAAACACTTGTGCTGTTTCAGTACTGGTTGGTTAATGTACCCTTTGGAATTGCATGTTTTATTGTAGAATCTATGTTTTTTTTGGTAAGAGAACCAGCTTTATTTTCAGCGTACTCAGTAGCCTATAGCAGTGCTCTTCAACCTTTTTGTCCGTGGTACACCTTTTTTCAATTTTTAATAACTTCGTATACCTCACAAATAGCAATGTTTAATTGTGCACTGGACGTAAAAAACTAATAATTAATTAATTGTTTGTTAAAGTGATTATAGTAGTCTTGAACTGGGCACAAGAAACTACGCATGCAAAAGTGTAAAAAACGTCAAAAATGAAGTTGATTTAATGGCTAGCTTGTTGTTGCATTGTTTTGGCAAGTTGGACATAACGTGGTGTTAGCTCTTTCTCTATTCCTCTCCGCATTAAAGAATCAATGTCAAGTATCGAGTTTCGTTTGTTTGACTTGATCTCAACAAGACTGGAAAATCCTTCTTCACACAAATAAGTGGTAGGCATCTGCACCAAGACATCAATGGCTTTTTGCGCGAGATTTTTGTATTCGGGAATTTCAAGAAGAGAAACCCAACATTCTGTGTAATCCACTTCTCGGAACGAGTATTTTTGATTTAAATTAGCCCGTAGTTCCAATAATTCCTCATCCTCAGTTGGTTCTTCATTAAATGGTTGGATAATCCACAAGTTTGCTTTCAGACATTGGTCGTTATCTTCAGGAAATTACGTAGTCAAATTGCCGGCAAGTAATTTCAGGTGACCAACAATAAGGGCAGACAAGTTATCTTCAGTAGAAATGTCCTCAAACTCTCAGCTAGACTCTTTCATGTAGGCTATTGACTTAATACAGGAAAGTCATTGAAGTTCCTCGACAAAGCATTCTCTTTCGAGAGTGCAATTCAGCGCATTGATCTTGCATCTTCAGTGCATCTTCAGTGCAATTCAGTGCATCTTCAGCGGAATCAGCGCATTGATCTTGCTAGTTGACCAAAATATATCACCCTCTCTCACTTGAAGACTGATGTTCACTTGGTTCAAACGACCAAAAATAAAAGTTTACAAACATGCCGATTGCTGTCTCTGTTGTGACTTCCATTATCACAGATCTAAGCTGTAGCCTATACCCTTCGTATACCCTTTTCCAGCTGTATACCCTAGCTTTGTTCTGGTATACACTTGGGTATACAGTATACCCGGTTGAAGAGCACTGGCCTATAGTTACAAGCCCGAAAATCACTCATGCGTAGAGGCTGTATTCCTTTCGCCTGAAACCAAAAGCAGCCGCTATGAGATACGCATTGACGTCACTGGGAAAGCAACTTTAACCATAACACCAGATAACACATCTGATTGGCTAAGCAGCTGGCGTCGTTTAGCAAAACGATTGAGGATTGGATAAAACGAAGGCGTTTTTCAATATAGGGTAAGCAATTTTGAAAGTTGATTTCCCTGGAGCTTTAGTGATGGTTTCTGACAAAAGCGTTTGAGTTAATTGGCATTTATAGGCAAGACATGCGGTTTGGTGAGGACTTAGACTACTCACAAGCGTTACGAGTAATTCTAGTCACGAACACAGTAATTTTTAAGTTAAAATAGACTTGATAAAAATAATAAGAAGTTAAACCTAGAATTCAGTCATTTTATTTTGCATAGTTTTCGCTTAGGTAAGCACTGCTTTCCTTGCTTTCCCTCACCGATCGTCACTGATTCCTCCCCGCTGATTTATGAACATGTTTAGAATTTCGATACTTGTTGTCTCAAGAATATAGATACATCAATGTTTTACATAAGCACCATATCGGTCAGGTTCTTTTCGTACCCGAGAGGATCTGCGAAGGGCAGGAACCTCAATATCGATCACGGCCGGTTTGTGCGAGTGTTCAACAACCGGATTTTCAGGTGTAGACTTTGGAGATTCAAGTCCGGACTTTGGTGATTCAGGTGCAGGTTGTAAATTTAAATCCAGTAGTTCGGGTGAGGCTGTAACGTTGTTGTCTTCTGCTGGTTTTTCTTTTTGCGGACAAGGAGCAAGGTCTGTAGTCGATACAGTTGATTCTCGCTCTCGGCCATTTGGATATCGAACATGTGCAAAGCTAGGGTTCGCATCGAGCAATTCAACTTCATCTACTAATGGCTCGTCCTTGTTCCTGACAAACCGACGAAGCAGGACAGGTAAACTCTTCCCGAGCATTGAACGTCGTTCAAACCTAAGAAAACGTTTGTGCGGAGTAGCATTTGTGCTGGTGCATAATAATGATCGCGCTGCATGTAAAGTGTTACGTCGTATTTGTCCGCCTCCTTTTCTATGTGTAACAACTAAATTCGGATTCCCTAAGTAGCACCTGGCAACCCCTGCTGTCTCACCTCGAGGTGTGATCGTTACGTCATAATTGCATTTGCGAGTTTGCGTTCGTTACTACGTTTCTTTGTTCTTTGAGTTTTGTCAAGTGGCAGTACATGTAAAGATCAGCTTAACGTTTACAGCAACTAGTTAGCGACTGACAGTTATTCGAGCTATTAACGGTGCTGCTGTTTTTTAGTTGAATAAGAGTTAGCCTACTGCGTTAACGTACTGTGTTGTTGAAGTCTGCAGCAAGTTCATCTGTCGTTGCCGTTAGCCTATGTGGCCAAATCAGTGATTATCACAGTTCACGGTAAGCTTAACATCCTACTGCAACCTTTGTGATAGGCTAGGCCAATGTGAATTTTAGTGTCAATGGTTAAGTGTAATAAGTACCTCGTCTTATTTCCCGATGTTTAAATCAAGTACGGGACTCACCTATGATGTGAAATTTATAGCATAATATTTTACTGTTTACTGTTTATATGTTCAGTTTCGATCTACAACGGTAGAATTTTCAATTGTTGGGTTTCTCCCTGTGCTGTTCCGTGCGCCACAAATTAGTCGGTAAGAATTCATTAGGCCTATAATTCATCATCTGTAATTCCGCATTAGGCCTAATTCGTAAGTTTTGTTTGCTAATCGTTGTTTTGCTGTGTTGTCACAGAAACCTTCTTCTTCACTTCACCGTCGCTTGTTCGTTGTCGTAGCTGTCGTTGTCGTCGACAGCTGAATACAATAACCGTCACTCTGTGTGCGTGTTCGTACGTTACATAGAAGCGTTTCGACTAAAGTGGACAGTCCTCGGAGTTGCAGCACTCAAGTCCCGAAGGTTTGCCGTAGGCTTAATTGTTTCTACATTTGTTTATTTATGATGAGCGTCCAAGGCAGTAGTCCACTCGAGGATGCTTCTGCAGCCAAGCAAGCTGAGTTCGATGGGGCCGCAAAAAATTTGCAGCAGTCCTATCTGCATGGAGAGCGGCTAATGCTTCATCCTAGTACTAAGTTGGAGGCATTCCGTTCCTACTGCTCCGAAGTGGACCGAAAATATCAGGAAGTTGTTAATATGATTGGAGATGATAGGGAAACCGAACGCTCCCTAATAAAAGAAAATAAGGTCGAGTTTGACACTCGTTGCAAGGAGTGGCTGGAAAGAACAGCCAACTTGCCTGTGCCATCTACGTCTTACAAGAAGCCTAGTTCCTCACATCGTTCCGTGAGCCTACGCTCTGGAAGCACCAGCTCGCGAGCAAGCTCAAAGCAACGTGAAGTACTGATCCAACTGAAACTGGCTCAGCGGGAAAAGCTTCATATTCAAGAAGAAGCTCGGATAGAAGCAGAGAGGAAGAAAGAAGAAGCTCGGATAGAAGCTGAGAGGAAGAGCAGGCAAGCTGAACACAAAATTGAAATGTTACAATTGGAATTGCAATCTCGGGCAGAGGCGATGAGTGACGCTGATTCACCTTACGTTACTGTCGATGAAACTGGATTCACGTCACCTGGTCTGCCAAACAGCAAGGAGAATGTTTCCTCCCGTTTGACAAAGAGACCCTCTGTGCAATTTCAAGAGACATCTTCTCCTGTCCTTTCATCTCCTTATGCTACTCATGAGGCTAAAGCTAACAAGCCTAATTCTACGTTCCCTGCAGCACGCTCGACTCCTCAAGTAAATATTAGTTCGCCAAATTTGGCTTGGCAACCGAAAACAATTAAACATGACTCGTATGAACCAGATTACCAACCTGAGTCCCATGTCGGCGAACAACCAGGGTGCTCCTATCAGCAGCCCCAACTACCAAGTAGACATTTCTCTTATAGTGACGAACGTTTCTTACCACGACCAGAAATACTTTCATTTAAGGGTGACCCCTTAACTTACCAAAATTTTGTGCGGACGTTTGACGCACAGATCGTTCCGCTGGTACATAACGATCAAAGGAAGTTGGTCTATTTGTTACAACATTGTCATAGTGACGTAAAGCGTTCAATAGAACATCTTGTGAAGAAATCCGATGGCTATGATCTGGCAAGGAAGAAGTTGTACCTGGAGTATGGCCAGCCCCATATCATCGCAAATGCAGCAGAGCAAAAACTGAAGAGGATGCCAAAGGTTGGGCATAACGATCCTCAAGGCTTAAAGGATCTAGCCAATGCCATGGATGTGTGTCTCTCAACCCTGGATGACATTAATGAGTTTGCTGGACTGAACTCTCTGGACACAATGATGGTAATGATTGAGAAGTTGCCATTCCGTATGCAAGAGGCATGGGCAGAGAGATCGGTTATGGTTCTGCACAACACAAGCCGTGAAGCAGGATTCAGAGATCTTGCAGAATTTGTTGGCATGCGAGCAGAGATCCAGAACTCCCTGTACGGAAGTAGGATTCATAAGGCGAAGGAAACTCACCAGACCCTGGCAAAGAAACCCAATCGTAAGGATCGAGTTTCAGCATTTAACACGGACGTTCCTCCGTTCAAAGGTGTATCAAAGCCATCTTTCAGTAATGTTTGTCTATGTTGTAAACGCAAGTCGCACAAGCTTGTTGATTGTGACGAGTTTAAAAACATGATGTACAAACAGCGTAGACAACTGGTTTACGATGCACACTTATGTTATAAGTGCCTGACTAGCACAAAGCATCAAACTCGCGACTGTAAAGTTGACAGCACATGTACCATTGAAGGGTGCAAGGGACGTTTCCATCATACTTTGCTCCACAACCCTAATCCACCTAATTCATCTCAGCCACGCAGTGATGAAGAACAAAGGGGAGTTCTTTCTTGTTCAGTGACGGAACCGCGGCCGCCAGATAAAGACGCGGGTGTCTGCAAGGCCTACCTGTGCATTGTGCCAGTAAAGGTTAGATACAATGGCAATGAAGTTTTGACTTACGCGTTCCTCGATCAAGGTTCTACAGCAACCTTTTGCGCTAACAGATTGATAGACGTTTTGAATATCACTGGGGATAAAAGAGAGATCTCACTACAGACTCTTTCTAACACGTCTAAAATATATGATGGAATATCTGTAAGCTTGTCTGTGTCCTCCCTAGATGACAGACGAAAGTTTGAGCTGTCTGGAGTCCTGTCAATTGATGAAATTCCGACTACTCCAAATGCCATTCCGAGTCAAGAGGAACTGTCTGGACTACCCCACCTAGATGATCTGGAATTTCCTTGTGTGAAAGGTGGAAGTGTGACACTGTTGATCGGTGTCGACAACCCAGAAGTGTTTTGCATTCAACGTTCACGGAAGGGATCACGTGATCAGCCGATCGTTATAAAAACCCCGTTGGGTTGGTCCTTGTTGGGCCCATCTCTGTCACCAACTTCCTCTTCGTCCTTTCAAGTTAACTTTGCTCAATCAAGAGACATTGCCATCGAGCAACAAATCGAGTGTTTATGGAAAACGGATTTTGGCGATGAAAAATCAGTACTTGACATGCCCAACTCACGTGAAGATAGAATGGCATATGACATGATGACAAAATCAGTCAAGCAGATTGATGGAAAATATCAACTCCCATTACCTTGGAGACCCTGTTCCTTGACTCTACCAGATAACCGCCAGATGGCTCATCGTCGTTTACTTAGCCTGCGAAGACGTTTGACAAGAGACGAGCAGCTGTGTAAAAAATATGTTGACGTAATAGAAACTTATCTTTCGAAGGGGTATGCGCGAGAGATTCCAACAGAGGAAATCCAAACAGTAAATACCACATGGTATCTGCCGCACCACCCGGTTTTACACCCTCGGAAGCCTGACAAGTTACGAGTGGTGTTCGACTGCGCTGCAAAACATCATGGCATTTCACTCAATGACGCCTTAATGCAAGGTCCTGACCTAGTGAACAATCTTGTGGGCGTGTTAATGCGTTTTCGGAAGGAAAGAATCGCCTTGGTTGCTGATATCGAGGCCATGTTCCATCAAATTAAGGTGGAGCCTCGAGACAGCGATGCACTGCGATTCCTCTGGTGGCCTGGAGGAGATATGGACAAACAACCGGTCCCACATCAAATGTTGGTTCACTTGTTCGGAGCAACATCCTCCCCCAGCTGTGCTGGATTCTGCTTGAGACAGTCGGCGCAGGACTTTAGTAGTCTTCTTTGTCCAGGCATTCCAGACATCGTCAAAAATAACTTTTATGTTGATGACTGCTTAGTGTCTGTGAGCTCTCGGGAAGAAGGAATACGAGTGATGTCACAACTCACTCAGCTGTTGAGCAAAGGTGGCTTTCACTTAACCAAGTGGCTGTCGAACGACAAAGGCGTTTTGGAATCGGTACCCGAGAATGAACGTTCCAAGTGTTTAAGAAACCACACCTTTAATGAGGATAGTATCAACGAACACATACTGGGTGTCTATTGGACCGTGTTCACAGATGAGTTTGGGTTTAACGTTTCTCTTCCCGAGAGGCCCCTGACCCGCAGAGGTATTTTGTCTGCGACGAGCTCGCTATATGACCCCCTGGGGTTTGTTGCTCCAGTGACCTTGAAACCAAAGTTGTTGTTGCAAGATTTATGCAAGCAAGGTCTCGGTTGGGATGACCCAATTTCGGCGTCTGAAGTAGACACTTGGAATGAATGGATAAATCAGCTACACCAACTTCACGACATACGTCTGCCTCGTTGTTTCAAACCTCCCCACTTTGGCGTGGTAACGGAGCATGAACTTCACTATTTTGCCGACGCTTCGTCTGTGGCATATGGAGCTGTGTCCTACCTCCGTCTTGTTGACGATGAAGGAAGGATTCACTGTGCATTTCTGATGGGAAAGTCCCGCTTAGCCCCACTTAAAACAGTTTCCATTCCAAGGCTGGAACTCACTGCTGCTGTTATGGCCGTGAGGTTAGATAAAATAGTAAGAAAAGAATTGAACCTACCCAATTGCACATCAAGATTTTGGACAGACTCGAGCGCTGTCTTACAAAGTATTTGTAATGCAAGGAAAAGATTCCCTACATTTGTTGCCAATCGATTGTCCACGATTGAACAAAATACAGACCTTTCGAAGTGGAGACATGTGCCTTCAAAGTTAAACCCTGCCGATTGTGCGTCCCGTGGGATGAATGCGAGTACGCTGATTAGCTCCAGCTTCTGGTTGTCTGGCCCAACGTTTTTGTGGGAAGCCGAAGAAAGATGGCCAGAGTCCCCAATAAAACTACCTGATCTTCCAGCAGAGTTTGCGCCCGTCAAGAAACAACGAGTTTACGTGAGTGCCGCTTCAGAGACTTCTTGTTCAACTGACCGATTGATGCAACGATATTCCAAGCTGATACGCTTGAAGAAAGCAACAGCGTGGTTGATGCGCTACAAAGAGTTCCTCATGATGAAGACTCGACCCTCGGTTTGCCAAGCTCCACTTAATCGATCTCCCATCACAGTCCGCGAATTGAAGCTTGCTGAAGTGGAACTGATTAAATATGTGCAAAGAAGTCGCTTTGGACAGGTGCTAAACGTATTATCTGGAGGTGCCATGCTAACTAAAAGGACATTCTCACGATCCATGGTTAAATTGAACCCTATATTGGTTGATGGGGTCATTCGGGTTGGCGGCCGTTTGGAGCGAGCACCAATCGAAGAAGATGCCAAGCACCCGATCGTGTTACCTTTTGACTCTCACCTTACAGATCTTGTGATTACAAGTCACCATGCTCAAGTGGGCCATTCTGGCATGACCCATACATGGGCATCTCTTCGACAAACGTACTGGATTTTGAAGGGAGGCGTCGCCGTTAGACGTGTCCTCGGGAAGTGCTTGCTCTGTAAAAAAAGGAATGCACAAGTTGGCAAACAATTTATGGCTGATTTGCCATCTGGAAGACTCCAACCCGATAAGCCTCCGTTTTCTCATGTCGGTGTCGACTATTTTGGACCCTTTATGGTGAAGCAAGGCCGCAGTTCACTCAAACGTTATGGCTGCGTATTCACGTGCATGTCAATTAGAGCTATCCACATTGAAATTACCCACACCATGTCTACTGACTCGTTTATTGATGCCCTTCGACGATTCATTGGTCGTCGAGGTCTCCCAACCGACATTTATAGTGACAACGGATCGAATTTTGTCGGTGCTGAAAGAATATTGCGTGAGTCCTTACAACTGTGGAACCAACAGAAGATTAATGAGTATCTGTGCCAACAAAATGTGACCTGGCATTGGAATCCGCCAACCGGCTCTCACTTCGGTGGAGCATGGGAGCGCATGATCCGTTCCATTCGAAGAATCCTAACTGCTCTAATGAAGGAGCAAACCGTTTCAGATGAAGCTCTCGTTACTCTGATGGTCGAAGTGGAGTCAATCATAAATTCGCGACCCATCGTTCCTATCACCTTTGACCCACAAGATGATGTGCCGTTGTCTCCCAATCACCTATTGCTGTTGAGAGAAGCACCAAACCTGCCCCCTGGACTGTTTGATAGAAAGGACTGTTATGTTCGACGCCGCTGGGCCCAGGTGCAATACCTAGCCAATCAATTTTGGTTGCGCTGGACCCGTGAGTTCCTCCCATTCATCATTCAGAGACAGAAGTGGTTTCAAAGAGAGAAGAACTTTGAAAAAGATGATGTTGTCCTCCTCGTCGACGATTCCCAACCTCGTTCGAAGTGGCTGTTGGGGCGAGTGGTTGACACATACCCGGACAATAAAGGGACTGTACGCACAGTTTCGGTGAAAACTCGATACAATGTGGTCAAGAGACCAATTTCGAAACTGTGCTTGATTTTGGAAACTGCTTAATGCAGAACAAAATGGACTGTTTACCTGTCGCCGGGTTAAAGACATTGATCAATGTGTATTGTGAACTATTGAACGAATTTCTGTTGGCTAATACAGCCAACAACGAACATTTCTGGTTGAGAATAGTGAAAACACACTACCTGCTTCAAAAATGTGCCTTTTAATTGTAAATATGTAACTGCATTTTTAATCCCTTGTTCGTAAAGGCCTTCTTAGAGGCCGATTGGATTGTGAAGTATATCGTTCCAAACACGACTTAGTTTGGATTGTAAAAAAAATGTTCACTCAGTTCTCATTTTTGTGTGGGGGTGTTACGTCGTATTTGTCCGCCTCCTTTTCTATGTGTAACAACTAAATTCGGATTCCCTAAGTAGCACCTGGCAACCCCTGCTGTCTCACCTCGAGGTGTGATCGTTACGTCATAATTGCATTTGCGAGTTTGCGTTCGTTACTACGTTTCTTTGTTCTTTGAGTTTTGTCAAGTGGCAGTACATGTAAAGATCAGCTTAACGTTTACAGCAACTAGTTAGCGACTGACAGTTATTCGAGCTATTAACGGTGCTGCTGTTTTTTAGTTGAATAAGAGTTAGCCTACTGCGTTAACGTACTGTGTTGTTGAAGTCTGCAGCAAGTTCATCTGTCGTTGCCGTTAGCCTATGTGGCCAAATCAGTGATTATCACAGTTCACGGTAAGCTTAACATCCTACTGCAACCTTTGTGATAGGCTAGGCCAATGTGAATTTTAGTGTCAATGGTTAAGTGTAATAAGTACCTCGTCTTATTTCCCGATGTTTAAATCAAGTACGGGACTCACCTATGATGTGAAATTTATAGCATAATATTTTACTGTTTACTGTTTATATGTTCAGTTTCGATCTACAACGGTAGAATTTTCAATTGTTGGGTTTCTCCCTGTGCTGTTCCGTGCGCCACAAATTAGTCGGTAAGAATTCATTAGGCCTATAATTCATCATCTGTAATTCCGCATTAGGCCTAATTCGTAAGTTTTGTTTGCTAATCGTTGTTTTGCTGTGTTGTCACAGAAACCTTCTTCTTCACTTCACCGTCGCTTGTTCGTTGTCGTAGCTGTCGTTGTCGTCGACAGCTGAATACAATAACCGTCACTCTGTGTGCGTGTTCGTACGTTACATAAAGCGTCAGGTAGGACTTCTTCCCACCTCTCCTGTGGAAGTTGACGATCATGTAACATTAACTGTACGGTTTGCCAAATAGTTTGATTCGTTCTTTCTACTTGTGAATTACCAGTGGGATGATATGGTGTGCTCCTACTGGTAACCACACCTTTACTTGTAAGGTAGGTTTTTACATCATTGGACATAAAGCAGGGGCGTATCCTCAATGGAAGCAAGGGAAGCATTGCTTCCCCTGCCAAAATTGAAAAAAGAGAAGATGATATTTTTAAGTAAAACGATTTCGTAATTTCTTTACCTGAATACGAATTAGAACAGTTTCTCACTCACGCTCCCGTATGATTTCAACTCGGTTTAATTTTTAAAAGTTGGAAGCTTACGGATGCAAAGATTGTATCGCTTCCCTTGCTCTCGTTTTTGCTATAAGGAGAAACAAGCAAGAGAGAAAGGAAAAAAAGCAGCGCAAAGTTTGCGAGATTTATGTTTCTTTTAACAAATCGATGGAAGCAATATTTAAATTGCTTCCAGAGTTGCCAGATTGGACGAATTCCTCGAATTAGGCTTTTTTTTAAATTAACTCTTCAAAATGCATAATCAATATTTCTCAAATATCGTAACCTTACCAGATAAAACCATATTCACCATTGTTCAATACATGTTCTATACTTATTTATACTCGTAATGTGGCCGATTAAAACTCATCCGCTACAGTATTTTTATATTTGCTATTTTTTTGGGATACTTTCAGAATTATTTTTGCTACAGTTTATTAAAATCCGCTACAAGTCATAAAATATATGTAGCCTACATTTCATAATTTTTAATAGAAACAGGTAAATAGGCCTATATCCATTTGGCCTTTTTGTCTAATATTTTCCTTGTTTTGGCCTTTTTTGTATCATTTTGGCTTTAAGGCCTTTTCATAGTCTGGCAATTCTGATCTGTTGGATATTGTGTCATTGAGCTAGGACGCTAGGTAAGGGAACGTTCAAATATCACGTAACGCTTTTTTTCCGAATTTTTGACCCCCCCCTCCCTCATGTAACGCCAACGTAACGCATTTTTCAATCCCCCCCTTCCCCCATGTAACGCTTTTTCACTACGAATTCAGCACAAAAAACTACCATTCCGTACTCGAAAGCGTTACGTAACGTTTTGCTTGAACCCCCTCCCCCCGATGTGACGCTAACGTAACGCTTTGCATAAACCCCCCCCTCCCCCTCGAAGGCGTTACGTAATATTTGAACGTTCCCTAATGAGAAAATCTAAGGCGCTGTTATGGTTATAATATCGGCCTAGTAAGCAAAAGTTTGAGCCAAATGTTGGCTTTACACTGTTATCTTGGCTGGGTAGACTTTGGCATAAGACATGATATGTGAGGTTTAGGCTAGAATTGACTTGACTGAAATGAATTCTGGCTTAAGCTACTTCAGCAGTAGGTAGCTGTAGCTGAGTTTTTGGTGTTCTCTAATTTTAGCAGCATATTTTGCCCGTTTGTGTGTAAGAGCTACCTTTAATAAGTTAATAGCTGTTTATCTGCTAATAATTAAATTACATACAAATATTAATTACCCTAAAAGTGTTTCTAGAAAGCATTATAATCCTTTATTTGAGTGTAATTTTGCAAAAAATTTCCTGGGGTGGCATGCCCCCGGACCCCCTAGGATACACGTGCCTTCGGCACGCTCTAACCCCCCACGAGTTATATTGCTTCCCTTGCTCAACCAACCAGGATACGCCACTGACATAAAGGCCGAACCTCTATCACTATGTACGTATCCAGGAACGCCAAATAGTACAAAAAGTTCTAATAAACACTTTAACACTGTTGATGAGGATTGGTCCTTTGTTTGTTTGTTTGTTTATCTTTATCCTGCATTGCGGGAAAGCGGACTTGAGCGCTATGTATCGGTGTACGCCTTCCGACATACACCTGACCTACGCTGCAGCCGACTGCAATGTCTGTTTCCGGTTGTCTACTCTACTTATGACTTAAATTTGGTACTACCCATTACTCGAAAATCGATCACTAGGTAGAGGCAATTATCGTAAAGTTTCTTGCCCAGAGAAACAACAGCAAGTGCGAGTGGCTGGAGTCGAACATGCAGGCTCTCGACTGCGAGCCCAACGCGCTAACCACTCGGCTACAGCTGCCGGCCGGCCACAGCTGCCTTGCATGCGAAAGCAAATGGATAACGAGAGTACTCGTCAATAACCATTAAAATGTATGGTTTCACACCTTTTACTGGACCCTTGAAATCGATACTTATTCTTTCCCAGGGACTGGTGGCACGTATTAAATGTTGGTTTTTATCCAAGCTGTGATAGCGAGGCTTCACTTCACAACACGAACGACAGCTTGTGCAAACATTTTTCACATCATCTAGAGAAAACGGCAAGTTTTTTGAACGAGTGAATTGCCAAAGACGAGTAACTCCTGGGTGCCCAAGTTGGCGATGAATGTCTTTTAGATTGGGTTGTTGAGAGTAGCTAGCGATCACTTTGGAGCGAGATAGAGTGTCAGGAGCAACGTTATCGACTCCTGGCCGATGCTCTAGTCTACACTGTAGTCGAAGCAACCCAATTCTGCTCTCCAAAGTTGAATTTTGGCATTTTTGACTTTACCTTTGCTAGTTGGGTCAAGCATAAATGAAAGAGCTCGTTGATCAGTAATTAATTTAAACTTTTTACCATGAAGATGGTGACACCAACGTCTAACTGCTTCGATTATAGCTAAAGCCTCTTTTTCTACAACAGGGTACGCTCTTTCGCATTTTGAAAGTGTTTTTGAGAAAAAGGCTACCGGTCTCCTCCCTTGGTTTAAAGTTGCAGCTATTGTATGTTCAGATGCATCACAATCAACCTGAAAGGGCAAGTCATCACGAATAAACGATAGACAAGTATTCATAAGTCCTTGTCTTAATGATTCAAAAGCTTGTAACGCCAGTTGAGACAAGCGGAAGGTGTTTCCAGTAATTGCGAGGTTTAGTGGACGTACCTTTTGTGAGAATTGAGGTATCCAACGAGCGTAGTAAGCGAACATCCCAACGACTCTTTGAAGTTCAGTTTTACACTTTGGAACGGGTAAATCCAGTAGTGGTTGCAATCTTGTGGGATCGGGTTTGATTACTCCATGAGAAACCCTGTAGCCAAGTAGCCTACGTCGACTTCGTATTTGCAAATAAGAGATTTTGAATCGTTAAACGTTAAACCTTCATCAGCAGCTTTCAAGAGAGCTTCGAGCTTATGATCATGATCTTCTTTACTTGTTCCAGCAACTGTGATGTTGTCTAAATATGCATAGCCTATGTCCCTCGGAGTTTATGCTTGCGGATAATAATTCTTTGAAATGCTGATACTCCATTTGTAACTCCGAAAGGGAGTCTACAGTATTGAAACAGTCTACCTGCGGCTTCGAATGCAGTGTATTCTCGATCTTCCATGCACAGGGGAACTTGGTAATAAGCTGACTTTAGATCTAATGTGCTGAATATCTTTCCGTGGGCAATGGCATTCACTTGGTCATCAATTCTTGGTAAAGGAAAGGCGTCAAGAAGTGTAAACTTGTTAATGGTGCGAGAGTAATCTATTACCATCCGCTTTTTATGGCGTCCGTCATCTGCGATTAAAACTTGAGCTCTCCAAGGTGAAGTAGAAGGCTCTATAACCCCATCAGCAAGGAGTTTGTTGATTTCCTGGCGAATAAAATGCTGATCTTCTGGATTAAAACGTTTAGACTTCGTCACGATTGGTCGGACTCCTGGATCCAGATTCTTGAATAGACGAGGTGCTGTGACTTTAGCCGCTGCAACACTACAGTTTGAAGGTGTTATTATGATATCCTCTTTTTTTCCATTGAATTCAAAAATCACCCGTCGATGCAGCGCCATGAAGTCTTGTCCGAGGATGATGTCTGCACAAAGTTCGCGTCCAACTCCCAGTTGTAAATCATATTCGCGATTAAATAAAGTCATTTTAGCAGCAGTCTTTCCGAGACACTCAAAATTTTGAGTTACGCGAGCTAGTGAAACTGAAGAAGTGGGTCCTGATGGAGGATCCAACCCAAGCCATTTCGCAACCTTCCAGTCAACGTGGCTATGAGATGCTCCGGAGTCTAGAAGAGCAGTGATGTGTTTTCCGGCTATTTCCACGGAAACTGAAGAAGACGACAAACAGGATGGCACACCGGCTAAAACCGACAATAAGTAAGAAGAAACTGTTGAAGCGACAATGCCATCTTCAGATCCAGACGATAAGTGCTGATCTCCCAGTATTGAAGCAGATGTAGATTGTGCTTTGATACGATTGTTTTGTCTTTTTTGTGATTTTAAACAGGCTCTTTCGAAATGACCCTTTTTCCACATGCTCGGCAAGAAGTGTCCTGAGCAGGACATTCCATCCTTCCGCCCGGGTGCAGTTTTCCGGAGCAAAAGTAGCATTTCCTTAGTGGGATATTGGCATTTCTTGACGATGCAGCGACGGAAGATTGAAGAGTAGTTGAAAGACATCCGGATTGATTGTGCGCTTGTTCGAGTAATTCAGCCTTAGCTATAGCATCCTCAAGGGTGAGTGATTTTTCTTCTAGTAGTTTCTGCTTGATAGCTGAAGAAGAGATTCCAGTAATAAATGCATCTCGAGTTAATTCCCTTTTGAAATCTCCTGCGCTGACAGCTCGCCACTGGCAATCTCGGGCAAGTGCCTTGAGTGCTCTTGCGTACGATGTGATAGTTTCATCATGCTTCTGTTCCCTGGTGAGTAAAAGGTGACGGGCAAAAGTTTCGTTTTTCTCCTTTAAGTAGGGTTTATCGAGTAGCCTACTTCCTTTGCTGCGTCGAAAGTAGAACAGTCCTCAACAAGGTCGTACACTTCAGGTAACAAATAGCAGTGCAGTAATGCTATTTTATCTACTGCTGAGAAATTCTGAGAGCTTTGGTCGCCTTCAGAGGGTTCACGGCTTGGCACAGAACGCTGAACTGCTTCAAGAAAGGCGTTAAACGTTTTCAGCCAATGTCTGTAGTGCTTAGCAGCAAGTGCGTCACTCGGGTCAAGGTCTAGCACTTTCGGTTTCAACAAACGTTCCATCACCAGACAATAAGTTGATTAAATTGTTTCGATATAAACCAAACTAGAAACATAACTTGGCTCTAATCAACTTAAATTCGTGCTAAACAAACAAAACAAATATAAGGTTAACTAAATATATCTACGGTAGACATAGTTCTGCACAATTCTATTCTCCTCGTTCTGCCAGTACAACTGCAAGATGAATCAGTGGCAAGGCTAGAGTACAGGACTAGAAAGCGTACAATTACCTAGGGCACACATGATTATGTAAGCGAGTAAACAAGGTGAACTACAGGCAAGCAATCATTACAGCAGGCAAAGAAAGCCCTGTGAGCTTCTTGATGTTGATTCTGTGTTTTAGTAATAGATTTTTGATGTGGAGAGACTCTGGGTCTCTAGCTAAAAGTCGATAATTTAGGGTTTCTGTCTAGAGTTATGATTGCCCAAAAATTTAAACAAGTTAAATGTATTTTTTGTTAGTCAAAGTTACAGGCACTTACTCGGGAAACAGAGAAATAGTTATAGCCTACTTATCCTGTCTAACTCTAACCAACTTAGTTCATTGCGACTGTGTCAGAAAAGCGACATTCTCTCGTCGTAATTTTTACCTTTTTGTTCGATAGTCGTTCTGTCTGTTCTGTTTCGTCCCTCTTTAAAAATGAAAGTCCTTTTGCCACCGAAAGGGCATGGCGTTGAAAGCCTCTAGCTTCTTTCTGCTGGAAAGCAGTTTCCAAGATAGCTAATTAGTCGTTTTTTTATTTCAATCATTTTATTTTTTGTCATTTACGCGTCCGGGACCAAAAAGATACTAACTAACTTACAAAAATCGATATAGACCTACCAGCACGTTAAAGAACGGAAAGGTGGCAAAACCTTGAAAGGTTTTGTTCCAGCCAATTGTTCACCAAATCAAACGTCATATAAAAACCGTTATGGTCTACTTAACCTAGCTGGCATCTTACGTCATGGAAATTGCTAGAAAATGTCCAAATATTGCACCATCGGTCGTAAGACTTGATGAAATATTGCATCACTACCTTTGAACATCGGTTTGAATTGCGTGACAATGTCTTTCATTATTGCGTCACAATTACTGTCTATACGTGCATTTGAGATATTGCTATCTATTCTGGTCATTCGTGAAATGGTTGCTTGAGAGTTAGTCGCACATTTAACTGTTGGCTTAGTGCTTGCTAGCTGGACAAAAATTCCGTCTTTTATCTAAGTAATCTGTTCTGTAGTGACAAGTTTTAGTGGTGTACGGCGTTGCATCCAATTTCGACAGCCAGGTGGCTAATTTTACAGAAATACAAATTTGAATAGACGTTTCGAAGGAGTGTTTCTTTTTCGGTCATTACATGCAAATTGCAGACGAACGGATTTGGGAATCTTATGTTACAATTTTCCCACGAAGAGATTATGGTTTACCGCTGTGACCAGTTTTAAAACGTGCCGGAATGGAAAATCATGTAATAGGCTAGGCCTATATATCAGTAGTTAGCACGGCCACAAAACCTAAAAAACAAATAGTAAAAAATAAAACAAAAACAGAGAGAAGCACACAATATTTTTAAGCGACTGATTTGCTGTCTGGGCTACAAGCGCATGCGGTACGGTCAGTGGCGTAGATAGGGAATGTGTCACCCGGGCATTATTGACAACTGATGGTAATTGTATCAGTTTTAGGCTACAAGTAATCCGACTTACAGTATGACTATGAACTTAGCCCGTGAAGTGATTTGTTTTCCACGTCATGCTTCATTGGTTGGCTGTTGGAAAGGTTTATTAGTTTTGGTAAGTTGTTCAGCGGCATTGGAGAAATTTACTCGATGACGTCTGGCAGCCTTGTTTCTGTATTTGATTTGGCGCGAAACAGTCAGAGCCCAACGAGTGAATGACTGAACTGAGTGAACTCATTCCAAGGTTTAGTTTACACTCGCAGGGGTCACCAACTGGCGGTCACGATGTATCGCTGCGGCCCGCGGAAGGTATCAGCGTACAAGTATAACCAAAAATACTTTTCTTGAGGAGTTTAAGAGCAGGAAGGCAAAGAATCCTTTCCGGGAAGCATATTTTCGCTTTGCATAGGATTCCACTGACCGACCAATCAGATTATAGTTCTAGGTGGGGTTGCTTGAAGTTATTCCAATGCGATGTCCAGCCACACTGTCCCAGTGGTTGATTAAAACGTCAGTTTTCAAATTTCGAAATTGTCTGTGAGCACATTATTATTTATTTGCAATCAGACTCAAAGTCCATAGAATTCAAATTGTTAACAGTCATCACACAAAATATCAGACTAACTCAACATCAAGAAGGCTACATCAAACAACGTACAAAATACTGTTGTAGTGAATATATATAAAATGTAGAATTAAAGTAGTAATCAGAAGACATAACATTGCGCAAAAGTGGATTAGTTGATCTTTTGCAACGTTCTACAAATGCATAGCAATTTTTTCTTAATAGAGCATCAATGTTAACACGTCGTTCTGTACCTGATACACTCTAGCACTGTCACATCTCGACAAATTGTGGATAATTCTGTACGAGTCGCTGTAAGCAATTCGTATGCGTTTTAAAGTAGAAGTTTTATAGTTACACCATAGTTGCGAACCATACATTGGCATACAATATGATTGGTACATTACATTTTTAACTTCGGTAGAGCAATTTCCAAACTTGGACCTAAGCTGATTGGCAGCGACATAAAGATATCGCACGTGCCTTTTAATATCTGCGTCATCACTGATGGTATCATCAATCAGTATACCTAAATATTTCACTTGTCCAGTCCTCGAAATTAGCGGCGGCACTCGGCAATTGCCGTGGTAAATGCCGCCGTAAACGTCATAATGGCCATTCTGCTACGGCAATAAAAATGCCGCCGTAAAACGAGCACTTAATTAAGACAAAAATTGTTCAAAATTTCTTCCTGTATTATTTACTCGCAGCGGGAGTTTAATCAGCAGAAACATCGTGCCAAGACCTCACCTCGGACCACTTTACTTGCTGTGAACACTCACGCAGTCTTCAAAAATATTATATTTTATAGCATATTTTTACTAGGTAAAAACTTTGCCGAGGCCAAACGGCCAAAGTTGAAATTGCGTCGGCAATTGCTGTGAACGTTTATTACGACAAAATTGTACCAAAGCATGTAAAACGAGAAGGGAAAAATATACTAGAGTAGTCTATCACGACCGCATCGTTTGATTTGTTGTGATGTAATAATACTAAAAGTAGCGATAAAGCGAGCAACGCAATACGCACGCTGTTACGTTAATTCATGTCAAATAACTCAGGGGGAAAGTAAGTTAATTTTGGGTTGATTCAACGTTCGAGTCAGCACAAATCGATTTAATTTTCCCGGCGGGTTATATTGCGCACCCAGACAGCAAAACCATCATTTCTACATCGATTCAACGTCTACAGATGCAAAATCAATGCAAAAATAACGAATTTTGCTGCCTGGGTAACAACAATGCCCAAGAAGAAATTTACGTTTGTTTTTCGACATCTAGCGACGTTGAACCATCATAAAATAACGTTAATTGCTCAAACAGGTACCGGTAACAAATTAATAGCTCCCTGCGAGAAGATTGGCTCGATTTACGTTTATACTAACATAATTTCGGCACAATTGGGATACTGCGTGCGAGCAACACAAAGTCTGTTGGATAAAGAACTAGTCAGAATCGGAATCATCAAATGCTATATCGGAGGATGAGGTTGTCGCGTCGTCACTGGAATAATTGAAGACGCAAAACTGCCCGTTCGTGAACGCGCGATGCCATATGATCGGAAGCATTATTAAAAACCATTTATCCAATTTTGTTCTACTTTTTTAACTTGACCCCGTAGCTTTTCTAATTCCGATTTGTTTCCGTCATAAAATTCTTTATAAATATTGCAAAATACCACGCTAACTTTTCCTTCTGTTTCCTTTGTTTGATAACCTATAGCAGGTAAATTCCACTTTTTAACTGTATCCTTCACCATGATTTATATTCGCAACGACACCGGTAAACAATAAGCATTCTATGAAAGAATAACTTTTTCGTAACAATTAAGCCAGTATTTACAACGTTGCAAACTTTTTACAGTTCACAAGAGCATTGTCAGCGCATAAAATAGCTTTCGTGATGTTCTCCGCTACCGCCGTATGAAACACGAAGAATAAGCGCATAAAATTTCGTTTGTTTAAACTTTAAAGCATACGGCAATTGCCGCCGCAATCCAAGGTTTGCTGATTTGGCGGCGGCAATGTTTTTGCCGTCGTAGATGGAAGCTAATTTCGAGGGCTGCTTGTCCAACAAATTTAATTTGTGTATTGTACAGCCGCATGCATGGAGAAGTCAAAACTTTAAATTTGCGACATTGATGGACCAATTCAACAGTTTTGTTACAGTTGAAAATAATGTCATGTCTAGAAGCATAGGATTCACACACATTAATGAGTTTTTGGGTACCTTTAGCACTTGAACTAAATACACACAAGAGTTGCTTATTTTAAGTTTGCAAATGTCATGTAAACACTAGTGTGCGTTTCACCGTTATTGTGTTTCACGACCAGTGTTCTTTTTATGCAAGTTTTTGTTGGCAAAATAGGTCGGTGTGCCAACTCAATTTATAATAAATTGGTAAAATATCATGTATAAATTTATAGACTTTTTCTGGTTGTATTATGAAAATATTTACCTTAGTAGCCTCCTCCAAAATGTTTAAGAAATACGAATTTTTTAAGAAATACGGAACGCTTCATGATTTTGCGTGTCATCCTTGCGCAGGGACCAAGCTAATCTTCTCTGTATCGTTCCAATTTTAGTATATGTACTGCCGAAGCAAGTACTGCAAAATGTTTTTAATTAGAGATGTACCGATATCAATATTTTGGCCAATACCGATCCCGATACCGATATCACTTTTTTAGGCCGATACCGATATTTTGGCCAATACTTTGGTGTGACAAAAAGAAGCAATTTTGGTATTTGCAAGGAAATATATCAAATGCTAAGTTCTACCTTATTTGCATAAAACTATTAAAAAAAACTTTGAATTGGCATAATTTATTAAACATTCAAGAATCCAATCTCAATCGCATTGTTGTGTCATAATAGTAGGTTTTAGTAATGAAAGGCCACCGTAATTGGGGTATAAGGGAAGAAACATTACATCATAATTAGGGTTTCTGAAAAATTAATAAATTGTTTACGCAAACTCTCCAAATAGGCTATCATAGAAGAGAAAAAGAAAAAAGAATTTGTCATGACCGGTCAAATAGTGTTTCAGATTAAAAGACCGGAGCCGGTCAAATAGCCACTACCAAAAAATTATTAAGGCCCCTATTGAACAAAAATGGAAGACGTCGTACTCAACTTTTACCTTTGTTTGGGTTCATCAGTGGTGCACATCCATGTGTATTAAGCAGAAATTGAACTTCCAATTTTAATTGGAATTGTGAAAGTTGGAAGTATTGAGCATATGATTGATTGATATGGTTTTGCAGTGGGATTTGCTTACACATTTGCAATCACTTGAGCATAAAATTATTTCAATGCTGTCCCAACACAATTGTTATCCTTTTTATTTTTATGCAAATTTTTTTATAGCTGGCAAGTGGCAAGGTTCCGACTAACTGTCTGGCTTCTAAAGCTATTCAAAGTTTTTAGTCTCAAATTAAGTATGGTTGATATGCGTATTTGTGACCAACCATACATCGACGTAATTGCACCCACTTCATGAATTTGTAAATATTTTACAATTGAAAATTATTTGACTGAAAAAAATTTAACAGTTTATTTATCAATAATGTTATCACAACTTGTCTAAATTTTATTTGTTTACACCAAGTATGTGACTTGTTTTTTGGTTTTCAAATCACATTTTTCGAAAAACTTTGTTTTTTATAACAAAAAACTATAAAAAATGACATCCCGACTTTCAAGTGGCATAAAAATAAATATATCAACGAGAAGTGCTTATATCAGGGTCCATGTGTTGTTGCTGTCATTGCATTATTTATCGCACATTTTTTACAGATTGTTTTATAAGACAGATCGTGCAGAATTATTCCACCAATCACAGTGGTCTTTGGAAGTATTTTAGAATGAAAATAGCAATGAAAAAATGTGCTATTCTAATTTTAATACACACAGCAATACCACCAAGTTATTACATGCTTAAAAGCATGAAAATATCTTAATAAAAAAAGAGTAACTGTTTAAGGTAACAAATACGATTTTCAGAAGTCCTTGAAAAAATGTTTGCAAATGCAGATGGACTATAATACACTCATACCAATAATTAGATTTAATAAGCAAGACTGTATGTTGTGAAGAAGGGAGCTTTCTTCCTCGGAATGGCCCGTTTCGGTGAGTCCGATTCGGTGAGTCTGATCCCTTAACGGGATTTTTTCAATTTTTTTTAAAAATTATCAGGTACTGTAGCCTAATTATCATTGCCGTTTTAGGGTTAGGGGTTAGAGGTTAGGAACTCACCGAATCGGACTCACCGAATAGTAGCAGACCCTTTCTTCCTGGCTATTAGCACAAGGATGATCACTCACTAGTACAATGAGCAGTTGTGGTTCGTTAACTAGTAAGGTCCATAACAGTGTAGCTTCTACGCTAGCCATTTAAACCATCCAATGAACTACAAGCCTCATGGGTAAAACACGATGTCTATCCCAGGCCTTAAAAGTCGTGTTTTTTCCGGCAGCCATCGTGGCCTACCGAGAGCTCCTTCTCGGCGGCCAAATCTGCTTGCTTGGAGGCTAAAATACAATAACGATAGCACAAGTAAATAGCATTAAACTTGCAACAATGTTAAAATGATCACTTAGCGTTGTTGCAGTCTGGGCGACGTCCTGCAATAGAATCGTTGTACCACGCATTAAATGATTATCGGGATTGTAATCCGGTATTGCGGGACCATCTAACGACCCTAAATTGTTCTAACTGCTCGCAGCTCAGTAAATTGTTTCAACTGCATACCGCCTTTCATAAAACCTGACCATTTATTCCGTTATGATGTCACCATTGAGGGTGTGAAGTCACTAACCCACAGCGTTCTCAACTATGAAGACACGTGTTTTACCCACGGATGTCAACTAACCTGGTTCTCCTTTTTAACAACGATTCAATATCCGACAACATTGAATCAATATAAAAACGACAATATTGCCAGCCGATGTGAATTAGCACTCCGGATTAACACTTCATTAAAATAAAGATCGGGAATTGCAAACAAGACTTACAGCGCTGGTGATCGCAGCTGGATATATTCTATACAACAGTAGTGGCTATGATGCGCTGACCTAATTCTGCATCACTCTTTGATACTACATATTTTCGACATTTAATCCATGATCATTCTATTGCGAAATTAAATAATTGGCTAGAAGAAACCGCCGGCCAAACTTGGCCGACGAAGGAGGTAGCACAGGCGGTCATTCAAGCACTACTTAGCAGTCGGCTGCTTTAAGGCTTGCTATCCATATCAATTCTTGCTACAATTTGCTGTCAAGAAAATGGCTCTATGTTATTACTTCATTTTAATATCAGTCTAATTGTTTTTTCCACAGAACTATTTGCAGTAGGCTATTTAAGAAATAAGCTAATTTTTTTCATAATGCCATCTCAATACAAATCTTGTCATAAGTACTTCCTTCAAACTATGATGAATCAAGGACTTGTTAGTGAATTGGAATGTGAAAATATTTGTCAAAAGTTCTGTGATATTACTGATGAACAATTTTCTGGAACTTTGCAAGAATTTTTAGAAATTATCAACACACAGATAAGGCCATTTCACTTTGAAATCAAGTCAAGCAAGAGAGAAGATAATGGTGAACTGGTTTATGTCCTTGTTAGCCTTGTCGAAAATGACTTAAACCGTCTAATTGTTGGGGGAGATTTCTCTCGACAAGAAATTGACTTTTTTAAAAAGATTATTGAATTAATCATTTTATGTGATGACTTAAAAGACATTTGCAGAGCTTCATCTACAGATATTTTAAATTTAGCTGACACTATATCACCAAAATTGTCTAAAATTGATGCTAAGAAGTTGCTTGACCGATTTATCAACGAACAATGGTTTTATGATAATAATGGTATGATCACAATGACCCCGAGATCTATATTAGAACTAGAAGAATTTTTTTCAAAATCATATGAAGATTTTATGAAGACATGCAAGATGTGTGACAGAGCTGTGTTTCATGGACAAGGCTGTGAAAACTGTCCTGCTCGATTGCATAACTTCTGTGCAACGCGATATTTTTTGAATACGAATAAATGTATAAACTGTGGTCATCTGTGGCCAAATTTGTACCAAAATTTGCATACTGGTGAATCACCTATGGCTGTTGGTGATAATTCTGAACCTGAGCCTGTCAATAAACGTCGTAGAAAGTCTAAAGTACCTTAAGGTGGACAGTTTTTCAATATACAAAAATTGAAACCACGCTTAGAGCTATACAACATGTGTTTTTGAAACTGGAGCCAATTTATGCTACCGTTTTATTGATTTATAACGCTTTGAATATGTGGGACATAGGTGATTTAGCATAGCAGGGACATAGCAACTTGTTGGATATGAAGATTTGTATGCATAGGCGCCTAACTATTTTTTTGAACGTGGGGGCGAAAGCGTGTTTCATCAGCAGCAACGTAAATTCAGCAAAATGTCACGCAGATAGATGACGTAATTTTTCGTCACACTAGGATTGCTTTTATTGCCACACTCGGAGTTATCGCTATGTTCGACCTACCGTTAATTATTATAAACAAAACTCGACCAAAACACATGCTATGCGTCTGCGTTGGCTAGCGGTTGATAGACTGCGACTCTTTAAGCTAAGCACCACACAAAGTTTAGCAACGAATTAGATTTATTAGCATGAAACAAGAGACGAAAAAGTTTACTAAAAGGTAAATGGAATAAAAATATTAACTTGATCATAGGCTTGAAAATATACCTGTTGAAAGTAAAATCATTCATGTTTACATCAATTCAACAGCACGTCACCTTGAATAAATTTAAAAGTTGCTGACATCCGTAAACAGCTCTTGAAAAATAGTTAAGGAGAGACGTTTAATTCGCTATAAAACGCTCGTTTTCGTGTTGCAGATAAAACAAAAGATGCGCATATTCCCGCCTTTGATCGGGTTTCTATGGCAACGGCCGTGTGTGCGCCATGCAGTTTGCACGATTCCGTTGCTGCGTTGCTTATGCCGCGTGTGCGCAATGCAGTTTGTACCAGCCCTTGTTACGTTGGTTAGTGGTTACCTCGGGCCGAGATTTCAAGTTCATTTTCACAGCAAGCGACTCACTGCTGTGACAATTCTCTGCAGAGGTTTCGACTTTCGAAAGCGACATTGAGTCTGTTTGCAAGCGCATTTAGCTAAACGCACGCTGCGTCAACGTAGCAAATTATGTTGCTTTTGGGTGCATTCAACATCTGATCACATTGAATCGACGCAAAATGGTAGATTTTTGCTATGTCTCAGGCAGCAAAATCAGTCATTTTTACATTGATTCAACGTCTGCAGACGTTAAATCAATGTAAAAATGACAGATTTTTTTGGCTGGGGTGGGATTGTAGCATCGCTACTCGTTCTAGTGATTATTTATCGCAAAGCTGTTGCGGTTTGCATTTAAAAATGTTTTTCTGCTGCCGATCGCTAGTTTATCTATTGTTTTATGTATCAATGCAGCATAAAAAGTTGCTCCCACGCAGAAATATGCGTGGGAGCCTGGCCCCCACGGCTTAGGCGCCTATGTTTGTATGTATTACATGCTAATTTACAAAATTCTTCTACCATGTTTATGTTTAAATATGAAAAAAGTTTCTCTTGATGATTTCATGTTTGTCTTCACATTTGTATACAAATGTTTGGCATTTGTTTCGTAAATTTTTTAATATTTTTTGAGTATATATGATGTAAATTTCTAATAAGATAGACAAGCGCTAAGAAAATTGATCAAGTGGATGTGTCCAATTGTCTATCTCTGTTGTACAGTATATATTTGCTTATTTGAAATTTAATACTCTAAATTCCATGCTCTTTTTGTGTGTATACTACTACAGTTGATAAATTTTATTTTTCTTTCCTAATGTGCACAGATTGGTCATAAAAAAGTAAAATTGTAAATATAGTTACTGTGAATTGCCACCTAATATGCAATTTGGAGGCACTCCTAAGCAGGCTAATGTTCGAAGGAACAGAAGATATCTATTGAACAGTGATCATGGGTATAATGACAATATATAATTATATATAATAGATTATCACTTTCATTTTTTCTTCACAATTCACATTGTGATACAAATTGTGGAATATCACCACTGCATGAAGTCATGTCAAAGCATTTTTTGCAGATTTTTAGATACTTTAACAGTTCTGCTGCTGGAAACGAGTTAGCTCGTGCAATTGTGATGTAATTTAACGTCACATGACGTCACAATGCCGCAAAAATCATAATGTGTTGCCAGTCTGGGGGCCTGACAGGTTGCTTCAATTTTCAACCAAAAAAAACGATTTTTAACCCATTTCCCCGCCAAATTCTTAAAATTAAATAAAAGTCAAAACACCAATCAGTGTGAACAAAGCTTGGAATTCAGCAATAACTTCGAGGTCTAGAGATTCTTAGACTGGAATCATGTTGCTAGGCAACTAGTATATTGATCAATGCACATAGGTCATGTAAAAGAGCTTAGTTTTTATGCAGCAAGGTAATTGAAATATTCTATTATTTTTTAAGGTTTAGACTAATATACCTATTCATTTAGAGTCACTAGACTAGACTGCTTACTGGTACTAGCTAGAAGTCCTGTACGGTAGGCTATCTAACCCTAGTCGCTAAAAAAATCCAAGCAAGCATTTTCTTATGAATATAGGCCATGACTAATTGACTATGCTATGATGTCAACAAAACTTATGAATGTAATGTAAAGGCAAACCAAGCGTGGTAGCCTATAGGTTTCATCGAAAGGAAATATGTTTGCAATCGCCTAGTTGGTTAAGTTAAACTTCGGTACCGTACAGTAGCCTAGCTATCGGCCAGCAAAAATTGTCATTTTTACATCGTTTCAACGTCGCCAGACGTTGAAATCGTGTAAAAAAGGAACTTTTGCTGACCAGGTATAGGTTGCAACTGAGAAATATTTACAAAAGCCATTCGATTTGTTCAAAGAACCGAATTAGCCTAACAGTTCGTATTTACATTGATTCAATGTTTGAATACGTTGAATCACTCGGCCTATTATTTTTCTTTACATTGATTTCACGTCTGAACAGGTTGATTCAATGCAAAAAAACTGTTTTGCTGACTGGCGCGCTTGTAAATGCAATGGTCATTTCGACGATCAATTGCAACACCGATTTGCTCCAAAATTTCAAAGTGCGTTTCAACAGTTTGGCAACCCATTTTTTCATTACCATGGCAACAAGAGAAAAAGGAGAACTCCTCTCACTTTTTCAAAACGCTGGCAGCTAAAGTGTTAACCTATTGTACCGGTAATTCAGATTTTAGTTTGGAGACTATGCTTTTGTGACTACTTTTGATGTTTTGATTGCATTTAATTGTTTCATATCAATACTAGTCAATTTATGTTGATTTTAATGCTGCAAAGTTCAAAGTAACAACATTTTTTTCTGGTAAGTTATGGTTATATTTTCTCAAATGATACAGGACAGAATCATATCCACATGGACTAATGATGTACAGAAACCCTCCAGCAATGAACATCACATTACAAGAGTTTGAGACATTTGCATATGAGCGTGTTAAAGGTTAGAAATTTCATGTCATTTTTGGTTATGGTTTGATAAGCAATGGTGTTGATTGATTATGATTTACTGTATTCTTACGTTTATTTTTCTGCAGTACTGCATTATTTGGACTCATTGGCTGTGTCTGCTGTAAAGAATAGCCACGCTTACAATGAAAAGTTAAAAGAATACTTGCATAAGAACTATCCTGGTTTTCTCTTAACTGTGAGTAAATCATAAATCATATCACAATAACATCACAAATCATGTATCTACCCTTTGTTGCACTAATTGTGAAAACATGGTACTGTATTTGTTAATATCATAGTCTATTTATTTTTGATATGTTTTCTAATCATATTCATAAATGACTCTCTAGCAGTCTCTCTTTTGGGTTGGGTATTGGGTAAACACCGTCAACTTGGCGTGGAAGAAGGATATAACGTCACCCGCAGAGCCTTAAACGAAGTTCTAGGAATGTAACTTCAAGCTTTATCTTCAATGGAAGCTTTTTGAAAACAAAGTTAAAACTATCTTAAAATAATACATAGAGATACGGCCTACTAAAAGTAGAGCTTGGCAATGAAGACTTGTTTCCACAACTCAATGTTCAAATCAATTCATTAAAATCTCCAGATAATATATTACCAATATCTTTAATAACCAAATATTACTAACTAATACTAATAAGGTATTTCCTGTAAATATCTCATGAAATCGAATCGTGGTGTCACTGACATAATAACAGAATGTCATTACTGTAGTGTATCTATAAACACTAAACAGATCATCAGTAAATAATAGTCATTGTTGCTGGTAAGATTTTCCTCAGGTTTCAATGCATTTTTTATTGAAGTTTGTAATTCCTTGTCGATGAATTTTTCAAGTTTGAACCTGCAATAATAATATTTATTGGCATTATTTTGAATTGTCCAGCTAAATTATAATCACCGGTCAATACAAAACTTGCATTTTTGATTTTGAAAAAAGATAGCTTTTGAAAATAATAATATAACAATATGCTTACTAAGACACGGCACTGTCTACACTCAACAGACTGATCCTGACAGGGAAGTGAGACCCTCTGAATTGGAATGGAGAAGAAAAGATCACATTTCCCACTTTATTCTCAGACTTGCCTACTGCAGATCGTAAGAATGCTTCATACATTTGTACAGATTAGTCTTCTTTCACGTTTTTTGGTGTGTACCTACGTACCTTTAAGTCCAAGTTTAGCTCTGATTATTCGATACCCCAGATCTTTGAACACCTCGTATAATTGTCTGAAATTTCCGTTTAACCCCCTCCCCACCTTGAAAGTTACTCTTCGAATATTTATGCTGTCATAATTGTCAAACATCATTTTTGTTTTTGGAATTTCTTTTATATAGTGAAGACCTTCGAAGATGGTTCCTCGATAAAGAACTGGATCTGTTCAAATTTCGCTTTCTTCAAGAAGGGATTCACAGCATTCAAGATTTTCTTCAACAGAACAATCTGACATACAACCCCGTATGTATGATACGCAATAAAACCTCTGTATATAGGAGTCTAAATTCCTTAATATTTTGATAGGTTCAATTAAAATATGAAGTATTAACTTCTTCTTAAATGCAAACTTACATAATACAGATCCGTAATTGGGCCTCTCTCGCACCAGCTTGCTGGGCGTGCAGTTGTTCTCTTGCGTTATATTGCTTTTTTCATTATTTTTACAGTTTCTGTTTACAAGCTAGCCATGCAATATGCATTCATTGTATACAGATATTATTTAGCTGACCTGTTAAAGAATACAATTTAACTGAATACTTTTATGGAGGAGGTCGTGATGCAGATTTGCGATTAATATCAACAAATGGTAAATTTGAGCAACGTTTGCAGCATTAGCAGTTTTCTCAAATATTTGGCCGTTTTTTGTGTAATAGTCCACTGTGTGTTCTCTGGCATTTTGTTTTCAATGCAGACTTACAGTAGTTTCTTTCAATAGCTAGCCAGATTCTAGCCGAAAACGTTTCCTAATTTGTTTCTTTTGTAATGTTAAATGCCGTGTCGTTGCTTAGTTTCGTCTGTTGATAGTTAAAGGTATTACTCCTTCATCCAAATTGTTTTATAAATGTTACTTTATTGGACACTGACATTTTGTAATACTAAACTATCAAACTACTATCGCTGTAGTGAATTTAAAGAAGCATTGTAATTCGTGTGAAACAGAATCTTTTTTTTTATAATGCACTCTTATTTTTTTGCTCGAAAGATTTCCGACGACGAAAAGGAACGATTTAGTCAAAGCCTGAGCAAAGTCACAGCCGAAATAACAGAAGCGAGCGTTGAAAAAACGACTTTTTATCGCGTTCCTTTCACCGAAGTTTTGAATTTGGTCAGCAACAGGCGCGTTTTCCTTTATGAGGTAAGAACTTTTTTTGTGTTTTTGAGATTGATTAAGCTTTGGTAGAGAGTTCGCTTTGTCGAACCATATACAGACAAAACAAAGTAATTTTAACGGGTTCATCATAATGTATTACCGAAATAAAAATCTGTATTATTGTATATAACATAATTACAATAAACTCTAATGTTTTCGAAAATGTTAGAGTTTATTTTACTTACGTTTTACGAAAAACATTAGAGTTTATTTTAAGTACAATATATTTTTTTGTGTAATACATTGTGTTAAACTCGTTAAAGTTACTTTGTTTTGTCTGTCTATGGTTTTTGAGATTATTTGTAAAAAAGGAACTCGCCAAGCAAACAATTTGCGTTATTTACTGAAGAAAATAAACAGTTTTGCATCATTCAGTTTGGTCAATAACCACTGCTTAGGCATATCGTATTTGGCAATAACTCTTCCTTTTTTCAGGGCGATTGTTTTGTGCCCCAGAAGGAATTCCTTTCAATCATAAGTACCCGTTTCCGTGAAGATTTATCGAAAGCTTTAGTGGTAGGATCCTCTTAAAATTTTCTAAGACAATAATTGTAACAACAAATCACTTAACAATTTATCACAATTTCTATTATAGATTGGTTAGCGGATATGTTTCCATTATTGGTTACTGTTGGAAGCACCTTGATAGATTTATTATAAAATTTCCTATCTTCATAAGTCACCACCTTTGATTTTCAGTGCTTAGGGTTAGAGATAACCTCTTCAGTTTCATGTCATTTCCGTGTCATTTTCCTCTTCGTGTCATTTCCGTGATTTGTTTTCCAACAGGTTTCACTAAAAACCAAAAAGTTTCAAGCAATAGATTGAGTTTCGCCTTTAGCAGCATGATTATTGCTTACTTCACATATGTAGATACAAACGACCTGTATTAGCCTGATGCTGCGTGTTCGTTTTGGTAGTAGCAGTTTGCACTAGCTTTCGGAACATAGTTTCCTAGTCATGTGCTATGACGAATACCATTGGCGACTGACGAAGACCATTCGTCATAGCACTTGACTAGGAAACTGTGTTCCGAAAGCTGATGCAAACCGCTACTCACAGCGAACTCACAGCATGAGGCTAATACAGGTCGTTTGTATCTACATTTGTGAAGTTAAAATTTCATGATTCATCAACTATTTGAATGCCTTTCAAGCTTCCCATTGATTTCGGAATCTTTTCTCAGTTGACATCCCGATCACTCCCCCAGCTGGAGGAGGATGACAGAATCCTTCCCATCCTGCGTTCCTTTAATCAAAACGCGGTGTCCTCTGCCTACGACCCGAAAAGGAACGAAGGAAAAGTGTCTATCAAAGACTTAGATGAGGTTCAAATTATTTTTCCATAGATTTTTTATGTGTAAAAAGTACCTTCGCTGCATGTCAACTTTTTGTTATTAAAAACATTACACGTTTTTTTATATTTATTTTTTATTTCAGTTATCCCAAATTTCTTACCCTCTTTGCATGCGACAAGTGCATAGGGCTTTGAAAGAAACTCACCATATGAGGCATTGGGGAAGAATGCAATACGGGCTGTTCCTGAAAGGTATAGGAGTCACTTTGGAGGATTCCTTGAAATTTTGGAGACAAGAATTTAGCAAAGGAATAGGCGAAGAAAAGGTGAGCAATTTATTTAAAGACTAATCTCTAGCTACTTGTTTCAGTAGGCCTAGCTAGAGATTTGTGCTGAACATTTTGATTTGACGTTTTTAAAACTTATACTTCACCACTAAAATGGTTTTGGGCTAACTTTTGAAATGCGGCCTAAAGTTGATGATATTAATTGTCTTCACTTTACATTTAGGTGTGTCAAAAAAAAATTTATGTACCATTATCAGTAGCGTAAAAAGTCGACTTTAGAGATATTTGACGCTATCTGTACTTTGTATATATTTTTATTACGAAACTTTTTTTTGTCTGTGTCAGTTTGAAAAAGAGCATGCGTATAACATCCGCCACAACTATGGAAAGGAGGGTAAAAGGACAAACTACACTCCTTACAGCTGCATGAAAATAATCACCAGTAACCCACCATCCGCCCAAGACCACCATGGTATGTGCAAACGCTGCTTTTATTTAATGTTTTTAAATTTTAGTTCACGCAAATGGAAGCATATTTCCATAACAGGGGCCCATTTTACTGCACACACGCACAGCACAAATTTTGGAAACAATTTTTTGCAGCGGTCTTCAAGCCAATTTCAAACATACAGTACTTGATGGTTGCTTTCTCGTGTTTATTAAATAAAAATTTTGAATTTTCTAAAAATAAAGTTGCTTTCGAGTTGCTGTTAAATTGATACAAATAAACAAAATCAAGGAATTCTCGCTGTAAAAAGTTCCAGCATTAACACCAAAGTGGTCATTGGAGATCAGTGCCAAGTCCGTCATTTTTACGTAGATTGAACGTCTGCAGACGTTGAATCAATGTAAAAATGACCGATTTTGCAGTCTGGGTTGTCCTTGTTTATAAACAAGGATTCCAGTCAGCAAACCAGTCCTTTTTGACATTAATTCAACGCCTGCAGACGTTAAAATCGTTTCCAACCGACGAGAGCTGAACTATTTTTGTGATATCCATACAGGTTGTCCATTCAAACACACCTCCCCAGACCTACTGAAACAGAAACTGCGAGGTTACAAAACTCCGAACGACGCCATTGAAGAAATCATTGAGTTGGTGAGAAGGCAGCATTTCCAGATCGCTTGCCAGAAGTATTTCGAAGCTACTCACAAAGTAAGGAATTTAATGGTATTGATTTGTTGCCTCTCTACAAGAGCTAAGATATTTCAGCGCCAGTTCTCTCATTCAGTTTTGTATCATATCGTTTACGATGTCACCACATTACGGTATAACCCGACTTATCCTGATTACGTTATGCAAGAAAGAACTCAATCAGTGCCATTTTAAAAGTCTTTGCTATAGCCCAACCTTAAATCGAACCCAAATCTACAAAGTAAGGGTTAGGGTTGGGTTATCAAATATGGATATATCACTTTTTCTCGAATCTTACTAGAAACGGCTTTGTTTTAACAATGTTTGTCCGCCCCATTAGCTCCAGTGGTTATGCGCTCGACTCAAGATCACACGGTGCTGGTTTGACTCTTGTGGTGTGCGCTTGAGGACAGCTCTCCATTTAGTGGCACCAAATGGATGGAATAATTCTCCAGCAAAAACACTTCAACAATCGGAAAATTTCACTTTGCCAATGTCGGTAACTGGCCCTGCGTCAAAAGCCTCTACAAGTATGCGAAACTACCAGGAATAACCTATCAAGGCTTTGTCAGTCCGACGATAAAGATTCAAAACCAAACCAATGTTACATTAGAGACAACTTTCGTTATACTGTATAATCACTGTATTTGTAAAAAGCATCCAATATGTTCGGAAAATTAGTCTGAATTGGATCCAAACTGTGCCCATAAATCTGTCTCAATAGCCTGGTCTTGCAATCCTGGTTTCACCCATACTACTTCTTATTTGCAATTAAGGTCACCCTTGGCGAATCAGGGAGCACTTTTTGGAATCCACGTCGCTGGGAATCAGCGCTATGCTCAGGACCTTCTAAGTTTAGTAACCTAGCAAGTACTTGCATGACATTAGGTTTAACAATCGATCAAATGAACGGTGGACAAAACCATATGCTTGTTCTCACAACCGGAAAAGCACTGATTGAATGTGCAAACCAAACTGGCTTGATCACTCCTCCTATTTGCCAACTTTTTCGCTTTCCGGCTCAAGTAATCTGATTGCTTTTGACTTTAACTGACTCAAACCAGTTCATAAAAGCTAGTGAGCTAGTAACACCACTGCACAACTAGTGGCATAATATTGTCTTTATAATTTTAGGTGGAAGATTCATCATTTCAGGTCATACATCCCAACCATTATTTCGATGAAAGCCAACGGATATTGAAAGGTACATTTAGTTTTTTAGTGTCAGTAAACTAATATCAAGTTTTGAGTGTTAACATGGAAGTCATAGATCAAGGGTTTTCAGTTTCACTCACATATAAATTTAACCCCATGGAGTTTGTTTTGCTTGTCAAAGAAGTTAATTTAATCGAGAAAACAAGACAGACAGTATGACATGAAACATTGAAACGAGTGAAATTACCTTTATCAAGTCGGCAAACAGTAATAGATAGAAAAAATTCAATTTATCGATAGTAAAAAGATGGAGAAATTCTGTCCTAGATTTAAAAAAGATGATGGAGATGTGTTAGCGACTAATCCAAATGTGAATTCAAACTCAATTAAAAAGTTTTTAGTTTTTGCGAGTGTGCGCAATATACCGCTGTTCACAGTTTCTGTTAGTTTTGTTTCGGATTTCCACCAATACACAGCGTTTACTGTCGTTTTTTCCCATCACAGGTGAAAAGCCATCACGGAAGAATGCTGGCAAAGAAAACAGACAAGAAACTGGCTTCACACCCAATTGGTCAGTCACAACTCCACACAAAGAGACACCAGTACAGGCAAAGAAAGCCAAGAGCGAGTGGGAAGATTCCGCAATAGAGCAAATGATGATGGAGTACTCAGAAGGACAAGAATAAGATGTTTCCCTCTAGCAGAGACATTTCTGATGGAATATATTCGCCAGTGGGCGGCATTGGTTGTTGGATGACATTCAGAATCAGTCAAAAACACGAAAGTTGACAGCAGTTTCACACATGTTTGATAAACCTCGTTTCACTGCTGCTGGATAATCAGCTTTTGAGAAAGGTTTTGACAAATTTAGCAAACTATTTTCGCATCCGAACAGCGAACAGCGCATCCGAACATCCGCATAGCGAACAATTTAGCAAACGGTTTTAGGTTGAAGAACGATATTGCACTTAGTGTGTAACAGTGATTTTTAACAGTAAAGAATTTCAAAATTTGTTTGTGACGCAAAACCAGTGGTTGTGAAACATCATCAAAACTCTGGATTCGTCATCCAGCGATTTTACTTGAACCAATGGCAAATTGTTCCACCGAGAATTCGGAAACTTTCCATGTGGGGCGCTTGATTATCGGCCGGTCGCGCGGCCAGTGTTCTATATTATCAGATATGAAGACTTTTTTCAAAGATACGAGCACTTTCAAATGAAATATCCTCATTTTCACCTTCTAAATAAGTGAGACTGCTGATGTTTCTAAAATTTTCTTCGCTTATCAGCCCCCAATGACTGACAAATGAGTTTTGTTGGTGTGATTTCTAACATGCTTTGAACGTAATTTGTCCTTGTAGAAAGTCTCGTCGCATTATTCCAATGTCTTGGGTTGAAACAGTTTGCATTGAACCTAACTAAAATTCAAGTGCTCAATCCGTGTTATCCTGTGTGGTAAAACTTAACATGACCCTTGACCAAGGCCTACTAAAGTATAATCCCATTTGCATACCAGGAATTTTGATACATCGTATATTTCGTACGCTTTTTTGTTATTGAAATTAAACGTTCGCATAACACGGACTAGATTGTGGGTTAAGGTTAGTTGCTTGGTTTGATTTAAAATGTCAATTTATGAATTACTTCGTCAATCACCTTTTTCTAGCGATGATAAAATTACCACATAGATCTGCCAGATTTTATGTTACGCGGGTTTTGCATTTTTTTTTTATTCCCCAATCAACTAGTTGACTGATTGCCGACCTTCTCCACTGTTGGTGCTATCGATGCTCGAAGGCCATTGTTAAAATGTCTGTTGATTGTCCAGTATTTTTAGTTTGAAGTTAATAAAACTTAGTGCCACTACATCATTGTTTCATACTTCACAAGAATGAATTAAACGGTTTCCACTTCCTTGGAGTCACCATCACAAATCAAAACATCACAACAGAAGTCACAAGGAGATGATTTCCATACCAAACTTTGAAAACTATGTTTAAATAATAAACTTAACAATCCCAATCAGCATCAGATCATATTTTTAATCGTGTGGCGAAAAAAAGATAGATTAGGTGCAAAAGGCAGCCCTAATGAAAAGCATTAAGCTAGAGTCCTTTGATTAAAAATGGTGCTCTTGAGTTTTGATCCTCTTTAGATGTAAAGAAAAATCTACTCATCTGACTAAAGTTTGTTGTGAGAAAAAGGTAGCATACAACAATCTCAACTTTCCGTTAGTTTCTCGGCAGTCGAGTGTAGCAAGAACTCAGCGATAGATCTCGCTGTTCTATAGTGAGTAATCAGGTAGTGCTTACCCCAGGAAGATAGCTCCTTCTCAACTTTCCTTCGTTAGTTAAAACTAAATTTTGTGTTGGTCAGTTTTTAAACAAAATTATACTTTTCCACAAGGTAACGCAATCTTTATATTTTTGCCAGCTACTACGTTGGAACGAAGTAAAAACTGATTTGTTAGTGAAGGAAAAACGCTTTTGTCAATAGAAATTGTTTACACTTGACAGCGAAGTGGCTCATCTTGATGCAGCAGGAATGTAGTTGCACCATCTTCTGCATTTGCTCAAGCAAACCGATGTTTCATTGAAGGAAAGCAACGTTTCACTACGGAAACTTAACGTCTGTTTAGGGTGAACAGTTTTGCAAACTAATGAGGCAGGTTACGTGAAATGCTGTTCTACACGATCTGACATTTCGAGGAATGTTCAGTTGACCCACTGTGACACCACTGCGATCGAGCTTTTGCACTGATCCAACATTTGCTGACATAGCGCCAGTGTAAAAACATCAATCGATAGGTTTCCTCGTCAGAAATACTGTATCTAGCATTTTACCGAAATCAAAAGTGGGAAAAGCTAACTGGAAATAGCAACAGCCTCAAGGGAATAATCACCACGAGCGTGCACCATGATTTGAAAACATACAGGCCAAGTTATCGTTTACCTTTTTATTGAGGCCAACGAGTTTGTTGTTGGCATCACGTTGATCAATGTCTCTTAAGCTCATTTGTCTGTTACTTTACATGATTGTATGAACTGCTTATTGGCGCCCTGTCATTTTTGTTGCAGCTCGTGAAGCACGGTCACCTTACGAATTGCCATATTAACCTACACTAACTATTACGTACAGCATTATACTTCGATGCTCTCTTGCTGTTCTCGGTAATGACCAATCTTTAACGCCGACTTGGTTTATGCACTGCAAATGTGACACGTCTATGCTGCGGTTAGCTTATACGTTATTATGTCGCACATCTGAATGCACGTCCGGTGAATTACCAAGCAACGGTCAATAGTTAGCGCACATGTGTTTTAGTTTATTTTTCGTGGTAATGACCATAAACATAATTAAAAATGAATCAACTATCAAAGTGCTTAAAAAGTACCATAGCAGCGTAATGTCAAGCTTTGTGGTAAAAGATAAACTAAGCATGAATAAAAGGTAAATAATTTGTGTGGTTTGTAGGCTTTGCAGAGGAAAATCTAGAAATTTGGGAGTGGAAATTCAAAGAATGGTTTCAGTAGGCTATCATCAGCATGAGTTTCAAGAAGGATAAGATTTGCGAAGTCATTCGAACTCCGCTCTGGGCTCCATCATTTCAAATAGGCTACGGCTGTCAGAAACGTTGATAAACCGAAGACAAAACACAATAATTATCTACAAGGATTTACACTTGTAATTGCAACTTTGATTTATAATAATCTAAAAGTAGAACTCGCTGTACACCACATGCAGAGTTGTGGTTTAGTCACATTATCTGGAAACCAGGGGGGACAATTGCCACCCCCTCGAAATATTTCAAATAAACATTTCAACCTGTGTTGCAGCATTTTTGACAAAACTTTACAATGGATTTTGGCTGAAAATACCTACTCAGAATGAACAATTTTGAGTTATTTTTTTCAAATTTTTCTGGGGAGAGGCTTCGCCGACTCGTTGTTGGGCTCACTAACATGTGCAATGGTGTTGATTCCCCCTCTAAAATTTTTGTGATAACCCTGCTTAAAACCTACCAACAACAATGGAGATTCAAAAGAAACACTTCGCTTCAGGCTTCTTTCCAACGCGTCACAGACCAAAATAAATAAATCAGCTGATCAGATCACGTGTTTCGCGTGGCACAACAAGCAACAACAACAAAGAGATCTGCCTCAGCACGCGAGCTTGGCATGAATGCTGTGAAACACAAGTCTCTGCATTGTTTCAGCCTTGTTGGTTGTTTAATGTTTATGTAAGGTTACAGGTCATTTTATTTTGATAGGTATTGTAATATTATCAGACTAGTAGTGATGTTTGCTTAAAAGAAAGGCCTTTTTGACCTATATTCCAAGAATTTGGTTAAATGCTACAAGCATAGAAAACTGTAGTAAGTCAACTGCAAGGCATCAAAATGAGTTTGTTTCATAGTATAGGTCAAACTATGGAATCATCAGCGGTTTTGAAGAATGCTGGTGCAGATAAGCCAGCTAGAATTTGCATCCTTTTGTGTAGAGTAATTTTAGCAAAACGTAGGTATCATTTAAACTTTAAAATAATCGTCATTGATAAAGTGTGAAATGTCCTGTGTGCAAATTATTGGTTGCATTGTGTGCAAATTACCAGAAAAGTGTTAACAAAACAGGAACAGTGCAGTGTCTTGCAAATTTTAGGCAGCTAAACTCTTTTCTGAGTATTGAGGGATGATGTAGAAGTTTTGCAGACAAGCTACTTTACAACTTTAAAGCATGATATTTTGCTGATTTTAAACTATGAATTATTACATTTAGGCTAAATAAATAAATATATCAAAGGCATGTTTAAGTTAAAATGCTGGTTTAAAAAAGTTTCTCTAAACCAGGGGTAGCCAACTTCTCATTGATTACGATTGACTAGAAGATTTCTTATTTACTACCAATCAACCAGTACGGTAGTGATAAAGTTACTGAGCAACTTTTTTTCTGTGACATCTTACTGTTAATGGATTTTATCACACATTCACACAACGTCAGCACTGAGCAGTATATTCATGTGTTAGTTAATTTAGTATGGTAATTGGTAGTATAGGTTAGTAGGGTTAGGCTGCAATATATGCACATAACATCTCTTTTAAAAATAACTAGCTTCTTCTTTTAATGCAAGCAGAATCTAAACTGGAAAGTTATCGCCCACTTGTTTTTCAGCTCACACTAATTTTTACACTTGGATGTTCATACTTGTTAAATCATATGTGCTTCATGTCATGTGTAAGACAGGTAGCCTATTCTGTTTTTACACCTACTAAAGTCTTGATGGAATTTATATATCCAACCAAGTAAATTATCTGAGTGAGTCGACAATTTTTCTCAGGAATGGTAATTGAAAAACGTGTCTTTAAGCAATTTTGTCAAGTCAACACAAAAACCGACATGATCGACTTGTTGAGACTTGGCAATTGATCGGTCGATCACGTGTTGGCAGGGCCCACAAGAGGGGGGGACAACCGGTGCATTGCACCGGGGCCCGGTGAGTTCAAGGGGGCCCGACAAAATATCTAAATTCACGCGTTAAAGTTGATTTCAACGATTTTGCATAAAATATTGTTTTTATATTAGTTCCGTATGTTGATAGGGCCCCCTCATGGGTATGCCCATTTTTAAAACTACAGAATTTTTAATGTTTTGAGTTCAGGAGGCCCGACAAAATGTTAAAATTTGCATGCTCAGGTCGATTTTGCATAAATTATTGTTTTTTATATTACCGGTTGTGGTTTCATATTTTAATTGGGCCCCCTCATGGGTATGCCCTTTTTCAAAACTACAGCATTTTTAGTTTTTTTAGTTCAAAGGGCCCGACAAAATGTTTAAATTTGCGTGCTCAGGTCGATTTTGCATAAAATATTGTTTTTTATATTGCCGGTAGTTTCATATTTCGATTGGGCCCCTCATGGGTATGCCCTTTTTCAAAACTACAAAATTTTCAATTTTTTTAGTTCAAAGGGCCCGACAAAATGTTTTAATTTGCATGCTCAAGTTGATTTTGCATAATATAGCCTATTTTTTTTATATTAGCGGTATTTTCATATTTCGATTGGGCCCCCTCATGGGTATGAATGAATATTTTAGTTTATTTCAGTGTTAGTGTTTTAATTTCAGTGTTAGTCTGGGTGTTTTAATGTGAATATTTGGGTACGTGTACGGCATGTTTTAATAAGCAATTGATTGATCAGGTTAGGTTACAGTCATACAGAAGGTATTCTATGCATTTGCTGACATCTTGTCAATTTATGACACAAGCAAGCAGTGACTGTTATGTGTAGGCTGATCATGTTGAACTGGTACAATTTTAGTTGTATATATAATCTTGTTTAGCGTGATATTTTAAGAGTTCAGAAAATAGTAAAAAGTATTGAAATATTGTTAAAATACTTAGCAAGAAGTCGTTACTGTCACTTTTTCAGTACAGAAATGCTCAAGTATTTTTTGTTTTGGATATGATACTAATTACATGTACTGAAATCATGGAACTTGTCTAATATAGCCTGAGACAGTTACAGTATTTTTGAGTTTTTAGGACTTGTTGAATGATTTTGCTATATTGGAATGCAAGCAAGTTTCATGGAGGCAATGCAGAAAAATAATTTTGTCCTTGTAGCAGGGCCAAATGTCATAACAGTCTAACAAAATTCGAAAAAAAGTTAAAAGATTAGTGGAAGTGTGATTTTTTGAGTAAAAATCATAGATCTTTACTTCTGTTGAAGTGCAGTTTCTTTCAACTATAGACAGAATCAGAAGTGTCCTAATTGCAATGCAGCTTACTTTTTCCAGCACTGCAGAAAGGTGTTGATTTTCAAAACTAATGATTAGTATATAAACAAACATTTGTTTCGAAGAAGTTTTCCTTTTCGTTTGTTTTCACTATTTATTTTTTAGCAGTCTTCTCCAGCCAGGCCAAGCCAATCTTACTCTTAAATTTCAGGAACAGTGTCAATATTGACTCAAAACAGCCATTCTGTCATTATGCAGGGTATTTGTAAAGGTCTCGATACATAGTATAGTGATAGATGTAGGTGCATTTATATTGATAGGACTTAAAAATAGAAATATATTCAACTTTGGTTTCTCCTGACCACTTGCTGTAGAAATGAAGAGAAAGTGACCCTCAATCATGCGTGAATGCAGTTTCACTCAAACAAGCAAAGAAAACTAAAGGAGTAAAAATAAGAAGCTGCCTATTGATCCTGAAATAAAGTTGGTATTTCTTAATGTCATGAACAATAGCAATGCATTCATCCAAGTTTGGTCTCCTAGTCTCTGCTGATTTTAAGGTCACAAATGATATTGTACGGTATGTTAATGTAAAGGTGTATGCACACATATGCAGTGCTACTTGTATATCAGCCATGCCGGATAGTGTTGCCATTTTTATCTTCAAAGTGGCTATTTTTACCCACTTTTTGCCATGGTTACAATCAGGTGTTGCCAGAGTTAGGATTAAAGTTAGGAAGGGGTAAGGGTTAGAGTTAGGAATAAGGTTAGGGTTTTGATCTTTGACCATGACTAAACATTTTTTCCAAAATACAAGTTTTTGTTTTCAACAGCTATAAACGTTTCCTCAAATTAAAGCAGAATTCCTTATCTGGCAACGCTATTGAGGCTATAGTTACACTACATAGTGTAACTATAGCCACAGCCTTTTATCTTTGTATAACTAGTGTGTATCTGTGAATTTAAAGTCATAAACACCACTACAATACTGCATTCTTTGTGAAATAGTGGAGTGGTAATACTTTAACCTAATGTATTCTTTGTAGTATTTTTAAATAGGTCTGGTTTTAAAATAAAAACACTGTGCGGAACACCATGTATGCATTGGCCTTGTGGATTAACGCGCACCGCAAATTTTGCTTGTGATTTGTGAGATATCACGCGACATGTTGCGCTGGGGGGCCCGGCAGCAAGATCTGCACCGGGGCCCGGCAGGGCTCTTGGAGGCCCTGCGTGTTGGTCACCCCTGCTCTAAATGTTATTCACAATCTTTACAAAAATTACATAATAATTTAATTTTTGATAAAAATTTTGATAAAAAAAAATATCTCACAGGTTGTTAGTTGAAAACTTGTTTGTTATTTGTATACTGTTTTGTTTCCATGATCTGCCATACTCATTTTGAGAGTGTTGAATAATAAGTCCATTGCCCCAAAACTCACTCAATTTTGCAAGCATTGAAGATGCCTTTCCTTGGACAAGACTGGCGTGGACCAGGCCACAACTGGACCAAAGCGGGCTGTTCAAGTTGGGAAATTAGAGAACAAAATTTTGGTGTTGTCTTTGAAACGGCACCAAGGTATGATCTTGTCGTAGCAATAGTATAAGCCTTGTTACTCATGCAACAACAGTTTAACGAGTTTCATTTTTAATAGTCAGAAATCTATTTCGCCATACTGTTATAGCATCATTAGTCTGATAACAATCTGACAACTTGTCACAGCAATGTAATAAATTCACTAAATATGGTTTCATGTATCTTAAGCTGACATAATTTGAAGAAGACACTTTTCCATGCTGCAGCATGGTGAGAGCATAAAATCTGCAAGCACATCCATATTATATTTCAGTCCTTTTTATAGTTCATTTTTACTGTCACTATAGCCAAATTGTACTGTACTAGCATGTCACAGAGGAAGACATTTAAGTCAGATAACCTTGTAACATAGAACATGATTCAACAAATATTGGTACGGTACTGTATTGAAGGTAAACTATGTTTTATACCTGTAGGAAGGCCTAATGTACCCAGTGAGCAAACTTTAATGACTTGTGAAACCTGTAACTTCACAAATTAAGAGATTTTTTTCTGCATTGTTGTTAAAACTACACTAAAATCCTGGTTGGCGACCACCCCCACAAAGAAAGCACCCTTTTATTATGGCTACTTTAGTGCATCCTAAATATTTTTCTAAGGTAGTACACTTGCATTCTGTTTTAATAATGCAACTTCCTCGCTTGACATATTATGACCAGTTGAGGGTTGGTTTGAAACTGCAAATTGAACTCCACCAAAGTAGTTTATAATAATCAGTAGTTTACACAATTATCTCAATAAGTGAGTGCTCACACACATGCATAATTGCATATATGTAACTGCACAATGCATGATAGATGTGAAATACAGCACAATTTCCCCAAGCTTGCAATTTTTTGGCAAATTTGGCTTATTTTTTAGGTTTGTGTATTTTTTTGGACTTGCTGACTTGCTTTATTGGCTACTTTTTGGTTGTTCCAAATTTAGCTTTTTTTAAACTTGGGATTTAATCTTGAGACTAAAATTGAGAGTTTTTTTTGGTCATTAGTCTTTCTTCTCTTATTCTTTTCTCATTTTCAAGATAAATGTTACATGCCAATAGCCTATGTCACAACAATAAGCATATGCCTCCACTGTTTCCAGATAAAATAATTGTCTGAAATTGAAGATCTTTGGGGTAAAAATTGTAATTGGGATAATTTTGACCCATTATTATTTTTTTAACTGTAGTAATTACACGCTCGTTGTATTGACTATTGATGTCTTATTATTTTGAAATAAAAACCGAATTTCAGTTAAGATTGTTGTTTAGCCCAGGCTACCAACATGAACTCTAGCCAATGAATTCTGTTATAGATATTTTGCTAACAAATCAAAATTTGCTAGTGTCACCGCTTGAATATGTTTCTGTGGTTGGTCAGGTGTACAGTGTTCTAGTGTACAATCATTTATAAGCAATTTATAAACTTGTCATCGGAATTTAAGTGTTGGTTTTTCCTTCCGGTTTTATATCCTACTAAATTTCCAAAATCTCAATTTTCTATTTTGTTTTGTCATAATATTATTGTTCATCAGAGTTTGTGCAAAACTTATTGGCATTGAAAAGGAGCCTACTTTACCTTGTAATGTAATTAGATCTGGTTACAGCGCTTTGCATCAAGCTCACAGCTGCTTGCTTAATAAGCTATTGCTGCTATTCTAATTGCAACCAGATCAAGTAATTATGACATCTTTACATTCTTTTGCAGTTGTACATTATCCATAGGCATGTCCAATGTACAACAGTTCAACTTTACAACAGTACAGTACAACAGTTTTAACTTGTACAACAGTTGTACAACAACCGTACATAGGTTTTTAAGATTTTTGTAACTGACAGCAGAGTTTTATATCGTTTACCTTTATACCATTGATGGAAACCCATTTTTCAAACCAGCCATCAATAAAATATGTATGATGCCTGCATAATTGCACATGTATCACAACTCATATTTTAGCACTAGCCCAGTTAATCAAAAAATATTGCAATTTTTGTATATAGCAATTTGGGCTTGGTCCGGTAACTAATTTCTCATAGACCGGTACCAAGCCGTGGCCCGGTAGTGACTGACCGGGTGTATATATATTTTATAAATACTCTTACCATATCCTTGCTGTTGCTATAATTCTCAAAAACCTGTTTTGAGTTTGAACAAAACACATTCCAAAGTTATAAATCATTAAATAGAAGGTGGCAGTGGGGATTATTTAAAACAAACTGTTCAAGAAAAGTTACCAACCAGTGTCTAATGTCCATGCAACCATGTTTGAAAAACAACTTTCTCAATAGGGGAAAACAATCTCTTATGTCATCTTTGGGAAATTTTCTCGTTTGTAGTTATAAGTTTCATTGTGTCTTGGTTGTCATAGTCGGGTGTCCCCTTTCTAGCGACGTTGAAACGATTTAAAAAGGCAACTTTTGCTAGGTCTTGAAATTTTGGTTTTAAAAACAGTCATATGTATAAATAAATACAGTAGACTAATAGTGCAGACATTTTTTCATGTTGTAGGTTATCAATTTGATGCCAACATTATTGGAGACTTTAAACAGTCTGAAAATTTTAATAAGTAAAACCGCTGACCAGTTTGCAAATGTGTCATTTTTATATATAAATACGTTAAACATCATTATTAAGATATAGGTTACATGCTCAATTGTTTAACTAAGAAAAGAAGATTTTGAATTAGTTTATACTTTTTGTTTGTTTGAGATACCATTCCTAAAGCTGTTAAATAATGTTTGTAGTAAAATAAGTATCTGTATAATATGCAATTATGCATACTTCATACATAAATTTGTAGACAGCCTGCGTACCATATATTTACCTCTACATTATTATATAGGCTATAAACATAAATCATGATGTCTAATTTTGACAACCTATTGTTTTCTCCAGGAGTCATGTAAAGAAGATAATTGAGGCGTTTCTACGTCAGATGCAACAAAAAAAGAACCAGAGTCTATACACAAACCTCACTTCGGCCCCAGGTAACATACAGAGGATTTAATCGAAATCTTACTCTTTTTTCTTACTTTTTTTTCTCTTTATAATTTCTTGATCTTTTTTTCTATCCATCACGCCTATGGTCAAAGAATGTCTAATTGTATTTTGTTTGGTAAATTAATCGTTGAAATTAAAGACAATGTTTCAAGCATATTTGTTAATTAAGATATTGTCCATCAAAATAGACAAGAAATGGGTAATTGTGTGTATAATTGAGATCAGTGTTTGTTTTTGAATGACGTCAAATATTTGTGTTACACTGTACTTAGAAAGATCAAAAGCAGTGTATTTTCATTGCGTATCTCAGATATAAAAAGCTTTGAGATTTTTTTGTTGCAAAACCATCTCCATATCACAAATCTACACTTTATCGTACTGTAAATACCCTAATTAATACAGCATGAACAAATTTTTGTTGTGATCCTAAGAAACCGCGCCATACACAAACATAGTGCCAAAACTGGATCATGCAACCGTTATGCCTGCAACGCCTCAAGCCGCACCATTTCGAACTGTGCTTAATTTGAAAATTTCGTGCAGATCTATTTTTGACCGTTGTGTTGATATTGAATTTTCTCGCCTTTCACTAATTTGATTGAACAATTGACACGAAAAAGCGATACCCTATAAGTATATTATAGGATCAGCAAAACAAATTATAGCATGTTTAAGCACGACCCAATATTATTTGAATAAAGTGGTTAACTCTAATGGGTTTCAAACGTTGTGTTTTAGAAGAATAATTAAGCAGTTATCCATTGCCTCTTGCTTGCTTTTACAAAGTTTATCCACCAAGAATGCATATTGCAGGAAATTGTCCTGTTGTTTTAATTTCTTTCTTTAGTCCAAGAAATTATTCATTACCATCTTTAGAGTACCTCCATACTATAATGCCATTACAGTCGTTAAGAATGTACCAAATTCCTAAAAACTTTATTGTGCTGGGTGTTCACAACGTCAAAGGCAAAGTTTGGTGCCTGTCTATACTACAGTAGTATACACAGTGTAATTGGTACTGTAGCTACACGTGTGCTTTCTGGCGCATATGTATTATGTAATTCCATTAACGTTTACAAGCTTTCTCTGTGTTAGGATGAATCAAAAGTTTAAATGCATTCCATGTATTTATGGTTGCGTTCTAGTATCAAGATTTATCACTGCCAGTTTTTCATTGTGTGTTCATGTGGTACATTGATTGCATTCTTTTGTTCATGTCTAGTCTCCAAATGCAGTGTCAGAGAAGAGATGACATGGCTGCAAGTCAGTTCGAAGGGAAGCAAGGAGGTAAGAATGAGTTTAAATTCTTGCTTTAACATAATTTGTTTTTAAACTTGTTTATTTCTACCCACCATGTAGATAGAACACCATCATCCCGGACAGAAAAGCAACAGATTTTTTACATTGATTTAACGTCTGCAGCGTCTAATCCATGTAAAAAACGATTGATTTGCTGTTTACAGTCTTGCATCATATCTAAAATCTTTGCTGGTATTAACAAAGTTTAAACTTCTCAACGATACAAAAACAGAGACATGAAAATTGTCTAAATTAATCAACTTAATTTGAATTCTACTTCCAATTTTATACGCGCAGACTTTCTGACCAAAATCGTATCAAAAAGTCGCTGTCACGTTTTTGCAGTTTATTCTTTTTACACAGAATTATGTTATTTTTCCTTCAATTTCGTGCTGCCACTCATACAGTAGGTCTGCAGACTATACAACTTATAGCATGTGATAATGTTTCATATTTTTCTATAATTTTGGCATTGCTGATTTGATTATTATTATTAAATGATGATTTTAGCACCACGTTGTGAACATTGGGCAATGTCCTACGTTTGTTATCACATGGGTTCGTGCGTCACGCCTTCTCTATTCTTGTCACGCCCCCAATACGTCATGCAGTCTTTGGTGGTTAACGAATAGGAATGCAGTAAGCCAGGCTCGCTTTGTTATGAACTTACGATCATAAAACTGACGTACTTCGTGCGAACGAAAGATTTTGTTTTTAACTTTTGAAACATGAAGAAATTTGAATACATGCGAGTTGGTTCAATTCTCCGAAACTTTGGTTCTGTTTGTCTGAAAATTACGGAAAATATCATAAAACGGATATCACGCAATCGATTTGTGGAATTTTATAACGTTTCTTAACGAGTTGTGTCCAACGCAATTTCCTCTTTTAAATGATTTCGTTGTCTTCGGACGTTGAAACGATGCAAAAATGACGGATTTTTTAGTCAGCTGTAACATTGTGCGTTGTCAGTTATAACATTGCACCAATTTTCGCAAAAGTGCAGTGAATCACCCCACAAATCACCCCACAAAGCAAACAAATCAGCCATAAACACTGTCAAATGTTGTCAAAACTATGACGCACGTTACCATGTGACTTACAAGTCAAACCACAACTATCTAATCAAGACACCTTTAATTCGAATAAGAATTTTTACAGTTGTGCTGCAGTTACTGTTACGTAATTTGCATTCATCAAATGCATTTATCATTTGCACAACAATCTAATCTCTTGACGTAATTTATTGAAGAATCGATTTTTTTACAAAACTAGCTTCTTCACCTTATTCAAATAGAATTTGTAGTCTGATTTGCCTTTCGTCGGTGACACCCACTTTGCAAAGTCATTGATTTAGCATCGTTTCAAAACATATTTAGACAAATTGAATCCTCCATCTCCACTCCAGTGAAGTACTTATCCTGTCACTTGCTCAGTTGCATACTGTGTCGATTCGCAATAGAAGTTACAATAGGACTAGTTTTGCTTCTTGACCATAAAGTTCGATTGAAAATTAAAACATTCATTAAATTTCGACATTGCTTTTTCTTGATGTGCATTTGCTTCATCCAGGCGTCAGGGCCAACACATGATTTTTCCATTTGCTCCTATTCATAGGATGTTGCAGATATTGCATTAGGTTTGTGTGCAGACATTGAAACAATCTAAAATTCCATATTTCTATCTCTGCGTGGGTTCAATAGTCAAAGACTGTTTTGCAGCTTTTTATAAAACAATTGAGAACCGAAACAATTGTACTTGGCTTATGATCGTCAAACTGTTATAAAGTAATTAGTATTAATTAAATACTTTCACTAATTTACATTTTTCCTGCTTTTTTTAAAGAAATTTTCTATTGTTAGCACAAGATACAGATTTCACATTAGAATAGTAGAGTTGGATGCCAGTTTGTCTGAGCCGGTTACGCATTAGATTTAGTTCTTTATAATTTAATTTTCATATTTTATTATTATTTTTATCAGTAGCATAGGCCTATATGTTTTTCTTCAAGATAATTTGTTTTTTTCGCATTTGCTAAATTTGCGATTATCAGAGTAAAAATACGTGGCTATCTTTTTGTGTTTTCAATTAGTTTTCAATTCACTCTGATAAGAAAGAATGTTGATTGTATATCGTGGTTGCATGGGACGGAAACAATTATTCAACATGCAAACATTTTTCCAGCCATTTGTTTCACGACACTAAAGTAGCTTTAAAAGCTCAGTTTCCTTTCTATTGACTTGTCCAAAAAATACCTCCAAAGTAAACCTAAAATCTCACCCTACTATTTTGTATTAACTTGTTCCCCTTAACCCAAAACCTTACCCTAATCTTTTGTTTTGAATTGTTCTCTTGAATCCAAAACTTTACCCTCATCTTTTGTGTTGACTTTTTGTTCACCCTCCAGATCCACGGCTATACAACTCTCGGAGAAATGATCCGTCGACTCGATCTTGCTGGAGCTGCAGCTCTTCCTCATCGTTTTCCTTATATATTGGAGATCGCTGATCTTCTAGTTCGGAAAAAGATGTCGAATTTGAGCGGGATGGCGCAATCTCATCTTTTCAACCTCGTTGAAGCGTTGCTCGCTCAAGGTACGAACGTTTGTGTCACAAACAAATCCTCTTTGGCATATCTAACAGAAAACACGGTCGCTGAAAAACGTTTAACTCTTAACACTGCGAAGACATGGGATGAGAAGTAAAACATATTTGTTTTTTTCCATATTCTAACCAAAAAGGTTCGTTTCAAAATGAAATTGGCTGAGAATGTTCATTGTTCAAGTATGGGAATCGACAAACCTGATGTCATTGTATACAAAAATATGGCATCACGATTTGGATGCATGAAACAGCTTTAATAAACCACAATGGGTTTAGATGCTTTATTACAATAATGATATTATAATTTTTGTTTTTCGAATCATATGGTATTGATTATATGGTGGAACCAAAGCACAGTTTTGTATAGCATTGAAGTATTTTGAATCAAGGTTCAGTGTTGCTCGAAAAGGTAAAAAACTATTTTGCAATAAACTGCAACAAACAAATACCTCTCCTCTTCATCTTTCAGTCCTAGAGACAAAGCGTAACATCCGGACAATGCATCAACTCCTCCAGATCATGATGATATACATGCAGCATCAGTCAAAGAAGTCTTTGTTTAGCTCCAAGACTCATTGGTTCAAGTGCATCGCTGAAGTTAGGAGAATGCAGAAAGAATTAAAGTTGATCTCTGTGCCGCGGGTTAGTTGACAGAAATGATCTTTTTTGCTAAAAACATCATCTATCATCTGAAAGCTATTTAAAAAGATTTTTTCATTTCAATTAAACTTAAGATTTACCAAACTATAATCATTCAAACTTACCAATTTACCAAAATATGTGTTGAATAACGCCATCTTGTGTTCGTTCTGTCTTGGAAGAGCTGCTGATTTTCGATCCTTTGATCGGATGGTAAATTTTTCAAAAAATAAGAATCTTTACTTTCTTCAGAGATTGGACACCCAGATGACGTTGACGAACCTTCCAATTGAATTGCAACGACACGTAGTGTCATGCTTGGATGACTATGACGACATAAAGAGCGTGAGCCACGTCAACAAAACGCTTCACTCCATCAGTGAGGAGGCAAGCACGTGGAAAAATCTCTGCTTGAAGAATTACACAGAGGTCAGTGCATGAAAATGAACTTGTGTACCAAATCAGTTTTTTGACGTTGATTCAACGGCCCCAGATAGTGAATCAATGATAAATTTATAGATTTATAACATTGCGTTTAGAATTTAATACGTATTTACTATTTAGCGTCATAGGAAACAACAAAAACATCAATGAAACATGAAAACACCAATAAAAAAGAGTTATTTGCTGGCTGGGTTAATTCAAACGACATTATGTTAAATTTGCTTGCACTACTGTAATGTTTTAACTTTTAAATAGTGTTAAATATTCTGCACTTTTTCGTATTAACACAACCTCATTTTTAAAGCTTAATTAGTCAATAAGCTTCTTATGTATTTGGGGTCCGATCGTTTCCAAACAGCAATCTCTGTCATTTTTACATTGATTCAATGGTTGCAGACTTGTATTTTTATTTTATCGTCATAATAACGTTTTTTTTTTAAATGCTAGGAAGAAATAAACAAAGCTAAAAGCATGCTGATGAAACGAAAGCTGAGGCAAACAAAGGAAAAACTCAAGTTTCGTCAGCCCCTTCCAGCTGACATCCATTACAACTACCTCGACCCTTCCACCACACCTGAGTGGAGGAATATCCATGCTTGGTTGAGGAGGTCTGCGCTTTTAAATAGCAACGTTTAATAGACGTAGAATATGCTTCTATGTGATGTTGGAGCTTTAACCGACAACCATCAACAACGAGATTTAACCAAATTTGATCAAATAATGTTTAAAAAATGAATCAGTATTAATTCTTTGCAATTTTTTCTTACTATTAGGAAGATATAAAAAAATTATTTGCTGAAACCATGGCTGCCCGAGTGCCCGCATCATCATTGATTTGGCTCTGAAAAACGTATGGAAATACGGCAATCCATTCACGCAAAAAATGGCGGTTTACTTTTCCTGCAAATCATGCAAGCATACGTGACACCATGGCCATGATAACACATAGATAAATGATGTGATTCATCGATTGTCCATCCATGAGTTGCTTCAGACCTGGGGGATATCACTTGCCGAAGACCAACGTAGGAATTTAGAGAAAAATTAAACGAATGAATTGCTGCGCAGGACTTACGACAGACAAGACCGTGTCTATGTGGACCCGTTGCTGTTCTGTAAGCGATGCAGTGTCTTATTTTGGCAGGTACGTGTGGTGTGGAGAATACTACTTGATTGACCGTTTTCAGAACGAAAATTAATTTAATTATTTTTAAATATCTATACCATAAAAATATTACTTTGAGCTTCAGTAGCTAGATCCGTAGTGATAGCTAGATCTGTCGAAACAAAATTAATAAAACTACATCATGTTAATTTCTGTTAATAATGATAAGACTTGGCTTAATGGAAGGTCATAACAATAGCTTGCCCTTGTGTCATTAAGTGCTGCAAGTTACTAAGTGCTTCTTATTCGAGAGTAAAATTTCCAAACTAAGTTTTGGCAGCTTCGAGAAGAAAAAAAAAATTCAGCCTTTGAAAACCTCTGTTGGAAACATTGCTGCTACTCCTTTTTCTTTCAGCTTAAAACACCAGAATAAAAGTTGGCTATATCGCACAACGAATTAACATTTTATTTTTTGGAATGGGGCCGAGTTATGGTTAGTGGAAATAGTTTCGGCCTCAGCACTAGCGACTTGTCGCAAAGTGACTCTTTACTACCACCACACGGTCATGACTTTTGCCATGCGGGTTCATGAAATGACACGGCGAGGTTTCAGAAGCTGGATGAGATTTAAATAATAAGAATTTAACTAAATGGAAAAGAAGTTTCTTGTAGATATAAAAACAAAAACAAATCTTTCATAACAAATCACTTTCGAATCCCGTTCTTATAAACAGGAGTTTCAAAATTTTTCAGTTGCAGAACTCCCACCCCTGGGTTCTCCTTATGGTGAACGTTGACCACCCCTGTCCAGTAGTATCTTTGCAATTTTCTATTATTCATCCTCGATGTTTCTCTCACACAGGGGACTGGCCATCCTTGCGTCAGTGAGGTTCAAAACATCAAACCTGACATCACGCAGCTAACTCCTCGTCAAGTGATCTCTTTCTTCGAGTGATATCTTTGTTTACTGTTGTCATTTTTGATCTTATTGCTCTTTCCTTTCACTTCGTTATGCTGCTTTTGGCGTAGGATGTTAAGATGTCAATAGAGCTGTTGTCAACGATTTTTTTTAGCTTGTGTCTAAATCATATCTTACCCACCACTCTGGCAATGGCTTTTTGCCTTTAACTCATGCAACGGTTCAGGAAAACACAAGCTTTTTCAACTAAACCACATGCTTTTTATTGACATGATTGAACCTTTACCCAGACAGTAAATCAGTCGTTTTTACATTAAAAACTAACTACTCATTCAACGTCTGCAGACGTTAAATCAATGTAAAAACGACTGATCTGTTGTATGAGTACTAATTTGGAGTGCAGTATTGCTTTGTGTTCTTTTTTTTATAACTTTGTAGCATCTCACAAGCCCAGCAATTACTTTGCATTGCCAATCCGTGTATTTCGTCTTTGATCCGTCATCTGCATATCTGAAGTGTTTTATACATATTGTGAATATTTAGATTCTTCGTTAAATGCCATTGTTGTGAACGAACTACATATAAAACAGCTCCCTTAGGCTACAGTTTGTATTATTAAATGGTACACCAAAGGTTATTATTGCTTACGAAAATCTTTATTTTAAGTGATAAATAACAAAATATATAAACATTAATTTAATAGATTTCATTAACGAAGCATTAATCTGTGTTAAGATCTTTATCGAACACTGTAATTTTGTACATTAACACTTATTCGTTCTTTACCTTGCTTAAAGCTTCGTATGTTATTTTTTTAGTAAGTTTTTCTTCCTTTGAGAATTTCTGTGACCTTGTTTGTATACTTTTGTACAAATATTGAAGTGTGCTGATTTTACATTGCACGTTGTTGCCATTTGCAGACGTCACCGGCGTGACTGCGTGTCGTCATTCGTAAATGCTGTCGTATTTTTTTTATGTTTGTTCGTTGATTTCAAGAATTTTCAAAAAATATTAAGGTTAAAGTTCAACTGGTTACAACTAAAAGCAGAGACAACTAAATTGTCTTCAATTCTTTTTGATTCATATTGACTGCGAATTTATGGAAAGTTTAAAAAGCTAATCCAGACAACAATATCCGTTATTTTTACATTGATTCTACGTCTACATACGTAATGTAACATTGACTGCTTTTGTTGCCAAGACATTCTTTATGCTGCAATTTTTCCTATCTTACCCAACATTTTAAAGTGCTAATGATAGATAAACGCATCTACTGTAATGTTGCGTTTATGTAACAACGGTAGCCAGGGGCGCCGAAACGATTTTTGATTGGTGGGGGCAGGATTATAAAAAAAGGGCACTTTTGTTGCTAAAAGGCCAATTTTTTTTAAAGTTTTAAGATAAGATATAGCGATAATGCTCATTCATCAGCTGTTTTTTAATCTGACCTGGAATGAAAAAAATGACGCACTCAGTGTAAATTATTTGTAACATAGCCTACAGCTTGTGTTTTTTCTTGCCAATATGGAGTTGCTGCAATCTGCACATATCGAAATACAAATCGCCGGTTTAAGTTGTGTCAAAAGCCCAATCCGATAAGTTAACAGGCAGTTTCTATGTGTTGCTCGGAAAAAATAAATCTGAATGTCTGGAATAAATATAGGATTGACTGGATGGTCAGCATTAACTTCGTGAGTTTGACCACACGGTTGTTAACTATGTATTCACATTAGGGGCTCTCCATGAAAGACGTCCTCAAAAAATGACCCCCCTCGATGTCTGCACTGTGTCAAAAGTTTGCAATTTGCCACCCCCCCTTTACTGCGGACGTCTTTTATGGACAGCCCCTAATCGTAAATATTTATTTTTCACTTGTGTAACAAAGCAATCAACCATATAGCTATGCACCTGGAAAAATCAGTTCTTTTCAATTCCCTCTACAATCGTTGCAAAAATATCGGGTTTTGTTAAGTTAATTGATTGAATCTTCGGAATGGGAAAGCTTCTTTGAGAGCTTGTAGAGACTTTGAATCACTGACACAGGCCTGGTCACCGAGATGGACAGAGTGAAGTTTCCGATTGTTGAAGTGTTGTTGCCGAGAAATAATTCCATTTCCATCCATTAGATGTCGTTGAATGGAGAGCAGTCCTTAGAATGGATTGCTCAAGTTCACACCCCGAGAGTCGAACCAGCGCCGCTTGATCTTGAAGCTTCTTCGTTCCAGAAGGTTAGCCCGGTGGAACTCGCTCAACTGTCAGCAGTGACGTCAGTACTGATACAAGTGTTACCAAAACAAGAGCCACTAGAGCAACGGTTCCCAACCTTTTTGATGCCGTAACCATGGGCGCCGATCGCTCTCTAAAATTGGTGGGGACATTTACTAGGAAAGGTAGGAAGGGGCGACGAGCGAAGCGAGCTAGAAAGATCGGGGGTCTGTTCTGACAAACTAACTAATACAGTAGGTACAAGTCTGATGCGATGTGTATATATTTTAATTGTCAGTGTCAGCATTGGACAGCAGACGTCCCAACACTCGGCAACGAGTCTCCGGCGAATTAAAAACGAAGTCCTTGGAGAGGTCATGAAGGTTGATCGAATTCAAAACCTTGTGCCATTGCATGATTTAGTCGTTTCTGTATCATGGTAGATCGTAACCAAGTTTTGACACGTCACAAAGTTGAAAATGACCATTCAGCTGAACACGAGCTGGCTGGTGAAATGAGCAAAAGTCGCACAAAAAGTTCCACTTTCGGAAACATTTGCCGACCAGCGGATGGCATCTTCTTGAATAGCCTATCATTCAAAAATCTTCCACCCACTTTCCATTGTACTGCTTTCGAAAGAAGCATAACTTAGTTCTTGTGCAAGGGATTCTGTGTCAGAGAACTCAGGATAATCGTCTACCACATGTGATTGTATCTTTCCACTAAAGAGTGATTCTTGTAGAATTTTGTAGTGCTCTAGAACGGTCGACTTGAAATAGTCAGTAAAATTTTGCTGGGCGCTGTCAATGACTGCAAAATACTCTAACCGATATTTCGTCTCTGGTGTTTGAAAGTTGAGGAGGTTAGCCATGTCCATGCTGAAGACGATTTGGGATCTTTTTGGGACGTGACAGTTTCAATGATTCAGGGTTGCAATCTTCCATTAGCCTCTCAGCATTTACAAAGACACGATGAAATTCTTCTTCATTGCGTAGATGGCGGAGCAGTAGCCTACTACAAAGTTCAGCACATTCAAGCATGCCAGCCACAGTCACCGTGCAACCTTGCAAGGTTTTGTTAAAACGTTCCATACACTGAATGACAGACAATGCCACTAATAACCTAAGCACACTTGACCCACGAGAAAAAGGTTTCAAAAGCCAAATTGCAGTTGTTGCTACATTTGAATCAAATTGACTCACGGCTTCTTCTATGGCTTCCAATACTGACTTATTATTATACTGACGTTAGAACCATCAAGCACTACTTTTACAGCAGCTGCACGTGTGAGCAATCTGGTTGGATAAATTAGTTTCAGTTTTGATGCAGCCTGAGGCAAAGACTCTTTAGAATAAAGATTCAGGTACATATGCTTGAATTTCCCAGAAACCTTTTAGCCTATAGCCTAGCTTTCCAAGTTCTTGTGTGGAACTTGGAGCATCTCTAATAAACGGCGAAGCTACAACAGCTTTTGATACAATTAGATTAGTAAATATGTGCTCCACAATGCACATATTTAGCAAGAGGTTGAGATTTTTTATTTCAGCTTGACAGCTACGGGGTTTCCTCCCATTAAACAAAAATGTTGTCCCCTCCTTTCAATAGATTTTAAACATCTGACTAATAAAATTGTGACATTCGGTTAATATTTTCCCTTTTACGTTATAAAAATAATGAAAAAAAATGGTGGGGACATGTAAAAAGATGGTGGGGACATGTCCCCGCTGTCCTATAGGGATCGGCGCCCATGGCCGTAACCCTTTTATAACATTTGCCAAGTTACGATGACCCCAAGGATAAAATTAGTTGGGTTGATCCTCCTTCACTGCACTTTTGGAGCTAACTAGTAGGCTACTAGGCTATATATTAAATTTGACTTCTAAATAAATAACACAACAAATCAAAACAACAATTATTTCAGTGAGAAGGCTGTGCTTGCTTCTTTTTAGCCAGATCTGAAATCCTTGGAGCAGTCTTTGCAAGAGCACAAAGCAGATCATCTTCTGCATCAAGTCTGCTCCTGTATTTAGATTGATAACCAACAAGCTTGAAAAGCCTGTTTCACAAAGGTATGTTGTTGGAAAAGGAAGAATCAGGCGCAATGCGATCTCAGACAGAACGGGAAATGACTGCAAACTTTTGATCCAAAATTTGGTAACTGACATTGAAGAAAAATCAGTTTTTGCTGCATCGCTGGTAATGAGTTCAATGAACTCCTCTTGTGCATTCTCAGGAACATCTTCAACTCTGATGGTGAATGGGCTTTATTTATGCATTAACTTACTTCATTTCTCGTGCTGTGTAGCCTCATTTTGCCGCCACCTTCCTGCCTGCCGCAGAGCCAGAACAGCCAAGTGGCTGCTACGCCACTGAGCCTACACTGGCTTGCCTAGGCTATCAACTGATGCAGAAATAATAGCCTAGCTCTCAACTTGCGTCCTAGCTGCTCAATGTTTGAAAATTTAACTTTTTTCTCACAAATATCAACAAAAATCGCGACCTCAAGTCCAACTTTTGCTTAAAAAATGCATTATTTTTGCCCTGGGTGTTCTGGTTTGTCTAGTTTCTAGTAACTAGACAAAGCATGGTAAAATCGCGATTTTTACTAGACTCTAGTAAAATCGCGATGCACTCTGTGGTGAGCTGCCCATTGTTAAGAGTTAACTTTCTAAATTTCTAAACTAATAAAATTCTAAACTTTTCAGAAGGCCTCAGGTGGCCCCAGGCAAATTGTCAGGCGACCCCAGTTGGGGTCGCGACCCACAGGTTGGGAACCGCTGCACTAGAGGTTCTGGTGTACATGTCATAGTTGACACAAATGCAGGCAAAAATAACGACGCATTTTCCATGTCAACAAGTTGAGTTTCTTAGTTTTCTAACTATTTGGCTGCCAGTTGACTTGAGACAGGTCTAAAGGAAAAAAAAGTTTAGAAAATAATTCCGAGTAGTAATGTTTATTTGTGGTGTTTACGTTGAAATAACGTGAACACAAAACATAAAATTAGCAAAAAAACACAGTAACAAGACCATGGTTTCACAACTGTATTCACCAACTTGGCATTAACAAACCTGACTAGTTTGTTTTTCCCAAGACAGTAAATCAGTCATTTTTTTACATTGATTCAACGATCATTGTTTAAAATCGACTGATTTTCTGTCTGGGTAATAAAACGTACATTTGTTTGGGGGGGGGGGGGGGGATGTGTAAATGAGACACTGGAAAGTACGGGCGAAATGTCACATAAGCACAAAATTAAAACCATAAATAGGATCAATATACTGCATTGTGGCTGTACAGGCCAGTCATAATTTTGTCCTAATTCAATCACTAGTGAAAATCGGTCATTTTTGCATGATTCTGCGTGTTAAAATAACATTTTTAGAGGAAATACATGTTGGATGGATATTATTTAAGTTTGGACAAAGAAAAAAAAAAGAGTAAAATATCACAGTCAAGAAGCAATATTGAAGAACGAATATCACAAAATCGACTTGGATGTCAGACAGACAATACGTAGCTGATGTCCGCAGATGTACCCCTTGTGAAAATGGGGACTGCTATTCTCTTTACCCCTAGAGGACATGAAATAATGAGCTGATGGAAAAAATTATCGAAGTTAACAGCTTTTGTGTTAGTCCAAGTAAAACAGCACATGTACGTAAATTCAAAAGAAAACGACACAATAAAAACAGTACAAAGCAATATACGATACATTCGGTTGGATATATTTCTAGTAACAATGGATTGGTTTGCCTGGCCATATCCCACCAATGTAAACCAAAATATATTTGTCACTTGTCATAAACAATTCAGATAAATCACAAATATGTAGATTATCTAACTACAGTGTCATGGGAATGGCAAGGCTACAGGCATTTGATATCATAGCGATTAAAACACATGAACAAAATCTGTCGATAATAATTTCCGGAGTGATGCGAAATTTAGATTGAAGACCTTAAACCAGCAGAGAATGACAAAAACTTATTGAGAACAGTATCTGTCTTGGCTACAGTGATGACGCGGCAACAACTTAAAAACCAAAATTTTCACGTTCCCAGGGGAAAGTATCGACTTGAAAACGTAAACAAATTGGCAAAGTACGCACAATATCGTGGTTTAATCACTGTGGAATAGTACGCTGCGTACTGAAGAGTTAGATAAACGTGACTCGTTTTTCAAAAATTTAAAGCGATTGCGTGATCCAAGTCAAGTTGTAGGATAGTTAAAAGCACATCTGTTTTCCAGAAACAAGGTTTCGGCTTAGATTACAATTAGTGTAGCTTTATATGTTGACCTTAAAGTTGCGATGTGGAAATCAATTTACAAAGTCATTGTTTAAACGAAAAGATTCTGTTTACAGATAGAAAAACAACAACATTCAAAAAGAAACTACAAAATCTTACCTGTAAGAATATTGTCAAGAAAACGCTATTTCGATGCAAAAACACATCATATCTGAATCAACAGCAGCAGGAAAATAAAATATGTAAGAAGTAACACCGAAGTGGGTTTCTTTATTCAAATAGCCGATAAAAAATAACATACTGTAAGTAATGGAATATTATCATTGGGTGAATATACTTAAAACTATGGAAAGCTTTTGTTGTACTACAACTTCAACGAAGCGGTAACATAGGGAATACACTATTGCAATTCAGTATAAAATGAATCGTAGGTTTTACAAAGAATTATTTTTCTTTCAAAATATTCTTTTCTATCTCTTGGGAGAGGAGTACATTGATTAAGCCTGTGGTTTCTGAGGTGGGCTTCCAACAAAATGAGTTTTTTATGGACGCAATGTGTGCAGACACAATTAACCCTTAGAAAACAAGGTACAATGTTGTAGTAACGTTAAAAATAGTTGCCCAACTTTTACTTATCCAGACAGCAAATCAACTGTTTTTTACATTGATTCAACGTCTGCAGACGTTACGATTTTAAACCTTGAGTGTTACTAAAAAAAAATTAACAGCCACGTTACATTTGCAACAAGGTTAGTTCTTCAAGATTTTAATTCTTCAACGCAACAGCTCTTCCATCAATTTACAGTAAAGGATTGATCGCTTTTACACTATAATCATGATTCTAATCCATTTCAACCGATCTTAACGTGATTTCACAATAAACAAAAAATAGGCCAAGAAACTATTTGGCATAAAAAGTAGCATGATTTTAGCAGAATTTCCTCACAACAGCAGCTCAAGCTTCAAGCATCTTATGGTAAGATTTTGGCGTGGCTTCGTCGTTCAAATGCTTGGTCGTATATCGTAGGGCATTCAACAGTGTTTTCACCTTCATTTTCGAACTTTGGTCTTTCACCACTTTAATGGAGCCCTTTATCTGCAACAAGGTCGGAATGTTGAGAGTATGAACTCAAATCTTTCTATTGTTCAAAAAAACCCAGGCAGCAAATCAACTGTTTGCAGACGTCAAATCAATGTAAAAAACGGTTGATTTGCTGTCTGAGAAAGCCAAGTGATATTTTCGCAACATTACATCAACATTAATCAGGAGGGCCGAAATAAAATCGAACTGGTAAAAAAGTCACAAATTCAAATACACCATTTTTCAAGAAATTAGCGTTACAAAAACGCAACTAGTTAATAGTTATTGTGAATAGCTGATCAAACCAATTTAATAACTTTACTAATGAGGAGTTATTGCTACTTCAACATCACTCACATCAATCTTTGACCCCTTGGCAAACGCCCCATCTTTGTGGACATGGTCGTACAAGATAATGACTCCCACCATGACGCGAACACAAAAGGACACCGAATCAGCTCCCATCTGGAACCTGCTGTCATCCCTGAGAAACGAAGAGTGTCATTGGTTCTGCAATCCCACAGGTTTAAACATGACGTTGGGTAATTTTAAGGAAAATACAGAGAGTGCTGTATAGAGCAAGTCGTGAGTGATGAGGAAATTAAAGGCAGAGTTCAAGTTATGGAAAATAAAAAACAGTTCTATTCCGAAGGTATTACTTTGTATGGGATGAGAAGAGGAAACGGGGACGTATGTAATGAACATGAAAAGGTCGGATTAAATGAGATGGCAAAAAGGAGGGAAGACAATCAATCAAAAAAAAAAAATCGGTCACTCCCACAAGCCACAAGTGGGGACAGAACCGAATTTGGAAGATAAGAATTCTTGTGATTAGTCGTTGTTTGATGCTATGGAGAGGAGGTTTTATTATTTTACCACGCTCGCCTGCCGATGTTTCCGCGAACTACACTTAGACATTACTGGAGAGCGACCAGTCTTTAGGCTCATCGTCTACGGCACAAAGACCTTGTGGTTTGGAAGACAAAGAATGATAAAAACGTTGATGATAATTGGGAGTAGCGTTGACAAGGGGGGTCCAGGGGATACTTTTGAAAAAATAAACTTGAAAAAACCTCCGCATGTTATTTGAATATAGCGCGTTTTTCTTAGAAGTATCATTTAGCCCCGAGGATCTCAATGATATTGGGTCCAAATAATCCTATCAACGACCCTGATAATTGGTAATATGGTCCAAGGTCTATATATAAAACATGCTACGCTTCCGCAAAATAACTCTAGGTCTCTTGCAGCATATCAACACTACAGCTGCCGCCTTTTTCGAAGGTCAAAAGGTTAAATACGGTCCAGGTGGCGTAACCGACGGGCTTGTCCAATCAGATTGAAGCTAAATTCAAAAACGTTGTAAACATTCTTTATAGCGGCAAGCTGGCTTGCTCGCCCTTTCGATATGTAGACTTGATGTTTAAAAATGATATACTGAGGTCTAAAAAAAAACGGTGGGACGCGGATGACAGCAAAGCCCACGGGAGTAGCCATCATCATGAAATATGCATAGATTTTATGTCGTTCAAATCAACGCTGTGATAGAGCTAATGCTACTTTTCATCTACTGGCGTTTCGTAAACACACAAAGATTTAATCACACGCGCCATATGGTTTGTGTGGACACCAGAGACTAATCTAATATTCCGTGTTTGATTATTATTTTTTAATGAAAAAAATTTGTTTCAATGTCAAAAATGTAAAAACAAACAATGATAGGAATCTTACGGGTTTTCGAGCATAGCTTTGCATATGTTGGCCATAGTGCTCAAGACCTCGAGTGTCCTGTCCGTTTCCACATCGAAGTTCTGTGAAATATTAAGCAAGTGTTAGTAACTTTAAGGCCACTTCTCAATGGACACTCCACTAATATTTGTGTGAAACGTGGATTATGCTGGATTAGCTAACTCAAATGTATGTTGCATGCCATGCCATGTATGCATGCCATGTATGTTGCATGCTGATTATGTTGTTCTTGAGAAAAGTTAAGTTTTCTGACGTTGATCTAACATCATCAAACGTTACGAGCTGATTTGCTGGCTTTACGTTGGTGGGTAGGCTTGGTTTGTACATAATTTCAGGTTCAAACTAGTTTACGCCGGTCTTAAGGCTCCTTGAGCCACAAAAAGTTTCAATATCAACACCGAAATTTTAAAGTTGTGGCTGGGTGGCAAAGTGGGATCGAGTCGGGTCCACTATAAAGAGGTGGCCAGTTCAAATCCTTTTTGCGGCAAATTTATTTATTTGAAAATCAAAAGATAATCTTATCACGACGTAAATAAACTAAAAAAAAACGTAGATAAAGGTGCTTGCGCTTCTAACCATTGAAACCAAAAAAAAAATTAACATACAACTATGAAAATATTAAGGCGCACTATGTGATTAATAGAGAATTTTACTATTTTCACACCGACTCCGATTCCAAGCGCAGCATGACAACCATTCTTGTCTTTCAATTTCATCAATCTTAATTTTGCTTTGTTAAAACAGCGTTGCAGCTAGTTTAATGCGTTTTACCTCTCGGACAAAGCGGGTCGTGGCGTCGGTCAGTGTCTTCAACATCGGGGTCGCCTCGGCGTAGAAGAGCGACATCTCGTTCGCCATCTCCGTGGAGACGCATCTTCCCTCGTCGTAGTCCACTCCTCCTGACGCGCTGTTCATCCCTTTCCTCGACATGGTTCTTCGGAAGTAGGAGAAGTCGTTTTGGATCGCTGGATTGTTCATCTGCGGTGTTCAGCATCACGTTAACTCAATCAACTTGACTGAGGTTGGTTAAGAACTGTCACTACCGCAAACTACCCGGACAGCAGAATCCGTCATTTTTACATTGATTCAACGTCTGCATTGGTTGGTTGAATCAATGTAAGAATGACAGATTTTGTTGTCTGGGTATTTCAACACGACAACATTTAGCATTAAAAACGTTTTTTTTGATGGCAAACCACCATATCAAAAATTTCTCTATGTCAGTTATGTGGGCGCTTTGTAGTTATCTGTAGTGTGACAGTGTAACAGCTATTAGCACACGGCACACGTTGGAGCAAAAATTGACGTTGGTGGAAGTTGATTGTCATGTCAAACTTTCACGACGATCGTTCAATGAAACGTAGTTTCAGCAATACGTCACCTTCAAGTCGTCAAACTTCAAAGTGAAGTGTAGAATCTCGGCAAATTGTTTGGCGAGCGCTTGCTTGGTTTCCAAGTGCTGGAGAGGAGACAGCGGCTTGCAGGTTAACGCCCGTAGTAATTCTTGAACACATTTCTCTGGAAGCGAGACACAGGAGCAGAGTTATGGTTAGGAATGAAATGAATTGCCTTGGTTGGTTGGTTTTGAATCTTTATCTAGGACTGATAAAGCTTTTGAAAGTTATTCCTGGCAGTTTCACATACTTGTGTAGCGGCTTTGAACCACTGACGCAGGCCCGGCCGCGAATTTTTTTTTCCCACGAGCTTTCTGTCTCATTGATTATAGTCACTCTTAAATTAAGATTTTCCGAAAGTGTTTTGAGAGATTAGTTGATTCAGATTGCGAAATAACTATTTGCCAATGAAATTCTGCAATGATAATAAAATATAAGCTTTCCCTAACCCTACTTTTTTTGAAAAGCTCTTGTGCACCGCAAAATTAATTCAAAGAAAAAAAAAGTTTGACTTCGACGGGCGTCGAACCATCATTCTCACGAACACTAGGCAGAGGATGAAACCACTGAACCAACCGTGCCAACGAGAAAATGTTGCATTCACACGGTTTTAATACAAACTTTTACCAAAGTATGCAAATGAGACAGAAATCTCGTGGGAAAAAAAATTGCGGCCCGGCCAACGAGTTTAACATTGTGTAGTTTCTGATTGTTGATGTGTTCTTGCCCGTGAATTATTCAATCCACTAGGACTAGGTGCCACGTAAGAATTGAAAGCATCGTTAGTGAAATTTGAATTGAAAGCATCGTTAGTGAAAAACTGGTACGGCAAGTTGGGAGCAAAAATGAAATGCAACAGAAGAGCCTTACGTAAGTGCTTGGAGAATTCGAAAAATTCTTTGAGCTGTTTCACCAGAGGGACAATAGCTCGCCAGGTGTCCGCTTGCTTTACTTGATTGGACGGGTTAGAAATCGCCTTAAAAACAAAAAACAAGTTCTCAAAAACTTTTTGAAACCATTCATGAGATCTTACGTTGCTTTATAGTCTTAACAAAGCACGGCTGTTTACAATTATTATATTGACAGTTCAAGCTAGAAAACCCGACCTTTTGACATTGATTCAGCGTCTATAGACGTTAGGTTGTTGTCGGTTGGGTTGACTCATGCTTCATGAGACACCGTTGCTCTATCCAGTGCATATTTTCGTGACTGTTCTGTTGTTTGTGTATCAAAATGATGTAACTTGAGACAAAAACAGAAAACAACACTTCTTTTGACTGATGAACACGCTTTCCAGTGAAGACAAAATATAGTACTATGGCCATATGATTGGCAATAACTCCATCCAAAGGCAGCTACAGTACTACAAAGAAAAATAAACAGCAAACGAAATAGGGGCAGAGGCAGACCACCAAGAATTTGGACTAATAATAGTAAAGACTGGTGACAACTTGATTACAAAATTGCAATAGAACAATCTCACAACAGAGAAACATGGTCTTCAATCTTCATTGCCTTCAATCTTTGACGAAAGAAAGGAACGTGATGATGATCCAAGCTCAAACCCAGTTGGGAAAGATTCTGAACTTAGATTAAGAGGACGGGAAGACCAGGAAGCAAACCTTCGTGCCTACTTTCATGAGTGCCACTCTAAGATTGTCAGCATAGATGTTGCCATGACGCGTGCTTTCGATAGATATTAAACAGACGTCTTTCGAACGTCGTACCAGCGTTCTTAGTAGTCGGCCACGTAACCCAATAAACTGCGAAACGTGATGGTATGGTAGTGTCTTATGATGATGCCTACTTAAAATTGCCAACAGCTCGCTAAGAACACTTTTTTGCAGTCAAAATGAAATGGAAGGAGATGTAAAAAGAAATTAGATGTTGTTGGTGGAATGTTACTTAAATGGTGGCTTTGGTAGCATGCTTAGCTTTAGCGTCACTAACTGCGCTCAAGCTAAGGTGTCCATTCTAAAGTTAAAAAACGTTTTAAATTGAAAAGCTACACACGCAACAAGCACATAAAACGTGAAACAAAGCAACGAAAAAGAAATGAAAGCAAATGATAGGATTTAGAGATTTGGATCGAAAAGACATGGAATAAATCTAAAAATATCTTAAAATCCAACCACTTAAAATATAGATCGTTCATCAAAACATAAGTCTGAAATAAATTCCACTTGCTCCAAAATCAAAAAAAAAAAAGATTTTTATCACAGTTTAATCAATATCAAAGAACACTGCACAAAGCACTCAGATTGCTTTGGTGTAAACAAAACTACCATTTGACACAAAACTACCATTTAAATATACTAGCATAGGCGCCTAAGCCGTGGGGGCCTGGCCCCCACGCATATTTCTGCGTGGGGGCAACTTTTTATGCTGTATTGATACATAAAACAATAGATGAACTACCGACAACAAAATCTGTCATTTTTACATTGATTTAACGTTTGCAGACGTTGAATCAATGTAAATATGATTGATTTTGCTGCCTGGGACATAGCAAAAATCTACCATTTTGTGTCGATTCAATGTCATCAGATGTTGAATGCACCCAAAAAAAAAACATAATTTGCTACGTAGACGGAGCGTGCCTTTAGCTTTATGAGCTTGCAAACAGACTTGATGTCGCTTTCGAAAGTCGAAACCTCTGCACTGCAGTGAATTGCGCGGTGCCCAGTGAATCGCTCGCTGTGAAAATGAACTTGAAGACTCGGCCCGAGGTAACCACTAACCAACGCAACAAGGGCTGGTACAAAGCACATTGCGCACACGCCGCATAATCAACGAAGTAACGGACTCACGCAAACTGAATGGCGCACACACGACCGTTGCCATAGAAACCCGATCAAAGGCGGAATATGCGCATCTTTTGTTTCATCTGCAACGCGAAAACGGGCGTTTTACAGCGGTCAGTCATAAGTTGCGATATTGTAATGAAAAGGGAGCAATGTCAAGTCGAAAACTTAATCAAACGTCTCTCCGTAACTATTTTTCAAGGGCTGCTTACGGGTGTCAGCAACTTTTAAATTTATTCAAGGTGACGTGCTGCTGAATTGATGTAAACATGAATGATTTTACTTTCCACAGGTGTATTTTCAAGCGTATGATCAAGTTAGTATTTGCATTCCATTTTCAAAACATTGTCATTCCATTTACAGTGTACCTTTTAGTAAACCTTTTCGTCTCTTGTTTCATGCTAATAAATCTAGTTCGTTGCTAAACTTTATGTTGTGCTTAGCTTAAAGAGTCGCAGTCCATCAACCGCTAGCCAACGCAAACACATGTCATGTGTTTGCTTAACCGAAGTGGTCGAGTTTTGTTTATAATAATTAACGGTAGGTCGAACGTAGCGATAACTCTGAGTGTGGCAATAAAAGCAATCCTAGTGTGACGGCATAATTACGTCATCCATCTGCGTGACACTTGCTGAATTTACGTTGCTGCTGATGAAACACGCTTTCGCCCCCACGGCCAAAAAAATAGTTAGGCGCCTATGTATACTAGAAACATACAACTGCATCTAGCAATGAGCAAACACAACTGAAAAGGAATATCAATTCTACAGCTTCCCAGCTAAAAAAAAAACTTGATCCTTTTTTACATTGATTGCACATCCTTAAATATTGAACCTATGCAAAAACAACCAGTCAGGCTATTTGGGTTATCCTTGATTCCCAAACGACTTGACAGTTGACATCCTCTTGAGATGGTAGTTATGCTTTAATATGCCTGAAAGCAACTGCTGATCCATGTTTATGCAGTGTAATGACGTTTAATTGATGTAAAAATTTCAAAGTATAAAGCGACAGAGAACAAGATTAAACAGGTAGAACTGGAAAAAAGCACATTTGCATAAATAATAAATGATTGTGGTATATGGTTGATTGGTGTTGTCGCCATGGGAAAGCTTGTCTTGTCAATAAAAAGTGATGTACAGCATAGCCTTTCGAAAACCAACATTTTATTCAAGTGTGATCAATATCAAAAACGTTATGTTATATCATATTCATGTACAAGTATTTTAATTGATTGACAGCAAAGTAAGTAAGTTGAATTCAAATTACCTACAACAAAACAAAAAAATCAAACACCTTTGACGCAGCAACCTACTATGCCCTTCCAATTGAACAAATTATTTGCATCTGTTGTTTTAACAGCATCAAGAGTACTTGTGATACCCGGGGCAGGAAAATAACCAATTGGAAATGAGGGAAAGATTGCAATATGTATGTATAATTATATATATGTATGCATTATGCAATATATTGCAATAATTATATATATGCCAAAAACAAGATGGCTTGACACAATCGTAAATAACAGTGGTATGGAAGTGCATGAATTGAAGGAGGCTGCGTGGGATCGAGAGATGTGGAGAAAGATGACGTATAGAGTGACCGAGAGTCGTAAACGACTGAACGGATGAAGAAGCAATATATTACAAGAATATATTGGAGTAAGGTAAGTAATGGAGTAAGGTGGTACGGGCATGTTTTGAGAAGAGCGCTGGAGTTGCGAGTGGAGGGTCGTAGAAAACAAGGAAGACCCAAGAAAACGTGGAAAAGGCAAGTTGAGGAAGAAAGCAGCAAGGTGGGCTTAACAAGAGAAGACGCGTTAGACAGATCGATGTGGAGGCAGGGTGTGAAGGGGATTGCGGCATTTGGAGGTGAATCCGGCCACCCTCGGTAACGGGGACATCACCGGATTAAAACTGGACTACTACTACATATTGTAGTAATTGCAAAAAGTTGCTCAATGCAGCTAGCAGAGCTAACACAAAAAAAAGTTACTAAACTGGTTAAGTCATGTGCTACCTAAGGTTTCATGCTAGGCCACCCAGCATGAAACCTTAGGTAGTGTATAACTTAGCCAGGTTAGTTTTTTTTGTAATTATATGCAATACATGCGCAAGACTAAAACAAATGTTACATTTAACTCACATCCTAATCAAGTGGAACAAAATAAAATACTGGAGACAACACAGAGGCTTTTCAAACTAAGAAAAATGAAACTTACTATTCGTATCTCTTCACCAGCACCCTTATATGACTTCAGTTCTGTGATTATTCCTGGGGCAAACGACAAGACGTGGGCCACTTGCTCATAAACTTCTTGCTCTGCCTCAGATGGCCGGGCATCTAGAAATATGTTAAATCATAGTGAATGTGAAATGTCCTATCGAAATTGTGAATGAATAGCGTTATTATTGAAGAGCATCAGTTTTCAAATTTCAAGTAAAAAGTGGAATCACGATAGATACCATAAACAGACATAACTAAGCAACAACACTACATTTAACATTATAAAAACAAAAAACAACAAGCGAACGTTTTCGGCTAGTCATATAGCGCTTTTCAAGCCTAAAAATATGACTAGCCGAAAACGTTCGCTTGTTGTTTTTTGTTTTTATAATGTTAAATGTAGTGTTGTTGCTTAGTTATGTCTGTTTATGGTTTAAAAGAGTTACCTCTCTACCCAAATTGCACGATAGATACAGCGAAGACATAAAGTTCTGGAAATGACAACTAAACACTTGTTGCAATGCAAAAAGTAGGTAGTATCGCTAAGTACGGTAATCAGCAAACCTAGCTCATATAACTACAAATATGATTATGCCACCATACACCTGCAGTACATTGAAAAGTATCCATATGCACTGTACACTTTAAAACTGTTCTAAAAGTAGTTATCTCCACATGATTGGAATAAGCCATATGTGCTTTGTTTAGTCGTTACAAAAAGGCTATCACAACTTAAGAAGTTAAGATATTTAGATGTACAGTAGGTCAGTGCTCTTCAACAGGGATTCCTAGGAACAAATAGTGTGCTTCTCGGAATTTAAAGGCTTTTGCGATAGTTCCTTATTTTTTTTTGGAAATTCATTTCTTGCTTCAGTGTACTGATGCGTCGTTCTAAATTTTAGACCACTGCATGGTATTGATATAATACTCAAAGTAAACCAGTTAGGTAAACAAGAGCTTGAGTGAAGTCAATACACAAAAAAATTGATAGTTGTTGCATCACTTGACAAACGCAAAAGTTAATCAAGGTAAGTCGTTGATGATAAAAAGGTTGAAGAGCACTGATCTAGGTAGGCTACAGTTTTCATTCAAAGAAACAAAAAATCACTATCAACAAACACAAATTAAATTAGATAGCCCTTGCAAATTAAGAAGAGTATGAAGCTGGCATTGCTGTAGTTCTGTGACATATTAAGTGAGAAAGAGAATAGTATCCATGAAGATTTGTTTATTGTGATCTTCAAACACCGTTAAAAACAAATCTGGTTGGTCCATATTTTGTCCTAAGTTCAAATCAATCCGACCATGCTAAAATGTATAGAAATAATTAGTGTTTGAACCTGTATATATATATAGGTATATTTATAAGCTCACTGCTTGCAGTTTGAGCACTTTGGCAAGATTGGCAATGGCAGTAGTACTATTTTTGGTGCTTACGTACCACATATATAGGAAAATGCCACATGGAGGTATATACCTACATGGGCATACCAGTGTACCTACTGCACTGAGGAGACCGAAAGGTCGAAACAGTGTGCACTGTCTGCAGTTATATATATACCGGCATATATATATATGCAAATGCATTTGTTGATCAACCAAAATAACAACTGTAGGCCACTCAGGTTTCTGAAACTTGTAAGAAATGATGAACAAGTTGTAAACCTTACTTTCAAAGTCCAGAAAAAAATCTTCTAAAGCCTCTTCTTTGCATTGAAGAACACGCAGCAAATTTCCCATTTTAACACCTGAGCAAATATTAATCTTTAGTTAATATAGAGATTGTTCACAAGTCATTGATTATAAAATGACGAAGAACGCAAGTTATTTTATTATACATATTTAGTTGAATTGTTGTAATATTGATACATGAAATCTACATTCACTCTTTATAAATTGTTTGATAAAGAGATTTAACTGTATAAAACAACAAGATATCAAGATGATTTTACCTTTATATTTAAAACCTAACGTCATTCATTCAAACATGACACAAAATCATGAATACAAGAGAAAAGCTCTTGCAACAAATAAGGTATGTACCTTTTCAAGAAATGAAGGCTATAGAAAATAAAATTTGTTGGAAAGGTCAAACGATGTTAGAAACGGCGGGGTCAATTGAAATCATTGATATATCACAACTTTTTCAAAGTATTATCAATCTTTAAAAAATGTTTCCACCTGGAATGTAAAAAATTGTATTCTGGTACATTAATCATAAAAAATCTACATAAAAATGAATCCATATGTGATGTGCAGACCATAGAGCACTCGAAACACCAGGGCAATGGTATGGAATCACAAAAATTTTAGCACATCCACAGAGTTGGTCTTTGAAATACTGCAGGAGAAAACTTGGTTTGCCATCATAGTTCTCATAAAAGTATAAAGAGGTAAAAACTTATTCATATTTCAACAGTTGTTATCACCAACTGCATTTCCTTTTTTGCACACAAGAAATAAACTTTCTGAGGAATTTCTTTCAAAGTTAAGTTGATACAACTGTTGCAGGTGCAATCTAACCTCAATGTGCGCCCATGAGAAAAAGGTCTTAAATGTGCCTACAATTGTAAACATTTAATCAAAAATAGCCTTTTATATTACATTCAAGAACAGACTGCTATGCTATTGATAAAAATCTTGTTATGATCAGGGCCGTTAAAAGAATATTTTAGGTCCAAAAATTGACATCAACTTTTCGTGATTTCGCTAATCTCTTAAACCCTTTCGTCATGTACAATTCAGATAACCATCTTACCAGTTAGTACCACCATAAGATGTCTGTGCCACCATCATCATCATCTCTGCAGAGCTGCCAGTTTCGCGGTTTTACGGGGAATCCGACTACCCTAGTTTAGCCTTGAAGACGCGTAAAAAATTCAGCAGTCTCGTTTTGTTGTTTTGTTTGATTTTGTTCTATTTTGATAGATTGATTAATTAAATCTTTATCCTTAGACTGGGAAAGCTTCTTGCAGAGCTTAATCTTGGCAGTTTCGCATACTTGTACAAGCTTTGAATCATTGACGCAAGCCCGGTCACCGAGATTGATGTGAGAGTGAAGTTTCCAATTGTTGAAGTGTTGTTGCCAGGAAATTATTCCATTTCCATCCATTAGATGCCGCTGAATGGAGAGCAGTCCTTAACGTGCGTTGCACAAGCGCACACCCTGAGCGTCGAACCAGCGTCCCTTGTTGAAGCTGCTTCGTTCCAGACGTCAAGCGCTAACCAACTGAGCTATAAGGACCATTTTACCGATTTTTATTGTTTTTGGCTACATTAGTCATATTTCGTGTCGGTGGCACACCACGCTGCATTCCAATTGTCTTCCATGAAGTGTGCTGCGCTGATGGCATAATCGCTGATGTAGTAATTCAACAGCAGCTGGCACAAAGGGGTGTCTTGACTTTAATTGCCAGGGAGATTCCTGAGGTGGGATGTTGAGTTTTGCATGAAGCAAGTGGTTAGGATCCCCCGCCCGGCGAGCCAGGTGTATAAGGGCTCCCTTTCGGCGAAGCTCAGCAGGTTGGATGCCTGCGAGCTCCCCTCCCGGTGGCGTGCCTCCCTGGTATGGACCTGCCTCGGCCGACTTGGGTCAAGCTCAACAGAATCCGAACCGGAGTCGGTCGCTTCCATCCCAACATGCACAAGTGGGGTTTGGCTCCCTCACCGGCCTGCGAATGCGGCGCGGAGGAACAAACTGCTGACCATGTCGTTCTCGAATGTCCGATCTATAAGGCACCAAATGGAACGCATGGTAGCCTATAGCAACGCTGGACGAAGCTACACTCACCTGGCTCTCCATCACCTGCCCTGAAATTTGACTTGATCTAGTCTCAAACGAAAGAAGAAGAAAGAGTCATATTTTGGGCTACTTACGGGCTTGATAAATCTTTATCCTCGGAATGACAAACCTTTGATAAGAATAACCTATCAAGGCATGGCATTGTCAGTCCGAGGCTAACGCATGCTGCTGTTGAGCTGTTGCATGGGCGCCGATCGCTCTCTAAAATTGGTGGGGACATTTACTAGGAAAGGTAGGAAGGGGCGACGAGCGAAGCGAGCTAGAAAGATCGGGGGTCTGTTCTGACAAACAAACTAATACAGTAGGTACAAGTCTGATGCGATGTGTATTTTAATTGTCAGTGTCAGCATTGGACAGCAGACGTCCCAACACTCGGCAACGAGTCTCCGGCGAATTAAAAACGAAGTCCTTGGAGAGGTCATGAAGGTTGATCGAATTCAAAACCTTGTTGTGCCATTGCATGATTTGGTCGTTCATGTGTCATGGTAGATCGTAACCAAGTTTTGACACGTCGCAAAGTTGAAAATGACCATTCATCTGAACACGAGCTGGCTGGTGAAATAAGCAAAAGTCGCACAAAAAGTTCCACTTTCGGAAACATTTGCCGAACAGCGGATGGCACCTTCTTGAATAGCCTATCATTCAAAAATCTTCTACCTACTTTCCATTGTACTGCTTTCGAAAGAAGCATAACTTAGTTCTTATGCAAGGGATTCTGTATCAGAGAACTCAGGATAATCGGCAGCAGTAGCCGAGTGGTTAGCGCGTTGGGCTCGCAGTCGAGAGCCGGCATGTTCGACTCCAGCCACCCGCACTTGCTGTTGTTTCCCTGGGCAAGAAACTTTACGATAATTGCCTCTACCCAGTGATCGATTTCGAGTAATGGGTAGTACCAAATTTAAGTCATAAGTAGAGTAGACAACCGGAAACAGACATTTCAGTCGGCTGCAGCGTGGGTCAAGTGTACGTCGGAAGGCGTACACCGATGCATAGCGCTCAAGTCCGCTTTCCCGCAATGCAGGATAAAGATAATAAAACAAAAAACAGAAAAAACAAAAACAAAAAAAATCGTCTACCACATGCGATTGTAGCTTTCCACTATAAAAGAGTGACTCTTGTAGAATTTTGTAGTGCTCTAGAACGGTCGACTTGAAATAGTCAGTAAGATTTTGCTGGGCGCTGTCAATGACTGCAAAATACTCTGACCGATATTTCGTCTCTGGTGTTTGAAAGTTGAGGAGGTTAGCCATGTCCATGCTGAAGACGATTTGGGATCTTTTTGGGACGTGACAGTTTCAATGACTCAGGGTTGCAATCTTCCATTAGCCTCTCAGCATTTACAAAGACACGATGAAGTTCTTTTTCATTGCATAGATGGCGGAGCAGTACTACAAAGTTCAGCACCTTCAAGAATACCAGCCACAGTCACCGTGCAACCCTGCAAGGCTTTGTTAAAACGTTCCATACACTGAATGACAGACAATGCCGCTAATAATCTAAGCACACTTGACCCACGAAAAAAAGGTTTCAAAAGCCAAATTGTAGTTGTTGCTACATTTGAATCAAATTGACTCACGGCTGCTTCCAACACTGACTTATTATTATACCGTACTGACGTTAGAATCATCAAGCACTGCTTTTACAGCAGCTGCACGTGTGAGCAATCTGGTTGGACAAATTGGTTTCAGTTTTGATGCAGCCTGAGGCAAAGACTCTTTGGAATAAAGATTCAGGTATACATATGCTTGAATTTCCCAGAAACCTTTTAACCTATTGCCTATATAGGCCTAGCTTTCCAAGTTCTTGTGTGGAGCTTGGAGCATCTCGAATAAACGGCGAAGCTACCACAGCTTTTGATACAATTAGATTAGTAAATATGTGGCCCACAATGCACATATTTAGCAAGAGGTTGAGATTTTTTTATTTCAGCTTGACAGCTACGGGGTTTCCTCCCATAAAACAAAAATGTTGTCCCCTCCTTTCAATAGATTTTAAACGTCTGACTAATAAAATTGTGACATTCGGTTAATATTTTCCCTTTTACGTTATAAAAATAATGAAAAAAGATGATGGGAACATGTCCCCGCTGTCCTATAGGGATCGGCGCCCATGAGCTGTTGCGACCGTGCCATATTTTAAACTGAATAACTGATTGTCCTGCTTTGGTATCATGCACGTTATAACGTCCGCGTTTTGTCGCTTCTACCTTTCTCTAGACCTCTGCTATGTTTGTCATATATTGTTTTTTCGTTGTGGTAGTCAGAAATAAAAACAAACTGAACTGAATAACGATTCAAAACCAAACCTAAACCACTTGTGGCGATAGAGCTACTTTTCAGTGATAATTGGGTTGGAAATTCTAAAAACCTGTGGCAACCTTGGCTGTCTGCCTCTCTGTTTTTCTGATGTGCAAGCGAATTATTCCTGTTTTGTTTTTGTTAGGCTGATCAGGGTTTTGTACGAGCAGATTCACTTCTATAGGATTACCTACCTATAGCGCACTCCTAAAACAGTCTTCTCACAGTTGTAGCTTCAAACAAATACATCAATTCAAGTTTAAATCAAGTATAGTTATAAGTCTCTAAACCTTGACAGCCTGTTTCACCCTAAAATGAAGATCATCAGAAGGTCCTTATTCAAATAGAATCTGATGATCCTTCTTTTAGGGTGAAGCAGGCTGTCAAGGGTTTAGAGACTAATGACTATATTTGATTTTTTTTGCTTTGCTTGGCATTGAGCACTTTTTGTAATACTATAGTACCGATATTTATTGTTCAATCCAAGTTTATATAGCCTAGGCTATGAACTAAAAGTAAAGCATTTTTTGTCCGATTGCTTGATCCAGGCAGAAGGGCCAATACACAATGACTTTTCCAGTTACGATATTTTTATCCATAGGAAGATGTGGTGTGCTTAAATTTCACCAGGTTTTCAGCTGTTTTTCATTGTCGTCCATGTCTTTTTTTATCCACAATCTTGCCAGATGTAATATTGTGTTCAAAATTTTTTTTGTAGGTGTAGATTTTTTATTATGTTTGAAAGTGAGTGATTTTGCTGAATTTTATTCAAAACTTCTCAATTTGTTTTCTTAACATAGCAAGATATCCGTTGCATTCTTTTTAAGAACTACATCATATGCAGCTTCAGGATTTTTTGTGACTGAGGATGACAGTTTCCATAAATCACAACTGTGTAGTAAATTTACTCCTTTATGGTATAATCATAACAAATAACGAAAGCTTCACAAGGTGTGCTCAACATTACACTGTTGTTTTTTATACTGGCAATGGTCATTTCAACTTGTTTTTATTAACTTACATGCGCATGTTTACACCATCTGCAGTTTGTATCACAGCAGCTAAGTTAACCTTGCATCATGAAGATTCTATGTGTTGGATTTTGGAAAACTGGTACCAAAAGTATGGCTGCAGCTCTTAAGTTACTTGGATATAGAACAGTTTATGATTATGAAGAGCAATATCTTTTGTTGAACAAGCTTTGGCCAAAGTTTTTTGATGGAACTGTTACTGATAATGAAATACGCGATGCTTTGAAAGATGTCGACGTACTCATTGATGGTCCAACAGTTGTTTTTTGGCAAGAAATATTTAGGGTATTTCCTAATGCAAAGGTATGCTTAATGAAAATGGGTGGTTATAAAACATATTTTGACTTATTTTGTATGTGACTTGCTTTTAATGAAAACAATTTTGGTGTGTTACCATGTTTTTTTTTATGCTTGTTTGTAACAAAATTTTGAAACAAACATCTGAAGAATCACTTCTGTTATTCATCATATCAAACTACTCTTTTCATGGACAAAGATCCTGTAGATTTTTAGAAGGATTTATTCAAAAATATTAATTGTGGAAATCTTTGTTGACGGACTGAAAAGACTTCTTTGAGAGGTGAATCCTGGCAGTTTCATATACTTGCAGAGGTTTGAACCACTGATGCAAGCTCAGTCACCACAATTGACAGAGTGAAAGTTCTGATTGTTGAAGTGTTTTTGTGTTTGAGATATTCCATTTACTAGGTAGCCTACCACTGAATGAATGCATTCCTTGAAATACGTTGCTCAATGCTCACTCCCGCATTCCGAGCGTCAAACCAGCACAAATTGATCTCGCAGTTTTATGTTTTTAACCAAATTTTTCACAGTTTACTTGGTGTTGCTTACCATAGTACCGGTACCAAAGATCATATCGTGATACTCACAATTTTCTATTGGCTTTTCCTCATATCAAGAGTTGAAATCCACAGCTGACCTGTTTTTTGTATATCAATCTGTTCATTACTTGCTTTCATACTTAACAGTTTTATAGAGATCTATGTCCATTTTTGCACATTGTCATCATCATCATCATAATCCATCGTTGGTTTGTTCCCCACTAGTGGGGATGGCCGATTGTTTCCGCGCAGCAATTGTTTTAATCCCTTTTCCCCATTTCACCCTGTCCCTTGCATCTTCCTCCTTCAGTCCGACTTTTTTAAATCCATCCTTCACTTGTTGTTTCCACGTTCTTCTTGGACTTTGGCTTTTTGCACTAAGGTGATTTCCTTAGTCTATTGTACACTGATGTTTCATGTACTGTTCATAGTGTTGGGGACCAAACACCACTGAAAACTGGTTGAAACCATGATTACTTGAAACCTTTTTAAGAAAGCTTTGTGACTGCTAATCTTGATGTCTAAAATGCTCTCTAATCCGGAGTTTACACCAGCAGTTCAATTCGTTTTTTGGGATTTACTCTTTTTAAGAAAGATTCTCAAGGATATTGTGTGTTGCAGGTGATTTTAACTTTAAGAGACGAAGATACATGGTGGGAAAGCTTCAAGGCGATGAATGAGAAGTTTTTTAAAAAGCGATTCTGGCGACTTTCTCTGCTTCTCTCCCCATCTGGGTCAAGTCTAGGAGCATATGCTCAACAAATCTGTACGTTAATATTTGTATTGTAAAATTCTTTGTGTTTCTCACATATTTTTAGAGGTCGGCTTCCTGTACTAAAGTAGTGCGTTACCCAGTACCGCTACTTCTCCGGCTACTTTTGTCTTAAATTGACACTAGGAAGCACTTTGTGACGTCAAAATGACCTTGATCATTCGTTTACATTACCATTTCAACGTTGTTATAGAAAACACGTTCTAGGAGAGATTTATTGTTACGCGTCTTTCAAAACACGAGCCTTTCAAAATGCGAGTTGCTGAGTTCTAAACACTTTGGCACGTATTTTCCAACAGAGAAAAATCACCGCAGCACTGGAAGGATTGTTGTACGGTAGTTAATAAAAGAGAAGTTATGAATTGGTACTAGGAAAGCTCAAGGACTTTTCTTTGTTTGAAAAAAAGGCCTCCGCAATTGACTTTTCTTTTGTACCGACGATTCATGCGATAGTACGACACATCAAAAAATTCATCTTCGGAATCGTGACTAGTGTGGGACGTAGATCACAGGTGTCACTCTCGTCTGCATCAAAGTGGCTTGACGTCAAACAAAAGTTTCTGCTTTGATTTTTTTCGCGCATTGTTTCCAAGAAAAACCTCCAAAAACGAGTCATTTTTTTATTTATCTTTATATTAATCATGTTTTTTTATTTGCGCCCATTGCGATAGCATACAGTACACTGCAATCACAGATGCAATATAACAGGAAGCAGCGAAAGAAAATATAGTCTTCGAGTCAGCTGCTTCCTTTATTTCGGCATGCCATTAAGTATCTTTGCCGCGACACAGCTGCGTGCTCTGGAGCGGTGTCGAACCTACGTCTTTTTGAACGTCGCGCAAACGTTTTCACCACTCGGCTACTCAGCTGACAGACTATATTGGAAAGTACCGAGAGTGCAACTGAAAGAGATGTAGCTCCTCTCCGCTACCGCGACATTGAAAAAAGTAGCGCGCTACTGCCCACCTCAGCATATTTTACATTAATATCGGCATTTCTACTTGCTTTAATTTTTAATCGTAACTGCATTGTAATTTCTAACATAGGCTACTAAAGATACAAATTAAAATGTTTCTATCTGGTTTTCATCATCATCATGTGCAGTCTCCGAGCCGAATATTGGCTGTCAGTATTCCACACGTCACATTCTTCCGCTACTCTTTTTACTTCGATGCTTGACAAGTCAGCTTACTGTTTTGCATCATCTCCCCAAGTTCGTCTCCTTCCCCTGCACCTCTTTCCTTCCACCATACCTTCAATAACTAATTAAGTTAATGTAGCTGTCCTGCCGATCGTGGATCCTAACTGATCTGGTTTTCACCTTTTATGAAAGACAGCTTTCTCAAACTAAGTATTTACTGTTGCGTAATGCGTATTCGTGGTATTTTTTTTAAGCTTTATGGTACAAAGTAATGTATTGCAGGATTATGGACCTTATTTTAGAAGCCTTGCAAAAATATATAAGACTATAAGAACTCTACGATTAATAAGACTGTTGAAATGATCTTGAAATTTTGCAGACTTTTTTGCCTATGGAATCAAACCATTTCAAGTAACGAGTGGGGGGTGGCATGCCAATGAACGTCTGTACAAACTAAAGTTTCGAATGCATAAGTCACATGTGATTCAAACAGTTCCTGAAGACGCTTTGCTCGTACATTTTCCTGAAGACGGTTGGAAGCCTATATGTGAATTTTTGGGAGTTCCGATTCCTGGAATAGTGGCTTACCCTCACACAAATAAAGCTTTAACTTTCTTCCAGGAAGACTCTGACGCCAGCTATCTCTTCAAAAAAGTTTTGAATGACACAGTTTTTTCATTTTGCGTCTTGGCATTGGTTCTTGGTGTGGGTATCTGGCTATTCATAGAATACCACTTATTCGAGGTGATACGTACCAACATACCAGACTTCAAGATGTCTCGTAGCCGCTGGTGGTGAAATCGCAAGAACTACAAGTGTTCTGTTGGTTATGCCCTCTGTAGGCTTCAGCACTTGATTGTGGCATAATCCAGCAATTTTTTTCAGTATTTGTTTTGTTGTTGAGGGTTGTTTTTGTTGTTAGGCTACACCATTCTTTGTATAGTTTCATAACTTTATCTTGCATAAAGTAATTTTTATTAAGACTTAACCAAATCCGCTCTAGCCAACTCAAATTCAGTGATCGCTGACAGATGGGTGGGTCCATCTTGTTTCAATAGATAGTTGTCTTATTTCCGATTTTAGATTCCGTTCATTCCGATTTCGATTTTAGAAATTACATTTATGATGATCGAGGGTTTCTACAGTAGAAATAACGTAGGCCTACAGAATGTCCAACTCATTGCCAAAAGTATGATGCGTCGTTACGTCACTATTCTTATTTATAAATTTCTACGTTTAGTTGTTTTAATGTAATTCGTTGTAACCTCTTGTAGTTAGCCCATGCCAGGGGTGTGCAACTGTGCGTACCTGAAGCAAATATATGTAATGTCATGTGTTTTTTCATTTCCAGCACATTTTAAGAGTCAAAAGTGGCGTAAAATTAACGACACAGGCCACGCTGCTCTCGTTACTCTTGGCACCCCATACTTTTATGAATTTTCATATCTTTTTGTGTATTCGGTTACTCTATTAAATGTTTATTTTTGAACTAACATACCTGTGATCTACTTGGTATAGTGAAGCACATAAACAGTGAAGCTGCTAAAAAGTTAATGCGTTTCTCTGTTTTGAAAAACATTAGCTGCCTTGATGCAGGTTATGCTTACAAATCCCGCTCGTTTGTTACGCAAATGTGTCTTTCTCATAGCGCCCACGTAGCTGTTTCAAAATGTTGCTGCATAGGTCTATATCTTTTTTGCCAATCTCAATATTGCATGTCAGACCAAACAACAAAATCTCACTTTTATGATGAAAATGGTAATTTGTGTGAATAAGTTATGTATCAGTCCACACCGTGTCACCGTCACTATTTAAAGTAGAGTCTACCAGAGATGTTCTCATCTACTGTATCTTTTCCAAGATTCTGATACGACGAACTGATTCATTAGTTTTGAAAATTTAAAAGATCCTGTCTTGATCGTACCATTTTTGAATAATTCCTGTAAAAATCTCTGCTTCCTGGTAACCCTAACACCTGTAGCCTCATCATCATTTTCAGCCTGTGAGAGCCCACTGCAAAGCGTAAGCCTTCCCCTTTTCATGCCAATTTACATGATTTATGTGCTAGTTGGTACCAATTGGTTGTATTGCATTGTTTGTCAATGTCGTCCCTCTATCTCACTTTTGGGTTTCCTTTCTTTCTTTTGGTTTCTCGAGGTGTTCATGTTGTTAATTTTTTGGTCCATCTATTGTCCTGATATCTTGCTATATGACCTGCGATATCTTGCTATATGACCTGCCCAGGACCATTTTAGTAGTCTTTAATCTTTTGAAATAAAAAAAACCGACTGAATTCTAAATGAAATGATAATGTGGTTTAGAAATCCATGCTAATGTTATTAAAAACTCGAGTGCACACTGCACACCGAAACTATAGCTCACTTCATGTTATGCATAGGCTACATAAGGCCTACATGTGAAGAATAAAATGTGGTAAGTTTGTGAATAATTTTATACGCCGTTTTCGACTTTTGAATCCTGTCCTGATCCTGCTTTTGTTCAAAAATCAAGATCTTGTGAACATCTTTAGAGCACTCTACTTTCTGGTCTAACTACAAAACTCATAAAAGTAAACAAACCATTGATTAAAACTTACTGCAGGATTTTTGTTTATTTCCTGGAGCTCTCGCGGTTGACAAGATTTTCGGGGTCATCAGTCTGCTGTTTACCAGACGGCGATCTTGTAGTATAATCTGCCTTTAAGAGAGACTAGAAACTTGGTATAGCATGCCTTTGAAAGGTAAAAATTTTCTTTATTATTTTGAAGGCACCAAAGTAATGAACAGTGGAAAAAACAAGCGCAACAGGGAAATTCACTTTGCGACGCCTGGCAACACTATTAGGTTTACTTTCTAGTTTCAAGTAGCCCAGTAAACAATAAAATCAGACGTCAAAAAACTTAGGCTATTGCCAGTGTTGGGCGCGATAACTCATTTTTCATTTAAGCGATAACGATAAACGAAAAATGCCTAAAGCAATAACGATAAATCAAAAAAAAGTTAAGCGATAACGATAAATTATCGCCAATAATGTCCGATAACGATAATTTGTTTTTCTTGATTAGCGCTGCCCCACCCCATGCAGCATGAACTGTTTTCATCAACATGACGAAAAATCGAACATAATGTACTGTAAAGGGACAAAACTTTTTGTAAGTTATGCATGAATAGAATCGCAACAGCGGCAGTAGGTATCGAATCTTCAACCTCTTGATCCAGAATCAAACCACTGAGGTAACCGCCGTGCTTATAATTATACCTTCAGATACCAGTTGGATGCTTTTATCAATTGAGTTACACTGCCGCTTACGTGCAGTAGGCAAAATAATTAAATCAAATGAAAATACCATAAAAAATTCCAAACTTTGTATTTTGCTTTCTACGGGCTGTTTACAGCAAAGTCAGCAATAATTGAAAAAATTTCATAAAACGCAAAATGCTTGAAAATTTATCAGTAATCTTAAGCGTTATTGGTAGTAAAAATGTGCATACTGTGAAATCCATCAAGCTTGTCAAATTAGTCGTGTTTGTTCAAGAACAATAACATAATTATCGTAATTTACTGATAATTTCAGATAAATTTTTCTGTTTTCTTTGTGAACACCATCATTAAAGCAATGGCAGAACGCTGAGTTGTTGAGATAAGAATTACAATATAGGCACTGTATTATTAGTGGGAATAAAAATATTTGATTGAGGTTGGCTATGTCGCATAGGTAAATCGTCGTCGTATCTAGGCTTACGCCCTGTGGTTGAAGATTTAGATTAAGTGGACGGGAAGGCAAGGAAGCCAATCTTCATGTCCACCTTCAGGCATGCCTTTAAGTGTCCTGCGAAAGACAGTGTCCTGCCCTTTCGATTGCCGTTCCAGCGCTCTCACCACTCGGCTATGCAGCATAGGTAAATGAGAAAGGCTATAGGCTACTGTATTTGGCATAATTTTACCACGCAACTCGATACGCAACTGTATGCTCATGAGCGGTGTCAAACCGGCGCCCTTTCGATTGCCGTTCCAGCGCTCTCACCACTCGGCTATGCAGCATATGTAAATGAGAAAGGTTATAGCCTACTGTATTTAGCATAATTTTACCACGCAACTCGATGCGCCTATTGTCATGCAAAAAGTGTGATGTCGGTCTGCATGTCAAATGCTTCAAGCAATTTCATATTCTGCAATGACTTGTTTCAGTGATGGTGGCGCGAAAGACCATGTTTCCGATGTAAAAGCGGCCTCGTATTGCGACACTTTCATAAACCACTTGCCAATTTCTTTCGCTTCGCTTCAAAGGATTCTGTACCGCCTGTGCGCTTACATTTTAATTGTAAAATTCACTCGCGATTGCCGATTGCAGCAAAACAACAAGAGCTTGTTGCATGCATTTCATTGCATTGCAATTTGCAACTGTAAAAATTATTGTGTTGTCAGGGCCGTCGCTGCAGGGGGCGTGTCCCTCCCATGACAACAACCTGTGCACACACACTTCAGGCACTGAAGAAGAACTGGTTTTAATTTTAGTTTCATGAACTAGGTGGTTAGTTAAAATATTACTTTTCTTGTTCTTTCCACTTGTGTGTTGATCCGAAATAAAATTTATCGGCGATTAATTATCAGCGATAATCAAATATTGCCTTTGGCGATAACGATAAACGATAACTGAAAAAATAATTAAGCGATAACGATAAGCGATAAAATTTATCGCCGATAATTATCGCCGTTAATGCCCATCACTGGCTATTGCATGATGATGGATTTTGCACAAACTATAGGCCAGTATTCAGAACGAGACATTCGCTTTGAGGTGTCATATTCCAGCCAGCTAACGCTAAGCAATCAATTAGTTTTGCAGTTATTTCAAGTTCTAGCTAACTGTATACGGTATGCCAAGAAAATAATTTGAGTTTGATACCAATTAGATTCTAGGTTCCAAATAAGGTTGCTTCTAAGAAAAATGCACTAGGTTCCATTTGGTTGGTTGGTTTTGAATCTTTATTCTCGGACTGAAAAAAGCCTTGATAGGTTACTCCTGGTAGTTTCGCATACAGTAGCCTAATTGTAGAGGCTTTTGACGCAGGGCTGGTTACCAATATTGGCAGAAAGAAGCTTTTTCGATTTTTGAAGTGTTGTTGCCGGGAACTATTCCATTCACTAGGTGCCGCTAAATGGAGAGCAGTCATGAAATGCGTTGCTCAAGCGCACACCCTGAGAGTCGAACCGGCAACCATCGATGTAACTGCATCCATAAATTTGCAAATATTTTGCTATTGGAATAATTTGACAGAAAATAATTTATTGGTTATTGATCAATGATATCACAACTTGTGTCAGTTTTAGTTTTCCACGCTGTTTTCCAGTTTTCTTAATTTTCAAATTACGTGTTTAGAAAAACTTTGTGTGTTTTTTTAAATAGCATCTTGACATTTAAGCGGTGTTAAAATAAAAATGTCATTAAGAAGTGTTTCTATGAAGGTCGTGTTGTTGCCATCATCGCACTATTTACTGCTCATTTTTTACAGATGGTTATTAGGGGGATCGTGCACAATTATTTTGCTAGAATGACAGTTATATAGTGTATGGTTGATTATGGAATTAAAACAGCAATCACAAATTGTGCTATTGTAATTGTATGATATAAATATAATTGTAATACACAAAAACAACAGCAGCAAAATATTGCACGCTTAACAGTTTAAAAATATCTTTCTAATAAAGAAAAGAGTATATATACATTAACTGTTTTAGTAGCCTAAATAAATACCTATGACTTTTGGAGGTCTTTAAAAATGGTTGCAAATTTGCACATGGATTACATATCCAAAGAATATGCAGTGATTTCAAATTCAAAAAGGTTCAAAAGTAGGCCTACCACTGTCGATGCTACTGTGTACGGTACCTCTAAATAACCACTGTCAGGGTTGCCAGTTCAAATTGAACCAGTTTTGTAAACTGCAGTTTGGGTTTTGATTGGGGTGTGGATTAAGAGTATAGTTCAAAAACCATTTTAAATGTTTGCCAATTTCTGAAAAAGACAGCAATGCTTGGAAATGCTTGACAAGGGTTGCCAGTTTTATGAGTTTTCACGACCAAACTGGGCTAGTTAGCTTTCCCAGTTATTGGAAGTTTTTGGCAGTTGCAGGTTTTGATATTGTTGATTCCTTTAATTTCCTAGTATTTCGAATCAACTTCAATGGATTATTATAGTCTTTGAAATTAGCGTCGGCAATTGTCGAGGTGATTGCAGATGCATGAATGGCGCATTAGCGTCGGCAATAAAAATGCCGAGGCCACACGGACCACAAGCTTGTAAGGATCACAAGATAACAAAAAAAAACTAATTTTCTTACACTACGGTATTGTACACGAGCGCTAGGATGTTGATTCAATCTTACTATTGTTGGATGTTTTATTTGGGTTACGTCCTACTTCGCCGGCGCTTAGACAGGTGCCCAGCTGGGAGAATTGAATCTTTTATATAAATATCACCCTATTTGCTGTGATTCAATGCCAGTAGACGTCAAGTTATTGTAAGGATCTACTCCTTATCGCGCCTCGCCTTCCGTTATCTCGTCCAGCTGTACCGTACCTGAAACGATTCCGCCACTTTACAACGACACACACAACGTTGTTCACCAATTACTAGTGATCACTGCAAAAATTTTTTTTTGCTTGAAGTGTGAGCACTGAGCAGCAGTAACAAACAATGGTTGATTGGTTGCCACCATACAAAAGGTTGCAAAAGCTTGTGTTTTCGTTTGTGTACTTTTGGTATTATTACATCATAATGATCACAACAAATCAAACAGTGCGGTCGTGATAGACTACTCTAGTATATTTTTCGATTCTTGTTTTACATGTTTTGGTATATACAATTGTTTTTGTAATAAACGTTCACAGTAATTGCCGAGGCAATTTCAACTTTTGCCGTTTGGCCTCGGCAACATTTTTGCTGATTTAAAAATATGCTAATTTTGAAGACTGTATATATATATACCGGTATATATTATTTTTAGCAAAAACCATTTTACAACACTGACAATGGGTATTTAGAGATACCCATTACCCACTGTGTAGTGTGTATACTGTATAATGTACCATTGTTTAGTTTATTCAAATAACTTTGTTTAATGGCATTATCACATAACTTAATTGGATACATACATACATACATACATACATACATACATACATACATACATACATACATACATACATACATACATACATACATACATACATACATACATACATACATACATACATACATACATACATACTGTTTATATAGGCTAGGTCTTTCTGGAATTTTTAAGACCACAACAACATTGTTGATTTGCTGTTCCAATGAAATTACTGAAACCAAATTGGGTTTCTCACAACGGTAAGACCTTTTGTACTTCTGAAACTGCTAATGTGTTTAGTTGCAAAATTAATGAATGTGACTCTTGTAAATTTTAAGCTTTTTATCAAGTGTCCTGGATGATGACTTCAAACCTGGCTCCAAGGCGACTTATCAGTGTTGATACATTTTTGTTTTAATTTGTAAGCATAGATCTAATCAAATATTGTGAGATACTTTTTAATAGGTTAATCTTCGTGAGTTTCTTTTTTATTACAAGTTTTTAAAGATTTCTGCAATGTTAAACTAGACGTTTCAGATTGCCAGTATTTTATAATATACAATTAAACTGACTCACTGACTCAGGGCAACCAATCTTTTCTATTGACATTCATCCTGATGGTTCTCGTTTTGCCACCGGAGGGCAGGGTGATGGAGGCAGCAGTGGCAAAGTCATCGTTTGGAATATGACTCCAGTTATGAATGCCAAAGATGAGATGAATGATGACATCCCCAAAGTTTTATGTATTATGGAAAATCACTTGGGTATTGTGAGGAATCTTACAAAAAAATATCACGTTTAAAAGTGCTGTTTTATTATAGTTTAGCATTATGCATTAATGTTAGAGATAATTTTTATATTTCACTTAAAAACCATTTCAAACAGTCTTTCTTGTTTGCTTTTTGAGTTTTCAAATGGTTTATGCACTGCAGTGATCTCCTATTGCCTGCTATCAATGTCTTGTAACATGTTAATTTGACAATTTTGTTTTTAATTTAATTATCTTTTCAGCTTGCGTAAACTGTGTACGTTGGTCTTGCAATGGACGGTATTTAGCATCTGGAGGAGATGATCGACTGATCATGATTTGGCAATTTGCAGGTGGCACATACAACAAATGAAATCCTTTCGATTTAAGAGGGACGCATTTCAACTGTCATTGTTTATCAACTTTTAAAAATTTGTCAATTGTTTTTTCAATCAAAGCAAACAAATTTTGCAAAAAAGAAACTTCAAAACTTGTAATTTTGATTTTTAGGCTTCAAGTATTCACTTTGAATACATATTAACTGCACTTTTTTGTAATCAATGTAGGGTATGGTGGGGCTGGGGGGTTTGGTAACCCTGCCAACCTCAAGACTACAACAGGAGAGCGATGGCGGTGCTCACATACATTAAAAGGTCATACTGGGGGTATGTCACAGACTTTTCACCGTTTGTAATTCTTAAAAATTTTTGCACACAGTAAGTTTTTGTCAACAAACTGTATATATATTTTCAAAGGTACCATCTGTATTCTGTATGTTCAAATACATTATTTTTGGTTCTGTGTTACTCTTCTGGTTACAATCTTCTTATTGCATTTTAGACGTTCTCGACCTGGCTTGGTCACCAGGAAACCAATGGCTAGCTTCTTGCAGTATTGACAACACTGTCGTTATTTGGAGTGTGGAAAAATTCCCTGAGATTGTCACCACTTTGAGAGGTCACACAAGTCTTGTCAAAGTACGTCTAATTATGTTTGATTAAAAAAAGTTTAGTTTCAGCAAAATTCCAACAAATACCAACGCGACATGAAATTGTTTACAATTTTTATGCATAGGGTGTAACATGGGATCCTATTGGCTCATATGTTGCATCGCAATCTGATGATAAAACAGTACGGGTGTGGAAGACACTGGATTGGAAATTGGAGGCCACCATTGCAAAGCCGTTTGAAGAAGTACTGCTTCCTTTTTATTTTTGCAGTTTAAAATGTTGTAACAAAATTCACTGTTTTTTATTTTATGTTCGGTAATAAAGTTTAGAACATGATAGATTCTTCCTGTGTGCAATTATATTCAAATATCATATTTGATAAGATAAATGTTCTGCCAACTAGACATGACCTGATTTTGGTGTCTGACAAACTTTAAAAGCAGATGCAGATTGTGCCTTATCATGTTTAGCTATAGGTTTGTAACAGTTGTAACACTATGAGGACATACCATGGTTTAAATGTACCACCTGCTCAACTGTATTACGGTACTTAATTGCATGGTGCATTTTATTAAATTAATTCACTACATTTTCAGTGCACTGCCACCACTCACGTTTTGAGACTAAGTTGGTCTCCAGATGGTGGATATTTGGTATCGGCACACGCTGTGAACAATTCTGGGCCAACTGCACAAATAATTGAACGATCTGGCTGGAGAACTGAGATGGACTTTGTTGGCCACAGAAAAGCCATCACTTGCACTAGGTGTGTAAAGAAATGTATATCTGCATAAAAAAAGTTTCAGGGCAAACCACGAAAAACATGTGCTTTTGCCGGATTCAAAGTAGAGTTCATCCAAAACGGGTCTGCTACTATTCGGTGAGTCCGATTCGGTGAGTTCCTAACCTCTAACCCTAACCCAAAACCCCTAACCCTAAAACGGCAATGATAATTAGGCTACGGTACCCGATAATTTAAAAAAAAATTGAAAAAATCCCCCGTTAAGGGATCGGACTCACCGAAACGGGCCATTCCGATCCAAAACAGTGTGGTCTTTGTGTGTTTAGCTGACATAACAGCAGCTTATTAGTTTGTTTTTTTATACTATTTGGCAAAAAATTGCCAAAAAAAAAACGTTATTTCTATTTAGTTGTAAAGTTTATTTCCATTTCACATTGTTATTCACTGTCTTCCACTTTTTTTCAGATTTAACGGCTGTGTTTTTCGAAAACCGAAAAAGGTACAAGATAACGAAACGCAAGCATCGTTACCGTACACTTGCTGTGCCGTCGGTAGTCGGGACAGATCCTTGTCGGTTTGGCTCACTTTATTACGGCGTCCTCTTGTAGTCATTCATGATTTGTTTGAAAATTCAGTGATGGATATTTCATGGTTAGCGCATTCCATTATTTGAAATATTTAAGTATGGTAGAATCCGCCTAACTCGACACCTGAAGGGAATTGGAAAAGTCATTGATTCAAACGAAATTGTTTTGTTGGGACCGTAAAAATGGTGTCGAGTTAGTCGCGTTGAGTGTGTACAAAAGCATAAGCATTTTGTGGGCCAAGAGAAATAAGCATTTTGTGGGCCAAGAGAAATGTCTAAATCAGGCAGATTCAACTGTGATTGAAATTACCTACTAGTTAGATGATCTTGATCACTTTGTATTAAAACCATGTTTTAGCTGAGTTGTATTGTTATTTTTTGCACGTACAGTACTGGACAATTTATTGAGGATTTTTTTTTTGGACAATTTTACAGCAAATCTCAATTTTTTTGTTTTTCCGATAACTGAGAGCTCAGAAATAATTGTAATGGTGGCCCAAAGCAAAGAAGCTGCCATTCTACACAATCGGTAATCCGGCATTATTACGTGATGTTGAATACCGTCTACCGATGTTGGAGAATTGCGGCTTCTTTGCTTTGAACCACCAGTACATTTATTGTAGTGCTCTCAGTTATCAAAAATATCTGAAATTTGCTGTAAAATGGTCCAAAAAAAATAAAATCCATAATAAATTGTCCAGTACTGTAAATATCGCCAAGATTATTTTTTTGATCAAAGCCCACTTTTTACATAATCATATATTCTAATGAGTGTTGAGTGGAAAATTAAGTAAACAAGTCTGGGTTTTGGCAACACTAAACAAATGAAACCTGTGTCTGTCATTGTTACAGGTCATTCAACGGCTATTCCTTGTTGTGTTGCTCGTGGGACGGAACAGTAGCTTTTGTTGACTTTACTCCTTCCGAAATTGGACAAACCTTAACACAGGAAGAGAAGGTTGGTAAAATTGGTAAAAAACACGCCATCGACTGAATTGACAAGAAAAGGGTTTTTGCTCTGCACTGCAGTGAACTACCCTAGGCTGAAAATGATGACGTAGAAACACCTATATGATTTTAAATGTGCAGACCGTACTTTGCCCAACGCATCGATTTGCTCTTACGATTGGTTGAAGTGCTGTATTTGAAGTCTTTCTTATTTACTGGCACAGTTTGTGCTTTTTTTCAGAATAAACTGTACAAAGAGACGTACGGGAAGACGCCTTCACTTGTGTCGCAGCCCCTGATCATAGAAAACCCTGCCATGCTTGCCATCCAACAAAAGAAGACTGACACTGTCGCGTCTGACGACCAATCCAAAGCCCCAACTATCCCTATCAAATACCCAGTAAGGTTGTTTTACTTTTATGAAGCGTTATTTGTAATTCTTTTCGTTTCACGTACGTTACTTGAAGCGTGGGTTGTGGAATTATCTGTATCGTTGAAGAAAGCGAAAGATTTTGCTTTATTGCTTCACAAATCGGTCCTGGTGGATTACTTTTTTCGACGAAATTATTAAACTGTGATTTTTACTTCACTACTATCTATCTACCATTTACATCTATCAGCATGCATCTTTCTGCATTTTGCTTCGTGTGACTCGTGTAACGTAGAAACTGTGCTTGAAGTTTGAAAACGAGGTTTAAAACGAAAATTAAAAAAGCTTTTAAAGTAGAAAACCGTACTTAATACAATGCAGCAAATTGAGTTACTGGGTTGTGATTTCAGGTAGATTGGTGAACAAGATTGTTTTCTGTAAGACTTCAAGTTTTAAAACGTATTTTACAAAATAAAGAAAAAGTGTAACGCGGCAGCTTTCTGTGACTTGCAAACTCGCAGTCAAACTGTTGCCATTTAATACTATTGGAAGCCTATTTCAAGTTTGTAATGACTAGAAAAAGTTACGAAGTCAAAACACAAACTCAAAGCGAACTCCGAATGGAGAGCGGAGGCGTGGGTTCGAATCCCACTTCTGACACCATGTAGTGTTTAGCTCTATTCAATAACTCAGATACTAGTAACTAAAATGGCTGCTGATGGCGACAGCCGTATATATACGCGAACTGTAGGTCACGTGTTCTACGGATGAACACACAGGGAGGTTATACTACAGAAAGCAAAACCCAGACACAAACAGTCAACAGAATTTATTTAGGTTTTTCTTTTATCATGACATATTGTACACATTGCTGTTTAACCTTTTTTTACTCTTTCTCTCTTTTTTAGACGGAGCAAATCGAAACAAGAACTTCGACCGGCAGAAGACGAATCATTCCTGTGTTTGTTGCGCCGCAAGAGGCTTTGGGGTTGGTTTGTGATAGTGGTATATTGAAATACGACGGTTCCACATTATGTTACGTTTTGTCGATGCAAAATTTATACGTTTACTTTTTAAGTATTGTTACTCCTTTCATCCTTGCTCTTCATCTCGTTCTGTCCATCTCGTTTCTTCAGTCCGACCCTGTGTGCCTCATTCTTCCCCTGTCCTTTTTGGACGTCCCCGTTTCCTCTTCCCGTCCATCTTCAAAGTCAATACTCCTTCTAATATGAAACTGTAGCACGTGAAAATGCAGCTCATGTAACTTCAAAGTACAACAGCCTCCCAGCACGTCAATAAACGGAATAAGGTAGTTTATCGATAATTACTTTAACGTCCACAACGTGACTTGAGCTGATAAAAAAATTTTCTACAAATTTCCTCATCTTTATAGGGGAATCCCCCGCCCGTTTGGATCCAGCAGCACGTTTGGAAAAATCAATTCCAACATCATGAAATCGACTGAAAAGCTTAAAATTGATGCAGATTTAATAGCCGAAGTCTCTCCCGTCAAAGTGGTAAGCAAAGTTTGATGTCACAGTGGCGTCATTCGAAAGCGACAGATTTCACGTCATTTAATTTTGTTTCAAATGACATAAAGTTTAATGTTTTCTAGCCTGAAACGTCCAAGTCTCAAACTGAGCCCAAAGAAATCACGACTGATGACGTTGAAAGCACTTCCAAGTCACGTGTTCCTGTTTCAACCAATAGCAATTCAAGTATTCAAAACGGTGAGGTTTATTTTGATCAGATTTAAGATTTAATGCGAAGTTTTATCCATTGCATCAATATCCCTTTTAGGCCATTTTGACTTGGAATAATATTCTTCGCAAATAATTCACTTGACCTTCAGGTCTAAAAACACTGAATCTAAAAGCAAGAATAGCCCATTTATTTCATATCTAATCAGAATCGTGGCCGTTAAGAAGGCTTATTTTTTGTGTAAATGTACAAGCAAATCTTAGCTTGTTTGAAGCGCAGTAATTATTTTGGCCAATAAAGTTTTATTGCTGCCCCATCTCTTTGCAATGTAATCAAACTTACCGTCCCTATCAGAAATATATGTTTTTAAACATATATTTTTGTTTTTATATTTTATATATGTTTTTAAACATATTCCACCATCCTTATGAGTTTCAAGATTTCTTGAACCTAGAGGCTCGTGGACTCCGGTTTAAGAGCCCCTTCCACTTTGGTAAAAACGCCACAACATTTAAACACCCGATGAAGCTTTCATATCGAATTTTCTCTGTTTTAAAGGTTTAGATTTAACCTCAAAGAAACCCTTGCCTCACAAGAACGCGACAGATTCTGCTCAAATGGTGAGTTTACAAAATCCGATTTACATCTGCCTGTGTTGGGCCGCTATGTATTCGCTCAACACCAAGCTATTATCCGCGTTTCACGCTTTTCCTTTAAGATCATGCGGCTGTGTGTGGTTGAAGGTGCACAAGAATTTCCCTCGTATTTTGGATATATACTACCCCCCTGATTACTTTAACTTAAATCTTTAATCACTATGACAAAAAATACAATTTACTGAAACAGCCAACCATTGTATTTACCAGAAACTTGTGTCTATAAAGTCTTTACGGTTTGCAGAAAAAAAAGGCTGTCTTAGACATACGGCTCTGTGAAAAAGCTAAACCAGTTGAGAACAAGACACTTGAAGCAAAAAAGGCAGACACAACAGACAAAGCAAGCTCTGTGTCGTAAGTTTTACTAAAGGAGTTGTTGTTTATAAACGTAGTTTTGCGTTTTTTCAACGTCATAGCAAATTGTTTATGATTTGTCATAAACTTGTGTTATTATACTTTTAAGAGACATTTCAGAGATGTCAAAATTGTTGTTTATATTTTAAACTTGAAAGTTTTTTTTTAATTTGTGCAATAGCTTAAGTTTCGCTTTTACCAGCACGATTGTTGCTCACTTCACAATGTAGATACTAACGTGTTAGCCTGATGCTATGAGTTCGCTGTGGTAATAGCGCCTCGCACTAGCTGCTTTTAATTTCAGAGACCCCAGGATCACTTTATCATTATTTTTATTTTAAATTTGGAAGCTCTGTTTTTAGTATAATTTACCATTTCTATATCATATCCAACACATTTCTGACACGGCAAAAAATCTCTGTTTAAGTGAATTAATATTTCTGTGTTGCCCAGGCCTTCACCCAAGGGGCCGCGAAAGTTATCCGCTGCCTCCCCCTGTGATGACCCGAGACCAGATAAAGCCTCCACAGTCCCCCGCAGGCCTGGCCGTCCCCCTCTTCATCTAAAACGGAAGCACAACGCGACTGCATCACCGACCAGGAAGAAACACAAGCAGATGAGAAAAGAACTCTCCAGAAGTTTTGTGTCCGATCCTCCTCATGTGTCCCCTCAGGGAAACCAGGAAAAAGAGGTTTGTGTCCTGAACGCCCGTCGGATTCCGTTACAGGGCACAGTTTAATTTAATCATCATCCATCTGTCCTTTTTTTAATGGATAAGACCTGGCGTTTGTCCTCTGGCCGCAATTGAATTTGGTAACAGATTCATTTTTGTAGTCATTTTACCGAAGATTGTATTTTATCCTACTTCATGTTGAAGAATTTAGAGTTTCTATAAGAAATAAAAACGTTTTATTTCTATGTGGTTTTGACAAAAAAACTCTTTTTTTATTATATTTTTGCAAGCCGCAATTGTCGTTAATGCTTTACAACCAAGCTAATTTTCTATCTAATGTTCTCAAGAAAATAAAGTCGCAAGTTTGAAGGAGATTTCCTGTGCGTGATAAAATGCTTGTTTCCCTTCACAGACACCCACCCCCGTTCAAGCAAGACTCTCTTCTGTCCACAGACAACCGGCAACCCTGCAGCTTCCCTTGGTAAAACTTTCGAGAAGTATATCGATGCAGGTATTGCGATGTCTTATTGTCCATTACTCACTAGAATTTGAAAAATATGACAAAGCATCGTATAACACAGCAGGCTAACAGGCTGAATTATCGTACGATAATGAATTCATATTTGTGTTGTGATAGCCGGTCGCCTGTGCGTATAAAAAAGGAGAAAATATTACGCCTAATGTGTAGCTAAGTGGTTGTGGGTCTGTGGATAGTTTCGGGGGATTTTGTGAGGGTATCGATTTTACAAAAAAATAATCTGAAATTTAATCACTAAGCTTTATATATATTATAAAAGTAACCTTGCAAAATGTTCACAAAGCCGATTTTTAAAAGTTTTGTGGCCCACAAAATATGCACAAAGGCGGCCGAGAGAAAAGAAATGGCCGCTCCATTCTTGTTCGTGCTGAAGGCTGAGTAATGAGTATAGTAAGGGCTCACTTGCCTTCTCATTTCCCGATGTTTGCATTCAAATACGGTAATCACTTTACCTTTTTGCTGTATGTTGTCGTAATAGGCACAGAAACATGGTTACTGTTATTATAAAATATGAACCACAATAACAATGCACTTGCTGAGTCCATTTTTGGGACTACTCTGTGTTTTAATGGGGCAGATAGTTGAACTAATCTTCTACTTTGTAGTCTTCTACCCAAGCAGACGTGACTGTGATGGCTGAAAACGAACTCAATTCCGATAGCAAAGTAATCCCTGGCGCCCTCCACAAGCTAACGTGTTACCGCGAGAAGCAAGAACAATGGGCTACAGTAATGTCAGCCCCTGTTAATATTCTACACATAAGCAAGTAAGTAGGAATGACAGGAAAGTGGGAAATACCCAAAATATAACAATTTCGTATCCGATGATTGATGGACGGCGAATTAATGTTGCCATGACAATGTTATGTGCTTTTTAGCCTTGAATTTTGACGCTGAAGCCTGTATGGTTTGGCACACACATGTGGATTGTTTTTATTTTGACGTTCTTGTTAACTCTACAAATATATTTAAGGTTTGATTTTAAAAGGCTGAAAAGGAACCATACTTTTGCAATTAGAACTTCTAAGTTAATAGTCCCATGCGTTATAGTCTGTATTTTCTTTGACAAACTATTAGGTTTGAGACTTTTACCCGTGCTATACTTGTACCACAGTGTCCTTAATTCCTGGGCCTTAGTACTTGCAGCACTGTGCAATTTGCATATGCTGTCGGTTATTTTCACGGACAGTCTTCCGAAGAAGTTATCCTTCTAAATTAGCAACAGCCATGACCTCATGGAGACGGCCTAAATTCTCACATTTTGTTGACATTCGCCAACAAGTCCGAATAACATTTGACCCCAAGCTCACTGTAGTTCATAGCCATGGGAAGCAGCGTAGCAATAACAAACATATCACGTGATTTCGCTTTAACGATGTTGCCTTGTAGATCGATTGTAGGCGTGGCTTGCGCGGACCACTCCGTCCATGTGCTATCCGTGGCGTCCGGCCGCACGCATTTCCCTCCTTTGTGTTTTGGTTCGTCACAAGCTCCCGTGGTCAACTTATACTGCCAGGGGCATTTCTTGATGGCTATTGACGCTAGTTGCCACCTCTCTGTGTGGTAAGGAAAGAATATTCAGTGTGTCACTTTTTACACGGAAATCTTAGAAAAGCTACACTCTATCTGGTTAAGCTATGAGAACATTAAAACCACGTATGAGTTTCAAGATGTTTACTTGTTTAAACTCGCTTACCATTTGTTTAATCATTGATGTTTTTCAAGAAAGTGGTGATAGTCGCAAACAAAGTTATATCTCATTGTGTATCACTGTACTGTCCAGTGTCCATACATAAGCTATTCAATTCCACTTATTTCGTGGATGAATGAATGTTGACTTAAGTTTGGATTTGAAAGAGATAATAGTTTGTATTCAGACAAAATTAAAATTCCCGGCTCAGTGGGTAAAGGAACAATAAACGTGGGTTCGATGCCCTATCGGGCCATACTAAATACTTTATCAAAATGGCACAGAAATTTTCTCCTGAATTGTATTGAAGAAGAAACTAACGTAATAATGCACTCAGCTTCACTGAAACTGCCTTCCCTATGAGCAGCAAATACTGCATCTGCGACCGATGCTGCACTATAAAAAACTTTTAAAGATTGAGTATCGCTTTTAACAGCATGAGCTTTGTTTATTGCACAATTGTAAATACAAACGACTTATGTTAGTCTGATGCTGTGGGTTCTTTGTTGTGGTAGCGGTTTGTCACTAGCTTTCAGAACACAGTTCCCTGGCCTGCAGCATCAGGCTAAAACAGGTCGTTTGTATCTACACTTGTGCAATATAAAAAAACAGGTTTTTTTTCTTTCGCATGATCATTCAGGGACACAAGGAGCTGCAAAGTCGTCGTCAACAATTCTTTATTTCAACATTTGATCTCTGACGCCTCTCAGCGAGATAAAACTGCTGAAAACTTTTCACCTTTGCGTCGCTGTTCACTGAACGAGTACGGTTTTCCTCTTTTAACCCTTCAAGACAACAAAAGTTTCACATTCAACACAGATCTTTCAGTGTGGTAAGCAAAACCAAAAATTCGCAATTTAATTTGTAGTATAAGTGTATTTCTACTTGTGATGTAATCATAGATGTATGTCAAACGCGTCAAACAAAGCTAAGATACCGGCAGTACTGTTGGCTTAAAATGACAAAAGATAAGCTCATTTATTTTAAAAATTAGCTTGCTTAGCTTTTCCCTTCTACTCCCGACAGGAGACTCATTACACCCAATGTAAATACAGTAATACACGTTATCAGTTACTGTTTTGAAGTGTTTTACAATTTTATGAAATAACATTCGTATACTTTGGTCCAAACCGATAACAATTTAAAACTTTTTCAGGGTCTTAATCAGTTCACCGAACGATTCCATCGAACAACATTCAGAGAATGTTGCTATGACGACGACAAGCGACAATCGCATGACGTCACACGAGCGGGAAATCTTCTCGACTGTTGCCAGAAAGTTAAACACTGGGTAGGTGAATATATTGCAACATATTTACGTTTCTTCAACAGTTCCACACGGGTAAAAGCGTGTTAGTTCATAGCAGCAGACGTTAGTTATCAATTAACAATAAAAAGTCTCCATAATTCACAAATTCCAGCTGTGTCTTTCAATTATTTTGCATGGTTTTCAGTTAATTTTTTTTTGCCCAATTCCGCAAAATCCGCCCTTTTTACATTGATTCAACGTCTGCTTATGTAAAAAGGGCGGATTGTAATGCACAGATTCTACGTTTTTTTGAAGTTGTTATTGTTACGCTTCGCAGTGCCGGTGCTTTGGCGTCCCGTTCTTTTCACGCATCTCCGTCTATCCAACGTAACGCAACGTTAGTGTTGCTTGAACACAAGATGGCCACTTCCATGATGATCCAGTCGTTGTCGGAGTACAGAAGATGGCTGCTTGCCTATGTCAGGTATGATGCAACCATAACTTGTTTGTTACGCAACCATAACTTGTTTGTTACGTCAGCTTGTTCTACTCATATTTTACTTCGCTGCATGCAATTGAGTACAAAGCAACAACCACAGTGTGTGTCTAATAGTGGATTGAGTGTGGTTATAACTTGGTTACCCTTACCTCCCACCCCCAAACAAAGAATGAAAATAATTTGAAAATTAGTGTGACTCAAAACAAAGCAAAATGTGATAACATTTTGTGCTCGATGACACAGACCATCAAAACCCCAGCCTAATGCTTAGTTTACCCATTTGTTTTCTTCTTGATATTTTTTTGCAATGCTGATTTGAACCGCAATTGTGACGCCCCCAAAGCACAACTGGACGTGTCTTGTGTTGTAATCATTCAATTAAAAGTAACATAAAGTAAAACGAAGCCAAAGGAAAACAAACTAGAACTTAATAAAACCCTGTTGTATCGCAAAAGCCACAATTTTTGCCAAGTAACAAGCAGATCGGAAATAAAATGTTCAACTACAAAAATAAAACGTCATTAACTTGAGTTGCCGTGAACATAATCGAGTGGGTAACGTGTGGACCAGAGATATAATTTTTTTATGAATTGTATCTCATTTTTGTTTCAGCAACCGTAAGATGTTTTACAGTAAAAAGTTATTAAGACCTGTATCCATACCTCATGTATGGAGTATGCCTAACTAACCCTTCCAACGTTGCAGGGTGATTTCATGCATCTTTTTTTAAAGTCTGAATAATTTTATTACATAGTTTTTATTGCGGTCATGTTCCAACTAACCGGTTTTGTTTTCAGATATTTAGTTCAAGAAACATTGGAAGTTCGTTTACGTGAAGTTTGCAACGATCTAATTGGTCCACCAAGTCAACGTCATAATGTTACTTCCGGTCAAAATAAGTCTTGGAAGACTCACGTATTGGTAAGAAATTCGATATTGAATGGTAATTGTAACTGTCTTATAACGTTGGCGTTTTGTCGCTTCCACCTTTTTTAAACCTCTGCTATGTTTGGCATAGGCTACATTGTTTTTCGTTGTGATGGTCAGAAATAAAAGCATACTGAAATGAGGTCATTTAGAATCTGTCATGCTATGCTGACATCATAGCAGCAAAATACATGGTGTATACACATGGCGATATTCATGTTGATCTAAAATCAAATTAGTTTCACAATAAGTCGAATTGTAGTAACAGGGTTGCCAGTTTCTTTTTTGTGTCGCCCGTTTGCTGAAAAAAGTTTGCTCAATTGAACTGTTAGGTAAATGCAGTGGCGGTGATTGACACTTGGATTACTGCAAGATTACAGAAATAAACTTCTTTATGCCACCAAGTTTCAACTTTTCCCAGCAACTTCTCAATTAAATGTCTGTAAAGTCTTAACTCCATACCATGTCTTCCCAACGACTTTCGGTAGGCTATTTTAAAAATCTGCGTGTTTTTAACAATTTATACCCTTTACGAAAAAGTTAATACTTATATTTTTAACGTTATTTTTTCAGTTTTTTATTTTTTCACATTATCATAGACACATGTCTGAAATAATTTTGATAAATTTAGGGCATGCGCAAAAGAACATTGCTCCAGGAGGAAATTTTACCTATCATCGGTTCCAATTTAAGTTTCCAGCGTTTGTATGCTGAGTACCAGGATCAGCTGGACAACGTTGGCTTGCAACGACGAACTGCCATGGATTTTGCAAATTAGTCTTAATTTTTGGTGCTTTGCGTTTTAAAACTGGAAGGCACTTTAACATGCAGATATCCAATCCATGACTTCTGTCCAATCCAACCACGAACCAATGAGATGCTACGTTATCTGTCCAATTGTGACCATTCCAGCATTTAGCCAGAGAATTAATTATTACTGTACTTTGAACTTTGTTTGGTAATTACAGAAGAAAAAAGAGCTATAGCAGAAGTGGGAATCAAACCCACGTCAATGTAATGACTACCACCGCCCTAACCCAATGCGCCAATCTAGCTAGAATTTGCGTTTTTCCTTTATTCTTCCTAGACGCAACCTTGATGACGTCATGAACAGTGTAGCTTCTGATTGGTTCGTGGTTTATTAGAAATCTGCTTGTTAAAGTGCCTACCTATAAAACTGAATATATTTCTTGATGAAGTTAGTGTTGCCAATTTTTAACTTTTAGCCGCAATGTAATCATCTTTTTCATTGATTCAACGCAGAGATTCAACGTACAGTATGTAGCCTAAACGTGAAATCCTTGACAAAGATGATAGTTTGGCCAACTCATCCCACACTCTCTTTTTCCTATCTCTTGAATGCGCTGTTGTTTGATAGAATTGTGTCATTCGACAATACAGAGCAAAAGAGATTTATTTCTGAGACTCCCACCCTGGTGTTTTTCAAGAAAATTATTCTTCATTTTTGACACCCCCAAGAAATGTACCGTATCTTTTATTTCACTGAAAACTCGAAAATAATCAGGCTAGGTTCGGGGCTTAGTTAACTTAGGCGTAGGCCACATACACGACATGTCAAAGGTACCGTACGCTTGATAGCAATCGGAATCGCTAGTTGCAGTAGCAGATGGTAAATTCAAAATATAATTCTTTAATAAAATTAGTTTGCGTTCTTCTGGTGACTATATACTAGGTTACCTCGTGATGTTAAAGATGATAACTAGCTTTTGTATTTCCGACGTTTCGTCAGTCAGCACGACTGACTTTATCAAGGTGGCTAAAACAGGTTAACACAACCTGTTCAGCAACAATGGCACAACACAAAAACATACTGATAAAATGAGTAAAGTAAAGCAGCAAGAATCAGAATTAAAACACGCAACGATACCTAGAGGTTAAACTAAATGCAGTGAATGCCTAAAACCAGTAGGCTACTTTCCAACAGCGTAAATTTATCTATCTATTGGGCCACTGTCAAGAAACGTTGAAAAAACATCAGACAAGACAGAAAACAATGGGATTAGCAATAACAATGGTAGAGAAGACGCACTGAGAATGGAAAAGGTGAAGCTAAAGTTAAAGTAATTTTTTGTACACAGAGGGGAAATTCTGACCATCTTTTTGGTTAAGAGCATGTTGTGCCTTCTGGTTTATGTACCATTTTTCTGTGAACAATCTTTTTGTATAATCCTTTTCAGTTTTAAGAATGGTGGCGTTGGTCCAAGTAATTTTATGGTCTGAATTTATAGAGTGTTTGCAAAGAGCGGAATGCTCTGGACGTTGAAATTTAATAGCTCTTTGGTGCTCGTTGATTCTAGATTTAAGATCACGTTTTGTCTGTCCAATGTAGATTAAATCACAGTCATGACACGGAACTTGGTAGATCAATCCAGAAACTTCACCTTCTTTCATGGGGTCTTTAGCGGAGGGAAGGTATTTACCTATTGTCAGATAGGGTTTCATCGCAACCTTGATTCCTATGTCATAGAGGATACGCTGAATTTTGTCGGTTACCCCCCTTATGTAAGGAAGACAAGTAAAAGATTTATAAGGAGGAAGTGAAGGTTTCGGTTTGGGTCGCTGTATGCAAGCAAGTTTTCGTTGAAATCCGTTGAGCATTAAAGTGTTGTGAATGTTTTTCTTGTGGTGTGAACGTTCAGAATCATCCGTTATGTGAGTGTCCAGTCTGTTGTACAATGTTTTGGCCACTGTGAGTTTTTGATGCTTGGGGTGATGTGAGTTGAACTGCAGGTATCTGTCTGTATGTGTTGGTTTTTTGTGTATGGTAGTGGTTAGTTTCTTGTTGTTGCTATGGCGAACCACTTTAACATCCAAAAATGAAATTGTGCCAGTGACTTCATGTTCTATGGTAAATTGAATGGATGATGAAATGCTGTTAAGATGCTTGTGAAAATCATTAACTGCAGTTTTTTTGATGATGCAAAACGTGTCGTCAACATATCTAACCCATAATTGTGGAGGAGTTTTAAAGGTAACTGAATAAAGATGTAGGCTTTCATAGCAGTTTTTAAAAAGCATTTTTGAGAAAAATGCAAATTGACAATTAAACTTATTTATACTTTTGTCTGCTGCGCACACGGTTATTAATTCAATTAATATTGCAGTCTCAAGACTATTTTTTGTATCAGGAAAAGGGAAGGAATTTTTCGGCTGCAGTCGTTCTCTTAAAAAAAGTTGGCAACCTTAAGCTATTTTAATGTGGGAAAATCCCCTAGTTCGTTAACTCATCACAATTGGACTTTGAACAAGTGAGGGTTGTTCAATTTTGATGGGCTGCTAATAGTCGAAAGGTTTGCTGCAGAGCTTTCAGTTGTAAAGAAATCTGACTTCAAAGTTCATGAATGAGAAAGTATGAGATTTTGAAAGAGAAGTAGGCTAGATACTAAAAACAAAACTCCTGATCTAGAAATAAGCTACCGGCAGCCTACTTTTCTAAGAAACAAGAAATTTTAGTGCTGAGCGAAAAACTGTATTATTTATTTGCTTCAGATATGCATACATGTTACACATCCATATGGAGTTATACAAGAAAAATAAAGAAAATACACATTGCACATCCCGATGTATAAGGGTACGACATCGGCAGGGGACGACATCGTCGCCACCCGTGCAAGAGTAGGCTACATAGCTTGGACGATGACACTTTACTAGGTAGGCCTAGTACTATGAGTATGGAGTAGCCTACATCTCAATCTTTCTTGTAGCCTACGACAGTTTACAAGCAGCATCACAAAATTTCTATTTTAGATAAACATCAGAATTTAACAGGGTACAAAATAGGGTATTTTTGGAGTCTGAGCAACATAACAGAAAATTGTATAAATTTGTCTCCATACAACGGCAATAGTTAGTATTGTAGTTGGGATTACAAATAACTCAGGTTTTTTTAAATACACTAAATACAAAACCAAATACATGTCTATAATGCTTTATTGTAAGCACCTTTAAACTTCTTTTTCCATTTAGCAGAAACATTAAAGACTAATCCATGTGTGTGTCTCCCTGGGCAGATCATCAATGAAGCTGGGAGTGGAAGAACTACTTAAAATTTCAAAGTTTCATCTGCAACACCTGCACCCGCCCAACCAGAATGCTTTTGCCATAGAAGGTCTGGATACAGCTCAACCGCCTGCGTACTGGTGTCGGAAAGTTCTGCTCCAACATGCATAAATGGGAAATGGCTCATTCACCATCTGTGAGTGTGGCAAGGAGGAACAAACCACAGACCACACCATCTGCAACTGTGCCATCTATCATGCGCCAAATGGTGTGCATGGTCTGTGTGGGATGCAACCTAATTTGTACCATGAACAATTCGTACCGTCAGTTCGTACCTTGAAAAGATCAAAAGAAAAAATTAAAAAAGCCAAAGTCGCTAATCGCAGTTTCCAAGAACATTTTAAAATTTTCCACAAAAAAAACAAAAACTTTTAGGATCATTACCAGAAATTCTAAAATGTTTGCGGAAACTCCAATCAACCCTAACCCTTTTAAAATGTTTGTGGAAACTCTGGTCAACCCTAACCCTTTCAAAATGTTTGCGGAACTGCGATCAGCGACTTTGGCAAACTCTTAGGATCATTACCGGAAATTTTCAAATGTTTGCGGAAACTGCGGAAAAACGGAAACTACGATCAGCGACTTCGGCTTTGTTCTAGATTTTTTCTCGATCTTTTCAGTTTGTTTGTTTGCGGAAACACCCTAAACTCTAACTCTTTTAAAACGTTTGCGGAAACTCCGATCAACCTTAACCCTTTTAAAATGTTTGCGGAAACTGCAAAAAAACGGAAACTGCAATCAGTGATGTTCTATTTTTTTTCTCAATCTTACCTAACCGATACCCTAACCCTTTTAAAATGTTTGCGAAAACTGCGATCAGCGACTTCGGCTTTTTTTTCTCTCGATCTTTTCAAGGTACGAACTGACGGTACGAATTGTTCATGGTACGAATTAGGTTGCACCTGTCTGTGTGAACTGGATGATGAATCTATTCAGTGGCTGCTCGACACCTGCCCAAACATCTAGACCGAGTGGCCGCCACTGCCCAAGGATGGTAAAAAGCAGAGCCTCTTGACCCCTGGAGTGGTAAAGAAGGTTTACACGAAGAAGATTGTTCCACAGGTGTGCTTTATAAAGAGGCATGCGATGTTTCATAGCCTTTAAACTTTAATTTTTTTACTTGTATGGCAAACAGGGGCGTGTTGTTACAGGGGTGTGTTGTTACAGCACGATCTCCATGTGATAACCCAAGCATATAACTACGAGTTTTCAGTGGAAGGCATAGTTTTCAGTCCTTTTTCGTACAAGCAGTGATGGTTAAAAAATTTTCACTAGGCTATACCGGTAGCAGAAATTATGAAGTGCAATTAAATTTTAGGCAAAATTAGGTTTTCTAACTGAACTAAAAAATGGTCTGGCAAACTAAAGCATGGTCATAACTGACCAGGAAAGATACCATTTGTTAGCTTGAAGCCTGCTCTTTTCATCATACCAAGCATTCAAGACATGTCGCTGAGACAAAACAAGTGCTTGTCGAAACCACATGGTTTTATACCACGAGGCATGTTGTCACAGCTGCAACAACACGCCCTGTGGTATGCATTTTGCTATTAAGGTAGGCTATATAGAAATTTATTTATACTTTTGTAACGAGCCGATATGTGTATTAAATTTTAAGAAATAAAGATTAATATTAGATAGTGATGGACACATATACAGTTTTCGATAGTGACACATAATTCTCAAGATGACATTTTTATTGTTTTTGACAATGAGCATTAGTTCTTTGCTTATGCTTAAAATCAAATGAGTTGTTCACCAGTTATTTAATCTTTGCTAATTTGTTATAAATTACTTTTTTGCATATATATTTTCATTTTGTTCACCAGTATTAAAACCATTCTTTGTTGATTTCTGTAATATTTTAATCATAAAACGTGTGTAGAAAATTTGTGACAACATTCCTCACGGTCTGTAACAACAGGTCTGTAACAACACGCCCCTTGGTGGGGGCATGTTACCACAGCCCATCTACCTGCATAAAATATAGTGATGCAACAGAGGGGTCTGCTACTATTCGGCTAGTCCGATCGGCTATTTCCCTATTCGGCTACAGTCTGATTCGGCTAGTTCCCTATTCGGCTACAGTTTTGAATTGTATTTTGTATTTTATTCCACAATCATAGGCGCCGACTTTTCAAAAAACTTTAGGGGGTAAGAAAGGTGATGACGTCATAACCATAATGCTATTTTACTCAATTAAAGTAGTCTTTGATTAAGCTTAGTGTCTTGTTAATATTGACACCTAGGTCGCAAACCGAATTTATTAGAACTGCTACTTGAAACGATTAGTTTTACGCATGCAGTACGCCTAGTCGTAAAAATTTTGATATTGTTAGCTCATAATTGGAACAGTTGGAAAACAAGCCGATTCATTTCCTTTTTGTGCGAGTAAATAACAACAATCAAGACAGTGAAGTTATCAAAATAAAACGCAAAAAATTATGATTTCAAGCAAAGTGAAAACCCGCTATCGGTTTTATTAACCTCGTATCGCACGTTTTGCTAATTACTTACCTTCAAAGCGTTAACAACGGCAAAGTGTTTTTTCTTCTGTTTTTTATCGAAAGTCTTTACAGTCTTTTATCGAATACCGTATATACTCGAGTATAAGTCGAGATGTTTGCAAGTGAATTTCACCTCAAAAAGACAGGTTCTACCTATACACAGGACAAGCTATTGTCTCCAGCTTGGCAGTTTTCAAAATGAACGCATTTTTTCTACCGCAAAATCATTGTTGACATAGATTATGGAGTTTGAAACGGCGTCGAAAAGTAAAAGTTTTGAATACGTTTATTTCCAGTGATTCAAACTTAAATTTCAAATTTAATGATTTCTTGTCAATTCTAAACTTTATGCAGTTGTTGAGCAATATGCAAAGCTCACGAGACAAAACAGAAAGAGCTGTTTTAAGAAATCAATTTTTTTATTTTTGCGTGTAGGATGTAATCGTTCTTATTACGTAACAATCCATGATCGTTGCAGTCGATGTCAAACCTAAGCGGTCGCATAAAACAATGATATCAGGTTAGCTAGGTGATAATAGCGGTAAGAGACGTCGTTATTGCAGGCAATATCTGCAACCAAGACCATTAAACACCTTTTCTTTTATCGGTTTTCAATTTAATTCTCACACATTGCGAACAAAACAATGCGTTCTGTTGAATCATGATTGATCTCACAGCGGGAAGACCTCATTGAAAATAGCGCGTCTAATTTAGTTGGTTTACTTAATATTGCAGTGAATAGTTACGTGACTATTCCAGCAGCGTAAGTTACTCTATCATCTACTTTGAAATTTCCATACCATATGAGAAAGTCATGCGATCAGCTGCTGTTTTGCGGGCAAGAGCAACGTAGGCTATTTTTCGCTTTCAGCACTCTTTAAGTCCATTTAAATGATCTAAATCTTTTTCGCGAAGTGTTTTATCTTTGAAACACCACTTGTAATAACCATTTTTTTGCCCCTGGTTAGTGGTTAGGTCTAAACCCCACTCATCTAAAGCTTCGATAATTTCAACTATAAAAGAAACGATATTGTGGAATAAAATATTCAAAATTCAAAACTGTAGCTGAATAGGGAACTAGCCGCATCGGACTGTAGCCGAATAGGGAAATAGCTGAATTGGACTAGTCGAAACGGGCCATTCTGGCAACAGAGGCAGGATCTTCTGGCTAGAGAATGTCAACTCCGGCCGGAGTTCCTACCTTTGTTAATATCTACCTCATATATACTGTATAATCATTGTTTTAACCAAGCGGTTATGGGCAGTAGCAAGGTATTTGACGTATTTGTATTCAAGGTATTTGTGGCGAGAAGGTATATTTGGACCTGGGATGATTTTAATGGCCCATAACTATTCCGAGAGGCCCAGAAACTTGAAAAATTTTGTATTTGTTGGATAGGCTATGGTTCGTTTTTCACAGAAGTGTCTGAACTTGGGCCCTGAGAGTCTCATTGATACTGGATCCAAATTATCCTCAACGGCCCTGGTTGTTGGTGCACCAGTGAAGCGATAACCAGGCACTCTTAAAGAAGGTGCTTTATAGCAATGCTTATGGTCCTTCAAAAAGGTTCATTTAGGACTAAACGTTTGGGTAGATTTTAATTCTGGCTATGTTTACTATCCACTTGATGTTGCACTGTATTGGTTTTAAGATATTTTAAATTTTTGATTGACTTCCTTGAGCCCATTTTCAATCTTACATATACATTTAAGACCAATGTTACAGCCAGCATGTGCAATTCTGTATTCTTTTATTATTACAATACCACATTGATGCATACAATTACATTTTTCCAAGATCATAAACTTAACCACAGCCACACACACAGTTGGCTCACTAACCACCGGCTCTGGGCCGGAGTTGAGAAAAGTAGCAGGAGTTTGGCTGGAACTGGAGCCGGAGGTTGTTCCATCACTAATAATACATACATTTATACAAAAACTAAATAACCAGGAAAAACTTAAGCTGCAGCTAAACAGTCAAATGATACTTAGCTTTCAATTGTACTATCTAGCATCTTGATACCATTGGAACAGAATGGGATACATGCTAATTTGTAAAGATTGTGACAACATGCCCCGGTTTGCCCTATGTTATTTAGAGATAGGTGGAAATGAACCGAAAAGTGTACAAGTGAAGCAAGTTAGACACGTTGGCTTAACCATCATTCCACCAACTTATTGATTACAGAATTCTTGGGGTTGAGGACCTAAACTATTAAGACTTATAATTAGGTTAGCCTAAGTTTGTTTAAATATGAATTTTGATGTTCTTTTCTAGACATTGATCTTTTTTATCAACAATGTTCGGGACAATGTTGTATTGTACAATTAACATAGTTATTTCCTATTTTTAAACTCAGTCGTTTTATGACTTACAATTATATATACAATATTAACTAAGAAAATTCAGCAAACTAAAAGCTAGTAACAATGTTAGGTCAATGCTGTCATACCGAGGCCAGGGTAATGATAATTGTGTAACAATTAACTGATAGGCATGTAGTTGCTGCAGTGTGTATTGTGTAATCTTACATTAGTTACAACTAACAGTCGATCTTCTGATTTTTAGGTGGCATGAAAACTAACTGGTTTGCTTATTTTGCTTATGCATTAATATGCAGATAATGTTTGAATACTACTAACACAGTTAATAGATGCCTTTTTACTAACAGAAAATAGCATTAAGTTTGCTTAAAAACTGACTAACTGTTTGCAATATTATGTTTTTTCTGTTAAAAGTATGGCAACATTTGCATGGATTAAAATCATACAGATCCTGAGTTTGAGTGCATGTGTCATTGCACCAGAGGTTTGTAGTCTAACCCAGTGTTTCCCTAACCTTTATGGCAATTAAAGATATCGTCACCCTCATAACAAAACTGCCTAACTCACTTTTTGACAATTTTGAGATTTTCAGCCCAAGTCACTGGTTTTAACTTTAGTGATGCCTGGAAAAATGCTCAAGACGTTTCACACTCACTAAAGTACTGTAGGCTACTTTTTTGCAAAAATTCGTTAATAAAAACATTATCTTTGCGGAAGTTTTTTGTGTTTTTCTCAAAAGCTAAAAAAATGAGTTAGGCAGTTTTGTTATGAGGGTGACGATATGCTAACACTGACATTATATTTTTACACTAACATCAACATTTTTGTCGATCTTTGGTGCTGCAAGATTGATTGTGGTATTATACCGTATGGTCTTCATAAATAAGTTTCAAAAAATGTTGTTGTACAAAATTGTTCAAAAAAGCTTGTCGGCATGATTCATATTGTATAGTTGGTTTTCAACTGCTTTTGTTATGGCACACATTAACTATTCTGCAAATTCAACAAGTTTATATTTGTACCTTCTTGATATCATCACTGGGATTAAATAATTTAACTCCAATACCTTTTTGTTTTTAATTGAAACTTCTTGACTATTTAAATATAACTTACATCATTACAAATTCATTCTAATTCTAATTACATCATTCTAAATTTGATTTTATATTACTTTTACTTAATTTAATAAACTTAGGTCATTTCAAAGCAACACCTTATAACAGGGGTCACCAAATGGCGGGCCGCATGCGGCCCACCACACTGCATCGCTGCGGCCCGCGGAAGGTATCAGCGTGCAAGTATAACCAAAAATACTTTTCTTGAGGAGTCAATGAGCATGAAGGTAAAAAATACTTTCCGGGAAGCATATTTTCGCTTTGCATACGATTCCACCGACAGACCATTCAGATTGTAGTTCTAGGGTGGGGGTCGCTTAACGTTATTCCAATGCGATGTCCAGCCACACTGTCCCAGTGGTTGATTAAAACGTCTGTTTTCGAATTTCGAAATTGTCTGTGAGCATAGGGTTGCTTATTTTAAGTTTGTAAGTGTCATGTAAACACTAGTGTGCGTTTCACCGTTATTGTGTTTCACGAGCAGTGTTCCCTTTAAGCAAGTTTTTGTTAGCAAAATAGGCCGGTGTGCCAACTCAATTTATAATAAATTGGCAAAATATTTTTTAAATTTAAAGACATTTTCTGGTTGTATCAAGAAAATGAAATATCTTCTGACAGGTGTTGGTTGCATTACTTCTGGTTGTATTATTGTTGTATTTTCATAAGACAACTTCTGGTTGTATTATGAAAATATTTAGTTTGGTACTGCAAAATGTTGTTAATCAACAATTCTTGTCATGCTGATAAGCACCGCAAGTGACAGTTGTCTAATAATCAAGAAATACGGTTTTATAGACTCTCACAAAAAGATAAAAAACCAACTCATTGCTTCTTTAGAAGGAACACCGTTCATAAGTTACGATAGAAACGTTTTTTTCGGTGATTTCCCCAAGCGTTTGTTTCATGATGCCTAGCTTCTTTCTCCCTGTTATTGGAGCCTATTTTTCGCTGATATGTTAGCAGCATAGCAGGTCACTGTTGTTGCCTGTATTGCGATTTGTCAAACATTTCTTTGGTTACTGAAACTGTTAATTGCAAGATATCTTTTGCAAAGCGAAGTGACAACATCACTCTTGCTTGGCGATGAATATTCTAATGAAACCGTTCGCCTCGCTACAATTGCGCAAAACAAGTGGCCTCGTTTATTAGACATTGTTAAAGAAGTCAAAAGTGTTGTTAAAGGAGCTTGGCCTGGCAGTAGCGTTGTTCGACTAATTTTGTTGCTGCGGTATTCTTAGATAAATAGTAACAACATGTAACGCTGAATACTGGGTACGAAATGCGTTCATTTCTAGCATAAGAGTCAACCTACCTAAAATTTTATTAGTGCGGCCCGCCACAGCTCTATTTAGTGCCAAAGTGGCCCGCATGCAAAAAAGGTTGGTGACCCCTGCCTTAGAAGATATTATTGCTCTAAATTTCAGTATCTGGCTACAAAGCAATGGATGTTTATCAACAGTTGCATTCCAAATTTTCAAATGCAAGTGAAATGATTTGTCATAATCATCATAATTACTTCTTGAATTTCCATTCTAGAGCAACATGCACATTTTTCCAAGTTTTGCTGTTTTTTTAAAAACAAAAAATTACTGAAAGATATAGAAGGCCTTGGTAGCTGTATCTGGTATCATTAACATAGAACAATGTTTGCATTGTTAGAAAATTCTTTTCTGTGATGCTTTTAAAACAAATTTTACAATGCCACACTTGACACAATTTTTATGTCAACAAAATCACATCCTGGTTTGATCCCACAAACTGCTTGACTCAGGTCACCAGAAAAATAGATTTATATCGTTTTGCTATTTAAATTTCTCAAAAAAACATAGAGTTATGCAAATTCAATCCACAACACTTTTCATTAGGCTGTCATTCATTACTACATGTGTGCTTCTCTCTGTTTTATTTTTGTTTTTGCTATTTGTTTTTTGGGTTTTGTGGCCGTGCTAACTACTGATATATAGCCTACTACATAATTTTTCATTCAGGCACGTTTTAAACCTTTCAAGGTTTTGCCACCTTTTCCCGTTCGGTAACGTGCTGGTAGGTCTATATCGATTTTTGTAGTTAGTATCTTTTTCGTCCTGGACGCGTTAATGACGAAAAATAAAATGATTGATTGTACACAATTTATTCTTATACTTTTTAATCAATTTTAATGCGCATTCTGTGTGAACATCCATGCTGTTCATTTTTTTAAATATTTTATTAATTTTTCTATAAATTTTTTTGTTGTTGATAAAATGCTCGGTTTTAACTAAATGTCTAGCCCTAATCCGTTATGTGAGAGCAAGAAAAGTTTTAATTTATTTACAGTTTTAATTCTGTGCAGGATTCTTCTATGGTAGTAAACTTTTTTTCGAATCTCATTGAAATGTATCAGTCTTGTACGGGATAAACAGTTGAACACCAAAAAAACCAGGACGCATACAAAGCTTAAATGTAGTTATATACTGGTATTTTGTTTTGTTAGAGTCAACTTGTAAAGGAAAGCATTCACTGTACCAACATCACCTTGAAAATTTTAGTAATGTTTTTTCAACCACTTAGCCAGTGGTATTCCACCAGGTACTGACAACACCAATTCCCTTGGTGAAAATTAAACTCCTTTTTATCGACAATTTTTTAAAGTTTTGTGCTTGTTTCTATTCATAGCTCAACACTGATACCACTTTGCCAACAAAGCAGCAATGGACACAAGAAAATCCTTCGTTGATAACTGAAAGATCAGTGCAGAGGAACAACGGCCAGCAAAAAGCATATGATGACAATACTGTGGTAATATTTACCCGATTTTGAGACGTTTTAATAATCTCCTTGAAAGTTACTGCGTTTTTATCTTAAGTTACTTTATAAACGCTGTGTTGAAGATGTTTGTTCCGATCCACACAGTACACAACTTTCATCGCAATATATATTTTACTTTTTACTTGTATTTTTAGCATGAATATGAGTAATAAATCTTTCTTGTTCTCGCAGGTTCAAAAGGAAATTTTTGAAAACGAAGTCGGTGGTAGTCAATTTGCTCATATTTCTGATGGTGAACGCTTTGGTGCGAAATCATCAGCTCATACCTTCAACGAAGAAGACGATTTGGTTGATTTAAAGGTGACCAAAGAAAATGACGTTTCAAATAACCAACATGTGCACGAAATTTCTGACAACGCAATGCCAAGTTTACAAAAACTCGGTGAGTGGTTTGTACTTCTCTATAAAGCAACGAAAATATGTATTACTGTTCGAGCCGGTATGGATGCTATTATCAACAGTTTATGGTTACATTATTGTTTTGATCAAATCCTATGCATTTTCTGTATCGGCCTTTTTTTATCACTTTTACACCAAAAGTATAACAAGCAAATAAATGCGGTGTGTGTATAATATGCATATGATGTATACAAATTAACACCAATAAGCTTGAATCTATCTCGGTTACAATTATATACGTTTAGTTATTCAGCTTGTCATTCTAGTTCATCCATATGCTGCATGAAACCATATTAAGAAGTTAAGGTGCGAATTTTTCCTTGTATTACCAGCATCCTCAAACATGACGCAGGATGCAAGGGAAGCCTTCTGTCTCGGTGTGGCGGCCTTAGCTTAGTTTTTATTTGCATGTGTTTGTTTTAATTTTCTGCGAGCCTTTAGCTCACGACTACTAACAATGGTGCCAAGCAATAGTTGGAATTATCAAATGAAGTGAATCACAATTACGTGATTTACTGAAGAAAATCGGCAGAATTTTAAGAAATGGTGCGCACTTTCCAACTTTCTTGAGCGCATGGCTTAAACCTCCAGTTTTGCAGCGCACAATCTTTGACGAAAAAGTGTCTTACAGTTGATTTTTTCCAACAATTTTTGCAACAACAAAACATCAAAATGGCTTCTAAATCAGCTGCTTCCTTTGTGAAAAGCGGCAATGACGTCATTAAGAGAACAGATCAACGTAAAACCGAAAATAACATTACAGCAACATAAACTAACTTACAGATTGCACACAGGTAGGCCTAACAAGTTTCATCCTAGTGAACAGAATACTTGCTGAAACCAAGCAGGAATAAAACAAATTGGTTCTCTATAAGCCATTCTTTAGGCATGGAGCCGTAGAATACAATAGCAACTAAATGACGATACGGTATAGCACATAGAGCAATAAAGTACACATAAAACATAGATCTGGAGTCTTGACCTTGTAAAGTTTTCATTTTGTTTTTGTCATTTGATGAGCAACATTACTATTTCGGTTAGAGGATGAATACGTCATGGTAAAAGGTAAAGGTGTTCCTTACTTGAATCAAGTGTTGGGTAAGAAGATAAGGTTCTCACTGTACTAAGCCTTCGGCACTAAGGAGAGTAGGGTGGCCAGTTCCTTTTGCTCGACCGCTTTTCCTGCAGCAATTATGCCCACTTAATTTATTACACCCTAGGATTTAGGTAGAGGTGAGTGGTGTTTTCAACAACCAGCTGAAGCCGGGAGTCGAACCAGGTTTGCATAATTGGAAAGCCAATGCCTTGTCCATTGCACCACCCCACCGCCTTTATAGTACGACCTTAAAAATTCAGTTGAACAAGATCGTATTTTTGACTTGTCATTGAACTGAGGCAGTTTGTATGATTGAAGCTTAGTTTGCTGCGTGAGATGTTAGCGAAATTTTCTTTGTAGTTGCAGATGAAAAACCGGTTGAATTGGCAGTTGGTGACATTCAGTCCTTTGAAGAATGGAAGAAAAATCAAATTCAATCCCAGGTTCAAGGAATTCATAATTTTATCTTTCTTTTGCATTTTTATATCATTTTGAATTGTTCTTTGATTTCAAAGTTTATCTGCAACTTCTTAAAGTTTATCTCCAATTAGAAGTAGTTAAATCTCAATGCAAAGTCTTGAAATAAATTAACCTTTTTTCCGTTTCTTTAGGAAGATACAGCATCAACAGAACTACATATTCCTCCGCATCGAGTGTCAAGAGCCAAAAAAATGAATTACGCGTCACAGGATTGTGGTGCGAAAGTGCTGTCTCATAACCCAGAGGCGAAGGTGATAAATTATCGCTACTGTCTGCTTTCTCAACCAGCTTTAACTTTCATGTGTGTTGTCGTGCTTTAAGTTTATTAGGGTTGCAGTGTATGGAGGCGTTGTAGGGTTGTTTAGAACAAGAACCTTTAGAAACAAAATTTTAGTTGTTTTGTTAATATTAATATCTGACTAAAAAACATCACGGGTGTCATTGTATGACAAACGTAACAAAACAAGCTGTGAAACACTAGGGTAAGATTTGAAACATAAACAAAATACTGTAATCAGCAATATTAAATTATGTTTACTGTAGGTCAGTGGTCAATGTTTTGGTTCTTTAAAATAAACAAATGGATTGCTTGAAAAAAAAACGTGAAAGAACATCATATAATATCGATCCGTACTTCTCGTTTTATAAAAATCCTAAACGTCGAAAGAAAACACATGATTTTCATCTGCTAATTTCGAATTAGCCTTTTATATGTTTTATAATTCTTTACGCTCTGTAATTTTAACGAAAGTTTAATCGTCCAAGTCAGACCCACTCGTTTGTCTATTCAAATCTATGATTCAAATACAATCGAAAGGAGTCTATGGTTCAAATACAATCGAAAAACGCATTATTTAATAGATCAGTTTTCAGAATGTTGGCGCGATATTGGATGAAAACAAAGACCTATACTTGCTCAACCCTTGTTCGAACGAGATTTGGTTTGTGATTGAGTTGTGTGAACCTATACAGGTAATTAAATGACGTAAACCACCAGGCAATGATTAAATCATTTGCTCGTGATATTTGCTCTATCTTGTCATATATGTAAACAGAAGCACCTTCGATTGTCGTTGCTATCTTCTGCTTAGCTTTGTCCTCCTGATCTTAAAAGAATGTCTCTTAGGCCTGTATGTGTTTATTGTTTTGCAATGTGATGTAAAATGAAATTAAAAGCACAATAACTAAGTTTGGTGAAGTAATTTTAATGCAGTCAGTAAAATTTTCTCAAACAATGTAAGGCCTTGGCTCTACTTGTAAAGTATTTGGCGCTCATTAGATTTTGTTGCAAAATGACACTATTTCATATGTAGTATTTGATTTGAAGTTAAGAGAATACATTGAACAATCTTTATGCACTTACTTTTTGCTTTGTACACCTGCAATGTTTTTCACAGGTCCAGCAAGTCCAATTAGCCAACTTGGAACTATTTTCCTCTATGCCTGGCATGTTTGATGTCTCTATAAGCGAGAGGTTTCCAGCCAGGGAGTGGCGGCTGCTCGACACTTTCGAAGCCCAAAACGAAAGACTTGTTCAAAGTTTTTTCCCAAAACGGGAACCGGACATGTTTGCAAAGTATATAAAGGTACGACTTACGTTTTTCTAAGGAAGATTTCTTGTTCTTCGTGTTACCTATGTTCTGGTGTGGTTAATAAACTGGAGAGGGTTGAAATTCTTTTGATTGCGTATTTTATTTCTCACTATGAACTTGATTTTTTAGTTAGAAATGTTCTTTGCAGTTCGAAATGCGGAGCTTTTTTGGAAATGAGCATTTTTGTCCTTTGACCCTGACCCGAGTCTTCGGAGTCTCGATGGAGGAAGAATACGAAGATGCCGCAGAGGAAAAAGTTGTTGAAGAAAATATTTTAAAATTAAAGGATATACTTGCTTCTAATGATGTGGAAACTGAAGACATTAACAACGCTCACGTAAATCTTGTCTAATTCCTTAATCTTTTATCACGCAAAAAGAAAAAAATATTGAAAACAGTGTTGCCAGGGTTTTGTCCACAACGAACTTGAAATTTCTCCAAGTTTTTTGGGGACAGAATTTCTAATCTGGCAACACTGACAATCAGTAACAGTTTAAAAGTAGCTAGTCTTTAGTTGCATGGCTTTGATCTGGCAACACTGATTGAAGCTCATTAACCGAAGACCAGCTACTTTTATAGTTTGATTAAGTTTAGGCTGGTTTGAAGCCAGGAGTACCAGCTTTTTTGTTATTAGCCGCGACAACATCTAGTAAAGGCCTGTGTCATAACAAGAGCATGCTTTCACTTCAAGTCCCATCCACTTTGTCACAGACAAGGAACCACGCCGAAGGTGGTTCGATTGAAAAGATGTTGGATATTGTCAAAACCGCCGTTGGTAACTTACTCGCCAATAAACCACCTGCTGCCAACGCGATGTAAGTTTTGTTTTATACCTTATACAACTTTTAGAGCCCATAAGCAGAAAGGGCCGTTTTACAATATGCCAAGGCCAAACCTGTTACTTGGTTGGTCCTAAATAGGACCTTAGTAACAATGCTTTTTGCATAAGGGTTTCAGAAGTAACAATTTCTGCGGCGACTAACGCGGTAAAGGTTTTTGAACGTTTTCTTATGTTGGCGATGTTTTGATTTTCTTTGGCTTACGTTTAAACCTATTCCAACTAGTTTTAAACTGCAAGCAACCTGCCATTTATTGAAAACACACCATATTGATTTTGTATGAATAAGTTTCGCTAGACATGTGGCCGAGTTATTTCTATTGATATACTTGTTGTGATTTTGACTCCAATAACATTTTTCTCTTTTTTGGAATTTTTCAATCAAATGGAACTTGTTGTAGAGTGATGAGATATTATCTTAAATACGCAGTTCAACCACCAGTGGTGCACCAACTCCGGACCTAAACGTGATGCAGGAGGAGACTTTTGATCCCAACTGGGAGTCACCAGTGACCTTGGTCACAAACAGGTGAAGTCACAATAAAACTTTGTAGCCTTGTTTGTATCTTTTATTGTTGTAGCCCAGTGGTTCCCAACCTGGGGGTAAATTACCCCGGGGGGTAACGAGACCCGATTTAGAAGCAGTGAAGGTTGTGGACTTTATAAAAGCGAAGGAATTGAACAGCCGTCTTTTCCAGGAACTGTGCAAGAAGATGGAAGAAAGATACGAAGCATTACTGCACCACACAGATCGCCTTACCGATTACTGTACCTCAAGTACGATGGCTGTCTCATGGCATAGTGATAACCCGTCTGGTCGAACTTCGTGAGGCTGCCCATGTTTTTCGGATAAAAAAGAAGTCCGACTTGGCTGAATACTTCTCTAACCAACAATGGATTTCCCAGCTGTGCTATCTGGCTGATATCTTTGGTGAATTGAACAAAGGCAATCTTTTAATTCAAGGCAAGAATGTAGCTAATTGTGATCGACACCAAGTAACCGTAGCAGCATTTATCTCAAAGGTTAAATTGTGGAACAAGCGAGTTGGAAGAGGCACAGTGGCGCAGTTTCAGACGCTTGACATGTAGCCTACCTCAAAGGCAATGGACTTGATTTGACAGCGGCGTTGAAGGAGGACATAGCTGACCACTTAGGCCAGATAGCCAAGAAGATGGACAACTACTTTCCGAATTTGGACACGGCTAGTCTCCAATGGTGCACTGAGCCTCCACATGTGATGACAGCTAGGTGGATGATGACGACTTTCCGACTGCAGAAGAATTTATCACTCTCCGAATGAACGAGGAGTTGAAACTTGATTTCAAGGGGAAAGGTTGAAACCCTTCTGGTTTAGCAGACTCCAGGACACACCAACATTAGCGACACAGGCATTAAATATTCTGACATCTTTTTCAACAACGTATGGTTATGAACAAGATTTTCAACTGTCTTGGGAATGAAGACAAAAAAGCGCAATCGCCTGGATGTCGAAAGCGACGCAAGAATCGCCCTCAGTACTACAAAGCCCAGGATCACAAAGCTGGCGGCTGAAGTCCAGGCCCAACCTTCCCATTGAATGTTTACCACGCATTTTTATCTTGTATTCAGTATTGTATTGCATTTTGATTGTCATAGTTAGCCCTTTGAAACACATAGCAAATCCCTGATGGCAATAAACACTTTTGTTTTTGAAAATTGATTGTGGGGGTAATTGGCTCACTTCAGGGTGGAGATTAGGGTAACAGCCAAAAAAGGTTGGGAACCACTAGGTAGCCGAACAGACAATGAAATGCCGCCATTTTAAGTGTGGAATCCTATAGAATACTTTAAAATAACGGAATGAATAGTTGTAAAAACGAATTCACTTTTTCTATATCGTGTATAAGAGCAAAATGCTATTGTCAGTTAAATCATGTATACCGCCTTGCTAGTAAAATGGGAAAAGTGGCAAATCTTGTGGGGTTTAAAACGTGCGTGAAGAGTTACTTCTGTGTTGAGGTAGCCTGCATGACAGCGGCTAGCACGACTGCAAAGCTCAAAAACTGAAATATCTTGATGCTTTAACACAGTGGTTTCCAACCGGGTGGCTTCCCCACTAAGAGGGAATTTTTCAGTTTGCAGGGGGAATTTTGTTTTAGGATTATAAAGCTTTTAAAGCCGAGTAAGTTGGCCTAGACTGGAGCTTTAGAGCGCGTGCAAGTCATTTTTGAATTTACATGTTTTCACACACTAACTAAACCTTTGTGACTTCACTCAAAAGTTGAGAGTATCAATAGATAATCAAAACATCTGTGATGTCACAGATGCTACGCACTATATTATACATCATAATTAGAGCTTGTTTGGGAAAGCGAGCAATCACACGAAATCAGCAACAATTTTAAGAAGCTGATACAGTAGGAGAGGAATTGTTTTTCATGCCATCAAGATATTATAGTGCTCAAACTTGCGATGTAAAACATTTTTTTTATTGGGATTTTAATTATTTTAGTATGAAGAAGAATATTAGAGGCTAAAAAGCTTATTACTAGTGAGAGTTCAGTTTCTCTTCTAAGACTTAGAATAAAATGTTAATGTAAACGAGGTTTTAACAAACTAAGTTTGTAGGGGGAATTTAAATATCGACTAAACGGTTCCACAGAATAAAAAAGGTTGGAAACCACTGCTTTATTTGATAACTTGTGGGCATAAAAACTTTATTTCTAGATTTTAGGCTTCCCATTTTTAAAAAAATCTTTCACTTTATTTTTTAGCACGCATACACAACGTTACTGTAAAAAAAAATAGAAACCACGAAAGGGTGGGTCTTAAAATGAACATTTTCATTTCATTTGAGTCCTAATGAATGAAAACCTGTTCTACAGCATAAAACTTTAGTGAGATACTGTTGTGATTGATAGTTCAGTCAAACGATTTTAAGGTTTAGAGTACTTTAGAAAAAAAAAACTATTGCTTTGTTTTCTTAATAACCACTTCCTGTGGTATTTTCATCCTCCGCCATCTTTAGATCAGAGATGGAAACAACAACTTCCCGGACCTCACGTCCTCCTCTCGTTACTTTGATTGAAACGGGAACCGGCCAGGACATTGTTCCATCCCCCCGATCCTCCACACCTTTGCATCCGCTCCAGTTTTTATCAAGTTTTTCAGCCGATGACTTCAGCACCGCCTTTTGCTTTTTCTTAGAGTTTGTTTACAGGTACTTCGATACTGTGGTTTCTTTGAATGATAAGGTGTTTTTAGTTTTACCAACTGTGGCTTATTCAAGTTGTTCAGCACGAAAATGAAGTCGTCATTGCTTCTATTTTGTCGAAGTTCTTTGCAGAAAACCAATAAATTTCGGTTTATATCACAAAAGATTCTATAGCTACATGACTAATTACTTACAAGAGGAAGGCAAATGTTTATAAAACGATCAGCTGTAGTGGAGACACCAGATGAAAAACGAAAGTAGTTATAAGCTATAACAATCTATGCACTCATCTAGAGACTTTGTGAAGAATATTTGAGTTGCTCTGATCAAAAAATAAAGAACCCAAAATGTAGATACTAGACTTATACTGAACATGAGTTTGTTATCCATATTTTGGGCTCTTTATTTTTTTATTAGATTAACCAAGCGTTCCAACCATTTTGCTCCTAAGTTTTTTGAGAGCCAATATGAGTTGTGTTTCAAAACATTTTGATCGGTTTCAGAATATCGGTGTTATCGTGCGTCGTTCAACCGTACGGAAACCACACGTCAGGATATGCAGCTTTCCCTCTTGTCATCGACAAAAAGAATCCAAAACCGCCAACAACAAGATCAGAAGCCTTCCCGGCGCCTCCAGCTGTGGAAAGCATTGAAAAACCTTGGAATTTCGATTTTGCTGTCAGCGAAACAAATTCAAACCAATTTGTCGACGAAAAAGTTGACACAAAAGCCCCATTTTTACAACTAAGCTTAACTCCACAAGACAAAATGATGTTTAGCAACGCCATGGAGGATGTGACGGTTGAAAACCAGGAGACAAGCGGTGATGAAGACAGTGCTATTGCACAGAGCACTATTACAACTAAACATGCAAAATCCACGCCCGGGTCTTCAAAACTAGATAGTTCTCATGTAACTCATGGCACAGTGACATTAGACAGCTCTGGCTTTGTGCTTAAGCCTTCCAATGTAGATCAGATTCAAGATCAGATAGCAGACAAAGAGGAGATTGGTACTGCGGATAACGGAAATGACAAAGTTCGATTCAGTGGATTTAAAGATACGATAATTCATTACAAACAAGATGAAGACTTAAATAACGTAAATAGGTTTTTCCGTGTGATCTCGGAAGATCCTGCATCACCGGATTTGTCCAAGAGCCCTTTTAAAGACGTAAACAAATTCAACACCCCAGATGATGGTGCATCTCCTTCATATCAAGATTACGTAAGCATAAATCTTAATTATATAACTTGCCTTTAAAAGCATGTTTTGTACCACCCACAGTCAGTGTTTTGTTCTGATGTTGTTTCATAATTGAATTGTAACTTTTAGGCAAAGCGTTGTCTGATGAAATGCTGTCAGCAACGGTTTCTTCAGTAGTCAGCGTTAGAGTCTTGACTCGTGTCAGTGTTTTGAAGCGAAGCTGTGTTACCAGACGACACACATCCGACTCAGTGATCCGCCCCGATAGCTCATTCGGTTAGCGACCGATTGTGAACGGAAACGACAACATCACAGAACGACATGTCGATACATCTCGAGGTGTGCGCTGGAACAACTCACTTCAACTATTCATGCAGCGACGTCTGGTGAATGGAATAATTCATGGACAAAACCACTTCATTACGAAGCGGAAACTCCACTCTGTTCATCGCTGTGACCGGCATTGCTCAGTGATTCAAAGCCTTTACTAGCATGCAAAAGTATTAAGATTTAAGCTTTTAAAGAGATTTTCTCGTACCGAGGATAAAAACTCTTGCAATCAATCAGCGTATTTTATGGTTTGATTCCGGACACGCGAAAATTCTCCCGACTTCAACCTGTGTGAAGTGGCGAGAAATACGCTGCAGAAGCAATTTTCTCTGATTTTTCGGTAAAAGTGAGCTGTTGAAACATTTAAAATTCCAACATTGCTAGTCGGATAAAAATCCGCTTCTGGTCGCTTTTTACCGTCTTCCTGTTTTTTTTTCGTCTCATTTCCCAGCTGTCTGGGTAAAAGACAGTGTCTGGCAAGGCGTATATCAGCTTCCGCTCATCACGATTCAGAGGGCTAGTGCTGTCATCCTTCATGTTTTCACCCTACGTCTTTTTGAGACGTCGTGCAGAGAATTACTGTATGATAAAGCGAGCGTTGCTGTAGGTTTTTGAAGCTGCTAGCTCACCTAGCACAAGCAGCGAGCCATCAACTCCCTCCTGGACAATCCATGAAGAGAACGCAAGCAAGGTGGCAGCTGTGACTTCAGTTGAGGTGAAACCTAGACCTAAATTTCATCCTGAACATATGATTTTGTGACTAAAACATTTAAATCCAGATTAAGTTTGTACCCAAGCTCTACGATTTCGACTTAAATTATAAATCAATGATATCTTGCCTTTTTGATGTCATCCTACCGTATCATGACAGGAAATATTCCGAATCCAGTAATTAAAACTTTGCAAAAATACGCCAGTTCAACGGCCGTTTAAGATTCAAAAAATGAAAAAATTTGACAGATTAGAAAGTTCACTAGCCCCCTTTCAATTTTGGCGAAAGTGAACTCTCTGACGGTAGATGTCCGACTGTGATAAATCATCAATGTGAGCTCATGCTGGTTTACAATTAGGCCTACTTCCTTTTTTTTTAGAAAATAAATTATAATTTATTTCTACTTTTTAGGAACATGACACGGTTAGTCTTGCCACCGGCACAACCCAAAAGGAATCGGTCGTAAGAAGGATGAACAACCGAATACGAATTCTAGAAAAGAACGTCTCACTGAGCAGCGCTTATTTGGAAAACCTTAGTCAAAGGTAGAACCATTGCTTAATTAAGCCAAACAACATTATTTTTGAAATAGCCCCTATAATCTCTTTCGTTTCTTGAATTAAAAGTTGCGTGATTTTTTTCAGTGAAAAGATCCTAGTTGTAATTAAATAAAACGGCTAATCATTGCCCAATTATGGGGCTGTGTTGATAAAGAACGCACTTTAAGAACTGTAGAACTGTGGTGTAATCATACTCCCTAGGCAGGATCGTACACAGAGGTTGGATGCTCCACTCTCCTTTGTGAGGTGCGTGATATGACGCCAATTAAATCAATACAGCGATAATTATACTAATAGATATTTGTCCACTTGTTGTGACGTTTCAAAAGGAGTTTAGGGGTTCACAACCCCCTTCTCACTCTCTGGCTACGTTACAGTTAGTGAGAAAGATTTGCTGATACAGGTGCAAATTTCACCTTTTTTGTTGTGATGATGAAGTTTTGCAGATTTAAACGTCAAACCGACGAAATGCAACGTGTTTTTCAACAAACCGAAAAACGTTTGGAAGAAACCACCGAAGCTGTGGAGGAAACCAACAAGCATCTGTTCCAGGTCAGCATAATGGAGAAGATCAACACAGAAATACTCAACAAAAAGGTAAGCATTGCCCTCGGCATAGACAACTGTCCACTATCCAGACAGCACATCAATCGTTTTTTTTTTACATTGATTCAACGTCTTCAGACGTTAAATAAAACAGCAGCATTGACAGGGGAATCCAGGGAGTGCTTTGCTTTGTATATGGAGCCCGGATTTTGTTGGGATAACTTTGGGACCTTGCCTGATACCGAGCCCTAAAAATATTAGCTCAACGCATCTGCCTGCAAAATCGATCATATTTACATTGATTCAACGTTTGCAAAGTCTACTATCACAAGAGAAATCACAATCACCAATACTGGGTATGAACTGTTGTATCGACTTGTTTGACGGTTTTGTTTGCAATTCCAGACGAGAGGCTTGGCGGATTCATTTGACTACCTGAACCGCTGCATGATTGCTCGCCACCTTTGTCTCATGGCACTAGAGAGCATTTGTTTTGTTGTCATTTGCGTGACGTGTTTTGGAGTTCGTCAGATCAGGTGAGAGGATTTTGAAATTGCCGAGTCATGGTTGCGTCGTATCAAGCGTATCAATCGGATACCCGGGGGGGGAAGAACAAGCACCTTCTCGTGGTCCCTCCCGTCAGTACCATTTCTTCAAGAAAAAAAGATATGCGAAGCGAAGCTTGTCATACTCGAGCAATCGGATGCATTTTATTTATTTTTTTACCAATTTTTTTTGACAGACTGACTAGAAGACTGAGACGAGCAGAAACGAAAATGGATGAGCTGCTTCTGCGACAGCCAAGCCTGCATGAAGGTGAAATTACTCTCTTTCTCGAGAAGAAAAAAGCACAAAACAAGTGAGATTTTGCCACACAGCTTGGTTATCAACAACTCTGCAAGTAAACGCATTCAAAATTCTATCTTTTGTTCCAGATATTCAAATTTTAACGCCAAAAGAAAGTCAGAAAGAACACGCCCTTCAACAAAGCGATCAGATATCAACTTTACAAATTATTATGCAACAAATGTTTCTTCTCTCAGATCCAGTCCCCACCCAACCAGTGAATCTTTATATTCTATGACGCAATGTACAAAATCACAAAAAGTCTCCAAGTTGCAAAAGCAAAGAAAGTTACCAAAGCAACATCCAAAAGATGTCTTTGAATAGCACTTGGTCACTGTGCAGTGTGCACAAAATGCAATATACAGTCAGTCAAAGCGACGAAAGGCCACTTGAAAACTTTAAATCGCTCTGCGCATGGTAACCAAAATACGACAAATATTCTCTTTCTGGTAACAAGAACCATACCTTATCTGCCTCTACGTGCGCCAACGCAACCTTATTTTGACAAAACAAATTTTCCGCTATAGGCATCAAAGGTGAAACTTTGTTAAATCCCAGTCTACAAACAAGTTGGTTTTGTCGGAAACCGCCATCTTTGCGTGCGTTAATATTGAATGCAACGTTCTTTGTGTATTTTTCGATTCTTAATTTATAGCAGATATGTATTGCCAGTAGGTTTATGTAGTTATTTATTTATGTGTAAGAGAAACATATATGGTGCTGACTTTCTTGGATGCTATTGTTACACCATACTGTATTTTACGAAGTAGTGCCTGTGTGCAACTTCCATCAAATAGTAGGCAACTTTGCCAAATACTCTGCCAATGTATGAACTGCATTTCCATCTAGCAAGTTTTCACAGCGTTTCCTCACCAGGAAATGTTGAAACGTTGTAAAAACGGAAATTTTTGAAATCTGAGATACCCGGAGAAGTACGAAGGACTTTGGTGCCTCACACATGTGCCATTTGAAATGTAAAATGTTAATACGATTCACGAACACCTGAGAAAGAAGACCGTCTTGTGCTTTCTCATGTTGTTTAAGGTGATATTTTTTTTAAATATATATTATAGAAGTGTTCATTTTCTTGCCACTGCAGCTCATACTGCAGTGGACCCTCATATTGGTGCGCCAAGCCCAGGTTGAATGGTCAATCTAGCCTTGCTTAGATTATGTTGAACTTGTTGGAGAAGCAGTGGAATTAGCTTCTGTATCGTGCATCAATATTTCAAGACTGTTAAATAGAGTTTGAAGTTTAAATTAGAGTAAAGTTGAAGTTAGTATTAGAGTTTAAATAGAGTTTATGAGTTCAAGACCACCAACTATTTTCAACCTTGCATTGTTCATCATCATCATAATCCATCGTCGGTTTGTTCCCCACTAGTGGGGGTGGCCGATTGTTTCCGCGCAGCAATTGTTTTAATCCCTTTTCTCTATTTCACCCTGTCCCTTGCATCTTCCTCCTTCAGTCCGACTTTTTTAAATTTATCCTTCACTTGTTGTTTCCACGTTCTTCTTGGACGACCGCGTTTCCTCTTCCCATCCACCTTTAGATCTAGTGCCTTTCTAAGAAAACTTCCTTCCTCCCTCCTTATCACATGTCCATACCATCTTACTCCATTTGCCCTTGCCAGTTGGTCTATGGTCTCTCTCATCTCTAGCATATCCAACAATTCTTCAGTCCTTTTTTCCCTTCTCGTTTTCACCCCACACATTGCTCTCACCATTGACCTTGTTTCAATTCACCAAAGTTTCAATTTCTTATAACTTTAAATTCATAGACTTCAGCTTCGTGTTAAGCAAAATGTAAAGTTTTCCAATGGTATTAGCAAAAGCTATTTGATTATAAATTCTGCGATTGTTTTTTCGAGTTCTGAAAAATGTTGTTTTCATTTTTATCGTTATGGCAATGTATCTTAACCGCAGAAACCTTAAGGCTTTTAACATCATCGTTTGAACCTTTCATTCCAAAACTGCGCAGGGACATCGGCAATATCATTGTGATGAAATGTTGTAAAGTTCGTTGCCATCAGTTTGTACCGATGCTTGCCAACGTGGGTTTTGCTACAGACCTTCCATATTTATAATAAAGGTAAAACTATCAGTCGCTCAATGCAATTCGATATTGTATCACATCCAGCTCCCAGATGGAGTCAAGGACTATTAGCAAGTCGTTACAGAGGTACAACGTTAACGTTTTGTCGCTTCTACCTTTTTCCAGATTCCTGCTATATGTTATGGCAAGTATTATTTTTCATTTTGTTGGTCGGAAGCAAAACATGAAACACCTTGGGGGCACTTCCAGGTGTTTGTGATGTCAATTTCGCGAGTACCGTCTCGTATTAAAATACACTGAAAAGCATATAGGTAGTACCCCCAATCCCAATAATACACATATTGCCGGCAAGATATGCAGGCATTGGCTGATCCATTCGTGGCAGTTGGCTGTACACATAAAAACCTCACAAAAGCAGATTAGTTTGCTTTTAGCTCACAAAAGCTTTTAGTGATTTAAGTACCAAATTTAAGTCATAAGTAGAGTAGACAACCGGAAACAGATATTGCCGTCGGCTGCAGCGTGGGTCAGGTGTACGTCGGAAGGCGTACACCGATGCATAGCGCTCAAGTCCGCTTTCCCGCAATGCAGGATAAAGATATGAAAAACAAAGTTTTAAAACTGGAAAAAGCGTTCGTGTTAATTATGAGATACAAACAAAAATATATACTGTAGCATCTCTGTGGTTAAAACGATTAGAAAAAAATCTCCAATACAAGATTTACAGAATTTGTAAATCTAAGCACACAAAATCAACTGTACGGTACGCATCTGTAAGAATAACAGCAACCAATCACTGCCTCGTATTCAGCGATACAAATCGTAGATTACCTATCAACTCAGACCTTAAAACATCAGTTTTAGACAAGGAATCCTAATTCTTTATAATTTTCAGCTTTTTATCATGTGGACTTGCAATTGAAACAGCATAGAAAACAAGTAAAATTTCAAAATGATCAACAAAACATGTTTTTAGAAAGTAAGTGGAATTTGACAGGATAGAAAATACTCTTCTCATTACAACGTAATTCTTGTGTACATTATCAAACGTGATGTCACCCGATTTGTGTTACACCAGTCTTTTCAACGGTTGTATTCGTCATGACTTGCAACAATCACATAATCTGCAAAGCGGTATGAAAAAGCATCACAATGTTACATTTTCTATGATGGAAATACAGGCGAGTCTGGTTTTTACCGGTTCATACAGGATAATTACACAGAACATGTTGCCACAATTCAAATCCGAAACTATTGCTGTACATTTGTTAAGCATATTTGCACAAAACAAATTTGGTAAACATCAAGTGTCAGCAAGAAACCATACAGTCGTCGGAATCGTGTGTATTACCAATGAGTTCATATAATACAAGCAGTGTATCATTAACTACGTGAAAATAACTCAACATGATCGGCGCAATCGAGCCGTGCTATCAACAAAACGTAAAAAGCCTAACACTGTACCGCTTTTAAGATGACATAAGTTTTCTCTGTTAATGTTATAAACGCTCGAAAACGTTGATTTTGTTAAATTGTTGGCAAGAAACATAGTTTTTGTTACAAACGACATACCGTACTCATAGTATGGTACACATAATTTTGTGACAAAAATTGTTTTTATCTGGTTCTCTCTGAACTATTCCAGCTAAGAAAATCAGTTCTATTCGGTGCAAAAAGATTTGATTCTGCCGGCTGAGCTTGTAAAGTTGTCTTCAGATTGATAGAAATGACACTCCTTCAAAATAGTGTCTGCGCACAGACCAAACATAAAGTTGATCAATCAAGACCATAGCCGTACGAGGCAGGGGGGGCAGCTGCCCCCCCTGTTGTTTCAAAACGTCGCGAATTCGGGCAAAATCTTGCAATTATTAGGGCAAAAATTGCTATATGAAAAGCTTCAAAATTGCATGAATTAAGAAAAACTACAAATTAATATCTTTTACCTATCAAACTAAGTACGGTACAGCTTCTTATTTGCACAAGAAATATGCGCAAAATTTTCATTTGACACACCCGTATTGATGTATTGTATTGTATGGTGATGAAACTGTGGTACAAAATGCATTTAACCAACTGCATCATGCTAATTTGGGCAGCCACCAAAATATGTCTCTGATACTTTTGTGAATCTGCCCAAATCAAAACACAAAATTTGCTATATAGCTAATTTTATTAATTTTCACAAATGCATCGTGTTGATTTGGGCAACTGAAAACATGACATTATCTGATTAGTTTGTTTATGCAACTTCCCAAATTAGCGTGAGGCAGTTTCCCCAAAATGAACAAATTCATTAATTTTTTTCCATTTACATAACTGTATCGTTTAGATTTGGGCAACAAAAAAATGTGAAATTATCTGTTCATAGTCTATTTATAAAACTGCCCAAATTGGCATGATGCAGTTGCCTCGGCATCAAAATTTACAAAGTAGGCTATTTAATTTTTTTCATAGGCCTAATATCCATAAATGCATCATCTTGATTTGGGCAGCTACAAAATATGAATTTATATAAATCTGGTGAATACTTTTATAAAACAATTCGGGTGGAGAGGTTACAGTACTTTTTCACCCATAAACGACATAGCTAAGCAACACCACAACATTTAACGAAAAAATGTTATACTGCACTTGTTAAATGGAATGTTAATGTTGTGGTATTGCTTAGCTTTGTTTGGTTACTTTTATAAAACTATCCAAATTAAAATGATGCAGTTGCGCCCCAAAATAAAAAATAAATATTTAGTTTTTATATGCAACTGTGTCATGTTAATTTCACCAACATTTAAAATGCTACTGCTGAAGTATATAATACCGGTAGCCTACTCCTAAATGTTACTCCTACCTACCATGCCAAAGTGCAGAAGCATCGAGCAATGCACAAGCAAGGTACAGTATATTCAAAGATGAATTCAGTTGTTCTATCTTGATCACTTGGGTAAGAAATTCTAGTTAGCTGGTGATCTTGTTATGTTAGTTTTTCACTGTTATCATGCACCGCATACATTATATTTGGGCAATTTTTATAAAAACGTGCAGATTTGGGCAAATTTACGTTCTGCCCCCCCAAAATGGTTTGGTCTCATACGGCTATGATCAAGACACATTGCTTTTAAAAGTGTTGGTTGTAAAATTTTTACATTTCAGCTCATCTAACTAAAAATAGTTTGGTTGGCTTCTTTATTTCTCGTCCATATTTAGTTCCATTCTGATTCAGTTTTTATCATTTTCAAAATTTAAGGTATTCTTGTACAGTGTTCACACGCTATTTAAAAAAGACAAGTTCAATTTTGCTACGGAAAGAACAAAGTAGCAACTTTTAAACAACATACCATTACCTAATCCAGTTCAAGGGTCACCAGCCTCTTTTGTTATTACCTCTGCATAGCTTCATAATAGTGAATTTGCCCCAGAAGATATACTAGCATTAGAACTTGAATATTTTTCATAGCTATCTTGTTCTGTTAAAATCCCCTCTTTCTTATTAGAGCTTGATTTACCTTCTTTAAGACAGCTCAGTTGGAAGTTCAAGAATCATTGCAAATAACAAGTAAAAATGTCAAAAACAATAATAATCATTGACTGCTCCATGATAATGAAAAATATTTAAAACTGACACATTTGTATCACACTTTAAAGTATATTTGCAAATGAAAAGGACATCTATTGATTTTGATACTTTTTGCAAATTTATACTAGTAACCACTAACCAGTGGTGGGATTAGTCTGGTTTGCACCGTTCCTAAAGCATAAAAAAGTTTGCAGAACCGGTCCTTGGCCAAATTTTTCTTGTGGACGCTTATTACACGCTTTTTCGTAATCATGGTATGCAGCGTTGCCAAATGTGGCTAATTTGGGTCAAAACGAACCGATTGCTAACTAGATCAAATCCCACCACTGCTTGCAATTCCCTCAATTCTGTAATTCCATACTTTTTAAACAGTGACGATCTAACTAGATCCAAACCCTAGCTAGAGATTTTTACAAACAGCTTCGTTTCCATTAGTATTAAAACATACATCTTAATTTAAAAGCACACTTTCTTACCTAACCATTAGGGTTGTATTAATGTCATGAAATGATTTCATTGAAGGGAATTTGTTTATGTGTCAAGTTTATGAGTAACTGCATTTATTAAATTATCTTTTCCCCACAGTATTTACACAACACGAAAATTCTTGCTAAACGGTAAAGAAGTCCCTTGGGCAACCCAAGACATTCCAGAACTGTTTGATGTGCTGTCGCTTTCTTTTAGGGATCTTCTCAGAGCTTGCTTTCGTTCTTCGTGTACTGCATCACTCACCACTGAAAACTGCAACTCATGGGGGTCATTGGTTTTGGGTTTATCAAACAGGTGGTTCTTGTTTATATCAATACTTTCTACAACAGAACTTTTGAAACGTGTGAGTTCTCTTTCGTATAAAATGGCTGCTTCAGGATTAAGCGGAGCCTGAGTTTCGATCTTGTAAAATATACGCCGCAAATAAAGCAATACATTCCATATGTGATGGACATTTCTTTTCCATTGGGGAAAGGCACGTTGCACATCGAGACGTCCTGTGGCATCTATTAAAGGATGAAAAGGGGCATGATCGAACAAAATTTGAGGACAATCTCCGTCAGGGTAATTTTGTGGTATAACAACACAAAATTTAAATATGCCAGATTGATACAATCCTTGACGAACAAATATGACTCCAAACCAAAGCAGGGGTGTTCTTGCGGAGGGGATAACATATACACCAGGTAAGTTTTGTTTGTGCAACAAGTTGTATTCTGCCATCAAAGAATATTCTAGAAAAAATGTTCCATATGTCTTGGACGCACTTTCTTTATTGACAGTGTGATTCTCTTCTTGCTTTGATGAAGCCATATTATAAAAAATGTATTTCAACTTTAACAAAAAAACTAAACATATGGAATAAGATAATAGTCTAGGCTATAATTTGCTATAATTATCTTTTAGTTCAAAGATGGCAGCAAATGTCTCATACCACAAGCATAAGATTAAAATTCAAAATTTATGAAAGGCAATAACTGCAAACAGTTACATCTTTAATAAATTTAAAATAGGAACACTAAAGTATCTCCTGTAGGCTACCATTATTTTATTGCCATAAATTAACCGACAAGTCTTCCCATAAAAATATTATTTCTGCCCATTCCTATATGTACTGTATATTTGCCACCATAGGCGCCGGGTTTTGAAAATTGCCGGGGGGCAAACTTTCTAGCCGACTGATTGCTTACATTCAAAATGCTGATGTTTGTATGTCAGCATTGATGTTTGTTTGCGTCTATCTGCCATTGTATATCGCCAAGCTTTATAATGTAGGCTCAGGCCTCGAAATTCACGGCGGACATGTCCGCCGTCACAGCAAGTGATGTCCGCGGGAAGTACCACCTAGATCGGTCATATTTGTCCGCCGAGAAATAACATAGGAACTAGCGATACAAATCGTCATTGCATAGCACGAACAATTGTTGCGATAATATATTTTCCAGCGCGCATCTAGAAAATGTGAATACTGTATCCCTTACCGTAGCTTCCATTCAAAGAGGAAAACTTTCGATTTTTACATTGCTTCAACGATTGATGACATTGAATCAGCGCAACAAAGGTGAATTCTTCGCTAAGAATCGATAGGAGTACAGGTTCTTCTACACTGTCTAATCACGCGCAATTTAGTTCAAGTTTTACGTCACAATGTCTGGCTTTGATCTCCGAGTAATAAAGATACGGAAAGGTCGGTTACATGGCGATCTATACTACTGGCCATCCCAACGTGGCAACAGCCAAATAATGTGGGGGCCTATACGAAATTTCAATTTGCCGACTGAGATAAGTGTTACAACATGAAATCAGCAATTTTCATTGCTCAAGTAATGTTTTTTAGCCTAAAAATTGTAAATTCAGTGCCAAAACGTAATTAAGATGTAATATTATTAAATAAGTGGCAAGAAAGCAGGACAATAGCTACATGTTAAGAATACCATGAGAATCAAGATATCAACAGAATCAAGGTACACGAAATCAAGAGTGACCCAACTTTCAAAACACTCAGTATGTTAAAAAATTTGTTTTCTAATCCAGAAGTATTTGTTTTTAGTAATAATTCATGCAAAAACGCCTTTTTTACGCCTAATACCTGTTAGTTGCCAAAACTTAATAGGCCCTGGTCGGTTACTAAATTAGATTATACGAGTAGGCTATTACAGCTAGATGCAACAAACTTTGTTAGGTTTTGGTATTACAGTATGAAAGAAAAGACCCAAGCAAAATTCACTTTCGCTCACATGACACGCAAAAATAAACTTAAAGAAACCTGTGAAACTTTGCACAGCAGAAAATAGTAGCGTTGGTGTAGAAATTTTCCAACTCCTGCCCAGAGCATTGTGACGCAATAAGCCACACGAGCTCGTTCGGTGGAAGTTAATCAGTTATGTGACGTATTGACCAAGCTACATGGCGCTTTGACTCTTCAAGCGCGAGTCGTTGGTCTGATGAAAGCCTTTCAGAGTGACTTTACTGAATTTTTAAAACCGTAGTTATACTTATAGTTCTGAAATGGCGAAGAATTATTATCAAGATAAAGTGATTAAGCATGACGATCGACGGCTAAAACTGGTGTGTCCGCCGTGAGACTTAATTTGTCCGCCGAGATAGCTGCTCAGACCGGACACGTTTGTCCGCCGTCAACAAAAACAAATTTCGAGGCCTGTAGGCTACTTCGAATTATATGCCGGTCACTTTGAACTTTAGCTCTTAATACGCGTAGATACTAAACTGAGCAAAGAGCAAACCGCACCTCGTTATTGACACTCCCAAGAAAAAACAAAGCGGAAGAAATCAAGAAAAACGTTTTTCAATCATTGTTACTTTTTACTATGCTTCAACGGCACCATGCTGGCGTTTATCAGCTACCGTACTTCTCTTTCTTTTGTTATCTTAGAAGCAGCGCTCTTGTTGCAACAAGTAGATCTTTTAATTGAGATCGATCCGCAATGAAAGTCAAACTAACGCAAATCTGAACTTAGAAACATTTGATTTAGGATTTTTTTTAAATAATTTGCGGGGGGGCAGCCACCCCGAGCTGAATTCACGGGGGGGCGCCGCCCCCTGGAATCGGCGCCTATGTTTTCCACAATAAGGCAAAGTACTCAAAGTTACAATAAAAACCTGGTGCAAGAGATATCACAACTTGTATATATTTCACTAGTATAATATTATGGCTTGTGATCAAATGACCAGATTTGTAATGTACTTGTAATATATCATTAAGTTACATATTGGCCTACTTTCTGATGGTAACTTTGCAGGCTGTACATTTACTGGTGGCAGCTTAATATTACAGTAGAATTCGCCTATAGTGACTTCGGCTATAGTGACACTTCGCCTATAGTGACACCTGTTGCAAAGTCCTGTTTGGAAACCATATGTTTTGCATAGAAATGACTTCGCCTATAGTGACTTCGCCTATAGTATAAAAACACTTTGCTTACAGTGACACCACATTTCTGTCCCTTGGGCTCAAAAATTTCCGTATAAGGACACTTTATGGTGTATTTCCAGTTTGAGTTGGAATCATATTTTGTCCTTATCAGCATTTGCCAGTTCCCAGCCAGCAAATTTATCTTTTTACATTGATTTAACGTATGCAGAGGTTGAACCATAAAGGATTGATTTGCTGACTGGGTTTGAATTAAACCAACATGGGATGCGCATGCGCAGATACTACACAAGTGAAGTTATCAACGACGTCATCATTCGTCTATAGTGACACTTCGCTTATAGTGACACTTTTTCCGTGGTCCCTTCAGGTGTCACTATAGGCGAATTCTACTGTATATATAAATATGCACCTTTTTTCCCGCTCACATAAATGAAAATCCTGCACAGTTTTTACATATTTTTTTAGAGTAATTGACCAAGACAGCTGTTTTTGGAAATGTATTATACAGCAAAAATTCATTTTTGCTAATGAATTATATGGACTTTTTATTGCAGGCAAAAACAGAATACAGTTGCATTCTTGTCTGAGAAAGTGAACAAGAACATGGTAGAGATACATTACACTATCACACTATTCAACTATCTCAGACTATAACCAGATATATGACCACAGAACTACCTTTAAATACCTGGCTTCGAGTGTCACTGTGGACTGTAAACACACAAATAAATGAAAAGCGACAAAACCTAATCAAACTTAACAATAAGTAAGATAAGCTAAACATAGCAAAGTCAAAAAATAAAACATATATAATATTTTCTTCAGAAATTAATATCATTGATTTTTACAGCCACCAAACCTACTGGTTTATAGTAAAACTGTAATGTGCAGGGCTGCAGGCCTACAAACAGTTATTCAGATCACCCCCCAAAAAAGTGAAAAACCCATGCACAAAACTTGATAAAGTGAACTAGAACAAAGTGTGTGGTAAATTCCGACACAATAGAAAAAGCATATGAAAAAAAATCCAGAATGAAATAATATAATTCTTAAGAGTCTACGGTTAGGCTACCTTGCAAGGTAACCACAAAAAAACAAACATTATTTTACTTCTAAAATCAGTTTGCTATTAGCCAACTGTTGATAAATTAATCATAAATTTAATAAAAATATGTTTTTATAAGGTGATTATGTGCTAATTTGCCACCATCGACGTAATTGAGTCCACTTCACAAATATTTTGCAATCAAAAATAATTTGACAGAAAAAAATCGAACAGTTTATATCAGAGGCGTGCAACATACGGCCCGCAGGCCAGAGCACGGCCCGCAGTACCCATTTACGCGGCCTGCACATTCTTCATCAAGTAGCCCATTATTTTTAAATACTTTTCACTGTTAGATCGGAGGATGTTGTTATTTGTAACGTCATCATTAGGGTTATTGACTTTTAGCATTATTAGGCTACATCATTAGCATTATTGTTGCGTCATTAGTAAGCGATGTAGAAAACCGCCTTGTTCTTCTGGCAATGATTCAGTAACATAAATCTTACTTTATGGGTGCAGTGTGGTGAATATATTAATATTTATTCTACAAAAAGCTTAGCATAGTAAAAATGTCTACAAGTAAGAAAAGGAAGGTTGATTATGAAAGGCGGAAGTTCAACAATGAGTGGTGTATAAATTACTTCGTTGTTCAACACAATCAAGATGTTGTTTGCCTGATTTGTCAAAACACTATAGCAGTAATGAAAGAGTACAATATCAAGCGACACTACTGTGCAAAACACTCTGCTAATTATGATAGCATTGTGGGTCAATTACGGGTTGACAAAATGCAGCAGTTGAAAAAGTCTTTGAGCAAACAGAAAGAGGGATTTTACGGTTACAAGAAAGACATTGAGCTTGTTACAAAACTAAGCTTCAAGATATCTGGAGCAATTGCCGAAAAAGGAAAGCCGTACAGTGATGGTGAATTCATTAAGAATTGTTTGGAGATATTTATCGAAAATGTGTCTCCGGAGAAGAAATATTTGGTAGAGCAAACAAGTCTGTCTCGTTTTGCAGTCGCTCGCCGAATATATGATCTTTCGGAAAATATTGAAGTACCGTATCTCTAAAGCAGAGGATAAGCAAATGCTCTGCTTTTAGTATCGCTTTAGACGAGAGTACAGACTTGAGCGATACTGCTCAGCTAGTTGTTTTCATACGAGGAGTGACAGATGATTTTGAAGTAATTGAAGAATTTTTGGACATGGCAAGTATGCATTATGCAATCAACAACAACTGGTCAAGATATTTGCGAGGATGCAATAAAATTGACGAAAAAAATTTGAAATAGACTCTTTTTTTTTTCTTTTTTTTACGAAATATTTCTTTAATAGCATTTTATACTCTGACATACGAGTATATTGCTCACGATTTCGGAAAATTATAGATTTAAAACATTTTAAGACCACACACTAAGCTTCCGTATTCCTTAATTATGTAAGGGCAAGTCAGAAAATTTGAAACGCCTCTACGATGGTTGGTATCACCACAGATGGAGCGCCATCAATGCTGGGAAAATACAATAGATTTGTCAAAAGATTTTTGGATGCTATTCAAACTGAAGATGTTTTGGTGAGCCATTCTATCATCTATCAGGAAAACTTGTGCTCGAAAGTATTGGATTTTGGTGAAGTCATGAAAAGGTTGTTTCGTGTGTTAATTACATTCGAGCGCGGGGATTAAATCATCGACAGTTTAAGTTGTTTCTGCAAGCGCTTAACTCTGATTACCCAGATGTAAATTATTTTTGTGCAGTAAGATGGCTAAGCAGAGCTGCCACTTCAAAGAGATTTTGGAATCTCAAGGAGAACACTCAAACTTTTATGGAAAGTAAAAATCAAGATGCTTCCTTTCTCAAAGATGATACATGGCTGAACGATTTGGCTTTCTTAACTGACATCACCCATCACCTTTCAGAACTGAATGTGAAGCTGCAAGGAAAACATTATTTAGCGAACAAGATGGTCGAACATATTTCCTCATTTCAAGCAAAACTACAACTCTTTCGATCTCAGTTGAGCAAAGCATCCCTGACTCACTTTCCTTGTCTGGAAAGTAGAAGCGTTCAAATTCAAGACTGTGAAAAATATGTTGGAATGGTTGAAAAGTTAACTTTGGCATTTGAAATTCGCTTTGAAGATTTTCGAAAACACAATGCTGACTTTCAACTTTTTGCTCATCCATTTGACCTGGTTGTGGAGAATATTCCATCTAGCTTTCAATTAGAAATACTAGAATTGCAAGCAAACGTCGATCTCAAACGAGCCTACAATGAAAATGATTTGCTTACTTTTTACAGAAGCTACGTGTATGGAAATTACACAAATCTAGAAAATCACACGAGAAAAATGATCTCTCTTTTCGGAAGCACATGCTGCTGTGAGCAGTTCTTTTCAAAAATGAAGCTGTTCAAGACAAAATGCAAGAATCAGCTTACAGATGAGCACTTGTCAAGTCAACTTCGAGTTGCCACTTCTTCCGTCAAAGCTGACATTGGCAAGATCTCTGGACAGAGAAGATATCAGACATCTCATTAATCACTCACTCAATGTGTAACTTGATTGTGTGTACTTTTCCATTAAATAAATTGTTCATATAAATTCATGTGTTATTCGATAGACTGGCCCTCAGCATCATTATAAGTGTACGTTGTGGCCCATTGCGATAAACAGTTGCACGCCCCTGGTTTATATATATTATCAATAATGTTACCACAACTTATGCAAGTTTTATCTTTGTACACCAAGTATGTGACTTGTTTTTGGTGTTGAAGTTACATTTTTAGAAAAACTCTATTTTTAATTTTTTAAAAAAGGCATCCTGACTTCCAAGCAGCATAAAAATAAAGCACAGGCTACATTTATCATATATGTATATTGTGAATATAGCCTCTGAGGCTATATATATACGTTCACTCAAACATGACATTAAACCTGCTGGGTATGTCAGCTCTGTATTTTTTTGCAAAATGTCAAGTCGTGCATACATAATATACATATATGAAAGACTGAAGGTGGCAACATTAAAACAAAAAAAATACAAAACTGAAACTCTCAAATCATACATTGACGAAACTATTTTTATAAACAAGTATATATTGTTGCAATTGTTTAGCCTCAGAGGCTTATACTCACAATATATAAGCCTAGTAAGAATAGCCACTGCATAAAAATAAATATGTCAACAAGAAGTGCTTTTATCAAGGTTTGCGGGCTGTTAGGTACCACCAGTTATGTACGCGCATACAAAAAATATTGACGCCGTCAGCGCAAACGTTTGAAAAACTATACGTCGTATGCGTCAACGCAACTTGTAAAAAAAGTTGGCGGCGTCAGCGCATACACTAGCGTAAACTAATTTTGTTTGCTAGGTGCCAAACATTCACACGGTATAAACCACTCGAAACAAACAAGTTTTATTTTGAATTTCCGCGAAGAAACACAAGCATCTGAAAGTGTTCATCTGACATTTTGCTGTGTTTTGGTTCCAATATGTCTTTGTCCATTAAAAACATTCTTTCAACTGCAGCGCTGGAAGGTATTGGCGTGTTGTAGCGAAAAAAATACATTAAAAAGTATGCGTTGACGCTATGCGCTAAAAAACCGCGTAAACTTTACGGCGTAGCCTCAAGCGCAAACTATCCAAAAAAATGTGGCCGCAAGCGTTAGCGCAAACAAAAAGTCTACGCCGCAAGTATGCGGTGTAGAATTTACGGCGTATATGTACGTCGTACATCTCTGGGTACCACCATCGCATTATTTACTGCACGTTTTTACAAATTGTTTTATTGGGCGGATTGTGCCGAATTGCTTGTACACATTTTGGTATTAAAACAGCAATCACAATATGCGGCAATGTTTTATTTTTTGATACACACAACAATACAACCAAATTATTACACCCATAATTTTTCTGATAAAAAAAGAATAACTGTTTATTAACAAATACGATTTTCAGAGGTCCTTGAAAAAAATATTTGTAAATTTGCACATGGACTAGGCTGTATATATAGGATACGGTAGCACTGTCTATTGCAGATAAACCTTATTCCTAGCACTTTACACAGCAGACAGTGTCAGAACAGCTGAGTACATTATTACCCTGAATCCATTCTTTTGCTGAGTGCCTAGCAAGAATAAGACTCAGTAGCATACGCCTACCAGCACCACTTCTGAATGTCTTTGGTAAGTAAGTTGGTGTTTTGGTGCGCAAGGCATCAAAAATTGTATTTACCGATTCCAAGGCAACCAATGTAACCGGAAATATGTGAAGACAAAACGAAATGGTTAGTAACACAAAAATTAGCCTACCTGACAGTATCTTTCTTCTAACTAAGAGGAAGAAAATGCACATTTCCAAAATATCAAAAGGGGAGTTTCGGTCCGCACAGCAGCTCACAGGGACCACCGATTTTACTTCATTGAGATTGCCAGATGGAGTTAAATGAGCACAATCCCTTTTTGTTGCAGCGCTTTCTCTACGGTAGTCTCTGGCAAAAGGTTTTCCCTTTCACCTTGTCCAGATGGTGTATTCTGGCTAATTTTGAATTGATCTTCAAAACAAAATCTTCGCTTTTTAAGATATTAGGCTTTGCACGCCAGGTTTTTCCTTTTCTCCTTCATTGGTTGAAACTTTGCCTTTCAACAGTTCCCCTTGAAGCGCTTGCTGATCTCCCAAACTACTGTAAAATAAACATTTTTATCTGGCAACGCTATGCCTATCTGGAGCAACCGTGAAGGTTAGCACATGACCATCAGTTTTACAAAGACAGAACACTGAAAATAAGAAGCATGAATACAAACGTAATGTGGTTTTATGTCTTGCTGTTTATTTTTTTCTTTGTAAAATGTTAGTCTCACATTTAATTTTCTCGTTTGTGTAAACCATAGTCTTCTTTTTATCTTTTAGCTTATGCTTATTGTTTTTATTAAACCTATGGTATGTCCTAACCTCTTCTGGCGCTGCCAGGTTCACATTGGTTGGTTGGTTGGTTTTGAATCTTTATCCTGAGACTGACAAAGCCTCATAGCACAGACATCTTATTATAACTAGACTGCGCTTCTCGTATTTCGATTGAAGAAATTGAAAAAAGGCGGCGGCCATTGTTAGTGTCTCAAACTCGCGTGAAAGCTGCGCTGTTAACGATAACATTTCTGAGCTGGTTGCGCTTCTGCAGAAAACTAACTTGTTAACTATAATTTAGAACTTTGGTGTAATAGAGGTTTTATTCATCTATGAAATGAATAAAAGCATGTGTTAAATTGCACAGAATTATACATACAGTCTATAATATAAAGCAAAAACACTGCGATGCGAGAGCACGTATACGATACACTGAATGCATCATTTCCAGCAGTTCAGCAGAACTCTTACCGTATTCAATTTGGCGTTACAGCTGAGCTGATGATTAGCCTATTGTAAAAACAGCAACAAACAGTGTATTACATCAAACCTAAGCAAATGATACGCTATATTATAGCGGCTATAACGTAGGCCTATAGCTCAACAAAATCAAAACAAATTAAATATTCACCAATACTGATGTGATGTCGAAAGGAAGTAGTTTATTGGTGTTTGAAAAGTACTGTTTTGTTAAGCGTTTTACGAACCAATTTGCCTTGTATTTGCTTGCAGGTTTCCTTACCAATGTGGTAAAACCTAATTTTTAAATAACATTTGGACACAGTTTTGACTAGCGTAAAAATGTGATTATCGGTAACGGTGCATTCAAACACAAGATCCGTGAGATTAGTAAATATCTTGGAATGGTTTATATTTCCAAGCACAGCTACCGCAATAGCTTCCACAATGCCTGGATGAAGAGGTAATCTCCCAGCTGTGGTAGTTAGTAACCGTTTAATGCATAATTCAGTTTCTTCACAAATATATACAACACTGAAAGAAGGTTTAAAAAGTCCACTTCTATCTTTAAATGATAAGAAGCTGGGTTGAACAGGTAAAGTGTGTGAACTCAGTTCAAAGCGGCACCTTGCACATAACGTTATCTTTGCGCACATTTTGGCAGCATAAATTAACAAATTCTAACAATATGTTTGCGATTGTAGAACAGCAAAGGTGAAATCATATAAAGATTTCGTCATACTAGGTGAATTGCGGAGATATTTATTAGTTGTTATTTCACAGCAACTTGAAACTGAAGCTATTTCTTTAAAAGTTATTGTTGATGAAATCACACGAATTTACGTCATAATGCAACGTTTTGCTACAACGGAGAAAATCGAAAGCCATCAATCTCTATTGAACAGAATCCTGGTAAAAGCTGCGGTTGTGTTGTTGCATAGAAAACTATTTGTTTTGTCAATTATTTGTTCACAACAACTGAGTTTTTTAAGAAACGCAAATATTATAGGAGAATTACATTTTGTAGAAAGTTAAGTTGTGTTCAGTCGTGTTCTCATTGCTTTAAGAATTGGCGCTCCAGTTGTTTCAGGAACGAGGAGGCGACTGATTCTTAACTAATTAATTCATCTACTTCTACTTGTTTTAAAGTATCAGGTTTGGTGGCCGTGCTTAACTACTGTATATTTATCGATTCATATACCGCAATATTAAATCCGTTCATGCACGTCTTAAACCATAATAGTTTTGCCACCTTTTCCTTTTGTTGGTTTTGTTCCTGTATTTCTTTTTCACAATATCATTTGTTTTGCATTCTGACAAGGAAAAATAAATTGAATTGAATTCAAAACAATGAAAATTCATTACGGGTCCCTACAAAAGCATTGGCAAACGCGCGGAATAGGTACACTAATAATGGCTGACGTCTGAACCTGCTTTCTTCAAAAATCGTAAACGAGAGAAGTGACGATGCGCGGTCTAGTTATAATAAGATGTCTATGCCTCATAGGTTATTCCTGGCAGTTTCGTATACAGTACTTGTAAAGGCTTTTAATGCAGGGCCGGTTATCGAGATTGACAGAGTGAAGTTTCTGATTGTAGAAGTGTTATTGCTGGGGAATTATTCCATCCATTAGGTGCCGCTATACGGTTAAGTAAAACCTAGAGTTATTATAGGGCGGATTTCCCCCTGCCCTCAATTTTAGGGCGGATTCCCCCCCTGCCCTCAATTTTTCTGTTGATGGGGCGCAGGGGAGGCAATGGTGCCTTTTTATGGTCATGTAAGTTACTGCACATTTTGCAATGCGATATAACAATTTCAGCCATTTGCTTTTAGCCTAATTATAATCTTTTATTTCTGCCTCAAAATAATTTTCATGACACAAAATTCTGTATCACAGTAGGTAATTAGCCTGCATCATCATAACATATAGCATGATGCCTTCCCGCGCCATTGTTCTTTGTATACCGGACACTTGTATCATTACTCGATAGTCGATAATGAGCTGATGGATGAGCATTATTGCTATATCTTATCTTAAAACTTAAAAAAAATGGCCTTTCAGCAACAAAAGTGCCCTTTTTTCATAATCCTGCCCCCTCAGTCAAAAACCTGTCCGACGCCTCTGCTCCTAGCTGATGTATTGGACATTGATCCTCATCAATGATTGATGAGGGACATTGACGCCTTATTAAAAAAACACGCATGTTTTCATTTGTAGGCTATCTGGATGCTTTCGAACTGAGAATAGTCCGGTTCACCCTGGTAGCTCAGTAGTTTAAGCGCCAAGCTTTGTGCACGAAGAAACTTCAAGATCAATCGGCCCTTGCTGAGGTCTTGCGGCTTGCTCAAGCAACGTGTCTCAAGATTGTCGATTCTTCTTCTTTTAAGGATTGACTGCCTCTTGCATGAAAAGTTTCCAAGATTCTCTGTTGGTGTTAGTTTTGTCGGTTTGTTGGTTTAAGTAGGTTAATCTTTGTCTACCTTGGGCACGCTTCCCTTCAATTTTGCCTGTGAGAGAGAGATGTTTTAACTTTCCTTTTCGCAGCATGTGTCCTTATTATCCATATTATTATCGATTACGTATCATAATTAGGGGCTAATGCAAACAGGGGCGCCGGAAGCGGGGGGGCAGGGGGGGCGGCCGCCCCCCCTGCCCTCAATTTTTCTGCAGATGGAGGGGCAGGGGGGGCAATGATGCCCTTTCAAATTTATGTAAGCTACTGCACATTTTGCAATATAACAATTTCTGCTATTCGCTTTTAGCCTAATTATAATCTTTCATTTTTGCCTCAAAATAATATAGGCGGCTAGGCCTACGGCACAAATTTTTGCAACACAGTACAGGCCTTAAAACTCGTTTTTTTTTTCCGCAACCATCGTGGCCTACCGGGAGTTGCTTCTCGGCGGCTAAATCTGCGTGCTTGGAGGCCAAAATACAAAATAACGATAGCACAAGTAAATAGAATTAAAATTGAAACAATACAAAAATGATCACTTAGCGTTGTTGAAGTCTGGGCCTGGGCGACGTCCTACAATAGAATCGTTGCACCACGCAATAACTGCTTTATCGGGATTGTAATCCAGTACTGCGGGACCATCTAACGACACTCGCACGAGTGTCTCCAATGTGGCTGATTTTAAAGAAGTACGCCACTCCCCTAGAATTCTGTTTAGCAACGAAAAATAACGTTCGACATGTGTTGACGATGACGGCAAGGTAATAAAATAAGTATTTCAATGATGTGAAGGACATTACTAAAAGAAGCATAATTTTTGCAAAATATGATCAAAAAATGTTTTCCTCTCGGATGTCAACTAATCTAGTTCTCCTTTTTAATGTCCGACATCGAATGGACATAAAAACGACAATATTGCCAGCTGATGTAATTAGCAGTTCGGATTAAGACTTTGTTAAAATAAACGTCGGGAATTACAAACAAGACTTACAGCGCTGGTGATCGCAGATGGATATATTCCATCAATAACAAATATTCCCGCACAATGCAACAGTGGCGATTATGACGCGCTGACCTGATTTTGAGTCACTCTTTGATACTACATATTTTCGACAGTTAATCCACGATCATTCTGTTGCGAAATTAAATAATTGGCTAGAAGAGACCGGCGGCCAAACTTGGCCGATTGAGGGGGTAGCACCGGCGGTCATTCAAGCACTACTTAGCGGCCATGGCCGCCGGCTGCTTTAAAGCTTGACCGTAGGTTACATCATTACAACATAGCATGATGCCCTTCTTTGTATACCGGACACTTGTAGGCTATCATTACTCACTACATAGTGAGCTGATAGATTAGGATTGTCGCTATATCTTATCTTAAAACTTGAAAAAAAATTGGCCTTTTAGTAAACAAAAGTGTCCTTTTTTCGTAATCTTGCCCCCCCAGTCAAAAATCGTTCCGGCGCCCCTGAATGCAAAGTGCATGTTCTAAAATCTAAAAGAACAATATTGAAGCAAAAAAGTAAACAAAAGCAACGTAAAAATTTCCAAAACTTTGTGCGGGGCTTCTCTCGCAGTTCCCTATCTAAATCGTTGCCCTTTTGTCTATCTTAACACCAATTTCTACACGCAAAGTTGACGTACATGAAACTACATTACGCTACCAATAATTTGAATTTGTTTTATAGCCACTTCTGGCTGTGGTCTGTCTGAACGTATAGCCTAGTCATCAAGCGTGGTTAAAGAAATTAGAAACCAAACGATGATGGATAATGCAAGCCAGTTATTGTTTCGTTTTTACAATGTCACAAAAACAAGCCTTGGTTGTGTCTTCCTATGGTGAACAACCGGATCATTTGAGGTTAACTAATTTGCTAGCCTATTCAAATAATTGCTTACGACTACCGACGCTGTGCTAGCTTTGAGATTAGCTTACTTCTAATGGGTTTGAGTGTCCATTAAACTCCAAAAAGAAGTAAATCGAAATCAAATAAAACTAATAAATGGTTTTATTGCGAAAATGACAGACTTGAAAACAATACTCTGCAGTAGAGGGTGTCCTGTTTAAAATCTTTAAAGTGCATTAATCACTGCTTTCAAAACCGCACGGATTCCGGTCGTATATAATTTAATAAGACGCTTTACACAAAAAAAAAACTCTTTTTTTAATTCGCCCAACATGTCATAGGCAAGGACACAGCCATGGGGAGACTGAGAAGAAGGACAGCCCCGCTCGACAAATGAAATCGTGCACCCCAATATACAAATAAAACTTTAACATTGATACGATTGTTCGTAGCTCTACAAAATAAACGGGTTTGTGAACAATTTTTGCTTGGAAATTGTAGGTCAAGTAGTTCCACTAAAAATTAAAAACAAATTATGGTGGTGTAACGACCAAGTGTTCGTTTTGGACTTTCAGCTGAATGCTCTGGAATAGAATTCAATGAGTTGACAAATACCTATGATTGCGAGGTGTCGCTCAAGTTCTTTATGTATCGCAGAACGTCACAATAAAGCAAACTGGCAACCAAAATCTAAGCTTGTGAAACAAACAAAATGTTTTAAGCAACTAAGCAAGCAATGACTGAAGAGTGCCAATAGATAGCCTACATTTTTTATCCATATGCAAATTCTATATGTGAGCGAAATGTTTTAACAAAGGGTCTATTGCAGTGGTTCCCAACCTTTTTGTTATCATGGACCCCTTTAGACAAATTATTAAGTCTGCGGACCCCTACCTAAATTTTGCCTGAAACTCAAATAACATACTATTGTACTGTGTCATATTGCATTGCCGCTATGACTCCTGCGGCAAATATCAGCTTAAACAATTGCTCAAATAAGAAAATGAATGAATTGTTCAAGAAATGTCAGCAGTATTTGAATATTAAGGTGACCCAAAGTGCCATGCCGAAACTTTTTCAGCGTAAGCAAATTTAATGAGAATGCTATTGTTGCAGTTTATTCTCGCGTTCTTGAGCTTGACACATTTGCATTTAAAGAGAGAAATGGAAGTAAAAAGATCGCTTTTCGTTTTTTTCCAAAATTCATCAAGATAATCACGGACCCCCAAATGCTTTTTCACGAACCCCCAAGGGGTCCGTGGACCCCAGGTTGGGAACCACTGGTCTATTGGATTGCTTCTTCGGTCGGTCTTCTACAGCCCACTGGTGTACCGGTCTTCTACTGGTGTACCACTGGTGTACCGGTCCACTGGTCTTCTACGGTCCACTGGTGTATTGAATTGCTAAAACGGATTAACTTAATCCTTTGCTTTGCCAGTAAGACCTCTGCACACTAAGAGATTTAAAACATCTTGGATTAGTTTTTGCGATATGGTCAAATTTTTACTTTTCTATTATTTTCATGTATGTTTGTATTCAAATCCGGACTTATTCTATCAAGTAGAATGGCCGAATAGAAAGAAAGCCAACTTAAATATCTACTCTCAAACGTCCTTAACCTACTCTCGGTGGGTGTCGAACCGACATCCTTTGTGTTCAAATCAGATGTTTCCATCACTTGACCAGGCAATGTTTCTAGGTCTGAAGAAACCAAGTTCCTCAACAGGTTACACCAGGCCTGCACAACATAGCCTACGGCCCGAGGGCCACATACGGCCAGCAAAATCTTTTCATGCGGCATGCGAGATGGTTCAAATATAGTTTACACTTTACAGTTAGGCTACATTATGTGAATTCTAACCCTAACAATTTTTGGGTTATTAATTCAATTTAAATAAGTAAGGGATTAACTTTTTAAATACAACAATGAGATAGTGTGGTACGCTCCATTGGCGGTTAGGCTTCTTTATGAGCCATTGGTTTCATTTTTTCCTGTCAAAATAATATCTTTTATCCAACAACAATGTTGGTTTGCGGCACATGAAATATAGTTCTTCTTGTTGTGGCTATTGTGGTATGTTGTGGTAGTTGTGGTATGTGGCTGTTGTGGTATTCCACTGTCCCTAGTTGTGGCCCTTGTACCATTTTGAGTTGTGCAGGCCTGGATTACACCATAGTTCTGACGCCTTTGGCTATTTCAGAAAACAACAATCACGGAGTCCATTTCATAAAAAGAAGCATTGCCTAGTTGTATTTCGAGCAGATCACAGCTGAAGATAACCGGTAATTGCTAAAAAGAAGGCAGTGTTTTGATTAATTACAAATCACATTTTTGTTTCTCTTTCATTTCATACAAGATCAAACTTTCAATCAAATGCTGCGGTAACAAATTCATTAATAGGCAATAGCCTATTTATAAAAATCGATGTCAGTGCAATTTTCTATGTACTCTACGCGGAGATTTACACCTAACCTCTTTGGTAAGCAGTTTAGTTGACATGATGTAAATTTTCATTGCGCCATTCCGAAGGAGTAAACAAATATATTCAATTTTATTTCACTTTATTAAAATCTTTCCTGGTATCTATTTCTGGCGCCATTGCTAAATAAACACAATTTATTGGTGACATAAGCAGATTTAATGTGCTACTGCAGCATAATATAGCACTGTCACATTGAACTATCTCTTGCAAGGTCATTGTTACAACCCAGTGTTCTTTGTCAAAGAGAGCAGCTTAAAATCAATAAAATATAGCTAGATTTTACTTCGTCGTAAAACATTCAGTTCTTGTTTTAGAAACCCCTTGTTTATGGTGCAATATTCTCCAATATAGTTACACAACAACTGTAAAAGCAATTCATTTTAATTTCTTTAGTTTAAACCATCTAAATATATTAACGACTTAACTTGCTTTTCCTCTTAATGAAAGGAGTTTAATGAAGGTTTTGTTTTTACCATTATTGCGTGCTAAAAATAAAAATATTCAGACTATAGGGGTTTGTGCTTTTACTACAATTAAAAGAGCATGGCATACTATGTTTGTAAAAAATGTAATTAAATTGTAGTGATTTTTTTGTTTTCAATTTGTTTTGCTTGTAATGATAGAAACTCATTAAAACAGCAACAACTTTGCAAGAGGTAGGCCTAATGTTTAAGTGACTTGTTGTGACAACTTTGTTGGCGGTAGCGTTGACAGGGTGGGCCAGGGGTTACCTTTTGACCAGTGTTGTACGTTGACGCCGTCAAATTGACGCCGTCAAATTGACGGCGTCATTTGACGGCGTCAAGTTTTTGTTGACGCTGAGGCTAGCGCCGTCAGTTTATTTTTTAGTTGACGGAAGTGATAGCGCCGTCAATTATTTTGCCGATTTTAAGCGTCACGCGCTATGCGTCATTTTTTGTTTTCATGGAAAATCTCGTTTCACAATGTATTCTGGCCAGCGCGACTCATCCGAATTACCGGTTTTCGCGTTGGTTATAATCAGTGGCGTAGCCAAGGGGGGGGGGGGGGGGGGTTTGGGGGTTACAACCCCCCCCTTTGGCACGCGTGTGACGTCACGATATTGAGAATGATGGTTTCAGTCTAAAAAAAATTGCCTAATTTTAAACAAAATTGCATTAAAAGAGCGAGTTTTGCCAATACCAAACATTCAAACATCTCAGCCAGGAATTAGCAACAAGAAAACACAGAGACTTAGCTTTTTTTCCGAAAAATGCCGAAGAAAACATGATCTTATTCTTTTGCTATGCTACCGGACAGCACCATTTTACAGGAATATTTGTACCCACATTTTTGTTGAAAATGTTCTCAGAATGCACCAAATTCAAAGTAATTTTTCAAAATTTTCTGGGGGAGGCCCCCCAGACCCCCCGCCGTTGGGTGGTCAAAACCCCCCCCCCCCCCTTTCAAAATTCCTGGCTACGCTACTGGTTATAATGACTACCTGGAATACAAGTGGAAGAAGTTTGTCAAATGGTGATCACTTATATCGTGAGCAGTATCGAGAACCAGAGATCAGAGAAAGAAAGCGAAAAATCAATGAATGTCATCGCGGAGGTTGAAGATACTTTATTTCAAGAGCTCTATGCTCCTGAAAAGAGCGATGTTGGTGCAGTGGACCTCGCTAAAAGATTTGTATATGCTAAACCATCACAGCACGCTTATAACAGTGATACCTGTCCGAGTAAACGTTTCTAAAGCTTGTTTTTGAAATACAGCACACCAATACCATCCAGCGCTGCTGTGGAATGCATGGTTTCACTTGGAAAGGACATTATGCGTCCCAAACGCAGCAAATTGTCAGACAAACATTTTAAAATGCTTGTGTTTCGACAAGGAAATAACTAATAGGCTAAGCAGCTACTTACAATACAGTCTCAAAACATAATACCTGCTCTTTATTTATAGCTATTGTTAGCCTAAACTTGGTTGAAATACTTCCGTTTTGTGAGACCCTGGCTAAAATAGCGCTAGAAATTAGCGCTGACGGCGTCAATTTCTTTAAGAGCTTACGCAGTACTATACGCCGTGAACTTTTTAGACAATTTGCGCTGACGCTGACGCCGTCAATTTATTTCATTGACGCGTACAACACTGCTTTTGATCTGGACTAGGGATGACTTTAGGGGCCTGTAACCTTTCCAAGGGGCCCAGAGTTTGACGAAAATATCGCGTATTCTTTGGATATATACCGTAATGCCTTCGTTGCACTGTGTATCCAGGTTAAAGAGTGCGAGTCTGGATTAGAATTGTCCAAACTTTTTTAAAGCACCGACTATTTAAAACTGAACCCAGGGATATCTAGAGAAGGGGATATGAAGGCACGCAGCGGTTGCCTTGTCCTCATGAAACTACCAGAGCGGTAGTTTGTAGTGCTTTAAACATGTGGTTCTTTTTAAGATCGTAGAAAGTTTTGTAGTGCAGCTGGTACTATGAGCTACAGAAGACAGTTAGCAAATGTTACGTAGAGCATATTTAAAGAATACTTGTTTACAAAAACAGTTAAAAAGTTACCAGTAAGCTGTTTTTTTTTAACAAAGCCTTTGCAGTAGGCTAGATTTAAAGCAAGTATATGGGTAGTTGCAGTGGTGTACGCAGGATTTTATCAAGGGGGGGGCCATTGAGAGTAGCGTAGCCAGGAATTTTGAAAGGGGGGTTTTGACGACCGGCGGGCGAAGCCCGACGGCGTTTTCGCTTAAGACGACATCCAGCGGCGGGAGTCTGGGGGGCCTCCCACAGAAAATTTTGAAAAATTACTTTGAATTTGGTGCATTCTGAGAGCATTTTCAACAAAAATGCGGGTATGAATATTCCTGTAAAATGGTGCTGTCAGGTGGCATAGCAAAAGGATAAGATCATGTTTTCTTCGGCATTTTTCGGAAATAAAGCTAAGTCTCTATGTTTTCTTGTTGTTAATTCCTGGCTGAGATGTTTGAATGTTTGTTATTGGCAAAACTCGCTCTTTAATGCAGTTTTGTTTAAAATTAGGCAAGTTTTTTTTAGACTGAAACCATCATTCCCAAGCATAAAGAGACTGAAAGCATCTTTCTCAATATCGTGACGTCACACGCGTGCCAAAGTGGGGTTGTTTGCCAAAGTTGTTTGCCAAAGTTGCCAAGGTTGTTTGCCAAAGTGGCATAGCCAAAGTTTGGCTATGCCACTGGCCATTGATATCCCAGACGTCTTCATGATATCCCAGTATGGTTTTAGTTTAGACTTTATCCATTTCTCTCTCACTAATCACTATAATAGGCTTACAGAACACTATGCTACATTGGCATACCTGGGGTGGGGTAGGTGGATTGGGCCATGTATTTCGTATTGGCTTAGTCTATAAAACAACATTGTTACAGTAATTGCTTTGACAGAGCAATGCAAAACATATTAAATGCCTTAATCTACGTCGTTAACTACTAAAAAATTTTTAAGGGGGGGGGGGCATGGCCCAATGGCCCCCCCCCCTGCGTACGCCACTGGGTAGTTGAATTAACAAGCAACCATGAGCATGCGGTGAATATCCAGGCCTGATGCTAATAAAGCAATGCAAGTTATCATAACAAGATTTATTAAACTACTATCGGTGCCAATTGTCATTTTACGATAAACAGAGATTATTCACGATAAACAAAAGCCCTTCTATTGTCAGACGTAATAAAAGCCTTCGTATCCCCTTCTTTAGATATCCCTGACTGAACCTCTTTGATGTGTTGATGTGAACCTGTTTTTTCGGACCCCAATCACATTTTATGCTATTTTTCCACGTTTGCCATTTCAATGCAATAGTTACGGCCATCAAAAAGTACTTCCTGAACTGGAATTTTGTAACCACATTTGAACCACATTTGAAACACTTATGCTGGATAGTAAACAGTTGATGGGCTTGTGGATAGCAAAAGTTTCGATCAAGAAAAGTTGTATCAGTGATGGATATAGGACAAAAATAATGGACAAAAAATTAAGGACAAAAAAAAATTTTTTTTTTTTTGGACGCGTGAAGATGCAAATCTCCAAATCGAATTTACAAGGGAAAATAACGGAAACGTTTGGATGGGCCTTTAAAATGAAATTTTGAGAGTTCTAGTTTTTTTTAACAGTTTGGACACCGTTCTCCCATAAGTTTCTGTTGGTAAATAACAAGAAAAATTTGACAACAAAGGGTACTACCAGCATTGAGAGAGGAAGTTTAGCTGAATAGCCTACAGAAGGATTGCTGTGCGTAGAGTGGCGTCGAGGCCTTCCTTAAAAAGCGTTACGTCCCATTAGTTAAAAAGCGCTGAAATGTATGACATGTGCGATTGTGCGTATATTCTATGTCATGCGAAGTTGCAAAAGAAAATTGAAAATGGCCTAAAAGTAAGCTCGACACACTTTTCGTGTCTTGTTGGCATGAAGCAATACATTAGTTGGTAGCATAGGCGTAGCCAGGGGGGGGCGAACGGGCCATGGCCCCCCCCAAATTTTCAAAGTTTGTATTCCGAAGTTGAGCCCTTTGTTGAAAATATAATATAATTTGTATAAATTTATATTGTTTTCTAAGACATCTGGCTATTAACACACCCCAGGACTTGTTTTAGACACACAGAAAGACACCAATAAATTTTGTAAATCGTAAATCGCGCAAAGTTTACGCGATTTACGCTTCTTTTAACTAATCTGTGGAAGCAATTTCAGAATCGCTTACTCTGTAGGGTTTTTGTGTAGCTGAGTTTTTTGTGTTCTCTAATTTTAGCCGCAGTTTTTGCCTGTTTGTGTGTAGATAAGAGCTATATACCTTTAATAAGTTAATAGCTGGTTATCTGCTAATAAGTTTCATCAAATATTACCCTGAAAGTGTTTTCAGAAAGCGTTATAATCCATTATTTAAGTGTAATTTTGCAAAAATTTTCCGGGGGAGCATGCCCCCGTACCCCCCTAGAATACGCGTGCCTTTGGCACGATCTAACCCCCACCAGCTTTATTGCTTCCCTTGCTTAACCCACCAAGATGCGCCACTGCACATCAGGTGGCGATGTCTTAAATCAAACATTTTGTCGTTCTCTTCAATTCATCAAATATTTGGCCCCCCCCCAAAAAAATTTTCTGGCTACGCCACTGGTTGGTAGGCTACACACTCTAATCACGTGACTGGCACGTTATCTTTAGTCAAAAACTATTTTCTATATGAGCGAAGCTTACAAAGTAATAATGCTCTTTAGCTCAGGACAGAGAGAAGCAATGTTTTGAATAAGCAGGCAAAAGGCTCTCAAAAAATTCTCAAACATTTGTGAGGCCTGGAGAATCCTAGACAGATAAAAATGGGGAACCAGAGTACCAGACAAACATGGCTTTAAAAGACCTAGAAACAATTGTTCAATTTTCTATTTTCATAGAAGTCAATTTTCACCTTGAATGGAGAAAAGAAGAATCACATTAAAAAGCAAAAGACCGGTAACTGTGAAATCAAGTCTTTTGTGAAAGGAAGTAGGCTCTGCTGGAATAGCGTCTTACTTTGTAATCAAACAAACAGCACTACCAAGCAACGTTGGGGTGTGCCTGCGCTCTGCGCAGCTAGCGACAGTCAGGAAATTGAAGACAACAACTAGCAGAGCCGTTACTTTATCGATCTCTTTTGCGCAAACCCGCATCAGTATTGGAGGTTCAAAGCCTCTGCAGTCTGCATGCAAGTATGCAAAACTGCCAGGATTAAGTTGTCAAAGAGGTGTTCTCAGTCCGAAGAAGATTCTTAAATTAATCACTAAGTTTATTCAAAAATAGAAGCGAAATGGAGATTGCCAAATAAACAACATGTCGAAATAAACACCGTGGAAAAGCAAAACGTTTTCGTGTACAAAAATGAGTTTATTGAATGCGTCAAATGAATTAATACCCCTTTGCAAAATTCATGATTAGGAAACAAACAAACTGAGACTATCCCACACATCAAAGGTCCTGTGTTAATAGAACGAGCAGCGCTATCTGCACCAGGTACAGGCAGCACAACAGTTAGTTTCTTTACCAAACCACTCAACCAGATAGGTAGCCTACAGATTTTACTACAAAACCAGTTCAGTTAGTTTTCCCACCAAAGCAAATTGTGACAAATAGTGGTATTTTTATCAGGTCAGAGTTTTCGCTTCATCGTCGAAGTTCGTAGTAAATTTCCTTTTATGCTAACGTGTGGTTTGTGAAGTCGATCTAAGGAAACAGTGGCCCACACAAAGCGATAAGCCGTGAAGCACTGATGCAACATCATTGCAATCATTGTGCCACATAGACAGAACCAGGTTTTTTTTTAAGGTTTGGTTTGGGTGACCGCTAAGTAGTTTTAAGAGACCGCAAGTGTTTCATTTAAATACCAAAAAATAGCCATATTTGCTTAAGACATAGCGAGAAACAACCATTACTTTTCTACTGTAGTTGCAAGTCCAAATTTTGGGAAACCGCTAGAGAAATTTGGGGGACCGTTTCGGTCCCCCAAAACACCTTAAAAAAAACACTGGACAGAACTAAAATCATGTCTTGAAAAGGCCAAAGTAATGGCTTACTGACTGAAGGGGGTGTGAGCACATGCACAAATTCATGAAAGTTTGTTGACATGCGTAACATTTCATTCCCATCTCCAACTTTAGAGTGTTATGCCTTATGCCCCGACGAACTAACGCAAGGTGACGTCAGTTTATTTTTCATGAATTATATCACTGTTCCGTTGAAGTGATAGTTTTTCTAATTTCTCACACTGTAATCTACTAAGGCGATAGGTTCAAACTTAAAATCATACTGAAAGCTGTTGAGAATGAACTCTCTTTTAAAACGTTTTAAAAAAGTAACTGAGAGACAAAGATGTGAGTGCTCTGCTCTCATTCAAAACAAGGTCTTGTAACTATTGGTGACAGGCGTTTATTGGCTTTGGTCACTCCGTTGACGTTCGACCTAGCAAAGGAAATACGATAAGAAAATGAGCTTTTTCGTGTGGCTGACGTGGAGTAGGAAAGATTCTGTTGAGTAATAAACAAAGTAAAGCAAATATAAAGCAATTCTTCAAATGGCCAGATCCTAAACGAAAGGGCTTTTAAATTGACAATATGCCCTGGAGCGCTGTGTAAACGATACTGACTATCAGCTGGTTGATGGGAAGGTCGCTGGCCAGCTGATTTCTGCCCTCAATAACAGCGAGAGAGGAAGGCTTCACAACCAGAAAGAAAAAAAGGCTTTTAGCTTCAATGAGTTTCCTTCTTAACACAATGTTGTAAGATGCCATAGGGCAGATGATAATAAAGCTGTTGTGTAACGATCGGGTGACAGTGAGGTTAGTTTTTAAGCCAATGGAAATTAATGAATTGCTTCTGATAGCACAATAATGCATTTCCCTCTAATCACAGCTTGAATAGAGCTAGACACAACAGAGAATGTAGAAAAAGCTTTGAATACCAGTAACTTACTTAACAATCAAACTGTTAGTTCCCAGGTGTCGAACAGTCTCACTTCATAACGGACACAAAAATCTATCCTTGGGCAAAGGAAAGGGTAGAAACGCAAAAGAGCAGCAGTTAGCAAGGGCTTTTTGAACAAGGATCTTATCATAATCTATCACGTTTTAACCATTGATTTTCTTGCTTCTGTGTTCAGCGAATCGATTGTTATAGAAAGTGCTGTTATTTTTACATAAATCGACACAAATAGACGGTAGGTATGTTGCCACATCCGACCTCATCAAAGCAAAGCAATATGTCGACTTACCTTCATCGTCAGGTATTACATAAGCAGCCTGGGTCCCCTGATTCAGCAGTATCAGGAATGGGCTCAGATAGTGACTTAGATGAAGAATGTGTAAACGCATGCACAAATACACGAAAGTTTGTTGACATGCGTCACATTTCATCCCCGTCTCCAACTTTGGAGTGTTATGACTTATGCCCCGACGAAATGCCGAACAGTGACGTGTTTGAGCAAATCGCTAAACCAAAGCATGCCAAACAAGACGACAAAGATGTCTTTAAACGTCCAAAACCGCGCACGATATCCGAATCGAGTCGGGAGAGTATTGAGAGCATCCTTGCCGAAGTAAAATGTGAATCAGACATAAAAATAGAGCTTCCACCGCCTTCTGTAAGCAGCCAGAAGAAGCTTGCAGCTCGGCCAAACTACATCAGACGACCAATGAATGCATTTATGATTTGGTCGCAAATACAACGGCGAAAAATTATGGAAAAGACCCCCGAGTTACATAACGCTGAAATAAGCAGAAATTTGGGGCGAATATGGAGGGGCTTGCCTGCTGACATAAAAGAGCCCTACATGAAAGAAGCCGACAGACTGAGGCTCAAACACATGCAAGACTACCCTGATTATAAATATAAACCGAAAAAGAAACCTAAACTCGTCAAAAAGAATCTTTTGACAAAGGACCTAGTCGTCAAAACAGACAACGAAGATCAAAAGGCAAGCGTTGAAAAAGAAATGGTGATGCCAGTATCATCTCCTACGTGTAGTATTGACAGCAACAAACGCGAAGCAGAACCGATCAATCATAAACTAGCAAAGAAGCGAAAACTGACAAGTGATCAAACCGTCAACGCGCGATTTCCGTCATCCGAACCACGCATAATTACCGCCTTCAATCCAATCCAAGTGGCTGTGAGTTCAACATTACCTCAATCGTTAAACGGTGCTTTCGCGAACCTCAATACCATCTCGTCTCAATCTACCACCACTGCGGCGTCTAATCCTGTAATCAAACAGGAGAATGGTAGCTTTAATGACTACTCAGATCAGCAACGTATTGGTGTTGTAAAAGGCACCATGATTGAGACGAAGACAGAAGGAACCACACAGTATATTTTATTTGCTGAGAACACAAATTGCCATTCTACTCCTCGTGCTGTAATCACCCCAGTTTCAACCCAACAACCACAAAGTTCCACCATTCTTTCTCAGACCAAAACAAGCACAACAGTGAATATCGTCAATGGCCATGCCAGAAACGCCCATCAACCGAAACATAACATTGTACCATCAATTCACCAAGGGGAGCTATTGCAGATGCAAATGAAGGTAATTTCTTTACAAATTCTGTGATGTTGTTTCCTACTTTTTTCTCCTTGTCATGGTTTTGTAATTTTGTTGAATCAGCAATTTAGGAGGACATTGCGTGCTAGCATACATGTGAAGTACAACAACAAGCTATTTTAAGCCTATGTTTGACAACAGTAAGATGGTCGGAAAACACGGTTGTGTAATACATTACTTAGTTCATGTGACGTTGTACCTGGTTGCACAACTTTGTTCGTAACCAGTGAGAGGTTTAGAGGCGTGGTGTAAAAATATAACTTACACAGTTACTCATAATGGTTGAGTGATGGAAAAGTTTGTTTTTGATGGAAGTTTTAAGATCACAATAAATTAAACTCTATTGAAGCGTCATAAAAATACACGGTATTAATGTAAAGAAATTTTGATCTATTAACGGACCCTTCCGCTATCTTTAGTAACTTCCACGGTTGTACATAATACATCACAAGTATGTTCGTGCTCCCGAGCCAATGTGTAATTTGTTTTGAAGGTTTGTTCGCTTATCGGTCATGGCGTTTGGGTTGTGTTTTTATTTATAAAAAGGCTTACTGTGTTTGCAAGCGGTAAACGAAAGCCCGTTTGAAACGAAAGTAAATCGTTTTTCGTTCGAAACAAACTGCTTAAAAATTTCAATATACTGTACTTTGTAACTGTTGTTTCAAACAATCCTGGTTGAAGATTGAAAAAAATGTAAAAATGCGAGGAAGGAAATGTGGCTGATAGATTTTCTGTAATCTTGTTTGTTTTCAAAGCATGGTACACGGCTGACTTTCGTGTTTGTAGACCCGCAGTTGAACTTTACTTTGCACATTGCAGTGCCGCGGGCAAACGTTACTACTGGTTATAAATCGCTATTGACGCAGCAGTGACAAACCCAGACCTTCGCGGTTTCACCTCAATATTATTGACGTAATGACGTTCACTAATTGACGTAACGCGTTTCTTTACGTTCAAGTGAACGTATGAAAGATGTTCTGAAGATGCAACTTTTTCAACGTCAAATTTGAAGTGGCAAATATTTTGTTTGTTAAATGCTGGGGAAACTTTTAATTCTTTCAGTACTTTTGTACTGTTTTAGTTTGAATGGGTGCAAAGAGCACAACCTGACTCAGGTATGCGATTCTTTTCACCAGTGTCACCTAAGTAGTCTTTTACATTGTAGCTCCAAGTATGCTTGGAGGTGGGCATTGCCGAAACGTTTCCACCAGTTTTGATATTCTTATGCTTTCACAACGTTAAAAGACGTTGATGTGACGCTTGTGACTGGTTTGCATTTTTTCTGAAAGTCAGTTTGATGTAATTTTGGTGCTGTGGCTTCGATGTCGCCTTTCATGAGGCTAGGTTTTAGCTTCACCATCGAATATGTTTCACATATTCTCATTTAAACTGATATTTGTTTGTAATTTGACTCAAGTTTCATTTTCTCTTTTCCTTGTGCGTTACTTTCTTAGTCTAGCCTTCCTGCTATATATAACCACATCGTGTTTTATGCACATGTTTTTTCACGTCACATCATTTGAAACGCCAGACTCAAACTAAATTGTGAATTGAGAGCTTCGCTTTTTCAAAGGGCAATATAGCAAAGCCTTTCAATGATAGCTGATGTCCATGTCATATTGGGAAATTGCCCAAGTATTATGTGGAAGCTGTTTTTCATATCAAATAATCTGCCACCTGTTTCCATAAAATTCTGTGGAAGTAAGGATGGTGCACTTCAGCCATTCGGCGAACGGCGGCGCGCAGTAAGTTGACATCCCCTTCCTGAATAAAAAGAATGTTCACTTTACTTCGATTAAACGTTAGTTGATGTGATGTGTAGCTTACAGTTATAAAACTGGATGCCTTTAACAGAAAGGCTTCTTGCTGCATGCTCACAGTGTTGAATGGGCAGTAGCCTATTGTTGATGGTTAAAACAGGAATGGATACATTGAAAATCTTCTTGTTTTTCTCCTAAATTGACAAGCAGCTTTATCTGAAAACGATACAGCACTTTGGGCTGCTATTTCGTAGTTAACGCCGTGATAATATTGTTCAGATCAAATTACCAAATGTTGCCCTCTGCTAGAGTTAGGTCGTTGTGTCAGCAGATGTCAATGTGCTTTTGAGTGATGGTCTAATAATGAAAGCTTGCGATTGTTGCAAAACTGGTTGGAAAAAGATGTTTCTTGCAATGTATGTCTGTTTTTCTACGAAGACGGTAATTAAAGCTGTTTGAAAGCAAGCGCTGGTCAAATTACTCGAACAAATCACTTTTTACTTCTAGTGATTCTCATTTTACCACACTGACAACAACATGTACGGCAATCCTTCTAATCAGAAAGGAAAACTGACTAAAAGGGTTTTAGAGTCACTGTTTAAGTGCAGATCCCATAAAACTAAAGTGTTCCTTGGATAGAGGAAAACTGTCGTGTCAAGGACCGTTCAAGTAGCGTCTGTAGCACATTGTGTTTCGCGTAGGCCAACTGTATTAAAAGTGGTATCTCAATTGCCAAGACTATGATATAAAAGACGCCACTTTAACAATTTATGAAAGCAGGCTACTCAAACCATCTTTAGTCTTAATTCAAGTTTGGGTTGCTGTACAATTGTAACATTCATATGATAACTTAAAAATGTGTTAGCTGTCAAACACATTATTGTGTAACCACTGGTAAAGTGACTTACGACCAAATTTTGCATAAAAAGCCTCAAACGGTATGAATATGGGATTTTTTGGCTAAGCTACGATATGTTTCAATTGTTACCTTGGTCCTAGGAACTGGAAGCAGTAGTATTGTAATAATAAGTACAGCTATAACACGTTCTTTTTAAATTTGAATGGCAATATTTACATTTTCGCGTTAATAAAGAGCATGTCGACCTAGCAATAAATACATGACAATTCTCTCTTCACCTTACTTAATTTAGAAAATTTGTCACCACGAATTGGAAAGCTTGTTTTCAAAGATTTACGTTTCGTCTGAAACATGATATCAACCGTGTGAATGGAATTATTTTGTTTAAAAATTAACTTTTGTTATATCAATATTAACCACCATCAGTAAAATTGGGATGTTTATTACATCTGCCCAACAATGTACGACGTATCTGCAACATTACGTTTCCGTGATTGCCAATTTCTAGTATAAGAAAGGAGAAGCGCCAAAACGAGGTTAATCCTTGTCACCGTTGCATTCAACTTTTTAATTAAAAGAACGGTATTTTTATGTGTTTGTGTGCTCTTCTCGATCTAGTTTGCACAGTGATGCAAAGAAATTTTCTCATGGTTAACTCATGTCATGTCTGTGATTTCCATGGTGATTTCTCACACGAAGTCTCGCCTAACAATTTCAACTCCATTTATTCACCAAATGCAATTAATAAGACTCTGGTTCTTTTTTTGGTCATAAACTATGTTGTAAGCTGTAATGATAGAGTTAGTCAAAATCACAAGTTTTAAATGAGGGCGTAGCCTTAATGTAAAGTCTTCGATATTTAGTTCTGTGCCAGGGCAGTGTTTAAGGCTTGTTTTTTGTAGATATTGTATTCTTGCTGGCATAAGCATGTTCAACATATATCAACAATTGACATGTCTGTTGAGGTTGAAAGGACTTTATATCTTTCGCACAGTCTATCCTACTCTGCAATATCACTTTTGCAATCATCACTGCTCGAGCAGTTACATCAAATCGTGTACAACGCATAGCATTCGTAAAACTACAAGCTGTATAAGAAGGTTGCTTCAACTTGCCTGCTTTAAACAGAAATAAAATACCAGATTGGTTTTTAAAAACCCGTTTTTCAATTTTATGAGTTTTTTAATCTCTTCTGTTATTGTTTGAAATGTTAGTGCCTAATGTGTCTGCGATAAAACCTGTTGTAAAAGAGACGTGTTGGCGACACTTTGTAAAGGCTTTGAATAACCTTTACTGGTGACATTTCCACTAACTTTTCAGGTTCATAGTTCGCTCAAACTTTCGAAAATCTTACAAGTCGAAAGTTGTGAAGTATAAAAATGTCAATCATTTATTTGTAAAAAGTTCTTTTCTCTGTTTTCAGTTGTCAATTTTAGATGAACACCATATTGCATTTTCTCCAGTTCTCCTAACATTCAATTAATAACCAGTAGTTAACAAAATCAATAAAATAGTGCAAAATAACTCGTTGTTATTTTATTCTACATCAATGTTGTGCTTTGTAATTAAAGTATCAGTGGCACCGAGACATCAAAAAAACATCAAAAGGAAAATAGGTTTCCTACCAAAATTCTCATATCTGCTCGTTTCTGACGTCACTACACAAACTGCTGCTGTGACAAATTTTAATCGTTCCCTCAGTCTTAACCAGACAACAAAATTCGTCATTTTTACATTGATTAAACGTCTGCAGACGATTTTTGGTATCTGTCTTCTTTCCCAGATTATCACCAATCTGCTTGACTTGACTTGCCTATTAACAGTCACTACACTTTTATTAGATGCAATTTCAACGTTGCTAATCTCAATCGTAACCAAACTTGTCTTGGTGATGATTTCAAACTTGAGATTACCTTAACCTGAATCACCAGTCAAACTCAAGTGACCCGTACATCTTATAAACTCAGAATTGCTGCATACTACGAAAAATTTAATTGTAGTGCAGTGTGATGCTGACTACTGACGACATATTAAAAGGTCAACTTTTCGCACAGTCTTAAAACGGTTTTCTTGACGTAACCCTGTAGTGAATGCACGAGTGCAAGGCAAAAAATATCGAAAATGAGGTTTCGTAAGCAACGTCATAAATGTGTGCAAAACCACGATTGATCTCAGTAGCTAAATAAGAAATTTTGAATTGTATCTAAAAATTCCATGCGGTTGACTTCGATGTCAAAGGTGGTATTGTGTATGTATGTCTATAAAAAACATGTAAGAGATAATGACCTGGTTTACATTACCAGGAGGTACAGTATTAATTATAACCTCTCTGGGAATTTATATTCCAGAGGAGTTTTTCCTGTATTTCCATATACAGTACCGTTTATTGCAGGTCTCCTACATTTCTGAACTCCGAAGATGCTTATGCACAGCATGCAAGAGTTAAGAAATCTAGCATTTCGTTGTAATTTGCTGACTGGGTTGTCTTCACCAATTTCACTTCTAGCTCTGTTGTTGACTCATTCTTTATGTAAGCAGTCACGTGACCACGTGGTTCGTGACGTAAGCATGCATGTTGAACTTGTTATGAAACACAATCAAGTGGGTAAGTGTGGCGGGTTTTCAGTACTTCTGATTCAGCTATGGTTTTCTTAATATAAGGTTAATTTGGAAATTTTGTATGACAAAGTCTATAAGAGATTCGTGGATTCATGTATTAACCACAGCCAAAAACATTTTACGCTCAATTCACCTTTGTATTTTGGGCGAATATCCACTTAGCGAATTTTGTCTATTTTACGTCGTTACAACGTTCAGCAACTATAAAACAATCTTCACAAATGAAGCATTTACTTTCTAGATATCTACTTGTTTTTCAATACGCCGCTTCTCATCTAAAATAGTAGCTTCAAAGGCTTTTGTTTTATACTAATCGTTAATGCATGACGTGTATGCTGCTTGCTATTGTGGAAATTTATGCTTCTTCTTCAAGATGCCAGCATGATGAAAATTTAGCTGCTGCTTCTCGCTCAAGACACTGTTGTTCCCGTGTCACGTGGTTGCAATTACATCGAGTTCACTGACCTAGTATAATATATTGCGTTGCTCGTTTTAGAAGAGCGAATTCAGCTTGGAACAAGCAAACATACTAATGGAGTGAGTCAGAGCAGCTAACCTAGATATTTCGTTTTCCTGCAACATTCTGTGTTGCGCTTGTAGAAAACCTTTTTTTGGATCGTAGCTCAAGTTAAATTTAGAACATTTGTCATCTTCTTGTATCTGTCTTGATCTTTGAACATAGCCTTCTGTAGTTATTGCAGTATCTGCATTTTTTTATTATCTATCACCTACTGCATATCATTTGTCACTCACTTTTAATCTTTAGTATTTTCCGATCAATCTTCTGAGTGCTTGCAAACCATTTCTAAGTTTCTTGCGTTAGAATTGTAACTAGGCTAGAGAAGTTCCAGTTTAAACTAAAACAAGCCACTTCCAAGCTGGTGTGCTAAATCTCGTTCGGAGATTGGCAACCATTGCAAGTACACAATTCGTGCTTTCTGTTTTTAAGCTACGTTTTTACTGCATTGCTTGTTATAAGCAATAGTCTTATTCTTTTAAATTGCGCTGTCATTGATTTAATTTTACGCTTTTGATACACAAATTCAGTCATTGAGATGTGAAGGCTGTATTGCCCAGGAGTAGCATCACACAGGAACAGTAGACCAATATTGTAAAGATAAGACTGACTTTTTCATCAACATCAGATAACAAACAGCGGATTTCATAGTTTAAGAAACAGGTTGGAACACGTCTGTTATGGACCACACTTGAATATCATCTTTGCAAATACAGAAGGCTTGTTACAACACAAGTCAACATTTGTTTCACGAACAAGTTGCGACAATTTTGAAATGCAGGGTGCTTTCTCAGAAATTGCTTTGACCCTGGACTGGACTGCATTCTCAGCTAGTAAAATTAGTATTTTTTGCATTGATTCAATGTCTGTAAACAATTTAAAAGGTCCTGGTTTTGCTTTTTTGGTTGTATAAGTTTTTTCATCACAATTGTGGTCAATTACTGAAGATCAATTTGGTTAAAAAATGAAGTCGGGTAAAATAGATTTAAAAATGACTTATTTGCTGGCTGGGTTGAAGAAATCTCTTTTCGCAAAATTGAAGCCTGGTCGGTCTATGACCCGTGCATGATTTTTGAGTTGTTGCTCGGCTGGTCTTCCTGCTCAGTGATACTTAACACTAAACATTGTTTTCTTTATACGTCGCTTCAACATCCCATGACGTGGTTCAACAAGAGGACAGCTTTTTCAGTTGGGCGAAGACATAATTTTTTTTTGTCTGCAGCAGATATTGCTGTTGTGGATCATTAAAGCGTGCATTAACTGATTTAACCACAAGTTCATATGACATAGAGATAGTCACTTTAGCTTGTAGACGTAGATCGACGGATGAAAAACTGGACATGTCCAAGCAAGAAAAAGCTTCGTTTTGGCATTGCATGCAGACGTCAAATCAATGTCAAAAATAGACGAGTTAAGGTCAACATGGCTTTATTCCACGAAAAACAGACGCTTGCCAATTGGTATCAAGCTTGCTCCTGGTTTTAAAAAGTTTACTATGAAGAAAACTTTATATTTAGCGAATGCACTGGCGTCTGGTATATGAATATTTTATTAAACAAGCCGTTAAACAAGACAAGCTGTCAACCTAAGAGCAAAATCGATTATTTTTACATTGATTTAACGTTTGCAGACATGTGAAAACGACGGTTTTTCTTTCTTAAAAAATGATTGGCTTTTCATCGGTCTTTTTTGCACAAGCTGAAACCGACTTCTTTGGCATAGAGTCACACACTTCAATCGTTTTATTCAAGCAGTTCAGTTTTAAGGGCTACGAGGGGGGCTTCTTTAACACTTAAGTTTTCTTGAAAAAAAAATCAATTTTTTGAGGGCTCACAGCCCTCTTGTTACTTTTTGTCTATTTTCTTTGTTAGAAAAGGATTGTCCACTGTTGGCCTGTGTAGACTTAAAAATCTGGTGCAACAGATGGCTAAGTCTCAGCTTATGAAATCCATTTTTTTGCATTGTTGCAACGTCTATTCATGTAAAAGGGACGGATTTTGCCGGCTGTGACTTCCAGTTGGCTTTTCAGTTTGGCGTTGTTTTTTTTATACTGCTTCTTATCTAAATTCAACAAAGATAAACTTATCCTCAAAGCATTTCTTCAACTGGAAAAATGAGTCACGATCAAATAGGGCCAATGTTGATTAGCGTGTGTAACCAGCATACAACAGGAGGGATGATTCATCAACAATGATTAACCTGATCAATCGTAGGTCGTACAACTTTCAAGACCGGATGAAATTGCACCACGAAGTTGTTTTTTCTGCTAATTTGTCATTGTAAGATGTAAATATAGTAATTTCTTTGCTTGTGCGCTTAGCAAGCCTAACCATAAATACCTCATCAAAAATCTAAAGCGCACACACGATATTTTTAAAGTACTGGAAATCCAACTTTGAAAAATAAGCACTAGGTTGTTGTGTAGGCCGGGTTATTAGTTTGACAATGGAAACAGTTCTGGCTCAATACCTTTGCAGGTGCTAGCCAGACTCCAGTCTATGTATTGACAAAGTTAATTCAGAAACGACCAAATACCACCTGCGCGATTTCGTTACTGTAAAAATTGATTTCGTACTTCAACAGCTGTCTCGTTGTGAAATTATTTTAACGATTCAATGAAAGCAAATTTGCTCTCTTTACAATAAATTGACAGACCTTTTTGGGATTCTAGCCAATCTAGTTCACTGAAATGTCATTATAATTGAACGTAGTCTTTACCAGAAATACAGTAAGGCTTTGGTAGAGAGTTCACTTTGTCGTACAACAGACATGTGACACTGAGTATCGTCGATGGCTTTAACATAGTTTTTTGTTTACTCGAAAAAATAAATGACCATAACATAAATAAAAAAACATTGCGGCTACAAATACAGTAAATTTTGGTTTTAGAAATCAATTAACATGATGAACACAGGTACAGTATCACACGCTGTAATCTTTTGTCTTGCTACTAGGTTGAGTTGTATTTTTTCATGTTGAGTTCAAGGCAACGGTTTAAGACATGAAATGGCTGAACTGCTTTGCCGTTGTGTATGTTCCAGTATTGGCTTCACTTGTAATAAACGTCATCTTCTAAAACTGTTAAATCAATATAGAAAACGCTTATTTGCTGCCTGGAAGCACACGTGTTTTGGGTTTCCGTTTAAATGTCTTCCTCAAATCGATCGGGCAAACATTTGTGCTTGTTTAATAATAATATGTGGTATACTTTTTTTTTAATATTGAAAGCAGAAAGATTTGTCTTCCAAAAATTAATTTTGCAAGAAGTCGACAGGATTTTATAGAAAAGATGATTTTTCTCTAAATCGAACCAACTTAAGCCCAAAATTGCAGTTTTACAGCCAACAAACGTCGTATTTTTTTCATTATAATAATAAAACCGATTTCCTTATAATGTTTGCCTTTGTTGATCTTCCAGATAGGTGTGTTTGTTTTAGGAAATTCTTAAGCGTTCCCGGTACACTTCGAATCTGTTTGATTGTTTTGATAAAAAGTGTGTCATTCTATTTTGTGGTTTGTCTTCACAGAAAGCCTGAGGAGGTTGAAATTAACCAGATGTCCATGCTACTATATAAGGCGCTGTTACTAGCTAAGTGATTTTAAGGTTATGGGCACTTGCTATTGACTCCCAAGATCTTTAAAGATATGACATGGATGGGCTGGTGGTACTAAACTGAACCATTTTTTTGAAACAGAACACGCACTTAAACATTGAATGAAACTGTTCACCAGTGACTTAATTTAATAATAATATACGTTCTTTTGGTGTAAAATAAGCTAAATCACAACACCTACAGTACAACAAGGTGTCTTAAACACTTACTCTATCATGCAGGCCGCAATTTAAATGTGAATTTGAAGTCCCGTAGAAAAGGAAGTTTAATTATCATCAGGGTTGAGAAAAACCCGGGTTTTTTTAAAAAAGCCCAACCCGCCCGGGTTTTTTTAAAAAAACCCGGGTTTTTTTTGGTTTTATTGGGTTTTTTTAAAAAAGATGCAAAAAAGGGAAGATTCATGCTTATTTTACCTCAAAACTACTTTTTACGAATGAAGTGCCTTTCACTCACAGTACATGCTTGCATAACTCAATAAAATAATGCACTAGGGCTGTTGTTGCTTGAATGTTGCATCATCCATTAATTTCAAGATCAAGTTGGATGTTGCATCATCCAATGATTTCTATACCAAGTTGATGCTACCGTGGTAGAAAATAGAAATCACATTATTGCATCATTTGCTTTAGATTTGAAGGCAAGGAGCATTTATGCCATCATGTTTAAATATTTTTTATCATTTATATATATATATATTTTATATAGTAATGACTAATGGATGAGCAATTGCGTGGCCAATGGCCATTTAGGCAAATGCTCTGAAACAGTCATGCGTTAGGATCCAGAATCTGTAATTGGTAAATAACCTCCTAAATTGCATTTCACATCATATATACAGACTACAATATAGAGTAGTACTTTCACCAGTTTACCTATAAGGCCTTCTTGCATAAATGAGTTTTAGCGTAGTATACACAAAGTGGCATTACTTGATTTTTGTGCACTGTACAATATCCACTGCGTTTTCAGTTTATTCTTGGAAATTTACTGCACAATCACATCCTTAAGTCCTAATTTAAAGTTTGTTTTAAGTGCCTTGTAGTGTTTTTGTTCATTTTTTTAATTTACTATTAAAAACTGGACAAATATGATGCTCTGGGTTTTTTTATGGGTTTTTTTGGGTTTTTTTAAGTGGGTTTTTTTAAAAAAACCCACTCTATCATTTTAAAAAAACCCACCCGGGTTTTTTTGGGTCGGGTAAAATACCGACAACCCTGATTATCATAGATGAAATGTCTTTCATTCGCACGAGTTTGGTAGAAAGAAAGTTAATAAAATTATGGTTTCTCAGCAGTGGCGTGTAGCAAGAATTGACAGTGATGGACACGTGTTTTGCCCACGAGGCTGGGCTCATCAGTATAATTCATGACACACACTTCTCAACTGCTGCTGGCAAGTATGTGGCATAAATTAGTGGTGCGATACTAATGAGCCCAGCCTCATGGGCGAAACACGTGTCTATCGCTGTCAATTTTTACTACACTCAACTGCCGAGAAACACGTGTTTTTGGGAAAAGGCTTGATGGCTAGTATGGAGGCTACACCGGTATGGTTAGTGAAACACAATGCTCGCTGTTATATAGTGAGTAGTCAGCTAGTGCTGACGCCAGGAAGATCGCTTCTTCTCATAAGTATGGTTGCCTGGTAATAGGGTTTTCACAATTTTGCGTGCGGTAACAATTGAAAAAAACTTGTCATAATTTCTATGTCTGATAATGTCAACCCAATGAAATGGGCGTTATGTTTGATCCAAGGTTGACTCAATAAGTAACGCTAATTCTTAAGTAACCAAGCAACACACTCCGAACAGCGTGCGATCTCGGTGAATTCACAGCACGTGCTTGACATTCGACGGCTGGTTTCATTGTGAGTCATTGCTTGACTTTTAAACAGAATCAAGACATTCAAGTTGTATAGAAGCAAAGCCAATTTCCCACAACTTAAACAAATAATACATCTTTTAAATTGGGCATCTCGGAGATTATGTCTTTTCCTTTCAGTGGTCGCCAGCAGAAAAAAAATATCGTTTTAGTTAAGGTAACGTCATTAAACATCAACACGACAATCAAATCATCTTCCAACAGTCAGGACCTTTAACAGAAGCGTTCACACCAACCTAGTTTTTCTTCAAATTGGAAAATAGAAGCTGTCAGAAAAAGTTGACATTTTTCCTTGTTCAAAGTGAAGCAAAGCTGGCAATTTATTTGGCTTTGAAGAGGAAAACTGTGTAACGGAAATCGCGTGGGTTTTATTGTGACCTGTATAATCATCGCGTGTTTGTTAAAGTGGATTTCTTTTTGGGTCAGCTCAAGCGTAATGTAACCGTTTTTTTAGCGGAAAAAATAACCTTTGTGTTAATTGTGCCACTTTGAAGGAAATTGCTTCAAAAGTATATATTCTTTTAATGTGAAATCTGATATTACTAAATGTTCAATGGCGAAAAAGGCTATTTCAATACTTTAGCAATCTTTTCCGAAGGCAAGTTATTACTGAGACTTGTAGACATCATTATTCGTCGTTTTGGTTTCATTACCAAAAGCACTTTATTGTAGCCCGATAAATTTTCCTTGATTGTAGTGGGATGTTAGAAAAAAGACAGTCGGATATGTAAACTTAATACCTGGATTTAAGGAAAATAGTTATTCCGTCACTTTCGATTAGTTCATGATTCACTTTCCAAACTTAACAAGTTGGTAAAAAATTATACTGTATCACGCATTAGAAATAGGAGAAATATTTTCAGATTCACAGGTGGTGTGTTGTAATGGACAATCAGTTATAATCGTAAATCGTACCTGCTTCCTATTTTACCCTAACTTTTCAAAATGTCTCATTATGAGTTCCACTATCATATTATCATCAACAACAACAACCGGTTATGTCAGCAACTATCAGCGGATTTTCAGCAATTAAATTTGTGAACAAAAAAGGTAAACAAAATACAGCTACTAAAACAAAATTTAAAATTTTACCCTGATAAGTAGACTAGGCTTACTAGAAGGGAAATTGATTTCCGAAAAGATCGGAGTGGGAATTTCTCTAACGCACGAATCTCTTTAAAATAAAAATCAACCCTATGAAACTGCATTCTCGCCAGAGTCGCCACGCTGCAGCCTCGTGCCATAAACCCCAAGTTGTCAGTTGTGTTTATATGAAAATTCCAATGTTAATTTTGGATTTGTTAAGAACTTAATGTAAAACCATATTAAAATAACTACTGTATGTAGGCTACTTATAACACAGCTATTTATAGACCAATGAAATCAGCTGTTTATGAATCGGTTTAGTGCTTAGGCTTTAAACATGTGTTTTCAGTCACGTTTGAACATACAAAATTTGGTGAAATTGAAACTTGGATATCACTGCCAATGACAAAAAACGGTTTAGTATACAACCAACAGGCTGCTGCGAAATTCTAATACTTCAAAGTTGCTTGTAATTTCAGTTTGAAAAATGAAAACGCACGAAGCGTTTTCATTAAAAAGTCGGGTTGACAAGCTGTCTTTCACCGTTCTCTATATATCACAGGTGTGCGCTGAAAGGCGTCAGACAAGTTAAAAATTTCTCATATGGACTTCTTTTGTCGGACACAGCAATTGTGTTGGTTTTCATTTGCACATGACCAAATCGAATACCTTTGTCATGACAACTCTCTCCACGTGCTCTGAATGATGCAACCCTAAATCAGCGTCAAACTTTTTAAGTCAGGGAAGACATCAATAGTCGTGTCAGTTGCTGTGACGTGTGCTTGGAGAGTATTTTTATTTCCCAAGCGTTTTGTGTGTGACCATTCCATAAATTTGCTTCTTTCAAAACTAAATAGAGCAAAGCGTACTCAGTTTCTGTCATCTGCAATGGTTATTAACGATTTGAAAGTGCAATAATTGCTTTTTAGGTGGTGTTTTTATTCCGCTATCTTCTCAAATTGAAATGGAGTTCGAATTACTAAGAGATTACTTTGAAACTAGAGTTTTAACGCGATTTCACAGGGATTGTCTGCGCAGTGTGGCTTTTCTTTTTGTCTCCAATTCATTAATGGAAGAAACTATTTAGCGTTATCCAACAGAAAAATAGCTGAGAATAGACAATTATGTCTGGTGGCGTGACGTTTTTCTATGGGTTTCAATTCTGCGGTTAGAAGTATGGTGTAGGATTCGTACGGAAGAAAGCAATCAACTGAATAAAAGCAACCAGAATGTCATTGTGTACGGTTTATATAGCGTTTTTATAAGTGTTAAAACCGGGTACGATTATTCTTCACGAAAATCTTGAATAATTTATGGCTAGCCAACAGAAGATCATTGATAAGAAAACAAACCCACATGCCAATTTCACTGACCAGCTATTTTGCTATCTTGCCTTGAGCAAAAAAAAAGAACAAGGTTTCTGTACGGATGGGAGTTGAGGATTGGCAGCTTTGAGACAGAGCAAGCGCCGCTTGCCATATGGTTACCGCCGGTATTTTTTTTTTCTGAATTTTTTCTCTGTCATTCGGTCGCATCGGCCATCTGCCGTGCCAAGTTTCGACTTCATTCTTTTTTTCAACATATTGAAACCCGAGCTGTGGCTTACATGCCGGTAGCAGTGTCCTATTACCAAAGAATGCTTATCATCAAACTTTCGATGTTGTAAAAGACCTAACAATATCAAATGCTGAACCAAAGACTCCATTGCTTTTTCGCGTTCCCAACGGAAGTTACTTAACAGCAAACCAGTCGTTTTTTACAAGGTAAAAACGACTGATTTGCTGCCTGGGCAGTGGGCAATGTATTGTTGGACGGTGTTTTACAATCTGCAATAACCTACGGACATACTCCCCAGTCCCCACTCTAATAACAAAGCAAAGCCATGGTGATTGTAAGGACATAATTTATCAATACAAATGTCCACACAGTACAAGAGTTGACATTGACGCATGTTTCCTTTCTGCAGCAACATTTTAATTAGGCTACTCAGTTCAAAATGAGCGATAAAGGAAACCAACATGAGCTGTCCACGCCCATTCTCATACCCATGACTCAGAGTTTGCGTACTTTGAAACCACTGTCCAACCATGATAGCAACGTTTTGAGGACATTTCTGTATTTCCAATCTTATGTAACGCTGCAAAACGCAGTTGTGTAACACCCCGAATGGAGCTGTTCCAATTGTACTGAAAGTTGTAGAAGTCAAATTGATAATGTTCAAATGGCAACGATGTAGCAATCAAAACAGAATATTCTGTTTTGATTGCTGCACTGTTTCCATTTGGACATTATAGATAAAGAAAAACGCCTTTCATGAGAGTTCGCTCCAGGAGGGCTGGAATCAATGTGAAAATATAGTTTGAAAAGTTTGGAAAAAGTTATAAAGTTTGAAAATAAAACAAAAAGCAACAAAGTGATCAACATTTAATTGCATCAAGATTTCGCTTGAAATGTAAATGGTTTCTTAAAAACTTGGTTATTTTTTGCCGTGGGCAAAATTCGTCGTGGTAAGATAACTGCGCTTGTTTAAAACAATAACCAATTCTGCACATCAGTAATTTTCTACGTTGATTCCACATCTTCGCAAATATAAAAAGATGTTGACAAATGCAAAAAAAAAGGATTAGTTTGCTTGATAGGAACTTGTATATGTTCGCAGAATACTCACATTAATTTTCAGACAATATTTCTTTGAATGTCCACTACATAACACAACAACAAAGTGTCCATTATAATCAGAAGAGATAATCACCTTATTACGAAACGATTTTGTAGTATGCAAAACAACGATATCAAGCTTTTGTGTTATTTATGACAAGCATTTTATGGTTGGTGATAAAGCTTCAAGCAATGTTTGCTGACTGTAATTCTGTGACGTATACCTTGCAAGGTTGCACCATATCTTTTCCTACTCCACTACTGTAATTATCATAGAACATCCTTTTGTGTTTTGATTTGCGCAGTTTAAATTGAAGTGGTTTCCCTTTTTAGTCCAACTGACGCCATGGTTTAGAAAGGTCATAGCACCACACAAGCTTGACTGGTTTGCTGCGGTTTTCGAAATTGTCGGGCTGTGCACACTTGTTGAAGTAAAAGCGATGCAATTACAATGTATCACTTACTCCCTTTAACACTGGCAGAGCAGCTGCGAAAAGCAACATCAGCCATAGGACTTCACAAACGACTGCATTTCTATTATTGAAACGTCATTTACGGTAAATTGGCATGAATAACTTCCACTTTTTCGCTTTCCGAACTGCTAGATCTTGGCGTGCCTAGACTTGTCTTTCGACAATGACGTGCGAAAAACCACATATGGGGTAATGATGGTGCAACCATTGAAGGTGTGGGTCACGCAAATGATTCAGTTACTTTTGTATATTTTATGGGTGGAGTTACTAAAAGTTTGCTTTGTGTCACGATGGTGTTTGGGCGAAATATTAGGGATGCATTGACAGGTTATTCCCAGACAGCAAAACTCTGCAGACGTTGAATGCATGTAAAAATGACAGATTTTACTATCTGGGTTATTAGCTAAAGTTTTACCAATCTCCTTTAATGATCGGTTCCCCCTTAGGAGGAAAGGATGGCCACTTTATCATGTAGGGATTTTTGCAAAGGGTTAACAAATCTTTAACTAACTGACCAAGGAAGCCTTTTCTAGAGGGGGGCCTGAGGCGCCTGCTCATTTACTTCTACCATTCACTACTGTACAGTAGGCCTATTCCCATCATTACCAACTTTGCGTAGAGTTGGAAATAAGCTGTAAAAGTTTGCAATTGGTAATTCGACATTAACCAAAAGGAATGATTGGAAACTAAAAGTGAAGAGCGGGTGATATAAATTCTTCAATCAGATCTAGAATTGTGATTGCGGACAGACATTTTATGTTCGAGTCGATTTCGGTTTCCCTTGGGGTATTAATGTAGCGTGAAATTATTAGTTGGTGTGATCACATGAAATTTAACCTTTTCGAGTACTCATTGAATACAATCACTTATGAAAATATTTTCTTCAAAGATTTCATAAGATTGTAAACGTTAAATGCGGTTTTGTAATGAATTTCTGGTTTTGGTAAGACCACGAAGCTGGGGCGTGCGTTAGCAGATAAGGTTGTCAAGTGTCCATGAGTCACAATGAAAGAGAGAACGTGATCGCGGAAAAGAGTAAAAAGAAATAAAAAAGAGCACTCAAGGATCATTGTAAATTGGAGAAAAAAACTCCATATCGTCGATGAGCAAAAAACAGCTGATCGTGTCATTGCTGCTGCAAACCTCGTCTGCAAAAAGTCGGCAATTAATGTTTTGTTTCTGCTTCAGCGTTTGGCACTTAAGATTGTTTTACTTAAATACTAATGAAGATGAATGTTGTTGTACCATTTATAGCTTTCAAAATGTATCTTTCTAAATAAAAGTTGCACTTAAATGCAAAGGTTTTTTTGTTAAATACAGCCTATGAGATGACATGATCAATAACATCAATCCATTACTTTTACTTGGATTTTCAATTCGTCACTTCTTTTATTTATAAAAGAAACTGCGTTGATTTTCCCTCAACAAAAAAATGTTTTCTCACATCAACATTGAATATTTACGAGTGCTCCTTTCTGTATGTTGTACTACAGCTTATGGCAGTAATTAAACTCGGTTTGAAAGGGAACGCTGCCGTAAAGCAGAGCTGGTATTTTTTAGCTATGTATATTAAATTACAGTCACCTTATTTTATATGTGTACGGTGCAGCATGGCTAACTGGACAAGCAGCCAAAAAGTATAAGAATTAAAATTAAACATGTGTTGACGCAATTACAATAGAATCCGGATTGATTTTGAGAAGTCAAAATAGCTTTCACTCAAAGGTCAAGTGTAATGTTTTTGCAAATTCAGCACATTTGAATGTTGCTCATTTTGTGAAGAAAGCTGCTTGGTGTTTCAGGCTTCAAGAACGTGTTTTTATAGTTTTCGTTCTGGGGTGTTGTTACAGTTCGTTGTGACGTTAAAATTTCCGTTTCCTGAATTGCCCTTAAACCATTCACCAGCTGGTATAGAAGCATAAACAAACGTTGGTGCGATGGTGTCTATTCTATTGATTGATTAACACGGCCTTTGGCTGTGTAGTTCTCCACAAGGTCTTTGTTTGTGTGGTAACCTAGTCTTAGGCTACAATTAAGCCAAGCCATTAACACCTTGTAGTGATGAACTAGCTGAATGATAAAGTTTTTCTTAAGATTTCGAGCTTGAGGGACTTTGGAACAAATTATGTCTTGATCGGCTTTATCTAAATGCCCTAAAATGTCTATGATGGTTTAAAGCAGGGTTCTTAACCTTTTGCCTTGTCGGCACCACCTTGAAATTACCAACCACTTCTCGCACCCCCCCCCTCCTAGGATTAGCTGAAAAGTAATAGTCGCCTCAGGTTTGAAATTTTTATTGAAACCTGGTAAAACAACTTTGCTTCTTACGTCATATTATAACAAACGTTGATAATTCAGCATCCCTGTACCGCCTCGACACTGGTCTCGCACCCCTTACTTAGTGGTACGTGCACCCCTGGTTTAAAGTGTTTGATTCAGTTTCAGTTGATAATAATGCAGCCTACGCAATCACAAAAATTCCGAATTCAATATCACCACTGCATTTGAGCTGCGAAAATTACACTTTGGTGCTTAGGTTTAAAGAGCGTGAGAATCGCGAACAGAAGGAAGTTTTAACATAAAAGTGTAACAATTGTGCTTTTTAATTTAATGAAAAAAAGGCTTATTGTGAACTCAACCTCTGCTTGTTCGCGATATGCTGCAGTGAGGAAGCTTTCTACGGCTTTTCTAAGCAGGACAGGGGCAAGGCACCAGGTCGGGCTTCCAAGAGAAGGTTTCCAAATCGACATTGGGTCTTGCAACATTTGTTTTGAAATTGAGAAAACAAGTGAAAAATTTAACAGAAAATTAAATAACTTCTTCTAAATCTAAACTTCCCTGAGTATTGGGCGGGTTTGTATCACACAAGCCCAGATGCTATGCACTGCAAAGTATGCAGTTTGTATGGCTTTATGTGAGTCATTGCCCAAAAAAGCCCTGGCAAACTTTGCGAGTCATTGCCGCCGAGAAAGCATTAATGCTTCTATTTAAATCACTCACAAACGTTGATTTTGTTTTGGGACGATAGCTCAGCAGCTTAGTTATTCACATGTAAATGCATCCATGTTTGAATTTTATACTGTACAGTGTACAGTCACCAATCAGCCGTTCACAAAAACAACTTTATTGTGATGTTGCTTCCAGCCTCCAGATCGATCGTTTTGTTATCATTCTTTGTATTCTTGGTAATATTCGACAAAAACAAAAGTTGCATTTTTCATTTTTATTGTAAGTTGTAGAATTGAGTTATTCTGTGGATTTATTTTTAACTTTGTGAGTCTTACCGTTGTTTTTGTTTACTGTCTTATGCCATACAGGGTATATGCCAACTGTTACATACAATGCCAGTGAATGTGTTTAATTGTCATTTCATGGTATTTGCATTGGTTTGCTGAAGATAATGAAATAACCCTGAAACTTGCTATGGTTGATGGGGTTATGTACAGTATTGGCACGATAGTGCGTTCTTCATTTAATTTTAACTGGATTTGCATAAAACCTACTGTTGATGTTGACGTTTCAAACTAGGGTTGCCAAACAATAACGGCAAGCCAACGTTTAGTGCCCTTTTGGTATTATGCCAAGAGATGATGACGTAAGTAGTTTTATTTAGTCGTTTTTCTTTAAAGTGTGTTTAACTGTAAGGTTAAAGATTTATGCAGTACAAATGGCTCTATGTCATACATCAAAAGATCCAATTGTCCGACATTAAAAGCGGCGTACGTCGGTTTCTGGCAAGCACAGAGCATCCGTCCCATCCGGGGGCGCCGGAACGACTTTTGACTGGGAGGCAGGATTATGAAAAAAGGGCACTTTTGTTTACTGAAAGGCCTACTTTTTTAAATGTTTTAAGATAAGATTTAGCGATAATGCTCATCTATCAGCTCACTATTGAGTAATGAGAGCCTACAAGTGTCCGGTATACAAAGAAGGGCATCATGCTATATGTTATAATGATGTAACCTACTGTGTTGCAGAATTTTGTGCCGTGAATATTATTTTGAGGCAAAAATGAAAGATTATAATTAGTCTAAAAGCGAATGGCAGAAATTGCTAGATTGCAAAATGTGCAGTAGCTTACCTAACCTTAAAAGGGCACCATCGCCCCCCCTACCCCTCCATCTACAGAAAAATTGAGGGCAGGGGGGGCATCTGCCCCCCTCCGCTTCCGGCACCCCTGGTCCCATCCAGGATAAGACTTAAATTTCTAAAAACCACACAAAATATAAATCGTAAGCATGTTGATTGAACTGGTAGTGGAGTTTGAAACATAAGGCCTCATTTTGAAGAAGTACAATAATGAATATTGAACAGTGTCTTTCTGTTGAACGTAATTTCAAATGACACAAAAGTGCACTAAAAATAAATACTTTCATTTGAACCAATGCCATAGGCTATAGATTATATCAGCAATGTACGATTGCACACTAAAAATTACAAAGTGACAATAAATATTTTACGACTTGTCTGTATTTCGTGCATAGCACAAAATAGCATTTTCTCATAAAGATCGTTCTAAATGCCAATTTCTATCTTTTTGTTGGACTCAGGTGCAAATGAGTCTGAGAAAACATTTACATAAAAGCTAGGCAATTATTAACAATGGGACGTATGGTAGCCTATAGATAGGACTTGCTCAAGTAAGCTTCATACTTCAGGGATGTCTGTACAAGCTGTGAGTGGGCTACCTAAGGTTGAATAAAAGGTTAAATATTACGTTTGCTTATTGAAGTATTAAGTTTAAAAAGACGCTTTCTAACGTTGTTTCAATCCTTGCTTTTAACTACATTGGAAATCCATTTTTTTTAACAAGCCAAATATGTTTTGTCCAATATCTTAAACTCAAATCCGAGCAGGTCAATTGCTCAACTATGATTTGTTTGTAATTTGCATTTGTGATGAGTTGTCGTGTTTCTGCGGTCCGTCGAAGGCGAAAAACCTACTGCATAGCCGAAAAATCGATGGCCAGTTATGAGAAAATGATTGCAATTCATCGATTTGAGTTTTATAAAAACAAGCTGCTGTGAGCTGATCAAACTGCACGTAGTTTGAAAGTTCCCAAAGCTTTGTAAACGTCATACGAAAAAATGAACTTTTGTGTAATGCATGTTTTACGAATACTGCATTGCGAATCTTGTTTTGTCGATTTGGACATCATAGGCACTGTTTGCAACGATTTGGACATCATTACCACACATGATATATGTAGTAAGGAAAAATTAGCATTTATAGTGTGCCCGTTAGTTGGATTATTAGGTAATAGTACTTTTAGTGAGGTTTGTTCCTATTCGATTTCAGCAATTGATTTGGACTTTCAACCAACTGACAGTTGAATTTCGTTTCAATTTTTTTTGATAAGATGAAATGTTTTCAAAATTTTGTTAAATGGAAAAAAGGCTAATCCATGAATTCATGTTCTTGGTAACTTTTTTTGGAGGCTTCAATGGATTTTACGACATTTGTCATCTCAGAAACAATTTATGTAACCACTTTGTTGAACTATTGACCTCTAATGATGGCGAAATGAAGTCTTTTCTCTTTAAAGTGAATATATTCTCTTTAAAGTTTAAACCATTACTAGATGTGGCGATTGCTTTTTCTGATGAAATTATGTTCGTCTTATGAAGGAACCTCACATTACAAATGAGCTGCATTTCTTTCTTGGTAATTAAACCTTTGATGCTAATGTGTGTTTTTCTTGACGAATGTCGTGTTTTCGTTGCGGTTGCCAGAAAATTATAGTTCTTTTGTCTAGACGCTTGTCTGGTTTTAATGTGATAATCACTTTCTCAACACTTCCTGTTTATTTCAGAACGACTTCAGTATCGACCTTAGTCAAATCACGTTGGGAGGCGGCATAGGTCTGGCTGACCCTGACATACGAAAGTCCCACTTCGAGTTACCGGATTCGAACATGGACGAAATTTTTCAGTTGATTGAAGAATCTGGGCGATCGTGGCTCGACAGCGATATTTTGCGGTGAAGATATTCACAAACCGTCTGCCACTAGCGCGGAAGTTTAAGTGATCGTAAAAATCAAGCCGTCGACGTTGCTGTTTCTCGAAGCGGAGAGATATCCAAGAGATGTTTACTATCAGGCGGGCAGTGCCACGCTGTTCAAGAGACGTTGTACAGTTGTGTTGTTTTGCTGTTCGAGTGTACTGTACATGAATACCTCAGTTAAAAAGACTGTTGTCGAGTGTCTTTTGCAAAGCGTACCTACATCAGCATGACCAAACATAAACATCGTGAAGCAGTTTTACATTTTCCAAGAAATCAACACGACAAAACTGAGGTCCAAAATTGTTGAGAGTGCTTGGACTGTCAAACGTGGTACAAAAACTTACAACAACGATTCTTACACGTCTTAAACATAAAGCTATCATTCCAGAACCTTGATTTAAAGATCATGAAACTGATTTTGAAACGTTCATCTCATATCAACGTGACATTTGTGCTTTACCAGTGATCCTGTTCCGCTTGCTCTATATGCAATAAATCGAAGTAATCAAAGAATTTATTGGAGTAGAACCTATTTTTGAACGACACATCATCATTGAACAACAGTAGATTGTGGTGTTTGCTGTGGACTTTATTATTTTGTCGATTCCAAAAGAAAAATCGAGTGCCGTGTATAATTACCTATGACAAATTCAATTGCCTTTTGATGTGAAGTATATAAACCACTTATCGCATTATATCAAAATGTCGCCTTACTAGATAAATTATCTATACTTAAAACCAGTCGTAATCGATAAGCCTATTATGACATTGCTGATATATCTGCGGAATGAGTAATGGCAAGATGTTGTTTTGTGTGTATGTGCTTGTCTTCGTAACCCAAATGAATAATAGGCGAGATTTTGTACATAACTTTGCTGTGAACTGCTGTATCATGTAGTTGCTATATTTGTAGGTCGATGTGCTTTTGCCACTCTTGGTCAAGCTTGAAATGTTGTAAAACTGTGTCTTATCTTTCGTTGTTCTTTACTTCCGGTAAGCGCAACACCCATGCCAGCAAATTATTCGCTTTTTTACATTGATTCAACGCTTGCAGAAACAGTAATCAATGTAAAAAATGACTGATTTGTTAGGAGGGTAATTCTTTTCAAGTTGATTTCAGTCACGAAAGTTAACCTCCTGTGCTTGCTGGAACTTTTCATTTTTTTTTTTATTTCAGCTTTATTTAATTTATTGAAAGGGCAAATACTGTACCAAAATTTTTCTTTTAAATGTTAACGTCTTTCTAATTAATTGCAACGCTGGAATGGTAAAGTTATAAAAAAAATCATAACACGTGCCGCGTGAGAATTTCACAAGCGATATGTGCCATTCTTTGATGTCGTGATGTTCCTTTTTGTTTTGTAAATATCATTCGTGTTTTGATCTCTGCTGGTTAGAGACTAGTCAGTGTCGTCGTTTTTTGCAAGGTCGCTGAAAATAAACGTTTGTAAAAATTCTGATAAATTTCTATCTTCTCTCAAGTGATGACTAGCTGCAACTTATGACGGATAAAACCGATTGAGACTAACCTAGAGAAACCCCATGTTTTGATCAATTTTAAGGACAAGTGTCAAGTAGTAGACTTGTTTCTGTAAGGTCAGGGATTCGTACTTTTCGAGTTTTGGAACCCCATGATTAACTTTTTTTTTAATCGTGATCGACATCTGCAGAACGGACACCAGGTAGAACTGACATTAAAAGCAGTCTGTGCTGTGGACACGAAGATTGGTTTCCTTGCCCCCCTGAGAATGCTACACAAGTTGCTTTGTCAACACTTTTACGAATTGCAGTCAACTGTGTATATTTCACAATAAATAACTTTCAAAATTTAACAAAGGGCGTGAATAATAATCAAATAACACGTGTGCAGTACAGCACGACACAACAGCGCTCGGAACTATCCCAATCATTAGCCTATCTTTCTGACACAACCACTGAACGAGCACAAAAAGTGCAAATCACGTGATAAAATAAGGGTAAGAGAATATGTTTAGTACGATTGGAAAATGTTTGTCACCGAGGGCCAATTTGTGAAAAAAAACGTACATTCCGGAAGCAGTCTTATTCTCTTTCTGAATTCTGCATTTATTTTGCACTGAGTTCGAGAGAGGCCTTTAATCCGGCCATGAGTGAAAGGTCTCGAGGTAGCTCTTTGTTCTTTAACATATTTCTAGAAATGTAAGAAGTCTTGTCATTTTCTAAAAACTATTATTCGACAGCTTTCCGTTTGTTTGTTCGCTGCTTTGTCACTAACAGACTTAGAAATGCAGAGTTTTCAATGATCCGTTTTCTAGAAAGCTCCAATGCCGACAGCTTTTCATTTTCGTTTCAACATACCCTTTGCCAAAACACACAGAGAGAATGGTGCTATCGAGCTGACAAAGCAAAGTCGTCTTTCGACGGGACACGCTGCCAAACAGCGAGACATCCGTAATAAACATCACGTTTTCCACGCAACTCGCACCAACTACGCGTACAGAGCAAGATTTTTTATCTTAACAAAACCCATGATGAAGATATTTGTCAAAGATTACCTGTATTTGTCCTTGAGCATTATTGAATCACGATTCGAAAACCGGTATTGGTCAAGGATCATAGACCACTGCCCTACCCCGTAGCGTCGTAGCCCTTTTATTAAGCTGGATACTTCCCAATCACGCCAGGGCTGCAAAAACAAGGAGTGAGCTTTGCAGTAAATGCAGTAATCGCAGGAGTTGTCTCATTACAGCAGTACCTTTTGGGAGTCTATGCAAAGTTTTAAGAGCTCCGTAATTATAGATTTTACGCCACAAATGTATACATTTATGCACATAGTATAAGCAAATGCAAATAGATACCTTATGCATACCTCTCTAACCCAATTGTATATATATATAAAAATGCTTCAATGTTTATTAATAAGCAACAATATTCATATATAAATATTTATTTCACAAGTTTTACTCAGGGACACTCTTAGACGTTAGAGGGGTCTGCAGATGTGACAGTCACTTGAAAGTGCTTAAAACAACAAAAAAAGGAACCACTATCCCTTAGAAGGATCATGTGCTGTGATACTCCAGTATGCAAGACATATAAGGGTCTACCACTGTGCCAGGCCGTCTGCGTTGACACAGAACTTGGATTTCATGTCGTCTCGGCTATAAAACCGAAATACTTAAAGTGGAGTTTTAGAGCAAAACGAGTTGAAAGATTGAACATAAATTATTATTTTTTGATACTGTGTAAGCTATAAAAGTGATTGTATGCACAACAAAAAATATTTTGATATGACTACAACAGGTCTGAGCAACATAACACACTACATATTGATGATTACAAGAAAATGAAAACCTATTTCCAAGTTGACCATCAACCGCAAGCAAGCCAACCAAGGCATTTAAAAATAAAACAACTAAAGGCAGTGTGGCCACCTTCTTTTTATGCTTTCGTTCTGTTGTCTTCTTGTTAAGCATTGGTTTCTTTGCAGAAGAGGTGTTTTGCAAGGTGGCCGATGTGTCCCAAGTCAACATCTGGCCGTCTGCCTCCCACAACCTCCTTTTTCTTCCTGAAGAAAAATTAACAAAGTTGTAAAAGATTGTGGGTATCTGTGCTTTTGAAAAGTAATTACAGCACTGCTCACTTTTCCTCAAGCGTTGAGACAGGCTGGACGACAGGGTTGAAGGAGATTCTTTTTTGTTTGATCTTGTCCCATTGGCCCCTGTTCAAAATAGAAAAAGCGTTTGCAATGACTGAACAACAACAAACGAGTTGCACAAATGAGACTATTGTCGTGCTTTTGATCTCATGCCTAGTTTTGCACCACAACATCATCCCATTGCAGCTTAGATTAAACAAGAAATGACCAAATCAGCCTCATACTCTAAAAACTACTATGTAAACTTACTTTTGAGTAAAGAAAATAACTAAACTAAGGATTCAATCGACTGACAAAAGCAGCGGTTGAGAACTATGTGGCATGAATTAGTGGTGCGATACTGATGAGCCCAGCCTCATGGGCGAAACACGTGTCTATCGCTGTCAATTCTCGCTACACTCGACTGCCGAAAAACACAAGGCAGCATATTCGACTTTCAGCGTTTTATAATGAGAAGGAAAGTTTCAGTGCAGCTCAGTACATTCTGTTTCTCCAAACGTATTCTTTCAATCACAATCTAAGATTCTAAGTAGGAATGAGATTCAGAGGCATTTGGCATGCTTACTAGGAAATGTAGAAGGAAGAGCTGATTCATCAGTATTTTGAGTGTCTCTTTTTCCACTAACGACAGACTGTTCCTCTTCGCTATCTGATGAAAAGAACAAGAAGAAGGAAACTTAATGATCACAAAGGACACGGAAATCGACAATGGCGTTAACATACTTTTAAATCCAAAAATACAATTGCAATGTCAACCAGTTGAGAAAATACTGGAAGTGCGGTGAATTTATCAAAGACAAATGTAACTGTTTTGTGCTTTTTTTTTAGTTAAATTCTCTCTAGTTTGATAAAATTTGAGTCTATCCACCTACAATTTACAAATTCGCCATTTGTACAACCAACAGCACAGTACCTCTGTGATCACTGATTGGAGATGGTTCAGAAGTCTGACGAGAAATGAGCTGATGAAACGAAGGCAAAGTGTTTCTCGTTTTACTTCTCGTCATTGGGGAAGAGGTTTTTAAGGGCTGTGGCACCGGGGCCTCTCTTTCGGCATCATCAGTCCCCACAGAGTCGCTATAAATCATGAAAATGAATTAATTTCAAACTGGCATTAGGTTATAAGTAAGTTGTATATCGACTTGAGCTGTGAGATTGTACTTTTAGGGCAGCGAATCAGGCAACACTGCCCAACTACTACAACCAGTGTACTGTCCCAGTGTTAGGGTGTAATTTTTAATGTGTAACGCTTAATGTAACTATAAGAACGCAAATGGCCAGCTTGGTGAACTTTAAACCTTCTTCAACCAAGCAAATACAAGAAAAGTTTATACTTACTTAGTTCGTTCCAACCTTGAGTTGTCATGAGAGGGTTCTGAAAATAAGATCTGGTTAAAATAACCAACAAGAAACTATGTTGAATAAAGATAGGAAGAGCAATAGATTGAGTTTCGCTTTTGAAAGCATGATCGTTGCGTACTTCACATATGTAGATACTAACGACCTGTTGTAAACTCAAACAGGTCGTTAGATCTACATTGTCAATGAAGATAGAAAGGTATTCGCTGGTGCCTACAATATGCACACTTCAGTAGACCATTGTTTTAAGGACCGTGGGCATTTTGTCCTTAAAGCAACTTTTCTCGCCCGGTTGAATCCACCTCTCCAATCGAGAACATTGTCAGTCCACTCTATTCTTTTTCACATAAATCTCCTTTGATGGTAGCCAAAATGAAGCTTATTGAAGTTCGCCAGCATACCATTTCCGGATCCCGATCTTATTTCTCACCCATTTATTTGTGCGTCTACCATTCGCACCATGTTCAGTGTTCACAGTAGATAACACAATTTTGTGTCAGCATAGTAAATGTCATTCTAGGGTATATTTTGGGTGCTGAATTCAAAAATCACATCAGATTTTTTGTATCACATCAGGATTTTATGATATCTGAATGTTATTTTGGTAAAAATTGGTAAAATCGACTCCTGGTCTATATTGGTAGACTATGGCGTTTCATGGAATTTGAACCCTTTTTTGTCTGCGATATAGTCTAAATTCATCACGATAAAGTCTAAAGTCTACACAAGAGATACAAACATAATATTAATGAAAACATTGAGGTATTTCAAGACCTGTTTTATTTTTAATTTTATTGAAGTCTGATAACTTGAACCCAATTCTTCAAAGCTTATCTGCTAACACTAAACGTTCAACGTCCTTTTTTGTTACAAGAGTATGCTACCGTACATTGTTATTTTTTTTTCGTGTTAAAAAGGAGGTTTGGTAGCTGTGCAAATCCCCAATGCATATTTTAAACCTTTTGGTTTTGACATCTTTTCGTTTTGTTGGTGCTACAGTTGTGTGTTTGTAATGTCATTCGCTATATGTTTGCGCCAGCAAAGAAAAATAAAATTGAAGAAATTAAATAAAATAGACACTTAAAAATAGGTTCAATTCTACAGAAAAAAGGAAATTCACATGCACATTTGGGAAACGTTACTCTGGGACAAACTTTCGCTTGCATGATTTTCGTGAATGTTGTGAGTGGATTTAGGATTTCCATTTATCTATCGTCTTAGGTTTTCCACACAAGCTTTACATGCAGCATGTGTGGAGCCCATGATTTGTCCTGATCACCCAGGCGAATTTTAAAGTATGCAAGATATGCTTGTTTCACAAAACTTGTTATGGTTTGCCTTTGGTTAGGAACAGTATAACTGCCACATATGTAACAAAAATCATCAGGGTCATTTTCACACTTTCTCCTTGAAGATGCCATCCTGCTACTTATTCACACCACAAACAGAATTAACACCTTGCTAATATGAAAAAATCTGAATACATGAAAATTTAAATAAGAATGAGTTATAGACAAGTTTCACATTTAAATCTCCACGTTCAGCGAAAAAGATTAACCCGATGTTACTTATATCAAAAAGTGGAGTGGTACTAAACATTCAGGCGAAAGTGAATGTAACCCTACCTGTAAGGGGTAGTTTATGGACAGTTCTCAGAAGGTACATAAGTTGGATGGTCTACCATAGACAGATAGTCCACTAGCCAGATGGCCTAGGTGACTTTTTTGACCAGTGGACCATATAGCTAGGGGGCCTTCTGACTAGTGTACCTTCTGAAGATAGGTCGGTCATTCCAATGGTCATGGTGTCATCATACATCTCCAAATGTTACAAAATAAAATCATTTCCATGATTATGACAAATTTTCCAACACTATTGGCTAATAAGGTCTTTATAAAACGGTAACAGTAAGAGAAAATTCGGCCAAAAAGCCAATATTATGAGAAAAAATATCATGCAAAAATCTCAAAAACCTGATGTGATTGGTAAAATCTGATGTGATTTTTGAAATCAGCAGCCTCAATATACCCCAAATCACATCTTACATTGCAGACACAAATTTTTTTTACCTTTTTTGTTGGCCTGTGTAATCTATTTACAAATCTATCGCAAATCTATTTACAACTTTTTATGTAGATGTCAATCTTCCAAAAATTGTTACATAAATGTTATCTGCAATTCTGACGCTCTAGTCAAATCGTCGTATTTCAAATGTGCAATTCGCAGCTTACTCGTTAACAATTCTCCGCAACAGCATTACCTGTTAACCGAGTTATTGTGATTATTCTTGTATTTTTGTTTTTGTCTTTTTGCATGTATGGTAATTAAAATGGACTTATTGGTCTGATGCTAATAAAATGATAATAAAAAAAAAAAAAGTGTGAAAATCGATTGTGCTTTTCAGTCAGCAACCGTTGCCGTTTTTGGTGACGTTGAAACAACTTTAAAATGGCGAGATTTACCGCCTGGGTAGTTTATATTATTACTTGTGTTAAATGAATAATTTTATGTAACAGACCATGCAATGTCACCTGCATCAAAAGGATTCTTCTCCAAGTAATTCTTGAATGCGGTGACTTGTTTCTCAGCAATGACAGAAATCTTGTCCTGATCAACGCTGATGAGCTTGTTTTCACGCAACGTACGCCACCTAACGGATGTAAATAAAAATGTTTTTGCGATTAAGAAACGGGATTTGTAAAGCCGGCTATCGGAATATGAATTTGTTAGAATTGCAAAACAAAATCCTTATTTTATCCAAAATATATTACTACAATAGTCCACGCTTATGAAGCCCACCTCGTGACCGGAGCCAAATAAATCTTCTTCAGTACAGTCGTTATAATTACAAACATACTACTTGCATTACTCAAGTTTAATTTAGCCTATGGGAACGTTCAAATATTACGTAACGCTTTTTTCCGAATTTTTGACCTCCCCCTCCCCCATGTAACGCCAACGTAACGCTTTTTTCAATCCCCCCCTCCCCCATGTAACGCTTTTTCACTACGAATTCAGCACAAAAAACTACCATTCCGTACTCGAAAGCGTTACGTAACGTTTTGCTTGAACCCCTTCCCCCCCGATGTGACGCTAACGTAACGCTTTGTATAACCTCCCCTCCCCCTCGAAGGCGTTACGTAATATTTGAACGTTCCCTATGTGGTCATTCGTGTGTATTTCGAACAAAAAAACATACAAATGTCTTGAGCGAATTGTTAAAAAAAAAAAAAAAAAAAAAAATTCCTATGATGAATTGAAGACAGTGTACTAGCTTTTTACGGATACTCAGCTCTAGTTGGTGCTCTTAAATAATTTAGTGCAAATTTTTTGTAAAAAACGGAAAAGGAAAGTTTAAAGTTTTGATTATTTATCAAAAAAATAAATAAACTGCTCATAAACTTAGCAATAAGCGAGACAGAGAAATCCGTCATTTTTACATTAATTTAACGTCTGCAGACGCTGTCTGCAAACAAACCATTTTGCTGTCTGGAAACAAACCTGTCTTTCAAATGCATTGGTTTGCGATAAGCAGGAAAATCGTAACTCTCATGAATTTTTTTCCATTCAGAGAGTCCATATTTTTTGACTCCATGAATTAGCATTGCGTCAGATTCAGCACGAAAGGGCTGTAAAAAAATAAGTATATAGCTGCTGATTTAGAGTATAGCTTATTTGTCGCACAAAATTTATCATTCTATTTCGGTTTGACACAGCTTCATGCTTTTCCTTGGCATCTAGGCAACTCAGCATTCGCAAACGGACGCGGAACAGCCAACGTCAATAAAATGAAAAAAAAATTGTCCATACAGAGAACAACTTTGAAAAGGAACATAACGCTAACAGCTGCTTCAGTGTTGGGGATCTCGCCAGCATTGCAAACGTTAAGAACCATAACGATGCACAAGTGTTTCAGTGGTAGGCTATCTCGTCACTACTGTGAACTATACAGAATGCAGGGAGTGTCGTGTGCTTATCCTGGCACTGATATTCAGGCAGAAGTTCACTTTTATACTTAATATCTACCGTGGTACGTAAAATTCATTAACCACAAGTTTGTTAGTTGATCGTAGGAGTACTTACCCGTCTTTTCCGCACCTTGGTGCTATTTAGTTCAACTTCGACAGCATCAAAAGGTCTGCAAAACAATGATGTACGAGTTTTATTACTTGAGAAAGGGACTCATAAAGTTTTGAATAACAAACTGTGGTTACTGAGGTGTAAGATGGAGATTGTAAAAATGATAACGTTATATCCCATGCACTCGATATAGTGATAATATTTCACCCAATTCACTGCAGTTCAAAGCCAGCAAAAAATCTGTAAATTTCTGTTTTTTTTTTTAGTTTTAGCTGTCGCTTCTTTCCAGTGTTCATTGCAGCACGGGGGACAGAGAATTCAAACAAACTAAACTGAATAAAAAATTGTCGATAATAATACTTACTTGGTGTTGTGTTGCTCATTGTTTCTGATATTTGACTTTGGAGAAGGAGATAAATTTATCGTTGGCTCATTTTCATAACAATCACGCGTAGATTCGTTGTTAATCGCGGCTTGTGGCGCGGAAGCACTATTTGTCACATTCGTAGTAGATAGCTCAGTATTTTTGCCAGCAGCTGATAATGAAGAGACACCTTGTATTTCTATACTGTCTGCTTCTTTCTCAGCCAATGAGTAAGGTGTATCAATCTGTTGAAAAGACTTAGGATCTTCACCAGTGACATGTTCTTCACAATTGTTTATGTTTACTTCAACAGCTGCGTTATCAGATTCTGAAGCAGTTTCTGAAACCACCGAAGACTGTTCATAAATAACAGAGGCTGAGTCTTGACTTTCGATTTCCACGTCAATGGAATCTACACTGGCAACATCTCCGTCATCATCTTCCTTGTGAGCTTCAGCGTCAGAAGTATCGTCTGAAGAAGTGTCTTAACAAATGCAAAAAAGTAGTTGTTGGTTGATTAATTAAAAAACGAACTTGTTTTACAAATAGTTAAGTGGCCTACACGTCGTTAAAGTTTCATAGCATTAATAAATTTTCAATCAGAAACTGTGCAACTGCCACGTATTTTTTATGGAAAGATTAGCTACAAGTTACAAACAAAATGATTTATAGATGAGTTATGTTTTCTATGAGTAAATCGAACTCTGATAATGTTATGAAACATTACAATGAAAAGATTGAATAAAAACATTAACCGCAGACAGAAGTGTCTTGTTTCAGTAGATTCATCATTCAAGATTCATCAGTGCAATGACAACTAGAAATGTTCAATCTTTAATCTCTCTCCATCACTCCAGTACTCCACTGAGGAATCTTGAAAGGTCGAAGTCAAAAACAGTTCCCACAAATGTCACACTAACACGATGTTCTTAAAAATGTTTCACAGAAACTACGTGAGTTATTGTATTCATCATTCTTAGATTAATTTCTTACCCAAACGCTCATTTAATTTTTTTTCATATTCTTTGAAAACCTGAAAGAGAGTACGAGATAAAAAAAATTGAACAGTTAAACAATGACAACCAAATACCATGAAAATTTATTACAGTACATATGATAAAATTCAAGTTTAATTTAAAAAAATTGTAGAAGTGAAAACACACAAACTGAAGTCACGGTTCAGCAAACATCTTAAAAGTTATGCTATTCTCCTTTTTGATGATCAGATGCAATTGCATTGAACTACTGAAGATGGAAATAGTATTGTTGTGGAAGCATGAGTTTAATTTCCTGGCTTTTGGATTCCACTCATTTTAGTTTTAAGAAAACGGCTACTTTCGCAGTATGGTGCGTTTTAAGGTCAAAACTGTTAAACTCACAGTAACAACAAAAGGAGGTTTGAGCTGTTCACGAAACTTTGCAATTAAAACTGCAGTACTTGACTTCAAGTTTTGAAGAGACTCAGTTGCGACAGAATCATTCTGTTGTTCATCCAAAGCAACCAACTGAAATAACTCCACTACGTCCTAAAAAATACATTCAATGTCAATGAGCTTATGCTATTCTCAAGCTAGACTACTATGGCATAAAATCACACTAATATTGCAGCAGAACTCGTCTATAGTGACATTTGAAGGGATCTGCGAAAATGTGTCACCATAGTGAAATGTCACTATAGCAGAATTCTACCTGTAGTTTAAATGCAAGACTTTACAGCAGATTTCATTGCAGCGATATGTCACTATAGCCAAATTCTACTGCATTAGTATGTTGCTTAACTTTGCTTAATGACACTTCAGTTGAAGTTCAGTAGCTATATTTTCATTTGCAAAACAATTGCATTAGCTGATAGTAATGAACACATTGGTAATTAACTTTGGAGGCACACATAGGTCTTCACGTTAAATCATCTCACTTCATAGTAATGGTCAACAAGTTGCTTAAGGTCAGTTGTGTTTGCAAATCCATCAAGAGACTTTATCAATGAAGGCAAGTCTTCAAAAATCATTCGAATAATTTTTACATCTGAAAAAACAATTACACATATTAATCATAGAATACAATATAGAACAAAAGGGGTATTTAGCAAAAATATATTTATTCATGCTTGTTTATGTAGATTTTACAACAAACTAAAGAAAATCACTTCTTTATTAACATATTCCACTTGCAAGTAATGTTAGCACATACTAAAAAATCTGCAGACAAGTTAGTGAACATCCAAAAGTTTATAAGATGATGGCAATTAGATCATTCCTACCAGCAGTTTGTGCTTTTATTACAGAGCACATTATAGTGTGGAGGACTTGGCGAATCAACACATCTCTGTATTTGCAAGTCTTGAATGGTCCAACAGGAAAAAATATTTCTAAAAACAACAGATAAACTTAAGTTGTATTGTATTATGTTTGATTGTTTACATCAGTTCTTTTGGCAGTCTGATGGAATGCAAAACTAATTTACTTCCGACTTGTTTGTTTATCATCATCATCCGACGAGCCATCTTGCTTTAACTTTAAGTAGAAATATGAAATTATTAAATACAGTAGTACTCGACTAGATGACTGGAAAGTCCCTTTGCTGCCTCTTTATCATTGCATGCCAATTCATTCTGATGTTTTTCATGCTACATATTATTGGTGTTCATTTAATGGTGAACACAAAACTGTTTCTTGTTTTGATTGCGTTCATTAACTGTGAATACTTTTGTCCAAGATTTAATAATTAATAACCCTCTTTGCAAATCAACGCATGGTAAAAATCTGCATTAACACTTTTTTCCTGATTCAATTCATTTGTCTTTTTTTCAACTACTTTGCCATTTACTCAGGCAGTTGGGGATATCAATGGCGGATCCGGTAGGGGTTAATTGCCCCTTCTAAAACACACAAAAGTCATTTTATTCAAGATTGAATCTTTATCCTCGAACTGGGAAAGCTTCTTGTAGAGCTTAATCCTGGCAGTTTCGCATATGTGTAGATGCTTTGAATCACTAACGCAGGCCCGGACACCGTCACCGAGCTTGACAGAATGAAGTTTTCAATTGTTGAAGTCTTGTCAGACAGTAAGCAAGTCCTTAAGCTTTCCTATTGCCAATTTATAACATTTCTTTATTAAATGCAACACCCCTGTCCCCTATTCCTTCCAGTGCTATGGTTGAGAGATATCTCTCCATTGAAAAAAACGTGCTGAATCCAAATCGCAAAGGACTTAGCAACTCGCATTTTGAGATGCTCGTGTACTTGAAAGATGCGTAACAATAAATTTTACCTAAAATGTATTTTCTATAAGACATTGAAATGACAATGATGTATATATATAACGTTTTAACATCACAAAGTGCTTCTTGTGTCAGTTTAAATTAAGACAAAAGTAGCAAGAGAAGGAGCAATAACGTGCCATTTTTTATCAATTAGTAACGGGTAGCGCATGCTACTTTAGCCGAGTAGCAGTAGCATCTGATACTTTTAAAGTAGCAGATGCTTACCTCTGGCCACAATCTGGTATGAAGATTATGTTGAATAAGTGTATTTCAGTTAAAATTTCATTTTTACTCACAAAATTTCAATTTATACCGATACATGTTTTCGATGTTACCGGTATTTATGTTTATTGTGATACATATCAAAGCAACACTAGCCTACATAAACCACATCATAGCTAGTATTTTATTACCGTATGGCGTATGTTGGAGATATTCTGATCTATAGGCTATAACGCACATTCAACAGAGCTAAAAAATGATTAAATTACATTGCTTGTATTCTTCTGATGAGTGAGTTTTTACAATAAATTGGTTTTAAAATGCAGAAATAGCTTGTAACTCAAAATAAATTGACATGAAGAAGTACTTCTCTAAATGTACATGTTGAATTATGATGGACAGCTTACCTGGGCAAGTCTTTGTTCTCACGAACAGTTGCAATGAATAATCACATACAAAGTCCTTTTCCAAGTTCATTATGTTATTAAGAATACTCTATTTGTGGAAGAAATAACGTTCAATGAATTTAAAACATTGCCTATCACATAAAAAATCAAAGGAATAACGAAACTAGTTTTCTCCTTTGCTACTGGAAAATAAAAGGAAGTGGCTATTTTTCCACACTTAATGACATGGTTACAATCAGGTGTTGCCAGAGTTAAGATTAACATTAGGAAGGGCTAGGAATAAGATTAGGGTTTTGATCTTTGCCCAGGACTAAAAAGATTTACAAAATACAAGTTTTTGTTTTCAGCAGCTTTAAATTTTTCTCAAATTAGGGCAGATTTCCTTATCTGGCAACACTATTGAGGCTATTATTACACTATATAGTGTAAACATAGCCACAGCCAAAATAAAAACAACTGCATTTGCAAATTGCATTGCTGAATAGGGTTGCCAGAGGTTAATATAAAAAAGAGCCCAAGCTTATGCAAAAAGTAGCCCAATTTTTTTTGGGGTTCTAAAATAGAGCCCAAATTGGAGCCCAAGCAAAGAAATAGGCTACGGTATTATACAAAATTCTTCAAGAACGCTTGATCATCAGTCCCAAATTATAAGTGTTTTTCCAGTTCTTCACATCTTTCAGACAGATTGGCAACCATGCATTCACTCAACTGTTTGTTAAAATAACTACAAACAAGTACCGGTTCCACACCAAGCAACACAAAAAATGATTTAATTGCTTTTCGTGATGAGCTAACGCATCAAGAGTGTTCCCCTCAAGACCATTAACAGTTTTGCTAACCCACCTTGATCGATTAACGTAGAAACTATCTTTTTTTTACTCATATAAATTGTTAAAAAAAATTTCACTAGCCTTTCTTTTCTCATCTTTCTACATTTGTAAAAACTTTATTAAGGTGTTGCGACCATGCCATAACTGATTGTCCTGCTTTGGCGTCATGCACGTTATAGCGTCCGTGTTTTGTTGCTTCTACCTTTTTCTAGACCCTTGCAATGTTTGAAATATATTGTTTTTCGTTGTGATCGTCAGAAATAAAAACAAGCTGAACTGATGTCCACTAGAGATGCAGCGAACCCAAAATTTTTATCCGCACACCGCACCGCAACTGACTCATCTATCCGCGCACCGCACCGCACACCGCAATTTATCTGGAACTTTGACACTGCACCGCACCGCACACCGCAAATTACAAAATTAAAAAAAAATATTTTAACGAGTTATTGTTTAGAAAGTCAATTGTAGGAAAAAGCATCCATGGCATATAACTGGTAACCTAGTACCAATACAGTTGTGCACTAATTGGCCAGGCTAACCAGATCATATTCTCTTATCAGCAATGCATCTAAGTTCTAAGACATAATACAAACTAAGACAAATAGAATGTTCCTGGATCCAGTATCAGGACTTTTGAACACTTTTTGTAAGCAATAATGCAATTATAATGCCAGTGGCTATATGAACTACACACACAAGAGTAAAACTTATAGCCTGAACTCACTGGGCTAACTGATATAGTAAATAATGCGGTAGTTGCGCTAGGCCTATAGCCTGGTAACTGAGCTTATCAGCTAGGCTACTAACCAAAAACATTCGTACAGCTTCCCTGACAAGCAAGCCCTAAAACCCTGTCAACTGCAAGCCATTTGCAATTTGCATTTGCATAGCTTTCCATCTTAGGGTTTCCGAAGGGAAAAATAACTGATCCGTGTTTCCAATTTAAATTTGAAGTTTCATAGCTGATTCTTGAAAAGTTGAAAGTTTACGTTTACGAAAGTTTAATTTCTTGAAAGTTTACGTTTACGAAAAATTAATTTCTTGAAAGTTTACGCGGCAAGCGGCGCGGCGCGGCTTTGTCATTTCAACCTTCCACGCGGCGCGGCGCGGCACGCGGCGAAAAAGTCAAAAGCGGCCGCGTACGCGGCGCGGCGCGGCGCGGCTTGCATCACTAATGTCCACTGCATTTTCATGAAAACCTGGATCACTTAAGTTGCCAGGATTGCCAGATATTAAAGCCTAAACATGCACATTTTTGAAAATTAGCATTTTTATACGGACCAAATTGGTAACCCTGCCTGACCGAGGCCTCCAAATGAATTAGGTAAAAATCTTAAACATGATACAATTTTTACATAAAAAGTTATATTATATTTGTAAAAAAAGTAGCCCAATTGGGCGCCAACCAAAAAATCGCGCCCAACGCGGAATTTTGGCGCCTGGAGAAATCAAAAGTAGCCCAATTGGGCGTAAAAGCGCCCAATCTGGCAATTCTATTGCTGAATGTTTAGCGCGCAGTTCGGTGCTTTTGTATAGAAAAAATTCCGCAAGGTAACGCTAAAGGGTGCAGTATGTGTGGCCAACAAAAGGGTGCATAGAATGTTCGTTTTCGTAGTACGAAACTAGTTCCATAGCTTCTGGAAATTTGACATGAGTAGGCTAGGGATGTAAAAAACGTTTTTGTTAGTCTTTGTTTTTTTTTATGCCATTTCCAATCGTTTCATACATTTTTGTAAGCAACAGCTGATTTTATTGTCATAATAAAGTACTGCACAAGAAACTGGGAAATTATAGCCTATGCGCTGCTGAACATTACAAATTATTTAACTGATAAGTTAAAAGTATGGCCGCATGTGGTATTGTTCGGATCAGGGGTAGGCTACCAGACTAGATATCCTTGGTTCAGGTGATGATTCCTGTCCCATTGATGACCATGTTAACCGCATCCTCCTTCCAGGGGTGGAGTGACGCGGTTGTTTAGGGCCTACTTATTTTAGTGTGTTTAATTTTTTTTACTGTTTAGAAAAGAAAAAAGTTGCTACAGAAGCACAAATCATGCAAGGCCGTATTATTAGCAATCTTATCTGACTATTGGAAAAATATGGAAAACCATAAATGACATCATCAAGTACAAACATAAGCACACAGCTCACATACCAGAAGAAATAATTAGCACTGACAATGAAAAAATATCTGACCCTGCACAAATAAGTAACTGTTTTAATGATTATTTCACAGAAATTGGTCCTTCCATGGCATCTAAAATCCCTCTACCGTCTCCTGGCTCATTATTGAAATTGCAAAGTGTCCCATTCTCCTTTTTCCTAAAACCTGTCAATCAAGAAGAAGTATTAAAACATCTTAATAATCTTTCTGTCTCTAAAAGTACAGGACATGATGGAATACCTATAAGATTTGTCAAACTATCCTCACCAATAATCGCCCCTTTCCTCACCAACTTATTCAATGAGTGTATCGATAAAGGTGTATATCCTGATGTACTAAAGGTCGCTCAAGTTACCCCAATCTTCAAAAGTGGCTCCAGGAAAAATTGTTCCAACTATAGGCCCATATCACTATTGTCCCCCTTCACCAAAATATTCGAAAAATGCCTGTATGAACAAATGTACAATTATCTAACAAAAAAAGACCTGATCACACCACATCAGTATGGATTTAGACCAGGGATTCCTAAACATACCGGGATGCGAAACTTACGGATTATCCGCTTAGGATCGTAACAACAGTAGTGCTATCATCATGTCGCGCAGTGCGCGCGTGGCGGTGACATGTGGTTTTGTCAATAGTAAGCAGATGCTAGACAGCAGTTCACGTTTCGTTGTTCTTATTCACTGCTGTACTGGAAAATTACAAGAATAAATTAAAAGCCACAGCAGATTAGGTAGAACAAGCCAGTTAGTACCTGACCAGCACAAAATCAATACCCTAGCAGGTAGGAGGCTGTAGGCTACTGGCAAGACTACTCATTGCAATTTTAGGAACTGTGAATGAACCGACGGAAATCTGAATGCTGCAAAGATCTCATCAAAAGCGAGGATGTCTCTTCATTTCCTGATTGTGAGTCAGAAGATCACTCCAAATTATTCAAAATGGCAGACCGAGGGGGTTGTCAGTGCCTTCTGAATTCTGTTTTGCAGTAACCACGCTAGCTGTACAATGTCATACTGCTATCATATCGGATGAAGGTGCCAAATCTAAAATGATGTCAGTTTCTAATCAGCGCTCTGCATATATAGCAGCGGTGAAAAATGTTGCGCACGAGTCTGTCCATTATTGTGCTATGCTGCGCCAGAACTGCGTAGGAGGACATTGTAATTTTGAACTTATTTTGGAGATAGTTTTTAACTGTTTTTCCAAAAACGAACTCAAACGGCTCAACGCACCAAAACATGAAACACCAGTAATGATGTCTAGAAAGCTTCGAAAAATTACGAGTGCCAGCTCCAACAAAACTGCAGCTTAAACCTCTACGTTTTCGTATTCGATTTGTTATTATGTGTTTTTAATATTCTAAGAAGTAGTTTTTCACCTTTATTTGACTTTTGAATTATTGTTTTTATAATAGTTTTTTGATGTAAAAAATTGTAATCAACCAATAGTGCTTCCAGTCTATGTAATACCAATAGGCTACTAGTGTTTCTAGAATGTTTGAAACAGAAACTGCAGTAAGTTCTGCATCAAATATATGCTTAAAAACAGCTGCAGCGCTGTTTAGCGTTAGCCCTACTGTTGTTAAGCGGACAAACGGAGTTTCGCATCCCGGTTTGTTTAGGAATCCCTGATTTAGACCACAACATTCCACTTCGTTAGCTGTGTCAAACGTTTGTGATAACATCTTAACTAACCTAGATAATAAAGATACAACTTGCTCTGTATTTCTTGATTTAGCTAAAGCCTTCGACACAGTTGATCACACTATTCTCGTACAGAAACTGCAAACATACGGTTTTCGGGGCCTTCCATTACAATTGTTAAAAAGCTATATCAGCAATCGTCTACAGCACACGGTCGTCAATGGAATCTCTTCAAACTCAAGACAGGTTACCTGCGGTGTGCCCCAAGGATCGACATTGGGACCCTTTCTTTTCTTACTGTATATAAATGACTTACCAAATTCAACAAACATGAATGTTAAACTATTTGCTGACGACACCAATCTTACGATGAGTGACAAATGTGAAATAAATTTGCAGAACAATGTGAATGCCGAAATGCAAAAAGTTTACAACTGGTTGAAGCTTAATAGATTATCATTAAATTTCTCAAAAACTGAATACATGCTAATAACAAATAAAAAACACATAAAACATTTTAACATTAACATTGGTAACACAAGCATTCAACAAAAAGATCAAATAAAATACCGTGGCGTTTACATGGATAACAAATTAATATGGAAATATCACATAGATAAAATTTGCGGAAAAGTAGCAAAAGGTTCATGGGCGTTGCTTAAACTCAGAAATTATGTCAACACAGACACTTTAAAAGATGTGTATCACGCTTTGATTTACTGTCATTTGCAATATTGTATTTCAAGCTGGGGAAAGGCCTGTGACAGTGCACTGGATCCATTAATAAAATTACAAAAAAGGTTATAAGAATAATTACGAAACAAAATTACTATGCTCACACTAATTTTTTATTTTTCAAAATGAACATCTTGAAACTAAAAGACATACATAACATTGAAATAAAAAAACATATGTACAAAGTTCATATGAATGAGTATCCGTCTACGTATTGTGATTTATTTACAAATGCTTCATCTATTCATCAGCATAACACAAGATATCAAACAGGCAACAATTATTTTATAAACAGATCAAACACAGAATTTGGCAAGAAGTCCATGCAGGTATTGGGACCAATGCTCTGGTCAGAGGTTCCAAGCAGGCTAAAAAACTTATCATTTCATTGTTTCAAAAAAGAGATCAAAACGTTAATTTTACAAAGCTACAGTGCATCGTAAGTGATATGTTATGGAAACCAACTTGTCAGTTGCTTCGGAAACTTTATTATTCTCTGCTTGCTTCATGGAATTTTGTGTTTTGGCCTCCGTTATCATCAATATGTTTTTTTTTTGTGCGTATGCTGTTGTTGAAGCGCGGGAACGTTTCAATTATTATTTTTCTCTTGTAAGCTTATTTTAAATGGCAAAATCGTAATTTCCGTAGGGTGGCAATTGACTAGTAGACCGTATGGTCGTCTCGTTGTCTCCCTGTCGGTATGGGAACTTGTGTACTGTGTATATTGCATATTTCAAACATGTACCTATGTTCCTGACAAATAAAACATTGATTGATTGAAAATTATAGATATCTAAACGATTTATTGAATCGAAGCGAAATTACAATGACAGGCCTAACTTACTTGACGTTTCTTGTCAACAATCTCTGAAATAGGCCTCGCGTACAATTCCAGGTGACCAGAATAGGTTTTAATCGCCAGCTTACATTTTGATTTATCATCCATACAGCTTCAACTTTTTTCAGAAAATCTAAGTCAAGCAGTCTACAGTACAGTGGAATTCGTCAGTGCGCCTTATTACTCTCTCTTAGTCTCATCCCCTTGAGGTGACGAATTCTACTGCAAATGAAGAAAATTCTACAGCAGCACTGTATTTCTAATTGTCAACCCCAGATACCAGTCGACGTACAAATGTATGGCATTTTTTAATAACATTGAAGGTGTTGGCACAGTGAAAAACTAAAGGCAAGGTAGATTTATAAATAAGAAAATGATATCAAAAACGTTTGTGCAAGACGGTCGCATGGTTTGAGCAGTAGCCTACAGGTATAAAAAAGCTCGCATGAGCACGACTCGGTAAATTGCATAGGTTATCAAATACGTTAACAAAAGTTGAAATGTAGGCATAAAGTAAAAAATACTATAATCTTCAAAGCAATAAAAACTTTAGTGCAAACGTGCAAAAATAATAATAATTTCATAGCAATAGAAAAGTATTTTTTCAACGCTGTTCAACCATCAATATCTCACAAATACTGATCAACCAATATATTGGGTTGAAAATGTCAGTATTTCCCACTTCTCATGTGTTGGTGAAACTGCTCAATGACACGTTCCTGCTCTGGGGATTCTACAGATCCAGGTCGTAGCTTCCGGATCTCTTTGAGAGCGTTTTTTGCAGCAATCCTCTTTGTCTTGACCAGGTAGCAAGCCAACATTGTTCCAGATCTACCTTGACCATTAGCACAATGCACAGCAACGGCCTAAAAGTAGATATCTTTTTGAACTAGTGCATAGCCGGATGACCAGTAAAAATAAAAATCGGGTGAAAATTGAATAAGACTGTTAATTAGTTAAATAACATGATGCGTTCTGCTGGTGCAAATTAAGCTGAACTATCCCAACATGTAAAAGCAGATTGTCACTTTATACAATATACATCTTGTGATAGTTCAGCTTAATTTGCACCAGCAAAACGCATCATGTTATTTAAAGAACTAGGGGTTGCCCTACCTCGTATGCCTGTTCAGACACAATGTTAGGGGCTAACCTTCACTTTGTTGACTTTCGCCAACAATCAAGCGGCCAATAAAGAAGAGAGCTCCGGAGCTGGAGCAGATTTATTTTTATGTCGGATCGTTATTAAGTTACTTCTACGTTACGTACGAATACGTTATTATATTTTTTTGACAAAAAGTTTTTTTGAAGCGTTTTGCGTTTTTCGAGCTTGCCAATAAACAGCAAGTTTGCAGCTCTACTAAAAATGTTACCCAAGTCCAGGGTTTCTGAGTTAAAACGCATAATAATCTAATTTCAATGCTTGTGAAACTCCTTCGAAGAGTAGGTATTAACTGAAGTTCCAAAGTGTAACAACAAGAAACGCACCTCTTTTCTATCATTGGCGTCTTCCACTATTTTAATAAACTGTCGAATTTGGTTCACTGTCGGAGCACAGTAGTCGTCTATTCTGATTTTCAATCTATTCAACTTGGGAAGCTGCACACAGTCCAAAGCGCCTTGAGGCTTCTGCTTCATCAACGACACTAAATGTCGGATTCCGTTTTCAAATAAATACTTGTAGTGACCTAATCGAAAGAAAAACAAACGGATTTGTAAAAAAACAAAGAGACAATAAATGGAATCAAGTCAACATCAACCTAGGAAAATTACGATGCTTCGAACAAATTGCAAAAAGCAACTCATGGGAAATTGTTATGTTGCCTGGGATGGTAGAAGGCAAATAAACAAAAGGATGACAAAAATGACATATCATAGACTTTAAAAATAAACTTTGACAATGTCAAGGACGCTGCACGGCTGAAACGCATGCTGGAATTGCTAATAAAAATAAAAGACAGATCACAATGAAGGGAGTTCATAAGGGAGATCACAGCGGATCAATCTGTTAAAGTGGCATGGCCTGAAAAACCGAAGCCCGTAATTATATAGCTGGACACATCAACTCAACAACCTCCTGGCTACAGCATTTTGAGGCATTCGTTTTTCAAAGTTGAGACATCTGCAGAAGACTTTAAGAGTTATGGTTACGGTTGTTCTCTGTTTTCATTAAACACAGCCAAAATATATAAAAAGATGTTAAACCAGTGAAATGCGCTGCTTATCTGCAACCTCGAAAGTCGAACCAACGCTGTTTCACCTTTTGGCATCTTCGTTCACAAACTCGGGCACCCAACCAATTGAGCTATAGGGCGGACTGTTCTCAAACGACAAAAAATAAATGGACCAAAGAAAGAATTTTGACAGCACATACTTTGGTTAGAGGGGGTGGCACAAGCGGCTAGCCATCCTTTATCGATCCACGAAAAGTTGGGAGGAGGTTCAGCAGTGGAGCGACGAGGAGCACCTTAAAAAACAAAGAAGAATCAGGATAAAGGCATAGCTTACTTATGTTTTCATGTTTGTTACTTATACAGCATCACGATTCACGATCACACGAAATTAGAGTTAAGCTACGCATTTGTCACATCTGTTTAAATCATTCTGCTACCAAAAATAGAAGATTCTTGATGTGAATAAATATCATTAAGCAATGAACAAAAATTTCAAAATCAGCACCTAGTCAAGGGCAACCACCAGTGGTTTTTGAGCTGTATGTTTCAAAACCTATCCAGCGAGTATTTTACTAGGTCAAGCCCTTTATTTACATCAATTGAATGTATGCAGAAGTTGAATGAAGGTTAAAAAAGAACTGATTTGCTGAATTGGGTAGTGATCGATTCACTCCGCTCTGTTCTTGAACTCTCAACGAAGACAAGCCAGTTGGTTGGCTTAAAAGCAATGCATGAATTGGCTTCACAGGGCATGCTAATAATCGTGTAAGTTTTTACATTTGTAAGTGCAAGGACACCAGAAAGTATATGAAAGCTGTAAGATATCAAACGTCGGCTGCATGCAATTTCACAAAGCATTACCTGTGTGATAAAAGTTTAAACAAGTTGGACAACATGGTGACAATCATGGGCCAGGCGATAACCACCTAAAGTACATTAGTATACTGTAATCAATTGCTTACCGATCGTTGTAAAAGGTCTTGGGATAGTATTTCCGAAAATAAATGGTTTGGACTCATTAGACCTTTCATCAGCTTTGGTAAAACTTCTATTAAAAGTAACGTCAGTAAATTGCCGAGTTTGTCGTCTTGTTGAAGGAAAACTTGTAATTGCTCGTCCGTCCATACTTAGCTTACTACTGTTGAGCATAAAGCAGCATCTAAAGAAATCTGTTGATATAATTCTAAACAAAGGGTGAAATTATAATAAATCTCAAGTACAAATACTTAAGAAGTACTTGTACTACCCAAGCATTCAAAACTTGAACAGTATTAAGTACAACTGTTTGAAACGTGCGCATGTTAAAGTACAACAGTCTTAAACAAGCACAACTCAATGAAAAACTGATAGATTTATATCAATTGTCGGTATTCACTTAATACCAAAGTAGCGAAATTTAAGTATTAAAGAAAGATAAGATAGAAAAGAATTTCCAAGAATTACATTTCAATATGTACAAACATTTCACTAATCTTGAACTCTTGTTTAGAAGCTTAAGATAATTTTAAATGCTATCTTTATTTCTTCAAAAGGCGTTGGCTTTTAAGATGCATGGAAAGAGGAAATAGGGACACCCAAAAAAGAGGGAAAAATTGAAGCAGACAAGGTCAGACTGAACGAAGATGCATTTTTGAAAAGGTTGAGAGATAGAAAATATGGGGGAAAAAACGCTGCAAAAAAATCGACTACCCTCACCAGTGGAAGCAAAACCGAATTGGCACGATGATAAATATGCGTGGACTGTGTTGTAACCAGCCCATTACATGCACAATTAGATGGAAATGACATATGTTCTCTCAATAAGGAATTTAATCCTTATAATATTGAGGAAACAGGAGAGAGAGTGATCTTCATCACGTTTAATAAAATATTATCAACACATGGCATAAAAAAATGTTGAATGAAAAAAGCTGTCTTAAAAAATGGCCAAGCAAGAAAACATGAAATTAAAAAACATCAAACTGTAGTCTTTTAAACCAGAAAGGGAGTTGCCAATGGCACCACTATTTTGAAGTAAAATTATACAGTACATGGATGTACTTGTAGCAAAAAACACCAACACACTTTAAGAATGTTAAGCATAGCAAAGTTTAGTAACAATTTATCAGTGTTTTACAATGTTTCACCAAATCAAAATTTGAAAATTATCGTCAGAAGAAAAAAGATTGATTGGGCTAATATCTTTATCTGACATCACACTATGCACATTATTTCCACAAACAAAAGCACAGGCTAAAACAATTTTAGGTGGAATTTATAAATAATGGACTAATGGTGCCATGTTTTTCTCATGGAATGAAGAAGTAAATTTACGTAAATGCAGAAATTTTTTTTGTTAATCTTTAAATTAAATAAACAAGCTGAATATTTTCCTCTAAGAAATATCACCTTTTCCAAACAGTTAAACTTTATACAAGCATATACCGTACTAAAAATTTGCAATGTGAGTTACAAATTTAGAATACAAATTTAGTACAATTTGCTGGTGTGTGAAATTACATTGTGTGAAACTACCACAAAAGCAGAAACACCACTAGTTGTAGCATAAGACAAGCTGGGGCAACAAAATCAGTGCTACATAAAGTTGTCAGGAAATTTAAAGACAACGGTATGACAAAAATATTTATGTTTTGTGGTCCCTGCTATACCAGCATGAGACACACAGTATCCATCAACTAACATTATTGAACAGCGAGCTTTGAAGTCTGCAGAAATGAGAAAGTTTTCATGATAAACAACAACTTCTGTAGAAACTTCATCAATTAATATCTAGCTCACTTGTCATGCAATTATTCGCAACTTTACAATATAAAATTTTCCAAAAGAAAGCAATTACTGCCAATCAAGTCAACAATTTGCACATGCTAATTTAGTGACTTGCAGATAAGATGCAGTCCATCCTGTTCATAGTCCACTCAGGATGTGCCGCATATACTTTATCAACAATAGAGTTCACTTCCAAACAGGTTGATTGAATCTGTACATCCCAAGTGGGTAAAGTTTCACGATTTTCAAAGTACACAATTTCTTCTATTTGATCAATGTACCCTTTCATTCTGCCTTCACAAATCATCTGTGATGCGATTTTTTCTGCCATTTGGTAAGGCACCTCAAGCAAAGCACCTAATTCACTGAAGTGAATGTTATTGTACAGTTTACTTGCTGATAACAGGTTGTGTTCAGTCACAGCCCTAGTTAGAATGTTGGATCCATCAGCAGTTGAAGCTTTTTGGTGAGCCATTAGTTGCTTAGCAAATTCATGCATTTCTTCCGAACGAATAATTCTATCTAAATACATTTTTTCAAGAATCCCAAATGACGGAAGTAGTTGGCATCTTTCATCTTTGAATAACGTAGCCAACATCCTTGATCTTTGCTGTCCTGCAGGGGCCAAAATTGCACAGTTCAAAGCTTTTTCTAATGCTTTGGCACGTTCATTTTCATGGATAGCGGTTTTGTATGATAATTCATTGTATCGCTGTGCAGCCTCAATGAATTTTCGTCGATAATCAAGCACTCTCGCATAACAAACTTTGTAATGAATTTGTAATTCGTGATCATTGCTTTCGTTTTGAAGAAGTGATGCACGATTTATATACAACTCAGCCTGAACTGAATCATCATCTTCTAAATACAAACGAGCTATGGTAAGATAAGTTTTCAATTTGTAATCTAAACTATATTGCTTTTGGCCTGACTCTATTTGAATACCCACGAGCATTTGGGCAGCCTCCCTCCAATTTTCTTCCCGTTCATATAGGCTGGCCAAATGTTGTCGTATCAAAGCAACTTGTTCTTCAAATGATATCACTCTAGGTTGGATACGACTTAATGCAAATAGACAGATGTCTTTGCAAGATTCGTTGTCAATTTGTGGGAGACGTTCACAAAAGTCTGATAGTAGCTGACGAGAAACCATTTGACTAACATTTTCATTCATCATTGCATCTAAGAATGCCTTTGAAGCAATTGCCATTTCATCCTTGTCCAATTTAAAACACCGATCCAAAATATCCTGGTACCTTTCAGTTAGGTCTTTATGGGAGCTACTGGCAGCATGCCCAATTACACTGAGATCTGCTTTGATGTTACGTGCCATATCACAGATGCTTAAAAAGTTGAAAGGTATTGAATAGTAGATAATGGTCTGTAATGAAAAAATAGTACTTAAAATGCCATGAAGCAATATGTAAACATGTCTCTTCTTCAATAATAAGATGTGACTATTATTGTATAGTTTAAAAACTAACAAAAACTTTTTCCAGACAAAAACAACCAACTAGATTTTTACAAATTAATATTTAACAATCAAAGGTTATAACTGCTAAGTTATCCATAACTATAGATGTTATGAAATTGGTAGAGCAACCACCAAATCACTCAAGCATGAAGCAAAGTAATGATCAAGAGTAACATGACAATTGACGTTAAAACTGGCGTGTCAATCGTAAAACTTAATTTGTCCGACGAGATAGCTGCTCAGACCAGACACGTTTGTCCGCTGTGAACAAAAATCGAATTTCCAGGCCTGTAACCTATTTCGTCCCCTGAAAAGATCGAGAGAAATTATGAAATGTTTATGTCAACTCTGATCAGCAACTTCGGCTCTGTTGTATTTTTTTTTTATCTTATCAGGGTATGAAATAGGGGTACGAAGTGTTCAGGGGACGAAATAGGTTGCACTCACACATTTTCATCATAATGTATATACACGATTTTGACAAGAAAATTAACGGATTTGTTGAGTAGGATCCTGATGGCAATATGTTTTTATCGTTTTGCTGTCAAGGGTTGACAATGTGAATAAAAGTTTGGTGGTATGTTACAATCACAAAAATGTCATCTTATCTGTTGGCTACTTGACATGCATAGTTCAATTCAGTTTTATTTTCAATTCAAACCTGTTGGTCATGACTTGTATTTTGTGAGCAGAATAATTGTTTGATTAGAGTTCAAAACAGGCCATTTTACTAAAGCATGTTGCAACAAAATTTAATAACAATAACTCGACGAGATAAGCAAAGAGGTCGGTCTCAAAATGAATTTGACAAAAAAACAAGTTATGTTCAATCACCATGTCAAAGGAAACCAAAACATTACATTAGATGGGGCCAATCTCCAAAACGTAAACAAATACACATATCTTGGCCAAATAGTAACCACATCACCTGATAAAGAAGAAGAAATTAAAAGAAGAATTACACTTCGTTAGCAGGCATTTGGAAGAGCGAGCTCAATATTTAAAAGTAAATTACCGATCTCAATGAAAAGAAAAGTATATAATCAATGCATTCTCCCAACAATTACATACGGAGCAGAAACATGGAACTTAATAAAAGCACTAACACTCAAACTACGCACTGCGCAAAGATCACATGAAAAAGTACTCTTAGGCATTACATGGAAAGACAGGAAATCAGCCAAATGAATACGACTACAAACACAAATCAAAGATATCATTTAAACAATAAAAAGTTTAAAGTGGAATTGGGCAGGACATAGCATGCGAACAACTGACAACAGATGGACAAGAAGAGCTACTGACTGGATACCGCTTGATAATAAACGCAAAAGAGGAAAACAGAAAACAAGATGGCGAGACAAACTCTACCAATTCGACAAACACTGGACACAAATGTGTAAAGACAAACAAAATTATAAAGATATGGGGAAGGCCTTCATCCTGCAGTGGAACAACGATGGCTGACAATGAATGAATGAATGAAACATTTTTTTAAAATATCCATCATCTAGAAAGCAAAAAGTCTTCCCTCAAGTTCCCTTAACTTGAGAATTCCTCCCCAGAAGTCAGAACTACTCAATGTTGCCACTCTCTTGTTATGGAAAAGTACTAGATTTGACTGAAAAAAATACTAGATTCACAAAAAAAACACTAGTTTGATAAAGACAGGATCATTTACATGCATAATGTACAAAAATGACAGCCAATGGCGTTAATAGTGAGTGTTAAAAGTCCTTAAAAGTTCAAAATAGAAATAAATTTCCTTAAAATAAGGAAACTTTCTTGAATGTGAGAGCACTGAAGGTGATACAAATTTCAGATGTGTGACGTGTCTGTAATAGAGTCATAAGGAATGCCATGTGAATCGCTTCTTTGTTTTACATTAATGTTGAGGTATCTTTTGTGCGGAGCTTTGTCTATAACATCTTTGATCAAGCTCTTTGTTGGTTTCCATAAACAGCAGGCTTTTCCACTAAATAAACTGGTGCCTCGTCTTCTACCATTACCGTATAATCCACAGCCGAAATGTAAGCGGCTAAGCGTACCGTAAGGTGGGGCTACTTTGAACACTTTTCACAGTTATTTGCGTGTATTTTTTTAAGTGTTTATGCTAAATATTTTGAAATTAGTCATCATTGGGAGTAACCGGACAAAAAACTCACTACAAACACATTGATGCAGCCAAACAAAACAATAGGTGGGGCTACTTTGAACACTATCCAAAGTTATGCACGCTAACATGGCGCTAATCGCTAAAAAACACTAGATGCAATCCAAAAACACTAGTAGTGGCATCATTATTACTGATCTGATTCTGATCTCAAACGTTTCTGTTTTTTGGAGCGATGTGTTTGCTATAAAAAAAGCAGTGCTCTCATAAATGAAAACATGAAAGTCCCCAAAGCTACATCTAAAAATCTCTAGATTACCGTACCGGTACATCAAAATTCCCTAAATTATTAATACATTCAGTTTCATGTTCTGAAACAAAAAACAAGAGTTACAGTACCATAAGCGGTTTAAACAACAACATTGAGCAAAAACTATTCTACATGACTTTGTTGTTAGTGGGCTAAGTCTCAAAGCAAAAAGCAGTATTTTAAATTTACAGACTTTGATGTTTAACATTACAGGGACACAGTGAAGAAATTGGCAATGCTTATCACATGCTAAAAATGACATAAACTGTGCACGACTAACGACTTATTCATCAGAGCTAATTCGACTAGCAATTACCGTAGTTCATGTGCTTCAGCAATCAGTAGGCTATCTTTAGCTGAACTCTTCACAGCCTTTAACAACTTCAACAATTTAGCTCGATCACTTAAACCCAGATTGTCAGCTGATAAGCCAGCTGACTTCACAGCTTGTTGGGTGTGTAGCAAACCAACTAAACTTTCCCTCTTGAAACTGTTCCTGTGGTCAGTTTTAATTTCCTTCAAGCTACTAAAAAGTCGTTCACCTGAGGCATTTGAACATGGCAGGGGCATTAGGCAAGTAACTACTTGACGCAGGTGTTTGTAGCCTACTTCAATTCACCTCCAATTGTTTTCTGAGATAACCGCTCTTTTCAAAATTCCTTATGTACCGGATCATAGCGACCATCCTTGAGGCTCTTCAATCGCTTGTTTCCACCACTCTATGTCTACCAAATCTACTGTAGTGGTGCTACATTTGCCAAAAACTTGAAAGATGTATACTGTATAGCCTATACTTTTGTCAATGTTGGTGAAAAGTATTTCACTGCACTGAATGGAATTAAAAACTGTAAAGATTTAAAAGTGTCATTTCTGGAATCATTAAACCTTTTCCTAATTTGGCCTACTAGCTCCAGCATAAAACTGAGGCAAGATGATCTCACCTTTCGAACTCCAGCTGGATCTTTTTCAAAACCTTGAGAAAGAGTACCGTAGCTGTCAAGGCTACAGTACACCAACATAGACATGATTAAGTGGGGCTCTTTCAATTTGGATGCAACTGTACCCTTTTCAGCAGTGTTGTACGCGTCATTGAAATAAATTGACGGCGTCAGCGCGAATTACCTAAAAACTTTACGGCGTAAAGTACTGCATAAGCTCTTAAAGAAATCGACGGCATCAGCGCTAATTTATAGCGCTATTTTTTGCCAGCAGCGTCTCATAAAACGGAAATTTTTCAATCAAGTTTAGGCTAACAACAGCTATAAATAAAGAGCAGGTATTATGTTTAGAGACTGTATTGTAATTAGCTGCTCAGCCTATTAGTTATTTCCTTGTAGAAAAACAAGCATTTCAAAACGTTTGTCTGACAATCTGCTGCGTTTGGGACGCATAATGAAGTGAAAACATGCGTTCCACAGCAGCGCTGTTTGGTATTGGTGTGTTGTATTTCAAAACCAAACCTTGAAAACGTTTACTCGGAAAGGTATCACTGTTTCAAGCGTGCTGTGATAGTTCAGCATGTATAAATCTTTCAACGAGGTGCAATGCACCAACATCGCTCTTTTCAGGGGCATAGAGGTCTTGAAATAAAGTATCTTCAACTTCCGCGATGGGTCATTTCATTACAATTCATCCAGAAAATTGAAATTTTGGAACCATAGAATTTATAATTGTCCCATTTTTTCACAGTTTAAAATGCTTGAAATTCTGAGTTATTTGGCACAAATTTTGTCAAAATTGGTCAAGCGGTTTTTGTTTCATCGCTATTTTAATCTTTGACCACCAGGTGGCGATTTTTTTAGTGAGCCGCATAAAAATGCTCATATCTTGGGACCTAGTTGCCCAATCTTCATAAAATTGGTATCTATCCCCCCATTTTCAGGGGTGAGCTTTCCAAAAATGAAGGTTAAAATAAGCTAGGAGTTACACTTTTTGTGATATAAACATTTGTAGTGCTTCGATATCATGGCCGATTTCGCCATGCGGCCACACATTTTTTTCAAAATTTTTTTGATTATTATTATTAGCATAGATGTTATATTCCAAAAATATCTTTTAAATCACTTACAATTCACAACCTCATAATAAAAATTGTGCACAAAAATGCAGAATTTTTAAAATAGTCAAAAACATTGGATTTTACTTTTTTTTTGAATTTTGAGATAAGACTTTAGATTCCATTACCACTACTTGTATTACAACTATTTTATGAGCAAAACTGTAGCCAAGCCTTTTTCTCAATACTAATATTGACGTAGATAACTGACTCCTATTCCAATAATTCCACTTTAATCACTAACAATTCATCAGTCCATACTGGGTGGTCCACCCCTCCCCCCCCTTACTACGTCACTGTATGTCAAGCAAAGAATAGTACAGTAGTATAATACACTATTACACAAGGTGAAGGAGTCAAGACATAAAGATGAAGGAGTTTAATACATCGAAAGGATGTAATGAGCTTGTCCGATGTGGGACATAATTATATCATTTTCCAAACATGTCTCGCTGCTACTAGTAGGACAGTGTGCACAGTACAATTGTGTTACTTTAATTTGTCAGAAGTTACATTAAAGAACAGCATATGCAGCAATCTAAGAAATACATAACAATCTGAGAAAGAAAGCATATACATTGCAATTTCTGAATTGGAATATATGGGCTTTGTCTGCACTGATCAATGTAAAATTACATATATACATACATCATTGTAAGATTATTAGTGCCAAGAAGTGTACGAAACATTAAAGATAGTTTTAAGTAACTTTCTGCAATAAAATACAATTAAAAAGGATTCAATAAAATAAACCTATAGTTTTGTATGCATAACTAGTGCATCCCATTTTGCATTCAACATCATGTGACACTGGACAAAATATGCTCACTGCAGAGCCATTACAACATTTGAGGGCAACAATTGGAATGAATAAAAACGCAATTGAACAAGGGCCGCCATGCATGTAAATAAACCGACAACCACGGTTTCTACCATGTAGCTAAACATGTGAGAGGCAGCATAAATTACTATATAATTGAACACGGATTGTCATGCATGCGAATAAACTGCAAACCACAGTTTCTAGCACGTACAGTAACTAAGCTCTGTGAGAGGAAGCAAAAATATAAATACAATATAACATAAATGAACAAAGGTTGTTGCACACTTGGACACATAGAACAGCATGCCATTATTGTAACATTAGTCAAGACCTAGACAGCAATTTCAGGCAATCAAACCCAACATAATAGAAGCCAATCAATGCTCATCTTGAATGCAATGAAGCGACGATTCACAGTTTCCATGTTTGGAGCCGAAAATGTGTATATTCTGCCAGTTGTAGTGGAAGGACTGTCCAAAATCATCATGATTGAAGAAATTCAGGACCAGGCACAGTGCTTCCACGCTGGAATCTTTGTTGAGTATTTCTTACTTACACTTGTTACAGCTTCAGAGCAGTATTGATAGGCAGCTGCAGCAGTCAAAATTTGGTTAGCAGTTGGTCTGCCTAGACTTTCGTTACCCAGCTTCCTTTTTACTACTCCATCAATCCCGTCACATGGAGATTAACCATGACTTGTGGCAAAAAATGACCACTCTTGAACAAAGATTCCAGCGTGGAAGCACTCTGCCTGGTACTCATGGACAGTTGGACACCATTACTTCAGTTCAAGTTGTATTGGTTCTTTCAGTTTTAAGCGCGTATCAGATGATTCACAGTTTGCTGGCACATATTGTTTCTTCGATGCAGCCCCAATGATAAACATCCAAGATGTAAGTGTCATGTCTTATGTAGCATGTGTTTATGACGGACAGTGGTGGGTTGGGCTTGTTGAAATTGTGGACAAAGAAAAGAATGATGTTCTGGTCAATTTTATGCATCTTTGTGGCCCCTCTCCATCTTTCAATTGGCCTGGCCATGAAGATAAGTGTTACATGCACATTTCTTCAATCATGATGATTTTGGACAGTCCTTCCACTACAACTGGCAGAATATACACATTTTCGGCTCCAAACATGGAAACTGTGAATCGTCGCTTCATTTGCATTCAAGATGAGCATTGATTGGCTTCTATTATGTTGGGTTTGATTGCCTGAAATTGCTGTCTAGGTCTTGACTAATGTTACAATAATGGCATGCTGTTCTATGTGTCCAAGTGTGCAACAACCTTTGTTCATTCATGTTAATTTATATTTTTGCTTCCTCTCACAATGCTTAGTTACTGTACATGCTAGAAACTGTGGTTTGCAGTTTATTCGCATGCATGACAATCCGTGTTCAATTGTCTAGTAATATGTGCACAAAATGCTGCCCCGAGCCTTTGCTGGCTGCTTCATTTTTGTAAACGAAATTCACCATCATAAAACCCGTCAGAACCAAAAGAATGATTTATATTTGCCTTCTACAACGTCAAACTCTGGTAAGAAGATGCTATGTTTTAATGGAGTGAAACTATGGAATCAAGTACCAAAAGAAATGAAAGAAAAGTCTTTTAATGTTTTTAAATTTAAATATAAATGTTTATTAAAGAATTTGTACAATAATCACTCCTGAAACGTATCATCCGCTTATTTCTCTACACAGTTTTTTTATGTTGCCCTGTGCTATTCCATTAATGTATTATGTAAAGTGCTGGTATTGTGCTATACAGTATATTATATGTATGTGTTAATGTTCTTAATTTTGTGCCTTTTATTTAAATGTTTGGGTGGCAGCTGACTTTGGTGACCTTTCGGTCTTTTGGTGCCATCCCTGCTGTGCGAATTATTTTGTGTTTTTGCTTTTTGTGTCTTTATTTTTCGCCAACAAAATAAAAAATAAACTGAACTCTCACATGTTCAGCTACATGGTAGAAACCGTGGTTGTCGGTTTATTTACATGCATGGCGACCCTTGTTCTTGCGCTTTTATTCATTCCGATTGTTGCCCCTCACATGTTGTAATGGCTCTGCAGTGAGCATATTTTGTCCAGTGTCACATAATGTTAAATGCAAAATGGGATGCACTAGTTATACATGCAAAACTATAGGTTTACTTTATTGAATACTTTTTAATTGTATTTTATTGCAGAAAGTCACTTAAAACTATCTTTAATGTTTCGTACACTTCTTGGCACTAATAATCTTACAATGATGTATGTATATATGTAATTTTACAATGATCAGTGCAGACAAAGCCCATATATTCCAATTCAGAAATGATAGCAGAAATGCATAGACTTGTAGTTATATCCTCAGAATAGTGTGACTTTATTTTGCAATGTATATACTTTCTTTCTCAGATTGTTATGTATTTCTTAGATTGTTGCATATGCTGTTCTTTAATGTAACTTCTGACAAATTAAAGTAACACAATTGTACTGTGCACACTGTCCTACTAGTAGCAGCGAGACATGTTAAGAAAAAGATATAATTAATTAATTATGTCCCACATAGGACAAGCTCATTACATCCTTTCAATGTATTAAACTCCTTCATCTTTATGTCTTGACTCCTTCACTTTGTGTAATAGTGTATTATACTACAGTACTGTACTATTCTTTGCTTGACATACAGTGGCGTAGTAAGGGGGGGGACCACCCAGTATGGACTGATGAATTGTTAGTGATTAAAGTGGAATTATTGGAATAGGAGTCAGTTATCTACGTCAATATTAGTATTGAGAAAAAGGCTTGACTACAGTTTTGCTCATAAAATAGTTGTAATACAAGTAGTGGTAATGGAATCTAAAGTCTTATCTCAAAATTCAAAAAAAAAATAAAATCTAATGTTTTTGACTATTTTAAAAATTCTGCATTTTTGTGCACAATTTTTATTACGAGGTTGTGAATTGTAAGTGATTTAAAAGATATTTTTGGAATATAACATCTATGCTAATAATAATGATCAAAAAAATTTTGAAAAAAATGTGTGGCCGCATGGCGAAATCGGCCATGATATCGAAGCACTACAAATGTTTATATCACAAAAAGTGTAACTCCTAGCTCATTTTAACCTTCATTTTTGGAAAGCCCACCCCTGAAAATGGGGGGATAGATACCAGTTTTATGAAGATTGGGCAACTAGGTCCCAAGATATGAGCATTTTTATGCGGCTCACTAAAAAAATCGCCACCTGGTGGTCAAAGATTAAAATAGCGATAAAACAAAAACCGCTCGACCAATTTTGACAAAATTTGTGCCAAATAACTCAGAATTTCAAGCATTTTAAACTGGGAAAAAATGGGACAATTATAAATTTTATGGTTCCATGGCCTGGATGAATTATAATGAAATGACCCCGATGCCATTCATGGATTTTTCGCTTTCTGTCTCTGATCCCTCGTTCTCAATACATGGGTGAGCACCATTTAGCGAACTTCTTTCGCGTGTATTCCAGGGAGCCATTCCAACCAACGCAAAAGCCGGTAATTCGGATGAGTCGCGCTGGCCAGAATATATTGTAAAACTCTTATTGTGAAACGAAATTTTCCATGAAAACAAAAAATGACGAATAGCGCTTGACGCTTAAAATCGGCAAAATAGTTGACGGCGCTATCACTTCTGTCAACTGAAAAATAAATTGATGGCGCTAGTCAAATTGACGGCATCAACGTACAACACTGCTTTTCAGGTTGTTTGTTTGTGGAAACTGCGTTTTTCTCTCCATCTTTTCAGGGGGAAAATTTTAAAATGTTTGCTGAAACTGCGATCAGTGACTTCGGCTTTTTTAAAAAATTTTCTCTCGATCGTTTCCTAACCCTAACCCCTGTTACAATATTTGCAGAAACTGCGATCAGAGACTTTGGCAAACTCTTAAGATCATTACCAGAAATTTTAAAATGTTGGAGAAACTGCGGAAAAACGGAAACTACGATCAGCGACTTTCGGCTTTGTTTTATTTTTTTCTCTCGATATTTTCAGTTTGTTTCTTTGCAGAAACTTCGATCAGCGACTTCGGCTATTTTTAATTTTTTCTTCTCGATCTTTTCCTAACCCTAACCCTTTTAAAATGTTTGCGGAAACTGCGATCAGCGACTTCGGCAAACTCTTAGGATCATTACTGAAAATTTTAAAATGTTTGCGGAAAAACGGAAACTCCGATCAGCGACTTCGGCTTTGTTTTATTTTTTTCTCTCCATCTTTTTAGGTTGTTTGTTTGCGGAAACTGCGTTTTTCCTTCCATCTTTTCAGGGGGAAAATTTTAAAATGTTTGCGGAAACTGCGATCAGCGTCTTCCGCTTTTTCTATTTTTTTCTCGATCTTTTCAGGGTACGAACTGAGGGTACGAACTGTTCAGGGTACGAACTAGGTTGCACCCTTCAATTTCGTGTTTTCTCTTTGCTAAATATGAACTCAAATATGGAAGAAAACTTGACAAATAAACTTCCATTCATTTTGTAAGCGAACAAGACAAAACTGCTAAAATCCCCCAAAAAATCCCTAAATCATCAAAATGCCTAAACTTGTCCCTAAAAGTGGTCAAACTCAAAAGTCCCAATTTAGGGACAAATTGCTGTAAAATGAAAGCACTGAAAAAAAGGGCAAATCTTTTTATCTCGTGTTGTCAGATATACGTTACTATGCCATGAGGTGTGGTGTGAACAATGATTTTTCTTTGGTCTTCATCAACTGGCACCTCCAGTTGCTTTAGGTAGCCTACGGTATGTATTTTTTTATTCATTTTTATTGATAAAAGTAAATCAATTGAATTCATTTTCTATTTTTATTTAATTTCATTGAGCTCTGCAAGTGTTTTAGGAACGATATATGAGATGACTGATTCTTTCAGCTAATTCATCTGGGCTACTTGTTGACTTGTTGTTGTTTCAACTATCAGGTTTGGTGGCAGTGCCTAATTACATTCATCGATACATGTACCATAAAAGATCTTGTACATGCACGTCTTAAACTACACCGTATTACCGTTTTGCCACCTTTTCCTTTTGTTGGTTTTGTTGTTGTATTTCATATCCACAGTAGCCTATCGTATCTTTTGCGTTCCAACAAAGAAAAAATTTTGGCTGCACTGTTTTTGTTTCACTTTTTTTGTGCAACAGCACCAAGGATATATAAAGAAGGGGATACGAAGGCTTTTGTAGCGGACGTCGAGTGGTCTGAACATCCGCCCATACCTAGCTGTAGCTGCTACAGCAACATCCTTGCTGGGGATGATCATGAGAACAATACCTTGCTACCTTTTGCGAGTATGAGTTTATTGCAAAGAAATGAATGAACTTTCACGTCGGAACGTTGTAGCCAAATAATGCCTTGATTACAAATAGAACGAGTTAAACTAATTCAGAACATAAAAAAACTACGGTACACTACAACCATAATTAAACTAACACCGTGACTTCCAAGAAAGGAATCCGTTGCAAACTGACTGAGAAAATAAGGCACCATGCAACTGGCCGACTGAAACCATAGCCTACTGAAAAACTGACTGTAGGCGCTACAGCTTTCATTAGCTACGTCTGACTATAGAAGAGCTTCTATTTATCGTAAAATAACCAAAGGTGGGTAAAGTTACTTTCAAAAGTAACTGAGTTACAGTTACAGTTAGTTGGCCAAAATAGTAACTGAGTTACCGTTACAGTTACCGATTTTAAAAAGTTACTAGTTAGGCTACAGTTACTAGTTACCGTTACTATTTACTTTCAGTTACTCACAATTCTGAACATAAAATTCTACACCTGGCCAGCTGTGCATGCAAGTTCAGTTTAACCGCAATGTTTGATATATAGTGTTAAAGCTATCTATGCTAACATAACAGCACAAATACAAAACCAACAATGTTTTATTAAAAAAAAATTAGCCCACTCAGTAGCCTATAGGCTATGTTTATTTCCTTTGAGAAATATGAGTATTTGAAAGTGATCGCCCCTTAGGCCTGCCCTTTTGGGCTTTAGCACTTTCTTGTCCAATCGTCGTCGTCGTGTGAGCATCTGGGGTCAAGGGTCTATCCTTTTACCACCCCAGATTCACAATGTTCCCGGACTACAATGGAAGGCTACTAGAGAGCAGCCAGTCTTTGGTTTCATCATCCATGACACGCAGACAATCCACTCCGTTATTTGGCTTGAAGATAGTAGGCTACAGTCTTTGATGGTGTGGTCTGCGGTCTGTTCCTCGGCACCACATTCACAGGAGAAGGAAGAGGTCATTCCCCATTGGTGCATGGTTGAGCGAAAAAGCCCGACGCCCGTACGGAGACGGAGGCTCAGGGTCTGCTTCCAAATATTCCTGTAACAGATTCAACGCGCATTGCTTTCTTTTCTTGGTTTTTGCATAAAGTGGTGCAAAAAAGTCCACTGTGGCTCTACCACCATCCACTTCAGTATCGCTGCTACTCCTCTCTTCAGCAGAGCAGGTTGCTTGAAGCATGTTCTGTTTTATTTTGGTCTTCAATTCAGCAGCGTCGCTTTATAGTCAGCCATTAAACACAGGTAAGTCTAAATTGATACCAAAGCAGGACAATCAGTTTAAATTATGGCACGGTCGCAACACCTTAATAAAAATTTTATAAATCTAGAAAAAAGAGAAAAAATTAAATGAGAAAAATAAATAAACAAAATAAAAAAACAAGACAAAAAGACAGTTGCTATGTTGATCGACCTTAGTGGGTTATCAAAAGTGTTGATGGTCTTGAGGGGAACACTCTTGATGCGTTAGCTCATCGCATTGCTTGTTTGCAAACTATTTTTTTTATCCCAAATCAGTCTACAGACCATTTCATATTGGAGTGTCCAGTAGCCAAGCTTCAAGAAGGGTACCTCACTGCCCACCAATCATTGCAACAACGTCCTCATGGATAGCCTAAACTAAATGAAAACTGCTTGGACTAATATCGTCGTACGAAACAACAACAACCCCGATGATTTCATTGTCGAATTGTCGTCATGCGTGAACAGTTTCCACTGTACACAAATCTGACACACTTCCATGGAAACAAATATTTGCAGGTTGCCGCATCTATGGTTGCAGCTTGTCTGCTCGAGCTTTAAAAAAAGCATTACAACTGCATGTCGGGAATATACCTGGCAGGCTGGCAACGCATTTTGTATTGACTATTCTGGGCTACTGTAATTTTGTCTCAGATGAGTAGACTCTTAAAAAAGTTTTTGAGTCTAAAGATTTATACTGTAGGCTACCATAATTCATTGATTATGTGTAGGCTATTCTTAGGAGATGCAGATAATCTTAGATAGATGCAGATAGTTATTACTTTATAGCATTCCTGTTAGGGGCGCCGGAAGCGGGGGGGGGGGCAGGGGGGGGCGAATGCCCCCCTTGCCCTCAACTTTTCTGTGGATGAGGGGGCAGGGGGGGCAGTGATGCCCTTTTAAGGTTATATAGGCTAAGCTACTGCACATTTTGCAATATTTTTGCTATTAGATTTTAGCCTAATTATAATTTTTCATTTTTGCCTTCAAAAAATAGGCCTATTCATGACACAAAATTCTGTATCACAATAGGTTACCGTTATATCATTATAACATAGCTTGATGCCTTTCCTTGCCATTGTTCTTTGTATAACAGACACTTGTATCATTACTCGATAATGAGCTGATAGATGAGCATTATAGCTATAGCTTATTTTATCTTAAAATTTTAAAAAATGGCCTTTCAGCAATAAAAGTGCCCTTTTTTCATAATCCTGCCCCCCCCCCCCCCAGTCAAAAGTCGTTCCGGCGCCCCTGATTCCTGTGTAAAGTAATAACTCAAATTTTCACTACTATATTTATGTTATTGTAGACTACTAGAATAGTCTAGGCCTATATGTTACGGTAGTCTTGGTGTTTCTGGCATAAAGACAACAACACAACTCACTAGACTAGTCAACAAGTCAGATTTTAATATATAAAAGGGATATTATTGATTAATGTTGGCTAATATGCCACAGTGTCTTACCAATTCTCATAAGTCATATGTTTCTAAAATCTATAACATGCGATAGGCCAACTGCATGCATACATTAGAAATACAAAGTAACACTGTGGAATAAACACCATAATTCCCAACACATAAAAGTGAAAGTAAAACACAGTATAATATAATGAACACATATTACATTGTGAAAGTAAAACACAAAAGCACTCGCACTATTATTGCTAAGTACATGCAATCATACACAGCGGAAATAGATACAAACAATCCTGTATTAATCACACATTACAACTTTTATGATTTTATATGCAGATTTTTTATCAAATAAAGCTCAGAAAGTATTTTAATTGCTTTTCTATTGTCAAAATAAAATAATTTACTAAAATAACTTATAAATTATTAATATTTCTAGCACTAGTTGCAACGTTTGTCGAGTGAAAGTAAAAGCAACAACAAACAGGTTGATCAATCAGTTTATTTATTTGTCACAAACACAAACATGAAAAGAATACAAAATATGCAATAATCTGTTGTGTGTCATATGAGGGTCTGCTACTATTCGGTGAGTCTGATTCGGTGAGTCTGATTCGGTGAGTCCGATTCGGTGAGTTCCTATTTGGTGAGAGCCTTTTTTCGGAGAGTTCCCTATTCGGTGATTTTTTGAAAATTATTGGGTACTGTAGCCTAATTATCATTGCCGCTTTTACATCGTTTTAACGTCGCTAAACGTTGAAATAAGACCCTAAACCTTAACCCTAACACCTAACCCCTCTCCCTGAGCCCTAACCCCTATAACCCTAACCCCTCACCATAATGCCTAACCCTAAAACGGCTATGATAATTAGGCTACGGTACCCGATAATTTAAAAAAAAAATTAAAAAATCACCGAATAGGGAACTCTCCGAAAAAGGCTCTCACCGAATAGGGAACTCACCAAATCGGTCTCACCGAAACGGGCCATTCCGGTCATATGACAAGCAGACTGCGAAAAGACCAAGCGGTCATCTAGTCAGCAGGCACCTCAAGCTAGGTGATTTAGGTCTAAATAACATACCGTACACAGTAAATACTCAAACAATCATACAAAAAATCAAGCATTTGCTGATACAGATCAGGGATATCTAGAGAAGGGGATATGAAGGCTCGCAGCGGTTGCCTTGTCCTCATGACACTACCAGGGCGGTAGTTTGTAGTGCTTTAAACACGTGGTTCTTTTTAAAATCGTAGAAAGTTTTGTAGTGCAGCTGGTACTATGAGCTACAGAAGACAGTTAGCAAATGTTACGTAGAGCATATTTAAAGAATTTTAAGAATACTTGTTTACAAAGACAGTTGAAAAGTTACCAGTAAGCTGTTTTTTTTTTAACAAAGCCTTTGCAGTAGGCTAGATGTAAAGCAAGTATATGGGTAGTTGAATTAACAATAGCAACCATGAGCATGCGGTGAATATCCAGGCCTGATGCTAATAACGCAATGCAAGTTATCATAACAAGATTTATTAAACTACTATCGGTGCCAATTGTCGTCTTACGATAAACAGAGATTATTTACGATAAACAAAAGCCCTTCTATTGTCAGACGTAATAAAAGCCTTCGTATCCCCTTCTTTAGATATCCCTGATACAGATACACATGTTTTTATTAGGCAAAAACAAAACTAAGCAGGTTTACTACCGTGCTACTGCATGAGTTAATTGTGGAGTTTAAGACATATCAATTGACAATTTTAATCAGTAAAAAGTAAAAAGTAACGTATACCAAAGAGATGAGCAATGAGCAAATAAAATAATGTCATTATATTGACAAAACAGTTATTATTTATACAGTGTTGTTTAAATCAAGAAGGTAGCGTTTGAATTTTCTTTTGAAAGAAGTTGGAGAAAGACCTTTGAGATTACTTGGAACCTCATGCCATACTTTAGGACCCCTGATTAACATCTGCCTTTTACCCAATTCAGTACTCACCCTTGAAAGAAAATAATTACTACTGGACGATAGGCGAGTATTGTGTGAGTGGCATTCAGACAGTCTGTGGACGATATCACATTCCGTTTCTAGCAATAAATTTAAATGGACTCTGTGCATGTATTTTGCTAGCTTTAGTTTATAAATTTCTTGTATATTTAACAGCTGTAGTTTATGAAAAAATTGCAATGTGTGAGCTGTATAGTTGCTGAATGTTATGATTCTAACTACTCTTTTATGTAACTTAAATAGTTGATCCAGTGCATTGTCACAGGCTCCACCCCAGCTGGATATGCAGTATTGAAGATGAAAATATATAAGACTGTAATACACAGTTTTCAGAGTGTTAGTATCCACATAATTTCTAAGTTGAAGAATGGCCCAGGAGCCTCTAGCAATTTTTTACAAACATTTTGAATGTGACATTTCCAGTTGAGGGAGTCATCAATTAATACACCAAGATACTTAATACACTTTTTTCTTTGCAATTCATTTCCGTTTATCGTAATGTGCATCTTTACATTAAGCTTTTGTTTAGTTAGTATCATGTACTCAGTTTTGTTGTAGTTAATGGAGAGCTTGTTTATTTTCATCCAGTTGTCAATTTTAATCAATTCTGTATTGACATTTTGTTATAGAGAAGAAAGATTTTTGTTGGACATAGTTAAATTGGTGTCATCAGCAAAAAGGCTCACTTGAAAATAAGAAATGGAAGGAAGATCATTTATATAAATAATGAATAACAACGGTCCAAGTGTAGAACCCTGTGGAACACCACATGTTACACTGCGCAAACCTGATGCCATACCATTAATTATTGTGTATTTCTTTCTGTGTGTGAGTGTGAGATAACTTTCTAATAGTTGCAAAGGTAGTCCACGTATTCCATATCTTTGTAATTTCTTGATCAGGTTATCATGATTTTCTGTATTAAATGCTTTTGCAAGGTCAAGAAATATTGAACAAGTTATGTTTTTTTTATCTATAGTTGAAATAAATTCGTCGTATATGTGAGAGACAGCAATTGAAGTAGAATGACCACTTCTGAAACCATGTTGACATGAAGTCAGAAGATCTGATTTGGCAAAATAACTGTAAATCCGTTCATAGAGGCATTTTTCAAATATTTTAGAAATTGGGGAGGGAAGTGATATAGGTCTATAATTTTTACAGGTTTCAAATGAACCAGACTTGTGAACTGGTACAATTTGAGCTACTTTAAGCTGATCTGGATACGTAGTTTGTACAATACATTCATTAAATAAGGTAGTTATGATTGGAGAAATAATTGGAGAGGACATTTTCAAAAACTTAATTGGTATTCCATGCAAACCAGTGCTTTTATTTGCATTCAAGTTTTTTAAATGTTTTGATACTTCTTCTGTGGTAATAAGTTTAAGAAAAAATGCTTTATTGCTTCACTGACGTTTTGCACACCATGACAATGTGCATCCTCAGAGCGAATAACATACAAAATAAAATTTACATGAAAAAAACTTCTGTATATATGTTATTCGCTCTGAGGATGTGCATTGAAATGTCAGTGAAGCAATAAATCAACCGGTTTGTTGTTGCTTTGACTTTCACCAGATGAACATTGCAACTAGTGCTAGAAATGATAATTATCCTGATGAACACCCAAGCTTTTCAGTATTCAATTATTAACATGTTGTGATTTGTGAATAAAGCATAACATAAGAATATAATTTGTAGTTATGAGATAAATCATTGCAATAAAAACATTGTCAAATTAAATAAAACGTTTTTCTTTTTTAAAGAATTTTTAGTCATTCTAGATTGTTTTTTTTACTTCAGTATGGAAGAGTTTTCTTTAATAGATTATAGTAAAGATCAAGTCAGGTGCTTTTGTTATTATTATTTTTTTTAACCTATTGGTATTTAAATTTACAGTATATAGGTTTTTGAATTGATTTTACTTTTTGTACAGAATCAACTATACACATCTTAATTAACCAAAGTTTGGACTGTTTTTATTTTTTTAAATTTTAAGTTCCAAAGCATGGATTTGCCTCCTGCTAAGGATGTAACTAACATGACAGCTGAGAATGTAGGCTCACCATCCCAAGATACTAGTCATCATGTAGCAAACTCAGTTCCAACATCAGATGTGAGAACACCCTTTCCACCACTTGGCCAAAGAATCACCGCCAATGACACCATTTCACATGATGGTGCTGACAGCGGTAAATCTTGTTGCAATACAAAAAAGTTGCTTTTCTTGTGAGTGACTTGTTGATCGCTTTATATAAATATTTCAACAATCTCTCACACACATTAATTATGGTTTTTTTAATTCTTTCAGTCAATGTTGTACCACAATCTGCTGCAAGCGGAGAAGGCGACTGATGATGATAAATTTTTCAACAATCTTCAAATTGTTACAGAGTTAGAAATACGTAACAAGTTATTTTTTTTACCTACCCTATCAATGACTGTGTTGTAGAATTCAATGACTTTTTGTAGGCGCCTTTACTTCAAAAATTTGTTAGGTGTTTTTGCTTTTGAATTGAATGTAGTGACTTATTTTTATTGAATGTATTGTACAGTAAAATTCAGTTACTGCACCATAGTGGTCTAAAAAAATTCTGGATTTAATAAATGATGCAGTATGCAGTAAACAAATGGGGATTGTCTCATAGGAATCTTACTGTGTTGTTGTTATGACACACACTGTAAATAAGGTGCTGTTTTGCAGGTATTGATGTGCTTCATGATACACCGAATTTAAGACCGTCAGGTGAGACCTCACAATTCCAACAACCGACTTCTGTTTCGAAATCACGTAAACAAAAGGTAAAAACAATGAAAACTATTAATACTACAAAAAGTGCTCAATGCTAAGCAAAAAAAGCAAAGCAAAATTAAAACAAGTATATATATATAGTTATTACTATCTGAATCCTTAATAGCCTGTTTCACCTAAAGGAGGATCATCAGAAGGTCCTTATTCAAATAGAATCTATTTGATATAATTAAAATAAATAATATAAATAAAATATAATAATATGAATAAAATATAATAATATAAATAAATATAATTCTATTTGAATAAGGACCTTTTGATGATCCTTTAGGTGAAACAGGCTGTTAAGGATTCAGATAGTAATAACTATATTTGATTTAAACAAAAGGTATGTGCGTGTTTTTTTTTAAATTCCAACATACAAATTCTCAGTGCATAACCAGTGGTCTGCATTCTACTTTGTACTTCACTCTGTCTCCTTCAGTCCTAGCTCAGAAGTCATAATTTGTTGACAGATATCACGTCACTTGCCAGACTCGCCATGTTTCCATCCTGACCCAAATCACACTGGATGGGGATCTCCTCTTGCTGGGTGGTAATTGTTTTTTTTTTACTTTATTGCACTTTGTCGATTTCTTCATCTACCGTACCTCTGAGTAAGTTCACATCATTGGTAATCGACAACTTTAAAATTGATTCATTACTAAGTTATAGTAGCTTAACCTTCAACCTTATGCTGTTGTTTCTGAGCTTGGTTGCATAAAATAAGCTAAAGTGAAGATCACATTTAGCTTGATCACATTTAGACCACGACAAATTGGGCAGAGATAATTATCATTTGTAGGCTATCTGAGAATACATTGGAACAACAAATGGCAATGTTAATTATTTTAGTTATTTTTTGACTTGTGAGCATGTTATTGTTACATTGCTAATATTGCTGGTACAGGCATTCCACTACCGTTGATTCTAGAATATCTGAAAGACTTTTAAGACTGGCCACAGCTTCTGCAAGGTGAGAAAAATGTTTTCATTTATTGTATCCTGCCTGAAAGGGCATCATATCTCTGAGAGCATTTTCATTTCCATGTGGTTCCATGGTTTACAACCAAAAGCAACTGTTTGCAAGTCATAAGCATTATTTTACGTTGGTGAAGATGAGAGCTGATTTGTTTTGCTGTTTTTCTTTTTATTTAAGCTTGCATAGTGATGTGAAAAATCGCAGCACGTCTTTCAGGTGCAGGCAGTTACTAGTTAGTTAGGCGCTTGCCAAATAGGTGCGCACACTGTAGGGTCAGGATATTTAGGTGTGACGCACTGTGGTGCCAGTCGTTTAGGTGCTATTTCCAGTAAAGTATATTTCATTAGGTGCTTCATAGTAATACTGCACACAGTGGCGTACGCAGGATGTTCTCAAAGGGGAACATTTGAAATGCTTTTCCAACTGAAACGAAAACGAATTAAAAAAAAAACATTTTCTAATTATAACGAGCAAGTTATATTGTATAACATTTGCCTACCATACTCAGCTTGTATTGACGATATTTTGTTAGTTTACAAGCTGTTTACAAGCTCGCACTTGCTGTTGTTTCTCTGGGCAAGAAACTTAACGATAATTGCCTCTACCTAGTGATCGATTTCGAGTAATGGGTAGTATACCAAATTTAAGTCATAAGTAAAGTAGACAACCGGAAAACAGACATTGCCGTCGGCTGCAGCGTGGGTCAGGTGCAGGCGCGGATTTATGGGGGGGGCCCAGGGGGCCCGGGCCCCCCCCGAAATTTTGTGAAAAATTGTATGTTTCCGCATCAAATGGTTTGATATGCTTCTAAACAGCTGATATTAGTCCCTCGGCATCACAATTGATGAAAATGGTTGTTTTAATGTCTATTTTCTAGCATATCGTATATGTCGTAGTATCATTGTTCATATCTGTTTAGCTTTTTCTTTCTTTTTAATTGATTTTCAAATTTTCTGGCCCCCCCCGAAAAAAACTCTTAGATTTGCGCCTGGTCAGGTGTATGTCGGAAGGCGTACATCGATGCATAGCGCTCAAGTCCGCTTTCCCGCAATGCAGGATAAAGATAAACAAACAAACAAACAAGGGTCAGGCACCGCACACTGATATGTTTCAAACTGAAATTCACTTTGTATCACAGCTGGGAGAACTGTTGCATCATCAAGCATTTCTGAATGATTATGAGTGTAATTTGACACCGAATAGCACCTAAATGACCGGGCGCCGCACCTAAATATCCTAACGCCACAGTGCCCGCACCTATTTGGCAGGCACCTAACTGTTTGCACCTAAAAGACGTGAACCCTGAAAAATACGCTTCACTTAAATCGCGTATTGTCTGATTGAATGATATACAAATTCTATTAGTCGTGGTTTGCAAAACGCTAATAGAGTAATTATGATTCAACTGAACATCCCCGTTTTATTGCTTTTTTTTAGCCATTTACATCAATTGGCTTGTAATGTATTATTTTTCGCTGTGATAGAAATAAGAGTAAACTCAACCAAGTAAATTCTGCATTGCCGGAATATGTATTTTTTTTTACTTATCTAAACAGTTTATTTTAGTCATTTGTAGTTAAGCCTCCTACTTTCAAAGTCTACTTTCAAAGTCTACTTTCAAAGTCTACTTTTCAAAGTTCGCTTTCCTACATTGACAGAGCACCAAAATATGTCGCTTTTACTCTATCATTTGTTATGTATATGAGAGTGATACGGAAAAAATGAGTGCAGCCATAATTGGTAGTATATTAGCCTACGCTCTACACGTGTCAGTTTGCCGTATGGCGCATTAATGGGTTCATGTTACAAAGCATGCAAATAGATACCAACACTTACTTTTGCCAAGACAAGCGGTTTTTCATATAGTCAAGAGTTTGAACAAACCTTTTTACAGGCAGCGAGTGCTCAACCAAAGGTCAAATTCGATTGGTGATGGTATGTCGAAAATGCCAGGAAAAGTCATAAGTAAGCATTCAGAACGATTATAGTCTAATCATTAGACTATCTCCCATAACTACCTCTTTACTTTTTTCTGAAGGCACACAAATTTTCATGGACTCCTTTCATGGATTTTCATGGACTGTGGTAAACTTATTAGTGTTTCAAACATATTTATGGGTTTGATTTGTGTGCAATGCTGTAAAATTCTTGTAACCGATTGAGGTATTTATTGAAATCAAAGGGTTTTAAACACAATGATCGCCAATGTCTATCAAATCAGACACATAATCATCACCATTGAAATCAGCACATTCATTAAAATCTTGTGTGGTGATTTGATCATAACAGATACTTTTGTGATTCAATCATCCAGTGAAATAAGATAGCTTGGGCGTGAGTCGACGTTTTTACTACGCTCACCAATGCAAAGATACATTCTCAGCCGAAGTTATTGACGCCTGCGAGCGTATGGCGATTTATTCCAAACAACTATGTCAATGACATGTATTCTCCATTACGTTTTGTGGTTTGCTCGTATTCATAAACCTCCTTGGAAGAAATCTATCGTTTTGTAAAATTGATCTTTAAACCGAACTGGTTTACTTTGGTTAAGCTTGCCAGCGACGTAATCATAGCTAAAGACTGCTGTCGTTTCTTGTTAAGTCGTTAGGCAATACTCTTGATTTTATAAGAGGCTCTTGGACACCTTCAAATAGAAAGATTTCGAATATATTGATTAGTGGAAAATTCCTTGTCTTCATTTCTTTGCGATACTCAAACAATTTTGTTTCGTCATGGGTTCGATCGAAGCAAAACTGACAAGAATCTCTAAAAACGTCGAAAATTCATTCTTCAAATTGATTTTGTACCATGTTTTTCAAAGATTTCATGATCATTGTAAGATGAGCTCGATATATTTATCGAGCAAATTCATAACCTTGATGATCTGGTAAGAATTTGATCCCACGAACACTACATTGATTGTTCGTTTTCACTCTATTACCTTTGCGTTTGCAGCTTGGCAAACCGCAACGGAAAGTAGACCACCACTCCGCATTGACATGTCAGGACCGAGTCCAACTACCTACTCGCCCCGAAATAAGCCTCTGTATGAAACTAATGCACCAGCTTACTCGTTTGGGAGAAAAGAAACGGAGAAGGGTAACTAAACAATTGACAATTAATGAGATGTGGGTGATTAAGTGATTTGTAAAGTCATTAAGGCCGGATTGAACAAATATTTCACTCAAACAAGGCTGAAACTTAAGTATGGCGTCTTCCATTTTCGTTCGATTCATAATTAATTGACAATTAATGAGGTTTGGGCTCACCAGTAACCTTCCACTTATTTATTATTCATGCCAAAGAGCTCTGGACCGCCGCTTTCAATTAAATATTGACTCTTTACTTACAGTTACATTAGCTAAGTGGTTAAGTGCCCGGCTCAAGATCAAGCGGCGCTGGTTCGTCTCTCGATATGTGTGCTTGACCAACGCATTTCAGGACTGCTCTTCATTTAGTTGCACCTTGTGGATGGAATAATTCCCCGACAACAACGCTCCAACAACTATCGAAAACTTCATTCTGTAAAAAGTCGGTGACCGGGCCTGCGTCAGTGGTTCAAAGTCTCTACAAGTATGCGAAACTACCAGGAATAACCAACCTATCAGAGGCTTTGTCAGTCAGAGGATAAAGGTTCAAAACCGACATTCAATGCTGTGATTTATGATTTTGCAGTGAATTTACTTAAAATATGCACGACTTTGCACGTACGTTAAGCTATCTTTTTAGACTGGTTGGCTTCAGTGTTGCCCGATTCCTTGTAAAACCTTGAATTATTATCTTTTCAGATGGCAGTGGACAAAAGGCTTGGGGTAAATTGTGGTTCCGGTCCCATACTCCCTTCACCCACAAAACGAACTTTGAGCTTAGATGGCCCAGCGTTTCACACTATGAGCACAAATCTACTCTGGGTCCAAAGCAAGCTGTCAGAGTACAATTTCCAAGCCATAGCATAGGTTAAGTTTACAAAAATGTTTTGTGCATTGGTAAATGCTAAGTAGCCTACAGATATTTCAAACACCGTAGATAGCCTATTCTTGGAAGCGTGATGAATTAAATAATTGTTATGCAATAGATTAAGTTTCGATTTTAGCAGCATGATCGTTGCTTACTTCACAATGTAGATACTAACGACCTGTTTTAGCCTGATGCAAGTTCGCTGTGGTAGTAGTGGTTTGCACGAGCTTTCGGAACACAGTTTCCTAGTCACGTGCTATGATGAATGGTGCTCAGAGTCGGTGTGTCTCTAAATAATTGTTATTGACAGACATGCTCCTTTTATAATCATAACAAAGTTGCTTATCTAATATCTATTATGAAATTATTAATCTTAGATACAAATAAGTTTAAATTATACGCGTCGGTCCACTTGTAAGTTACAATTGATTTTGACCTAATAGTTTTTCAGCCTTTTGCATTTGTTTTCTTTTTGATAAATTGTAACTTTGATTGAGTTTGTCTACTGTGGAAAAATTCAATTCAGTTTGTTTTTATTTCTGACCATAACAGCAAAAAAAAACACACATGCTGAACAGCCTGAACATAGTAGAAGCCTAGAAAAAAGTAGAAATAACAAAGCCCGCATGGTATAACGTGCTTAACACCAAAATAGGACATTAAGTATCTTAGGTAAATGATTTATTTGATGCCATGGCCTATTTCGCACAACTGTATCATTCGACAAGCTCTGCTTTCTTTCAGGGATTCGTCACAACGTTCTATCCGCTGATTCGTTGAAGACAAATGTTCCGGCTTCAAACCAGTATGAACCGGAATTAGCTCACAAGCATATCATGTACAAAGCACCTGCCTTCACCATGGGATCTCGAATACCCTACAATGCATGGGTGAATAGTTGTAAGTAAGACTAACAATAGATAGCCAATTGCCATCAATTGGCCTAAGAAGCTACTTATTCTAAAGTAATTCATACGCAGCAGGCTATACAGTATACACAAAACACATGTCTATACTAGCTCTAGTTACCTTGACTATAAAAAAGCATTTGGTTTCATTTTTAACAATCAGTTGAAACTTTGACTTTTAACTTTGACTTAAAACTTTTAACCCTTCAAGTTATAAACATTAAATGAGAGTAAGCTTATTTTAGAAATGCATATTTATTTTTGAAATACGAAAGTAAAGATTACCGCTATGACATTGCCCTTTTAACATATACTGTTAGAAAAATGTACAACATTTAAATGCTACTGCGGCCTTCCCGTAACTTCCATTACTTATAGTCAGCGTACAGTTAACTGCTCCAGAACAAACCAGTACATTCAGTGAATGATAACTTGACCATCATGTTAAATTGTTTTAATGTCGCTTGACATTGAAACGATATATGATGGCCGAATTATTATTCACTGAATGTACTGGTTTGTTCTGGAGCAGTTAACTGTACGCTGACTATAAGTAAGCTCCATTTGATATGATTTTGCGCGTGGATATTGATTTATGTGACTAGAAAATTAATTAGCCAGTAGAATGTTTCTCATAGCTCGAGCAACCTTCTGCTCGCTATTTTCAAGTTCTGTATCTCCAATCAACTCTTCAAGAAAGTTAATTCAATGTTTTTTATCCCAAATTATTCAAAGTCAGTATAACGTTGTCCAATTTGTTACTTCCAGTCAACGTGCCAGCGCCCAACACTTACAGCCCAAAGTCAGCAATGCGAAATGTGAAGCCATCCGGTCCAGCTTTCACCATGTGTGTTCAGCGCAGATTCAAGCGCCACGACATTGGGCCCTTTGCTACTTTATGACCGAGTGCAAAGGGAAATTCACTTTAGAGTTAGTTTTTCTATTTTGTTTGCATTTTTATATATATTTTTTGTCCTTGCAAGCTTCAAGGTCTCAAAACTAATAGTTATTGTGTTTTATGTGAAAGTTTGAAGTTTCTTATTACGTTAAACCTTGTCGGTTGTAGGCCTACATGCAACCTGTGTACTGTGTAGCCTACTGTTGTTAGGTCCCTGACTCTGTATTTTTAACCGTAGGCTACTGACACCTATTTGAAATAATTTTTATTCAATTTGATTGTATTTAGCTTGAATTTAGCATGATCTGTTACCAGGTAACAGTTACCTAATTACTGCACTTCATTTTAATGTTCGTTAGGTTGTAATCTGCTATGCATTTCATATGCAACAAGTGATTTCATAGATAACCTGAATGCTTCTTAGCAGCCTAGATAGTTTTTGGTAACTGTTGACTACCAAGCTTACGCCAAGCGTGTTAGTTTTTTTTTAACTTCTGGCTATAGTGTGAAATCAGTCAAGGATATCTTTAAGGAATTCAAAAGAAAATATATTTACCAAGAAACACCTCCTTCCATAGCTCTGCATGTTCTCTAGCCTACCTTTTTTTTTTGAAATACATGTGTACCCACATAGTGTTACTTTTGTCAAGAGAAATTAAATTTGTGTTATTTTTTTGTTTTTATCAAGCTTATTTTGGGAGATTTTGTTTTGTAAAGCCAAAGCCTAATGTTGCCAAAGCCTAAGTAGTGTTGCTTTCTCAATTTTTTAAATATGTTTATATCGTATTTTGGAATAACTTTGTGACTTTACGACAATTGCCTCAGCCTACTGTTTTTAATGATTACGTTATTATCACTATATTAATCACTGTAATAACCTATACCCACTATTGCACCGCAATCAACGTGGCTGGAATTTGGTTAGCTTAAGGTATATTTTTGCGATAGTTCATTTGGCTACATGCTGCGCCTTTTTAGGATGTGTTTGAGGTCATAGGCTTATCAAGTATAAATATCTCATTACCAGTAAAAATCATAACAAACTGTTTTCGTGGTCTCAGGGGCTCTATCCACTTTTAGAATTCGGGGGAGGGGGTGATTTTTGGACTGTGGGATAAAATCGTCATAGTTATTTCAACTTGGCTCCTCAACTCAGCTGGGCTACGCCCCCCAGACCCCCATGGTGGCGTCGGCTTCATTGGTCATCAACATGCACTGGGTTTCAAAATCGTTTCAAAAAGTATGTGTTGGAAGGCAGTGGTGCCGAAGTCCAGGGAAATATTTTGGCAGCATCCTCTCCCAATACATCAGAAAAAAAGTATTTGCTATGAAGTTGTACTTCAATTTAGTTGTTTGCAAGCATCTCGAATTGCTTTTGTTTTTCTTTATTTGATGTTTGATCACAGTTCTAAATTGTCTTGGATTTGACGCTAGACAATGCAGGACCTTCATTGAAGGTATTAAGGACGAGTTGGACCAGGCTACTGGCCACAGCACTGCAGTAATAAAGAAACTGCAAAAACATATTTGAGACTTGTGCTGATTTTGAAGCCTTTGGCACTTACAAAGCAATTTAGTATCACGTTGCAAGGAGAAAAGCTTGACATTGACTCTTGTGATGAGCTGTTTCAGACCCTGAAAATCACTCGAGAGAAATATCGTGATTTGGAGTTTGAGAACAATTACAAAAATGCAGTTTCACTTCCGGAAAAATTTGCTGCTAATTTTATCACGCCTTTGCAAGCACCACGGCAAAGAAGAGTCCCTGAAAGATTGGGTGGAGACTCCATGGCAACTATACTGCAGACACTCAACTGCATTATAAAATAAGTTACTTTAGAATCACTTCATGGACAGAGTTATCTCTGAACTGACCGAACGGTTTGAAAGTAGCCTGAATTCCGATTCGGCAAAGTAGGCTATAAAGAACTTGCACGAATTTTCAAGACCGGCTTAGTTCCTGAAAGGGTCAAAAATTATCCAGAGCTGAATAGACAATCGATGAGTTATCAAATTGATTTATTCAGCAAGGCAACCGGAGCAAAATCTCTGTAGGCTACGGTGCTAAAAGAGCTTACCAGGCATTGTCCGAGTTGGAAAAACTTCTCTATTCTCAAATACTCCAACTGATTAAGATCCTCTTAAATTTGCCCGGTAAGCTCTGCTGCTTGTGAGAGGTCGTTTTTCAATCTTTGTAGATTGGAAACCTGGCTGAGAAATACTTTGGGACAGGAAAGGTTGAATGCTAGCATTGTATGCTAATGACAGTGCTAATGAGTTTTCAATGCCCACTATCCTAAGACGCAATATGTTCGGTTGTAACAAGTTCTTGTGATATGTTTGAAAGTTAGTATTTTTGTCATAAATTTGCTATTCTAGATTCTAGTGAAAGAGAGGGCAAGGGTTGGTTGTCAAAGGTTCAGGGTTGTCAAATCAAAAATTCAAAAAAGTGACAACAGCCGAAATATTTTTTCAAAATTCGATCAATAAAATATCACAAAACCTTTTCAAAGCCAAATGAGTGGGAGAATGATTTTGCATTGCTTTGCTCACCCCCCCCCCCCCTTGGATAGAGCCCATGCGGTTGTCTACATTTTAGATTATTACACTTTGATTCTTTGAAAAATTCTAAGCGTGAGCTACAGTGATGTTGCAAAGCATTGGTCTTCATGGTATTTTGGTAGCTTAATGATATTTTCAAAACTGTGATGGGCGTGACTTATGAATAAATTAAAGATTCTTAACCTCACTTCGCAGTTTGTTATTGCAGGATTGCTGTGGGGAAAGTAGGGTTCTTGCGTTTTAGGAATCTGCAAACGTCTACAAACAATACCGGTATTGTAATCTGCTTCAAATGGAAATGGCGATTGAATATAACTTATATTAAGAGTCTAGCCACTCCCACACAAAAAGGATGATTTAACATATTGCTTACAAGATAGGCCGACATTGTCTGTTTTTAAATCGCTGAGAAGAACACAGTTTTGCGATGAATGCAGCGATACATAAAACACTTTATTATGGTGCATTTTCAAGAAAAACTAACTGGCGTATCCTGGCCTTTCATGCATAACGGACTCCAATAAAATCTGTCGAGTTATTAACGCTTTTCACATTCACAGTTTATGGTAGAAATTAATAGGTAGGCCTAGACTACGTCTAAGTCTAACAAGTAGTGCGTATTTGTAAGCTAAAGCTATTCTATAAGTCGCTGCAGCAGATAGGTTATTGTTTTGACTGGTAGGCCCACCTTAGTCACTTTTAACACACGACAGCTTTCTCTATAAACCAGCTCACTGTAGTCATTGTGATTCTTTGCTTATAGACCGAGAGCCTACGACAGAAGATTTCACCCCATAAGGTACAAAAAGTTTGACCCCTAGAAGTTACTGGGGTCAACCATGTCACTCACAAAAAGTATGGAAGATTGACCGCACCGGGTGGATCTGGACCCTAGAGCCCCCTAAAAAGCCCAAAATGGGGGTTAATTTCACCCCTTAAGGTACATGGACCAAACTTGGTGAAAACGAAGTTCTATGTCAGGACATCACAAAAATATCAAATCTAACAATATTTTCGGGTGGAAAGGTGATGTAAGACCCCCCCCAAAGTGGCCCCCCAGGGGGTTAATTTCACCCCATAAGGTACATGGACCAAAGTTGGTGAAAACGAAGTCTTATGTCAGGACATCACAAAAATATCAAATCTAACAATATTTTCGGGTGGAAAGGTGATGTAAGATGCCTTCAAAGTGACTTCCCTTAATGTGACCCCCTCGGAAGGTTTATTTCACCCCATAAAGTACATGGACCAAACTTGGTCAAAATGAAGTCTTATGTCAGGACATCACAAAAATATCAAATCTAACAATATTTTCGGGTGGAAAGGTGATGTAAGATGTCATCAAAGTGACTCCCAGAGGGTTTATTTCACCATAGAGTACATGGACCAAACGTGGTCAAAACGAAGTCTTCTAGGGCACCACAAAATATCAAATTTAACAATAGGCCTACTCTCAGTTGGGAAGGTGATAAAAGACCTACCCAAAAGTGAATCTCCTCCTATAGTTTAATTTACTTCATCCCTTACTCGAACCAACCTTGGTGTGACGGAAGTGCTATGCCAGGACAGTACGAATGGATTAAATTTAAAAATATTTTTATATAGGTTTTGGTGAAATACATTCACAAGCTGTCCCATGATGCATGAAATGGAACTATAGCCTACTTTACAAAAAGTTTTTGTATAAATCATATTCAGTCAATCGAAAAAAGGCAACAGGACAAGCGACAGCAGTGACAATGAAGAATAAAGAAACGACCATTTACATTTACACAAACAATCTCTGTTGATGAATGAACAGTTACAATAACTGATTGGAGACATGAAGCAAATGGCATTAAACAAAAATTTACTACATTGGGTTATTTATTGTAGCAGCTGGAAAATGTTCATTACTGCTTGAATTAACGTTCCAAATGATTCATTTCGAAACGTTTTGATTTGGATAGTCAGTTGTTCGATTAAGTCCACATTTAGTGGTCGTATCAAGATTCAAGATCTTGGATCAATTTTCTGACTACTGTAGCCTATATGCTTCTTATGTACTTTCTGTTTTTGGTGTTACAAAGCCATGTATTGTCATGTCCTGTTGCCTTTTTTCGATTGACTGAATATGATTTATACAAAAACTTTTTGTAAAGTAGGCTATAGTTCCATTTCATGCATCATGGGACAGCTTAATTGTGAATGTATTTCACCAAAACCAATATAAAAATATTTTTAAATTTAATCCATTCGTACTGTCCTGGCATAGCACTTCCGTTACACCAAGGTTGGTTCGAGTAAGGGATGAAGTAAATTAAACTATAGGAGGAGATTCACTTTTGGGTAGGTCTTTTATCACCTTCCCAATTGAGAGTATTGTTAGATTTGATACTTTGTGATGTCCTATTTAAGACTTCGTTTTGACCACGTTTGGTCCATATAGCCTACTCTATGGTGAAATAACCCTCTGGGGGTTACTTTGATGACATCTTACATCACCTTTTCACCCGAAAATATTGTTAGATTTGATATTTTTGTTATGCCGTGAAATAAGACTTCGATTTAATCTACTTTAGTCCATATAGCCTACCTTATGGGGTGCAATTAATCCACTGGGGGTCACTTTGGGGGAGTCTTACATCATCTTTCCTCCCAAAACTATTGTTAGATTTGATATTTTGTGTTGTCCTGACATAAAACTTCGTTTTGACCAAGTTTGGTCCATGTACTTTATGGGGTGAAATAAACCTTCCGAGGGGGTCACATTAAGAGAAGTCACTTTGATGACATCTTACATCACCTTTCCACCCGAAAATATTGTTAGATTTGATATTTTTGTGATGTCCTGACATAAGACTTCATTTTGACCAAGTTTGGTCCATGTACTTTATGGGGTGAAATAAACCTTCCAAGGGGGTCACATTAAGGGAAGTCACTTTGAAGGCATCTTACATCACCTTTCCACCCGAAAATATTGTTAGATTTGATATTTTTGTGATGTCCTGACATAATACTTCGTTTTGACCAACTTTGGTTAATGTACCTTATGGGGTGAAATTAACCCCCTGGAGGGCCACTTTGGGGGGTCTTACATCACCTTTCCACTCGAAAATATTGTTAGATTTGATATTTTTGTGATGTCCTGACATAGAACTTCGTTTTCACCAAGTTTGGTCCATGTACCTTATGGGGTGAAATTAACCCCCATTTTGGGCTTTTTAGGGGGCTCTAGGGTCCAGATCCACCCGGTGCGGTCAATCTTCCATACTTTTTGTGAGTGACATGGTTGACCCCAGTAACTTCAAGGGGTCAAACTTTTTGTACCTTATGGGGTGAAATCTTCTGTCGTAGGCTCCCAGACTATTACATTCAGCCAAAGAGTTGATTCTTGCTTGGAACTTTGTTTGGTAATTAAAGAAGAAAAAGGAGTAGGCTATAGGCAAGGGTGGAAATCGAACCCGTCCCACGTCATCGAAGTGACTATTCCTTCCTAACCGTTAAGCCACGCTGTTGGTGGTGACACCCTCATCATTAGGCCTATTTGCACTGTCCTCATCGCTCACGTTGCCGGATTTATCAGGAGGAAAAATTACAATATTAATGGACTGCTTGGGTGGAACGTCTTCCAAAATTTCTTGAACAGTGAAATGAATTTTCCTATAAAGAGTGCAAAAATTTAATTATACTTGAACTTGTTTTAAAGATAAATTAAAGATACATAAACATTTACAGCAAGATCTCAAGTTACAGTACAAAAACAGTGAAAGCGCCTAAATTCTAACCTAACTTACTGGGCTACCTCAACCAAAGCGCACGGTTTGGAGATTGAATATCAGCTCGTTAAAAATAACGTTCGTTTTTGCTTCAAACATGAAGACATACAAAATCCTATAGCATTAGGCGAACTTGTTAATATGTCTACAGTTTGGCGAAAAAGCGTCCAGGCCAGAGCCCAAGCGTCCCTACAAGGACTCACCTAACTTCTAAGTTATATTCAGAAAAAATTATAGTCCCTGGTTTCACTTTGGGCAAATAGCTATACATAGCCTATTAATAGATTTATCAAAACACAAAGTTGATTAAAAACAATGTTAGCCTACATACCTCGATTTGTAGTTCGTGTAGCCTACCAGTGCTGGCTCCATACCTGTAATAGTTCGTGTACCATGTGCTGGCTCCATACCTCATAAAAGATCCACCTTGAACGTTGTATGGTTGATTGACTGAATCTTTATCCTCGGACTGGGAAAGCTTTTTGAAGAGCTTAATCCTGGCAGTTTCGCATACTTGTAGACTCTACAAGTAGGCTTTGAATCACTGACGCAGGCCCGGTCATGGAGATTGACAGATTGAAGTTTCCGATTGTTGAAGTCTTGTTGCCGAGGAATTATTCCATCCATTAGATGCCGCTGAATAGAGAGCAGTCCTTAACGTGTGTTGCTCAAGCGCACACCCCCAGAGTCGAACCAGCGCCGCTTGATCTTGAAGCTAAAATCTATTTAAGAACACTAAAATTTATTTAAGAAAATACTCTTGCGCTGTTTCTATGGCTATAATGTTATTCTAACCTAAGAGAAAAAGTTATTATCCCAGCAATCTGAAGAAAGCAATTCGGAATCTAACATACCCACTTTTCACGTCCTTGTAGGGAAGCGGCACTAATAGATTAAGTGTTTGCGTGCTGTTTGGCAACACTTGCATGCATTTTGGTGGTTTCCCAAAAATTTGAGGAACTTGACGTTTTACTGAAATTTTTTGTTGTTTTTGTGCGTGGTTGCGTAGAATGAAGCTAACAGGGACTGCGGCTGCGCACCTCAAAAAGGGAATTGAATCCATGATGTAATGACTCCAATAAAGCCATGTTTTTTACATAACATACCACGCCTTCACGTTCCCAGAAGTAAATACGAAGTAAAAATGATGTGCACTGTGATATTCACTGAATGTAGGCCCCAATACTTTGGCAGAGCATTTTCGTTCGATTAATTGTTAATAGGATAGATAAAGCATGTAATATATTTATATTTTGTGTGTGAGGTGAGCAATATATTATTTTATTATCTATTATTATTTTATCTGTTTATTTTGCTATGTTTTTAGATTGCAATTAGTCTTGCATTTGTTTACTTGTAGCCTCTTGTGTTTAGCAATAAGCTGTTAGGCACTGCTGTATTCGAGGGTATACGGCGGTATACGTAGTATACTCTGCTTTTTCAAGCAACTATAGTAGCCTTTAGCCTATTCCGGTACCCTCTGGTGTGCCTATGCTATCCTTACTGATTCTTGACACTACAGCACTAACGGATGCAACCTATTTCGTCCCCTGAATACTTCTTACCCCCATTTCGTACCCTCAAATCGGGGTACGAAGTGTTCTGGCAACGAAATAGGTTGAATTCTTGGCTTAAACATTTCTTACCCTGACGTCATTGCATAGCATGAACAATTGTTGCGAAAGTATAATTTTCAGCGCATTCTAGCGCTTATCTAGAAAATGTTACTGGTAATACTGTATCCCTTAGCTTCCATTTAAGCAGAAAAGCTTTGCTTCAATGGTTGATGACATTGAATCAACATAACAAAGGTGAATTCTTTGCTAAGAATGGATGGGAGTACCTACTTCTACACTAATCAGTGCAAGTTAGTTAAGTCTTACATCACAATGACTGGCTTTGATCTCCGAGTAATATTGATAAGGCAAGGTTGGTTACAAAATTAGATAAGGAGTAGGCTAAGTTTTGGTATTACAGTAAGGAATGACCTAGGGAACCTGAACTTGCAACCAATTGATTCGGGTAGATGCAGTATCGTGCTTCCAATGGTAGTTAAATTGTTAAAATCCGATCACTACGATCAGAAATGAGAATACTGCGGCACATTTGGTGGAGGCACTATGAAAGTTTTAAAAATCTATATCCATTCCACTTCTTCCGCGGTTTTTCACCCTTTTCCTTCTTCCCAAAAGTAGTTGTGCCTTTTTGTGTGCTGTCACATCGTCTGATGACGTCAATGACCAAGGCGGACGATTCAGTAGGAGAACCGGAAATTCTATGAGTGAGATTGAGGACAATGAAGCTACTTGCTCTTCATCACTTTCGCCACATGACACGCAAAAACAAACCTAAGGAAAAAAGCCTAGTGAAACGTTTGACTCTTTAAGCGCAGGTTGTTGGTCTGATGAAAGCCTTTCAGAGTGACTTCGCTGAAATTTAAAAAAGTTTTCTAAACCGTAGATATAGTTCAAGATAAAGTAATTAAGCATGATAATCGACGTTCAAACTGGTGTGTTCGCCAAGATAGCTGCTCAGACCGGACAGGCGGACACATTTGTCCGCTGTCAACAAAATCGAATTTCAAGGCCTGCAACCTATTTTGTCCCCTGAAAAGATCGAGAGAAATTTTGGAATGTTTGCGGCAACTCCGATCAGCGGCTTCGGCTATGTTGTAAATTTTTTCTCGATCTTTCAGGGTACGAAATGGGGGTACGAAGTGTTCAGGGAAAGAAATAGGTTGCACCTCATACTAACTACTAAACCCCTTGAGGACCATTGATAATGTGGGCTGTTTGATGTTTATGCATATTAATTCCAATGGACCACCTGTGGCTCAATTTACCACTAAAAATATGTAAGATCCTGGCTGCTAAACCACCGATCAGCTAAGGATACTAGATCCCAAATTTGTAAAGAGTTTGAAGATGTAGATTTCTCTCGGCAGGTTGCTTGGAATGTATTCATAGAAAAATTTCAAAAAAAATTGTCTGGCTATATGGTACATCAACAATGGCAGGTCACTTGAGTCATGTACAAACACGTATTTTGCAATCCATGTCATTGTGGCATTACTCGCAACAACTGATGAAGCTGAAAGGTCTTTTAGTGCAAGACATGGCTTAGTGATCACTCCTGATCCTCTTGCAGACTAGTAGCCTAGTCTATGTGCTTCATTACCATTGTGAAAGATAAATGAGAAGATAAATCGAGTTATTTGGTTACTGGCCTAGTTGGCGAAGCAACGATTGTCATTTTAATTGTGGTGGTATTTGCTTTTTTGTGTGAACCTTCTTTGCCACTCCAGAAGTTGAGGGGGTCTGCCTTTTATCACCCTTGAGCAGTGGTTATGAGACGGTCTAGATCAGGAGTCACCAACTGGCGGCCCGCCCCGCTGTTATGAGCGGCCCGCGGAAGGTATCAGCGTACAAGTATAACCAAAAATACTTTTCTTGAGGAGTTAAAGAGCATTAAGGCAAAAAATACTTTCCGGGAAGCATATTTTCGCTTTGCATACGATTCCACCGACCGACCAATCATATTGTAGTTTTAGGTGAGGGTCGCTTAAAGTTATTCCAATGCGATGTCCATTGTCCAGCCATACTGTCCCAGTGGGTGATTAAAACGTCTGTTTTCGAATGTCGAAATTGTCTGTGAGCGTAGGGTTGCTTATTTTAAGTTTGTAAATGTCATGTAAACACTAGTGTGCGTTTCACCGTTATTGTGTTTTACGAGCAGTGTTCCCTTTATGGAAGTTCTTGTTGGCAAAATAGGTTGGTGTGCCAACTCAGTTTATAATGAATTGGCAAAATGTAATATATATATATAAATTTAAAGACTTTCTCTGGTTGTATTATGAAAATATTTAGCTTAGTACTGCAAAATGTTGTTAATCAACAATTCTTGCCATAGCCTACTGATAAGCGCCGCAAGTGACAGTTGTCTATAATCAAAGAAAGACGGTTTTATAGACTCTCACAAAAAGGATGAAAAACTAACTCATTCCTTTTTTAGAGGGAAGACTTTTCATGAATTACGATAGAAACGTTTTTTCGTGGATTTCCACAAGCGTTTGTTTCATGGTGCCTGGTTTCTTTTTCCCTATTATTGGAGCCTACTTTTCGCTGATATGTTTGCAGGTCACTATTGTTGCCTGTATTGCAATGTGTCAAACATTTCCTTGTTTACTGAAACTGTTAATTGCAAGATATCTTTTGTGAAGCGAAGTGACAGCACCACTTTTGCTTGGCAATGAATATTCTGATGAAACCGCTCGCCTCGCTATAAGTGCGCAAAACAAGTGGCCTCAGCCCTCATTTATTAGGCATTGCATGGCCACCTGGAGATATGGCCTGATTTGTCACATTTTGCAGATTTTGATTATGTCAGCTACTGCTAGTGCTTGACTGACATTTTTTGAGATGTTTTTACTTTTTGCGGTTTCCAAAATCAGACTGTTATTGAAAATTAACAGTCTGACTAAAATCTTCGAAATCAAATTTTATCATATTTGTTTTTCAACATGCGAGGATGTTAAAACCTATTGTGTCATCTGGGGAAAAGAATAAAGAAAGCGTACAAATCTAAGTTTTAGAAAAATTTATTTAAACGTTTGCCCAAAGTTAGAAAAACCTGGAAATTTCTGCAAAATGTGACAAATCAGGCCGTATCTTTAGGTGGCCATGGGCATTGTTAAAAAAGTCAAAAGTGTTGTAAAAGGAGATTGGCCTGGCAGTAGCGTTGTTCGATTAATTTTCTTGCTGCGGAATTCTAACATAAATATGAACAACATGTAACACTGGATACTGGGTACAAAATGCGTTCTTTTCTAGCATAAGAGTCAACCTACGAAACATTTTATTAGTGCGGCCCGCCCAGTTCTCCTTAGTGCCAAAGTGGCCCGCATGCAAAAAAGGCTGGTGACCCCTGGTCTAGATGTTTGGGCAGGTGTCGAGCAGCCACTGAATAGATTTGTCATCCAGTTCACGCAGACCATTTGGTGCATGGTAAATGGCGCAGTTGCATATGGTGTGGTTTGTGGTTTGTTCCTCCTTGCCACACTCACAGATTGCGGATGGAGCCATTTTCTATTTGTGCATATTGGAGTAGAGCAGTCCGACGCCAGTACGCACTACGCAGCCGGTTGAGACGCACTCAGTCTCAGGCCTTCCTTGGCAAAAGTATTCTCGATGAATGGGGGCAGGTGTCGGAGATGAAACTTTAGAGACTTGAAGAGTTCTACTTCCACTACGAGCTCCATTGGTGGTCCGCCCAGGTAGCCGCAATAATAGATTGGTCTTCAGCGGTTGTTATCAAGAGTTGTGCGGCCTTTACAAATGGGTGTTTTGATTTCAGTTGCAGGAATTACTCACATATGGACTCATAGACACTTGAGTGGAGCAAGTAGTTGGGGTTCGTAGCGCGACAACAAAGAGACATAATGCCTGCAAGAACAGGGAGATTGTTCGATGGCGTAGGTTGCAGGCATCCGGTCCTATTATGCAAGGCGTCATTTATGGCAGTGTCATTGGCAGTATGGCATTTAAAACCTTATTTGCTTATGGTGTTGTAAATATATAATATCACCGGCGCCGCGCCCGCCGGACATTTCAGGAATTAAAAAGAAAAAATTAATGCAATTTTAAGTCCCAAAATTTCTGTAACCATCTGCCACCTTCTGATATTAGCCTACTTACCTTATTCGCAGGGTTTTGTCGCCATATGAAAGGCCCTACTAATTAAGCGATTAGTTTTCGTCAATTATTGCCATTGTTACATTCATGCAACGTTAAACAACGTTGATTCGCCGTTAAACGAGCAAAAGTGTCCATGCCGCGCCGTTTGTCTCCACTCTAACACTCGTAGCCCAGTGCTATAAATCAAGTAAATTGCGCAAACCTGTGAGGAACTTCATTCGCGGCAAAAGTCTGACCGCAATTTCCACTGCTTTTACATTGTTTTAACGGTGTCCGACGTTTTTGCGTAAACAGTTGTTCGTAAATAATTGTTCGTAAAATTAATTCTTCGTAAAACAATTCTTCCTAAAGCATTTTTTCGTGCATGCAGTTGAAATTTGATGTATACGAAGAAATGCTTTACGAAGAATTGTTTTACGGATTTCATTTTACGAACAACAGTTTACGAACAATTGTTTTACGAACAATCGTTTTACGAACAACTGTTTACGAACAATTTGCCTATAACCGTTTTAACATCGGTGTAAAAACTGTAGCATTGTTCTTCATAGGAGTAATTTTCTCTCAAACGACGTTATTAATAAAAAACTGCTGCCAAAATGCTCTATTTTGTCGTCTCAATCATCACAGTTGCGTCTGTTATGTCACTGATGTTAAACTGTGTACACGTGTTGGTTTGGCCGGATGAAACCGTTGGTTTGGTTGTCATTACAATTGAAACCATTGCAAAGATGCTGCACTTGCTCTGAAAATAAATGAACCAAATATTCGTACCAGCCGATGTCGTTCAAGCAGCAACACCCCTTCTTCTGATGATTATTTTGGACAAGTTTATGCAGACGTTCTATCCAATGCTTCTAATTTTTTGAGCACACGCTACTCTACGAACAACTTAGAGTTTGTAGAAATTATGGAAGACTTGCTGAAAGGAGATGTAAAAGCTTCATCAGCAGATATAACACGCCATTTTCCGGATATTAATTCAGCAGAATTGATTTCCGAAATCAGAAGATTCAGTACTTATAAAATCTCCAAAAATTTAGTTCTCACAACTGGTGACGATTTGTGTTCGTATTTAAGTAAAGAAGAAAAAAAGCAGCTAGTTTATCCGACCATCTCTAAACTTGCCAAGCTGTATTTGACCTTGCCGTGCACTTCATGCGAGGCGGAGCGATCTTTTAGCACACTGCGAAGAGTGAAAACCTACTTGGAAACTACCATGACGCAGAAACGTCTTAACCATGCCTGCATCATCACCGCTCACAAAGAAGAAGTTGATGTACTTGACGAAGACAAAATAATTGCGCAGTTTATTTCCGAAAGCACTGTTCGGAAAAACACATTTTTTGTTTAACTGTGCTATGGAGCGCCGTTTGTAAAAACGTGTTTTATACCTTTCGTTCTTTTCCCCACTATGGGCTTCTCGGGAGCTAAATTGCCGCAAAATCACTTCTGCGTTGCATTACAGCATCTTGTTTCTTATCTGTGCACCCGCTAGGAGCGACTTATCGTATGAACCCACCGATGTATTGTGTGTGTGTTATCGTGTTGTATCAACAATAGTAATGTAATTATGGAACTAGTACAGTATTGCAGTTTTCGTCCCGCAACCCGCACATACCAATCACAAAAAATATGCGGAACTGAATTACGAGGACCAGACGTTGTTGCGTAGCAATTATATTTATTACTTGTTTCCAAATCGTGTTAGAGGAGACATAGACTTAAATGTAAAACTAGGCTAGCCCAACAACCTAGCAAAATCGCCCTTTTGAAAAACGCACAAAATAACCTCTATGACGTGACAGTATGTGTTCGCCCGCCCAGCTATTTCGAAAACTCGGCGCCTATGTATAATATAGTATGTTTTAGTTAAAAAAAGTGTTGGAAAAGTAAATTTTATATCGATAAAAACTAGCTATATATTTAATACTTATCTTTTAAATAACTATATATAAATTAGTTTGTCAATTCAGCATTTTTTCTTGAAATATGCAAAATACTTAGTTAAAAAGTTTGGCCCCCCTCAAAATTTTAGGCTGGCTGATGGCTATGCCATTGATTGGAGTTTTCTATTATGCCCAAGGATAATTATATGTGTTAATTATTAGAATTAGCACCAACAGATTTTATTGACAAACATCAATAGCACTTTAGTTTTCATAGAATACATTATCTAGTCCTTGCTAGAAATGCATGGTTGTTTGTTGATTAAATGATTAGGAACTCTTTATTCTTAAATTTAGAAAGCCTCTTTGGAAGCTGGTCAATTCTTGGATATTCATAGAGACTTTGAACCACTGTTATTGGCATAAGCTTGATCACCTTGATTGACAGAGTGAAATTTTTGTTTGTTACGGTGTTTTTGTAAAATATTTATTTATCCATTTGTTGCCTCTGAATGTGAAGCTGTCTTTGAAGTGCATTGCTCAATTGCTGCAAACCCTGATGGTTTGTGGAATCAGTGTTGCTTGAGGTTGTCCTTTCTCTTATTTACAAAGTCTTGGTTGGTAGGTTTGAGTCTTTATCTTCAGACTGACAAAGCCTCTAATGCAGGGGTGTCCAATGTCCGGCCCGCAAAACGTTTTTGTGCCATTGTGGCATGTGCCATTGTGCCTATTGTTTCACAATGTGTTATTTTCAGCCTGCGGACAAACAGAAATCATAAAACTTGCATTTTAAAATATTAATCAAGACGGCATTTTCTCACAGACTAGAGAAAAGTTAGAATCATTATATACATACAGTAGAACTCGGTTAATCCGGATTCGGTTAATCCGGATCTTCGCCTTATCCGGATGAAACTGGAAGTACAAATGATTTGTAATCTTTTTCTTGAGAAACAGCTTCGGATTATCCGGATTATTTAATCCGGATCTTCGCCTATTCCGGACAAAAGTTGCGCTTTCTCTATCGCTTTATCCGGATTTTCCCGACAGTTTTGCCATTTTATGCTAAAACGTAACGTGGCTTATTGGAGAAATTTCTTATCTATTGTTCCATTAATGTGACGCAATAAATTATTGCGGATTTCTTCTTTTCATGAACAGTAATCCCCCCTAACGCAAAATTTGTGCGCAAATGCCCAAACTCGTACTGTAACTTGAAAAGATGTCGGTGGAATTTTCGGCGGTATGTCGGTGATGTTTTTCCAATAGAAGACTTTGTTTGATTTTTTGTAAGTTTTCCGAAGAAACTCGTCTTCTGTAACTGTTTTCAAAAGTTTTGAGTGACTACAGATTATTCCGACACGCATGTCTGAAGATATTTTTGCCAGTATGTTCTTGCATTAGACGCAGAGTCTACTCTACAAATACATTCGTTTTACATGCATACTGCATTTCAAAAGAATTCTATCGCTAATATGGTGATCACGCGTCTCGGAATTGACAGATGACCACACTAATGCGTTCAATTTCGGTGATTTTTACCGATACCCTTCTATTTAGGTAACGTCAGGCTTGATAGAACCGTCATCGGTTAATCCGGATCTTCGCCTAATCCGGATGGAATCGCCGGTCAAATCGAATCCGGATTAACCGAGTTCTACTGTATATAATATAATATATTGTGCATAATAATAGCGAAGTCAACTATTAGTATTGTTCAAAAGAGTGGACTAATGAGTGATAGACGATCATTCCATTTTTTTTCTAGCGAATTCAACGACTGCTTTCGGGATTTTGCCGCAATTGGAAAGGACTTATTGCTATTCACTTTTAAACCCTAATGAGGCTAAGGTCACTGCAGATAACTAAGCTTCACTGTAATGCCAAAGTAAACCACAATATCTTTTCCTTGTGCTTTTTTACCAGCGGTGGGATAAAAAAAAATCCGAAATGTGACCGTTTTGCAAAGAAATCGTTGAGCTTGTTCACCTCAACATGTTTGTGGAGGCAGATATTCTCAATTATGAGCTTAAACAAGAGCCGCTTGGGTTCGAAACTGAGCGATTTTTGCATAGTGCATACGCAATGAACTAAATTTGACCTGGGTATTGAAATTAACACATCGGTTTCATCCTTTACGTCAACACAGCTGTATTTTACAATTATTTTACAGAATGATGTCATTCGTTTTCAAGGGCATTTTGACGTCAGAATAAAGTGCTTTCTGTGTCAGTTTAAGACAAAAGTAGCGGATGCCCACCTCTGGTCAATTGGTACAGGTTAATATAATTTTGTCTATATTTCTGTTTGAGGTTTTTTCTTTGAATCTTTTCGCAAGTGGTTTTTACCTGAAAGGACTTGTTTATTCTCATTTAATATAATTTTTGCTGTCGAACACGTGATTCTATTGTTGCACCTGCAGACGGAAACTGCCATGACCAACAAGTCGGTGAATACACGCACAAAAAGTTTGGAAAGTATGATACGAAGCGGAAATTATGATAGTAGTTGCTTGCAGTTGATTTGAATTGGCTTATTAATTGAGGAAGTCGTTATGATTGTTAACCTACTATGCGATAGATTTCCTTGTTCGCACTCTGTAGATACCGGTACCTTATTTAAAGTTTTGAAATGACATGAGTCTATTTTCATATGTGAGGTTCATGGTTTCTAGACAACGTAGCTTTATGGGTGTTTTGTCAATTGCTCAAAGCAAATGATTTAATTGAATTCAGTTTGGTCTTGTTTCTGACTACCAAAGTGAGAACAAATCTTTGCAAAACATAATACGGTATGAGTTTAGAAAAAAAGATAGAAACATGCTAACTTATTTCAAGAAAACCATTATGAAAGGGGTCAGGAAAAGTCACTGTAGCTAGTTAACATTTACGAATTGCAAAATGCGGCCCACTCCCAGAAAACTTTGGCCACCCCTGATCTAGCAGATCGAAATCTTGTTTAGCTGAAAAGAATGAAAGGCTATAGAAGCTTTGTGTTTCTGCTTCTTTGGAGCTTTGTTTGACCCTTCCAGTCGGAATAGTTTTCAAGATATGGCGATTTGACCTTTTGGGCTGGGTGGCACGGCCGATAGAGGGTGCCACACCCCAAAATCTAGGAAATAATTTTCTAGTTCTATTTATCAGCTTTTCAGCCTACCCCAATGTGCAAGACACGACTGACACGAGACTTGGTTGTTGAGGCTGCGCTGGCCAGAGGTGCAGTGTTGCGTATGGAGTGGAATCAGAGCCAGAGTTTGCCCGATTTTCAGAAAACGGAGTGGATTTGAATTTTCAGTGTGGAGTGAATTCGGAGTTTGGTACAGCAACTCTGCGTTTTAGTTAAATCAAATAAGTCTCGTATAGTTAGTTCTGTTTGAAGAAAAAAAAATAAAAACCGTCCCCCCGATTTTCGACAAAGCAATAATGCTTATAAGTGTGCTACTAAAAACCTTTACTTGCTATCTAAAGTTGACGAAGATTTTTTTGCACTTCTATTTCTGGTTACACGCAATGGCTGGAATCACGTTAACCCATAATTTGATTTTGGAATGGAGTGGATTCGGAGTTTAACATGATACCAATTTTGAAGTCGGATTGGAGTGAATTCTGGCCGCTTTGCATGTAGGCGAGTTGTGAGAACCTCTGTGCGGCGTTCAAAAGAACGTGTGTTCGAAGTAATCGAACGATGCAAATTTCGAACACATGTTGATTACGGAAACTCAGTTAACCACTTAACCAGTCAACCCTTTTTACACTGATTCAACGCCTGCATACGTTGAATCAATGTAAAAAAGCTGAACTCCTGACGTAAGGAGTCAGATTGCACAAACAACTGAAAAAGTGCCGCCTTGGAAAGATCAAAACTAGTAAATTCAAACAAAACTAGGCCCATAAATTGTGGGATTAATACTCCATATGACGTTCTTAAAGTAAAAATATTCGTAATGTATCGGGATTAAATCGAAAAATGATAAAAGAAAGCATGTTTAGTTTCATGGTCTTAGTCGTATGTATAAATATTGCCGCTTTGCCGTTCTCAACATTTGCTTTTTCGATTTTTTTTGCCGAAAACGTCACACGATTTCAAAATAGTTGCATGCAAGTTACTGTTAAACAATGAAGACTGCATGTTGCCGTTCTCGTGTTTTTATTCTGTTAGTATTTTGTGTGTGCTCAGTTGCGGGCATAGATGACGTCTAGTACCGCTATTATACCTAGCCGACCTTACATTCTTGTTTTATAAGGCGGCGGCTATAGCTTGAGATGGACTGCAACGATCATGGATTGTTACGTATCAAGAACAATTACGGTATGCACGTCAAAATCAAAAAATTGATTGCTTAAAAACAGCTCTTTTTGCTCACTGAGCAGAGAATACTATTTTCCAAAATGCAGTTACTTTGTCTAAAATCGACATAAAGTTTAGAATCGACAAAAAATCATTAAATTTGAAAATGCAGTTTGAATCACGGTAAATAAACGTGTTCAAAATTTTTACTTTGACAATTGCTGACGCCATTTCACAATTAGTAATGTTTTGTGGGCAATGATTTTTCTTCGGTAAAATGTGCTAATTTCGAACGCTGCACTATGCACGCATACGATTTTTATTCCACAAACCCGAAGGTGAGTAGGTTACCACTCACTTTAACATGGACCACCCGGCGGTGTACATTCCACATGCCAACGGGAAAGATTGGTTGATCCATGGCCAGCTAGTAGAATATGGCGGCTATGTCACATATGTATTTAGGAATTTTTATGGTGGGCGCACGGGTACGGTCATGGTTGTTTGCGTCCACCACCGTTCCGCAAACGACAAAAAATAAAACTTGCGATAGTAATGCGTCACCAGGAGTTTAGAAAAGCAGAAAACTGAATTTCGACACACACCGACTTGTGAAATAACTCACGTGATTTAGGAATTTAATTTTGCTGCACAGCATTGCAAGCGATCACTCTGACCAGCGCAGCATCAACAACCAAGTCTCGTGCCTTGTCTCATTCATGTCTTGTGGTGTAGGGATTGCGTCGTTCGTGCTTGCGTCATAAGGACTTGATTCGTCATAATAACGACTCTCCTTTTACAATTTATTAATTTCATAAAATATCTTGGTGACAAACGGTCTTTTTTGCCGAGTTTCTGCTCTTTAATCTGGAAGCTTTACTAGTTTATGACTTCATAGTATCTCGACGGTTATCGTACCACTACTAATTTATGAAAAAATGTTTTCAAGTTGCAGGAAATGCTCACTGTTTTTGTGGGTGTGGGATGGTCACTGGGTGCTCTACTTCTGCGTGCACCCAGTGACCATCCCTTTGGGTGCAACACTTTTATACATTTTTGGTGGTTTTCCAAATATTTTAAGGAACTTATCTTTGCTTTTTTGTGCAAGGTTCCGGTATGTGAAGCAAATACGGACTGAGCATTTAAACAAGGGAAGCAATCAAATTCATGATGTAATGACTTTAGCAATCACTCCATGTTTTGTACATAACTCACCATACCTTTCTGGAGCTAACTACAGAGTGAAAATGTGGCTTGCTGTCATACTCACAAAATGTAAGCCCCCCATACTTTGGCAGACCATTTTAGTTTGATTGGTAAGAGATAAAGCATATTTTTTGAACAAGTAAAAGCAAGATTGTAATATATTTTATGAACTTTTTTATTTATTTATTTATTTTACTGTGTTTTTAGATTTCAATTAGTATTGCATTTTTCAACCGGTATTGTGTTTAGCAATAAGCTGTTAGGTTATTGATTTGAATGGAACATCATCTCAGCAATGCAGAATTCTGAACTTTGTTTCATGTTTGTTTTGTGTATTGGAGCTTTGCATTATGCCCAAGGACGATCAAGTGAGTTGATTGTATTAGCATTAACAGAACAAATTTCATTGACATCAATGGCGCTTCAGTTTTCATAAAATACGTCACCCACTTATCTGCTTGCTATTGGTGGATTGAATGTTCAATAAATCTTTATTTTTACAATGAGGAAGCCTCTTTGGAAGCTTTGTTTTAATCTGTTAGTTTTACGTACTGTAAGTAAGAGTTGGCAACTCTTTCAAAAAAAAAAAAAATAGAAAAATTCTTTATAGGTCGTCTTCTGACTTAGTTGTGATTTGTTCTCTGCACAAGTATATACTACTGTATAAGCTGATTTATAGGTTTTTCGGTTGCGTCTCTTGTCGTCCAGCACTTGAATTATAAGACATATCTTTTTTGTACTTTATTATTAGCAATGCCAATTGAGGATTATTTTACTAGTTTTCCACTAGCATGTTAAAAGGCGCGATGTTAGTCCTATTGTTTTTGGAACTAAAGTATTTGTATAAAAACGGAGACAAGGTTTAGCCAGGGGTATCGATGTTAAAAGCCTTTTTTTATCTTCTGTTTCATGAAGTGTGCCATCAATTTGTATAATACATTTTTCAATCAACAATTGATTTGAGATTGTAACATGAAACATTGTGACAGTGAAAATGAAAGCAGAACTAGAAAACTTTAGTTGCTGATTAGCTGGTTATAAATTTGTTTATTTTTAACTCAAGTTTTGTGAATCATATAATTCACATATGAGTGAATATAACTTGAAACATGGCCACCTGGAGATGCGGCCTGATTGTATCAGGCCGTGTCTTTAGGTAGTCATGTTTGAAGCTAGGCTGCATTTGAATTATCCGACTTAGGTTACGTTATCTTTTGTTTTGGACTTTTTTTTGTGAAAAGTGTTTTTTGCACTAGTACTACACCTGTATTCACAAGAAGTTTTATACCTGAAAGGTATATTCTCATAGGAATATACATATTGTTTGCAGTCGGAGCATGTGATCCTATTGTTGCACCTGAAAATGGATATTATGATGACAAAAAAGTCAGCAAAAACACACATGGCAGATCGGTCACATTTTTATGCAACCCTGGTTTCATATTATCTGATCTAGCACTGAAGACTGTAACATGCGGTGATGATGGGTCTTGGGGCCCGTTACCAACTTGTGAAGGTATTTTTGCAGTGTTAGAGATCTTTTTATGTTTCTTTCGATTTTAAATTTAACATTATTGCTGAGTTGTTTTGATACTTCTTAGCTTAGTTAAACTTAGCTACAATAAGGTTCCAATGCCATGGCTTAATCAATCGATTGTTTAAGTATAAGACGAAAACTGCAATGCACTGTATTTTGTTTGCCTCATAATAAATATTTTTAGCTGGTTACAATAAGTTCTTAAACTAAATACTCTTACTCCAGAAGAGTGATATGATTCACTTATTTTTATTACTGTATCTTTAATAACTCGTATTAACACTACATGCTTAGTTTGCTTACAATCAGTGATTATACTGCTTGTACTTCAAAAAATACACTAAAGATGTTTTTAGTTAATGTTGTTATTTTTTTTGCTGAAAATTCTGAAAATTTAAACACTTTTTTACTTTTTCAACAATGCTCTTATATACAGTTGACTATGGCTGTGATTTCGAAGACCGTTCGCCTAATTTTACGTGTGGATATTCGAACAGTAAATGGACACGAGAGTATATTTTGGAAGACTATCGACGCCGAAAAGGTACGTTCTTTCAGTGATTGTCTGGTAGCTATTTTACTTTATATCACCTCATTAGCAACGCAATACTGTATTTACTTACTAGAGTTAGAAAGATGGTGATGTTCGTTATTAATTTTCTCAGACATTGGTTTTCGATCCAAGTGTATTTAACTTCTGTTTGCCTTTACTTGTTGTTAGGAAATAATTAACAGCTAAATTGGCTTATTTTCTTGTGCCAAAAACTTTGCTTAGATGTATTCTTTTATAGATTATGTAGCTTCTGCAAAACAAAGCACCGGTGCATCTCTTACGTCACAAAGCTTTACTGTTGGCGACCAAGGAGCTTGCCTAAGCTTTTACTACCGAATTCTTGAAAATAATGCCGCTGACTTTACAGTCACTCAACAACTCCGCAGTGGCAGGTAATCGCTGTTAAAATCGATTCATGTATTGCTGAAGCGTTCTTTTCATTTGCATGCAAAGGAAGTAAAACCTTTGTGTATTGAGATTAGAGGATGACACATGATTATATCAAGACGTGACCACTTAGCCGCGAGCCGTAAAGATAAGATTAGGCAAGAACTCTTCAGTGAGAGTGGATTTAATTGTCAGCACTTTACAGTTACACTTCATGGCAATTTAACTGGATTGTTTGCATTTTTTCTGGCTAGCTCCTACCCAGATAGCAAAATGCGTCATTTTTACATTGACTCAACGTCTACAGAGGTAAAAATGACGCATTTTGCTGTCTGGATAATTGGTCATGGGTAGCAGGGTACATGTGGGGTGTGAACTGAGCATGGCTTATCATGCGAAGACAGATAAGAAAAAAGTTTACTTCCATGTCTGTCACGTTAACTTTGCGAATAAACAAACTGTATGTTCAAACCAAGAAAGGGAAAGATCAAGCAAAGATATTTCATCTCTCAAATCTCAATGTGTGGCTTTGTGCAACATGCTGAATGTGAAGGACTGCTCTCGCCGGCCGCCGCCTTAGTGAACGGCACTTGAGGGATGGATTAATTTACGCGCTTCAACATCAACCAGAAATTTCACTCTGCCAATCTCAATGACCGGGTCTGCGTCAGTGGTTCAAACCCCTGCGAGTATGCTAAACTGCCATGATTAAACACTTAAAGAGGCCTTTTCTTTCCAAAGACAAATATTCTCTCTACCGAAATGTAATTTTACTATTATGCGGTGTTGGAGTGTGATGACATTCAAGCAAGGTCAATCTCTGTGTCGTCAGATCCCACAGTATGATTGTTGAAATGACGTTGAACTATATGTTTTCAATAATTCTATCATGTATCTGTATGCTAGGAACTTTGATTAATTTTCATATACTTTCCGGCTTTAGCGATCCTCCAGCTACCTTATTTACTGCAAATAAAGTCACCACGTGGAAGAAAATTGAACTGGATTTGGTGGCCTCTGCTCCGATAACTTGGAAGTTTGAGGTTTCTTCTCACAGCGCGAATGTAGAGTTGGACTTTGTGCGACTCAAGCGGACATCTTGTAAGTGAGAAGCGACTCTGTTTTTCTTGTCTGTTCGCATCGGAGTTGGATCAATTACACAGTTTTCAGTTCAATTACATTACAATTACATCATCGAAATTAATTTTTAATTACTTTACAATTACATTATTTTGAAATTCTCACATTGCAAGTACTTCCAAATGTAATAGATTACACGTTTCAGTTACAAAAATTAAATGTCCCAGTATTTATCTTCATCAATGATTTTTTACAAATTGATTTTATCAAAAACAAGTAGAAATGCATATGATAAAGCTTAGGTTGCAATGTCCCTTTTGAAACCTAACTAGCGGCTCAACCAAAGTACTGATATCATGCGTTTAAATGTAATTGCAATTTAGACCAAAATGTTTTGAAGTTACAATTAGGCTACACAACAACAAAAAGTCCCAATTACAATTACATGAAAATGTTTAATTACAATTGTAATTGTTCCAACCACATTGATCCATCATCAATTCATCATACATAACGCAAACTCTCCGAACATATTATGTTCCCAGCCTCCCAGGTACTGTCGGCTTTGATTTCCAAGACCTGTTTTTTTGAATAAAAAAGCAGATAACAAAAAAAAACTAATTCATGCAAAAATCTTCATTTTAAGCCGGTGTACTATAACTTTACCTGCGTTACTCGTTTTTGGGTCATTATATTTCAACACGAAAATTGCAATTTGTAACCCAATATCTCAAAAACTCATGACTTTTTGATATAAGGTGCACTTAAATGAGCTAAATCTGATAAAAGAAATTTCAGTGAAATCCATCGAGAAATGGCGGAGCTACACTGATTTGATTGTACCACTAGAGGCGCTGTGCGCGATAAGGTAAAAATACAAATATTGATAAAATTTGCAGTTCTAATGCTAGGAATGTGGCGAAAACTGGTAATGTACCATGTTTGGGGGTGTACAATTCAAAAATGAGGTCAAATTAAGCAAAAAATACTTGCAAATGGGTCCAAACTGGGATTTTATTTTCAAAAGTGACCCATTTCAAGCGCGTGCCCTCCGAAAAGGGGACGATGTTTCGAAAAAATAAAAATAGGAAAATGACCTTCGGGAATCAAGGTATCATGTCCAATATTCAAAATAGGTGCCCCAATGCGTTTTATAGACAAATTTCAAATTTTAAAATTGCAATGAAAAAAAACTCTCAAATAGCACAAAATACTGTAATTTAGTGATCAAATTCAAACATGAAAAGTTTTTACAATTTTTCAAACAGTTTTTACAAGTTTTTTTCAACGCATTGGGGCACCTATTTTGAATATTGGACATGACTCCTTGATTCCCGAAGGTCATTTTCCTATTCTTATTTTTTCGAAACATCGTCCCCTTTTCGGAGGGCACGCGCTTGAAATGGGTCACTTTTGAAAATAAAATCCCAGTTTTGACCCATTTGCAAGTCTTTTTTGCTTAATTTGACCTCATTTTTGAATTCTACACCCCCAAAAATGGTTACATCACTAGTTTTCGCCACATTCCTAGCACCAGAACTGCAAATTTTATCAATATTTGTATTTTTACCTTATTGCGCACAGCGCCTCTAGTGGTACAATCAAATTAGTGTAGCTCCGCCATTTCTCGATGGATTTCACTGAAATATCTTTTATTAGATTTAGCTCATTCAAGTGCACCTTATATCAAAAATTCATGAGTTTTTGAGACATTGGGTTACACCCCTTGTTGAATTATAATGATTTGACCCTTTTGCCAACTTTCATTTAGAAAAAACGCTGCAGTGTCACTGCAATTGAATAATTTTTACTTTTGGATTGGCAGTGGTTGACGTGGTGCTTACAGCATATCGTATTTGTACAAAGCGCTTTGGAATGTCTGTAATAACGAGTGGTGAATTGTGTCAATATCAAATGTTATCTGACACTGTTTGCTTTGTAAAGTGCTGAGAGGCAACGCATATCTTCGATGTACAGCGATATATATAAGCACACATTATTATTACGCTATTGCGGATTTTTTTACCAAGATTTCTTTTAACACGGTGTCAGAGCAAGAACTTACATAACCTTATTTTACAAGATGCTCATCATAGTCTGCATATTCATCATTTTACGTCATACTCACTGCCCTAGGTATCGATGCTTGTTTTTTCTCAAATGTGGATGAACTGTATCTTTTTTCCTTATGAGAGTCGAAAACGTTCGATTTTTTTCTTTGCATTTATTGATTTTCTCATGTGTCTGAATAATATTATGATAAATCCGTTTTAGTTAGTTTGTTGCATGGGATTGGGATACAACGAAGTGACGATAAGTAGCGCGGTGTAACATGTTGCACATTTTCATGATACAACATGGTTTGAACGTTGTAGCAGCATCGTTTACAATGCGACAGTTTACCACATCAAAAATAGGGCGACTTTCGTACTGGGCTTTTTACTTCGCTGTACAACTTTTTAACTATAAGCAAAGAAAGACATGCAATGCTGCAAATAGAGTGTTTTAAATGTTGGTTAAAGTGTCTTTGGGTACCCCGTTACGCTTTACCAAATGGGATGGATACAGCGCTACATTAAAACAGTGTTGTTATTACCGACTTACCGAGTTATCTGGAAAGAGTTGATGAACTATTTGACATTGCAGGCCAAAGTTCTTCGACAACGACAACACGACCTGTGGCCAAGGTGCCAAGGGGCTGCGTATCACCACCATACCGTCTCAATCAAGGTATGCCCGAGTGTCATTTTCCTTAATATTTTTATCTAATTCTTATTTTATGCTAAGTTCTTTTATTGTGTGCTTCACTAATGTTGAAAAAGGCTCTCTTTTGTTGTAGATTCAAATCTTACCAGGAAGCCTATTCAATTATATTCGTATTTATTACGCACATATAATATCATGCATAGAGATGTACCGATACCAATATTTTGGCCGATACCGATATTTTGGCGATACTTTGGTGTTACAAAAAGAAGCAATTTTGGTATTTGCAAGGAATTATATCAAATGCTAAGTTTTACCTTATTTGCATATTAAAGCTATTAAAAAAAGCTTTCAATTGGCAGAATTTATTAAAGATTCAAAAATCCAATCTCAACCGCATTGTTGTTTCATAATAGTAGGTTTTAGTAATGAAAGGCCACTGTAATTGAGGACTGGGATATAAGGGAAGAAACATCACATCATAATTGGGATTTCTGAAAAATTAATAAAGTGTTTGCGCAAACTCTGCAAATAGGCTATCATATTGATATTGATAATAAGATGTAAAATGTAAACCAAGTGATTTGTGTAGTCGTACAAAAACTATTCGACAAGTACTGTGCAACTTAAGGGCGTTTGTCGTTCGGTTGAAAAGCTTTTGCCAGGCCAAGACTATACCCAGGTAGCAAAAATGTATAATTTTGCATCTTTTTTACGTTGCTAAGCGTCTAAAAAACCCGTGTAACTGGGTTGTTTTTAGTAAGCTGGTTCTATCAGTTTGTGATTTAATTTCCACCTTTCGTTGTAATAAACTCACCAAGCTTAAACAATGGCAGAATAAGTAGGTTCAATATGAAAGCAATGGGACTACGAATCCTCACTAAACTAATCAAAATGGTCTTGTTGCGCCTAAGATGACAACCTCATTGTGAAGAAAGGAGCGTTCTTCCCGGCTATCAGCACAAGGTTGAGCACTCACTAGTACAGCGAGCAGTTGCGATTCGCTAACCACAACGGTGTAGCTTCCACACTAGCCATTTCAATTCTTGTCGATGTCAATTCTTGCTACAAAACGGCTGCCGAGAAACATATAGTTGATTGGATGGTCTAAATGTCTAGCCTGGAAGCTACACCGTTATGGTTAGCGAATCGCAACAGCTCGCTGTAGTAGTGAGTGCTCAGTCTTGTGCTGATAGCCGGGAAGAACGCTCCTTTCTTCACAATGAGGTTGTCATCTTAGGCGCAACAAGACCATTTATTGAATAGTTTAGTGAGGATTCGTAGTCCCATTGCTTTCATTTTGAGCCTACTTACTCTGCCATGACATTGTTTAAGCTTGGTGAGTTTATTACAACGAAAGATGGAAATTAAATCACAAACTGATAGAACCAGCTTACTAAAAACAACCAAGTTACATGGGTTTTTTAAACGTTTAGCAACGTAAAAACGATGCAAAACTATACATTTTTGCTACCTGGGTAGTCTTGGCCTGGTTTCATCCTCTGCTGATAGTAAAAAAGAAACACAAATAATAAATATTGGAGAAATTGAGTCTTCTTCACAACTTAAGAATCGAACAACGCAAAACTGCTGAAACAAAACGTTTTGTTTGAGTGAAAGAATCACTGTAAGCAAACAATGCCAAAAGGAACAGGTTGTTATTTTTCTACATCAATGTGACGTTAGTTACTACTTAAAAAAAATCTTGCCGATACTGATACTTAAAAAATAGCCGATATCACTGATACCGATGCCGATACCGATGTATCGGTACATCTCTAACATGCATATCTGACTAACTGCATTTTCGCGCCATGAAACCATGTACTATTGTTAGCGCTCTGGACCTAAATATCATGACGCCACAGTGTGCGCGCCTATTTGACCGGCGCCTAACTGTCTGCGCCTAAAAGACGTGCTCCCCTGAATTTATCAGTGAATTTGTCATAGACAATTTTCATAGAGAGGTAACTTTGTTGAATCATAAACAGATAAAGCCAAGTAACGACACAAGCATTTAACATAATTTACACAAATTAACTGAAAATTTCCAACATTTTCGGCTATACAATTATACACATGTTAGCCCTAAGCATCGCCATGCTGATTTACTATAAAGGAAACGAACTAGTTATTTGAAAGGATACAAAATTAACACTCTTTCAAAGCGTCTATTTAGTACAATTTAAACTAAACACTGACCGCTGATTTTTGACATCCTTGACAGTGTTATGAAATGTTGTTATTGATTAAATGTTGTTGTGTTTCAGTGACACTCGTTGCCTTCCTGCTGGAAATTGTTGCATTGTACGTTCTCTATCCTTGAGAAGATGCTTATTATTTTTACTGCTGCACAATCTCATATCACGCAATTGAGTCTCAACCAGTTTTTAGTGATGAAAAACAAAAAGAAGATGATTAATCTTGCAGCAATTTGCGTAGCCTCGGGGCCGCATACTATTCTCTTCGTACAAACAAGATTATTCGTCATTCGAAAGCTGCTTGTACTTTTAAAAAAATTATTTAAATATTTCGTTCGAAAAGTGTTAGTGCAACTATTTTGAAGAAGATTTACTTTTGCATAAGTTCAAGATTGGTTAAAAATAATTTCACAGAAAAAAAATGAACCAAACTTTTTTCAACCAAAAAAGACTTCAAACACGGCTTCATAATTTTCATCTTTGTTCGCCAAGCACAAAAATTACGAAGATAAAACGTCACAAACTATCAAAGATTAGGTCTAGATATGGAATAGGCTAAAATCGCCTTGACTTAGATTCGACAAACCAAGGAGCATGGTTGCTTAACTAATGTGTATCAAATCTTTGCTACAGTTTTTTTGATGCAAGTATTTGCATGGAAAGATATAATTTATCCAAAAGCGTTAAATTAAAGATGGGTGACTCATTTTATCAAATCCTTCATTTTGTACACTACAGCATTTTTTCGTTTTAAGTCGCTTCAATACTTCATCAGTGTGGCTGTCTAAAATATTCTTATTTCCTCTAGTTCTATAATCTATAATTCTATATCAATGGCTCCCAATGTTTCTTGCAGTTATGTACTTTTTTCTTATTACTATTATCTGCGGATACTTAAACTTCTTAAAAATGAGGTTGAGTATAAAATTTTGCAAAATTAGTTCTGAAGAAATAAATCTTATTTTAATGCTTGGATTTGAATATTTTTGTTAAAGCAATGCATTTTCATCCACTTAAAACTTGCCGCAGACCCCCAAGGTGTGTGGGGACCCAAGTTTAAGAAAACGTTGCTTCAGACCGTAATATCTTTCATAAAAAAAAAAGCTATGGGATGTTATTGCAAATACTGCCATAAGCGTTTCTTGCTTTGATGCTCCAAAGCCCAAGTTTGGTTAGTGTACACACCAAAATTTTTCATGGAAGTTATAAATAGTCTTGACTATTGACCATTCGTGAAACTGGGCAAAAAAATGCTCTTGCATACAAAGATTTTTGAAAAATTAGGGAATGCAAAATTATCTCTGTTCGAACACATTAATCTTGTTAAACAAAGCGATTTTTCACGAACAAAAGAAAATATTCGTCCGAACAAATACATCTTTGTACCGATATTTGTAGCTTTGTTCGCATGAAGAGCATAGTATGTGTTGTGGCCATTGGCATGTGAGAAATTGCGCTTGCTAACTTGTGCTTTGTTGGTTATGTAGTTCTTTGTTTTACGTTTTTATTCTCCCGCGCATTTTGGAAAAAAAGTGTTATACTCACCGAAACCCGACTGTAACTAAGTAAAAGAAACAAAATTATACCAATTCTATGTAGGGCGTGACTGGGTGTTTAAAAGAGAATTTTTTCGTGTGACGTGAGTCAACTTCTACAATCATGGTACTTCACAAACTTCCTTCCTTTTACATCGATTTAGTGTCTGCTGATTCAATGTACCGTCTATTTCATTTTAACAACCTCATCAGTTCTATTGTCTTCTTTTATTGGGGAATCGTGGAATATATTTTGTTGATTTTTCTACAGTTGCTTGCATCTACTGCTGCTTGTTAACGTTACAAGTCATGAGCTACATCAGTGGCTCCTGACCGGATACGCCTAGCACTGCACCGAGCTTGTGTTTACTTGTATACTACCTACATATGATTGTGGACCGTTATTTCTTAAACTGTGACGCCAGAACCCCTGAAGATGCTTGAATCAACTTTAGGGGTGCTTTGAAGTGCTAAATATTTCTCCCTTAAAACACAGAAAAGTAACTTTATTCACGATGTGTTTGCAAGGTGAGATTAATATAGATTATTTTGTTTTATTGAAATCACCCCTCCCCCCGTTTACTACTTACTAGATCCGCCCCTGTTTTGGTTACCTTATCCCTCCTGGTCACATCGCCGACATTTTGGTTTTGTTTCGCGAATACCAAACTACAGAGGCAAGAGTAGTTTTTTTCCGATATCCAAGAAAATAGAACTACTAATAAAAAAAATACCCGCCAAACGTCAACGTCTCAAAATTACCAATGACAAATGACGGTGTCAATACAACAAAAACAAAAAAAATGTTCCGCTTCTGCACTATGAAGGATTGGTAGAGAGAGTTATTCTGGTTTCACGAGACTATCATGAATAATCCTATTTCTCTTCCATGTGTATGGCATTTGAGATCGGTTGCTCTAAAATCCTGACCAATGTGGTTGATATGCTTGACCAAACGTATTTTTGCTTATTCGCCGTGTTCGATTTCGTTTAACCAGGCAATAATGGAATGTAATAGACTTAGAGTGTAAATCTTATAGGATGTTTTACTACGAATTGTGTTGATTTTTTTTAATGAAAAGTTGTTTTTCAGCATGAAGTGCCTTTCGAACGCATGTTTTTCTAATCGATCCATTTCTTACCAGAAAACTATCATTAGCTCGCTCAACCTGCCATGGCTCACTTATTCAAATAGATTCTATTTTTCCGTAGCCTACCAACCAAGTTGTTCGTTTTTAGTGATTTAATTTTTATTCCTTAATTCTTTCTTCCATTGTGCATTCTTGTCGGTGTATTGATAAGCTCTTTAACTTTTAATCACTGTAGTTTTCAATCATCATCAATAGTGAAAAACATTGTACATGCAATTGCAAAGACAGTAATGTTTTTTTTTTGTCCGATATAATCAATAACCATTCTTATCATGTTATTCCACCAATCAACGGAAAAGTTCATACAATTGCAATATTTTGTCAATCGAAACTCTAAAAGCTTCTAAATTTTTTTTATTGTGTTCTTGAAAGTGAAAGTTTTTCTGTGCAAAGTTTGGTCATGTGCGTTATGATGACGTCATGATTAATGACGTCGTTTCAAGCATTGTTTCATGTTGATGTAGCGTACTCGTTTCATGATGTGATTAAACAGAATGTTGTACAGTCTAGCTTCAGTTTGCATTTGATTAAAATTCAATTTATTGTTTTGTTTGTTTGGGTCTACGAACGTTGTTGTAGGCCTACGTCATAGTGACTGGTATGTAATGATTTTATTACCCTGTGCAGAACGGTAAACTCTAGTCCAGAACTTGACCATAGAATTAACAAGGAAGAAAGAGAAGTAAACGGAAAATTAAAAATTCTTGGTCATGTTCTAGAGTTTACCTGCTCAGCAAATGATTGTGAACATGAGCGAACTTAACATGAACGTTCTTGCGATATAGGTTTAACCAACTTTACTGTTTGTTTATGACTATTCAATTGGTTTTCTACAATTGACCGCTCAAAACTTTAGACAATCGGCTTGATTATTCGTTTTTTTTTCACTCATATATCAAATTTTTAATTTGAAATATTTTATCAACGTAAGTTTTCAAAGAATCGTGGCCATGCATTTTGTTGTCAGCATCAAAGTTATGCAAATCTAAGTACGGTAATCAAACATTTTGTTCAAATTTACGCCACGGTACGAAATGAACAAAAGCTACAGAACTGTATGTTAGTAGTAATGTAATGTTCAAACGGAACCGTAAATATCTCACCATAGTGTAGACTCTCAAACTGAGGCCGCACTTTTGTTGGTTGGAGTCTATTTTTATGGCCAGTGTTGTGTTGATAATATCTGTTACGCCTGTAATCTAACGTTTAAACACACCAACATATCAGATTGTGACCCCTAGTTTTGTTTTAACTGCATGTCAATTTTGTTTATACCCCTGATACCTGGTTCATATCCCTGATGATGTCATCAACGATGGTTACAACCGAATTTTCGTAGCACTCGCTTTTTAGTTTCAGCAGTTTGAAATATGTAGATATGGAACGTGTATTTGTTTATATATATTTTTTTTTTGATTGTGCAAATGTGACAATTTACTTTTGTATGACGTAATCTGTTTTTATTGCAATAAAAATCAAGAGATAGCCTATGCTCGACAAAATATAATATGCACCAACCCTTCATGTGTTTCCAATTTAGCACTATAAAGACCAAGGAAAGCATTTTATTGAGGATTGACACCCATCAAATCACTGATACTGTGAGGGCAATGTGAGCATTGAGGTTGTGATGAAAAGCCTACTCTAGCCTGCCAGATTTCGGAGTTATTTCATGTGATTGGAACTCAGTTTTTGTCTCAGAAGTTTGGAACAGTGAATGGTCGCGAGACAAGTTCTATTCACTATTCTTCTCAATACCAACACATCACCTGGAGCAGAACTACCTCGGAGGAATGGGTGAAGCTCAATTGCTTGCGAACTGGAGCCCGCCGTCTCAATAATCACATTTTTCAATTGGGCCTCGCCTACTCACCAACTTGTGTATTTGGCTCAGATTTTGAAACTGCATACCTCATTATCTACCAATGTCTTACCTATGTAGCCTACCGACCCCAGGATAGATATGTGGACGAAAAGCATTAACGATTTCTTATAAAAAAAACTACTGTCATGAAACTAAAGCTGAATGCGACCATTTCAACTTAGACCATACTAAAAATGAAGGCAAGTCGCTCACAACAACAAGCAACACAAAATAGAAAGTAGCCCAAGGATAAAATACACCAACGTTAACGTAGTAATCATTAAAACAAGGAACAACGTAGGCTACATAGAAACAGCGTAGAACAATATATTATAACAACAGTCATGAAGCATATGGGTCATTCAACCCAGAACTTATATGGATAGGCTACTTAAATAAATACATTGAATGTGATGCTGGTACTAGGATGACAGCTAGGGACTACAGGGTCTACAAAGTCAGCTGCTACCCTCGTTCAAATAAAAAAAAAATCGTAAAGACAATAATAACAAGAGAAAAACATAATAAACAGACCAATAAATAAAGTAACAGGCAGCGAGGTGGTGGTAAACAAGACAGTAAATAAAATTTCCACGCCTAGTAGTAGCGGGGTCTGGGTGGGGGGGAGTTACTCGTCTTTTATTTTCTAATTTAATTTTATTTCTAATTTTAGAATACAACGATATATTCTAAGACCTCGGGTAAAAAAATTTTTAAACTTCCGCCCAAAGCTTCCCCCTACCCTAAAAGTTACATTTCTCAAAATGGCTTGATATGATAGCCCATTGACGTTTCTTTAGTTTATGGCAATTGAAGTTCTACTATTGCTTGTTAAAACACATTTAAATGGTGCAAGATCCCCGCAAACAGTTTTTCTGATCATAGCTTCATTGTAAAATATGGCAAAGTGGGCATTTCGCTTTGTGCGCATGACCACGCGCATGCGCAAAAGCGTGACATCAATACAAACAGTTTGTGTACAACTGTAAAAAAACAAACAGACGCCGTAAATTGCCAAAACCTATTTTCACAAACTTTGTGGTAACATTTATTAATTTCTATTTTATTTAAGGTTTAATGTTTGTTTATATTTGAATTAATATTAAGGCTGTCTGACTACCTGATGGAAATTCTATTCATTTAAATTTAGCTACCTGACTCCATTAACTATTTCCACACAATTGTTATTCGAATTATAATTTTAAGTTATCGGAAGGTGTTCATATTATATTGTAGATTTATGACAGAAGTTGAAATTAAACATTACAGGATAGTGAAACTATAGAACAGTAAAACATTATTACGAATTATTACATTGTAGTAGTCGTCCAAATGTTATATAAAAGTACACAATCGATTTGATGTTTTCTAAGCGGAGCTGAACTGGTCTGACTGTGTGTCTAAAAGGCGAAAGTGAACAGTTTTTATTTTCTGTTCTCTTTTTTCTTTTTACAGCAAGTTAGCTTAGATGGAAAAATACAAAATCTTTGGAAGACAACGTGTGGGTTAAAATGGTTCACTTGTTAGGAAGGAAAACTTATCTGACGCAATAATGGATCGCTACAACTTAACTAATGAAATGTTTTTGGCTTTTGTCTGCAAAAGTTACTTTGCATTTTAGATTCAAATTCTTATTTTGAGATTCTCCGCTCAACCTCTTGTCATCTAGCTGTCTATTTTATCTGCTGGTTTCAGTTTAATTACTGAGAATTACTTGCCTTTGGTTAGGCTACTACGCTTTTCTGTAGGCTAACAACCAATTGAAAACCTCAGGCTGACAACTGCTGCTCAAGATGCTTCAACAGCAATATTGAGTGTGAAGTTGCTGTAGGCCTGATGGGTGGGAGTCGACGCGAGGTGGTTGTTCAGACAGATCTATCAAAAGGACACTAGACAATGTGTCAATACTGTGAAGCAAATTTTCAGAAGGTCTTTTCCTAAATCCCCTCACAATCCACTTCAGGCAACATTAATGAACGAACTGCTTTTTTAAAACCGTAGGGCCTACTGGGATATAAATATAGGATCAAGCTGGCTGGTGTACAGGTTAACCAAATACCGTGGAGCCAAAGCTCTCTATATTTGAATACGGTACGCTACGGTGGGCCCTCATTGTTTTTTGATGAACAAGTCAAATATAGAGAGCTTTGGCTCCACGGTATTTGGTTAACCTGTACACCAGCCAGCTTGATCCTATATTTATATCCCAGTAGGCTCTACGGAGGAGAGTGACTTGTCCTCACACAGGGGCGCCGGAAGCGGGGGGGCAAGGGGGCGGATGCCCCCCTGCCTTCAATTTTTCTGCAGATGGAGGGGCAGGAGGGCAATAGTGCCCTTTTAAAGTCATGTAAGCTCCTGCACATTTTGCAATATAACAATTTCTGCTATTCGCTTTTAGCCTATAATTATAACCTTTCCTTTTTGCCTCAAAATAATATTAACGGCACAAAATTTTGCAACTCAGTACAGGCCTTAAAACTCGTTTTTTTTTCGGCTGCCATCGTGGCCTACCGGCAGCTCCTTCTCGGCGGCCAAATCTGCGTGCTTGGAGGCCAAAATACAAAATAACGATAGCACAAGTAAATAGAATTAAACTTGCAACAATGCTAAAGTGATCACTTAGCGTTGTTGAAGTCTGGGCCTGGGCGACGTCGTACAATAGAATCGTTGCACCACGCAATAACTGCTTTATCGGGATTGTAATTCAGTACTGCGGGACCAATTAGATTCTAACGGCACTCGCACGAGTGTTTCCAATGTGGCTAATTTTAAAGAAGTTTGCCACTCCCCTAAAATTCTTTTTAGCAACGAAAAACAACGTTCGACATGTGTTGACGATGACGGCAAGGTAATAAAATAAATATTTCAATGATGTGAAGGACATTACTAAAAGAAGCATAATATTTGTAAAATATGATCAAAAATATTTTCCCCTCGGATGTCAACTAACGTAGTTCTCCTTTTTAATGTCTGACAACATCGAATCGACATAAAAACGACAATATTGCCAGCCGATGTAAATTAGTACTTCGGATTAAGACTTTGTTAAAATAAACGTCGGGAATTACAAACAAGACTTACAGCGCTAGTGATCGCAGATGGATATATTCCATCAATAACAAATATTCCCGCACAATGCAACAGTGGCGATTATGACGCGTTCACCTAATTTTGCGTCACTCTTGATACTACATATTTTCGACAGTTAATCCACGATCATTCTTTTGCGAAATTAAATAATTGGCTAGAAGAGACCGGCGGCCAAACTTGGTTGATTGAGGAGGTAGTGTAGTGTATTGAAATGTGATTATTATGTTATGCTTATGACCGGTTACCAGAATATCTTTTGGCAACCCTGGCAAGTATCCCGGAAGTACATTCTGTTGTCAGTAATTAATCAAAGTAGAAGTGCATGTTATTTCTGTATATAATACACCAGTAAACAGACAGAATATGACATTTGGCGACGAGGAAAATATTTAAATCTGTAGCCTATTAGTTCAAGAGGTCCAAGCAGACAGTGAATTGTTCTTATCGTGTTGTCCAAACTACTAGTGAGCATCATGAATGGAGCTGCAGTTACCTGCGAGGTGTCAGCTGTATTACCCTTTGATGTCAATGGTGATGCACAAAGCCAGGGACAACGTTGGAAGCGATGGAAACGGGCGTTTTCATTGTATATCACTGGAAAAGGTGTCACCAGTGATGAACAAAAACAGGCTCTGCTGTTGCACACTGCTGGTGTGGATGTGCAAGAAATTTATTTTTCTTTGGTTCCAGACAATGAAGGTAAAACTCTTCAAGAGACTTTAACATTGTTGGATGATCATTTTCTTCCTAAGGCTAATGTACCTTTTGAACGCCATGTTTTTAGGCAATTGATGCAAAAACATGATGAGCCGGTGAACAAATTTGTTTGCAGACTGCGACAACAGGCAGCTATGTGTGAATTTGGTGATTCATTGGATACCCAACTTCGTGATCAAGTAATTGATAAATGTCATTCCAATCATTTACGACGAAAGTTTTTGGAAAAAGGAGATGTGCAGTTAAATGATATATTAGCTATTGCTAGAGCACATGAAGCAGTTAATTCACAGGTTAAGATGATGGAAAGAAAATCATTAGAACCAAGCATGCAGCATGAAGTAAATTCAGTTCCTATACAAAGAAAGAGTAACATTAAGTCAAAACAGGGAAAAGACACACAAGAGTGTTTTGCATGTGGATTATTTGGTCATTTCAAACTTGACAGGCAGTGCCCTGCAAGAGGGAAGAAGTGCCACAAATGTGGAAATCTGGGACATTTTCAAAAGAAATGCAGATCAAAAGTAAGGAATACAACACAGTTTTATCAACAAAGAAATGCAAAATCTAAAACCTTTTTAAAATCTAATGCCAATCAAATAGATAATTCAGGATTGGGTGAAAATGAATTTGGAGCATCAACTAATGTCTTTTCAATGAAAAGTTCAACACATGGGCTGTGCAGTGTAAGTTTAAACATTGGTGGTGTGTCTGTGGGAGACATGTTAGTTGATTCCGGTGCATCATGCAACATTGTGAACAAGCAAACTTGGGAATGGCTGAAGACATGTAATATTAATGCAACAACAAGAAAATCTGCTAAAACATTGTACGCGTATGGAAGTAAGAAGCCAATTCCAACATTAGGAACATTTACGGCAAAAGTTGAATCAAAAGTTACACAAAAAGTATGTGTTGCTGACTTTGTTGTAGCAGATACCGATGGACACAGACTATTGGGCAAAGACACTGCAGAGACTTTAGGTTTGTTGCATGTTGGTCCAATACATGTAAATGGTGTTAAATCTGGTGCTAATAATGTTGAACCTCAAGTTGATAATGACATTGTGTCTAAGTATGATGGTTTATTTACTGGTGTTGGCTTGTTAAAAGATTATGAGTTAAAATTGCATATTGATGATTCTCTTAAGCCAGTAGCTCAACCTGTTCGAAGAATACCATTTCCGATGAGAGAAAAGGTAGATGTAAAGTTAAATGAACTGCTTGATGCTGATATTATAGAAGAAGTCCCAGAAGGACCATCAAGTTGGATCTCTCCATTGGTAGTCATACCTAAGAGTGATGGTGACATTCGCATTTGTGTTGATATGCGACAAGCCAATCAGGCTATAGTTAGAGAGAGACATCCAATTCCCACTGTTGAAGAACTGTTGTATCAACTCAATGGTAGTACTGTTTTCAGTAAGTTGGATTTAAAATGGGGCTTTCATCAGATAATGTTGGATGAAACGAGCCGCCATATTACAACATTTGTTACACATCGAGGTCTATACAGATATAAAAGGCTAATGTTTGGACTGAGTTCTGCTCCTGAAAAATATCAGAAAATTATTTGGGATTTATTGAAGAACTGCGATGGTGTTGCTAACATTGCAGATGACATTGTCATTTATGGAAAAGACAGGACAGAACATGACAGTCGATTACATGTGGTACTGGAAAAGTTGTTAAAATCTGGATTGACTTTGAATAAAACAAAATGTCAGTTTAGAATGTCAAAGCTTACATTTTTTGGACATGACTTGCACCAACAAGGGGTAAGTCCCAGTGCAGAGAAAATTGCAGCTATTCAAAAAGCACAACCTCCAACTTCAGCTAGTGAAGTCAGAACATTCATGGGTCTTGTTCAGTTTTCAGCTAAGTTTATCCCAAATTTAGCAACCATTGCAAGGCCTATACTAGACTTGACCAAAAAGACTGCAAAGTTTGAATGGCATAAAGCACACCAAGATGCATTTTTGAAATTAAAAGCAGCGATCACAAAGGCTGATACATTGGCATATTATCGGAATGACTGCAAGACAAGAATTGTGACAGATGCATCTCCAGTTGGTCTAGGTGCTGTGTTGACACAGTTACAAGATGGAGTGTGGAGAGTCATTTCTTATGCATCTCGAAGTTTGTCATATGTGGAAAAGAAGTACAGCCAAACGGAAAAAGAAGCTCTAGGGTTGGTTTGGTCTTGTGAAAGATTCAATTTGTATGTATTTGGAAGACATTTTGAACTTGAAACAGATCATAAGCCCCTGCAATACATTTACACGAAGAAATCAAGACCATCAGCAAGAATAGAACGCTGGGTATTGCGTTTACAATCGTTTGATTTTAGTATTATCTATCGTCCAGGGAAAACTAACATTGCTGATGCATTGTCAAGGCTAAATAAAGAGCCCTATGAAGAAAGCAGAGATTTAAAAGAACCTTATGATTATGTGAGATCTATTGTTCTGCAAAGTATGCCAGTCGCTTTATTTACAAAAGAACTTGAACAAGAATCAGCTGCTGATCCACAGTTGTCAGAAATTAGGGACTATATTCATTCAGGAAATTGGTCCAAGTGTACAGACACAAGCTTTTTGCATGTAAAAAATGAACTGTGTACATATGGAAACTTGTTGCTCAGAGGGACAAGACTCGTTATACCTGCTACGTTGCGTGAAAAGGTGCTCAATTTGGCACACGAGGGTCACCAAGGCATTGTCAAGACAAAGAATCGATTACGCACAAAGGTGTGGTGGCCAAAGATCGATGCTGATGCAGAAAAGATGTGTAAACTTTGTCACGGATGTCAAGTCACCAGCGACTTTTGCAGACCAGAACCAGTTGCTCGGGTATTGCCACCAAGTGGGCCTTGGCAAGATTGTGCGGCAGATATTCTTGGTCCATTACCAAGTGGTGAGAACATTTTAGTAGTGGTAGATTACTTTAGTCGTTTTTACGAAATTGCAATCTTGAAATCAATCACAAGCGAAAAATTGATTCAAGCGATTCTGCCCATGTTTTCAAGGTTTGGAGTACCTTACTCATTGCGAACTGATAATGGTCCACAATTTGTATCGAATGATTTTGAGAATTTTCTTGAAGAATATGGAGTAATACACCGCAAAACAACACCATTATGGCCTCAAGCAAACGGTGAGGTGGAACGACAAAATCGAACATTGTTAAAGGCAATCAAAGTTGCTCAAGTTGAAAAGAAAGATTGGCGGTATGAGATCAACAAATTTCTAATGGCATATCGTTCAACTCCGCAAGTTTCTACAGGTTCTACTCCTTATTATATGATGTTTCGCAGAGAAATGAAATCTAAATTACCTGAACTGTGCCGAGAACCTCAGATCTTTGATGAAGGGATTCGAGACAGAGACTGGAAGGGTAAAATAGACGGTAAACTATATACTGACTTTAAGCGACGTGCTGTCGACTCAGATATTCGGGTTGGAGATGAAGTTTTGGTTAAAAGTCAAAAATCAAATAAACTTTCTGCAAATTTTGATAGCGCTACCCAACAGGTAGTTAGGAAGGAAAGGGGGGAAGTGACAGTACAAAACAATGAAGGGGTTCAATTGACACGAAATTCGTCGTTTTTTAAGAAATTGAACACCAGTGATGAAAATGTAAACTCACCTCCTGCTGACATGACCGTGAACGCTGATTTGAATGAGTCCTCAATACCTGTACGTACTCGTCCGACACGTAATGTCAGTAAACTTGCTCGCTTTAACGATTATGTAACTTGAAGTGACTAGAATGCAGACTTGTATGTCTATGATTTCTTTTGTTCTTTCGTTATAAAGACTAGCTCTGGAACGCATGTCTATTTGTTTAAACGTCATGTCAATTGAGTGGTAATCTATTTAATTGTTCGCCACTACAATTTCAAGATCAAAGTGTGAAAAGTAGAAGCAAACGTATTAGGCTAATTATGATCTTTGGAGTATGGCTATATTGCTTTTAACAGTAAATGTTGGTACTTAAAGTTAATCTGTGTATACCATAGATGGCATGAATGATGCTTACGTAAACGAAATCTAATGATGATGCGTCGTTTGGTTCAAGTGCTCATGGTTTTCATCACCTGTAGCTTAATAATCATTTAATGTAAAATGAGTTTTATCCAAATAAGTAATGCCTTTGAAAACTACGTTTTAATCCGAGAAGGAAGGGATGTAGTGTATTGAAATGTGATTATTATGTTATGCTTATGACCGGTTACCAGAATATCTTTTGGCAACCCTGGCAAGTATCCCGGAAGTACATTCTGTTGTCAGTAATTAATCAAAGTAGAAGTGCATGTTATTTCTGTATATAATACACCAGTAAACAGACAGAATATGACAGGTAGCACCGGCGGTCATTCAAGCACTACTTAGCAGCCATGGCCGCAGGCTACTTTAAGGCTTGACAGAAGGTTACATCATTATAACATAGCATGATGCCCTTCTTTGTATACCGGACACTTGTAGGCTATCATTACTCAATACATAATGAGCTGATAGATTAGCATTATCGCTATATCTTATCTTAAAACTGAAAAAAATTGGCCTTTTAGTAAACAAAAGTGCCCTTTTTTCGTAATCTTGCCCCCCCAGTCAAAAATCTTTCCGGCGCCCCTGTCCTCACACCCGTTGGTCGACATTGGGACATGCGAGAGCTCCCGATGTTGGTTTGTTCAGCGAAGGCAAGTCGACCCTTGTGTTCTGCCAGAAACAAGTGGTACCTAAATAGAGCAAAACCGCGAAAGCGAATTAAGCTGTTTCGTGCCACACCAGCTAGCTATGGATATTGACTTGATCTTATCTGTAGATGCACATTTGACCTGTTTTGTAATTACAAGCAGACGATTGCTATCACTAACGTTTTTAGCAATATTTGCAACCATAAATAATAAGTTACATAGGCTACATTAGGCCTACTCTTAGGTATGACCGACATCAGACCTAGGGACAGTGGAATTCCGGGACGACTCACTTTACTGATTGTTCTTGCAATGTGGACAGCTGCTGGAGAGTTACTGCGAAGTTCAAATTTGGCAAAACTGCAAAATGTTTTCTTTGCTTTTACATAAATTCATTCTCATCAAATAAAATGCTATATTTTGCTTGAAATTTTGGGTACTGGAACATTAGCAGAACCTTACTGCAGCAGTGTAAAGCTACGCACCTTTACCATTGTAGCGTGAAGTCTACCTTTGACTTGTCATGAAATGAATAAAATAAACATGATATCACGTATTTCCATAGGCTACATTTATTTTGGCAATAAACACTTTGTACAGGTCACAAACTCTGCACCTGGGCATGCGGCATATATGGTGGTAGACCTTAAGCTGTAGTTCTACGGACAAAATTTTGTCATAACACTATGACCCCCTCGTTTTGAGTGAGCAATCCCCTACTTCTACCATCCCTAATCAGACCTTGTCATTAAACCTTTTAAAGTGTTTAAAAAGAAAATTTATGTTACAATGTATAGCATAATAAAACAGCTGTCGTTTATAAACAAACCTTCAAGGGAGACTATATATTTTTTATGGATGTTGTTGTCTAGTTTCGCATATGGGCTACTGCACTTGCAGACTTGAAATCACTGACGCGGGCCTGGTCTTAGATCGGTAGGGTAGTTTTCAATAGTCGAAGTGTAGTTTCGAAGATTATTCCATCCACTAGGTGCAGCTAAATGAGCAATCCTTGCAATATTTCCAAAGAGGCTTTCTCAGTCCAAAGATATCTTTAATCAATGAGTAAATTATCTTCAAACTCTATTAGAAAAAATTGCAATCCAGCATCGACTTACAACATGAGCAAGCCTATTTAAGCGTAATTCTTAGCCTATTTTCCATATTCCAGCTGGTGACTTCATTTTGGCAACTCTTTTCAATTGGTTAGTTTGGAATCTATCTTCGGACTGACATTGCCTTGATAGGTTATTGCTGGTGGATTTGCATAGCCTACTCGTAGATGCTTTTGACCCAAGGCCGGTTACCGAGATTGACAGAGCGAAATTTCCGATTGTTGCTGGGGAATTATTCCATCCATTGGTGCCGTTAAATGGAAAGCAGTCCTTAATGTGCGTTGCTTTAAGTACACCCCGAGAGTCAAACCAGCGGCGCTTGATCTTGAAGCTTCTTGAAAGTGGAATAGGCTACTTAAACTTTTCATTTCTTACTTGCGAAGTAGAGATTGGCGCAGTGTTGTACGTTGACGCCGTCATCTTTTTGTTGACGCTGAGGCTAGCGCCGTCAGTTTATTTTGTAGTTGACGGAAGTGATAGCGCCGTCAACTATTTTGCCGATTTTAAGCGTCAAGCGCTATGCGTCAGTTTCGTTTTCATGGTAAATCTCGTTTCACAATGTATTCTGGCCAGCGCGAGTCATCCGAATTACGGTACCCGCTTTCGCGTTGGTTAGAAAGACAACCTGGAATACAAGCGGAAGAAGTTCGCCAAAGGGTGATCACTATAGTGCAGTCGTGGAAGGTTTTTTGTGGGAAAAATTTTTTATCAAGCTGATACTTTTCTCACACCTTCCCCATACTATGCAAATGGCTCAGAAAAAATTCCCCATCAATCGGATGATGGGAAACCCCCTTTTGGGCCCATTTTCCAAATGACGTCACAATCCCTTTATGAAAATTTTAAGTTTTTCAAAATAGGACATATTATACATCATTTTTTAGCTTTTTTCAAGGGGAACAACTTTTTCTATTAACAAGAACCCTGAAAATGTACAGAAAAAGAGTTATTACCGATTACGCAAAAGGATAAATTTATGAATTCCAGGCAAATTTGAAATTATTCGTCACTGTTGGACTTATTCTTCTACATTCGTTAACAAGAATTAAACAAAGTAAGCGAAACAAAAATTGAAGCTATCATCAAAAACGTCAAAGATGTTGCTTTCCTTCTCGTCTTGTCCCGTTTCATCTTCATTGTAAGAGCACTCCTCTTCGGTACCAACATCGACGTTATGCAAAAGTGAAAAAAAAAACTTCATTCTTAAGTTTTTCGTCTAGTCTCTGGAGTATGTCGTTCACTCGTTCATACTTATTATACTTAGATACGAAAAAGATGTGAAACTATCTTTGTATTTGAAGCATACTTAGGCTACTATACTATTACATTCGACACCATGACTCCAGATATCGCTGATATTTGCAGAATTCTCTTTTCATCTATGGTTGTAAGCCTACGATCAACTTCTAACCGAGCAGCACACAGTAAAGAGGACAGCAAAAAGCTTCACCGGAATTTGGAAAGATCTTGCGATCGAGTAAGCTCTTATGCGATCAGTTAAGTCGCGTGGAAGATTGACGGAAGGAAAAGTATGCAGAAAGTGTTCGACATCTTTGGGTTTTTGGTGTGAGTCACTCGGCAAGTATTCATGAAGCAATGACGCAACTAAACAAGGCTCAGTTTCTATGAAGTAGGCTAACCAGCATGAAGAGTTGGGTGCTTCAAGAAAAAAGAGGGATTACGAAGATTGTAAAAGTTTCTGGCCTGGTTAACAACGACAAACCCATTCTTAGTACCAGATGTAAACCTATCTTCTCCTTCAAACGGTCTAGTGTCCATCGCCGGAAAAGATGACGTCAATTGTGAACAAGCGGAGCAAATTGGTCAAAATATCCAAAAAGGTTTAGATGGGGTAGCAATTACTATCGCATCAATCAATTGATCAAACCATTAGAATCCTTAATGGAAGTAAACAAAACAAAAAGTAGTGCAAGTGGTATTGGTTCGAAAGTCATGTTCAATAGGATGTTTGCTGTTGCTGAAAGCGAGGAAAGCCTTGAGCAATTTTTTGAATTCGAGTTGACTTCAGAGCCAATGTCTATGTTCAAGGAAGGCATGATGAGAAAGCCTGACAAACCCTCTCTTCGAAAAATTCTTTTGCCTGGTTCTTCGTCGCATGCCTTAGAGGAAATCAACAAGCAACTTCTATTATATCGACGGTGGTGCATTAGGCCTACTACATAAAGTTCGCTGGAAAAAAGGAATGAAGTTTTCGGAAGTTTGAAATTTGTATGTGAAATATATCCAAAAACATTATACCCATGCTGTAGTTGTATTTGATGTCTATCATGACGAAAGTACTAAAAGTCACGAGCACTTGCGCCGAAATTCCGTTCCACAGAGCACGTTTGTGAAAATTGATCCGAGCAATTCACTTCCTTTTACTCAAGATCGCTACCTCAGCTGCATCGAAACCAAGGCTGAATTCATCAAGTTTGTTTCTACCCTTCTGAGACAATCCGAAGTTGTAGTTCACAACTGCTGTGATGATTTTACAATAACATCTACATTGAAAATAACTGATCTACACAATGAATATTGAAAAACGAAATGCACAAGAATAAAATTGCAAAGCAGAGGAGAAAGGCACATCGCATGGCGGTTAATTACGCGAGGCAAAATGCTCTGATGATGCTGACGGTTCCATTGTAGCGAAATCCCTTGATTATGCTCTTCTTCGAAAAGGTCCAGTAAATGTCATTGCTGATGATACTGATGTAGTTACTATGTTACTGCATCATTGGAAGACTGACACTCATGATGATATTTACTTCGACCAAGGAGCGCTTCAACAAAGCCTGGAGAATCAAAGAAGCCAACCCAAGTATTAAAGAAGATCTTCTTTTCCTCCATGCATGGTCAGGATGCGACACAACGTCATCGATAATTGAAAAAGGGAAAAAAAGTTTGCGAAAATCAGAAACGCTGAAAGAGAATTCTAAATTATCAGCAATGTCTGGAGTTCCCAAAACGAGGTCGGAGAAGCCTCTATAACTGCATTCAAGATCTGGTATTGTGGCAATGAAGATTCAACGCTTACTAAACTCAGGTATGTATTTTTACATAGGGATTATATAATAATGTTCACACTTTCAAGATATTGTCCAATTCTAGATACCCTGTATGTAATATTTATCGTTGTTTACTTTTAGACATGACAATTACATGTATAGGCCTATGGCATGCGAAGGGATAATTGCACCGAAAAGCTACCACCGAGCCAAAGAGCAGCCTGCTTCCATGGGTTACGTCTTTAGAATTTAAATTCAATGTTTGTGAATGGGGATGGAGAAACAATAGCAACAACGAACTTGTCCCAATAATGACGGATATGCCTATAGCACCAGAAGCATTGACCAAAGTAATTAGATGCAGATGTAAGAAATCAACGAAAAATCCATGTGGAACGAAAACTTGCACCTGTCGCAATTATGGAATGGCATGTGTTTCTTCGTGTGGTGAATGTCATGGTGTGGAATGTAATAGTATAGTAGCCTAAGCATGCTTGAAATACAAAGATAGTTTCACATCTTTTTCGTATCTAAGTAATAATTTGTATGAACGACATATTCCAGAGACTAGACGAAAAACTTAAGAATGAAGACTTTTTTTCACTTCTGCGTAACGTCGATGTTGGTACCGAAGAAAAGTAATTCTCGTACAATGAAGATATGAAACGGGACAAGACGAGGAGGAAAGCAACATCTTTGTCGTTTTTGATGATAGCTTCAATTTACATTTCGCTCACTTTGTTTAATTTTTGTTATAGAATATAGAAGAATAAGTCCAACAGTGACGAATAATTTCAAATTTGCCTGAAATTGACAGATTTATCCTTTTGCTAAATCGGTAATAACTCTTTTTCTGTACATTTTTAGGGTTCTTCTTAATAGAAAAAGTTGTTCCCCTTGAAAAAAGCTAAAAAATGATGTATAATATGTCCTATTTTGAAAAACTTAAAATTTTCATAAAGGGATTGTGACGTCATTTGGAAAATGGGTCCAAAAGGGGGTTCCCATCATCCGATTGATGGGGAATTTTTTCTGAGCCATCTGCATAATATGGGGAAGGTCTGAGAAAAGTATCAGCTTGATAAAAAATTTTTCCCACAAACACCACTTTTTAAGCTCCCACGACTGCACTTACTGATCACTCATATCGTGAGCAGTATCGAGAACGAGAGATCAGAGAGAGAAAGCAAAAAATCAATGAATGTCATCGCGGAGGTTGAAGATACTTTATTTTAAGAGCTCTATGCCCCTGAAAAGAGCGATGTTGGTGCAGTGGATCTCGTTAAAAGATTTATATATGTTAAGCCATCACAGCACGCTTGGAACAGTGATACCTTACCGAGTAAACGTTTTCAAGGTTTGTTTTGGAAATACAACACACCGTTCAGCGCTACTGTGGAACGCATGTTTTCACTTGGAAAGGACATTATGCGTCCCAAACGCAGCAGATTGTCAGACAAACATTTTGAAATACTTGTGTTTCCACAAGGAAATAACTACAGTAAAACTCGGTTAATCCGGATTCGATTTGACCGGTGATTCCATCCGGATTAGGCGAAGATCCGGATTAACCGATGACGGTTCTATCAAGCCTGACGTTACCTATATAGGAGGGTATCGGTAAAAATCACCGAAATTGAACGCATTAGTGTGGTCATCTGCCAATTCCGAAACGCGCGATCACCACATTAGCGACCCAGTGATAGAGTTCTTTTAAAATGCAGTAGGATGCATGTAAATTGAATGTATTTGTAGACTCTGCGTCTAACGCAAGAACACACTGGCAAAAGTTACATCTTCAGACATGCGTGTCGGAATAATCTGTTGTCACTCAAAACTATTGAAAACAGTTACCGAAGACGAGTTTCTATGAAAAACTTACAAAAATTACGGTCAAACAAAGTAATCACGGGCAAATCCGGATAAAGCGATAGAAAAAGCGCAACTTTTGTCCGGAATAGGCGAAGATCCGGATTAAATAATCCGGATAATCCAAAGCTGTTTCTCAAGAAAAAGATTACAAATCATTTGTACTTCCAGTTTTATCCGGATAAGGCGAAGATCCGGATTAACCGAGTTCTACTGTAATAGGCTAAATCAGCTAATTACAATACAGTCTCAAAACATAAAACCTGCTCTTTATTTATAGCTATTGTTAGCCTAAACTTGGTTGAAATACTTCCTTTTTGTGAGACCCTGGCTAAAATAGCGCTGACAATTTCTTTAAGAGCTGACGCAGTACTTTAGACCGTAACGTTTTTAGGCAATTAGCGCTGACGCCGTCAATTTATTTCATTGCCGCGTACAACACTGAGATTAGAGTAGCATTCTCCAATTGTTGTTACAGTAAATCATCTCGCTGTTAAGATAAATAAAGTTGACATTTCTTGCAGGAGTTAATTAAACAGCTTAGTGAGACCAAATCAAGTGATTTCAAGACGCTAATTTTCTCGTGTTGGTTTCGTTCAAACAACTTTGAAACGATACCATTTAGCCTACTAGTTGCTCACGAGTGTTCAGGAAGTTTGATGCAAAAATATTTTGAAACAAAAACTTGATGTTTTGTTTCATTTGCGATCAACTTCTCTATAAAGTTTCGTTTTAACTAAAAAAAGGTCGTTTCAATCCGAGCTCAAATCATCCACGGTGCATCAAATTAGCTTTCTCGGCTTGAGGAAAATATTCCGACAGTCAATTTTAAATGGGGATAGCACGAACTACTCCCGAGCTACAGTAACCTATCTTCATAAAAGTTTAACCATTGCATAAGCTTCATTGTATTAGTAATAAACTTGCTATAAAGCAGGCTAGCCTAAATACAAAGTACAGTACGACGCAGCCTATATACGTAATGTAAGTACTGTAGGTTGCCTTTAAAATACAATAAGACTAAAGGAAGTATGTACATTGTACAGGCCTCTAAGCTCCGTTTAATGGTTTCTGAAACTAAAAGGGAAGGTTTGGTCGCCGGCTTTCGCAAGCCAACCCTTCTCCACTCACAATCGTATTTCAATTTTTTTTTGACTAGAAATGACTAGCTCCACATCTCGGCTACTGGAGAAACAGTGAAGACATCTGCAGTGGCGTTTTCCTGGTGGGTTAAGCAAGGGAAGCAATAAAGCTGATGGGGGGGTTAGAGCGTGTTCTAGGGGGGTCCGGGGGCATGCTCCCCGAATTTTTTTTGCAAAATTACACTCAAATAATGGATTATAGCGCTTTCTGGAATCACTTTCAGGGTAATATTTGTATAAAATTTAGATAGATTAACAGCTATTAACTTATTAAAGGTAGCTGTTACACACAAACGGGCAAAAATTAGAGAACACAAAAAAACTTAGCTACACAAAAACTACAAAAAAACCAACAGAGTAAGCGATTCTGAAATTGCTTCCACAGATTAGTTAAAAGAAGCGTAAATCGCGTAAACTTTGCGCGATTTACGATTTGCAAAATTTATTGGTGTCTTTCTGTGTGTCTAAAACAAGTCCTGGGGGGTGTTAATAGCCAGATGTCTTGAAAAACAATATAAATTTATACAAATTATATTATATTTTCAACAAAGGGTTCAACTTCGGAATCCAAACTTTGAAAATTGGGGGGGGGGGGGGGCATGGCCCCTTTCGCCCCTCCCTGGCTACGTCTATGGGCCTGGCTTGCGTTGTTCTTACCCGAGTGAACGTAAAAACACGACATTAATAACAGATTTCTTAATTACACGAATTTTCTATTTTTGCTGTCGCAAAGAAACTCTGACAGGTCATGCATCGCTTGGTCGCCGGAAAAATAAGAGCTCAGAGGCCTGTATGTATATATATAAAATTGAACATGGTTTAGACTTCAGAGACAGTTACGACATCACTTGATCCCCTGGAAGTGTTTTCAGAATCGTGAATTGATGGGAGAATAAAGAAACTAACGTAGTCGAAAATATTAGAATAACCTCTGATAGAAGATAAAGTTTACATTTGTCGGTACATTATGTAAAGCTATATCACGTGAAACAAAAAAAAAACATGTGAAGTAGTGCATTGCAAGTATCCCGATTTAGGATGCAATACTGTAACAGCAAACATCCACCACGTAACATATAGAAGAGTTAAATAAAAATAACAGGCAGTAAATACATCGTGTTCGCACAAGGTAGACGGAATTAACAGCATGCAGATATCAAACTTTTGTCAAAATGCCTGGCCAATAGTTAAACTAACTAGACCGTCAACAATAAGTTAGTTCGATTAACAACACTGTCTGATGACGTTAAATTAATACAAATAATGACAAATGTTGCTTGCCGGGCTGGGCGGCAAAATCACGAAACGCCTTTCAATTACAAGTTGACCGCTCTTTCACAACTTCTAATGGCGAAACATTCGTTAGTATTTCCAAACAAACTTTACTGGTCCCAGTCACATCGGTACCCATTATTACTGCCAACCAGCAAAATCAGTCTTTCCATGTTTGAAGACGTTGAGTTTATGTAAAAATAAATCAGAAGCTGGCGGAATATTCATATATCCAAGTGTTTTTCGCGAAGCAAAATGTGTACTTTTTAAAGTACTGTATGAGATATGAAGACGATTTGATAAAGAAATGCAAGGGGTTTTAAACACCTTGCAGGGTTTGCGTAAAAAACACTACAGCCAGTAAATCAGTCATTTTTTCGATGCTTCTTAGTCGTGTGAGCCTCTGGAGCCAAGGATCTATCCTTTTACTATCCCAGCTTGGCGATGTTCCCGGATTCCACTGGAAGGGTACTAGAGATCAGCCAGTCTTTGGTTTCATTATCCAAGACACGCAAAACTTCAACTTCATCAGGTTGCTTGGATTGTACTATCGTTGATGATGTGATCTGTTCCTCAGCATCACATTTACAAAAGGAAAAGGCCATTCCCGATTGACGGATGATTGAGCGGAAAGCCCGACACCCGCACAAAGACGGTTGTAAATTGTAAAGAAACGTCAATGTAAAAAATGACTGATTTGCTGATTAGGCCTAGACTCTGGAGACAGAATGAAATAAAAAGATGTTTAAGACGTTTTTATCAGTTTTAACGCGTGAAACAAAGTATCACTGTGAAGGAAAGTTCCAGTGCAGTGAATAGCGTAGGAAGCATCACGAAATGGTGGCGGATTTGCTTTGTGCCTCAAACTTCACTTCGTTTCATTTAGCAAGTAGGAGAAAAGTCCCGCAATGACCATGACTCGAATGGCTAAACAAAACAAAAAATAAATGTTACGACAAAACTTTAGGCTTTTATTATGTGACTCAAAGCCAGGAAATATTCACACTTGATATAAACCGACAGCACAAGCTACTTAACGATCCGCACAAAGTCGGAATTACTGAATTGCATTTTACAGACAACGCAATCCCATGACTTGACGTAATGGCTATTTTGGGATATGACTCAGCCTTAAACAACATTATCGGGTAGGCTGCACAATTGACGTAGAAAACGCAGTTCCAACCACATAAACTTATAATTAAAAGCATGTGTTAGGCCTCAAATAGACGTAAAACCCCGCTTATCCAACTACACTAGAAAGATACGTTTCCCAGCAGTCGAGTGTAGCAAGAATCCTTCTGAACACTACCCTAGAAAGGTCATACTAAATCCGAGTAGTTTTTACTCTTTGTGACAAGCGTATTGCGCAACTAAGAATATCTCGTTTCAAAACCAACTACACAAGTCAAGTTTCACAACAAACCAACTCGACGCTTCGACAACTTGCAGGCAAAACGATCTTTCTCGTATGGCGGGTCAAGCTTCACATTCTCTTAACCAGTGTTTCTCAACCTTTTGTGGTTTACGACCCCTTTTAGGTGTTTAATACACCCTGCAAACCCCTTCCTGCTCTCTTTTCTATAGATGAGCTATAAAAATTAGCACAAAAATACATTTCAATAACATTTAATTTCAAAGAACTGCTGAATGTCACAACTTTTAATGTTTGGCGTTTCAAACCGGCCTCATGGCGTTGAAAAAATTCTAAATGCTTGCTGATGTGATTGGAATGCTTTGTTTCTAAATGCCGTTTTAACTTTGGTGGCATCATAAATTCAGCAACTGAGAACCAGCCTACATTGCACAAAACACACTGTGGCTTCTCAATGCTGTTGCTAACTATGGAAGTAATGTGTTTCTCGGCAGTCGAGTGTAGCAGGAACTCAGCGATAGACACGTGTTTCGCCCATGAGGCTGGGCTCATCAGTATCGCACCACTAGTTCCCGCCACACAGTTCGCTGTTCTATAGTGAGTAGTCAGGTAGTGCTAACGCCAGGAAGATCGCTCCTTTTCAACTATGGAAGTAATGCCAAACATTAAATACTCTTCAAAATATTTTGGAACACTGAAATACGTTTACTGACTCACTAAACGCAACTGCACAATAATTAAAATCTGATCTAGACAAATGCTTTTTAACAACTTTGTTCTTCATTTTTACCGCAATTTTCTTCACTTTGCCGACCAAGGTTTTTCGACAACTAACGTTTTAAGATTGTTAAACAGGCTGACTCAGTCCATTCGTTCTACTTGAACAAACGATGATAAATTGGCCTACAACCGAGCTACGCATTCTCTTTCGCCCTGTGTACAGCCCTGACCACAGCCCATAAATTCTCTTTCGTAACAGTGCAAGTTGCAACCAATTAGTCCCTTGCTCCGACATTACTGTATACAAAGTGATTGCTACAACATTTTTTATTTTTCCGGAATTCTTTGCGACCCCCCATGACAGGACCTTCGCGACCCCCAGGTTGAGAAACGCTGCTCTAAACCGAAGTCCTGACTTTAAAACAAGCCAGAAAAGCAAAATTAAACTTGCACTCATTTCCAAAGTACCTCAAACAATAATCATAGAAGTTGAAATTAAGAATTGGGTGATAAGAGCGCCTGAATGACGCTTAGAATGTAGTCGGTTTGACGTGTATAGAGAACACGTTGCTGTGTCTTCTTTACCGAAGACATTGGGTTCTCTCACATAATCTAAATCCTCATCCCTTCTTAGGCATAACACAAAATATAAAGACAAATGCGAATATGAAGACAAATGCGAATATGAAGACAAATACAATATATGAAGACAAATATAATATATGAAGAATAATATAATATATGAAGACAAATATAATATATGAAGACAACAACTAAATGCGAATTAAAAACTAATAATGCAAAAAACGTATGCAGCTATGATTGGCGAAGAAAAGACTTTGGAACGGTATTCAAGTACAGTGGTCATCAGTTGTCATGCGATATTGCCCAAATGCCTACGAGATTAATACAATCTCGACCAGTGATACCAGAAAGGTTGGCTGGAAATAATTTTCTAACCAAAGTAAGCAGAACAGTTGTTTGGGAAATTGTTTCCGAGAAACTGCACTTGAGCAGTGTTTAAAATCTTACATCACACCATGAACATCGCAACAAATTAACTTCTACCTTGCAATAGTTTAAGCAAAGTATAAAACTGACTTTAGTTACAATACAATTACTTACAATCATGAAATTTGCACTTCCATCTGAAATGAATACAGTTACGGTTAACAGTCATCACAATATCGCATTGCTCGCAATATGACAACCTTATTTTATATTTAGAATGTAGTCTAGCTGCTTTATTCATAAAAAACGAGCGTATTTTTGCGTTTATCCATTAGGGTGGGTCAAAATTTGGCCTTTTTATCCGATTTCATTGCTGTAAACTTTCTTTCTTGCGAATACCATGACGGGGAATGTTAATGTTAAGCAACTTACGATGACGGTGAATGAAAGACGTTAGTAACGTGATTCCTACTGTAAAAATTTCCCGTGACCGGCAAATTTCCCGGGAATCTCATTCCCGCCTTTCCTATTTTTTCCAGATCTGTCTGTCAGCTGCATAGGCGAAATGACAGTCAGAAAAACGTCGGCCAGAGATCTATTGGTAGCAGGTAGTCGTGAGTTCTTGACTTGGCATGAGACTTTATGACATACCCAGCCACACTGGCAAAAGTTGATTTTCTCAAATTCTTGCCATTTTAAATCGTCAACAACTGGGCATAAGTATAGCCAAGACAATAAAACACATGTGGAATTTTAAAAAGCTTTTATTCACTGCAGTAAATTAATTGTGGACCTGTTTATAACTATGCACGTCATTTCTGATAAAGGCATGGATGCGTCTCAAATAGCTTCGCACAGAAGTCGGCTTCTTTGCTTAACCACGCACTAATAGGGAGTGGCGCCTTTCTTTTGTTGCAAGTGCATTGTTGAGGAACTAGCAGTAGACCGTATCACCAACAACTGTGACATCTTTCAGCCATTATATGGAACAGAAGGTTCGCTTATCTGGGAAGTAAAGGCCAACGACTGACTGTCTTCTGGTAGCCTTTTAGTCTAGCCACTGTTCAGTGTCATGTCTTCATTCCTCTTATCGACATCCTTCTACAGGAAAGCTTCACAGAGCCAACTCGCTTCGACAGTTTTAAACAGAATGTTTTCCGTAGATAAAATGCGGCTAATTTCAAAACACTGATCCATCTGCAACTCACGCACTAAGACAATGTCTGTTTGACGGTTACAAGGTCCGTTAACCGTTTTATGAAGCACGAAAAGTCAAGAAAGTTTAATTTGTTTCTCGGCAGCCGATTTAATTAAGTTTAATTTCTTTAAGTTTTTTCAAGTCGGCCATAATGCCTATCATAGCCTGAAGAAAGCCGTGATGCCTATTGCCTACCCAATACCCATGTGTTAATTATGATTCGTCACCAGAATGGAGCGAAACGTATGCGCCTCTTGGACGATAAGACCAAAAACTGGCCGCTCTCTAGTAGTCTGGAGTATTCCACAGTAACATGTTAACATTAACACAACAGGGTATGTCCAAATATTTTTGGGTAAACAAAAATTAAAGCAAAAAGCGTGTTAAACCCGCTGACGTTGCTCAGTTTTATATGTTCTCAAAATAAGTTTACAAAAACAATTTTACACTTTGAGTTGATCACGAGCTGGCTCGAAAAGAGTTTAAAAGCAACACAACAACAAAGACTTCTATGAACACAAACTAATCTTAACCAAGCTTTGTAAAATTTATCCCCATAGCTTCCGCCCTTGGTTCGTAAGCCAGACCTTCCACAAAAAGTTCAAGTGGCGCTTAAAGCAACCATCGCTTGGGTCTCCAATAATATTTCATCTTCCAACCCGGAAACAATCCTTTTTCACGTTGATTCAATGTCAAACTGATTTGTTAGCTGGACATGCTTTGACAGGCCTTAAAACTCGTGTTTTTTTCCGGCAGCCATCGTGGCCTACCTAGAGCTCCTTCTCGGCGGCCAAATCTGCGTGCTTGGAGGCCAAAATACAATAATGATGATAGCACAAGTAAATGGCACTAAACTTGCAACAATGTTAAAATGATCACTTAGCGTTGTTGAAGTCTGGGCGACGTCCTGCAATAGAATCGTTGTACCACGCATTAAATGCTTTATCGGGATTGTAATCCGGTATTGCCGGACCATCTAACGACCCTAAATTGTTTTAACTGCTCGCAGCTTAGTAAATTGTTTCAACTGCATACCGCCTTTCATAAAACCTGACCATTTATTCCGTTATGATGTCAACATTGAGGGTGTGAAGACACTAACCCACAGCGTTCTCAACTATGAAGACACGTGTTTTCCCCTCGAATGTCAACTAACCTAGTTCTCCTTTTTAACAACGATTCAATGTCCGACAACATTGAATCGATATAAAAACGACAATATTGCCAGCCGATGTAAATTAGCAGTTCGGATTAACACTTCGTTAAAATAAACATCGGGAATTGCAAACAAGACTTACAGCGCTGGTGATCGCAGCTGGATATATTCAATACAACAGTAGTGACTATGATGCGCTGACCTAATTCTGCGTCACTCTTTGATACTACATATTTTCGACAGTTAATCCACGATCATTCTATTGCGAAATTAAATAATTGGCTACAAGAAACCGGCGGCCAAACTTGGCCGACGGAGGAGGTAGCACCGGCGGTCATTCAAGCACTACTTAGCGGCCATGGCCGCGATGGCCGCCGGCTGCTTTAAGGCTTGCTTTGATGGTGGATTGTAGCTCACATATGCAGTATAGTCCTTCCTGTGGTTTTGTTCGCTGTTTCAGGTTAGTAGATGGGCAAGCAGAAAAAATAAATCATAATTCACATCCGCTTTGTTGATTGTAAGTGAATTGGTGTAATAGAAACTAGCAGCAGCACTCTGCAGTATTTCATTTCAGCATAAACAACGGATTATTGTCGGCTGCATAGCCGAGTGGTGAGAACCCTGGAACGGCAATCGAAAGGGCGCCGGTTCGACACCGCTCAAGAGCATGCGGCTGTGTCTTTGGCAGGACACTTAAAAGGCATGCCTGAAGGACAGGTGGACACGAAGATTGGCTTCCTTGCCTTCCCGTCCACTTAATTTTTCACGTTGATTCAATGTCAAACTGATTTGCTGTCTGGACATGCTTTGATGGTGGATTGTAGCTCACACATGCAGTATAGTCCTTCCTGTGGTTTTGTTCGCTGTTTCAGGTTAGTAGATGGGCAAGCAGAAAAAAAAATCGCAATTCACATCTGATTTGTTGAGTGTAAGTGAATTGGTGTAATAGAAACTAGCAGCAGCACTCTGCAGTATTTCATTTCAGCATAAACAACGGATTCTGAACAAACTGTCTTTTCTTAGTTAAACATTTTAAACAAGTGATGCCGTTTTGCCATCTATGATATCCCACCAGTATCAGCTACTTTCGAATGACCACGTCATGAAACATTGCACCACATGCAGTAACCATAGGAGATGTGAATCATCAAAGCATGAAACTGACGTAGGAAAGAAAAGAGAAATTCGTGATATCGACCAATTTTAACATGACAAAGGCAGCACGGAGACAAACAGCGAGTAAAACTATCATACTATGACAGCCCAACAGACCTCGCACGTCATGTGGGGTCTGCTACTATTCGGCTAGTTCCCTATTCGGCAATTTTTTGAACGTCTGCAGACGTTGAGTCAATGTAAAAATGACGGATTTGGTGGTGTGGGATATTACAGAGATGGTGAAAAAACAAAAAAACGTCGTGAAAAGTTCTACAAGCGGACATTAAGAAAATCATGGTTTTACAAGATAGCGCTAATTAAATTTTTATTTTTAAGTGATAAGCCTAAACTTTGCCAATTCTAATAACGACAAAACAATACCTTGATGTGGTAACTGCCAATCACAAATTGAGGTGATGCGCAACAACATACCTTGAAATTCACGGACTCCTTAGGTGGGGGGGAGGCGGGACCGGGAGGGCGCTTCTTATCACTGGATTTCTTGATGAAAAAGTAGACGAGAAACACTATGATTGTCAGGGCAATCAGCCCCCCAATAATCCCTCCCACAATGGGGGCAACACTGGGTTGACTTGCCCCTGAAAAAAGAACAAGCAATGGATAATCTTAGTCTCATTAACCGATGAGTACAGTACAGAAATATACATAATTGTTTTCACAAGCTGACTTCGAGAGTGCTCAACTGGCCCTTACAGCAACATGTTTCCAGACAGCAAATCAGCCGCTTTTTACATTAACTCAACATCTGTAGACGTTGAATCAATGTAAAAAAAACACAATTTGCTGTCTGGATTCAAAGCCTTCTTTGTTGCCTCAACAATTATTAGTTCAATGCATGCTATGGTTCAATGGTAAAGCAAGGAATATGAACATAAGATTCATATCATTGAATCTTGTCACAAATAACAATCTACTGGACATAAAAGAGCCAAACGTGCGGCTGTAATAACAGGGTCTGCTACTATTCGGTGAGTCCGATTCGGTGAGTCTGATTCGGTGAGTTCCTAACTTCTAACCCCTAACCCTAAAACGGCAATGATAATTAGGCTACGGTACTCGATAATTAAAAATAAAAAATTGAAAAAATCCCCCGTTAAGGGATCGGACTCACCGAATCGGACTAACCGAATCGGACTCACCGAATCGGACTCACCGAATCGGACTCACCGAAACGGGCCATTCCGGTAATAACAACAGCTCAATCACCAAACCAGTTCTTTAGCATTGGCTCAATGTCTTTATACGTTGATTCAATAAAACAAAAATTTATTTTCAGACTGGAAAACAGCAGAGCATAAAGATGACAAAGGTGTTTGACACTTGCACCCTGCAATACAAACGTATCACACGAAACAAAAAACAGAAAGAGAAATATCTGTCGAGTATGTTAGCTGGTGACGATGGGAGTGTACCACTGCAGAAAACAATCCCACAAAGTTAGAAAAAAAAAGAATATACGCAGAGATGACACGCAGCTTTAAGCTGAGTTTAATGACAGTACAACTAAACACACTTCTCCAAGGGATACCAATATTCAGCTTAAAATCGTAACCTTGATTCAGACCTGATTTTGTTTATTTGTTATGCTTAATTGTTCGGTTGCGGCCTTAATGAAGGTTCCTTGCATAACTTTTCATCTTCAATAACACGGAGAAATCAGAACAGAGGTTGAGAGACATGAGCTCCTATTTCTTTAGTTGATTCAGACAGTTTTAAAAATTTTTTACAACTTAGGGTTGTAAAAGGGGTCTGCTACTATTCGGCTAGTTCCCTATTCGGCAATTTTTTGAAAATCCAACGATAATCCTTCTCAAGTTTGTTACATTTTGTCCTCCACCTTTACTCTATTCATATGTTCGATGTCTCTCAAAATCAAAAAGGTCTGGAGATCGGACACATCTCCCTGTTATCATTTTTAATGTAAAAATTCCATTTCTGGTCCCTTGTCAAAGCCATTTTTCTGGTCCCTTAGTCAAAATAAACATTGTCAAAGCCATTCATCAAAAAGTCACCTGAACCAGAAACGTCTAGGGATGAGCCTTTTTTATTCAAATATTTGGACAAAGAATTGTTTTGTGCCACAACAATGAGAGTTAAAGGATTCGCAATATTACGTTATAGTATTATATTACCATTACGTACAACTATTGTATTTCAACAGGTTTATTGTGAGGCGTACTTTGTTTTGAAGGAAAAAATTAAATCAAATAAAGAAAAATATTGCTAAAATTTCGCTACCTTCCTCTCTCACTTCTTTATAGAGTAGTCATCTAAACTCAAAAAAATGGCCAACCGAGAAAAATTTCGTAACTTAACAAATTTGGTACCAAAAGAAGCGCAATTTTATGTAGATTAACATATCCAAAATCCTCTTTAATCAGCTTTGAGCAAAAAATTTGCTAGCAAATTTAGTAAAGGTAGGTATTTCTATCTAATTTTTGTCAAAACTCACTTTTTCGATTTTCAAATAAAGTGAATACTGAGAAGTTTGGATATTTACCAGGAATATTAGCCTACGTATCTTTTCTAGCAATAATTGCAGCGTTCATCTGATGAATGTGAAAGGAAAAGCAGAAACAGATACGTTGTTTATTGCTTCACTGACGTTTCGCGCATCATGGCAATGCGCATCTTCAGAGCGAATGGTGTACAAAAACAAAATTTCGGATTTATATAGCCTACTGTAGTGACGACAGAAAAAAATAAAATTAATAAACAACAATTTGTATGTGTAATGCAATGCAAAGTCTTCTTATATAATTGTAACGACCAGAAATCTCTTTTCTATGTAAAACTGGGTTACTTTAGCATTGTCAGCTTGTCATATGTGATCTGGGTGATAAAAGCATGCAATTTCGACGTAATTCACAGGCTCTTTGTTGTGCGTAGACTGACTTGAACTTCAAACCGGATGAAACCATGATCACCTGGTTCACAATCACAGTTGTACCGTTTCAGTAGCCTACGAGGAGCAGTTGATATCTGAAGGCGAACTGCTTTAGAGTGTCAGACACATGCATTCATGTTGGTATTAGTGTAGTCATATTAGGGTTTGACCCGGAATTGAATTGTGTTGATTGAGAGAGAAGAGGATATACAAAGCTATTTCCAGTATGAGCTGACAGCCGTTCCTACCTCGCTGTTTCAGAATTCAATGATGCGAAAATCAAGCAAAGCAAAACTGGGACAGGCTATAAAGAAAGATGTCACATCCTCCACCTACATATGGGATCAATCATTTCATATACTGGATGTAGGTGCTCTGCTGCATAAAGTAAAGTGGCTCAAAAATCGTCCATATCGGTCAATTTTGGATCAATACACAAAGTATGTAAACAAGAAATATGGACGATCGTGTATAGTTTTTGATGGATATGATAATGGTCCCTACATCAAAGATCATGAACACAAACGAAGAACAGGGAAAATGAGTGCCTTTGTAAGTTTGGATAACTTAGAAATGATCCCAACATTCAACCAAGAAGTATTTTCGAAGAACAAGCAGAATAAATCACAGTTCATATCTTTCCTATCAGACGAGCTGCGAAGAGAAGGTCATGATGTTCGAAACAGTTTGGGAGATGCGGACACTCAAATCGTTTCAGCAGCATTGGAGTATGCAGAAGATAACAACAAAGATGTGATTGTAGTAGCGGCTGACACTGATATTCTAGTGTTGTTGATGTTTCACTGGAAAAATGGTATGCATCTCTACATGCTTTCTGATGCTAGCAACAAAGGTGACAAAAAAAACCTGGAAAATTGAAGATTTGGTCAAATCAACTGGAGATGTCATTACAAGTCATATTTTGTTCATCCATGCTTGGTCGGGTTGTGATACTACATGTTCATTGTTTGGACAAGGTAACCAACAATTTGTTTTTGGCAACTAGGAACTTTCATGATAAACTTGGTTTTACTTGCTTGAATGATGTAAATGTTACTTTACGAAATATTGTATTTAGATAAGCCTTATCGTATTCTTTTTAATATAATTGTACACGATGAACATATTCGGAACTGCCTTCGTTCTTTACTAATTTTTCGGTTAAGCTATGCACAGGCTTCTTATATCTATAATCTTTTATGTCAGGAAAAACTAGTACCCTGAAGAGTGAAAAAGTTTGGGACAAGGGAGGTGTTCCAAGAAACTGCTAAAGCATTCGAAGACGAAACAGCCACTGCAGAGGAAGTAGAACAAAAAGGACTTAAATTGTTAATGTTTAGGTAACTTAAAAAGTTACATTAGTATTATAACGATAATGTCAAGTCCTACCACCAAATCATCAATAAAAGTTTAAGAAGTGTGTTCAGTTTTAATATACAATTTTTATCTTTTTAGCCATGGTGGGAAAGAAAACTGGGCGATGGAAGATTTGCGCTACCATCAGTTTATGAAGGCAGCAGCAACATCTAAAACGACAATCAAGCCACAGTCTCTCGCTCCAACCAAAAATGCTGCAAAGTATCATTTTCTTCGAATCCATCTGCAGGTGATTGGAAAACACTGATGAGCGTTGAACTAAATCCGCTCGATTAGGGCTGGAAATTATCCAATGGGAGTTACGATCCTATTCTGACAGATTTGAGTGCGGTTCCTGATAACATTCTTCGCTTTGTACGATGTAACTGTAACGTCACTAAGAAAAGTCCTTGCAGTACCAACGTTTGCAGCTGCAGGCGGCACGGGCTATCATGTGTTTCTGCGTATGGTAATTGCAATGTGGGTTTTTTTTTCGCTGAGACTTTTCGATCATTTGTCTGAAATGGCTTGAAAAAATGCGGTCAATTTTATTTATTTCGGTCATTTTTAGTCATTTTTGGTTATGTATAGTAGGGTGCGGCTGATGCCCCGACCTGAAGCAAAACACCCTAACTTTTTTTTATAGGTGACACTTGGTACAAAAACAATATTTATGAAGTTTAAGACCAATCTATTAATGTTTAGGGGGTCCAGATTTGAAATGAAAATTAAGAAATTTGGTACTTAATCGGGTTGTTTTACAGTGCTACTTACATACTTCATTTATCATGGTAAATTCTGTATTTAAGGTCATCTAGGCTCCACAGTTACAATGTTTGACACAGTATTATTATGATCCATACTATTTTTTTAACAAGTAGGGTTTTGCAAGCAGACAGCCAAACACTATTATGAGAAGTAATGTGGCAACCTATTGCAAAATATGCTTGATGTAACTGCTGGATAATGCAAGTACCGGTACCGTATTAAGCAGTAGAACAACATAATCTGTGTATTAACCAGTATAACACACAACTTTTATTAAATGTGAGTGACTGAAATCTTTCTGGTCACTACTTGTCAGCTTTACCTTGAGAATCGCTAAAAGTGGAAACATGTCTCTGTGATGTCATAACACCTTCAAAATGACTTACCACTATTCAGCTCAGTCAAATACCTCCAGTTTCAGTCTAGTACTCTAGTATGTGCTGATCATTTCTAAGGCATTGTTCCAGGCGCGAATCTAAGAGTTTTTTTCGGGGGGGGGCCAGAAAATTTAAAAATCAATTGAAAAGAAAGAAAAAGCTAAACAGATATGAACAATGATACTACGACATATACGATATGCTAGAAAATAGACATTAAAACAACCATTTTCATCAATTGTGACGCCGAGGGACTAATATCAGCTGTTTAGAAGCATATCAAACCATTTGATGCGGAAACATACAATTTTTCACAAAATTTCGGGGGGGGCCCGGGCCCCCCCATAAATCCGCGCCTGCATTGTTCCAAGGTTCAGAATAAGGTTAAATGTAAGGAGTCGTTACAGAGTCAGACTTAAGTTATTGGTTCTTCTTGTTTATGAGGCAGCAATTCAGGCAACATCTCCCAATTGTTGCATTACAACCAGTGCAATGTTTTCATATCAGGGTTCTGATGGTCGAAACACTGGACAGTGATTTATGATGTGCTGTGCTGTTTGACGTTCGCCACAAACACAGGCTGGTGAGTCACACAATCCCCAGGTAAACATATTGTGCTTGAAGCAACCAACACCAGTACACAACTACAGATGCGATTCAAAGTCACCCACTCTTTTCTTGGCAGGTCTGAGCCAGGTGGTGCTTTAGTGTCTGGTGTGACTTGGAACTGGTTGGGCAGTGAGATGGTTTCCCTGCAGTTTCTCGATGACTTCACCATAAGGTCGAAGTGATCATCATAAAGTGTCAAGTGTCGAGAAAAAGGGTGCCTGGAAGGCAGGCATTGACGTGTGAACTGTTGGGTGAACTAGAGTTATTGGTTGAACTAGAGTCACTATTGTTGGTCCTTTAATAATTTTGTTTTCTTTCTTTCCACTTCTCCTTTATCACGACATGGATCCTAATTCCTAACCATTCTAATTGTGATAACTTAGGAATGGTGAATTACCTTAGACATTTAGTAGGCTATGCTATGTGGTGAAACATTCATAGAATCATATTTATCAATTGCAGATCACAATCAATATGTGTAGTTTGTATTCAGTTGGTAGGCTATTTAATCGAAAAAACGTTTGCTAGGCTATGTCTTCTTAAGCACAACATGACCCTCGGTATTTTCTAATCGCTACAGTTCCCACAAAAAGAAGATCAAATATCAAAGGTAGCAAGTTACCAACTGACAAGCAAGTGATTTGCAGTTTCGTGGCTTATACGGAAGAACTGACAAACTCAGATCAAAGTAATTCAAACAAGGTTATCAGGGAGGCAGCTAATTGTATTGATTAAGGTTTTACGTTTTACTTGCGAGCTAACATTCCTACAGTGTTGCAAAGCAAAAAATGGCAGAAAAAATCATTTCTTTTTACAAGCAAGAATTTCAAATGCTGATGAAGATTAACAGAGACCAGAGAGACAAAGGCAAACCACTAAAAAGTATATATACAGGAATTTCAGAAAAAACTTAGTAAAACCTTTCCTTTCTGGCCACGCAATGTAATGGAAACAATTAGCAATAAAGAAGACAGGCTATTCCTTATCAGAATGCAAGGCAACAGAGAAGAAAGTATGGCTGGAAAAGATAAAGTGTTAGAAGCAAAAGTTAAAAAGATCAGCACCAGGCGACAACAGCAAGATAGACTAGTAGCAAAGGAGGAGGCTCGAGTTAATGACATAAATAATGCTTTTGATTTAGAAACTGAGGATGACGTGGACAACAAACCATGCACATCTTTAATGATTTGTGGGATAGAAGAAAAACTTTTGCTTTAATTCTGCACAAATTTCAGAAATTTCATGTACAAAGTATGCAAAATTACCCCTAAATTACACGATTTTACAAAAGTTACACCCCTCTGGACTTCCTGTGAAGATCAATCAAAATGCATCAAATTTTGGCTGCAGTATTTTTATACCAATTGTATCCAATTGACACCCTGAGAGCTGCAAAAAAATCAGTTTAAATTTTTACCCCCATATAAGAGCCATCCTAATAACTATATACAAAAACAAGAGCTTGGTAGGCCTATATGGGCTCACAGCAAAGACTTTGGCTCAAAATTGCCTTTATGGTAAAGCGTCTAGCTAGCAAGGTTCAGTGTGTGTTTAATCAAAATTTCTAAAACTGACTACATGTATGAGGTTAGTTTTGACTTTTGAACTAAACTTTTTGCTGTGTGAGTTGTAGACTGCGGCTGAGGAGAATCATCATGCCTGCTTACAGTTTAGTGTACAACTAACTTGGTTCTTAGCAATAAACCCTGCTTAGCCTTTTTCATTTGAACATAACGTTGAAAAGAATAACTCAAATTCACAATAAATAAATGTTTAGTAACACAAATAGCTGTATTACTCCAATTTTTAGTCATCCACATTTTCATAAAGTTGGATCATTTCTTCAGCATCCTTCACTTGCTCAAGTCCCCGAGCATACCTCTTGTAAGCACTTCCATCTTTCAGATCTTGAAGTAACGCTTTTCCAGGTTCTCAAGATGAACATGTGCCATTGTTTTTTGTCACAATCTGCTTTGCAAGAATTCTGTTTGTGGTAGTTTGAACCTTAAGTTTGTTGATGGTACTTGTCTTTACATAATTAACTTGTGAAAAGATTCTTTTAACACATGCTGATGAGTGGGGCAAGACAGTCAAATTTGTCATAAAATTAGATAGCAAAGGAAATTTTGGCTGATCAACACCATCTGTTAGCTTTCGGAGTTTGTACCAGAACTCAGGAATTTTGTTTTTCTCACACTTGAAGTGTACCGGTAGCTCTGTCATCATTCTGCAAATTCTCCATTCATCGTCTAGATCAGCGTTTCTCAACCGGTGGGCCATGGCTCACTAGTGGCCTAGTGGGCCATGAAAAGATTTTGAGGTGGGCCACAGACCTATTTAAAAATTTGCCAGAGTTAGTAAAAAATTTAGTTTCATTTGTGTTGCTATAGTTAATTTTACACTTGTGTGTTTTGTTTAGTTGTTTTAATTGCAGCAACAATGAATGGTGCTGCTGTAATATGCTGCAGAATGGTAATTTCCATTCTAAATATTGAAATAATAATTTTGGTGGCGTGATGTAATCAATGCCGTCTGTTGCATAATATACGAACGTTGATATTAAGCAACTACAACAGTGTGGTTCTTAAAGGGGGCCACTTGGCTCCATAAGGAAAAATTTTTAACTTAAAGGAAGGAATAATCGTGTTGAAAGGAATTAGGAAGAAATGCAAATCAAATGTAAATTTATCTAAATAATCTATTGAAATGGTTACTTTATTTATGACTGAGCACATAGTTTTACATCAACGTCGAGTTTTTACAACATTTTATGATGTAATAGACCACTTTGTGATTACCATCAAGTCATAGCCTAACTGAAAGCGGTAGCCTACTGAAACTTCTGCAGATCTGTTTTTAGTATTTTTTTGTGAATTATTGTGGGGAGAAATTGACAATAGTTGTGTCTTTTAAAGAAGGAATACGGCATTTATGTTGAGAACCACTGTAACTACAAGTTGGTCAATAACGTTCAGGAGCACGCATCTCATTGATGCATGGTATAATCTGTTTTGAAATATTTTCTGCTGTTTTTTTGTTTTTAAACCCATTTGGTAGTTTTTTCCTGCATAAACAATTAATGGGCCACAAAAATTTTTGTGTAACGAAAATGGGCGACAAAAGAAAAAAGGTTGAGAACCACTGGTCTAGATCGTTTAACTCGTTTTCTGTGACCAGTGATTTAAAATGGGCTGCTACATTAGCAATGGAAGATGGCATATCAGATGCGTTGATGGGATCTAAAATTCTCAACTTGGCAATCAAGCTATTTTCATCGAATGGAAACCGTTTTCTAAATTGCAAACAAAGTTCCACAAGAAATCTTACACAATCAATTTAGAATCTCCAAACACTTTCAACAGAAAGGGGTTCCTGTTCCAACAGGGCCATTGTCCGTCCACCAAGGTGCACAGCTGACATGTTCTTATGATTTTCAGCATTGCTTGGATCTATTTCTCCCAATTTTCTGTGCATGATGTAATCTTCTCTGATGAAGAGACTCAAAATATTTCTATATTCTGTAGAAACCATAAAATACAACTTGTGCAAACGAAAATGCTCACACTGAAATTCCAGGTTGAGACTATTTACCTTTTTAAGAACATATTGCAAAAAAGCAAGCATATGCTTTGTTCCACGATTAACAAGTGCATCATAAATCCGTTTTGCACCATCAACCTTGTCAGTCTTACATTGAGACTGAAAATACAAAACCAGCGCTTCCCACTGCTCTAATGCTGCTGATGACCTGTTCTCGAGAAAGCCATCGTGTTGGTGCTAATTTTGGGATTTTATGTTATTATTGAGAGAGTATTGAGAGAGAGTGAACTGGCAATCCTGAGAAGAACGGAAAGGTCAATGGTGAGAGCAATGTGTGGGGTGAAAACGAGAAGGGAAAAAGGGACTGAAGAATTGTTGGATATGCTAGAGATGAGAGAGACCATAGACGAACTGGCAAGGGCAAATGGAGTAAGATGGTATGGACATGTGATAAGGAGGGAGGAAGGAAGTTTTCTTAGAAAGGCACTAGATCTAAAGGTGGATGGGAAGAGGAAACGCGATCGTCCAAGAAGAACGTGGAAACAACAAGTGAAGGATGAGTTTAAAAAAGTCGGACTGAAGGAGAAAGATGCAAGGGACAGGGTGAAATGGAGAAAAGGGATTAAGACAATTGCTGCGCGGAAACAATCGGCCACCCCCACTAGTGGGGAACAAACCGACGATGGATTATGATGATGATGATGTTCTGTATCAGCAACTTTTTGAATCAAAGAAAAATCAATTCTGCCTTTTACTGCTTCTAGAAAACTAAGATGTCAAATCCTTTAATAGTGACTCCAAATATGAAGGTAACACAGACACAGCATTGCTAGCACATAGAGCAAAAGAGTGGCAAATGCAACCATAAATAATAACTGAATTTATCCTTTAGCAACCTTTGAAAACCAGTTTTCTTCCCTGTCATAGTGGAGCAATTATCACTTCCAAATCCTATAACATTACTTAAAGGAATATTCCTTTTACCAAAAACACATTCAGCAGAATGGAACAGCCCTTCTGCAGTCCCATTTTCTACTACAACCATGTCAAGAAGGGCATCAACAACATCCATTTTATTTTGGTCAAAGTATCATACTACAATAGCCAAAACTTGAGTAACAGAAATGTCAGTGCTTTCATCAATGATTATGGAAAACTTTTGATTTCGACATATATATATCATCAATAGCCAACTTTTCATGGGAAGCTAAACCATCTTGGATAGTGTATGAAAGCTTGGTGTTGCGTTTCATATTTATTTTTTTTGCAATCGCACTATCAGGAAATGCTTTCCTTCAAACATCAACAAGATGATTAATGTGAGTGAATGGTACATGATGCTCAGAAAAATAACTAGCAAGCAATGCTTCTGCTTTGGCAATTTGATCTGACTGCCTGGCTAAATTTTGTGTTAAAAAGGTATTGATTTTCACATGAGACTTTGCAGCACTGTAGTTTTGTTTGTAGTTTTCAGTTTTGCTGTGAGACTGAAGAGTTTTCAGGCTAGCATTTTTCAGTATGGCTTATTAACTGTTGTTTTTATTTGAAGCATCTTCTTTCATTTGAAAGCAATCTTTGAATTCAGGAACTTTTAGCCAGTCCTTTGAATGATTGTCCATACCACAATTTTTGCTTCTTTTTGGGTGTTTCATTTTCATCACTCATTTTTGTCAGAATACCGGTACTGTAGAAGAGTTCAGTTAAGTTTCTAACATTAGGTCTACACTAACAGTCATATTTGAGTCTTATAGCTTAGGCAGCCTAATACCAATACCCCTGAGAAGCGTAATAAATGATGACAAATATATGTACCGTATCAATTAAAACCTGATCACAACAACTCACTACAACTAGACTACTGTATACCAGCTGTACCTCACTGACTACAGTAGCTGATGCAAAAAACATTACCTTATCATTTTTGTGTTGCAGTGTGGACCATTTACCGAGGATTCCAGTGCTTTAATACCGTGCAAGCTCTGTACAAAGTTAAAAACTAAAAAACCTAGATTTACCTAAATTTGAAAAAAACAGCAACTTAAAACCCAGATGTGGTAAAAAAAACCTAGATCTAGGTGGAAAAAACAAGCTCTGGCATCCTTGGTTTGAACGTCTAACAACGTTCAAACGATGTAAAAAGGGACACTCTTTCTAGCTGAGATACGAACACGTTTTTATTAAATACAAGTGAAGGGTTTGTCCTATGTGCCCTGGTGGGTGCATCAGAAAGGTTTAATCCTCTTGTCAAGCTTTTAACGGAAAACTGAAGTATATTTTGGGGGATGCAACCTAGTTCGTACCATGAACAGTTCGGACCGTCAGTTCGTACCTTGAAAAGATCAAAAGAAAAAATTAAAAAAAGCCGAAATCGCTGATCGCAGTTTCCGCAATCATTTTAAAATTTTCCCCCTGAAAAGATCGAGAGAAAAAATAGCTCAAAACCGAAGTCCGCTGATCGCAGTTTCCGCAAACATTTTTCTGCAGTTTCCGCTAACCCCAACCCTCGAGTTTGTTTCAAATTGTTCGGGGAAACTCCGATCAGCGACTTCGGCTTTGTGCTATTAAACTGCGATCAGCGACTTCGGCTTTTTTTAATTTTTTTCTCTCGATCTTTTCAGGGTACGAACTGACTGTACGAATGGTTCAAGGTACGAACTAGGTTGCACCCTATTTTGGGAAGCTGGTGTTCGCAAATACGTTTCTAGCATTGTGGACTGTGGTTCACTTACTTTCTGCGAAAACAAGCCATTGGAAACAAAGACTCCGTTTGCGTTTATTCAGTCCAAAACATTGGCAACGCTATTTCCATATGAGAAATTTACGATTTCTTTCGCAAAACGGACATGCTTGTATCACGTTTAGCTACATATGCTTCAAGTCAAGATTACTGGATCATTCTTGCTGTTGTCAACGTTTATAACTGGTTCAACCTATTTCTGGCGTGTGGCTGAAAGGTCACATTTTAAAGAGAACGTGGTACTACAAGCACGTTGCTCCATCACTGATTGTCAGAAAACTTTAAGAAAACAGCGCTCGCCTCCAACATACCTTTTGTGGGTTCAACTGACTCTGGTGTTGCAATGGCTTTGGTTGACGGTGTCCCGTTGTTTGGTATTCTTGGCATCAATTGAACTCTAGTGCCTACAAGGCATCAAAACAACTATCATTCAGCATGTACACGTAAAAAGTGCAATTAAAGACAATTAGAAATCAGGGTTGATCTCTGTGCTAAGCGGTTTAAACCTGGTTTTAACCGGTGAAAACTAGGTTTAAACTGGTCAAAACTGGTTAAAACCCAGAAAAATATTTTTATGTAGTGAATGGTCGGCTACCTGGGCTATTTAGGAAATATAAAAGCAGTTGTGAGTTGTGACCATTTTGATATGCAGGCCTCGAAATAGCTGACGGCCATGGCCACCTGAACTTTCATTAATGGCCGCCAATACCGACCTGTCAGGCAAAATTTGATGGGAAATGTTTTTCATATAAAAAAATTTGTTGGAATAAATTCTTGTACTTTAGTTGGCTGTGCGAATTGTTTATCGTTCTACCAAGCATTTTTTGGTTCATCAGAAACTTATTTTTAGAATTTGAATTTTCTCAATAATTAAAATACCCGTATTTTACGGACCATAAGGCGCAATTTAAATCCTTTTTTTTCCTCATAAATTGACCGTGCGCCTTACAAGCCGGTGCGCCTAATGTATGGATAAAGTAGTACTTTATTGCCTACACTCAAAACCAGTACCGATACTATTATTATTATATAAATAAACCACCGTCTTACACAATAAACTACGGTAAAAGCAACTAGCAACTGTAATGTTCACTGGGCCCATTTTTTCTTTTGCTCATTGTACTATTGTGACTTGCTTACATTTATTACGCATTTTTGTTTAATGAGCTTTATACGGTACCGTAACACATACTCCTTAAAATACGTTGCATTCTATAGCCCGGTGCGCCTTATGTCTGAACAAAAAACTAATCAAAGCAATTTATTGACAGCACCTTATAATCGGATGCGCTTTATGGTTCATAAAATACGGTAACCAACTGATTGAAATATCAAAAATAAACAGAGAAATTGAATATTTTTTGTTCCAAATCCAGCATTTGGGTTATTGTTGATCAAAACCAAATATAGTTGAGCATCATTATTAAACATGGAAGGTAATAGTTTTAATTCAATTAAAAAGCAACTTGATTCATACACTAAAGGGGTTTTGACCAGTAATAGGTGGTCAAAACTGCCCGGTTTAAACCAGGTTTTAACCAGTTTAAACCGATCAACCGTTAGAAATGCAACCAAAGCAGTTTCTTTGCGCTAAGCATTTGGTAGTAGGGTTGCCAGAGGTTAATATAAAAAAGAGCCCAAGCTTATGCAAAAAGTAGCCCAAAAGTAGCCCAATTTTTTTGGGGGTTCTAAAATGGAGCCCAAAATGGAGCCCAAGCAAATAGATAGGCTAATATACAAAATTATTCTGGAGCGCTTGATCATCAGTCCCAAATTTTAAGTGTTTTTCCAGTTCTTCACATCTTTCAAACAGATTGGCAACCATGCATTCACCCGATAGCCCAGTTAATTGGTACTGTACTTGGTTAGCGCATAGCGCGTGACTTCAAGAACAAAGAAGCTTCAAGATCAAGCGGCACTGGTTCGACTCTTGGGGTGTGCGCTTGAGCAACTCATTTTCAGGACTGCTCTCCATTCAGTGGCACCTAATGGATGGGATAATTCCCCGACGACAACACTTCAACAATCGACAACTTCACTCTGTCAATCTCGGTGACCGGGCCTGCGTCAGTAATTTAAAGCCTCTACAACAGGGGCGGGCAACTTCTCCAGTCGGCGGGCCTGATATGGGAAAATGAAGTACTTGGCGGGCCGGATTCATGAATCGCTACATTAATCGCGTATTTATCTACCTAGACAAGGAATAAATCGTATTTACTGTAATATAATGTAAACTTTAAGTTTAAAGCATAGAGACCAAAAACAGTATTTAATGAATTTATATTAACAAATAACGTAGTGTACTTCAATCATTAGATGCTGAAGTCAATGAGACATCTGTGATGGAATAAAGTTGTCAACAAGTTCATTGAACTCTGGCTGCATGTCCGACATAGAAACCCTCAGTAAAGTCTGCACGTGCACATCAGTGAGATTGGATCGCAGATTTCTCTTGTTAATGTTCATGGCCCAAAATTTTTGCTCGCAAATGTAGGCTATGTAGTAGGGTGTAACATTTTTCCAAAAGTATGTCAATAATATGTTCTATAGATGGGAAGTGGTGATACTAAAATGCTCTAAAAAGATTTTTGACAATAAATTAATTTTTGAGGTTCCACACTTAACTTGAAAATATTCATATTTTTAGCTATGAAATGTCGCGCGACCTATTCATACTATCGTTTTTGGCAAGGTCTTTGTCATTGTAGAACAGTTGTATATGTGTAAGAGAGTTTTACGTTTGTCTGGTCATTAAAAATAACTAAGTTGACATTTTCCTAGCTTTCTTGGCCTAAATTTAAAGGCATAAAGAATTTCAAAAACTCTTAATTTAACAACATTTTACTGTAAAATGCAAACGGTGATAATAATCTAAAATAAAACGAATATTAAGGCAGCAGATATGTTTAATTTGCACAAAACAACATGTCCGAGAAAAGTAACCAACAAAAAATCCAGTTGCAATCAAACGACAAATCAAATCTTATTTTATTTCCTTCAACGAAGCTGTCATGCTTGTCGAAGCTCAGCGAAGCTGTCACCTTCTTTTCCTGTAGGCCAGGGGTGTGCAACCTTTGTTACAGGAGGGCCAGATATAAATAATTGGGTGAAACCGCGGGCCGCACGTTTATTTAACATATGATTTCTAGTAGTTGCAGGCACAAAAGAGTAGTTTTTCTTGTTATTCATGTTATTCTTATATTAGGGGTTATCTCCTTCCAGAAATAATAAGTTAGGACGCATAAATTTCTGAAGAAAACTGCTATTCAAATTTATTGTCACACTGTCTTTAAACGAGCTCAGTGAGAAGTTTGCAGCTGGCTTCTTTTTCTGACGGCTTTTTCCAAATTTACTTTAATGGAAGTGATCGCAATTCGAAGTCCATTTTCCAAGTGTTGGTCTGTCAGAACCGATCAATAGGGAGATTTCATGACGCCCGTTTTAGAAAAAAATGTTCGCATAAATACGTTGAGCCAAAAAGTGCCATTTTTGAAGCCATGGATTTTTGAAATGTGGAAAGTCATCTTGGTTGAAATGTTTTCGGTGAAAATCGCCAAGATTCATTTTTAAATACTTTGCTTTCAAATCCTTTTTCTCTTGAAGATCAATCAGTTCAAGTTGGATATCAGCTGGTGCTTTGTCAATGTCCGTGTTGAATAGCGAAGAGAATATATCAAACAAATGTTCATGAGATTTGAAGTCCTTGAAACGAGCCAAAAATTCATACAACAATTTTTCAAATTTAGTTTTCTTCTCCGGATGCATTCCATAGTCTCTCAAAGTTGGAAAGTGGAAAAGATGTCCTATCTGTATGTAAGCTTTCCAAAGTCGTACTTTGTTCATAATGCCTTTTATGTGACCATACATTTTTAGAAATAATTGATTAAACTACCATTCAACGTTTTATAGGCAGAGAAAACTTTTTCTCGAACCGTAGAAAATTTCATGATCAGATCACCGCTTCAATGCGTGATGGAAAGCTACAGATAAATCTGCATCTGGCATTACAGAGTGCAAAAAACAGTGTTGCAGAATGCGATTTCGAATATTAAATTCTCATCAGTGCAACTACGTTTATGAACGCAATAACAACGGTTAACTTTAAACACAATACATTACAAACATTATAAGGACATATTCTCAGTGTTCAATTGAATATAAATAAATCCAGAGACATCAAAATAGAAAATTAAATACAATGGATTGGCGGTGGCCGGTGGGAGACTTCTAAAATGGTTAACAGAAGGTGCGAAATCTACAATATTCCACTCCAGGCACTCCACAATGAATTGTTCAAACGTACCAGACTAAACTAAATTACCGTATAAACATATTTTAAGGCCGCACACAATTCAAAATTGGCACATCTTCGCGGGCCACATAATTTTTCTTTGCGGGCCACATTTGGCCCGCGGGCCGCACGTTGCACGCCCTGCTGTAGGCATTTTTTTACACACCCAATTAGCCTTTCATTTGCTATTTGATTGTTTTTGAATGATTTCCAATCACCAGGTCAACCAATTGAAATAGCTGGAGAACATTTACTTGTAATATCAAAGAGCGATTTGATAGGCCTATTTTTCCAAACTAGTTTCTGGGTGTCAATTGATGGAACAGAAATTTTCTTAACATTTTCAACACTAACAGGTGGTTGGTCTAATTTGGTGGTGTTTAGTCAAAACCTTGCTCTCCTGGTAAGACCAGATGCCAAAGTTTAGGGGGTTCAGGTCTGGGGATGAAGGACGCCATTCTTACTTGGAAATGAAGCACCGCACATTGGCTGAAAGCCAGTAATTGTGTTTTCTTAGCTCCATGTGAAGTGGCAGAATCTTGTTGGAATGGCCAATTCCGTTTTTTGAAGTTTTTCTTTGCCTGGCAAGGCAACAATGAACCCTCACGAATATCATTTCGATAGTTTTCTTGGTTCAATTTCACTCCTTGGTCCACAAAAATCAATAGACTCCTTCCTGATTCATTGACTGTGGCCCACATCATCACTGATGCCACCCCTTGTCTCCGAATGACTACCCGGGGTTCAATTAACGTCACCATCTCTTGATCAAACACGATCGTTCTGACTGTTAAAATGATGCTGGACATCAAATTTCTTCTCATTGCTGAACACAAGATTTGGCAGCGTGCCTCTTTCTTCAATGCGCGAGAGCAGAATTTTGGCTCTGAAAAGACGTTTCTCAATGGTATTGGTATTTAGCAACGGTTTCTCCATGTATTTGAATGGGCTCATCTTCAAATCCTTCTTGAGAACTGTGAACATGATTCCATAGGCTACGTTGGCCTCCTTTGCCAGTTTTTGAATTGGATCTCTTGTAACGTTAATTATTGATGACCCTGTACAGTAGTGTATACCATATTCCATATATTCTAATATGTATATACTATAGTAACTATACATATACTTATCCCAACCAAACCAAGGAACCATAAATGACAAACAGTGGCTATTAATGTATGTTTGTAGAAATTTCAGTGTTGATGATAATTGTACAAAAAGATAGTGCAAAAATGTAAAAAAAAATACTGCAAATGTTGTATGCACATTAGGTTATTTACAGAATAATACAGTAGGTACACACAAAATAAATGTTGCAAAGCATGATTTGATAAGTATTATTGAATAGGTAGCCTATAACATTTCGATAATATAATACGTGATATTATACACCCTTTTCCTACTATTTGCAATTATTTGTAAACAACAAATTAAGTGTAAAACATAAATAAGCCCCTATTTTACCTAATTTGCATACCGTATCCGAAAGCACTATATTTCAACCTGAGTGTGGAACTTTAAAAAATCGTTTTTAATCCCTAAAAATTGGTTTCTGCTATCAGTGAGGCATTTCCCACCTGTTAGAAACATTATTGAAACAAAGTGAAAATATTTTTCAAAAAGTGTTACACCCTACTATGTAGACCCGAACAGAACAAGTAGTTTCATGGCCATCTTTCTCAGGTTGGCAAACTTGGACTCATTCAGTGACGCATAAAATTTGTCAATGCCTTTAGATAGGAATATCTCTTTCAGGGTAGAGTCACACTGCAAGTCAACCAATTCCAGCTGTAAAGCATCCGGCACCTTTTCAAAGTCAGTTGTAAAGGGTGATGAAAAGATATCAAACTCAGAAGAAAGTTTCTGGAAGTCCGCAAAACGACAACCAAATGCATTGTCTAGTGCAGATATCATATTGGTGTAGCCTACCGTACGTCTCAATTGTCATCATCTGGGGTGCCATAGTTTTGAGTGTTGGAAAGTGTGTTGTGGTATTCTGATTGAACTCGTGAGAAAACAGTTTTAGCTTCACCCTGAATGTCTTCATTGTTGAGTATATTTCGTGAGCAAAAGTGCCCTTCCCTTGGCTTGAGCTTGAAAGAGATTCTTACAAGAGATAAAGTAAAAGGATGGAAGGGCCCGTTTATGACAGAACATAACATGCTTGTCACTTGACTAAAAACAGAAAACAAAGAACTAAAGAATAACTAACAGTAGCTATTATTTGACGTAGTAAGCAAGTAGTGGGGGATTACGGCAGAGTGTGGCAGCGCCCACATTATCACGTAAAGAGCGGAAACTGTCTGCGGGCCGCTCTAAATCTGGTCGCGGGCCGTATGTTGCCCGCCCCTGCTCTACAAGTATGCGAAACTGCCAGGATTAAGCTATTCAAGAAGCTTTCCCAGTCCGCGGATAAAGATTCAATCAATCAACTGTTTGTTAAAATAACTACAAACAGGTAGGTACCTAAACACAAAAAATGCCTTCACTAGCCTTTTTTTTCTCATCTTTCTACATTTTGTAAAAACTTTATTAAGGTGTTGCGACCATGCCATAACTGATTGTCCTGCTTTGGCATCATGCACGTTATAGCGTCCGTGTTTTGTCGCTTCTACCTTTTTCTAGACCCCTGCTATGTTTGACATACATTGTTTTTCGTTGCGATGGTCAGAAATAAAAACAAATCTGAACTGATGTCCAGTGTCCACTCACTGCATTTTCATGAAAACCTGGATCACTTAAGTTGCCAAGATTGCCAGATATTAAATCCTAAACATGCACATTTTTGAAAATTGGCATGTTTAATGTTTATAGCTTACCAAATTGGTAACCCTGCCTGATCGAGGCCTCCAAAAATGCTCCTCCTCAATGAAATAACTACGAATTAGGTAAAAATCTTAAACATGACACAATTTTTACATAAAAAGTTATATTATACTTTAAAAAAAGGTAGCCCAATTGGGCGCCATTTAAAAAAACGCGCCCAACGCGAATTTTTAGCGCCTGGAGAAATCAAAAGTAGCCCAATTGGGCGTAAAAGCGCCCAATCTGGCAACCCTATTTGGTAGACTCTTTAACATAGGACAGTTTTCCGTGCGAATGAACGTGATATTCCGATCTTCTCCGATCTTCTCGATCCGATCTTCTCCAAACATTTTTGATACAAAGAAAATTAAGTGAATGTATCGCCACAGCAGCGTGGCCTAATGGGTTAGGGCAAGGGAATAGTCATTTCGATTGCGTGGGTTCGATTCCCACCCTCTGCTAATGTTCTTTTTTCTTCTGCAACTGAACTGAGTGCAAGAAGGATCTTAAAGACTGTAATCAATTGAGTTTATAAGGTTACAATCATAATGGCGTGAGTCACATGACTGCAAACAGCTGATTCACGAGGAAACCTGTCCTACGTTAAAGTGCCTACCTAAGCATTTGACCCAAAGCAGGGTTGCCAGACTGAAATTTGCAAAAAAGGCCAAACTCACCAAAAAAAAGGCCAACTTGAGGCCAAATAGGTAAAAAAAGGCCAAAAATAAGCCAAACTCAAACAAGATAAAATAAGCATTGTAAGTGTTGACTCAATGTGCCAGAATCCGAGCTTGGATTTATTTTTGTTGCATATCAGCATTCAGCAGCAGAAGTGCCAGACTATGAAAAGGTCTTAAAGCCAAAATAATACAAAAAAAGACCAAACAAGGAAAATATTAGATAAGCGAAGTCAAGTCAATTTATTTTGTTTCAACAGCACCATATATTAACAAACAGAGTAAATGTAATTGTCAAAGCAATGCATTGTACAACTGTTGGTTAGATTATGGCGCAATCAGGATGGTAGCGAAAGACCATAAGCAGTCATCTAGTCAGCCACCACCCCTTAACAGCAAATCTAACTACACATTCATACACTCTAGTGTGCAGAGGCAGGCACACTACTTCAATGAATAAAAAAGGTTCGCCACTGAGATTGAGAAACAACTGCTGTTGGTTTGAATCTCCATTCTCAGATTGAGTAAGCCAAGGATGAAGACTCAAACCAGCGGCCAACAATTAACCAACGACCAATGTGTGATTGTGTGCTAGAATTGGCTACAGCACTTGATACCGTACTATAATGTAGAGAACAAAGATTAAGAAGTACAAATGTACGATACGATGATATACGGTACTGTAAAGGTAGGTTATTCTTTCTATTGAGCACTTAAGGTAGGCTGCGCATGTATATCCATATAACAGTTGGTTTTTGGCATTTTTTTTAAAGCGATAGAACGGTAAAAAAGGCCAAATGGATATTTACCTGTTTCTATGAACATCATCATCTATAACAGGCTATACATATTTATTGATAATAGCGGATTTTAATAAATTGTAGCAAAAATATTTCTGAAAGTACCGTAGCCCGAAAAATAACAAGTACGTATAAAAGAACTGTAGAGGATGAGTTTTAATCCGATACAGTGGTGACATCTGGCACCACTAGCTGGCTATAGAGTGAGCGCAATCTGACCATAGAAATCCTAAGAGAGTAGAAGCGTCATAGAGCGCTTTATGCGGCACCGTCGCAACTTGCTAGCCGCCATCTTTGTTAGCACATGGTATTCACCGCTGGAGCTTTCTCAAGTTGATATACGTGCTACAAATTGTTTACAAAATGCCTTATTGTGCAGCTATGAACTGCACAAATCGCCTCAAAAAGGGCTCAGGGAAAACTTTTTCAGGGATGGTCGAGCATTTTCAGGGGTTGTCAGGCATTGTAGAGTAGCTACTTTCAGGCATTGTCGATCATTATCAGTGGTTGACATGCTTATTAGGCATTATAGAACATTTTCAGGCATTGTCGAACATTTTCAGGGGTTGTCAGGCATTGTAGAGTACCGGTAGCTACTTTCAGGCATTGTTGATCATTATTAGTGGTTGACGGGTTTGTCAGGCATTGTCGAACATTTTCAGGGGTTGTCTAGCATTTTCAGGGGTTGTCAGGCATTCTAGATTAAGCTACTTTCAGGCATTGTTGGGCATTTCCTAGCATTGTCTAGGATTTCCAGGCATTGTCGATCATTATTGGTAATGATCGACAACCCAAGACAACCCAAAACCTGGTAATGATCGACAACCCAAGAAAACGTTCGACAATGCCTAATAAACCTATCAACCACTGAATATGTTCGACAATGCCTGGAAATCCTAGACAAAGCCTGAAGATGTCCGACAATCAGTGGCGTAGCTGGGGGGGGGGGGGAGGGGGGGAGGGGCGGACCGCCCCGTCAACCACTGATCGCCCTGTCAAACCTGGTAATGATCGACAACCCAAGAAAACGTTCGACAATGCCTAATAAACCTGTCAACCACTGAATATGTTCGACAATGCCTGAAGATGTCCGACAATCAGTGGCGTAGCTGGGGGGGGGGCGGGAGGGGCGAACCGCCCTATCAACCACTGATAATGATCGACCTAATAAACCTGTCAACCACTGAATATGTTCGACAATGCCTGAAGATGTCCGACAATCAGTGGCGTAGCTGGGGGGGGGGGGGGGGCGGGAGGGGCGAACCGCCCTATCAACCACTGATAATGATCGACAATGCCTGGAAATTCCCAATAATGCCTGAAAGTAGCTACTCTACAATGCCTGACAACCCCTGAAAATGCTCGACAATGCCTGAAAATGTTCGACAATGCCTGAAAATGTTCTATAATGCCTAACAAACCCGTCAACCACTGAGAATGATCGACAATGCCTAGAAATCCTAGACAATGCCTGAAAGTAGCTACTCTACAATGCCTGGCAACCCCTGAAAATGCTCGACAACCCCTGAAAATGTTCGACAATGCCTGAAAATGTTCGACAATGCCTGAAAATGTTCTATAATGCCTAATAAGCCTGTCAACCACTGATAATGATTGACAGTGCCTGAAAATCCTAGACAATGCCTGGAAATTCCCAACAATGTCTGAAAGTAGCTACTCTACAACGCCTGACAACCCCTGAAAATGTTCGATAATGCCTGAAGATGTTCCATAATGACTACCAAACCTGCCAACCACTGATGTTGAGCGACAATGCCTGGAAATCCTAGACAATGCCTGGAAACTCCCAACAATGCCTGAAAGTAGCTACTCTACAATGCCTGACAACCCCTCAAAATGCTCGATAACCCCTGAATATGTTTGATAATGCCTGAAAATGTTCGACAATGCCTCACAAGCCTGTCAACCACTGATAATAATGATCGACAAGGCCTGGAAATTCTAGACAATGCCTGGAAATTCCCAACAATTCCTGAAAGTAGTTAGACTACTCTACAATACCTGACAACCCCTGAAAATGCTCGACAACCCCTGAAAATGCTCCACAACCCCCCAAAAAGCTGACAATGCTTACAATGGGTATTTAGAGGTACCGGTTGAATAGGCTTTCACAATTGGTTGTGCTAACAATATGGCGGCGAGCGCACTCGAGTGGTGCAATCGCGGTGTGTGGAGCGTGAAGGGGAATGACGCTTCTACTCTCTTAGGATTTCTATGAGTCTGACTAGGCGCCGGCGTCACATTACAAGTATTGAGCAAGACAGTAGGCCTATAGAACATGCATTGAACAATGGTGAATATGGTTTTCTTTCATCTGGTAAGGTTACGATCATGAGAAATATTGATTATTATGCATTGTGAAGAATAAATTAAAAAAGGCCAAATTTAAGGCCAAATGTATAATTTCTAAGGCCAACAGACTCTAAAAAAAGCCAAATTCGAGAAATTTGGCCTAAAAAGGCCAATCTGGTAACCCTGACCCAAGGCAAACGACCAATGAATATTGTTTTATGATTTGTGCAAGACTTCCAATCGAGAAAAAAATTAGCTCATGGTATCTCAGCCAACAAATCGACGCTTTTTTACAATAACTCAGGATTTGCAGACTACTTTTTAGTTGAGTTACCACTTCTTCTTCAAAAGATTGATCATATTTGATCAGCTGTGATCTCCCATTTGAACTACCTCCATTTCATTCTGTTTTTTGTTTTTGGTGGTACTGGTATGATGGTACTGGTCCGGTATGCTTTTCAATTCCGTAATTTTCTTGATATTGTCAAATTATTTCATTTTTTCTTGTCCTTTTGTTCGTTTGTTTTGTACCATCCCAGTCAACATTAAATTTTCCAACGAGTTGCTTCTTGCTATAGGTCAGATGTGTCAACATCGCAGCACAGCGGGGTCAAGGTAGACCAAAACTTTCTTGGGAAGAACTTGTAAAACGTGACCTTGCAGCCCTAAACATGGACTCTGCCAACCCAATAAATCGCGAGGTGTGGAGGGGAAGACTTCGTTCTCGACAGACAGACAGGCCACACCCTCGACATGAGGATTAATTCATGGCCTGTATAATCAAAATTGGTTGATGATGATGATTTGTCTTTAAATAACGCGCCTTCTCTGTGGTTTGCTACATCAGCATAATCGCTTAGCAAAGCCAACGTTTGTTTACTTGTGAAAGCATAGACGAGAAATTCTCTTGAGTTTTATATTATTAGCTGCATTTTGTAAAACGAGCTGTTCAATCTTAATTCTTAAGCATAAATTGAGAAACGTTATGTTAAATATTTCTTGACCATTTACTAATTGTACATTTTGTATTCTATTCTATTTGAATAAGATGCACTAGTAGAATCATTTGCTGTATGACTGTTACGACTTTATTATTATTTATACCAAAGACAGGCAAGACACAACAATAACACAGGGTTGAGCATTACAACAGTATATTACATATTTACAAATAGTTCAACATATCAAACGTTTTCGACTTAACTTAAGTCCTCATCAGGAATCTGTAAATAATTATAAACTACAATCAATTTCACTTCTGGACAGTGACTACCGTAACTAACTAAAAGTTACGGTAGTCACTGTCCAGAAGTGAAATTGATTGTAGTTTATAATTATTTACAGATTCCTGATGAGGACTTAAGTTAAGTCGAAAACGTTTGATATGTTGAACTATTTGTAAATATGTAATATACTGTTGTAATGCTCAACCCTGTGTTATTGTTGTGTCTTGCCTGTCTTTGGTATAAAAAAGCAAACTCTCTCCCGAAACTATATTATTATTATTTGGATTATTATTTGTACAGATTTATCACTTCAAGCCCTGCCGCTTCAGTGAGTCGACAGAACTATCTCCACCAGCTCTATTCAGGATTGAAGTATATATGCGCACTGAGTTTGTTAAACAAACTTGCGACCTGCAACCCCGTGACCTTGCGACGTGTAAACTTGCGACTTCTCAACTTATGTCTTCTAAACTAACGACCTGTAAACTTGCAACCTTTCCGCCACAATAAACCAACACAACTCAAGACCGTGTTCAGATTTAATCTACTTGGCTTGTTTCTCTGTCTGTTGGAGGTCGCAAAACCGTATGAACTAAGCGACGCATATAATAATCCGATCCTCGGTTTGGCGCCAGTGAGAAAATATTCTCTAACGTAGAATTTGCGCCAAAATTCTACAACATTGTAGAGTTTGTTCCAAATTAGGCCACTTCCGATAAGCCAAACATTGTGGCAAAATACACCATCTTATTCACTCCAAAACGTTGGCAGCGCTATTTTCATATGAGAAATTTATGATTTCTTTCGCAAAACGGACATGCTTGTAGCACGTTTTGCTACATAATATGATCTGAAGACTGCTGGTAAAGTATCAGCATTGAACTAAAAAGGGGAGCGGGGGCTTCCAAGCTTCGAAGAACAGTTGGTTTTGAAATTACTAAACATTCAACCACATTGAATTAAAAAACTAAACATTCAACTACGTTGTTTCAACGTGAAAATAACGAATTTTGTGAGCTGAGTTCATTTCGAAGCAGGTTTCCTGTAAAAAACTTTAGTGACTGTTTTGACAAGAAACCTACGCAGCCAGCAGCTCAGTACATTCTCACGATTCAACGTTTGTAGGCGTTAAATCAACGTAAAAATAAACTGATTTGCTGCATGGAAAGCAGCGATTGCTGCTTCAAGTCAAGATTTATTACTGGATCATTCTTGCTGTTGTCAAGAACAAACCTTTTATGTTTATACCTGGTGCAACCTATTTCTGGCGTGTGGCCGAAAGGTCATACTTTAAAGAGAACGTGGTACAAACTCGTTGCTCCACCACTGATTGTCAGAAAAAGGTAGGCACTTTCACGTATTCTTCTGTGCCAAAGCGGTAACGCAATCATGCGTGACATATGACATCACAGTCATGTGACTCAGCACGTGATATTCTGAGCATTCTTCTCGGAAGAATTTTAATATTAAGTAAATGTATCACCACCAACAGCGTGGCCAACGGGTTAGGGCAAGGAAATAGTAATTTCGATGATGTGGGTTCGACTCCCAACCCCGGCCATTATTCTTTTTTCTTCTGTAACTGAACTGAGCGCAGGAAGGATCTTAATGACTGCCATCAGTGGAGTTCATAAAGAAAATTTTCCTACCTTTCTTAACCATAATCACAATCTGGCTCTAAAAAGTTACGTGATTCTGTGATGTCACATAAGTCAGACATGATTGCGTTATTGCTTTGGCACAGAAGAATGCGTTAACGTGCTTACAGTCAGAAAACTTAAAGAAAACAGCACTCCAACATACCTTTTGGAGGTTCAACTGACCCCGACGTTACACTGGCTTTGATCGATGCCATCACGTTGTTTGGCATGGTTGGCATCAATTGGACTCTAGTGCAGTGGTTCTCAAACTTTTTCAGCTTGTGGCACATTAGAAAAAATATAAAACGCACGCGGCACACTTACAAAAGAAGAAAAGTTAAGATGCAAATGGTAATATAATTTTGATTGCTTTTGCACGGATCATGAAATAGAATTTGGAAGCAGACAGCCAAAACGTATCCAAGTTTTTTTGTGGCAACAGCGTTTGAAAAATGGGTCGTTTCGTAAATCAATGAGCTGTTCTTCGTCTGCAGAAAGATTGCTTGATTCATTGCTTCCAAATGGTGGCAAGTAATGTTAACAATAGTAGGCTAATAACTAACATAGCAGCCCAAGTGACGTGGCAATTACCCTGCTGTATCGGCAATGCCATAATTGGTTTCATTCTTGTTACGGCCAATCTCCATACAAATCAAACGTCATATAAAACCGTTCAGGTCTACTGAATCTTACGTCATGGAATTTTTCCTAAAAATGAGCCAAAATTGCACCATCGTTCGTAAGACTTGTGTCAAACCTGTTTAAACATGAAATATTGCATCATCACCTTTAGTCGCACATTTAACTGTTTGCTTAGTGCTTGCTAGCTGGACAAAAATTCCGTCTTTATCTAAGTAGTTTGTTGTAGTGACAAGTTTTAGTGGTGTACGGTGTTGCATCCCAATTTCGACAGCCAGGTGGCTAATTTTACAGAAATACAATTTTGAATAGACGTTTCAGAAGAGTGTTTCTCTTTCGGTCATTACATACAGACGAACGGATTCGGGAATCTTATGTTACAATTTTCCCACGAACAGATTATGGTTTACCGCTGTGACCATAAATAATAAAGACGTTGTTGTCAGTTGGAACTTAGAAGCACATAAAACATAAAGACGTGGCTTGTTAGTTGGTAGGCCAAGAAGCACTTAGAAGCACAAAGAATAATAAAGAAGATTGTTGTTGGTTGGTAGTCTACAGAAGCAAAACATAAAAGCCGTTTTCTTCTCAGTTGGTGCAGAAGAATTAAAGCACAAGAAAATTAAAGACTTTTCTCAGTTGGTACTGAAGAACTTCAACCAAAAAATTAAAGAAAAAACAACATTGACATTCATTGGCAAGAAAGAAGATTGAAGACAATCCATCTGTGCTTGAAGATTCAAGTGAACGAATCCAAGCAAGTTTTGTGGACTTTAGGACTTCATATACCCGTACAACTACGGTATTGTGCATTCAAATTCTTTTTTGTATTTTTACGGTCTTTGCAGTTAAGTTTTTTATAACTACTGTAATAATTTTGTGTGTTTGTGTAACTTAATTTTTTAATTGTTAAATTTAGCCCCAACACTTAATATGTCTACACTCGGTGGCGACAGGGACTCGGCCGCCGTCGACTCGACTGAGTTTAAGCCTGATGATGTTCTTTGCGGTCGAGCAGGCCATTCTGGGGAGGGACCCAGTAACGATGAGGCTAAGTCAGTTCGAGAGGCCCGGCATCTTAGAAGGGATACTTTAACTCAAATTGGGGAACTTTCTGTAGCCCTAGGTTCTTTGAGTGATAAGCAGGAACTGTTAATTTTTCGATCTAACTTGTCTACTTTAGAAGAGGAATTACGGCATTTCCATGCTCTTTTGAGTAAAATTTTTAACTCTGCAATTTTGGCAGAACTTCGTGATAGGGTAGATCCCGAATTTAACTCGTTGAAAAATAACTTCGAACAAAAAGTAAGAGAGTTCTCAGATATGTTGGATGCTGACATACATCCTGAGGATAGCGCCTCAAATATAAGCACTAGGATGTCTAGGAGTTCATCACGGATAGTGGCACAAATTAACCTGCAGCTAAGACGAGCGAAGCTCCAGATACAAGCCGAGGCCGAAGCGAGAGCTGCTGAGGCCGACGCGAGAGCTGCTGAGGCCAAAGCAAAACCTGCTGAGGCCACCGCGAAAGCTGAGGCCGAAGTGAGAGCTGCTGAGGCCGCCGCGAGAGCCGAAGCGAGAGCTGCTGAGTTCGCACTCAAAGACGCTCAGTTGAGAGCTGAACAACGTAAAGAGACAGTTTTAGCTGAATATCGATCAGAGGCGGGCTCACGGCGTAGCTCTAAGAAGGGCTCTTCTAGGCATTCCAGAAGTGAACATCAATCACAGTTAAATTTACATAACCTTTTCCAGACGCCTGTTCAATCTGTAAGTGGACCAGTACAATCCACATGTTTTCAAGCTATTTCAGGAGGTCTCGGGGCCGCAGCTAAGGATCTTCCAAAGGATCTAAAGCCAAGGCCTGCGAATTTTAGCCGAACTCCTCCCCCAGAGCGTACAGGTCACGGGGCCGCCATCCGAAGTAATGTTTTGCCCCCTTTACAGTTTTCTGCGCCGCTAGTTTTTGATCGCCCAGCTACACGTAATTTGGGTGGTTGTGAGAGGCGAATCGCGTCTTCTGATTTTAACTTGTGTAAGGAGCGTGATTGGGCTGTGCATGTGACTGAGCCCCTCAGCCCCTTAAGGGATATAGCTTGTCTTCTCCCGCTAAATCGAGTTCTCAACAACAGGATTGCTTTTTTGAATACCAAAATAGTAGGACGTTTTTCGATAAGGCGGCCTTGATTGGTTACGATGGTAATAATATGCCATTTGACTTCTTTAAAAATCGTGTTACGGCCTTAATGGCAGCTTCGCCCTTTAAGGGGGCTCGTTTGACTTTGTTACAAGCAGCTTGTGTTAGAACAGCTGCGCAAACGATTGCTAATTTGGTTTCTGACACTCCTGGCTTGTCAGAGGAAGACAGGATAGAAATGTCGTTAGCTCGCTTGTCCCAACGTTTTGGAGTTCGTGGAGGTCTTTTCGCCGAACCGGAAATTAGAAAGTATCGCTATGGTAGCAAATTGACTTCGATCTCTTCCAGTGATTTGAAAGAGTTTAAAGATGAATTGTCACAGTGTTTGCTTTACGCGCAAGCTTATGGTCAGCGTGATAAATTAGAAGGACGTTTTGTTTTGGATTTGGCTAAGCGACTCCCGTTTGACGCTAAGCAGCGTTATCTTGACTTTTTAGGTGATCAGTATGGTGGCACTGATGAGCCTACTTTTCAGAGTTTGTTTGAATTTGTAGTACGGGAGGAAAAGCGCAAGTCGACTGATTTTAGCATTATGCTAATGGGCGATTCTGGTGAGTCGCAGCATTTTAAAAAGTTTGGCAAAGGAAAATTGCCTTCATGTCCGGTTAGGCAGACGTCGGTGGAACCCCATGGTGATGTGGTGTCGGGGAGTTCGCAGTGCTCGACTGCTGTTGGCGCGCCGCGCGGTGGTGAAGCCAGACGTAAAAACCTACCGGCATGCATTTGTTGTTCGTCACGTGGTCAAGTTGAATATCATTTTTTGTCTAACTGTAAAGAATTTTGCGCTTGACACCTAAAGATCGGAGAGATGTTATTGTGAAAGCTGGCAAATGCTTGAATTGTTTGCGCCAGCATATGGTTAGGGATTGCGTTCATGCAAACAACTGTCGTAAGTGTGGGCCTAACAACGATAGGAAACACTATTTTCTTCTGCATGATTTTTATGTGACGTCACGTGATTCTCTGGATTCGATCGGCAAAGATGATGCTGGTGCCAGAGTTCCTGTGCGTAATGTTAAGATTGGAAATGTTAAAGCAGCTTTTAACCGCATTACTGCTGCTTGTGTTTTGAATCCAATGACGGGTAAATCGAAGTTGGTGTATTGTCAGCATGATCCTGGTTCGCAGTTGACGTTTGTTTCGAGTGATTTGGTGTGCGAACTTGGTCTTAAACCGTGGATACCCTGGCTGGTCAGAAAGCTACTTGTGCTGACCTTGTCAAACTCAACATCCAGTCGTTAGAGACAGATGAACTGTTTTGTGATATAACCTCGGTGGTTAACCCAGCTTGGGGACTCTTGTTCACATGTATGGCATCTCGCGCTATTCATGTTGAGCTGGTTACGTCATTGTCGCTGAGTGATTTTTTACTTGCCTTTACAAGATTTACAGATTTACGTGGGCAGGTTAATGCAATCTATTCCGATAATGGAAGCACCTTTCAGGCAGCATCTAAGAAGTTACCCGAGTTGATAAAATCAGCTGAATTTCACAACGCCCTGAGACAGAAGGATATAAACTGGGAATTTATACCTCCGTATGCTCCAGCGCAAGGTGGCGCTTGGGAGGCAATGGTAAAACAATTTAAAATTGCATTTTTTCACATTTTGGACTCTTCAATTCGTAAGCCCAATTTTATTGAACTGCTTACGTACACAGGCAGTGCCGTTCGGATCGTGAACGAACGCCCTTTGGTACCTTTGAGTGACGACCCTAGGGATTTTACTGTCATCACCTCTGCCTCACTTTTGACCCCATACTTAGACCCATACTGTGCTGTTGGGCAACCACATGATCGTGACCAACTAAGAAGGGATTATCGGTTCAATTTGTCACTTTCTCAGCAGTTTTGGAGTAAATGGATCGATTTTTACTTGCCAGAGCTTCAGGGCCGGAAAAAATGGTTAAAAATGGCCGACAATTTGGAGCCTGGTCAACTTGTAGTGGTGGGTTTTCTTCAAGACATTGGTAAACGTGGGAAGTATCAACTTGGGAGGGTGCATGAGGTGGTCCCACAAATTAGGAAAGGGAAGCCTGTGGTTCGTAGAGCTAAAGTTGCCGTCTGCAACTATGATGAGAGTACGGGGAAAGTAAAAGTAGACTACGTGTTGAGGGATATTTTGTGCCTCGCCCCCGTAAAGAACACCTAAGTGTTAAAGTTTGAGCCTGGTTTTGTCTGCGGTGGCCGACCCTTGTCTGAGCCCAGAACAGTCGGTTATTATCGCAACTATTGTATGTATATAGCGTCATTTAGCGTGTACCTATGGTACCAATTTCATGTATCGTCGTGTTTATTCTTATTGTTGTTCATTCTTTGCATGCCCTTTGTATTTGCGTATTAACTTAAACGTGAGTGATTCAAACAATTTGTGTATCGTGTGTTTTATTCATTGGCTCACGATTGTCCTTAAATTCCTTTTTAGTTATGCCATGTTAGACTGTCATAACTAGGGGCCGCTATGTTACGGCCAATCTCTATACAAATCAAACGTCATATAAAACCGTTCAGGTCTACTGAATCTTACGTCATGGAATTTTTCCTAAAAATGAGCCAAATTGCACCATCGTTCGTAAGACTTGTGTCAAACCTGTTTAAACATGAAATATTGCATCATCACCTTTGAACACCTGTTTGAATTGCGTGACAATGTCTTTCACTATTACGTCACAGTACTGCGTACGTGAGTTTGAGATATTGATATCTATTCTGGTCATTCCTGAAATGGTTGCTTGAGAGTTAGTCGCACATTTAACTGTTTGCTTAGTGCTTGCTAGCTGGACAAAAAATCCGTCTTATCTAAGTACAGACGAAATCGGTTAATCGAATCACCTATTTGCCAGACATTTTGATACGATTATACGATTGATTCGTTTAACCAATTTACTAAAAAAAGGTTTATTGTGAATGGGCGTAATGTTGAGAAGATGTCTGTGCTGACTAGGCTGCAACGCACATTACCACTGATACTTCCTACAACTGTTTACAATTCTGGTTAAACTTTAAAGAATTTCCTAGTTCTGTGTTAACATACCACTAGGCTGTGCATCAAAGCATTTTTCTGCAAACTGCAGCAATCGGACTGCAAATCGGCAATCTTTCATATCACCGATCTCTGTGACGTCACAACGCGAACTTTGACGTTGAAGATTTTGATTCAAGCGGGCTATTTTTAGCTCTGTACCAGCTGTGTAGTTTTGAGTATGGAAAAGAGCCTACGAAAATAATGGTATGGTGGAAAAACACAGCTCACACTCATTGTTTGTTTTGAAATCGCAAAGGTTTTTTTTTCAAGTGTTTTGCCATGTCTGGTAAAATAATTAATTTGCAATGTTCTTCAACTGAACAATACTGCAACAAATGAAATTATGCACTGCATTTCACAACAATAGGCTACTTTTTTTCAGCAATTTAAAAAAAAATTCTCCACAGTTTTCTGGTTTAAACTTTTAGACATTCTTTTCAACACTTCCCTCTCAAGCCGACATAATTTGTCAATTTGTCCGTGTCCTTTCCTTGCAAGGCCAGTCGCCGACCGATGACATCAAAAGCATTTAAACTTCTTTATTGGGAAGTGTGATTATTCCTTTTGTGTGCTCTTCTGTTTTAATGAAGCCCAGCTGTGCGAAAATTGGTTCTTTGTAGTGCGATGTCTAGCACACAAGATTATGGCCTGGGATTACAGACACTTGTCTTTGTTTTGATCGCTTGCCTCTGTCTCACCTTTGCTTCATTTCGCCTTTGAACATTGCAGACAATTATGCGAAGCAAAAAAGAGACATTCTCTTCGCTAACGGGTACAATTATACGATTAAATGAATGAAGTAGGCAAACTAGAAGCAAATCCTGATGCTTTTATCCGACTTATTCTTTTAAGCGGTATACGCTTAACCGATGTTTTTACTTAACATTAGATTGGATTTGGTTTGGGATTTCAGGTTTTGATTCAAATAAACGATTGATACGTTTAAGCAGTATACTATTAACCGATTTCGTCTGTAGTTTGTTGTAGTGACAAGTTTTAGTGGTGTACGGTGTTGCATCCCAATTTCGACAGCCAGGTGGCTAATTTTACAGAAATACAATTTTGAATAAACGTTTCAGAAGAGTGTTTCTTTTTCGGTCATTACATACAGACGAACGGATTCGGGAATCTTATGTTACAATTTTCCCACGAAGAGATTATGGTTTACCGCTGTGACCAATTGTCACATATGCTTATTTATCATCTATTGAAGGAGTTAAAGCGCTTTTAAGTCGCATTATGCTTGTCTGAATGGCTTATTTTAAATATTTATACAGTTCTTTTCCAAAATTTCAAAAAGATTCGCGGCACACTTGAGAATCTGTGGCGGTGGTCACAACGGTAAACCATAATCTCTTCGTGGGAAAATTGTAATATAAGATTCTCGGATCCGTTCGTCTGTATGTAATGACCGAAAGAAACACTCCTCTGAAACGTCTATTCGAGAATTGTATTTCTGTAAAATTAGCCAACTGGCTGTCGAAATCGGGATGCAACACCGTACACCACTAAAAACCTGTCACTACGATACAAACTACTTAGATAAAGACGGAATTTTCGTCCAACTGGCAAGCACCAAGCAAACAGTTAAATCTGCGACCAACCTTCGAATCAACAATTTTAAAATGACGAGAATAATTTTCAATATCTCAAATGCACGTAAGCAGCTATGTGACGTAATAATGATAGGTAATGATAAGTAATTCAAGCACCTGTTCAAAGCCTGGCCCACACCTGCTCAAGTTTAGCTCACACCTGCTCAAGTTTGGTCTACAGCTGTTTCGTAATTGAAGATTCAACGATGATGCAATGCTATGCTGCAGCTGCAATGCTTCACAGGTCCTGCAAACGACTCTGCAATCCGCTCATTTTTAGCAAGAGTCCATTACGTCAGACGCCAAGATTCAGTAGACCTGAACGGTTTTATATGACGTTTGATATGAAAATTGTCCGTAACAGGCGGCACACTAGTGTGCCGCGGCACACAGTTTGAGAATCACTGCTCTAGTGCCTACAAGGCATTATCATCATCATTAGCCGAAAGGTCATTTTGAAAAGAACGTGGCACAAACACGTTGCTCCATCACTGATTGTCAGAAAACTTAAAGAACACAGTGTTCCAACATACCTTTTGTGGGTTCAACTGACCCCGACGTTACAATAGCGTTGGTCGACGGTGTCACGTTGTTTGGCATTGTTGGCATCAATTGGACTCTAGTGCCTATAAGGCATTATCATCATCATTAGCCGAAAGGTCATATTTAAAAAAAAACGTGGTACAAACACGTTGCTCCATCAATGATTGTCAGAAAACTTAAAGAACACAGTGTTCCAACATACCTCTTGTGGGTTCAACTGATCCCGACGTTACAATAGCGTTGGTCGACGGTATCACGATGTTTGGCATTGTTGGCATCAATTGGACTCTAGTGCCTACAAGGCATTATCCTCATCATTAGCCGAAAGGTCATATTTTGAAAAGAATGTGGTACAAACAAGTTGCTCCATCACTGATTGTCAGAAAACTTAAAGAACACAGTGTTCCAACATACCTTTTGTGGGTTCAACTGACCCCGACGTTGCAATGGCTTTGGTCGATGCCATCACGTTGTTTGGCATTGTTGGCATCAATTGGACTCTAGTGCCTACAAGGCATTATCATCATCATTAGCCGAAAGGTCATATTTTGAAAAGAATGTGGTACAAACACGTTGCTCCATCACTGATTGTCAGAAAACTTAAAGAACACAGTGTTCCAACATACCTTTTGTGGGTTCAACTGACCCCGACGTTACAATAGCGTTGGTCGACGGTGTCACGTTGTTTGGCATTGTTGGCATCAATTGGACTCGAGTGCCTACAAGGCATCATCATCATCATTAGCCGAAAGGTCATATTTTAAAGCGAACGTGGTCAGTGGTGGCCTTTGGGGTGGGGAAAACTGGGCGACCGCCCAGGGCCCGCAAATTTATGGGGCTCGCGCTTATCCAAAATATGCACAAATAAAATTTACATCAAGCACTAGTAGCAAAAATTATTTTCATACTACTTCTCGGTCATTAGAATGATTCAACTGGAAGTGATAATAATGTTCTTGATGCTTCGAAGTACATACTGTAGTGTTTCAGTGGATCCAGCCAGTTGGCCATGTACTCTTCAACGACGAGATAAGGACATGATAATTTTTGGCTGGACCAGAAAAGCATGTGAACTACAGCAGTCAGCAGCGATTTTTTTCCATTTAAGAAGTCAACTGGCAGGCGTTTTAGTCCAGTAAGTTTTTATAAAAGCATGCCGAATGGTGAGAAAATTGAAAGAAAATGGCTGCTGTGGGCCTACTCTAAAAAGTGTGACACAGTATTTTGCTTTTGTTGTAAGTTGTTCAGTTCGACTATTCAAGCTCTGACTACAATTAAGGGGTATTCCAATCAGAAACATCTTGGAGAAAGATTGAAAAGCCATGAAAAACCTTCTGACCACATGGCTAGTATGTTGGCTTGGTATGAAGCCGAGAAGATATTGGTCAAAGGAACAACTATTGATCGACTAGAGCAGGGGTCACCAAACTTTTTTTTTCTGAGGGCCGGATTGCTGCGAGATTAACAGCTGCGGGCAGGTTGCAAATTGCGAAAAGATATACAACTATTTAGAATCTCCATTGATTTGAGTTGAGCACAATAAATAACAAAGTCAACGGTGGAATAGCAAAGTTGTGATGAAAATCGAAAGGTTGCTGGAAAAGTTATCCCCTGCTGTGATACACTACAGGACATCGTGCTCTTGAAAAAACATAAAATCTTTCCAAATTTGGCCTAGGCTGTCTCCATTTGTGGTGGCCTAATGATAAAAACAATGATAAAAAACAGTTGTAGTGCAGCTGTTATTTCCGCAGCACGTGGCGGGCCGCATGAAATCAGTTCGCGGGCCGGTTCCGGCCCGTGGGCCGTAGTTTGGTGACCCCTGGACTAGAGCAAGCTCAAATTCAATCTCAAGAGCAATATTAGAAAGGTATTTTGAAGTGATTAATTGAAATTGTCCAATTTTTAGCGAAACGTAATCTGGCACTAAGAGGATCTGCTAATCATGAATACTTGGGTAGGCTTAATCCACAAAATGGAAACTTTCTTTGCGTACTTTAATTTATCGATACCGGGCTATAGGAGGCCCTCATATTACTTCTTTCCCAGGGCTCACAAAACCTTAAGGCCACCACTGAACGTGGAACAAACACGTTGCTCCATCACTGATAGTCAGAAAACTTTAAGAATACAGCGCTCCAACATACCTTTTGTGGGTTCAACTGACCCCGACGTTACAATAGCGTTGGTCGACGGTGTCACGTTGTTTGGTATTGTTGGCATCAATTGAACTCTAGTGCCTACAAGGCATCGAAAAAACTTTATCATTCAGCATGCAGATGTGAAAAGTGCAATTAAAGACAATTAAAAAATGCAATAATGCAACCAAAGCAGTTTCTTTGCGCTAAGTATTTGATCCAAGGCAAACGACCAATGATAATTGTTTTATGATTTGTGCAAGACTTCCAATCGAGAAAAATAATTGCTCATGGTATCTCAGCCAACAAATCGATGCTATTTTACAATAACTCAGCGTTTGCAGACTAATTTTTAGTTGAGTTACCACTTCTTCAAAAGATTGATCATGTTTGATCAGCTGTGATCTCCCATTTGAACTATATTACCTCCATTTCATTGTGTTTTTTGTTTTTGGTGATACTTCCGGTATACTTTTCAATTCCGTAATTTTCTTGATATTGTCAAATTATTTCATTTTTTTCCCGTTATTTTGTTCGTTTGCCTTGTAGCCTGTCAACATTAAATTTTCCAACGAGTTACTTCTTGCTATGTGTCCGAAGTATCTTAATTTTCTGGTACCCGGTCATTTGGTCGACAGTCATTTGGTCGACAGACATTTGGTCGACAGGACGTTAGGTCGGCAGGACATTTGGTCGACTGGACATTTCGTCCATAGAGCGATTCATTTTAGGGTTAGGGTTAACTAACCCTAACCCCAATCCTAACTCTAACCATAACCCTAACTCAAACCATAACCCCAACTCTAACCCTAACCCAAACGTCCTGTCGACCAAATATCTTGCCGACCAAATGTCCTGTCGACCAAATGTCTTGTCGACCAAATGTACTGTCTACCAAATGTCTGTCGACCAAACGTCCTGTCGACCAAATGTCTGTCGACCAAACGACCGGCAACGTAATTTTCTTAAATTGATGTTATTAACCAGACTCCAGTTATCGTCTATTTGTTGGGTAACAAATTCATTCGTTTTTCTTTCCATCTAGATCAGTGGTTCTTAACCTATGGGTAATTACCCACATGTGGGTAATTTGAAGATAGCAGGTGCGTAATCAGCTGAACCAGAATATATAGAATTATAGATGTAACAAACAATGTCACAGCTGTAAGTGGTAAAGTTGCTTTATTACTTACACTTTTTTTGATGTTTTGAGTCCCTTCAAAACAACCAAACAAGCACAGTGATATTTTATCATTTTTAAAATTGTTTTGTCATAGTAATTTATTTTCTCATCATTTTTGTCGCCAGTTTTATGTATTTTATTTTTGTGACATAATAATAAGATTTTTCTTGTATAATCAGTTCAGTTACAGTTGTTTTATGAGCAAGCTTGATGGCTGCGTTGCTGTTTGAAGTAGTATAGCCTAGCTAAGTGTACATTTAGAGTTAGTGTTGAGACGAGCGAGCTATATTCTTTTGAAGATGAAAGCATGGGAAAATTCTGGGGAAAGCATATCCAAAAGTTGCGCAAAAATCACTAACATTGTTCACTATGTAGCCCAGGGTTTCCCAAACTTTTTTGGGCCACGGACCATTATTTGTGAATCTGTTTATTTGCGGACCCCCAATTCCAATACAAAGGTAAAAATGAATAAAACCGAATTTTGTTTATTTAAAAAACTGAAAACATCAATGGGACGGATGGGATTGCTTCTTATTGCATAAGTCATCAATTCTGGGAGTTATTTGTGAAAGGCAAACTCGGAAGTCAGGGTCCACGGAAAGTCTGGACCTGTATATTGTCTTCATGTTGGTAAGAGCTGAAAATGCTGTCTCACACATGTAGGTTGTGGCAAAAGCCAATAAAATTTTATTTGCCTTTTGCGATAGCAATGGGTATTCCTCCACAACACTCAACCAGAAAGATGCAATAGCTGTTTGATTGAAACTAAGCATTAAAGTTTGATCGGATGATAATTCGGCTAATTCTTCTTCTTCGCGTCCTGACAGATCAGTCTTTGTAACAACAAAAGGGTTTAAAATTCAGTCGAAATTCTCATTTGTCTCTTAAAAAGTACTTCTTGAAATGTGCAGAAAGCAATTCCAAATGTTGTGTAACGTCAGAGAAAATCAACTCTGTATTAATTAAGAACTGCGGCAATTATCTTTGACTGGGTAGCCTACGTACTGTACAACGCATATGTGTGACTTTTTAATTTCTTGTCATATCGCCACGGACCACCTGTGCAGTCGTCGCGGACCACCAATGGTCCGCGGACCACAGTTTGGGAAACCCTGATGTAGCCTATATATATTCTACTTATCTCTGTAAATCAGCAATTTCAAGTGTTGTTGCTTTGAAATCAAAATCCCGAAACAAGCTGTTAGATCTGGAGTCAGATTTGAGTTGTGCAGTATCCAAAATCGCACCCAATATTGCATCAATTGTACACAAAAAACAAGAACAAATGTCTCACTGACACTATTGATGTCGTTCTTTGCATTAAATGTTATTTTTGTTGAATAACGCTGTTCTATATTTTTAATACGGCAAAATAGATAAAATTAGATTTTGGGTAATGGAACTTTGATCTGGACAGAAATGGGTAATAAGGGAAAAAAGGTTAAGAACCCCTGATCCAGATGATTGATTTGATTGATTGAATCTTTATCCTCGGACTGGGAAAGCTTCTTGTAGAGCTTAATCCTGGCAGTTTCGCATACTTGTAGAGGCTTTGAATCACTGACGCAGGCCCGGTCACCGAGATTGACAGAGTGAAGTTTCCGATTGTTGAAGTCTTGTTGCCGGGGAATTATTTCATCCATTAGACGCCGCTGAATGGAGAGCAGTCCTTAACGTGCGTTGCTCAAGCGCACACCCCGAGAATCGAACCAGCGCCGCTTGATCTTGAAGTTTCTTCGTTCCAGAAGTGACGCGTTAACCAATTGAGCTATATAGTCTCCCGTGACACCACATTTCAAAACTTTTTAATGTCACCTTTTTTGCATGTCCAAATTTCACATCTATATGTGGCAATTGGGAATACGAGAGTTCGCAGCAATGTTGATTTTGTGTTTTTACCTCTGTTTCCACACCGTTGTAAATGATGTCACAGCTGTTTTTGACACTGAAATTCGACTTCTAACTTCTGTGCCATCATCGTAAATATTTTTTGTTATGACACTGCCCAGATAACAGAAACTACTTACATCTTCAACAGCATTTCCGTAAATGTACAAGCTTGGATGAATTTGATCTTTTTTACTTATGGTCATCACTTTTGTTTTTGTGAGATGCAATCATGCAATTGCAGTTACCACACTGCATCTTTTACAAAGCAACTTTCAAACGACAAAGAGAACCTCGAACAATTTTGTTCAGTTGACAGACGCATGCGCTCACGTCACGTACAGGGAGTTCATTTTGGTCACATTAAATCTCCTTGCAAAACACCACAAACAAGATGCAAACTGTCAGATGTTGCAAGAGACAACACGTGACCACTGACCAAGAACATAAAAACACATGCACATGACATCTGGATCCTGTCAATCTATGTTATATGTCGTGCTCCTATGAAATTTAATCTGTGTTATGGTCTTGTGAAACGGGACTCATCAGCAGATGAATACCTGGCAAACAAAAGTATGGTAAAAGAAAACATAAAATTAGCAAACTAGAACAAACATGCGAAACGGAAAACGGTTCCACATGAAAATACCTGTTGGAGATGGTGTAGGTGTAGTAGCGACAACGGGTGGTGCAGGAGTGGTGGTCGGTATTATGGGACCTACATCACATAAGGTACACCTATCAGGCCTGGGTACTTGTGTTTGTACATAGACAAACAATCAGTAAAAATATGGCCGAAGTGAAATAATAATAGCTGCGTTTTTAAATTGGTCAATCAACCGAACGAGGACCATGCAATTTTAATGTTGCCACTTTGGCGTTGGACCATTTTGGCAACTTTTCGCAACTATTTCAAGTGATATAGATGGACGTGATAGCAGGATATTTTTATTAAGGGACAGGCGACGAACGCATGTAACAAGTAGCTTGGATCATTATAACTCGACAAAAAAAAATCGATCTTGTGTCGTCACGATGCCCAGTGGAGTTAAAGTGGCTCAACTCCAAAGTAAACCAATACCGAAATGTCGTGCTCCGCTAGATGATCACACCAGGAATTTTACAGTCACGGAAGAAAAAGGTAACTCTGTGTCACTACATCTTTTAATACGCTTGATAACATCGCTTTATGATCTGCTTTTAAATTGTATCGTCAAAACCAAACTATTTGCCAGAAATTAACTTGTCAATAGCATACATTATATAGGCTACCAAGAAACGAAGAGAAATAACTTACAGCCAACAAAGGCAACTGTGACAAAATCCAGCTGCACATTCGCCTTTTGAGATGAAACCACAAACTTCCAAGTTATCGGAGCAGAAGCTACCAAATCCCGTTCTATTTTCTTCCACGTGGTAACTTCACTTGTGGAAAACAAGGTAACTGGAGAACCGCTAAAAATATTTACGATGTCCACGTCAAGCAAGCAGTTCTTTGTGTTGATTAATATTGACACAGAAAGGTTAGATTGAAAGTAGCTATTAAATAGGTGATAACAAACAGCCAAACCTGCAATGTGTTATGTATGTTCGAAAACAACCGTGCACATTCGAGGAAAACAAGCTTTTTTCGAGGTAAAGCAGGCCAAGAACGGCGTCAGCGAGGAAATTAAGCAGGAAGCGTAAGATGATGAAGATATGACGAATGTAAACTTCGCTATGACTGACTAATGAAAACAAAAACACACTAGTCTAACTTCCTCTCCAATTGTTCTGCATGTAACTGATGAAAAGGCTTTAGTAACACTTATGATGCAATAACTGCAATTTTTGCTTTGATTGAATGATCAACATCAACAAACGGATGAGACAAATTTGACAAAGCGAGTTTGGAATGAGTTAGTGACAGGAAAAATTAGAAAAAGGAAAACCAAAGAAACCATGGGAAGACATTGTGAAGGATGGCTTGACAAAAAGAAGTTTGAAAATTTAAGTTGCCAAAAATCAAGAGAAATGATAAAGTTACTGCGGACAAGTGTTCCACCGTGATGTTTGGGGATAAAAACCAGACTTTTTTAAAGCAAAACTGAGGGAGATTGAGCGATGAAACGAAAACACGTTGGACGTTGGTTTCACTTCTTATCTAATGACTTTACATGCAAATGAAGAACAGGTTTCAGCAAAAAAATAAATCGGTTTTAACTGCGATTACCTGCCACTGCTGCGTTGTTGAGTGACTGTAAAGTCAGCGGCATTATTTTCAAGAATTTGGTAATAGAAGCTCAGGCAAGCTCCTTGGGCGCCGACAGTGAAATTTCGTGACGTAAGAGATGCACCGGAGCTGGTTTTGACGACACTGGCCACATAACCTGGGGACAAAAGAAGTCAAATTGTTACTTAATTTCATTTTCTATCTTAAATTTTTCTGAAGGTATTGCGACCGTGCCAAATCCTTCAACTAACTTACTTCGGTCACCAGCACGTTTTAACGTTCGCGTTTTTTTGCCTCTACCCTTTCCTCGACCTTTGCTATGTTGACGTGTAGACAGTGCTGTGTTAAACCCTTTTTGGGCCCCGGGGCCAGAATAATTTTGGGCCCTCTATCGTCAAGCAGACCTATAGTGTTGTGTAGGCTATTCTTTCACTGCACTTATGTGGGAATGTGGTTCACTTAAATAAACTTTCTCACCAGTTTATAAAACAACACAGGTGTAAGTAAACGCAAATTCAGGTCTACCATTTCTTAGCTACACCTTTGCTCGGATTGAAAGCTAAAAGTGTTAACAATTTCTAATAAAAAAAATTTTGCCAATGGAGTATGGTCACAACGCGATAATACCACCATACCACGCGTAATTTTGACTGTTTGAACTTTGCCGTGCGGTACCACGCAGATGAAATCTGAGGATGAAACGAAAACTGTAGAAATTTTTAATTTTCATTCAGATTTGGTCATCTGGTAACATTATTGTTTTTCACCATTTTTATGGTTTATCTGGCAACTCTACTTGTTCTGTGAACCAAGGTAAAAACATAGTGATTGTAATTTGTAAACAAAACAATGTAAAGCGTTTTGAGGATCAGGTGTTGAATTATTTTTATTCAACATTATTTCATTCCAAAGCAAAGCTTTCATTATTTTATGCAGGCATTCAAGTTAATTAAAGCTTTTAGGAGTGGTAGCCTAGGTTAGTGGCAAGAATAAACAGGTCACTTGTGATTAGAATGATTTGATTTGATTGAATCTTTATCTTCGGACTGGGAAAACTTCTTGAAGAGCTTGATCCTGGCAGTTTTGCATACTTGTAGAGGCTTTGAATCACTGACGCAGGCCCGGTCACCGAGATTGACAGAGTGAAGTGTCCGATTAACATGTGATATGCCAGGCCTATAAGGTATTTGAAGATAAGAGCAATTTCATGTGCTAATATTCAGAAAAAAGTAAATACAGAAGAACGTTTCTGCTAGAAGTACCCAGCATTCGATAAAATGCAACTTTGTTTTCATTTAATAGATTCCCTTGCATTTGATGTGCCCTTGCGCAAGTGCACTCTTATTTTTTGTGGTACAGGGACAGTGTGACATTTTGAGATGTTTTGCGTTGCAGTGTACGGGAAGACATTGCAGTGCGGCAGCGGACAGATCTTTCCTGCTCGTGCCATCACTAGTCAAGGATATTTATAATTACGGTATTGTATATAAATGTTGAAAATGAAATGATACGGTACCGGTAATTAAACTATCAGAAATGCTATTTTGGCTACACCGAACAATTTTTTAAAACAAAAAACTTTTATTGATGAGAATAAATTGAATGGCCTATGTGGATTCACAAAGGGCCCAACTCCATTTTTTTTATTTCGCTTTTTGTGCATTCCGATTTATTTCAATGAAAAGAAATTTAATGTGTGAATTCAAAAGGGCCCTCCTGTTTTTTTTCATTACACTATTTGTGCTTTCCAATTTCTTTCAATATCTTCTAAATGATATGCTTCTTACCAGTATGTTTAAGAATATAATCATTATCGAAGTTTTAACACAAAAGTAAATGACCAAAATAATTAAAACGATTGTGAAAAAACACTTTATGGCAATTGGGCCCTTCTTGAATTCACATATTCAATTGCATCCCACCTGTTATATGTTAAATACATTTTTGCAGATCATGTTACTAACGTTATCGCATTTTAACTTTCTGTTAAGATAGTAATGGTGTTTTTAGAGATGTTTCAGTGTAGTAAGGGCCCAAATTTGAGATGTTTTAGTTTAATAAGACCTAAATCATCTTTTTAATGAATAAGTACACGCAGTAAACTTTAGCAGCTCAAAAAAACTTTACTGAAACGCAAAAGTCTATTATTTGTGGGCCCCCTGAGATGGTGGGCCCGGGGCCGGGCCCCCCCTTGGCCCTCCCCTTAACACAGCACTGCGTGTAGCTTATTGTTTTTGCTCATTGGTCAGAAATAAAATCAACTGAACTGAACTGTTGCACTGTGGCAATGATACTACAGTATATGATTTGGCAACCATGACGATTTAAATACCAGGGTTGTAGAGTCGGAAAGATTTCGGCGTGTTCGGAGTCGTTGAAAAAAAGGCCGACTCCGGCTTGATACAAAACAATAAACAAAACTTTTGTTGGCAACCTTGTTTTAAAGTACTGCAATATTGTTTCTTGTTCTCTGCATTGAACTCTACAACTTCACCAGAAAATAGAAGTGTTTTTTTTAAAGTTTTTGCAAAAGTCTCCATTTCAATTTTGATTACAACTTAAAGTGAATTTAAATTTTAAAAAAATGAAAAAGGACAAACATTAAAAAAACTCTGGCAACCGCAATCATGTATGAATGATTAGTGTTTTAGTCACAATTTTCCTTATAAACTCAGTTGATTGTAGTCATTAAAATCCTTCTTGCACTCAGTTCAGTTGCAGAAGAAAAAAGTGTATTAGCACATGGTGAGAATCGAACCCAATCAATTGAAATGACTATTCCTTTGCCCTAACCCATTCGGCCACGCTGCTTGTGGCAATACATCCACTTAAATTTCTTTGTATCGAATATCTTTCGAGAAGAACGATCAGAATATCATGACATGAAATCAGCTGATTCGCATGGAATACTGCCCATAAGTCACGCATAGCCTAATTGCGTTGTCGTATCCAGGCTTACACCCGGTGGTTGAAGATTTAGATTAAGTGAACGGGTAGGCAAGGAAGCCAATCTTCGTGTCCACCTCCAGGCATGCCTTTAAGTGTCCTACCAAAGACGCAGCCGCATGCTTTTGAGCGGCGTCGAACCGGCGCACATTCGATTGCGTTCCAAAGTTCTCACCACTCAGCTATGCAGCCGACTATGCAGTTAGGCTATGTCTTTCGCACAGTGGTATACGTTAAAGTGCCTACCGAGTCCGCCAGTTATAAACTGAGGAGTCAGAATCGTACATTTTTTGCCCGACTCCACAGTTCACAACCCTGCTGTATAGGCCTACACAGGCCTTGCCAAAGAGCGAACTGGAGGGCTGACTCGAAGCCGATGGAAATTCGATTTTCAACTCTAAGCTAAATTTGAGTGGTGTTCAAACGTAGGCCTACATGTGACAAAATGCTGTTTCACCAGAGGCGCATATTCCAGGTGTTCACTGAACACCCATTAAAATCAAAGCAACATTTTTTATTTTGAATATGCAGATTTTTGTGATCGTTTGAATTACTTTATTAAAGTCAGCTTTTTTCCCTTTTAGAATTCATATACATTTATTTTTTTACGGTTGAACAACTTCATGTGTTCTCTTTAAGAATTTATACCGTAGTAAAATTTCTTCCATTTTTTTAACTCCTAATATATAGCCTAATATTTGTTTCTCCAAGAGTCTATTGGGCGGAAAAAAAGGCCAAAAAATAATGAATAAACAAAAAAACTTCAAAGTAGAAAAAAAGAAGGCTGTGGATCCTACACCATTGGATTAGATATTCTAGAGTCTGGACCAGAGGTTTTTAACCTTTATTCCGCTGCGACCCCCTCAGAGCAATCAAAGTTGCCTCACGACCCCCCTCCATAAAAGTATTCAACAAAAGCATATTTAATGCAAAATTTAACCAAATTTGATTCATGCCGACATCCAGCTATGTTTAGTTTTGCTGTTCCAATATAAACTTCTGAAACCAAAAACATGTTTTGCGATGTTATCACGGCTTTTATTACATTTCCTCCGATTGTAATTTCCATTTTCTATCAAGCTTGGTTAGATTATAGGAGAAAAAAATAATGAAAATAATCTACATTTTTGCATTTTCACCGGTTGAATTTATTGCAATCTTTCATGGATTTGTTGAATTCAGTTTTAGTGAGATAGTTGGTGCTGCATATTTTTAACAAGCTTGTCAATGCGTGCACCTGTTGCTGAAAGACTTTCAAACAAAATAGCAGACATTAAATTTTTTTAATTCTATTGGAAACGATACTGAGAAATCTATACTTTGCATAGCATTCTAAATAATCTTGCTTTTTTGCCATAACGTGATTACTGGTTAACTTTAGTTTGCACAAAGCAAGGAACAAAAACTTGATGAAAATATCGAATGCTTTCTTGTTGTTAAGGCCTTGAAACGTCTGAAAGCTTGAACAATAGAATAATCTCAGGTCGAGGAATGGTCGATTGCCAAAAAACACAGTTTTTAATCTTTTCTGGCAAAAAATAATTGAAAACAATACACTGAATTTTCAGACGCCTCGCAACCCTCCAAAAAGCGGCTCGAAACCCCCACAGGGGTTGCGACCCCCAGGTTAAAAACCCCTGGTCTGGACAGAAGTTGAATAGCTTTTTACGTCATTCTTTTGATTGCAAGAAAAGAGAAAGCTTGACAGGTGCTCTTAGCCTAAATATGTTATCTGCTATTTGTTAGTCTTAAAATGGCGAGCAATCAGTTCAAACTAAAATGCTTTTAAGATAAGTGCTTCTGACAGGTAAATAAATTCGCTAAATTTACGAAAGATACTAAAAAGATGACACTAACAAACTTCCTTGACCAGCAAATCGTAAAAAATATCAACAGACTACAAAGTTACACGCTTGCAAACTTTCGTTGACATCGGCGAATCTGGCACTCATTCAATTGCGAAAATAAAAACGGCAACAGCGCTGTGACGTCACCGTAAGCGGGAAAGATACATTCTTTCTCTGTGGTGACTTGATAAGGTATAGTACGGCTACTGCAAAACGTGAATGTGTGGGGCTCTGTTGGTCTAAAGCATGTGCAGATTAAGAATTACCGAAATGAAAAAGTGAACTTATTATTACTATCAGGTTTCGATCAAATAGGTTGAGTTTATTTTTATCAAACAGCATCTCAATTCAATCGAAATTGCAGTTTCCTAGGGCTACAATTTTGATACTTTTTTTATTTGTCCTAATTTGGCTATAGCCATTTGCAGTGTAACAACAGTATCTCACAAACAGTAGCCTACCTTTAATTTATGTTTGAGGCAATGCCTACAAATTGCTGTTTATGTGACAGTGTCAGTGACAAAGACCGTGTGCTATCTTTTCACGCTTTCCCACAAAACAAGGTGCTGAGAAGAAAATGGTCAAAGTTTTCTTCAAGTGTTCGAAAGTGGGATGGGCCATACAAAACTAGATATGTTCTCTTCACTTCACTGAAGATGATTTTGTTAATACCACTCAAGTAAAAATGGGCTTGAGCAAACTTTACATTTTGAAGAAATCTGCCATACCATCTATAGTTTTGTAATTTTTGTACGAAATTAGTTTTGGCTTGTTTCTTATGGCTTTTTGTTCTATGACAACCTTGTGTTTAGTGGTACAAAACTTGACAATTGCAGAGAGCATATTGACTACAGTACAGCAGTCACTTCTTCAACTCTAGGTGGTGCGTTTGCCACAAGTGCTAGTCTATGCCCCAGCCCTGAATGTGTATGTTGCCATCATGGATCACTGAATTAGATTCCGTGATCCATGGTTGCCATGAAGTGCCACAGACCAATAAACTTTTAAAGAAGGACGTCTCTAGTTGTGTTACAAATTTGACCAATTTTGAGGCACACTTACATCCTGCAGTTCTGAGGACTTTTTTTTATGAGGAGCAGGAAGAACTGGAGAAAAAACAATAAACCGAAAGGAGAAAACGGAGACCTATCCAAAGAGTAAGGATGCTACATTAGGCTAAAAATACCCTAAACGCTAAAGAATGCACACTAAATGAAGTGATTTTATTTCCGTGCAGGCAGTAGGCTATCGGTAAGTTGCCTACAGGCATGTGTTGGAGTGGATACCGTACTACAAGGTGATGCTCTCGGAAGCAACAATCGGATTGTGCTGCCGTCATGCTTTGTTTGGGGAATCCGAAACAATTTTTCAGATCCAGATGGCCGTTACACCGGATTGCAATGGCCAACTGAAGGCACATTATGAGAGAGAGAGAACTTTTATCTATTTTTAAATAGTGATGATGAATTAAATAAGTTATGAATGATGATTCGTACGATTTCTTAATTTTTCACTTCAAGTATATTTTAGGTTTTGTAGGAACGTATTCAGTACAGTTTTATTAAACTGCATAAAACAATAAATCTTTGAAAAAAGCAACCGCTTGTACCAACTCCGACCAAACTGTGATCCACCAATTACATCTAGGAAGCGTTTGTTTCATCCGTCGCTAACGACGCCCACTTAGGATGACGTAATTCCACCAAAGTCGTCCCAGAGCAGTGAAATATGGAGTTTCGCCTGTGGTGGCGCTGCGGAACAATCGTTTGATATAAATTACGCCCTAACCAGTCGAGCTACGAGGTTAAGATTAAAAAGTTCGCTAAGTATAATTCTGTGCTAGAAAATGCTTTAAAAAGTTACTATACTTGGATCCAACCTGTCAGGGGCACTTTAAGGTCTGTTTTCCGTAAGATTTTTACTTTTGAGTGCTTTTTTGTAGACTAAAACTATTCGCAGTTTCTGTAGCTAACGCAAAGTTGTTTAAATGTTATCCTAGCAATGAGTTAGATTTAGTGTTGTTGGCATTATGAAGTGAGTTTTCATCTGTGATCGATGAAAGTTTGACAGAGTAGTAAGTGTTTTTTTTTTTACAAGTGGCGTGTAAACCATGCGTACAAGTTGTTCACTGAAAATTCGCAGAAACCAAAGCAATAATTTTTTTGATTTTAACATTTACTTCGGATTTGTACAAATTAGCCTTTTAGTTCTATCAATTCAAAACAATGCGATTTTAATCATCGGTACCGTGACGGTAACCAATACCATGGAATGTTATCGCCCAGCGCTCAGTAACTCTTATTGGCAACGTTGTGTGTGTGTGTGTGTAGTGTAAGTGTTGCCAAATGTGATCGAAAATTGGGCTTTCAGACAGAAGAACGCTTTTTAATACAAGAAAATGTTTAGTATATTGTACACCGGATAAAATTAGACAAATTAAATTGGTAGACTTTATAAGTGGGAACTAATGCAAAGTGAATGTGTATGTTTGAATCTCGCTCAAAAAAAATAGAACACCCAGCCAAAGTGTTCACGGTAGCCTACGCCACTAAGTTAAACTGCAGTTTATTGCTAGAGAACTAGCAACAACCAAAAGGAAATACCATGCAAAGGATTAATAATTTCATTTCACTGTTTGGATAAAAGGCATTAATCAATGAGAAAATCATGTCTGCAGACTTTGAATCAATGTAAAAAGAACGGGTTTGCTGACAGAATAAAATACCAGGCAGGAATAATTAGGTGAATGTTATGATATAAATTGTTACAAATTCAAAACAAGTGTGCAAACCAAGTTTTTAAAGATGTACATTTCCTTAAAAGTGGCACAGTAAAGTATCCTCCCATGCTAATATAATAACCTTGCGTAGGGTGGCTAGTAGGGCCGGATTTAGACCATGAGAGGCCCTAGGCTATTCCATTTGTGAGGCTCCTCCAAATTTTTGAGCTCAGAATTTCTCTCTAAACAACATCACATGTCATTGCTTGATGTTAAAAATATGAGTGCATTAAACTCCTCGTTCTTTTCATTTTCCACATTCATGGGTGCAAATTTTTAATTAAAAGAATAAGAATTTAGTTAAGGCAGTTTTGCGTTTAATTTTAATTTCTTTGATCAAACAACCGTTACAATAATTGTAAAGTTTATTTACAAGGACATAAGAAATAGTTACAGCCATCAAATAAAGTAAGACTAGGCTACCAATTTTTTTTCTCGCTTTTGTCAAAGCAAAATCATGCAAAAGTTCATCAAAATTTATCTGTTTAAGTTTGTCACTCTCAATGCACAGAATGCTCAGTGCGGACAACTTTTCTTGAGACATTGTCAATCTCAGTTTATTTTTGATGATTTTGAGCCTTGAGAAAGATCTCTCTCCTGAGCAGTTAGTGACCATTAAGCTTTGAAACAGCCTTAATATTGCTTCCGCCTTAGGAAAGGCAATGTTAATTTTTTTCTTGCACATAATTTCATAAAGGTCTCCATGAGACAAGGAAATAGATTGCTCTTCTGTACCGGTAGGCGGTAAGCCCTTGGTTTTGTGTTTGTCTCACGTACAAATGAAAATGTAGAAGTTCATCTGTAAGTTTCGAGTCAACATCTTCCGGATACGCTTCCTTTAAAAGTTCTACGCCTCGTACAATTTCTACCTTAGTTGCTTTCAGATTAGCAAGAAACAGGTACATTTCTGCCATGTCCCTGTACACATTAGCTCTTCTTCTTAAATTGGCTTCAAGTGCGTCGAGCATAGGGATAAAATTTTTTATTTTAAACCTTTCCTTTGAAGAGAGTTCACTTAAAGATGAGGCTTTTTTGACTTTGCATCAGCTTTCAAATCAGCTATCAGCACATCATTTTGCCAAAGTTTTAAACCTTGGTTGTCCATTTTCAGTTTTAGCCAAAACTCTGGTGGGCTAAGGATATCACTATCATGGACAGAGATGGGCAAGATCACCAGCAGGGCTTCCAAGAGCCCTGCCGGGCCCCGGTGCAGATGTTGCTGCCGGGCCCCACAGCGCAACATGTCGCGTGATATCTCACCAATCATAAGCAAAATTTGCTGTGCGCGTTCTTACAAAGGATAAATTAGGTTAAAGTATTAACACTCCATTATTTCACAAACAATGCACTATTGTAAATATAACTTTAAATTCACAGATTCACACTATAGTTATACACAAAGATAAAATGCTAAAACACTACATAGTGTAAATATAGCCTCAATAGCGTTGTCAGATATGGAATTCCCCCCTAATTTGTGGAAAAGTTCATAGCTGTTGAAAACAAAAACTTGTATTTTGGATATTTTTTTTAGTCCTGGGCAAAGATCAAAACCCTAACCTTTTCTAACTCTAATCCTTCCTAACTCTGGCAACACCTGATTGTAACCATGGCAACAAGTGGGTAAAATCAGCCATTTCGAAGATAAAAATTGCAATACCATCCGACATGGCTGACATAGCATTGCATATGTGTGCTTACAGCTTTACATTAACATACAATACCATTTCTGACCTTGAAATCTGCAGAGATTAGGGCAGCAAACTTAGGATGAGAGTATTGCTATTGTTCATGACATTAAGAAATACCAACTTCAATATAAGAAATACCAACTTCAATATAAGAAATACCAACTTCATATAAGAAATACCAACTTCAAAATATTAAAAAATTTTTATGCAAAATTGACCTTAACACACAAGTTTAAACATTTTATTGGCCCCCTGAACGCAAAAAAATGAAAATATTGTTGTTCTTAAAAAGGGCATACCCAGCAGGGGGCCCATTGAAAATACAAAACTAATATTCATATAAAAAACTAAATCGACATAAGCAAAATCGACCTGAGCACGCAAATTTAAACATTTTGTCGGGCCACCCTAAACTCAATAAAATTAAAAATTCCGTAATTTTAAAAAAGGGCATAGCCTAGGCTACCCATAAGGGGGCCCCATTCGACATACGGAACTAATATAAAAACAATATTTTATGCAAAATCGTTGAAATCAATCTTTTTATCGCGTGAATTTAGACATTTTGTCGGGCCCCCTTGAACTCACCGGGCCCCGGTGCAATGCACTGGTTGTCCCCCCCTCTTGTGGGCCCTGATCACCAGTATTGGTGATCTTGAAGATCAAGATCAAGATCACCAAGAATAGGTGATCTTGAAGATCAAGATCACTTTCAAGATCACTTTTTGTGTACTTTAAAAAAATGAAGTTTTTGATCAATGATGTTGCAAAAAGTAATTACTATATGCAACCTTGGTAAAAGTAGCCTATATAGTTGGTATTGCTAACTTTTACTTTTAACTACTCGATCGCTGGCCTAAGAATTGTAATAAGTTAGTGACTGTTGCTATTAGGCCTATCAATTGTTGACGTAGTTTGCGTAGAATCGCAACGTCACACCCAAGGCCGAGGTTAATTACAGCAGTACTGAAAAAGTCGCAAAATTTGCAATTAGTTTTATACTTTTTATTTATAATAAATAAATAAAAATAAACTTTGAACTGCATCATTTTTTTACCAAATTTTTGTCTGATTCATGTGGGAGTTTTTATACGTGTTACTAAGTAGTTTTAACTTTCACTGTATTATGTTAAAGTTTATTGCACCATTTATCCATCTGGCAACGTTGATACTGTTGTCTGCTATCAAAAAAGTTCAGAGGTTTGCGGTCAGACAAACCGCTCCATACTCAGACCCTAAACAAGTCTTGGTCTGGTTGATTTGCTGCAATAAACCACTTTACATGACTAAAATCGGCTAGATTCTAAATTTTTTAACACCGCCATTCTAGACTTTTGAAATATCTAAAACTGGGTCAAAGAAAGCAAACATTTCTTTAAAATTCACACATGGAAATTGTGAACAAAGTTAAATCATTTTTATTATACGTCAACATAAAGTAGTACACGGAAGTTGATTTCTTTATTATGACCAACACAGAAAATTTTTTCAATTTTGAAATGGCAACACTGACCAGATCAGATGGAGACTTTAAATCGTCTTTTGTTGGACACATATCACATTAACAGTGGCTTAATGTTAGTAGTTGCCACTAACTCCTTTGTACAGTACGAGTTCTAAAAAAATACCTCTATCTAGTAAGTAAACTTCAATTTTAAAGTGATCTTGATCTTATTGTTCTTCAAGATCAAGATCACACAAAAAAAGTGATCTTAGATTAAGATCAAGATCACCAAAAAAAAAGCGATCTTGAAGATCAAGATCAAGATCACGATCTTGATCTTCAAGATCACTTGTGATCTTCAAGATCAAGATCACGCCCATCTCTGATCATGGAGAGCATTGCACGCTTGAGGCAAAGCTCCCTATTCTTCTTGCAAATCATCTAAATATTCTTCGTTAACAATAAAAGGAAAGTTGATGCTGTCACTCTCAAAATTAAAAAAAAAACACTATAGATTCTCCAAGAAAACCACTAGACCACTAGATTATTACAAAAACCACTAGATCTAGTGCAAAACCACTAGGAGTGGCAGCCCTGATGTCAACTACCGATACTGTTTTTTGCAGAGAAGACTACGGTTACGGTACTTTAATTAACAAAGAAGCATCCAGCAGAATGCGCGTAAAAATTGCCTTTTTAATGATGCAAATGACGTAATAATGACTGTTTACAACGTGGTTGAAACCAGTTGTGTATAGAATTTTCTACTCTAAAAAGCTTGATTTCGAGGCCCTTGGATATTGAGGCCCTAGGCTTCAGCTTGCCTAGCCTATTGGTAAATCGGCCCTGGTGGCTAGTTTCTTCGGTGCGTGGTCGCCATACTTTCAATTGCTCAGTGAGCGAGCACTATTTCTAAATGTAGAAAATATACATGAAGGTGGATAAAAAAGGGTTTATAAAAAGAAACCACGTTGAGCGTACATGGATACCTGGAGACGCAGCCTGATTTGTCAGATTTTTACGATCATTGTTGTCTGACTGAAATTTTATAAATCAGATTTTTTGACTTTTTGCTGACTCACAATGATATAAAAGCTTTTTGTTGCCTTGGAAAAGCAATAAAAAAATTGAAAAAAAAACGTTTAAAAACGTTCAATCAGACTGTCATCAAGTGGCTAGCAATCTGACCAGGGGCGCCGGAACGGTTTTTGACTAGGGGGGGCAGGATTTTGAAAAAAGGGCACTTTTGTTGCAGAAAGGCCCTTTTTTTTAAATTTTTAAGAAAAGACATAGCGATAATGCTCATCCATCAGCTCATCATCGAGTAATGATGCAGGTGTCCGGTATACAAAGAACAATGGCACGGAAGGGCATCATGCTATGTTATAATGATGTAGGCTAACCTACTGTGATACAAAGATTTGTGTCGTGAATATTATTTTGAGGCAGAAATGAAAGATTATAATTAGGCTAAATTTAAAAGCGAATAGCTAAAATTGTTATACCGTATTGCAAAATGTGCAGTACTGTAGCTTACATGACTTTAATAGGGCACCATTGCCCCCCTGCCCCTCCACCCACAGAAAAATTGAAGGCAGGGGGGCATCCGCCCTCCCTGCTACCCCGCTTCCGGCGCCCCTGAGTCTGACTGAAATTTTCTGAGTCAAATTCTTTTCGATTTCCAATCTTAGTGATGTTGACATTTATTGTATCATCTGGGGTAGTGAGTAAAAAAGATGTTAAAATATGATGTTTGAAAAGTTCATTCAGATAGTTACCAAAAGTTGGCAAAAGTGGAAAAGTCTTGTTAAATGTAACAAATCAGGTCGTAGCTTTATGCAGCCATAAACGATATAAGGAATTTGATCTATTTCAAAGCAAACAATATGTGAACAGAAGTATAGGCTATATGAAATACACAGGGCACACAGGAACCATAAAGCTGAGCCGCTGAGCTTTAGTACCTACCTATCTTGCCTAGATAATTTCTTCTGTTGAGCTTTCTCGACCATCCATTGTTCGTATATCCACAGGGAAAACCAGAAGAGTTTTCAAAATCGCATCCGTAGTCGACTGCATGCAAGAGAATGTCACAGATTATTTAAATGCAGTGAAAAGTATTCGAAGAACACCCGTTGTAGGCCTATAGATAAGACTCATAGAAAGAGCTCGACACCTTGCTCTCTTGAAGCACATCGAAACGGGCTTTTGCCTGAGGATGGTTTGGTTGGTTTTGAATCTTCATTCTCGGACTGACAAAGCCTTGATAGGTTATTCCTGGTAGTTTCGCATACTTGTAGAGGCTCTTGACGTAGAGCCGGTTACCGAGATTGGCAGAGTTAAGTTTTCCGATTATTATAGAAGTGTTGTTGTCGGGGAATTATTCCATTCACTATAGGTGCCGCTGAATGAAGAGCAGTCCTCAAATGTGTTGCTCTAGCGCACACCCCGAGAGTTGAACCAGCGCAGCGTGATTTTCAGCCGGGCGCGTAACCACTGAGTTAATAGGGCAGACAAGGATGGGTTTCTTTTATGTTCGGGTTTCTTTCTGAATACTATTATTGTTATGATGACTGCTCATCCACATCAATATTGGAACTGACAAATTCAATCCGCAACACTTTTCATTAGGCTGTTATTTCTTGCTACATGTATGCTTCTCTTTGTTTTATTTTTTGCTGTTTTTTTTTTTTTGGAGGGGGGTTTGTGGCCTTGCTAAGTCTGCTAACTACAGACATATAGCCTACCTCATGATTTCCTATTCACATACGTTTTAAACCTTTCAAGGTTTTGCCACTTTTTCCCGTTCATTTACGTGCTGGTAGGCCTATATCCACTGTTGTAGTTAATAGTATCTTTTTCGTCCCAGACGCGTTAATGGCGAAAATTGAAATGAATGAATGACTGACTTAATGACTCTCAAGGTATCATAAGCAAAACGATCTGTTATAAACTAATTAATTTAAACATTCCTAAGCAATGTTTCACATTTCATTAACTTACCTGGCTGTGTTTGCGTGTGGGCGCAACAAAATAAAGCAAACAATAAACTGAACTGCAGACAAACTTGAGCTTTCTCCATCAAGTCCTTGAAATAAAGTTGAATGATGTGCATGTACAATTGTACAGTCAAATCATTAACTAAATATTTATGATACTTACAAAGTCTAAAAAACAAGTGTCTATATCATTTGTACCAATAAATAAAAATAACCATCATTTTATGTTGCATCTATTTCTATAGTGTCAACAAACAATACGAACACAGACGTCATGCGCTGAAAGTGAAGTGAAGGACTACACAGTAATCGAGTCAGATGCTCCTATTTTGACATAGACACAGCTGCATGCTCTTGAGTAAGGTCAAAGTCAAACCAAATCCTTTCTAGCATTCGCATGATCACACAGCTAACTAAACCAACAAATACACCTGAGCAAAGTCACAAGGTTGACCTGAGTAAAAGTATGCCAATGTAATCTACACTAGTGTCCAATAAAACCTAGACTGTCTCATTAATTAGTATGTTAAATGGATGCAATCTATTCCGTTCCCTGAATACTTCGTCTCCCGATTTCGTCCCCTGAAAAAATCGAAAGAAAAAATAGAACAAAGGGGAAGTTGCTGATCGGAGTTTCCGCAAACATTTTAAAATGTGCCTCTTGAATTTGATAGCTGAAAGTGAATAGATCATTCCAGTGTGGCAGCTCATGATCATTTGTAATGGAGGGGCTACAATTTTGATTCGGTTTGTGTATCGACCGGTGATGATCCTAAGAGTTTTAAAATATATGTAAGACAAATCGGTGAACTGTTACGTAGCCTAAAGCTTAGCTCTAAAACATTGTCATTAGCCTAAGATGTGTTACCAATGCTACTACAGCTAGAAAATTCCTATGCAATTGCTCTCCACTGTCTTGCCTCCTTCCTGTTACCGTTATAGGCTACGATAGCTCAACTGGTTAGCGCGTGACTTCTGGAACGAAGAAGCTTCAAGATCAAGCGGCACTGGTTCGATTCTCGGGGTGTGCGCTTGAGCAACGCACGTTAAGGACTGCTCTCCATTCAGCGGCATCTAATGGATGGAATAGTTTCCTGGCAACAAGACTTCAACAATCGGAAACTTCACTCTGTCAATCTCGGTGACCGGGCCTGCGTCAGTGATTCAAAGCCTCTACAAGTATGCGAAACTGCCAGGATTAAGCTCTACAAGAAGCTTTCCCAGTCCGAGGATAAAGATTCAATCAATCAATCAATCAATAGGCTACGTCACAATGAGCAAGAGTCATTTATAGGGGCTGTCATGCAAGACAGCCTACGATTCACGTTTTTATTGCAATAACGCATTTTCGAATAGCGCAAGAAGGAAAACATAGTTAGAGTAAGCCAATAAACAAACATTTATGATTTGCACAGCGCTTCTTTATATCATATCACTCGACTCGATGACTGATATAGTCTTTCGCTGCTTCCTGTCTGTTGTGGTATTTAGATAGCTATGGTACTATTTTATTCGTATTGTGTATAATTGTACCGTACTATTGTCGCAACAGACTAAATAAACGGTCTCTCTCTCTCTCTCACATCAGTTAATTTTGATAAGGTATGAACATTGATTGAGCTGTTGAGAAAACTGCAAACCTAGTGTGTACTTAAAGCCTGGTGAAAAAAAAAACACCCAACAAATTGTCACCGTACGCTACACAGTAGGCCTACAATCATGGTTTAAGATTATAGATGGCTACACATAACTCTTACATATTTTCTAGGGATAAACATTATAACCTTTCAATATTTCGTTGCAATATGGACACAATAGGTCTCTTGCTTGTTAAACTGCCATTAAATCACGTTGCTGTTGCTGATAAAATTTCAGCTGAACATCTTTTTTGTGCTAATTATTCTATTCGCTTTTATATTAGTGTACTTTTTAATACGTTTCTTAGTCATGGCACTGTAACAAATTCTTGCTTGGACACTGTCTTAGTTCCGCTTGTAAAAAAAATTGAATTGCGACACAAGATTCAGGTAACAATAGACCTATTTCTGTAGCCCCGGTAATTTTAAAACAGTTTGAACGTTTTACTTTGAATCATCTATTGCCTTTCTTGAATACCAGTGACAATCAAGTTGGGTTTAAGTTACTGATATGAGTGTTTTTTTTTTAAATAAGCAGTGTTCTCTTATATCAGTCATGACACTCCCGTATATTCTGTCTTTTTGTATGCTTCAGAAGCCTTCGACAAAGTCAATCATTTATTGTTTAAAACGCTTATCACACGTAACGTGCCTATGTATTTTGTTCGTTTATTGGAATACGCCTACTGGTATAGTAAACAAACCATGCAAGTGAGGTGGGGAGGTCACCTGTCCCCATCATTTAGGCTACTGTGTCCAATGGAGTTAGACAAGGTGGGGTATTAAGCCCCTATCTTTTTGCCGTAGGCTATAGCCTACAACATTGATCAGCTTTCTTATGAGCTCAATAAAAGAAAAGTTGGTTGGGATGTCGGCAACTCTTGTTTGAATCATATCATGTTTGCTGATGACATTTGCAGCATCTCGCCTAGTTTGTGTGGCATACAAAATTTGTTAGATATTGGCCACAAGTATGCTGTTGAACATGAAATTACTTTCAATTCTAAAAGTCATTTGGTATCCTATTCTCCCCCCAAAACTTTTATCTTTCATGTGATCGTCTGCTACATCTAGGTATATCTGAAATTTTGTTCTCAGACTTTGTAAAATACCTGAGTGTATTTATTGAGAGTACTCTCTCAGATGAAAATGATATTTCAAGACAGGCACGCTTTCAGTACTGTGCTGCAAACAATGCAAAATCTCATTTTGCTAAATGCTCAGTTGCTCACCCGCTGTGAAAAAAATGTTTTCGCTCTTATTGTAGGCTATGTCGTTTTACGCATCCCAGTTGTGGAACAAATTTAGATCTTCCAGTATAAAACGATGAGGCTACGCGTTGCTTACAATGATTCTTTCAGAATATTGCACAATTTGCCGCGTTATGTCAGTGCCCGTGAATATCAAGTAATGAATAATAATATAACAACGTTTGATGCTTTATTGAGAAAAAACATGTTTTCGTTTATCAACCATTGCATTTACTCCTCAAATCGCTTTATATCAGACCTGATGTGATCTGATTGTTTTTATCGTTCTGAATGCTTTTAATTTTTCCAACGCTCATTGTATGCAAGTTTGTAACAGTAACCTAGATGTTTAGTGCTGAGATCTTAAACTGAAGACATCCTGGACAGTGGACATCCACTCTTTGTGACCTTTGTGCATTTGCAGTTTGTGTATTATATAGTTGTTTTGTTTTGGATATGGACAGCTTTGTCTGCTTTGGATATGGACAGCTTTGAAAAATAAATAATTAAATTAGGATTAATTAATCGTGAGGAAGCAATCAATGATTTTTTACCTCTACGATCTCCTCATTCTTATTCCTTCTGGTATTTAAAAATGCGTCTTTGACGTGTCACATAAAGCATGCGCTGATTTCTCTTAATTTTATTCATATCTAGCAGCTGAACATCCTGTTGGACATCGGAAGCTTCCTCGTACAACACGGACAGCAATAAGTAGAAAGGTGTAGGCTACCTGGCCTAGTCTTGGCATTTACTGTATGGTGCCACCCTTCTACTTCGTTGTTGGTGATAATTGGCATGCCAAATACGCTCCAACGCCCCGGTGTCCACGAATTATTTTTGATCCCGGTTTTTTGGGTATATTTGCATAGCTGTTGTAATGATTCACTCATGGTTAGTTAGTCTATTCAATTCTAAAAATATTGGCGAGATAGGTGAAGCTGGAAGATAGCACAAAGCCGTCAACTTTTTGGTGAATGATTGTGTGGCCATACCATTGCTGTACAGTGATTGCAAACCAAGAGTTTGCACGTGCTTGAATACAACTTGGGTAAAATGAAATGCACGACCTCGTTTGTAGATGCGGTTCTCATAAGGTTTTGATTTCAAAATAAAAAAGGAGTCACTGTCATCGGAAAATAGGCGATAGGCTTAATGGTAATAAAGCGTTAGTAGTTAAAGATGTTGACTTATTGCCTTGTGTATTGGCGGAAGTGGTACCGCCATACATACTGCCGTCATTACATTTCAGGTACTGGCGTCGTTACATTTAGGTGCGTGGCGTGATGTCACTCTATGAAAGTATTGGTTCAATTTTATTAAATACGATGAACGATGATACTTTTTGAAATAAGTTTTCTGCAACAGGGACATGTAGGGGAAGGTTTGGTTAGTTGAGCCGGGTAACGGTTGATCTATCCGGTTTTATCGCAACGTCGTGCATGATTAGTCAACCGTTTCATAACGAAAATATGGAAAAACTTGAAGTCCATCAGCATATGTAGTTTTAGGGATTTTTTACAAGCAGAAAAATTGTGAAGCAGTTAAATGTAAAATGGTAGGTAAAAGTAGTTTTGAGAGAAATAAGAAATGTGTTATTTTTTCCTACGATGTTTCATCGTTGTCTTAATCGAAATTCTGGGATAGGTAAGGGTAACTTACTCTTTGTTTTAGTAGTTCTCGTTGCTTGATTAGCCAGTTGGTTATTGGCAATTTTTCATAAATTTTGAAAATGGCGGCGATGTTTACAGTTGAGCCACTTGCAATGTTCACGGTTGAGCCATGTCTTTTTCATAAGGAATGTAGTTTATGAGCTGAAGGTCCTTACGCACTGCCCTAGTTTTGTTGTGCCGTACTGTAATTGATGTGTAGAACTGGTGGCGTAGCCGGGGGCGGTCCACTGTCCCCCTTAAACTTCCATAAAAGTAATTCTTTCTGTAATGCGCCAGTTTGAGGGTAATTTTTTAGCACTTTCCCCTTATATTTTTTGATAGAAACGCTACTGGTTGCACATGTTCGTTTTCTTTACAAACCTTGTGAAATTCTTTCAGAAAGATAAAAGCGTCTTCGTGCAATGGCGTAGCTAAGGCCCCCCAGGCCCCCGCCGCTAGGTCGTCAAACCCCCCTTTTCAACATTCCTGGCTACGCTACTGGTTATAATTATTATAATCTATGACTTGTCCAAAAAAAACTAATACATACTGCTTTTAATCATCTTGAACAGTAATAAATACTGCATTTTTTCATCTTTTCGGTTAATCTTCGATTCGGTTTATGTTGGCTTCGGTAAACCTTTTATTTCACTAGGTCTCCGTTTCGTTTTAACAGTGGTTTCAGCTAAACTTTTATAGTAACGTTTGACAAATGTAACTAACCTGGAATAATTATAGCTTGGTCAGAACAACGTAACTTTAGGCTTATCATGCAGGAATGACATTTACGATTTTGTTTTATGATGCTTATTACAACTAAACCACTCTATGATAATGACACGACGATACAACTCAATACACAAACCATAAATTAAGAAAAATAACCTCATGCTTTGGTATTGTTCAGTTTAAACCCTTGTATCTTATCATTGATAGTAATTTTGATAAATGTAACTAACCTGGAATAATAGCTTGGTCAAAACAATGTAACTTTAGGCTTATCATGCAGGAATAACATTTACGATTTTGTTTTATGATGCTTATTACAACTAAACTACTCTATGATAATGACACGACGATAAAACTCCATACACAACCACTAAATTAAGACAAAAAAACCTCCTGCTTTGGTATTGTTCAGTTTAAACCCATGTATCTTATCATTGATAGTAATTTTGATAAATATGACTAACCTGGAAATTAAATTTGTTGGTATGATGTCATTTAAAACTTGTAAGAATAATGGCTTGGTCAAAACAATGTAACTTTTGTCATTTGTGTTTGCATAAATAACTTTTACGTTTTTTATATGGTGCTAATAACAGCTAAACATCGTTGTTTTTTATGCAATGAGAACACCCAAATGAACAGCTATAAAACAAATTGTTGCAACATATACTGTACTTATACAATTTGACGACTAGAAAAAAATCGACAAACCTGGCGCAATCTACATCACAAATTGTTAGGTAAGACAATACAAACTCTAGCAGAATGCGAGCACAAATTTTGCATCGCGTAATGACACTTGATGATAAAAACACACAAACAAAGATCCAAACACAGATTTTAACGTTACAAATTATGCAACAAAAACTTGTGATATTTTGTTACAGTTTCTTAAGCTTGTAAAAATAAAACTGCAATTTTTTGAAAATATTTTTCAGTTTGTAAAAGAAAACTTAAGTTTGTGACTTAAAATAATTATTTATGTGTATGTTTTCAGAGGTAAACTTTCAGATTACAATTTGTTAAAACTATTTTTTTTTTCAGGTTGTAAGTTATGGAACTTATAAGTTTGCTGTTTGCTAAAACTATTTTTCAGTTGTAAGTTAAACTAATTTTCAGTTGTAAATTATGGAACTTAAAGTTTGCACCTCGCTAGTTAATTTTTTTTATTTGTCATTCATACAACTTTAAAGTTTGTAGCTTGTTAAAAATATTTTTAGTTGTTGGTTTGTGCAATGAAAAGTTTGTGATTTGTTAAAAATATTTTTCAGTTTTGTAAACAAACAAAAATAAAACTTATTCTATTTATAGCTATTTATAGCTATTCCCAAGTTACAGAACTAACATTTTCAGTTTCTTATAATTTTTATCGTGTCAATGTTTCTGGAGCAAAAACTTTTAGTTTACAGTTTGTTGAAATAATTTTTTATTTCTCTCAAGTATAATAAATCTGCTTATTTATTCATTTTTTTAAAGATGATGTATTTCCAGTAACCATAAGCTTACCCCCAGCAACCTTAGGCGTATTTCCAGCAACTTAAAGCCCACTTATGATTTGCAAACTCTTATATTGTTTTTATTATCTTAATCTAAAAATCATAAAACACTTTGGATGTGTCACATGGGACGTTTAAATGACAACACTGTTTACTTAGGGTTTCACCTCCATTCGGTTCTGAAGGTTTTATTGTTGAGCTGTTGGATCCGTGATCGGTCCCACGCTTACATTTGTAAAAAGGATTAGTGTCTTGTTTATACCAGTGTTCCGCAACCTTTATTTACTCACGGCACACTTAAAAACTCTTTAAAATTCTGCGGCACAATTCGGCCAACACATTTTCAAAATATTAAAACATTTTTTTATTATTTTAATGAGATATTTGCGCTTGTTTCGATGAGCACAGTCGCTGTATGTTCGGCTCAATATTTGAAAGAACAACTCGAAGTTCACCATCAATTTCTTGCAGGATCTTTTATCGTTTTTGATCAATACCAAAGTAAAAAAACTTTGCTCACACAAATAAGTGGTGCAAAACTGGAGCAAAATTTTAATAGCAGCCTGCGAAATTTTCGTATATTCTTCTTCAATAGAAATCCAAAATTCATCAAGTGGATTTTAATCTGAATTTTATTGCTGGATTTTAATGTCAAAGTTCTGTCATTTCGTAGTTCAAGAAAGTTTTCTCTAACAAGCAAAGTCAAGTCTTGTGTTGCTATTTCAGCATTAGCCGGGGATGGACGACAAGTGGCTCCTCGTGCTCCATCCTGTGAGTAACATCTGCACCCAAGCAGATGCCAAACGAAACTTGTCAACCAAGAGCCTCCACCCGGACGGCACAGCTGCAAGGGGTAATGGACAAGTTCAGACGCCCCACCATTCTGCAGCTCAACATAGAAGGCTACACAACAAGCAAGATCAAAGTTGTGGAGCAGCTTGCCCATACCAACCGGGCACTCGTCATCCTCCTCCAAGAGACCCACTGCACCTTTGCAGATAGGCTAGCTATTCCCAACTACACGCTAGCCGGGTCTACTTTAAGCAGGAAGCACGGCATTGCCACGTTTGTGCATGAGAGCCCGAAGTGGACCTTTGTCGACCAATCTCCAATTGATGCTGAGATTGAGTGGGTGTGCAATGTGCATCTGTATCTCAGACTACAACATCGTCAACATATACAAGCCCCCACCCTCGCGAATGTTGCCACCATCCCTTCCTACGTTCCAACCCCCCAGTCTCTACGCTGGCGATTTCAACTGCCAGCACATCGACTGGGGCTACAACAACACAAGCAGCGACGGAGAATTGCTGGCTGACTGGGCCTCTACAAACCATCTTGCCCTTCTATTCAACCCAAAGGAACCAGCCAGTTTCCACTCCGGCCGCTGGGGAACAGGGACAAACCCTGACTTGGCCTTCGCGAGTGTCGACAACTCTCTTCCAGACAGACGTGTGCTTGAGAAGTTCCCGCGGTCCCAACACCGGCCGTCCCTCATCATCGCCCCAAAACTTGTGGCTCCTGTCCCGAGTTCACCGGTTCACCAGGTGTAACACGCTCAGGGTCTGGTTTCATTACTTTATGTGATATGCAGTACCCCAACAATGTTATGGTCTAGTGTACCATAAACACATTTGTCTTCATTTAAGGTTAACCTACATTCTTTGGCTGCATCCAAAAACGTCTTCAAATTTTCGTCGTGTTCCTCGCGCGTATTGCCACATACGGTGACGTCATCGAGGTAAGCGTAGGTTCCTTTGCATTTGTATGTGGAAATAATATCGCTTATAACCCGTTGGAAACAGGATACTGCATTTTTCAGTTCGAATGGAATCCGCTTGAACTGAAACAACCGTCCATTAGCTTCGAAAGCTGTATAATTGCGTTCTTGTGGTTGAAGAGGGATCTGATGATAGGCGCTCCGTAAATCCAAAGTGGAGAAATACTTGTACTGTGAGACATTATGGATAATACTCTGCATACTGGGAAGGGGATACGCATCCAGATGTGTAAATCTATTTACGGTCTGGCTGTAGTCCACACACATTCTCTTTTTGTGGTTTTCGTTTTTGACAACAACCAGCTGCGCCCGCCATGGTGAAGAACTGGGTTCTATGATATCGTCCTTAAGGAGTTGAGTAACTTGACTTTCAATGAACTCCTGATCAGCTTTTGAATAGCGTCTAGATTTTGAAGCAACTGGACGACAATCCGAGGTCAAATGTTCGAATAATTGCACTGGTTTGACCACTCTTAACGCATCCAGAACACCTAAGTGTAAAGAGTTATCAGGTCCCCCAAAGTTGAAATTGACACTACGGTGTTGTTTTAGGAACTCACGTCCGAGAATGACATCCCAAAGCAAACCATCCATCACTGAGAATTCGATATCTCGATAGCTTCGATCTAATAGATCCACTGAGGCAGAACAAGACCCAAAAGTATTGACAGATGCGCCTTCAACTGCCAAGTCAATTTTCTCCGTGTTTCTTTTGACAACAGTAAGTTTAGCGAGGCGAGCAAAGTCCATCTTGATGTGGTTACGGGTAGCACCTGTGTCGATGAGACCTCTTCCAGAAACACCATTGATTGTGACAGCAACATTAACTTTGTCGTCATCAGAATTTTGCATATAGGACACAAGACAGCAACGTTTGTTGACTCGTCACAAGCAGCTGCTGTAAGTTTCGGCGTTTCCTTGGAACCCCTCTTCATTCGACAAACTTTAGCGAAATGCCCCTTCTTTTGGCAGTTAAAACAAATGCAATCTTTCGCTGGACAGTTTGCCCGAGAGTGCCGTTTAGCACCACAAAAGAAACACATCTCTAGCTTCATGGCAGCACACTCACTTTTATAAGGCGTCTTTGCGGTAGAAACGTCTTCAGCAAGAGGGCAAGCGATAACATCCTGAGCATCCGGTGTATGGAACGACTCGGCATTTAACCGGGCATTGTTAAGTGCTCGAGCTTTGTCGAATGCTTGCTGAAGTTGCAGCACATTGTCTTCCAGCAGTCTTTGACGAATATACGCAGAGTTAATTCCAGCAATAAAAGCATCTCGAACGGCTGCTTCTTTGTTTTCCTTAAGACTAACGGCTTTAAAATTGCAGTCGGTACTAAGTTTCTGCAGCCTTTGAAAAAAATCTTCGAGAGGCTCACCCAGCTTTTGCCGACATGTATTAAGCTTGTGTCTAGCGAAGACCTCGTTTACAGGCTTCAGATACATCCCTTCAAGACGTGCCAGGACATCGTCATAGGTTGTGGCTTCACTGATGAGCGAGTACACGGAAGTATTTAGAAGGTTGATCAGAACGGCCAGTTTGTCATCGTCGGTAGCGTCGTCGATTCTCCTGACGTAGTTTTGAAAGGTAAGTTTCCAGTGTTCCCACTTCCTAGCAGCTTCAGGTGCATTTGGATCAACATCAAATTCTTTTGGCCACAAATGCTTATTCATGTTATTAAGTGAATAAATTGTTGTATTTGGTAGACTCAAGATTAACCTAACATAAGGCTTTATTCACTTAAAACGAAACATCTGAAAACATAAAGTACAACACAATAAAATACTCTTTACGTATAGCTTACACCAAACCACAACCATCTTCACAGCTGACAACACTAACTGAAAGAGCGTCTACAACAAAAGAGAGAGAAACTAAATTAGGACGTTTGCCTTTAGCAGAAGTCTTGAACAGCAAACGGCAAGGAAAGGAGTTGATGCTCAAGGCAGAAACTGTAACAAGAGTTGTTCCTCTCATCACACTGCCCTGAGCTTGTGCTCCATGCTGGCCATGCCCTAAAGTCCTGGTTACGTAGATTCCTCTCTTCCTGCCTGCACCACCTCACAATCCCAAAAATCTGGAGAAGAGCTTTAGTAGTTGCGTTCCCTAAGCCTCACAAGCCACCAGAGGACCCAAGGAGTTATCGTCCAATATCCCTCCTCTGTGTTCCTTTCAAGATCCTCGAAAGACTGATCTACGCACGCGTCAACCCAATCATCGACCCGTTCCTTCCAAAAGAGCAAGCTGGGTTTCGGCGCGGAAAATCCACCGTAGATCAGGTCACACCGTGCACGGACATTTTGCCGAAAGGACATTTTGCCGAAAGACATTTTGCCGAAAGACATTTTGCCGAAAGGACATTTTGCCGAAAGACATTTTGCCGATGGACAAATTACCGAAAGGACTAAGGTTGTGAACGATAGACTAAAAGTCATTGTGGAGAATATTGATACAGATAACCCAAAAATGAGTTTCGGAAAAATGTCCATTTAGCAAAATGGCTTTCGGCAAAATGTCCTTTCGGCAAAATGTCTTTCGGCAAAATGTCCTTTCGGCAAAATGTCCTTTCGGCAAAATGTCCGGGTACCGGTCACACTCTTAACCCAAGAAATTTGAAATGAATGAATGACGAAAATTGAAATGAATGAATGACTGACTTAATGACTTTCAAGGTATCATAAGCAAAACGATCTCTTATAAACTAATTAATTTAAACATTCCTAAGCAATGTTTCACATTTCATTAACTTACCTGGCTGTGTTTGCGTGTGGGCGCAGTAAAATAAAGCAAACAATAAACTGAACTGCACACAAACTTGAGCTTTCTCCATCAAGTCCTTGAAATAAAGTTGAATGATGTGCATGCACAATTGTACAGTCAAATCATTAACTAAATATTTATGATACTTACAAAGTCTAAAAAACAAGTGTCTATATCATTTGTACCAATAAATAAAAATAACCATCATTTTTTATGTTGCATCTATAGTGTCAACAAACAATACGAACACAGACGTCATACGCTGAAAGTGAAGTGAAGGACTACACAGTAATCGAGTCAGATGCTCCTATTTTGACATAGACACAGCTGCATGCTCTTGAGTAAGGTCAAAGTCAAACCAAATCCTTTCTAGCATTCGCATGATCACACAGCTAACTAAACCAACAAATACACCTGAGCAAAGTCACAAGGTTGACCTGAGTAAAAGTATGCCAATGTAATCTACACTAGTGTCCAATAAAACCTAGACTGTCTCATTAATTAGTATGTTAAATGGATGCAATCTATTCCGTTCCCTGAATACTTCGTCTCCCGATTTCGTCCCCTGAAAAAATTGAAAGAAAAAATAGAACAAAGGGGAAGTCGCTGATCGGAGTTTCCGCAAACATTTTAAAATGTGCCTCTTAAATTTGATAGCTGAAAGTGAATAGATCGTTCCAGTGTGGCAGCTCATGATCATTTGTAATGGAGGGGCTACAATTTTGATTCGGTTTGTGTATCGACCGGTGATGATCCTAAGAGTTTTACAATATATGTAAGACAAATCGGTGAACTGTTACGTAGCCTAAAGCTTAGCTCTAAAACATTGTCATTAGCCTAAGGTGTGTTACCAATGCTACTACAGCTAGAAAATTCCTATGCAATTGCTCCCCACTGTCTTGCTTCCTTCCTGTTACCGTTATAGGCTACGATAGCTCAACTGGTTAGCGCGTGACTTCTGGAACGAAGAAGCTTCAAGATCAAGCGGCACTGGTTCGACTCTCGGGGTGTGCGCTTGAGCAACGCACGTTAAGGACTGCTCTCCATTCAGCGGCATCTATTGGATGGAATAGTTCCCTGGCAACAAGACTTCAACAATCGGAAACTTCATTCTGTCAATCTCGGTGACCGGGCCTGCGTCAGTGATTCAAAGCCTCTACAAGTATGCGAAACTGCCAGGATTAAGCTCTGCAAGAAGCTTTCCCAGTCCGAGGATAAAGATTCAATCAATCAATCAATCAATAGGCTACGTCACAATGAGCAAGAGTCATTTATAGGGGCTGTCATGCAAGACAGCCTACGATTCACGTTTTTATTGCAATAACGCATTTTCGAATAGCGCAAGAAGGAAAACATAGTTAGAGTAAGCCAATAAACAAACATTTATGATTTGCACAGCGCTTCTTTATATCATATCACTCGACTCGATGACTGATATAGTCTTTCGCTGCTTCCTGTCTGTTGTGGTATTTAGATAGCTATGGTAGCCTACTATTTTATTCGTATTGTGTATAATTGTACCGTACTATTGTCGCAACAGACTAAATAAAAGGTCTCTCTCTCTCTCACATCAGTTAATTTTGATAAGGTATGAACATTGATGAGCTGTTGAGAAAACTGCAAACCTAGTGTGTACTTAAAGCCTGGTGAAAAAAAAACACCCAACAAATTGTCACCGTACGCTACACAGTAGGCCTACAATCATGGTTTAAGATTATAGATGGCTACACATAACTCTTACATATTTTCTAGGGATAAACATTATAACCTTTCAATATTTCGTTGCAATATGGACACAATAGGTCTCTTGCTTGTTAAACTGCCATTAAATCGCGTTGCTGTTGCTGATAAAATTTCAGCTGAACATCTTTTTTGTGCTAATTATTCTATTCGCTTTTATATTAGTGTACTTTTTAATAGGTTTCTTAGTCATGGCACTGTAACAAATTCTTGCTTGGACACTGTCTTAGTTCCGCTTGTAAAAAAAATTGAATTGCGACACAAGATTCAGGTAACAATATACCTATTTTTGTAGCCACGGTAATCTTAAAACAGTTTGAACGTTTTACTTTGAATCATCTATTGCCTTTCTTGAATACCAGTGACAATCAAGTTGGGTTTAAGTTACTGATATGAGTGTTTTTTTATTAAAATAAGCAGTGTTCTCTTATATCAGTCATGACACTCCCGTATATTCTGTCTTTTTGGATGCTTCAGAAGCCTTCGACAAAGTCAATCATTTATTGTTTAAAACGCTTATCACACGTAACGTGCCTATGTATTTTGTTCGTTTATTGAAATACGTCTACTGGTATAGTAAACAAACCATGCAAGTGAGGTGGGGAGGTCACCTGTCCCCAGCATTTAGGCTACTGTGCCCAATGGAGTTAGACAAGGTGGGGTATTAAGCCCCTATCTTTTTGCCGTAGGCTATACAACATTGATCAGCTTTCTTATGAGCTCAATAAAAGAAAAGTTGGTTGGGATGTCGGCAACTCTTGTTTGAATCATATCATGTTTGCTGATGACATTTGCAGCATCTCGCCTAGTTTGTGTGGCATACAAAATTTGTTAGATATTGGCCACAAGTATGCTGTTGAACAAGAAATTACTTTCAATTCTAAAAAGTCATTTGGTATCCTATTCTCCCCCCAAAACTTTTATCTTTCATGTGATCGTCTGCTACATCTAGGTATATCTGAAATTTTGTTCTCAGACTTTGTAAAATACCTGAGTGTATTTATTGAGAGTACTCTCTCAGATGAAAATGATATTTCAAGACAGGTACGCTTTCAGTACTGTGCTGCAAACAATGCAAAATCTCATTTTGCTAAATGCTCAGTTGCTCACCCGCTGTGAAAAAAATGTTTTCGCTCTTATTGTAGGCTATGTCGTTTTACGCATCCCAGTTGTGGAACAAATTTAGATCTTCCAGTATAAAACGATGAGGCTACGCGTTGCTTACAATGATTCTTTCAGAATATTGCACAATTTGCCGCGTTATGTCAGTGCCCGTGAATATCAAGTAATGAATAATAATATAACAACGTTTGATGCTTTATTGAGAAAAAACATGTTTTCGTTTATCAACCATTGCATTTACTCCTCAAATCGCTTTATATCAGACCTGATGTGATCTGATTGTTTTTATCGTTCTGAATGCTTTTAATTTTTCCAACGCTCATTGTATGCAAGTTTGTAACAGTAAACCTAGATGTTTAGTGCTGAGATCTTAAACTGAAGACATCCTGGACAGTGGACATCCACTCTTTGTGACCTTTGTGCATTTGCAGTTTGTGTATTATTTCGTTGTTTTTGTTGTGGATATGGACAGCTTTGTCTGCTTTGGATATGGACAGCTTTGAAAAATAAATAATTAAATTAGGATTAATTAATCGTGAGGAAGCAATCAATGATTTTTTACCTCTACGATCTCCTCATTCTTATTCCTTCTGGTATTTAAAAATGCGTCTTTGACGTGTCACATAAAGCATGCGCTGATTTCTCTTAATTTTATTCGTATCTAGCAGCTGAACATCCTGTTGGACATCGGAAGCTTCCTCGTACAACACGGACAGCAATAAGTAGAAAGGTGTAGGCTACCTGGCCTAGTCTTGGCATTTACTGTATGGTGCCACCCTTCTACTTCGTTGTTGGTGCGAATTGGCATGCCAAATACGCTCCAACGCCCCGGTGTCCACGAATTATTTTTGATCCAGGTTTTTTGGGTATATTTGCGTAGCTGTTGTAATGATTTACTCATGGTTAGTTAGTCTATTCAATTCTAAAAATATTGGAGAGATAGGTGAAGCTGGAAGATAGCACAAAGCCGTCAACTTTTTGGTGAATGATTGTGTGGCCATACCTTTGCTGTACAGTGTTTGCAAACCAAGAGTTTGCACGTGCTTGAATACAACTTGGGTAAAATGAAATGCACGACCTCGTTTGTAGATGCGGTTTTGAAAAGGTTTTGATTTCAAAATAAAAAAGGAGTCACTGTCATCGGAAAATAGGCGATAGGCTTAATGGTAATAAAGCGTCAGTAGTTAAAGATGTTGACTTATTGCCTTGTGTATTGGCGGAAGTGGTACAGCCATAGGTACTGCTGTCATTACATTTCAGGTACTGGCGTCGATACATTTAGGTGCGTGGCGTGACGTCACTCTATGAAAGTATTGGTTCAATTTTATTAAATACGATGAACGATGATACTTTTTGAAATAAGTTTTCTGCAACAGGGACATGTAGGGGAAGGTTTGGTTAGTTGAGCCGGGTAACGGTTGATCCATCCGGTTTTATCGCAACGTCGTGCATGATTAGTCAACCGTTTCATAACGAAAATATGGAAAAACTTGAAGTCCATCAGCACATGTAGTTTTAGGGATTTTTTACAAGCAGAAAAATTGTGAAGCAGTTAAATGTAAAATGGTAGGTAAAAGTAGTTTTGAGAGAAATAAGAAATGTGTTATTTTTTCCTACGATGTTTCATCGTTGTCTTAATCGAAATTCTGGGATAGGTAAGGGTAACTTACTCTTTGTTTTAGTAGTTTTCGTTGCTTGATTAGCCAGTTGGTTATTGGCAATTTTTCATAAATTTTGAAAATGGCGGCGATGTTTACAGTTGAGCCACTTGCAATGTTCACGGTTGAGCCATGTCTTTTTCATAAGGAATGTAGTTTATGAGCCGAAGGTCCTTACGCACTGCCCTAGTTTTGTTGTGCCGTACTGTAATTGATGTGTAGAACTGGTGGCGTAGCCGGGGGGCGGTCCACTGTCCCCCTTAAACTTCCATAACAGTAATTCTTTCTGTAATGCGCCAGTTTGAGGGTAATTTTTTAACACTTCCCCCTTATATTTTTTGATAGAAACGCTACTGGTTGCACATGTTCGTTTTCTTTACAAACCTTGTGAAATTCTTTCAGAAAGATAAAAGCATCTTCGTGCAATGGCGTAGCTAAGGCCCCCCAGGCCCCCGCCGCTAGGTCGTCAAAACCCCCCTTTTCAAAATTCCTGGCTACGCTACTGGTTATAATTATTATAATCTATGACTTGTCCAAAAAAAACTAATACATACTGCATTTAATCATCTTGAACAGTAATAAATACTGCATTTTTTCATCTTGTCGGTTAATCTTCGATTCGGTTTATGTTGGCTTCGGTAAACCTTTTATTTCACTAGGTTTCCGTTTCGCTTTAACAGTGGTTTCAGCTAAACTTTTATAGTAACATTTGATAAATGTAACTAACCTGGAATAATTATAGCTTGGTCAGAACAACGTAACTTTAGGCTTATCATGCAGGAATGACATTTACGATTTTGTTTTATGATGCTTATTACAACTAAACCACTCTATGATAATGACACGACGATACAACTCAATACACAAACCATAAATTAAGAAAAATAACCTCATGCTTTGGTATTGTTCAGTTTAAACCCATGTATCTTATTATTGATAGTAATTTTGATAAATGTAACTAACCTGGAATAACAGCTTGGTCAAAACAACGTAACTTTAGGCTTATCATGCAGGAATAACATTTACGCTTTTGTTTTATGGTACTGCTATTTTGCATTCATCAAATGCTGGCATTTGCACAACAATCTAACCTCTTAGTGTAATTTATTAAGTTAAGAATCGATTTCGTTATAGTAATAGCATCTTCAGCTTATTCAAATAGAATAGCTTATTCAAATTTTATGATGCTTATTACAAGTAAACCGCTCTATGATAATGACACGACGATAAAACTCCATACACAACCACTAAATTAAGACAAAAGAACCTCCTGCTTTGTTATTGTTCAGTTTAAACCCATGTATCTTATCATTGATAGTAATTTTGATAAATAGGACTAACCTGGAAATTAAATTTGTTGGTATGATGTCATTTAAAGCTTGTAAGAATAATGGCTTGGTCAAAACAATGTAACTTTTGTCATTTGTGTTTGCATAAGTAACTTTTACGTTTTTTATATGGCGCTAATAACAGCTAGACATCGTTGTCTTTTATGCAATGAGAACACCCAAATGAACAGCTATAAAACAAATTGTTGCAACATATACTGTACTTCTACAATTTGACGACTAGAAAAAAATCGACAAACCTGGCGCAGTCTACATCACAAATTGTTAGGTAAGACAATACAAATTCTAGCACATTGCGAGCACAAATTTTGCATCGCGTAATGACACTTGATGATAAAACACACAAACAAAGATCCGAACACAGATTTTAACGTTACAAATTATGCAACAAAAACTTGTGATATTTTGTTACAGTTTCTTAAGCTTGTAAAAATAAAACTGCAATTTTTTGAAAATATTTTTCAGTTTGTAAAAGAAAACTTAAGTTTGTGACTTAAAATAATTATTTATGTGTATGTTTTCAGAGGTAAACTTTCAGATTACAATTTGTTAAAACTATTTTTTTTTCAGGTTGTAAGTTATGGAACTTATAAGTTTGCAGTTTGCTAAAACTATTTTTCAGTTGTAAGTTAAACTAATTTTCAGTTGTAAATTATGGAACTTAAAGTTCGCACCTCGCTAGTTAATTTTTTTATTTGTCATTCATACAACTTTAAAGTTTGTTTGCTTGTTAAAAATATTTTTAGTTGTTGGTTTGTGCAATGAAAAGTTTGTGATTTGTTAAAAATATTTTTCAGTTTTGTAAACAAACAAAAATAAAACTTAAGCTTGTGAATAATTTTTCGTGTATATGTTTTTAAAGAAAAACTTTCAGTTTACAATTTGTTAAAACTATTTTGTTTTTCAGTTTTAAATTATAGAACTTAAAAGTTTGTAGTTTGTTAAAACTATTTTTCAGTTGTAAAATATGGAACTTATAAGTTTTCACCTAGTTATTTTTTTTTGATTTCTCAATCATACAACTTAAAAGTTTGTAGTTTGTTAAAAGTATTTTTTAGTTTTTGGTTTTTGCAATGAAAACTTTATGATTTATTAAAATTATATTTTCAGTTTTTTAAGTTACAGAACTAACATTTTCAATTTCTTATAATTTTTATCGTGTCAATGTTTCTGGAGCAAAAACTTTTAGTTTACAGTTTGTTGAAATAGTTTTTTATTTCTCTCAAGTATAATAAATCTGCTTATTTATTCATTTTTTTTTAAAGATGATGTATTTCCAGTAACCATAAGCTTACCACCAGCAACCTTAGGCGTATTTCCAGCAACTTAAAGCCCACTTATGATTTGCAAACTCTTATATTGTTTTTATAATCTTAATCTAAAAATCATAAAACACTTTGGATGTGTCACATGGGACTTTTAAATGACAACACTGTTTACTTAGGGTTTCACCTCCATTCGGTTCTGAAGGTTTTACTGTTGAGCTGTTGGATGCGTGATCGATCCCACGCTTACATTTGTAAAAAAGATTAGTGTCTTGTTTATACCAGTGCTCCGCAACCTTTATTTACTCACGGCACACTTAAAAACTCTTTAAAATTCTGCGGCACAATTCGGCCGACACATTTTCAAAATATAAAAACATTTTATTTTTTATTTTAATGAGATATTTGCGCTTGTTTCGATGAGCACAGTCGCTGTATGTGCGGCTCAATATTTGAAAGAACAACTCGAAGTTCACCATCAATTTCTTGCAGGATCTTTTATCGTTTTTGATCAATACCAAAGTAAAAAAACTTTGCTCACACAAATAAGTGGTGCAAAACTGGAGCAAAATGTCAATAGCAGCCTGCGAAATTTTTGTATATTCTTCTTCAATAGAAATCCAAAACTCATCAAGTGGATTTTAATCTGAATTTTATCGCTGGATTTTAATGTCAAAGTTCTGTCATTTCGTAGTTCAAGAAAGTTTTCTCTAACAAGCAAAGTCAAGTCTTGTGTTGCTATTTCAGCATTAGCCGGGGATGGACGACAAGTGGCTCCTCGTGCTCCATCCTGTGAGTAACATCTGCACCCAAGCAGATGCCAAACGAAACTTGTCAACCAAGAGCCTCCACCCGGACGGCACAGCTGCAAGGGGTAATGGACAAGTTCAGACGCCCCACCATTCTGCAGCTCAACATAGAAGGCTACACAACAAGCAAGATCAAAGTTGTGGAGCAGCTTGCCCATACCAACCGGGCACTCGTCATCCTCCTCCAAGAGACCCACTGCACCTCTGCAGATAGGCTAGCTATTCCCAACTACACGCTAGCCGGGTCTACTTTAAGCAGGAAGCACGGCATTGCCACGTTTGTGCATGAGAGCCTGAAGTGGACCTTTGTCGACCAATCTCCAATTGATGCTGAGATTGAGTGGGTGTGCAATGTGCATCTGTATCTCAGACTACAACATTGTCAACATATACAAGCCCTCATCCTCGCGAATGTTGCCACCATCTCTTCCAACGTTCCAATCTCCCAGTCTCTACGCTGGCGATTTCAACTGCCAGCACATCGACTGGGGCTACAACAACACAAGCAGCGACGGAGAATTTCTGCCTGACTGGGCCTCTACAAACCATCTTGCCCTTTTATTCAACCCAAAGGAACCAGCCAGTTTCCACTCCGGCCGCTGGGGAACAGGGACAAACCCTGACTTGGCCTTCGCGAGTGTCGACAGCTCTCTTCCAGACAGTTTTTTTTTTCAGTTCAGACGTGTGCTTGAGAAGTTCCCGCGGTCCCAACACCGGCCGTCCCTCATCATCGCCCCAAAACTTGTGGCTCCTGTCCCGAGTTCACCGGTGAAGCGATGGAACTTCAAAAAAGCCGATTGGAATCAATACAGCCTCCTGACCAATGAGTCTGCTGCAAAGTTACCATCACCTGAAACATGCAACGCAGACGAGGCATACCAGGACTTCTGCAATGCCATAATATCTGCGGCAAAAGCCACAATACCACGTGGCCATCGAACCAGCTATACACCATGCTGGGACTCTGAGTGTGAAGCTCTCTATCGCTCCTACCTAAGCGCCACAAGTGGTGCTGCTTCTAACACCGCCGCCACCAGACTACTTGAGCGGCTGGACACAAAGAAGCTTGAGCGATGGAACGAAGCTGTCCGAACCATCGACTTCTCACACTCAAGCCGCAAAGCATGGAGCATCGTCAACAACCTCACTGGGCGCTCAGCAAACTCTCCTCGTCAGTGCCCCGTTTCTGCTAATGCCATCGCTTCCCAGCTAGTGCAGAACGGGGTCTACAAGACAAAGGACCGCAAGGCATCCCGCCTTGTTGCCAAGGAAGTGTCTGCCCTTTGGCGAGTGGAAACACCACAAGAGGAAGCAATCTCTGGAGACTTCACCCCAGAGGAATTCGCCACCGCCCTCCGCCTAGTGAAACCACACAAGTCACCAGGGCCGGATAAGATCTGCCCTGAGCTTGTGCTCCATGCTGGCCATGCCTTAAAGTCCTGGTTACGTAGATTCCTCTCTTCCTGTCTGGACCACCTCACAATCCCAAAAATCTGGAGAAGAGCTTTAGTAGTTGCGATCCCTAAGCCTCACAAGCCACCAGAGGACCCAAGGAGTTATTGTCCAATATCCCTCCTCTGTGTTCCTTTCAAGATCCTCGAAAGACTGATCTACGCACGCGTCAACCCAATCACCGACCCGCTCCTTCCAAAAGAGCAAGCTGGGTTTCGGCGCGGAAAATCCACCGTAGATCAGGTCACACTCTTAACCCAAGACATCGAGGATTGCTTTGAGGCAAAAAAGAAGGCGGCGCTGTCTTTCTAGATATTACAGCTGCCTATGACACCGTATGGCATCGCGGCCTTACTTGCAAGCTGCTTCGCCTGCTTCCTGACCGACATATGGTTCATATGATTATGGAACTTGTCAGGAATCGAAGCTTCACCCTCACCACCGTCAATCCACGGCGAAGCAGACTGAGACGCCTGAAAAATGGCGTCCCACAGGGATCGGTCCTGGCTCCACTTCTTTTCAACATCTACACCCACGACCTGCCAACTACGGTCTCCACAAAATATGCTTATGCGGACGACCTGGCAATTCTCCACTCCGCAAAGTCGTGGGAAAATCTAGAAGACACCTTGAGCCAGGACATGAAAACTCTCTCAGCCTATCTCCAGAACTGGCGACTGAAACTCAGCGAAACCAAAACTGTGGCAGCAGCTTTCCACCTCCATAATCGGGAAGCTGATCGTGAGCTACACGTCCAGAACAACGGAAAATCTCTGTCCTTCTGCCCCGAACTAAGATATTTTGGAGTGACACTGGACAGATCGCTCACATAGCGGAAGGTGGGGCAGAACGGGACGCTTAACTTTAATCGATGTTTTGCAGAATTCCTTTTTATCAATTTCGGCAACTTTGGTATCATGTTATTTCTATTGCACACCACTACCAACCAGCAAGATATAAAGACTCAGTCAGTATCGCATGACCTCATAATTAACAAAAAAAGAAAAAAATAATTTGTCCCATCTTGCCCCACACCTGGGACAGGATGGGACACATGTCCCATCTTGCCCCATTTCCACCAAAATTCATTACAGTATTGTTTATAACTTAAGGAATCAACTGTAAAACCACAAATCCACTGATAATATCTTATAATTTCAAAAATGATTTGCATTTACAGCACACATAATGACATCAGGGCAAAATGACAGACTACTTTTTTCCATAAAAATCACTTACAAAATTGCCACGCCCATTATAAGCAGAACAGTTTTCGTGGCACCATTTTTTGCACAAAGAATAACTATCTTAGGCTTTCAATACAGACAATTGATTGATTGCTTGTTCAGTTGTGTTTATTCAAGTCAAAGATAGAATTTTGTGACAAAAAGGTGGTCCTTTGGTCTGTAGAGGCTTTGACTTAGTTTAATGAGATAATAATCAAGAGATAATAACATAATTATGTGACAACAATTTTATGTTCTACGGTCAAGCCACTTATTGCTAAAATGGTAACTGTTTTAACAAAGGTTGGCTACAACATGCTAAAACTGCTTCAACTTTACAATAAAACAAAATCCATTTAACCTTTCCTCTACCATTTATAGCAGGTGTAGCCCCAATGGAGGGTGTGATGCAAAGTTTACTAATAGGTGGCTAACTCTCAAGTTACTAGTTGTCTTAGCATTTGCACTAGCTAATAGGCCTTGCCTACGTGACAAGTTGGGCTAGCATATCATTGAAAATTGATAACTTCAGTGGGGCAAGACGGGAAAGATGTCCCATCCTGCCCCAAGCAGCTCTGTCCCGTTTTGCCCCAATGACTGGCATTTTGAAATTTTTTGTTTGTTTATTATATATGCAACTCACATCTAAAAAGTCAGATACCCCAAAAAGCACTTTTATTACTGTATCTCTAGACCACGTATCATCTTTCAGATTTTTCTGAAATCATGCTAAAATGTGAAAAGTTTTGATAAGGTTTCTTATAGCAACTAGCCTCTAATCAGTTATCTTGCTGCCACGATCACGTTGTTTCTCTGAACATCTCTTTTTTTTTGCAAGTCATCGAGAATCATGGTATCATGTAACATCTAAATGGGTAGAAGTTGCTAAAGCTAATACTTTTAAAAATATCCACTGTGTCCCGTCCTGCCCCACGTCCCATCTTGCCCCACCTTCCCCTACCGCCACCATTTGGTGTCACTGCGCAAGAAACTCACATCCCGCGCTGCGCTACTGAAGCGCCTGGCAGGCTCTAGCTGGAGGGTGAGGGCTGACACTTTGCGTATAGCAGCCTTAGCCCTTGTCTACTCTTCAGCAGAGTACTGTGCACTTGCTTGGTGCCGCAGTGCTCACTGCCATAACATCGACACTGCCATAAACAGCGCCCTGCGCACAGTGACCGGATGCCTGCGTCCCACACCATTGGACAATCTCCCCATTCTCGCTGGCATCCAATCCGCTGAGCTTCGTCGCGAAGAAGCCCTCTGTCCCTCGGTCGACGAGCACTGGAGCCTAACCACCTTCACCATCACAAGATCTCTGCTCCCCCAAACCAGCACCCCCGTCGACTGAAATCAAGACACCCATTCGTGCCAGCCGCTCAACTTCTTATCAACGAAGCTGATGTACAAGACATTTCTGCGGCTGCTTGGGCGGACCATAAATGGAGTTCTGAATGGAAGTTAACCGCCACCAGACTCTATTCGTTCATCCCCGACGCCGACACACGCCCCATCGGTCTAACACTACCAAGACAGGCATGGGTGCGCCTCCACCGTCTCCGTACGGGCGTCTGGCTTTTCCGCTCAACCATGCACCAATGGGGAATGGCCTCTTCCTCCTCCTGTGAATGTGGTGCCGAGGAACAGACCGCAGACCACATCATCAATGACTGCTCCATCTTCAAGCCACCTAACGGAGTGGAAGGTCTGCGTGTCATGGATGATGAAACCAAAGACTGGCTGCTCTCTAGTAGCCTTCCAGTGTAGTCCGGGAACATCGTGAATCTGGAGTGGTAAAAGGATAGACCCTCGGCCCCAGACGCTCACACGACGACGACGAGCATTAGCCGCAAAAGGATCCAATCGTATTGTTCCGTGTTAATTGTGAAAAGTAATGGTCATATTTCTCATGTAACAAAGTTAAGTGCTCTTTGGCCAAACCAAACACCAATTCTTTATCAAAATTATTTATATTGCTTCTGGGAAACATTTTCAGTGATCCTCTTCTTAACTCGTTTTTCCAGAGTACTATTTTCTCTTGAAATCCTCTTTTCTTGTCAGAACATGTCAGTATGTTTTCACCTTTGCCTTGCATTTTGATATTAAGTTCATTCAAGTATTCAAATATGTCGGCTATGCATGCAAGTTTGGCAATTCAAGAATTATCTTCAAGTGGTTTATACAAATCATGGTTGTTCTGATTTAATAAGAATTGACTTATTTCATGCTGTAGCTCGAGAAGTCTTGCGAGATCTTTTCCCCGAGAAAGCCAACGCACAGAAGTGTAATCTAAATTAGCAGTGATTGATATTCTGATCGCAGTTCTTCGCATAGCAATGAAAAAATTCTTAAATTCAAAGCTCTTGCTGTAATAAAGTTGACAATTTGGATACAGTCGTTCATTGTTTCTGTCAGCTCCGTTGGCAAATTTTTGACCATCAGGCTTCCCTGCGTAAGTGTGTAAGCAGCAATGCGTAAGTTGAATGGCTGAATTTTGACATTTTACCCATGCAGCACAACCTTTTCCTTCGCCCTCCATTGCTGAAGCACCATCTGTGCAAACGTTGATGCAGTTATTCAATGGATACCATGGTCATGAAAAACTCGTTGGTCACTCTAAAAATTTCTTGGCCAGTCGTTCGATCTGGAAGTTCTTTGCAAAATAAATACTCGTTTGTTATGGAGTCGCCATTGACAAAACGTACTACACAACAAAAACACACTAACCACGTTAACCAGCCTTTTTTAAAACTAGGGCGTAGTCTTCTCATTGCAAAAACTTCAATTGTGACTGTGAGTCAAAAACATCATAAATGCACTGTGGAAGTTTAGCTAGAGTTTGAATTGTCTTGCAGTGGTAAAGGGTAAATTTTTAAAACATAAAAACTCCTTTTCAAAAAGTATGTTCTGATGATAGCTATCCCGCGGCACACCTAGCATCGCCTCGCGGCGGCACACCGGTTGCGGAGCACTGGTTTATACTATGGTCACAAGTGTTTTTTTTTCACATTTTCAACCCCTGTTATTTTTATTAAACACACGCATGGTTTTCTTTGTAGATGCTAAAAATTTTATACTGATTGTTTTATGAAGAATATTACTTAAAGTGATTTATATTGTCTACCTGCTACAACTGAAATTTAATTTCACATTCATTCTTAGCGATTTAGAGATCACTTATGTATATTCTTCCTATTCCATAAGTACAATTCATCTGTAAAGATAATGATTACCTATAACCAGAGATGGGCATGATCTTGATCTTCAAGATCACTTTTATTTTGGTGATCTTGATCTAAGATCACTTTTATTGTGTGATCTTGATCTTGAAAGTCAATAAGATCAAGATCACTTTGGAATTTAAGTTGACTTACTATATATTATAGAGACATTTTTTTAACTGGTACTGTAGAAAGTAGCCTAATTAGTGGTAACTACTACCATTTAGCCACTGTTAATATGACTCATGGGTCTAATAAAAGTCGATTTGAAGTGTCAACTCTCAATCGAGTTTGGCTAGTGTTGCCATTTCAAAATTAAAAAAAACTTTCTGTGGTAACCTAGTCTACGAATGTATGTCAAAGCATGACAAAAATTTGTTTACATTTCTGTTTGATCCTGGCAGTTTCGCATACTTGTAGAGGCTTTGAATCACTGATGCAGGCCCGGTTACCGAGATAGGCTAGATTTTTTGATTGTTGGAGTTGTTGGTTGTTAATCATTCCATCCACTAGGTGCCGCTGATTAGAGAGCTGTCTTTGAAATGCGTAGTTAAGCACATACCCCGAGAGCCGAACCAGCGCCGTTCGATGTTGAGGTTTCTTTGTCAAGTGATCTATTGGGAAACTATTCCATTGAATGCAAATCAAGACAACTATTTGCGCCTACCTCTATAAGAGCTGGATGGTCTGAAAGCCCTTGATGAAGATATAACAGCTCAAATTATGCGCAGGCATCCAATACGGGTCGACTATACACGACCGAAGTGGCTTCCACGACCGTAGTCCAAAAATAACCCTCGGCCTTGAGGTTGCAAACTTACGATCCTACTCAAACTACAGCAACGATTGATAATAGCAACAGTCATTAACTTTCTACAATTTTTAGGCCAGTGTTCAAGTAGTTAAAAATAAAAGTTTGCAATACCAATTACTTTTAACCAGGTTGCATACGAGTAAAATTTGTTTTTTTGCACCCTCATCGATCAAGAACAGCATTTTTTCAAGTACCACAAAAAATGATCTTGAATATGATCTTGATCTTCAAGATCACGATCTTGATCTTGATCTTCAAGATCACACTGTTGGGTGATCTTGATCTTCAAGATCACGTATTCTTGGTGATCTTGATCTTCAAGATCACCCAAACAGGTGATCTTGCCCATCTCTGCCTATAACTTACTGTTTTGAAGTAACAACACAATATTTTTGAATCGTGGTAAATTGTATTGCATCAATCAGTTTTAATGCAGTTTTATTAAAAACGTATTATTGGTAGGCTACATATGCGTTGCATTTTGCAAACTCCAGAACCACTATACAAGATTGTTTAAGAAACAGAGGAAGTCACGAAGTTGCATTGTTTTAATGAAATGCTTTGAAGGGTAAAACTTTTGTAGTATTGACGTAAATTTACCGTTCAAGGGTTGGTAGCTTATAAGTTTATAACACAAGACTCACTTTAGTTATAACTTAAGATTCACTTTAGTTTCCTTGTTGACTTGCATAAGTAACTAATCAATGTTGTTTATGAACTTTCATAACAGGTTGCTGTTTCTGTTTAGGTTGCTCGCTGTTTAGGGTTCTTCAGGTTTATAAAGCTCAGTGCTTAAACTGTGTGTAATTATATCTAACCTAATATGTAACCTCTAACAGATATACTAAACTGTTTTATCACATTGAAAGATGTTTTCTAGTAACCCATTGTTTTACACGTTCTGTGTGCCTCTAACTTTATGTAATGATTTTTTCACATCTACTTATAACCTAATTTCAGTGAGGTAAGGTATATTTAAACCAACAACTTTCTATGAGTATTAATCCACAACTAAATTTTTTCACTTCAATTCATTGCTGGGTGGAAGTACACAAGCAGGTCTTGGAAACGAAAATTAATTTATGTCTGTCCTAATACATTGTCTTGTATCCAAACTACAAAATTTATGTGTTACACTGATTGATTTATATAAAAACGAACCCATGTTTCCTTAAGTCCTGTCAAATGCGTATAACGAAGTGTATCACACAACTTAATCGCTTCCTTTAATTGAATGACACCCTATAATAAACTGCTAGCACCTCCTGTTCGAATAGCTTAGACATCTGCTATAACACATAATTTCATGATTACAAGTTTTCACAGTCGAAGTATGTCTTAAACGTCTTTGTTTTATCATAGTCAAAACATTTTTAATGAAATTGCAATAAACTGTTTTATGTTGTTTAAATCAGACCTTAGGTGGGTACTGAGCACTTGTTTAGGCTATACCAAACTAGATTGACCGAGTAGTTAAGGTGTTGGTCTTAAGTACCAATTGACTAGCATCCGCGTGGGTTCGAATCCCAAATCTAGTATTTTGCTTTTAGGTTATTTTTTAACGCATAACTCGATTTATTTTGTTTCTTAACATCATTTCAGTTGCTTGTACACACGGTTGTATTTTTTTTTCTCAGTCATAACAAGACTCCTTTTTCACATAAAAACATAGAAATCTAAAAATTTCCAATAAGTCACCTTTTGTTTGCTCAGATTTCAACATAAATAAATGAAAAATCTCATTACCTTTGATCTATTTGACTACTTTCTGACAAACAATCAGGTTTTGGCAACACTTTTGCAACAACTTATTAGGTTTTGACGTGTGTTTTAGCTACAATCTACTTATCACGAGTTTACATAATAATAAAAATGGCAGATAAAAATAAACAACTACAAACCAACAAACAACTTCAAAATCAGTCTTGAGACTGATCACTCGGCCTCCGAAGTTCTCTTTCAGCCAATCTCGGGACAGGTTTGAGGTGTGAGAACGTGCCCCGTATTGCTGGAACCAGAATTTGCTCATGAGCGACGGGTAGAGGGTCTGGAGCTCACTCTTGAAGGTTTTGAGGACCTCCACATACCGCTCCTTGGTGACTGTCACTGTTGCGCCAGATTCTTCGATGAAGATTGGTCCGATGATGCCTCTGGCCGAGATTGCAGCCCACACTGTGCACTTAGGAGAGTGCAGGGGCTTGGTGGCTACTTCAGTGGGTCTGGAGGACCTCCAGACATTTGTCTTGGAGTTCGCCTTTCCGTCAAGATGGAAGTGGGCTTCATCTGAGGTCCAAAGGAGGTTAAGGAAACCTGGTGTCCCCTCGATCTTCTCGAGCATCTTGACTGCCATAGCGCTCCTCTGCTTCTTGTCTGTGACTGTAAGGGTCTGCATCGTCTGTATTCTGTATGGGTGGCCTGCCCTAATATCGTTCACCAGCACTCTCCTGCAAGTCTCACGGGATATACCGAGAGACTGACTTCGTTTACGCACAGAGCGTTTCAGACTCTGCTGGAGAGACTCCCTCACACTTTCGACCAGCTCGGCTGTCCGCTTGTGGCCTGGACGGTTCTCACTGGCAGCGTTGAGGTTCTCCACGGTCCCATACTTCTCGAAGTGGTCCACCCAGTTCTGAATTCTGCGTTTGGATAGAGCCTTTTCACATTCGAACTGATGCATGAAACTGTGCTGGGTTTTCTTAAACGAGCTTGTTTTGTAGTAAAAATTAACACAGTGTATTTATTGTCCCAGCTCCCACTGGGGTCTTGGTGTACTTACGGTCGTTGATTTTGTCATGTCCTATAAAATAAGGGCAATCGGTGAATAAATAAAGGAGATATGACATAAAGTGTACGCGGGGCCCGATTTTTTGGGTATAATGTTTAATTCTTGAAAATATGTTATTTGAACAATTTTCCGATTTTATGCTTATCCTCATCCAGGGATATCTAAAGAAGGGGATACAAAGGCTTTTATTACGTCTGGCAATAGAAGGGCTTTAGTTTATCGTAAATAATCTCTGTTTATCGTAAAATGACAATAGGCACCGATAGTAGTTTAATAAATCTTGTTATGATAACTTGCATTGCGCTATTAGCATTAGGCCTGGATATTCACAGCATGCTCATGGTTGCTTGTTAATTCAACTCCCCATATACTTGCTTTACATCTAGCCTACTGCAAAGGCTTTGTTAAAAAAAAAACAGCTTACTGGTAACTTTTCAACTGTCTTTGTAAACAAGTATTCTATGCTCTACGTAACATTTGCCAACTGTCTTCTGTAGCTCATTGTACCAGTTGCACTACAAAACTTTCTACGATTTTAAAACGAACCACATGTTTAAAGCACTACAAACTACCGCCCTGGTAGTGTCATGAGAATAAGGCAATCGCTGCGAGCCTTCGTATCCCCTTCTCTAGATATCCCTGTCCTCATCTCAAACAGATTGCTTGTGAGGACTGCATATTTTAATTGTTTCCATATTTTAGTAAAGATTTTCATGTTTCATTTAACTCTTTTATCTTACCCCTACATCTAAACTTATTGTTTGGTTCCTCTTGAACTATCTTTTAGTCTCATGTTCCTGGTGCTTCAACTTTATTAAGTTATCTCACTTAGAATACACTGGTTTGTGGTTAGTCTATCTATGTAATACTGACATATGCACCTGGTATTAATTTGTAGATTCATCCTTTTTATCTTCACTTAATCTTACAGTACAACGGCTTTATTTTCTTCCAAACTCCTCTTCTTTAATCTTTCTCGGATATTATTGGCTCAAAACTTAATAAACTGAAAATAACTGAAACTGAAATGATGTTAAGAAACAAAATAAATCGAGTTATGCGTTAAAAAATAACCTCAAATCAAAATACTAGATGTGGGATTCGAACCCACGCGGATGCTAGTCAATTGGTACTTAAGACCAACACCTTAACCACTCGGTCAACCTAGGTTGGTATAGCCTAAACAAGTGCTCAGTACCCACCTATGGTCTGTTTTAAACAACATAAAACGGTTTATTGCAATTTTATTTAAAAATGTTTTGACTATGATAAAACAAAGCGTTTAAGACATACTTCGACTGTGAAAACTTGTGATCATGAAATTATGTGTTATAGCAGATGTCTAAGCTATTCGAACAGGAGGTGCTAGCAGTTTATTATAGGGTGTCATTCAATTAAAGGAAGCGATTAAGTTGTGTGATACACTTCGTTACACGCATTTGGTAGGACTTAAGGAAACATGGGTTCGTTTTTATATAAATCAATCAGTGTAACACATAAATTTTGTAGTTTGGATACAAGACAATGTATTAGGATAGACATAAATTAATTTTCGTTTCCAAGACCTGCTTTTGTGTACTTCCACCCAGCAATAAATTGAAGTGAAAAAATTTAGTTGTGGATTAATACTCATAGAAAGTTGTTGGTTTAAATATACCTTACCTCACTGAAATTAGGTTATAAGTAGATGTGAAAAAATCATTACATAAAGTTAGAGGCACACAGAACGTGTAAAACAATGGGTTACTAGAAAACATCTTTCAATGTGATAAAACAGTTTAGTATATCTGTTAGAGGTTACATATTAGGTTAGATATAATTACACACAGTTTAAGCACTGAGCTTTATAAACCTGAAGAACCCTAAACAGCAAGCAACCTAAACAGAAACAGCAACCTGTTATGAAAGTTCATAAACAACATTGATTAGTTACTTATGCAAGTCGACAAGGAAACTAAAGTGAATCTTAAGTTATTACTGAAGTGAGTCTTGTGTTATAAACTTATAAGCTACCAACCCTTGAACGGTAAATTTACGTCAATACTACAAAAGTTTTACCCTTCAAAGCATTTCATTAAAACAATGCAACTTCGTGACTTCCTCTGTTTCTTAAACAATCTTGTATAGTGGTTCTGGAGTTTGCAAAAATGCAACGCATATGTAGCCTACCAATAATACGTTTTTAATAAAACTGCATTAAAACTGATTTTTGCAATACAATTTAGCACGATTCAAAAAATATTGTGTTGTTACTTGAAAACAGTAAGTTATAGGTAATCATTATCTTTACAGATGAATTATACTTATGGAATAGGAAGAATATACATAAGTGTTCCAGACAATTGTTCACCTAATCAAACGTCATATAAAAACCGTTCAGGTCTACTGAATCTTAGCGTATTACGTCATGGAATTTTTCCTAAACATGAGCAGAGATTGCACCATCGTTCGTAAGACTTGTGTCAAACCTGTTTAAACCTGTTTCAGTGTCAAACCTGTTTAAACATGAAATATTGGATCACCAGCTTTGAACACCTGTTTGAATTGCGTGGCAATGTCTTTCACTATTGCGTCACATTACTGCGAACGTGAGTTTGAGATATTGCTATCTATTCTGGTCATTTGTGAAATGGTTGCTTGAGAGTTAGTCGCACATTTAACTGTATGCTTAGTGCTTGCTAGCTGGACAAAAGTTCCGTCTTTATCCAAGTAATCTGTTCTGTAGTGACAATTTTTAGTGGTGTACGGTGTTGCATCCCGATTTCGATAGCCGCGGGCTAATTTTACAGGAATACACTTTTTGAATAGACGTTTCGAAAGAGTGTTTCTTTTTCGGTCATTACATGCAGACGAACGGATCCGGGAATTTTATGTTACAATTTTCCCACGAAGAATTATGGTTTACCGCTGTGACCATAAATAATAAAGACGTAGTTGTTGGTTGGTAGGCTACAGAAGCAAAGAAATAATAAAAGAAGATCTTGTTGGTTGGTAGTCTAAAGAAGCAAAAGAAAATTGAAGACATTTCTTCTCAGTTTGGTACTGAAGAAAAATAACTTTGACATTCATTGGCAAGAAAGAAGATTAAAGACAATCCATCTGTGCTTGAAGATTCAAATCGAAGAATCCAAGCGAGTTTTGTGGACTTTTGGACTTCATATACTCGTACAGCTACGGTATTGTGCATTTAAATTCTTTTTTGTATTTTTTACGGTCTTTGCAGTTAAGTTTTTTATAACTTAATTTTGTGTGTTTGTGTAACTCAATTTTTTAATTGTTAAATTTAGCCCCAACACTTAATATGTCTACACTCGGTGGCGACAGGGACTCGACCGCCGTCGACTCGACTGAGTTTAAGCCTGATGATGTTCTTTGCGGTCGGGCAGGCCATTCTGGGGAGAGACCCAGTAACGATGAGGCTAAGTCAGTTCGAGAGGCCCGGCATCTTAGAAGGGATATTTTGACTCAAATTGGGGAACTTTCTGTAGCCCTAGGTTCTTTGAGTGATAAGCAGGAACTGTTAATTTTTAGATCTAAGTTCTCTACTTTGGAAGAAGATTTACGGCATTTCCATGCTCTTTTGACTAAAATTTTTAACTCTGCAATCTTGGCAGAACTTCGTGATAGGGTAGATCCCGAATTTAACTCGTTAAAAAATAACTTCGAAGAAAAAGTAAGAGAGTTCTCAGATATGTTGGACGCTGACATACATCCTGAGGATAGCGCTTCAAATGTAAGCACTAGGATGTCTGAGAGCTCGTCACGGATAGTTGCACAAATTAACCTGCAGCTAAGACGAGAGGAGCTCCAGATACAAGCCGAGGCCGAAGCGAGAGCTGCTGAGGCCACCGCGAGAGCTGAGGCCGAAGCGAGAGCTGCTGAGGCCGCCGCCAGAGCTGAGGCCATACGAGCTGAGGCTGCCGCGAGAGCGGACGCCGAAGCGAGAGCTGCTGAGTTCGCACTCAAAGACGCTCAGTTGAGGGCTGAACAACGTAAGGAGGTAGCTTTAGCTGAATATCGATCAGAGGTGAGCTCCCGGCGTAGCTCTAAGAAGGGATCTTCTAGGCATTCCAGAAGTGAACATCATTCTCAGTTTAAATTACCTAACCTTTTCCAGACGCCTGTTCAATCTGTAAGTGGACCAGTGCAATCCACACGTTTTCAAACTGTTTCAGGAGGTCTCGGGGCCGCAACTAAGGATCTTCCGAAGGATCTAAAGCCAAAGCCTGCGAATTTTAGTCGAACTCTTCCCCCAAAGCGTACAGGTCACGGGGCCGCTGATAGCAGTAATGCTTTGCCCCCTTCACAGTTTTCTGCGCCGCTAGTTTTTGATCGCCCAGCTACACGTAATTTGGATGGTTGTGAGAGGCGTATCGCGTCTTCTGATTTTAACGTGTGTGAGGATCGTGATCGGGCTGTGCATGTGACTGAGCCCCCTCAGCCCCTTAAGGGATATAGCTTGTCTTCTCCCGCTAAATCGAGTTCTCAACAACAGGATAGCTTTTTTGAATACCAAAATAGTAGGACGTTTTTCGATAAGGCGGCCTTGATTGGTTACGATGGTAATAATATGCCATTTATCTTCTTTAAAAATCGTGTTACGGCCTTAATGGCAGCTTCGCCCTTTAAAGGAACTCGTTTGACTTTGTTACAAGCAGCTTGTGTTAGAACAGCTGCGCAAACGATTGCTAATTTGGTTTCTGACACTCCTGGCTTGTCAGAGGAAGACAGGATAGAAATGTCATTAGCTCGCTTGTCTCAACGTTTAGGAGTTCGTGGAGGTCTTTTTGCCGAACCGGAAATTAGGAAGTACCGCTATGGTAGCAAATTGACTTCGATGTCTTCCAGTGATTTGAAAGAGTTTAAAGATGAATTGTCGCAGTGTCTGCTTTACGCGCAAGCTTATGGTCAGCGTGACAAATTGGAAGGACGTTTTGTTTTGGATTTGGCTAAGCGACTCCCGTTTGACGCTAAGCAGCGTTATCTTGACTTTTTAGGTGATCAGTATGGTGGTACTGATGAGCCTACTTTTCAGAGTTTGTTTGAATTTGTAGTACGGGAGGAAACGCGCAAGTCGACTGATTTTAGCATTATGCTAATGGGCGATTCTGGTGAGTCGCAGCATTTTAAAAAGTCTGGCAAAGGAAAATTGCCTTCATGTCCGGTTAGGCAGACGTCGGTAAAACCCCATGATAATGTGATTTCAGGGAGTTCGCAGTACTCGACTGCTGTTGGCGCACCGTGCGGTGGTGTGGCCAGACGTAGAGACATACCGGCATGTTTTTATTGTTCGTCACGTGGTCAAGTTGAATATCATTTTTTGTCTAATTGTAAAGAATTTTTGCGCTTGACACCTAAAGATCGGAGAGATGTCATTGTGAAAGCTGGCAAATGCTTGAATTGTTTGCGCCAGCATATGGTTAGGGATTGCGTTCATGCAAACAACTGTCGTCAATGTGGCCCTAACAACGATAGGAAGCACTATTTTCTTCTGCATAATTTTTATGTGACGTCACGTGATTCTCTGGATTCGGTCGGTAAAGATGATGCTGGTGCCAGAGTTCCTGTGCGTAATGTTAAGATTGGAAATGTTAAAGCAGCCTTTAACCGCATTACTGCTGCTCGTGTTTCGAATCCAATGACTGGCAAATCGAAGTTGGTGTATTGTCAGCATGATCCTGGTTCGCAGTTGACGTTTGTTTCGAGTGATTTGGTCTGCGAACTTTACGTTAAACCGTATGACAAAGCGTCGTTTAAAATGGATACCCTGGCTGGTCAGAAACCTACTTGTGCTGACCTTGTTAAACTCAACATTCAGTCGTTAGAGACAGATGAACTGTTTTGTGATATAACTTCGGTGGTTAACCCAGCTTGGGCTGACGATGTTAAAACTATACCACATAAGCAGGATTTAAGTAGTTTCCGTCATTTTCATGACGTGAATATGTTTCATTTGAATGATTGTAGTACTGTAGATGTACTGATTGGAAACGACAACGCTTATTTGATGTGGGCTAAAGAAGAGCGTGTTGGTGAGAATCGTAGTGAACCACATGCTTTGCTCACTCCTCTCGGTTGGTTGGCTTGTGGTGGTAAGTCACCCTTAGATGAAAGCGTTGCTAACGTGTGCAGAGTGCAAACGTCTTCAGAGTCGGATGTCATCTCTGGCTTTCAGCGTAAAATTGAGTCTCGTGATATGGAAATAGCAGACCTGAATAAAGTCATTCAGGATTTGACTTTGCAAAATGAAATCTGTGAATTGTCTCGCAATGATATTTTGGCTAGAGAACTTGTTGAACCGAATATTGAGTTGAAAGATGGTCGATTTGAGATACCTGTACCGTTGAAGGAAGATATTGATTTACCTAACAATTTTGTGCTGGCGTCAGATAAAGCTGCTGCTTTAAGGAAGAAGGCTTTAAAACAACCTGAACTTTGTGATTTCCTTACTGACACCATGAAAGATCTTAAATCTAATGGCTATATTGAGCGTGCTGGTAAAGCAGAAAATGTCAAGGGATTTGAATGGTATTTACCTTACTTTGTTACGTCACAATTAAAAAAGCGTATTGTTTACGATGGCAAGTCTGAATTTCGAGGAACTTGTGTTAATGATGTAATGTTTTCGGGTCCTGATTTGTTAAACCCTCTGGCAGATGTCTTGGCTAGATTTCAGCTTGAAAGGTTTGGTTTCATGGCCGATATGACCAAATACTTTTTTCACATTTTGGACTTTTCAATACGTAAGCCCAATTTCATTGAACTGCTTACGTACACAGGCAGTGCTGTTCGGATTGTGAACGAACGCCCTTTGGTACCTTTGAGTGACGACCCTAGGGATTTTACTGTCATCACCCCTGCCTCACTTTTGACCCCATTCTTAGACCCATACTGTGCTGTTGGGCAACCACATGATCGTGACCAACTAAGAAGGGATTATCGGTTCAATTTGTCACTTTCTCAGCAGTTTTGGAGTAAATGGATCGATTTTTACTTGCCAGGGCTTCAGGGCCGGAAAAAATGGTTAAAAATGGCCGACAATTTGGAGCCTGGTCAACTTGTAGTGGTAGGTTCTCTCCAAGACATTGGTAAACGTGGGAAGTATCAACTTGGGAGGGTGCATGAGGTAGTTCCACAAATTAGGAAAGGGAAGCCTGTGGTTCGTAGAGCTAAAGTTGCCGTCTGCAACTATGATGAGAGTACGGGGAAAGTGAAAGTAGATTACGTGTTGAGGGATATTTCGTGCCTTGCTCCCGTAAAGAACACCTAAGTGTTAGGGTTTGAGCCTGGTTTTGTCTGCGGTGGCCGACCCTTGTCTGAGCCCGGAACAGTCGGTTATTATCGCAACCATTGTATATAGCGTCATTTTAGTGTGTACCTATGGTACCAATTTCATGTATCGTCGTGTATTATTCTTATTGCTGTTCATTCTTTGCATGCCCTTTGTATTTGCGTATTAACTTAAACGTGAGTGATTCAAACAATTTGTGTCATGAGTGTATCATGTGTTTTGTGTATCAAAGTGTATCAAAGTGTATCATGTGTTTTTATTCATTGGCTCACAATTGTTGTCAATTCTTTTTTAGTTATGCCATGTTAGACTGCCATAACTAGGGGCCGCTATGTTCCAGACAATTGTTCACCTAGTCAAACGTCATATAAAAACCGTTCAGGTCTACTGAATCTTAGCGTATTACGTCATGGAATTTTTCCTAAACATGAGCAGAGATTGCACCATCGTTCGTACGACTTGTGTCAAACCTGTTTAACCTGTTTCAGTGTCAAACCTGTTTAAACATGAAATATTGGATCACCAGCTTTGAACACCTGTTTGAATTGCGTGACAATGTCTTTCACTATTGCGTCACGGTACTGCGAACGTGAGTTTGAGATATTGCTATCTATTCTGGTCATTTGTGAAATGGTTGCTTGAGAGTTAGTCGCACATTTAACTGTTTGCTTAGTGCTTGCTAGCTGGACAAAAATTCCGACTTTATCCAAGTAATCTGTTCTGTAGTGAAATTTTTAGTGGTGTACGGTGTTGCATCCCGATTTCGATAGCCGCGGGCTAATTTTACAGGAATACACTTTTTGAATAGACGTTTCGAAAGAGTGTTTCTTTTTCGGTCATTACATGCAGACGAACGGATCCGGGAATTTTATGTTACAATTTTCCCACGAAGAATTATGGTTTACCGCTGTGACCAATAAGTGATCTTTAAATCGCTAAGAATGAATGTGAAATTAAATTTCAGTTGTAGCAGGTAGACCATATACTGTAAATCACTTTAAGTAATATGCTTCATAAAACTATCAGTATAAAATTTTTAGCATCTACAAAGAAAACCATGCGTGTGTTTAACAAAAATAACAGGGGTTAAAAATGTAAAAAAAAATACTTGTGACCATAGTATAAACAAGACACTAATCCTTTTTACAAATGTAAGCGTGGGATCGATCACGGATCCAACAGCTCAACAATAAAACCTTCAGAACCGAATGGAGGTGAAACCCTAAGTAAACAGTGTTGTCATTTAAAAATCTCATGTGACACATCCAAAGTGTTTTATGATTTTTAGATTAAGATTATAAAAACAATATAAGAGTTTGCAAATCATAAGTGGGCTTTAAGTTGCTGGAAATGCGCTTAAGGTTGCTGGTGGTAAGCTTATGGTTACTGGAAATACATCATCTTGAAAAAAAATATGAATAAATAAGCAGATTTATTATACTTGAGAGAAATAAAAAATTATTTCAACAAACTGTAAACTAAAAGTTTTTGCTCCAAAAACATTGACACGATAAAAATTATAAGAACTTGAAAATGTTAGTTCTGTAACTTACAAAACTGAAAAAATAATTTTAAAAAATCATAAAGTTTTCATTGCAAAAACCAAAAACTAAAAAATACTTTTAACAAACTACAAACTTTTAAGTTGTATGATTGAGAAATCAAAAAAAATAACTAGGTGAAAACTTATAAGTTCCATATTTTACAACTGAAAAATAGTTTTAACAAACTACAAACTTTTAAGTTCTATAATTTAAAACTGAAAAACAAAATAGTTTTAACAAATTGTAAACTGAAAGTTTTTCTTTAAAAACATATACACGAAAAATTAATCACAAACTTAAGTTTTAATGTTGTTTGTTTACAAAACTGAAAAATATTTTTAACAAATCACAAACTTTTCATTGCACAAACCAACAACTAAAAATTTAAAGTTGTATGATTGACAAATAAAAAAATTAACTAGCGAGGTGCAAACTTTAAGTTCCATCATTTACAACTGAAAATTAGTTTAATTTACAACTGAAAAATAGTTTTAACAAACTGCAAACTTATAAGTTCCATAACTTACAACCTGAAAAAAAAATAGTTTTAACAAATTGTAATCTGAAAGTTTACCTCTGAAAACATACACATGAAAAATTATTTTAAGTCACAAACTTAAGTTTTCTTTTACAAACTGAAAAATATTTTCAAAAAATTGCAACTTTATTTTTAAAAGCTAAGAAACTATAACAAAATATCACAAGTTTCTGTTGCATAATTTGTAAAGTTAAAATCTGTGTTCGGATCTTTGTTTGTGTGTTTTTATCATCAGGTGTCATTACGCGATGCAAAATTTGTGCTCGCATTCTGCTAGAGTTTGTATTGTCTTACCTAACAATTTGTGATGTAGATTGCGCCAGGTTTGTCGATTTTTTTCTACAGTAGTCGTCAGATTGTAGAAGTACAGTAGGCCTATATGTTGCAACAGTTTGTTCTATAGCTGTTCATTTGGGTGTTCTGATTGCATAAAAGACAACAATGTCTACCTGTTATTAGCACCATATAAAAAACGTAAAAGTTACTTATGCAAACACAAATGACAAAAGTTACATTGTTTTGACCAAGCCATTATTCTTACAATCTTTAAATGACATCATATCAACAAATGTAATTTGCAGGTTAGTCATATTTATCAAAATTATTATGAATGATAAGATACATGGGTTTAAACAGAACAATACCAAAGCAGGAGGTTCTTTTGTCTTAATTTAGTGGTTGTGTATGGAGTTGTATCGTCGTGTCATTATCACAGAGTAGTTTAGTTGTAATAAGCATCATAAAACAAAATCGTAAATGTTATTCCTGCATGATAAGCCTAAAGTTACGTTGTTTTGACCAAGCTATTATTCCAGGTTAGTTACATTTATCAAACGTTACTATAAAAGTTTAGCTGAAACCACTGTTAAAGCGAAACGAAGACCTAGTAAAATAAAAGGTTTACCGAAACCAACATAAACCGAAACGAAGATTAACCGACAAGATGAAAAAATGCAGTATTTATTACTGTTCAAGATGATTAAATGCAGTATTTATTAGTTTTTTTTGGACAAGTCATAGATTATAATAATTATAACCAACCCATTGATCATTTGCCTTACAATGAACTAAAACCGATCCACAGATCAAAAAAAAACTCATCAAAGTACAACGAAATGTTCAATCAACCTAAATATTCGAAACAACAGTGAAACCTCATATACCCATAAAATCACCAAAAGATCCTACCAATCAATGACAAGTTATGAAACTTGAAAGATCCACTCCCCATAAGAATGAAACAGAGTAGGCTATTCGGAAAGACCTGGAATCGAATCAATAGACCTACCCACTAGAATCAATAGTGAAAACTCTATTCTTGCAAGCAAACAGCTTTACGAAAAAGCATGGTTGCAACCAAACTGATACAAAATTAACAAAACCTATATAAAATTACTTTATTAAATCCTACATACTAACCGATCTATAAATTTTATGTCCATATGCATACAGACAGTTTGCTAACTTAAAACCCGATCAACCCGCACTACGTATTGTAGCCTAAGGGAAGAAGAACAAACATGTGTTGACATATAGTACAGTATTTAAATCGTAATGCTCTATATGCCTAGAACCAAAAGATATGCAGTTTAAATCAAAAACACTACATTAGTTAATATTTTGTGAGATTGATATTTTTATGTTGGTTAAGTAAGAAACATTATAAAAATAACGTTAATAAACCTTTATGACCTTCAAGTATGTTTTAGGTATATTTAGGACTTGTAATGTAGACAATTATGAACGCCTACAAGATTACAACGATTACGCGATTAAAACATTCAATGCGCAGTATCATGAAACAGAAGCGATGACACAAAGGTATCCTGTAACGTTAAATAACCGCAAACATAGGTTGTTTCCTTGCTAAAGCGTTTAAAAAAAATGTAATTAAGCTTTGTAAAAGGTTACAATCAAATTTAACGTCTAATCGAAATCAACTTGGGGACATGTTTCAGCTTTAATTAGTCCATAACCAACTCAATCTTAAACTTTACTGACATACTCTGGCAATGAACAACACAATCTTAAACTTTGCTTACATACTCTGGCAAGTGAACAACACAATCTTAAACGTCTGGATATATTAACTGGCTATGATTTCATTATGCTTGCACCAGCTGCTTGCTAGGCTATTCTGAACATATCCAGTACTGGAAGCAGGCTGAGTTAGTACATCCACAAGAGAGTTATAAACCTACCCACTAAATCAACATCCTTTTGCATTAATTTGACGTTCGTATCGAACAATCTCCAGAAGCCACAACCAGGGCCTCCGAGAGAAGTCAGCACTGGTCGGCAAACAATGCGAAAAATGGGCCCCAAAATAATTTTTTAGCAAAAATACTACTAATTTGTATCTTGCGTTGCGTGTTCGTGTTAAGCTGAAGTTAGGCTACTTTCCTCAGCATGAAAAGAACTTCGTTCAATGTGAAAATCAACAAAAATCACTAAATTACACTTGCAGCAAAAATGCTATCGTGGCTAACTATTTTGTCTAGAAAGCTTTGAAAACACACAATACAGGAAACGAAAATAGTTCAACCAAGCATTTAATTCAGGGTTTCCAACAGGCGAGCGGATTTGATAATACTGAAGTGCTCGCGGGCCAACAGCCTCTGACAATGTTGGTTTAAGTAAAGAAAGATGCATAGGCTACATAGCAATATTGTATTATGCAGCCTAATGTCATTTTCATGTAACAAAGCAATCGCCTATCCAGATTTAGTTGTATTGTTGTATATATAGGCTACATATCACAGGATATGGTGTTAGGATTTATTTATTTATCAGAACTTAAAACATCCAGAAAACTTTGTAACATAAGCTGCAGCTATGCTTACGCAAAGAATGAAACTAACCAGGCGCGTAGCCAGCACCTCAAAACTTCGGGAGAGGGCAAATAAGTATTTTTGCGCATATGTCGTATGTTGGTCTGTGAACAAAGACATTAACTTAGCAGAATGCACAAGACACCTGTTGGTTGTGTAACCGAATAATGATAGCACTGCAAGGCACTCGAAAGGGTGGCGGTTCGACATTTAGTTGTTGTTTCATATGACATTATAAGTTCAAGCAGTTTTCATTTCGCCAATCCTTGAGGATATTGTTGCATTGGTGGGCTATAGGTATCCTCGTTGAAGCTTGGTTACATGGGCACTCCAATATGAGATGGTCTGTGGACTGATTCAGGGCGTTGCATTTTGGGCAGTTTAGTTGAGTTGTCATCCCCAATCCAGCAACGAGTCACCGAAGGCGGAGCACGCACAGGGGTATTTGGGAGCTCACAAAAAAAAATTTGAAAAAATATCTTAAAACTGCGCATTCTGAGACTACTGTCAACCAAAATCAACAGTAACTTTTGTCAAAAGATGCTGTAACAAAGTATAATTTTTTTTATTTAAAATGTTTCGGGGGTGATACTATACGCACTTCATTCAAGAACTTTTTTATTATTGAGTTGGTACATTTTTATTTTAGTAGTAAAAATGGGCCCCTCTCAAAAGTGAAAAAACTACTCGTTTTTCCTTTACAATGTTTTGCTAGGGGGGAAATTTGCCTGACTTCCCCCCCCCCCTCTCGGAGCCTTTGGCCACAACACCCAACGAATATTATACTTTTACCGTGCGGACATTTATGTTGTTGCCGAACTTGTGAACAAAAAGTTACTACATGTCCCTGTTGCAGGAAACTTATTTCAAAAAGTATCATCGTTTATCGTATTTAATAAAATTGAACCAATACTTTCATAGAGTGACGTCATGCCACGCACTTAAATGTAACGACGCCAGTACCTGAAATGTAATGACAGCAGTGGCGCCGCCAGACCTTCAACAACGGGGGGGCAAAAATTGACAGTGCAAGACAGCGGCGTAGTCAAAAAGTTTGAAAGGGGGGGTGTTGACAGCCGGCGGGCGAAGCCCGATGGCGTGTTCGCCGAAGGCGACACTTAGCGACGGGGGGTCTGGGGGGCCTCCCCCAGAAATTTTTGAAAAATTACTTTCAGTTTGGTGCATTCTGAGAGCATTTTCAACAAAATTGTGGGTATGAATATTTCTGTAAAATGGTGCTGTCCGGTGGCATAGCAAAAGGATAAGATTATGTTTTCTTCGGCATTTTTCCGAAATAAAGCTAAGTCTCTATGTTTTCTTGTTGCTAATTTCAGACTGAGATATTTGAATGTTTGGTATTGGCAAAACTCGCTCTTTTAATGCAGTTTTGTTTAAAATTAGGCAAACTTTGTTTTAGAGACATAGGTTGATTGCTTTTTTTGCGAGATTATTACAGTTTTATTATTTATCAATTTTCTCCTTGGTTGATTGAAAAAGCGATCTTATTCGGGTAAGTCACTAACTTTTATGCTCTGAAGTCAACCCAAAGTTTAGAAAATGTAACGTCATAGACAGTAGCGTATTTAGGGGGGAGGATAAGGGGCGATGGCCTCCCCCTAATGATCAGATAAAATTTTGTTTTCAAAAAAAAAAAAAATTTTGCAAAGAAAAAAGTTCTAGGCTAGCGCAAGACATAATTGCTTGAATGATTCACCCTAGCGCGGGGGGTATACTTTTGCAATGTATTTTTTCAATAATATTCTGAGTTTCCAAATCAAGTTCTAGTTTAATCTTGATTACAGTAAGTTAAAAATATTTAATTAAGCAAGCAATCACTAGTATACACTGCATATAGAGTGGCGGCTCGTCTAATGGTGCTGTGGTGCTGCAGCACCACAAAATTTTCTAAATAATATTCTTCTAGGTTACTAAGCCTCTTTCTAAGCTCCCACAAGGACCTACACATACGTTGAATTCTGCAATGATGAATGTTAGAAGCTGCGCAACTGTGTTGCAAGACCTAAGGGGCAATAATAGGCTTTTTCACCAACGTTTTAGCAAAGGCTTACTCAGTTTTTGGCGAAGAAATCCGAATGCCCCGGAGAGAATCCACAACATCGACCTAAAATTCCAGCTGAAACTGCGGAGGTCTATTTCAAACGAACAGTTTTTCTTCCTTTTCTAGACAATTGCATGGCACAAATTCACAAGAGATTCAATGAGCACTGCTCGCTAGTTTTTAAAGTCAGCACATTTCTGCCTTAATTGATTCATGAAGATATGGACTGCCTGATCGACGAGATTTTCGACTTCTACCATGAAATGCTGGATGTTGAACCAAGCAATTACTTTGCAGCTACTGTTGAATTGCAAAGATGGAGAGCGAATTGGCTTGCAGTTTCTGCGGATAAACGACCTGCGACTCTTGTGGATGCGTGTCAACTTCCTGAACAACTCCGCACTTATCCGATCAACCATAAATTAGGCTACTTCGAATCTTTGCTACGCTTCCAGTTACAACTGCCTCCAATGAGCGATGTTTCAGTTCACTAATTTGAAAAATCAGGCTACCTGAAAAATTATTACCGCACGACCATGACCGAGCCACGTTTGGATGGTCTAGCTTAGATGTATTTAAGCAAGAATATTGTACTCGAGTATGACGCAGTCATTGATATATTTGCCAAGCACAGCCATCGCACTAAACTGTAAATTGTCATTGTGAATCGCCGAGAATGTTCAAAAGGTATTCGAGGTTGGAAAGACTAACTTATTGTTTATATTCTGAAGTGTTTGATATCTTTTGTTGGTTCATTAATTGGAACAGTAACTTACTTCTCTGGATTCGCTCTTAATTTTGGACCCCCTCCCCTTATCTGACGGTATTCTGACTGTTTCAGCTAACCCCATCGCTCCGTTCTGACGCATTATATGACATTTTGGTATACCCCATTCTTTTTAAAGGGTCAAACAAGTCTAATTTTAACCCAAGTAGAAAACATTTGAACCAATCAACAGCCCTTTTCACCAAATTTGAGCTTTCTGTGTATACTACCGTTGAGACTACCCGGTGTGTACTACCTCCAGACCCCCATTGGTCTCCACCGCCGAGTCAGCCGCTACGCGGCTGACTGACAAAATGTCTTGGCCCCCCCCTAACAAACTTTCTAAATACGCCACTGGTCATAGAGGTCATACATCTTGATGAGTGTCAAACAAAAAGCTTTGAGACAATGAAGTTACTTTAGGCTATTTCTGATATATTCAAGTTTTGTATAACGAATAGCTGTTTAGATGTTAATCTAGATCGAACAAGCGATCTCAGCAGTTGCAGATGGCTTGCATCCTTGCACAGTTTGACGAGAAATTACATCATAGGCTAAAGCTTTTCTTGTAAACAATGTATATTAACATCCGTAAATTCAATTTAAAAGGTTGAAACCCCCGATCCCCCTTCCCTTGGCTACGCCACTGGTGCAAGACATGCAAGACAGTGGTAGCCTATATTATTTAATTTCTCTTGTTTTCTACCAGGGCTGGAAAAAATGTTTAGCTTCCCGGGAATCTGTTTTTTAGAGAAAAAATTTCCCGCGGCTTACAATCACGATAATGAGAACCTTATATTTTATTGATCTCCAGAGCTGACGTAAACCTTAAAAATCATGTCGACATATTCTTGATGCCCCCCTTATCGAAAATTGTTCTTTGGAATACCGCTTTGAAGGAGGATTACGACTATGAACAAAAGAATAAATTTTAAACTTCATTTTGAATTGAAAAGATATGACGTAATGTCTTCCAACCTTAGTTATATATTTTTTCATTACGTAACGTCTTGTAGGAATAAATTGAAAATCAGTATGATCACTCAAAATGAAAGCAATGGGACTACGAATCCTCACTAAACCAATCAATCAATCTATGGTCTTGTTGCACCGAAGATGAAAACCTTATATTTTACTGATCTCCGGAGCTGACGTAAACCTTAAGGCATAGATCTGTTGACTCAATGCAAACCCTTTGAAGGTTGGGGGGGGGCTGTCAATTCAACTTTTTTGTATCAACAGTTGTATCTCTAAAACCACTGAGGCTGCGACTACGAGATTTCTTGACTTTTCCTAATTTTTATTTACCTCTATTGAGCTGAAATTTTGAGCGAATAAAGGTTATAAATTGAAAGATATAAGGCATTTCTCAGCACATCCTCTGAAATATTTCGTATTCTATTGTGAAACATTTTTCCACCAGCTGGATGAAAGTAATTAATTTGGCCCATGTCTCGTTAATCCTAACTGTTTCACAGCGTGAAGGGCATTGGCTGTATGTAAAGTAATGTAAAAAAAAATTAATCACAACATTACAATGCACGTTATTCATTACTCTACCAAAAAATAATGTGTAAACTCACGCTACAAATTACACTCATAAGCATAGCCGTACGAGCCAGGGGGGCAGCTGCCCCCCCTGTTGTTTCAAAGCGTCGCAAATTCGGGAAAAATCTTGCAATTATTAGAGCAAAAATTGCTAAGCTATATGAAAAGCTTCAAAATTGCATGAATTAAGAAAAACTACAAATTAATATCTTTTACTTATCAAACTAAGTACGGTACAGCCTCTTATTTGCACAAGAAATGTGCCGCAAAGTTTTCATTTGGCATACCCGTATTGATGTATTGTATGGTGATCAAAGTGTAGTACGAAATGCATTTAACCAACTGCATCATGCCAATTTGGGCAGCCACCAAAATATGTCTCTAATACTTTTGTGAAACTGCCCAAATCAAAACACAAAATTTGCTATATAGCTACTTTTATTAATTTTCACAAATGCATCGTCTTGATTTGGGCAGCTGAAAACATGACATTATCTGATGAAACTGATTAGTCTGTTTATGCAACTGCCCAAATTAGCGTGAGGTAGTTTCCCCAAAATGAACAAATTCATTAATTTTTCCCATTTACATAACTGCATCATTTAGATTTGGGCAACAAAAAAATATGAATCTCATCATAGTCTATTTATAAAACTGCCCAAATTGGCATGATGCAGTTGCCTCGGCATCAAAATTTACAAAGTCTTTAATTTTTTTCATAATAGGCCTATCCATAAATGCATCATCTTGAATTGGGCAACTACAAAATATGAATTTATAAATCTGGCGAATACTTTTATTAAACAATTCTGGTGGAGAGGTTACAGTACTTTTTCAACCATAAACGGACACAGCTAAGCAACACCACAACATTTAACAAAAAAAATGTTATACTGTACCTGTTAAATGTAATGTTAATGTTGTGGTGTTGCTTAGCTTTGTTTGATTACTTTTATAAAACTACCCAAATTATAATGATGCAGTTTTGCCCCAAAATAAAAAATAAATATTTAGTTTGTATAATGCAACTGTGTCATGTTAATTTCACCACCATTTAAAATGCTACTGCTGAAATATATAATACTTCTAAATGTTACTCCTAACAACCATGCCAAAGTGCAGAAGCATCAAGCAATGCACATGCAAGGATGAATATATTCAAAGATGAATTCAGTTGTTCTATTTTGATTACTTTGGTAAGAAATTCTAGCTAGCTGGTGATCTTGTTATGTTAGTTTTTCACTGTTATCATGCACCGCATACATTATATTTGGGCAATTTCTATAAAAGCGTGCAGATTTGGGCAAATTTACGTTCTGCCCCCCCAAAATAGTTTGGTCCCAAAATGGTTGGCTATGCTCATAAGTGACTTCAACATTTCAACGTATATGGGCAGTACTAAAATTCACATAATTTTAATTTTCGGATATGCTCAGCGTAAATACTTTTACAAAGTGAATCCCAAATTTTGAAACCGTGCCAAAATAACAGAGATATCACTCCTAAAGCATAAGAAGAATCGACACCCCCCCAAACTGAGCAAGACTCCAGGAGCCCAACCTTCTAAGGGTTAAAAGTCATGTCGACTTATTCTTGATGCCCCCCTTGTCGAAAATTGTTCTTTGTAGTACCGCTTTGAAGGAAGATTACGAGTTACGACTATGAACCAAAGAATAAATTTTTCAATTTGTATTGAAAATACATGACGTCATGTCTTCCAACCTTATCACATTTTTTTCATTACGTAATATTTACCACCACCAAACCACCTTTGACGATCGAATTTGTTAATTTATTATTTGGTAAAATGTTTAGATGATGTCACGTCATTACGCCGATTTGAGATATAATTTCATTCATTACGTCGTATGGATGAAAAACTTTTACAAGTTTTATACTCTGCTGAGATTAAAGAAGAAACATAAATGATAAATATTGGAGAAATTGAGTCTCCTTTACAACTTAAAAATCGAACAACTCAAAACTGCTGAAACAAAACGTTTTGTTTAAGTGAAAGAATCACTACAAGCAACCAATGCCAAAATGCGCGCGGAAGAAGTCACGGGAGTGTGAGATATCAAAAATTTAACAGGTTGTGATTTTTCTACATCAATGTGACGTTAGTTAAAACTTTAAAAAGTCTATATCTTTGCTTCTGTAGAAAATCTTTTTATCTACTGTACAATTTAGTCATCAAGGTCTTCCATACTTTTTTTAAAGAGAGAAATTTTACCCCCCCCCCCCCTTGCAACTTGAGTTGACTTACTTGAGGTTGGGATCTAAATATTAAAAAAAATATGTTCTAATAAAAAAAAAATTAAAAAGATGATGCCCAAAACATTGGGGGGGCAGCTGCCCCGCCTGCCCCCCCTGCCGGCGCCACTGAATAACAGCAGTAGCTTTGGCCTACCTTTGGCTGTACCACTTCCGCCAATACACAAATCAATAAATCAACATCTTTAACTACTAGCGTCATTAAGCAATAAATTTATCACTCGGTTACTTTATATTTATCTAGGTTAAGTTGCACTTGACTTCAAACCTTCACTAGTAGGCTAATACATAAATCAATAATTGTTTATTAGGCTAGCTGTGAAGATCGCTGACGAAACATGGACGCGACAATTTCAAACCTTAACCCTTAATGACATGTAAAAATGTCTGAGAATTCACAAAAGTCAAAGACACAGTTAAAAAAAAATCTTAAAGTAAATAGCCTCAATATTACACTAGTTTTACCTTGATGCAACAGTTGGTGCACAGCCACCCAGGTAGTTCCACTTACTTTTTAACTAATTATCTATAAAAAGTTTGACTGATATCCGTGTTACACTTGCGACGTTGCCAATGCCTCTAGCTATCGCACTGCAAAGCTTCTTGTATAGCTGGAACCTTTTTAGAACAGTAAAAGCATTTAAACGCTGGTATGGCTAGTCTTATAAGCCTAGGCCCCTAGGCTATTGGTTCTTAACCGCCGTCCGCAGCAACTTTTGGGTCGGTTCGCCATAAAGTTGGCTTCAGCTGTTCAGTTTGCTTAATGAATCACTTTTCGCTTTGTTGTTTTGGAATTTCCTTCATGTAGGTATAATTTGATGCCATTTCTACTGTAATGTTCTCCTGTGAAGCTAGATCTACAGCATTTCTATCTTATTTCTAGCAGTCATGTTGTTCAACTGATCGTACAAACAGTAGCGGATCTAGGGCGGGCACTTGGTTACGCGGTGCCCCACCCAAAATCGAGACAAAATATGTTATTTTTCTCTGATTTACAATTATTTTTGCTCGCTTTGTCGGTCAATCGTTTCGTTGACCTAACCAGCGTCATAGGAATCGAGTGTTTTCAGCAGTAGCTTAGAAAGGCTATAAAATGTGGGAATTTTTGTGTCTCTCAAAAACGGAACAAGTAGCCTATCACAAAAGTCAAAGTAAAACACATTGCTCACCGAAGTACAGTATAGTCAGCAATTTAATTATCCTATTCCAGAGTTTATAGAAGTATAAAGTAACATGCGCCGTGTGTAGGCCAACCTAGCCTACTATATGCTATGGTGGGGACACCGCAGACGGATATACAGTACAAAACTTCCCTGAAAGATTATGCAAGACTAGGCATAACTTTCGTCAATGGTGTAAATAAATCATGTGTCATGAAAAAAAATAATTTGAAACCTAATTTCAGTTTTAGACCAAACTTTGTAGCTCCAGCAGCTTATATAGACATCATCTAGATTATAATTGCATGCATTAAATCAAATACGAAGTGTGCGTCTGAGGCGAAAAGACATAATATTGGAGTAGACCACATATACACAAAAGCTTTGGTAGAGAGTTTGCTTTGTTGAACCATAGAAAAATAAAACAAACTAACTTCAGCGGGTTTAAAATGATGTATTACATCACAAAGACAGGGTGACCAAAAAAAAAACGGCCCCCGCGTACACTTTATGTCATATCTCCTTTATTTATTCACCGATTGCCCTTATTTTATTGGACATGGCAGAATTAACGACCGTGAGTAGCCTACACCAAGACTCCAGTGGGAGCTGGGACAATAAATACACTATGTTAAATTTTACTACAAAACAAGCTCGTTTAATAAAACCCAGCACAGTTTCATGCATCAGTTCGAATGTGAAAAGGCTCCATCCAAAAACAGAATTCAGAACTGGGTGGACCACTTCGAGAAGTATGGGACCGTGGAGAACCTCAACGCTGCCAGTGAAAACCGTCCAGGCACTCGGTACGTCCCAAGAAGCGGACAGCCGAGCTGGTCGAAAGTGTGAGGGAGTCTCTCCAGCAGAGTCCGAAACGCTCTGTGCGTAAACGAAGTCAGTCTCTCGGTATGTCCCGTGAGACTTGCAGAGGAGTGCTGGTGAACGATATCAGGGCTTACCCATACAGAATACAGACGATGCAGACCCTTACAGCCTCAGACAAGAAGTAGAGGAGCGCTAGGGCAGTCAAGATGCTCGAGAAGATCGAGGAGACACCAGGTTTCCTTAACCTCCTTTGGACCTCAGATGAAGCCCACTTCCATCTTGACGGAAAGGCGAACTCCAAGACAAATGTCTTCTGAGAGTCCTCTTGACCCACTGAAGTAGCCACCAAGCCCCTGCACTCTCCTAAGTGCACGGTGTGGGCTGCAATCTCGGCCAGAGGCATCATCGGACCATTCTTTATCAAAGAATCTGGCGCAGCAGTGACAGTCACCAAGGAGCGGTATGTGGAGGTCCTCAAAACCTTTAAGAGTGAGCTCCAGACCCTCTACCCATCGCTCATGAGCAAGTTCTGATTCCAGCAAGACGGGGCAAGTTCTCACACCTCAAAGTTGTACAGGCATTTGACAAACAATTAGAACACACATCGATCAATTTAAAATCATCTCTCGAGGCAGATCTTAATTTCAGTCTAAGATCATGGAAGCCTTAAGAATCAAACGTAATAATCCTTTTCTTAACCGGCAGTTATTTGCCTGTGGCTCATCGTTCAACTTTGTTTGTCAAATGCCTGTAGTTTACACTTCATGTGATCTGTTTTCCACCGTAAAATTTACTTGTAATTATTCCTGTTCAGTTTGAGCTTTTCAGTCTGGAGTGTCGTTAGTATATAGTTACAGTTACAGTGCAAAGTCAAATTCACCTTACAATTTTCATTTTATGTATATTGCAGATATGTAATTCCTGATGAGGACACATCGTACGTGTCGAAAACGTTAGAGTTTATTTTTAATTATGTTATATACACACAACTAACCAAATCAAAAGCTAGCTCAACCTCTTCATGATAAAAATAATCCAAAAAATTAATATTTGCAGACATGCACAAATTTTGAATTCAAAGTGACAGCTCACTTGCCCTGCCCCTTTCATTCACCAAAACTTCTTTAACTATTCTAAGCTTGTTTAGTTATAAATATAGTTATACAGTAGCTACTGTCTGCTTTTAGCAATTCTTCAGTAATCAGAACATGCCCGGTTTCATCACTATAGGCCTACAATAAAAATGTACCAACTCAAAAATAAACAAATTTTTGAATGAAATGCGTAGTTCCAAGTATTTTTCGATTCATGTAGGTGCTACTTCAAATCAAGAACAACTCATTCTGGTATCAATTAAGGTAGGTTATGTTAAACTACTTCAAGACATAGTATCTGGTTAAGCTTACAACTGCGGGTGCGTTACAACTAATAAACATACCAACTAGAATAACTACAACTACTAGCACAATTATTGATCACATTTACACCAACTGTTTACACGCCCATAAAATGAAACCCTTTGTAATTTCAAGTGACGTATCGGATCACTTGCCCATTATGGTCAAAACAAACTTTACGGCATCACATAAAGAGCAGTCGAGGCCATTGATTAGAAAAATCACCGCACAAAGGCTTGAAAAATATCTAGCTGATCTTGACTCTAACCTGCAAACTTCAACCGCAATAAGCAGTAATAGTATTGAATGGCTTATTGCTAAAATGATCTTCTTAACAAACCTACATTTTCCTAAAGTTAAACAAACACGTAAACAACATTCCTCATCAGGTAAACCTTGGATTTCTAATCGTATCTTGAAGCTTATCAAAAAACAAAATAAACTTTTTCGAAAATTTCTCAAAAATAAGGATCCCACAATACACAATGAATATAAGCAATTTCGTAACAAACTAACTCGCATAAAAACCAAAGCGAAAAAGGCTTATTACAAAGAAATATTCAAATTAGGTAGAAGTTCCTCAGATACTTGGAAGACTATCAACAAGATAATACGTAAACAAAACAAAACTAATGAATTACCATCCAAAATCTCGCTTAACAATCACACAACTACAGAAAAACCAGAAGAAATCTGCGAGGAAATGAATAACTATTTTGTGAATATTGGTCATAAACTAGCCAAAGGTAAACAAATAAGCACAAATTACAGAAATACTTTAAAAAATGGACGGTCTAGCCCTGTTACTTCCGTCAGCCTGCAACCAACAGATAATAACGAAGTAATAAATATAATTGATGACCTCAAGCATAACAAGTCCCCAGGATACGACGACATTCCCTTGACCATTATAAAGAGCTCCAAGTTCTTAATAGCTCCTTATCTTACCCGAGTCTTTAATAACTGTATGATTAGTGGACACTATCCTGAAGCTTTGAAAATAGCCAAAGTCATACCTATCTATAAATCAGGCTCCAAGCAGGAACCTCAGAATTACAGACCGATATCGATTTTATCGCCTTTCAACAAAATATTTGAGACAATCATTCACAAACGCTTGGCTAATTTCTGGGACAAATATAAACTCTTCTCCCCTTTGCAATTTGGATTTCGCAAAAACTACTCAACCAATTTAGCAATTACTCACTTCCATGAAGATATCATAAATGAACTAAACAACAATCACATTGTGTGCTCAGTATTTATAGATCTCAAAAAAGCATTTGATACAGTTAATCACGAAATCTTAATCGACAAGTTGAATCATTATGGCGTAAGGGGAAACGTTAAAAACCTTATTCATTCCTATCTAACCAATAGGCAGCAATATGTACATGGCGGGGAAATCAACTCTTCTCGCTCAAATATTACTATTGGAGTTCCTCAGGGCAGTGTACTTGGCCCCTTTTTGTTTTCAGTTTACATAAACGATCTTCCCGATGCAACTAATTTGAAAACTCTACTCTATGCTGATGACACAGTTCTCTATTTGGCTCAAAAAACTACCAGCAACCTCCAACCGATAATGAATAAAGAATTATGTAAACTCTACACTTGGCTTGATAACAATCAGTTGACACTCAACTTGAGTAAAACTAACTACATACTCTTTAACAATAAAAAGACTACACTCTCCGATATGCAAATAAAATTAAATGATACAATAATTAAAGAAGTTGACCACACGCGCTACTTAGGAATCACAATAGATAACAAACTCAACTGGAATAAACACATTGATAGCCTCTCCAAAAAACTATCCTCTTCTTCAGGCGTACTCAGCAAACTTAGAAAATTCACTACTAGAAAAGTTCTAATCAATATTTATTATAGCATTGTACACTCGCACCTACAATATGGAATTATCAACTGGGGATGCGCACCCACAAAATACTTGAATAGAATTCAGGTTAGACAAAATAAGATAATTAAAATCGTTACAGGAGCATTTGAAATGAAAACTAAATTACTGCCACTCTATCAAGAAAATAAAATACTAACTGTTAATTCTACTTATAAACTAGAAATAAGCAAATTTATGTACAAATTTTATAATAATAAACTACCGGAAAACTTCAAAACTTTCTTTACACATGTATCATCTATTCATTCGTATAACACCCGACGTTCAAGTTCCAATTCACTTTATACTAAACTGGCAAATATCCAATTATTTCAAAAAAGTTTAAAATGCATGGGAATCAAGGTATGGGACAATTTACCTCAAAATATGAAAAAAAACATGAACAAAGGCTTCAAATATTTCAGTAAAATGTGCAAAATACACTTCTTCAATAATCAAGAGCTATAAAAACGACATCCACTACCTGACTATGTTAATTGTTATTATTGTTTGTAGTATCTGTATTTGTTTTGTTTTTTCTGTTCTTCCTTCCTTCTTCTTTTTTGTGTCAATTTGCAACAATATTATCAACGCAATACTTTCTTTTGTGTAACTATTTGAATGAGAGAGTGCAGACTCGACGACCTCCTACGCCTTCAGGGCTACGGTCTTTCGCACTCTCTCATTGGATGCACACTGTCAGTTTTTGTTTTATGTGTGTTTCGGCGTTTCGCATCCAAACAAAAATAAAATGACCATCCATCCACTTCTGTATCACTGAACCGTTTCTGTTGTTTTAACGTGAAAACTGGTGCTGCTTTGGCTAAGCGTGTAGTCTGCTTTTTTTGGGTTGACGAACTTAACCTTGACTTCAAAAACTGCGTTGGCCAGGTAGCCTATATGATAATGAATCCAACATGTCTGGTAGGGGAAAGATGTTCATGCAAGATTAAAGGAAGTAAAACCTTCTTGCCTATTTTCTGCTTATGGATGTCAGTGCGAAAGTCTAGTTTGAGTTCATGGTGTGCAATTGGGACTTGTGGAACAAATTTAGACAAGTTGTAGCCCACAGTAATGACATTTTGGATGAGTTGGTACCTTTAAAAGAAAGCTAGACAGCAAAGTTGAGCTGCGAACCGGAACGCACCACCCCATGATCTCTACTCAAAAAAAATCATTGATTGCAACTTTCGAAACAATTTTCTAAAATATTTTCGATGCTTTGAGAATTGTTTACGTTAACCGGTAGGCCTATCTCGAACGGCTGCGAGTTGAAAACGTGGTTTTAGCACATAGAAATTTGTAAAGAATTGTTTACCCTTCACCATGACTCAAAACCATGCTCAAAACCTATCGAACAGCCTATGCATAACCTATTGTGCATTAAATCAGACTATGCAAAACCTGTAAACATACTGAATAGGCCTACACTTTTTGCTACTTCATGTCCATCTGAAGAATTGTTTACTTGATTAAAAATGTTAAAAACTTTCAATCACTCCTTTATGAAACAGAAACATTTCTTCAGTTTAGGAATAAGAAATATGTATATATTATGGAAAGACCTTGTTTTAGAGAAAATTGACATGCAGCTCTGCTCATCAGCTTTGAATATACACTTTATTAGCTTAATACTAGCTAATACAATATGATATTTTGTTAATATCATACTGACCATAGTTATTTTTTTATTCTAAAGGACGAAGGTCTTAGTAGTCTACTGCATAACAGACAGAGTGAACGTAAAGTGCAGAGTTGGCCAGTTTCACAGTAGCCGTAGTTGTAATATACGATAGGCCTATATATTCTTAAACTCAGTCGATGGCTGTTTTGGTATTTGGGCACTTTCATTAAAATTGTACACATTTTTGCTCCCTAAAGTGGCTCTGTAGCCTACGGATATAGCTGTAGGCCTATGCTATAATATGAAGTACCGTACATCAGTAGCCTATAGGCTAACTAAAGGGCTAGCTTGTTAGTAGTCCAGAAAGTTATTTATAAACAAAAGTAGCCTATACATATGAAAATTTTAATAGCAATCCAAGGTTTTAATCTGATCTTTCATTTAGGTTTTATTGTGATAAATTCAGTGCTTTAATAATCTATATTTGTGAAATGGGGTTTGTGTGTTGTGATACTCACTATGTCCCCGATTTAAGGTTATAGACTATTAGCCTATAGATAGACTATATTAGGCTATAGACTGTTTGCAAGTTCTACTCAATGTTTGTGCTCAGTGTTCTACAAAGTCTTACAAGTTCTACAAACTTAAGGCGTGTCCCCTTCAAGTTCGACAAGTTTATATTTTGTTAAGCCTATAGCCTACCCAGAAATTGAAAAAGAAACTCATTTGTCAACAGTATAAAAGCCACGTGAAAAGAAGCTTTCCCTCATGCGAGAAACGGGTTTGTGTTTTTGGATCAATCATTTTTTCTATTAAAGGGAATTTTCTTCAAAGTTTAAACAAGATATGAAGCTTGAACCAAAGTTTGAACTAAACTTGAAACTAGATATTTGACTTTACGCAAAAGGTACTTTTGTTTTCTTCTTTTCTGACAATGAGAATAACATGGTTGGCTTATACATTTTCGCTAGCTCACTGCGGTTTCGTTTGACATTAGTGTTCAATGCGAAATTAAATTTCAGGCCTATGTGTCACTGTGACAACGCCTTGATTGATTTTATTGATGTGCACAATGGGCCGCGTTTACAGACAACATACCATTTATTAGATTTGTACAATTTTTCCAACGAAGGTGATTTTTACAACCAATTTTTATCATGCGTCTAAAGCTGAACTTGGTCTACTTTCCTCAGCTGAAATTGAATTCCTTTAAAACTTTAGATTTTAATAAAGGTTTCGATATAAAAAAAAACATCTTTCTATATGAAATCAATAAAGATCTCTCGAGATTGCCATTGTTGCTCACTATTTTATCAAGAAAAACTTGTAGGCCTAGAGTCGTATGGTGTGCACATCTCATATGCGGTGCCGTTGGCACTTCAACCAGTGTTTAAAAATGTTGCCACATGCATATAGCCTACTGCTCCATATCTGCCACTGATTTTGGTGGATGAGCGATCCTTGTTCAGGTGATCGACGTCCTGAATGTTGGATTTGCAGTGTTGGCATCCAGAATTACTGAAAGTAGGCTACCCCACCTCTGTAGTGTTTGGGAAGTGCGAGCGTGATTGCTGATGATCCTGTTAGCCACCACCTACTGTGTTGTTGTGTTGAATCTCGGAAGACCCGTTGTTGGGTCGATGATAATGGTCTCCTTCCCATGACAAACCTGCGTGCCAATAGGCTATTGGTTCCATTCATAGGCGAATCAAAGTTGTTGTAGCTCGTAACTTTAGCATAGATGGAGAAAAAATTGTATGCATGCAATAGGCCTACAGGCAATGAAAATAGCTCAAAAAAGCATTTAATCCATTCCGGACCTTTTGCAATGCAAAGTTACGGATCACAGAATCAAATAATAAAGGTTTTTGAAATTTCTATTTTGGGCAGATGCACAAAGGTTTACAAATGATTTCATGTCTGTGGGTACAAATATTGCTACGGTATCCTGTTATGGAGTTGTAGCCTACAAACAACAAATTAACATAGCCTACTTTATCAGATTGTGCTAGTTTTGTAGTTTCCAAAACATTGTTTAGTTACATACATTTTTACCAAAATTAGTGACTTTGTTGATGATAGAACCCTGGGCAACTGCTTCACCTGCCTATGGCCTAGCACAATTTAATATGCACAAAGCTACATTGGATTAGTCAATGATACTAGTCAGTGTATGGATGGTGTGATGTATTGAAATTAACCCATACTCTTCCTCACTACTAGCTCTTGTTCTGACAAATTAACTCTTGAAAGCTCTCACTACAATGACAAGGTTACATATCCAATGTAGCGTAGGCCCACAAACTAATCATTCGTATAAAAAGTATCCTCAGACCTCAGTCATGTTATTAAAACAAAAAAGAAAAAAGAAACTAAATCTCAGAACTGCCTGTTTTGTTTCTTATTATTCCACTTTGCACAGAAAACAACACTGATCACACAATTTGCTTCAATGGACAATACAAAATACCGTAATGTTTTATAAACCTAGTCTAAATCCACTTGTAAAGTATTTAGATGTGTATTTGCAGATAGCCTACAGAAAACCAGCATGCAAAAGACGTTCATTAGCCTTTCTGTCTCTATTGCACAACTGAACTTCATTACTAACTAGTCTTTAACGTGCAACCCAACCACCAACAGCCCTGCTTAAACTTTGAATACTTGCCAAACAGTGACACTACTGTGCGCAGAAGTGCTCTCGCGAGGTCACGTGACTTCGTATCCCGAGCTCACTATATCCCCGCCTCAAATATGAGTGAACTAGAAAATGTAAAGTATCTTTGATCACCGACTTGCTGCTTTCACCAGAATTAATTTTCTGACATTTAAGTTGTAGATTAAAATTACAAAAAAACTTGAAGTGAAATTTGAAACCATTGAAGTCATAAAGAATCTGTCGTAAATTTCTGTGGGAAACTTTTTTAAACAATTTGTAAAGAAAATTGCAGACAATGTAGGCTAAATAAAACAAAAAATCCCACCAGTTGACTTAGCCTACAGAGTTTCACTCTTAGCTGCTCTGCATGCCTAGGCAAAATTGAGTGGAAACAAGCAAAACAATTTCTACTTTGCAAATAAAGGAAAACTGGAAGCCTTCTTTGCTTAGATTGTATTATAAGGAGCGTCAATAGTTTTTCAATAAAACACCTTCATACCTTTATTTACTCCCCTGGCAAAGTGTACTTATCACTTCAATCTTACACTCATCAGTCCAAGTGGAAATTGAGAAACCAAAACAAAAATTAGACACCAGCTACTGTGTTGTTACCCATGAGTAGCCTACGTTTTTTTGAAAAGTGGTTTTTAAAAGGCTTTGCAAGCAGAAGGTGAAGTTTATTCCATGACTACAGTAGACTAGGCCTAAGTGCTAGAATGGCGGGTTTTAAACCTGGGCTATTTGGAAAGTTTTCAGGCTGTAAGACCTTTTGTTTCATTTTGACAAGTAACTTAGTAATAATTTGAAAACCTATCGTTATGATATCAGAAGAATTTTTTAAAGTTCTAAAAAAAAAATGAAAGTAGGCTACTAGTCATTTTGCGGTTTCATTGTTTGTTTGTACTGTAACACTTCGTGATGGCATCTCGCCCCTTTCCGACAATGATAATTTTTTCACGTGTTTCCCCACACAATTTCCTGTTCGTGCTCCTCGTTTTTGGTTGTAGTAACGACTTCCTTGAAAACGTTTGTCTTGCAACAAAATCCATATCAAAGACAATGCTTGCGATGTGAATTGCTTACACACGCTTGCAATTCATTTCAAACCTAATACGGTGCATTAGTTTAGTAGTTCAAACCAAATAGATTTGTTTTGTATAGCATATGTTATTCGCTAACTTAGCCTACTATCTGTCAATCTTGTTATATATTTTTTCCATAATGATAATAATATCATACGCTCAAATAAATAAACACATGAGGGAGAACTGCTGATTGATTTTACCAGCATAATGTCCCTAGTTGAGGATTTAACTAAACATCAAAATAGAAGAAATGACTTAGAATGCAATACACTATCCTTCAAACAAAAAGATTTGAGAAAAATGAAAGAGAAAAGTTTGAGTGAAATAAATCAACCAGCTTCCTAAAAGTTAAGTTATTTTTTAAGCCGTTTGAAAATGGAACACTTGTTGAAAAGAGTCGACGGTTAAAATAATCCGTGCAGCTGTGTTTATTACAGTACACAGCTTTAGAGCAATAAACATGGCCTTGTTGTGGTCTGTAGCCAAAATTAGGTAAATTCAACTTTGCTTTCTAAATTGGTTGTTTATATTTCTTGTGAAAATATAAACCAATGTGGTTTTAAATTTTTAAATATCTAACTATTCTAGGTATTTAAAAACAAACAGAAACAATTTTTAATCGTATTAAAGTAAAGGGGGATAGGCTATCTTCCAATCTTCATTTTGGCTTCTGGATGAAGAATGGTAAGTGAAACAAGAACCAATAAATAAGGACTCAAATAAATGATTGAGTACATACAGAAAACAAAATCAACCATGTTTGGTTCCAACCATGTTTGATAACTTTAATATTCATCTTTTTAGCAAATTGGGCAAACAGGCATCTCATAAGTAAACCATCACTCCCTTTTGTCGAATACAATTTTTTTTTTTGAAAAGGCGATTTTGTTGTTTACGCTACAAGATACTTCATAAAGTTACTCAAGACAAGTCAAACTTTAATTTAAATTTAACAAGGGAAAGTTTTTTCAGTATGGTCTAGTTTTGTTAGTAAACTTGCTGACATGGTTTTTGATAAAATATCTGAATATTAAAGTTAGACCAAGCATCTCAAACATGCGGCCTTGTGGCCGCATGCGACATTCATATAGTCCTCAAAGCACTTTGAGTTTGAGACCCCTAGGTTAGAGTCAATCAACTTCTTTGAGGTTTTATGTGAAAAAAACTTCCCTAAAGATACCAACTGGAACAAAGTAAGAAAAACATAATTAAAATAGCAACTGTTCGTCGGCTGTTTTCTCACGTTGCAGAGAAAGCGCGTCGTTAAATGTAGCTCATGACTCAAACTGGTTCACTTTGTGATAATGTATCAAAACCGAGTCAAAATAGAAAAAGAAAGATTCATGGAACACTAAAATAAAAAAAATAAATAAAGAAAGAAAGTCGTATGTTTCTTCGCTTAAAAAAATAAACATTTCCCTGCACTTAGAAATAGTAGCTTACTATTTTGAAACATTTCTTAACCTAAACAAGTCCGTTCTTTTGCTTGTAAAGTCATTTGTGTAATGTAGCATGAGCAAAAAATAGGGTTACTAGCTCTAACACCAGTGGTTGTTAAACTGGGAAACGCCCCTTTGAGAGGCGTAAATATTGTCCAAGGGGGGGCGCAAATGTGGTATGCTGTTGCACTAGTTGTCAGTGCTGGCGTAAGCAGAATTTTCTCAAAGAGTGGGGGGGGGGGTGGTTGGGAGCTCTACAAGTATGCGAAACTGCAAGGATTAAGCTCTGCAAGAAGCTTTCCCAGTGCGAAGATAAAGATTCAATCAATCAATCAATCAATCAATCAATCATATTCAAAGTTTTTTTTCGAATTAAAACGAAAACGAATTGAAAAAACGCCCATTTGTTAACCACAACCAGTAAGTCATATTATGTAAGGTTAGCCTGCCATACTCAGCTTGAATTGACGATAATTTTTTAGTTTGCAGCAACTAGTTTACTCGTTTGGATAGATTTTGTATTAAAACAAAAAATATGATATAACACTTTTGCCGTCGCATATAATCTTTACGTGAACGACGTAGTTAGCTTACTCAAACCACTGAACCACACTCGTATTGAGGGTACGTTCAGTAGCGTACGCAGAATTTGCTTACTGGAGGAAGAGAGCATTCGATATGACTTGAGATTTTTCTTTCAAGTGTAGCTCAATTCAATTTTTAGTCTGACCACAGTTTAAGGTAGCCGAAGCTATCTGTTGGTGAAATATATACTCTCATGGTCTTTGTGTATGTCACTGTACTTTTGGATTGAATTATTAGATGTGTGAATATGAAAAGCATGATAGTAAGCCTAAACAGATAAGTAAAACTGTAGCCTAATAGTTCAATTAACTGGTAATGTCTTCAGATTAAAGCATAAATCGAGTCTCTTTGTGAAAGTTTAAATATCGAATGTAATTGATTATGGTACTTTAAACAAAAAGTATCGCACTCTCAACATATAAACTTACAACGAAAAAGAAGGCCTACCCCACAGGGCCGTGTGAGCACCATCTTACCACCTCCCCTCCAAAATTCACTAGTGGGTCTCTAATTTTTAATAAAAGTGCCTAAAGTGTTTTTCAAACCATAGGCTGTGAATTCGGATCAAAAACATCAGACTGACTCCACAACTTCCTTGGACTTCATCTTTGTTTGTCGTATCCGGGCTTACACCCGGTGGTTGAAGATTTAGATTAAGTGGACGGGAAGGCAAGGAAGTCAATCTTCGTGTCCACCTTCAAGCATGCCTTTAAGTGTCCTACCAGAGACACAGCCGCATGCTCTTGAGCGGTGTCGAGAGCATGTATTCATCTTTGACTACAAAGCAATGCAAAGAGCTATGGATTAACTAAAAGACTTTCATCATCATCATTTTCAACCTGTGGTAGCCCACTGCCGAGTGAAGGCTTTCCCTTTTTTTGCCAATGTAGTCGATCTTGTGTTTCTTATACCAGTTTGTAATTTCACATTCTACAAAAACTAAAAACTAGGGAAAAGAATGACGTAGTGTTTGTCTTGAAAAAAAAAAAAAAAATACGTTGAGTTGAACGTACAGCAGCCCATTCAACAAGGTAGTTATAAAAAAAGTTGTTGACGCAGAGTTTCCTTCCTTATGCAAGCCCCCTCCTAAAACGTTTTTTAATTAAAAAAACATCACGAATGCAAAGGTATAACCTACGCTGGATAATCCTGGTCAACTCTTCTGGATGCCATTATCGAACACCTTCCTCGTTTCGCGAGCATTTCATTTTGCACAAGTCTTCTGCTATCAACCGTTGAAGTACAGTTTCCAAGAATGCAAGAGCGTAGAATTATTTCTTCTGTAAACTCCAGCAAAATAGCATAGATTTGCTGGTTTCGTTGATTTAAAATAGTCATTCCAAATGATGATCAACAATATAAAACCGATGGATGCAGCCTAAGCTATAAAATATCTAGTTTTTCATGACAGTACTGTCACATTTTTGTTATTTGAAGTTGGCAAAAAACGCTGCACCAACTAAATATGAACAAGGAATATGTGAGCCCCTAAACAGAGATGTGGCCCACTAACCTTGGTTTCAGATGCGGAAAATAGAGCCTTGATACAAACTGTATGCTGGCCAAATCATTTCAAACAAAGAACCAAGTTTTTACATTTAACGTACCTGGGAGTAGGTTGTCTATTTCGATCGGGATCTATTAGATTTCTATTAAATGACGTATTCTTGTGCAGCTGCGTCCCATCATATACATACACTGCAGCAGACCACTACAAACGCGCTTTGGTCGAAACGAAACAATTTTCTATGTTCAAGCATAGTGAAGTAAAAATTTGTAACAAGATTGTGAGATTTTACAAGCTGGTGGATTTATAATATATGCTTTCGTAGCAAAGAATTTAGTCTACTCATAGCCATGGTCTACTTTACTGTATTGTTGTTGTCTGCTATATTTATACAGTAGAAGGTTAAAATAATACATTTGTTTTTTGCGTATCTGCTTTTGCCAATGCAACGTCTACATACGTCGAATCAATGTAAAAAGGACGGATTATGCTAGCTTAGCATGGCCCTCGAAAGTCTGTGGCTTTTTAACCTTTGTTTAAACGTAGCCTACAGCCACTGCAGGTGAAAATTTTCGTGTTTTGATCACGTCCGCGTCTGTGAGTCACTGGCTTACGGCCAGTCGGCCAATGTCGTCCATTTGCATACAAGCAACTTGATTGCTTGTCTCATTGACATTTTAAACCATAAACAGACATAACTCAGCAACAACACTACATTTAACATTATAAAAACAAAAAACAAAAAGCGAACGTTTTCGGCTAGTCATATAGCCCTTTTCAAGCCTATAAGAAAATACATTTTTAAAAGAAATGCTAAAGAATCATATATTAGCATTTCTTTTAAAAATGTATTTTCTTATAGGCTTGAAAAGGGCTATATGACTAGCCGAAAACGTTCGCTTTTTCTTTTTTGTTTTTATAATGTTAAATGTAGTGTTGTTGCTGAGTTATGTCTGTTTATGGTTTAAAAGAGTTACCTCTCTACCCAAATTGTATCATTGACATTTTTATCAAACATTCCTGCGATTTCACGCATTTGAAAATGTATCTTACTTTTTACATGGATCTCTGGCGTATAACAATGAGTGTTTTGTTCGTTTCGATTTGTCTTTATTTTGTAGGATACAGAACTGGGTAATATTCAGTCTAACTTCATTTGTTGGCTGCTGCACTTAGTCCGCTGGTCATCGACGTAATGCTGCCTTCATGACGGAGCGGTAATGGCGTCCGACCGACGTTTTGAAGGTTGCTGGTTCTTCGCTTGTCCGGACCACGTGTTGTCACAGAAGACTTAAGCGATTACGCTACGTTTTTTGAAAAATTATTAAGTTTATGTGCAAGGGGTTAATTATTATTATTACCTACTTTTACATGGCTGCTTTGCTATACTACTGTAGTTTTACAAACTATCTACTTTAACGCTGGTTTTGTTTTCTATCCAGTACATTGCTGACACCGTAGTACAATCTCGAGAGAGGTTCAATTTCCATTCAAGTCAAGGACGTTCAGAAGTTCTAGAGTGAAACTAAAGTATCCTCTGGCGTCTTTCGTTTTCGTTCGATTAGGGTCTCGAGTAAAATATATGCTTCAAATGCAACTGCACGATGACCTTGACCGCACTTTATCTGAAAGAGCATTGTTCAATCTATAAATACCAACCTCGCCCTTACATTTTAAGGTTATAATTATCTCAATAAAGATTGTCAAAACCGGAAATTTCAACAGCACAGTTTGTATTTTCGCAGACAAAGGAACCAGGAATGGAATTTTTACATTAAAAATGTTAACAGAGAGATGTATAGAACAGAACAAGGATTTTTATCTATGTTTCATAAACTTTTCTAAAGCTTTTGATAAGGTTCTACATGCCAAATTATTCCATATACTGCATTCTTTAGATATCGACGGTAAAGACCTCAGAGGCATACGAAACCTCTATTGGGAACAAACTGCTGCAATACGTATAAATAACGATCTTAGCAAATTCAAACCGATACAATGTGGTGTCAGACAAGGATGTGTCCTATCTCCAGACCTTTTCAACGTTTACAGTGAGATGATTTTGAGAGACATCGAACATATGAATGGAGTAAAGATTGGAGGACAAAACATAACAAACTTGAGATACGCTGATGATACAGTCTTGATAGCAGAATCTGCAAACAATCTACAGAACTTATTAAATTCTGTTGTCAGTAAGAGTAAAGCAATGGGTTTAGAGTTAAGTTCAAGAAAAACAGAATGCATGACAGTATCAACAAAGAAAACTTATCCAAATTGTAGCCTTACACCCAATGGTGTTACAGTGAAACAAGTTGATAAATTTAAATATCTTGGGTACATTATAACTTCCGATGGCAAAAGTGACACTGAAATTAAAAAGAGAATCGCTATAGCAAAGGATACTTTCAGTAAAATGAGCACAGTCTTCAGGAATCGCAACATGACAATAAAGACCATAATTAAAGTTTTAAAAGCGTATGTACAGTACAGTAGAATTAATTCTAACCTACGGATGTGAATGCTGGACAATAAGTAAAGATATGAAGAAAAGACTACAGGCTGCTGAGATGTGGTTTCTCAGAAGGATGTTGAGGATATCTTGGACTGAAGAGAAGAGTAATGACGAAGTTATGAAATTGCAGAGGTGGGTACCCGCTACTTTTAAAGTAGCGCGCTAACCGCTACCGCTACTTGGGCCAAAGTAGCGCGCGCTACCGCTACTTCTTCCGCTACTTTTGTCTAAAATGACATTAGGAAACACTCAAGCCCCTAGTGACGCAAAAATGACCTTGAAAACGAATGTTATCGTTTACGCTGTCATTTTAACGTCCTTATAGAAAACACATTCTGACTCATTCTAAGGGAAATTTATTGTTACGCATCTTTCAAAAACACGAGCATTTCAAAATGAGAGTCACTAAGTCCTGCCCGCTTTCGCTTAAGCACATCTTTTCCAACAGAGAAAAGTCTCTCCACCGCAGCACTGGAAAGAATGGAGGTGTTGTATTTAATGAACAGATGTTTTAACTCGGTATTCGAAAAGCTCAAGGACTTGCTTTTGTCCGAAAAAAAGGCGTCCACAATTGTTGCTTCCTTCTGCACCGACGTTTCACGGGATGGCGCAAACACTCCAAAAAATACATCCTCGGAGACGGAGTCATGACTGGTGTTGGTGTCACTCTTCTCGGTATCAACCTGGCTTGATGTCTCCCGCAACAGTCGAATTACATCGGTCTTGACTTTTTCTCGCAGTACGTCAGCATCATCCGTGGAGACGTAATGCAGAAATTGTAGCCACGACGTCTTGAAGGAGGGATGAAGACATGATGCCATAACGCATTTCAGGTTGTTGAAGCACTTGTTGAATCGTTTCTTCACCCCTTCAAGGACTTTCACTTTCAACTCCTCACAGGTCACAAGATTACTGATCTCGGTCAACTTCTTCCAGCAAATTGTGATGGTTGGAAGCAAGACTCCGTAATATGCCTTGGGCTCGCCCTGGAGAATGTCTAAAGCCTGGCAGATAGGCTTTATCACACGGAGATATTCGACGAAGAAGTTGATGTCAGCTAGAAGAGACCGAAACTTTGCAACCAAGCCGATTATATAGCTGCTTAACCACGCCAGTATTGCAAAAAACAAGCATTTTTTCAATTTAAATTAAAAAGTAGCGGGTAGCGGGAGTGCGACTGAAAAAAAGTAGCGCCTCTCCCGCTACTTTAGAATAAAAATAGCGCCGCTACTGCAGCCGCTACTCCAACTAAAAAGTAGCGCCGCTACCGCTACTTTTACCAAAAAAGTAGCGCCGCTACAAAAGTAGCGCGCTACTGCCCACCTCTGTGAAATTGGAAAAAGCAGAAAGGAGATTAATAACAACAGTTAGAAGACGCCAGATGCAATTTGTAGGTCATATTCACAGACATGGAGATTTGGAAAAATTAGCACTATTGGGGATGATACAGGGAAAAAGAAGCAAAGGTTGACAAAGATTAACTTATTTAAATAGCTTGAATCAAAGGGCCACAAACACAACAGTCAAAACGAACGATTTTATACGAAAAGCGAATGACAGAGAAGTTTAGAAGACCATGATCGCCAAAGTCTGTATCAGATCAGGCACATATAATCATCATTTTTAAACGAAGCTGTTATATCTCTCAGGCAATCCAGGCTGGTCGCTTATAGGCACGTGCTGGAGTAGCTGTTGGATAGAGAAGTTCTGGGTAAGTCGAACAGAGTCCTGCTGCCATCCTGCATTGTCTCTTTCATCCGCAGAAAATACCCTAGCGACGATGGAGATTATGCTGGGTTCAGAAAACAGCCCCAATGAATGTTGAAGCGTTATCGGTTGAAGCGTTATCAGCTCATTATTGTACAATACAAAATGTTTTCCGATATAACCAAGTTTGGCTGTTGTAATCTACGAAACTAGCCTTCGGCGATGGGCATCGCAGACCACTCCTGGCACACAGACATCAACAACTAAATTTGTATAATATGCTGGCTGAAAGATGCGTCTTCATTATAAATGCTTTATAAATTTGCGCATTCACTGGCAACCAAGCCTATCTCGTCTAGTTTAGTCTCCACTAAGTTCGAATAGAAGTGACGTCATATCACTAGGTGGCGTAGACGAGTTTGCCACTTCCAGGTAGCGTGAGAGAGAAGCGCTAGAGAGCGTGGGAGAAAGGTCGGTTTCTCGGCTGTGGGCCTCAATTGTAAGGAAGTGAGTTTTTCAACCCGTTCCGGATGTCTTGGCAATGGATTCTAGCCAATGTTAATTCGATCACGCATTTGCCCTTTATTTATTTATTTGCCTATTTATTTGTTTTATTTATTGTACCGTACCACAGAAATGTTGTATTTATGTTGATTAATGTTTGAAGCCTTTATCGCTGAACTAAAAATATCTTTTTTGAAGTTTAATCCTTAGCTACTGTTCCCGACAATTATTCACCAAATCAAACGTCATATAAAAACCGATATGGTCTATTGAATCTTATCGTATCACGTCATGGAACTTTTCCTAAAAAATGATGCAATCTTGGCTCATTGTTCCTAGACTGATAAAATATTGCATCAGCCGCTTTGAACTAGGGACGGTACATTACGGGACGCGCAACTCCGTTGTTCCTTCAACATTAGAAGGGTCAATTGCCAATTTGACATTTTTTTTACGCTTTACTGCTGGCTTGCTTTCAACTAAAAACCTTAAGTGACTTTTAAACCAACTTCACTCTTCTTATATAACTCATAAAAAGTAAAATATTTTGTAAATTAAAAAAAAACGTAACCCTTCTAGTGTTGCGGATAAGCCAAAAGCGGATGAGGTTTCGCATCCCTATGATCTACAATCCCTACTTTGAACACCTGTTTGAATGACTTCATAATTGTCTTTCATTATTGCGTCACAGTACTGCGTACGTGAGTTTGAGATATTGCAAATCGTTCTGGTTATTCGTAAAATTGTTTGTTGGAAGTCAGTCGCATATTTAACTGTTTGCTTGGTGCTAGCTAGCTGGACAAATTTTCCGTCTTTTATCTAAGTAATCTGTTCTGTAGTGACAAGTTTTAGTGGTGTACGGCGTTGCATCCAATTTTGACAGCCAGGTGGCTAATTTTACAGAAATACAAACTTGACTAGACGTTTCGAAGGAGTGTTTCTTTTTCGGTCATTACATGCAGACGAACGGATTCGGGAATCTTATGTTACAATTTTCCCACGAAGAGATTATGGTTTACCGCTGTGACCATAAAAAATAAAAGACGTCGCTTGTTAGCTGGTAGGCCAAGAAGAACTTGAAGCAAGAAATATTAAAAGACTTTACTCTGTCTAGTGTTTGGTACTGCAGCAAAAAAAATAAAAGACGAAGTTGTTGGTTGGTAGTCTACAGAAGCAAAAGAAAATTAAAGACTTTTCTTCTCAGTTGGTACTGAAGAACTTCAAGTTAAAAATTAAAGGCGTTTCTTTGTTGGTTCTGAAGAAAAAACAACATTGACATTCATTTGAAGAAAAAAGATTAAAGACAATCGATCTGTGTTTGAAGATTCAAGTGAACGAATCCAAGCAAGTTTTGTGGAACTCTAGGACTTAATATACCCGTACAACTACGGTATTGTGCATTTAAATTCTTTTTGTATTTTTTACGGTCTTTGGAGTTAAGTTTTTTATAACTTAATTTTGTGTGTTTGTGTAACTTAATTTTTTTAATTGTTAAATTTAGCCCCAACATTTAATATGTCTACACTCGGTGGTGACAAGGACTCGACCGCCGTAGACTCGACTGAGTTTAAGCCTGATGATGTTCTTTGCGGTCGGTCAGGCCATTCTGGGGAGGGACCCAGTAACGATGAGGCTAAGTCAGTTCGAGAGGCCCGGCATCCTAGAAGGGATATTTTGACTCAAATTGGGAAACTTTCTGTAGCCCTAGGTTCTTTGAGTGATAAGCAGGAACTGTTAATTTTTAGATCTAAGTTCTCTACTTTGGAAGAGGATTTACGGCATTTCCATGCACTTTTGACTAAAATTTTTAACTCTGCAATCTTGGCAGAACTTCGTGATAGGGTAGATCCCGAATTTAACTCGTTAAAAAATAACTTTGAACAAAAAGTAAGTGAGTTCTCAGAAATGTTCTCAGATATGCTGACATACATCCTGAGGATAGCGCCTCAAATGTAAGCACTAACAGGGGCGTCCAACCCGTGGCCCGCGGGCCACATGTGGCCCGCGAGAAGATTCTGAGTGGCCCGCGTGATATTTTTTGAAATGACATATATTATATAATCAACTCAATCGCCAACGTAATTTATGGCAAACTTACATTCCGATAAATTGGCATTTATTGTTTGCTTTTTTTCTCTATTACTCTATATTCCCTAGTGCGTGGGGTGCGAAACTGTTCAAGTTAATTTTATTGTATCACAATGCACATTGTTACGCATCACATTTTCCACATTGTTACGTCCACCCTTTTCCACACAATAGTACTGGTGCTTCAAGAGTCAGTCAATCAGCAATATTTCTTGCTTTTTGTGACATCATTATTCGGCAGCACTTACTTGTGCGAGCAAGTTTTTCGTGGATGAACCTAGGGACAGCCGGACAATACATTACGGGACACGCAACTCCGCTGTTCCGGCAACATCAGAAGGGTCAATTGCCAATTTGACATTTTTTACGCTTTGCTGCTGGCTTGCTTTCAACTAAAACCTTAAACCACTTTAAAACCAACTTCACTCTTCTTATATAACCCATAAAATGTACAAACACATTTCTGAGATTAGAGTTTGGGTGTGAGGGTTTTAATTAAAAATTATCAGACAGTCATTTTTAAGATTACAAATTAGCAGTAAATACTCAAGTGGCCCGCGCAACTATTCGTAAACTACATGTGGCCCTTTGGCCAAAAAGGTTGGACACCCCTGCACTAGGATGTCTACGAGTTTGTCTCGGATAGTGGCACAAATTAACCTACAGCTAAGACGAGAGGAGCTCCAGATACAAGCCGAGGCCGAAGCGAGAGCTGCTGAAGCCATACGAGCTGAAGCCGTACGAGCAGAGGCCGTCGCGAGAGCTGAAGCTGAAGCGAGAGCTGCTGAGGCCACCGCGAGAGCTGAAGCCATACGAGCTGAGGCCGTACGAGCAGAGGCCGTCGCGAGAGCTGAGACCGAAGCAAGAGCTACTGAGGCCGAAGCGAGAGCTGCTGAGTTTGCACTCAAAGACGCACAGTTGAGGGCTGAACAACGTAAAGAGGTAGCTTTGGCTGAATATCGATCAGATGTGGGCTCCCGGCGTAGCTCCAAGAAGGGCTCTTCTAGGCATTCCAGAAGTGAACATCAAACTCGGTTAAATTTACATAACCTTTTCCAGACGCCTGTTTAATCCGTAAGTGGACCAGTACAATCCACATCTATTCAAGCTGTTTCAGGAGGTCTCGGGGCCGCGGCTAAGTGTCTTCCGAAGGCTGTAGGGCCAAGGCCTGTGACTTATAACCAGTGTTGTACGTTGACGCCGTCAATTTGACGGCGTCATTTGACGGCGTCAACTTTTAGTTGACGCTGAGGCTAGCGCCGTCAATTTATTTTTCAGTTGACGGAAGTGATAGCGCCGTCAACTATTTTGCCAATTTTAAGCGTCAAGCGCTAAGCGTCATTTTTTGTTTTCATGGAAAATCTCGTTTCACAATAAGAGTTTCACAATGTATTTTGACCAGCGCGACTCATCCGAATTACCAGTTTTTGCGTTGGTTGGAATGGCTCCCTGGAATACAAGCGGAAGAAGTTCGCCAAATGGTGATCACCCATGTATTGAGAACGAGGGATCAGAGACTGCAAGCGAAAAATCCATGAATGGTTTCGCGGACGTTGAAGATACTTTATTTCAAGAGCTCTATGCCCCTGAAAAGAGCGATGTTGGTGCAGTGGACCTCGTTAAAAGATTTATACATGCTAAACCAGTGTTTCCCAAACTTTTTTTTAATAGCGCCCCCCTGGACAACGAATAGAGTATCAAACGCCCCCTTCGACAAAAAAAGTAAAACCAAAGTTATTTTCCATTCATCACAACTTAAAGTCCAACTCTAATGAGACGGATGTGGTTGGTGCAATGCCATCAGCCTCTTGATATTTTCAGTTTGGATAGGAACAATCTTAAGTCTCCCCGTTTAACTATATCTAGATGGTTTCTTTTGTTATCCAGAAGCGTTGTTACGGCACTGAAAGCACGCTCCACCAAGTATGAGCTGGGAAAGGCAATGATAAAAACTTTGACCCGATTCCACACGTGAGGGTATTTTTTTTTTTATTTGGTTCTGTAGTCAGAACGATTGATACGAGATATTCAACTTCGGTTTGAGTGCAAAATCGCTTTGCAATGTTATCAGTTCCTCCTCAAGAATTCCATGTTTGGAAATATCACAGAATGGGTCGATTATCCAGTCATGGATTTCTAACTGGAATACATCCTGGAATCGAACTCCCATTCCTTTGTGTACTTCTTCAAGATGATTGCTGTACGTTTCTACATCAACATCAGATATGCCTTTGTCACCGGTATCAAGTTGATGCAAGCTTGAGAATTGGAAAAATTCTCGTCTAGCTAAATTTCGCTGACGAGCTTATTTCGTTACCCTGAAGGGATAATTTTAATCCATTAAATTCGGAAAATATGTCTGACAAGTAGACAATATCATTTTTCACAACAACCAGGACGTCATTCGCAAGGCCAGGGTCACAACTATTTAGAAATTCCACGGTAGTTTCAAACAGGAAATAAAATCGTGCAAGCCAATTTCTCTTGAAAAACCATCGTACTTCGGTGTGGAGTAGTAAGCGCCCAAAAGCTTCATCATTCTCATTGCACAATCGTTTGAATAAGCGTGTATTCATAGCGTGCGCTTTAATTTTATTCACTGCTTTGATGACAGTCTTCAAAGATAAATTAAGACGAACGCTAGATGACGAAAATACTCTCGGATTGTAAGATCGGATTTGCGTAATCGCAGTGCTTCAAATTGTCATGCGTTACGTTACGACCTCAATTAACTTGTAAGGCAATGCGAAGCGACATTGCCACAATATCTGCCACAGAGCTCTTATACAGTAGTCACCGTCTTCTTTTGTATTTCTTTGAAGCGAAACATGACAAAAAATGCTTTGCCATGATGCCATCCTCTTCTTGTAACTGCCCTGATTTACTCTCAGCGCCCCCCAATCGCCCACTTTATAGCCAGCGCCCCCTTCATGGTCGCAAACGCCCCCAGGGGGGCGCTGGCGCCCACTTTGGGAACCACTGTGCTAAACTATCACAGCACGCTTGGAACAGTGATACCTTTCCGACTAAACGTTTTCAACTTGTTTTGAATACACCACACCAATACCAACCAGCGCTGCTGTGGAACGCATGTTTTCACTTGGAAAGGACAATATGCGCAGGGGCGCCGGAAGCGGGGGGGAGCAGGGGAGCGGATGCCCCCTGCCCTCAAATTTCTGTGGATGGGGAGGGAAGAGGGGGCAATGGTGCCCTTTTAAGGTCATATAAGCTACTGCACACTTTGCAATATAACAATTTATGCTATTCGCTTTTAGCCTAATTATAATGTTCTATTTTTGCCTCAAAATCATATTCACGACACAAAATTCTCCATCACAGTAAGTTATATTACATCATTATAAAATAGCATGATGCCCTTCCGTGCCATTGTTCTTTGTATAGCGGACGCTTGTATCATTATTCGATAATGAGCTGATGGATGAACATTATCGCTATATCTTATCTTAAAACTTAAAAAAAAAATGGCCTTTCAGCAACAAAAGTGCCCTTTTTTCATACTCCTGCCCCTCCAGTCAAAAATCGCTCCGGCGCCCCTGAATATGCGTCCCAAACGCAGCAAATTGTCAGACAAACGTTTTGAAATGCTTGTTTTTCTGCAAGGAAATAACTAAATATATAGGCTGAGCAGCTAATTACAATACAGTGTCAAAACATAATACCTGCTCTTTATTTATAGCTATTGTTAGCCTGAACTTGGTTGAAATATTTCCGTTTTATGAGACGCTGGCAAAAAATAGCGCTACAAATTAGCGCTGACGCTGACGCCGTCAATTTCTTTAAGAGCTTACGCAGTCCTTTACGCCGTAAAGTTTTTAGGCAATTCGCGCTGACGCTGACGCCGTCAAATTATTTCAATGACGCGTACAACACTGCTTATAACCTAACTCCTCCCCCAGAGCGTACTGGTCACGGGGCCGCTATCAGAAGTAATCTTTTGCCCCTTCACAGTTTTCTGCGCCGCTAGTTTTTGATCGCCCAGGTACACGTAATTTGGGTGGCTTCGAGAGGCGTAACGCGTCTCCTGATTTTAACGTGTGTGAGGATCTTGATCGAGCTGTGCATGTGACTGAGCCCCCTCAGCCCCTTAAGGGATATAGTTTGTCTTCTCCCGCTAAATCGAGTTCTCAACAACAGGATTGCTTTTTTGAATCCAAAATAGTAGGACGTTTTTCGATAAGGCGGCCTTGATTGGTTACGATGGTAATAATATGCCATTTATCTTCTTTAAAAATCGTGTTACGGCCTTAGTGGCAGCTTCACCCTTTAAAGGGACTCGTTTGACTTTGTTACAAGCAGATTGTGTTAGAACAGCTGCGCAAACGATTGCTAATTTGGTTTCTGACACTCCTGGCTTGTCAGAGGAAGACAGGATAGAAATGTCGTTAGCTCGCTTGCCCAGCGTTTTGGAGTTCGTGGAGGTCTTTTCGCCGAACCGGAAATTAGAAAGTATCGCTATGGTAGCAAATTGACTTCGACCTATTCCAGTGATTTGAAAGAGTTTAAAGATGAATTGTCGCAGTGTCTGCTTTACGCGCAAGCTTATGGTCAGCGTGATAAAACGTTTTGTTTTGGATTTGGCTAAGCGACTCCCGTTTGACGCTAAGCAGCGTTATCTTGACTTTTTAGGTGATCAGTATGGTGGTACTGATGAGCCTACTTTTCAGAGTTTGTTTGAATTTGTAGTACGGGAGGAAACGCGCAAGTCGACTGATTTTAGCATTATGCTAATGGGCGATTCTGGTGAGTCGCAGCATTTTAAAAAGTTTGGCAAAGGAAAATTGCCTTCATGTCCGGTTAGGCAGACGTCGGTAAAACCCCATGATAATGTGATTTCAGAGAGTTCGCAGTACTCGACTGCTGTTGGCGCACCGCGCGGTGGTGTGGCCAGACGTAGAGACATACCGGCATGTTTTTATTGTTCGTCACGTGGTCAAGTTGAATATCATTTTTTGTCTAATTGTAAAGAATTTTTGCGCTTGGCACCTAAAGATCGGAGAGATGTCATTGTGAAAGCTGGCAAATGCTTGAATTGTTTGCGCCAGCATATGGTTAGGGATTGCGTTCATGCAAACAACTGTCGTAAGTGTGGACTTAAAAACGATAGGAAACACTATTTTCTTCTGCATAATTTTTATGTGACGTCACGTGATTCTCTGGATTCGATTGGCAAAGATGATGCTGATGCCAGAGTTCCTGTGCGTAATGTTAAGATTGGAAATGTTAAAGCAGCTTTTAACCGCGTTACTGCTGCTCGTGTTTTGAATCCAATGACTGGCAAATCGAAGTTGGTGTATTGTCAGCATGATCCTGGTTCGCAGTTGACTTTTGTTTCGAGTGATTTGGTGGGCGAGCTTGGCGTTAAACCGTATGACAAAGCGTCGTTTAAAATGAATACTCTGGCTGGTCAGAAACCTACTTGTGCTAACCTTGTTAAACTCAACATTCAGTCGTTAGAGACGAATGAACTGTTTTGTGATATAACTTCGGTGGTTAACCCAGCTTGGGCTGACGATGTTAAAACTTTACCACATAAGCAGGATTTAAGTAGTTTCCGTCATTTTCATGACGTGAATATGTTTCATTTGAATGATTGTAGTACTGTAGATGTACTGATTGGAAACAACAACGCTTATTTGATGTGTGCTAAAGAAGAGCGTGTTGGTAAAAATCGTAGTGAACCACATGCTTTGCTCACTCCTCTCGGTTGGTTGGCTTGTGGTGGTAAGTCAACCTTAGTTGAAAGCGTTGCTAAAGTGTGCAGAGTGCAGATGTCTTCAGAGTCGGATGTCATCTCTAGCTTTCAGCGTAAAGTTGAGTCTCGTGATATGGAAATAGCAGACCTGAATAAAGTCATTCAGGATTTGACCTTGCAAAATGAAACCTGTGAATTGTCTCGCAATGATAAGTTGGCTAGAGAACTTGTTGAACCGAATATTGAGTTGAAAGATGGTCGATTTGAGATACCTGTACCGTTGAAGGAAGATATTGATTTACCTAACAATTTTGTGCTGGCGTCAGATAGAGCTGCTGCTTTAAGGAAGAAAGCTTTAAAGTGCCCCTGACAGGTTGGATCCAAGTATAGTAACTTTTTAAAGCATTTCCTAGCGCAGAATTACACTTAGCGAACGTTTTAATCTTAACCTCGTAGCTCGACTGGTTAGGGCGTAATTTAATCAAACGACTGCTCCGCAGCGCCACCACAGGGGAAACTCCATATTTCACTGCTCTGGGACGACTTTGGTGGTATTACGTCATCCTAAGTGGACGTCGTTAGCAACGGATGAAACAAACGCTTCCTAGATGTAATTGGTGGATCACAGTTTGGTCGGAGTTGGTACAAGCGGTTGCTTTTTTCGAAGATTTATTGCTTTTTGCAGTTTAATAAAACTGTACTGGATACGTTCCTACAAAACCTAAAATATCCTTGCAGTGAAAAATGAAGAAATCGTACGAATCATCATTCATATTTAATTCATCATCACTATTCAAAAATAAATAAAAGTTCTCTTTCTCTCTCTCATAATGTGCCTTCAGTTGGCCATTGAAATCCTGTGTAACGGCCTTCTGGATCTGGAAAATTGTTTCGGATTCGCCAAACAATGCATGACGGCATCACAATCCGATTGTTGCTACCGAGAGCATCACCTTGTAGTATACACTCCAACACATGCCTGTAGGCATTTTTACTTGAGTGGTATTAACAAAATCATCTTCAGTGAAGTGAACATATACGACTAGTTTTGTATGGCCCATCCCACTTTCGAACACTTGAAGAAAACTTTGACCATTTTCTTCTCAGTACCTTGTTTTGTGGGAAAGTGGGAAAAGAAAGCACACGGTCTTTGTCACTGACAATGTCACATAAACAGCAATTTGTAGGCATTGCCTCAACCATAAATTAAAGGTACTGTTTGTGAGATACTGTTGTTACACACTGCAAATGGCTTTAGCCAGATTAGGACAAATAAAAAAGTATGAAAATTGTAGCCCTATGAAACTGCAATTTCAATTGAATTGAGATGCTGTTTGATAAAAGTAAACTCAACCTATTTGATCGAAACCTGATAGTAATAATAAGTTCACTTTTTCATTTCGGTAATTCTTAATCTGCACATGCTTTAGACCAACAGAGCCCCACACATTCACATTTTGTAGTAGCCGTACTATACTTTACCAAGTCATCACAGAGAACGAATGTATCCTTCCCGCTTACTGTGACGTCACAGCGGTGTTGCCGTTTTTATTTTCGCAATTGAATGAGTGCCAGATTCGACGATGTCAACGAAAGTTTGCAAGCGTGTAACTTAGTAGCCTGTTAATATTTTTTACGATTTGCTGGTCAGGGAAGTTTGTTAGTGTCATCTTTTTGGTATCTTAGGTAAATTTCGCGAATTTATTTACCTGTCAGAGGCACTTTAAAACAACCTGAACTTCGTGATTTCCTTACCGACACCATGAAAGATCTTAAATCTAATGGCTATATTGAGCGTGCTGGTGAAGCAGAAAATGTAAAAGGATTTCAGTGGTATTTACCATACTTTGTGACGTCACAATTAAAAAAAAGCATTGTTTACGATGGCAAGTCTGAATTTCGAGGAACTTGTGTTAATGATGTAATGTTTTCGTGTCCTGATTTGTTAAACCCTCTGGTAGATCTCTTGGCTAGATTTCGGCTGAGTAGATTTGGTTTCGTGGCCGATATGACCAAGTACTTTTTTCACATTTTGGACTCTTCAATACGTAAGCCCAATTTTATTGAATTGCTTACGTACACAGGCAGTGCCGTTCGGATCGTGAACGAACGCCCTTTGGTACCTTTGAGTGACGACCCTAGGGATTTTACTGTCATCACCCCTGCCTCACTTTTGACCCCATACTTAGACCCATACTGTGCTGTTGGGAAACCACATGATCGTGACCAATTAAGAAGGGATTATCGGTTCAATTTGTCACTTTCTCAGCAGTTTTGGAGTAAATGGATAGATTTTTACTTGCCAGGTCTTCAGGGCCGGAAAAAATGGCTAAAAATGGCCGAGAATTTGGAGCCTGGTCAACTTGTAGTGGTGGGTTCTCTCTAAGACATTGGTAAACGTGGGAAGTATCAACTTGGGAGGGTGCATGAGGTAGTTCCACAAATTAGGAAAGGGAAGCCTGTGGTTCGTAGAGCTAAAGTTGCCGTCTGCAACTATGATGAGAGTACGGGGAAAGTGAAAGTAGACTACGTGTTGAGGGATATTTCGTGCCTCGCCCCCGTAAAGAACACCTAAGTGTTAGGGTTTGAGCCTGGTTTTGTCTGCGGTGGCCGACACTTGTCTGAGCCCAGAACAGTCGGTTATTATCGCAACCATTGTATATAGCGTCATTTTAGCGTGTACCTATGGTATCAATTTCATGTATCGTCGTGTATTATTCTTATTGTTGTTCATTTTTGCATGCCCTTTGTATTTACGTATTAACTTAAACGTGAATGATTCAAACAATTTGTGTATCGTGTGTTTTTATTCATTGGCTCACAATTGTCGTCAATTCTTTTTTAGTTATGCCATGTCAGACTGTCATAACTGGGGGCCGCTATGTTCCCGACAATTATTCACCAAATCAAACGTCATATAAAAACCGATATGGTCTATTGAATCTTATCGTATCACGTCATGGAACTTTTCCTAAAAAATGATGCAATCTTGGCTCATTGTTCCTAGACTGATAAAATATTGCATCAGCCGCTTTGAACACCAGTTTGAATGACTTCATAATTGTCTTTCATTATTGCGTCACAGTACTGCGTACGTGAGTTTGAGATATTGCAAATCATTCTGGTTATTCGTAAAATTGTTTGTTGGAAGTCAGTCGCATATTTAACTGTTTGCTTGGTGCTTGCTAGCTGGACAAATTTTCGTCTTTTATCTAAGTAATCTGTTCTGTAGTGACAAGTTTTAGTGGTGTACGGCGTTGCATCCAATTTCGACAGCCAGGTGGCTAATTTTACAGAAATACAAATTTGAATAGACGTTTCGAAGGAGTGTTTCTTTTTCGGTCATTACATGCAGACGAACGGATTCGGGAATCTTATGTTACAATTTTCCCACGAAGAGATTATGGTTTACCGCTGTGACCAGCTACTTCGCGTAGCCTACTAGTAGAAGCTTTAAACTCTTCACCCATTGTGTGAACACATAAACAAATTACATGATACCTAATAACAAGGGTTGTCATTTAAAAATTTCAGCATTAAACTTTGTTGTGTCTTGAGCTGTCGTGTCGTTGTTGGTAAGCATTGCCTACACTAGGTGTCGCTAAATAGATACATGACTTTGCGTCACGGTAGGCACTTTGACATAGGACAGTTTTCCTTGCGAATCAGCTGATTTCAGTCATGCGATTCAGCAGGTAATTTTCTGGGTAACGACTAGAACATCACACAACCACGGCGAAAGAGAAAATTGAAAAAAGAAACTAATCGGGAAATAGTTAAAACATCGCACTTTCGAGTTTTTTGGCTTTTTTCAATTTTCTCGTTCGCCTGAGTTGTGTGATGTTCTAGTCGTTACCGATTTTCTGACCGATTTACTCAAGGGTTTTTGATACAAAGAAAATTAAGTAAATGTATCGCCACAAGCAGCGTGGCCTAACGGGTTAAGGTTAGGGCAAGGAAATAGTCATTTCAATTGCGTGGGTTCGATTCCCACCGTCTGGCTTCTACTAATGTTCTTTTTTCTTTTGCAACTGAACTGAGTGCAAGAAGTATCTTAATGACTGTAATCAATTGAGTTTATAAGGAAAATTGTCCTACCTTTCTTAACCAGTAGCTGGTTTGCACGGAAAACTGTCCTATGTTAAAGAGCCTAGGCTACCTTGCGTCACTGCAGCACATGAAAGTTAAATCTTGTTTTTCATTTTGTTTTTCCTAGTTTAATGACGTTTTCCCAGTGTTTGATTCAATAAAACACTGCACAACATTTAGACAGACTATCATGACACGCAAAAGCAACCTGACCCGCGCCAGACTATGGCCGTTACACTTGAAATATTGGAACTTTTTTAAGCTCTTTGTTCATGGAAAAATTGATTCAGAAATCAAGTTAAAAATCACAAGAAATCATTTAGTTGTGGCAACTCGATTAGTGGTTGCAAACCTACCATTAAATTCGCAAGCTGTTTTACGTTACGGTGCATAAAATGTTTAAAATCGGTCTACACAATACCGTACACGGAAGCCCATTATACAGATTTTTGATTGCTCTGCACTTGAAAACATTGCCATCAGCAAATTGTCCCAAGAACCACATTGGTCATTGGACAACATGTTTGCACAATCTGGATTGTTTGGCGCAGCGTCAGCGCGAATTGCCTAAAAACTTTACGGCGTAAAGGACTGCGTAAGCTCTTAAAGAAATTGACGGCGTCAGCGTCAGCGCTAATTTGTAGCGCTATTTTTTGCCAGCGTCTCATAAAACGGAAATATTTCAACCAAGTGTAGGCTAACAATAGCTATAAATAAAGAGCAGGTCTTATGTTTTGACACTGTATTGTAATTAGCTGCTCAGCCTATATATTTAGTTATTTCCTTGCAGAAAAACAAGCATTTCAAAACGTTTGTCTGACAATTTGCTGCGTTTGGGACGCATATTCAGGGGCGCCGGAGCGATTTTTGACTGGAGGGGCAGGAGTATGAAAAAAAGGCACTTTTGTTGCTGAAAGGCCATTTTTTTTTAAGTTTTAAGATAAGATATAGCGATAATGCTCATCCATCAACTCATTATCGAATAATGATACAAGCGTCCGCTATACAAAGAACAATGGCACGGAAGGGCATCATGCTATTTTATAATGATGTAATATAACTTACTGTGATGGAGAATTTTGTGTCGTGAATATGATTTTGAGGCAAAAATAGAACATTATAATTAGGCTAAAAGCGAATAGCATAAATTGTTATATTGCAAAGTGTGCAGTAGCTTATATGACCTTAAAAGGGCACCATTGCCCCCTCTTCCCTCCCCATCCACAGAAATTTGAGGGCAGGGGGCATCCGCTCCCCTGCTCCCCCCCGCTTCCGGCGCCCCTGCGCATATTGTCCTTTCCAAGTGAAAACATGCGTTCCACAGCAGCGCTGGTTGGTATTGGTGTGGTGTATTCAAAACAAGTTGAAAACGTTTAGTCGGAAAGGTATCACTGTTCCAAGCGTGCTGTGATAGTTTAGCACAGTGGTTCCCAAAGTGGGCGCCAGCGCCCCCCTGGGGGCGTTTGCGACCATGAAGGGGGCGCTGGCTATAAAGTGGGCGATTGGGGGGCGCTGAGAGTAAATCAGGGCAGTTACAAGAAGAGGATGGCATCATGGCAAAGCATTTTTTGTCATGTTTTGCTTCAAAGAAATACAAAAGAAGACGGTGACTACTGTATAAGAGCTCTGTGGCAGATATTGTGGCAATGTCGCTTCGCATTGCCTTACAAGTTAATTGAGGTCGTAACGTAACGCATGACAATTTGAAGCACTGCGATTACGCAAATCCGATCTTACAATCCGAGAGTATTTTCGTCATCTAGCGTTCGTCTTAATTTATCTTTGAAGACTGTCATCAAAGCAGTGAATAAAATTAAAGCGCACGCTCTGAATACACGCTTATTCAAACGATTGTGCAATGAGAATGATGAAGCTTTTGGGCGCTTACTACTCCACACCGAAGTACGATGGTTTTTCAAGAGAAATTGGCTTGCACGATTTTATTTCCTGTTTGAAACTACCGTGGAATTTCTAAATAGTTGTGACCCTGGCCTTGCGAATGACGTCCTGGTTGTTGTGAAAAATGATATTGCCTACTTGTCAGACATATTTTCCGAATTTAATGGATTAAAATTATCCCTTCAGGGTAACGAAATAAGCTCGTCAGCGAAATTTAGCTAGACGAGAATTTTTCCAATTCTCAAGCTTGCATCAACTTGATACCGGTGACAAAGGCATATCTGATGTTGATGTAGAAACGTACAGCAATCATCTTGAAAAAGTACACAAAGGAATGGGAGTTCGATTCCAGGATGTATTCCAGTTAGAAATCCATGACTGGATAATCGACCCATTCTGTGATATTTCCAAACATGGAATTCTTGAGGAGGAACTGATAACATTGCAAAGCGATTTTGCACTCAAACCGAAGTTGAATATCTCGTATCAATCGTTCTGACTACAGAACCAGAACCAAACTGTAGAAGCGATTTATATCTATGTTTTGAACGCATAGGGCAAACTAAATTTGAGCATAGTAATTTTTTAAAGCCTGCGCTTCGTGATAAAATTGCGCAGCATCGTACTTACTGCTCATGGATAAAAAAGAATATAATGTTCTATTTTAACTTTCAGTGGGATGCTTTAAATGTTCGTGTTTCTATAATGAATAAAATGGTTTGTTCAGAGTTCAAATGATTAATTAGTGGTTAACTAATTTGACGTTTGGCATCTTTGTCTGGAATTTCTTTGCCGATAAAATCGTTCAGATGAAAACCACATTTTGGAATGTCCTAAATTAAAACGTTTCTGAATCCAAATAACCTCAATGCTTCCACCGTGTAACAATTCAAAGTTCTCAACATGAAGACATAATCACAGTTTGTATTTTAATTGGAATTACAGTGTGATAGTATAGGCCTACTATGTATACCTGTATACAGGTTTCCAACAAACTAAATATGATCCTGTACAAAGCACGATTTAACAGGCGTTCATAAATCACCATAACTTACTGTAAGATGCTTTGATCTAAGTAAGAAATTTCAAGTGCGTCTGTTTATTGCCGCTTTCACTGAATATAATGCCAAAAAATGATGTTAAATGGAAAACTCATCTCTACAAAAGAGATTGCAAATGCTACACGGTTTGCAAAACTTTGTGTTCAAATAGTCAAGTTGAAGCTTAATTATTAGATTGTCGAGCAACTTTTCCAGTTGTTAGAGTTTTAGCATTCTAGCTGAAAATCTTATTTTCTAAAGCAAGGGTCCTCAACAATGGGTAAACCTAATGATTTTATTTATGAGGAAGTTAAATTTACTATACAGCAGGAAAATAAGCTGCATAAAAATATCCAAATTCAAAAATATCTGGTGGGGTAAGTTATTTTTAAATCCTAGGAGATGGGTAAAAGAGAGAATAAGTTGAGAACCTATTTTCCAAAGTAGCCTAATATTTTTGATATTGGGAAGTATATTTATCAGTGTAGCGTACTGCATGAAAGCAATCTAAACATGTGAAGTAATATGACGTAAAATCTAGGTTAAGAAAATTTTGCCTGTAATTTTGACTAATTCAAAAAAAAATCGACCGAGTTTGAATTCACCAATTATTAAACATGAATAAAATTATTATTGATCTAAATCTAATGCATCGAAAATACTATCACTAATAACAAAAGTGAGAAAAAACTTTAAATTTAATAAAAGTCTGTTGTTTTGACACTTGAAATTTCACATTTTATTGCGCTCGAGCCCGAGCATCAACCTTGCGTACAAGTGCACTTAGTGTAGTCATCTAAGCTCAAAAAAAGGGCCAACCCGGAAAAAATTCGTAACTTAACAAATTTGGTACCAAAAGAAGCGCAATTTTATGTAGATCATCATATCCAAAATCCTCTTCAATCGGCTTTGAGCAAATGGAATGGGGGGCATTTGAAATTTGCGTCTCGCGCCCCCTAACGGAAATGAACTATAATCATCTTTTCTAATACTTCCATACTGATTTCTGACTTGTTTTTTCAAATATTGCAATCTGTACCTTTGTGAGAACATTTTGGTAAAAAAAATTGGATGTGACGTCATAAGAATTATTGGAATATCGTAATTACTCTTCAATATTCCGTGCTATCAGAGAACTTAAGTTTCACTTAGGGGAAGGTGGGGCAGGACGGGACACTTAACTTTAATCGATGTTTTGCAGAATTCTATTTTATCAATATCGGTAACTTTGGTATCATATTATTTCTATTGCACACCACTACCAACCAGCAAGATACAAAGACTCAGTTAGTATCGCATGACCTTATAATTAACAAAAACAAAAAAAATTAATTTGTCCCATCTTGCCCCAAACCTGGGGCAGGACGGGACGCGTATTGTTCATATGAGGAATCACCTGTAAAACCACAAATCTACTGATAATATCTTGTAATTTCAAAAATGACTTGCATTTACAGCACACGTAATTACATCAGGGCAAAATGACAGACTACTTTTTTCCATAAAAATTACATACAAAATTGCCACGCCCATTATAAGCAGAACAGATGTCCCATCCTGCCCCAAGCAGCTCTGTCCCGTTTTGCCCCAATGACTGACATTTTGAAATTTTCTGTTTGTTTATTATATATGCAACTCACATCTAAAAAGTCAAATACCCCAAAAAGCACTTTTATTACTGTATCTCCAGACCACGTATCATCTTCCAGATTTTTCTGAAATCATGCTAAAATGTGAAAAGTTTTGATAAGATTTCTTATAGCAACTAGCCTCTAATCAGTTATCTTGTTGCCACGACCACGTTTTTTCTCTGAACATCTCTTTTTTTTGCAAGTCATCGAGAATCATGGTGTCCTTTAACATCTAAATGGGTAGAGGACGCTAAAGCTAATACTTTTAAAAATATCCACGGTGTCCCGTCCTGCCCCACGTCCCATCTTGCCCCACCTTCCCCTATGTATAACTCTAGAAAAGAACATTGACCTTCTTTGGGAAATGTCGTTTACTTTTTCTGATGTTACCAGACCAAACTGGTCGGGATTTATGCAGACGCATCGCAAAGGTACCTACCCAGGAAAGTGTGACGTTACCCTTCTACCTATTATCAATTTAAATCCAAATGATCACAACTGTATTTACTCAACATTATCATTTGTGATTGACTAGTCGAGGAAAGCCAACACGGGAACACCATGCATCACCTTCGACCAGCCGTTGTGGTTGAAAGCAGTAGAAATAATAACAGAAAAGTTCCTGAAGACTCTTTGCCGTCTTGGAGGGTTCCACACTTTGATAAGTTACTTAGGAGGCATTGGTAATACAATGAAAGGATCCGGTATTGTAAAATGCTTGCAAGTGGTTTATGGTGAAAATGCGGTTCAACGCATGATTTCAGGCAAGGCGATAGCGAGAGCAGCAAGAGGCCATTTTCTCTTACAAAGTGCTCTTCAATTAACAATCATTGGCAGACTCCTACAAGAAAAGATCATATCGGAAGACGATTTGAAAAACCTGAAGGCCATCTACCACAATCTTATCAATGATGAGATCCCATCTGATGAAATCAACAACTGTGAAGTATTGGAGAAGTTAAACAGTGCTATGGAACAGATGATGAGTAGACTTGGTGCTCTTTCCCGTACAGCCAAGCTTTGGGTACAATATATCCGCTGTATCAACACCGTTAAATTATTCATTGCTGCGGAAAGGACTGGTAACTGGCAAAATCATCTAGCTGCTACTGTACAAATGTTGAATTTATTTGCTGCAGCAGGTCATATCAACTACGCAAAGAGTGCCAGACTTTATCTGCAAATGATGAATGACCTCCCATCAACATTCCCAGATTTGCATGAACAGTTCACGCTCAACGGATATCATGTTGTCCGACGAGGCGCTCAATTTTGAAACGGAATTTGGACTGATCTGTCGATTGAACAAGTGTTGATGCGCTTACTGAAGACACGTGGTGGCTTAACCCGTGGAAGAGGGATGACAGAAAATGTAGTGCTGACCTGGGTAGGCCTACACACGATGCATGTTTGCGCTTCAATACATGACGCTATGACAACATTAACTGGGAACACACATAAAACAAGCAATCAACATTCAGAATTAGGAACAAACCGTATGAAGCGAGACAATGATGATTTAGTGAAGATTCGATCTTGGATTGAAAGCCATAACCCCTTCTATGAAAGTGCGCCTGTACTAAGAAATATTCCAACAGGAGTTACAGGAACAGAAGGAGATGGAATCAATTGTGATGATGCAGAAAGTGTTGGTGAAGCAATCCAGCATCAACTAGACGGTGTTTCGTATTCAGAAGCAAAAATTAAGAAGAGAGATCAGATCAAGACGCTAAGAAGCACTAGAGATTGGTGTAAGAATCGACAAGGAGAAAGTGCATGTTGACCCATTGCTCCTATTGTTCAGGTTGCTTGTGTTGATTGAGAGGGAAGAGGATATACAAAGTTATTTCCAGTATGAGCTGACAGCTGTTCCTACCTCGCTGTTTCAGAATTCGATGATGCGAAAATCAAGCAAAGCAAAACTGGGACAGGCTTTAAAGAAAGATGTCACATCTTCCACCTACGTATGGGATCAATCATTTCATATACTTGATGGAGGTGCTCTGCTGCATAAAGTAAAGTGGCTCAAAAATCGTCCATATCGGTCAATTTTGTATCAATACACAAAGTATGTAAACAAGAAATATGGACGATCGTGTATAGTTTTTGATGGATATGATAATGGTCCCTACGTAAAAGATCATGAACACAAACGAAGAACAGAGAAAATGAGTGCCTTTGTAAGTTTGGCTAACTTAGAAATGATCCCAACATTCAACCAAGAAGTATTTTTGAAGAACGAGCAGAGTAAATCACAGTTCATATCTTTCCTATCAGACGAGCTGCGGAGAGAAGGTCATAATGTTCGAAACAGTTTGGGAGATGCGGACACTCAAATCGTTTCAGCAGCATTGGAGTATGCAGAAGATAACAACAAAGATGTGGTTGTAGTAGCGGCTGACACTGATATTCTAGTGTTGTTGATGTTTCACTGGAAAAATGATATGCATCTCTACATGCTTTCTGATGCTAGCAACAAAGTTGACAAAGAAATCTGAAAAATTAAAGATTTGGTCAAATCAACTGGAGATGTCATTACAAGTCATATTTTGTTCATCCATGCTTGGTCGGATTGCGATACTACGTGTGCATTGTTTGGACAAGGTAACCTACAATTTGTTTTTGGCAACTAGGAACTTTCATGATAAACTTGGTTTTACTTGCTTGAATGATGTAAATGTTACTTTACGAAATATTGTATTTAGATAAGCCTTATCGTATTCTTTTTAATATAATTGTACACGATGAACATATTCGGAATTGCCTTCGTTCTTTACTAAGTTTTCGGTTAAGCTATGCCCAGGCTACTTATATCTATAATCTTTTATGTCAGGAAAAACTAGTAGCCTACCCTGAAGAAGTTTGGGACAAGGGAGGTGCTCCAAAAAACTGCTAAAGTATTCGAAGACGAAACAGCCACTGCCGAGGAAGTAGAACAAAAGGACTTAAATTGTTAATGTTTAGGTAACTTAAAAAGTTACATTAGTATTATAACGATAATGTCAAGTTCCTACCACAAAATCATCAATAAAAGTTTAAGTAGTGTGTTCAGTTTTAATATACAATTTTTATCTTTTTAGCTATGGTGGGAAAGAAAACTGGGCGCTACCATCAGTTTATGAAGACAGCAGCAACATCTAAAACGACAATCAAGCCACAGTCTCTCGCTCCAAACAAAAATGCTGCAAAGTATCATTTTCTTCGAATCCATCTGCAGGTGATTGAATGGAAAACACTGATGAGCGTTGAACTAAATCCGCTCGATTGGGGCTGGAAATTATCCAATCGGAGTTACGATCCTATTTTGACAGATTTGAGTACGGCTCCTGATAAGATTCTTCGCTTTGTACGATGTAACTGTAACGTCACTAAGAAAAGTCCTTGCAGTACCAACGTTTGCAGCTGCAAGTGGCACGGGCTACCATGTGTTTCTGCGTGTGGTAATTGCAATGGAGTGGATTGTGAAAATTATGACAAAGACGAAGTTTCATCAGACGAAGACAGCGTTGGAAGTGACGAGGAAGCGGATAGAAACATATTTGATGTTGAAAAATAAATATCAGATTCAAATTTGGTCAAAATTATTCAAAATCTAGTTTTTTGAAGCGTTGGTTGCAAAAAAAAGCGATTTACAAGTCAGGAAAAGAAATCATGAAAACAAAACTTTTGAAACAATTTTAATTAATTTCAAAGGCCTTCTACTGATATGATATGTTTGGTTTGACATGTAGATTATTGTTCATAAGCATTTGCAAAGATTGATATTGAATTTTACTATTTACCTTATAACAGTGATATTCGTGATCGTCCATGAAACATTCCTTTTAACCAGTGCATTATGACGCCATTGCTACTGCAAGTATTACAATTTTTCATTGATTTTCTAAATGCTCTGAAAGGTTTACTAAAGTAAGTGAACACAAAACAATATGCACAAACCAACGATTGCATTCACTGGAAATTCTCGATTGTCAACATTTACATTTTCTGCACTAGATGGCGCAACATGTGTTTTAAGTAGCCCACCACTCCCCATTAAACTTATTGTATTCAACAAAGTAAAAAACAAAAAGAAAAAGTGGCTTTACTGGGAGTATTCTTGCATTCCATTCATCTACTAGTATTGAAGAGTAATTACGATATTTCAATTATTCTTGTGACGTCATCATGACGTCACATCCAAAATTTTTTACCAAAATGTTCTCACAAAGGTACAGATTGCGATATTTGAAAAAACAAATCAGAAATCAGTATGAAAGTATTAGAAAAGATTATTATAGTTCATTTCCGTTAAGGGGCGCTAGACGCAAATTTCAAACACCCCCCATTCCATTTGCTCAAAGCCGATTGAAGAGGATTTTGGATATGATGATCTACATAAAATTGCGCATTTTTTGGTACCAAATTTGTTAAGTTACGAATTTTTTCCGGGTCAAATCCTAATATGATTGCACTAACTAGCCTTGGTCTACAGCTCAGCCGAATATGCCTCAGCTGTGTGGAACCGCAGCAGACACACAAAAAAAATGGATGTATGCATTAACGACACCTTGCGCATCATTACTGGCTGTCTCCGCCCCACACCTACTGCTTATCTGCCAACTTTGGCTGACATTGCTACTGTTCATGTCCGTAGGGAAGAAGCCTCTCACAAACTGGCTTTGTGGCAAATTTTCAAAAAAAAATTCAAAATTAAGTTTGTTAAGTTCCGACCATTTACACACATGACTTTTAGATGACTTAAATACACACATGACTTTTAGATGACTTAAATACACACATGACTTTTAGATGACTTTTAGCATTGACTTTTAGATGCATGTTGCAATTACTAATACTAGCTAACTTTAAACCCTTGACCATTTCGTTCAAAGATCTATCAAACAAAACCACTATTCAACAACACAACACAGTTCAATGGGATTATTTATCACACCATACCGTGCAAAGCAGCACAAATGCGCAAGTCTGTTTTGGCCAAATCATCTTGGTCATCTCGAATCAAGCCGTTCACAACGCCTTTCAGTCTGCCAATAAAGCGCTCGATTGTTGTTGTTGATCGTACGCCAAAACACTGATGGAGATGAAAAACATACAATGCATGGAGCCATCTTACTTTCTTCGGAGAAAAAATCACGTAAGTTGCTACGCTTCAAAAGCGTCTGCTCGATATCAACGTTTCTTGGAAAACTTTTCTATCTTGCCGCATCAGCAGCAAAAGGCGGAGCTTCAGCGTAAGAACTTAAAGCAACGTTTTTAGGGCTCAACCATTGGGATGCATGCTTAACGAAATGTTCAGAACAGCGTTGAATACTGGTTCATCAACAAATTTATATGCAAGTAATAAATCTCTTGTAAACAGTACAATTGAGGGACCTTCAGCAGCGGAAGGTTTAAGATGGATGACTAAAAATGCTTGCAAATAAACACATATAATGAAAGAAACGTTGAAGTTTAAGGGTTGACGTTGAAGTTTAGGGATATCCTAAGGCCCAACACATTACCCAAAAATCAGCATTCTTAAGTGACCACTTGCTGTTGTTATCCAACGCGCATGGGACACGCTTTCTTGACGATAAAAAAGTAGGGGTTTCAAATTTCCTGGAACATCCATCACTAAATGAGCTGCCAGAGCAAGAAGACACATATGGTCGCTCCGAAAAGATTAATCTTTAGCTTCTTTCTTGTGCTCAGAAAACCATAAGATCTTGGCTTTTAAATGATTTGCAGCTATAGCTGTGATGGAAACTTTACAGTCTTGTCGGATTTTCAGATGTTGGGGCTTAAGTTTTGGTATTTTTTTAATTATGTTGATCAAACCATCATCTTCGTATGCATTAGGGCCTTTCAATTTGCCTCCCAAAAAGCTTTTTGCGTGTGTAAAATAAATATCATTTACATGGAAGAGACATTCAAGAGTGTGCACCAGTACTACACTAGCTAGCCTACTACCACTGTACTAAATTGTCAAACAAGGTGGCTCAGCTAAACAATCGAAATAAAAGCATCAATGTAGCAAAACCCAAGCAAAAATCCAAACTGCCTTGTTTCTCATTTTTTTGTCCAAAATGAGCAAAAACATGTTTTTTTCAAAATAACCCCTTTTCTGTTGCAGTTAGCGTTTCATATTGTATTGACAAAAAACAGGAAATCGTCCCTTCCGGCCATTTTGGCGCAAGTTCCAACGCTCTAGCTCTTACCACATTCGTGATAAGGCCAAAACAGCAAAAATCCGCTAGCTGGCACATCAAGATGACGTCATAATAACATCATTTTTGAAATCAGTGACGAAAATCCAGTCAGAATTTGACCCGAAACTAATTTTCCTGAAAAGTCGCCTAAAATTGGAACACCCTAATGTACACAAGCCTCTAAGCTCCATTTAATGGTTTCTGAAACTAAAAGGGCAGGTTTGGTCGCCGGCTTTCGCAAGCCAACCCTTCTCCACACACAATCGTATTTCAAATTTTTTTGACTAGAAATGACTAAGCTCTACATCTAGGCTATTGGAGAATCAGTGCATATAAATAAAACTGCAGATTCTATTTGAATAAGACCTTCTGATGATCCGTTAGGTGAAACAATTTGTAAAAGCTTCAGATAGTAATAACTATATTTGATTTAAATACAACTGCAAATATGTTTCAGGGCCGGGCTTGCGTTGTTCTTACCCGAGTGAACGCAAAAACACGACATTAATAACAGATTTCTTAAATACACGAATTTTCTATTTTTGCTGCCGCAAAGAAACTCTGGCAGGCCGGGCATCGCTTGGTCGCCCGAAAAATTAGAGGTCAGAGGCCTGTATGTATAGGCTAGTTGTATACTAGGGTGTTTCATTTGCTCCCTTTATTTGAATTTTGATCTGTCCCTAAGTTAATTCTGTTCCATTTGGGAAAAAAATAACCTGGAAATAATTTTTAATTTCATGGCCCCCCGTTTACCCCCCCCACCGCGACTCCGAAATTTCTGCCTACTCCAATCGCCATAACTCAAAAACCACTTTAGATAGACATGGGTTGTTGGGTATCAAAGTTATTGCCATACCCCACTTTAATTCAAAAATGCTGTCAAAATAATAATCTGAGCAAAAAAAATTTTTTTTTCATTTTTGCACAACATAAGAAAAGCAGTTGGCATGAATATTGAATAGCCAAACATACGATGTGAACAACCAAACATAAGTGGCAGCAACTGACACAACACCAAAATTAATCACATGACACAATATTATCAAAAACCATCTATGAAGTAATAGGACATCACAATAAGTAATAGCACAGCAGGGGCTCACACAACCTCCATTAAGCAGGCAGCAACGTGGTGTGTTGTGCTTAGCGCATTGGTCTTCGCACCAAAGAGTGTTTACATTAATTTCAGCTACTGAAACCACTGCGTTGTTGTTTTCTTGTGCAAGAAAGGTCAAAATGATTGCCTCCATCCAGTAATGGGTAGTTAAAATAAATTCCAGTCATACTAATGTAAGTCACTGGAAACAGTGTATTACAGGCAACTCCAAAGCGAGTGCTGCAAAAATTGCCTATTATGTGCTGTGCTTCAATGATGTTTTTCCGTCCTGGAGGATAAAAATTCAATGACGACAATACAAGTGGGACATGAATAGTAACACAGCAACAGCTAATGCTGATTAAGTAGGACATGGATAGGATACTAAGGCCCGTATTTTAAGATCCAACTTGAGTTCAAACTGAAACTCAAATTTGGCTTGGTCCATGTATTTGGTATACCATAACCCAAGTCCAACTTTCTGATGTATTCAGCAGCATGTATCAAGATAGTCTGCAGCGTCCCTTGTAGTCTGCCTGTAGACACCATAGTATAATGGAAGTCACTCTGTCTCGAATTTTTAATGATCTAAAATTTCAAATTACCAAGTCTCCTGATGTTACGCTGTACTGCTCAGCATAGTTTCCAGAGGGGTGATTAATTACTCTGTCATATTTTCCTGGAAAATTCACTGCAAAATTCAATAACCTTCAAAAACCCAGGAGCTTTGCATAAAGCCAGATGGACGGCAAAGCTGATTTACTCCATTAAGATATATCTTCTGGGAAAGTACATTGGAGAACTTCCACTTGGCACTGTTACTACCACTCAACAAACCTCAAAGATAAGAGGCTTTGTCAACTTCGTCACTTATGTCATGTGTATTCTCAGTGGTGCTTGACATGTCCATCGCCCACTGATGCTCCATGGAACGATCTAAAGTTTTACAAGATGCTGTTCACTTACAGCAACATCAATAACTGTATTGCTCTGAAGGCATTAAAGAGACACCTTTGGTACTTGACAGAGGAAATTATTTCTCTTTCTTTATTCAGAGAACACACCCCTGTTGAAGAAACTTGGTTTATTGCTGATCGAATGCTACAATGCATTGATACATAGCTACATACACACTCAGCCATCCCAAAACAGCGACATGGATCTGGGTTTGAAAAACCAAAATTTCCAAAGTGTTGTGGATTTGTTTTTGAAAAACAAATCCACAACACTTTGGGCCATCAACAAGGATTGGTGATTTAGTTGGACAAGATTCATGCTATTTTATCAACTTGTTAAACCTGAACCATAAATTTTTGCACCTGTCTGTTAATAAATGGCATGATAACAGCATCTTAAACGAAAACCTGGTAAATGTCCTAGGAAGCAATGTAATTAATGACTGTGCTGAAAGGTATATAAAATTAAGCTCAGACTTCTTGGGATCTTCTCACAGCGAAGAACATTAGGCCTACCAAGACACCCTGCAAGTGGCAGAAAAACACAGAAAGTGTCAACCATTCCTTCGCAAAAGAAGCACCCACTGTTGATGATGCCCAACTGCCTCTTTGACGATTATATGCATGCATCATCAATCATGATAATATGTCAACCAACTGGCTTGGATACTAATCGTTCTTGCAGTTTTTGAAAAAATGTAACTATTTGCAGGATTATAGATAACTTAAGCCCGTATTCTAAGATCCAACTTGCGTTCAAGCTGAAACTCAAGTTTGACTTGGTCCATGCATTTGGTATACCATAACCCAAGTCCAACTTGTGTTCCAGCTTGAACTCAAGTTGGGTCTCAGAATACGGGCCTTAGTATCCTATCCATGTCCTACTTAATGAGCGTTAGCTGTTGCTGTGTTACTATTCATGTCCCACTTGTATTGTCGTCATTGAATTTTTATCCTCCAGGACGGAAAAACATCATTGAAGCACAGCCCATAGTAGGCAATTTTTGCAGCACTCGCTTTGGAGTTGCCTGTAATACACTGTTTCCAGTGACTTACATTAGTATGACTGGAATTTATTTTAACTACCCATTACTGGATGGAGGCAATCATTTTGACCTTTCTTGCACAAGAAAACAGCAACGCAGTGATTTCAGTAGCTGAAATTAATGTAAACACTCTTTGGTGCGAAGACCAATGCGCTAAGCACAACACACCACGTTGCTGCCTGCTTAATGGAGGTTGTGTGAGCCCCTGCTGTGCTATTACTTATTGTGATGTCCTATTACTTCATAGATGGTTTTTGATAATATTGTGTCATGTGATTAATTTTGGTGTTGTGTCAGTTGCTGCCACTTATGTTTGGTTGTTCACATCGTATGTTTGGCTATTCAATATTCATGCCAACTGCTTTTCTTATGTTGTGCAAAAATGAAAAAAAAATTTTTTTGCTCAGATTATTATTTTGACAGCATTTTTGAATTAAAGTGGGGTATGGCAATAACTTTGATACCCAACAACCCATGTCTATCTAAAGTGGTTTTTGAGTTATGGCGATTGGAGTAGGCAGAAATTTCGGAGTCGCGGTGGGGGGGGGTAAACGGGGGGCCATGAAATTAAAAATTATTTCCAGGTTATTTTTTTCCCAAATGGAACAGAATTAACTTAGGGACAGATCAAAATTCAAATAAAGGGAGCAAATGAAACACCCTATTGTATACATATGTAAAATTGAACATGGTTTAGACTTCAGAGACAGTTACAACATCACTTGACGCCCTGGAAGAGTTTTCAAAATCGTGAATTGATGGGAGAATAAAGAAACTAACGTAGTTAGAAATATTACAATAACCTCTGATAGAAGATAAAGTTCACATTTGCCTGTACAACATTTAAAGCTATAACACGTCAAAAAAAAAAAAAAAAACATGTGAAGAATTGCGTTGCAAGTCTCCGGATTCAGAATGCAATACTGTAACAGCAAAGATCCACCACGTAACGTATAGAAGAGTTGAATAAAAATAACAGGCAGTAATACATCGTGTTCGCACAAGGTAGACGGAATTAAAGGGGACCTGAAATGAAAAATTAAAATTTTTTTGGTGATTCTTTAGTGTTTAAGTATTATATTTTTCGAAAATTTTTTTTGATATGCCTTTTTGTTTGGGAGATATAACCAAATGAAAATTGGCCACCTTATGGCGCTATGTGTCTTGTGACGTCATCGGCGGGCAACCAAGTAAACAGCTTCATGCCTTTGCCTCAGAAACGTCGCATAGGTCATTGTATATTGAGTAATAGAAGATCAGCATAAACAAGATGTCGTTGTTTTCTCCCTTTTAATTGCTATTCGATCCAAACGCCCGATCGTACTCACAGACCTGTACCTAGGTCGATCGAGTTTTGTGGGTAGCCTACTGTATTGACAGTGGCTTTCACATATCTTGAAAAATCAAGGACAGAAGAAACAGCTTCAGGGGTGAGCAGATGTCTGGACTTGGTGCCTTGTAGCTCTGCCTGTAGATCACGTTGGTAATCGCTGGCCAGAAAATTATTGCTGCACACACGGCAGTGCTTGTTTACAGGTGGGTTTTTGAGTTTCATCGCTGAGATCCATTTTTTCAGCTTGTCGTCATTATTCAGAGGTAAACGATGAAAGGATACCCCTTTGACGATTCCCCGGTTAGTACAACCTGGAGCCATACAAGAAGCCACCATTTTAACGGCGTAAAAACTCCCTTAGCCAAAATTGTTCGCTGTTTCGGTAGCCTACGCGATTTGTTCCTTGTGTTTCCACGCAAAACAATAGACCTTGGATGCGGGTTTGCCAGCCAATGACGTCATCAAAAATTTTGACCAATCAGAATCATTCAATTCAAAAAAGGTTTTTTAGGTTTTTTAATTAATGGTAACACAAAAAATAAAAAAATTGTTGAAAAACGTTTTATTTCAGAAAGATCTACAAATACAAAAGCCATGTATTTTCGTTGCAGTGCACCTTTAACAGCATGTAGATATTAAACTTTTGTCAAAATGCTGGGCCAATAGTTAAACTAGACCGTCAACAATAAGGTAGCTCGATTAACAACACCGTCTGATGACGTTGAATTAATGCAAATAATGACAAATTTTGCTTGCTGGGCTGGGCGGCAAAATCACACCAAAGACCTTTCAATTACAAGTTGATCGCTCTCTCACAACTTCTAACGGCGAAACATTCGTTAGTATTTCCAAACAAACTTTACCGGACCAGTTACATCGGTGCCCAGTCAGCAAAATTGGTCTTTCAACGTTTGAAGACGTTGAATTTATGTAAAATTAAATCAGAAGCTGGCGGAATATCATATCATATATCCGAGTGTTTTTTGCGAAGCAAAATGTGTACTTTTTAAAGTTAAGTATAAAATATGAAGATTTGATAAAAGAAATGCAAGGGGTTATTAACACCTTGCAGGGTTTGCGTAAAAAACACTACAGCCAGTAAATCAGTCATTTTTTCGATGCTTCTTAGTCGTGTGAGCCTCTTGGGCCAAGGATCTATCTTCTTACTACCCCAGATTGGCGACGTTAGGGTTAGACTACACTGGAAGGCTACTAGAGATCAGCCAGTTTTTGGTTTCATCATCCAAGACACGCAGAACTTCAACTTCATCAGGTTGCTTGGATTGTACTATCGTTGATGATGCAGTCTGTTCCTCAGCATCACATTTACAAAACGAAAAGGCCATTCCCGATTGATGGATGATTGAGCGGAAAGCCCGACACCCGTACAAAGACGGTTGTACATTGTGAAGAAACGTCAATGCAGTGAATGTAAAAAATGACTGATTTGCTGAATAGGTCTAGACCAGTGGTTCTTAACCTTTTGCCTTGTCAGCACAACCTTGAAATTCCCAACCCGTTCTTGCACCCCCTCCTAGGATTGGATGAAAAGTAATGAAAAGAAATGAAATGTAAATCTCATAGACGCCTAAAGTTCGAAATTTTTGTTAAAACTTGGTAAAACAACTTTGGTTCTTACCTCATATTATAACAAACCTTGATAATTCAGCATCCCCGCACCGCCTAGGCACAGGTCTCGCACCTCTTAGTGGTGCGTGCACTCCTGGTTAAGAACCCCTGGTTTAGACTCTGGAGACAGAATGAAATAAAAAGATGTTTAAGGAAGGAAAAGTTCCAAGTGCAGCAAGTTTAAGCAAGGAAAAGTTCCAGTGCAGTGAATTGTGTAGGAAGGATCAGGAAATGGTGGCCGACTTGCTTTGCGCCTCAAACTTCACTTCATTTCATTTAGCAAGTAGGAGAAAAGTCCCGCAATAACTATGACTCGAATGGCTAAATAAAACAAAAAATAAATGTTATGACAGAACTTTAGGCTTGTCATATGTGACTCAATGCCAGGAAATATTCACACTTGATATAAACCGACAGCACAAGCTACTTAGCGATCTGCACAAAGTCGGAATAGCATTTCACAGACTAGGCAATCCCATGACTTGACCTAATCGCTATTTTGGGATGTGACTCAGCCTACTGTAAACAACATTATCGGGTAGGCTGCACAATTGACGTAGCAAACGCAGTTCCAACCACATAAACTTATAATTAAGAGCATGTGTTAATGTGTTATGCCTCAAATACTACGTAAAACACCGCTTATCTAACTTAGGGTCAGTGGAATATCGGGACGACTCGCTTTACTGATTTTTCTTGCAATATTGACAGCTGGAGGGTCACTGCGAAATTTAAAAATTGGCAGAACTGCAAAAAGTTTTGTTTGCTTTTACGCAAATTTATTTTTAACAAATAAAAAGCTATATTTTGCGCGAGGTTTAGGATGCTAGAACATCGAAACAACCTTGCTACAGCAGTGTGAGGTTAACTACTGTTACCACTGTAGCGCGAAATCTATTGCTGCATTATTATGACTAGTATAGCATTACGTAAGTATGATATCACACATTTTCATACGTTTATTTTGGCAATAAACACTTTGTACACTCGTAGACAGGTCAAACATGATGCACCTGAGTATGCGACATATGGCAGTAGACCTCAAGCTGTAGTTGCACCAAATTTTGTCATAAGACTATGACCCTCCAGTTGTCCACCTTCTTTTTGAGTGAGCTTTTTGCTGTGTCTTTCTTTACCGAAAACATTAGGTTCCTTGCTCCCTCATTAATATAGGCTACTGTAATCTAAATCCTCAACCCTTCTTAAGCATAAGACAAATTATGAAGACAACTACTAAATGCGAATTAAAAATTAGTGCAAAAAACGTGTGCAGCAATGATTGGCGAAGAAAAGACTTTGGAATGGTATTCAGTGGTCGTCAGTTGTCATGCGATATTGCCCAAGTGCCTACGAGATTAATACAATCTCGACCAGTGATACCAGACAGGTTGGCTGGAAACAATTGTCTAACCAAAGTAAGCAGAACAGTTGTTTGGGAAATTGTGCCCGAGAAACTGCACTTGAGCAGTGTTTGAAATCTTACATCACACCATAAACGCAGGGGCGTTGACAAGGGGTTCTAGGTGATACTTTTGGACCCGGTCCCAGAATAGTTGAGGGGCCCGGATATAAAAGATTCCCCGTGACTTCAAATATTATCAAGATCTTAATATAATCAGATCTAAAGGAATTGCCATCAGAGGTTAATACAGCCACTTCAGCCGTCAGATGGTAAAGTACGGGCCCCCTTCCCGGTAGGCTTCCGGCCAACTTCAGCTTTCTGGTGGTAAAATAGCCACTTCAACCACCAAACAGTAAAACAAAAATTTAGCTTAGTCTAGTTACTAGTATGTAAAAACAGAATATATATATATAGTACTTAGGATGTCATGTTTTTGACTGTTTGAGCGTAGACATTACATTTATCGATACAATACATTGTAATAAAATCTTTTTTTTTGTATTAGGAACTAGCAAAGCATCCGTGATCCCTCTTAGAAATGGTTGGTCAATGGTCAGGCAACAAATTTCATATGTAGTACTGGCAAACGCTTCGAAGAAACAAATTTTGGTTTCTAAACAATAAGCTTAGTCTGCTTTGCAGGATAAATGACTAGTGTTTAGTCTACCGTATAGTGATTTCCCTAACCACGAATATTTAGTGAAATAACCCAAAACACGTATTTCAAAATAAACAGGCTAATGTTTGGTTAAACTCAAAAATTGAAATGGCACAGGTGAGAAGATGCTATCCCTATTTCTGCACTAAAAATTAGACCAAAACAGCTTTTCAAACCAAATCAAACTGAAAACTTTCTGACCGTCTGCACTAACTTTGCTGTAAATTCTCTTCTGGTGAGCCTAAAATGACCAGTGAAACATCAATGGAATCAAGACGTAATACTCTAGCGCCATGTGACAAACAAAAGTTCAAAAAAGCAACCGCTAGGTAGAGATAGTAAGTTTTGTGGTTCAGGAAGTTTTAAAATTGCGCAAGATTTGTTAAACGACCATGCTTTTGATATATCGGGTTTGATCGAGCAAAGAATAACAAAAAGCTCTACATCTGAAAAGACTGACACTACAAACAAAAGCAAGCTACTGCATTACAGGCTACCAGCAGCGCTAAGATTGTGATAAGTGCATGGTATGTAGAAAATTTTTAATGCCTTTGATAATATATCAATACAATTTTGGTAGAGAGGTGACTTTCTTTAACCAAAATATTAATAGCCTATAATAATATATGATATTCCTCTTAATTTTATACTTTGAACGGCATGTGTCATCCTCATTTTAACAGTACATCAATAAAATTTTGTGCACAACCTTTATATTCATAACATTGTCGATGAAGGGGACCCAAAATAAATTGGTACAGGGCCCGAGAAATCCTGTCAACGGCCCTGCATAAACATTGCAACAAACTTCTACCTTACAATAATTTAAGCAAAGTATAAAACTTGACTCTACTTACAATACATCAGATTTGCACTTCCGCCTGAAATGAATACAGTTACGGTCAACAGTCATCACAATATCGCATTGCTCGCAATATCACAACCTTATTTTATATTTAGAATGTTGTCTAGCTGCTTTATTCATAATGAAACAAGCGCATTTTTGCGTTTATTTATGCATCTATTTAAGAAGAAAAATAGCTGGCAAAGCGGCTTCATTGTTGAGACTATAAGAAATAGATCTAAAATAAGATGTTGCTTGAAAAATCATAAACTCTGAGTACAGGAAACATGCGCAAATTCTTAAAATAAATTAAACAACAAACATTCTTCTCAACGTGGTTTTTCTAAAGTTGAAATTGAAGATTGATAAGAGACTGAATAATTTGTTTTGTCTTGTACAAAAGTAGAAGACAAACGTGTCGCAACATTTGTTAATTTTATAATCACCTTGAATATCATGTCAAGTATCAGCCGACCAAGCAATGCTTGTTGCTTCAAGAAAACCTCAAAAACGTCAACCCAGTCTTTGTGTTAATAGATTATTACGTTACTTTTACAGACATAAAACTTGCGTTTATTTGAATTCATATCTTTCTTTCCACGGAGTTGGTGGTCCATCGGCTTGTACAAAAAACAATTACATTTTAGCAATCCATTATTCTTTCCCAAAAACAAGTTTAAATAATTGCTGTCAGTTTTTAGATAAGAAACTGGGTTTGCAAGGGCCTGACTCATAAAAAGGCACCAAAGTATTCTGTAGTTTGTTGCTTCAGAAACGCTATTTTTAACTTTTACTTCTGTAAAAAACAATTTTATGTCTTGTGGGCTGAAAATTAATCGGCGTTTTTCATCATCCATTTAAACGTTGGCATAGCATGGCTAACGTTAATTCAACGTCTAAATATCATTTATCTGAATGTGACTGTAAATACTGGTTAAAGCGGGCGATCACAACTCTAATTTGAACATTAGAAGCAGAAGAACGGCGTTTAAGTAAAATGGATATATTGCCACTGCGCTGGCTGAACTGTTCAAGTTACAGTGCAAATGAAAGACATATTTCATTGAATGCCAGGCTCGCTATAAACTTACCGCAAAAGTAAAACAATATTTACAAAACAATTTTAACTAGCGATGATGGCTTTGCAAGTTACTGTAATCAATCAATAAAATGCTAATTGAAGAAAATACTACTTCTCAGAGCAATACAACGATTAAGCAAAAATGTAATGGAAAAAAGTGTTGGTCTTTGTGGCAGTGCAATCAAGGACATATGCCATTGCCATGCTACCCCAGTGACAGTTGAAGTTGCTACGTGTTATACTCTGTGGAGTTCTGCCAACTTTTCTTGGTTCAATGGGGTGTTGGTATTAAAGGGGTGTACTGTACTTTTGCATTTAGAATTTATTTTCATCTTGGACACGTTAGTGAGAAAAACAATAAGGCAAGATTAAAATTGTTTCAAACGTAATTTTGTAATCTTGCACAAGAATATGGCTTGGAAAGTAACAGCATCTTTAAATCTTCTATACTTCATTGTAATGCCGCACAGGCAGAGCAAATAGTTTTTCTTTGCATATTCTCTGTCTTTCTCAGTTTCTTTGTCATTTCATCTTTCTGTTAAATTGAACTTTTAACTGCATCAGGGCATCCTTTTCTATGCCATTAGTCACTAATTCTGTGGCAGCGGTTTTCATCGTTGCATGACTATACTGTATTTGGCATTCACTGAACCATGCAAAATATCTGTGCAAATACTTTCCTTTTTTTTCTGAAAAAGGTGGTGAGCCACAACGTTTACACAACGTTATAGTTTAATGACTTGTAAGAAATCCTTTCTCTGCCAGATGTGCCTGTATTGTGAAAATAAATTTATATTGAAACAGGGATGATTTTAAATATTGTTTGCAATGTATTGAAATAATTTTTCAGAAGAATATGTTTCTTGGGTTATGGCCTTGTTAGGGCTTGAAACAAAGTTTGATAAACTGTTCTTAAGCCCAAGCGGATTATATTGCGGTACTTGATTTGTTTTTAGAGTAAGAGACATTTTTGTTTTCGGTTGTTTTTGCTTGATTATTTAGTTCCATTACAGAAAACTTCGAAGATCCATCCCTGCTGGAGAAGACGCTCATCAGTGGATGGAACCAAAACTCAAACATATCACGTCGTCTGATGCAAATCAAATAGAAAACAAGGATTCCCTGAAGCAACAAAAAGATTAACTTTGTAGATGTGATGTTTTTAACATGAAGCCTACTGTGAAGAAGGGGGCGTTCTTCCCGGCTATCCTACTGCATAGCTATCCTACTACTAAGCCTACTGCATTAGGCTAGGTGCGACATGCATGATTATGTAGGTTAGTCTTCTGTACAAGTGTACAAGCAATACAAGCATAAATTGATAGGAAAATAAAATTGATTGACAATAAAAAATTGTTCGAATTTAATATAAGTTTGTCCCTGTATCAAAGGAGAGGTTTTCAAATTAAGCATGACTACGCCTTAGTGCATCGTTGCCATTGTCCATGGGCATCTTTCACCACAAGAAAGTAAAATACTATATTATTCGAAGAATAGCCTGAAGAAAATGCTCATCATATTCTCGTACATTTTACTTGTTGTTATAACACTGTAGTAGGCTACACGATTTACATGACAACCGCAATGTGCCATTATTGCTTATTTTACTTAGGTACGATAAAAATTTAGGTTACAACTTCTATTCAAAAAATACAAAGGCTGTATTGAATTTATATAAAATATAAAACTTAATGAAGTTAAAATATTGTACGATTTAATGCAAAATTATCATTAAAGCCACAATTGGTCTGTGTTCTTTGTAATCATCAACCACCACTGAAAGCATGCTAACTCGCAAACTTTACATATTATCACAACGATCGATGAAATAGCAATATCCAGTCGCAAGCGGTGTTTGGAATTTTGGGTTTATTAATATTGCAGTTATGTTGAAGCCAAACACCAAACACCTATCTGTTGTATCATTCTTAGTACAGTATAAAGAGATGCTTGCAATCGTAAGCTATACATCATACTGATTGTAGAATAGCCATATCCAGCATTGCTACACGGCTATTGTCATCGCGTACTGGTGTACTATACCTCTGGTAGTGGCTGTTATCACTGTGAGAGTTGGTTGTTTAAAGAAAAACGCCACACTTTGCACATTGGTAAGTAGGCTACTGTATGTGTTTTTGTATCATCACTGCATGCAACTTTGTCCTTGCTAATTTTGTCACCAACCATCACTGACGCATCGCAAGTTAAGCATTTTCTTCTTGAATGAGTCACACCGAAAAAGGTTTGAGAATTTTTGAATCAAATCAAACAGTCTAACAAAGTGTCATTTCACGTTGACTGCAACAGCCTGCAGTAAATCTATGGCAGCAAAAAAAAACAAAAAAGTTGCTTCTTAAGGTACGTGTCTCAAGACAACCTCCAACAACAAATTACTCACTTGGAGTGACGTAAAAAGTACAAAGATCCAGCTGAAAATTTTCTGAAATGTTGGTTCCGGTGTGATGAGTAGAAATAAGCCAACAATCCAGGAGAGACCAAGTGTGATAGACATGGTAACAACCATAAAGAGCTGCTTTGCCTTACTTTTCTTCAATGCCGTTGACCTTATCTGGACGATTAAGGAAGATCAAAATCTAACTTTCAACAAGATAACTTATTCAAGTATTCAAGCATTGTCAGTTTTCAAATCAGAAAGAACACATTTTGTCTTCTTTTTACAAATGAAGATCAATTAATATCTTGATAAACATTTTTCGACTGGAAACATTTTTTCGTTTTGACTACTAAAATACCAAGCTGTAAATATTTAGACTCTGGTTCTCTTACACAGAAAATAAATATTACCGTAGTTAAAAAAGTTATAGGGCTAAAGTTTGGTATATAGGCCTATACGAAAAATATAGATAAGCCTAAATTTGAGCCACATTCAGTTACGTTGTGGTAACATACTTCCAATCGCTTAAAAATGACTTTCTTCGCAATGACAATCACCACGATCAAATTATTTGCCATAATAATACAAATAATAGCAAGGAACGATGATAAAAGAGTTGTTCTATCCAACCAACACATATTATCAGCCACATAGTAAGACCTCCATCGCACGGGTGTTAAAGTTCCAGCTATAAAGTAGACAATCAATTTAGTCAAGCTGCAATGAACAAAACAAGATTAAACTAAACCAATTGACGAAAACGGTAATTTGACTGTACGCTTGCAATTGAACTATTATCTTCATTTTGCGGTTCAGGCAAGGGGAGATACAGTGCTGTGTGAAGGGGGGCCAAGGGGCCAACCATCGCAAGGGGACTACAGATAACATACTTTTATGTTTCGCTAACAATATGTTTTCTGTGCTGTTTTAAACTTTAATTCTGATAGGAGTGTGGTTTGGTCAATCATTTTTTGGAAATTGTTTGGTGCAGACATGGGCGCCGATCGCTCTCTAAAATTGGTGGGGACATTTACTAGGAAAGGTAGCAAGGGGAGACGAGCAAAGCGAGCTAGAAAGATCGGGAGTCTGTTCTGACAAACAAACAAATACAGTAGGTACAAGTCTAATGCGATGCATATATATTTGAATAATTGTCAGTGTCAGCATTGGACAGCAGACGTCCAAACACTCGGCAGCGAGTCTCCGGCGAATTAAAAACGAAGTCCTTGGAGAGGTCATGGAGGTTGATCGAATTCAAAACTTGTCCACATTGCAGACCATTGCATGATTTAGCCGTTTCTGTGTCATGGTAGATCTGTAGATCTTAACCAAGTTTTGATACGTCGCAAAGTTGAAAATGATCGTTCAGTTGAACACGAGCTGGCTGGTGAAATGAGCAAAAGTCGCTCAAAAAGTTTTACTTGCGGAAACCTTTGCCGAACAGCGGATGGCATCTTCTTGAATATCATTCAAAAACCTTCCACCGACTTTTCATTGCACTGCTTTCGAAAGAAGCATAGTTCTTGTGCAGCATAGTTCTGTGTGAGAGAACTCAGGATAATCGTCTACCACAGGCAGTGTTGTACGCGTCAATGAAATAAATTGACGGCGTCAGCGCAAATTGCCTAAAAACTTTACGGTGTACAGTACTGCGTCAGCTCGTAAAGAAATTGACGGCGTCAGCGCTAATTTTTAGCGCTATTTTAGCCAGGGTCTCACAAAACGGAAGTATTTCAACCAAGTGTAGGCTAACAATATTTATAAATAAAGAACAGGTTTTATGTTTTGAGACTGTATTGTAGTAATTAGCTGCTTTAGCTTATTAGTTATTTCTTTATAGAAGCACAAGCATTTCAAAACGTTTGGGACGCATAGTGTCCTTTCCAAGCGAAAATATGCGTTCCACAGCAGCGCTGAATGGTATTGGTGTGTTGTATTTCAAAAACAAGTCTTGAAATCGTTTACTCGGAAAGGTAGCCTATCACTGTTCCAAGCGTGCTGTGATGGCTTACCATATAGGCTATAAATCTTATTTTAACGAAGTCCACTGTACCAACATCGCTCTTTTCAAGGGCATAGAGCTCTTGAAATAAAGTTTCTTCAACCTCCGCGATGATATTCATTGATTTTTCGCTTTCTCTCTCTGATCCCTCGTTGTCGATACTGCTCACGATATGAGTGATCACCATTTGGCGAACTTCTTCCGCTTGTATTCCAAGGAGCCATTCCAACCAACGTGAAAGCGGGTAATTCGGATGAGTCGCGCTGGCTAGAATACATTGTGAAACTCTCATTGTGAAACGAGATTTTCCGTGAAAACGAAAAATGACACATAGCGCTTGACGCTTAAAATCGGCAAAATAGTTGACGGCGCTATCACTTCCGTCAACTAAAAAATAAACTGACGGCGCTAGCCTCAGCGTCAGCAAAAAGTTGACGCCGTCACATTGGCAAAAAATCGTCAACTCTTCAAATCCAAAATTTTGGAGTCAAATTGGCCGCATCAACGCACAACACTGACCACAGGTCATTGCAGCTTTTTACTAAAGAGTGGTTCCGTTCTTGTAGAATTTTGTAGTGCTCAAAATCGGTCGACTTGAAATAGTCAGTAAAATTTTGCTGCGCGCTGTCAATGACTGCGAAATACTCTGACCGATATTTCGTCTCTGGTGTTTGAAGTTGAGGAGGTTGACCATGGTCATGTCTTTGCTAAAGACGATTTGGGATCTTTTTGGGACGTGACAGTCTCAATGACTTAGGTTGTAATCCTCCATTAGCTTCTCAGCATTTGCAAAGACACAATAAAATTGTTCTTCACTGCGTAAATGGCGAAGTTCAGCACTACAAAGTTCAGCACCTTCAAGCATGCCAGCCACAGTCACCGTGACACCTTACAAGGCTTTGTTAACACGTAACTCTAGCATTCTGCACTGTTTGGCCCTGGCGTAGCCCAGTGTTGTACGTTGACGGCGTCAACTTTTTGTTGACGCTGAGGCTAGCGTCGTCAGTTTATTTTTTAGTTGACGGAAGTGATAGCGCCGTCAACTATTTTGCCGATTTTAAGCGTCAAGCGCTATGTGTCATTTTTTGTTTTCATGGAAAATCTCGTTTCACAATGAGAGTTTCATTATGTATTCTGGCCAGCGCGACTCATCCGAATTACCCGCTTTCGCGTTGGTTGGAATGGCTACTTGGAATACAAGCGGAAGAAGTTTGCCAAATGGTGATCAGCTGATCACTCATATCGTGAGCAGTATCGAGAACGAGGGATCAGAAAGAGAAAGCGAAAAATCAATGAATGTCATCGCAGAGGTTGAAGATACTTTATTTCAAGAGCTCCATGCCCCTGAAAAGAGCGATGTTGGTGCAGTGGACCTCATCAAAAGATTTATATATGCTAAGCCATCACAGCACGCTTGGAACAGTGATCCTTTTCCGAGTAAACATTTTCAAGACTTGTTTTTGAAATACAACACACCAGTAGCCTACCATTCACCGCTGCTGTGGAATGCATGTTTTCACTTGGAAAGGACATTATGCGTCCCAAACGCAGCAGATTGTCAGACAAACGTTTTGAAATGCTTGTGTTTCTACAAGGAAATAACTAAGAAGCTAAGCAGCTAATTACAATACAGTCTCAAAACAAAACCTGCTCTTTATTATAGCCACTGTTAGCCTAAACGTGGTTGCAATACTTCCGTTTTGTGAGACCCTGGCTAAAATAGCGCTAGACATTAGCGCTGACGCTGACGCCGTCAATTTCTTTAAGAGCTGACGCAGTACTGTACGCCGTAAAGTTTTCAGGCAATTTGCGCTGACGCTGACGCCGTCAATTTATTTCATTGACGCGTACAACACTGGCGTAGCCCAAACAAATACAATTTGGGAGATGCACTAGGGTTTCCTCACATAATAAATCATTTCTACTACGGTCGAGGTTTCCTCGCATAAAACAAAAATGTTGTCTCCCTCTTTTCAGTAGATTTTAAACGTCTGACTAATAAAATTGTGACCTTCGGCTAATATTTCCTCTGTTATAAAAATCATGTAAAAAGATGGTGGGGACATGTAAAAAGATGGTGGGGATATGTCCCCGCTGTCCGATAGGGATCGGCGCCCATGGGTGCAGAGTCACTTGTAGTAAACTACTGACTGAAATGGAACGATCATGTGTTGGTAATGTTAGCAAGACAGATGATGGCACAGCGTTAGTTAGTGGTTTTAGTATGCATGTTCTTTGCTCTCAGTGTTCTCTAGTATTTTTTTTCGATCAGTGATCAGTGGTGTTAGAAGTGTGGTTGCGGTTGTCAGTTAATGTTTTTTCAGTTTATTGTCTTTCGGTTCTTCATTTGATGTTTGTGGTTCGGTACAATGTTAGTAGTTAGTTTTAGAATGTATGTTCTTTGCTTTGAGTTTTCTTTAGGTTTATTGTGCATGAGCTTACAATGGAGTGGTTGAAACCTACTTAACAAAATAGCCTAATAACCACTTGGTAAAAGTGTTGAAATGTTCTTTTTGTTAAAGCCAATTTTTGTTGCCCCTCCAAAGTGTTTTGCTCTGTTACGCCTAAGTATTTAAAAAAAATAGGTTAGTAAAATTTCGAATAACTGTAATTTTAGGGAAAAGTCGTTTTCAAATGGAGCTAAGCAAATTAAATCTCGTAATTTGTCAATTTTCGTCCGATTAAAAAAAAAGATAAGTTAATTTAATGAGCATGCCAAATTTTCATGCTAGCTTTTACTGTGTGATGTACCTTCTGGGTTGAATGACCCCTATGTTCATGACCATTGCTAGTATTTTTTATTAAAAATCTTGCTTTTGGTTTTCATTCCAAGCAAAGGACGTGTGGCTATGACACAACAAACCTTTGTTCGCTATCACTTAGCCAAGCCTACATTTGTACATTTGTGCTGTTTTTCAAACTGGCCAGGGAGTCTAATGAAATAAACCACCTTTTCACATCGATGCAGTGAAAATACACACTATATTATCAGAGATCTTGCCTGTAGGAGGCTCAAATTTATTTTGTCCCCTGGACCAATAAAGGGCTTAACACAGCTATGGGGGGATATCATATTATTACCTTTCTTTTAAAATTTTCAAATTATAATACGATTTAAGTTGTTTTTTGAAAAACGGAAACGTTGTGCTTTTTTTAACCAACAGTTAAGAGATTTTAGATGTTGTTTTAAGATTGCAGTAAAGGTGTATAATATAAAGCTAGTAGGCTAAATTAATTTAACAGTTTTAGTAAGTCTTGTTCATGCAGAGGTTGACTTGGAAATTACTACTCAGTTACATAACTATGCAAATCAAGCGCTATTTTTAACCAAGGTTGTTGAATCGTGGAGTCGGAAAGATTTTGACGTGTCCAGAGTCAGAGTTGTCAATACAAAACAATTAACAATACAGTAATATTTTTGTTTAAAATCATTCTTCAAAACATTGTGTCTTGTTCTTCGTATTGCATTTTAAAACTTTACCAAAAAATAAAAGTATATGTTAATGTTAGGGTTAGTTTTTGTGTACATCGTCGTTTCAGTTTCGATCACAACTTAAATGAAAAATAAATAAAACTTCTAGAAAACACTGCAGCTGGAGAAGGCCGGTTATAAATCAGGCAAGCGGAGTCGTATATTTTTCACCCGACTCCACAGCCCTGCTTTTAACTAACCCTACCAAACCTTAAAGACAATGCCATAAAATAATTTATAACAACTTACGATCAGCACAAAATTGTTTATTTTTAGAGGGGTCAAAATGCCCAAACGTAAGTGCAGCAGAAACTGCAATGATTAGAGCAGGAATTCCATATGCGGCAACACCTGCCTTTATCATGTAATGTTCAGAAGATCCGGGAAACACCTAAATCAGCAAAAACAAGTAGTAGTGAAACTTCACATCGGCAAATTAATTGACACACAACAATCTGCAAACGAATACTACAAGATCAAACAGCAATGATATTATTTTCTGTCTGTGCGATGGAACAACGTAGCCTACTCACTACTACTGAGATGCATTTCTGTTCAGTCGTACGGTACCAAAAGAATTGAAAAGGTTGCAGGTATGTGACACTTCAATTGCATATTGTAACTAGAACTTATATAAAGTGTTAGAACTTAAGCTTAGAACTTATAAAAAGTGTTATATTAGAGCTATACTTTTATGAAAACGTTTTTTTGTTTTGTTTTTATCACAGTAGGCCTACGGTATTAAAAGGTAAGTTAATTACTGGATCATTTCGTGATAAAGGTCTAGGCCTACATTAGACAAGTTTTTATAACAACGTACATCAACTGCTAATTTTTGTTATACATAAAATGATACTGATTTCCATGTAAGGCAAGTATTAACCTTTTTTGGTCTTAACAGGAAAGAACATCTTGCTTTGTGTAACACCAAAGTAAGCTAGTGACTAACCATGCTAAATAGTACACTCACCATGACCAAAGACCTGTATAGCTTCCAGCTGTACAAGGTCATCCAAATGAAGCTCACAAGAAAGGTGTAGTGAAGTAATACTGTCACAACAGCACAAGATGTGAAGTTTTGAACAGCATTGTCAAGTCCGGCCAGAAATATCACGTATGCTACGATAAGGTTGGAGAAAATGTGGATCTGAATCTTTGTCGCTATATGTGACCTTAGTTTTCTGCAAATTGTAAAATATTGTTTTAACGCAGAAGGTAACCCAATAATAGACCTACTGCAATAGAAGCACCCGAAATATATGGTCTAAAAACTACAAATTACAGCAATAGAATTGTTTTGGTAATCAATTTTGTTGATAAAGTTGTGCATTGGGTTGTAATGATTAGAAAATTTGCAATAGAAGTACCCAAAATATATGTGGTCCAAAAACTGCAAATTAGGCTACAGCAATAGAATTGTTTTAATAATCAATTTTGTTAATAAGCTGTGCATTGGTTTATAATGATTAGAAAATTAGTGTGAAACTTCATGCTTTAGATAAAACTATTTTGATAGATGGATACTTCTTCTGAATGCACAGAACGTGTAAAAAGATTTGATGCAATGTTGAGCTGAATTCACTGTAGGCCTGTGCAATAGCCGAGACTCCTGCCTGCTCAAAATTGATTTTGTCTCCCTCGGAATAAGATCTTCTAAAGCCTTCGAGAGTTAAACTTCACCTCAAAAAGGTTTTTTTTCAAACGCTTGGTCTCTTCGAAGTAAAACAACTCCCGCGTCACTGACTGGTAACAGTAGAATTCTAATGTTGTTAAAAATTACATCAATGTTTTCCCTATAATAGAGTTTCTTTCAACACGCTCTTTACAAAAAGTAGTGTGAATAATTATTGATGTTACAAAAATATATTTTTCTTTTTTTATTTGTGAAAAATTGCGTATAATTTTACAGTGTTCTTGGAGCAGTGTTTCTCAAATCAATTTTGCTACGGTCTAAAATTCAATGTTTTTTTTTGAAAATTACCTTCGCAGCCCTCATGCAATCTTGCCATGCTTTTAGCTTCTGTACAATTCCTATGCAATCAAAAGTTTTGCAGCCCGAATTCAATTCCTCAATGGCTCAATTTTGAATTGATAACCACACAGCCAATGAGTTAAGAACCACTGTCTTAGAAGAATAGCTAGTAACGATTTACTTTTAACAAGTAACTACTAGTAACGACTCAAACGACTTACTTGTTCAACGAATAAAGAATCACAGTTGCCGTGAGTGCAATAACTGTCAGTATGCAGCCGACTTTGCCAAAAATGTTCAGTACTATGTCAGCAGGCTTTTCGTAAATGTTCTGCAGAAAATGGAATTGGTCTGTGGTCTGCTGTAGATGGACCGTAAAGAGATACCAGGCCAGACAAATGTATTTCGTTTAGCAACCACAAGTGCACTTACCAAAAGTAGAGCAAAGTTGGTGGTATGTTCAAACTTGCACACTGGAGGTTTGCCATCAGAAAGGATTACACACGAATCTTTGTCAGACCAACTTGATGTGTTGAAATCCCAAAAAACACACCTTTTATCTTGTTGTTCATTCTAAAAAAAAAACTGTATTTCAACTGTGGTAACATGCTGTAGGTGAGAGTTGTGAAGCCAGACAAAGAACATTCGACTCGGTTATTACAGAAGCTCTTACTGATGTTCGAAAGGAGGGGGGTTCGACACCGCTCCAGAGCGCGCGGCTGTGTCTCGCAAAGACACTTGGCAATTGACATGCCAAAATAATAAGAGCAGCTGACTCAAAAACTATGCATCCCTTCGCTGCTTCCTGTTGTATTGCATCTGTGATTGCAGTGTAGGCCTACTGTATGTTGTCGCAATGGGTAGAAAATAAGACATGATTATTATTACTCGGAGCTCAATCGAAACACTTCATAATGCTGTACATGAAAAAGTAGTGTTTGTCGTAAACACTTCTTAAGTAAATTTATGACGTTTACGTCTTCAAATATGTATGGGATTGACCAGCAATAAAATAGCAGGAAGTATTGAATGTAACTGCAGACACCATTTCGGTTTATTGGCCTTGTCAGGCGCAGTACACGATAGTAAACATCAGTAAAGGCCTTGCCATTCTCCGCGTAAAACTACGTAAAAACTCAATAAACAAACAACAAAACTCTCCAAAATTATACTACTATCAGTTATTGTCAAACTCCCAATTACAATCCGACTACAACGTAGAGGTCAATAACAGGTACGCTGCCCTCTGTGACTCAACTATGAGTCAAGAAAGCTCGGACGACTTGTCTTCAAAATGGACAGCTCTTTTGTACTGCCATCACAGCATCGGTCGAAGTAGTTATATTGCACAAAGCAAAAGCTGCCAATCAAGAATAGATAATAATAATAATAATAATAAGAACATTTATATAGCGCCACATCCACAGTCAAACTATGCTCCTGGGCGCTGTACATGACAATGGTGATAATTAATACGGTAATTTCAGTCATAATGTTCATTGAAGTAGAACGTCTTCAAGCGAGTTTTGAATTCATTTAAATTTTCTGCTTCTTTCACACAAATAGGCAAACAGTTCCAGCAACTGGCAGCAACAACTGGGAAGGTACGATTTCCATATTGTGTCTTATATGAAGGATGACTGACGAAGTTCTAAAGCTCATAGATAAGAGAAGAGATTCAAAGAAAGATCTAAGAAATTTCAACTCACTAAATAAGGAAATCAAAATTCGATGTAAGCAACTGACAGAACTATGGTAGAATCAACAATGTGACGAGGTTGAGCGTAGAACAACCATTGCTCACATCCAAGTGAAGAAGATGCAAAAGAACTCTGTGCACTCTTGCATAGGCTGAATCAAAACCAAGAATGGTAACATCTTGCTGGAGAAAGATGATATCCTGAAGATATGGGCCGAATATATCTGGAATTTGTTCGACGATGCTCGTGGAAGCAAACCAGCGTTATCGATAGAGATGGATGGTCCACCGACCTTAGAAAGTGAAATACGTCATGCTATAAACAGAGCTAAATTGAAAAAAGCTCCAGGATCTGACGCTGTGCATGCAGAAACCCTTAAGGCTTTAGACGATTTTGGTATAAAAAAGTTGTCTAAAATCGCGAATGAATTTATGACAAAAGAAATATTCCGAAAGACTTTTTAAAATCGATCGTCATCACATTACCAAAGAAGTCCGGGCTATTGATTCCTAACTACATCGCACAATCATTCTAATGAGTCATGTCATCAAACATTTTCTGACCGTTTTACTCCATCGACTACGCAGATGTATCAATCCCGATATCTCAAATGTGCCATGCGGGTTTGTGAAAGACAAAGGAACTAGAAACACCACATTAGTAGTAAGTAATACCGCATCTCGGACCCCCATGCCCCATGCTGTGACGTCAAAAAAGAAACAAACCAAAAACCACTCATGCATGACAATGAATTGTTATTTGTTTCTATCATGACGTCAAGGTGTTGACATCACAAAAGGTGTTGAAGCGGAACAGTCTCACTTTTGCCCCATGCTGTGACGTCAAAAAAGAAATAAACCAAAAACCACTCATGCATGACAATGAATTGTTGTTTGTTTTTATGATGATGCTAAGGTGTTGACGTCACAAAAGGTGTTGAAGCGGAACAGTCCCACTTTTAGTGTAAATTCACCCGCCAAAATTGAAATGTATACAAAGAAATTAAAATTCAAATGTATCAAGAATAAATAAAGAAATTAGAGTATAGTTCAAGATCCAGGGTTGCCAGATGTATGGTAAACATGTTCCACATAAGTGTTCAAGTTTGACAAGAAGCACTCATGTGTGACAATGAATTATTGTTTGTTTCTATGATGACGTCAAGGTGTTCAAACTTCAGAGTTGCCAGATGTATGGTAAACATGTTCCACATGAGTGTTCAAGTGTGACAAGAACCACTCATGTGTGACAATGAATTGTTGTTTGTTTCTATGATGACGTCAAGGTGTTCAAACTCCAGGGTTGCCAGATGTATGGTAAACATGCTCCACATGATTGTTCAAGTGTGACAAGAACCACTCACGTGTGACAATGAATTGTTGTTTGTTTCTATGATTTGTTTTGCACTTGTTTCTTTTCACCTGCATCATTTCAGCTTTTTGTGCTTTGCGATAAAATTGCTAACTTGTTTTTTTTTCCTTAAAGAAACTTATTTCTTTTCACCTGCATCATTTTAGCTTTTTGTGCTTTGCGATAAAATGAAATTGCTAACTTGTATTTTATTTTTTATTGAATAAATTTCGAAAAAAAACTTGTTCCTTTTCACCTGCATCATTTTAGCTTTTTGCGCTTTGCAATAAAATAAAATTGCTAACTTGTATCTTTTTTCTTTTTTTATTGAACAAATTTCGCTTTTTATCTGCATCATTTTAGCTTTTTGCGCTTTGCAATAAAATAAAATTGCTAACTTGTATTTTTTTTCCTTTTTTATTGAACAAATTTCGAAAAGAAACTTGTTTCTTTTCACCTGCATCATTTTAGCTTTTTGTGCTTTGCAATAAAATAAAATTGCTATAACTTGTATTTTTTTCTTTTTTATAGAACAAATTTCGCTTTGCACCTGCATCATTTTAGCTTTTTGCGCTTTGCGATAAAATAAAATTGACAACTTGTATTTTTGTTTTGTTTTTTTCTTATTAGGCAACAACAACAATATAATTTTAAGTGCAAAGGTAGAATAAAAAAAATGCATTGAAAGGTGAAGCAGGAAGAATTTTTTTTTTCTAATTTCATACCCAAAGAAGAAAAAAAAGTTGAGATAAAAATGAAGCAATGGTGTAATAGACATGCATAGGCTACATAACAAAAAAAACAAACAAAACAACGAAAAAAAGAACAACATGAAATTGAGGTAAAAATGCAACAACTGTGTAATAGACACAAATACATAATAAAAAACAAAAAAAAAACAACTAAACAAATGTACAAATTAAATTTTTATTCTATAATGCTGGCGTACAAAGTCTTCAATAGCACGATCGTTTGCATTAAGATTTGAATGAAAATTTGAGACAATCGCCTTCATGGATACATCGCGACAGCGTTTTAATAGAAAATACATGCAATAGTGACCACAGACAAGCGACAAAGGTCCTTGAATTGTGGTGTGGTTCCAAATCCAATCGATCGAGTGGAGATGCATGAAATCGATAAATTCACGCTGGTAGGGTCGGATACCAAAAGAATCGAAAAATTCGCCTTGCTCGTGACCATTCAAATAAACAGCAACCCAGTGTTCACCCGGTTGATCGCTTTCGTCGGTGTTGAAGACAAAGGCGGCAGGGGGAGATACGTCTTGGGGCAACATGTCTCTCGCGTACACACCCTTGAAAATCAGCTTTAGACAAGAGTCGTTGAATAAAATCCTTGAAATCTGGTCCGAGTTCATGCCAAATAGTCGAATATGACACTTTTGTTGCGATCAATTTCTAGAAGATTGTCGTGCTCTGCATAGACGATGACGTTGATAATAGTTTGCTGTAAGGCTGTCGCAAAGTGAATTTCCAATCGCAAGTTGCCATGCTTTATTAATTCGAAATGACTTGCCCCCGAACCAAGGTCCGGTGTCAAATCAAATGCAAACAGGGTATATTCGCCTGGATATTCTGCTCTGGAGATATCATTGCCTTTGTCTGCGTATTATTGACTTGTTCCTGTAAATAGGGAGAGGTAGCTGCGTATATACTTTTGAAATTTGAAATCAAACGGATTTCTAGCCGACAGACCGTTGAAAGAAGCATTGTCCACCATGCCGATCACCACTCTTCTTGGTAACTGACCGAGAAAGAGATTTTCTTTGGTGACGGTGAGATTGCCTCTTGGCACGGTAAAAGCTTTTGTTTCTACACGGCGGATTGGATACTTGGCTGTTCCAGACTGGAGCGCCTTGATGTGGGCGATTCTTACAGGGTCACTGGGTTTGACCTTTCTACAGAATAAAACCACTTCTTGCAGTTTGACCTTTCCTTCCCCATGAGACAAAACGCGTCAGAGGCTCTATTCAATTTGAGTTTCATCTCGACTCCGTTGAGTAAATATCGATTCTGAAAGGTCATATCCAGATGCAATTTCCCGATCATGTCCACCGATCGACTTTCTCGGGTCAACGCCTTGCGTCGATTGAAGCCTACATTTGCATCAGCGAGCGTATCAAACTTATCCTTGGAGTCCTTGTACCATAAGTTTGCAGAGAGCTGTGAAGATTTTGCAGGTCCTCCGAAACTGAGGAGAGTCTCCAAGTAGGCTCTGTAGGGAAACGTGTGATTCGATTGGGAAATCTGGCTGTTGTTTAGGCTTAAGTTGATCTGTGACCACAGACTGTGCAACCAATTGCAAACCGGAGCAACGGCATCGTCTGCTTCTAAATTTGTGCCGTCGTTTTTGACCACTTTAGCACGAACGTAGAGTAAGGTGTTGCCAAATCGATGTAGTAGTCACCTTCCTCGACAATCAAAAATTCGACAGGACCGCTGTCGGTGAGAGTAGATTACGGGCGATGTTCCACGTAATGTCGTAATGTCCACTTTCCAAACTGGTTTGGGTAGGCGGAACAGCAAACAAATCCAGCTCGGTTTTCAACCCTTCACAAGACTTTTCATGAATCAAGCTAGCCATCGAAAATGTTTTCTGATACGACTGCTTTCCGTCTACGTTTTTTCAAACTGTTGGATTTTTTGATTTTCTTTCGCCTTTTGGCAGGCGGAGATGAGAAAAAGGTCTCGTGTGGTGGGATTTGATGGACCGGGGCTGCGACGCGTTTCATTAAATTGACACCAGCCTGCTTCGATCTTTGTAAAGCTGCTTCTTTTGCACTTTTTCCAGATAACACATCTGAAGCAAAATGTGCACCTGACCTGAGAACTTCTTTTCCAACCGTCTTTGCTCCTGACTTGATCAAAGGCAAGATTGCTTTTCCGAGGCTAAAAAATATACTCCCCAAACCATAACCGTTTTGATATTGGGCACCGGAAAAAAAATGCCTGGTGAACCGTGACCAACCTGGGAGATGTAGTAGTTTTCGTAGGCTCTTGCGTTGCAACAGAACGCGGGCTTGTGAGGCATTATAGTTGATGAAGAAGTCTTTTCCGAAAGTGAAGCGTGACCACTACGTTTCCCGTCTCAAATTGAACTGGCTTGCCCTGATCGTCTCGCAACGATATATGTACCGTGTCGAAGTTTTTCAGTTGAACGGTGTGATAATGCACTTTCTCACTTCTTCGATAAATGTAATCACCATCTTTTCCTTAACTATACCCAGCAAAGGAGCTAAGGTGTCGCCAACCACCCGGGGTTCTACCACATCGCAATACAAGTACATGGCATAAAAACCTTGGTGTATACTGTATATGTACGTGGCGTCTTGCTTCATATTCACCGCTTTTAAAACGCTTTCTATGGAACTCCAACAATCCAGCAAGTCCTTCACCCATCGTGATGTGGGCGCCGCTTTTGACCAACAAATTGATAAGCCCTGTGTAAGGATTGTAATACAAGTGTAATGACAATTGTGTTCCAATTGTAGCCTACGCTTTAATTTCATTTCCAAGTATTGAAGGATGGCTGGAGGATTAGGGTAGTGACCAGAATCCAAGGCCACGACAATGTCAATTACACCGTCTACATAGCGCAACCAATTATTGACCGAGTTGAAGATGTTCCTCCAGGAGTGTGGATATTGGATTTCGGCGATACCAACCTCCCAATCTCCTTCCAAGTTGATCTCATTCGGTAGTCTGACCACATAATCCGTCAAGGTGTTGGAGGCGAAAAATTTCATGGAACTGTTACTCGGCAGGGTTAGGTAAAACATTTTTCTTTGGATATTTTATTTTGGGTTGGGGCATAACCAACTCTAAACAATTGGAAAGCAACACGATCCAAAGTTTGTGCGGATCCTCTTCTAAAGTCAGATTGTAGAGACTGAACGATATCACAATCAAAATGACAACCATTTGAAAAAAATAGACTATTTCACTTCTGGGAACGTTTTTTCCACACATTTTCCACTCAGCCATAACGCACAACACTCGCTTCATCAATCCAGCAATTGAACTTGTCCGGGTAACCGAGCCACTTTACAAGGATCTGTTTCTTTCGATTTTTTTTTCTCTTCCCTAGAATCGCTTCTACCTTGTAGATGTCGTGATCAAATCTGTTTGAAATTGTTTTGCGATGCAACCGACCACCACAAGACTAGTAAAATCAATCGTGCTGGCGCCATGTTATCTTCTTTTTGAGACTAGGAAAAGAGCGAGTATCACCCAACTCTTCTTGTAACTCTTTCAAACCGGTCGGTTGAAAGTTTTTGGATTTATGAACAACAGCCGAAATCAAATGTTTTATATTAGAGTTAGGAATCGCCTGTCCATGAATAGTAAGTTCGCCTGATTTGTTCCTACCGAGAGAAGAATTGTTTTTCATGAAGTCCACAAGACCACGACTTTTTTCCGAGGTAGGGTTTTGCAACTCCTGCCAATATGTCATCCTCAGTAAAATGTCGTTTCTCTTCAAGAACAATCTTTGTTTGAGTGTCGACATATTTTTCACGATAAACAATGTACTGCTGCAAGATTTGATCGTAAAGTTTCACTTTTTCACTCGTGGTCAGATCAGAACGAGAAAGAATGTCATTCATTTTGGAGTCCAACTCACTCATCGCGTTCAGCAAAGGAGGTTTTTGCATGTTCTTTTCTCGCATCGATGTTAGAAGGCGTGGTTCCACAAGGCTCATCTTTTTGACACTCTCCATTTTGTTATTTTGAAGCCAAAGTGCCGATCAACCCAGCGATCGCAGGAACAACGGCGGATAGGAGAGCTCCCAGAAAGCCTCCGTGTTGATTAATCTGTCGTTTTGTAGTAAGACTGGTCTTCTTTTTGGCCAGCTCACGCAAAGGTTTCTTGTATTTAAGCAGATTTGCCTTTTGCTTTGAAGAGATGGGGACGTTGCCCTTCAACACGTTGTAGCAGCAATCACAAACACACTTAATCAATTCGTTATCTGCTGACTTTATAACCCCCTTAGCAACATTAGGATTCGCTTTGGAAAGAAGTTCATCAAGGAATGGGGATGTATACAAAATTGGTTTCTCCTGGAAAGATGTCAGTTCGCAATCAAAATTTTTCCGGGGTGCTTTGTTTAAAATCCAACAGTAAATAACCGAAAGGCTTAGATGTTGGGTCTGCAAAAGCTTCTTGAAGAACACCCGTTTGCCTCGGATAAGCTAGCTTTGCCAAATGAAGTATCTGGGAGTTGTCTCTAGGGTTTTTAAACACCACAAAATAATGTGCGTTGAGACTGATCGTCCAGTGTTCTACTCTAATTTCTTTGTTTATTCTTTATGCATTTGAATTTTTGGCTGGGAAATTTACACAAAATGGGACTTCTGGCAACCCTGGAGCTTGAACACCTTGACGTCATCATAGAAAAAAACAACAATTCATTGTCACATGTGAGTGGTTCTTGTCACACTTGAACACTCATGTGGAACATGTTTACCATACATCTGACAACCCTGGAACTTAAATCATGCTCTAATTTCTTTGTTTATTCTTTATACATTTCAATTTTTGGCGGGTGAAGTTAGACAAAAAGTGGGACTTCTGGCAACCCTAGAGCTTAAACACCTTGACGTCATCATAGAAACAAACAACAATTCGTTGTCACATGTGAGTGGTTCTTGTCACACTTGAACACTCATGTGGAACATGTTTACCATACATCTGGCAACCCTGAAGCTTGAACACCTTGACGTCATCATAGAAACAAACAACAATTCATTGTCACACATGAGTGGTTCTTGTCACACTTGAACACTCATGTGGAACATGTTTACCATACATCTGGCAACACTGGAGCTTGAATCATCCTCTAATTTCTTTGTTTATTCTTTATACATTTGAATTTTGGCGGGTGAATTTACACAGAAAGTGGGACTTCAGGCAACCCTGGAGCTTGAACACCTTGACGTCATCATAGAAACAAACAACATCATTGTCATGCATGAGTGGTTTTTGGTTTGTTTCTTTTTTGACGTCACAGCATGGGGCATGGGGGTCCGAGATGCGGTATTACTTACTACTCACATTTTTAATCAGGACACTTGGAGAGGTCGATAGAACACAGGGAAACCTGTACTTCTGCTTTCTGGACTTCAGTAAAGTTTTGAACCGTGTTAGACATGTATTCTTGATGCCCTTCTGTTTCTTTGTCTGATTACTTTTGTTTGAACTTTGCTATTACCAAGTAAATGTCACATTGTAACGGCTCATTTTGCCAATATAATATCGGCAAAAAGTTTCACTATGAGGATATCACAAATATGCTTATACACCTACTTCTTTACAACGAAACTTTTTATACTCGCCTACATTGCAGATTTTTTTTTGTAGACCAGTTGACTGCAGTCGTTGTGACTCTTCTGGGGGTCGGCCAGAGAGTTGATTCTTGCTTTGAACTTTGATAATGAAGAGAAAAAGTGGTGGTGGGGGTGAAATCGAGCCCAGTACCTCGTCGAGGTTGCTGCCTTCCTAACTCTGGACCGCTGGGCTACACTGACGACGGCTAAAAGTTCTCTCTAGTTTCTGTAAGATGTTTCAAGAGCGCTTACAATATCACGAGCATGTAGCACTTCGTCTGCAGCGGCGGCCTGCGGGTTGCATATACGCCTACGATTACAACTAAACGGGACGCTATTAACTGAATACCAGCATTGTCTACGTGACTTAAAAAAAAGCCTTTAACAATATGTTTATATTTCTAAGCTGTTTTAGTAATATCTAGTGTATCGTTTTTTTGTTTTGTTTTTGTTTTGTTTTGTTTTTGTTAGTCTTGCAAGGACTGGTGCGTTGCGTACCACCAAGAATTTGGACTAATGATATTGAAGACTGGTCAGGACTTAATTACAAAACTGCAGTAAAAACATCTCACAACAGAGAAACTTGGCGTCTCATTGCCTCTAACTCTCGACGAGAGGAAGGAACTTAATGATGATGATGATAAAATGTTAAAAGAAAAAAATCACCAACTTATTTTTCTCTTTTTTTTTTCAATTTTTTTAAAAATTCTAATAAGGTGTTGCGACCGCGCCGTATTTTAAACTGATTGTCCTGTTTTAGTATCATGCACGTTATAACGTGCGCGCTTTGTCGCTTCTACATTTCTAGACCTCTGCTATATTTGACATATATTGTTTTTTCGTTGTGATGGCCAGAAATGAAAACAAACTGAACTGAACTTTTCTTATTACTTAAAATTCTTAAGTAGCTTAACTCGAGTATATTTTTAATCTTTACTTATTACTCAAGTAAACAAAATTGCTTTACTTGAATCCAGGCTTAGCCCTAATATTGAAAGAAACATTATTCTGTAATTGATTCATTGTTTTCGCTTACCACAGTAGCAATGTCCTCGGTTTTCCTGGTGCCGTCGATTTGGCCGTATTTTGAAGTTTCATTTCTAAATGCGATTTTTATCGAATCCTTTAATTTATCCAATGTGGCGTTGGTCTCTATTTTGACGGATAAAATCTGGTAAACATAAGAAATATTTGGTGCATGACGTTTTGATAATGTAGTTTAAATTATAAAGCTTTGGTAGAGAGTTTGCTTTGTTGAACCATAGACAGACAAAACAAAGTAACTTTAGCTGGTTCATGTTTTATTACTAAGAGATATAACATATCAAAAATATCAACTCAAATGTTTTCGACACGTACGTAAGATTTAAGTAATTCCTGATGAGGACACACGCACGTATCTCACCAAATAGTCAGCTCACAGCTTTATTCTATACTCCACAAGCATCCAACAGTGCCACCGACGCCATTTTTAAATAAAACAAGCTATTACTGTCAAACTGTTGCAGTTATGCTCTTGCCTAGTCATAATAAATAAGACTATAGGCTACCTATTCACAGCGGCATCGCTAAATATTTGATAAAAATGATGAACAATGTTTTCCTCTTTATGCAAAACAATAAAAAATTTCTTAAAATTTGACATATTTTTCTCAAGCTCCCAGTGGTAGCTAGGGGCGGATCCAGTAACTGCCTTAGAAGGGGAGGGTGATTTCATCAGAACGCAATGATATAGAAGTCTACATGTACAATGTACATCAATCCTATCATGAAAATACACCGTGAATAAAGTTACTTTCGTTCACTTTAAAGGTGAACAATCGCCTCCCTGCATCCGATAATGATTGTAATTGAAATATCGTTGGCCACGTGGCTTTATCTTAAAACCGTTAACCATATCTTAATACGAGCTTATTTCGTACGCGAAAAGCACTTCACAGGCTATCTTAGCCCTGTGCTAATTAATCGCTCATAACGGGAGCTATGAAAATCACAGAGCCAAACTATTTTACAAGATGATAGCCATGTGTATTGTGCGTATAGAAATTAATTTTTTAACCAACAAATTTATTGAAATAAATTGTTGGAGATGAAAAGACTTCAGAAAGTCAGTTTTTATTCTACTTTCCCGAAAATAGCTTCAAAATTGAAATTTTTGAATTATCACATAAAGTAATGCTAAACTAAACAAAAAAATACTTTTTCTCATAAATATAAGGCATTTTTACATTTCAAAGTTATTGCACTAACATTTATATTGCACTTGCATTAAATTATACATATCTAGAATTGCAGGAAAATGTCTAGCCACCTGAGACGAAATACTTATTGTGAAGGGCAGGAAGGTAGAAAAATGACCAGTTAGGTTTAGAAAATTTGCAAAGAATGAAAACTAAAAGTCAAGAAATTTCACATTTCTAGCATATTTCCTTCTATGAAATATTTCACTACTAGAGTGGGGCGTCCTCATAAAACCCCGTGTCGCTACAGATAGGGTTAAAGTGTAAAATCAAAATGCAATGCCGTGAAACCGGAGGTTGGACACAGCGGAAGACTGGGTACTGTTGAAGGATTTCCCTACGTGACTGGAGTGAGAGAATCCCATAGCCTATACGGTGTTGAAAGCAGGAACGAACGTCAATGTCCTTTTAGGCGCAATGATTGCATTGCCAAATTGCTGTATGTTCAGTGACCTATGCATATGCAGCAGAACATTGTGATCGCCTGTGGCAGTGCAATATGCCGTATTTGCATTTCTTATGCTGCTGATCTGTGGTTAAAGGTTCAACAAAAATGTTGAATTGTTTTCTTTCAAAACTATTTAGTCGTTCCTGGAACACTATAGCCCTTTTACGGAACTCCTAAGAGTTCCGTGGAATTCACTTTTAAATCCCTGGATTAATGAACTAAAATGCAGACAATAATCATGGCGACCTATTACAAACCGCAAGTATGAAAAACCTTTACGATCAGTCCAGAGTCAAAGCCGTTTTTGATCACAGCAAGTTTTTGTATGGCTGCAATAATCTCTTTTGTTACAATTACGATATTTAATGTACCTAACTGTACGTATTATCCCCACTGAGGTAAATGGAAATTTGTGAAAGGTAAATTTATAGCAAAATCGATCCAATGAGAAACATACAAGTTGATGAAGTTTTTCCGCCCCTCTGCCTCTATCGGCAGGCTCTGCCCTTGATCCTCAAGCTATTTTTATTAAAGCATAGTAATCTCTAGTTGTCGTAAATTCTATGCTAAAACTGAATACTTCTTACCGAGCTAACGGTATCGTTTGATTTAAACATGCCATCATTGTAGTATACCATGAAAGTGACTTTCAGGTGATTCGGCCTGCTACTGCCGCTCAGAGCTTTGGCAACAGTGCTTTTAGGAATGGTAACTGTGAAAGGTACCACATCAATCTTGACTGCTGAAGGCTGTATAGGAAAGTATAATTCTTCTACTGTTTCTGGATTGGTACTTCCTGTAACCTAAACATGCAAATAAATAAGCTTGGTTCAAGTAAAACATACAGTAATGAATTAGCGAAATGACTAAATTATCTCAAAAGTTCACATTTTTGCATGCTCAGTTGGATAAAATACTTCGTTGTTTTTTGCTTCCAACCTTCAATGCGAAAAGAAACCTGTTGATAATAATGAGTTGGATAAACAAACATTTGTTTCTGTAACAAATGTGATACACTTCATGCACGCTGTAGGCTATATTAAAGGGCACAAATAGCCTACTGGTTGTATTATTATTTTCTATTTACTGTTTCTTTTGGAATTTTACTAATAAAATTTCGCTTGAAATTTGGATTTGCTTTGTTTCGGTGAATTCCAAATTGTTGTTCAAATTTGATATTTTAATTAAAAGAATGTCATACCGTTATAGCTTGGATAACTGCTAAAGAATTTCAAGAGATCACAACTATTTCATCTAAGTAGGCTATGTAAAAATAATATAATCATATAGCTCCTAAAACGAATCATTTATTAATGTAAGTGCACATTTTACAAAACATAATTTCAGTTTCAATCTCATTTTACGAAAATTCAGGTTCCCGTCCATCAACATTTATTTCATCCTCATTTAACGAATTGGCGGGTTCTTTTCACGTCATATTCTGTCATACTTGTTGGGCATGTCATCTCTGTCGACCTTTGTCACTTCTCAACTATCTTTTGCGCACCCTCCTCAGCACGCCTAAGCAGTTCTGGGCAGTTGATTGATACGTGCATTAATGCGTTCAGGGTGACATTCTGGCCATGCGGTTGCCAGAGGAATTGACAACGCAATGCAGTTATATTTTTCAGAATATGTTATCTCGAGCAATTTGCCGCAGACTTCACCAGCATCTTGGTTTGATTTTGAATTTTTTATTCTCGGACTGACAAAACCTTGATAGGATATTTCTGGTGGTTTCGCATACTTGTAGAGGCTTTCGACGCAGGGCCGATTACCGAGATTGACAGAGTGAAGTTTTCCGATTGCTAAAATGTTTTTGCCGGGATTATGCCATTCACTGGGTGCCACTGAATGGAGAGCTGTCCTTAAAATGCGTTGCTCAAGCGCACACCTCGAGAGTTGAACCAGCGCCGCTTGATCTTGAAGATTCTTCGAATAAAGTCACCCGCTAACCAAGTGAAAAATCGGAGTGGACGGCATCTTGATCGAGTTCAAATTCTGTGATTACAGTTTAATCTTTTTAACTTTGAAAATCATTTAGTAGGCTACCTGCAAATTTTTTTTTCAGCATAAGCAACGTCAAACTTGTTGAAGGGCAGCTGGAGATTATGATTCGCATAACGCTGGGACAGGTAGGCATCAAGAAGAATTTCTTTAATATCAAAGATCCGAAAAGCAAAGGGTAGGCTACCTCAAGCTCGGGAAAACGGTCTTCAAAATTATGGAACAGTTCCTCACAAAGTGAAATGGGCCAACATCATCTTCGAAAAACTGATTTTGCAAGTTAAGCAAGATTTTTGAAATGTTTTCCCACTTAACTTTCAAGCTGCAGTGTTTAAAGCGTGACCTGGTCTGAATCGGCAGTTCGCTCAATCTCGTTCTGACGCAATGAAAGTGAGTTGAGAAATGTTTGTGAGAAATGTTAAAGCTACCCTTTTTGAAAGAGAACACATATCTTGTTGGGATGTTTCAAAATAATATTCAGGAGGGAAAGAGAGAAAAGTAAGCGTTTCAGACGAAATGAATAACACTATAACTATACTCTGTAATCCATCTTTTCGGAAGCAAAATAATGGGTTGTAGCCCATCAGCAGAGAATTCTTCCTTCATTGCAGTTACGCTTTACCATGAGACAGTCAAGTAGTTAACGGCAGGCATCGACTAATTTTCGTTCATATGAATCAATTTTATCTGCTTACACTTCTTTGCGTTATGCCATTTTTAAAGACGATACTGACAAGTAGGCTACTTTCACGTTTGCAATGCTGTATGTGTTGCAGACATCTAAACGGAACGAAAAAAAAATCAAAAAACGAATTTTTGTATTTTGTCAGAAATTTTAGTCATTTAAGGTATTTTCAAAAATAAATACAAAAAATTTGTAAACATATTTCTAAAGACTGTTGAAAATGCAATAAGTTTCATGTGTTGATTTTTTTTCTGGCAGTCACCGTTTTCAAAAAACAGCAATTTAAAATCACAGCCTTGCTCAAGCTAAATTTTGAAAAATGCATCAAAAAAGCGTGGCAGTTAAACGGGCAATGCATAGCCGTGCATTGTGTAAGTGATCAGGTTTTGTGCAGTCACTTTCTATTATGAGGGGTTTAGCGTCATATCGCATGTAGGCTAATAGCGACAGGTTTGCTTAATTCAAATCAATACCGAGTGGACAGCGATCTCGCTTACAAGACTAACTGCTAATTCTTTGCTGTTGTCACAGAAGTAGACTGTATTTTGAGGGATGGTTTCGCTTCCTTAAAAAACTTGAAAAAACCTTGCCTGGTAGCAGCTACTAGTTGTGGAAAAGCGATTAAAAACTGAAATTAATTCCAAAGTCAACTTTCAAACTGCTGTAGTTATGATGTCGTTTTGTACTCACTTCAACGTAAAGAAAGTCAGCATTAAAAGTTTGGTTTTCTCCGGTGTATTCAATATATTCACTAAAGTTTTCTAAAGCCAAAACTGCAGTCCTTCCTGGGTGATCTTCAGCTGCGATTTCTCTATCTTCAGTGACGTTCACGCTTTTTTCAGAATTAGAGAGTTGTACGCTCAAATTTGACATTATTTGAACGATGTGAGGAAAAACTTGGGCAACCTAAATGTATCAAAATAATAATACCCTACTTCCCAGACAGCGTCTTTACCAGATCGGGGCCAGATAAAGTAGCTGTCTGGGTTGATAAATGTTTTCTTACAAATTGCGAAAACTTTGCCATCAGTCAACAACATCAATTTATTAAGATAAAACAATTAAAGAAGCGTAATTGATCTGTCATTGAATGAGTTATTCCTCATGATTTTGAGTTACTAATTTAATCCGTTTCTGACAAACCAAAAAAACCTACGAGAATAGAACATACAAAAAGCAGTAAGTTGTATAGCTCTTACTTTTAACCATCAAAAAAGATAACAATGAGTATTCTCAAGGAAGCAAAATGTAAACCGTGATAAAGCCTTTAGGCTGCACTCACCACTTCCGTGCGATTATCATAGCTTTTTACCAAATGGCTGAAGTCGTACAAGAATTGTGACACTGTTTTAATTTCATTAGGTGATAAGTCGTCGTTTTGTGACACCAATACTTCCGTCATTCCCAAAGCCTTGATGTATTGATTGCTGTCGAAGTTTTGATAATTATCCTGACAAATAAGTTAATGTTGCTATTATTTAGTCTCTGGTTGAATCAAATATTATTCTTTTTTGATGCGAACATGATGCATTTTATTATTTCTCCTGTTTGGAACATGAGCAATTAACAATGGCCAAAACAAGCTTAGTGCAGACACCAGCGTTGACAGGAGGACGTCCAGGGATACCTTTGGACCGGGGACCGGAAGCTTTTGAGATGTCTAGAAATCTAAAATGGAGCATATAAATGCCTTGTACCTGAAACCACGGTACCAAAAAAAGATTCCCACCTCAAAACCAAACTTCTCGAAAAGACCCTTTGAAACCTTATTTGTTTTGTTTTCACGGAGCCCAGAAGTTTGCTTAACGGCCCAGTATGCATCAATTACTTTATGAACAGTTTGATTCAGGTGTTGTCATATTTAGTTTACTGGCTCGCTAGACAAGTCTAGAGTATTTGAGCGCCAAAAATACAGTAAAATTCAGTCTTGTATTCAATAACTTACGTAAATACGTAGCCAATAGTTGATACGATGTAATGTTCAGATTTTAAAACTACCATTAGCCTATATACAGTAGTAGGCCTACACTTTGCTATGGCCAGATAATAGAAAAATACACTTTGACCAATGATAAAGTGTTTTTAGCGACTTATGTTTTAAGGCCGAATCCTGACCAAACATGAAAATTCGTATGAAGCCCTAAATCAATATAATATTTGGCAAAGTAACGTGGCGTAAGCAAATAGCTACAAAACACGATCTGTAAAATGAACATCCTGAAATGACGTACAAGTTGTATACTGAAATAATCCTTTTTAATGTTTGATTTATCAGTTGTATGGATGCAATGGAAAAGTTCGGCATTTATTGTCCATGTATGAAAGCTCTTATGGGTGCGTCTATTATGACGAAAAGCTACCAATTGGATACCAGTCTAAGGACAATAATTCGAGCTGACTGATGTTCGCATTCGCAAACAAGTAAAAACGGTTGCTTAGATACCAAATGCAATAGCAATAAGAACTGGCAGAAAATATCGAAAGGAACTGATATGTTGGTTTACTTTCCATAAAAGAACCCCATGAAGGTAGGCCCTACAGTTGCAGTTAGGCCACCCTAGAATTGGGGATTGTATTTTAAAAATGCTTGAACCTACGAGGTTGAACCTAATTAACTAATTACGAGGTTGAACCTAGTACTTAAATAGTAAAACTTTACGCACATACCAAAACATCGCTGATAGTCACATTACAAGGAACTTCTACAAGTGTTGTATAATCGAAGAAGTGGGTGCCGTTTTTATCAGGAGAGCATCGAATCGAAGCAGTTGATGACACATTATCTAAATAAAAAAAGACAATGCGTTTGGGTTCATGATTGCAACACAGGTAAAAGTATTTAAATCTTGTTTTGACATTAAAGATAAATTTATAGTAAAGTGTTAAGTAAAAAAAATGAAACTTTAGCCTATTGAAATCATGTACCGGAAAAGTAGGCCGAAGCCTAATGACGGAATCACTGTTATTCTTGTCTAAACTATCTCGAAACACCAACAACAATGCAAAACTGGCAGTAAGCAGACAAACCAAGTTGTGAGGTAAAAAAACGCCTTCCAAAATACAAACTAAACTAAGTAATTAAAACTGGGGCCCCGTTGTTAAATACACTATAGCCAGTAGTGTAAGTATCACCATATCAAAAATATGGCAAGCGAAGTGTATTTAAGTGTTCTTTTTCTGACAATGACAGTATTTTCAGGTACCTCATTATACACAGTAGCTTGTGACCATATGTAAAGTATTTTGAAATATGAAAGCAATTCAATGACAAGACAGAAACAATCACCCACAAATAATACAAAAGAAACTTGGAATAAATAAACTCACAAAACTGACGTTCTGTGACTAGTGTTCTTTTAATTAGTTTATTTTTCGTTTCTTGTGATTGTTAGGCCTACTGTATGTTTGAATTTGATAAACGCTTTACAAAAGATATTGATAGTGTATTTTAGTTCAATGAGGTCAGCATGTTTTAAATGAATGACAACTTTTCGAAGGCATTTGTAGCCTAAAAATATTTAATTTAAAAAGAAAACTTTTGAGATAATTGCCAAGTCCCACTTTCACCGCATCGATATGTTGACTGTACAGTGGAACCATTGACTGGAGTTCCTGGAAAAGTATATACTCCAATCTTTTCTCCAGGGCACATTTCTAGAAATAAATTTTGTTGCAGGTAAATCATGTTCGTGAATCTTCTCTACCTCACTTTTCGGTCTGTGTAGGCTTGTAAATTTTGCCAATAATGTTTCTTTCTCCAGCTGGTGTTTTTCCGAACCAAAGACCCAGAAAACCAATTTTGTTGTATATTAGTTCAGAGGTTGAACCAATGACAAAAAGTGATTTGCTGATTTGAAACAAAGGGATTGCTGTTTCCAATGTGCAAACATTTTGATAAAAGTAATCAAGTTTTGGCCACAGCTTTCTGGTCCACTTAGGCTACTCTGGTCAATCGACTCACGTTGCAAATAACTTATCGACATTATTGGGTAGGCTCACACTGAAGTTGTTTTGTGTAAAATCTTACTTGTGAAAAAGTCGAAGTAAAAACAAAAAATGAAGTAGGCCTAAGTTATATTTACAAAGTATTATATTCTTGAATCAACAACAGTTTCAAAAAAAAGTTTGAACAGGTTTCATGTAATAGAAACTATACTTGATATCATCGCGAAGGATCAAATGGCTGTAAAAATCACTTCGAGCAATTGTTTGTTATGATTTTGATTTTTCATCATGCAAACCAAGATGAACCTCAATATACATATTTTTATGCCAAACGACAAAAATCCTTTCTCCTTTTAGTTTTATGAGTTTTATAAAAATCGTTTTTCCTTTTTTTTAGTTACTTTTAGGAGACAAGGACAACAATCCGTATAAAAAATAATTCAATTCAACATATTTCCCTTATTTTGTCAGATATATATTTTGTGCAACAATTTTTTAGAAAAATTGCTGAGTATGGTATAGCGTTTGAAATGCAGTCAAAGAATGCAACTTTATGGTTGATGGCGTTATTACAAAAGCCAATCTTTTGTCACGGAAATGTATTCGAAAACAAAAAGGCTCAAAAGCGGCTGACTGATAGATTACGTTACGATACGTTACAAAAGCGAGACATTGATTTCAGATTCTTTCAACCAAACAAACAACTTTGCTCCAAATGACATAAACATCCAAATTTATTGAGAAAATGATATATGCCTACACCTTTTTGAGGTAAGCTTTTGTGAAAATAAGCTTTTGAAGATCAATATTTGAAAACAAAGTTTGAAGTTATTGAGTTGGTCCTAATAGTGTTTCTGCTGAGATATATCAAAACTTTTCAATCCTCGTAGCGAAAAAATAATTTTGTAATCTCTCAAGCAACTGCAAAATTACCATTTAGGTAAAGATTCATTGCTGACAATACGGTATGTGCAATGTTTGTCAAAGCAGAACAATTTAGCTACGCGTGTTTTTCCACAAAAGCAGAGCAGTTTATACAGACGATGTCAAGTTCGTTTCAGTATCCTTCAATCTCTCGTTTTTATAAAAAACATTTTAACAACATCCATAAATATGTATATAAATATAAGTGTACCGGTACATGCAGAAGTTTATTGGCGGGTCAAGAACTCACTCCTTGTTGCTTTCCAACAAGACATTAACAAAAAACTTCCCACATCAATTTGTTTGTTTTATGAGATAGACTGAGTTTTGTCAAGAATTTTTCCACTGCTTCTTGTTATACGTTAGAAACAAAATGTATTGGCCACAGAAAACAATGTAAAATTACATCTTTTTCAGCATGGCTTATCGTATACTTACTCTCTGATATAATTTCAAAGAAACCCAGATGTAATTAAAAGATTAATCAAAGCAACTCAAAACTCGAGTTTGCAAACAAAAGGCGGAATCAATACGGTTGAATGCTTTACAACAAAGCCAACTCATGAGATATCTGCGTCGCAGTTCCACGCACGACGGCGCTCAGTAATCCTATTAATCCGTATAATTTAAAAACAAAAGAACTAGCTAGTAGCAGGCTAAATATCCGAGTATGTTATGAAAATCACGTCATATCTCTAAAACTATATAGACCATAGCAATGTCAATAAAAGCGGAATAAATACTTGAATAATTTTTAGGAAAAGTCAAAAAATTTCAAAGGTGTGGATTGCATAGTTCTTTAGTGATATTGCTTTGAAAAGCGCCAAGTCCCATACGAGCCAAAATGCACAAATGCCAAAATGGACTTCAATTTTTGATCAATTAAAACAGTGGTTCTCAACCTTTTTGTCTTGGTGGACCCCTTTTGGTGCCTTCGAAGCGTTCGCGGACCCCTAAAAATTCTACTTGAAATTTTGGTATATTGCGTCTCCTTATGGAATTATAATATTATGTTACTACATAAGCAGTGGCCGAGTGGTTAGCGCGTTGGGATCGCTGTCGAGAGCCTGCATGTTCGACTCCAGCCACCCGCACTTGCTGTTGTTTCTCTGGGCAAGAAACTTTACGATAATTGCCTCTACCAGTGATCGATTTCGAGTGATGGGTAGTACCAAATTTAAGTCATAAATAGAGTAGACAACCGGAAACAGACATTGCCGTCGGCTGCAGCGTGGTTCAGGTGTACGTCGGAAGGCGTACACCGATGCATAGCGCTCAAGCCCGCTTTCCCGCAATGCAGGATAAAGATATGACAAATAAACAAAAAACATAGCCTACTTGGAAGAATTTGCTAAATTCGCAACGCTTTTGACGATTGATGAGATGGACTTATGTTATGAGCTAGGCTATATGTTGACACACAGGATCAAACATCAGTAATCTATATACTGATTTAAATGTTTTTTCTATAAATTTTATCAAAAGTTAATAGAATACTTGCAACCGTTACAAAGAATTTTTCCCTTTTTTCATTTGTAATCAATATTAATTCGTTATAATTGCAGTCATTGCAAAACTGTGAGTGGTTATTGACTGCTGACTAACTGTGAGTGGTGATAGAGATGCAAACGTTAGTCACCAGTCTAAGTTAATCATATCAACAACCTGCTGTCTCAAAAGAATTAAGTTGAACATAGCCAACATAGCTTTATTAAAAAGGTTTAAGTCAGTTAGATGATATTTTTAGTTCTAACCAAACCAAACCTTTGTGCCATGTCCTTTGCAATTTCAAACGACGCACCAATGCGTTGCGACTTACAATTTGAGAATCACTGTAGGCTAGTACATAAACAAACCACAAAAAATGTTTAAATTTCATAATTTATCAATCATGCCGAAAACTCGGAAACTTTCGCGGACCCCCTGAAATCGCTTCACGGACCCCTTGGGGTCCGCGGACCCCCGGTTGAGAACCACTGAATTAAAAGTACGGTATAACTTTGTTTTCTGAACAAAAAACGTGATATAGTTGAGTTTAGATATACTGTAGGCTATAACCTAAATTTTGGTTCAGGTTTTTTGCACGAGAATTTTGTAATCAATGAGCAGAAACCCTCGTGATCATGGCGAAGTGTCAATCTTGTAACTTATAGATTATGCGCTTTTTGGATAGTTTCTGCTTATTTCTGCTTCTACAAGCTAAACCCCAACTGCTCACTGTGGGAAAAGATGTTGAAGAACAATGTAAAAGAGATAAAAATATAGATATTTGCAATACTCGAGACGTTTTGTTGCACTTTGTGAAAGTATGGACTCGCACCATTTCGAACTATTTTTTTTATACAAAAGTGAAAAGGCTGTGGAGAAGACGTGTTCTTTTTACGACTTTAGGACTCAGAAAAGAAGCAAAACAGTTCTTGCAATAAACCAACTATTCACTCATTAAACTTATTTTGGATGAAATGTGTATGATAGAGCTCCCATACTTAATAGGAATATTTTGTCATTTGAGCGAGCTTATCATGACTCTACGGGTATTTTGCATCAATGTTTTCATGTTGAGAAGCAAAACAGATTCTTTAAAAAGAAGTTATCTCTCCAGATGTTTCCAAAGTAGGCTACCATAAACAGATGATTTATAGCAACCCGATAGGATTGAATTGCATAATTCAAAAATACTACATCAATCTCACAAATTAACAAAATATTTAATTCGAACGTTTTAGCACAAATTACATTCGTGCTAAATTACGTTTGTTTCATGGTGTACAGTGAAGTGCATTTCATTGATTTCTTAAAGTTGTTACCCCTTACTATCTTGTCTTAGGTTGTCTTACAGTACCTAGCTCAGTGCAGATTGTAATTAATTTTATTTATTTATTATTATTATTAGGAGCCACATTAAGGTTGAAGGAAAACTTTACAGGCCGCATAAAAAATGAATGTCAGCTTATTTGCGAATAAAAAAATATTTTCAGCTAGTAAAGAAGATACACACACACCAACTAAATAGCAAAACAATTTATGGATTTTTCCTTTTGGGTATTGTCAAGCCCGCAACCAGGGGGGGGCATTGGGGGCATTTGCCCCCCCCGAAATTTTTTGAAAAAATTTGCAGCGTTCTATGCAGTATGAAATGTAGCCTACTATGAATAGACGTACGTCGTACACGTACAGCCATACTGTAGAGTGTAGACCATAGGCGTAGCCAGGGGGGGGGGGGGGCGAAAGGGCCATGGCCCCCCCAAATTTTCAAAGCTTGAATTCCGAAGTTGAGCGCTTTGTTGAAAATATAATAAAATTTGTAGAAATTTATAACGTTTTCCAAGACATCTGGCTATGAACACCACAAGGACTTGTTTTAGAATTTAGACACACAGAAAGACACCAATAAATTTTGCAAATTGTAAATCGCGCAAAATTTACTCGATTTACGTTTCTTTTAACTAATTTGTGGAAGCAATTTCAGAATGGCTTAGCCTACTCTGCTGGGTTTTTGTGTAGCTGAGTTTTTGGTGTTCTCTAATTTTATCCGCAGATTTTGCCCGTTCGTGTGTAAGAGCTACCTTTAATAAGTTAATAGCTGTTTATCTGCTAATAAATTTCATACAAATATTATCCTAAAAGTGTTTCCAGAAAGCGGTATAATCCATTATTTGAGTGTAATTTTGCAAAAAATTTCCGGGGGAGCATGCCCCCGGACCCCCCTAGAATACGCGTGCGTTCGGCACGCTCTCACCCCCACCAGTTTCATTGCTTCCCCTTGCTCAACCCACCAGGATACGCCACTGCACATCAGGTGGCGATGTCTTAAATCAAACACTTTGTCGTTCTCTTCAATTCATCAAATATTTGGCCCCTCCAATTTTTTTTTCCTGGCTACGCCACTGGTGTAGACTATCGAAACCGAAAGTAGGCTACGCTGGTTGGAAGCCATGCTAACGATTTTGTTTGTGGACATTAACATAAAAATGTCACAATGCATCATTTTAATGTTTGTTCTTTGATAAAAATTAAATGCCTCCCCCGAAAATATTTGCTGGTTGCGGGCCTGGGTATTGTCAATTTCTACTTAAAATTCGGTGATCGACCGACGTAAACAGGTACCCAGGGTTTCATCAACCATTCTGTCCAGTGTATCGTTTTTCAATCACTTTATAATTAAGAAGGTGTTTTCGCAAATGTGAGCTATGTGCTATCGAACATGGAGCACATTTGCAGTGCAAAGTTTTTGAAATAAATTCTTTCGGAACGGATATGACTTGCAAGCACAACACCAGACACTGTGGCTGAGCAATGAGCATTGTTATTGGCAAAAATGCCTTTTTCCCAAATACTGTACAATTCAACTCTGCTTTTTTTCACACTTACGTTATTAATAAATTTCTTCACTCGACTAAATAGATAAGTAAGCAGCTGACTTACAACTGAATTCGAAAGTTTGTGCCAGTGACAATAAGCAAAAATTAATGCAAGTCTGTGTCGTCACGAGCTGTAAAAAGAAGTTGTTACCCCTGAATGTACTTTGAGTCTTTGATGTTGTGCGAGGTTGCGTTTAATGAAATGCATTTGTGTAAAACGCAGGAAGGTGTATTATAACACCTGTGGATTTTCCTCTGAAAAATCCGACATGCAGGAAGTGTTCGCGGGCCACACAAAAAGCTGCAAACGGACCGCATACCAGGGTTTACAGTAGATAAATTAAGTTATTTCTTGACAAGAGCACAAAGTCTTACCGAAAACGTTCGGATTTAATATGTTGTTATTTGTTATCAACCGTTTCTTTATATATTGTTATATATCAACACTTGAAAGAAATTTTGATCATTATTTCTCCGACCAGGAAGATTCTTCGAAAAAAATAGAAATCCTGATGTGCTGGAATGAAAAGAGAACAGATTCTGAATCAGTGAGAAAAATACTTCTAAAGTGGCAGTCGCGTTTTAGTTTAAAAAATAAAGTGAAATTTTGTTGACCAGTGTTATGTCTCATTGACATTGATTCACTAGTAGGCATCCTTCCATCTTTTCAGATGATGGTAGCACTCTGGGTACGGCAGCTTCTCATGTGGCTCTGAAGTCCAATCCTGGCGTGGCAGTCTCGTGCACAGTTTGGACATATGAAATCAGAGGAGTTCTGAGGCTGCTGTCTCTCTTTTCTTCTTTGTCTTCTTTGCTCTAGTTGCTTTCTCCGCCTCGACTGACCCTTTGCTAGACCCGCACTGACTTCTTAGCGCCATCTGTTGCGGTTTGCTGCGATCAGTTCCCAGCTGGCAGGGTCTATGTCAGTTAGCTTCAGGTCTTGTTTGCAAACATCTCTGTAACGCAGTGCAGGTCTTCCTACTGGGAGTTTCCCTGTGGCAAGTTCTCTGTACAGAATGTCCTTTGGAATGCGCCCATCCTTCATTCTGGATACATGCCCCGGCCAGCGTAGACGTCGCTGGTAGAGGAGAAGGTGCATGCTCAAGGACCAAGAACGTTCCAGAACAGTGGTGTTGGATACTTTGTCCTTCCAGGAAATACCAAGAATGCGCCTCAAGCAACGAAGGTGAAAGCTTTCAAGGCGGTTTTCTTGTCTGGCATAAGTGGTCCAGGACTCACTACCGTACAGTAGAGTACTAAGAACACACGCACGGTACACTTTGAGTTTTGTGTTAAGTGTCAAAAGATTATTGTCCCACACTCTCGTCCCGAGTTGAGTCATCACTCCTGCAGCCCTGGCTATCCGTCTGTCGATGATTTCCTTATCTAAGGACAGGTTGCTGATGACCGTTGAACCAAGGTAGGTGAAGTGGTCTGTCACTGCGAGCACTTCTGGTCCTATGGTGATGACAGGTGGCTTGGGGACATCTTGGCCCATGGCTACTGTTTTCTTGATGCAGATGGTCAGTGCGAATTCCCTACAGGCGTGTGCAAACTGGTTGAGCAACTGCTGCAGCTCGTGCTCGACGTGTGCTGACAGTGCTGCGTCGTCGGAAAACAACAGTTCTCTGATCAGCACTGTACGAACCTTTTTCTTGGCTCTCAGTTGGGCCAGGTTGAACAGTTTCCCATCACTGCGGGTGTGTAGGTGGACTCCTTGTGTGGAGTGACCAAATGCAGAGTTCAGCAACAGAGAGAAGAAAATCCCAAACAAAGTCGGCGCAAGGACACATCCTTGTTTCACACCAGACCTAATTGCGAAGGGTTCAGAGGTCTCCCCGTCGTAGCTGACCACACCCTGCATGTCCTTGTGGAAGGAGATGATGATGCTAAGCAGCTGCTGTGGGGGACAGCCAATCTTCTGCAGTAGCTGAAACAAGCCTCTCCTGCTGACAAGGTCAAAAGCCTTCGTCAGGCCAATAAAGGCTATGTATAACGGCCTCTGCTGCTCACGGCACTTCTCTTGAAGCTGTCGTACGGAGAAAATCATGTCTGTTGTGCACCTCTGGGCGCGGAACCCGCACTGAGATTCAGGGTAGACCCTGTTGGCCAATACATGAAGGCGCCTAAGGACCACTTTGGCAAAGACACCCCACTATGCTAAGCAGAGAGATGCCTCTGTAGCTGTTGCAATCAGTGCGATCCCCCCTGTTCTTGTACAGAGTAATGATCTTGGAGTTGCGCATGGACTGCGGGACTTGGCCCTCTTTCCAACAAAGACGCAGTAGCTCATGCAGTGGTTTTAGCAGGACAAGTTTCCCACACTTTATGACCTCAGCTAGAATGTTATCCTCTCCCGGTGCTTTCCCACTTTGCATAGAGTCAATGGCTGTACTCAGTTCTTCTAAAGTAGGTTCTGCATCAAGCTCTGCAATAACAGGTAAATCTTCAATGTTGTCTAGCACGTCTTGAGAGACTGAGTTTTCTGTTGAATATAGTCCCAGGTAATGTTCCACCCAGCGTGCCATCTGCTTGTCCTTGTATGTAAGGATCTCGCCAGTCGGATGCTTTAAGTGGGGCACACTTTTTGATTGGTTTTCCTGTTGCTTGTTTGATGCCCTCATACATTTTTCTTGTTGCTACTGTGTGATGCAAACTGGATACGTTCTGACAGCAGAAGCCAGTGGTTGTTGGCACAGCGGCGTGAGGTTTGCTGAGCTTTGTGTCGGGCGGCTTTTAGGGCTTGTAGGTTCTGACTGTTCGGGTTTTGTTTGTAGCTGAGCAGTGCTTTACGTTTCAGGTCGATATTAGGTTCCAACATAGAGATGTGTGCTTCAAACCAGTCTGTGTTCTTTCGTTCATTCTCTCTATATGTCTGGACGGGTGCACGGTGGATGGTCTTACTCAGTGACTCTCACATGTGTTCTGCGTCCTGAGTCTGGACAGTGTTCAGGCTTTCTTCAAGACGTTCAAAGAACTTCTGGTTTTGTTTGGAAGGGAGGTTTTTCTGACATCGATTTTTGGCTGGCCTTTCTTCTTGATGTGATGCAGCCTCTTGAGCCTTATTGATATCCTTGAGGTAACAAGAGAGTGGTCAGTGTCGCAGTCTGCACTGTGGTATGATCTTGTGTTGCAGACACTGTTTAAAGAGGTGCGTGGTGTGATGACTAGATCCAACTGGTGCCATCGTTGTGATCTGGGGTGTCGCCAGGTTGCTTTATGGATAGCTTTGTTTTGGAAGAAAGTGTTTGTTACACAAAGGTTGTGGTAACAGGCAAGCTCGAGGAGCCTTTGCCCGTTATCGTTCATTTTGCCAATCCCACGGTGACCCAGCACAGTCTGCCAAGACTCATTGTCTGCACCACCCTGGCGTTGAAGTCCTCCAAGACGAAGATGTGCTCTGATGCTGGGATTTCCTGAACAGCCTTGTCTAATTGCTCATAGAACTGATCCTTGGCTTCAGGTGTGGCCTGCAGTGTTGGCGCATACACACACACGAGGTTTGCAGGACCTTCATGCGTGGAAAAGCGCACTGTAAGGATTCTTTCTGTGCCTCCCATAGGGGGTTCTATCATGTGCAGCATGGTATTTCTAACGCCAAAGCCAACCCCATGTTCACTGGTTTCATCCCTTGCTTTCCCTTTCCAGAAGAAGGTATAGGAGTTCTACTTTAGGGACCCACTGTCAGGAAGTCTTGTTTCTTGCAAAGCAGCTATATCAATGTTCAATCTGTAGAGTTCACGATCGATCACTGCAGTCTTACGAAAGTCCTGTATATCTCTTAAGTTGTCGGATAGACCAGTACGCATAGTTCGTACATTCCATCTTGCAATACGAATGGCTGAAGATTTCTGTTTACTTCTGTCATTTCTTACTTTGTTGTCTGGTGTATGGCATACAACCGACCTATCGAGTAAGACTCTATGCTCCACACACCCAATGAAGCAGGTAAGTCGTGACGGGTCAGCACCTAACTGGCCGGGGGCTGCCCGGCTTAAAGCGGGCGGTAGCTGAACCAGTAGGATTTCGAGGATCCTTCCCACTGTCAAAGACAACCCGTGGCGTCTAGCTTTTACGTCAATTTAGCAAAGACTTATTACCCGTAGACTGCTGTCCTCTGGTTTGTTTTTTCGCACCCAGGGATGGGGACGAATGGAGTGGCCTCTCCAGAGTGCTTGCCTGGGCGTCTGTATGGAGGTCTTGCGCTGCCCAAAAACACAACAGGACCCCCTCTCTGCCTCTCCGGCGTGGTCAGCGGAAACGCAAAGCGTGACACTCGGCGACGGTTTGGCTGCAAGAGTTGCCGGAAGGATGTCATAGTTTGACAGTCGACCGCCCCACGTACTCCACTCCGGATTTTCTATCTGGATTGACTCCCGTAGCCTTTTCCAGGACTGGATGTAGCCGCAAGACAGCGGAGGTTTTTGAATCAGGGTTTGCCTTCCCTTAGACGAACTGCCGTTCAAGGCTGACAGGCTCCGTCTGCCCGGCTGTTGTACTGTCTTTTGTCTGACCTGTAACCTGCCCGACATGGTTAAACCTGCCAGGGGCTACGAGCCCCCGTCGGTATAGCCCTCAGGATCCTTGAGGTACTCAATAGGGTGGAGTGAAAAAAGAAAATTTTGATTTTTGCTCTGTAATAGCGATTAAAAGTTGTAGTGTGGCTTGACTATTAAGCTTTGAAAATTTCAGCGTTTTAAAATAAAGTTTTCGTCTGCCGCAAGCAAGTTCAAGATTACAAGGGATGTGCTGATTAAATATCACAATTTGCTTCAGATTTTTTTCCGCAACAAAACCATCGCATGTGACGTCATAGAGGATATTTCTTACGATTCAATTAGTCCATTTAAGCAACATAATCGGAAATATGCAATTCTTAAAAAGGGCCTGAAAAAGCCATTGCAGCGGTTTGTATGTCTGTTGCATTTTAATGAATTACCACTGAGACACTTGATGCATTATCTTGATGGAGTTACATCTGGTCCACTAAGTTTTTCTGGCTCCATTGGTAAAAAACTTGAAGACTGTGACAGTTTACCAGTCACAGAGTTTGAGGCTGTTGATATTCAACTGCCTTCAATTGACGTGAGCTTAAGCACAGACCAGCAGTAGCCTACTGTACTTGTATGGCATCTGTAAAGCAATTAGCTCAGGGCGTTGTGATGCCAAGCTTGCCTATTGTAATCCAAGAAAGATGAATCACTCCAGATGGCTGACAACAACCAATCGCATTTTGAAGCTTTATGTTTCACGAAACAATCCCTGTAAAATCTGAGAGCGTTGGTCTTCTTCATCGTGTATCACACGGCCGTAGCCCAGAGCATCACGCAGGCTCTTGCTCTATCGTTGAACTCGGCCAAATCCTGTGCAGAGCACCTTGCTTTTAGGTCAGGGCATTCGAGTAGATGTTGCATCGTTTGCTCCTGTCCGCATTTGCAACTTGTGCTCCCCATGGAATACCCCCAGTGTCTCATCAAGGTTTTACACCTGCCAATACCAGTTCTTAAGCGGTTGAGGCATCGCCAATACTTCCACGGTTCACGTTTTCTGGGAGGAAGGCTCTCCATGGGTGTGAGCTCCATATTGGCCAATGTCGGTCCGGCTGCCAGTCTCTCCTGCCATAGTTGAACCCGCACATTGGCGGCGACATCGTCATGACCTAATGGGACAACTGAAGCAAGGAAACTTTTGGTGGAGTAGCCTACATTGCCAAGTTATACGCTCCAACGTGGTTTGCAGTGAAAACGCAACCTTCCTGTACTACTTACTGTAAAGGAGCTAAACACTTTGTTTCACGTAGTTAAAAAGTCGCGCTGTCTTAGCGCTGAACTAAAAGCAATAGTTGTCCCTGGTATCAACCGAAATACCTTTTTTGCTCACCAAGAGAACCTATTGCTGTGGATGTTGGTAGATGAACGTCTGTACAACAGAAAATTAGCACTGAGAAGGATACTTTCCAGAAAACAAGGTCATGGAGATTCCATTCGTCTCTTTAAAGTTCCACTCTTGATCTTTGAAGCAAACGAATACTTTGAACTGATTGATTGGCAGCATACAGAGAGATATGAACCACCACTAACTCGAGACATACCGGACAGTCAGTTAATGTCCTTCATTCAAGATGCTGCAGCTCCAGAGCTTGAATTTCCTAGCTATCCGTGTCACACGCAAGCCATGGAAGGGGCCGTGCGCCTCGTTATTGAAGCAGCATCTGCGGAGTGTGGGCAGAAACAACGGGAGGGATTTATTCGAAGTAGACTGCAATCAAGATTAGAAATGCCTGTATTCAATACAAAACGAGAGTTTTTGGCAAATGGAGTGCTTAATGAGATTTAAACTCATGGGAGTCGGCAGAGAGGGGCACTTGTCCCCCTGGATTTGGGTTTTATAAACGTTTCTTTCCTTATGAAAACGATACTTTCAAAAATGTTTCTTACCTTTGGGCGATAATATCTTTTTCATCCAATTTTCTTCGAAGTAAACCAACATTTTTCCAGGACTATTTTTTCGCGCTTTCGGAAACTATCGCTAAGTATGCCTTGGAAATATCTTTAATTGTAACGTTTTCGCTCGTGCCGTCCAAATTTACGTTACATTTCATCAATACACTTAGCTACGTTGCACTCGTTGTAGCTCACAAGATGAAATTTGGCTTAAAAGATGTTTGCCCCCTCCCCCTGCAATATTTCTGCCAACGCCCATGTACTGTATAAGCTGATGATTTAAAAAGCGTTTACAATATTTATATGGGATCAAAAGTAAACAGGCAACCGAAATCTCAATATTGTCATATTAAGAAAAACACTTTTCTACTGTAGTTTGCTTTACCTTCATTGCACATACTTGCTTAAACTGTGGTGATGAACTTGTGAAAGGAACAGAAATTTGAAGAAAATAGCTTAAAATCCGTGTTTTTTCTTATCAGTTGATCATATACATGCAACAAGCGTTCTAAAAGACGTATTTTCCACTGCATTGCAACGATTTATGTGTAATTTACAACTCTGATATTGTTAGATAGAAGTACCGAAGGTAGAAGTTAGATAAAAGTGACGATTGCTAATTGTGATGACGTCATAGCTCCAAAATACCAGTGAAAACTTCAATGGACTTGCGGCAGACGTAAACGTTGATCAAAATCAAAAATATTTCAGCATGTGAATACATTTACCACATCACAACTTTTAGTAACTATTACAGATTGATTCTATCAACTTTCATTTTTAACCTATGTTTCACTCCACCCTAGTACTCAAGCCTCCCCACCACGGCAAGGTAACAAGTAAGGGACATTGAATCACTATAGATGCATTTATATTATATTTTCTTGGTGTCAAACATCAAAGATAATTATAACTTTATTTTAGTATTGAATCGAAACTGCTTTTCGGTTTGAAGAAGAAGATATGCCATTTGGATGCGTTTAAAATGAGTTAACAAGCCCATATTACAGCCAAAACGCCGGAAAAAAAATTTGCAAAAAAACGCCGTTGGCATGGCATCATGACGTAAGCGAAAACGCCGTAGCTAAGTGGTTAAAAGTTTTTAAAAAACAAGTTTTGCTCTACTACCCTGAACTAGTACTTTCTTATGAAATTTTGAAAAATATATGGCTAGGATGGAATTTGACTAATCTTTTTCTGGCAGATATTCTTTCTTGTATAAAAATAGCTTGTACAGTGCGTTTTTAATTCTTCAACTTGTAAAGAGGGAAACGTCTGATTTTTGGAAAATTCCAACACCAGACGAGGAAAGCATTTCCGGTGAATTCACATCAGATTTCACCGCTGCCCTCCACTCACCCAAGTGCCTAAGGTCCTTGGCCCCGACTACAGCAGCATCGAACTTGTACTCCATGCTGGCACCGCCATGAAGTCTTGGCTGCGCAAATTCCTGTTTTCCTACTTATAGCCTACCAATTTAAAATCCCGAAAATTTGGAGATGAACCAAAGTAGTTGCAATACCTAAACCTCGTAAGCCACAAGAGGATATGAAGAGTTTATCTTTATATATCTTCGTCTTTATCTTTATACTCTTCGTTTATCTTTATACTCTTCGAACGTCTTATCTACACTCGAGTAGAACCAATTGTAGATCCACTCTTGTCCTGGAGGCAAGCTGGTTTCCGATGTGGAAGATCTACTGTGGACCAAGTTATTCTCATGACTCATGAAATCGAAGACTGCTTTGAGGCAAAGAAGGCCGGTGCTGTATTTCTTGACCTCACAGCCGCATACAACCCCGCATGGCACTGAGGTCTCATCTCCAAACTGCTCTGCCTGCTCCCGGACAGGCACACGGTCCGCATAATCATGGAGCTCGTTTACAACAGAAGTTTCACCCTCACTACGGGAAGTGGTAAACTAAGCAGGTTACGACGCCTTAAAAATGGCGTCCTACAGGGAACTGTCCTGGCTCCCGTTTTGTTCAACATCCAGACCTACGACCTGCCAAACACAATGTCCGCAAAGTACACTTATGCCGATAACTTGACCATGCTACACCTGTCGAACAATTGGGAAATTTTAGAAGGGACTTTAGAAGGGAAACATTACATTTAAACCAGGGCATGTAGATATTTTAGGCATACCTCCAGAGATGGAGATTGAAGCTCAGCGAAACCAAAACAGTGACGACAGCTTTTCATTTAAACAAACGGTAAGCGAAGCGTGAGCTCAAGATCAACGCCGATTGAAAAACCCGGCCTTTCTACCCAAAACCTAAATATTTAGGGGTAGTCCTAGTCACTTACCGTCAACATTTGGAGTCACTACGCAAAAAGATCTCAACACGCACAGCTTTGCTAAGGCTTCTGGTCGACTCAGGCTGGGGAGCCGGAGTTGACACCCTGCGTAGTGCGTATTGCCACCATTGCGTCAGTTCAGGTTCCAGCAAAATACTGTGCACCTGTCTGGAGTCGAGTGACTGGATCGTGACTGGATGACTGCGACTGATGACCATCTTGTCTCTTTCTCTCGCAGCGCTATGAATCCCAACCACTATGAGCCATATGAATCCCAATGGCTCCATCTGCAATCTGTGAGTGGGACAAGAAAGAACAAACCGCAGGGCAGACCACACCATTTGCAACTGCGCCATTTACTATGAGCCAAATGATGTGCCTGGTCTGCGTGAACTGGATTACGAATCTATTCAGTGGCTGCTCAACACCTCCTGTGACTGCTCGAGTCGCCATCACTGCCCAAGGGTGGTAAAGGGCAGATCCCCTCGAGTGGCGAAGAAGGTTCACACGAAGAAGAAGAAGAAGTTGCGTTACATTTGTGTGGTTAACTAACTACGTTTTTTCTAGTTACATTCAGGCATGTTATTCCAAGTATTTTCTATTTTTGTTTGATTAGGCCTACCTACACCTTTACAGAGTTTTTAGTGCGTTAGCACTTTATACAACGTTAGCGATTTCAATAAAATTCTTCACTTTTCGAGTTGCAAGTAGAGTGGTAGCTGCACGTGTAGACTACTTGTTGTATGACTCTGGTTGTATGGGGAAAAAATACAACCTGAGACTAAATTTCCTCGTCAAAAATAAAGCTCTAACTTGCATTCGTAGGCAACTAGGCTATTATATTTGTAGAAGGTTTCCACCAAATCTCGTGTGAGCTCGCCTCCACACGATGAACAATGCGCATGATGCATATCCGCAGACTCATCAAGGTGTAGAATATTCGTGCCGGTGACTAAATGATTGCTTTATCACTTAAAAGGTGTTGCGACCGTGCCAAATTGTGTAACTTGCTATCCTATCTTAGTTTCAAGCACGCCAATGTTTGTTTTTTTGTCACTTATACTTTATTTAGACCTCGGCTGTGTTGTTTATTCTGCAATAGTTAAAGATAAACAAAAAAACTGAACTGTTCTGCACCAGCGGTTTTCAATCATTTTAGACTAGCCTACTTCTTCAACAGATTGACCATGTTTGATCAGCTGTGATCTCCTATATGAACTGCCTCCATTGTGTTCTGTCTTTTGTTTTTATTAGTGCTTCCTTCATGCTTTTTATTGCCGTAATTTGCTTGATATTGTCAAAATATCTCCTTTTTTGTCGTCCTTTTGTTCGTTTGCCTTGCACCATCCCAGTCAACATTAAATTTTCCAACGAGTTGCTTCTTGCTATGTGTCCGCAATATCTCAATTTTCTGAGAATGTTGTTAATCCGATTCCAGTCATCGTCTATTTCTTGGAAACAAATTTATACGTTTTCCTTCCATCCAGCTGATGCGTAACAGCCCCATGAAGCACCACATTTCAAAACTTTTTAACTGTTTAAAGTCACTTTTTTTGCATGTCCAAATCTCACACCCACATGTGGCAACTGAGAATACGAAAGTTTGCACTAATCTTAACTTTGTGTTCTTACCAATTGACCTCGGCTTCTACACCGTTGTAAGTGATGTTAGGCTACAACTGTTTTTGCCATTGCAATTCGCCCTCTAATTTCTGTGCTATTATCGTAAGTGTTTGTTATGACACTACCCAAATAGCAGAAACTACTTACATTTTCACCCAATGTCCACCAATGTATAATAGGCTGGCGCAAAATCTCCAAAAAAAAATTTTTTTCTTTTAAATTTTTCGTCAGTTTGGAATATTGTTCCTTTTGGTAAATGTATCTCCTACACCAAATTTTACAAAAAAATATTAACATTTGACCCTGGTTCACCTGGTTTGAATTTTTTCAAAATATCGAATTTTCGCTTATCCCTGAAACTGCTCACTCGCTATCTTCTAATGCACTCTAGCATCTTAATGGACACAATAAGAGGCAGTAACACAAACTTGTAGCAAGCAAAGTAGTTTAATTAGCAATTCCATGAACACTGACACATCTATTACTCTCAAAATGTCGAATTCTACCACATTTCAGACATGATTTTCTTTGTGCACTCTTCACGTAGTAAATATCTACTGCTTTCAGTTTCTTGAATCATTTGACGATGTTTATCGATTTTCACAGGCCAACAAAACTTTTTTTTGTATAAAGACATGTGAGAGTCATTTTAAGGTATTTCGAGGCCCCTGATTCTAAAAATGCACTAAGTTTTCTCGAATTGGCTTTAGTTTTTGAGTTACATCAAAAACATTTTTTTCGCAATTTTGAGCCCCTATAGATTTAACGTCATGTCGTTTACTACATAGAAAAAACTGGAAGTAATCCCAGGCACATTTCTGAGTTGTATAAACGCTATTTGGAACCAATCACGTTGATTACAACCCAAACAAACAGCTATTTAACGTTTACTGGCCTAGTAACAATCAAAATATGATGCGAAGTAAGCCTGAGGATACAAGATGTAGAATATATAACTTGCGTTTTGCATTAATATATTTGTTGATTTCAACAGTCTCAGACTTACTAAGTAAGCTACTAAGTAGGCTACAAACAAAATGCATAGGCTACATTGTTTTGCTTAACAAACTAGTCAAATAAACAAAACAAAGCTATCGATGAACAAACGCAACTCTTTATTATGATTGGCCTACTGAGCAACACCCATCAAGGTACGAAGGCCATTTATATAATTACAGAATACAAAGTTATGTTCTTCAGTAAAGTAGCTGCATTTATCCTTGCTGCGGAAGAACGTAATCTTGGCCTTTGAGTCAAGAATGCCATGTTGATCGAGATGAGGAGCCAAGATTGCAGCTACCACTTTTGATAACTAAATCTTTAACTACTAGGCACAGTAGGTGGTAGAAATGGTTTTGAGAAAAAAACTTGACCTTGCTCCAAAACATTACTGAAGGTATTGAGGTTACTCTCAGTCATGCCGGTTTTCCTATTGTTTCAAGCAAATCACCACTTGAAACTATAGAGAGGACAAACAAAAAACAGAAATAGCAACGTCCATGCAATGACTGCCTTGCACACTCCATGTAAACATGATGTTCCAACTTCCTTCGAACATCCTCACCGTGCAGAAGTATCAATGTTCATGGTGATTCCACGGCTCTCTTTATGTCATGGCACTCTGAACTTCTTAGCCTTGAGCCCAGAAACGGGTTTGAGTGCAATGTTTGCATACTTTAGGAGGAACCCAGGACTTATCTTGATCACCCAGCTTCATGTCAAAGTAATAATAATAATGCTTGTTTTTATATAGCGCTGTATCTATCGCAAAATGTGTTGGTCCTCTGCGTTGCTTCATGCAGCAAAATATATCTGGGTTGTTTGTACAGCATCCTACTTGTCAAAGGCGTATTTTATTAGCCTATATGCCATTTATTTAGCCTATAGACCAGAAAAAAACTTCTTGCAGCAAAGACTTGGCCTTAGCAAAGGCTTGGAATAAAACTTCATTTGTACAAGTATCCATTTCAGTAGGCCTACCTTTTCAATATAAAGCTGCATTCATAAACACATGACTTTCGGGAAATTTTTCTTGTGATGTAGGCCTACTGATTCACAACTGTTTTCATTGAGTATTTATGTCTCCTTACGTTAAACACAGTTCATTTCAACCTTTGCTTGCGTTTTGAACTTTCGTGCAATATGAACCAATTATACTAGACAAGTGCAATTATGACATCATAATGGTAAACAGGGCTGAAAATAAGTAATTTGCTAATTGAATGCTTTTGAGAAACGATTTCAAAAATATTTTCATTGTCGAATATCTCGAAAACTAGAGGCAATTCGAAAAAACTAAGTGCATTTTCGGAATCAGGGGCCCTGAAATACTCTAAAATGACTCTCATTTTTTATGCCAAATTTTTTTGTTGGTCTACGACGTTATAGATTCACTGACTGCGAAAAGGCTGTAAAATCAACTAAAATGACACTAAAAGCATGCACTATTAGTGACTCTCAGACTTGGAGTAGGGTGAAGATGTTCCACGTGGAAGTTAACAGAGGAAGTGACGTCACAATCACGTGGTCAAATTTTGAGAAATCCTCTCTTGAGATACTTCTAAGCCACTTCGAAATTTACTAATTTTTCAGAAAAAATCAGAATTTCTTCTTGGGTGAACCAGGGTCAAAGGTCAAAACCCAACAAAAATTTTTGGTTTACAAATATCAGTGAGCAAAATGGAACATTATTCCAAACTGACAAAAATTTTAAAGAACATCAAGGAAAATGAGCCACCCTAATGTATAAGCTTGGATAAATTTTATCTGTTGTAGGTGGCGTTTTGTTTTTGTGGAATGTAATTGCAAACCATATACTTCACTTCTTGACTTGACCTATGCTTTCAATACTTGGCCACTAGTTGACAAACTAGAATTTTCTGCTGGACTTTGTTTATTGTAGAGAATCATATAAAAGTATTACTAAAATTTAATGACAGTTTATTGGATTTCATTCACATCAATTTTTTCTATTTCGTTATTGACACTTTTTTGGAGAGATGAGATTTTTAGGAGAGACAATAATCTGACATACGAAAGTTTGAATCATCAACAAACAATGTAATTGAAAAAGAGGATGCATTTGGAAAATCATTCACATATACAGTAGCCCACGGTAGAAGAAAAAGCAAAGGTCCAAGGATTGAACCCTGTGGGACACTACATTTAACAACAATAAAATTCGAATTCTTTCGTGTAATTTTGTAGTCTGCATTCTATTTGTTAGATAAGATGATAAAACTTTTAAAAACTTGCCCCTGAAGCCATAGGCTAATGGTGAAGCTTTTTTAAATGCAACTTTATGCTGGCAGTTCAAAGTGCAGGCAAAATTAAATGCAGGCAGTTCCACCAGTCGTAAGGATCGGAGTTAGGCTACACTGTTGTTGTTAAACGTGGAAGGCCTTACCAAGGCCAGATGCAATATCTCAGAACATCTAACACATGCCTATGACACAAGACAAACTCTCAACCGAAGCTCTATTAGACTAACAAGAATTATTAAAAATAAAACTTTTGTAAAACAACTCAGTTTTAACTAAGATATGTCCTTAAAAACTAGGTTTAATATTTAACTGTATAAGTTTTTTTTCAGATATGCTGCTATACTGTAGGTGGTTGGAAAACACGGTACAAACTTCCAAATACGCGAGCATAGTAAATTTGCGAATGACTGGTCTACAAGATGTCTTGACCAAAATGATTCTGAAACCCTCTGTGCTAATTTTATTCGCAATTCTTACAAATACGAAGGACAACGATCAGCACCGACGTGTTGTTTTGTGCCGATTAATTATTGATCCACCCTTCCAATGCAAGTTATTTTTTCGTGTAAAAAATTAGTGTCACCTCCGCCACGTTTCATAAACTTTAAGCAGACCTTGTTTGGGAAACAAGACCCCGCGTCAGAGAAGGATAACTGAATGTCCGTGTTCAACAGTAAAGAGAATACTTTAGTCATTTCAGCCCTTGTCTTTTAAAAGTGTTTTTGACTTTAATAAGCGATAGGTCTAAGCCACATTCTCTACCTTATCACGTCACGTGACTGTTGGATCAAGCATTCATCAAACGCTGACAGGAGATCTTCAGCAGCGGATAAAATCAGAGTACTTAATTTTTGTCATTAGATTGATGGGAATTCCAAAACAGTTGTTTGCAAGAGGAGGTCAGAGTTTTGGGTAATATAGCTCAGTGAAAGCTATGTTCGCTGGCGCCATTATGCGGCTGATACAACACTAGCAAGGAGAAGTAGAAAATGATTGATTAGAGTTGATCGAAACCATTTAGTGATAGATTTGATTGTTGATTGTTTGTGGAAATCTTTATCTTTGGATAGAAAAAGTTTCTTTAAGAGTTTAATTCTGGAAGTTTCACATACTTACAGTCAAACTCGGTACAGTAACCGAGTTTGGCTGAGTAAAATTTCCGATTGCTGATGAAGTCCTGTCTGTAAATTATTCCATCCACTAAGTGCCGCTCAATATAAGGCATTCGTTGAAAAGCGTTGTTCAAGCGCACACCCCGAGAGTCGAACCAGCGCATTTTGATCCTAAAGTTTCTTAATTGGTAAAGTCAGGCATGTAACCAACTGAGTTATCAGGGCGAATTGTATTGAATGTGTGTAGTTGCAGAAAGGCACAATGCTCAACACATAATACAGAAAAACAAAAATTAGCTGAACATAAAAACGTCCAAAAAATATATTAACCTTCTCAGCATGTTGGCCCACTTTTAGTAGTGTAATAAAGATGTTTTAATTCTTGCATCATTTCAAAATGATTTGCCGTTTTAAAAACGATTTTACGTTTTAACACTTTGCTCCTCAAAGGGAGGCCAGATTTGGCCCCCCCCTCATATTTCCTTTAATTATTTGAAGCACAGTAACGCCATGCACTTGGTTTTTCTTGACTTTTCCTAAAATTGCCAGGCGGATCTGATGATATTAAATTTGATGCTAAAAGTTGTGTAGTTTTCTTGTAAATTCAAGATTTTGGTGAATTTTTGCTATTTCTAGCTCACTTCCAGCAAAGCGTGAAATGGATTACATTGCGATGACAAGCCATAAGCTCATAATTGCTTCGTGCATCGATATGCGCGAGCAGAGAGAAGCATCCTCTTGCTTTCTTTTGTTTGGTTTGACCTCAATAATACAAAGCGCGTTATTTCTTATGCTACAAAGAAAAGCCAGTGATCGCAAAGCTGTTAATTAGAAACAATAATAGCAAACGTTTTTTGCGTTATCAGCTCTACAAAGAAGAATAGCAATCCACGATCAAAATAGTAGGCTATGGAGGCCACAAACTATTCAAAACAGTTGTTTCAAGCAGATAATATTCATTGACGAATAAAAAACGTTACAATAAGAAATCTTCTCTTGGATAAAGACACGAAAACCTGGTTTCGAAATAAACGTTCTATGGAAATGCTCTCATTGACAAAACTTGCAATTGAGGAAATGTATCACTGCAAATGCTTTTGGGAGAAGCCGGAGAAATGGCGTTTTTGCAAACAGTAATTGTGAGATACACTCAAAAGTATGAGATAGGCTCCATTTACACATATCAGCTAACTCGATGGCGTCCCTTCAATGCTTTATGTCGCCTACTTGTTGTTATGTCCTGTATTTTTGTTTCACAGTGCACTGTGTTTTGTTCCAAAAAGCGCAAAATAAAGATGATAATGCCTCATCTACATTACAAAATATTTTGTAATGTAGGCCTACAAACAAAATGTACAATGTACACAACGTACATTACAAAATATTTTGTACTGTAGACGAGGCATAAAGTTAGGCGTCACATAAGACAAACAACAAATCAGCTTTTTTCATCATTGATTCAACATCTGAATACGTTGCGCCAATATATAAGAGGCCGGCTATTGTGAAGACCCGCCATTTATAAACGATCCAATTATACCAAAAGTGGGAGAAACTAGTGGATCAAAGAATGAATAAACAATGCTGAGAAAACTAAATCTAAGTGACGAACAATACCGATGTCTTCATTTATCTTGGAAAAATGCTGCCTAAACTTATCAACAAAAAATACCGTAAATAACGGCAAGGATCCCGAAAGCAGAATTTGCTCGACTTTGGCATGAATTTAGTCAGACATCTACAGTAATAATTCCACACATACAATAAACGGGCTCTCAACTGCTGTAAGATACATAATAATCAACCTGGTTCTGGGCAATTTGTGTAACAGTTTAGGGGAAGACACTACTTGAAATGATGCACCACACAAAAGATTTTCAATGAAGACTGAGTCTAAAAACCGATGTGGATTGTGCTGCACAATAACTTCAAGTTTAGGACAGAAGAGGCAGAAAATATCACGATAAAAATAAAGACCTTGTGGGAAATTTTCGAGAATCATAACACGATGCAAATACCATAAACGCTTAGTTTGCATGCTGCTCTAAGCTGGCCGGCAACTACAAAGGTAGACAATAGCCTACAGGCAGTTTATAATTCGATAACAGCGCAATAAACATTATAAATACGTAAATCGACAATTTTCTTTTACAAACGTTTTACGTCTAATAGTAAATTTTCCCCCAACAATTTTTTGTGAAGCACTTGCAAACCACGGTTTTGTAAAATAATTCATCATTATTATTTTTTACTTCTCGGATATTGTAAAACGTCATCAGCAAAATCACAAAAAAAATTTCATTACTTCAATGTAGTAGGCCTAAGAATTTTTTATAGAATTGTAGCCGGTCGTTTCAACAAAGAAGCCATTTTTTAGTAATATAAAGTTATGGAAAATAATTTGCAATCCTGCAAATGGTTGGAAAGAATCTAGGAAATTTTCTCACAATCTGGCACAAAATGATTATGTTTATTGTATCTCTGTAAAATTTTTTACGACAAACTTTGAAGCTTCATTATAATCATTTTTATCTTTGAAGTCAAAAGTTATTTTTTTTTTTTTGGCCAGAAACATAATCACTGCCTTGCTGATGTTGTCGCTTTTACGCGTATTTTTAGTGCTTCAAACAATAAGGACCCAGTCAGCAATCCAGTCCTTTTACATTGATTCAACATTTGTAAACGTTAAATTTATGTAGATTTGCTGACTGTGGGTAATTTCACATTTCCTTTGTTTACGCATGTTCCTCAATTCGCTGTTGCATTATTTCGACGCTGGCGGACTAAAAATGTATTTTCAAATTGATTGACACAATCTTCAATAAAAAGTGAGCTTCGAACTTAGCTTTGTTGATGTAAATGCTGTATTTTTTGTTGATGTAATTTATGAGTCATGTTTATAAACACCCGTAAGCGAAATGACTTATGATGTGGCCTGCATGATATTTGTGATGCGACTTGACACAAATCCACAATTTCAAAAGCACCTAATTTGAACTTAGAAATTTCAGATAATTTCAACAACATGTTCAATTGTCTTCTCTCTACTAAAAATATTCATACTACAAACTCAATTGTAGACCTAAAATACACAAACGAAGATGTAAACAGCTATTCAAGCAGGCTAAGCTGTTACTTATGAAAAATTTGGTTCCATAAAACTAGAAGCTAGCCATGAGTTTCGGAATGCATTAGTTTAGGATAAAAATGTAAGACAACAAACGCAGTTTTGATTTTTTTTCAAATTCGTGTAACAATGTTACTCTGATTGTAACTATTTTAGAATCAGTGAGTAGCTTACAATAAGATTTGGTCGCAAGTCGTAAATTCTAATCAATGCAATGATTCGGCACACCGCACACACACTTCGTGCGTTCGATCGAGCTCTTTGTTATTTAGAAGTTTGCATGAAATCGGATTAGCACGGTAATTAAATAGCGGCAAGTTAAATCAAAATTGTCGTTTTTGGGTACCTTTGCAAAAATTGAAATATCAAGTTTAACATATAAAATTTTAAAATAATGACTTTTCAAACTTATAGACAAATGATTTGCTTTCACACCAGTGCAACTTCTGTTGAAGAAGCATCAGCGGATAACACGTAACAGCTGATTGAATTTGATCCAAAAACGGCCCCCCCTTGAGCAGTTAACTTCCAAAAAAACGTTGAAAAGCAAAGGGTTAAAACGTTTTAACGTTTTAAAACGTTTAAAAAACGTTTTAAAACGATTCTCGTTAATCCATGACATAAAGCTTTGTTTTATAACAAAAACAAACTACCTACAAATTTATTGATCTCTTTCAAAAGGCGTGTCAAAAGATGGTAAATTTCAAGATTGTTTGGGACAAAAAATTGGAATTGGGTTAATTCACACACAATATTCTTATGTTTAAAGACTATTCCGCAACTAGTAAAGTGGCTTAGTTAATAGAGTTTCTGCATATGAGTTAGTGAAAATGCTAGTGATAGCCTACCATAGGCGCCTAACTATTTTTTTGGCCGTGGGGGCAAAAGCGTGTTTCATCAGCAGCAACGTAAATTCAGCGAAATGTCACGCAGATGGATGACGTAATTATGTCGTCACACCAGGATTGCTTTTATTGCTGCACTCGGAGTTATCGCTACGTTCGACCTACCGTTAATTATTATAAACAAAACTCGACCAAAACACATGCCATGTGTCTGCGTTGGCTAGCGGTTGATGGACTGCGACTCTTTAAGCTAAGCACAACATAAAGTTTAGCAACGAACTAGATTTAGTAGCATGAAACAAGAGACGAAAAGGTTTACTAAAAGGTATACTGTAAATGCAATGAAAATACTAACTTGATCATATGCTTGAAAATATACCTGTTGAACGCAAAATCATTCATGTTTACATCAATTCAACAGCACGTCACCTTTAATAAATTTAAAAGTTGCTGACACCCGTAAACAGCCCTTGAAAAATAGTTACGGAGAGACGTTTGATTAAGTTTTCGACTTGACATTGCTCCCTTTTCACTACAATATCGCAACTTATGACTGATCGCTGTAAAACGCCCGTTTTCGCGTTGCAGATGAAACAAAAGATGCGCATATTTCCCGTTTTGATCGGGTTTCTATGGCAACGGTCGTGTGTGCGCCATGCAGTTTGCGCGAGTCTGTTGTTGTGTTGATTATGCTGCCGCGTGTGCGCAATGCGGTTTGTACCAGCCCTTGTTACGTTGGTTACTGGTTACCTCGGGCCGAGACTTCAAGTTCATTTTCACAGCAAGCGATTCACTGCTGCGACAATTCTCTGCATAGGTTTCGACTTTCGAAAGCGACATCGAGTCTGTTTGCAAACGCATTAAGCGAAACGCACGCTGCGTCAACGTAGCAAATTATGTTGTTTTTGGGTGCATTCAACATCTGATGACATTGAATCGACGCAAAATGGTAGATTTTTGCTATGTCCCAGGCAGCAAAATCAGTCATTTTTACATTGATTCAACGTCTCCAGACGTTAAATCAATGTAAAAATGACAGATTTTTTTGTCTGGGGTGGGATTGTAGCATCGCTACTCGTTCTAGTGATTATTTATCGCGAAGCTGTTGCGGTTTGCATTTAAAAATGTTTACCTGCTACCGATCGCTAGTTCATCTATTGTTTTATGTATCAATGCAGTATAAAAAGTTGCTCCCACGCGGAAATATGCGTGGAGGCCTGGCCCCCACGGCTTAGGCGCCTATGTAGCCTACCCCTTGGAGTTATCGCAAACACCTCATGAAAATATAACTTTTTCTTACTTTGCACTAGCACTAACGAACTGAAATTGCTGGCACTGTAAACTACTGAGAGCAATGCATATCTGTGATAAACATCCGGATGTTATTAGCAATACAAAATGTCCCGTCAAAAAGTATTCTAGAAGAATTCATATTCAAGCTCAGTTTCGAAGCTAGCCACAAACTCGGCGTTAACGAAATGGTGGCTCTTGGGCTGGGGAAATTCACATAAAATTTCTGTCACATCCTTTTTGTGCATATGTTTAAAAACGGATATTTCAAAAAGCTGCACTTGAAGCGATCTCGTGACTGGTCTATTGTATAGGTTCAGTGAGCAATGACTGTTCTGAATATGATGTTGGTTTAGCATTCAAGCAAATTCACTTCAGTCGTTTTTGAAAAGTAGAAAACTTGCATTCCGATTCCAGACTGTCTGCAGATTAGTAACAAATTGAATATACAAAACATCACTCCGTGATTAAAATTTCCAAAAGCTTTGTGCTTTTCTGTAACTTTTCTCACAAACAAAATTTGAAAGTAAACCGGTATTTGTAAAGACCAACAACCGCAAAAATAAGCTGCTAACCACTGAAAGCTTTAGAAATCTATCAATTGATTTTGATTTAAAGCTTTACTTCCTGTCGATGATCAACCTCTACCCAAAATGCTTGCTGTGAGAAAAAATAATGCATTTACACATTAGTTTTTGTCATTCACATGCGGTAGTTTTTCTTTTTTTCATGTGATATCAAATGCTCTCATGACCGTTCACGAAATCTCACAAGGCCGTCCATAAAAACTTCAGCTAAGTCAAGACCGTGATGTGACTTAACAGTGACAAACCAAAGGTAATCAATACCACAGCCAACGTAACTAATTTTACAAGTTTGTTCCTTCATTGATGGATTGATTGGACAATGGTTGAAACAAAACCTTAGATTATGAACTCAAATTTTATCAGCAAATCTCTTGTGTTCACAATACTTCTGAAACTCAATATGTACAGGTTTTAACGTTAAAACAAAACTAATTCATATGAAAAGCCAGTTGATGAGCAATTGCACCCAAAAAGGATCAATGACCAAGCATCAGCCGGAAAACACAAAAGTAAGCAATTCAGCAAACATAAACGGCATGCAAAAAAAAAAGTCAAGACTATTCTATTCCTGCCTGCATCTGGTAGGGTTGATGCAAGAGTATTTGTGTTTTTATCATTGCCACGGACAGCATCTACTTGTGTTGTGGATTGAAACATTGTGCTTGGCATGTCTACAAAAAAAGTTGATAAACATTGTCAAAGCCATTCATCAAAGACCAGTGTAGCATTGCAGTCTTTTAGTCACCTGAACCAGAAAAGTCTAGGGATGGGCCTTTTTTATTCAAATATTTGGGCAAAGGATTGTTTTGTGCCACAACAATGAGAGTTAAAGGATTCGCAATATTACGTTATAGTATTATATTACCATTACGTACAACTATTGTATTTCAATAGGTTTATTGTGAGGCGTACTTTGTTTTGAAGAAAAAAATTAAATCAAATAAAGAAAAATATTCCTAAAGCAAGAAGAACTAAAAAAAGGTATAAAGAAATTTAAAAAAGAGAATTGTGCAATGGGTGGAAAGCTGACTTGGTGACCTCGTATGGTCCTTCGCTTCCTTCCTCTCTCACTTCACTATGTAATGTACCAATGTATTGTCATTTTGAAAAAAAAATATACCAGTGATTGATTGAATGCTTTCATCTTTAACTCACCAGCCAGAAAAGTTACCGTTTTACATCATTTGAACGTCTCACGAGGTTCAAACGATGTAAAAAGGGATACTCTTGCTCGCTGAGATATAACCATTTTTTTTGTTTTTTTAAATACGGGTGGAGGGTTTGTCCTATGTGCCCTGGTGGGTGCATCAGAAAGGTTTAATCCTCTTGTCAAGCTTTTAATGGAAAACTGAAGTATATTTTGGGAAGTTGGCGTTCGCAAATACGCTTCTAGCATTGTGGTTCATTAACTTTCTGAGAAGACTCCGTTTGCGTTTATTCAGTTCAAAACATTGGCAACGCTATTTCTGGTAAAGTATCAGCATTGGACTGGAAAGGGGAGCGGGGGCTTCCAAGCTTTGAAAACCATTTGTTTTTGCATTCCTGAACATTTAACTACGTTGAATCAACGTGAAAATAACGGATTTTTTTAGCTGAATTCATGTCAAGCAGATATCCTGTGACAAACTTTAGTGACTGTTTTGACAAGAAACCTACGCAGCCAGCAGCTCAGTACATTCTTACGATTCAACGTTTGAAAACGTTAAATCAATGTAAAAATGAACTGATTTGCTGGATAGAAAGCAGCGACTGCTGCTTCAAGTGAAGATTTATCACTGTTACTGGATCATTACAGGATCAGATCTTAAATGTACCAAATGTAACCGAACTTTTAAAGCCAGGATTGGACTCATTAGCCATTTAAGAACTCATCGTTAGCTTTTTATTATTGCGAAGGCCAACATCCTCGAAGACGAGGGATAGCCATCATTCTTGCTGTTGTCAACGTTTATAACTGGTGCAACCTATTTCTGGCGTGTGGCCGAAAGGTCATATTTTTAAGAGAATGTGGTACAGACACGTTTCTCCATCACTGATTGTCAGAAAACTTCAAGAAAACAGCGCTCCAACATACCTGTTGTGGTTTCAACTGACCCCGACGTTACAATGGCTTTGGTCGACGGTACCACATTGTTTGGTATCGTTGGCATTAATTCATCTCTAGTGCCTACAAGGCATCAAAAGAACTATCATTCAATATGTAGATGTAAAAAGCGTAATTAAAGACAATTAAAAAATGCAATAATGCCACCAAAGCAGCTTTAAGTATTTGATCCAAGGCAAACGACCAATGAAAATTGTTTTATGATTTGTGCAAGACTTCCAATCCAGAAAAAAATTAGCTCATGGTATATCAGCCAACAAATAGACTATTTTTTACAATAACTCAGCGTTTGCAGACTAATTTTTAGTTGAGTTACCGGTTACCACTTCTTTTTCAACAGATTGATCATGTTTGATCAGCTGTGATCTCCCATTTGATTTTGAACTACCTTCATTTCATTCTTAGTGGTACTTTCCGGCATGTTTTTCATTTCCGTAATTTCCTTGATATTGTCAAAATATTTCAATTTTTCTCATTGTTTTGTTCGTTTGCCTTGTACCATCCCAGTCAACATTAAATTTTCCAACGCGTTGCTTCTTGCTATGTGTCTGAAATATCTTAATTTTTTTGAGTTGGTGTTATTAATCAGACTCCAGTTATCGTTTATTTGTTGGGTAACAAATTCATTCGTTTTTCTTTCCATCCAGTTGATGCGTAATAGTCGCCCGTGACACCACATAACATTTCAAAACTTTTTAACTTTTTCATGTCACATTTTTTGCATGTCCAAATTTCACATCTACATTCTACATGTGGCAATTGCGAATACGAGAGTTCGCAGCAGTGTTAATTTTGTGTTTTTACCAATTGACCTCTGTTTCCACACAGTTGTAAGTGATGTCACAGCTGTTTTTGCCATTGCAATTCAACTTTTAATTTGTTTAAGTGTTTGTTATGACAGTGCCCAGATAGCAGAAACTACTTAAATTTTCAATAGCATTTCCATCAACTTATAAGCTTGAACAAATTTGATTTTTTTTACTTATGGCCATCACTTTTGTTTTTGTGAGATGTAATTGCAGTTACCCCACGGCATCTTTTACAAAGCAACTTTCAAACAACAAAGAGAACCTCGAACAATTATTTATCAAGTTGACAGACGCATGCGCTCACGTCACGTACACGGAGTTCATTTTGGTCACATTAAAGCTCCTTGCAGAACACCACAAACAAGATGCAAATATTCAGACGTTGCAAGAGACAACGCGTGATCACTGACCAAGCACGTGAAAACACATGCACATGACATCTGGATGCTATTCGTATGTTATATGTCGTGCTCTTATGAAATTTAATCTGTGTTATGGTCTTGTGAAACGGGGCTCATCAGCAGATGAATACCTGGCAAACAGAACAAATAAAATATAAAATTAACAAACTAGAACAAACAAACAAACATGCGAAACAGGAAATGGTTCCACATGAAAATACCTGTTATAGATGGTGTAGATGTAGTAGTAGTAGTGACAACGGGTGGTGCAGGAGTGGTGGTCGGCATTATGAGACCTACATCACATACAGGTCTGTCTGGCCTGGGTACTGTACTACTTGTGTTTGTACGTAGACAAACAATCCGTAAAAATACGGCCGAAGCAAATTAATGATAACTGCGCTTTTAAATTAGTCAATCAGCCGAACGAGGACCATGCAATTTTAATGTTGCCATTTTGTTGTTGGACCGTTTTGGCAACTTACTTCAACTATTTCCAATGATATAGATGGACGCGATAGCAGGATATTTTTATTAAGGGACAGGCGACGAACGCATGTAACAAGTAGCTTGGATCATATAACCCGACAATATAAAACATAATCGATCTTTTGTTGTAACGATGCCCAGTGGAGTTAAAGTGGCTCAACTCCGAAGTGATCCAACACCGAAATGTCGTGCTCCGCTAGATGATCACCCCAGGAATTTTAAAGTCAAGGTAAAAAAGGTAACACTGTGTCACTACACCTTTTATTAATACTCTTGATAACATCGCTTTAAGTTTATGATCTGTTTTTAAATTGTATCGCCAAAAGCCCAAAACCCACCCTCGCCAGAAATCAACTTGTCAATAGCATACAATATATACCAAGAAACAAAAAGAAATAACTTACAGCCAACAAAGGCAACTGTGACAAAATCCAGCTGCACATCCGCATTTTGAGATGAAACTTCAAACTTCCAAGTTATTGGAGCAGAAGCCACCAAATCCAGTTCAATTTTCTTCCAGGTGGTAACGTCATTTGTGGAAAACAAGGTAACTGGAGAACCGCTAAAAATATATATATACGATGTCCACGTCAAGCAAGCTAGTTCTTTGTGTTGATTAATATTGACACAGAAAGGTTCGATTGAAAGTAGCTATAGGTGACAAAAAACAGCCAAACCTGCAATGTGTCATGTATGTTCGAAAACAACCGTGCGCATTCGAGGAAAACGAGATTTTTTGAGGTAAAGCAGGCCAAGAACGGCGTCAGCGAGGAATTTTAGCAGGAAACGTAAGATGATGAAGATATGACGAATGTAAACTTCGCTATGATTGAATGATGAAAACAAAAACACAGTAGTTTTACTTCCTCTCCAATTGCTCTGCACGTAACTGTTGAAAAGGCTTCAGCAACACTTATGATGCAATAACTGCAATTTTTGCTTTGATTGAATGATGAACGAATGGATGAGACAAATTGACAAAGCGAGTTTGGAATGAGTTAGTGGTGTGGAAAATGAGAAAAGGAAGACCAAAGAAAATATGGGAAGACACTGTGAAGGATGACCTGACAAAAAGAAATTAAAAAATTTAAGTTGCCAAAGATCGAGAGAAATGAAAAAGTCACTACGGACAACTGTTCGACCCTGATGTTTCGGGATAAAAACCAGTCTTCTTTAAAGCAAAACGGAAAGAAATGGAACGATGAAACGAAAACACGTTGGTTTCACTTCTTTATCTAATTGCTTTGCATGCATATGGAGAAAAGGTTTCAGAAAAACATAAATCGGTTTTAACTGCGATTACCTGCCACTGCTGAGTTGTTGAGTGACTGTAAATTCAGCGGCATTATTTTCAAGAATTTGGTAATAAAAGCTCAGGCAAGCTCCTTGGGCGCCGACAGTGAAACGTTGTGATGTAAGAGATGCACCGGAGCTGGTTTTGACACTTGCCACATAACCTGGAGACAAAGGAAGGCAAATCGTTACACGGTGGCAATGATAGCAACCTGTGCGACCTAAATACCAGGGTTGTGGAGTCTGAAAAATTTCGGCGTGTTCGGAGTTGGAGTCGTTGACAAAAGGCCGACTCTGGCTTGATACAAAATAAACAAAACTTTTGTTCGCAATCTTGTTTCAAAGTACAGTAATATTGTTTCTTGTTCTCCGCATTGAAGGTGAACTCTACAACTTCTTCAGAAAATAGAAGTGTTTGTTTTTGTTAGTTTTTATGAAAGTCTTCGTTTCAATTTTGATCACAACTTAAAGTAAAATTACCTTTTAACAAACAAAAAAGGACTAACATTTAAAAAAAAATCTGGCAACACTAAAGCCGGAGTCGGCCAGTTGCAAACCGACGAGTCGGAGTCGCACATTTTTCGCTAGACTTTAGGTAGGTGTTTTTGTATTAGTGGCGTATAAACCATGTGTACAAGTTGTTCACTGAATATTCGCAGAAACAAAAGCAATAATTTTTTTGATTTTAACGTTTACTTCAGGATTGTACAAATTAGGTTTTTAATTGTACCGAAACAATGCGATTTTAATCGTCAGTACCGCAACCATGAAATGTTATCGCACAGCGCTGAGTGATTCTTATTGGCAAGGCTCAGTTGCTTTCATTTTGTACAACTTCGTTTTTCAGACATTTTGGCCAATTTGATTTGAAAACAATCGCCACAGCTGTTGTTGTGCCTTTTATCACTGGACAAACAAATCGTTTGTGACGAAACAATTGCTTTGAGAAATATGTCAACAGTGTGTGTGTAGTGTGTACTCAGGGCCGGATTTAGCTGATGGGAGGCCCGGGGCACTTTTAGATAGGGGGGCCCCGTGCAAAAAAATTTTTCGCAGCAGCATCAGTCCAGTACTGCACAGCATTTTGCAGAAACTTTAAAAACCAAAAGGAAAAAAAAAACACAAAATCACATTTTTTTCCACCTAGGGGGGCCCGGGGCAACTTCCCCCTCTGCCCCCCCCCCTAAATTCGGGCCTGTGTGTACTGTCATCATCATTTTGTTCCTTCCTCGTATTGAGGGTTGGAAACAATGCGCCATTGTTCTCGACCATGAGCTGTGCGTACTGCACTTTCATAAGCTAATTTTGTCCATTTTGTGATGTTTGTTGTCCAAATCATTCTTGGTCTGCCTTTATTTCTTTTACCATTTATCCTTCCTTCTTCTGTGTGCTGTAAGTGTTGCCAAATGTGATCGAAAATTGGGCTTTCATACAGAAAAACGCTTTTTAATACAAGGAAATGTTTAGTATGTTCTACACCGGATCAAATTAGACAAACTAATTTGGTAGACTTCATAAGTGGGAACTAATGCAAAGTGAATGTGTATGTTTGAATCCCGCTGAAAAAAAATTTGAACACCCAGCCAAAGTGTTCACGGTACGCCACTAAGCTTCACTGCAGTTCATTGCAAGAGAACTAGCAACACCCAAAAGGAAATACCATGCAAAGGATTAATTCATTTCACTGTTTGGAAAAGAGGCATTCATCCTTGAGAAAATCATGTCTGCAGACGTCAAATCAATGTAAAAAAGAACGAATTTGCTGACAGAATATTCGTTCTTTTTTATGACCTGACATGACCTGACATGACCTTTTTAATGACCTGAAGTAACCTCTGATGACGAAATCTGTATTATGTAACGTGTTTTCTGGAATCATTTTCCCTACGTGACCTTCTATAGACTTCGGTTGTTTACCTTTTAAATGCTACGTGACCGAACGATGGTTCTTTATGATGTAACCTTCTCGAAGTTATTGGACTGAACAGCCAACTATAAATAGTGGTGTAGTTTGTGTAATGTTTATTCTGAGATGCTGAGATTATTATTATGGGAGTTGTATTATGATGAGTTGGTGATGAGAGTTCATTATTGTAGTAGTAGCAGTTGTTAATAGACGCAAAGATTATTGTTGATCGAGAGTGGAAGTATTGAATACGAGTACTGTAAAGCAAAGTTGATGCTAATATAATTTCTGATTGAAATTAGAATCGTATGAGAAGCTGTGAGTGGATCACGTTAACACTTTGATCCTCAAAGGGAGGCCAGATCTGGCCCCCCCCTCACATTTCTTTTAATTACTTGAAGCACAGTAATGTTATGCACTTGGTTTTTCTTGACTTTTCCCAAAATTGCAAGGCGGATCTGATGATGTAAAGTTTGATAGCAAAAGTTGTGTAGTTTGTTTGTAAATTCAAGATTTTGGTGAATTTTTGCTGTTTTTGGCCAACGTTTGGCAAAGCATGAAATCGATTACTTTCCGCTTACAAGGGATAAGCTCATAATTGCTCCGTGAATCAACATGCGCGAGGAGAGAGACTATCGCGGAGTTTTCCATTGTTTTGTTTGACCTAAATTTGTCCCGAGCGGATGGCTAGAGCAATCCAGTTAGAAAATCACTTCTTTTTTATATTGATTCAACGTCTCAAGACGTGAAACCAAAATAAAACAGAAAAGATTTTCCTATTGAGTGGACAATAGAACATGTTATTCCTTTTTCATAGCATTGCATTGAAAAATCGCACAATGCCCAAACATTTCTTGTGCTATAATATACCAGCCAGTGAGACTGCAGTTGTTCATGAAAAAGAATACGTTCTATCTTGTCTTTTTAGCGACTCGGGAAATAGTTACCCACCACCAAATGCTCACATACAATTTATTGAAAACAGTAGAAGTTCGATCCAACAAATATCCATTGCCGTATACAATACGTCACTGTACGAAAGACATATAAAACCAATACAAATCAAAATTCTATGGAATGAGCAAAAATTGCCGTAAATGTGCTTGATTAGATTTGAAGGCTTGATGTAGCTATAAAAATTACCAGAAACGTGTTCTTTATTCAAGTATTGGTAGATCTATTACGCAGATTGTTGCCATTGATAAAGTTTTTTGTGCTGTCGTTACAGAGAGCCTTGTATCATAATCATATCATTTTATTCGAAATTGCATGCTCATATCAGCAGTGTTGGAAAACTTGTGTTCATGTTTGCGTAAAAAAAGCATTTAGAACATGAGAAAATCCATCATGAAACTTCAATTAGTGTAGCCTAATTAGCGGTATATAGTAAGGGTTTTCAGAAATTCAAGGTTGATGATTTGGACCGTGTTTTTTTAGGTGGTGGACAGATACTAAACTCGATGATCATTTACTTTTTGTCATTGTGACATCACATTTTTACCACTGGATACAGCTATGAATGGATTTTGATATAAAATTATATAAGTTATTTTTGATCAACCTTTGTTTTATGTTTATTTTTTATAGTTTTATGATTTCATGGCATTGATTTTCCTACAGAATTCAATTATTAAAAAATATATATTGCCTAAATGATGTATACACAATGGGATAGCTTTTTTTACTCCACATGTCAGATTGCCAGTAGGCTATTGCCATAAACATTCAACTACGTTTTATTTGTGCAGGATCTATGTTTGAATAATAGAAAACTCGCTCTTTTCGTTTCCATAATCTTGAAATTTTTGTTGATTTGCTAAATCGCGTTAGAGGTTTCAAATTATTACGTGACTTACTGCACAAGTTTCGTTTTCTACATAGCTAATATTATGGACAACGGATCGACAACAAAGTAGGCTATTAGTTTGGACAACTATTAGAGTAGATAGACAACAATATGGGATTGATTAGTGTTTTTCGATCCAATTACTTTGTTGTCTATCAATTGTTTATGGTACAACAAAATAACTTCTCTTCCAAGTAACTAACAAAACGTAATTTTCAGCTTTGTAATAACAGGAGACTACCATAGACAGACATAGATTACACCACACACAGATGATAGACCGAAGGGTAATTGGGTTTCAATAGGGTCATTCAAACCCAATTGATTTGTTTTGCTTCTGTCTAATGTACAGAAAAATTACTTCTTTACAAAATAACTAATAAACGGTGACAATTTTATTTTATCAAAGCCGGATTTATTCCATTCTAAAAAAAATCAGACAACACGTAAGCTTATTAGGTCGATGCAGCAAATGGTGATAATTAATTAGTCGTTCGACTATCCAATGAAAAAAATTCCACATATACGAATCAAAGTAGAAGTAAAAAAGCAACAGAGTCGGAAAGGGTGTGTAGAACAAAGGGTAGCTTAGTACCACAGCAACGTTACTTTAGCTAGCAAATGAATATACGCCATATCTAGCAATCAATATTATTTTGCAATAATGAAAGGAGAATAAAGATCTGATCTACAAAACGGCACCTCATCTAGATAGTGAATAGATTATGCTATTGGTGTATATTACTATGCTGCTACTTATTTAACCAACTGCTACTAATCGGGGTAGCCTACGGTAAAAATGAAAATTTGTTTTGTTTTACGCAGGAGGGGTACGACAAAACAAGAAAAGATTGACGCATAAATTCAATTTGTAATAGAGCTTCGGAAAACTGTTGCATACCGTTAGGATATTTTTTATGTGCTTTATTTAGTTTATTACTGAAAGTGTAGAACGTGTAACATTCATAGAATGGCAAGACAATGCTTCACGGCCGAGGAAGCGATAGAGCAGTTGATTTCTGGCGCAGAAGAAGAAGAATCAATCAACCAATTGTACGCAGACGATGATTTTTCATCAATGGATTCATTGTCAGCATCCGATTTGACTTCTGAAAGTGAAAATGAAGAAGATGGAGTTTCTACAACTCATTGCCCCAGGAAAGCCACATCTCTTCCCTCAAGGCCAGTGCATGACCTTGACTCTGCTCTGAATATTAACAATTATTCTATCCTTCCACTTGCGTCAGAACCGAAATGTTACAGTGCCATTCTGGATAGACCCGCAAGTAAACGTGCTGCACCTACTTTCATAACGTGGAAAAGTGAAAGGCCTCTCAGCAGTGGTCGCCAACCACTGCATAACGTAATCCTTGGCAATCCTGGTCCATCACAAGAATCGCAGCTGAAAACTGATTCCCGTGGTGTATGGGAACTGTTCTTTACTTCGGTAATGCTGGAAATGGTAGTAACCGCAACAAACAATCGTATACGAAATGCTCGTAAGTCTTTCGATGCTTCCACAAGTCGCAGTACATTCACCTTCACGAACGATACTGACAACACTGAAACATCCGCATTTTTGGGGCTAATGTACGTGAGGGGGCTTACAGGAATGAATGATAAAAACGTGCAGGTACTTTATGATCCCATAGTTGGTCCACCAGTGTTTGGTGCCACTATGAGTAAGAACCGGTTTCAATTTCTTAATTCTTGCATTTCTTTTGATAATCAGGAAACAAGAAACGAAAGATGGAAGTCAGATAGGTTTGCTGCAATACGGGAACTCTTTGAAAAGTTCAACTATAATTGCTCCAAGCATGTTGTGCCTGACGATTACCTATCAATTGATGAGACTCTCTATCCGATGCGCACCAAAATAGGATTTAAACAGTTCAACCCGAGCAAGCCGGCGAAATATGGACTTTTATTCAAATCGGTAAATGCTGTTAGATACAGCTATACCTTCATTGCAGCACCTTATTGCGGAAAACCAGTTGAAGATCCAATGCCTTACTATGTTTCAGGCACAGAAAATATTGTGAAATACCTCATCGAAAAGTTGCAAGGCCAAGTCGATCTCCAAGGAAGAAATATTTCTTTTGATAGACTCTACACCAGCATTTCTCTTGCAAACTGGTTGCTATCCCACAACATCACGTGCGTGGGAACTTTGCAAGCTAACAGGAGAGGGTTACCTGTTGAACTGAAAACCTGTGGAAATCGGGAAGTTTACTCCTACGAATGTTTTTGGGAAGAACAAGAAAAAAAAATTGTTTTGCATTCTTACATTGTAAAAACAAAAAGCAAAGGTATGAGAAACGTCCTGCTTCTGTCAACGGTCCAGCCACTGCTAGGAGTCACAAAAGACGATAAGAAAAAACCCGCCATTTACAAGCTTTATGACTTTACGAAAGGTGGTACAGACGTGATGGACCAACGAATGGGAAACAACACAGTAAAAACCAAATCAAAGCGATGGACAATCCCGGCCTTTTCATATATTTTAGATACTTGCCGCATAAATGCATCCACTGTGTTTGCAATGAACAATGGCAAAGATCCTCGAAAACAAAATTCTTTTGAGTTTGGCATGGATTTAGCTATGAGCCTAATTAAGCCCCAGATACAACGGCGGTCACTCAATGGCTTACAAATGGCCGTACGACACAAGATCAACCTGGTTATGGGCATTACATGCGGCATTCAAGCAGATAGTAGTGCCTCCAACGATACACTACTGAAACGATTTCCACTAAAGGCTGAGTCGCGAAAGCGATGTGGAATGTGCTGCACAGAAGCTGCAGGTCCAGGGCAGAAGAAGCGGAAAAACAGCATGTCAAAAATAAAAACTTCATGTGAAAACTGCGGAAAACCGTCTTGTAATAGACATGCCATAAATGCGTGTATTGCATGCTGCTCCAAGCTGGCCGAAAATCAACAGGATAGACAATAAAGGTAATTTGCAACTCGATAATTGCATGATAACCATTATAATTGTGTAGATCAGATAGTGTTCTTTTGCAGATGCTTCATGTCTTGTGATGAATTTGCTGCAACAAATCTTAGAGGAAGAATTATAAAACACGTGTTTTGTTGAATCATTCACCATCATCATTTTTTACGTTTCAGATGCAACTAAACATAGTCAGAACTTATCCCAAGAAGATTTCTTTCATATTTCAAGGTTTCAAACTGTATTTATTTGTATAATAGCAGCCAAATTGTTTCAACAACGCTGTGTTGTTTAGACAATGTGAGGTCATAAAGAAGATTCTCAATCCTGTGGGGTATCTATAGGTTTGGAAAAGTTGAAAAAGTGTTGGAGCAATCGGGTAGCCTACAAATTAACTGTTTTTTATTGTAGCTCTATGTCAACTTTTATCATAAACTTTGAAACTACGTTGAAATCACATCTGTTGTTGAAACCATATGGTAATATTTTTGTTCTTGTTAAAAACTATTCCTAGAAAGAAAATTCTGTCATTTTTACATTGCTTTAACGTCTGAAGACGTTACATCAATGTAGAGAAAGGACAGATTTTGCTGTCTGGGATAATCTCTGCTTAGCTTGTACTCATTGTTTGACCACCTCTTTCACGTATAAATTTCTGTCCAACCATATTTTCTTTTTGTTTTGTCTTTGTTGCTTACCACGACGGCGCAAGTAAACTGTCTGATAAAAATCTACAATAAAAGAGGTACTCAAACCTAGCGTGATTTGTATTTGTGTTTAGTGAGTATCCTACATGATTAGTAATAAACGTGCTAAAGTGAAAATGGAATGGCTTTTGGTTGTTTGTTAGACGCTGTCGTGAAAATCAATAATTTAAAAATCAACAAGTTTACAAGTTAGAAATTTCAGATAATTTCAACAGTAGGTCTATTGCAAGCTGCTCTTCTCAAATCGAAATGTCTACATGCGATTGTTAGCCAAAACCACACAAACAAAAAATTCAATATTTTAGGTACTATTGCTGAGGGATGCTTGGTTCCATAAAAACTAAACATTATGTGTTTCGGAAAGCAATGGCTTATGAAAAACTAATGGAATTTTTGTTTCAATTTGATATCGAAAACGATATAAACCATTGATATTAGGCGGATATAATTAGTCATTCTTGCATTGCACAACAATGCAAACCGTCATTATTTACTAAAAATTTCAGTCATTGTTTACATTGTAACAAAATGTAAACTATGCCAGATTTTCCAACTAGTAAAATATCTATGGGCTTCTTGCATCAAAGATTTCTGAAGTAAAGCACGATGTAAGATTCGCTCGCAAAGCTATCTAATATAATACACTGGCACACACACTCCGCATTGCGTTGGAGCGAGCTCATTGTTTTGCAGCGCTTTGCGTAAAATTGGATTAGCACAGTAATTATAAGGCGGCAAGATGAAGTAAAATAAGCGTTTTTGGGTATCTTTGCAAAAACTGAGATATCAAGTTAAGCATACAAAATGTCAGAATATTAATATTTCAAACTTATAGACAAGTGATTTTGCTATACATCAGTACAAATTCTGTTCAAAAAGAACCAGCAGATCAGACGTAACAGCTGGTTGAAATTGGTCCAACAACGGCCCCCCCTTGAGCAGTCAACTTGCGAAAAAAGGTTGAAAAGCAAAGGGTTAAACTCGATCAATAGTCGCAAGCATTGGAATCTATTGCTGTTTACTATTACTTTGATTAATTGTTGGAAGTGGTGAACCATTCGTTGGAGTCCTTCAAGCGTTTTTATATATCATTTCACCAGTAGAACTATCCGTGAATTTAATTGACTGCTTTTCGGTTTGACCCATTAAACTACGTCATTGAACCTTTCCAAGTCTTTTTCCTGGTAAGAGATAGAAAGAAATCGTGACATTCTGGGGGCTCGTCCGGGATCATTCGTGACATTCTGGGGGCTCGTCCGGGATTATTATTATGGGAGTTGTATTATGATGAGTTGGTGATGAGAGTTCATTATTGTAGTAGTAGCAGTTGTTAATAGACGCAAAGATTATTGTTGATCGAGAGTGGAAGTATTGAATACGAGTACTGTAAAGCAAAGTTGATGCTAATATAATTTCTGATTGAAATTAGTGAACCTGGTGAACCATTCGTTGGAGTCCTTCAAGCGTTTTTATATATCATTTCACCAGTAGAACTATCCGTGAATTTAATTGACTGCTTTTCGGTTTGACCCATTAAACTACGTCATTGAACCTTTCCAAGTCTTTTTCCTGGTAAGAGATAGAAAGAAATCGTGACATTCTGGGGGCTCGTCCGGGCTCGTCCGTGACATTCTGGGGGCTCGTCCGGGATTATTATTATGGGAGTTGTATTATGATGAGTTGGTGATGAGAGTTCATTATTGTAGTAGTAGCAGTTGTTAATAGACGCAAAGATTATTGTTGATCGAGAGTGGAAGTATTGAATACGAGTACTGTAAAGCAAAGTTGATGCTAATATAATTTCTGATTGAAATTAGAATCGTATGAGAAGCTGTGAGTGGATCACGTTAAACTCGATCAATAGTCGCAAGCATTGGAATCTATTGCTGTTTACTATTACTTTGATTAATTGTTGGAAGTGGTGAACCATTCGTTGGAGTCCTTCAAGCGTTTTTATATATCATTTCACCAGTAGAACTATCCGTGAATTTAATTGACTGCTTTTCGGTTTGACCCATTAAACTACGTCATTGAACCTTTCCAAGTCTTTTTCCTGGTAAGAGATAGAAAGAAATCGTGACATTCTGGGGGCTCGTCCGGGAACTAACCGAAAAGATTTAACCGAAAAACCGAAGAATACCAAAGATTTATTGAAAGAATAATAAATTAATGTCAAGATGGCGGATACTGTCAAACATGAGATGATTGAAGACTTAGGGAGCATGGCTGAACGAATGGGGCTGACTGGTAATGAAAAGTCTCAGTTTGTGATGGAAGAGTATCACAAGATAATGGACCAAAAAGCTCAGCGAGAAGCTGACGAAAGAGAAGATAGAAGAGCTGCTCGTGAAATAAGGAAAGCAGAACTAGAAGCTGAAGAAAAACAAGCTCAACGAGAAGCTGAAGAGAAACAAGCGCAGCGCGAAGCTGAAGCTGAAGAAAAACAAGCTCAACGAGAAGCTGAAGAGAAACAAGCGCAGCGCGAAGCTGAAGCTGAAGAAAAACAAGCTCAACGAGAAGCTGAAGAGAAACAAGCGCAGCGCGAAGCAGAAGAAAGAAGAGCGCAATATGAATTGGAAAAGTTAAAACTTGAATTAGAAAGACAAAAGCTGGACATTGGTGAGCGATCTAATTCTACTAATGATAATGCTCGAGATGTTATTGTGGCGCAAGTTAGACGTCCAGATTTGCCATCATTTGTTGAAGAAAAAGATGAGTTGGATAGTTATTTGTTAAGATTTGAAAGATATGCTACAATAGCCAAATTGGAGAAGTCGACGTGGGCTACCCAGCTAAGCATGTTACTATCGGGACAAGCTCTTGATGTATATTCAAGACTTTCGCAAGAAGAAGCCATGAACTACGACAGATTGAAGTTAGCTCTGTTAAAGCGATACAATTTTACCGAGCATGGATACCGTCAAAGATTCCGTGAGGCAAAGCCTGAAAAACACGAAAGCCCAGGTCAATTTATTGAACGTTTAAGAAACCTTTTGTTAAAGTGGTTTGAGCTTTCGGGGGCCGATCAATCATTGGACGGATTGGCAAACCTTATAGTTAAGGAACAATTCACAGATTCATGTTCAAAAGATCTGTCTGTTTATCTAATGGAGAGAAGTCCAAAGAATCTAGAAGAAATAGCCAGTGTGGCAGAACAGTACTTAGTTGCTCATGATGAGAAGTTGTCGACTGAAGAAACGTTGTCATGCGATAATGACGAAGAGCAAACAAATAATTTTAAAGGAGGTGCGGTTCCAAGAGAAGTACGTTGTTTTAATTGTAATGGCTTAGGTCATAAGTCTGTTAACTGCCGGAAGAAGACTAACAGAAATCATCAGGAATCGAGGAAGTGGTGCAATCGTTGCAATAGGCAAGGACACGAAGCGAAGGAATGCAAGGACAAGTCGTTCTCCCGATCCAATCAGTCTGGAAAAGATAAAGACACAGAGGACGTTTATCGATGCGGTTGTGCGTTAATGATTCCTAAACCCAAGCTTGACGAGGAGAATCCGGATGAAGATGTTTGCGGAAAAATAATACCTGAAGATCACCTGCCAGTAGTGGATGGAAAAGTTGGAGACAAAAAGGTAAAAGTTTTACGTGATTCTGGTTCTACTGGTATAATAGTGAGGAGAGATTTGGTTAAAGACAGTCAATTAACGGGAAAAACTGGCCATGTGACAAAAATAGATACCACTTCAATCCAAGGACCGTTAGCGATGATATCTATCGAAACTCCGTATTGTAGTGGGACTGTGAAAGCGTTATGTTTACAAAACTCTTTAGTTGATCTGATAATCGGAAATGTTATTGAAAGAAATTCTGAAGTTACTTGTTATTCTTGTGGCAAGAATGGTCACTTTGCTCGAGATTGTTCTGCAGATAATCAGCAACGATCTCACGATGACGGATATTACGAGCGCGAAGAACCGAGGAGAAGAGGCAGGCGACGACCATTTGGAGTTTGCTATAGATGCGGTAGACGCGGACACTTCGCCAGGGAGTGCGTTGCTGACGGCGGACATTCGGAAAATAGACGTTGCCGTGACAACCACTGCTACCGATGTGGGGAGATTGGACACATAGCCAGGAGCTGCCCTTTTGATGAAAAGGCTTGCTATAATTGTCATAAAGAAGGTCATCTCGCCAAGGACTGTCCGGAGAGGAGATGTTTCCGATGTAGGAAGATGGGTCATCTCGCTCGCCGATGCACTGAAGATGTTGAGGACGTTGGAGACTTTCGCAGAAAACGTGACTATTGTTTTGAGAAAAGCTATCGTTGGTAGATCATGCAACGATAGACTTATGAGAACTGATTATTGAGTAATTAATTGTTTTATGGTGTGTTTTGTATTGATTGTGTTGTTATATTGTTTGCAACAATATTCTAAGGGGGGCGTATGTCACAATCAAGGTGCAAATGCCTCGCGATGGCTTGCTTTGTTACTTCAACAAGCGTGTTGTTTTCATTATGGAATTCTTGAGCGGTATGTTATTGTCGGTTATGACCTGAAGTAACCTCTGATGACGAAATCTGTATTATGTAACGTGTTTTCTGGAATCATTTTCCCTACGTGACCTTCTATAGACTTCGGTTGTTTACCTTTTAAATGCTACGTGACCGAACGATGGTTCTTTATGATGTAACCTTCTCGAAGTTATTGGACTGAACAGCCAACTATAAATAGTGGTGTAGTTTGTGTAATGTTTATTCTGAGATGCTGAGATTATTATTATGGGAGTTGTATTATGATGAGTTGGTGATGAGAGTTCATTATTGTAGTAGTAGCAGTTGTTAATAGACGCAAAGATTATTGTTGATCGAGAGTGGAAGTATTGAATACGAGTACTGTAAAGCAAAGTTGATGCTAATATAATTTCTGATTGAAATTAGAATCGTATGAGAAGCTGTGAGTGGATCACGTTAAACTCGATCAATAGTCGCAAGCATTGGAATCTATTGCTGTTTACTATTACTTTGATTAATTGTTGGAAGTGGTGAACCATTCGTTGGAGTCCTTCAAGCGTTTTTATATATCATTTCACCAGTAGAACTATCCGTGAATTTAATTGACTGCTTTTCGGTTTGACCCATTAAACTACGTCATTGAACCTTTCCAAGTCTTTTTCCTGGTAAGAGATAGAAAGAAATCGTGACAATTGATTTAACGTCTGCAGACAAAAATTTGCTGACAGAATATTCATACCAGGAAGAAATAATTAGGTGAATGGTATGATATAAATTGTTAATTCACAGCAAGTGTGTAAACCAAGTTTTTAAGATGTACATTTTCTTAAGAGACACAAGAAAGTATCCTCCCATGCTAGTTATGATAATCTCGTGCAGTAGACCGAGGTGGCTAGTTTCTTCGGTGCGTAGTCGCCATACTTTCGATTGCTCAGTGAGCGAGCAATATTTCTAAATGTGGAAAATATACAAGGTGGATAAAAAAAGGGATTTATGAAGAGTAACAACGTTGAGCGTACATGGATACTTGGAGACGCAGCCTGATTTGTCACATATTGCAGATTTTCACGATCGTTTAAAAAGGTTAAAAAACGTTCAGTCAGACTGTTAGCAAGTGGCCAACAGCCTGACTGAAATTTTCAGAGTCAAATCGTCTTCGTTTTCTAATCCATATAATGTTGACATTTATTGTATCGTCTGGGAACCAATGCAAAGTGCATAGGGAGTAAAAAAGATGTTAAAAATATGATTTTTAAAAAGTTCATTCAAATAGTTACCAAAAGTTGGCAAAAGTGGAAAAGTCTTGCAGAATGCAACAAATCAGGTCGTAGCTTTATGTAGCCATGAAGGATACAATGAATTTGATCTATTTCAAAGCAAACAATATGTGAACAGAACCATATATGAAATACACAGGGCACACAAGAACCATAAAGCTGAGCCGCTGAGCTTTAGTACCTATGTTTCCTAGATAATCCCTTCTATTGAAATTTCTCGACCATCCATTGTTCGTATATCCACAGGAAAAACGAGCAGAATCTTTAAAGTCGCATCCGTAGTCGACTGCATGCAAGAGAATGTCGCAGATTAGTTAAATGCAGTGAAAAGTATTCGAAGAACATCCATTCATTCCGGTGTATAGATACCGTAAGACTCAGATTGGGAGTTCTGTGGGTTTTAGCTTCATAGTAAGTGCAAGTTAGGCAGACAATACACATAAAGGGTTACTTTGACAGATGCTGGGTTTCCGGGGCATAAACAAGGGAATTGATACATACTTTTCAAGGGATGCATGTTTGAACAATTATGACCCACTAAATTAAATCTAGGTTAATACGGTCAAACTTTTCACTGCTTGAAAATAAGATTTGCGTGTGAACAATAATTGTTTCAAGAACTTCATAGGCTATACTTTTTATTACTATTTCTAAACAAAAAATAACAGGCTTCATAACGCGAGCCATGGTATTCACTTCAACCTATCTTCTCATAGTAAATGGACTTTTACCTTCTCATGGACTTTATCGCAGCAAAAAGCAGATTAACAAAGGTCAGCCTTTAATCAAAGAAACGTTCAGTAAAATATAAACTCTCACCTTGAGATCACGAAATGTAGAGGGCTAGATTTAATAAAAGGCAAAAATAGACAAACCATTGCTTTACTGTTAGGGAAACCACGTCTGATACAGAAAACATGAAATGGCAACACAACACAGCATTTATGATCAAAGCTAAAATACACATGTACCCAAACAAATTGGAAATTCACTCCAATTTCCGTCGTCCCCGCATGTCGTTGGAGTTAAAGCCTCGTTCGATAATACGAAGCCGGCATCGCATGAAAACAAAATGGTTGTTCCAAATACATATGGAGTGATTCCTCTGTCATCAAAGCTTCCATTTTCAGGAGCAACAACGCTTCCGCAAATTATATCTGAATATGCATTTTGGGATGAAGTGACATGATGTTTGTAGGCTGTATATTGGTGGAAGGAAGATCGGTATATTATGCATTAAGACAGAGGTTCTTAAACTGTGCGTGGTTTCAGTTTTCCAACCGCATAATCATTGCGTTTCCTATCGGAATTCAATTGCGGTACTAAATGCTTACAGATATTAAGTTATGTTTCTCGGCAGCCGATTTGTAGCAAGAATTGACAGCGATAAACACCGTGTTTCGCCCATGAGGCTGGGCTCGTCAGTATCGCACCACTAGTGTTGAACTGTTTTATTCGCATCAGTAGCTCACGGTACAAAAGATTGACACGGTGAGAGAGTACAAACAAACATAGCCAGGTCGAAGACTTTAGGAAACCGGCCTGCCACACCCCGCGGCGGCGGGGAGCGGCGTGATTTATGGGGTGACAATGCACCCGGAGGGTTAAGTCCACCAGTTTAGGTCGCGAGGGCCCAGGCTGGGGAGTCGAGGTACCTGTGGAAGGAGAGTGTGGATCGAAACACTATATGGCCCGTCCGCAAATTTAGAATGGCGGAGCGGGCCAGGGAGACAGGCTCTTTCTGCATAGCCCAGAAAGAAGCCCTGCGACGGACCGGGCGACCCGTCGCGTGTGGACGCTGGAACCGGCAGTAATTGACCGCCGGGCAGCGCCCACGTCTCCTTCACGCGTCCTCGCGCAGGTACTTTGACTCTTATACCCGGTCTGCCAGTAGGCAGAGCGGATAAAATTGGAGTCTCCCACGAGGAAAAGAGTCGAACCATTTAAGGATAATTTGGCTCTCGTGGCAAACGAATATTCAATAAAAATGTGGAGCAGAGGCTCGATGAATCAATATACTGTAATCAAAAAAAAATATATATATAGGTGGGAGTGTAATTAATACTCGCTGGAGAAGAGTAAGCTTTCATTCGGCGAGCACGGATGTGCACTGGCCAGACGTTGAGGCAGGTTTGCCCAGCTGGGTCGGGGAGGCTAGCGATCGAAACCAGAGGCACAGATAGGCTACATTACCGGTAAAAATATAAAATTGGGGTAGAAGTTTTGAGGCTGCATCGAGTTGATCAGGGGATCGTGTTGATCAATGCATTGAAAGCGGAGCGATGTTGATCCGAGCGGGCAAGAACAACGTTACAAGGCGAAAGCAGCGTATGACAGTTCGAAACAATTGATTGATTAATACATAGAGAATCTAGTGATGATTGAAATTGCTTAATTGCTATTAAACCAGTCTCAAGTCACAATGTACATGAGGTATTTTATTTCCTTCCTTTTTACTTTAGAATGATTGTTTTTGAAGAGACTGGAGTATCATATAAAAGAAATGGCGCAGGTTTATAGAAATAAGGTGATCAATTTTAAGCCAATATTGTTATAAGGTTATAACGTCTAAACGGTTTGCTGTCTTGCGCGCTCGGATGCTTACTGCAACGTTATTAGGGAATAAGTTTCTGATCGCTGATGTCGTCTTTTCTATGACGTAGCCCCTCCACAAGTGAGCCCGGCGTTCCAAGCTTTCCAGACGCGGAAGGATCCTTTGATTGAGAGGGAAGCCACTTTTCTAGCCACCTCTGCTACCCCACGAGCAGGAACGCCCAAGGCCGTCAGAGCTCGAGAGCTCGTCGGGGCATAGCTCCCGAGGGAGCCTACGACGAACGGAAGTGACAGGACGTCCCTGCAAGGGCGCTTCCTGTCTTCCTTTATGTTGACACATAACTCGCCGTACTTGTCGTGTTTCCTGTCGGCGGCTTTTCGAAGAGAATCCGCGCCGTTGTCGAACGGACATGTGACGTCACATACGACCGTGACACCGTCAGGGCGTTGCAAGACGATGTCAGGACGCAGATCGGCACCGCTCGCTTTCACGTGCTGTGGAACCGTACTATCTATGGAAAGCCCGGGTTGCCATTCGGCAGGCACGTGCCCCACGATCTCCCTTAATACTGAATTGTGTCGTTCCGTGATGACAGTCATCACGGTAGGGCAGTGATTCAATATGTGGGAGAGAGTCTCTTCCGCTTTCCCACACGCACGACACATGGAAGGTAGGTAACGGTGGCCATGGCTTGGTTTTGATTCAAGTGGCATTAGTATCAATCTAGCTTTGTACGCAAATACTCGGTCCGCGTGATCCAGGAGCTCCGGGCGCCGGGTCCAGGAATTTGAAAATCCGGACAGGCAGTGGGCACTGACCGTCTTGCCTTGGTCAGGTTTGGATTCCCACTGTCTCCTCCACCACAAGTCATTGTGTTGATGGAAGGTCGGCACCACTTTTTTCCTTATAGGAGGGGTGATTGTGGAGCTCCCCGCGGCCAACTCAAGGCCGCCATCTGGGCGGGCGGACCAACGTACGTTCAGGCGACGGGTGGCCGCCGGGACGCGAATTTTTTTTTCCCACGAGATTTCTGTATCATTGATTCTAGTCACTCTAAAAGTAAGATTTTCCGAAAGTGTTAAGAGATTGGTTGATTCAGATTGCAAAATAACTATTTACCAATCAAATTCTGCAATGATAATCAAATATAAGCTTTCCCTAACCCTACTTTTTTTGGAAACCTTTTGTGCACCGCAAAAATTAATTGAAAGATGAAAAAAAGTTTGACTTCGTCGGGCGTCGAACCCACGTTCTCACGATCACTAAGCGAGGATGAAACCACTCAACCAACCGTGCCAACGAGAAAATGTTGCATTCACACGGTTTTAATCCAAACTTTTACCAACATATGTAAATGAGACAGAAATCTCGTGGGAAAAAATTTTTCGCCGCCGGGACACGGCCCCACAGGCTCTCGCCTGTAGGGCACGGTCTAGGACGGGCGCCGTCAGGAGGGAGGTCACTATTCAGATAACTGGCCAGGTGGTCAGACGTGGGATCTGGAGTGCCGAACCTCAGACAGGCATGACGCCTAAGCTGCCCGAGAGCGACGGCAGAGACAATGTTGTCAGGTGACGTCAGTATCTTGAAAGCATGAGCTAGCGAAAGCGTGTCACTTTCGCGACACAAGTTCGTGATGCCCAAACCTCCCAATGCAGGCTTACAGTAAAAGAACGCGCTGCAGGCCCACTTGGGAAGACGCCACGCCACCTTCAAACACCGCAAAACCAGTCGGTCAAGCTTCAGAAGCTCATACTGTCTAAAGCGCCGCACTCGCAGATGGTATGACGCGGACGGGAGAATGATGGAAGTGAGTGCCAGAAGTTTCTGGCTTGGGGTAAGAAAGGATTTCATCAATAAGGAATGTGCTTCTCCAGAGTGGAGATGAAGGGTTGGGTTAGGGATGCGTCCGAGGCGTAACCGGTTCGAGCGCCGAGGTATTTATACGTCTCGCCTTTGGGGATGACTCGAATTTTCTCCCCGGCAAGGGAGAAAGGTTTCGGGTCAACCCGCAGACGGGACGCCGACACTTTCCCATAGGAAAGGGTGCCACACTTGCGTGGGTTGAACCGTAGCCCGGACCAAGAAGAGAAGGGTTCAGTAGCAGATAGAAGAGAGATCATCTGCTCGCGATCGGAAGAAACGAGACAGATGTCGTCCGCATAAGCCATACAACGCACTTTGATGTCGTCTTCTTTGGCAGGAAGGTTGTAGCCGCAATCCGTTTTGTCACGGACGCCTTTGAGGAGCACCTCGATGACCAAATTGAATAGCAGCCCCGACAACGGGCAACCCTGACGGACTCCCCGCCCCACACGGATACGGTCGGTTTCACCATTGCCGCAGCGGACGGTGCAGGTGTTGTCAACGTATATGTCGGAGATGCACTCAATAAGGTCTGTGGGGGCGTCGAAATGACGCAGGACCTCGGCTATGCATTCCTGCCGGACACTGCCAAAGGCGTTTCGAATGTCCAGAAACGCAACTGACACAGGCCATTTGCGTGACGGTGCATCCGAGAGGATGGTGTCGAGCATGAACACATGCTCATAGACGCCCTCTGTGGGCATGAATCCCTTTTGCTCTCGGCTGATAACATTCCCCTCCACCGGCCATCGCTGCAGGCGCCGGGCCAATACGGCGGCGTAGATTTTATAAATGTTTCGGCAGATGGAGATGGGCCGCCAGTTGCTGACGTCGTGCAGGTCACCCTCAGGGTCTTTACATATGAGTGTGATCCTGCTGGTTCTCCACTGGTCCGGTACACGACGGTTGATCCGGCAGGTCTCGAAAAGGCTGGTCAAGAGTCCCCCTCTTGGGTCCAGGGTCTTCCAGAAACCGTAGGACAATCCGTCAGAACCAGGGGCGGAACCGACATCAAGCGACTGGAGGACCGCCTCCACCTCCCGGGCCGTAATGGGACCTTCACCGTCATCGACGGGGAAGAGGTTTACACCATCATGCTCGTAACGGTGGGAGTTCATCCACTCGGGCATCTGCGAGCAACTCCCAGCTTCAGGAGCGGTCATGTCGCGTCGAATTTCTTGAGGTGGGATTTCGCAACGACGGTCACTGTTTTTGCCTTCAACGATCCGGCGGACCGTTCCCTTCGCGTCCCGCAAAAAGGCGGCTCGCAACCCCACGCCCTTACGATATCGGGCTCCGTTCCCGCGCAAACCCCCGCCGCCCGACCGAGGAGAACCCCCGTTCGAACGACGGCGAGCCGCGCGAGCCCGCCGCCACGATTGAAGCGTGGTTTGCGAGGACGTGTCCTTTTGGGCGGCGAAGTGCCAGCGGTCCACTCATCCAATTCAACCACCGCTTTACCAGTCAGTTTAACTCTTATCTTTGTGGAAACAAAGAAAGAGCCAACAAAACCAGCAGGCGCCAGGGCAGAGGACATGTGAAGAGAGGGGCGTTCTCGTGCATTCGAACTCATTATTACAAAAGCGTAACACTTGATTATGGTGTAACAATCACATAGCACAAATAATACTAATTCACTTCAACTAGAGAGAAATGGCTGAAGACAAAAATAAAAATTGTTGAAATTACTATCGCTAGGTGGGTCACAATCACAGGTCCAACAAACTTTTCAAAAGACGTTGCAACGAAAAAAGTTTGAGAGCCAGAAAAAACAGGCTTCAGAGTAATTACCAGCGGAACGCGGAGTGCATTATTCTATGGAATGAAGTGTTAATCCTAGATATAATCTGTTCGCGGTCCGTGATGTTGAGTTTAAAAAGGTGAATAAACTTCGACGAACATAGCCTAAAGTTCTTAAGCCAACGTGAAAGTCATCTATAATTCAGCCTCTTAAAGGCTGGTCAAAAATTTGGTGCGGTTGTTGACTGTTGAGCCAATATACCAAGCAAGAGTAATATTTATAAAACTTTTCATTCAATGACATAGAAAAGCTGGAACAGAGGTCAAGAGACACCAGCGTCTATCACTAAGAATATTATTCATTAAACAAGAAAATAAATAATAATAATTAGTGTTCCTGGGCAGTAACAGTATATTTGAAAGCCGAATAAGCAACCAGTGGTAAAACTATCTCAAAACCAAATCGGCCAGTGGCTGTAAAGTTCCTATACACAATGGACAATCCGTTGTGAAGGTCTGACAGTGCCTGGTGCGCTACAAATTACACCACTTTTCCGACGCTTCTTCAAAAGAATGCTTTCAAAACAGTCTACAATACACAGCCACATGCTACCAAGCTAGTGTTAGGCACAGTTTCAAAATGCACGCATAAAATTGATGAAATACCGCTGATTAAAAATGCTGCTTTGCTTTGGAAATTAGAAAACAGACGCTATGATTTGCGGTACACGACATCTGGGCGAAACCCACTTGGGCGAGACCATGTGGGCGACGACCCAAGTGCGGGAGGGACAATGTGGGCGACGGTCGAAGTGGGCGAAGGACCTATATAATTTATCTAGTTGCTTTGCGGCGTCACGGTTTATCGTGAAGCTTAAGAGAAACACCTCAGAAAAGAGATTAAAAAATATCAGTTGACGTTCAGTACAACAAGCTGTGTTTTCTGCTACTGAACGTCAACTGATATTTTTTAATTCGAATGATCTAGTCTAGACGCTGCGTAGGCGCATCAGCACTTTACAGAACACATTGTGACTGACAGTCATTACATTTTAAAACTTGAAGTCACACGGAATCAGAACTTCGCAGTGGTTGTCGGATGATTCTGCTGTCGCTTATACCGAAAAATGTTTCAACAGAATGCACCATCAGCATAGGTATTGCAACTGACATGTTTCGATAACGGTTAGGGAGCGTTCATAACTGACGTCAACCACTTTTTGAGGTCTTCATTTGTCTCTTTTCTGAGGCGTTTCTCTTAAGCTTCACGATAAACCGTGACGCCGCAAAGCAACTAGATAAGTTATATACGTCCGTCGCCCAGATGTTCTGTACCGATAATTTGGCAGTAGATAAAACAGAACAACGGTTACTTTTAAAAGCAATGCGCCTGTGACATTAAGCTTTGATAAAAACATAGCACAAACTCACTTTCGCACGATGGTGGGGTACCTTTCCAATAAACTGTGTTTTGAACAATGTCGACAGAACAAGTTATACGAGTTCGACTTGAAGAAAGCACATAGCCTGAAAAAGTGAAAATACATCAAAGATTTGTGAAAATTTGATACTTAATTGGCGCAGCATTTACGCTGGTCTATACACCTAATTATGGGAATTGAACGTTAGTCCAGTGTGGACTAACGCCAAGTATAACGATGCCTCATTGCCACAAATACTAGTATTGTAACATGAAGGTTCATACAAAATCTAAGAGCTTTCAATGCTAATACTATTTATCAAAATTTGAAATTAAAACAAAACAAACCAAGTATGCAAGCATGGTGTGCGTGCTCAAGTTTATGCAGCCAAATGGAATATATTTCATCAAAATCAGCATAGATTTGATAAGCACAAAAGAGGGGAGCAAGTCTTTTAGGCGCTGACAATTAGGCCCTGGTCTAATAGGCGCGCACACTGTGGCGTCTGGATATTTAGGTGCGGAGCACTGTGGCGCCCGGTCATTTAGGTGCTATTCCTAGTAAAGTCTGTAGATTGTAACAGCTTGGCAGCTTGCCAGAAAATTATATCATGGCTTCCGTGAGTGAAGCTGCTTAAACCGGCAATGCTTTTCACATAAAATGTTACAGTAGAATTCGCCTATAAGGGCTTCGTTTATAACGTCAATTCGCCTATTACGTCACATTTTGCTCGGTCCCGGCAGAATTCCTATCTTTTACGTACATTGTAGTTCGGCTACAACAGCATCGCCTATAACGTCAATTCGCATGTAACAGCACCCTTTATTGGTCCCCAGACGTCTTTTGTTCGTTTATAACGTCACTTTAACCCTATTTCCTGTGTGGAGGGGGGGGTCGGTGGGGACTTGGTACTTTTCAACGCAATATCATTAAAGAACTACGCGATCCACAGCTTTGAAATTTTTTGACTTTTCCTAAAAATTATTCAAGTATTTATTCCGCTTTAAATGACGTTGCTATTGTCTATAGTTTTAAAGATATGGCATGATTTTCATAACATACTCTGATATTTTAGCTAGCTACTAGCTAGCCCTTTTGTTTTCAAATTATATGGATTAATAGGATTACTGAGCGCCGCCGTGCGTGGAACTGCGACGCAGATATCTCATGACTTGGTTTTGTTGTAAAGCATTCAACCGTAATGATTCCGCCTTTTGTTTGCAAACTCGAGTTTTGAGTTGCTTTGATTAATCTTTTAATTACATCTGAGTTGCTTTGAAATTATCAGAGAGCATTCGATAAGCTATGCTGAAAAAAATGTAATTTTACGTTGTTTTCTATGGCCAATACATTTTGTTTCTAACTTATAACAAGAAGCAGTAGGAAAATTCTTGACAAAACTCTGTTTATCTCATAAAACAAACAGACTGATGTGGTAAGTTTCTTGATTTCTTGTCGGAAAGCAAGGAGTGCGTTCTTGACCGCCAATAAACTTTTGCATATACCTGTACACTTATATTCACATGAATATTTATGGATGATGTGAAAATGTTTTATGAAAACGAGAGATTGATGGATACTGAAAAGAACTTGACACAGACCATCTAAACTGCTTGGCTTTTGTGGAAAAACACGCGCAGCTAAATTACTGTGCTTTGACAAGCATTGTGCATATTGTATCATCACTGAATCTTTACCTAAATGGTAATGTTGAGAGATTACAAAATTATTTTTTTATTCGAGGATTGAAAAGTTTTGATATATCTCAGCAGAAACACTATTAGGACCAACTCAATAATTTCAAACTTTTCATTCAAATGTTGGTCTTCAAAAGCTTATTTTCACAAAACGGTGTAGGCCTATATCTTTTTCTCCATAAATTTGGACGTTTGTGTCATTTGGAGCAAAGTTGTTTGTTGGGTTGAAAGAATCTGAAATCAATGCCTCGTTTTTGTAACGTATCGTAACGTAATCTATCAGTCAGCGCTTTTGTGCCTTTTTGTTTTCGAATACATTTCCGTGACAAAAGATTGGCTTTTGTAATAACGCCTTCAACCGTAGAGTTGCATTCTCTGACTGCATCTCAAACGCTATACCATACTCAGCAATTTTTCTAAAGCATTGTTACACAAAATGCATATCTGACAAAATAAGGAAAATATGTTGAATTGAATTATTTTTTATACGGATCGTTTTCCTTGTCGTTGAAAAAAAGAAAGAACGATTTTTATCGTTTGGCATAAAAATATGTATATTGAGGTTCACCTTGGTTTGCATAATAAAAATCACCCCAAAGAATTGCTTGTGTTGTGATTTTCGCAGCTATTTGATCCTTCGCGATGATATCAATTATAGTTTCTATCAGATGAAACCTGTTCAAACTATTTTTTTTTAAACTATGGCTCATTCAAGAATATAATACTTTGTAAATATAGCTTACTTCATTTTTGTGTTTTTACTTCGATTTTTTCACAAGCAAGACTTTACACAAAACAAGTTATTTGCAATGTGAGTTGATTGACCATAGTAGACTAAATGGACCAGAAAGCTGTGGCCAAAATTTGATTACTTTTTATCAAAATATTTGCACATTGGAAACAGCAATCACTTTGTTTCAAATCAGCAAATCACTTTTTGTCATTGGTTCAACGTCTGCAGACGTGTAAACTAATATACGACAAAATTGGTTTTCTGGGTCTTCGGTTCGGAAAAACATCATTATGATGTATTGTGACGTGGTCTATCAGCCAGCAGTAGTTTATGCGTCTTTTGTTTTTGGATGTGTGTCAATTACAAAAGATGGCTTTTGGAGTAACGCCATCAACCGCAAACTGCATCTAAAATGCTATTTCAAAATTTGAACAGAAAGAAATCTTCTAATGCGTAATAAATAACTTGACACAAAATCCATGTTCAACAAATTAGAAAAAAAATGTAGAAAACGTTATTTTGCAAATCTAGTTAACAGCATGAAAAAAAAAACACTTCAATCATTTTGACACAAACGTGCAGTTTTAAAATATCAATAACCTTCAACTTTGCCCAAGGAAAAAGTCAACACTTTAGTGATTTTTTGTTTTTTTACGACAATAAGCACTCGGCCTGAAAAAGATTTTTTTTTCTATTTTTCGTATCGTTATGCCACGACTTTGAGTTTGTCACGCAGAACGGGAGTTCCATTTGGCAAATGACCTCTTCTATAGCCTACCAACACGATTTGACTAAACGATTATTATCACTACATTTTGTCACAACTGTTTGCAAAATTGTTTCATTCAAAGTGATCATTGTTGGTAAGTATTGAAACATATCACTTTGGAATGCATCGTGACATAGTTTATCAGTCAGGAGTTTTAGACGCTCTTTGTTTTTGGAATACATGATGGCCTAAAATGGAACAAGCTCCTATCGAAGCAAGTCACTACCTTTGGATAGGTTGTTGATCAAATACCACGTGACACCATTAGGCTACCTTACTTTTCTGTATTCCACCGCTACCCAGACAGCAAATCAGACACTTTTTACATCGATTCAACCTCTTTAGACGTTGAAATAATGTTAAAAACGAATAAATAGCTTCCTGAGATAGACTGTGAAATGCAAAGTGTTTCTTGATCATGCATAACCAAATTCGACAGTGTGAATGTGAAAAAAATTTTGCTTGATTTAGTTCCAATATCAAGTAATGACAGTACGTTTGATAAAGTGTAGACTATAAACATGTGGCTCAAAAAGAACTTGAAATAGTTTTTTTGCGGTGATTTTGTCTCATTTTCTGCAAATGTTGAAACAAAGCAAATTTTTTTTACAATGCCTCCGGCAAAACAACAAGCAAACGCGAGTCGGACGCCAATTACGATTTCATTGAAGCGTGGACGACGTCTCCGCGTAAGAGATTAAAATCTACACAATGGAATTAATCCGTCACACTCAATTATAAGTTAATTAAGAAGCAATTTCTCAAGTCAAATAAAAAATTATGACCAACCATCAAATCATTTGATTTTTCAAGTTGCGCTGTTGAACAAATTGCAAAAGAGTTTCAATGTTATGTTGTCAGATAAATTATCTACACCATGTGAAAATTTGATTGATCTATCTTGCGTAGTTTTTGAGTTACACGAGCTCAAAGTGATAGTGTCGAACCGACCCCCCCGTCCGCAAGTCAACTGGCCAAAATACGTCACAGGAAGAAGGGTTAAGCCATCACCTTCACCACAAACGGTCAGTCTTTTAATCCAGTTAGCGCTGCTGCTTGCAAAATGTCTTCCCTTTATTTTGCTATGTCGTTCTCAGCAGGGACTTTAACTGAATTAAATTTTTTCCCGCGTGAAAAACTATCAAGTGTAAAAAGCGGCTCTACAGCTGACCTTTAAACAACTCAAAGCAACAGTTGTACGTGCAGTAAAACTTACTGTATAAACTAATTAACTGAATTAACTTTTTTTTCCTCGCGTGAAAAACTATCACGTGTAAAAAGCAGCTCTACAGCTGTGTCAAATCCGAAACAGCTCAAGATCAATGCCTTTTTTGCTAATAAACAATGAACTTCTCTACTACTGTGTGTAATGAGCTGTATTGTGCAAATTTCCTGTACCTTTCGCTGTAGGTTATTTTTTTAAAACAATTTTTTTGTTTACTGTATTTTCTGCGTGCCTTTTGTCAGTTTGGTGGTACACAGTAATCCTGATTGGATTATACACCTCTTTCTTTAATCAAGACAGTTGTGGAATAGTTTGCGGTAGTTCGTCTATAACGTCCATTCGGCTATAACGTCAGTTTTTGCAAATCCCCTAGAGGTGCCGTTATAGGCGAATTCTACTGTATATTGAACAGAAAAATATATTGTTGTTTTATTGATTTATTATTGTTTTATTTGTTGTTAGTCCAGGTTTGCGTTGGTGAAAGCTTTATCAATAAATTATTCAAGCTTCCGAACATTATTGGAAGTAATCCTACGGAAGTATCCCTACGTCGTAAATCATGGCAGATCCATAGTCTTTGCCTGTCCTTCTTTGGCTACGGTAATAATATAATATTTTGTGTGAAAATCATTGCCGGTTCAAGCAGCTTCACCCATATATTTTTCTGTTTAATATAATATTTTGTGTGAAAAAGCATTGGCGGTTTAAGCAGCTTCACTCACGGAAGCCATGACATATTTTTCTGTTCAATTTAACATTTTGTGTGAAAAAGCATTGCCGGTTTAAGCAACTTCACTCACTGAAGCCATGACCAACAACGCACACGCATTAACAAAACAACATATTTTTCTGTTCAATATAATATTTTGTGTGAAAAGCATTGCCCTACCTGCCAAGCTGATACAATCTGCAGACTTTACTAGGAATAGCACCTAAATGACCGGGCGCCACAGTGCTCCGCACCTAAATATCCAGACGCCACAGTGTGCGCGCCTATTAGACCAGCGCTTAACTGTCAGCGCCTAATAGACGTGGACCCCAAAAGAGCCGTGCGCCACCTTTTATTTTGTTGACAATCGATTTCCGAATACAAATGCAGTTTTGTTGGTATTTAACAAGACTGCAATTTTCTGAGTTTTCTAAACGTACCTCGATTGCAAGAGTACGTTGCTGAACCCCCGAATAAAGTGTTGTCATCAGCTACGGTATACTGGCCATTTGGAATACTGTTCGGCAAGCCACAATCCTGTTTCACGCAGGAAAACTGTGCATCAGTCCAGTTGCCACTAGGCAGACACTCTCGTGTAGTCCCAGACCCAATAAATCCATATCCTAAACAATTAAAAAAGGAGTAGTTACAAATAAACACAAACTAGCAGTTCGCGAATGACTAGCCGCTGCTGTATTTCCAAGGTTTTTATTCTGTTTTCAAGAAAAAATAATACCAACTACTCAAATTTAAATCCGCGGTAGCAAAATCAAAAAAGTTTAGTCAGCACATCCTGCAACAGACTTGCAGTGAAGTGCAGAACCAAACTACGCTACGTCGTTGATCTCCATGACTGGCTGTTACTGTCAAACAGGGACAGACTTTTGAAATAAAACTAACAGTTACAAAAACAAGCTATTTGTCGGGAAAACACAATAAAAGTTTAATTGCATGAATTGCATTGCATGTTTCAAAACACATTTCGCCATGCAATGGTTTTTATGTTGCAACTTATAACGCAGTACCTGTAACCTTTGCAATGACCTTATAAAATCAAAATTATGAAAAACTCAGCGGTAGTTCAGCTGGCTGAATGCCCCAGAAGGTCATGTAACCTTTAAAATGTACAAAATCTTGTAGCTTGAAAACCGTTTATGCTGAGAGAGCTGTTTCTTGGCTCAAACTGCTCATGTGTATCTACTATAACACGATTTTTACTTGTATTGGCCCACAGCAGTCACAGATTGGCAAAACTATTATTTTAACTGAAACATCGAGATAAATGTGAAGAAAAATATCAGATTATGTTGAAGTGGAGTGCATGCACCTCTCTAAATCACTGCTAAGCCACAGCAGTCATACACAGATTAACTCAAGGTCTATTTAACCATATTACACGTCAGCTTAAAGGCCCCGGTTTGAGAATCATAGGATTTTAAAGAAACTTATGACAAAACTGTGAAAAAAATGACGCAAAAGTGATCCGAAATATATTCGAAACGAGGAAATGCAATCGACGAAAAAAACAAAAAAGCTAATCTGCAACTGAAATATGACAAAATTCTACTACGTTGAGTGAACAAAATTGTTTGGATGTCCCAACAAAATCAAACATAGGGACGTTTGCGTTTAAATAAAATTTATTTTTGCTTGTACATTTTCGTTTCGAAGAGTAGTGCCAGTTGCTTTTACAATAAGTAATCTTCGGTACTCCCAATGAAAGTATCCAATTGCAGCTGAAATGTACTTCAAATTTGAAGTAACTTCATTATTTATCATTGTTACATGAAGCCTAACCCAGCAACAATGCCTTCCACATGACCTAACTTGTCTACATAGGCCTACACAGTGGCGTAGCCAAGGGGGGGGGGGGGTTTGGGGGTTACAACCCCCCCCCCTTTTGGAACGCGTGTGACGTCACGATATTGAGAATGATGCTTTCAGTCTAAAAAAAATTGCTTAATTTTAAACAAAATTGCATTAAAAGAGCAAGTTTTGCCAATACCAAACATCTTAGCCAGGAATTAGCAACAAGAAAACATAGAGACTTAGCTTAATTTCCGAAAAATGCCGAAGAAAACATGATTTTATCCTTTTGCTATGCCACCAGACACCACCATTTTACAGGAATATTCGTAACTACATTTTTGTTGAAAATGCTCTCAGAATGCACCAAATTCAAAGTAATTTTTCAAAATTTTCTGGGGGACCTCCCGCCGTTGGGTCGTCAAAACCCCCCCCCTTTCAAAATTCCTGGCTACGCTACTGGGCCTACACAATTATTAGCTAGCTTGCTAAAAACTTTGTGGTGGTACAAAAATTGGTAAATATATAGCCTAATTGAAAAAAATCACTCAGACTTAGCCTACAGAGTTAACGTCTGTACATTTTGAATCAATATGAAAGAATATTGATTTGCTGGCTGAGTCAAGACAGAACCCCAAGTAATCGTAACAAAAAAATTAAATGTATATATATCATAAAGAAATGTTGTCTACCATTGAAAATTAAAAACATAATGAATAACCTTGCTGGCGTAGCAAAGAGTAGCTACAGCTCAGCATAATAAGAAACCTCAGCCAGCAATCTTTGAAATTTGAATAATCGCTTTATTTTATCATAAAAAAACAATACTGTGTTTAAATATTTTTGCAAGACAGTGACATGTAACCCAGTCAGCAGATCTTGAATCAATAAACAGGACTTGTTCTTGGTCGGTAAAAAAACTGCTAAACATGATCAGACTTGAGAAAATTTGATGACTAAACACTGCAAACAGTGTGGTGAACTGGAACTAGACAATTGTCAACGCCAACAAACAACACACATAACAGCGCCCACAAGAAATACAATAAAATAGTAGGCTAATGAGGTAATGACGCATGAAAACTTTCCTTTTATAAATGCAATAATCACATGTCACAAGTTACAACATTGTGTAAGTCCTCTCTTCGACAATAATGAGAAACTTTGATGAAACTTTAGCCATTGCTTCCACAAAAGTGATGGTGAACCAGATGTCATATCAAAAACGGCAAACTGAAGAAGTTGTTGCATGATTTAAGATCAGAACTCATTACCGTATTTTACAGACCATAAAGCGCACCCGATTATAAGGCGCACTGTCAATAAATTGCTTTGATTAGTTTTTTGTTCATACATAAGGCGCACCGGGCTATATAGAATGCAACGTATTTTAAGGAGTATGGGTTACCGTATAAAGCTCATTGAACAAAAGTGCTCAATATTTTTTATGGTTATTGCATTTTAAGAAAAATTGGGCCTTCTGAATATCACAGTTTACTCGGTGCGTAATAAATGTAAGCAAGTCACAATAGTACAATGAGCAAGAGAAAAAATGGGCCTAGTGAATATCACAGTTGCTAATTGCTTTTACCGTAGTTTATTGTGTAAGACGGTGGTTTAATTATATAATAATAGTAGGCCTATCGGTACTGGTTTTGAGTGTAGGCAATAAAGCACTACTTGATCCATACATTAGGCGCACCGGCTTATAAGGCGCACGATCAATTTATGAGGATCAAACCGTTGACAGATGCTACATTCTCACAGCAAGTACAAGAAATTATGGTACAAATGATTCTTCCCATGTAGAAACATGCACAAAACAGTCAAGTGAAAAAGGTTTACTATGTGAATGAATAAGGGAACTAGCAAATTAGATAACTTTTTATTAGAATATCATGGTAAATAAAAAAATACTATGTTGAAACACAAATTGAAACCAGACTATATCTACTTTGGAAGCGGAGGTGACTTGGACTTTGGGTAAAAATGTACGCAATTCAAAGCTTTAGCACAGGGGTGTGCAAACTGTGGTCCGTGGAAAGGTCTTGGATTTTAAATAAAGCTGGGCCACTAGATGATTTTCATTTAAGTATTAAGTTGGCAACGTAATGTAAATGTTATTTTTTGTTTGGCAAGTCGACAAGTTCAACCAGTGTAAAATTAGGGCTAGCTGTGGTGACGTAGCTGCGTAGTCCTTTATTGTGTGCACATTCATCATAATATAGTGAACAATGGATATTCCCAGTAAACGCAAGAAGGGGCGTTTGGAAAATCGAATTCGGGTTGCCAGCATTTCAATTAAAGTGAATCTGGATAGAGTGATTGGGAAAACATTGCAGATGCACATCTTTCATAAAAATGCCAGTAAAACAAATAAAAACATTGATTTATACTTGCAAGAAAATCGCTTTTTTCATACTAGTCACTATATACGATTATATACATAGTCTATGTGGAACACAGTTGTGGCACGCGGACCAAGCTACTGTAGTTATGCGAATTTGGCCCAACAGTGCTGCAAGTTTGCACACCTCTGCTCTAGCATAAACCCAAGCAGCAGTAAGCTGGGCTATCTACTAGATATGCAACAAAGCAAAATAAAAAAAATATGTATTACCATGGCCACCAAGAGATACGGCTTGATTTGTCACATTTTGCAGAAATTTCCAGGTTTTTCTAACTTTGGGCGAATGTTTAAACAAATTTTTCTAAAAATTAGATTTTTACGCTTTCTTTTCTCTTTTCCCCAGATGTCACAATAGGTTTTAACATCGTCACATGTTGAAAAACAAAGAAAATTTGATTTTGAAGATTTTAGTCAGACTGTTAATTTTTCAATAACAGTCTGATTTAGCGTTTTTCAACTTCCTTTTTTTCATTTGCTGCTGCTTCCCCAAGGCAACAAAAAAGTTTTTTGTCATTAGGAAACCGCAAAAAGCAAAAACATCTCAAAAAATATCAGTCAAGCACTAGCAGTAGCCGTAATCAAAATCTGCAAAATGTGACAAATCAGGCCGGATCTCAAGGTGGCCATGGTATTACAAATTACCAATGAGTAGTTGCCTTTAAAAGTTTACATATCTTGTGATAAATAAGTCATGGTTATTACAGGCAGGCGCGAATCTAAGAGTTTTTTTCGAGGGGGGCCAGAAAATTTGAAAATCAATTAAAAAGAAAGAAAAAGCTAAACAGATGTGAACAATGATACTACGACATATACGATATGCTATAAAATAGACATTAAAAGAACCATTTTCATCAATTGTGATGCCGAGGGACTAATATCAGCTGTTTAGAAGCTTATCAAACCATTTGATGCGGAAACATACAATTTTTCACAAAATTTCCGGGGGGCCCGGGCCTCCTGGGCCCCCCCATAAATCCGCGCCTGATTACAGGCCTCGTAATTCGTTTTTGTTGACGGTGGACAAATGTGTCCGATTTGAGCAGCTATCTCGGCGGACAAATTTAATCTCACGGTGGACACACCAGTTTTAGCGTCGATCGTCATGGTTAATCACTTTATCTTGATAATTCTTTGCCATTTGAAAACTATAGCTATGGTTTAGAAGGCCTTTTAAAATTTCAGCAAAATCACTTTGACAGGCTTTCATCAGACCAACGACGTACGCTTAAAGAGTCAAAGCGCTGTGTAGCTGCTTAATACGCCGCTTAACTGATTAACTTCGACCGAACGAGGTCGTGTGGCTTCTTGCGTCACAATGCTCTGGGCACGAGTCGGAAAACCTCTATACCAGGGGCGGACAACCCTTTTTGCTATTGCCGGCCGCATTCAGATTAATTCTATAAAGCAAGACCGCCAGTGAATTTTAAATGATTTTTTTTTAATTTGCGTTATATAAGAGAAGAATTTATTCGTTGATGATGATGATGATGATGATGATGATGATGATGATGATACCAACCATACCAACATACATACATACCATACATACCAACATATATACCATACATACCAACATACATACCATACCAACATACCAACCATGATGATGATGATGATGATGATACCAACCATACCAACCATATTCGTTAACATCTACTAAACTTATCATACTTAGGCTATACCTAATAGTACCATGAAATATCAAACATTTTTTGAAATGAATTTATTCAATAAAAGTCTGTGACATTGCAACTCCCTTGATTTTGCATACAAGCACCAGTTAAGACACCAGTCTCAGTTAGCCTATAATTTGTTTGGTACTCGTTTTTTAGGTACTTCATTTGTGAAAAGGCAGACTCACACTTTTTTTTAAATCTTCGACACAGATTTTCCTCGAATCGCCTTCCAATTTTGCACAATTGTGTGACATATGACAACAAAAATGCTGTTTTGCATTATTTCCTTTAACAGTTTTAACTACTTGATTGCATATTAGACACATCATAGTATGCGCTGCAGTCTCGATCATGAAACAATCCAACTCCCGTTTGGAATTGAATACCCTTATCTCCTCTCTTACTGTTCTTTTACTTTTTAAGGACATAATGCAATGTAAGCTACCGTTACAATGAAATTGGGTTGAGGAAAAAGTTCTGTCTCAAAACGATTTTAACAATATAGTCTAGCCTACAAAAACTTATTATATATTACCATGGCCACCTGAAGATGCGGCCTGATTTGTCACATTTTGATTACAGCTACTGCTAGTGTTTGACTGACATTTTCTAAATTTTTTTTACTTTTTGCTGTCTCCTAATGATATGAAAGCTTTTTGCCGCCTTGGGTAAGCAGTAGCAAATCAGAAAAAGTAAGTTGAAAATTGCTGAATCAGACTGTTATTGAAAATAAACAGTCTGACTAAAATCTTCGAAATCAAATTTTCTTTGTTTTTCAACATCTGAGGATGTTAAAACCTTTGGCATCATCTGGGAAAAACAGTAAACAAAGCTTAAAAATATAATTTTTAGAAAAATTTATTTAAACATTCGCCAAAAGTTAGCAAAATCTGGAAATTTCTACAAAATGTGACAAATCAGGTTGTTTCTTTAGGTAGCCATGATATTACTAATTACCATGGTTAGTGGTTGTTGTACTTGTATTTAAACAGGCTGCTTACCAAATCTGCATTTATATGTTGCAACAGCACCAACAGCATATGTAGAATCAGTGCCATCAAAAAGCGCGTCTCCCAAACGTCCAGGATTAGGACAGCCAGCTGAGAGTAATTTAACACAAAAACATTACAATTACATATTCGGAATATTTAACAAAAATAAATGGAAACTCAATCTCCTGTTGGTATGGTCTTCTGCTATTACCTACCAACATACTAGCACATAAGCATCGATTCTAACGTGACACTATGGGCAGCAAGATATGTAATAGGGTGGGCCGTCGGAAACAGATCGCTTAGCAACTAGAGTTTCTTAGGAGGTTTGTCGAGTAAATGGCGAAATCGAAAACCATTTTTTAATTGAACGCCAGGAAGACGGCGCACAACTGGGACCTAATCGGTAAATCACCCCATTCCAGGGATATTGACAGGGTTGCCATAACGTCCTTATTTCTAAGATTTGTCCTTATTTTGAAGAACTCTATCTTAGAAAATATTACTGTCCTTATTGCTAGGAAATGTCCTTCTTTTTGACTTGAGTCCTTATTTTGTCTTATTTTCAACAATTAGTGAATAAACTTAGTGGAATGACAGCCAAATCCCTACTACAGTAAAAGTAAACCTAGACCTGAGTTGTCTTGAGATGCACAAAGTATTTTTTTACGAACAATGAGTTGCTGGAACACATTGTTTCTGGCAAACAATATGGCATGTGATATATAATGGCTCGTATAAATGCTGAGGTTTGTTCAAAAACGTTTGTTTTACTTTGTATGAAAATTTAATTTTTCTGTTGTCCTTATTTTGGGGTTCATGTCGATGGCAACCCTAGATATTGCAGTGGCGTATATTCAGAGTTTGTGTGCCGCACACCCATCAAACATGGTTGATTCATCAATCATCATACAGTTAAACATGCAAGTAGGCTACTTGGTAGCCTATATAAATGGTGAAGGCAGGGTATACAAGTAGCCTAAGTACTTGGTAGCCTATATAAAAGGTGATGGCAGGGTATACAAGTAAGTAGGCTTCTTGGTAGCCTATATAAAAGGTGAAGGTTTGGTATGCAAGTAAGTAGGCTACTTGGTGATGATGAAGGCGTATACAAGTACGATAGCCTAAGATGATGAAGGCGTATACAAGTACGGTAGCCTAAGTACTTGGTAGCCTACATAAAAGGTGATGGCAGGGTATGCAAGTAAGTAGGCTACTTGGTAGCCTATATAAAAGGTGAAGGCATGGTATGAGCATTGCAGGTAAGGTAGATATAAAAGTGAAGGCAAGGTAATATGGACTACTCACAGTACTCAGGTATCAGGTATATATTAGTGCTCAGAGAAGGCAAACAGGTAGGGTATTGGCCTACTGACTGAAGCAAGTATAATTGGGTTCTGTTTCAGTGAAAAGTTTATTCACAATAGTGGAGGGAAATTTAAAACAAAATTCGCAATTTATTACAGGTATTCAGTACAGTAATTCGTAGTGGTGGCGGTAGCCTACGTCGAATTTTACATTGATTGATTGAATACAAGTAATCAGTAGGCTACCGGTGGCAGTTTACCAATTAATTGCAGTTAATTGGTCTGCAATAGTTATAACATGGCCGCATATACTCGATCTGCTGATCCGGTGTTCGGCTTTGCCAAAGAAATGAATGAACTGGTTCTTCCCACCAGTGGTGACGTTCTCCGATATTGCGCCCAAGTGAAAGAACAATACAAAATCATGAAGAAGAAGGACACCGGAGATTGCAAGAAGGAAATGAAGCTGCGCGAAATGGCGGAAGCAGTGGCGACTAAGATAACAAGCATCTACAATTTCGCCACAGTGGCGATCATTACGCGTGAGGGAGTGATCAAGAAGATTCTGAAGCAATGGGCCATGGTTAAGATGAAGAATAAAATCCCCACGGCGAGAAAGACGGCTGAATGGAAAGCTTCAATGAAGGCCAGTCTTTGCCTCGACATTCTTTTCGACGTCGTTGACGACAAATCGCTGCATTCACGCGAGGTTGATTTTGTTAAAGACCAACACGGAGCACGCATTGGTTTCATTGGAAACGTCGATTGGAAGGCGGAAAAATCTGAGAAGAAGAGGGACGAGCGGAAGGAGCAATTGCTTTTGAGAGAGAAGCGAGAAAAAGAGCGGGAAGAACGCGAAGAATGTACTCAAGACTCGGATGACGACAATACAGAAGAAACTCCTAGAAGGCGCTTCCCTTCAGAGTGCTCGATCGGCAGAGAAGAAATCGAAGAAGAGCAGGAGCGATGTACTTTCGATCTTCGTACAGTTGCGCGTGAGGCGGAAAGGTATGGAATTTCGAGTAGAGCAGCAGCTGCCCTCGCCACCGCAATATTACTGGACACAAAAGATGATTTCAATCGGATGATGGTAGTGGATAAAAACAAGCTCGTTCGTGCACGAAAACGGCTTCGTTTAGAGATGAATCACTTTGCTTCAATTTCGCTCGGCACAATAGTTGAAGGCCTTTACTTTGACGGCAGAAAGGATAAAGCCCTTACATTGAATGGCATAACTGGCTATCGTCAAAAATCAATCGAAGACCACTACGTGATGCTGAAATACCCAGGAGGTGAATATATCGACCACGTTTCCATTCAAGGGCGTTCAACTGGAAACAACATTGCCAAAACGATGTTGGCTGCTCTTGAAGTCAAGGGAATTGACGTGAAAGGCATTCAGGTCGTTGGCTGCGACGGAACTGCCGTCAATACAGGTAAGCACACAGGAGCCATCACCAGCATTGAGCAACATATCGGGAGTGCGGTACAATGGTCGATTTGCCAGTTTCACCTCAACGAACTCCCGCTTCGGCATCTCTTCGGCGAGTTGGACGGGAAATCATCAGGACCGCAAACCTTCAAAGGATTTATTGGCCGTGTCGTCGCTAATGATAAGTACAAAATGGGAGAATTTGCAGTCGTCGAGTTCGAGAAGATAAAATCCAACCTGACAGAAGTCGATGAGGTGATGGATATTAGCGGCGATCAAAAGTATCTGCTCGATATCGTGTTGGTCATCGAGGGAAGTCTGCCTCCAGAAAGCATTCGATTCTGTGATCCAGGAAAACAGGGTCATGCACGATGGCTTACTCTCGCTTCAAGGATATGCCGACTTTATATCTCGGAGCCAGAACCAACAGAGGCGCTGATAGAAATGACGAAGTACATCGTTAAAGTTTACGCTCCCATGTGGTTTACTATCAAGCGAAACAATAAGATTCACTTCGCTGCTCGGTCTTTCCTTCGGTTGGTTAAGCTGACTCGCTATCTGACAGGCCAATTAAAAAAAGTCGTCGACAGTTGCCTACAGACAAACACCTTCGCTGCGCATCCGGAGAATGTAGTGTTGGCTCTTCTGCATGACGAGTCTAAGCCAATGCGTAAGCTCGCAGTTCATCGGATCCAGAAAGCAAGGGACGATTACACGGGTGGGATACGTCGTTTCGAAATTCCCAAAATAAACTTTGAGTACACAGACTTGACAACAAACTCGTTGCTCCGGTGGAGCGAGCAGAAGCTCACTGAGCCACAAATTTTACGCGATTTCAGCATCCAACAGCTCACAGAGCTTTTCGTCGAGACCAATTTTCCTACATCGATTGACAGTTTTCCGTGCTGCACACAAGCAGTTGAGCGCGCAATCAAACTCGTCACCGAAGTGAGCGATGAAGTCATCGGCCATGACCGCAGACATGAACTCATTCTGACGCGAACTGCTGCTCGCTCACAGCGTTCACGTTTTGAGTCAAAGAAAGATTACGTTCTGTGATTGTTTTTGACTGTGTTTACGTCGTTTTATGTATTTTTTACTTTTTTAATTACCGCACTTTTTATTTTTTTTTGGAAAAAAAAAACGTTTTTTATTGTATTTAGGTGATATTGATTTTTTTGTGCGGCGTCTTCCCGCCGCCCGATCTAAAAAAAATTTTTAGATTAATTGTTTGTGACCTAAGCCTCCTATCTGAGCCGAGTTGCTAAGTGATTTGACAAAAAAAGTGCATTGACGGCCCACCCTAATATGTAACCCTCATAATATAATAGTGTTTTTTAATACAAATAAAAACTTGTTGTGCAACTAATCTGAAATTATGGTACATAATTAGTTGATTACACGCTTGCACAAATCTCAGATGACTAGCTTATGCAACAATTGATGATTAGGTTGTCTTGCCTGCTATGATAATACATGAAAAAGAGATAATGTTGTGGCGTTGCCAAGTAAGTAATGCATAGAGTTTGGGTGAAAGAGTTTGGGTGAAAACCATTTTCAAAAGTTGACAACACTAAATTCAATAAACATTTAAAAAATTTGGATAGCCTAAAGCCTAGTTGGAAAATGATAAAATGGCCGGATTTGGTGAAGACGCACTGTGAAACAGTGTTTCATGATTAAAATACAGTTGTCTGTTTGGAGATAGAAGTTCTCTAAAAACTCACGGTGACCGGATGCAACCTAGTTCGTACAATGAACAGTTGCAGTTCGGACCGTCAGTTCGTACTTTGAAAAGATCGAGAAAAAAATTAAAAAAAAGCCAAATGATCGCAGTTTCCGCAATCATTTTGAAATTTTTCCCCTAAAAAGATCGAGAGAAAAAATAGCTCAAAACCAAAATCCGCTGATCGCAGTTTCCGCAAACATTTTTCCGCAGTTTCCGCTAACCCTAACTCTAGCCATAGAGTAATCTATACTCTAACCTTAACCCTCGCTGATCGCAGTTTTTGCAAAAAATTTTCCGCAGTTTCCGTTAACCCTTACCCTAATTCTAACCATAGAGTAATCTATGCTCTAACCCTAACCCTCGCTGATCGCAGTTTCCGCTAACCTTTACCCTAACCAAACAGTAATCAGGGATATCTAGAGAAGGGGATACGAAGGCTCGCAGTGATTGCGTTATTCTCATGACACTACCAGGGCGGTAGTTTGTAGCGCGTGAAACATGAGGTTCTTTTCAAAATTGCAGAAAGTTTTGTAGTGCAACTGGTACAGTCAGCTACCAAAGACAGTTAGCAAGCGTTACATAGAGCATATTTAAAGAATACTTGTTTACAAAGACAGTTGGAAAGTTACCAGTAAGCTTTTTTTTTTAAACAAAGCCTTTGCAGTAGGCTAGATGTAAAGAAAGTATATGGGTAGTTGAATTAGCAAGCAACCATGAGCATGCTGTGAATATCCAGGCCTGATGCTAATAGTGCAATGCAAGTTATCATAACATGATTTATTAAACTACTGTCGGGTGCCAATTGTCATTTTACAATAAACACAGATTATTTACGATAAACAAAAGCCCTTCTATTGTCAGACGTAATAAAAGCCTTCGTATCCTCTTCTTCCGCAGTTTCCGCTAACCTTAACCCTCGAGTTTGTTTCAAATTGTTTGGGGAAACTCCGATCAGCGACTTCGGTTTTGTGCTATTAAACTGCGAACAGCGACTTCTGCTTTTTTAAATTTTTTTTTTGATCTTTTCAGGGTACGAACTGACTGTACGAATGGTTCAAGGTACGAAGTAGGTTGCACCCACGGTGACCTCTGCTTATTTAGAAAATAATCGGGATTACTCAGGAAAGTTATTTTAGGGAGGGGTTGGGGGTTAATTTTAATTTCAACTTTAGCACTGATTTTAGGATACAACGGTATATTATAAGACCTCTGGTATAGTTTTTTTGAATTTTTTGTCCAAAAGCAAGTCAATATCAATAGCTAACTGGGTTATGGATATAGGGTCAAGCTGGCTAGTCTTCTATAGTTGTACAAGCCAAACGCTGTGGAGCCAAAGATCTCCATATTTGACATGTGGGTCAAGAAACAATCGGGTAATATGGTAAGTTTCAAGAAAAACAGGTTGTTCATGAATGTTGCCTGAAGTGCATTGTGAGCAGATTTAGGAAGACTTTCTGAAAGTTCACTTCATAGTTTTGGTGCATTGTGTAGTGTCCTTTTGATAAAGCTTTCTCTACAACTCTGTAATCAAACAGAAACCAGTAGACAAAATAGACAGCTAGGTAAAAAGGGGTTGAACGGCGAATCTTAGAATGAGGGCTTATGCCAGAAATTTCAAACCTTTACAGCAAGGGTTTTAGAATATATTATATACTGTTGTATCCTAAAATTAGGTCTAAAGTTGATTTAAAAAAACATAAGCCAATTAAACCCTCCCCCTAGCTATAAACATCCCCCCCTAGCTATAAACTCATGGACATCAAAGGTCATTAATCTAACATATAATCGTTGCTAGAAGATCTATTTGAATAAGGACCTTCTGGTGATCCCCCTTTTAGGGTGATACAGGCTGCAATTGTTGCTAGATATACTCGCAACATAATAGCTAATTCTCATTAACTTTAAAACATGAACTGTTTCATTTCCATGTGTACAAAAATTGGAAAGTTAAACATGTAAACCACTTATCTACATTTCTCAAAATAAAGGGAGACCATCAAAATCCATCATGGGATTTAACCTAGCACCCACTTGATTGCAAATAACTCAAGTATTGATTTAAATATTCTTAAATCAATATCTTTCACATTTCATTAACTTACCTGGCTGTGTTTGTGTGTGGGCGCAACAAAATAAAACAAACAAAAAACTGAACTTCAGACAAACTTGAGCTTTCTCCATCAAGTTCTTCAATTAAAGTTGAAGCTGGGCTTAATGTGCATGTACAATTGTACAGTCAAATCATTAACATAATATTTATGATACTTACAAAGTTTAAAAAACAAGTGTCTATATCATTTGTATCAATAAATAAAAAATAACCATATTTTATACTGCATCTATTCCATAGTGGCACCAAACAGTAGGCTACAATCACAGATGCTATTCACTGAAAGATAAAAGTGGAGTATAGGACTTCACACTGTGTAGTCCTACACTCCAGTTACTGTGTAGTACACAGTAACTGAGTCAGATGCTCCTATTTTGACATAGACACAGCAGCATGCTCTTGAGTAAGATCAATGGGTGGTGATGATGTCGTCCCCTGCAGATGTCGTACCCCTGATGTCGTCCCCTCATACATCGGGACGCGCAATCATTTACGCCGCCAGAGAAAGCTTCGTATGAGGCGGGCTGTTGAATTTCAGGTCGAGCGTCAATGCCGATGTCATCCCGGGTGAGTGATCATGAACTCGAGCGTTAATGTGCGTGTCGTTCCCAGTGAGTGATTATGAATAACGCTGCCGAAAAGACTTGATATTCGCTGGAAATACGCTTTTTTGCAACATCAGTGGCATCCAGATCAATTGCATGATCACACAGCTAACTTAAGCAACAAACACAACTGCATTCTCTTACGTCACGAAGTTTCACTGTTGGCGACCAAGGAGCTTGCTTGAGCTTTTATTACCAAATTCTTGAAAATAATGCAGCTGACTTTACAGTCACTCAGCAGCTCAGAAGTGGCAGGTAATCGCAGTTAAAATCGATTCATGTATTGCTGAAGCCTTTTTTCGTTTGCATGCAAAGGAAGTGAAACCTTTGTGTATTGAGATTAGAGGCTGACACATAACTATATCAAGACATGACCACTTAGCTGCAAGCTATAAGATAAGATGAGACAAGAACTCTTCAGTGAGAGTGGATTTAATTGTCAACACTTTACACTTCATGGCAATTTAACTAGATTGTTTGCATTTTTCTGGCTACCACCTATCCAGATAGCAAAATGCGTTATTTTTACATTGACTCAACGTCAGCAGAGGTAAAAATGACGCATTTTCTGTCTGGATAATAGAAGGATTCCACGTTACGCTTCAATGCGCATTGAGAAGTTGAAGCGTTGCATGAAAACTAGGTACGGTACTGTATTGCGAAACCCTCTGTTACCAGCCAAGTCATTTGTTTTGATGCTAAATATCTACGAAATAACTGGTCATAATCTTTACTATATTTACCATCGTTTGATTTAAGATCAATATCAAACTGGATTGGACCATCTGCAAGACCTCTCAAAGGAGGTTTTCCCGACAATTTTCACCAAATCAAACGTCATATAAAAACCGTTATTGTCTACTTAACCTAGCTGGCATCTTACGTCATGGAAATTGCTAGAAAATGTCCAAATATTGCACCATCGTTCGCAAGACCTGATGAAACATTGCATCACCACTTTTCAACACCTGTTTGAATTGCGTGACAATGTCTTTCATTATTGCGTCACAGTTACTGTGTACGTGAGTTTGAGATATCGCAAATTATTCTAGTCATTCGTAAAATGGTTGCTTGAAAGTTGGAGGCATATTTAACTGTTTGCTTAGTGCTTGCCAGCTGGACGAAAATTCCGTCTTTTATCTAAGTAGTTTGTATTGTAGTGACAAGTTTTTAGTGGTGTATCGCGTTGCATTCCATTTTCGACAGCCAGGTGGCTAATTTTACAGAAATACAATTTTGAATAGACGTTTTCAAAGGAGTGTTTCTTTTTCGGTCATTACATACAGACGAACGGATTCGGGAATCTTATGTTACAATTTTCCCACGAAGAGATTATGGTTTACCGCTGTGACCATAAATAATAAAAGACGATTCTCTGGCTAGTGTTTGTACGGAAGCACAGGCAAGACATAAATAATAAAAGACGTTGCTTGTTAGCTGGTAAGCCAAGAAGAACTTGAAGCAAGAAATAAAAGACGAAGTTGTTGGTTGGTAGTCTACAGAATCAAAAGAAAATTAAAGACATTTCTTCTCAGTTGGTGCAGAAGAACTTCAAGTTAAAAATTAAAGGCATTTCTTTATTGGTTCTGAAGGAAAACAACTTTGACATTAATTGGCGAGAAAAAAAAGATTAAAGACAATCGATCTGTGCTTGAAGATTCAAGTGAACGAATCCAAGCAAGTTTTGTGGAACTTTAGGACTTCATATACCCGTACAACTACGGTATTGTGCATTTAAATTCTTTTTGTATTTTTACGGTCTTTGCAGTTAAGTTTTTTATAACTTAATAATTTGTGTGTTTGTGTAACTTAATTTTTTAATTGTTAAATTTAGCCCCAACATTTAATATGTCTACACTCGGTGGCGACAGGGACTCGACCGCCGTCGACTCGACTGAGTTTAAGCCTGATGATGTTCTTTGCGGTCGGGCAGGCCATTCTGGAGAGGGACCCAGTAACGATGAGGCTAAGTCAGTTCGAGAGGCCAAGCATCTTAGAAGGGATATTTTGACTCAAATTGGGGAACTTTCTGTAGCCCTAGGTTTTTTGAGTGATAAGCAGGAACTGTTAATTTTTAGATCTAAGTTTTCTACTTTAGAAGAGGAATTACGGCATTTCCATGCTCTTTTGACTACAATCTTTAACTCTGCAATCTTGGCAGAACTTCGTGATAGGGTAGATCCCGAATTTAACTCGTTAAAAAATAACTTCGAACAAATAGTAAGTGAGTTCTCAGATAGGTTGGATGCTGACATACATCCTGAGGATAGCGCCTCAAATGTAAGCACTAGGATGTCTACGAGTTCGTCTCGGATAGTTGCACATTAACCTACAGCTAAGACGAGAGGAGCTTCAGATACAAGCTGAGGCCGAAGCAAGAGCTGCTGAGGCCATGGCGAGAGCTGAGGCCATACGAGCTGAGGCTGCCGCGAGAGCTGCTGAGGCAGCACGAGCAGAGGCTGCCGCGAGAACTGAGGCCGAAGCGAGAGCTGCTGAGGCCGCCGCGAGAGCCGAAGCTAGAGCTGCTGAGTTCGCACTCAAAGACGCTCAGTTGAGAGCTGAACAACGTAAAGAGGTAGTTTTAGTTGAATATCGTTCAGAGTTGGGCTCCCGGCGTAGTTCTAAGAAGGGCTCTTCTAGCCATTCCAGAAGTGAACATCAATCGCAGTTTAATTTACATAACCTTTTCCAGACGCCTGTTCAGTCCGTGAGTGAACCAGTGCAATCCACACGTTTTCCAGCTGTTTCAGAAGGTCTCAGGGCCGCAGCTAAGGGTGTTCCGAAGGCTGTAGAGCCAAGGCCTGCGAATTATAACCGATCTTCTCCCCCAGAGCGTACAAGTCACGGGGCCGCCATTTCCAGTAATGCTTTGCCCCCTTCACAGTTTTCTGCGCCGCTAGTTTTTGATCGCCCAGCTACACGTAATTTAAGTGGTTGTGAGAGACGTGTCGCGTCTCCTGATTTTAACGTTTGTGAGGATCGTGATCGGGCTGTGCATGTGACTGAGCCCCCTCAGCCCCTTAAGGGATATAGCTTGTCTTCTCCCGCTAAATCGAGTTCTCAACAACAGGATAGCTTTTTTGAATACCAAAATAGTAGGACGTTTTTCGATAAGGCGGCCTTGATTGGTTACGATGGTAATAATATGCCATTTATCTTCTTTAAAAATTGTGTTACGGCCTTAATGGCAGCTTCGCCCTTTAAAGGAACTCGTTTGACTTTGTTACAAGCAGCTTGTGTTAGAACAGCTGCGCAAACGATTGCTAATTTGGTTTCCGACACTCCTGGCTTGTCAGAAGAAGACAGGATAGAAATGTCGTTAGCTCGCTTGTCCCAGCGTTTTGGGGTTTGTGGAGGTCTTTTCGCCGAACCGGAAATTAGAAAGTATTGCTATGGTAGCAAATTGACTTCGATCTTTTCCAGTGATTTGAAAGAGTTTAAAGATGAATTGTCGCAGTGTCTGCTTTACGCGCAAGCTTATGGTCAGCGTGACAAATTGGAAGGACGCTTTGTTTTGGATTTGGCTAAGCGACTCCCGTTTGACGCTAAGCAGCGTTATCTTGACTTTTTAGGTGATCAATATGGTGGTACTGATGAGCCTACTTTTCAGAGTTTGTTTGAATTTGTAGTACGGGAGGAAACGCGCAAGTCTACTGATTTTAGCATTATGCTAATGGGCGATTCTGGTGAGTCGCAGCATTTTAAAAAGTTTGGCAAAGGAAAATTGCCTTCTTAGTAGAGTCATTTTCAAAGGATCCGTGACCGTGTTGAGGATACCAAAGTTTCTCAGTGGATTTAACAAAGGCAACTGATACTAAAAAAAATAAGCTCCCATATACCTCGCGAAAATGGCGGGAAAGTTGTTATTTTTGACGTTTTTCAAAATAGCCGCCACCGCGCTCTTAGAAAACTGATAAAGTTCTATTTCTTGACGTGGATGGCCAAAAATGACAATTTAGATGTCAATTCCCTCTAATTTTGGTGTCAGAAACACAATGGGATGGCATAATTCATGATTCAGAATCCTCTTGACCTCAAAATCCAAGATGGCAGACGTATGCGGTTCCCTACTGTATTAAGATTCACTATCACTGCAGAACAAATATGATGCACAGCTGTCAGAATCACTTCCGCTATTATCATCGCTGTTCCCTTTATATAGATGACTTGGAGTTGTTGGAAGTTCCAGGGATGGTGGAAGTGCAGGTTGGGTATAGCGTACTGGGAGGCATATGTCATTTACAAGGTGCCATCCATGGCCAATTGGTGATGGATGATTTTGAAGCTAGAAGTTCTTCTGCAGATATGTGAGGTAATTGGTGCGCTGTAAGTGTGGCCGTAGACTGTCAGAGTCAAGTACCACTCTGATGATCGTCTTTTTCTTGAGTACTGATCACTTTGCTGCTCTCACCTCTCTCAGTGTCTTGTGTTTGCTGTCACGATAGATATACCGGATAACAAATTTCTGCAAGTCATTGATGATTTCTTGTGTGACCGGGAGGATTGTGCTACAACTCTTAAGGAGGTTGTGAGCCTCTGATGATTGTTCTACACTGTCAACAATAGTTTTCTTGTCTACTCCATAAAAGCCGGAGTTATGATCTCATCCGGTAAGAACATGAATTGGGATCAAAGACTCCGCCATTGTCTCATCACACAAACATCGAGCATTTATCAGGTGAGATTTGCGTTTCAAGCACAAGAGTCCTAATATTTGCCGAGCCACATAGGCTGCCTGAACATAGTTATCGGTATCCTCAGTGTCTATGACAACCGCTTCTGAATACTCCTCGGATCGCAGTTTTCCATAGAGTGTGAACAGAGCTGTGTCTGCTTCGGCATTGGCGCATGTGAAATTCTGCAATACTTCATCTGTGGTGAGATTCCTTGCTGGTTTGCCAACAACACAATATATGAGCTGAGTAGTGATTGTAAATGCCCTTTTTTTTGAAGGCAGCCTCGATGAATGCTTGAAGGCGAACTTTATTCTCTGGCTTACTAACTACTAGAGCATGGAATGAAAATTGTGGAGCGAATACTAGAAAAGAGGTTGAGAACATTGGTGAAATTAAATGATATGCAGTTTGTATTTATGCCAGGAAAAGGTACAGTGGATGCTCTGTTTATATTGATAAGAATGCAGGAGGAATACCGAGAGAAGCAGAGAAAACTATATATGTGTTTCGTCGACTTAGAAAAGGCATTTGACAGAGTACCAAGGAACGTGATGGAGTGGGCAATGAGGAAAAGAGGTATACCGGAGGTATTAGTGAGAGCTGTGATGTCTATGTATGAGGATGCAAGAACAAAAGTGAGAGTTGGATCAAATTATTCAAACGAGTTTTTTGTGAAGGTTGGTGTACACCAAGGATCAGTTTTGTCACCTCTGATATTTGCTATTGTGGTTGACGTTGTAACTGAAGTAGTGAGGGAGGGCTTATTGAGTGAAATTTTGTATGCAGACGACCTGGTCTTGACAAGTAATAGTATGGAGGGACTGGAGAGAAAGTTTGAGAAATGGAAAGAAGCATTTGAAACCAAGGGTATGAAGGTGAATCTTGAAAAAACAAAAGTGATGGTGAGTGGAGCAGAAGGAACAGTTGTTGAGAGCAAAGTAGATCCCTGTGGAATATGTGGCAAGAGAGTGATGAGAAATTCAATGCAATGCAAGGAATGTGGAAAGTGGGTACATGCAAGATGTGCTAATGTCAAGAGAGCCGCAACAAGATTGGCGAAGTGTTTTTTTGTGGGAAATGCAGTAAAGGAAGGAATGAAGTGGAAGGCCATGATGATGAGTTCTGCCATGGCATCGAAACAGTGACAGACTTCTGTTATCTGGGTGATCGGATAAATGGAAGTGGTGGATGTGAAGCAGCGGTGACAACAAGGGCAAGATTGGGCTGGGCAAAGTTCAGGGAATGTGGGGAAATGTTGTATGGCAGAAAATTCTCACTAAGGATGAAAGGGAAAGTATATCGGAGCTGTGTGCGGCCTGCAATGCTATATGGTAGCGAGACATGGATATTGAGAGAGAGTGAACTGGCAATCCTGAGAAGAACGGAAAGGTCAATGGTGAGAGCAATGTGTGGGGTGAAAACGAGAAGGGAAAAAAGGACTGAAGAATTGTTGGATATGCTAGAGATGAGAGAGACCATAGACCAACTGGCAAGGGCAAATAGAGTAAGATGGTATGGACATGTGATAAGGAGGGAGGAAGGAAGTTTTCTTAGAAAGGCACTAGATCTAAAGGTGGATGGGAAGAGGAAACGCGGTCGTCCAAGAAAAACGTGGAAACAACAAGTGAAGGATGAATTTAAAAAAGTCGGACTGAAGGAGGAAGATGCAAGGGACAGGGTGAAATGGAGAAAAGGGATTAAAACAATTGCTGCGCAGAAACAATCGGCCACCCCCACTAGTGGGGAACAAACCGACGATGGATTATGATGATGATGACTAAGAAAAGCATGAAAGTCTCTAATAAAAGGAAATTTGTCCTCTGACTTCATAAACACATTGCGAATGAACTGATTTTATTGACGGTGTTGTCGTTCATTATCTTTGATGGAGAAGTCTTGCTCGTACGAGTCATTCACCAAGATAATACGTCCTGCATTCCTATGTCGGTTCAGGACAAAGTTTACAAGTTTCTCACCATACTCTCCCACGTTAACTTGGTTCCATCTGCTTTTTCTCTGTATTCAGTAGTATGGGTTGTTAGACGCCATATTAGTCCAATGTCTACTATTGATGTGTAAATATCAGGGTAAGCTAAGGCATGCATGTCCTTGTCAGTTTTTCCTGTAGCTTACTCTTTTGCGTTTTGCGCATAGTACCATTTGCATTAAATATTGAAAGGCACTCATCTGTTACTCGATGCTGCAATAAGTCTTCGATGTTTAAGCCATCACTTGCCTCAACAAGTTTGATGACAGAGGAAAATGCCTTACTCTGCATTTCTTCAGTTGCCTCAGGTTTTCACGTCCTGTCTTCTCGATTTCTTGAGTTGCAAAATTACCTCTTTTACTACATGGTATTCGAGCAGTAAGGGACTTTGTTTTGGAATAGACTCGGTCTGATCTTCTGATCAAAAGGCTGTTACGGTCTAATCTTCTGGCTTTGGTCTTGTTCCGTCTGCCTTAGCTCGGGCCAATGCATGGATAACACCTCTCATTCTTTGAGGAGCTGTGTCCAGATGTTGTTCATCCGCTACCCTTGGTCTGATGGGTGGTTCACCAGTCACCACGCTTGACTGTTTTGTATGGTTCAACTCTTTGCATCTGGCTCCCAAGCTCTTTGAGACTAGCAGAGAGGTAGGAAGGCAAGGTGGTATTTACAACTTGTCTATCTTCAATCAGCGTAGGTAGATTTAACTCAGGCGGGTCTGGCTGGACAAACATGACATTTGTACGATGTGATTAGCCACTTCCAGTCAAAGTGTCACTTTTGAAGTCATCGTTGTCGACTATACATATTGCCGGTGTTCCTTCAGAAAGTTCAAATGGACACTCAGTTGAATGCTTCAGGTCAGTAACTGACCAGAAATCTCTAAGCATAAGTACATCATTGTAACTGATTCCCAGGCCATCCTTATGTAATATGTCTACCATTTCTCTGCTCTTTGCCATACCATGTAGCAAAATAGTTGGTCAAAATAGATGCAATTGATCTGACTGGGGGGCGGTCATCGACTTCAGACTTGGTGGAGTGCTTTAACCAAGTGTTGAGCTTCAAGAGGAGATCATTTAGGTCTTCATTCTCTAACTCATGTATGTATGGAGGAGGCCAAGGAATAGTTTTTGTTTTGATGATCTGTCTCCCAGCTACATTCTTCACCAGGTTATCGTCGCTTACACCTAAAGAGGATATTGCAGCCTCAAGATATGAACCTGCAGCTCTCGTATCATATACCAGTTCACTCACATTCTTCTGACCTCGTTCATGAAATGCTATGTCATTTCCGAATTCCTTGATCAGAACTTCCTTCAAGAAACTGGACTTTGCTGTGAAATAGTATCCATAATTTGAAGTAATGCGTTTGTAATCCATTAGTAGACCCTGCAGTGTACGAATTTCATGATTTTCAAAGATAACTTGACAGACACGATGAAAAAAGATTGCTTGGGCCTCTCGAAGATTAACCTGTTGCAGTTGCTCTGTATTTTCATCAGACAAAGACTTTTTCAGAGGGCTGCTGACATAATTGCGCCAACATCCACGATGATGACGAATTTCCAATCCAAACGCCGTTCGACTGTCTGGGATAGATGCGGGTATAGGGTATTCAATCTTTCTCTTATAAGCTCTTCCAACAGACAAACTGTATGCAATTTGAACTGGTTCCACACGTCTTCTGGTGACAGAAGCAAAAGTTTGGATTTGCCAGGATTACTGTTTTTTGTGATCCTATCATACACCACACGCAGAGATTGTTATCATGAACCACCCCAGTACTAGAACTAAGCTATTTAGTCACATTTTCTGGCAGTTGTTGACTTTAAGTTGATGCTTGAGCTTCTTCTTATTGTTCAGTTTTCCGTTTACGATTCTGTGCTTGCTGAATATAGCGATTACTGCTGACCTGGATGTAACATTTACTATGCATGTATAGGCCTTTAGGCCCCTTGTCCCATTCCATTGCTGCATAGGCATGCTGAAATTTATCAAGTTCTTTACAGCTGAAAGTCTTGCTTTTCAGATTCTCCCACTTTGTATCAGATGCATTGTCCATACGATCATCAGCTATACACGGTTGTTGACATAATATGCATTTTAATTCAGGCCTGCGTTAGGCACATCACTTATTCTCTACTATCCATGCTTAATGAATCTTAAGCAATATAGACCTGCAAAAAGTAAACAGAAATCTTAATCAGTCAGCATTCTTGGTTTACATTTTCCTGATAGCTTTGTAAAAGAGTGGGAGTCGTGGCTTCGCTCTTTGGACCTGCTTAAGGATTTTTCGTTACCGAGATGGTATTTTGCAAACTCTGGTGTGTGTAGTCCGGATGATGTTGTTTCTTATTAATTAGGCTACATGGGTTTAGTGATACTTCGATACAAGCTTTCTCTTCTGTTGTTTACTTACGTAGACTGGTTAACGGAGTTCCTAGTGTGTCTTTCGTTTTGGGTAAATCTACTATTGTTGTAAAAAATCAATTTTCTTGGCCGATAGCTAGGAAAGAGCTTGTTGCCGCTTTGAATACAGAAAAACTCGTGAAGCAGGCCTACGAGGCATTGAAGATGCCCGACTGCCTTAAGTATTTTTGGTGTGATTCTCGGACTGTGTTGCAGTGGGTTAAAAACCCTGATTTACGTTTGAATAAGTTTATCACGCTCGAGTTGAGCATGTTTTATTGTTGTCTGGAGCCCAGGATTGGCGTTTTTGCCCTATCGATTTGAACCCAGCTGATGTTGGCACAAGGCCAAATCTTATTACAAAGAAAGAATTTCGAGAGTTGTGGTTGAATGGTTCTAGTCTTCTCTATCAGTGTGAAGAAATTCCATCTGTAGAAATGGCCACTTCAGTATCTGTACATTAGGGTGCTTTTAGCGTAATACGCAAAATTCTAACCATTGTTAATATTAATGTACAGGGTGGTGTTCATTTCCTTTCAGTAAAAAAATCCTTTTGGCAAATTTTTGTTGAAATCCGTCAACATTTACTACTTGCGCAAGGAAGCTAAAGTTTAGGTTGTTTAGCCTATAATCTAGCAACGGAATATAAGCAATTACCGGTACTTGTAGGCTACGTCACCTCACAGAACAAATAAAGCAAGTCAAGTTTGTTGTGCTGTTGCATTTATTTCAGTTTACCAACAGTTTGCGGTTGTACAATGGCTGTGACAAGGTCAAAAGATAAAATTTGGCTGGTAGGTAGCAGTTCAGGTCATTTCAGCGCTGTAAAATTACCATCGAGGGGAGAAGTGCTTCAAGTTTTGTTTGATTTTCATTGTAAAAAAGGTTTTGATTTGAAAAGTAGTGTCAAGAACACAGTATCTTTGCTTTTGCCTATTTGGAGTCGAGCACGAATTCCAACACGCCATCAAAACCATGTGATTAATCAAGTGAAAAAATTACACCAGGAATGGCAAAACTTGAAAAAATCTATCAATCGTAAGAGTGCGCTTGAGTTAGTCAAACGGACAGACTTTGAGAAATCATTGGATCACCTATTCGATATAGCACACAGTAATGCTTTGGAAATGATCAACATAGAAGAAGATTGCCAGTTCCTTCTTGCCCAGAGAGAAGAGGGGCGCCTGGGTTCCATGGTTGGCGTTGACATGGTTCTATGCAGGAGAGACGAGCGAGTGAGGAATAGAGCATTAAAGGAGAGAGAGCGATTTGAGGCGGAAGCAGTTCGTGTTGCCGAATCTACTAATTTAACCATACTGGAATCCAGTGATTCAGAAATGGATACTCAGCAAGAAGATAATCTCGACAAGTCTGGAGATGGGCGTCATCCATCAGCTGGTGGATCGACGTGCTTCGAACAGCCTGGGTCCAGTGCTGCAAGCTGTCTGCCGAAATTCCGACGAGGTAAAATTGCTGTAGTAACCCCCGAGATAGCAGCAGCATTGGACAGGACCATGGCGTAGTACGTCATGGACAGGACCAATACTACCTTGAGGAAGGCCGTTCATATTTTAAATGCACTGGCGGTGTCCAAGCAATTGCTCCATCCAACCGGTGATCTGATGATTAGCCCAAGTTCAATTCACAAAGCTCGCCAGATCTATCGCCAAAAGCTGTCGGACGAAATTAGGGGGGCTTTTGACCCTTGCACCCCACTGACCATACATTGGGATGGGAAGATCATGGGTGATTATGAGCAATACAATCACATCAAAGTAGACCGTTTGCCAATTTTAGTGTCTGGCAAAGACGTTACCAAACTTCTGGCTGTACCAAAACTAGAATCGGGAAAATCAATCGTCGAAGCTGAAGCAGTGGTCTCCGAAATATATAGTTGGGGCATAGCGGATCTTGATATCTTTTGTTGGTTCATTGATTGGAACAGTAACTTACTTCTGCGGAATCGCTCTTGATTTAAAGTATGGGGCCGTTCAAATACCATATGACGGTATTTTTGGCGATTCTGGACCGCTACACGGCTGACTGACACAATGTATTGCTCCCCCCTCCCCCCCCCCTAATAAGCTTTCTAAATACGCCACTGCTTCTGATCATCTCGGTTATGGGTGAAACGCGATGTAGGCCTAAAGGTTGTTAGAGGAATAGTTGCTTTGTTGCTATATTTGCTTTGTTATCCTATAAACGTGCCTGAAATGCGTGCATATTAAAAGTACTGAATAAAGCTGGTTATTTGGTTGCGTGTTGTAAAGTTGCTTGTTTTATTGATTTTGCGAATTTTTCAACCTCCTTGCGCAAGTTGTAAATGTTGAAATAATTTCTTGAAATTTGAAAGACATTGTTTTCTTAGCAATTGTAACAACCTGGTGCCCTGTACAAATCAAACTTACGATATGAAAAAATTAAAAACACCCTACTGTCCATAGCCTATATCTTCGTGACGAAGTGGAGTCGCTTGACGTCGGACAGGGTGGTCTTCACAGATTGATCGAGGCCGCACCTTCTTTGTATGTTATGAAAAAGAGAATCGTTTATTTAGTTGCTTTTGTTGAATTTTTGTGCTGTAAAACGAGAAAGCGTAGCTTTGTGAAGCCAAAACTGGATGCATCTTATCTTAACAGTGCTTTAGAGTTGGCTGTGAAGTTTGTTCAGAAAAGCGTGTATGGCGATGTGGTGCGTTTAATGACCAAGCGAACGCCGGATGCCTTTGAGGAAGTGATAAAGCGGGGTAGTGTTGGCGCTTCGCAACGTGAGAAGGAACGCTTGAAAGAATTGCGTTCACTTAAAAAGTACAGACCTTGTATAGATGACGCCGGTGTAATCTGCATTGAAGGGCGCTTAAGTAATTCTCCCGAGATCTCTCTAGAAGCAAAGCATCCGATTGTTTTGCCTTCGAAACACCCCTTCACTAGGCTTGTTGTACTGTCGCATCATAATCGAAATGCGCACTGTGGAGTACAGCACACTATGTTGTCTACGCGACAGAAGTTTTGGATCGTTAATGGTAATGCCTCCGTGAAGAGGTATCTTAATGATTGTGGTGTATGTGCGATTGAGAAAGCGCGGCCTATAAAGCAGCTCATGTCTGATTTACCTTTGTCTCGCACAGCTGCCCATAGGAAACTCTTTTTTGATTGCGGCTTAGACTATCTTGGACCTTTAACCTTTGTTGAAGGTAGAAGTCACAAAAAAGCTTGGGGACTCTTGTTCACATGTATGGCATCTCGCGCTATTCATGTTGAGCTGGTTACGTCATTGTCGCTGAGTGGTTTTTTACTTGCCTTTACAAGGTTTACAGATTTACGTGGGCAGGTTAATGCTATCTATTCCGATAATGGAAGTACCTTTCAGGCAGCATCTAAGAAGTTACCCGAGTTGATAGAATCAGCTGAATTTCACAACGCCCTGAGATAGAGAGAGAGATAAACTGGGAATTTAGGCTATACCTCCGTATGCTCCGGCGCAAGGTGGCGCCTGGGAGGCAATGGTTAAACAAATTAAAATTGCATTTTTTCACATTTTGGACTCTTCAATACGTAAGCCCCATTTTATTAAACTGCTTACGTACACAGGCAGTGCCGTTCGGATCGTGAACGAACGCCCTTTGGTACCTTTGAGTGACGACCCTAGGGATTTTAATGTCATCACCCCTGCCTCTCTTTTGACCCCATACTTAGACCCATACTGTGCTGTTGGGAAACCACATGATCGTGACCAATTAAGAAGGGATTATCGGTTCAATTTGTCACTTTCTCAGCAGTTTTGGAGCAAATGGATAGATTTTTACTTGCCAGGACTTCAGGGCCGGAAAAAATGGCTAAAAATGGCCGAGAATTTGGAGCCTGGTCAACTTGTAGTGGTAGGTTCTCTCCAAGACATTGGTAAACGTGGAAAGTATCAACTTGGGAGAGTGCATGAGGTAGTTCCACAAATTAGGAAAGGGAAGCCTGTGGTTCGTAGAGCTAAAGTTGCCGTCTGCAACTATGATGAGAGTACGGGGAAAGTGAAAGTAGACTACGTGTTGAGGGATATTTCGTGCCTCGCCCCCGTAAAGAACACCTAAGTGTTAGGGTTTGAGCCTGGTTTTGTCTGCGGTGGCCGACACTTGTCTGAGCCCAGAACAGTCGGTTATTATCGCAACCATTGTATATAGCGTCATTTTAGCGTGTACCTATGGTACCAATTTCATGTATCGTCGTGTATTATTCTTATTGTTGTTCATTCTTTGCATGCCCTTTGTATTTACGTATTAACTTAAACGTGAATGATTCAAACAATTTGTGTATCGTGTGCTTTTATTCATTGGCTCACAATTGTCGTCAATTCTTTTTTAGTTATGCCATGTCAGACTGTCATAACTAGGAGCCGCTATGTTCCCGACAATTATCACCAAATCAAACGTCATATAAAAACCGTTATGGTCTACTTAACCTAGCTGGCATCTTACGTCATGGAAATTGCTAGAAAATGTCCAAATATTGCACCATCGTTTGCAAGACCTGATGAAACAGTGCATCACCACTTTTCAACACCTGTTTGAATTGCGTGACAATGTCTTTCATTATTGCGTCACAGTTACTGTGTACGTGAGTTAGAGATATCGCAAATTATTCTAGTCATTCGTAAAATGGTTGCTTGAAAGTTGGAGGCATATTTAACTGTTTGCTTAGTGCTTGCCAGCTGGACGAAAATTCCGTCTTTTATCTAAGTAGTTTGTATTGTAGTGACAAGTTTTTAGTGGTGTATCGCGTTGCATTCCATTTTCGACAGCCAGGTGGCTAATTTTACAGAAATACAATTTTGAATAGACGTTTTCAAAGGAGTGTTTCTTTTTCGGTCATTACATACAGACGAACGGATTCGGGAATCTTATGTTACAATTTTCCCACGAAGAGATTATGGTTTACCGCTGTGACCAGGAGGTTATCAGTTTTTCATTGAAGATTATTTGCGTGAAACTTTAACTAAACGTGGAGATTCTTAAAGTTTTATCTGCAAGGCAAAATGTTGGCCAAGTCAGAGAAAAACTGATAAACTGCATGAACTCACACTTTTGATGAAGCAACCGACTCCAGTAATACAGAAAGCAAAGTGCTCTTGTAATGCAGGGTAGGTAAATGATTGTAGGCAATCTAAAATGCTAAATATTCCTTTCTATGTCATGTGAAAGTTTGATGGGTGATAGTAAATTGTACTGTAGTTGCAAACTAGTCTTTTTACACTTTTGAGAATTATTGTTTTATTAACCATATTATTGCTACTGCTGCTTGTAGCATAAGGCAGGTTAGGCTACTATGTTTTATTTCTCTATGCTTTATAGTGCTGTACAAAATATGTCGATGAACACACAAATAAAAAAGAAACAATACACACACAGTTATAATACCACCTGGGATAAATAATCTTCAGCATTATACAGTAGGCTGTGCGCATATGTAACAGCCGCAGCACCACTATGCAAATATAATAGCCTACTGGCATCAACAATGCACAGCTAATTACCACATAGTTTCAATACCAGGAGTACCGGTACTGGTATATATAATTATATATACACATATTTAACAGTTAGCAAAGTTATCCGAGAGTAACAGCCTGCCGTATTATGTGTATACACAACAGCTGCACCACCAATATACAAATATAATAGGCCTACTGGTAGTCTGGTATCAAACAACAACAAGGTTCTTCAACTGTCACTATATAGGTGACTACTACTGTATTACACTTGACATTTTTTCCTAAAAAAGTTAATAATACGATCATTGAAAGCAATGAATTCTTGGCAAATTGAGGTGAGATCAACCTGATCGATCAAGTTTTTGTGAATGTGTTAAACTATTCATCCTATGGTTCAAGTGCTCTTGGGTAAATCTGCTTTTTAAGTAATTTTTCACCAGTCTGTGGCACGTAAAAGACCTTTTTGCTGTAGCATTAAACATAGAGATTTTCAGGTAAAACTGTAGGTATCAGTTTTGATAGATTTATGTAAATGTTTTATCTATTTTAACAGCTTGAGTTTGTTTTCGAGAGAATTAACATCAATATTCCCATCTAGCCTGGTTTAAGTGCCTTCTTTTAGAGACAAAGTTGCTGCATCCTCTACCCTTGCTGCAGTTATAATTACTTTATCTATACCACAAAAACTGCAGGTTATCTTGGTCAAATCTTTTGCTACCTTTTCAAAAATATTTGGCTTTCAAAAGTGGGTGGGCCAGGCCCACCCAGAAAATAAAGTAGGTGGGCCCAGGCTAGGGACAGTAGAATACCGGGACGACTCACTTTACTGATTTTTCTCACGAAATGGACAGCTGGAGGGTTACTAAGAAGTTCAAAAATTAGCAGAACTGCACAACGTTTTCTTTGCTTTTAGGTAAATTCATTTTCATCAAATGAATTGCTATATTTGGTTAAAATTTTGGGTCCTACAAAATCTGCAAAACCTGACTGCAGCAGTGTGAGGCTATCTACCGTTACCGATGTTGCGTGAAGTCTACCCCTGCATTATCATGATTTGAATAAAATAAACATGATATCACATATTTCCTACATTTATTTTGGCGATACACACTTTGTACACACGTGGACAGGTCAAATATAAACCGCACCTGAGTATGCGACATATGGCAGTAGACCTCAAGCTGTAGTTGCATCAAATTTTGTCATAACATTGTGACCCTCCAGTTGTCCACCTTACTTTTGAGTGAGCAATCCCCTACTTCTACCATCCCTAGCCCAGGCCCACGTGGTTCCTCCATCCCTGGCATAAGCCATTTGATATTACAGCTAAGCCTATATGCGGTTTATGTAGCCTACCTACTGTAGTAATATGAAGCAGTTTATGCTACTAACATGGATAACTAAAACTAGGCCTACCACGTTTGGCTATGTAGCGATCCATTATTTCGTCATATAAGTTTCCCTTTCTTTTACTAAAGTAAACTACTTTAAAGTGCCTCTGACAGGAAAATAAATTGCTAAACTTACCTAAGATACCAAAGAGATGATACTAACAAACTTCCCTGATCAACAAATCGTAAAAAATATCAACAGGCTACTAAGTTACACGCTTGCAAACTTTCGTTCCTTTTCGGCAAATCTGGCACTCATTCAATTGCGAAAATAAAAACGGCAACCTCGCTGTGACGTCACCATGGGTGGGAAGGATACATTCTTTCTCTGTGGTGAGTTGGTAAGGTATGGTACGACTGCTCCAAAACGTCAATGTGTGGGGCTCTATTGGTCTAAAGCAGGGGTGGGGAACCTTTTTAGTATTGCGGCCACATAAAATGAGAAATAACACAGGTGGGCCACTAGAAATTTCGAAATTTTATTTACAGATAAAAAAATGCAGCGAAGTAGACAATGATTTATATCACTTTCACAGCTAGTGGGATGGCTGAAAGTTTTTATTTTTGGTGAGTCGTGTGATGTCTGCTAACACGGAAGATGTTGCAACTCTTAACTGCATCTCCACGTTTTTATCAGTCAGTCTGGAGCGAAGCCGACTTTTTGTTAGATTCAATTTGGAAAAAAACTGCTCGCAACGGTAGGTGCTTCCAAACAGAGACACATATTTCAAAGCATGTTTCCGCATGTCTGATGACTATGATGGATTAACTAGTCATAGAAGGCCATTCCCAACATACTGAGAATGCAGAGACTACTCTTTTTTGAGCTGTTGTTTCAATATATTTTGGGTAAAGAAATTTTGACGCGGGCCACACGGAACAGTCACGCGGGCCGCATTCGGCCCGCGGGCCGCAGGTTCCCCACCCCTGGTCTAAAGCATGTGCAAAATGAGAATTACCGAAATGAAAAAGTCAGCTTATTATTACTATCAGGTTTAGATCAAATAGATTGAGTTTATTTTTATCAAACAACATCTCAATTCAATTGAAATTGCAGTTTTTCTAAACTCTTGTAGGGCTACAATTTGGATAATTTTTTATTTGTCTTAATCTAGCTATAGCCATTTGCAGTGTAACAGCAGTATCTCACTTAATTTATGGTTGAGGTAATGCCTGGAAATTGCTGTTTATGTGACAGAGTCAGTGACAAAGACGTGTGCTATCTTTTCATGCTTTCAAACAAAACAAGGTGCTGAGAAGAAAATAGTCAAAGTTTTCTTCAAGTGTTCGAAAGTGGGATGGACCATACAAAACTAGTCGTATATGTTCTCTTCACTTCAATGGAAATGATTTTGTTAACACCACCAACCCGATTTGGATCTTCTCAGAAATGAGTGGCGTGCTGGGAACTGTAGGTGGTGCGTTTGCCACAAGTGCGAGTCTATGTCCCAGCCCAATGAATGTGTATGTTGCCATGAAGTGCCACAGACGAAAGAACTTTTGAAAAAAGACGCATCTTATTGGCTCAAAACTTAATAAACTGAAAATAACTGAAACTGAAATGATGTTAAGAAACAAAATAAATCGAGTTATGCGTTAAAAAATAACCTAAAATCAAATACTAGATGTGGGATTCGAACCCACGCGGATGCTAGTCAATTGGTGCTTAAGACCAACACCTTAATCACTCGATCAATCTAGTTTGGTATAGCCTAAACAAGTGCTCAGTACGCACGACCCACCTAAGGTCCGTTTTAAACAACATAAAACAGTTTATTGCTATTTTATTTAAAAGTGTTTTGACTATGATAAAACAAGACGTTTAAGACATACTTCGACTGTGAAAACTTGTAATCATGAAATTATGTGCTATAGCAGGTGTCTAAGCTATTCGAACAGGAGGTGCTAGCAGTTTATTATAGAGTGTCATTCAATTAAAGGAAGCGATTAAGTTGTGTGATACATTTCGTTATACGCATTTGATAGGACTTAAGGAAATATGGGTTCGTTTTTATATAAATCAATCAGTGTAACACATAAATTTTTTAGTTTGGATACAAGACAATGTATTAAGACAGACATAAATTAATTTTCGTTTCCAAGATCTGCTTGTGTGTTTCCACCCAGCAATGAATTGAAGTGAAAAAATTTAGTTGTGGATTAATACTCATACAAAGTTGTTGGTTTAAATATTAGGTGGGCAAAGTTACTTTCAAAAGTAACTGAGTTACAGTTACAGTTACTTGGCCAAAATAGTAACTGAGTTACCGTTACAGTTACCGATTTTAAAAAGTAACTAGTTACCGTTACTAGTTACAGTTACTAGTTACTTTCAGTTACTCACAAATCTAAACATAAAATTCTGCACCTGGCCAGCTCTGCATGCAAGTCCAGTTTAACCGCAATGTTTGATATATAGTGTTAGAGCCATCCATGCTAACATAACAGCACAAGTACAAAACCAACAAGGTTTTATTTAAAAAAAATACTCAGTGGCTTATGTGTTTATTTCCTTTGAGAAATACGAGCATTTCAAAGTGCTCGTCACTCAGGCCTGCCCTTTTGGGCTTTAAAATGTCCTTGCCCAATCGTCGTCGTCGTGTGAGCCTCTGGGGCCGAGAGTCTATTCTTTTACGCCCCAGATTCACGATGTTCCCGGACTATACACTGGAAGGCTACTAGAGAGCAGCCAGTCTTTGATTTCATCATTCATGACACGCAGACCTTCCACTCTGTTAGGTGGCTTGAAGATGTTACAGTCATTGATGATGTCCGCCCCGATAGTTCAATTGGTTAGCGCTTCACTTCTGGAACGAAGAAGCTTCAAGATCAAGCGGCACTGGTTCGACTCTCAGGGCATGCGCTTGAGCAACGCACGTTAAGGACTGCTCTCCATTTAGCGGCATCTAATAGATGGAATAATTTCCCGGCAACGAGACTTTAACAATCGGAAACTTTACTCTGTCAATCTCGGTGAGCGGGCCTGCGTCAGTGATTTAAAGTCTTTAGTCTACAAGTATGCGAAACTGCCAGGATTAAGTTCTGCAAGAAGCTTTCCCATTCCGAGGATAAAGATTTAATCAATCAATCAATCAATCAATCAATGATGTGGTCTGCGTCTGTTCCTCGGCACCACATTTACAGGAGGAGAAAGAGGTCATTTCCCATTGGTGCATGGTTGAGCGGAAAAGCCCGACGCCCGCACGGAGACGGTTGAGGCGCACCCATGCCTGTCTTGGTAGTGTCAGGTCGATTGAGCGTGTGTCGGCGTCGGGGATGAACGAATAAAGTCTGGTGATGAACAAGTGCTGCAATGAAAACAATATTTCTACTGCAGCACTTGACGGAATGGGAGTGTTATGTTTTTAAAACAGTTTTTTCATCGGTCCAATTGTGAATCTGGATCCGCTTAACTTGTCCTCAGCAGGGTCCGCTTCCAAATACTCCTGTAACAGATTCAACGCGCATTGCTTTCTTTTCTTGGTTTTTGCGTAAAGTGATGCAAAAAGTCCTCCGTCGCTCTATCTACCACCATCCACTTCAGTGTCGCTGCTACTCCCCTCTTCAGCAGAGCAGTTTGCTTCTTCAATTGCTTGAAGCATGTTCTGTTTTATTTTGGTCTTCAATTCAGCAGTGTCGCTTAATGATCAGGCATTAAACACAGATAAGTCTAAATTGTGGGTGGAATGCAGTCGCAAGCTGAAAGTTGCTGTCCTCGAACCAATGACCAAATCTGGTTTGTCTTGCTTCCACAAGAACGTCCACCAACGGCAAGCAATCAGCAATGCTGTTGCTGGTTTTAACGTCAGAAAATCTTTTTAGAGGCATTGCAAGCGTTACACTAAATGCAATAAATTTCAACTTCTTGAAGGTAACTAACTAACTGACTATAAGCATCAACAAATTGCTTTTAATCGCTGCGTGTTTCTTGATGTTTATAGTCAGTTAGTTAGTTACCTTCAAGAAGTTGAAATTTACTGCATTTTTATAAATATTTTCAGGTTCCTGATGAGGGCTTAAGTTAAACCGAAAACGTTTAGACCGAAAACGTTTGAAGTTAAACCGAAAACGTTTGTCAAAATCGCCAAAAAAGAGCCAAATCATAAATATGAAGCTAAACGTCTTAAAAAATCGCCAGATTTCTGGACTTTGGCGATAAATTCGCCAATATGGCAACCCTTTTCCACCAGACCACACAACAAAAGTAGAACCGCGCATGCGCAGTGCTGCGCCGATACAGCTGCGAGAAAAATGCATTATTGCGCAAAACGCAGCAAACACGCACTAAGCAAGACACAAACACGTGCAGAGAAATAAACGGCAATTAAAAACTGAAATTTCAATACAAAAGTAACTTGTAACTGTAACTGTTGAAAAAGTGCTAAAATAGGAACTAGTTACTGCGTTTCGTTACTTTTGGAAAATTGTAACGAAGTTACCGTTACAGTTACTCAAAAAGTAACTAGTTACAGTAACTACTTACTTTTGTAACTAGTTACTGCCCACCTCTGTATACCTTACCTCACTGAAATTAGGTTATAAGTAGATGTGAAAAAATCATTACATAAAATTAGAGGCATACAGAACATGTAAAACAATGGGTTAGGCTACTAGAAAACATCTTTCAATTTGATAAAACAGTTTAGTATATCTGTTAGAGGTTACATATTAGGTTAGATATAATTACACACAGTTTAAGCACTGAGCTTTATAAACCTGAAGAACCCTAAAAAGCAAGCAACCTAAACAGAAACAGCAACCTGTTATGAAAGTTCATAAACAACATTGATTAGTTACTTATGCAAGTCAGCAAGGAAACTAAAGTGAATCTTAAGTTATAACTAAAGTGAATCTTGTGTTATAAACTTATAAACTACCAACCCTTGAATGGTAAATTTACGTCAATACTACAAAAGTTTTACCCTTCAAAGCATTTCATCAAAACAATGCAACTTCGTGACTTCCTCTGTTTCTTAAACAATCTTGTATAGTGGTTCTGAAGTTTGCAAAATGCAACGCATATGTAGCCTACCAATAATACGTTTTTAATAAAATAGCATTAAAACTGGTTTATGCAATACAATTTACCACGATTCAAAAAATATTGTGTTGTTACTTCAAAACAGTAAGTTATAGGTAATCATTACACTGATCAACACACATTTTTGTGCCAAAAAAGTTTTAACGGTTTTGAGGTAATTTGATGCCGCTGAATCCGAAAATGACATCGATTTTTACGAATTGGATATGTTACAAAACGTTACTATAAAAGTTTAGCTGAAACCACTGAGCGAAACGGAGACCTAGTGAAATAAAAGGTTTACCGAAACCAACATAAACCGAAACGAAGATTAACCGACAACATGAAAAAATGCAGTATTTATTACTGTTCAAGATGATTAAATGCAGTATTTATTAGGTTTTTTTGGACAAGTCATAGATTATAATAATTATAACCAACCCATTGATCATTTGCTTTACAATGAACTAAAACCGATCCACAGATCAAAAAAAAAAGCTCATTAAAGTACAACGAAATGTTCAATCAACCTAAATATTCGAAACAACAGTGAAACCTCATATACCCATAAAATCACCAAAGTATCCCACCAATCAATGACAAGTTATGAAACTCGAAAGATCCACTCCCCATAAGAATGAAACAGAGTAAGCTATTCGGAAAGACCTGGAATCGAATCAATAGACCTACCCGCTAGAATCAATAGTGAAAAGTCTATTCCTGCAAGCAAACAGCTTTACGAAAAAGCATGGTTACAACCAAACCGATACAAAATTAACAAAACTTTTATAAAATTAACTTAATTAAATCCTACATACTAACCGATCTATAAATTTTATGTCCATATGCATACAGACAGTTTGCTAACTTAAAACCCGATTAAAACATTCAATGCGCAGTAGGCTATCATGAAACAGAAAGCGATGACACAAAGGTATCCTGTAACGTTAAATAACCGCAAACATAGGTTGTTTCCTTGCTAAAGCGTTTAAAAAAAATGTAATTAAGCTTTGTAAAAGGTTACAATCAGATTTAACGTCTAATCGAAATCAACTTGGGGACATGTTTCAGCTTTAATTAGTCCATAACCAACTCAATCTTAAACTTTACTGACACACTCTGGCAATGAACAACACAATCTTAAAACGTTGCTTACATACTCTGGCAAGTGAACAACACAATCTTGAACGTCTGGATATATTAACTGGCTATGATTTCATTATGCTTGCACCAGCTGCTTGCTAGGCTATTCTGAACATATCCAGTACTGGAAGCAGGCTGAGTTAGTAGGCTACATCCACAAGAGAGTTATAAACCTACCCACTAAATCAACATCCTTTTGCATTAATTTGACGTTCGTATCGAACAATCTCCAAAAGCCACAACCAGCGCCTACGAGAGAAGTCAGCACTGGTCGGGAAACAATGCGAAAAATGGGCCCCAAAATATTTTTTTATCAAAAATACTACTAATTTGTATCTTGCTTTGCGTGTTCGTGTTAAGCTGAAGTTAGGCTACTTTCCTCAGCATGAAAAGAACTTCGTTCAATGTGAAAATCAACAAAAATCACTAGATTACACTTGCAGCAAAAATGCTATTGTGGCTAACTACTTTGTGTAGAAAGCTTTGAAAACACACAATACAGGAAACGAAAATAGTTCAACCAAGCATTTAATTCAGGGTTTCCAACAGGCGAGCCGGATTTGATAATACTGAAGTGCTCGCGGGCCAACAGCCTCTGACAATGTTGCTTTGAGTAAAGAAAGATGCACAGGCTACATAGCAATATTGGAGCCTATTATGCAGCCTAATGTCATTTTCATGTAACAAAGCAATCGCCTATCCAGATTTAGTTATATTGTTGTATATATAGGCTACATATCACAGGATATGATGTTAGGATTTATTTATTTATCAGAACTTAAAACATCCAGAAAACTTTGTAACATAAGCTGCAGCTATGCTTACGCAAAGGATGAAAGTGACCAGGCGCGTAGCCAGCACCTCAAAACTTCGGGAGAGGGCAAATAAGTATTTTTGCGCATATGTCGTATGTTGGTCTGTGAACAAGGACATTAACTTAGCAGAATGCACAAGACACCTGTTGGTTGTGTAACCGAATAATGATAGCACTGCAAGGCACTCGAAAGGGTGGCGGTTCGACATTTAGTTGTTGTTTCATATGACATTATAAGTTCAAGCAGTTTTCATTTCGCCAATCCTTGAGGATATTGTTGCATTGGTGGGCTATAGGTATCCTCGTTGAAGCTTGGTTACATGGGCCTCCAATATGAGATGGTCTGTGGACTGATTCAGGGCGTTGCATTTTGGGCAGTTTAGTTGATTTGTCATCCACAATCCAGCAACGAGTCACCGAAGGCGGAGCACGCACAGGGGTATGGGAGAGCTCACCAAAAAAAATTTGAAAAAATATCTTAAAACTGCGCATTCTGAGACTACTGTCAACTAAAATCAACAGTAAATTTTGTCAAAAGATGCTGTAACAAAGTATAATTTTTTTTATTTAAAATGTTTCGGGGGTGATACTATACGCACTTCATTCAAGAACTTTTTTATTATTGAGTTGGTACATTTTTATTTTAGTAGTAAAAATGGGCCCCTCTCAAAAGTGAAAAAACTACTCGTTTTTCCTTTGCAATGTTTTGCTAGGGGGGAAATTTGCCCGACTTCCCCCCCCCTCTCGGAGCCTTTGGCCACAACACCCAACGAATATTATACTTTTACCGTGCGGACATTTATGTTGTTGCCGAACTTGTGAACAAAAAGTTACTACATGTCCCTGTTGCAGGAAACTTATTTCAAAAAGTATCATCGTTTATCGTATTTAATAAAATTGAACCAATACTTTCATAGAGTGACGTCACGCCACGCACTTAAATGTAACGACGCCAGTACCTGAAATGTAATGACTGCAGTAGCCTACCTTTGGCTGTACCACTTCCGCCAATACACAAATCAATAAGTCAACATCTTTAACTACTAGCGTCATTAAGCAATAAATTTATCACTCGGTTACTTTATATTTATCTAGGTTAAGTTGCACTTGACTTCAAATCTTCACTAGTAGGCTAATACATAAATCAATAATTGTTTATTAGGCTAGCTGTGAGGATCGCAGACAAAACATGGACGCGACAATTTCAAACCTTAACCCTTAATGACATGTAAAAATGTCTGAGAATTCACAAAAGTCAAAGACACAGTTAAAAAAAAATCTTAAAGTAAATAGCCTCAATATTACATTAGTTTTACCTTGATGCAACAGTTGGTGCACAGCCACCCAGGTAGTTCCAGTTACTTTTTAACTAATTATCTATAAAAAGTTTGACTGATATCCGTGTTACACTTGCGACGTTGCCAATGCCTCTAGCTATCGCACTGCAAAGCTTCTTGTATAGCTGGAACCCTTTTTAGAACAGTAAAAGCATTTAAACGCTGGTATGGCTAGTCTTATAAGCCTAGGCCCCTAGGCTATTGGTTCTTAACCGCCGTCCGCAGCAACTTTTGTGTCGGTTCGCCATAAAGTTGGCTTCAGCTGTTTAGTTTGCTTAATGAATCACTTTTCCATTTGTTGTTTTGGCATTTCCTTCATGTAGGTATAATTTGATGCCATTTCTACTGTAATGTTCTCCTGTGAAGCTAGACCTACAGCATTTCTATCTTATTTCTAGCAGTCATGTTGTTCAACTGATCGTACAAACAGTAGCGGATCTAGGGCGGGCACTTGGTTACGTGGTGCCCCACCTAAAATCGAGACAAAATATGTTATTTTTCTCTGATTTACAATTTTGTTTGCTCGCTTTGTCGGTCAATCGTTTCGTTGACCTAACCATCGTCATAGGAATCGAGTGTTTTCAGCAGTAGCTTAGAAAGGCTATAAAATGTGGGAATTTTTGTGTCTCCCAAAAACGGAACAAGTAGCCTAACACAAAAGTCAAAGTAAAACACATTGCTCACCGAAGTACAGTATAGTCAGCAATTTAATTATCCTATTCCAGAGTTTATAGAAGTATAAAGTAACATGCGCCGTGTGTAGGCCAACCTAGCCTACTATATGCTATGGTGGGGACACCGCAGACGGATATACAAAACTTCCCTGAAAGATTATGCAAGACTAGGCACAACTTTCGTCAATGGTGTAAATAAATCATGTGTCATGAAAAAAAATAATTTGAAACCTAATTTCAGTTTTAGACTAAACTTTGTAGCTCCAGCTTATATCGACATCTAGATTAAGTTATAATTGCATCCATTAAGTCAAATACGAAGTGTGCGTCTGAGGCGAAAAGATTGGAGTAGACCACATATACACAAAATATTTGGTAGTTAGTTTGCTTTGTTGAACCATCGAAAAATAAAACAAAGTAACTTCAGTGGGTTTAACATGATGTATTACATCACAAATATAACTTAATTAAAAATAAACTCTAACGTTTTCGACACGTAGGCTTACGTGTGTCCTGATCAGGAATTACATATCTGCAATATACATAAAATGAAAATTATAAGGTAAATTTGACTTTGCACTATAACTGTAACTGTATACTAACGACACTCCAGACTGAAAAGCACAAACTGAACGAGTGACACAGGAATGATTACAAGTAAATTATACGGCGGAAAACAGATCACATTAGGTGTAAACTACAGGCATTTGACAAACAATTAGAACACACATCGACCAATTTAAAATCATCTCTCGAGGCCGATCTGAATTTCAGACTAAGATCATAAAAGCCTTAAGAATCAAACGTAATAATCCGTCTCTTAACCGGCAGTTATTCGCCTTTGGCTCATCGTTCATCTTTGTTTGTCAAATGCTTGTTGTTTACACCTCATGTGATCTGTTTTCCACCGTATAATTTACTTGTAATCATTCCTGTGTCACTCGATCAGTTTGAGCTTTTTAGTCTGGAGTGTCGTTAGTATACAGTTACAGTTATAATGCAAAGTCAAATTTACCTTACAATTTTCATTTTATGTATGTTGCAGATATGTAATTCCTGATAAGGACACATCGTAGCCTACGTGTCGAAAACGTTAGAGTTTATTTTTAATTATGATATATACACACAACTAACCAAATCAAAAGCTAGCTCAACCTCTTCATGATAAAAATAGTCCAAAAAATTAATATTTGCAGACATGCACAAATTTTGAATTCAAAGTGACAGCTCACTTGCCCTGCCCCTTTCATTCGCCAAAACTTCTTTAACTATTCTAAGCTTGTTTAGTTATAAATATAGTTATAGCTACTGTCTGTCTTTAGCAAGTTCTTCAGTAAACAGAACACGCCCGGTTTCATCACTATATGCTTACAATAAAAATGTACCAACTCAAAAATAAACAAATTTTTGAATGAAATGCGTAGTTCCAAGTATTTTTCGATCCATTTAGGTGCTACTTCAAATCAAGAACAAATCATTCTCGTATTAATTAAGGTAGGTTATGTTAAACTGCTTCAAGACATAAGATCTGATTAAGCTTACTGACTTCTGTATCACTGAACCGTTTCTGTTGTTTTAACTTGAAAACTGGTGCTGCTTTGGCTAAGCGTGTAGCCTGCTATTTTTGCTTGACCAACTTAACCTTGACTTCAAAAACTGCGTTGGCCAGGTAGCCTATATGATAATGGATCCAACATGTCTGGTAGGGGAAAGATGTTCAATAATGCAAGATTAAAGGAAGTAAAACCTTCCTGCCTATTTTCTGCTTATGGATGTCACTGTCAGTGCGAATATCTAGTTTGAGTTCATGGTGTGCAATTGGGACTTGTGGAACAAATTTAGACAAGTTGTAGCCCACAATAATGACATTTTGGATGAGTTGGTACCTTCAAAAGAAAGCTAGACAGCAAAGTTGAGCTGCGAACCGGAACGCACCACCCCATGATCTCTACTCAAAAAAATCATTGATTGCAACTTTCGAAACAATTTTCTAAAATATTTTCGATGCTTTGAGAATTGTTTACGTTAACCGGTAGGCCTATCTCGAACGGCTGCGAGTTGAAAACGTGGTTTTAGCACATAGAAATTTGTAAAGAATTGTTTACCCTTCACCATGACTCAAAACCATGCTCAAAACCTATCGAACAGCCTATGCATAACCTATTGTGCATTAAATCAGACTATGCAAAACCTGTAAACATACTGAATAGGCCTACACTTTTTGCTACTTCATGTCCATCTGAAGAATTGTTTACTTGATTAAAAATGTTAAAAACTTTCAATCACTCCTTTATGAAACAGAAACATTTCTTCAGTTTAGGAATAAGAAATACGTATATATTATGGAAAGACCTTGTTTTAGAGAAAATTGACATGCAGCTCTGCTCATCAGCTTTGAATATACACTTTGTTAGCTTAATACTAGCTAATACAATATGATACTTTGTTAATATCATACTGACCATAGTTATTTTTTTATTCTAAAGGACGAAGGTCTTAGTAGTCTACTGCATAACAGACAGAGTGAACGTAAAGTGCAGAGTTGGCCAGTTTCACAGTAACCGTAGTTGTAATATACGATAGGCCTATATATTCTTAAACTCAGTCGATGGCTGTTTTGGTATTTGGGCATTTTCATTAAAATTGCACACATTTTTGCCCCCTAAAGTGGCTCTGTACGGATATAGCTGTAGGCCTATGCTATAATTTGAAGTACCGTACATCAGTAGCCTATAGGCTAACTAAAGGGCTAGCTTGTTAGTAGTCCAGAAAGTTATTTATAAACAAAAGTAGCCTATTGTTACAGACGGTTGTTCGCCTGGTCAAACGTCATGTAGAAACCGTTCGGGTCTACTGAATATTACGTCATGGAAATTCCTAAAACATGAGCCAAAATTGCACCATCGTCCGTAAGACTCGTGTCAGACCGGTTTAAACCTGTTTCAGTTTGAGACCTGTTTGGACATGAAATATTGCGTCACGAACTGCTCTCGTGCCTTTGAGTTATCACAAATTTTTCTGATTCATTCTCGAAGGTGTTTGTTGGAAGTCGGTCGCACATTTAACTGGTTTATTTAGTGCTTGCTAGCTGGACAAATTCTCCGTCTTTTATCCAAGTAATCTGTATCGTAGTGACAGTTTTAGAGGTGTAGGCATTGCATCTCCAGTTCGATAGCCGCGGGCTAATTTTACAGAAATACACTGTTTGAAAAGAAGTTCAAGTGTGTGTTTCTTCGGTCACCTACATGCAGACGAACGGATTTGGGAATCTTATGTTACAATTTTCCCACGAAGAGATTATGGTTTACCGCTGTGACCATAAAAAATAAAAGACGAGTTCTTGTCAGTTGGTAGGTCAAGAAGAAATTAAAGCAAGAAAAATAAAAAACGAATTTGTTAGCTGGTAGGCCAAGAAGCACTTGAAGGCATAAAAATAAACGACGTGTTTGTTGTCAGCTAGTGCAGAACAACTACTTAGAAGTACAAGAAATAATAAAAGAAGATTTGTTGATTGGTAGTCTACACTCTTACAGAAGCAAAGAAAAGTAAAGACAATTCTTCTCAGTTTGGTACAGAAGAAAAATAACTTTGACATTCATTGGCAAGAAAGAAGATTAAAAGACAATCCATCTGTGCTTGTAGATTCAAGTGGAAGAATCCAAGCAAGTTTTGTGGACTTTAGGACTTCATACCCGTACAGCTACGGTATCGTGCATTTAAATTCTTTTTTTGTATTTTTACGGTCTTGGCAGTTAAGTTTTTTATAACTACTGTAGCCTAATAATTTTGTGTGTTTGTGTAACTTCATTTTTTTTAATTGTTAATTTAGCCCCAACATTTAATATGTCTACACTTGGTGGCGACAAGGACTCGACCGCCGTAGACTCGACTGAGTTTAAGCCTGATGATGTTCTTTGCGGTCGGGCAGGCCATTCTGGGGAGGGACCCAATAACGATGAGGCTAAGTCAGTTCGAGAGGCCCGGCATCTTAGACGGGATATTTTGACTCAAATTGGGAAACTTTCTGTGGCCCTAGGTTCTTTGAGTGATAAGCAGGAACTGATAATTTTTCGATCTAACTTATCTACTTTAGAAGAGGAATTACGGCATTTCCATGCTCTTTTGACTACAATCTTTAACTCTGCAATCTTGGCAGAACTTCGTGATAGGGTAGATCCCGAATTTAACTCGTTAAAAAATAACTTTGAACAAAAAGAAAGTGAGTTCTCAGATATGTTGGATGCTGACATACATCCTGAGGATAGCGCCTCAAATGTAAGCACTAGGATATCTGAGAGCTCGTCTCAGATAGTTGCACAAATTAACCTACAGCTAAGACGAGAGGAGCTCCAGATCCAAGCTGAGGCCGAAGCAAGAGCTGCTGAGGCCATCGCGAGAGCTGAGGCCATACGAGCTGAGGCTGCCGTGAGAGCTGCTGAGGCTGCCGCGAGAGCTGAGGCCGAAGCGAGAGCTGCTGAGGCCATTCGAGCTGAGGCTGCCGCGAGAGCTGAGGCCGAAGCGAGAGCAGCTGAGGCCGCCGCGAGAGCCGAAGCTAGAGCTGCTGAGTTCGCACTCAAAGACGCTCAGTTGAGGGCTGAACAACGTAAAGAGGTAGTTTTAGCTGAATATCGATCAGAGGCGGGCTCCCGGCGTAGCTCTAGGAAGAGCTCTTCTAGGCATTCCAGAAATGAACATCAATCGCAGTTTAATTTACATAACCTTTTCCAAACGCCCGTTCAACCTGTGAGTGGACCAGGGCAATCCACACGTTTTCCAGCTGTTTCAGGAGGTCTTGGGGCCGCGGCTAAGGGTCTTCCGAATGCTGTAGAGCCAAGGTCTGTGAATTACAACCGAACTCCTCCCCCAGAGCGTACAGGTCACGGGGCCGCCATTAGCAGTAATGCTTTGCCCCCTTCAAAGTTTTCTGCGCCGCTAGTTGTGGATCGCCCAGCTACACGTAATTTGGGTGGTTGTGAGAGGCGTATCGCGTCTCCTGATTTTAACGTGTGTGAGGATCCTGATCGGGCTGTGCATGTGACTGAGCCCACTCAGCCCCTTAAGGGATATAGCTTGTCTTCTCCTGCTAAATCGAGTTCTCAACAGCAGGATTGCTTTTTTGAATACCAAAATAGTAGGACGTTTTTCGATAAGGCGGCCTTGATTGGTTACGATGGTAATAATATGCCATTTATCTTCTTTAAAAATTGTGTTACGGCCTTAATGGCAGCTTCGCCCTTTAAGGGGACTCGTTTGACTTTGTTACAAGCAGCTTGTGTTAGGACAGCTGCGCAAACGATTGCTAATTTGGTTTCTGACACTCCTGGCTTGTCAGAGGAAAACAGGATAGAAATGTCGTTAGCTCGCTTGTCCCAGCGTTTTGGGGTTCGTGGAGGTCTTTTCGCAGAACCAGAAATTAGAAAGTATCGCTATGGTAGCAAATTGACTTCGACCTCCTCCAGTGATCTGAAAGAGTTTAAAGATGAATTGTCGCAGTGTTTGCTTTACGCGCAAGCTTATGGTCAGCGTGATAAATTAAAAGGACGTTTTGTTTTGGATTTGGCTAAGCGACTCTCGTTTGACGCTAAGCAGCGTTATCTTGACTTTTTAGGTGATCAGTATGGTGGCACTGATGAGCCTACTTTTCAGAGTTTGTTTGAATTTGTAGTACGGGAGGAAACGCGTAAGTCGACTGATTTTAGCATTATGCTAATGGGCGATTCTGGTGAGTCGCAGCAATTTAAAAAGTTTGGCAAAGGAAATTTGCCTTCATGTCCGGTTAGGCAGACGTCCGTAAAACCCCATGATGATGTGATGTCAGGGAGTTCGCAGTACTCGACTGTTGTTGGCGCACCGCGCGGTGGTGAAGCCAGACGTAAAAACCTACCGGCATGCATTTGTTGTTCGTCACGTGGTCAAGTTGAATATCATTTTTTGTCTAATTGTAAAGAATTTTTGCGCTTGACACCTAAAGATCGGAGAGATGTCATTGTGAAAGCTGGCAAATGCTTGAATTGTTTGCGCCAGCATATGGTTAGGGATTGCGTTCATGCAAATAACTGTCGTAAGTGTGGGCCTAACAACGATAGGAAACACTATTTTCTTCTGCATGATTTTTATGTGACGTCACGTGATTCTCTGGATTCGGTTGGGAAAGATGATGCTCGTGCCAGAGTTCCTGTGCGTAATGTTAAGATTGGAAATTTTAAAGCAGCCTTTAACCGCGTTACTGCTGCTCGTGTTTTGAATCCAATGACTGGCAAATCGAAGTTGGTGTATTGTCAGCATGATCCTGGTTCGCAGTTGACTTTTGTTTCGAGTGATTTGGTGTGTGAACTTGATCTTAAACCGTACGATAAAGCGTCGTTTAAAATGGATACCCTGGCTGGTCAGAAAGCTACTTGTGCTGACCTTGTCAAACTCAACATCCAGTCGTTAGAGACAGATGAACTGTTTTGTGATATAACTTCGGTGGTTAACCCAGCTTGGGCTGACGATGTTAAAACTTTACCGCATAAACAAGATTTAAATGGTTTCCGTCATTTTCATGACGTGAATATGTTTCATTTGAATGATTGTAGTACTGTAGATGTACTGATTGGCAACGACAACGCTTATTTGATGTGTGCAAAAAAAGAGCGTGTTGGTGAAAATCGTAGTGAACCACATGCTTTGCTCACTCCTCTCGGTTGGTTGGCTTGTGGTGGTAAGTCACCCTTAGATGAAAGCGTTGCTAAAGTGTGCAGAGTGCAGACGTCTTCAGAGTCGGATGTCATCTCTGGCTTTCAGCGTAAAATTGAGTCTCGTGATATGGAAATAGCAGACCTGAATAAAGTCATTCAGGATTTGACATTGCAAAATGAAACCTGTGAATTGTCTCGCAATGATAAGTTGGCTAGAGAACTTGTTGAACCGAATATTGAGTTGAAAGATGGTCGATTTGAGATACCTGTTCCGTTGAAGGAAGATATTGATCTACCTAACAATTTTGTGTTGGCGTCAGATAGAGCTGCTGCTTTAAGAAAGAAAGCTTTAAAACAACCTGAACTTCGTGATTTCCTTACTGACACCATGAAAGATCTTAAATCAAATGGCTATATTGAGCGTACTGGTGAAGCATGAAATGTCAAGGGATTTGAATGGTATTTACCATACTTTGTTACGTCACAATTAAAAAAGCGCATTGTTTACGATGGCAAGTCTGAATTTCGAGGAACTTGTGTTAATGATGTAATGTTTTCGGGTCCTGACTTGTTAAACCCTCTGGTAGATGTCTTGGCTAGATTTCGGCTTGGTAGATTTGGTCTCATGGCTGATGTGACTAGATGCTTCTTTCAAATAAAGTTACCCGAGTTGATAGAATCAGCTAAATTTCTCAACGCCCTGAGACAGAGAGAGATAAACTGGGAATTTATACCTCCGTATGCTCCGGCGCAAGGTGGCGCCTGGGAGGCAATGGTTAAACAATTTAAAATCGCATTTTTTCACATTTTGGACTCTTCAATTCATAAGCCCAATTTTATTGAACTGCTTACGTACACAGGCAGTGCCGTTCGGATCGTGAACGAACGCCCTTTGGTACCTTTGAGTGACGACCCTAAGGATTTTACTGTCATCACCCCTGCCTCACTTTTAACCCCATACTTAGACCCATACTGTGCTGTTGGGCAACCACATGATCGTGACCAACTAAGAAGGGATTATCGGTTCAATTTGTCATTTTCTCATCAGTTTTGGAGTAAATGGATCGATTTTTACTTGCCAGGTCTTCAGGGCCGGAAAAAATGGCTAAAAATGGCCGAGAATTTGGAGCCTGGTCAACTTGTAGTGGTAGGTTCTCTCCAGGACATTGGTAAACGTGGGAAGTATCAACTTGGGAGGGTGCATGAGGTAGTTCCACAAATTAGGAAAGGGAAGCCTGTGGTTCGTAGAGCTAAAGTTGCCGTCTGCAACTATGATGAGAGTACGGGGAAAGTGAAAGTAGACTATGTGTTGAGGGATATTTCGTGCCTCGCCCCCGTAAAGAACACCTAAGTGTTAGGGTTTGAGCCTGGTTTTGTCTGCGGTGGCCGACACTTGTCTGAGCCCAGAACAGTCGGTTATTATCGCAACCATGGTATATAGCGTCATTTTTTGCGTGTACCTAATACCTATGGTACCAATTTCATGTATCGTCGTGTTTATTCTTATTGCTGTTCATTCTTTGCATGCCCTTTGTATTTGCGTATTAACTTAAACGTGAGTGATTCAAACAATTTGTGTATCATGTGTTTTTATTCATTGGCTCACAATTGTCGTCAATTCTTTTTTAGTTATGCCATGTCAGACTGTCATAACTAGGGGCCGCTATGTTACAGACGGTTGTTCGCCTGGTCAAACGTCATGTAGAAACCGTTCGGGTTTACTGAATATTACGTCATGGAAATTCCTAAAACATGAGCCAAAATTGCACCATCGTCCGTAAGACTCGTGTCAGACCGGTTTAAACCTGTTTCAGTTTGAGACCTGTTTGGACATGAAATATTGCGTCACGAACTGCTCTCGTGCCTTTGAGTTATCACAAATTTTTCTGATTCATTCTCGAAGTTGTTTGTTGGAAGTCGGTCGCACATTTAACTGGTTTATTTGGTGCTTGCTAGCTGGACAAATTCTCCGTCTTTTATCCAAGTAATCTGTATCGTAGTGACAGTTTTAGAGGTGTAGGCATTGCATCTCCAGTTCGATAGCCGCGGGCTAATTTTACAGAAATACACTGTTTGAAAAGAAGTTCAAGTGTGTGTTTCTTCGGTCACCTACATGCAGACGAACGGATTTGGGAATCTTATGTTACAATTTTCCCACGAAGAGATTATGGTTTACCGCTGTGACCACCTATACATATGAAAATTTTAATAGCAATCCAAGGTTTTAATCTGATCTTTCATTTAGGTTTTATTGTGATAAATTCAGTGCTTTAATAATCTATATTTGTGAAATGGGGTTTGTGTGTTGTGATACTCACTATGTCCCCGATTTGAGGTTATAGAGTAGACTATTATAGATAGACTACATTAGGCTATAGACTGTTTGCAAGTTCTACTCAATGTTTGTGCTCAGTGTTCTACAAAGTCTTACAAGTTCTACAAACTTAAGGCGTGTCCCCTTCAAGTTCGACAAGTTTATATTTTGTTAAGTCTATAGCCTACCCAGAAATTGAAAAAGAATACTCATTTGTCAACAGTATAAAAGCCACGTGAAAAGAAGCTTTCTCTCATGCGAGAAACGGGTTTGTGTTTTTGGATCAATCATTTTTTCTATAAAAGGGAATTTTCTTCAAAGTTTAAACAAGATATGAAGCTTGAACCAAAGTTTGAACTAAACTTGAAACTAGATATTTGACTTTACGCAAAAGGTACTTTTGTTTTCTTCTTTTCTGACAATGAGAATAACATGGTTGGCTTATACATTTTCGCTAGCTCACTGCGGTTTCGTTTGACATTAGTGTTCAATGCGAAATTAAATTTCAGGCCTATATGTCACTGTGACAACGCCTTGATTGATTTTATTGATGTGCACAATGGGCTGCGTTTACGGACAACATAGCATTTATTAGATTTGTGCAATTTTTCCAGCGAAGGTGATTTTTACAACGAATTTTTATCATGCGTCTAAAGCTGAACTTGGCCTAATTTCCTCAGCTGAAATTGAATTCCTTTAAAACTTTAGATTTTAATAAAGGTTTCGATATAAAAAAAAAAACATCTTTCTATATGAAATCAATAAAGATCTCTCGAGATTGCCATTGTTGCTCACTATTTTATCAAGAAAAACTTGTAGGCCTAGAGTCGTATGGTGTGCACATCTCATATGCGGTGCCGTTGGCACTTCAACCAGTGTTTACAAATGTTGCCACATGCATGTAGCCTACTGCTCCATATCTGCCACTGATTTTGGTGGATGAGCGATCCTTGTTCAGGTGATCGACGTCCTGAATGTTGGATTTGCAGTGTTGGCATCCAGAATTACTGAAAGTAGGCTACCCCACCTATGTAGTGTTTGGGAAGTGCGAGCGTGATTGCTGATGATCCTGTTAGCCACCACCTACTGTGTTGTTGTGTTGAATCTCGGAAGAGCCGTTGTTGGGTCGATGATAATGGTCTACTTCCCATGACAAACCTGCGTGCCAATAGGCTATTAGTTCCATTCATAGGCGAATCAAAGTTGTTGTAGCTCGTAACTTTAGCATAGATGGAGAAAAAATTGTATGCATAGGGGAAAGCCGTGTAATATGAACTGCTGTGTATTATGAACCCCTGTTGTTTTTAGAAAATGTGTCAATAAAAATGTTTGACTTTTAACAGCTTGAATTAAGTAAGTTTGCTAGTCATTCGACCGGAAAAGTTCTTGTTGAAAGTTGGCGTGTTATTGAAGTTTTGAGGGTATGAAGGTTTAAAGCTTGTGTGATATTATTTTGCAGATGGAGAAATTGTTGTTTTTTTTTATCAGTATATCAATGGACTTGTATTTTTTTGATTAATATACCCTCAAATAAACGTGATGATGGAAATCACAACAAGTTTTGTTTAAAAAATGCATTATTTAGTTGATTATCAGCATTTTAACTGGAATCACCACAAGTGTGTAACATGAACCCTAGCTGAATGTGTAATATGAACCCAGGTTTATGATGTGCTTCAGTGCTTTATGATGGTGTAATGAATTTTTGTAAACTGGGGTTCTGTAAACTGGAATGGTTCTGTAAACTGGGGTTCAGACTTTAATTTTACCAGCATTCTCAATGCAGTGCACGTCATTCGATTAATGTTGCTTATCTTTTTGTGAATTTAATGCTTGCATTTAAAAAGTAGTGCATGTTTACTAAAATTGGTGTAAATTATTTGAAAACCTTATGGTAATAAATTTTGTTATGCTGCACATGTAATGTGGCTTGCTTTAGTGCAGTTTTTGTGTAGTCAATCCACCTCTATTCAGCAATGATTCAAAGCGGTTCATATTACACATCACAGGGGTTCATATTACACAGAGGGTTGTGTAGTATGAACTCTTTTGGTAAATTAATAAAATTGAAATAACTTTTTTATTGCAAAATATCACATACTAATATATTGATGGGGAATAGGTATGCATGTTAGCTTGCTGTTCTGTAAATATTGTCCATATTTTTATTGAAGTTGTGAAATTAGGAACATTTATCGTTAAGGGGTTCATAATACACGGCTTTCCCCTACAATAGGCCTACAGGCAATGAAAATAGCTCAAAAAAGCATTTAATCCATTCCGGACCTTTTGCAATGCAAAGTTACGGATCACAGAATCAAATAATAAAGGTTTTTGCAATTTCTATTTTGGGCAGATGCACAAAGGTTTACAAATGATTTCATGTCTGTGGGTACAAATATTGTTACGGTATCCTGTTATGGAGTTGTAGCCTACAAACAACAAATTAACATAGCCTACTTTATCAGATTGTGCTAGTTTTGTAGTTTCCCAAACATTGTTTAATTACATATATTTTTGCCAAAATTAGTGACTTTGTTGATGATAGAACCCTGGGCAACTGCTTCACTGCCTATGGCCTAGCACAACTTAATATGCACAAAGCTACATTGGATTAGTCAATGATACTAGTCAGTGTGTGGATGGTGTGATGTATTGAAATTAACCCATATTCTTACTCACTACTAGCTCTTGTTCTGACAATTTAACTCTTGAAAGCTCTCACTACAATGACAAGGTTACATATCCAATGTAGCGTAGGCCCACAAACTAATCATTTGTATAAAAAGTATCCTCAGACCTCAGTCATGTTATTAAATCAAAAAAGAAAAAATGAACTAAATCTCAGAACTGCCTGTTTTGTTTCTTATTATTCCACTTTGCACAGAAAACAACACTGATCACACAATTTGCTTTAATGGACAATACAAAATACCGTAATGTTTTATAAACCTAGTCTTAATCCACTTGTAAAGTATTTAGATGTGTATTTGCAGATAGCCTACAGAAAACCAGCATGCAAAAGACGTTCATTAGCCTTTCTGTCTCTATTGCACAACTAAACTTCATTACTAACTAGTCTTTAACGTGCAGCCCAACCACCAACAGCCCTGCTTAAACTTTGAATGCTTGCCAAACAGTGACACTACTGTGCGCAGAAGTGCTCTCGCGAGGTCACGTGACTTCTTATCCCAAGCTCACTATATCCCCGCCTCAAATATGAGTGAACTAGAAAATGTAAAGTATCTTTGATCACCGACTTGCTGCTTTCACCAGAATTAATTTTCTGGCTTTTAATTTGTAGATTAAAATTACAAAAAACTTGAATTGAAATTTGAAACCATTGAAGTCATAAAGAAGCTGTCGTAAATTTCTGTGGGAAAACTTTTTTAAACAATTTGTAAAGAAAATTGCAGACAATGTAGGCTAAATAAAACAAAAAATCCCACCAGTTGACTTACAGAGTTTCACTCTTAGCTGCTCTGCATGCCTGGGCAAAATTGACTGGAAACAAGCAAAACAATTTCTACTTTGCAAATAAAGGAAAACTGGAAGCCTTCTTTTCTTAGATTGTATTATAAGGAGCGTCAATAGTTTTTCAATAAAATACCTTCATACCTTTATTTACTCCCCTGGCAAAGTGTACTTATCACTTCAATCTTACACTCATCAGTCCAAGTGGAAATTGAGAAACCAAAACAAAAATTAGACACCAGCTACTGTGTTGTTACCCATGAGTAGCCTACGTTTTTTTGAAAAGTGATTTTTAAAAGGCTTTACAAGCAGAAGGTGAAGTTTATTCCATGACTGCAGTAGACTAGGCCTAAGTGCTAGAATGGCGGGTTTTAAACCAAGGCTATTTGGAAAGTTTTCAGGCTGTAAGACTTTCTGTTTCATTTTGACAAGTAGCCTAGTAATAATTTGCATAACCTATCGTTATGATATCAGAAGAAATATTTTAAAGTTCTAAAAAAGAAATGAAATTACTAGTCATTTTGCGGTTTCATTGTTTGTTTTTACTGTAACACTTCGTGATGGCATCTCGCCCCTTTCCGACAATGATAATTTTTTCACGTGTTTCCCCACACAATTTTCTGTTCGTGCTTCTCGTTTTTGGTTGTAGTAACGACTTCCTTGAAAACGTTTGTCTTGCAACAAAATCCATATCAAAAACAATGCTTGCGATGTGAATTGCTTACACACGCTTGCAATTCATTTCCAACCTAATAGGCTACGGTGCATTTGTTTAGTAGTTCAAACCAAATAGATTTGTTTTGTATAGCATATGTTATTCGTTAACTTAGCCTACTATCTGTCAATCATTGGTAGGCCTATTTTCTCCATAATGATAATAATATCATACGCTCAAATAAATAAACACATGAGGGAGAACTGCTGATTGATTTTACCAGCATAATGTCCCTAGTTGAGGATTTAACTAAACATCAAAATAGAGGAAATGACTTAGAAGGCAATCCACTATCCTTCAAATAAAAAGATTTGAGAAAAATGAAAGAGAAAAGTTTGAATGAAATAAATAAACCCGCTTCCTAAAAGTTAAGTTATTTTTTAAGCCGTTTGAAAATGGAACACTTGTTGAAAAGAGTCGACGGTTAAAATAATCCGTGCAGCTGTGTTTATTACAGTACACAGCTTTAGAGCAATAAACATGGCCTTGTTGTGGTCTGTAGCCAAAATTAGGTAAATTCAACCTTGCTTTCTAAATTGATTGTTTATATTTCTTGTGAAAATATAAACCAATGTGGTTTTAAATTTTTAAATATCTAACTAAGTTATTCTAGGTATTTAAAAACAAACAGAAACAATTTTTAATCGTATTAAAGTAAAGGGGGATAGGCTATCTTCCAATCTTCATTTTGGCTTCTGGATGAAGAATGGTAAGTGAAACAAGAACCAATAAATAAGGACTCAAATAAATGATTGAGTACATACAGAAAACAAAATCAACCATGTTTGGTTCCAACCATGTTTGATAACTTTAATATTCATCTTTTTAGCAAATTGGGCAAACAGGCATCTCATAAGTAACTACTGTGCGCAGATACCATCACTCCCTTTTGTCGAATATGATTTTTTTTTTTTAAAAGGCGATTTTGTTGTTTACGTTACAAGATACTTCATAAAGTTACTCAAGACAAGTCGAACTTTAATTTAAATTTAACAATGGTAAGTTTTTTCAGTATGGTCTAGTTTTGTTAGTAAACTTGCTGACATGGTTTTTGATAAAATATCTGAATATTAAAGTTAGACCAAGCATCTCAAACATGCGGCCCGCTGGCCGCATGCGAGATTCATTTAGTCCTGAAAGCACTTTGAGTTTGAGACCCCTAGGTTAGAGTCAATCAACTTCTTTGAGGTTTTATGTGAAAAAAACTTCCCTAAAGATACCAACTGGAACAAAGTAAAAAAAACATAATTAAAATAGCAACTATTCGTCGGCTGCTTTCTCACGTTGCAGAGAAAGCGCGTCGTTAAATGTAGCTCATGACTCAAACTGGTTCACTTTGTGATAATGTATCAAAACCGAGTCAAAATAGAAAAAGAAAGATTCATGGAACCCTACCGATCGGCCGAAGAAATTCGTGTGTTTCCTCGCTTAAAAAATTAAACATTTCTCTGCACTTGGAAATAGTAGCTTACTATTTTGAAACATTTCTTAACCTAAAAATGTCCGTTCTTTTGCTTGCAAAGTCATTCGTGTAATGTAACATGAGCAATAAATAGGGTTACTAGCTCTAACACCAGTGGTTGTTAAACTGGGAAGCGCCCCTTTGAGAGGCGTAAATATTCTCCAAGGGGTGCGCAAATATGGTATGTTGTTGCACTTGTTGTCAGTGCTGGCGTAAGCAGAAATTTCACAAAGGAGGGTGGGGGGGAGTGAGAGCTCTACACGTATGCGAAACTGCAAGGATTGAGCTCGGCAAGAAGCTTTCCCAGTCCGAGGATAAAGATTCAATCAATCAATCATATTCAAAGTTTTTTCGAAATAAAACGAATACGAATTGAAAAAAACGCCCATTTGTTAATCACAACCAGTAAGTCATATTATGTAAGATTAGCCTGCCATACTCAGCTTGAATTGACGATAATTTTTTAGTTTGCAGCAACTAGGCTAGTTTACTCGTTTAGATAGATTTTGTATTAAAACAAAAATATGATATAACACTTTTGCCTTCGCATATAATGTTTACGTGAACGACGTAGTTAGCTAGCTCAAACCGCTGAACCACACTCGTATTGATGGTAGGCTACGTTCAGTAGCGTACGCAGAATTTTTTTACTGGGGGAAGTGAGCATTCGATATGACTTGAGATTTTTTTTTCAAGAGTAGCCCAATGCAATTTTTAGTCTGACCACAGTTTAAGGTAGCCGAGGCTATCTGTTGGTGAAATATATACTCTCATGGTCTTTGTGTATGTCACTGTACTTTTGGATTGAATTATTAGATATGTGAATATGAAAAGCATGATAGTAGCCCTAAACAGATAAGTAAAACTCTAGCCTAATAGTTCGATTAACTGGTAATGTCTTCAGATTAAAGCATAAATCGAGTCTCTCTGTGAAAGTTTAAATATCGAATGTAATTGATTATGGTACTTTAAACAAAAAGTATCGCACTCTCAACATATACAACGAAAAAGAAGGCCTACCCCACAGGGCCGTGTGAGCACCATCTTACCACCTCCCCTCTAAAATTCATTAGTGGGCCTCTACTTTTTAATAAAAGTGCCTAAAGTGTTATTCAAACCATAGGCTATGAATTCGGATCAAAAACATCAGACTGACTCCACAACCTGTTTGAACTTCATCTTTGACTACAAAGCAATGCAAAGAGCTATGGATTAACTAAAGGACTTTCATCATCATCATTTTCAACCTGTGGTAGCCCACTGCCGAGTGAAGGCTTTCCCTTTTTTTTGCCAATCTAGTCGATCTTGTGTTTCTTATACCACTTTGTAATTCCACATTCCACAAAAACTAAAAACTAGGGAAAAGAATGACGTAGTGTTTGTCCTGAAAAAAATAAGACGCTGGGTTGAACGTACAGCAGCCCATTCAACAAGGTAGTTATAAAAAAAGTTGTTGACGCAGAGTTTCCTTCCTTATGCAAGCCCCCTCCTAAAACGTTTTTTAATTAAAAAAACATCACGAATGCAAAGGTATAACCTACGCTGGATAATCCTGGTCAACTCTTCTGGATGCCATTATCGAACACCTTCCTCGTTTCGCGAGCATTTCATTTTGCACAAGTCTTCTGCTATCAACCGTTGAAGTACAGTTTCCAAGAATGCAAGAGCGTAGAATTATTTCTTCTGTAAACTCCAGCAAAATAGCATAGATTTGCTGGTTTCGTTGATTTAAAATAGTCATTCCAAATGATGATCAACAATATAAAACCGATGGATGCAGCCTAAGCTATAAAATATCTAGTTTTTCATGACAGTACTGTCACATTTTTGTTATTTGAAATTGGCAAAAAACGCTGCACCAACTAAATATGAATAAGAAATATGTGAGCCCATAAACAGAGATGTGGGCCCACTAACCTTGGTTTCAGATGCGGAAAATAGAGTCTTGGTTTGGTTTTGAATCTTTATCCTCGGACTGACAAAGCCTTGATAGGTTATTCCTGGTACTTGTTTGCATACTTGTAGAGGCTCTTGACGCAGGGCCGGTTACCGAGATTGGCAGAGTGAAGTTTTTCCGATTGTTGAAGTGTTGTTGCCGAGAAATTATTCCATTCACTAGGTGCCGCTGAATGGAGAGCAGTCCTGAAATGCGTTGCTCAAACGCACACCCCGAGAGTCGAACCAGCGCCGCGTGATCTTGAACCCGGCGCGTAACCACTGAGCTAACGGGGCGGACTCTTGATGCAAGCTGTATGCTGGCCAAATCATTTCAAACAGAGAACCAACTTTTTACATTTAACGTACCTGAGAATGGTTTGTCTATTTCGATCGGGATCTATTAGGCTTCTATTGAATGACGTATTCTTGTGCAGCTGCGTCCCATCATACACTGCAGCAGACCACTACAAACGCGCTTTGGTCGAAACGAAACAATTTTCTATGTTCAAGCATAGTGAAGTAAGAATTTGTAACAAGATTGTGAGATTTAACAAGATGGTGGATTTATAACATATGCTTTCCTAACAAATACTTTGTCTACTCATAGCCATGGTCTACTTCACTGTATTGTTGTTGTCTGCTATATTTATACAGTAGCCTAGAACGTTAAAATAATACATTTGTTTTTTGCGTATCCGCTTTTTCCAATGCAACGTCTACATACGTCGAATCAATGTAAAAAGGACGGATTATGCTAGCTTAGCATGGCCCTCGAAAGTCTGTGGCTTTTTAACCTTTGTTTAAACGTAGCCTACAGCCATTGCAGGTGAAAATTTTCGTGTTTTGTATCGCGTCCGCGTCTGTGAGTCACTGGCTCACGGCCAGTCGGCCAATGTCGTCCATTTGCATACAAGCAACTTGATTGTTTGTCTCATTGACATTTTTATCAAACATTCCTGCGATTTCACGCATTTGAAAATCTATCTTAGGCTACTTTTTACATGGATCTTTGAGGTACAACAATGAGTGTTTTGTTCGTTTCGATTTGTCTTTATTTTGTAGGATACAGAACTGAGTAATATTCAGTATAACTTCATTTGTTGGCTGCTGAACTTAGTCCGCTGGTCATCGACGTAATGCTGACTTCATGACGGAGCCGTAATAGCATCCGACCGACGTTTTGCAGGTTGCTGGTTCTTCGCTCGTCCGGACCACGTGTTGTCACAGAAGACTTGAGCGATTACGCTACGTTTTTTGAAAAATTATTAAGTTTATGTGCAAAGGGTTAATTATTAATATTACCTACTTTTACATTGCTGTCTTGCTGTACTACTGTAGTTTTACAAACTATCTAGTTTACTGCTGGTTTTGTTTTCTATCCAGTACATTGCAGACAACGTAACTTAGTAAAATTTCGAGAGAGGTTCGATTCCCATTCAAGTCAAGGACGTCCAGAAGTTCAAGAGTGAAACTAAAGTATTTTCTGGAGTCTTTCATTTTCGTTCGTTTAGGGCCTCGAGTAAAATATATGCTTCAAATGCAACTGCACGATGACTTTGACCGCACTTTATCTGAAAGAGCATTGTTCAATCTATAAATACCAACCTCGCCCTTACATTTTAAGGTTATAGTTATCTCAATAAAGATTGTCAAAACCGGAAATTTCAACAGCACAGTTTGGATTTTTCGCAGACAAAGGAACCAGGAATGGAATTTTTACATAAAAAATGTTAACAGAGAGATGTATAGAAAAGAACAAGGATCTTTATCTATGTTTCATAGACTTTTCTAAAGCTTTTGATAAGGTTCTATATGCCAAATTATTCCATATACTGCATTCTTTAGATATCGACGGTTAAGACCTCAGGGGCATACGAAACCTCTATTGGGAACAAACGGCTGCAATACGTATAAATAACGATCTTAGCGAATTCAAACCGATACAATGTGGCGTCAGACAAGGATGTGTCCTATCTCCAGACCTTTTCAACGTTTACAGTGAGATAATTTTGAGAGACATCGAACATATGAATGGAGTAAAGATTGGAGGACAAAACATAACAGACTTGAGATACGCTGATGATACAGTCTTGATAGCAAAATCTGCAAACAATCTACAGGACTTATTAAATTCTGTTGTCAGTAAGAGTAAAGCAATGGGTTTAGAGTTAAGTTCAAGAAAAACAGAATGCATGACAGTATCAAAACAGAAAACATATCCAAATTGTAGCCTTACACTCAATGGTGTTACAGTGAAACAAGTTGATAAATTTAAATATCTTGGGTACATTATAACTTCCGATAGCAAAAGGGACACTGAAATTAAAAAAAGAATCGCTATAGCAAAGGATACTTTCAGTAAAATGAGCACAGTCTTCAGGAATCGCAACATGACAATAAAAACCATAATTAAAGTTTTAAAAGCGCATGTAGCCCACAGTAGAATCAATTCTAACCTACAGATGTGAATGCTGGACAATAAGTAAAGATATGAAGAAAAGACTAGAGGCTGCTGAGATGTGGATTCTCAGAAGGATGTTGAGGATATCTTGGACTGAAAAAAGAAGAGTAGGCTAATGACGAAGTTATAAAATTGGCAAAAGCAGAAAGGAGATTAATAACAACAGTTAGAAGGCGTCAGATGCAATTTGTAGGTCATATTCACAGACATGGAGATTTGGAAAAATTAGCACTATTGGGGATGATACAGAGAAAAAGAAACAAAGGTCGACAAAGAACTTATTTAAATAGCTTGAATCAAAGGGCCACAAACACAACAGTCAAAACGAACGATTGTATACGAAAAGCAAATGACAGAGAAGTTTGGAAGACCATAATCGCCAAAGTCTGTATCAGATCAGGCACATAATCATCATTTAAACGAAGCTGTTATATCTCTAAGGCAATCCAGGCTGGTCGCTTATAGGCACGTGCTGGAGTAGCTGTTGGATAGAGAAGTTCTGGGTAAGTCGAACAGAGTCGTGCTGCCATCCTGCATTGTCTCTTTCATCCGCATTCCTCTGACAAGCCAGGAGTGTCGGAAACCAAATTAGCATTCGTTTGCGCAGCTGTTCTAACACAAGCTGCTTATAACAAAGTCAAACGAGTTCCTTTAAAGGGCGAAGCTGCCATTAAGGCCGTAACACGATTTTTAAAGAAGATAAATGGCATATTATTACCATCGTAATCAATCAAGGCCGCCTTATCGAAAAACGTCCTACTATTTTGGTATTCAAAAAAGCAATCCTGCTGTTGAGAACTCGATTTAGTGGGAGAAGACAAGCTATATCCCTTAAGGGGCTGAGGGGGCTCAGTCACGTGCACAGCACGATCAAGATCCTCACAAGCGTTAAAATCAGTAGACGCGACAAGCCTCTCACAACCACCCAAATTACGTGTAGCTGGGCGATTAAAACTTAGCGGCGCAGAAAACTGTGAAAAGGGCAAAGCATTACTGCTAATGGCGGCCCCGTGACCTGTACGCTCTGGGGGAGGAGTTCTGTTGTAATTCGCAGGCCTTAGCTCTACAGCCTTCGGAAGACCCTTAGCCGCGGCCCCGAGACCTCCTGAAACAGCTGGAACCCGTGGGGATTGGACTGGACCACTTACGGATTGAACAGGTGTCTGAAAAAGGTTATCTAAATTTAGCCGAGATTGATGTTCACTTCTGGAATGCCTAGAAGATCCCTTCTTAGAGCTACGCCGGGAGCCCAACTCTGAACGATATTCAGCTAAAACTACGTCTTTACGTTGTTCAGCCCTCAACTGAGCGTCTTTGAGTGCGAACTCACAACTCAGCAGCTCTAGCTTCGGCTCTCGCGGCGGCCTCAGCAGCTCTCGCTTCGGCCTCAGCTCTCGCGGCAGCCTCTGCTCGTGCAGCCTCAACTCTTATGGCCTCAGCTCTCGCGATGGCCTCAGCTGCTCTTGCTTCGGCCTCAGCTTGGATCTGGAGCTCCTCTCTTCTGAGCTGTAGGTTAATTTGTGCAACTATCCGTGACGAGCTCTCAGACATCCTAGTGCTTACATTTGAAGCGCTATCCTCAGGATGTATGTCAGCGTCCAACATATCTGAGAACTCTCTTACTTTTTCTTCGAAGTTATTTTTTAACGAGTTAAATTCGTGATCTACCCTATCACGAAGTTCTGCCAAGATTGCAGAGTTAAAAATTTTAGTCAAAAGAGCATGGAAATGCCGTAAATCCTCTTCCAAAGTAGAGAACTTAGATCTAAAAATTAACAGTTCCTGTGCTTATCACTCAAAGAACGTAGGGCTACAGAAAGTTCCCCAATTTGAGTCAAAATATCCCGTCTAAGATGCCGGGCCTCTCGAACTGACTTAGCCTCATCGTTACTGGGTCCCTCCCCAGAATGGCCTGCCCGACCGCAAAGAACATCATCAGGCTTAAACTCAGTCGAGTCGACGGCGGCCGAGTCCCTGTCGCCACCGAGGGTAGACATATTAAATGTTGGGGCTAAACTTAACAATTAAAAAAAAAATTAAGTTACACAAACACACAAATTTATTACAGTACCGGTAGTTATAAAAAACTTAACTGCAATGACCGTAAAAATACAAAAAGAATTTAAATGCACAATACCGTAGTTGTAGCCTACGGGTAATAAAGTCCTAAAGTTCCACAAAACTTGCTTGGATTCGTTCACTTGAATCTTCAAGCACAGATGGATTGTCTTTAATCTCTTATCTTGCCAATGAATGTCAATGTAGTTTTTTCTTCAGAACCGACAAAGAAACGCCTTTAATTTTTAGCTTGAAGTTCTTCAGTACCAACTGAGAGGAAATGTCTTTAATTTTCTTTTGCTTCTGCACCAAACACTAGACAGAGTAACGTCTTTTATTCTTTATGTGCTTCTAGTGCTTCTTGGCCTACCAGCTAACAAGTCATGTCTTTTATTTTTTTATGGTCACAGCGGTAAACCATAATCTCTTCGTGGAAAAATTGTAACATCATCATCATAATCCATCGTCGGTTTGTTCCCCACTAGTGGTGGGGGTGGCCGATTGTTTCCGCGCAGCAATTGTCTTAATCCCTTTTCTCCATTTCACCCTGTCCCTTGCATCTTTCTCCTTCAGTCCGACATTTTTAAACTCATCCTTCACTTGTTGTTTTCACGTTCTTCTTGGACGACCGCGTTTCCTCTTCCCATCCACCTTTAGATCTAGTGCCTTTCTAAGAAAACTTCCTTCCTCCCTCCTTATCACATGTCCATACCATCTTACTCCATTTGCCCTTGCCAGTTGGTTTATGGTCTCTCTCATCTCTAGCATATCCAACAATTCTTTAGTCCTTTTTCCCTTCTCGTTTTCACCCCACACATTGCTCTCACCATTGACCTTTCCGTTCTTCTCAGGATTGCCAGTTCACTCTCTCTCAATACCCATGTCTCGCTACCATATAACATTGCAGGCCGCACACAGCTCCGATATACTTTTCCTTTCATCCTTAGTGAAAATTTTCTGCCATACAACATTTCCCCACATTTCCTGAACTTTGCCCAGCCCAATCTTGCCCTTGTTGTCACCGCTGCTTCACATCCACCACTTCCATTTATCCGATCACCCAGATAACAGAAGTCTGTCACTGTTTCGATGCCATGGCAGAACTCATCATCATGGCCTTCCACTTCATTCCTTCCTTTACTGCATTTCTCACAAACAAAACACTTCGCCAATCTTGTTGCGGCTCTCTTGACATTAGCACATCTTGCATGTACCCACTTTCCACATTCCTTGCATTGCATTGAATTTCTCATCACTCTCTTGCCACATATTCCACAGGGATCTACTTTGCTCTCAACAACTGTTCCTTCTGCTCCACTCACCATCACTTTTGTTTTTTCAAGATTCACCTTCATACCCTTGGTTTCAAATGCTTCTTTCCATTTCTCAAACTTTCTCTCCATTCCCTCCATACTATTACTTGTCAAGACCAGGTCGTCTGCATACAAAATTTCACTCAATAAGCCCTCCCTCACTCCTTCAGTTACAACGTCACATAAGATTCCCAAATCCGTTCGTCTGTATGTAATGACCGAAAAGAAACACTCTTCAGGAAACGTCTATTCGAGAATTGTATTTCTGTAAAAATAGCCTCAAAGCTGTCGAAAATGGGGTGCAACGCGATACACCACTAAAAACTTGTCACTACAGAACAGATTACTTGGTTAAAAGACGGAAATTTTCGTCCAGCTGACAAGCACTAAGCAAACCAGTTAAACATGCGACCAACCTCTTCAAGCAACAATTTTAAAAGGAATGACCAGAATAGATATCAATATCTGAAACTCAGGTATGCAGTACTGTGACGTAGCCTAATAGTGAAAGACATTGTCACGCAATTCAAACAGGTGTTCAAAGGTGACGATGCAATATTTCATGTTTAAACAGGTTTGACACAAGTCTTACGAACGATGGTGCAATTTTGGCTCATTTTTAGGAAAAATTCCATGACGTAAGATTCAGTAGACCTGAACGGTTTTATATGACGTTTGATTTGTATAGAGATTGGCCGTAACAATAATACATTTACAATGGAATAACACAGGGCAACATAAAAAAAATGTGTAGAGAAATAAGCGGATGATACGTTTCAGGAGTGATCATTGTACAAATTCTTTAATAAACATTTATATTTAAATTTAAAAACATTATAAGACTTTTCTTTTATTTCTTTTGGTACTTGATTCCATAGTTTCACTCCATTAAAACATAGCATCTTCTTACCAGAGTTTGACGTTGTAGAAGGCAAATATAAATCATTGTTTTGGTTCTGACGGGTTTTAAGATGGTGAATTTCGTTTACAAAAATAAAGCAGCTAGCAAAGGCCCGGGGCAGCATTTTGTGCACATATATATATTTTGCAGTCTCTAATTTAATAATATCGTCAATTCTGAGCACATTAAATGGGTGATAAAGAACAGTTGTATTTGTTGACCTAGGCAAAAATAAGCAGGATCGAATGAACTTGTTTTGTAACACTTTTAGTGTAGCAAGCAATGTAGAGTTTGCTCTTCCCCAATTTATAATCGAGTATTGGATCTTGGATTGAAACAAAGCATAATATAAAGTTTGTAATATTGTTAAAGGGGCAATGTATCTCAGCTTAAATGCTATGCCGCAGACCTTCGCAAGCTGCTTTCTAAGATTAATAATATGACTATCCCATGTCAATCGCTCATCCAAAGTTACACCTAAATAGTTTATACATTTCTTCCTTTCGATGGATCGGCCACTGATGGACAGACTAAAATTTGCTGCTGCACTTTTTTTGTTTCAGACGATCATTGCTTACCTAAACTACTAAAACTGCTGTTATTACTAGGCTAAATGCTATTTGTAATAAAGTAAAACATATGACGATCAACTTATATCCATGTGATATTGTTTGTATGTATATTAATTACAATAATTAATAAATTTAGACGAAACATCACCTAACTATCAATAACGTTCCAGGAAAGTGACAAAATCGTGTTTTTTTACACAAAGCATATAGGCCGTCTGTCAAATCTCGTGCGTGCACGATGCGGTGGCCTCTATTATAGCTCGCCGTGGTCAAACCATATATTGACCTGACTATAAGTGAACAAAATTATCGTTTTTGGAACTACAGTAGAAGTCGCCTATAACGGCTTCGTTTATAACGTCAATTCGCCTATTACGTCACATTTCGCTCGGTCCCGGTAGAATTCGTATCTTTTACGTACATTGTAGTTCGGCTACAACAGCATCGCCTATAACGTCAATTAGCATGTAACAGCACCCTTTATTGGTCCCCAGGCGTCTTTTGTTCGTTTATAACGTCATTTTAAGCCATCACCTTCACCCATAGCATCTTTTCACATATAAACTAGGTGGGCAATTGCCCACCTAGTCCCTTTGCTTGCCCCCCTAGCCCTTTCTTTGCCCACCTAGTTTGAAACTAGGTGGGCAATTTTTAAGACTTGATTTTTGTTTAAGTTAGATCCAAGTTAAAGAATGAACAGCTGAATGGAAAGCTTCAGCATACACTTAGAACTTATCAGCCTACCTTTGACTTTACTTACAATTTTCTTATAATGTTCCATTCAAGCAGATTAATTATTATCAATTTGTGTTGTGAGTACCTCAAATTTTGTGTGAGATTCTAAATGTCTGAATTACCGAAGTTTGTTTCCTGATTTTCATTAAAATAAAATACCAGTTCTTTAGAATCATCTAATTCTGCAAAGATTCAACTCATTGTAATATCTTAGCAGTTGTGTTTCATATACTGTAGGCCAGGGGTGGGCAAAGTTGTTCAAAGAAAGAGCCGCTCGCGGATAAACCATAAACACCAGCGAGCAGCAAAATCAGTTGACATAACATAACGGCAATAAAAACACAATGATTGTTTATCCATATGAGTTTTGTACTTGACTCACTAATCTCTGAAAATTTGGACGATAAGTTGTTAATGCTTTGCGAATTAATTCTTCCAAGTGTTCATTTGTCAAGGTTGCACAATGTTTTGATTTTACAAAGTTATAAATTCTTGTAAAAATGAATAAGTAAGTTCTGGTACTACTTCTAAGCTTCAACTAATCGCTGCTTTTAGCGACTTTCCTAAACTTCCAATTGTTACTGACTGAACGCAAAATGAGCCAGAAGCACAATGTTGCTTTTGCAAAGTCACAATTCCATTTTTTAACAATGGCTACAGTAAAAGAGAGACTCTATTTTGATCTTTGTGTTGTATTGGCCGCAAATTAGATTTTAAAGACATTGTAGGCTAAGTCACAAATTTTAATTTATACCAACCGACTTTTGCGCCCCTATCAATGTGGCACCCATGGCTCCAGCCATGCCTGCTATACCCTAGGTAGGCCTACGCCACTGCTTGGTTGACAGACCGAGATAATATATTTATAAAGTATAATCTTAATTTTTTTGTAATATTACGATTCATTACAAAAGCCACAAAATTTATGTTGAAGAGCCGCATGCGGCTCGCGAGCCGCAGTTTGCCCACCTTTGCTGCAGGCTATTATCATCTTGTTTCTTTTATGGCTATTATCATAGTTGTTTAATTATATCAACTAAATGTCGCTAGATTAAATTTTATTAGATTATTATTTATAAAATATTGTGGGCAGGGATGAATATAGAAATCAATTATGGGTCTCAAATGTTTAGTCTAGGTCAGGGTGGTCCAAGACTGCGAACATGAAGGGTCACATTAGGGTATGAGAAAAACTTCACAGGCCGCATAGTGAGAAATGATAACGCGTTGCTGAAAGTAGAAACGTTGTTAAATAAAAACTTAACTAGGTTGCGATTTTGAACTTCTTTTCTGTAGATTTCGATCTGTTTTAGCTACGGTATATTCTTACTGTTTGCAGGCCATGAACATTAACAAATCTTGTCGCTGACAAAATACAGTTGCAATGAAAGGATTGAGTTTGCTGTTCTGATCGACCTAATGTTTTGGTACACGCATAACTCACTTTTTAATCTCTGCTTGCGACTCAAAAAGTGATTTTTAGGTAGTAAAAAAGATACGATACATAACACGTCAATAAGTTAGCACACCAAAACAATTTATTGTTTTTTGCTTTTGCATAGTCGATCTCTGGTTTAAATTCAGTGGTCGACAGACGTAAGCAGGCATCCAGGGTTTCATCAGCCACTCTGTTCCTTGTGTCGCGTTTTAATCGCTTCATAACGGAGAAAGTGCTAGCAACAAAAGCAAAATATCAACGTAGCCTACGTTTGTGTCGTCACAAGCCGACATTGTTCCCTCATAGTTACCTGTTGACCAGATTATGCGCGACTTATTTAGGGTTGTGGCGAATGTAATGTATTTATAAAACGTAGGTATATTTTTAAACCTTGGATTTAGCACTGACAATTCCGGCATGCACAAAGTGTTCGCGGGCCGCACAAAAGCTTCAGGGTTTGGACCACCCTGGTCTAGGTATAGCCTAATATGCCTTTTTACGCACAATTTGCCAGAGAAATATACATTTTTAAGCTTGCATAGTTTATACTCGGGAAAAAATGCCCTTTTTCCCATCATTTACGCGCGAAAAGTGACCTTTTTTTAAAATTTGCCCACCTAGTCCTAATTTGTGAAAAGATGCTATGCCTTCACCACGAACGGTCAGTCTTTTAATCCAGTTAGCGCCGCTGCTTGCAAAATGTCTTCCCTTTATTTTGCTACGTCGTTCGCAACAGGGACTTTAATTAACTGAATTAACTTTTTTTCCGCGTGAAAAATCTCGAAACTGATGCAAACGTCATAACTCGTGAAACAGTAACAGAGAGCGACATTTTGTATGACATACATGTACAAACCAGGGAGTCGAACCGTTTGATTTTTCCGGTTCGGGTCCGGTTCAAAGATTGTTGCAAAATTTGGTTCAGTTCCGGTTCGAAGAAACTTAAAACCGGTTTTATAAGTTCCGGTTCGGGTCCGATAAAATTAGGCCTACTATTGCCCAACTACTAACTAGCCCAATTGGGCGTGAAAACCTCAAGATTGGCAACACTGATCTCAACACTACTTTGCTCAATTAACTTGCCTTTGTTGTTTGTTGCACAAGTTACAATCAAACTATATTGTCTATGATGTCACAGAACAGAAGTTGCTTACAATCAATCAATCAATCAATCAATGTTTTATTTGTCAGTAACAGGAACATAGGTAGATGTTTGAAATATGCAATTAATGTACACAATGCAAAGTTACACAAGTTCCCATACCGACTGGGAGACAACGAAACGACCATACGGTCTACAAGTCAATTGCCACCCTACGGAAATGACGATTTTGCCATTTAAACTAAGCTTACAAGAGAGAGAGAGAAGAGAGAGAAACCTTTTCTTTTGTCTGTTGCGACAATACGAATAAAATAGCTATCTAAATACCACAACAGACAGGAAGCAGCGAAAGACTATATCAGTCATCGAGTCAGCTGCTTCCCAGTTCTTAATGTGACAAATGTCAAGCATCGGCAAATTACGTTGAAACAAGCAGTGTTGGGCGCGATAACTCATTTTTCAGTTAAGCGATAACGATAATCGATAAACGAAAAATGCCTAAAGCGATAACGATAAACGATAAATCAAAAAAAAGTTAAGCGATAACGATAAATTATCGCCGATAATGTCCGATAACGATAACTTTTTTTTTCTTGATTAGCGCTGCCCCACCCCATGCAGCACGAGCTGTTTTCATTAACATGACGAAAAATCGAACATACTGTGATGTAGCCTACTGTAAAGGGACAAAACTTTCTGTAAGTTATGCATGAATAGAATCGCAACAGCGGCAGTAGGTATCGAATCTTCAACCTCTTGATCCAGAATCAAACCACTGAGGTACGGTAACCGCCGTGCTTATAATTATACCTTCAGATACCAGTTGGATGCTTTTATCAATTGAGTTACACTGCCGCTTACGTGCAGTAGGCAAAATAATTAAATCAAATGAAAATACCATAAAAAATTCCAAACTTTGTATTTTGCTTTCTTCGGGCTGTTTACAGCAAAGTCAGCAATAATTGAAAAAATTCCAAAAAACGCAAAATGCTTGAAAATTTATCAGTAATCTTAAGCGTTATTGGTAGTAAAAATGTGCATACTGTGAAATCCATCAAGCTTGTCAAATTAGTCGTGTTTGTTTAAGAACAATAACATAATTATCGTAATTTACTGATAATTTCAGATAAATTTTTCTGTTTTCTTTGTGAACACCATCATTAAAGCAATGGCAGAACGCTGAGTTGTTGAGATAAGAATTACAATATAGGCACTGTATTATTAGTGGGAATAAAAATATTTGATTGAGCGTTGGCTATGTCGCATAGGTAAATCGTCGTCGTATCCAGGCTTACGCCCGGTGGTTGAAGATTTAGATTAAGTGGACGGGAAGGCAAGGAAGCCAATCTTCATGTCCACCTTCAGGCATGCCTTTAAGTGTCCTGCCCTTTCGATTGCCGTTCCAGCGCTTTCACCACTCGGCTATGCAGCATAGGTAAATGAGAAAGGTTATACTGTTTAGCATAATTTTACCACGCAACTCGATGCGCCTATTGTCATGCAAAAACTACTACAAGATGCAAAAAGTGTGATGTCGGTCTGCATGTCAAATGCTTCAAGCAATATCATATTCTGCAATGACTTGTTTCAGTGAAGGTGGCGCGAAAGACCATGTTTCCCATGTAAAAGCGGCCTCGTATTGCGACACTTTCATACGTATTGCGACATTTTCATTTCATTTCATACTACGTCCCCGCTTTCATAAACCACTTGCCAATTTCTTTCGCTTTGCTTCAAAGGAATCTGTACCGCCTGTGCGCTTACATTTTAATTGTAAAATTCACTCGCGATTGCCCATTGCAGCAAAACAACAAGAGACTTGTTGCATGCATTTCATTGCATTGCAATTTGCAACTCTAAAAATTATTGTGTTGTTAGGGCCGTCGCTGCAGGGGGCGTGCCCCTCCCATGACAACGACCTGTGCACACACACTTCAGGCACTGAAGAAGAACTGGTTTTAATTTTAGTTTCATGAACTAGGTGGCTAGTAAAAATATTACTTTTTATGTTCTTTCCACTTGTGTGTTGATCCGAAATAAAATTTATCGGCGATTAATTATCGGCGATAATCAAATATTGCCTTTGGCGATAACGATAAACGATAACTGAAAAAATAATTAAGCGATAACGATAAGCGATAAAAATTTATCGCCGATAATTATCGCCGATAAATTATCGCCGATAATGCCCATCACTGGAAACAAGATAGGCTGATGTTGAGTAATATTAATGAAAGAAAAAAAAAATCATGTGCTGCTGCGATCCTCAAGTGAAGTCCTGTGGTTTTTTATTCAAATATAAACTTTATTCCGGGTGATTAAAAATAGGAAAAACTTTTAAAATCAATAAACTCTTGTAGCAAGGGCGTTTAAACTTCAGTGCAACAGAGAAAAGTTTAAGCTAATAAATAGTACAAGACTATACGAGTAAAAACATTTTTAGTAACAGTATTACAATACAAAAATAATCAAAATTTAAAAAAAGGTATAGGCCTATTGTTCTGTCATAAAAGAAATGGCTGAGTGACTCTCAGTGTGACCTGTTAGGCTGCATGAAACTAGCGAACAATCCTGAAACTAGTAAATGAGAAATATTTGAGTGTAACCGAACAACACAATAGGTCAATAATGTTTTCTTCAGACGAAATTTAACAAATCAAATCCAGGCGACGTATCATTACAAAGTTTGAGCCCAAAATAACAATTTATGACAATTTTCCACTGACATAAAGCAACAAAATTTAAAATCAATTAAAAAAAATCAAACACTTCGCATTCAAATAAAAACAAGAAAAAAAAGCACTTTTGTCGATTTAGGCTATGTGCGATTGATCCAAACTTGTCTGGCAGCCCTGCTTAAAAACTGACTAGGCTTGATTGCTGGCCAACGAGAGAGAGAGAGAAACCTTTTATTTCGATTTTTATGTCGATTCGACGATTATGTCGATACAACGTTCGATTTTTATGTCAAAAACTAAGTAATTTATCATTAAAAACTCTTGCGCTGGTTTAATTAAATTGAATTTAAGCTTACCTCAAAAATTCCTCTCCAAAGCATCGATGATAGGATGATAGTGGATCTTGTGTTACGGAATAGGCTTTATAATTCATCCGTACAATGTGGCCTCCAAGATAACAACATGCTACGTACAACTTCACTTACCATAATGCGAACAATGACGTAATGCTGGAGTGAACCGCTTTTTTCAACCGGTTCGGTTAGGGTTTAAGCTAACTCAAATTTTCGGTTCAGTTCCGGTTAAGGTTCAGACAAAATCGCACCAAAACCGGTTTACAAAAATCCGATTCGGGTTCGGTTCGACTCCCTGGTACAAACTGCCGCAAAAAATGTCGTACAAGAGGAGGCCGATGATGATGGTGACGATCCTGTAGAACCTGACTGGATTATACACCTCTTTCTTTAATCAAAAGACAGTTTTGAAATAGTTTGCGGTAGTTCGTCTATAACGTCAGTTTTTGCAATCCCCTAGAGGTGCCGTTATAGGCGAATTCTACTGTACTATACATTATCGTAGGCTACCGGCAGGCCACTATATAATGTTTTGTTAATGTCACTTCGTTTAAAGTCAAATATAGATGTTATTGTGTACCTACTTGCTTATTAGTTGTGACAATGATAATATCATATTTTAAAGAAGCCGTAGTATGACGATACTTCGAAAAAATATTCAAATTTTGTTTATCTGCCAATTTGAGAAAAAAAATGGCGGATTTTCATAAAAGGCGGATAACTTTTTTTCACCAAAAGATTTTCACGGGGATTTTTTTTTTGGTCAATGTACATAATCAACAGAAACAATGTGCAAAGTATCAGCTTTACACCAATTAAGTCAAGGTTCGGCCCTTTTTTTCGCTTCAACGACTGGACTATAAAGCGAAAACCACCCGGAAGGCCTTAAAGTGTTTGAACTCCAACACACATTCTTGCTGTAAGAGTCAATTTAGCAATCTCTTAGTCGTTCAACTCGTAAGCACGCCTCAGCATTGAGCGAAATACATCAAATGGTAACCTTTTCATTTTGAGATGAGACAATAAATGTTTTGATTGCTTATAAATTTTGTCTCTCTTTCCTAGTCTGAAATGTGTAAGGTTTTTCTGCCGCACCTTGTAGTTTGTTAATTTGTCAACTTATTTTGAGAGGATGATAAAAAATACAACAACTTTCATGTTTTCTGCTAGTTACCGTTCTCAAAACACAGCAGTTTAAAATTAAAACTAAATTCTGAAACATGCATAAAAAAAAAAGGGTGGCAGTTAAAGGCATCATCCCTTCTTACTTGCGAGGCAGTTATACCAGCACTATCCATCCCTCCTGGAGCAGACCTCTCAAGAAAGGCATGGGTCACATTGAACAGGATCAGATGTGGCGTTGGTTGCACTGGAGCTAATCTGATTAGGTGGGGGTTGCATAATTGGCCGATATGTGTCTGCGGAAGGGTAGAACAAACAATGCAACACATACTCCACGAATGTCCCATGTTACGGCCCCCAAGCGGAATCATCGGTAGGCCTATTCGACAACTGGACCCAACTACCGTATCATGGGTGCACGATGAGGCATTGCCAATCTAAGCCACTACAAGTCAAACGAGAGAGAGACTTGCGAGGCAGTAATTCAGGTGGTATCCTCTAATTCTTGTTAAAGCATACTATCTTGCTGTTAAGATCAGTAAAATTAACATTTCTTGCAGGAGTTAATTAAACAGCTTTGTGAGACCAACTCAAGTGATTTCAAGACGCTAATTTTCTCGTGTTGGTTTCGTTCAAACAACTTCAACACCATTTAGCCTACTAGTTACTCACGAGTGTTCAGGAAGTTTGATGTAAAAATATTTCAAAACTTCTAATATTTCGAGACAAAAACTTGATGTTTTGTTTCATTTGCAATCAACTTCTCTATGAAGTTTCGTTTTGATTAAAAAAAAGGTCGTTTCAAACCGAGCTCAAATCCTCCACGCTGCGTCAAATTAGCTTTCTCGGCTTGAGGAAAATATTCCGACAGTCAATTTTAAATGGGGATAGCACGAACTACTCCCGGAGCCACAGTAGCCTATCTTCATAAAAGTTTAACCATTGCATATGCATAAGCTTCATTGTATTGGTAATTAACTTGCTCTAAAGCAGGCTAGCCTAAATACAAACGTGACGCGACAATTTATCGAACGACAGTTTACCGAACGACGAAGCACATATGCAATAGAATACTCAGGGGTTAGGGTTTCGATTAACTGTCGTTCGTTGAACAGTCGTTTCGATTAACCGTCGTTCGATTAATTGTCGTTTGATCAATAGTCGTTCGATAAACTGCCGTAGTACCAATACAAAACACAGTAAGACTAAAGAAAGTATGTACACAGGCCTCTAAGCTCCGTTTAATAATCTCTGAAACTAAAAGGGCATGTTTGGTTGCCGGCTTTCGCAAGTCAACTCTTCTCCACCCACAATCGTATTTCAAAATTTTTTGACTAGAAATGACTAGCTCTGCATCTAGGCTATTAGAGAAGCAGTGCATCTACTGTAAATACAACTGCAAATATGTTTCAGGGCCCGGCTTGCGTTGTTCTTACCCGAGTGAACGCAAAAACACGACATTAATAACATATTTCTTAAATACACGAATTTTCTATTTTGGCTGCAGCAAACTCTGGCAGGCCATGCATCGCTTGGCCGCCGGAAAAATTAGAGCTCAGAGGCCTGTATGTATAGGCTAGTTATATACAATGTAAAATTGAACATGGTTTAGACAGTTACATCACTTGACGCCATGGAGGAGTTTTCAGAATCGTGAATTGATGGAGAATAAAGAAACTCACGTAGGGACCGTTCAAATATTACGTAACGCTATCGAGGGGGAGGGGGAGGTTTATGAAAAGCGTTACGTTAGCGTCACATCGGGGGTTCAAGCAAAACGTTACTTAACGCTTACGAGTACGGTCATGGTTGGAAGTAACGACTAGTTGTCACTATTTTATAGCGTTATTCGTTGCTTTCGGAATAACGAATGCTTATACGCGCGTTATTCACTGCTTATACCCATTTCTTTTAAAAATAAATATCGAATGCGCGTTATTCACTGCTTTTTTATGCAAGCAACGAAATCATTATTCGTTTTTCACTGATCGATATTTAGGAGAACTGCTGAATCATTTTTTTTTTGTTGACTTAGTTCGTCGTCAAAACAAATTTACGAGATTTAGTTTTCGGATTACTATCCGACCTAGTCCCCTTCCGGTTGAGAGTAGTCAACAGTGTTGCCAACCTTGCGGTTTTCCTGCAAGTTTGGGATTGTTTTTTTTTCGAGTTTTCGTATTTTTTTGGAGTTCGTGGGTTGCCTGCTTTTGGGCTTGTTTTTGACCAGTCAATTTTTAGTAATTGCTATTCATTGCTTTTTTTAAGTATCGATAGCGGAAAGTCGTTGCTTTTTTGGGCGCTATCGAATAGTGAAATAATCATTGATAATCATTGCTTTTTGACTAATGAATTGCAACCCTGGGTACGGTAGTTCATTTGTGCTGGCTGGTATCGTCGTTTGGATACTAAATTAAGCTGAAATCATATCCAACAGCACCACCCAAATCTCTATCAAGTATTAACTACGGTACTGTAATTCCCGTAACTCCATGCAGGTTCTAAGTGCTTAAAACCTCGCATTGCGAAATTGCAAGGCAGCATTCTTACATCACAAAGCTTGCTTTGATGTGAGTGAACAACAATCAACATCATGCTGAGCATCACGCAGACCGTTCCAAAGAACGTGGCGGGCATTGCACATTGCACAACATGTCTGCAATAGAACAACGACCTAATTGTGACCTTGATCGCCTGTGACAGCACAAAATATTACATTATTGTACGCATTGCACTACCATTATGAAACTACGGACTGTAGCACCCTTATATATAGACAGTGGCGTACGCAGGATTTTCTCAAGGGGGGGGGGGGGGGGGGCATTGAGAGTAGCGTAGACAGTAATTTTGAAAGGGGGGTTTTTGACGACTGGTGGGCGAAGCCCGTCGGCGCTTTCTCTTAAGAGGACACCCAGCGGCGGGGGGTCTGGGGGACCTCCCCCAGAAAATTTTGAAAAATTACTTTGAATTTGGTGCATTCTGAAAGCATTTTTAACAAAAATGTGGGTATGAATATTCCTGTAAAATGGTGCTGTCAGGTGGCATAGAAAAAGGATAAGATCATGTTTTCTTCGGCATTTTTCGGAAATAAAGCTAAGTCTCTATGTTTTCTTGTTGTTAATTCCTGGCTGAGATGTTTGAATGTTTGGTATTGGCAAAACTCGCTCTTTTAATGCAGTTTTGTTTAAAATTAGGCAAGTTTTTTTAGACTGAAAGCATCATTCCCAAGCATAAAGAGACTGGAAGCATCATTCTCAATATCGTGACGTCACACGCGTGCCAAAGTGGGGTTGTAACCCCCACCCCCCCCCTTTGGCTACGCCACTGGCCATTGATATCCCAGTATGGTTTTAGTTTAGACTTTATCCATTTCTCTCTCACTAATCACTATAATAGGCTTACAGAACACTATGCTACATTGGCATACCTAGGGTGGGGTAGGTGGATTGGGCCATGTATTTCGCATTGGCTCATTTAGTCTATAAAACAACATTGTTACAGTGATTGCTTTGACAGAGCAATGCAAAACATATTAAATGCCTTAATCTACGTCGTTAACTACTAAACCATTTTTAAGGGGGGGGGGGGGGGGGCATGGCCCAATGGCCCCCCCCTGCGTACGCCACTGTATATAGATGACCCCATTCGAAGATGCTTAGCTTTCCTTGCGGTTTCTTTTGCGCTTTTGTGATGTTTCTTTCAATACATAACCAAACAATGAAAGGTTTGGATCGAAACATTTTGGACGGTGGGCTACTAAACGTTTTCAGTAGGTACATAACGCTTTAATTCCAAAAAAAGAATATACATAGCTAAAATTTCATGTCTCAAACGTAAGCTTTAGGTGCATACAAACCAAGATATTCTATCAACACGTGTTTCCACGTCATAATTTTGATATAACCTGGCAAAACGGGCTTTGTAATGGAAAAGCGTCACGTAGGGGAGGGGGGTTGACAAAAACGTTACGTTGGCGTCACATGGGGGAGGGGAGGTCAAAAATTCGGAAAAACAGCGTTACATAATATTTGAACGCTCCCGTAGTCGAAAATATTAGAATAACCTCTGATAGAAGATAAAGTTCACATTTGTCTGTACAACATTTACAGCTATAACACGTGAAAAAAAACAAAAAACATGTGAAGAATTGCGTTGCAAGTCTCCGGATTCAGAATGCAATATTGTCATAGCAAAGATCCACCACGTAATGTATAGAAGGGTTGAATAAAAATAACAGGCAGTAATACATCGTGTTTGCACAAGGTAGACGGAATTAACAGCATGCAGATATTAAACGTTTGTCAAAATGCTTGGCCAATAGTTAAACTAGACCGTCCACAATAAGGTAGCTCGATTAACAACACTGTCTGATGACGTTAAATTAATGCAAATAATGACAAATTTGCTTGCCGGGCTGGGCGGCAAAATCACACGAAAGACCTTTCAATTACAAGTTGATCACTCTTTCACAACTTCTAACGGTGAAACATTCGTTAGTATTTCCAAACAAACTTTACCGGTCCAGTTACATCGGTTCCCAACCAGCAAAATCGGTCTTTCAACGTTTGAAGACGTTGAATTTATGTAAAATAAATCAAAAGCTGGCGGAATATCTTATCATATATCCGAGTGTTTTTTGCTAAGTAAAATGTGTACTTTTTAAAGTACTGTATAAGATATGAACAAGATTTGATAAAAGAAATGCAAGGGGTTTTAAACAACTTGCAGGGTTTGCGTAACTACAACCAGTAAATCAGTCATTTTTTTCGATGCTCCTTAGTCGTGTGAGCCTCTGGGGCCAAGGTTTTTTTTTTCGCTCATTTATCGGTCATTGACCGATTTTTTAGAAAAATGTCCGAAAAAAATATATAGTCAATTCACTATATATGACCAAAAATGACTAAAAATGACCGAAATAAATAAAATTGACCGAATTTTTTCAAGTCAATTCGGACAAATGACCGAAAAGTCTCAGCGAAAAAAAAACCCCAGGGGCCAAGGATGTATCCTCTTACTACCCCAGATTGGCGATGTTCAAACACGATGTAAAAACACTACAGCCAGTAAATCAGTCATTTTTTTCGATGCTCCTTAGTCGTGTGAGCCTCTGGGGCCAAGGATGTATCCTCTTACTACCCCAGATTGGCGATGTTCCCGGAATCCACATGAAATCAACCAGTCTTTGGTTTCATCATCCAAGACACGCAAAACTTCAACTTCATCAGGTTGCTTGGATTGTACTATCGTTGATGATGTAGTCTGTTCCTCAGCAACATATTTACAAGAGGAAAAGGCCATTCCCGATTGATGGATGATTGAACGCAAAGCCCGACACCCGTACAAAGACTAATAGTAAATTGTAAAGAAAGAATGTAAAAAATGACTGATTTACTGACTAGGTCTAGACCAGTGGTTCTTAACCTTTTGCCTTGTCGGGACCACCGTGAAATTGCCAACCAGTTCTCGCACCCCCTCTTAGGATTGGATGAAAAGTAATAGACGCCTACAGTTCGAAATTTTTGTTAAAACAACTTTGGTTCTTACCTCATACATGGCCACCTAAAGATACGGCCTGATTTGTCACATTTTGCAGAAATTTCCAGGTTTTTCTAACTTTGGGCGAACGTTTAAATAAATTTTTCTAAAAATTAGATTTTTACGCTTTCTTTATTTTTTTCTCCAGGTGACACAATAGGTTTTAACATCCGCACATGTTGAAAAACAAAGAAAATTTGATTTCGAAGATTTTAGTCAGACTGTTAATTTTCAATAACAGTCTGATTTTGCGTTTTTCAACTTACTTTTTCTCATTTGCTACTGCTTCCCCAAGGCAACAAAAAAAGTTTTATGTCATTAGGAAACCGCAAAAAGTAAAAACATCTCAAAAAATGTCAGTCAAGCACTAGCAGTAGCTGTAATTAAAATCTGCAAAATGTGACAAATCAGGCCGCATCTCCAGGTGGCCATGCCTCATATTATAACAAACCTTGATAATTCAGCATGCCCGCACCGCCTAGGCACAGGTCTCGCACCCCTGGTCTAGACTCTGGAGACAGAATGTAATAAAAAGATGTTTAAGACGTTTTATCAGTTTTAACGCGTGAAACAAAGTATCACTGTGAGGGAAAGTTCCAGTGCAGTGAATAGTGTAGGAAGGAACATGGACTTCTAAATAGTAGAATCCGGACTGGAAACGCAGTGGACAACAGTAGGCCAAACAGTTGGTACAACAGTGGGCCAACAGGGTTAGTTACTTGGCTGTTGGCCCACTGTTGTACCAACTGTTTGGCCTACTGTTGTCCACTGCATTTCCAGTCTAGATTCTACTATTTAGAAGTCCATGGAAGGAACAGGAAATGAGGGAAAGTTCCTGTGCAGTGAATAGTGTAGGAAGGATCACGAAATGGTGGCCGACTTGCTTTGTGCCTCAAACTTCACTTCATGTCATTTAGCAAGTAGGAGAAAAATCCCGCAATGACCACGACTCGAATGGCTAAACAAAACAAAAAATAAATGTTACGACAGAATTTTAGGCTTGTCTTATGTGGCTCAAAGCCAGGAAATATTCACACTTGATATAAACCGACAGCACAAGCTACTTAACGATCCACACAAACAAAGTCGGAATTACTGAAGTGTATTTCACAGACAACGCAATCCCATGATTTGACGTAATGGCTATTTTGGGATGTGACTCAGCCAACTGTAAACAACATTATCGGATAGGCTGCACAAGTGACGTAGTTAACGCAGTTCCAACCACATAAACTTATAATTAAAAGCATGTGCTCGGCCTCAAATAGACGTAAAACCCCGCTTATCCAACTACACTAGAAAGATATGTTTCCCAGCAATCGAGTGTTGCAAGATTCCTTCTGAACACCACCCTAAAAAGGTCGTACTAAATCCGAGTAGTTTTTACTCTTTGTGACAAGCGTATTACGCAACTAAGAACATCTCGTTTCAAAACCAACTACACAAGTCAAGTTTCACGACAAACCAACTCAACACTTCGACAACTTGCAGGCAAAACGATCTTTCTCGTATGGCGGGTCAAGCTTCTTATTCTCTAAACCAGTGTTTCTCAACCTTTTGTGGTTCACGACCCCTTTTAGGTGTTTAATACAGCCTCCAAACCCCTTCCTGCTCTCTTTTCTATAGATAAGCTAAAAAAATTAGCACAAAAATACATTTCAATAACATTTAATTTCAAAGAACTGCTGAATGTCACAACTTTTAATGTTTGGCGTTTCAAACCGGCCTCATGGCGTTGAAAAAATTCTTAATGCTTGCTGATGTGATTGGAATGCTTTGTTTCTAAATGCCGTTTTAACTTTGGTGGCATCATAAATTCAGCAACTGAGAACTAGCCTACATTGCACAAAACACACTGTGGCTTCTCAATGCTGTTGCTAACTATGGAAGTAGTGCCAAACATTAAATACTCTTCAACAGTGGCGGCTCGTGGTCTCAAAACATGGGGGGGCTGCATCAACCAGTAGGCTAACCTAATATAAATAATTATAAACCTATACCGGACTGAGTTATAAATGCACTGAGTTAGGGTTAGTAACACAGTACCGTAACATGTTCTTTCAATTGGCTGTCGTTTAATGTTTTTATCATTTAACTTAAAGTAAACTTTTGATAATGGCTTGAATTTGGTCAAGTTTAGGTGGCCACCAGATGGAGCTAGTACTGTTATGGGACTTGGTATTAACTTGGTTGGTTAGATCTATGCTTGTGCTTTCCAACGATGGCAAATTTGTTGAAATTGAACAACAAATGAATCAATGGGAGACAATTTCCTTCAGGTGTTTTTCAGTGCATTTTCACCTCGTACTTCCTCCGTTATAATAGTCCATTCCAACCTGTGTGACGTTGCATGACGTCATCATCCAGTTAAGTTGACCAACAGAGCGAATTGTGAAAGAGCACCAATAATTACAGTAATTGGCTTTACTTCACATCAAAACTAGTCTGTCTCAGTAACTTCTCAAAGCACAGATCAAGTAAAGTAACCTACGATCCCTTCATCTAATCACCGATAGCTTCCACACGCTTATCCTAAAGATTTACGAGAACCAAGTTGGAATCCATGACCAGGGTCTGTTCTATTTGCAGTCCCTACAGCGCTTGTTCAGTGATGCTAGAAAACTTTTTTCTGAAAAACCTACGTCATAATAAACAAAACAAGCAACACCGGACCTGCAAAATTTGCAGACCCAGAGTTGCCAATTAATTTTTGTAATACAATTTGTTTTTTACAAAAACAAATTTTTTTTCAAAACTATCTACATGTAATAAATTCACATATGCACAAAAATGTTGGGGGGGGGGGGCTGTAGTCCCGCAGTCCCTTATGACGAGCCGCCACTGCTCTTCAAAATATTTTCGTTTCTTGTCCATGGTAATTGGGCTATAGAACTGAAATATTTTGGAACACTGAAATAGGTTTACTGACTCACTGAACGCAACAGCACAATAATTAAAATCTGATCTAGACAAATGCTTTTTGACAACTTTGTTTTTCACTTTTACCGCAATTTTCTTCACTTTGCCGACCAAGGTTTTTCGACAACTAACGCTTTAAGACTGTTAAACAGGCTGACTCAGTCCATTCGTTCTACTTGAACAAACGATGGTAAATTGGCCTACAACCGAGCTACGCATTCTCTTTCGCCCTGTGTACAGCCCTGACCACAGCCCATAAATTCTCTTTCGTAACAGTGCAAGTTGCAACCAATTAGTATTAGTCCCTTGCTCCGACATTACTGTATACAAAGTAATTGCTACAACATTTTTCATTTTTCCGGAATTCTTTGCGACCCCCATGACAGGACCTTCGCGACCCCCTTAGGGGTCGCGACTCCCAGGTTGAGAAACGCTGCTGTAAATCGAAGTCCTGACTTTAAAACAAGCCAGAAAAGCAAAATTAAACTTGCACTCATTTCCAAAGTACCTCAAATAATAATCATAGAAGTTAAAATTAAGAATTGGGTGATAAGAGCGCCTGAATGTAGTCGGTTTGAGGTCTATAGAGAACACGTTGCTGTGTCTTCTTTACCGAAGACATTGGGTTCCCTGTTCTCTCATTAACATAATCTAAATCCTCATCCTTAGGCATAACACAAAATATGAAGACAACTACTAAATGCAAATTAAAAACTAATGCAAAAATCGTATGCAGCAATGATTGGCGAAGAAAAGACTTTGGAACGGTATTCAAGTACAGTGGTCATCAGTTGTCATGCGATATTGCCCAAATGCCTACGAGATTAATACAATCTCGACCAGTGATACCAGACAGGTTGGCTGGAAATAATTGTCTAACCAAAGTAAGCAGAACAGTTGTTTGGGAAATTGTGTCCGACAAACTGCACTTGAGCAGTGTTTAAAATCTTACATCACACGATAAACATTGCAACAAATTAACTTCTACCTTACAATATTTTAAGCAAAGTATAAAACTGACTTTAGTTACAATACTTACAATCATGAAGTTTGCACTTCCGCCTGAAATGAATACAGTTACGGTTAACAGTCATCACAATATCGCATTGCTCGCAATATGACAACCTTATTTTATAGTTAGAATGTAGTCTAGCTGCTTTATTCATAAAAAAAACGAGCGTATTTTTGCGTTTATCCATTAGGGTGGGTCGAAATTTGGACTTTTTCTCCGATTTCATTGCTGTAAACCTTCTTTCTTGCGAATACCATGACGGGGAATGTTAATGTTAAGCAAATTACGATGACGGTGAATGAAAGACGTTAGTAACGTGATTCCTACAGTAAAAATTTCCTGTGACCGGCAAATTTCTCGGGAATCTCATTCCCGCCTTCCTTATTTTTTCCAGACCTGTCTTTCAGCTGCATAGGCAAAATGACAGCCAGAAAAACGTCGGCCAGAGATCTATTAGTAGCGGGTAGTCGTGAGTTCGTGGCTTGGCATGAGACTTAATGACATACCCAGCCACACAGGCAAAAGTTGATTTTCTCACCTTCTCGCCATTTTAAATCGTCAACAACTGGGCATAAGTATAGCCAAGACAATAAAACACATGTGGAATTTTAGAAAGCTTTTATTCACTGCAGTAAATTAATTGTGGACCTGTTTATAATTATGCACGTCATTTTTGATAAAGGCATGGATGCGTCTCAAATAGCTTCGCACAGAAGTCCGCTTCTCTGCTTAACCACGCACTAATAGGGAGTGGCGCCTTTCTTTTGTTGCAAGTGCATTGTTGAGGAACTAGCAGTAGACCGTATCACCAACAACTGTGACATCTTTCAGCGATTATATGGAACAGAAGGTTCGCTTATCTGGGAAGTAAAGGCCAACGACTGACTGTCTTCTAGTAGCCTTTTAGTCTAGCCACTGTTCAGTGTCATATGTCTTCATTCCTCTTGTCGACATCCTTCTGCAGGAAAGCTTCACAGAGCCAACTTGCTTCGACAGTTTTAAACAGAATGTATTCCGTTGATAAAATGCGGCTAATTTCAAAACACTGATCCATCTGCAACTCAAGCACTAAGACAATGTCTGTTTGACGGTTACAAGGTGTGTGGTAAGTGTGTGGTACAAGTAGCACCTTTGAACCCTGGGCAGTCGCCATGGATTGTTACACCATGGGTCTCGGGGAACACTGGTCTTGATCACACACCAAACTAACAAGTGGGTCCACGTCCCACCTCATATGCAACAACCTCGACTGGTTGGCTAAAACTTGTTAGAAATCCTGCTGCCTTGCAGGAAATACTTTTTTAAGTAAAGGCTAGGCCCACCGCCAATAACTGTGGTTAGCGTCAGGAAGGGCATCCGGCTGGAAAATCTATGCTCCAAAATATTATTTAAATGCAGCAAAAGCTAAAAATCGCCCCTAGTCCCCAGCAGCCCTTAGATGGGCAAGGGGTGCGAAGAATCTCTGGGTTCCAAGAAAACAAAAAAAACATTGAAAAAAGATTATGGTGTTAGAATCGGATGCTGGAATGTGGGAAGTTTGTGTGGTAAAGGAACTGAAATATGTGAAGAACTAAGAAAAAGAAGGGTGGATATATGTGGCCTAGAGGAAGTAAGATGGAGGGGACAGTCAGCGCGGTTTTTAGGTGCCAATGGGAGGAGATATAAGTCATGGTGGTCAGGAAATAACACAGGAATCGGTGGTGTTGGTTTCTTGGTAAAAGAGGAATTATGTGAGAAAGTAATAGAAGTTAGAAGAAGGAGTGACAGAGTGATGACAATGGTACTTGCTTTTGAAGAGATAGTGAGGCTAATCTGTGCATATGCACCTCAAAGTGGTAGGGATTATTTAGAAAAGGAAATTTTTATGATGTTTTGGCAGAGGAATGGGATTTACGGAGTTCAAAAGAGTTGGTGTTTGGATTAGGAGATTTTAATGGGCATGTTGGAAAACAAGCAAATGAGTTCGAGGGCATTCATGGAGGGTATGGTTTTGGGGAGAGAAACATGGAAGGAAGAATGCTACTTGAATTTTGTGATGAAAGGAAACTTTGTATTACCAACACATGGTTTCAAAAGAAAGAGAAAAGGAAGGTGACTTACAGCTCAGGAGGACATGAGTCGGAAATTGATTTTATTGTGGTTGGGCAGGAACAGAGAAAGTACTTGAAAAATGTGAAAGTAATTCCGTGGGAGTTGCAGCATAGACTAGTAGTAGGAGACTTAAATATGAAAAAAGTGTAGAAAATTGTGAAGAATGAACGAGTTTTTGTGAGAAATGTGTGGAAACTGGAGGAAAAAGAAACGAGAATTAAGTTTGTGAAAAGAGCAAAAGAGCTGGTAAACATGAGTGCGCAGGACTTGTGGGCTTCATTTCAGAAAGGTGTCCTAGCAGCACGTGATGAAGTATGTGGGAAAAAGAAAGTGAGGAGGGATCGTGGAGACACATGGTGGTGGGATGAGGAGGTGAAGCATGCGATTTCACAGAAAAGAGATGCATACAAGCAGTGGCGCAAAAATGGGTCAGAAGAGAATAAAAAGAAGTATAAGAGTATGAAAAAGAAGGCAAAGAGGGTTGTTGCAAGAGCTATGAAAAATGGTGCTGAGGAGGAACTTAATAAAATGGGGGAAAGCCAAAACAAAGTATTCAGACTCATAAAGCAAATGAAAAAGGATGGGAAAGATATTGTAGGGGGAAGATGTATAAGGAGTGGAGATGGGAAGTTGCATTTCAGCCCGGAAAGCAGAGGAGAAGTGTGGAAGGAACATATGGAAAAAGTTATAAATAAGGAGAATGTACGGGATCATATGACAGAGGTTGATCTGGTGGAGGGTCCAGTGGGAAAGGTTACTCGTGATGAAGTGGTGGAGGCAATGGGACAAATGAAACTGCATAAAGCAGCCGGTCCATCAGAAGTGAGCGTAGAGATGATAAAAGCAAGTGGAGAGTTGGGAATTGAAGTAATGCTACAACTTAGCCAAAGGGTATTAGATGGAGAGGGAATGCCGGAGTGGAAGCATAGTATTGTTGTTCCACTGTTCAAGAGAAAAGGGGATGTGAGAAGTTGCAGTGCATATAGAGGTGTAAAACTACTAGAGCATGGAATGAAAATTGTGGAGCGAATACTAGAAAAGAGGTTGAGAACATTGGTGAAATTAAATGATATGCAGTTTGGATTTATGCCAGGAAAAGGTACAGTGGATGCTCTGTTTATATTGAGAAGAATGCAGGACGAATACCGAGAGAAGCAGAGAAAACTATATATGTGTTTCGTCGACTTAGAAAAGGCATTTGACAGAGTACCAAGGAAAGTGATGGAATGGGCAATGAGGAAAAGAGGTATACCGGAGGTATTAGTGAGAGCTGTGATGTCTATGTATGAGGATGCAAGAACAAAAGTGAGAGTTGGATCAAATTATTCAAACGAGTTTTCTGTGAAGGTTGGTGTACACCAGGGATCAGTTTTGTCACCTCTGATATTTGCTATTGTGGTTGACGTTGTAACTGAAGGAGTGAGGGAGGGCTTATTGAGTGAAATTTTGTATGCAGACGACCTGGTCTTGACAAGTAATAGTATGGAGGGAATGGAGAGAAAGTTTGAGAAATGGAAAGAAGCATTTGAAACCAAGGGTATGAAGGTGAATCTTGAAAAAACAAAAGTGATGGTGAGTGGAGCAGAAGGAACAGTTGTTGAGAGCAAAGTAGATCCCTGTGGAATATGTGGCAAGAGAGTGATGAGAAATTCAATGCAATGCAAGGAATGTGGAAAGTGGGTACATGCAAGATGTGCTAATGTCAAGAGAGCCGCAACAAGATTGGCGAAGTGTTTTGTTTGTGGGAAATGCAGTAAAGGAAGGAATGAAGTGGAAGGCCATGATGATGAGTTCTGCCATGGCATCGAAACAGTGACAGACTTCTGTTATCTGGGTGATCGGATAAATGGAAGTGGTGGATGTGAAGCAGCGGTGACAACAAGGGCAAGATTGGGCTGGGCAAAGTTCAGGGAATGTGGGGAAATGTTGTATGGCAAAATATTTTCACTAAGGATGAAAGGAAAAGTATATCGGAGCTGTGTGCGGCCTGCAATGCTATATGGTAGCGAGACATGGGTATTGAGAGAGAGTGAACTGGCAATCCTGAGAAGAACGGAAAGGTCAATGGTGAGAGCAATGTGTGGGGTGAAATCATCATCATCATTTTGTTCCTTCCTCGTATGGAGGGTTGGATACAATGCGCCATTGTTCTCGACCATGAGCTGTGCGTACTGCACATTCATAAGTTAATTTTGTCCATTTTGTGATGTTTGTTGTCCAAATCATTCTTGGTCTGCCTTTACTTCTTTTACCGTTTATCTTCCCTTCTATTAATGATCTTTGTAATGAATTTTGCCTTATTGTGTGTCCGAAATACTTCAATTTTCTTCTTTTGACTGTTTGTAAGAGCATTTTGCTTGAATTGAATTTGGAGAGTAGGCCTACTTCATCGTTAGTGATCTTTTGTTTCCATGAAATTTTTAACATTTGCCTGTATGTCCAGAGCTCGAAGGCATCGATCCGTTTCTCCATTTTTTGGGGTGAAAACGAGAAGGGAAAAAAGGACTGAAGAATTGTTGGATATGCTAGAGATGAGAGAGACCATAGACCAACTGGCAAGGGCAAATGGAGTAAGATGGTATGGACATGTGATAAGGAGGGAGGAAGGAAGTTTTCTTAGAAAGGCACTAGATCTAAAGGTGGATGGGAAGAGGAAACGCGGTCGTCCAAGAAGAACGTGGAAACAACAAGTGAAAGATGAGTTTAAAAAAGTCGGACTGAAGGAGGAAGATACAAGGGACAGGGTGAAATGGAGAAAAGGGATTAAAATAATTGCTGCGCGGAAACAATCGGCCACTCCCACTAGTGGGGAACAAACCGACGATGGATTATGATGATGAAGGTCCGTTAACCGTTTCATGAAGCACACGAAAAGTCAAGAAAGTTTAATTTGTTTCTCGGCAGCCAATTTAATTAAGTTTAATTTCTTTAAGTTTTTTCAAGTCGGCCATAATGCCTATCATCATCCACAGAAACAATCATCCATGCAACATATAATAGGAACATTTGGTCTAATTATTCATCTGAGGCCGTCGATGCCTGGTTCAGGCAAGGCAATTGAAGAAGAAGATAATGCCTATCATAGCCTGAAGAAAGCCGTGATGCCTATTGCCTACCCAATACCCATGTGTTAATTATGATTCGTCACCAAAATGGAGCGAAAGGTATGCGCCTCTTGGACGATAAGACCAAAAACTGGCCGCTCTCTAGTAGTCTGGAGCATTCCACAGTAACATGTTAACATTAACACGACAGGGTATGTCCACATATTTTTGGGTAAACAAAAATTAAAGCAAAAAGTGTGTTACACCCGCTGACGTTGCTCAGTTTTATATGTTCTCAAAATAAGTTTACAAAAACAATTTTACACTTTAAGTTGATCACGAGCTGGCTCGAGTAGAGTTTAAAAGCAACACAACAACAAAAGACTTCTATGAACACAAACTAATCTCAACCAAGCTTTGTAAAATTTATCCCCATAGCTCACGCCTTTGGTTCGTAAGCCAAACCTTCCACAAAAAGTTCAAGTCGCGCTTAAAGCAACCATCGCTTGGGTCTCCAATAATATTTCATCTTTCAACCCGGAAACAATCCTTTTTCACGTTGATTCAATGTCAAACTGATTTTTGGCTGGACATGCTTTGATGGTGGATTGTAGCTCATATATGCAGTATAGTCCTTCCTGTGCATGGTTTTTGTTCGCTGTTTCAGGTTAGTAGATGGACAAGCAGAAAAAAAAATCGCAATTCACATCTGATTTGTTGAGTGTAAGTGAATTGATATAGTAGAAACTAGCAGTTCAGCACTCTGCAGTATTTAATTTCAGCATAAACAACGGATTCTGACCAAACTGTCTTTTCTTAGTCAAACATTTTAAACAAGTGATGCCGTTTTACCATCTATGATATCCCACCAGTATCAGCTACTTTCTAATGACCACGTCATGAAACATTGCACCACATGCAGTAACCAAAGGCGATGTGAATCATCAAAGCATGAAACTGACGTAGCAAAGAAAAGAGAAATTCGTGATATCGACTAATTTTAACACGACAAATGCAGCACGGAGACAAACAGCGAGTTAAACTATCATACTATGACAGCCCAACAGACCTCGCACGTCATGTGGGGTCTGCTACTATTCGGCTAGTTTCCTATTCGGCTACAGTCTTTTTCGGCTAGTTCCCTATTCGGCAATTTTTTGAACGTCTGCAGACGTTGAGTCAATGTAAAAATCACGGATTTTGTGGTGTGCGATATTACAGAGATGGTGAAAAAACAAAAGAACGCCGTGAAAAGTTCTACAAGCGGCCATTAAGAAAATCATGGTTTTACAAGATAGCAATAATTAAATTTTTATTTTTAAGTGATAAGCATAAACTTTGCCAATTCTACTAACGACAAAACAATACCTTGATGTGGTAACTGCCAATCACAAATTGAGGTGGTGCGCAACAACATACCTTGATACTCATGTACTCCTTAGGTGGGGGGGCGGTGGGACTGGGAGGACGCTGTTTGTTTAAACTATCATTTGTGTGTTGTGTGCTGGGCCGCGTGTTTCTGGAATAGACAATCATACAATTTCATTTGATGCAAAACAAAATCAAACAAGTAACACGGTAATATATAAGCTTCTTCTCTTTCACACTATTATCTACTGCAATATCATAATCATAAATACTTTTTTTTATAAAATAAAAAACACGCTTTAAAAACTTTGGTTAAGCTTACCGAACTGGGTTGTAATTGACAGTATTGGGCTGATGGAGTTTTCCATTGTTCTTATCACTGGATTTCTTGATGATGAAAAAGTAGACGAGAAACACTATGATTGCCAGGGCAATCAGCCCCCCAATAATCCCTCCCACAATGGGGGCAACACTGGGTTGACTTGCCCCTGAAAAACGAACAAGCAATGGATAATCTTAGTCCCATTAACCGATGAGTACAGTACAGAAATATACATAATTATTTTCACAAGCTGACTTCGAGAGTGCTCAACTGGCCCCAACATGAATCCAGACAGCAAATCGGCCGCTTTTTACATTAACTCAACGTCTGTAGACGTTGAATCAATGTAAAAAAACATAATTTGCTGTCTGGATTCAAAGCTTTCTTTGTTGCCTCAACAATTATTAGTTCAATGCATGCTATGGTTCAATGATAAAGCAAGGAATATGAACATAAGATTCATATCACTGAATCTTGTCACAAATAACAATCTACTGGACATGAAAGAGCCAAACTAGGTGGTGCATTTACTCTGCTTGTGCGGCTGTAATAACAACAGCTCAATCACCAAACCAGTTCTTTAGCATTGGCTCAATGTCTTTATACGTTGATTCAATGCAACAAAAATTTATTTTCAGACTGGAAAACAGCAGAGCATAAAGATGACAAAGGTGTTTGACACTTGCACCCTGCAATACAAACGTACCACACGAAACAAAAAACAGAAAGAGAAATATCTGTCGAGTATGTTTGCTGGTGACGATGGGAGTGTGCCACTGCAGAAAACAATCCCACAAAGTTAGAAAAAAAAGAATATACACAGAGATGACACGCAGCTTTAAGCTGAGTTTAATGACAGTGCAACTAAACACACTTCTCCAAGGGATACCAATATTCAGCTTAAAATCGTAACCTTGATTCAAACCTGATTTTGTTTACTTATTATGTTTAATTGTTCGGTTGCGGCCTTAATGAAGGTTCCTTGCATAACTTTTCATTCTTAATAACACGGAGAAATCAGAACAGAGGTTGAGAGACATGAAGCATCAATTTCTTTAGTTGATTCAGACAGTTTTAAAAACTTTTTACAACTTAGGGTTGTAAAAAGGGTCTGCTACTATTCGGCTAGTCCGATTCGGCTAGTTCCCTATTCGGCTAGTCTTTTTCGGCTAGTTCCCTATTCGGCAATTTTTTGAAAATCCAACGATAATCCTTCTCAAGTTTGTTACATTTTGTCCTCAAACCTTTACTCTATTCATATGTTCGATGTCTCTCAAAATCAAAAACGTCTGGAGATCGGACACTTCTCTCTGTTATCATTTTTAATGCAAAATTCCATTTCTGGTCCCTTGTCTGGAACAAATCCAAATTGTGCTGTTGAAATTTCCGATTTTAGTTTTGGTCTCAATCTCATCATCATGATTCGGAGCAAGATCTTTGTTAGATGATTCACAAGGCTAATTGTTCTGTGGAGTGAGTATTCTGTTGCTCCGGTTTTCTTTGGTAAAGTTATAGAACGCACCATATCACTAGGGATGTTTCCGGTGTCATAAATATGGTTTAAGATCTTAGTGGTTAGGTCTAAACCCCACTCATCTAAAGCTTCGATAATTTCAACTATAAACAAACGATATTGTGGAATAAAATATATAATATTCTAAGTTTGCATACAGACGGCGACACAGGATACATGTCAATTTTATCTGAGCAAACATTAATAGTTCAAAAATAAATTTAATTCGCTTTTTAGTTTTAAGATCTCAGTGGTTAGGTCTAAACCCCACTCATCTAAAGCTTCGATAATTTCAACTATATATAAAAGAAACGATATTGTGGAATAAAATAAAACATTCTCTAAATAAACAAAAGGCGTCGTTGGATTTAGCATTTTGTAATAGTTGAGGATTCTAATATATTCTCAGTTTAATTTAATAGTTCAAAAATAAATTTAATTCGCTTTTTAGTTTTCACTAAATATCGCTAAGTAATAAACAGAAGGCGTCGTTGGATTTAAAATTTCGTAATAGTTGAGGATTCTAATATATTCTAAGTTTGCAACTTTGCATACAGACGGTGACCTCGTATTCGTATACATGTCGATTTTATGTGAGCAAACATTTCAATTTAATAGTTTAAACATTTTTCGCTAATTTGTTGGATTACAGAAGGATTATCGTTGGATTTAAAAAAAAATTGCCGAATAGGAAACTAGCCGAAAAAGACTGTAGCCGAATAGAGAACTAGCCGAATCGGACTAGCCGAAACGGGCCATTTCCCGTCATGTGCGTGTGTCATCTCGACGATACGTTTGAGATGACCATACGTGACATCTGCTTTGAAAATTAACTACAGACTCAAAGAATCAAAAGTAAAAAAAAAGTTGAGCCCAAAAAACGAAACTAAAGTTGTTTGGAAAATGTTTCAAAGACCTGACTGCTCTCATCTTATGATAAAATTTCAATCAACTTTAAAATCTTCAAATGAATTTCGTTTTCAAGACAATGATAGAACCCTTGCTTTACTTATCGACAGACAACTCTGTAAAAAGATGTAGCCATTTCAAAATCAACAATTTGCATTAGTAAAATTAACTTTCGTAAAAACTCGATGATTTATTTGGATCATACAAAGAAAAAATCCACCAAGAGAAAATGCATTGACAGACCTTGGCTAGGATGGATGTTACTTCGTCAATAGTTGATTCGTTTTTCCCCCACTTTGTATATTACGGCATTTAATGAGATGTTATTCTCTATTGACAATTGGAAAATGGTTAAACAAACGGACAGTCCGAACGAAGAAGAAATATCGCAGGTCAAAATTGACGTAGACAAATACAAAAGAACAAACTAAGAAATCAAATTTCGTGCATACAAGAAAGTAGATAAGCCACCGTTGTAGTTCAGTCGTACTCAGAAGCTTCATAAATCAAAACGAGGCTAACCGAAACTAAACGAAAAGTTTTGCACACACAACAAGCCTAGTCACTTAAAAACGGATATTTCAAAAAGCTGCACATCTCGTGACTCGTCTATTGTATAGGTTCAGTGAGCAATGACTGCTCTGAATATGATGTTGGTTTAGTATTCAAGCAAATTCAATTCAGTCGCTTTTGAAAAGCAGAAAACTCGCATTCCGATTCCAGACTGTCTGCAGATTAATAATAAATTGAATATACAAAAAATCACTTCGTGATTAAGATTTCCAAAAGCTTTGTGCTTTTCTGTAACTTTTCTCACAAACAAAATTTAAATGTAAACCGGTATTTGAAAAGACCAACGACCGCAAAAATACTGAAAGGTATTTGGGATAGGAAACCTGAAAGTGAAGTATCCTTGAAACAAAAAGGTCGCTTGGCTCTAACTACAAACTTAGATCCATGCTGCTCTTTAGAAATCTATCAATTGATTTTGATTTAAAGTTTTACTTCCTGTCGATGATCACCCTCTACCCAAAATGTTTGCTGTGAGAAAAAATAATGCATTTTTACATTAGTTTTTGTTGTTCATATGCGGTAGTTTTTCTTTTTTTCATGTGATATCAAATGCTCTCATGACCGTTCACGAAATCTCACAAGACCGTCCGGCGTCCATAAAAACTTCAGCTAAGTCAAGACCGTGCTGAACAGTAACAAACCAAAGGTAATCAATACCACAGTCAACGTAACCAATTTCACAAGTTTGTTCCTTCATTGGTGGATTGATTGGACAATGGTTGAAACAAAACCTTAGATTATGAACTCAAAGTTTATCAGCAAATCTGTTGTGTGCTGTGTTCACAATACTTCTGAAACTCAATATGTACAGGTTTTAACGTTACCACAAAACTAACTAATTCATATGAAAAGCCAGTTGATGAGCAATTGCACCCAAAAAGGGTCAATGACCAAGCATCAGCCGGAAAACACTAAAGTAAGCAATTCAGCAAACATAAACGGCATGCAAAAAAAAAGTCAAGGCTATTCTATTCCTGCCTGCATTTGATAGGGTTGATGCAAGAATATTTGTGTTTTTATCATTGCCACGGACAGCATCTACTTGTGTTGTGGATTGAAACATTGTGCTTGGTATGTCTACAAAAAAGGTTGATAAACATTGTCAAAGCCATTCATCAAAGACCACTGTAGCACTGCAGTCTTTTAGTCACCTGAACCAGAAAAGTCTAGGGATGGTCCTTTTTTTATTCAAATATTTGGACAAAGGATTGTTTTGTGCCACAACAATGAAAGTTAAAAGATTCGCAATATTACGTTATAGTATTATATTACCATTACGTACAACTATTGTATTTCAATCATAGGTTTATTGTGAGGCGTACTTTGTTTGAAGAAAAAAATTAATTCAAATAAAGAAAAATATTCCTAAAGAAAGAAGAACTAAAAAAAAAGGTATAAAAAAATCTAAAAAAGAGAATTGTGCAATGGGTGGAAAGCTGACTTGGTGACCTCGTATGGTCCTTCGCTTCCTTCCTCTCTCACTTCACTATGTAATGTACCAATGTATTGTCATTTTGAGAAAAAAATAAACCAGTGATTGATTGAATGCTTTCATCTTTTACTCACCAGCTAGAAAAGTTACCGTTTTACATCATTTGAATGTCTCACGTGGTTCAAACGATGTAAAAAGGGATACTCTTGCTCGCTGAGATACGACCACTTTTTTTTATTAAATACGGGTGGAGGGTTTGTCCTATGTGCCCTGGTGGGTGCATCAGAAAGGTTTAATCCTCTTGTCAAGCTTTTAACAGAAAACTGAAGTATATTTTGGGAAGTTGGCGTTCGCCAATACGCTTCTAGCATTGTGGTTCATTAACCTTCTGAGAAAACAAGCCATTGGAAACAAAGACTCCGTTTACGTTTATTCAGTTCAAAACATTGGCAACGTTATTTCCATACGAGAAATTTACGATTTCTTTCGCAAAACAGACATGCTTCTATCACGTTTTGCTACATAATGTGATCTGAAAACTACTGGTAAAGTATCAGCATTGGACTGGAAAGGGTAGCGGGGGCTTCCAAGCTTTGAAAAACAGTTGTTTTTGAATTACTGAACATTCGACTACGTTGAATCAACGTGAAAATAACGGATTTTTTGAGCTGAGTTCATGTTAGCAGATATCCTGTGAAAAACTTTAGTGACTGTTTTGACAAGAAACCTACACAGCCAGCAGCTCAGTACATTCTTACGATTCAACGTTTGAAGACGTTAAATCAATGTAAAAATGAACTGATTTGCTGGATGGAAAGCAGCGATTGCTGCTTCAATTCAAGATTTATTACTGGATCATTCTTGCTGTTGTCAACGTTTGTAACTGGTTCAACCTATTTCTGGCGTGTGGCCGAAAGGTCATATTTTAAAGAGAACGTGATACAAACACGTTGCTCCATCACTGATTGTCAGAAAACTTTAAGAAAACAGCGCTCCAACATACCTTCTGTGGTTTCAACTGACCCCGACGTTACAATGGCTTTGGTCGACGGTGTCACGTTGTTTGGTATTGTTGGCCTCACTTGAACTCTAGTGCCTACAAAGCACCAAAAGAACTATCATTCAATATGTAGATATAAAAAGTGCAATTAAAGACAATTAAAAAATGCAATAATGCAACCAAAGCAGTTTCTTTGCGCTAAGTATTTGATACAAGGCAAACGACCAATGATAATTGTTTATGATTTGTGCAAGACTTCCAATCGAGAAAAAAATTAGCTCATGGCATCTCAGCCGAAAAATCGACGCTTTTTTACAATAACTCAGCGTTTGCAGACTACTTTTTAGTTGAGCTACCACTTCTTTTTTAACAGATTGATCATGTTTGATCAGCTGTGATCTCCCATTCATATCTTTTTTTGTTTTTAGTGGTACTTCCGGCATGCTTTTTAATTCTGTAATTTCCTTGATATTGTGAAATTATTTCATTTTTTCTCGTTGTTTTGTTCGTTTACCTTGTACCATCCCAGTCAACATTAAATTTTCCGACGAGTTGCCTCTTGCTATGTGTCCGAAATATCTTAATTTTTTTAAGTTGATGTTATTAAGCAGACTCCAGTTATCGTTTATTTGTTGGGTAACAAATTCAATCGTTTTTCTTTCTATCCAGCTGATGAGTAACAGTCGCCCGTGACACCACATAACATTTCAAAGCTTTTTAATGTCACGTTTTTTGCATGTCCAAATTTCACATCTACATTCTACATGTGGCAATTGCGAATACGAGAGTTCGCAGCAGTGTTAATTTTGTGTTTTTACCAATTGACCCCTGTTTCCACACAGTTGTAAGTGATGTGACAGCTGTGTTTGCCATTGCAATTCAACTTCTAATTTGTGTGCTAACATCGTAAGTGTTTGTTACGACAGTGCCCAGATAGCAGAAACTACTTACATCTTCAACAGCATTTCCATCAATGTATAAGTTTGGACAAACTTGATTTTTTTTACTTATGGCCACTTTTGTTTTTGTGAGATGCAATTGCAGTTACTACAATGCAGCCTTTACAAAGCAACTTTCAAACGACAAAGAGAACCTCGAACAATTATTTATCAAGTTGACAGACGCATGCGCTCACGTCACGTACAGGGAGTTCATTTTGGTCACATTAAAGCTCCTTGCAGAACACCACAAGCAAGATGCAAATATTCAGACGTTGCAAGAGACAACGCGTGACCACTGACCAAGCACGTGAAAACACATGCACATGACATCTGGATCCTATTCGTATGTTATATGATGTCGTGCTCTTATGAAAACTATTAATGTGTTGTGCTCCTATGAAATTTAATCTGTGTTATGGTCTTGTGAAACGGGGCTCATCAGCAGATGAATACCTGGCAAACAAAACAAATAAAACAAAAAATTAACAAACTAGAACAAACAAACAAACATGCGAAACAGGAAACGGTTCCACATGAAAATACCTGTTGGAGATGGTGTTGATGTAGTAGTAGTAGTGACAACGGGTGGTGCAGGAGTGGTGGTCGGCATTATGGGACCTACATCACACACACTTATCCGGCCTGGGTACTGTACTACTTGTGTTTGTACATAGACAAACAATCCGTAAAAATATCGCCGAAACAAATTAATGATAACTGCGCTTTTAAATTAGTCAATCAGCCGAACGAGGACCATGCAATTTTAATGTTGCCATTTTGGCGTTGGACCGTTTTGGCAACTTACCTCAACTATTTCCAATGATATAGATGGACGCGATAGTAGGATATTTTTATTAAGGGACAGGCGACGAACGCATGTAACAAGTAGCTTGGATCATATAACCCGACAATATAAAACATAATCGATCTTTTGTTGTAACGATGCCCAGTGGAGTTAAAGTGGCTCAACTCCGAAGCAAACCAACACCAAAATGTCGTGCTCTGCTAGATGATCACACCAGGAATTTCACAGTTACGGAAGAAAAAGGTAACGCTGTGTCACTACATCTTTTATTAATACGCTTGATAACATCGCTTTAAGTTTATCATCTGTTTTTAAATTATATCGCCAAAACCAAGCCTCGCCAGAAATCAACTTGTCAATAGCATACATTATATACCAAGAAACAAAAAGAAATAACTTACAGCCAACAAAGGCAACTGTGACAAAATCCAGCTGCACATCCGCCTTTTGAGATGAAACCTCAAAGTTCCAAGTTATCGGAGCAGAAGCCACCAAATCCCGTTCAATTTTCTTCCACGTCGTAACTTCACTTGTGGAAAACAAGGTAACTGGAGGAACGCTAAAAATATTTACGATGTCCATCAAGTAAGTTAGTTCATTGTGTTGATTTATATTGACACAGAAAGGTTCGATTGAAAGTAGCTATAGGTGACAAAAAAAACAGCCAAACCTGCAATGTGTCATGTATGTTCGAAAACAACCGTGCGCATTCGAGGAAAACGAGATTTTTCGAGGTAAAGCAGGCCAAGAACGGCGTCAGCGAGGAAATTTAGCAGGAAGCGTAAGATGATGAAGATATGACGAATGTAAACTTCGCTATGATTGAATGATGAAAACAAAAACACGCTAGTTTTACTTCCTCTCCAATTGCTCTGCATGTAACTGATGAAAAGGCTTCAGCAACACTTATGCAATAACTGCAATTTTTGCTTTGATTGAATGATGAACGAATGGATGAGACAAATTTGACAAAATTAGTGAGTTTGGAATGAGTTAGTGGCGTGAAAAATGAGAAAAGGAAGACCAAAGAAAACATGGGAAGACACTGTGAAGGATGACTTGACAAAACGAAATTTAAAAAATTATGTTGCCTAAGATCGAGAGAAATGAAAGAGTCACTGCGGACAACTGTTCGACCCTGATGTTTCAGGATAAAAACCAGGCTTCTTTAAAGCAAAACGGAGAGAAATGGAATGATGAAACGAAACCACGCTGGTTTCACTTCCTAACTAATTACTTTACATGCAAATGACTTATCTAATGACTTTACATGCAAATGAAGAAAAGGTTTCGGCAAAAACATAAATCGGTTTTAACTGCGATTACCTGCCATTGTTGAGTTGTTGAGTGACTGTAAATTCAGCAACATTATTTTCAAGAATTTGGTAATAGAAGCTCAGGCAAGCTCCTTGGGCGCCGACAGTGAAACTTCGTGACGTAAGAGATGCACCGGAGCTGGTTTCGACACTTGCCACATAACCTGGAGACAAAGGAAGTCAAATCGTTACACGGTGGCCATGATACTATATAATTTAGCAACCAGGGCAATCTAAATACCAGGGTTGCGGAGACGGAAAGATTTCGGCGTGATCGGAGTTGGAGTCCTTGACAAAAGGCCGACTCCGGCTTGATACAAAATAAACAAAACTTCTGTTCACAATCTTGTTTCAAAGTAGTATTGTTTCTTGTCCTCCGCATTGAAGTTGAACTCTACAACTTCACCAGAAAATAGAAGTGTTTGTTTTTGTTTTTATGAAAGTCTCCGTTTCAATTTCGATTACAACTTAAAGTAAAATTACCTTATAACACACAAAAAAGGACAAATATTAAAAAAAATCTGGCAACACTAAAGCCGGAGTCGGTCAGTTACAAACCGAGGAGTCGGAGTCACATATTTTTCGCGACTTTAGGTATGTGTTTTTTTTGTACTATTGGCGTGTAAACCATGCGTACAAGTTGTTCACTGAATATTCGCAGAAGCCAAGGCAATTACTTTTTTGGATTTTAACGTTACTTCAGGATTGTACAAGTTAGCCTTTTAATTCTATCAAAACAATGCGATTTTAATCCTCGGTACTGTAACCCTGAAATGTTATCAGTTATCACACAGCACTCAGTAATTTTTATTGGCAATGCTCAGTCGCTTTCATTTTGTACAGCTTCAAGTTTTCCATAGATTTTGACCAATTTGATTTGAAAACAGGCCCCACAACTGCTGTTGTGCCATTTATCACTGGACAAACAAATCGTTTGTGACGAAACAGTTGCTTTGAGAAATATGTCAACAGTGTGTGTGTGTTAGTGTTGTCAAATGTGATCGAAAATTAGGCTTTCAGACAGAAAAATGCTTTATTAATACAAGAAATTGTTTAGTATATGTTACACTGGATCAAATTAGACAAACTAGTTTGGTAGACTTCATAAGTGGGAATTAATGCAAAGTAAATGTGTATGTTTGAATTTCGCTGAAGAAAAATTTTAACACCCAGCCAAAGTGTTCACGGTACGCCACTAAGTTTCACTGCAGTTCATTGCAAGAGAACTAACAACAACCACAAGGAAATACCATGCAAAGGATTAACTCATTTCACTGTTTGGAAAAGAGGCATTAATCCTTGAGAAAATCGTGTCTGCAGACGTTGAATCAATGTAAAACAGAACAGATTTGCTGACAGAATATTCATACCAGGAAGAAATAATTAGGTGAATGGTATGATATAAATTGTTACAAATTCACAGCAAGTGTGCAAACCAAGTTTTTAAAGATGTACGTTTTCTTAACAGCGGCACAGTAAAGTATCCTCCCATGCTAATTATGATAATCCTGTGCAGTAAACCGGGGTGGCTAGTTTCTTCGGTGCGTGGTCGCCATACTTTCGATTGCTCAGTGAGCGAGCAATATTTCTAAATGTGGAAAATATACAAGGTGGATAAAAAAAGGGATTTATGAAGAGTAGCAACGTTGAGCGTACATGGATACCTGGAGACGCAGCCTGATTTGTCACATTTTGCAGATTTTTACGATCGTTAAAAAAGGTTAAAAAACGTTCAGTCAGACAGTTAGCAAGTGGCTAACAGTCTGACTGAAATTTTCTGAGTCAAATTGTCTTCGTTTTATTGTATCGTCTGGGAACTAATGCAAAGTGAATAGGGTGTAAAAAAGATGTTAAAAATATGATTTTTAAAAAGTTCATTCAAATAGTTACCAAAAGTTGGCAAAAGTGGAAAGTCTTGCAGAATGTAACAAATCAGGTCGTAGCTTTATGTAGCCATGAAGGATATAAGGAATTTGATCTATTTCAAAGCAAACAATATGTGAACAGAAACATATATGAAATACACAGGGCAAACAAGAACCATAAAGCTGAACCGCTGAGCTTTAGTACCTATGTTGTCTAGATAATCCCTTCTATTGAACTTTCTCGACCATCCATTGTTTGTATATCCACAGGGAAAATCAGCAGAGTCTTCAAAGTCGCATGTGTAGTCGACTGCATGCAAGAGAATGTCACAGATTAGTTAAATGCAGTGAAAAGTATTCGAAGAACATCCGTTCATTCCGGTGTATAGATACCGTAAGACTCAGATTGGGAGTTCTGTGGGTTTTAGCTTCATAGTAAGTGCAGGTTAGGCAGACAATACACATGAAGGGTTACTTTGACAGATGGGTTTCCGGGGCATAAACAAGGGAATTGATACATACTTTTCAAGGGATGCATGTTTGAACAATTATAACACACTAAATTAAATCTAGGTTAATACGGTCAAACTTTTTCATTGCTTGAAAATAAGATTTGCGTGTGAACAACAACTGTCTCAAGAACTTCGCATACTTTTTATTACTATTTCTAAACAAAAAATAACAAGCTACAAAGCGAGCCATGGCATTCACTTCAACCTATCTTCTCATAGTAAATGGACTTTTACCTTCTCATGAACTGTATCGTAGCAAAAAGCAGATTAACCAAAGGTCAGCCTTTAATCAAAGAAACGTTCAGTAATAACGTAATAAAATGTAAACTCTCACCTTGAGATCACGAAATGTAGAGGGCCAGATATAATAAAAGGCAAAAATAGACAAACCATTGCTTTACTGTTAGGGAAACCATACGTCTGACACAGAAAACATGAAATAGCAACACAGCAATTATGATTAAAACTGAAATACACAGATACCCAAACAAGTTGGAAATTCACTCCAATTTCCGTCGTCCCTGCATGTCGCTGGAGTTAAAGCCTCGTTCGATAATACGAAGCCGCTATCGCATGAAAACAAAATGGTTGTTCCGAATACATATGGAGTGATTCCTCTGTCATCAAAGCTTCCATTTTCAGGAGCAACAACGTTTCCGCAAATTATATCTGAATATGCATTTTGGGATGAAGTGACAAGATGTTTGTAGGCTGCATATTGGTGGAAGGAAGATCGGTATATTATGCATTAAGACAGAGGTTCTTAAACTGTGCGTCGTTTCAGTTTTCCAACCGCATAATCATTGCGTTTCCTATCGGAATTCAATTGCGGTACTAAATGCTTACAGATATTAAGTTATTACCTGACACGTGCATTCGAACTCATTATTACAAAAGCGTAACAATTGATTATGGTGTAACAATCACATAGCACAAATAATACTAATTCACTTCAACTAGAGAGAAATGGCTAAAGACAAAAATAAAAATTGTTGAATTTACTATCGCTAGGTGGGTCACAATCACAGGTCCAACAAACTTTTCAAAAGACGTTGCAACGAAAAAAGTTTGAGAGCCAGAAAAAACAGGCTTCAGAGTAATTACCAGCGGAACGCGGAGTGCATTATTCTATGGAATGAAGTGTTAATCCTAGATATAATCTGTTCGCGGTCCGTGATGTTGAATTTAAAAAGGTGAATAAACTTCGACGAACTTGGCCTAAAGTTCTTAAGCCTACGTTGATGAAAGTCATCTATAATTCAGCATCTTAAAGGCTGGTCAAAAATTTGGTGTGGTTGTTGACCGTTGAGCCAATATACCAGACAAGAGTAATATTTATAAAACTTTTCATTCAATGACATGGAAAAGCTGGAACAGAGGTCAAGAGACACCAGCGTCTATCACTAAGAATATTATTCATTAAACAAGGAAATAAATAATAATAATTAATGTTCCTGGGCAGTAACCAGTATATTTGAAAGCCGAATAAGCAACCAGTGGTAAAACTATCTCAAAACCAAATCGGCCAGTGGCTGTAAAGTTCCTACACACAATGGACAATCCGTTGTGAAGGTCTGACAGTGGCTGGTGCGCTACAAATTACACCACTTTTCCGACGCTTCTTCAGAAGAATGCTTTCAAAACAGTCTACAATACACAGCCACATACTACCAAGCTAGTTTTAGGCACAGTTTCAAAATGTATGCATAAAATTGATAAAATACCGCTGATTAAAAATGCTGCTTTGCTTTGGAAATTAGAAAACAGACGCTATGATTTGCGGTACACGACATCTGGGCGAAACCCACTTGGGCGAGACCATGTGGGCGACGACCCAAGTGCGGGAGGGACAATGTGGGCGACGGTCGAAGTGGGCGAAGGACCTATATAATTTATCTAGTTGCTCTGCGGCGTCACGGTTTATCGTGAAGCTTAAGAGAAACGCCTCAGAAAAGAGATTAAAAAATATCAGTTGACGTTCAGTACAACAAGCTGTGTCTTCTGCTACTGAACGTCAACTGATATTTTTTAATTCGAATGATCTAGTCTAGACGCTGCGTAGGCGCATCAGCAGTTTACAGAACACATTGTGACTGACAGTCATTACATTTTAAGACTTGAAGTCACACGGAATCAGAACTTCGCAGTGGTTGTCGGATGATTCTGCTGTCGCTTATACCGAAAAATGTTTCAACAGAATGCACCATCAGTCCATCAGCATAGGTATTGCGACTGACATGTTTCGATAACGGTTAGGGAGCGTTCCTAACTGACGTCAACCACTTTTTGAGGTCTTCATTTGTCTCTTTTCTGAGGCGTTTCTCTTAAGCTTCACGATAAACCGTGACGCCGCAAAGCAACTAGATAAATTATATACGTCCGTCGCCCAGACGTTCTGTACCGATAATTTGGCAGTAGATAAAACAGAACAACGGTTACTTTTAAAAGCAATGCGCCTGTGACATTAAGCTTTGATAAAAACATAGCACAAACTCACTTTCGCACGATGGTGGGGTACCTTTCCAATAAACTGTGTTTTGAACAGTGTCGACAGAACAAGTTATACGAGTTCGACTTGAAGAAAGCACATAGCCTGAAAAAGTGAAAATACATCAAAGATTTGTGAAAATTTGATACATAATTGGCGCAGCATTTACGCTGGTCGCTGGTCTATACTCCTAATTATGGGAATTGGACGTTATTCCAGTGTGGACTAACGCCAAGTATAACGATGCATCATTGCCACAAATACTAGTATTGTAACATGAAGGTTCATACAAAATCTAAGAGCTTTCAATGCTAATACTATTTATCAAAATTTGAAATTAAAACAAAACAAACCAAGTATGCAAGCACGGTGTGCGTGCTCAAGTTTATGCAGCCAAATGGAATATATTTCATCAAAATCAGCATAGATTTGATAAGCACAAAAGAGCCGTGCGCCACCTTTTATTTTGTTGACAATCTATTTCCGAATACAAATGCAGTTTTGTTGGTATTTAACAAGACTGCAATTTTCTGAGTTTTCTAAACGTACCTCGATTGCAAGAGTACGTTGCTGAACCCCCGAATAAAGTGTTGTCATCAGCTACGGTATACTGGCCATTTGGAATACTGTTCGGCAAGCCACAATCCTGTTTTACGCAGGAAAACTGTGCATCAGTCCAGTTGCCACTAGGCAGACACTCTCGTGTAGTCCCAGACCCAATAAATCCATATCCTAAACAATTAAAAAAGGAGTAGTTACAAATAAACACAAACTAGCAGTTCGCGAATGACTAGCCGCTTCTGTATTTCCAAGGTTTTCATTCTGTTTTCAAGAAAAAATAATACCAACTACTCAAATTTAAATCCGCGGTAGCAAAATCAAAAAAGTTTAGTCAGCACATCCTGCAACAGACTTGCAGTGAAGTGCAGAACCAAACTACGCTACGTTGTTGATTTCCATGACTGGCTGTTATTGTCAAACAAGGACAGACTTTTAAAATAAAACTAACAGTTACAAAAACAAGCTATTTGTCGAGAAAAAAGAATAAAGGTTTAATTGCATGAATTGCATTGCATGTTTCAAAACACATTTCGCCATGCAGTATTTTTTATGTTGCAATTTATAACGCAGTACCTGTAACCTTTGCAATGACCTTATAAAATCAAAATTATGAAAAACTCAGCGGTAGTTCAGCTGACTGAATGCCCCACAAGGTCATGTAACCTTTAAAATGTACAAAATCTTGTAGCTTGAAAACCGTTTATGCTGAGAGAGCTGTTTCTTGGCTCAAACTGCTCATGTGTATCTACTATAACACGATTTTTACTTGTATTGGCCCACAGCAGTCACAGATTGGCAAAACTATTATTTTAACTGAAACATCGAGATAAATGTGATAAAAAATATCAGATTATGTTGAAGTGAAGTGCATGCACCTCTCTAAATCACTGCTAAGCCACAGCAGTCATACACAGATTAACTCAAGGTCTATTTAACCATGTTACACGTCAGCTTAAAGGCCCCGGTTTGAGAATCATAGGATTTTAAAGAAACTTATGACGAAACTGTGAAAAAAATGACGCAAAAGTGATCCGAAATATATTCGAAACGAGGAAATGCAATCGACGAAAAAAACAAAAAAGCTAATCTGCAACTGAAATATGACGAAATTCTAATACGTTGAGTGAACAAAATTGTTTGGATGTCCTAACAAAATCAAACATAGGGACGTTTGCGTTTAAATAAAATTTATTTTTGCTTGTACATTATCGTTTCGAAGAGTACTGCCAGTTGCTTTTACAATAAGTATACATAATCTTCAGTACTCCCAATGAAAGTATCCAATTGCAGCTGAAATGTACTTCAAATTTAAAGTAACCTCATTATTTATCATTGTTACATGAAGCCTAACCTGGCAAAAATGCCTTCCACATGATCTAACTTGTCTACATATACAATTATTAGCTAGCTTGCTAAAAACTTTGTGGTGGTACAAAAATTGGTAAATAATTGAAAAAAATCACTCAGACTTAGCCTACAGAGTTAACGTCTGTACATTTTGAATCAATATGAAAGAATATTGATTTGCTGGCTGAGTCAAGACAGAACCCCAAGTAAATGTATATATATCATAAAAAAATGTTGTCTACCATTGTAAATTAAAAACATAATGAACAACTTTGCTGGCGTAGCAAAGAGGAGCTACAGCTCAGCATAATAAGAAACCTCAGCCAGCAATCTTTGAAATTTGAACAATCGCTTTATTTTATCATAAAAAAAACAAAAACAATACTGTGTTTAAATATTTTTTGCAAGACAGTGACATGTAACCCACCCAGTCAGCAGATCTTGAATCAATAAAAAGGACTTGTTTTTGGTCGGTAAAAAAACTGCTAAACATGATCAGACTTGAGAAAATTTGATGACTAAACACTGCAAACAGTGTGGTGAACTGGAACGAGACAATTGTCAACAAACACCACACATAACAGCGCCCACAAGAAATACAATATAATAGTAGGCTAATGAGGTAATGACGCATGAAAACTTTCCTTTCATAAATGCAATAATCACATGTCACAAGTTACAACATTGTGTAAGACCTCTCTTCAACAACAATGAGAAACTTAGATGAAACTTTAGCCATTGCTTTCACAAAAGTGATGGATAAATCTTTTCTTTCTTATCACATCTAAACCAGATGTCATATCAAAAACGGCAAACTGAAGAAGTTGTTGCATGATTTAAGATCAGAACTCATTTACCGTATTTTACAGACCATAAAGCGCACCCGATTATAAGGCGTACTGTCAATAAATTGCTTTGATTAGTTTTTTGTTCATACATAAGGCGCACCGGGCTATAGATATAGAATGCAACGTATTTTAAGGTGTATGGGTTACCGTATAAAGCTCATTGAACAAAAATGCTCAATATTTTTTGTGATTATTGCATTTTAAGAAAAATTGGGCCTAGTGAATATCACAGTTTACTTGTTGCGTAATAAATGTAAGCAAGTCACAATAGCACAATGAGCAAAAGAAAAAATGGGCCTAGTGAACTGAATATCACAGTTGCTAGTTGCTTTTACCGTAGTTTAAAAGACGGTGGTTTAATTATATAATAATAGTATCGGTACTGGTTTTGAGTGTAGGCAATAAAGCACTACTTGATCCATACATTAGGCGCACCGGTTTATAAGGCGCACGATCAATTTATGAGGAAAAAAAAGGATTTAAATTGCGCCTTATGGTCCGTAAAATACGGGTAAATTGCGTTTGGTGGTTTGATCTTTTTTCCCCTAAAAATGTCATGGATCAAATGAAAGAAACCGTTGACAGATGCTACATTCTCACAGCAAGCACAAGAAATTATGGTACAAATGATTCTTCCCATGTAGAAACATGCACAAAGCAGTCAAGAAAAATGTTTACTTTGTGAATGAATAGGGGAACTAGCAAATTAGATAACTTTTTATTAGAATATCATGGTAAATAAAAAAATACTATGTTGAAACACAAATTGAAACCAGACTATATCTACTTTGGAAGCGGAGGTGACTTGGACTTTGGGTGGAAATGTACGCAATTCAAAGCTTTAGCACAGGGGTGTGCAAACTGTGGTCCGTGGAAAGGTCTGGGATTTTAAATAAAGCTGGGCCACTAGATGATTTTCATTTAAGTATTAAGTTGGCAACGTAATGTAAATGTTATTTTTTGTTTGGCAAGTCGACAAGTTCAACCAGTGTAAAATTAGGCTAGCTGTGGTGAGGTAGCTGCGTAGTCCTTTATTGTGTGCACATTCATCATAATATAGTGAACAATGGATATTCCCAGTAAACGCAAGAAGGGGCGTTTGGAAAATCGAATTCGGGTTGCCAGCATTTCAATTAAAGTGAATCTGGATAGAGTGATTGGGAAAACATTGCAGATGCACATCTCTCATAAAAATGCAAGTAAAACAAATAAAAACATTGATTTATACTTGCAAGAAAATCGCTTTTTTCATGCTAGTCACTATAGTATATACGATTATATGCATAGTCTATGTGGAACACAGTTGTGGCACGCGGACCAAGCTAGTTATGCGAATTTGGCCCAACAGTGCTGCAAGTTTGCACACCTCTGCTCTAGCATAAACCCAAGCAGCAGTAAGCTGGGCTCTCTACTAGATATGCAACAAAGCAAAATAAAAAAAAATATGTATTACCATGGCCACCTAAAGATACGGCCTGATTTGTCACATTTTGCAAAAATTTCCCGGTTTTTCTAACTTTGGTCGAACGTTTAAATAAATTTTTCTAAAAATTAGATTTTTACGCTTTCTTTTCTCTTTTCCCCAGATGTCACAATAGGTTTTAACATCCTCACCTCATGTTGAAAAACGAAGAAAATTTGATTTCGAAGATTTAGTCAGACTGTTCATTTTTCAATAACAGTTTGATTTAGCGTTTTTCAACTTAGTTTTTTTCATTTGCTGCTGCTTCCCCAAGGCAACAAAAAAGTTTTATGTCATTAGGAAACCGCAAAAAGCAAAAACATCTCAAAAAATATCAGTCAAGCACTAGCAATAGTAAAGTAAAGGTCCCATACTCAGTTACTGAGCTTTGGGGAATGAGAAGATAAGGTTCTCATTATACTAAGCCAGTGGTTCCCAAACTGTGGGCCATGGCCCACTAGTGGGCCACGAAGACGGTTTTAGTGAGCCACAGAGTTATTTGTAATTGAACTTATACTGTTCCTGTATTGTTAACAATTTCTAGATTTTTTACCGAAAAATTTTAACTGCCATTCTTAAAACTGTCTGCCACGGGGAGGAATTGTTACGTAACAATGAGTTTTTAAGCTTGCATGTGCCAGAAATCGTACTTAAAAACAAGCGTTCTTTATGTCGTGGACTGATAGTTGTGAGGTGCAGAGCGAAGAAGAGATTGAATAAAAATTTGCAAATCGAGACATGCTAAACTAAATTACTAAATACTAAATTATTCAATGGCAAACAAAAGAAAGTATGATGATAGTTACGTTAAATTTGGATTTACTTCGTTAAATGATCATGGAGTCGAAAAGGGACAGTGCGTAGTATGCTACCGCGTCTTAAGCAATGAGTCATTGAGACCGAGTAAATTGAGAAATCACCTGGAAAAAAATCATCCTGAGTTGAAGAATAAAAGCATTGAGTATTTTAAACGACTAGAATCTAGCTGTAAACGTCAACGACTTGACAAAACTGGAAACTTTCAACAAACTGATCAGAAACTTACAGAAGCATCTTTCGTTGTTAGCCAAATTATAGCTAAGCAGAAAAAAGCTCATAATATCGCTGAAACTGTTGTTAAACCGTCTGCACTGGCCATGACGAGAATTGTCCTGGGTGATAAACATGAGAAAAGTCTCAAAGCTATTCCTTTATCCAATAACACAGTAAAGAGACGGATTGCAGCAATGTCAGAAGACATTAAGGAACAAGTAATAGCTGAAATAAATAAATCTGCCTTTGGTCTATTCGCCATCCAGCTGGATTAGTCTGTCGATGTATCTTCAGTTTCTCAACTTATGGTTTTCGTTCGCTATGCAGTTGACACCTCTGTAAAGGAAGAATTACTCTTCTGCTGTGCTTTGAACACCAGCACAAAAGCATCAGATGTATATAATGGAAAAAGTCAACCATTTTTTTAATGAAAACGGAATATCCTGGGACAATCTGTGTGGCGTGTGCACTGACGGTGCACCTGCGATGCTTGGTTCCAAAAGTGGATTTAAAAGGCACTTGTGCAAAGAAAGGCTACTGGCGTTATGTTTACTCATTGCTTCATTCACCGGGAAGCTCTGGCTTCTAAAACTTTACCAAGTGGTCTCCAAGATGTGCTTAACGTTACTATTAAAATAGTAAATTTTGTGAAGAGCAGCGCTTTGCACACTCGTCTATTCAGAAAACTTTGTGAAGACATGGAATCTGATCATAAGAACCTTTTGTTTTACACAAAAGTTCGGTGGCTCTCTAAAGGGAACGTTTTATGCAGAGTGTTTGAGCTCCGCGATGAGTTGGAAATCTATTTAACTGATGTAAAACCTGAGTTAGCATTTCACTTTACCAATGTAAAATTTATTGCTTGTTTGGCATACTTGGTAGATATTTTTCTCTTTAAACACTCTTAACCTGAAAATGCAAGGAAAAGAAAAAAACATTATTCAGAACATGGACTTGATCAATGCGTTTGTTGAAAAATTGGCAAACTGGAGACGAAAAGCTCAAAACGGCAATTTTGCCAAGTTTAACAACCTGTCTAATATTTACGAGTTAAACGATGAACTAAAGACCAATATTGTTCAACATCTGAAAGAGCTGGAAAGCGAATTCAAGTCGTATTTTCCTGAAGTTAGTGCTGATGACCTATCACTTGCAAGAAATCCGTTTCGACTTTCCCCTGAAAATGTGGAAGATGAATTGCAAGACCAATTGATTGAATTGAAAAACGACTCCAGTTGCCGAGATCTATTCGAAACTTTGCCACTCACGGAATTCTGGCTAAGCATGGCATCATCATATCCAGAAATAAGCAAAACTGTACTTAAACAGTTATTGCCTTTCACTTCTACATGGTTATGTGAATCTGCCTTTTCAGCGCTAGTATGTATGAAGTCCAAGCAACGCAACCACCTTGAAGTTGAACATGACATTAACTGTGCTCTTTCGACAACTGAGCCAAGAATTTCTAAGCTTGTTGCTAAAGCGCAAGAGCACCCTTCCCATTAAAAAATAAATTGCAAAAAGCCATTTTGTTTGTTTTTGTGTTACATGTCATATAGTACAGTAATTAGGTAGTAGAACTTGGCCGATTAGCGTAGTGGTAAGAAACATCGCTATCTGTGCTGGAGGTCTGGGCTTTGATCCTCGGGCCAGTCAAATCAGGCACAGCGTTGCCACTTAGAAAATTGCTAGAGCCTATAGTGCTCGCCCATATACAAGTGTATAAAATATTTTGGGTGGGCCACGAACTTTGAATCAAAATTTAGACCACGGAGTAAAAAAGTTTGAGAACCACTGTACTAAGCCTTCGGCACTAAGGAGAGTAGGGTGGCCACTGGCCAGTTCCTTTCTCTCGACCGCAGTAGCCGTAATCAAAATCTGCAAAATGTGACAAATCAGGCCGGATCTCCAAGTGGCCATGGTATTACAAATTACCAATGAATAGTTGCCTTTAAAAGTTTACATATCTTGTGATAAATAAGTCATGGTTATTACAGGCCTCGTAATTCGTTTTTGTTGACGGCGGACAAATGTGTCCGGTTTGAGCAGCTATCTCGGCGGACAAATTTAATCTCACGGTGGACACACCAGTTTTAGCGTCGATTGTCATGGTTAATCACTCTATTTTGATAATTCTTCGCCATTTGAGAACTATAGCTATGGTTTAGAAGGCTTTTTTAAATTTCAGCGAAATCACTCTGAAAGGCTTTCATCAGACCAACGATGTACGCTTGAAGAGTCAAAGCGCCATGTAGCTGCTTAACACGCCGCATAACTGATTAACTTCGACCGAACGAGGTCGTGTGGCTTCTTGCGTCACAATGCTCTGGGCACGAGTCGGAAAACCTCTACACCAGGGGTGGACAACCCTTTTTGCTATTGCCGGCCGCATTCAGATTAATTCTATAAAGCACGACCGCCAGTGAATTTTAAATGATTTTTTTAATTTGCGTTATCTAAGAGAAGAATTTATTCGTTAATATCTACTAAACTTATCATACTTAGGCTATACCTAATAGTACCATGAAATATCAAACATTTTTTGAAATAAATTTATTCAATAAAAGTCTGTGACATTGCAACTCCCTTGATTTTGCATACGAGCACCAGTTAAGACACCAGCCTCAGTTAGCCTAATTTGTTTGGTACTCGTTTTTTAGGTACTTCATTTGTGAAAAGGCAGACTCACACTTTTTAAAAAATTTTCGACACAGATTTTCCTCGAATCGCCTTTCAAGTTTGCATAATTGTGTGACATATGACGACAAAAATGCTGTTTTGCATTATTTCCTGTAACAGTTTTAACTACTTGACTGCATATTAAACACATCATAGTATGCGCTGCAGTCTCGATCATGAAATAATCCAACTCCCGTTTGGAATTGAATACTCTTATCTCCTCTCCTACTGTTCTTTTTCTTTTTAAGGACATAATGCAATGTAGGCTACCGTTACAATGAAATTGGGTTGAGGAAAAAGTTCTGTCTCAAAACGATTTTAACAATATAGTCTAGCCTACAAAAACTTATGATGAGAATGTTTTTCAAGTTTAAATTTGAAATATTATATATATATAATTACAAGGGCATCCAGTGGTTCTAGATATCCCTGTATAATATTTAAAATACATTTTATTTTTTTTAATGAAATAATTTATTTTAAAAACAGGGCACGGCCGCCAACACATGCTTATTAAATTACGTGTTAACGGCAGCATAATTATTGATCGACGGCAACACCGTTGCTCTACAGTCCAGTGGTTCTTAACCAGGGTTCGATCGAACCCCTGGGGATCGATCAGAGGAAATCGCAGTTGTAGTGGCAGCGATTGAAAAATAACAAGTTTGCTAAGTTTCCACGTCTGGACGAGGTAGTAAGTGGGCAAGTTCCAATGAAGGAATTACTGAGTACTTGCAAATTTCATTTCAAAACGACTTTCCTGAACAAACGCAATATCCAGCATGGATGGATACGTCAACCATTTGCTTATGATACTACAACAGTAAATATAAACAGTCTATACTTGGACGAAATTATCGAGCTTCAAGAAAACGAGATGCAAAAAAGAAACTTCAACACAACAAATCTTCAAACGTTTTGGTGCCAACAAAATAAAGCAAAGTTATCCTCAAATTACAAAAGTTGCCCTTGAAGTTCTCATGCCATTCGTAACCACTTATTTATGCGAACATGTGTTTTCTATTCTGGTGGATGTTAGGCAAAAAAACGAAACACGGCTTGCATGCAAAAATGACATGAGAATTGCTGTTTCCGAGACAAAGCCTCGAATCTCATTATTGGTCTCAGAAAAACAACAACAGAAGTCCCATTGATACAGTAATGTAGCCTATTATTATTAAATGTGGTAGATTTTTGTTTTTGTGACTCAGCGAAAATTTGGGGTTCAACGAAACCTTGCAGATTAGCACAAGGGTTCGGTAGGTTGGTAAAGGTTAAGAACCACTGCGTCTACAATAACGCTACTATTTTATGCTGTGCAGAGTTTCACTAGGCTGTCTTACTGAAATATCAAAACTTAATAAATTTTGCTGCATCTTGCTGTAATTGCCTACTCGTATATTTTAAATTTGTAACCAACCTTGCCTTATCAATATTACTCGGAGATCAAAGCCAGACATTGTGACGTAAGACTTGAACTAAGTTGTAGATTCTACACTAATCACTTCAATTCTACAGTCACGGTAGAAGTACCGGTAAGTCTATTGATTCTTAGCGAAGAATTCACCTTTGTTACGCTGATTCAATATCATAGGCATTGAAGCAACGTAAAAATCGAAAGTTTTCCTGCTTGAATGGATATGGGATACAGTATTCACATTTTCTAGATGCGTGCTAGAATGCGCGGAAAATTATATTCTCTTAACAATTGTTCATGCTATGCTATGACGATTTGTATCGTTAGTTCCTGTGTTATTTCTCGGCAGACAAATACGACCGATCGAGATGGTACTTCCCGCGGACATCACATGCTGTGACGGTAGACATATCCGCCGTGAATTTCGAGGCCTGTTATTATATATTACCATGGCTACCTGAAGATGCGGCCTGATTTGTCACATTTTGCAGATTTTGATTACAGCTACTGCTAGTGTTTGACTGACATTTTCTGAGATTTTTTACTTTTTGCTGTCTCCTAATGATATGAAAGCTTTTTTTTGCCTTGGGGAAGCAGTAGCAAATCAGAAAAAGTAAGTTGAATAATGCTGATAACAGTCTGACTAAAATCTTCGAAATCAAATTTTCTTTGTTTTTCAACATCTGAGGATGTTAAAACCTTTGGCATCATCTGGGAAAAACAGTCAAGAAAGCTTAAAAATATAATTTTTAGAAAAATTTATTTATTTTAAACATTCGCCAAAAGTTAGCAAAATCTGGAAATTTCTGCAAAATGTGACAAATCAGGTCGTTTCTTTAGGTAGCTCCATGATATTACTAATTACCATGGTTAGTGGTTGTTGTACTTGTATTTAAACAGGCTGCTTACCAAATCTGCATTTATATGTTGCAACAGCACCAACAGCATATGTAGCATCAGTGCCATCAAAAAGTGCGTCTCCCAAACGTCCAGGATTAGGACAGCCAGCTGAGAGTAATTTAACACAAAAACATTACAATTACATATTCAGAATATTTAACAAAAATAAATGAAAACTCAATCTCCTGTTGGTATGGTCTTCTGCTATTACCTACCAACATACTAGCACATAAGCATCAATTCTAACGTGACACTATGGGCAGCAAGATATGTAACCCTCATAATAGTGTTTTTTTAATACAAATAAAAACTTGTACAACTAATCTGAAATTATGGTACTTAATTAATTGATTACACGCTTGCACAAATCTCAGATGACTAGCTTTATAGGTTGTCATGCCTGCTATGATAATACATGAAAAAGAGATAATGTTGTGGCATTGCCAAGTAAGTAATGCATAGAGTTTGGTGAAAACCATTTTCAAAAGTTGACAACACTAAATTCAATAAACATTTAAAAAATTTGGATAGCCTGAATTCTAGTTGGAAAATGATAAAATGGACGGATTTGGTGAAGACGCACTGTGAAACAGTGTTTCATGATTAAAATACAGTTGTCTGTTTGGAGATGGAAGTTCTCTAAAAACTCACGGTGACCTCTTAATCGGGATTATTCAGGAAAGTTATTTTAGGGAGGGTGGGGGGTTAATTTTAATTTCAACTTTAGCCCTGATTTTAGGATACAACGGTATATTATAAGACCTCTGGTATAGTTTTTTTGAAATTTTTATCCAAAAGCAAGTCAATATCAATAGCTAACTGGGTTATGGATATAGGGTCAAGCTGGCTAGTCTTCTATAGTTGTACAAGTGCTGTGGAGCCACAGATCTCCATATTTGGCATGTGGGTCAAGAAACAATCGGGTAATATGGTAAGTTTCAAGAAAAACAGGTTGTTCATGAATGTTGCCTGAAGTGCATTGTGAGCGGATTTAGGAAGACTTTCTGAAAGTTAACTTCATAGTTTTGGCGCATTGTGGAGTGTCCTTTTGATAGAGCTTTCTCTACAACTCTGTAATCAAACAGAAACCAATAGATAAAATAGACAGCTAGGTAAAAAGGAGTTGAACGGCGAATCTTAGAATGAGGGCTTATGCCAGAAATTTCAAACCTGTTTAGCAAGGGTTTTAGAATATATTATACTGTTGTGTCCTAAAATTAGGTCTAAAGTTGATTTAAAAAAACATAAGCCGATTAAACCCTCCCCCTAGCTATAAACTCATGGACATCAAAGGTCATTATATAATCTAACATATAATATCATATATATAATTGTTGCTAGAAAATCTATTTGAATAAGGACCTTCTGGTGATCCCCCTTTTAGGGTGAAACAGGTTGTAATCGTTGTTAGATATACTTGCAACATAATAGCTAATTCTCATTAGCTTTAAAACAATTACAACTGTTTCATTTCCATGTTGTGTATGGAAATTGGTCATTGGAAAGTTAAACATGGAAACCACTCATCTACATTTCTCAAAATAAAGGGAGACCGTCACAAGATTTAACCTAAGGCTAGCACCCACTTAATTGCAAATAGCCTAAGTATTGATTTAAATATTCTTAATCGATATCTTTCACATTTCATTAACTTACTACACATTTCATTATTCATTAAACTACTTACGTGTTTGTGTGTGGGCGCAACAAAATAAAACAAACAAAAAACTGAACTGCAGACAAACTTGAGCTTTCTCCATCAAGTCCTTCAATTAAAGCTGAAGCTGGGCTTAATGTGCGTGTACAATCGTACAGTCAAATCATTAACATAATGTTTATGATACTTACAAAGTTTAAGAAACAAGTGTCTATATCATTTGTACCAATAAATAAAAATAACTCTAATTTTATGTTGCATCTATTCTATGAGTCTGCTACTATTCGGTGAGTCCGATTCGGTGAGTTCCTAACCTCTTACCCCTAACCCTAACATGGCAATGATAATTAAGCTACGGTACCCAATAATTTAAAAAAAAAAATTGAAAAAATCCCTCGTTAAGGGATCGGACTCACCGAATCGGACTCACTGAAACGGGCCGTTCCGCTATTCTATAGTGGCAACAAACAGTAGGCTACAATCACAGATGCTATACACTGAAAGATGAAAGTGGAGTGAAGGACTACACAGTAACTGAGTCAGATGCTCCTATTTTGACATAGACACAGCAGCATGCTCTTGAGTAACATTAATGGGTGGTGACAATGTCGTCCCCTGCAGATGTCGTACCCTCGATGTCGTCCCCTCATACATCAGGACGCGCAATCATTTACGCCGCCAGAAAAAGCTTTATATGACTGAGGCAGGCTGTTGAATTTCAGGTCGAGCGTCAATGCCGATGTCATCCCGGGTGAGTGATTATGTACTCGAGCGTTAATGCGCGTGTCGTTCCCAGTGAGTGATTATGAATAACACTGCCGAAAAGACTTGATATTCGCTGGAAATATGCTTTTTTGCGACATCAGTGGCATCCAGATCAATTGCATGATCACACAGCTAACTTAAAAGCAACAAACACAACTGAGCAAAGTCTCAAGGTTGACCTGAGTAAATGGGGTGGTGACGATGTCGTTCTCTACCGATGTCGTACCCCCGATGCCGTACCCTCATACATCGGGACGTGCGATCATTTACGCCGCCAAAAAAAGCTTCATATGCGGCGGGCTGAACTGCAATTCAGCTTCAGCATCAATGCGTGTGTCGTTCCTAGTTAGCGATTATGAATAACGACCGAAATGACTTGATATTTGCTGGGAATACTAGCTATTATCCTCGTTGCACGGTCTGCCTCCCACATCTAAAATTAATAACAAACGCGACTCTCTGAAAAACTAAACGAGTCATAGCAGCTACTGTAGTTGGCTATGGCTATACTGTAGCTGGCTGCCTTCAAAACTCTCAGAAATCCACTTATGATGCAATACTCCAGGTAGGGGTGTTCAATTTCGATTATTTGAATATTCGAAATTCAATTTATTTTCGATTTTCGAATTTCGAATATCACAACTATTCACCACACTGCAAAATGTGATTTTATTGAAAGAAACGACATGAAAATTCGCTAGAAAACATGAAAATTCGCTAGAAAACATGAAAATTCGCTAGAAAACGCGAAAAAAAAGCGATGAAAATTTGCGAAAAAAGGAACACAAAATAACGTCTACAGCTCCAGGCCGATGTTGGTGTTTAAGAACACAAGCGACATGGTCACCCATCAGTCGGGATCTCAGCTTCGTGACGGTCAGGCCAGCTTTTGAAAACGATCGCTCCGCTGAAGCCGAGGTCGCTGGGATCCCAAACACTTCAAGTTCATTTTCACAGCGAGCGATTCACTGCCGCAACATTTCACTGCAGAGGTTTCGACTCGAAAGCGACATCGAGTATGTTTTCAAGCGCATAAAGCTAAACGCACACTCCGTCTACGTAGCAAATTATGTTGTTTTTGGGTGTATTCAACATCTGATGACATTGAATCGACACAAAATAGTAGATTTTTGCTATGTCCCAGGCAGCAAAATCAGTCATTTTTACATTGAATCAACGTCTGCAGACATTAAATCAATGTAAAAATGACAGATTTTGTTGTCTGTTGTTGGATTGTAGCATCGCAACTCGTTCTAGTGATTATTTATCGCGAAGCTGTTGCGGCTTGCATTCAAAAAATGTTTTCTCGTTGCGATCGCTATATTCATCTATTGTTTTATGTATCAATACAGCATAAAAAGTTGCCCCCACACAGAGGCCCGAGGCCCGTAGCCAGCCGGGGGGCCTCGCCACTCCCCCCCCCTTTGCAAAATCTCAACATTCTTGAGCAACAGCTACAATTATAATGATTTTGACAATTTAAATTTTTTTGGCCCCCCTAAAAAAAAAGTAGACCCCCCCTTGCTCTGCGGTTTGGCTACGGCCCTGCCCCCACTTAGGCACCTATGGATTCGGTAAAAAATGGATAAAACTGCGACAAAGCTCAGCTTACACTTTCTGCAATTGCACAACCTAGCTACGGTATCTTCATTCTTGGGAGAAATTTGGCATTAAAAATGCCAACCTGGCATCCCTGGCCGTTGGACCCGCGAGAGCGTGTGATAGTCACGTGATCGACGATGCGCATGCGTCGAAGTCTTTTTTTGCTTGCAAAATGTGACAAGACAGATTTCGCGCCACTCGAGTTACTTTCAACCGCGTTCAGCCAAAAGGGCGGCTATAATTTTGAATATGTCTGATACGAAAAACGAATTTCGAATATCACCTTAATCGAAATCGAATCGAAAATTGAAATTGAACACCCCTAACTCCAGGTTACTGAGAAAAAATAACTGAGAAGCCACAAAAAATGATGCAATAATTCCGTCATAATGGAATTAAAAATACGGTACTTGAAAAATGAAATGAAAAAAGGTTCGTTTGGGAAGAATTAAATCACCATAGCGCGACCCATCTTTTGACCCTGCGCGATCCATGTTTGGGTCGCGACCCATACTTTGAGAACCACTGCTCTCTGAGGTGCAAATCTAAAAATTGATTCATGATAAATTGAGATCTGGAAATAACCTAAGTTTAGAAAAATGAAGATAATTTGATTGTGAACATTTTAATACCAAAACTTTCGAAATTGATCAAGAAGAGAAATTATTATAATGTCACGAATCAAAGCCTGCCGTTGCCACATGTAGCAATCAAGCAATTGACTTGCCACCTCTAATTTTGAAAGTATCAGGATGAGTAAACTGAAGTTATTATCCAGTGAAGCAATTGAAGTACAGTACCGTAGCCTACAAAATTTATCAAACAACGATTAGTAAGCCCAAAGGTTTAATTGTATCACATGCTGTGGCTATATTTACACTATATAGAGTAATAATAGCTTCAATAGTGTTGCCAGATAAGGAATTCTGCCCTAATTTGAGAAAAGTTTAAAGCTGTTAAAAACAAAAACTTGTATTTTGGAAATATTTTTTAATCCTAGGCAAAAATCAAAACCCTAACCTTATTCCTAACTCTAACCCTTACCTTAACCCTTGCTAACTTTAATCCTAACTCTTCCTTATTGGCTAACATCTTGTTTGCTGCTTATCTTTCGTTTACCATTATCAAACCGGTTAAAAGTTTGTCCTAAAATTCCTGTGTTTCAAATTTAGTTATTTTTTAAACTTTACTGGGTTAGTGCGTGTTGTCTCGGTATAAATCAATCTAAATAAACCAGTTAACCACTTAACAAGAGTTTGATCAACAGCCGAACAGAACTACTTTTTGGATGCAGAGCTGCCAGACAATTTTGGCTCAATCGCACTTAAATCAGGGTTACCGGATGTAAATTTGGCAAGGAGCCAACTGCACGTTGAAAAAGAGCCAACTTCCAAAACAAGGGGCCAAAAATAGGGCCAACTCAATTTTCAAGTACTAAGAAGCAATTTCACTGAATTAGCAACACATTCTTAGCAATATAGCTACATATTTCACCTGTAAACAAAATAATTAAAGTACTAATACCTTAGTTACGGTAATAGTTACTGTGTACACAAAAATAAGGAAAATCGACAAACATTATTGTTTAAAATAGGAATCAATCAGCCAGTTTATTAAACGTTATTTCCAGAAGTAGCACAGGCATTGCAGCACTGAAACATAACATATATACCCAGACAATACAGCAAGTAAGATCATGCTTCTGGAAAGACACAATGATAACAAATAAACAATATACAAAAAGGCATGCAGAGAATGTGACCCCAATAAATTCCACCAAGCAAGTTATCTAACAGTCAAATAAACATTTCCACATTCAATTCACTATCATCCTCCCATTCGAGTTCACAGCATACACAATGTCTGTGGTAAGTTTTTCCCCAATTACCATACTATTGCATTTCCTACCGGTACCAGTACCGCTCTCATATCCTGCTTTCTGCTTCTTTGGCATCCTAGTCTTCCTGGATCAAGTCCAACAAACACAATTGAAATAAAATAGTATACCTGGCTGTATTACACTGCCACAGCAGCCTAACTGGTGTTGTTGTGTTACCACCTTCTCCAGAAGACAAGGCAAAAAGAATAACTTGCAAAAAGACATTCCACAATCCTTCACATTTTGAAAACGACCAAACATGGCCCAAAAAAAGCTAAAGGGCTAAACTAAAACTTAAGAAACTAACTGGTTTTCAAAAAAGGCCAAAGAACCAACCCAAAATTGGAGAGCTTACTGGCTTTCAAAAGGCCAAATTTCTGAAATTGGCCCCAAAAAGGCCAACCTGGCAACCCTTCAACTTACTAAAAATAAAGGTCATGCTGATGTCGATTGTCGAGCCGGGTGTGAAAAGAAAATAGAGTGAAAAATCAGAAAGTCAAGAGTTGCCAAAAGAACACGTTTTGATTTCCATATTGCTGAAGCTTACATTAAAATCTAGGAATTAGTTCTCAGCCTGCTCATAAAGAGCCAACGGGCCAACCAAAAATTTGGGGGCCAAACAGCTTCAAAAAGAGCCAGATTTCTGAAAGTTGGCCCCAAACAGGCAAACCTGGCAACCCTGACTTAAATCCACAAAACTGTTTTTCTTTTGTTGCTTTTATTTCAATGCAAAGTGTTTGATTTAAAAAAAATTCTATTTGGTTCCTTGGTCAGTAGAAAAGTGACAGATACATGTAGCACCTGAGAGCTTTCGCTTCACGGGCATTGCGTCGGAATCCTGGAATCCACTTAATTTGTACAAATGCCGCGGGCTTTTAGCGCAAAACCGCGTCTCGCTTACAAATCTTGGAAATTGAATTTAGGGGTTTGTAAGCACTAAATTTTTGTAAGAATGCCTAATCGCATTCTGGCTAGTGCTTCATACACACGTAGATTTGCCGTTATGTTACATTGTGTAGTTGTGTAGGCTACAGCGATTGCAATGCTTACAGTGGCAATTTTCCAGTCAAGATCAGTGTCCTTTTTAAGTACCGTAACTAGCTTATAACGATGATTTCTGACTAAGTCTTTTCTCATTTCTCACTCACTTAAGAAGAACTCTTATTTTGAATTCAACTCGGCAATGTAGGACAACAGAGCGTTATGTTAATTTCTGGTGGTGGCCTGGTGGGATTGTTTTACATTACATCAGGTGGTTTACATTTGGTGCTCTTGTCACCTGGATTCTGTCATTCACCATCAAGCTTATTATGTTGGAATGAATTAATAGCGAAAATCATTGTGTCCTGATTACTTCTAGCCACCATTATAATTTATAACCAAAAGTGTTGTCATCTCATCAACCACTGTAGCCTTTGAGAGGGCATGCTAACAAGCAACGTGTCGCTACATGCATTTAAATCGTCATAGCCTATATTGTTATGGTTGGCTCAAACTTTGTAGCTAATGGTAAGTTACCTGGATATGATTTGTTAAATTTCATCTGAAGAAAACATTATTGACCTATTGTTAATCGCTTGTACTTAATTATGTCTTATTTACATAGGCCTACTCTTTAATTTCTTTCTCAATTTATACGGTAGCCTAATATTGAGCTAGTTTGATATAGCCTAATGCCTCGTCTACACTGCAAAATTAGGGACAGTGGAATACCGGGACGACTCACTTTACTGATTGTTCTTGCGATGTGGACAGCCGGAAGGTTACTGCAAAATTCAAAATTTGGCAAAACTGCAAAACGTTTTCTTTGCTTTTTCATAAATTCATTCTCATCAAATGAAATGCTAGGCTATATTTTGCTTGAAATTTTGGGTGCCAGAACATCGGCAGAACCTTACTGCAGCAGTGTAAAGCTACGTAGCCTACCTTTACCATTGTAGTGTGAAGTCTACCGGTGACTTATCATGAATGGAATAGTAGGCCTATGAAATAAACATGATATCACGTATTTCCATAGGCTACATTTATTTTGGCAATAATCACTTTGTAGGCTACACTTGAATAGGCTACAGGTCACAAACTCTGCACCTGGGTATGCGGCATATGGTAGTAGACCTTAAGCTGTAGTTGCACCAAATTTTGTCATAACACTATCAGGCCCGGATTTAGGGGGGGGCAGAGGGGGCAGTTGCCCCGGGCCCCCCGACTTTTGAAGGGCCCCCCTATGTGGAAAAAATGTGATTTTGTGTTATTTTTTTCCTTTTGGCCTTTAAAGTTTCTTCAAAATGCTGAGCAGTACTGGACTGATGCTACTGTAGACGTAGAGATGGTTTTTCGCGCCGTAGGCTTGAAAAATTTTTTTGCACGGGGGCCCCCCGATCTAAAAGTGCCCCGGGCCCCCCATCAGCTAAATCCGGCCCTGAACACTATGACCCTCCAGTTGTCCACCCTCGTTTTGAGTGAGCAATCCCCTACTTCTACCATCCCTATGCAAAATATTTTGAGCTGAGCGTGGCTTATTCTTTGTTTATTTAACACAAAGCTTTTCTCGGCAACTGCGCCGGCGTCGACCTGAAAAACTCTTGTCAGCTCGGGCCCTTGTTAGGGTTTGGAACGATTCGCGTGACCGTGGTTCTGACGCAAAATTTAGTTTGGGTTTAGGTTTTGATTGGACTTTCCAGCAAAGCCAATTCAACGCTGGACTGATAGTAGATTTGCCTCTGCTTCTGCTAAGCTATTATTGTGTCATCTCGGAAAGCTATATTGTGCTCGCATTTTACAGACGGAGTGTAGATATGGGTATTTTGTCTAGAACTGTAGACTACTTTGTTTTGTTTGTTTATCTTTATCCTGCATTGCGGGAAAGCGGACTTGAGCGCTATGCATCGGTGCACGCCTTCCGACATACCCCTGACCCACGCTGCAGCCGACGGCAATGTCTGTTTCTGGTTGTCTACTCTACTTATGACTTAAATTTGGTACTACCCATTACTCAAAATAGATCACTGGGTAGAGGCAATTATCGTAAAGTTTCTTGCCCAGAGAAACAACAGCAAGTGCGGGTGGCTGGAGTCAAACATGCAGACTCTCGACAACGAGCCCAACACTCGGCCACTGTTAACCACTCGGCCACTACAGTAAGTTATATATCGCAGATATGCGTTGCTCTCAGCGCAGTGGCATATGCACACTTGCACAGTCGTGTGTACCATTACCTTGAAACCAGGTCTACTCACTCAGACACTCAGCATGTGAGCTTCATTTCAGGGCTAATCAAATACATAAGCTGGGTTACAGAAATTAACTACCCTTGAAAAAGCTTGTTGATGTTGCAAGTCGATTGCAATTTTTTGGCTAATAGAGTTGGGAGTTGGATGATGACTTTGGCCACTGGTTGGTTGATACTTAAATTTATTCTCGGACTGAGAAAGCCTCTGGAAGCTTAAAGTGCAACTGCACGATCGAATTAACATTGGCTAGAATCCATTGCCAAAACATCCGGTTCTTGTTGAAAAACTCACTTCCTTACAATTGAGGCCCACAGCCGAGAAACCGACCCCTTTCCCACGCTCTCTAGCACTTCTCTCTCACGCTACCTGGAAGTAGCAAATTCGTCAACGCCACCTAGTGGCCAGCATTATACAAATTTAGTTGTTTATGCCTGTGTGCCAGGAGTGGTTTACGAAGCCCATCGCCGAAGGCTAGTTTCGTAGATTACAACAGCCAAACTTGGTTATATCGAAAACATTTTGTATTGTAGGACACGGTACAGTCGACTATCATGCGATAACGTTTTAGCATTCATTGGGACTGTCTTCGGCAGTGTTGACACCTAGGTTTTTTTTAAAATATTCTAGATGAAGCTAAAAAAAAGACCAGAATAAACCAAATTGAAGCAGAAATAAACTAAAAGAATAAACCAACATACAATACTGATGACAAATCGCATTACGACACACAAATCGCAAACAAACCAAACCAAAAAACACACCAAATCGAAAAAAAATAAACTAAACGGTTGCAAATAAACCAGATTTGGTTTTAAAAAGACTAAAATGGTAACACTGGTCTTCGGAACCCAGCGTAATCTCTATCGTCGCTGGGGTACTCTCTGCGGATGAAAGAGGCAATGCAGGATGGCAGCATGACTCTGTTCGACTTGCCCAGAACTTCTCCATCCAACAGCCACTCCAGCACGTGCCTATAAGCGACCAGCCTGAATTGCCTGGGAGATATAACCGCTTCGTTTAATAATGAATGGAACAATTACGCAACCAGCTCTTGAAAGGCTGTTGAACAGTAAACAAGCTCAAGTAAACTCACTCAAGGTTTGTAGGACTGCTGGATTGACCATTGTATGGAAGTCGTCCAACACAGTGATGCAAGAGGTGCTCTCCGCCATGCCGTTAAGCACCCTTGGGGGGGGAAGGTATGGACCCATGACCATACCTGACCCATGAACCACCCCCTTCCAAATTTGAATAAAACCTTATAGTAGATTTTTTATCAACTAAATAAGTTGCATTTAGTTCAATAGTATTTCTTGGAAAGTTCTGGATGGAATCTTTTAAAATTTTGCAAGTTAGAGGGTGGGGTGTGATTTTGAGGTTTTTAGTAAAATTTCTCATTTGCGTTTGGAGCTTTACAGAAACTTAAATACAGCTAGCATGGAGATATAAAATTCAGAACTTGTAATGGGCTATATAGTGCAGGATTTAGTACAGTTCATTTAGACTTTACTTCATTCTAATTAAGTAAAGCTAAGATGGAACTTTGTCACCAACAGTTCTGACCGATGATCCACCAAAAGTGTTGTCCCTTGAACCACATAATTCATGGGTTAGCACAATGCCTAATTGAGGGACAATAAACATGTTTCATTTATTTTTTATCTTAGAAATTATTGTGTATTGTAAGTGGAGTGTAAAGTATTATAAAATGACTAGCGAAGCTGGTGATACCTTATGAATTGTTTTTGTCCCCCCACCCCCCACCACTTGCAGGAACGACAAAACAAACAGTTGACATTAAAAAGGTTTGAACCGACTTTTTGCAGTTTAATATTGCTTAATCTATTTCTGCAAACTGTTAGCAGTGTGCGCATTTGACAGTGTATTTATTGTATCATAAAATTTGCTCTAAACATCTTTAAGGTCAAACTTATCAGAGTGGTTCAAGGGTCCATACCCGGTGGTTCAAGGATTGGTCACAGCGGTAAACCATAATCTCTTCGTGGGAAAATTGTAACGTAAGATTCCCAAATCCGTTCGTCTGCATGCAATGACCCAAAAATAAACACACTTTCGAAACGTCTATTCAAAGTGTATTCCAGTAAAATTAGCCCGAGGCTATCGAAATGACTGGTGCAACGCCGTACACCTAAAAACTGTCACTACAATACAAATTACTTGGATAAAAGACGGAACTTTTGTCCAGCTAGCAAGCACTAAGCCAACAGTTAAATGTGCGGCCAACTTTCAAACAATCATTTTACGAATGACCAGAATAGATATCAATATCTCAAATTCACGTAGAAAGTAACTGTGACGCAATAAATGAAAGACAATTATGAAGTCATTCCAACAGGTGTTTAAAGCTGATGTAATATTTCCTGTTTAAACAGGCCCAAACAAGTCCTAACAAGTTTGACACAAGTCTATGAACGATGGTGCAATTTTGGCACATTTTCTAGCAACTTCCATGACGTAATATTCAGTAGACTTGAACGGTTTTATATGACGTTTGATTTGTACAGAGATTGGCCGTAACAAGGATCCAAACGCGTTTGCACCCTTGAACCACTCTGATCACCGTCAATGTGGTCAAATATTTTTGTTGATCTTATAATTATATGAGGTTGAATTTTTTACAGAATATACTGAAGTGATCACATTATGTTGTGTGGAAGTTTCGTCATCAAAGAGTGATTAGTTAACCAACTATAGCTTTTAATGTGAAAAAGTGGCTCATCAGTCCATACCTTCCCCACACTGCTCGATTTCGTGGTTCGAATGTCACATAACATTGGTTAAGACGTACCGTACTACCTCGGATGGGCCTATGACAGCTTTTGTCTGTTCCTTAACCAACAATTTCAATGGATAAGTCAACAGACATGGCTTATTTTTTTTAAACTCGAGATTGCAAAGAGCCTATAACTTACCTACAGTGGTTCCCAACCTTTTTGTTGTCACGGACCCCTTTAGACAAATTATTAATTCTGCGGACCCCTACCAAAATTTTGCCTGAAACTCAATTAACATACTATTGACTATTGTAATAATTATGCTACTCAACTACTGTACTGTGTCATATTGCATTGCCGCTATGACTCCTGCGGCAAATATCAGGAACAGTTGCTCAAATAAGACAATGAATGAATTGTTCAAGAAATGTCAGCAGTAGGCTATTTGAATATTAAGGTGACCCAAAGTGCCATGCCGAAACTTTTTCAAAGTAAGCAAATTTAATGAGAGGGTTGTTGTTGCCTTTCCTGAACTAAACGACTGAACTGTGGTTGAGTTTTTGACAATGCAACACGCATGTCATCTTCAACGTCCAGGCGATTTCGATGTTTAGTTTTTATTGTAACAAGAGCTGAGAAATGAGAATCCTGCCTCGCAAAGGTAAGTAGTTATGAATGGTAACAAAACAATAATCGTTTGCTTTGCAAGAATGGGTAGGTTTGCAGTTGTGAGCACCAAAATTTTTCCACAGTTTTTGCATGAAATTCAATGCGTAATAACTCTTTTGATCTCAAATCAATTAGGTCATCTTTACTGAGATCGTCATCGCTAATGTTCTTCAAGTCAAAAAAAAAAGGATTTCGAATCCATGTTTCAAATTCGTTCGACAGGTGTTCTAAATTAAAATAACGTTGAAATGAGATTTGCATGGTTTCCAAGTGTGCGCAAAATTTTTTTCTCATACAGATCAAAAGAGTTGCATACGTTCTCTTTGAGTTTCATCCATCAAGGTAAGATATTCTAACATTGGAAAGTTAGCGTAATTACCTGCTTCCAATCTGCGTTTCCAAACCGGCAACATGGCTAAAAACGCTTTCAGTTTTTCAGCTGCATCAATTATTGTCACACCTGGTCCTTGAATGCCATGACTAACATTGTTAATATGACCGAAAATATCGGCTACGTAGGCCATGCCGTATAGAAAATTTTACTCTCAAGCAATTTTGAGAGGGGACTTCCTTTTGCTTTCAAAAGAGTTGATACGGTACCTCATTTTTTAGCTGCTGCAGTCGTTTTAAAACTTCTCTAGATAATCAACGTACCTCAGAATGATACAAAAGTACTTCGTAATCTGACGTAATAGACGAGCCAATCCTGATTTGACTGTAATCAACATGCGTTGTGGACTAGACAGTGGCGGCTGTGGTGCTGTTTGTGAGCAGTGGGGCTGCAATAAATAGTCCGGAAGATGAAGCCAGCCGCTGAGTTCGCCAAAGGCGAACGACTTTGTGGGAGGGTCATTGGGGGTCCCCCGCAAAAAAATTTGAAAAATTACATTAAATTTGGAGCGTTTTGAGCATGTTTTTACCCCAAATTTTGAAAAAATGCATTTAAACTTTGTTAAAAAGTTGATGTATTTCTAAGCTATAATTTGAAAAAAACTAACAGTAGGCTATTGCTTTTGAGACAAACATTACTAGTATTAAGCTTAGTCTTGACTAGCCTAGCCGTTGCATACAAGGTTCAAGTGATTTTGAGATGCCCTAGGCTGGACTAGCACTTCCTATAACCTGTTGAATACCCTAACTCTACAGCTAACACTTCTACATTCATGGCTCATCGCTACTCTGCGAAATAAAAACTAACTTTAAAAAGTCTGTAAAGTTATTCGGTTAGGTCGGGCTGTTTTCTATGCAGCCCCAACAGATTCAAAAATTGCTGTAAAATAGCAAAAGAGGTGGAGCTTCAAGGATAATTTTTAGCCAATCAGAGCGCTTGAAATGCAGAATCTCGGGCTGCAGAGCAGTTTGCCCAATATCGGTGTTGCCAAACGAAACTTTTAATATTTTAATTTTCGATCCGCAACTCTTAAGTGAAAAGTAACCGGGTCGGACAAACACAGAGGAAAACATATTTTCCCTTTTCTCGTTCTTTCAGGTGGGGCTGCAGCCCTGCATCCCAATGGCACGAGCCGCCACTGGTGGTAACTTAGATGTAGTTTAAGGTCAATGTACACACTGTAGGCAGCAGCATAGATTTATTTTAATGCATACCGGTACAATTTATTCTCCCGCGCTTGAGCTTGGCACATTTGCATTTAAAGAGAGAAATAAAAGTAAAAAGACCGCTTTTCGTTTTTTTCCAAAATTCATGAAGATAATCACGGACCCCCAAATGCTTTCTCACGGACCCCAAAGGGTCCGCGAACCCCAGGTTATGAACCACGGCTATACTACCTGCTTTCACATAAAAGAACGTGCAACAAGATCAAAGCAGCGAAAAAAAAAACCTCCTTTCTCTAGGACAGTGGTCGGCAACATGCGGCTCTTTAGCTCCTCTAAAGTGGCTCTCTCCAGATTTGACATGATTTGGTATAGCCTATGCGTTCGACTGTGATAATGAAAAAAAACCATCAAAACGTTGTTTACTAGTTGTGCAAGATGATGCTGCAATGAGCCACCTCTGATCGAGTGATACTCTGTCAGAAAATAATATACTTTTTTACAATTTTTGTTATTCAAGTTTTGACTTTATCAGGTCAGTTTACAGCTTTTCGCGTGAATACTGAACAGCATACGGTACCCTTTTTTATCAGTAGCCATGCACAAATAAAAAAGAGAAAAGTTTTAGGCAACAACAAAGATGTTATTCATTACCCAGCTAGAAAGCTACGTATATTACACGTTGATTTTTGGTTGATTTTAGGTAGCATGGTATCTTAGGTAGAATTCAGGTGTTATTAAGGAGTCTTTGTACACCAACTAAAATTCACTTGTTTAAAAAACATTATTTTAGAGACATGTTTTCGCTATCATTCACTATGACTAGTGTGTAAATCTGATTCAAGAAGTTTTATCAGCGATTTTTTTGTGAATAAAATTCTTGTAAAAATAACACGTGTTTCCCACGTATATTATACGTGTTCAACATCTTATGGTTATTTGACCAATTTTTAAGATATATAAGGTGAAACCACACCGAAAAGAGGGAATACAAAACAGAAAAAAAATCTTTATCCGAGCAGAAGGATGTTTTACCAGAATTTTTTGTATGTTGATTACATGTTGTTTCCACGTATATTACACGTTTACATCTGTTGAAAATTAGCACGTGTTTTCCACGTATATTAAACGTGTTAAAACTCTTTCGTTCATTTGGGGAATTTTTAATCTATGTTAAGTAAAACTAGGCTCCAAGAACGGTATACAAAACAAAAGGAATTATACACACAAGTAGAAGGGTGTCTACCCCGCTCTCCTGCATTTTCGTGATGTAGATTACGTGTTTTTTGTAGATGTCTATTACACGTTCTTATTACGTTATGTAAAAAGGAAACTTCGTGACTTTCATAGTCGCAAGTTAAAGTGATCCTTTAACGATAGTTTTTAATGTAAGTTTAAGTGGTCTTGCTTATTGATATTAAACGATTAGCCTACAATTAAACAGTAAAAAAATGTCTGCTCCTAAAACTTATTGAGGATTACTTGTATTTGTAGAAGTTTCTTTGTAGAAGTGTATTTGTAGAAGTCTTTCACTACAGCCAGTTTACCAGATATGAAGTTTTGGATAAAAAAGAAACGCGGAAACATTGAATAACAATTATTTGTTACAGGGTTGCCATATTGGCCAATTTATCGCCAAAATCCAGAAATCTGGCGATTTTTGAAGACGTTTAGCTTTAAATTAGTTCGATTTGGCTCTTTTTTGGGAAATTTTGAGAACCGATTTGGCTAAATTAATTGCTTTTGGTGATTAATAAATATGTTAAAACGTGCTTGAATGTCTGGGAAGATTGAAAGTGGAACTGCCTAGACTCCAGGCTCGATTAAAATAGACTCATCTGTTCCAGAGAGAGAGCGAGAAACATCTTGTTTTGTCTGTTGCGAAAAATAGTATACGGTACAAATATAAACCGATACAAATATATTCAACAACAGACAAGAAAATGAATTTCCGTAGTTTTGTTTCGAAGTCGAAAGTGTATTTTTCATCAGTTGAGGGACTGAGTTAAACATTCAACCAAAAGACTTGAAATCATTGTAATGTGTAAATTTGGCGATTTTTCTCTGCGTTTTTTTGATTTTGTGACAAAACTACAAAAGTTTAGCTACAGAATTATTTTGGATCTGGCAACTCTGATTAGTTGGTTTAACTCGCTTGTGATAAGGATTATGTAGATTCAAAAATCTTTCTGGTTTGCAGCGTGGTTAGTAATGTGATTCACCTTAGTAGTATTGTAAAGCTCCATCTTAAATAAAATGTCGAATCTACGACGCTGGTGATCTGGAGATGTACCATAGATATTTTCGAGTAATAACATGTTTTGTGTAGGCTAAACTAACAGTTCAAAGTGGTGCTTGGGTTGTACTAAAATGTGTAGGCAGGACATGTCATGGTAGGGCGTAACAATGAATGGCATGGTATGCCCTGCCTGCACATTTTAGTACAATTTACTCCAGAGTATAATGAGGCCATGCCTGCAAGAGGTCAATATCGACTAAAATCCTATATCAGTATGTCACCAGAATAGCTAGTGTACCTTGTATATACTTGTATATCATGTAGGCTACCGTAGGGACTGTTTTAAGCCAATGTTGCTAACAGACCAACATCTCAGTCAGTCTGGCCTCATCACATACTTGTGACACTTCCTACCCAGATTTTGCACCAAAAAGACCTCATACCATAATGTGGTTGCCAAAGAACCACACCTAAGGGACTTGCACCAAAATGTCTCAATTCTATTAGGCCAAGACGTAATCGATAGTTAAAAATTGTTGAAAAACTGTTTTTAATCTGTTTAATTTAGAAATATTTTTACTCTTGTAATGGATAATCGTAATGAAAAGTGTAGACTTTACCAAAGAAGGTGGATAGCAAACAAATGTGCATGTAAAGCCAAACGGCGACGTTTTGATGAACAGAAACAGCAGCACAGTGAGCACACAAATGAAATTCAAGGTATCAGTAACCAAAACCGTAATCGCTCAGTGTCATAAAATCGCAAAATACACAGTTGTTGAATTTACAAGGAAAATACTGTTCAAGTTGTATCAAGTTCATGGACATTTATAGAAAAGGTGAGCACCATTAATATTAAGTTCATTGACGACATTGGTGAATTGTTTGAAAAATGATTTTATCCAGTTTGCGTCTTTGTTCAACAACATAGTAAAACCAATCCCACTTTTTGACAGGTGTTGATCTAATGATCTTGTGCATTTTTAAGCCAGTAGGCTAAAGTATACCAAATTTGCTTAACCTGGTTTATAAATGGCATATTGCTATTCCTATTTACTTTGCAGACTACCGTACCAACTTAGGTCAATGTTATTGGCCACCATTTGGAGCAAGCAATCATGTTAAAAAATGCTCATTTGTGGATAAGGCGAAATGTACAATTGTACATTGTGTATAGGCTATGCAATAAGAGTCCTTGGTTATAATGGTAAGAAATGCTATATTTTTATATTGCTACAAATTTTATGTTTATTGCAAGAAGAGCGTTTTGTAGTCAATTTCTTTATGGCAAGTATTGATAACTTTTGCATGAAGTGAATTACACTGGTCTACAAAAAAGAATTTTTTTGGGAGTGGCTATTTGACCAGCTCCGGTCTTTTAATCTGAAACACTGTTGGACCGGTCATGACGTTTTTCTTTATCTCATTCAAAGCAAAAGGCAAAAGGAGAAGAAAAAGTGCCTATGTAACATCTAAATTTGATTGTTTTATTGAACTGAGTCAGTGGTGCGTGCGATCTTTCTCGGGCTGGTTTCCTCAGCGTTGTGATTTCTATACTACCCAGAAGCATTTAATTTTAAACTAAAATTGCCTGCTAAAAAACACTGCTTAAAAGTTAACTGAACATTGATGAAACCATTTTTTTAAAAGAAGTATTGTCACTTTTTACAGCCACCAAACTAACTTGTTGAGAGCAAAAATGTAATGTGTCATTCGGCAAACACCGGTCACAATGTCACATCCTCTTATGACGAACGGAAACTTACCCAAAGAAATTCTCAAATTCCAGCAAATTAAAAATATTAAAAAAAAGGGGGCGATCAGTTTAAACCCGTATCAACGTATAGTTACTCTGGGATCCGCGTAAAGCAGATACGAAAGCATCAATAAATTTGAAAAAAAATGGGAATACTATAATATTAACGACGACCTTTTAGAGTAGATGTTAATTCAAACAGAAAAAGAAAATGAGAAAAGATACATTGCCTGGAAATTCAATGATTAAAAAAGTATGACAAAGTCCAATTTTAAACTCTTCTGTTGCATATCACGATTTCGTGTATTGAACCCTCTTCAGTATCATACAACTTTATCAACAGCATGGTACAGTAAAATTTACAGCAGTTCACTTAAGATTAAAAAATGACTAAATTAAAAATAATCTAACTTTATTACTTATATTTGAAAAAGCAAAAAAAAGCTACTCGAATTAAAAATTGACCACAAAAACGCAGCAACCTAACAATTGAGTCAAAATTTAGTTTAAAAAAAAAACAAAAAAATGCTTACGGGTAGTATCGAACTCATACCCTCATGAACACCAGTCTGAGAAGCATCGTACACGCCACTCGCTCAGGTAAACAAAATTGTTGAATTTAGAAGTTATATTAAAACAATGAAAACTATTAATACTACAAAAAGTGCTCAATGCCAAGCAAAAAGGCAAAGCAGAGCGAATTAAATCAAATGTAGTTATTACGGGAGCAAGTCTTTTAGGCGCTGACAGTTAGGCGCTGGTCTAATAGGCGCGCACACTGTGGCGTCTGGATATTTAGGTGCGGAGCACTGTGGCGCCCGGTCATTTAGGTGCTATTCCTAGTAAAGTATGTAGATTGTATCAGCATGGCAGCTTGCCAGAAAATTATATCATGGCTTCCGTGAGTGAAGCTGCTTAAACCGCCAATGCTTTTCACACAAAATGTTTCTCGATCAAAAAGACTGTAGGCTAAATTACGTAAACTTTTTGCTTAAAATTTTCCAAATTTTCTCCATAATCATTCTGCTGTACCTCCTAAAGCATTGCGCGCAGAAACGAAGTAAAATTTTTCTCATGTGCAGAATTGTTTTGGCATTCGATTAAACTACATATATTTTCAAATTATTTTATCATGCTTGGGTAGTAAAGATTATAATGAAGTACACTTTTCTGCCAATTTTTAATTTTTTTAGAAATTAGAAAAAACACCGTATGGAAAGTTGCTAGTCGTACATTGAATGTTTTAAATTTTATTGCAAAGCTTTGCATCTTCGGATAGCTGAAGATGTATGCTTTCATTTGATGTCAAGATTGTGCGTCTACGTCGATCACATGAGATGTTTTTACGGCGTAAATACAACAGATTTGTGTGAAAAATGTCTGGTTATTTAGATTAAACGTCTTGACCTCGGTGGTTGCGAAAGAGACACTAAACATCAGTAAAAAAAATCATACCTTAGTCTATATTGAAGCGGGTGGTTAAAATTTTAGTGTGCAGTGCCTGACTTTGCAAGTAGCCTAGGCTACAGCAAAGAAGCCACAGCAAGCTCTTTTGTTTGAGAAGGTAGGCTACACGAGGTGGAAGGATGAAGATTTTTATTAAACAATTAATAAATACGAAAAATGCGCAATCAAACACTGCAACGTATACATGAAGCCATCAGCAGCAATTTTTTCACGATTACGTGAAGTTGAAATAGTCGAAGCTGCCATATCAATCTTTGCTTTATGATGTGGCAAACTTACCAAACTTTTCGGTGCAAATGAAGTGCTCAGATCCAACATCGGCTTATATGCAGGGCAATTAGACCACCTGATCTTCTCAGGACACGTACTTCTGGAGTAGAAGTTGCCGGTTTAAAGGCGCAGCTTTGTGCAATCTGTTACCTTTAATAATTACTTCTACTTGAGACGGATAGATCGTGTGGAGTTGAGGTGCGTGAAAACGCTCTACTACTCTTGATATTAGCACATTTCTACAGGACATTTGCAATGCATCCTGAACACAAGTTGCAGCCGGATGGAACTTTACTTAATCTGTTATCTTTCGCAATTACTTTTGTTCGGGATGGATTGGCCATGTGACGAGAACGCGTAAGACGCTCTACTACTGTTCACATGAATACATTTCTACAGGGCATATAGGCTACACCTTGGCTACAAGTTGCAAGCATAATGGTGGGACTTCGCTCGTTATTAAACCTAGTCGGGGTTTTGACGGAAAACCAAATTACTCTTCACTTAAGCCTACCGCCCAGTTGAATACAGGCTACGGTACATTTTTTACTGATGTTTAGTGTAGTTATTATTTGACCTAACTAAAAGTGAACTCATACATGTTCGGAAACTTGAATAATTTATTGATAAAGCTTTCGCCGACGCAAACCTGGACTAACAAGAAATAAATGCTGAACACGCGCATTAAAAAAACAACATATTTTTCTGTTCAATATAACATTTTGTGTGAAAATCATTGCCGGTTTAAGCAGCTTCACTCACTGAAGCCATGACATATTTTTCTCTTCAATATAACAATTTGTGTGAAAATCATTCCCGGTTTAAGCAGCTTCACCCATATATTTTTTCTGTTGAATATAACATTTTGCGTGAAAAAGCATTGGCGGTTTAAGCAACTTCACTCACTGAAGCCATGACCAACAACGCACACGCATTAACAAAACAATATATTTTCCTGTTCAATATAATATTTTGTGTGAAAAGCATTGCCCTACGCCCCTACCTGCTAAGCTGATACAATCTACAGACTTTACTAGGAATAGCACCTAAATGAACGGGCGCCACAGTGCTCCGCACCTAAATATCCAGACGCCACAGTGTGCGCGCCTATTAGACCAGCGCCTAACTGTCAGCGCCTAAAAGACGTGGACCCGTTATTACTATCTGAAGCCTTTACAAATTGTTTCACCTAACGGATCATCAGAAGGTCTTATTCAAATAGAATTCAAATAGATTCTATTCAAATAGATTCAAATAGATTCTATTTGAATAAGACCTTCTGATGATCCGTTAGGTGAAACAATTTGTAAAGGCTTCAGATAGTAATAACTACATTTGATTTAGAAGTTATATTATATATATAGGAACTTTTTTCTTTTCCTCTCATCTTTTGCTTTGAAAGAGAAAAAGAATACGTCATGACCGGTCAAATAGTGTTTCAGATTAAAAGACCGGAGCCGGTCAAATAGCCAATGCCATTTTTTTGCTCCATGAACTTTGAAAACTGATTTAGAGTAACTTTTGGGTGCTGAATTCCAATCTGACCTCAGATTTATCCTATCACGTCAGGTTTGTGAGATATGATAACAACAAATTGTTACTTTTGTCAAAAGTGGAAGATTTGGCGTTGCGTTTACCACCAATATGTGCAGTGCTATAATGAAAGTTTAATGTTAGACTGGCCAAAACAGCCTAAATAAGGTTACTGGAGCATTGACATTTGACATAGGCCTGCTTAAATCTTTGTGGTTTCATGCAAAACATTGACGGGGGAGGGAGTCAGTTATACTTTTAGCCTCCCTTTTAGCTTGTTATTACTGCCTTGTTAATAATGTTGCTTAGAAAACAAGTTAGTATCAAAATTGTAGTTGGTGGGTGTATTTCAGCTACTTATGCACCGCATGGCCTGGATATAGCACAATCGTCATCGTCATGTGAGCGTCTGGGGCCGAGGGTCTATCCTTTTACCACCCCAGATTCATGATGTTCCCGGACTACACTGGAAGGCTACCAGAGAGCAGCCAGTCTTTGGTTTCATCATCCATGACATGCAGACCTTCCACTTCGTTAGGTGGCTTGAAGATGGAGTAGCACAATGTGCGTGTGCAATAAACGCAACGTCTAATCTACCACTTTTGACAAAAGTAATAATTTGCCGTTATCATATCTCACAAACCTGACGTGATAGGATAAATTTGAGGTAAGATTCGGATTCAGCACCCCAAAATTACTCTTAATCAGTTTTCAAAGTTCATAGAGCAAAAATCGTGTAGATCATTGTTATTGATAACTAGGGCCCGCAAAAGTCAATAAAGTCAGAATTTTTTAAGGACCTCGTCTGTACACAAATCAAAGAATAAAGTTGTTTTAAGCACCTAGGGGACTGTTTCTAACAAGTTTATTGGTCAAACTTGACAATAAAGTCAAAATTTTCAATAAAGTCAAAGTTTGTCAAATTATGGCTTTTAACAAACTTTTTTGTGTTTCTTGAGAGTAATTTTTGTCAAAATCCTCGTAGACGCATAGTCTTGTAAATCAGGAACTGTGACACAATTAAGCCATATGAACCCATGAAAGCAGGAAATATGTCACAATGCCTTTTTGGATCAACAGCAACTGTTATCACAAATTGTCCATTAGAGTGGTTCAAAAAAATACAATTTTCTCGGAATCTTCCTCCACAAGGCTTAAAATGTGCCATTTCCCCATAGAAGTGCCCTTGCAAAAAATTAGACTGATTGGAAGTCGTTTAAAGGTCAATCAGATTTTCACTTTTTTACCACATTCTGCCTATGCCAAACCCTATCGCACACAGGCCGATATTGTGTACAAGAATTACAGAGGGGGAAATGCCCGCTATCACCTTGAAAACCACAGCAGAGAATGAGCTAGACTTCTATATGATGCAGAATTAAACTTAGTGTGTATGTAAACAGATTTATTAACTTAACACCCAACAAAGCAAAAATCTTATTTCCATACTAAACTATCGGCAATTCGGCATCTACCATTATTATTGAAAAACACTTGAAACCGGCAGTAGTCTCATCAGTCATCACTTCAATCATTTTCATGAGACTCAGAAACAGTACCAGTACCTACTGCAGTTAGTAAGCATCCACAGGAAAAGGTTTCCGGTGCCAACCAAAGCAACCCTTAATCTCAACAAAGCCTGAAATGAGACTGTGACGAAAACAGTGGCCGAATGTCATATCTGATTTAACACCACAGTCCTTGATGCTAACATTGTATTTTAATTCATTTATCGTGATATGGATGTCTCTTTGTGATAAAAGCAAATTGTATTATGCTTAAACTTATTTAACCTGTCAAAATAATTGAAGTGATGACTGATGAGACTACTGCCGGTTTCAAGTGTTTTTCAATAAAAATGGTAGATGCCGAATTGCCGATAGTTTAGTATGAAAATAAGATTTTTGCTTTGTTGGGTGTTAAGTTAATAAATCTGTTTACATACACACTAAGTTTAATTCTGCATCATATAGAAGTCTAGCTCATTCTCTGCTGTGGTTTTCAAAACAATAGCGGGCATTTCCCTCTCTGTAAGTCTTGCACACAATATCGGCCTGTGTGCGATAGGGTTTGACATAGGCAGAATGTGGTAAAAAAGTGAAAATCTGATTGACCTTTAAACGACTTCCAATCAGTTTAATTTTTTGCAAGGGCACTTCTATGGGGAAATGGCACATTTTAAGCCTTGTGGAGGAAGATTCCGAGAAAATTGTGTTTTTTTGAACCACTCTATTGTCCATTGTTTAAGTTATTCATTGTTACGTATTTAAATAGTTCTTATAAAACACGTCTTCTTCACAAACGTGGTCTTTTCGAAGATCAACAGTTTGGATTTTAGAAATAGCTTACTGACATTTTGTAATACAAAAATGCCCAAGCAAGCTAAATCGTCTTCTGCAAAAGTTAGTCAGATTTGGCGAGATTTTCCTGCTGAATTTAATGCAACTCCCGGGGGTGATTTAAGGTAAATTTTTGCGAGTTTATAGTGAATTGAGATAAAAAGTATTTTGTTGAAAGTGACAGAAAAAGTAAACGCTATTAAGCTGGATTGGAGCGACAACAAGCATTGCAATAAAGGCAACTTTTATTGAACAAGTCCCTTTTATTGAACACGTTTAGGTCTGAAATCGACAAAATGTTATGTTTGGGTAACTGGTATCAATTCAAGAAAGAACTGTGGCCAGTGTGGCCTCTACAAATTTCGTTAGGTCAAAATAAAGTCAAAATTTGATAAAAATAAAGTTAAAAAAAAAAATTTTAGGTCAAAATAAAAATGGCCCTATTGATAACCTATATTATTTAGTTTAGCCTAAATGTTTATATTTCAGATAACTATAAAATTGCTTTAGCTATGTCGGAGAAAGAAGAATACACTTCGAACTTGGAAGAAGAGGATCAGATCATCAGAAAGCGTACAAAGAGAAGAGTAGAAGTCCTAAGTTCTTCTGATTGGGTAGGTTGATAATAAACAATTGTTAAAGTAGTTTAGAAAAATTTATTTATGAAATTATAAATTTAATGTAGTTCTATAATCTATATTGATGGATTTACAGTCACTAAACTAAGATATCAACAGTCTGTTTCCCCTATTAGGGTTCGTCAGTAAATACCTCCCGACGAACCCTCATAAGGGGAAACAGACTGATTGCGATCTAACTTTAGTGATTGTAAATCTATAAGTATTGTTCAAACCTGTCTTGTGTTATTACCCAAAAATTTTAAGCTACACAGTTCCATTTTATGTAGAGAGTGATCAACCGTAGGTAGCACAGATGATACTGGCTGAGGGAGAGACTCTAAGAACAATTCCGTGACAGCACATGTACAGTACAATCTCACAGTACACCCATTGTTCGACCATATAACTGTGCGTAAGCATTAATTGGTTTTGCGTCTCTCCATCAGTGAGTCTCAACTGAACTGTGCTACCTAGTACCTACGTTAATCACTTGAAATGTCATAGACTAGCTCGGCTGTCTTATATGTATATAGAACACTACTTTGCAGTCAGTGTTGGACCTATTTCAGTCCGGATTGCTTTTTTTTCTCTTAGACTTTATTTTATTAACCTCTATTATTAATCATGAAACCCCGTTTGACAACTGTTTTTTTTTTCTCGCTAAGACATTATGGTACATAGCCTCTATTATAAGCTAATTTCTTTCAATATACATATGCCCTTCTGGGATTTTAGAAATCTCCGAAAAGGCTGTCTCCGAAATGGATTCTCCCAATAGTACCAGGCCGATTTTTTAATGCTAGGTACTACACAGAAAACATGTTCGTTGTAGTTGAAATTTACGGTAAACTTTTCATTTTTTGTTTAGATAGTGATGATGATGAAGAACATCAGACAAAGAAAGAGGCTTGCATTGAACACTTCATTTTCCTTACCGATACCGCCGCAATAGACATCAGCCACATTATATTCCCTTTGACAACAATTTCAAATCTGTAGAGTGCCAACCTTTAGCTGTTGACATCAATTGTGAGCGCTCCTTATTTTATGTTATATTGTTTGATTGAAATACAACTACTGCTAAATAGCTAAAGAGATGTATTGTACTCTTAGTCAGTTTTGTACTCTAATGTACTCTTGTACTCTAATACACCAAAGTATATCAAATTCATTTATTCTTTCGGCATGATACATCATAAACATACTTTGCCTAATGTTTTTAAAGATAAAAAGAAAGATTAATGAATACCTTTTCTTTTTCAGAATATTGGCTTACACTCAACAAAGACGGAAAACTATCCTAACTTCTTGGTGCAAGCACAGACTTTTTTTTTAATTCCCAAAGGATCTACACAGGTAAGGATAACAACGTTTATCAGCGATTAAAGAGTTGCCATTTACGCCTATTTATTTATTTGATTAACGCATTGTTATCTTCCCGAGTAGCCTACACTGTTTGCACTGTTCTGTTTTTCAGAAACACAAGAAAAATGAAAAGAAAATCATGTCGGAACAGGACCAACTCTGTGAGCCGGACGAGGGAAGTGAGCCAATTTGCAGCAAGATCTGGTCCTGCTGACCTGACATTCCAACCTCGTGTAGACTGGCTCGTCTCTATGCCGACGACATTACCATCACGTCCTCACTCACAAACACTAATACTTGAGTAGTTTTCGCATTACAAATAAATGTTCTTTGATACCGGTATGTAGTTTTTGAAGTTGAATACGTAGATAGTTGCAGTTGACAAGGACGATCTATACTGCTATTGATAAAAATAATGGCACACAATACGCATAAGTTTTATAGATAACAAATACACATGTATTAGATTGTTGATTTCAGATACGCGGAAATTAGGTAAATGTGGGTGTAAAAACATGTAAAATCCACCACCAAATGTACGTGTAATACACGTGAAATAGTGTCGACACATATACGTGTATTACACGTTAAAATTAACGTATAATACACGACCCAAGATACGTAGAATCTACGATTCTACGTGTATTAGTGTTGTAAGATACGTGGAAATTGAGTAGACTGCGGGTGGAATCCACCACCAAATACACGTGGAAAACACGTGTATTAGTGTAGTCAGATACGCGGAAATTGAGTAGAATGCGGGTGTAAAACACGTGAAATCCACCACCAAATATACGTGGAAAACACGTGTATTAGTCTTGTCAGATACGCGGAAATTAGGTGGAATGCGGGTGTAAAACACGTAAAATCCACCACCAAATATACGTGGAAAACACGTGTATTAGTGTTGTCAGATACGCGGAAATTAGGTGGAATGCGGGTGTAAAACACGTAAAATCCACCACCAAATATACGTGTAATACACGTGAAATAGTGTCGACACATATGCGTGTATTATACGTTAAAATTAACGTATAATACACGACCCAAGGTACGTAGAATCTACGTGTAATACACGTGAAATTTCTAGCTGGGTATAGACAATTGGACATAAACATGAACTTTACATTCAATGTAAATGATGTTAGCATATCTGCATGCTTAATAGCATATGTGGGAAAAAATCCCAAAATAAATGACTTCTAAGGCACTGTCAGAACAGCCATAGAGCATTAATTTTGCTGCACATTATCCCATTTTGGAGATTAGTTAAAGTAGGCAGTATTGGAACTTATGTAAAGATTGGAGCAGAGTAAGGAAGCTTTCAATAAATGGATAACAGCCCCATGCCACACCAATGCTGCTAGTTTTGTGGCAGCTCAATAGATTGCGAGGAAAGCCATAGGCCTACACAGATAGAGATGACGGCATAAAAAAGAATTTTTCGGTAGCAAAGAAACTGTTGTCTGATCTACTTGAAACACATATATTACGTTTTGTGGCTCTCAGTAGTCAGCTGGTCATATCTGCCAAAATATGTAACAGAATCGCTCTTTTGTTAAAAAAGGTTGCCGACCACTGCTCTAGAACAGTGTTTCCCAAACTTTTTTTTAATAGCGCCCCCCTGGACAACGAACAGAGTATCAAACGCCCCCTTCGACAAAAAAAGTAAAACCAAAGTTTTTTTTCCATTTATCACAGTCCAATTCCAATGAGACCGATGAGGTTGGTGCAATGCCATCAGCCTCTTGAGATCGGGTTTCAATTAGGATGGGAACAATCTTAAGTCTCCCCATCTAACTATATCAAGACGGTTTCTTTTGTTATCCAGAATCGTTGTCACGGCACTGAAAGCACGTTCCACCAAGCATGAGCTGGGAAAGGCTATGATAAAAACTTTGACCCGATTCCACACGTGAGGGTATTTCTCTTTGATTTAGTTCTGTAGCCAGAACGATTGATACGAGATATTGAACTTCGTTTTGAGTGCAAAATCGCTTTACAATGTTATCAGTTCTTTCTCAAAAATTCCATGTTCGGAAATATCACAGAAGAGGTCGATTATCCAGTCATGGATTTCTAACTGGAATACATCCTGGAATCGAACTCCCATGCCTTTGTGTACTTCTTGAAGATGATTGCTGTACGTCTATACCAACATCAGATATGCCTTTGTCACTGGTATCAAGTTGATGCAAGCTTGAGAATTGGAAAAATTCTCGTCTAGCTAAATTTCGCTGATACAACACGAGCTTATTTCGTTACCCTGATAGGATAATTTCAATTCATTAAAATTGGAAAATATGTCTGACAAGTAGGCGATATCATTTCTCACAACCAGGACGTCATTCGCAAGGCCAGGGTCACAACTATTTAGAAATTCCACGATAGTTTCAAACAGGGAATAAAATCGTGCAAGGCAATTTCTCTTGGAAAGCGATCGTACTTCGGTGTGGAGTAGTAAGCGCTCAAAAGCTTCATCATTCTCATTGCACAATCGTTTGAATGAGCGTGTATTCAGAGCGTGCGCTTTAATTTTATTCACTGCTTTGATGACAGTCTTCATAGACAAATTAAGACGAATGCTAGATCAAAATATTGTCGGATTGTAAAATCGGATTTGCGTAACCGCAGTGCTTCAAATTGTCATGCGTTACGTTACGACCTCAACTAACTTGTGAGGTACTGCGGAGCGAAGTTGCCAACATAATTGCCACAATATCTGCCACAGAGCTCTTATAGTCACCGTCTTCTTTTGCACTTCTTTGAAGCGAAACATGACAAAAATGCTTTGCAATCCTCTTCTTGTAACTACCCCGATTTACTCTCAGCGCCCCCCAAACGCCCACTTTGTAACCAGCGCCCCCTTCATGGTCGCAAACGCCCCCAGGGGGGCGCTGGCGCCCACTTTGGGAACCACTGCTCTAGAACAAACACAAATGAAGGACTTGCAAAAGCGATTGTCGCTTCAGTCTGACTCCAACTGACGTCATAATCCGCGTGTTGCGCAATACAATCAATCCGCCATTGCAGGATCGTGGCCAAAAATACAAGCGCGTGGAAAACCAGAGTTTTGATAATTTTTATTGAGATAAATATAGCTTTAAAAAGTAAGGGCGAGGTTGGTATTTACAGATTGAAACATGCTCTTTCAGATAAAGTGCGGTCAAAGTCATCGTGCAGTTGCACTTTAATCCCGGTAGTTTCACTTACTTGTATGTTGACTATGCGAGCGATGAAACAGAGTTCTTTTAGATCTTGCTATTTCTTCGCAGCTGAACTATTGTGGTGGACATGAATCACTGGAGCAGGCCCAGCGATCAGATTAGTGTATTGTTAGTTGTTGATTGATTGAATCTTTATCCTAGGACTAAAAAATCTTTTTTGAGAGCTTAATCTTGGCAGTTTCGCATTCTTGTAGTTGTAGAGGCTTTGAACCACTGACGCAGGCCGGTCACCGAGTTAAGTTTCCGATTGTTGTTGAGGTGTTGACAGTGTTATTCCATCCACTGGGTGCCACTAAATGGAGAGCAGTCATTGTAATTCGCTTTCCCCTGGAGTATAATCAGAGACTCTTTATCTTGCTGTTTCTTCGTTTATGAAGTCAGTCGCTTGATAAACAGCTATTCGGGCGGATTTATTGAAAAGCTCTCTGACATTACATTATTGTTGACTGTTGCGTTATTAGCAACGTTACTGCGACTGTTAATAGCGACTGTTTTTCATGAAGTTATGAGCCTATAGCCGGTCAATTTATTACCCTCTTAGATATCGATCAAAAGTAACAAGAAACTGCAACACATTTTTTTGCAATAAATGTAATAAGCTAAATAACCTAAAAGTAAAAACCACTGTAGTCTACAAGCAAGAAGTGCACATTGTAACTTCTTGTTTTCACAAAGTAAAAGGCGGTGAGCTTAATGATGTTTATTTTCTCAGCATCAATTTAAAGACGGTTTATTGTAGCCTACATTTTTGAGAGTCAGTCAAAGTCAGTCAAACGCAAACAACAAGTGACGTAGTCTTTGGAAATGCGTTATTCTCATGTTTGTCGCTTTTACTTTTTTCTGCTTCACTTTTGCTACATTGGTTTGGTTTTGAATCTTTATCCTCGGACTGACAAAGTCTTGATAGGTTATTTATGGTAGTTTCACATAGGCCTACTTGTAGACTGTAGAGGCTTTTGACGCAGGGCCGGTTACCGAGATTGGCAAAGTGAAGTTTTCCGATTGTTGAAGTGTTGTTGCCTGGAATTATTCCATTCACTAGGTGCCTCTAAATGGAGAGCAGTCCTTAGAGCGAAATCCTTTGCTATGTTGATATAAGTTATAGGCCTATTGTTTTCGTTGAGATGGTCAGAATTCAGAAGTATTATGTGATGACGTCCTTTTCACTCCCCTATATTTAGGGTGCAGCTAGAAAAAGGGTCTGTTTTCACGACACGGTATCGAACTGGGGGCCAAATTGGTTTTAGATTACATGTAACAATGTACGGCTTAGCCAAGAGGCGCAAAAAGTGTCATTTTTCTCAGTAGTCGAAACATATAAACTATGAAGTCAAATGTGATTTTTTTGCTTTCGGTTACAGTACAATATTAGGTTTCCGAAATTTCTCTAAAAGTATTTTTTCCGGATTTTTGAACAGGTCTATTTTAATTTAAAACAATATCCTACGATTTAAGTGCTTGATACGACGACAGACCACGCTTTAAAACTCCGCTTCACCGCTTTTCAAAATGCACATCACGTATAGCGCGATCTCTGACACCAGATAGCGGATGAAAACGATCAAGCATCATAACCTTGCGTGTGGTGACATCGTTAACATTCATGACGTCAAAGTCAACTGACCGTGTCAATCGACTGGCGTCAGCCGTGCTGTAAAAGAAAGGGAAAAAATTATAAAATTAACCTGATCTTGTTTGAATGGTTCTAGGCATTCTACACAGTTTTAATTCTACGACAAAACTACTCTGCAGCAGAGAGAAAAACTTTAATTGCCTTTCGAAACCACTTGTTTCCCAGAACATTATGTTATGAAATTTATTTTGACTTTGAAGAAAATTTAAGTCGTTTTAGACCTGGTGTCTGAACTTATAAATCAGCGGTTCCAAATTTTTTATATTCACAAACCCCTATTCAAAATAAAAAAAAATATTCAGATTTCGGATCTATAAATTTTTAAAAGTAGGCAAAGTTATAACTGTGTCAAGATTCAGCTAAATTACTTTGATATGTCACCTGTGAATTTGGGCAATTCAATTTTTGCATTTTATCTAATAGCAATGCGTTTACAAAATCTCGTAAAGTGTTTTACAGACACCCAAGAGGTTCATGAATCATGATCACACAGGTTGGAAACTTCTGGTAAGCATAGAATGTTTTTCCAAAATGATAACCAGTGTAGGCCTAGATATTTGTAAGATTTCTAGACACGTTATTGACCACTTTTGCGATTGTTAAGCTGCTCCAAAAAGTGTTTGCAACATATTTTTGATCATTCATTACTTGTAAAAATTAAACTTGGATGAGCAGCTCAACTACATGGAATAAAAAATAAATCCACATGTTTGGTTTGGTTTTGAATCTTTATCCTCGGACTGACAAAGCCTTGATTGGTTATTCCTGGTAGTTTCGCATACTTTGCAGAGGCTCTTGACGCAGGGCCGGTTACCGAGATTGGTAGAGTGAAGTTTTCCGATTGTTAAAAATGTTGTTGCCGGGGAATTATTCCATTTATTAGATGCTGCTGAATGGAGAGTAGTCCTGAAAGGGTTGCTCAAGCGCACACCCCGAGAGTCGAACCAGCGCCGTGTGATCTTGAGCCGGGCGCGTAAACACTGAGCTAACGGGGCGGACTAAGTATCCTATAATCAAGGTCAAACCATCATTGTTTAATTGTTTTTCGTAAAAAGCACTGATATTAGTAACAGCAAATATTAGTCACGACAACAGCCTACACAGTTTATCAACATCTACAGCTAAGCATGCATCAAATCAAAACGAAAACAAAATATCACACAAAGCGCTTACATAACGATGTAATGTCATATCAAAACAATTCCGTCAAAGTTCATTTAAGTACAAATGCATCGCACTTCAACTTGTGCACGTATACAACACATAGCCTCCAGCTAAAGTTGGTAGGCTAAGAACGACTTAATTTTTAGCCTATCCAATTTTCACAGCAGTATTGCATTTGTATTATCAGCCTACTTGTTACAGTTGTGAGGACAAATTTTTGGGAAAGTATGGTTGTCTTGCTGATGAAGTTACTTAGTTGAGGCCTGTAGTTTTCAAACACAAATATGAATAGGCAGGTCCGTTGAGAGGATAATTTGGACCCGGAACCAATGAGATTTTTAGTCCAAAATCAAGACACTTCTAATTAAAACTATATCCAAAAAAGTACGCTGTGGTAACTTCAAAATCCCTGGCTCCTTGAGAAAGTCCCTGGCTTTTAAAATTATCCCGGGCCTGGGTCCAAAACTATCCTTTTGTCCACCCTGTCAATGCTACTGGGAATAGGACAACATGTGAGTTCTAGCCTTGTTCAAAGTAAACTCTGAAAAAGGCCGTAGGCTTACTTATATGCTACTATGCTATACGGATCCTACAAGATAAGAAAGTAGGTCACCACACAAGAGTTTGAATTAAGGAGATAAAAACTTTAGAATATAAACAGTGGGCTATATAATTTTAAAATGTTAAAATTTGTTAATCTGATAAACTATATGAGCGACGCATTTCCTTCCCTGTAAAACATGCACAAACGTTTTTTTGACATTTCGTCAGCTGGAGCTCTTGAGCCATATGTCCTGTTCCAAGATTTCTTTCTTGGTGATTAAAAATAAAAAACAAATTCAAATCATCTGGATCAAATCCAGCACAACAAAGTTATTTTAAAAAATCTTAAAATGAGCACAAACAAACCGCAAGAAAATAAAAACCTTTAACATTTGACTAATATTCCTGCATCACATCAAAAAACGGAAGTCAAGGTTAATTATCTTTTGTAGGCTATAAGCCAGTGGTTCCCAACACATGGGTCGCGACCCAAAGTTGGGTCGCTTGATTATTTTTTTGGGTCGCTTGTTTTTCGGGCATATTGTATCTTGGGCGAAAAATAACAATAAAAAAATTTTAAAACGTGAAGAGATCGATCACAAAACTGGAAAATATAACCACAAGTCATGAAGCGTTTCATGTCGAGACATCGGAAAGCTTTGTAGCATGATCGTAGTGCAAGAAGTTTTAACAGTTTTCGTTTATATTATTGTTAATATTATTACTAAATGGAAACTCAACAAAACTTTCAGTCTCAAACATAAACTAACCTGCCAAAATTACGAGATATACATTGTAACATGCACTATATGTCACGAACACTATGTAGGACAAACCATGACAAATTTTGCCACACGTTGGACCACACATAGTCTGATGTGGTAAAACGCATCAAAGATAAAGCCCCAAGTGCTGTATGGACTCATTGCTTTCTTCACAGAGAGAGGCCTTTGCTGCAAAAAAGCTGTATCAAGAGCGGCACGAAGTGTTGAATGATGTTGTGAAGTGTGTAAACTTCATCAAAGCAAGTCCACTAAATTGGCGTTTGTTTTCGTGTTTGTGCACTGACATGGATTCTAATTATTATCAAGCATTGCTGCTGCACACAGAAGTGCGATGGCTGTCACGAGGTCGTGTCCTAAAGCGAGTTTGTAATTTGCTGGAGGAGATTGCAATCTTCCTGAGGCAACAGAACTTGTGAGATTAGCTTAGAAGTTTTTGCAAGAAAATTTCAATGCAAAAGTTGCTTACCTTGCCGATATATTTGACTCTCTGAATTCACTAAATTTATCTACGCAAGGCAACGGTTTTACGGTGATTGATCGCGCCGCAAAAGTTTCTGCTTACTACAAAAAACTCATATTCTGGAAAAGTTATGCCACCAGAGATGAGTACGATGTATTTCCTCAGCTAACGCAATATATTTGTGTCAAGGAAGTTGATATTAAACAAACCGAAGTTGGACACCTGGAACAGTTTGCCAAAAAGTTTGTGCATTACCGTGGAGAATCTCTAACACCTAGTAGCCAAAATGATTGGATAATTGATCCACTTGTTGGAAAAGATCTGCCTCGACTTCCCATCCATGTTGCAGAAGAGTTTATGGACAATTGGACATAACGACAGAAGCAGCAAATCGTATTTCTTTTGCGTCCTTCAAAGACAAACACTCCAAAGATTTCGCAAACATCCACTTTTGGGCTTCCATGTACAAAGTGTATCCCACAGTTTCACAATTAGGGATTCAAAAACAGATTCCATTTGCAACAACTTGGCTTTGTGAGACTGGATTTAGCGCCATGTGTGCATTGAAAACTACTAAACAGCGAAACCGGCTGGAAGTTAAAACCGACATGCGGCTATGCCTTAGCAAAATAGCTCTTCGATTTCAAAAACTCACTGACAGCAAGCCAGCATAGCTATCTCATTGGTGATTTCATAAACATATCATTTTTGGAAAAAGTTACTGCTTTTGTAGTGCTGTTTGTTTGCAACGCAATCTTGCATGGCTTTTAAAATACTAAGACAATTGGCTTGGGTCGCAAGATTTTACCGCACTGAATTTTTTGTAAAAATGGGTCGCCTTAAAAACGAGTTGGGAACCACTGCTATAAGCCACTTATTTTACTTATGGGAATAAAGGCACAGCAAAACCTCTTTAAACTCAACACTACCAATCTTTAAAAAATGGTAAAAATCCTGTAGCCTAAGTAATGTAAGATAGACAACTTACTCATGGAACATCTCTGGGAACCTTTCATGCGCTTTTACTGGAACAACAAAAAATTTCTGTCGCTCCACAGTTTCCGTTTTATCTTTGTATGCTTCTCTGTGCTTTTGCGACAACTGTAAGAAATTATTGAAGTTATGGCTAACTTACAACGATAGCCGTAGATTAAGTCTGAAGCTATGTTTAATTTTCCAACTGTAAGCCTACTTGATTTCTTTAACACTCATTTTATTTAAAGGGCGGGGAAACCCAAATTCACTTTTTGCGAGTTTTTTGTTTCAGCGTGATGTCATTGCGTACAACATGCGTTTTAGCAAAAAAATAATCCAAATTTTGTTGCCCTCGTCTCGCTAAGGCCGCTTTTGTTTGATACCCGTTTGCGAGGTCTCGCGCGCATCAAGCTGTGATTCTGTTCGCTGTGACGTCACAAGGTACATATAGTTATGGCCAAAAGTTTAAGACCAGACTTGATTTATGACGATTTTTGCATTACTTCAAAATACTGCATCATATATTGTTTCAGTTGCATCATCTTTATGCATCATCTAATATCTGATGCAGTATTTTGAAGTAATGCAAAAATCGTCATAAATCAAGTCTGGTCTTAAACTTTTGGCCACAACTATATGTACCTTGTGACGTCACAGCGAACAGAATCTCAGCTTGATGCGCAACGAGACCTCGCAAACGGGTATCAAACAAAAGCGGCCTTAGCGAGACGAGGGCAACAAAATTTGGATTATTTTTTTGCTAAAACGCATGTTGTACACAATGACATCACGCTGAAACAAAAAACTCGCAAAGTTAATTTGGGTTTCCCCGCCCTTTAAGAGAGCGTACGCACCCCTGAACAAAAGATTAAACAACAAAACTTCAGTGATTTCAAAGCTCACAAAAATGAAAACAATGAAAAAAACCTAAAACTTAAAAGTAATTTAGGAGCTTGACGACTATGTTACAGCATCCAGGGCCGGATTTATCTGATTGGAGGCAGGCGCACTTTTAGATCGGGGGCCCCTGTGCAATAATTATTTTTTGCGCAAACGGCGCGAAAAACCACCTCTACGTCTACAGTAGCATTAATCCAGCACTACACAGCATTTTGCAGAAACTTCAAAAGATGAAAGAAAAAAAAAAATAATAACACAAAATCACATTTTTTTCACGTCGGGGGGCCCTTCAAAAGGGGGCCTGGGGCACCTACATCCTCTGCCTCCTCCCCTAAATCCGGGCCTGACAGCATCAGTTTGGTTTTGTAACTTCTGTTTGCAGCAGTCTAGTATTTTTTACAACGTACCTTATCCATCTCTTGCAATTCTGTGGTCCTGTCATAATCCAGATTGTAACGGCTCCACGTGGGTGTTGTTCTGTGTTTCTCTCTGGTTCTGCACCGGTTGCTCATGACTAGGCTTGGGTCATGTGTGTAAATGGTCGGGAACTAAACAAGAAACACAAATTAAAAGATGATTTCTGATGTAATTTATCGCTATTTATGTTTTAGACCAGACAAGTGAAACACGAGAAGGTTGTTAAAACACAGAAACATGAGCAGTTGGTATTTTGCTAATTGTATTTTCCTGCAAGTCGATTTTTTCAGTTCATTTTTTTTTTTTAACAAACCTATTTCGTAGAACTTTACTTTGAGAATTACTACAGTAAGCTATGCTATAGACAGTTTTTCAACTTACATCTCCACCTCTCCTTGCATATGTTGATCTGCTTGAGTTGAGTGTTGCCGATCGAAAGTCTTGAAAATACTTTAACGTGGCATTTCCATAAGTGTCACCGTACTTGTACATTATGTTGGGAACATACCCACGATACCTAAACACAGAGAATGGTGATTGCGATGACAAGTAGGCTAAACCAGCATACATAGGGTACACGCGAGGTACCATGCTTTTCAATATTGGCCAACGCCCAGCTAGAAGTTTCACGTGTATTACACGTAGATTCTACGTACCTTGGGTCGTGTATTATACGTTAATTTTCACGTATAATACACGCATATGTGTAGACACTATTTCACGTGCATTACACGTATATCTGGTGGTGGATTTTACGTGTTTTACGCCCGCATTACACCTAATTTCCTCGTATCTGACAACACTAATACACGTGTTTTCCACGTATATTTGGTAGTGGATTTTACGTGTTTTACACCCGCATTACACCTAATTTCCTCGTATCTGACACGTAGATTCTACGTACCTTGGGTCGTGTATTATACGTTAATTTTCACGTATAATACACGCATATGTGTAGACACTATTTCACGTGCATTACACGTATATTTGGTGGTGGATTTTACGTGTTTTACGCCCGCATTACACCTAATTTCCTCGTATCTGACACGTAGATTCTACGTTCCTTGGGTCGTGTATTATACGTTAATTTTCACGTATAATACACGCATATGTGTAGACACTATTTCACGTGCATTACACGTATATTTGGTGGTGGATTTTACGTGTTTTACACCCGCATTACACCTAATTTCCTCGTATCTGACACGTAGATTCTACGTTCCTTGGGTCGTGTATTATACGTTAATTTTCACGTATAATACACGCATATGTGTAGACACTATTTCACGTGCATTACACGTATATTTGGTAGTGGATTTTACGTGTTTTACACCCGCATTACACCTAATTTCCTCGTATCTGACACGTAGATTCTACCTTCCTTGGGTCGTGTATTATACGTTAATTTTCACGTATAATACACGTATAAGTGTCGACACTATTTCACGTGTATTACACGTATATTTGGTGGTGGATTTTACGTGTTTTTACACCCACATTCTACCTAATTTCCGCGTACCGTATCTGAAATCAACACTTTAACACATTTGTATTTATTTAACACATATTGTTATAAGAGGCTACTGTCCAATTGTGACCCTTCTAGCACTCATTCGGAGAGTTAACGCTTGTTTTGAACTTTATTTGGATTTAGAGAAGAAAAAGAGCAATAGCAGTGGTGGGAATCGAACCCGCGTCAATGAAAGCCAACCAGCTGACAAAACCCCTAAGCCAACCAGCTGACAAAAAATCCATCACTTAATTTGCTTTGTATCATCTTCTTTTCGCCATTTTTACGTCACTTAAACCAGAGCTTATGATTGGTTGGCGGTTTCATTCTGGTCATTTTTAGTGGCAGAATTTCGACTTGTTAAAGTGGCTACCGTACCAAACCTTAGTAAGTAATTGTTTAATATCAGTAAGCGAGACCACTTAAATTTACACTAAGAACTATCGTTAAAAGATCACATTAATTTGCGACTAAAAAATGTCATGAAGTTTCCTTTTTACATAACGTAATAAAAACGTGTAAAAATACCTACAAAAACACATAATCTAACTTATATCCTAAAAAATGCGGAGGAGCGTGGTTGACACCAATCCACTTGAGTGGAGAATTCTTTCTGTTTATACCGTCCTTGGGAGGTAGTTTTACCTAACACAGATTAAAAATTGCCCAAATGAACGAAAGAACTTCAACACGTTTAATATACGTGGAAAACACGTGTTACTTTTCAACAGATGGAAACGTGCAATACACGTGGAAACAACATATAATCAACATACAAAAAATTCCGGTAAAACATCCTTCTGCTCGGGTAAACATTTCTTCTCTTTTGTATGCCCTCTTCTGGGTGTAATTTTACCTTATATACCTTAAAAATTAGTCAAATAATCATAGGAATTTGAACACGTGTAATATACGTGGAAAACACGTGTTATTTTTGCAAGAGTTATATTCAAAAAAGAATCCCTGATAAAACTTCTAGAATCATATTTACACACTAGTCATACTAAATGATAGCTAAAATATGTCTCTAAAAAAATGTTTTTTAAACAAGTGAATTTGTGTTGGTGTACACAAACTCCTTAATAACACCTGAATTCTACCTAAGATACCATACTACCTAAAATCAACCAAAAATCAACGTGTAATATACGTAGCTTTCTAGCTGGGCGGCCGCGTCTAACTATGGTCTGAGAGTTAAGTCAGCGGTAGTTCATCTTGCCCTTTCTTCATTTCAAAATAAATCCAACCAACTTTGATCGAACAACCGCAAGATCAAAATAAACTGGTTCAACTTATCGGCATGCAGGGGTGCATCCAGCATGTAGCCTGAGGGGGGTGGGATTTCAACAAAGCACAGTAGTGTGTAGGTCTATTTTAACCAGAATTTGCAAACACATCGTAAATATAGTTACTTTTCTGTGTTTAATGGGAGTGATCATCCCAATCCCCACCTCTCATGAAACCGTCACTTCCGGCACACGCTTGAGCAACGCGCTTTTTAAGGACGGTTATCTAGCATTCCGGCCAACTGCCCTCGTGCATGGAGTAGTTCACATAGCCTACAGTACATCGGCACTTCAACAAATTGAAACTTCACTTTGCCAGTCTTGGGAACTGGACACGCATCAGTAGTTCAAAGCCTTTACAGCCTGTGTGAATGAGGCTGCCAAGATTAAACTTACATCTAGTAGCTTTCTCTTTCCGAGAATAAAAATTCTCTTAATTCATATCACTGACAGTTACACAGCATGTTAAATGAAAAATAGTTAAAATAATCAACAAATTAAGTAAAAAAACAAACTTATATAAATCTATCAATATAGTGTGAATGCAGTAACTTAAACTTGCAACAATAGCTGCTACCTGCTACTTACCCAGGCATGAGCGATGGTGGTGTAAACGTTGCATTGTGGGTAGTTATCAAAGTACCTGCACTTCTAGATGCCATTTTACCAACAGCAACAATATCACATCCAAGCTACAAACAAACAAAAAATTTCACAGATTATTATTTTATTGTAGGTGCAGCAGCTTGTTTTCTGTGTAGGTCTACGTCTAGTCAACTTGGGTTAAACATTAACTTCATTCTTTCTTGGCGGCTTGTTTGTTTTGTAAACTTGTCTTTCAACAATTTAATCTTGTCCACGTAAGGACTAAACACGGCTGAACATTAGACGCTGTTGCTTTTAAACAGCCTACCACAACAACTTTACAATTGATGCTAGTTTGTAACATTCCTCTAAAAATGCTCATTTTTTTCTTGTTTTTGGACTGCACGTAGACAAAGCATAAACTTTTAATCAAAATCAAATCAATTTTTGTCATTTGTTTGAACTCAAAGAAACCATAACCTATCTATACTTTATGTATGTCCTATCAGTTTCGAATGACATGAAAAATTATACCAAACTAGAATCCAGGAGAATGTGTGTAGGGCGTTATAACAAAAGAACTTTGAAGAGGGCTCGTGTGTTTTGCTATTGTTCTCGGATCTTTGCTTTTGTTGTAGCTTGGTTTCAAATTCACATAGATTGAAACAATTCACATCGATCGAAGCTTACGACTGCTTCTAGGCTATTTTTGATTTGCAGCTTAGATTAAAATTTATCTGTCTTGTATTGCCGAACCCTTTGCCTCTTTCACAAGTTGGAAGTGATTTTAATGACATTCCTTGTGCTTTTGGTTTGGTTTTGAATCTTTATCCTCATTCTGACAAAGCCTTTGATAGGTTATTTCTGGTAGTTTCGCATACTTGTATAGAGGCTTTTGATTCAAGGCTGGTTACTGATATTGGCAAAGTGAAGTTTCCGATACTTGTTAAAGTGTTGCCGGAAATTATTCCATCCACTAGGTGTAGCGGAATGGAGAGCAGTCCTGAAATGCGTTGCTCAAGCACACACACTCCGGAGCCGAACCAGAGGCGCTTGTTCTTGAGTCGGGCGCTTGACCACTGAGCTAACGGGGCTTTTAGTTTGCTTGTTCTTATTTGGATAACCTACTTCAGGTACGTACCAAACTCAAATGTCATAACAATTTACAAAAGCGTAGCCATAAAGATATTTCTATAAGATTAAAAACACTTGGGTTTTGACAACACACAGCCAGATTTGCCAGATAAGAAGGTACGAAAGTGCAGTGCATGTGTGTTAATTGATGCATGTGTTTAAGTACAAGCGTAGGCTAAGTGTGTAACTGTGCATCTTCATTAAAAATTCGGCTGGCCTCTTGTATATAATGCTTTGTTGAATCTGCGGAGTCTCCAAAAAACTTTTCGATCCGTTACTACTGTATCTACGTAGGCTACATTGGAAAAATGTAGGCTACCTTGGCTATAGTAGCTTATAATGCATGCTTTAAAATTACTCACCAGAACGCAATTTTTTTATAGTATTAAAGTTGTGGCGTTAATGAATTGCATATCTGGAAATACGTAACATGATTATCTCTTTAAGAGAAGGACTTATAGTCTGGGAGCGAAATGCCATTTTTTACCTTAACCTTGCATTGTTGTATTAATTTTTTTTTGCTGTTGATTTTGGTAGCCAAGGGTCTCTATTTTCAGAAACTGCTTGATGACATGTTGTCACCTTTGAGCAATTTGAGAAATTCAAGATGGCGTCCAAGATGGCCGCCATTACCTAGAAATGACCATAACTCCCTACCCATTCACATTAGGAAGGTGATTTATGTCTCTATACCTAGGTTGTAGGGGTCAAGCTATCCATTAGAATTAAGTATTACGTTAATATCGTATTACATAATGGTAATTTCCAAGATGGCGTCCAAAATGGCGTCCAAGATGGCCGCCATTACCTAGAAATGACCATAACTCCCTACCCATTCACTTTAGGAAGATGATTTTTGTCTACCTATAGATGGGTGCTATATAAATATTGTTATTATTATTATTATTACCTAGGTTGTAGGGGTCAAGCTATCCATTAGAACTAAGTATTGATGATGATGATGTTCGCCCTTCGTTTCCGAAGATGGCCAATGAGACTGAGATCAAGTTTCTTTTTCCTTTTTTTTAGTGTTGACTTTGGTCAGTGTAGGCTACATGAGTGCGGAGATGGCTGATGAGGCCTATCTGTGCAGTGAAACTTCTGCTGCAGGATGGACATTGGAAGGATGGTTGGCTAGGGCCAAGGTTGTTTGAGGCTCGGGCCTTGCGATGTTCTCGTTTTCTGACAGCAGATAGCGTACGGTGTTTCTCAGCTGATTCTGCGCCTTTATAAATAATACTGCGCCATGTTGGTCGTTCTGCGGCTAAGTCTTCCCACGAATCTACGTCGATGGCGAATTCTTTCATGGAAGCTTTTAAAGTGTCCTTAAAGCGTTTTCTTTGACCACCTACATGACGTTTGCCGTTAGTCAGTTCTCCTTAGAGCAGTTGTTTAGGAATGCGATGGTTCGGCATCCGGTGGACATGGCCAGCCCATCTTATTTGTGCCTTTTTTACGAGGGTAAGAGTGCTGGGCATGTTTGCTTTACTGAGAACTTCGGTGTCTGGGACTTTGTCCTGCCATCGAATCTTGAGGAGCTTTCGGAGGCAGGAGAGGTGGAAGTGGTTCACCTGCCTTTCGTGTCTCCTATAAAGAGTCGAGGCCTCACATGCATACAGAAGGGTCGTCAGAATAACTGCTTTGTAAACTTTTAGCTTTGTGGGCAGCTTGATTCCCCGCCTCTCCCATACGTTAGACCTCAATCTACCGAAGGCGATAGATGCTTTGGCGATTCTGTTGTTGATTTCCAGGTCAATGGTGGCTGTGTTAGAAAGAGTACTACCGAGATACTTGAAACTTTGACATGCATGTATTATCTGGTCGTTTACAGTGATGAGTGGTTTGCTATAGGATTTTCCAGGGGCTGGTTGATACATTGCCTCTGTTTTCTTAGTGCTGATTGTTAGTCCAAAATTATCGCAAGCAGAGGAGAGCTTATTCATTTGTTGTTGGATTTCGCTTTTGGAGCAGGCGTTCAGGGCACAGTCATCCGCGTACAGAAGTTCTTTGATGACAGTTTCGGTAACTTTGGTGAGTGCTTTGAAGCGTCTCAGGTTAAAAAGTTTTCCGTCACAACGATAGCGAATTGGAATACCATTGCAGTCTTTATCTCTGAAAGCATCTGTTAGCATTGCTGAAAACATCATGCTAAATAAGGTAGGTGCCAGGACACAGCCCTGTTTAACGCCGTTTGTAACTGGGAAGGCTTCAGAGAATTCATTGTCATCAGCAACGTAGGCCATCATTCCATCATGAAATTGTTTTACAATGGAGATGTATGTGCTTGGGCATCAGTATTTGTGCATGATCTTCCACAACCCTTCCCTGCTCACTGTATCAAAAGCTTTTGTCAAATCGACAAAGACAGTGTAAAGGTCTTGGTGTTGCTCCATGCACTTTTCTTGAAGCTGTCTGGCCGCAAAGATCATATCTACAGTTCCTCGGCCCTGGCGAAATCCACACTGGCTTTCAGGGAGGAGGCCTTGCTCGAGATGGTTCAAGAGGCGGTTCAGTAAGACACGAGCGAGAATTTTTCCAGCAATTGACAGGAGGGAGATTCCTCGATGGTTGTCGCACAATTAGGGATTTCCCTTGCGTTTGTAAATGTGCACTATAGATGCATCTTTGAAGTCCTGGGGAAGTACACCTGTAACCCACATTGACTGGAATAATTCAGTAAGACTGTCAACAAGGCCCTTGCCACCTGATTTGTAGATCTCTGCTGGTATAGAGTCAGGTCCAGGGGCTTTTCCCAAGGGTAAGAGGTCGATGGCTTTCTGAACTTCATCAACTGTTGGGAGGGCGTCGAGTTCACGATTGGTGGTTACCTGAGGGAGGCGATCAATGGCTTCGTCGTTTATCTCTGAAGGCCGGTTGAGAACGTCATGGAAGTGTTCGCCCACCTTTGTAAGATTTGGCTCTTGGTAGTGAGCAGAGTTGATCTATCGATGTTAAAGAGGGGGCGTGGTTTAGAGGTGGACGGACCATACACAGTTTTTAAGGCGGTGTAAAAGCGCTTAGTGTCGTGCCTATCTGCATAGCTTTGGATCTCATCAGCTTTAGCACTGAGCCAAGAGTCTTGCATGTTTCGCAACTTGGCTTGAATCTTGCTGCGTATATTGGTAAAGGCAGTTTTCTTGGAAACATCCAAGGGGTTACGCTGGTGATCTCTAAGTAGAAGTCGCTTGGCTTCCAGCATTTCCATGATCTCTGCATCGTTTTCATCAAACCAGTCTTGATGGTTTCTGACTGCGGGGCCTAGTACCTCAGATGCGGTGGAGTGTACTGTGTCTCGTAGAGTGGTCCATTGACTTTCAATGTTGTTATCACTACTGGTTGTGGTTGAGAGATTGTTTCTCAGGGCACATTGAAACTCCTTCACAGTGTCAGGGGACTTCAGCCGGTTGATATTGAGCCGTTTTGTGACTGTTTGGCCTTGAGGTCTTCTCTTGGGCTTGATGTGAAGCGATAGGTTGGAAACTATTAAGCGGTGATCAGTCCAGCAGTCAGCACCACACATGGCTTTGGTCACACGTGCGTCATGTTTGTCTTTGGCTCTGGTTATGACATAATCAATGAGATGCCAGTGTTTAGAGCGGGGGTGCATCCATGATGTTATGTTACGGGTAGGAAGACGGAACATAGTGTTTGTGATAGCTAGGCCATGGGTGGCATAGGTTTTTAGCAGAAGAAGACCATTGCTATTGCACTTTCCTATACCATGTTTTCCAATAATGCCATTCCAGACCTGGTGTTCACAACCAACACGGGCATTGAAATCGCCAAGAATGAATAACGTCTCCGATTTGGGAGTGGAAGCAATAAGAGAGTCTAGTTCTTCATAGAATTTTTCCTTTGCATCGGTATTGTTGGTCATGGTGGGGGCATAAGCACTAATCAAAGTGGCATTGTTTTTGACCAGAGGAAGCTGCATTGACATTAGACGGTCGTTTACCCCATTAGGTAACTTAGTTAGTTTCTTCACATGGAGAGACTTGATGGCAAATCCAACACCAGACTCTCGGCGTTCGTTTATGCTGCGGCCACTCCAAAAGAAGGTGTAGCCACCTCCTATTTCAGACAGATGTCCTGAATCAGCAAAGCGAGTTTCACTTAGGGCAGCAATGTCGATGTTGTAGCGGGCTAGTTCTCTGGCCACGAGAGCAGTTCTGCGAGCAGGTCTGTTGGAGTTTGGGTTATCGAGCAGTGTTCTGACATTCCATGAAGCGATTTTGAGACTATAGAATTTTCTTTTGTTTTTTTGACCGCGTGAAGGGATCCCCACCAGCTGCGGCAGGCTGGCCAGGGTACGATGGAGCAGGCTATTTTTAGGGCACCTTTTCTAGCCCTGTCCTCAGACTACGGAGGCGAGCAGAGCATTCCTAGATAGGGCTGCTCGGTCGCTCAGGGGGCTGCCGGATTCCACTGCTGCTCGGATTCAGTGGAGAACGACCATATGGCCTGAGCCGCCTGTGTGTGGGATCATGGCTACAGCTTGGGTGTATCCGCACCATCTGGTTCGCCGTTCCTCCATCGCCACAGGGCTTCTTGATCCAGGATCATGACTTGCGCGTGATTTTGTTTAAAGTGAGGAAGGAAGAACTAAGTATTACGTTAATATCGTATTACATAATGGCAATTTCCAAGATGGCATCCAAGATGAACATCGTCTCCCAACGGAAAGTCATCCACCCATTCCCTTGCCATGCTGATTACACAACCAGATAGTTACAGTAGTAAAACAGTCCAAGAAGACACCATTAGACGTGTGAAAAACGAAGATATGGGGCACTCGAGTATGACGTCGAAATAAAGAAATATAGTGGTCCCAAGAAGCCTCCGATGCCACAGAACACCCCCAAGCGATCAGTTCATCCCTTGCGTATGCTGGCACAAGTAATTTCAATTCAATTTAATTCAATTCAATTTTATTTTTCTTTGCTGGCGCGAACATGTAGAGAACGGTAAAGTAAACACACGAATTTGGCACCAACAAAAGGGAAAGATGGCAAAACCAAACGGTTTAAAAATATGCAAAAACAGTGTTGGATGTCACTGTTTATAATTTGCACAGCCACCAAACCTAGAAAACAGATAAAAAAAATTATGTGAAAAATAGTACAAAAATAAGGCTACAATTACAATCATAGGGAATTTGATTGAAAAGGAATCAAAAGGGAATTTGGAAAAGGAATCAAAGGGAATTTCAAAGGGAAGAGCCAGTGAGATGGACTTTGCGTTCCTTCAAGACATGAACAGCGCACTAGATTGTCCTGAGTAAAATGGGTTCAATACTAGGGATGCACGTCGACAGGGTTATTTAGCACAACCAAAGACGTCGGCTGTTTACCTTCTCTTAATAGATATGATCCCGTCACACCCAGATACCGTGATGACATCAAAAGCCTGTGCACAGGTCTACACACGCAATGTCGGGCAACAGTTCGGAGTTTTTACTTGTGATCTGCAGCTGTACAAGGTCGCTCTAAAAGTTCAGTGGACTTATTCAGACAGGTTTTCAAATGTTATTCTACTGGAGGGAGGGATGCACTCTCTAATGAGCTTCATTGAATCTATCGGGTTACTGATGGCTGATACCGGTCTGTCAGATATAATGTCCTCTGTGTTTGGCAGTGTGTTGAAAATGCTCACAAGGAAAGAGTTTCCCCAGAACGTCAGAGCATTGCGAATGGTAGCTGAAGAGGCACTTCGCGGAATCATTCAAGATAAACCATTATGTACATATTGCAGTGGTGACCTCAAAATTTCGAAACCGAAGCCAGCAAGAGTCAAACTACCAAACTTTGGGTCGACGTCCTGATTAAACCTGTCCTGCTCACCATGCTTTTCGTACGGACTGAGCGCGAAAGTGACTGGCCCATCATTTGGCAAACTACAAGCAAATGCTACCATACTTCTTTGCTGCGGGGCATATGAACTATGCGAGATATTGGTTGTGCTACCTTCGTGAGATGGAACGGCTACCACGAGGTGTTGTCACACTTTATGAAGGGTGAGCATGTTATGCACCATTCTGCTGGCTTATGGAATGGCATCTGGAGCGATATGATGATTGAGACGACCTTCATGCGGTATGGGCATGCTCCTGGGGGGATAGTTGGCATCACGCTTTAAGCCAGAAACGCTGAAGGTATGGGCCCTTAGTTTGCATGCATGCAGCAGGTTGGAATCTGATCTGGATGACATGGTGGATGAGGACACTCAGAGTAAGGTGGTGACAACACACAAAGAAGAGGCAAAAGCCAGGATTGCTAAAGACAAGAAAGACCGAGATGGAATCAAACAAAAACTCGACACTTGCATTAATCCTTTAGATTCTGTAGCACACCCCAGTGGTATAGTCAATGTAGTTAGCGGCCAGATCGGTTCAAGTAAAGTCAATGTCCACAATACTGTCAGTGTCACAATCGGGACTGAACAAATGACAGTTTTCGAAAGTCGGTTACCGCAGGGACTTTATGAAACCATCACGAAAAAGGTTAGTTAGGTTAGTTAGTTTGCTACAATGGATCATGTAAGGAAGCATGTGAAGGTCGGAGCTGTGAAAGTATTTGATACCAATTTGATTTGCGCAAGGGTGATTGGCTTACAGGTTATTGGGTGGGACATTGACATTAAGGATGTGCTTGGTCATGAACTTGCGCCAGTTTCAACGTCCATGTTTGATGATACTGGAGATATGAGGATTGCGATTTGCGACATATAAATCTACTTTGAAGAAAATTCTCCAAGTTGAGGTGTCTGATAAAGTTGCTGGTGGTGCAAATGTTAGTGTACTCGATGGCTCAGCAATACTTTGGGTAGTTCCTTGGCCTACTGATTGATTGGTCTGTGAAAGACTATATATCAAACTTTAAATATGCCATAGGAAAAAGGTTACGGGTCGAGGTGGTGTATCTGATATTTGAGAGATATTATGATTACAGCATGAAGAGTGTTACCAGAGGATCTAGGGCAACTGGTGTCAGTAGGGCTCATCAGTTGCAAGTCAACAGTAAACTTCCAGTGCAGAAGATTCTACTAGCCTCTTTCAAAAACAAGAAGCAACTGATGCAACTGATAGTTGATGATTTTGTCCAGGATAAGAAGTTTCATGAGGACAACACACAGCATCATAAGTTAGTGGCAACAGGAGCAGATCCGGTGCCAATCGAAATCAGCGAAGGTGGAGTTGTCATGTCACGGGCAGATCTGTCAACTTCACACGAAGATACAGATAACATCAATGTCCTAAAGGTCTTGAGTTGTGCCGCGCAAAATGAGGAAAGCAAAATCACTGTTGTTGCCGATGACACCGACGTCTTTGTACTATTGCTGCGTTATCATAACATGGCAAATCTCAAGAATGTTGTAGGCTATTGATGGAGTCCCCCATCAAAGGAAGGGCGGTGCTTGATATAGGAAAAACTGTGCAGAAGCATTGTCAGATTGTCGATGGAATACTCCCGGCACATGCACTTTCTGGCTGTGACACCGTCGCCTCCTATTTTAAATTTGAAAAGGCTACTGCATTCACAACACTTCGATCGGGGCACTTACTTAACTTGTTGCGTGCACCAGGGCATTCAATGAAATCTGTTGTTCAACAGGCTACCTCCTTCATTTCCGCGTGCAATGGACAAACAGACTGTAGTACAATGTCAGAGACAAGGTTAAAGGTATGGCTGTCACAAACATGCAAAGGGTCATCAACACCGAAATTGTGCACCTTGCCACCAACAACTGAGGCATTTAAAGAGAATGTTAAAAGAGCTCACTACCAGACTTGCCCCGAACTAGCCCCACAGATGGTACTATGTCTAATAAAGTGTGGATGCCACAGTATTATTCCATGCAGTTCACGCGCTTGTAGTTGCAACTCTGCAAATATGAAATGCACAATATTTAGCGCCTGCTATAATCAGGGTTGCTGTAACCTGACATCATAGCTGATTGCATGTCTTTGTGATGCACATGGGCAACACAATGCACAACAGTGTAGATCATTTGGCAAAGTAGTACCCATCCTTAATAATTATGAATTGTATAATGCGCTTTTGGTAGTCGGTGTGAGAATTCAGATTTACAATTAAAAAACATTTGTTATAATATAACACCTGTGGTCGTTTTCCTTTTCATATTTTCCTCCAAGGTTGAATAGTGTGTGGGTACTTTAGTGTTAGTTAGAAGATACTTAGTTAGTAATTAGTAGTTAGAAGATACTTTAGTGTTACGGCGGCCATCTTGGAAATCACCATTGTGTAATACAATATTAACATAATACTTAGTTCCAATGAATAGCTTGACCCCTCCAACCTAGGTAGACAAAAATCACCTTCCTAATGTGAATGGGTAAGGAGTTATGGTCATTTATAAGTAATGGCGGCCATCTTGGACGCCATCTTAGAAATTATCATTATGTAATACGATATTAACGCAATACTTAGTTCTAATGGATAGCTTGACCCCTAAAATCTAGGTATAGAGACAGAAATCACCTTCCTAAGATGAATGGGTAGGGTGTTATGGTAATTTCTAGGTAATGGCGGCCATCTTGGACGCCATTTTGGAAATTACTATTATGTATTACGATATTAATGTAACATTTAGTTCTAATGGATAGCTTGACCTCTACAACATAGGTATAGAGACAGAAATCACCTTCCTAATGTGAATGGGTAGGGAGTTATGGTCATTTCTAGGTGATGGCGGCCATCTTGGACGCCATCTTGAATTTCTCAAATTGCTCAAAGGTGACAACATGTCATCAAGCAGTTTCTGAAAATAGAGACCCTTGGCTACCAAAATCAACAGTAAAAAAAACTTAATACAACAATGCAAGGCCAATCGTCTCTGCCCCCGGACTATTACTTTCAATCACTTTAAACAGGAGTTCGATCGAGAATTGCTGATTTAAACTCAGCAGTTAGAACTTGGATAAATGGCCTATATGCTTATGACTATGGTGAGGTGAAGTACTTAAACTGCAATGCCTTAAACGTTTGGTTTGAAATGTCAATTTACGCTAAAGAAATCGGAGCGAGCCTACGCATATTGAAACCAATACTTGCTAAGAATTAGGAACCACTCCTTCGCATTTTACTAGTCTTTTCAGTAGGCTATGCTTTCATTGCAAGCATATTCAACCGATCTACACACCTGCTTGTAGAAACGAATTCTTAGAATTTGATAATAACAGTTTCTTAAACTCGTTGATTGTTCACAAATTAGTGTCTGCTGTGGTAAAGGGTGACGATTTCACTCTACAATTGTTATGAAAACAGTTCTATCAATAACGTCTTGTTCCTTTAACAATTTTATTTTTTATGTTACGGTAAGTGAGTTTCTGTATTGAGGCTACGTTTTATAAGTTTTTTTGTTGTTCTGGTTGTCTTTTCATCACTTGAAGTGCAAATTATACTTTTGTATTTTCAAAAAATATTGATTTCAACGGAGCAATTTTTATTGTCTTGTTCACTTGCACAATGTACTGTATACACTACACCAGAGAAAAGTATGTGCTGCGACACACCAGTGTACCGTGAGAGGGTCGCATGTGTGCCGCAAAATTGAGTGCTTTTGACGTTGCAGCCGTAGCGCAACTGATCAGTGAACTGATTCTAGCAATTTGTTTTGAACAGATTTCTTCATTTTGTCTTTGCTTGTGCCATATAAATAGATACAGACAGCCCGTGTTCTGGCCCGCCTGCCGTATGTTGCACACCCCTGTACTTGACTATATATATACTAGGTTATAACATATAATATTATACAGAATAAATACAGTCTCTTATTTATACAAAAAACTTAAATTCAAAACCCAAGAATGTTGCTTGCCATCTAGCGTAATAATAAAAATATAAGCAAAACTACAACGTAGGCTACATTAAAGTAAAAGACTTCGTCGCTATGCTGTGAGAAGCATTGTTACAAAGTATGAAGCGTTTTATCGAAGAATTGAGATACTGCTGCAAAATGAGAAAAATTCGAAGTTAGTGAGAGCTTAAAAAAAATTGTGATAAATGCAACTATTTCGTGTGAATTCAATACTGTGTAAGTTTTTGTTAAAGTTTTTGCTATCCGTATTGTGGAAAAGAAAAATGTCCAGTAAGCTACATTTGCAACAAAACGTGTATTTGGAAAATTCCATATCTTCCACTCATTTACGTAGTTGTCTGAGCTTGAAATTGCATATGCTTGTTAGATTATAATAGTTTCACCACATATCAATGCAATAAATGTGTCGTGGTCTACAAGAAAATGTATAGCTACTAATCGCAGAGCAATACGTACGTGACAATTGGCTTTTCATGGCCTGTACAATCCTCTTTTTGTATAGGCCTCACAAAATACTAAAACCATGGCTAATTCTAACTCTTTGGTTCTGCTAGATAGAACTTAGATGATACTGTAAATTGGTTTGGATTACAGTCACAGGCCTGGAGATAATAAGCAAATGGCTATATAATATGAGTTTACTGAAAGGATAACATTTCACAAATGTTAAACTGCGCATGTGCTTGACGCATGCTACACCGCAGATTAACAGCTTCCTGCCTAAAGTCAACAACAGCGCTTCAAAAAATTATTGCTCGCTCAAAGAGACTTCTTCCAACCATTTAAGGACTCGACTTTTTGTTGACGTTGATAAAGCCTTGCTACTGACGCAAACAAGAAGCCGCCATTCTTTAATTAACTGTAATAAAATCTTTTAAAATTATCTGTGGAGTTCGTTGAAATGTTAAGTGTGTTTCAACAAGAGATGATCACATGTCATCGAAATGGCTTACTATTAGACAAGTCTAAAGTTGTTACAACGATCCAATGGAATGTAGCGAAACATTAAGAACGAGCCAAAGTCGTAAAATCTTACGCTAGTTTCAAGTATTAAATTGTTTTGAATTATTAAATTGCGTTTCTTGTTAACCTACGACGAGCCAATTTGGCGATATTACGTTTGTTTAGCTATTTTGTAGCGTGTCTACACAAAAACTGAAATGGAACGCTAGTTTTAAGCCTACTGAATTACAAACGTTTGGTATTAATTCGAAGCTTTGCCTTTTTAAGAATGCTCTGCTAATAAACTAAGTAAAAAAAACTCTTTTGATGGTTTACCGACGCTTTGCGTTCGAGGATGTAATGTAGTCTACTGTATGTTATAGTTTGTATATCAACATTAAAAACAAAGCTTAAGGCTTTGCATTTTTTTGGCAGTCTACTTACAACTGTACAGTCTATGATCAGTACTCGCAAACACTTCAAGATGAGTTGTATAAGCTCAACAGATTTTGTCAGAGTTAAAAATCAAAAACTTAATTTTGAATTTTTTTGAAAATTTGCGTTAATAGTTTTCCACTAATGTCGAGCGCAATAAAATGCGAAATTTCAAACGTAAAAACAACAGAAGTTTATGAAATTTAAAGGTTTTTTCTCACTTTTGTTATTAGTGATAGACTGATAGTATTTTCGATGCATTAGGTTCAGATCAATAATAATTTTATTCAGGTTCTAAAATTGGTGAATTCAAACTCGATCGATTCTTTTTTGAGTTAATCAAAATTACAGACAAAATTTTTCTTAACCTAGATTTTACGTCTTATTAGGCCTACTTCACATGTTTAGATTGCTTTCATGCAGTATGCTACATTGACGAATATACTTCCCAATATCAAAAATATTACTTTGGAAAATAGGTTCTCAACTTATTCTTCTCTTTTACCTATCTTCTGGGATTTAAAAATAAACTTACCCCCACCAGATATTATGAATTTGAATTTGGATATTTTTTATGCAGCTTATTTTCCTGCTGTATAGTAAATTTAACTTTTTCATACTACGGGTTAAGTTTACCCATTGTTAGGGATCTTTGCTTTAAAAAGTAAGATCTTCAGCTAGAATGCTACAACTCTGACCACTGCAAAAAAGTTGCTCGGCAATCTAATAATTAAGCTTCAACTAGACCATTTGAACACAAACTTTCGCAAACCGTGTAGCTTTTGTAATCTCTTTGTAGAGATGAGTTTTCCATTGAACATCATTTTTTTGGCATTATATTTGGTGAAAGGTGCAGTAAACAGACGCACTTGAAATTTTTTAATTAGCTCAAAACATCTTACAGTATAATGATTTATGAACGTTTGTTATCGCTCTCTGTACAAGTTCATATTTAGTTTGTTGAAAACCTAAATTATCACACTGTAATTCCAACTGAGATACAGACCGGTGATTATGTCTTTATGTTGAGTGCTTTGAATTGTTATACTGTGGAAGCATTGAAGTTATTTGGGCTCAGAAACGTTTTAATTTAGGACATTCCAAAAAGTGGTTTTCACCTGAACGATTTTATCGGCAAAGAAATTCCAGACAAACGTCAAATTGCCAAACGTCAAATTAGTTAACCGCTAATTAATCATTCAAACTCTGAACAAACCATTTTATTCATTACAGAAACACGAAGACATTTGAAGCATCCCACTGAAGATTAAAATAGAACATAATATTCTTTCTTATCCGTGAGTACGATGCTGCGCAATGTTATCACGAAGCGCAGTCTTTAAATTACTATTCTTAAAGCAGTGGTTCTCAACCTTTTAGTCTTGGTGGACCCCTTTTGGTACCTTCGAAGCGGTCACGGACCCCTAAAAATTTATATTAAATTTTGGTATATCGCGTCTCCTTATGGAATCATATGTTACATAAGTTTCAAAGCAACACACTTGGAAGGATTTGCTGAATTCGCAACGCACTTGATGATTGATGAGATTGACGAAATTATGTTATAATAAGTATGAGCTATCTGTTGGCACACAGGATCAAACATCAGTAGATGTTTGATGATGCTCATTTGATGTTTTTCTATAAATTTTATCAAAAGTTAATAGAATACTTGCGACCATTGAAAAGAATTTCTCCCTTTTTTCATTTGTAAATCAACATTAGATCAACATTAATTCGTTATAATCACAGCCACTGCAAAACTGTGAGTGGTGATGGAAATGCAAACGTTATTCAGCAGTCTAAGTTAATCATTGATCAACAATCTGTTGTCTCAAAAGAATTAATTTAAACATAGCCAACAGAGTCTTTTTTTTAAAGGGTTTAAGTTATTTAGTGTAGGTATATGATATGTTTTAGTTAAGAAACCAAACCTTTGTGCTATGTCCTTTGTAATTTCAAACGACGCACCAATGCGTTGCGACTTACAGTTTGAGAATTACTGTAGGCTAATACATAAACAAAACACAAACAAATTTTCAATTTCGTAATTTGTTAATCATTCTAAAAACTCAGAAACTTTCACGGACCCCCTGAAATCGCTTCACGGACCCCTTGGGGTCCGCGGACCCCCGGTTGAGAACCACTGTCTTAAAGTATCAAAAATTTAGTTTGCCCTATACGTTCAAAACATAGATATAAATCGCTTCTAAAGTACATGCATTATAATAAAACAAGTCACAAGCAGACATCGTCATCTCCTTTTTCATTGACGTTTTTCAAATTATTTTATCTCGAAAACTAGTAGACCACCAGCGTATGAATTGAAAATTTAAGATTGCATTGAAATTTCAAAGTCAAAAAAGGTTACCAGTTAAAGAAATTACAAGGTATGTAAAATGTAGATATTTTTACTATCGCTATTATCAGGGTAAACGTTGTTGCGGTTAACTGCAGGTTTAGTGAAGAACACGCAGTGTCAAAGTACAAAAATAAAACATAATTCTGGACAAGACTGGAATGCCATCCTTAAACATTATTGTCTATCACAAGATACGCCCACATCAAGTCATTTTTCAATAATAAATACCTCTCCTACGCAGCCGATTTATCAGAGCGACGATCTTGAGCATATCGATATGCACAGCCAACGTCAAACATTGTAATTTCCACAGCAAAGTGTAATCGGCTTCTTCGACATACATTAGAAGTAAAAGCAATCCGAAGTCCGCCAAACAATCCAGATTGCGCAAACATGTTCTCCAATGTGGTTCTTGGGACAATTTGCTGACGGCAATGCTTTCAAGTGCAGAGCAATCAAAAATCCTTATAATGGGCTTCCGTATATGGTATTGTGTAGACCGATTTCAAAAATTTTATGCACCGTAACTTAAAATAGCTTGCGAATTTAATGGTAGGCTTGCAACCACTAATCGAGTTGCCACAACTGAATAATTTCTAAGTTAATTTTATATGAACAAAGAGCTTAAAAAAGTCCCAATATTTCAAGTGTTTGCAAGAAATAATGGCCATGTTCTGGCACAGGCCAGGTTGCCTTTGCGTGTCATGATAGTTTGTCTAAATGTTGTGCAATGGATCAATGACTGGGAAGTGGGGAAACGTCATTAAACTAGGAAAAATCAAAAAAGAAAAGCGAGATTTAACTGTGATTCAATTTTCATGTTTAGCAGCTGCAGTGACGCAAAGTCTTGTATCTGTTTAGCGACACCTAGTGTGCGACGGGGGTGTGATGATGCAACGGCGTTGGTTTTCCAATTATGCAAATCTGATTCAACTCTCGGCTTCAGCTGGTTGTTGAAAACACCGCTCACTTCCACCTAGGGTGTAATAAATTATATGGGCATAATTGCCGCAGGAAAGGCGGCCGAGAGAAAGGAACTGGCCATGACCACCCTACTCTCCTTAGTGCCGAAGGCCGAAGTACAGTGAGAACCTTATCTTCTCATACCTGACACTTGAATCAAGTATGGGCCACCTTTACATTTTAGTGTAGGTAATCCTTACCAACAACGACACGACAGCTCAAGACATAACAAACTTCAATGCCGAAATTTTAAAGTGACAACCCCTGTTATTAGGTATCATGTAATTTGTTTATGTGTTCACACAATGGGTGAAGAGTTTAAAGCTTCTACTTGCAGGCTACGCGAACTAGCTGGAAGTTTATATACCGTAGTTTGACTTTTGCAGCAGCAGCAGCAGCAGCTGGGATTAAACTTTCAAAAAGATGTTTTTAGTTCAGCGATAAAGGTTTCAAGTATTAATCAACATAAATGCAACATGTCTGTGGTACAATAAATAAAACAAATGTTTCAATATTTTAACGCAAAAGGGAATGGTTGTATCAGCTTAATTTTATGCATATATTTTACTCGAGGCCCCGAATGAACGCAAATGAAAGACTCCAGAAGATAGTTTAGTTTTATTCTTGAACTTCTGGACGTCCTTGACTTGAGTGGGAATCGAACCTCTCTCGAGGTTGTACTACGGTGTCAGCAATGTACTGGATAGAAAACAAAACCAACTGTAAACTAGATAGTTTGTAAAACTAGTATAGCAAAACTGCAATGTGAAAGTAGGTAATAACTTAATAATTAACCCTTGCGCATCAACAAAATAATTTTTCAAAAAATGCGACGTAATCGCTTAAGTCTCCTGTGACAACACGTGGTCTGGACGATCGAAGAACCAGCAACCTTCAAAACGTCGGTCGGACGCCATTACCGCTCCGTCATGAAGTCAGCATTGCGTAGATGACCAGTGGACAACGTGCTGCAGCCAACATGTTAAGTTAGACTGAATGTTACCCAGTGCTGTATTCTACAACATAAAGACAAATCGAAACTAACAAAAAGCGCATTATTATACGCCAGAGATCCATGTAAAGAGTGAGATAAATTTTCAAATGCGTGAAATCGCAGGAATGTTTGATAAATGTCAATGAGACAAGCTATCAAGTTGCTTGTAACCAAATGCACGACATTGGTCGTGACTCACAGACGCGGACGTGATACGAAACACGAAAATTTTCACCTGCAATGGCTGTAGTCTACATTTAAAGAAAGATTTAAAAGCCGCTGACTTTCGAAGACCATGCTAAGCAAATATAATCCGTCCTTTTTACAATGATTCGACGTATGTAGACGTTGCATTGGAAAAAGCGGATACGCAAAAAACAAATGCATTATTTTAACGTTATAACTATACAACAACAATGCAGTGAAGTAGACCATGGCTATGAGTAGACAAAATATTTGTTAGGAAAGCATATGTTATAAATCCACCAGCTTGTTAAATCTTACAACCTTGTTACAAATTTTTGCTTCTCTTAAAGATAAAAAATCGTTTCGTTTCGACCAAAGCGCGTTTGTAGTGGTCCGCTGCAGTGCATGATGGGACGCAGCTGCACAAGAATACGTCATTCAATAGCAGCCTAATAGATCCCGATCGGAATAAACAAACCACTCCCAGGTACATTACATGTAAAAACTTGGTTCTCTGTTTGAAATGATTTTGCCAGAATACAGTTTGCATCGCATATGGGCGTATTTTAGCCTCCTGACTTAAAACTCAAGTTATGCCACGGTCATTAAATGACATTGCGATGTTAGTTTTAGTTTGCCCACGTGCAGTTTTACTGCTACTGGATATAATTTGAAAACCACTTAGTGCTTTATGATAAAGGACAGAGTCATGGTACAGCAAATAGTGCAACAAAGATGTGCTTTGAAGGTTATAACCCCTTGGGAATTGGGTAACGCAACAATAATTAAATTAACAATAACAATATAATACCGTAATAATAGTGATAAACAATCATACTTCAAATGTCAAGGAAAATCGTTCAGACATCTCCCATAGCAAGCGTTGAGACAATTTATTTTGCTTGGTGTCTTGTGGCACTCATCCACTTTAACCTAAATCTTCAACTACCAGGTATAAACGAGAATATGACGGCTAAGGACAGCCCCTTGACTAATGGATTCAGTGGTAATAAGAACTTGTTCTTCGATGAACAAAAAAAGGTAATGATAAAAAATAATAATGAATGACAAAACACAATGGCTTTAAATTTTCTTCATGGGTTAAATGTTCACAACATGGCAACTAAATCTACTTTTGCAACATTCACTCAAACCTTTATTTGCTTTCAGAAATAATTGCACCTTAGAACTAAGCAGAGTTGATTCTTGCTACCATACGGTACTACATTATAAAATTTATAAAACGAACCATTTGGTGGCTTTCAAAACCGCAACTAATTCGTTGCATTTCCTAGGAATGTTCAATTTTTTTTTTAAAGAAATGGGCGTCGTGCTCTAGCCAAATAGTAATTAATCTCAGTAGTGTATTTATTTATAGATTACAATCGATTGCTGCTTGTTTTCATTTTGTTGCAGCAGAAGCGCAGGCATTGTCGTTTGCTCCTTTTTTTTTATCCTAATAAGGACTTGTATAAAAAAAAAATGAGAAAAACGTATCTATTAAAAAGATTTGCTTTCTGTAAATTGTAGCTGATGAAAATATCTTTCAAACTTATTTTTGCAGCAACAGTGGCAACGGTTAATTACCATCATAGTTTTTCAGGCCTTTGTGAACAAGGTCTCCACCTAGCTCAAATGTGGCGCCAGTTACGCTGCGAACACTGCAATCCGCTTACGTGAATCATAACTACATCAACTGCTAGAAGGCACTTAGCAATATTTGTGGTATATTTATCTCAAAACTTATTCGCATCAAAACAAGTCTGTGCTCAGAACTGTTTACCTGTTGACAGAAATACTGAATAAACGCAGACAAGGCGAATCTCATCGGACAAAATTATCAAAATCAATATATCTTACTGACTAAATTTAGAGTAAAAGAACAAGAGGAAAAATATTTCTATATTCGTTTCCAAAATCCAGTCACAAAAAGATTGGATCTATTCGATGCAGTTGTCATTGTTATTCAATTACTTGAAATGGTTAATTTCATGGTCGTCTATATTTTACCTCAAACAAAACACAGCTGGAGTTAAAATAACAGGAGGTATGTCATGTATTAGTTTTTATTACGGTTTTTTAATAGTTTCATTGGTATTACAAAACATATTAATAGCAAGCCTTAATTTATCCAGAGCAATACGGATGTTATTTGAAACTTTAAATTTTGGAACAGGAACTTTTAGCTACAGGTGTTGTTGGCTGTTGCAGCCACACGAAAATGTTGCGGTTGTTTTAATGTGTTAAAAATTTCGACTTCTTCTTGCTGATGGTGCGGCAGCACTTCATGCAACAGCCCCAACTACTGCAACCAGTAGTAACATTAACAGGGAGAGGAAGGGGCAGTTTTACACCCGAACCCTGGATCATTTTAGGGGCCGGTAACTTTTCCAAGCCGCTCGAAAACGAAGAAACTGTCCGGTATTTTTTGGATATAGTGTTTTTTCTGGCCCTGGATGATTTTAGGGGCCGGTAAGATTTCCAAGCCGCTCGGGAACGAAGAAACTGCCCAGTATTTTTTGTATATAGTGCTTTTTCTGGCCCTGGATGACTTTAGGGGCCGGTAACATTTCCAAGCCGCTCGGAAACGAAAAAACTGCCTATAGGATTCTTTGGATATATTGCGTTTTTCTTAAAAGTATCTTTGTTTGTGGCTAGAAGATCTCATTTGCACTAAGCCCAAATTATCTTCTCAAGGGCCTTGGTTGCACCCAGTGCACTATTTAGCTCACCACAGGTAGATTGAAAAATAGTACAATGATGGTTGATGTGCTGTGCAGTTTGAGGTTCACCGCAGGTGCAGGCTGATAAGTCACACAAGTCCGAGTAAAACGTGTTGTGTTTGAACCATTCATATCAGCACTTAAGAGAGAAGTTACGAGACCAACCCAATTCACAGTCCTTCCCAATACCAACACTCCACCAGGAGCAGAACTATCTCGGAAGGAATGGATGAAGCTCAATCGCCTGCGAACTGGGGTGGGCCGTTTCAACAGCAACATGTTCCAATGAGGCCTCGCCTAGTCACCATTTGGTGTATGTGACTCAGATTCTCAGACTGCACACCACATTCTCTACCATTGTCCGTATATCGACCCCAGGACAAACATGTGGACCTCACAACGCTCGATGAACGCACAATCCATTGGCTGCTGTGCCTGGATGTAACAACCTCAAGCGCAAACAGAAGAATGTCAGCACTGAGACTATGTAAAGTCACAAAAAACCGTGATAGCTATGCTGTTAATTTAACATGTATCCGCTTTCAAACGGGACAAATGTGGATGTGGTAGATGAAACTAGGAGTACGACAAATGAACTGACTCAGGCTCTGAATGTTGAAAATTATAACCGAGTGTATAAAGACGTTTGAACATTAGACCCTATTGCACTGTAAATACACATATGAATCAAATTTTCAATGCAACAATTTACGTAACAGTAGTTGGCTTGAAACGACAGAGTCTCTCTACCCTTGGACTGGCAAGGAAAAAAACTCACATGAACAAAAATACCGTTACAAAGCAAAGCTACTTTTGTATAGGCTATAGCCTACTTGGCTTGAGTAAGCTATGTGTTGAAGCCTACAGTGACGAGCCAGCAACATACTGAACAAATCTTTCGAGAATGTTTAAAATAACTGAAATTTGAAAAAGTTGTTTATTTCGTCTAGGTTTAACAACAAAAATAGAACACTTGTTTATGACGGAGATAAACAAGCGAAGTTACGTCGATCACTCAAGCTTGCTTACCATAAGTCATTGGATTAGTTAATCCGTATTATTTCTAAAATTAGATTAACGTTTTTTCATTAATGAGCAATGTTAAGTCGGCTATGTTGAAACGTCAAACTGTTTTCTTGACCTTATATCGCCTTTTGGCGATAAGCTTGCTGTATTAAAGCCAAAAATTGAAGTTTAAATACGACATTTCTTATTTACGTTTACAAATCAAATAGCGTAGCCTACTTTTGGTGGTAGATGGTAACTTTCGTCGTCGTCGTCGTGTGAGCGTCTGGGGCCGAGGGTCTATCATTTCACCACCCCAGATTCACGATGTTCCCGGACTACAGTGGAAGGCTACTAGAGAGCAGCCAGTCTTTGGTTTCATCATCCATGACACGCAGACCTTCCACTCCGTTAGGTGGTTTGAAGGTGGAGCAGTCATTGATGATGTGGTCTGCGGTCTGCACCACATTCACAGGAGGAGGAAGAGGCCATTCCCCATTGGTGCATGGTTGAGCAGAAAAGCCCGACGCCCGTACGGAGACGGTTGAGGCGCACCCATGCCTGTCTTGGTAGTGTTAGACCGATGGGGCGTCTCAAAAACTTTGATCAAAGGAAAATCGTTAACACAAGTCTACATGCCATAATGATAAAAATCGCTATAAGCAAATTAAGGGTGAGAGAGCAGTTGCAACATTTTTTTTCAGGAGTACGACCCCCTCTCAGAGCATATCACTAATCTCAGGACAAAACCAATTGCACTCGAACTAACATTGTTGCCTTAAAAGTTATTAATGAGCAAAAGTCAATGTTGCCAATCTGTCTGCATGAGTTATATAAGGTATTTATGCATTGTCCTACATATGAAAACGTTATGATAGATGGCTGGTTGGATTCTCGGGGTGTGCCCTTGAGCAACGCACGTTAAAGACTGCTCTTCATTCAGTGGCATCCAATGGATGGAAAAATTCTCCGGCAATAACATTCAACAATCGGAAACTTCACCTTGTCAATCTCGGTGACCGGGCCTGCGTCAATGGTTCAAAGCCTCTACTTTATGCAAAACAGCCAGGACATAAGCTGTTAAAGAAGCTTTTCCTGTCCGAGAATAAAGATTCAATCAATCAACCAAATCATATTGCTGCAAAGTGCAAATAAAAAAATAAAAAATTGAATTAAACATCAAGACACGGCCTATATTTTGATTTGTCTTTCAGCCACTCCGTGGTGGCTAGCTCTGTGGTTTACCTGAGGCAATATTTGAAAATCTTTATTTGTCTTCAATGAGAATAACTTTTCATATTTGAGAGGAAGCTAAATTTAACTTTTCAGATTTTTACTTGGTAACAGACTTGGCACATCCACTAAGTGTTTTGTTTCGTTAACGTCCTTTATTTCAGGACAAATGTTGTAAACGTCATTTCTGACAGAGCAAATGGCACAGCGGACTTGACACGGCATATTTTTCACAAAGCAATGAAAATGTTATTTTGAAGTTTATTTGAAATTTATTTATACAGTACAGTAGCCTACATATTGTAAGACAGGGGTTCTTAAACTTTTTGGGCTGCTCACCCTGTGGCGTAACTTGTAAAACTTTGTGCGCTCTTTTCTCGTTTAAGTTATAAATCAAAGTCAAACTACATAAATTTTACATCTTTTGGGCTCTAAAACAAATAAAGTTTATTTTCTCTTTTCCACCATACATAAATCAAACAGTTCAGTAAATCCCAATGAATTTTCTCACATTAATGAGAAGGAGCTCTGGCTGCTTTTTCAAACTCTTCACGACCCCCAGGGGGGCGCGCTTTCCAGTTAACAACCACTGGTGTTAGAGCTAGTAGCCTACTTATGCTACACTGCACAAATAACTTTACAAGCAAAGGAAGGAACAATTTTAGGTTAGGAAATGTTTCAAAATACTAGGCTACTACAGTATGTTTCCAAGTGCAAGAAAATGTTTAATTTTTTAAGCCAAGAAACATGTGAGTTTCTTTGGCCGATCGGCAGTTCCATGATCTTTCTTTTCCTACTATGATTCAGTTTTAATACATTATCACAAAGTAAACCAGTTTGAGTCATGGCCTACATTTAACGAAGCGGCTTTCTCTACAACGTGAGAAAGCAGCCGACAAACAGTTTCTATTTTAATTATGTTTTTGTTTCTTGACTTTGCTCCAGTTAGTATCTTTAGGAATTTTTTTTTTTACATAGAAGCTCAAAGTTATTGATTGACTCTAACCCAGGGATCTCAAACTCAAATTATTTTGAGGACCAAATGAATGTCGCATGCGGCCAGCGGGCCGCACGTTTGAGACCCTTGCTTTAACTTTAATATTCAGAGATTTTACCAAGAACCATATCCGCAAGTTTACTAACAAAATTAGACCTTATTGAAAAAACTTGCTATTGTAAATGTAACTATGTGATACTAAAGTTTGGCTCGTCTTGTGTAACTTAAATTACCTTGTAACGTAAACAAAAAAAATTGCCGTTTCAAAAGAAAAAAGGTAAATTCATATCCGACAAAAGGGAGTGATAGTTTATTTATAAGATGCTTATTTGCCCAATTTGCTAAAACACGAGTATTGAAGTTATCAATCTACTAAAACAATGGAATTTATGATCAAATTAACTTTTAAACATCCAAGTTGTCCATATTGCATACATAACAAACAAGCAAGCCTATACTTTAAACTGTTTTTTTAAAGACATTCTCTGTTGTCATATAAACCTTGCATTTACCTAATAGACATTTCTGTGAATTGTGGCAAGACTTTTGCTTGGTACCAGTCGTCGAGGACTTGGGAACGTATTACGAGCATCATTGAACTCGTTACATTCTCACGCGATGGTGTTTAGCGAATGTAGTTACTTGCTAATCGGTTAGCATATTAGATCCCATCTGAAACATTTGAATATATATTTATAACTTTCAAGGTTGGCAGAATGGAATTTACAGAAAGATTATGGCGTCGCTGATCAAAGTTAATACGGGTTACGTTTCGTTCTGAAAAGAAGATGCTGCAAAAATGTGAAATTTTAGTTTTTGTACTGTAAACTTTTATATAGTTGGACAACTACGGCGAGAAGTTCATCGAGTGTTACAACGAAGGTAGTGGGATTGAACAAGCACTTTTGTTTCGACTATGTAACCTTGTGCTAAGCCAAGAAGTTGAAATCGCGGATTTCTTAAATAAAATTTCAATCAAATTTTATTCTATTTGAATAAGATAAAAGTACACCAATATAATTTATTCAAGGAACCAAACATGTTTGATTTTGTTTTCTGTGTCTATTCCATCATTCATTTGAGTCATTATTCATTGGTTCTTGTTTTACTTATCATTCTTCGTCCAGAGGCTAAAACGAAGGTTGCAAGACATCCGTTTTTAATTTAATACGATTAAAAGTTAGAAGATTAAGAGATTGTTTCTGTTTGTTTTTAAATATTTAGAATAGTTAAATATCTAAAAATTTAGAACCTCATTGCTGGTTTGTATTTTTACAGGAATTATAAAGCATTAATTTAAACGGCATAGTTGAATTTTCTTGGTTTTGGCTAGAGACCGCTACAAAGCCATGTATACTGCTCTAAAGGCGAGTATTGTAATAAACACAACTGCACGAATCATTTTATCCGTCAACTCTTTTCAACATGTATGCCATTTTCAAACGGCTTATAAAACGACTTAAATTTTAAAAAACTGCTTGGTTTATTTTCACTCAAACTCTTCTCTTTTATGTTCTCAAATCTTTTTCTTTAAAGCAGCGGTTCTAAATTTTTTGCCTTGTCGGCACCACCTGAAATTACCAACCAGTTCTCGCACCCCCTCCTAGGATTAGCTGAAAAGTAATAGTCCCCTACAGTTCAAAATTTTTGTTGAAACCTGGTAAAACAACTTTGCTTCTTACGTCATAGTATAACAAACCTTGATAATTCAGCATCCCGCACCGCCTAGGCACAGGTCTCGCACCCCATAGTGGTGCGTGCACCCCTCGTTAAGAGCCCCTGCTTTAAAGGATAGTGTATTGCATTCTAAGTCGTTTCTTTATTTTGATGTTCAGTTAAATGTTCATCTAGGGATATTGTGCTGGTAAAATCAATCAGCAGTTCTCTTTCGTGTGTTTATTTATTTGAGCATATAATATTATTGCCATTATGGAAAAAAATATATACCAAGATTGACAGATAGTAAGTTGGCGAATAACATAAGCTATACAAAACAAACTTATTTGGTTTGAACTACTAAACAAATGCACCGTATTAGGTTTGAAATGAATCGCAAGCGTGTGTACTGTGTACTTGTGTAGCCTAAGCAATTCACATCGCAAGCATTGTCTTTGATATGAATTTTGTTGCAAGACAAACGTTTTCAAGGAAGTCGTTACCACAACTATAAACGAAGAGCACGAACAGAAAATTGTGAGGGGAAACACGTAAAAAAATTATTATTGAAAGGGGCAAGATGCCATCACGAAGTGCTACAGTAAAAACAAACAATGGAACCGCAAAATGACTAGTCATGTCATTTCTTTTTAGAACTAAAAATTTTTCTGATGTCATAGCGATAGGTTATGCAAATTATTACCACTTGTCAAAATGAAACAGAAAGTCTTACAGCCTAAAAACTTTCCAAGTAGGTTTAAAACCTGCTGGTCTACCACTTACAGCAGCAATGGAATAAACTTCATCTTCTGCTTGCAAAGCCTTTTAAAAACCCCTCTTCAAAAAACGTAGGCTACTCATGGCAACAACTCATGGGCAACAACACAGAAACTGGTGTCTAATTTTTGTTTTGGTTTCTCGATTTCCACTTGGACTGAGTGTAAAATTGAAGTGATACATACACGTTGAGAGGGGAGTAAATAAAGGTTTTGCCATCAGAGTATTTTATTGAAATTAGATAACTATTCACACTCCTTAACCAATCAATGGATTTATAAACTAATGCAAACAGACTGTTTCTATCAACCTTTGTATTTGGTACATTACAATTCAGCTCTTCGGAGTTGACTATATTTGCTTTGTTTCTATTTTTATGTTTGATTATAGTATGGACCATCTTGGTCTCATGCAAATAAATAAATAAAATAATACAACCTAAGCAAAGATGGCTTCCAGTTTTCCTTTATTTGCAAAGTAGAATTTTTTTTCTTGTTTTCGATCAATTTTACCCAGGCATGCAGAGCAGCCAAGAATGAAACTCTGTAAGTCAACTGGTCGGGTTTTTCGTTTTATTTATAGATTGTCTGCAATTTTCTTTACAAATTGTTTAAAAAAAATCTTTCCACGGAAATTTACAACAGATTCTTTATGACTTGTATGATTTCAATTCAATTTTTTTTGTAATTTTAACCTACAACTAAAACACTAGAAAATTAATTCTGGTGAAAGCAGCAGTTCGGTGATCAAAGATACTTTACATTTTTTAGTTCACTCATATTTGAGGTCGGACTAATGTTATTTGATACGAGTTTACATTTTTCTTGTTGGCCATAGTCCACTTGTAGCATTTTAGTTGGATTTTTAAAAAGTTCCACCTAGATGTTTGCACGTGTTCTATTCAATGTTTGTGCTAAGAATTTATGCATTATGCCATGTATTCGACTTTGGTTGCTTTTGTAAGATGTTTCATTGTGTTCTGAGTTTTGTAGTTCATCATGCAGAATGAGAGCCGTCGCCAGACATGGGCTAGGCTAGGGAGTCGACTCCAAGTTTTATAAACCGTGTTCTAGCCTACAAAGTTTTACAAGTTCTACAAAGCTAAGACGTGTTGAGTTGACTTCAAGTTCGACAAGTTTATATTTTGTAAAGCCTATATCCAGAAATTGAAAAAGATAACTCATTTGGCAAGAGTGAAAGCCACGTGAAAAGAAACTTTCCCTCATGCAAGAAACGGGTTTGTGTTTTTGAATCAATCATTTCTTCGCTGATAGGAATTTTTTTTCAAAGTTTAAACAAGATATGAAGCTTGAACCAAAGTTTGAACTAAACTTGAAACTAGATATTTGACTGTACGCGAAAGGTAGGCTACTTTTGTTTTCTTCTTTTCTGACAATGTGAATAACATGGTTGGCTGATAGATTTTCGCTAACTGACTGGTTTCGTTTGACATCAGTGCTCAGTGCAAAATTAAATTTCAGGCCTATGTGTCACTGTGACAACGCCTTGATTCATTTTATTGATGTGTACAATTGGTTGCGTTTACAGGAAACATACCATGCATAAAATCTGTGCAATTTTCCCAGCAAAGCTGAATTTTACTTTTGAAGCGCGTTTTTAAAAATGTGAAGGCGGAAAGTACCTGCTGCATTTTCATAGCTTATTCTTTTAAGCAAAGTTAGTGAGTACCAGATGGGGTTTTTATTTAAAAATTATTGCTGAAGCGGTGTTTTTTCTTCAAGCGATACTTGATCTAGGAGGTTATATTAAGCGTTTATTTAGTGCTTGTTTCGTAAGGGATGCAATCATTAACGAACGATCCCGGGTGGTCAGCAACGTTGCAAAAAAAGTCACAAATTTAGACAAATTTCTACTGTACAACCATTTGGGAAAAGTGTGCTAAACATAAAGCAATAAAATTACTTCAGCTACAACAATTAGTCTACAAGCTTCATGTAAAATTTTCATTTGATACACTCACATTGATAAGCACAATTTTGTATAGTGAAAAATATAGCAAAATATAAGTAACGTTTATGTAGGCCTACAACTGTACCATGTCGATTAGGGCATGTTACAAATACATATTTATTGCAAATTACCTAGCCATTTAGTTGCTTAAGCCTATTTTGAATTTGAGTAATTCTTTTATGAAACTTCCCAAATCAACACGATGCAGTTCAGGATGCAGTTTCCCAAAAATCTAGAAAATATTTAACTTCATACATTTATACAACATACTGTACTATGTCGATTTGGGCAGCCATAAAATATCACATTACCTGTATCTCATCTTACTGATCAATATGTTCACGCAACTGCCCAGAGCCACATAATGTGGTTGCCTATTTTATTGAACATAGCCAATTTATGTGTTTATTTATTGTTGGTAGCCATCAACTTAATTGTAATAAGCTATTAATATTCGTAACCACATATATAAAACATTTTGCGAATTTTTATGCATACGTCCAAAGTAACAGGCTAACATTAAAAAAAGCTGTAAAACCTCTGGGCACGAAATTTAATTCACGTGCAGCTGAAAGATAGCTTTCTTTTTCAGGAAGATTGAAAACTTACATTCATTTATTTATGAAACATTAACGCTTATTTATTTAATCCATAATTACTATTGAACGACGTTTCACAAACAAAGTTGATATTAGCTCTGTTGATATTTTTGGTAACCTGCATGGTTGAGAAAAATACTTTTAAGATTTCGGTATTGCGTCTGTCCGGTAGTTAATCTAAAAGTAAACTTTCTACAAAACTCGTACCACTGCGTAAAGGACAGCGTCATCGTGAAGTGTGGAGTTTCTGTTAGCCAGGTCACAGTAACCAGTTTCACAATGGCCCTTTGTGCAGTTATAATTCATCTGTTCTTAATCTCAGCAAATAACAGTTTCGTACATAGATATTTGGGCCAATTCCGTAAAATCTCGCAGATTTGGTCAATTTTTGTTTTCGTTTCCCGAAGATATGTAGGTCTCTTGCAGCTATGAATACAATTAGAGCATGCTTTGAGTAAGAACATGCAAAATGTTCGTTTCTTTGATGACATCCTTGTTTCAAAATATTAGTCTTGCTATTTTTAATTCAATCACAGTGTAATAAAACCATTCCGGAAGACTTTGACAAATTGTGGCCAGTTTGTATATTTCTACAAGTGTTAGATTTTCCTTCTACGAAAACTCTTTTTGGTAGAAATTGTTTTGCGTGTTGCTGTCAATCAAATTTACGACCAGGGTATAGTGAATTTTAATTTTGAGGGCTGTGTGTAATTTTAAATGACAAAAATATTTAGAAAATGCAACTCAGTGTCCCGCCGTAACCTGTACCACCTAAGGCTCTTGAAATTTAGAGAAGTGAAATTGTTTGACGTTTAGCTTTCCAAAAAAGTAATAATGCACAAAATCATAAAACATCACACGCTTTAGCATAATTTAATAAACACCAACAGTGTGAAGAAAAATAAAGTTTGACGCTTCTCCTTTTGACATTGAAACAAATCTGCACCCTCACGTGATTTTGCTTGATTTCACATAGTTTTGGTATAGAGACATTTTTAGATTCTTGCTATCAAGCTACTTTTAGTTAAGAAATTAATACATTTAAAACACTGTGGGCACCACAGGCATGCTGTTACCTTTATACAAGCTCTACAGAAACTCCTGAAACTCAATGAACTAAGAAGATAAATAGAATAGACGTTTTTGTTTGTCCGTTTTAAACTGTGGTTTTATGACGTTGGTGCAAAGCTGTTCCAAGGAAATTGGTTTAGTTAATTATAAAAAATATTTTTAAACTTTAACAGCTTTTTCTGTCTATAAACTCTACACCACATTACCGCATCCAGAAATTGAATCAGAATTGGAAGTTATAGCAAGAATTCCTTCACTTCACAAACTCCAACAATTAATTCACAAATCTTCCAATAAAATCACCCAACAGAAGTTAATTATCATTTACTACTTTTTACAGAAATGAGTTCGACAAGAAATTAAAAAAAGCAAATAAAATGACCTCTTTTTTACTTTTGTATCTTATTTTACAAGGCTATTTTAATATTCTAAAGTGCGACTTTTACTGTTTCGAAATGAAGATCTGTGATGTGAGGACAGTACGACAAGTTAAGTGCAAGAATGCGTTTTGAAGAGGCTGTGTTATTTTATTGGCAATCAAAAGAGCAAAAATTTTAAATACGTTCCGTTACAGACCGATTTGTGCTTGTCTATCTAAACTATCGACACAGCACTACCTTGTGAAATCTTCACAGAATAAAATTCAAAATGCTGAAGCAAACTACAATAGCCTGTATGTGTTTAAACTATTACGTTTTTTTCATGAGCATGACTTGAGAAAGAATCTTTTCCACTTCCAAACCGCAAAACCAATTAAATTCCAATCTGCTGTTTTGTAAAAGCGGTTCAAGTTTTGTCAATTAGGCTAAAATTAATTCAATTCTTTTTTATTAAAGGTCTTTCAAAAAGCGAAAATGTATAGCGGAGCACGAAAGCTTTGTAAGCTATATTTATAAATAGAAATAATTGATCACTAAAGCGCGTTTTTGGCATCACTCAGATTATTTCGGGCCTTTTAGAGCTAATTTCTATCTGTGGAATGTTGAACAAAAGACTTACTTTCATATATCAAGGTTTCTTCATAAGTTTTCAAAATCAAAAATTTCATTAAAGTCGAATTACTTCTCAAAGACTTTAATGCGGTTGTCAAGAGTCGGAATTCGTCGATTTCTAAAGCCTACTGACAAAAAAAGCAAAGCTTGTGTGTAAAGAAAATGCAATCGTGGTCGAACGAGCTTATTGCTTACCAAACGAAGCCAGATATGTTGACGACAAATGCGTTCACCTTCATTTCTGTTAGTCAGGATAACTTTTCTTGTATTTTGGCAATGACTGGTTGAGCTAGAGCGTTGCATTGGTTGCTCTACCACTAATTGCTGTAAACTGTAAAATCTATAAACGACTGAAACCACAAAAATGTGTTGTTTTACGTATGCTCTGTATGAAGCTTGTGTTGTCAGCAAGCTTACACAACTTGATGCAATAACATTCAAGATACGCACAAACTATACTGTAGGTTTACTGTAATATTGAAAACAAAATTTTCCAAGAAGGATCAAATTTTGAAATATTTAGCAAATAACTTAACGTTTTGCAACCTGAAACAACACCAGGTTGAGATAGCGAAAGTTATAGTCGGACCCTATACAGTTGTTTCGTTTTGAACTTCAGTCAACGAGGTCTTAACTTAACCATGTCATTCACCCTGTACACGTACAGTATCATGTATAACCCAGTTGACAGATATGGAAGGTGTTTCCGAAACGTTAATGAAAGAAAAAAACCGTCAATCCGTTTGATCAAGCCAATCCCACAAACGTGGGATCCGTGAGAGATTGGAGTAGGAAGTAGATGTGGGGGTGATGGTTATTAAAAATGTGACGGTACTGTTTATGGATTTAAGAAAAATGCTGACCAAGAAAACTGCAATTAAATCCAAATAAAGAAACTTGCTGGAAACTTTTATAGCTGAAAGAAGCATGAGATGCAAAGAAAAGATGTGAGATGTAAACTGAGAAGGAACTTGCTGCAACCGGCTAAAACAGATCGTTAGTATCTGCATTGTAAAGTAATCAACAAGCATGCTGCTAAAAACGAAACTCAATCTATTGCAAACTAAAAAGAATGAAAGTAAATTAAAGAAACAAACGCGATTCAACATTAACAGATAGTAATTTTTCAACATTCTATTTCAAGATCGAAGATTTTCAAGATTTAGGATTTTTTCAAGTTTAACCCGCCGCCGCTATGGTCCAATCGTTTGGAGTGACAGAGTGGCAGATGAGACACTGTGGGTTCGATTCTGACGGATTTTTTTGAACTTGCTGCACGACACTGGGAGTCGGTTTCATAGCCGTGCGTGTTTGTACCTTTCGTCACAGCCACCGCAAAATATTCTACGAGGACGATTTCTCATGGTCATTAACATTTTCTTTTGCAAAACAAATTAATAAACTTCGTTTCTGCTAATCTAAAGCTGATTTGATTGCATAACTGACTGGGTTTATTACTCACAGCACGATTTTTGATTCTCTAAGAATATTTGATTTGACTTTCAACTGTTGATGAATTACAAACGGAGGTGAATCATTAGTAGTTAAAACTATTTGTTTGTGAGTTTGTGACGGTCTGTGGCATGCATCTGTTTACACCAGGTTTTCTTCCATTTGTGTTACACTGGCCACTGATGAACTATACAGAGAACATGGGTACTCGCATAAAACTCATAAAAGTAATTTCAGAAGCCATAATATATTACCATCTAAATTCTAAATAATTAGATAACGTTATCTTTCTTTTACTTGACTTAAATTTTCATTTTTTTTAATTTTCAATTAATCGCAGTAAATTATTTCAAATAAATTTAACTTTCTATCTATTTATGCAAACAGTCCAGCTTGTTTTATCGCAGGCTTACACGACAAACATATAAAAACTATTTAGGATTAGTTTGACACCGTGGTTGGCATTCACCCTTTTTCGGTTGTTAAAATTATTGAACAATTTCTTGTTAAAATATCTTCACTGCAATGTTGGAGATACAATTAACATGCATGTTTTACAGCAGTCTACTTCTAGCAACTGCAGGTACCTTTTAGTGATGAAGAGCATTAATATTGAAAGCACCTCATCAGCATTTTTGAAATATTTCACCCAGTAGCTGTTTACCAGGCGAGTTTTTCGTAAAAAAGTATTATGACTAATTTTCTCGATCACGGCATAGTACATTGCTGCAGGTTCATATCGCGTGACAATGCAACGTGTAAAGCCGATTAAAATGAAGTTTATAGGTCCTAAGGTTAGACAATGATGAAGCTGGGCGTATTATGGTTACTGAATATCTTGCTAAAGGCAGACACTTTGGCATGTAGCCACAAGAGGCTATGTATAGGACTGTAGTGCAGCGTCAAGGCAGTCTGGAAATTACTTTAATATTATAAATTAAAATTGTGATAGCACCAAACATTGTCTGCGTGAAATGACAAACGAGGTTGATCACCTTGCAAAAATTAAATTAATAGATTTGCTAAACCAGTCATGACTTATGAGTCAATTGTACACGTGATTAGCATTACACGTATCACGTGACTAAGACACCAACTTTTGGAGTTACATTAAAATTCTACATCACCAGTAAACAACTCAATAAGATCTCAAAAAGAAATACTGTATTCAATTTTCCTGTAAAGATGGCGGTTGTTCAATGTTTAGTCGTCTTAGCGTTTTATGGACAATTTGCAGTTACAACAAGTGCGGTTGCATACATCCAATAAAATCTATCGCAACAAATCTACGTCAGCAAAACATTAGTTTATAGACATTGACCCTAAAAGTACTATTGAGGTCATTTCGATCCTTGTTGTTTCGTAATATCCTGCTGGGCAGTAGCGTAGCCAGAAATTTTGAAAGGGGGGGGGGTTGACGACTCAGCGGCGGGGGGGCTGGGAGCCTCCCCCAAAAATTGAAAAATTGCTTTGAATTTGGTGCATTCTGAGAGCATTTTCAACAAAAATGTGGGTATGAATATTCCTGTAAAATGGTGCTGTCCGGTGGCATAGCAATAGGATAAGATCATGTTTTCTTCGTCATTTTTTGGAAATAAAGCTAAGTCTCTATGTTTTCTTGTTGCTAATTCCTGGCTGAGATGTTTGAATGTTTAGTATTGGCAAAACTCGCTCTTTAAATGCAGTTTTGTTTAAAATTAGGCATTTTTTTTAGACTGAAAGCATCATTCTCAAGCATAAAGAGACTGAAAGCATCATTCTCAATATCGTCACACGCGTGCCAAAGGGGGGTTTTAACCCCCCCCCCCCCCCCTTGGCTACGCCACTGCTGCTGGGGAAATGTAACTTGAGCAGATCTTTTAAACTGCGTAATTTTTCAATATGATTGATACTAGCCATTTATACTCGTAAAAACGTTGTATTTTAAAAATTGAAAACAATAGATTTTACGAAACTTATGACTGAGTGATTTATTTTACCATCATTCGTTATGAACAACACCTAGTAAGCTTAGTATATTCTGCCGCGTTGATGTGGCACCATATCAATTTTAGTGTTATTTTTGTGTAGTTTTCACATTCATGGTGTTGTACTGGCAAATGCTTCTGGAAATCATAAAAATGTATTAAAAGTACCGGATGGTGAAAATGCTTCTGGTAAAAGTACCAGAAGAATCGTTTTCATTTCTGCGTTTCAAATGTAAATAATAATTTACACTGATTTTGAAAAGGAAGTTATACTAAATTCTTGTTCTCTGCTACCGGCATGTAGCCTTACAATACAAGTAGCCTACAATGACAATTGTTTATATAAAACAATTGTAAAGTATGTGTTTTTTTGAAATCGAGAAAATCAATTAAAAATTTGGAGGATTGTTTTGTTTGTTTATTATAGTTTTATGCTTTAACTCACAAAATCTAATTACCGGCATCAGATAATAAAAAGCAATTACATTCGTAAATGTAGCGTTGAATTAGGCATTTCAATATATTCGAAAGTGTAATTGATAGTAATTTTTGGGCCCTTTTAAGGGCCTGTAGCTCTAAAGCGAATCGATATAAAGACTAAAGCAATACCTTTTCTTGATCAGAACAACGATGTAGGCTACTAATTCCCAGCGGCAGACCTTTTATACTTGACACTGTAATTGAACTAGGCTAGGTTCTCCAACGGCTCTGTTTTATAGAGAAAGAGAGAGAGTAAGAAAGAGAGGAAAAGAGAGTGAGAGGGAAGGAGAGGAAGAGAAAAAGAGAAAGAAACCTTTCATTTCGTCTCGTCGTCGTCGTCGTCGTGTGAGCGTCTGGGGCCGAGGGTCTATCCTTTTACCACCCCAGATTCACGATGTTCCCGGACTACACTGGAAGGCTACTAGAGAGCAGCGAGTCTTTGGTTTAAAACTAAAGCAAGAGACTGAAAGAAGATTCGGCTTCATTTCGTCTGTTGCGAGAATAATAGTATTTAAAATAGCTCCATAACAATCTCGATTCCACAACAGACAGGAAGCAGCGAAAGTATTGGTCACCGAGTCAACTGCTAATACCACTGAACAAGTGCATGCAAAATCAAGTTGTTTTTGTGAAGGCCAATTATATCAGCGACATGTATAGTAATAATCATATACTGTATATAAATTGTGATATTTTTGTAGACTTCTTAAAGTAGTCAATGCCTCTGAAGCTGGAAACAAAATATTATTCAAAGTAAAAAAGGACATCATGGTTTCTAGCTATCCTCCCATTATACGAATAACAAGGCTTTTTCGTACATCCAATCACACCAGTACATCACCACACAATAATTGGATATTTTTAAACCAAATACTATGACTCTGACAGCAAAATTTGTCCTTTTTACATTTATTCAATGTCTGTAGACGTTGTGAAATAAAACGTTGTTTAACTACAGTTTCGCATTACGCTGTTGTGACACGTCATGAACGAAAGCATTTATGATTTGAGACTTTTCGCAGCTACAGACATGTACGTTCTGCCGTTTTTCATTGATGTCAAAGTAATTTTTTATTACAATTTCACGTCACCAGCGGCAAAACTGGAAATTAACGTCACTCGATGAACTGTATTCATTCTATAGGGTATTATTATCAAATGCATTTTGCAATGCAGTAGCCTAGTTTCGTTCAATACGTTTCGATTAAAGTCGTGCATTCTATCGCTTTTTTCATCGGTATGCAATGAAAATAAACTGCACGTTTTTGCGTAAAATAAGGAATGAGATATTGATTTTTTTCTAAACTAAACATACATTTAAATTCCGAGTAACGCACATAATAATTCTCTAAATTTATGTCGTGCTCTATATAAGCTTATGGTATTTCAAACGTCTTCTTCCATAACCATCTTCAGAGTGAAATTCCCTTTGTGGCTTACTTAAGGTGTGGTGCGTTGCAGCGTGCCTCCAGATTAGCTATTTTTGTGTGTTGATTTAAGCCTTCTGTCTGCTAAGCTGTATTGGTATGTATGCTATAAACATTCACACTGTAATTTCATTGAGCTTCTCTGGATCCACTCTTGACCTTAATTATTTTGTTATTTTCTTGCTGCTTCTGTCATCACATGAAGGATGTTAGCTCATTTGGGACTTCATGTTCCTTACGTCGTGACGTAAATTGCTAACGAATTGTCTTTTCGTACCAAGGCCTTGGCACAGGAAAGAAAGATTGAGACCCGATAAAGCACATGCCAAATAAACCAAAACGCAGTGACGATCGGTGAGGGAAAGCAAGGAAAGCAGTACTTACTTGAGCGAAAACTATGCAAAATATAATGACTGAATTCTAGGTTTAACTTCTTATTATTTTTATCACGTCTATTTTAACTTGAAAATTACTGTATTCGTGACTAGAATTACTCGTAACGGTTGTGAGTAGTCTAAGTCCTCACCAAACCGCATGTCTTGCCTATAAATGCCAATTAACGCAAAGCTTCTGTCAGAAACAGCCATTGAAGCTCCAAGGAAGCAATTATCAAAATTGCTTTCCCAGTTTCAAAAATGTCAAAAAACGCCTTCGTTTTATCCAATCCTCACTCGTTTTGCAAAACGTCACCAGCTGCTCAGCCAATCAGATGTGTTATGGTTATGGTAAGGTAAAGTTGCTTACCCAGTGATGTCAATGCGTACATTCGCTAGAGCGGCTAGACTAACTCGTCAGAATGGTCTCTCGTCACGGTACACAGCACAGCATCATAATGCCACAAAGCTTGTTGCTGTTTTTTGATGTCTCCTCGCCATGTACTTTAGCCTACTAGCTTTCATAGTCATGCCTTTGCCCTTTTTACAACGTTGATATAACGTTACTTCGCCAATGAACGTTCAGGTGCGGATGCAATATTTAGTTCGTTAAGCTTCTATACGCAGGAGGCAAACTTATCCAGCTTTTAGTACAAATTGCTTGCGGTTGTAATGTTTAGGCCAAAGTGTTAGTTTTTGTAGTGTAGGCCTAACTGAATATCTGAGAATGAACATTCATGACGAATTAAACATTTAGACAACTATTATTCAATGTCTAACACAGGATTTTGGTCCTGCAACGTTAAAATTAAGATTGTTCATGACTTTTAAACATTAAATGGATGTATGATCACGACATAGGCGAAGCACAATTTGACAGATTTTTATTTTTGATTTGTTTTGGAAATGCTCTCAGAGCGCACCAAATTGGAAGCGTTTTTCAAAAATTTCTGGGGGAGGCACCCCAGACCCCCCGCTGGAAGTGTTGCCTTCGGCAACACGCCTTCGGGCTTAGCCCGACGGTTACGCCCTTCGTGCCTACCACCTTGCTGCAGCATATTTCCAAGTTGCTTTCACAACGGTTTAAGCCACCGAACGTCACTGCCAAAACGAAATGATCCGCACTAAAAAACTGTAGTACATAACCTGTTTCAAACACGAAACTGGTGAGAAGAAAGGTTTAGTAAAAGTGTTGACATTATATTTTTGTGTCTGTTCACGACATCAATGTTATTCAAACACCGTAGCCTACCTTACATAATTTTGTCCATGTCATCATGCCTTGACAAGATGAAAATATTGCGATAAACAGCTTATGTCACGAAGTTTGATAACATCAAAAATGGATACATTTGTGGAACCTTTGGAGTGCTGTAGAAAGACTGAATGAAACTATTGTCTGGAGCAGGTTGCATTATATGAGTAAACATGTTTTGAGAAAGAGATGGCCACCTGATAACACAAACATGTCATACACTCTGAAGGTGTCTGGTGAGCGGACGGCCAAAAAAAGATATCGCGGCTGTGTCTGCAAACGACACAGCAATTCGAGACCACTAATTTGGTCCCAAAGCCGACAGGATTGCAAGTCGAATGTTGGCACAGCAACCCTGAAAGGAATAAGTTTGTAAACAAAAAAGAAGACTTATACCTGTGTTTACGTTTGGAACAAACAAGAATCGAAAACAACCAAAATTAATTCTAAGGAAGGGAGTTTTTCCATACAATGTCAGATATATTTGTACAGCACGTAGAACCTAATACCTCAGGTTTTTCAAATCCATAAGTAAACATGTCTTGTCATGTGAAAGTTTCTTATCGCTCATATATCTTGGAAAAAATCATTAAATTTATGAGTTATCAGGTCTGGTAAATCTTTTGTTTTTTAAATGACACCCATTCTTCACTGAACAAATTTGGAACTGCTATGTTAGGCTCCTGATGGAAAAGTATTAAATTTAGAACGTTGTCAATATGAATACTATTGATATGAGTCACATTTAATTTCTCCTGTTTTCTTGCATACACACCACAACAAATGTGTGTGGGTAGTACTGGTAGGAGTACCAGGTCCCAGACTTTTCATGTGTATACTTAGTTAAATTGTGTATATATTTAACTTGATCTGACTCTGTTTGTACTACAGAGATAGACACGCCCCAATATTGTACCACAAAGTATAAATTTAATAGCAAAAGCGTCTCAAAAATGAAAGAACCGCGCTATTCGGCAATATGCCGGTTTGTTATTTCTAAAAGGTGTTATGCCTGAGTATGACGTAGCTCGTTTGAGAATGGCTTAGTTAGCACAAAACGTATATTTAGCAATAACCAAAACAAAATTCAATAAGAAGGTAAAGCTACAAATATGGTAAAGCTTGAGCTAATTTGTTAGCGAATGCAATGGCTGCAAATTCCTTTGAAATTGTAATTAACTTGTTCATGGTTATGTTTAAACTATTTCACCTGTGGGTCAGTTTGGGAAAATATGTTGGTTTTTATGAAAAGACTCATATAAACAAAAAAGAAACTTTTTGTACTCATCGCAGGAGAAAGTTCAAAGACTAATTTTTGATTGATAGTTTCTCAAAATTATACAATCTGCTGTTGAAAAAAAAAACACAAACATAAATACTGTACATTATGTAGACATTCATGTGACTACAGAAACACGGCAATATAAGAAATTGTGGTACAAAAATTTCATTACGACATCACCAGAAATAAAGTTAAAATGTAGACCAAGTTAGGTGTCATGTGGTATAGACAGTACTTCAAAGAAAAGCAGACCACTGTTTGATCACCTTTCTGCAAAAATGGTGTTTTATGCGTAACCGCAAATCCGTAACGTCACAGGCACAAGATAACATTGCGCAATGCGCTTGAAACTTGTTTGCGGACAATCAGAGGACGAATGTGAAAGGAGACGTTCTTAGACGGTCTTCCGCAGTGGTGAAGGGAGGATAAATATACAAAATGGGGTACCTTTTGCTGGTACCCGGACGTTTTGCCGAAAGACATTTTGCCGAATGGACATTTTGCCGAATGGACATTTGCGAAGCTGATTTTGCCGAAAGGACTAATTGCCGAAAGGACTAATTGCCGATTGGACAAATGAGTTTCGGCAAAATGTCCATTCGGCAAAATGTCCATTCGGCAAAATGTCTTTCGGCAAAATGTCCGCGCACGCCTTTTGCTTATCCTTTGCATTAACATTTGTCGAAAAATTAGCCTGTTGAGAAATATTTTCATGCTGTAAGTGTAAAAAATGATGATTAAATATTAACTTTAACAAACGAGCTTGAACTAGAATATAAGGTTCTCTCGCCAATTTTTGTTTGAATTAACAGTGCGAAGATTGAGTTTGTGTTGATAAGATGACCTTTCCATACCCGCTGATGCAGATGAACGAACTTTTTTCACAACTGTGATGTCATGCTGTTCGAATTCAAAAATTGTTCGAAACCCAAAAGTTTCACATGCATTAACTTTTCTTGCTCACGTTTAAGAAATATGCCAATTTCAACCCTTTCTATGAAAAACGAAAGGAAGTTGTCTGACCACGTGATCTAAATGGGACGTTTCGATACCCGAGAAAAAAGCAATCGCCTAGCAGACTGGCAAAGCCTCAGGCATTGCTGAAGAGAAAAGAAGTAAATTGAACTTGACTTGGCCTATATAAGTTGGAATTTCGTTTACTAGTGTCATATCAATTTGAAAGTGTTTCAGAAAAGTTACAGAGAAAGCTGAAGAGTTGCTTTATTGCTGATAAGAAAACTACTGCATCGGGTTGCTTTTAACTTCAAGAACGTTTATCGGAAACAAATTTATTTACAAGGATGAAGCTTTTTATCTTATCCATCGCCCTATGCTTTGTATTGGAAGCACAAGGTAACCTTTTTTTAAAAAATATTTTTTCTAACGGTTTTATTTTTTCACTCATAGCGGGTAGGCTAAGTGTAAAATTGTTTTAAAAAATTGATACTTTATAAGTTTTCAAATGTTTGAAACAGAATAATTTTTTTTGTTTCTAACTTTATCGTTACATTTAGGCTCTAAAATATTTCCCCAATAACAGTTGCACCACTAACTTTTTCAAAAACAAAGGAATTCTATTCACTTTAATCTTCTTTCTTCAGGAGCACCAACAACAATTTCTCGGGCACCTTGCTCCGATCGGTTTGTCCAAGTCCAAATAGATCTTCAGTTTAGTAGCAGAATCATTGAAGAACCGCGCTACATCCCTGAATGTGAATCAGATGGAGTTGCTTGGAAGGTAATTATAAAGTCTTGTGATGTCTGTTTTAAGCGTCAATTTAGCAGCCTGATTATTACAGTTACCAAAATGCATAAGTGAAAAGGGTATGTCTTTTAACTTGTTTGTTGTTAGATTTTCTATTGCTGACTGTACGGTAAAAAAAACAAAATACAGCTCTCATCTTCCATTAGCCAAGATATCAAAACAGTTTAAAATTGGATGACTAGCAGAAGCGTTTATCACCTAGGATTATTTTATTAGTTTTCACTGTCTCAAATCGAAATGATTTTCATTTTAGCGCGCTCAGTGCTCCCATGAAGGTGAAGGCTTTTGCTTCTGCGTTAACCCAGAAACTGGATCTCCATTGGAAGGCACAAGATCCTTTGAAGAAAGCAAAGAAACCATCAACTGTGATGGTAAGTGTAAAAACTAACCACAATTTCACTAAATACTTTAAAGAACAAAAATTCATTGTGCAATGTCTGTTTTGTTTTTGGTTATTGCCGTCGTGTAAAAGTAAAATTGTTTGTCATTACAGAACCTACTGAAGCCATTTCTCTTTGCCGACAAAACCAACAAAATTATCGCCAAATTCCTGGTGTGGCAGGAATCACAGCAGAATATTACCCAAGCTGTGCTGAAGACAACAATTTTATGGTGAGTAGCCTTTCCCAAAAAAATGTTATAAAACTATTTTGCCTAGCCAATTGAAAACTTTCAACATTAATTAATTCGATATAAAGTCTGGAATTGATGCTGACGAGTTAAATTCTTGTTTAGATGTTTTTATTTGTACTGATTTACTTTTTAAATTTCAGGCTTTGCAAAGAAACTCAATGAACTTCTTTTGCGTGAATACTTTGTCTGGTGAAATCATACCAGGAACTACTTTTTCCCAAGGAAGGCGTCAATTGCTTCTTCAAGAAAATGTCTGCCAATCATACTCAAATATTTGTAAGTTTGCTTTGATTTTACGTGATGCATTGAGCAACTGTTACACGTAAATCTCAACTTAACTTTGGTACTGCTGTTTTGCATTCATGAAATGCTGGCATTTGCACAACAATCTAACCTCTTAGTGTAATTTATTAAGAATCGATTTCGCTATAGTAATAGCATCTTCAGCTAGCATTAACTTTAATCGACTTTACGAAACATCTCAGGTCATATGGGGCTTTATGTATCCAAAATTAAAATTTTATTGTTTTCTCAGGGCAACGATACTTGGTTTGGCTTGACAGTTCAAGTGAAGCTTTGGAGGCAAGCAATGAAAATGGGGAACACACACATTGTAAGTAACAGACTCATTTCAAACACTATTTATCCACACTTTGACAATCTTTGCAAATTTTTAGTAATTTGAAAGTTGAGTGTAAAGTTTGCTAAAAGTTTTACTTGTTCGAGAAGAGAAGTTCAATAATGATAAACGTTTTGCAAGCTTTGAAATTTAATATTTTTGTATTTTTTTAGGGGCTTCGTTTTTGCAACAAAACGCAGACGAAATCTTAAGAAGTTTTTGGCGACTTGCTGATGGCGAGCCAACAGAAGTCACTGGTGAAGATTCATCTTTCGAAGAAACTCATATGAACGAAAATTCAAACGAAAACTTTATCCCGGAAGAAACAGAAAACTCTGAAACAGAAAGTCAAGAAGAAGAAGATGAAGAGTTTGAATGGGAGGAGCCAGAGACCATTGAAGAACCCACAACACCCATCGAAGAAGAGCCAACTGTAAACAATGGCGAAGAAGAATATTACAACTACCATCCTTATTCTGTTGATGAGGAAGGAGCTTTTGATCCGTATTTTGAAGAGAATGGTCATGAGGAAGAATCACACCAATTTCCAACCGAAGAAAGCTCTTACACTGAAGATGATCATAATGACAGCTGGAATGAACAGATTGAAAGCCAGTATAACCAAAGGATAGAAGAAGAACCAACACAACCAGCAATTGATATCGAAGCTCTTAATCGTGCATTATCTGAAACAAACTCTGAGCACTTTGACTGGGAAGAATTTTTACGTCTACTAAACGCTGAAGAACCAGAGCAACAAGAAGTACAAAGTGAAACACCAACAGAAAGAAATAATTCTGAATATCAACACATTGACGGAGAAAACAGATATTTGTCTGGGGACTGGTCGGAAAATAATGCTCAGCCTCGGCAGCGCAATTACGAGCGTTCAGAAACAGCTGCTTTTGAAGACAGTCGAGCAAATCTTAACGTAAAAAAATCTTCTAAATAATATTTTTTATTTAATTGCTTTAATTGCGTTGTGTTCGTTTCACTGTGAAGTGTTCATGTATCCACTTTTGTGCTATCAGTTATTTTTATTAATACACATTTTCAAGCCGAAATGTTTTAACATATCTTATCGAAATGACGCCTAGCTATTTGCTGAAAGGAATTGTTATTGTGATATGCTAGACAAAAAAACAAAAACAAAAAATGTTTAACTCTCACCAGCATCACATCAGAACAACGATTTTGTGGCATGGATGAAATTTTGTTTATTTTGTTGCTATTTATGAATAATAGAGCTGTATTGTATGTTTCTTTGCTTCAACGTTGACTTTCGTCGTCTTATAATGCGTTTAATGTCGCAGCATAATATATTAAACATTTCAAACAACGAAAGAACGGTGCATTTGCTACTAACAATCCACCCAGAAAAAATAGTCCACTCTGCATAAGATTTGTCTGCAGACGTTGCTCCAGTGTTAAAAGGATAGGTTTTACGAGCCGGGAGTGTTCTTCACCCAGGTGTTTGTACCAGCTTCAATCTTTCAGTAAGATCCTAATTGAATTAAAGCACAGTGGGCTGCACTTGAAGAACTCCAAGCTTAGTTTAACCAAAGTAAAGAATGATCTGATTGGAATAGGGAGAACATGTTAGCAAAGTGTTTGAAAAATTTTGATCAATGAAACGCGTTGAATGTACATTGAATTAAAACATGGAAGATCTAGCAAAAAGGCAAATAGCCGACATATTAATCACTCGTGAATGTGCTAAAAATTGTTTTTGCGACAAAACAAGTCTTACAAGTAAACAAGTTGGTTTAAATTCCGCGTTGAATTAAGTAAAGTTTGAATTTCGCGTTTATTCCATAACGGATTACCTCAACAGGTCACGAAAAAAATATCGTGATTTAATCTTTGCTTAATGTTGAGCTATAAATGCAAAAATCTTCTAAGAAAACTTCGGATACCGTTAAACCTGCTGAGATCCAGCATTGACCGATCAGCTACTGACCATTACCGAGGACAGATGTGAGCCTCAGGACGTTGTATCTCAGGAAATAAACAGCAAGCCAAGCGTCACATGATTATTATCAAACCGTCTGCAATCGCACAGCTAAGCAATTCTTAACTTGGAGAAAATTTGCCCGTAAAGGTAAATTTCTTAATTTTTAAGTCTTGAAGGAAAATGATTTGGACAACCGGTAACCAGTATCGTTGAAAGGGGAGTTCAGGGGTACTTTTGGACCCGAACCGGGCATGATTTTAGAGGCCCATAACCTTTCCAAGAGGACTTGGAGTTTGAAACTACCGCTTAATATTTGCATATAGTGCAGTTTTCTCGGGAAGTGTCTTGATTTAGGTCCGAGAATCTCATTGGCACCGGGTTTAAATTATCCTCGTAATGTTTCGCCGGCAACACGTGCTGCTAAATTAACAGCTTCGTGGTGAAGCTAAAGGAATTGTACGATTGACTGAGAAAGGGACATTCCATTTTTTAGTTATCTAATGAAGCGTTAAGGAATTTGGAGTAAATCTTGCAATGTTGTTTAATAAAGGAATAAAATATGCAACAAAAATCAAAAACTATTGTTATATGCTGCTATCACGCTCAAGAACACCAGCTCAGTGACCGAGCGCTTATCGCCTTCGTCTCTGGAGCTGGTTGATCTGAGATCGATTCCAGGTCGGGTCAAAGCGACGACTTTAAAAACGGTATCGATTGTGTTCTTCGTTGCATAACGTAGTGAGAATACGTCGAGTAACAATGTGATCACATCGTCAACCAAATGTAAAATTAGAAATGAGCCTTGTCGTTTTAAGATATTAGCTGTTGTACAGCGACGATAGATAAAACCATCACATGATTATGATGATTACGCTCAAGAACAATCAAGCAGCTGATTTGCTGAAACGAGAACTTACGTAATATAAACTCAGGAAGGCTTGTTGACGTTAATTGTCACTCGGTCAACCTTCAGACAACTACCTTCCCACGATTCACAGCACATTCAGTTTGAAAATTAAAGCAAGCTACTGATAGCCAAAAGCTGCTGTGTCTAACTAAGACATTCTCAGCTTCTGTGACGTCATGATTCAGACTTTCAGTTCCAATTACAGAAATATTCTGGAAGTTCTGATGCTGTGACTTGAACTTTTAAATCGCCCTTCAAAGAAGTTCTCTTGAAATATAAGCTTTGCGCAGCCAGTTGTGTATGTGATTCTTATAACTTACAAATTAATTTAAGTTATAATCGATATTAGCCACATGAATAGGTTGTTTTCATGATTGAAACAAATGCTACAAAATAGGTTACAACGAGTTTTAACCGATTAATCTTTGAAGACAACGTCGGTTCAAAACTAGCATTTTTTAAAGAAAGGTTGGAAAATATTAAAAAGCCAATTAACAAATCTCTTTGAAATTTTATGACTTCTGAAATTTATATAGGCCTACGCGTAAAGCTGCGCGTATATTCTTGAAAGTGTCTATCGTGTCCCATAATGACCTTGTCGATGTGCCAATCAACAACTGCCTGCGAACTGTCACAGGTTGCCTCCGTCCAACTCCAACTGACTGCTTGCCTGTCCTCCAAACATTGAGCGAGCTGCACTACTGTGCCAACGTGCTGTTCTTTCCGTGAGCCGTAAAGCCCTAAGCCCCGGCCATCTTCTACACGCAACCACGCTGAGATATCTACTAAAGCAGCGGTTAAAATCAAGAAGGCCATTTGTACGCGCTGCACAAGACCTTCTGGCAGCCTCTGGTGGAAGCCCTAGCAAACAGTGGTGCCACGCGGCATGGTGTGAACAATGGTCAAGCAGCACATCCCCACTTCGCCAAGTAATTAGATCCCCGCCCGAGAACCAGCTAAGCCATGGCCTCTCTAGACTTGCCTCATCAAGGCGTAACTGTTTGCTTACTGGTGTTGGACGCTATGGTGCAGACATGTTGCGCTGGGGCTTGGCAGAGAGTGCTGCTTGTGAGTGTGGTGAAATGCAGACGGCAGCCCACATTATCAAGGATTGCCGGCTACACAGACCACCTCATGGTATGGAAGGCCTAGTTTCCATCGATGAAGACACCAGGCAGTGGCTAACCAACGGATGCCCTGACATATAGCGACAACACGAGAGAAGTGTCTATCGTAAGATATATAGGTTTGCATTGCGCATGTATCATTATTGCAACATACTTTAATGTTAATATTTTAGCTCCGTGCCTTCGTACGTCTTCAAATCATACGAAACTGGTAAAATGTTTTGGTGACAACGGAAGACAAGTCAGACTTTGCCAAAGTCTAATAAATCATCTGCTTTAAACAGGTCTCAAAAATGTAAAAAATGGCTTAGCGGCACTACAATTACAGACATCTACATTCTATAGCTCAAAATACGTTAGTTTCTTTGGTTTCTTGCACCTGCAAGCTAAATTAAAGCTTTCTAAAAATCTTCCGTTCATTGCAGAGTCGGGTATGCTGTCCTCTGCATCACCCTTCAAAATGTTGTGTAACTTTTTAATCGGATGAACGTGAGAGATACGGGACAGAAGAACAAATGAATACTCAAAGTGTTTGCCTTGATTGTTGTTTGCTGCGTGTTGATTAAATAAACTAGAAGCATTTTGTACACAAATTTTGTAAAGCTTTTTAAAAAAAAATTTTTTGTGGCAAGATGCCATGTACCATGTACACCACTCACTGATAGCTTCCAAAGTTGCTTGTTTGGGATTATTTCGCTGGCTCCAAAGTACCTTTGTTTCATGACATAGGTTCTTTGTTACAGTAAGCATTACAAGTTAGTTATCATAACACTTTAGCATTGTTGATATAAGTGATTGTTAGGTTATATTGCTTTGTCGTCGTGCTACGTATCCATGAAGCTTTGATGAATTACCCAGAAAGCAAAATCTGTCATTTTACATTGATTCAACGTCTGCATACGTTGAATCAATGTAAAAATGACGGATTTTGTTGATTGGGTACATGCTTAGGTCATAAATCATGTCAGCGTTCCGGTGTCGTGCAGTGTCCCAAAGTGTTTTTGGAAGCCAAGTTGATTTACCTTGTTGAAAATTTGATAAGATAAATCCTTCGTTACTTCATAAACAATCAAAAATTGAAATTCAGCTTAATTTTGTTTTTTGTTTAAGCAAATTTGATAATTTAGAATTTAGATGATGATAATGAATGTAGGCAACATAGATTAGTAAAAAGGTTCAAACGATCGGCTGCCCTCTTTTCAACTCGATAATACAAGATATTTTATTTCATTGTAGGTTGGTTGAGATACAATACACAACGTTCTGTTTCCATCAGCATGTAAGTTGTTATAAAATATTTGAGTAGGCTACTTCATTAAAGAAACATTTTAATTACTGTCATGTTACTGCACAGAAATTTTCAACTTGACATTTAATATCTTTGGATTATTGAAAATTAAAACTTTTTCTGCAAGCTTTGTAAAAGTCATTTCAAATTAAGATTACCACAAAAACTTTTAATCCCGTAAACTTCTGTTTAATGACATATTCTTTCCAAATCAAGACTTCCGCAGCTTAAAACTCAAACGAAAAAGATTGTGTAACAGTTAACATGTTTTGACTAAAACAGTATGGCTATTTCCGTTCCGTCAAGAATGCGAATGTAGGTAAAAATCCACAAAGAAAAAGTCCAGAAAGAAAATATCCCAAATGGTAAATATCCCGAATGGTAAATATCCGTTCAGAGAATGTCCATACAGAATAATTTTCCATCCTGGTAGTTGGCCTACAGCATTTGAAGGTAGGCCTAACCGTAATTTTTAGTAGATACGCAATAAGCTACTGCCTTGAGAACAAATTTTGGAACCATATCTGTTTGTGAATAGTGCAAATCTGCAATAACATCTTTGGTAATAGGTAAAAATTCAGCAAGAAAAAATCCAGAAATGAAAATTTCAGAAAGAAAATATCCTGAATGAAAAATATCCATACAGAGAACTATATTTTGGGACTTCAAGTCTTGTAAAGTTATAATAAAAATTAAAATAACAATTAAATTAGACTATTTAAGGTTAGTTTTTTTTTTTAAATAAGATGGGCAGTAACCATACCAACAACCAATCGGGAAGCAACAACCAACAACCACCGATACACACAGACCTTGTCTACGTAGTCTGTAGACGTTAAATCAATGTAAAAAAATAGTTGATTTGCTGTCTGGGTAACTTTCTGACAAGAAACCAAAAATGAATTGTTAGTCTGAATTGGTGTGGTGATTTGGGTTTTGTTTGAAATCCAAAATAGACTTTAGCAACAACATGAAAGTGACATTTAGTTGATTTTCTATTCGACCGAAAGTTTAAGTTTGGGAAAATCTTAAAATACTTCGTGTAGCCTACGTCAAAAGTCTGGTATTATCTGATTTCCTTTAAGGAGCGTCCTTGGCAGGTTGAGAAAATCAGAAAAAAAAATGAGATCAGATAACAATCAGCCAATAAGCGGTTTTGATGTATTTTAAGCAAACGTGGGCGTTCATAAACACCACAGAATTAACGCAAATCAAAATTACATTCTTCGAAAACTTGTATGAAATGAAGCTGTTATGTTGCAATCCGAATGAAACTTGCACATCTTGGAAGCAATGTGATCTTTTTGTGCACATAAGGCTTGTTCCTTTTCAATTAACAATTATGTAGTCTACATAAAATGCAACAGCGACAACTCATGAATTATTATCAACCAAGCAAGTTTAATAGGATTTTCCTGGATATCTGCAATATAAGAGTCCTGCATTATATTGTGTATAAGGGAATTCCAACCGAACTGAACGCAGCATTGCACTCTACTGCCCAATCTGAGTCCTTTTGCAAAGCTGAAAAGAGGTAGCATTTTGGTATTGATAGAACTTTAATATCTGGTTCGGTTTTCACAGCTTGAAACGTGTAATTTTATTAACAAAATCTACTTTAATTTCCTGCTTGTGAATGCTACACAATTAAGGCAAAGCAAACACTTGTTTTTAAAATGCTAGACCCCCACGGTTTAATCAAAATCAAAATTTGCTTTCTGCGACATGCGTACCCGTACATTGCCAACTGGAAACAAGATTTTTATGCGTCCAGTGTAGACTTCTATTTAAATAAACTTCACTGAAAATGGTGTAGCACAAGGGTCACCAACCTTTTTTGCATGCGGGCCACTTTGGCACTAAGGAGAGCTGTGGCGGGCCGCACTAATAAAATTTTAGGTAGGTTGACTCTTATGCTAGAAATGAACGCATTTCGTACCCAGTATCTAGCGTTACATGTTGTTACTATTTATCTTAGAATACCGCAGCAACAAAATTAGTCGAACAACGCTACTGCCAGGCCAAGCTCCTTTAACAACACTTTTGACTTCTTTTAACAATGTCTAATAAGCAAGGCCACTTGTTTTGCGCACTTGTAGCGAGGCGAACGGTTTTATTAGAATATTCATCGCCAAGCAAGAGTGATGTTGTCACTTTGCTTCGCAAAAGATATCTTGCAATTAACGGTTTCAGTAACCAAAGAAATGTTTGACACATCGCAATACAGGCAACAACAGTGACCTGCTATGCTGCTAACATATCAGCGAAAAATAGGCTCCAATAACAGGGAGAAACAAACTAGGCACCATGAAACAAACGCTTGTAGAAATCACCGAAAAAAACGTTTCTATCGTAACTCATGAACAGTGTTCCTTCTAAAAAAGCAATGAGTTGGTTTTTCATCTTTTTGTAAGAGTTTATAAAACCATATTTCTTGATTATTAAACAACTGTCACTTGCGGTGCTTATCAGCATGGCAAGAATTGTTGATTAACAACATTTTGCAGTACCAAACTAAATATTTTCATAATACAACCGGAAGTTGTCTTATGAAAATACAACCATAATACAACCAGAAGTAATTCAACCAACACCTGCTGTCAGAAGATATTTCATTTTCTTGATACAACCAGAAAATGTCTTTAAATTTATATATAATATTTTGCCAATTTATTATAAATTGAGTTGGCACACCGGCCTATTTTGCTAACAAAAACTTGCTTGAAGGGAACACTGCTCGTGAAACACAATAACGGTGAAACGCACACTAGTGTTTACATGACACTTGCAAACTTAAAATAAGCAACCCTATGCTCACAGACAATTTCGAAATTCGAAAACAGACGTTTTAATCAACCACTGGGACAGTGTGGCTGGACATCGCATTGGAATAACGTTGAGCGACCCCCACTTAGAACTATACAATCTGAATGGTCGGTCGGTGGAATCGTATGCAAAGCGAAAATATGCTTTCCGGGAAGTATTTTTGGTTATACTTGTACGCTGATACCTTCCGCGGGCCGCAGCGATACAGCGTGACGGGCCGCATGCGGGCCGCCATTTGGTGACCCCTGGTGTAGCAGATCGCAATCGAATTACAGTTGTTTAAGACTAAGCTTACTTGTTTGTTTGTATTTAAATAAATTTGTTTGTATTTCCGTATAAACTGTTTCAAAATCAACTTCTAGTTAACCTCTTAAGTGCGTATAACGACAATTGTCGTCCGAGACAGTCGCTCTTGCTGTGCGTAAGACGACAATTGTCGTTTTCGTGATCGCAGCTATTCATGGCACTTTTTATTTCGCTTTCCTCTATTCGCTTTGTCTGGAAGCGCAATTGTGACGTGTGAAGAAACATAGATGCATTGTTTACACTACAATAATGATTGCAGCCTGATGGAATTCATTAATCCCTAAATCACTCTATTACAATATTAGGTAGCTTCTGCACTCACCTACAATATAACCACAATTGCAAGAATAATAAGATTTCGTCCTAAATATTTTTTTTTTCTGAAATGGCTTCCTTCCAGTGTATAAAATTCGAACCACATCATGCGCGTTCATAATAAACGATAGTGTCAGTCAGTGTGAATTCATTTTGATGTAGCCTAATGTTGCAAGCAGTTTCAGAAATATTTTGTTGTGTTCGAAAACATATTTTCTAACATATATTCAACAAAACAATAGGATTTTGTGTTGCTGCTAATGTTAGAACAAGCGTCAGAAAATGGTAAGCTACAGTTTGAATATTTCCAAACTAAATTTATGTGTACTTTGTTTAGTAACCTATAAATGCTTAGAAATTATTCTGTTCTGTGAATTGATGTATTTTTTTCTTCGTAATAAACAACTAGTTAAATAATTTCAAATTGGTGAAAGGTATAATCACTTGAGAGTAATGCGATTACACCAGAAAACAATAGTCCTGCCGGAGACTTCTTCGCAATAGTCGATGAAAAAGTAAAGCAATGGACACAAAAGGAAATCGAACAAAAGCGTATTGTGCTGCGTCATGGGGGTTCCCCAATATCCTAGCAAGCAATACTGCGACGAAAAATACTGCGAGTGATCAAATTAAATACGCACAGTAAGGAGAGTTTCGAAAATTTAATTACGCACTTAACGGGTTAAAGGCCAGTCCAATTGACATCGACAATTTTTATTTCAATTTACACCGTGAAGGTTTTCAGGAAGAATCACGTAAGAAATGAAAAAAAAGTAGCGTGAGCTGGCCGCAGGCAGTCGACAATGATTACGCCTCTGCGTCAACTGTAAGTTCAGACAAATATTTTGCCACATTATAATTGCGCATATTTTTACGATATCTACAAGTGAATCTTTCAGTACCACGCCGTTCATTTCAAGACCTAACGAGCTTGTGTGAATGAAATTACTGTGTTACGATAGCTACGTTAATTTTGACGTAGGTTCACTTCCAGACATGATATGCGTCAGCCATTGGCTTGAGAATTTTAGGTGAAGCTGCTGTGATTAAGGGTTTGGTTTATTTTCATAACGAAAGAAAAACTACAATCTTATAATTTTATTACAGTACAGCCAAGCCTACAGTCTATATGGGCATGCTTCAACAAACACAAAAGCTAGGCTACTACAATTGTAATCTTTATTTTACAGCGTGCCTTCATTCAAGAAATTAAATTATGAACTGTGCTTAGATTACGGCCCAGGCTGGTTTAAGTCTGGTGATTAAAGACAAAAAACTATGTGGACAAAAAGAGAGGTAACTCAATCTTCTTGTTCTTTCAGATAATCGGGTGCTTTAATGAACTAATCTGTTCGATTTCTATCTAGTCCTGAACGTATCTTGCCAAGGCAGGGCTAGGTGCTATATTAAGGCGTCCAAAAGAAGTTTGGTTGTCATCTTTTTGGTGTTCTAACTAGTTCGTGGCATAGCAGATACGGTATGACATGGTGTGAATTTTATTGGTTGAACGATGTGATCTTTATACAACATATTCATGTACCTTTTTGATCCCATGTGCTGCTTTCGTACATCACCTGGCGGATAAAAAAATTACGATTATTTAGCCACATAACACAGTGTTACAGCAATTCAGTTTTCGAGTCTGTATGCCAACCAAGCTAATTAATATATTTATTTCAAACAAAACATTGAATAATTCTACTCTAATATAAAGTCGAAAACCTTCTTATGTAGTTGAATGGGCCAAAGGCACAACAGTTTTGATTTCGCGCCGGCCGAAAGAAAAAGTTTAAAGTTATCCCTGGGCAAAAGGTAACATAAATCGCTAGGATTACTAAAAGAACTTTAGAGTATCTAAACGATTGCATTTTTTCCATCGACCTTTTACTTAACCTCACCATAGGAACCCTCTTTCCCAATAACAGTACCGTTGTTTTATTAGTCTATTAGGGTTTTACAAATTTAGCTATTTTGTGGTGGTAGGCTAGACATTATTTTTTCCTTAATTTATAAAACAATTTTTCCATTAAAGATTATTCCTTTTTTCGATGTGGAAGATTCCAAATAGCCTCATAAATTTTTGCAATAAAGCTACGCCATGCAATATTAACTGATTTAATTACGTTAAACTGATGAAAAAGAATGCTGAAGACTCAATTTAGTTTTGCAATTTTATATGTCACCAAAATTGAACTCAACTTATACTTGGCCTAACTACTACACAAGGTGAAAATGGGCATTTTGCAAACTGGCAGACCATGCAAACGGAAATGATATGGCAATATTTCTATCGACTTACTCGTGATGGCTTTCCAAGCTGTAATCAATGACTCAAACGCCTCGTTAAAAGTGATCTTCCCACATAAGCCTATAATGCACACATCAATCATGAAATGAAAAAACCAACAACGAGATGAGAAATGCTTAAAGAAGTTAGCCCACTTTCCTGAAAACAATTTTGTTGTACGTGTTGTCTTCCTGCATTTTGAAAAATATTTTCTCAAATTACCTCTATTTTTTCAAATCTCTTTTTTGTAACTGTAAGTTTCAAATTCAATTCTTTTTATTTCAAATTCTTTCCTTTTATTCCAACTTGTCGCCTTTGCTTTAGGCCAAACAGAAATATAGGCCTACAGAAAGAGTGCAATCGAAAAAGTTTAAAAATCTATAGCCTGGTTTATCCGCCTGGAACTAGGTCCAAACCTCTCCAACAGCACGATACACGAAACTAGTGAACTTAATTTATAAACCAAAGCTTTCGTCACAAATGTTTCGTTTTATTGATGAACATGTATTGATTCCGGCGATTTATTTATTCAGAATTTTGAAACGATGGAAAGTTTCACAGAATGTAAACTAATCACAAAATTTGCTCCATTCCAATATGGTAGTGTTAAGTTGCATGGCAAAAGTGTGATAGCTCATTGGCAGCTTATCACTTGACACCTTGGTGAAATGTTTTCCATATCGTCGGAGTTGATTCAGCCAGACATGTTCAAACTAACATGCAGAGACAATAAATTATCGGAAGAACTTCCTGCTCAGATTAATATTCGAAGAATGATGACGCAGTCTCTGGCACAGTTGACAAAACGTTTTGTTAATTTTAATGGCTAGAAGGGAGAACAAACGTGTAAGTTACTGTTGTCATATAATTTATTTCCCTTTAAAACGTTTGGATCAGATTTTTACAAAGTGTTACATAACCGGTTAAAAATAGGAAGGAATTCTTAATCAAGTGGGCCTACAAGGAAACATGCTTTTGCCAGAGTGATCTGAAATTCATGATTATTATCAGTAGACTAAAGGTGACTGGAACTATAAAGCATAGAAAGGTAATCCCACTGAGCAAAAAAATTCATAAGAAGTTTAAGAATTTGATTTATTCATTGAATAAAAAAAGAATTCACTCGAAACTAAAGAGATTTGAACAAGTAACTCTCCAAACAAAAACAACTGTTAGTTTTATTGCAAGGATACAGTTTATTAAACTTCAGACACATATTCAAGCAGGCTTCAGCCTCAGAGTTTATGGAAAGTTCCAAGTGCTGATGAAAGGAAGTTGCCATCCTCATTTTCTGATAAAAATATCTGTTTGAAAGCAAAATAAACTCAAAAAGGTCCAAATTTTTGCATTTTAAGTTTCTCAGAGGATGGCATTTTGCTTCTTCCGATTTCGCCTTTTCTGAGATGTTGCTTCGATTTATAGTTTATTTCTTCTTTAAACGTAGATTACTGTAGGCTACAGTCTACTTCATGAGGCTACTGCCGTAATCATACACATGGAAATGAACTTGACTTGACAATGACTATGGCATCTAAACTCAGGAGCATTTTTGAGCAAGACATTTTCTGTGACCAGTTTTTACAAACGATAAAGCATCATTATTTGACCGTATATCTGTTTTCTTCTTGGAAGCAAATGATTTCCGTTCAATCAGTAAAATACATCTCTCACACTTTTGTGGAAGAAAGAACTTTAAACACGTATCGTAAAAAGTAAAAACATATGTATCATGTTACCAAAAAGAAACAAATAAAAGTGAATTTAATCACACTGAAAACATTTAACCGAAGCTTCAGTAACGTGAGGAAAATATTTGCTCAAAATCGTGATATACTGATTTATTTCTGTTCCTTTTTAGTTGAAATGCGTGTTAATGTCAATTGGTTGATCGTAATTACTCATCTTTTTTAAAGTTAAATTTTATTTCAGGAGATTCTCACCGATTTCATCAATTGTCGTTTCGTTAGATGCGTAACTGACAATGGGACCAAACTACTTTGTCTCCAGGCAGGTTTAATATTGAAACTGGGCTTCGAGGTTAATTTTATTTTACTTTGAAATGCAACAATTGCACCAATGATATGGGCAATAGTTTTGATCAATCAACAGTTTTGTTTCTCAACATAAGATATATATTGGATGAATCTAATAGTAGTCTTTTCATGACTACACACCCACACCTTAATTGTTGCCTGTACTTTTATCATGAGTCGCCATAGCAGATCTCAGTATTTCATCTGATTTCTGATTTAATTGTGTCTTGCTCTTTTGGCTTCTTCACATGTGTCTGTTGCAGCCGGTTGCTGTAGCATGGCTTACTTTTTTACCTTCTGCAGTAGTTTTGTACTTTTCTCAACAGTAGCAAGAATTTCAATTTTTTTGTTAGTTTTTTATTGCTCGAAGGTCAACAATGAAAAAAAAATGATTAGTTTTTTTGAACTGTGATTAATTTAGTTAGTCTACTAATGTACCAAATGTTTGCACGCAAACATAACAGCTTGCACTCGTTTTTCGTTTACAAGTGCTCCTTTTTTTGGAAAAGTGAAATATAGTTCTACCTCCAATTTAATAACATAGAACAATGAATGTTATCAGCAAAAGTCCTATAAAAATAGGTCAATAGCCTACTTTGTCAAATTTAAGTTGAAATTATTAGGGAATTTGGATTGTAATGAATCCTCTGGATGAATTAATATCGTTATTAAGCTGTTTTTTTAGCAAACGTCTTATTTTTATTTCTAATCTAGTTTATTCTGTAGGCTAACTACTTTTTTTTTTCACATTGTGTACCTCACAAAGCGATAGCCTACGTTTTTTGAAAACCAAAATAAAAAACTAAAATACGTTTTTAATGTTTTAAAAGTAATGTACGAACAGCTGAATTAAGGAATGGCTAAGTTTTCAATAAAACTTACCACATTGTGCATCTTATAAAATGGCATGCGTTTCACGACCATGTGCACTTTTTGTGCACTTTATGTGAATCATTGAGCTGGGAAACAAGTTTACGAAATCAAAAGACATAGTCAATTTATCGAGGTATTAAAAATGTGTTTCATGACACACTTCTAGCAATTTTTACACGAACTTTACGGATACTAGAAAAAAAACGTCAGCAACCAACATATCACAACTTTTCGCTTAAAAGGGTAACTTATCATTTACACCGTTCTAATATTCAACAACTGACGAAATAATTATTACCGTCACCTTCCGGTACAAATGCGTAAACTATAGAAATCGTGAAGGAAAAATATTAGATTCTTGTGCAGTCTGACCACTACTTGGAAGCATATAGCATTTTAAGTAGGCCTACTTTGCTGGTATACGGTAAGTAAATGATAAGCTTGATGAATGTAACGGCGCAAGCGTTTGTGTCGGTTGCAAAATAATCCATCAAAAGTTGGTTCTTGGTATGAAAGGAAAATGACGAATGGTCGAAATCATTGTTTGAATATATTGCTTTTGTGTAGGTAGATTTCCGGAATTTTTGAAAAAAGTACGATTGGTTAATTGTTAGCCTATTTCCTTGTTGTATATAGAAGTTTGCTAGATGCTTCCATCCATTTAGCTTGGACCAGCTTCTCAGAGTAACAAGCGAGTTCTTTTGTATTTTAGTTAGAAGCCTTTCCAAAAAATGTGACTTCAAAATACTTGAACAAAAATTCTAGAATCTTTTTGAATACCGTATATAAATTTGTAATATTTATAGAGATCAACGCAGAACAAAGCAATCATTTTTTCTAAAAGAGACAAGGCTTTCGCAAAGTAGACGCAAAATAGTTTGAAGAGAATTCAAAGATTAGCGTTCTCAGTGAAAAAATGTTTTTTGCAATGACCAACAAAAAGAAAAGTTTTCTTGGTGATTCAAAAATGAACTTCTACTTTTTTGCATTTAATACTTTTTGGTACACTTTTAACTCTGAAGTATTACAGCAAGTTAAGACCTGAAAACCTGTTTAAAATAATTCACCATACAGGTAAATCAGCATACTAGGTCAGGTGTTCGCACGCGATTTCTTTTTTAAACGTATTGACTTTTTCGCCAGTCGTTTAAACCTAACTGACTTTTCCATGAGGTTGATCCAGGTAAAACAATGGTCTGCCAGTCTTAAAATAGAAACTAGGTTACCTTAAAACTGCTGCGTCACGTTAAAATGAACTGGATTCATATTTCATAACTTATTCAATGATCAAAAAAAGTCTAATCACATGAAAATAGAAAGAATTTACAATTTTATGTAAAACAGACTTCGAATTGGAGTCTAATGTCGCACAGTGCATATGAAAACAGGATAAACGATTGATATATATATCATCGCGCTGATCAACTGCATCACACACCAGTCAACATTATTTTGTTTTCTAACAGCAAGGCCTTACTGGCCTACTTTTCTTGATTCAATTATAAAAAAAACATGATAAGTTGCAAGAATTGTTAACTGCTGTATTAACTGATAGGTTACCTTTGTTTTTTTGCTAAGCTATAAGAGGGTTGGGTGGATATTCAGATCACAGATTTTATTGAAGACGTAACTTTAAATTTAATTGGTTTTGTTGTAGCTAGGCTACGATTGTTATTTTCGAAGGCGTATTGAAACTTGAAAAATTTGTTGTAGACCTATTCTTCAAAAAATGACGATGAGGTGGCTGTGTAGTATTGTCTTTGGAGCAGCTATTCTATTTCAAATCGAATGCCATGGTGAGTAAACAGCAATTGAAACTATTCATAACATTTTGGGAAAAATCTCGATGTAAACACTTTATATCGTAGCTCATTGTAGGCTACATATGGGCCGATGCTGTCTTTGCTGATAGCAAGTGCAGGCCTATCCGTAAGTTAAAGACACACTGATAACCTAATCTAGTCTACGTGCTGACACAAACTAGGGTCACATCAAATCGAGACAATTTGCTTTCTCGAGAGGTAGCTTATACCTTAACAAGACACAATTTTAAAAGTAATTTCCTTACGTGTGTGCATTTTTTAAGGCTATGACGATGTTTAATAAAGACTACATTAGCTGGCCAAAATCAATGCTTCGTGGCATATTACATAATTCATCCTCCTTCGAGATCACTGAAAATTAAACAAGATTTCCAGCTTTGTACTGGTATTCTTAGCCACATTTCTTCTGATATGTTGCTGAGATTGCTCATATGCCTCTGAGATGCCTTCAACTTTCATTTTTATTGTTACTGTCTTTATGATGCCCAAATGTTCCATTGCGGTACGTGTTGTTAATTATTCCAAACGGGCGTCATCTATGACGTTTTCTTTAAACATCGAGCAATCTTTTTGTGTTTTTAGCTTCGTCTCGCTCCTTCCGTCGATTCCAACCAAGGCCAACCGTGTACGACGTCGGGTGTTACGCAGAAACGTCAAAACGTATAAACATGATTTCCAATTCTAAATTTGAAGAAGGAAAGCAATTACCTTCCTGTGCACCAGGTGGCCTTTACCATGTAAGATCTAGCTACAACTCATATCTTGTTAAAACTAAGCATAATCTTTTAAAAGATGTTAATGGAAACTTAAGCCAAACTAAAATAATTTTAGTTTTCAGTAGAGGTCGAAAGGTCGAAAGGTCGAAAAGTAGAGGTCGATACTGATCATGGGTGTCGTATTATTTATCACTTCAAAAATTTACTCTGCTCTCTGCACCAAATTTACTCCGCTATTTGTTACTAACAACTCGTATGTAGCTAAGTTTTGATGGTCTAAATTAAAACATGAAATAGACACTGACATGACTTGGATGATGTATATTGACTTTAGTGATTACACACCTGTGCAATTGTAATTTAATAAATGTTGATTTTTTTGTTTCATAGCAGTTATTTTAGCTTTGTGGAAAAATAATCATTTATGTTTATTTCTAGCGGGTTCAGTGCAGCAATAACAACTGCTATTGCGTGTACATTGATACTGGAAAGAGATTTGGAACCTTGAGTCTTGAAAATTCTACGTACAGAGAATTATTGACTAAATGCCCCAAAAAAATGGAAAAATTAGGAGCTATGTGCAAAGTACCACCAATTAACTATCCGTGCAACTTCTGGCAAAGAAGGTGAGTTTCACTACATTAGGCTGTTTCGAGACTAAATAGTTTAAAACGATTAAAAATTTTAAAGTGTGTAAGCTGAAGTGGAAAAGTTCTATGTCCTTGAAAATTTCGCGTATTAACTTGATTATAATAACTTTAAAAACCATTGACTAATTTAGTCTAAAGGAGTAAAGGTGAGTCCCATGCTTGAATCCAAGCATCGGAGGATGAGAAGATAAGGTTCTCATTATGCCTTTGGCACTAACGAGAGTAGGGTGGCCAATTCCTTTCTCTAGGCCGCCTTTACTTCAGCAACTACGCCCACCCAATTTATTACCCCCTGGGTAGAGGTGAGCGGTGTTTGTTAACAACCAGCATAAGCGGGAGTCGAACCAGGATTGCATGATTGGAAAGCAAGCGCCTTATCCACTGCGCCATCCCACCGCTGGATTAGCCTACAATTTATTTAAGTCGTAAAAATGAATGAACTCATTTTTAACATATTATTATACAAAAAATTGTAGATACATGTACAACGCGAACGCTAATCGGTGCGAGAGAACTTATTTCGGATGCCGTGGCTTTCTTTCAAGAAACGAATGCCAGAGGAACTGTGGTAAGCTACTAATGTAGATAAGCTTGGTCAGTGGCGTACGCAGGGGGCATCGAGCCATGGATTTAGTATTTGCTTGATCTACGCTATAACAACATTGTTATTTGGTTTGGCAGTGCTATCCAAAGCATATTAAATGCCATACTTCGTTAAATTACTGAAACTTTTTTAAAACGGAAGGTAAAACCAATGCCCGCTCCCCTTGCCTACGCCTTTGAGTCTAGTGATGAAGTATGACACGGCAATCGAAACAACCTGTTGGCAATCATGATTTTCTCAAAAAAAAAAGTGACAACAAGATTATAAACGTAACAAGATAGCAAAAAGATAAAAGTAGTGGATTTGGCATCTAGGGCTACTAAAATAATCCATTTTATTGTGTATTTGACAATACTTTGCAAAACTGACAAATAGTTATAAGCAACAAAAACAAAATAAAGTTGTCTATGTCGCTTTTGCTGGGTTCCAGAACCACCCTAAGCAATAAAGGAAAAAAAAACTGATAAACTTAACTTTTAAGAACTAAGGTAAGTTATTATTACTTATTATGTTATTTGCACTTGACCAATAAGTCCATATTTATCGTCAAACATGCATAAAACAAAACAAACAATTCAAGTAATAGTGACAATAACATCGATATAAGCTAAGCAAGCTACCGTACTGTAGCCTATTTAGCCTACTACGACTTGTTTTTGCGGTTTTAACCGCTATAAAACTTGATGTTTTTATTGACAGGAAATGTCACAATTGTACTTGAAATTACAAACCATAAGCAGTTTCGAGCTATGGTTCCTGCATCGCTCCTTGGGCGTTTCAATCTGGAACGACGTAGAATCAACAGGGTGACCACACGAATTTTTAGAAGAATTTTAAGTCACGCACTTGCAATAAGAACCCAAAGAAAACCAAGTCGTTTTGCTTATAACGGTATGCTACAATAACCTAATTTGCTTGTTATTAAAATTTGAAAGACTTATTAGATCTATTTGTGGAGTATAGATCTACATACTGAACGGAAAAGACTTCAAAACGTAATTTAACACAGACATTAGCAGGAAAGAACTGGATTGTATGCAAATAGGCATATGTCGACAAATACAAAAAAGTTTCAGAAAACTCAGGTCATTTCCATTCAATTCTAATAACTTATACCTCTTTGACAATTCCTTCTTTTTACTTTCAATTCAATTCTTTTTTCTCTGTTGAAGAAAAACTGTACAATCATCATAAACAGTAATAAATGTAGCCTAGGCTACTGCAGTGACTTTCTACTATTGTTCCGCGAAAGATCGTCAGGTATTCCGCAAGAAATTTATTACTTTGACTACTGTTTCATGAAACACCTGTCGAAAACCACAAGAGCTTGCAATTCCTGCCCGAATATCAACTTTGCACTCATCCAATTAGGCCCAGATATTACACAGAGAAAAACTAAAAGTGAATAAATTGTTGTCGTGTTGTCCATTTTATTGCATCATTATAAAATCTCGTGTGGTGTTTCTCAAGGTTATTTTATTGCATAAAGTTTTCCGTGGCTCAAAAAAGGTTGAAAAACATTATCTTTTGTATCTAATGTGCCCAACAAGAAACGCAGTACTAACCCAAGAGGTTATCAAAGCCAGCTGCCATTCAGTAAGCTTCTTTTGAAAAACATAGCCTACATGAGCTTCGAACATGCACAAAGTGTAAAAACAAACCTTTGATGTAAATATGGTAGAACAAAAAACTAACAAAATTTAACAGTTTAATGAAACAGTGCATTTTTTGAAAACCTTTTCAAGTATCCAAACCAGACCGGATTATACTTTCAAAAGAAGCTTTCTCAGTCCGAGGATGAAGATTCTCGCTGTTCATTTGCAAAGCTGGGCCTTAACTCAACTGAGCTATGTTCATTTCTATTAAGTTTGGTCCAGCGTTCAATATGGTCTACTTTGCTGTGGAATGTAATATGTTAGCCTGCCCGATTTGTTTCATGAGTTACCTAGTTTATGCTTAATCGTCAACAAAAAGGTAATTAAATTGTATCGAAAAGTGAAACATAGTCAATATTTATACCATAGCTGATTCTTAATAACTTACTACAGGCAAGACTATGCCAACCATTAGACCAGCTACAACCACTACTACCACCACCACCACCGCCACCACCACCACCACCGCCACCACCACCACAATGACAACACTACCGGTACCACTTTCTACTACAACTCCACCTGACGAAGAGATTGAACGGAACAGAAGTGAACCTGAAAGCATTTGCCTGCTTCCTCTCAAGACTGGATTTTGTCGCGGCTTCTATCCAAGATGGTACGGTGGTTAAAGATTTATTAGCTATCTAGTTCACATTGTCAAGAGCCCACCAATTGCAACTGTAGCTAGCCGTCGCTGAGACGTTATAAAATTAATAATTTTAAAACCACCCTTCCACCTCACATTATAATATCTGGATGATTTTGTAACAAAAATGTTACTGTTGAAATAGGTCCATTGGCAATTGATGGAGTAAATCTTTATCTTCTGAATGAGAAATCTTTTTGGAACTCTAAGCCCGGCACTTTCGCATACTTGTAAAAGTTTTCAACCACCGACCCAGGTCCGGTCAGCGAGATTAAATGAGTCCAGTTTCTGCTTGTTGTGGCGCTTAATGAAGAAACATGCACATGTGTGGTTTGGTTCCATCATCCGCCTGCCAATGCATTATGATGGAACAAACTGCTGACCTTGCCTTTCTTGAATGTCCCATGTACAAGGCACCAAATGAATTGCATAGTATAGCAGCACTCGACGAAGTTACAATATCCTGGCTTTCCATCACCTGCCCTGGAATAAACAATCATGTCGTCTAAAATGTCAGAAAAGCTGTCCTCAAAGTAAGTTGCTCAAGCTTATACCTTGACAGCCGCTTTATGTAATTTTTCTATTTTTTGGGTAGGGTCTGGTTATGGACTACTCTATTACATCTCCCTGTCTGTTGAGTGCAACAAAGTGTGTGTAGACTACCTTTGTAATATTTAAACTTTTGCTGTGATTGCAAGCCAAACCGAGACCTTTTGTGACTAACATTGACAAAATATGCAGGTACTTTGACCTAAGCGAATCCAGATGTAAAAAATTCATCTACGGCGGATGTTCTGGAAACGGGAACAACTTTCTCACAGAGGATGAATGCATTGCGTATTGCCAAGAAAAACGTGGATTAACTGATAATGATGAAGAACAAAGTGGATCTGGCTCAATCTGACGGATCTTAATCAACCTACCTCTTCAGCGATAATATTTGGTTTATTTATCTTAACTTTTTGCTCATAATCAGCAAGGTGTGTTACGGCATTGGCGATAATGTTCGATTTGTGTTCAGACTTTTCAATAACTCTGCAAATTTTTGTACTGTATTGTAGAAATAAAGCTGTAAGATTAACTATTTCTTCATACCTCGTTCGCTGTTCTATGTCTGGCACTATTCCTTAAGGTCAAGCGCCGCTTGAGCAACATATTTCCAGGACTGCTCTCTATACAACGTCACCAACGACCATGCATCAAAAGCCTCTACAAGTAGCCTATGCGAAACTGCCAGGATTACGTTCTCAAAGAAGCTTTTTTGGTTTGAGGACAAACATTTCTTTATTCAATCAAGTTAAACGTAACGCGACAAAAAAAAACAACAACACGTTTACATAAAGATGCCAGAGGTATAGGCTACCTAGAGCTACAGGAGCCGGAGTATTTAGGAGTCGGAGTCTCGGTTTTTGCCGGAGTGGGAAATTTTTGGCAAAAACAATAGCCGGAGTCTGATTTTTAAGCCAATTGACACTTTTAACATGCAAATATTTACGCTGTAGGCTAATTATCGCAGTTGTTATTTTTGTACACTTCTATCGTTTTTATTTTTCAAGCAGTAACGTTTTTTCAGTTAAAATATGCTTTGCTTTTCATGACAGAGGATAGGGAAGGTATAAGTGTTTCTACGTAAAAGTCTATGAAAATTCTGGTTTGTCGTTTATGTTTTGCGTTTGTAGTCAATATTTTCAAAGTATTTGGAGCAGGAGTAAATTTGGAGTCCCAGACTTCGGAGTGGAGCAGGAGTCCAAAAAACCTGAGTCCGTACACCTCTGCAAGATGCACCATTTACATGGGTAGCCATTTTAACATGTCAATTTTCAGTAAGACCCAATAACACCGCCAAAACCAACCAATCAGAAGACGTTGAAGTGGCTGCCATCGAATTGTGACCCATCTAGCACTCAGCCAGAGAGTTGATTCGTGCTTTGTTTGATAATTAATTAGTAAAGAGTTATGACAGGGGTGGAAATCAAACCCACATCATCAAAATGTATTCAATAGCCCTCTATGCCATGCTGGCTACGGCGGAACGTTCACTTAATTTGCTTTCTATCAGAACAATCTGCGTTTTTCCTTTGTTATACGGTACCTTTAACTTCTGATTGGTTGAAACGCTATTCTACTTGTAGGCCGACTTCTGATTGGTTGATTGCTTCAAAGCTTTACTGGCTCTTACAAAAGTTGTTCTTGTCCGCCCCGATAGCTCAGTTGGTCAGCGCGTGGCTTCGTGAACGAAAAGCTTCAAAATGAAGCCGCGCTGGTTCGAATCTCGGGGTGTGCGTTTGAGCAACTCATTTCAAGGACTGCTCTCCATTCAGCGGCACCTATTGAATAGAATAATTCCTCGGTAACATTTTAACAAACGGAAACTTCACTCTGTCAATCTCGGTAACCGGCCCTGCGTCAAAGGCTTCTGCAAGTATGCGAAACTACCAGGAATAACATATCAAGGCTTTGTCAGTCTGAGGATAAAGATTCAAAACCAACTAATTATATTAAAGTGGCTACCATTTACATGCATGCAAGCATCAGGAAAACATTAATGGACCGAAACGAAATTTAAACTTGAAGATGGCTAACCGGAAACTAGTAGGCTAACCTAACTCCAGTAAACGCAGTTCAGGCCAATATTCATTTTTTTTGTAAGAAAAGGGGTTTCAGTTCAGAGTGCGTTGTGTCCTTGATTAAAAGCAACTTGCCTCACGGATGTCAAAGAGAACATTGATCGGTCACAATTTTTATACTCTCTTCAGAACAAAATAGGCCTACAGTAGGCCATGAGCATGAAACGACACAAAAATAAAACTGTTCCGTGAGAGCAACTCAACAGCGCTATAACAGATATGTTGGCATCACTTCATCTGAATTTATCAAATTATTGCACATTAATTGTCATTGGCGGTTGGCCTACTCAGTGCCGGTCTTTGGGGTGTGCAAACCGTGCGATCGCACAGGGCCGGCAAATTACTCAGAAAAATGCAGTAATTTTGTAATTTCCAATGGAAAAATTCAACAAGTAAGTTCAACAAAGGAAGTAGCAGCAAGAAAACACAGAGACTCATGGGTGCAACCTATTTCGTCTCCTGAACATTTCGTACCCTGAAAAGATCGAGAAAAAAAACAACAGAGCCGAAGTCGCTGATCGGAGTTGCCGCAAACATTTCAAAATTTCTTTCGATCTTTTCAGGGGACGAAATAGGTCGAAATTTGACTTTGTTACACAATTTCAGGGTACGAATTTTTTAGAGGACTAAATAGGTTGCATCCAGACTCAACATAGACACATAACTTTATTTTCGAAAAATGCCAAAGAAAGCATGATCTTATCCTTTTGCTATGCCACCAGACAGCACCATTTTACAGTAATATTCATACCCAAATTTTTGTTGAACATGCTCCCAGTATGCCCCAAATTCAAAGTAATTTTTCAAAAATTTCTGGGGGAGGACCCCCAGCCACTAGGTGTTCGCTCGCCGACCGTCAAAACATCCCCCTTCCCCTTTCAAAATACCTAGATACGCTACTGAATTGGATCATTGTCATTGGGGCCCGCAAAGCATATTCCGCACAGGGTCTGAAATACCCTAAGACCGGCACTGGCCTACTTGTCGCAACGAGGCCTTTTGTCAGTGGTTGAAGATTTAGAATAAGTAAATGAGAATTCAAAAAATCCAACCTTTTTGTTCAAGGGCTGTCGTGGTGCGTAAAGGGAGCAATTGCTCAACGTTCGACACCGTTCAAGAGCATGTGGCTGTGCATCGGTAAATACATGTTGAGCTGCAGACAGGAGGATTGCATATTATGACGTCAGTATAGCTGGCTTCAAAAAACAAGCTTATGCTGGATAACACCAAACGTATTGAACGCACAAAAATTACAGGCGATTCCTACGTGCAAACCTGAAGGAAAGGTGGTCCCATACTTGATTTCAAGTGTTGGGGGTAAGAAGATAAAGTTTTCGTCGTTTTAAGCTTTTGGCACAAAGGAAAGTACTAAAGTAGGGTAGCCAGTTCTTTTTTCTTGCTGCCTTACCTTCAGAAATTATGATTACACCAGTGACCCTGAGTAGAGGTGAGCGGTGTTTTTTAACAACCAGCTTAAGTCGGGAGTCAAACCAGGTTTGCATTATTGGAAAAGCAACGTCTTTTCCAGCTGCGCCATCCCACGTGGAAACCTAGCCGCTATAAATTAGGTTCAAAAGTGAGAACCTGAATGTCCATCACGTTCGTACCAGTCAGGCCAGTAAGAACTAAGCAATCTTTAGCGGTGTTAGCAAAATAAGAATATGAGTCGTTTCGATTCAAATAATCCTTTGCAGCGGAGCTATCGAACGCGTTGAGATTGCCTGAAGAATACACAGCCCCGGCAGACGATGTGGGTCCATCTTGTCCGTCAGTTCCAGCTGACAAAAATGCTATGGAACAATTTTTAAAACGATTACTAGACCCTTCCGCAAGCTCGTGTAGTTTGGCGGCAAATGACAACACCATTTCCTGGTTTCTTCCTCCTAAACCGTGTTTTTTGGATAAGGTGACTGTTGTTTCTCCACCTGCCAGCACACACAGCTTGACATTTTTCGTCATGGCAGATGTTAAACTGTTGAAGAAAGAATTTATTTCCGATGCTGACATTCCGTGACGAATTAGGGAATTCATCAAACATTGGTCTTTGTTAATTTTGATCAACGATGAACATAACTCTGCAAAAAATACACCTAAAAACTTTGCTTCTCCTTGCAGCTTATCACTCAGTACGACAGGCTCATATCCCAATCGTTCCGCTTCTCGGCAAGCGGAATTCAACGCAAGTGTGTTGTTTCCAATCACCTTGTTATGAACATGAGTCATTTCCTCACGTGAGACATCCTCATTTTCATTTTTGATCAATGTTTCCAGTGCTGAAATGACATTTGGGGACACCGATGACAGAATTTGATATTGTTTTAAAATGCCAAGCGCATCGGATGGTTGGCTGGTACAAGGGACAGTAGGACCACTTGCTATGAGTTCAATAGGATCAGCTATGATATCGGACAATATAAAGCTCCAAACCTGAAACACACAAAAAACGCTAAAAAACCACCAAGTGATAAGTTAGCAACGTACAACTAAAATATCTATGAATTTACTAGGCTTGTTGCAATTGATAAAAAGTCAAACTTGCTGTCTACCAATGTAAAATAATCAGATATATGTTACGTGTAGTTTGCGCAATGTTTGACGATTCAAATTACGATTTCGAGAAATCTTTAAATTAGACAGTGTTTTTTATGAGTATTAAACAAGTACTTTATTCTAACACTGTATTAAGCGGTTTATACATAAAAATTGCATAGAACAAAAAAAAATTGAGTTACCTTAGCTGGTGAGGCAAGTTTTCCTAACCGACCACCTTTGAGTGAAGACAGGTGTTGGCGAACAATATTTAACTTTTCAATGCTTGCTCCCTTACCAGCCAGCGTAGAAATAGCTTCAGCTTTGTCTTTGAGTGTGAGTGGAGATATGGGAGCAGGTAGCAAGGCAGAACCACCTATAGAAAAAAATTACATTAAAAAAAATAACATAAACTGATCAGAATTTAAAGATAGTTTAAGGTTCGGGAATTCCAAGTGCGTTTCGTACATGCGAAAATTACTTTGAGCTGTGAACTACCTTTTCGTTGTTCACAAACTTAAGCGCTTAGACTACCCAACTAAGCTATCGGGCTATATCATTAGACAGATACTCATAAAGACCTGTTCTAATTGAATAAGAAACTAAATATCCCATCTTCACGTGAATTATGTGGTAATGAAGTTTCTTAAGTTTGTCACAGACAACTTTCAATTAACACTTTTATTGCAACAAAAGTTAATGAATTTTGATATGGCAACACCTCTTTATTAAGCAATTGATTGAGTTTCGCTTTCAGCAGCATGATCGTTGCTTACTTCACAGTGTAGATTCTAACTATCTGTTTTAGCCTGATGCGGCGAGTTCGTTGTGGCAATATCGAATTACACTAGCTTTCGGAACACAGTTCCCTAGTCATGTGCTATGACGAATCAATCAACACTTTATTAAATATTTCAAAAATCTTGCTTGCCCAAAACCTTTGATGTCAATTACAAAAGTCACATAGGCCTACTATGTGAATATTTTTATAATGTACAATATTTTAAAATCACATTTTTATCTTAAAATAGTAGCAGAAAAGTAACATTCCAATCACCTCCAGATATCAATGCAATGACTAAATTGTCATGATTTGCATTTTTACAAATTTGTGCAATATGATTAGCAGCTAGCAAGGAATCTTCATCAGGTAGGTTATGGCGAGCGCCTTCGTAAATAGTCACTTTGTCATCATCAGTAGTTGCAGTAAACTTCTCTCTGTGAGTTTATTGTGGTGATATGAAATGTATATCATATAGGCCTACTAAAATTTTTGTCTATACTTTGTCTGCCCGGCATTGTTGCATGCCTGCCTTTATGAGCAAAGAAATAACAAGATCTTGCAATTTTTGGAAGCATCACTTCACAAATAAAAACCTTTATGGTGACCTGCCACCTCTCACTGAGATATATAATCAGAAGACGAAGACTACAGCTGGCAGGTTACTGCTTTAGAAGTCAACAGAAAATTAGTAGTCGACCCTCGATTTAACGGACAAATGCGGACCAGCAGCAGTCCGTTGCTGGAAAAAGTCCGTTAATCAAAAATACCGTACTCCCACTACTGTACACAGTGTACAGTCAAGTACTCTGCTATAGCGTAGACCATCTGTCACCGCTTAATAAACCAAATACTGTACAGTACAACACAGTAGCAGTTTAAAGACACATGAAATGCGTTCCTTGTTTGTATTTTGTATAGCCTGCGCGACTACAGTACACAGGTACATTTACAGTACACAACTTAAATGTAGATTAATCTGAGTCAGAGATAATCATCAACTCATCATGTCCATCCTCCTGAACATCAACCTCAGGGATGGCGGGACGATGACTGCAGCATGGGGCATCATTGTTCAGATTTTCAGGGGCAGGTGGGATGCGTAAGAGAGATGGAGACGACACAGATGGGTTGGCTGGAGAACCATGTTGAACAGGGCGGCTAGGGGCAAAGAAGCTGTTGATTTTTGTCTGGCGACCTCCCATATGCTGTTCTTTGATGATATGCTCCCTGATCATCCTGAGCTTCCCATATTGGTGCGCCATCTCAGGTAGTTGGCTGTAGACGGAGTAATCAATGAGGGCATCGATATAACTCCGTAGAGTTGACAACTTCACCTTGGGGACTTCAATCGCCTCTTCCTCGTCACTGCTTTCCTCTTCTCCACCATCCACCACAGATGCCACTATGTCGGCCTCAGACATGAACTGATACCCTGGGTCCAGATCTAATTCGTCCAGCCAGTCTGTTATATCATCGATGGAGGTGGATACCTCCCCACCACGCTGCAACATTTGGAGAAGATCTCCTGCCTCTATTCCTTCAAAGTTGGCCTCTGAATCTTTGTCCTCTAAGATTTTCTTCCATGAATTTGCGAGGACAGACACCTTAATGTCTTGCCACGCTGCTTCAAAGTTATAAATGGCTGAACGAATATTGTAATTTTTTATGTTGCTTAAGGTCCGCTGGCCCCTGGTGTCGACCTCAGCATCTGTTTCGTCCTCTACAATGACCAGGACCTCATCCAAGTAACGTCGGATGTAGCGCCTCTTCAAGGCGCTAATAACCCCCTGGTCCATTGGCTGTATAACCGATGTTGTATTAGGGGGCAGATAAAGGACTGTTATCTTGCCGTCAGCGCTTACAAGCTTCTTTTCACTAGGGTGCGCTGGGGCACTGTCGAGTATTAGAATCGCTCGTACATCATCAGGAGAAATCTTCAGCACTTCTTCTTGATATTTCCGAGTCGCAGGCACAAAATCCGAGAAAAACCAATCAGTGAATATTGCAGAGTTAAGCCAAGCTGTTTTAGAGTTGTAGTAAACTACTGGCAGGTCACGCTCGACGTTTAATCCCTTAAATGCCCGTGGTTTCTTCGATTTGCCCACCACGGCTAGCTTCAGTCGGTGAGTACCGGTGGCATTGGACCCAACCAGGACCGACAGCCTTTCCTTGCTTGTCTTCTTCCCCTTGGTCTTCTCCTCACCCTGACGGACTTGAGAATTCTTCGGGAGAGAACGCCAAAAAATTCCCGTCTAGTCTGTGTTATATAGGCCTACTTGAGATAGGGTGAGGCCTGCGTCACTAATCAACTTTGTTAATTTTTCGCGAAAGGGGGCCACACTTGCCGTATCTGCATCACCAGCCTCGCCATGCAGAACCTCGTTAAATAACACTGGCCGACACAAGTTTTGGTGCCGGCGGTTTTTGAACTGATTTAGACTAACTTTGGGGCGCTTAATCCGAAAATGCAATCAGTTTTTTTCTATCAGGTCAACTTTTTAAGTTACAGTGATTCCACTGCATAAGTGAACTTGTGCATAAGGGCCATTCCGTGTCGATTCACACAGTCAAGAAATTGAACCTTTCGATTTTCTTTAAATTTTACACACCTTTTTACTATTCTATATGATGAACACTTGCAAAATTTGAGTGAAATATATTGAGAAACACGAAAGTTATGAACCATTTAGTTTGGGGGGGTCTGCTGAGGGGGCACAATTTTTTTTATTTTTGGCCATGTTTGAGGCCCTATTACTGCTAAACTAAATTAGGTAACAACCCAATTTTTTTACAGGTGATAGTACTTCTGCCAAATATTGAAAAAACAACATCGTTCACTTTGTCACTCTAAAAGGTCAAGGGTCATAGACTCCCAAAGTTGGCCGTTTCCAGCTTTCGGTTAAAATTTTCCAAAATTTGAAAAGCTCACCAAGACCCCATTTTTGATTGATTTTGGCTGAAATTTGGTGGAAGTGTTGTTTACAGGATTCTCTATGAACTGAAACAATTTTAGTACAAAATATCCCGGTTACCCATGACCCCAGAGAAAATTTGCACTGAAATTTTATCCACATATTCACTAACAGGAAAAACAGGACTTTCTTGCAATATCCAAACCTAGCTTCAGCAATTAGGCCAGTGCTACACACTTGTACACAGTGAAGAACTTCCTGTTCCTGTTTTTGAAGATTGCCACAATTGGATTTACTTTGACGCATACTTTCTATAAAACATTGAGAACCATGGATCAATTTTGCATGGTAGACTTGTCATATCTTAGTGAATATGTGGATAAAATTTCAGTGCAAATTTTCTCTGAGGTCATGGGTAACCGGGATATTAAAAAGACCCCACTTTTAGCTTTTTTCCATTTTGACCCATGTTTCATATAAAATTTCTCCCAACGTCCTTAATATTTTGTACTAAAATTTTTTCAGTTCATAGAGAATCCTGTAAACAACACTTCCACCAAATTTCAGCCAAAATCAATCAAAAATGGGGTCTTGGTGAGCTTTTCAAATTTTGGAAAATTTTAACCAAGAGCTAGAAACGGCCAACTTTGGGAGTCTATGATCCTTGACCTTTTAGAGTGACAAAGTGAACGATGTTGTTTTTTCAATATTTGGCAGAAGTACTATCACCTGTAAAAAAATTGGGTTGTTATCTAATTTAGTTTAGCAGTAATAGGGCCTCAAACATGGCCAAAAATAAAAAAATTGTGCCCCCTCAGCAGACCCCCCCAAACTAAATGGTTCATAAATTTCGTGTTTCTCAATAAATTTCACTCAAATTTTGCAAGTGTACATCATATAGAATAGTAAAAAGGTGTGTAAAATTTAAAAAAATTCGAAAGGTTTAATTTCTTGACTGTGTGAATCGACACGGAATGGCCCTTATGCACAAGTTCACTCATGCAGTGGAATCACCGTAACTAGAAAACTAGATCTGATGGACAAAAACTGACTACATTTTCGAAATCAGCGACCACAAATTAGCTGAAAACAGCTGAAAAATCTTCGGCACCACAACTTTTTTTTTGTCGGCTAGTGTAATCCGTGGCGATTCCGGAATCGCCAAAGCCACCCATCACTGCCCTTAAAATCGGTTAAGCCAAGACTGGTAGCAAGTTTAGCAGCAGCTGCGATTAACTCTGTCCCACGCACATTCACTCCACTGGACGGTTGTTGAACGTACCACTTCATAACTGCTGCGTCCAAAGATTGTTCCTTACCCATCTTCATATGTTTTCTGTTGCTCACTTTACCACCCTTGAAAGACGCCGCATCAACACAATAAGACGTAGCTTATTTCAACAGCTTGTCCTTGCTCTTCTTAAGGTCTGAGACTGTTTGTTTTTTGACACCATACTGATCGCAAACACTCGCAACGCTGGCTCCTTTTTCAAGCTTTTTGATCAGTTCTAGTTTCTGCATCACCGACAAGTTCACACGTTTACGTTTTTCATTTGGCTTAGACATAATGCACCGTACTAAACACAGGCAGGTTCTAACTGATTCTAAGGTGCACCGAATGAAGGCTCTTGCTAACAGAGTACAGTACAGAGTAGCCTACGCTGACAGAGTACGCTGATAGATCACAATACGTATTGTGACGTTGTGAGAGACAGCTTTCTAATCTGGTGAATTCCAAAACAATAAAAACCGTTTTTTTGGTACATTCTTTTACTCATAGATCTGCGCATATTGAGTCCGTTAAATCCGAAGTCCGTTAAATCGAGGGTTGACTTTCTCTTTGGGAACCGAACTATGGCATTAGAAAAAGAGGTAAAATCGACAAAAACCTTTCTTCATCCATTAAAACAAGACAGAAGTATGAACTTTTAAATTTGATAATGAAAAGGGATGTGTGGAGAAACTATGTTGATAATGTCAAGGTATGCCCGAATGGATAATGATGAAGCTATGAGCTAAAGCAACACATTTCAAGGATCATTTTGCATTCATTAGCACCTAGTAGATCCAGTAATCCAGACAAAACAAGCAGAACTTCACTATGCCGATCTCGGCATCTGAACCTGTTTCAATGGTTTAAAGTGTCCATAAGTATATAAATAAGTATGCAAAACTGCATGGATTAAGCTCTTAAAGAGTTTTTTTATTGCAAGGATAAGTGTTCTCACAATCAATCATTTTTTAAACTCTTATGAAGAAAAAATTTCAATAAATTGTTATTAATGTACCATACCGGTATCAAACTTGTATTTTGACACAATAACATACATTCTTGTGTTTTACAATAATTGCTCAATACATTCGGCTATATCAAATTTAATCAACAATGAAAACACACATGTGGTAAAGTGAGAAAATATCACACAATTATGGTTTAGAAATCAAGATGAAAATCAAAATGTTTAATCTATGACAGTGATTCTCAACAGCGGGTCCGCAAAGTGATTTCAGGGCGTCTATAAAGTTTCTGAAATGCAGAGTGATTAATAAATCATGAATTTAAAAATTGGTTGTGCTTTGTGTCTTACAGAGCATCGTTTGACATTTCAAAAGACGTCGCACAAAGATTCGGTTTTCTAACTCAAAAAAGTCATATATATAAATGAGTTAAATCTTTTAATAAGGCAATGTCCAACTTAATTCTTTTGAGAGAGCAGTTTATTGATCAATGCTTCTTAGAAATGCAACTGTTTGTCAGCAGTTAATCAGCACTCACAGTTTTGCCATGGCTGTGATTGTAACAGATTAATATTGACTACAAATAAAAAATGGAGAAAGTTTTTGTAACGGTCACAAAAATTCTATTAATTTTTGATAAAAATTATAGTAAAGCATTAAATCAGGATAAAGATTACTGATTTTTTATCTTGTGTGCCAACATATAGCTCATCACAAAACTTCGTCAATGTCATCAATCTTCATAAGTTTATTGCAAGTTCAGAAAATTCTTCTAAGTGTGTCGCTCCGAAACTTATGAAACATTTGATGCCATTAGAAGACGCAATATACCAAAATTTTAGAAAATTTTTTTTGGAAGTTTGCGACTGCTTTGAAGGCACCAACAGGGATTTGCCAAAACAAAAAAAGATTGAAAACCACTGATCTATAATGCTTAAAATAATAAAGAAAAGGGGCTACTTACATTTTTTCAGTAGAAGTGATATCTTTTATAAGTCCATGAGGGACGCTTAATGCTCCACTAATCACATGCTCGGATATAATATTCTGAACAGCTCTGCACATCCCATACACGGCCTTGCCAAAACCAACAATATAGACATTGTGGTTCAATGTGTGCTCCTGATCATCTGCAGTGAAAACGTTTATATAGGTTAAATTTGTGCTAGTAAAAACTAACAACTTTGTTTCTAAATGTAGTTTAAAGGTTGTCATAATATATTCTATCTGGGGCTATTTTTTTAACCTCCTAGCAGTGAGCCCTAGTAATTGATTTTTGCAAACAAGCAACTGACAAAAACTAAAGCCAAAATTATAGCTCACAGAGCTCTATGCACCTCAATCCTACACAGTCATGCCAACCCAGAGCATGTGCCCTTCATATCAAGTTTAACTGTTCAGGACAGACAACATCACTCTGTTGTTACATGGTAATGAATGTGAAAAGCCTGACTATGTTTTAAAAAAATAAATGTAATAGTAAATGGCTGCTGCCATGCTAAATAGAGTGCTGAAAAAGCACTTAAACTACTACGTAAAAATTTTGATTTTTCAGTAAGTCATACAGTAGGCCTATTTTTTGTTTACCATGTCTGATATCTATGTATTGAAAAATCAGATGGGCATTAGAAAATACAAAAACGTACATCAACTAATTTTCAAAGAAATTTCTCCAAATTTTACAGAAAATGAGAACCATATGCTAGACAGTTTAGCTTAGTACAGCGGTTCTCAACCAGTGGGTCATGGCTCACTGGTGGGCCATAGAAGCATTTTGATGTGGGCCACAGACATATTTGAAAAATTGAAAGATTTATTGAAACATTTTGTTTCATTTTTGTCACTACAGTACACATATAGCCAATTTTACACTTGTGTGTTTGTTTAGTTACAATGAATGATGCTGCTGTTTTTAGCTACAAAGTGGCAATCATCCTTCTAATTATTGCAACATGCAGCTTACATCAACTCAGTTTTACAACACTTTATGATGTAATAGACTAGTTTGCGGTTACAATTAAGCCATGTTTATAAGTGGTAGCCTTGTCGAACTTCTGCAGATCCGCTTTTTAGTACGTGCAGCATTTTATTTTGTGGATTATTTTGGGGAGGAATTGACAATACTTGAAGCTTTAAGTTTGATGAAAATTACATTCAGTATATGAAGAGCCCAGTTCCAAAACCGCTTAGGCGCCACTTTTACCAAAATTGAGTTTAGAGTGTCATTAGGTAGAGTATTACCATAGGTACCTACTATCAATTCCTTTTTTTCCAAAACCTTCTCTTTCTGCTTCAAATTCGACACTAAAAATTGCGTTTTCTTCCAAAACCGCTTACGCGCCATCACACTTTGTTTCCAAAACCACTTGTATCCACAATTAACCAATCATATTAAGCCATTGTATGACGTGACATATTGCTGATTGTTAAACCGTTTTCGTCATCGTTTCGTAATAAGCAGCAGTGTTACCATTTGGCAAATTTCACTACCAAATTCGAGATTTGGCAGAATTTTACGTTGTTTGGCAGTAAATTTTGAGTTGGCAGAACTTTGGCAAACATTTTTGGTGAGTTAACAGTCAGTCTCTGGTCAGTTTGGCAAAATTTGAAATGTGTTTGGTAGTTTGAAGCATCTACTATCTGGCAACACTGATAAGCACTGTTATAGGCTTGCAGCCTATTGTTGCAGCTACCAACGGTGCTCAGACTGCTTAGTAGCCTACTTGAGCTTAATAACTGTGTTTTTTTGCTTTGTTTAAAGTGAATTTGGATTGTGGTGATGAATTAGTGGTGGTCAGCTTGGAAAAATGGTTTCAAAAATTGGTTTCTGTCATTCTGGCAATTTTTATTCTCCAGTTTATTTCCAAAACCGCTTATATCCACATTTCTAATTTTATAAAAAGGCGATTCTAAGCCTTCTAATATTCCTTAGATCTGGACAAACGTCATGGCTCAATTCAGTAGGTAGTTATACATCGTTAGAAATCAAAAGCGCATTACATTTACCAAGCGAAACTGTCATAAACGTTTTTCGTGGTTTTCTCGAAATCACCGAAAGTGGATGTAAGCGGTTTTGGAAACAAGCTCTTCATATAGTTTATATACATCAATTTTTGATAACAGTGAAGAAAAAGGACAATGTGTATTAAGTTGTAAAGTTCTTAGTCACCATTCATTGAGGCCATCAAAACTGAAACTTCACCTGGAAAAAGTTCATCTTAATTACAAGCAGAGATGGGCGTGATCTTGATCTTGAAAATCACAAGTGATCTTGAAGAACAAGATCGTGAACTTGATCTAAGATCAAGATCGTGAACTTTTTTTTTGGTGATCTTGAAGAACAATAAGATCAAGATCACTTTAAATTGAAGTTTACTTACTAGATAGAGGCATTTTTTTAGAACTTGTGCTGTACAGAGTAGTTAGTGGCAACTACTAACATTAAGCCACTGTTAATATGATATGTGTCCAACAAAAGACGATTTAAAGTCTCCATCTGATCTGGTCAGTGTTGCCATTTCAAAATTGAAAAAAATTTCTGTGTTGGTCATAATAAAGAAGTCAACTTCCGTGTACTTTATGTTGACGTATAATAAAAAAATGATTTAACTTTGTTCACAATCTCCATGTGTGAATTTTAAAGAAATGTTTGCTTTCATTGACTCAATTTTAGATGTTTCAAAAGTCTAGAATGGCGGTGTTAAAAAATCTGGACTCTAGCCGACTTTGGTCATGTAAAGTGGTTTATTGCAGCAAATCAACCAGACCAAGACTTGTTTAAGGTCTGAGTAATAAGAACAACATTTATATCTAATTTCAATACATCAATCAGCCAACCAAGAACACTTTGGGACACTGCGCGACAAAGGGAACACTGGAAAAATTTACGAACTGAGCATCTAGTTCATCAAAGGCCGCATCGGCTATGATACTGTTGATTGTTGAAGGAGCGGTTTGTCTGACCGCAAACCTCTGAACTTAGTATCTAGGTTGCCAGATGGGTAAATGATGCAATAAACATTGACATAATACAGTGAAAGTTAAAACTACTTAGTAACACGAAGAAACTCACTCCCACATGAACCAGACAAAAATTTGGTAATGAATGATGCAGTTCAAAGTTTATTTTTATTTATTTATTATAAATAAAAAGTATAAAACTAATTGCAAATTTTGCGACTTTTTCAGTACTAGTGTAATTAACCTCGGCCTTGGGTGTGACGTTGCGGTTTTACGCAAACTATGTCAGCAATCGATAGGCCCAATAGCAACAGTCACTAATTTATTACAATTCTTAGGCCAGTGATCGAGTAGTTAAAAGTAAAAGTTAGCAATACCAACTATATACCTTTACCCAGGTTACTTATAGTAATTATTTTTTGCAACATCATTGATCAAAAACTTTATTTTTTTTGATCTTCAAGATCACATAGTTTGGTGATCTTGGTCTTCAAGATCACCTATTCTTGGTGATCTTGACCTTGCTCATCTCTGATTACAAGTATGAAGATACGAATTTTTTTAACGAAAAGAAGACAGTGTGAAGCTGGGGTTTTTTTTTTGCTGAGACTTTTCGGTCATTTGTCCGAAATGCCTTAAGAAAATTTGGTCATTTTTTCTGGTGAAAATATTTTTTTTCAAGTATATAGCTGATACAAACCAAAAATTTTTCGGACATTTTGACCGAATTGACTATATATTTTTTTGGACATTTTGACCGAATTGATTATATTTATTTCAGACATTTTACTAAAAAATCGGTCAATGACCGATAAGTAACCAAAAAAAAACCCCAGGTGTGAAGCGTCAGCGCTTGGATTCAACAAGGGAATTTCAGCAACATTCCAAAGGCAATGTTCTGCTGCTTTTGTTTATAAACCTTTTTTGTAATTTTTTTCTTCCATAAAAACTGAATGGGCCACAGAACTTTTATGCAAACAATAATGGGCCACGAAAAAAAAAAGGTTGAGAACCATTGCCGTCTGGCTTAGCACAAACTATTTCTAATTGAAAAATAGCTTACCAAATTTTAAAATGTTGCCATTTCTAATAAGATTCGTTGAGATCAGATGGCCTGGATGAACAGACTTGACAGCAGATTGAAATATCTTTCTAGCACTAAAAGAAAAACTCATTCTTTCTAACTTTCTCAGCTAGTCAGGCAACAGCTTAGTATCAAATTTAAAAAAAGTAAATCATCTTTCTACAATACAAAGTAACAAACCTTGAAAATAAACTGGAGCGTAATTGGGAAATTCCCTACATGTAAAGTGGCAACTTTTAAAAGAAAAAGAAGGGGTTGAAGAAAACAAAAGAGAGAGAAAACTTTTATTTCGTCTGTTGCAAATTTCAAAAAATTGCTTTATTTATGTTACATAATTTCTTTGCATTGATTCTCTTTTCGAGCTATACTTCTCAAACGAATTAAAGTCTTTTGGCCGATTTGCTGCAAAAATCGTTAATTTATAGCGATTTCATCATGTTTCAGCAAAAGCAATCAAATTTTGTATTCAACAAAATTTATTTATCGTGAAATTGTAAATCAGTGCGATCCAAATTAGCACTGTCCGTGATTATACATTAATTTGTTTGCAAATGGTTTGTTTCTAATGACGATGCTGGTTCAAATTACTGACGCTGAATTTGCAATTGTTGAAAAAATTATCTTATAATGTTGGTAAACAATATGATATCATATGAAGGGTCGAAACGCTGTATCAACAAGGGTGTAAGACTATAAGATATTTGCAAAAGTGAATATCACCATTGAACTACTTTGGTCGGGTACAGAGTAAAAGTAAATCGATCACTGCAACAAGAATTGTGGTGTAACTTTATCCTAACAACCAAGCCACTTCTTCTTGTAGGCTGCTTTGCAGGAAAGACCAACCAAATGCTGCGCGCGATAAAATATTTGTGGAAGGTGAATTGCATTATACGAATATTTTAAACAAAAATCGTACATTCGGTTAGATTCACAATAACTCAACACTTTAGCAGCTCTGATCATGAGTAAGGAAAGGGCTGGTCAGTTGATACACTTTTCACATTTGTTCGCTTAGATGATGATGATGATTATGTTCCTGACCTGATACAGACGTTGGCGATCATGGTCTTCCAAATTTCTCTGTCCTTTGCCATTCGTATAAAATCGTTCGTTTTGACTGTTGTGTTTGTGGCCCATTGATTCAAGGTATTTAACTAAATTAATCTTTGTCGACCTCTGCTTCTTTTTCCCTGTAGGCCTATCATCCCCGATAGTAGCCTACTAATTTTTCCAAATCTCCATGTCTGTGAATATTGTAGCGATCCATTACTTCAACATATAAGTTTTCCTGCCTTTTACTAACGTTTCTGTAGTTTTCCGTGTAAACTGCTCCCGAAGTAAATAGAAAAAAGGGAACAGAAAATAAAAGAGTTTGTTCGCCCTTTGACGAGAGCTCACACGGGAAATCGGACGAGCTCTATCACATCAAACCAGCTCAATTAGACAAAGAGCTCTATCAAATCGGACCAGCTCAAGCAGAGCTCAGTTAGACCAGTTCAGCTCTCAGAAAGACATTAAATTGATTGTTTAATTAAAATGTAATAACTCGTGATAATGTTTCACTATCCTGTAATTTCATTATTCTGTACTGTTTAAATTCAAATTGTGTTATAGACCTACAACATTATACGAACACCTTCTGATAACTTAAAATTATAATTCGAATAACAATTGTGTGGAAATTAGATAATGGAGTCAGATAGCCAAACTAGCTAAATTAGATAAATAGAAATTTCATCAGGCAGTTAGACAGCCTTAATAACAAACCATTCTCATACTTAAACATATACTTAAATAAAATACAACCTAAATAAATAAATATAACCACAATATGACCTACAAATTGCATCTGGCGCCTTCTAACTGTGATTATACTTGTTTGCTTTAGGCCAGTGATTCCCAAACTGTGTGCCGCGGCACGCTAGTGTGCCGCCACAGATTCTCGAGTGTGCCGCGAATCTTTTTGGAATTTTGGAAAAGAACTGTATAAATAATAATTAAAAATAAGACATGCAGACATGCATAATTATGCGACTTAACCTTATCTTAGTTGGCCTACGAGCTGTTTACGTACGCGGAAAGTACGTCACGGGCTATCTTAGCCCCGTGCTAATCAATCGCTAATAACGGGAGCTATAAAAATCACAGAGCCAAAATATTTTACAAGGTAATAGCCATGTGTACTGTGCTCATAGAAATTATTTTTTTCCAACAAATTTATTGAAATATAGTGTTTGAGATGAAAAATCGTCAGGATGACGGTTTTCATTCTTATTTCCAGAAAATAGTTTCAAAATTTACGCAAGTGTGCCGCGAGCGCTTTATAATTATTTTAGTGTGCCACAAGCTGAAAAAGTTTGGGAACCACTGCTTCAGGCTAAGCAAAAAGGAAACGCGATAAAAGTTTGAAATTTTCAGGTGTAGTGGGATATTATTATTATTTACTGTATTTGCTTCAGACACAAAATCCATAATATTATCTCATCTCATCTATTGATTAGTAATCTTTCAGATGTATCAACTCACCTGCCACCGCAGGTCAGTTGATACGCCAAGGAGTGTCAGTGTGATACACTACCTAAACTGCATAGGCTATACCGAAATACCGTGCTTAAATTAACTTTTAAAATACAATGTTGTAGGCCTAAGCATTTTTATAATATGTCTTGCACACAAGCAAAAACAAAACATTTTAGGACAATGAAAGAATAATTATACACTGGCCTATCAGTCTGATGCATTGAGATTAATAGATCATGTAACTTTTATGAACAATGATTAAAAACTTGTGCATGACTGAATAACTATAGCATAAAAGTAGAAAATTTCTGACATAAAATAATAGGCTACAACTTATTGAATAAGCATCATAAAACAAACATACCGCTTAAAATGTGTGTGTGGTTACCTTCATCAATCCATAGCGCCGGTCAGTTGATACACGTGTATCAACCGACCCCTCCTATATAATAATATAATGTCCATTTTTGACGTTTACCTATGCATGTAAGCAAATAAAAAATGTGTTACCTTAAAATCTCTATTCTAATTAAGATAAATGAGCCTATCCCATTGTAGCTTATCTGAATTTTGCAAGACTTTCTGATTTTTGCAAGACGATGATAAAAAATATTTAAAAAAAATTAGTCACAGATTAAACATTTTCTATTTTTAAAACTACACAATATTCTTTCCGACAAATCCATTTAATTATGTTTTTACAGTGGTGTTTCAACCCAAATTATCGCTAGCTGGCAATACCTTTTTTTTAAAAAAATTTATTTTTTCCTAGAAGGGAGGTATATCAACAGACCTTTCGTATCAACTCACCTTTATCAACCTTTCCCTTCAATTACAAGTCTACATTTTTTAACCTTTCAAAACCTCAGATTTGTTTTCGTTACAAAGTAAAATGTGGTTACCATGGTTCCATTCTTTCCACGATTGAAAATTTCTGTGTAGCTTGCGCCACTAATTTTAAAAGTGCTTTTATGGCATAGCCTACACAAGCCTACTGGCAAGTAGAATGCTCTGTACTCCATGATGTCTCCATGTGTCCAGTGTCTCCATCTTCGTGATTACAGTATGTTGTACAGCAGGAACTGTAGCCTAATTTTAATACAATTCATCTTTCAAAACCCGTTTGTGAATTTACGAAATCAAGAAACCCTGGCGGAATTTTGCATGTACCTTCATTCTTTAATTTTTTTGGTGTTGTGCGTAATATTTTATCATTATTGCAAAATGGCTTAGCCAGTATTGTTGCAATTGCAAATACTGTAGGCCAGTGACGATCGGTGAGGGAAAGCAAGGAAAGCAGTGCTTACCTGAGCGAAAACTATGCAAAATATAGTGACTGAATTCTAGGTTTAACTTCTTATTATTTTTATCACGTCTATTTTAACTTGAAAATCACTGTATTCGTGACTAGAATTACTCGTAACGCTTGTGAGTAGTCTAAGTCCTCACCAAACCACATGTCTTGCTTATAAATGCCAATTAACGCAAACGCTCCTGTCAGAAACAACCACTGAGGTTCCAGGGAAGCAACTATCAAAGTTGCTTTCCCCAGGTTCAAAAATGTCAAAAAACGCCTTCGTTTTATCCAATCCTCACTCGTTTTGCAAAACGTCACCAGCTGCTTAGCCAATCAGATGTGTTATGGTTAGAGTTGCTTTCCCTGTGACGTCAATGCGTACATTCGCTAGACTAACTCGTCAGAATGGTCTCTCGTCACGGTACACAGCACAGCATCATAATGCTGAAAAGATTGTTGCTGTTTTTTGATGTATCCTTGCCATGTACTTTATATGGGATGGACGACAAATGGCTCCTCGTGCCCCATCCTGTGAGTACCATCTGCTTTCAACCAGATGAGAAACGAAATTTGTCAACAAAGAGCCTCCACCCGGACGGCACAGCTGCAAGGGGCAATTGATAAGTTCAGACGCCCCACCATTCTGCAGCTCAACATAGAAGGCTACACAACAAGCAAGACCATAGTTGTGGAGCAGCTTGCCCATACCAACCGGGCACTCGTCATCCTCCTCCAGGAGACCCACTGCACTTCTGCAGATAGGCTAGCCATTCCCAACTACACACTAGCCGGGTCTACCTTAAGCAGGAAGCACGGCATTGCCACGTTTGTGCATGAGAGCCTTAAGTGGACGTTTGTCGACCAATCTCCAACTGATGCCGAGATTGAGTGGGTGTGCATATGTATCTCAGACTACAACATCGTCAACATCTACAAGCCCCCACCCTCGCGAATGTTGCCATCATCCCTTCCAACGTTCCCCTCCCCCAGTCTCTACGCTGGCGACTTCAACTGCCAGCACATCGACTGGGGCTACAACAACACAAGCAGCGACGGAGAATTGCTGGCTGACTGGGCCTCTACAAACCATCTTGCCCTTCTATTCAATCTAAAGGAACCAGCCAGTTTTCACTCCGGCCGCTGGGGAACAGGGACAAACCCTGACTTGGCCTTCGCGAGTGTCGACAGCTCTCTTCCAGACAGACGTGTGCTTGAGAAGTTCCCGCGGTCCCAACACCGGCCGTCCCTCATCATCGCCCCAAAACTTGTGGCTCCTGTCCCGAGTTCACCGGTGAAGCGATGGAACTTCAAAAAAGCCGATTGGAATCAATACAGCCTCCTGACCAATGAGTCTGCTGCAAAGTTACCACCGACTGAAACATGCAACGCAGACGAGGCATACCAGGACTTCTGCAATGCCATAATAACTGCGGCAAAGGCCACAATACCACGTGGCCATCGAACCAGCTATAAACCATGCTGGGACTCTGAGTGTGAAGCTCTCTACCGCTCATACCTAGCCGCCACAAGTGGTGCTGCTTCTAACACCGCCGCCACCAGACTACTTGAGCGGCTGGACACAAAGAAGCTTGAACGGTGGAACGAAGCTGTCCAAACCATCGACTTCTCACACTCAAGCCGCAAAGCATGGAGCATCATCAACAACCTCACTGGGCGCTCAGCAAACTCCCCTCGTCAGTGCCCCGTTTCTGCTAATGCCATCGCTTCCCAGCTAGTGCAGAACGGGGTGTACAAGACAAAGGACCGCAAGGCATCCCGCCTTGTTGCCAAGGAAGTATCTGCCCTATGGCGAGTGGAAACACCACCAGAAGAAACAATCTCTGGAGACTTCACTCCAGAGGAATTCGCCACCGCCCTCCGCCTAGTGAAACCACACAAGTCTCCAGGGCCCGATAAGATCTGCCCTGAGCTTGTGCTCCATGCTGGCCATGCCCTAAAGTCCTGGTTACGTAGATTCCTCTCTTCCTGCCTGCACCACCTCACAATCCCAAAAATCTGGAGAAGAGCTTTAGTAGTTGCGATCCCTAAGCCTCACAAGCCACCAGAGGACCCAAAGAGCTATCGTCCGATATCCCTCCTCTGTGTTCCTTTCAAGATCCTCGAAAGACTGATCTATGCCCGCGTCAACCCAATCATCGACCCGCTCCTTCCAAAAGAGCAAGCTGGGTTTCGGCGCGGAAAATCCACTGTAGATCAGGTCACACTGTTGACCCAGGACATCGAGGACTGCTTTGAGGCAAAAAAGAAGGCCGGCGCTGTCTTTCTAGATCTCACAGCTGCCTACGATACTGTATGGCATCGCGGCCTTACTTACAAGCTGCTTCGCCTGCTTCCTGACCGACATATGGTCCATATGATCATGGAACTTGTCAGGAATCGAAGCTTCACCCTCACCACCGGCAACCCACGGCGAAGCAGACTGAGACGCCTGAAAAACGGCGTCCCACAGGGATCGGTCCTGGCTCCACTTCTTTTCAACATCTACACCCACGACCTGCCAACCACGGTCTCCGCAAAATACGCTTATGCGGACGATCTGGCAATTCTCCACTCCACAAAGTCGTGGGAAAATCTAGAAGACACCTTGAGCCAGGACATGCAAACCATCTCAGCTTATCTCCAGAACTGGCGACTGAAACTCAGCGAAACCAAAACTGTGGCGGCAGCTTTCCACCTACACAATCGGGAAGCTGATCGTGAGCTACATGTCCACAACAACGGAAAACCTCTGTCCTTCTGCCCCGAGCCAAGGTATCTTGGGGTGACATTAGACAGATCGCTCACATACCGCCACCATTTGGTGTCACTGCGCAAGAAACTGACATCCCGCGCTGCATTACTGAAGCGCCTGGCAGGCTCTAGCTGGGGGGCGAGGGCTGACACTTTGCGAATAGCAGCCTTAGCCCTTGTCTACTCTTCAGCAGAGTACTGTGCACCTGTCTGGTGCCGCAGTGCTCACTGCCACAACATCGACACTGCCATAAACAGCGCCCTGCGCACAGTGACCGGATGCCTGCGTCCCACACCATTGGACAATCTCCCATTCTCGCTGGCATCCAATCTGCTGAGCTTCGTCGCGAAGAAGCCACTCTGTCCCTCGGTCGACGGGCACTGGAGCCTAATCATCTTCTCCACCACAAGATCTCTGCCTTCCCAAACGGGCACCCCCGCCGACTGAAATCAAGACACCCATTCGTGCCAGCCGCTCGGCTTCTGATCAACGAAGCTGGCGAACAAGACATCTCTGCGGCTACTTGGGCGGACCATAAATGGCATTCTGAATGGAGGTCAAGCACCACCAGACTCCATTCATTCATCCCCGACGCCGACACACGCCCCATCGGCCTGACACTACAGAGACAGGCATGGGTGCGCCTCAACCGTCTCCGTACGGGCGTCGGGCTTTTCCGCTCAACCATGCACCAATGGGGAATGGCTTCTTCCTCCTCCTGTGAATGTGGTGCCGAGGAACAGACCGCAGACCACATCATCAATGACTGTACCATCTTCAAGCCACCTAACGGAGTGGAAGGTCTGCGCGTCATGGATGATGAAACTAAAGACTGGCTGCTCTCTAGCAGCCTTCCAGTGTAGTCCGGGAACATCGTGAATCTGGGGTGGTAAAAGGATAGACCCTCGGCCCCAGAAGCTCAGACGACGACGACGACGATGTACTTTATCCTACTAGCTTTCATAGTCATGCCTTTGCCCTTTTTACAGCGTTGATATAACGTTACTTCGCCAATGAACGTTCAGGTGCGGATGCAATATTTAATTCGTTAAGCTTCTATACGCAGGAGGCAAACTTATCCAGCGTTTTGTACAAATTGCTTGCGGTTGTAATGTTTAGGCCTAAGTGTTAGTTTTTGTAGTGTAGGCCTAACTGAATATCTGAGAATGAACATTCATGACGAATTAAATATTTAGACAACTATTATTCCATGTCTAACACTGGATTTTGGTCCTGCAACGTTAAAATTAAGATTGTTCATGACTTCTAAACATTAAATGGATGTATGATTACGACATAGGTGAAGCACAGTTTGACAGATTTTTATTTTTAGTTTGTTTTGGAAATGCTCTCAGAGCGCACCAAATTGGAAGTGTTTTTCAAAAATTTCTGGGGGAGGACCCCAGACCCCCCGCTGGAAGTGTTGCTTTCGGCAACACGCCTTCGGGCTTCGCCCGACGGTTACGCCCTTCGTGCCTACTACTTTGCTGCAGCATATTTCCAAATTGCTTTCCCAGCGGTTTAAGCCACCGAACGTCACTGCTGTAGGCTAATCCTAAAAAAGCGAAAGTGGCCAGGGTTTATAACAAATGTGTTTGTTGGAGAATGGGCAAAATTTGGAATGTTATGGACCAAAAATTGCTTGTGGCTAAATTTTCGTGTCAAGTTTAAAATTTGTGCTTTTGGAGTGCCCTCCCCCCAATCAAATGAGTCACGCTACGCCACTGAATATGTTAATGTTAAATATGTTAATGATGTTGAAGGGGACCATTACACGTGACCTTCTCGCAGTGAAAAAATGTTTGAAAAGAGAACCAGTTTTGTAGTAGCCTATAAGCTGTGATGGTCTGATGGATATATTTTGCAGGATTGGTATAGTTCCTTTTTTTAGTATAAAAAGGTAATATTTTATAACGGATAGGCTACATGTTGCCACTACGGTAGCTTGTTGCCTATGAAAACCTTTTTTTCTTGCAGCTCTTTTTCTTGTTAAAACTATATTACAGGCTACAGGCTGTAAGTAAATTAAGTGTTTGATGTAAAGGCTGCTGAAGCAATAAATTCACAAATTTGCTGTGTAGGCAACTCTTACTTTAATAGCGATCTGGATGAAATAAAAGAACACGTACATTGTTTGACAAACCAATAAGAACAAGCAGTTGCCGTTTTTTAATGCTATTTGCGTTTGACGACAATAAAAATGCGTTCAGAGAACTAGCCAATACGAGCTGGTGAAAGCAAAATTATGGCCTACCGGTTCTGCAGCCTACATAACCAAGCAGTGTAATTTTTAACAGCTTTCGAGTATAGTTAAATACTGTATAAGAACTACGCAGAAAACGATTAGTGAAAAAAGAATCTCCAAAGTTAGTTCTTGTGCTGGTTATATGGTAAATATCAGGTAGCACTAACCGAAAAAATAAAATGCGACTATACACTGACGTATACAACAGGAGGAATCAGAATAGGTTTGTTTGAGTTGGGCAACACATAATTTTCACTGTTTTGATATTATTTGTTACATAGGCTAAGGCATTTTCAATGTCATGTATCTCAATAAAACATTATTTTTCTAACAAAGGTTTATATAGATTTTCTGTTAAGTTGAAGTTTTAAGGCCGTGAAGCTAATATAGGCTACGGTACCAGTGTTTGTTAAAGGATGAGCTATAAGCATTCTCATATTTCTAAAACCATTCCTGCCACACAAAATGGATCACGTATTTTTTTGTTGGTAAATTGTTGAAGTATTAAAAAAGACGAACTCATAGAAATAGGCTATTTCTTCGATTGACATCTAAATAAACAGTCTACCTGAAAATTGCTTACTAGGCATAATAATTCATCAAGGTAAAAAACGTCAAAGACCGCCATAATGTAACGTAGCTTGAAAAAATGTAACTTGAAAAACGTACAAAACAACCACAATGTAATGTTCTCATTTGTGTTCAAAGAAAAAAAATCCATAATTTTCAACAAGTCATGCGTGAACAACCCAAAGTATTCAACTTCATGGCGTTGTCAGTTGCGTCAAGGACAGGGCGAAGGGTGAGAAAACAACACGAGTATATGACATGTCGCTCAGCATTTCAAAGTTAGCTGAGGCGTACTTGTAGCTTAAGTTAGTAGGCAGGGTCGGATTAAAGGTATTGTAGACCTAAAGCTTAGATCACTTGTGGGCCTATTTGTATGTGCGTAAAAACTTTTAATACCTATTGTGGCTCGCAATGGGTGTATTTCAGCTAAACCTCTAGCAAGCTATTCGGTGACAAATGTTGTACCAGGCTGTTGTGTCACTTGTTCAACTTGTCTCATTGAAATCATCGCTTTGTTTCCACACTTTAGCACAGTCTCGGTTTGCATGCAGGACAAGACAGTTTGATAAATCAGGTCTGTTGGATGCGATTAGAGGGTGACATCTTTGACAATTCTTTTTGTCTTAATGGTTAGCAATTTTTTCTTCGAATTTTAATTTGGTGTAGCCGTGCGTTTTCTGACAAAGGTAGTGAAGTGAAGAAAGAGTTTTGATTTTTTTTCTTCATGTGAATCGGTGTGTTCTAAAAATTCTTTTTTTTAAATGTTATTTTCTTCAGTTCTGCTCAATATTAAACTCGCTTACAAATCCGCATATTTGATCATTTTAATTGCAAAGCTTAGCCTACATGTCGAACTCGATTCACCTATGAAAAGTCCTGGATTGTCGTTTTAAAACCTGTAGTAGATTAACTTACATGTTTGTATAAATAACTTGACTTCATTCCAGTTGTTATTTTGCTCGGTAGCCCAAACTGATAACTTCACCGGCATGTCCGCATGACATCATTTGGTGATCCCTTGTGTAGCCTACATTAAAGTTGATATCTTTCAAAGTGCGGCAAAGCTGGCTCGGAAGGGAATACATTATGTGGTCATGTGCAAACAATTCTGCTTTCCAGGTTTAATGGCTATAAATTTTGTTTCTTTGAACACTTGAATTTTCACAAAGGCCACAAAAGTGCCTCGTAAGTACTTGAACAAGAGTAGGCCAATTGGCGACCTGCTCAGAATCCTACCGTTAGGGCAAAGTGCTACAATTGTTGCTTTAAGCTACGAATCGAGCCACCTTTTAGTTAATACAATACAAACCACCTGTTGGTTTATTTTCTGATGTCTACTTTGCAAAGGTCTGATAAAACTACTGTAGGTATAAGCTACCTTACAACAGGAACGTTTTCTTAGTGAGTGAAGTTGTTGCATAATAAAACAAGTTGTGATATGTTCAGTTTCCAGTTTACCTTTCTAGCATTTGTTGCATTCTAAAGGTATTTGTCAAGATTAACCTGCAGATTGAAAAGTTACAGGTTGTCAAGATTTTTAATTTGGCGTTTAAATAGAAAACAATGTTTTTTACTTTAAAAATTGCACAATAATCTGCAAGATGAAACTAAAAATAACTTGTTTAAATAAACACGGCTGTGGGTTTGACTTTGTTATGATATGATATAATAATTTGGTAGGCTAAATGGTAGGCTTAAATATGTAATATGGCGGCTAATATAATCATGACACGTATTTCTATAAGCTACTGCTATATAAGCTATATAGCACGAATGCTTTTTAAGGTGCCATTTAAGTTGTCCTGTGAAGACTTTTACTCTTAAAATTTTCAATTTGAAAAGATAAAATGGGTGCGCGTCATACAACAACAAATTAAAGTAAATAAATTGCTGTCTGGAACTTCAAACTAAAACGAAAGTCAAGATGGCCAATTTCAGACAAAAAGTCACCGTCAATTACTTGCTTTGTGACGATTACACAATCACAACATGTGGTTTCCAGTTTTATTCAATCAACGATCAAATATGACAAAGCAACTAAAACCACCTACAGCTTGTCAGCAAAACCTTTGTTTGATGCCATACGCCTGTGAGATAGAAGATAAGCGAGAAATGGGACAAGTTGTTTACTTTTCCAGCAAAATGATTCGTTCAACTGTTTTGTAAGAGTGACAATATTTGACCTTTGGGCAGAAAAATGGAAAATAACTGTTTATCAACAAGGGTCACAAATCTTGATGATTTTTTTACTTACCGGACAATATTTGACGTTGATAAACAGTCATTTTCCTTAATTATTTTTCTCCCCAAATGTCAAATATTACATTTAAATCCGAATTCATTACTTGCGCTTTTGTAAATTGTGAGGAAATTTTGTACCAATTTAAACTTTGTGTTCTGCAAAATCTTAACTGTTCTGACTCATCCTGGACATTTATAAAAACAAAAAAACGTTGAAACATCAATTTTACTAGTATTATTTTTTTCTGTTTTTGTTTCAAGTTTGAGTTGAGAGACTTCTTTGAGATTAGCAAACAAGATTAGGCTAAGTCTTTCGAACTCGCGTTCAAAGCGAGGTTGTTAAAGGTTCAAAAATGAATTCTTTCGTTATTAAAATGCGGGGGGAAAATAAAAAGTACTTATTGAAAGCTATAGTAGTATAGCAATGAATAGAAAAACGTATCTTGGAAAAGAATGAATGGAAAAGTAAGGTAGATATAAGCAAATCCTTGAGAAGTTTACAATGTGTATAAATAGTGTTGGTAGAGAGGCACGCTACATTCCAGGAGCACTAATTTGTGTAATATTGAACAGCTAGTGAGCGGCTACCGTACAATAAACTGTAGTAGGCCTACGAACTACGATTCTACGAACCAATAAAAACTTTGCGTATTAAGCTGCTATTTTGCTTTTGTGTTAATCGAAAGCACCAAAATTAGGGTTAAGGTGCAATACAGCATTAAAAACATACTTTTGATATTTTAAACAGGTGTCTCGTAGGCCCAATAGGCAAACCATGTTTTAAAGTATTGAATTCTATGTAGTGTAGCGTTGCTGCATGCTGTGATTCCAGAAACATGAACACGTTTTTAAAATATATTTTTGTGGTTGTTAACCTTATTCTTGTGGTAAGTAATCTTTTACCTACTGCACTATAGAAACCAATCAAACATTCTTAGCTTGTAAATTATGTTGTGTTCAAAGTCGCAACAAAGGAAAAGGTAGTTATTGCATTAATTTTCTGAGAAGAAAATAAACAACAAATGTGTCGTTTTGTGGTATTCTAGTTTTTTTTTTGTGCAAGGGGATGTAGTTAATGAAAACTAATTCGATCCACTGTCTCAGATGACTCAGTTCATAAACAAGTGCTGTTATTTTGATGGCAGCCTCTACAATAGTGTCATAAACGCGTGTCAAACATTAGCTGACGTAATTTGCGGCTAGAACAACAACAAAGACTTTTAGAAAAGTATTGACATAAGCTAATTATTAACGAAAGGATGTGCGTCCTCTACGTAGCCTATTGGTAGGCTGCTTTGCTCAACATTTTCGCTTGTAGCCACTACAGACCATGGAAAGCAAATATTTGTTTTCAAGAGCTTAATTATTCGTTTGAAATTCTTTTTGGCAAAGCGATTCAGTGAAACTGTTGAACTTGATAATAAATGACATTGAAAAGTCATCAAACCTCAGTCTATAAATGGTTCTCAACCTTTTTGTTATCACGGACTCCTGTCAACGAATGATCAAGCCTAAAGACTCAAAAACGTTTAAAAGTGACCCTAAGTGAGGGGTTGAAAAGTTACTCTCATGTAAATAGGTTCTAATACTTAAATTTTAGTAGGCTACTAATTTTGTTAATAAATCAGTACATTTATTAATAAATCAGTACATTTATTAACTCCCTTAAAAATTCCTTCATATCTGCTTTGTTTGGGAACCTGTGGACCCTAGGCTGGGAACACTTGTATAAATGGAAAGACTGTGTCGTATCATCTTAGTACAAATGAGGCAAGCACAGCTAAACTGAGCTTTTTGATCACACTTTTCATACAAGACTGAGTTTTTGACCCACAATAATGGTAGTGGACCTCAGTTTCCAAATAAATTGCTTGATTCCTACTCCGCTACATGCCTTCTTTAATCAATAATACTCTCCGATCACAGATAATTGAATTTCTACATTTTAGATCTGTTTATATGTTTTAGTTTACCTTAATTTTAAATTTCATTGCCTGTGATAGAAGGCATTTAATCAGCAAAGTTATAAAACAGAAGTAAGTTGAAGGTAATTATAAGTATAAAAGTCGATGGTAGAAATTTAGCTACCTATCGGGAGAACTACCTAGCAGTGGGATGGCGCAACGGATAAGGCGTTGGCTTTCCAATTATGCAAACTTGGTTTGACTCCCGGCTTCAGCTGGTTGTTGAAAACACCGCTGACCTCTACCCAGGGTGTAATAAATTGGGTGAGCGTAGCTGCTGAAGTAAAGGCGGCCGAAAGAAAGAAACTGGCCATCCTACTCTTCTTAGTGCCGAAGGCTTAGTACAATGAGAATTGAGAACCTTATTTTCTCATAGCCGACACTTGAATCAATTATGGGACTCCCTTTACCTTTACCTTACTGGGAGAAAGAAGAGTTACTCTTCAAAAATATTCGCTGCTTCATGCTAATCATACTGAATTATGCGTGTACTTATGCGTTCCTCTATGTTTATGAATTATATGTTATTGTGATGTAAGTTTATGGTGTACCATACTATTATTATAAAATCTGATTGGCAAATAAAGTTACTTCTCTCTTTCTCTAACTATTAATGTTTTTGATATTGTCGTGGTGTTATTTCTTTGTCTATAAAAAATATTTGCCCACAGTACATGATAACATTTAAAACTTGTTTAGCCTAAACTTATTTGGTTACGTCACTGCACGATCATGGTTACTCCACTTTTGTTCATTTTACTGTTGCTAAATATCTAAAGATTGAGATTCAGTTTTTTAACCTATCAGACAAGCGAGATTTTATCATAATATGGGTTTTGGCATTCGTTGCATCAGTTCATTCATGGTCTATAATAATATGGTTTACTGTTTGTCGATGTAGAACAATTTTGAGACAGAGCTACTGGAGCGTAAACCTTGAATGTGATAGTTATATAAGCTGCTACTGTTATCTGTTAGCTCAAGTTTTTAATGTAGTTTCTATTTCACTTGTGAAAATTCAATGGTTTTATCCGGCTTGGTCTTGTAAAAATTATCTTAGTTACTAAAACATCTAAGACTGGGGACATTCAAATGCCTTGCATACTGTTCTGACATACAAATTGTAAATGCAACATGAAAGTATGTATCAAAACATGCAACCCGATTTTTAAAAAGTAATTTGTTATGTTTTTTTCTTCGTTTTTTAGATATTTGGTGCACTATGCGTTGCATTTGTACTGTGGATTGAAGGAGTACCGGTGGTCAATGAAGTTGTAAATATTGTGGGAGTTGAGAGAATTTTCTTTTACAGCGGCATTGTGCTTGGAAGCCTTCTGGTCTTTCTAGGTAGGTAATAGGTCAACTGGTAGTGTTAAAACATTCAATGTTAACGTTGTTCTGAGTTTGATTTGCGCTAGTTTTTAATGTAGAACATAAAATCATTTTTCATCTTGCTTCAGTCGTCGTCGCGTGAGTCTCTGAGGCCGAGGGTCTAAAGATAAACTTGTTTCAATAAGATTGAATAAAAACACTTAATTTCTGTGGGACGTAACCTAAAGGATTAGTGATTATTTTTTAACTGCTTTAAGTAGCCTACTCAAAACGCGTCTTTTTTGTTTGTCGTATCCAGGCTTACACCCGGCGGTTGAAGATTTAGATTAAGTGGACGGGAAGGCAAGGAAGCCAATCTTCGTGTCCACCTTCAGGCATGCCTTTACATGTCCTGCCAAAGACGCAGCCGCATGCTCTTGAGCGGTGTCGAACCGGCGTCCTTTCGATTGCCGTTCCAGGGCTAAACGCGCTAATGAAATATATTTAGTCTATTTGGAGTACCACAGCTTGGTTCCTATTAGGCATTTTCGTATTAGGCCTTTCTCATGCTTTTTTTTGGGGGGGGGAGGGGTAATAATGGAGATTCAAACAAACCTTTTTCTTTTATGTTCGCTTTTACACGTAATGTGGAAGTTGAAACAAAGTTATCTCATAACTGTTTATTTTTAGGGTTATGCGGTGCTTTGGGTGCTTTCTATGAAAAGAAATGGATTTTAGGAATGGTAAGTTTTAAGGACTTTCTGGTTTTTATGGCAGTTCGACTGTGCTGCCAGTTCCTGACGTAATAAAACGAAGTGACATGCTGTTTATACATTGCTTGATGGAATAAACACCACATTTAGTGAAAATAAGAATTAGATTATACAGTACAATGGAAGATAACCTGTATATTATGATGACACGGTATTGAGATCAATTGTTTTAAAAATCGCTTGCTTAATAAACAATTAACTTAAAAATGTATATGTGTTCTGCAACTATAATACTGTTCGTATAGTATCTTGGAATTATCATCATCATCGTTATATTGGAAATTGGTGCTATAGCTTACGTAGCGGCTCAAGGAAGGGACAATTTCATTCAACAACTTGAAACCGTCTGGACGACTCTCACTAATGACACCAAGTTTTTGATACAAGATACGGTAAGATGCTTTTCTTACATTGTCTAATTTGAAAAAATGTACATTTTTTCAAATTCTGTTACCTTGGTTCTATGAATTAACACTTGTCTCTGCAAACAAACACACATTAAAGTCAAGCCTTGATAGTTTAAATTTTAGATTGTTGCAGCAGGCGAGACCAAAGAACTCTTAAGGCAACTCTCTTTCAACGATCACATAAGCATCATCTGGGTTAATTTACCTTAGGCAACAACACAGGACCAGTAAAAGCAGATACTTTAAGATGTCAAGCACGACACCCAGCCTGTGTCAGTGATGCAAAGTTTTTGTAGGTTTGCTTAGATAAAACTTCCAAAGAGGCTTTCTCTGTTCAAGGATAAACATTACCGGTACCACAACCAATCAAAGAATCAAGCTCCTTTTCCGTGAGAAAGGCTTATGGAAAAGCACCAAAATAGGCTACGTGTTCCAAATAACTGCTCCGACACTCTCAAACTAAACTTGTTAAGGCGTTTTGCATAAAAAAAGGCACGTTTAGGTTGGGACAAAACATTTTTCATACCTGACAACCGATGGAACTTATAGCACGGCACAACTTGTAGACTTACATGATGTCACAGCAGACAGATGAAAAAATAAAGTAATCCTGTTTAATGCATCCATAAAATAAAGCAATTCACCTTTTAAACCAGAGAAATGAGCTTGATTTCCCCACACATGATTTGTCACAGGTTGAAATTGTTACGGCAATTATACGTAACCCACACTATTTTTTTAAATAGTTCAATTGCTGTGGATACACGAACGCTTCCGAATGGAATGGGAATTACGATATCTCGTGTCTGAACACAACTGCCATGAACGAAACTGTTCTATGGAGCGTGAGTGTTGTAGATTTGTTGAAGTTTTTTGTTGAAATAGAAGAGTAGCTTGTACTGTAGGTTGAAATAATAAAAAGCATAGGCCTAATAAAGTATCAACTTTACGAACTTTTATGACGAAGACATTTTTCAAACTCTCTTTTATAGAAATAAACTGAAAGTAAATTCTAATAAGAAAAAAAATTAATGGTTGACTAGTGTCGTATACAATATACATACAGAAAGTCATTGTTCCATTGTGATTTGTTTACCCTTTTGCTTTATGTCGATTGATATTTCATACTTCGTCAACGTATCAGTAACGTAGCTAGAAAGGCAATGTTAATAGCGCAAAAGCAATTGTGGAGGGAAGTACAAATATTTTAATATTTAAAATGAAGAGTTTGTTTAAAAATATATAGCTATTGAATGCAGCCAAATATTTATGAAACGTCATTCAACATGTAATACAATGTCATTAAAATCTTGTAATAATATTAAAAACTTGTTTTTTTGCGAGAGGAGGGAAAGAAAGATAAAAGTTTTTCGTTCCCCAAAAGTTCCCCCGTATCTACGTCACTAAAACGCATCCTTACAGCATTAATGCACCAACACTATTTGTTCAATATAAAAATTTCGTAGAGGGATCATGGACTATGATGACTGTGACTCTTCACCTAACAACTAATCATGCATTTAGGACTCTTGCTCAGAGAGCGTACTGGACTGGTTTAACAACAATATTTTTGTGATCGGAGGAGCATTTGTAGCCACCACAATATTTCAGGTATTTTCTAATTGACGTTAATATCATATCAAACTGTACTGTATCATTAGGTTAACCTAACATCAAATATAAAAACGCTTACATATAACCTAGTTGTTAAATAAAAACACACATCATTATTATAAATATTTAGAAACCAAAGTGTTGAGTTTTGGCCGGAATTGGAGTGGAGCCGGAGTCTGAAATGCTTGACAGAAATAGGGACCGGTTTAGAGCAGAAGTCTAATTTTTTTGCCAGTTGATACTTCTGGCGAACAAATATTTATGCTGCACTCGGCGCAGTTGTTGCTTTTGTATAAGCTACTTCTATGATTTTCTTTTCCAAGCCATAATGTTTTTATTTAAAAATATGCATTGCTTTTCATGACAAAGGGTAAGGAAGGCATTGGGTATAGGATGAAAAACCTGAATGGGAATTTATGGTTTGCGCTCAGAGTTAGAGTGGAGTTTGGAGTCAATATCTCAAAACTATTTGGAGCAGGAGTACAGTTTAGAGACAGACTTCGTAGTCGGAGTGGAATAGGAATCCAGAAAACCTGATTCCGTACACCTCAAATAGGCTACGAATTATTGAAACACTTGAACAATTTTGCAAATCGACTATCATTCATCACTCTTATATATTTCCCTTGTTAAGCGTAACAAGAAGAGTGTACTAATGTTTAAAACACCTTTTTAATGAACGATAGTATTGCTTGTTTTGAAAATGCATTTTACTCCAATTTAGATAATGCAAGCTGTCGTAACCGGGCTACTGATCCGCGCTGTCAATTCCTCGAACCAAGTAGAAAACGACTACTCTAGTGATAGTGGCCAAGGTGACGTAGTTGGGAGAAGATGGCCTGGAAGTAGCAGATCTCATTATAACCCCGGCTATGACAGTGATTCCTTCTATGGTGATACTCCTCCAGAGAAAAATACTTTAGCAAACCAAGCCACAGGGAAAGGTTAACCTGTAATGGGATGAACTTGGCAATGCTGAAACTCAATTTTTCAAAAAAAAAGGTTGATTGTTTTTGAAACATGTATCTTTTCTTTTTTGCTTACAATTGCACTTCTTGTTCTTTCGTATGAGACACTGAAGTATACTTAGCTTTTTTATTATTCTACTCGGCTGTTGTTCTTGTTCAAATATAATTTGCTTCGGCAATAGGGGGTATACAAAACTTAAACTGGCAGCCTACTTGCCGACCCGTTAGCTTTGTTGTTAAGCGCACGACTCAAGGCCAAGAGGCGCTGGTTTGGCTCTCGTGTACTTGAGTGTACTTGATCAACACATTTCAGGACTACTCTCCATTCAGCGGCACCTAGTTAATAGTATAGCTAACTCACAACAACACTTCAACAACTATCGGAAACTTCACTGTCAATCGCGGTAACCGGTCCTGCGTCAGTGGTTCAAAGCCTCTGCAAGTATGCGAAACTGCCAGAAGTAATCTATTAAGGTTTTCCCAGCACGACGATAAAGATTCAAAAACAAACCAAGGATTTATTTTACATGTAACAACTTTGACGAATTTCCAATCTGCTAGCAAGTGCGCAGAAGCGTTTCTTCAGATTATATTATGACGTTAAACATTACGAACATTACAACAAACGGCTTAAGCCACTTCAAAGCTAGCAAACGTTGAAACCAGTGTTTCCCAAACGTTTTTTAATAGCGCTCCCCTGCACAACGAACAGAGTATCAAAAACCCCTTTGAAAAAAGAGTAAAACTAAAATTAATTTCCATTCATTACAACCAGTGGCGTATTTAGAAAGTTTGTTAGAGGGGGTAAGATATTGTGTCAGTCATTGTGTCAGTCCGCGTAGTGGCTGACTCGGCGGCTGGAGGCCAATAGAGGTCTGAGGGTAGTAGCCTACACACGGGATAGTCTCAACGGTAGTACACAGAAAGCTCAAATTTGGTGAAAATGGTTGTTAGTTGGTTCAAATTTTTCTACTTGGGTTGAAATTAAATATGTTGGACCTTTTAAATCTGATCATTAGGGGGGGGGGCATCGCCCTTTATCCTCCCCTCTAAATACGCAATTGATCACAACTTAAAATTCAACTTTAATGAGACGGATGAGGCTGGTGAAATTTCATCAGCCTCTTGATATCGGGTTTCAGTTGGGATAGGAACAATTCCGTCTAATTATGTCAAGACGGTTTCTTTCGTTATCCAGAAGCATGGGAACGGTACTGAAAGCACCCTCTACCAAGTAAGCTTATGAGCTGGGAAAGGCAATGATAAAAATTTTGACCCGATTCCACACGTGAGGATATTTCTCTTTGATTTGGTTTTGCAGCCAGAACGATTTATACGAGATATTAAAAATATATAAACTTAATGAAAATCTACTGTTTATGACAGGGCATGTGTTGGTATATGTGTAATAGGGTGGGCCGTCAATGCACTTTTTTTGTCAAATCACTTAGCAACTCGGCTCAGATAGGAGGCTTAGGTCACAAACAATTAATCTAAAATTTTTTTTTAGATCGGGCGGCGGGAAGACGCCGCACAAAAAAATCAATATCACCTAAATACAATAAAAAACGTTTTTTTTCCAAAAAAAAATAAAAAGTGCGGTAATTAAAAAAGTAAAAAATACTCAAAACGACGTAAACACAGTCAAAAACAATCACAGAACGTAATCTTTCTTTGACTCAAAACGTGAACGCTGTGAGCGAGCAGCAGTTCGCGTCAGAATGAGTTCATGTCTGCGGTCATGGCCGATGACTTCATCGCTCACTTCGGTGACGAGTTTGATTGCGCGCTCAACTGCTTGTGTGCAGCACGGAAAACTGTCAATCGATGTAGGAAAATCGGTCTCGACGAAAAGCTCTGTGAGCTGTTGGATGCTGAAATCGCGTAAAATTGGTGGCTCAGTGAGCTTCTCCTCGCTCCACCGGAGCAACGAGTTTGTTGTCAAGTCTGTGTACTCAAAGTTTATTTTGGGAATTTCGAAACGACGTATCCCACCCGTGTAATCGTCCCTTGCTTTCTGGATCCGATGAACTGCGAGCTTACGCATTGGCTTAGACTCGTCATGCAGAAGAGCCAACACTACATTCTCCGGATGCGCAGCGAAGGCGTTTGTCTGTAGGCAACTGTCGACGACTTTTTTTTAATTGGCCTGTCAGATAGCGAGTCAGCTTAACCAACCGAAGGAAAGACCGAGCAGCGAAGTGAATCTTATTGTTTCGCTTGATAGTAAACCACATGGGTGCGTAAACTTTAACGATGTACTTCGTCATTTCTATCAGCGCCTCTGTTGGTTCTGGCTCCGAGATATAAAGTCGGCATATCCTTGAAGCGAGAGTAAGCCATCGTGCATGACCCTGTTTTCCTGGATCACGGAATCGAATGCTTTCTGGAGGCAGACTTCCCTCGATGACCAACACGATATCGAGCAGATACTTTTGATCGCCGCTAATATCCATCACCTCATCGACTTCTGTCAGGTTGGATTTTATCTTCTCGAACTCGACGACTGCAAATTCTCCCATTTTGTACTTATCATTAGCGACGACACGGCCGATAAATCCTTTGAAGGTTTACGGTCCTGATGATTTCCCGTCCAACTCGCCGAAGAGATGCCGAAGCGGGAGTTCGTTGAGGTGAAACTGGCAAATCGACCATTGTACCGCACTCCCGATATGTTGCTCAATGCTGGTGATGGCTCCTGTGTGCTTACCTGTATTGACGGCAGTTCCGTCGCAGCCAACGACCTGAATACCTTTCACGTCAATTCCCTTGACTTCAAGAGCAGCCAACATCGTTTTGGCAATGTTGTTTCCAGTTGAACGCCCTTGAATGGAAACGTGGTCGATATATTCACCTCCTGGGTATTTCAGCATCACGTAGTGGTCTTCGATTGATTTTTGACGATAGCCAGTTATGCCATTCAATGTAAGGGCTTTATCCTTTCTGCCGTCAAAGTAAAGGCCTTCAACTATTGTGCCGAGCGAAATTGAAGCAAAGTGATTCATCTCTAAACGAAGCCGTTTTCGTGCACGAACGAGCTTGTTTTTATCCACTACCATCATCCGATTGAAATCATCTTTTGTGTCCAGTAATGTTGCGGTGGCGAGGGCAGCTGCTGCTCTACTCGAAATTCCATACCTTTCCGCCTCACGCGCAACTGTACGAAGATCGAAAGTACATCGCTCCTGCTCTTCTTCGATTTCTTCTCTGCCGATCGAGCACTCTGAAGGGAAGCGCCTTCTAGGAGTTTCTTCTGTATTGTCGTCATCCGAGTCTTGAGTACATTCTTCGCGTTCTTCCCGCTCTTTTTCTCGCTTCTCTCTCAAAAGCAATTGCTCCTTCCGCTCGTCACTCTTCTTCTCAGATTTTTCCGCCTTCCAATCGACGTTTCCAATGAAACCAATGCGTGCTCCGCGTTGGTCTTTAACAAAATCAACCTCGCGTGAATGCAGCGATTTGTCGTCAACGACGTCGAAAAGAGTGTCGAGGCAAAGACTGGCCTTCATTGAAGCTTTCCATTCAGCCGTCTTTCTCGCCGTGGGGATTTTATTCTTCATCTTAACCATGGCCCATTGCTTCAGAATGTTCTTGATCACTCCCTCACGCGTAATGATCGCCACTGTGGCGAAATTGTAGATGCTTGTTATCTTAGTCGCCACTGCTTCCGCCATTTTGCGCAGCCCCATTTCCTTCTTGCAATCTCCGGTGTCCTTCTTCTTCATGATTTTGTATTGTTCTTTCACTTGGGCGCAATTTCGGAGAACGTCACCACTGGTGGGAAGAACCAGTTCATTCATTTCTTTGGCAAAGCCGAACACCGGATCAGCAGATCGAGCATATGCGGCCATGTTATAACTATTGCAGACCAATTAACTGCAATTAATTGGTAAACTGCCACCGGTAGCCTACTGATTACTTGTATTCAATCAATCAATGTAAAATTCGACGTAGGCTACCGCCACCACTACGAATTACTGTACTGAATACCTGTAATAAATTGCGAATTTTGTTTTAAATTTCCCTCCACTTTTAAGTTATTTTGGCAGCCGATTGTAGCATCGAATAGACAGCGATAGACACGTGTTTCGCCCATGAGGCTGGGCTCATCAGTATCGCACCGTATTCTTGCCACTTGAGTAATCGACCGCCGCTTTACCAGTCAGTTTAACTCTTATCTTTGTGGAAAGAAAGAGCCAACAAAACCAGCAGGTGCCTGGGGTGGGTTATGTGAAGAAGGGCGTTCTTCCCGGCTATCAGCACAAGGCTGATTACTCACTAGCACAGCGAGCAGCAGTAACGCTTCGCCAACCAGAACGGTGTAGCCTCCACGCTAGCCATAGAGACCTCCAATTAAACGTTTAAGTTATTTTGGCAGCCGATTGTAGCATCGAATTGGAGGTCTCTATGGCTAGCGTGGAGGCTACACCGTTCTGGTTGGCGAAGCGTTACTGCTGCTCGCTGTGCTAGTGAGTAATCAGCCTTGTGCTGATAGCCGGGAAGAACGCCCTTCTTCACATAACCCACCCCAGGCACCTGCTGGTTTTGTTGGCTCTTTCTTTCCACAAAGATAAGAGTTAAACTGACTGGTAAAGCGGCGGTCGATTACTCAAGTGGCAAGAATACGGTGCGATACTGATGAGCCCAGCCTCATGGGCGAAACACGTGTCTATCGCTGTCTATTCGATGCTACAATCGGCTGCCAAAATAACTTAAACGTTTAATTGGAGGTCTCTATGGCTAGCGTGGAGGCTACACCGTTCTGGTTGGCGAAGCGTTACTGCTGCTCGCTGTGCTAGTGAGTAATCAGCCTTGTGCTGATAGCCGGGAAGAACGCCCTTCTTCACATAACCCACCCCAGGCACCTGCTGGTTTTGTTGGCTCTTTCTTTCCACAAAGATAAGAGTTAAACTGACTGGTAAAGCGGCGGTCGATTACTCAAGTGGCAAGAATACGGTGCGATACTGATGAGCCCAGCCTCATGGGCGAAACACGTGTCTATCGCTGTCTATTCGATGCTACAATCGGCTGCCAAAATAACTTAAACGTTTAATTGGAGGTCTCTATGGCTAGCGTGGAGGCTACACCGTTCTGGTTGGCGAAGCGTTACTGCTGCTCGCTGTGCTAGTGAGTAATCAGCCTTGTGCTGATAGCCGGGAAGAACGCCCTTCTTCACATTTCCCTCCACTATTGTGAATAAACTTTTCACTGAAACAGAACCCAATTATACTTGCTTCAGTCAGTAGGCCAATACCCTACCTGTTTGCCTTCTCTGAGCACTAATATATACCTGATACCTGAGTACTGTGAGTAGTCCATATTACCTTGCCTTCACTTTTATATCTACCTTACCTGCAATGCTCATACCATGCCTTCACCTTTCATATAGGCTACCAAGTAGCCTACTTACTTGCATACCCTGCCATCACCTTTTATGTAGGCTACCAAGTACTTAGGCTACCGTACTTGTATACGCCTTCATCATCTTAGGCTATCGTACTTGTATACGCCTTCATCATCACCAAGTAGCCTACTTACTTGCATACCAAACCTTCACCTTTTATATAGGCTACCAAGAAGCCTACTTACTTGTATACCCTGCCATCACCTTTTATATAGGCTACCAAGTACTTAGGCTACTTGTATACCCTGCCTTCACCATTTATATAGGCTACCAAGTAGCCTACTTGCATGTTTAACTGTATGATGATTGATGAATCAACCATGTTTGATGGGTGTGCGGCACACAAACTCTGAATATACGCCACTGCAATATCTAGGGTTGCCATCGACATGAACCCCAAAATAAGGACAACAGAAAAATTAAATTTTCATACAAAGTAAAACAAACGTTTTTGAACAAACCTCAGCATTTATACGAGCCATTATATATCACATGCCATATTGTTTGCCAGAAACAATGTGTTCCAGCAACTCATTGTTCGTAAAAAAATACTTTGTGCATCTCAACACAACTCAGGTCTAGGTTTACTTTTACTGTAGTAGGGATTTGGCTGTCATTCCACTAAGTTTATTCACTAATTGTTGAAAATAAGACAAAATAAGGACTCAAGTCAAAAAGAAGGACATTTCCTAGCAATAAGGACAGTAATATTTTCTAAGATAGAGTTCTTCAAAATAAGGACAAATCTTAGAAATAAGGACGTTATGGCAACCCTGTCAATATCCCTGGAATGGGGTGATTTACCGATTAGGTCCCAGTTGCGCGCCGTCTTCCTGGCGTTCAATTAAAAAATGGTTTTCGATTTCGCCATTTACTCGACAAACCTCCTAAGAAACTCGAGTTGCTAAGCGATCTGTTTCCGACGGCCCACCCTAATGTGTAACTGCCCCAATTTTCTCTCAGCACTCTCCAATTGCCCAGTTTATAGTCAGCGCCCCCAGGTGGGCGCTGGCTCCCACTTTAGGAACCAGTGCGTTAAACCGTTTTGCTGACATTCTGAACTACTCGTGATGACGTCACAGATTTTGCCTTTTTTTCATGAAATAGCCTTCTATCGTTAGGTAGCGTTGGTTAAACTCGTGCAAGTTTTACCACAATGTTTAACTTAATATACTACAAGCTACTCTAATAAGAAAAAAGTGTAACTCAGTAATTTTACACACTCACATAACTCAGTGCTCTTCAACCTTTTTGTCATTGCGGAACCTTTGATTTACTTTCGCTTTAGTCACGGAGCCCTCACTTACAAAAGTTCGATAAAAAAAATAACGTTCATGTTCTTCTTCGTCATGTGCAGGGCCTCCGAGAGAAGTCAGTGTTACAGACGGTTGTTCGCCTGGTCAAACGTCATGTAGAAACCGTTCGGGTCTACTGAATATTACGTCATGGAAATTCCTAAAACATGAGCCAAAATTGCACCATCGTCCGTAAGACTCGTGTCAGACCGGTTTAAACCTGTTTCAGTTTGAGACCTGTTTGGACATGAAATATTGCGTCACGAACTGCTCTCGTGCCTTTGAGTTATCACAAATTTTTCTGATTCATTCTTGAAGTTGTGTGTTGGAAGTCGGTCGCACATTTAACTGGTTTATTTGGTGCTTGCTAGCTGGACAAATTCTCCGTCTTTTATCCAAGTAATCTGTATCGTAGTGACAGTTTTAGAGGTGTACGGCGTTGCATTTCGATAGCCGCGGGCTAATTTTACAGGAATACACTTTAAGAATAGACGTTTCAAGGAGTGTTTCCTTTCGGTCACTATATGCAGACAAACGGATTCGGGAACTTTATGTTACAATTTTCCCACGAAGAGATTATGGTTTACCGCTGTGACCATAAAAAATAAAAGACGAGTTCTTGTCAGTTGGTAGGTCAAGAAGAAATTAAAACAAGAAAAATAAAAAACGATTTGTTAGCTGGTAGGCCAAGAAGCACTTAAAGGCATAAAAATAAATGACGTGTTTGTTGTCAGCTAGTGCAGAAGAACTACTTAGAAGTACAAGAAATAATAAAAGAAGATTTGTTGGTTGGTAGTCTACACTCTTACAGAAGCAAAGAAAAGTAAAGACAATTCTTCTCAGTTTGGTACAGAAGAAAAATAACTTTGACATTCATTGGCAAGAAAGAAGATTAAAAGACAATCCATCTGTGCTTGTAGATTCAAGTGGAAGAATCCAAGCAAGTTTGTGGACTTTAGGACTTCATACCCGTACAGCTACGGTATCGTGCATTTAAATTCTTTTTTGTATTTTTACGGTCTTGGCAGTTAAGTTTTTTATAACTACTGTAGCCTAATAATTTTGTGTGTTTGTGTAACTTAATTTTTTTAATTGTTAATTTAGCCCCAACATTTAATATGTCTACACTCGGTGGCGATAAGGACTCGACCGCCGTAGACTCGACTGAGTTTAAGCCTGATGATGTTCTTTGCGGTCGGGCAGGCCATTCTGGGGAGGGACCCAATAACGATGAGGCTAAGTCAGTTCGAGAGGCCCGGCATCTTAGACGGGATATTTTGACTCAAATTGGGGAACTTTCTGTAGCCCTAGGTTCTTTGAGTGATAAGCAGGAACTGTTAATTTTTCGATCTAACTTATCTACTTTAGAAGAGGAATTACGGCATTTCCATGCTCTTTTGACTACAATCTTTAACTCTGCAATCTTGGCAGAACTTCGTGATAGGGTAGATCCCGAATTTAACTCGTTAAAAAATAACTTTGAACAAAAAGAAAGTGAGTTCTCAGATACGTTGGATGCTGACATACATCCTGAGGATAGCGCCTCAAATGTAAGCACTAGGATGTCTAAGAGTTCGTCTCGGATAGTTGCACAAATTAACCTACAGCTAAGACGAGAGGAGCTCCAGATCCAAGCTGAGGCCGAAGCAAGAGCTGCTGAGGCCATCGCGAGAGCTGAGGCCATACGAGCTGAAGCCATCGCGAGAGCTGAGGCCATTCGAGCTGAGGCTGCCGCGAGAGCTGAGGCCGAAGCGAGAGCAGCTGAGGCCGCCGCGAGAGCCGAAGCTAGAGCTGCTGAGTTCGCACTCAAAGACGCTCAGTTGAGGGCTGAACAACGTAAAGAGGTAGTTTTAGCTGAATATCGATCAGAGGTGGGCTCCCGGCGTAGCTCTAGGAAGAGCTCTTCTAGGCATTCCAGAAATGAACATCAATCGCAGTTTAATTTACATAACCTTTTCCAAACGCCCGTTCAACCTGTGAGTGGACCAGGGCAATCCACACGTTTTCCAGCTGTTTCAGGAGGTCTCGGGGCCGCGGCTAAGGGTCTTCCGAATGCTGTAGAGCCAAGGTCTGCGAATTACAACCGAAATCCTCCCCCAGAGCGTACAGGTCACGGGGCCGCCATTAGCAGTAATGCTTTGCCCCCTTCAAAGTTTTCTGCGCCGCTAGTTGTGGATCGCCCAGCTACACGTAATTTGGGTGGTTGTGAGAGGCGTATCGCGTCTCCTGATTTTAACGTGTGTGAGGATCGTGATCGGGCTGTGCATGTGACTGAGCCCACTCAGCCCCTTAAGGGATATAGCTTGTCTTCTCCCGCTAAATCGAGTTCTCAACAGCAGGATTGCTTTTTTGAATACCAAAATAGTAGGACGTTTTTCGATAAGGCGGCCTTGATTGGTTACGATGGTAATAATATGCCATTTATCTTCTTTAAAAATCGTGTTACGGCCTTAATGGCAGCTTCGCCCTTTAAGAGGACTCGTTTGACTTTGTTACAAGCAGCTTGTGTTAGGACAGCTGCGCAAACGATTGCTAATTTGGTTTCTGATACCCCTGGCTTGTCAGAGGAAGACAGGATAGAAATGTCGTTAGCTCGCTTGTCCCAGCGTTTTGGGGTTCGTGGAGGTCTTTTCGCAGAACCAGAAATTAGAAAGTATCGCTATGGTAGCAAATTGACTTCGACCTCTTCCAGTGATCTGAAAGAGTTTAAAGATGAATTATCGCAGTGTTTGCTTTATGCGCAAGCTTATGGTCAGCGTGATAAATTAGAAGGACGTTTTGTTTTGGATTTGGCTAAGCGACTCCCGTTTGACGCTAAGCAGCGTTATCTTGACTTTTTAGGTGATCAGTATGGTGGCACTGATGAGCCTACCTTTCAGAGTTTGTTTGAATTTGTAGTACGGGAGGAAACGCGTAAGTCGACTGATTTTAGCATTATGCTAATGGGCGATTCTGGTGAGTCGCAGCAATTTAAAAAGTTTGGCAAAGGAAAATTGCCTTCATGTCCGGTTAGGCAGACGTCCGTAAAACCCCATGATGATGTGATGTCAGGGAGTTCGCAGTACTCGACTGTTGTTGGCGCACCGCGCGGTGGTGAAGCCAGACGTAAAAACCTACCGGCATGTATTTGTTGTTCGTCACGTGGTCAAGTTGAATATCATTTTTTGTCTAATTGTAAAGAATTTTTGCGCTTGACACCTAAAGATCGGAGAGATGTCATTGTGAAAGCTGGCAAATGCTTGAATTGTTTGCGCCAGCATATGGTTAGGGATTGCGTTCATGCAAATAACTGTCGTAAGTGTGGGCCTAACAACGATAGAAAACACTATTTTCTTCTGCATGATTTTTATGTGACGTCACGTGATTCTCTGGATTCGGTTGGCAAAGATGATACTGGTGCCAGAGTTCCTGTGCGTAATGTTAAGATTGGAAATGTTAAAGCAGCCTTTAACCGCGTTACTGCTGCTCGTGTTTTGAATCCAATGACTGGCAAATCGAAGTTGGTGTATTGTCAGCATGATCCTGGTTCGCAGTTGACGTTTGTTTCGAGTGATTTGGTGTGTGAACTTGATCTTAAACCGTACGATAAAGCGTCGTTTAAAATGGATACCCTGGCTGGTCAGAAAGCTACTTGTGCTGACCTTGTCAAACTCAACATCCAGTCGTTAGAGACAGATGAACTGTTTTGTGATATAACTTCGGTGGTTAACCCAGCTTGGGCTGACGATGTTAAAACTTTACCGCATAAACAAGATTTAAATGGTTTCCGTCATTTTCATGACGTGAATATGTTTCATTTGAATGATTGTAGTACTGTAGATGTACTGATTGGCAACGACAACGCTTATTTGAAGAGCCCAGTTCCGAAACCGCTTAGGCGCCACTTTTACCAAAATTGAGTTTAGAGTGTCATTAGGTAGAGTATTACCATAGGTACCTACTATCCATTCCTTTTTTTCCAAAACCATCTCTTTCTGCTTCAAATTCGACACTAAATATTGCGTTTTCTTCCAAAACCGCTTACGCGCCATCACACTTTGTTTCCAAAACCACTTGTATCCACAATTAACCAATCATATTAAGCCATTGTATCACGTGACATATCGCTGATTGTTAAACCGTTTTCGTCATCGTTTCGTGATAAGCAGCAGTGTTACCATTTGGTAAATTTCACTACCAAATTCGAGATTTGGCAGAATTTTACGTTGTTTGGCAGTAAAATTTTGAGTTGGCAGAATTTTGGAAAACATTTTTGGTGAGTTGACAGTCAGTCTCTGGTCAGTTTGGAAAAATTTGAAATGTGTTTGGTAGTTTGAAGCATCTACTATCTGGCAACACTGATAAGCAGTGTTGTAGGCTTGCAGCCTATTGTTGCAGTTACCAACGGTGCTTAGTAGCCTACTTGAGCTTTATAACTGTGTTTTTTTGCTTTGTTTAAAGTGGATTTGGGTTGTGGTGATGAATTAGTGGTGGTCACCTTGGAAAAATGGTTTCAAAAATTGGTTTCTTTCATTCTGGCAATTTTTATTCTCCAGTTTATTTCCAAAACCGCTTATATCCACATTTCTAATTTTATAAAAAGGCGATTCTAAGCATTCTAATATTTCTTAGATCTGGACAAACGTCATGGCTCAATTCAGTAGGTAGTTATACATCGTCAGAAATCAAAAGCGCATTACATTTACCAAGCGAAACTGTCATAAACGTTTTTCGTGGTTTTCTCGAAATCACCGAAAGTGGATGTAAGCGGTTTTGGAAACAAGCTCTTCAATTTTGATGTGTGCAAAAAAAGAGCGTGTTGGTGAAAATCGTAGTGAACCACATGCTTTGCTCACTCCTCTCGGTTGGTTGGCTTGTGGTGGTAAGTCACCCTTAGATGAAAGCGTTGCTAAAGTGTGCAGAGTGCAGACGTCTTCAGAGTCGGATGTCATCTCTGGCTTTCAGCGTAAAATTGAGTCTCGTGATATGGAAATAGCAGACCTGAATAAAGTCATTCAGGATTTGACGTTGCAAAATGAAACCTGTGAATTGTCTCGCAATGATAAGTTGGCTAGAGAACTTGTTGAACCGAATATTGAGTTGAAAGATGGTCGATTTGAGATACCTGTTCCGTTGAAGGAAGATATTGATCTACCTAACAATTTTGTGTTGGCGTCAGATAGAGCTGCTGCTTTAAGAAAGAAAGCTTTAAAACAACCCGAACTTCGTGATTTCCTTACTGACACCATGAAAGATCTTAAATCAAATGGCTATATTGAGCCTACTGGTGAAGCAGGAAATGTCAAGGGATTTGAATGGTATTTACCATACTTTGTTACGTCACAATTAAAAAAGCGCATTGTTTACGATGGCAAGTCTGAATTTCGAGGAACTTGTGTTAATGATGTAATGTTTTCGGGTCCTGACTTGTTAAACCCTCTGGTAGATGTCTTGGCTAGATTTCGGCTTGGTAGATTTGGTCTCATGGCTGATGTGACTAAATGCTTCTTTCAAATAAAGTTACCTGAGTCGCAAAGGGATTTGTTTCGTATATTGTGGTTTGAAGATGATGACCTTGAAAATGGTAGGATGGTACCATTTCGTTTTTGTGTACACCCTTGGGGAATAAAGAGTAGCCCGTATATCGCTTGCTTGGCTATAAAGAAAATGATCGAGCAGAATCCCAGCAGTGCTGGTGAATTGACTCTCTGCAATATTGCAAATAATATGTACATGGATGATTTTATATTTTCGGCTGATAGCTTAGAGGAAGCTCAGCAAATCACTCATGAATCAATTGCTTTGTTTGATAGCCGTGGGTTTAAACTTGGTAAGTGGAGTGCTAACAAGGAGGCTATGATTGTCTTGTCAAATTTGGATAATGAGATGCTTTCACCTTTGATTCGTGACATTGACTTTCAGACTGAAAATATGACTTTGCCATCAGCGAAGACATTGGGTTGTGTGTGGCAAACCGAGTCTGACGAGATGCGTATCGCATGTTCCTTAAAGCCCTTAGCTAAACACACGCGCCGAAGTATGCTCAGTCAGCTTGGACAAAATTTTGATCCGCTAGGCTTTGGAGCGCCATTTTTTCTAAAAGCACGCCTTATACTTCAGCAATTGGCGATAGACAAGTTTGATTGGGACACCGAGGTCCCTGATAGCTTTGTTAAAGAGTGGGAGTCGTGGCTTCGCTCTTTGGACCTGCTTAAGGATTTTTCGTTACCGAGATGGTATTTTGCAAACTCTGGTGTGTGCAGTCCGGATGATATTGTTTCATATCAATTGCATGGGTTTAGTGATGCTTCGGCGCAAGGTGGCGCCTGGGAGGCAATGGTTAAACAATTTAAAATCGCATTTTTTCACATTTTGGACTCTTCAATTCGTAAGCCCAGTTTTATTGAACTGCTTACGTACACCAGTAGTGCCGTTCGGATCGTAAACGAAAGCCCTTTGGTACCTTTGAGTGACGACCCTAGGGATTTTACTGTCATCACCCCTGCCTCACTTTTGACCCCATACTTAGACCAATACTGTGCTGTTGGGCAACCACATGATCGTGACCAACTAAGAAGGGATTATCGGTTAAATTTGTCACTTTCTCATCAGTTTTGGAGTAAATGGATCGATTTTTACTTGCCAGGTCTTCAGGGCCGGAAAAAATGGCTAAAAATGGCCGAGAATTTGGAGCCTGGTCAACTTGTAGTGGTAGGTTCTCTCCAGGACATTGGTAAACGTGGGAAGTACCAACTTGGGAGGGTGCATGAGGTAGTTCCACAAATTAGGAAAGGGAAGCCTGTGGTTCGTAGAGCTAAAGTTGCCGTCTGCAACTATGATGAGAGTACGGGGAAAGTGAAAGTAGACTATGTGTTGAGGGATATTTCGTGCCTCGCCCCCGTAAAGAACACCTAAGTGTTAGGGTTTGAGCCTGGTTTTGTCTGCGGTGGCCGACACTTGTCTGAGCCCAGAACAGTCGGTTATTATCGCAACCATGGTATATAGCGTCATTTTTTGCGTGTACCTACTACCTATGGTACCAATTTCATGTATCGTCGTGTTTATTCTTATTGCTGTTCATTCTTTGCATGCCCTTTGTATTTGCGTATTAACTTAAACGTGAGTGATTCAAACAATTTGTGTATCATGTGTTTTTATTCATTGGCTCACAATTGTCGTCAATTCTTTTTTAGTTATGCCATGTCAGACTGTCATAACTAGGGGCCGCTATGTTACAGACGGTTGTTCGCCTGGTCAAACGTCATGTAGAAACCGTTCGGGTCTACTGAATATTACGTCATGGAAATTCCTAAAACATGAGCCAAAATTGCACCATCGTCCGTAAGACTCGTGTCAGACCGGTTTAAACCTGTTTCAGTTTGAGACCTGTTTGGACATGAAATATTGCGTCACGAACTGCTCTCGTGCCTTTGAGTTATCACAAATTTTTCTGATTCATTCTTGAAGTTGTGTGTTGGAAGTCGGTCGCACATTTAACTGGTTTATTTGGTGCTTGCTAGCTGGACAAATTCTCCGTCTTTTATCCAAGTAATCTGTATCGTAGTGACAGTTTTAGAGGTGTACGGCGTTGCATTTCGATAGCCGCGGGCTAATTTTACAGGAATACACTTTAAGAATAGACGTTTCAAGGAGTGTTTCCTTTCGGTCACTATATGCAGACAAACGGATTCGGGAACTTTATGTTACAATTTTCCCACGAAGAGATTATGGTTTACCGCTGTGACCAGTCAGCACTGGTCGGGAAACAATACGAAAAATGGGCCCCATAATATTTTTTAGCAAATATTTCGTTGCATGTTCATTGTTCGTGTTAAGCTGAAATTAGCCTATTTTCCTCAGCATGAAAAGAACTTCGTTCAATGTAAAAATCATAGGCTAATAATCACTGGATTACACTTGCATCAAAAATGCCATTGAGGCTAACTATTTTGTCTAGAAAGCTTTGTAAACACACAATAGGCCTACAGGCAACGAAAATAGTTCAACCAAGTATTTAATTCAGGAGTGTCCAAACTTTTTCCCACGCGAGCCAGATTTGATAACAAGTGTTCGCGGCCAACAGCCACAATATTTTTTCTGAAAACTGCAAGTTGAATTTATATGATTTTTGTGTGTCTGCATGCCAAAAATAACACATTGTACAACAACAAGCGCCGGCCATACAAAAACGTCTTGTGGCCGGAGTTGGCCCGCGGGCCAGACTTTGGACATCCCTGATTTAATTCAACCCTTTCTGGACTTTTTGCAATGCAACGTTACGGATCACAGCATCAAATGATAAAAGTTTGCGACGTCTGAATTGATGCACAACCATAGGCGTAGCCAGGGGGGCGAAAGGGGCCATGCCCCCCCCCCCAAATTTTCAAAGTTTGGATTCCGAAGTTGAGCCCTTTGTTGAAAATAAAATGAAAATTGTAGAAATTTATATCGTTTTCCAAGACATCTGGCTATTTACACCCCCAGGACTTGTTTTAGACACACAGAATGACACCAATATATTTTGCAAATTGTAAATTGCGCAAAGTTTACTCGATTTACGCTTCTTTTAACTAATCTGTGGAAGCAATTTCATAATCGCTTAAACTCAATTGGGTTTTTGTGTAGTTTTTGAGTTTTGTGTAGCTGAGTTTTTGGTGTTTTTTAATTTTAGCCACAGTTTTTGCCCGTTTGTGTGCAAGAGCTACCTTTAATAAGTTAATAGCTGTTCATCTGCTAATAAATTTCATACAAATATTACCTTAAAAGTGTTTCCAGAAACCACTATAATCGATTATTTCAGTGTAATTTTGCAAATATTTTCCGGGGGAGCATGCCCCCTGACCCCCCTAACATACGCGTGCCATCGGCACGCTCTAACCCCCCACCACTTCTATTGCTTCCCTTGCTCAACCCCCAGGATACGCCACTGCACATCAGGTGGCGATGTCTTTAATCAAATACTTTGTCATTCTCTTTGATCCATCAAATATTTGGCCCCCCCAAAATTTTTTCCTGGCTACGCCACTGTACACAACATGTATAGTTGGGCTTTTCAATCGGTTTTGACTTGAGTCATAGGCCTACTGGAGCGCAAACAATTCTTTACAAATTTCAATAATTGCTAAAACCACGTTCTCAAAGCGCAACCGTTGGAGGTAGCTACTGGAACACAAAAAAATCATAACAAAACTACAGTATTTGGAAAAACCTTTTGAAAGTTGCAATCAATGATTCCTTGTGTAGAGATTATGGGGTGGTTCGTTCTGGTTTGCAGCTGAAGTTTGCTGTGTGGCTTTCTGTCCAAAGTACCAACTCATCCAAACTGTCTTGAAAAATGTCATGAAAATTGTTGTTGTAGCCTACAAATGGTAAAAATTTGTCCCACATACCCGCAACTGCACAACAGACATACGATGAAATTTTCAAGGAATTTCAAACTCATCCACGATATGTTTGAGTTTGTTGATACATTTGTCAATCCCAACAACTATCGAATCCTTTGCAATGTACGGTAGAATACTTTTCCTTCGAATGATTCAGCTAGTTAAGTGGAGTTATAAAAGCGTTCTGTCCTCAGGAAAAGAAAATCATTTTCTTTTAAATTTATAATTGCCACTGCAATTTTAGCTTGCGAGTAGTAGCCTACTTTTCTCAGCTTTCTCTTACTAACGTTACATCTTCCTTTAATTTCATTAAATTCATCAGTGAATCTTGTTCAGGACCGTAATCCACATAATGCAAAGCAGTCACAAATATAAAACTGCTAGTTGTAAGTTATACTTTAGCACTGACTCAGCTTCCGATCAAGCTCTTGACTCTTGTTGGTTCCAACTTGATGCATTTAAGAAACGTCTTTAGAGCTTCAATTGCCAAAGGGTAATGTAAAGCATTGGGTTTGACTGCACCACGCCTTGATTACCCTCTCAGTCAATTTTCTTTGCAAGATGATAGGACAGCTTTCTTTAGATTTTTCAGAATTTTTCCTCTGACTGGGCTATAACTTTAAAGATGCTACTAGCTTACAGATAATCAATTACTCCAAAAATGATAAGACATTTGAACAACGCTGTCTGTAGGCAACATTATGAATTCCAACTAGATTTAAGCAACAATTAACATCCATAAACAAAAAACTCAAAAATAAAGAAAAAACTCACCACTGTACCTTCCAAAATCACATCATGAGAAGCATGACCAACAAAAGGCTACTTGACCACACGAAAACAGAAGATCTTTTAACTACGACAAAGTTACATTCAATTGCAGCAATAAGTTAATAAAATCAAAACTTTTAAAACTGTTCAGCCACACTAAAAGATCACAATTCGGAATCAGCAAAGTTTGCACAGAATGCAAGATAGAAGGAAAAAGAAAACGTGGCAGACAACCAAAACGATGACAAGACAACATCCAATCAAGGATCGGACTCAACTTGGCGACACTGGGCGAGCTGGCTCAAAATCGCCACTCTTGGAAGCAAATAACTCATGTTGATGCGCAATCTGCTGCAGGCGGAGATGATGATGATCTATAAACAAAACATATACAGGATTTACTTTCTTTGATCGTGCTTGGACTGATACCTTTAACTTTCCCAGATATGTTGGTACAACATCCTATGCCTGGCCAACGCAGATTTTGAAGTTGAGATTCAGTTGTCAAGCAAAATAGTTCCCGCTTAGCTAAATTAGCACCAGTTTTCAAGCTGAAACTATCAATACAATCGAAACCGTTCAGTGATACAGAAATCATTTCAGCTTCAGATTTTACTTCTTGAAGCTGTTCAACATCACCTACCTTAACACGAAAATGATTTGTTCTTGATGAAAAGCATCAAGAGTGACATTTACAATGATTAAGAAATACTTGGAACTACGCACTTCATTTAAGAATTTGTTGATTATTTAGTTGGTACATTTTTACTTTAGTACTAAAAATGGGCCCCCCTCAAAAGTGCAAAAACAAAAACTACTCGTTTTTCCTTTACAATGTTTTGCTTGGGGGGAAACTGGCCCGACTTCCCCCCCTCTCGGAGCCACTGGTCATGTGAGCCTGTGAGGCCGAGAGTCTATTCTTTTACTGTTCCACATCCACGATGTTCCCGACTACACTGGAAGAACAGCCAGTCTTAGGTTTCATCATCCAAGACGCGCCGACCTTCTACTCCGCTAAGTAGATTAAAGATGGCACAGCCGCTGATGATGTGTTCTGCGCTCTGTGTCTCGGAACCACATTCACAGGAAAAAGCCATTTTCCATTGGTACATGGTTGAGCGGAAAAGTCCGACGCCCGTGCGAAGACGGTTGAGGCGCACCCACGCCTGTCTTTGTAATGTCAGGCCTATGGGGCTTGTGTCGGCGCCAGGGATGAACGAATGGAATCTAGTGGTACGCTACTTAACTTCCATTCAGAATTCCCTTTATGGTCCGCCCAATTAACCACCAATTAATGGCTGATTCAGCACAAGAAGTCGACAATTTCACAAAGGTTGAAGATGGAATAGAAAAAATTGTTTGATATGGAATGGAAGATTTCTATGATAAAATAAAAATAGAATGGAAAATAAAAACGACGTCTTCCTTTCATCCCATGCCCTGCCTTTGGGTATAGTACTACAGTAACGAAGCTTGATAGTATGTGCAGTAGAGTCGACTTTATTTTTCTCTACCAGTTGACAATGAATTTTTGGCTCCACTGATCTATAAAATTTTCGTTTCATACCCAATACCCATGCATGCAAATACTTTATAATGCAATCAAACTATAGTTTAGTTCAAAAAAAGTAGCTTGAAAATAGAACTTTCAACCAATACAAGTCACAGTGTCAGCAGGAAATAAAGCTATGTAAAATAATACAAGATGCAGTTGATGCAAGCAGTCCAAACTTAATGACTATCAGGACACGTAAAAAGTATTCTTAAAAAAACTTTAAGAAATGCAGTTACTTAATCTTTTATTTTACGTGCAATAAACTACAGAGACAGCTAATAGTTATATTTAGTTTTAGTGTTGTTACAATCTTATCCAAAATATATGCTCATTTCATCACACATCATTCCATTTATACCGTTTATGCACGTACAGTATCTTCACTGTCTCGTGGGAAGAATACAGCCGGTAGGCTACATGAAGAACACAGCCAATACGCTACTTCATAACTTTGCGTGTGGTTGAGTTTTCAGATGCAGTACCTGCAACACCAACTGGTTTACCACTGGACTATGGCTTGGATAAAGGAAGCTCAACGCAAATTTATTAGCACCGTGAAATCAAGATAGGCCTATAGTTTTGTCTGAAAGTAGTCAACGTTCCAAAATTAACATTGCTAAGGCACTCATTCTCTCAAAACTGCAGAAAGTTATGGATCAATATCAACAAATCAATAAAAATCAAATATAATCGTTGTTTACAGGAGTTAGTTGTTCAGTTATATTTTTTGCTTTTCATTATAGCCTACTTTCATGCAACGCCAAATATCACCTATCAACCTAGCCTATAGGCTTAGATAACAAGATACCTGTTTTGACAACTACCCAAGAAGAATCAAGTATGATATTTCAGCAATTCTTTATAGTGTTAGCGTTGTTATCACTGTTCAATGGAAAAATACACAAAAAAGCATTGTTTCTTTTAAAATCATAATGCACTGGTAGTGCACATCATTTTAATGGGAAAGAAGACTGAATTAAAAGCATGAAAAAGATGCTCTTTTTTGTTTATAAAGGCTCCTTAGGTCCATCATCATCATTTTCATCACCATCGTCGTCCTGTTTTGAAACCAACTTGCTTGAATCTTCCACCTTTGACTTCTTTTTTACTTCATTATATAAAAGCTTTCCTGACAATATGGCTTGGCAAAGCTGGAAGTATACAAAAGAAAAAGTATATTGGTAAAAAGAAACTAGCCTACTATTCAAGGAAATGATAACTTATCTTATTTTGGACTCTTGCTACTTTACTCAGATTATGCTTATTGTTTTAATGTTTTGTGAAAGCCACCAATTGTATGCATCACACTGAATTGCAAACTGCTGTATGCTATATGCAATTTTGTACTGATTTTGTGGAATAGGCTAACACATAGGCCTACCTTCTATGAAACACTTTATTTCTTTTCAAATTAATTTTGCAAATCAGGTCAAGTTGCGACTGCTTACCTACTGCAAGAGAAAAGAGCGAAAAAATATGTTTCCAAAATGATTAAGACTGCAAATGGAGTGAAAAAAAAATTGAAAACACTCTCTGTTCTAGAATTGATTGATGGTATTAGTTGACTATAATAAACTAAAAAGCCTAGGTTGCCTTACATAACATTTTTCTAAACAAGTTGACATTTTTGGGATAATCTATGGAAAGTTTGCAGTTAGAAATATTATTTTTCTATTTGATATCAATTTATCATTAGCAATTATTACTTTTTTTATTAACTATCATTTTACACACTAGGCTACTATCAACAAGTCAACGTGGCATAGTAGCCCAAGCTACTGGTAAAGTTTCTGCAACAGAATAAACCTTACGTTACAAAGTCATACACACTTATACAACCAGGGCCATTGAGAGGATATTTTTGGACTGGTACGAATGAGATCTTTGGGCACCAAATCAAGGCAATTCTAAAAAAGTGCAGTATATCTGAAGAATGCGCAAATGTTTCTTTAAATTTTGGGTCTTTTGAAAAGATTTCGGGTCTCTAAAATCATTCCTGACCCGAATCCAAAAGTACCCCCTGAACCTTCCTTCTACTGTATACAACAAACACTCACGATTTAAAACATGCACTGTTTTCTGATGTTACATCGTAGTCTGCACCAAATTTCTCTAAAGTATAAAAAGATGGCATAATTTTGTCTTTAAAATTTTGTCACTTGTAAATTACGTACGGTAGCCTACTTACTGATACAATCATCACACCACCAGCCAACGCAGCAAGCAACAACCCGTTGTCGTCCAGCCATGTATTGATGCTTGAAAAACAACCAACCTGAAAATTATTGTGATTGAGTAAAACAACAAAAAACTGTGAACTTTTATTATGTTCGAAAACCTTAATCTGTGCTACAAAAAGGTAACAGTGGAGGCTTGGTTTTGAAAATAGCATCATACATGACAGAGATAAAGCAAAAATGCATCACGAGAGATCGCGAACCCCCAAGGAGTCCACAAAGCGTTTTTGGGGTCCGTGATGAAAAATAGATGAATTATGACATTTAAAAATTGGTTGTGCTTTATTTGTTTATTACAGTGATTCTCAAACTGTGCTTTGTTAGAATTTCAAAAGGTATCGCGTAAAAGTTCGATTTCCTAACTAAAAAATCATACAGCAGAATTAACCTGTTTATAAGGCTATGTATGTTTAACTTAATTCTTTTGAGATAACAGATTATGGATCAATGCTCATTCAGAAATGCAAACGTTGGTCAGCAGGCTATTAGCACTCATAGTTTTGCCATGACTACAATTACAGTAGGCTACAACGAAATATTGATTACAAATGAAAAAAAGGAAGGAATTCTTTGTAAATCTAAAGATCACAAAAACTCTTTGAATAAGGACCTTCTGATGATTTTCCTTTTAGGTGAAACAGGCTGTCAAGAGTTTAGATAATAATAACTATATTTCATTTAATATTTTACTCTGTATTCAAAAGCTTGCAGAAGAGAAATAGCCTGAGTAATCAGTACTAAATACTGATTTATGTAAATTTTGCATAAATTGTCAACCAATCTATAAACAGCTGCCTCAATTCGTATGTAAGTCCATTACTAATGAATCTCGCTTCAGCACCAAAATTTTACTAGTTTACAAAGCAAAAAGGCTGCAGGTTTTGCTAGAAAAATCGCTAAAAGCACCTCATGTTCAAAATTCAATAAACTTAAAAACTTACAGGCCAGGTGATGATGACGCTGCTGTTTGACTCAGTGGTGAGACATGATGCATCAAATGTGTTGTTCCATTCCGTTGCGTCAATGTACCCACAGCAATTAAACTAAACAGTGAAGTAGAACAAAAATTTGCTCAAACATCCAAGACACAGAATGCAATAAATTTTTTGGTTTTTAAGTTGTGACTACAGTTGTCAAAATCAAAAGTAGGAAAAGGTATCTTATATATTAAGGCTTAGAAAAAAAACTATTGATTTGTTTACTTGGTTACAATTTTTTAACATTTTAGCTTTTCAATAGCGTTCTGGTATAGAAATGCTTCCATAGAAAAAAAGTTAGTATCTTCAACAGTCATTTAAAGCAGCGCTTTCCTCTGATAAGCCGCAAAGCTGTTGAAAGAGAACCGCAAATTATTTTTAAACATTTGAAGTATAGGCTGCAACAAAAATATTAAAAAAAGTCTTAAATCATTGTGTCACGATTTCTTTCTACCTCTTACCAAGAAAAAGACTTGGAAAGGTTCAATGACGTAGTTTAATGGGTCAAACCGAAAAGCAGTCAATTAAATGTCGAATGGTTCTACTAGTGAAATGATAATCTGACTTCTTGAAGGACTTTAACGAACGGCTTCTCAAATAACTCTAATTTCGAATACAATTTATATCAGCACCAATTCTCATCTACTTTTACTTCAACTCTCAATCAACAATAATTTCTGCACCAACTACCAATCCACAACTCATAACACAACTTTCATAATCAACTCATAATAATCTCATAATAATGATCATACAAATTACACCACTATTTATAGACCGTTGCCTCGGTCTAGTAACACCGAGAAGGTTACGTAATGTCACATTGTTCTGTCAAGTTGCACTAAATGTCAACAAGCAGAAGCTTAAAGAAGTCTAAAGAATGGCACGTTCGCAAGAAGATTCTTACATAATAACGATTTCGCAATCGGACATCTACTGTAAACATCTTTATGACGTCATGACAAACGACGCTCAGAAATTATGAAAAACAACAGAACATTCCAGATTTGCATGCTTACAGACGATTCTGGAAATGCGTTACATAATACAGATTTCTCATTTAAAGGTTACTTCAGGTCAATACCCGATAATAACACATCGCTCAAAATTCCATAATGAAAACAGCACATTCTGTCAAGACGCAAAGCAGCCCGACGCGAGGCCTTGCACATTGATTGTGACATACGCCCCCCCCCCTTAGAATATTGTTGTAAACAATATAACAACACAATCAATACAAAACACATTACAAAACAATTAATTACTCAATAAAACAGTTCTCATAAGTTCATCGTTGCATGATCTACCAACGACAGCGTTTCTCAAAACAATGATCATTACGTTTACTGTGAAAGTTTCCACCGTCCTCAATGTCCTCAGTGCACCGGCGAGCAAGATGACCCATCTTCTTACATCGGAAGCACTTCCTCTCCGGACAGTCCTTGGCCAGATGACCTTGTCTGTGACAGTTGTAGCAAGCCTTTTCATCAAAAGGGCAACTCCTAGCTATGTGTCCATTCTCTCCACATCGGTAGCAGTGGTTGTCACGGCAACGTCTGTTTTCCGAATGTCCGCCGTCAGCAACGCACTCCCTGGCGAAGTGTCCGCGTCTACCGCATCTATAGCAAGCTCCAAATGGTCGTCGCTGATTATCTGCAGAACAATCTCGAACAAAGTGACCATTCTTGCAACAAGAATAACAAGTAACTTCAGAATCTCTTTCAATAACATTTCCAATTATAAGATCAACTAAAGGGTTTTGTAAACATAATGCTTTCACAGTCCCACTACAATACGGAGTTTCGATATATATCTTCGCTAACGGTCCTTGGATCGAAGTTTTATTTATCGACATCACAATTCCAGTTTTTCCCGTTAACTGACTTTCTTTAACCAAATCTCTCCTCACCATTATACCCGTAGAACCAGAATCACGTAAAACTTTTACCTTTTTGTTTCCAACTGTTCCATTCACTACTGGCAGGTAATCTTCAGGTATTATTTCTTCGTAAGCATCTTCTTTTGTCTTCTTTCCCGTTTTCTTCTCCAACTGATCATCTTCATCCGATCTCTCATTCCCAAGCGTGGGTTCAGGAATCATTAACGCACAACCGCATCGATAAACGTCCGTGTCTTTATCTTTTCCAGACTGATTGGATAGGGAAAACGACTTGTCCTTGCATTCCTTCGCTTCGTGTCCTTGCCTATTGCAACGATTGCACCACTTCCTCGATTCCTGACGATTTATGTTAGTCTTTCTCCGGCAGTTAACAGCCTTATGACCTAAGCCATTACAATTAAAACAACGTACTTCTCTTGGAACACCACCTCCTTCAAAATTATTTGCTTGCTCCTCGTCATTATCGTATGACAACGTTTCTTCGGTCGACAACTTCTCATCATGGGCAACTAAATACTGTTCCGCCACACTGGCTATGTCTTCTAGAGTCTTTGGACTTCTCTCCATTAAATAAACAGACAGATCTTTTGAACATGAATCTGTGAATTGTTCCTTAACTATAAGGTTTGCCAATCCGTCCAATGATTGATCAGCCCCCGAAAGTTCAAACCATTTTAACAATAGGTTTCTTAAACGTTCAATAAATTGACCTGGGCTTTCGTGTCGTTCAGGCTTTGCCTCACGGAATCTTTGACGGTATCCATGCTCGGTAAAATTGTATCGCTTTAACAGAGCTAACTTCATTCTGTCGTAGTTCATGGCCTCTTTTTGCGAAAATCTTGAATATACATCAAGAGCTTGTCCCGATAATAACATGCTTAGCTGGGTAGCCCACGTCGACTTCTCCAATTTGGCTATTGTAGCATATCTTTCAAATCTTAACAAATAACTATCCAACTCATCTTTTTCTTCAACAAATGATGGCAAATCTGGACGTCTAACTTGCGCCACAATAACATTTCGAACATTATCGTTAGTAGAATTAGATCGCTCACCATTGTCCAGTTTTTGTTTTTCTAAATCAAGCCTTAACTTTTCCAATTCATATTGCGCTCTTCTTTCTTCAGCTTCTGCTTCGCGTTGTGCTCGCTTCTCTTCAGCTTCTGCTTCGCGTTGTGCTTGCTTCTCTTCAGCTTCTGCTTCGCGTTGTGCTCGATTTTCTTCAGCTTCAAGTTCTGCTTTCCTTATTTCACGAGCAGCTCTTCTTTCTTCTCTTTCGTCAGCTTCTCGCTGAGCTTTTTGGTTCATTATCTTGTGATACTCTTCCATCACAAACTGAGACTTCTCATTGCCAGTCAGCCCCATTCGTTCAGCCATGCTCCCTAAGTCTTCAATCATCTCATGTTTGACGGTATCCGCCATTTTGACAACTTCTTGTGGATTTATTATTCTTTCAATAAGTCTTTCGGTATTCTTCGGTTTTTTCGGTTTTTCTCGGACGAGCCCCCAGAATGTCACAATTTCGTTCTATCTCTTACCAAGAAAAAGACTTGGAAAGGTTCAATGACGTAGTTTAATGGGTCAAACCGAAAAGCAGTCAATCAAATGTCGAATGGTTCTACTAGTGAAATGATAATCTGACTTCTTGAAGGACTTTAACGAACGGCTTCTCAAATAACTCTAATTTCGAATACAATTTATATCAGCACCAATTCTCATCTACTGTTACTTCAACTCTCAATCAACAATAATTTCTGCACCAACTACCAATCCACAACTCATAACACAACTCTCATAATCAACTCATAATAATCTCATAATAATGATCATACAAATTACACCACTATTTATAGAAGGTTGCTTCGGTCTAGTAACATCGAGAAGGTTACGTTATGTCACATTGTTCTGTCAAGTTACACTAAATGTCAACAAGCAGAAGCTTAAAGAAGTCTAAAGAATGGCACGTTCGCAAGAAGATTCTTACATAATAACGATTTCGCAATCGGACATCTACTGTAAACATCCTTATGACGTCATGACAAACGACGCTCAGAAATTATGAAAAACAACAGAACATTCCAGATTTGCATGCTTACAGACGATTCTGGAAATGCGTTACATAATACAGATTTCTCATTTAAAGGTTACTTCAGGTCAATACCCGATAATAACACATCGCTCAAAATTCCATAATGAAAACAGCACATTCTGTCAAGACGAAAAGCAGCCCGACGCGAGGCCTTGCACATTGATTGTGACACATTGATTAGAAGAACTATCACGCAGGTATGTGCATTGTGCACAAACGATAAAGTACTGGAAAGTGAGAATTACTCAAAGCGTAAGCTTATTACGCACGCGTTGTTGGACTAAAAACTTGACATCGTCTGTGAGGGTAATCCATGTCACTTGTGCTGTTGCTTTTAGGGAGTCCTTTTGGGTGTAGCCATAAGCAAGGACGCTGACTTCTAATATCACTAAAAAGATGCTGATTCCCAGATACTAGATGGAAAATGAATCATGGTTTATGTAAATAGCCTACTAACGATTGCAGAATATAACAACCATTCAAAGAAAGTGTTTCATTATGTTCTTCAACACAAATTAGCCTAATTCACAGTGAGTTTAAAATTAAACTTATACTTTTTGAACATTTGCATTATTTTCAAGTTAATGCTATCTTTTAGAGTTGCTAAAAATCAAAAGCAAGCAGGCTACATAGATAGGTCCATTCTTCTTGCATACTTGAATACCAGGTTGGTTCACAATTTAATACACTGGTTTATACACTACTGTATAGTATAGCCTACACCAGAAAGTTGAAAAAGTTTTTTTATTTTTTTTTTATTGTAAAGCTAAACACTTTGATCAACTTACGATTCCCAACAGTGGCTTGTTTCCGTCCACATTTCCAGCCATACCAACAAGACCTAAAAATATAAACTTGAAGAATGAAGACGTTATTTGCATTCATTGAATCTTTCAATGTGAGCTTGTAGCCTACTAAAAACTTGCTGAAAACAAAAAGAATTTCATAAAGCACTAAACCAAATGTAGAGTTCAAACTAACAAATCCTCTGTTAACGTGAACTCTAAACTAAATTCGAAGGAAATTTGATTGGATTTGTTGCCAGTAAGATTTTAAGAACAATTGTTTACATAAAAATTTACCTAAACAAATCAAGAAAGCTCCTGTTGCAATGACAAACTGAATGACGCTGAGAGCTGCATTGTCTGATACAAGGACTTCTTTCAATGGTGATCCATATTGTAACCACAGACCAAATCCTATCATCAAGGCTCCAATCACCTACACACAAGTTAAAACTGGTGGTTCATTACAAGACAAAAGGCAAGATAAACATATAAGCAAATGACACAGCCATAGCATGTTACTGAAGTTTCTCTAAAGAAAATGTTTATAAAAATGTTTGGCAGCGTTGTGCTGTCTGGGGTGGGCCACTGAGAGATGACTATGTCGGAAAAAGGAAGAGATGAGAAGTTGAGAATCAAAATCGAGGACGCCTAAAAAGAAGATGAAGAAACTGTGTTGCTGAAGATCTTTGAAAGAGTAGAAATGATAGAAGAGGACGTTGCTGACAGAGTGATGTGTAGGCTATAAGTAAAGTTTTTCTATGTTTCAAATCAAGCAAATGAAACATATTAGCCTACTGCAATGTATTGGAATTACTAAAAAATATACATATGCTACTTACCAGATGCAAAAGGTTGATCACGACAAAAAAGTATTTAGTAGCCGATATCATTTTCAAAAACACAACTAAACAATTCACACTAATTGGACACCTATTGCAAATAGGTTAGATTAGACCAATGGTATCCAAACTTTTTTGAGGTTCAGCGCAACAAAGAATTCCGAGATCTACCGCGGCACATTGCCTTTCTACGTCATTGTTTTTTAAGTTACTTGGTAGAGCTAACTTGATAAAAATTACTTAAGCTGTATTTTAATCAATCATGCAAACAAAATCATTTACATTCACTGCAATATGAGCAGTGATGACAGGGTGTATAGGCTACTCCTGTCCATGTCAACTCGCTTTCATTGCAATAATTGTTGCTATAACTTACTGCCGATCAACTGTCGCCCAACAAGTCAAACACTTGCAACTTTCTTGCGGCATACAGTTTGGAAAGCGTTGGATTAGAGCCTCTAATCGTTAGACTAACCCTGAGGACTGAGATGAAACTTTGTATTGAATTAACAACCAGCAGTGACTTATAGATTCCTCAATGTTTCATGACAAACTAAAAGCGTTGCGATGTTTTTTGACTTTACCAATCTAATTTCACAACTTTGCATAGGAATAGAGGGTGGGATTTCCATATTTGTCAATGCACAATCCCTGACAGCTTGCCTCAGTCGCGTTGACTAATTTTTGCGTGCCAAACACGTTTATCATCGTATAAATTTAGGATACTCCCAAAGCACATTACCGACATCGCTTTCTGTAAAAGGAAGAAAAATGAAAAACAATAGAAAAACTGCAAGAATCTTTTCAGCTAAACCAGTGGTTCTCAACCGGGGGTCCGCGGACCCCAAGGGGTCCGTGAAGCGATTTCAGGGGGTCCGTGAAAGTTTCCTAGTTTTAGGCATGATTGATAAATTATAAAATTAAAAAATTGTTTGTGGTTTTTTTATGTATTAGCCTACAGTGATTCTCAAACTGTAAGTCGCAACGCACTGCACTCGCAACGCACATGTCGTTTGAAAATGCAAAAGACATGGCATAAAAGTTTGGTTTCTTAACTAAAAATATCATATAAATGACTTCAACCTTTTAACCCATTTATGCCTAGCGTCCTATATGTAGGACATCTAATCAAATCAAAATTTTTCTTCGCACGTTCAGTTTTTAGATTTAGATGAAGTCAAAATACGTTTATGAGTGTTTTTGCAGCATATATCACAACTTTTTTTGAAAATTGCTTGTTTTGTTGAGACTTGACATCATTTTCAATTTTCCCGATTTTGCTAAATCTGAAATTTTGAAGATGCATGTCGAATTATATCAATAAATCCGCATATGCAAATAAGCTTCTAAAAATATTTATCATTGTCTTTATTCGTTATGTATCAACATATTTTACAGCAAATGTTTAAATTTAATTGGCAGCAAAATTTTCGAGAAAATTGGTTCAAAAGATTGGTGTCCTATATATAGGTCACCAGGCACACGTGTTAGCAAAATGAAGCAAAAGCGACAATCGATTCCCACGCATCAAGTGGTATCAAACACCGATTCCCTATGATTTCTACTCTGTACAACAAAGTAGTTGTGTTTGTTTTTAGAACAATAACATAATTATCGTAATTTACTGAAATTTTTGATAACTTTTTAGTTTTCTCTTTGCGTTTTTACATGGAGGGCATCTTGACATAAGCGAATTCGGCCTCAAAGCGATTTCGATCCGCTAAATGACTCATTTCAGTGATGTGTTGCTTTGCTAATTTTCATCTTCGTATTTTGTGAACTTTCGTTTCAATAAAATGCTCGATGGCAAGAGATTTCCCATTTATCACTTTGAGCGATAACGATTAGGCCTACGCATTACGCACAAGAAACTTGCGAAATTTGATAGCGGATTTGCCTATAGCGTCCTATATGTAGGACGGTCTTTTTCTCGTCCGGTACTAACATAATTAAAAAAAAATTAATTGTGAAATGTTTTTTAGGTCATGATTATGCAATACTTAAATTTTCAAAAAATTTTTTTAAGTATTTTCACTTTCGGCACAAATGGGTTAATAAGGTTATGTTGGCTATGTTTAACTTAATTCTTTTGAGACAGCAGATTGTTGATCAATGATTAACTTGGAAATGCAAGCTTTGGTCAGAAGTCTATTCCCACTCAAAGTTTTGCAATGACTGTGATTATCACGAATTAATATTGATTACAAATGAAAAAAAGGAGAAATTCTTTGTAACAGTCGCAAATATCCTATTGAATTTTGATAAAATTTATAGAAGCTTATCAAATGAGCATATAAATTACAGATTTTTGATCCTGTGTGCCAACATAATATAAGTCATAACATAATTTCGTCAATCTCATCGTTGCGAATTCAGCAAACTCTTCTAAGTGTGTTGCTTCGAAACTTATGTGACATGATTCCATAAAGAGACGCAGTATACCAAAATTTAAAATAAGTTAGAAATTTTTAGGGGTCCGCGACTGCTTCGAAGGCACCAAAAAGGGTCCACCAAGACAAAAAGGTTGAGAACCACTGAGCTAAACAATGACATTTATGACAAAAAAAATAGCACAGAATTATTTTGTATCACGCTCCAAAAAAATTATGCTGTTTATAAACAATACTCTCTCTCTCTCTCTCTCTCTCTCTCTCTACGCACATTTTTCCGAAGATCTCATGTTTTCAACAAGCTTTACTTTTTCAAAAACACATAAAAATCCCTCTTGGCACATCTTTTGAGTTGCACTGAAGAGCTAAAATTTCTTTCATTGTTGCAACAGCCAACTTATTTCTTGTCCATTGACTCTGCATCAGTAAAAAAAAAACACTGAAAGTTTGGTTGTGAGGGCCACAGCCAAGAAACATTGGAAAAACAATTCTTAGTGGTGTTGAAGATCATTTGACTGTTGAAAGTAGGCTACTTGCACGATTTTTATGCGTTGACAAAGCAGAAAATTCTTCATCATTGATGTGACATGCCACAAACGACATTAGATTGTAAGCTTGGTGGAAATATTTTGCTTGTCTAAATGCATGTCTTCACCTATCATAAACTCTACATAAATTTCAACAGCATTCCAACTTGGTAGGTCTATCTCACTTAAAGACATTGATTGGTTGAGCGGCTGACTTTATGAACGAAGAAACTTTAAGATCAAGCGGTGCCTGTTCGACTCTCGGGGTGCGCGCTTGAGCTACGCATATCAAGGACCGCTCTCTATTCAGCAGCGTCCAACGAATGGAATATCTCACAGACAACAAGACTTTAACAAAAGAAAACTTTCCTTTGTCAAACTCGGTGACCGGGCCTGCACCAGTGGTTCAAAGCCTTTACTTTTACAAGTATGCGAAGCTGCCAGGATGAAGATAAACCTATTTTAAATGAAGATAAACCTAAACCTACTTTAGGCTGCCCCCAAGCTCATTACAAGAGCGGGAAAACTGAATTGTTTTTCCGATACGTTTTTTTCTCACTCCCAGCATGTCTAGATGTAACTTTATAACAATAGTAACAATAACACAAAGTAGCTTTGATTACACCAGGCAAAGAAACGAATGAGTTCATGATTATGTGATAAGCTCTTTTGTGATATTGGGATAAATTCAACGTTACCTAACATCAAAATGACCAGAAAGCAATCTGTGGAACTCTTCTGGTGTTTTTGGAATATCAGACCTAAAAAGAAATTTGATCTTTGTAAGAGCCAAAAGTTATTGTCATTGTAAATAGGTTACAACTTCATTGTAGAAGAAAGTTGTAGACAATATTTCTTACATTTTGTTTTACATGCCATTACTGAAATAGCAGGCTGCAATCGATTGCAATCTTCCATTCCCAGACAGCGAACCAATCGTGTTTTTTTTTACATAAATTCGACGTTGGATCAATGTAACAACGGTTGATTTGCTGTCTGGGTTTACATATCGTATCTCACATTAAGCGAAATTCAACATTTCAAGAGGGCTAAGCCTATATCATAGTTCGTTATTAATGTTATTAATACATTAATAATAAGGATGAAAATTGTAGATTGAGCAATTGTACGCGTATAAAACCTTATAAGACTGAGGTCTTTTGTATCGCGAGGTCTTCTGTCAGGTTTTGTGAATTTCTTGTCTTGCATGATTAACATTTAATTAATAATGTTTTTAACTGAAAACTACAAGTAACCGAGCACGTTTTGTTTGTTTGTTAACTATTTATTAAACTTCTGCTTGTTCGTTCACTAATTACTGTATGACTGCTATAAAAGATAATATTCCTGATAAATAATCAACCAAACTTTTCAATACCCTATTCCAGGGGTCACTAACCTTTTTTGCATGCGGGCCACTTTGGCTCTTAGGAGAGCTGTGGCGGGCCGCACTAACAAAATTTTAGGTGGGTTGACTCTTATGCTAGAAAAGAACGCATTTCGTACCCAGTATCCAGCGTTACATGTTGTTAATATTTATCTTAGAATACCGCAGCAACAAAATTAGTCGAACAACGCTACTGCCAGGCCAAACTCCTTTAACAACACTTTTGACTGCTTTAACATTGCCTAATAAACGAGGCCACTTGTTTTGCGCACTTATAGCGAGGCGAGCAGTTTCATCAAAATATTCATCCCCAAGCAAGAGTGGTGTTGTTACTAATTCGCTTCACAAAGAATATCTTGCCATTAACAGTTTAAGTAAACATGGAAATGTTTGACACTTTGCAATACACCTGCAAACATATCAGCGAAAAATAAGCTCCAATAACAGGGAGAAAAAAAACAGGCACCATGAAACAAACGCTTGTGGAAATCACCAAAAAAACGTTTCTATCGTAACTCATGAACAGTGTTCCCTCTCAAAAAGCAATAAGTTGGTTTTTCATCTTTTTTGTGAGAGTCTATAAAACCGTCTTTCCGTGATTATTACACAAATGTCACTTGCGTGCTTATTAGCATGGCAAGAATTGTTGATTAACAACATTTTGCAGTAGGCTACTAAGTTAAATATTTTCATAAAATCAGAAAAAGTTTTTAAATTTATATATAATACTTTTCTAATTTATTATAAATTGAGTTGGCACAGCGACCTATTTTGCGAACAAAAACTTGAATAAAGGAACACTGCTCGTGAAACCCAATAACGGTGAAACACACATTAGTATTTACAGGGCATTTACAAACTTAAAATAAGCAACCCTATGCTCACAGACATTTTCGAAATTCGAAAACAGACGTTTTAATCAACCACTGGGACAGTGTGGCTGGACATCGCATTGGAATAACTGTAAACGACCCCTACCTAGAACTACACTCTGATTGGTCGGTCGGTGGAATCGTATGCAAAGCGAAAATATGCTTCCAGAAAAGTATTTTTTGTCTTCATGCTGTTTAACTTCTCAAGAAAAGTATTTTTGGTAATACTTGTGCGCTGATACTTTCCGCGGGCCGCACATAACAGCGTGGCGAGCGACATGCGGCCCGCGGGCCGCCAGTTGGTGACCCCTGCCCTATTCTATTGCAGCCCGGATTGACACGCTGAAGGGCATGCAAACTTGTTTTGGCTAAACATTTGATGGAATACTTTCAGGAAGACAGAAGGAATGGTTTCCTTGCCTTCGTCCACTCAACCTAAATTTTCAACTACTTGGTGAAAACCTGGACAGCCTATTGCAAAAAACTCATCTATTATGCTTGAACAATCTCCCTGCTTTATATAAACGAAAATGAAAAACTGTTATCCTTTGAAGAAAAGCTATAAGTTTTTGATAAAAAATCATAAAAATATCCAAGGTTCATTTTTTTCCAGGAACTTTGAAAACGTTGCTGTAGATACCTTAACACCTTGCGGGTAATGAAAAAAATGACAGCACAGCCTTTCATCTTCTTATCGCAAGTAATGCAATAGTAGCGGGGATATACTATTTTACCACCTCAAATGCTTTCGACACGTTATAAAAGCTAACAAATACGACCAAAATTGAGCAATCACACCAGAATCATTGTTCATCTTTGTGAACTGCAAATAAAGCTCAGCTTTTGTTCTCGTCAGCCATTGTGACAAATACAAAGTAAGGCCTCACGTTGTGTAACTATGCTTTGTATTGTTGCGAAAGAGATTACACGTTTCGAGTCAGACTTAGAATGCTATAAGACTAATTGGCGTATTCCATCCCAATTTTTACCGAGAATTAACTTGCAAAAACCGCATCGACTGGCATGGTAGGCCTACAACAGGCCCAATGATTAGCTGCGTTGCCTCAGCGCACAACTTTTTGCACCAAGAAACGCAAAATCAAGAAGCCCTGGTTCGCCTCTCGAAGTGTGCGCTTGAGCGACGCCTTTCACGGACAGCTCTCCATTCAGCAGCACCTCTATAGGTCTATGGTCTATAGACTCCTAGAGGATTGAATAATTCACAGACAACAACACTTTAACAAGCGAAACCTTCACTCTGTCAATCTTGGTGACCGGGCCTGCGCCGTGGTTCAAAAGATTCTACAAGTATGAGAAATGCCAGGATTTAGGTCTCAAAGATGCTTTCTGAGTTTGAGAATAAAGATTCTTATGAAAAACTGAAAATGTTGTGACTTCTCAATTTTAAAATAGATGGACAAAGCAAGTAGTTTAATTCGTTGCTTTATCATTGATCACGTAAGAGGAAATTCAAATACTTTACCAGTCCTGTTGCACATTTTCGTGTTATTTTTTACAACTTTTACTGCTTGATAAGTTTGAAATTTGTTTTCTTAGTATACCACTTGCAATAACAATCATTTCCAATAGGCATCATGCTATCACTTGTTATAAAGGTACAATTTTTAAGTGTTACAAAATTTTGTAACAATGCAAAAAATGTGTTGGCTAATATGTGCAATTGTGCATGCTACAATATTTGGTGGCATTACATACCATCTAACAAACCTGTTACATCTCACTTATAATCTTTTTCTTGCGTTTGAGGTTGCGGTATCTGGTTTTAGCCATTCGCTTGAAAAACTTGACTTACTTACACGAGGAGGTTGACAACTCAAGTCCCTCAAATATAATCACGAATGATTTTTGATTTTATATCTACAGCTGTTTCAAGTTTAATTTCCCAAGCTGGTAGGCTACTTAAGGATATGACCACGTGGATGTACTTAGGTGACTTGTATTCCCAATTAATGGTTCACTACAATTTTAACACCGCAGGTTACTGTATATGTATTTTTTTTCTTCAATCTTTAACTTTTCGTGTTGTGATAAATTGAAATCCAAGCTTTCCTCAATCAAAGATGTTATAGCCTACAAGAGTAAACAGAATAAAGAAAAAATCAAACCAACTTTATTTTTCTCATATTTTGTTTGGTTTCTACTGCAAAGTTATTATCTAATGCGAAAATCAATGTCATTCTCTTCACAGTATATAGCCTACATAGTTTGGATGTTTTTTTGTATTTTTTGTCAGTGTTTGAATAGAGTCCAAAATACCTCACCAGTTGATTTAATTTGCATCGAATAATCGACAATAACTCGATGTGGACTTGATAAAAAACATCTAATTAATTATTTAGAGAGTTTATTTGCAGACTCTAGGGTTTTATCTCATGTAAAGAACAAATCCACAACATATTTAAGTTAAAGGATATTAATCATGCACATGTTGGAGAGTACAAGTTTGAGTGGCCTACATCATAACTGTGTCTGCTTTTGATATGTACGGGCGTAGGTAGAGGTTTTTGGGTCAACACAGCTAAACTATGGACTTCTAAGGACATTCCTGAGTTCAAAACAGTTCAGCGTTTAGTCATCCAGACTTTGTTGAAAGCATAACTTGAAGACAACTTTATTTTTTTAATATATCATCATGAAAGAAGAACACGAAGATCTCTGCTTATGATGTCGCTTTCTTGAAAATCGTGCCGGTAGCAGACAGTTAGCAACATTTTCATCAATTTTCAAAATAATTATTTAGCCAACCTTTGTGACACAGCAGTACTGTATATCGGAACAGTGAAAACAGTCACTTGCTGAGCATCAAGTGCATCCCAGGCCTCATGTACTGTGATACATACGACGACAAACATGTGTTCGAGATGTTCCTCCCGCCCAAGCAATCAAGTAAACTTCTGTCCAACAATACATAATGTTGTCATAAACTACAGACACATGCTAATGTTATGTTGTATATCAGCTAAAGACAATCAAATACACTTATTCTCACCAAAGTAATTTTGTGATTTATTAGTTTAGCATCAGTTAAAGGTATGAAAGTCTCATGAGAACTGCAAAAAATCGTAATCTTACATATTCAAACATCGAAAAAAAATTATACATTTTATTTCCAACCTAACACGACAAGTTACAGTGGGTTTAACTTGCAATTTTAATAAACGCCCACATTTCACTTCTGTGAAGGCATTGTTGTTCAAATTTCTTTATCTTTAAGTTATAAAGTTTCTGTAAGTATCTCAGCAGTGAAACTGGAATGCATTACGCAAACTACAAGCCTTCTATGTAGGCTGTTATTTGTTGGTGGCGTCACTACTTTTAGTACGTTTCCTACATAGTCAGTTCAAGTTTCTAAAAATACAAACCGCGTGAAAGTACCAGCGAATATTTTAATTATTTACACATTCTAAAGTGCAGATAACGCTGATACTGGAAAGAATCGATAGAAACGGCTGAGAGAAGTCACTTGCACCTTTGGGATGAGTTTGAGGTACGATATGATCTCGGATTACACTGAGATGCTTCTGAAGCAGCTAATCTTGGTCTGATTAATTGTATAGAAGACACGCAGGGATTTTGTTTGATTTTGTAAATGTAGGATGATATGATCGGTCTGATTTTTATCGTGTGCTTCTGCAAAACAGTTAATTTAAAGCTGTTTGAAATTAATTTGTTTCTTGAAACAAAAAAAAAGATTCTTTGCAAAAAATTAATTCAAGGCGAAATCAAGATAACTAAATTTACGTCAAACAAAGCAGCTTATCTGCAAAATTTTGATAGATTAATCAAATTAATCAAGTGTGGTGCCACTGAACAGACCGCAGACGATGTCACCCACCACTGCGTAACCCACTGGCCTCCATGCGGTGTGCATGGTCTGAATGTCCTGGACGACGAGACTGTTGAGTGGCTGATGATTTCCTGCCCTCCAATCTAGCCTGGAAAGATTTGCTCATACGCCGATGATGATCAAATTGCAAAATAAATTTGTGCTGAGCATTCGAAAGCTTGAAGAGGTGGCAAAGCATTGCGTTTCGTTTTCAAATTAAAACGAAATGACTTTTTTAAATAAAACGGAAGGAATCCAAGATTAACAATTTTAAATCGAAATGAATAATTTTTTTTCAAACAACCCAAGTTATTTTACATTCAGATTTAAAAAAAAAAAAAAACTAAACTGATTTCCTTCTTTCGTTTTAATCGTTATAGCTTGGTGTGATGGTTTGGTAAAAATAAATACATTAACATTGATATGCAAAGTAAATATCAATAAGGCACTGTTGGCAACACAGTAGAGTTACCCATATTTTTAATTTGACTACAATTTTGACTATTTGCTGTTCCATGGCACTTTTGTTTCTCACTGCGTATCAAATATTTATGCCTCTGACGAGGTTGATGGTAAAAGGGTTTCTAAAGGCTTTTGAATTCAAGCGTCTCAGATGATGCGAGAAGTTTAATTGGAGAAAATGCACGCGCCATATTGCATTTTTTTCCAACTCTTCTTTTGTCTGTGTGAAAGATGGAGCTTTAAAATGTTTGTAAAATGCTTTCGGAGAGAACTTGATTCTTACGGTAACATAATTTTAATGATCGTAGGTTACTTTCTGAAGGATTGAATGGTGTCGATTTGTAAAACACGTTTTTCGTGGTTGGTTAATGATGTAATGTTGGAGATGGACTAAGTTAGTGCTTTGAGCTTGAAAATGTAAGTAAGAACTTTAGCAGAAGTTTATGAAGATTGAATTGTTGCCCACGTAAGTGTACTTTTGAGTGTAAATCTAAAAAAATACACACTAGCGAAGATCATGGTAAACACTAGCTAATTGCAGTTCAAGTGAGGCTGCAAACCAAAAACTAACTAAACGAACAAAATTAAAAACTAATTTAAAACTTGCAAGCGCTATGGTAACGTCCTAACTGAAGTCATTCCCAGGCTTATGTTTGGTAGTTGAAGGTTTGGACAAGGTAATGTAGGAAAAATTGAAGGCTAGCGTGCCCAAGGCAAAGATTAACCTACTTAAACCAACAAACCGACAAAACTAACACCAACAGAAAATCTTGGAAACTTTTCATGCAAGAGGCAGCCAATGCTTGGAATCAAGTGTGACAATAAAAGAAGAAGTATAGAAAGATACACCATTTGTGTCGTTTATGCATAAGCTATCATCCAGTGTATTGAAACGACATGGTTCGAGTGGTGATCTTTAACGTTGATATAACGTTTCAAGACTCGTAAAGGAGTTTTCACCATTTCACCACTTATCTGGTATATCTTGGCAATTGAGATAGCAATCTGATGGTAGTTATAGAGAATGCAAATCTCATCATGCTGTAGCCTATCAGTGGTGCTGAGCAACAGACCACTAGTTTACGAATTTCACTGTGATTTTTGTTTGGGAAATGTTTCCAACTTCAAAATCCTGGGTGACTTGGAATTTCAGCACAAATCTTATCATTCTCCTGTCATATTTGCGATGTCACCACAATGAACCATTGATCAGTTTATAAAATGAGATTGGGTCCAAATAGATACAAAACTATAGAAATATGGCCAAGTACGTTGTTTTTATTCTACGTGCATATGTCACACTCAAGAACTTGACGTTATTCCGTAAAGTTTCTCGGCCTGAAATAGTTGTGGTGTTTTGTTGACTATACGGGACAGACTGTCTTCTGGTTTTGAAATGGACAATGTCTTCACATCAGTAGTGAGTGTATGTTGTTTTCTTTTTGTAACAGATCAACGTTTTTCTTTCTCTTTTTTTTACCAACAAGTCGCAAAAATTACAGAAGGTTCAAAAATTAGTCGGTTAAACTTTTTACGAAGAGGAATGGTTTCAAAGTTTGATTTTTATGATTATAAATCTTATTATTTTAGCATACTTTAAATTAGGAATTTCCCTAATTTAAATTAGCAAACATGGTGAAACCATTTGCTTAGAATTTAACACGGCAGGGATTAGGTTCAGAGCAAAAGTTTGACTGACATGGTTGTCTAACACAAGATTCTTCTTTAGATGACTGTCAATGTCAAGACTCACTTTGTGTTTCTGGTTGTTGAAACAGTGCACATGCCCCTCACATTAAATCTTCTCAATATCATCAGTCGATTTATTTTATCAGGGGTGCACCACAAGAAAAGAAAAAAACTCAAGTGTATCCAAACAGGAGCTTTAAAAATGTGGTTAAACAAACAAAATAAAGAAATTGTGATCTATATATAATATATTCATCTATTGTAGCATAGTACCATTTATTGGTTCCTCTGAGAAATTGCTAAGAGAAAACATTTTAAATTATTTAAAAGAATCATTCAAAGATGGTGTTTAGATCTCTTGTGTAATGTAAAGCAATGAAAATATTCCGATCTTTTTGGTAGTCATATGTTTAAAAGTTCTTTGAATAATTTAATGCATTAGTTCCTTCATCTTTAATTGATAATAAAGACCTTACAAGTCCATAACCATTCACTGCTTACTTGCATTTTGTAATTGGCAATTGTGGAAGTGTATTTATGACTACCGTTAAAATTATTGTACATTGAGTAATGAGTATTGGCTTAATTTTAACCAGAGTAAACCGAAATAAACCGTATCTCAGAGTAAACCAAAGCAAATTGTCGTCTCTTATATTGGATTCATTCAGGTCCAAAATTGACTATCGCTTCAGAATACTTATGCGTAGGATGATTCGTTGCGTATGGTGTAGAACGCTTTATTTTTACTGGCTTTTATACTATATTGCTGGTATCTAAACCTGACGAGGCAAGAGTGAACATCAAAGATATGCCCTTCAGAAGTGTGCAGTTGTATTCAGAATGATCTCTGAACAAAAAGCGGTTTTGGAATATGTTGCCTATTGAAACATCTCTTAAGCAAACCGTACCACAATTTTAATTGATTTGCATTTAAACGTCAATGTAAACTACATAAGGAATAAAACTATTTTTTTTTGACTTGCAAATATTACATCAAAACGTTTTCTTCTGATACAGCATTGTCGTTGTACACGACATTGATTTTTTTTCAAACAATTAGTGGAAATTTCCGAACCGTTACACAATATTTAGCTAATTTACGAATGTTGTTTTCAAGTCGATATTTTTAATTAAAAATGTCAAAAACTTTTATCTACCCCATTTACTGAAAAGCGATTTGTTGTGACAAATTGATTTTTTTGAAACGCATAGACTTGGCTTACACATATTGTATTTTTAAAAGGTTTAATTGTATGTAGGCCTAGTATCATTAAATGCTTTAAAAATGAAATGATTCATTGACCAGTTCAGTAAAAATTAAAAACAAAAAACTTTGTAAAAAAATAAACTAAAATTCCAATCATTTGAAGTAGCCGAATAACTTTCTAACTAGTAAGTTGAACCTGCTGTGCATGCGACTTTAACCAATACGAACGCTGCTGCGAGAAAAAATCGATGGCGATTTTAAATTTATGTGCTTAATCAATCACCATATCGACACAAGTATTCTCTTGAGGGAGCCAACTTTGATTGCCATCATCAGTGCAGGCTACTTTAGAAGTCACGAGAATTACCTGCATAGCCAATGGTCTTTATATGGACAAAAGCATGTCATGTGCAGACAGATAAAAAATAGATAGAAAAATTATTCGTTTTGTAAATTAAGTCATGGCTATCTAGAGATGAGCTCTGATTTGACATATTTGAAACAGTTTGCTAGATATTCCTAAAGGCCACATTTTCTCATCTTTTGCTGTGTGGCGACGTTGTAACAGCTTAAATCACACAGGGAAGGTGGCTAAAGGATGAAATAACGCAAAATTCAAAAAACTCCATCAGACTGTTAGCAAGTGGCTAACTGTCTGACTGATAGTTTTTGAAATCTCTCACCTGCAAAGCCTGGAGCTAGTAGGACCCGTTGTGTCACTTTGAAGAGGCAGTAATAGATGAGAAAATATTATTTAATACATTGTATTTGTCAGTCAGACTGTCAGCAACAATCGGCCAAAAACATTTTACAAGCAAAATGTAGATATATGATTTCATTTTATTTTGAAAAAAATACATGGAAGAAGAAACTAGTTAAAACCTGGAAATTTGTTCAAAGCTTGTTCAAGCTTGCACATTGAGGATGTTACAAAATTAAGATTAGGAAATATAAACTTAAGATTTCCGGTGCCTACTACAAACTCTTGCGTTCCCAATTGCTACATACAGATGCAAACGAAGCTTGGACCTGCAAAATACGCGACAATTAAAAGCTAAAAAGTTTTGAAATGTATTTTCACAAGAGACTATTGGATTATTACGCATTAGCTGGATGGAAAAACAAAAACAAATAAATTCGTTTCCAAACATATAGACCATAATTGGAATCTGATTGACAACATCGGTCTGAGAAAACTACGATGCTTTGGAAACAATGCAAAGCAACTCATGGGAAAATGTACAGTAATGTTGACTGGGATGGTAGAAGGCAAATGAACAAAAGAATGACAAAAAATAAATTACGGTATTTTGACAATAATTACAGAACTGAAAAGCATGCTATAATTAATATTAAAAACAAAAAACAGAACAAGACAAAGGGAGTTCATAAAGGAGGTAACAGATGATCAATCTGTTGAAGGAAGGAGCATGGCAGAAGACTGGTCTCTATTAAGCGGAACTTTTTCCGTTTAACAGTATTTCAACTAAAGCTAAAACGCTTCCTCGGTCAAGTGTGGCAAGAATGGAAGGCGGCAGGCCATTGTACAGTGCACAAACTGCACATGTTTCAAACATTGGGCCATGTCGCTTAAAGCCTCTTAGTGTTTAAAACAGCTTCAACAATTCGGAGATTATACTTTCGACCTGGCTTGCCACCAGGCGCAGATTTATGGGGGGGCCCAGGGGGCCCGGCCCCCCCCGAAATTTTGTGAAAAATTGTATGTTTCCGTATCAAATGGTTTGATATGCTTCTAAACAGCTGATATTAGTCCCTCGGCATCACAATTGATGAAAATGGTTGTTTTAATGTCTATTTTCTAGCATATCGTATATGTCGTAGTATCATTGTTCACATCTGTTTAGCTTTTTCTTTCTTTTTAATTGATTTTCAAATTTTCTGGCCCACCCCAAAAAAAACTCTTAGATTCGCGCCTGCTTGCCACCATTGGTTTAGGGTAGGCTCTTAAGACTTTCAGATTAAGAAAAGTGCTAGCATTCACTTTATGAAAAACTTATCAGTCAAGTCCAGGAGATCTGCGTCGAAGACTAACGTTTTCACCGCCATCAATCAATAGCTACGACAAAGCTCGTTTTACCTACTTGTTTCTTTTCTGTTAGATCTTCTGAAATGAAAGACTCGTGCATTTAGTCAGCTTAATCGATTGTGAAAGGCTGCAAAACGTTCACAGTTTTATCTTTAAAAGCTATCACAGTGGCCTGTTTTCAACAATACCACTTACACTAATATGTCATGCACCATTGTCAGTCATACACTGATATCTCCAACTAGTCTTACACGCTGTAGACCTTATCAAAACAAATTTTGTTTCTTGCAGACCAGAAAGAAACGTCAATGAGCGTATCAATGTATAGGTAGTTCTACCCAGACAACAAAATCCATCATTTTTACATTGATTCAACGTCTGCAGACGTTGAATCAATGTAAAAATGACGGATTTTGCTGTCTGGGTAGGCCTACCGTATGTGTTATCGCGGATACTTACAAAACACTTCTATTGAGGATATAGACCTACGAACTGTAGCAAACTATTTCAGTTTGGTTTCAAAGTACGAGAAGCAGAGATTCAATCAAAGTTTGAATTTCGCAGAGAGAGAAGAAAAAGTTTCACACAGGAGGCCTACTCAACTTTTCTTTCAATGTGCGATTTAAAACAGCGTCTATCCAGTAGGCCATCAACTTAGGAAGTTGGCAATGACAGATCAATTGCCGTTTTAACGTATAGGCTATCTAATAATAGGATACTTAAAAATCAAGTAGGTTACGTGTATTACAAGGTGGAATAAACTTGAGGTATGCGCTGTTGGAGAGTGTTGTAGAATGAAAAGTTGGAGTGTGGTGAAATTAACAGAAAATCGGAAAAACTGAAACAACTTAGACTTGAGAGGTTGCACTTGATACACAACTTTATGAACTATCATAAGTATGGAGCTAGTGAAGGCTAAACAACACGAAATCTATCTTCGGCTAAACCTTTTTAGTATAAAGCAGGTTGTAGCGTACTGTTAGGCCTAATTTGCATTCGTCAGTGGGGTTCTTAAGCTGGCATTTGTTAGGTGGAAAAACCTAATCTCTGAATGTGATTTATCACGTGAAAATCGATTTGGCGATGCAGTCAGTGGGACCTTCAATCTGTTCCAATGGGATCTGTGATAGCAGGCTCTCGGCTGAATCTCAGAAAAAATTGTCATGGGCTGGAATTATGTGAACTGATTTTATTAGTTTCACGTTTTACACAAAGTTTTGTTTCAAATTTGCATTTTATTTCGCATGTTTAGGGTTTACAGCAGCATGGTTTTGTGCCCACTGCTTTGCCACGCAAAAGAATAAAAAGTAATCATTTTTTGGTTTGGCCCTTGAGAAAAGCAGTCGTGTATGATTGACGAAATGTAGAAATAAACGAGGATTATCGCTTGTTTACACCAAAAGAACCTTAAGAAGCAAACGAGATGATAAGAATATTCGTAATGGTTTGATTGCATTGTGGATTCAGACAATACTGCCGCCTACCCTAATTTTCTTTGAAGGTTTGTGAAAGCGCCTACTTAGCACGAATGGGTTGCAATTTTGTTTTAGTGGAGATGAAAGATAATATATAAAAATTTGAGTTTAATGATTTTGTGCAACCAATCTTAATTTTTTCTGTTTTATACCTTAAAATGAGGAAACTTTATTTAATATGTTTTGTCGAGTTTATTTGCGTAAAACTTTGCAATAGGAAACACTTCTTCATCAAGCGGTGCTTCTCATGCATTCTCTGCTTTAACCGACGGAATTAACAGTTGATCTACTGACCATTTGACAATAGGCTAAGGAAAAATAGTAATAATGGGTCCCAACAGGTGCATAACAAGTTAGGATTGTTTTCACATTTACTAGCCTACACTAAGGATAATTGAATTTTAAAACTGATGAGTGCTTGAAAGCAACCGTTTTCCACAAACCCTGCAACCACTTCGAAAACAATCGGAAAAATCGACATTTTAAACTGATAAAAAGAGGCAAAGATTATCATCAGAAGAATCAAATTCTATACAAAAGCATTGTCACGCAAGTGCTGGTAAGTGCTCGCATGATCGGAATACTACATGTAGCTTATCTGTACTTCATAACATATACATGCGTGCATGCATTATGGATGTAAAAATATGGAGCAATTTAGACCATGGTTTTCAAAGCATATTGTTAAGAAAATTTCTTTGTGGTGAGCTTTTAAATTTTTTTCAACAGCTTGTGCCTTCTGCAGGTTCAAGGCTTCACGGTTTTGCGATTTGACTTTCTGTTATCCACCTGTCTATTCGGATTTTCTTAAGCCTACTCTAACCTATTGCAAATTTTGCTGCAAACTGTGCAAAAACTTCAGATTTATCGTACGTGTCGAAAACGTTTGAGTTTATTTTAATTATGTTATATTTTTGTGTGTAAAAAAGTATGTTAAACCCGCTAAGGTTACTCTGTTTTATTTCTCTATGGTTCAACAAAGCAAACTCTCTACCAAAGCTTTACAATTACAAAATGAAGACTACATCGTACAAGTATATCGCAATCGAGTACGGTAACAGTAAAAAATATAACGGAACTTACAATATAAGTTGCAAGTGATCCTTTCAAGACCCAGAAATAGGCTGCTAAACAGGCTACACACAAATCAAGCCGAATCTGCGGCCACTTACTACTGCGCTTTTTGTATCAACACGAATATTCGTCATTTGTAAGCCGTTTGTGTTTAATTTTTTTCTTCGAGAAGTTTTATGCAACCATTTTGAAACACGAAGTAAACAGAGTATAAAATGCCATTGTAATATGCTAATAATTTTTCCTGCTTTAATACCCCAAAAACGGCAATGAAGTGAAGCAAGCATGCTTGGGTCTAGCTTAACTTTAGATGTAAAACATTTTTGTGAAAGTTACGAATGGTCTTGACCATTCGTGAGATCCACAAAAAGTGCCTTTTCTACGTAGATTTTTGAAAAATTATCACACAGAAAAGTCTTCGCACAAACAAAACGATTTTTCACGAACAAAATATTCGTACGAGGAAAAATATCTCTGTACAAATATTCGTAAGTTTTGTGCGTAACGAAGGTTGTCGTATACCAAATCACGAATGCTCCTGTTCATAAGAAGAGCATAGTATTTGGCCCCGAATTATCTTAACACGTAGACCAGATCTAGACTAAAACACGGCTCTCACAACTCGACATAATTGTCTTTACTAAATGTGATTGCACGAAACATATTGTGTTTTGACTTCGTTCTCATGCTAACAGGCAGCGGTATAGGCCTATAGCCATTGCAAAGCAAGTAGACGACAAGATAACTAAAGATTGTATCACATGCTTATCATTATTATGAACCTTCTATGGAGCTTTAATAAAACAGGGCAGCAATGCTGCCCCAGACAGCAAAACCCGCCATTTTCTGCAGACGTTGAATCAACGTAAAAATGGTAAAATTTGCTGTCTGAGGCATGTTTGTAGCGAATCGATTTCTCTTCTGCTTATTGAAGCAATGTATTAAATTAAATTTTTTCATGCTGTCTTGGAGTTACACAAAGAAATCGATATTTTCTGGTGGCATTCATTAAACCAACAGAATAACGTTAGTTAAGCCACGACGTAAATTCAATATCTAGTTTTGTGCAATTGAAGAAAATTATCATTATCTTGCTCTGTCATTATGCAGTTGATAATTCGAAAGAAAAAAGCAATATTTTATTGTGATAGACCTAATAAAACATTAGGTACTGTTAACTTACCCCAGTTAAAGTGTCTGCTTTTGATAGCTGAACGATGCATATCAGTGTATAGGTGCATTGTGGAAAAACAATAATGTGTTTACATATTTACAAACAGTTTAACCGTGGAACGTTTTCGGCTTTACTAAAGCCCTCATCAGGAATTTGAAAACATTTGTAAGATATACAAGTATCTAGTTATTTAGTCAACCAGCTTCAACTGCATGAATGAAGCGCACTTTGCTTTCGAAGCATCGTCAGCCTCAAAAGTCCGATTGCTTGGTTGCGGTTTTAAAAGCGAAATAAACTAAGAGTTATCTTAAATACAATTGAGGCCTTGTAAACTGATGCTGTTAGCAATGCATTATCTGTGATAGTGCTTGGTTTGGTTTGTAGTGTATTTTTAAAGATCAGGCGTCGCCGCTTGCACCTAACTCAGTCATTCACAGCCAGCTGAGGTGTAAGATAAAACGTAGCCTATGTGGTAACTTAGTCAAATGTTTCAAGTGAGTGATAACCATTTTGTGGTTTGATTAAGCGCTAGCATAACAATAATTCTCTCAAGCGACTTCTTGGACGCACAAACATTTATAAATTTTCTGATAATAATTATTTTGCACCACTGATTAGATTGCAGTAGATTGACTCTGTAGCTGTAGGTCTAATTGTCTTAGACCTATTACGGCTATGGGCTTACTGCCGTGACTCATCGAGGCAGATGTTGATGAGCAGTCTGCTTCAGGCGGAGATGGCGACTCAATATATATTACGGCAAATATTTTGCTTTTCTACTGGGTAGGCCTACTCCACAGATATGCACTGTACCATATAACTGCTGTAGTAGACCTAACTTAGAACTAGAGTAAGTAATACAGCACCGAACTGCAACTACGTTATTAGGCAGCGACCTCTAAAGAAATGATTTGTGTTGGTTTTTGTTTTGATGATTTCAAACATGTGTGTGTCTGCCGCACGTTGGCGTGCTTGGGCTATTAGCGTGCATCATCCTATGCGTCACGTTCCGACATGCAGCTGAGTATAATTTCATATTCCAACCTCTGCAGGCGTTGAATCAATGTAAAAATGACAGGTTTTGCTGTCCGGGTTAATGTTTAAAAGTTAAACACAATCCATTATGGCCATGGATCTACAAATGGCTTTTGTGCATCTACTTTGCCTTTTCACGGTTCAACCATGCAGCAGCCTTTGTTTTGAAATCGTTTCCACAAGTTTGATAAGAATATTTCAGCAGGTTAACTTCAATATTTTTTTATATCAGCATATCAGGCAGTTGGAGAAATGAGCCGCTTTGTTGTTGCAGGAATAGAAGTGTTTTTTTTTTCGCGAATAGAAATGTTTTTAACAACAACAATGTGGTAATTAATAATATTTTTATGATAAAGGTTTTGGTAGAGAGTTAGCTTTGTGGAACCATAGACAGACAAAACAAAGTAACTTTAGCGGATTTAACATGCTTTATTATAAAGAGATATAACATAATTAAAAAATCAACTCAAACGTTTTGATATAATTTGCTCGTAATCATTCTTGTATCACTTGTTCAGTTTGTGCTCTTCAGTCCGGAGTGTCTTTACAGCTTTAGTGCATAGTCAGATTTATCTTATAATTTTAATTTTATGTATATTGCAGATTTAAGTAATTCCTGATGACGACACACGTACGTACGTGTCGAAAACGTTTGAGTTGATTTTTTAATTGTGTTATATCTCTTTGTAATAAAATTATTTTCAAGAGTAAACCACGCGATTTGAAAGTTTAACTGTGGTCTGCAGAGCCTTATGGCACAAAGAAACATACAGTATTGTAGCAGAAATCTTAGTCTCTGTTTGTTAGGCTACACTTGGTGCCCTCATAACAGCTGAAATTTTCTGAAGAAAGGTGATTTATTTATCACCAGTCACCAAATCCATTGTTGCAACCATAGCAATTCTGACAATTTTGTTGCAAATCTATTATTATTTTGCGTTGACCAGATGTAATGTAGACTGTCTTTAAACGTTGATTGTATGTAGGGCTCGTAAATATGCCATTTATTGATCAGATCATTCCTCGGCTCTCCGCAACCGGGTAATTCAATAACTCATTTGCTTTGTCTGCCTTAGGCGCATGTGTGAACGTTGATGGAAAAACAAGGCTGTCCTGGCCATAAACGTTTAGTGATTCTCGTGCTTATTTTTGACCAGTTAAAAGCATAAAGTAAATTAATTAGTTTGGACAACACATTAGAAAAATTTGAGAAAAAAATGACAATTTGCCATATTTCGAAGTTTAAAGTTAAAATGTCGTTGTGGAGCTTTGTAAGTTTGAGTGAATTAAAGTTGTTAGAATGCTCGGAGCCATGTTAATTAGCGCCTGTTGGAAATAACTTTGTCTCCATTATCGCTGGAAGTACAGCAACTTCAATTAGGATTTAATCGTGTAGCAAGGGTAGTTAAATGAGGTGGATTGGTCTGAAAACCTGGAATTTTAAAGTCTAGTTTGCTAGAGTTCATTCCTTAATGTTTAACTAGCAATAGCGCAGCCAAAAGGAGTTTTTGAGTCGAAAGTCTTCCTTTGAGACATATGTGACGATACGATAATTAAATGAATAGAAATAATACTATTATTTAAAATTATGATCCAATTTTGGAACAATGCCTGATTTATTTTTAGCAAACGTGGTTTGGCAGGTTTACACGAGTGCATTCGAATTTGAAATCTTCAAGAGGCATCCCTGGTTTTTTTCCTATTTAAGCACAAATTGATAAAAACAAAAGTGCAATAATTGGAAAAACCCAATCAAAACGTTAAAAATCACGCTACCGGTGACGTGAAAGTTACTCATTCTAATGAGCTCAAACACAATGGTTGAATTTCCGGTTGAGATGCCATTAAAAAATTTTTTATCTGTTTCATAGAAGACAAACGAATTCCCAAAACTGGGAGGCTATGACATGAGTGTAATAAATTCAATGCAGGGGTAAGAACCCATTATTTGTTTTTTAGATGAGGTGATTTAGCTCTAAATTTCATTGCCTAAGCTGACGTTAGTCTATAATTTTTATCAATGGTATCACATTAGTGTTATTATTATTAATAGTTGCAGTAAGGTTTTGTCAACAAAAGCAATAAACGAGTATTAGGTTCTAAAGTGGAGGGATTTGAGTAGGCCTAGTATTTGCTATAGATTTAGCTGAATAGCTTTTAATGACTTAGACCAGGGGTGCATAAAGTCTTTTAGCCACGATGCGCATTTTGCTATTCGTAACTAATATTACATTTTCATTCATTTTTGTCCTTAAAATTCGACCTTAGCTTCAAAGCTGTATGTTGTAGAGAAGGCAGTCACCAAATCTTTCCAGTTAACCAATCAACCCCGCTTAATTGGCCCAAATTTAATCGGACTACCCACTTCATCGGACCATTTATCGCTGGTCTCAAATCTAAATTGATTTTTCCTTGTAATTTTCCTCACTTAATCGGACCATTACTTTGTTTCTGTTTTATGCGGCTATATCACACAGTTATTTGCTTAGTTGGAAGAGAAGGTTCACAACTTCTTTGTTTGCCGATCAATTAAAAAAAAAACTTCTCTTGGTGCAATTAAAATTATCACAGGTCAACAAATTTTAACTATACTTTATAATTAGAGATATAAGTAAGCTTTTCTAGATGAATTTTCGGCGCTGATTCCGAATCTGCGCTCGTTTTTTCTCTAGCACGTCAGAATTCTAAAAATATTTGCATTTTTATACTTTTGATATTTTTATGTGATTTACGTATTTAGTTATGAAAAAATACATTTCTAAAATGCAACTGGTAATCACAATGCATTGTGAAATCCGCTTTGTGTAAGCTTGAGGTCAAAATTGTCACTATTATGTCACATTGCGTTGCATTTCCATCGCTTATAGGACAAATTCAAACAACAGAAATCTGCGTGCGTTCTGTTTCTCTCACGATTATGACATTTTAGCAACGCAAGGTTATATTGATTGACTGAACATTCATTAGAATAATGCTTAATTTGTTCATTATTGCAACAAAAGTTAATGCTTTACTAATGCAACCATCGAAATGTCGTTAAATTAGCTTATAGACCCACTTCGTCTGTCTGATTAGACCTACTCGGTCTTATTAATTAATATATGCAGGTGAAAATTTCATGCTTTAAATTTAATATATAACAGCGCATTACAAAACGCTTGCCAAAATTAAAACAACGGCTATCTGCAATAAAAGTACCTGAATATTTTATGACATGGGTATCTTCTGCTACAGACCTAAGCAAATAGCGTGACTGCTTTTCTGTTGTCTTAACACTGCATAATCTATTTAATACTGTAGCTACTACGACAATTGGGTTCACATGAAAATGAAAACCGCAGCAAAAGCTCATATCGTGGATACGCCCTCAGCTTATGTATCTCAGTGATGAAACTGTTATAGGCTTTGAAGGTTTTTTTAAATTGCGAATTGCATTGCTTACATGTTTTGTATTCAATGGATAGATTTTAACAACTGAACATATTATTTTTTTCGTAAGTTGCAGTTTTACTATTTTAGCGTTTGTTTTTGTTATCAAATAGATTTTTTTCTCGAAAATAGATATTCGGTTTTTCTGGTGCTTCTAAAATGCGTTCAATATAATAAGTATCCCTTTAATTTTGCTTCTAAAAAGTACAGCACGCACTTCAGACATGTTGAAAAAATATGAAGTATGCTCGATGGCCAAAACGTGTGATGAAGATGATGTTCGTGAAGACTTTGATGACAACGTGAAAGTTGAAACTTATGGCCGGAAACGAAAACACAGATTAGACCGAAAAAGCAAAAGCATTTTAACCATAGAGTCCCCGATTCCTGCAAGAATCCATCAAGAAATTGATCGCATGCCACTAATGGACACTTCAAACACCTTCACGAACAGGAATGCTGCAGGGGATCTGATAGGTTTTGAAAAACCATCTCCTACGTCCAGTAGAAGACGATATCTCTCAGATGGACCTTCCTGTTCTGAAGACATTCATCAGAACATTTTAGAACCAAGTGATCCTCTAATGTCAGTAAAAGTTGATGCAAAAAGAAAGATCAGGAAAAAAGATAGTGGAGAAGAAGTACGGAAATCATCAATTTTTTCAGCGGCATTTAATAAAATCCAAAAAACTATGTAAGTAACAGAGCACACGCAATCACGATAATATATTCGATTACGTTTCAGCGTTTTAAAATTAATTGACGGGGTGCTTTGCCTGATAGGTGTTGTTCGATATAAAACGCAGAATTTTTTAGTCGCCATACCGCTGTAAATTTTATTTAAAGTTGATTGAATATTGTACTTTTCCACAGTACTGTTTTCAATTTTCACAAATAGTGACACTGGTTTTACTCGGTAATAACTATGAGATTACCACGCCTTTCCACCAGTAGATTGCGAACCTATCAACCATATTGCCAATAAAATCTTATTTGAAATGAAGCCATATTGGGTGATACTGATAACAGTATTGTACGTTCATTGTCGCTTTGCTACTGCTAAGAATTTCTGATGACCGTACCACCAACATTTGCATCTTATCAAGAACGTGTGTGCATCACATCATTACTAAGACGTAACTTTATTGCTTTAATCATGAAAAAGCGTATTATCAACACCAATGTTAACAACTTGGTTTTTGCCGATCTAAATGACACCAAGGTAGAGACAAAGACACCACTCAGAGTGCGCTCTTTGCAGTATTTGTTGAAATTCATTGATTGAACTCATCGCTAGCATTTTATTGCGAAGACCAACATCCCCGAAAACGAGGGATAGCCCTCATTTGGTTAATAATTTATAATTTGATACTTTCATTAGGCCTACATGAAGCCATAAATAAGCATACTGGAAAACTAGCTTTCTAACGTACATTTTAAAACCGATACCTACTGTAGAGTGTAGAACACCATGTACAGCTTAATTGGTGACATTCAATCACGATATAACTTGAATCGCTGAAAAGTGAAAAGGTAATTAATCAAACATTATTTTCTTTTAAGTTATTTTGGCAGCCGATTGTAGCATCGAATAGACAGCGATAGACACGTGTTTCGCCCATGAGGCTGGGCTCATCAGTATCGCACCGTATTCTTGCCACTTGAGTAATCGACCGCCGCTTTACCAGTCAGTTTAACTCTTATCTTTGTGGAAAGAAAGATAAGAGTTAAACTGACTGGTAAAGCGGCGGTCGATTACTCAAGTGGCAAGAATACGGTGCGATACTGATGAGCCCAGCCTCATGGGCGAAACACGTGTCTATCGCTGTCTATTCGATGCTACAATCGGCTGCCAAAATAACTTAAACGTTTAATTGGAGGTCTCAATGGCTGGCGTGGAAGCTACACCGTTCTGGTTAGCGAAGCGTCACTGCAGCTCGCTGTGCTAGTGAGTAATCAGCCTTGTGCTGATAGCCGGGAAGAACGCCTTTCTTCACATTATTTTCTTTGTTAAATCTTTTTTTCATCGCGAAGGGTCGAGGACCTCTGCCTTCCACCACCCTTGAGCAGTGGCAGTTAACATTCTTGCAGTATATTATGTTTAAGCATATATCAAGAAGCCATTGTATTGATTGGTCATCCAGTTCAAGCAGACTATGTATTGTACACCATTTGGAGCAGGCTAGATGACGCAATTGTAGATGGTGCGATCTGAGATTGCTCCTTTTTGCCGCACTTACAGATCGCAAATGGTACCATGTACTTTTGCATGGTTACTCTCTTTTGCGTTTTGCGTAGTGACACCAAGTGTTGACGGCAAGTGAGCGACCTATCTGAAAATGGTTTTCGTGCCACTGTGGGATTTTGTGTGATTATCTGTCTAAAAATTCATGTCTCTAGTGACTGCGACGCGTGATGAGTTGGGGCACACATCACGACAACTCTAGCGATTCTGTTAAATTCTTTCATGACAAAAATGCTTACTTTTAGACGAAAAAAGAAAATGCCCGGAGGGAAAAAAGTGAGAAAAAAAGAAAGTGGGTCTAACGAAGAAGACAACAGTGAGAGATCTCGAAAGAACAGAGCCCGCCTCAACGTAGGAGGAGTCATCCATGAGGTTATTTTTTATTTCTTATTAATTTTATGTACATTTTGGCCACTAATATGGTGTATAGAAGCCTAACAGTCATTTTTGATTTACTTACACCGAAATAATGTGTTTTTAATTTAAAAGAAAAAAAATTACGCTTCAGACTCGCTGGCGAACTTTGGAACAGTTCCCAAACACCAGGCTTGGTCGGCTGCGTCAATGCAAAACACGAGAGGAAATATTGGAAAATGCGGATGACTACAACAGCGACGAGGAAGAATACTTTTTTGATCGACACCCAGGAGCTTTTGTTCCTGTTTTGAACTTTTACAGGTAGACACTCCAAACGATAAATGCTGTTAACCGGTTATAAATTCATCTGACAAGTTTTTTAATAAATGTTTTATAGCTATAGTAAAATTGCTTTACTATTGATTGTGTATCAGACACACATAATGTAAAAATTCATGCATTATTATTAAGGCCCGCAAAAGTCAATAAAGTAAATTTTTTTAAGGACCTCGTCTGTCCACGAATCAAAGAATAAAGTTGTTTTCAGCACCTATGGGACTGTTTCTAAGAAGTTTATAGGTCAAAATAAAGTCAAAATTTACAATAAAGATAAAATTTTCAATAAAGTCAAAATTTGTCAAATTATAGCTTTTGACAAACTTTTTGTGTTTCTTGGGAGTAATTTTTGTCAAAATCCTCGTGGAAGCATTGTAAATCAGGAACTGCAAAACAATTAAACCTTATTCACCCATAAAAGCAGGAAGTATGTCACAATGCCTACTTGGAGTAGCAGTAACTTTTATCGCAAATTGTCCATTGTTTATTCCTTGTTACGTATTTAAATAATTCTTATAAAACACTTCCTCTTCACAAACGTGGTCATTTCGAAGATCAACAATTTGGATTTTAGAAATAGTTTACTGACATTCTATATTATCTATAATATAAAAATGCCTAAGCAAGCTAAATCGTCTTCAGCAAAAGTTAGACACAATTGTTGAAATTTTCCTGGTGAATATAATGCAACTCCCGGGGGTAATTTAAGGTGCAATTTTTGCGAGTTTATAGTGAAGTGCGAGAAACTATATTTTGTTGAAAGCCACAAGAAAAGTAAGCGCCATCAAGCTGGATTGCAGCGACAAGAAACATCGCAATCCAGGCAAACTTTTATTGAACACGTTTGGGTCTGATATCGACAAAATATTATCTTTGAGTAACTGGTATCAATTCAAGGAAGAACTGTGGCCTCTACAAGCAAGAAATTTCGTTAGGTCAAAATAAAGTCAAAATTTGATAAAAATAAAGTCAAAAAAAATTTTTTTTAGGTCAAAATAAAAATGGCCCTAACCATTACACATCACATTCTATATCTTGACAGCAATAGTTTTAGAAGGCATAAAACAAGCTTGCTATCCAGTGGCTTAACAACAATTTTGATTGAATATAAAAGTTCGCCAATCCATCTGGCCTTGTGCAGAGATCTTGCACGCCCAAATTTGAATTTTCTACAAACATATTGTACATAAAGCACAACTTGGAGAACACCCTATGCTACTGACAATTGTTACGCTGGCGCTAGCTAGGCTGCTCTTAAAATGAAGTAGGCTACATTACTTAAAAACTTCCGAACGAAAGTCTTTATTTGATCAGAAGCTCTTGAATTAAAGTTTTGTGAGAGTTTTCTAGCTGACTTGTGGCATACTTACAATTTACGAAAAGGTTTCACTTCCAAAAAGCAGCATATGAGTTTCGAATCTCCGAGCAGTGAAGCATGCTTTGGAAGAATCCATTGCCCACTCTTTTTTCACAGCAGTAGGCCTAGCATTTTTTTCATGTTATGCATCTTGATATGTCTGCAGTGGCAGATGACACTGCAATCGTGTTTTGTCATCCCCTGATTCCTTTATGATTGCTTGGGTTCATGTTGTTTATTAGCTGGTTTTAGCTTCGGTGTTGTGCCTAGTTTATGGATTCAGCTTTATCCATTTCATTGTGTTATGTACCGCACTGTAGAATGAAAATGAAGGCTAATGTTCCGGGATAGACAACTTGATGACGTGCTGTTTATTGCCATATATACATCTAAGGATGGCTAGGCTGTCAATGCTATCTTCATCATGGATGTTAAACTATAGTCAGTTCAACTATTTCGCCAACTACGTCTTTATTAACTCTTTCTCAGTATTCTCTTAACTTCATTTGTTGCAATGTTTACTTTTGCGCATATGCTTCACCTGCAGAGCCAATGCCTGATCGAAAGTACAAAGTGCGGCAGCTGCAGTTTTCATGATTTGTTGTGTCCAGTTCTAGCTCTTATTTTGACTGGTGGAAAATACAGTATATGAAAACTAAAAAGAATGACCGAAGTCCACATTTTAATGAGACTGATGAACGATAATTAGAATAGCTTATGATTTCTTCTACATGCACAGTAAATGTAAAAATGATGTGTCATCACTTGAAATGCACATACAGAAACGCTTCTTCACATCTGGAGAGTGGTTATGGAAGTAGAACAACCCGCACAAAACTTCAAAGTTGGTCATGTAATAACCGTGTTCAGTATTGACATTGTTCGCAAACCCACTATGATTCATATACTGAGTATTCTTGACTAAGGCGTAAGCTTACCGTACGTCCCGTTTTGGGCCAAGACAGTCCAGGTTTTCAATACTATGTCCAGACGTTCTGGTGAGTCAACCAAAAAGTCGTTAGCAAAGTCTTAGTAGCCAGTTGCCAGTGGAATTTTATTTTCAATTTCAATTGGACTCAAATTGAATTTTGAAGTCTTTGGACGAAAAAATTAAAGTGATGAAATCTTCATGTTTACAGAGAGACCTTTTTTACAGATTACGATGAGACTCATTGTACTGAAGCTTCCCAGTTTTCAATTATAAAAATATGGCATGCCTAGTTAAGTGACCAGATAGATTTTAACTAAAGTTAATAATATTGTACACAGTGAGTTTTTACTAAAGGTATAACAACTCTGACATACTGTAATGACAATGTTTTTAGTCGGGGTTTAATGCACACTAAGGTGGACACCTGACCAAGTACACGTCTACTAGATCTGCTCCTAGGTTTAGGTCAAAAAGGTTATTGTAAAAAAGATATTGGCATTTTAAACATTGTGTCACAAAATTCAGAAAAAAAAAGATTTTGTGAAGTTTTATCAAACACTACCAGTTGCCTGTAACAAACGATAAGTGAACCCACCCAATTAATTTTCTGAACTAAAGTGACAAAATAGTTTACTGTAGCCCAGGGGTGGGCAAACTTTTTATCTCGAGGGCCGCATTCAGAATCTGAATTTGTTCGAGGGCCGCAGTATAGTATAGTTAAGATTATAAGCCAAAACGTCAAATCTAAAATAGTCAAAACACAAGCTTTTTTTTTTAAAAGTGACGAAAAAAACCGAGATTTTTATAGGCTACATGTATTAGCCTACATAAAAGATATAAAAAAGGTTTGTCTTATAATTTGAATACAACCCACATCAAGATAACACTTTGCCAGACGCACTTTGAGCGAATTAAACAGAATACATCTGTGAGCGAATTAACATAATCAGAAAAACTAAAACGAAAAAGAAAGTCTCATGATGCGACAGGCCGAAGTCAGCAACTTCGATTGTGACGTAACCGGCTGTTTTTTGACACTAATAATAACCATGCATTCATGCACGATCAGAATGTGGCTGGGGAAACAAACTACTACAATGCGACAAAAAGACTATAATTTATCTTTATCAAGATGAAATATACGAAGTAAAAGTTTAATTAAGTCATTGTAGTAATTAAAATTTTCAAGCAATTTTAGGATTATTTTATTATATATTTGCTTCAGGCTTTCGCGGGCCGCACAGAAAGTTGTCACGGGCCGCATGCGGCCCGCGGGCCGTAGTTTGCCCACCTCTGCTGTAGCCTATTGATTTTTTAACATTATATTTCTTTTACAGGACAGGAAAGCTTCATTTGCCAGAAGAGGTCTGCGCTTTGGCATTTAACACTGAATTGGAATATTGGGGAATTGACGACATTTATATAGAATCATGTTGCCAAGGTAAGGACTCTATAATTGGGCCGACCATATAGATGTAGATGTAGGCTAAATACTCTTGTAACTGGCTACACGTCTGAGGTCACATTGGGTAAACGCTATATTTTCCTCTCTGATTGGCGCAGCACACTTTATTATGTACCGTCACACTAACGTCAAATCACTTTATAACAACGTCTTATTGAGATACAAACCGTAACTAAATGAGAGTGGAACTTTGTGAATACTTTGAATACATCTTTGTGTAATATTGTTGCTGTCGATTTACCAACCCAGCAGTGGTGACTGGTTTGTTTGAGTGTTCGCCACTGATCCTGGGAGACATTAGTTCGATGCAAAATTACTCGAAACACCTTACAGTAAAACTAGTAGCCTACCAATTAGGTCACTTTTTTGTAAAGCAGTGAGGATAAGTTGGAATCGCAATGTATCCAGATGAAATACATAACATAAGAATAAAAAATGTACTAATTTTAGCCGCTGTACTTTGTAGTTCAACAATGATAAATTGTTATGATATTATTTCTCAGGTCTTTATCACCAAAAGAAAGAACAAATACAGGAAGAGCAGAGGTAATCAGATGAGCAGAATTAATTTTTTAAAGAAAATATCATTTTGATGCACTGATCGCCTGGACTAGAGCAATAATCAGCACTGATTGTTGATAATCTAAAAGTAAATAATATGGTAATTGAGCTTCAAAGTCCTGTATGTATGGGACTGAGACAACTATATAACAGTGTTGAACGGAGGGTGATTTTTAAGACTCCTATTCCATACAAACTCCACTCTAATCTGACTCCAAAAAGTTTCATCATTTTAGATTCCAAATCCTCTCCACTCCAAAATCAAGTTCGGAATTAAAGTGACAATAACCAATGCATATAACACGAAATAACTCAAAGATGCAAACATCTTATGTCTACTTTACTGTATAGTAGCACGTAAATGCTTTTAGTGGCACATATTTCTAAGCATTTTCGACAAGTGGAAAATCCTGGGGACAGCTTTCTTTTTTTATCTTCTTCAAACAGAACAATATTGAACTTAATTGATTTCGCTACTGTAAAATACAAAGCTGTTGGACCAAACTCCGAATCCATTCCATTTCAAACCTTTGTGAAAAACAAAGACTCCGAATCCACTCCATTTTCTGAAAAACGGGCAAACTTCAGCTCCACTCCATGCTTAGCTCCATTATATAATCAATGAACACTCTTTAAGTGTTTCGTTATGAAGGTTAAATTTACATACAAATATAGGGCTAGCATCAAAGTTAGGGAATGGCTGATTCATTTCACTCAAAACTGTAGAATTTTTCAGGTGAAGGATAACTTGAATAAGCAAGGTGGTTCTTTTTTCCTGCGAGATGTATAATTATGTTTCTTATAACTGGAAGTAAAGGACTAAAAACATTAGAGAAAAGCTGAAACCTGACGACTTGCTTTAAAATACAATTCGGGTGAAGAGGTTACTTCTTCAATCACAAACAAACGTAACTGAGCTACAACACAGCATTTAACATTATTAAAACAAACATAAAATAACATACGTTTTTGGCTATGCATCCAGTCCTTATCAACCTTTAAAAGAAAGCCTTAAAAATATGTCAACAACAAATATGTTTAACTATGTTCGCTTTGAGGTTCACATACCCTATAAAAAAGTAATGCAGCCTAGAAATTAATAATTCAGCAGTTTAAAGCATGCAGGTGTTCAAACTACAATGGCTTGCGTTTCATACTAATTAAATTTTAAAATAAAGGCTTCTCATTTCGCCTACAACAGTGAAGCCGACAAATTTTGAAAGTGCACATCAATTTTCTCTTTCGGACTTTTGCCACGAAAGGTTTTTTTCTATGATGCCAACAGTTTTACTTTTCATCAAAAAATGTAAAAAGCTCACATTGTTGGCTGTAATCAAGTATGCAGAACAAAGTTGCGATAAGTTTAAGAAAATAAAAACGGCTACATTTTAATATTATACTTTCGCTTTCTTGTTAAACATTAAGATTTAGCCTACTTTTGTGCATTCAATTTTATCTAAACCTACTTGAATTACTTTCCTTTTGTATGCTCTCGCCTTTTGTTCAAGATGGAGATAGTGGAGGGGTAATTTTTATCGGTGCACGGTCGTTTGGTCGACAGACATTTGGTCGACAGGACGTTTGGTCGACAAGACATTTGGTCGACAGGACGTTAGGTCGACAGAACGATTCATTTTTGGGTTAGGGTTAGGGTTAGGGTCAGGGTTAGATTAGGGTTATGGTTAGTTAACTAACCCTAACCCTAAAATAAATCGTTCTGTCGACCTAACGTCCTGTCGACCAAACGTCCTGTCGACCAAATGTCTGTCGACCAAATGACCGGGTACCATTTTTATCATGCATTTTCTAAGGTTTTGTTTTACTGTATATACAGTTTTAAGACGCTTGTAATGTTTTTGAAGATCGGATGGTTATTAACGTTTGATTCTTTGCAGGAGAGAAACTGACATGTTACGACAAAGAGAGGGTGATGATTTCAAGGGCATGTGCTGTGCTGAAAGAAGAAAAAAAGTTTGGGATTTAATGGAGAAACCAAATTCATCCAAAGCTGCAAAAGTAAATTAAATAGCCTAATGGCCTAAACCAAATCCAACTTCACATCGTGAAACTTAGTAGTAAAGGCCATAACAGTTTATCCTTAGAGCAAGCTATAGAGACATAGATACCATCAACTCACTTGCAGTACTTTCAGGTTGATTAAATATGTGTTTCACTGTAATTTTGATGTCATTTTAACTCCATTGCCTTACACTAGCAAATTAATTTTATATTAATGGTAAAGAGTGTTGTCTTGAATTATAAATACGCTTTTGATATTACGCTGCTTCAGTGTTACTTGACAATGTATCGAAGAGAAATGAACTTTAACCCCAACGTAATGACTTTTTTTATAAGAAAGTAAATGCCTGCTATTTTAATTTTGCCAAAATCTGAAGTTTCGGTTGTGGCAGAAATTTTTGCAGCTTTATACATAGAATGAAAAATCTAAGCTTCTTTTACGTCTAATAAAATTAGGAAAAATTGCATTTTTTTGGAAATGAATGCTTTACGTTACAAATTAAAATGACAAATTTTCTTCGCTCTGCTGTATGTCGTGTAACTGTAAGCTACTTTCAACTGTTTATTCACTTTCAAGAACTTTGAGCTAAAGACAAAGAACCACATGTCCACCTTTTATTTGTTTGATTTGGTTAACAGATAAACAACAGGCAATAGAATAATGACAAACTAAAAGTTTTACATTACTTTTTCAGGTGATAGCAATTGTGTCTATTTTATTTATTGTTCTGTCAACTGTGGCTCTCACCCTCAACACATTAGAATCTATGAAAGGTGAGAATTGAGTTGCTTTTCAGAATAATGTAGCTTCATGCATCTGCAACTACTTTTAAAAATGTTTTAATTTGAAACCTTGTAAAATAAAACGAGCAAAATTAATACGATCCGTACATCGTGATGAATATTTAATGTATGGAACTGTAATTCCACGAAGCCTAGGTATGACATTTGTTCAAAAACTGTTTGTTTCTGTGTTCTATCAATTTTAAACAAGCCGATTTGAAAAACAGGCCAAGATGGATTTGACAACCCCTCCTTGGCCCACATAGAAAGTGTCTGCATAGCTTGGTTCACCATGGAGTACCTCGTCCGACTAATGTCTTCTCCTAATAAGTGGAAGTTCTTCAAGGGAGCGTTGAATATAATCGATTTGTTAGGTAAGTTGGGTGCTTGTGACCGCTTTTTCTACGTTAGTTATGTTCGAAGAAAACAAACAAGTGGCTTATATGCACCGATTAGGCGTTTTAAATCATCAAAATTTGTTACTGTCACGATTCTTTCTATCTCTTACCAGAAAAGTGACTGGAAGATTAATGACGTAGTATATTGGGCTATCAAACGTAAAACAGCCAAATAAATGGTCGAATAGTTCTACTTGTGAGAATGAGATGATAAATGAAAATTCTTGAAGAATTTTAACGAATGGTTCAGCACTTCCAACAAATAATCAAAAATAACTGTGAACAGCAATAGATTCCAACGCCTGTAACTCTTATACTGTAGTCGACTTAAACGTACTTCACCCACAACTTCTCATGCAATTCTAATCTCGATCACAACTTTTAACAGCACCAACTCTCATCTAATCGTATTCAATAATTTCAACTCCAATTCAATTCTTAATCATAAGGATTACACAAATTACACCACAATTTATAGCCGGTTTGTTCTGACCAGTAAATTCCAGAAAGTGCTATATTATTACGTCATAAGAACTCCTTGTTCTGGTCAAGTTTTTCTACGAGTGGACATCTTTGTGGCGTCATAATAACCTACTACCTGATAAATTGCTCGATTAACTCGGGGAACCTTCCAGTCTTGCACGTTTGCAAATTCTTCTAGAAGTACATTACATAATAAGGATTTTGCAATCAGAGGTCGCTATAAGACAGTAACCGATAATAACATCTCGTAAGAGTTATACAATTAAAACAGTACGCTTGGTCGAGATACAAAATGTCGCCTACCATGAAGGTTATATCTATTGATGTGACAGTTGCATAATGCTATCCCTGTGGAGCGCTGTACATAGTATAGAGTGAATGTAGGTAAAAATAAGCTACTAAACAACTTTATTTATACAAATGCCTTACTTTTAAACCAATCTTTAGGTCACCTAAATGAAGTCCCTTTTCTGTGCGCGCTTGCTTAAATTTACAAATATTTTGCGATGAAATTGACAGATCATTCAAACAGTTCTTATTTTCGTAATTAAATTATATTCTTTTCAGCAATCTTGCCATACTACATCACTATTTTTCTCACAAAGTCGAACAGTCAGATCTTACAGTTTGAAAACGTCAGAAGAATTGTCCAAATCTTTCGAATCATGAGAATTATGCGTATTCTTAAGCTAGCCCGTCATTCCACTGGACTTCAGTCTCTCGGATTTACTTTGAGAAGAAGCTACAATGAGTTAGGACTCCTGATGCTTTTCCTCGCCATTGGGATCATGATGTTTTCCAGGCAAGAATAAAAATATCTACTTTTACACTTGTGACTTTACAGTAGACCTACGTTACACATTCTTACATTATACCACACGTTAGTTTGACACTGTGCGATGTGCATAGCAATTGCATGCAGGCCTTGCAGGACCGTTGAGAAAATAATTTGGGCCCAGTACCAATGAGATCCTCGGGCCCTGAATCAAGTCACTTTTAAGAAAACGTACTTTCATAATACGTTGTAATTTTCAAGTTCATGGGGCTCTTACATAGTTCACGGTACCTTAAAACCACCCCGGGCTCTGGTTCAAGAGTACCTCTTGAATCTCCTTGTCAACGCTACTGATGGCATGTCGGCACCATCGAGTAGTCTATCTTTAAAAGTATTTCGGATTTGCGTCTATGTTGAATTTACCTTTTCAAAGGCTAATCTCTTGGACCAGAGCCCGGGTCTCACGTGGCGTCATTTAAATTTCACAAGCGATCAAATGCTTCAGGCCACTCAATTATTTATTTTTCAACATCACATGCAATTCGCCGTAAATGTATCTCATAACAACAACAAAGGCAATATTGTATTGCACATAAAATCTACCTCTCTCGTCAGAGCACCAAATGGCCTATTCCGTAAACTTGTAATCAATAAAATAGATTAGCCCATCTCCAGGTGGCCATGGCCTAATCTATTTTATTGATTACAAGTTTACGGAATAGGCTGTTTGGTTCTCTGACGAGAGAGGTAGATTTTATGTGCAATACAATATTGCCTTTGTTGTTGTTATGAGATACATTTACGGCGAATTGCATGTGATGTTGGAAAATAAATAATTGAGTGGCCTGAAGCATTTGATCGCTTGTGAAATTTAAATGACGCCACGTGAGACAGCATTTAGGAGGCCTATTGCCTGGCTTGATGGGCCCACAGTTAAGTTACAGCAGAATTAAAAGCCCTGAAGCCTTCTTTGTTTTATTCATGATGGTGTATCTTTTCCTTGCTGGTTGAGTCTTTGTATTGAACTTAAATGTTTCATGTTTCTCGACAGTCGAGTGTAGCAAGAACTCAGCTATAGACACGTGTTTCGCCTGTGAGACTGGGCTCATCAGTACCGCACCACTAGTTATGTCTTGTGTCTTCTGTTAGCTTTGAGATAAACAGGCAGAGATGGGCGTGATCTTGATCTTGATCTTCAAGATCACTTTTTTTTTGGTGATCTTGATCTTGATCTAAGATCACTTTTTTTTGTGTGATCTTGATCTTGAAGAACAATAAGATCAAGATCACTTTAAAATTGAATTTTACTTCCTAAATAAAGGCATTTTTTTAGAACTCGTACTGTACAAAGCAGTTAGTGGCAACTACTAACATTAAGCCACTGTTAATATAATATGTGTCCAACAAAAGACGATAGTCTCCGTCTAATCTGGTTAGTGTTGCCATTTCAAAATTGAAAAAGTTTTCTGTGTTGGTCATAATAAAGAAGTCAACTTCCGTGTACTTTATGTTGACGCATAATAAGCATCGTGAATCTGGGGTGGTAAAAGGATAGACCCTCGGCCCCAGAAGCTCAGACGACGACGACGACGACGACGACGACGACGACGCATAATAAAAAATGATTTAATTTTGTTCACAATTTCCATGTGTGAATTTTAAAGAAATGTTTTCTTTCTTTGACTCAATTTTAGATGTTTCAAAACTCTAGAATGGCGGCGTTAAAAAATCTGGACTCTAGGACGCCGACTTTGGTCATGTAAAGTGGTGTATTGCAGCAAATCAACCAGACCAAGACTTGTTTAAGGTCTGAGTATGGAGCGGTTTGTCTGACCTCAGGCCTCTGAACTTTTTTGATAGCAGACAACAGCATCAAGGTTGCCAGATGGGTAAATGGTGCAATAAACATTGACATAATACAGGGAAAGTTAAAACTGCTTAGTAACACGAATAAAAACTCCCACGAACCAGACAAAAATTTGGTAAAAAATGATGCAGTTCAAAGTTTATTTTTATTTATTTATTATAAATAAAACGTATAAAACTAATTGCAAATTTTGCGACTTTTTCAGAACAACTGTAATTAACCTCGGCCTTGGGTGTGACGTTGCGATTCTACGCAAACTACATCAACAATTGATAGGCCTAATAGCAACAGTCACTAACTTATCACAATTCTTAGGCCAGCGATCGAGTAGTTAAAAGTAAAAGTTAGCAATATCAACTATATACCTTTACCCAGGTTGCTTATAGTAATTATTTTTTGCAACATCACTGATCAAAAACTTCATTTTTTTTCAAGTACACAAAAAGTGATCTTGAAAGTGATCTTGATCTTCAAGATCACGATCTTGATCTTGATCTTCAAGATCACATAGTTTGGTGATCTTGATCTTCAAGATCACCTATTCTTGGTGATCTTGATCTTGATCTTCAAGATCACCAATACTGGTGATCTTGCCCATCTCTGTAAACAGGCATACCTGGGCAACAACACAACATTTTACATTATACAGTAAAAAGCAATAAAAACAAAATAACGTACGTTTTGAGTGTGCATATAGTCCTTATCAAATTGACTTTGACATCAACACATATTGACTTTGAACTTTGAGATAAATGCAGCATGAACGCAGATGAAACCGAAGACGAGGATAAGCAGTCAACAGGAGACGTGGCCACTGGCCAGCCATGTACAAACAAGGGTACCTAAATCTACAAAACAGGACCTAAGTTATATTACAGAAGGACCCGTTTGCTTAAACTGTTCTTTATCATCTAATAGCATCTCTAACAAACAAATATCATTCACACAAATGGTCTCACATTACCCAACATAGAGCATTGTAAAAACAGAGAGAGACTGTTCACCAGGCATTTGGTAATAAAATTAATTTGCGTTCTTCTGGTGACTATTTACGAGGATAACAACACAACCGATAAAATTCAGCGTATCCTCTATGGCATAGGAATCAAGGTTGCGATGAAACCCTATCTGACAATAGGTAAATACCTTCCCTCGGCTAAAGACCCCATGAAAGAAGGTGAAGTTTCTGGATTGATCTACCAAGTTCCGTGTCATGACTGTGATTTAATCTACATTGGACAGACAAAACGTGATCTTAAATCTAGAATCAACGAGCACCAAAGAGCTATTAAATTTCAACGTCCAGAGCATTCCGCTCTTTGCAAACACTCTATAAACTCAGACCATAAAATTACTTGGACCAACGCCACCATTCTTAAAACTGAAAAGGATTATACAAAAAGATTGTTCACAGAAAAATGGTACATAAACCAGAAGGCACAACATGCTCTTAACCAAAAAGATGGTCAGAATTTCCCCTCTGTGTACAACAAATTACTTTAACTTTAGCTTCACCTTTTCCATTCTCAGTGCGTCTTCTCTACCATTGTTATTGCTAATCCCATTGCTTTCTGTCTTGTCTGATGTCTTTTCAACGTTTCTTGACAGTGGCCCAATAGATAGATAAATTTACGCTGCGGGAAGTAGCCTACTGGTTTTAGGCATTCACTGCATTTAGTTTAACCTCTAGGTATCTTGTTGCGTGTTTTAATTCTGATTCTTGCTGCTTTACTTTACTCATTTTATCAGTATGTTTTTGTGTTGTGCCATCGTTGCTGAACAGGTTGTATTAACCTGTTTTAGCCACCTTGATAAAGTCAGTCGTGCTGACTGACGAAACGTCGGAAAAAAAAGCTAGTTATCATCTTTAACATCACGAGGTAACCTAGTAAATAGTCACCAGAAGAACGCAAATTAATTTTATAGAGCATTGTTTTGTAGAAGTGACACTAGATAATGATAAACTGTTTAAACGTCTTTTATTATATTCAAAAAGATCATTCGAACAAATGGTCTCTCACACTGACCAAGTGACCAATAAAGGCAATGTTTTCAAAATGTGGCTTTTTTGCTCAAGATTTCTCCAATACGAAATTTATTGTTACTTTGTTAAATGTTTTTCAGTTTGGCATACTTTGCTGAGAAAGAAGAAAACGCCAAGCAATTTAGCAGCATCCCAGCTTCATTTTGGTGGGCAACTATTACTATGACAACTGTAGGATACGGAGACATCGCTCCTATAACTTTTGTGGGTAAGTTTTGTTTTGGAAAAGCTTTTGAATTTGTGAGCGTGTCTTCGGAATCAACATTAGAAACATCATATTAGTCAATTTTAAAACAAGCATTTGACAGGTTTACTCAGTGGTGGATTTCCAGAAGATTAGCTTCCGGAGCGCTAGTTTTTTACTTTCCAAATGCGCTAGGTGCCGTAGAAGAAATTCAGAAATATGTCTTTATAAGATTTTGAAACAACACACTTGATGTACCTAAAACGTTGCTAAAGTAATTATCATGGTCTATAGATGGTATAGCGTTGTTCAATGCAAATATTCATATTTTAGTGAAACAATAATACAAAAAAATACAAGGTATAGCCTAGAAAAAACAAAGAAAAAAATTTGTTTTTAGTTTTTTCCACTTTTGATTTTTGATTTTTCAAGTTATAGCCTACAATTTTTAAGACACTTCTCGTATTCAAAATCATAAAACCTCCGGCGACTTCGGGTCTCAATTGCCGGGTTACGTCCATGGCGTAATCAGGATCCAACATACTTCGCTGGTTAAAACTTTCTCAGTGGAAGACGGATCATTCGTATAAAGAGTAAACTTGAAACAGTTACAGTGTGTAGAGAAGCACGGTCAGATGTCAGTATGAGGTTCATTTGTGAAAATCCGCGCTCACACTCGCTCGATGAAATTGGAAGAGATTATAGTGACGTTATCAAATTTTGAAGACTCTGATGGGATCTTCTTTTCGTAGTTATATATTCACGAAGTCCTCTCACAGCAGCTTCGCGTTCATCTAAGCGCAATCTCTTTGCCACTTCAATGATTTCGTTTTCTCCGTGTGTCATTACTGTGTCCTCTGGCCAAATAGTTGAATCAAGTATTTTTCAGCTGTTAATAAATGACAAGTCTGTTGAATTCAACAAGCGATTTTGGATGGAATTTCCTAAGTGATTATACACCCTTCTCTGTTGGGTGGAAAATACCATCTTTCCCAATAGGCTATGGGGTGGGAATGAAAAAATAGAAGTGGAATTTTTAGACCACCCCTAGAAGTGGTTAAAACTACACTTTTTGATTTACAGTGTAGAAGATGCGGGGATTGATTATAGCGGTCTATTTCTGCAATTGTTTACATGTAATTCTACACCTTTGAACTCTAAGTTTTCTTCAGCATCCTTAGCAATGCCATACTGTCGTCCGGGTTCGTTCCTTCGTGTTTCAAATAATTTTGCAAGATTATTAATTTTGTTATCTGCATCTCAAATAGTATAGCCTACATGCTCTGTTTTACAGTTCAAGGCTTATAGACTATTTTGGATAATTCTTGCGAGTATTCGTACATCAAAGCCAAGTCCAACAAAAAATCCGTGGATGTTATCTTCGACAAGAATCCTTGATATTTCGCACGTTCCCGAGAATCTCCTGTGTCGCTAATAGTCCCCTTTTTGAAAAATTCGACAACTGCTGGGAAATCATTCCAGACGGCACTAACTGTGCGGAAACTCGAAGCTACCCAACGTGTGTCCAGTAGGCCTTCCCTTCCGATTTTCTACAACTGCACTTCAACAGCCGCTGCACATTGACCCAATTCCCTGCTATTGTTAAGAGAAGCGTGGTAAAGGCTATAGCGTTTGTCCATAAAAGATCGAAATTTATTCAAATTATTGACTGATTTTACAGCATGACGAACCGATAGTTCCAATCTATGGTTGCACAATACCACACCACAATGTCTGGAATTTAATCACGAAGCCATTTTGCTACACCATTTTTGCGACTTATCATCACAGCCGCGCTATCACATACAACACCAATCAAACAAGAAGATAAAAATGTTGTAGACATGCCATATGATTTTAGGCAGCTCTTCAGGGAATCAACGATGCCATTTGCCGTAAGAATAGCGAGCTCAACAAGACAAATACATTCACAGGTTCGCTTCCGTCAAAACTGGTACAAAGATATATTATCAGAGTGAATACCCGATTTAACGTGTTCGACTCATCAAGAATTATGGATATACTTTTACTGAACAGGGCAAAGCATAATTAGAGTATAAAATATTTGAGCTTCCGGAACGCCGTTCCCTAGAAGTCAATTTTTTGATCGAGCTTCCGGAGCGGCGCTCCGGACCGCTCCGGCTGAAATCCAACCCTGGGTTTACTCCTATCACACCAATGACACCTATAGCCTACTTTCCACGGCGAAATAGCAGTGAATCGTCAAAAATAGATTTCATGTTTGTGCTAAATAATGACTCTAGGTTTCTAGGGACTCTATATCATTCAAACTACTACTCAAACAAAATAAATAAAAATGAAATAAATACCAAAAAGCAATTTTTCGTTTCAGGGAAAATTGTTGGTGGTATTTGTTGCGTCACTGGAGTGCTAGTAATCGCGTTACCGATCCCAATCATTGTCAACAACTTCTCCGAGTTCTACAAGGAGCAGAAGAGGCAAGAAAAGGCGTTAAAGCGACGGGAAGCCCTTGAAAATGCTAAAAAAGATGGAAACCTTGTTGCAATGAAGCTCTGTGACGTTTATGCTCAGGTAATGACGTATAAAAAGAAAGTTGCGCCAATGCAGCCAAAATTATTTTGACATGGAAAATGATAGCCTACATTTAAGCATAAGCGATCGAACATAAAAGTAGATGAATTGATTTTTCGATTTGTAAACTACATTTTCTTCCACTCGACAGCAATACAGACAGTTTTTATTGCAGTTTCATAGGCTAGGACATTTTTACCTCATCTTTCTCTTCATTTTAAAAGTAATGTCGTAGGCCTAAGTTTTGCATTAAACCTGTAGCAGCGCATACTTCCAAAGCCGAACCAGCACCGCTTGATGTTGCAGTTTCTTCGTGCACAAAGTCAGGCGCTTAGCTAACTGAGCTAACGGAAGAGGAACTGGTGAATGTTTTGAGACGGGATTTCGTTTTCACTCAAAGTTAACTCGTCTTGATTTTACTGTCCCATCCCTGAATAAAATTTGTTCGAACACCTTTTCAGACTGAAAGCATTAGTTTCTTGCACTGATTATGTTTTATTTTGCATTGATGATGTTTTGTTTTCTGCACTGATTAAATTTTGTTTCTTACACTGATGATGTTTTGTTTAGTCAATGGAAGAACTTGTCGGTGATCAGGAGGTTGTAGCCAATCGTCATCTGGAAAGGGATAAAGACAAACCTCTTTCTTTAAAGTAATCCTTCTTTTTTTAGCCTTTTATAGTCAGTTAGCAAGTAAGGTTATAGTGGCGAATCCAGAAAGTAACTTAAGGGGGTGGGGGCAATTCCAACAAAATACAATGATGTGTAAGGTCCATACAGTACATTATTATGACCTTGCTAATGTACCGTTAATAAAATGACTTCTGTGTTTTAAGTGGGTGGTTGCCCCAATCGTCCCATCTTGGATCCGTCACTGGTTATAGGCTGCTTCTATAAAATTGCGCTGAGACTGTCTGTAGTGAATAGTTTTGAGAAGAGAACATCTTGTATCTAAGTTTGATGCGATTGAGAACATTTAGAACAATGTATAAATTTATAATTGACTGTACTATCGCCTACCACCCAACAAAAAGAAATCTTTTCTTTGGCGAAAAATGCCAAAGAAAATATGATCTTATCCTTTTGCTATGCCACCGGACAGCACCATTTTACATTAGGCTAATATTCATACCCAAATTTTTGTTAAACATGCTCTCAGAATGCACCAAAATCAAAGTAATTTTTCAAATTTTTCTGGGTGAGGCCCCCAGACCCACCGCCGCTGGGTGTCGCAGGCTTCGCCCGCCGGACATCAAAAAACCCCACCTACCCTTTCAAAATACTTAGCTACGCTACGGAATTGGATGATTGTCATGGGGGTCAGTAAAGCATATTCCGCACAGGGCCCGAAATACCCTAAGACCGGCACTGACTGATCCTATAGCTACTTTTTATCAAGCAAGACTACCAGCCCTATTGCGATAATAGGACTTATAATTTATATTTTCTGTCATTTGTTGAACACAACATTATTTAATCAGTCTTGAAAATGAATTCTGTATAGAATTAGAAGAAATTAAATGATAAAATGATTTAAAGTTAACTGTTAGTCTGTGAAAACTCTAAACTATTCAGCAATTAGTAGGCTACATTAAGTTTTAAACTAGGCTATGTTAGACAACAAAGAAAGCTATTTTGTCAAAATGAGATTCAAAAATTTTAGGCTTGTTTTAGCTTTTTAGCATTTTCTTATACAATGAAATATATTCATTATTCAACTTGATGGTTCTTTACTTTTGCAAAATGCAAGGCCTTAAAAACGATCTTATACGTATATATCTCTCAGATCAACCAGCAGTTCTTTACAAGTCTCCCCTATACATTCAACTTCGGAATCCATTGAGATGGAGAAGAGATTAGGAACAACTCCTTCCAATGGAGCTATCCACAATTTGATTCTTGATATGCCTGACTCATCAACTTCAAATGCTCCAAAATATGACTCAGCAGTCAATGGAAAACCAAAGTCTGTTACCTCCTTACCCCATCAGTGTCTAGAAAACACCAACCAAAACAACTCAAATCACGGTAAGTGTCGTGCTTTTGCCGCCAATCTTTAACATAAAAGTTTATCTGTTTTGTTTTGTTTGAAAATGTACAAGCAAAAACCTTTTCAACTTTTGTATCGAAATATTTACTTAGAGCTGTTTTGGATTATTTTAGTTTGTATGTTTATTAGTAGTCTTATGTTTATTAGTTTGTGTGTTTATTAGTCTGTGCGACGTTCAAAAGGACTTAGGTTGGACACCGCTCCAGGGTACGCGGCTGTGTCTTGGTAATGGCATACCAAAATAAGGAGAGCAGCTGACTCGAAGACTATTATGCATCTTTGCTGCTTCCTGTAGTCTGTAGTATCGGATCTGTGATCGCAGTGTAGGCTACTGTGTGTTGTCGCAATGAGCGCAATATAAAACATTATTACTATTATTATATTGCTATACTTTTCTTTGAACTTTTTAAGTAATTCAAAATAAATTGCATTGACATCCAAATGTAGATTTCTTAAGTCCAATCATTCACACCATTTCATTTAGTAAATTTTTCATTATTTATATGTTTAGGTGCTTACCCTAAAAGAAGTAGCAGGGAAGACTATCTGTTGGTGGGCCCTTTGGTCAACAAAAACAATCCAAAAGACGTTCGTGATGAAATCTGCACATCATCAAAACTCTCTGGTCCACCGACGCACTGTTTCCAAGAAAAGCATAGTGATTTTGATTCAGGGTACGATTTATGCACCTTGCCGGAAGACAACTTATCCGTAAAAGAAAAGAACGCTTGCTCTGTCCAGTTCTCTAAAGTTTCCTCATCAATTACAAGTCCTAGGGATGAAACAAAAGATTTTGAGCCTCATTCTAAGACTAGAGTTGCTCACAAAAATCGAGATGGCGACCGTTCCGTTGATTCGTTTGTGAGTTTGGGGGATACGGGTGCTAGTGTAGCCTCGGATGATACAGGAGTTGTTCTTAATGCAAGCGGTAAGATCATTTTTCTTTTAGATTATTCGGATTGTTGGTCATGTACCAAGATGCTTATTGTTTATATTTCTTGATAATGTTTGTTTTGTATATTATGTAATTTGTCCACCATGCTGGATAAAATTGCAATCTTTTTAACGGTAAAATTGTATATCTTCGTGTCATAATGTAGTTCTTTTAACTTATAATACGTTGGACCTACTTCTAATGCATAAAGTGAGATTTTATGAATAAACTTATTTATGACAGTTTGAAAAAACATTGACATTTTCTAAAAACATTTATCAATTGCAATACATAATAAATTAATATTAATATTCAATACATAATAAATTAATATTAATATTCAATACATAATAAATTAATATTAATATTCAATACATAATAAATTAATATTAATATTCAATACATAATAAATTAATATTAATATTCAATACATAATAAATTAATATTAATATTCAATACATAATAAATTAATAATAATAATAATCAACTGCGTACTACATTACTACAATACATAATAAATTAATAATAATAATAATTAAAATAAATCAAATTGATTTCCTTGCAGTTTGTCATGATGATACTTCAAGCCTTGGATCGATTAGAGAGTATGGACGTTTATCTCCTGGATTAGATGCTTGCTTCTCTGAGAGCCAGTCTCCTCATTTGTTTTCACCTACGTCCTCATCAAAGCCTCCTGCCTTGGCCATGATAAAGGAGCGCAGTTTTGAATCCAAAATCCCAAATGATGCGACAAATCCTCTCAATAACTCTCAAAAAGGCAACAGCTTCCCACATCTGAAAGACGACAACCCCTCAAGAGACCAAAACAGCTCTTTTTCTACCTCTCTTCGAAGTAGCGATTGCGCTTACCCTAATAGCAAGTCTGAAAATCACTTATCTGTCTCCAATGAGACTGCTACTCCTCCTAATTATGGTTATGGCCTTGACGTTGGCGGTAATAAAAAAATCTTACAAATTAGTGGAGGTACAGTTTGTATATCTGAAAAAGGTTTTTGCGGCTCAAACGTAGACTCTGGATATGGATCAAACAACTGCACGCATCGACATGCACCAAGCGTGGAAAACGGAGGAATACAAGAAAGCCAGATTCCGTCTGCAAACTCTAATCAAGACAAACACGGTGATGAAACAAAACCTCTTCTTGCTCCTCTTCCGAAATCGAGAACAAAAATGCCATGTTCTGGAAAAACTGCTTCTGTATCAGATTTCGTCAAAGATCCTGGAAGCAGTGATGCTACTTTTTTTTATCAATCAAAGGAAAACGTACGGCAAGAAAATATAAACAGGCTTCACCAGAACATTCAGAAACAAAACAAAACATTGAAACACATTTCCTCTCCGAGCAGTGTGTTTGACATCAACGACGTCATCGACGACACGAGTGACGCAATTCGTGAAATCTTGCATACCAGTGACGCAATAGACATTGTCATGAAAAATGCAAGTGATGAAATTAGTCAGGCATTGGACTGAGGTTCTTCGTTTAACAACAATATATTAAAGTTGTATCTTACTGAACGATTCTAACAGATCTAAACCACGAAATGACGATACAGTGAACCATATCTGATGGCGATGTAATAGAGGAATAGGTTTTTCAACGAATGTGGAATGATGTTTTGTGACAACTGAATAAGTAATCCATCAGATATGACCTAACTGGAGACTAGGGTACATTAAAATTTAGGAGAGACGATAGAGTCACAAATCTATGAGCCACTGATCAAAAACATTGCCTTGGCTCAGATATTATTATTTGTGAAAATTGCACATTAAATTGTATAGCATATTTTCAAGCAGTGAGGTGTGATCTTTGCACATTCTCTGCTGTTAATGGTTGTTGTAATTATATTTGTACATAAAGGATAAAAAAAAACTGCTTGAACTTGCTAAATGACTGACAAAGTAACCAATAAAACTCTAGTAAACAATAGTTTTCTTTTAACCAACTTTTTTCCAATACTTCACTATTTATGTGAAGAAGGGATAGGATAAAAGTTAAACTGACTGGTAAAAGCGGTGATTGAATACGCTTGTGGCATGAATTAGTGGTGCGATACTGACGAGCTCAGCCTCATGGGCGAGACACGGTCACTTCAATACCGTATTTAGCCTACTTTAACTTTGAAAATGTATTTCCGCTTCTAGTAACAGCGTAACTAGACGTTTCTATCAGGAGAATAAAGAAATTAAGTGTGGAAATGTTTCCTCCAATTTTTTTCTAAAATACAGGAGACAGAGGCCTCAGTGTTCGAAGTAATCTTGTTAATAAGCGACATGTTTACACGTGCCTCCTGCTAGTTACAGTGTTACTAGTGCTTTCTCGCTTCATAAAAACCTTGCGTAAAGCAGATTCCTTGGGATCTTAGCTCTTGATGTGCCAGTGTTTGGTGTTGTGTAACTTACTTTTTCTTTTATTCTTAGTTATGAATGTTTAATCTGACAGAGAACATCAGCTTTCATAGAATGCATTCACTGTGTAGGCGATATTATGTTTTTCACTGTGGTTTAAATTTAATTAATATTGTGTATCTCTGCTGCTTTTTTTGTGTGCATAAACTAAGGATTTTATCATTGACTTTTTATTGAAATGTTGCAACAATATCTTTACCACAGACTTGTTCATAAAAATTTAAAACAACTTTTTAGTTTTTGTTTGATGCGTCGAAGTCATTATTTCTTTTCATTATTTTCTCAAATAAATTACTTTACATGTGTTTAGTAATTTTCGAAAATTAGGATCAATAATCATAGTATTCTAATAATACAACAAGCTAAACGTCTCTTCAGCCAAAATTAAAAATATCTGTGACTATCAGCAAGCCCAGACTGTGCATTGGGTAAAATCGACTACCACTCATTTAGGTTTGGCGTTCCTCATTTGATTTCAGGACTGAGCGGTAGCTCATACTATATTTATCCATAGAGCGAGACAAAGAAGCTTCTAAAGCGAAGGTTTTGAACTATAGGCTACGGTACTTGGCTAAAACTTAAGCGTGAGAATGGCGTATCGTGTGATGGAGAAATCAATCTCTAGTAGTCTAGATTCTAGAAGAAGCTTGCGATTTTGGTTGTTCAATTACTTCAAGACCACCATGGATGTAAAGCAGACCGCTAAGAAGATTGTGAGTTAAAATGGTGATTGGATGCTCCATAAGCCTTGACAAATTCACTGATGACAACTGCGGACAGAAGAGATCCTTTAACTGATGGTGAGCCCTTTTGAAGAGAACTATTTACCTTCTTTCGCTTTCTTGCATTGATTAATTATTTGAAAGCAGCCTAAACTATGTTGTCTTTCTTGAAAATAATTTTTTAGATCCGCTTTTTGCGACAATCGTATTTTTTCCTTTTTTGTAAGTTTAAATGTAAGTACTGTACAAATGGAATTTTACTCTTTGTCTGAATGTTATGTTTTGAACATTAGGTTGACACGTCATAAACTTTCTTTTTTGTTTATTTACAAAAATCAACATTGAAAGCATAAAGCAATATGAGTCAACAAGTCATTTAAATGCTATAAAAAGAATACAAAATTACACAAATTGTTTCTGTACATTACAAAAATAGGGAATGCGATTAATACAAAAAAAAAACATGCAAGCTACCACACAATAAAAAAATAAAAACAATACAAAAACTTTGTCATTTAAGAAAGTTCAGTTAGTTTGTTAACACATCACAAAAAATAAGCAAGTAATAAATAAGTAAATAACTAAGGAAGTAAATAATCACAGATTGATAAAAAAAGACATTTTGGTTAGGCTATTGATCATTACAAAATGGCACATTTACAGGTTGATCACAATTTCCATTGCTTGGGTTGCAAACAGTTCCTTGTGGGCAACCGAATAAGAAAGGGTCGAATTGGGGATAAGCGCAGATGTAGAAAGAATGACAGTCTCGATAAATTGGTTGGCCGAGGGTGGCTGTGCTGCAGTCCACGTCTAAAAAAAATTGCATCTTTTAAAAGTTGGAAAGCTTATGCATTATATTTCTAAACTTTCTACAGACTACTACTCGGGTAGGCTGCCATAGCTTAATATTTGAAACATAGGCTAGCGAATTAGATTAAAACTTATAAAAGTCAAACGTTTTTTAATTAGCTCCCTCAATTGATCGAAAACCTAATAGATTACGAAGCAATTAATTAGATTACGTATCTCAGAATAATTACATAAACTGGTTATAAAATTTGAATGAAGGCCTACCTGGATATGGACGAACAGTGGGCATTTCCGTTGATGTAGTTTTCATCGGTTTTGACGTCATACCATTTGTGTTTGGCCTTGTATTAACTTGGCCATGGCTGGTTGATGGATTAGGTTCCTGTGAAGCTGCAGTTGTTGTGGTCATAAAAGTTGTTGATATGTCTTTTATGGTGGAACTGACGTGTACGGTTGGAGCCATGGAAGAGGTGTCTTCTTTGTCGGCTTGTACAGAAAAGTCCGAGCAACCGTAAAATTCTTCTTGTTGTCCAAGGCCAAGACCTTGCTGCCCGTTTTCGAAACCCCAAGAGTTTCCTGAAAACATAAAGTTGTTTCAGACAAATTTTTTTGAAAATCGTGACTAAAATGTCAAAATCAAGCATGTAAGCCTATAAAATAATTTTATATCTTGCAATCATTCAGAAAACTAAGAAAAAACGTTTTGTCCTGTGTCATTTATAGAAAAGTGCGTAAGTTTTTACCTGTTCTGTATCTCCATTGCAATACACATTGCTTGCAGGTCACACCTTGTGGAAGCTTCACCCGAAAATCATGCATTCCCTTAGCAGCCGCAGGATCTTCTGGCAAATACCATTTGGTTTCTCCATTTTCATAGGATAAAAGATGCCTGCCAAACGAGGTATCAGATAAAATGACAGAAAAATGCAACAAAATACTTCAACAGTGCATAATAATCTATAGGTTAAAACAAATCACAAAGAGGTAGTTAAAACTTTTTAGTCTCTGGTCTTACTTACTTATCTAAGCATTCGTGCGTTATTGGCAGGTTCACATTATTCCATTCGCACAAACGGAACTCGAAGTATCCTTTGTGCTCGGCGGTGACTTCTACTGTTACGTCAATAGTTTGTCCCTGCTTGTAGTTTCTAGAGAGAAAGCAAAACATTTAGGTTTGGGCCAATGCACGTTCTACTTATAGTAGGAAAAAGCTATTCGAAAAAACTAAAAGTCAGTTATACAATGCACAAATTTTGTATTTACTCGGAAGTATAGGCTACTTAAAAAAGCGTATTGGTTCCTTATTACCTTGTGATAATTCCCAAGGCATATTTTCCACCCGCTTCGTTTTCTTTCACAGGAGCAGTGTAGGAATCACCACAAACTCCACATTTGCCTCCATTGTCAGTTTGAACCTAATAAACATAAATTGCTATTGAAAACAGCCTTGATCAAACTTGAGTGCATTGTGAAAAAAAACAAAACATAGAAACAAAAAAAATTGGCATTTTGCAAAAGATAATATTGACTTCTGGCTGTTATGGTTATTCCCATAAATATATGAAAAAAATGTTTAATTCGATTAGGCAGATACTTATTATGTTATTTGTGTTTAGTTTTTCTATAAGGTTTCCATTTCATAAACTGCTTGTTTCAACCACCCCATTTGTGTTGGCGCCGAAAACAGAAGATTACTCTCTCTATATTTCTATTTGAATAAGTTATAGCCTACTGCAAAAGCAACCTTTACGTTGACAAAAGGTTTATCAATGAATTAGGCCTACACAAGTTGCTGAACCTGGCTGAATTTACATAAAGGCTTTTGCACATCTGTGTTAATCTTCGTTTGATTTACCTGCTTGCCACCACAGTTCAGTTGATTGTCTTCATAGTTCGGTTGAATAACATCCCGGTAAGGAATAAGCATGGGATCTGAATACGCAAATCGGAACATACTTGATCTACTTGGGGGCTCAAGCAACCTTGCGTGTCCTTTCACGTTCACGGTGTAGTGTAAAACTGAATGGAAGAAATTGTTGTTATTACGGTGTATTTTAGTTAAATAAAACAACTTAGTAAAGAGCAATATTTTAATTCTCGCTCAGTTTATAGAAAATACTTTATTTAACTAAAACTAACGAAACGGTTGAAAAAAAGGTCTGAGCAGTTTGATGTATGTAGTTAAACATCAGATCAACAAAACTAAAAATAATATAACCTACTGCGAATACCATCAAAGATTAGCTACTTACAAAATATTAACATCGGCAGAGTTTGAAGTTTCATTTTGAAGATAATTTCTTGATATTATACTTTCTGGCGTCTTTGGAGCAGTTTCTGTTCTATTAGTATTCGAAATTCGAAATATAAATTTGCAGCTCGGTGCACGCTTTTATAGCTTTTTCCGTTGTACAAAACGCCGAAAAAAATCTTCTGTTTGCAATGTGTCGGCTTTGTTACTACGCGACAAATACACTCGTCATTTACTTTTGCAAACGTAATAGGCAATAAGACTGAGCCGAGATTACGACAGAATATTCTCCTTAGGCTGGCACTTCCGACATTAAGTAATCCAAAAGTAAACACCAAATCAAATACACCGAGCTCGCTTCACAACAACAGTTGAAATACCGTAAGGTTACCCAGCGCCGTTGAAAGGAGAATTTGGACCTTGTATCAAAGAGATTCTGTGGCCCTAAACAAAGACACTTCCAAGGAAAGTGCACTATATCTAAACAATACGCGATGATTTGTTCAACCTCTTAAACAAAAAATGCAACAAAAAATTCAAAACAATATTTGTATTTTAAATTTTGCACAAGATTGAGTATGATATCAAAAATATATCTTTATTAAAGCATAAAACATACCGCAAGCTTACTCGCAAGGGCAGCAACTCAAACCAGATAAAAACTTGTTTTCCCTACTTGCACGTTGGTCAATGCCTCTGGATACGGACTCTGTTTGCCGACTGTCTCAAGTTATTGTCAAACAGCTTTGTTGTTCCCTTTTCATTTGTGATGTTGTGCTATATTAAATCAACGTGAATCATGCGCAACTCACCACTTTGCAAAAGTAGGAAGATTTGTTTGCACAGACCTCACGTCAGGTTTTCTTGTGTGACGTATCAAATGGTAGTATTGTTGGTCTGGTCATAAAACTTTATTACACAAATTGCGTAGTTTTTTTGCTGAATTTATTCAGTTTTGGTGACGACAAATTATTTTGCTGTTTCACGACTTATGCGATTGTGATTATTTACACATGTTGCTAACGAAAATGATTTATTTTGTTAGTTTGAACCGCCTCTGTTTTAAACATGAGGAGAATTCACTTTTCAATTTTCGTCAAAACGCTTATGAAGATTTTCTTTCTGCTTGCGATTATTTTCTCAGCTAAATCACATTTCACCATTGCTTGAAATTTATCATTACAATTAGGATACTTTTTTGTTATTTGATAGGCTGAGCCAAGCTCAAAATTAGATTTGTTGCAGAAGTCCTTCTTATGCTTCAAATAATGGCCTATCTCTGGCAATAAATTGATCGACAAAGCTTGCCGAAAAGCCCGGACAAAAACGTCACATTATAACACTTTTTTAACTTGCTTGTTGTAGCGCGTGTGGGTGGATGTCATGAGATTGACAAAGATGACAGTTTTTTTTTAGTAGAAAATACCCTTTTTATCAGAAGTTAAATTATAGACTGAAGTCATTACTTTGTAAATCTCGGACCAACAACACTAATCTGATGTCACTCCGCACTTGCAGACTCATAAAAATGCAAATCCTCATTTTTACATTGTGGAGTTAAGCAGCCAAAATTTGTTAACGTTCCGCTAAGTTTAACAGAACTGGGTTAAAATTTATATCTTACAGGGTTTTCATAACTTCATAACTTATTAACGATGCCTTTGAACTGTGCTATTTCCAGTTCCAGTAACGTTAAAAGATATTTTTGTACCCGGGCCCTGGAAAATTTTAGTGCTCCGGAACCAACCTTTTTTAATAGATCAGGAAATATAAAGAAACAACCGCGTAGGCTTTTACTTAGATACAGTACGTTTTTGTGCGTCGTGGCAATGTAGGGCCCAATGATCTCATTGGTACTAGGCCAACAAATACCCTCTCAAAGGTCCTGTCTATTTCAGTGGAGTTATGCTGATTGAATCTTTATTCTCAGATTAAGAAAGCTTCTTTAATTGCTTCCTGACAGTTTCGCATACGGTAGAGGCTTTGAAGCATGGACGCAGGTTTGAACAACGAGTTTGACAGAGTGAAGTTTGACATGTTGATGACCTGGCCATGTAGGCTATTATAGCCACAATAGGCTATTTTGCTTTAGTTGACTCATGGCCACCTAAAGATACGGCCTGATTTGTCACATTTTGCAGAAATTTCCAGGTTTTTCTAACTTTGGGCGAACGTTTAAATAAACTTTTCTAAAAATTAGATTTTTACGCTTTCTTTATTCTTTTCCCCAGATGACACAATAAGTTTTAACATCCTCACATGTTGAAAAACAAAGAAAATTTGATTTCGAAGATTTTAGTCAGACTGTTAATTTTTCAATAACAGTCTGATTTTGCGTTTTTCAACTTACTTTTTCTCATTTGCTACTGCTTCCCCAAAGCAACAAAAAAGTTTTATGTCATTAAGAAACTGCAAAAAGTAAAAACATCTCAAAAAATGTCAGTCAAGCACTAGCAGTAGCTGTAATCAAAATCTGCAAAATGTGACAAATCAGGCCGCATCTACAGGTGGCCATGGTTGACTCCTTCTTAAAAAAATATCAACTAGTGCCAGTAGTGGTATGAGGCGGATGCCCCCGCAAGATCTAAAAAATCAAGCAATTCTTATTTGTTGTTTTAAACTTTTTTCCCCTGGTTCACTCGCTCAGTCACATTAGGCTACAATTAATTGAGCAAGGGCACACATCTTTGGTGAAACTTGACAAAATTTTGTAGGGGCAAAGTTCTCCTAGAGTTAGTAGAAGCAGTGGCGTAGCTAGGGAATGTGCCGCCCGGGGCGGATTCAGATTTTGCCGCCCCTTCAAGAAAAAGCATGTGAAAATGAAGTTTTTTTAATTGACTTAAAGTGGAATTATTGTATGTTTTGAACCAGTAGCGTAGCCAGTAATTTTGAAAGGGGGGGTTTTAAGGGCCGGCGGGCGAAGCCCGACGGCGTCCTTGCCAAAGATGAGATCTAGCGGCGGGGGGTCTGGGGGGCCTCCCCCAGAAAATTTTGAAAAATTACTTTGGATTTGGTGCATTCTGAGAGCATTTTCAACAAAAATGTGGGTATAAATCCCCTGGTAAAAATATTCCTGTAAAATGGTGCTATCCGGTGGCATAGCAAAAGGATAAGATCATGTTTTCTTGGGAATTTTTCGGTAACTTAATAAAGCTAAGTCTCTATGTTTTCTTGTTGCTAATTCCTGGCTGAGATATTTGAATGTTTGGTATTGGCAAAACTCGCTCTTTTAATGGAGTTTCGTTTAAAATTAGGCAAACTTTGTTTTAGAGACATAGAGACTGAAAGCATCATTCTCAATATCGTGACGTCACATGCGTGCCAAAGGGGGAGTTGTAACCCCCAAACCCCTCCTCCCCCTTGGCTACGCCACTGTTTTGAACGTTGCCATTCTGTTTGCTTTTATTTTCCGTGTAATTTTGCATTATCAACAAAAAAACAAAACGTCCTGTCTGAAAGTGCCGCCCCCCAGACGTGCCGCCCGGGGCGGTCCGCCCCCCAGCCCCCCCCCCCCCCCCTAGCTACGCCACTGAGTAGAAGTTAGGTGAAAGTAAAAGAAGAAGGGATTGCTTACTCAAAAAGAAGGTGAACAACTGGAAGGTCAAAGTAATATGACAAAATTTGGTGCATCTGCAGCTTGAGGTCTACCACCACATGTCGCATACCCAGGTGCTGCGTATGTGACTTATCAACGAGTGTACAAAGTGTGTGTTGCCAAAATAAAAGTATGGAAATACGTGATGTCATGTTTGTTTGATACCATTCAAAACATGATAAAGCAGCGGTAGACGTCACGTTACAGTGGTTGCGGTCAGTAAAAAGGTTTTGCAGATATTCTACCACCTAAATTTCAAGCAAAATATGGTATTTCATTTCATGAGAATGAATTTACGTAAAAGCAAAGAAAATTTTTTGCAATTTTGCAGTGACTCTCTAACTGCTCAGTGCTCATACCGCAAAATTTTTTTTAATAAAGTGAGTATCCCGGTATAGTCCACTACCCTAGTCCTCCACAAACATATTTGCTTCTTCGGTGCGTTTCACATTGTTCATTGTTCTTAAAAAAATTTGAAATTTTGATTCGTCGCTTAGGTTAAACTACCCCTACCGTAATGTCTGTGAACCATAGGCCAAAGTGGGCGCTGGGCCGTAGGCTTTTGTAGCACCACTGCTGTTTCAGTGCAAATACCGGAGCGGCCGTAGGCCTATATTTGATAAATAGGCTAGTAGGGTCTAGCTGTTGCAGTAAATTGACCGTAAATTAAGTAGGCTTAAGGTGCAATTAACAGTGAGTGTAAAATCTTCATTTTTGCATTCATCCACTGGTACGTTCATGCATATTTTGGCTTTGTACAAGCCTTAGCCTATTTTTATAGTTGATAAAATAAAGGCAAGAGAAATATTTGTTAATTTTTTACTAACTAAAAACTCACTCTCCTGTCACTGACAATATTCAACAAGTTCGTTTGTAGCCAAGATTAAAACGCAAAAAAGATCTTCTAGCCATTTTCCTCACTATAGGCTACAGCAGTTGTAATGCCAGGCCTGTAGCCCCCCTCTCCAATCGGATAAGCTAAGTCAAGCTACTGAACCCCAACTCCAAGCCTACTGTGTTGCAAATTTAAAAAATCACAGGAGTTTCCTAATTCAAAGACACAACGTTATTAGCCTATACGCATTAAATTTATTGTTTATTTATTTACAGCCTAGCTTGTCATCCCAGTGTTGGAACTACAATAGGCCTTAACTTATGCCTAGGCTTCACCAGTCAAGCGTTTCAACTTCTAAGAAATAAACATTATATGCTGCATCCAATCAATTGCAAAAAAGCGATGATAAAGTGGAGATACGAGACAGCATAATTTTGAGCAAATTTTCAACACTTGTCAACAGATAAACGAAAACCCGTAATGATAATAATATTTTCAATTCAAATAAATTATATTTCATTGTTAGAATCCAAAAGAAACGACGTGGTTAGGATAATACAGAAGCAAAACCAAAATAGTTAAGTTTCTCAAATGTTTTGTTCAATTTGTTTTAGTTCTTTTTTTCTTGATATTTTCACATTTTTAATTTTAATTTTGTAAAAGAATATCATGTTTTATCAATTTGCCAATAAACGAAATTGAAAACAAACCTTGCACTTTGTACAACAAATTTTAGTTTCTATGTTGTCATGGGGGTCTTATTCGCTGTAACGAATTATGTACAGCCAAAAAGAAGTCGAAATCAACTTCAGATAGTTAATTGGTTGGTTTTAAATCTTTATGCTCGGACTGAAAAAGCCTTGATAGGTTATTCCTGGTAGTTTCGCATACTTGTAGAGGCTTTTGACCCAGAGCCGGTTACCAAGATTGACTGAGTTCAGTTTAAAGCTGGGCTAACGGTACCACGCCAGTTGCAAGTGCTACAATTTTTGCCATGTTTACTTTTATTATTACAATTTTCAGCAAAAAATTTACACAAATATTTTAATTTTTTCTTGGAGATACCGTAGTATAGAGTTGAGTTTAAGAACTAGCCTACTTCAGTCACAGGAAACGTTTTGAGAAAAAATTGCAAAGCTTGGATGTAGCAAACCATATAGGCTACTGTAAGCTACTAGTACCGGTAGCCTGTATGCCTACAGGTAGCCTGTATGCCTAGCCTACATGCCAAAACAATTGAGAAGAGCTGAATATTTTTATGCTTTCTACTGCCTGTTGTGATGCAAATATGTTTTAAATTGGGATGATAGAGTTTTACAGCAAGCCTAACTGTAGGATACGTTGACATATCAAGTGCGAAATAGGCTAATACCTGTTTATTATTCAGCTATTTAGTATCATGCGAGTTTAATATAGACTATTCTACAGGTTTGTGCCACAAAATCAATCCGTTTACAAAATATTATTGTACTGAGAAATGTTTTGACCCTTAACTCAAACAATTTAGCATTATCAATAATAATACTTTCTTAGTTTGTGTCGATTGCGACAACATACAGTAAACTAAATCACAAATGATCTATATGCAACATTGGTTTGGTTTTGAATCTTATCCTAAACAAAAGACTAAAAAAGCCTTAATAGGTTATTCCTGGTAGTTTTGTACAGTAGGGGAGACCAGGGATAGATCGGACGATTTTTTGAAAACAGCTCATATTTTTTTTAAATTACACAGCAAGTTCGTAAATGTTATGTTGTTGTAAACCTTAAAGCTTTGCCAAAAAAGGGTAGGAGTATCGCTTGTTTCAGAAAACCGGAAATGCTTATAAAAAGCATAATTTCTACGGTCCTTAAATGTCCGAAGTCACCCAGGTACCGGGGTAATTTCGGACATGCCTGGGGTCATCTCGGACAGCAATTTTATGCAGACGTTTTGAGTTGATTTGACAGTTAATACAGAATAATTGACTCAGAGTCGAACCAGCGCCACTTGATCTTGACTTTTGTTTACGAAGCCACGCGTTAACCAACTGAGGTATCAAGGCGAACAAAGCTGGAAGCAGTAAAAGACATGTAGCAGATGCCTCCAATTTCTTTGGAGCGCTGCGCAGATGTTTTCGCCACTCAACCTTGCAGCAGAGAACAGTAAAACGCTCTTAAAAAGTTTTAATCAAGAAAAAAATGTAGTGGTTTTACTACTAGGTTAATCAGTTAACAATCATCTCAAAGGTTTATTGGTTATAGGCCTAGTTGCTCAGACATGTCATACATGCTAAACATAACTCGGATAAGCATATCAATAAATAGTCCTGCATTAGTCTGATATAGTCATTGTCACTAAGCAAAATTAATGCTTTTTAAACAAAATGGTTGGAACGCCTGCTTAATCTAATCAAAAAACAAAGAGATCAAAATGTAGCAGCAATCAGCATGTATAAACATGAGTTTAGTAGCCTATGTAGATTTTGAGCTCTTTATTTTTTGATTAATGCTTTTTGGTTTTACAAATACAATTTACCTTTTAATTCGTACACAACTCTCATCATGAGGTTCAATAACTGAAAATGAATGGTTAATGATGTCAAACAAACACTTTTGTATGTTGCTTAAGAACTTGCGCATTTGATTATAATAAAATCAGCAAAACCTTGGATTAGCTTTTTATCCTCAAAACAAATATGAGCAGCTTCCAAAATAAATTGGTGAATTTGAAGCTATAAAATTCAATTTATTCGGTTTACTGCATATGATTGCTTTTAAGTGCTTGTTTAAAAAAGTGCTCCTTTTGCCCCAACTTTGGTTTAAAACAATGTGTTTTGTAATACCTTGTACAAAGGATGTAAGGCAGTTCTATGTGACCTACAGGCTACAGCCTATAGTCTACCCCAAAAAGCAGTAAAGTTTTCAATGTCTACAAATAATAATTTCAGCACATTCTCTTTTTCTGTAAGATATTTATAATTTTTGTTGCCTTTTTAATTCTACTATATATCAGTACAGGTTATTTGACAATTATGAAAGGAATAACCTTAGTTAGTGCACGGTTTTAATTTTTTGTTCTTCGTATTGCGAGGGTTGGACCTTAGAAGAAGAATTGAAATAGCTTAAACTTTTTGGTTCTAATAAAAGTATTTTAAAAACTGTCCTGCATTACCATAATTTGACCAATTAAATTTTAAGAGTGTAATTAAACTTTTTAGAGCAACATTATCCTTCAATATAAGATAAGGAGTTGTTTCTTACGGTGTTTTATATGCTACTAAAATGAGTGTTGAGACTGCTCCACCAGCAACAGAGGAACATGTAGGTGTTATGATGCGAAGTGAAAAAGAACATTCTGATAACAATGAAGTGTCTCTGGAAGCAAAGGAAAATAACAATTGGATTACAGTCAGTGAGTAAAGTTGCTTTCATATGCTGTGTGTTACTATATGACACTGGAAAGTTTATTCAACCAAAAATTAATTGTTATTCTTGTTTGTACGCACTCTCATAAAAAGCTATTTTTTAACTCTATATATATTGCTAGGCTTAGTTGCTGAGGTAAAGGCGGCCGAGAGAAAGGAACTGGCCACCCTACTCTCCTTAGTGTCGAAGGCTTAGTACAATGAGAACTTTTTTATCTCATACCCGACACTTGAATCAAGTACGGGACCCCTTTTACCTTTTATATATAGCTATCTCATTTTTGCATTTATAAAGTGCTTTCACAAATTTTATTTTTATTTCAATGCACAGGTAATAAAAAGGAGTTAGTTGAAATCCAAAATGAAATGATTCCCGAAGAGCTGTTATTTGCACTTAGCACAGCACATACTGTCAGTGAAAAGGAAAAGAATGATCTGTCTCCAATCAAGGATCTCAAAACTCCAGAAAGGTTGAGAATGGTTAGTCATTGGAAATTATCGCTGTTTTGAAAGACAGTCACTGCTTTGCAGAGCTGCTTGTTTTGTTTAAAAGCTTATTGCTATCTAGGAGATGTCATTGTTGGATGAATAGCATTTTTTTTTCAGTTTAATACTTCAGTTACTTAAAAGAAAACCATCATATCATTTCACTTTTTGAGGTGGTTTATTGTTCAGTTCAGATCAATCAGTATACAAATTAGAGATTAAGAATATTGGTTTACAAAAAAAAATATTTAAATGCACTATATTACTGATTGGTTCAATGCAAACAAGCTATGCATTAACCATTGAAACATATTTTACATGTTTCTTCAACGAAGAGGAGATTCGGCTTAAAATTAATTGTTACATTAAACAACACAAAAAACAAACACCATAAAATGTTTTCATGCATTTTTTGTAATGCGTGTGTTCATGTTAAATTTTATGCCATAATATATCTAAAGTGGTGTTGATGTTAACCAACATGTTCATCGGATTCGAACAGTAATTCTCAATAGCTAGCAATGTAAATTTGTTTAGCTTCTGTTAATCATGTTTAGGTTTTAATACAAAGATAGGTTTGTGGAAGCTGTGGTGCTCTTAGAAACTTAGAAAATATCGTGGAGGCATTTACTTCAAATATTTGAGTAGATCATTGTAATGCAGTTCTCATACAATTATTATCACTTGTTTTTTTAGACTTTACAGTTCATATGATGCAGTAAAAAAAAACACAGATGCATGATAGCAAACTAACATACATTCAAACAAGCACTTCAGCACACATACAAGCATAAAAAAATTGTACGCAATTAGAGTGTACAATTGGAATGAATAAATCTAAATCTTAATTTTTTTGTTTTTATCCTTTGTTCATTAAAATGTTCATATTTTTAGGCCATTAAAAAGGGACCTCCTTCAGGCGTATGGCATCACAAAGCAAGGCGTACTCAATTCAAACATTTAACCGACAACCCTCGTTCATTGGGAAAAGGAGTTGGGACACGGGATGTTTCGTTTTTGTATGACATCGCTCACCAGCAGATGCCTGTCCCACCACGACCTGGCAAACTAGATAAAAGTGCCGTCAGACTGGAAGCTGAAGGCGGAGATGTATGTACATGGCATTTGTTAATATTTTTGCATATATGCTTGTTTGATAGACGATTACATTTGAACTTCATCTTTTGATGGATTTTTGATGTCAATCTGGTTAAATTGTGAATAGATACAATATTTTTTTGAAAAAAAGTTAACACTTATTGAGAAGTTGTTACCTGTAGGTGTACAATAATCTTTATGATTTTTGCTAAGTTAAAATTACTTCCATGACTGACTATTTTTGGCAATGCTTAGGCCTATGATAGCTTATTTTATCTACAATAATACACTCAACAATTAGCAATGCATAAAAGTAGCATAAAACTGTTCTGATTGAGCTGATGCGTTATACAGTATATCTACTATACTGTCACAAACCTGCTGAAGAATTACATACGAAGGCATATTTTGCAGGCAATGATGAGAAAAAATACTTTTTCGATAAGTCAAAGCATTAAGACATAGGCTATAATGTGGTTATGAAATAATTCAGTTTTTTAGAATACAAATTAAAGTAGTATGCCTATTAAAGGCTTTCTGGTACTTAAAACCTAACCCATTAAGTAGTACGTAGTTAGTAAGAATAAGTAGTTAGGGAACGCAATTTCTGCGTTATTTTTTCTTTTTGTATCGTAAGAAAACAATTAATAATGTTAATAATGTGAGTTTGATTTTTTTATGTTCACTAGCATAAGATTCTGTTGTCACATGAATTGTAAACTGTGTCTTGGTTTCATTTTGTTTATTTCGAGTATAATATATCTAATATTTATATGTTTATCACCCTTGGCTGCATACTCCAATGTCTTTCATTTTCAAGAGTAAGTTATATTATGACGCGTTACGGTATTGGCTAAAAACAGCTGGTTATGAGTAGCCTTTGAACCATTTCAACTCTGTTTTACAGCAGTTATATTTAAGTCACACTAATAAATCTTTTTTCACCATTGAATTTGCGTTATAGCCTATCCTATACGGCACTAATAAAAAATATAAATTTCAACTCAATCGTGTAATATTTTTTCTTCTCCTGCACAATAGGCCTTAAAGACTGGACGACAGCGAGTCCCGGACACAGTCATTCCGGAGGAGTACCACTTGGTGAAGACTAAAGCTGTACAAGGCTTGGAATACATCGATGAAAAGCAAACTACATTGGCAACAGACAGAGACCAAGCACTTAGAGTCTTCCCATCCTTACACCCGACCAAGAGATTTGAGGTTTGCAATAGTTTCTCATGTTTTGAGTAATTTCTCATGTTTTCAGTAGCTTTCATGTTTGAGTTGTTTCTCGTGTTTTGAGTAGTTTCTCATAATTTGAGTATTTTTTTGTTATGAGCTACGGTATCTAGGCTTGGGCTAGATATAGATTGTATTTGCTTGAAACATACTTTTTTTTATTAAACGAAGTTAAAGTTGTTGGCTATACAGTATACAATCATGTTTGTTTTTATGGTACGGTAAGTCTTACAATGTCTTAATATGTGTGGTTTTTATTATACATCAAGACGCATTAGGTTTTGCTTTTCCATCATTTTCTCAAGAAATCTAAGTCCCAGAAAGCTCAAATACCATTCAAAAATGTTGTTTTGCAATTTTTTTCTTGAGTAGGCCTAATATGCTGTGTACTTACAGGTATGAACATGATTTTGATATGTTGGTAAGGGTATTACATGATAAAGTTGAATTCAAAGCTCTTGTTTTAATTTGAGGACTTGAAGAGCAATACAATTATCCAACAACGAAGACTTAATTCATTTCATTTGACAGGTTATACAACTTCTCCAAACAATGGACACAATGTTAGAACAGAGTGGTGTCCTAGATGACACCTTAGAAGTGAGGGGACCAACTCAAATCCACAACTTACTTGAACTAATAAAGAAAGAACAGAACATATATGATTTGGTGTTCAGTGAGGTGTGTTATTGGCAACAATGGCTTAAAATGAGAGCATGCTTGTAAACTATGTGCTTGTAGACTACTTATTTCTCGTCTTGGAGCATGAAATCGAACATAAAAATTTCTCAACGTGATAAACAGTCGATGTACTGTCAAAATAGAATGTTGAACACTGAGGTGAACTTGCAAAGAGACAAATTGCAAAGAGAAAATGACAAATTGAAATTTCAACTGAAATAAAAACCCTGTCACCAAGGTTGCCAGCTTAAACATTACATTTAAGATGTCGTTAGATATAAAATATCTCATTCACTAAACGAATGCTGCCTATATTGCCTATAGCACTACTATGCATTGTATGCTGTTGCAAGAATGCAAGATGGTGAGTTATCTTTGGAATGCACGTTCTTTGAGCATAAATCTGGTGCTTGTTGACTGTCATAATACTGCTGCCATTTCTAGAATAACAGTGCTGCTGCATACCTAAGCCGTCAGTGTTTACATCTATGACAATGTGTGTACTATTGACTTTCACCAGATCATTCGGCAAGTTAGCGTTGAATGCGTTGAAAGAGGCCAACTTCTCTCTGAGCTTCGGACCAGATATGCTGATTTGTTGAACAGGGTAAGTTAGCGATAGAACTTGTTTTATAGTCTGATTTAATTTGATTCAGCACATTCTACTATAATTTTAATATACTGTATTTGCATAAACAGTAAAAGATTCAGTTATGTTTCAATTTTGAGTGTTGAATCTATCGCTTGAAAGATCTGCGATGAGTGTATCCAAACCTTAGTTTGACTGACTACATTGTAATATTTGCAGTGAAGTTATACCAACAAGTTCTCTGTTCACATCAAACTTTTTTCAGGTTCCCCGGCAAATACAGAGCCTCCATGCCGAAGTGATGGCGCAAAGATCGCTCGATAGAAGATTAACCGAAGAATTGCTTCGGTTTAAGTCATCAATCGCATTCCTTACAAAGTAAATTTCAAGATTGTAAATAATATCGTTTATACGTTAATTAAACGTCATTGGTTAATTATACGTTAATTATACGTTAATTAAACGGCAAAGTTCAGGGAATGTGGGGAAATGTTGTATGGCAGAAAATTTTCACTAAGGATGAAAGGAAAAGTATATCGGAGCTGTGTGCGGCCTGCAATGCTATATGGCAGCGAGACATGGGTATTGAGAGAGAGTGAACTGGCAATCCTGAGAAGAACGGAAAGGTCAATGGTGAGAGCAATGTGTGCGGTGAAAACGAGAAGGGAAAAAAGGACTGAAGAATTGTTGGATATGCTAGAGATGAGAGAGACCATAGACTAAATGGCAAGGGCAAATGGAGTAAGATGGTATGGACATGTGATAAGGAGGGAGGAAGGAAGTTTTCTTAGAAAGGCACTAGATCTAAAGGTGGATGGGAAGAGGAAACGCGGTCGTCCAAGAAGAACGTGGAAACAACAAGTGAAGGATGAATTTAAAAAAATCGGACTGAAGGAGGAAGATGCAAGGGATAGGGTGAAATGGAGAAAAGGGATAAAAACATTTGCTGCGCAGAAACAATCGGCCACCCCCACTAGTGGGGAACAAACCGACGATGGATTATGATGATGGTCCTTGCATCAATGTAATTAGACTCAATCAATTTCACGATGCGTCGTCGCATAAATACACTTCCAACACCATCTGTAAAGATCTCAACTCATTGACTAAAAGTAGAGGGGCCGGACCATTCTTTTGTTTCACTGAAAATACTATTCCTTTGTACTTCTTCCTTCAGCAACATTGCTATCAGTCAATTATGACGTGAATAACGATCTAACGAGGTTGTTGTGCAAATACGACTCATCAGAACCAATGTGATGAATGCAAATTTTGCTCTAAATGTTGCATTTGCAAAAAAATGAGATTTTTCATTATGTAGAAAGCGATTTCACTATTTTAACGGCATATCAGGCAAAACATGTAAAAATATTTTTGAAACTTAATTAGGAAATGGAAGAAAATAGTCGATATTAGCAAATTATGAATTATGATTATGTACTGATTATGCACTCATTTGTATGTTTCTATGTTCCTTGTTATTGTTTTATTTTGTAACACAAGTGACCGTGATGCTACATGCAATCGAATAAGTGCATGGGACTGTTGGGCAAACTTCATTTACGTTTCTACAGAGGTTACTTAAGATCTTCTTTCAATTTTATATTTTTGCATTTAATCTTGTATATGGCATTTGTAACTTGTGTCACAGTGGCTGCATAGCATATTGATTATATAACATGGAAAATCATCACACAGGGGTGTATAACCACGCGGTCATTCCCAGTGCACTTACTGCACTGATGAGTCCTTATGACGAAAAGTTGTGCCACTGTCAGCAGTTATGTACATTTTTATTTATAGTTGCCGTTATAGCTATTTGCTTTCGTTTGTATTTGTCGTTTCAGTCACTATCTGAAGTTAAAATCTTTTTTTTTTTATTAGCTGATGTATGAGTTAATTTTTCGCAGTTCTACAGTACGTTAACGTATTTACTGCTGCAATCTTTTCAGTAGGGTTTATCAGGGTTGTAATTTAGAGAACTTCAAACCGTGCGAGAACATGATCATCAAGTGACCGTTGATGCTGAATTAGCTGAAGCTGAACTGGCCAAGGCTTTACAGGTCAGATGAAGTAGCAAAGGTAGCCGTTTGTATTTCATCAATGGTGAAAAACATTGTTATTTTGAACTTGAACCGCCATGCTAAAAATTGAATGAGGTTATTCACTAAGCATTTAGTGCAATAACATGATACGCTCTTCTGGTGTAAAATAAGCCAAACTATCAGAAGGGCTATTTTTTCTTTTCTTTTAATTTTTCTCTTCGTGCAACAAGGACTGTCAACAAGTTTTCTGCTTTGTTTGAAAGAAGTTTTTATCACACCATGGTGATGTATCTCTCATGATACTCGATTGTTAGCGAGTGAATCTTGAACACTTCAAGTTACTTTGTTTAAGTGTTAACTGCTAATATCTGTTTTAGTGTGTTGAGTTCTTAGCCTTATTGTCGGTGTCCCGTAGTGCAAAACTAAGCGTCAGCAAAAGTCAGAAGTTTTTTTGTTTTTTTTAGAATTTACTGCTGATCAAATCACACCTTTTTTCCTTTCACAGGAATCACAAACGAATGCGAACTTGGTGGATGAATATCACGATCTGTATGAGCTGCAAAGACGACGACTTGAAGCCAATGTTTCAATGTTAACTTCTGAAAGGGATCTATGGAGCAATGCTGCTTACAGTCTCGCATTGAAGGTAAAAAATATTATTCGAAGTGCCTTTGACTTTTTCAGCATAGTTTATTTTTAAAATGCTGTCGGATGATTAATTGTTACTTGTTGGTTTGGTGTTTAATTTACTATAAAATTTCACATTGTATGGTTTTTACTCTGAAGATTCGCGTTTTTATGGTACGCGAAACGTCTGTAAAGCAATAAAACAACGCCTATTTTCCATCTTTACTTTCTCAGTTATCAAAAAAACATCGCGACTATTCCCAGAGAAGCAACTAACGATATTATGAATTCATCAGATCACTTCCATCAATTCCTTAAATACTGCCAAACGTCTTCACGTCAGCGAGAAGGCCTGGTACAAGCTTTCCAACCACTTCGTGATCATGTTGAGTGACCATGACAGCGACTGTTTGACCGACGTTCAAAAACATGTTGAAAAATGGCGGGAAACAATGTTTCAGTGAGTGACGTATCCTTATTTGTGACATATCCATATTTGTTATCAACCATCGTATCAATATTTTGGTTTTCACTCTGGAAAATGAGGCACATTCTGGTGATATAAAAGAAATATTGTGCTAGATTCTATCAATTTCTATCTGTACGATTAACGTCTCTTGTTCTCCCTATCGCGAGGGTTGGTTGCCAACGAATGTCTACTTTGTCCGATGGCATTTCTTCATGCCACCCGGTTCAGAATGTTACTAAAGTCTTCATCACGCAAGTGTAGTTTTGTTAGGAAATGCTAATTATGCTAATTGAAATAAAAATTATTAAATATGATGAAAAAATAAGGTAGGAAGCAAAAAATTGAGAAACCTTTACCACAAACGTATAGTATTAATAGCACCACAATTTTAAGAAAGAAGATTTTTTAAATAGCGAATCACCATGAGCATGGTAATTTTTGCTTTATAAGACTCCAGAGTCCAGACATTATCAGATGAATCTTAATGACTTGAATAATCAACATCATAAAGTGATTGATAAAGTGAAATTGGATAAAAGAACAGGCGGTATTTATTGCCTGTCTGATTTCATTGCCTATGACTATAATAACTCAGACAGCAAATCAGTCGTTTGTCTCATTGCTTTAACGTCTGCAGCCCACTGATTTGCTATCTGGAAAAGTTATTTCTACAATATCTCCACATCGGATGTCGTTAGAAAAATATAACTCTTTGTCCAACAGCGATCTTTGCTTTGAGATCGCATAACCCAAAGTCAAAAGCGGCTTTACACGAAACTGCTAACATTGAAAGTTATTTCTTGCCGCAAATGTTGACATTTGTTTCCTTGTTAAGACTTGAGCCTTTTTTAGCTTTAACCAAGAACTCGAAGCAGCAGATAAGCGCACGGTGAACTTACTGAAAAGTGTCAAAGCTGGTCTGAAAGAGTGGGTGATCAAGTTCGATGGTGAGTTAAAAAACATGTTGATGTGAATGCTTGATAAAATTGAATGCTGTTGTTCTTAGTTTCTTTTGTTAACTGAAGTGGTTTGGTTATTGCTTCAGTTAGTGATTAAGGCAATAAAACAACCTATTTTCAATAAGGACTGCGCATTATAAGAACTGCTCTCCATTCAGCGGCACCTATCGAAAATTCCCCAGCAACAACACTTCAACAATGGGAAACTTTACTTTTTCAATCTCGGTGACCGTGCCTGCGTCAGTGATTCAAAGCCTCTACAAGCATGCGAAACTGCCAGGATTAAGCTTACAAGAAGCTTTCCCAGTCCGAGGATAAAGATTCAATCAAACAAACAAGTTTTGTATACTTTTGTTTTATGTTTACCAATAAAGTAGACTAACCTAGAATTGTCGCATATACGGAAATACATGATTCTTAATATAGGCTACTGGTCGTACTGGACCTATGGGATTAATAAGCATATTTGGTAGCTTGTCATTTTATCTCAGTCCTTCTTCCTTTAGAAAATATGCTCATTGCTCATACAATTTATTGCATCCTGTGTAGAAGTGTGTGAAGTTTTTCAGCATCAAACTTACAATAATATAAGACTAAAGTACTGTGCTTTCACAGAAGAAAAGATAAAAGAGCCCAAAATGTAGATAGGCTACAAAACTCATGCAGCATAAAGTTTAGCAGACGTTTTCAAAACTCTATTCTTTTCATCATCATCCAAATTAGGTTTTGTCCCCACTAGTGAGGGTGGCCGATTCTTTCCTTGCAGCGATTGCCTTCACTCATATTCTCCATCTCGCTCTTATTCTATATTCATCTTCTTATTTCAGTCCGACTTTGACTGCCTCATTCTGCACTTGCTCTTTCTCCAGTTTCCACTTTCCATCTATCTTCAAAATCAATGCTTTTCAAAGAAAATTTATTTTCTCCCTCCTTAGTACATGCCCATACCATCTTACGCCAATTGCCCTTGCAAGTTGTTCAAATCTTCCTCGTCTCTAGCATATACATAAGCTTTTTCTCCCTCCTGGTTTTACTTCACACATTGCTCTCCCTGTTACCCTTTCCGTTATTTTTAGAATAGCCAGTTCACTCTCTCTCAGCACCCATGTGTCGCTGTCGTACAATATTACAGGCCGCACACAACTCCTATAGACTTTTGTTTTTAACGAAACTATTTTTCCATAACATTTCCCCTCATTCCCTAAACTTCTTCCCAGCCTTGTCCTTCTTGTCACAACTGTTTCGCATCCACCGCTCCCATTTATTTGTATACGTACGGGACTTATATGCCTAATATACATCTTCAGTGTTATTGAATAAAGATGGAGACAATCTAGTTTTTAAAATATTTGCTGAACATGAACATGAGTATCGTATCTCACTTTGGGCTCTTTATTATGACTGACCAGGCGTTCCAACCATTTTACTCCGAAGTCAAGTTGGTTTCAAAACTGTTTATTAATTTTTTTTTGTTTTGGTATTTGCTATTAAGTGTAATGTGGGGTTTGTAGAGAACCTTGTTGCCAACACCTCAGACGCTAAAGTTTTGAAACAACCTCCAAAGAAATTCGTCCAGGAACTCTGCGATTTCTTGAAAACCACTGAAGAGGTATGAAAAAGATTTAGTGATCAATTTTATGAGCTGATTGGCATAGAAGAATTGTGGCTGGGATTACATTTTTTTTTAAATCACATAGCCTAGGCCCTAGTATGTGTAATTTGTACCTTCATCCCTATTCAACTACAGTAATAGAAAGTACACTGTCACTACAGTTTTTATTTTATACCATTTCGTGTTTGCTTGAAACATACTGCCACCGGTTCTTCAGTACAGGCATTATCCCTAGTTAACTGAGTGGAGAGAGACAATTCTATTAATACCCTGTACGTATCTTTATATTACACCTCGTTTTTTTGTTACGGTTTAAGCAGAAATACTTATACCCAGAAGAAGATAGAATATTGTGAGTTATCGTTGGTACTGCAGAGCGATAGAAACCGTAGCAATATTTTTAACATTTATTTTGGTTTCTTTGGCATGCGTACCACAGTGGAAGCAACAGCTTTGAGTGACCTCCTCGAGCTTGTTTATCCATATTGTGCCTTTTTACGACGTTTGATAATAATAATCATTACTGTGATTTTTTTACTACCGAGGGTAAGAAAAAAAAATGGTAGCCTGTCATGACAAATTATTTTTTGTGACCGGACCCGGAATCGAACTGAGGTCTACTTGAACCAGGGGCAATGACACTAACCACTCGGCCAGTGAGCATCTAAATATTTGTTGTTGCAGAAACTTGGAAATGACGGCGAGAGGTTTGCCGGTGGACAACTTCTGGTCAATGATGAGAAGTTGGTTTTGATGACACGAGAAAACCAGGCGTGGACTGATGTAGCGCTGGAGATTTACAGGAGACACAAGTATGCTTGCAAGCGTAGAAAATACGTCTTTTTTACATCGTTTCAACGTCAACGTCATCTTTCCAACCATAGTATATCTGGCGATATTATCGAAGAATTTTCAGACATAAAGTTTTGGTTACCCGCCCGCTTTTTCACCTATGATTACGAGATGATAATATGATGATGATGAGAGATGATGAAATTCGTCCAGGAAGTCTGCGATTGCATGACGAATTTCATGAGAGATGATGATATTCATCCACCGATGGTTATGAGCTTCAATATGAGCGTGACAAAACACATTAACAATATATTGAACATATATTGATTGACCAATAACTTATCTTCAAAACTCATTGCATTTCATCGTTGCTTTATTCACCTACATTCAACAGGAGTGAGACCGGTGAGGATTTGCCTCTTTGCGCAACACTGAAAGACTTAAACAAGAGTTTGCATGACCTCACAAAGCAGCTCGAGATAAGAATCAACGGAGAAAACGGTACAATTTTGCATGACACCTTAAATCAGTGATTCCTGACCTGTGGTACTTCCTGTAATGTGTCGTTAGTTACGCTCAGATATACACAACGTTTTTTCATTATATTGGTTGTGGTCAGGATCGGCGCAAGGCTAGTTTGCATCCTAGACAAGGTTCAATTTCTGCAACCCTATTGACTCAACATTTTACTGTATGAAGTGAACAAGAACAGTAATTAAGAGCTTTTTCAGTTTTTGTAGCTCAAATTGTTGTTGGATAAATTAGTTTTCAGTGTGGTAATTTAGCAGTTTTTTCTTAACTTGCTGTAATTTTTCCATTGGTATTACAAAGGCGTACTTGACTATAAGTCAGGCAAATCTTTATTGGTTGAGCAACACTGCATTACGCTAAAACACTCATAAAGTTGACTTTTTTACAACCAACCAACTTTTTTGTGACGCTGTCATCTCGTTGTCAAAGGAAGCAAGCTTGAAAATGGGCTGTGTTTGATTTGATTGTTTGGAATGATTTGCTGACTGAAGGATAAAATAAAGATGCCAGTATATGAGTGAAACTAAAAACAAAAAAAAGGCAGTGAAAAAGAAACAAAAAAGTCACACAATCGAAGGGATTTACAACGAGGCAATTATTATCCAGAAAAAAATCACAAAATTTTCAGCTTTCGAATTTAGAGAATTCAAAAAAGGTTTAAAATTGTAACTGTGTAAAATCTGCTCAAACATTACCTTGACATTTTTTCCTTGGCATTTGTCTGATCTGAATTTGGAATACAATATACCAGGAATGCACCTTTTTTGTGTTCAACATTTCATTAAAATGAACGAGAAAAGGTTGCTGGGCTGATGAGTCTAAATATTCCCCGTGGTAACATTTCACATTCCGTGGTAACATTTAATCTGTCGTTGTTTTATACACAGGGGTGGCCAGAAGAATGATGAACGTCCAAAATGGACTTGACAGCTATGTTAACAAGCTTTTTCTAATATTGCACCCTGGAGGAAGTAAGATATCTTTTATTGAATTATTATTATGAAAAGCATGAAAAGACTGCAATAGGAATGACTACCATCTATAGACTTTTCGCATATTTAAAACTTGTTTTCTGCTTAGTTGTAATTTAACGGCATTGAAACTTCTTGTATATAAGTCACATATTTCACCAGCACAATTTTAGTTCACTTCGCCGCAAGACAAATGAAAACTGGAGAAGGACACACACAATCAATAATAAATACTAAAATTCCTATCGATGGGTGCGTCGCAAATCCAGCAAACTTTTCCGCAGGCGTCGCAACGAAAAAAGTTTAAGAACCACTGAATTATTCATCCGCCATTTACAAACCTAAATTTCACAAAACAACCTCTCTGCCAGACAAGCTTGTGCTTGAGAGTGTTTCCAACAGTTTTTTACACTTTGCTTCATTTTGACGCAGCCTTGTCTGATAAAGATTGGTGGGGGCTGTATGAAAGCATGCAGGAATATTGCAACGTTCTTGACGAGACTGTGGAATGCGTGGGAAGGCAACAAACTGATGACGCGAGAATGAAGCACTCCCCCCACACACAGTAAGATATTTTTCGATATTTACTTTCACGATTCGGAAAGTACAATGTTTGGAATGCGACCGTCTTAGTAATATTGTGTATCGGAAGCATAATTTTGATGCTATTTAAGCGGATGCTGGATATTTGTCAGAGATGGGCGACGAAATCTCACTCAGTCCAATGTTATGATACTGGGCTACATTTATGTTGTGCACCGTTGCTCTGCTGTACGCAATGACTAAAATCATGTAAAATGGCGGCTGGGGTACTGTAGTATTTAACGAATTTAACGAAAAAAATTGCCGTATTTCACTCAAAGAAACTTCCACAGTATATCTTTTACATTTTCCATACTTCTAAATTCAAAAATGGCCGCTTTAAAAGTTGCAAATTGTTTTACACTAATCTTTAAGGATTACTTCAGAACTGAGGGAGCTATTCTACTGTATTTATCAGGTTGCGAATGTATCGCTGTATCATGCTGAATAAATTATGCTAAATTCTACAAAAACGGTCTTACAAAAATTTTACCATACAATTTAGCGTTGAAAATTCTTCCATTTTATACCGAGATATTTTTCTCTTCCATCTCTAACATGCTCAGCTAATTGCCATTCATCTCGTGGATTTTTAGTTGCTCTATTTTTGGTGAATACCAACTCTTTACTTTTACCACGGCATACTCAAGTACAATGTGTAGAGTGTAGTCTGTATAGACGCTTAAAAACTTGTCAAAAACGGAAGCAGCTGACTCGATGGCTGCATGGTCTTTCGTTGCTTCCAGCTGCATGTTGTGGTGCATCTATATTTCGCGATGTAGTTATCCCGATGGGCTAAAAATTAAAAACGGTACTTTCAATAGTAAAACAAAAACAGAAAAATGCCACAGTTTGAAATGGTTGGTATTTGGAATTGAAGACATTGTTTTCTTTCTTGCAGCATCAGTGTTGAAAAAGTCATGAAGAAAGTCCAGGAGTGGATGAAGGAAAGCGTCACCCAGGTTGAAGCTGAAGACGGAAAGATGTTGGCTCAGGTTTGGTGGACTATTTGGATTTTGGAGTATGCTGGCTATAAGTTTTTATAAAAAGTTTTTATCGAATACGCATTGCCTAGCCTAGGGATTTTTTTGAAAATTTTCAACTTTACCCGAAGTGTTCTTAAGGCAACAGTATTTTATAAACTAAAGGGGCCTATTTGGCCTAATATTGTTCAAGCAAAAGAATAAACTTTGCTGTATAATTTTTAAAAAAAAAATTATCAAAGGAAGCTTTTGTCCAAGTATCAAGTGATTAGCGTCAAACCTAACACAATTATATGAAACGCTTCGATTCGGTTCCACATATACAATATAAGAAAAATACCGACAAAACATCAGCGTTAAGTGGTCCAAGCTTGATCTTGGGGTATGTTTTCCTTTTTCTTGGGGGTGAGGCTTATGATCAAGTGCCCCCTATACCCAAAGCATATGGAACAGTGCTTGGAATGGCTTTACTTATAAAATATTGTCTTCATTGATTTTTAAGTTGTTAGAAAAAATTTGAACTGCATGAATATAATATGGTTGGTTTGTGATAACAGGTGGGCTCCATCCACACTGATTTAGTTCTCTGGATGGTGCAAATGCTCCTTCATCTTGTACCAAACCACGACAATATTCAAGTTCCGCCTGATTCAAGTATGCTGAAGATGTGTACACGAGAAGAATTGGTGGACAAAGCTAAAAGTATAAGCAAATATATGACACTGTTCACCGAATACTTTTGGCAGTAAGTTGATTTTTCTTTTTGTAGTCATTGTCTTGTTCTAAGCAACTATGACGCCCATTCTGAACATAAGACATGTATGTTTAATCTGGTGATGCCTCCGTTACCGAGGGTGACCGGATCCACCTTCACATGCCTCAATCGCCTTCATATGAGGACCTATATATACTGTAGACTTCATAAAGACACTTAATAATTACTTTGTTTAGATCGTAGGACTTGAGCGCTTTCTTTTGCCAAATCACCCGCTATTCAACGTTGTGGTTCAGTTTGAACAAAGAGTGATGTTGAAATCTTTTACTTTTAAAAAGTAAAAAATAGCTCCTTTATTTCCAATATTGACAGAGTCGTTCTTTGATGAAAAATCCCTCTGTGTTGAAAAACCATGTCTTAGATAAAGAACCGAAAAAAAAAAATTGATAGTTCAGAAAAAGTGTAGGCGTAGACTAGATATATTTGGTTACCTTCAAGCATGTCGATAGCTGACATGTTTTATTGCTTTTTTGTAAACTGTTTATAGCCTATCACGCTCGACGGGTGGCATCAGGCTATTTGTATATCTGCTTCTTAAAGCTAACCGTTTAAAGTGTTAGCAAATTTCAGCTAAAATTCACTCAAACCAATAAAGAATGATTCTGTTGAACTGTATTATAATCAGCAAGCTTCAACAGTCTTTTAGTTCAAGTTATGCGCATTGTGATTTATGTTTTGGCTTGCTGAAAGAAACGATTATTGCCTTCCAACTTGTAGGTGTTGCATTGGCATTGTTCACTCAACCATGCAAGAGAAGAAGGACAGAGGTGATGATGACGCAGATCATGAGTATAGAGACTTTCTTCGTGTAAAAGTGAGTTTGGAAGCACTGCTGAGACGCAATGAATAAATTTTACAAATCTCTTGTCAAAGCTACTCTTTTGTCTGCTTACCCCAAATACAACTACTTTTCATTCTAGTCTAAAATTGCTTTGTCTAAATTCAAAAAAATGCAGCCAGTAACCAACTTCTAGTGACAGCGTTACAGCAAAAAGATGTGATAGATTTTAGATATTTCTTTAAAGATTTTTTCACAAATGTATTTTTCTCTTAGTTTGATAAGATTGTTTTTAACTCTACAAACATGATCGTTTGGAGTACAGATCTTTACCAGATCAAGTCAGATCCGTACCCAATCTGGTGAAGATCTGTACCCGATAAAGTGATTGTCTGGGTTACATGTGATCCAAACGACGCTTAAGTGTGATCTGTGACTGCGATTCGATGTATTTCAAGTTGCTTTATTAGCAGTACAAACTTTCTTCTTTCAGCGTGAAGCAAGGGAGTGGATTCGGACTTGCGAGTTTCTGCTGAACTCAATCCTTCCTCGGAAAATAAAACTTTTGACCCTCGATTTAGCGGAAAAGTTGCGTTTGCCGGATGAAAAAGCTTCGGACAGACGGAAAAGTATCTCCCGACTTTCCAGACAAGGAACTGATAGGGTTTGAATACTTTTAATCTTCTGGAGTTTTACATTGTTTTTTTTTTGCAGTTTTTCAAGTTTTTGTGTTGCCTGAAAAGTTATTTTCATGAAATATTGTTTAAGCAATTGTTTCAATGATATAAAATATTTCTGTTAAACTAACAATCTTTTGACTTTACTGATTAAAATCTTTTAAACGTCATTGCAGCGTACGTCAGCCGTGACAACCACTAAGGTGGCTAAAGCGCCTGAGATAGAAATCATAGAAGACATCGTAGTGGCCGAAGCCTCCCAAGGACTGGTATGTTGTAAACCTAAGTTTACTCAAATTTACCCAAGTTTTTGCTTGTTTACCCATATGGACCCAATTTATGCTGGTTTACCCACATTGACTCAAGTTTATGCTCGTTTATCCAAATTTACCCAAGTTTATGCTCGTTTGCCCAAATCTATGCTAGTTTACCTAAATTGACCCAATGTTATGCTCGTTCACTCAAGTTTACCCAAATTAATCCAAGTGTATCATCGTTTACCCAAATTGACCCAAGTTTATGCTCGTTCACCCAAATTGCCCCAAGCTTATGCTTGCTCACCAGTGGCGTATCCTGGTTGATTCTCCTAGGCATGTAATGGAGGGAGGGTCATAGCCAATGTAAGGGGGTCTGGGGGCATGCTCCCCTAGGAAAATTTTGCAAATTTTCCTTAGGTTTTATAGCTTTTCGTGCAATCTGAGCTTTACTTAGCTGATAATTGTTTGAGCTGATTTGCAAAAAATGGGGTTTGAAACACATCATTAATCCAATGTCTTAATTTTATATGCCATGTTAAACATTCAAAACCAGTTAGGCTAAAGCTTTTGCAATGCAATACAACGTATACCAGTTTAAAGTTTAAACCTGACCAGCTGAAATAGGATTAGATTACCGACCACCCAACCGAAAGATCCCTGGTGCTCTGTGACATCGCCAATGCCGAAATCTGACTGAAAACTTTGATACAGCATAGGCCTAAAGTTACAGTATCTACAGTAGAAAGCTGCAAGGACTTAAATTATGAAGACCAAAAGAAAAAAAGGCGCAGTGGCCAAACAAAATTGTCCGGCCAAACCCTTTTCAATAAAGTCAAATTTCTTAATTTGGTCGTAAAAAAGCCAATCTGGCAACCCTGTCTACAGATAGGGATTTTTGTTTTGCATGCAATTTCAAATCTGCATGCCTTGGTCGCCTTTGCGCCACGGTGTTGTGAAAGAGCAGCGAATAGGCAAATTGTATTATCAACGCATGCTGACTGCTGAGCTCTACTCAGCATGCAGGGTTGCCAGGGTCAGCAAAGTTTGAAAACAAACAGTTGTTTCTAATATTGAAATTAAGAGAGCTAGGAGGTTCTGCTATTAACATTTTCTATTTCTACGCATAAATTCGTTGTCCCTGAAAGATTTCTGATTTCATCAGAATTGTAAGGCATGCCTTGCATGCATGGAGAATACGCCACTGTTGTTCACCCACATGTCAAGTGTATGTTCGTTTACCGAAGTGTACGTAAATTTTGGAAAAGTTTAAACTCATTTTTTGAGTATATCAAAGCAGTGCTTCAGCAAAGTACGTAGTCTTAAAAGTTTAAAATGAGTGCACCAGTAAAAATTAGATAACCTCTACTTAATGTAAGTCATCGACTACAAAAAGTTGTTGAATGTGTGGATCCCTGGTGTGACCAGCTAGGAATGAGGTCAATAAACAAACATTAAAACTGATGCAATATTTTTTTCTTGTGATTCTTTTGTTGTAGCTTTCATGGATCATGTGTAAATATCACATAGCCAGTAGTTGTCGTGTGCTGTGTTTTATATTTACAACACAAAAGATTTTAACCCAAATTGGGCACCATATGGCCACCCACTGACCTCCAAGATATACGAGAAATAATTAACTCTCTAAATAAGATTTCCTTTCACTACTATCCCGGAACAAGAAATAGTACATCTCCAAAACATTATTAAGGTTTTAAAAGAACACCGAATATGTCAACTGCTTTTTTTCTGTTAAAGGAAATGTCAATGGAAGGTGCCAGCGAGAGACAAGATAACCAAGACGGTGAGATACATAGTTGTTGACATTTTTTTATCAGCTAGGACGCTATGGCAGAATAGTGCTTCCGATCGACACCAGGAAGGGTGCCGGTTTGCCACCCGCCGAGTGCGCATGACTGTTTTTTTGCAAATTAAACATTTTCATCGTATCCAAGCTTTCGCCGGTGGTTAAAGATTTAAACGTGAAGGCAAGGAAGCCAATCTTCGTGTCGATATTCATGGAAACCTTTAAGTGTCCTGTCGAAAAACACAACTGCGTGCTCATGAGCGGTGTCGAACCTGCGTCCTTTGGAGCATCCTACCGAGGTTCTAAACACTCGGCTATACAGCTTAATAATGATGAGTTTAAAGGGAAATACTAACAACAACTTTCTTGCCTTCTCGTCTACTTCATGTAGATTTTGAACCACTGGAGAAAAGCTTCAACGTGGCAAAAATAACCTACGTCTGTGTAGTAATCTAGTTGAAGCCATTTGCTGCTCAGTCGCGATTGGCTACATTTCATTAAGTTTTTTAAACCTCTCAGCTACCAACGAAGAGGTACAAAGGCTATCGACCGCCACAGACCCGAACGCCATCTTGAGTTCAGATATGAACATTCAAATTCTTGGCCAGGACGAGAATGTACAAAGCGCTCACATCGATGAAAATGAAGCCTGGCTTTTGGACAGCGACGAACTCCCCTCCCCGTCATCTGCTCTTATGCAAAACGCGTATGACGCAATAGCCAAGATGGATAAAATACAAAAACTATTACTGTGAGTTTGTATCTATCAGTTGTGACGTTTAGTTCTCATTGCTGGGTCGTGTTTTATCGATAACAATAACTCAAACACGTTAAAGGCAATTTTTGAATAGAGTTCAGCACCTTTAAGAAGACTTTCACTTTCTTCTTGTTTATATTTCAGACGAACCGAAATCCGAGCTCAAGAAGCAGAACAAAGAGTCATAGAACTTGAAGAGGAGTTAAACTCGTCAACTGAAAAGATACGTTCGCTACAAAAATCAGTAAGCTACAATCATGTGATGGCAATGTTTACCTCAATGTTTTCTACTTGTGACTTGAGTTTTTTTTTTATCTTGCTTTTGTGGTGACAGAGAAACGCCGAGCTAAGATAAAGTAAACAGACTTGTTGTTTAGCAGTAGTGGAACTTTTGTGAAGCTCCTAAAGCGCTAAAGCAGTTTTGTGTTGCTTGAGCGCTTTACAAGACAGATAGTTTCAGCGCTCTGCTTGAGGGGCAGCCGAGTACATTGTCACCCTAAATGAGAAGGAGCGAAAGGTAGTGCTAGTTTTTATCAAGTTTTTAGTATATAGACATCACTATCCAAAGCCAAATTCGATTTGTAGACAAACCAATGCTCGGACACGAGCTGGAGCCGACGACGACGAGTATATAGAGCTTCGGTAGAGAGTTTGTATTGTTGAATCATAGGCATACGAAACCGAGCAACGTGAACAAGTTTAACATATTCAAGTTTACTACATTTTACAGAAACACAAAACTACGCAACAAATTAACTATCGAGCATTTTCGACATCACAAGATGTCCTCTGCAGAAATAACATGCATACAATTTAATTACCTCTAAATAAAATACAGTGGTTTACTAAATCTATAAACAGGAAAAAGCAAAAACTTTACGGTACTTCTGACTAGCTCAAACTCAACGATATAGGCTCTATGAGAATCATAGGTAACAGCATCAAAAAGTGTTAAACAGATCACATGATGTGGTAGCAAGGCAAGGTGCGAAAAAATTAATTTTAAAATGCAGAGCGCAAGAAAGATGAGCCGCAAGCAGGCATGGAGGAACCATTTTAAAAGTAGGTGAGCCCAGAGGCGCAGCAGTCAAAGTCAATCCAACTTACTGTAGGCCTACTTCCCTACTGTATTAGTTTCAGTGAGACTAAAAATCACTTCATTGATCTAAAGAATGATATCATTGTTTCAACCATAGAGAATAATTACAGTTGGCCTATATTGATTGATAGATTGCTCCACCAATCACACGCAACCACACCTACACGTGCTTCCCATCAATAGTGGGCTCAACAGAAAAATTTGAAGATTGGATTTCATCATTGGGCTATCAAAGATAATAATCGAACTAGTGTGTATCAAATAAGTGAAGACCTCTTTTTGAAACTCCGTCTCTGATTTGCCGTTTAGTTTACCCTTTCAAAGAAATGTGGCTTTGAAAAGTGGGTAAACCAGGCCCACCTAGAAAATAAAGTAGTTGGGCCCAGGCCCACGAGGCCTACATGGTTCCTTCATGCCTGGCCACAAGCATACAATTGTCTGTTTAAAGGTGGATTGTTACGTTTTAGTCAGCTAGTTCATTGAGAAAATTGTCTTATGAGTATCTACCGGTCAAAATACCCCATCTACTGCAACGATCTACAGATTACAAATAAGCGTATCGTCAGTGTTGCAAATAATACTTTTTTCTATAGTGCTTAAATGTCTTTTTGATATTACAATCGGTGGTTGACTTCGAGTAATCTGGCTTGTTGATGTCAATCTATGTTGTAGGCTGCTTGTGTTATCAAAGAAACAGCCTTCATAAAACGGATAGTTAAATCTCTGCTGCAAGCAAAAGTAAACTTAGATTGCAGCTGCCGTGAGATGCACAGATTAATTTCTAAGAACAAGGAATAACTGAAAAATATTGTTTGTGGTAAAAAATAATGTTAGTAAATGACTTGACACATGTGCTTACATTTAAACCAAAAATGTGTTTTTATCCTTATGTTTTAGTGCAAATCGAAGGCATAGCGCTATCTGTATGGTTCATTCTGATGAAGCTGTGGTATTTTAGACTTTTGATTGGATTTTAACGGAGAGAATTTTGGTAACTTGTTAGTAACAAATTTGTGTGTTGTTGTTAGGTATTTGACCTGGAAGCGCAGCCAGTATCTTCTGTGCAGAGTTCTGCTGTTGAACCTGAAGATGCGGGCAGTCAAGATAGCAGTCCTGCCGTGGAAAAGACCGGCAGTCAATTAGACTCGGTAAGTAGCCTCTGTATCAACATAGAAGTAAAATTGTCCGCTTTTTATATTGGGGGTAGTTTGTTGGCTATATATTTTGTCGCACTGCAACTGCCTATCATTTATCAAGCCTTCGTAAGTCGCTAGGCTTATGTGAGCAACCTACTGTGCTACTGTAGAAGACTCACGTAATTCAGTCTATTGTTATTAGGTGTGTTTTAATAGATTCAAGAAACAGCCTTTGCTTAAATCTTTTTTGTTATTTCAAAATCTTGACGCCGTTACAGAAGGGCTACTTTAGTAAACGTGGTGCATCAGAGCCATAAGACGCAAGGCTTCGAAAACCAAACGCTTGGGGATATCCGCCCCGATAGCTCAGTTGGTTCAGCGCCTGACTTTGTGCACGTAGACACAACATCAAGCGCGCTGGTTTGGCTCTTGGGGTGTGAGCTTGAGGAACTCATTTAAGAGCTGTTCTCCATTCAGCGGCATCTGGTGGATGGAATAATTTGTAGTCAGTTAATAATCGGGACTGTGGTTCAAAGCCTCCAGTCTACGAAACAGCTTGGAACAACCTTTCAGAGACTTTTCCAATCCAACAATTGAAAACCAACTCTTCCGTATTATTGTTTCTTCTGTTGATTTGCTATTTAAATACGCAATAGCCTACTTGCTTTCATAAACTGTTTGAATGAGAGACTGCACTCGACGATCTCCTACGCCTTTTTAGGGGTAGGCACTTTAACGGAGGCTATTCCACTTTCCCAAAACAATAACGCAATCATGCGTAACATAGTCTACGATTCCTCGCGAATCAGCTGATTGTAATCATGTGACTCAGCACGTAATATTGAGAGCGTTCTTCTCGAAAACTTTTTGATACAAATTAAACTTAGTGAACGAATCGCCGTCACCAGCGTAGCCTAGTGGAGTTAGGGCAAGAGATATAGTCATTTCGATTCCCACCTCCTGTCTTTACTAAGTATTTTTTCTTCTGTAACTGAACTGGGTGCAAAAAGAATCTTTGGCTGCAATCAGGTGGTTTCAAACATCAGTGATGTCATATGTTACGCATGATTACGTTACTGGTTTGGCGCAGTGGAATACGTTAAAATGCCTACCTTTTTAGGGCTACGGTCTGTCGCACTCTCATTGAATGCACACGGTGCCGGTCTTAGGGTATTTCGGGCCCTGTGCGGAATATGCTTTGCGGGCCCAAATGACAATGATTCAATTCAGTAGTGAAAGGAGAGGGGGTGTTTTGATGGCCGGCGGCGTGTTCGCCGAAGACGACCCCCAGCAGCGGGGTGTCTGGAGGCCACCCCCAGAAAATTTTGAAAAATTACTTTGAATTGGGTGCATTCTGAGAGCATGTTCAACAAAAATTTGGGTATGAATATTATTGTAAAATGGTGCTGTCTGGTGGCATGTAAACTTGTAAAGGTGGCCCGACAATCTCAGCACTTGCCTCACCCTAAAGCCGCAACTGACTTCAAGGATAGGCCTACCGGTACTTGCTTGTGAATTGAATTTTTTCCATTGGAAATGACAATTACTGCATTTTCTGAGTAAATTGCGGGCCCTGTGCGATCGCACGGTTTGCACACTACAAAGACCGGCACTGAATGCACACTTTACGTTTTTGTTTTACGTAGCCTACGTTTTGTTTTGCAATGAAACAAAAATAAATGACCATTCATACCAGGCAGGGTAGTTTTTCTTCTGGTTGTGTTACCCGTGGCAGATGATTCTAGGAATGGGATAGTTGGTCTATATACTTTTCCATCGAAAAAAAATACCCTTTAACCTGATCACAGGTTAATCAACACGCATTGTATTTGAAGGGGTGCTCAAATATCATATGATGTTGTATAGCCTGACTCGCTTTTCTTCGCAAGGGCGGCGTTTTTTCCTTAAACGGACTCGTGATGTTTAATCGTTCACCTTGTTTCACATAGAAATCTTCGCGCCGAGGAAGCCCCATCGACTTACCAAAGAGATCTTCTACGTCACGAGGATCGAACCGGCCGAAGAAACAGTCGTTTGCGAAAAAGAAATAAGCGACTTGTGTTGAGCTATAAAATATGTGCTCTCTTGAGATTGTTAGTAATACATGTACTTGCTATAACGTTGTTCAATCCACTAATCCTTGTTAAGCCGAGCTTGTCACCACGCCACAGACAGCAAAATTCATCACTTTTACATTGATTCAACGTCTGCAGACACTAAACCAATACAATATTGACAGATTTTGCTGTCTGGGGCTAGATTTAAAATTTTGTAAGAAAAGTTTCCGTATGTTTCGTTGTATCAAAGGCTGCAGTTGGATCTACTCATGTTAGAAAGGAAGCGATGACGGTAGGAAATTACTCAGTTTCAACTCAGCCAGCTAAACTTCGTAGCCTAATATCGAAAGTAAACTTTGGCCTTCGGAACCTGAACCAGCGACATCGTAAGCCTGGATGTAAAAAAAAAAACAACGGAGTAAGCTGTACTTATCAAAGTGTGGAACAACTTTCCAGTCACAGTTTTGTTGTTATTGGCCCTCACCGAACATGACGTGGTTCGCCGCGTCCTATCACGTAAATGCCATTTGATTAAATTGTAGATGTAAAGGAAACTTATAGCATTAGACCTTCTCACGAAGGGGGCTACAGAGAGAGAGACCTTGCCCACGACAAGAGCAGAAATCTCGCCCTAGATGTCCAACACAGAAGTCCACCGATACTTCAAAGAATGACAAACCGACTTGAAACTAATACATGTTACTACGTGTTCTTCATAATTCATGACACTTGAATTTCCGATAAGATAAATCAACAACAAAAAAACAACCAAGTATGGTGTTCGTCAAAAAAAAATCGGTCACGTGCAGGCAACGTCACAAACGTTTCATCTACGTCACTTGACTTTTTTTTGACAAGCATGAAAATTGCTGGATAAATAAATTTCCTAGTAACTGTGCAAGAAGTTTGCTCTCCGAAACAAGTTAAAACGTGAAATTTGTCGAAGGCTTCATTTAAAACCAAATTCGCTTCCGTCAGGTAGAAAAATAGATTTGATTTGAAAGACTGCACTGCTGCTCGTGAACTGTTCGAACGATTTACTCGTCTTTTCGCACACGAGGTTTTTTCTTCTTTCCAGGCTTACTGACCGACCACGCTGCAAAAGAAGAACTTTCTCTTTAATAAAATTATGCAAACATCTTCTGCCAACAATCCAATCACCAACGCGTTTTTGAAAACACTATTCGAAAACATTGTGCAATTTGCAAAGCTACTGTTGCAAGGCAATTAATAATATCTGGTGCAGTGTTTTTCATGAAGGTTTTATTATTCAAAAAATCCTGGCGGTCAAAATCACGGCTAAACTTCACAACTTAATATCTTTAAAACAATAAAAATGCAAAGTTTGGTGAAACAACATCCCAAGCAGCAAAATCCGTCATTTTTAAGTTAAGTCAACGTCTGCAGACGTTAAAACAGTGTATAAAACGACAGTTTTTGCAGTCTGGAAAAGAACTAAGCGTCAACTCACCTTCCTCTGCGACTGTTTCCTCAACAGGTTCAGCCGCCACAGGATTTTTCATCTACAAAAGCAACAGAGACATGTCATGCTTTTGCGTCTTCGTACGTGCCGCAACTTCATAGTTCGCACAAATGCACTCATGTCCTCCATTTTGAGTATTAAGGATTTCGTGAATGTTCAAATGACGTGTCATTAAAAAATTATCAATCGGTTTCGCATCACGAGAAAGTTTCGAGAGTAATTGTTCAGATTGGTTTTCTATGTCGACACGTTTTCGAAGCATTGACTTCTACTACTTATCAATATATTGCTTTTCTGAAAAGTTACTCACCTCTTCATCAGGAACGGGAGAAGCAGAGATGCTAGACGGTAAAACAACGTCTTCTTTCGCAACGTTTTCACTGACACCCTGTAAAATAAATAAACAAACCTTGCATTGCGAAAATTTCGTTTTACCGAAAAGAATCTCTTACAACCTATTAGCGATGCAGCGCAGACGTTTTTGTAGTAAGTTTGTGCTAACAGCAAGTCATGTAGTAACAATGTAAAAAAACGGCACTTTATGCTATCTGGGTTTTAAACTGTGCTTTCATAGTCAAAGTGCATAGGCTACATCCGCGCAGCACTTTTTTTTCCAAAAAGCATGGATTCTTTTTTGCACCAATCCAATAATGTTAATCGTTTGCAGAAATTGAATCAACGTAAAAATGGATTGATTTGCTAACTGAAACTGGCTTGACGTCGAAATGTCGGTAATAAAAGCTAGGTATCATCTTTAACATCAGGAGGTAACCTAGTAGCCTATAGTCTAAAGAACGCAAATTACTTTACATGTAATTAAAACTGGCATGTTGCGTTACCTCAGCTTGTTTTTTGCGTCGACGGCGTCGCGGCTTCTTATTGGCTGCTTGACCTTGAGCAGAAAGAAACTCACTCCCGGCGCCAACAATAGTATGGGTGTTGACGACAGCCGTTGATATAATAGTATTTGGTTTTTCGTCTTCGCTAGACTCATCCTGAAATAAAAGTGACTTAAGGGTTGCTGCACTAACCGTGGATCATTTAAGCGGCCAATTTAGTTGATCGCTTGATTAATTAATCAAAGATCAGGTTGCGCAAAATCCCTTGTGTATCAGTAATCGGCGATTCTAATTGGCAGATTGCAGCTGGTGAATGGATTAAGCTATATTACCCGGTGGATTACCTGCTGTTGATGAATCTCACCCTACAAGTTTTAATTATTTGTTATGTCAGTGCAATTGCCTTCCATTGATTTCATAGGCTACGGAAAACCTTTGATAAATTACAGTTTAATCTCGTAATTTGCTATAAAGGAGTCGGAAAACATCTAGTTTTGAATGAGCTAAGATTTTAAAAAGACATTTTAGTAAACAAATCATTTCGGAAACACCTAACGATGATGTATAATATTGGAATGTTTACTTTTGAAGAAAAAGGCTTTGATATTGTTGTAACTTGTAAGTGCTAAAGCACTACAAATGTGGTGAAACTATGCATCATTGTGATAACAAAAATAACAAGCAGCCATGAAATAAAATAGAAATAGTTTAAAAACGAAACCACATGGAGAAACAAGACACTCACAAAATACGTAGGTTCCGGTTTAGTAGGAACAGAAGGAACTTTCCACTCCTCGTTCGGGTTGCACCAGGATGCCTCTGGAGGAGACCAGTCTCCACCCTCCTTCTCAAAAGATTCTATGTTCCAAGGATCCTCGGGCTCTAAGGAGGAGACGGATCTTCCCTCCGGCTCCATGTGGAAGCTCTCCCGCTTCTTCAACGTGACTTCAGCCATAGAAGACGGTTTGATTTGGCTCAGCGTTCCGAGATCCGACCATTGTGCCATGTGCTTGACATAAATTTAGAAAATCCAACTTAACCAAGATCGTAGCGTTGAGCCCACTTAAGCATTGTGGTTTGCTGAGAGCCGAACTTTGTAGCAATTGTTAATTACGGTACTAAAGATTTCACTACACACGTAAGTTTTGTGCAATTGCTATCTCTTTGCACAAAATCGCAGTAAAAAGGTAGTTCTTAAACTTAGCTTGTCATTGGGGATTGATCGTTTGCCAATTAGCCTACGTATATCAGTAACATCAATACTGCTTCTTTGTTTATCAAGACTGTTGCGACGAGTTTTTAAATAGTATTCATCATTCCCTGGAAACACGTTTTCATTTCAAGTAACTGTAGAAGATGCCAACAAACTGCAACAGGTCCTGGGTTTCAAGTGAGCTCTGTTCAAGCTCTGGCCTTGAAGCACAAGCCTGTGCTGTGAGTGGAAAAAGGCAAGGAGACGAAAAGGCGCCACTACCCGGCGCATTGCGTTCGGTGTACGCCACCGTGCAAAGGCGGTACAGACGAGTGCAATTGTCCGGGTTGCTGGCAAATATTCACCGAGAACGGCTTTCCAGAATAATCAACTGTAACTGTGAACTTTCCAGCAAAAAATGTTTTAGCATCTGACCCGATACTGTAAATTACAGCGATAAACTCAAACATGTGATAGTCGCAGGCCTGAACATTTGGTGAAATATACTAATAAAAAATAGCATGTTCAGGAGTGACAAATTCAGTATGCAAAACACTACAGTGAGTATTGAGAAGAACATAAACTGCCGAAGATGATCGCATTCCGCCCCAAACCAACGACGGAACGCCAGAGTGTTTCTACACCGAATCACCATCTGACGTCACGTCTGGCTCGGAGAGATATCCGCAGCACCACTCGCTTCATGGAGCCAGGAGTTAGTTACAAGCACCCAGTCGGAATATCAGTAATGTTTTACATTGATTTAACGAAACGAAACATTAATAAAACGCTAAATCAAAACAGAAAACCGATTAGCTGACTGACTGGACACGGCAGAATAGTTAGAGCGGGAAGGTTTTAGCGTATCGGGAGAAATTGCCAAGTGGAATAACATAGTTTTGGTTCGACTTCATGGTTATGCGTATAGCCAGCTTTCTTGACATGAAGAAATTGACTGTCGACCTCACTATGAATCTGCAAGCCATTCACTCATTCAAAATAGCTTACATCTTCATATAGACGCAAACAGTCTGAAAACCCGTCACTGTGAAAAAGTGAACTTATATTCTTTACACACAAATAGTTAAGTTTGGAATGCATTACAAAAATCTGTTCAACCAGATCTAAACAAAAACTGGCGTCCTGTGCCTTGGCGTTCAAAAGATTCCAATACTTTAAATTGTAACTGAATAGATTTAAAAAAAAAATACAACCACACTACGATTCCTATTGTAGGTTGAAGTAAGTCTTGCTTACCGAAGTGCCGACACCAGGGACGGAAGACCAAGGTTCGCTGGTAGGCACCCTAGTAGGCGAGGGGGCGCTGACATGTACCCAGTCCTCTGTCTTCGGCTCGCTCGGCCACTGAGATTGTGGTTCCGCAGAGGGGTTATCTGTATTTTTTAAAAATTTGGTTGAAAGAATGTAATTTAACGTTAGATATTTGAATGCTGATGTTGTGAACTACAAATGCAACCAGTTTGTAACATCCGTGCAAACGTACATGTGTCAAACCATGCAGCATATCATAAAATCGCTGATTGCTATCAGCCTTATAAATTATTATTTACAGCAATAAAAACATTTATTGAAGCGTCTGCAATCTTAACTGTGCCTTTGTAAAGCTTTGAAAATAACTTGCATTCCAGCCAGTTGATCAATCCCACTTCGCATTGATTCAACGTCTACAGACGTTGAAAGTACTGATTCGCTGGCTGGGTTGAAAGTTCTACTGCAATGTACTATTCCCAGTGCAACTAGCATTGGTATTTATTTGTCACCGTTTTTACTAAAATAAACTTCCAAGCGATGTAAACTTACCCTAAAGCAGACACGTACCATCCGAATAATTTTAAGATCAGCAGTCTACCAATGGTATCAGTCTGGGGAACTTGGGACTTGGTTTCTTAAATTATTTCACAACAAACACGCTTATTGTTACGCAATAACAACTTTTCGTCGTCATGCGGCTACCGCTACAAACGTTAGAGGTGATAATTCATCAGATAGTTAAAAGTGCACAATGAAATGTATCTTTATTGAGCAATTCACACTGCTGAACAACCTGAAAACGATTAAGAATGATAGATGTTAATTAATGAAAGCTTAACTCGCAATCAGATACTGAAAACTGGCAACACCTGGTACATGAATGCATTTTGTAGAAGCTAAAGCTGGTATCTTGTCAACAACCTCAGTTTTACGCTGTATTACATTAACAACTCTTGTCTACATTGGTCTGTGGGATAATAAAAAAATGCTCTGCTGTAAAGCGTTTAAAACCCAAAAACAAAACAGTCAAGTATCGAAGAGTCTTCTCTAGCACAGTCCATGCCAAAGTATTGTTCTGCATGCATGACATGAAACGCTTCTTCCGCAAAACTCAACTCAAATCTGATGCATCGCAAAACTACATATGGGCGTCACTGCAACCCACAACTGCAGCGGCTGAAAAAAATTGATTCGATCTTTGGCTACACACAGTGCTAAAAAACGCTACCACGCGTGTACTGTACAATGCGCATGTTCTTGTGACGTCCAAGCAGAGATCCAATCAGCCCTGATGATACTTCAAGAAGCCCCGGCTGCGTAGTGACTATGTACAGTAGCTGCATGTGGAAGGCCAAACCAAGAAAAACGCGGGAAAAAGGAAACGGTTGAAATAGAAACCATGGCTGGGAACTTCCTCATCAAATGTGAAAGACGGAGAAACAATCCCTGCCTTGTTTTAACATCAACGCAACGTCAAGCAACGATTAAATCATGCCTAACTACATGGAAAATTTCTACTGTGGCAGCTTACAGAAGAAGCTAATACACAGAATGTTACCAGATGAAGTCGGTTGCAGCAGAAAAAATGAGAGGTGCTAACCAGCCTAACGTGTAGTTTGTATGTATTGTATTATGCTTGTTTTACTCATAAGTATCTGACCATTCAATGAACGACCTTTGAAACGTGTTTTTAATTACTGTACTGGCCCAACGACCGCACGGTATAGTACGTGTAGTGAACTAGTATAACACAGATATAGTACAAATTTTTTCCTGGATTGCTAAAATAAAAGACAATTGGTACGGTAGTATGTAATCTATAAATGCTTTTTCCTAATGATCGAATGTTAATCTTGAAATCGAAATTTTCAGGATGCAAAAAACACAAATAACTATTGCCGATTTACACACGATTCATGATTGGTGCCTTTCCTGTTTTTCTGGGTGCTGATGTTTTCCCAAATAGTTGCGTTGTGTGTGCGAATAAAATGAGCCTATAAAATCATACAAAAAAAAAAACATGTCTGAACATGAAATTTCAAATACGCCATTAAAAACGTCGGTTCAGGTTAATGCAGAAAAAAGCGGCAAAAAATTTGACCGTCTGCCCTGCTTGTGGGTACTGGTGACCAGCTAATCCAGAGACAAGACTGGTTTAAACCTCAATTTGAAACCTACAAAACTGTGCGCGAAGAATCCGTTGAAAAATGTGCAAAGGATAAAGACGAGCGCACAAGTGCTAACAGAATTAGTAAGACGGACACAATTTCTAAAAGTGGCAACTTATTTCCTGAATGCACGATCTTCTAAGCATGTGACGTGACAAACAACTCTTTAAGTTAAGATAAAGCTTTGATAGAGAGTTTGCTTTGTTGAACCATTACCTCGTGGAAAAGCATAGTGACTTATGATGTAAACATATAGTAATGAACACATTGGACCTAATGCTACGGTTGGTTCAGCTTTTTTTCCAATCAGAAAAATTAAAATTTTGACAAATCTACATATGCGTGCTTCCTTTCAGCACAACCACACAGTTTTGAGAGGGACGAGCACTACTGATAACCCGATCACTGATCAAAATAAAGAGGTAAATTGGTGACATTTCGATAAAGCATCCACGCATCTGCCAGTTTTAAGACCTGATAAAACTGCTGACCTGGTATTCTTTTGTCAGCAAAATTTAGGCTCTTTCCCTATCCAGAAGCATGTCTGTCGGCGAAAATTTGGATTGTGTGAATGTGAAAACTAGAAAGTCAATTTTCAATTTGAAGCGTGCCAATGTTACCTAGCAGATTAAATTCCAAGTCCAAATTCAGCAAGGCCATTTTCTGATACATCTAATCATTTAATTACGTTGTCAAATCCATTGCATTCCACTACGTAACAGTTAAACCAGCGGTAACAAACTGTGGGTTTTGTTAGTTTATTAACGAAATGAAAGCTTCTGACGCCTAGTCTTTCCCGTATTTACTAAGGGTTCATCTGACCCCAAGATATCGACATTTGCCTTGGGTCCACTGAGGCGACTAGAGATCGGCAGAGACGTTGGCTTCATGATCCAAAACACGCATGCCTTCTGTTCTGCTTGGTGGACTTCGGGTGGTGGACTGGTGGTGGTGGTACAGGCAAACATATACCAGTAGTTAGACAAGCAGTTTGCTGTGGATATATTCACATTGGTACAAGTTTTTGTGTTGTTATACTACTCAATCAAGTTATGTTATCGGCGGCTACACAAAATAAAGCCATGAATACAAGTGAAGACGAAGAAATTGTGAAGGTTAGTTTCAGATCAAAGCAGTCAAGAGAGATGAATGGAAGAAAACACTAACAAGAAACCTACAACAAGCTAATCCAACGAGCAAGGCATGTCACAATTCGCATTACAACAACGTTCCATGACATCGAAACAACACAAAGCATTCAAATTGACACAAAACGGCGACACTGCAAGCTACCGTCACTCGCCTGCGAAGGAAAGCATGGCCGGCAAGACGGCCGGATTCACTGAATAGTTCCCTTCAGCGTCATATACACCGAAAGAAGCAACGGCTGGCATGCGCTCAGCTGTTGGGCAAACGTCCCTTTGCGAGAACGGGAAGCCAAATAAAACCTGGCCATTGTTTCTAACGGACGACGGGCTCACATTGCCGAATTGCAACAGCTTCGAACAACTGTTCTGGCGTGTGATAAAATTGTCTGATGGCATGTGGCGGTCTGTGAAAACACATGTACGCCACGTGGATATGAGAACAGGTAAAAGCTCTTGTATTAAACCACAAGAAAAAGATCACAAGATAAATATATATATCACATTATTGGAGTGCGTTTTTTGAAGACGTTCTCTGTTTAAAAACAGTGACTTAGACAAAGCTTGACTTGTATGAACATTTTCGGCGGTTTGACATTTTTTTCTTTGACATGTTGTAGGCAAACTTATATCCACCATGTGTCCACTAAGAAAAAAATCGACTAGCTGAACACAATATAGACAGTTAACTATAACGGCTGTTTTATCCTTTCCCCAGCACCAGCTTGACCATATTTGCGCCCCGAACCAACACAATTTACAGCTAATTGCTCCGTGTCCATTTCTGAAAGCAGAGCAATCCACCGCTGAAGTGATGGCAACACTGCAGAAGGGGGATTTCTTCCCGATAGCCACTTTAACAGAACAATTTTTGTAAGCGTCTGTAAAGCATGAACCAATCAGAATCTGCGTTGTCTGTGACGTCATTACGTAAATGAAAGTTAGAGGTAGAACAAAGTAAAAATGCAAACAGTTCTGATAGAAAGTAGAAAGCAAATTAAGTGAACATTTAGCCGCAGCCAGCGTGTCCTAATTTTGACTTTAGCCCTGATTTTAAGATACAACAGGACACTATATGTCCTGTTGTACAACAGAAGCATTCTATGTCCTGTTGTATCTTAAAATCAGGGCTAAAGTCAAAATTAACCTCTTCCATCTTCCCCCTACTTAAACGTAGCTTCTGCTTGGTTCATGCCTTACAAGCTCTTAAAAAAGTTGTTATGTTAAAGTGGCTACCTTTCTTCCCAGCCATCACCACGAACAAGAGCACTCACAAGTGAGTTACGGAATTCTTATCCCAGAAAGCAAAACCAGTCCTTTTGCATTGATGAAAAAATGCAAAAAAATGACGTATTTTGCTGTCTGGGATGTTATTAAAGTTGACACGATTACAAAACACAATGCGGTTACCTTTCTCATCCCATGGCGGTGACGCGGTTACGGTTGGCTTGCTTGACCACTTATGAGCGTTGACATTCTGCGCCCAAGATAAACCTGCATAAAAAAAATTTAATTAAGTTAGGCATAAGCAAAAAAAAAATTGAAAAGTTAACAGCATTGCAGTCGAAAAAATCAAAATATATTTTTTCTTAAGCTGAATCCTTTGTGTGAAAAATACAGAGCTCAAAAAATACATACGAGTAAGTTCTATGTGCACGATGAAAACGAGGATATTTCAATTTAACAAATACAGTATTTATTGGCAATACGTGAAAAAAAGTCATGACAGAAAAACTTTTTTGATGCTGCCCATATTAGATCATCAAAATCGAGCAATCACATTTTCGTCAAATTCTCTCTCGTTATTTTGTCATGTAACGGGTAGCACAAAAAAACAAATACTTAACCTACACGTCGATATAATACAAGACATGCAAGACTGTTTTTTGTATATTGAATTCTTCTTACCTTCTGTGTTAGTGGAAGTAATCTGACACCACGGTGCAGAAGTATTAGCGGGAAAAGTAATATTTGCGTCAGATGTTTTCGCGCTCCATGAGTCTAAAAAAGTGTTGTAAACGCTTGAGAGTAAGTCTCACGTGAACACAACAGTTTCACGTCAGAATTGCATCGATTGTTTTCATATGTAACTACGTCATCAGTTTTAAGGCCAAGAACCTGAAGAACAAGAACCTGGAATGCTTTCTTATCAAACAAATGATGGCAAATTTTTTTGTTTGATATAATGAATGACTAATTGACTATGAGTTCCGAGTTCCTGCGGAACTGTGCAAGTTGAAAACTTTAAACTTGGTCTCTTAGTCAGCTCAAAAGACCACTGTACTTTAAATGGCGCCGAAAAAACAACGGATTCAAGCAGTGTCCGTTATAAGATTAAGATATTAGCCTGGTGTCGTGCAAACGAAAGCATTTCGAATTGATATTGAAAAGTAATAACAATGAAGTACGCTAACAGTTACGCACTTTCGTCATTCGATAACCACTTTGGCGATGCTTGCAGCATAGAAGCTGGGGCCATGGGCGAACGGGTCACAATCAGTTGGTTAGGTTTAGAAACATTCGAGGAGAATTGTCGCTTGTTAGCCCCAGCTTGCCACTCTTCTCTGGCTGCCCTGGCAAATCTTGGGGCAACATCTGAAAAAAACATTGAAAAGGTTAGAATAAACGTTTTTTAAACGTCCACGCTGTGATCTCATCAACTTGAAGTCTTCAAATGCTGATAAGATTTCATTGGCACAAAATGGGGGTAATTTCAGCCAAACGTGTCTTAACACATGTTTAAGATTCCCAGACAACAAAACCCGTCATTTCTGCATCAATTCAACGTCTGCAAACGTTGAATCAATGTAAAAATAACGGATTTTGTTGAGTGGTTTATAATGATTGAAAGCGTCGTGTTTGTTAAAAAGTGATACTTTCTGAAATGCTGATAACTTGCTGCCAATTATCCGCATCATCAGCCAATTCCAAAATATTCTTTAAAATGTTTTATAAAAACAGTAATAAAGTGTTTTTGTAAAGAGCAGTATCTATCGCAAAATGCGTTGCTTTTGACGCTATACAGAGAACAATGTCAGTCTTATGAGTTTTTCTACAATATAATTCACAGTGTAGCAACTGTTGCTAATATTTTAATCGCAATGCTTGACAAAAAAAAAACTTACTTTTATAGGAGTTTTTTAATTTTTTGACAGAAAAATAACTTTTGACTCGTCAACAAAATAATAAACCAAATTCACTTTGTTATTTACACAAAATTAAACAAAAATATCAACACAAAACTTAACAAACTTTCTGCGCAAAAAATCTCAAATTCACTGCATCTCGCGGTTTTACTCCGATCCGGCTAGACTGCTCTAAAACCAAAAGGTTTTATATTTTGTGTGGAAGCAATCTTTGTGGGCATTGTTAGCTGTTCTACAGCACAGTAGCTTCTGCAACATGAGATTTGTGAGGAAAAAAGTGTCACTGCAAACCTGACGAACCTAATCTGATCACTAATCATCATTGGTTCATAAAGCAGACTGTGAAGTCGATTAGAAACTGTGGTGTCCCAATAACCCTGTACTGCACTGCAATGTGCAACAACTTTTGGGTTACTTACTGTGCTTTTATTTGATGAGCTGATGAAAGGCTTGACGCAAAGTAATCTCAGCTTGTCTGTGCTACAAACAAAGATTTTTGGGAACATTCAAATTTTTGTGGACCGCAACTTGTGATAATTTGTCACCACCAATTAGCGCAACGAGAAGTTGTTTGTTCGAATTAATCTCATTTTAGAAAAGAAATCGACTGCACACTTTCTCATTTGATCAATATCAACTATATTTCAGAGCTGCTCAGAATAATAAAAAACTCGTTGACTTGCCAAGCAAACTTCCCTGCCAAAGCTGCAAGCTCAGTTAAAATTGAAACAACGCGTTTATCTGTTGAGGCAACGTGTTTTGAACAGGTTTGAGAGCACAAAAGTTCCTTCCTTTAATCAAGGAAGGATATATCGAATAAACGATCATATGGGGACCATACTGTTTTGCAAAAGGCTCTCTAGCCTTACGCGAGTTTTCTCTACATAAGAAAATCAGAAGCAGCCATATGGACAGCGAGTATTATGCGCATAACACTTTTTAAGTGAGTGCTTCTTTTAAACAGAAAACTTCAAGCGGAATGCAATGTGATAGTGATATCTCACTTGATCAACTTACGTTTACTCTTCGAAAACGATGATTAAAAAGATGCTACATCACTTTAAGGCAAAGCATTCAGAAAACATTTCTTACAGTGAGCCAAAAATCTACTTCTAGACATATGAATTAGTTCAAGTGCTACACAAACCCATGAAACACAAAGACTAGACGTGTTTAAAGATTCGAAGGTGACTCTTTCAAGGTTAAGGGTCAAATCTTTTAAGATCGATAGCTCATAACAGAACTTTCCAACGAGAAAGTTTCAAAACGAATTTCACAAGGATTCGAATTTTCTTTGCCGCATGCACGTACAATGATACGCACAAAACCGGCCGTCAGACTGCCTGCATTTTGTTACAATGACAATACCACTCAGTCGCTACAGCGATTGTTGGAAAACGACGATTTTGGAATTACCCCGAACGTGCAAGAATAGGATTACAAACAGTTGACTGCGGAAAAGAGTAAAGAAATTCAACTGAACCCCAGATCTTCATAGCACAGAAGTAGTTTCTATGAAAAAACACTTTGCTGATTATTATGAAAAACTATCCTAAGCCAGACTACACAATGGGCAATTGATAAGTGCTATTCGTCACTTCTTTCAGACCACAGATACTAGACCTATTGATTCTTTCAGGACAAAAACTAGCCGTGCATTGCGTTTAATCCATTCATGCACTTAACGTATAAACATTGCAGCTGGTTTTCATGCTAAGCTGGGAAGATTGACAAAATTGATATTTTTGTGACTTAGCTCTCTATCGCTCTCATTCGAACAGCAGAAAAGCGGACAGGATGCGGCGGGTGGCTTTCGAACATGCAATGCTGGTTCGGCACTCGGCTAAGCTGGATGTTAAAAGACTCCAAAAAAAGATTGAGAAATAAAAGGCGTTGTATAAAAATTGTTAAGATAGTTGGTTTAAAATTTAAAAATCAAAGTGAGTCGCAACACCGTTAGTGACGAAAAATGAAAAAGCATCTGAAAGCGAGTTTCAGCAAAAGCGTAGACCCGGCCAGCAAATCAGTAATGTTTTACATTGATTCAATGTCTGCAGACAATGAACCATCATAGGTACTGTATGAAGTTAAAATTAAAACAACGAAAAGTATCGCTAAGCGCAAAAATTCGAAGCCTGCTTTTTCAAAAATGAAAAATTAGAGCAGTACGGTACCATGTCATGAATTTCAGCAGTCTTCTCATATATTTTTAAAAGCCATGGGGCCAACTTCTTATTATTGCATCTGTCCCAAACTGTTGTGTGGATCTGTCCCAAACTTGTTATGTGGCCTACTACAACACCATGTTGTCATATCCAGGCTCATGCCTAGTGATTAAAGATGCAGTTTACAGAAGACAATGCCCATTTTTGATTTAACCTTCAATGATGGCGTTAAGGGCTTTGCCAAAAAACAAAGCGCACTTTCATTGAGTGTCAAGCAATGTCAGAGCGCACGCATACTGTGAGTTTAAACCAAGACTGTAAAGTGCAGAGCTAAAAGCAGCAATAAATTTCTATGCAGTCTTTGCTGAAGTGCAACCATATGAAGGTGAAATGAAGTTATTTTTGCTACACCGCTTCCGAATCACCTACCTTTAGCCGTACTTGGTAATGACGTGTAAGTTTGGGGCAAAGTAACAGCCTGATAAGGTTTCGGGAGACTTGTGGCAACGGCTGAAGTGTCGGACGATTCTTGACGCTTTTTATCCCTTCGTGTTGACTTTTGTTCTTTGCTACGCACAGTTTGCCATTCACCGCCTGTGATAAAAAAAATGTCAAGTGAGTTGCTTTTTCGTCAGTTTATGTATCTAGGCGCGTCTGCTTTGAACTGCTATCAGTCAAGCTTCTAAAACCAATGCAAATTAGCGCAGTGTGAGAAACCGAGTTGCTAGTTCACCAAGAACACTATGACACATATCGACCACGCCAGATAACAAATGTAATTTTTACATTCATTCAACGTCTGCGGACGTTGAATCAATGTAAAAATTGTAGATTTTGCTATCTGGGCAGCTCCAGTCATGTTTATAACCCAACGATTTTGATTTAATTTTTCAATGTTACCGAAGTATTCCTGTGGAAAAGAAGCGTTTATAACATTTCGTTAATTTATAACAATGCTGCAACAACTGTGCTCTGCTCCGTATCATATATTTATGACATGATGATGCCGATCTTTTTATGGCTAATAAAGCAGGGTTGCCAATCAGATAAACATGAGTATAAACAGATATTTTAAATGGTGCACCGCTATAGGCTGTTTTAAGACTTTTTGATCGTTGTAAACTCGTACGGTGATCCAAAGACTACAAAATTGAATTTGAAGTCTTGCTCGTGATGAAATACGATATGATCTCTTGCTGTGCTCATACGAAACCAATTCAGGAGTGGCCTTTTCACAAATTCTGTCACCATAATGGTTTGATTGCTAGGTTACTTTCAATCTTCAATCCTGACAAAAAAGCTGAAGATGAGTGCTAGGTGATGTAATAATAATGGAATTTTGATTTCGCACAACGTCAACTTGTCATTAACTTGAAATCAACAGGTGCATTGAAGCGTAAACAAGGTAGTGCTAGTAGAGTAGGCCCATTTGAAAACATATGTTCGAAAAAGGAAACATATGGCAACACTGCGAATGATAATACAACTTAATTGATGAGTTCACCTGCGGTTCAAAATGAGATGAAATCGTAAAACAGTTAATGGATGCAAACAAAGCTTAGCCTTAGGCAGGCGCACCAAAAGGCGATATTTATATATTAAAAACGTTAATAACCATAACGCTAACAACAATACGGCTAAACTATAAATTTGACAGAGTACAGACTTTGGTTGCATGTAATTACAGTTTCTATCTTGTGTGATGAAAAAAGTAATCCAATTATGGCATCTTTGTTGGTTTCTGTGAGCAACACTATTTCTGAATCACCACATTATATCACCCCTTTCCTCTGCGATGGTTGCAAGGCATGTTTATATTTTTATACGTAAATACAACAGTATCCTCTATTTTAAACCAAAACAAACAAAGCGTATTGTACGGGTTGTTGCAATGTTTGCGAAACGCAAACATTTTGATCGTGGTAAATCGTATTGCATGAGCTTTAAAGCGAAAAGCAAAGTTGATACATACCAGACAAAAGCACTTTTTACAGTTCCAGTAATCGTTACCAATATGTAAATGACCTTATTTTTTAGCACAGTTCATTGGCGAATACAGCTGATCAAGTGCATTTATTTTTTGCAAGTTTAAACTCAGTGGCGGGAAGGCAAGGAAGCCTATCTGGTGCCTTTACTGTTCTGCCAAAAACACAGCCGAATGGTCTTGAGCGGTGTCGAACAGGCGCCTTTTCACCACTCGGCTATACAGCCTACTAAAATGTTTATACTGTAAAGTAAAGCGATACTTGAGATCTGGAAAAGACTGGTGCCGGATAGCTGGATACTGACATGCAAAGGAATTGTTGCTAATTGCGACTAGACATTGAAACGGTAAAACAATTGCAACTTATGCTGACCAGTAAAACTGTTTTCTGTTGAAACGAACACAGCGTTGCGATGTCCATGACTCCATGAGACGTTTTTATGCAAGTCCCTTCAACATCAAATCAGGAGGTTAATCTTTCAACAAAAAGCGAGTGCATTTAACAAAAAAGACAAACAGAAGTAAATGCAAATTCAACTTCAATGTCCTCATAAGTTCATAACAGGTATCTGAGAAGGGAGACCAAATGCGCACAGCCGCACATGTGTAAAATGACATCATCAACCACTCCACAAACACTTGCTCAACTTCAAAACCAGATATAGATTTGAATTAATATTACCAAACAGTATTTTAAACAAATAACTCAAAAAACACTTTCAAATTCTTCTGGGCGATTTTTGGAAAAATTCGATCCCACTAAAGCTCTTAAGGTAAACAAGTACTTTTCCGAATTATTGTAAATATAGTGAATGTGAAATTAAGGATATCCAAAAGCTTTGCAAATGTCTTTAATTCAGACTAGATAAACAGGTTTAGACAAGATCTCGTACAAGCATCAAAACAAGCGATGACAGCTGCCATAGTGCCACAAACATATCACACAGACGCGTGGTAAGCTCAGACAGCACTTTGCTATTCTAAACCAGCTACACTTATCAGCTGTCAGCAAGTTTATGCTTGTTTAAACCGGTTCTAGACTTTCATTGGGTATTGTTTTTTAAGGTTCAAACTGTTCTGTCACATTAAGAAAGCATTTCTTAGTACATGATAGAGTTAATGCTTCATTGTGTGACTAAAAGTGTGGTCCATACAAAACCGATTAAACATGTTTCAAAGCATTTGCTGAAACGCTATCAAGAATCATCATTATACAGTAATTCCGAAAGTCCTGTGGTTTCTTTATCAAGGTGAAAATCATAGGCCTCAAAGATTGCAATAAATTGCAAAAGTCTTCCACTCTGAATCTGAAGCTACCCCTGCGACTTAAGCTTACACTTGCAGTTGAATATCGAATCGAAAGTGTAGGCAGCATGAAAACAGATACATTACACAGCCGTTGTAAGTGTATTTTGTCATTGTAGGTCTAGTCTATATCTTGCTGTACTGTAGTCTGTAGGTTCAAAATCTACATCGTTTTCGTTCAAAATCATAGATTCTCATGAATTCTATTCAGACAAAATCATGGCATCATAGAAATAGACATTTTGACATGATGACAGACGCTTGTGTTATTGGCATTATGTTATAAATAGCCTGGTAAGTATTTATGACGGTGTTTATTTTACCAGTTTTTTAGTGCCGTGCATTAAAAGAAAAAGTGCTAGATTCCTCCAAAAAGAAAAGCTGTTGCTTAACAGTATATATACTGCATTAACACTCTCCACTGTTGTGAAGCGCTGACGACTTGAAAGCAAAGCATATTGATGATACATGCTATATTCAAAACCAATTCTGATCTTAAAACTTGTCCTAATACCTGTCAGAACTCATTCCATAGGCTTAATTAACCAACCAGAGAAGCACAATCAGCTGCCAGCGCAATGGCCCATGTTTTCGAAAATAAATAGGAAGTTAAACTCCATTTGGTTGTGAATTATGGCCATGAAACAATGGACACAGTTTAACTGACAAACAGCCACAAATACTGTATATATATATAATATGGGCTATATCACATTCTTGCACAGGTACCGTACTCTACTAATGAATGGACAAGAAATGCATGGCGTGTTGTTCTCGGAAGAACTTCATGCAAACAAAAATGAGAGTTGAGTGTCGTGAAGGAGGCCAAATGACATTGACATCAAAAAGTAAAATGAAGCTAAATTTGTGGAGCAATGAACCTTCCAAAAGCAGGACCTAATCAGCACAGACAGGGACACAGGGAGTACTGTCAGGCTATTGTGAAGAAATTAAACTTAACTGTAGACAAAAACTTGAACTTACCTTCATCTAACAAAGATTGAGTGTCAACAGAAACAACCATTGAAACTGTAGGAGTTTCAACATCTTGGATTTTCTTCTTTTTTGACTTACCCTGTGCACATAGGAAGAAAGATTTATTACAAATTGTGATAAAGGATTTTAAAAAAGATACTTTGAATTTAAAAACACCACAATATATCTTGTTTTGTGCACAAAAAAGCGATTTGAGAACTATACTTTTACTAACATTTTGATTAGGCCTAATATGTGTTTTCTCAGTTGTTATGTACTGTAGTGTTTGCTGGAACAGACAGCAACAATTTCATGGCTTGCACATTCTCATGACACAAAACTCTAAAGTTTTTGCTCGAAGTCAGTCTTTATACAATCGACGACTAGCTATCTCTCACACAGCATTACAATTTCATTTTACCATTTATTTGTTGCAGAACCGGTTTTCGTTCATAGAGAACTCATCAGTACAATTATTAATAAATTATAATAAACATTTAGTCAACGTAGAAGTGAAATTATCAGCTTTAACAATAGTTAATCGTCCAATATTGAATGAGTTATCTCCAATTCCAGCTATTGCAGAACCGGTTTTCGTTCATAGAGAACTCATCAGTACAACTATTAATAAATTATAATAAACATTTAGTCAAAGTAGAAGTGAAATTATCAGCTTTAACAATAGATAATCGTCCAACCTTGAATGAGTTATCTCCAATTCCAGCTATAGAGTGTAAGCTGGAATTGGAGATAACTTATCTCCAATTCCAGCTATAGAGTGTATAGCTGGAATTGGAGATAACTCATTCAATGTTGGACGATTACACTGGTCTACAAAAAAAGAATTTTTTTTTGCTCCATGAACTTTGAAGACTGATTTAGAGTAATTTTGGGGTGCTGAATCCGAATCTGACCTCAGATTTATCCTATCACGTCAGGTTTGTGAAATATGATAACAACAAATTGCTACTTTCGTCAAAAGTGGAAGATTTGGCGTTGCGTTTACCACCAACATATGCAGTGCTGTAACGAAAGGTTAGTGTTAGACAGGCCAAAACAGCCTAAATATGGTTACTGAACAAGCATTGCCATAGGCTTGCTTAAATCTTTGTGGTTTCATGCAAAACATTGACGGGGGGAGGGGGTCAGGTACACTTATAGCCTCCCTTTTAGCTTGTTATTACTGCCTTGTTAATAATGTTGCTTAGAAAACAAATTGGTATCAAAATTATAATTGGTAGGTGTATTTCAGCTACTTATGCACCACATGGCCTGGATTTCTGGATCTTGCACAATGTGTATGTGCAATAAACGCAACGTCAAATCTTCCACTTTTGACAAAAGTAACAATATGCTGTTATCATATCTCACAAACCTGACGTGATAGCATAAATCTGAGGTCATATTCGGATTCAGCACCCCAAAATTACTCTAAATCAGTTTTCAAAGTTCACAGAGCAAAAATCGTGTAGACCAGTGTTATCTATTGTTAAAGCTGATAATTTCACTTCTACTTTGACTAAATGTTTATTATAATTTATTAATAGTTGTACTGATGAGTTCTCTATGAACGAAAACCGGTTCTGCAACAAATAAATTGTAAAATGAAATTGTAATGCTGTGTGGGAGATAGCTAGTTGTCGATTGTACATATAAAGACTGACTTCGAGCAAAAACTTTAGAGTTTTGTGTCATTTAATGATTCGTTGAAGTTTTAGATTTGTGATCGCCCATAGAGGAAGTGCCTTAGTGCCTGATCCTTTCTTTGACTTTAGCATCTTTTCAATAATTGCACATTCTCAGTCAGCTGTTGAATCAATGTCAAATTTGTACTGGTTTGTAGGCTGGTCCATATGAACTTATGATTTAAAAAGCTTCAATATCATAGAACTGGGGTCAGGAACGTATATATGGCTATTGGCTTTTTTGATGACGACAGGTGGCTGATTAATCTAACATTCTAAAGTGCAAAACACGAAACTTTTATCGTAACTTTTCATCACAATTTAGAGCTGAAAATATGCTTAAAATATACAAAATTAAATGTAATTTTTTGGGGGAGGCCCCTTAGATCCCCGCTGTTTTAGTGGCTCTATTTTCACAACTCACCAGCCGCCACTACATGTTAGTGGTATCACGTGAAAAAGTATTAGGCTATATGGCTCTCATGGAAATACATTTCCAAATATGCAGCTTTCTGGATTCTCTTACCCATAAAGGTTCTAAAAAGGTAAAAGGGTCATTCTATTATAATACAGTCACACTGTGTAACCCACCCTCTCAGAATTTCTTCATTTTTTAATATGTTAGAGCTACCGGAAAATAATGAAGATTGGCATTTACGCTGTCAAAATCCATCAAGCGGTTTTCAAGATATCGACAGTTACATTTTTGCCACTAGAGGCGCTGTTTTCGCATCACAAAAACAAAAAAGGCTTATAATTCTTATTTTTTAAGATACAGAAATAATGAAAATATGTATTCTTATAGTTTTTGGGGCAAGGAATTCAAATATGTTATTACATTTGTGAAAAAAGCAAAGAAAAACACTTTAATTTATTGAACAAAAGTTTTGGGGTGCTTCATTTCAATGCCCCATATCTCAAATCTGCAAAAAGATTTTTTGCCCCAACCAATGCTAAACTGTCAAGAAAAGCTACCTGCTTCATGTGCAAAAGTATGATAAATACGTTTTGTTTCAAACTTCTGCAATTGACAAAAATGTTTCATTGCTATATTCACAATGTTTTCAATCAATAGACTTGAAGTGTAATATGGTACCTAATACATGATCAGTGATCACATTTTATTCTGTTTGAATTAAGGCACTAATGATGCTCTACAGTAGCAGAGCGAAATGCATATTCCATAAATAGTCGGCAGCGGTGGCCGAGTGGTTAGCGCGTTGGGCTCGCAGTCGAGAGCCTGCACGTTCGACTCCAGCCACCTGCACTTGCTGTTGTTTCTCTGGGCAAGAAACTTTACGATAATTGCCTCTACCCAGTAATCGATTTCGAGTAATGGGTAGTACCAAATTTAATTCATAAGTAGAGTAGACAACCGGAAACAGACATTGCCGTCGGCTGCAGCGTGGGTCAGGTGTATGTCGGAAGGCGTACACCGATGCATAGCGCTCAAGTCCGCTTTCCCGCAATGCAGGATAAAGATAAACAAACAAATAAACAAACAAAGGGCTCTGCTGATTCTCCATGCACTTTTAATAAAAAATACATGATCACACAGCATATGCAATATGCATTATGATGTCAATCATGGTAAATGTTCTGGAGTAACAAGATATCCAGGCTATTGTTTCATGTGTAAAAGTAAGATCAATGTAATTTGTTGCAAACTTTTGCGATTGTCATGAAAAAAAACAATATTAGACAAACAACATTTTATGGGTAGCCTACTTCAAAATGCACTTCTACACAGTACACAATAGTTAGTGATGCTATCTATGATTTGATATGTAGATTGAATGTAGAGCATACACAAAACTGCAATATATCAGGACTGAAAAGTGCCAGTAATAAGTCAAGGAGAAACCAGAATAATGAGTGCAAGATTTTGCAGGGTTGATCGGTTTAAACTGGGGCGGTGTAAACTGCCCGGTTAAAACCTGGTTTAAACCGGGCAGTTTTGACCACCTATTACTGGTCAAAACTCCTTTAGTGTATGAATCAAGTTGCTTTTCAATTGAATTAAAAATATTACCCTCCATGTTTAGTAGTGATGTTCAACTATATTTTGTTTTGATCAACAATAACCTATATGCTGGATTTGGAACAAAAAATATTCAATTTCTCTGTTTATTTTTGATATTTCAGTCAGTTGGTATTTTAATTATTGACATTTCAATTGCGTGGTTATTTTTATTATTGAGAAAATTCAAATTCTAAAAATAAGTTTCTGATGAACCAAAAAAAGCTTAGTAGAACGATGAACCATTTGCACAGCCAACTGAACTACAAGAATTTATTCTAACAATCTTTTTTATGAAAAACATTTGCCATAAAATTTGCGCAACATTTGCCCTCCCGTTGCGTAGCACATAAGACGTAGCACATAACACGTAGCACGACATGTAATGTCTTGTTTTTGGCGGCGCTGAAACAAGAGAAAAATCCAAGATAATTATAATCTTTCGTATGAATTTTACAGGCAGCCATCTGTGGCTGCCTGACAGGTCGGTATTGGCGGCCATTAATGAAAGTTCAGGCGGCAATGGCCGCCAGCTATTTCGAGGCCTGCATATCAAAATGGCCACAACTGCTTTTCTATTTCCTAAATAGCCCATAGCCCAGGTAGCCGACCATTCACTACATAAAAATATTTTTCTGGGTTTTCACCGGTTAAAACCAGGTTTAAACCGCTTTGTGGTCAAAACCAGTTTTGACCACTTAGAGATCAACCCTGATTTGATAGTTTGACAAAGATTTCTAGCTAATTAGTACAGTGGCAGCCAACCCTCAAATAAAGAGAGGGCACTCAATGATGATGAATAGAAAATTACAGCTTCCACTAAGATAATAACGCAAACTCTGCATCAGTAATTTGATACACACGTCCAGTTCTGCTGATGCTCGGTGCAGCAACTTTTGATATAACTTAAAATTGTCTTAGGAACATATAAAATATCATCATGGTTTGGCCATTGAAACGTTTGACGTGGCCCACTGGGATGCATGAACTTGACTAAAAGTTCTTCATCAGCTGCTGCATCATTCAAGATAATACCAATCCACCATGCCTGGTCGTATTTCACTGCAACATACTCCTCAACATTGAAGTTTTCAGTTTGCTGATGGCTATCAAAAAATTTGAAACCACCTGCAAACAAATGATCCTCTGCTGTGAATTTAAACCTGATGCTTGCAATACATTCCGAGGAAAACAAATGATAGCTTCTGGTCCCTGGTATTGTGTGGCCTTGAATGTATCTTTTATTTGAAGCTAGTCGAATATCAATGAGCTTTTCTTTGGATAAAAATAAAAACTGATTGAAGGCATAGCTGATTTGCAATAACTGTAAGCATCTTTCGCTGTCAGAATTTGATTTTGGCATGGCTGAGCTAAATTTTTGTGGAAAAGTTTTCGCTTAATTGCCCCACCAAGTCCATCACAAGAAGTCTTGTCATGACTTGTAACGAAGAAATTCTAATTTGCAGAAAATCCAAAGACCTGTTGATGATAGGTCAGACTTAAAAAAATTTGAAGTTTTTTGTATTGCCCAGCACACCCATCTGAAAAGTACATACTCGATGGGTTGAATGAATGGATAGTTTTGTTTCAAATAGTGAGCCAATTCTTCTTGTATTGCAAACACAAACCTTGTATTCTGATTCAGGTCATCAGAAAAGAAGGCCATGCTCTGTTGAATATAAGATGAAGTAGATACTGCAGAGCATCATTAGTGCCTTAATTCAAACAGAATAAAATGGGATCATGTATTAGGTATATACCGTATTACACTTCAAGTCTATTGATTGAAAACATTGTGAATATAGCAATGAAACATTTTTGTCAATTGCAGAAGTTTGAAACAAAACGTATTTATCATACTTTTGCACATGAAGCAGGTAGCTTTTCTTGACAGTTTAGCATTGGTTGGGGCAAAAAATCTTTTTGCAGATTTGAGATATGGGGCATTGAAATGAAGCACCCCAAAACTTTTGTTCAATAAAATAAAGTGTTTCCCTTTGCTTTTTTCACAAATGTAATAACATATTTGAATTCCTTGCCCCAAAAACTATAAGAATACATATTTTTATTATTTCTGTATCTTATAAAATAAGAATTATAAGCCATTTTTGTTTTTGTGATGCGAAAACAGCGCCTCTAGTGGCAAAAATGTAACTGTCGATATCTTGAAAACCGCTTGATGGATTTTGACAGCGTAAATGACAATCTTCATCTTTTTCCAATAGCTCTAACATATTAAAAAATAAAGAAATTCTGAGAGGATGGGTTACAAAATTTCAAAATTTTGACTGGTATTATAATAGAATGACCCAAAAGGTACTTCTGCCATAGACAATGGCAAAAATTTATGGGTAATAGGTGAAAATCTCAATACTAAGCAGAACGACTTGAAATGCAATCATCAACCAAGATCAAATTTTAGCACAAAAATACTGCACCTTCTTTTTTTCAGTCTTTTTAGTTGATTGGCTTTGGCGTCCAATATCAAGAGCAGATGATATGGCTTGCAAATTTCCGCTTTGTGTCAAACCTTTCGCACTTGATATGTCTTTCTAAAATAGAAAATATACATTTGAATTAACCAAAGTGTGATACAGTACTACAACTGCAAGCTATACAATTATACAGCAACTAGTAGGTTAAGACACTATTATACAAACAATAGAGACGGTACGGAAGAAAGTAGTATACAGTATAATATGGCAGTTTTTGTAATAGGAAACAGGAAATATTGTATTATTATAGTACAGTAATGTTCCTGTTCCAATATCAGGCAGGTAATGGACTGACACAATTTCTGATAAAATTAGGTTCGTAGTTTAGGAAAGAACTAATAAGTGGTAACACTATTTCATGTTTATTAGTACTGTATTATTATTGACAAATAAACATTAAAAGCAAAGCTTAAGAGAAAATTTCCAAACATGCATAGCCTAATTATATGATAGAAACAAAACGACTTGTACACATAATGCTTTTCAAACACATACCTACAACAAACATGCTAAAGCACAGTTTCTCAAAACTTATATATTATGTGCAAATTAAAATACAAAGTTAAATGTTTAAGTTTGAAGAAAAACTATAGTTTGAACAATAATCAATGTAAATATTTATTTTGATCGTAGCTACAGAGAAGGCTAACTGTGCAATGCATTCATGCATTTCATTGGATGTAAATATAACAATTAGATCCAATAAAATCCATGTATAAATGGTATATACAATTAGTCTTTTCTGCAGCTATGGTCAAAATAGTGTTTTTCTTAATTCTATAACACCCATGACAACCAATGATTAATGACACAACGCGAAAGGTAATCGATCTCTAATAAAGCAAACTTGGCTCTCTATTCGGCAAGCTAGTTGCTGAAAAAACTGTTCACCTCTTCCCAGGGTGAAATAAATTGGGTGGACTTAGTTGCTGAAGGATAGGTGGCCGAGAAATCAAACCAACAACCCTACTCTGCTTATTGTCAAAAAATATAACACTTTAAGTGTAGCATAATGTGAATCATATTTTCATATTGCTTTGAGGCTCTGTAACTGATTATAGGAAATTTGTCTTCAAACAATTACACATCTACAAATAATCTTAAGGTAAGGCTTTGATATCTTCAGCATGTAGCCTATAACGGTGAAATAAAGTACAAAATTAGAGGTTTTTACCTGAGTACTTGGTAGATCAATCGATTGCTGCTTTTTAGTTCTTTTCTTACGATTTAAATTTTTTCCATTTCCACTTTTGTCTTTGATTGAGACTCCACTATACTTGTTTTTCTTATGAGAACGAGAATAAATCCCTTGGATCAACTTGACTAACACCAAGCAAAGAACAACAAAAGAACCAAGAATTACCCATACTGGCATGTTCACCAACGATGCCATTTGTTTTAATTTGTTCAGCATTCTTAACAAGAGTTGTGAAAAACTAGTACCAACTGTGAAAGATTAACAATAAAGGTAACATACAGTTTATGTTCATATTTTATTGGATAGTATAAACTGAGGGTACCGGTACATTACATTCTGACATGGCCGACCTGATATGAGACTAACTATTGACTACAGCCGACCTGTTGCACAGACATACAGGGTACACCTCACTATGAGACTATTTGTCGGTTGCGTGACCATCTGACCAAGTGGTGAGAACGTCTCCGCAACATTTGAAAGGAGATGGGTTCAACACTGGTCCAGAGCTGTTTTTTTTCAGTCATTGTCCAATTTTTTAGAAAAATGTCTGAAAAATAATATTATATAGTCAATTCGGTCAAAATGTCCAAAAAAAATAAAAAATATATACTGCATTTTTGAACGTGTGTTAGTGTGCAATAAAATAAGTCTGGGGCCGGGTGTTGCTGCGGCCAGGTGTTGCAAGGTTGAGTTTCGCTGATGAATGTTGAAGAAACGTTTGTCTGTTCTAGCTTTACTCAGACAAAACTCCACAACGTTTCTTAGCGAAACTTAATGTTGTAGCTAGTCAGGAAGTGTAAATTTTGGTTTGTTTCAGCTATTTGAAAGGAAATATTTTCATCACAAAAAATGACTGAAATAAATAAAAAATGACTAAATTTTTTCAAGTTATTTTGGACAAATGACTGAAAAGTCTCAGCAAAAAAAAAACTCAGGTCCAGAGCATGTGACTGTGTTTTAAAAAAGACACTTAAAGGATGCCAAGATAAGAGCAGCTCACTCGGACTAAATACTGTACAATTACATGTCCCTTTCCTGTGGTATCGCATCTGCAATCGCAGTGTACTGAATGTTGCCGCAATGGGTGCAAAATAAAACATGATTATGGTTACGGTGTTATAAATGTGAATTCTATTTCATCCAATAAGCACATCTTGCCTTGTAAAGATACTTTTGTTTACCAATGTTTATTTCCATTACGATTTTTTGACTATAAACAGACGTAACACAGCAACAACACTACATTTAACATAATAATAAGCTAAAGTTTTCGGCTAATCATGCAGCCCTTTTCTAGCTATAAGAAAATATTTTTAAAAGAAATACTAAAGAATAATACACTATCACAACAAAATATGGACAAATCTAAACATTTGAGAAACTTGCTTAACTAGCTCACACAAACTGATAACTAAAAATTACGCAGCACAACGGGTCAAGTATTTGAGAAGTGAAATTAATTAATTGTTCAGAAAAAGACTCAAGCAGATTACGCAATATGGACAGAAGCACAGCACGAGATAGTGGTGCAAACAAAGTAAAAATACGAGAAGCACAAGACGTGACAAATCAATCAAAAACTGCTAAAAGATAGGAAGCTCCACCAATAAATAATTGCCTGTTGAGCCCTGGGTTGAAAGATTTGATTATCAATGCCTCATGAATCATGAACATCATGATCATCATCATGAACATAATACATTTGAAACAAACAAGCAAGCCATGCAAAAAAGGCTATATCATCAACACATTCTATTGTATCTTGAATGTACTTTAAATTTAAGCAGTCTAACTTTATTATTTATTATAGGGTGGCTTGTTAAAACGTTGTGATGACACAAAAAAAATGTGTTAAATAAAGGGCCACATTCAAATTACAGTATTTCAACATTGCTGCCTGCTAGAAGTGTTTGAAGCAAAACATTTCAAAAATAAATACCCATTTGATAAAACATTCCTTGGTTTCTGTCATTAGAACTGAAGCAATGTCTTATTTGTTTCTCAACAAGATGCATTTGGGCGATATATTTCTGAACAGATCTAAACTGTCTTATCACTTTTTGCATAAAAAGTCTTTGTGCAGCAAGTTCACACTGCATTTTAGGCATAGGATGAAATTTTGGAATATTGGAAAACCTTTGCTTTGTAATAAGTATCTAGGGGAAAAAATGTAATGACATTTTGACACAAGTAGGCAAATATATCAGCAGAACGTAAAGATAGAATTCAGATCAAACTATCTCGGCTGCAATAAATTGTCTCGAGTGATGTCGATTATGACAGAATGTTCTGATCCATGGCCACCTAAAGATACGACCTGATCTGTCACATTTTGCAGAAATTTTCAGGTTTTTCTAACTTTGGGCAAACGTTTAAGTAAATTTTTCTAAAAATTATATTTTTACGCTTTCTTTACTCTTTTCCCCAGATGACACAATAGGTTTTAACATCCTCACATGTTGAAAAACAAAGAAAATTTGATTTCGAAGATTTAAGTCAGACTGTTAATTTTTCAATAACAGTCTGATTTTGCGTTTTTCAACTTACTTAATTTCTCATTTGCAACTGCTTCCCCAAGGCAACAAAAAGTTTTATGTCATTAGGAGACAGCAAAAAGTGAAAACATCTCAAAAAATGTCAGTCAAGCACTCGCAGTAGCTGTAATCAAAATCTGCAAAATGTAACAAATTAGGCCGCATCTCCAGGTGGCCATGTCTGATCCCACAAGGTAAACGCTTTGGTCGAAAAAATTCAAGCTTACTTAATGTGTTGAAAAATATGATAATACAGACGAAACCGGTTAATCGAATCACCTATTTGCCAGACGTTTTGATACGATTATCCGATTGATTCGTTTAACCAATTTACTAAAAAAAAGGTTTATTGTGAATGGGCGTAATTGTTGAGATGTCCGTGCTGACTAGGCTGCAACGCACATTACAACTGATACTTCCTACAACTGTTTACGATTCTGGTTAAACTTTAAAGAGTTTACTAGTTCTGTGTTACATAACTCTATGCTGTGTTTTCCAGCCAGCAAAACTGGTCCTTTTTGCATTGATTTATCATCTGCAGACGTTGAAACAATGTAAAAAAGACCAGCTTTCCTGACTGGGAGAGCATTTATGATCAAAGCATTTTTCTGCAAACTGCAGCAATCGGACTTCTTTTAATCTCACCGATATCTGTGATGTCACAACGCGAACTTTGACGTTGATGTTTTTGATTCAAACGTGCTATTTTTAGCTCCGCACCAGCTGTGTAATTTTGAGTATGGAACATGGCCTACGAAAATTTTAAAGAGTTTACTACTTCTGTGTTACATAACACTGTGCTGTATGTTCCAGCCAGCAAAACTGGTCCTTTTTCCATGATTTATCATCTGCAGACGTTGAAACAATGTAAAAAAGACCAGCTTTGCTGACTGGGAGAGCATTTACGATCAAAGCATTTTTCTGCAAACTGTAGCAATCGGACTTCTTTTAATCTAACCGATCTTTGTGACGTCACAACGCGAACTTTGACGTTGACGTTTTTAATTCAACCGTGCTATTTTTAGCTCCGCACCAGCTGTGTAGTTGTGAGGAGTATGGAACGTGGCCTACGAAAATAGTGGTATGGTAGAAAAACACGGCTCACACTCATTGTTTGTTTTGAAATCGCAAAGTTTTTTTTTTAAGTCTTTTGCGCTGTCTGGTAAAATAATTAATTTGCAATGTTCTTCAACTGAACGAAAGTGCACAAATGAAATTACGCACTGCATTTCACAACAGTAGGCTACTTTTTTTCAAAAAAAATTCTTCCAAGTTTTCTGGTTTAAACTTTTGGACATGCTTTCCAACACTTCCCTCTCAAGCCGAAATAATTTGTCCGTGTCCATTCCTTGGAAGGCCAGTCGCCGACGGATGACATCAAAAGTATTTAAACTTCTTTATTGGGAAGTGTGATTATTCCTTTTGTCTGCCTTTCTGTTTTAATGAAGCCCAGCTGTGCGAAAATCGGTTCTTTGTAGTGCGATGTCTAGCACATAAGATTATGGCCTGGGATTACAGACACTTGTCTTTGTTTTGATCGCATGCGTATGTCTCACCTCTGCTTTATTTCGCCTTTGAACATTGCAGACAATTATGTGAAGCAAAAAAGAGACATTCTCTTTTCGCTAACAGGCACAATTATACGATTAAATGAATGAAATATGCAAACTAGAAGCAAATCCTGATGCTTTTATCCGACTTATTCTTTTAAGCGGTATTCGTTTAACCGATGTTTTTACTTAACATTAGATTGGATTTGGTTTGGGATTTCAGGTTTTGATTCAAATAAACGATTGATACGTTTAAGCAGTATACTATTAACCGATTTCGTCTGTATAATGTAAAATAAATGTTTTTTTATGAAATTTAGTGGCACCACTAAATTTTCAAAATTTTTTTTGCATTCTTTATTATTCTTTGACATCTGCAAGTACCGGTATGCCAAATTTCAATAAAATCTACGACATATGGTGTATGCCAGGCCTGGCCAACCCGCGGCATGCGGCTCTTTGCCCGGTATTATGCGGCTCTTTTGCTCATATTGTATTTGTGTTTTTTAGGAATTAGCAACAAGAAAACATAGAGACTTAGCTTTATCACCGAAAAATGCCCAAGAAAACATGATCTTATCCTTTTGCTATGCCACCAGACAGCACCATTTTACAGGAATATTTATACCCTCATTTTTGTTGAAAATGCTCTCAGAATGCACCAAATTCAAAGTAATTTTTCAAAAATTTCTGGGGGAGCCCCCCCAGACTCCCCGCCGCTGGGTGTCGCCTTTGGCAAAGACGCCGTCGGGCTTCAGCCGCCGGCTGTCAAACCCCCCCCCCCCTTTCTAAATTCCTGACTACGCTACTGCCAATGTGTATGATGTGGCTCTTTGCGGTTAACACAGTAAGAAATGAGGCTCCTTGTCTCTGACTGGTTGGCCACCCCTGGTGTATGCTAACCCAGTTGCTCATTTGACATGGAATGACCCGATGATTAAACTCTTGAATCAAATGAAGCCTGATTCACTTTAAAACTGTAGAGTGCCATAGTGGAACACAGCATTTTCCAAATCATAAACTAAGCATACCGTACTAAATCTCCAAGCTAACAGCACAACAAAAACATGGCTTTTTGTTAATCATTGTGAGAAAGTTTTGATGCAGTTAATTTTAAATTTAATGCAAAAAAATAGTATGTACATTCTCTTACCGATATAAAACAAGTACCGTATATATATATAATAAGGCTAATGCTACGTTTCTTGAGCTCACAGCAGACTATGGTATCATATCATCATATCGCTCACCTAGAACCGAACTATGTTATGTCCAATTTTTGCAAAAATCACTTTTTCAACTTTTCTTGGGTTTTGGACATAGCTCTATCTGATGGCATGCTCAGATTTCTCTTATGTCAATTATTTTAGCTTTTAGCCTATGTTAAGTCCGGCAGAAATTTCAAAATTTTCAAACAGAACTATGCTATGTCCTTCCCTGGACTTAACATAATGTCAACCTATTAACTGTGTCTGGACATAACATAGTATGTTGGACTTAAACTAGTTGCTACTTTTGACTGATTGAAAATGCTGGACATAATACATGTTGTGAAAAGGTGATCTTCTGGTTGATGTATTGATGATAAATTCTCAGCACATTTTTGACATTGTGTCACTCAGGGATGACACAGGCTGTGTAAGGCTGGTTGCTATGGGTCATTTAAAACCAATCCTACCACAGTGACAATCACTGATTTTAGCCAAGTTGTTGACTTCAAAAAATTTGTGAATGATTCACCACAATACTCACATATCATTCGAGGCTCAACTTTTGATTCTGGGGTCCACGTCTTTTAGGCGCAGACAGTTAAGCGCCGGTCAAATAGGTGCGCACACTGTGGCATCAGGATATTTAGGTGCACAGCACTGTGGCGTCCACTCATTTAGGTGCTATTCCTAGTAAAGTCTGCAGATTGTATCAGCTCAGGTTTGGCAAAACCTAGTCGGAGTTTTGACGAAAAACTAAGTTATTCTTCACTCAAGCCTACCACCCGCTTGAATATAGCCTATGGTATATTTTTTACTAAAGCATTGCCAGATACAGCAGCTTCACTCACTCAAGCCATGACTAACCACAAATAAATGCACGCGCATTAACAAAACAACATTTTTTTTTTTTCAATATAACATTTTGTGTGAAAAGCATTGCCCTACCTGCCAAGCTGATACAATCTGCAGACTTTTCTAAGAATAGCATGTAAATGAACGGGTGCCACAGTGCTTCGCACCTAAATATCCTGACGCCAGTGTTGCCGCCCATTTGACCAACGGTCCAACGCCTAACTGTCTGCGCCTAAAAGACTTGCTCACTGATTCTGACGGTGAAAAAATACTGTGGACCAAGATTATGCAATTAAAGTTTTGCTAGGTAAATCCAGTCAAGCTATACTTCAAGTGCAAATATTCAGAGTCGTCTTTCAGTGAGATAGACTTCATAAAATCAAGTCGACAGAGCAGCAGACGACTTGCAACTGAATTTTCATTGCCGTTAGTTATGGAACTACCCAAATGTTACAAATCACAGCTGGCAGTAAAAAAGGACAAAAAAGCCGATTGGATGAAATTATGCAAAAAAATCTCATTCCTCCACACCACCACCACTTTTATGCAGACATTCCAGAAGTAGCTGAACAGTGAACACCAATGCTAGTTTTGCTTTTGTTTCAGCTGGACTCATCTTGACTACAGTACTCAAAAGAACTGTTGAAAATTCTGAGATACTAAGTATCAATTTTGCTGATATTTAGGTTGCAGAGTTATTATCTTTCCTTGTAATTTCATTATGTTGTTTGTTCGTTCTGTAGATACTGTTAGAAATTAGCATAGAGATTTTATTTAACCATTCCTTGAATTCTAGTTTCATGAATGCATCACTGGTTTGTGACAATGATTAAGGTTGTCAGATCAACTAATTTAGTAAACACAGTATTGTTTAATAACTTACAGTGTTATGATTGGGATGTTTTTTAATGTCCAGATGTTAATTTAGTTGAGCTGTTGGAGATTATTTCAAAGTCTGATGAAAGTTGGTGATTAGGCAGCTAAATTTGATATTCAGAAATCTCAGTTATGGTTCTATCTAACAAACGTGATTGCGGCATTGAGCAATAAATCTTTCAGCTATTTACTAGCTAGGTTTTTTGTGGAGGCCTTGTACCAAAAGTCCAAATAAGACCTGGCACATTTTATAGCACTATTACAGAAGATGTGTAAGAGTATGGCAAAGAAACAATTGAACATAATATCACACAAGTGAAAAGATTGTGTAGTACCAAAACAGGAAATCATGGTTCTACACTGTAAAAAAGTTTACAACTGCTACCTGGATGCTTCCATCTCAATTTATAGCTCCATCTAAAATTGTTTCAATGTAAAAACAGTGGTTATAATACTTCATTCGATTTTATAAATATGCTATGTCCATTATTTTATGAAATTACCAGTTAGAATTTTCAAAACCAAACAATGTTAAGTCCGTCCGATACTTAAATAAAACACTATATTGCTCACCCTAGTGGTTAAAAAGTATCATAAATGATGCCCAACAACCAGCAAGATATTACTAGTCACACTGGTATAAAATATTGCATATATATCGGGAGATAATTTACAAAAACCCAATTCAAAATCTATTTTCCTGTTTTTCTCAAAACTTGAAAAACGGACATAACATAGTTCGGTTCTAGGTGAGCGATATGGTACGGTATGACACCCAAGCCGGGTCCCACGAATTACCCATAAGCCCCATAAGTACCCATAAGTACCCATAAGCACCATAAGTCGCGTCGAATTACCCATAAGTCGCGTCGAATTACCCATAAGCCCCATAAGTCGCGTCGAATTACCCATAAGCCCCATAAGTCGCGTCGAATTACCCATAAGCCCCATAAGTCGCGTCGAATTACCCATAAGCCCCATAAGTCGCGTCGAATTACCCATAAGCCCCGTAAGTCGCGTCGAATTACCCATAAGCCCCATAAGTCGCGTCGAATTACCCATAGGCACCATAAGTAGCATTGAATTACATAGAAGTAACGTCGAATTACCCATAAGCCTGTATAGTGTAGAGTGTAGTCTATAGCCGTCTAGAAGCCTAGTAGTCGGCTGCATAGCCGAGTGGTGAGGAGCACGGGCTGGGCGTTCCAAAATATAGTTCGACACCGTTCAAGAGCAGGACACTTGAAGGCATGCCTAAAGGTGGACACGAAGATTGGCTTCGTTGCCTTCCCGTCCGCTGATGTGTAATCTGCAGTTTGCTGCAGCAGATGGAGTGTTTTGTCCGATAAAACACCTTAACATTGGACAATTTTCCCTATGAACCAGGTGACTGCAGCATAGCAATCGTTCTCGCACTCAGCCAGAGACTTAATTCTTGCTTTAAACTTGATAATTAAAGAAAAAAAAGAATAATGACAAGGGTGGGAATCAAACCCGTGTCACCAAATTCAATTGCCCTTTGGCTATACCATTCCGCCACGCAATCGCTCGTGAAATCTTCGCTTAATTTGTTTATATATGTAATGTTTCGAGAACGCTCACAATATTATCAGTTTAGTTTGTTTTTATTTCTGACCATCACAACGAAAAAACAATATACGACAAACTTGGCAGAGGTCTATAAAAGGTAGAAGCGACAAAACGCGGACGTTATAACGTGCATGATACCAAAGCAGGACAATCAGTTTAAGTGACACGATCGCAAATCGCAACAGCGACTTGCAGATTACATATACGTTGACATGAAGGCGTAAGTAATTCCACGTTGCTTATGGGTAATTCGACGCGAGTCGAATTACCCATAAGCCCCCTAAGTCGCGTCGAATTACCCAAATGCCCCATAAGTCGCGTCGAATTATCCATAAGCAATGTGGAATTACTTACGCCTCATGTCAGCGTATATGTAATCTGCAGGTTGCTGTTGCGACTTGCAACCGTGTCATGTTAAACTGATTGTCCTGCTTTGGTATCATGCACGTTATAACGTCCGCGTTTTGTCGTTTCTACCTTTTATAGATCTGTGCTAAGTTTGTCGTATATTGTTTTTTCGTTGTGATGGTCAGAAATAAAAACAAACTAAATTGATAATATTGTGAGCGTTCTCGAAACATTACCGATATAAACCAAATTAAGCAAAGATTTTACGAGTGCTTCCGTGGCGGAGTGGTATAGCCGAAGGGCTATTGAATCTGATGACACGGGTTTGATTCCCACCCTTGCCATTATTCCTTTTTTTTCTTTAATTATCAAGTTTAAAGCAAGAATTAAGTCTCTGGCTGAGTGCGAGAACGATTGCTATGCTGCAGTCACCTGGTTCATAGGGAAAATTGTCCAATGTTAAGGTGTTTTATCGGACAAAACACTCCATCTGCTGCAGCAAACTGCAGATTACACATAAGCGGACGGGAAGGCAACGAAGCCAATCTTCGTGTCCACCTTTAGGCATGCCTTCAAGTGTCCTGCTCTTGAGCGGTGTCGAACTATATTTTGGAACGCCCAGCCCGTGCTCCTCACCACTCGGCTATGCAGCCGACTACTAGGCTTCTAGACGGCTATAGACTACACTCTACACTATACAGGCTTATGGGTAATTCGACGTTACTTCTATGTAATTCAATACTACCTATGGTGCCTATGGGTAATTCGACGCGACTTATGGGGCTTATGGGTAATTCGACGCGACTTATGGGGCTTATGGGTAATTCGACGCGACTTATGGGGCTTATGGGTAATTCGACGCGACTTATGGGGCTTATGGGTAATTCGACGCGACTTATGGGGCTTATGGGTAATTCGACGCGACTTATGGGGCTTATGGGTAATTCGACGCGACTTATGGGTACTTATGGGTAATTCGACGCGACTTATGGGGCTTATGGGTACTTATGGTGCTTATGGGTACTTATGGGTAATTCGTGGGACCGCCCAAGCCTTACTTGCCAACTGCTTTTCCTGCTCTCACACAGGCAGTAGGCACTGCTCTCGGTTAGCGTGATTATAAAGCTCTTTTATAACAAAAGTGATGATATAAGCTACCTATAAGCTTTTATCTTTGGTTTTGCTTTGAACTTTCTCCATGAAGAAGATTGTTTTAACCAACAACAACTCATTTCGATCAGCCTTCAGCGTGAATACCAAACGGATGCAACCTAGTTCGTACCTTGAACAGTTTGTACCCTGAAAAGATCGAGAGAAAAAATTAAAAAAAGCGGAAGTCGCTGATCGCAGTTTCCGCAAAAATTTTATATTTTTCCCCCTGAAAAGATCGAGAGAAAGATAGCACAAAGCCGAAGTCGCTGATCGCAGGTTCCGCTAACCCTTACCCTAACGCTAACCCTCGCTCATCGCAGTTTCCGCAAACATTTTTCCGCAGTTTCCGCTAACCATAGACTAATCTATGCTCTAACCCTAACCTTCGCTGATCGCAGTTTCCGCAAATATTTTTCCGCAGTTTCCGCTAACCCTCGAGTTTGTTTGCGGAAACTCCGATCAGCGAGTTCGGCTTTGTGCCATTAAACTGCGATCAGCGACTTCGGCTTTTTTTTAATTTTTTATCTCGATCTTTTCAGGGTACGAACTGAGGGTACGAACTGTTCAGGGTACGAACTGTTTAGGGTACGAACTACCGGTAGGTTGCACCCATACTAAACAATTGGTCATACCAACTCAGCTTGATAAGCCCAAGCAATCTACATTCGGTTGGTTTTGAATCTTTATCCTTGGACTAAAAAAGCTTTTAATAGGTTATTTCTGGTAGTTTTGCATACTGTATTTGTAGAAGCTTTTGATGCAGGGACAATTACCAAGATTGGCAGAGTAAAATTTTGAATTGTTGCCATGAAATTATTCCATCTACTTGGTGCCGCTAAATGGAAAGCAGTCCTGAAATGCGTTGCTCAAGCGCACACTCCAAGAGCCGTACCAGCACCGCTTGATCTTGATTTGAGTCGGGCTCTTAACCACAGAGGTAGGTACCGCGTAACAAGGCAGACATTTAATATCATCAAGGCAAATTCATCAACTTGCAATGCACTCCCTATTTTCTTACCAACAGCTGATATAATATACAAGTCAAAATACTATGGCTATGCTATAAAATCAAAGTAACTAGAGGTCATGGATTTATTGGAAAATCAATAAAATTGTTTTATTTGTGTTTAAGTTTCAAGAAAGTTATGCATGAAAATTTTAGCTTAAAACTAGAAATCCTGTATTTGTGATGACCAGAAATTTTCTTCTTTTATAGCCTACCTTTCATTCTACAAATTCCTTTGTTTCCTCTTTTCCACAAACTTTTAGTTTTATAGATTTTGAAGTCAGAATTCCAGAAATGAAGATATTTCTTCACAAATGGAAGCCCTGCAGAGTGCCTGGTCATGGTTCAGCCATGTAGTATAGAAGTACATGGTTCAGCACTCACAAGTGACATTACAGAGTTGCCAGATGTGCAAAAACGAATTTCTCAATTGGCGCTTTGGTAGGTTGGTTTCGAATAGTTATCCTTTTTGAATCCTTATCCTCGGGGGAGCAGCTGACTCGAAGACTATATGTCACTTCGCTGCTTCCTGTTGTCTGTTGTATCGCATCTGTGATCGCAGTGTACTAAATGTTATCGCAATGGCGTAAATAAAAACACGATTATTATTACTCGGACTGACAAAGACTCTAAGCTTTTCCATACCCCGAGAGACGAACCAGCGCCGCTTGATCTTGAGTCGGGTGCTTGACCACTGAGCTAACGGCAGGCGCGGATCTATGGGGGGGCTCAAGGGGCCCGGCCCCCCCCCCCGAAATTTTGTGAGAAATTGTTGAATGGTTTGATATGCTTCTAAACAGCTGATATTAGTCCCACAGCGGACTTACAACCCCCCTTTTGGCACGCGTGTGACGTCACGATATTGAGAATGATGCTTTCAGTCTCCATGTCTCTAAAACAAAATTTGCCTAGTTTTAAGCGAAACTGCATTAAAAGAGCGAGTTTTGCCAATACCAAACATTCAAACATCTCAGCCAGGAATTAGCAACAAGAAAACATAGAGACTTAGCTTTATTACCGAAAAAATGCCGAAGAAAACATGATCTTATCCTTTTGCTGGACGCTAAAATGCCACCGGACAGCACCATTTTACAGGAATATTTATACCCACATGGGTATAAATATTAAATAAAGATGCTACTACCCACATGGGTATGTGTTTGTTGAAAATGCTCTCAGAATGCACCAAATTCAAAGTAATTTTTAACATTTTCTGGGGGAGGCCCCCAGACCCCCCGCCTCTGGGCGTCGCCTTTGGCGAACACGCCGTCGTGACCCCCAAATTCCTGGCTACGTCACTGATTGTTCATATCTGTTTTATCTTTTTCTTACTTTTTAATTCATTTTCAAATTTTCTGGCCCCCCCCCCAAAAAAAATTCTAGATCCGCGCCTGGCTAACGGAACGGGGTAGGTAACGTGTTAGACTTTACTCAAATGACATTAGGCTATTTCTAAAATTGCTTAGCTTAATCTCTTTCATATCTTACTCACGGTTCCACAAACCTCGCTTTTCATTGAGCGTAGCCGATCTTTTTCTCAGTGGTGAAACGCATCAACGTCTGACTTTTATCTCTAGTGAGCAAAAAGAGATTGTCACTGTCAGCACTAACTTTATTTTCCATTGAAATAGAATTTTGTAAAATCTGAAATGAGGTTGCTATTTTGCAACATTTAAAGAACAAGCGCCGACTTTATTTTTAATTTTTTAAATTACAAACGGCAAGACAACGTTCAGATCATGGCGACCGTTGTACACATGCCATGACAACGTGCAACTTAAGATTTAATTGAAAGCCAAAGCCAACCTATTAGTAGCTCAAATTGCTAGTATAAGTTGATAGTTTGAGTGGTAGCTAATAAATATAGTCTGTGTACTGTGTAGGTTATATTTTTTTGTGATTTTGAGTTGTTTTTCTGCTATGGTTAGGCTAGCCTACCATTCAAGCAACGGACTAGATTTTAGCATTTTGGTGAAAATTCGAAAAGCGTCTGGCTACACTAGTAATTGGGAAATGATTTGTCATTTTTTGACGTAAAATTAGAAGTTTTGTAATGATTTTAGATTCATTGACCAGTCACAGTTTGGCAATTTGGCTTCTCAAAACTATCATTTCAAAAAGATACAAGTTAAATTTAGCTTAGATTTCCAAATCAAAATTACCTCGGCCTTTAGATCGCGTGTTGTCAAGGCCTGTTGCTGTGTATAGGCCTAGTATAGATCGCTATGGCTCGGATACATTCAGCTCTGCTATATTTTTTAAACAAACTCTTTATTTCAAGCACAAAAAGATATGACCCCTTTCTGAGCTATAGTCTTTCGCCGCTTCCTATTTAGCTTATAGTGGAATCAAGCACTTTAGAGTCAGTTAGGTAGCGTATCCTTTTTCGCATTCCCAAAACAGACAAAATTAACATTTTCTCTTTCTGTAGGTGTAGGGCTGGTCAGTTGATACACTTTTCACATTTGCTCACTTTGGGCAAACAGCTTGAAATTTTCAGGTGTAGTGGAGTACTACATCATCTAGGCCAGCGCTTCTCAAAGTGGGCGAAATCGCCCCCCTGGGGGCGATTTCGATCGCTAGGGGGGCGAAAAAATCAAAGGGGGCGATCGGGGGGCGAAAACACTAGAAGGGGGCGAATTTGTCAAACCACCGATAACAGTCCAACGCGCTAATAACAGTCCAACGCACAAACCTTTCACTACAAATAGATCAATCCAACTTGACCGACGATGTATCGCTGCTGCTTGGATATGTGCGTTTTGTCCATAATATGAGAACTCAAAAAGAAATTATTTTTGCGCTCAGTCTTCCTACAGATATTCGGGCATCAAGCATCTTTAATGCAGTGAAAAACTTTTACGAAAAAAAGGGGATTTCACTGAAGAATATTCTACAATGCACAACTGATGGTGCTCCGGCAATGGTTGGAAAGCATCGAGGGTTCATTGCACTGATGAAAAGAGCAATTCCTGGACTTATTGCAATACATTGTGTAATTCACCGTCAGCATTATTTTGGTTGCCCGTAATCTCAGTCCTGAACTGCATGAATCACTGAGTATTGTGATAAAATGCGTCAACAAGATAAAAGCGCATGCTCTCAAAGACAGATTATTTCGTTCACTTTGTTGCCGAAATGATGAACAATTTGAACGTCTTTTATTGTATACCGCGGTAAGATGGCTTTCAAAAGGTGCTTGTTTGAGCCGCTTTTATGCCCTTTTTTTTTTAGTTATCGAATTCCAATCGAGCGCTGACGCGACATTAGCTGAAGATGTGATGTCCAGAATGACATCGCACATTTGGCGGACATTTTCAATGCCATAAACGAAGTAAACAAAAAGCTTCAGGCAGAAATGATAACTCTCATCAAGTGCAAAAGCGTGATTACCTCATTTATTTCTAAGTTATCTTTATTCAAACAAAATTTGGGTCAAAAGGTCTTAACTCAGTTTTCCAATTTGAGCGAGAAAGTAATTACAGAAGAACAACAACAGCAAAAATACAGCTCAGAATTTGAACATGCTTCATAAGGACATGAAACTTCGCTTTGCAGATCTTGTGGACCTCCAATATGTTCAAAACTAGGTGGTACAACCATTTTCTACCGAACCCACAGACATGGGCTTACTGTAGAATAGAACTTCAAGAGCAGTTCATTAATATGCAAACAGATGATGAGTCAAGAGTGAAATTGAGAAATGATCGATACGATTTGTTTTGGTGCCAGGTTGCTGGCAAATATAAGCTTCTCTGGAAAGAAACTAGAATGTGGATTTTGTCGTTTCCTACTTCGTATATGGTTGAAAAGGGGTTTTCGGCAGTGACCTTGATGCTTTCAAAGCAAATAAATCGCTTGCTAGTTCATAAATGGGATGATCTTCGACTCTTACGAAGATAGAGAAATAAAACATAAGTAACTTTAGCGGGTTTAACATACTTTATTTCACACAAAATATAACATAATTAAAATAAAATAACTCAAACGTTTTCGACACGTAGGCCTACGTGTGTCCTCATCAGGAATTAAATCTGCAATACATAAAATGTAAAATCGTAAGATAAATTTGACTATGCACTGTAACTGTAACGACACTCTGGACTGAAAGCACAAACTCAACAAATGATACGAGAATGATTGTGCTTTCAGTCCAGAGTGTCGTTACAGTTACAGTGCATAGTCAAATTTATCTTACGACTTTTCATTTTATGTATTGCAGATTTAATTCCTGATGAGGACACACGTACGTGTCGAAAACGTTTGAGTTCATTTTATTTTATTTATGTTATATTTTGTGTGAAATAAAGTATGTTAAACCCGCTAAAGTTACTATGTTTTATTTCTCTATGGTTCAACAAAGCAAACTCTCTACCAAAGCTTTATCTTACGAAGATGTCGCCAAACATTTCAAAACTTTGTAAAAGTCGCCAAGCTCATCCATTCCATTGATTCATCGAACATTATCATGTTACTGTCAATTTCGTTAATCAAATTACCAAAACTAAATTTGTCTATCACTCTATTATCAATGTTTATTTTACTTGACAGAATTAGGGGGGCAAAATTTTATTTCAATAACGAAAAGGGGGCGATGGACTAAAACAGTTTGAGAAACACTGATCTAGGCTATTCATTAGTAAAATCTTTCAGATTCGCATTTTCTACAGTTTAGGCTACATAACGCGCAATTTAAAAAGTAGGCTATACGGGACTCAAGTGTAGCCTATCAACTCACCTGCCACCACCGGGCAGTTGATACACTACCTAAACTACATAGCCTACTGTACTAAAAAATAACTTCTAAAATACAATGTTACAAGCATCTTCATAACAGGTCTTGCACACAAGCAAAAACAATACATCATAGGACATCAAAGAAATATTCGGTTACTTTTATTAGGCCTAATACATAGCGCAGGTCAGTTGATAGGCCTACACGTGTACTTGACCCCTACTTATAAATAATCTCAACTTAGGGGAAGACGGGGCAAAGCGGGACATCGCGATTTCTCACGTTTTGTACCCTTTGGCTCCCTCTAACTGGAAGCACTAGTTAGGCAACTATGAACTGTTTTTGGTGTGCAAAAATGGCGACTGGCAGAGCACAACGCGTGTCGTGAGGAAGTAAAATGTGTTTTGGCATGGTTTGTTATAAGAAAGAGATGGAAAAGTAGCTACCACATTCGTTAGCATAAGCGAATTTGTTGGTAGCTTTGTTTTTATGTTAGACATTGAGACAGTATTTGTTGGTAACAAAAGCAACTTTTAGGCTACCTAAAACTTTACAGGTTTCAGCAGAGATGTTATTTTGTAAAGGCTATACTTTGGGGCAAAGTGGGACAGCTGTATTAGGGAAAAGTGGGACAGTGCATTAGGGCAACATGAGACTCTAGAAGTCTAGATTGTATCTGTGGTTCTTCTGTTGATTGAATTTTTGTTTATAACTCTTTTAGCCTTCAAGATTGTAAAATATTTATCAGCATTCATTTATATTGTACCGGTAGGCCTACACAATTTAACTCTGACAATGGTTCGTCGCTATAAGAGAAAAACTGAAATAGGTAAATGGACGGATAGGCTATCAATATTAAGAATGCAATAGAAGCAGTGACGATCGGTGAGGGAAAGCAAGGAAAGCAGTGCTTACCTGAGCGAAAACTATGCAAAGTATAATGACTGAATTCTAGGTTTAACTTCTTATTATTTTTATCATGTCTATTTTAACTTGAAAATTACTGTATTCGTGACTAGAATTACTCGTAACGCTAGTGAGTAGTCTAAATCCTCACCAAACCGCATGTCTTGCCTATAAATGCCAATTAACGCAAACGCTTCTGTCAGAAACAATCACTGAGGGTCCAAGGTAAGCAACTATCAAAGTTGCTTACCCAAATTCAAAAATGTCAAAAAACGCCTTCGTTTTATCCAATCATCACTCGTTTTGCAAAACGTCACCAGCTGCTTAGCCAATCAGATGTGTTATGGTGAGACCAGGTGAGTCTTGCTTTCCCAGTGACGTCAATGCATACATTCGCTAGAGCGGCTAGACTACCTCGTCAGAATGGTGCTCGTCACGGTACACCGCACAAGCATCATAATGCCGAAATAATTGTTGCTGTTTTTTGATGTCTCCTCGCCATGTACTGTACTTTAGCCTACTAGCTTTCATAGTCACGCCTTTGCCCTTTTTACAGCGTTGATGTAACGTTACTTCGCCAATGAACGTTCAGGTGCGGGTGCAATATTTAGTTTGTTAAGCTTCTATACGCAGGAGGCAAACTTATCCAGCTTTTTGTACAAACTGCTTGCGGTTGTAATGTTTAGACCTAAGTGTTAGTTTTTGTAGTGTAGGCTTAACTGAATATCTCAGAATGAATATTCATGACGAATTAAATATTTAGACAACTATTATTCCATGTCTAACACTGGATTTTGGTCCTGCAACGTTAAAATTAAGATTGTTCATGACTTCTAAACAGTAAATGGATGTATGATCACGACAAAGGCGAAGCACAATTTGACAGATTTTTATGTTTGATTTGTTTTGAAAATGCTCTCAGAGCGCACTAAATTGGAAGTGTTTTTCAAAAATTTCTGGGGGAGGCCCCCCAGACCCCCCGCTGGAAGTGTTGGCTTCGGCAACACGCTTTCGGGCTTCGCCCGACGGTTACGCCCTTCGTGCCTAGGCCTACTACCTTGCTGCAGCATATTTACAAGTTGCTTTCCCAACGGTTTAAGCCACCGAACGTCACTGAATAGAAGATGTGAAAAGCAAGAAGTTGTCTTTGAGAGAAGCGGCTAAACAGTTCCAAATCATGCAAAAATGAAGTGTCCCGCTTTGCCCCACGGCTGGGGCAAAGCGGGACATTCAAATAAAAAATCTTTTTTGATTGGTACTATTACAGTAGAAAGATTCTGCTTGATCTTCGGACCAAATATGCTGACCAACTAAGGCTTTCGATTAAAAAAGAAATGAACTAAATCCAACCATCACTGTTGCTGAAATTACGTTTTTACGAAAAGTGTCCCGCTTTGCCCCGTCTTCCCCTACTATCAAAATGTCCATTTTTTAAGTTTACCTTAGCAGGTAAGAAAAAAATATCTTACCTTAAAGTAAATATGATCTCCCTGTGGTTTTTTATTCTAAATTATCGCCAGCTGGCAATACTTTTCCTGAAAAGTTTTGTTTTTTTCCTGGAAGGGGGGTGTATCAACTGGCCTTTCCTATCAACTCACCCGCCTTCACCTACTCATATTTGGGTTAGGCCTACGCGAGTCTCTCATTAGTGCTGAACTCGAATTATCCTCTCAACCGCCTTGTTGTTGACTACTGTTCACCAATTAACCCAAGTTCTTCAGCAACTTCTTTTTATTTGGAAAAAAAATTATATTAATGGGTCAATAAAACAGTTTAAAATAATTTTTATGATTTTATAATGTGATGACGCTACCGAGATGGTTCCAGATTTGCCGTGAGATATTAACTCGTCAATAGAGATTACTTCAATGTTACATATGTTTCAATTGTGATTTTTAAATCCGTTTTTCCTGAAGCACAAAAGTGGTAGCCTGCACAAACGAGCACCATGACACTAGACTTACAACACAACCACGACACAAACGAAAAACATATCAACAAATCGGGAAGAGGACTGCAGATAAACGGATCAATGACAGGAGCAAACCTTAAACTTACCTTCACATTTTTCGATCAATTTTAAATTTCTACCGAGAATAGGCTACCATGGCCTATAGGTAAATGATTAGGCTACTTTCTAAAAGAAAAAAAAATACGATCTCAGTTCGGAAAAAGGCCCGTACGTTCTATGACGATAGCAATCAGAGTGTGAACTGGGGTATGATTGTTTTGTAAGACTAGCAGCTTGTGAGGAAATGCCATCATGAACAAATTTTAAGCGTGTTTTGACCTTGATCACTTGTTACTAGTTCTAATACATTTAATAAGCATATCAATATTCAAAGCATACTATAGCATAATAAACCATATCAAATATAAGCTAGCCTATGTTACTGCATCGCTGGCTTATTTTTCATCAAAAATTGCAGCACAACTGTTTGATAGGAAGTAAATGACATCATCTTTACGACTTTGTGAGAATGGCTGCAGAAGATCTCCACTTTTATATGAAAATGGGAAATTCCCCCGTTTCTCAAAAACAAAAAGACATAACTCAACAAGAGTCGAACTGTTACAGAAACGTCGAAAGCAATATAAGGACATATACTGTAGCAAATCCATAGCCAGCATGGCTACCATAAGTATGCGAATTGAGGTCTATTTAGCATTGAACCATTAAAAAATGAATTGAAGGCATTCGGCGAAATAAAATAGGTGCAAATTAGGCCTACATAGAATCTTATAATCTACGATTCAATGACAAAGACGGCAAAGCTTGAATTTCATAAAAAAAAAACAGTTAAATTGAACAAGTAGCGTAGACTTAGCCTAGTCTAGCTATAATTATTTCTTCTGCATTGGTTACACTATATGCCATACAGAAATTTGTTTACAAGTCATGTTAAAATACGCAAAACAGTCAAAAACACAGTGAAGCACGAGAAACAAGTAGGCTAGTAACACGAAGGTAAAAGTCAAAAGCAATAATTAACTTTAAAAACAATTTCTCAAACACACTTTGGTGATTCGTCGGCACTGCTACTTTCGTGCTTCTCCGATAGAAATATAAGAGGAAACATTCCAATGATACAACCGATCGCAATTCCAACCGCTTTGCCCTAGAAAAAATACTTAAGTAAGTAGGCCATTTCTAGTTTCATTCCTGTACAGAGAGCGGGTTTTCGTAGCAAGTGTACTGTCCGTTTATATTAGCTAACTTAACCAAAAATTCATAATAATAAGAATATACACATGACAATAGAGCGGGAACTGATACACTTGTAGGTCTTATTGGTCAAAACGAATTTTGAAAGCGGTTCAAATACCATGCTGTCGGGTTGTGTGAGAACCATCGTATTATGGCATATGAGTTGGTGAAAACGCCAAATGGAGAGGGGGCAAAAACGTTGTCACACCAAAGTTTAACAGCCCTACACTTGTAATTTCATTAAAATAGTTGTGCATTTTTAATAAAATATGTTCGTGTACGCTGTAGGCAACCACCTTTGGAAAATAAAAAAATATACCTTAAATTCTCTTAATTTTTATAATGATATAAAGCAAAGCTGTCCCCGCAAAGTAAATTGGCTACAAAGTAATGGTGGCCAAGGGGTGAGAACATCTGCGCGACGACGTCTGACGTCGGTTCGACATATCACCAGAGTAGGTGTTGTCCATATAATCGCAGTGTACAGTGTGTCATTGCAATGACAAGGCTAACCTTCAGGCAAAATAACAAACTCTTACTAAATGTGAAGATATTCTGGATGAAGTCAACTCGGTCTGCTGTACAGTGAGATCGGGAACTGGAAGACCAAGTTTACCACACAACACTTCAACGTAACCGGCAAGTCTAAAAATATACATATATCAAGCACTGTAAAACAAACTCAGCGTAATGCTGGAGCCCGTGTCGTTTGGGCTACACGACAAGTCAAAGTCTGCAGACAATGCTTGGACGTATTGCAAATTAAATAAAAAAAAAAGAATAACTAGAAGTGCTTGTAACTTTGCTAGTATTGAAACGAAACAGAAACCTATGCATATAAAGTTTTAGGCTTTGGGCGTGTAAAAAATGAAAAATCAATGTCCATTAAGGGTATGTGAGAAGCTGCAAATAACGTTTTCAAACATCAATTTTTGTGTTTACAAGAAAAGAAACACCATCTGGTAACAACACAATTCAACAGTATAAGGTGTGAACACAACGCAGTGAGTGCAAAAGCATAAATTATTCATAATAGTCATAGGGTTTTATTTGTTTTCATTATGCAGTATATTAACTTGACGGTTTGGCTTTCATAGCGACTACTAAGGAAATATCTTGTCCGACTAAATTGAATACTACTAAATATTCCATATTAAAATACCAAGAAGTTGTCACTAGAAATACTGAAGCAGCGAATGGCCTGGTTTGAAAGCGAAATGCTCCGCACAATACTTGGCCGAGTTTAACAATTGATCCAGAGTTTGCGCGATTTTCTGGGCTACGGCCGTGCGACGTGCGAAGAAGACTGAATACTCACACTGTACACAAAATTTGCAGTTTCTCATATACTGTATTTGAGAAACTAAAATATCAAAGTTTCAACAACACAAACAATTCTAGTTGTTTTCAAGCTCCTGAATTTGTGAACAAAAAAACGATTCACTGTAATCTCATCGCGATAATTTCATCGTGGTAATTTTATCGCAGTAATTTCGTCACATGCTAATTACATCGCATACATTGTCATCGCATTGTAATTACATCTCAAGACACCACATCGTCAGTAATTTAATCGTCTTCGTCAACGTCCACCCTAACCCTAACTTCGGAGGGAACCAGCTACTAGACGGTTCGATTAGCCTTTCGCCCCTACGCCCAGGTCGGACGATCGATTTGCACGTCAGAATCGCTACGGCCCTCCACCAGAGTTTCCTCTGGCTTCGGCCTGCCCAGGCGTAGTTCACCATCTTTCGGGTCCCGACGGCCGTGCTCTTGCCGGAGACGGCCCTTTCAGGGCGCGGCCCCGCCGGCGGTGCTCCCGTCGCCCCGCAGCTGGTAGCCTACGCAGCTCTCATACTGCGATGTAATTACCTGACGATGAAATTACCACGATGAAATTACTGCGATGAAATTACCGGACACCCAAAAAAACTGCAAGATTAAGCAGCGTTGGTCCGGCTTCCAGAGTGCGGGCTCGAGCAACGCTCTTTAAAGATTGTTTCCAATTCAGTGCAATAAATGCCTGATAGAATAATTCAGACAATATAATACTTCATCAACCTGAAATTTTACTCGGTTAACCTCGGTAGCTGGGCTTGCGTCAATGGCTTAAAGTCTCCGCAAGTATATAAAACTGCTTTGATTATGTTCTGAAAGCCTTCTCAGTTGAGGATAAACATTTCTGCAGTTAACCGACGTTGGATGGTTAATCTATGATTTTGAATGAGAGTTTTGAATAAATCCTAAACCATAGCCAATCAAGCAGCTCACAATACAGAGTTTCACATAATTCGGATGAATGCCAGAAAGCATTTGTCTATAACAGTGGTTCCTAACCTTTTTTGGATCAAGCCCTCAAGCACCACCAAAACCACTACATGTTTCAAAAGCCAGTACACGACTTAATGCCGCGGTCCGAATGACGCAAGCACGAATGACACGATTCCTAGGCTGCAAGGCACGAATGAAGTAAGGCATGAATGATGCATGACCTGAATGCCGCAATGCATAAATGACGCAAGGCCATTGGTAAAACTTTACTGATAAGTTTTCATATTTTGCTCGATTACTTTGGCAATTGCCGACGCCAAATTCGAAGACAGGCTACGCCACTGCATTATGTCGAATAATTCTCTAAACAAACAGATGCCATCGTGGGCTTTCGATACTGTCGACATACAGTTATATTTTAATTATAAAACGCTGTTTAAGAGCGAGTTCAAACCTAATCGGTCTTATTCGAAACCAAAATATTGTAACTGACCTACTGTGTTGTTCCTGAAAAAGCTAGGAACGAGATTAACTGCGGGAAGCCAGACTTACACTTCCAAAACGTTTCTGATTAGTAAGAAAGAGTTCCATGCAGACGTGCCCATTAAGGTAAAGAAAAAGCAACAAATAAATTTGTTAAGTCGAAAAAACGATTTTTACATTTTTGTTTGTGTACAAAATGAAATTCGAAATTGCTATCGTGGCAAATCAAATTACAGTACCACCGCATTAAAAAAACAATTAGTTTTAGTGAGATATAACCAAGTCTCATCTTCATTTTGAGAAATGCAGAAACAATTTTTATACTCTTGTTGGTACAAAAAATAAAAATTGAAATTGCTACTGTGACATACAAAACCATCAGGTCTCGCGTCATTCATGGTCTTACATTACTCGTGCCTTGCAGCCTAGGGATAGCGTCATTCGAATAGTCGTGTATCCTTCAAAGGCATGTTTTTTCAAGAAATTGGTTCATCATGTCTTAAACCTCCACGCCCACCGGTGGGGCACAGGCCTCATATTGAGAATGGTTGGTCTATATAACCTTGTGCTGTCTATACAAACACGAACTTACCCAACTCCTGCTATATCCGAAATCAAATTTCCGAAGGCTGCCGCTGAAAGCAAATGCATATTCTTTAAACCGTGTACAAAACATAAATAAATTTCATTGGCCCAGTTGGGAAAATTGTATATATATACAAAAGAACTGGCAAACTCAACCCACAACACTTTTCATTAGGCTGGCATTCATTACTACATGTGTGCTTCTCTCTGTTTTTGTTTTATTTTTTGCTATTTGTTTTTTGGATTTTGTGGCCGTGCTAACTACTGATATATAGCCTGCCTACTACACAGAGGTGGGCAGTAGCGCGCTACTTTTGTAGCGGCGCTACTAGCGGCGCTACTTTTTTGGTAAATGTAGCGGTAGCGGCGCTACTTTTTAGTTGGAGTAGCGGCTGCAGTAGCGGCGCTATTTTTATTCCAAAGTAGCGGTAGCGGGAGAGGCGCTACTTTTTTTCAGTCGCACTCCCGCTACCGCTACTTTTTAATTTAAATTGAAAAAAATGCTTGTTTTTTTGCAATACTGGCGTGGTCAAGCAACTATATAATCGGCTTGGTTGCAAAGTTTCGGTCTTTTCTAGCTGACGCCAACTTCTTCGGCGAATATATCCGTGTGATGAAGCCTATCTGCCAGGCTTTAGACATTCTCCAGGGCAAGTCCAAGGCATATTACGGAGCCTTGCTTCCAACCATCACAATTTGCGGAAAGAAGTTGACCGAGATCAGTGATCTTGTGACCTGTGAGGAGTTGAGAGTGAAAGTCCTTGAAGGGGTGAAGAAACGATTCAACAAGTGCTTCAACAACATGAAATGCCTTATGGCATCATGTCTTCATCCCTCCTTCAAGACGTCGTGACTACAATTTCTGCACTACGTTTCCACGGATGATACTGACGCACTGCGAGAAAAAGTCAAGACAGATGTAATTCGACTGTTGCGGGAGACATCAAGCCAGGTTAATACCGATAAGAGTGACACCAACACCAGTCACGACTCCGAGGATGTATTTTTTGGGGTGTTTGCGCCATCCCGTGAAACGTCTGTGCAGAAGGAAGCAACAATTGTGGACGCCTTTTTTTCCGACAAGAGCAAGTGCTTGAGCTTTTCGAATACCGAGTTAAAACATCTGTTCATGAAATACAACACCCCCATTCCTTCCAGTGCTGCGGTGGAAAGACTTTTCTCTGTTGGAAAAGATGTGCTTAAGCGAAAGTGCGGGCAGGACTTAGTGACTCTCATTTTGAAATGCTCGTGTTTTTGAAAGATGCGTAACAATAAATTTCCCTTAGAATGTGTTTTCTATAACGACGTTAAAATGGCAGCGTTAAGCCGTAAACGAATAATAACATTCGTTTTTAAGGTCATTTTTGCGTCACAAGGGACTTGAGCGTTTCCTAGTGTCATTTTAGACAAAAGTAGCGGAAGAAGTAGCGGTAGCGCGCGCTACTTTGGCCCGAGTAGCGGTAGCGGGTAGCGCGCTACTTTTGTAAATTGGTAGCGGGTAGCGCGCGCTACTTTGGCCCAAGTAGCGGTAGCGGGTAGCGCGCTACTTTAAAAGTAGCGGGTGCCCACCTCTGCTACTACATGATTTTCCATTCAGGCACGTTTTAAACCTTTCAAGGTTTTGCCACCTTTTCCTGTTCATTAACGTGCTGGTAGGTCTATATCGATTTTTGTAGTTAGTATCTTTTTCGTCCCGGACGCTTTAATGACAAAAAATAAAATGATTGATTGATTGAAGTTGAGAAGCATTGCACATATCTCAGCAACAATTTTATAAACTCTCTTATAAACTAATATAGTACAAATCACATTCGAAAAGTGATTTTCTATACATGAGTGCTCGGCGCTCGCCTACATTAATAATTTGTGAAATTATATACCGTATGCTGTGTATTTAACAAAGAAACATTTTATTTTAAATTTAAACAAGGATAGGCTAGTAATTTAAAAAAAGTTGGAATCAATTCTTGTACATTCACTACTGGTAGTCTGGTACCTACATGAACAAAATAGAAATGTTCAATAAAGATTAGCATTTTACCTGCCATTGTTGAAATCCCCAAAGCAACACCAATAGTGAGATCAATAGATTCACCCTGCAACAAACAGCTTAATCATTGCGCTATTAGCAATGAAACATAACAGAAAGGTTGTTTTATTTTCTGCAGGTGTGTTGACATTGCACTTAAAGACGTCTTAAAAATTTTCATAAGGCCAAAAGTATTCTGTTGTAAATAAGTATAGTACAGGGACATGCAGTCAGGGGAGGCAGTGCCTCACCTGCCAACATCTGGCAAAGCAAAACTTATATCAAAGATATGGTTATCACAGAATAAATATTATTTGTTAAAAAGTAATAAATATTGCTTTTAGGTGCTTTTATTTGTGTGAATTGCTGTAGTCGTGCCCCCTTTCCCCCAAACTTTACGTTTCTACACCCAAACTGTGCTTTAATTTTTTCTGTTTCTGTGACGATATTCATATCGAGCGTTCACGTCGTCAAAATCGTTGAAATACGCGAGGAGAGGCAACGCCAAGCTGTGCCTCACTTCAGATCAGAAAACTTCCATACACTGCATTATGCGTGCTTTTTTCTTTCGCAAAGTCGCCCAGAAATCATCATGAACGAATTAGCTACGATTTGAGGCTTGCCTCAAATGTGACGTCACAGCTATGAAACTTTTTTCGTCAAGCTGAAATGCCCGCATAGAACGTGGTATGTGACTACTTCGAGTGTAATGGATTGTTTCTTATAAAATTTAACTAAAAAATGGAGGAAAATTTAGTATCAAATCTGAGAGATTTTTAAAAAATAAACTTTCAATCCAAAGTTGAAGACATAAATAAAGGAAGACCGGTTCTAAATTTATAAGGTTTGCATCAGACAACTGAACAAAAAAAAATAACTTGCAACTTTCAAAGAGATTGTTTCTCAAAAAAGAAGTGGCTGTGTGGCTAAGCTTTAAAAATTTCTATTTCTGCTTTCCCTGTCTCTTGTTTTCAACATCTAGTAATAATGTTAGGACTAAAGAAGGGTCTATACAACAAAGTCACAAATGTTTTAGTGCAAAAGGATAAGCGCATGGATTTTATTTTTAATAAATGTGAAAGCATGCTGCTAATTTTTTTGATTAGTATGATACCATTTTTGTTGTTAAAAAATTTTATTGTAAAAGTGACTTGAAAAAATTAATGCCTCACCATCTAGGAACCTTACCACACGTCACTGGTATAGTATATATCGTCTCTAATAAGCCTGAACTGTCGTAAGTTCAAATTTTTCAAAATTGCGTTTTTGATTGATTCGGTATCTTTATAGACTACAGTTTATTTTGTTAAAGCATCGTAACTCAATCTACTTTAGTTTTGATGATACAGAACGATGAACTATCGTAAATGAATGTACAGCAAACACAGCGTGAACTTTAAAATTCAATTTTCTCAAAACTGCATTTTTGGAGTTACGATAGTTCAGCTTATTAGAGACGATATGTGTAATGTACAGAGCTTTAAATCTTATGATTTGGGACATGAAAATTTGTTTCGACAATTAATTTGCTAACAGATTTACCAATTTGACACTTACATTATATCATATATAATAAATTTATCATACACACATGAGGAGCTTACAGATGGGTAAATTTAATAAATTTTTCATGCAATTTGAGAAGAATAAAAAAAGTCCCACATGTTGACTGTTGAGACTAAGACGTAGTAACAATGCAATTCCAAAAAATACTATTGATTCCAAAATACACCAAAATTCATGAACTCGGTAATGCCACATGGCACATCTTGACAACATCAATGCAACCTATCTCCACAATATCACAATACATAATAAATAGAAAAAAGTTGAGAAAATACAATTCACCCAATCCCAATACATACGGTAAGCCTAAATAAATAAAAAAAATTAAAGTTCTAATTCAGACGCCAAAACAAAAATTGATATGATGTTACCATGTCCACTTTTTGAAATGAATAGTGCATTATATATTAAGGTTCAAGACTAATTGTGTTAAAACAAAGTTTAAATTGTACTGAAGTCAAGCATATTAACATACCGCTAATATCATGATTGCATTGTCCAAAAATCCAAAGCCAATAAATGGGACACAGTTGAAGAGGAATACTGAAAAAAATGTGAAGTCATAAACTACGAAATTTGTGCTGTACTACGACACTTCAAACTTTCAGGGTAACTTCTACAGTTTAAAGTGAAAACAAACTTCTGCAAACCACTAGCTACCAAGATTACACTACCTTTGTTGAGGAAATCTATCATATTAGGCTAAATCATTATAGTGACATATGAAGCCAAGGTCTAAAGACAGGCTGATATTAAACTAAGAATGCTACACCAGATATCACATAAAAATATTACTAAATTTATGGAGACTACCGGTACTGCATGCAATGCATGCATAAAGAAATGTTCAGTATTATATATGACTAATGACTAATTGACTATTGACTACATTAATTGATTATCGGTAATCAAAGCTAACAATTTCAGTCAAGTAATGGTACCGGTACTCTAAGATGGGGGTTTAAAAACAAAAGTGAATTTACCTCCCTGGAGTATATACATATTATATATATCAATATATCATAATCATAAGAGAAAGTTTAATGAAGCAGGAAGATCAACTGTTTAATGATTGTGCAAGTATCAACAAAAGAAAACATATCTTTTTTTTCTTTTTACAAGTTAGTCAGGGGTAAACAAAAGTGAAAATGTTGAACACCTTGCTCTACTCTAAGCAGTACTATGATAGCGTTAGAAATCATTTCCAAGCATGTGCAATGTTCCAAACTGTTGCCTTCTTAAGATCTTTTCACAATAAAATAAACAGTAAATGTACAAGCTATTAAAATTGATTTCTTAAGTTTTATATTATGTCACAACAACCTATCACACATTACAATTGACTAAAAGCTCTGGTAAAAGCATGCAAGTCCTTTGCAAAAACATTTAATACTAACATCGTTTCAATTGATTCTTTGAGATTGTAACACTGTCATTGGAAGCACTGTCTGCAATTGCAAGTTTTGATTGAATGTGAAAAAAAAAATCTGAAAATAATTGAAAAATTGGGAGCTGGTATACAAGTCCCTGGTATACAATAACCCCCCCCCCCCCCCCCCCCTTGGTAACTCATGACAAAGACAGGACTCAACCAAACATATAGGGTGAAACTACTTTACCTTTGATTTATATACTGTTCACACACTTCAAACCACATGTTTTGGTCAATTCCTCTTTGTCATGTTGCCAAAGTGGGGGGACTTGTATACCAGCTCCCAAAATTGCGCTTTGGAAGTAAATTAGGAAGTGGCTATTTTTCCACACTTAATGACATGGTTACAATCAGGTGTTGCCATAATTAGAGTTAAAGTTAGAAAGGGTTAAGGTAAGGGTTAGAGTTAGGAATAAGATTAGGGTTTTGATCTTTGCCCAGGACTAAAAAAAATTTCCAAAATACAAGTTTTTGTTTTCAACTGCTTTAAACTTTTCTCAAACTAGGGCAGAATGCCTTACTTGGCAACACTATTGAGGCTATTATTACACTATATACTGTAAATATAGCCACAGCCAAAAAATAAAGTAAAAAGGTGATGCCAAAATCAATACATTTCAAAATGTATTGATTTTCATACAACCTGCATTATTCTAATTCAGAACACTTGTAGTAGCAAAATAGTATAATATGTTTTAATCCAGAAATAATACGCATCAGTCACATCATACACTATATTATACAGGTTGATTAGAAGTGAAGAATTAAAACTCAATATGATGATTATGATATAATATTTAAACTTTATACTATACCACTGCTAGAAGTTTTTTGCAATTCGACCAGCAATTCCGCACGTTCAGTTTCACTTAAACTTTTAACAAAACCACCAACTCTTTCTGAACTAAAGAACTTGGGATTGGCGTAACTTGATCGATGTAGAGAGTCTACGGAAGATTGCTTTTGTGAAGAATGACGACATACAGTAAGCCGAAGCAAATAATGTTTATATGATTGTTGTTTCAACAACAAGGGCTTGGCATTACGAAAATTCAAGTATAGTCCATACCATTTGTTAAGACATTGAGTATTCAGCATACTTATTTTAAATTCCTAGGTTTTTTTGAAACAGCATGGCATAAAAAAAATATATCTCCTTATACACATATGTACTGCAAAAATTAGGAATCCTAAACAGTTTCAAGATATTATCTTATAATCTAGCCTACAGTAAATGCATCTCCACCTGACATTTCATACTGCTTCAAACATTTTTATAATATTAATAATATTTATGATGAGATATCTCAAACATCAGCATGGCCATAAAAAAAACTGTAAAAATGCTGTAAATGATTTGTTTTAATTTATTTCAATGGGTTAGTAGCTTACTCTGCGAGTAGTACTATGTGTTCAATAAAGTCATGGAAAGCCTTGACTCTTAATTTGCTAGTTGTTGTAGATTAACTGTTTGAAAATCATAAACGAACAATAAACTATATCATACACATCTTATTAGTTATGATCATAATACCACCTTGTGAACTTGCCATTGCTCTGCTTCTGCATTTTAATGATACACAGTTGATAGAAAACAAACTTATTTATTAATGCATTGCCTATTCAGTATTAAGTCATTCCTGGCAGTTTACAATTAGAGCAAATAAGTATATTGTTGTGAGCTGTTGAATATAATTCAACCAGTTTCATCCTGACATAGTATATAAGTTACATTCCATAAAACATAGGCAGTGGCTGTTTGACCGGAACCGGTCTTTTATTATAAAACACTATTTGACTTGACCAGCTCCGGTTTTCCTAATGTAAAACATAGGGTTTGACGGTCGGCGTCACCTCCGAGATAACTGGTGACCGTGACGGTTTGACTGGTTCGTTCCGCATCATTGACTGAGCTGTAGCAGTGAACCAATCAGCATGGCACCTCAGGTGACACAGTGACAGCACAATGCTGCTGCATGTTCAATCGCGGACATACACAGTATACTATACACACGCAACAGAGATACTGTATTATAAATACTTTTATAAAGCAATGTTAATGTTGTAAGCTATGTGTTACTTTCAGGTATGCTTTCGTGGTTTCTCAGCGAGGAGGAAATACATGCGTGCAGTGGCGTAGCCAGAAAAAAAATTGGAGGGGGGGCAAATATTTGATGAATTGAAGAGAACGACAAAGTGTTTGATTTAAGACATCGCCACTTGATGTGCAGTGGCGTATCCTGGTGGATAAAGCAAGGGAAGCAATAAAGCTGGCGGGGGGTTAGAGCGTGCCGAAGGCACGCGTATTCTAGGGGGTCCGGGGGCATGCTCCCCCGGAAAATTTTTGCAAAATTACACTCAAATAATGGATTATAGCGCTTTCTGGAAACACTTTCAGAGTAATATTTGTATGAAATTTATAGCAGATAAACAGCTATTAACTTATTAAAGGTAGCTGTTACACACGAACGGGCAAAAACTGCGGCTAAAATTAAAGAACACAAAAAACTCAGCTACACAAAAACCCAACAGAGTAAGCGATTCTGAAATTGCTTCCACAGATTAGTTAAAAGAAGCATAAATCGCGTAAACTTTGCGCGATTTACGATTTGCAAAATTTATTGGTGTCTTTTTGTGTGTCTAAAACAAGTCCTGGGGGGTGTTAATAGCCAGATGTCTTGGAAAACGATATAAATTTATACAAATTATATTATATTTTTAACAAAGAGTTCAACTTCGGAATCCAAACTTTGAAAATTTGGGGGGGGCCATGGCCCCTTTCGCCCCCCCCCCCCCCTGGCTACGCCTATGCATGCGTGACTGCTCTCTGGTCAGCTTTCAACAAAAGCTTGAGTTAGGCTACATCCTTAAATTTTTACTGGGTGTTCACTTCATGACTTAGGCTACTACAATCTTTCAATTCCGTTAACCATGACTAGGCTACACCGCTAAATATTTCTAATAATAGTAGGCCACGCCTCAACCTGGCTTTATGAAACTGTAGGCTATTTAATGTTAGCTAATGTGCACATTGTAATATAAGCTACGCGATACAAAATCGGTAAATGTTGAAGCTGACCTGCGGCGCTATACTATAAGTGAAGTGACATTAAGATTTCAAAAACTTACAAGTGTACCAGCCAAAGTACGGTATGTAAATAATATTCCAAACTTGATCATGAAAATCTCATTGTAGAACTACAGCTCCTTTAAGTAGCATAGGCAGTAGGCACTGTAGCGCACCCAGCATGGGGCTAAGGGGATCAAGCCCCCCCCCCCCCCAAACCCGCCACCAAAAATGAAGTTTTGTATGTTCCCCATTTGCCATTTATGCCTTTTTCCTACAGGTTAGATATGAATAAGATACAACAATAGCCTACAACAGGGCTGAGCATTATAACAATATATTTTACATATTTAGCCTATAGCCTACAAATAGTTTTAACAGCCGAACGTTTTCGGCTTAACTTAAGCCCTCATCAGGAACCTGAAAATATTTATAAAAATGCAATAAATTTAAACTTCTTGAAGGTTAAATCACATTAAGAAAAGGCAACTACATTGTCTACATAAAGAACCACAAAAAATTTGCACCACAAGGAACGTGATACAACCGATAGCCTACATCAAGTAGGCTAAATGTTGAGGAGAATGGACGTGCCTCCAGCAAAATTGTTTGTTTAAATTTGGGTTGTAGCGTTTGATTAACACTGCATCCTGAATTTGGGTGTCAAATTGGGATTTGCCTTTGCGTAAAATTTGAAATGAGTCAGCAGAGAATTTTCGATCTGTGCAAAAAGATCACTCCATGATATGGTCTTTGTTGGCACTTTTCTTTAACTCCCTAAAGTTCAGATGCTCCGTACTCTCGTGGTCAAATGTCTGGTGAACATACCATTGTACCGTACGTCAATGCCGAATGACAAGGACATGCAAAACTATGTATACGACATTTGAGAAGAGGGACGAAGACGTCTGGGACTTTAGTTGAAAATACTAATTTTGAATGTTTTGTAAGTAGGAAAAACGTTCACATCAAATTTACTGTTTACAAAATTAGTGTTTTATTTCAAACTATTTTCGTGCTGGTTGTTGTTTTCGCACTTACTGTATTTGTGTTGGCAACCAAAAAGCTAATTCTATTTTGTCATAGGCTACATGACGACAAAGTCGACATCTAGCCTATAGAAGATTGCTAGAGTGGACGTAGGGATGAGGATGCTGATGTTGCTATTAGCATGGGGTTCACTAGGTCAACTTCTAATCTGATTAAGAAAACGATTCTTGATGTATCGGCAACCGGTGGGTTGTGGGCCATGAGTGCCTTTAAATATTAATCAAAAGGATGGGCATTGGACGTAGCCTACATTGTTGCTGTCACTATTGTCGCAAATCACTCGGCCGACATTTCTGAATTAGCCCCCCTTAATTTTTTTTCTGGGTGCGCTACTGCATAAGCAGGGCCTTTGGCAGGATTTCTCAGGCCCGGTACCAACTTATTTTCGGGGCCCTTTATCGACAATGTTATGAATATAAAGGTTGCTGTTAAAATGAGGATGCCACATGCGTTCAAAGTAGAAAATTAAGAGGAATAGATCAAACCCGATATGCCAAAAGCATGATTGTTTAACAAATCTTGCACAATCCTAAAAATTCCTGAACCGCAAAACTTACTATCTCTATCTAGCGGTTGCTTTTTTGAACTTTTATTTGTCACATGGCGCTAGAGTATTATTTCCCAATTACATTGATGTTTCACTGGTCATTCTAGGCTCATCAGAAGAGAATTTACAGCAAAGTTAGTGCAGGCGGTCAGAAAGTTTTCAATTTGATTTGGGAAAGGTTTTTGGGCCTAGGTCAAACATTTGATGATTGCAGCAATTTGAAAAGCGGTTTTGGTCTAAGCTTTAGTCCAAAAATAGGGATAGCAATCTTCTTACCTGTGCCATGTCAGTTTTTGAGTTTAAACAAACATTAGCTTGTTTATTATATTTTGAAATTCGTGTTTCGGGTTATATTTCACTATACATAATCGTGGTTAGGGAAATCACTATACTAGATTAAACTAAATTTTTATTTTACTGTTTGGTGGCTGAATTAAGTGACTATTTTACCACCAGAGAGCTGAAGTGGGCCCGGTACCCGGAAGGGGTCCGGCACTTTACCATCTGACGGCTGAAGTGGCTGTTTTAACCTCTGATGGCAATTCCTTTAGATCTGATTATATTAAGATCTTGATAATGTTTGAAGTCGCGGGGAAACTTTTAAACCCGGGCCCTTTAAATATTCCGGGCCGGGTCCAAAATTACCACCTAGACCCCCCTGTCAACGCCCCTGTGCATACTTATAATCTAAGCCAGCGGTGCAATCTGTTTCCAGCTGTGACACATAAACAACGTTGTGCAACTACTTAGAGCCCTGTAGGTCATGCCTTTTAAAGTAAAAGAGACATTGGTCACAAACCGTCGATTGCAGAGTGACGCCCTCGACTACAGCCTTAGATTTCTTTCATTATGAACAGTATGCTGTTCTAGAAAAAAAATTCCAACGGCTCCTACTTAGGACTTTGGCTTGCTGAACTGAAACAGATTGGGAACCACTGAACTATAACCAACTCAGCTGAGATAGGCTATTCGGATCCACTTTGTTTTTAACATGTTCAGTGCGCACCACGACAATTCTCGTCAAGCCAGTGGCTCTCATTTATGCGCAATGCGACAAACATGCTCGCCTTTGTCTTCATGCTCGCCTTTGTCAGCGCCACTATGACGAAACCGAGGAACATTTCTTACAATAACAGTTGCAGTCTGATAAAAATAATGCAGTAGTAACAGGACTACATCAGAAAACAATAGTCCAACAGACACTTCTTGAATAGCGACAAAAACAAATAAAAGCACGAAATAGAAAACAAAATGAAACAAAGGTTATTGTGCTGCGAGCTGGGAACTGCAAACACTTTCGAAAGTAATAAGCTAATGCGACGAAAAAACTGCAAGTGACCAAGTTTAATATACACAGTAGCTCGAGTTGTAAAAAAATTACTTCCCCACTTAACGGGTTAAGATTCTGATATCATGGAGGATCAAGATACAAATTTGTTTTAGTAAACATCTCTGCAATCAGTGGTTACGAGAAGAAAACAAAATCATAGTTTTAATCACATCGTTTTATTTGTCAATGTGATCAGTTCTCGAAGAGACAGAACAATGACGCGACATTAACAATCGTTGTTGCTTGAGAAATAAGCTAAAGTTGTAATTACTTCCAGCGGCATAACGTGACCATTTTTTTGGTGTTTACTGTTTACTTTTCCAGTAAATTTTATGCATAGCCTATAATCTCGGCTATTTGTATTTAAAAACAAACAAAAAACAAACAGTAGAGCTGACTCGGTTGCATCGCACCCAGGCTTTTTTTAAAAACAAGCAGACTAAAGCTTAGCCTACTGAAAAAAGTGAACAAGTGAACACCCAAAAATGGTCAGGCTGCGCTGCTGGTTAAAATACACATCCACAGACCACTTTAATGACAGCATTACTAATGGTAAGCTGCAATAGGTTAAGCCATGGAGAGAGTAAAAGTCAACTGTAATTAGAAAAAATCTCAAAACTGTTAAAAAGCACTCGCTTTGACCCAATGAGTTAGTTGTTTTATTATTCTTACACACAATAAGTCTTCTCACACACAATGAGTCACACAACAAGTCATTGTGATGTAGAGGCGGATCCAGGGGGATTGGGATTAGGCGATCGTTCCCCAAAAACATAAAAAAAAACTTTATTTATAGTATAATTGCTAGGTCGGATTAATGTAAACTTACACATCATTTTGTTTTGTTGAAATCGACCCCCCCTCTAAGGTTACTAGCTGGAACCCCTCCCCTGTCGTGACTATCATAGCTTATAAGTTTTAATAAATTTCATTTAAAGCAACTATGCCCAACCGTGGGTCGCATGCGGTCCAGTTGAAACGCTTGGGTGGACCTGTTATTATGTCATGAGGCCAATTTACTTTCATGTTAAAACAAAAGTAAATTATGCTCTTTCAATATCAGTGTTGTCTCCGTGCATCACTAGTTCAAGACATTTTTGAAAGACTTTCTTACTAATCTAGTTTACAGTTTTTAGAAGGGAAAAAATCTCTTTTTTCTGTGAGTTAAAACTTCATAATTGTTGCGAAAACAAAACAGTCCGAAAGATAAATTCCAAAATCTACAACTTTATGTTGAAGCATCATCTATAACCGCGGAACAGCCAACATCTTCCTCAACTACGTCATCATTTCTTTCTATTACCGCTAGCATCATGTCTGAAGAATTTTTCGATTCTCTTTCATCTTCATGGAACTGAAACGAACACAATTGCTGAACAAAATATTAAACTTGATGCCATATTGCTCGAAGTTTTTATTGTTTCTTTTGTTTTTATCTGAATAGGTCAGTTGTGTGTAAGCAAAATTGCTATAAATTACGAACTATTCAAATCGAACAATCTTAAGCAACTAAAGCTAGAGATAGGCTACTCAAGTATTTATTAAAATTGTCGAATGGGATAATTGCGTTTACGATTTAATGTTTCTTTTCAAAGATTACGCGTAACTCTTTCACTAAAAATATCTTGGGCGAAGATTCGGGGTGTGCGCTTGAGCAACGCATTCTAAGGACTACTCTCCATTCAGCGGAACCTAATGGATGGATTATGTCCCCGGAAACAACATTACAACAATCGGAAAACTTCAGTCTATGCGTCAAAAGCCTCTACAAGTATGTGAAACTACCAGGAATAACCTTTCAAGGCTTTGTCAGTCCGAGGATAAAGATTCAAAACAAGACTAAACACCAACCAGAAATTATACCAAAATGTCAAAATATTGTAACATTGAAAGCACAGCCTGACGAAGTTGGCTCAATTATAATTGAATGTAGTTAGGCTGCGCATTTTCATTTAATTGTAATTTAGACTTTTTGTTGTTATGTAATCGTAAGTTCAAAAACTTTGGCTTGAATTACAATCACATTTGGTAAGTTGCTCGCATAATGTCAGTATTTTTGTTGAAGAGAGTTCAAAAGATACTTTTACACTGCAACCTAATCTTTTATCAAATGCAATTTTATTGTACTTTCCTTTAATAAAATAAACTCATTGATGACCATCAATGTTGAAACATTTAATTTTTGTAATTGAAACGTATAATTAATTGCAAACGGAAGTAGGTCCTAATTGTAATTGGTCCTAATTGTAGTCTTAATTGGAAAATTTCAGAATAACGTAATTGTAATGTAAATAAAAATGTTGATGGTGTAATTGTAATGCAGGTAATTGAACTGAATACTATGTAATTGATCCAACTAACAACCGCCTAACAACAACAGATGGCCGAAACACCTTCATACGGTGTCATTTTTTGTTACCCTCGGCTACTGAACATACCGAAATTACTTTCCCAATATGTAAGTAACAACATGTGCTACATTTTTTGATTTACTGTTATTTTTTGATTTCCCAAACGTGTGACAATGTGAAGAAAAACGTAGCCTATATACTTACAATCCAATATGCAGTGTCGTCGAACAAAGCTTCTTTGTTTAGATTGGCTAAGAACGGAAGCTTGAGAATCAATCCTGTGATGACACCCCCAGTTATAGCCATTCCAAGTGTAGTCGCCAAACCGGCCAACTGCATAGCAGCTTGGCGATCAAAGTTGTACGGCAGCCCACCATCAAACACTCCAGGATAGATGTTCCTGATTCTGGAAAATAATGCGATGCTTGCAAGCCGAATTAACAGTAGCCTAACAGGCTATTAATTAAAGAGTAAAAAAGTAGGCTACTAGCCTGCAAGAGATGTGATTCTACTTTTTTTCTAGTCCAACATTTTCGTGAGGAGCTGCAAAAAGTTAGCATAAACGTGCAACTTGTCAGTTGTCACTACAGAAATGTTGACTTTTATAATGGCTTAATATTATTCTTTTTTATTGTTTTGGAATAGTGCGATATGGTCTTAGCTTAGACCAGCGGTTCTCAACCAGTGGGCCATGGCTCATTGGTGGGCCATAGAAGCATTTTGAGGTGGGCCACAGACATATTTAAAAAATTGAAAGATTTATTTAAACATTTTGTTTCATTTTTGTCACTATAGTCAATTTTACACTTGTGTACTTTGTTTAGTTGCAATGAATGATGCTGCTGTTTTAGCTGCAAAGTGGCAATCATCATTCTAATTATTGCAACATACAGTTTTACTATACATCAACTCAGTTTTTACAACACTTATGATGTATTAGACTAGTTTGTGGTTACAATTAAGCCATCTTTATACGCGGTAGCCTTGTTGAACTTCTGCAGATCCGCTTTTTAGAACGTGCAGCATTTTATTTTGTGGATTATTTTGGCGAGGAATTGACAATAGTTGAAGCTTTAAGTTTGATGAAAATTACATTCAGTATGTGTATATACATCAATTTTTGATAACAGAGAAGAAAAAGAATAATGTGTATTATGTTGTAAAGTTCTTAGTCATCATTCATTGAGGCCATCAAACCTGAAACTTCACTTGGAAAGAGTTCATCCAAATTACAAGGATGAAGATGTGAACTTTTTTTAACGAAAAGAAGATAGTGTGAAGCGTCAGCGCCTGGATTCAACGAGGCGAGACAGCAACATTGCAAAGGCAATGTTCTGCTTCTTTTTGTTTATGAACCTTTTTCATAATTTTTTTCTTACATAAAAACTAAATGGGCCACAGAACTTTTATGCAAACAAAAATGGGCCACGAAAGAAAAAAGTTTGAGAACCACTGGCTTAGACTATTCCGTTTATAACATAGCCTATACTGCATATTCACCCTTTATACAGTAGCCTATGTTATGAAGTAAACAGAGAATTAAAAGTTACATAAACAAAACTTTGAGATCACAAAACAAAAGGGTACAATAAATGTAGTCTACATTATAGCCTATCCTATTGTACATAATAGCCAATTTTATCCACACATGTTGACTGTACGCTAAGAAGACTGTGGGCAAAATACAGTAGATGCTAGGATATCAATATTATAGAAAAGTGAAATAAGGAGGAGACTATGTTCACAAAGAAGAAAACGACGATGAAACATGTGTGAAGCATGCAAAGGAATATACTCAGTGTAATGATACAGGCTACTCGGCTTTGCCTCAATGGGGCTGCGCTGACACTGTCTGCTTTGTAACTCACTGAAAGCAACGCATAACTGCAACGGATATAGCCTATGAATACATATTATTACTGTTTGAATAAATGATGTCTTTGGCTGTGAATCTTTAACAAACATTGTGAAAATGATAGCCTACTCTAAGCAGGTTACATTATAACTTATTAAATTAGTTGTAGCCTACACTTGTTCGGAACACGTTACTCACTCTTCTTCTGTGTAAGTGTTCGAGGTTGTAAACCGAGCTAAAATCACGGCTGTTATTGCTGACAGTATCCCCGGCATACCATGCAAGTTGTGCACACCGCAAGTGTCATGTAATGTAAAGCGTTCTTGTAGTACAGGCTGTAAATCAATGTTTCAACTTATTTGTGTTTTTCAAATGTTTAGGCTACCAAAAGCTAGATCTAGTTCATCCAAGGCCACATTGGGTATGATTAATTATTACACACACACGTAGCCTACATACCTGTAGCCTACATGCAAATGTTTATCGCAGTCAAATCTGGTTACTTACGTGTTGTCATTTTGTCGTACAGAATTTGCTACACAAAATTGTTGCGAAACATGTTGTGCACAAAAACACTGTAAATGCAATAAAATAAAAATGTCTCATGTCTAACGCTGAGTATGGATTTGGTTGGTTGTCTTTTGTTTCGATCGAATTTTGAAACCCAACTCAGCTACAATTCGCGTTTAATCAAAAACTTTAATCAAATTCCTGTTAACTAAACCTTCAACACTGACTGTTTGAAGCCAGCCGGATCAAGCAATAAGCCTGGCGTAATACACATAACGCAGTGGTTCCCAACCAGGGTGCAGTGCCGGTCTTTGGGATGTGCAAACCGTGCGATCGCACAGGGCCCGCAATTTAGGGGGCCCGCAATTTACTCAGAAAATGCAGTAATTTTGTCATTTTCAATGGAAAAATTCAACAAGTGAATTCAGCAAAGGAATTCGCAACAAGAAAACATAGAGACTCCACGAATTCAACCTATTTCGTCGCCTGAATATTTCGTACCCTGAAAAGATCGAGAAAAAAAAAACGACATGGCCGAAATCGCTGATCGGAGTTGCCGCAAACATTTCAAAATTTCTCGATCTTTTCAGGGGACGAAATAAGTCGAAATTTAATTTTGTTACACGATTTCAGGGGACGAAATAGGTTGCATCCAGACTCAACATATTGTAGAGACATAGCTTTATTTCCGAAAAATGCCAAAGAAAGCATGATCTTATCCTTTTGCTATGCCACCGGACAGCACCATTTCACAGTAATATTCATACCTAAATTTTTGTTGAACATGCTCTCAGAATGTCCCAAATTCAAAGTAATTTTTCAAAATTTTCTGGGGGAGGCCCCCCAGACCCCCCGCCGCTGGTTGTCGTCTTTGGCGATCACGCCGCCACCACCGCCCCTCCCCTTTCAAAGTACCTAGCTACGCCACTGAATTGGATTATTGTCATTGGGGCCCACAAAAGCATATTCCGCACAGGGCCCGAAAAACCCTAAGACCGGCACTGCAGGGTGCCTCAAGCTATTTTTCATATTCAGTTTTTATCTGTCTTCAAAGGTTTAGCGAGGATGATTGTTCCTGATAAAATTTTCATGCACGCTTGTTTTTGTTGCATCATTGAGGGCAATTTTTGTCATACCATAGGCCCATATGATGTTTTGTTGTCACAAAAGCTTTGTGTGGCACCCTTCTATTGCAGCTTTGTGATGTCACAGTCAATGTTTGTACAAGTGTGCTGATTGTCGATAGTTCAAGAGGTAAAGGCTGTGCAAGGAAAGGTTTTTGCTTATTTTTTATGCCAAGGGAAGGACCAGTAGGCCTATACAAAAGTTTCACACTGACTTCAAAATAAGTAAACTTTACTTTATCGGGCCGCAAAATATTTTTCTCTTTGGTAGGGTGCCGTTAGCCTGAAAAGGTTGGGAACCACTGGATGCATGTATCCAGAAAAAAATTACTTTTTTGCCTTACACTACTGTTTAGCGACGCTGTGAAAAATGTGTTGACTAGCCTTAAACAAACCAGATCCACTTTTCTCCAAGAATGATTTTTTAAAAAGAAAAACTGTCTATCTAAGTAGACTTACCGTGATAAAGCGATATCCTAATACCGACAAAGCTCCAGCCGCTCCTCCAATAGCAACAGATCCCATTAATCCCAATTTTAAGTTGGCTACAGAACCAGCAGCAACTCCGCCTGCCAATGTGGCGTTTTGAACGTGAACCTATTTAAAAAGCAAAAAGCGTATGTGATATGGCTTAATTTCTGGCATTGTTATCAAAATTTTATAATATAAACTGTACTTTAATATAGGACTACTGTAAAGTGCAACATATAAAATATACGTTTAGGTCTATAGCTTACTTTTAAATGAAAAGCCACAAAGCACATGTATAAGCGAAATAAGCGAATCATTTTAATGTATTTTATTTTTATTATTGCTTTCCAGCATTGCTTGCCATGCAGGAAAACGCTTTTGCATGTGAAACGTAACCCAATATTTTGCTGAATCTTATACTTTTTTGCATCGGAAAGCAAACGAAATGCAGGCTAATAATACTTGATAGATGCAGACGACGTATTTTTTGATTTTGTGCAAGAAAGCTTCATATTGTGTTAGTTTGCAATATATTCAATTAGCTTAAGCAATACACATACTATAGGGATGGCTATCCCTCGTCTTGGAGGATCATGGTCTTCGCAATAGGAATATCCTGCGAAGACGCCTGTGCGTGGGGTGATTAATGTGGACTTGATGGTGCACACTCAACAAGCACACATAAACTTTTCAAGGCCATCAGCTTTGTCCAATGGCAAGGCCAGCCAAGACGATTGGAGCTGGTGACATGCTGCACTGCTGCAGTGCTGCAGCCTTCATCCGCCTTCACAGTCGTTGAGATTGATTGACTTCATCCGTCTGTTCCGCCGTTGGGGACATCTAGTATTACTGCAAACTATTAGCATACTACCGGTATAGTATTAGTGACTGTAAACTAACCATAGAAAATTTTCCTGACTTTTCCATAACAGATGAAATGGCGAAAGCAGTTACACTTGCTGCAGACAAAGAGTAAACGCTAGTGATGACAGCCCTTTGGCCAATGAATGTTCCTGCCGCAGGTGCAGCATTAAAACTTGGCCAAAATAGCCACAAAAATAACGTCCCTGCAAAACAACACAACAATAATTAAGCTTTGTTTTGATTTTTTGCGGCAACATTTTATGCAACACGGCAGCTAGTAACAGCGAAAGGACATGCAATCATCGAGTCAGCTGCTCCTAAGCAGCCTAGACCAGGCTACCATACTATATTTAACTCTTTCAACTACACGTTCACCTCCAATCACGAGATATCCTGTGACATTTGACGCTCGCAATGCCCCAAAAGGCCTACTCTGTTACCATTTTTGGGACCGCAGGCTGCATCAATTTTTCACCCAAAAATAAGATTTTAGATCAATTGTTTCTTTTCACATTAAAAATAAAAGTATTTTCTTTAGTCTTCAAAATAATCATTTTAAAAACTTTTTGACAATAAATAATGTTTACATGCAAATCCATGTCTAGCCTACAATACTGTATAGTGAGGACTTTACAATAAAAGTAAAGCCTCCCTTCTGAAGTGAGCACAGATGTAGTTGAATTAGAAATTATAGTTCAGGTCAGATCTGAAAGGATCGGGAATTGTATTTTCAAACTTTAAATTGTAAACTATTTGGTTCAACGGTAGAAAGTCTGGTTAAATACAAGATTGCAACAAATATCAACGCTTGTGGTCCTCCCGATCAGGTTGGTTGATCAATACGCCGAGAGCTACTGGTCTGGAAGTGATGCTTCTTAGGCATCTTGGCACAAGCAATTTGCATAAGTTAAGATTTTGGATTGCATTTCGTCTGCAATCGTGTAAAGCACTCTGTTATTTCTGCGGACTAATACGCAACGAGCTCGTGCACAATTGTCGCACACTTTCGGATATCAATGAACCAAAAAATATTGGGTTAACAGTTTTTTTCGCTCTGATGCAAATGCAGTTGCTTTGCAATGTGATTGGTCGGATTTGGCGCAAACATCTGTCACACCCAAGTCTTTTGTAATGGTACTGGTAATGCTAAGGCCTTCAGCAGCGGATAACACATAAGCTACAAGCAATTCAAACATGGCCTGCTGCAAAAGACTACGAACATCGAACATAGGCGATGCGTGGCAAGTCAGTTGAGAGAAGATGGTATGAGTTAAAAATATCTGCTGTAGCCTGTAGACTCAAATTTACATGACAAACCGACACCAACGAGATTAAACCTGTACCTGCAGTGCTCAATTGTAATCTTTTCAAATAGTTTACTGCGGTCTGAGCCCTAAATAGTAAAATCAAGCACGAACGTTTTTGTGCTACAACATGAAGCCTTCATATAGTCACCTGCAGTAAGTACCTATATCAAGGGCCGTTGAGAGGAGAATTTGGGCCAGGTACCGATGAGATTCTCGGACCCCATACCAAGACACTTCTGGAAACAACGCAATAGCCTTTATCCAAAGAATATGCGGCGGTTTCTTCAAGTTCTTGGGCCCCTTGAAAAGGTTACGAGTCCCTAAAATCAAAGGTATTTTTCTATGGTGCAGTGTGGGCTACTGTTCATAATCATGAGAGAAATCAAGCGCTATTGTCAAAGCGGCGCTACACCGCAATCGACGGCATATCATTAAGCGTTTTGCTAAAGACACGGCCACATGCTCTTGAGCGGTGTTGAACCAGCGCCCTATCGAACGTCCAACCATGACTTTCACAACTCGGCTATGCAGCCGGCAGATGCTCACACAAATATGTTGAACCAAACAAGCTCAACATCTTCTTTGCAAACTTTCGCAGACCTAGAAATTTATTTTTATCTAGCTGCTGGTAAAAAAAAACACGAGAGTAAGATGCTGCCCTCAGTTTCGCAGTGAAGTTGAATTAGATGCAGGAAAGTTGGAGCCTCATTAGGGGTCAAGCAGAAAGAAGTGAATAGCAATAAGTCCTTTACATTTGTGGCAAAATCTCAAGAGGTTGTTGAATTTGTTTGCAAGAAAATGAACGAATAGTCGACTGTATCACTCTCCAGGCAATAATAGTTGACTTCGCAATTATGACGCAACAAGGATTCTAACTTTTCTCACCTGGCTGTTGTCTATGAGAAAATGCTATCTTCATTAATTTTGTAAAAACTGCAACTTGAATTTGTATGATTTTTGTGTGTTCACAGGCTGAAAATAACACATCGTGCAACAATAGGCGCGGCGATACTCAAACGTCTCGCGTGCCTGACTTTGGACACCCCTGGCCTAAACTGTTGGCCATATAATTCACAGTTGAAAAAGATCTAGAGCACTGCTCTTACACTTACCAATCATTGCAAACAAATCCGAATGATAAACGGATCCTTTTTTAACGTGATCTTTTAATTCCGGTCGCCAGTGGAAGACGGAAACCGCCAATCCGAAATAAGCACCAAAGGCATGAATAACCATAGAGCCGCCAATATCACTGATCTTGAAATAAAAATACACTGATTTTTAAATGCGTGGTTTAGATTCAAAAATCGAATGAACAAATTTCCAAATGTTATGATTGCCAGTTGGTTGGTCATAAGTATGATAGTAACAGCCTTCAGTTTGGCATTTTATGAGCTTGAAATTGTGCTTATTTTAAGTCTGTTAGCAAAACGCCAGTATGAAGGCCTTTTAAAATGACCTAAGTTATGATCATAGCTGGGCATGATCTTGATCTTCATGATCACTTTTATTCTGGTGATCGTGATCTTCAAACGTCTAAAATTGGGTCAAAACAGCAAACATCTTATTATAATTCACAAAACAGAATTGTGAATAAAGTTGAATCTTTTTTTCCTAATACTTCAACATAAAGTATAGGCCTATAGGCTACGGAAGTTGACTTTTTCATTAGTTTACTTTTTATAAAAAAGAATATGAGTGTGATCTTAATCTTGAAAAACAATAAGATCAAAATCTCTTTAAAATTGAAGTTTACTGAATAGATAAAGGCATTTTTTTAGAACTTGTACTGTACAAAGTAATAAGTGTCAATTACTAATATCAAGCCACTGTTAATATGATATGTGTCCTAGAAAAGTCGATTTGAAGTTTCAAATTTCGTCAATGTTGCCATTTCAAAATTTAAGAAGTTTTATGTGTTATTCATAATAAATAAGTCAACTTCCGTACATTCTTTATGTTGAAGTAAAGTAGTCTTACGTAGCCAAATTTGGTCATGTAAAGTGATTTATTGCAGCAAGTCAACCAGACCAATAATTGTTTAAGGTCTGAGTATTGAGTATAAACAAATATATGTAAAAACATACGCTGCCTCTTTTTTGTATAGCTTTTGTATTTTTGTGTGGAGCGGTTTATCTGACAGCGACCTCTGAACGTTTTTGATAGCAAACAACAGTATCAAAGTTGCCAGATGGGTAAATGGTGCAATAAACATTGATATAATCCAGGAAAGTTGAAAATACTTAGTAACACGAATAAAAGCTTCCCATACAAATCAGACGCAAGTTTGGTGATAAATCATTTTTTAAATGAAACGCATAAAACTAATTGCAAATTTTGTTACTTTTTTAGTACATTGATTGCCCTCGGCTTTGGTTGCGATTCTATGCAAACTACGACAACGATTGATAGGCCTCATAGCAACAGTCACTAACTTATTACAATTCTTGGGCCAGCGGTCGAGTAGCTAAAAACAACAGTTAATCAGGTTGCTTGTAGAAAAAATTTGTTTATTTTTTTGCAATATCATTGATTAAAAACTTTATTTTTTCAAGTAGGCTAAGCCACCTAAAAGTGATCTTGATCTTCAAGATCGCGTAGTTTTGGTGATCTGATCTTCAAGATCACCAAAACTGTTGATCTTGCCCATCCCTGCCTATAATATAATTAAAAATAGACTAGATCTAAATTCAATTCGGCCAGTGTAACTACACAGTGCTGTATTCGAGGGTATACCGCGGTATGTGCAGTATACTTTCTGCTTTTTCAAGCAACTAATAGTATGCCCTCTGGTTTTCCAAAAATAAATACTTTTGTACCACTCATCCAATTTTGATGTTGATAATTCACGTTACGGTAGAATAAAGATTAGTATTTTGCAAGTTGTGTAGGTTATTATTTATCATTTGGGAAAATCTGGCAGCATACCCTGTGCTTTTTTTACGAATACAGCACTGTATAGGCTACTATACACAATAAGGAGTGTTTGAAGTGAAAATATTTCGAAAAGAAATACTACTCACTTGGAATAAACCGACGATAATGTACTCATTAACCGAGTAAAATACAACTTCAAAAAATGCCATCACTGTTAACTGAATTGGACTGAGCACTCCAAGAACCGCACCAAACGATATAAGAACTGACCCGGCCGCAAAGTCAGCGTTTAGAAGACTAAAGAATTAAAGAACATTCTGTGTTAGCATTTGAGATAAATAGTATAAAAAATACTAATTGGAACTAGCACGACTTTGAGAAAGAATAAAAAATGACAGAATCATGCAACTCGAGTTCAACTCTCAGGGTGCTCGCTTGAGCAACACACTTCTCTCCATATTCAAGAAACTCTTCATTCAGTCGCACCTGTTGGATGAAATAAGTTATTGTCATTGGAAGCAGCAGTTCAGCAAACGGGCCGTGGTTTAAATTAAAATTATTCATTAAAAGTATTGTAGGCTACCTATGCCAAACAGCCAAAAATAAACTTTTCAGGATACTTACACAATACACAGTCCTAGGATGAAAATTTTTATATTTACTGTAATCAAATAGATTACCATTAGATGTATATTCCAACGCCTATAATACCAACGACTTGGAGCCAACCTGAGCAAACCTTAAACTGGATCGAAAAATTGTTATTTAACTTCAGTGTGTATTCAAGTTCTAAACATAAAGTGGAATAAAAAAAAAATATTATAGTCAAGGTCAAGTAACCAGTCAAACCTTTCTAAATTGACTTTGATTTCTCCGGCAGCTATTCCAGACATGTCCAAGAACCCACGCACCAATACTGCCCATTGAATGACAAAAGCTGCCAAAAGAAAATTGAAAGCAACAGAGCTATAACTGTACCGCTTGAGAAATGTCATCAGAAACCCGAACCCGACTAATATCATCACGTGAACATCTTGAAACACTGCAAATAAAGTCAAATTCTAAATATGATTTGAATGAAGAATAACATAGGCTATACCCTAGTAGTCTAAGAATTGTAGGCTACCCACTTTTGGTGAAAATATGTTCAAATCTGAAAACATGATTAAGTCAGTGAATAATAACATTTTGCTGCAGAAGCGTGTAACTATTCATCGTCACGGGTGTGGCGTTCCCCTTTAACGTGGCTCGCTCAAGAACTTAAGCAGGACACTTTTGACAACGAGACTCTGCGGCAGGATGTAAAGGAAAACCATTCAAAGGACATCAAATCAAAGAGAGGAAAGACAATCGGTATAAGAAGTATAATAATTGAATAATTTGAATAATAATAATTCAAGGTTAAACCTGAACTTTGACTCGGAACAGTGATTCTAGTGTTATTATTATTATAAGTTGGTCTACCATGGTCTACCCTTGTTTAAATTATATTAACTTATACAAAGCTTATATGCTGTCTGGTGTTAATAGGCAGTGCACTCTAGAAGACATGAGGTTATAACTTCGCGTCTTTGCCCCTTCTGAGCTAGAAGTCGTACATCGGTAGTGCTTAGCGAACACTATCCGATCAAAAGAACCCCATACGCCAAACGGGCAACATTGCGTAGTCATGACCAGGGATTCATAGAATTACGGGATGACCAACTGGTAAACATTAGAACTTGACCATAGAATCGACAAGAATGAAAGTAAAGTATGAGCTGTAAGCAGTGGCGTACGCAGGATTTTCTCAAGGGTGAGGGCAAAGACAGTAGCGTAGCCAGGAATTTTGACGGCGTTTTCGCCTAAGACGACACCCAGCGGCGTGGGGTCTGGGGGCCACCCTCAGAAAATTTTGAAAAATTACTTTGAATTTGGTGCATTCTGAGAGCATTTATAACAAAAATGTGGGTATGAATATTCCTGTAAAATGGTGCTGTCCGGTGGCATAGCAAAAGAATAAGATTATGTTTTCTTAGGTATTTTTCGGAAATAAAGCTAAGTCTCTATGTTTTCTTGTTGCTAATTCCTGGCTGAGATGTTTGAATGTTTGGTATTGGCAAAACTCGCTCTTTTAATGCAGTTTTGTTTAAAACTAGGCAAGTTTTTTTTTAGACTGAAAGCATCATTCTCAAGCATAAAGAGACTGAAAGCATCATTCTCAATATCGTGACGTCACACGCGTGCCAAAAGGGGGGTTGTAACCCCCAAACCCCCCTGGCTACGCCACTGGCCATTGATATCCCAGACGTCTTCATGATATCCCAGTATGGTTTTAGTTTAGACTTTAGCGATTTCTTTCTCGCTATAATGGGCTTACAGAAACACTATGCTACATTGGCATACCTGGGGTGGGGTAGGTGGATTGGGCCATGTATTTTGCATTGGCTCAGTCTATAAAACAACATTGTTAATTGCTTTGACAGTGCAATCCAAAACATATTAAATGCCTGAATCTACGTCGTTAACTACTAAAACATTTTTAAAGGGGGGAGGGGGCATGGCCCAATGGCCCTCCCCCCTGCGTACGCTAGTGGCTGTAAGGATAAAAAGTGTGGCTTCGAAGAGGTAAACCATAACGCAATTATCAAGGAAGAAGGAAAGTATGAGCTGTAAAAAAAGTCTGGGTTTCGAAAACTGGAAATTAAACTTTCTTTCTTGTCGATTCTATGGTCAGGTTCTAGTATTTACCTGACCAACCAAGCTCGGCTGTTTGACAAATGGAGGGTAAAGTACTGCCAAATATTGTTTTTTAATTTTTAGAATAACATCTAAAAATACTTTTTTTATAGTTTTAAAGCAGTAGTCACCCAAAGCTTATTTGTTCAAAACTAATCTGAAGTTCAAAGTTGCACTAAAGAAGAGCTTTTTAAACAGACCACTGCTTTAAATATGTCAAAGAAATACATTGAAAGTTATTTCTAAAAAAATAAAAAAATACCTGGCAGTACTTCACCCTCCACTTGTCAGATAACGTAGCCGTTGGTTATCCGGTAATTCTATGAATCCTTAATTATAATTACATTTGAGGTCATTTTTCAGTGTGACAGATCACGCACCAGATTACGATTATTTCACTTTGGTAAAGCGAATTCCACCTTCTTCGATCTGTTAGCGTGGTGTAGCGAACTAAACCACTTTTAACATTAACTGCGCAGTCCTGGAGTCAAAATGTGAGACGAGCACGTGTTCTGCTGGTCGACTACAAAACAGCACAATCATTGCCAAAGTAGGTCAACATATTCCCTCAACTCTTGGACTGTCAAAAAGTTTCAAACAAAATAACATTGCTTCATTATGCTGTAGATTATTATGTAATTATTCGATTTAGGCTGCAACTTTAAATGATTGGCAGTGCTTTGGTATGTTTTCGTTACTGTTGGTTAAGTTGCCACACTTATTAATATAACAGTGGGTGGTTACTTCCGTCGTCTCGATTAGGTTTGTACACTTGTTTGACGGCTTTCATGTAGACTACAGACATCATGACAATGTGGTTACGAAGGGGAGCAAACCACTAATGGACATGTTTCGTTTGACGTTTCGTAATCTGCTTTTTCAAACTTATGAACAAGTAGCCTATCGTAGGCTATAAGCTACTTACTGGGATAAAGGGCGGAAAGGTGGTGCGCATCCGGTAATTTTCCTGCAATCCCTCCTGCTGTGGCATCGTACTCTACAAAGACTCCATACAGAACAATGAAGACGACCTGTGGCACAATCAGAAAAAGACCGAACTTTGCTTGCTGTAGCATCTACGATCATGCATACACAGTGATGGGCATTATCGGCGATAATTATCGGCGATAAATTTTTATCGCTTATCGTTATCGCTTAATTATTTTTTCAGTTATCGTTTATCGTTATCGCCAAAGGCAATATTTGATTATCGCCGATAATTAATCGCCGATAAATTTTATTTCGGATCAACACACAAGTGGAAAGACAATGAAAAGTAATATTTTTACTAGCCACCTAGTTCATGAAACTAAAATTAAAACCAGTTCATCTTCAGTGCGTGAAGTGTGTGTGTACAGGTCGTTGTCATGGGAGGGGCACGCCCCCTGCAGCGACGGCCCTGACAACACAATAATTTTTAGAGTTGCAAATTGCAATGCAATGAAATGCATGCAACAAGTCTCTTGTTGTTTTGCTGCAATCGGCAATCGCGAGTGAATTTTACAATTAAAATGTAAGCGCACAGGCGGTACAGATTCCTTTGAAGCGAAACGAAAAAAATTGGCAAGTGGTTTATGAAAGTGTCGCAATTTTCTTTCGCACCACCATCACTGAAATCGGTCTTTCGCACCACCGTCACTGAATGAAGTCATTGCAGAATATGATATTGCTTGAAGCATTTGACAATTGACATGCAGACCGACATCACACTTTTTGCATCTTGTAGTAGTTTTTGCATTACAATAGGCGCATCGAGTTCGAGTTGCGTGGTAAAATTATGCTAAATACAGTATAACCTTTCTCATTTATCTATGCTGCATAGACGAGTGGTGACAGCGCTGGAACGGCAATCGAAAGGGCGCCGGTTCGACACCGCTCATGAGCATACAGTTGCGTATCGAGTTGCGTGGTAAAATTATGCTAAATACAGTATAACCTTTCTCATTTACTTATGCTGCATAGCAGAGTGGTGAGAGCGCTGGAACGGCAATCGAAAGGGCAGGACACTTAAAGGCATGCCTGAAGGTGGACATGAAGATTGGCTTCCTTGCCTTCCCGTCCACTTAATCTAAATCTTCAACCACCGGGCGTAAACCTGAATACGACGATGATTTACCTATGCGACATAGCCAACGCTCAATCAAATATTTTTATTCCCACTAATAATACAGTGCCTATATTGTAATTCTTATTTCAACAACTCAGCGTTCTGCCATTGTTTGATGGTGTTCACAAAGAAAACAGAAAAATTTATCTGAGATTATCAGTATATTACGATAATTATGTTATTGTTCTTGAACAAACACGACTAATTTGACAAGTTTGATGGATTTCACAGTATGCATATTTTTACTACCAATAACGCTTAAGATTACTGATAAATTTTCAAGCATTTTGCGTTGTTTGGAATTTTTTCAATTATTGCTGACTTTGCTGTAAACAGCCCTTTAAGCAGAAAGCAAAATACAAAGTTTGAAATTTTTTATGGTAGTTTCATTTGATTTAATTATTTTGCCTACTGCACGTAAGCGGCAGTGTAACCCAATTGATAAAAGCATCCAACTGGTATCTGAAGGTATAATTATAAGCACGGCGGTTACCTCAGTGGTTTGATTCTGGATCAAGAGGTTGAAGATTGATACCTACTGCCGCTGTTGCGATTCTATTCATGCATAACTTACAAAAAGTTTTGTCCCTTTACAGTATATTATGTTCGATTTTTCGTCATGTTGATGAAAACAGTTCGTGCTGCATGGGATGGGGCAGCGCCAATCGAGAAAAAAAAATTATCGTTATCGGACATTATCGGCGATAATTTATCGTTTATCGTTATCGCTTAACTTTTTTTTTGATTTATCGTTTATCGTTATCGCTTTAGGCATTTTTCGTTTATCGATTATCGTTATCGCTTAACTGAAAAATGAGTTATCGCGCCCAACACTGTGCATACACAACAATAGGATGAAACCACTAAGGCTATGCAAAAATATATTAGAGTTATTTGAAATAGGCCTAAAGATATTTCTGAATTTTGATTTAATTTGCTTTAAACAAAAATAACTTAACTTTTTCCTAATTTTACAATTTGTTTAAGCTTTGCCTTGCTGTGTCACAAAAAAAAAAATCAAAATATTTGGTTTGTTTCTACAAAAAGTTGATTGTCTCACTTCCGTCTAAACTTAAACTTTTATCCAGAATTTAGTCTGAAATTTCGATGCAAACAAAAGATTTTAAACAGGCTATCAAACACCTTAAGTTTTGTTCAACTTTCTTAAATAAATTGTTCTGGAACTTCAGGCTGTTTGTCAAAAGATTTCGTTGGAAAACTACATCATCCTTTCAGAAAGATCAAGACTGTTTGTCAAAACATTTCATAAACTGCAACTTCAGCTGCAAGTCTAGATAGCTCAAAAAATCCCATGACAAATATTTAGTCAGTTGAGAAGTCACGGTTCAATAAACTCTTTTGACATTCTCCAACTGCTTTTTGACAATCTTCCTAAAACCTGGTTAGTTGACTCAGCTGACTTGATGCTCTAAGTCTAATTAGTGTAGAATGTTTCAGAGAAGTAGGCTAACCCTTTTTATAGATTGCATTGCAGACCAAAAGTAAATGTTACGACATAGTTTCGCTTTGTCTAGCTACACTATCTTTGCAAAATCGTAGCCCCAAAAGTATCCTTTGGACCAGCCCTTTCAACGATACTGCTGGTAAAGCTTTGATAGAGAGTTTATTTTGCAACAGACATAAGGCCTAACGTTAATAATTGGTTTGACATAATTTTTGTTAACTTGAAAAAAATATACGGACATAACAAAAACACAAGTAGGCCTAAACACTTTCAAACGGTTTCAACACATCGTTGTGGATCAGGAAAATCCTAATGGTGATTTGTGTCAAGTTTTATTAATTTAGTCCGATCTGAAACTATTCAAAGCAAAATACTTCAAAAAATGTTGTTTCTACCTGTTCCCGACAATTTTCACCAAATCAAACGTCATATAAAAACCGTTCAAGTCTACTGAATATTACGTCATGGAAATTCCTAAAACATGAGCCAAAATTGCACCAGCGTTCATAAGAATTGTGTCAAACCTGTTTGGGCCTGTTTAAACAGGAAATATTACATCAGCTTAAAACACCTGTTGGAATGACTTCATAATTGTCTTTCATTATTGCGTCACAGTACTGCATACGTGAATTTGAGATATTGTTATCTATTCTGGTCATTCGTAAAATGATTGTTTGAAAGTTGGCCGCACATTTAACTGTTGGCTTAGTGCTTGCTAGCTGGACAAAGGTTCCGTCTTTTATCCAAGTAATCTGTTCTGTAGTGACAGTTTTCAGTGGTGTACGCGTTGCACCCCCTCGTTTTCGGTAGCCGTGGGCTAATTTTTACAGAAATACACTTTTTGAAAAGAAGTTCAAGTGTGTGTTTCTTCGGTCATTATATGCAGACGAACGGATCCGGGAACTTTAAGTTACAATTTTCCCACGAAGAAATTATGGTTTACCGCTGTGACCACTACCCAAACCACTTGATCCTGACTTGCTATCAAAGGAGAGCAGCAATTGCATTTCTCGCAACGAAAAGCATGCCAAACGTTTGCCCATAATTCAGGAATCGAGCGGCAACGCAGTCGGAAGATTCTTATTGAGAATTGCTTGTGTCCCGATATCATTAACTGAATCCATAATAATAACTGATTTCGTCATTAGGCAACTTTTGATCTACAAATTTTTTACTAAACTGTGATTTTTGACCTTTACAAGGATGCGAAACCCTACTGTATGATTTTTCGTCGAATCACAAGTCGCAAAATAATGACACAAAACGAAGTTCTAACATTAAAACAAACAAGCGTTCAACAATCAATTAGAAATCCAGTTTATGTTCAATAATAATTGCATGCTGTGTGTCACAATCAATGTGCGAGGTCTTGCGACGGGCTGCTTGTATCTCGATCGAGCGTGCTGTTTTGATTGTAAAATTCTTATGCTATAGGTTATCATCGGTCATTATCCTGAAGTAACCTCTGATTACGAAATCTGTATTATGTAACGTGTATTCTAGATCATTCAATTGCTACGTGCAGATCTAGAGTCTTCTTTAAACTTGCTTGTTTACGCCGCTCAGTGCAACGTGACCGAACGGTGAGTTCGTGTGATGCAACATTACGTAACCTTCTCGAAGTTACTAGACCGAACAAACTTTTTATAAATAGTGGGTAATTTGCGTAATGATTATTATGGGAGTTGTATTATGACGAGTTGACTATGAGAGTTGTGTTATGAGTTGTGGATTGGTAGTTGGTGCAGAAATTATTGTTGATTGAGAGTTGAAGAAATCGAATACAAGTAGATGAGAATTGGTGCTGATATAAATTGTGTTCGAAATTAGAGTTATTTGAGAAGCCGTTCGTTAAAGTCCTTCAAGAAGTTAGATTATCATTTCACTAGTGGAACCTTTCGACATTTAATTGACTGCTTTTCGGTTATAACCCATTAAAATACGTCATTGAACCTTTCCAAGTCTTTTTCCTGGTAAGAGATAGAAAGAAACCGTGACACTGTGTCAATGGGCTATGACTTTCATTCTCATTTTTTGGTAGACATCTGAGAAGCCTTTGTTTTCGAAAGGGTAGCTCAATCCCTTAATCAGTTTCATAAGCGATCAAACCCACAGTTTCAAGGCAATAGTTCATATCACTGCCTGCCCGACTTTATAGCTACCGCAAGATAGTTCTTTTTCTTCAAGGTAAATTTTCTAAAGCTAACCCTCATTCTTACTATGAACAGCTGCCGCCGACGATGCACACCGCACAAACACCAGTGAGTCTAGTTTCCTCTCATTTTCAACAGCTGTAAATCGTAAAATCACGTGATTGGTTTTAAATCTTTATTCTTGGCTTGAAAAGTCTCTGATGGGTTATTCCTAATAGTTTCGCATAGGCCTACTTGTAAAGACTTTTTGACATATGGCTGCGGTTACCGAGTTGGCAGAGTGAAGTTTCGGATTGTTGCAGGGGAATTATTCCATCAACTAGGTGACGCTGAATGGAGAGCAGGGGTCCGCGGACTAGTTTTAGGGGGTCTATGAAGACCCAATGGAATTAGTGTAGGCTAAGCTTATAATTTCAAAAATGGAATAAATTTTTCAAAAGAAAAGATATCAAGTTCAAACAACGCTGATGATTTTTCTCAGGTCATCGTTACTCATTGCTTTTTACATCGCCATGCATTAGCATCGAAAACTCTCCCAACAAATTTTGTCTGGTAGTGTGAAAATCGTTAATTTTATCAAAGCTTGTGCTTTGAACCATCGAATATTCAAGAGGTTATGTCAAGAAATGGGAGCGGAACATGAAGTTCTCCTCTGTCCTACAGAAGTTCGCTGGCTGTCAAGGGGACAATAGTGCAGTCGTGGGAGGTTTTTGTGGGAAAATTTTTTTATCAAGCTGATACTTTTTTCAGACCTTCCCCATACTATGCAAATAGCTCAGAAAAAAATCCCCATCAATCGGATGATGGGAAACCCCCTTTTTCCAAATGACGTCATAATTCCTTTATGAAAATTTCAAGTTTTTCAAAATAGGACATATTATACATCATTTTTTAGCTTTTTTCAAGGGGAACAACTTTTACTATTAACAAGAACCCTGAAAATGTACAGAAAAAGAGTTATTACCGATTAAGCAAAAGGATAAATCTATGAATTCCAGGCAAATTTGAAATTAGAAACAAAAATTGAAGCTATCATCATCAAAAACGTCAAAGATGTTGCTTTCCTCCTCGTCTTGTCCCGTTTCATCTTCATTGTAAGAGCACTCCTCTTCGGTACCAACATCGACGTTAGGCAAAAGTGAAAAAGACCCTTCATTCTTAAGTTCTTCGTCTAGTCTCTGGAGTATGTCGTTCATACTAATTATACTTAGATACGAAAAAGATGTGAAACTAGCTTTGTATTTGAAGCATACTTAGGCTACGGTACTATACTGTTACATTCAACACTATGACTCCAGATATTGCTGATAATTGCAGAATTCTCTTTTCATCTATGGTTGTAGGCCTACGATCAACTTCTAACCGAGCAGCACACAGTAAAGAGGACAGCAAAAAGCTTCACCGGAATTTGGAAAGATCTTGCGATCGAGCAAGCTCTTATGCGCTCAATTAAGTCGCGTGGAGGATTGACGGAAGGAAAAGTATGACAGAAAGTGTTCGACATTTTTGGGTTTTTAGTGTGAGTCACTCGGCAAGTATTCATGAAGCAATGACGCAACTAAACAAGGCTCAGTTTCTATAAAGTAGGCTCACCAGTGGTGCATTAGGCCTACTACGGTACATAAAGTTCGCTGGAAAAAAGGAATGAAGTTTTCGGAAGTTTGAAATTCGTATGTGAAATATATCCAAAACCATTATACCCATGCTGTTGTTGTGTTTGATGTCTATCATGACGAAAGTACTAAAAGTCAAGAGTACTTGCGCCGAAATTCCGTTCCACAGAGCACGTTTGTGAAAATTGATCCGAGCAATTCACTTCCTTTTACTCAAGATCGCTACCTCAGCTGCATCGAAACCAAGGCTGAATTCATCAAGTTTGTTTCTAACCTTCTGAGACAATCCGAAGTTGAAGTTCACAACTGCTCTGATGATTTTACAATAACATCTACATTGAAAATAACTGATCTACACAATGAATATTGAAAAACGAAATGCACAAAAATGAAACTGCAAAGCTGAGGAGAAAGGCACATCGCATGGCGGTTAATTACACGAGGCAAAATGCTCTGATGATGCTGACGGTTCCATTGTAGTGAAATCCCTTGATTATGCTTCTTTTCGAAAAGGTCCAGTAAATGTCATTGCTGATGATACTGATGCAGTTACTATGTTACTGCATCATTGGAAGACTGACACTCATGATGATATTTACTTCGACCAAGGAGCGCTTCAACAAAGCCTGGAGAATCAAAGAAGCCAACCCAAGTATTAAAGATATTAAAGAAGATCTTCTTTTCCTCCATGCATGGTCAGGATGCGACACAACGTCATCGATATTTGGAAAAGGGAAAAGAAGTTGCGAAAATCAGAAACGCTGAAAGGTCTGGAGTTCCCAAAACGAGGTCGGAGAAGCCTCTATAGCTGCATTCAAGATCTGGTATTGTGGCAATGAAGATTCAACGCTTACTAAACTCAGCCACTCAGGTATGTATTTTTACATAGGGATTATATAATAATGTTTACACTTTTTTTAATATTGTCCAATTCTAGATACCCTGTATGTAATATTTATCTTTGTTTACTTTTAGACATGACAATTACATGTATATGGCATGCGAAGGGATAATTGCACCGGAAAAGCTACCACCGAGCCAAAGAGCAGCCTACTTCCATGGGTTACGTCTTTAGAATTTAAATTCAATGTTTGTGAATATGGATAGAGAAACAATAGCAACAACGAACTTGTCCCAATAATGACGGATATGCCTATAGCACCAGAAGCATTAATTAGATGCAGATGATTGCAAGAAATCAACGAAAAATCCATGTGGAACGAAAACTTGCACCTGTCGCAATTATGGAATGGCATGTGTTTCTTCGTGTGGTGAATGTAATAGTATAGTAGCCTAAGTATGCTTGAAATACAAAGATAGTTTCACATCTTTTTCGTATCTAAGTAATAATTTGTATTCTGAACGACATATTCCAGAGACTAGACGAAAAACTTAAGAATGAAGTCTTTTTTTCACTTCTGCATAAAGTCGTTGTTGGTACCGAAGAAAAGGAATTCTCGTACGTAATGAAGATATGAAACGGGACAAGACGAGGAGGAAAGCAACATCTTTGTCGTTTTTGATGATAGCTTCAATTTACGTTTCGCTTACTTTGTTTAATTTTTGTCATAGAATAAGTCCAACAGTGACGATTCAAATTTGCCTGAAATTCACAGATTTATCCTTTTGCTTAATTGGAAATAACTCTTTTTCTGTACATTTTCAGGGTTCTTGTTAATAGAACAAGTTGTTCCCCTTGAAAAAAGCTAAAAGATGATGTATAATATGTCCCATTTTGAAAAACTTGAAATTTTCATAAAGGGATTGTGACGTCATTTGGAAAATGGGTCCAAAAGGGGGTTTCTCATCATCCGATTGATCGGGATTTTTTTCTGAGCCATCTGCATAATATGGGAAAGGTCTGAGAAAAGTATCAGCTTGATAAAAATTGTTTCCCACAAACACCACTTTTTAAGTTCCCACGACTGCACTACAAGTTTTGAAGCGCTTATTTGAACTTCGAATGGAAGTTTCTGCGTTACAATAATGGACGCTTCTGAAAAACTTAAAGCTTTTCAGGACAAGTTAAGGAGATTGGAGACTAACAACTATTCTACGTATTTACTTGATTGTAAGGCGCGGCTTATAAAGTTTTTTTCCATCATGTTTGCGGCTTAAATTCAAGGGCGGCTTACATTTTTTCTTTTTGCCTTTTTCCTTGTCGACTTTGCCATAGATGTTTTGCCGTACTGCGTTGTCTGATACCGACAATTGTGAAGTTGTGACGTGCATTTAAAATTGTCACATGCATTTATGACGTGCATTTGAAAGAAGAAAAGGAGTTGTCAGTTTTATTTATGGTCAGGGTTGCCAACCTTGCGGTTTTCAATATTATATTGTAAAATTATAAGATCATATAACAGTATTTTCGGCTTACATTAAATTTCTAAAACTATCACATGCGGCTTACAATCAAGTAAATACGGTAATTTCTCAACGTGGAAGAAATGATGATGGAAAAGGAGATTGGAGACTAACAACTATTCTAATTTCTCAACGTGGAAGAAATGATGCTTCAAAATGGAACTGCAGTTTGTAATGCTCTACCATTTTCTCTGCACACAGACATTTGGAAGCATTGCAAAACTCTTTCAGGGGTTACTGCTTAACCGTAGACTCGTAGAGGATATTAAAAATACAGCATGGATAGTGGATACGTTGCCCTGTCCTCGTTGAACTGGAATCTATCAGTGATGAGATGAGTTCATTGAACTAAGAGCAATGGAAAATTCGAAAAGTATGAGCGATTTTAGGAGTTCGTTGATGCAAGAATATCGTCTTTTGGTAAAGAGAGCCATGGCTGCTTTAATCCCATTTGCGACTACATATTTATGTGAGTCAGGATTTTCATTCTTGGTAATTATCAAAACAAAGAGTCGAAACCGGTTGGATGGAAAGGATGACATGCGTGTTGCCCTATCAAAAACGAAGTCACAATTTCATGTTCTTGTTGAAAACAAACAGATCAGCAATTCATGCTGATCTAAAAAGTTTCTCGGACTAGGCCACAAACGGGGTCCACGTAAACCAAATTTTTTCAAGGGGTCCTCGTTAAAAAAAGTTTAAGAACCCCTGCACTAGCCCAATGGCTTCTATCACACAGCGTGACTTTGGAACAGTCCAAGCTAATAGAAAAGGCATTCCATCACAAGTAAACCAACCACTGGACGTGACATTTATTCGTATAAATGCTTTTGGGAAGCAGAAAAAAAAGAGTTAGTTCTGCACTCATACGTCGTAAAAACAAAAATCACGGGTTTACGAAATGTGTTGATGTTATCGACTGTTCAACCGCTTGTAGGTACCGTCAAAGGTGACATCAAAAAGAAACCAGCAAAATACAAACTTTGATTTCACAAAAGGTGGAACTGATGTTGTAGAATGTAGATCAACGAATGGCCAAATATTCCATAAAAAAAAACAAATCGAAACGTTGGACAATCCTAGCATTCTCCTGTGTACTTGATACATGCCGAGTAAATGCAAGCAGTTTGCTTTGCTTGAACACCCACAGCGATCCGAGAAAAGTTAATTCGTTCGACTGTGGATGGGATTTAGCCATGCAATTGATATTGCCTCAAGTACTAATTAGCTAGGGATGGGCAATTCAGAATACCGAATCCAGAAGGATTCGGATCCTAAACTATCCGAATCCAAAACGGCAATAAAACCGGGTAATAAGATTCGGTTTTAAAGATATGCATAAGTCTTGTGCAAGCTGTCAGCTGGAGACAGTGAACTGAAAAAAATGTGGTTTACCCACGCAAACGTTCGAAAACATTGTGCACGCGTTGTGCGCGCACGGCGCATGCAACTCTACGTCACTCGCTCGCATGAGCAATCAAAGAAACTAAGCGTGCAATTTTCTTCACGCTTTGTACACATGCACAATCGTGCAATCATGGCCTGCTAGAACACGGCCAAATATGTTGCTATTTGAGGAAATTTCTAAGAGTCTGAATTGTTACAATCATAGCTATGACAAACCTATCATCTTCCCATTACCAAAAGTAAGTAAAATATGCTATATTTGCACCTAGACATATGTTTGGCATGTTTCACTGGAGATTAGGTATGTACGTTGAGCACAGTTTACACAATAATAATGCAATATGTAAGACCATTCAACTGCACCCTGGAGGTAGTATAGTTTGTATAGTGTAAGTATAGTGGAGTGGAGGTAGTATAGTGTAATTGTAATTTTTTTGGGCAAAACCATTATAATTGTAGCTGTTGCTCGAGAATGTTGGGATTTTGCCAGGGGGGGCAAATTTTTTTCAGGGGCGGGGGGGGGATGCCCCCCTGGCCCCCGGCTAGTTACTGGCCTGTTTAGGGTGTTTTAAATATCTGGTGAAATTTTAGTTACTTTTTGTTGCCAAGCGGCTTCCATCATCTGGCAACACTGCTCCCATTTGGCTGGAAGTCATTTAGAATGCCTTAATGTGTTGCATTGCAACAAACATTTACTTTGATTGTGTAGCTTTTGTGTCTGAAATTTTTTACTTTTTGTGTTGCTGGAGCCTGGAAGTTAATAGGATTCAGTATTCTGGATTCGATTCTGGATTCGGTTTAGTATTCCAGAATAATTCTGGAATAGTGAATTATTCTGAATTGCCCATCCCTAAGTGCAGCGCAGACCAACGATAGGTTTGCGCACTGTAATTGCGAGTAAAATGCGCATTCTTTTGGGAGAAACTGATCGTTCTGTGACTAACAAACTCAGCAACGGAGCGAAAACTTTTTCCAAACAATACAATTTGGGTAGAGAGGTAACTTTTTTTAAACCATAAACATATATAACCCAGCAACAACACTACATTTAACATTATAAAAAAACAACAATAAGCTAACGTTTTCGGCTAGTCATACAGCCCTTTTCAAGCCTATAAGTAAAATATTTTTAAAAGAAATACTAAAGAATAATACACTGTCACAACAAAAATATGGACAAATCGTAAACATTTGAGAAACTTGCTTAACTAGTTCACACAAAATGATAACTGAAAATGTCGCAGCACAACGGGTCAAGTATTTGAGAAATAAAATTAATGGATTGTTTAGAAAAGGACTCAAACAGATTACGCAAGATGGACAGAAGCACTACACGAGATAGTGGCACAAACAAAGTAAAAAATACGAGAAGCACAAGACGTGACAAATTCAATCAAAAGCTGTTAAGATAGGAAGCTCCACCAGCAAATAATTGCCAGATTGCCTTTCCTATCTTTTAACAGTTTTTGATTGAATTTGTTAATAACTTGATAACGTTGCTCGGCTTCGTAATGCCTTTGGTTTCACCATAATGTTAACAAAAACCTAAACAAGAATGTTTTTCGATGGCACTGTTATTTTTCAACACTACATTTCATTCAAATGGCAATATAAAGAAGCTAAAAGATTATCAAAAACAAAGTATCAACTAGACACAAGAAATTGCAACGCCTCAGGCAAATCAACAAGCAAACGTTGCTACGCAAGTAGCACGCTAACAGCGTCATAATTATTGCGGAAAATTAGTCCTAGTACAAAAGATCGAGCCCGTCACACTTAATTAAGCGGTCATTAAGACACTATTTCAAAATTCAATAAATAAAATATCATCAACCTTCAAATAAATACCTATTTGTAACAACCTGTCAGCATTAAGTAAAAAAATATTAATGGTTATGTATTCCCAGATAATTTTGCTGTATTGTGTGAAAGTTTGATTCAATTATGTCAAGCCGTTTATGAGTTATATGCGTTTAAAGAGTTTGGGTCGGAAAAAAGGATCACATGAAACAGGGTTATTAAGGACTTCCATCTTCTCTGCCACGCTCCGAAGCTCTTTTAAACGACGACGTCTGCCTTTAAGTTCCTGTTTTAATTCAGTTCTTTCTTTGTTATGAAGCTGAACTCTCTTGTTCGAAGGTGATGTTTCTTTTACAAAAAATGTGTGATTGTTTTTAATGTGGCAAGGTTCACTCAATAGTAGGTCGGCATGTAATTTTTCCACCTTTTTTGTTTCAATCTGTAACTTCCATTTGATGTAATTAATGTCTTGTATTTTCATCTGCTTTTGTTCCTCAACCACATATTCCGGATGGGGATTACAAATCCAATGTACTCCGTCCTGCAAAAGTCACATGTTTTGTAATCTTGATTAATAGTTAATACATGACATTTTTTTGTTGTATAAATTATTTTTTCAATCATAGTGATTTTCTTAAATTGAATTAAAATAATAATGCATTTTACTAATTATCATCTGTTACTCCACTCTGCACACAGGGTACGTAATACGTATACATACATACAGTAAACATTAACTGCAGTGCAGACAGTGCACAGTGCACACTGCACACCGTTTTGACCTCCCGGTCTCATCAGTGCAGTAGTTACACTGGAATGGCCATGAATATTATATACCTCCATGTGACATTTTTTCATTTGTGGTACCGGTATTATATTCCACAAATGAAATGCAGCGAGATGTTGATAGTAAAACTTTAGGCAGTTTTTGCTAGAAAGATTGTATGCAGTTGCAGATGAAGTACTCAACGTTAAAAATATTACACTTTTATGTTATACTTATCATTATAGTGCACTATTAGTTTACTGCAGACATTTCATTCCCTTAATAAAAAAACACAAATCTATAATTCAGTTTGTAGCAGTATGGATATGAAAACAGAATAATTTAAAAAACGTTTGCTAAACATGATTTCCGTTTCTGCTTTTTGGGTCTTTATTTTGTACTCACATTTCAGTGTTTTTAACACACAAGCAAAGCAAATAGAACACAAATGATACATTATTATTATTACAATTCTTTATTGCGGACAAAACTTTGTCCATATTTACCACACAAAAACAACAAATCAAACCAGACAGTATGATTAATTAATGATCAAGAGCCTGTTGATATATTTGATAATATATAGTTTGATTTGTAAAAAAAAAGTTAGAACTCATCAAAGACATTATCAGGCTTTTTTAGAACTCATCAAAGACATTAGCAGGCTTTTTTAGAACTCATCAAAGACATTATCAGGCTTTTGGTGGAGTAATACAGCGTTGAATTTCGAAGTTGAAAACATGTTCTTTCTTCCTATAGTCATTATATCAATGTAAACTTATAGTAACGGACTGAAATAAAATTGCTTTTTTCATTGTACTAGTCTTGTTAAAATTTACTTGATGGATGTTCTTGACTTTTGTACCAGTACATTGTTGAAAATTATGGGAGATCAGGTTAAGAATTAGTCTCACAGCTTTTGGTTTGAAATTTTTTTAACCATCCATTGAAAAGAGAATTTTTATGTATGTTAATATGGAAGTTTGCTTTATTTGTTTTCTATATTTTTCACAAGTGCTAGCTGAAGATACTATTATAATAGCAAAATCAATTCTAAATAAATTACGCTATGAGGTCAGATTGTTGTGCAAATGCCTGCATACTACAGATACAAGTCAACCATGCTGAACCAAAAAGGTGCCAATAAAGTGCTAACATTAATGAAGCTAATAAAGTCAAAAAACACTCCTACCTAAATTTAGGTAAACAAAAGCTGTTTTTCTGAAACTAAAACATGACTGTTCTCTTCACACAACATGTATATTAGGACGGAATGGCCTGTTTCGGTGAGTCCGATCCCTATTTGATGATTTTTTTAATTTTCTTTTTAAAATTATCGGGTACCATAGCCTAATTATCATTGCTGTTTTAGAGTTAGGGGTTAGGATTAGGGGTTAGAGGTTAGGAACTCACCGAATCGGACTCACCGAATAGTAGCACATGAAAAATAACAGGTCAGCAACACTCAAAACAATATTTGTCACAAGTTTAAGACAAAGGCAGAACTCTGTAAACGAGGTATTGCATTAAGTGAGTATTTTGTGGCAACAGTAGCTACTTATATTAAACAAAGATACTGTACCATGCTTATAGAGTAGACCAACCTCAAGTTTTCTGTTAACCATTTTAAAGTAAAATTCGTCTGGATTGCGAGCTTGAGCCTTTTTGCGAAGAGACTTCAAATTCCTTTGATGGTTTTGATAATTCTTTGCACGTAGCTTGTAATCTTTTTTCTTTTCAAGTATACCAAGATTTTGCCTTTCAGTCACTTGACCTCTTTCACGATGTGGTTTCTGTCTTGCTTTCTGTGCTTTTTTGAAAGACATTGTTTCGCTTAAACTTTCAACACTTATCAGGCAGCTTTGTCTTGAATTTTTAACCAAACAATAGCTTTATAAGTTGAATCAGTATTACAAAAGGGTAGACAACCTAAACAGAGATAAACTATAAAGTAAACTTTGATCGATTTTATCACTAATTGTAGCCAGAGTAATACTTTTAAAAATACTGGTACCCATAGTTTGCCTATACAATAGTTGCATGAAAAATGTGTCCAACTTAACTTTAGATCAAATGTATTACCGTAGAAAACTATGCATATAAAGCAGTGCGAAATTTACATTTGTGATATTTATGGAAAGGTTTAATTCGAATGAAAACTAAGAACATCCTCACGATACTCGAAGCTTAGCCTTCTATTTTACTTTTTATAATTTACAGGGAGCCTACTGAAAAAAAAAAGAAAAATAAGAAAATGAATGAATTGTTCAAGAAATGTCAGCAGTATTTGAATATTAAGGTGATCCAAAGTGCCATGCCGAATTTCAACGTAAGCAAATTTAATAAGAGGGCTGTTGTTGCCTTTCCTGAACTAAACGACTGAACTGTGGTTGAGTTTTTGACAATGCAACTAGGGGTGTTCAATTTCGATTTTCGATTCGATTATGGTGATATTCGAAATTCGTTTTTCGTACGGACATATTCGAAATTATAGCCGCCTTTTCGGCTGAACGCGGTTGAAAGTAACGCGAGTGGCGCGAAATCTGTCTTGTCGCATTTTGCAAGAGAAAAAAGACTTCGACGCATGCGCATCGTCGATCACGTGACTATCACACGCTCTCGCGGGTCTAACGGCCAGTCCTGCACCAGGGATGCCAAGTTGGCATTTTTAATGCCAAATTTCTCTCAAGAATGAAGATAGCTAGGTTGTGCAATAGCTGAAAGTGAAGGCTGAGCTTTGTCGCAGTTTTATCCATTTTTTACCGAATCCATAGGCACTAAGGCGATGTGAAATTTGAATGGACAAAATCGAATTATCACACAGGGTGACTGCTGTTGTGTAGAGTATTTTTGTGAAGTTTTATGCAATAAAATCCAGTATCCGTAAACATGTAAGCGTTTTAAGATTAGTATTTTCTAATTCTTGCAAGGTGATTCCACAAAAAATGCTATCACAACGCATCAATCCACCTGATCCAGATAGCGCGCTCTGAATGGCTAGTTAGGAAAAACGCGTTGTGTGCCGCACACACGCGCGCGCGATTGCTGTCTGCTGCTGAGAGATTTATAGCTTGAGATGCTGAATTGCTGATTATTACTGAAGATAAGGCTGCAAAATTCAGATAAGAAGTTGTGTTCAGCCGAAATGTTTGCTATGATTTTATGCTTGGTTGTTAAATAATCATTCAGGCTTAGGTTCAAAGTTAGTTTAGGCTAGGTTTTCCAAATTGTGTAAAGTAGGCCTAAGAGGCAGTGTCTGTAATTATCAGGTCTTCTGGAATAAGAACTGCTTATTCAGGTGAAGTTGCTGTTTGTGGTTCTGCATTTTTTATATGTAGCTTTGAGAATGACACTAATAAAGTTCATAGTATTACGGAAGGCTCAGACAACTAAGTTTTCAGCACTTAAATTCTTAGTTCTGTGTACTGTAAGTGGGCTATGTTTATTTTTCTCAAAAAATACATTAATCTCTTCACATATTATCTTTAGTTCATTAAGCTGACCTTGTTGTGGGTAGCATTGTTAACTGTTAACTCATGCCTAAAAGTTCTAAAAAGAGAGTAAGAAGCATGGAAAGCTCTTCTGTCATTGGACCCTCCAAGGAGCTTCCCACTGCTGATTTAGCAACACTACGATATGTTCTTGCATTCTGTACTTTGTTAAAGGTGATACTCAAGTACTTTATTACTGCAACTTTTTCACTGACTGGTTTTAATTAAGCTTGGTAGTGACATAAAACATAGACCAACTCGTATATATATCTTCGTATGGATGAAGGGTAGTTGTTAAAAATACTAACATATAGCTTGCATGAATGAACAGTACACGTAGGCTACAATAACCAACTAGCAGACACTTTTCAAAACCTTAATGTGTTGAAATAATTAATTCCACGTTTGCAAAGACATAGCTCTCATAAGGAATTAATTTTTCAGGAAGCTGGAAAAAAAGTTAACTATTCTCTTTTCAAATGAAGATCGCATTCCTAAAACAATTGAGGTTTCTCCTCTCCCAACGTTATCGTGGAGTAGAAGCACCATTATACCAAATTGGGCCTCTTGACAAAAGGACAACGAAAACGCTTCAAAAGAGAGTTAACAAAAGGTAAGCTCTTACATACGGTATCTTTTCAAAGTTTTATGTCTAGTAATTTTCTATGAAATGTAAGGCTTTTATAAGTATATTCTTTGATAACAGGGTCAATGGGTCATGCATAGACATGTCCCATGTTGTGTACTGAGGTTGGTCAGTTGTTGTCATTGACATGGCTCTTCTAACAACATTTGTTAAATGGAGCCATATGAGAAGGAGAATGGGTTACTGCCAATTCTACAACCCCACTTGACCATTGCAGATGTAGTGCAACCAACTCTAGATAGTAGGTGGTTCAAGGATTTTTCGCTTTCCTAAAGCATTTCCTAGTGGGAAAGTGATTCAGATGTTCTGATTTCTATGTCTGCAAAGGCAGGCAGCTGGTGCTTTCACTAAAGCTAGTCGTGCTATGGGGAGAAGATTTTTCTTGACTATCACTGATTTTTACTGCCATTTGTCCGAAAGAGTATTATTAGTTATGTTTGGCATATATTGTTTTTCGTTGTGATAGTCAGAAATAAAAACGAACTGAACCGATTTAAATGGATTATTTTGTGTTCTTTACATTTATCATTCACACAAAAAACTTGTTTTTCAAGAGCCTCAAACAACAGCGAGGAGATGATTTCGCTGCAGCAAAGAAGTCACAAGTGATTAGGGAAGAGAACTGGAAAAAAACAGCAGTTTTCTGCAGCAATTGATGAAGAAATTGACCCTCCTTTCGAACCAGCTGCACCTGGTACATCTGAATGTGACAATGCCCTGGTATCCAGTGATGATCCTGCTCTGCGATCTTTTTCTGTGAACATGTTAGAAAATATTTGCAAAGGCAGTAACTCTTGTGATGTTTCTGTCCGCACTTTTACCCAACCAAAATTAAATTTGGATGCCAACTCACTGTTCTCTTTGATTGGGACCATGCCACGCTTACTGAGTCTATCCTTACTTCACACTTGACCATAGATGAACTAAAGGGTTTGATAAACACAAAGTTTGAATGCCTTCATTTTCCTGCCCATACTCAGGCTGTGTAGCGTCTCATTTGGGAAGTCACTAACGACTGTGGAAGTGTTGCTGGCCATCAACGACAGTATGGTTTCATTCGGGCGAGAGTTGCTTCGTGTAGGGTCTTGCCGAAAGCAGACACGAAATCTGACTTTCTTTCATTGGTTGCAGTACAATGTTTTGATATTCACCATTGTTTCTTGTTCATTGTCTTTATTCTTCATTCGTTTGTGCACGTTTTACAAGCACATATAAAGTTGGTTGGTTGATGTGTAAGCTACCATTGGAGAGTTGCAGTTACTATATCTGTCATAAAACAAATGTAAATCGGCGAAAACAATCGAATATTAATGCAGTGCGTTGTGTGATTATGTAATACATATTACTACAACAAAACCAAAGTGTCATCTTATGCACAGTGCATTCCTACTCTTGCCATAGAAGTGAAAAAGGCTTTAATATCATCAGTTTTTGCTGACCAAGCAAAAATAGGATTGCCAGGTGATTGTTTAATATCTTACCGTACACCGCCAGCCTTTACCTAAAAGAGCAACTAGCAGTCGCATCATATGTAATTGTTGTTGTGATTGTTAAAGTTGGAAATTTTTACAATTTAAAAAAAATAAACAAAGTTTTTTCTTCAAAAAATTTGTACCTGGCAACTCTGTGCTGGCAACAAATGCCAAAGACAAAATCGACTACATGTTTAACCCTTTGCTTTTCAACGTTTTTTTGGAAGTTAACTGCTCAAGGGGGGGCCGTTTTTGGATCAAATTCAATCAGCTGTTACGTGTTATCCGCTGATGCTATTTCAACAGAAGTTGCACTGGTGTGAAAGCAAATCATTTGTCTATAAGTTTGAAAAGTCATTATTTTAAAATTTTATATGTTAAACTTGATATTTCAATTTTTGCAAAGGTACCCAAAAACGACAATTTTGATTTAACTTGCCGCTACTTAATTACCGTGCTAATCCGATTTCATGCAAACTTCTAAATAACAAAGACCTGGATCGAACGCACGAAGTGTGTGTGCGGTGTGCCGAATCATTGCATTGATTAGAATTTACGACTTGCGAGCAAATCTTATTGTAAGCTACTCACTGATTCTAAAATAGTTACAATCAGAGTATCATTGTTACACGAATTTGAAAAAAAAAAACTGCGTTTGTTGTCTTACATTTTTATCCTAAACTAATGCATTCCGAAACTCATGGCTAGCTTCTAGTTTTATGGAACCAAATTTCTCATAAGTAACACCTTAGCCTGCTTGAATAGCTGTTTACATCTTCGTTTGTGTATTTTAGGTCTACAATTGAGTTTGTAGTATGAATATTTTTAGTAGAGAGAAGACAATTGAACAAGTTGTTGAAATTATCTGAAATCTCTAAGTTCAAATTAGGTGCTTTTGAAATTGTGGATTTGTGTCAAGTCGCATCACAAATATCATGCAGGCCACATCATAAGTCATTTCGCTTACGGGTGTTTATAAACATGACTCATAAATTACATCCACAAAAAATACAGCATTTACATCAACAAAGCTAAGTTCGAAGCTCACTTTTTATTGAAGATTGTGTCAATCAATTTGAAAATACATTTTTAGTCCGCCAGCGTCGAAATAATGCAACAGCGAATTGAGGAACGTGCGTAAACAAAGGAAATGTAAAATAACCCACAGTCAGCAAATCTACATAAATTTAACGTTTACAAATGTTGAATCAATGTAAAAGGACTGGATTGCTGACTGGGTCCTTATTGTTTGAAGCACTAAAAATACGCGTAAAAGCGACAACATCAGCAAGGCAGTGATTATGTTTCTGGCCAAAAAAAAAATAACTTTTGACTTCAAAGATAAAAATGATTATAACGAAGCTTCAAAGTTTGTCGTAAAACATTTTACAGAGATACAATAAACATAATCATTTTGTGCCAGATTGTGAGAAGACTTCCTAGATTCTTTCCAACCATTTGCATGATTGCAAATTATTTTCTATAACTTTATATTGCTAAAAAATGGCTTCTTTGTTGAAACAACGTGGCTACAATTCTATAAAAAATTCTTAGGCCTACTACATTGAAGTAATGAAATTTTTTTTGTGATTTTGCTGATGACGTTTTACAATATCCGAGAAGTAAAAAATAGTAATGATGAATTATTTTACAAAACCGTGGTTTGCAAGTGCTTCACAAAAAATTGTTGGGGAAAAATTTACTATTAGACGTAAAACGTTTGTAAAAGAAAATTGTCGGTTTACGTATTTATAATGTTTATTGCGCTGTTATCGAATTATAAACTGCCTGTATTGTCTACCTTTGTGGTTGCCGGCCAGCTTAGAGCAGCATGCAAACTAAGCGTTTATGGTATTTGCATCGTGTTATGATTCTCGAAAATTTCCCACAAGGTCTTTATTTTTATCGTGATATTTTTGTGCCTTGTCTGTCCTGAACTTGAAGTTATTGTGCAGCACAATCCACATCGGTTTTTAGACTCAGTCTTCATTGAAAATCTTTTGTGTGGTGCATCATTTCAAGTAGTGTCTTCCCCTAAACTGTTACACAAATCGCCCAGAACCATTGTGTTATCTTACAGCAGTTGAGAGCCCGTTATTGTATGTGTGGAATTATTACTGTAGATGTCTGACTAAATTCATGCCAAAGTCGAGCAAATTCTGCTTTCGGGATCCTTGCCGTTATTTACGGTATTTTTTGTTGATGAGTTTAGGCAGCATTTTTCCAAGATAAATGAAGACATCGGTATTGTTCGTCATTTAGATTTAGTTTTCTCAGCATTGTTTATTCATTCTTTGATCCACTAGTTTGTCCCACTTTTGGTATAATCGGATCGTTTATAAATGGCGGGTTTTCACAATAGCCGGCCTCTTATACATTGGCGCAACGTATTCAGATGTTGAATCAATGATGAAGAAAGTTGATTTGTTGTTTGTCTTATGTGACGCCTAACTTTATGCCTCGTCTACAGTACAAAATATTTTGTAATGTACATTGTGTACATTGTACATTTTGTTTGTAGGCCTACATTACAAAATATTTTGTAATGTAGATGAGGCATTATCATCTTTATTTTGCGCTCTTTGGAACAAAACACAGTGCACTGTGAAACAAAAATACAAGACATAACAACAAGTAGGCGACATAAAGCAGTGAAGGGACGCCATCGAGTTAGCTGCTACGTGTAAATGGAGCCTATCTCATAATTTTGAGTGTATCACACAATTACTATTTGCAAAAACGCTATTTCTCCGGCTTCTCCCAAAAGCATTTGCAGTGATACATTTCCTCAATTGCAAGTTTTGTCAATGAGAGCATTTCCATAGAACGTTTATTTCGAAACCAGGTTTTCGTGTCTTTATCCAAGAGAAGATTTCTTATTGTAACGTTTTTTATTCGTCAATGAATATTATCTGCTTGAAACAACTGTTTTGAATAGTTTGTGGCCTCCATAGCCTACTATTTTGATCGTGGATTGCTATTCTTCTTTGTAGAGCTGATAACGCAAAAAACGTTTGCTATTATTGTTTTTAATTAACAGCTTTGCGATCACTGGCTTTTCTTTGTAGCATAAGAAATAACGCGCTTTGTATTATTGAGGTCAAACCAAACAAAAGAAAGCAAGAGGATGCTTCTCTCTGCTCGCGCATATCGATGCACGAAGCAATTATGAGCTTATGGCTTGTCATCGCAATGTAATCCATTTCACGCTTTGCTGGAAGTTAGCTAGAAATAGCAAAAATTCACCAAAATCTTGAATTTACAAGAAAACTACACAACTTTTAGCATCAAATTTAATATCATCAGATCCGCCTGGCAATTTTAGGAAAAGTCAAGAAAAACCAAGTGCATGGCGTTACTGTGCTTCAAATAATTAAAGGAAATATGAGGGGGGGGCCAAATCTGGCCTCCCTTTGAGGAGCAAAGTGTTAAGGTTACTGAATATTTTTGCGTGAAATTTTACAGAAATACTCTACATAGCAATAGTCACCCTGTGTGATAATTCGATTTTTGATTTTTAAAAATTTTTTGATTTTCACATCGCCTTAATAGGCACCTAAGCCGTGGGGGCAGGGCCGTAGCCAAACCGCAGAGCAAGGGGTAGCCAGACCGCAGAGCAAGGGGGGCAACTTTTTTTAGGGGGGGCCGAAAAAGTTTAAATGGGCAAAATTATTATAATTGTAGCTGTTGCCCGAGAATGTTGAGATTTTGCCAAGGGAGGGGCGAAATTTTTTTCAGGGGGGCGAGCCCCCCCTGGCCCCCGGCTGGCTACGGGCCTGCGTGCCAGGCCCCCACGCTGAATCAATGTAAAAATGACTGATTTTGCTGCCTGGGAATATAGCAAAAATCTACCATTTTGTGTCGATTCGATGTCATCAGATGTTGAATGCACCCAAAACAACATAATTTGCTACGTAGACGGAGCGTGCGTTTAGCTTTATGTGCTTGCAAACATACTCGGTGTCGCTTTCGAGTCGAAACCTCTGCACTCTGCAGTGAAATGTCGCGGCAGTGAATCGCTCGCTGTGAAAATGAACTTGAAGTGTTTGGGATCCCAGCGACCTCGGCTCCAGCGGAGCGATCGTTTTCAAAAGCTGGCCTGACCGTCACGAAGCAGAGATCCCGACTGACGGGTGACCATGTCAATCAGCTTGTGTTCATAAACACCAACATGGGCTCGGAGCTGTAGACGTTATTTTGTGTTCTTTTTTCGCAAATTTTCATGCTTTTTACCAAAACAATGCAAACACAAAGCGGTCAATTTCGAGTGTTCATTATAAGCCGCCTACAGTTTGATGTGATCGGTGAATAGTGCCTCCACCAAATATGCTGTAGCTTTCTCATTTCTGCTCGGATTTTAACAAATTTTCTATCGTTGGAAAGCATGATGCCTCATCTACCCGAATGGATTAATTGCCAGTCTAAAGTAGGCATTACATTTGGGTCTGCTATTATTCGGCGAGTCCGATTCGAAGAGTTCCTTATTCGGAGACAGCCTTTTTCGGAGAGTTCCCTATGCAAAGATTTTTTGAATTTTTAAAAAAAAATTATTAGTACCGTGAAACCTTACAACTTTGCCCAGATATCATGAGTTAGCTGACAATTATATGTTGTAAATTTTGTTGTAAAGGAGGTAATTCTTGTTGCAATGGCTTATCTGGTTTGCAAAGACATGTGCTAAAGCATGCAACAACTTAAATTATCAGACGTAATCTTTTTCATTATTTTTTTTTTGTTTATTTTGCTGGGCAAAGTTGTCCCCAAAGTGGCAACTTTGCCCACAGCTAGTTTTTTGGCTATATTTTACACATTTAGTTGTGGATCAAGCAATTTTAACATGGTATTATACAACTTTGCCCACAAGCAGTGTTTTTAAAAATAACTTACAGTAGAAAAATAACTTTCTGCCCAATTGGTAGGGACTTTATACAATTGGTTACCCTCATGGTCGCGATTAGCCACACCAGGCTTAATGACCGTATATTGAAATCAACTTGTTTATTGAATAGAAGTTGCTAACGTAGACAGTAAAGAAATATGAACAACTACTGAACGACAGTATCATCAATCATGCACCTTTCTGTGACACAGCGGCAACAGTGGATGTTACAAAAATGAATTTTTGGATACCAACAGCAAAACGATTACAATACATGTTTTACAGTTTGTGACAAATTACACAGAAAAGAAAATATTGTTTCGTCGATCAAAGATTGGTTCTGGAAGAACGCGAGATATGGCATCAAAGTCCACAAAGGTCTGATCCTTATTCAAGGGCCATGAGTACTTGTCACAAGACAAATTGTATGGGGGCCTTAAAAATTTGACTTAAACTGAATTGGAAACTTTTCTTGTGATTTGGCCTGCATACAATTTGCTATTGTCACCAGTTGTGTTTCGGGAGGTTGAACCAATATTAAATTCCACCACTACCCAATTAGACACCATTAATTCATCTTTGTTTGGTTTTGAAAGAGCTGCTGTTGTTTGCATGTCGGCATTGATATAGATTCCCGTATTTTTTCTGCACAACGTCGTCAGATGTCATATAGTGCCAAAATGTGGTGATTTGGAACGTCAACCTGGTAGACTGCACTAGTGATGGAGCCAGCTGTAGCTTTGAAACCAGAGCTGTGTGCAAGCTTATCCTAAAAATTATAACTAAACAACAGAGAAAAAATCATAGCCATCAATCCCACTTGTTTCTGCTGATTAAAAAACTGCTAGCAATTAGAGATTTAGCTGAATGAGGTATCACCTCATATTCATGATGCTATTTTAACCAATCACAGCAATGTGTCTCTTAGTGACCTGTAATCAAGTTCATGACCTTAGGTACAAACTAGAGATGTACCGATACCAATATTTTGGCTGATACCGATCCCGATATCACTTTTTTAGGCCGATACCGATACTGATACCGATATTTGGCCGATACTTTGGTGTTACAAAAAGAAGCAATTTTGGTATTTGCAAGGAATTATATCAAATGCTAAGTTTTACCTTATTTGCATAAAACTATTAAAAAAAGCTTTCAATTGGTAAAATTTGTTAAAGATTCAAGAATCCAATCTCAACCGCATTGTTGTGTCATAATAGTAGGTTTTAGTAATGAAAGGCCACCGTAATTGAGGATTGGGGACTGGGGTATAAGGGAAGAAACATTACATCATAGTTGGGGTTTCTGAAAAGTTAATAAAGTGTTTGCGCAAACTCTCCAAATAGGCTATCATAACACAAGGGAACACAATTTTTGTTGACTTTGATCTTACAATTGTTTTTGACTAACTTTTGGGCGCTGAATCCAAAAATGACATCGGTTTTTCTCTATCACGTCAAGTTTTTGAGCTAGGCACCCACCACTTTGTCTCATAACCCAGAAAAGTACAACATTTAAGAGATCTGCGTTTATTGTATAAAACGTTTTAAGAACTACAAGCAACCGAAAGTAACTCCATGGTTTTCAAATAAACATTCATACAGCTATATTCTGTTCCTTAAAACGGATATTGCTTCTGCAGGACAAATAAAGTGCGAGTTTTAAGGCAAAAATTTACACTTGTAGCTTTTCCTGGAATGTTCAAGCTATGAACAGTCTCGCTTATTACTCCAGCAATAGTCAGCCAGCATATCTAAATCCAATCTTCCCTGATATCTTTCCACCATCACCTTCAAATCTTGGTGGAATCTTTCTCCTTGCTCATCGCTGACCGCACCAAGGTTTTCCGGGAAATTAGCAAGACGGCTATGCAAAAAATGCATCTTGATGCTCATGTTGCAGCCGAGTTCTTTGTAGCTTTCGAATAGCTTCTGAACAATTTAGATATAATTCTCTGACCGAGTATTCCCAAGAAATCCCTTGACAAAGTTTTTAAATGATAACCACGCATTTTCTTCCAATTCTGACATTGAACCACTGAAATGTTCATCTTTGATGAGTTTCCAAATTTGTGGACAATTAAATAGGCTACACCAGCCTTAATGTTTTGTATTGACAGGCCAGGAAAAGCCAAAACGAGGTAATTGAAACAGCTACTTTCGGTTGACCATGCTTTAACGAATTGCTTTGTCAGGCCGAGCTTTATATGCAGAGGTGGGAAAATAATTTTCTCTCTGTCAACAAGTGGCTCATTTAGAATATTAGGATCACCAGGTTTAAGGTCAGATCTCGGCCACAAAGCTACTATCACTTCGAAAGTACGGTAAAAACGCACTTTCTTTCGATCGAAAGTGATACCTTCGCTCCTTTCCCAAGTAAATTTTTTTCATTTAGTCTGGATGCTAAGAGTTCCGAAGCTTTTTTTCCTAGTCCCAAATCTCGTGCCAAATCATTCAACTCATGTTGATGGAATACTACACGTTCTGAATCATCTTCAATTGCAAAATCTTCATCATTAGGCTTGTCATCACTAAAACATTCATCATGATCCAAATCTTCGAGCATAGGTGTTTGAACGAAAACTGGAACTGGGATTTCAGCTGAATGAGGCACTGGAGGTAGGCTATAGTTGATGGAAGACTTGGGTACTCAATTTTACGTTTTTTTTTCTTTTTATACCCTGAAGTTTGCACCAAGCAAAAGTAACAGTCTGTGTAATGATTTTTAGGCTCTCGCCAAACTATGGGTATACCGAATGGCAATTTGTCTCGTGTTCCCTTGGTCTACATCCGCAAACTCTCGATACACTGCTTGCATACCTTGTGGCGTGCCCAAGACTTATCTTGATCATCAAGTTTTATTTTAAAAGGTGCAAAGTAGGCTTATTTGACAAATGCACTAAAGTCTTTTCTTTGGCTAGGAATAGTAAAACTGCCGCAAATATAACAAAATGAATCCGGGTTATTTAGACACTGAGGACGAGAAACAGCAGACACAGTCGCAGACAAGATAGTATTCTAACAAACAAACATGTAGTACTAGTACATACATGATTGAAAGTGGAAAGCAACTAACTTCAAATTTGATGACTGCATCGTTGGATGATTGCATCCTCCTACCAAAAGTGGGGGAAATAGCATCGACCTAAATCGATGCCTGTGCCTGTTTTGCTTAATAATTCAGTTGACCCTTCTTGTATATAACTTACTATATGATTAGCTTGTGCATTCCTATTACGTATGGAAAAGCAATACGGCTAAACTCGTGAAAAGTTGCATATTTTGGGTGTATGCTGTAGAGCAAAAACTTGACGTGATAGAAGAAAACTGGCGCCATTTTTGAAATCAGCACACCGGAATTAGCCTAAATCAAGTGTAAAATCAAAGTCAACAAAAAATGTTTTCAAAATTGTTCCCCAGTGTAATTGATAATAAGATGTAAAATGTAAACCAAATGATTTGTGTAGTTGTACAAAAACTATTTGACAAGTAATGTGCAACCTAAGGGCGCTTGTTGTTTGGTTGAAAAGCTTTTGCCAGGCCAAGACTACCCAGGTAGGCTCAAAATGAAAGCAATGGGACTACGAATCCTCAGTAAACTAATCAATAAATGGTCTTATTGCGTCTAAGATGACAACCTCATTGTGAAAAAAGGAGCGTTCTTCTCGGTTATCAGCTCAAGCCTGAGCACTCAACAGCCCAGTAAGCAGTTGCCATTCGCTAACCGTAACGGTGTAGCTTCCACGCTAGCCATTTAGACCATCCAATCAGCTATATGTTTCTCGGCAGCCGTTAGCTGCTGTTAAATTACTAACATCCATTCAGCGATCATGCCATCAGCGCAGCACACTTCATGGAAGATACTTGGAATGCAGCGTGGTACGCCACCGACACCAAACTACATGGTTTTATACCCCACCCGGTGGTGCGCCCCCCTGGTATGGACCTGCCTCGGCCGACTTGGGTCAAGCTCAACAGAATCCGAACCGGAGTCGGTCGCTTCCATTCCAACATGCTCAAGTGGGGTCTGGCTCCCTCATCAGCCTGCAAATGCGGCACGGAGGAACAAACTACTGACCATGTCTTTCTCGAATGTCCCATCTACAAGGCACCAAATGGAACGCATGGTATAGCAACGCTGGACGAAGCTACACTCACCTGGCTCTCCACCACCTGCCCCAAAATTTGATCTAGTCTCAAACGAAAGAAGAAGAAGAAGGCAGCCGTTTTGCAGCAAGAATTGACATCGACAAGAATTGAAAGGTAAAAACGATGGAAAATTATACATTTTTGCTACCTGGGTAGTCTTGGCCTGGTTTTATCCTCTGCTGAGAGTAAAAAAGAAACACAAATGATAAATATTGGAGAAATTGAGTCTCCTTCACAACTTAAGAATCAAACAACGCAAAACTGCTGAAAGAAAACGTTTTGTTTGAGTGAAAGAATCACTGTAAGCAAACAATGTCAAAAGGTGCACGCATGAAGTCATGGGAGTGTGAGGTATCAAAAATTTGAACAGGTTGTTATTTTTCTACTTCAATGTGATGTTAGGTACTACTTTAAAAAATCTATATCTTTGCTTCTGCAGAAAATCCGCAGCAAACGCCTTGTTTTACATGTTTAGTATCGGCCACAGTATCGGCCAAATTTTGCCGATACCGATGCCGATACCAATACTAAAAAAATGGCCGATATCACCGATACCGATATATCGGTACATCTCTAGTACAAACTTTATAAAAGTTACATGCAAGAAATAGGCAGTTTGTGTTCGCTGGAGTGATCATGAGGAGTGGGCAAAGTTGTACCCAAAGCACAAAATAAGGGGTCACAACCACTAAAATGCCCAAAAAAATATCAAACTTCTTTGAATTTAATAAAAACTCATTTGCACATACTCATGAATAAATATAAAAGCTTTGCATATGGAAAACACTCTGCATGGGTAAATGACCTTTGACCCCCATGTGAAATTTCCGACACATAGTTTTTGCATTTTTTTCCCTTGTATTTTCATTTGGAATTAACTTAATGAAAATAATCTTACAAAGTTATTTTTTTCTGCTGAAACAATTGATAAAATATTCATATTTGACAATATCATCCATTAAACAAAACCAATAAATCATGAAAACCGCATTGTGGTTGGATATACAAGTCACAAATTTTGGGCAAAGTTGTCCACCCGGGCAAAGTTGTAAGGTTTCACGGTAATTATTATTAATTTTAAAAATCAATTATTTAAAAATTATATTTGATAAAACTATCATTCAACGTTTTATAGGCAGAGGAAACGTTTTCTCAAACCGTGAAAATTTCATGATCAGATCACCGCTTCAATGCGTGATGGAAATCTACAGAAAAATCTGCATCAGGCATTGCAGAGTGCAAAAACAGTGTTTCAGAACGTGTTTTCGAATATTAAATTCTCATCAGTGCAACTGCGTTTATGAACGCAATAACAACAGTTAAATTTGAACTCAATACAATACAGGTTTATTCTAAACTGCCACTTAGGTTTTAACTTTATCTTTTAAAGCAAACGCTATTTGGCAACTGTCTTTTTTTAGTTGACACGTTTTCGCTGAGACTTTATCTCATTAACCCCTATTGTTAATCATGAAAACTGTCGTTTTTTGATGTAAAACACATATTTTGAACGAACCCAGACAACAAAATTCTTCATTTTTACATTGATTCGAACGCCTGCAGATGTTGAATCAATGTAAAAATGACAAATTTTGCCGTCTGGGAAGGCACTCAAAGGTAAACACTGGATAAAATGCAAAAAAAAACGATATTGTGGAATAAAATACAAAATTCTCTAAATAAACAGAAGAATCGGATATACATCTCTTTGTTATCATTTTTAATGTAAAAATTCCTTTTTGTGGTCCCTTTGTCTGGAACAAATAAAAACTGTGCTGTTGAAATTTTCGATTGTAGTTTTGGTCTCAATCTCATCATCATGATTCGGAGTAAGATTTTTGTTAGGTGATTCACAAGGCTAATTGTTCTGTGGAGTGAGCATTCTGTTGCTCCAGTTTTCTTTGGTAAAGTTATGAATATGGAACGTACCATATCACTAGGGTCTTTCCAGTGTCATAAATATGATTTAAGATCTCAGTGGTTAGGTCTAAACCCCACTCATATAAAGCTTCGATAATTTCAACTATAAAAGAAACGATATTGTGGAATATCCTAGTATGCGTATCCTAGTCAGCTAAAGTTCTCTTTTCTACACGATTTCAACGTTTAGCGATATTAAAACAATGTAGAAACGGCAATTTCTGCTGGTCTGGATAACTAGGCTACGGTATTTCAACGTTTAGCAACATTAAAACGATAGGCCACACATTTGGTTATCTGTTACTACAATGTAAAAATGAACTGTTAGGCTTAACTGGGTTCTTGGAACAAATTTTTACTGGTCGGGATAACTAGGCTACGGTACCCGATAATTTCCTTTCAATCCAAGCTGTAGGCCACACATTTGTTGATCCTAACCTGGGTTTTTTTTTTCGGTCATTTATCGGTCATTGACCGATTTTTTAGCAAAATGTCCGAAAAAAATATAGTCAATTCGGTCAAAATGTCAGAAAAAATATGTACACGCTCAAATCGATTTCAATGATTGCAAAGAAGCTTCTTGCGCCACTATACGATTTTTATGTGATATGTGATAACGATATGTGATAACGATATGTGATAACGCAAATACAGAAGTCATTCTTCGAAATTAGCGTGGGCAATCGGCACTTGCCGACGCAGATGCATGAATGGCGCATTAGCGTTGGCAATGAAAATGCTGAGGCCACAGGAGCGCTTGTAAGGACCAAAAGATTACAAAAAAAAAGTAATTTTCTTGGACTACACCAGACTCTTACTATTGCTGGATGTTTTATTTGGGTTACTTCCTACTTCGCCGGCGCTTAGACACGTGCCCAGCTGGGAGAATTGAATCTTTTATAAAAATATCACCCTATTTGCATTGATTCAACGATGGTAGACGTCAAATTAGTCTAAGCATCTACTCCTTATCGCGTCTCGCGACTTTGTGTTGCTCGCAGTACTCCGATTGTGCCAAAATTATGTTAGTGTAAACGTAAATCGAGGCAATCTTTTCGCGGGGAGCTATTAATTTGTTACCGGTACCTGGTTGAGCAATTAACGTTATTTTATGATAATAATTTAACGTCACTAGATGTCGAATTAATGTAAAACAAACGTAAATTTCTTATTGGGTACTGTTGTAACGCAATATAACCCGCAGGGAAATTTAAGTCGATTTGTGTTGCCTCGAACATTGAATCAACCCAAAATTAACTTACTTTTCCCCCGTAAGTTATATAACGTGAATTACTGTAAGTTCAGCGTGCGTATCGCGTTGCTCGCTTTATCGCTAGTTTTGGTATTATTACATCACAACAAATCAAACAGTGCGGTCGTGATAGGCTACTCTAGTATATTTTTCGCTTCTCGCTTTACATGTTTTGGTACAATTTTTTCGTAATAAACGTTCACATGCAATTGCCGAGGCAATTTCAACTTTTGCCGTTTGGCCTCGACGATGTTTTTGCAAAAGTAAAAATATGCTAATTTCGAAGACTGGAAGTAACGTTTGTCTGTTCTAACTTTTCTCAGATAAAACACGACAACGTTTCTCAGCGAAACTTAATGTTGTAGCTAGTCAGGAAGTGCAAATTTTGGTTTGTATCAGTTAGCCTACTTAAAAGGAAATATTTTCATCAGAAAAAATGACCGAAATAAATAAAAAATGACCGAATTTTTTCAAGTCATTTCGGACAAATGACCGAAAAGTCTCAGCGAAAAAAAAAACCCAGATCCTAACTACTGGTAATCATTTTAACTATTCAAAAGTACTAACTTTTAGACATAGACATGATTTTTTTTGTAACTTCTTTTTTTTATTTTCCCTTCATATCTTATATTTTTCTGAAGGTGTTGTGGCCGTGCCAAATTTCTTTCAACTCAATCACTTACTTCGGTCACAAGCATGTCTTAACGTTCGCGTTTTGTCACTTCTACCTTTTTTTCGACCTTTGCTATGTTGACGTGTATTGTTTTTGATATGATGGTCACATATAAAAACAACTCAACTGACATGACGAATTTTTATTTAAGTGTCCAAACATTTTATTTCAATTTTCTCTGCACAATTTCAGCGTTGAAGCGATATAAAAACGGCAATGATAAATAGGCTACAGCACACCATAATTTTCAAAAAATCTCCGAATAGGGAACTCTCCGAATCGGACTTGCCAAAACGAGCCATTCCGTTACATTTATGTAGCGCTAACTTAAACTTTACTATTTTGTACCAATTCTTTACCAATACCAATACTGTACCAATACCAATACTATTTTGTACCAATGCTTTTTACCAAAACAATGCAAACACAAAGCGATCAATTTCGAGTGTTCATTGTACGCCGCCTACAGTTTGATGTGATCAGTAAATACTGCCTCCACCAAATGTGCTGTAGCTTTCTCATTTCTGCGCGGATTTGAGAATTTTTACCTCGTTGGAAATCACGATACTTGACAAGCATTGACAGCACGTCTTGACAAAAGATTACTGCTGATAGTTTTTTTAAAACACTTGAGTGAAAACCACTTATATATATATATGTATTTTTTTTTAAAACTCTACGCATGGACCAAATGACTTCAAACTTGGTAATATGTAAGGGCTCTTGATAGCCCTCAATATGGGTCATAATTAAAGTTTTCTCCCAGAACCATTGTAAAATTAAAGTAAGCGGTGTCTCATAACTGGACCAAAGTCACCCCATTTTACTTCTCGTATTAAAATAGGCGATGTTAAACTGCTTCAAGATGTAAAATTTGATGCTGTTAAGACTACTGATTTCTGCATCATTAAAGGGTTTCTCTTGTTTAATCTTGAAAACTGGTGCTGCTGCGTTTGGCTAAATGTGTAGCCTACTATTTTTGCTTGACCAACTGAATCTTGACTTCAAAAACTGCGTAGGCCAAGCACATTGATCCAACATGTCTGGAATAATTAAAAATGTTCAAGCAAGATTCAATTAAAGGGAATTAGTAAACACTTTTTGCCTATTGTCTGCTTATGGATATCATTGCTAAAGTCTGTTTGGAGTTCATGGTGTTGTCCAAATCATAGGCGCCTAACTATTTTTTTGGCTGTAGGGGCGAAAGCGTGTTTCCTCAGCAGCAACGTAAATTCAGCGAAATGTCACGCAGATGGATGACGTAATTATGTCGTCACACTAGGATTGCTTTTATTGCCACACTCGGAGTTATCGCTACGTTCAACCTACCGTTAATTAGTATAAACAAAACTCGACCAAAACACATGCTATGCGTCTGCATTGGCTAGCGGTTGATGGACTGCGACTCTTTAAGCTAAGCACAACATAAAGTTTAGCAATGAACTAGATTTATCAGCATGAAACAAGAGACGAAAAGGTTTACTAAAAGGTATACTGTAAATGGAATGAAAATACTAACTTGATCATATGCTTGAAAATATACCTGTTGAAAGTAAAATCATTCATGTTTACATCAATTCAACAGCATGTCAACTTGAATAAATTTAAAAGTTGCTGACATCCGTAAACAGCCCTTGAAAAATAGTTACGGAGAGACGTTTGATTAAGTTTTCGACTTGACATTGCTTCCTTTTCACTACAATATTGCAACTTATCGCTGACCAGCTTTCAAGTTTTAATTCGCCGTAATACGCCCGTTTTCGTGTGGCAGATGAAACAAAACATGCACATATTCCCCGCCTTTGATCGGGTTTCTATGGCAACGATCGTGTATGCGCCATGCAGTTTGCGCGAGTCCGTTGTTGTGTTGATTATGCCGCGTGTGCGCAATGCGGTTTGTGCCAGCCCTTGTTACGTTGGTTAGTGGTTACCTCGGGCCGAGACTTCAAGTTCATTTTCACAGCAAGCGATTCACTGCCGCGACAATTCTCTGCAGATGTTTCGACTTTCGAAAGCGACATCGAGTCTGTTTGCAAGCGCATTAAGCTAAACGCACGCTGCGTCAACCTAGCAAATTATGTTGTTTTTGGGTGCATTCAACATCTGATGATATTGAATCTAAGCAAAATGGTAGATTTTTGCTACGGTATGTCTCAGGCAGCAAAATCAGTCATTTTTACATTGATTCAACGTCTGCAGACGTGCTAGTGATTATTTATCGCGAAGTTGTTGCGGTTTGCATTTAAAAATGTTTTCCTGCTGCCGATCGCTAGTTCATCTATTGTTTTATGTATCAATGCAGCATAAAAAGTTGCTCCCACGCAGAAATATGCGTGGGGGCCTGGCCCCCACGCCTTAGGCGCCTATGGTCCAAATGTCATATCATTTTCGGAGTAATTGATGTTATAATAGTAAAGTTTAAGTTAGCAGATAAATATACTGTATACCTTGGACATGCAACCAATTGATTCGGGTAGATGCAGTATCGTGCTTTCCAACGTCAGTGAAATTGTCAAAAAAGCTTCGAGCGGTTACGTTTGAATAATGATTGCTCGTTTTTGTGGATTAGATATAAGTGTGAAAGTTAACAGATAAATAAAACAAGACATTTGTGTTGGTTTGGTATTCTTATTGTAAAAAATGAATTGCTAAGAATTGGTACAAAATAGTAAAGTTTAAGTTAGCGCTACATAAATATAATGCCTACTTTAGACTGGCAATTAATCTATTCGGGTTCGGGTAGATGAGGCATCATGCTTTCCAACGATAGAAAAATGGCAGTGGCTATTTGACCGGCTCCGGTCTTTGAATCTGAAACACTATTTGACCGGTCATGACGTCACTATATGTCACTATTTTTTCTTTTTCAGAGCAAAAGACGAGAAGCGCCTATATAAATTCTAAATTTGACAGTTTCAAACAACACGTTCTCTGGCGCGTGCGATACGTCTCCTGTTCCCACTCTAGAAGGAATGAGTTCGATACTACGCGGAAGCATTCATTTTCTTTTTTTTTCTTTTAACTAAATTTTGACCCGAAGTGCATTTGTTTAGTCAATTTTTAATTTTTTAATTTGCTGAAATTTGAGAATTTCTCTGGGTAATTTTCCGTTCGTCATAAGAGGATGTGACTGTGTTTGCCGAACGAAGCATTACATTCACATACCATTACCATTATTAACATCCTCTTATGACGAACGGAAAATTACCCAGAGAAATTCTCAAATTCAAGAAAATTAAAAAAAGTCTAACTTTATTACTCACATTTGAAAAGACATAAAAAATTGCGCTGTAGGCAACTCAAATTAAAAATTGACTAAAAAAATGCACTTCCAGTCAAAATTTAGTTAATAGAAAAAAAAGAAAATGAATGCTTCCGCGTAGTATCGAACTCAATCCCTCTAGAGTGGGAGCCGCAGACGTAGCGCACGCGCCACAGAACGTGTTAAACAAATTTGTCAAATTTAGAACTTATATAGGCGCTTCTCGTCTTTTGCTCTGAAAGAGAAAAAGAAAAAATAGTGACGTCATGACCGGTCAAATAGTGTTTCCGATTTAAAGACTGGAGCCGGTCAAATAGCCACTGCCTAGAAAAATTGTTAAAATCTGAGCAAAAATGAGAAAGCTACAGCATATGTGGTGGAGACAATATTCACCGATCACATCAAACTGTGGGCGGCTTATAATGAACACTCGAAATTGATCGCTTTGTGTTTGCATTGTTTTGGTAAAAAGCTTCGCCGAGCGGTTATGTTTGAACAACGATTGCTCGTTTTGTGGATTAGATATAAATGTGAAAGTTAACAGATGAATAAACCAAGACATACCGTACTATTTTAATTTGTGTTGGTTTGGTATTTTTATTTTGATTTGTGGTACGGTAGGTTTGGGATTACTGGGCTACGGTTATTACAGTCCAGGAGTTCTGTAACTTTCACACCACGTACATGCCGTTCTTACCTTCACAAAGGTAAAAATTCAATTGACTGACAAAAGCAGTGGTTGAGAACCATGATGTGGCATAAATTATGACCAGTGCGATACTGATAAGACCAGCCTCATGGGCAAAACACGTGTCTAATCGCTGTCAATTCTTGCTTCCCTCGACTGCCGAGAAACACTTACTTAAGAGTAAAGTCTTGATGGCTAGTGACTAGTGTGGAGGCTACATCAGTATGGTTAGCGAAACACAATGCTCGCTGTTCTATAGTGAGTAGGCTACCATAGTTACTAGCTAGTTAGGTCTTGGGTGGTGCTGACATCTCTCCATCTCTACTTAAATAATAGCGTTGCCAGACAGGTTTTAAAAAAAAAAAAGGCAGTGGCTATTTGACCGGCGCCGGTCTTTGAATCTGAAACACTATTTGACCGTCATTACGTCATTATACAGTCACTTTTTTTCTTTTTCTCTTTCAAAGCAAAAGACGAGAAGCGCGTATATAACTTCTAATTCCACGATTTTGTTCAACTCGTTACGTGGCGCGAGCGATACGTCGCAGACTCCTATACTAGAGGGCCTGAGTTCGATACTACCCGGAAGCGTTCCTTTTTTTTATTAATTTATTTTTTTAGCTACATTTTGACCCGAAGTGCACTTTTGTAGTCAATTTTTAATTTGAGTTGCATTACATTTACATACCATTACAATTTTTTAAAAGAAGCATTGTATATAACTACTTGTTGTTGAGAGCAAAAATGTAATGTTTCGTTCGGCAAATACGGACACAACAATCAATCAAACATTTTATTTTTCGTCATTAACGCGTCCGGGACGAAAAAGATACTAACTACAAAAATCGATATAGACCTACCAGCACGTTAATGAACGGGAAAAGGTGGCAAAACTTTGAAAGGTTTAAAACGTGCCTGAATGAAAAATTATGTAGTAGGCTATAGTTAGCACGGCCCCAAACGGAAAATTACCCAGAGAAATTCTCAAATTTCAGCAAATTAAAAAAACTCTAACTTTATTACTCACATTTGAAAAGACATAAAAAATTGGGCTGTAGACAACTCAATTTAAAAATTAACTACAAAAATGCACTTCGGGTTAAAATTTAGTTAAAAAAAAAATAATAGAAAAAGGAACGCTTCCGGGTAGTATCGAACTTAGTCCCTCTAGAACAGGAGCCGGCGACGTAACGCTCGCGCCACGTAACGAGTTGAATAAAACGGTCGGATTTAGAACTTATATATACGTGCTTCTCATCTTTTGCTTGCTTTGAAAGAGAAAAAGAAAAAAAGTGACTGTATAGTGACGTCATGACCGGTCAAATAGTGTTTCAGATTCAAAGACCGGCGCCGGTCAAATAGCCACTGCCAAAAAAAAAACTAGTGTTACCAAACGAACAGATGTGAATTTTAAACATTATTTTTACAGTTTTGGCCGAGTTTTGGTTTTATTCTGAGATATTTTTTGTGCGGTTCACACAGCCAAAATTATACGCGCTGTCCACGCGGCTGCATTGCCGCATAAACAACCGGCCAGCAACGATGCGTGGTTGACAACATGGAATGGAGCCAGAGTTTGCTTAATTTTTAGAAAATGGTTTGGACTCGGATTTTCATTTTCGAAGTGGAGTTTAGCACTTTACATTTTAGTTAAATCTAATTAGGCCTGCAGCCTATAAAGTTCTATTTGCAGAAAAAAAAATGTCTCACGAATCACGATTTTCAAAAAAACGGTAATGCTTGTAAGTGTTCAACACAAAAAAACATTTTCGTGCCACTAAAGTTGACAAAATCTTTGCACCCGCAAACTATTTCGTGTTGTCGGCTACGCATTACCTAAAATCAAGTTCAACCTGTAACAATCGAATTCTGCAAGATCATAAACTGACCTTGCATCCAACAACTGTGCTTTACGCTTGACAAGAACGGCTCCAAGGTTAGGCCTCAAATTATCACAAACTGACTAAAAGTTTATTCATGTACACACTTACTTGCAATCCACGAACAATACAAATAGTCAACCACTATCAGAATGAAAGTTTACAAAAACAAATTGTGACCGCCCACCGCTCTCGGCTCTAGTCAGAACGCAAAAGAACGATCTCGATTATCGTATTTCTCGATAAATGAAAATCAGAGATAAAACTCACGTGGTTGGTTCACTGAGGCGTGACAAATAAAACAAAATCATTGAAATTAAAAAGGGATTGCAAAAATCATTTCTTACAAAGCCATGATTTCATTTTGACCCAGCCATAAGAGAGAGAGGGAGACTGAGAGAAAGAAACCTTTTATTTTGTCTGTTGCGAAAAATAGTAGCCTATACGGTACAAATATATTCAACAACAGATAGGAAGCAGCGAAAGACTCTTTTAGTCATCGAGTCAGCTACTTCCGGTGTTTTTAATGCGACAAACGTAAAGCATCGGCATTACGTTGAAAACAAGATAAGATTAAGTTCCGTAAAAATGAAAACAACAAGGTAAATTCTATAAATAACAACTGCAGCCCAACTGGTTACTAAACGGACAATGTATTTTCTTAAAGGAGTTGCGACCGTGCCATATTTTAAACTGATTGTCATGCTTTGGTATCATGCACGTTATAACGTCCACGTTTTGTTGCTTCTAGCTTTTTCTAGAGTGCTATGTATGCTTTTGAAATTAAAAGATTGGGCTCGTTTAGGGGCAATTAATTTAACAAGCATGAAAAATTGAATTAGGAGGAGTCTGGTTTCATGTAGTAGGAGGGAAGTCGGAGTCTCAAAATCACATTTCGCTCAACGTTAGCCTACTATCCGCGGCTCCGCCACCCGAATACGTGACGAGGACAAGAATATACTTTTTAGACGCTGTATATAGTGTTGCCAGATTCTCAAACATGTTTGTTCCTAGAAATCTTATAAATTTCACCTAATGGTCACACAACTAAACCTGATTTTTAAATCTAATAAATTGTAATTAAAACCTGCAAAATTTGTACATTGTTTTACTGAATAGGTTGAGTTGAGCTTTTAGCAGCATGATCGTTGCTTACTTCACAATGTAGATATCGATTTATTACTCACACTTTAATTGTGCCTTGCTATCACAAAAGCATCTTGAAATGCGTTAAAAAATACACACTCGGGCAGGAAGTAGGGGTGCTCAAGGGGCTGCAGTCTCCTCTCCTAGAGCTAATTTAGGCCCCTTGGAATTTTCGATATATGCTTCAGCCCCCCACTCCCCCCTAGAAAATTCTGACAATTTAAGGTAGCCTACATAACATATTTTCAGAAAATTATTCGAACAATAATTGCTACGATAAATCGAGTTCCTGTTACGTGTGGTAGCGCACATCATTCGCAATAAACAGTCGTCAATCACAGGGAGCTACCTTGCAGTAGCGATAACGGAAACGGCAATTCATCGAAAATAAAATGGCAATACCAATACATCGAAGCCCTTGATTTGATTTAGCTGAGCTTGATCGAAGATTCGACCAGGCGGATCTGCTTACAGCAGCCAACAAAGAGAAGACCCCTCTGAACTGTGCAAACGGTGAGGAAAGATCTAATACTGAAATTAGCTTACACGATGCCATCAGAAAAGATCGCCTAAAAACGAAACTTACCTTGCTCAGCGATGTTGTAAGTGGAAAAACCGCAAACTCCGTTCAAAAGGTTGCTGACATGCTATCGCAACTAAACCCTCAAACACTAGATCTTTTCAAAAAAAACGCAAAAATTCGCGGAGCTCTGCCCTTGCCTCCCGGTTTCAGCTGCATCATCAGAACGTTTTTTTTCTGCTCTAAGATGCCTGAAAACTTGGTTGAGATTAGAAGCTCAATGACACAAAAAAGACTTAGGCCTACTCATCTTGCGTTGATGCATGTCCACCAAAACATTTTGGACACTGTCAATGTCAAAGAACTCATGACACAACAGTTCATAGAGAAAAGACCTGAGCGAAAAGCAGTCTTCGGAAGCGTGTGAGAACTCATTTCCACAAACTGTCGTTTTCATATCACCATCTAATTTGTTTGCTATCATTTTAATTAGATGAACAGCTGCTTTGTTGTTGCCGTTCTTCATTTGTTATTTTGAGCCACGATTTCTCTCGCTCGCCGCGCTTTGGACCCGGACCATCTCCTCCATGCAACATTCAAGAGACCACCACCTATAAAGCAGCGGCTGAAATCAAGACGCCCCTTTGTGCCTGCCGCACAACAACTCCGAACGCACAAGAACTTGATTTAAGTGCGGCACACTGGACGAACCACATGTGGAACACGGAGTGGCAAAATCACACCTCCACGCTCCGTGACTTCATACCGACGCCGATCCCCGTCCTCCAGGGATGTCCCTCGCAAGGCTTGCGTGGGTCAGGCTTAACCGCCTGCGAACTGGCGTCGGCCGCTTTCGTTTGGACATGCACAAGTGGGGCCTGGCTCCTTCATCAGATTGCGAGTGTGGTGCCACGGAACAGACCGCAGACCATGTCATCCACCACTGCCTAACCCACCGGCCTCCACACGGTGCGCATGGTCTGAGAATCCTGGACGACGAGACTGCTGAGTGGCTGAAGATTTCCTGCCCTCCAATCTAGCCTGGAAAGATCGCTCATACGCCATCATCATTTGTTATAATTTTACAATGTGTATGTTTTGGTGTCGTTTGTTACACTGGAGTGGACCGAATGCTTACTAGCCTACCAGTTTTAAATGTTCTCCCACATAAGGGTCTGAATCTTCGCTCCCCAGAAGCTGACAACACTACGGCAGCTTCAGCCCCAGCTAGAGAAAAATAATTCCCGTGTCACTGCACTCGGGACAATCCTTTGTCCGCGTCCCGGATACATACATTTGATACCAATGTGAGATCATTGTTTTTTTGTCACTACCGTATTGAGTTTGGATTTTTTTTGCATTGAGTAGCCTACGGTAGTCTGCTATCTAGAGCCAATATGCTTAGTTTTTGTAGCCAAGGCGGCTTCCTTTTTATCGCTATGTCGTCGACTGGGTGGTCAAGTGGTGAACCCACAAGTTGTCGATTTGACATTGCTCCAGACAGGGCCTCTGAGAGAAATTTTCACTAGGGGTACGAAGAGTCTTTCCGGGCCCCCTCTCACTCCGGTCTTTTTTTGTCATGGGCAAAACGCGTGATGTGCTTAGGCTAGGCGTATTGCACACCATACACCATTTTACTGCAGAATTGGACATCTGTGCGCAATAATGGTATCAGGCTGCACTAAAACTATTATTTAGTCTTTTGTGTTGTGCAAAATGTGCATATCATGTGATATGTCCCTCGCCAATTTGTGTATCCTGCATTGAATTCGTATGTCAGTATTGTTTTTGATGGTTGGTCACAGCGGTAAACCATAATCTCTTCTTGGGAAAATTTTAACATAAAGTTCCCGAATCCGTTCGTCTGTATATAATGACCGAAGAAACACACACTTGAACTTCTTTTCAAACAGTGTATTTCTGTAAAATCAGCCCACGGCTACCGAAAACGAGGGGGTGCAACGTCTTACACCACTGAAAAACTGTCACTACAGAACAGATTACTTGGATAAAAGACGGAACCTTTGTCCAGCTAGCAAGCACTAAGCCAACAGTTAAATGTGCGGCCAACTTTCAAACAATCATTTTACGAATGACCAGAATAGATATCAATATCTCAAATTCACGTAGAAAGTAACTGTGACGCAATAAATGAAAGACAATTATGAAGTCATTCCAACAGGTGTTTAAGCTGATGTAATATTTCCTGTTTAAACAGGCCCAAACAAGTCCAAACAAGTTTGACACAAGTCTATGAACGATGGTGCAATTTTGGCACATTTTCTAGCAACTTCCATGACGTAATATTCAGTAGACTTGAACGGTTTTATATGACGTTTGATTTGTACAGAGATTGGCCGTAACATAGCGGCCCCTAGTTATGACAGTCTAACATGGCATAACTAAAAAAGAATTGAAGGACAATCGTGAGCCAATAAATAAAACACACGATACACAAATTGTTTGAATCACTCACGTTTAAGTTAATACGCAAATACAAAGGGCATGCAAAGAATGAACAGCAATAAGAATAAACACGACGATACATGAAATTGGTACCATAGGTACACGCTAAATGACGCTATATACAATAGTTGCGATAATAACCGACTGTTCCGGGCTCAGACAAGTATCGGCCACCGCAGACAAAACCAGGCTCAAACCCTAACACTTGGGTGTTCTTTACGGGGGCGAGGCACGAAATATCCCTCAACACGTAGTCTACTTTCACTTTCCCCGTACTCTCATCATAGTTGCAGACGGCAACTTTGGCTCTACGAACCACAGGCTTCCCTTTCCTAATTTGTGGAACTACCTCATGCACCCTCCCAAGTTGATACTTCCCACGTTTACCAATGTCTTGGAGAGAACCTACCACTACAAGTTGACCAGGCTCCAAATTCTCGGCCATTTTTAGCCATTTTTTCCGGCCCTGAAGACCTGGCAAGTAAAAATCGATCCATTTACTCCAAAACTGCTGAGAAAGTGACAAATTGAACCGATAATCCCTTCTTAGTTGGTCACGATCATGTGGTTGCCCAACAGCACAGTATGGGTCTAAGTATGGGGTCAAAAGTGAGGCAGGGGTGATGACAGTAAAATCCCTAGGGTCGTCACTCAAAGGTACCAAAGGGCGTTCGTTCACGATCCGAACGGCACTGCTGGAGTAACGTAAGCAATTCAATGAAATTGGGCTTACGAATTGAAGAGTCCAAAATGTGAAAAAAGTACTTGGTCATATCGGCCACGAAACCAAATCTGCCAAGCCGAAATCTTGCCAAGACATCTACAAGAGGGTTTAACAAGTCAGGACCCGAAAACATTACATCATTAACACAAGTTCCTCGAAATTCAGACTTGCCATCGTAAACAATGCGCTTTTTTAATTGTGACGTCACAAAGTATGGTAAATACCATTCAAATCCCTTGACATTTCCTGCTTCACCAGCACGCTCAATATAGCCATTAGATTTAAGATCCTTCATGGTGTCAGTAAGGAAATCACGAAGTTCAGGTTGTTTTAAAGCCTTCTTTCTTAAAGCAGCAGCTCTATCTGATGCCAACACAAAATTGTTAGGTAGATCAATATCTTCCTTCAACGGAACAGGTATCTCAAATCGACCATCTTTCAACTCAATATTCGGTTCGACAAGTTCTCTAGCCAAAATATCATTGCGAGACAATTCACAGGTTTCATTTTGCAAAGTCAAATCCTGAATGACTTTATTCAGGTCTGCTATTTCCATATCACGAGACTGAATTTTACGCTGAAAGCCAGAGATGACATCCGACTCTGAAGACGTCTGCACTCTGCACACTTTAGCAACGCTTTCAACTAAGGGTGACTTACCACCACAAGCCAACCAACCGAGAGGAGTGAGCAAAGCATGCGGTTCACTACGATTGTCACCAACACGCTCTTCTTTTGCACACATCAAATAAGCGTTGTCGTTGCCAATCAGTACATCTACAGTACTACAATCATTCAAATGAAACATATTCACGTCATGAAAATGACGGAAACCACTTAAATCTTGTTTATGGGGTAAAGTTTTAACATCGTCAGCCCAAGCTGGGTTAACCACCGAGGTTATATCACAAAACAGTTCATCAGTCTCTAACGACTGGATGTTGAGTTTAACAAGGTCAGCACAAGTAGGTTTCTGACCAGCCAGAGTATCCATTTTAAACGACGCTTTATCATACGGTTTAAGACCAAGTTCGCACACCAAGTCACTCGAAACAAAGGTCAACTGCGAACCAGGATCATGCTGACAATACACCAACTTCGATTTGCCAGTCATTGGATTCAAAACACGAGCAGCAGTAACGCGGTTAAAGGCTGCTTTAACATTTCCAATCTTAACATTACGCACAGGAACTCTGGCACCAGCCTCATCTTTACCGACCGAATCCAGAGAATCACGTGACGTCACATAAAAATCATGCAGAAGAAAATAGTGTTTCCTATCGTTGGTAGGTCCACACTTACGACAGTTATTTGCATGATTACAGTCTCTAACCATATGCTGGCGCAAACAATTCAAGCATTTGCCAGCTTTCACAATGACATCTCTCCGATCTTTAGGTGTCAAGCGCAAAAATTCTTTACAATTAGACAAAAAATGATATTCAACTTGACCACGTGACGAACAACAAAAACACGCCGGTATGTCACTATGTCTGGCCACACCGCCGCGCGGTGCGCCAACAGCAGTCGAGTACTGCGAACTCCCTGAAATCACATTATCATGGGGTTTTACCGACGTCTGCCTAACCGGACATGAAGGCAATTTTCCTTTGCCAAACTTTTTAAAATGCTGCGACTCACCAGAATCGCCCATTAGCATAATGCTAAAATCAGTCGACTTGCGCGTTTCCTCCCGTACTACAAAATCAAACAAACTCTGAAAAGTAGGTTCCTCAGTGCTACCATACTGATCACCTAAAAAGTCAAGATAACGCTGCTTAGCGTCAAACGGGAGTCGTTTAGCCAAATCCAAAACAAAACGTCCTTCTAATTTATCACGCTGACCATAAGCTTTCGCGTAAAGCAAACACTGCGACAATTCATCTTTAAACTCTTTCAAATCACTGGAAGAGATAGAAGTCAATTTGCTACCATAGCGATACTTTCTAATTTTTGGTTCTGCGAAAAGACCTCCACGAACTCCAAAACGTTGGGACAAGCGAGATAACGACATTTCTATCCTGTCTTCCTCTGACAAGCCAGGAGTGTCGGAAACCAAATTAGCAATCGTTTGTGCAGCTGTTCTAACACAAGCTGCTTGCAACAAAGTCAAACGAGTTCCCTTAAAGGGCGAAGCTGCCATCAAGGCCATAACACGATTTTTAAAGAAGACAAATGGCATATTATTACCATCGTAACCAATCAAGGCCGCCTTATCGAAGAACGTCCTACTATTTTGGTATTCAAAAAAGCAATCCTGCTGTTGAGAACTCGATTTAGCGGGAGAAGACAAGCTATATCCCTTAAGGGGGTGAGTGGGCTCAGTCACATGCACAGCCTGATCACGATCCTCAAACACGTTAAAATCAGGAGACACGATACGCCTCTCACAACCACCTAAATTACGTGTAGCTGGGCGATCAGCAACTAGCGGCGCAGAAAACTTTGAAGGGGGCAAAGCATTACTGCTAATGGCGGCCCCGTGACCTGTACGCTTTGGGGGAGGAGTTCGGTTGTAATTTGCAGACCTTGGCTCTACAGCCTTCGGAAGACCCTTAGCCGCGGCCCCGAGACCTCCTGAAACAGCTGGAAAACATGTGGATTGTACAGGTCCACTTACAGATTGAACAGGCGTCTGGAAAAGGTTAGGTAAATTAAACTGCGATTGATGTTCACTTCTGGAATGCCTAGAAGAGCCCTTCCTAGAGCTACGCCGGGAGCCCAACTCAGAACGATATTCAGCTAAAGCTACCTCCTTACGTTGTTCAGCCCTCAACTGTGCGTCTTTGAGTGCGAACTCAGCAGCTCTCGCTTCGGCTTTCGCGGCAGCCTCAGCTCTCGCGGCGGCCTCAGCAGCTCTCGCTTCGGCCTCAACTCGTATGGTCTCAGCTCTCGCGGCGGCCTCAGCAGCTCTTGCTTCGGCCTGGATCTGGAGCTCCTCTCGTCTTAGCTGTAGGTTAATTTGTGCAACTATCCGTGACGAGCTCTCAGACATCCTAGTGCTTACATTTGAGGCGCTATCCTCAGGATGTATGTCAGCATCTAACCTATCTGAGAAATCACTTTCTTTTTGTTCGAAGTTATTTTTTAACGAGTTAAATTCGGGATCTACCCTATCACGAAGTTCTGCCAAGATTGCAGAGTTAACAATTTTACTCAAAAGAGCATGGAAATGCCTTAATTCCTCTTCTAAAGTAGATAAGTTAGATCTAAAAATTAACAGTTCCTGCTTATCACTCAAAGAACCTAGAGCCACAGAAAGTTTCCCAATTTGAGTCAAAATATCCCGTCTAAGATGCCGGGCCTCTCGAACTGACTTAGCCTCATCGTTAATGGGTCCCTCCCCAGAATGGCCTGCCCGACCGCAAAGAACATCATCAGGCTTAAACTCAGTCGAGTCGACGGCGGTCGAGTCCCTGTCACCACCGAGTGTAGACATATTAAATGTTAGGGCTAAATTTAACAATTAAAAAATTAAGTTACACAAACACACAAAATTACAGTAGTTATAAAAAACTTAACTGCAAAGACCGTAAAAATGCAAAAAAGAATTTAAATGCACGATACCGTAGCTGTACGAGTATGTGAAGTCCAAACGTCCACAAAACTTGCTTGGATTCTTCCACTTGAATCTTCAAGCACAGATGGATTGCCTTTAATCTTCTTTCTTGCCAATAAATGTCAAAGTTATTTTTCTTCTGTACCAAACTGAGAAAAAATGTCTTTACTTTTTAGCTTAAAGTTCTTCAGTTGCCTACCGAGAAGAAATGTCTTTAATTTTCTTTGCTTCTTTAGACTACCAACCAATAAGATCTTCTTTTATTATTTCTTTGCTTCTAAGTGCTTCTTAGCCTACCAACTACAAACTTCGTCTTTTATTTTTTTGCTTCTAAGTGCTTCTGTGCCAAACACTAGACAGAGAATCGTCTTTTATTTTTTGCTTCTAAGTGCTTCTGTGCCAAACACTAGACAGAGAATCGTCTTTTATTTTTTATGCCTTCAAGTGCTTCTTGGCCTACCAGCTAACAAGAATCGTCTTTTATTTTTTATGGTCACAGCGGTAAACCATAATCTCTTCTTGGGAAAATTTTAACATAAAGTTCCCGAATCCGTTCGTCTGTATATAATGACCGAAGAAACACACACTTGAACTTCTTTTCAAACAGTGTATTTCTGTAAAATCAGCCCACGGCTACCGAAAACGAGGGGGTGCAACGCCTTACACCACTGAAAAACTGTCACTACAGAACAGATTACTTGGATAAAAGACGGAACCTTTGTCCAGCTAGCAAGCACTAAGCCAACAGTTAAATGTGCGGCCAACTTTCAAACAATCATTTTACGAATGACCAGAATAGATATCAATATCTCAAATTCACGTAGAAAGTAACTGTGACGCAATAAATGAAAGACAATTATGAAGTCATTCCAACAGGTGTTTAAAGCTGATGTAATATTTCCTGTTTAAACAGGCCCAAACAAGTTTGACACAAGTCTATGAACGATGGTGCAATTTTGGCACATTTTCTAGCAACTTCCATGACGTAATATTCAGTAGACTTGAACGGTTTTATATGACGTTTGATTTGTACAGAGATTGGCCGTAACAATGGTGCTGTTGAGATGTGTCGCTTGTAGGCTACAGCTTTAACGTACAATTTTCAAATTCATTTATTTATTTCTCTTAGATGTAGCCTATAATTATTCCTGATGAGAACAGTATGTGGTGTCGAAAACGTTTTTTGAGTTAAACTAGATTTGAGTTATTCGACTTCAAACTTCTGTTACGCTTGACTGATTTCAAAAAGTTGATGATTTTTGTTGCCATAATTGACCTTTGACCTCCAAAATAAATAAATAAAAGTTTAGCTTAACATGAAGTTCAATCAATAACCTGTCTATAGAACTTGGTTTCAAGTCTTATCTTCCCACCTAAGCAAAGTTATGACTGTTTTAGTGTCACTGGTGTCAAAATCAATAAATGTTATGGTTGCATGAGCACAAAAAGTGTTGTTTTTTTAAATGCTATAACTCTGCGACCTCTAGTCCGATTTTGCTAAAATAAACTTTACTTTGCTGAGAATTACATAATTTTTCTATTCAGCTTAATTTTAGCCAAATCTGAGACTTTGGGTTAACATTTTGCTTTTTTTAGGTTGAATTGACATAGAATGACCCGGCTATAGAATATGTATGGCAATCATTCTTGGTATGGTAGACACGGATCTAAAATTGTTGGAGATCAGTCCAATTGCTCATGCAAGGTGGCTTACTCTTGCTTGTCGAATCCTCTGATATTTTACCTCAACAAGGAGACAATCCAAAAATTTAATACTCATGGCTGAGTTCTGTGTTCATATCTATTTTCCTACTTTGGTTTCAAATAAAATTAAACAACAAAATCACTGATGGATCTCAGAATTTCTTCAATCTTGTGCAGAGAATTCTTCAATTTCCCAACCAAGAAATTCGAGAAATTTCATTGAAAGTTGTGCAATAAAATACATTCTTTGCACACCCTGAGAATATTCTTCTTGGGATGCTTGCCGATGAGGAGTTAGCAGTCAACAAAGTCCAAGCATTAAGGGGTAAAGTACCTTGTGTAATAAGTGATAATAATTTTAAAGGAGGTTATGTTGAACGTGATGATGACAAGGACGATGTCAACACTGATGCCATATGCGGATCAATAAGGCGATTTCTATTACCCCGTCTCAACCTCAAATTCAAGTCTTACCACAGACTTGTTACCATCAATGCAGTTGACATCGAAGGACCTCCAGCAATCCGAAATCTCACTGACTCGCTTATTGAAGAACTGAGGATGAAACCCTTAACATTTAAACAACCCTGCCACGATCAAGCCGTAGAAAGGCATGTCAAATGGGCCACATTGGCTTTTTGATAAGTTTTAGCTCACTTGTATAACTTTTTTAATTCTTGTTATTTTTTAGGTAGACAGGCCTATTATTCCTATTAGACATACCTGTTGGTTGCATGATTAGCTCTAGACATGCCTAGAAAGAGAACACGCAAAACTAAAACTGCATACAATGATGATCTTCTAACTGAATTGGCACAGTTGGTGAAAGATGGCAAAGGTTCGTTACGAAGTATTGCAAAAATGCACAATGTTCACAAAGAAACTCTTCGCCGTTAGGTTTCAAGTGCCCCAACAAAAGTAGGTTCTGGTGGTAGAGCTGTCTTAACGTTTGACGAAGAACTACTGATCGTGAATGCTTTACAGTACATCTCCAAGTGCAGTTACCCCCCCGAGTAGAGATGATGTAAAGAACATGGTGGCATCTTAGATCAGTTCTATTGGCAGGAAGCATCCATTTAAGGATGGAAGACCTGGTAGAGATTGGATGTTGCTCTTTGAAAAGCGATATACAGGTGTATTAAAACAACGTAAGCCTGAAATCTTAACTAAAGCACGCGCTAAAGGTTTGACCAAGCATGTTGTGAATTCCTTTTTGACATTTATGAGAAAACTCTAGAACAAAACAAACTTGAAGAGCAGCCTCATCGCATCTTCAACTTGGATGAGACTGGACTTAGCACTGATAGAAGTAATGAGGCACTCTTTGTCTCCAAACAAAGCAAGAACGCCTACTTGAGGTCTACTACTGCAGGCAAGACTATGTAAACAGTGCTCTTTTGCATCTCTGCCTCTGGGTGTCTGGAAAGCATCTTCCTCCTTTGACGGTGTACAAGGCAAAACACCTCTATGAGAGCTGGACTGTCGGAGGCCCAAAAGGTGCATGTTACAGCCGCTCAGAGTCTGGGTGGATGATGGATATTAATTTTGAAAGTTGGTTTCTTAACATTTTTGTAAAATATGTCAATGATATTGAAAAGCCAGTTCTTTTGACTTTTGATGGGCATGACAGCCATCTAACATACAACACTGTCAAGAGTGCCATGGACAATGGTGTCTTTATCCTGTGTCTCCCACCAAATTCATCCCATGTACTTCAGCCTCTGGATGTCGGAGTACTCAAAGCTGTGAAAGTTATGTGGAAGAAGATTCTTAATGCCTGGTTTACAGAGTCACGACTGGATGCTGTTGACAAAGCAGTCTTCCCTAGGTTGCTGTCAAGACTTTGGCCACGTTTCGACACTAGCAAAGCCCAGCACATCCGCAGACTCACCGAGGAAGTTGTTGCTGCGGAATGCAATTGTTGGAGTAATAAACCCAACCCCATCACGAACAACTGTAGCAGCCATGGAACAGAAAAAAAGGAAAAGAACACAAGTCCAGGCACATGCAGGAGAAGTATTGACAGAAGAAGATGTGATGAAAAGACTAATAGAAGAAGAAAGACTTCGTAAAGAGAAGAAGTTGAAACAGAATAAGAGTAACATGACAATTTCAGTTAAAAAGAAACAGCTTGCGGCTGGAATTCCAGATATGGCAAAAACAAGTTAACCTACAGCGATTCATTTGTTACTGCATCATCCAGTAGTAATGACAGCAGTTCAGGTGAGGAAGAAGCGGTGTCGACAACCAAAGTTAAACAATTGAAAGAAGGTGTTACATTTGTTGTTGTCATCTATAAAGGATCTTATTTCTCAGGGCTAGTTACAAAGGTTAAAAAGACTTGTGTTGAAGTTAGTTGCATGATAAGAAGCAGTCCAGAGTCTGGAAGTGGCCTGAACATCAGGATCTACCTGATTATCCATTAGATGATGTTGTCTCCATCATCCAACCCCCAGCTACTTGTGGCAGTCGTGGCCAATGTAGTGTGCCCAAAGTTGAAAAATACTGGAAAGTCTGACTGTATTGTAAATGACAATTCTTGTAATCTGTATGAAAATACAAAATGAAGTAATCACAATATTAGACTAATTGTTTGATGTTTCCAACCTGTCCCGTTTGTTTTGTATATATAATATATATAGCATAATTGTATAGTATCTTATTTCAATTGTCAACTACAGACCTTGCTGTTTGACTTGGCCCCTTCTACTCTGTTTATGAGTGCCAGTTTAAAATTGAACATTTGTAAAATGTTTCTTTATTCATATCGTTCAGTTTTAGTTGCAAAAAAAAGCAGTGCAAATTATGTGTTCTACCTTTATATGAAAAGGGCGAAGAAGGCCTTTATGGCTAAAATTGTTGAGCATCACTTAACAAAATACATGCCACCCAACAGGCCTGTGATAGAATGGCAAAAATAAAGTTCTTTCCTTGTAACCCATTTTGACGTATAGAAGTTGTGTGGGGTCAAATGGGCCACACCTACCCCAGCTTAGAACATTTTTTTATGTTTTTAATTTTTTTGAAAAATGTCTTATTTCATTGCTGAAAGGTGTAATGCTCTGTGGTAATTTTTTTTTTTAATTTCATCATAGGTTTTATGTGGCATTCAAAAAACTGAAAAAGTGTCCCGTTTGACCCTAGTTAACTACTTGGATGAGCAATGAATGTTGCATTATTTTCTTACTTTTTGAAGGACACATATGATATCTCAACCTTTTTTATCAGATAAATTGTTGGTGAGGGCTATGGACCTATGGAGTATGGACTACTGGACTATGGAGAGTGTCAAAAACGTTTAAAACTTTAAAATGAAGCTTTTTGTGCTTGTTTAAAAATATATATTATGTTGAATCTGCAGTAGTAACGGGCTTCAGGCCCGTTGAGAATCTACATTCGGCACAGTACCCATGACATTTCCAGGCCCCAAAACAAGACAGTGCTAAACAAATGCATTATAGCAAAATTCACACTAACTTTCCGAGCCCCATGGAATGGTTTTGGGCTCAAACATATCTCGGGTTTAGGCTGAAAAGTCCCCCAGGGCTGTCAACGCTACTTTGCTAGGCTTTATATGTTGACGGTATAATAAGACGAATTCTACCGAATAATGACCTTCTGACGATCCCGCAAAAGGGTGAAACAGGCTGTAAAGGTTACTTTGATAATAGGTGAGTGATTCAATTTCAGGTGTCCCAATCCACGAATCTTAATTTTTGTTATGATTTTATGAGAAAAATTGGCTTTTTTTATGATCTTTTTGCTTATTTTATGCTTTTGCTCCGGCCATATTATATTGCTCAACTGAAGTTACATTCGCTAAAAAAGTTTGGAAGCAATCCACACTACTGACAAGATACCAGCGACTTAAGGGAGGGATTTCAAGCAATTTTGATTATTAACTAATATACCATAAGCAAACGAAACCAAGCAACAACATGGCGTTTATCATGATACACAGGAAAAATAACTAAAAATTGCAAACGTTTTCGATCAAATGTGTTCAACCATCAAATGTGTCAGACGAACAATCAAATGAGCTGCAATTTTTATAATTTTTTATGACTGAGGTAAAATTTTATGACTATTTTATGGTTTTTTCAAAAAATGATAAATTTTATGATTTGTTATGATTTTATTCCGAGTGGGACCCATGCAATTTGCTTGAAGCCATACACAACACATATAGGTAACCTTAATCAGTAAATAGAATTTATTTTTATTTTTTTCTCATAGGTTTCCATTTGTAAATAGCTGCTTTATTTTTCTCTTCTTCCGCAACTAGTTCTCTTAACTTCTTGTCATCGTCTTTAACTTTCTTAAGGACTTCCATCTTGTCTGCCACACTCCGAAGCTCTTTCAAACGACGACGTCTGCCTTTGAGTTCCATTCTTAATTCAGTTCTCTCGTTATTATGCAGCTGAACTCTCTTGTTCGAAGGTGGTGTCTCTATGGTTTTCCTTTTTTCTTCTTTGTCGACAAAAAATGTGTGTTTGTTTTTCATCGGGCATGGTTCACTCAATTTTAAGTTGGCATGTAATTTTTCAACTTTTTTCTTTTCGATCTGTAATTTCCATTGGACATAATTCATGTCTTGTGTTTCCATTATCTGCTTTTGTTCCTCAGTCATCACATCTTCTGGATGAGGATTGTCAATCCAATGTACTCCGTCCTGCAAAAGTCACATGTTTTGTAATCTCTATTAATACATGACATATTTTTTTATAAATTATTTTTTCAATCATATCAATGATTTTCTTAAATTGAATTAAAATAATAATGCATTTTACTAATTATCATGTTACTCCACTCTACACACATCATACATACAGTAAACATATAATATATACCGTACTGTATATTCGACAAATGAAATGCAGCGAGATGTTGATAGTGAAACTTTAGGCAGTTTTTGCTAGAAAGATTGTAAGCAGTTGCAAATGAAGTACTCAAGGTTAAAAACATTATACTTTTATGTTATACTTATCATTACAGTGCACTATTAGTTTACTGCAGACATTTCATTCCACTTAATAAAAAAACACAAATCTATAATTCAGTTTGTAGCAGTGAAGATATGAAAACAGAATAATTTGAAAAACGTTTGCTAAACATGAGTTCCGTTTCTGCTTTTTGGGTCTTTATTTTTTACTCACACATCAGTGTTTTTAACACACAAGCAAAGCAAATAGAACACAAATGATACATTATTATTATTACAATTCTTTATTGCGGACAAAACTTTGTCCATATTTACCACACAAAAACGACAAATCAAACCAGACAGTATGATCAATTAATGATCAAGATAAAGAGCCTGTTGATAACATTTGAAGTAATCTGTAAAAAAACAGAACTTAGAGTTCATCAAAGACATTATTAAGCTTCTGGTGGAGTAATACAGCGTTGAATTTCGAAGTTGAAAACATGTTCCTTCTTCCTTTAGACGTTATATCAATGTAAACTTATTGTAACGAACTGAAACAAAATTGCTTTTTTTCTTTGTACTAGTCTTGTTAAAATTTATAATTTGATGGATGTTCTTGACTTTTGTACCAGTATATACATTGTTTAAAATTATGGGAGAAGATAAGGTTAAGAATTAGTCTTACAGCTTTTGGTTTGAAATTTTGTAATCATCCATTGAAAAGATAATTTTTATGCGTGTTAATATGGAAGTTTGCTTTATTTGTTCGTTTTACTTATTTTTTAGTTTTTCACAAGTGCTAGCTGAAGATGCTTTATTATAGCAAAATCAATTCTTAATTACACTAAAAGGTCAGATTGTTGTGCAAACGCCAGCATACCACAGAAACAAGTCAACCGTGCTGACCCAAAAATGTGCCAATAAAGTGTTAACAATTCACATTAATGAAGCTAATAAAGTCAAAAAACACTCAGACTACCTACCCTACATCTTAGTAAATAAAAGCTGTTTTTCTGAAATTAAGACATGACTGTTCTCTTCACACAACATGATTGTACATGAAAAATAACATCAGCAACACTCAAAGACAATGGTAACAAGTTTAAGACAAAGGAAGAGCTCTGTAAATAAGATATTGCAAACCCCAAAACAAAACTATCTGCTTAAATGTGTATTTTGTGGCAACAGTAGCTTTTTATATTAAATAAAGATACCATGCTATACATAAAGTAGACCAACCTCAAGTTTTTTGTTAACCATTTTAAAATAAAATTCGTCTGGATTGCGAGCTTGAGCCTTTTTGCGAAGAGACTTCAAAATCCTTTGATGATTTTGATAATTCTTTGCACGTAGCTTGTAATCTTTTTTCTTTTCAAGTATACCAAGGTTTTGCCTTTCAGTCACTTGACCTCTTTCACGATGTGGTTTCTGTCTTGCTTTCTGTGCTTTTTTGAAAGACATTGTTTTGCTTAAACTTTCAACACTTATCACTTATCAGGAAGCTTTGTCTTGAATTTTTAGCCAAACAATAGCTTTATAAGTTAAACCAGTATTTACAAAAGGATAGACAACCTAAACAGAGAGAAACTATAAAGTAAACTTTGAACAATTTCATCGCTAATTGTAGTGAATGTAGTACTTTTAAAAATACCAGTACCAATAGTTTGCCTATACAATAGATAATAGTTGCATGAAAAATGTGTCCAACTTAACTTTAGGTTAAATGTATTACCGGAGAAAACTATGCATACAAAGCAGATTATCATTAAAGCATAGGCAGTGAACAGAAGTTATTTCTGCCATATCAGCATATCAACAATCACTAGTAAAGCAAATGTTTTTTGTATTGTTTTTGATTCTGTAACCATATTGGTGCAGCTTGCATGAACAACATTGAGGTTTCCAAACAACAATGTGCTTGGTGGCAAAAGTACAAGAAAGCATTCTTCTGAAAATTTAATGGAGTTTATAGGTATATATTGTAAGTAATAGAGTTATTGCCACACAATAACCCTTTACCAGTAATGCAATAATATTATACAGTATATATATGAGAAATTCCGGCCAGATGGACACTTGTAGAAATTTCGACAGAAATTAAGTTTATATAAAAATTAACTTTACGGTGACAAAATATGAAAACAAAAATATACAGATCAAGAAGTAGAATAGGCTAACAAAGTTTGATCCACAATGACATTAGAGGCAGGAATTCTACATTTACTCTTAACACAGAATAATTAGCTTACAAGGTTGGTTGGTTTTGAATCTTTACCCTCGGACTGACAAAGGCTTGATTGGTTATTCCTGGTAGTTTCGCATACTTGTAGAGGCTCTTTGCCAGTTACCGAGATTGACAAAATGAAGTTTCCGATTGTTGAAGTGTTGTTGCCGGGGAATTATTGCATTCACTAAGTGACGCTGAATGGAGAGCAGTCCTGAAATGCGTTGCTCAAGCGGCAAGTGCACAGCACACCTCGAGTGTCGAACCAGCACAGCATGATCTTGAGCCGGGCGCCTAACCACTCAGCTAACAGGGCGGACATGCAATACAAATGATACACTTTCAAATGGTACGGTAGCTCACTTGGGTTTAAGTGTCAGACTGTGTCCGACTGTTTCAAGTCAAGGAAAGCACTTTAATAGTAGTTATCCATTTAGCTGTAGTTTGCAAATAAATTAAATCATTGGCAACATGTAGAAACTTCACGCTGTCAAACTTGGTGACCAGGCCTGCATAAGCAGTCCAAAGCCTTTGCAAGTATGCAAAACACAGAGAGTTATGCTTCCAAAGAGGTTTTTTAACCTGAAGATTCCCACAATTAGTCCTGCGAGCTTCAGACATATCAGACATATTATACCTGTGGCACCACATGAACAACTATTTACTATTCAGGCATTTTTTTAAAATGTTCAACGTTTTCACTGACGTGCTGGTATATGATACCACTTACAGTACATCAATTCAATTTATTTTTCTTTGTCAGAATGCAGATGAAATGATAAATTGTGAAGAAATACAATAATAAAACCAACAAGGGAAAAGGTGGCAAAACCATAATGGTTTAAGACGTGCATGAAAAGATATAATTTTAAGGTATATTATATGCATCAATAAATATAGTTACACATGGCCACGAAACCTGATATCATAGCAGCTTGTAGTAACTGTGCCCAACCGTTCTTTTCATAGCACCAGGAGTTAATGGTCCAGGAGTTACTGTAACTTTCACACCACGTACAGTCGTACACGCCGTCCTTACTTCCACAAATGTAAGAATTCAATTGACTGACAAAAGCAGCAGTTGAGAACTAAGTGGTATGTGGCATGAATTAATGGTGTGACACTGATGAACCCAGCCTCATGGGTGAAACACGTGCCTATCAGCTATCGTTGTCAATTTGTTTTAGGAAAACGTCATGATAGCTAGTATGGAGGCTACACCGGTATGATGAGCAAAACACAATGCCTCGCCATTCTGTAGTAAGTAGTCGAGTAGTGCTGATGCCAGGAAAGCACTACAAACACATGCAGCAACAATAGGTAGAGCTACTTTGAACACTGTCCAAAGTGATGCACACCAACATAGCGCTAAATCGCTAAAAAACACTAGATAGCGAAAAAACCACCAGAACACTAGATGCAATCCAAAAACACTAGCAGTAGTGGCACCATTGCCAAACAATAAACACAAACAAAAATCCGGCAGCTGAATTTGAGCTCTCCAGGTCCAATTTCAAAAAATAGACTAATGAAAAATCAAGGCTTTCAAGTTAGAAACTTTTGATAAAAGAATTTGTTTGTGGTCACTGCGAAGAAAATTTTTTTAAAATGGATTGATAATAATTGTTAAAGAAAATACGATTCGAAGAAACGTTAGAAATTTGCTGAAAAAACAAGCTGAAAGAGACAAGAAGTGGGCTTACAAATGGAAATTAACTCTTATAAAAAGTAAACTGATCTGGACTGATCATTATTAAAATAGAACTTTAAATTATACTAAATTTTTGTCATTAAATTGTCACTACACTAATAAAAAGGTTGACTCAGAGTCTGAGTTGCGTAATATTTGAGTGACTGCCAACCGCAAGGTTGGCAACTCTGAGTCTCAGACTGCTAGCCTCGGTAGGCACTTTAACGTACCGTATTACACTGCCCGAAAATGCTTAAGGCTTACCTTTTGGTGGCATTGCAAATCGATTAAAATTGTTAAAACTCGTTTTATTTGTGATTTTCATTAAGCTTTTGAAATTTTGAATTGAATTTGATTAATCCAACATCATTTTTAAAAAAATATCACCTATATTATATGTTTTTTTTATTTCGCTTATATATCTCATTTTTTACTAGCCTACCGTATTTTGTTTTTCTGAATTCATATGGTCACTAGGGTTGCCAGAGGTTAATATAAAAAAGAGCCCAAGCTTATGCAAAAAGTAGCCCAATTTTTTTGGAGGTTTTAAAATGGAGCCCAAGCAAACGAATAGGCTATTATACAAAATTCTTCCAGAGCGCTTAATCATCAGTCCCAAATTATAAGTGTTTTTCCAGTTTTTCACATCTTTCAGACAGATTGGCAACCATCCATTCACTCAACTGTCTGTTAAAATAACTACAAGCAAGTAGCCCACTGGTAGCCTACCTAAACACAAAAAATGGTTCAATTGCTTTTCGTGATGAGCTAACGCATCATGAGTGTTCCCCTCAAGACCATCAACAGTTTTGATAATCCACCAAGGTTGATCAACGTAGAAACTATCTTTTTGTCTTGTTTAGTTTTTTTTTACTCACATATGCATAAATCGTTAAAAAAAAATTTAATGGCTTTTTTTTCTCCTTTGTACATTTGTAAAAACTTTATTAAGGTGTTGCGACCATGCCTTAACTGACTGTCCTGCTTCGGCATCATGTACTTATAGCGGCCGTGTTTTGTCGCTTCTACCTTTTTCTAGACCTCTGCTATGTTTGACATACTGACACTGTATATTATTGTTTTTCGTTGCGATGGTCAGAAATAAAAACAAACTGAACTGATGTCAACAAGTGAATAAAAAAATAACAGTTAACCTCTCAAGTACATGTAGCTCCACACAGAGTGAAATTTACACTGTTATTAATTTTCACTCTGTGTGGAGCTACATGTACTTGAGAGGTTAACTGTTATTTTTTTATTCACTTGTTGATTCATTCATATCAGTTTGTATCCTCTGTGGATCCTTCTCTAGTATCATGGGCCAATCCTATAGATGTTTGCTGGTACACCCCTTCATTTTCTTTGAATTTTGAACTGATGTCCACTGCATTTTCATAAAAACTTAGATCACTTAAGTTGCCAGGGTTGCCAGATATTAAAGCATAAACATGCACATTTTTGAAAATTGGCATCTTTATACCAAATTGGTAACCCTGCCTGACCGAGGCCTCCAAAAACGCTGCTCCTCAATGAGATGACTACGAATTAGGTAAAAATCTTGAACATGATACAATTTTTAAATAAAAGTTATATTATATTTTTAAAAAAAGTAGCCCAATTGGGCGCCAACCAAAAAAGCGCGCCCAACTCGAATTTTTGGCGCCTGGAGAAATCAAAAGTAGCCCAATTGGGCGTAAAAGCGCCCAATCTGGCAACCCTAATGGTCACACTGAGCCAGTTTTATGTAACTTTTTGCCTCTCTGAGTCATTCCTTTATGACATCACAGTTTCACTTTGTTAATTGTTTTGAGACTTCATAATTTAAAACCTTGAGAAGCTTTCGACGTCTTGAATTTGGAAAAGTTTAAATCGCATTTGTTGCTAGTGTTAATAACTTAATGAAATTGTACAGTATGCACGTTTTTGTTTTTTTGTAAAACTGAGAAAAAAAATGTAGTTGAGCTGTGTAGCCTATGTATTTTTTTTTATATTTAATCGTATCTTTGCTTTTTTTTTACTTGAACCACTGCCCTACCGTGATGCCTGTTGTCACGGAACGGCACAATTCAGTATTGTGGGAGATCGTGAAGCATGTACCTGCCGAATGGCAACCCTTTGTTTTGCTTTGTTTTATTATCTTTATCCTGCATTGTGAGAAAGCGGACTTGAGCGCTATGCATCGGTGTACGCCTTCCGACGTACACCTGACCCACGCTGCAGCCGAAGGCAATGTCTGTTTCCGGTTGTCTACTCTACTTATGACTTAAATTTGGTACTACCTGTCGCGGTACTCCCCTCCATGGAACCCAAATAATAATGTGTTTTGTGCATCACTGGGGAGACAAGCTCGTAGTAGCACGTGATTGGTCCTCTCTTCCACAGTTCTGGAATGTGACGTTAGATTTAGTGAGAGCGCAGTGTTTGTTTCTTCGTTATGAGAGATGCGTTCCTCTCTTGTAAGAAGCCATTTTTTATTTCTGAAACTTGAAAAAGAAAGTTAGTTCGTTTTTGACGTCTGCTTAACGCAGGCTTGCCAGATTGGCCCTTTTGGGGCCAAATTTGTGAAATTTGGCCCTTTTTAGAGGTAGTTGGCCCCCAAAAAAATTGTTTGGCCCCTTGGCCCTTTGTTTTCAATATTTGGCTCTTTTTGGAAGCAGTTGGCACATACTATCAAACTAGCTATTTAAATAAATCTTAAATGTCTTTCGGAAATTAAGACTGAAAAGTGTTATTACGATTTTTTAGACAATGTTTAGCTGACAATATATATGCCAATGCTAAAGATTGGTACTAGAATGTAGGTTGTGTTGTTGCAATGTTGTAACGTTATTGACGTTGTTAACGTTATTATGTTTTATTAGCAACGTTATTAACATTATTGAACAATTTGGCTCTTTTTTACCCAGTTTGACCCTTTTTTCGACATTGTTTGGCTCTTTTTCTCAAAAGCTGTCTGACAACCCTGGCTTAACGGTTGCTTATTACAGTCAAGCACTGGATATATGTTTAAATGCATAATCGATTTATTTCGGATCTTGTATCAAAGTAATGATTATATATTGGAGATACAACCCTCAACCTTTGGATGTACAGTAACGTGGAATAAACTACTGGACGCAGTAAACAGTGAATACGGTAATAAGTAGGCTACACAGTTATTGTTATACAGTTACACGGTCGCGTCGCCGAAGCGACTTCCATCACAGTTGTTTCGTAGACCGTGTGGCGCTTAGCAAAGGGCTAAGCTGGTGACCCCAACCCATCCATAAGCGGAAAGACGACATACCCATTACTCGAAATCGATCACTGGGTAGAGGCAATTATCGTAAAGTTTCTTGCCCAGAGAAACAACAGCAAGTGCGGGTGGCTGGAGTCGAACATGCAGGCTCTCGACTGCGAGCCCAACGCGCTAACCACTCGGCCACTGCTGCCCTTGCTTTCCATAGATAGTACGGTTCCACAACACGTGGAAGCGGGCGATGCTGATCTGCGCCCTGACATTGTCCTGCAACGCCCTGACGGTGTCACGGTTGTATGTGACGTCACTTGCCCGTTCGACTACGGCGCGGATTCCCTTCGAAAAGCCGCCGACAGGAAACACGGCAAGTACGGCGAGTTATGTGTAAACATAAAGGAAGACAGGAAGCGCCCTTGCAGGGACGTCCTGTCACTTCCGTTCGTCGTAGGCTCCCTCGGGAGCTATGCTCCGTTGAGCTCTCGGGCTCTGACGGCCTTGGGTGTTCCTGCTCGTGGAGTAGCAGAGGTGGCTAGAAAAGTGGCCTCCCTCTCAATCGAAGGTTCCCTCCGTGTCTGGAAAGCTTGGAACGCCGGGCTCACTCGTGGAGGGGCTACGTCATAGAAAAGACGATTCCAGCGATCAGAAGCTCAATTCCCCAACAACAGAAGCTCTGCAGTAAGCATCCGAGCGCGCGAGAAAGCAAACCTCAAAACCTGCCAGCAATTGTGTGACGTCATAGTATGTTAAATCCATTGTTTCATTATCAATTTATCTGTAAACATTTGTCGTTTCATCAGCAAGCTGCAGCTCAATGTAGAATACAATCATCATCAATAAAAAATATATATAGGACCTATAGCAATATAAAATCCATGAAAACTATTAATACTACAAAAAGTGCTCAATGCTAAGCAAAAAAAGCAAAGCAGAGCGAATTAAATCAAAATATAGTTATTACTATCTGAATATAGTAATATATGAATTAAGTATATATTGCATATCGTGAATGAACTCATATCATCTATCAATTACGTGATATCATTAACAACACTGGATCTGTATTCTCATCTTTCAATATTTTAAGTTAGATTATCACACACTAACTTCTGATATGCTGCTCTTGCCCGCTCGGATCAACCTCGCGTTGCTTTTAATACATCGATAAACATGATTTCCCGATCAACTCGATGCAACCTCTAAAGTTTCATCCCACTATTCTATATTTCTCCTGGTAACGTAGCCTAGTCATATCTACGCTTCGATCGCTAGTCCCCCCGACCCAGCTGGGCAAACCTGCTCCAACGTCTGGCCAGTGCACATCCGTGCTCGTTGGTTCAACGTCAACACTTTTCCGGTAGGTAAAGCATACAATATATTCCCACTTACCATCTTTTTTTTTTACACCAATTAACTGAGCCTTTGCTCTAGATTTTTATATAATTTTCGTCTCCCACGAGTATTTAAATTGTCCTTATAGCTAAGCTTCTCTTCCTCGTGGGAGATCCCAAAGTTTATCCGCTCTGCCTAAAGGCAGACCGGGTATAGGAGTCAAACGTACCTGTGTTGCGGTCACGTGATAGAGACGTGGGCGCTGCCCGGCTTTAAAACTTCTGCCGGTACCTGTCGCCCCCACACGACGGGCTGCCCGGCCCGTCGTGAGCTGACCTTTTTGCGTTTACGGAAAGATAAGCCCGTCTCCCTGACCCGTTCCGCCATTCTAAATTTTGCGGACGAGTCGCACAAAAATTTCGATCCACAGTTTCCTTCCACAGGTACCTAGACTCCTCAGCCTGGCCCCCGCGACCTAAGCTGGTGGACTTCCCTTCCGGGTGCATCGTCACCCCATAATCACGCCGCTCCCCGCTTTCGCGGGGCGTCGCAAGCCGGTTCTTTAAAGTCTCTGACCTGGCTATATGTTTATTGTGTTCTTCTCGTCGTGTCAATTATTTTGTACTCGTGCGTTGCTGACCAAAATAAAACAGTTCATCACCGTGCGGTCACACAGCCGGTTTCCTGTAATTTTGCCTTGCTGAATCTTTTATAGCATCAATTTTTTTTTTTTTTGATGCTTTTGAAGACTCACAAAGCAAAAGTTCAGGAAACTTGTCACGTTCTGAAAGTTTTCTTTGTGTTATAAAGTTTAATCGCTCTTGCACTTGCAAATGTTAATTGTAATTGTAGGACTATTTCACTATTGTTTTTTCTATCTCGCTTCTAGGTTTGGTGGCTGTGCAATTTTAAGATAGTGGTAACGCTGTTTTATCAATGTATATTTTAAACTTTAGGGTTTTGCCATCTTTCCCTTTTGTTGGTGTCAAATTTGTATGTTTACTTTGCCGTTCTGTACATGTTTGCGGCAGCAGCAAAAAATAAAATTGAATTGAATTGACTGATAAAATAATGCGAGGATCATTGCTTGAGATTGCAGAGTTTCCCCAAAGAAACTGATTAAATAGTTCAATAAAATAAAAAGGGACAAAAACGAGAGAAATACTACACTAATATTAGGCCTACATATAAAGATATGGGGAAGGCCTTCATCCTGCAGTGGAACAACAATGGCTGATAATGATGATGATGATGATGACACGCACAACCGCACAACACTTGCGAGCTAAGAATACTTGTTTATACATTTTTAGAGAATGAAAAAGATGAGGAGCCTGCTAGAAAGTCAAAATTAGCCAGACCTGCAAAAGTAATTTGATTTCAAAATTACACCACGTTTTTGTCTGACTTTCAAGTTTTCAAATTGTATAAAAAAAATGTCATCAGATTCGTATCTGGTTCCAAGCTTAATTTTCAGGGCACCAAATTGTTTCAAAATTTACCAGATTTTCAAATCTGGTCACGCCTGACGTCATCCAGCAGTTTTATTGTGATGAGCGATACCAGACAAACTTGGAAAATCATAAATTCACTGTTACATAACAAAAACAAGTCAACACAAGTTATCGATAGTGTTAATGTTGATGGAGTGCAAATATTCTAGCCAAAGCTTGTTGCCAATAATTTTAGCAACTTTTTTTGTAATATTGGTAAAAAGTTAGCTGAAAGTGTTGAACCTGGGGTCGAGAATGGTTGTCTCAGTAATTACTTGAATGGTTGTCTCAGAACCGTGTCCCTACCTCGATCTACCTGAAACCAGCCCATATTAACGAAGTTATCAATGAGCTACATGCTTTAAATATAAACAAAGCTTATGGCTGTGATAACATTTCCCCGTATTTTCTTCGACCTGTTTCTAGTATTGTTGCCCCTCCACTTGCAGCATTGATTAATTATTCATTTACATATGGAATATTTCCGGAAAAACTAAAGATTGCCAAGGTAATACCTGTCTATAAGTGTGGCAGTAAACAAGAAATTACCAACTACCGACCTATTTTGCTATTATCGTGTTTTTCAAAAATACAGTCAACCCCGCTTAATCGGCCCACGTTTAATAGGACCACCCGCTTATTCGGACCATTTTGCACTGGTCCCGAATCCAAATCCATTTTTCTGTACAATTTTCCCCGCTTAAACAGACCACCACCCCGCTTAAACGGACCAACCTCCGCCCTAAAATAGGCCTTTATGGTTAACGTTTTTTACTTTTTGTACATTTTTCTGCGAGGTGACGCGTCAAGAGTTGTTGATGGGCAACGTGCTACGTTTTCGCTAAGCCATTTTAAAGTGAAGTAGGCTACAGATAAACAAACGCTTGTTGTCACGTCATAAGGTCAATTGTCATCTTGGCAAGAATATCGTGGCAAGGCATCGCGAAATTGATGATGAAGAAGAAGGCAACGACCAAGAAGACGAAGATGATGAGGCCGAACCTTTGCCTAAGGTTACCCATCGTGAAGCCAAGCATTGCGTTGCAATACTCCAAAAATATTTTGTCGAACAAGGAGCCGAGCAAGACCTCCACAAGCATTTGGATGTTTGTGTACAGACAGTCCTAAAAATTGCTGATAAAGCCAAAAGACAGACGACCCTTGATGCATTTTTCCAGTGACTACTGTACAGTACTGTATTTTGTTTTGATTGTTGATGGTGTTTTGGTTGTGTTTATAGCCGCAATTGTAAAATGCTTAAACTATTTTCAAAAACGATGAAAAAAATAACGAATTTCGTTCTCCCCGTTTAATGGGACCACCCGCTTAATCGGACCAATTTGGCTTGGTCCCGATGTGGTCCGATTAAGCGGGGTTGACTGTAATAGAAAAACTAATCTACAAAAGGATTTCCAGCTTTCTTAATAAAAAGTCTTCACTCCTACCCACACAATATGGATTTCGTTCCAACCACTCAACTACACATGCTGCTCTTGACATAATAAGCACTACCTACCAACAAATAAAGAACAATGATTTCACATGACTTGCCTTCTTCGACTTAAAAAAAGCATTTGATACTGTGCCTTAAACGGCTCTTGCGGAAGCTTGACCACTATGGTGTCCGTGGAGATGCAAATGATCTTCTCTCGTCTTACTTGAATGGCCGTAAACAATGTGTTCCTCAAAGTTCAACTCTAGGTCCACTCTTGTTTTTAATTTACATAAATGACATACCAAACAGCATGTCGACAATGCCAAGGTTGTTTGCGGACGATACATGTCTCATAGTTAAAGCTGATAACTTAAATTTATTGCAAACCAAACTTAATGCTGAATTAGCTGCCGTAGAAGGTTGGATTAATGCCAACAAATTGACCATTAATGCCTCTAAATCCAATCTTTAGTAATTCCTCCTAAAAAAGGCTACAACAAATTTGATGAATTCCATGTTTTCTATAGCCTAGGGCTGTTGAGCTAGAAACCGTCGACCACGCTAAGTATCTTGGAATAATAATTGGCAATAATTGATAAACAGCTTTCATTCGAACCTCACATTGATGCTCTTAGATCTAAACTTGCTAGATCTGTTGGTATTTTGTCGAAACTTAAACACTTTCTTTTTTTCAATGCTAGACTGCAGTTACCGTATATTATTCGCTCATACACTCACATAATATGAATGGAATAACCATTTGGGGCTCTACATACAAAGCATATATCGAGAAACTACAAAAGTTGCAAAACAAAGCAATAAAAATAGTTGCTGAAGGGTTGTGGTCAGAACACGTTACACCATACTTCAAGTAGATAAAAGTTCTAAAAATAAAAGACATTTACAAATTAGAAATTGCTAAATTAATGTTTAAATATAACCATAATTCTTTACCCTGTACTTTTTCGAATTACTTCAAAAAAACATCAAACGTTCATAATCGCTCAACTAGATGTTCAATCAAAAATGATAATTACTTTGTTCCTCTGTATGCTACTACAAAACTTCAACGAAGCATCAAGTATAGTGGAGTAAAAATATGGAACTCAATCCCACTAGATATTAAAAAAAATCTTTTGACTCATTTAAAAAACTTTACAAAAACTATCTAATTGCAGAATATTAAAGTTGATGCAGTGCAATTTACTAATGTCACATGTGGACCGATACTCTTTAAGCTTTTAATCGTTGACTATCAACACCTAATATTGGAACTTGTAATTTTGACATATCATGGATGCAAGTTTGTTTCTGTCTTGACTCTTTGTTGCTAGTGTAGTTATTTTAGTGTAATGTTTACTAAATGTTTATCATCGACTTGGCTTAGGGTGGCTGCTTGACTCGAAGACCGTCATGGTCACTTCGCAGCTTCCCGTTGTGATTTACTTCAAAGATGCAGTGTACATTTGTTATTTTTCTTTGTTTCAATTGTGCTCGTTAAGCGTGCTGCATCATTTAATGATTTTGCTGTTATGATATTGCACAACAAAATAAACCAATCAATCAATGAGATCAGTGGCGTAGCTAGGGGGGGGGGGGGGGCGGCACTTTCAGACTACGATTTTTGATTTTGATTATAATCTGATAAAAAATCGCATTTCATTTTTCACATGCTTTTTCTTAAAGGGGCGACAAAATCTGAATCCGCCCCTGGCGGCACATTCCGGCACATTCCCTAGCTACGCCACTGCATGAGATAAGTTATAATATTCGTAGCAGAATTAGTGGTGCGATGTTGACGAGCCCAGCCCAATGGGCGAAACACGGTTAAAAGGTATAAAAACGTTGCAACAACGTTACTTTTATGCCATCGGTTAACTGAAAAATTGATATCCGTATAACAAATAGCAAAAATTATGTCGATTATCCGGTTAACCTCTATCCGAATAGTCCAACCCTAGTTTGAAACGTAATTTCCATGCGCAAGCGTTACTTCAAGGTACGTGGATTTTACGGGTTATTACACCACATTAATTTTAACGCAAACTGCATAGCCTACTGAAGAGGCGAGAGCCCTGGTTTGACGCTTAGTAGGGCGTTTGTTCAACACCAAATTTGCTATGCTTTAGACAAAAAATATTTCAAAAATTGGATTATACCTATATTCAGTGTTGTACGCGTCAATGAAATAAATTGACAGCGTCAGCGCGAGTTTTTAGCGCTATTTTAGCCAGGGTCTCACAAAACGGAAGTAGGCTATTTCAACCAAGTTTAGCCTAGCAATATCTATGAATAAAGAGCAGGTATTATGATTTGAGACTGTACTGTAATTAGCTGTTTAGCCTATTAGTTATAGCCTTGTAGAAACATAAGCATTTCAAAACATTTGCCTGACAATCTGCTGCGTTTGGGACATGTGTTCCACAGCAGCGCTGGATGGTATTGGTGTGTTGTATTTCAAAAACAAGTCTTGAAAACGTTCACTCGGAAATATATCACTGTTCCAAGCGTGCTGTGATGGTTTAGCATAAGTTATATATATCTTTTAACCAGGTCCACTGCAACAAAATCGCTCTTTTCAGGGGCATAGAGCTCTGAAATAAAGTATCTTTAACCTCCGACATTCATTGATTTTTCGCTTTCTCTTTCTGATCCCTCGTTCTCGATACTCCTCACGATGGGTAGCCATTCCAACCAACGCGAAAGACGATAATTTTGTTGAGTTGCGCTGGTCAAAATACATTGTGAAACTCTCATTGTGAAACAAGATAACAAAAAATGACGCATAGAGCATGACGCTTAAAATCGGCAAAATAGTTGACGGCGCTATCACTTCCGTCAATTCAAAAAAAAAATGACGGCGCTAGCCTCAGCGTCAACAAAAAGTTGACGCCGTCAACGTACAACACTGCCTATATTGATAAAAACTATAGCGACAAATTAAATTAGTTTGCCAATTAAGCATTTTTGTTGGAATAGGACTATAGGCTACTTGAATAGAAGGTGCGCTCCAAAAGATATCATCTTAATCCCTTATAGTTAAAATATTTTCCTCTCAATTTTAGGTTGACTACACCAATACTTTTACATACGTAGCTATAAAGAGGCTAATTTTTAAAGTAAGGTTTATAGGACTAGGCGTTCTCCTGGTTTCAACACAGACTGCACATACCTAGGCTACATTCTCTCTAGGCCTATATTTGTATTATTGTTAGTTTGACTTCCGTGATTTCCACACTGCTAGGCTATGTCTGTTATTCGTCGACGCCGCTGTCACATTCTCAAAAACAAAAAAGATAGGCTTATATTGCTGTTTTGTTGCACATAGTAAAAACATCGAAAGATCTATCGATTTGTCAGTTTCCACAGAGAGGCGTGTTAACACAAATTCGTCAAGACGTCGCGCAAAGAAATTTCTTGGCATCATTAGAAACTAAATTCTCAATAACAGTTGGCAAAGTCTGTGACAAATCATCAACTTACAAACGGCAAAAGCATATAAAGAAGAAAAAAATTGCTAAAACGATGATTGTATTTTTGGTAGTAGGCTACTATATAGAGCAGATGACGGATGTTGCAAAAATTCATCTTCTTAGTTCTTACAGAAATGATCGGTCAAAAGCAGTTTTTCAATTTTAGAACATGATTGTCTGGGGTGGTGTGAGAAATCGATTAGGCATAGCTAAGCTGTAGGTTTTAGAATAACTTTTTGCGCAGAAACACGTTTTAACTACAGTATCAGTGCGCTAGCCTGTGCACACTTTCTGTACAGCATTACCGTGAAATCCCAAAAACGTAATGTGAGGCAGACTTCGGTCGTTCAAATTCAATGCAACCAAAATGCAGGTTTAAAACATAACACAGACGATATTCAATGCAACCAAAATGCAGGTTTAAAACATAACACAGACGATAAAACGGTTAGGCCTTACACTAGAGACAGAGTTAGCCCACAGGCAGAGGTCACTAGAGGTGGTTACCTCATTATAAGCTGTGTATTCTAATGTTCTCAAACTTTTTTGATTAGAGGCAACTTTGAAAAAAAATTAGCTTTTTTTTGCCTCGGCACCTATAAAAAAATTCCCACAGAATTGAAAAAATGATATAGCTGCTTTGCAGTTCTATGATAAAACAATATAGGCCTATTGCATGTGACGAGGCTCTGTTTAAGCTAACAACGTAGCGTTAGAAGGAAGGAAGCCACACTTCTCGCGACGTAGGTTATCTATGGTAACCAATGACAACAAAGCCAGGTGTAACCCGAAGATATTTCATAAAATGCCCATTAGCTGTGCGAGTAGCCTATAGTGGACGATTGTGAGCCGGAACATTCCTTGTTCAAAACAATGAAGTCAAGAAAGACTTGCAGACAATGCAGACCTTCCAATGGTGGTAGCCTACTTTTTAAGTTTTTCAGATCGAGCATCGTTTTTGTTTAGACAGGCTGTAGCCTAAACAAGGATAGATACCGAGCCCCACATGGCCTACAAATAGCCAATAAGTATCAAGGAAGGATATTAGCCTACAGTAGCCTACTCAATTTGAAATAGAAAAGATAGACAGCAAAAAAATTAGTTTTTAATTTAGCCTATTAGGTGTATCAGTAAGAGTCGAACAAGTTTTAAAAGTCTTCTACCCAATTATCTAAAAGCTTTCTGGAGAGAGTAGGCTATAGGCTATAACCTATTCACTTCTATGTTTAATGTATGTATGTTTAGAGTTCCTCTATGTTTAGAGTATGATGTTCAATGCTCTGATATGGGAAGGCGTTATTTATTACGTTTGGTCGATGAAACCATTTTGTGCATAACTTACATGTGTGCATATAATTTCACAGGAATCTAGCCTACTGGCGGCTGAAGTTTGGTGCCAATAAAACGAACCCAAAAGGTCATCTGCGTATCGAAAAATGGGGACGCGAGTAATGCACCAGAGGACGTCGGTGCGTCACGCACTATAAGGACACACGCTTGATTACACGAAAGCAAAAATAACTTTTTGTAACCTGTAGCTTATAATATATTTAAGCATCTATCTACCATTTTAGATTTTAGTTAGTTTTAAGCATGAACTACGTTTGTTGGAAAATAGCCGTCTTGGAAAAGAGGTTTTAATGAAACATGTCACTTTTTCATGACACGGAAGACATCACGTCTCGTACGAAAGAAAATCCTCCACCAAAGTATGGAGTGAAGAGCTATTTGCATCATTTTTACGAAGACTGTTCCGGCATTGGTTTATGTGAAACTGAACAACAGGCGTATGAAACAACAAAGCTATGGAAAAGGTGCGAAACAAGGAGGGTTGTTTTTTTGCTGTGCGTAGAATTGTTTCTAGCTAGTCCAGTTAAACGTAAAGAAATTTGTTGACTAATCTAAGTGTTTGTTTATCAAGGAATCAAGGATCCACTTTCAGTTATCACTCACCAGTCAATCATTTTAGTCGGTTGGAAACTTGCTTTAAAACATTCGAAAAAAATTGTGATAGGCCAATTGAACTTTTTCCGAATTAAACTACTTGTTCTTTTGAAGAGTTAGACATGATCGACAATGCCCGATAGCCATGGCACTTTGATTATTTTTATGTACGGTGCGGTAGGCCTGCCTAACAATTTTAATAATAACTGCCTGTTTGTTATTATATCTCACACAGAGGCAGCTGGATTGCATGTTTCACCATTATAACGCTTGGATTTTGCATTTTCACTGCTGGACTTGTTTTGCTGTTGTATGGAGGTCTTCAGTCGCCAGAAGCAGTGGTTAGTATGAATAATTTAACAGCTGTGCACAGACTCTTGTTTGTCGCTTTCATTATACGACGTCACACACATATTACGTCAATCACATTGTTGTTAATTAATTTTACTAGAGATTTCCTAATTTTCAAAGGTTATCAAAAAGTGTGAGCCTACCAAAAATTTTTATTAAAAAAAAGTTTAACCGCTTTCTTCACCGGGTCTGCTACTATTCGGTGAGTTCCTAACCTCTAACCCCTAACCTTAACCCCAAACCCTAAAACGGCAATGATAATTAGGCTACGGTACCAAATAATTAAAAAAAAAAATTGAAAAATCCCCCGTTAAGGGATCGGACTCACCGAATCGGACTCACCGAATCGGACTCACCGAAACGGGCCATTCCGTTCTTCACCAGGTGAAAAGCCTTAGCCTACTCTAGCAAACAGAGTCAGGAAAGGTAAAGCCCTAAAAGATTTGATTGACTGTAGTCTTTGGATTTTATCCACGCACTGAGAAAGCCTCTTTGGAAGCTTAAAACCTTGGCAGTTCGCATACTTATAAAGGCATTAAACCACTAGTGCCGATCCAGTCACCAAGATAAAGATTACAGGGCGAAGTTTCGCTTGTTGAAGGGGGATTGTCTATGAATTATTTTATCTATTTTTTCTCAATTTGTCCACTTTTCTCCGATTTTCATGCTAGTTACTGTTGCATCAACGTCCAGTGACGCTTGATCTTGTCGTTCAAGGGCGAGCTATAGAACAAACTCGACAACAACACTCAATAGATTGGACAAGCAAGGCCTCTTTTAACAGATTTCCACTGAAGGAGCAATATTATCAGTGATTGTTGTAGGTGCTGGGGTTTCGCCCCCAGACCTCCCAACGTGTTTCTCACTTTTCTGATGTATAATTCACATGGCAAATTCTCAAACCGTGTAGGCTATTTTCATTTTTTTTATGCTAATTTGAATTCTGCGATGAAAACGATATTTAAGTTTTTTTTGCAAGCCCATGAAATACCTTATCAGTGTATAGGCTATTGATGTGCTGGTGTGTTATCCAGCTAAAAAAATTTTTTAAGGGGCAAGCAAATAAGCAATATTGCACATGTCTGTAAACCCGGCAACGAGTTGAAGTAGGTGGAATACCCAGAGGGGAGCTTAGGAGGCCTTCCAGTACTTTCAGCCTAAAGCAACAATAAAACTATGTCAAATGATGCTAACAGAGTGTGAACTGTTTATTTAAAATATTTCCGGGGGCTGTTGCCAATACACCATCAGTTTCTTCAGTAATGCTGTAAAATTACTTTCTTACATTAGTCTACCAGATTCCTAAACAAAATTTCTTGTAGTGTTTACTTGGTCTACAATTTCATCTTGTTCTAAAATTATTTGATCCGCATTGCTCCAAAAGAGAATTCTGTACTTTTTCGACTTCGATCTTCACGAGAAGATGAAATTTAAACTTCTGAATCATCACGCTTTTTCTTTGGAGAATATGCGAGTCTAGAAGCAACTCAATCCAAGGATAAAGATTCAATCAATCAACATTTAAACGTGTCAAGCGTGTTTTACAGAAGACGGAGATCAGTGTATGCCTATTCAGCGTCGGGGGAGTTGTAACTGTGATTTCAATCACTTTTGCATGCATGGAACTTATGAACAGAAAACAAGAAAGGTTGGAGCAACTTCACTTTCAGGTGGGCAACTAAGTGTGGGATTATTGATAAAACTGTAAGTGGACGTAAAATATAAGACCTATAGGGCAGGGTCTTAATATCCAAGGGAAAACATTTGGCAACATAACATTGAATAGAATCCTATATTGAATATGTTTATATTTTGCGTCAATACTAAACTTGCTAAATAGAACCTATTTATTTTTGATTCTCCGCTGGCACAAGCTTCTATGTTGCACTATTGCGCAAGTAGGTCTACTATATAGAAATAGGCCTAGACTTGACTTTTTTAAGCCTCACCGTCATTTGGCATGCGTATTGTCGTTGCGTAAGCTACAACTTTATTGGTTTTAACAGTTGCGAATGTGATCGATTTATTTCGATTGTATGAGTACTGAGTAGGATGTCAATTTTTTGTTGACCTCTGTTTCGTTTCTTTTGTATCATTGTCCGCGATAACGATTAAATCTCATGTCTCTTATAGTCGATAAATATTTTAATCTTCTAAACCGGTGTTAAATTTGTCAAGATCGATACGTTCATAGAAAAGCATTTATATTGCATTGTCAGAACACAAACAGTGATTGTGCGTTCCACAACAATTGTATATGAGGGTTTCCCATTTTTTTTGGCTAAATGTGAAATGCAACTTCTTATTTTCAGCATTTAACTCATAGGCTATCATATTATTTCCTTTTGCGTCCATTATCGCCTACAAATCAATCTTTTGGTAAAGTTGTTTTGGTTGTCAAGCTAATGTAGGTCGAGTAATTTTGATGTTTGGTGACCAGCATTGTGAAGCAATGTAGAGCCTTGTAGTTTGTAATTTCGAAAAGGAACACCAATCTAAAACAACGGTAGCTGTTTTGTGACACAACAGTAAAAGCATGAATAATTTACTGCCCCGAGAATTATCTGAGCAACGATTTATGATGATATATTCCCAAGAGAAAAATGGTTCAATTAGGTGAACTAATCGATATGAAAAATATATTTTAAAAAAATCGACAGACTTGTTTTCTTCAAGCGTTGCTTAGTCTATCACTATAGGCGTACAAATCCATCAACACAATATCCCGTTCGCGTAATTCGATAAAAGCTGTTGAAATAAATAATAACTTTATGTGTAGGTAGGCTAACACTAGGCAGGCTACAATAACCTTTTGAAATATACTGTAAAAGTGCAGAGGTGTTGGATTATTACAATAAATTGTAATTGAATGTAATTAATTACACATTTTCATATAATGGTGATTGAGACTTTTGTTCCTGTATAATTGTAATTATATTTGTAATTTAAAAAAATTGATTTAAATTACAATTACATTTGGTAACAACTCAACATAAGCTCTTAAACTTAAGCTCAATAAACTCACATACACATAAACTTAACACACATCATTCAAGACAGCAGCTTCAAGCCAAAGAAAATAACCGCGTATAAAACAACGACACGCTGACTTCAACACCATTCGACATAGCACATGACTAGGGAACTGTGTTCTGAAAGCTACTACAAATCGCTATTATCACAGCGAACTCGCAGCATCCGGCTAAAACAGGTCGTTAAAAGCTACACTGTAAAGTAAGCAACGCTCATGCTGCTAAAAGCGAAACTCAATCTATTTTCTATTGCATATCTTTTGTAATTTGCAAGCTTGATATCAATATTTTTATTGAGCCGCTGGTTGGGGTTTAAAAGGGACTTCTTACACTACAACCTAATCTTTATCAAATACAATTCTACTTGTCTTTGTTAAAACCAAACTGTAAAAAGTCGTTGATAAACATAAATGTTGAAACATTTAAATTTTGTAATTGAAAAGTGTAATTGATTATACTGTTGGAAATATTTGTAACTATAATTTGAAAATTTCAGAACAATGTAATTGTAATGCAATTATAATTTTTGGTGGTGTAATTATAATGTAATTGAATTGATAACTATGTAGGCTACATGATCCAACTATGGAGTTAATCAATGTTTGGACTATGCTTATATCCCAGACAGCAAATCAGGCGTTTTTACATTGATTCAACGTCTACAGACGTTGATTCTTTACGTCTATTCCTGGTTTCCTAAAGGCCTTAGCTACAATTGATATTTGAATTACAATATAAAAGCCAATAGCCTACGGGCACGGCTACAGATTAATTAGGAGGATCTCAATTCTCAACCTTACTTTTGTTGCCTATTTGGTGCAGGCTAACCTCGCCGATATCTAGCGAAGTTAGCCTTTACCATCTACCTACTGTATTTTTTGGTCAGAATGTGTTGACGTTCATCTTTCCTGTTTTAGCAAATTAGCCTAATGCTTTGATACATTTAATTATTCCGCTTGCGAATTCCAGAGTCAGGCTCACATGACAATATGTGGTACACAACACATAACATGTGACAATCCTAATCTTCGCCTACCGTGTAGATTTACTTCTATTTTTACAACAGAATTGTTCATTTTTGTGCCCAAAAACCTCTAGCCAACACCAATTCAGAAAATTTTCTATAGGTAGGCTACGGCCATTTACTGCCAGTAGGCCTAGGACAGAATTTTCAAGCCACTGGATCAATGCTTTATTATGAAAATGTGGGCCAAGGCCTAACTGTAGGGGAAGATGACTATAGTTGTGCAATTTTTAACATTTTAATCAACAACTGAATCATGAGTAAAGTTAGCAAACAAACTTTATGATGTGGTTATAGTACATGCATTTACCAACAAAAAGCACTACAAAAATAAAGTTTTGCAAATAAACTGATAGGTGCTTATGACATTTTAAAACGGTGACTAAAGTTGCACAACTATGGTCATATAGGTGTCCATAGTTGTGCATTCCGATTCCTTAATTGTGCAACTGCTTTGTGTAGGCTTATAACTTTAATATTGCAGTAGACGTTCAAATACAAAGCGGACAGGGTCATACGCATTCAGCAGATCTTCACTTGTTTTCCTCCATGCTGTATAGAAATGGCAGTAATGGCTTATTTTGCAATAGTTAGCAATGGGTCTACATACAAAAACGTCGCTGTATAGCAGATGTTTTGTTTGTTGATAGGTTACAAACATAAAAAGCAAGGAAAGAATAAACTCCAAGTCTACTTGACAAATCAGCAATTAGCCTACTATTCGCAGTATTGGCACACATACATCACACAGGATCATTTGTCATGAGCCCAAGTTTTGCAAGACCCTGCTGAGCTTGAAGCATTCTCAAAATTATAGACCAACTTTACATTTGATCCATGTCTCCAATCCCAAATACCCTTCAGAACACACCATGCACACAGGCCCGGATTTAGGGGGGCAGAGGGTGCAGGTGCTCCGCCCCCCGACGTGGAAAATGTGATTTTGTGTTTGTTTGTTTTTTTCTTTCAGCCTCTGAAGTTTGTGCAAAATGTTGTACAATGCTGGATTAATGCTACTGTAGACGTAGAGGTTTTTTTTTTGCACGAGGGCACCCCGATCCAGAAGTGCCCCGGGCCCTTCATCAGCTAAATCCGGCCCTGCATGCACACATTCTCGCCCTCCATGTCACTTCCGCAGGCATTGTCAGAAGAATAATCATTTAGAACCATTTGGCTTTCATCCTCTGAAGAGCTCAAAGAAGAAGCTTGAGGTGTTGATTTCTTATTTTTACGTCTTGATTTGCTACCTTTTTTACAGTTTGCTTGGACCTTCTTGTAACTCTTAATTTTCTTTTTGCCTTTCAACAATTTTTCCTTTAACAACTATTGGTTTTCAGGAGCACTAGTAAGAATAATCGATTTTCTTCTCTTCCTTTAATTGAACTGAAGTTTGCGATGAGAAGCTTTAGGAATTCGAAAGATATCTGATGGAAAAATATATGCATAGGGAGGATTTTCACTGCTTTGGGGAGCTACTGGTGTGCTGAGAATATCATTGTCTCAGGTGCTGAGAATTTTCAATATCAGTGCTTAGAATTTTCGTTCGGTGTCCATAGTTGTGCAGAATGCTCAACTAAGGAATCACGTGCTGCACAACTATGGAATCAAGACTCCGCCATCTTGAAAGGGATTTTCTGTCCACACTGCGAAACCTTTTTCCAGAAAAAATGCAGATAATGCAAGCTCTATGCACCTTTACTGATCACAAAAAGCTCACTTTCCTAGAGAATCAACATCTACTAAAAATGACAACTTATCTGATATCTCAAAAACCAGGAAAAAATGCAACAAACTAACATTTATAGCAACAACTTGCATAGAGAACGCACTAGAAATCTGTTACCTATGAAAGATGAGCTCATTCTTAGAGGCATCACAGGAGTGTGGTCATGTTTGATCAACCACGCATGAAATGGCGGAAATGGCACATGCACAACTATGGAACCTGCACAACTATGGTCACCTTCCCCTACGGTAGCTTAAGTTGCTGTTGCAGCAAATAGTTTGATCAATTAATGTTTGCCTAAACTTTTTGCACGGAATTTCGATTAGATAGGTTACAAATTAATGTACGCAACGTGAGCTGCAGTGCGACTTGACAGCACGATCTTGTCCGCTCCGTTCCCTCAATTGTTTAACGCCTGACTCTAGATCAAGCGGCGCTGCTGGTTTCGCTTTCCGGGTGTGCACTTAACTTTGACTACGGTATCGCATTTAAGGACTGCCCTCCATTCAACGCCACCTAGTGCTTTAAACAGTTTTTAAGGCACAACACTCAATAACTAATGAAAACTCTAGGCCTACTCTGTCAATCTCGGTAACCAACTTTACTGTACATCAGTAGTTCAACTGTTCAAAGCCTCTACAGCAAGTACCGGTAGGCTATGCAAAATTTCCTGGAATAACCTGAGGCTTTGTTAGTGCGCGGATGAACATTCAAAACTAACCGACGTTGTTCTGCAAAAAAACAAAATAACTTTGCAATGATATGTTTTTATCTTTTTAGGAACAGTGCAAGTTAGGAATGATTATACAAAGGCACCAGAATTTGGAGCATCAGTCTTCAATGTCACTCTCACCATCAACAACTCCTTCAAGTGATTTTCCCGTTAGCTTGTGTGAAATATCCGCTGTTCAACCTTTACTGGAAGATTCGCTTGGAACTCAAACCACTGCAGATCTTGATAGTTCCACTTTTGAACATTGATTGCTTACTTCCCCCATTGATCCTTTTCTGTCAAGAAGTCTTTTTTTAAATTTATTACAAAAAATATTTTTAATTTCAGTTTAGGCTGTCTGTTGAATTCAAAATCAGTTTAATAAATCACTGCCAAGCAATTATTCTTTGTGTTTAAACAGTAATTTATCTCCAGAATTGAGATAATTACTTTTAGTCATATCCAAGCCCTACACCTAGTAGGCTACTGATAGCCTGGTTAAAGATTTATTGGGCTATATAGGCTAAGTGGACGAAAGGCAAGGAAGACAATTTTCGTGTCTACCTTCATCATGAATTTAATTTGCTCAGAATTAAAGATATTATTAAATTAGAAACTGCAAACTTTATGTACAAATATGTGCATAACATGCTGCTACATGCACTTGTTTCACTTTTGCAAATGAAATCCACTATTATAGCATCTGACAAAACAAACAGAATGATGTATTTTTGTCATCTAGGCTACAATATTAACATTTGATAAAAAGATGCTACGTTTCAATGGAATCAAATACTGAAAGAAACATCTTACCATACTTCAAATGTTTTTCAAAAGAATGTACAATAAGACACCACACTTTTCTCTTTGCCCATATCGTAGAGTCTTATATTCTTTGCTGTCTTGTTAGTCATTATCTGTGTTAATTATTGATGTTGTTTGTTTAAACATGGGTGGCAGCTGACTTCGGTTCCTTGCTGCCACCCTCGTGCGAATTATTTATATTTCGTATAATCTTGGTTTTCAGCCTAAAATTAACTTCAGCCATGCCTTTAAATGTCCTGCCAAAGCTGCATGCTATAAGGGAACGTTCAAATATTACGTAACGCCTTCGAGGGGGGGGGGGTTATGCAAAGCGTCACATCGGGGGGGAGGGGGTTCAAGCAAAACGTTACGTAACGCTTTCGAGTACGGAATGGTAGTTGTTTGTGCTGAATTCGTAGTGAAAAAGCGTTGCATGGGGGAGGGGGGTTCAAAAATTCGGAAAAAAAGCGTTACGTAATATTTGAACGTTCCCTAACCGTGTAGGAGCAGCGGCGTGTCAGGGCTCTCGCCAATCGGCCATGCAGGCGACTAAGATGACAATAGACTACTTTTGTAAGGGGCTGCCTATAAATGACTCCTTCATATCCACACGGTCATTGAAAAATCAGCTATTATAAGCTACTCCCCCTGACGTCTTTTATGAGCTGGCCATTTTTGGTTTTATGATTTTGGCAAATCCTATCGAATGCTGTTCGAACCGCTTCTTTCAAGTATACATGCTGCAGTTGGGCCCGCCATTGGACAGCGGTGCATAAATACCCGCCAGTGATCTTAGCACGGTGAAAGCAGCGTAGGCTACTATTTAGCAGCATATCACAAAGGTTTTACTGACAGGTGCAATGGTGCATCCCCACTCAGCAGCAATGTGCAAGAAGTCGAACAAAATACACCCACAATCCAACTGCAAATGTTCCGTGATGAACAGAATCAGAAATCGTTCATTTGGTTTACGGCAACTTCAAACTGTTGAAAATGACCAGCACTAGCTCGGAAAGTGATGTTATTTTTGTGGCTGTGGTAAAAATCGATTCGGCACGGCTCCAGAACGCGATAATGTCTGGGTAAGACACTGGCGTGCCAGAATAAGAGCAGCAGCTGACTCAAGACTATATATCCCTGATGTGCTGCATGGGCGCCGATCCCTATAGGACAGTGGGGACATGTCCCCACCATCTTTTTACATGTCCTCACCATTTTTTTACATTATTTTTGGAACGTAAAAGGGAAAATATTAACCGAATGTCACAATTGTATCAGTCAGACATTTAAAATATATTGAAAGGAGGGGACAACATTTTTGTTTTATGCGAGGAAGCCCCAACCGTAGTAGAAATTTTTATTAGGTGGAGAAACCCTGGTGTAACTCGCAAATTGTAGGGGAGACCGGGGCTAGTTGTAACATTTTTTGAATTATTTATTATATGTCTGTAAAAACAAGTCTGAGCGAATTTTTTTGAGATTAGTTGTATAGGTAGACTATTTGCGCATATTATTCCACCTAAAGCCCTGTGATATGTATGAAAGATTTTGAGAAAATTGGCCTAGAAAAACTTTAATCGGGCGTTACAACTTGCCCCGGATCTGGGGCAAGTTGTAATACAGGCAGAGGCAAGTTGTAACAGAATATTTTTGCTGCGAATAAATAGCAAACACTTTACTGAACATTCACTTTTCCTCAAGAAAGGTTTATTCACTCTTCAAGGTCAGAAAATTTTCACCAGAAGGTACACACTGAAGCAAAACTGCACACAATATAATAGGCATTTCAAAAATTCACATTTTTCCTTTACTCCTCACAAAGGTGACAATAATACTTTGGCAATCCCTCGGTACATTGAGAATGCGACCAACCATGGCACTTTTCACACCTGACCCAGTTTTCTCCCGGTCTACTGTTCGAATATGCTCGAAAGACATAGGCCTACAGGTGTTCAATGTTTTTTCTTACAATCAGTAAGCTATCTTAGGTAGGCTAGTTAAGTTTACCTTTAACTTTCTTAACCAGTCTGTACAAAGTCACATGGCATATGTTGTAATCTTTGGCAATTTTTCGAATAGACTCATTTCCAGTGATGGCTTCCTTAGCAGCACGTTTTAATACAGCAGGTGGAATCTTCCCACGTTCACTTTTTCTTTTAAAAATTACGCATAATTGTAACAGTTACCAAGTAACCTAGCTCATTTACTGCCAAAGAACATAACACAGCTCTTGTTACATCTTGCCCCAATAGCAGTTAGCCATGGACTGTTCGATATTTCACCAATAAAATGCCACATATTTTTGGTCACCTTTAATTTTTTAAATACCTAAGTAAATGGTTATATCAAAAAAAAAGACCAGCCCTCTAGCTTACTTTTTCTTGTCGTAGTAACTACAAGTTCATTTTTCTAAAATTTTACTTTCAGTAGGCAAAAAATGCTTTTCGTTATAACTCAACTGTACGGAGAGATATTGAAACGAGGGTTTCTCTGTAACTTAGCTACAATACACTTGATAGAGGGCGCAATAGAAAAATACATTTTTCTGTTTAGTTGGGGAGAAAATGATAGTGTTACAACTTACCCCTGTTACTTTTAGCCCCGGTCTCCCCTATTTGTTTTGGTTACGTCAGGGCCACACAGTGCAGAGTTTTAGAATTGCTTGGAAAGAGTCGTACAAGCATGTGGTGCAATAAGTTTAGCTTGTGTTACTTTTGTATAAGAAAAAAGCTTTTTTTTTCAGTTATTATTACATTGAGGTTAAGAGCTGCTGAAACGTCTTTTCCCGATTTGGCAAAAAATTGTATATAGGAAAATCAGCAGTTGGAAGGCTGGCAGGCAGCTTTTTTTTAATTGAAAAAACTCTTACAATTTACCCAATTTTTAAAAGACTGGTCACGTTTCAAATCGTCTTCAGTATGGACATGGCCATGGTCAACCTCCTAAACTTCAAACACCATAGAGGCATAGACGATCGATCGGTCAGAGTATTTTGCAGTCATTGACAGCTCGCAGCAAAATCTTACTGACTATCTCAAGTCGACCGATCTTGAGCACTACGAAATTCTACAGAATCACTCTTTAGAGCAGGGGTGGGGAACCTTTTTAGTATTGCGGGCCACATAAAATGAGAAATAACACAGGCGGGCCACTAAAATTTCGAAATTTTATTTACAGATAAAAAATGCAGCGAAGTAGACAATGATTTATTTCACTTTCACAGCTAGTGGGATTTCTGAAAGTTTTTATTTTTGGTGAGTCGTGTGATGTCTGCTGACACGGAAGATGTTGCAACTCTTAACTACATCTCCACGTTTTTATCAGTCAGTCTGGAGCGAAGCCGACTTTTTGTTAGATTCAATTTGGAAAAAAAATGCTCGCAACGGTAGGTGCTTCCAAACAGAGACATATGTTTCAAAGCATGTTTCCGCATGACTGGAAAATCATCAGCATTTATGTAGCGTTGATAAAAGTTGAGCAGTGGAATATTTTGGTACATCGCTTTCAACGTACCGTCACTCTGTGAGCTCTACTATTTCATGTTGGAAGTTACTAGGAACATCAGTTGCAACCACATTGAAAGGAGAGGCAAAAATATCTAACTCCATTTCTTTACTCTTTATGTCCAAAAATCTTGCATTAAATGTCTCCATAAGATTGACACATACATAGGCAATGGGTAGCCTATATTTGGCTGTTGTAGAAGGCTTTTGCTCTTGCAAGGTAGGAAAATGTGCGGTGTTATTGTTTTCAAGTTGTACTTTCCACAGGTAATTTAGCTTCAAATGATTTCACTTTTGCAAAAGAAAAAAAAAAAAATTTACGAAATTTTGACGCGGGCCACATAGAACAGTTACGCGGGCCGCATTCGGCCCGCGGGTTCCCCACCCCTGCTTTAGAGGAAAGCTACAATCACATTTGGTAGACGATTATCCTGAGTTTTTTGACAGAGTCCCTTGCACAAGATGTTTGAATGATATTCAAGAAGATGCCATCCGCTGTTCGGCAAATGTTTCCGCAAGTGGAACTTTTGCTCAAAATACCAGCCAGCTCGTGTTCAGCTGAACGGTCATTTTCAACTTTGCGACGTATCAAAAATTTGTTATGATCTACCATGACACAGAAACGGCCAAATCATGCAATGGTCTGCCATGTGCACAACAAAGTTTTGAAGTCGATCAACCTTCATTGCCTCTCCAAGGACTTCGTTTTTAATTCGCTGGAGACTTGTTGCCGAGTTGCAGTGTTTGGACTTCTGCTGTCCAATGCTGACACTGACAATTAAAATACATCGCATTAGACTTGTAGCCTATCTACTGTATTCGTTTGATTGTTGAACAGACCTGATCTTTCAGCTCGCTTCGCTCGTCTCCCCTTTCTTTCATACTTCTCCTAGTAAATGTCCCCACCAATCTTAGAGAGCGATCGGCGCCCAAGCTGTGCTGCATATATGATGCCGCATGTCGTAACGGGAAAAACGCAATAACATTGTAACTGCAAACAAAACTAAATTAACATGTCACCCATGAACACACACAGACACATTCTCCGAGAAATTTATTTGGAGTTAAATCACGGTGGGAAATTCAAACTGAACATCTTTGCCAGTGAGTTTCTTGTACACAGCCGTGTAGGTATCAACCTGGAAAACAAAAACATTGTTACTCTGTGCTTCAGTGGTTGCGGTTTTTACAAATTACAGGAAGTGTCAAGACAATTTTTCAGCTCATTGTAGCTGAATTTGTTTGGTGGTTGGCTCCGGAGGTCGCAACTGCTGGTTTCAATATTCTTTCGTAGATCAGAAGCTAAGCAGCCTCAATTTAAACCAATAATATCTTTAAACTGAGGTTTTTAAACCCAATTTACAAACGACTGTGACATCAGTCCGGAAACGATTGGTCTAAAAACCAGTGCTCTTCAGCAGGAGTTCCGTGAGGTCCCCGTTTTTTAGGGAAATTGATTTCTTGCTTAGTACACAGCGATCTACATACAGTCACGTTACACAAGTCTAGGCAACGTGTGAATTGAAGGCCGATGTAGTTTCAATTTTGAATTCCAAGCTAAATTTAATTTATACCCCTTTGAAACGATAATTAGTTAGGGAACGTTCAAATATTACGTAACGCCTTCGAGGGGGAGGGGGGGGGTTTATGCAAAGCGTTACGTTAGCGTCACATCGGGGGGGAGGGGGTTCAAGCAAAACGTTACGTAACGCTTTCGAGTACGGAATGGTAGTTTTTTGTGCTGAATTCGTAGTGAAAAAGCGTTACATGGGGAAGGGGGGGATTGAAAAAAGCGTTACGTTGGCGTTACATGGGGGAGGGGGGGGTCAAAAATTCGGAAAAAAAGCGTTACGTAATATTTGAACGTTCCCTTATGACAATCCAAATTGCTAATTGTGTTATCACTAAATTTTTAATCACTGCAACTCTTTAATTTTACGTTGAAAAAAAAGACAAATCTTTCCCAATTACCAGCGTTGCCAGACGCTGTTCGGATTTCCAGCACAAGTGCAAAAATCTAATGTTATTTGAATGGCAAAAATAGTTTTAAAGTAACTCCACATCGCACAAAAACTATAACTATTAACTAACACTCGAACTATTAACTAATTCTAGCTACTAACATATCCGCTTTCAGTAAACAATTCAGCGGCATGTTGGCATGGTCTGTGTATAACGGTCGCTATGCTTCAGTCTATTGATGCGTCATTCTAAATTTTTAGATCAACTTGCGGAATGCACACTCCAATTACGGAATGGCCCGTTTCGGTGAGTCCGATCCCTTAACGGGGAATTTTTAATTTTTTTTCTTTAATTATCGGGTACCGTAGCCTAATTATCATTGCTGTTTTAGGGTTGGAGGTTAGGAACTCACCGAATCAGACTCACCGAATAGTAGCAGACCCCTCCAATTAGGCCAGTTCGTTAAACCACAAGTTGAGTGTAGTCAATAAGAAACATTGTTAGTTATTGCGTCACATGTTCATTGTTAGTGGGAATTTTCCGACTAACACCAAAGTAAATTAGGGCCTCAGAGGTTCCGCGATCACAAAAAGAATGACCAGCGTTGGACCAAACTCATGATGTCACTTCAAAACCCAGCAAAAACAATACAAAGCCGCACTGCTTGTCTTACCTTGTGCTCTACGTTGTTTTGTTGAGACTTGTCTAAGTGGATTTTAATCACTTTGGAGGTGTCCAGCTTCACCCTGATCCGCTTTCCCACAATTTCAGCGGGGAATACCAGATCTTCCAAGATGCTGTTGTGCACTGCAGTCAACGTTCGACTACATGAAGTAATTAGTTCAGATGTAAATGTGATAAAATGCCGACTTTATGCACAAGACAATAAAATGTTTGAAATTAAGTAAAAAAGTGTCGTAATCGCAATGTTTGTGGTTTAGACAATAAAACACAGTAGCTGAAAGATGCTTGTACTGACATTTGGCTCACCATTATCTACCAGTGGTAAAACAGCTTCTTGACTTTTGAAATAGCAAAGGTTTGAAAAATAGAAAAAAGCCTTGTATTTCAGAGCAGTACGAAAAAAAGGTATGTACTTCTGTCGTAAAACTTTTAGTGCTTCCAATCAAGGAAGTCAATTTAGCCTTGAACAACCTTTTTCCTACTTAACAAACTAAACATCATCGTAAAAGCATTTATTAAACTATAGTATAGGTATCACCGTATCAGATCAATATAAGTACAAACCTAAATGGGCGTTTTTGCTTTTGCTTAACTTGGGTTTTTCTGGATGGTTTAGGAAGAATTCTTCGCTGTGACACAAAAACTATATGCTTTCCGCTGAATTTCTTTTCCAATTCACGAACTAGACGTACTTGAATTTTCTGAAATTGGCGTAACTGGGGGACGGGTACAAATATCACAATTGCCTTTTTCCCATCGCTAACATCAATCTCCTGTCAGATCAAAAACAAACTAAATTAAAACCAAGCGTTTCACACACATAAAAAAACACACTTATTTTTAAGCGAGTTTTTTAGAGTTCAAAACAAGACAGCAAATAAGACATGTTTTTGTCATCATTCCTCTCAACTTAAAGCAATAAATATTAAAAAACCTTCATGAAGTTTAATATTCCAATGGGTTAGGGTTATAAATTAGGATTTGTGGGGTTTGTGAGGAAGTTTCAAGAGGTCCACCAACACCTTTCAAATAATTAACTAATAAACCGCATAGACCGAATTGGCCTTTCACGTAGTTCACCCTTTTCGTGTTTTAACTGTTATGCAATGGCCACTAGAACTAGTGGTGCAGTACTGATGAGCTCAGCCTCATGGGCGAAACATGTGTCTATCGCTGAGTTCTTGCTACACTCGACTGCCAAGAAGCACATGTTTTTGGGAAAAGTCTTGATGGCTAGTGTGGAGGCTACACCGGTATGGTTAGCAAAACACAATGCTCGCTGTTCTGTAGTGAGTAGTCAGGTAGTGCTGACGCCAGGAAGATTGCTCCTTCTCAACTGCACAAGTGCTTAGTGCATATAGTCTCAAAGGCACAATATCTGGTAAATATAGCCTCTGCCTATCAAATATGGGTAACAAAGAGTTTTTTTAGGAAGTGGCTACATTTACGGTGCCGTAAATACAGCCGTTCCATGTCTTTTTTTTAATCTTTACGTCGCTTTTATTGTGCATGCACGCTGTTGCTGGAAAAAAAGTGCATATATAACTTTTAAATTCAACTGTTTTAGCCAAGTGAATCAGTGACGCGTGCGACCTTTGTCTGGCTTGTACTCCCAAGGATATGAGTTAGACTCCACCAAGAGGTGATGTTTTTTTAAACTCAACTCTAACCTGAAGTGAATTTTAATTTTTTTTATAAATTTAGACTTTTTTTTACTTATTTTAATTGTTAAAGAAAAAAAAACTCACTAGCCTTTTTTCTCTTTCTTTTAAATTTATAAAATTTTTATTAAGGTGTCACAACCGTGCCATATTTCAAACTGATTGTTCTGCTTTGGTATCATGCATGCTATAACCTCCGAGTTTTGTCACTTCTACATTTTTCTAGACCTCTGCTAGTGCTATGTTTGTCATATACTGTTTTTTATTGTGATGGTCAGAACTAAAAACAAACTGAACGGCCACAAAAATGCGTAGCCTAACGATTGAGTCACTTCGAGTTAGAATTTAGTTTAAAAAGAAACGGGTTCGTACCCTGAAAAGATTGAGAGAATAAATTAAAAAAAGCCGAAGTCGCTGATTGCACTTTAATAGCACAAAGCCGAACTCACTGATCGGAGTTCGCAAGCAAACTCGAGGATTAGCGGAAACTGCAATCAGCGAGGGTTAGAGCATAGATTACTCTATGATTAGATTAAAGGTTAACGGAAACTGCAGAAAAATGTTTGCGGAAACTGCGATCAGTGTGGGTTAGAGAGCATAGATTATTACTCGATTGTTAGAGTTAGGGCCGAGTTAAGGGAAGCGGAAACTGCGATCAGCGAGGGTTAGAGCATATATTACTCTATGGTTAGAGTTAGGGTAAAGGTTAGCAGAAAAATGTTTGCGGAAACTGCGGTCAGCGAGGGTTAGAGCAAAGAGTAATCTATGGTTAGAGTGAGAGCATAGATTAGTCTATGGTTAGTGGAAACTGCGAAAAAATGTTTGCGGAAACTGCGATGAGCGAGGGTTAGCGTAAGGATTACGGTTAGCGGAAACTGCGATCAACGACATCGGCTTTGTGCTATCTTTATTCTTTTTCTCGATCTTTTCAGGGTACGAACTAGATTTCTTCAAAAAAAAAAACTACCTCCTGCTGGTATCGAACTCATATCCTTGTGAGTACGAGCCAGACAAAGATCGCACGCGCCACTTGGCAAAAACAGTTGAATTTAGAAGTTATACATGCACTTTTTTTTCATTTGTTCTTTCGTCTTTCCCTTAGAAATAAAAAGTGCGGGAATGCGCGAGTAATAGCGATAATTACTGTGACGCGAAACCACAAGTCGCAGGTCTGCGATTTTTTGCATGATCATAGAGCAGTGCTAGACAAAAATTACTCAACAAAAACAAGACGAATTTTCCGCTCATTAAATGATCTAGAATAAAGTTTTTAAAAAACCTCCGCGCATTTGCCTGTTTGACGATAGTTAATTCGGCCAAAATGTCCGAAAAAATATTATAGTCAATTCAGTCAAAATGTCCAAAAAAATATTTACGCTCGTAAATCGATTTCAGTGATTGCAAAGAAGCTTTTTGCGCCACTCTACGATTTTTGTCAATCGGAAATACAAGACTAGACTAAGTGTTTGAACGTTGATCCAATGTCTTATTATATGTGATAACGCAAATACAGAAGTAACATTTCCCAAACGTGACTGACGGATGTTTTCAAGTGCGACACAATGTTGAGTTGCCTTGGAAAGGTCAAACCGTTTGGTAGAGATTGATCGGTCCGTTCTATCAATCGGGACATTTTCTCCGCATGTTGCATATTAGGGTGGCCAAAAAAAATGGAAATTTTTTATTTTTGTTTGCACACCCTCTCATTTGAGGAGGATTCATGAAAAAATGACACTGTGAAAATTTGAAGTGAATCCGACAAGAGAAAGTGCTCTCCCACCGACCTCTAAATTTGCTTTCTTTGGCATAATTCATCAAAATTCCTTGAATATGTGACGTAATTCTTTTTTGACTTATCTACATTGCAGTAGCAGCATTTTTGTGTTAACCATTGTTTTACTCTGAATTTATGATATAATAAGTGTTTCCACATGCAGAAAAACATAAATAATGCACAAAATAGATCACATTAACAAGCGTTTGGAATGAAATTACATGCACTGAACTTTAGCGAAAACCGTATAAAAGTACGTTCACCAGTCACAATCGCAACGCTTCAGGTGACAACACATTGCCCAGAAAAAGCAAGAGAAATGTTTGTAAAGAGTCAAGCCATTGATTTTATTTAATGGTGCTGTTGGCATGTTGGCGTTTACTTGCACTTGTTGGAAGCAGCTTTCTGTGGTGCTCGATCACCTGATAGAGGACCTGGCGCTGTTGTTCATTTTCCGTAAGGACTTCATTGAAGTCAGTAGCTAATTTGACTGCCCAGTGCCCGCTCTGCACAATCATTGACGACTTTGAGATCATGGCATGCAAGAACTAGCAGCCTTCGATTAAATGCCTGCTGCATGACAGTGATAGCTCCAGTGTGGATTCCCGTATTGCTTGATGTCGTGTCAAAACAAAGTGCAGCTAAGTGCTCTGCTACAACTCGTGTATGAATTCCACTACTTTTTGGCCCATTAGTGATCCCGTTCCAACAGGCAGCTTCGGAATGCCAAGCAGTATCTCAATATGCATACCAGAAACTACAATGGCCAAAGATTCGCAGTTTGTGCCATTGGCATTAGTCAAATATTTACCATGAAAATGAACAAGTGGAACTGTAACTGTTGGTTTAAATTTTTGCAGCACTGCAGCTGCCAGGCTTTCACGTGAGGTGTTTCGAGCATTCATGACAGAGGAATGTGACATTGTCAATTCATTTATATCAATTCCAGCTGCAGCAAGAGCAGGAGTGACGATCATCATTGCTTGACGACTTGATGTTATAATTCTGTTCAGTGCTGCATTAAACAGTGGATTATCGATAATGCAGCGTTTTGGTAATGGCTGCTCCTACTGGGTTTTCTTTTGTTTTGGTGTTATTTGGATTTACGGTGCAAACAGTGGGTCACTGGTAGAATCTTCATCATCTGCTAATCATTTTCAGATGAGAAAGCAGCAGCACTTGATGGTACTGGATCAATGCGATTTCCGTTGCGTCTCTGTTCATCATCTTTGCGCTTTCTATACTTTGCAGCAGCTTGCCGATGCATTGGGTCCTCTGTTGTCATCAGTATCTGTCATGCACCACCTTGGTCTATCAAAAACTGGCAGTCTTCTGGTATTGTTATGCGGCATTCCCAGTTAGCATGTGCAATATCAAATAATGCACTTAAGCTCTGGGTGAAGTCAGCTTCTGAGGTCAGCTGGGAAGCTGAATTTCGCCTCCCTTTGTGCTTTGATTCTCCTATATGCTCTTGACGGATGCGTTTTAGTTTGGTAACAACGTGAGTCTTTGCAGTGGTAGCGATATTAGCTTTCACTCACAAGAACTGTACTGGGTCATTCCATTATATTTCAGGTCATGAAAAAACCAATACTCTTGGAAATGTTTCATACTTTGGCAGTAAGTTCACAATCATTAACTGAGCACACCAAAAACAAAATTTTTGAAATTGACCAAGTGGTTTAGAAGTTGTGGGGGTTTGAAATTCACCACCTGACAGGGGCATCGTGCCCCCCAAAAATTCAAGTTTTGCTAATATCTCGTAATTTATAGCTAAAAAAACAACCAAAATATGTAGAATACCATTTTTGGGGGCAAGGAATCTGAATTTCCTGTCAAAATTGGTGAAAATATATCATTTATAGATGAAAACCACGTTTCAAAAATTTGAGGGGGGATAACTTTGGGGGGTGCTTTGGCCATGTAGCCATGACCAAACTCAAAATTTTTTTTTCTGAAATTAGTTACCTGTTCATGTTATGTCTTTATGATGAGTTATTTTAGTTGTTCCATCTGTTTTTTGAGAGGGACTGCAGTTTAAAACTGATACTCAGTTTGGCAAAATTCCAATTTCTTTGACATGAAGTTGTGGCATTTTTGAAACAGCAAATTGCAATGTCTGTCATCTGACAGTGATTTGTTTCAATCCATATGATCAAAAAAGTTAAAAGTATAATTAAATCCCATAGGTACAGCTTAGAAATTATTGAGTGAGGATTAAGCAGTAAAAAATACACCAAATTGCACATCAGTCTAGTTAAAAAGTTTTTCAAGTTTGTTCAGTTCTTGCGAGCTAAAAGTCTAACTTCTACCATTGGATGTAACCATTGGATGTAGAAGGTGGAGTTAGTTTCAAAAGTGCAGAAGTGGGTGGCATCCAGCATATCCTCTTTTCCAAACCAAACTGTATAACAACTCCTTTCCTGCTGAATAATAAAAACATCATAGCCAGGCAGTTTTCTACTTCAATGAAAAGTTAGTTCAGAAATGATAAGGGTGCAGGTGCTGGTTTGATAAGAAACGGTAGTAAAATCTTGATCAGACTAGCTGTGTGATATCAGTTGAATAATAAAACATTGGTAGTTTGACACATAAAACAATTCTTAAAGAAATGGACCAGAATATGGCTGAACCCTGCAAATATTGTGACAAAGCATCAGTTATGTTTCAATTATTTTCATTTTTTCGATACATATGGGATTATGGGTTGATATTTTCTAAGTTGAATATTTTGGTTTATGCAAAACTTACATCAATCAAATTTCGTGAAAATATTATACTGTACTTCAATTGCTTTGTTTGAAAAAAAAAATTTTTTTGGGATCTTTTTCTGAACGCTCCGAAATATTCCCCCAAACTTAGCGTATCAAAAATAAATTAAGAAAAACTTTAAATCTAAATTACCATTTGAAATGTTCATCTTAGCATATTTTTAATTGCAATTCAAATGAATTCCTTAGATCTTAAATTGGTAAAATGCATGTTTTCCAGGGTTGTCGGTATTTTACCCGACCCAAAAAAACCCGGGTGTTTTTTTTTAAAAAACCCACTTAAAAAAAAACATAAAAAAACCCAGAGCATCATATTTGTCCAATTTTTATCAGAAAATTGAAAAAATGAACCAAAGTACTACAAGGTACTTAAAACAAACTTCAAACTAGGACTTAAGGATGTGATTGTGAAGGAAATTTCCAAGGATAAATCGAAAACACAGTGGATATTTCTGTACACAGAAATCAAGTAATGCCACTTTGTACTACACTAAAACTCATTTATGCAAGAAGGCCTCATCAGCCCTAGTGCATTATTTTATTGAGTTTTGCCAGCTTGTACTGTGAGTGAGAGGCACTTCATTGGTAAAAAGTAGTATTTGAGGTGAAATAAGCACGAATCTACCTTTTTTGCATCTTTTTTCTGTGCAATCCTGATGTTTTCAGTGCGAAAATCGTTCAAGGTAAAAAGTTATTGTCAAAAAATGAAGGCGCAAAATGAAAAAATGACTGCTCAGCTTCTAAAATCCTACTAGTGGCCGAAAATTCAAAGTGTAAAATGTTAAAAAAGCATTTAAAATTTGCAAAATTTTAAAAAGAATTTTGACCACCAGTCCAGGCAAGGAACAATATGGAACAACAAAATTGGAGTGTGTTTATCAAAATATAAGTCCAACTTAACATCCCCCCCAAAAAAAATGTTTGTTTTTTCTTCGGCTACATGGGCAAATTTCTCCCCAAAAGATATACTTCAAAAAATATTTATAATCAAATTACTCCAAAACTACATGTTTTTCTTATATTCTGTTTGCAAATTTGGATTCCTCATCCCCCAAAATGGTATTCTACATATTTTCATCAACTTCCTAGCTTGAGTATAACAGATATTGGGGCATTTTTACTTTTTGGAGCTGAAATACTGCCACCGTGCGGTTAAAATTGAAAATGGTGTAACTTTAAAACCCCTCGACCAATTTCAAAAAAAATTTTTTTGTTGAGCTCAGTGGGTTGCCATCTCTCACATATGTCAAAATCAACCAAAACGGAGAGGGTGGGTGGCATTTTCTCTAATTTTGACCTGAAATATAATGGAATGACCCTACTGCAAGCAAGTGGCAGTGTAACCTTATTGATCTTCATCTCGTAGAACCACACCCCATACAGGCAGCTGACATAGCCCCTCAAGGGAGTCAACACTAGAGAGTGGGTGTCCATTTGTTGACTCTCTTGAGGGCCATGTCAGCTGCCTGTATGGGGTGTGGTTCTTCGCTGTCTACTACGAGATGAAGGTCAATAAGATTACACTGCCACTTGCATGCAGTACACTTGCATGCAGTACACTTGCAGATGGAGTAATATTAACTACTACCATCTATGCCACTTTTTGGTTTGCAGCACCTTCATCAATATCTGCCCCTACAAATGACCTAGCAATGTTACAGCTCACAGAGGATTATAAAGAGGTTGACAATGCAATTTCTCAAGTGGCAGAAAAAAGTTGAGGTTGCGCTTGTGGTACATCAGTGAGGATCTTGCTGCACTGCCTTTATTCAGTGATAATAACACAGATGATGAAAAGAAGGCAATCGTTAATGCTCTTAAGAAAGACCCATTTCCCGAAGATGTTCGTCATGTTGCCCCAAACAAAATTGTCAAGTTTTAACGTCTCTCTTTGGCACAGTTTGTAACATAGCGTTCACTTAACCTTTTCGAGTCACTGCTTCTGTTGACACATGGCGTGATCGTGATGATTATAAAGAAGCATGCAAAGTTTGGCGTCATCTCAAAGCCGTCAATGATTGTGCAGAGCGGGCAGTCAAATTAGCTACTGACTTTAATGAAGTCCATACAAAAAATGAACAACAGCGCCAGCTCCTCTATCAAGTGGTCAAGCACCACAGAAAGCTGCTTCCAACAAGTGCAATAAAGTCAACCAATGGCTTGACTCTTTACAAACATTTCTCTTGCAATTTCTGGGCAATGTGTTGTCACATGAAGTGTTGCGATCGTGACTGGTGAACGTACTTTTATACGGTTTTAGCTAAAGTTTAGTGCATTTTATTTCATACCAAACGCTTGTTAATGTGATCTATTTTGTGTATTATTTCTGTTTTTCTGCATATGGAAACACTTATTGTATCATAAATTCAGAGTAAAACAATGGTTTACACAAAAATGCTGCAACTGCAATGTAGATAAGTCAAAAAAGAATTACGTCACATATTCAAGGAATTTTGACGAATTATGCCAAAGAAAGCAAACTTTGAGGTCGGTGGGAGAGCACTTCCTCTTGTCGGATTCACTTCAAATTTTCACAGTGTCATTTTTTCATGAATCCTCCTCAAATGAGAGGGTGTGCAAACAAAAATAAAAAATTTCCATTTTTTTTGGCCACCCTATTGCATATATTATCAATTTTTGAGCTTGTGGCCAACCCTTTCGAAATGTTATTGACCAGACCTTGATAAACAACGAAGTATCCGTTTGTACGTTGATCCAATGTCTCATTGCTTGTGATAAAGCAAATATGAAAGTAACACACTCAAAGACTTCAACTTTCTAGAAATGCCACTGTGTTTTCAAATCTTTCCTTCGAGTCGTGGAAAAGATTGATCTGTCAGTCGGGAAATTATCCCAGCATGTTGCATAATGTTGTTAAATTTTGAGCTGGTGATAACCTCTGTGAAACCTCTTGACCCACATCGAACAAAAAATCGCTTGGGTTGTTCAACTGCAGATAAACTTTGCGTTTGAGGTTAAATGCTGCATCATACAAAACATTCAATTATGACGCGGCATACGCGCACTGGCACAGTAATGCGAAGTGAGCACACTACGTGAGCGGTGAAATTGTTGAGGAGTTAAATCACTTTGTAATTGCAAACCATTAGAGCAGTGGTTCTTAACCAGGGTTCAATCGAACCCCCGGGTTCGATCGCAAACGTCCTCTGAAACATTAACACACGGCCTACTGAATGGCATATCAGCCAATATTTTTGGAAAATATTGTCCAGCCGAAACTTGATTGCGGCTTACGTGATGGTTAATAAACATCTGTGTGTTCGACTGGTAAAAATGTAATAGGCTATGTAACTTAGAAGCTGAAGAGCAAATGTTTTTCAGAGGAAATTGAAGTTTTAGTAGCAGCGATTGGAAAACAACAACTTCATTAACTTTCCACGTCTGGACGAGGTAGTCAGTAATTCCGATACAGCAAAAATGGCAAAGTTGCACAAGTTCAGAGGCTCAAGCCAGTATTTACTGAGCATTTGCAGAAGTTGCAAAATTCATTTCAAAACTACTTTCCTGAGCAAACGCCATAACCAGCATGGATACGTCAACAACAGATATAAACAGTTCATACTTGAATGACATTATCGAGCTCCAACAAAGCGAGGTGCAAAAAAGAAACTTCAACGCAACAAATCTTCAAACGTTTTGGCGCCAACAAATGAAAAGTTATCTTCTTATTACAAAAGTTACCCTTGAAGTTCTAATGCCATTCGTAACCACTTATTTATGCGAGCATGCGTTTTCTATTCTGGGTTAATGATAAAGCAAAAAAAAAAAAAAACGAAACCGGCTTGCATGCGAAAAAGACATGAGAATTGCTGTTTCCCAGACAAAGCCACGAATCTTACTAATGGTCACTGAAAAACAGCAACAAAAGTCTGGGTGCAACCTAGTTCGTACCTTGAACCATTCGTACAGTCAGTTCAAGAAAAAAAAATTAAAAAAAGCCGAAGTCGCTGATCGCAGTTTAATAGCACAAAGCCGAAGTCGCTGATCAGAGTTTCCCCAAACAATTTGAAACAAACTCGAGGGTTAGGGTTAGCGGAAACTGCAAAACTGCGGAAAAATGTTTGCGGAAACTGCGATCAGCGAGGGTTAGAGCATAGATTACTCTATGGTTAGGGTAAAGGTTAGCGGAAACTGCGGAAAAACGTTTGTGGAAACTGCGGAAAAATGTTTACGGAAACTGCAATCAGCGAGGGTTAGAGCATAGATTACTCTATGGTTAGAATTAGGGTAAGGGTTAACGGAAACTGCGGAAAAAATTTTGCGGATCAGCGAGGGTTAGGGTTTGAGCATAGATTGCTCTATGGTTAGAGTTAGCGGAAACTGCGGAAAAAATGTTTGCGGAAACTGCGATCAGCGGATTTCGGTTTTGAGCTATTTTTTCTCTTGATCTTTTCAGGGGGAAATTTTTAAAATGATTGCGGAAGTTGCGATCAGCGACTTCGGCTTTTTAAAATTTTTTTCTTGATCTTTTCAAGGTACGAACTGACGGTCTGAACTGTTCATGGTACGAACTAGGCTGCATCCCAGAAGTCTCATTGACACAGTAATGTATTACTAATAAATGTGGTCAATTTTTGTTTTTGTGACGCAGCGAAAATTTGGGGTTCAACGAAAACTTGCAGATTAGCGCAAGGGTTCGGCAGGTTAGTAAAGGTTAAGAACCGCTGCATTAGAGCGTAACTTGTTTTTTATTTAGTCATTCTTGTTTTTATTCCTTTCCGTTTTGCGTTATTTTTGAACGTAGTGTTAGTGTGCAATAAAAGATGTCTGCGGCGGAGTGTTGCAAGGTTGAGTTTCACTGATGAACGTTGAAGAAACGTTTGTCTGCTCTATAAAACACGACAACATTTCTCAGCGAAACTTAATGTTAATTGTAGCTAGTCAGGAAGTGCAAGTTTTGGTTTGTATCAGCTACTTGAAAGGAAATATTTCTATCATAGAAAAATGACCGAAATAAATATAAAATGACCGAATGTTTTCAAGTCATTTCGGACAAATGACCGAAAAGTCTCAGCGAAAAAAAACCAGGTTTGCAGCAACATTATTGGGATGCAACCTAATTCGTACCATGAACAACTTGTACCGTCAGTTTGTACCTAAAATTTTTTTAAAAAAGCCGAAGTCGCTGATCGCAGTTTCTGTACAAACATTTTAAAATTTTCGGCAAACAAACAAAAACTCTTAGGATCATTACTAGAAATTTTAAAATGTTTGCGGAAACTTCAATCAACCCTAACCCTTTTAAAATGTTTGCAGAAACTCCGATTAACCCTAACCCTAATAACCCTTTTAAAATGTTTGCGGCAACTGCGATCAGCGACTTTGGCAAACACTTAGGATCCAGGCCTTAAAACTCATATTTTTTTCCGGCAGCCATTGTGGCCTACGGAGAGCTCCTTCTCGGCGGCCAAATCTGCGTGCTTGGAGGCCAAAATACAATAACGATAGCTCAAGTAAATAGCATTAAACTTGCAACAATGTTAAAATGATCACTTAGCGTTGTTGAAGTCTGGGCGACGTCCTGCAATAGAATCGTTGTACCACACATTAAATGCTTTATCGGGATTGTAATCCGGTATTGCGGGACCATCTAACAAGGCCCTAAATTGTTTTAACTGCTTGCAGCTCAGTAAATTGTTTCAACTGCATACCACCTTTCATAAAACCTGACCATTTATTCCACTATGATGTCACCATTGAGGGTGTGAAGTCACTAACCCACAGCGTTCTCAGCTATGAAGACACGTGTATTACCCACGGATGTCAACTAACCTAGTTCTCCTTTTTAACAACGATTCAATGTCCGACAACTTTGAAGCCGATGTAAATTAGCACTTCGGATTAACACTTTGTTAAAATAAACATCGGGAATTGCAAACAAGACTTACAGCGCTGGTGATCGCAGCTGAATATATATATTCAATACAACAGTAGTGACTATGATGCGCTGACCTAATTCTGCGTCACTCTTTGATACAACATATTTTCGACATTTAATCCACGATCATTCCATTGCAAAATTAAATAATTGGCTAGAAGAAACCAGCGGCCAAACTTGGCCGACGGAGGAGGTAGCACAGGCGGTCATTCAAGCACTACTTAGCGGCCATGGCCACCGGCTGCTTTCAGGCTTGGGATCATTACCGGAAATTTTAAAATGTTTGCCGAAATTGCGAAAAAACAGAAACTGCGATCAGCGATGTTCTATTCTTTTCTCTCGATCTTTTCAGTTTGTTTGTTTGTGGATACTGATACCCAACCGATACCCTAACCCTTTTAAAATGTTTGCGGAAACTGCGATCAGCGACTAACTGATACCCTAAACTTTTTAAAATGTTTGCGGAAACTGAGTTTAGCGACTTCAACTTTTTTTCTTGATCTTTTGAAGGTACAAACAAAAAATAATTGCTTATATTTAAGACTACCTTGGCTGCAGTGATGTAAAGTTCTCGTAGATGTGCCTTCAAATCACTGTTACTTTCAAGCTCCAATATTGCTTGGGAGATTGACGTTTCAAACTCATCTGGACGCACGTTATTGGGCTTTACTATTTTGGACCCAGCACTAAACATGATGAAAGCTAAAAACAAAGAGTAATGTTAAATAACAAATAACTTTCTTGGCATTGTACAGTATGCACAAACCATAAAATCTGGAACAGAATGAGAATAATTTGTTACTTGCCATACTAACTTAAAACTCCATGTCACTTGAGAAGTTAGTGTAGTTTCTATTTTATCAATGATGCTACGCTTGCCTGATGTATGTTTCAAATTTTCGTTGTAATTAAATAAATTGAGTAAAAATTGTCACTCAATTTTCAAAAACCTACCCAAGCTCGATTCCACAAGCACGAAAAAGGAAGAGTCACGTGATTACATTTATTCGACGAGGTAGATGTTTCCCCAAACAAAACAAGAAAAAGAAAAAAAATCTGCTGACTGATGAAAATAAATGAACTTGTTTGCAGCTCATCCCAAAAAAATATGTTGTTTTTTTTCAAAAACGTTTCACTTGACTATATTTATCTTAAGTTGATGTGTAGCTTGCTTTGTAACCTATACTCCTCTAGTTGGATTGTACATTTCTTTGAGATTGTTTTTTGAATGCGTATCATGAAAGTGTCTTATTAATAATAGTTTATGCTATTTTAAAAATCTTTAATTTGCAGTTAAAACAGTTTAAGTTTGGTTTAGGCTTTTCTGTAGTTTCAGGTGATTGCATATGGAGCAACATTACGATAAATTCGATGAACGTCAGTCAATATTTTTAATACAAGACCAGTTGAGAAACGTTATGCGAAGGCTCCTGAGAGCCCGCACGATCAATAAACATTAATTCCAATTTTTAGATTTTACAAGAAAATTACCTCATGCAGGTGTGATCATCATTGCAAATAGCTATAGGCTGTATCAACATGTGAATAATAAAATCGAAGAGGAAAAAACTTGATGCTTTTGAATAAGAAATTAAAAAGCAAAAATTCCGACATTATAAACACTGACTTAGACTACCATCACCTAACTTTTTTTAGCAGGTAACTCTACCTAGATTTTTTAAATAACTAGAAAAAGTAAGGTCATTGTTTGTTGTGGCCATGAATGTGTTGCGTAATTGATACAAGCAAAAAGTTACTCAGTAACACACAAAACTGATCGTTTACGAATGCTCAATTAATCAAGTTTGTTTTTCCATTGTAATAACAAATTTCTGGATGGAAAGAAAAACAAATGAATTTGTTTCCCAACAAATAAACGATAAATGGAGTTTGATTAATAATATTAACCTCAGAAAATTGAGATATTTCGGACACATAGCAAGAAGCAACTCGTTGGAAAATTCAATGTTGACTGGGATCAACGAGATATAACACAATGAGTGGAAACTCAATCTTCTCTTAGTGTTTCTCTTTTATCTCTAGTTTCTCTACGTCGTTGGTTTCATGGTTCACTGCTTGCACATGGAAGGCTACAGACTGCGACCGTACGGGTGTACGGCGTGCTAAGAATGCACTAAAGCAAGGCTAAAGTGACGGCGAATACCACGAAGCAATTGGACTGTTCCGACCATAGTATTATTGTTAGGTGGTTTAAAAGTTTATTTTCGTTACCGCTTGTCTTTTCAGATTATTGTGTGAAATTTTGAAGTAGGTTAATCAGGATGTTACAGGTCAATAAGCAGGGTAAATACATAGGCTCTTGCTAACAACAATATTAAATTAGTATAGGGTAGCAAAGGTCTACGAAATACGATACAAAACGACTGACTGTAGGCTATATGGTTATCAAAGTTTATCTTATCCAGCTATAAACAACCAACAGGGCTAGAAGAAGTTTGGCTTTTTATAACAGTGCAATGGAAAACAGTTCTGATAATTTAACCGTCGAGTATCTTGTGGAAATAATCGAAGATGAAGAATTTCAAAGTATTCCCATTTCAACGAGCGCGTCTACAGTGCAACGTGAATTTGGGTAAGAAAGCGTTTCAAAGGACCTCGCACCTCTAATTAAATCGTGCAGTTGTGTGTTGAAAGCTGAATAAAATTGTTTGGATATATTATCCGGTATTTTTGCAGATGTCACTTATGTCCGAAAACTTACAAAACCTACGGGGGATTGCGTTTTCATGTCAAGTCAAAGCACGCTGGAAACACATGTAATAACACCAGAAAAGGTATGGTACTACAGTTCCGCATATTACCAGCCTGTAGACCGGCAAGACAACTTTATAGCCTGAATCGTCCATTTACACATTGTTTCTACGTCTGGCGACGACGGATCAACGTTAAAATCTGACTGCAGTCAGCCACTTGTGTGTAACAATTGCTGTGGTAGGCATATCCAGTCTGCCAAATTAAAACATATCGCAAATATTGCATCTATTCAACACCTGCCTACGTCGAATCGACGTAAAAAGGGGAAATTGTTAGACCACATTCCAGACGTCAAAATAGCAAAATGAGGCCCCTAATTTCTTGAAACGGAGGCCCATACCCCCTTCAGGTTGCAACTAAGACATCATATATCGCGTTTTCGTTTGCAGAGGGGGCATAGGTCCCCCTGACCCCCCTCTCGGGAGCCCTGATTCTACTGAATAGCGTCATTACACCAATATATAATGGAAACATAAGCTACCGGGACGCATCTTTTGAAAATGTACCATTACATAGGTGTATAGAGGGAATGGACCAACCAGAGGGTTAGGGAAAAGGATAGTAATAATATACAGTAGTTGCTAAGATCGAGCTTTCGACCAACCAACATGGCGTAGAGAGTATGCTATTGGCCAGAAGACTGGAGGTCGTTGGTTTGAATCCTCTATTTTGGTTAAGATGTCTTTGATTTGGGAATTTGTAGACAAGTTTCCTTTTAGGAAACGTATTGTGGTACACTTTCAAAAGGTGCTACCGGGACATCCGCCACTACATGTAGTATTCATTACACACTTTGTATTTTTTTAGTGTCTGAATCAACAGTACAGAAGATGTGGTTACAAATTGGTGGTTCACTTGATAACTTCACTGATGCAGCTCTTCAATATTACATTCGTGCATTCGAATCCACCACAAATGGGAGTTAACTTTTTCACAAGTTTAGCTGTGATGCAGTTGAAGTGATCCCTGGTTTATTTCACGGAAAACTTCAACGTATGGAAGCAGTGGAGCAAACAAGAAAATTGTTTGATGTGTTTCTGAGGTAAAAACCAAACATATAGTGGCATTTTCGTTCTATACCGATGCTATAGCTTGTTTAACCAATGTAGCTTATCAACAGTGATTTACATTTATTTCAATCATGTCTGGTACGACGAACGACAGTTCTGCCAGATTTCAGAAACTGCCTTCAATGATTAATATGCTTATCCAGTGATCTCGTGGGATTGCTGTTGACTGAGCCAATCCCAATCTCTCCGTCTTATCTTCAAGTACGAAACTTGTCTTAATTCAGTCTGTATTTATTGGTCGATATCCAAAAACTTCATATAAAGTCGCCAAATAGATAACGCAATTGTCTATACCAGCCAGTAAATGAGACATACACAAGATGCATAAAACGGGGCAAGATGCATATTTTAACTTTGCCTACATTAGGCTACCGTAAAAAATAGCACGAATTTACGATTTGTATACCATTAAATACTCTTGCCAGCATCTATGTTCAATACGCAAACATTAACGTTTTGAAATTTACATTTCAGAGATGAAAATAGCAAAGTTTCACAACAACAACAAACGACTAATACGGTGCTTACAACTGATGAAATACACATAATAGAATATATTGGGGGATACGTGTTACGAAAATTGAAGCGCAGTGCCACAGATGAACAACAAGGCATTTTGTCTAAACTAGAAAGTGACACCAGTTGCACAGCGGGTTCATCTATAATTGACACACTACAAAACGACGAATACGGAACATTAGCCTACTGAAGCCAAGTCCTACTCTGATGAAAATTTTGCTGAAGCTGGAAGTGGATTTTCGAAAACATTTCAGCTTTTGTAATACAATGCAGACTGTGTTTAAGGAGATTGATATAAACAGTTTGTATTTATTAACCAACGACTGGGACATTGTGTCATATATTGTAAACCACATTTGCAAGCTATATTTTAAAATTCGTACCTATCAAAAAACGAAGATTTTAAAGCTCAAAGTCATTGGTGATGTTCAGAAAAACAACATCAGTCTGCGTAAAGCGTTACAGTAAAGACACTAATGTACGGAATATTGCTCGTCGTTTTACAATAAAATGTAAATGAAAGTAGGCTACTTTATTTTAAAAAAGCTTCAAAAGATTTGCGACAAATTTATAAAAATGATTGCAAAACATGAATCAAATCACTCTGAATCCCATAATTTCTTCACAATTGACGAACTATACACAATAGAAACTGCAAAATTTATGTTCAAACTCAAACACAATCACTTACCCCAATGCTTTAATTCTCTATTTCAACTTAATAACAATTTGCACTCAATATCAACCAGAAGCAACAATCACTTTTTCCTCCCCTACTTCTCCAAAAGCTTGACTCAACAATCCATTCAGTTTAGTGGAGTTAAAGTGTGGAACCATCTCCCGAAAACCATCACTGAAATTGAAACCTTTTCAATATTTTGCAGTAACCTGAAAAAGCACTTGCGTTTTGAAAATTAACCTCTAACAACCTATGCTGTAGGCCTAACTCTTTAATTATCTGACTGTATTATTGATTGTTGCACCATATCCTGGTATAGCATGCCTTTCCAAATGCCACTTTTGTAAATTTATCCTACATATCATATATTACTATATTATACATTAACATATCTTACTATACGTATATCTTATATATTACACCCGACCGGATAAGGATGATGATTACTATCTTTACTCTTCCATGAATAAGCTACTATACCGTATTGCATAATTTAATATTTGCCAGATAAGAATATATCACTAAGTTACTACCAGCTTGCATCTAACTACTCCCCTGATTATTATAAGCTATTATGTTCGTTCAGAGGATCGCTTGACTTTTCGTAAGATTATTATTTAGGTTGGTTTGGAAAAGATGCATGAAACAACTCAGACACTACATCCTTCATCGGCGCTACCAAAGAGTCTCCACCTCTCATTAGCGATACCAAAAACACTCCATCCCTCACTGACGCTATCAAAGATGATTCAACTCTTATTAGAAATACCAAAAACACGCTGCTATATCATCATGCTTGTTATGCTCTTACATGCGCAGGAAATTAATTTAAAAAACAAAGCTTTTTTAACTATTTTATCTTGATAATGAGCTGCCATATTATGTATTTGTTCTACAATATATAGGCTACTTAATATCGTTGCTGCGAACACTTTATTTCTGTATGAAATCTGTAAATAGTCCTTGTTTTGATAGTCCGTTATGTAATTTCAATATGTGTGTGTAACTGTGTATATTAGTTTGTTTTTGTGATGTTGGGTTCAGTCGTGTTCTCATTGCTTTAAGAATTGGCGCTCCAGTTATTCCAGGAACGAGGAGGCGACTGATTCTTAACTAATTCATCAACTTATTTTAAAGTATCAGGTTTGGTGGCCGTGCTTGACTATATTTATTGATGCATATACCGCAATATTAGATCCTTTCACGCACGTCTTAAACCATTAAGGTTTTGCCACCTTTTCCTTTTGTTAGTTTTGTTACTGTATTTCTTTTTCTCAATATCATTTCTTTTGCATTCTGACAAAGAAAAATAAATTGAATTGAATTGAATTGTTACGCCTTCCCATTGCTTTAGACTACAGTTTTTTCATGGAACGTCATTTTTCATAAGGTACTTTTCATGGAGTGGCCGCTTTTAGCGAGCGCCGAATTAGTGTTGTGGGCAATACCAGTGATTTTACATCAAGGCTACTGTGCAACAAACTTTACTCAGTCGAATTTTGTTAGGGCTGCACTATAGTTTAATTTTAGGCTTCTGACAATAACATAATGTTAAATAATAGGTTGAAAATAGCCTAACATGTGGATAGCACCTTACCCATGATGGTACAAAACTATATTACTAATTAGCCAAGCACCTTAGGCGGTGAGATAGCTCAGTGGTAGAGCTCAACGCACATAAAATCGAAGGAACATCCCATCTAAAACTCTTGTGATGTCCGTTTAAACTACTGCGCGAGTGTCTGTAGTGAAGCGTGACGGCCGACACGTAAAACGGAGCAAAAAGAGGAGTTTTCCACTCATTGTGTTTAGGGTTGCCAGATTGGGCGCTTTTACGCCCAATTGGGCTACTTTTGATTTCTCCAGGCGCCAAAAATTCGCGTTGGGCGCGCTTTTTTGGATGGCGCCCAATTGGGCTACTTTTTTTTAAAGTATAATATAACCTTTTTATGTAAAAATTGTGTCATGTTTAAGATTTTTACCTAATTCGTAGTTATTTCATTGAGGAGGAGCATTTTTGGAGGCCTCGGTCAGGCAGGGTTACCAATTTGGTAGGCTATAAAAATGCCAATTTTCAAAAATGTGCATGTTTAGGCTTTAATGTCTGGCAATCCTGGCAACTTAAGTGATCCTTGTTATTATCATGAAAATGCAGTGAGTGGACATCAGTTCAGATTTGTTTTTATTTATGACCATCGCAACGAAAAACAATGTACGGTATGTCAACATAGCAGGGGTCTAGAAAAAGGTAGAAACGACAAAACACGGACGCTATAACGTGCATGATGCCAAAGCAGGACAATCAGTTATGGCATGGTCGCAACACTTTAATAAAGTTTTTACAAAATGTAGAAAGATGAGAAAAAAATGGTTAGTGAAGCCATTTTTTGTGTTTAGGTACCGGTACCTGTTTGTAGCTATTTTAACAAACAGTTGATTGATTAAATCTTTATCCTCGCCTAGGAAAGCTTCTTGAATAGCTTAATCCTGCCAGTTTCGCATACTTGTAGAGGCTTTAAATTACTGACGCAGGCCCGGTCACCGAGATTGACAGAGTGAAGTTGTCGATTGTTGAAGTGTTGTCGCCGGGGAATTATCCCATCCATTAGGTGCCACTGAATGGAGAGCAGTCCTGAAAATGAGTTGCTCAAGCGCACACCCCGAGAGTCAAACCAGCGCCGCTTGATCTTGAAGCTTCTTCGTTCTTGAAGTCACGCGCTATGCGCTAACCAAGTATCATCTGAGCTATCGGGTGAATGCATGGTTGCCAATCTGTTTGAAAGATGTGAAGAACTGGAAAAACACTTAAAATTTGGGATTGATGATCAAGCGCTTCGGAATAATTTTGTATATTAGCTTATCTCTTTGCTTGGGCTCCATTTTGGGCTCTATTTTAGAACACCCCCAAAAATTGGGCTACTTTTGGGCTACTTTTTGCATAAGCTTGGGCTCTTTTTTATATTACCCTCTGGCAACCCTAAGTGTTATATCTCGTTGCTGGGATGGTGCAAGGCAAACGAACAAAAGGACGACAAAAAATGAAATATTTTGACAATATCAAGCAAATTAGAGCAATAAAAAGCATGCCGGAAACACTTATAAAAACAAAAGATAGAACAAAATGGAGGCAGTTCATAAGGGAGATCACAGCTGATCAAACATGATCAATCTGTTGAAGAAGAAGAATAACAAATTCACATTAGAAAATAATATCTCAAATTCGAATGAGACAAGGAACCAACAAAAAGACCACTGGAGGTCGGCAAAGTACACAAACAAAATTAGGTATTTTGGTTGTCACTTGTGATTGTAATTAGGGTTGCCAGATTGGGCGCTTTTACGCCCAATTGGGCTACTTTTGATTTCTCCAGGCGCCAAAAATTCGCGTTGGGCGCGCTTTTTTGGCTGGCGCCCAATTGGGCTACTTTTAAAAAAAAAATATTATAACTTTTTATATAAAAATTGCATCATGTTTAGGATTTTTACCTGATTCGTAGTTATTTCATTGAGGAGCAACGTTTTTGGAGGCCTCAGTCTGGCAGGGTTACCAATTTGGTATGACAATGCCAATTTTCAAAAATGTGAATGTTTAGGCTTTAATATCTGGCAACTTAAGTGATTCAGGTTTCCTTGAAAATGCAGTCGACAATCGACATCACTTCAGTTGAGTTTGTTTTTATTTCTGAGCTTCACAACGAAAAACAATATACAGCATGTCAAACGTAGCAGGGGTCCAGAAAAAGGTAGAAGCGACAAAACACGGTCGCAAAACGTGCATGATGCCAAATCAGGACAATCAGTTTAATATATGGCATACAGTAGTCGCAACACCTTAATAAAGTTTTTACAAATTTAGAAAGGTGAGAAAAAAAGGCTAGTGAATTTTTTTTTGACAATTTATATGAGTAAAAAAAAACAAACAAGACAAATAAAATAGTTGCTATGTTGATCCACCTTGGTGGGTTATCAAAACTGTTGATGGTCTTGAGGTGAACACTCTTGATACGTTACGATAGCTCATCACGAAAAGCAATTAAACTGTTTTTGTTTTATTTTTTGCTATTTGTTTTTTGGGTTTTGTGGCCGTGCTAACTACTGATACAGGCTTTCCAGATTGGCCCTTTTTAGAGGTAGTTGGCTCACAAAAAAATTGTTTGGCCCCTTGTTTTCAATATTTGGCTCTTTTTGGAAGCAGTTGGCACATACTTTCAAACTAGCTATTTAAATAGATGTCTTTCGGAAATTGAGACTGAAAAGTGTTATTGCGATTTTTTAGACAGTGTTTAGCTGATAATGTTTATGCCAATGGCCAATGCCAAAGATTCGAGTGGAAACACTGTAAAATATGAAGATTTGGAATTGTTTTGTAGATTGTGTTGTTGTAATGTTGTAACGTTTTTGAAGTTGTTAACGTTATTATGTTTTATTAGCAACTATATTAACATTATTGAACAATTTGGCTTTTTTTTACCCAGTTTGGCTCTTTTTCTCAAAAGCTGTCTGACAACCCTGTACTGATATATAGCCTACTACATAATTTTTCATTCAGGCACGTTTTAAACCTTTCAAGGTTTTGCCACCTTTTCCCGTTCGTTAACGTGCTGGTAGGTTTATATCGACTTTTGTAGTTAGTATCTTTTTCGTCCCGGACGCGTTAATGACAAAACATAACATGAATGAATAAACCATTTTTTCTATTTGGCTGTGGCTATTCTTACAACATATTGTAAAAATAGCCTCAGAGGCTATTCTTACAAGCACCACTCAAGCATTACGTTTGACATCAATATGCGCTCATGCGTGATCTGGAACTGGTATACAAGTCGCCACCCTGGTTAAAAAGGCGATGACGTCACACAGGAGGAATCCACCATAAAATGGTGGAAAAGTGGGGTGAAATTAGTCAACCATGACAAAAAAAAGCATGCAAGAGTCCGCTTTTACCTAATAGCTATGTAACACAGGCCCGAAAAACACCACATATCTCCTTAGAAAAGAGTTAAACTTGACCAAGTTTAACTATTTATCCGAAGAATACTTCTAAAGATACCAGCATTTAATCAATAATATATCTTTGTCGTTTCTGCTTCGATTTTTACAATTGAACCATTGCTGGAAAGCGCAAGCTATCGTTTATCCAAATGAAGGTCAGCCAGACTCTAAAAGTTAAAAATATTTCTTAGGTAGAGTTGAACTTGACCGACTTTAACCATTTATCCCAAAAATACTTGTAAAGATACCAGCATTTAATAAACGCTAATCTAAAGAACATATCTCTGTCTATTGACAAGCAAAAGTTAAGGTTGATAGCTTTTTCACAAAGCGAGCAACCGGGCTTCAAACACAAGCAAATAGCGCCCGATGACTCGTTGCATTTCCGAATCGAAGCAAGTATACAAGTCTCCCCGGTCTGCGATCATTATATGTCTTTATTAAATTAGTTGTAAGTTGCTTGTTTCTGCTTCGATTTTAACAATTGAACCATTGCTGGAAAGCACAAGCTATCGTCTATCCAAATTAAGGTCAGCCAGACTCTAAAAGTTAAAAATATTTCTTATGTAAAGAGTTGAACTTGACCGACTTTAACCATTTATCCCACAAATATTTTTAAAGATAACAGCATTTAATAAACGCTAATCTAAACAACATATCTCTGTCTATTGACAAGCAAAAGTTGAGGTTGATAGCTTTTTCACAAAGCGAGCAACCGGACTTCAAACACAAGCAAATAGCGCCAGATGACTCGTTGCATTTCCGAAAAGCTAGGCTATTTACAAAAAGTGAATACCGCACATGTTAAACAAAAACTGTACATATTTTGAGCACAGCACAGTAACTGTTAGGCCAGATCATCACCCATGTGTCCCTCCTCTCCTTGCCTAGATGAGACCTGCCATTTGTCCTCGCAACCCTTTTTGTTTCCCGACCAAACTGAGAAGTTTAGAGTTTCGTTATTTGTTGGATGCAAATAGACGCATGCTTACATTTTTGACCACTTTAAAACACTAAACCAGTTTCTGCTCGACATAGCCTACAGTGTTCAATTTTTGTCCCAGGAATCAACTCTTCAAGCAATACTTTCCCTACTTTGTGTGCACTAACATCCTAATTTATATGCCATTGTTAACAATTGCGATATTCGTGAATTCATTTGAGGCTTTGGGTACCGGAATTAATATACTTATTTGAACTAGCAAATTCAATCCACAACACTTTCCACTAGGCTGTTACTTAACACTAAGCACGCATATGCGCTGCGATTTGTGGCCGTGTTAGCAACTGAAAAAAAGCCTTGGTGTGAAGATCACAGAATTGTTCAAAATGTGAGCTCAGTAGCCTATTACTGTGCTTGCAACTGCATGGTGCTATCAACGTGCAAAACAACTCGGCTCCAGGTCCCCTGCGGTCACAGACACGCATATTATCCCTGAATAGGGGGGTATCGCGTTTGCCATTCGCTCATTGTCGCCTGGTTTGATTGCAAACAAGTCTGTTCTATGTAGTTGCTTTCCTCATTGCGTCCAGTATGTCAGCACAATTGCTTTATCATCGCGAACGCCATTGTCACTTTTCCTCATCCACCTTTCCCAGGCTTGTTCGCGATGAAAGGCACAGAGTAACACGTAGCAATCTGCGGAACAAGTCGTGGGCACTGAGTGGTAAAGTACAGTAGCAACTTAACAGTGACGACACAAATGCATGAGCAATGGAGACAGCACACAAGCAACGAAAATGTTAATGCAATTCACTAACTTGAAAAAACGCTTTCGATGGCCTTGATTTCCGCCTCACATTTATCGGTCATGAAAAACGAAGGGTTCCAGTTTTCTGACCACCCTTTTACAACAGAAAGTGCTTCTGCTATGTCCGAAGCTTGTTCATTTTGGATAATAAACGTAGCAACAACCTGGTAACCAACATTCGTTCTGACGCAAAGAAAAAATAGAGGAAGGGAATACTCGGACGTCTTGTAAGTTGCATCCAAGAGGCAAATGCCTTGGCCGCAACGATGCAACAATCGTATTATCTTCATCTAAGATGAGTTACAATCAACTAAATTTTCATCTTATGATAGTAGCCTACAGAAATAATATACGGTACTGTACGTAACATTGAAAACCACCAAGCCTACTACGTGAATATGGTAAAAAATAAATTGTCTCAAAAAGATTGGTTGTGAGCCAAACCCTGCCTTTGGTTACCGCTGGACATCATGTCACTTGGTCCAATCAATAACACCACATAGGCGTATGGATTTGGCACACTAGATGGAAAAAATACAAAAGAGGTCAGTGAAGTAGGCTAGGCTACTTTGAATCAACAAAGCTTTTACACCTGAAAACTGAGTGTCTTTAAGAAACGAGATGAAAAGTTGATGAAACAGAACACATTTACATATGTTTATAGCATTTTTTGCAGTTAGTAAACCGTTTCCTCTTTTATGATGCCTAACCTCCACTTTGGTGAAAACACTGTGCTTTGCAGAAACCTTTTCAGAATCTTTGTCAACAAAGAAAAGGCTTATTATTGTAGTATGAATATCAACACTTAGTACACTAGTGAATTACAATGACAGGATGTTAAAAATCAACATTAACATGGCACCGTATGCTCGTTTCTGAACAACAACAAGCTTCGTTCCTGCTTTTGCTTCGTACTCTTCAATGGATCTCATGGCATCTTCAACTGAAGCCAACCACTTTCAACAATAAACAATTGATTTTTTACTGTTATAAACTTATGGATCTTCATCACCCATTTTTTGCCATAAGAAATCAAAGCATTTATGCCATAGCCTAAGATTACAGTGAAGAAATGTAAATACTACACACATGCAACAAATCTGGATTTAGCGAGTTTAAGGTAGCTGATAGTTTGAAGCTCCAGTTTTTCTTCTTTCCTTCTACTATAAGTACTTCACCACATTTAGGTTTGTTTTATTCTGATGACAGCTCCTGATGAGTCAGTCAAAAAAAAAACTGCAGCTTCGAGCTACCTTTTACTTGCTATTTTCAAGTTCTGTACCACCATTTGCTATGAAAGAGTTCAACATACGTATACTAATTGTGTTAAGTTGGAAACAGTAAAATAGTTGAATATTGATGAACTGTTGAAGGTCTTGTTGGACCGTAGTATATTGCAGCAACTACATTACAAACCTGTACTAGTCCATGACTTTCAGCCAGCTCTCCCAAAGAATGTTAAATGTCCTAAATGCATCAGAACTTTTAATGCCATTAGTCATTCGTCATTAGTCATTCAAGAACACATCGTTAGCGTTTTATGTGAGGACCATTGAAGAAACGATTTTTATCAAATGTTACAAGTTTCAAGCATAACGCGTCAAGGCCAATAAGTCTTTTCGTAGTTCACGGTTTACATAACCTTGGTTTAATTGACAAAGCGAGATTGCAGTATCACCTGAACATTCAATGTCACTTCTCCATAAGGTTGCATTTCCTGCAGAACCAAGACTTCGTTTTTGGCGGCATTGTTCTACCAAGACATCTCAGATGGTGCCAATCCAGACACGAGTCGCACATGATGCTGTCGCCTGCATCAAGATCTAAATAACAGGAGATGCACAACCAGCGGCCTTTATTTCGCAAAGTGGTCAGTAGGTTCTCCATCAACGTCCCACCGTCAAAAGAAAAATGTCTTCGCACAGAAGCAATGGCAATGTTTTCATCTAAACACTTCATTGGAATTCTTTCGGGCAACGTTTCAATTTCATTTTCTTCGATCAGTCGATCGCTGAATGGACGCAAGACCTCTTCTACTACCTCAGAATCGACAAACCAACTGAGTATTGCTGAAAAATATGACCATGGGTGACTTTGTTTGATGTAGCCTACGTACGCTTTGACGTAGCCTATCGGCTACTTAGGCAGACCCACAGAAGTCAAAGTGTAGTTTTTTAAACTAACGTAGGCTATAACAAAAATGAAGTCACACAAACATAAATGCAACAAACCTGCTTCTTTCTGAAAAGACGACTTCAGTCTGAATGGAATTGGTCCGCTCTTTTTTTGTCTCTTGCGTGGTAACCCAATGACTGTCAATCCAGCTCCTTTTGGCCTGCCACGTTTCATCATCTTCGGTGGAAATTTAATTGATCCTGCATCATCTGTTAATAAACACAACGAAAATCGAATATAGGCTACAACGTAGAAAACATCACTATTTCAACGTTTTTATTAAAAAATTAATAAACATAATGCATTATGCAATGCAAGAAAAAACAACTAATCAGAAATGAATGTTTCAGAAACAGCACATAATTGTAAAAGACTGAATAGAACTGGACGGTGTCTGCATCATAATCGCACTGGTATCAACGGTCGACAAGACGTCACCGGGTGTGTGCTGTGAACTACTACTTGAGACTGTAGGAAGTGCAATTCCAGGATCATTGCTGGAAGATGTTGCAGCAGCACTTCCAGTATCAGTGCCTGAAAAGGATCACCTCTGAGCAATGAAGAAACAATAGAAGCGTCGCACGAGTCTTTACTGGACAATTATTGGATGTGTTGCACTGTTGCAATGGGGGCCAAACTGACGAGGTTACGGTCCTGGGCGGAACATAATGTCGTATAATCGTAAATACGTGCACTGGCAGTAGATATTGTGATATACCGTATTTTGAGTCGGAAGCGAGCACTTGAGGTGTCAACAAATCTACATTAACCTTTTGAAAACAAGATTTTGTTGCAGCCAAAACATGCTTCTGGCGTGGTTACCGAATGCCAACCAATCCAGTATCTATCAAAATCTGCTAGGTGTTTCTCGATGATTATTTGCACAATGCTGCATCACCTGCCAATAAACTCATTACTTATCAAATAATGCAGACCGTGCTATAATCTTAAGAAACATGAAACGTAGTGTAAGCGCAGCATGCAATGCAAGAAAAAAAAAACAACTAATCAGAAATGAAGCTTTCAGAAACAGCATACTTCTAAAAGACTGAACAGAACTGGACGGAGTCTGCATCATAATCGCACTGGTATCAACGGTCGACAAGACGTCACCGGGTGTGTGCTGTAAAGTACTGTTTGAGACCGTAGGAAATACAATTCCAGGATCATTGCTGGAAGATGTTGCAGCAGCACTTCCAGTATCAGTGCCTGAAAAGGATCATGCAGTTGTTCACAAAAGCAGAATTACTGAGCATCTGCAACCTTGTATAATCGTAAATTAGTGCGCAACTGCGCATGCAGTACATATTAGCCCACATATTGGATAGCTCAACGCCATAAAAATCATTGCTCAAAAAAAAATTGACTGCAAAATCACGACGCAAGTTGCAGTAACTAACCCATATCTCTTCAGATATTTGAAAAAGTAGGCTAGTTTTTCTGATTTAGTAAATAGTGCTAGCATATAGGCCTACCTTTCTGAGTTTGACCCAAAAAGTTCACAACTTGGAATTTCTTTCCTTCCTGCAAGAACTCTGCAATTTGTCGTAAATTATCCAGGTTGTATTGGAATTCATCCATTCCTTGTTCAGATATCATTAACGCAATCTTCTGGGAAATATCTTGAACACGGCGATACTTTTGCTGTTCTGATAAAACACATCTTCTTTGAGGCTTGTTAAGAATCTCAACAGCTGGTAATGTGGATGCAGGACCGTTGTCCAGTGAGTTTCTTGTCAGGCGATGGGATTTAAGAAAATATTGCATTGTCCACCGTTCTGAACAAAGATTGGGATTGTACTCTGACATATGGAGCTGCCTTCTAACTGCCAAGACATGCCTACAAGGTAGCAGCATTGATGATGTGAATCCACAAGGACATGCTGTTGTTGTGACTGCCAATTCCCCATGGACACGAGATTTTACTATGGCAGAATCATTCAAAATCTCTGACATGACAACCTTTTCCGCTAACTTGAATTGTTGTTGCACATGAATATATGCAAATGGTGTCAGTAGCTGTTGGTATTGTCTCTCCGCCACACTTGAAATCGCATCAATTGGAACCTTAAGGAAAGCATTTGACGCTTTGTGGTCACGTTCGGTGGAAAGAGATTGGATACATGCCATCAGATCTTTAAAAAACATGGTCATTCCTGAGTATCTTGTTATGACACTTTTCAACTTTCCATTGATGGATTCCAGTCGATTATTAGTTCTGTTCAAAAAATTAGCTTTCAAGTTGCTCAGTCCATCCACCCATTGATGTCGAATAGCATGCCAGTTATCGTTATAATATGTTGTGACAGCAATTGGGACTGTGTCAACGAATTGGTTATACAGTAAATTATAAGCTGACTCATTTTTGGCATTTGCCAGTTTTCCTAAAATTTCCAGTGATACCTGCCTTTGGGCTGAAGAAATGCCTAATTTTTCCATGGAAACTTCTCTACGAAAAGTGCGAAGGGTATGAAAATAGCAAATTAAAATTTCTGCAGTAGGCAGCATTTTCATCATGGCATCCCGCTCTGTCATGTCTTTGTCAGCCATTACAACCTCCACTTTATCCCAAGCTGGATTGTGGAGTTTAAACTGAGTTAACAGCTTGCTGATGGTCAGTTTGTCTTCAGTGGCTACAAGCCACAGACACACAATTTCACTCTGACCTAAGCCATCAACATTCAGCATCACATATAATGGCATTCTCAAGTCATTAAGTTTGTAGGTTGCATCAATCAGCAGCATTTCGGGATATGCCGCAAAGGTTTCCCGCATGTCTTTCGTTTGAAAGTATATCGCCTGCAATTGTTTGTCATCATCTGCAAACACATCTACTGCAGCACCTAAAATGAAAATAAACTGAGGATTAGTATACCCTACAAAGCAAGAATCTTGACAATCCTGGGCCAGACTAAAATAGCGCAAAACAATTAGGCCTATTAGGCACTCCATCAGATTTAAAAGCAAAAACATCAACTTTTAGTGAAATTTGTTTTCTATTCTATGTTATTTTAATTATTGGCCAGAGGAAGGATGTTTAGGCCTTTGGTAATATTTACATCATATAATCAATGTTCCAACTGAGCGGTTGTATACCACTCTCACCCCATTCTCTAAAAGATTGATCCCACATTGCAATGCTTAGGGTCCGTTAAAAGGATCCATTAGGAGTAAACTTTTACGTAGATTTCAAATTTAGCAATGTTTTCTATTTCTATCCACTCAAAGTAGAATTGTTTCAAGATATTGAAGACCTTTGATTGAATTCCTTGATCCCGCTTTCAATCTTACAATCCCCATAGCGCCTTATGTTGCAACAAAAATCTTTGGAGCATGAGTTTGGGAAAGTAGAATGAATTCTTGTGAAGAAAATGAAGCAAAAAATACTCTCAATTGACCCTTTATAGCTCAATGTTGCAAATTTTCCACACGTTGTAGGGTACTGCTAATGTTCTGTGTTGGTTATACTAGACAAACGTTTTCTGAATAGAAAAACGTCTGAAAATTAGATATTTTTCTTGTGTAGCCTACTATGATGTGCGTACTGGTAATCCGCAGTTTGCTGCAGTAGACGGAGTCTATTGACCGGTAAACCAGGCGGTCAACACTTTAAATTGAACTGGCAATGGTGAGATTGAACCCACGTCATCGAAATAATTCATCTGCAGTCTAAACCATTACGGCAAGAGGTCAATCGCGAATTGCTTAATTGACATTATATCTGAAATGGTTCAAGAAGAATGCTCACAATATCATGTGACACTCAATCTGCAGCAGCGACCTGTAGATTGCAAATACGCCTACGGTGTTGACCAATGTTACAGGCAACCTGGTGGCCTATTCTTGCATTGCTGCAGTACTACAATGATGCAAACAATTAGATTTTAAATTAGATTTTTCCAAGGTCATGACCCTGACCACAGCTTGCACACACACATCCGGCTCTAGGCCGGAGTCACATCACCTCCAGTACGGAGCCAGAATTTGACCGGAACCGGAGCTCATTCTATCACTACTTATCATACTGCACATAGAAATTAGAAAGTCATCTCTACTATTTAGCATGAACATATCTTGTACTGTATAACAGACAAAAAAGTTTTGTCTGTCGACTAACCTTTTTCTTTGTTCATTTCATTAATAAGTTCATCATAGGTGTTTTCATACAAAGGTCTCTGTTTTGCGGCAATATTAACTGTTTTTCCTGTAGAAGCTGCAATGTGCTTTTGTACCAACTTTTTATTTGCTTTGGTGGCAAGCATTTCTCCGATCACACTGCTTTCTGTTTCATTTAATCTTCGTTGTTTAGGCATCAAATTAAATGCATTCTGAAAAATAATTTATATGCACATAATCAAGAAAACGACATATCTTTTGACAGGTGTCCAACCCACAGAGATGGGCAAGATCACCAGGTTTGGTGAATCGGCGGCTTGAATATGACCAGTTTCGCACAAACTGGTCATATTCAGCATGTGCGTAGTCATGCGCGCAAAGTGAAATGACCACTTTACCGTGTCTTACGATGAAGTCAAGATCAGAAAAACTGTCTTGCAACATTCTTAACGTGTTTTAGTACAGTAGCAAACAATATTTGAACTTCAAGTGTCATAATCAAAATGCAATTATACACGAAAAGTAATTTTTTGGATAGAGGGGGTTTTGGACGGAAATTTCAATTTTTTTTACTAGTGGTCTTAGAATGTACTGTTGTATCCTAAAACCTGGGTTAAAATTGAATTTGAAAAAAAAGCCGATTAACCCCCCCCCCCCCCCCTAATGTTATTGCTCTTTTTTATCCTTCACATAATTTCTGATGAAAGCCTCCTTATCATATACAGGGCTAGTGTGACCATAGCTCAAAGGCTATGACTACTACAAAGGGTTATTTCCACTTACTTCATTGAAATCATGATTATGATCATTGACATTACTAATCTCAGTGATGTATAGCGCTTTTCCATCTGACGTTGCATTTACTTTGATTCCAAATGGACAACCTTTGATAAAAGTACTGAAAAACAACAAAGATGAGGTGACATAGGCCGTGTTGAATCACCCATAAGTACACCTGAATTAGCCATAACTCACGTTAAAGTAGCCTACCTGCAAGTCATGTCAAATTGCCCATAAGTTGCATCCAATTACCTACAAGCCCACCTGAATTACCCATAAAGTCACGTTGAATTACCACAAGTTCAGCCGAGCATTCTCATAAATCTAGTCGATTTACCCATAAGTGACGTCAAATTGCCAAAAAGCTGCGTTGAAGTACCCATAAGGCATGTCTTTATGGATAATTTCATGAGACTTACGGGTAATTCGACGAATTGTGCTGATGAACAATTCGACGTAACATATGGGTAAATTGACAAAACTAATGGGTAATTCAATGCAACTTAGGAATAATTCTGGGCATGACAATTCAATGGAAATTACAATAGACAGCATGCGGGAATGGTTCAGCAGAATATATGCATTTTGCTAAGTTCTAAGCATTCATAAGGAATGTAGGCAATTTGCACTTATGCAAAACTCAATCTATTAGCAAAACTTATTACAATAGACAGCATGCGGGAATGGTTCAGCAGAATATATGCATTTTGCTAAGTTCTTAGCATTCATAAGGAATGTAGGCAATTTGCACTTATGCAAAACTCAATCTATTAGCAAAACTTATGCATATAGGCTACATGAGTAGCTCAACCTATGGGCACCAAGGACAAAACCATCATTACTTACCTTTGATTTGGTCTTTTTCCTTGACTACATGATTTGGGTGTTCTTCCTCCATGCACACAAGCATACTGTATTGTACGATACTTCAACTGTTCATTCCAGGTTTTTGTGGATGTAAGTGCTAGACGTCGTTTTGCGCGTTCAATTGTTATGGAATTTCTCACATAAACATTGACAAAGTTTTCTTTTTCCCATTGCTTAATAGCCGAAGAAAGTGTCTCAAAACTGTAATATAATGCTCCCTTCGTAATCATGATGACGATGGATTCATTGACGTGTAGTTTCGATCAGCAAAATCAGGCTCAGCAACTACCGCGGTTCACTCTACGATCAAGTGTGCAGCACAAGCCAATACGCATGCGCGCGAAATTACGTATGAGCGTCGTCGGATGAAACGCCTGAGCGCATTAAGGTCTTGCTCGAGTAAACAACGTCTTGCTTGAGTGGTGCTTGTAAGAATAGCTTCAGAGGCTAGTTTTACAATATGTTGTAAGAATAGCCACTTCGTTTCTATTTAGGTACGGTACTTGTTTGTAGTTATTTTAACAAACATTTGAGTGAATGCATGGTTGCCAATCTGTCTGAAAGTGTGTGAAGAACTGTAAAAACACTTATAATTTGGGACATGAATAATCGTTCTGGAAGAATTTTGTATAACAGGCTATCTCTTTGCTTGGGCTCCATTTTGGGCTCTATTTTAAACCCCCCAAAAAAATTGGGCTACTTTTGGGCTACTTTTTGCATAAACTTGGGCTCTTTTTTATATTAACCTCTGGCAACCCTAATTGTAATAGATCATAGGCCTAGCAACTTATCCAGTAAGTACCTTACTGTATTTGATGATTTGATTTGGTGTTTCTGTGATGATATGATTATCTTTAATTTACATGTTATTGTTATCATCATATTAGTTATGATGGTAGTCATCATACTGAGTTACTGGAATAGTTTACCACCAACAGTCATATACCGGTAAATGCACTTATCCTGAAAGCTTTCAAGGCAAGGCTTATGCATTCAAAACAATATCTGGAGCAATGATCCATTGAAATTTACTTTACAATCATTTTATGATGTGTTACATTAAGTTACAGTACTATTGTGTTATGTATTTTCTTTTTTCGTCCTGTGCTCCCATCATTCTACGATACCATCTTTTGAAGGTTTATGGTACCGGTATGTTACTGGTATCAGATATCATTAATATTTATTGTTAGGCAGTGGCTATTTGACCGGCTCCAGTCTTTTAATCTGAAACACTATTTGACTGGTCATGACGTTACTAAATAGGCACTTTTTTCTCTTTTAACCCTATTTCCTGTGACGTATTTTGGCCAGTTGACTTGCGGAGGGGGGGGTCGGTGCGACACTATCACTTTCAGCTCGTGTAACTCAAAAACTACGCAAAATAGATCAATCAAATTTTCACATGATGCAGATAATTTATCTGACAACATAGCATCGAAAATCTTTTGCAATTTGTTCAACAGCGTAACTTGAAAAATCAAATAATTTGATGGTTGGTCATATTTTTTTATTTGACTTGAGAAATCGTTTCTTAATTACTTTATAATTGAGTGTGACGGAATAATTCTATTGTGTTGGATTTTAATCTCTTACGCGTGGACGTCGTCCACGCTTCAATGAAATCGTAATTGGCGTCTGACTTGCGTTTGCTTGTTGTTTTGCCCGAGGCATTGCAAAAATCTTTCGCTTTGTCTCAATATTTGCAGAGAATGAGACAAAATCACGGCAAAATAAACTGTTTCAAGTCATTTTTGAGCCATATGTTATAGTCTACACATTTTCAAATGTACTGTCATCGCTTGGTTTAAAACTAAATCAAGCAATGAGCTTTAGTAAACATTTTATTTGTAACAATTGTGTTCAGTTCAGTTTTCTTTTCACATTCATACTGTCCAATTTGGTTATACATGATCAAGAAACACTTTGCAGTTTACAGCACATCCCAGGGAGCTATTTATTTGTTTTTAACATTGTTTCAACGTCTAGAGACGTTGAATTGATGTAAAAGTATCTGATTTGCTTTCTAGCTAGCGGTTGATACAGAAAAGAAAGGTAGCCTATTGGTGTCACATGGTGTTTGAACCACAACCTATCCAAAGGTAGTTACTTGCTTCGATAGGAGCTCGTTCCAACTTGGACCTTCATGCACTTCAAAAACAAAAAGTGTCTAGAACTCCTGACTGATAAACTATGTCACGATGCATTACAAAACTGATTTGTTTCCATACCTACCAACAATGATCACTTTGAATGAAATAATTTTGCAACAATTTTGATAAAGTGAAGTGATAATAATCGTTTAGTCAAATCGTATTGGTAGGCTATAGAAAAGGTCGTTTGTACATTGCCAAAGGGAACTCCCGTTCTGTGTGACAAACTCAAAGTCGTGGCATAACGATAGGACGTAATCTTGCAAAAAAAATCTTTTTTAGGCTGATTGTTATTATCATACAAAAAAATCACTAAAATTTTGACTTTTTTCTTCGGCAAAATTGAAGGTTTTTGATATTTTGAAAATGCACGTTTATGTCTAAGCGATTGAAACGGCTTTTTTATGTTGTCAACTATATTTGCAAGATAAGGTTTTCTACATGTTTTTCTAATTTGTTGGACATGCATTTTGTGTCAAGCTATTTCTTACGCATTAGAAGATTTCTTTCTCTTCAAATTTTGAAATAACTTTTTAGATGCAGTTTACGGTTGACGGCATTACTGCAAAAGCCATCTTTTGTAATTGATACATAACCAAAAACAAAAGGCGCATCAACTACTGCTGGCTGATAGACCACGTAACAATACATCATAATGATGTTTTTCCGAACCAAAGACCCAGAAAACCAATTTTGTTGTATATTAGTTCAGACGTTGAACCAGTGACAAAAAGTGATTTGCTGATTTGAAACAAAGTGATTGCTGTTCCCTATGTGCAAACCTTTTGATAAAAGTAATCAAGTTTTGGCCACAGCTTTCTGGTCCACTGAGGCTACTCTGGTCAATCGACTCACGTTGCAAATAACTTATCGAAATTATTGGGTAGGCTCACACTGAAGTTGTTTTGTGTAAAGTCTTGCTTGTGAAAAAGTCGAAGTAAAAACACAAAAATGAAGTAAGTTATATTTACAAAGTATTATATTCTTGAATCAACCAGAGTTTTAAAAAAAATTAGTTTGAACAGGTTTCATGTAATAGAAACTACAATTGATATCATCACGAAGGATCAAATAGCTGTGAAAATCACTTCGAGCAATTGTTTGTTATGATTTTCATTTTTCATCATGCAAACCTAGGTGAACCTCAATATCATATTTTTATGCCAAACGATAAAAATCGTTTTTATTTTTTTTTAGTTACTTTTAGGAGACAAGGAAAACAATCCGTATAAAAAATAATTCAATTCAACATATTTCCCTTATTTTGTCAGATATGTATTTCGTGCAACAATTTTTTAGAAAAATTGCTGAGTATGATATCGCGTTTTAGATGCAGTCAGAGAATGCAACTTCGCGGTTGATGGCGTTATTACAAAAGCCAATCTTTTGTCACGGAAATGTATTCGAAAACAAAAAGGCTCAAAAGCGGCTGACTGATAGGTTACGTTGCGATACGTTACAAAAACAAGGCATTGATTTCAGATTCTTTCAACCAAGCAAACAACTTTGCTCCAAATGACATAAACATCCAAATTTATTGGGAAAATGATATATGCCTACACCTTTTTGAGGTAAGCTTTTGTGAAAATAAGCTTTTGAAGATCAACATTTGAAAACAAAGTTTGAAATTATTGAGTCGGTCCTAATAGTGTTTCTGCTGAGATATATCAAAACTTTTCAATCCTCGTAGAGAAAAAATAATTTTGTAATCTCTCAAGCAACTGCAAAATTACCATTTAGGTAAAGATTCATTGCTGACAATACAGTATGTGCAATGTTTGTCAAAGCACAACAATTTCGCTGCGCGTGTTTTTCCACAAAAGCAGAGCAGTTTAGATAGACGATGTCAAGTTCTTTTCAGTATCCTTCAATCTCTCGTTTTTATAAAAACGTTTTAACAACATCCATAAATATTTATGTGAATATAAGTGTACAGGTACATGCAGAAGTTTATTGGCGGGTCAAAAACTCACTCCTTGTTGCTTTCCGACAAGAAATCAACAAAAAACTTCCCACATCAGTTTGTTTGTTTTGTGAGATAGACTGAGTTTTGTCAAGAAATTTTCGTACGGCTTCTTGTTATAAGTTAGAAACAAAATGTATTGGCCATAGAAAACTATGTAAAATTACATCTTTTTCAGCATGGCTTATCGTATACTTACTCTCTGATATAACTTCAAAGAAACCCAGATGTAATTAAAAGATTAATCAAAGCAACTCAAAACTCGAGTTTGCAAACAAAAGGCGGAATCATTACGGTCGAATGCTTTACAACAAAGCCAACTCACGAGATATCTGCGTCGCAGTTCCACGCACGACGGCGCTCAGTAATCCTATTAATCCGTATAATTAGAAAACAAAAGGACTAGCTAGTAACAGGCTAAAATATCCGAGTATGTTATGAAAATCATGTCATATCTCTAAAACTATAGACAATAGCAATGCCATTTCAAGCGGAATAAATACTTGAATAATTTTTAGGAAAAGTCAAAAAATTTCAAAGGTGTGGATTGCGTAGTTCTTTAGTGATATTGCTTTGAAAAGCGCCAAGTCCCACCCGACCCCCCCCCCCACAGGACAAAGGGTTAAAGCAAAAGACGAGAAGAGAATAAAAAAGTGCCTATATAAGTTCTAAATTCAACAATTACATTCAACTGAATCAGTGGCGCGCGTACGATCTTTCTCGGGCAGATGTTCCAGAGGGCCTGAGTTCGATACTACCTGGATGAGTTCTTTTTTTAACTAAACTTTGACCCGAAGTGAGACTCAATCGTTAGGCTGCTGCATTTTTGTGGTCAATTTTTAATTGGCAGTGTCTATTTGAACAGCTCCGGTCTTTTAATCTGAAACACTATTTGATCGGTCATGACGCAGGCCTCGAAATTCGTTCTTGTTGACGGCGGACAAACGTGTCCGGTCTGAGCAGCTATCTCGGCGGACAAATTAAGTTTCACGGCTGACACACCAGAGACTTTTCTTTCTTACCGTAATACCACAGCTTAACAAATTTTGTAATCAACCTTGCCTTATCAATATTACTTGGAGATCAAATCGAGACATTGTGATGTAAGACTTAAACTGAATTGCGTGTGAATAGTGTACAAGTAACGTTGATATGAAAAGTTGATAACTCAAGTTAATATGAAAAAAACGTGTCAGCTGTGGCCTCTTAATGTGGAATGTGATATAAAAAATCCTGAAGATCTTGCTTTTTTATATCGATGAAAAGCGACCGAAAAGCATTGCTTGGATCTTATGATAAAGCTATGTAGCTTTACAGTGCTACATAGTCCTTCATTTATCATGGTAAATTCTGTATTTAAGGTCATCTAGGCTCCACATTTGCAATGTTTGATACAGTATTATTATGTTCCATACTACTTTTCAACAAGTAGGGTTTTGCAAGCAGACAGCCAAACACTGTTTTGAGAAGTAATGTGACAACCTATTGCAAAATATGCTTGATGTAATTGCTGGAGAATGCAAGCATTAAGCAGTAGAACAAAATAGTGTGTGCATTAACCAGTACAGCACACAACTTTTATTAAATGTGAATGACTGAAATTTTCCTGATCACTACTTGTCAGCTTTACCTTGAGAATCACTGAAAGAAAACATGCCTCTGTGATGTCATAATACCTTCAAAATGACTTACCACTATTTAGTTCAGTCAAATACCTCCAATTTCAGTCTACTAAGTGCAGATCATTTCTAAGGCATTGTTCCCAGGTTCATAATAAGGTTTAATGTAAGGAGTCGTTACAGAGCACTTCTCTTATATCAAGACAATGCCCCTAACCAATTTAATTGTGGCAACTTAGGAATGGTGAATTACCTTAGACATTTAGAATGCTATGTGGTGAAACATTCATAGAATCGTATTTATCAATTGCAGATCAGAATCAATATGTGTAGTTTGTATTCAGTTGGTTGGCCTAGGCTATTTAATCGAAAATGGTTTGCTAGGCTATGTCTTCTCATGCACAACATGATTCTCGGTAGGGTCATGCGGGGTCAAACGGGACACTTTTTCAGTTTTTTGAATGCCACATAAAACCTATGATGAAATTTAAAAAAAAAATATTTACCACAGAGCATTACACCTTTCAGCAATGAAATAAGACATTTTTCAGAAAAATTAAAAACTTGCAAAAACACAAAAAAATGTGATAAGTTGGGGTAGGTGTGGCCCATTTGACCCCATCAGCTGTGGGGTCAAATGGGCCACAACTTCTATACGTCTAAATAGTAAGGAAAGAACTTTATTTTTGCTATTTTATCAGAGACCTGTTGGGTGGTATGTATTTTGTTCAAGTGATGCTCAACAATTTTAGCAATAAAGGCCTTCTACGCCCTTTTCAGATAAAGGTAGAACACATAATTTGCACTGCTTTTTTTCGCAACTAAAATTGAACGATATGAATAAGGAAACATTTTACAAATGTTCAATTTTAAACGGGCAGGCATAAACACAGTAGAAGGGGCCAAGTCAAACAGCAGGGTCTATAGTTGACAATTGAAATAGGATACTATACAATAGGGTGATTCATAAATTAGGGAAAAGTTAAAAGTTTGAAATTCAAATCAGGCACCCTCTCGCATCGCGTCAATACCTGAAAAAATAATCCTGTCAAATTTTTGGGGCAACTGAAAACATTTTTAAGGTTGCTACCTACTTTGAAAGCTTTACGGAATACACTAATAGCAACACGGGATTACATGATAGGAATATAATGACAAAATTACTCAAAATTAATTAGTTCAGTGTTGACAGATGACCAGAATGTTACCGTATTAGTTATAGTTATTGCATCAGTGTAGACAATATGTCTAATAATAATAATAGGCCTGTTTGTCTAAAAAATACCATATAAATTAAATAGAATTAAAAAAGTTATGCAAGTGAGCTATAACTTGTCAAAAAAACAATGTGGCCCATTCGACCCCATTTTATTTAAACAGAAAAATTACAAAAAGTAAAAAAGTGGGACTATTAATATTTTCAACATACTGATTCAGCATTCTGGGCTGTATGCTGTTCAGTAAATTTTCATTTCAGCTTAATTAGTTTTTGTGGTATAGCAAAGTTTTCTTGGTAAATTTTCAAATTTTAATATTTTCACATTTTTTGGCCACTTTTTGCATCATCTGAAGTATATTTTCCAAATGTAGATCTGTGTTTGTTTTACATGATGCAAATCTATGGTAAAGCAGCTTTAAAATGAGCTATTAACTTCCGATTTTAGAAAAGAATAAGTAGGAAAAAAAATGTGATAAGTAAACAGAGTAACAGAATGGCCCGTTTGACCCCGCGTCCCATTTGACCCCACTTGACCCTACCGTATGTTCTACTCGCTACAGTTCCCACAAAAGCAGATCAAGATATCACACGTAGCAAGTTACCAATCTACAAGCAAGCGATTTTCAAATTAATTTAAACAAGGTTATCATGAAGGTCGGTAATTACAGTTAGGGGTGTTCAATTTCGATTTGATTTCGATTAAGGTGATATTCGAAATTCGTTTTTCGTATCGGACATATTCGAAATTATAGCAGCCCTTTCGGCTGAACGCGGTTGAAAGTAACGCAAGTGGCGCGAAATCTGTCTTGTCGCATTTTGTAAGCGAAAAAAGACTTCGACGCATGCGCAATTGCGCATCGTCGATCACGTGACTATCACATGTTTTCGCGGGTCCAATGGCCAGGGATGCCAGGTTATAAACACCAACATTATAAACACCAACAACATGGGCCTAGAGCTGTAGGTGCACGGTCGATTGGTCGACAGACATTTGGTCGACAGGACAATTGGTCGACAAGACAGTTGGTCGACAGGACGTTAGGTCGACAGAACGATTCATTTTAGGGTTAGAGTTAGGTTAGGGTTAAGGTTAGTTAACTAACCCTAAAATGAATCGTTCTGTCGACGTAACGTCCTGTCGACCAACTGTCTTGTCGACCAATTGTCTGTCGACCAATTGTCCTGTCGACCAACTGACCGGGTACCGAGCTGTAGGCGTTATTTTGTGTTATTTTTTCGCAAATTTTCATGGCTTTTTTTTGCGTTTTCTAGCGAATTTTCATGTTTCTTTCAATAAAATCTCATTTTGCAGTTTGGTGAATAGTTGTGATATTCGAAATCGAAATTCGGAAATCGAAAACAAATGGAATTTCGAATATTCAAATAATCGAAATTGAACACCCCTACCTACAACCCAATTTTTTATATCTTTTCAAGTATAAGTAATAAAGTTAGAGGTTTTTTTGCTGGAATTTTAGAATTTCTTTTGGTAATTTTCCGTTTGTCATAAGAGGATGTGACCGTGGTTGCCGAACGACGCATTACATCTTTGCTCTCAACAAGTTAGAATTTCAATAGTTTTATTCAACTGAATCAGCGGCGCGTACAATGTTTCTCGGGCTGGTATATCCAAGGGTATAAGTTAGATACTACCCAAAAGCATTTTACTTCAAACTAAATTGCCTGCTAAAAAACACTGCCTAAAAAAAAGTTAAATTGACATTGATGAAACCATTTTTTTAAAGAAGTATTGTATATAACTTTTTACAGCCACCAAACTAACTTGTTGAGAGCAAAAATGTTATGAGTTGTTTGGCAAACACGGTCAAATCCTCTTATGACGAACGGAAAATTGCCCAGAGAAATTCTCAAATTCCAGCAAATTAAAAAAAGTCAAACTTTATTACTCATATTCAAAGAAAATGAAGGGGTGTACCAGCAAACATCTATAGGATTGGCCCATGATACAAAAGAAAGATCCCCAGAGGATACAAACTGGTATGAATGAATCAACAAGTGAAAAAAAGTCAAAAGAATCAACAAATGACCAATGAATCAACAAATAAAAAAGAGTCATAAAGCATGTAAATTTCACTGTGTGTGGAGCTACATGTACTTGAGAGGTTAACTGTTATTTTTTTATTCACTTGTTTATTACTCATATTTGAAAAGACATAAAAAATTGAGCTGTAGGCTACTCAAATTAAAAATTGACCACAAAAATGCAGCAGCTTAGCCATTGAGTCATTTCGGGTCAAAATTTAGTTAAAAAAAAATAACACTTTCGCGTAGTATCCAACTCAGGGTGGTCCAAACCCTGGCACGCGGGCCGCATGCGGCCCGCGTGAAGCTTTTGTGGGGTCTGCGAACACTTTGTGCATGCCGGAATTATCAGTGCTAAATCCAAGGTTTAAAAATACACCTACGTTTTATAAATACATTACATTTGCCACAACCCTAAATAAGTCGCGCATAATCGGGTCAATAGGTAACTATGAGGGAACAATGTTGGTTTGTGACAACACAAACGTGCGTTGATATTTTGCTTTTGTTGCTAGCACTTTCTCCATTATAAAGCGATTAAAAAGCGACACACGGAACAGAATGGCTGATGAAACCCTGGATGCCTGCTTACGTCTGTCGACCACTGAATTTAAACCAGGGATCGACACTATATGCAAAAGCAAAAAACAATAAATTGTTTTGGTTTGCTAATTTGTTGACGCGTTATGTATCGTATATTTTACTGGCTGAAAATTCCTTTTTGAGTTGCAAGCAGAGATTAAAAAGTGAGTTAAGCGTGCAGCAAAACATTAGGTCGATCAGAACAGAAAACTCAGTCCTTTCATTGCAACTGTATTTTGTCAGCGACAAGATTTGTTAATATGTATAGCCTGCGAAAAGTAAAAATATAGCTTAAACAGATCGAAATCTATAGAAAAGAAGTTCAAAATCGCAGCCTAGTTAAGTTTTTATTTAACAACGTTTCTACTTTCAGCAACGCGTTATCATTTCTCACTATGCGGCCCGTGAAGTATTTCTCAGACCCTAATGTGGCCCTTCATGTTTGCAGTCTTGGACCACCCTGATCCAACTCATTCCCTCTGGAACGCCAGCCAGAGAACTATCATACGCGCCACTGGTTCAGTTGAATCAAATTGCCAAATTTAGAACTTATATTGGCACTTTTTTCTTCTCTTCTCGTCTTTTGCTTTGAAAGAGTAAAAGAAAAAAGTGCCTATATAGTGACGTTATGACCGGTCAAATTGTGTTTCAGATTAAAAGACTGGAGCCGGTCAAATAGCCACTGCCATTTTTTATTTCTTTTCAAATACGAGTTATAAAGTTAGAGTTTTTTAATTTGTTGGAATTTGAGAATTTCTCTGGGTAATTTTCCGTTCGTCGTAAGGGGATGTGACCGTGTTTGCCACATGACACATTGCATTGTTGGCAGTGGCTTTCAAACTTTTTTGCACCACAGCACAGTAAAGAATTGTAAAATTTACCATAGCACATTGACTTACTCCGGCTTTTTTATTTAAAATATAAATATTGCTTTTTACTAACTTTTTGATGGAAACTGCTATAATAAATAAACTTCACCTGATAGAAGCCATTCGCAGAACTTAGCTTTACTTTAAATAAAGAAGACATAAACCAGCAAAATCATTTATATATTTACTGCAGCATAAAAGGTGTGCCTGCGTTTGTTCATAAATAGTCTTACTTCAGGGCTTAACATCAGGTAAAAGTGGTCTGATAATCCAACAATTGGTGCAGTTAATTTTTTTTCTAACCTTTAAATTTTGCAATTTTTTGCTACGACTGTATTATTCAAATCACAAAACGTTCGCTGCACACTTGCAATCCCCCTGTGGCACACAGTTTGGAAAACCCTTGGTTATGCAAAATTTTATGCTTGACCAGCTAAGCACTTTATATACATCATGCTCAGGTGACATAATTATGCTAACTATGGCATAGTGCTTAGTGCTTACGTATAATCTTTATTGTTGTATTTATCATGGTGAAGTTAAAGTGTGAGGTTATTATTTTGTGTTGTATGCTACGCTACAGTAAGTATAAATTCTGTTGATCAATCAGCTTAAAATCTTCATTTGAGGTTTTGTTTACAGAAAAAAAGTAAATATTAAAAATATGGCTTATAGTTCTTCTAGCAATGAAAGAAATTTTATGAAGGAAACTTTAAAGCACTATGGCTATTCAGCAACAGACATTGATAGTGTACTTACGCAACATAGTGGTCGAGTAAAGTTTGAAGTAGCTCTTCAAGAACTTCAAGATTTAAAAAATCAAAGAAGAATTATGCTCACTTCTAATTTACCCATTGAAGCAATGGATACCGTGATAATCTCATCTGATTCGGACAGTAGTGATGTTGAAATGCCAAATGAACCTGTTTTAAGGGCAAAACCTGCTTCAAAGCAAGCTCACAATGACATTGAAGTTAGTGACACGGCACTAAAATGTGCCATGTTAGATTTGCCTCCAGTTGAAGATCTTTTATACTGGATCAAGAAAAATTATCTTGTTGCTCAGTTTGAAAGTGTGGGAAAAGAAGATTTTTTTGCGGATTTTTGTACTTACTTTCAAAGACCAAACTATGCAGAACTAAATCAAGTTTTTTTTAATGAATTGTCAGCAGAAATTGTTTCTAAGAACCAAGAATATGAAGATGTGTGGATGTCTGGGGAAAACACATCAGGCAAAATCTGGGGCCTTAAACCACGAAAACTAAAACAAACTTTACAACGAGATATCAATGGTCCAGCAACAAGTGATTTTGACCCAACAACAGTGTCAACAGCTCAGAAGGATCAGCAACATATAAAACCAGAATTTAGCAGAGGCTTGTATAGTATGCCATCTACATCACTACATGAAAACATTGCTATTAGTAGTATTACTGAGCCAAAGGTACAGTCCAAACTTTATCCTACATTGCCACATCTACCAAGTAGGGATTTTGACAAAGATTCCACTACAAAAAAGTTTCCACCTGCAAAGCAACAGAAACCTGTTGATTCCAAGAAGTCAATTTCTAAAACGATTCAAAAAGTTTTCCAACCCAAAACCACACTTGAGCCATTTGCACAAGCCAAAGAAAAACCTCGGCCTGTGCCACTTCCTCGTAATAAAGCACATTCACCAATTCATTCATCAACAGCAGAGAAAATATCAGCAGAGTCCTTTTCTAGCAAGATCCAAGACTTGTTCAAACCTCTTTCTTATGCACCTTCGACTTCAAAGAAGGAACTTGCACATGAATCATCTGCAAACGAGAAACCACAGCAGAATTTACCTACTCGGTTCCAAAAAACAAGAGGGGCACTGCCTGCAACCAACTCAAAAGCAGTTTCAAGACGCGGTATGCGCTCAAATTCTCCAAGCAAAGAAACATCTTCATATGAGTCAGTGTTTGGTAAGCATCTGGATACCAAGCCAGTTAGGTTATCTCATAAAGTATCTTCTGGAACAGAACAATCCTATCCAGCCATTGCAAAGCCAGTCTCAACAAGAGATCCTTATCTTGATAAAGCACCACCTGTGATGAAAGAACCAGTTAATTTATCACAGCACGCATCGTCTGCTGTGTCATCATCTCATAAACCCAATACCAAACAGCTGCTTGATTTGCCGAATATTCCTGGTCAACCAGATTTGAGACCGATTGTGATAGATGGGAGTAATGTTGCATGCTGTCATGGAAATAGTCACAAATTTTCATGTCGTGGAATAGCTATTTGTGTGCGTTATTTTTGGCTACGTGGACATAGAGACATTACATGTTTTGTTCCTAACTTTCGCAAAGGGCCCTCTGGTAGTCCTCCCATTACTGAACAACATGTTTTATACAACTTAGAACAGCAAGGAATATGCAAATTTACTCCCAGTAGAAAAGTGAACGGAGTGAATAAAATTTGTTATGACGATCGCTTCATTCTCAGATTAGCTGAGACAAATGGTGGAGTTGTAGTGTCGAACGATCAATATCGTGATTTAAAAACCGAGTCACCACAATGGAAACAAGTAATTGAGAATCGTCTTCTGATGTTTGTATTTGTTCATGACTTGTTCATGCCTCCTGACGATCCCCTTGGTTCTGGTGGTCCACATCTGGATGACTTCTTATCATTTCTCAACCGAGCTTTTCAGAATATACCCAGTAGTCATCGTATTGTTCATCGTAAAGATCAATACTCAATGTCACCAAAACAGCCTGTGGTAGATCACACAGCGCAGGCAGTCAGCCATGTCCATCATACCAGCCGTGATGAGCTTGCTGCAGAGCTGCGCGTTTTATTTCCTGGATTAGAAGAAACAATTGACACTACTTTACGTTTACATCCCAGAATTCACGATCTTAATATTCTGGCTGATCTAATCTGTGAGCCTGAGGATTGAGATTAAAACAAAAGTTTTAATCTCTAACTTTATTTCCTTGTATTTTATTTAATGTTTTTCAAATGTTGTTGTTGTATTTTGTTACAAAAGAATCTTTTGCATGGTGTTTCACAATGCTAACATCATGCATATGCTCAAGTGTTTTACGTTCCCTACTATTATTTTGCTTGTATCTTTTGATCTGGCAACCATTTTTGAATTATATATTTTTACGTTTATGAAATTTTAGAGACTGCAAATTTACTCCAACATTCGATGAAAGTGTAAAATACACCCCAATAAAAGATTAAGATTTTTGGCTGGGATTATACTGTTTCTAAATGATCGAAAATATTTTTTTTTGATAATTATTGTGGTAAGGTTTCTTTTAATATCATCATCAATTCAAAACTCGATTTTGTCTCCACTACTGAAAGTAGCCAATTTATTCCTTGAAGAAATTGTCTTTACCCTTTTTCTCTATTGCATTCAGTCTCCTTCAGTCCGACTTTGCCAGTATCTAACTTTTTGATGAAGCGTCCCTCAAGGCGGCAACTGAAGGGCTACTTGCGTTTAGGGAGCTTGAAAACTAAGTGTCCCTGTTTCCTGAAGACCTGTCAGACCATCATCAACTTTGCTTGCATTCAGAATCGAAGTGCATTGGATTGAGAAGAACAGTGTGTTTGAACATAAACCTTCCAATCAAATAACCAGAACCACTGATATAACATAAAAGCTGTTTGTACTAATCCCCATCCCCCCAGAAAGCAAAATCCGTCATTTTTACGTTGATTCAACGTCTGCAGACGTTCAACTAGGCCGCGGGTGCAGACATTGAATCAATGTAAAAATAACGGATTTTCCTATCTGGGAATTCTTTTTCAAAAGCGGAATTGAACGTTTGTTGATTAGAAAGTTGTTGGGGCCCATGAAAGTGATCAATATTTGTATAACCTACGTTGAATTTTGATACTGCTCCGTCTTTGTAGGCCTAGTGTAGTAGCGTTGAACACTCTGTCATCGTGTTATTTTGAATTATGCGTTGGGTCAGTATGTTTAGTCACGCATTTTACCAATGGTAGAGATCCTGTGTAGATTGTGTTCGTCAGCCAATGGGATTATCTGATATTTAGTCGATGTTTTAAATTTAAATTGAACGACATTGCGCTCTTTAAGTGGATACAGTACACTATTTAATTTTGCACGAAGTACAGTGGAGTTAAATGCTAACAACGGCGATTCGAAATATAATAACGATTTCCACGTTGAAACAATGGAAGAGTCCTTTATTTTGAATCTCATCTGTGTATGAAGGTGTATATACTGTCTATTTTTTTTGTTGATTATATTTTGTTGTTTTATGTTGTGTCATACTTAACACTACTACTCTTGATTTGTGTGAATGAATAAAGAATATGCTACACCGCTTATTAAACATTCCGGAAAATATTGGAGTATACCTATGCAACACACTACAATCACCAAACCTTATGAGCTAATACATTCATGGAATTTGTCTTGTTTAATTTAGCACTTCAAATTACAGCGAAAGTTAATCACTTTTCGAGGAATGAGATATAACTATCTCCCAGCCAGTGATGAATTTGTTTAGACGTCTGCAGACGTTGAATCAATGTAAAACTCATTGCTTTGCTGGCAAGGCTTCTTGTTTTTTATCAATTAACCCTGTTGGAGAAGGCGTTGGCCGCTTTCGCTCCAAACCAATCTTTGTTGGTCTTCATTTCTTAGCTTCCAATGTTTAACGAGTTCCAACCTTTTATGTCTATTAAACAAGCTATTTTTGCCTTGGACCAGCAATGTACAACGCGCGGCCCAGTTGAAAGAGTTGTGCGGCCTTGTTATTACAGCATGTTTTGTATTCAGCTTTATGTCGGAATGGCCCGTTTCGGTGAGTCCGATCCCTATTCGGTGATTTTTTCATTTTTTTTTTTTTAAATTATCGGGTACCGTAGCCTAATTATCATTGCCGTTTTAGGGTTAGGGATTAGGGGTTAGGGTTAGAGGTTAGGAACTCGCCGAATCGGACTCACCGAATAGTAGCAGACCCGCTTTATGTCAAAGTAACATACATTTCACTTTAAAATTGAAACTCTTTCATCATCATCATCAACCAGTTTTTATTATACAGGCCATGAATTAATTCTCATGTAGAGCGTGTGGCTTGTCTGTCAATCTTTCTTTGAATCTTTTGTCAATCTTCTGTCAATCAATCTGTCAATTTTTCTTTTGTCAATCTTCAATCTTCTGTCAATCTTTCTTTTGAATCTTTTCTTTCTTTCTTTTCTTTTCTGCGAAATCTTTCTTTTCATACCTCGCTATCTGTGGTATTTTCTGACTTTCATATGTCAGTAACTTAAAGAACTAAGACGCAACATAATGATACTAACTCAACAATGTATCGTACAATCCAGTAGTTCTGTACTGATTACTGCACCGATAGGCAAGTAATGACGGTCAGCATTGTTACCGCTTTAGTTACATTGAACATCCCTGTCGCTTCAAAAGAAAATATAACAGACATTGGCAACACATGATTTTCATTTAAACGATAATGCATTGTATATGTAAACCACTAATATCATGTAAAGCGTGCATTACGCTTTTATTATTGATATCTAACGAGTGTCTTCACAGTTCTCCCGGGGCGAGCCTTGCTGGCCTGTGGCGAAAACGTCGGCTGTGGACGTACATTAGCCTGGAGCTGTGTTGGCTTGGAGAGAGTCGTTATTGCTGATGTGTTGGTGCACGCTTCTCTAGCTTTGATGTTTTCTGGCCATCCTTTGTCTGGATTTTATCATGCATTTTCCTAGGTTCAACTTTCGGAATGGCCCGTTTCGGTGAGTCCGATTCGGTGAGTCCAATCCCTTTACGGGAGAGTTTTTCAATTTTTTTTTTAAATTATCGGGTACCGTAACCTAATTATCATTGCCGTTTTAGGGTTAGGGGTTTGGGGTTAGGGTTAGAGGTTAGGAACTCACCAAATCGGACTCACCGAATAGTAGCAGACCCTTCAACTTTAGGCCTTCCTTGTTTGCTTTCCTTTTAAGGAATCTTCTTAATCGCCAATCGTGTTTCTCCTCAGTGGAACTCTGGGTGACAATGTCATCTGATATTCCGACACATCCTTCGCATTGACCAATTATTTCGTCCATTCTTTGAAAAATATCTTGACTTACGCAATGTCTGAACCTCTTGGGTATTTTTTCTTGTCATAGGGTCTTTTCTGGTACTTTTGCTTTGGAGCTGGCCGTGACTGCTGGGACTTCTGCATACTTGACAGGTTGCCCCCAAGGCTGGACAGGCATTCTTTTGATGCTTCCATCCGCAGCGCTGACATTCTCTGGTTGCATCAGTGTTATTCATTTATGAGATTTTTATCTTTTGCAGCAAATCATTGCAGGCCTCTTTGCTGAACTTCAACTATTGAAAGTCCCTTAGATTTGGTCATAAGTTATTTTCTAAACTCTTCGTATTTGGTTGAGACAATAACCATTTTTATTAATCCTCATCTAGTTCATCATCATTAAACATGCACGTCTTTTGGCTTTTTCTCAAAGGTGGGATAGATAGATACGAAGTAATTGATTTGTTTGGGTGTCGATGAAGCTGACCCCGCTGTGCTGCAATATTGACGCATCTAACCTGCGAGATTCAGCTAGTGATGCGCTCATCATGTGCTAGCCATTTCATTCTAAGCTGCTCTGTATAAAGTTAATTCGTTCAACGTTTAACATGCATTTGGGTTCGACTGTCTCCTTTTAGCACACAATATTTGGGATTTTTATGGCTACGACGACAAACTATTAAAGAGCAGCCAGTCTTTGGTTTCATCATCCAAGCGGCTTCTTCGTGACAAAACAGTTGGTGTAAAATGGCCGACCAAATTCTACAAACGATCTGATAATACCAAGCATGTCTGATGACTTCTAAAAAATAGGTGGACTACATTCAGATTCAAAAGTAATGTAGAGAGACTTCTTTCCCATTAGGTGAAAAATTATCAGGGTGGCCACATAGCTACATCCGGTTTAGTGTTTCATAGAGAACGGCATCATGAAGCATTGAGAACGATGAAAATCAGTAGCATAACGGTTGATTCATGTGCATAGTGTTTAATTTGATTTTTATTTATATCGTACTTTTTTGGTAAACATGCTGTACTATAAAAAATACTGAACAAATTTTGGTCCAGGAACGCGTCGGGTTGGACGTAGCTGCATTACACACTGCTCCTTTGCTCCACAACATTGGGGAATGAATCTTATACTGTACCGGACTACCGGTACATGTTTTCTATTTTCGCATTCCAAGTGCAAAATCGTTTTTCTGTTCATTTATGTATTATCACTTCATTACGTATGTGACGTTTTTTGCATATTTTCCTTTTTTGTATTAGCCGAGTAGTAACAATAGCTTTTTGCATTTGTGCCATTATGCGTCATCAACAACTTGTGGAAGATTCATCTTTAAACTGAAAATTTTTCGTAGACACGAGCCGTTTTGCTCCACTATTATGTGTGATATGTTCAAATATACAAATCGCTGTTAAAATCAAACTTTCTGTTATTGAGTACCGGTACCGCCATTCTTCATTTATCAATTTATTTTGTTTTTAACGTTGCGATTTGCTGGTGTGTCTTTAGACATCTTTCGTTGCATTAAATAAACCTTTCTGTATATATAACAAAGGCGCTTTCGGTTTTTATTGTGCTCTAGCATTGATGTTAGGAAGGATGTAGTATTGAGATGCGGTAAACGTTATTACCTTAGATATGGGGTCACGTAACCCATGAACTGATACGAAAACTGTTCAAAACATTTTTTGACACAAATTTTTTTACTTGGTTTCGTTTCAAACTAAAAAATGATGTTTCTTTTCGAAACCACAACAATTTTTTATGAATTTTTTCCAAGATGCTCTGGTTATGATTGTGGGGCGATGTATGCCAAGTTGACATTTTCACGTAGTTCGTACTCTGTAGTGCTGGTAGGAAAATATGTTTCGTTTCGACTAGAGATGTACCGATATATCGACATCGGTCATTTTTGGAGTATCGGCTAAATTTCGTGGCCGATACTAAAAATGTAAAATAAAACGCATTTGCTGCAGATTTTTTGAAGTAGTAACTATAACGTCACACTGATGTATGTTAACCTGTTTAATTTGTTGATACCCGACTCTTCCAGTAATTTTTATAATTGCAGTGATTCTTTCACTTAAACAAAACGTCTTGTTTTTAGCAGTTTTCATTCTTGAATTATGCAGGAGACTCAATTTCTCCCATATAGCAAATCAATCGCTTTTTACATTGGTTCAATGTTTGTAGACGTTAAACTAATGTAAAAAAACACTGATTTGCTATCTGGGACGTAACATCATCTCAATACTGTATTTAATCGAGTGATGATATATTTTCCAGACCTCTCCAATTATTAAACTTTTGAATTCCTAAAGTTTTTTGCAGACCAACATTTCGTTACATTGACGCAAACTAGCAACACAACAGAAATAGCGAAGAGCAATTACACTGGTTAACACGATTTTTGCGGTTTGAACAGAGAAAACAGATTTAGAGTACAGTAATATTGGGCCATTGGGGTGCTAAATCCGAATCTGACCGGAAATTTATTTTATGATGTCAGGTTTTTGAGATGTGGGCCTAATGACAAATTGTTACTTTTGCCAAAAGTGAAAGATTTGACATTGCATTTGTTATACAGTACATAGGCCTGCAGACGTACACACTATGCTATATGCAGTAATTCGTGCCATAGGGTGCATAAATAGCTGAAATACAGCCACAAACTACTATTTTGATACCAATTTGTTTTGACGCAATCGCAAAATTGTTAACGAAAAAACAATGACAAGCTGAAAGGGAAGCTTGTAGTATGAGCATCCTCTGTCCATGTTTTGCATCACATCACCAAGATTGAAGCAAAGCTATGGCAATGTTTGTCCAGTATCCTTGTTTAAACTATTTTGGCCTGTCTAGCAATAACCTTTCCCTGTTTCACTGCATGTATTGGTGATAAACAACATCAAATCTTCCACTTTTGGCAAAAAATTACTTTTAAAAAAATTATTGAAAGAAATATTATTAAAAAGTATTTTTGTAATCATCTTCAACGTCTGATGTAACACAAGAAAGTTCATTAGGCTACAACTAAAAGGTTAAAATTAAATCACAAACTGATAGAACCAGCACACGAAAAATGATGCAAGATTATACATTTTTGGCGCCTGGGTAGCCTTACCAAGCCTCGCAAAAGCTTCAACCAAAACGACAAGCGCCTTTATGTCGAACACTACTTGTCGAATAGTTTTTGTATGATTACCTACTTAATTATAATAGCTTATTTGGAGAGCTTGCGCAAACCCTTTATTAGTTTTCAGAAACCCCAATCACGGTGCCTGTTTCTTCCCTTTATACCCCGGCCCCCAATCATGGTGACCTATTATAACTGTATAATGACACAACAATGCGGTTGAGATTGGATTTATAGAATCTTTAAAAAGAGATAGTGAATCTTTACAAATAAATTATGCTAATTCAAAGCTTGTTTTAATAGTTGTATGTAGGGCCGCCGCAAGGATAATTTGGGCCAGGTACCAATAAGATCTTCGAGCACCAAATCAAGATTTTTCTAAGAAACACACAATATATCCAAAAAATACACAGTGCTGGGATCGGCCTTAAAAAGTGATATCGGGGAAAATATTGACATCGGTACATCTCCGGTTTCGACTTAAAGTTATATTTTTTAGTTTCGTTGTGAAAACGAAGCTCGCATCCAGGATTTGATTAAAGTTTGACATTATTTAAGTTTGCTGCTGTCCAGCACAATAATATTTCGTTTTGAAACATTATTTTTTGTCTTGATTTTGCTCCACGTTTTCTGGAGGATGTAATTTTTTAGCACTGCGAATAGTTCGCTCCAATGATAGTGCAAAGTTTGCAAAACACATTTAAAGTTTTCCATTTATATCGCCCTGGCCTGAGCAAATGTATTTCTATCATGGTGCATGGTAAAGTCATACAAGAACTATGAAAATGTACAGTAGTATGACGTTTCTTGTTTGAGAGTATTGAGATTAAGTTTTATATTAAATGTGTGTGTTTGTAAGTTGTGGTTTACACTCAGCTTCTGATTCTGCGTGATAATTCAATTTAACAACTGCAGAACTGATATAAATATCCAGTGAGTACTTTTGTTTCATTTGAAACACTGATTCTGTGTCACACATATCTGTTACAACGCGCCCATAAGCATGCCCAATTCATGATTGATAGAAAAGACAGGTTTGTCGGAGTCACGTAGCGCAGTTGTAGCCTACGTCACAGCAATGAGTAAATGCTTTTCCAGTGAATTAACGTCACATTTCCTCAATTATTCTTCATATTGCCCAGGCAGCAAATCAACCGTTTTTTACATTCATTGATTTTCTGTCTGGGTAGGTTTGTAACCTGTATAGATGTTGTAGGCTGATTGTATGAAGTGTGCACGTTATTGAGGAGGAAAGCAAAGATGCTTCGAATTTTTGTTTTCATGTAAAAGTTTTTCGTTTTATTTCGAATCGGATTTAGTTTTTTAGAGATGAATTTCGAAATCAAGGCAATACGTTTAAAGTTTACGTTTACGTTTAAATTACGTTTAAGTTACGTTTAAATCAAGGCTACTATTTAAAAACAAAAACACCAAATGCTCCTTTGACTTCAAGATCGCGTGAATGTAGCCTACGTCAAATGTTTTTCACTTCCCAAATAGGCTTTTCGTCAATTTATCTGACGCAGTAGCCTGTGATCTGCGACCAAAGTAGTTTGTCTACTCCCAAGAATAGATACCGGTACACTAGAATTGGTCATCGTTTAATTTGTCAGTTCGCCGTATTCGTCATATTTTTGTAGGTCCATGCAGAATTCCAATTTTTCGTGTTCATTTCAGATCATTTAATTCCTCACCTCTTTATATTTCCGAGAAACCGCATATTTAACGCGCTACAAACTACCGCCTTGGTAGTGTCGTAAAAATAAAGCAATTGCTATGAGCCTTCGTATCCCCCTTTTTTAGATATCCCTGGTTTCGCCGTAAGGTGCTAGACTTAGTGGTTAGGGAGGACATATTTGTGACGCATAAACAAGCCTAATTTAATCATTTGAGTTTTCAATGGGACCCGCGGTTGGCCTTGCTGGCTGGTGTATTTCTACTGCCTAATTTGTAGTCAGTTTACGTTATGGCGATAGGCCATGTATCAAATGGGCTGAAGAGATCTATTAGAATCCGAACCAGAGCTATTCCAAAAATAAATTGAGTGCCAAAAAATATACAGCTTGTCACGATAAATACAAGACACCACAAAAAGAATGTAGGCTATCTCTGCAGAATGCCAAACCTCCGCAATAAAACTTTTACAAACCTTTAAAAAAAATAATACAGAAAGGGTTTTCCAAAATAAAATTCCAAGAAAACGAGTGTCTTTCTCACAAAAAATATACCTCTGAGAAAGAAGAGTAGGCTAAGTAAAGTAGCCTACATGGTATTTTCTGCTGTTTTCATTAAATCTCGCCCCCCTCATTTCAAAGCTAGTTTTGAATAAGAACTCATCGTGCGATAGTACAGCTTTGCAGTAGGGGCGACTGGGCTACTTTGTTTCGACCATGTCTGATAGGTCTTACTTTCTTGAAAATTATTGTTTAATATAGGCATCTGTAGGCTAGTGGTGGTATTGTCTTTAAACGTGCCACAAAGGTTGCAATGTGACATGTTTGGGTCTAATCAAATACTATTTTTGTAGTCAGACTATGTGAAACCAATGTTTTACTATCTGAAACTGGTATTTAGGTTGTTAAAAGTTGAACATCAACCGACACAAAATAAACGTGAATAGGCCTAAGTAATGGAAATGTTTTTGAATAAACAAATAATGAATAAACGATACCGAATTGCAACATGAAATCTTGTTTGATTAGAGCTTGATCAGTCTGAACAATACATTCTCATGATCAAACTGAAAAGCGTGGTAAACCATTAAACAGTGGCGACTTGTCCATAATATTGTATTCTTCTTCTTCAACAGATTGATCATGTTTGATCAGCTGTGATCTCCCTTATGAACTGCCTCCATTTTGTCCTGTCCTTTGTTTTTATTAGTGTTTCTGGTATGCTTTTTATTCCTGTAGTTTGCTTGATATTGTCAAAATATTTCATTTTTTGTCGTCCTTTTGTTCGTTTGCTTTGCACCATCCCAGTCAACATTGAATTTTCCAACGATTTGCTTCTTGCTATGTGTCCGAAATATCTCAATTTTCTGAGGTTAATGTTATTAATCAGACTCCATTTATCGTTTATTTGTTGGGAAACAAAATCATTTGTTTTTCTTTCCATCCAGCTGATGCGTAATAGTCCTCTGTGACACCACGTTTCAAAATTTTTTAACTTTTTAATGTCACGTTTTTTGCATGTCCAAATTTCACATCCATATGTGGCAATTGGGAAAACGAGAGTTCGCAGCAATCTTAATTTTGTGTTTTTACCAATTGACCTCTGTTTCCACACCGTTGTAAGTGATGTCACAGCTGTTTTTGCCATAGCAATTCGCCTTCTAATTTCCGTGCTATCATCATAAGTGTCAGTTATGACCAGTGATGGGCATTATCGGCGATAATTTATCGGCGATAATTATCGGCGATAAATTTTTATCGCTTATCGTTATCGCTTAATTATTTTTTCAGTTATCGTTTATCGTTATCGCCAAAGGCAGTATTTGATTATCGCCGATAATTAATCGCCGATAAATTTTATTTCGGATCAACACACAAGTGGACAGACCATGAAAAGTAATATTTTTACTAGCCACCTAGTTAATGATACTAAAATTAAAACCAGTTCTTCTTCAGTGCCTGAAGTGTGTGTGCACAGGTCGTTGTCAGGGGAGGGGCACGCCCCCCTGCAGCGACGGCCCTGACAACACAATAATTTTTTGAGTTGCAAATTACAATGCAATGAAATGCATGCAACAAGTCTCTTGTTGTTTTGCTGCAATCGGCAATCGCGAGTGAATTTTACAATTAAAATGTAAGCGCACGGGCGGTACAGATTCCTTTGAAGCGAAGCGAAAGAAATTGGCAAGTGGTTTGTGAAAGTGTCGCAATACGAGGCCGCTTTTACATCGGAAATATGGTATTCGCGCCACCTCACGATGAACTATTTTATTCTTGTGTTTTCTTTTTTCGTTGGAAGTGTTAGTTTTTAGTAATTGTCGTAAAAAAATAAAATCCCTCTCGTCAAAACATGAAACTTACTGTTTTAAACGCATTAAATCTTTAGATGGGTAGGCACTTTAACAAGCAGATTTCTAATAATACACGCGCGTATCCAATCCAACCACGAACCAATGAGATGCTACGTTATCTGCTATTGTGACCATTCCAGCATTCAGCCAGAGAATTAATAATTACTTTGAACTTTGTTTGGTAATTACAGAAGAAAAAAGAGTTATAGCAGAGGTGGGAATCAAACCCATGTCTTTGTAATGACTACTACCGCCCTAACCCAATGCGCCAAGCCAACCGATGGCAAAGCGATGATTTAATTTAGCTAGAATTTGCGTTTTTCCTTTATTCTTCCCAAACGCAATCTTGATGACGTCATGAAAAGCGTAGCTTCTGATTGGTTCGTGCTGGATTGGATATCTGCATGTTAAAGTGCCCACCCTTTAGATGAGTAGATTAACTAAAATTGTAAGAACTTGCCTTGAGACGTGCGGTTATGTCACAAACTCAGTTTAAAAGACAAAATTCATACACAATAACAACACAAGATCGGTTATAGACTGTAAGATCGATTTTTTTCTAGCTTGGCGATATAACTTTAATCCAAAAATAATAACCAAATGCGTAAGTGCCATTTAACTTAAAAAGTTAACCCATTTGTGCCGAAAGTGAAAGTAGGCCTACTTAAAAAAAATTTCGGAAAATTTAAATATTGCATAATTATGACCTAAAAAACATATCACAATTATTTTTTTCCTAATTGTGTTTGTACTTTTTGAGAAAAAAGCCGTCCTATATATAAGACGCTAGGCAAATCCGTTATCAAATTTCACAAGTTTCTTGTGCGTAATGCTTAAGCGTTATTACATTTTACTTATCGCTCAAAGTAATAAATGGGAAATGTCTTGTTTATGTCTTGTCATGTCATTATTGTCATCGAACATTTTATTGAAATGAAAGTTCAAAAAATATGAAGATAAAAATTAGCAAAGTAACACAACATCACTGAAACAAGTCATTGCGGAATATGATATTGCTTGAAGCATTTGACACGAAGACCGACATCATATTTTTTGCATAGCCTATTGTAGTAGTTTTTGCATGACAATAGGCGCATCGAGTTGCGTGGTAAAATTATGCTAAATACAGTAGCCTATTACCCAGGCCCGTAACTAGGGGGGGCGAAGCCCCCCTGCAAAAATGTTGGCACCCCCTGGAAAAAATTATGTTAATTAGCTCTGTTCGGTGACTTTTCAGTTTTATACTCAATTTTCTTGTGTTATTTAATTGTAAACATTGTGTGTTTAAGGGTGTGGTAGAATGTTGTCTCTAAAACAAAGTTTGCCTAATTTTAAACGAAACTGCATTAAAAGAGCGAGTTTTGCCAATACCAAACATTCAAATATCTCAGCCAGGAATTAGCAACAAGAAAACATAGAGACTTAGCTTTATTACCGAAAAATGCCCTAGAAAACATGATCTTATCCTTTTGCTATGCCACCAGACAGCACCATTTTACAGGAATACTTATACCCACATGTTTGTTGAAAATGCTTTCAGAATGCACCAAATTCAAAGTAATTTTTCAAAATTTTCTGGGGGAGAACCCCCAGACCCCCGCTGCTGGGTGTCGCCTTTGGCGAAGACGCCGTCGGTCTTTGCCCGTCGGCCGTCAACCCCCACCCCCTTTCAAAATTCCTGGCTACGCCACTGACTGGTTGTATGATAAACTAGTTTAATGTAAACGTTGTATTACTATTAGGCCTACGATTAATGTTCTTGCGTAAATATACCCACATTGTGTACAAACGTCGTTTTCGTACATGATACGAAAAGTAAAAGTTGGGCCCCCTCCAGAATACTTTTGCCCCCCCTGCTGCTCCAAGCTAGTTACGGGCCTGCTATTACCTTTATCAATTACCTATGCGACATAGCCTACCTCAATCAAATATTTTTATTCCCACTAATACAGTGCCTATATATTGTAATTCTTATCTCAACAACTCAGCGTTCTGCCATTGCTTTAATGATGATGTTCATAAAGAAAACAAAAAAAAATATCTGAAATTATCAGTAAATCACGATAATTAGGCTATGTTATTGTTCTAAAACAAACGCGACTCATTTGACAAGCTTGATGGATTTCACAGTATGCACATTTTTACTACCAATAACGCTTAAGATTACTGATAAATTTTCAAGCATTTTGCGTTTTTTGGAATTTTTTCAATTATTGCTGACTTTGCTGTAAACAGCCCTTTAAGCAGAAAGCAAAATACAAAGTTTGAAATTTTTTATGGTATTTTTATTTGATTTATTTATTTTGCCTACTGCACGTAAGCGGCAGTGTAACTCAATTGATAAAAGCAGCCAACTGATATCTGAAGGTATAATTATGAGCACGGCGGTTACCTCAGTGGTTTGATTCTGGATCAAGAGGTTGAAGATTCGATACCTACTGCCGCTGTTGCGATTCTATTCATGCATAACTTACAAAAAGTTTTGTCCCTTTACACTACAGTATATTATGTTCGATTTTTCGTCATGTTGATGAAAACAGTTCGTGCTGCATGGAATGGGGCAGCTCTAATCAAGAAAAAAAAATTATCGTTATCGGACATTATCGGCGATAATTTATCGTTTATCGTTATCGCTTAACTTTTTTTTGATTTATCGTTTATCGTTATCGCTTTAGGCATTTTTCGTTTATCGATTATCGTTATCGCTTAACTGAAAAATGAGTTATCGCGCCCAACACTGGTTATGACACTGCCAAGATAGCAGAAATTACTTACACTTTCAACAACATTACCACCAATGTATAAGTTTGGACAAATTTCATCCTTTTTACTTATGGCCATCACTTTTGTTTTTGTGGGATGTAATTGCAAACCATATTCTTCACTTCTTGACTTGACCCTATTCAAAAGTTCTTGCAGTTCCGTTACACTTCCACCGACCAACACTATGTCGTCAGCATATCGAAAGTTGGTTACCATTTTTCCTCCAATTTTCACAGAGCCATCAAAATTCTCCAATACTTTTCTCATTATATGTGTTCAGTATATAGATTGAAAAGATATGGTGACAATTATTGTATAATAATTTTATTTATCGTGCATGAAAATGTGTAATTAATTAAAATTTTTATTGCAATTGATCCAACTCTGGAAGGCATGGAGTTATGTCGAAAACGTTTGAATTCAGCATACAGTATGTGCTAGTTTATTGCGTTGTTTTTGATATAATGTAATTCAATCCCATTAATTCCTTGTCCACCATCTGCCTATGTTATTGACAGCATTACTAGAAGAAACTTCGTATTTCAACTTCAACATTTTTGTACCTTATGACGTCTAGTCTCTCTTCACTCATATCATGCGGTTAGAGAATTAATACCGGTATATACTGTTTTATAATCCGTTTTTTCATACATCCATCCATTTTTCACTATTTTTGTACTTTATGACGGGGGTATATTTCCAATTTAAATTTTTATTGGCTTACCTGCAATGTTGCCAGCTTCGAGGTTTTCCTGCAGAATTGGAATAGTTTTGATTCCGAGTCGCGAAAAAATTATACAACAGTTGCAATCGAGTTTTGGATTGGATGATTCGTTTCATCATTTGTTTTTTTGTTTTTTTAATCTTTTTCCTCGGACCGACAAAGCCTTGATAGGTAATTCCTGATAGTTTCGCACATAGGTGTACGGGAAGCATATTTTTTGGGGGTGCAAAAGAATTCTTGCCCAAATATAATCAACTGGCCTAAACAAAAGTACTACACATGTAAGAAAAAGCAATAATATAGCTTTAAAAAACACAGCATGAGGCATCAACTGAAAAGCCTTCTACAAAGCCACTGGTATGATAAGTAGGAGAAGGCGGGCAAGTTGAGCAGGTTTTTTGTTAAATCTATTTTTTTTTATTTCATTAACTTTTTCGAAGACTCAAGTACAGTAGGCTATTGCATTTCGAAAACATGCTAATAAGCCAAGTTTTTAGACAAAAACTGGTTGGTTTTATTTATTATTTTGCACTGTATTCAAGTTTAAGTAACGATTGCACAACTTGCCCGGATTATTTTTCCGGGGCATGTTGTGCAGCACCATGGGGTAGGCTGTGTAGCACATGGGGTAAGTTGAGCAACAACAATCGTTCGTTTTGACTAGGGGCAAGTTGAGCAACATATTACGGCCAGCAAAAGTACAGACAATTTAACAAATCAGCTATTTTTACATTCATTCACTAGTCATTTTTTACATTCATTCACGTGGAAGACTTTGAAACTATGTAAAAATGGCTAATAGGCTAGAACATTTGTAAATTAACAAAGGCGGTTTGCAGGAACAGTAGCACAACTTGCCCCGTCATCAATTGCACAACTCGCCCCATTCACACTTTTTTTTAAAGAACAAAAAATTTCAAGAAAACTAACAAATGTACGAAAAAATTTTACCTGCGAAAATACAACTACATCATATGTCTACTGACCCCTACTGCTAAAGTTTGACTAGTTCTACTGTGCATCCAAAAAATCAAAATTTCGTTTGCATCCAAATTTAGATCCTAAGACCTAAACATCTTATATCGTTGATCAAGCCTAACCTGCCCAAAAAACTGATAACTGCGATTCACGTGCTTCAAAGGCATTATAGGTAAAATATAATAATGGCGTTAAAGATTCATTACGCTATTTATTTCCTTTAAAACGGGGACTTGCACAACTTGCCCCGGGCCCGTTGCACAACTTGCCCCGCCTTCCCTTACGGTATACCATTATGCAAATTTGCAAAACAACAAATTCATCAAAAGACAATTGAAGGGAGTAGGCTAATTGACACTACACTAACGAACCAGTAGAATGCAGTAGGCTACTACCGGTACATGGCTCCAAAACTGCAAACTGAACTAAAAAGTACTGATTAGTGGTAGTCTGGTGGTAAAGGCTACACAAATTTAAAAGAAGTATTTGTTTTGCCCACTTCAAATATAATCTACAATGCGATTGACATCCACTTTAATTGTTGTTGATCTTTCCAAGTGCAACAAAGCTAAGTTTGACAGTCGTGTTTGGCCCATTGTTGATCTCAGATATGTCTTCAATCGTCGTAATCCGGAAAAAGACCTCTCAGCTGAACATGAAGTTGCAGGAACTGTTGCTAGAATTTTTGCTGCTTTGGAAAAGTGGGGCATAGTTTTATCTAATCCATTTGAAATTAGGAATTTTGTACATTGTACAGCAGTTTTGATTTCTCTGTTGCGAGTGAGTTGGTGAAAAAGTTGATGTTCCGATTCCAGGAAATCCTGTTCCAAGGTGTAGAATTCAGATATCAACTTCAAGCTTTGTTGGTTGGCATTATTTGTATCTTCCGAAAATTCTCCTTTTGAAGACTAAGGAGAGAATTTGGGCAATTTTTCATATTTGGGCAAGATTTCACACCTATCTATTCTCCTTTTAGGATAGATAGGTGTAAAATCTTGCCCAAATATGAAAAATTGCCCAAATTCTCGACAGATTGGGGGTGCGATTGCACCCCCTGCACCCCCGGCTCGTACACCTATGGTTTCGCATAGGCTACTTGTAGAGGCTTTTGATGCAGAGCCGGTTACTAAGATTGGCAGAGTGAAGTTTTCCGACGGTTGAAGTGTTGTTGCCGGGGAATTATTCCATCCATTAGGCAGGCCCGTAACTAGCTTGGAGCAGCAGGAGGGGCAAAAAGTATTCTAGAGGGGGCCCAACTTTTACCTTCTGTATCATGTACGAAAACGACGTTTGTACACAATGTGGGTATATTTACGCAAGAACATTCATCGTAGGCTTAATACAACGTTTATATTAGAATAATTTATCATAGAAACAGACAAACACTCAGTGGCGTAGCCAGGAATTTTGAAAAGGTTTGTTTTTTTGACCGCCGGCGGCCGAAGCCCGACGGCGATACCCAAAGGCGACACCCAGCAGCGGGGGGTCTGGGGGGGAACCCCCAGAAATTTTTGAAAAAATTACTTTGAATTTGGTGCATTCTGAGAGCAATTTCAACAAAAATGTGGGTATAAATATTCCTGTAAAATGGTGCTGTCCGGTGGTATAGCAAAAGGATAAGATCATGTTTTCTAGGCCATTTTTCAGTAATAAAGCTAAAGTCTCTATGTTTTCTTGTTGCTAATTCCTGGCTGAGATATTTGAATGTTTGGTATTGGAAAAACTCGCTCTTTTAATGCAGTTTCGTTTAAAATTATGAAAACTTTGTTTTAGAGACAACATTCTACTCTGATTCTACCACACCATTAAACACACAATTTTTACAATTAAACAACACAAAAAATTGAGTATAAAACTGAAAAGTCAGCGATAGAGCCAGTGCCGGATTAAGGGTCTGTTGGCCTGTAGGCACATTTTATAAGTGGCCCGAAAATCAGGGTTGCCAACTAAAAAATTAGAATTATCAGTGTTGCCAAATCACTGTCACAAAGATCGTTGTTGCAACTATAACAGGGTACCGTGCAAAAACTTGGTCATAAATGCCTAATTAAATAGCACCTTTGCGCGTTTTTGCGATTGAAAACTCGTTAACTAGTTTTTGGAGGTCAATCTTACGGAGTAGATCGCTTTCAATACACAAAAGTGCCAGTGTACTAAGACGTTGTTGACACATTGTTGATCGTTTAACATCTTTAATTCGTTTCAGTTGTGAAAACGGGCGTTCCCCCGAGCAATTCGTAGCCATTAGAGACAAGTACATTCTAAGTGCTATTTCAGTGTTTGGAAATGCATTATAAACACCAGTAGGCTAGTGTGCAGCATTTTAAACATCTTCTGGGCACTTCCTGTTGCTGTTGTTTCATCGCGTCTTTGCTCTTTATAGGCAGTGGCTATTTGACCGGCGCCGGTCTTTGAACCTGAAACACTATTTGACCAGTCATGACGTCACTACATAGGCATTTTTTTCTTTTTCTCTTCAAAGCATAAGACGAGAAGAGTGCCTATATAAAATATGAGTAAAAAAGTTAGAGTTTTTTAATTTTCTTGAGTTTAAGAATTTCTCTGGATAATTTTCCGTTCGTCATAAGAGGATGTGGCCGTGTTTGCCGAACGACGCAAAAATGTAACGCGTCGTTCGGCAATCACGGTCACATCCTCTTATGACGAACGGAAAATTGCCCAGAGAAATTCTCAAATTCCAGAAAATTAAAAACTCTAACTTTATTACTCATAGTTGAAAAGACATAAAAAATTGGGCTGTAGGTTACTCAAATTAAAAATTAACCACAAAAATGCAGCAGCCTAACAATCCAGGAACGAGGAGGCGACTGATTCTTAACTAATTCATCAACTTATTTTAAAGTATCAGGTTTGGTGGCCGTGCTTAACTATATTTATTGATGCATATACCGCAATATTAGATCCTTTCATGCACGTCTTAAACCATTAAGGTTTTGCCACCTTTTCCTTTTGTTAGTTTTGTTACTGTACTTCTTTTTCACAATATCATTTCTTTTGCATTCTGACAAAGAAAAATAAATTAAATTGAATTGAATTGAGTCAATTCGGGTCAAAATTTAGTTAAAATAAAAAAAATAAAAGAAAGCTTCCGCGTAGTATCGAACTCATTCCCTCTGGAACACCAGCCAGGACTTATCCTACGCGCCACCGAATCAGTTGAACATGGCTGCCGAATTTAGAACTTATATAGGCACTCTTCTCGTTTTTTGCTTTGAAAGAGAAAAAGAAAAAAATGCCTATATAGTGACGTCATGACCGGTCAAATAGTGTTTCAGATTCAAAGACCGGCGCCGGTCAAATAGCCACTGCCCTCTTTATACCAGCACATAAACTGACGAAACTTTGATGGGAAGTCGAAAGACAGGTCCTTTGAATACACACCAACCAGACCTGCAACAGCAACATCGATGTCTTTAACAGACATGGAGTCGTACTCAGTCAAAACTCCAAACCTCTGCAGCACCATGGAATATGCATCGATCGATACGTTTCTGTGGTGCACTCTTCAGTTGGTCGATGATCACATAAAACGTGTTGATTGTAAATTTTTGCTGGCCCGACATTCCTTCCACATCATCTGTAGCAGCTCCATCACTGACATGCTTCTGCCGCTTTGGTGCTCGCCGACTTTCAGATTTATATATGCTGCTGCCACAGCGATCACGTGCCTGGCTGCTTATAACAGTCAAAATTCTCTCTGCACTCATCCAAGAATTTATCCAAGCTTCAGCAGACCAATGGCTAGTGTCAGTTCGATAGTGGAACTTTGAAGCAACTTGCTACTTTGAAGCGCTGCAAAATATTGTTCCAAAGTATGCACATTAGGGCAACTGTTCCAGACAATTGTTCACCTAATCAAACGTCATATAAAAACCGTTCAAGTCTACTGAATATTACGTCATGGAAATTCCTAAAACATGTGCCAAAATTGCACCATCGTTCGTAAAACTGTGTCAAACCTGTTTCAGTTGAAACCTGTTTAAACATGAAATGTTGCGTCGCGCTAACTGCTGGCGTGCCTTTGAGTTATCACAAATTTTTCTGATTCATTCTCGAAGTTGTTTGTTGGAAGTCGGTCGCACATTTAACTGGTTTATTTGGTGCTTGCTAGCTGGACAAATTCTCCGTCTTTTATCCAAGTAATCTGTATCGTAGTGACAGTTTTTAGAGGTGGAAGGCGTTGCATCTCGATTTCGATAGCCGCGGGCTAATTTTACAAGAATACACTTATTGAATAGACGTTTCAAGGAGTGTTTCTTTTTCGGTCGATACATACAGACAAACGGATCCGGAAACTTTATGTTACAATTTTCCCACGAAGAGATTATGGTTTACCGCTGTGACCATAAAAAATAAAAGACGAGTTCTTGTCAGTTGGTAGGTCAAGAAGAAATTAAAGCAAGAAAAATAAAAGACGAGTTCTTGTCAGTTGGTAGGTCAAGAAGAAATTAAAGCAAGAAAAATAAAAAACGATTTTGTTAGCTGGTAGGCCAAGAAGCACTTGAAGACATAAAAATAAACGACGTGTTTGTTGTCAGCTAGTGCAGAAGAACTACTTAGAAGTACAAGAAATAATAAAAGAAGATTTGTTGGTTGGTTGTCTACACTCTTACAGAAGCAAAGAAAAGTAAAGACATTTCTTCTCAGTTTGGTACTGAAGAAAAATAACTTTGACATTCATTGATAAGAAAGAAGATTAAAAGACAATCCATCTGTGCTTGTAGATTCAAGTGGAAGAATCCAAGCAAGTTTTGTGGACTTTAGGACTTCATACCCGTACAGCTACGGTATCGTGCATTCAAATTCTTTTTTGTATTTTTACGGTCTTTGCAGTTAAGTTTTTTATAACTACTGTAGCCTAATAATTTTGTGTGTTTGTGTAACGTAATTTTTTTAATTGTTAATTTAGCCCCAACCTTTAATATGTCTACACTCGGTGGCGACAAGGACTCGACCGCCGTAGACTCGACTGAGTTTAAGCCTGATGATGTTCTTTGCGGTCGGGCAGGCCATTCTGGGGAGGGACCTAGTAACGATGAGGCTAAGTCAGTTCGAGAGGCCCGGCATCTTAGAAGGGATATTTTGACTGAAATTGGGGAACTTTCTGTAGCCCTAGGTTCTTTGAGTGATAAGCAGGAACTGTTAATTTTTAGATCTAAGTTATCTACTTTAGAAGAGGAATTATGGCATTTTCATGCTCTTTTGACTAAAATCTTTAACTCTGCAATCTTGGCAGAACTTCGTGATAGGGTAGATCCCGAATTTAACTCGTTAAAAAATAACTTTGAACAAAAAGTAAGTGAGTTCTCAGATATGTTGGATGCTGACATACATCCTGAGGATAGCGCCTCAAATGTAAGCACTAGGATGTCTAGGACTTCGTCTCGGATAGTTGCACAAATTAACCTGCAGCTAAGACGAGAGGAGCTCCAGATACAAGCTGAGGCCGAAGCGAGAGCTGCTGAGGCCGAAGCGAGAGCTGAGGCCATTCGAGCTTAGGCTGCCGCGAGAGCTGAGGCTGAAGCGAGAGCTGCTGAGGCTGCCGCGAGAGCTGAGGCCATTCGAGCTGAGGCTGCCGCGAGAGCTGAGGCCGAAGCGAGAGCAGCTGAGGCCGCCGCGAGAGCCGAAGCGAGAGCTGCTGAGTTCGCACTCAAAGACGCTCAGTTGAGGGCTGAACAACGTAAAGAGGTAGTTTTAGCTGAATATCGATCAGAGGTGGGCTCTCGGCGTAGCTCTAAGAAGGGCTCTTCTAGGCATTCCAGAAATGAACATCAATCACAGTTTAATTTACCTAACCTTTTCCAAACGCCCGTTCAACCTGTGAGTGGACCAGGGCAGTCCACACGTTTTCCAGCTGTTTCAGGAGGTCTCGGGGCCGCGGCTAAGGGTCTTCCGAATGCTGTAGAGCCAAGGTCTGCGAATTACAACCGAACTCCTCCCCCAGAGCGTACAGGTCACGGGGCCGCTATTAGTAGTAATGCTTTGCCCCCTTCACAGTTTTCTGCGCCGCTAAGTTTTGATCGCCCAGCTACACGTAATTTGGGTGGTTGTGAGAGGCGTATCGCGTCTCCTGATTTTAACGTGTGTGAGGATCGTGATCGGGCTGTGCACGTGACTGAGCCCACTCAGCCCCTTAAGGGATATAGCTTGTCTTCTCCCGCTAAATCGAGTTCTCAACAGCAGGATTGCTTTTTTGAATACCAAAATAGTAGGACGTTTTTCGATAAGGCGGCCTTGATTGGTTACGATGGTAATAATATGCCATTTATCTTCTTTAAAAATCGTGTTACGGCCTTAATGGCAGCTTCGCCCTTTAAAGGGAACTCGTTTGACTTTGTTACAAGCAGCTTGTGTTAGGACAGCTGCGCAAACGATTGCTAATTTGGTTTCTGATACCCCTGGCTTGTCAGAGGAAGACAGGATAGAAATGTCGTTAGCTCGCTTGTCCCAGCGTTTTGGAGTTCGTGGAGGTCTTTTTGCAGAACCGGAAATTAGAAAGTATCGCTATGGTAGCAAATTGACTTCGACCTCTTCCAGTGATCTGAAAGAGTTTAAAGATGAATTATCGCAGTGTCTGCTTTACGCGCAAGCTTATGGTCAGCGTGACAAATTGGAAGGACGTTTTGTTTTGGATTTGGCTAAGCGACTCCCGTTTGACGCTAACCAGCGTTATCTTGACTTTTTGGGTGATCAGTATGGTAGCACTAATGAGTCTACTTTTCAGAGTTTGTTTGAATTTGTAGTACGGGAGGAAACGCGTAAGTCGACTGATTTTAGCATTATGCTAATGGGCGATTCTGGTGAGTCGCAGCAATTTAAAAAGTTTGGCAAAAGAAAATTGCCTTCATGTCCGGTTAGGCAGACGTCCGTAAAACCCCATGATGATGTGATGTCAGGGAGTTCGCAGTACTCGACTGTTGTTGGCGCACCGCGCGGTGGTGAAGCCAGACGTAAAAACCTACCGGCATGCATTTGTTGTTCGTCACGTGGTCAAGTTGAATATCATTTTTTGTCTAATTGTAAAGAATTTTTGCGCTTGACACCTAAAGATCGGAGAGATGTCATTGTGAAAGCTGGCAAATGCTTGAATTGTTTGCGCCAGCATATGGTTAGGGATTGCGTTCATGCAAATAACTGTCGTCAATGTGGGCCTAACAACGATAGGAAACACTATTTTCTTCTGCATGATTTTTATGTGACGTCAAGTGATTCTCTGGATTCTGTTGGGAAAGATGATGCTGGTGCCAGAGTTCCTGTGCGTAATGTTAAGATTGGAAATGTTAAAGCAGCTTGTAACCGCGTTACTGCTGCTCGTGTTTTGAATCCAATGACTGGCAAATCGAAGTTGGTGTATTGTCAGCATGATCCTGGTTCGCAGTTGACGTTTGTTTCGAGTGATTTGGTGTGTGAACTTGATCTTAAACCGTACGATAAAGCGTCGTTTAAAATGGATACCCTGGCTAGTCAGAAAGCTACTTGTGCTGACCTTGTTAAACTCAACATCCAGTCGTTAGAGACAGATGAACTGTTTTGTGATATAACTTTGGTGGTTAACCCAGCTTGGGCTGACGATGTTAAAACTTTACCGCATAAACAAGATTTAAATGGTTTCCGTCATTTTCATGACGTGAATATGTTTCATTTGAATGATTGTAGTACTGTAGATGTACTGATTGGCAACGATAACGCTTATTTGATGTGGGCCAAAAAAGAGCGTGTTGGTGAAAATCGTAGTGAACCACAGGCTTTGCTCACTCCTCTCGGTTGGTTGGCTTGTGGTGGTAAGTCACCCTCAGATGAAAGCGTTGCTAACGTGTGCAGAGTGCAGACGTCTTCAGAGTCGGATGTCATCTCTGGCTTTCAGCGTAAAATTGAGTCTCGCGATATGGAAATAGCAGACCTGAATAAAGTCATTCAGGATTTGACCTTGCAAAATGAAACCTGTGAATTGTCTCGCAATGACATTTTGGCTGGAGAACTTGTTGAACCGAATATTGAGTTGAAAGATGGTCGATTTGAGATACCTGTTCCGTTGAAGGAAGATATTGATCTACCTAACAATTTTGTGTTGGCGTCAGATAGAGCTGCTGCTTTAAGGAAAAAGGCTTTAAAACAACCTGAACTTCGTGATTTCCTTACTGACACCATGAAAAATCTTAAATCTAATGGCTACATTGAGCGTGCTGGTGAAGCAGGAAATGTCAAGGGATTTGAATGGTATTTACCATACTTTGTGAGGTCACAATTAAAAAAACGCATTGTTTACGATGGCAAGTCTGAATTTCGAGGAACTTGTGTTAATGATGTAATGTTTTCGGGTCCTGACTTGTTAAACCCTCTGGCAGATCTCTTGGCTAGATTTCGGCAGTACTTTTTTCACATTTTGGACTCTTCAATTCGTAAGCCCAATTTTATTGAACTGCTTACGTACACAGGCAGTGCCGTTCGGATCGTGAACGAACGCCCTTTGGTATCTTTGAGTGACGACCCTAGGGATTTTACTGTCATCACCCCTGCCTCACTTTTGACCCCATACTTAGACCCATACTGTGCTGTTGGGCAACCACATGATCGTGACCAATTAAGAAGGGATTATCGGTTCAATTTGTCACTTTCTCAGCAGTTTTGGAGTAAATGAATCGATTTTTACTTGCCAGGTCTTCAGGGCTGGAAAAACCGGTTAGAAATGGCCGAGAATTTGGAGCCTGGTCAACTTGTAGTGGTAGGTTCTCTCCAGGACATTGGTAAACGTGGGAAGTATCAACTTGGGAGGGTGCATGAGGTAGTTCCACAAATTAGGAAAGGGAAGCCTGTAGTTCGTAGAGCTAAAGTTGCCGTCTGCAACTATGATGAGAGTACGGGGAAAGTGAAAGTAGACTATGTGTTGAGGGATATTTCGTGCCTCGCCCCCGTAAAGAGCACCTAAGTGTTAGGGTTTGAGCCTGGTTTTGTCTGCGGTGGCCGACACTTGTCTGAGCCCAGAACAGTCGGTTATTATCGCAACCATTGTATATAGCGTCATTTTTTGCGTCTACCTACTACCTATGGTACCAATTTCATGTATCGTCGCGTTTATTCTTATTGCTGTTCATTCTTTGCATGCCCTTTGTATTTGCGTATTAACTTAAACGTGAGTGATTCAAAGAATTTGTGTATCATGTGTTTTTATTCATTGGCTCACAATTGTCGTCAATTCTTTTTAGTTATGCCATGTCACACTGTCATAACTAGGGGCCGCTATGTTCCAGACAATTGTTCACCTAATCAAACGTCATATAAAAACCGTTCAAGTCTACTGAATATTACGTCATGGAAATTCCTAAAACATGTGCCAAAATTGCACCATCGTTCGTAAAACTGTGTCAAACCTGTTTCAGTTGAAACCTGTTTAAACATGAAATGTTGCGTCGCGCTAACTGCTGGCGTGCCTTTGAGTTATCACAAATTTTTCTGATTCATTCTCGAAGTTGTTTGTTGGAAGTCGGTCGCACATTTAACTGGTTTATTTGGTGCTTGCTAGCTGGACAAATTCTCCGTCTTTTATCCAAGTAATCTGTATCGTAGTGACAGTTTTTAGAGGTGGAAGGCGTTGCATCTCGATTTCGATAGCCGCGGGCTAATTTTACAAGAATACACTTATTGAATAGACGTTTCAAGGAGTGTTTCTTTTTCGGTCGATACATACAGACAAACGGATCCGGGAACTTTATGTTACAATTTTCCCACGAAGAGATTATGGTTTACCGCTGTGACCAGCAACTTCAAGGGTGTTCATGTGTTTGGCCAATGCACCTGCTTCATTTCGTGTGCTGCCATTCTGAGTAGCATCCCCAGAGATTTCCTGGAGAGCATTTTGAAACTTGTGGTACCCAATGGTTTCTTGTGCATGAAAAGTGCTCTGCGGGCAGCACAAATTATGGATTTGGGTTAGACCACCCTGCTCTAAATCACAACATTAGGCTAGAAAATTTTTGCGATTTTTGCGAAATTACGATTTTTGCAACCTTTAATTTTTGCAACCTTCAATTCATACTTATTAGTTTAGAAAATAATTATTTTGAAAACATGACTAAATTTTTACTGATTTTAAAGTGGCCTGGATTTTTGACTGGCCTTGTAGGCACGTGCCTACTTTGCCTAATGGTTAATCCGGCACTGGATAGAGCAAATTAACATAATTTTTTCCAGGGGGTGCCAACGTTTTTGCAGGGGGGGCTTCGCCCCCCCTGCACCCCCCTAGTTACGGGCCTGCCATTAGGTGCTGCTGAATGGGGAGCAGGGCCTATGAGAGGGGGGTACGGAGGGTACGGCGTACCCTTGAGGGCCCAGGCTTGTGATTGTTGGGAGGCCCGGAATTGTGATTTTATAGTTAACGCGCAAAAATGTTTCGTTAAAACCATCCGAAACGACTAAATTCAAGCATAAAAGTTGTTATTCTTTAGTTCTGGGGGAGCCCGTAATGTAGCAAGAGGGCCCGGAAAGGTAACTAAGTGCATTGTGTGCAAATTACGGGCCCAAAGAAAGTGGTGATTTAATGCTTTACGTTAAAAATGTTCTGTTAAAACCACCCTAAGTTAAATCATAAAAGTTGGTTATTCTTCTGTCTGGGGAGCATAGCGTAGCAAAAGCAAGGTTGAGATTGCCTAACCCGCCAGATTTTGTTTAAAAGCCCGGGTGTTTTTGGGCTTTTTGTGTTTTTAAAAAACTATTTGAAAAAGGTAGTTTAACGCTTATTTTACTTCAAAATGAATTTAAGACTCTGTTACATCCAAATTCCTTGGAGAAAAAAAACTGACCAGAGTGTTGGTCCATTACATCAGAGTTCTACAGTAATAGCACATTATAGCCTACTGTTATGTAGTTGTTAAACTGGCTGTAGGCTATGTGGGTCCACGTCTTTTAGGTGCAGACAATTAGGCGCCGGTCAAATAGGCGCGCATACTGTGGTGTCAGGATATTTAGGTGCGCAGCATTGTGGCGCCCGGTCATTTAGGTGCTATTTTTAGTAAAGTCTACATTGTGTTTTTTAGGTGGGTTATTTCATTATTTGCAGTGTTTAATTGCGCATTTTCCATATTTATTAATTGTTTAATAAAAATCTTCATCCTTACACCTCATGTAGCCTACCTTTTCAAACAAAGGAGCTTGCTAAGTGGGTTCTTTGCTGTACTTGCATTATTGCATAGTCAGTAGTCAGGCATTGCACACCAAAATTTTTACCACCCGCTTGAATGTAGGCTACGGTATGTTTTTTTTTACTTATGTTTGGTGTAGTTATTATTTGACTTAACTAAAGTGAACTCAGTCATGTTCGGAAACTTGAATAATTTATTAATAAAGCTTTAGCCGGCGCAACCTGGACTAACAACAAATAAATGCCAAACTCGCAAAAAACAGTAGGCTATATTTTTTCTGTTCAATGTAACATTTTGTGTGAAAAGCATTGCCCTACTTACCAAACTGATATGACCTGCAGACTTTACTAGGAAAGCACCTATATGACCAGGCGCCACAGTGTTCCGCACCTAAATATCGTGACGCCACAGTGTGCGTGCCTATTTGACCGGCTCTTAACTGTCTGCATCTAAAATACATACTCCCCTGTATGCAGAGATTAGAGGCCAAAGAAACTTTTCTACTTGCTTGCCACTCGTCCCACTCAAGATTGACCAATCACCATCCAGTGTTGAAGTTAGTTGTAACATCACAATATTCAGTATATATAGTATTATTGTATTCAAGAACCTCTGTTTTAAGTTACATTATGTGGTACCGTACAGTAATTACTTTACTGTCCAATACTCATTCCTATGTCCTACCTACATTGTGTGCAGTGTAAATGTTTTTCTTGTAACTACCCTGACTTTTTTTGATTTTGTTTATTACATTCCTAACCGTTGTATCATATTTCTAACTGTTTACACCTTCGCTATTAAGGTTTGTATGCTGCAGTGAACTGTTATTGCCTGCTTATCAGCTTTGTGCTGTATTCTACACTGTTTAGCTGTACTTGCAGAATGTCTTGTATATATTGTGTTTTGGTCTTCATCTTTTGCTATTTTATGTATCATACAAATGCATTTTTCTGCTTTTGTCTTCAACATGTGCATCTTCTTTTTTTGAAAAGTATTAGAGGAGACATAATTCACATCAGGTCAATTTTCTCAGTTGGTGTAGCACAGCAATGTTGTCCTAGTTTCACACTTGATTCAAATTTTTGGTATTTCTACTCATTTTATCAGCACTGTGTTATTACTTACTGTGTAGTGTTTATTCACAACCTATGATATTCTATCTTTTCCATGCTTGGCATTTCTGTAGTGTAAGGACAATTTCAAGTTAACCTAAACCTTATAGGCTATTATGTCATTATTTAGATGCATAGGAATAGAATTTAATTTAGAATAGGCCAATCCCATTCTTTGTTCCTATAAACTTATATTTTATGATGCTCAGTCTTATCTTATCTGGCAGTAGGGCAGGGTAGGCTTATATCATATGAGGTAAGTGACATATTTATCTTTCATATTCAATATTATTGTGCATAACGTATTAAAATTAAATAATAGTTTTATTGCAGCCTGATACTATTATATCGCACAGATGTCTAATTCTGCAGTAAAATGTTGTATGGTGTGCCATACGCCTAAGCAAACATCACGCGCTTTGCCCAAGACGAAGGGGGCCCGGAGTGAGAGGGGGGCCCGGAATGACTCTTCGTACCCTTGGTGAAAACTTCTCTCAGAGGCCCTGATGGAGAGCAGTCATCAGAATGCGTTGCTCAAGCGCACACCCCGGGAGTCAAACCATAGTCGCGTGATCTTGAATCTTCTTTGTTCACGAAGCCACGCGCTAACCAATTGAGCTGTAGGGGCAGACGTAGAATATATACCATTTCAGCAGTGCCGTATTCTCCATGCATGCAAGGCATGCACTGCATGCCTTACAATTTTGATGAAATCAGAAATCTTTCAGAAACAACGAATTTATGCGTAGAAATTGAAAATGTTAATAGCAGAGCCCATAGCCGTACAAGACCAAACCATTTTGGGGGGGGCAGAACGTAAATTTGCCCAAATGTGCACGCTTTTATAGAAATTGCCCAAATATAATGCATGTGGTGTATGATAACAGTGAAAAACTAACATAACCTAACAAAATCACCAGCAGTGGCGTAGCCAGGAATTTTGAAAGGGGGGGTGTTTGACGGCGTGTTTCGCTTATGGCGACACCCAGCGGCGGGGGGTCTGGGGGGCCTACCCCAGAAAATTTTGAAAAATTACTTTAGTTTGGTGCATTTTGAGAGGATTTTCAACAAAAATGTGGGTATGAATATTCCTGTAAAATGGTGCTGTCCGGTGGCATAGCAAAAAGGATAAGATCTTGTTTTCTTCGGGATTTTTTCGGAAATAAAGCTACAAGTCTCTATGTTTTCTTGTTGCTAATTCCTGGCTGAGATATTTGAATGTTTGGTGATGGCAAAACTCGCTCTTTGCATGTTTCATTTAAAGTAAGGCAAACTTTGTTTTAGAGGCATAGACTGAAAGCATCAGTCTCAATATCGTGACGTCACACGCGTGCCAAAGGGGGGGTGCAACCCCCAACCCACCCTCTTGGCTACGCCACTGATCACAAGCTAGCTTGAAATTCTTATCAATCAATCAATCATTTTATTTTTCGTCATTAACGCGCCCGGGACGAAAAAGATACTAACTACAAAAATCGATATAAACCTACCAGCACGTTAACGAACAGGAAAAGGTGGCAAAACCTTGAAAGGTTTAAAACGAGCCTGAATGAAAAATTATGTAGTAAGCTATATATCAGTAGTTAGCACGGCCACAAAACCCCAAAAAAAATTGCAAAAAATAAAACAAAAACAGAGAGAAGCACACATGTAGTAATGAATGACAGCCTAATGAAAAGTGTTGTGGATTGAATTTGCCAGTTCCAATATTGATGTGGATGAGCAGTCATAATAATAATAATAGGATGGAGAAAGAAAACCGGACATAAAAGAAACCCATCCTCAGGCAAAAGCCCGTTTCAATGTGGCCCAGGAGAGCAGGTGTTGAGCTCTTTCTACGGTTAGACTGCACAATGCACATCACACAGTAGCCTAAGACGATTGAGGTTTGATATCCAGTTTAAGTTATTGTTTCTTGTCCTGGTGGGTGATGAAATGGATGAGCTGGTAGATGATGATGTTGATTGTTGATGATGGATGATGATGTCCTGATGGTGTTGATGAACTGAAAGCATCATTCTCAATATCGTGATTCTCAAGCATCATTCTCAATTATTAAAGGAATCAAGATAGAACAACTGAATTCATCTTTGAAGATACATTGCTTGTGCATTGCTCGATGCTTCTGCACTTTGGCATGGTAGGTAGGAATAACAAATATTGTTTTACATACCACAAATATAAAACAACCCCACTTAAATATTCAGTTGTGATGTCATAAAAGACTCAGAAAAATAAACATTGCAGGAAACCGGCTCAGGGTGACCATGCGGATTAAAAAAAAAGTGCTTAACAATAGAGAAATTATAATTAAATGTAATAAAACACAGACATACTACTTCTGTTCAAATAAACTTTGTTCAATCAATTAAAGTAGTTTTGATGATACGAATTTTAGTACAAAAAATAAGAAGGTCTGGCAGCACTACTTCTAAAAATATAGTTAGGCTAGGTAATTTGATGACAAAAATAACTAATATATTCTAAGGTTGCATACAGACGGTGACGTAGGATTCAAAGAACCCAATTAGTCTAACGGTTCGTATTTACATTGATTCAATGTCTGAATAGTGAATAATATTCAATCGTCGGATTTGCAGAAGGCGTCGTTGGATTTTCAAAAAATCGCCGAATAGGGAACTCGCCGAAAAAGGCTCTCGCCGAATAGCAGCAGACCCTTTTATAAAAGTAACCAAACAAAGCTAAGCAACACCTTAACATTACTTTTAACAGGTATAACATTTTTTTGTTAAACGTTGTGGTGTTGCTTAGCTATATATGTCTGTTTATGATTGAAAAAGTACTGTAACCTCTCTACCCGAATTGTTTTATAAAAGTATTCACCAGATTTATATAAATTCATATTTTGTAGTTGCCCAAATCAAGATGATGCATTTATGGATATTATGAAAAAAATTAAAGACTTTGTAAATTTTGATGCGAGGCAATTACTGCATCATGCCAATTTGGGCAGTTTTATAAATAGGCCTAGACTATGATGAGATAATTTCATATTTTTTTGTTGCCCAAATCTAAATGATACAGTTATGTAAATGGAAAAAATTAATGAATTTGTTCATTTTGGGAAAACTGCCTCTGCTAATTTGGGCAGTTGCATAAACAGACTAATCAGTTTCATCAAATAAATTCATGTTTTAAGCTGCCCAAATCAACACGATGCATTTGTGAAAATTAATAAAATTAGCTATATAGCAAATTTTGCGTTTTGATTTGGGCAGTTTCACAAAAGTAGGCTATTAGAGACATATTTTGGTGGCTGCCCAAATTGGCATGATGCAGTTGGTTAAATGCATTTCGTACTACAGTTTGATCACCATGCAATACAATACATCAATACGGATGTGCCAAATGAAAATTTTGCGGCACATTTCTTGTGCAAATAAGAGGCTGTACTTAGTTTGATAGGTAAAAGATATTAATTTATAGTTTTTCTTATTTCATGCAATTTTGTAGCTTTTCATATAGCAATTTTTGCCCTAATAATTGCAAGATTTTTCCCGAATTCGCGACGTTTTGAAACAACAGGCGGACGGCTGCCCTCCGGCCCCCTGGCTCGTACGGCTATGGCAGAACCACCTCGCTCTCTTAATTTCAATATTCGTTTTCAAAATTTGGAAACTTTCCTGACCTGGCAACTCTGCATGTTGAGACGAGCTCAGCATGCGTTGATACTACAGTTTGCCTATTCGCCGCTCTTTTACAACAACGTGGCGCAAATGGAACCAAGGCATGCAGATTTGAAATTGCATGCAAAACAAAAATCACGATCTCGAGACAGAGTTGCCAGATTGGTCTTTTTAAGGTTAAATTTCAGAAATTCGGGGTTTTTTAACAGTTTTTGGCCAGACTATTTTTGTTTGGACGCTTGGTCTTTTTTAGTTTTCCGATTGGCATTTGTTTGGCCTTTTTTCTTTTGGTCCTCATAGTTTAAGTCGGTTTTCTACTGTAGATAAGGAAGATATACTTGAAACCTAAGCACAGCAGTAGTTTAAAAGATCAAGAAAACGGGTCGGGTGTCACACCGCTGCATAGCGCTTCAAGTCCGCTTTCTTGCAATGCAGGATAAAGATATAAAATTAACACATTGGATTCATGGTGCGTTTCAAACCTCATTTTTTGCAAAACAGTTCAAACAATTATCAGCTAAGTAAGGCTCAGATTGCAAGAAAAGCTATAAAACCTAAGGCAAATTTGCAAAATTTTCCTGGAGGGGCATGCCCCCAGACCCCCCTACACTGGCTATGACCCTCCTTCCATTGCATGCCTACGAAAATCAATCAGGATACGCCACTGCATTTCAGGTGTCAACTTTCCAGTGTCACACATCTGCCACTGAAAGCCAGGAAGAGTTTGATCACACGACAAAAGTGTTCAACAGGAATTTTAAAAGAAACTTATGTGCAGGGCCTGATTAAGGCTCATGGGGGCCCGAGGCACAACTAAGTTAAGGGGCTGGTCACAGCGGTAAACCATAATCTCTTCGTGGGAAAATTGTAACATAAGATTGCCGGATCCGTTCGTCTGAATGTAATGACCGAAAAAGAAACACTCCTTTGAAAACGTCTATTCAAAATTGTATTTCTGTAAAATTAGCCCGCGGCTACTGAAAATGGGTGCAACGCGATACACCACTAAAACTTGTCACTACAATCCAAACTACTTAGATAAAAACGGAATTTTCGTCCAGCTGACAAGCACTAAGCAAACAGTTAAATATGCGGCCAACTTTCAAGAAACCATTTTACGAATGAGAGAATAAATTTCTATATCTCAAACTCACGTACGCAGTTACTGTGACGTCATAGTGAAACATTGTGAAGTAATTCTCAACAGGTGTGATACAAGTCTTACGAACGATGGTGCAATCGTGGCTCATTTTTAGGAAAAATTCCATGACGTAATACGCTAAGATTCAGTAGACCTGAACGGTTACTATATGACGTTTGATTTGATGAACAATTGGCTGGAACATAGCGACCCCTAGTTATGACAGTCTAACATGGCATAACTAAAAAAAAAAAAATTTAAGGACAATTGTAAGCCAATGAATAAAAACACACGATACACAAATTCTTTGAATCACTCACGTTAAAGTTAATACGCAAATACAAAGGGCATGCGAAGAATGAACAACAATAAGAATAAAACACGACGATACATGAAATTGGTACCATAGGTACACGCTAAAATGACGCTATATACAATGGTTGCGATAATAACCGACTGTTCTGGGCTCAAACAAGGGTCGGCCACCGCAGACAAAACCAGGCTCAAACCCTAACACTTAAGTGTTCTTTACGGGGGCGAGGCACGAAATATCCCTCAACACGTAGTCTACTTTCACTTTCCCCGTACTCTCATCATAGTTGCAGACGGCAACTTTAGCTCTACGAACCACAGGCTTCCCTTTCCTAATTTGTGGAACTACCTCATGCACCCTCCCAAGTTGATACTTCCCACGTTTACCAATGTCTTGGAGAGAACCCACCACTACAAGTTGACCAGGCTCTAAATTCTCGGCCATTTTTAACCATTTTTCCCGGCCCTGAAGCCCTGGCAAGTAAAAATCGATTCATTTGCTCCAAAACTGCTGAGAAAGTGACAAATTGAACCGATAATCCCTTCTTAGTTGGTCACGATCATGTGGTTTCTCAACAGCACAGTATGGGTCTAAGTATGGGGTCAAAAGTGAGGCAGGAATGATGACAGTAAAATCCCTAGGGTCGTCACTCAAAGGTACCAAAGGGCGTTCGTTCACGATCCGAACAGCACTGCCTGTGTACGTAAGCAGTTCAATAAAATTGGGCTTACGAATTGAAGAGTCCAAAATGTGAAAAAATACAATTTTAAATTGTTTTACCATTGCCTGCCAAGCGCCACCTTGCGCTGGAGCATACGGAGGTATAAATTCCCAGTTTATCTCCCTTTGTCTCAGGGCGTTGTGAAATTCAGCTGATTCAATCAACTCAGGTAACTTCTTAGATGCTGCCTGAAAGGTGCTTCCATTATCGGAATAGATAGCATTAACCTGCCCACGTAAATCTGTAAACCTAGTAAAGGCAAGTAAAAAATTACTCAGTGACAATGACGTAACCAGCTCAACATGAATAGCTCGAGATGCCATACATGTGAACAAGAGTCCCCAAGCTTTTTTTGTGACTTTTACCTTCAACACAGGTTAAAGGTCCAAGATAGTCTAAGCCGCAATCAAAAAAGGGTTTCCTGTGCGCAGTTGTGCGAGACAAAGGTAAATCAGACATGAGCTGCCTTATAGGCCTCGCTTTCTGAATCGCACATACACTACAATCATTAAGATACCTCTTCACGGAGGCATTACCATTAGCGATCCAAAACTTCTGTCGCGTAGACAACAAAGTATGCTGTACTCCACAGTGCGCATTTCGATTATGATGCGACAGTATAACAAGCCTAGTGAAGGGGTGTTTCGAAGGCAAAACAATCGGATGCTTTGCTTCTAGAGAGATTTCGGGAGAATTACTTAAGCGCCCTTCAATGCGGATTACACCAGCGTCATCTACACAAGGTCTACTTTTTAAGTGAACGCAATTCTTTCAAGCATTCCTTCTCACGTTGCGAAGCGCCAACACTACCCCGCTTTATCACTTCCTCAAGGGCATCCGGCGATCGTTTGGTCATTAAATGTACCACATCGCCATACACGCTCTTCTGAACAAACTTCACAGCCAACTCTAAAGCACTGTTAAGATAAGATGCATCCAGTTTTGGCTTCACAAAGTTACGCTTTCCTGTTTTACAGTACAAAAATTCAACAAAAGCAACCAAATAAGCGATTCTTTTTTTCATAACATACAAAGAAGGTGCGGCCTCGATCAATCTGTAAAGACCACCCTGTCCAACGTCAAGCGACTCCTCTTCGCCACGAAGATATAGGCTATGGACAGGTACTGAAGTGGCATTTTCTACAAATGGAATTTCTTCACACTGGTAGAGAAGACTAGAACCATTCAACCACAACTCTCGAAATTCTTTCTTTGTAATAAGATTTGACCTTGTGCCAACATCAGCTGGGTTCATATCGGTAGGGCAAAAACGCTAATCCTGGGCTCCAGACAACAATAAAATATGCTCAACTCGACGCGTAATAAACTTATTCAAACGTAAATCAGGGTTTTTAACCCACTGCAACATAGTACGAGAATCACACCAAAAATATTTAATGCATTCAGGCATCTTCAAGGCCTCGTAGGCCTGCTTCACGAGTCTTGCTGTATTCAAAGCGGCAACAAGCTCTTTCCTAGCTATTGGCCAAGAAAACTGATTTTTTACAACAATGGTAGATTTACCCAAAACGAAAGACACACTAGGAACTTCGTTAACCAGTCTACGCAAGTAAACAACAGAAGAGAAAGCTTGATTAGAAGCATCACTAAACCCATGTAATTGATAAGAAAAAACAGCATCCGGACTACACACACCAGAGTTTGCAAAATAATCTCGGTAACGAAAAATCTTTAAGCAGGTCCAAAGAGCGAAGCCACGACTCCCACTCTTTAACAAAGCTATCAGGGACCTCGGTGTCCCAATCAAACTTGTCTATCGCCAATTGCTGAAGTATCAGGCGTGCTTTTAGAAAAAATGGCGCTCCAAAGCCTAGCGGATCAAAATTTTGTCCAAGCTGACTGAGCATACTTCTGCGCGTGTGTTTAGCTAAGGGCTTTAAGGAACATGCGATACGCATCTCGTCAGACTCGGTTTGCCACACACAACCCAATGTCTTCGCTGATGGCAAAGTCATATCATCAGTCTGAAAGTCCACATCACGAATCAAATGTGAGAGCATCTCATTATCCAAATTTGACAAGACAACCATAGCCTCCTTGTTAGCACTCCACTTAACAAGTTTAAACCCACGGCTATCAAACAAAGCAATTGATTCATGAGTGATTTGCTGAGCTTCCTCTAAGCTATCAGCCGAAAATATAAAATCATCCATGTACATATTATCTGCAATATTGCAGAGAGTCAGTTCACCAGCACCGCTGGGATTTTGCTCCATCATTTTCTTTATAGCCAAGCAAGCGATATATGGGCTACTCTTTATTCCCCAAGGGTGTACGCAAAAACGAAAGGGTAACATTTTACCATTTCCAAGGTCATCATCTTCAAACCACAATATACGAAACAAATCCCTTTGCGACTCAGGTAACTTTATTTGAAAGAAGCATTTAGTCACATCAGCCATGAGACCAAATCTACCAAGCCGAAATCTAGCCAAGACATCTACCAGAGGGTTTAACAAGTCAGGACACGAAAACATGACACAAGTTTCTCGAAATTCAGACTTGCCATCGTAAACAATACGCTTTTTTAATGTGACGTCACAAAGTATGGTAAATACCACTGAAATCCTTTTACATTTTTTGCTTCACCAGCACGCTCAATATCGCCATTAGATTTAAGATCCTTCATGGTGTCAGTAAGGAAATCACGAAGTTTAGGTTGTTTTAAAGCCTTCTTCCTTAAAGCAGCAGCTCTATCTGACGCCAACACAAAATTGTTAGGTAAATCAATATCTTTCTTCAACGGTACAGCTATCTCAAATCGACCATCTTTCAACTCAATATTCGGTTCAACAAGTTCTCTAGCCAAATTATCATTGCGAGACAATTCACAGGTTTCATTTTGCAACGTCAAATCCTGAATGACTTTATTCAGGTCTGCTATTTCCATATCACGAGACTCAATTTCATGCTGAAACCTAGAGATGACATCCGACTCTGAAGACGTCTGCACTCTGCACACGTTAGCAACGCTTTCATCTAAGGGTGACTTACCACCACAAGCCAACCAACCGAGAGGAGTGAGTAAAGCATGTGGTTCACTACGATTTTCACCAACACATTCTTCTTTAGCCCACATCAAATAAGCGTTGTCGTTGCCAATCAGTACATCTACAGTACTACAATCATTCAAATGAAACATATTCACGTCATGAAAATGACGGAAACCCAGGGATACCTAAACTATTCAGGGATGCGAAACTACAAATGCGAGGCGCCAACTGAAGGTACGACGTTGTCGCGATAAAAGCCATTGCTTTTCTAAGCTATTTTCAAAGCTTTACAAAGCTTGCAGTTACCATATAAGCACAATGATGATTAACGTTTTGCAATATACAAGTGACTGACATCTTCTCTGTTTTTATTTCCAACGTTTTGCATGTGTAAACGACTTGCATCTTCAGTTACGTTGTTAAAAAAACAATTGCAAAATCAAGAAATATGTAAAGTTCTACGATAAAATAACGCCAGCACGCACATTAAATACAACGCATATCGACCAAATAAATTAGTTATTTCTAACGTTATGCAAATGCAAACGACTTGCATCTTCGCTGCTACTATTTCCAACGTTGTGCAAATGTAAACGACTTCTATCTTTTCAATTACTTTGTCAAAATTAATTGCAAACAACAAGGAATAAGTAGGAGCTTTGTAATGTTACACAGACTTCGACAACTACAACATGACTCCGACACTAAGTCGATTGAACTTATAATTGTAATAACGTAATAAGTGTCAGAATGTAATAAGAATGGCGCAACACTGTCAAGGAAGCCTATTTAAAGGCGACCAATTATGACGTCATGAAAAGCGCGTAAAGCAAAATGCGAGACACTGGCAAGGGCGAATTCCCACACAAAATTAAGAGTGCAACGGTGCAGTTCCAATACATTACAACTAGAACCGGTAAAATAACCATAGACATAGCAGGGGGGCTAAAGGGTCCGTGGCTTTCCTAAATTTGTACTTAATTTAAGTCATGATGCAGCTTTTGTACCACTGCCACTGGTAAGTTTTCGTACTTTCCTGGCCGTTTTCTCTGGTTCCTCACGTCCAGGTGCATTAAAACGTTTCAACTCATTTTTAGCAAAACAATGAAACAGCGAATGAGTTCGAAATTTGAGTGGCCTGCAGAACACATATGGATTAAGTCAGGGGTTCCCAACCTTTTTTGCTGTTTGTACCCCTTTGTTAGGTTAGAGCATTCTGCGCACCCTCAAAAAAATTCTGATTGAGTTTTTCAGGTATATATTGCTAAATTAAATTGCTTTTATAGCTCAATTAAACGTTAAACCGATATTTCACACAAACATGCAAAAATTACCAAAAGAAATTAAATGTCATTTATTTCGTTTGTCACTTCTTAGTGAGATATTTGTTGCTGCTTTAATGACAAAATTCGCTCTTAAAGCGATGGTTCGATTTTACTCAAGGCAACACGTAGATCATCTTGCAGTTGCAGACGATTTCTGTACTTATTCTTCATATACATCATGGTCGAAAAGCCACTTTCACAGTAATAAGTTGTAGAGAATTAACACTGTCATGGCTTCCATAGCAAGACTTGGGAAGGATTTATAGCAACACACCAAAAATCTTCTAACTTTGATTTGTCAAATTGCAGTTTCAATTTTTGGCAGCTATTTATATCGATGATGTTCTCCTGCAAACTATCCTCATTCGACATTTTTTTAAATCAAAGAGAAATTAATTTACAATCCAATGCTGGAAATAATTCATTTCACCAGTAAAAAAGTAATCATCGAAAGAATCAACCAGCATCTTTAAATGGGAAATAATTTCATTTTTGACATTTTGCAGTAAAGAGTTATGAGCAATTTGATCAAGACAAGGAAAATTAGCAAGGTTTCCATTTTCATTTTGAGCAGCAACAAGTAAAAAACACATTGTTATGAGACAATGAGGCTACTTAGCCAACTAAATAACAACAATTATTTGAAGATAATTGTTTTTTTCAAAGCAAAGACCGTAATGCCATAATATCATTTACAATTCCAAAACATAACTGTACTGTGAAATCTGTTTGAAAAGCTGAAGGCCCAAGGATCTTCGTACCCCCTGATGTTTAAATCTCGTACCCCCAAGGAGTACGAGTACTCCCGGTTGGGAACCCCTGGATTAAGTGATGCCTTCTTCAGTGCAAATGCTATTTTCAGAGGTTTATGCTCTTCAAAAGTGTACAAGCGCTTTACATGTGCAAATCCAGCTGTGCATTGCTCTCCCAAATATGTTCAGCACCAGAAATATGAGGAATGTGGAATCGCTTATTCACAAAATTGTTAAAAATATTTTTAAAGTTGTGGGTGAAGTCAAACAAGAGAAATAAACGCTCTCCATTCCTTGAAGGGTGTGCAACGCTGTTTGAGAGCTTATTGCTTCCACATAAATCCATAAACAACTTCCTGAAAATGCATAACCAATTAGAAATCACACATAAATTTTAGCATGTAATATTAAACCAGTTTCAATAAATAGGCTAGACAAGATATTTTTAAAAACGTGACATTATTTCTTTCAATCAAGGTTGTTTCAGTTTTGCCAGCCAAAAAAAAAAAAAACTGGCAAAAAACACTTTGCAATTAACTTGTAACTTTTCTCCATATTGGAATTTTAGTAGGCCTACAGCAATTGTTTGTATAAAAATTATTACATTTTAACCATTTGCAGTCCAATTTTTTTGCAAAAACTTTCAGATATCATTAAACCAGTTGGACTTTGAATGAATGTGAAAACAATAGCCTAATGTTTTAGCATGTTATTATAAAATGATAATCAAGGTGGAACGACAATTCTGAACAGCATTTCTTCTATTTTCACATTTTTAAAAATTCTGTTTTATGGACGGGTTGTGAAAAACAATATTGAAATAGGATTAAAATATAATACGTGACAGGGTGTTTAAAAAAATTTGACACCATTTACCTTTGAAATGTTTTGAAATCATTGTTGTAAAAAAACCCATAAACATAGGACTTTTCACAACCTTGATTTAAATACATTTTAAAGGTTAATGGTGTTAAATCTTTGAAACACCCTGTAATACTATTAAATTTTCTATAGATAGTTGTCATCAAGCATATTATAAGCTTACCTATTGCACACATGATTGTCAACAGATATAGCAACAACAAGGAAAATTTCATCTAGAGATTGCATCACTTTGTTAAAGAAGGTTCGAAGCAACTGTGTACTTATCTTTTCAATTGGCACCAGGCACACAACATCTTTATATTTTTTTGCATACTGATTGCACCATAAATGTCAACACAGTTTTCGCTCATTGGCCTTCCTCTGTTAATCCAATGAAAGCGCCATTGCAATATTCAACCCTCTGTGCAGTGTATACCTCATCAATAAGCAAGGTTACCATTTTTTCTCCTTCAGATAAGTCGACAGTTCGTTGCTTTAGGTATTGCAAATCTATAGATTTAGTCTCTAGATTACAATCACTAGAAACTTGCTGGAGTATTCTCACTGATGGCAGTATAAAGAACTCACTAAGTTTTTTGTATAGTGAGTTGCTAGTAAGCTGTCACAGAAACGACATGGTTAGCAACCTGGACCTGGGTGAATACCGTCGGCTATTTTTATGGATGTACAACAACTGAAGTTGCTCGGACACAAATTGAATTAGGGGTAGACCTTCATCTTGGCTTTCGTTTTCTTCCAGGTTTGCCTTGCATTGCTCAAGCGCTGCAACAGCCGACTTGGCAAAAGTCTTACTATTGTTACCGCTTGGTGATTCTAGAAGGTTTTTGCAGAATGCCAGAATATTGCAAAGCTCTGATACTTTACTTAATGAATCAGAGCTCATCAGATGCTGAAATGTTTCTTGTGGGCTGTGGCACAGAAATAGAACATACAAATGCATGCACATCTAAACTTTCCCCTACCACCAAAGATGCCATTAACTTAGGAGAAATGTGGCTGCCATTGTTATATGTTATAAAGTGGAATTCCAAAGAAGATTCTTTTAACAATTTGATATATCCAGATAAAATAACCACTTCATTGAGTTTATCTTTTAAATAACCCAAATCACAACAAAAGTCTTGCAACAGAAATTCTTTATTTTGATCCTGAAGTTTAGCTTTGTCTTTTTTCAGTCTTTCTGTGGCAGTTGCTGCAGAAGTTGAGTGCTTAACTGGAGATTTTGTCAGATAGTGAGACAGGTCAGCAAAAATGCAAGGCACTGCTGATGGCTTCAACCGTGGCTGATTAAGTTTCACATACTTTCTGCGTTGTTGGCGATCTAAGTGGCTATCGGTTAATGTTGTTTCAAAATCATCTCCAAAGAAATGCCTACCACATATTCTTGTGTATGGTGTCACAGTTAAATTTTCCCTGGATATTGCTCTAATCCAAGCCTTAAACATTTCAGTATCTGCTGGAAATCGAAATATTGAAATTTTTTCCCAGTTCTTTTAAACGCACGATTAGCCTACCAACTTTGCACCCTGGAGCACAACGATAGTATATCCCATATTGTTATTGCATAAAAAATCTTATAATGCTGGAGCAGAATTTCACCTTGAACTGTAATATTGTACAAGTAAAAAAGCTACAAATAAAAAGAATTACTGTTTTAGGGAGTTACAGTTCAGTTAGGGTACAATAGGGTAAGCAAAATTGTATGTTTTGGTTAATAAATAGCATTAATAGTTTCTATTCTGCAGCATATGAAATAAATGTGTTTTGCAAAGGATGCAACCTATTTCGTCCCCTTAACAATTCGTACTCCGATTTCGTCCCCTGAAATCGGGGTACGAAATAGGTTGCACCCTTTTGCAAAGCTTTATATTTGGTTAGACTATAGTATATAGCCTACAGTATTACATATGATTAAAATATAGTAGGCAGTCATTTTTTAATACCAGATTAACCTCAATTGTCTCTTTGCAAAATTGGACAGTTAGGCCTGACACCACTACACATCTGTTTTCATGTGCCACTTATCAGTAACTTTTGGAAAAAGTTAGGCTTTATGCATAAAAAGGTCAGTTAGGGTCAGGTAATCTACTCCTTCTTGAATAATACTGATTTTAGCACTAACCACACAGTGAACACCCTTATAAACCAATTGTAACATTAAAATATATTTTTTATTCACAGGCTGCAATGTCTTGTAAATTGGCTTTACAATTAAACTAAACTATACAGTAGCCCACAGATCAGGTTAATCACCGATAACCGTAGTCTACTGATTTCCTGTGCTCACTGACTGCTGACCAGTGCTGACTGCTGAGTACTGTGCAAATGTGCCATCACTGCCATGTATAAGTGTACCGTCAGTTGGCGTCAAAAATGAACACTAGGGGCGTAGTTGCGCATCCCGTTGTAGTTAAGGTATCCCTGCGGAAACCACTTAAATCTTGCTTATGCGGTAAAGTTTTAACATCGTCAGCCCAAGCTGGGTTAAACACCAAAGTTATATCACAAAACAGTTCATCCGTCTCTAACGACTGGATGTTGAGTTTAACAAGGTTAGCACAAGTAGGTTTCTGACCAGCCAGAGTATCCATTTTAAACGACGTTTTATCATACGGTTTAACGTCAAGTTCGCAGACCAAATCACTCGAAACAAACGTCAACTGCGAACCAGGATCATGCTGACAATACACCAACTTCGATTTGCCAGTCATTGGATTCAAAACACGAGCAGCAGTAACGCGGTTAAAGGCTGCTTTAACATTTCCAATCTTAACATTACGCACAGGAACTCTGGCAACATCATCATCTTTACCGACCGAATCCAGAGAATCACGTGACGTCACATAAAAATCATGCAGAAGAAAATAGTGTTTCCTATCGTTGTTAGGCCCACATTGACGACAGTTGTTTGCATGATTACAGTCCCTAACCATATGCTGGCGCAAACAATTCAAGCATTTGCCAGCTTTCACAATAACATCTCTCCGATCTTTAGGTGTCAAGCGCAAAAAATATTTACAATTAGACAAAAAATGATATTCAACTTGACCACGTGACGAACAATAAAAATTTGCCGGTATGTCACTACGTCTGACCACACCACCGCGCGGTGAGCCAACAGCAGTCGAGTACTGCAAACTCCCTGAAATCACATTATCATGGGGTTTTACCGACGTCTGCCTAACCGGACATGAAGGCAATTTTCCTTTGTGTCACAATCAAAGTACAATGCCTCGCGATGGCTTGCTTTGCGTCTTGACAGAATGTGCTGTTTTCATTATGGAATTCTTGAGCGGTATGTTATTATCGGTCAATGACCAGTAGTAACCTCTAATTGTGAAGTCGTTGTTATGTAACGTAATTCTAGATCATTCTGTACCTGGAACATTCTGTTGTTTTCACAATTGCCAATATCGTTTGTCATGATGTCACAAGGTTGTTTACGAATGGACCTCTGATTACGAAATCTGTATTATGTAAAATGTGTTTTCTGGAATCATTTTCCCCACGTGACATTCTAGAGACTTCTGTTGTTTACATTTAAATGCTGCTTGATAGAACAATGGTTCTTTATGATGTAACCTTACGTAACCTTCTCGAACTTACTGGACTGAACAACCAATTATAAATAGTGGTGTAGTTTGTGTAATGTTTATTATTATGATGATTATTATTATTATGAGTTGATTATGAAAGTTGTCCTATTTAGTTGTGGATTGGTAGTTGATGCAGAAATTATTGGTGATTGAGACTTGAAGTAATTGAATACAAGTAGATGAGAATTGGTGCTGATATAAATTGTGTTCGAAATTAGAGTTATTTGAGAAGCCGTTCGTTAAAGTTCTTCAAGAAGTCAGATTATCATTTCACTAGTAGAATTATTCGACATTTAATTGACTGCTTTTCGGTTTGACCCATTAAACTACGTCATTGAACCTTTCCAAGTCTTTTTCCTGGTAAGAGATAGAAAGAAATCGTGACATTCTGGGGGCTCGTCCGGGATTTTACCGAAAAACCGAAGAATACCGAAGATTTATTGAAAGAATAATAAATTAATGTCCAGATGGCGGATACTGTCAAACATGAGATGATTGAAGACTTAGGGAGCATGGCTGAACGAATGGGGCTGACTGGTAATGAGAAGTCTCAGTTTGTGATGGAAGAGTATCACAAGATAATGGACCAGAAAGCTCAACGAGAAGCTGACGAAAGAGAAGATAGAAAAGCTGCTCGTGAAATAAGGAAAGCAGAACTTGAAGCTGAAGAAAAACGAGCACAGCGTGAACTTAAAGCTGAAGAAAAACGAGCACAGCGTGAACTTGAAGCTTAAGAAAAACGAGCACAGCGTGAAGCTGAAGCTGAAGAAAAGCGAGCCCAACTTGAAGCTGAAGAGAAGCGGGCGCAACGCGAAGCTGAAGAAAGAAGAGCGCAATATGAATTGGAAAAGATAAGACTTGAATTAGAAAGACAAAAGCTAGACATTGGTGAGCGATCTAATTCTACTAATGATAATACTCGAGATGTTATTGTGGCGCAAGTTAGACGTCCAGATTTGCCATCATTTGTTGAAAAAAAAGATGAGTTGGATAGTTATTTGTTGAGATTTGAAAGATATGCTACAATAGTCAAATTGGAGAAGTCGACGTGGGCTACCCAGCTAAGCATGTTATTATCGGGACAAGCTCTTGATGTATATTCAAGACTTTCGCAAGAAGAAACCATGAATTACGACAGATTGAAGCTAGCTCTGTTAAAGCGATACAATTTTACCGAGCTTGGATACCGTCAAAGATTCCGTGAGGCAAAGCCTGAAAAACACGAAAGTTCAGGACAATTTATTGAACGTTTAAGAAACCTGTTGTTAAAATGGTTTGAACTTTCGGGGGCCGACCAATCATTGGACGGATTGGCAAACCTTATAGTTAAGGAACAATTCACAGATTCATGTTCAATAGATCTGTCTGTTTATTTAATGGAGAGAAGTCCAAAGACTTTAGAAGACATAGCCAGTGTGGCGGAACAGTATTTAGTTGCTCATGATGAGAAGTTGTCGACCGAAGAGATGTTGTCATTCAATAATGATAAGAAGCAAACAAATAATTTTGAAGGAGGTGCTGTTCCAAGAGAAGTACGTTGTTTTAATTGTAATGGCTTAGGTCATAAGGCTGTTAACTGCCGGAGGAAGATTAACAGAAATCATCAGGAATCGAGGAAGTGGTGCAATCGTTGCAATAGGCAAGGACACGAAGCGAAGGAATGCAAGGATAAGTCGTTTTCCCTATCCAATCAGTCTGGAAAAGATAAAGACACGGACGTTTATCGATGCGGTAGACGAGGACACTTCGCCAGGGAGTGCGTTGCTGACGGCGGACATTCGGAAAACAGACGTTGCCGTGACAACCACTGCTACCGATGTGGGGAGATTGGACACATAGCCAGGAGCTGCTCTTTTGATGAAAAGGCTTGCTACAACTGTCATAAAGAAGGTCATCTCGCCAAGGACTGTCCGGAGAGGAGGTGTTTCCGATGTAGGAAGATGGGTCATCTCGCTCGCCGATGCACTGAAGTTGCTGAGGACTTTGGAAACTTTCGCAGTAAACGTGACTATTGTTTTGAGAAAAGTTATCGTTGGTAGATCATGCAACGATAGACTTATGAGAATTGATTATTGAGTAATTAATTGTTTTGTGGTGTGTTTTGTATTGATTGTGTTGTGATATTGTTTGCAACAATATTCTAAGGGGGGTCACAATCAAGGTGCAATGCCTCGCGATGGCTTGCTTTGCGTCTTGACAGAATGTGCTGTTTTCATTATGGAATTCTTGAGCGGTATGTTATTATCGGTCAATGACCAGTAGTAACCTCTAATTGTGAAGTCGTTGTTATGTAACGTAATTCTAGATCATTCTGTATCTGGAACATTCTGTTGTTTTCACAATTGCCAATATCGTTTGTCATGATGTCACAAGGTTGTTTACGAATGGACCTCTGATTACGAAATCTGTATTATGTAAAATGTGTTTTCTGGAATCATTTTCCCTACGTGACATTCTAGAGACTTCTGTTGTTTACATTTAAATGCTGCTTGATAGAACAATGGTTCTTTATGATGTAACCTCACGTAACCTTCTCGAAGTTACTGGACTGAACAACCAACTATAAATAGTGGTGTAGTTTGTGTAATGTTTATTATTATGATGATTATTATTATTATGAGTTGATTATGAGAGTTGTGCTATGAGTTGTGGATTGGTAGTTGATGCAGAAATTATTGGTGATTGAGACTTGAAGTAATTGAATACAAGTAGATGAGAATTGGTGCTGATATAAATTGTGTTCGAAATTAGAGTTATTTGAGAAGCCGTTCGTTAAAGTTCTTCAAGAAGTCAGATTATCATTTCACTAGTAGAATTATTCGACATTTAATTGACTGCTTTTCGGTTTGACCCATTAAACTACGTCATTGAACCTTTCCAAGTCTTTTTCCTGGTAAGAGATAGAAAGAAATCGTGACACTTTGCCAGACTTTTTAAAATGCTGCGACTCACCAGAATCGCCCATTAGCATAATAGCAAAATTATTCGACTTGCGCGTTTCCTCCCGTACAACAAAATCGAACAAACTCTGAAAAGTAGGCTCATTAGTGCTACCATACTGATCACCCAAAAAGTCAAGATAACGCTGGTTAGCGTCAAACGGGAGTCGCTTAGCCAAATCCAAAACAAAACGTACTTCCAATTTATCACGCTGACCTTAAGCTTGCACGTAAAGCAGACACTGCGACAATTCATCTTTAAACTCTTTCAAATCACTGGAAGAGATCGAAGTTAATTTGCTACCATAGCGATACTTTCTAATTTTGGGTTCGGCGAAAGGACCTCCACGAACTCCAAAACGCTGGGACAAGCGAGCTAACGGCATTTCTATCCTGTCTTCCTCTGACAAGCCAGGAGTGTCGAAAACCAAATTAACAATCGTTTACGCAGCTGTCTTAACACAAGCTGCTTGTAACAAAGTCAAACGAGTTCCTTTAAAGGGAGAAGCTGCCATCAAGGCCGTAACACGATTTTTAAAGAAGATAAATGGCATATTATTACCATCGTAACCAATCAACGCCGCCTTATCAAAAAACGTCCTACTATTTTGGTATTCAAAAAAGCAATCCTGCTGTTGAGAACTCGATTTAGCGGGAGAAGACAAACTATATCCCTTAAGGGGCTGAGGGGGCTCAGTCACGTGCACAGCTCGATCAAGATCCTCACAAACGTTAAAATCAGTAGACGCGACACGCCTCTCACAACCACTCAAATTACGTGTAGCTGGGCGATCAAAAGCTAGCGGCACAAAAAACTGTGAAGAAGGCAAAGCATTACTGCTAATGGCGGCCCCGTGACCTGTACGCTCTGGGGGAGGAGTTCGGTTATAATTCACAGGCCTTGGCTTTAGATCCTTAGGAAGATCCTTAGCCGCGGCCCCGAGACCTCCTGAAACAGCTGGAAAACGTGTGGATTGCCCTGGTCCACTTACAGATTGAACAAGCGTCTGGAAAAGGTTATCTAAATTTAACCGAGATTGATGTTCACTTCTGGAATGCCTAGAAGATCCCTTCTTAGAGCTACGCCGGGAGCCCAACTCTGATCGATATTCAGCTAAAACTACCTCTTTACGTTGTTCAGCCCTCAACTGAGCGTCTTTGAGTGCGAACTCAGCAGCTCTCGCTTCGGCCTCAGCTCTCACTTCGGCCCCAGCTTTCGCGGCGGCCTCAGCTCTCGCGGCGGCCTCAGCAGCTCTCGCTTCGGCCTCAGCTCTCGCGGCGGCCTCAGCAGCTCTCGCTTCGGCCTCGGCTTGTATCTGGAGCTCCTCTCGTCTTAACTGCAGGTTAATTTGTGCCACTATCCGAGATGAACTCTTAGACATCTTAGTGCTTACATTTGAGGCGCTATCCTCAGGATGTATGTCAGCATTCAACATTTCGGAGTACGCACTTTCTTTTTGTTCAAAGTTATTTTTTAACGAGTTAAATTCTGGATCTACCCTATCACGAAGTTCTGTCAAAATTGCAGAGTTAAAAATTTTACTCAAAAGAGCATGGAAATGCCGTAATTCCTCTTCTAAAGTAGATAAGTTAGATCGAAAGATTAACAGTTCCTGCTTATCACTCAATAAACCTAGGGCTACAGAAAGTTCCCCAATTTGAGTCAAAGTATCCCTTCTAAGATGCCGGGCCTCTCGAACTGACTTAGCCTCATCGTTACTGGGTCCCTCCCCAGAATGGCCTGTCCGACCGCAAAGAACATAATCAGGCTTAAACTCAGTCGAGTCGACGGCGGCCGAGTCCCTGTCGCCACCAAGTGTAGACATATTAAATGTTGGGGCTAAATTTAACAATTAAAAAAATTACGTCACACAAACACACAAATTAAGTTATAAAAAACTTAACTGCAAAGACCGTAAAAAATACAAAAATAATTTAAATGCACAATGCCGTAGTTGTAGGGGTATATGAAGTCCTAAAGTTCCACAAAACTTGCTTGGATTCGTCCTCCCGAATCCTCAAGCACAGATCGATTGTCTTTAATCTTTTTTCTTGCCAATAAATGTCAAAGTTGTTTTCTATCAGAACCAACAAAGAAACGCCTTTAATTTTTAGCTTGAAGTTCTTCAGTATACCAACTGAGAAGAAAAGTCTTTAATTTTCTTTTGCTTCTGTAGACTACCGACCAACAACTTCTTCTTTTATTATTTTGCTTCAGTACCAAACACTAGACAGAGTAACGTCTTTATTATTTATGTGCTTCAAGTGCTTCTTGGCCTACCAACTAACAAGCCACGTCTTTATTATTTATGGTCACAGCGGTAAACCATAATCTCTTCGTGGGAAAATTGTAACATAAGATTTCCGGATCCGTTCGTCTGATTGTAATGACCGAAAAAGAAACACTCCTTTGAAAACGTCTATTCAAAATTGTATTTCTGTAAAATTAGCCGCGGCTATCGAAAATGGGGTGCAACTCGATACACCACTAAAACTTGTCACTACAATCCAAACTACTTAGATAAAGACGGGATTTTCGTCCAGCTGACAAGCACTAAGCAAACAGTTAAATATGCGGCCAACTTTCAAGCAACCATTTTACTAGGGTTGCCAGAGGTTAATATAAAAAAGAGCCCAAGCTTATGCAAAAAGTAGCCCAAAAGTAGCCCAATTTTTTTGGGGGTTCTAAAATGGAGCCCAAAATGGAGCCCAAGCAAAGGCTAATATACAAAATTATTCTGGAGCGCTTGATCATCAGTCCAAATTTTAAGTGTTTTTCCAGTTCTTCACATCTTTCAAACAGATTGGCAACTATGCATTCACCCAATAGCCCAGTTAATTGATACTGTACTTGGTTAGCGCATAGCGCGTGACTTCAAGAACAAAGAAGAAGCTTCAAGATCAAGCGGCACTGGTTCGACTCTTGGGGTGTGCGTTTGAGCAACTCATTTTCAGGACTGCTCTCCATTCAGTGGCACCTAATGGATGGGATAATTCCCCGTCGACAACACTTCAACAATCGACAACTTCACTCTGTCAATCTCGGTGACCGGGCCTGCGTCAGTAATTTAAAGCCTCTACAAGTATGCAAAACTGCCAGGATTAAGCTATTCAAGAAGCTTTCCCAGTCCGCGGATAAAGATTCAATCAATCAACTGTTTGTTAAAATAACTACAAACAGGTAGGTACCTAAACACAAAAACTGCCTTCACTAGCCTTTTTTTTTCTTATCTTTCTACATTTTGTAAAAACTTGATTAAGGTGTTGCGACCATGCCATAACTGATTGTCCTGCTTTGGCATCACGCACGTTATAGCGTCCGTGTTTTGTCGCTTCTACTTTTTTCTAGACCCCTGCTATGTTTGACATACATTGTTTTTCGTTGCGATGGTCAGAAATAAAAACAAATCTGAACTGATGTCCACTCACTGCATTTTCATGAAAACCTGGATCACTTAAGTTGACAGGATTGCCAGATATTAAAGCCTAAACATGCGAATTTTTGAAAATTGGCATGTTTAATGTTTATAGCCTACCAAATTGGTAACCCTGCCTGACCGAGGTCTCCAAAAATGCTCCTCCTCAATGAAATAACTACGAATTAGGTAAAAATCTTAAACATGACACAATTTTTACATAAAAAGTTAAATTATACTTTAAAAAAAAGTAACTCAATTGGGCGCCATCTAAAAAAACGCGCCCAACGCGAATTTTTGGCGCCTGGAGAAATCAAAAGTAGCCCAATTGGGCGTAAAAGCGCCCAATCTGGCAACCCTACATTTTACGAATGAGAGAATAAATTTCTATATCTCAAACTCACGTACGCAGTTACTGTGACGTCATAGTGAAACATTGTGAAGTAATTCTCAACAGGTGTGATACAAGTCTTACGAACGATGGTGCAATCTTGGCTCATTTTTAGGAAAAATTCCATGACGTAATACGCTAAGATTCAGTAGACCTGAACGGTTATTATATGACGTTTGATTTGGTGAACAATTGGCTGGAACAGGGGCCCCTATTGGCAATCGCCTTCGATGCAATGTCATGTAGTCTCTGCGAATGATGAAATATGGGTTAACAAATAGTTCAAGCAAAACTATAACTTCATAAATATTAATTTAACCAGTTTACCTACGACTTTCTAACAGTATGAACACTCTTATACTTGTTACTTATATGAATATATCCAACCTACGGTATGCAGACGATACTGTTTTGTTGGCTGAATCAGCAGAAGCTCTCCAAACAATAATAGAAAAAGTGAACAATACTGGAAAGGCATATAACATGAAAATCAACACAAACAAGACGAAAACGATAATTATTACAAGAAAAGAAACTGTACCAAGTTTAAATATTACTATTGATGGAATGCTGGTCGAACAAGTTAAAAGCTTTACCTATCTAGGACACACAATAACTGAAAATGGCAGATGCGATACGGAAATATTGAGACGAATAGAAATAGCAAGAAACAACTTTGTTAAAATGAAAAAGACATTAACAACACGCAAAATTAATATCAACACTCGAAAACGAATTATGAAATCCTTTATCTGGACTACGTTACTTTACAATGCAGAAACATGGACACTATCATCACAAATTGTTAAACGACTTGAGGCATTTGAAATGTGGATTTATAGAAGAATGCTTAAAATTTCATGAAAGGATAAAATCACAAACAAAGATGTACGATCTAGAATACAAACCATTAAACCAACATGGAAATTTTACAAACAATTAAATCAAGAAAATTAAAATATTTTAGCCACATGATTCGCAATAATTCTATTCAAGGACAACTATTAGAAACAAACATGAACGGCAAGCGAAATAGGGGCAGACCACCAAGAGTTTGGACTAATGATATGGAAGACTGGACAGAACATGACTACAAAACTGCAGTAGAAAAATCTGACAACAAAAAAACTTGGCGCCTCATTGCCTCCAACCCTCGACGAAAGGAAGGAACTTAAGGATGATGATGATAGCTACTTAATTGTTACAAAAATTATTGGATGAAAAATCTAACAGATTGGAAATTGAGCGCAATTCATACTAAAAACACTAGCAAAATATACACTTGAATTTGAACTAGCAGAGTTTATTAATGGTTTCTTGAAACCTATAAAAGTATTGACTTTTTTTTATGAAAGATTGGCATAAAATGCTGTAGCAAGTAGCCTATATATTAATTATGCTTATCGGGTTTGGTATTAAACAACACTTAAATTACTAACACCAATAATATTTAATAGTAATATAAACAAGCTAACAAATTAAAAAGTAAAAGCGGTAGTCATTAAAGAAATAAAAAACAATTGTTTTCACAGAATAATTGTGCCAGGCCCTATTACGTAAACTGTTCAGTCATCATAAGTCTTGTTGACTTTATTACAATTTACTGTTTTTGAAATGTGAGCTGGTTGACAGCAGGATTCCAGGATAGTAGGCTACAAGAAAAAATACAAAGTAGCCTATTCATAAAAATATTATGGCAGGCTATTCCAGAAATTAGTAATATAGCCTATGTAACTATTACTAGTTCCATTTCATTGTGGTATCAGTAATAGAATGTTAAAACAAACCCACCTCTGTGCAACGTTTTACATGTTTTACTGGCACAACAACTTTCACTAGCTACGCCTACGGTACTAATGTAAAAAAATTGGGGGCCCCCAAAACCAGGGGGCCTGAGGCCTGTGCCTCGTGTGCCTCATGGTTAATCGGGCCCTGCTTATGTGATTTTTGGATAAGAACAAGAGGTGAATGCTCAACCTTTTTTGAACTGGCCGTTCATAGACTCTTGTTCTTGTGCACAACGTAGGTGCAGGCTATACGCTACTTGTGTGAAGCAACTGACAATCATTACGACAATCCTGATTGAAAAACGTCCCTTTTCGTCATGATGAGAATATTTTTTGTCTGGCATTAATCTGAAAATGAATGGTTTGAGTGAGAATCAGCAAGCACATTTATTTCATCAGATGATAACTTTAGATTAGTAACTTTTGATAACTTTTATTATTTGAGTTGTTTTTTATTTGTTTATTAGCTTTACTGATCCTATTTTGCGCTTTTTTTTAAACTACATTGTTCCTTTAATGGATTGTATGCGTAGGCTATATGTACATTGTACAACTTTAACATTGACAAAATATACCGCCTTGACATTTGTAATTAAAAGTTTATTGTTTTAATATCATTATTAACGTGTAGGCTGCCATCAAGAGATCGCATAGAAATTTATTTTTGAAATGGGTCGGTGAACAAAACTTTTGAGAAGCCCTGGGCAAATGCAAAAAAATGAATGAATCTATAAAAAAGGTGTCATATCAATTGATACCACAGCGACAATTGAGTTTATAACTACATAACCTACCAATTGTATGGAGGTTATGATGCTATCTACAGTAATTTTATATCATTACACAAATGTAAAATTGTTGAAGTTTGTGTGAAGCCTACGTGTCTTTATTTTGTAAATGCCCGGTGTCTTTATTTTACGGAATGGAATTAACACAGCATAAAGGTTATTTTTTACTGTTAAGCTGGTTGTTGAAAAACACCGCTCACCTCTATACCCAGGGTGTAATAAATTGGGTGGGCGTAATTGCTGAAGTAAAGGCGGCCGAGAGAAAGGAACTGGCCACCCTACTCTCGTTAGTGCCGATGGCTTAGTATAATGAGAACCTTATCTTCTCATCCCCCGATGCTTGGATTCAAGTATGGGACTCACCTTTTACTGTTAAGTTTGAAATGGCTTAGCCTAACTGGCAATAGTTATTAAGAAAATTGTATGATTATTTTTTACGAATGATTAGTTTTTGCATACCTTCACCAGTGGACAAATCTGCGCGTTTTTATGACTTAGAAGCTAGTTTTGAAATACTTGTCTCTATGGCTGTTGGAGTGAAGGTATAGGGGGTCTCAAAACGAGAGTTTGCATTGGACGTTGTCGTATCTAAATACGGCCCTGGCCATACTGGTACGGTACTTAAAAAGTAGCCTAATGAGTTCTCAGGGAAACTATTAAATTAAATATTTGGCAACCTTGGTAAGGTTAGAATTGGTTAACTTAGTTTTTGTTGCACTGGCGTAGCTTCAGCGGTAGGCTACTACGACAGTTTATCGAACGACTATTGATTAAACGACAGTTAATCGAAACGACAGTTTATCGAACGACAATTGAACGACGGTTAATCGAAACGACTGTTTATCGAAACGACTGTTCATAGTGTTCATCGAACGAAAATTAGTCGAACGACTAACCCCAACCTTAGATAAAATTTGTTTCGGGAGATTCGTCGTCCGATAAACTGTCGTTTCGATAAACAGTCGGTCGATGAACTGTCGTTTCGCTAAACAGTCGGTTCGATTGACTGTCGTTTCGATGAATTGTGGTTAGATAAACTGTCTTTCGATAAACTGTCGTTCGATTAGGGGAAGGCAGGGAAAAACGGACATGTTTATTTTAAAGTTCTTTAATTTAATTTCTGTTTACAATATTTTGCCTTTAATGCGTTAGGTACATTGAGGCACCAAACAAGAACACATTTGCAATGTTTAAAACATGATTATTTATTCAGATCAATAATTAGCCTATTTGCAATTCTTTTTTTTGCTTTGGTGACCGTTTTGCCCCATTATGTTTTTAGTATAAAAGGCTGTTTCTTAGCAAATGAATCTTACTCTTAGCATGCTTTTCTGACTAAAATTTGTTTTTACCTGTAAAGAAGAAATGCGAATGACGGCTAATTTTTATGAACCATATTTACCAAACAATAAAATTGTCAATAAGACAAAAAACAAGGTCATCATGATGACATGTGCAAATTTTCGGGCTTTATTGATAAATTATGCAATCAAACATGAGATATCATGTGTTTTAAACAGGCATTCTAAAAACCAAGAATTTGCTGAGTGTGTCCGTTTTGCCCCAAGCAGCACATGTCCGTTTTGCCCCAATGAAGTCAGCAAAAAAATGGTTCTTCTGACATTACTAATAAACTTAAAGCAATATTTTTTTGCTACACACACGCAGAATTAATGCTAGTTTGATCAAATCGAAAAAAAATCCAAACGGTATACAAATCTCCTTTAAACGCCTACTCAACCTAACGTACTTCTTTTTGAAAAACCAATGCAAAACGAATTTCGGACTATCAGTTGCTTAATACTGGCAGCACTGTTGCTAAACATTTACACAGCATTTATTGGACTTAATTCCAGCTGTTGCGCAAAACAAAACAGAACCATCAGTCCTTTCAGTATAAAAATAACGGGGTGTCCGTTTTGCCCCGTATGTCCGTTTTGCCCCCCTTTCCCCTAACTGTCGTTTGACAAATTGTCTTTTGATAAATTGTCGCGTCACGGCTTCAGCAATAGAAAACAAGTCAGATTGGTGCATACATATGTTATGATGTTTGATGCTATGTATATAGGCCTACATGATGCTAAGATCAAGATCACCAAGTGTTCCAGACAATTGTTCACCAAATCAAACGTCATATAAAACCGTTCAGGTCTACTGAATCTTGGCGTCTGACGTAACGAAATATTTCTAAAAATGAGCAGATTGCACCATCGCTTGCAAGACCTGTAAAATATTGCAGCTGCAGCATAACATTACATCATCGTTAAATGTTGAATTGCACAACCGTTTGAACACCTGTTGAGAATTGCTTCACAATGCATATGGATTATTACGTCACAGTAGCTGCCTACGTGCGTTTGAGATATTGCAATGTATTCTCGTCATTTTTAAAATGGTTGCTTGAAGGTTGGTCGCATATTCAACTGTTTGCTTAGTGCTTGCCAGCTGGACAAAATTTCCGTCTTTTATTCAAGTAATTTGTTTTGTAGTGACAAGTTTTAGTGGCGTACGGTGTTGTACTCCAACTTCGACAGCCAGTGGGCTATTTTTACAGAAATACATTTCTCGAAAGACGTTCCAGAAGAGTGTTTCTTTCGGTCATTGCATACAGACGAACGGATCCGGAATTCTTATGTTACAATTTTCCCACGAAGAGATTATGATTTACCGCTGTGACCATAAAGAATAAAAAACGTTACTCTGTCTAGTGTTTGGTACAGAAGCACAGAAAGAATAAAAGACGTTGTTGTCAGTTGGAACTTAGAAGCAAAATAATAAAGACGATCTTGTTGGTCGGTAGGCTACAGAAGAACTTCAAGCTGAAAAATAAAGACGTTTGTTTGTTGGGTCTTTAGCAAGAAAAAAAAAAAAATCTGAAGAAGTTTATCATTTCATCTGGAAGCAACATTAACATTCATTAGCAAGAAAGAAAATTAAAGACAATCGATCTGTGCTTGAAGATTCAACTGGACGAATCCAAGCAAGTTTTGTGGAACTTTAGGACTTCATATATATACCCCTACAACTACGGTATTGTGCATTTAAATTCTTTTTGTATTTTTACGGTCTTTGCAGTTAAGTTTTTTATAACTTACTGTAATATTTTGTGTGTTTGTGTAACGTAATTTTTTTAATTGTTAAATTTAGCCTCAATATTTAATATGTCTACACTCGGTGGCAACAGTGACTCGACCGCCGTCGACTCGACTGAGTTTAAGCCTGATGATGTTCTTTGCGGTTGAACAGGCCATTTTGGGGAGGGACCCAGTAACGATGAGGCTAAGTCAGTTCGAGAGGCCCGGAATCTTAGAAGGGATACTTTGACTCAAATTGGGAAACTTTTTGTAGCCCTAGGTTCTTTAAGTGATAAGCAGGAACTGTTAATTTTTCAATCTAACTTATCTACTTTAGAAGAGGAATTACGGCATTTCCATGCTCTTTTGAGTAAAATTTTTAACTCTGCAATTTTGGCAGAACTTCGTGATAGGGTAGATTCCGAATTTAACTCGTTAAAAAATAACTTCGAACAAAAAGAAAGTGATTTCTCAGATATGTTGGATGCTGACATACATCCTGAGGATAGCGCCTCAAATGTAAGCACTAAGATGTCTAGGAGTTCCTCACGGATAGTGGTACAAATTAATCTACAGCTAAGACGAAAGGAGCTCCAGATACAAGCCGAGGCCGAAGCGAGAGCTGCTGAGGCCGCCGCGAGAGCTGAGGCCATACGAGCTGAGGCAAAAGCTGCTGAGGCCGCCGCGAAAGCTGAGGCCGCCGCGAGAGCTGCTGAGTTCGCACTCAAAGACGCCCAGTCGAGGGCTGAACAACGCAAAGAAGTAGCTTTAGCTGAATATCGATCAGAGGCGGGCTCCCGGCGTAGCTCTAAGAAGGGATCTTCTAGACATTCCAGAAGTGAACATCAATCTCGGTTAAATTTAGATAACCTTTCCAGACACCTGTTCAATCCGTAAGTGGTCCAGTACAATCCACATGTTATCAAGCTGTTTCAGGAGGTCTCGGGGCCGCAGCTAAGGATCTTCCTAAGGATCTAAAGCCAAGGCCTGCGAATTATAACCGAACTCCTCCCCCAGAGTGTACAGGTCACGGGGCCGCCATCAGAAGTAATGTTTTGCCCCCTTCACAGTTTTCTGCGCCGCTAGGTTTTGATCGCCTAGCTACACGTAATTTGAGTGGTTGTGAGAGGCGTGTTACGTCTACTGATTTTAACGTTTGTGAGAATCTTGATCGAGCTGTGCATGTGACTGAGCCCCTCAGCCCCTTAAGGGATATAGCTTGTCTTCTCCCGCTAAATCGAGTTCTCAACAGCAGGATTGCTTTTTTGAATACCAAAATAGTAGGACGTTTTTCGATAAGGCGGCCTTGATTGGTTACGATGGTACCAATATGCCATTTATCTTCTTTAAAAATCGTATTACGGCCTTGATGGCAGCTTCGCCCTTTAAAGGAACTCGTTTGACTTTGTTACAAGCAGCTTGTGTTAAGACAGCTGCTCAAACGATTGCTAATTTGGTTTTCGACACTCCTGGCTTGTCAGAGGAAGACAGGATAGAAATGTCGTTATAGCTCGCTTGTCCCAACGTTTTGGAGTTCGTGGAGGTCTTTTCGCCGAATCCAAAATTAGAAAGTACCGCTATGGTAGCAAATTAACTTCGATCTCTTCCAGTGATCTGAAAGAGTTTAAAGATGAATTGTCGCAGTGTCTGCTTTACGCGCAAGCTTAAGGTCAGCGTGATAAATTGGAAGGACGTTTTGTTTTGGATTTGGCTAAGCGACTCCCGTTTGACGCTAACCAGCGTTATCTTGAATTTTTAGGTGATCAGTATGGTAGCACTAATGAGCCTACTTTTCAGAGTTTGTTCGATTTTGTAGTACGGGAGGAAACGCGTAAGTCGACTGATTTTAGCATTATGCTAATGGGCGATTCTGGTGAGTCGCAGCATTTTAAAAAGTCTGGCAAAGGAAAATTGCCTTCATGTCCGGTTAGGCAGACGTCCGTAAAACCCCATGATAATGTGATGTCACGGAGTTCGCAGTACTCGACTGTTGTTGGCGCACCGCGCGGTGGTGAGGCCAGACGTAAAAACCTACTGGCATGCATTTATTGTTCGTCACGTGGTCAAGTTGAATATCATTTTTTGTCTAACTGTAAAGATTTTTTGAGCTTGATACAAAAAGATCGGAGAGATGTTATTGTGAAAGCTGGAAAATGCTTGAATTGTTTGCGCCAGCATATGGTTAGGGACTGTAATCACGCAAACAACTGTCGTCAATGTGGGCCTAACAACGATAGAAAACACTTTTTTCTTCTGCATGATTTTTATGTGACGTCACGTGATTCTCTGGATTCGATCGGCAAAAATGATACTTTTGCCAGAGTTCCTGTGCGTAATGTTAAGATTGGAAATGTTAAAGCAGCTTTTAACCGCATTACTGCTGCTCGTGTTTTGAATCCAATGACTGGCAAATCGAAGTTGGTGTATTGTCAGCAGTGCCGGTCTTAGGGTATTTCGGGCCCTGTGCGGAATAGGCTTTGCGGGCCCCAATGACAATGATCCAATTCAGTAGCGTAGCTAGATATTTTAAAAGGGGAAAGAGGGTGCTTTGACAGTCGACGAACAAAGCCTGGCGGTGTGTTTGCCGAAGGCGACACCTAGCAGCGGAGGGTCTGAGGGCCTCCCCCAGAAAATTTTGAAAAATTACTTTGAATTTGGGGCATTCTGAGAGCATGTTTAACAAAAAATTGGGTATGAATATTACTGTAAAATGGTGCTGTCCGGTGGCATAGAAAAAGAATAAGATCATGTTTTCTTTGGCATTTTTCGGAAATAAAGCTATGTCTCTATGTTGAGTCTGGATGCAACCTATTTCGTCTCCTGAACAATTCGCACCCCGATTTCGTACCCTAACCCTGGTCCCAAATAGGTTGAATCCTTAAACATTTCTAACCCTGACGTGATTGCATAGCACGAACAATTGTTGAGAGAATATAATTTCCAGCACATTCTAAGGCTCATGTAGAAAATGTTTGTTTTGTTTGTTTTATTATCTTTATCCTGCATTGCCGGAAAGCGGACTTGAGCGCTATGCATCGGTGTACGCCTTCCGACGTACACCTGACCCACGCTGCAGCCGACGACAATGTCTGTTTCCAGTTGTCTACTCTACTTATGACTTAAATTTGGTACTACCCATTACTCGAAATCGATCACTGGGTAGAGGCAATTGTTGTAAAGTTTCTTGCCCAGAGAAACAACAGCAAGTTCGGGTGGCTGGAGTTGAACATGCAAGCTCTCGACTGCGAGCCCAACGCGCTATAATCACTCGGCCACAGCTGGCCAAATGTTAATACTGTATTCCTTAGCTGCCATTTAAGCAGAAAAACTTTGGATTTTTAGGTTGCTTCAACGTTTGATGACATTGAATCAGTATAATAACGGTGAATTCTTCGCTAAGAATGGATGGGAGTACTTACTTCTACACTAATCAGCGCAATTTATTTCAAGTGTTACATCACAATGTCTGGCTTTGATCTCCGAGTAATAGTGATAAGGCAAGGTTGGTTACAAAATTAAATTATACGAGTAGGCTAAGTTTTGGTATTACAGTAAGAAAGAAAAGGCCCAGGAAAAATTCTATAATTGAGAATGAATACGATGAACCTACAGTACTTGCTCTCCATCACTTTCGCTCACATGACACGCAAAAATAAACCTAAAGGATAAAAGCCTAGTGCAACTTTGCACAGCAGAAAACAATAACCTTAGTGCAGCAGTTTTCCGACTCCTGCCCAAAGAATTGTGACGTAAGAAGCCACACGACCTCGTTCGGTGGAAGTTAATCAGTTATTTTGTGTATTGGGCAGCTACAGGGCGCTTTGACTCTTCAATGGTCTGGTCTGATGAAGGCCTTTCAGAGTGAAGAATTATCAACATAAAGTGATTAAGCACGACGATCGAAGTTAAATCTTGTGTGTCCGCCGTGAGACTTAATTTGTCCGCCGAGATAGCTGCTCAGACTGGACACGTTTGTCCGCTGTCAACAAAATCGCATTTCGACCTATTTCGTCCCCTGAAAACATCGGGAAAAATTTTGAAATGTTTGCGGCAATTCCGATCAGGGACTTCGGCTAAAAGTTTGTTTTATTCTCGATCTTTTCAGGGTACGAAATGTTCAGGACACGAAATAGGTTGTTTTTCTGTGTTTTCTTGTTGCTAATTCCTTCGTTGAATTCACTTGTTGAATTTTTTCATTGGAAAGGACAAAAATTACTGCATTTTCTGAGTAAATTGCGGGCTCCCTAATTTGCGGGCCCTGTGCGACCGCACGGTTCGCACACCCCAAAGACCGGCACTGATTGTCAGCATGATCCTGGTTCGCAGTTGACGTTTGTTTCGAGTGATTTGGTGTGTGAAAACTTGGCCTTAAATCGTATGATAAAACGTCGTTTAAAATGGATACTCTGGCTGGTGAGAAAGCTACTTGTGTTGACTTTGTCAAACTCAACATCCAGTCGTTAGAGACAGATGAACTGTTTTGTGATATAACTTTGGTGGTTAACCCAGCTTGGGCTGACGATGTTAAAACTTTACCGCATAAAAAACTACTTACGTTCACAATGTTGTATGTGAAAGTACCAATAAAACTTGCCACCACCATTCCGAACGTCTAAACTTTCGCTACCGTCGCCCACATGGGCCATCGCCCACATGGTCCGTCGCCCACTTTGGGTCGTCGCCCGCTTGGTCCTGCCCAAGTGGGTTTCGCCCAGTTGGGCTGGGTCTGCTACTATTCGGAGAATCCGATTCGGAGAAATCCCTATTAGGAGACAGCCTTTTTCGGAGAAAGCCTTTTTCGGAGAATTGTAAAATCACAGCGGCACAGGAAAGGAATTAGCTTACAATAGAGAAACGAATGAAATGCATGATCACCCAATTTAAAAGTTAGTTTTAACAATCTTGCTTTCTGTTGCTTAACATTAAGATTAAGGTGTTTTTATAGCCTACCTCATCATCATCGGTGTATGAGCAGATCTTTCCAGGCTAGATTGGAGGGCAGGAAATCCTCAGCCTCTCAGCAGTCTCGTCGTCCAGGACCACCCAGACCATGCGCACCGTTGGGAGGCCGGTGGGTTAGGCAGTGGTGGATGACATGGTCTACGGTCTGTTCAGTAGCACCAAACTCGCATTCTGATGAAGGAGCCAGGCCCCACTTGTGCATGTCCGAACGAAAGCGGTTGAGCCTGACCCAAGCAAGCCTTGCGAGAGACATCCCGGTGGACGGGGATCGGCGTCAGGTATGAAGTCACGGAGCGTGGAGGTGTGGTTTTGCCACTCCGTGTTCCACATGTGGTTCGTCCAGTGTTCCGCACTTAAACTAAGTTCTTCTGCATTCTTAAGCAGTTTTTGTGCGGCGACCACAAAGAGGTGTTTTGATTTCAGCCGATGCTTTATAAGATGTCGCTTGAACGCTGCATGGAGGAGATGGTCGGGGTCCAGAGCGCAGCGAGAGAGAGAAATCGTGGCTCCTTTACGGCGTAGCTCAGCGGGTTGGATGCCTGCTATAGGATGGGTAGGTAGTCCATCGGAGTGGGACGTTGGCATCAAGTCACAGTACGCAGTGCGTCGTTGATGGCGGTATCAATGTGGTGGGTGTGAGAACTACGACACCAGGCTGGTGCACAGTACTCAGCAGTGGAATGGACAAGGGCTAGGGTAGCTGTACGAAGAGTTTTGACACCAGCTCCCCAGCCGGAACTCGCCAATCGCCTCAAAAGTGCGACGCGTGTAGATATTTTTTTGCGCGGTGACTCCAACAGATATTATTTAAACAACAACTGGTACCGTAACCTTCATTAAATAAACCATTAATAAATGGGATGATATTTATTCTAAAAACTGTTGATCTAGAAAGTAAATGAGTCCAAGTGTTGTTTTTATCTCCAAGCTAGCTTCCTATCCAATAATTTCAATACACACACCTAGAAAATTTAATTCTAAAAGTACTCTTGGCAACAAGTCACCCATTATTACTATTATTTTTTGACAGTATGTTCATTTATTGTATTAGTTACAGTACTTTAACACACTATTTATTAATAATATAATGACTTCTAAAACATAGGCTAACAAAAATATACAGATCTACTGGCTTGCTGGTTCTTGTATTCCTTTGCAGGAATCTTTTTATCCAAGCATGACAAATAGCCATAACACGCACGAAGCTGGCGTTACTTACGCAATCAACCACTGCTTTCATTGGACGATCACCATGTTATTGTTTCGGTTAACATGCTGTATATCACTTGCGTACATAAATTACCTGGTTATTTCTTTATGGATTGAATTTCTTTGAACACACATAAGGCACATATATAAGTACATTCCAACTCACTAGGGTTGACGTGTTTGTGGTCCGTGGATCGCTGCAGCGGATGGAGTGTTATGACCACAGACGCTTTGAAGATTAGGCGTTTTTTTTTTTTTCTTCTTGTAAACCAGTTAACTGCAGGTCGTTGTGACCCCTCTGGCGCTTGGCCAGAGAATTGATTCTTGCTTTGAACTTCGATAATTTAAAAAAAGAGAAAAAGTGGTGACGAGGATGAATTGAGCCCAAGTCGTCGAGGTTGCTGCCTCCCTAACTCTGTAGCCTACAGCTGGACTGCACTGACGACGACTAAACGTTCTCTTACTGTAGTTTTTGTCTGATGTTTCAAGAGCGCTTACAATATTACATGCATGTACTGGCACTCCGTCTCCTGCGGCCGCCTACGGGTTGCATAAATGCATATACGTCTACGATTACGACTAATCTGGACGCAATTACCTGACTAGTGACTACCAGTATTATCTACGTGTCTTAAAAAGAAAAAAGTCTTCAACAAAATGTTTATATTCTATGCTGTTTTAATAATATCTACTGTATCGTTTTTGTTAGTCTTGCAAGCAGAGCCTCTGAGAGAAATTTTCACTAGGAGTACGAAGAGTCATTCCGGGCCCCCCTCTCACTCCGGGCCCCCTTTGTCTTGGGCAAAAGGTGTGATGTTTGCTTAGGCGTAGCCTATTACACACCACACAACATTTTACTGCAGAATTGGACATCTGTGCGCAATAATAGTATCAGGCTGCAATAAAACTATTATTTTGTGTTGTGCATGTCATGTGATCTGACCCTCGCCAATTTCTGTATCCTGCATTGAATTCGTGTGTCAGTTGTTGATGGTGCTGTACTGCTGTTGAGAGGTGTCGCTTAGTGTACATCTTTAATGTAAAATTTTTAAATTCATTTTTTTATTTCTCTTAAATGGAAGCTAGCTTATAATTATTTCTAAAGAGGACACTATGTGATGTCGAAAACGTTGGATTTAGTAGTTTTTTCATGTTTTTTGTGTGTTTAATGTTAAATCCATTAACGTTACTGAGTGTTATATGTATCTGGTATGGTACAAGCCAAGCTCTCTACCAAGACTCAAACATAACATCTTGTTAAAACATAATCAAGTTACTCATCTGACCAATCCTAACCTTTCTTCATTAACTTTTGCATTCACCACATGCCCAAGCACTAGCAGAGGTGAACGAGAGAAGTCACTTTTTTGACTCCGGTTCCGGTCCTGCTCCGAAAGTATTCTCCGGCTCCTGTTCTAACTCCGAAATTCATTTTGAAGTGAAATAAGCGTTAAACTACCTTTGTCAAATAGTTTTTAAAAAACACAAAAAAAACACCCGGGCTTTTTGCCTGGGATTTTCTCAAACCTGCTTTTACTACACTATGCCCCTCCCCCCAGGACAAGAGAATAACTAACTTTTATGATTTAATTTAGGGTGCTTTTAATAGAACATTTTTGCACGTAAAGCATTAAATTACCACTTTGGGCCCCTAATTTTCTCGCAAAGCACTCGATTACCTTTCTGGGCCTTTTTGCTAGATTACGCCCCCCCCCCCCCCCCCAGGACTTAAAGCATAACAACTTTTATGCTTGAAATCAGTCGTTCAGGATGGTTTTAACCAAACATTTTTGCGCGTAAACTATAAAACCATAATTTCGGCCCCCCTCAACAAACACAGACCTGGGCCCTCAAGGGTACGCCATACCCTCCGTACCCCCCTCTCATAGGACCTGCTTGCAAGACCTGGTGCGTTGCGTTCTGAAATGGCTTTGCCCGTGGTAGGATTTCTTTCAGGGTTTTTTTGCCTACTTTGCTTTACATGACGAGCTAAGCATCAAGAGTGTTCCCCTTAAGACCATCAACAGTTTTGATAACCCACCAAGGTCGATCAACATAGTAACTGTCTTTTTGTCTAGTTTTTTTTGTTTATTTTTTTACTCATATAAATTGTTAAAAAAAAAATTTCACTAGCCTATTTTTTTTCTCTTTTTTTCTCTTTTTTTCTGAATTTATGAAAATTTTATTGAGGTGTTGCGACCGTGCCATATTTTAAACTGATTGTCCTGCTTTGATATCATGCACGTTATAACGTCCGTGTTTTGTCGCTTCTACCTTTTTCTAGACCTCTACTATGTTTGTCATATGTTGTTTTTTCGTTGTGATGGTCAGAAATAAAAACAAACTGAACTGAACTTTTGGAGTTTTCTGAAACAATGCTACAAACTGCCCGGGATAAGTCTAAGACACTCAGGTTAAATTGTTTGAGGGTAGCTTAACCTAAATTTCCATGCATTATTTCTTTGACTAATTGATCATATAGTTGTCTCCTTGCCTTCATTTTGTGCAATTCGGCACATTTTTGCTACGCTTCACAAGCAAGAATTGGCCTTGCAGTTTTCCGATTTGTTTCCAGATTCCCAAAAACTCATTGATGTCTGTGAATCCTATGCTTCTAGACATGACATTATTTTCAACTGTAACAAAACAGTTGGATTGGTCCATCAATGTCGCAAATTTAAAGTTTTAACTTCTCCATGCATGCGGCTGTACAATACACAAATTAAATTTGTTAACCAAGTGAAATATTTAAGTATACTGATTGATGATGTGGTAATATTTCATTTAGGTTATTTAAGTATGAGTTTAAGTATGAGAATGGTTTGTTTATAAGTTGAGTTGAATTTTACGGCTGTCTAACTGCCTGATGAAATTTCTATCTATCTAATTTATCTAGTTTGGCTATCTGACTCCATGAAATAATTTCCACACAATTGTTATTCGAATTATAATTTTAAGTTATCAGAAGGTGTTCATATAATATTGTAGCTCTCTAACACAATTTGAATTTAAACAGTACAGAATAATGAAATTACAGGATAGTGAAACATTATCTCGAGTTATTACATTTTAATTAAACAATCAATTTAATGTTTTTCTGAGAGCTGAACTGGTCTAGCTGGCAGTGACGTTCGGTGGCTTAAACCGTTGGGAAAGCAACTTGGAAATATGCTGCAGCAAGGTAGTAGGCCTAGGCACGAAGGGCGTAACCGTCGGGCGAAGCCCGAAGGCGTGTTGCCAAAGGCAACATTTCCAGCGGGGGGTCTGGGGGGCCTCCCCCAGAAATTTTTGAAAAACACTTCCAATTTGATGCGCTCTGAGAGCATTTTCAAAACAAATCAAACATAAAAATCTGTCAAATTGTGCTTCGCCTATGTCGTGATCATACATCCATTTAATGTTTAGAAGTCATGAACAATCTTAATTTTAACGTTGCAGGACCAAAATCCAGTGTTAGACATGGAATAATAGTTGTCTAAATATTTAATTCGTCATGAATGTTCATTCTGAGATATTCAGTTACGCCTACACTACAAAAACTAACACTTAGGTCTAAACATTACAACCGCAAGCAATTTGTACAAAAAGCTGGATAAGTTTGCCTCCTGCGTATAGAAGCTTAACAAACTAAATATTGCATCCGCACGTGAACGTTCATTGGCGAAGTAACGTTACATCAACGCTGTAAAAAGGGCAAAGGCATGACTATGAAAGCTAGTAGGCTAAAGTACAGTACATGGCGAGGAGACATCAAAAAACAGCAACAATTATTTCGGCATTATGATGCTTGTGCTGTGTACCGTGACGAGACACCATTCTGACGAGTTAGTCTAGCCGCTCTAGCGAATGTATGCATTGACGTCACTGGGAAAGCAAGACTCACCTGGTCTCACCATAACACATCTGATTGGCTAAGCAGCTGGTGACGTTTTGCAAAACGATTGAGGATCGGATAAAACGAAGGCGTTTTTTGACATTTTTAAATCTGGATAAGCAACTTTGATAGTAGCTTACCTTGGAGCCTCAGTGATTGTTTCTGACAGAAGCGTTTGCGTTAATTGGCATTTATAGGCAAGACATGCGGTTTGATGAGGATTTAGACTACTCACAAGCGTTACGAGTAATTCTAATCACGAATACAGTAGTTTTCAAGTTAAAATAGACATGATAAAAATAATAAGAAGTTAAACCTAGAATTCAGTCATTATACTTTGCATAGTTTTCGCTCAGGTAAGCACTGCTTTCCTTGCTTTCCCTCACCGATCGTCACTGCTAGCTGGTCCGATTTGATAGAGCTGGTCCGATTTGATAGAGCTCGTCCGATTTGATAGAGCTCTCGTCAAAGGACGAACAAACCATTTTATTGTGTGCGCCCTTTTTTCTATTTTCTTTGGGAGCAGTTGCATGGAAAATTACAGAAACTTTAGTAAAAGGCAGGAAAACTTATATGTTGAAATAATGGATCGCTACAGAGGCCCCCCCAAATTTGGGCTAAATTGGAACCAAGGGTACCAAGTTTAGCTCAAATTTAAGGAGTTAAAAACGGTAAGGAATAAAATCGTAACAGATATGGTACAAAATAAGTATGTTGAGTGTTTGTGATAATGATGTGGTGTTGTGATTGTGGTATCGTGTCGCGACGTGATTCTGCGTTGTTCTACCGCCTTCCGAAATGGAATGTCTGAGTTTGTGCCGTATAAGAAGAGTCCACCGCATAAAAGAATTGGTTGTTTTGTTTGTGAGCGCCGTTGCAAACCGTAGCAGGCATTCATTGTTTGTCTGACTTTTTCTGTTGAAAAGCAGACCATGCCGATTAATTTGATACAAATGTAGCCTTGTCTTGCTTTTTGCTTGCTAGAGATCATCGCAGCTGGAGATCATTGAGGTCGTCGTAGCATTTAATTGTTGCCATTTGGCTTTTTGTATTCTTTGAGAGACGCTAGAGAGTCGAGTGCAGGTGGCTCTGGAGCATTTTTTTCGTTTCGGGCGGCAGTACGCATAATCACGTCCTTCTGTTGTTCATGAATATGATGCAAGATTTCTGAAAAAGGCAAAGCAAATTGATTACAAGTTCAACTTTGAAATATTTAGCGACTTGGTTTATAAGTCGACCTGTACAAAATGTAAAAATACGATTTGAAAGGCAAACAAAACTAATTAAAACAAAAGAACATAGGCATCGCCAGGTCTAAATACCATTCACAAAATCGTAAATGTTCATAAGTCTGAACAGTCGTTCAGCAACTGCAAATAAAACACAGTAAAAAAAAAGATACAGTAGGCTACATGATTCAAAACCATGCGGTTGTTTCATGCAGTAAGGAAAGTAATGTTTCGTGGACATATGCATGCTTGCCCAACATAGGCAGGCATGGGAGTCGATAGCGAAAAAGTAAAGAATATTCCGATATTCGATAGTGCCAAAAAAAGTAAAGAATTAACCGATTTCGATACTAGAAAAAAAAGTAAAGAATAAAGAATGTAGTAATCGATATTGAAAAAAAAAATTTATTCCACCACTCTTTTTGAATGCTCAAGGCAGTAACAAATTGAAAAAAATTCAAAGAAGTGAGTAATACTTCACACTCAAAGGACTAGGAGTAACAAAACATAGTTTTAAATGCAGTCATGCAATAATAATCCTTCTGAGAAGAGTCACACACAGTTTTAAATGCAGTCATGTAATGTGCCTAACTGCTGAAGCAAGCAGTACCATTTTCTAACTCGGTTAGGCTAATCTAAAACGCTACCAGTAACTCTTAAACCTAAAAAAAACTTGACCCTAGTCTTAGCTGCAACTCTTAACCTCAATCTAATAATAACTAAACAAACACCGTTTTTTCAAGCCTTCTGCATCGGCATGCTTTAACAATTACGACCCTTTCTAACAAACTGCATGAGCGCCTGGACCTGGCCTAAACAAAACGACGCAAGGGGCTAGTTGAATGCGATCAACCAGGGTTTCCCCGCAAAAAAAAATCGCTCCTCCTTTCAATAGAATTTAAAAGTCTGCCTAATAAAATTGTGGAATTCGGTTAATATTTTACGTTGTTTTGTTTGTAAACTTTACAGAAAAGTACCGAATATCGAATATCGGATTCAACGCACAAAAAAGTAAAGAATAACAGCTAATCGATACTTATTTGAAAAAGAAAAGAAAACACGGATTCGATAGCGACAAAGTAAAGAATAACGCTATCGAATATCGATTCGTAATCGATAGTCCCAACCCTGAACATAGGTTAAATAGGTTAGAAACATGCCATGCCAACTGTTAGATGCGCGCATTTGCATGCCACTCGCAGTCATATTCAACCATACACAATAAACAAAAACGCTTAGCAGACAACCTATAAAGAGAGAAAGGTTGAAATAGACAACCACTGGATCTGCATTGGAAAAGATGCAGACAGTGGAGAAAAAGACAACGATTTCGTATTAATGCAATATTTGCATTTTTCTTGCGATGAAGCTATATGACCTACAGTGTATAGGCAAGAGCTTTTGAAACGCAGGTTGGCCAGCTTGTAGCCTACAAGAGACTTGAAAAAGAATTGCCAATTGGCTGAGATGCATCTCTTCCCGAAATAGGCGTACTTGAGATGGCTATACTGGAAGAGGCTGTACTGTCCTGCAAAGAACTACATAGGATGATTAAACAGTCACATGTATTTAGAACAAACAAAAATAACCTAAATTGCTGCGAGTCTACAGACTTCAAAATAAAAAAATGGACGAATGCTGGAGTGGACAATCCTTAAGACCATTCGTCTCAGCACAACAGCTTGGCGCTGTTAAAAAAACACAAACACTACAGTAAAAAATTACATAATTACAATATTAAAATACAACGTAAACGAAAGATATTGCAGCTTTTAATCACATGAGCTGCCCATGGACTGTTCGCCGGATGACGTCACTGATTGATGAGGTTGTTGTTTAGCTACATTTCTGGGGTTCGAAGGTCCATCACTGTTGTTCACAGCGTGTGACATCATTTGTGGGGATAATAGCACTGTTAAGAAAAAACGTTATTTATACAGTAACACAATAAAACATCGAAAACTGTTCACGCAACGTGAACACTGAACACTAAGATTTGCAGTCAACCCAATGGGTTGTAAGATTTTCAGGGATTTGCTACAAAACGGTTATCCAACGTTGATCAGCCATATTTCGATACAAAATTACAAATGGAAGAAATTATATAGTGTCAGTTGAGTCGATGCGAGTGATGTCATCAATGGATGGTTTTGCTGAGTAAAAGTTAAGTGTGATGGATAGTGCTGCTTTGCCGATCTCAGCACCAGCACACGTGACAGCGATTCTGCCTTCTCAAGAGACAAAAGATATTGCTAAATGCCAAGCAAGCGTCAGGGTAAAAAAAAACTGTGCATACACAGTAGTGCAATGCAAACAAAAAACAGAAACAACAGTTTCTTAAATCATGTTAGCTCCTAGTAATATTAAAAAAAATTGGGGCACACGAAAAGTACAACCTCTTTGGGTGGCTTCGCATAATTTCCCCTGTCTTTGCGCCACAGAGTTATACAAACTGATGCTTCAGCTGAGAACATAAGGGTGGCAAAGTTGTGAAGCAAAGTCTTCACAATGATTTCTCCTATTTGGAGATCTCCTTGTCGAAGTAAAAAGACGCACAAACTTACGGATGGTTGCTTGGAAGCGACACCATAACGCTTTGCAGAGCTGTGCCTGCACGTGTACGTCTGTATAAAAAGTGAGATTGAGGCTCGAACCTCGTAATCTCGCATGCTAGTTGCATGTTGGGAGGCAAAAATAAAACAAATATATTAAAATGAGCTAAGAATTTAAGTAACATTTGACACTGCGATAATTCTACAAAAAATTACATAATTATGTTTCCCTGCAACGGCAACTTGTTGGCAATTAGTAGGCTTTATCTAAGCAACGTTTAAAAACATTAGGAGAAGGTGGGGCAGGACGGGACACTTAACTTTAATCGATGTTTTGCAGAATTCCTTTTTATCATTATCGGTAACTTTGGTATCATGTTATTTCTATTGCACACTACTACCAACCAGCAAGATACAAAGACTCAGTTAGTATCGCATGACCTTATAATTAACAAAAAAAAAAAAATTAATCTGTCACATCTTGCCCCACACCTGGGGCAGGACGGGACGCGTATTGTTCATATGAGGAATCACCTGTAAAACCACAAATCTACTGGTAATACCTTGTAATTTCAAAAATGACTTGCATTTACAGAACACGTAATTACATCAGGGCAAAATGACAGACTACTTTTTTCCATAAAAATCACATACAAAATTGCCACGCCCATTATAAGCAGAACAGATGTCCCATCCTGCCCCAAGCAGCTCTGTCCCGTTTTGCCCCAATGACTGACATTTTGAAATTTTCTGTTTGTTTATTATATATGCAACTCACATCTAAAAAGTCAGATACCCCAAAAAGCACTTTTATTACTGTATCTCCAGACCACGTATCATCTTCCAAATTTTTCTGAAATCATGCTAAAATGTGAAAAGTTTTGATAAGATTTCTTATAGCAACTAGCCTCTAATCAGTTATCTTGTTGCCACGACTACGTTTTTTCTCTGAACATCTCTTTTTTTTGCAAGTCATCGAGAATCATGGTGTCCTTTAACATCAAAATGGGTAGAGGACGCTAAAGCTAATACTTTTAAAAATATCCACAGTGTCCCGTCCTGCCCCACGTCCCATCTTGCCCCACCTTCCCCTACATTGGCAATTGGCGTTTCGGCATAAAATTAGATTGTCCACATCGGCTGCTGAAATGAGTAGTCTGCCGTTGAACGATTCGCTTTATTGAGCGAACAAGAAAAATCAGTTACGTTTAACAAGCAATAAATTGCCGGCATGGTGCTTTAAAAAGTAGGCTACAATACGCTACAGAAAAATTGTTGGAAAACCGACGCGTGAAATCATAAAAGGTGACATGTTTTTACAAAATAATTGTGAGCTCGTGTTTTTTTTTTATTGACGTAGAAATAAAAGTTTTGTAGCATAATGTACTCACCAGAGTCTCCATATTTTGGTTATCTTGTTAAACTTACTTTTATTTTTAAAAACCTACTTACGTGCGGGGTAACCAATGTTGTAATATTTTATTTAGGTTATTTAAGTATGAGTTTAAGTATGAGAATGGTTTGTTTATAAGTTGAGTTGAATTTTACGGCTGTCTAACTGTCTGATGAAATTTCTATCTATCTAATTTATCTAGTTTGGCTATCTGACTCCATGAAATAGTTTCCACACAATTGTTATTCGAATTATAATTTTAAGTTATCAGAAGGTGTTCATATAATATTGTAGGTCTCTAACACAATTTAAATTTAAACAGTACAGAATAATGAAATTACAGGATAGTGAAACATTATCACGAGTTATTACATTTTAATTAAACAATCAATTTAATGTTTTTCTGAGAGCTGAACTGGTCTAGCTGGTCCGATTTGATAGAGCTCGTCCGATTTGATAGAGCTCGTGTCAAAGGACGAACAAACCATTTTAATGTGTGCGCCCTTTTTTCTATTTTCTTTGGGAGCAGTTGCATGGAAAATTACAGAAACTTTAGTAAAAGGCAGGAAAACTTATATGTTGAAATAATGGATCGCTACAATGATACCTGGTTACAAAAGTAGGTGCTCAGTGCTCACTGCCTACCTACAATCCCTCCTCGGTCTGCCTGAACCATACTTGCAATTGTTTCTTGTTGTTTTTTAATTTTATTGAGCTAGCGAGTTGGGATAAAAACTTGATTTTGTATAAACTTACAATGGCTTTAACACGACAACTTAAATCCGTGGTAGACATTCATTTCTCTAGCTTGCTTTTTCCGATAAGGAAATGAAACTCAACACAAGGGCAGGCAAAATTGTGTCCAGAAACAACGGCTCCTGGCACGCAGCAAAAGGCGATAATCAGTTGTGAAATCTCTTTGCAGCCAGGCAAGCCACGTCACGCAGAACACAGAAACAACGCAAATTCAATGTCAACAAAATTTCATCACAATTTCAATTCTGATCAAGAGGGCAATTGACCCGCCGGAACAATACCATCAGTGATGACGCGGATAAAGGCAAGTACGATCTCTTTGTGTCGCTGCCAATCAGCTTAGGTCCAAGTTTGGAAATTGCTCTACCGAAGTTAAAAATGTAATGTACCAATCATATTGTATGCCAATGTATGGTTCTCAGCTATGGTGTAACTATAAAACTTCTACTTTAAATCGCATACGAGTTGCTTACAACGACTCGTACAGAATTATTCACAGTTTGTCGAGATGCGACAGTGCTAAGGACTAAGGAGTGTATCAGGTACAGAACGACGTGTTAACATTTGATGCTCTATTAAGAAAAAATTGCTATGCATTTGTAAAACGTTGCGAAAGATCAATTAATGCACTTTTGCGCAGTGTTATGTCTTCTGATTACTATTTTAATTCTACATTTTATTGGCCTATTCACTGCAACAGTATTTTGTACGTTGTTTGATGTAGCCTGCTTGGTGTTGTATTAGTCTGATATTTTGTGTGATTGTTCCAGACAATTGTTCACCTAATCAAACGTCATATAAAAACCGTTCAGGTCTACTGAATCTTAGCGTATTAGCCTACGTCATGGAATTTTTCCTAAAAATGAGCCAAAATTGCACCATCGTTCGTAAGACTTGTGTCAAACCTGTTTAAACATGAAACATTGGATCACCACCTTTGAACACCTGTTAGAATTGCGTGACGATGTCTTTCATTATTGCGTCACAGTTACTGTTTACGTGAGTTTGAGATATCGCAAATTATTCTAGTCATTTTAAAATTGTTGCTTGAAGAGGTTGGTCGCATGTTTAACTGTTTTGCTTAGTGCTTGTCAGCTGGACGAAAATTTCCGTCTTTTATCCAAGTAATCTGTTCTGTAGTGACAAGTTTTTAGTGATGCATCGCGTTGACCCCATTTTCGACAGCTTTGAGGCTATTTTTACAGAAATACAATTCTCGAATAGACGTTTCCTGAAGAGTGTTTCTTTTCGGTCATTACATACAGACGAACGGATTTGGGAATCTTATGTTACAATTTTCCCACGAAGAGATTATGGTTTACCGCTGTGACCAGTGATGACTGTTAAAAATTTGAATTCTATGGACTTTATGTCTGATTGTAAATAAATAATAAAAGGCAAGTGGAGTGGAGATTTGAAAAACATCTGGCAGCACTGTTGCTGCATCTATTTCTTTTGACGTGAAAACACGCAGAAACCATATTTGTATGATCATAAAAATTTATAAACATCGTATAAATCATAATTATTTATATGATTTTTACATAAACAAATATACCACTTAAAGGCATATTCAATGAAATTTTCAAACTGGAATTAAGCATTAAAATGCGTAAACTGAATACTCAAGAATACATTTTTAAAAAAATTACCGAAAAAAAAATGTTTTCAAGGGCGCTGGCAAGGCCCAAAGTCCAATGTTTCATTTATTTTTTATTTTTTTCAAAATGACCAAAAAGTGGAAACACTGCTAGAGAATACGTCATAGATGCCAAGAGCTCCAGCAATATCAAAAGTCTTTTCGCGCGCTGGGTTGCAAAGTTCGGGCGTGTTGCGTTCAAAGGAGTTTAGCAGGATAGTTTTACACGTTTTTTAAGTTTCTAGGATATATCGTTGAGTAATAGTAGCAATGTTACGAGAAAGGTGAGGTACGGTAGTATAATTTTAGTAGCATTGCTAAAAATTAAATGTCCATAAAATCAATATTGCATCATTGTTTGACTATTGTAGAAACAATATTGCATCATAGCAAATACCATGCCTGACTTTTGTGTTGTGCTTGGCTGTGACACGACAGCATTGCATAAAGTTAGTATGTTTGGGTTTCCCAAAGACAGTACACAAAAAAAGGAAATGGAATAAATTTGTCAACACCACAACTTGTCATTGGAGTGGACCAAAACCACACCACAGAATTTGTAGTCTGCATTTTCGAGAAGCAGACTTCAACAATTTTCTTCAATTCCAAATGGGATATGCCAAAAGACTTGACTTGACACCGGTGCATGTCCATCAATCTTTCCTTCTCCACCAGAAACTAATTTACAACAAGGCCATTAACCTAGTGCAGGGGTTCCCAACATGTAGGTCGCAACCCCAACTGGGGTCGCCTGACAATTTGCCTGGGGTCACCTGAGGCCTTCTGAAAAGTTTAGAATTTCATTAGTTTAGAAAATTTGCCACAAGAATTCCAAGATACAATGAAAAGCGTTGTAAGTGTCGTGAATTTTGTAAAAGCTAGTGCTTTGAACAGCCGCCTATTTTCAAAAGTTTGCAGTGAATTGGATGATACATCCAGTAATGTTCTATTATTTCACACTAGTGTGAGATGGTTGTCCAGAGGCAAAGTTTGGAAACGTGTTTTTGATTTTCGTGATGAATTAAAAACATTTTTTAATCAAAAATCTAAACCACAGCTTGAAGCACTTTTTGGCGACAAAAACCAACTTCACAAAATTGCTTAAATTGCTTGGTGTCAAACTCGTATGTTTACTTTGTCATTCTGTACTTGTTTGCGCCAGCAGCAAAAAATAAAATTGAATGAATTGAGTTCACTTTAGGCCTATAACATCGTTAACAACAGAGTGAAATGATTCACCAGGCATTTGATAATTAAAGTAACTTGCATTTTTCTAGGCTACTAGATTACCAGAAGAACGCAACCTAGTATGGTAGCCTATAGTCACCAGAAGAACGCAAGTTACCGGTACTTTAATTATAACATCATTATTGTATGCGTGGTTTATATAGTTGTCAATTTTTAGGTGCTTTAGGTTACTATAAATTTTTTGTGTCATTGGAGAATTTCTGCCTCTTGGTTTCCAATACGAAGAGGAAGATAGTAAGGTGGCTGAAGTGAAAGTGATGATGAAGAAGAAAGTATGCTAGAACCTGAACCCTATCGTTTTGAGCCTGAGTACACAGAGATCAATCAGCTTTACCTTGCTGATGTGACTGACGTTTCTCAGCAGGAGGATCGATGAGTGGGGAACACTGATTGGTAAGCAAATTTAGATATTTGACAACATATACTGCATTTGTTTAGCTTTACTTAACATAAAATAATTAAATCACCGACCGTAGCGGGATAAGTGCTCACTGCTTAGCTTTGCATTGTATTTCCCTATGGGTTTGTAAGGCCTTGAACCTACAACACGTTGAAAACAACTTTACAAATGCAACTGAAATTATAAGAAAATGAAATCTTAACGCTCTTAAGTTTACCTTGCCTAATACTAGTTATATTGCAAAGTTGAATTTTCCCGTCTCGGTAGCCTATGCAATGAATTATTACTAGGGCAATTATTTTTTGGCCTAAAAATTGAAACTATTGACATTAAAATTTGTTTTGACAAATTTTCACATATGAAGAACTCAAGTAGTTAAATTACGCATCATTGTACAAAATGCTGTACAACACAGCTGCCGCAAAACGACCTATCAAAATTTTTACACATTTTGAGGTGTGTTGAGCACCACATCATATTAACCTAATTATTTCACCTAATGGCTTATGATTCACAATAAGTAGACAATGGGCCATTTACACCAGTATAAAGTAAGCTAAAAAGGCAAATGTAATCCCATACTTGATTCAACTTCAAGTGTTGGGTATGAGAAGATAGGTACGGTACTCATTGTACTAAAGCCTTTGGCACTAAGAAAGTAGGGTGGCTAGTTCCTTTCTCTCAGCCGCCTTTCCTGCAGCAATTATGCCCACCCAATTTGTTACACCCTAGCTAGAGGTGAGCGATGTTCTCAACAACCAGCTGAAGCTGGGAGTCGAACCAGGTTTGGTTGGTTTTGAATCTTTATCCTCCGACTAACAAAGCCTTGATAGGTTATTCCTGGTAGTTTCGCATACATGTAGATTGTAGAGGGTCTGTTACAATTCGGTGAGTCCAATTCTTATCCGTTACACCATCCCTCTGCGCCAAAGTAGGCTACGGGTGTAAAATGAAAAAAATTCACTGACAGTGCAACCTCTACGACACCACAACAATGCAGTTTGTAAACAATTTTAACTTTGTGAACAATTTTTGATCTAACGCTACAATTTTGATAAATTTTTGACTTTTTTTGACAAGTAAAAAAGTAATCACCCTAATTATTACCAATTTTATATCAACAGGTGTTCATGTTGTCACTGTGTGGCAATGGTTGAGCAACATCAAGCTTTGTGCTACTGTGAGATAGATACAGCACGGATGAAAGACATGCTAGATGGACAATTGGACATTCATGATTACATTTACTCTGCTTGTTTGTTAATATATGGCGCTGTTGAAACAAAATAAATTGACTTGACTTGCTATCGCCTTATTTGTTTCCAAGTTATCAATTCCGTTCAGTAAAAATAAAGTAAAAAAGAATTTTTTTAGGTTAAATTAAAATGGCCTTAGTAATATGTAAGTCTGCACCGAGTGAAAAATGCACTAAACTATGAAAACCAATTCAATGTCCTGTTAAATCTACTTAAAATCGCTCATTTTGTTGGTCCAAGAAATGTAGCCTATGTGATCAGACGAGCGTGAATTTACACAGTAGCCTATGTAGAGTTGGTTGATTGTGTAAAATCATGTGTATGCCATTTCTTTGAATGCAGTATTTGAACTAGACAAAACATTATTTAATTCTCCAAGTATAAAAACTACCGCTTGTAATCATAGAAACTCTGGTTAATGAGAGAATACATAGGCTACAGTTAAATCGCCCGCAGTAAGAAATATTGCTCGATCAGCTTTTATGACGTAGGCTGTACAGTCGCACGCTTCGCTGCTCACGCAAATTCACGTTTTGACAGCTCTGACAAAACCACGTGCGCAATGGTGGTCAGACCGCAATGGGGCAAAATTTTATTGAAAATCGTTTTATGGTAGCATGTTAAACACAAAGAACATGGAAAGTCGCCAAGTCAGGTTTTTCCTTTACTATCCCTTTAACTACTTAAGACTTTCGCTAAGATATGTAATGTGACGTTTAGAGCAACAAAATAGTTCGCTTTATGAAATTTTCAAAATAGCAACGGCATAGTGAAAAAGCGCGAGAAAAAAGCCAGCTGCGTATAAAAAGTGCGTTTTTGGCATAATTTAATCACAAGCGAAGTGTTCAGTGTAGTCCAGTAGTTCTCAACCAGGGCGCCATTTATAATGCTTTGGGCAGGGAATGGGATGGGACCAGGGCCGGATTAAGACGAAACTGGGCCTGATGCTGCTGCGCAAAAACAGGCCTATTTTTTCTAGGCATTGGTACATATGCATTCGACACTCTGACTCCACCGTACACGCGTAATCAGACCGACCAAAGAGCCTTTATTGCTTTCGACGCAGTCAGCCAAATTTTAATGAACATGAACAATAATAACGACGTGTTATCGTAAAAACTCGAGAGTAACATCAGGCTATGTAACACCAACACAATTCAATACCAATATTGCCTGAAAAGCGGAGTTAATGAAGAAAAGGCTAATCCAGATCAACTTAACGTTGGCATATTGTCAATGCTGCGCTAGTGCTGCTTACTTATACTACTGTTTTTCGAGCCTTAGCAAGCGCGAAATCTTCGATCATGTCAGTGCAGTCAAGGCTGCTCAGCACCTCATGTTCAATGCTCATAAGCGCCAGCATGTTTAGCCTTTCCTCCCTCATCGAGGACCGCAGCTCTCCTTTGACTATTCCCAGTTTTGAGAAGCTCCGCTCGCCGGAGGCATTAGACACCATCAAGCACAGATAGATGCGCAAAGCAATCTCGACGTTTGGAAATGTTTGAGAAAGGTTCAACGACGACAAAAGCTTGTACATGGTAAGCTCTGCTGACTCGTTCACACTCACCGATTTCTGGGTGCGCATAAATGCAGCAAACTGTATGAGCTCAGCCACCAGCGTGTCTTCCAAGTCATCTGGATACGAGGAAACGAGATTTTGAGCTTTATTCTCGATCTGCTTTATGCTCAATGACGTTAGCTCCGAAAGAAATCCGAATGTTGTAGATATATTCTCATACGCCTTCATTCGCTTTTCCAGTTCAGCTAACAGTCTGTCGATCATGACCAGATATATATGGGTTTTGAACGTTTCCCTAGGGGTGAGGTTTTCTTCGTTTGCAGCTCCTTCATCAGGCATTCGCTTTCGCTTACGGCCTCGACGTTCTTCAGCCTTGTATTCGCCGTGAGGAACCTTTTCGATCGCCATCTGCTCATATACGTCAAATCTGTCCCGTGCAAATTGAATCGTGTCGACCAGTGATGCCAATAAACTAGTTGCCGTATTCAGACTGACTGTAGGGTCTTGGAGGCTAATGCTCGTACTGTTGAGACGGCATAGGATATCGTTCCAGGCAGTCGCCATAACTGCTGTCTCAAGTTCGTCCATCCTGCGCGAAAATCCGTCGGCCTGGTTTCTCGTATCGGCCTTCTGCTCCTTATCTGCCGCAAGCTCATCCAGGACTTCTTGAATGCTCTTCCACCCTTCTACTAGCGCTTTGACAGCATCTGCACGTTCACACCATCGGGTTCCAGACAAACCTTTGAGCGTTAATGTGCAGCGATTCTTCAGTTTCTGCCAGCGATATGTCGATTCAGACAGGAAAACGTATAGTCCATTGACAAAATGAAAAAACCTGGTACAGCCAGCGCAGCTATTAACAGCCTGGTCTCCTACCAGGTTTAAACTGTGGTTGCAGCATGGAATAAAAGCAGCATATTTACATTCTCGCTTCACAATTGCCTGGACACCGTTGTACCGTCCTGACATGTTTGACGCATTGTCATACGACTGGCCTCTGCAGTTAGTAACATCCAAGCCATTTTCCTTCAGAAAGTTCAGAAGTATGCTAGCCATGTGCGTAGCGGTGTGTCTCATCATAGGCAAGAATGTCAGGAACCGTTCAACTGGACCCAACGGCAGAACATATCGAATAACAATCGTTAGCTGGTCGAGGTGTGATACGTCAGGTGTAGAGTCAATCGAGACAGAGAAATACTTCGCCTTCTTGGCTTCTTTCAGGATGGTGTCCTGCACCTTTTGTCCCATGAGCTGCACCAGCTCCTCGCAAATTGTGGATGACAAATAAGAAATGTGACCTTTCCCGCGGTTTGCATATTTTCTAATATGGCTAGCCAGCAGAGTATCGTACTCCGCCAACAACTCAATGATGCCAAGGTAGTTACCATTATGAGGGGAACCTATGATCTCATCCGCGCCCCTTATAGCAAGGCCACGCTTAGCTAGGAATATCAGAACGTCGATGAGCCGCTTTACAATCTGGCGCCAGTAACACCGCTCTTCCTCGACCTGTTTAGCGGCTAGGTAGTCAACACGACCGGCCTCCCTCTGTCGGCTCGCAAAAGACAACATAGCCTTGCGATGACCATCGCTGCTTTCATGCATTTTTATTCTGGATTCGCCTGACCTCCAATTGTCGAAACCGCCGGATACGAACTTGGTTGCTTGAACAGCATTACCACCGAACAACTTGCATGCAAAGCAGAACACCTTCCCGTCGAAGGCGAGTAGCACAACCATTGTCTATAGGATTTTTCACCATTGAGCGGATGCGTACGCACGAAGAAGGTCTTAGTGCATCGACGTTGGGATGATTCACCTAGGTATTGTCTGGCGCTCTCTTCAAACATCGATTCAGTGTGTTGGCAGTGTTTTGAACCTTTCTTGGCCCAATATTCTCGAGTGTCAGCGTTGATTTTACCCCACTGTCCTAAATCATTGGTGATATCCTCCAGCGTTTGCGCCAGTGCTTCGCCAGTGATAGCGTCTCCTTTCACCTCTGCTCTCTCCGCTGAACTTTCCCGCTCTTTATCCTCTCTTTCCTCATCAGGTTCATCTTGCTTGGCCTGGTCTTCAGGAGCGCTCGAATTCGCAATCGCATCCGACGCAGGCAATTGAGACGAAGCTGCTCGCATTCCAAAGTATGAACTCAATTTTGGAATTTTCGCCAGAAGCTTTTCTTGTTCTGCTGCTTCTTTCCTTTTCTTTTTCGCTTTATCCCATCCACTGAGTTGAGACGCCATAGCAAGCGTGCACAAAACGCAGCTAAATTTGTAAATTGTGGAACCGTAAAATTTATCGCATTAACTTGAAATCTTCCGTTACAATAAACACAACGCCGTATATTTAGCCTACGTCACAGTGCAAAAAAAAAAACATTAGCAATTGTCTTAGAATTAAGGCAGTCGCTAGCGTCCAAGTGAACCCCAATGCTTTCCATCATTTTTTGTGATAAACTGACACTGGTTTCCATCATTTTTTGTTGTGAACCGGCAGTTGTTTGCACGGTGTTAGCTTGTGAACCGGCAATGAAACAACATTGAACTCAACAATAATGATTGCTAACTCTTTTCCCAACCATAATGAGTACTAATCTTACTGCCTTAACCTAATCTATTCCTAAGGCTTAGCCTAACTCAGTGGTTCTCAACCGCCGGTCCGCGAAGTACCGTATCTTACTTTCTGCCAAGCTAATTTTAATCTGGAATCATAAGCATTGCAAAGTTGATACTTCCTGTAAAACTCATTTTACGCTTGGCCGATTCACAGCAGTAGGCTAAAACTGGCATAGCCTATCTCTCCTTCGTTGATACAGCAGAACTGTTTAATAATAAAGGTTAACCTTCCGATGACCTAGATTTTGTGCCGTTTATGATTGTTTCGTCATAAACTGCGTCTAGCTTTCAAAAAGTTTTGTAATACAAGGTCATTCTTCACTTTTCAGATGCTGCAATAGCTTGTCCTGTTAAACTACAGAAGGATTAATATGGAATCAACGAACCAACAAGTGTATTTTAACAAGAAGGAAAAAACTAAGACTTCTGAAACAAATAATTCTCAAAATGGAAATGAACCAAGTATCAGTAGGTGCAAATGTAAACTACGAAAAGGGCATATGCAGATAAGTTGAGTGTCACAGAGGGAAGTAAGAAACGAAAAGGGGAATTTGTCAGGCAATACAATAAAAATACTTGGAGCTTGGTTTTACAATAGTTCCGGGTAGTGAACAATCGTCACGGCCCTAATGTTTGGTGTGCTCCCAAATTCTGCCAAATGACGTTATGAAACCTTCTAAAGTTGTTCGTCACTTTCATTCAAAGCACAACAATCTTGAAGGCAAGCCACTTGAATATTTTGGACGAATATTCTCTGATATGAACGATTAAAAAAAGCAAATGAAAAGATGACGACTACCGAAAAATCCTTTCTTCATGAATCCTATCTAGTTTCTCTACGAATAGTTAAAACCAAAAAAGCATACACGATTGGGGAAGAGTTAATAAAGCCGTGCATCTTATCTGCGGCTGAAGTAATGAAGGGCCCTGAAACAGCTCGAAAAGTGTTATAATTTTTCATCTTAAATAAGTAGTCTATGCCAAAATCTTGCTTTATCTTACGTGCCTAGGCGTAACACTGTGCCTAGGCGTGCGAAAGTCGGACTACAAATTTCATAATAAGAATTATTTGTGGGTTAATTAAGCAAAGGAAAACTGTTCAGCGTCCGGAAAATTCACGTCTGTTTTCGTCTGGGCCTATTTCAGGAATGGGCCTAATGCTGCAGCATCAATAGCATCCACCTTAATCCTGCACTGGATGGGACATAGCATCTTTTCACAAATTGAGACTAGGTGGGCAAATTTTCAAAAAAGGGCACTTTTAGCGCGAGAGTTATGTTAAAAAGGGCACTTTTCGCGCGTAAATGATGTGAAGAGGGGCATTTTTCCCGAGCGTAAAACATGTAAGCTTAAAAATGTAGATTTCTCAGGCAAATTGTGGGTGAAAAGGCATATTATAACTAGACTAAACTTTTGAGACCCATAATTGATTCCTATATTCATCCCGCCCACAATATTTTGTAAATAATAATGTAATAAAATTTAATCTAGCAGCATTTAGTTGCAGAGGTCTCTTGTACCAAAGTAAAAGAAAAAAAACTATGGTAATAGCCTAGGATGAAACACAACTGCTAAGATATTATAATGAGTTGAATCTATGCAGAATTAGATGATTCTAAAGAGCTGGTATTTTATTTTGATGAAAATCAGGAAACAAACTTCGGTAATTCAGACATTTAGAATCTCACACAAAATTTGAGGTACGGTACTTATAACACAAATTGATAATTAATCTGCTTGAATGGAACATTAAGGATATTATAAGTAAGGTCAAAGGCAGGCTCATAAGTTCTAAATGTATGCTAAATTGTACCGTACTATTGTCGCAACAGCCAAAATAAAAGGTTTCTCTCTCTCTCTGCTAAAGCTTTCCATTTAGCTCAGTGGTTCTCAACCCGGGGGTAAATTACTCCCGGGGGGTAATTTGCCTATTTTTGGGGGGTAACGAGACCCGATTTCGAAACAATGAACCAAGTGAAGGTTATGAACTTTATAAAAGCGGAGGAATTGAACAGCCGTCTTTTCAAGGAACTGTGCAAGAAGATTGGAGAAAGATACGAAGCATTAGTACCACACAGAAGTACGATGGCTGTCTCGTGGCAAGGTGATAACCCGCCTGGTCGAACTTCGTGAGGCTGTCAATGTTTTTCTGATAGAAAAGAAGTCCGACTTGGCTAAATACTTCTCTAACCAACAGTGGATTTCCCAGCTGTTACGTGGCTGATATCTTTGGTGAATTGAACAAAGACAATCTTTTAACCCTATTTCCTGTGGGGGGGGGGGGGGTCGGTGGGGACTTGCTCCTTTTCAAAGCAATATCATTAAAGAACTACGCGATCCACAGCTTTATAATTTCTTGACTTTTCCTAAAAATTATTCAAGTATTTATTCCGCTTTAAATGACGTTGCTATTGTCTATAGTTTTAGAGATATGGCATGATTTTCATAACATACTCTAATATTTTAGCTTGCTACTAGCTAGCCCTTTTGTTTTCAAATTATACGGATTAATAGGATTACTGAGCGCCGCCGTGCGTGGAACTGCGACGCAGATATCTCATGAGTTGGCTTTGTTGTAAAGCATTCAACCGTAATGAGTCCGCCCTTTGTTTGCAAACTCGAGTTTTGAGTTGCTTTGATTAATCTTTTAATTACATCTGAGTTGCTTTGAAATTATCAGAGAGCATCCGATAAGCTATACTGAAAAAATGTAATTTTACGTTGTTTTCTATGGCGAATACATTTTGTTTCTAACTTATAACAAGAAGCAGTAGGAAAATTCTTGCCAAAACTCTGTTTATCTCATAAAACAAACAGACTGATGTGGTAAGTTTCTTGATTTCTTGTCGGAAAGCAAGGAGTGCGTTCTTGACCCGCCAATAAACTTTTCCATGTACCTGTACACTTATATTCACATGAATGTTGTGAAAATGTTTTATGAAAACGAGAGATTGATGGATATTGAAAAGAACTTGACACAGACTATCTAAACTGCTTGGCTTTTGTGGAAAAACACGCGCAGCTAAATTATTGTGCTTTGACAAGCATTGTGCATATTGTATCATCACTGAATCTTTACCTAAATGGTAATTTTGCAGTTGCTTGAGAGATTACAAAATTATTTTTTCTCTACGAGGATTGAAAAGTTTTGATATATCTCAGCAGAAACACTATTAGGACCAACTCAATAATTTCAAACTTTTCATTCAAATGTTGATCTTCAAAAGCTTATTTTCACAAAACGGTGTAGGCCTACATCTTTTTCTCCATAAATTTAGACGTTTGTGTCATTTGGAGCAAAGTTGTTTGTTGGGTTGAAAGAATCTGAAATCAATGCCTCGTTTGTGTAACGTATCGTAACGTAATCTATCAGTCAGCGCTTTTGTGCCTTTTTGTTTTCGAATACATTTCCGTGACAAAAGATTGGCTTTTGTAATAACGCCATCAACCATAGAGTTGTATTCTCTGACTGCATCTCAATCGCTATGCCATACTCAGCAATTTTTCTAAAGCATTGTTACACAAAATGCATATCTGACAAAAGAAGGGAAATACGTTGAATTGAATTATATTTTATACGGATCGTTTTCCTTGTCCTTGAAAAAAAGAAAGAACGATTTTTATCGTTTGGCATAAAAATATGTATATTGAGGTTCACCTTGGTTTGCATAATGAAAATCACCCCAAAGAATTGCTTGAAGTGATTTTTGCAGCTATTTGATCCTTCGCGATGATATCAATTATAGTTTCCATCAGATGAAACCTGTTCAAACTATTTTTTTAAAACTATGGTTCATTCAAGAATATAATACTTTGTAAATATAGCTTACTTTATTTTTGCGTTTTTACTTCGATGTTTTCACAAGCAAGACTTTACACGAAACAAGTTATTTGCAACGTGAGTTGATTGACCATAGTAGCCTAAATGGACCAATATGCTGTGGCCAAAACTTGATTACTTTTTATCAAAATGTTTGCACATTGGAAACAGCAATCACTTTGTTTCAAATCAGCAAATCACTTTTTGTCATTGGTTCAACGTTTGCAGACGTCTAATCTAATATACGACAAAATTGGTTTTCTGGGTCTTCGGTTCGGAAAAACATCATTATGATGTATTGTGACGTGGTCTATCAGCCAGCAGTAGTTTATGCGTCTTTTGTTTTTGGATGTGTGTCAATTACAAAAGATGGCTTTTGCAGTAACGCCATCAACCGCAAACTGCATCTAAAATGCTATTTCAAAATTTGAACAGAAAGAAATCTTCTAATGCGTAATAAATAACTTGACACAAAATGCATGTCCAACAAATCAAAAAAAAATGTAGAAAACGTTATTTTGCAAATCTAGTTAACAACATGAAAAAAAACACTTCAATCCTATTGACACAAACGTGCATTTTTAAAATATCAATAACCTTCAATTTTGCCCAAGGAAAAAGTCAACACTTTAGTGATTTTTTTGTTTTTTTACGACAATAGCATCGGCCTGAAAAATAATTTTTTCTCTTTTTCGTATCGTTATGCCACGACTTTGAGTTTGTCAGGCAGAACGGGAGTTCCATTTGGCAAACGACCTGTTCTATAACCTACCAACACGATTTGACAAACGATTATTATCACTACATTTTGTCACAACTGTTTGCAAAATTGTTTCATTCAAAGTGATCATTGTTGGTAAGTATTGAAACATTTCACTTTGGAATGCATCGTGACATAGTTTATCAGTAAGGAGTTTTAGACGCTCTTTGTTTTTGGAGTGCATGATGGCCTAAAATGGAACAAGCTCCTATAGAAGCAAGTCACTACCTTTGGATAGGTTGTTGTTCAAATACCACGTGACACCACAGGCTACCTTACTTTTCTGTATTCAACCGCTACCCAGACAGCAAATCAGACACTTTTTACATCGATTCAACGTCTTTAGACGTTGAAATAATGTTAAAAACGAATAAATAGCTTCCTGAGATGTGCTGTGAAATACAAAGTGTTTCTTGATCATGCATAACCAAATTCGACAGTGCGAATGTGAAAAAGTTTGCTTGATTTAGTTCCAATATCAAGTAATGACAGTACGTTTGAAAAAGTATAGACTATAAACATGTGGCTCAAAAAAAACTTGAAATAGTTTTTTTGTGGTGATTTTGTCTCATTCTCTGCAAATGTTGAAACAAAGCAAATTTTTTTTACAATGCCTCCGGCAAAACAACAAGCAAACGCGAGCAAACCCAATTACGATTTCATTGAAGCGTGGACGACGTCTCCGCGTAAGAGATTAAAATCCACACAATGGAATTAACCCGTCACACTCAATTATAAGTTAATTACGAAGCAATTTCTCAAGTCAAATAAAAAAATATGACCAACCATCAAATTATTTGATTTTTCAAGTTGCGCTGTTGAACAAATTGCAAAAGAGTTTCGATGTTATGTTGTCAGATAAATTATCTACACCATGTGAAAATTTGATTGATCTATCTTGCGTAGTTTTTGAGTTACACGAACTCAAAGTGATAGTGTCGAACCGACCCCCCCGTCCGCAAGTCAACTGGCCAAAATACGTCACAGGATAAAGGGTTAATTCAAGGCAAGAATGTAACTGTGATCGACACCAAAGTAGCCGTAGCTGCATTTATCGCGAAGGTTAAATTGTGGAACAACCGAATTGGAAGAGGTACAGTAGTGCAGTTTCAGACGCTTGACATTGGTCACAGCGGTAAACCATAATCTCTTCGTGGGAAAATTGTAACATACAGTTCCCGGATCCGTTCGTCTGCATGTAATGACCGAAAAAGAAACACTCCTCGAAACGTTTATTCAAAAAGTGTATTCCTGTAAAATTAGCCACCTGGCTGTCGAAATTGGATGTAACGCCGTACACCACTAAAACTTGTCACTACAGAACAGATTACTTAGATAAAAGACGGAAATTTTATCCAGCTAGTAAGCACCAAGCAAACAGTTAACTATGCGACTGACTTCCAACAAACAATTTTAAGAATGACCAGAATAGATAGCAATATCTCAAATGCACGTAGACAGTAACCGTGACGCAATAATGAAAGACATTGTCACGCAATTCAAACCGGTGTTCAAAGGTAGTGATGCAATATTTCATCAGGTCTTACGACCGATGGTGCAATATTTGGACATTTTCTAGCAATTTCCATGACGTAAGATGCCAGCTAGGTTAAGTAGACCATAACGGTTTTATATGACGTTTTAGGCCTATTTGGTGAATAATTGTCGGGAACATAGCGGCCCCTAGTTATGACAGTCTAGCATGGCATAACTAAAAAAGAATTGACGACAATTGTGAGCCAATGAATAAAAACACACGATACACAAATTGGTTGAATCACTCACGTTTAAGTTAATACGTAAATACAAAGGGCATGCAAAGAATGAACAACAATACAAATAGGCTAATGCACTACGATACATGAAATTGGTACCATAGGTACACGCCAAAATGACGCTATATACAATGGTTGCGACAATAACCGACTGTTCTGGGCTCAGACAAGTGTCGGCCACCGCAGACAAAACCAGGCTCAAACCATAACACTTAGGTGTTCTTTACGGGGGCGAGGCACGAAATATCCCTCAACACGTAGTCTACTTTCACTTTCCCCGTACTCTCATCATAGTTGCAGACGGCAACTTTAGCTCTACGAACCACAGGCTTCCCTTTCCTAATTTGTGGGACCACCTCATGCACCCTCCCAAGTTGATACTTCCCACGTTTACCAATGTCTTGGAGAGAACCCACCACTACAAGTTGACCAGGCTCCAAATTCTCGGCCATTTCTAACCGGTTTTTCCGGCCCTGAAGACCTGGCAAGTAAAAATCGATCCATTTGCTCCAAAACTGCTGAGAAAGTGACAAATTGAACCGATAATCCCTTCTTAGTTGGTCACGATCATGTGGTTGCCCAACAGCACAGTATGGGTCTAAGTATGGGGTCAAAAATGAGGCAGGGGTGATGACAGTAAAATCCCTAGGGTCGTCACTCAAAGGTACCAAAGGGCGTTCGTTCACGATCCGAACGGCACTGCTGGTGTACGTAAGCAGTTCAATAAAATTGGGCTTACGTATTGAAGCGTCCAAAATGTGAAAAAAGTACTTGGTCATATCCGCCACAAAACCAAATCTACCAAGCCGAAATCTAGCCAAGAGATCTGCCAGAGGGTTTAACAAATCAGGACACGAAAACATTACATCATTAACACAAGTTCCTCGAAATTCAGACTTGCCATCGTAAACAATGCGCTTTTTTAATTGTGACGTCACAAAGTATGGTAAATACCACTGAAATCCTTTTACATTTTCTGCTTCACCAGCACGCTCAATATAGCCATTAGATTTAAGATCTTTCATGGTGTCAGTAAGGAAATCACGAAGTTCAGGTTGTTTTAAAGCCTTCTTCCTTAAAGCAGCAGCTCTATCTGACGCCAGCACAAAATTGTTAGGTAAATCAATATCTTCCTTCAACGGTACAGGTATCTCAAATCGACCATCTTTCAACTCAATATTCGGTTCAACAAGTTCTCTAGCCAAAATATCATTGCGAGACAATTCACAGGTTTCATTTTGCAAGGTCAAATCCTGAATGACTTTATTCAGGTCTGCTATTTCCATATCACGAGACTCAATTTTACGCTGAAAGTTAGAGATGACATCCGACTCTGAAGACGTCTGCACTCTGCACACGTTAGCAACGCTTTCATCTAAGGGTGACTTACCACCACAAGCCAACCAACCGAGAGGAGTGAGCAAAGCATGTGGTTCACTACGATTCTCACCAACACGCTCTTCTTTAGCACACATCAAATAAGCGTTGTCGTTTCCAATCAGTACATCTACAGTACTACAATCATTCAAATGAAACATATTCACGTCATGAAAATGACGGAAACTACTTAAATCCTGCTTATGTGGTAAAGTTTTAACATCGTCAGCCCAAGCTGGGTTAACCACCGAAGTTATATCACAAAACAGTTCATTCGTCTCTAACGACTGGATGTTGAGTTTAACAAGGTCAGCACAAGTAGGTTTCTGACCAGCCAGAGTATCCATTTTAAACGACGTTTTATCATACGGTTTAACGTCAAGTTCGCAGACCAAATCACTCGAAACAAACGTCAACTGCGAACCAGGATCATGCTGACAATACACCAACTTCGATTTGCCAGTCATTGGATTCGAAACACGAGCAGCAGTAACGCGGTTAAAGGCTGCTTTAACATTTCCAATCTTAACATTACGCACAGGAACTCTGGCACCAGCATCATCTTTACCGATCGAATCCAGAGAATCACGTGACGTCACATAAAAATCATGCAGAAGAAAATAGTGTTTCCTATCGTTGTTAGGCCCACACTTACGACAGTTATTTGCATGAACGCAATCCCTAACCATATGCTGGCGCAAACAATTCAAGCATTTGCCAGCTTTCACAATGACATCTCCCCGATCTTTAGGTGTCAAGCGCAAAAATTCTTTACAATTAGACAAAAAATGATATTCAACTTAACCACGTGACGAACAATAAATACATGCCGGTAGGTCTTTACGTCTAGCCTCACGACCGCGCGGTGCGCCAACAGCAGTCGAGTACTGCAAACTACCTGAAATCACATTATCATGGGGTTTTACGGACGTCTGCCTAACCGGACATGAAGGCAATTTTCCTTTACCAGACTTTTTAAAATGCTGCCACTCACCAGAATCGCCCATTAGCATAATGCTAAAATCAGTCGACTTGCGCGTTTCCTCCCGTACTACAAATTCAAACAAACTCTGAAAAGTAGGCTCATCAATGCCACCATACTGATCACCTAAAAAGTCAAAATAACGCTGCTTAGCGTCAAACGGGAGTCGCTTAGCCAAATCCAAAACAAAACGTCCTTCCAATTTGTCACGCTGACCATAAGCTTGCGCGTAAAGCAGACACTGCGGACAATTCATCTTTAAACTCTTTCAGATCACTGAAAGAGGTCGAAGTCAATTTGCTACCATAGCGATACTTTCTAATTTCCGGTTCGGCGAAAAGACCTCCACGAACCCCAAAACGCTGGGACAAGCGAGCTAACGACATTTCTATCCTGTCTTCTTCTGACAAGCCAGGAGTGTCCGAAACCAAATTAGCAATCGTTTGCGCAGCTGTTCTAACACAAGCTGCTTGTAACAAAGTCAAACGAGTTCCTTTAAAGGGCGAAGCTGCCATTAAGGCGTAACACGATTTTTAAAGAAGACAAATGGCATATTATTACCATCGTAACCAATCAAGGCCACCTTACCGAAAAACGTCCTACTATTTTGGTATTCAAAAAAGCAATCCTGTTGTTGAGAACTCGATTTAGCGGGAGAAGACAAACTATATCCCTTAAGGGGCTGAGGGGGCTCAGTCACATGCACAGCCCGATCACGATCCTCACACACGTTAAAATCAGGAGACGCGATACGCCTCTCACAATCACGCAAATTACGTGTAGCTGGGCGATCAAAAACTAGCGGCGCAGAAAACTGTAAAGGGGGCCCCGTGACCTGCACGCTCTGGGGGAGGAGTTCGGCTATAATTCACAGGCCTTGGCTCTACAGCCTTCGGAAGACCCTTTGCCGCGGCCCCGAGACCTCCTGAAACAGCTGGAAAACGTGTGGATTGCACTGGTCCACTTACAGATTGAACAGGCGTCTGGAAAAGGTTATGTAAATTAAACTGCGATTGATGTTCATTTCTGGAATGGCTAGAAGAGCCCTTCTTAGAACTATGCCGGGAGCCCAACTCTGAACGATTTTCAGCTAAAACTACCTCTTTACGTTGTTTAGCCCTCAACTGAGCGTCTTTGAGTGCGAACTCAGCAGCTCTAGCTTCGGCTCTCGCGGCGGCCTCAGCAGCTCTCGCGTCGGCCTCAGCTCTCGCGGCAGCCTCAACTCGTATGGCCTCAGCTCTCGCCATGGCCTCAGCAGCTCTTGCTTCAGCCTCAGCTTGTATCTGGAGCTCCTCTCGTCTTAGCTGTAGGTTAATTTGTGCAACTATCCGAGACGAACTCTTAGACATCCTAGTGCTTACATTTGAGGCGCTATCCTCAGGATGTATGTCAGCATCCAACATATCTGAGAACTCACTTTTGTTTTTGTTCAAAGTTATTTTTTAACGAGTTAAATTCTGGATCTACCCTATCACGAAGTTCTGCCAAGATTGCAGAGTTAAAAATTTTAGTCCAAAGAGCATGGAAATGCTGTAAATCCTCTTCCAAAGTAGAGAACTTAGATCTAAAAATTAACAGTTCCTGCTTATCACTCAAAGAACCTAGGGCTACAGAAAGCTCCCCAATTTGAGTCAAAATATCCCGTCTAAGATGCCGGGCCTCTCGAACTGACTTAGCCTCATCGTTACTGGGTCCCTCCCCAGAATGGCCTGCCCGACCGCAAAGAACACCATCAGGCTTAAACTCAGTCGAGTCGACGGCGGTCGAGTCCCTGTCGCCACCGAGTGTAGACATATTAAGTGTTGGGGCTAAATTTAACAATTAAAAAATTAAGTTACACAAACACACAAAATTAAGTTATAAAAAACTTAACTGCAAAGACCGTAAAATACAAAAAAAATTTAAATGCACGGTACCGTAGATGTAAGGGTATATGAATGAAGTCCAAAAGTTCCACAAAACTTGCTTGGATTCGTTCACTTGAATTTTCAAGCACAGATCGATTGTCTTTAATCTTTTTTCTTCAAATGAATGTCAATGTTGTTTTTTCTTCAGTACTAACTGAGAAGAAATGTCTTTAATTTTTAACTTGAAGTTCTTCTGCACCAACTGACAAGAACTCGTCTTTTATTTTATTTTGCTTCTGTAGACTACCAACCAACAACTTCGTCTTTTATTATTTCTTGCTTCAAGTTCTTCTTGGCCTACCAGCTAACAAGCGACGTCTTTTATTTTTTATGGTCACAGCGGTAAACCATAATCTCTTCGTGGGAAAATTGTAACATACAGTTCCCGGATCCGTTCGTCTGCATGTAATGACCAAAAAAGAAACACTCCTCGAAACGTCTATTCAAAAAGTGTATTCCTGTAAAATTAGCCACCTGGCTGTCGAAATTGGATGTAACGCCGTACGCCACTAAAACTTGTCACTACAGAACAGATTACTTAGATAAAAGACGGAAATTTTATCCAGCTAGTAAGCACCAAGCAAACAGTTAACTATGCGACTGACTTCCAACAAACAATTTTAAGAATGACCAGAATAGATAGCAATATCTCAAATGCACGTAGACAGTAACCGTGACGCAATAATGAAAGACATTGTCACGCAATTCAAACCGGTGTTCAAAGGTAGTGATGCAATATTTCATCAGGTCTTCCGACCGATGGAGCAATATTTGGACATTTTCTAGCAATTTCCATGACGTATGATGCCAGCTAGGTTAAGTAGACCATAACGGTTTTATATGACGTTTGATTTGGTGAATAATTGTCGGGAACAGACATGTAGGCTAGGCTACTTCGAAGGCAATGGACTTGAGTTGACAGCGGCATTGAAGGAGGACAACTTAAGCCAGACCACTTATAGCTGACCACTTTAGGCCAGCAAGCCAAGAAGATGGACATTGGCCAATTACTTTCCTAATTTGGACACGTATAGTCTCCAATGTTGCGCTGAGCCCTTCACATGTGATGACAGCCAGGTGGATGATGACGACTTTCTAGCCAAAGAAGAATTTATCACTCTCCGAATGAACGAAGCCTTGAAACTTGATTTCAAGGGGAAAGGCTTGGATTGGAACCCTTCTGGTTTGGCAGACTCTAGGACGCACCAACATTAGCGACACTGCACTAAATATCCTGACATCTGTTCAACAACGTATCGCTGTGAACAAAGGTTTTCAACTGTCTTGGGAATGAAGACAAAGAAGCGCAATCGCCTGGATGTCGAAAGCGACACAAGAATCGCCCTCAGTACCACAAAGCTATGGCGGCTGAAGTCCAGGCCCAACCTTCGCATTGAATGTTTACCACGCATTGTCATCTTGTATTCAGCATTGTATTAGCCTACATTTTGATTGTCATAGTTAGCCCTTTGAAATACATAGCAACAAACACTTTGTTTTTGAAAATTGATATTGGGAGTAATTGGCTCACTTCAAGGCGGAAATTAGGGTAACAGCCAAAAAAAGGTTGAGAACCACTGAATTTAGTTGTTCATTCTTTAACTTGGATGTAATTTAAACAAAAATTAAGTCTTAAAAATAGCCCATCTAGTTTCAAACTAGGGGGCAAAGAAAGAGCCAGGGGGCAAGCAAAGGGACTAGGTGGGCAAGTGCCCACCTAGTTTATATGTGAAAAGATGCTATGGGATGGGATGGAATGGAAGACAGATTTTGGGATGGAAGATGGAAAATGTCAAGGATGGCAAGGAATGGAAGATCTTGATGATGGGATGGAAGACAATCTTCCATCATTCCATCATTAACTTTCTAACGCTTTATCAAGACATGCAAAATATTGCGTTGCTTGCTGAAATAATTCGATTTTTGGTTCGTATTAAACCAGCGGGACTGTTGCCTGACGCGTATTTGTCAAACCTACTTTTCCCAAGAGGAGGAAATGCAGCTTATGCAGTTTTTGTGGCTTCCACCCATCAGTACTAGTGTTTTAGTTTGTGAAACTCACGCAGGACTAGCTTCAACCATATCATCCGATGATCATGACTTTAAACTTGTGCTTTTATTACACCAATTGTCCGCGATGCTTCTCCAGTATTTTTGTTACTTTTTTATCTTTTCCAACGTAGCCTAGACTAGTAGCCCAGTGGTTCTCAATCTTTTAACAGTGGGGGACCGGCAAAAATTTTTAAAAATGTTCACGGACCGGCAACCAAAGATTGTAGTGAATAGAATGAATATTTGTAACGTTTTGTTAACCAAAGTTGTCGTTGCGCACCATAATGCAAGGTTTTAGCATATGATTTGTATTCAGGACGAAAATTGGAATAAAATGGCAATCAAACCAACTCCAACCGGGAAAATGTCAATCCATTTGCATACAAAATCAATGTCAGTGGGAAATTTGCAATTGTTACGGTGCCAGTGTGTGAGGCAAACGAGATATTAAAGAAGTTTCTAAAACATGTATCTCTATTTCGGCATCCAGGCGATTTCTTTGCTTTGTTATTAAAGCTAGAGATGAAAAAGAATTATCCTTTCTAAATAGCTAGTTGAAACAATTACCATCAAATCAATTGTTTTGAAAGTTAGGCACGAATTCGTTTGCAAGAGATAATAGTCCGGCAGCCCGTGACGTATTTGTAACTTCATAAGGTACAAAAGGTTTGAGTGTTTTATCAAACTTGCCCCACTGTGGGATGTTCAGAAACCCACATCCGAGGTCTCACTGCTGGAGCGTTTGGGGGCTACGGCCCGGTGAAAAACCCATTTTGGGGGTCAAAAAAACATCATAAGGTACAAGAACAAAAGCTACGCCAGATTTTATGCCTTCATTTGTAGACTTTGGAACAAGTCGATCTGAGTGCCCCAGGTGGGGCATTCCCGAATAAGGAGCTTCCAAAGTTGGGGCAAAATACGTAAAAATAACATCATAAGGTACAAAGATGGAACTTGTATCATCAGTTGGAGCATGTTCCACCGAGTTCGAAACAACTTTCCTTATGGCTCCAAGGTGGGGCTTAACCTCATTTTGGGGTATAACCCCTAAAATTCACAAAATTAACATCATAAGGTACATGGATGAAACCAAGTGTAGGTGATAGTACCTCACTTACGGATTTCAGAACATTAAGATTTGGTCACCCCAAGTGGGGCATTCCCGAATAAGGAGCCCCCAAAGTTTGATCAAAATATGTAGGTAAAAATAACATCATAAGGTGCGAAGATGGAACTTCTTTCATCAGTTGGAGCATGTTCCACTGAGTTTGAAACAACTTTTCTTAATGGCTCCAAGGTGGGGCTTAACCTCATTTTGGGGTATAACCCCTAAAATTCACAAAATTAACATCATAAGGTATAAAACCAAGTGTCTCTCGTATATATTTCAAAACGTCTGCAAATATTTTGGAAAATCAACGAAGCATGTAAGATATAATATCTACACAGCATAACACTTGCTTATTAGGTTAAAATTTATCACTATGAAACTAGATATTGTACGCAGGGGTGGATTGGCGGCTAATCATTAGCCTACTGGGAATTCGAGAAGGTTCCCGGTTGGCCGGTCAGAGGGTCACTGTCCTTTTTTATGTACAAAAGAAAATTTTATTTGAAATATAATAGTCGTAGTGCTATATCCTTATTCTTTGTTTAAATAACACTGACAATGATTCAAGTTACAAATCGAAGCTTGCTATACAAATACGTACAATGTCTAATTTTATAGCCTACATCATATTACCGGTGAAAGACTTTTTCTGAAATGAAATAAATTGTTTGTGAAAAGAATTTTTATGCTAAATCTATTTTGATAGAAGTGGACCGTTATTATTTTTAAATTCCCGGCCTAATTCAGTTTGCTAATCCGCCCCTAATTGTACGTAGGCCTACCTACATTTAAGTTTCTCTCAGACTAAACACTGAACAGAAACAAATCACACTACTGTAGGTGGTCTCATTTAAACAACTGAGAGGACTTCTCGAATAACATGTGATTTGTGCTGAAAGGAATGGAAAAATTGCTCGCTACAAAATAACGAAACCTGGAACGGCGTGCGAAAGAAACCTATACTAGAACGAAAAGATGCACATTGAACTATTTGCCAACGTATGCCCTGTTCATCAAGTCAAAAGGCTTCTTGAAAAAGCATTATGCCTCCTGCATAATCTCTCTCGAGTAGGCTATGCACCATTGGCCCCGGTTTGCAGCCATGTGAAAAGATCAATCCTAACACTTTGTTCCATGTGGTTTCGTGAGTTCTGGTGGAAACAGTAAAATTAATACAAGTTCAAATCATACTCTATCCCCATGTTTAAAAGAATAAAGGTAAAAAGTTGCTTATGTAGGCTATAGCCTACAGTTTATTTATGCTTGAGGTGGAGAAAGGCAAAAACATCTATTCATTAAAGGTCTGCAAGTTCGTCGTCAGAAAAGTCACATTCCTCCGTTTCTGTTGTTTCATCATCTGATTCTGTTCCGTCTTGGTCCAAACCCTTCTCACTTTGAAAACGTTGTCCAGCGTGAACGGAACTGGATCTCCATGAAACCAAACTGGAGTGAATTTACCATCTTCCAAACGCCAGCCGCTTTCAACCGGTGTCTGGAAAATGCTTCCTTTTTCGGCAGCATGATTCCAAATGCCACAAATGTAATTCGCTCTGAGTATTTCCTGATGGAGCACAGTTTTTCAGGGGGGAAAGTTGCTTCCTTCTGAACCTTTCAGTCGTCGTAATGGATTGGAACCTTTCGGTTTGTATGTCTCAATGAATTTTTTAAATCGTAATTCATTAACGCAATGACCACTTTTACATCAATACATCTGGCACACAAAATTTTCAATGCCTTTTTCAATGTTTTCATCAAGATTTTTCGAATATCCCAAAGCAGCAAAGCATGTTGAGCATGCACATTTTTCTCCAATATATTAAGGGGTCGAGCCTTCCCTTTACCCGAAAAAGCAGCTGTATAATCACAGCCTGTAAAGCAGAGGTGACGAACCTGCGGCCCGTCAAAGAATTTTGTGCGGCCCGCAAAACAATTTGACAGTCTCAAATGGTCATCTGTTTTCGGCAGCACGTACCTATGCGAACAGTTCTTTTCTAAAATGCACTTTACAAAAAGTCGTCACAGGTCGAGGCTGACAGATGAAAATCTTAGTATGCAGTTGAGAGTTGCCACATCGTCTGTTCGACCTAATATTGAACGCTTATTCAAGCAAAAAACTTTCCAAAAATCCCACTAAGCAAAAAATGCAATGCTTCAATGTTATTTTTTAATATTTTATGCTTCAATGTTATTTTTTAATATTTTATGCTTCAATGCTGCATTAGATAGCTTCAGCTGTAGATGATTCGCATGGGCTTTTGTTTGTTGTTTGAAAAAGAAATTTCATTAACTGATTTGTTGTTTCGGAGCATAATGGTAGAAACATTTTGTCAACTTGAGCAAAAAAGATAAGAGCCAAAAAAGAAGAAATCATACTCACATAAAAGCAAACGCTTCGAAAATTAAATTGTCTTCATTATCAGTGCAAGTACTGTTGTTCTATCCTTTTTTCTCAAGTTGATTTTTTTTAATTTTTTACTGCTGTATGTTTCGATTCTGCGTAAGGCTTACGCAGAATCGAAACATACAGCAGTAAAAAATAAGATAATTTCAACTACGTAGGTTTTATTACTTTCATCTGCCGTTTGTTACTTTTCATGAATAATATCTTGAGTCGCTTCTAAAAGATTTCATAATAGGTTACGATTAAAAAGTTGTGTGGCCCGATAACTCATGTGCAATTGACAAAGTGGCCAGCGACTGCAAAAAGGTTCGTCACCCCTGCAGTGTAAAGCAATAAAAACTGGGAAGCGACCGAAGCATGTCTGGAGATAAAGTACTGCCAAGCTGTGATACATCAATATATCTCAGAGTGTTGTTTGCCTGTACACCAACTTTCATCTATATGTTTACGTCTTTTTGTACGAACGACACATTTCCCAACAGTATAATCAGAACATCCGTGTCATTAGAGCGGACTACCACATTTTTCACATCTTGGCATGCGGTGACAATGTGGTACATTAGGCGCGTATCTGCTTCTTCGTGGTAGCATAACAAGGACTCCTCTTCACCAAACAAGATTTTTTTTGCCACCTTTTCGATATACATAACATTTTTCATAAAGTGTAGCATAAAGAACCTTTAAGTCGAGGAAGCTGGAATACTCATCTTATTTCCAAGAATTAACAAGACAATGCACCAATGCTTGCTTGAAGTTGTCATTCCTCATTGCGGCTGCAAAATTAACAGGTCGTTTCATGGCCTCTCCTTCGATGGCGTATTGCTGATCGCGGAAGCCATGAATTGCTCGGCGATCTCGCTCAGCATCTTTGATGGAGGGCGATACAGTTCTATCGAAAACAACGTGTATTGTTTTCCCACTGTGTCTGCACAATTTCTTCATAGTCGTCTTTGCAACACCTCCGAACGTCATCGGCAAATCTCCAATACTGTGAAGAAGAAACATACCATCGATCAACGTATAGTCAACAAAAGGCGGATCTGTACTTTCAATTTTCTTTTCAAGAGCCTTCAAAAGCATTGACTTTTGGGTTGATTTCATCGTTGCATCCACATAGCACAAAGACAGTGGTACTGGTGTGAGGGGGTAAGACAGCATCAATTTCATGTCTACCTTGTGATCTACTACTAAACATAGAAGCCTTCCCATCAAATTGCGTTCCATTCTCAACTGAGAAAATTTGCCTTCGCGGGTTATGCTTTTCACAACGGCAGTTTCAGAAGCAAAGTTGCAGATTTTGTTTCTACGTATTGGCTTGTTGAAGGCGCTAGCGTCCTGGTGGCATTGACTTATAAATTTGTTTCTATCCTCAGTTCCTTTTTGAAAAACATTCAAAAGAAAATTTGAAGTGGCAGGAACGACTGCTTTTCCTATGCTAATATTAAATAGAAAGGATACATCGAAGCTTGCACTAAATGGATTAACTGTACTGCTTATTTTTGCATTAGTTTATCCAAATGTCTGCGATCTCTATCGATGCTTGAAGGACGAAGGTCAAATGATGATGTTCCTCTGCTGATGTCATCCCCAGATCTTCATAGAAGTGATGAAGGATCGATCGGTGCATAAAGTGGGTAAGTGCCCATCTCTGTCTTGCACCAATTGAATTGGTGAAAGACGTAATCCCAGTGAGTCGATTGGCGGATTCTGCATTGATTGTTTGCTCCAAAGTTTGATCAACAGCACATCCACAAAAGTTTTTTTCAGTTCTTTTTACGGACAAGATGTCTTGTTCAAACAGATCACTTATTCCAGTGTGAGTTTCTTCCATTTTTAGCATGTTATCCTGCAGTCGCAAAATCTATCTTGCATAATTTGGTTGGTTAAAAATGAAGAACACGCTTGACATCTCTCCTATTCAGTGCACAAACAACTGATGATTTGCAGAATGAATACTCCGAGCAAAGAGGAGGTACGTCTTGATAAGTTTTAAGTATCCATACAAGTACTGGGCAGTCTTGCCATTTTCTCCTGTTTTGGTTTTCCTTGAAAATTCTTGGTAGGAACTCAAAAATTCTTTAACATCGTCATCCAAAAAGCCAATTGTTGACTGGGATGGACGAATACATAAACGACGTAGTTCTTTGTCCAGATTTTCAGGAGCAGATCATTGTAACAAGAATTGATTAAAATGCAAGATTTCTAATGCTGCTCCGAAAAGAACGTGTATTCGTTTGCACCTATTGTAATGAGTACCACGCAGAAACCCGTTAAGGGATCCTTCGGAAAGAATACTAGCTTCTGTTAGGATGTATAGACCACCTGAACCATCCAAATACTTACCCATAGCTTCAGTGGCGTACCTATGCAAAATGGCGCCCATGGCAAAGTTTAAACGTGCGCCCTTTTTAACAATTGAAGTTAAACATTGCAAGTCTTTTATGAACATTTTTGCAAAAACTAATATTAATTAATTTAAATTGTCGCCGACATTTGTTGACAGGTCGGTGGGTTTTGTGACCGTTGGGTTGTATGCTAGGCTAACTAAGTTAAAGATTGAAGAAACTGATACCGCAGCGAATCATTTTCAATCCTAACGCTAGTGTGTTCTACTATGAATTGGGCTCATTTTATCCGTTTGATAACTTGAGAAAGTTACGTAAAAGTACGGTACCGTATATTCATAAACCACAGCTTGTGAAGTTGTGAATAAACCTCAAAACGTCAGACTGCTAAGTGCTAGGCAGCGCCAGCACAGCACGTAAAATTACATCATACCTGTAGCCTAATTCTTGGTCTCAAAATTTCATATAATCATGCTTACAGGCTTTGGTTTGGTTTTGAATCTTCATCCTCGGACTGACAAAGCCTTGATAGGTTGTTCCTGGTAGTTACGCATACTTGTAGAAGCTCTTGACGCAGGGCCGGTTACCGAGATTGACAGAGTGAAGTTTTCGATTGTTGAAGTGTTGTTACCGCGGAATTATTCCATTCACCAGGTGCCGCTGAATGGAGAGCAGTCCTGAAATGCGTTGCTCAAGCGCACACCCCGAGAGCCGAACCAGCGCTGCGTAATCTTGAGCCGGGCGCGTGACCACTGAGCTAACGGGGCGGACTCAATAATACTTTAATGCTAATTTCTTCCTAAACAGAATGAGTGCTATGGTCAGGCTAAATTGAAGTCATAGGCCTACAACAGATTAGATTTATTAGTTCTTATAAAAATGAATAAGTAAGTTCTGGTGCTACTTCTAAGCTTCAATTAATCGATGCTTAGCGACTTTACTAAACTTCCAATTGTTCCTGACTGAACGCAAAAATGAGCCAGGAGAGGCACAATGTTGCTTTTGCAACGTCTCAATTCCATTGTTTAACAATGGCTACAGTAAAAGAAAGACTCCTTTTGACCTTTGTATTGCATGGGGCGCAAATTGGATTTTGAAGACAGTGTAAGTCACAAATTTTAATTTTTACCAACCGATTTTTGCGCCCCTATCAATGTGGCGCCCATGGCTCGAGCCATGCCTGCCATACCCTAGGTACGCTACTGCATAGCTTTAAAGAACGCCATGCAAATGTGGAAACCACCCAGTAATATGAACAAACGGTCATATTTTGGACTTTCTTGCTCTTGAATGGTGAGGGCATGTTTTGCAATGGCCAGATCGTATGTAACACACATGTACTCTTGCTGGCATTCATCTGCTATCTGCAATTATCTTCTCATTGTTTCACGAAAGACGAAAGCCTGCATGTTGCGCCAAATCATTATCACATTGTATGCTACTGTTATGTACACTACAGTCTTCAACCGGTGAAATATTAAATTATAGCGCAGTTGCTTATTATGGCATTATGACTTTCGCACCCGGTGTCAGTCTTTGTGCTAGGAAAAATCCTCAGCTGAAGCAAAAAAAAATTGACGTTTTGCAAACACTTGGTTTCATTCAAATAGGCTACAACCTTGAATTTGGGGGTTATATATCCCAAAATGAGGTTAAGCCCCACCTTGGAGCCATAAGGAAAGTTTTTTCGAACTCGGTGGAACGCGTCCCAACTGATGATACAAGTTCTATCTTTGTACCTTATGATGTTATTTTTACGTATTTTGCCCCAACTTTGGGAGCTCCTTATTCGGGAATGCCCCACCTGGGGCGACCAAATCTTAATGTTCTGAAATCCGTAAGTGAGGTACTATCACCTACACTTGGTTTCATCCATGTACCTTATGATGTTAATTTTGTGAATTTTAGGGGTTATACCCCCAAAATAAGGTTAAGCCCCACCTTGGGGCCATAAGAAAAGTTGTTTCGTACTCAGTGGAACATGCTCCAACTGATGATACAAGTTCCATCTTTGTACCTTATGATGTTATTTTTACGTATTTTGCCCCAACTTTGGGGGCCCCTTATTCGGGAATGCCCCACCTGGGGCACCCAGATCGACTTGTTCCAAAGTCTACAAATGAAAGCATAATATCTGGCGTAGGTTTTGTTCTTGTACCTTATGATGTTTTTTGACCCCCAAAATGGGTTTTTCACCGGGCCGTAGCCCCCAAACGCCCCAGCAGTGAGACCTCGGATGTGGGTTTCTGAACATCCCACAGTGGGGCAAGTTTGATAAAACACTCAAACCTTTTGTACCTTATGAAGTTACAAATACGTCACGGGCTGCCGAACTATAACCAGAAGGGTAGGCACTTTAACATTACCCACTGGTCGAAGAGGTACGCAATCATGCGTGACATGTTCATTCGCGATTCAGCTGATTTCAGTCATGTGACTCGTGACGTGTTATTCTGATCGAAAAATTTTGATACAAAGAAATTTAACTGAATGCTTCACCACAACCACCGTTGCCTAATGGTTAGGGCAGAGGAGTAGGCCTATAGTAATTTCGATTTCGTGGGTTCGATTCCCACCCTCTGCTAATACTATTTTTTCTTCTGCAACTGAACTGAGTGCAAGAAGGATCTTAATGGTAGCCACTTTAACAAGTCGAAATTGTGACTAAAACACAAATATTGATTGAACATGTCACGCATGATTGCGTACCTCTTCGACCAGTGGGTAATGTTAAAGTGCCTACCAACCAGAAGTGTGACAATGATGTTTTTCGAATCTGGACTGCAAAGTAAAAGCACAATTGTAATTCAATTATATTTAAAATTATTAATATTCTATTATTATTGTAATTCAAATTGTATTGTAATTCAATCAGACTTTCTTTTTTATGAAGATTAAGGTCACATGTGTTGACTGTTGACATCATCGATGCATGGATTGTTTATCCAAAAGTTTCCATGTCGAGGATCTTCATGTTACGCAAAATTATCGTCAAAATTGTTAGCCAACTCTTTGAAGTGTTGACTCACAATTCTGAGCACCTCTTTTTACTTTTTTTCACCACTCCATTTCACCAGCATTTCCACAGCAAATCGGCTTGTCTTTCCATTGCGAAGAGCTATTTTCCGAAAGTTTTTGAAAAACAAGATCTTTGCTTTCTCAAACTCCGGTTCTGGCAAATTTCCATTGCAAGCCTGACTTTATCCCGGAACTTCAAATTTATCTAATCCCAAATTTTCGTCTCCAACAACTTTGAAATTTTTCAAAATCAAAGGCAAAACTCCCCGTTTGGTTGTGTATTTCTGTGTTTCAAAACTTTTTGAAAACTACGCGCAATTTGTCACAAAAACATTATCAACGGCACAGAATTAGGTCATTAAAAAGTTCACCTTTATTATCAAACAATTTTACGTGGAGATATGTCAGTTTTACGGCTGTGCATGTTTCACAGTGCGATCACAATTTTACAATATGCTAATGACTCCATATTAAAATAAGCTTTGCAGAGAGTAATTTCTTCTGCGGACCGGCGAAAATAATACACGGACCGGCGGTTGAGAACCACTGTACTAGCCTACTAGGCCTACAGTTTCTTTAACTTTGCTACGTGTTGTTTCTTTCTGTATTTATAGAATCAATCTACCCTTCTAGTTCTAGCACCAAACGGTACGTAATCCTTAGGAAAATACTGCTGTTAAATTTTTAGCTTAAATTTAGCCTATGGTTTTTAGGTTTATTTGTGGCATATTCAACTCGGAGATCACAAAATGTGAAGATGGAATGGAAGATTTCTAAGATGGAATGGAGATGGAATGTAAGAAAATCTCAGGATGAAAGATGGAAAAAAACGTCTTCCATTCCATCCCATACCCTGACTTTGGGGTGCCGCAAGTCATTTCTCATATTCAGTTTTATCTTTCTTCAAAGGGTTAGCTGAGATCAATGATGCTGATAAAATTTTCATGCACGATTGTTTTAGTTACAATATTAAGGGCAATTTTTGTCACACCGTATGCGTAGCCTAATGTTGTGGCTTTGAGATGTCAAGTAAACAATTGGTTATGCTGAATTCTGAATGTCGATTGTACACTGTACAGTATAGTTAAGTAGGTAAATGCTGTGCAAACAAAGGTTTTCCCCATTTTATCTGGAAAGAGAAGAGCAGTAGGCTATCTATAAGTTATATTAATTAAGTTTTATATTGACTTCGCAATAAGCAAACTTTATTTTCTTATCAAAATGCCGTCTCAAAGTGGCATTCAACGTCCAGGTAAAATTGAAGTGTTACTACAGTAACACCCGCTTAATAGGCCGACGCTTAATCTACCAATATGCTTAATCCGACCGTTTTTTGCTGGTCCAGTCCCGAATTTAAATCAAATTTTCTGTACAATCTTAATTTCCATTCCGACCACTACCCCGCTAAAACGGACTATCCTCCCACCAAAAATGGATTTATAGTTAGGCCTAACCTTTTTGCTTTTTATTCATGTTGGGCATTGTGCTATGTTCTCGCAAAGATATTATTATAACAGAAAGGTTGTCAGATACTTTTCATATTTCCCAACCAATTGTAACTAAAAAGTAGCCCAATCCGTTTACAAATTGAAACATGCTAAAAAGTAGCTTAAAATTTGAAAGTTTGCACAAATTAAAGTAAAAAACAAAAATTTAGCTACCGGTGCTGTGGAAATGATATATTTTTTGTGAAACTTGTTTTAAAATGACATGAAACCAGATGTAATTAACCACCACACAACCTGAGATTGCTAAAATTTTCCCAATAGGTAAACATTTTTAAATTTAGTTTTGTGCTTATTTTACTTTATGTTGTATAGCGGCATGGGTAGGCTACACTGTCCTGTGGACTACCAATGGAAGATGGTGTAAGGCGCTCCTCCCTTCCGCAGTCTGGGGTCGTACCATGGGCACGTATGAGAAACTCCTTGCCCCCCGATCAGGGTACGGAAGTCATGGTAAGCAGGTGACGGATGAGGAGTAAAGGCAGCTGGTATGGTTTCAGAACTGGTTTTATTTCTCACGGTGCTAGGCAGAAGATACCGAACAAGGTAGCCTACACCGGCTAGGACCCTCGTCCTGTAAGGACACTGATGCCCACACAGAAGGCAACTGCAAACCACTGTGTGCTATCTTATTGGAAAGAAAATTATGGTCAGCCAAATAAAAAGTCAGATGAACAGCGTAAATGGGATTTACAAGGTAAACATTTCGCTCGGAAGAGATTGCCATGTGCGACAGGTGGCACCCGATCGTTATAATGCGACTGTCAGCAAAGTTAAACCAAAACCCATAGGAACGTGGAATGTGCGTACTTTGCATCAAAATAGGAAACTTGCTAATGTTATGCAGGAAATGAAACCGAATGAGTATAAATATTCTTGCTTAGCAGAAGTTCGTTGGACTGGTACAGGTACAACCACATTGGATGGCTGCAAAATCTTACATTCCGGAGGTAATCAACAACAAAGAGGTGTTGGTATAATACTCGACTTTGCCACATTTGCAACTTTCAAAGGCTTTTGGCCTGTATCAGACCGGGTAGTAGTCGATTAGTCGAAAAAGCTAAACTCTTTTACATTGGAATAGTTCAAACATAGCCAACAGTACGTCCCAACATCAAGTCATGATTGGGATGATACAGAAACATTTTATGAGGACGTTGAGCACGCCATCAGACAATTAAAAGCACAAGACATCAAAATTATTATGGGGGATTTTAATGCAAAAGTAGGAAAGGAACGAATTGAAGATATTGTGGGCCCACACGGTCTTGGTAAAATGAACGATAGAGGAGAACGGCTCATTGAATAGTGCAGAGACAATGAATATCTAATCACTAATACATGGTCGGAAAACCACCCACGAAGAAAATGGACTTGGCGAAGCCCGGGTGATAGATCCAAGAATCAGATCGATTATATCCTTGCTCAAAAGCGGTTTCGTAACGCCATTCTATCATAAAAAGCAATGCCTGGTGCAGACTGTGATAGTGACCATGTTCTAATTGTATAAACCAAACCCGAAGTATGAAATTGATCTACTACGTAGAAATCCTGAAATAAATACAAAATTTTCCGTCTCAGTCAAAAACAAATACGAGTCGCTTGAAAGGCTAACAACAACAGATAAAATACTGGAACAATTTAAAAATAGCAGATGACATCTGAAATGAAATGTCATCCGCTATATGGAAAATGAATCTATTCCAATGATCGCCAACGTCTGTATCCGATCAGGCACAAAATCATCATCATTGTTGTGCGGATTAACCCTATTTCCTGTGACGTATTTTGGCCAGTTGACTTGCGGAGGGGGGGGTCGGTGCGACACTATCACTTTCAGCTCGTGTAACTCAAAAACTACGCAAAATAGATCAATCAAATTTTCACATGATGCAGATAATTTATCTGACAACATAGCATCGAAAATCTTTTGCAATTTGTTCAACAGCGTAACTTGAAAAATCAAATAATTTGATGGTTGGTCATATTTTTTTATTTGACTTGAGAAATCGTTTCTTAATTACTTTATAATTGAGTGTAACGAGATAATTCCATTGTGTTGGATTTTAATCTCTTACGCGTGGACGTCGTCCACGCTTCAATGAAATCGTAATTGGCGTCTGACTTGCGTTTGCTTGTTGTTTTGCCCGAGGCATTGCAAAAATCTTTCGCTTTGTCTCAACATTTGCAGAGAATGAGACAAAATCACGGCAAAATAAACTGTTTCAAGTCATTTTTGAGCCATATGTTATAGTCTACACATTTTCAAATGTACTGTCATCGCTTGATATTAAAACTAAATCAAGCAATGAGCTTTAGTAAACATTTTATTTGTAACAATTGTGTTCAGTTCAGTTTTCTTTTCACACTCATACTGTCCAATTTGGTTATACATGATCAAGAAACACTTTGCAGTTTACAGCACATCCCAGTGAGCTAGTTATTTGTTTTTAACATTGTTTCAACGTCTAGAGACGTTGAATTGATGTAAAAGTATCTGATTTGCTTTCTAGCTAGCGGTTGATACAGAAAAGAAAGGTAGCCTATTGGTGTCACATGGTGTTTGAACCACAACCTATCCAAAGGTAGTTACTTGCTTCGATAGGAGCTCGTTCCAACTTGGACCTTCATGCACTTCAAAAACAAAAAGTGTCTAGAACTCCTGACTGATAAACTATGTCACGATGCATTACAAAACTGATTTGTTTCCATACCTACCAACAATGATCACATTGAATGAAATAATTTTGCAACAATTTTGATAAAGTGAAGTGATAATAATCGTTTAGTCAAATCGTATTGGTAGGCTATAGAAAAGGTCGTTTGTACATTGCCAAAGGGAACTCCCGTTCTGCGTGACAAACTCAAAGTCGTGGCATAACGATAGGAAAAATAAATACATTTAGCAAGATATCAAATCTTGCAAAAAAAATCTTTTTTAGGCTGATTGTTATTATCATACAAAAAAATCACTAAAATTTTGACTTTTTTCTTCGGCAAAATTGAAGGTTTTTGATATTTTGAAAATGCACGTTTATGTCTAAGCGATTGAAACGGCTTTTTTATGTTGTTAACTAGATTTGCAAGATAAGGTTTTCTACATGTTTTTCTAATTTGTTGGACATGCATTTTGTGTCAAGCTATTTCTTACGCATTAGAAGATTTCTTTCTCTTCAAATTTTGAAATAACTTTTTAGATGCAGTTTACGGTTGACGGCATTACTGCAAAAGCCATCTTTTGTAATTGATACATAACCAAAAACAAAAGGCGCATCAACTACTGCTGGCTGATAGACCACGTAACAATACATCATAATGATGTTTTTCCGAACCAAAGACCCAGAAAACCAATTTTGTTGTATATTAGTTCAGACGTTGAACCAGTGACAAAAAGTGATTTGCTGATTTGAAACAAAGTGATTGCTGTTCCCTATGTGCAACCTTTTGATAAAAGTAATCAAGTTTTGGCCACAGCTTTCTGGTCCACTGAGGCTACTCTGGTCAATCGACTCACGTTGCAAATAACTTATCGACATTATTGGGTAGGCTCACACTGAAGTTGTTTTGTGTAAAGTCTTGCTTGTGAAAAAGTCGAAGTAAAAACACAAAAATGAAGTAAGTTATATTTACAAAGTATTATATTCTTGAATCAACCACAGTTTTAAAAAAAATTAGTTTGAACAGGTTTCATGTAATAGAAACTACAATTGATATCATCTCGAAGGATCAAATAGCTGTGAAAATCACTTCGAGCAATTGTTTGTTATGATTTTTATTTTTCATCATGCAAACCAAGGTGAACCTCAATATCATATTTTTATGCCAAACGATAAAAATCGTTTTTATTTTTTTTTAGTTACTTTTAGGAGACAAGGAAAACAATCCGTATAAAAAATAATTCAATTCAACATATTTCCTTATTTTGTCAGATATGTATTTCGTGCAACAATTTTTTAGAAAAATTGCTGAGTATGGTATCGCGTTTTAGATGCAGTCAGAGAATGCAACTTCGCGGTTGATGGCGTTATTACAAAAGCCAATCTTTTGTCACGGAAATGTATTCGAAAACAAAAAGGCTCAAAAGCGGTTGACTGATAGGTTACGTTGCGATACGTTACAAAAACAAGGCATTGATTTCAGATTCTTTCAACCAAGCAAACAACTTTGCTCCAAATGACATAAACATCCAAATTTATTGGGAAAATGATATATGCCTACACCTTTTTGAGGTAAGCTTTTGTGAAAATAAGCTTTTGAAGATCAACATTTGAAAACAAAGTTTGAAATTATTGAGTTGGTCCTAATAGTGTTTCTGCTGAGATATATCAAAACTTTTCAATCCTCGTAGAGAAAAAATAATTTTGTAATCTCTCAAGCAACTGCAAAATTACCATTTAGGTAAAGATTCATTGCTGACAATACAGTATGTGCAATGTTTGTCAAAGCACAACAATTTCGCTGCGCGTGTTTTTCCACAAAAGCAGAGCAGTTTAGATAGACGATGTCAAGTTCTTTTCAGTAAGGCACCTGCAGCTAATAAGGCCCGCTAATTTTTAAACCTCAATATTTTTCTAAATACTGCATAATTTTGAACGAAACTTGGAATGAGGATACTTTGGGTCTATCTAAACAACATATCTATTAAACAAGTTTCTAAGTAAAAGGGGTTGTAAAATATTAAAAAAATAAAAAAAATCTCAAGCGGGCCTTATTAGATGCACGTGTTGTGAATAAGGCCCGGTTTGAATTAGCACCAAAAGTGATGGAAAAGGTGTATTTTCACTATAACAACACCACAAAACAAATTCTAATCGACAACACAGGCACATAACTAATAATTAAATACACAGAGACAACTATTTCCTCCCCCGCCCAATGCTCCATTTTTTAAAAAGCGACATGGTGTTTTTAGATATGCTATAGGGATGATAAAGTATTTTGATTCTGAAATTATGATATTTCCATTGCAATAACAAATTGGATTAATGGTGTAACAAGAATTGTTTAGGTCACTCAAGTCTTTAACCCTCACTTTCTTAACCAGGGGTGCACAACGTTACCCCAGGGGCCCATGGGCCTCATTACCAAAATTAGCCTAGTCTGATCATCATTATCAGTCTTGCTTTAATTAGAAAAAAAGTTCAAATTTATTGGTTTTACTGCATCAGCATGCACATATCTTTCACATAAAATGCAAAAAAACGGAAGTCAAAGCGGTTTGTTAACTGCAGAGCAGTCTAAAATATGTGAAAATTAATAAAACCACTCAATTTCAGTCCCCCCAAACTTCAACTTTCCATAACTCAAAAAGTTCTCAACTTTAGGCTGTAAAACTTTACCAGTTAGTCTCAATATAACATAGCAGCAATCAGAGCTTCCAATTTTGTTTAAAAGATTTGTAACAACGGAGATCCAGGGGGTGGGCCTTATTACTGGCCGGGCCTTATTAGCTGCAGATGCCTTATCCTTCAATCTCTCGTTTTTATAAAAACGTTTTAACAACATCCATAAATATTTATGTGAATATAAGTGTACAGGTACATGCAGAAGTTTATTGGCGGGTCAAAAACTCACTCCTTGTTGCTTTCCGACAAGAAATCAACAAAAAACTTCCAACATCAGTTTGTTTGTTTTGTGAGATAGACTGAGTTTTGTCAAGAAATTTTCGTACGGCTTCTTGTTATAAGTTAGAAACAAAATGTATTGGCCATAGAAAACTATGTAAAATTACATCTTTTTCAGCATGGCTTATCGTATACTTACTCTCTGATATAATTTCAAAGAAACCCAGATGTAATTAAAAGATTAATCAAAGCAACTCAAAACTCGAGTTTGCAAACAAAAGGCGAAATCATTACGGTCGAATGCTTTACAACAAAGCCAACTCACGAGATATCTGCGTCGCAGTTCCACGCACGACGGCGCTCAGTAATCCTATTAATCCGTATAATTAGAAAACAAAAGGACTAGCTAGTAGCAGGCTAAAATATCCGAGTATGTTATGAAAATCATGTCATATCTCTAAAACTATAGACAATAGCAATGCCATTTCAAGCGGAATAAATACTTGAATAATTTTTAGAAAAAGTCAAAAAATTTCAAAGGTGTGGATTGCGTAGTTCTTTAGTGATATTGCTTTGAAAAGCCCCAAGTCCCACCCGACCCCCCCCCCCCACAGGACAAAGGGTTAAGCAACACAGAGAGACACGGGACGATAGTTCAAGCTGCACTAGACGGATTGATGGCGCAAAATGAAGACGTTGTTATTCATGTCTCCCTTACATAAATCACAGTTCATTTCAACCCTTGTTTGCGTTTTGAACTTTTGTACAATATCAACTAATTGAACTAGACAAGTGCAATTATGACATCATAATAGTAAACAGGGCTAAAATAGGTAATTTGCTAATTGAAAGCTTTTGAGTAACGATTTCAAAAATATTTTCGTTGTCAAATATCTCGAAAACTAGAGCCAGTTCGAAAAAACCAAATGCATTTTCGGAGTTATGGGAATACTCTGAAAATGACTCTGAAATACTGAAACACTCTAAAATGACTCTCACCTTTTGTACCAAAATTTTTTTGTTGGCCTGTGTTATGTAGCCTAATGCTTATCTTTCTAAAACTTGTGGAAGAAAACAAAACTTTAAAGGAAAAAATCAAAAATTGATATATTCTAATAAGTCCAATAGCACTTACCTTTTTGTACGGCGTATAGAACTAAAAAACTCTACAGCTTATGAAATGGCTTATTTGTCAATTAGAACTTTTTATAACAGAGATGCGTTGGACACAGTGGCGTACGCAGGATTTTCTGAAGGGGGGGGCCATTGAGAGTAGCGTAGTCAGGAATTTTAAAAGGGGAGGTTTGACGCCCGGAGGGCGAAGCCTGACGGCGTTTTTGCCTAAGACGACACTCAGCGGCGGGGGTCTGGGGGGCCTCTCCCAGAAAATTTTGAAAAATTACTTTGAATTTGGTGCATTCTGAGAGCATTTTCAACAAAAATGTGGGTATGAATATTCCTGTAAAATGGTGCTGTCAGGTGGCATAGAAAAAGGATAAGATCATGTTTTCTTCGGCAATTTTCGGAAATGAAGCTAAGTCTCTATGTTTTCTTGTTGCTAATTCCTGGCTGAGATGTTTGAATGTTTGGTACTGGCAAAACTCGCTCTTTTCATGCAGTTTTGTTTAAAGTTAGGCAATTTTTTTTAGACTGAAAGCATCATTCCCAAGCATAAAGAGACTGAAAGCATCATTCTCAATATCGTGACGTCACACCCGTGCCAAAGGGGGGTTGTAACCCCCAACCCCTCCCCCTTGGCTACGCCACTGGCCATTGATATCCCAGACGTTTTCATGATATGCCAGTATGGTTTTAGTTTAGACTTTATCCATTTCTTTCTCACTATAATAGGCTTACAGAACCCTGACAGAACCCTATGCTACATTGGCATACCTGGGGTGGGGTAGGTGGACTGGGCCATGTATTTCATATTGGCTTAGTCTATATTGTTAATTGCTTTGACAGAGCGATGCAAAACATATTAAATGCCTTAATTACGTCGTTAAAACATTTTTAAGGGGGGGGGGAGGCCATGGCCCAATGGCCCCCCCCCCCTGCGTACGCTAGTGGTTGGACACAAAAGAAAATGCAACATTTTCTGATACTTTAATGTGTTTATTTCTTCAATTTAACTTAAAATGTATTATTTTAAAAGTGAATTTTCTTTTTTCAGAACTATTTATGATTAACGGTAAAGAAAGAGCACAAGATTTTATGAAATTTACAATATGGTTTTCATTACTCAATTCGCAAATACCTTGGTGCCTATTACTTTGATATTGATGACAAATGCCTCTTTTCAACTTGGTAAGTAAACTTTTCATGTAGCATTTCATCATTTTTTTAAGATTAATATTTACAAAAAAAATTAAAATCAAAATACAAAGCTTTATGTACAACCACATGTATGTCTAACGCGATCGCCATTCGAAACAATGATAATTTCATAGAAGAGACAAAACTTAACCCTAAGCTTATTAGGCCTACCAGTAATCACCGCCATTCCAAATAAGCTGAACGGATGAGTATGGAAATCTAAAGGAAAAATATAAAACACCGTTTTGTGATAAAAATATCTTTTCTCGTTAAACATACCTGTTAACTTTATACAGCAAATCTAAATACATAAATGGAGCAAGAAAAACGTTAGCATTAGCATCAACAAGCGGTGATTCAAGATAAGTTGAGAATCTGGGCTGGTTGTCTCATTAAAATTGGATGAGTAGTGCAAAAAAGTTTCTGTGTGACTTAAACCCTCTATTCTCTATTACAAGTGTCAACAAATTCCTTTTGGCTTTGATAGACGGTAGTTGGCGATAGATCGAATGATTCAAAGTATTAAAGTTGACTCGCTTAACTTGATGCTTGAAAACCGTTGCATCAATTTTGAGAAATGTTTCATTGCTTTCCCAAGTGTTCCTTAAACTAAAGTCGTAGTTTAGAGAATATAACAATTAATTTTGTTGTTTAAAATATTCGTTTTTGGTTAGTTGAGCATTAAAAAGATATTATCTTGTAGCAACTAAACATAATTCTTTTTTTAGGCTCCAGAGTTAGGAAATACCAATATAATGAATTGTGCAGAAATATCAACAACATGCGGCACTCCAATGTGTGCGGCCCTCCAATTCTTCTCTTCCGGATTCATTGTGGTAAGTTAAGAACTACTGTTTAAGAAAACGTATTTGCAGACAAATTGCTTATTGATATTAAGTTTGGTATTATTCTTTTTTTGTAAAGTTTAGCTTCACCAAGTTTGTGCAACATAATAATTACAGTACAATTAAGAATAGCTATTGAAAAAGTTTTTAATTGTCTGCATATTTAATTTTTTATTTTATTGCACACAACAACAAAGCCAGACCATCAACCGCGAAATTCATCAGCAAAAGACAGACCAAACGGAACCTTTTATGGCCGACGAGGAAAATCCCATGACCGATGTCAAAACCTCCAGTGAAACATTTCAACTTGTCGATCGTATTTTTGACGTTTTACAGAATCACCTTATTTCAAAACGCAAATTCGAAGAAATTGACCTGCCAGTTGTAAGAAAAGGGCACTCTGAAGGACAAAATCACTAAAGTCCGGTTTATCTTATAAAGAAATGGGTAGATCAAAACCACATACTCTATTGGTCTGTGATCAAAACTCACTTAGCAAATAAGTTATAAATGAGCGTTAGAGCGTTTGCAAATTTAATTTCAATTTGGCAAATTTTTTTTTAAACGGTGATTTTTGCTTATTTGCGAAAACTGCCTGTGATGCAATGCCACGTTGAAAGCCCATTTCTTCTTCACCATTATTATTTCACATTTTTGCTTTATGAAACTGATACACCAAGCACACCCTAACATCGTATTCTCTATGTTATTCTGAACAATTTCATTTTCCACATGTTGACAAATTTGTTTTTGATGCTCGATAAGAATTTAAAACTATGATCTTAAACTTGTGACAAAAACCGACAAAAAGTTTCGATCTGTAATAAAAAGAAATGTTTCAATCAAAAAATTTATGCTTGTGCTGTGATACTGCCGCGCTACACTGTTAATACATTTATTTTTCTGTTATTTGTGAGTAACCCAGTCTCTACAGTGTTATTGTATCGTTTACATCCGGGGCATCTTTTTTTGACTGGACAAGTTACTGTGTACTGTGGCGTGTATTTGTGTTTTATTCGGAAGTAAATATTTTTAAAACAATTTCTTGCATATGGTCTTTAGAGTGCAATTGCATTTAAGCTGTAGGCAATTCCGAATGGACCAGGCAAAGCGGAATATTGCAGATCACGTTTACTCGGAAAGGATTATACCGTATAAGCAAGAACACAAGGATAAGCAAGGCGTGTTTAATGCCAATACAGTGGTTGTCAATTTACGTTTAAGGTACTAACTAGGCAGGCATAAAGTTTATGCAAGAATTTCAGTCTATAACCTGTGACTATACGTAAACAGCCATACAAAGTGTTAGTTTTGACACTAAGTTAATGAGATCAAGCTTTTAGATGAAACATATAAAAATACCAAGAGTCAACGATTCTTAAAAGCACAATATTTAAAAGAATCTTAAAAATATTTTCAATAAAACTCTGCCACGCTAAAAACTAGCCACTAAGCAAGCTAAGAAATCGTTTTTTTTTGCAAAGTTATTGAGGAATTGATTTAAATTTCAAGACAAATATGCGTTGTTGTACTTTTAGAATCGTATGCCTTTCTAAAGCTCGTAATGTTTGGTTACGGCATTAACATCCGATTTTAGGTTCCAAGAACTTCATTGGCCAATGTTTTTTCGATTTCCTCTAACAGTCTAGTTTCAGGTGGCAAACAATAACATTTCAAGTTCAGATAAACCGGGATTGGAAACACAAAACCGGAAGCTACCTTTACCTCACAGTTGCAATGCAGTTGAAACTTGCTTCGTCAAATTAGAAATAAGATAGAAATAAGATTAAATCAATAACAATCTTCACAGAAAATTGTTTGTAAAGAGTAGCCTAAACCTACATTTTTTCAGGTCAAATCAGTTTTTTTTTTAAATTTACAATTAAGTTTACTTACTTGCAAGCTGATTACTTACAACGATCCTCATACGCAAAGAAAGAATCGTTTGGAAAAATGCAAAATGCTACTTGTTAGATGTACAGTACAATCATGTGAACAAGTGATGTATATGTGAATTTGTTATGCTCAGAACACCACATCAGACATTACACAAAACATTTACACAAATTTAACAAAAAGCTTCATTCAGTTGAGCTGATGATATCCTTATATTTTTAAATCAAAAGCTTGATCTCTTATAAATTTAGTGTTCTATGAACAGAATGTTTCTTCTTGAAATATGGTGTCAAATTCTTTTTGCTGTGCATCAAAAAAGGTTTTGAAGAAATTCCTGATAAAACTTCGATTGGCTATCAAACGCATCTGGCCAAATATAATTGTGATGACATCATTTTCAAGGGAACTCATCAATTTTGTAGCTACTTAACCAATTGAGTGAAATCAGGGTAAAATGGTGAATGGGATAGACGGAAAATTTTTTCACAAACTGTCAAAGTATCCGACGAAATATCGCATTTGGGATCCGCATTATGCGTTTGTTAAAAGTATCTTGTTTGGGGCTCAAAGATCTCATTGGTACCTGGCCCAAATTATCTTGTCGACGCCCCGTCTGCAATGTTAAACTTTTGAAGGTTGGGGGGGGGGGGGGCGGGGAGGGCTGTCAATTCAACTTTTTTATATCAACAGTTGTATCTCTAAAACCACTGAGGCTGCGACTACGAGATTTTGTGACTTTTCCTAACTTTTATTCACCTCTATTGAGCTGAAATTTTGAGCGAAAAAAGGTTATAAATTGAGAGATATAAGGCATTTCTCAGCACATCCTCTGAAATATTTCATATTCTATTGTTCAAAATTTTCTCCCCAACTGGATGAAAGTAATTAATTTGGCCCATGTCTCGTTAATCCTAACTGTTTCACAGCGTGACGGGAATTGGCTGTATGTAAAATTATGTAAAAAATGTTTAATCACAACATTGCAATGCATGTTCTTCACTACTCTACCAAAAAATAATGTGTAAACTCACGCTACAATTACAGTCATAAGTCACCTCAACATTTCAACGTATATGAGCAGTTCTAAAATTCACATAGTTTTAATTTTCAAATTTAATTTTTAATTTTTGGATAGGCTCAGCGTGAATAATTTTACAAAGTGAATCCCAAATTTTGAAACCGTGGCTTAAAAAATAACAGAGATATCACTCCTAAAGCATAAGAAGAATCGACAGCCCCCCCCCACCACCAAACTGAGGAAGACTCCAGGAGCCCAACCTTCTAAGGGTTAACGTTACAAATCAAATAACGTCGGGAGAGGATTTGTTTTTAAATTGTTTGCATGTTGGTTCTTGTAGATGAAACTGCTGGTTGTTCCAGTATTAAAATTTATTTTGACTATACGTAGACTGCAGTGACGTTCGGTGGCTTAAACCGTTGGGAAAGCAACTTGGAAATATGCTGCAGCAAGGTAGTAGGCACGAAGGGCGTAACCGTCGGGCGAAGCCCGAAGGTGTGTTGCCGAAGTTCCAAAAACAAAAAAAATCAAAAATAAAAATCTGTCAAATTGTGCTTCGCCTATGTCGTGATCATACATCCATTTAATGTTTAGAAGTCATGAACAATCTTAATTTTAACGTTGCAGGACTAAAATCCAGTGTTAGACATGGAATAATAGTTGTCTAAATATTTAATTCGTCATGAATGTTCATTCTCAGATATTCAGTTAGGCCTACACTACAAAAACTAACACTTAAGCCTAAACATTACAACCGCAAGCAATTTGTACAAAAAGCTGGATAAGTTTGCCTCCTGCGTATAGAAGCTTAACGAACTAAATATTGCATCCGCACGTGAACGTTCATTGGCGAAGTAACGTTATATCAACGCTGTAAAAAGGGCAAAGGCATGACTATGAAAGCTAGTAGGCTAAAGTACATGGCGAGGAGACATCAAAAAACAGCAACAAGCTTTTTGGCATTATGATGCTGTGTACCGTGACGAGAGACCATTCTGACGAGTTAGTCTAGCTGCTCTAGCGAATGTTCGCATTGACGTCACTGGGAAAGCAAAACTAACCATACCATAACCATAACACATCTGATTGGCTAAGCAGCTGGTGACGTTTTGCAAAACGAGTGAGGATTGGATAAAACGAAGGCGTTTTTTGACATTTTTAAATCTAGGAAAGCAAGTTTGATAGTTGCTTACCTGGAGCCTCAGTGATTGTTTCTGACAGAAGCGTTTGCGTTAATTGGCATTTATAGGCAAGACATGCGGTTTGGTGAAGACTTAGACTACTCACAAGCGTTACAAGTAATTCTAGTCACGAATACAGTAATTTTCAAGTTAAAATAGACCTGATAAAAATAATAAGAAGTTAAACCTAGAATTCAGTCATTATATTTTGCATAGTTTTCGCTCAGGTAAGCACTACTTTCTTTGCTTTCTCTCACCGATCGTCACTGGTAGACTGTGAAGTTCTTTTCGGCATATTTTGTGTGATCTTTAAAAACGTATTCAAAACCGAGGTGTATGATGTGTAAAGTGCAGCGTATGGTGCGAGTCATCCATTCTTTTTAGGAAGGAAATGTGTTTGAAAAAAACAAACTTCTACTGCTGTTGTGGTAAACAGTGAAAGTTTTGCTTTCAGTAAACTTTGACTGAACAGTTCGTTCAGAGCCTAACCATTTCAAAAGGATCGCTTCGAAAATATATAACAACTCCAAAACTTTTTCGTCACTTTCGGAATACCTTGTTTGCATCTCTTAGTTCTGGCTGTCTTGCTATTATCATATGATCCAGTTGACCCTTTGTTGAAGTAAATGGTTCAGCCGACATAACATTGTGTCTTTGTTGTTGTGTCAACACTGTACTTAGTATCAGTGACTAAATGGTATTGGAGATTTTATGAATGTTATTGGTACCATTGCATCAAAATGGATCTGACATCATGCACAAACAAAAACTTGACGTTGACGTTGACGAGATTGACGGAAGTTGATGTCGTGATGGCGTCAACGTTGCAACGTTTTTCCGACAACCAACGACACAAAGTGTGAGTGACAGGGATAATCTTTTCCATTTTTTCCTGCTTACTTTTTGCCAATTTTATAAAGAGTATTGAAACTTGCTTGTTAAAAAATTTATTGTTAATTATAAAAATTTCAATAAACTTAACTAGGCCTACTACCCTTTGTGCCGTTGGCAATAACGTTGACAAGAGATCCAGGGAGTACTTTTTGATTCAGGCTCTGAAAATTATTAAGGCCCCAGAACCTTGCCAAAGGGTCCGAAAACTTGAAAAAAGAACACTTCGTTTTTTTTTGATATATCGCGTTCTTTGTAGAAGTGCCTTGATTTAGGGCCCGTGGATTTCATCAGTAGGCTACCGGTCCAAATTATCCTCCCAGCGGCCTTGGCAACTGGTCAAAATTTTAAATGTGGGTTTATAAGGTTGGCAGGAGTTGACTAAATAAGATTAGGATTTGAAATTTAGGGGAAAAAAACGCTTGCTCTTTTTGTATCTAACACAACCGGGATGTAGTTTCATAAAGGGCTGGATTTCAGCCGGAAAGGTCCAGAACGCTGCTCCGGAAGCTCGATTAAAAAGTTGACTTGTCTGGAACGGCATTCCGGAAGCTCAAATATTTTATGCTCTTATTATTTTATGCACTTATTATGCTTTTCCCTGTTCGGAGTAGCGTTAAGATGGCGTTTGTAATTTGTATCATTCATTTGATCCGTTATTGTTCAACCTTGAGGCAGCTTGACTGTCCTAGCGCCACACCCTGACGTTTACACTATTCGATATTTTATTGAGTGAATATTGGACAATAAGTAATGATATGAAGAAAATACTATAGAGGCTGCTGAGATGTGGTTTCTCAGAAGGATGTTGAAGATATCTTGGACTGAAAAGAAGAGTAATGACAAAGTTATGAAACTGGCAAAAGCAGAAAGATGATTAATAACAACAGTTAGAAGGTGCCAGATGCAATTTGTAGGTCATATTCACAGACATGGAGATTTGAAAAAATTAGCACTATTGGGGATGATACAGGTAAAAAGAAGCAAAGGTCGACAAAGATTAACTTATTTAAACAGCTTGAATCAATGGGCCACAAACACAACAGTCAAAACGAACGATTTTATACAAATAGCAAATGACAGAGAAGTTTGGAAGACCATGATCGCCAACGTCTGTATCAGATCAGGCACATAATCATCATCATCATCATTTTATTGAGCCACCTTATTACGTTACAATTAGTTGTTTTTGTATTTTCCACTTTTATTATTGATTGTTTCTCACTGCTTAGCGCCACTCTTAGTATGCCTTTCCCTATTCAGAGTAGTCATGTATGTCTGAGCAGTCGTAGTACCAACTGGAAAGAGTGGCAATAAGAACAATTTTATTCCGCGACCTATTGATCAAGATCCCCACAGAAGTACACCATGGAAGTTCAGTGCCGTCAAAGTACTGGACACACGTTGGGTAGCCGTCTTATGCCGTCTGGAATGATTTCCCAGCACTTGTCAAACATTTCAAAAAGAGAGCTAGTAGCGACACAAGAGATTCTCGAGAACGTGCGAAATATGAAGGACTCTTGTTGAAGATAACATCCACAGATTTCTTGTTGGACTTGGCTTTGTTATACGATTCCTTGCGAAAGTTATCCGAAGTAAGCTTCGAACTCGAAAACAGAGCGTGTACTATTTGTGATGCAGATAACAAAATTGATAATTTTGCAAAATTATTTGAAATACGTAGGAGCGAACCCGGGCGACATTATCATCGCAATGCCATGGATGCTGAAGAAAACTCAGAGTTAAAAAGTGTGGAATTGTATTTAAACAATTGCAGAAATAGCCGCCAATCAATGCCCGTATCTTCTATCATCACTTAGGAAATACCATCCAAGATCGCTTGTTGAATTCCACAAACTCGTCATGTATTGACGCCTGTAAAATGCTTGATCCAACTATACTTGGCTAGATGACACAGCAATGACACACGGACAAAACGAAATCATTGAAGTGGCAAAGAGATTGCGCTTAGATGAACGCGAAGCTGTCAGGGGACTTCGTGAATATGTAACTACGAATAAAAGATCCCAGAGTCTTCACAATTTGATAACGTCACTAAAATCCATTACAATTTCATCGAGCGAGTGTGAGCACGGATTTTCACAATGATCTTGTACTGATATCTTGCCGTGCTTCTCTACACACTGTAACCGTTTCAAGTTTACTCTATATACTGTACGAATAGTCAGTCCTCCACTGAGAAAGTTTTCACCAGCGAAATATGTTGGATCTTAGTTGCGCCAAGGACGTAACTCGGCAATTGAGACCCGAAGTCGCCAAAGGTCTTGTGGTTTTGAATACTATAAATGTCTTGAAAAATTGTGGAACTTGTAATTTTTTGTGTTATTGTTTCACTAAAATACGAATATTTGCATTGAACAACGTTATATCATCTATAGACTATGATACTTATTTAGCAACGTTTTAAACACGTACATCAAGTGTGTTGTGTCAATGTCTTGTAAGGGCATATTTCTGAATCTCTTCAACGGCACCTAGCGCATATGAAAAGTAAAAAACTACCGTTCCGGAAGCTAATCTTCTCGAAATCCACCACTGTGTGTAGCACATATCTGTTACAACGCGCCCACAAGCATGCTCAATTCATAATTGATAAAAAATACAGGCTTGTCGGAGTCACGTAGCGCAGTTGTAGCCAACGTCACAGCAATGAGTAAATGCTTTTCCAGTGAATTAACGTCACACTTCCTCAATTATTCTTCATATTGCCCAGGCAGCAAATCAACCGTTTTTTACATTGATTGATTCGCTATTTGGGTAGGTTTGTAACCTCTATAGATGTTGTAGGCTGATTGTAGCCTATGAAGTGTGTACGTTATTGAGGAGGAAAGCAAAGATGCTTCAAATTTTTGTTTTCATGTAAAAGTTTTTCGTTTTATTTCGAATCGGATTTAGTTTTTTAGAGATGAATTTCGAAATCAAGGCAATACGTTTAAAGTTTACGTTTACGTTTAAATTACGTTTAAGTTACGTTTAAATCAAGGCTACTATTTAAAAACAAAAACACCAAATGCTCCTTTGCCTTCAAGATCGTGAATGTAGCCTACGTCATATGTTCTTAACTTCCAAAATAGGCTTTTCGTCAATTTATCTGACGCAGTAGCCTGTGATCTGCGACCAAAGTAGTTTGTCAACTCCCAAGAATAGATACCGGCACACTGGAATTGGTCATCGTTTAATTCGTCAGTTCGCCTTATTCGTCATATTTTTGTAGGTCCATGCAGAATTCCAATTTTTCGTGTTCATTTCAGTTCATTTAATTCGTCATCTCTTTCTACTTCCGAGAAACCGCATGTTTAACGCGCTACAAACTACCGCCTTGGTAGTGTCGTGAGAATAAGGCAATCGCTATGAGCCTTTGTATCCCCCCTTTTTTTTAGATATCCCTGGTTTCGCCGTAAGGTGCTAGGCTTAGTGGTTGGGGAGGACATATTTGTGACGCATAAGCAAGCCTAATTTAGTCATTTGAATTTTCAATGGGATTCGCAGTTGACCTTGCTGGCTGGTGTATTTCCACTGCCTAATTTGTAGTCAGTTTACGTTATGGCGATAGGCTATGTATAAAATGGGCTGAAGAGATCTATTAGAGTCCGAACCAGAGCTATCCAAAAAATAAATTGAGTGCCAAAAATATCCAGCTTGTTAGGATAAATACAAGACACCACAAAAAGAATGTAGGCTATCTCTGCAGATAGCCAAACCTGCGCGCTAAAACCATTACAAACCTTTAAAAAAATACAGAAAGGGTTTTCCAAAATAAAATTCCAAGAAAACGAGTGTCTTTCTCACAAAAAATATACCTCTGAGAAAGAAGAGTAGCCTACGGTAAGTAAAGTAGCCTTCATGGTATTTTCTGCTGCTTTCATTAAATCTCGCCCCCCCCTCATTTCAAAGCTAGTTTTGAATAAAAACTCATCTTGCGATAGTGCAGCTTTGCAGGAGGGACGACTGGGCTATTTTGTTTCGGCTATGTCTGGTAGGTCTTACTTTCTTGAAAATTATTGTTTAATTATAGGCAACTGTAGCGGTGGTATTGTCTTTAAACGTGCCACAAAGGTTGCAATGTGACCTGTTTGGGACTAATTAAATACCATTTTTGTGGTTAGATTATGTGAAACCAATGTTTTACTATCTGAAACTGGTATTTAGGTTGTTAAAAGTTGAACATCAACCGACACAAAATAAACGTGAATAAGTAATGGCAATGTTTCTGAATAAACAGCACGAATTGCAACATGAAATCTTGTTTGATTAGAACTTGATCAGTCTGAACAATACGTTCTCATGATCAAACTGAAAAGTGTGGTAAACCATTAACTAGTGGAGGCTTGTCCATATTATCAGTGGTGGCTTTAAGGTTTTGTGGGCCCTGGACAAGAAATAATATGGCCCCCTACAGCCCGGTATCGATAAATTACAATACGCAAACTCAAATAACCATAAATCACAAAAACGCAAAAAGGAATTAACATGATACAATAAGCGAGAAAGGTGGATTTTATGCTGTGACATCTTCACATCACTCTGATGCTATGTTGTACCTATATAAAAAAAAATATGCGAAACCGACTCTAAAAAAACATAGGAATGCAAACTATAAACTTTGGTGGAAAAGTTTAAGTTAGTCTACTACTTTCTGCTAGTGCTTATTGTAAGTTTTATTTGCGCATATTATGGATAAGCGCGGGCCTGGGCGGAATTTGCGGGCCTGGGCGGTCGCCCAGTTTGCCCACCCCAAAGGCCACCACTGCATAAAATTGTATAATAATTTTAATTAACTTGCATGAAAATGTGTAATTAATTAAAGTTTTAATTGCAATTGTAATTGATTCAACTCTGGAAGGTATAGAGTTATGTCGAAAACGTTTGAGTTCAGCATACAGTATGTGTTAGTTATTGTGTTGTTTTTGAATAATGTAATTCAATCCCGCTAATTCCTTGTTCACCATCCGCCTATATGATATTGACAGCATTTGTAGGAGAAACTTCGTATTTCAACTCCAACATTTTAGTACCTTATCACGTCTAGTCTATCGTTAATCATATCATGCGGTTACAGAATTAATAGTTATTGTTTTTTAATCCGCACTTTTACACACCCCTCCATTTTTCACTATTTTTTTACTTTATAAAGCGGGTATATTTGCAATTTTTAATTTTTATTGGCTTACCTGCAGTGTTGCCAGCTTCGAGGTTTTCCTGCAGAATTGGAATAGTTTCGATTCCGAGTCGCGATAAAATTTTAACAGTTGCGATTGAGTTGAGGATTGGATGACACGTTTCATCATTTGATTTTTTTTTAATCTTTATCCTCGGACTGACAAAACCTTGATAGGTTATTCCTGATAGCTTCGCATAAGTTAGCCTACTTGTAAAGGCTTTTGATGCAGGGCCGGTTTACCGAGATTGGCAGGGTGAAGTTTTCCGATTGTTGAAGTGTTGTTGCAGGGGAATTATTCCATTCACTAGCTGCCACTAAATGGAGAGCAGTCCTGAAATGCGTTGCTGAAGCGCACATCCCTGGAGTCGAACCAGAGCCTCGTGATCTTGAATCTTCTTTGTTCACGAAGTCACGCGCTAACCAATAGAGCTATAGGGGAAGACGTAGAACATATACGATTTCAGGTGTCAACTTTCCAGTGTCACACATCGGCTACTGAAAGCCAAGAGTAGTTTGATCACACGACAAAAGTTTGCAACAGGAATTTTATAACAGACTTATGAGATTTTTGGATAAGAACAAGAGGTGAATGCTCAACCCTTTTTGAACAGGCCGCTCATAAACTCTTGTTCTTGTGCACAACATAGGTGTAGGCTACGCTACTTGTGTGAAGCAACTGACAATCATCACGACGATCCTTATTGAAAAACATCCCTTTTCGGCATGCTGAAGGTATTTTTTGTCCTTCGTTGTTTTTCATTAATCTGAAAATGGATGATTTGAGTGAGAATAAGCAAGTACATTTATTCCATCAGAATCAGATTTTAACCTTAGATTAGTAACTTTTTGATAACATTTATAAATGGATTTGCTTTTTATTTGTTTATTACTCCTTTACTATAATCCTATCTTGAGCTTCCATAACTACATTGTTCTTTAGTGGAGTGGTTCTTAACCTTTTTGTCTCGGCGGACCCCTTTTGGTGCCCTCGAAGCGGTCGCGGACCCCTAACAAATTTACAGCATATCGCGTCTCCTTTTTCATAAGTTTTGAAACGACAAGAATCTGCTGAACTCGCGACGCACTTTATGACGATTGATGACATTGACGAAGTTATGTTATGAGCTATATCTTGACACACAGGATCAAAAATCTGTAGCCTATTCTATATGCTGATTTAATGCTTTTCTGCAAATTTTATCGCAAATGAATAGAGTTTTTGCGACCTTTACAAAAAAATTCTCTCTTTTTTCATTTGTAACCAATATTTTGTTGTAATCACAGCCATAGCCATGGAAAAAACATGAGTGCTAATAGGCTACAGACTAACGTTTCAATTTCTAAATTAAGCATTGATCAACAACCTGCTACCGGTATCTAAAAAGAATTAAATTGAACATACACGGGCTTATGAAAAGATTTTAGTTTTTGTATGAATTTTTTTTAGTTAGGAAGCCTAACCTTTGTGCGATGCTCTTTGAAATTTCAAACGGCTGCACCACGGCGTTGCGTGGTACAGTTTGACAATCATTGTAAATACACAAATAAAGCACAGCTAATTTTTTAATGTTGTAATTTATCAATCATGCTACAAATTCGGAAACTTTTGTGGACCTCCTGAAAACGCCTCGCGAACCCCTTAGGGGTTCATGGACCCCAGGTTAAGAACTCCTGCTTTAGTGAATTGTATGCGTATGTAGTCTACAATTTTGACTTGGACAAAAATACAGCCTTGACATTTGTAACTAAAGGTTTATTATTTCAATATCATTATTAACGTGTAGGCTGCGATCAAGGGGTCGCATAGAAATTTATTTTTTGAAATGGGGTTGCTGAACAAATAATTTGGGAAGCCCTGGGGTAATGCAAAAAAAATCTATTCTATAAAAACGTGTCACACAATGGATACCACAGCGACAATTCAATTTATAACTACACCCTACCAATTGTAGGTAAAGGGGGTCCCATACTTAATTCAAGTGTCGGGTATGAGAAGATAAGGTTCTCATTGTACTCAGCCTTCGTCATTACGGAGAGTAGGGTAGCAGCCAGTTCCTTTCTCTCGGCCGCCTTTACTTTAGCAACTATACGCCCACCCAATTTATTACACCCACCCAATTTATTAATTGTTTCCAACAATTAGCTGAAACCGGGAATCGAACCAGGTTTGCATAATTGAAAAGCCAACGCCTTATCCGTTGCGCCATCCCACCGCCTGTCAATTGTACCAATTGTAGGGAAGTTAATATGAGGCTATCTTTAATTTTTTATTATAGTAAATGCAAGTGCAGAATTGCTGAAGTTTGTGTGAAGTAGGCCTACGTGTCTTTATTTTTTAAATGCCTGGTGTCTTTATTTTACGGAAAGAAATTAACACAGCTTAAAGGTTATTCTTTACTGTTAAGGTGCAAATGGCTTAGTCTAACTGCCAATAGTCATTAAGAAAAATATCTATTAATTTTTTACAAACTGTTAGTTTTTGCACACCTCTACTAGTGGACGAATTGGTTCGTTTCTATGAGTCAGAAGCTAGTTTTGAAATGCTTATTTCTATGGCTGTTGGAGTGAAGGCAGGAGGCCTCAAAAGGAGAGTTAGCCTTGGTCTTTGTCTTATATAAATCCGGCCCTGGCTATAGGCCTACTGATACGGTAGGCTACTTAAAAAGTAATGCCTTCTCAGGAAATTTATTAAATTAAATATTTGGCAATCTTGGTAAGGTCAGGATTGGTTAACTTAGTTTTTGTTGCACTGGCATAGCTTCAGCAACAGAAAACAAGTAAGTTTGAATTCAGGGATGGAGGAACCATTTTAAAAGTAGGTGGGCCCAGAGGCGCAGCAGTCAAAGTCAACCCAACTTCTGGGGGGCGAAGCTCCCCAGACCCCCGTAACATCGTTGCATTCATAATATTTTAAATCGTTTACACCAGGAGTCATCCGACCGCCTCTCCTTTACACATTATAATAATATGTGGCTAGGACAGTGATTTGTTACAGTATAATCGAATGGAAGAACAAGTACTTTTCCTTAATCATTTTAGTAGGCCCACGTCTTTGATTTGCAGCGTTTCTGTTTGTATAAACAAAGAACTCAACATAAAGCGCCATTATGATACAAAACATATTATTTTTTCTAAGTTAATGGGTCAAACAAGGAACAGCGAAGTTAATCTGCTCAAAAATAGCTTTAAAACAGCAAATTTCTTTGTTACAAAGGAAAAGAAAACCAATGAATCAGAAAATTCTTTTGCTAGCTACAAGGTAGCACAATCAATACCAAAGGACAAGAATTCGTATAGTGATGGAGATATAGGAGAATTTGGGAAACGATGTAATATGGATGTAATTGAAAACATATGTCCAGAGAAAAAAAAACTGCTTTTCAGATATAGGCCTAAATCTTTCAACAAGAACCGTAACTCGACGAAAAGAAGAGATATCGGAGAACGTAACATCTAGCAAAAAGTTATTGTATAGCCTATCTACAGTTCTTCGCAATGCAATAGATGAGAGCACAGACACGACAGATAAGCCTACAGCTGAGCTGGCAGTAACTTATTTGTGCGTGCAGTAAATAAAGATTTTGATGTAGAATTTGTTCAGCTGATTCCCGTCAAAGATATTAGGCTACTAGCCGATTTTTTCTGAAGGCATTTGGCTTCGTCAACGCCTTGAAATCATGCCTCTGAATCTATCAAAACTCGTCGTCGTCGGCTCCAGCTCGTGTCCGAGCATTGGTTTTGTCTTCAAATTGAATTTGATTTTGGATGGTGATGTCGTATGTGGCTTTGGAGGCCCAGTCTATGATGGAAAAGACGTGGGCAAAAGTCACATTGTATGGAGGGTGGGGGACGTGGTAGTTTTAGCTTTTCTTTTCTAGTGTTTCGTTTTTCTTGGGCTTTTTGTATCCTGTTTTTTTCAAAACTTTCCGTGCCTTCCCTAATTCTTTTTCTCCAAAGTGATCTGTCGCTAGCAAGTAGTTCCCATGAATCCAGATCAATATTTGCATGGTTGAGGGAGACTTTCAGCTGATCTTTGTATCTCATTTTTGGTCTTCCGGGGGGTCTCTTTCCTGTCTCTAGTTCACCATAAAGCATTATTCGTGGAAGCCTCGTTGGGTCCATTCGTATGACATGCCCTGTCCAGCGAAGGCGGTGTTGCAATATGGTGGCTTCTAAACTGGGCAACCTAGCTCGATCAAAACTGGTAGCTCTATCAAAACTGGTATCATTATCAAGGAGCTACCAGTAGCCTCTATCAAGGCTAACTGGTAGCTCTATCAAAACTGGTAGGCTATTAATAGGCTACGGCCTGCCAAGACCATGTAGTTTGGCTTTGGCTCGCTGTTAGAAAAAGGTTGCCGACCCCTGGTTTACACATTGCGTTTTCATAATTGCCTTTTGTGCCAACAGGCAAAATTTTCCATTTTTGGGCCGGATTTGGTCAAAAAAATTTACAAATTGTTGAATTGCTCTATAGCGCTGTACAAAATGTGGCGATGTAGGCACACAAATAAAAAGGCAACAATACACATACAGTTATAATACCACCTGGGAGTAATTATGCAACATTATACAGTAGGCTACGTGCATATGTAATGATATCACTGTTCTTCTAACCATAGAGAATAATCAGTGCTGTATTCGTAAAAAAAGCACAGGGTATACTGTCAGACTTGCCAAAATGATAAATAATACACAACTTGCAAAATACTAATCTTTATTCTATTTCTACCATAACATGAATTATCAACATCAAAATTGGACGAGAGGTACAAAATTGTTTATTTTTCTATAAATACATTCCAAACAGTCTACATCTTTAACCTCTTTGCAAATTTGGGATCTAGTATTCTTAGCTTGTTGTTGTTGTCGTATCCAGGCTTAGACCTGGTGGTTGAAGATTTAGATTAAGTGGACGGGAAGGCAAGGAAGCCAATCTTCGTGTCCACCTTCAAGCATGCCTTAAAATGTCCTGCCAAAGACACAGCCGCATGCTCGTAAGCGGTATTGAACCGGCGCCTTTCGAGTGCCGTTTCAGGGCTATCACCACTCGGCAATGCAGCCGGCTATGCAGCAGTCAGCTCGTCAGTATCTAAAGATTATAGTCAGTTATATTATATCTAAATATACACTTGACTATATCTTTAGCTGATCGGTGGTTTAGCAGCCAGGATCTTACATATTTTTTAGCGGTAAATTGATAGCCACAGGTAGTCCATTGCAATTAATAAACATCACACAGCTCACATTATTAATGGTCTTCAAAGGGTTAAGTAGTTAGTTAGTATAGTTGTCAAGAATTAAGGATAGCATACGCACTCTCTTTGGAAAACCAGAGGGTATACTAATAGTTGCTCGAAAAAGCAGAGAGTATACTGCGTAAGTAGTTAATCATGTTGACTTATTGCCTCGTGTATTCACGGAAGTGGTATTGTCAGGTAGTGTCAGGTATTGACGGAAGTGGTATTGACAAGTCCTATCACCTTACGGGTATTGACATCTTGTGGGTATTGACATTTTGTGGGTATTGACATATTATATAGGTATATTCGGTGCGTGACGTCACTCTATGAAAGTTTATTTTATTAAATACGATAAACGATGATAGTTTTTGAAATATGTTTTCTGCAACAAGGACATGTACTAATTTTTTGTTCACAAGTTCGGCAACAACATAAATGCCCGCACGGTAAAAGTATAATATTGGTTCGTTTAGTGTTTGATCAATTTTCATTGCTGTAACATCAATTATATTTTGCACAAGTAGGTTAGAGAATAGAATATATATTTGGTAACAAGGTTCTTTAAATATAAATTTCATTTTGTCAAAAGTAATGAAGTCGTTTGGCTTTACACAGCTGTTGGTGGCTTGGTGATGTGGTTTCTGGAGATTGTTGGATACGAACGTTAAATTAATGCAAAAGGATGTTGATTCAGTGGGTAGGTTTATAACTCTCTTGTGGATGTGCGAGCTCAGCCTGCTTCCTGTTTTGAGCGTGTTGAGACCTGTTCACTCACCAGAGGCTTGCCTATCCTAAGCAGTATATGTGTCAGGATATGATATAGCTTGGATTGCTTCCTGCAGTAGGTCTGTAATTAAGCCGTTGTGAGGTCTAAAGTCTATAGTAAGCAGAGTGTTTGAATATGAATTCACAACCAGTTCACATTTTCCAGTTTTTTCTTGTGTTGTTAGATTGTCAGAGTATTAGAGCTTCGGTAGAGAGTTTGTCTTGTTGAACCATAGGCATACGAAGCCGAGCAACGTGATCAAGTTTAGCATCTTCAAGTTTATTACATTTACATAAACATAAAACTACGCAACAAATTAAGTATCGAACGTTTTCGACATCACAAGATGTCCTCTTCAGGAATAACATACATACAAATTAACTACATCTGGAAAAAATATACAATGGTTAACTAAATCTATAAACAGAAAAAGACAAAAAACTGCACAGTACTTCTGACTAGCTCAAACTCAACGATATAAGGCTCCACGAGAATCAAAGGTAACTGCATCAAAAGGTGTTAAACAGGTCACATGATATGGTAAATATTTACCATATCATGTGACCTGTTTAACACCTTTTGATGCAGTTACCTTTGATTCTCGTGGAGCCTTATATCGTTGAGTTTGAGCTAGTCAGAAGTACTGTGCAGTTTTTTGTCTTTTTCTGTTTATAGATTTAGTTAACCATTGTATATTTTTTCCAGATGTAGTTAATTTGTATGTATGTTATTCCTGAAGAGGACATCTTGTGATGTCGAAAACGTTCGATACTTAATTTGTTGCGTAGTTTTATGTTTATGTAAATGTAATAAACTTGAAGATGCTAAACTTGATCACGTTGTCAGAGTATGTTAGTAAAGTTTAGATGTAAGAATTTGTACTGAAATATGTAAGCAAAGTTTAAGATTGAGTTGGATATGGAATTATTAAAGCTGAAACAGGTCCCCAGGTTGATTTTGATTAGACGTTGAATCAGTGTAGAAAGAAGGTTAGAAAGAAAAGCAGTTTTGGTTTAACGGATTACATTCAAATTACGTATGAGCGTTTGTAAATGACCTGATTTTAATTATTTTTCATCTTCGCAGGAAATAATCTATTGTTAAGTTGCGGGAGATGTAGGGCCTATTAATAATCCTTATATTTGATTTTAACACGAAAAATTAACATCAACACTCCAAAGCGAAATGCGAAATGTTATATATGGACTACGCTACTCTACAATGCAGAAACATGGACACTGTCATCACAAATGGTTAAACAAGGAAGCTGCTCCGCCAGACCGACACTGATTGCAATAGCGAACAGCTCATCTTAAATTGGATACAAAATATAGCCTAATTCGAGGAAATTCTGAAGTTCGTTCAAACGCCAATGAAACTAGATTTTTTCTTTTAGCTACTTCTTCTACTGAAAGAAATATACAAAGACTTTTTAAATCAAAATAAAATACATGGCCAGTACGGGGATCGAACCCGCGACATTCGCGTTATTAGCACGACGCTCTAACCAACTGAGCTAACCGCCCAGTTTTTTACTGGAAATCTTGTTGTTTAATAAAACCTATGTGCTGACGAACAAAAGAAACAAGACACTGCAGTTCCAATCATATTTTATTGACAAATGGTGCAAAACAATCACAGAATAAAATCTAATACTCTTTTGAGGTCGTAACACGCTTGGTGATTGATCCTTTAGGACTTTTAAATATTTGAGGATTTCTTGTAATTGGTGTTGATCTTCTGGAGTTGGCATGGGGCACGCTTCGAATGTTTAGGTTGATTGAAGATTTCGTTGCACTTTGATAAGTTTTTTGATCTGTGGATCGGTTTTAGTTCATTGTACGGCAAATGATCAAAGGGTTGGTTATAATTATTATAATCTATGACTTGTTCAAAAACCTTAATAAATACTGCATTTAATCATCTTGAACCTTAATAAATACTGCATTTAATCATCTTTTCGGTTAATCTTTGTTTCGGTTTATGTTAGTTTCGGTAAACCTTTATTTCTTTAAGTCTAAGTTTCGCTAAAACAGTGGTTTCAGCTAAACCTTTATAGTAACGTTTGATACATGTAACTAACCTGGAGTAATAGCTTGGTCAAAACAACGTAACTTTAGGCTTATCATGCAGGAATAAATTTTACATTTTTATTTTAGATGATGCTAATACCAGCTAAACAATCAACATTTCTTTTAAACAACGAGAACACCCAAATGAACAGCTATAGAACAAATTGTTGCAACATATACTTCTACAATCTGAGGACTGGAAAAAAATCAACAAACCTAGCGCAATCTACATCACAAATTCTTACCTTAAGACAAGCATAAAAAAATACAAACTCCAGCAGAATGAAAGCACAAATTTTGCAACACGTAATGACACCTGCTGACAAAAACACACAAACAAATCTCCAAACACAGATTTTAATGTTACAAATTTTGCAACACGTAATGACACCTGCTGATAAAAACATACAAACAAATCTCCAAACACAGATTTTAACGTTACAAATTATGCAACAGAAACTTGTGATATTTTGTTATAGTTTTTTAAGCTTGTAAAAATAAAATTGCAATTTGTTGAAAATATTTTTTAAGTTTGTAAAAGAAAACTTAAGTTTGTCACTTAACATAATTTTTCATGTGTATGTTTTCATATGTTAAACTTTCAGATCATAATTTGTTAAAACTATTTTTTTATGTTCAGTTTGTAAGTTATGGAACTTATGAGTTTGTAGTTTGTTAAAACTATTTTTTAAGTTGTAAATTATGGAACTTAAACGTTTGTTAAAACTAATTTTCAGTTGTAAATTATGGAACATAAAGTTTGCACCTCGTTAGTTAATTTTTTTTTAATTTATCAATCATACAAACTGAAAGTTTGTAGCTTGTTAAAAATATTTTTGGTTGTTGGTTTGTGCAATTAAAAGTTTGTAATTTGTTAAAACTATTTTTCAGTTTAATAAAAGTTGAGTTTGTGATTAATTTTTCGTGTTTATGTTATTAGAATAAAACTTTTAGTTTACGATTTGTCAAAACTACTTTCTAGTTTGTAAAACAAAACTTGACTATTTTTTTTATTTAAAATAAATTTTCGTGTGTATCTTATTAGAATAAAACTTTATGATTTATTAAAATTATTTTATTTTTTTTAGTTTTGTAAGTTGCAGAACTAACATTTTTAATTTCTTATTTTTTTCGTGCTAATGTTTTAAAAAAGTTTTAGTTTACAGTTTGTTGAAATAATTTTGTTTTCAGTTTTAAATTATGGAACTTAAAAGCTTGTAGTTTGTTAAAAGTATTTTTTAGTTGTTGGTGTTTGCAATGAAAAGTTTATGATTGATTAAAATTTTTTTTTTCAGTTTTGTAAGTTGCAGAACTAACATTTTTAATTTCTTAAATTTTTTTTTTGTGCTAATGTTTTAAAAATTTTAGTGTACAGTTTGTTGAAATATTTTTTTTATTTCTCTCAAGAATAATACATCCGCTTATTTATTCTTTTCTTTTTAAGATGAAGTATTTCCAGCAACCATAAGCTTACTCCCAGCAACCTTAAGCGTATTTCCAGCAACTTAACGCACACTTATGATTTGCATACTCTTAAGTTGTTTTTATAATCTCAATCTAAAAATCATAAAACACTTTGGATGTGTCTCATGAGACTTTTAAATGACAACACTGTTTACTTAGGGTTTCACCTCCATTCGGTTCTGAAGGTTTTATTGTTGAGCTGTTGGATCCGTGATCGATCCCACGCTTACATTTGTAAAACGGATTAGTGTCTTGTTTATACTATGGTCACAAGTATTTTTTTTTCACATTTTCAACCCCTATTATTTTTGTTAAACACACGCATGGTTTACTTTGTAGATGATAAAATTTTATACCAGTAGCACTAGTTTTATGAAGCATATTACTTTAAGTGATTTATATTTTCTACCTGCTACAACTACAATTTAATTTCACATTCAGTCTTAGCGATTTAGAGATTACTTATGTATTTTCTTCCTATTCCATAAGTACAATTCATCTGTAAAGATAATAATTACCTATAACTAACTGTTTTGAAATAACAACACATTATTTTTGAATCGTGGTAAGTTGTATTGCATAAATCAGTCTTAATGCTGTTTTATTAAAAACGTCTTTGGTAGGCTTCATATGCGTTGCATTTTACAAACTCCAGAACCACTCCACAAGATTGTTTAAGAAACAGAAGAAGTCACGGAGTTGCATTGTTTTGATGAAATGCTTTGACGGGTAAAAATTTTGTAGTATTGACGTAAATTTACCATTCAAGGGTTAGTAGTTTATAAGTTTATAACACAAGATTCACTTTAGTTATAACTTAAGATTCACTTTAGCTGCCTTGTTGACTTGCATAAGTAACTAATCAATGTTGTTTTATGAACTTTCATAACAGGTTGCTGTTTCGTTAGGGTTCTTCAGTTTTATAACGCTCAGTGCTTAAACTGTTTTGTAATTATATCTTACCTAATATGTAACCTCTAACAAATATACCAAACTATTTTATCACATTGAAAGATGTTTTTCTAGTAACCCATTGTTTTATACGTTCTATATGCCTCTTACTTTATGTAATGATTTTTCCACATCTACTTATAACCTAATTTCAGTGAAGTAAGGTATATTTAAGCCAACAACTTTCTATGAGTATCAATCCACAACTAAATTTTTTCACTTCAATTCATTGCTGGGTGAAAGCACACAAGCAGATCTCGGAAACAAAAGATTATTTTATACCAGTCCTAATACATTGTCTTGTATTACATCCAATCTTCAAAATTTATCTGTTACACTGATTGATTTGTATAAAAACAAACCCATAGTTCCTTAATTCCTATCAAATTCGTCTAACGAAGTGGATCTTACAACTTAATCGCTTCCCTTAATTGGATGACACCCTTTAATAAACTGCTAGCATCTCCTGTTTGAAAAGCTTAGGCACCTGCTATAGCACATAATTTCATGATCACGAGTTTTCACAGTTGAATTATGACTTTAAACGTCTTTGTTTTATCATAGTCAAAACATTTTTAAATGAAATTGCAATAAACTGTTTTATGTTGTTTAAAACAGACGTAATATAACAATTTTTAGTTTGGTCATGCGTACTGAACACTAAGTTAAGGTGTTGATCTTAAGAACCAATGAACTAAAGTCCGCGTGGGATCGAAATCCAACATCTAGCCTAGTATTTCGATTTTTGGGTTAATGTTTAGCACTTAATTCTGTTTGTTTTGTTTCTTAACCTCACGTCAGTTGCTTGTACACACGGTTGTGGTTTTTCTTAATCACAACAAGATTCACTTTTTTCACATAAAAAACATAGAAATCTAAAAATTTGCCAATAAGTCCCTTTTGTTTGCTCAGATTCCGACATAAATAGATGAAAAATCGCTTTACCTTTGATCTATTTTACTATTTTCTGACAAACAATCAGGTTTTAGCAACACTTTTGCAACAACTTATTAGGTTTTTACGTGTTTTCTAGCTACAATCTACTTATCACGAGTTTACTTATAATAAAAACGGTGAATAAAAATAAAGAAAGTCAAGTTAGAATAATGTAACCTTCGTGATTTGCGATAATTTTGTGCCTGCAAAATGTCAATTTTGAAACTGAATCAAAGTTAAACACATATAACGAATAACATTTTACTTGTTTGTATACAAAAATACCAAAAAGTATTAATTGTTTCCAACCATATAACGCCATCCATTCGTTTAGAATCGACATAACCCATTTTTTAAAACAAGTCTGAACACGATTTATATGAAATTAGCGGTTTATTTTAAATCGATTACAATATCGTTTCAAATTGATTTTGTGGCAAAAATGTTTATTTATTTACATCATGTAAAAGTACGATTTTTTTTTTGTTATTGTTTGGTAAATTTTTGTTAATATCTCCGCCTCTTGTGTAACTTTAAGTGTTTTACAAGATCTAAACAAAAATCAAGCAGTCTGATGCATTTCATGGTAACTTTTGAACAGGTCTAAACCGGTTTTGATGAAAATATGCTTGAAAACACATGATGATGCTTTATTAAATGATCCACGTTTATCACCACGAGCCAAACCAGTTGCAATAATTTTGTTTCACAACATCAAAAAACTTTGTGTTCGTAGATTTTAACAATTGTTTGGTCTGTAATCGACTTTACCGGTTTGTTTACCATCAACTTACGTTTAAACATAAGAAAATTACTTGAACGTTCTACTTGGATACATAGTACCATAGCATTTACGCGTGATGGTTACTTTTAACAACTGCAAACCAATGACGCCAATTTATTCAACAGATCCATTAAGCAAAGATTTGTTTATCATTATCCGCAACTATTTCTATTGTCTTTTCACCATTGAATCAGTTCCTCAGACTTTCTATTGTCGTACGTTGTGTAATGTTTAATTCTTAAAAATATGTTATTTGAACAATTTTCCGCTTTTATGCTTATCCTCATCTCAAACAGATTGCTTGTGAAGACCGTATATTTTAATAGTTCCATATTTTAGTAAAGATTTCCATGTTTCATTTAACTCTTTCATCTTGCTCCTACATCTAAACTTATTGTTTGGTTCCTCTTGAACTGTCTTTTGGTCACATGTTCCTGGTGCTTCATCTTTATTACCTTATCTCACTTAGAATACAATGGTTTGTGGTTAGTCTATGTAATACTGACATATACTCCTGGTATTAATTATTACTTCCAGACAGTAGATTCATCCTCTTTATCTTCACTTAATCTTACAGTACAACGGCTTTAATCTCTTCCAAACTCCTCTTCTTTAGTCTTTCTCTGATCTTATTGGCTCAAAACGCAATAAGTTTACCAACTAGTCTTTCTGTCTTTACATATCCATGGTATTTTACCACCACTCGTGTGTTTTTCAGATATAAATCCAAAGGTAAAGCTTTAATTTTGTGTAACATTTTCAAAATAACGTCAAACGATTTTTTAAGACATGTACAAAATATCATAAAATTGTGTTTGAACCTAGAAACAAACAGAAAAAAAAATATATATCTACGTAATACTTTTCACTAAGCACAGATGCAAAATTGTTAAATCACTCAGTTTTGATGATCACTGTCTGTTACACAACAACAATCTATCTTTTGCTTGAGTAAACGTTTCTTTTCTTTTAGATAAGTCACAATATCTGTACACACCTTTCCACAGTGATTGTCTAACAAAGTGGTGCTCCTTCCACAACACTTGTTCGAAATATTTGTGGTGACGTACTTGTATTTAATATGATTATGATATGCTAACTGTAAGCTATCAAACAAAATCTAAGACACTGTAAAATATATACCAAAGAGTATTTGCAGAAAAACATATTATAACTAGATTATCCTATAAAATTATATCTCTCTATTATATTTTTTATTATATATATATATATATATATATATCATATTATACCTATTAAAAATTATATAGAATATGTTAAAGTAGTTTTCTATTATAGTATATTCTAGTTTTTCTTGACAAATGCTCTTTGGTATATATTTTACAGTGTCTTAGATTTTGTTTCATAGCTTACAGTTAGCATATCATAATCATATTAAATACAAGTACGTCACCACAAATATTTCGAACAAGTGTTGTGGAAGGAGCACCACTTTGTTAGACAATCACTGTGGAAAGGTGTGTACAGATATTGTGACTTATCTAAAAGAAAAGAAACGTTTACTCAAGCAAAAGATAGATTGTTGTTGTGTAACAGACAGTGATCATCAAAACTGAGTGATTTAACAATTTTGCATCTGTGCTTAGTGAAAAGTATTACGTAGATATATATTTTTTTTTTCTGTTTGTTTCTAGGTTCAAACACAATTTTATGATATTTTGTACATGTCTTAAAAAATCGTTTGACGTTATTTTGAAAATGTTACACAAAATTAAAGCTTTACCTTTGGATTTATATCTGAAAAACACACGAGTGGTGGTAAAATACCATGGATATGTAAAGACAGAAAGACTAGTTGGTAAACTTATTGCGTTTTGAGCCAATAAGATCAGAGAAAGACTAAAGAAGAGGAGTTTGGAAGAGATTAAAGCCGTTGTACTGTAAGATTAAGTGAAGATAAAGAGGATGAATCTACTGTCTGGAAGTAATAATTAATACCAGGAGTATATGTCAGTATTACATAGACTAACCACAAACCATTGTATTCTAAGTGAGATAAGGTAATAAAGATGAAGCACCAGGAACATGTGACCAAAAGACAGTTCAAGAGGAACCAAACAATAAGTTTAGATGTAGGAGCAAGATGAAAGAGTTAAATGAAACATGGAAATCTTTACTAAAATGTGGAAACTATTAAAATATACGGTCTTCACAAGCAATCTGTTTGAGATGAGGATAAGCATAAAAGCGGAAAATTGTTCAAATAACATATTTTTAAGAATTAAACATTACACAACGTACGACAATAGAAAGTCTGAGGAACTGATTCAATGGTGAAAAGACAATAGAAATAGTTGCGGATAATGATAAACAAATCTTTGCTTAATGGATCTGTTGAATAAATTGGCGTCATTGGTTTGCAGTTGTTAAAAGTAACCATCACGCGTAAATGCTATGGTACTATGTATCCAAGTAGAACGTTCAAGTAATTTTCTTATGTTTAAACGTAAGTTGATGGTAAACAAACCGGTAAAGTCGATTACAGACCAAACAATTGTTAAAATCTACGAACACAAAGTTTTTTGATGTTGTGAAACAAAATTATTGCAACTGGTTTGGCTCGTGGTGATAAACGTGGATCATTTAATAAAGCATCATCATGTGTTTTCAAGCATATTTTCATCAAAACCGGTTTAGACCTGTTCAAAAGTTACCATGAAATGCATCAGACTGCTTGATTTTTGTTTAGATCTTGTAAAACACTTAAAGTTACACAAGAGGCGGAGATATTAACAAAAATTTACCAAACAATAACAAAAAAAAAATCGTACTTTTACATGATGTAAATAAATAAACATTTTTGCCACAAAATCAATTTGAAACGATATTGTAATCGATTTAAAATAAACCGCTAATTTCATATAAATCGTGTTCAGACTTGTTTTAAAAAATGGGTTATGTCGATTCTAAACGAATGGATGGCGTTATATGGTTGGAAACAATTAATACTTTTTGGTATTTTTGTATACAAACAAGTAAAATGTTATTCGTTATATGTGTTTAACTTTGATTCAGTTTCAAAATTGACATTTTGCAGGCACAAAATTATCGCAAATCACGAAGGTTACATTATTCTAACTTGACTTTCTTTATTTTTATTCACCGTTTTTATTATAAGTAAACTCGTGATAAGTAGATTGTAGCTAGAAAACACGTAAAAACCTAATAAGTTGTTGCAAAAGTGTTGCTAAAACCTGATTGTTTGTCAGAAAATAGTAAAATAGATCAAAGGTAAAGCGATTTTTCATCTATTTATGTCGGAATCTGAGCAAACAAAAGGGACTTATTGGCAAATTTTTAGATTTCTATGTTTTTTATGTGAAAAAAGTGAATCTTGTTGTGATTAAGAAAAACCACAACCGTGTGTACAAGCAACTGACGTGAGGTTAAGAAACAAAACAAACAGAATTAAGTGCTAAACATTAACCCAAAAATCGAAATACTAGGCTAGATGTTGGATTTCGATCCCACGCGGACTTTAGTTCATTGGTTCTTAAGATCAACACCTTAACTTAGTGTTCAGTACGCATGACCAAACTAAAAATTGTTATATTACGTCTGTTTTAAACAACATAAAACAGTTTATTGCAATTTCATTTAAAAATGTTTTGACTATGATAAAACAAAGACGTTTAAAGTCATAATTCAACTGTGAAAACTCGTGATCATGAAATTATGTGCTATAGCAGGTGCCTAAGCTTTTCAAACAGGAGATGCTAGCAGTTTATTAAAGGGTGTCATCCAATTAAGGGAAGCGATTAAGTTGTAAGATCCACTTCGTTAGACGAATTTGATAGGAATTAAGGAACTATGGGTTTGTTTTTATACAAATCAATCAGTGTAACAGATAAATTTTGAAGATTGGATGTAATACAAGACAATGTATTAGGACTGGTATAAAATAATCTTTTGTTTCCGAGATCTGCTTGTGTGCTTTCACCCAGCAATGAATTGAAGTGAAAAAATTTAGTTGTGGATTGATACTCATAGAAAGTTGTTGGCTTAAATATACCTTACTTCACTGAAATTAGGTTATAAGTAGATGTGGAAAAATCATTACATAAAGTAAGAGGCATATAGAACGTATAAAACAATGGGTTACTAGAAAAACATCTTTCAATGTGATAAAATAGTTTGGTATATTTGTTAGAGGTTACATATTAGGTAAGATATAATTACAAAACAGTTTAAGCACTGAGCGTTATAAAACTGAAGAACCCTAACGAAACAGCAACCTGTTATGAAAGTTCATAAAACAACATTGATTAGTTACTTATGCAAGTCAACAAGGCAGCTAAAGTGAATCTTAAGTTATAACTAAAGTGAATCTTGTGTTATAAACTTATAAACTACTAACCCTTGAATGGTAAATTTACGTCAATACTACAAAATTTTTACCCGTCAAAGCATTTCATCAAAACAATGCAACTCCGTGACTTCTTCTGTTTCTTAAACAATCTTGTGGAGTGGTTCTGGAGTTTGTAAAATGCAACGCATATGAAGCCTACCAAAGACGTTTTTAATAAAACAGCATTAAGACTGATTTATGCAATACAACTTACCACGATTCAAAAATAATGTGTTGTTATTTCAAAACAGTTAGTTATAGGTAATTATTATCTTTACAGATGAATTGTACTTATGGAATAGGAAGAAAATACATAAGTAATCTCTAAATCGCTAAGACTGAATGTGAAATTAAATTGTAGTTGTAGCAGGTAGAAAATATAAATCTCTTAAAGTAATATGCTTCATAAAACTAGTGCTACTGGTATAAAATTTTATCATCTACAAAGTAAACCATGCGTGTGTTTAACAAAAATAATAGGGGTTGAAAATGTGAAAAAAAAATACTTGTGACCATAGTATAAACAAGACACTAATCCGTTTTACAAATGTAAGCGTGGGATCGATCACGGATCCAACAGCTCAACAATAAAACCTTCAGAACCGAATGGAGGTGAAACCCTAAGTAAACAGTGTTGTCATTTAAAAGTCTCATGAGACACATCCAAAGTGTTTTATGATTTTTAGATTGAGATTATAAAAACAACTTAAGAGTATGCAAATCATAAGTGTGCGTTAAGTTGCTGGAAATACGCTTAAGGTTGCTGGGAGTAAGCTTATGGTTGCTGGAAATACTTCATCTTAAAAAGAAAAGAATAAATAAGCGGATGTATTATTCTTGAGAGAAATAAAAAAAATATTTCAACAAACTGTACACTAAAATTTTTAAAACATTAGCACAAAAAAAAAATTTAAGAAATTAAAAATGTTAGTTCTGCAACTTACAAAACTGAAAAAAAAAATTTTAATCAATCATAAACTTTTCATTGCAAACACCAACAACTAAAAAATACTTTTAACAAACTACAAGCTTTTAAGTTTCATAATTTAAAACTGAAAACAAAATTATTTCAACAAACTGTAAACTAAAACTTTTTTAAAACATTAGCACGAAAAAAATAAGAAATTAAAAATGTTAGTTCTGCAACTTACAAAACTAAAAAAAATAAAATAATTTTAATAAATCATAAAGTTTTATTCTAATAAGATACACACGAAAATTTATTTTAAATAAAAAAAATAGTCAAGTTTTGTTTTACAAACTAGAAAGTAGTTTTGACAAATCGTAAACTAAAAGTTTTATTCTAATAACATAAACACGAAAAATTAATCACAAACTCAACTTTTATTAAACTGAAAAATAGTTTTAACAAATTACAAACTTTTAATTGCACAAACCAACAACCAAAAATATTTTTAACAAGCTACAAACTTTCAGTTTGTATGATTGATAAATTAAAAAAAAATTAACTAACGAGGTGCAAACTTTATGTTCCATAATTTACAACTGAAAATTAGTTTTAACAAACGTTTAAGTTCCATAATTTACAACTTAAAAAATAGTTTTAACAAACTACAAACTCATAAGTTCCATAACTTACAAACTGAACATAAAAAAATAGTTTTAACAAATTATGATCTGAAAGTTTAACATATGAAAACATACACATGAAAAATTATGTTAAGTGACAAACTTAAGTTTTCTTTTACAAACTTAAAAAATATTTTCAACAAATTGCAATTTTATTTTTACAAGCTTAAAAAACTATAACAAAATATCACAAGTTTCTGTTGCATAATTTGTAACGTTAAAATCTGTGTTTGGAGATTTGTTTGTATGTTTTTATCAGCAGGTGTCATTACGTGTTGCAAAATTTGTAACATTAAAATCTGTGTTTGGAGATTTGTTTGTGTGTTTTTGTCAGCAGGTGTCATTACGTGTTGCAAAATTTGTGCTTTCATTCTGCTGGAGTTTGTATTTTTTTATGCTTGTCTTAAGGTAAGAATTTGTGATGTAGATTGCGCTAGGTTTGTTGATTTTTTTCCAGTCCTCAGATTGTAGAAGTATATGTTGCAACAATTTGTTCTATAGCTGTTCATTTGGGTGTTCTCGTTGTTTAAAAGAAATGTTGATTGTTTAGCTGGTATTAGCATCATCTAAAATAAAAATGTAAAATTTATTCCTGCATGATAAGCCTAAAGTTACGTTGTTTTGACCAAGCTATTACTCCAGGTTAGTTACATGTATCAAACGTTACTATAAAGGTTTAGCTGAAACCACTGTTTTAGCGAAACTTAGACTTAAAGAAATAAAGGTTTACCGAAACTAACATAAACCGAAACAAAGATTAACCGAAAAGATGATTAAATGCAGTATTTATTAAGGTTCAAGATGATTAAATGCAGTATTTATTAAGGTTTTTGAACAAGTCATAGATTATAATAATTATAACCAACCCTTTGATCATTTGCCGTACAATGAACTAAAACCGATCCACAGATCAAAAAACTTATCAAAGTGCAACGAAATCTTCAATCAACCTAAACATTCGAAGCGTGCCCCATGCCAACTCCAGAAGATCAACACCAATTACAAGAAATCCTCAAATATTTAAAAGTCCTAAAGGATCAATCACCAAGCGTGTTACGACCTCAAAAGAGTATTAGATTTTATTCTGTGATTGTTTTGCACCATTTGTCAATAAAATATGATTGGAACTGCAGTGTCTTGTTTCTTTTGTTCGTCAGCACATAGGTTTTATTAAACAACAAGATTTCCAGTAAAAAACTGGGCGGTTAGCTCAGTTGGTTAGAGCGTCGTGCTAATAACGCGAATGTCGCGGGTTCGATCCCCGTACTGGCCATGTATTTTATTTTGATTTAAAAAGTCTTTGTATATTTCTTTCAGTAGAAGAAGTAGCTAAAAGAAAAAATCTAGTTTCATTGGCGTTTGAACGAACTTCAGAATTTCCTCGAATTAGGCTATATTTTGTATCCAATTTAAGATGAGCTGTTCGCTATTGCAATCAGTGTCGGTCTGGCGGAGCAGCTTCCTTGTTTAACCATTTGTGATGACAGTGTCCATGTTTCTGCATTGTAGAGTAGCGTAGTCCATATATAACATTTCGCATTTCGCTTTGGAGTGTTGATGTTAATTTTTCGTGTTAAAATCAAATATAAGGATTATTAATAGGCCCTACATCTCCCGCAACTTAACAATAGATTATTTCCTGCGAAGATGAAAAATAATTAAAATCAGGTCATTTACAAACGCTCATACGTAATTTGAATGTAATCCGTTAAACCAAAACTGCTTTTCTTTCTAACCTTCTTTCTACACTGATTCAACGTCTAATCAAAATCAACCTGGGGACCTGTTTCAGCTTTAATAATTCCATATCCAACTCAATCTTAAACTTTGCTTACATATTTCAGTACAAATTCTTACATCTAAACTTTACTAACATACTCTGACAATCTAACAACACAAGAAAAAACTGGAAAATGTGAACTGGTTGTGAATTCATATTCAAACACTCTGCTTACTATAGACTTTAGACCTCACAACGGCTTAATTACAGACCTACTGCAGGAAGCAATCCAAGCTATATCATATCCTGACACATATACTGCTTAGGATAGGCAAGCCTCTGGTGAGTGAACAGGTCTCAACACGCTCAAAACAGGAAGCAGGCTGAGCTCGCACATCCACAAGAGAGTTATAAACCTACCCACTGAATCAACATCCTTTTGCATTAATTTAACGTTCGTATCCAACAATCTCCAGAAACCACATCACCAAGCCACCAACAGCTGTGTAAAGCCAAACGACTTCATTACTTTTGACAAAATGAAATTTATATTTAAAGAACCTTGTTACCAAATATATATTCTATTCTCTAACCTACTTGTGCAAAATATAATTGATGTTACAGCAATGAAAATTGATCAAACACTAAACGAACCAATATTATACTTTTACCGTGCGGGCATTTATGTTGTTGCCGAACTTGTGAACAAAAAATTAGTACATGTCCTTGTTGCAGAAAACATATTTCAAAAACTATCATCGTTTATCGTATTTAATAAAATAAACTTTCATAGAGTGACGTCACGCACCGAATATACCTATATAATATGTCAATACCCACAAAATGTCAATACCCACAAGATGTCAATACCCGTAAGGTGATAGGACTTGTCAATACCACTTCCGTCAATACCTGACACTACCTGACAATACCACTTCCGTCAATACACGAGGCAATAAGTCAACATGATTAACTACTTGCGTATGCCGCCGTATACCCTCGAATACAGCACTGAGAATAATTATATTGATTGATAGAATGCTCCACCAGACCACCAGTCAAACGCAACTGCACCCACACGTGCAGCACATCAATAATGGACTCAGCAGAAAAGTTTAAAGATTGGATTTCATCACTGAGTTATCAAAAATAATCAAACTACTGTGTAGGTCAAATGAGTGAAGACCTTTTTTGGGAACTCTCTCACTGATTTGCCGTTTTCGCTACTTTTTCAAAGAAATTTGGCTTTCAAACCCACCCAAAAATAAAGTAGGTTGGCCCAGGCCCACGAGGCCCACGTGGTTCCTCCATCCCTGAGTTTGATGCATATATGCTTACGCTTTTGTTGTTCTGATACTGAAGAGAATGTCATTTTCGATCAATGTTTACTTGATTTTTATTGTGCAAGCGTTACTTTCAAGTTTCACTGACTTGTTTGTGAAAATGAAGTCAACGAATTTGCAACAATAACGTTTTGTTGTAGAGAAAACAAATTTTTAGATTATTTTTTTATCGTATTAATTTACTTTTCACGAAATCGAAATCATATTGACATGACGAAATACTGAAACGTGAATTTATTTTATAAACGTGTGCAAAAAATTATTTGAGTCAAGTTAAGCATTTGTGCCACATCATTTTCAGTTGACAACAAAAATGTCAGAAGAGTATCAAATTACCATTTCTTTCCTTGCGTACTAGGTTGAGCCAAGCAAAATTCAGAACCTACCAGAAAGTGAAAACAAGCAAATAGGCGAAATGTAACAAACAGGCTTGGCCATATCTTAATTTATGTAAAAGCGATCAGCGGTGTTGTTACAGTACGCCATTTGATTTAAGACTTATTGTATAAACTTGTCACACTCATACGTACAGGATTCTGTCATAGTGACATTAACCATCGCTGGGCACAATATGACGCCTACACGTCTACATTTTAAGAAATATTTTAAGGCAATTTGTGGTTTAGGCAAAAAGCCGTCTATATTGTTTTACTAGGTGGAGCTAGAACTGCATAAAATTTTTTTTTTTTGAAGGTTGACAAGCCACATGAAGAAGTTTTGTTTGTTTTTGCTTTCTTTTTATCATTAGTCGTGTTCTTTGTCAAGCGATAACTACAATAACAACGATCAATTTGATGAGATATTGACGTCAGATTCGCAGAAGAAAATTTCCCAGAAAGACATGTCAGATTTCAAACTGTTTTTGTGCTTCAGTTGCAAGGTAGATTTCCACAGTTGTTGTTTTGTCAACATCACCTGGTTTCCAATCAATGATAGAAATTTTTGACGGTTTTGCTGCTGGAATTTGCTCTTTGTAACAAATAAACGTACATTAATTTGCTTTTAATGTTTATCTGTAGCTTTGGTTTTTTCTTCACAATGTTGATTTGTATAGATAATTTCTGCGGTGCGTATATTTTCGAAGGCCTGTTTTCTCATACTTTGTTTCACATTCGGTCATCTTGCCAAGATCTACCACGCAATAGTTGTTCAAAGTTCTGCTCGTGATGAGGATCATTTAACGTTAGGGTAGTTAGTCAGCTGCATAGCCGAGTGGTTAGAGCTCTTGAACAGCACTCGAAGGGCGGCGGTTCGACACCGCTCATGAGCATGCGGCTGTAACTTTGGCAGGATACTGAAAGGCATGCTTGAAGTGGACACGGAGATTGGTTTCCTAGCATTCCCGTCCATTTAATCTAAATCTTCAACCGCCAGAAGTAATCCTTGTTACCACAAAAAACGTCATGTTTGAACGGGATCTGTCACCACAACAGGAATTAAAAAATAACATTTGCTTTAACTTCTTTCCCTTCAAATTACCAGCCAGAATCTTGATGTGTGTTGGAGTCGCATTTTGGTATCATTGTTGCTTCTGCAAATACCCCTTTTCAAAAATCCTATATTTTTCGTATTTTCTTTTCGATGTTTAACAAAACATTTGACAATTTTGAGACAGTGCGTTTCTCGATATTTTTCTTTTCATTGGTCCAATATAATGAAAGTAGTGTGCCTGCCTCTGCGCACCTGGGTGCACGAATGTGTGATTAGATTTGTTATTATGGGTGGAGGTTGACTAAATGGTCTTGCCTGACCATTTGGACGGTGCCATACTGCCATTTATCTAACTCACTGTTAGACAAATTGTTTTGAAAATTTTAATCACTCTGTTTGTTATACGCCCTAGCAAAACAAATAGATTGACTTGACTTGATATTGGTAGCCCACTAGTGACGCCCGCTGAAGTATATACAGTCACAAAACTTTAAATCCCAATACAGTAAGGGCTGCTGGGAGGATAATTTAGGCCTGGTATCAATGAGATTCTCGGGCCCTAACTCAAGCCACTTTTAAGAAAAACGTACTTTATCCAAAGAATACCTGGTGGTTTTTAAAGTTACCGGCCCTTCAGAAAGGTGAAAACACAAACACTTAGTATTAGTAGACTGAGTTTGTTTTGGTTGTTCGTAACTTGTTTAGGCAAGTTTTATATTACATATCCAATACAAGACAAAGCATTGATTAACATCTTCCAGTAAGATTTTTCTTGGAACTAGAATTCAACACAGGCATACTGCCGGTTTGAAAATGTTAACTGACTCATGTTAATAAATAAAGTAGCCAATAAATCCAGCTTCAACCACCAAGCCTCAATCGTTTTTAATTTAAATAAACATATTCACAACAATTATAAAATTCTAATAATAATTAGTAATTGTAGTAATAATCCAATATACTATATACAATCATATATAGAGTAAACATCTTTCATCTACTTCAAAAAAAGAATGTTTAGCAAAGCATCGGAATTTTAAAAGCGGTTTTGTGTTTACATTTTTGCTACTAAGTGCTAAGTAACATAGAGTTGGCTTAGACAGGGAAAGCACAAGTTGTATTTTTAACAATTGTAAGACAATAGAATTCTGTTACAATGACTGCGGCTATCGTGACTTTTCGCTGGAATCTGTTACAAAATCCTGTTTTTAAACTACAGGTAGAATTCGACTATAGGCTAGCGTCTTCGGCAAAAGTGATATTTCACTAAAGGCACGCTTTATTGTGACATGAGATACAATGGCGGAGCCTACCGTGACCATTTGTTGGGTGTTCACATTTTTTAAAAAGTTTCAAAAACGTGCTTGATTTGCATAGTGACTCTTTATATCATATCACATCAGTTTATTTTTATATGATCTAAAAGGTGAATGACTATTAAGCAAACTGCAAACCTACTCTATGTTTAAAGCCTGATGAAAAAACGTAAACACCCAGAAATTCGTTAAGTTACCGTGCGCCACTAGTGAAGTACGCTTCTTTTCCCTCTGATTTTGGGTCCTGATTGGATACTTAGCCTGCCATGCTTGGAAAAGCATTGAGCCATAACTTGATTACACAACAAATCTAGATTTTAACATTCATTACCTCATGAATCAACTACACTTTTTAAGAAACGTAATATGAACACTGAAGATTTTTTTAAATTTATCGCTAATGAACTTACATCAATGTTTTATCTTTTAAAATATTTAAAAACTGTGGCAATATTATTGGTTTAAAAGTTATGATTGTAAAACAGCCAAATTCACAAAAAAAGTGACCGTATAAGTGTAGGGTTGATGAGCACCTAAATAAGCGACCACATAATAAACTTGTCTCTCAAGCAATGTTGTTAAATAATGTTTTGCAGTTTGCAGCAGGGGCTTAGCCTCGTGAGGAATGGGGGGGGGGGGGGGGCTTGGGAGAGCAATCGTCGGCCTAAAATTTTATCTCGCCTCTTTCCTCCAAAAATGGGTTGTGAATACTATTACAATTGTATTATTATATTGTATTACATGTGCAATGGCTTTTCATAAATGTTGGGCGCATTGAGTAGCTTTATTATTTAAAAGAAATTTATTTTAAACGTTAAAATGTTTGACCCCCCCCTCCAACAGTAATGCTTGCCCCCACAATTTTCTTTCTAGCTGCGTCACTGGTTTGCAGCGTCCCATACAACCTGTAGTTTGGTTGTAGCCTACTTTGGTTCTTGATCACAGATAGTCAGATTCGAATCACGCTTAACGATCGATGTGAACTTTTCTGCAATAATTTTCTGGCTTTAAATTTCTAAAATAACGTCTACTATTTCAGCCGAAGCTGATTGATTTTAAATAAACATTTTCAAGGACAAGGTTTGCTTCTCCGCAGTGTCTATTTATTGCCAACATGTTTTGCGTAGGTGGCACGTAGACCAAGGGAAATACGCAAATGCTATTTAAACGGCAACAACTTGCATGGAATGAAAAGGCTTGCTCTTTCAAATATCGTCAAACGATGATCATTCAGACAGCAATCGGTGAAAATGTCCTTCAAAATGACGATTAAAATTCTGATATCCACTCATAGTTTCACATTTCCGGTGTTGGTGACATTTGGCAGCGATTTCAGATGTGTTATCATGTGCAGTTGGATTACACTACATTACTGTACTGAAAAACGTAAACAATTTCTAAAGGCAAAAATAAAGCTTTAATGCACTTTATACCTGGCGTGCCCACTAGTTGCCGATTTTATGTAATCTGGATACCGTACTCAGGGGTTCTTAACCTTTTTTGTCTCGTTTCCCCCTTGTCGAATGAAAAAAAGTAAAATTTACCCCCACCGTTTTGGTGACCCCTTGTGATGTCATCGTGTCCAGTCAACCATGCGAAGAAATGCAAAACATCCTTTTTTGTCTGGATTTACCTTGGAAAATATCAAAAACAAGCTGTTTATTTGCTATCCAGAGTTGCAATCCACTTTGTGGTCGAAGTCCTAATTAGGTTATGTACAGTAAAAATGTAGCACACATACGCTGCTGAAATGAAACTGGTAGTCTACTTGCGTGGAGATAAAAGAAAAAGACGAAAACTTACAGTAAGCATAAATTTGAATCAAAATCGAGTGCAACGCTACCACTTTTTTAATAACTGAAAAAATGAAGTTTGTTTTAATTTATGATTCACTAAATTTACCCTCTCGGTAGGTGAAATTTACCTCCAGGGGGTAAATTTACCCCGGATAAGAACCCCTGCCGTACTGTATTGTTCAAACCTGTGCTGAAAATACGCCTCTTTTGTCAGGTGCTATGTTGAAGCTACATTTGTTGCAGGGCTTTAAAAGCAAAATCTTTTTTTCATGTTGCTTGGTAATATAAGCGGAAACTAATGGAGATAGTTGAGCTCAATATTTATCTATTATTGGAATATTTGAAATAGTATATATATATATCTCCCTTCACGTTTTCACCTTTACTGCAGATTGACATCTGACAAATTAATTTTTTATGGAAACCAATCAGTCGTTCTATATTATGCTTCACTTCAGTTACTTTATCTATCATCTTTGATCTTATCGTAAACTTTGAGCCCTATGAAATCTCAATAAAGCTGTTGTTTTTTTAATTGTCATCTATCATGTTGTTAGAAAAAACGTAACATCAAATCCTGTTAAAGTATTATAGTCATCAAATTACAAAAGCAATGCATAACTTTAACCGTAAACTATTCACCCCTTCCATTTAGCATTTTGCTGCAGGAAATACCTTTATTATTCTGTTCAACGTTATCTAAAAGCATATTTTGTGCAATTTAGTAAATTCTAATCCAATTGTGAAAACTTTTAAACGTTTTCTCGTCATATTTACCATCAATGCTACGTTTCAAGTTTATTTTTTAGTATATTGTCACCAAAAACACACTCCTCAGAGATAAGATCGATTCTATATTTTATGACGCAGTATGGAGACACCGGCACTCCTGTTCTCCTTCCATTAAAGCTCCAGACAAATACAGTATGTCGCCGAAAGAGTCGCCGAGCTCGAATGCCACTTTGCCAAAACATGTATATATGAATTTGGATGCATTAAACTTAATAGAAGCAAATACATTTTTTAAATTTTGACAGACCATAGGCATAACTGCGACGCATCTTCCTGTGCTAGCACCACAAATACTGTAGATCATTTGCCTTTACGTAATAGCTGAGTCGTGTTGCCATTAAAATAAATAACTCGGCATTAAAAATAACATTTTTCTATAAAGCAAACTGGATTCCGTTATAACGAGCAAGCAAATTTTTGACATTTGCCGATACAAATACTACACCTACAAATTCAAAATCCTATTTTTTGTTTCAAATTGAATTTATTAAATACAGACTGTTAGTATTTTCAGCAAGTGCAGTAACCAATTTTCAGCAAATAGGAGTGTAGCTATTGGGTGTTATGCTGAAATTTCAAAATGCATTTACATTTTTTAATAAGTCACCGATTGATAACATCAGGGGTATGCAGATTTATTGTATCGGCCGCTAGTGAGTGTTTTGACGTTTGCCATGTCCTATTTTTGTGTGATGTTGTTGTATAGGCTGTATTTCAAAGTTCATACTTATGATACATATCGTAGTTAAACTCTGATGTAGCCTACCCCGCTCTCTAAGCTAATGCCATGTGGTGGTTTGATAAAAGTAGCCTAAACCTTTTTTTTAGCTTTTTAAGCAATCGAAAATTTGGGATTTATTTTTTGCCCTCACTGTATGGAAAATATTGATTCCTCTTACATTTTACCATCATTATACACTGAGGTGTATAATTGATTTATGACTATTACAGTAATTTTGTTTATTACATTTGGGCAATATCAAAAAAGCTTTATTTTGCAATAATTGTTTGCCGATCACCGTTTTTGAGTCAGTATAAGATGAAATGTCAAATTAATGACAAAAACAAGAAATACAATGCTATTTATTGATATTTCAGAAATATTTTAATCAAGATATTATACAGATAAACATTTTTGTTCATGATAAAACTGATCGGAACTTGAGCATGCCGGCGACTTGATTGACATTTCTGGCTTCTCATTAAATATTAAGCTAAGTAAATCTCACTGCCATCACGCAGTGTGTATATGTTAGAAATAAAGTTCTATCAATTGTGCAGGAAATTGCAACCCATGGAAATCCCATGCGGCTTGTTTGACACTGAGCAATCAAATTTCATTGGTATTTTTCAAGGCTTTGATAAAACTTAATAAACATCAATCACGATTACTGGTTGATCAATCGCTGGAAATGTAAACATGTCAAAGATGAATGTTGTTTTTTTAAAGTCTTTCAGTAATTCGAGTTGTAGTCATTCCTTTTCAATAGTTGAATGCCGCAAGCAAGCATTAAACTTGTTACGTGGCTTCTTTCAGTCAATCATTTGTTTTATTGTACAAATTGGAAGTTTGTCTCTGTTTCAACGAGCTATATGTTTTCTTTTATTGTTTTTAATCTTTTCTATGATGACTGTTTTTGCTATGACTATCTTGTAATTGGTATTCTTATCTATGATCCCATACCAATATGCAAAATCATTTTATTTTCCCTTTATCTTTTGTACGCTGAAATGCTCTATTTGGTTTTGAATATGATTGTGCGTTGTCACAGAGCTATTACATTTTATTATAATTTTGAAAGCTTTGTTAAAGAGTGTTAAGATAACAGGAAAGATCAATTTTCAACAATTTTCTGATCACTAAAACCGCAAAAATCCTTCTCAACAGTAATTTGCTTAGTCATAAAAATACCCAACGATGAATGGGTGTTTCAAACTCAAACACATTATTGAAAAATATTGAATTGTAAGTTACTTGTATGAAATTAAAGTAACATCTCTGTGTGGTTCCATTTTAGTTTTATTATTCCTTTTTCTCGAATCGTTTTCCAGTTTGTCTTTCGAAAAACTCTGCTTTCAATCTTCTGCTACAGTAGGTTACACAGCTACGGTAAGAAGCCTTTTAAATCCAAAGCTTTGTTTTTAATTTTGTTAATGATGGAAGACCTCCACTTTGAAAGTTTTTTTCGGTTTATGTAACTTTTATCAAACACTTCACTGCATTTTTTTTTATTAAAATCTGCAAAATTTGGTTTATGCTGGTTTTTGGTTAATCGTCAGAGACTATACCGAAAATGGAATAATACTGTTCACCAGGCATTTAGTTAAATAACATGATGCGTTCTGCCGGTGCAAATTAAGCTAAACTATCACAAGATGTATAAAGTGACAATCTGCTTTTATTCCGACGTTTCGTCAATCAGACACGACTGACTTCTTCAGGGAGCTAGACCAGGTAGTGACTACCAGTTTTTTTTCAAATACTTTACTGTATTTTTCTACTGAAATCTGCAAAATTTGATTTTATGCTGATTTCTTGTAAATGGTCAGAGACTATAACTTACATGACGAGCATTTTCTTTGTGGGTGTAAAAGCCTACAGGAGGTTTTAACAATCTGTGGATCACCAAAACCGCAGGAATCGTTTTCACAGCGATATGTTAGTCAGAAAAATACCCGAAGGTGGCTGCTGGGTATGTCAAGTTGTCAATCTATCTTTCTTTTCACCCACTCAGTCGGTTCCAATTATCGGCCACTTTATGATTCATCTTTTCTCATCACTTCCTTACCCATCACTCTCCATCGCTGCCAACTTCCTTTTCGTGTTGTTATATGAAACCATTTGATTTTTGGATGATTTTTTCCTGCTGACCATCCAAGCATTATGTTTTCCTTCTGTGATTTATTTCTCAATATGTGGCGAAACCAAGATAGTTTGTGCAAGATGATAATGATGATGATGATAGCTTCCAGAAATATATTTAGTTTAATTTACTCGAAACTTGTTTATTTGTTAGTTTTGCTGTCAAAGGTTCACGTAGCGTTCTTCTCTAACACCATAATTTCAATTAAATTTATCTATAATATAGTATAAAAAATAATTTTCATATAAATAAGTAATAATAATGATATTATAGCATATAATAGTTATAATATATGCTATCATAATTCATAAAATATTAGTGTTTCGATTTTCGAACAATAGCGTAGTTCAAGTAATACTGGCATGTGTTGCAGTTTCTGTTTCAGATTGTTTTATGGCATAAAATGAAATAACCTAATCATAAGAGCAGTAATGAAAAAAACCAAGGCCTATGGAGAACATTTGCATAAATAGAATTAAACAACCTTTCACAAAAATGTCAACAAATCTTTTAATAGTTGTATCAAAATGATTTGATTCTTTACGAAAATCTTTTCCATGGATGCTTTTTCTTTGCAATGAATCGGCTATATATTTATGTGAATGCGCATTTTGCACTTGCACAAAAAGTAATTTCAAACAAAACTGCACTCACTGTGAAAATGCTATAGAATATATGCTATACATTAAGCGAGGGATCAGTTTCAAAGAACTTATATCAAACTTCAGCTTTATGAACTTTGAGCAATTCGCAATTGGAAAACGATCTCTTTAAGGTGATGCGAATGATTTTCAATTTTCTTTCTTGTGGTTTCGCTGGAGTATTAAATTTATTCAACATTCTTGTTTAAGTGTTCATTTTGACAGGTCTTTGTGTACATGTCTTGAACTTGAACGGTAGATACCCGTAATTGACTTTTCTCACTCAGTCGTGATGGATTTATTTACAGAAAGTTTGCATGCTTAACATTTCCAAGCTTTTTAAAAGGAAAAAATTCAATAATTGTTTATGAGACACATTCGAGTATCGACTGCCGGCATGTGCTGTTTAGGTAAAATGCTTTCGAGCCTAATGAATTAAGATTTTCATAATTGTAAAACAATGCAAAAGTCAGAAAAAAGTGTCTATTCTATTTAGTGGCAACGTTGGATAAGTAGGCCTAAAGTAGGCCACTATTAAACTAAGAAAAAAATTAAAAATTATAAAATTCGTGTAAGTGCAATCATATTAGAGTTAGGTAAACGTTAAAAATTGTTGCAATTTTTTTTCTGTTTCAATGGCGTATTTTTTCTGGAATTTTTTTATGTCTACAGTTAAAATTTAGTTGGTGCAACTTTGTACTTTAGGTCAAAGTCGAAAGTTATTTTAATAACACATTGCAAATAGAATTATAGTTTTATTTTCACCTTAGCATTTCATAACACCCATGCATATGCCATTTGTAATATTGTAAGTGCATTTGCAAGTTTGCAAAATGACAATTTCGTCTCAAAAAGTCGTGCATCTAATGTCATCAAGGCTATTGTATTACAAGACAACATTAGGGTAACTTACTTATATAACTGTCATGTTGATAAATATCAATATTTTAAATCGATTTATTATTATTAAAGAAGCGTAAATTGTATTCCTCTCACCTTGTCAAGCTACTGTATAGGCTATATCCATTGAATAGATTGCTATAAAACCGTCACAAGTAATGTTAACGGTGTGATATGACAACATGCAAAATATTCTAGGCTGACAACCATCGCATTACGCCAGTGGTCCGCAAACCAGGGTAAATCACCTCGGATGGGGTAAAATTAAACTTTCCGGGGATGATTTTAAGAGTTCATTTTGTAGTAAATTTTCTAAGCTATTCTAAACAAAGCGTATTCGGAAAGGTGTTTCAAAATATAAGAATGCCGACATCTCGCGGTATGCACGTGTGGTGGGCAACACGCTTGTTAACCATGTTTTGTAAACGTTATAATCCACATGCACCTGACAACGGTCTTTTGCTCCTATCGAAGCAAGGTACAATGCTGTTAGCTTTGTTAGGAAAAGAGGGCGTTTTTTTCATCCTGAATATGATTTTCAATTTACCATAAAGAATCTAGTTTCCAGACAATTTTGGATAAACTCAAGCAATAGGCTTCCATCATTTTCCTACGTGATCTCGCAGTATTTTGAGAAAACAAAAATTCAATTCTTTTTTTGTTATTTTAATGATTTTGCAACTTTATTGAAAAATTTAGAATTTCTTCATCATATTTGGGACCCAGAATTGAAGAAAATCTTCTGTAAAATCTTAATCTTTTCTTTAAAGGTAGGCTAACTTATTTGGGGGACCCGGTTTTTTATTAGTACAGGGACCAAAGTCTTCATTTAACGGCCCTCGCTGCAAGCTATATGGGTTAAAAATTCAAGTAAACAAGATCACAAAATGTCTTTAATAAACTATATAAACAGTTGCTATGTAATACAACGTTAGGCTTAAATTAAGATTAATTTCCCACCGAACACAACATGTTTATGCCATTTGATTGCGTATGCGGTAGAGTTATGACTTTACGGCTGGCCAATTTTATAACTTCATAGGCCACTCACGTTGCCTACAGTATAAATTTGAACTTTCAAAGCCTCATATTTCAAAAATGTGAAGATAGGCTAATAAACAGTTGACACTAGAACGAACTTGACAAAAGCTGACACAAACTTATTTGGTTTTGAAAAATAGGAACTTTCTAATACTAAAAGAATGTTTCGAAAGAACAATTTCATTACTGAAACTAATTGCCGTTTGTATTTTCTTTCCTTGTTTTCTGTTAAAGTCGATGAACTTGCTTAAAAACCTGTGCAGTAACTTATAGGCCAATGCCAATGCAGTACATGAACTTTGTGTGGGGAACTATGCATCTGACCTGAAGAGGAGTCTCACAAGTTTTATGAGTAATTTGTGCAGAAACACGTTTCCAAAGAAACGTCACCAGAACCTTTAACAGTTACAAACTTCTCCTACGTCATCATTTGCAAGTGAACTGCATCAGTTATTTGCGCGAGCAATTTTCTCTATAATGGATCTGGACTTTCACTGATCAGCAATCGTAGATAAACCTATAGATAAACATCAAAAAAACTTCTTTATAGGCTACTTCTGCTTCATCCCTCAAACCGGATGAATCGAGACTTGATCGTATAAAAGCAGTGTCAAGTTTCACCTTTACCCTAGATTCAAACGATATCTGATTGTGCATTTATAACGCATTTTTCCATTTCATCACGGATTGATAAGATAGTAGCTTACCGATATTTTCTGTTTTAAATCTTGTATGTTGAAACTTATTTGTACTGTCGATGAAAAGCAATAACAATTGTGGAAATATGATGCGTAGGTTACTTTCCAATAAAACAAGTTTGAATAGCTGCTGTTGTGTTAGCCTAAGCTATTAGTATATTTAATAGGTAAAACAGAAAGAAATGGACTGATTGCATAGAACAAGGTGCATTCAAAGAGTTTGTGATAATCATCTGTACAGCATTCTTGAAAGGAGTGTAAAAGAGTGTAGAAATAGGTTGAATTTACGCCATTTTTTTAATAAAAAAAAAAGAGGAAAAAACGATACACCTTTAATATAGTTAGTAGACTATGTTATTTCATTTATATATTTTGATAGTAATCTTTTTTAACCCCATACGTTAAAAGCTTCGGCACTAACCCAAAAAATAGGATAGCGTGCACTGAACCAAGAAAGTACATCAATAGACACATTTGCAAGACAATTTGTGTTCTTTGTGTTTAAGTAAACAGTTTATCCCATATATGGTGATGCTAAACTTCAAGTTGCTGGAAGGTTCATGCCAGTTTTGCTGTAATGTGATATGGTAGGGGAAAGGAATACTTATAAGATGTTTAATGAGCGATAAAATACCTTTTTAAGTGGAATTTTTGCACACATAATTTGCTACTTTTGTCACGTACGTAGTCTAATAGCTTTTAAGTGCTTTCCAATGTCCAAGGTCATTTGACTTAGCCTGCAGTGGGCTATATATATCCAGGCTCTACAAACTGCTTAGTTTATGAAAAAAATTGCTGCGGTATTTGTAAAGGATGGTGCAAAAATCTACTCGTCAGTATGCAATGACAATAAAAAGTCTCTGGTGCATATCGCCTCCTCTGGCATATACAATGATTTTTAATTTTGTTTGTTCAAGCTTGCTCAATTTGCACTAAAAATGTATACAAATCCATTTGTTAACATTATGATGCAAACGCCTTGAGTCCAACGCGAAGGTGAAGAGCAAGAGATACAGAAAAATGGAAAAGAATAAAATCGTATCGAGCGAGCTCATTATGATCCATCTCAGGATGCAAGCGTAATTTGCAACAATAAAGAGCTCAAAATTTAACAAATCGAGAAGAAAAAAAAAGAAACCTCACTTCGATTTTCTCTGCTTTCCCAACAAATAGTGTGATATTTCATGTGTTTGACCTGATTACCTCTACTGTGGTGGTCGCATATGGGAACGTCGATATTTTGCAAATGTTGGTTGTGTGAGTAAAGCAGGCAAACATTTTATACGTCCACGACATGGCCGACAAGGTTATTTTTAACAGACGATACACAGCTTACACTGTGCAACAGCAACAACGTACATTTAGTTGTCAAACCGTAAATTAGAGCAAATTGGCGTTGAGACTATTTGACCTACGATGCGCTTGCAGGCTTTATGTACAATTGTACATAAAGGTTAATTTCCCACTTTCCTAAAAGCATTATTCTACATCACAGCATTTGACTTATGAAGAACAGTATAATTAACTTTTATTCAATTATAAAAGGCTAATTCAGTCAGTCTACTCAGAACAAAATGACACAGGGCCTATGTAATCAAATGGCCGGATAAAGCTTGGCTGTCTACTGGCTTTTATAAAGCGGCCCTGCGTGAAAAGCCTCTACAAGTATGTGAAACAACCAGGAATATCCAATCAAGGCTTTGTCAGTTCGAGGATAAAGATTCAAAACCAACCAACCAAACTACCAAAGACCAAAGGCAAACATGGTTGCTCTGAAATCTACCGGCAGCCAGATTGAAGAAGAGTTTCTTATTTTTCCAATTAAAAATTGAGCAACGAAAATTATAGTGTAAGTGTAGCAACAAACAAAATAATATAGAAATGCACGATATAAACGTTATCACCTTCCGAGATAAGTTCAGTTGCAGAAATGCATCACGGTTAAATGTGGTTGATTTTTGTTGATATGACTTGAGGATAGCACAAGAACGTCGGATGGACGTTATCGCAATATGCTCTAAATAAAACATGATTGTTATTATCACTGTTGAACAAAAATTTGGGGTTCAATAAAACCTTGCAGAATAACGTTGAGGTTAGGCGGGTTAGAAAGATTAAGAACCTCTGGCCTACCTTATAAACCAATTCTAGTGTTCCGTATTTCAAGAGTTTTGCTCGGCTATTTTCTCTACTCTTCTGTTCATACGTAACAAACGGTTGAGGCAAACTCTAATTTTTTGTCTTGCGTGGCTAATAAATACAAGGTTTGTTAAAGAAGCTTGCAAAATGCTAGACAAAACATAAAATGCCTCTGAAAAGCATGCATAACCTTTTATTCACATATCTCGGAGTCAAATTATACATTTTTTGCCCAAATTTGTTGAAAACGTGTAAAACAGCACGGGCTTCGAATCTAAAAGAAAGGCATACTTTAAATTTATACGCAGGGTATAAGCAGGGAAGAATTTGCAAGCTTTAACGTTTATCTTTGTAGATCTTACTGTACTCTCAACTTATCAGTTCTCACGCACATTTTACAATTAAATGCAACCACACGGTGCAAGCAGATTGGCTTGTAAAGCAATTTGAAGGTGTTGTAGAAAATGTATCAACTTTGTTAAACATTAGATTCTGAGCTAGATATTGTCTATCTCGCTATATAATTAGATGATCGACTAGTTTATGGAATTATAAAAATAAACAGTTAAAACAAACCTACATTTTTAGGCTGCTAATATACTTTCTCAAATTCTTGGCATTTTGTTGACCTTATGTAAACACAAATCGATGATTACATTCTTCAGATTTCACTGAAGATGAAAGCTCTATCAATGATCGAAACGTAGGTTTTCATTATAAAACATTTAAACAACAAATTACACCTCAGGTACCTTCAGGCACGAAATGAACCATTCTAGGAAAAATGCCACGTCATATCAATGAGTGAATGAAATTTTGTCTCTGTCAACATGGATTCTGAACTGCCATTAAAATACCCTTTCCATGACAAAACAACCTTTTAATCCCTGGAAAGCATATAATGTCCCTTATCAGCCACGAACGACAAGAAATACAATTTAAACTGGTCAACTAATGGCTTAAATTGCTGCTAAAGTCATCATTGACAGCAAAGAGCAGAAGGGTAAAAAAGTATTTTCTCGCCTTTTATAGAAATTGAATTGAACTTACCCGTCGTAATTCTAATTTTATGTTTTTAATGTTGTTACTGTAATTGGTATCAAGAAAAATAAGTGGAAATTTTTGGTCAGCTCTTTCATTAAAGGGTTTTTATCTTCTAAATCGTGACTTCAACTTGGTGTGACAAAAGCGGGTTGCTGAAAATATTTGGTCAGCCATTTTTGGTTCATGCCGCTGTAAAATAAAAAAAAGGAAGCATTTTGATAAAATTGCATCATGGGCTAATCTGGTAGATGTTTAAAGATATAAACCCTCTTTTTTTTGCACTTTTGGAAAGCTTTATTTCTCTTTAATAAATGAAAACTGAACCAAAAAACTGAAGCTTCCAAAAAATCCAAAACATTTTGATTGCTGCTTTCACTAGTTGCCCTGCTGTTCACATGAAAAATGGCGACTGGTTGGAATCTAAGGTTAAGCTCATACTTATAAACTAGTAAGGGGTGATGGAAAGGTTAATGCTATCCTTTTGGGTGATGTTGCACGTTTTAATGAAAAACCTACTTTTATTTCTGAAATCCAATTATTGCATTTTTTCAAAACAAAAATGTTAAATTTTTCTGGCAAATGCTGAAAAATTGCTCAAATGGCTTTGATATTTTTGATTTATTCCTTCTTGAAAATGCAATGTGAAAATAGACATACAAGACAGTAAAAATTAAATTTAATCTATGTAAATGTAGTTACACAAAAATATTCTAAAACTTCTGCAGCTTAAAACCACAAGTCATGAAAATTTTTGGTTAGATACAGTATAAGAAATAGCGAACATCTGGATCTTCTTTCATATCGTTTATTTCTCTTGGTACGCCTTGGCTATTATTTCAATTGTTTGCTTTTTTAAAAGATTATTGGATCATCGAAAAAGAGTTGAATTTAAAAATAACCACTTTTGAACTACAAAAAGATTTCTTTAGATCAGCAAAGAACGATGCGCTATCAAACGTCGTATCCAGGCTTTACGTCATTAGTTAAAGATTTCGACTCAGTGGAAGAAAAGGTAAAGGAAGTCAATCTGCGTGTCCACCTTCTAACATGCGGTTAAGAGTCCTGTCAAAAAAACAGCCGCATGCTTATTTATGAGCGGTGTCCAACCAGAACTCTTTCGGACGTCAAAGCAAGGCTCTCACCACTTGGCTATGCTACCAGCGTTGCCTAGGCTTGTCTGGATCAAAATGAATGCGATTATATGTCATTCAAAGATTTAGAAAAACTTCTAGAAACACCTGGTATCATGCTGTTTGATCTGTAGGCTACTTATTATCATTTATTTGTGTCAGACAAAGCTGTCCATATCCAAAACAAAACAACGAAATAATACACAAACTGCAAATGCACAAAGGTCACAGAGAGCCATTTTGGATGTCGTCAGTTTAAGAGCTCACTAAATATCTAACTTACTGTTACAAATTCACATAGCAATGAGCGTTGGAACAGTTGAAAGTATTCAGAACGATAAAAACAATCAAATGACATCAGTTTCGAAACCAACAGTTTTGATTTAAATGGCATTGCCACTGGAAGCCAACTAGCGTTTTCTTTAAACTGTAAAATTACATTCCGCTTGTGTCAGACACAAAAAGAGCAAGCATTTTCCCCAAATTTCAAATCTTAATCTTATTTAGTCAAATCTGCCAACCTTGTAAACCGACATTCAAAATTTTGACCAATGGCCAGGGACGCTGGGAAGATAATTTGGACCGGTACTGATGAGATTCTCGGGCTTTAAATCAAGGCACTTCTACAAAAAACGCCTATATCAAAAAATACAAAGTGTTTTTTTCAAGTTCCCGGGTCCTTTGGCAAGGTTCTGGCCCCCTAAAATGTTTCAGAGCTTGGATGCAAAAGTACCTCCTGGACCTCTTTTATTGCCAACGGCACAAAGGGTGGTAGGCCTAGTTAAATTTAATTAACTTTTTTCATTAACAATAAACTTTTTTGACAAGTAAGTTTTAATACTCTTCATAAAACTGGCAAAAAAGTAAGCAATAAAAAAAGAGATTATCCCTGTCACTCACACTTTGTGTCGTTGGTTGTCGGAACAAACGTTGCAACGTTGACGCCATCACGACGTCAACGTCTGTCAATCGCGACGTCAATGTCAAGTTTTTGTTTGTGCATGATGTCAGATCCATTTCGATGCATTGTTTGGTCAACGAATGGTAACCAACAACATTTATAAAGTTCCCAATACCATTTAGTCCCTGATACTAAGTATTGACACAACAACAAAAAACAAGGTTATGTCGGCTGAACCATTTACTTCAACAAAAGGTCTCAACAGGATTATATGATAATAGCAAGACCGCCAGAACTAAGAGATGCAAACAAGGTATCTCGAAAGTGGCGAAAAGGTTTTGGAGTCGTTATATTTTTGAAGCGATCCCTTTGAAATGATTAGGCTCTGAACGAATTGTTCAGTAAAAATTTACTGAAAGCAAAACTTTCACTATTTACCACAACAGAAGTAAAGGTTTGTTTTTTTAAACACATTTCCTTCCTAAAAAAAATGGATGACTTGCATCATACGCTACACTCTACACATAATACACCTCAGTTTTGAATATGCTGCTAAAAATCACACAAAATATGCCGAAAAGAGACGCATTTCCGCGGGTAAAGTTCACAGTCTACGTATAGTTAAAATAAACTTTAATACTGGAACAAGCAGCAGGTTTCATCTATAAGAACCAACGTGTGAACTTTTCGAAAACAAAACCTCTCCCGACGTTATTTGATTTGTAACGTTAACATTGCAGACAGGGCCATCGACAAGATAATTTGGGCCAGGTGCAAATGAGTTCTTCTAGCCCCAAATCAAGATACTTTTAACAAACGCATAATGCGGATTCCAAATGCGATATTTCGTTGGATACTTTGACACTTTATGAAAAAACTCTCCGCCTACCCCATTCACCATTTTACCCTGATTTCACTCAGTTGGTTGAGTAGCTACAAAATTGATGAGGTCACTTGAAAATGATGTCATCACAATTATATTTGACCAGATGCGTTTGATAGCCAATCGAAGTTTTATCATAGGAATTTCTTCAAAACCTTTTTTGATGCACAGCAAAAAGAATTTGACACCATATTTCAAAAAGAAACATTCTGTTCTTTGAACACTAAATTAATAAGAGATCCAGTTTTGATTAAAAAAAAATGTAAGAATATCATGAGCCCAACTGAATCAAGCTTTTGTTAAATTTGTATAACTGTTTTGTGTAATGTCTGTTTGTTTATCGTATCCAAGCTTATGCCCGAAGTAGACGGGAAGGCAAGGAAGCCAATCTTTGTGTCCACCTTCAGGCATGCCTTTAATTCTCCTGCCAAAGACACAGCCACATGCTCTTGAGTGGTGTCGAACCGGCGCCCTTTCGATTGCCGTTCCAGGGCTCTCATCACTCGGCTATGCAGCCGGCTTGTGTGATGTCTGATGTGGTGTTCTGAGCATAAGAAATTCACATATACATCATTTGTTCACAGGAATGTACTGTACATTTAACGAGTAGCTGATGGTATTTTTTCCAAACGATTATTTCTTTACGTATGACGATCGTTGGGAGTAATCAGCTTGTAAGTAAGCAAACTTGATTGCAAATAAAAAAAACTGTTTTGACCTGCAAAAGTGTGGGTTTAGGTACTCTTCACAATGTTTTTCTGTCAAGATCGTTTTTGATTTAATCTTATTTTTAAATTAACGAAGCAAGTTTCAACTGCACTGCAACTGTGAGTCAAAGATAGCTTCCTGTTTATTGTTTCCAATCCCGGTTTATCCGAACTCGAAATGTTATTGTTTATGTTATTGTTTGCCACCTGAAACTAGACTGTTCGAGAAAATCGCAAAACCGTTTATATTTATTAACTTTGAACCATTTGGTTTAGCTGTATGCTAAATAAGCTACTGTTTATTTTCTGCTTTGTATTTTTGAGTCTAGTATTGCGGGTAGGCTATGATTTGTCAAGAAGCAGCGTGAAATCTTAAAAAACAATCCAGCCTTTTTGCAAATGATTTTTTAAGTTCGATTTTAACTTGGACATGGATCACATGTGAAACTAAAATGATACAATAAGCTTGTGATTCTATTTGAATAAAAACCTCCTAATGATCCCAATAAGTTTGAAACAGCCTGTTAAAGGTTTTCAGATGAATAGTAGCTATGTTTGGTATAATGAATTTGTGATGTGGGCTTAAACAATGCAAGCATAAGTACCAATGTCTTGATAAAGTTTGCATTGAACAAAAATGCAATTTTAAAATAGCAACTATTTAAATTATGTGGAAAGAGCGATCTACGTGAAAAATATTTGTTGATAAAATATTCTTAATGGTCAACGTGAGGGCTATTCCCAGGGCCGTTGAGAGGATAACTTGGGTCAGGTATCAATGAGATGCTCCGGTTCAAAATCAAGACTTTTTTAAGAAAAACGCACTATATCCAAAAAATACTCAACTCCCCAGCCCATTGGAAAGGTTGAGGGCCTCTAAAATCATGCCGGCTTGGGTCTAAAAGTACCCCCAGGACCCAGATGTCAACGCTACTGGCTACTCCGCTATGGTTATACGTACTTGCTTGCTGTTCAGGTGAGTAAGTTGCTCAGCCTTATGCGGACTGTCACGTGAATTGCCTCTTATGCATTACAATTTGATTGTACATCTTTGACGCTTGTTATAGCTGGGTTGCTTATTTTCCACTAGCTTAGAGAAAGAATCCTACTGTCTGATCACATAAGGTACTAATGAGTTTCTACTCGCATGTTCGGTTCCAAAACAACCAGCAAACTAACAAGTCAAGTCAAATCACTAAAAACAAAAAGGAAAAGAACTTGTGAGTGTGTAACTTGCAATTTCTTTCCAAAACCACTAAAAAAACGCATAAATTATACTGTAACAGGCAATTGGCCTACGGATAAAAAAAGACCTAACCTCATGGGCGAAACACGTGTCAGTTTTGTCTTGATTAATGTCTTTGTCTTGATTATGGTCAATTTTTCCTACAATCGGCTGATGAGAAACAATGCAAATATTTTACAAAATTTTATCTGTTTTTCTTATAAATCTAAAACAAATATTTTTCACATTTTGTTTTATTTTAAGTATCTAAAAAAGTTTGTGGCATGACTTTAACAATATGATTTCGCACTGTCAGCATGCGGCTTTAGTGTGTTTTGGATTTGGTGCCAGACCTTCTTAACGTGGGTTGATTAGTAATGAAATCTTTGCTTTTTTGTTGTTTACAAAGCAGATTGATTACATCCAATAATGTCGCATAAACGCAATACTGGCGAAATATGTTTGGTAAAAGTGGTGTAGCCTGTGATTTGAACTAAAGCTGACTAGTTTTGTTGGTAGAAAACAACCAAAATCTGGGCAATCAGACATAAAATACTTTCACTTCATTGTACCCAAAAATCGCATTCTCTTTCTACTGTTGTCAAAGTGAGTTTTGTTTAAATTCCGATCTCTGCCAGTTCACACAACAATAATTGTACCGAAAAACAACCTCTCTATGTATAATTCATAAACATTGCAATGCAATGCTATATAGCGAGGCATTGAATGACATGCTTAAAGGAGGACACCAAAATTACCCTTCTTACCTGCACGGCCACAAATGCATCTTTGATCACCGAACATAACTCGGGATATGAAAAAAACCAATCAAGCAACTCATTTAGGTTAAAAGTGATTTTGTCTCAGCGAAGAAAACAAGCAAAGCAATGTTACTGCATCGTTTTGCACTAGCCTACCAAAACCTTATTTAAAATACATCGTTCATTCAATCAATCAATGAATCGATGATATCGTTGCCGTGAGAGTCATTGCCTATAATGGTCCATCAGGTTGTTTTAGGTCCTATCGGTCTTTGATACGAGCATTGAATAATACTTTTAATTTCTTGGTAGCAAAATCAATACTTTTGGTGTCAAGCAAAGACTTTTTTCAAACTATAAAATACTGTTTTAGTGATAACTACTCAATCCGGTGCGCATGGTCTGAGAATCCTGGACGACGAGACTGCTGAGTGGCTGAAGATTTCCTGCCCTCCAATCTAGCCTGGAAAGATCGCTCATACGCCATCAAACTCAAAGAAGTTTTGTGTCGCCTCAATGAAAAGTTTGATTGAATTGTTAATTGATTTTTTGGAAAATCTTATTTTCGGAATAAAAAAGTCTTTTTAGAAATTCAATCTTGACAGTTTCCCATTCATGCATGGACTTTGAACCGCAAACTCAGGCTTGGCAAACAGGATTGACAAAATAAAGTTTCCGCTCAATGTTGAAATACTGTTACCTGTAAAATTATTCCATCCTCTTGGTACTGCTGACCAAAACATTGTCTTTAAATTCCGTTGCTCAAGCTCACACCTGAGAAATTGGCCCTTGAAGTTCTTGGAACCCAAAATCGGGTATTAATTCCGTAACCAAACACTACCAGCTTCAGAAAGGCATACGATGCTAAAAGTTCAACAACGCATATTTGTCTTAAGATTTAAATCAATTCCTCAATAACTTTGCAAAAAAACGGTTTCTTAGCTTGCTCAGTGGCTAGTTTTTAGCGTGGCAGATTTTTATTGAAAAACATTCTCAAGATTTTTTTAAATATTGTGCTTTTAAGAATCGTCGAATCATGATATTTTTTACATTTTTCAACCCATGATCTCATTAATTTAGTGTCAAAACTAACACCTTGTATGGCTGTTTACGTATAGTCACAGGTTATAGACTGAAATTCTTGCATAAACTTTATGCCTGTCTAGTTAGTACCTCAAACGTAAATTGGCAACCACTGTATTGGCATTAAACACGCCTTGCTTATCCTTGTGTTCTTGCTTATACGGTATAATCCTTTCCGAGTAAACGTGATCTGCAATATTTCACTCTGCCTGGTCCATTCGGAATTGCTTACAGCTTAAATGCAATTGCACTCTAAAGAACATAAGCAAGAAATTGTTTTAAAAATATTTATTTCCGAATAAAACACAAATACACGCCACAGTACACAATAACTTGTCAAGTCAAGGAAAGATGCTCCGGATGTAAATGATACAATAACACTGTAGTAGAGACTACTCACAAATAACAGAAAAATAAATATATTAACAGTGTAGCGCGGCAGTATCACAGCACAAGCATAAAATTTTTGATTGAATGATTGGAATCAAAACATTTCTTTTTATTTCAGATCGAAGCTTTTTGTCGGTTTTTGTCACAAGTTTAAAGTTATTGAACATCAAAAACAAGTTTGTCAACATCTGGTATCATAGATGAAAATGAAATTGTTCAGAATAACATAGAGAATACGCTGTTAGGGTGTGCTTGTTGTATCAATTTCATGAAGTAAAAATGTGAAGAAATAATAATGGTGAAGAAGAAATGGGCTTTCAGCATGTAATCGAATCACAGGCAGCTTTCGCAAATAAGTAAAAATCACCGTTTAAAGAAGAATATGCAAAACTGAAATTAAATTTGCAAACGCTCTTTTGCCCAGTTATAACTTATTTGCTAAGTGAGTTTTGATCTACCCATTTCTTTATAAGATAAACTGGACTGTAGTGATTTTGTCCTTCAGAGTGCCCGTTTCTTCTTTCAGGTGGCAAGTCAAATTCTGTGGGTTTGCTTTTTGGAAGAAAGTGATTTTGTAAAGCGTCAAAAATACGGTCCACAAGTTGAAATGTTTCACTGGAGGTTTTGACATCGGTCATGGGATTTTCTTTGCCGGCCATAAAGGGTTTTGTTTGGTCCGTTCTTTGCTGATGAAGTGCGTGGTAAAATGTTCTGGCTTTTTTGCTGACTGCAATAAAATAAAAAATTAAATATTCAGACATTTAAAAAAAAAATTCGATAACTATTCTTAATTGCACTGTAATTATTATGTTGCACAAACTTGGTAAGCTTTACTTGGTACAGTTTGTAAACTTGGTAAACTTCACAAAAAAAAAAAATACTACCGAACTTAATTTCAATAGGCTACTTGTTTACCAATAAGTTTTCTTAAACAGTAAGCTTAGTTTTTAACTTACCACAATGACGCCGGAAAAAAAGAATTGAAGGGCCGCGCATGTTCTCGATATTTTTGCACAATTCATGATTTTGAGATTTCTTAACTCTGGAGCCTAAAAAAAAAGTTATATTTAGTTGCTACAAGAAAATATCTTTTTAATGCTCAACTAACCAAAAACGAATATTTTAAACAACAAAATTAATTGTCATATTCTCTAAACTCCGACTTTTGTTTAAGAAACATTTGAGAAAGCAATGAAACATTTCACAAAATTGACGCAACGATTTTCAAGCATCAGCTTTAATACTTTGAATCATACGATCTATCACCAACTACCGTCTATCAGAGCCAAAAGGAATTTGTTGACACTTGTAATAAAGTATAGAGGGTTTAAGTCACACGGAAAATCTTTTTGCACGACTCATCCAATTTTAATGAGACACCCAGCCCAGATTCTCAACTTAACTTGAATCACCGCTTGTTGATGCTAATGCTAACGTTTTTTTTGCTTTATTTATGTATTTAGATTTGCTGTATAAAGTTAACAGGTATGTTTAACGAGAAAAGATATTTTTATCACAAAACGGTGTTTTCTATTTTTCGTTTAGATTCCCATACTCATCCGTTAAGCTTATTTGGAATGGCGGTGATTACTGATAATTAGCTTAGCGTTAAGTTTTGTCTCTTCTATGAAATAATTGTTATTTTGAATGGCGATCGCGTTAGATATACATGTGGTTGTACACAAAGCTTTGTACTTAGATTTTAATTTTTTTAAATATTAGACTTAAAAAAATGATGAAATGTTACATGAGAAGTTTACTTACCATGTTGAAAAGAGGCTCCACTTGTTTGGCTTGTAATCGTCATCAATATCCAAGTTATAGGCACCAAGGTTTTTGCGAATTGAGTAATGAAAACCATATTGTAAATTTCATAAAATCCTGTACTCTTTATCGTTAATCATAAATAGTTCTGAAAAAAGAAAATTCACATTTAAAATAATGCATCTTAGGTTGAAATTGAAGAAATAAACACATTAAAGTATCAGAAAATGCTGCATGCTCTTTTATGTCCAATGCATCTCTTTTTAAAAAGTTCTAATTGACAAATAAGCCATTTCGTAAGCCGTAAGAGTTTTATCATTCTTCGCCGTACAAAAAAAATATGTGTTATTGGACATATTAGAATATATCAATTTTGATTTTGGCCTTTAAAGTTTTGTTTTCTTCCACAAGTTTTAGAAAAATAAGCATTAAAACATAAATAATTGATACTACAATTTACTCTGTTCCTATACTTATTGACTTATAAAGCTGCTCTTCAATATTTTATCCGAGTGTAGAGTATTTTGTTCTGTGTTTTAATTAGTGCAACGAGTGAAAGTAAATGTTATTGTAACGTCTTTATTCTAGTTTTTGCTGTATGATTAGTTCTTCTTGCTAAGATTTTAAAACTTTAGCTTCGCTTATAGTGCAGGCCTCCGTCCTTCATCGAACTACGCTTTCTGCAGCTTCTGCAGTGAGTTTGAACATTTTTAGCTATGACTAAGCTGAGCACTTCGCTTGTGATTAAATTATGCCAAAAACGCACTTTTTATACTGAGCTGGATTTTTTCTCGCGCTTTTTCACTATGCCACTGCTATTTGAAAAATGTAATCTATTCAGAGCTTCTCAAGCTCTTTTGTTTTGCAACCCCGTTTCAGGCAACAGATTTGTATGCACCATTGGTTGTGTAGTCATAAACTGAATAATTTTAACGCTCTAAACGTCACAATACATAAGCTATCTTAGCAAAAGTCTTAAGTGGTATTTTTGTTTATGCAAAAACCATACAAATACGATTTTCTGCCTGTTTTCACGTCAAAAGAAATAAATGCAACAACAGTGTTGTCAGATGTTTTTCAAATCTCCACTTCATTTGCTTTTAATCTGGAAGCAAATCGGAAAACTGCAAGGCCGACTCTTGCTTGTGAAGCGTGGCAGAAATGTGCCAAATTGCACAAAATGAAGGCCAAGAGACAACTATATGGCCAATTAGTCAAAGAAATACTGCATGAAAATTTAGGTTACCCTCAAACAATGTAATCTGAGTGTCTTAGACTTATTCCGGGCAGTTTTTAGCATTGTTTCAGAAAACTCCAAAAACAACATTTAGACTAATTTAGTTTCTAGATTACAATTTTTAGAATTAAAAATAATTCCTTTTATTGAAAGTTTATTGAATAAAGTTAACTAGTTGTTGTTTAAATAATATCCGTTTTCCTTTAAAGTTAGTTTGCTTAATTCTTTTTCTTATTGCTGTGAACACTACAGCTGATGTTGTAACGAAAGAAAACCCACATAACATTTAGCTCACAATATCTTTCGAAATTCAAAAACAAGTATTTAAGAAAGTGAAGCGTACGGTTCCTACTAAGAGACGCACTGATGCTTGGAATGGTGTCAAGTTGTTTTCAGCAGATTCGATTTTTATTCAAAGACAATTACTAGAAGGAAAAAGGAACGGCAAACGAAATAGGGACAGACCACAAAGAATTTAGACTAGTGATATTGCAGACTGGTCAGGACTTGATTACAAAACTGCAATAGAAAAATTTCACAACAGAGAAACTTGGCGCCTCATTGCCTCCAACCCTCGACGAGAGGAAGGAACTTAATGATGATGATGATGTAAATACATTGCAACTAAAATTTAAAAATCTAGAAAATATCTAAAAACCTAAAAAAGAAACTGAGCAGCCAAAGATCGATTTTTGATTTTAACACGTCACTGATATCGAAACCAAACAGATATTCATACGGCAACAAAATTCATTCGATCTTTGCATTGTCTGCTTAAGTAGCTCTTGTTCAGGGCACGCTGCCCTTTCATATCTCTTACCTTACCATTGATTGCATCTACGTGGTAGTTTCTTTTCGAATACGTTAAGTTATTTTTACAGTTTTGATGAACAAACATTATGTTCTGCGGCATCTGGTTGATGGTTGCATTGTATCAATTATTTGTTGTTTTAATTCATTTGATGTACAGTAGGTTTAGAAAAGGAGCGATTTCTAAAACCACTGTAAGAGAATTGATTCTCTTCGTAGATTTTTTAGATTTGGTAAACCGCTTTGAAAGACGATTCTCTTTTACCCCTAAAATAAACAAAAGTAAAAACATTTTTGTTAGTGGCTAGTTTGGTTGGTTTCGGCTCATTTCGAAAAATACTGTGCTGGTTGCAATGCTTCACTAGAATATGTAGAGTAAATCTGCTGTTGCTAAAAGTTTCCGTGCTGGCCATACCACCATCTTTTACAGCAAAAAACGTTTGCCAAATTTTTTTAGAAAACCAGATCAGAAAAATGTTTAAGCTCTTTTAACATCTGTTGCATTAAAATCACCTTTTTTAACCACTTTTAAGCGTTGGATTGATGCACTTTTGCACTTATGTCAGAAAAGCGGTGTAATTAAAATCACACTTTGCATAATTATTAAATTTAGCACCGATGCTATATTTTAGTATCTAAAAGATGCAGATGATAAGTACTTAATCACAACATAGCGTTACCTGCATCATATCTCTTGCTGCATTTTTTGATATCTCCACAACTTAGTTTTTGAATGGGCAATATGTGGGATCATTCTAGCTAAAAAAAAGTTAAGAAAATGTCAAAACAGGCATCTTTGAAACAAGGGTTTGTTGTACGAGATAAATAATAAACGTTACATAACCATCTACTTTGGTAATAACGACACGTTTTAGATGGATAAAAGAGTTTGGTGAGAAAAATGAGTGAGAAACGCACAATTTTCTTTTAGTAGCCCCTCATTGTCGACCAGAAAATCTTATCTCGAAAAATGTTTGGATAAATTGTCAGTTATGTTTGTTTGTAAAATATGCAAAGTAGCACAAGAAAATGCATACAAACCGGAGTGTTACGATAAGGAAGGCAATTTATTGTCATCGCTGTTATTTAAAACAAAGCAAAACTTTCTATTTATCTGCAAATGTAATAATTACTTGCTTTGTTTTTGTTTCTTCATTTTCAAATTCTTGAATGGAAACTCCCTGGAGTTTTTTTCTTGGGCTATAAGTGGACTTGCTATACTTGCCTTTGCTGGTTGATGACTGGGTCTTGTAATAGCTGTCTATTAAATTGATTGATTAAGCTGTTTCGAAGTTTGTTTGTTAATTTATTTGTTTAAAAACAAAGCGCCCATTGAAGTCTGAGGCCTTATAAGGTTTATCTGAGATTTATGGCATTCCTTGTGTCGCCATTGACAGACCTTGTTGTATGACGCTGGATTATTACTACATACTAACACGCCTATTTTACGCAGTCCATGTAGTTAATCACTTCCAGATTATTTCCAAAACACACATATTTTTTTGTTTTTTTGCTATTAACATTATTATTCATTATTGAATTTGACCGCACTTTTCAAAGAATATCACTTTTGTTGTCGCAAAATTGTCATTATTATTCTAGTCACTGAGGAGCTTAGCAATTCAAGCTTCTTGTCCTGAAGGCTAGAAAGAACGCAGCACAGAAAACAGCTACTTTGGATCCGTGGGGTCATCGTTCTGTTTACAAGGTTGACATTTATCATTTTATCAGATCGAATTATTGACCTAGGTCAAGCAATCGGTTGTTTCATCGAATAAGAAAAATTAAACAAAGTTCAATGGGTAAGTACAGGTACCAGTACCAAATATTGTTATTCATATTAGGAAATGTTTAGAAGATTAGAGTGGCAGTCGTTATGCAACAAGACTGATCTCGGATTCTATGGCTTGTAAATACGTTGCAATGTGATTGCATTGTGAAGTGAGATTTTTGTTTGGGCAAAGTTGAAAACGTACCAACTAAACAAACTGGTCTACGTCATCGTCACAAACATAAACACATTCCTAAAATTTATATTGCCTAATTAGTAAAATTTTAAATGATAAACGCCATTAAAAGAGTCCACGGTTTGCTGATGTTTTCGACAAACTAATATCGGTAGGCTATATTGAATAAAACATTGATGGATGCCTGCCAGTGTCAGTTCAATAGTGAAAATCTGCGAACAATTAATACGAGTGGCAGAAGACAGCAGGACGTTTTTATACTTTCCAGACCAAGGTCTGTTAACTTTCTCGGTAAAACATTTGAAAGAAGTAGCCAATTGCAGTCTTTTCATTCAGGGCGTGTGAGAAAATGATTTGGACTGGTACCAATGAGGTTTTTGAGCCCACAAAACAAGACATCTAAAAACATACCATAGAGGCATAGACTATCCAAGGAATACACTGTGCTGGTTTCTTCGTTTCCGACCCCCTTGGGAAAACTCAGGCCCCTAAAATCATCTCGGGCCCGGATTAAAAAGTACCTCTTGAACCCCCTTGTCAACTCTATTGCTTTCATCTATATTTGGTCTGAAAGTATTTCTTGTGAACCTTGTGTCTGCGTAACTATACAACGTTGCCTACACAGTATTTAAGCAATGTTGTATACATATTTGAGGAGAATTAAATGTAACTGGTATATATTTAAGTTCATAAATGGAAAATTTTCAAGCTAAATCAATGCTGTCAAAGTTTGAGCCTAATCCTGCCCATTCATTAACACATTTGCTCGCTAATTTATTGCTGCATTTTTTAAGAGATCACTTCGAATACTTTGGCAACAAAATCTGAAAACTCGATTGCTTAAAAAATACAATAGACCTGTGTCTTAGCTTGCAACATAAATCAAAATTCTTAGAAATCGACAAAGCAGTCCCAGAATTCACAAACACTAAAGGATATCCCAAAAATCTGAATGTATCACTTCCTCGTAACCTCTGTGCAGTAATTGAAGTGCTTTAATCAACTGAATAAATCAAATAAGGAAACCAACCTTCATGTCCACATTCAAGCATGCGTCGTTTTCTATAAACACCTGTCATTGGGTCTCAAATCAAAAGTTCCTTCAACCGTCAGTTATAGGCTTGCACTAGCCTACTCGGTTGAGAGGCCTCGTGCAAAGAGGTGACGGCATCACGAATAAACTCAGAAAACGTCACACTTGAAAGTCGAATTAATATTATTGTAATCTTTACAAGAATATATTTTGAACACGCACTGTACGTTAAACACGTTTTTTTTGTGTTTTTCTTTGCAACGCTTTATTACAGTCTAAAAACAGCACCTGTGAGATAAGCCATAGAATTAACATGATTCTAGGAAAGTAGTTTTCAACAGCCAATAGACTTATCTTCAGTGCTGCAAGTGTGCAATGCCGCTATGACTAAGACTTCTATTTTTTGTTTTTTCAGCTTTGAAAAGAATTCTTTTAATTTACACCTTTGCCAACCGGATATTTTTCATCCTTGAATGTGTTGCAGATACCGCTTGATGTTTTCGTGGTGACTTTTTGATTTTGTTAAGTCGATCGTGATTGGACACTTTAATTTTGTTTATTAAACAATATCTGACCAAGGAATTATATCAGCTACCACATTTCAATATCGAGATTAAGCAAATAAAGTGTCATCATGGTTTGCAAAAAAAGATTGATAAATTAGCTTTTTTCAATGATTTTAATTTTTGAATCTAGGCCGTATCTTAGGCAGTAGTCCATCGTTCCGATTATATCTTTAAGCTTTTTTAGTCAGATTTCCATATTTTTCAGACAACACGCATTTTCATGTTAAATAGCTATCATCGGCTATAAAGTTAAAGAAGATTCAAAATTTTGTGAAAACAACCTGATTGAAAAATGTTTTAAGACCAGTAGCTCCTTTCACAGAATTAAAAGTTTGTCCTCAGCTTTTCTATGCAAGTTATTTTTTCATCAAAAATATTTGCTACCCAACTTCGTAATTTTAAGAAAGTGACATTCTTGCTTGAAAGATGAGATAATAATTTAAGCTGAAAAGACGTACGGCGGACGGCATGCTTAATGTTGAATATGATTGATTTTCTTCTTAACTAATTTATATTGTGCTTTTCACAATCAGGCTTAAGATGATGAGCTCCATTGAGAAAAAACTTAAAGAAGCCACTAATACAATTGGCGTTATTTCTCTTGTTAATGACACCTAGCCTAAATATGTCGGTATGACGTTACCACTGTAATCAATCCCTTATCAAACATAAATTAAATTTCATAATTTCACATTTTATTACGTAATTGCAATAAAACAACAATTTATTAGTCATGAAAAAAGCAGAGATTATTACTTTTAGGTTAGTATAAGTTGCAAGGAGGTCGAATTAAAAGACGATCGACTACAACGCCTTTAACACCAGTAAAATCTCCTTTGTAGGCGTAGGTTTTACAACTCTTTGTGGCTACAGTGGCAGTTTAACTGCTGCGAAAACGCAACAATAAAACTTATAATCACGTTTCTAGCCTTCAACTTATTTCTGGGTTTAACACTTCCTGCTTAAAAAGTTGTGAAATCTTTTGTGTCAAGTGCAATGTTACTTTGCTTTGTATAAACTTTGTATAAACCCATAGGCTTCAAAACACAGCTCAAAATGTCAACATGGGTAGTCTAGAACCAGGTCTTACAAGGACAAGCTTTTCCTGGCTACAAACTTTTTCAGACTAATTAATTCACTTTGACCCTAATTATGCGTCTGTAAACCGGCAGTTTAGCAAGAACTTCAGTAACTATCTCATTAACTGCATCTGGCATGGTAAGGCTTTCGTGGGAGAAAATCTTCTTGATGAGGTCACCGCCACGTGCAACATCGCTCATTCTCCAACAATCTGGCGAAACCGAAATATACATAATAAGGATAGATTATATGACCTACGTCTACAGTTTGACATTGTAGGCGGAGAGCGTTGTTAACACCGTTTGGAATTTTTGCGGCTCACTTCAAAGCTTCGGCTTGTCATAAATTTAAATCAGCACTCAAAGATCACTTACAAGGGAACGTCACACTTTCCCAATGTCAAGTATTTTTATACTATTTGTGCAAGAAAATAATACTATTATTTCAGGTCAAGTGCACTTCATATTTAAGCTGGTTTCGTTTATTTTGGAAAAAGTAAACCGTTGGAAATTTTATTGAAGTGCTTTTGAGCTTAGGGTTTTTACGATGACCTGCTTTGTCCTGTGCAAAAGCAGCAACAAGCAAATGCGAACAACGTAACAGAATAATTGCGACATTGAAACTTTCAAATCAGCTACGATTAAGCCACGCAACTTTTTGCTTTACGTAGGGCATTACGCGTGTTTCAAACTCTAGAAACACAACTGACTCACTTCCAGTCAAAAATAACGGATTATAGTAAATTATCTCAAATTTTATTGAAGTGCTTTTGAGCTTAGGGTTTTTACGATGACCTGCTTTGTCCTGTGCAAAAGCAGCAACAAGCAAATGCGAACAACGTAACAGAATAATTGCGACATTGAAACTTTCAAATGAGCTACGATTAAGCCACGCAACTTTGTGCTTTACGTAGGGCATTACGCGTGTTTTAAACTCTAGAAACACAACTGACTCACTTCCAGTCAAAAATAACGGATTATAGTAAATTATCTCCATACAACGCTACACCATGCTGCTTGAACCGTAAGGAGTCAACAAGATTTGGAAACTTTTCTATTTACATTGAAGCTTCTATCACTGCAGTCAGATTAACCACAAGAGATTATTGTCCGGGTACATAACCACGTGTTTATCAATTTTGAGTAGCGCTTGTTTCTTTAGGAATCCATTTTGTTCAGCTTCAAATTTATAAATGATTCACCCTCATTGAAACCTTTTTTATCATGCTTGTTTATAAGCTTTTTATTCTACAATGGGCTTCAAGGGAATATTTTTAAAGCTCTAAAGTAAAACGTAATCCGACCTAACCCCACAACAAAAATAGAATACATTTAACCATAAAAACAGGTTTAGAGGTAGGCTATAGTGCCTAGCAATTACATTGAATGCAGAATACTTTTCAATATACACAGTTCTCCACATGTCTTTGAAATGAAAGATAGGAAAAAGGTCATTAAAGATGGATGGTGAAATTTTCCTCCGACAATGTAGTCTAGTTGAACTGCTTTATCCAGAAAGAGAAAAAATAATTATGGATGCTTCAGAAGGTACAGACACTTTCAGATCAAACATGAAACATGGAAAATTGCAAATTTGATAAACACGTTGCGTGCTAAACCTATTTGTGAAAGCGAAAGACGCAAATTCACATGCTATTTGTTGAATCCTCTGAAAAGTACCTGGTGACATTTTTTCCAACCTTCTTTTGCACAATAACAGTCAAGCATTAGTGCGACATTCTTCTGAAGTATCAGCGTTACACGTTCAGTAAGAAATAGACTACACTGCAGAACAGTTGATCAAGTTGCAAAGCCAACAACTATGGAAATGCAAGTTTTAAATTATTATTTCTTTGGCTTAGTTCGGGCAAATCCTCAATAAATCAAATCTTTATGAATTTCGAGCAAGCAAAGGAAACTCTTCGCTTTTAGAAAGTATTGCAAAATATAAGATAAAGTAAAAAAATTCAATCTATTTCAAACCATGCCTTTGCTTATTATTGTAGTCTACTGTATATTGTGTAAATCTTGTGTTGGGTAGAAGTTTTAAAAATAGAATTTAGCATTATCTTACGTGCATATTTTTTACTTAAAAATATATTTGAACAGAGACGTATAGCATCTTCTATTTTTAAGCATCTTTTTGCCTAAATGTATCTGTCTATTCATCTAAGCATCAATACCATTTGGACTTTTAACGGTTTGATTTCAAAGCTTTAAATTTCTACTTGCAGCTATGCTTATGACATATTGTTACACTTGACCTTTTGAGTAAACTACCTTATCAAAATGCCAAACATGATTGCAAAATGTCGTGTAAAAAAACAACAATCACATTTTATATTTTTTGTGGTGTTGAACAGAAATACCCTTGTCATTTTCCAACAAAAATGTGGTGAGACATGAAGTATTACGATTGTCAATTACCAGCTTTTCAAAATGTATCTTCTTTGCAAAATATGATGTGTTTTGGAACGCCTGGTAAAAATGAAAATAAATAAATATTCCAAAATGTAGATACTAAACTAATGTTCAGCAAGCGGTTGAAAACTAAATTGCTTTCATTTTCATTGCCATTAAAGTTTTTTAGTTTAGTTCTTGAAATTTTTTTAAACATAAGTTTAATATTTACATTTTGGGATCTTTATTGCTTTATTAAAATGTGTTTTTCTGCCAAATATAAGTGATTTATAGTCCTGATTGCAAAGACTAGAGGCACATATCACTTCGAGCTCAAATTTGTTCATGATACTCTATGCATGGAAAAAACACAGATCTCTTACTTGAAACGTTAACCCATTGTCCTTGTTGTCAGTGAGGTCCAGTTTTATTTTAATTATCTTTCTGATGACAACCGCGATCAAAATGTCACTGCAATTTATGGTTACGCCTATTATCCCTATCATATTATTGCATACACATCTTCACATGCTGCAGAGTAGGTTTTTAAAAATTTGTTTGCTTCTATATAATTCATTGGTACTTTTTCCTCTGTCAATTTTATGGTCAAATATGCAGAAAATTTATATCATAATTTATCTCTTGAGGAGTTAGATACAGGGCACAATAAAGATAAACAAAGTAACCTCCTGAGTCGCAACGCTTAATGAAACGTGCTGTTATTACGCAGTAATGCTTTGTTTGACGTCAACAATCATGATTGAGGCTAATACCTCTCCTGTCAATCATTTTGACAAACCAAAATATTTTTATGTGGTTGTTCTTTAACAATATATGTTGCTTGTTAAAATAAATAATTAAACAAAAAAGTTTGTCATTGAAAGTATCAAAACAAATAAATTGTCATACCTTAACATAATCCTGGCCCAGAAATTATGATTCTCTTCCCCTAAGCCAGACAAAATTGCTTCGCCTACCGGTACTTAAAAAATAGTTCTTTTAAACAGAACTTTCTGTCAAATTAAATCATGTCGGTCATAGTTGTCACCTAATAAGCCTTGACTTCGTGATGGGCGTGTTTTAAAGAATCTGTATCAGGTTTCACAAATGGCACCAGGCTATCCACAACAGTACAAAGGTTCTATGCATCCAAAGCTTTTCTCTTCTTGACCAATCATGCCACTTCTTGAAACAGAAAATTGAAAGGGTGAAGTGATAAGGTGAGATAAGATGGAAGAGCCAAGAAAAAATGGAAAAGTTATTGTTTGATGATGCTATATTTTGGCTCATGTAACAGACGTCATTCCAGATCGAACAGTTAAAAGATTTCCATACAAACTATATGCGTGATGAAAATAACACAACAAACAACAGAAAATTGTACAAAAATGTTGTTTGCACGCGTTTCTCAAAAAATATTATGGTTTTGTTTATATATAACCTTCCACAGTTAATTAAAAATATAGTGGTCAGCTTGTTTTTACTGCTGCAAAACCCCCGCACTTCTTCATTCATTGAAAATGCATTTGTCATAAAACGTGCAAGATAATTATTTTGACGTGCTAAGGTACAGAACCTTTTCAGTCTTGTGAAATGACCCATCAACAATTATTCACAATTTAACGCATGATTGATTATGGAGTGACCTTGGCAATGTTAACTTGGCTGTTTCTTTGTTGTTTTCACCAAGTTTGTGATATTTTAATTACGTCCAACTTGAAAAAATTTTAATGGTATGCACGAGTCAGAGCGTTCGCTTTTCTTCTTTGCTTGAAATGCTTCTAAAAATAAACAGATGTAAAAGCAATGTAAGCTTACACAGTAAAAACGTTGGTAAAGAACTGCTTTTTAAAGGTAACAACTTCAGATCACCAAAATATTGTTGGTTTCATGACTGGCTCTAGCAATTCTAACACTAACTTACCAGGGATCAATATTTAGATATCATACCTGTTTTCAAATTCACAGAAGCAAACGCATTTGCACCCAATGGCGTTAGATCACAACCCAATTCATACCTTTGCTATTTACAGTGAACAACAAAGTTCTGATTGCTCATCAACAAAATTCTAAACAAATAGCTCAGGGATTGAAGAATTTTTTTGACATATTTTCTCCACGTTAATCCTTCTTAAGTAAAAGAACATGACAATTACTAATTTGTATGTTGCCTACTTTAACGGCCAAACAGCTGTACAGGAAGAACTGTTTATAATATAAATCACTTAACACAATTCACTGAGTAAGTTTTCAAAAATACGCTTTCCTTGAAGCTTCATTTAGATTTTCCTTTGCTTAACTGGATGCAAGCTGCGATAAAACATGGATAACGCTATCACCGCAAACGATAAGACTTCCAGTATTTGGCTATAAGTTGCTTCGATAATGTCCCAGCAGCAGATATTTCTCGGCTCAATTTGCGTGCAAGAAGAAAGGAACAAATTTCTGTTTAAACTGCGGAAGAACTTGGATGCATTATCTAGGCTAATTCGCAACATAGCAAGTAAAAATGAATATTGCAAAGGCTACAGAAGATTATCTTTGAAGACAATCTCTAAATCGCTTTAGATTACTTACAAGCCAACTCTACAAGACAAAACCAGAATTTGCGTGGCAGCGTGTAAGACTGCATAGATTTTCCAAATATTAAAAAACGAACACAATGTTTTGAATATGCGGAAAGTTTGTATCGAGTCATGATGAAAAATCAAGACGGCACACATTGCTTAATTGGCGTTTTTGAGCCGAACTAACATAAAGATGAGGTAATCACACATTCTTTAGAACAAAAATGATAAATTTTGTTCAACGTTCGAAAAGATACTCCTTATTTTCCCATTCACAGTTACCTTCTCCATGGGTTGTTTAATGTTATTTTAACGTCACGCCAGTTCATGACAACTCTCGTGAAGTGTTGTAGCCCCTTAAAATAGAAGTAAAATTTAACAAGCTGCAATCTTTAAAATGTTTTTAATGCGCATTTACAATTCAGCACCAACAAAAAAGGTGTCGTGATAAACATTATACATTCAGAGGGTCTATTTTTGCGGGGCTAGGCAACATGTAGACTTAATTATCACAACTTCAAAATAAATAGGCCTACCTAAACACTACATAGTCAAGTTTCGGTGTTCACCAGTAAACTGTCATGTCTCATCACAGCAGCATATATGTCACCGCCAGTGGCGTACTCAGGGGGGCGCGCCATTGGGTTATGCCCCCGTCTGTTGTATCGCATCTGTGATCGCAGTGTACTGTATGTTATCGCAATGGGCGCAAATAAAAGCACGATTTTTATAAAAAAAAAAGTTATTTCCCTAACTATAGGTTCAGGAAAGAGTGCAAGGAGAACGGCAGAGATTAACTTGTACACAATATACGAGCATGTATTTGTAGAGGTGTACTTTATTAGAAAAAACATGCATTCAGCTGTCTTCAAGGTGTTTGGAATACTGACAAAAGTATGAACGAGGTTAAAAAAACAAAGATATCCATCAACATGAAACGTTCCGTCTGTTCATTACCAACTAAAAAGATTTATAAACAAAGCTTGCTCAACGCCATTCATGTAAATAACCTACAGTTCTATCAGAATATTTGAACAAGTATTTATTTGTAAAGTTAACCACAAAGGGAGTGAAACCTTTTGTCAATCTTAACTGACGGCTTGCAACACTGCAGAAATTCAAACTAGTTCGGCTCAATTTTTTGTAACTTTATAGTCCTGTCATGAACGTCGAAAGTGTCAATATTGATAGCATATCTTTCAGCTAATCTTTCATGTGGTCTCATCTATCGGTCCCAGTGGCTCAAACATCGGCGACAACGGTTTATTAATTTCACACAGGATACAATTGAGTTTTTGTCGTAAACTCACTATGATAGCGAGCAAAAGAACAAAGAGATTTGAATTTTCCTTGGTGCTATTGCCTACATGCCAAAAACAAAAAAGCAGACATCCCAACTTCATACTTTCCGCAGCTTATAGTCTGTTGTCTGTAATGCTTAAACATACCTTTTAGAAACTTCCTCTTTTTTTGGCTGTGGCAAAGAAAAATTCATTTATTGTCATATGATTCATCTCCAAAGATTGCGAAACTGGGTAATGGTTGAGCTGCACCTTAAATGAAGCGTTTATAGCGTTGCTTGAAAAAATGCTCCCCATCTCCATCTGCAGTAGCGTTGACAAGAAATGTCCAAGAGAACTTTTGGACCTGGACCAAGGATACTTTTAGGGGCTCAGCACCAACCCAGCCTCCAGGAAGAATTAGAATAAAGAAAACACTACTTAAGTTTTGGAGTCCTATTGTTTTCTCTAAAAGTACCTTGCTTAGGGGGCCCTGACTTCCCATTAGCACGGAGTCCAAATGGTTTTCTCCACGGCTTTGTTCATCTCTATGGGTACTAGTAGTCATTGGGAAAATTAAGCAATGAAAGCACATGAACGCGTCTTAAATAAGTTATTCATTTATTCTACAACGAAATCGATGAATCCGAAACATTACATGATACATCGATGCATTTTAATTAATAAGCCTGAAAGTTGTTTCCAAAGCTGTTCACATTTTATAAGTTATATTGATTTATGTTGGCTACCAACTAACCCTAATCTATTAATTTATATTGACCGTTCCAAGAAATCTTTTCTTATTGTTGAATAGATTGAATAGAATAGATTGAATAGAATAGATTGTTAAATAGACTGAAAAATTGAGTAGATTGAAAGTGTTGAATAGATTGTAGACTACAGTAGATAATGATATTGAAAACATGATTTATTTGAAGAGACAAGACAGATTTTTTGGTTGATATGCTTGATTTTCAAAGCCTCCCTTGGTTATGCTCGGGGGTCTTAAAGAATGCATCAAGCCTTCTAATGTAGACGTGATTCGCTTTGAATTCTAAACAGATCATAAGTTTGACAAATGTATAAATTAAATTACAAGACAACAAATATTATTTGTCTTTGTTTTGCTGAACTTGTTATTCAATGTCAACCTAAACAAAGCCATCAAGATTTGACAATGAAGCAATTGAATAGTTTCGCTTTCGTAATTGTTTAGTAAAATCTGTGGTAAAAAGCAAAGCAAGTTACTTTTACTTTTGAAGATTTTCTCAAGCTAAATATGCTGTTTTTTGATGACTAACGTGTTCGCTTTGATCATGACTTCTTTTTACGTAGTCAAGCTTATGACTATAGTAGTTAAGATTTGGATTAAGTGGGCGGGAAGGCAAAAACCAACCTTTGTTTTCATCTTCAAACATAGCCTTCCCATGAGAATTCTTTGTGTGAACTCCGCTTCATGAGTCTAAAGAGGATGAAGCTTTGCCAGCTAAGATATTATTTGGTGTCGTGGATAGGCTTCAATAAGCTTGAACATCGAGTAGGAGGCCTACACGCTGTCGCCAGTTATCTGTAGTTAGCCTTAGTAACTACGCTGTGTGGCGTATTGCACTTGGCAGTTTTGGACCTGGGCCAGTAATAATTTTAAAGCTCCAGAATCTTTTAGGTGACCCCAGAACTGGAAGAAAACACGGCGTATTCTTTGGAGTCTTATTGTAATACAATGCATTAGCAAAAAGGTGTCTTGTTTAATTGTTCCATGGATGTCTTTGGTATAGGACCCAAACTATTTTCTCAACTGGTGGAATTGAAATTGAAGTTGCTAGTATTGTGGTGAGTTCAAAAAGGAAGCATCTTTGGTGGTTGCACGTAAGCTCATTGCATTTTTTCTTAAAAAATCTTTCGTTCAATAAAATAGAAATCATTTTTATTTTTTTATATTATTTTAAATCATTTTTTTTTCTTTTTTTTTATCAATTTTTTCATTTAAAAAAAATGATTCTAACTTCTTCATAAAAAAAAATTCTGAATCGTTTTGAGAAATCATAAATAACATTTCAAATGATTCAAGTTGGTTGCAAAAATCGTGTGCAGTAGTGAAGTTATCTTTAATAACCGAAACAAGACAATTTTGACGTCAGTTATGAATACAATCATTGATTTCCTAGATTTGCATCCGTTTCATTTCTTTCGTGTGATTGTTTACAGTCTCTGTTGTTGAGATGGCTTTGAAGATGTTTCACAGTCGCTGTTGTTGAGATGGTTTTGAAGATGGTTTACAGTCTCTGTTGTCGAGCTTGGCAATTGGGGTATTATAGTGCAGGGAGTTTCACAACCAATTTTGTGGTGACTAATTCTATATTTCTAATTTTATATATTATTCTTACTGTACTCAGTTGCATCTGCATCTTTATACGGCTGCACTGATACTGTCTGCTTTGTAAAGCGCTGAGATCAACGCATATCTGCAATGCACACAGCGCCACATAAAAACACATTAGTATTATTATTATTATTATTTTCTATGATATTCAATTGGTTTCATCGGACACTTATTTTAGCAATAAATCCTACGACAACCGAGATTCTTGTTTTTGCATCTTTCTTCTGTGCGACAATTGAGAACAACAAATTCTTGAAAATTTAAACCGGCAAGTAATGATGTTCAGGGCTCCGCGAAACTTCTTTCACTAGTTGGCCACTCAACCGTAACCATAAAAGCAGCGATGGTTTGTAATACTTGTAAAAGTGCAGAAAACGTTTTGTATATTTTTTAAATCCCGTAGCGTAGGTTATAGTCCACTGTAAACACTAATACGTGACCTTTCCTGCTTACCCCAGTGTTTTGTCATCACACTGGCTTAGTGCTGCAGAAAAATAGCCTTTAAGAAAACCACAGTTTTCCTAAGGCAGTAAACAAAACTCTAGAATCTAGATGAAGCACAACCGTTCATTTAATATGGACTAATTTCTATGTTGTATATCTTACATAACCTCAGCTATGCGAAAATCAGGAAATCGAAGTATTTAAATGCAACAGTTCGTGATGGCTTGAGATGCAGGCTAAGCTACGTGACAAAAAATACAAAATACGTCACATTTTGATGACGTAACTAATAACTATTAAATTTTCTCAAGTCCATGTGCTGCCATTTTATAACCTTTTATGGGTTGAAATAATAAACTATTCCTGAATTTAAACGTAGCATAGCTGTGTTATTAATCATGCATGCTTATTGTCTTCTGTTTTATGCGAAAAATTGCTCATTTCAGCATATTTGTATAAGTTAAACTGGTGATGAAACACAACAGAAAAAAGGTTACACCTGATTCATCACAGCTGCCCGCAGCATAGCTTGAATTTTAACAACATCTTTTCAACATGTGAAATTTATCACTTTCTTTTCAACAACACTCATTGTTTAGTCTAAAAACGCTTCACACCTTGTTTGTATTAATGTGTATGATTCGTCATCCCAATCAGCTTCGTTATCAATTATTTTTTTTAATTCATTGCCCATGTGGCTGCTGCTTGAGTCATACTTTGTGAAATTAAAGCAGATGTGAAAACTGTTAAAGTATTTGCTTAACAGCGCTTTCAACGATGTGATATTGAATTTTTTCTTTCCATAGTGTGGCACTAGAGAAAAAAGTTTGATTGGCCAGCAATTGCTTTGTTTCATCAAAGCCGACAACAAAGGCATTCTGAAAAAGAGCAATGCTGAAATGAAAATGTACGAAGACATTACAGTTTTTGAACTGTTTGCTGATCATGAGCTTAGTATCTACAATTCGGGTTATTTATTTTTTGATTAATCTTAGCATCGTTGTGCACAATAAATCGTTGTTAATCGGTCTTACCTAGGGTTGAAAAATACATTTTGTGTAAAATACATGTAAAATACAAGAAAAATACATCGACGGAAAAATACATGTATTTTTCGTATTAAATTAAAACTTATTAAAAGCTCGCGTCATGCTCCGGCAACAGCGTAATGGCAGGAAGCATCCGCTCGCTACGCGAAGTTCTTGGTCCTTGTAGGTCAGTGGTTCTCAAACTCATTGTCGCGACCCAAACGAGGATGTATTTTTCGTATTAAATTAAAACTTATTAAAAGCTCGCGTCATGCTCCGGCAACAGCGTAATGGCAGGAAGCATCCGCTCGCTACGCGAAGTTCTTGGTCCTTGTAGGTCAGTGGTTCTCAAACTCATTGTCGCGACCCAAACGAGGATCGCGAGGATGCTTCTGAGGGTTGCGGAATGGTAGGCTTACATAACAACGTATACAAATGAGGATTTTACACAATCCAACCATTCCAACTGCGGATTTTAGAGCCCTGTATATTCTTTTTTATCAACGTTTAGTGATTGTACTTAATACCTTACTTGCAATGGCCTTATAGTCTTCTACAGATATTATATATTGTGATGTCACAGGCGATCTAGGTCACATTTAGGTTATTGTTCTATTGCAGACATGTGTAACCGCCCACCACGTTGTTCTGAGTGGTTATAGCCGAATTCTTCGTAAACAATTCTTCGTAAAGCAATTCTTCGTAAGCAATTCTTCGTAAAACAATTGTTCGTAAACAGTTGTTGGTGAAATGAAATCCTTAAAAGAATTTTTCGTAAAGCATTTCTTCGTATACATCAAATCTCCATTGCATGCACGAATAAATGCTTTGGGAAGAATAGAATTGTTTTACGAAAAATTGCTTACGAAGAATTGCTTTACAAAGAACTGTTTACGAAGAAAACGTTGGACACCGTTCTGAGTGGCCCGCGAGGTAGGCTACTCAGCATAATGTTAGTTCACTTACATCAAAGCAAGTTTAAGGTTTAGGGGGTTTATGTAGAGCTGAAGCTTTGTGATGTAAGAATGCTGCCTGGCAATTTCGCAATGCGAGGTTAGCACTTAGAAGCTGTATGGAGTTGCACAGTACCTACAAAACTGTACAGTACGTAGCTAGAGATTTGTTGGTGCTAATTGCTCAATAGGTGCTGTTGGATTTGATTTCAACTTAAGTCTCGTAGGCTACTCGCAAGTAGACATAATTTTCACTGCACGTAAAAGCATCATCACGGTAAGTAGACAAAATTTTCGGTTTATTTAGTTATAAAATACAAAAAATACAGAAAAAATACATGTATTTTACATTTGTATTTTACGCACAACCAAAAATACAGTATTTTTACAACCCTAGTCTTACCATCACTGGCAGATGACCCCTGGCCCTACGACTATTTCAACAGGACTTGCTCTTTTACTATTTTTACTTCTCCAAGTTTCTCCAAAATCACACCAGTTTTTTCACAGTTTTTCTACCTTCCTTGTATTCTTACTACACTTTTCCTTAGGGAACGTTCAAATATTACGTAACGCTTTTTTTCCAAATTTTTGACCCCCCCTCCCCCATGTAACGCCAACGTAACGCTTTTTTCAATCCCCCCCCCCATGTAACGCTTTTTCACTACGAATTCAGCACAAAAAACTACCATTCCGTACTCGAAAGCGTTACGTAACGTTTTGCTTGAACCCCCTCCCCCCCGATGTGACGCTAACGTAACGCTTTGCATAAACCCCCCCTCCCCCTCGAAGGCGTTACGTAATATTTGAACGTTCCCTTAATCGTTTAAGTTCTATTTAGCATTTTTCTTGTCTTTTTTATTGTTGTTGTTTTTTTTGCATCAATTCCATCCTATTTTAACACTTGAAAACGTTTATTTTTGTTTATTAGAATCATTTACGTTTTCTGCACTGTCTCTATTTTCTTTAAGATTCAACATGGTGTTCGTAACGTGAAGGTATAAAAACCGACGCATTTCCCAGAACATCTTGGTATGGCCTGCGGTCAGGGGCTCTATCCACTTTTAGAATTCGGGGGGGTGATTTTCGGATAGTGGGCTGAAATCGTCTTAGTCTTTCCAACCACTCCAATTAGTGGGGGGGTGATCACCCCCCTTGGATAGAGCCCATGCCTGCGGTATTTTTCCGCAAGGAGATTCTGTCGAGATTTCGGACCCCCATAAGAATCCAGTTAGATCTGATTCTTTTTCTACAAGTGACCAGTAGTTTTGCAGCTTGATTATTTATGAAAAACCATCATGAGTTATTCTGTTTCGTTTACTTTCGATGACAAAAAATAGTTTGAGGATGAAAAAGTTTTTAAAAATACAAAGAAAGTCAAACTCGTTTATGCTTTCTGCGTCATACAAGCTTTACTTAATTTTATGAATTCTAGTAAACGCGTTTATTGATCCAGAGACCCCCACCAATTTCTTTGAACGGTTGATGATTTCGTTGAATTGTTTAATCTAATAAGTGTCGAGAATCGATACTTAGCCATTTTTTTTGCTAATAGGTTTTTTATTTGTTTACAACATACACTCTTTTCCTGTTACACACCCTTGATTGTTGATTAAACATACCTAACAACTTGATCACCGGTTTATAGGATGAGATCAATGCACATAACCGAAAAGTAGAAGAAAAAGTTTACCAGCATCGTTACAACGTCAGAGTCAAGGCTTTCGAAGAAAATAAATTAAAAATTTTTTTATCGCGTTTATGACGTTGAGCTGGGTATTTTTTGTTGACATCATGGAACCGTATTTTCATTGATTCACAAAGAAGACGAACAACAATGTTGAATCTACGTCATGTACCCCTTGACAATTTAACTGCTTTGAATCGTATAACAATACTTTTCGACCTACAGGACAGTTTATTAGTTTTGATAACGAGAGTTTAGAAAGTTTATAGGGTGCAGAATCACAGGGCTAATGAAGGACGTAATCGCAGACAGAAAAATCTGTCGTTTTTACATTGATTAAACGTCTCCAGAAGTTGAATCAATGTAAAAATGATAAATTTTGCTGTTTGGGATCCGCTTGACAAATCATTGGCCAGATCATTCGATTTCTGTTTTATTTTGTCTGTCGCTCTGACGGCCAGTGACCTCAGGTCTACCTCAGCTTAAAAACACATTAAAGCTTTTTGCCACTTTTATTGTCTGTTTTTGGTCGATTAAACTTTGAAGAGATGTTTTATTTTTAAAATATTATCTTTTCGACAAACGCTTTTCGACAAACAGTTTGAGATCAGTCGGTCAGACCACGGCCTGTAGCTTTTGAGGCCTCTTTTCCATTAAAACTCTCAATTTATCAATTGAAGCATATGGGCTTTATATAAAGATATTTTTAGCGGCTGGATTTGATTATTCCAAAAATAGGAGTTGTGTTTTAAAACCTTTAAGTTAAGAGTTGAATGTGCCAATACCAGATCATCTATTTCAGGGGTCACCAACCTTTTTTGCATGAGGGCCACTTTGGCACTTAAGAGAGCTGTGGCGGGCCGCACTAATAAAATTTTGGGTAGGTTGACTCTTATGCTAGAAAAGAACGCATTTCGTACCCAGTATCCAGCGTTACATGTTGTTAAGTCTAAGAATAACGCAGCAACAAAAATAATGGAACAACGATACTGCCAGGCCAACCTCCTTTAACAACACTTTTGACTTCTTTAACATTGCCTAGTAAACGAGGCCACTTGTTTTGCGCACGTATAGCGAGGCGAGTGGTTTCATCAGAATATTCATCGCCAAGCAAAGAGTGGTGTTGTCACTTCGCTTCACAAAAGATATCTTGCCATTAACAGTTTCAGTAAACAAGGAAATGTTTGACACATCGCAATACAGGCAACAATAGTGACCTGCAAACATATCAGCGAAAAATAGGCTCCAATAACAGGGAGAAAGAAACCAGGCACCATGAAACAAACGCTTGTGGAAATCTCCAAAAAAACGTTTCTATCGTAACTCATGAACAATGTTCCATATGAAAAAGCAATGAGTTGGCTTTTCATCCTTTTTGTGAGAGTCTATAAAACCGTCTTTCCTTGATTATTAGACAAATGTCACTTGCGGTGCTTATCAGCATGGCAAGAATTGTTGATTAACAACATTTTGCAGTACTAAGCTAAATAATTTCATACCAGAAAAAGTCTTTAAATTTATATAAATGTTTTTCCAATTTATTATAAATTGAGTTGGCACACCGACCTATTTTGTCAACAAAAACTTGCATAAAGGAACACAGCTCGTGAAATCCATTTTCGAAATTCGAAAACAGACGTTTTAATCAACCACTGGGAAAGTGTGGCTGGACATCGCATTGGAATAACTTTAAACGACCCCTACCTGGAACTACAATCTGATTGGTAGGTCGGTGGAATCGTATGCAAAGCGAAAATATGCTTCCTCGAAAGTATTTTTTGCCTTCATGCTCTCCTCAAGAAAAGTATTTTTGGTTAAACTTGTGCGCTGATACCTCCCGCGGGCCGCACAAAACAGCGTGGCGGGTCGCATGCGGCCCGCCAGTTGGTGACCCCTTGTCTATTCAGTATTCAGATCATATAGGCTATCTGTTTGCAAAATCTGCCGATTAACCATCTTTATTCGCAGACTAATATTTTTCCTTTTACATAAACAATAATCTGCTGATTAGAATTGCCGATTACTGATTTATCAATGAACATGACCCAAACTGATTCTTGATTAATTAATCAGGCGATGAGCTTAATCAGTAGCTTAAGCGGTCACCTATTTGGAGCATCTAACAACACAAAGTGACGCAGGCGGAATGCCATTTTCCTACGTATAATCTACAACACATGTGTGTTCAATTGTTTCTCATTCTTTCAATTTTAAAGGAACAATAACCTAGACAGCAAATCTTTAGTCACGCAGCGTTGCAGGTTAGAAGTGCTTAATGATGGCCCACACTAATGCCCATTCAGAATCCGACACAAAATATCAGTTAAACGAAAGCAAACGTAACTTTATTAGCTCTGTTATTGAAAAATTTATGAAGATTAAATTGACTGTTTGGCAATTTTATCACAACTGTGACAAAGAGCTTGGCTTTGCTGAGCCATTAACAAGCGAAACCTATCAGCAACGCCAACGCGGCTTCCACCGTTATAAAACAGAGAAAAAGATACAAACCTTTTCAATCAACGATACGGGCAGCTCTAGTCAAGCACCAGAAAATCAGACTTGCATTGCAGTAAAAACTCGAAACGGCAGAGAGTGCAATCAGCAAGAAACGGAAAAAGGCACAATACATGATTCGCTATTTGAATAGGCAACGTTTAATAGATGAGAGGTTTTACGGATGTGCATCTGCCAATCTATTTTGTGTGCATAATTTCTTAATTTTTTGGAATTAACAAACCATAATCTCATTACAAGTTTGCTGAAAAAGCGCAGAGCGTAAACTAGAATTTATAACATATTTTATTCACGTCGCTCAAAAGTTAGGATTGTTGTAGTAAGCAAAAGGCATTTTCGCAAGTTTTTTTAAGCAAAGAGTTCCATTTTCACCCCATTTACATAAGTTACATTAAAAACTCTCACAGAAATGTGAAACTTTGCGGAGCTCGTACAATGACGCAATTTCGCGATAGCCTGCAAAAGTCAACAACCTCGTCAGCAAATCAATTCTTTTTACATTGATTCAACGTCTGCTAACGGAAGTTTCACTAAAATTTTGCTGACGTTGAATCAATGGAAAAAAGAATTAATTTACTGGCTGAGAAAATCGTCGTTATCAATTGGAAAGCCACGATAAACTCCACAAAAACTTCTATGTTTCTCCTTCAAATTTTTTGAAAAACGAAAGTGAATTAATTAATTTAATTTCAAGTCTGGTTTAAAAACTACCGTGGAAAAGTACAACGATCTTTCCAATCCGTTCCACAAAATTACCGCGGTAAACTTGAGAGTCACGTGATCAAATGCAAATATCGTTAGGTTTATTTTCCGGCGTTATTTGCTTGCGAAGTGGAAGTTGTTAAAATTCTCGATAAACTATTAAATTGTCGAACGCCATATAAAGCAAGTTTGAAGGAAAAAGCCATTCAGTTCATTATCCCAAAGGTAAGCACAACTGTATTTTTTAATCAATGACCGACAATTTGTCTGCAATGTCTTTTTTACAACTTCAGTGAAGTTTATTTTGTTATCAAAGTAGGTTACAACTATAAGCGTCGTACCATACGCGCCACGTAGATCTACGTCTGAAACGTGTTGTATTGTTGTTTAAAAGCAATGAATACAGTTGTTGTTTAAAAATACAACTTTTATCAGACATAGTTATACACTAGTATAGCTATCTACTGCCTTTAAAACTTTGTTTTTGAAATAAATAACTAGTTAGCTAGCCTGATGGTGAACAAATTCAATCTCCGGTTGTGTTTTTACAGTATTTCTTTGCTACATTGAACACAGCCAAACTTTCAACATGGTCGATGCATTTCTTGGAACGTTCACGGTAGAGTCCAGAGAAAATTTCGATGCATTTATGCAAGGAGTAGGCAAGTGAAAGTATTTTATGAGAAAAATTTTAACTTTAAAGGCTTATTGTTGAATAAATCAAAAATATAAAATAAGCATTCTTCTTCTTTAAACTAGGTCGTTTGTAATTCAAATGGGTCTGTGGCCGCACTTTGAAGCGAAGATTTTGATCAAATAATGTTACTGTACGCTGTAGTGTAGGCTGATAGAATAGAAAACCGAAAACCCATATTTATTTAAAACTGATTTAACTTGTGCACAGGGCTGGATTTATTTGATGGGTGGCCCGGGGCACTTTTAGATCAGGGGCTTCCGTGCAAAAACCACCTCTACGTCTACAGTACCATTAATCCAGCACTGCACTGCACAGCATTTTGCAGTAACTTCAAAGGCTGAAAGAAAAAAATATCACAAAATCACATTTTCTCCGTGTAGGGGGGGCCTTCAAAAGTCGGGGGGCCCGGGGCCCCTGCACCCTCTATCCTCCTAAATCCGGGCCTGCTGAATCAACCCAACTTTGTTTTGTTTCAGGGGTCCCTGCTGAGTTTGTAGAAAAAGCACGAAATGCGAAAGTCGTTTCGGAAATCAAGAAGGATGGAGATGCAGTAACTGTGATTCGAACCCGCCCAATGAAGACGACTACCAATTCCTTCAAAATTGGTGTAGAGAGTGAAGTCGAGAATATAATGGGAGACAAAATGATGGTAGGTGAACATTATCGATCCAAGAAGATTTTCAAAGCTTGTGGCATTAATGTGGCTGGTTTGGATCTTTATCTTCGGATTGCGAAGGTTTTTGGTAGATTATTCCTGGCAGTTTTGCATATTTGTAGAATGTAAAGGCTTTGAACCACTGACGCAGGGTTGATTACCGAGATTGACAGAGTGAAGTTTCGACTTGTTGTATGTGAATTAATACATCCACTACGTGCCGCTAAATGGAGGGCATCCTGGAATGTGTTGCTCAAGCGCAAAGACAACCCAGCACCACTTGATCTTCAAGTTTTTTTGTGTGCAAAGTCGGGCGCTTGGCTACTGATCTTAAGGGGCAGACAACGTTGCAATTACCATCACAAAGTCTTCCTTCGTTTTTACTCATTGTCTATGATCTAGTCCTTTTAGATTAGGCATAGCTTCTGTTACCGTAACTGTCTCCTATTCTCCAAAGTGATCGAGCCTCGCGTAGAGGACGCCCAAGCTTTAATTTGATCCACATCATAACTTGTTTGGAATTTGATTTTGCGTCAGACGCCTTTTTTGCCATCATCTCTCATTTTTTACCCCGGCACTTTATGTATTTTTTTCAAGGCATGTAATAGCTACTCTAGGATTAATTTAAGATACCTTTTGCTGGAAAAAAACTCTTGCAGCTTACTTAGGTCTGTAATTGTAGAGTATTGCAATTTTTTTCACAGGTAACTGTGAATTTAGTGGATGGTAAGCTGATAACAAAAGGAGAAAAGTACGAGACCATCATGGAAATCGTTGATGGAAAACTGAAAGAAACCATTACACTAAAGGGTCACACAATGAGCCGGATTTCAGTCAAGCAATAAGAAAATTATTCGTTTTTTTGCAAAATTGGTTTAGTAAATTTTGTGTTTTGATTTTTGGAGCCAATCAAAAATTTGCAAAGTGGATATAGTCCAATTTAACATTGTCTTTTGCAATTTGAAGCTTTGAAAGTGACAACCTTGTAATAAAATTACGTTGTATATTTTATGTTGTGAATAAATGTATGAAGAAGAATAAAATGCAGAACAGAAAAGGAATGCTAGACGCAAAACTTGACGCTTTTTTTTTCCATAGCCCAAATCAAAACTACTTGATATTGTTTCGCCCGACTTTAGTTTGCCAAATTGATGCTTTGCTCCAAACATAGTAAATTGAACGAACACATGAGTTACATGCACTAAAACTCAGGTATGTCCGCCACTGCCCTTTTCTTTGTAAGCAAACTGCCACGAGGCTTCGTCTTGTGGTAACGGGTATTCAAACAGTAGCCTATGCCCTATATCCTTCGGAGTCTCATTGTTGCTTTGTTTCGGCTCCTCAAAATGACGATTTTCAAAATCATTTATGACATATTATGACAGACCTGACGTCACCCTCTTCCGGCAGAACTGCAGTTAAGTCTTGCCGCAACATTGCCTTCCTTCTTAAACAAGTTTAGCCTATGCCGAGAAAAAGCAAATCTTCAACTGCGGAAAGAAAAGTGATGGCTTTAACTTTGTTTCCAAACTCAGTTTTCAAACAAGGATAAGTGAGCAGAGAACGATTAAATCGTAGCTTAGAAATCAGTGATATTAAAATACAATTTGGAATAAATATCGCATTTTCGGGAAAACGCATTTTCGGGAAAACGAATTGGCGATTTTAAGAAGAACTGAGAGAGCGATGGTGAGAGCAATGTGTGGTGTAAAGCTGATGGACAAAAGGAATACCGAAGAACTTATGAGCTTGCTTGGGTTGAATGAGAGTGTTGATAAGTTGGCAAAAGCGAATGGAGTGAGGTGGTATGGGCATGTTTTGAGAAGGGATGAAGATGATGTTTTGAGAAGAGCGCTGGAGTTGCGAGTGGAGGGTCGGAGAAAACAAGGAAGACCAAAGAAAACATGGAAAAAGCAAGTTGAGGAAGAAAGCAGCAAGGTGGGCTTGACAAGAGAGGACGCGTTAGACAGATCGATGTGGAGGCAGGGTGTGAAGACGATTGCGGCACTTGGAGGTGAATCCGGCCACCCTCGGTAACGGGGACATCACCGGATAAAAACTGGACTACTACTACTACACATTTTCAGCTTTGCTATTGCAACTGGTGTGAACTTCCAAGACTGATAGGAAGAATTTACAATTTGCTGAACAAGAAGGAAAACAAGAAATGATTTTTTTCGCTTAGTTTTGCATCACTTGCACATTTATTTAACAAGTGTAGCAAATCGGTCATTGCGTAGACAACAAAGGGTCAAAGGTCAGCCTAGGTCACGTTAACCTCCTCGCAATGAGGCCAAACGACATGAAATGAAGTCATACATGTCACATGACCTCACAAAACTCACTCTATTTGAATAAAATTACTGACAAAGAGATTATCACTGACCAAGATTGCGGCCTTTGCCATGTTTATTGACGTCAATATTTCACGTAGAAAAAAACGTCGCAAGCCTACAGAGCTATTTTGCAAAAACGCTGTAAACTAATTTTTGTGTTCTATGACAATTTTGTTCAAAGCACACGAATTGCACCAAGCAATCAAACACATATCTTTGTGGACAATACAGTTCTTTTCAGATCGAAATAAAAATAATTTTCTGTACGCATACTGCAAACACAAGCAGACATCCATTTTTATAATACTGACCAATAACTAGTGGATGTTATAAATAATCTTATACATGTTTCCTACTTTATAAAAGTGACTAAAAATTGGCAGAGTTGAAAAGATGAGCATTTTCAACATATTGAAGACACCAAAACCAGGACAAAAATAGCCAAAACTAAATGTCTATACAATGTCAAAAGTACCTAAATATACGTGACTTGGTGACGTGATTTGCAAGGCTGATGGGAGACCACACAAGCAGACTACGCTACACGGTGCCGCTACAGCCAAGCACCACTCTGAACCAAGTTTGACTATGGGTTGTTGAAACAAGTTTTTAAATTATAAAAGACACTACAGTACAACGGGTCACGTAGTGAATAGTACAACTCACGATGACCATAGAAAATAAAAGTTCCATGCAATCGACACCAGGAAATCCCGTATCTATGAGAGAGGCATGCATAGAATTTCGAGGACCCATATTTTTAGATGCCTTTCCGGCACAAAATGTTGAAATCCAGCGTTGCTAGCAGTACCATATGGAGCTTAGCTTCAAGTATTTTTTAAAATCGCAACATGCAGAGCACAAAAGTCACAACAATCAAACAAGTAACCGTGAAACCGTATCCCAAACTATAAAATCAACGTTATTATGATGTTTTGACATGCATAATACAATAATGATGTTAATGTACCTACTAAAATAACTGAGTTGAAATAACTCCGAAAGTTGTAGCTACATTGTCTGTGCTGAGCGGCCACAACAGGATCGGAGGCGTCAATAGAGAATTATTAGAAAAAGTATTTCAAAATAATGCAACTTAATAAGCAAGCGTTAAATTTTTTTGCCCTTTTCCGTTTTAAAAAGTTTTCTGATGCAATTCTAAACATCACTGTCAAACAGTTTATGTTTGGTGCGGCCAACTGTTGCATTTATGTCTAACGTAACGAAGTTCGATACCAAGTACTCTTAGTTTGAAAAACAACAAGGCCTAGCACGAACGAAAATCTCATAACTTTTGACATTGGGATAAGTAATTGTTTCTCCTACGAATGATAACCCTTTAAACAACGAGAAAATACGTTAAAATTAAGTCAAAAGCTTTGACTTTAGTTTTCTCTGTTGCGATTTAAGCAGGTTTTCTTAACTCGAAGTAAAATGAGGTGGGGTCGATTTACCGACGTAGGAAATACAAAAGAGTATGAGGAAAGCCCAGATAAGGCCAAATATAACCGATGGAGTAAATTCACGAGAAAGTTCCCCAGAAGTGGAACACAGCAGCTTAGAAGTCCTGGCTTCTAGTGCAACGTAAAAATTAACACATATACTGAAAACAAACAAAAAATACTGAAACTGGCTTAACTGCATTGATCAATACAACAATATTCGCTTTTCTACTGGCTTCCGGCAAATCGGGCATTCAGTCATTCTATCTCCGCACAACTGACATGTACCGTGGCCGCATAGGAATATCATGTTCTTGATACGGTCCATGCAAACAGGACACATGACCTGAAAAATTTGATGTTTAAGAGCAATGAAAAACGAAAGGCTTTGGCTTGGCAGTTTTGATTTTAGGCAACCGTCCTTAAAAATACATCTTAAAGTTTGTATCTCACTTTGAATAGTCCGTCAAAAAGTTTTTTTTTTAATTGAGTCGAGATGCAAGCAAAGGTTTGAAGATTTAGATTAAAAAGGCCAGTGAGCCGATAAATAGTGATATTTATTTTGAGGCATGCCATTAAGTGTCAATAACGGATATTTTTTTATCCGCGAGCCGTCTAATTAGAAAATCGAGAATCAGTTTGCAGAAGTTTATGTGTGGATCGGTAGTCGGCGATTACAATCACCGGATTAGGGTTGGCACTTATGAAAAAAACTAGGCTGCAAAATAAGTTGCTTGATCAGCAAGTTCCTTTAATCGGGTGTCGAACCAGGTTTGCATTATTCGAAAGCCAACGCCTTATCCGTTGCGCCCACCAAGAGAAAGCACTTCAAAAATTAATGAATTCCTCTTTGAAAGTTAATCGCTTATATTCATCAAACTACCTTTCACAGTCTCACCTGTTCTTTTATATCTTGCAATTGCTGTTGCAACTTCCTTATTTCCGCCTCGCTGTTACGACTGTCCTTAGACAGGTGATTTGCCATGTTGCGATGGTGATGGTTGGCGTAGGGTGACGTGATCGATGACGTGGTCACGATGTTGCTGTCCGGACTCGACGGTGATGACGTCAGAGAGTTTTGGGTCATGTCAGACAACTGTTAATAATATCACTGAATAATAATTTCTTAAAACGGTAAAACTCGTATTAACCCACCAATAGCCTTACGAAAGGAAAGCATTAAAAACTTGGGACTGGAGAGATGAATGCCCTCGGGCCTCTATCCTATCATAGCCAGTTCAGAGTGTTCAGTTTAGAAAAGGTAAAGCATCTTCTCAATCATATAGTTTTTGCATTGAGCAGTTTTTGAATATTCAAAGAATTTTCGAAGGTCTAATCAAATTCGTGAGATAACATATAATGACAAGGTAACTTAGTCTCAGACATTGATCAAATACGAAGAATATATTTGTTGTTTGAACAATGCGCCTTACTCTACAATACTCACTCTTACAATGCATCTTGCCCAGAGAAAGTAATGATCAAGTAAAACTAAAGTACTAAACCGCTTTGAATAAAATATTCTTTGAAGAAGATATTCCCGTAACGTTCATAAATTCGTAATAGCTCATACCAGACAGCAAAATCCGTCATTTTCCCGTCTGCAGACGTTGAATCAATGTAAAAATAACGGATTTTGTTGTCTGGGAGAGCGCCTTTCTGTCAATCAATCCCACGCAAAGTGAATTTATGGCTGTTCACATTGAAAGCTTTTAATATTAGAAACTATTGATCGAGGGTGCTCCCTCCAAGATGAGGGCCTGACCGTACCTGCGACTGCGGCCGAAGCTTTCCCCCGCTAGACCCTTCCACTGATAGTCGCTGTTCTATGGGCTCTCGACATTTGACGCATTTCTTCATTAGACTGGCACAACCTTGGGGGAAATAATGAGTCAAAAAGGTAAAACTAGATTACATACAATTGACATTGCAGTACCGGTATCTAAAAAAGAATATGAGAAATAAAGAGTGAGAAATAATTGAAGGAACCAATAAGCAACCCAACATATTAAACGTTTAAAACAACGTGGCGTTATGCTGATCACTTCCTTTCATTGAAGCTGCATAATTAATTTATTGGCACCCAGCGCAAAAGTACAAGGTACAACACCATAAAAAAAGATAAATATCAAGCTATGAAGATTCAAACTTCTATGTGAACTACAATATCTCGATGTCACGAAAAAACAGTTGATGAAGTTTGTGAGTTGATGAGTGCAAATAACAATTTCATTCAAAAATGTGCAGTAATGGTAAAAGGGAGTCCCATACTTGATCCAAGCATCTGAGATGAGAAGATAAGGATTTTGTTATACTCAGCTTTCGTCACTAACGAAAGTAGGGTGGCCAAGTTTCTTTCTCTCGAAAGCCTTCAGCAACTACGCCCACCCAATTTATTACCAACCAGCTTCAGCTGGGAGTCGAACCAGGATTGAATGATTGGAAAGCGAGCGCCATACCCACAGCGCGTATTTCTGTACAATAGCTTACCTTGGCAAGCGCATATGTGACAGCAAGGCTTGAATAGAACAGATGATCGCTTCTCAGAACACACAATGCATTCTTCCATCTATTACAAAAGTAGACATATCAAAATGTTAAAAAAACTCCAATGATTTAATCAAATGTTGCTGTTGCAATAACGATGAATGCACAAAGAGAAAGCATCCATCACATCTAACTTATAAGCTTATTCCAGACAGCAATACAGACGTTTTTTACATTGATTCAACGTCTACAGACGTTGAATCAATGTAAAAAACGTCTGATTTGCTGTCTGGGACTCTTGCTCTGCATCCGTGCAAGTTCGGTGCATGGGACCAACACGAGAAGTTATTGCCCACCACGCTGACGATTGCAGGCAAGTTTTTTTTTAACTTTAAACGCAGTAACACAAATAAACGGTTGAGGAAACTTTGTTGAACCCTAAGCAGATAAAACCAAACAACGACACGGTATTCAAAATATATCATCATCATCAACCAATTTTGATTATACAGGACATGAATTAATCCTCACGTTAAGGGGTGGCCGGTCTGTTCTGTCGAAATCAAAGTTTATTTAGACTAAACTAAAAAAGTTCATTTCTGTATCTTGTGTTAAATGCTGTGTCGTTGTTTGGTTTAATCTGCTTAATGGCAATGCGCAGTAGCTCAAAGATTCTTAAATAGCTTGAGATTCTTAGCCACTGTGGTCATTACAAGGAGAATTAACACATTAAGTTAAACACTTACTAATTGTCTAGTCACAATCTCCTCTTTACAGATCAAGCACTTTTTAAGTCGGTTAGAACAGCTCGAGCACGCCACCACGTGGCCACATGGTCCCAACAAAGTATCCCTTGTCGAGTCAGAACAGATCTGAAAACGTATGGCAACACTGAAGGACAATGCTCGACAAAATGCTCATTATCATCGTAAGCTAACGGTAAACACAACAAATCGACGATAAATGAAAAAAGCGGTTTCATTCCTAACGTTTCGTCAGTTATTGGGATCTTCAAGAAGATGAAACTAGTGACATTTCCAAGCCCATGTATAGCACAGTAACAATTTTCTTCTATAAAAAATGTTAAAGTAAAAGCTTAAACTGCAAAAGTTCTGGAAACCTTTTTCTCCAGTACCTTCCACGCTCATGATCATCGTTATTCATTATTGAACTACCACATCATCGTTAGCGACAATCTTCTTGTTGGCTGCGTGGACAATTACTGAAAACGTATGCGCGATGCTCAAACGGAAATCGGTTCGTCACCGCTCTAGAGCACGCGGCTGTGTCTCGGCACGACACCTAATGGTGTGTCAAACATTGCTTTTATTGGCCATTGAATTGCACTTGTGATCGCAGTGTAGCCTACCGTGTGTTCACGCAATGGGGTTAAACTAAAACGTTATCATTTATTTACACAAATATTTATTTGTTTTTTATTTTTATTCAATTTGTACAAGCAGTCACCAACCATGCATTCCTCGGTCTCTGATTGGTTGTTGTTATGCTTCCGTTCCGCATGACTGTTCGCGTCACCTCTCTGCATCTGGTTCTTCGCGTTGTTCATCGGCGTATTGCTGAAAAACGTTAATCGTCAGTGATTCACCGGGTCCATGGTTACGTTAAAATGAACAACACCGTTTCCCGCTCAAATGTGTCACTCACGTCCGAACGTTCTCCAACATATTTCCCGCTCTCAAATTTCCCGCCGTCTTGACGTCACATCCGCTTGAACGAAGATTCATGTTGTTATCGGAAGGAGGCGGGGAATTGTTGATGGACTCGTCGGCTGGGACACTAGAACTAAAATACGAAATTGTATTGCACCATGCAGCGTCCCTTGTGGTTAGAAGCAGATGAGTCGACTGCTCACCATACAGCAGTAGAGAAGAAGTGCACAGCTGTTAAAAAGGTGGCAATTCATGGTTGACAACCATGCAGTTAGAATGAGCGTAGTACTGCAACGGTCAGGTACTTCAACATTTGTGAAGTCGGCAACAAACAAACACAAGCCAGTTTTGCTGTCTGGGAAGTTAATGATGGTGCAGCAATGAGCATTTACGCAAAAACAAAGTTGATTAACATAAGGCAGACCTCTTGTCGATCCTCTCAAGTTGAGATGAGCTGTTGGAGCAGACTTTCGACGACAAAGATAAGATTAAAAGTAATACAGTGTGATCTGCATTGCCAGAGCTACTTTCCCCAGTGAAAATGATAAAGTATGAAACGCAGAGTGGATTTTCTCACCCTTCAGACTTTGAAGAGCATGGTTTTGCAACGTTGTCATCTGGAGGAAGAGTGTAAGGACTTTGGACTCGCGGTGAGGAGGATGGAGGATTCTTTGGCTGGATCCTAAAAATTAGCACCAATTAATGACAAGCTTTGAACAACTCGCTCTGTTTCAAAAAAGGACAGTAACAGCAAAAGCACAAATATCTCTCCTGTCGAAGCGTACTTGAAATTTAGATATAGCCGGGATATATGCCAATATGCCAGTAAGACTGAGATGAGGGTGAAATAAAGTCCTTTTGAATATTTCTACCAATGCGAGAAATAAAAATGGACAAACCCTTGCTTCAGTTAAACGGCTAAAGCGTAACCTAAACTACACAACATCCTTCAGCTTGCTTACGATTCGTTGCTCGCTTTCACCAATGCTTTGCACAAGTTCGGGTCTGGACAAAGGTCCAGTGGTGTGTGTGCGTCCTTGTTCTTCATGTTCAGATTGGCTCCATTAGCAGCTAAGAACTGGGCTATAGAGGCACTGCTGTGCCTGTCAGCACCTTGGCCACCGATCCCCATTAGAACCTGGAAAGCAGAGTAGTTGAGGCAGCAATGTCTGCTGACGTTGAATCAATATAAAATGACGGATTTTGCTGTCTGGGAAGCAGAAAGAGTAAAGTGAAACGTGGTCTACATCTACACCATGATATCTACCTGGGAAAAAAATGCTTTTTTGCATCGATCAACGTCACCAGTCAAAGTTTTGATAAAAAGAGCAATTTTTGTGAGCTGGGTAAGGTACAATGAACGAGGGATCTGAGAAGAATAGAAAATTAGACGTAATGTAACGTTTATCCAACCTTTCCAACGGTGACATCCTGTCTATCTTGTAAGGTTCGCAACTGCCACAGCGTGTGATGACGTAGTGCTTCATGTAAGGGACTGTCCCCATCTTTATCGGGCATGTTCACACAAGCTCCGGCTCTGACCAGCAGCTGAAAAATATATACAGGTAGATATAAGGCCAAGTCAAAAGTAGCAGAACACTAGTACAGTCTTACATTTTATGCCACACAGAAACCGTAGTCAAGGTTTCTTTAAAGCAAAATAGAGATCGTGATACGTTTTGCATCCCAATATAAAGATCAAGTTTTTTAAATTAAAAATTATGAAATTTTCAAAATACGGCTGCCTCTATATCAATTTTAGATGACAATATAAATCAACAACACTTGATCAAATTCCCTTAGGTTAAGTATATTATGAAAATTCGCATTTCAAAGTATACAGTGGGTTTGATTTTTGTTCATGAAAAACCGAAATTGTTCTACGTACGAGACCGTTGAGTGCCAGATTTAAAAAAAAAATTGTGCAAATAATATTTGGCCATGAAACAATGCTGAGAAGAGATGATTGATTTCTTGATTGCTTGTAGGAATCTTCATCCAGAGACTGAGAAAGGTTCTTTGCCAGCTTAATCCAAGATGGTTTGCATACTCGTATGCTTTGAACTACTGACGCATGCCCGATCACAGAGATTGACAGAGAGAAGTTTCCGATTGCTGTCCGTAAATTATTCCACCCGCTAAGTGATGCTAAATGGAGGGCACTACACCGCACACTACCAGATATGAACAAGCGCTGCTTGATCTTTCGTTTTCTTTGTGAACAAAGCCAGGCGCTTAAACAACTGAACTATTGGGGCAGACAAGGAAACTTGCAGAGATAGAACAAACTTCTTTCAACTACTTACCCGGACGATTTGTGTATGTTGTCTTTCCACAGCCAGATGCAGAGGTGTCTGTTGGTTGACATTTTGAATGTCTAAGTTGGCGTGACCCTGTGGTTAAAGATGATAACAACAACATAAAATGGTTTGAAAACATGTTTCGGAGAAAGAAAATGCGGATTATAGTCTTCCAAAGCAGGCTTGCAAGTAACTTTGGGTCAAATTTGTAACTGAGCACAAAAGAATTTGTACATCCTTATACGAGCCAGGTTGCTTTTGGCAATTTGGTCCAATCTGAATATAGAAATTAATTTAGGATTGAAATGAAATTTGGTGAGCAGCAGTAAAATATATTGGGCTTTGATTATTATAATCCTACTACACGAAAAACAGCTCAACCAATCATTCAATGTCTTACTAATTTGCTGACCAAGTGCAGTTTTTCTGTGATGCTTTTAAGAAGCTCAAGAGACCAAGTTTTAATTTTGTTTGTCGTCCAGTGTTTTACATTCACTGCATATTTGGTGGCACAAAAATAAATTGGTTCGTTACCCTTAACAGCAGCTGCAAAAGTTGAGTGAGTATCTTACCACTTTAACCAACAGTTCTGCTACTTCCAAGTGATTATTCAAAGCAGCAAGATGCAGAGCGGTGTAGCCATCGTCCTTCTTCTCATCCACAATCCAAGGTCGAGTGAGCTTGTTCAATAAAATGCACATGGCGCTGGAAAATTGAAAACGGTTTATGCGAAGCCGGTTACGGAGAACTTATAGAGGACCGGCTTATACCGGTGCTGACTAGTTTTTTACAAGGACAAGTTGATTCATGTCCAGTTTACTTCTTGATCCTAAACAAACACTAGATGACACGGATAATGTATGTAGGCCTATTACAGTATTACACTGGACAACAATTGTTTGGAAAAATTTTAATCATAATTCTAGAGTGTTTTTGTATGTTTTTGGGTTGCTAATTTCAAAAATAGCATCAAAATTTTTGTAATGTCGATGGTTCTGTCACAAATTGTAATTTTATGAAATCAGGATTTCAAGTGTGTATGTATGACAAGTAGCTCTTGCATGACGTAAAAATTGCGTACCACATTTAATGAAACACAATAAAAACATGTAGTAAGAAAAACGGTATGGAGACCTAGTCAAAAATGCACAATCGACAGAGTGATTCATTTGTATGTTGTGCAAACCTCCCGTAACAAACTTTAAATGTAATTTCCCATCATGACTTCATCCCACCTCCCTTGGTATTGTTTTTTCCAAACTTAAATGTCATGATGAAATCGTTCACCATGCTCCTCGCTTACATCGCCCAAGTTATCACCGAAAAAGTCCAAATAAAAGTGCAAATAGTGCAATAAGGGCTTGCGGCATCTAAGCGTTTGGTAGCTTTCAATCAAATTTAACACAACCATAACGGCCTCGCCATAACGTGGTCTTCTCTTCTATAGTCATCAAGAATATTCGCGAGCTTGGCATGGACTTTTTTTTAAAGTAGTCATTCATTCCTCTAGTTCTTTTGATGACAACACTTTCCTTATTTGAAGCCCAACAAATATCTCACCCTTATACTTTAGCTTCAGAAAGGTTAGGAAACATTGAGCGAATGTGTTAAAAGGCAAAACTTGCAGGACCCAATGCTTTCACAAGTGTTCAGCAAGCCCAAGTTTTATATGTGAAGGTGGCAAGAATACTTCACTCCAGTCAATGAGGTACGTTTTTGACATTGTGTAAGCCTGGGGTGAGTTCTTTGCGGACTGACCAGTCTTTTATCAAGTAGTACTGCTCATCTGCTCTTTTATTCCACAATTAAAGAAAATAAGAATGTCTGGTATAGCCGCCTTGCAAACCCAACAAGAAAGCAATCATTTAATAATCTCCACATACGTCCTAATTGTAATTCTTGTATTGTGTCAAGTCTAGCAATATTTTCAGGGATTCGCGATCTTTCCTTTAAACAGAATGTGCAATTTAGTAGCTTAAACCATCCAGCTTGGGTCACTGGGGCGCTTCATTTGCTTTTCTACTTTCTCTTACCAAATTAAACTATCTCAAAACATGCTTACCCTAGTAACTACACGCTGCAAACTCAACTGGTTACTAACGTCTGCATCTTCAACGGCTGATTATGATATAAATAACAAAGACTTAGCCACTAGTCCAACTCTCCAAAAAATGTGGCCAGTTGTAACCTATCACGTGTTGAAAATTTCCACGTTGCAAGTTTGTAGCTTTTCACCATCATTTAGCAAGTTTTTTGTCGTCGTATCCAGGCTTACACCCGGTGGTTGAAGATTTAGATTAAGTGGACGGGAAGGCAAGGAAGCCAATCTTCATGTCCACCTTCAGACATGCCTTTAAGTGTCCTGCCAAAGACATAGCTGCATGCTCTTGAGCGGTGTCGAATCGACGCCCTTTCGATTGTCGTTCCAGGGCTTTCACCACTCGCTATGTAGCCGACGTGACATTTAGTAATTGATGAAAAGGAATAATAAAGCAGGTTGTATGATGTCTCACAGCACTTTAAAATTATAACCCCAATTAATACACAATGTTTTGACTAATTTTCAAATATCAGTGAAAACGTTTTTTTTGCACATACCTTCCAAACCGTTGACCCCCAAAAAAATTTACAGTAGAAGCACTGAATCTAACAGATAAACAAAAAATTGTTGTCTTGTGTTATGTAGTATGCTGAGTGAGTTGCAAAAACGCTTTGCAATAACAAGTTGATTTATTTCAAGTTTATTTCTTGATACTGTACTAAAAAGAACACCAGACAAAACGGAAATGTAAACAATGCGGAATTTTTAGCTTTGCGCAAATAATAAATGTCTTTAGATTTGAGTAAAATTTGGTCAGAAGGATTTTTTGCTAAAAGTAAAAGAATGCTATCCAATGCATCGGCATCTACAATGGTCAAGTTTTTGTCTATTGCACTAAAATTACCTTTATATAGCACGAGAGACAGTAACATGTCAAACTGAAAGGTGCTAAATGCATTGAAGAACCACACAAGTATACAAACCAATTTTCACGTGGGTAGCCAAAAATAGAAAATAACTGAATAGTATCTCCAGTAAATTTGGCTGACGTTTGAAAGTTGTTCTTACGTCAATTCGACGACTGGCAACGTTATATCATCGTTAGTGGGGATCAGAAAAGGTCGGGCTGAAAAACTAATTAGCGAAAACTACTCTGAGTAAACCTTTTCCAGGCTTGTACCAGACATACAGTAGCTGAGCCTTGACAAGATAGATTAAAGCTGAATCCGACAGGCAAACGTCGAGACAAACGTCTATCACTTTACACAAAAATGAGCTTATCTTGCGTAAAAAATAAACGATTTCTAACCGGAAATCTACATTTGACGTTTCCAATTTGTATTGGAAATGAATAAGTGGAAGAATTTATCAAATATGAGATAAACTGAAGAAAGACAACTAATGGGACATCGGTTATCACCGCTCCACTTCAGTAAGATAGTAAACCGAGTTGTTAAGTTAAACTTATGTCTACGTAAACGAGTCTGTGTTTCATCTACACTGGTGTCTGTTCGTATCTGCAATGACCAGACAACTGTTGGTATTGACCACGGTATTTTTGTGAAATAAACTAAGCGGAGGTCATTTGTAGTAAAAACTCCAGTAGATAAAACTGAAGAAGCACTTCAGCCAGCAAATCAACCACTTTTACGATGATTCAACGTGTGAAGTCTTTGCCGGCTGAGACTGCAGTTTCAACCCTACTGGTGTAGTTATTTCATTTGCAATGACACGAGCACACAATCAATACCAACGATCTAATCTGTAAAAAAATTGCTTTTTTAGAGACTGAAAGATCACAATTAAAAGCAATCAGTAATTGCTGTAACATGCTTCCAAGCAGAAAAGCTGTAGGTGCATCTGATGTGTCCTCAACAGTTGGATATAAACTTCAGGTTTTGGTTGGTCAGTGGTCACCCATACAGATTAAGAAGCTGTCGCCAAAAAAGTTATCGAAAAACATTTGCATTGCAGCCTATAATCATTGCTAAATAAACTTGTCATTTCGAATCTATCTGATATTTCTGGTTCAAACTAGTAGGCCCTATTGTATCTTTTTTAGAATAAACACAACAAGGATTTCAAAACGTGATCGATTTTCTACAAAAGTGCGCATCAAAAGGGTAAGTTTCGACACATCAGCTTTAAAAAACTCCGTCTGCAGACGTTGAATCAATGTAAAAAGGGTGGGATTTTTTAACCTTTGAAAGCCATGATACGGCAAGTCTCACGTTTTCACGCACACGCTCGGTGTCCCTTTATGACATCACCACAAACGCATGTCAAAAAGCCGGGATTCCAAATGCTTGGTGACGTCAGCTTTTAATTTAGCACCGAAGAGACAGCTGAGCGGCAAATGGACAACCATATACCGATAATGGCGCAGTCGGCAGCTGAAGTGCTGAGGTTGTCAGCTGATGATATCCAGGCGTGGTGGCCGTGTATATAACAGAGAGATGCCGTCGAATCTTAGTGTAATGTAGAATTGAACCATCTTGAAGTTAGATGTTGCTTGTAATGAATCTAACGATGAGACTGAGGTCTCAGGCTGGGTTTTAATACTGGGCAATCTGAGAGCAATCGAGAAGCGATTTGAACAATCTCTGGAAAAACGAATCACAGTAGCCTAATGATTTTTGTGTTTTTTATGAGAACGAAATTGAATGTTGCAATATGAACTGCGCTTTATTTTGTACTAAAAACAAGGGAAAAAACAAGGTTAGGTTAAAATTCAAGCATACCAAAGATAGTTGGTATGAAGATACTGTAAAAATCATAAATGAAAAGAGTGCGATAGCAAAAGTTCTGTATTCCACACGTTTTGTAAGTTTGATCATGAACCTTTGCATTGATGTAAACAAAGAGTGATTTTTAGCAAGACTCAAAAATATCTTTTTGCATTGATTTAAGGTCGGCAGAAGTTGAATCAATGTAAAAAGGACGTGATTTTCACCGATGAATCAAGCCGCACGCAGAAAAATATGTCCACAACTGCTTCGTAACTATGAGATATTCCCAAGAGAAAGGAGGTTTGACGGACACGTGACAAACGCCGGTCACAGCTGCTGTAGTTCATTGGAGAGCAGAAGTCAGTTTATTCAAATAAAGGCAAAGGAATGGCAATCACGTAAGAGAAGGCGTCAAGCAAAGATGAAGGCTGAAAGGGGAATTTTTTTATTAAGAAACAGTTGTGTTTTTTGGACGACATATTGAATCAATAAAAGTGCTACTGGCTGCATCCAATCAAGCTAATAGCCTATTGACAGAAAGCTTTAAGGTAAGGTCTTTAAGCGTGCATTAAAAGATAAAAAAATATCTTGGATGAACGAGTAGAGCCAGCACTGAATTTAAATTCTTTGCATAACAAAGTCGATTCAATTAACCTATTTCTTCACATTGACATAGAAAATACTTATGGAATGTAAAGAAGTATGTGTAGTGAAGCGACGCACACGACAATTTGTCAGTCTTGAAAGACATTGAGGCAAGAAAGAGTTAGCCTTCAGCGTGTTCATACGCTGGCCAATTGCCGGTATAGGGGATTTAAATCAAGAGGATTTGGTCCCCTTTCAACCAGCTATTGTAAAGCGCGTCCGCATTTGCTGAGACCTTGCAAGAGAAAGAATTGTTGTCTTTTCTGAGTCTGTGACAGTGTAACTTTATTGATATCAATGAGAAGCCAGTGATTAGATGTAGAAAAGGCGTCACTTGACGTTGCTTTTTAAAAACAAAAGATAAAAATTTAAATCAGCTAACTACTTTTAAGATGTTCTTACAAAATGCAATAAACAAACGCGTAAACTCTGGAATTTATGTATGACTGCCGCCTATTTTGAGTCAGACCTTTTCTTATAAACACAGAGAAAGCTCTGTGATGAAATGTAACCAGCATAGCCAGTAGCCATCCACAATCAACCTATAATTAAATATTTGTTTTTCTTTGCAGATGCAGGTGACTAAGAAGATAGTAGCCTATCTCTCCCACTTGCCGAATCATTGCAGTGAAACAATATGAGACTGTAGCCTACTCCTTTCATGAAATATTTTGACATGCTGTCAAATCGTTGCGTATTTCTCAGCACATCAGTCCTTTTTTCACATTGATTCAACGTCTGTGGGTTGACTTGCGGGGCGTCTATGCACGAGATTATGTGCATTTTATGATATATTTGTGGAAACGAATCCGATTTGTCGCTAGCAATAAATCCGGCTTTCAAGTGAACTCCTGTCTTATCCACAAAGTAAATTAGACGCTATCGTAATGCATACGTGACGTTTTTAATGTACTGAAATTGAATCACTGAATTTGCGGAATAAATTATACTAAACCTTCAGCGTCTGTCGAGGCTCTCAGAACAGACATGAATTGTTCATACTTCTAACTACGTCAAGAATTTCTACAGATTTCTTTACGATAACACCGATATGCAGGCAAGCAGGAAAGTAGCAGTATTGCTTCTTTATCTAACCCACTTGAAAAGCATCTGTTTCATAAGTTTTAGTTCTGTGGAGACTTGTTTGGTTCATGCATTCATGTTGCAGAAAAGATCACGGTGCCTTCTATCGCATGGGAATCTATCCAATCTAATAGATTAAGACAGTGCGTTTCAACCCGTAGGATGGTACGCACTTGTGCGGATGAAAAAATTGTAATGCATGATTTTTACTTGATCATGCATGACGAAGAAGACCTGCAGGTGACATCCAGCCTGTAAATTAGCCTTTTTAAACATTGATTCAACATCTACAGACGTTGAATTAATGTAAAAAAGACTGATTTTCTGGCTTGAGATGGGACTTACCTTGGGTTTCCTCGTAGAGAGGCGTGATGTAACACATTGAATCCGTTGTTGTTGGTTACCGTGACGTCAGCGTGCGCGTCGAGAAGGAACGTCAGCATGTCGTCACGCTTCTTTAAGATCGCGTCATGCAACGGGGTATCTCCCTCGGCATCCTGATTAAAAATATGTCCATCGTGGCGACAAAATTTCGTTCAAAGCTCAAAGGTATAGCCAAACGCCAACAAATTTTTATCTCTAAAAATTGTTCGAAATTTGACTGATGAAAAAGTCAGACTCACTTGGAGACTGGCGTGGCAACCCAGTTCAAGAAGGGTTTGTACGACCCAAACGTGGCCCCGATTGACAGCGATGTGCAAGGCGGTCTGACGACGTTTGTTTCGGGCGTTTGCGTCACAACCTTTCGAAAACACAAGAGAAAAGGTTGAACATAAACTAGATTTTTTTTGTTTTGATAAAATGCTTGTGGTGGAACCAGCATACACACAAAGTCGTTTAACCAAGCATTATTCCGTCACTGGTTAATTATGTAAAGTCATACACTGAACCACTGATGTCCTTTCTTGGCGCGCGTGCACCAAAAAACGCTAACATAAAACTTACAGCATTTCGATGTATGCAAACAAAAAATTCTTATAAATATAGGAAATATACCTCTTCTAACATAGCATCAGATATAATTGCCGGTAATTTTTTGCCGGGTGATTTAAATATCGTTCCGTGAAAGCGGAAATTAAATATTACACCACAGGAAAACATTCATTCAAGATATCGTTCTGCCGCACAGCAAAATCTGTCGTTTTTACATGATTCAATGTCTGCAGACGTCGAATCATTGTAAAGACGGATTTTGCTGTCCGGGTGGTTTAGCGACAAAAACTTGCAAAACATCTCACACTCAAATAAACCGAACACATGTTGTATCTTTCATGCCACGATCTAGTCTTTGTATCAAATGCAAAAATTTTTGAGCTAAATTGATTTATTGATCAAAATCAGCTGTTACTGAACAATGAATCGTAAGCAAAGTACACGGCACTTAATGACGATTAATAATATCGATTGGCAAGTGAGATGGAAACAGAGAAGAGGACTGAGATTAAAGTCATCTAGCTCCACTTTGTGCGAGAATTTGTCGAGAAAATCAAACACAAGGTGGAGACAACGAACAATACATTGCATAATTGAGTAACTGGATGCGCTATCCTAACGAGTGGGGACAAAACTGAATTTGAATAACGAATTGTCTGCGTTTTCATAATATGGAACAGCAAGTACCGCGATGTCGCAGAAAAAACATAGCAAAGATGACAATCCAACATATTGATTTCACACTAGACCACAATCTATCAAAACGTATATTTTGAAGTAAACGTTCGGGCTGTAAAATCAAAACAACTCCCCAGACAAGAAAATTCGTCATTTTTACATTGATTCAACGTCTGCAGACGTTGAATCAATGTAAAAATGACGAATTTTGCTGTGTGGGTCTAAATAGACTCAAAACTTTTAAAAGAAAAGTTATCCTTTCACAACGTTGAAACACGGCTCAAAAATAGCAGCTGAAAAACAGGTTTTACTGGTTTGAACACATCGCTTATCTTAATAATCCTGTAGTTGAACCCGAGTTAGAGATTCAATAAAGTAATTCAAACCAACCTTCTTTCACCAGCAGTTCTACCACCCCTGCCTCATCAACCAAGGCCGAGTGATGAATCGCTCTGTTCCCGTCTTTGTCCTAAGTAATAAGAGATCAAAATTTACGACAAAACTGTTTTTGAAAAACCAGTAAAGTAACAACTCAGACATCGAACCAGTCGTTTCGTTCTTTTGAGTGACTCAACGTCTGCAAACGTTGAATCATGTCAAACAAATTGTTTTCATAGTTGTGGCCAAATGGTCTGTTTCGCTTTCCTATGCCGGTTCTCAATCATCTTATAATTCTAATATATATATTATCTCATATAAACAATAAATACTATTAATATTAGAAAAAGTGCTCAATGCCGAGCAAAAAGCCAAACAGAGCAAACTACACCAAATACAGTTACTACTCTCTAAAACCTCTACAGCCTGTTTCACCTTAAAAGGAGGATCATCAGAAGATCCTCCTTTTAATAAAGATGAAGATGAGGTAAAGATGAGGTAACCTGTAGAAATCAAAGGTCGGTCGCAATAATTGTGGCCTTTGTCTTGCTGAAAAGCTGGCCATTCTAAAGGCCGATAGTAGCCACCTTCTGAACAAACGTTCTGAACTGGTGGGTAAATGTCGTCACCGCACCAAATTTAAACTCAAATATGTACTTCAAAATAAAATAAATTTAATTTCTACAGGTCACCTTAATTTTATTGCATTTTGCTTACTTGTGACGTCACAGGTGTTAGTATCAATATGTTTGGTTTCCATCTGGACGTCTTAATTGAAGCTTTTGTGGTAACCGATGGAGGTAGCCCTTTGTAATTCTGAGGTTTTTTTGCGGATTATATTAAGGTTATAATATTTAATATCTTTTCAGGTATTACCGATTTATTGCTTTTGCATATTTTTCAAGACCTTCTGATGATCCCCCTTTTAGGGTGAAATAGGCTGTAGAGGTTTTTAGAGAGTTGTAACTATATTTGATATTATCTTATAATAGCGTCTTACAATCCCCAACTTAGAAATTTGAAAAACAAAAATCAATTCGAAAATTGCGGACGATCTATTCCACGTACTTCAATTTCCAAGTCAGCATCGTGTCGGATCAGGCAAGCCATGACGTCACGATGACCGTTCAAGCAAGCAGCCTGCAGAGCAGTGTGCCCGGAGAACTGCTCGTTAACCTGAAAAAAAGCAGCAACTTGTAAAAGTACAGATCTGTTCCATATTTTGTTATGTGCTAAACAGGTAGTTTTACCTGTTTCAGCCCTTTGATAAAGTCAGTCGTGTTGTCTGACGAAACGTCAGAAATAAAAAAGCTAGTTATCACTTCAAGATCTTGTAATAGTCCAGTCTACAGTAGGGTGGCTCATTTTCCTTGATGTTCTTTAAAATTTTTGTCAGTTTGGAATAATGTTCCATTTTGCTCACTGATATTTGCAAACCAAAAATTTTTGTTGGGGGTTGACCTTTGACCCTGGTTCACCCAAGGAGAAATTCTAAATTTTTCTGAAAAAATGGTAAATTTCGAAGTGGTTTAGCAGTATCTGAAGAAGGAATTTCTCAAAATTTAACCACGTGATTTTGACGTTACTTCCTCTGTTAACTTCCACATGGAACATCTTCACCCTTCTCCAAGTCTGAGAGTCACTACTAGTGCATGATTTTAGTGTCATTTTAGTTGATTTTACAGCCTTTTCGCAGTCAGTGAATCTATAACATATAGACCAACAAAAATTTTTGGCACAAAAGATGAGAGTCATTTTAGAGTATTTCAGGGCCCCTGATTCCGAAAATGCACTTAGTTTTTTCGAATTGGCTCTAGTTTTCGAGATATTCGACAATGAACATATTTTTAAAATCGTTACTCAAAAGCTGTCAATTAACAAATTACTTATTTTCAGCCCTGTTTACCACTATAATGTCATAATTGCACTTGTCTAGTTCAATTGGTTCATATTGCATGAAAGTTTAAAACGCAAGCAAAGGTTGAAATGAACTGTGTTTAATGTAAAGGAGACATAAATACTCAATGAAAACAGTTGTGAATCAGTAGGCCTACATCACAAGAAAAATATCCCGAAAGTCATGAGTTTATGAATGCAGCTTTATATTCAAAAGGTAGGCCTACTGAAATGGATACTGTACAAATGAAATTTTATTCTAAGCCTTTGCTAAGGCCAAGTCTTTGCTGCAAGAAGTTTTTTTCTGGTGTATAGGCTAAATAAATGACATATAGGCTAATGAAATACGCCTTTGACAAGTAGGATGCTGTACAAACAACCCAGATATATTTTGCTGCATGAGGCAACGCATTCTGCGATAGATACAGCGCTATATAAAAACAAGCATTATTATTATTATTACTTTGACATGAAGCTGGGTGATCAAGACAAGTCCTGGGTTCCTCCTAAAGTATGCATACATTGCACTCAAACCCGTTTCTGGGCTCAAGGCTAAGAAGTTCAGAGTGCCATAGCATAAAGAGAGCCGTGGAATCACCATGAAATTGATACTTCTGTTCTGTACGGTGAGCATGTTCGAAGGAAGTTGGAACATCATGTTTACATGGAATGTGCAAGGCAGTCATTGCGTGGACGTTGCTATTTCTGTTTTTTGTTTGCGCCCTCTCTTGTTTCAAGTGGTGATTTGCTTAAAACAATAGGAAAACGGGCATGACTGAGAGTAACCTCAATACCTTCAGTAATGTTTTGGAGCAAGGTCAAGCTTTTTTCTCAAAACCATTTCTACCACCTACTGTAGGCTAGTAGTTAAAGATTTAGTTATCAAAAGTGGTAGCTGGAATCTTGGCTAACTCAAAAACTAGAGCCAATTCGATAAAACTTAGTGCATTTTCAGAATCAGGGGCCTCGAAATAGCTTGCTACAAGTTTGTGTTACTGCCTCTTATTGTGTCCATTAAGATGCTAGAGTGCATTAGAAGATAGCGAGTGAGCAGTTTCAGGGATAAGCGAAAATTTGATATTTTGAAAAAATTCAAACCAGGTGAACCAGGGTCAAACGTTAATATTTTTTTGTGAAATTTGGTATAGGAAATATATTTACCAAAAGGAACAATATTACAAACTGACGAAAAATTTAAAAGAAAAAAATTTTTTTTTCGAGATTTTGCGCCAGCCTAGTCTACAGTCACCGGAAGAACGCAAGAAATTAATCTATAAATTGTAATGCCTGGTGAACAGTCCCATTCTGTATGTACAGTACACCAGAGTTGTATCAATTGCATAGTTTCAGATTCAGTTATATTATTCTGAAATTTTCAAATTACAATTCCTGTACTTCCAAATGTTATTAATGACACGCTTCAATTACAAAAATTAAATGTTTCAATACTTGGTTTTTATAGTATGACAAAATCAAAGACAGTAGCAAAATTGCATTTGATAAAGATTAGCCTGCGAAAATTGTCTGAGCCAGTAAGTTCCTTTTTTGGATATAAAAGTTACAAGCTTTTAAAGAAAGTCTTCTGCTGGGGCTGATGTTGCAGCTAGACCTACATGTAATTATAAAAAGTAGTTGTAACTTTACTTGGAGCAATTTTTTTGCAACTAAAATTATAATTACACAACAAAATGTCAAAATTACAACTATAATTACAATTGCATAAAATGTGTAATTAACTACATCAATACAATATTGCAATGCGCCAACTATGATGTACAGTTGTATAACACGCAAAAAGAAGCATCATCCAGTTGGCAAGCCTTTTTACATCGTGACGTCACCAGGCTTTGTGAAAAGGGCAATTTTGCAGGCTGGGCAATTGCGTGAAAAACTATTCAAAATTAAAAACTTCTTTTTCTATGAAAGAGGAAAAGCAAAATGAAGGCCATTGAGGTAGTAAGCTAAATATCTGTAGATGGTTCAAACAAATGACAAGATGCTGAATGTAAAAAGAAACTAAAAAATAAACAGAAACGGAATCAAAATACAGCAAGGACAGACTAAGCATAAAGCCACTTGCATTAGCATCAGGGCGTTGAAGTATTTCCTCACACTTTTGCGCGTCTCCGGCGCCGGCCGCCTTCACAAGCTCTTCATTCACATCTCCTGAGACTTGAGTTTCAAATAGTTTCTTGAGCAGTTGAGAAAGATGTTCTGAAAAGTACGTGATGAATAAAGAGTTTTCTTTTCTTGTCCTACAATGTAACAACAGTTAACACAAAAATAGGCATATCAATGAGACACATATGATTGAACCATGTTGAACCTGAATTACATTGGAAAGGAGTAAGAACAACGCGTATTTGCGATAAATACCGAACAAAATACATACATTACTATTTCTATCGATAACTAAGAGTATGTTTGTAGACGAAAGTATTTTTGCCGCATTTGCTTTTCATTAAATCAAAAATGACAAAAATATTTTTTGTAAATTCAAAACAGGATGATATCAAACACATAAGGCGTTAAGTACACACAAAGTTTGGCCATCGTGCCTTCCAACTCTTCAACCAACGAACTTAAGACAGAATTTCAATAGGATAAAAATGAACACAGGTTTACCTCCAGAACGAGCTTGCCCTTGATCCACCTTACTTAAGAGAAGAGGATTAAAAATCCATGAAGACCCTGTAGTAGAGGAGAAATCATAAACGTGAGTGAAGAATAAAAATGATTGAAATTCAGTTATTAGATTTGCACTATTTACCATTTAAAGTAGAAAACGTCGGAGACACAACAGAAAGCAATACCAATTGTGCACGACTACATACCTGTCACTTCTACTTTGATATCGCTATCTCTGTACACTTGCTGTACTCGTCCAATTTTTCCAAGAGTCTAAAAAAGGCATTATATTAAAGTAGTAGTAGTAGTAGTGCAACAGCATATTCCAATTCTGGAAAATTGAACAACAAATTACCACAGCAACTCGGGCGCAACCGAACCGTTGCATTTTTCACTTAAAATATAGTTCGTTTGTTTTTTTCCTTAAAACAAACAACTTACTGGCAACATTGCCTCTGACCATTCCCCGTGTCCTCGCTGTAGCGCCTTCACGTGGTCAACATGAGAAGATATTTGGACCAAATCTCCAACCTGTGACAACAGAATGGGAGTGGTATTAAAACGTAACAATAACTGAACCAAATTATTTAAATTGTTGAAAATAAACAGGGCAACCTTAAGACATGGCCTCCTTCAATTATATCATTTATATATAGAAGTTAAACTACTGGTTGAAAAATCTGTTAGTATGGTGAATTGCCGTCAAATTTGATCTTTCAATGTGCAAATAAATATTTGTTAGTTGAAACCAGAAACAAGCAACCTCAAATTTCGGTTCCTCAGTGGCAGTATTTTCATTGCTGGTAATTCGTGCAGGCGCGTCGGTTGTCGTCACTTTGGTAAGCACGGCAGGGTTGAAGGTCCATCTATTGGATGTATAATAACGTTTGTTAGCCATCACAACTCAGGCTACCTTGAAATGCGAGCAAGATGGCTGTAGTAGCGTGTGTCAGTTACAAAGAGCTGGTTTTTCATTTACTATCTTCCGCGTAAAAAGAGAACAGAAAGTTTGTAAAGCATCTTGGAAAACGATGTAAAGCGTTAAGTATCGTTCTGAGCAGGTAGTGAATGAAGAAAAATACGGTTTTGTTAGCAAGCAAGACAAAAATAATGAAGGAAATGCCTTTTTATAGTGACCAACATACTAAAAGATTCCTTTCTCTGATGATTGGAAAATAATTAAGGATTTTAGTTTCATAAGTAAAGATCATTGCAAGCACATGAACGCATAAAGAAACGTCACCCAAAGTCATAACACAAGTTAAGTGTGCATCGCACAGCCGTGACAACAACACATGCTTGGAAAGGATATGACGTGTAGTCACTCTACTGTCAATATTAAGTGCAGACTGAGACCGTACATCAGCGGTTCTCGAATACTTTGGGCTTTAAACCCTTTCATTTTAAAGCATTTGAAAAAGAACTAAAAGCGAAGCGAGATTAGAAATGTGCCCCGAACGTGATTTCAGCAAAAATAAGAAAACTTTAGGTCAGGTCAAGAGGGCTTGAGATTTGAGAACCACTGCTTTAGACCAAGGTTGTCAGGTGATCTTGGACGATCTCGGATAGAATTAGTTTAAAATTTGGACAATGGGCATTTTAGGACAAATAATAATAAAATGTTCTATCTATGGTCCAGCACTTTACTGATATAACAAGAAATTAAAAACTGCCACAATAAAATGTCCGAATACGTTGCTGGCAACACTGCAACACCTAGCAACACTGGCGTAGATCACCAAATGCATTTAACAAGCTGGTAACCTGTTTCCGCTCCCATAAGACACAACTATGTCGTGATCTTCGTCGATGCCACAAACGATTCCAGTTGTTCCAAGAGTCTACAAGTCAATAACGACATAGTTAAAAAACGATAACTACTTTACAGCGGTATGCAAATTTGTAATCTGCAGGTCGGTGCTGCTGCAGATGAGATTTATTAACCAATCAGAAGGCAGAATTTAAATCAGCAGATTGTGATCATGCGACTCAATGCATGCTCATTAAAAAGTAAATTAAATAAACGTTTCGCCGTCTCCAGCGTGGCCTAGAAGGTTAGGGCTAAGGAAAAGTAATTTCGATGGCGTGTGTTCCATTCTCACCCCTGTCATTACAGTACTCTTTTTGCTTCTGTAATTACCAAACAAAATCACAATGCTGCAGTCAACTGGTTCATAGAGAAAATTGTCCTATGTTGAAGCGTTTACCAGTCAAAATACCTTAATCTGCTGCAGCGACCTACATCACAAATATCCCAACGGTACCAAAATATCTACACGAGGCAAGATGTGTTCAATAAAAAAAATATTTTGCACCAAATAGTCTCACGGTGAGATGTACCTGCGCCGGATCAATCGCGGTCAATAGTCTCGCGCTAAGTTGCCGCATAAGATTGTCTTGATCACACTTTACCGGTGGAGACAAGCGGTACAAAGGAACTTACCTCAAACATTCCTTCTGTCCATCCCCCATGACCGTGTTGTAAAGACTGGACAATTTCTAAATCCAAATCTATGTTAACTTGGTCGTTGAGCTGAAACTCGGTAACTGGTTGTAAGGACTGTCCGTTCAATTGCCCTGGATCACAAATAATTATACTATTGCGTCTGCTAGAAACAAAATCCTCAAGTAAAAACTTGAAAAAGGTTTGATAGCGTGCAAGACAACGGATATCAACCTTTTCATACTATAGAACTCGCCTATAGTGACATCTGAAGAGACTTTCGAAAAAAGTGTTCCCATAGTGAAATGTCACCACAGCCGAATTCATCATCGATGTCGATATTCTACCTATCCAAAAACAAGACTTTGCAACAAATGTCACTACTCTGTTACAGTTTACTGGTAATAGTATAGTGAAATGTCACTACAGGTGACTTCTGTAATAGTCTGAATAACTGTCTCACTATATTGGAAAAATATAAATTAAATAATCAGGTACGAATGAACGACGATGACCATGTTCACATCAATTGATGAAAAATTGTAACTGTTTAAAACAATATAACACACAAAAAATTGCATCTCAACACAAAGCAGGTCAAGTCAGTAGAGAAGAGAATTTTAGCGCACAAAGTAAATTGGTAAACTGGGATTCCAACGTTTTCAGACCAACTTCTTAGTCCTGATGCGTATGCTTTTCTCTGAAACTATACAGCAAAGTGTCATACCCAAACAAGGCAGATGTTCCCTGTAGAAAGAAGGGCCTTTTGCATCAGTGACCACTTTGATATCCATCATCCCGTTATACCCAGCCCTGTATAGGTTCTTAGCTCCAACATCCCAAAGCACGTAAGCAGCGCTTCGAAGATGCTGTGAAGTCCAGTCCTGTATCTTTGTAACCTTAAGCATAATAGCAGCATATTGGTAGAAGGTTGATTGAGTCAGTAGCCTACTTCAAGTAGAAAGCTTTTGTCTTGCCTTCAAACAATACAACATATAGAATAATTGATTGTGGAAATTATTATCATTGGGTTGAGAAAGGTTCTTTGAGGGTTTACTCCTGGCAGTTTCAAATGGCAGTTAGAGACCATTCAAAAGTAGTCACTTTACTTCCATTGTATAAACACAATGCGTCTCTAATGGTATTGTGACCACATCTAATTTAGTTTTTTTGTTTGTTTGTAGTTGGCTATATTCTAGTTTCATATTGGAAAGCTTATGTTCAAAAATTGGGTTGCAAATTTGTTCCTGGTAAACAAAAATATCTGTACGTGGCAAGATAAGCTTAATGGATATAATAGACTTGGAGCCATATAATGTTGCGGTGAGATGTCGCAGGGACAAGTCAACTACAAGTAATCCTCTGATAGGTCGGCCGCGCCAAAATATCTCATCCCGTTTATCTTGGTACATACCTGTTGTATTTTAGACCAAGACATACTGGTATTGCATAATTTGTGGTACCCGGACATTTTGCCGAATAGACAAATTGCCGAAAGGACTAAATGCCGATTGGACAAATTGGCAAAATTATAGAATTCGGCAATTAGTCCTGTCGGCAAAATGTCCGCGCACGTAATTTGTTGTCCAGTTGTAAAAACAATACAAGCAAGACATTTACATGTTACATATACAACCTCCTAAGTTCATCCATCTTCAAAAAAGTAAAACTTTTATATATACCTTTCCTTTTCTTCCATTCCCTCCATCCTGATCGTCCCACTGCCAGTCCACTCCTCGTACAACCCTAGCCCCGGGGTATATACCTCTTGCACTTATCTTTTTGCTCTTTCTCCGTGACTCCATCAAAACCCTAAATATGATGTTTCAAGTAAACTTTTAATAAATTCTGACATGAACCAATCAAAAGCAATATAAAATCTATTTAATCAAAAAATGAAAACTTTCATACTTTTAAGTTAAAGTTAGGCTGGTTTGTTGCATGTGATCAATAATCAACTTATCAACATAGTATGTTCAAAGAAAAAATAATTTTGTTTTGTAACGAGCCATGCACTCAATGTATGTTACACACTTAAGTCAAACATCAATGGTCTGGTGCCAAAATAGACTTACAACGAAATAACATCATTGTCACATTATGCATATAAGTGAATAGGATGTTGGGGCTGATGGGGCTGATGCAAATTATAACATGAAAATGTTCAACCCAATATTCCTACCAAATGCATACGTACTGAATGAGGAATTGTGTTGACAATCTTATGATTCACATACCGACATGAAGTAATTTACAATGCAGCAAAATTTAATTAAAAATCATGAAACAGGACCTTTCGCCATCAGGGTTAACCATTCTGTAAAACCGGTGTCGAAGATGATGCTTATCACCATGGTAACAAGCAGAACAAAGATCATAGTTGTGACATTCAGCACACTTCCAACGAATGCCAAATATCGGCTGCAGACGGCATGTATCACACATTGAGCCGTGATGCTTAACTCCTGAAAAAATTAAAACAACAATCAGTTTTGAAGAAATTCATTTAGAACTGACAATTGGTTTGTTTATGCTACAATGCTTCACAATTCTATCTACATACTATTCGTTTGTAATTAATAATGTTATTTTGCTTGTATTGTTTGTATCTTAATGGCTTGTTTGTAGCTATGATAGTTACAGACTATGATGCCACACTATACAGCTACAAATGTACCACCATGTTGAAACGACTATGAATACATGGTTGGACAATGGACATACAAGTATGAATAATTTACAATAAAGCAGGTCAAGCAAAACACTGCTCAATAAAGCACAGTAGTGCTAAATGCAGTAAATTGATGACTACACTACGCAGTACCAATGCTCTTGCCAACCACTTCTATATAAACATCCATTTTAAATTGAAGCAAACAAAATCGAAAATATTTAGCTCATTTCTTGCAAAAATCAAGTTCAGTTAGTTCAGTTCAATTTATTTTGTTTTGTTGGCGAAAAAAAAAAGAAAAAAAAACAAGCAAAAAGCTAACGCAGATAAACAGCACTTATGTTTATGAAAGAAATTTTAATGATAACAAATGTAGCATATCCTCTCAACAATATATTTGAAACATATCATTCACTCGTACCAGAAGCAGCACTGTCTAGTATCCTAAGATCGTATTGTCCACTGCACCGATAATTAGCTGCAGTACCATTATCCCATACAATAACAACTTCTTCAGAGCTTTCGAAGCAACGTACTGTACCAACATGTCCCTCTCCTCCATCCTGAAAATGAAAATAATGTGTAAATAAAGTGTATATAATATGCCATAAAAACTCATTTTTATTCATGACAACACAGGCTTAGCTACATCGACAAACTTACAACTGTAAGTGTAGGCTACAGCTCAACTATAGAGCTTGTTTAAAATGCTGCCAAATGCAATTTTTTTTATATTCACACTTCTATGGTGTTGAAACAATAAAAAAATAGTATATACAGTATTACAAAAGCAATACTAATAACAATACATTGCAACTGCACTATACAGGTGAATTAACTTTAATCATGCATTTTTGAAAAAAGGCAAGTTTTAATTGTTCAAACACCTGTCTGCCCCATTTCCAATCTGGTCCTCTCACAACTCTTGACCCAACACCCTCAGTAGAAGTTCCACTACTTTTTGGTGAAATATTTACATTAGATGGCCCATTAGAAGCCATACCAAACACCTAACTCACATTAGCGTAAACAAATCTTAAAATAACACTAATTTGATCATACGCATCCAAAATCTATAAGCAATACAATAAAACACTTTTTTATAATAAAAAAGACGTAGAGTGCTGAGGTAGGCAGCCCTCAAAATTAGCTTCCATCTACGACGGCAAAAACATTGCCGTCGCCAAATCAGCAAACCTTGGATTGCGGCGGCAATTGCCATATGCTTTAATCAGACGAAATTTCATGCACTTCTTCATCGTGTCACACGGCGGTAGCCCAGAGTATTACACAAGTTATTTTATGCGCTGACAATGCTCTTGTGAACTGTAAAAAGTTTGCAACCTTACAAATACTGGCTTAATTGTTACGCAAAAGTTATTCTTTCATCGAATAAATGGTTCTTTGGCAGTAAAGAAAAGTAATGCTTCCGATCATATGGCATCGCGTTCATGAAAGGGCTGTTTTGCGTCTTCAAGTATTCCAGTGATGACGCGACAACCTCATCCTCTGATGATTCCGACTCTGACCAGTTCTTTATCTAACAGACTTATTTTATCTAACTAACGTGTTGCTCGCAGTATCCTAATTGTGCCGAAATTATGTGAATGTATACGTAAATCGAGGCAATCTTCTCACAGGGAGCTATTGATTTGTTACCGGTACCTGATTGAGCAATTAACATTATTTCATGATAATTCAACGTCGCTAGATGTCGAATTAATGTAAAACAAACGTAAATTTCTTATTGGGCATTGTTGTTACGCATTATAACCCGCCGGGATCGATTTGTGCTGCCTTGAACGTTGAATCAACCCAAAATTAACCTACTTTCCCCCCCTCCCAATGACTTATTTATGACGTCACCTTATTAATCCCAATGACGTCACCTTAACAGCATGCGTATCGCGTTGCTCGCTTTATCGCTACTTTTGGTATTATTACATCACAACAAATCAAACAGTGCGGTCGTGATAGACTATTCGATTAGTTTTTTCTCTTCTCGTTTTACATGTTTTGGTACAATTTTTTCGGTACAAATAAATTGTTTTGGTACAAATAAACGTTCACAGCAATTGCCGAGGCAATTTCAACTTTTGCCGTTTGGCCTTGTCAATGTTTTTGCGAAGCAAAAATATCCCAATTTCGAAGACTAACTGCGTGAGTGTTCACAGCAAGTAAAATAGTCCGATGTGAGGTTTTGGTGCGATGTTTCTGCTGATTAAACTCTCGCTGCGAGTAAATAAAACAGTAAGTAATTTTAAACAATTTTTGTCCGAATTAAATGCTCATTTTACGACGGCATTTTTATTGCCGTAGCAGAATGGCCATTATGACGTTTGCGGCGGCATTTACCACGCAATTGCCGTGTGCTGCCGCTAATTTCGAGGACTGGGTAGGTATCCTAGTACTGATAATGATTATATTTTTGCATGTGTCGATAAAATACATTAGGCTACCGGTACATGTTTTGTAGATTAAAAACTAAATACAATGCAAAAAACACATGCACAGCAGACTGGAGGGTACAATGAATCAATCATCCAGTCAGCTGCTACAATACTACTTTGGGCAATTAGGCATATCTAGGCTACCTAGGATATGTGTCTTGCTTTGACATTGCAACGCACAATTGTATGACAAAATCATATATGATACTGAAGCATTAGGCTAGGTCTATCAGGACAGGAGAGGCAAATACATTACAAAGTGCACAGCAAACCTTGTCGTTTATTGTTTTATTATTTTTAAGCAGAGTAGGCAGTGTGCACCTAGTAACATACAGCGGCACATAATGGTTGGAATAATTTCCTGGCAACATAATTTAACAATAAAAAAACTTTACTCTGCTAACCTCGATGACCTACCTTTTGTTAAAGGCCTCTACAAGTATTATATACATGCAAAACTACCAGTAATAACTTATCAAGACTTTGTCCAGTCCGAGGATGAACATTCAAAACCAACCAACCATTTGGTGCCATTGCTTTCTGTCACATTATGGACACCGTTATGTTATTAACACGAGCTACCGTATGCTTAGAGTTGTCAGTTCAGTTTGTTTTTAGGCAGTGGCTATTTGACCGGCTCCGGTCTTTGAATCTGAAACACTATTTGACCGGTTATGACGTCACTGCATATGCACTTTTTTCTTTTTCTCTTTCAAAGCAAAAGGCGAGAAGCGCCGACATAAGTTCTAAATTCAACAAGTATTCTTCAACTCAGTCCGTGGCGCGTATGGTTCGTCTCTGGCTGCCAATCTAGAGGGGATGAGTTCGATACTATCCGGAAGCATTCTTTTTTTCATTTTTTTTTTATCTAAATTTTGACCCGAAGCACATTTATGTGGTCAATTTTTAATTTGAGTAGCCTACAGTCCAAGTTAGTTAATAGTTCTCAAGTACAGTTCTCAAGTTAGTTATATACAATACTTCTTTTAAAAGAAATGATAATGGTAAAACCATTTTTTAAAGAAGTATTGTATATAACTAACTTGAGAGAAAAATGTAGGGTCGTTCGGCAACACACGTTCACTTATGACGATCGGAAAATTACCAAGAGAAATTCTCAAATTCCAGCAAATTAAAAAAACTCTAACATTATTACTCACATTTGAAAAGACATAAAAAATGGGCTGTAGGCTACTCAAATTAAAAATTGAGGGCAACACTAAAAGGGGAAAATGCGAAAGCGCGGAAATAAGCCGAAATAACTTTAGAATTAAAACAGTCATAGTATTTAATGATCTCACAATTGCTTCTAAATAATATCTTTCAATGATATTTCAACATAAGAAAATGTTCGGTATTGAGTTGTGGCTAAAAATCGCATTTCCGCCTTTTTCCTATTTCAATAAAATCCATTAAATTTCGAAATTTACTCCAATAACTGTAGAATTAAAACAGTCAAAGTATTTAATGACCTCACAATTGCTACTAAACAATATCTTTTAATGATATTTCAACATAAAAGTAGGTTCGGTGGTGAGTTGTTGTTAAAAATCGCATTTCCGCCTTTTCCTGTTTAAATAAATTCCTTTCAATTTTCGAAATTTACTCTAATAACTGTGGAATTAAAACAGTCAAAGTATTTAATGACCTCACAATTGCTTCTAAACAATATCTTTCAATGATATTTCAACATAAAAGTAGGTTCGGTGGTGAGTTGTTGTTATAAATCGCATTTCCGCCTTTTTCCATGATGCAACATTTCATTCTTTCATGATGAAGTTATCGCTATGTTAAACAATATGGACGCCAAGATCGTATTTCCGCGTTTTCTACATCGGCATTAAATCGCTACTTCTGCGGACAATACGCCATTTCACTCCCGGCTTATTTCCGCGTTCCGCATTTCCGCCTTTTAGTGTTGCCCAAAAATTGACCACAAAAATGCGCTTCGGGTCAAAATTTAGATAAAAAAAAGAATGCTTCCGGATAGTATCGAACTCATCCCCTCTAGATTGGCAGCCGGAAACGTATCGCACGCGCCACGGACTGAGTTGAAGAATATTACCTGTTGAAGTTAGAACTTATACCTGCGCTTCTCGTCTGTTGCTTTGAAAGAGAAAAAGAAAAAAGCGTTTATGTAGTGACGTCATGACCGGTCAAATAGTGTTTCAGATTCAAAGACCGGAGCCGGTCAAATAGCCACTGCCTTGTTTTTATTGACTAGCAGTTGAGAACTCAAGAGCGGGAGCCTAAACAAAAGCAGAGCAGTGGAGTTGGTAAAAATTATATGTACAACTGATTTCTCGATTTACAACAGGGCAAAACTGTAAGATCAAGCTGCGCTGGTAGCCTGGTTTCACTCTGGAAGTGTGTGTTTGAGCAACGCAAAGTTACAGAGATAAGAACTGCTCTCCAAGTGGATGGAATAACTCAGACAATAACACTTGGAGCTGGTATACAAATCCCCCCCCCCCCCTTGGCAACTCATGACAAAGAGGAATTGACCTAAACATGCGGATTGAAGTGTGTGAACAGTAAAGCAAAGTAGTTTCACCCTATATACATATGTTTGGTGGAGTCCTGTCTTTGTCATGAGTTACCAGGGGGGGAGACTTGTGTACCAGCTTCCAACACTTTAACAAATCAAAAACTCTATTTTTTTCAAACATTGTGATCAGGCCTCGGCCAGTGCTTTCAAGCTTCTACAACAGTGGTTCTTAACCGAACTGTACTTGAAAACAAGACAGATTTTTGTGTTACACTTGTTCAAAATTGAGAGACGGGGAGCAATCACTGGTTTATTTTTTTCTCAAATTATAACGACAAATACACTGGTACATTACATACAAGTGAGCAAAGCATGTAATCATTGCTAAAGAGAGGTGAGTCAAATAAAATGTTAAGAACCACTGCTCTAAACTGCCAGGATCGAGATAGAAAAGAACTGAAAGAACTAAAGAAGCTTTTTCAGTCCGAGTCCGAGGATTGCGAGGAATGAGGATAAACCAGGGGTCGGCAACCCTTGGCACACGTGCCACTTGTGGCACGCGAGATGATTTTTCATGGCACGCCAAATGATTTGACGCGCACGTTATAGCACCTTAACAAAGTGCAACCATTGCATCACTAACATTATTATTACATCATTATTACATGGTTAAGTCGCGATAAGGTTCTCTTGAGGCTTGTTGAATGTCCAGTCGAGATAAGGGTCTTTTTGGCAGGGAAAGGCAAGGTCTACCCTACCCTGAAATGGAGGATAAAAAGTGGCTTGTAAAATAAATGTTTCTTGGAGCTGTCACCACCCACCTTAACAAACTTAATCTTTGTCTGCAAGCTTCACAACAAACGGTGATGGATCTTTTTGAGGCATGGAAAGGTTTTGTAGCTAAATTGGATATCTACACAAGGGACATCCAAACTGCAACTTTTCGCTACTTTAAATACCGTACCTGAAGGTTTTCTCATTGGGTCACCAAGTCAACATAGTTGAAATTGATGTGTACATGAAGGATCTAACGTCTCAATTTTGCAATAGATTTCAAGATTTTTAACATTTTGGTTCAGTATTTTCATTTCTCATCAAGCCCGAGAGCAGCAAAGACTTGAACGTATCTGCATTTGAATGGTTGGACATCGAAGACTTCCAGATGCAGCTGATCGATTTCAAAGCATCCTTATTGTGGACATCAAAATTTGTCGAATTGCGGAAATCGCTGAAAACGATTGAAAACAAACAAACAAGCATTGTGACATGCTGGGAATCTTTGCCGGAGAAATTTAGCTGTCTCAAGAAGATGTCAATAGCTTTGCTATCTGCATTTGGCTCCACTTATTTATGTGAACTAATATTTTCGCACATGAATTTTATTCTTAGTCCACATCGCAGCCGACTTACGGAAGATCATTCGGAAGCATGTGTTCTACTTAAAGTGTCCAAATGTAATCCTAATACTACAGAGCTAAGCAAGAAAAAGGAAGGACAAGGATCTCATTAAAAAGTGACTCTTATGACTGCAATCGATGTTTTCCAATACCTAAAGTTAATAAAACAAATTTGTTTCTTGTCTGTTAACTCAGTCAACTTTAGTGTTTAATTTTAACATCAGATAGTTGCCAATACAAAACCAAACATACAAAAATGTTTGGCACGCGAGTTGTTGATATTTTGATATTATTCATAAACTATTCATAACACTGCATACGAAAGGTTGCTGAATGCTGACCCCTGGCCCTGGGATAAACAAATAACATTTCAATTCAATCAATCCCATTTCCGACCACAGTTGCCAAGTGTTTTTTTCTAATTTTCTGTTCATTAAATAATATGAGATGTTCTACTGGTGCAAATTAAGCTAAACTATCACAAGATGTATACAGTGACAATCTGCTTTTATTCCGACGTTTCGTCAATCAGACATCGGAATAAAAGCAGATTGTCACTGTATACATCTTGTGATAGTTTAGCTTAATTTGCACCAGTCATCATCATCATTAAGTTCCTTCCTCTCGTCGAGGGTTGGAGGCAATGAGACGCCAAGTTTCTCTGTTGTAAGATTTTTCTACTGCAGTTTTGTAGTTAAGTCCTGACCAGTCTTCAATATCATTAGTCCAAATTCTTGGTGGTCTGCCCCTATTTCGTTTGCCGTTCATTTTTCGTTCTAGTAGTTGTCTTTGAATAGAATTACTGCGAATCATGTGGCCAAAATATTTCAATTTTCTTGATTTAATTTGCATCAGTAGAACATCTCATATTATTTAATTTAATGCCTGGTGAACAGCCTCATTCAATTTTCTGTTCATTGTTATTGAAAGTAGGCAGTAGCCGTCAGAACTGAAGTGATCGTCACAAGTGATGGGAACAAGCGACAAGCCCAAAAGTATCCCAAAATATAAAATATTTGCACAAAATATAGTCAAAATCAAAAACTGTTGGTAAAAATGTAACAAAATCAAACGAAAAAGAACTGCAATTGCAAAAATTTTCCCATAACGCCAAAATTAACTGGCCCAATTTTGCGGAAAATTGCTGAACTGGCAACTCTGATTCCGAATCATCTTCGGCGTTGCCAGATTTTTGAAGGTTGCTAGGAATGCTAGGGTTTTCAAAATTTTGGATTATTCAAAAACAATAAATCATCATTTACAGGCAAAGCACAACAACACAAAAAGATTGTGCATTATAAGAATCTATTTTACATATTTACACAAAAATGGGCATCTGCTACGTTAAAAATAATGATCTACTCGCTACCGCTAGTCGGGCTAAAGTAGCGTGCGCTACGGCTACTTCTTCTGCTACATTAGCCTACTCCTAAATTGATACAGCACTTTGTGACGTAAAAATTGCCTTGTAAATAAATGATACCATTCGTTTACACTGCCATTTCAAGGTCGTTACAGAAAACACATTTTGGGTGAAATTTGTTGTTACGCATCTTCTGAAACACAAGCCTTTCAAAATGCGAGTCGCTGAGTTATGGTCTCTTTGGTAGCCTACGTCTTTTTCAACAGAGAAATTTCTCTCCACCAGAGTACCATACTGAAAGTAATTGCGAATGGGGGTGTTGTATTTAATAAATAGACGATTAAAATCGGCATTGGGAAAGCTCAATGACTTGTTTCTGTCTGAAGAAAGGTTTGCACAATTGACGTTTAGTGCGACTGAAAGAAATGTAGCTCTTTTCCACTACCGCTACATTAAAAAAGCAGCGCCTCTACTGCACCCGTAGCCATGGGCGCCGGAATTGCGGGGGGCAGGAGGGAAATGGTGCTCTTTTAAGGTCATCTAAGCTACTGCACATTTTGCAATATAGCAATTTCTGCTATTTTCTTTTAGCCTAAGTTATTGATAATTAAATCTTTCATTTTTGTCTCAAAGTAATATTCACGACACAAAATTCTGTATCACAGTAGATTAACATCATTATAACATAGCATGATGCCCTTCCGTGCCATTGTTCTTTATAGCCTATAGGCTACCGGACATTTGTATCATTACTCGATATTGAGCTGATAGATGAGCATTAGGCCTATCGCTATAGGCTATGATACCTTAAAACTTTTTTAAAAAATGGGCCTTTCAGCAACAAAAGTGCCTTTTTTCATAACTTTTCCCCCCCAGTCAAAAATCGTTTCGGCGCCCCTGCCCGCCGCCGCTACTCCAACAAACATGTACAGTAGTTTCCCTACCAGTATAATTAGCCTACTACTGAAAAAGTAGCGGCGCTAGTAGGGGCAGGGTTGGAAGTAACGACTAGTTGTCACTATTCAATAGCGATATTAGTTGCTTTCTGAATATCGACTGCTGATACCCATTCCTTTTAAAAATAAATACTGAATGCGCGTCATTCACTGCTTTTTTATGAAAGCAACGAAATCATTATTTGTTTTTCATTAATCGATATTTAGGAGAACTGCTGAATCATTTTTTGTTGTTCACTTACTATCGTCGTCAAAACGAATTTACAAGATTTAGTTTTCGGATTGCTATCCGACTTAGTTCCCTTCCAGTTTTCGAACTTTAAAGGATTAGGAACATTTTTGCGGCAACATAGTTCAGAAAAACCATGCCAGTGAGAGTCGTTGACAGTGTTGCCAACCTTTCAGTTTTCCCGCAAGCTTAGGCCTGTTTAATTCGAGTTTACGTATTTTTTTTGAGTTTGCGGGTTGCTTGTTTTTTACTGGAATTGCGAGGTTTTTATTGTAGGCTAGTCAACATTGTATCCCTTTTCAAGATAATAATTTCTAGGAATGGCGTAAACAAATGTTATTCTTGAAATAAACGTGATGTATGGACTGCAATTAAAGGTTGTATTGAAAACTTTGAACTGCTAAACTGCGTGCTTTATGCCAATTGGCAATGGTTGCAAATTATTGGGCTTGTTTTTGTATTGATTTGCCTGTTTTGGACTGGTTTTTTAGATTCATTTGCTTGTTTCAAAAAACAACCTGGCATGGCATCAATGGTCGTTAAATACGCAAATACAATAAAATACAATATTTTTAGTAACTGCTATTCATTGCTTTTTTTAAAGTATCGATAGCGGAAAGTCATTGCTTTTTTGGGCACTATCGAATAGCGAAATAGTCATTGCTTTTTGACTAACGACTTTCAACCCTGAGTAGGGGTGCTGCAAAAGTAGCGCGCTACTATACACACCTCTGTATTTTCAAACAGTTTTAACAGTCGAACATTTTTTCGGCTTAACTTAATCCCCATCGTGAATCTGAAAATATTGTAAAAAATGGAATAATTTTCCTTGGTAATGCAGGCTACTACTTACTAATTCAATGCGATTTATTTTTTATTGTTGAAACGTAAAAGAAACGATACTGTAGAAATGAACTTAGGCTACAGCAACAAAACTAACAAAAGGAAAGGGTGGCAAAATAGCAATGGTTTAGGTTAGGCCGTGCATGTAAAGAGGGAGGGTGAAAGAGAAGAAATACCTTTATTTGCCAATCAACGTCTGTAAACGTTAAATCAATGTAAAAATGACGGGTTTTGCTCTCTGGAGACGCATTGAGTAGCCATATAGTATCGTGGGCCTCTTCAAATTTATCTACCGTTGGCTACCCTGTAATACTATTGTGAAAAAGATAAAACAAAAACGTTATGCTACTTTTTTTAGAAAAATTTATTTAGATGGTAAGCTAACGTTTGGCATCGTTGCATTAACGTGGATAATATTATTTTTCAGGCCCATTATTTTCCCGCTACGCTTCATTTGAGGTTTTTATATTGACATAGCATTGTGTAAAGAATGTAAATGAAAGCGTTGGTATTTGATTGTTGTATTCAGTGGATACCTGTGAAATGATACACAAAGACATAGATCACTAACAGTACTATCAACGAAAGCCATAAATTCCAGTCAGTCAACAACAAAAGCTGTGTGCCTTCTTCCCAAACTTCAAAGGTGGCCTACCTAATCAAGCAGCGCTTTTCGCTCTGCGTGTGATTGAAGGCAAACAGATTTTAATACCAGAAAAAGTTTACTGAACAGACTTTATTTAGCGTTTAAAGTCAGAAGAACCAAGCGTGTCAAGAAAAGCAGAATTTTATGAAGCAACTTTGTCTCTTGACATTGAGGTTATTGCTCAAAGCAGTAGATAAAGTTAAGTGAGCCTGTAGCAATCGTCTTTCTTGATAAAGGTGGTTGAAGTCTGTTAATAGTAAAGGTCACAAATGGCGAAATGGGCTGGTCTGAAGTGAAGTGACAAAATTTGCTTTCAAATCTAATTGTATTCCGGTTAATTACTCGAGTCAAGTCCTAGGTCATATAAACAGACTTGGACACAGGCCCGGATTTAGGGGGGGCAAAGGGTGCAGGTGCCCCGGACCCCCCGACTTTTGAAGGGCCCCTACGTGGATAAATGTGATTTTGTGTTTTTTTCTCTTTCAGTTTTTGAAGTTTCTGCAAAATGCTGTGCAGTGCTGGATTAATGCTAGCCTACTGTAGACGTAGAGGTGGTTTTTCCCGCCCTGGGCGCGAAAAAAATTTTTGCACGGGGGGCCCCCCATCAGATAAATCCGGCCCTGCTTGGACAACAAGATTTTTTGTAGTCTTTCGAAATTAGATTAGAATTAAAGTAATTTAAGCTTTTACAAATTAGACTAGGATTAGAACTATAGAGCTACCCAAGTTTTCACAAATCAGAGTAGAATTTAAACTAGATAAGAATTAGTTGGACGCAGTTGTATATTTTTTTAGTTGGATAAAAACGCCAATGTGACAACTCGGAATCAAAGTGTCATTCCACCATCACAGCGCCAAAACCACTTACGTCATAATATGCATTGTAACGTCAGTAAATTGATGAATTAATCGCATTTTTCATGACTTTGCTGCTCAAGAAATGGAATGACACTTTGATCTTGATCGTTTTATTGCATTTTCTTTGTATGGCATTGATAAGAGCGCAGTATCCTTCCATTTGCCAAAAAATACTGTTGGACAGACTAAAATTTCTAGCAAAACTGGAGATTGGATAAGAACTAGGCTACTGTAGGCTACGATTAGAGCAAACAGGTTTTTACCAAATTAGATTAAAATTAGAATTGGCGACATTTCGCTCTAATTTATCGAATTAGACAACTAGAATTATCTAGTTGTCCAAGTCTGCATATAGATGACTTCAAAAGGTGTGGCCAGGAATAATGTATCTATAATAATAATAATAGAGGCCAAGGAAACATTTTTCGTGTCCACCTCTAAACAAGTTAACAGGGATACCAAAATGAACTAGCCGGGGATTTTTAGAGATAAAAATGACCCCATTTTTATACAAAACAGTAGCACTCTGCCTGGCCTACAGCCAAGGGGTCTATTGGAAAAGATCTCGATTTCTAGGGCCGTTAAAAGGATAATTTGGGCCCAGTTGGCTTACCAATGAGATCCTCTTTCCCAATCCAGACATTCCTATAAGAAAAACGCATGATACCCAAAAAATACGCTTTTTCAAGTTGCCCGTCTCCTTGGAAAGGTTACGGGCCCCTAAAACCATCCCGGGTCCAAAAGTACCCCTTGGACTTTCCTATCAACGCCACTAGATATAGTCAGCACCTGGCTATATGCGTCTTGCCAAGACATAGCAGGAGAGTATTGAAAGCTTCCAAAACACCTTTTATAAACTTCTGGCAACGAATTAAACAGAAGATAAAACAAACTCTTTACAGCAGGCTGCTGATATATAACTTATTAAAAATATATTCTGTGTACTCGTTCAGATATAGACTACTACGTATTTGCAAAAGAACCAAATGGGTAGCTTGCCTTCAAAACCAGACAATTTGCCTGAGATTTTAAGCAAAACTGAATTCAGTCAAAAAGAGATACTGGATTTCTACAAACAATTCAAAAAAAGACATCCTTCTCAAACCATCAGTAAGGACGACCTCAACGGAATATACAAAGAAAAGTATCCAAAAGGAGACGCAGAAAAATTTTCCGAATTTGTTTTCAGGTAAAGAAGCGTTTTAATTTCTAAGAATCTTTTTTTCTAACCAAAAGCAACGTACCAGCAACCTCATTGACAGAGATCCAAACCAGTGAAATTTTCCGAAAACAGTGTAATCCTTATAAGAATTACTGTTCTCTTGTTTTTGTGAACGTGTCGTATAAGCTCAATGGAAAAATTGTAAAAGCTTATGTTTTGCATGGTAAGACATTGGCATTAAAATTGGCCAGCCCCGACAGTGATCCACACTGTAGCAATCCAGTATTATGCCAAACACGTTTTCCTTCCTAACAAATGAACCATTTTAACCCATACGTCATTTTCTAAAGATTTTGTATTTTTCCATCTAAGCTGCTTTAAATACTGCAGAAAAAAGGTAACAGAAAATAAAACTGTTTACACTCGCCCTTTGGCGGGAGAGACGAAGAGACACGAGAAAAAATAAAAATTAGAACACAGACAAATTGGATGACTGCTAAAACGTGATAATTCGTAATCTCTTATTATTTCGTTATTCTATAATGTTTAAGTTCATTTTTGTTATTAGAACTACAATATTATATGAACTATGAACACCTTCTGATAACTAAAAATTATAATTCGAATAAGAATTGTGTGGAAATAGTTGAATGGAGTCAAGTTGTCAAATTAGTTAAAATAACCGTCTGGCATACAGAATTTCATTAGACAGCCAATTAACATTTAAAAATCTCAATAAAATCATCCCTACACGTAAAAGAAATATATTACCACAACTTGAGACTACCTATGCCTCTCTTGCTAGAAGCATTAAGCTTGCCCAACATTTCATTCGATGGTTTATATTTTGCATTTCAAAAACAGCATTTGCAATGAGTTTGAGCCTTTTTTAGCCTTTAACTTACACCTCTAATATTGCCGCCAAGAATTCTTGGTTTACCTTCGTATACAACAAGTCTTTCAAAGGAATTGTTCTTTGACATCACACTGCAATGATGTTTAGTTTAAAACGACTAAAAAAAGAAACATTTGATGTCTGGGATCAAAAAGTTATTGTAAATTATTTTCTTTCCATCTGAAATATGCCGACTACTAAACCAAGTTTAATCTGTCATGTCTCTGTTAATTGCTCTAGCCCAGTGATGAGCAACCTTTTTGTGACTGTGGACCATAAATTTTTTTTAGAAATCTCTGTGGACCATAGCCTTTTTTGTATATCAGATTTATAATTGTGGCTTAAGTTTAGAAAAACAACATAGTAATAAGTAATAAATTTAACCAATTATTTATAAGTAATAATTGACCAAGTATCATAAAATTTTACGTCAGTGACTGCTTTGTTCTGTCACACATTAAGTTTGTTGTTTGTCACACATTAAGTCATAATTACAAGTAAAAGTTTGATTCAATCTTAATCTTACTGTACTACGCTTATTAATATCAACTCGGTTTCTTTTTTTACAAAAAATGTCATTAATAACAGAAAATCCAGCCTCAACTAACCATGTTGTTGGAAAGGATATGATGAAACATTGTACGATTTCGTAAACCTGTAGATTATTATTTATTATTTTAAATAATTATTTTATCCCTGGACCACCGAAAATTCTCTGTGGACCACTTGTGGTCCACCTGGACCACGTTGCTCTTCACTGCTCTAGCCTACCTTTGCTCTCACTGGTTGTTTTCCATCGCAGAATGTATGACACCGATAAAAATGGTGTAATCGATTTTCAAGAATTTGCATGCGGCCTGTCAGCAGTTTCAAAAGGCACAGAAGAAGAAAAGCGACGTTTTTCCTTTCGACTGATAGACGAAGATGAAGATGGTTATATTTCAAGGAAGGAAATGATTTTTCTTCTTGCTGTAAGTACACTGCGAATATGAATATGCCTTCCACAAGGTTACAACTGTAAATCTTGCTTGCAATGATAATAATAATCATGTTATATTTTGCTCCCATTGCGACAATAGACAGTTAGCCTACTGCCTACACTGCGAATACGGAAGCAGCAGAATAGGAATTATCTAGCCTAAGGGACATGATATAATCTTCGATTCAGCTTCCACCCATATTTTAGTAGGCTATACAATAACAAGGGTTAACGAGTGGCACGCAAACTACGCTAAAACTGTAAAAACTTCAAAATGTTAAAGAAAAGCTTCAATTTAGATGTCTATAACGTTCACAGCATATCCTAAAGTTTCTGAGTAAGCATCTTGCTTAAAAACATAGTTATCAGTGTTTTTTGCCATTTTTGTACAATCAAACGTGGATTCAGTAGCCTATAAATTACCTCATTTACCTAACAGGCTATAGTCAAATTATGTAAGCGCATTTCTTCTTCTTCAACAGATTGATCATGTTTGATCAGCTGTGATCTCCCTTATGAACTGCCTCCATTTTGTTCTGTCTTTTGTTTTTATTAGTGCTTCCGGCATGCTTTTTATTCCTGTAATTTGCTTGATATTGTCAAAATATTTCATTTTTTGTCGTCCTTTTGTTCGTTTGCCTTGCACCATCCCATTACAAGCGCATTACATTGGTTGTTTTACGTAATAATATTGTGTTAGTTATTTTATTGTGATTTTATCATCCTGTGTTGCTTATTTCAGGCTTACTTCCGACTACAACCACAAGTAAACAAAACGGCACTAGAGCGCGCGATAGAAAGAACAGAGAAAGCTTTTTCATCATTGGACAAAAATAAAGACGATATGTTATCTTATGATGAATTTAGCCAAATTAATTTAACGCCACTCTTAAAACAACTTGTGTACAAATGATGTCTTTTTATGTAGGCTACTACTTTTTAGATTTCTTTACTTTAATGGCTTGTTTTTTTTATAACCAAGCTTCAAGCCAGGAACACACTAAACATTAAATAAATGTGGAACCATTGCTTTTCTATTTCTGTTGACTTTTGTATTTTTATTGCCTGAGTAGACAGTTTTCTTTGTTGTGCCATGTAACCGAACACCACAGGTTTTCAAACGTAAGCTGAAATTACAAACTAAGGTTGAGAAAACCATTGGAAAGCGTTATCGAGAGTCTTCAAAACAACGTTTTGCTAAAGCGTTGTTTTAAAGTTTTAAAATAATTGAAAATTAGTTTTCAACGGTGCATGCCTTGTATCTGTCAGCGCTATTTGTGATCTTTTGACCTAATTCAGATATTTCCAAGTTTGTAGTCTTCATCAGGCGCGGATTTATGGGGGGGGCCCAGGGGGCCCGGGCCCCCCCCCGAAATGTTGCGAGGAATTATTGTTGAAATTCTATGTATCCGCATCAAATCGTTTGATATGCGTCTACACAACTGATATTAGTCCCACGGCAGACTTCACTTATCTGGGAGGGGGGGGGGTAATTTTTTGTTATTATTATGGTTAAAATCATCCATCGATCAGACTCCTTTATTCCGTTATACAACTGTAAATGCATTTTAATAGCAACATTTGTTGGAGCTGACTCAGCTGAAACCAATGCTGAACCAAATGACGTCAGTTGAAACAATCTGAAACCTTGAATGGCTGTTTTATAGTTTTTAGCCTTCATTATAATTTCAATCAATTGCCGTCTATGCTTGCAAACATACAAACATCCAATTGGTCATGGACACTGCATACAGGGTTTTAAACCAGATTTCAAGTTTACTTTGCATGCTTAGCAATTTTTATTCAAGCAAAATGTATTTTTCAAACATTCACAATTGATGAAATGGCTGTTTCTTTTAATGTATATTTTATTTTATGGCATATCGTATATGTCGTAGTATAGTGGCGTAGCCAAGGGGAGGGGGGGGGGTTACAACCCCCTCCCCCTTTGGCACGCGTGTGACATCACGATATTGAGAATAATGCTTTCAGTCTCTGTTTCTCTAAAATAAAGTTTTCCTAATTTTAAACGAAACTGCATTAAAAGAGCGAGTTTTGCCAATACCAAACATTTAAATATCTCAGCCAGGAATTAGCAACAAGAAAACATAGAGACTTAGGTTTATTACCGAAAAATCCGAAGAAAACATGATCTTATCACCATTTTACAGGAATATTTATACCCACATTTTTGTTGAAAATGCTCCCAGAATGCACCAAATTCAAAGCAATTTTTCAAAATTTTCTGGGGGCTGCCCCCCAGACCCCCGCCGCTGGGTGTCGCATTTGGCGAAGACGCCGACGGGCTTCGCCCGCCGGCCGTAAAAACCCCCTCTTTCAAAATTCCTGGCTACGCTACTGTCGTAGTATCATTGTTAATATCTGTTTTATCTTTTTCTTTCTGTTTAATTGATTTTCAAATTTTCTGGCCCCCCCCGAAAAAAACTCCTAGATCCGCGCCTGGTCTTCATCTATTGTGGTTTCGGAGAAACCTGTATGTTCTAAAGTGGGATAGTTGCCCAAATATCATAGTATTTTGCTGATCTTACTATATGTAATTGTGGTATAAATTGCTCTGATTATAATCTCACTTTGCAAAAATATATATTTAGAACATCGTGTTTGGAAAGCAGTTAAGGATTGGTTAGAAATAGTAAGTAGTAGATTCTACTATTTAGAAGTCCATGGGTTAGTTTTAAAATAAAAGCTGATCATCGCCTGCCTGAAAACAACAGTTGTTTGAACAAGACAATACGTAAGTGATGTTTGTCAATGTGGTCAGTGGCCAAAAAGAAAAACTTGCTGCGCAAAGCAGAAGACTGAAAACAAGAAAATTTTGTGTGATTGATCTCGTACAAAAGCAGTTTGAAGCTTTTGATTTACTGAAATGCACGTTTTGTTCTCGAAATTTGCGTCACTCAGCAATCTTTGTTTTTACAACGTCCCACTTTTCAAGTAAAAAATTTCAGCTTTGAAGGTTTTCCTGACGTTGTCTGAAATCGTAATTTTCATTATTCAGTGGCCGTTCATGTTACATAAAGGGCTGTCCATAAAAGACGTCCGCTGTCGGGGGGGGGTTGCAAACTGCAAATTTTCTTTATGAGACATAGATTTTGCAGACATGGGAAGAAGGGTAATTTTTTTGCAATTTTATAAGGACGTCTGTTATGGACAGCTCCTAAACACAAATCGGCTTTACAAAAATCAGCGAATTAAAACTTAGCCTAGCACTCAGCTTGAAAGCGAAAAAGACGACAAAATGTGTGAAAACAACCTGCAAAGAATCGCCGCAAGTCAATTGGCACATTGGAAATGCAAAATGATGTTTAGTTGGTCAAAGAAATCGTCGATGCTACCAATTTTTTTTGTCGGATCCGTACAAAATGATATCGAGCCAGACGAAACATTGAACTCGGTGATGATGAGTAACTTGGAGTGGGTGTGTTTAAAATCATAGGCGTTCTGCCGAGACTCGTTAGAAAGTGTCGAGTAATGCAAAAGTACGTCGATTTAGCCGACTTATATTGTCTTTTGCTGTTGACTATTGAGACAAAATATAAAAACATTAGCCTACTTGCGCTATCCCACAAAAATCGTTTTTCTTTGTATAAACTACTTGTCTTTTGTGACCTTACTAGGCCTACTGTCGTAATCGTTTGTTGATATATTCTGTTTTTTATTTCACCAACATCGTCTAACAATCACAACAAATAACTTAAACAGAAAATAAATAATATCAGTGATTGGTTTATTGCAATCAAAAATGTATCATCTGCTCGAACACATTTAAGACCTAAGATTTGACAAACAAGAAAAATTAAATCAACTTTAAAGCCGTCAATGAACGAGATGAACTGTACGTAAGCAAACAAAGCATGTTGATATGCAGTAAATAGGTCTATGGGTGTCGCCATGGTCTTGAATTGTCAGCTATATAATAAGGTTCAAGCACACATAAACTGTTTATTAAACGTTCGGCAATGCAAACTAAAATTACAGTAAACACACAATCATATTTAGGAACAACGTCAACTGCAGAAAACGTAAATAAATATTGTATGCAGCAACTAAAAGTTTTTTACCTTGTCTTTTAATTTAAAATAATCTACGATATTATTATGCTCAGTTTGGGGGGAGGCTGTCGATTCTTCTTATGCTTTAGGAGTGATATCTCTGTTATTTTTTAAGGCACGATTTCAAAATTTGGGATTCACTTTGTAAAATTATTTACGCTGAGCATATCCGAAAATTAAAACTATGTGAATTTTAGAACTGCTCATATACGTTGAAATGTTGAGGTGACTTTTGACTGTAATTGTAGCGTGAGTTTACACATTATTTTTTGGTAGAGTAATGAAAAACATGCATTGTAATGTTGTGATTAAAACTTTTTTACATATTCTCGATTTGAATCTATATTTTTCATGCAAAATAATATAATAATGCAAAATAACATATAATAATGCAAAATAACATATAAACAGAATATGAAATATTTCAGAGGATGTGCTGAGAAATGCCTTATATCTCTCAATTTATAACCTTTATTCGCTCAAAATTTCAGCTCAATAGAGGTAAATAAAAGTTAGGAAAAGTCAAGAAATCTCGTAGTCGCAACCTCAGTGGTTTTAGAGATACAACTTTTGATACAAAAAAGTTGAATTGACAGCCCCCCCCCAACCTTCAAAGGGTTAAAGCCGTCAATGAACGAGATGAACTGTACGTAAGCAAACAAAGCATGTTGATATGCAGTAAATAGGTCTATGGGTGTCGCCATGGTCTTGAATTGTCAGCTATATAATAAGGTTCAAGCACACATAAACTGTTTATTAAACGTTCGGCAATGCAAACTAAAATTACAGTAAACACACAATCATATTTAGGAACAACGTCAACTGCAGAAAACGTAAATAAATATTGTATGCAGCAACTAAAAGTTTTTTACCTTGTCTTTTAATTTAAAATAATCTACGATATTATTATTGTTTTATTTTCAAGATTCATTCGGTCAATGTTCGTCGTAAGATAAATTAGATAAATCCAGTAAATAAATTAAATCAGCGCACGCTGCATATTGCAACCAAGTTATTAATTCAAAAGAAGGATACAAAGCTAAAATATAATTCTTAGGATCTCATAGTAGCCTAATTACAAAACAAAAAATTAACACCTACATTACTTACTTTTCAGAATTAGAAAAAAATAGCCTACAGCAAGGAAGGAAAAACAGGATGCTTAAACCATAGGCTAAGGTCATAAAATGCAAGACTGTCATTTAATTCCAGCAATTCTTTTGCCAGAAAGGTCAGATATTGTAGTAGGCTACACCAATCACATAAAATAATAACTTATATAAGGTATGTAGCCTAAGCTATTGTTTTTTGAAATATTAAAAAAAAATTGGAAAACATTTTATCCCTATTTTGCTCAACAATAAGTCAAATTGAGATGCCATAAACAAACTGCAAATTTTCAAAAATAATGCAATAGAACTGATTATTGGAACATTTTTGTGCTACGAAATAGTTTATATATTTAATAAAAAAAATTCCAGAACGTTAAACAAAATTTATCGTAGACCAGGCTTCTAAAATAAAAAACCGGTAACAAAACTAGAGTAAGATATTCCACACTTTCAAAGTTTAGTAAAATTATGCTCCCATTATAGGCTACTCCCCAAGCACACCTAAGTAAAAACATCTGATTTAGATTTTTTTTATATCATCATGTTGTCAACCTCCTCGTGTTAGTTACGTAAGTTAAAAAAAAAAAGTAAGAAAAATACATAATACATGATTATACGAATATAAACTTAATCATCGTCAAGGACCTTTGCATTTTTGCATCATTTTTTTTTTCAAGAAAGTTTAAAATATTTTCCAATAATTAAATCTAAGTAGCCTAAAAGATGCTGTCATCAACGTTGAATTTCTGTTATCCAATGGTAGATTATTTGCTAGACTTAGCGTAAGTTTGATTTCAATTGCTGAAACCTTAAATTTTTGCAAGTACGATGAAGAAATCAAATTGAGCCTTCATAATCTTTTCATTTTCAGGTTCTGCTTCTAGCTTCCATAGCTTTTTTAGATCTTTTGAAAACTTCACTGCGAAGTCAAACAACTCAGCGTTTTCCGGATTTACACTTTCTTCCCTTTCTTCCAGTTCTTTCATTTTTCTGTTCATGTAAGAATAATATGAATCCGTAGATCGCATGAATCCCAAAACATCATTCATCGACCACTCCTGACAGACTTTAATGTTGTCGATATGCTGTTTCGTCACAAATGGCATTGCGTCAAATATGCTTTTGTAATGGTTCTTAATGTTTAGGTATGTCTGGAAAACTTTGGGGTCGTCTTTTACTCCTTCCAATATCAATTGCTCCAATAAATCACTCGCTTTTAAGCAGCAGTAACCGTTAGTGAAGAGCCTGGGATTCCAGTAACCAAATAATCCAATACATCCTGAAGGTTTTAAGATTCGTTTAACCTCATCGTAGAATTTGGGGAAATTAAACCAATGTGCTGCAGACCCAGCCACAATGACGTCAGCACTGTTGCTTGCAATCGGTATATTTTCAGCCGTCCCTTCCACAAATTCAATGTGGGAGTGCTGATTTTGCTTCTTGGCGTGTTTGAGCTGCTCCATACTTACATCCACAGCTACAATTTGCTTGAAATAAGGAGAAAAAATTTCGCTTGATTGGCCACTCCCACAGCCGACATCAACCAACAAATCTAGCTTTTCGGGAGGATTACTGTCATGGTTGGTCTTGTAAAACTTTAATAACGATTCCGCTATTTCAACTGGGTAATGTGGGCGATATTTTACGTAAAATTTTGCAATTTCGTCGCTTTCATAATATCTATTCATTTTCATCCACTTAAATCAAGAATGATATATCGCACGTCTGCAAAATTGCAAAAATGTCATCAGTATAACTTCTGCTTATGCAAAATACTAGGGCGACTAGGTGTACCGTTTTTTAACATTTTTACCATTCTGTGGTTTGGATAAATGACCAGTTTTTTTTTTTTACAAAACGTTTTATTGCACCAAAATCAAAATCCAAAGCTGGTTTGGTATGTGTTATACGAGTGGCCTAGTGTGACTCATTTGATTAGGAGTGCACTTCAGAAGCACAAATGCTTAACTTGACGATTGAATTTAGTTTTCGACAACTTTTATTCTATAAAGTTCGAAATTTACTCATTATCGTATCCAATACGCATTTGTAATATCTGTCCATTTTCATCTCTCTGATTATTCGCGAACTCGAGCAGTATGCACAGTTGCACACATGAGAAAAATGTCAAGAAACTATTTCTCAAACGAGTTTTAAAAAGTCCTTTAGTTTTATATTTTTATTGACTACACTGCTGGTTGTTCTCATTTTAAAATGTCCTACTTTGCATCTTTTAACAAATTTTGTTTGTTCAGCGCGGCAGCGCCATGGTTCAGCTTAATCTTTTTTGCTAAGAGTGGTGCTGATGGTAGGCTTATCGATACGCTTTTTATACGGATATATCTTTGCATGAAAAAAATCTGCAATGCAGTAAGCGCTACAATAATTTAAGTCAGCACGTCACCAAATAGCCCTGGCCCAATTATGAGCTTATGACACTCGATTGACAACACAAAAACATAAAAAACGAATAATACTTTGATGTGACGATGATGTCATAAATGCGTTTATAAATAGGCTACTTGATCTGTAACAATGTTTTTAAACCGCAAATTCATCAGTAACGTGTTATTACAATGTTTTGGATATTTGTTTAACCAGTTTTGAAAACAGAAACGTTTCAAATAGGCCCAATGGGCCTATGCATGAGTTATGCTATTCAAGAGACACATGAGTCAGCTAATCAGTCCCTTTTTACATTAAATTTACATTTACAACGTACGTAGACGTTGAATCAATGTGCAAATGACAATTCGTTATCTGGGTGGTGACTTTTATCGCTCACATGTCTTCATATTTCATACCACTTCATATTTCCAGAAAATTTATACTTTATTAAAAGATTTTTTTTCAAAGAAATATTAATAAAAAATTATATTGCAACTTCAAATCTATTGGGGAGCACTTGCCCTCTGTGCCCCTTAGAGGCTACTGATTTACGACTTATTTTGTTTTGTTGGTCTGTGTGTTTTCTAGTTGAAGAAATACTAAAAAATTTTATACTTACACTTATGTTACTTAGCCTATGTGTTTCATAGTGTCATAACTCTCAAATAGCCTACTTTAAATTCTGTTTTACACGTTTATGACGCAAAACGCATGTTGTTGAACAGAACCGCTAAGACTTTTCAATGTAGCACGAGATCCGAGCAAAACCAACAAGGATTGGGATTCTTCAAGCTTAAGATCACTGTGGCTACTTAGTAGGCTTCTGGTTGCAACTTTGCAAGAATTGTGTTCAGGGCCGTTGAGAAGATAATTTGGGCCCAGTAGCCTACTAACGACATTCTCACGCCCTAAATCAAGACATTTATTAGAAAAGCCTACCACATTTAAAGAATATACGGAGGTTTCTTTAAGTTCCAGGGCCCCACAATGCTACTGATTGTGCCACGTATACGCTTGCATTAGCCTACTCTTAAGTTTACGGAATGCTTGTTGTACTGAATACTGAAAAGTTTGGGTGTTCATCAGGACAATTATCATTTCTAGCACTAGTCGCAACGTTCATCTGATGAAATTGAAAGTAAAATTGTTGTTAATTTTACTTTCAATTTCATCAGATGAACGTTGCAACTAGTGCTAGAAACAATGCTTGTTGTAGCCCACTCGCAGAGGGATATGAGTTTGTTTTCATTTTTTTATGGGTTTAGTTGGTGAAACTAGAGGTGTTGCGTTTTCGTTTAAAATAAGAGACGACAGCGAGTAGGTTAAATATGTCCATGGATTTGTTTTACAATAACCAAGTAAGTTTACACTTTTGTGCTGAAAATTGCTTTTTCACAGCTGTTGTAAAATTTTGTCTTCTGTCCATGTAAATGTCAACAGACATCTCATCTGTTTAACAATTCAGGAAAACTATTGTTTAACAATGCAATTCGTCATGACTAGGAAACTGTAACCTATTCCTACTACCACACGGAACCGGCAGCCTCATGTTAAACAGGTCGTTTGAATCTGCATATGTTAAATGAATAAAACGCCTGTCTTGTGTTTTAAATAAAGTTTAAAATCGGGACGAGTTTAAAATAACACTTTTATCTCGTTAAATCATTCAGCGCTGCTGTAGGCCTACGATAAAAATCGCGTGTATACGATAAGACACGGTTGCAGTTATACGCTGTTACTTTTAACCAGAGCAGATAAGAGGATAATTTGGGCCCTGTGCCAGGCATAGAGAAACCATTTAAAAAGTAGGTGGGCCCAGAGGCGCAGCAGTCAAAGTCAATACAACTTCTGGGGGGCTTTGTCTCCCAGACCCCCCCCCCCCATAACATTGTGGCATTCCTAATACTTGAAATCGTTTATTCATTGTGTTTTCATTATTGCCTTTCGTGCCAACAAGCGAAAATTTTCTAATTTTGGACCCGATTTGGCCAAACAATTTACAAATTGTTAAATTGCTCTATGGCGCTGTACAAAATATGGCGATGTACACACAAATAAAAAACAATGCACCCACAGTTATAATACCACCTGGTAGTAATAATCTGTAGCATTATACAGTACGTGCATATGTAATGATATCATTGTTAAGAGATAAATTAGGTATATTAATTGATAGATTGCTCTACCAATCACAGGCAACCACACCCACACGCGTTGCCATTCAACAGAAAAGTTTGAAGATTAAATTTCATCATTGAGCTATCAAAGATAATCAAACTAGTGTGTATCAAATGAGTGAAGACGTTTTTTTGGAACTCCCTCTCTGATTTGCCGTTTTTGCTACATTTTTAAAGAAGTTTGGCTTTCAAAAGTGGGTGGCTGGCCCACCCAGAAAATAAAGTAGGTGGGCACAGGTCCACGTGGTTCCTCCATACCTGCCCTGTAGTAATAAGATTTTCATGCTCCCAAGCAAAACAATTTCAAGAAGAGCGTACTATAGGTTATCCAGTATCCAAAGAATACGCTGTGGCTTTTCAAATTCCCGGGACCCTTGCAAAGATTATGGACCCCTAAAATCATCCCGGGCTTGGGTCCAAAAGTGCACCCTCCTGTCAACGGTAGTGTTTTTAACTGTCAATGCGCTCGGTTATATTGTAGAGCTACGCAGGAGGCTACGTAGGCTATAGGTAACCTATTGCACTATTGAGTCCCGCACTTCCTCTACCGTTTTTGTCGTTACAACATCCAGTTTTTGCCACAAGATATGGCTAACCTGATACATAGGCTATATTAGGCGATATGCCTTCTTTGATTGGTGTAGCCTACTGCAGGCTACATTCCTACAGGCTGCGTTCCAGCTTGCAAATTCGTCACTTTTATATCGTTTTATCGTCGATAGATCAAAAAATGACAACAATACGATAAACTGGAGCGTTACGTCCGCCTATTTATGAAATTTACTCTTGGTTTCATTTTTGACACAGTTCTTCAACAACGACAACAAACTTCTAACACTACACTTGACGTGTCCTCAGTTTTATATTCGGTTACCATCTGCCTGAAGGTTAAGATGAAAAGCAGTTTTTGTAACCACCGATAGCCTTCTTTTATCAAATAGCAAAAACGTTTTTAAGATTGCAATAATACAATTAAAGGCAGCCATTAATTCCTGGAAGCAAGGATGCCAAATTACAGTAGAGGACCTTAATTAAAGAATTAAGTTCAGTCAAGTTTAGTTCAAATGAGTTTCCTTTTCAGTCACCATCACAAAACATAGGCTACCATTGAACAAAGTGCTGTCGATGTCACAAATGAAAGAATTTGATAAAATAAGAAAGAATCATTGTGTTCTTGGGTGGCGATTGCATGTTAGTAAACTTAATTGTTGCAGTTTCGTATTGATTCAATGATTCTATAAGAGAAGTTGACTTCTTGCACTGTGGAACATCTCATGGAGGATATTTGGTTGCTTAAAAATCCTAGAAAAGTAGGCTACAGTTTTTTTAACTAGGAAACAGAATTCTTGGTCTCTTTTCTCGCTTCTTCTTGAGTATGAAGTCATACGGTAGCAGATGTGTTTCCATTCAGGCGCTGCAGCCATGGAAGTTGATGGAACTGTGTTGTTGCTGTAGCCTATGATCAACATTTTTATCTCCACGTTTTAATCGGAAAGGCTAAGCTGCATAACCGATCGTGGTGAAAGCCCTGGTTTGACGTTCGATAAGGCGCCAGTTCGATACCGCTGAAGAGCATGTGACTCTTCGTCGGAGTGGACCAAGAGCATGTAGCCTTTATTCTTCGTAGGCTACAAACTTTCTTCGCTACTACAAGGGGGGGGGGGGCTGTGCCTTTTCCAACCCTTGTGCAGTGGCGGCGGCTAAGCATCGATTTTTGGTTAGGGTGTGGACTGTGGAGCAGCCACTGAGTTGATTCGTCATTCAGATTACGCACACCATCTGGCGCATGGTAGACGGTGCAGTGGCAGTTGGTGTGGTTTGCAGTTTATTGCCCTCTTTGTCACACTCACAGACCGTGGATGGAGTCATAGCCTACCTCATTTGTGCATGTTCGAGTGGAAAAGTCCGACGTCGGTGTAAAAGCGGTTGAGCCACACCCAGGCCTTCCTTTGAAAAGCATTCTATAGGAGATAAAACTTTGGACTCTTGCTGAAGAATTCTCCTTCCACTCGGAGCTCTATTTAATAGTGGTTATCGCCCAGGCAGCTGCACTGTGGCTATGTCTTTGACAAGACACTTAAAGGCATGTCGTCGACTGCGGAGTGCGGCGCCCCTTCGACCATAGCCTTTGATTTCTTTCATGAACAGTAGGCTACGCTGCTCCAGAGAGAAATGCGAAATGCCAGCGGCCCTTTTCAGAGCAATGACCTACCGTATTGAATGAAACAGTGATAGTGTTTTGCTGTTTGATCCCCCTGTGTCTGATCCACAAACAGAGGGCGATTTGGAAAGACTCCATTGAAATATAGGCCTAGCACAATTAAAGCGTCTCACTCCAGTAGCCTACAAATAGCGGTTGAGCTTCACCCAGTCTTTTCGGGATAGCACTCCCCAATCAGATGCAAGGGAGAGAAATGGAAGTAGCCCACTGTAAACGGCTCTGCATTGGTTTTACAGTTTCATAAAAACGTTTACTCCGCTCTCTGGAGATTAAAATTAGAGTGATAGAGATCTGTAGCCTGGCAAGAGAAGAGTCAGTGTGATTTGAGACATTGAACGCTGTGCATGATTCTCTTGCTCACATGGGCTACATTAAATTGGTTTGGTTTTGAATCTTTATATCCTCGGATTGACAAAGCCTTGAGTGGTTATTCCTGGTAGTTTCGCATACTTGTAGAGGTTTTTGACCCAGGGCCGGTTACCGAGATTAGCAGAATTATATAGGCTAGGCCTAGGCTGCCTGTGAATTTTCAACGTTTAGATAAGTCTTAGCCTATTTAGAAAATTCGACCAGATCCGTTGAATTGCTATGATTTGATTTAAGTTGTTCAAAACGAAAGTTAAAAATACTTTGTATCGAAGCAAAGTTCGTTTATTTTCATTTCGAAACAACTCTATTTTACTTCATTTTTAATTTCCAACAGAAATGTTTAAATAAGTTTATTTTAAAATAGAATGCTTAACCTAGGCTACCTACTTTCTTCCGGCACAGATTTTGCTGTCTGCATTTCATTTCAACTTAAACCTTTTATTAAGATTTTTGCTTCAACCACAAAGGGGGAATTATAACCTTGATGAATTGATCATTGAAAAATAACGTAGGGGGTAATGCAACAATCCATCATTGCGTCAGATCAGTTTCCCTTTCTTTAACTATAGTGAACTAGTTTAACATGGAGTCCCCAAAGATTGTAGATTCAAAGTCAGGTGTCTTTGATCCAAATTAACAACTCATGGTTTGAGAAACATTTTAGACACTGCCACTAATAAATAAGGGCCTATACTAGTAGATTTCAGGGAGGGGGTGCAAAATAATGCTTACACCTGTTCCAGACAATTGTTCACCTAATCAAACGTCATATAAAAACCGTTCAAGTCTACTGAATATTACGTCATGGAAATTCCTAAAACATGTGCCAAAATTGCACCATCGTTCGTAAGACTTGTGTCAAACCTGTTTAAACCTGTTTCAGTTGAAACCTGTTTAAACATGAAATATTGCGTCACACGAACTGCTCACGTGCCTTTGAGTTATCACAAATTTTTCTGATTCATTCTTGAAGTTGTTTGTTGGAAGTCGGTCGCACATTTAACTGGTTTTTGGTGCTTGCTAGCTGGACAAATTCTCCGTCTTTTATCCAAGTAATCTGTATCGTAGTGACAGTTTTTAGAGGTGTAAGGCGTTGCATCTCGATTTCGATAGCCGCGGGCTAATTTTACAGGAATACACTTATTGAATAGACGTTTCGAGGAGTGTTTCTTTTTCGGTCACTACATGCAGACAAACGGATCCGGGAACTTTATGTTACAATTTTCCCACGAAGAGATTATGGTTTACCGCTGTGACCAACACCTTACACGGTCCTTATTTACTACTCCAGTAGAAAAATTTGCCTCAAAACTAGGTGACTACCTTCAGATAGTGATCACATTGAAGTTGAACTGTGGTGTTAAAATGTGTTGGTGAAATGCAGCTGCATTGTGGGAGCTTACCAGACAGCTGTGGGAAAATAAGTTTGGCGATACCTGGCAACCCTGGCTTGAATGATGCACAAAAAGATTTAACTTTGGGACGTGGCTTGTTGATGTAGAGTTCTGTTTCTGGTGCTTGGCGTGCTTGATCGATTTTTTATCCTTCTTTGAGAGTTTAATCCAGGAAAGCTTCTTTGAGAGTTTAATCCTAGCGGTTTTGTATGCTTGTAGAGGCTTTGCACCACGGACGCAGACTCAGTCATTGACAGAGTGAAGTTTCCCACCGAAGTGTTGTTGCCGGAGTTACGGTACTCCACCCATTAAGTGGCGCTGAATGGAAAGCAGTTCTTAAAATACATCGCTCAAGCGCATACCCTGAGAGTCGAACCAGTGTTACTTGATCTTGAAGCTTTTTTATTTATAAAGTCATGCGCTAATCAACTGAGCTGATTGATTGAATCTTTATCCTTGGACTGGGAAAGCTTCTTGCAGAGCTTAATCCCGGCAGTTTCACATACTTGCAGAGGCTTTGAATCACTGACACAGGCTCAGTGGCCAAGATTGACAGAGTGAAGTTTCCGATTGTTGAAGTCTTGTTGCGGGGAATTATACCATCCATTAGATGTTGCTGAATGGAGAGCAGTGCATAAAGTGCGTTGCTCAACTGTACAACCCTAGAGTCGAACCAGCACCGCTTGATCTTGAAGCTTCTTCGTTCCAGAAGTCACACGCTAACCAACTGAGCTTTCGGGACAACTTGGTGGTTTCAGACTGATAACTGATTAAATTCTTCATTATCACAGTTATTATTATTATGCGTATTACTGTAACCAAAAACTTTGTTTTTTCCCAAGTTACTATAAATTTGTGTGATGAGTATTTAATTTGTTATCATGACTTCTAGAGGAGAAAATGAGTCAAAAAGATTGCAGCAGAATTTAGTTGATCAAATTGATCGTCTTGTGCATCAATTAGCTGATTTAGAAGAATCGAAGTGAGCCAAGACATTTTTCTGTTTGTAGTAGCTAGGCTATTATACTGTTTTGTGCTATCGGCAATCTATAATTTTGCAGCAAGGTTTTTTATAGTTATGTTTTATAACTTCACAATTTTTTTAGTTTCAACAGTCAATTCTACGTTGTGTTACATTGTTACAACTACTTGACATAGTGATTAGAACTAACATGCTTGGGCACTAATAGCTCTTCAGTAACAAGCGTTTTCCTGATTTAAAATTTGGAGGCATTCCTCTGCTCGTCATATGCAGGCTTACCCTCGGTGATTGAAGATTTAAATTGAGTGAACAGGAAGGCAAGGAACCATCTTATGACCACCTTCACTCAGGGTCAGGCATGCCTTTATGTGTCTTGCTAAAGACGCAGTTGCATGCTCTTGAGCTGTGTCGAACCGACACCCTTTTGAACGTCGTTCCAGGGCTCTCGCGACTCGGTAATGCAACCGACATTCTACTGCTGATATGCATATACTGCTTAACAGTTTCAGTAGCTGAACCTATTGTAAATACACAAGTTTCTCTAAAATGCATCTTATGTTTTATTACCGTACTGACAGAACAAGCTTTCAGTATGCATAATTGCATATCCACCGGTAAATCTTTGTTTTTTTGTATGTACTTGAAATTTTATGCATTTTTAATTGTAAAGTAGGTTTGCTGTGATTTAAAAAAAAGTACATAAAGTCAGTTAGAAAAATGTACTACATGAAAGACTAAATCTTTCTCAAAAATCTGTTTAGTCGACTCATGATCTTCATCCATTTACAGAGAGGAACTTGAAGATGAATATGAGGAAATGAAAGCAGAAACTATTGAACAACTAAAGGAAGTGAAAGAGGCTCTTGATAAGATGGTTAAAGGAGATATATCCTTAGTGAATGATGTCAATGCAATGCAGTTGGTACGTTTGTGCTTGTAATGGTGCAGTCAGCTAAAATTTCGGCTGCATAGCCGAGTGGTGAGAGCGCTGGAATGACAATCGAAAAGGCGCTGGTTCGACAATCGACACCGCTCATGAGCATGTAGCTGTGTCTTTGGCAGGACACTTAAAGGCATGCCTGAAGGTGGACATGAAGATTGGCTTCCTTGCCTTCCAGTTCACTTAGTCTAAATCTTCAATCACCAGGTGTAAGCCTGGATGCAACAACGAGCTAAAATTTCGAAAAGATTAGACATGACCAAACTACTAAATAGGAAAATTCAGTGCCATTTGCATCGTTATTGTTGAAGATAGTTATTTTTTCTTGTTTTAAGTATGTAAAATTAGTATATATGTTTTAGGTATGCAATAAAGCTTTCCACCTTTTATGCATTTTAAAACATTTTCCTTTCACAAATATTTGTATTTCTTTTCAAGGCTATACAAGCTGCTATATCAGATGCATTTAAAACACCAGAGGTTATTAGACTTTTTGCAAAGAAAGAACCAGGCCAGCTAAGAACTAGGTTATCTGGACTTGAACGTGACTTCAAAATTGGAAAGCTACCTAAAGATGCTTTTATCCAACAGAAACTAGAAATACTTGTTGCTGTGAAGAAACTGGGTGAAGAGGTTAGAAAGATAAACTTTAAACTGTGACAAACTGTGTTTTAACAAGATCAATTAATATTGCTTACTTTTAAGCATGCTCTTTGAGAAGTAAAACTTGATTGACAGTGTGGCTCTTTTTTAAACCAATCTAAAGCGTCATTTGTGTATAATTGTAGATTGGATGTTTAGAGAGTTTTAATAAGTTTGACATGAGATGACTCATAGCATCATAATTATGATATTTCATATTGTTTCATTTTTTGTCAAGATTTGAATGTATGCTAACACTCTAGTATTACTACACTCACAAAAATAGGCTATGCTATGTTTTTTCTGTTGTTGGAGCTTCATTGCTTCCAACCTGTTAGCTCAGTGGTTAAGCGCCCAACTCAACATCAAGCGACGCTGGTTCGGCTCTAGAGGTGTGCAGTTTAACGACGTATTTCAAAGGCTGCTCTCCATTCAGCGGCACCTAGAACAATTCCCCGGCAACAACATTTTCAACAATCACAAATCGGAAACTTCACCCTGCCAATCTCGGTAACCAGCTTTGCGCCAAAACCCTCAATAAATATTCCAAACTATAGTAAGTCTTTGTCAGTCCGAGGATAAAGATTCAAAGCCAACCAACCTTGATGAGAAGAAGAAACTTAGTGATGATTTTCTATTGCACTATCTCATCTACAGTATAATATGTAATGCAGCATCTGCATGTTGTCGAAACAGACACAAAATACATTTATGATTACTGCAAAGTAGTAACAATCTTTATTTTTACAATTGCAAAATGACATCAAGAAAATGAAATATCTTCTGACAGCAAATATCTTCCTTTGCAAAATGACATTCTATGCAAAAATACAAGTATGTACATTTTTTGTTGTTGTTGTTTGCAGCTCACAACAACCGAACAGTCATTCATTTCACAGCATGGGAAAGCATCACTTAAGGAATTCAAAGAAGTAGGTTCTGAATACTCAAGTGCTGACCAGATGCTTGCTGTGGCTGGAAGCCAGGTGAAAGGCTCTCAACAACACTGAAGTCGCCCCGCAAGGCATCTGCTGCTGCTCAAATTGCTTGATTTTGGTACTGCAACATTGGAAAGCAGTGCTTGAAGTAGGCTTTTGCTTACCTTACAAAAGTCGCTTTCATATTGACATCTGCGATTGTAAATGTGCAATTAAAAAAAAAAAAGTTGAATGGGAAAGCAACTTTGGAAAGTATATCACGAGTTCTCATTTAGTGGGCCAACTTAAAAACATGTTGAAAGTGGCTCACAAATATCCAGCTAATCCTGCAAAGTTGATACCGGTACATTGATTTATCAAAGCTATGGTTTGATATTTATTAATTTCATGTGCGGTTTTATTTCAACTTTGTATCTACTTTAAAAAGTCACTGCTGAAATTGCGAGCTCTTGTTTTCCTAATTTGGACTGGGTTTACCTGACAACACTTAGACTGCTCATCGAAGTTTCAACTTGTGCGATCTTTTTGGTACTGGCAGTAAGTGACAAGCAAATGGTCTGCGACTGATTTACCTTAGAAGATGCAAAAGTTCCACTATGGCGTTGATGATTTATGAGTGCGATGTATTTGATTCGTTTGCTTTTCACTGTATTATTTTATATATATCACCATGTTTAACCGCCCTTTAAAGCAATTGCTATGATTTGATTGCTGAAAGTTATAATTCTGTAGTGATGGAAATTATTCAGCCACCGGATTTGCTTTGTTGAACGACTTTGCACGTCGTATTTTTAGATTTGTCAAGAAAGTATGTTCTGTATGAGTTGGATCTAAAACATTTTGAAACGAGACTGTGTCCGCCCCGTTAGCTCACTGGTTAAGCGCTAGCTCGGCTCTTGGGGAATGCGCTTGAGCTACGCATTCCATTCAGCGGCACCTGGTGGATGGAATATAATTCCCCGACAACAAACTTCACTATTTCAATCTCAGTTACCGGCCCTACGCCTGTACAAGTAAGCGAAACTAACAGAAATAACCTGTCAATGCTTTGTTAGTCTGAGGATAAAAATTCAAAAACCAAACCACCACTAGTGGAGTGAACAGTCATATCCTTACAAAGGTTGATGAAAACATCATTTGATATCAGTCTTTACACAAGTACTAGTGTGGATTTAGGTGTTGCGTCCAAATCTCTGCGTCTCTGGAAATAATTCTGAAGCACTTGCTAGAAAGCCCGAGTCGGTTTAACTTACCGCACACTCAGGGCAGTTGAGAAGGTAATATGGGCTCGGTACCAACGTCACCTTCGGTACTGCGACAGTTTATCAAACGACAATTAATCGAGCGACGGTTAATCGAAACGACTGTTCAACGAACGACTAACCCTAGATAAAATTTGTTTCGGGAGATTCGTCGTCCGATGAACTGTCGTTTCGATAAACAGGCGGTTCGATTAACTGTCTTTCGATAAATTGTCGCGTCACTACGGTACAGCATATTATTCAAATTCTCGAGTCCCTTGGAAATGTTGGTCAAGCGTATACACTTCGGGTCTGCTACTATTCCGTGAGTCCGATTTGGTGAGCTCCTAACCTCTAACCCATAACCCTAAAACGGCAATGATAATTAGGCTACGGTACCCGATAATTTAAAAAAAATTGAAAAAAATCACCGAATAGGGATCGGACTCACCGAAACGGGCCATTCCAATACACTTCTAACTTAGATAACGCAATGTAACATTTTCCACATGCTTACTGTTTGTTTACACTGGCCAGAACGACCTAAAAAAAAGTTAGTTGGCTTTCGTCTTGGACTGGTAGCTCGTCGCTACATCACAATAAATATGTATAAAAATAATTTATTAAACTGTGACTTCGTCATCTTAAAATAGATAGCAATTCATCTAATATGCTGACATCCTTTGTCAGCAATTCTTTCTTTGTAACGGATTCACAGGCGTCAAATAAAGCAGCTTTGTCGTCTCTTAGATTCTTCACCTGAAACAAAGATTTTTGTTTATGTTTAACTTCCACAGAGAAACAAATTTGGCCAACCCGTTGGCTGAGCATTCCAGATCGTTTCATAAAAAAGCCTTGAAAAACGGTATTAGGGAACGTTCAAATATTACGTAACGCCTTCGAGGGGGAGGGGGGGGTTTATGCAAAGCGTTACGTTAGCGTCACATCGGGGGGGAGGGGGTTCAAGCAAAACGTTACGTAACGCTTTACAGTACGGAGTAGTAGTTTTTTGTGCTGAATTCGTAGTGAAAAAGCGTTACATGGGGGAGGGGGGGGGGTCAAAAATTCGGAAAAAAAGCGTTACGTAATATTTGAACGTTCCCTTAGGCCTACGGTAGCAATATCCCGTGCTATCAAGCTATGGCTCATAAATATTACCATGTCGTCAGCGATACCTGATCCATGCAAACAATATGGTTGTATTGTTCCTTCGCCTGTAGATCAATCACACCACTGTATCTTCCCAAGGCAACCCCACATAAATGTAGTCGAAACTATGGCAACATTGAACTGGCTTATTGTGTTGTCGTCGTATGAGCATCCGGGGCCGACGGTCTATCATTTTACCACCCCAGATATAGTGATAGCATGACCTGCGGCATAACATATACTGCACTAGCACATAACCATACCTCGTTAAAACTAAGCTTGTAGTTTAAGCTTCTTGTTTTACACCAGGTTTTTATGCTTTCTTCTCGCTGGCCAATATTCCATAGAAGCAAAACAACATTCCATCGCATTTCCAGGTTCTTGCTGTCGTATTGCAGGGCACATTGAAGCGAATGTAAAACATCCTTTTCCTGTTGAGAAGCAACAAGTTAAGTGGGTCTGCCGAGTAAAATATCTCCCAAGTCTTGTGTTCCGCCAGAAACCAGCGCGACATATTAAAGCATTGAATCCATCTCTGAAAACACAGTAACTTACAACAGCTTTGAAGTCCAAAGGTGTAGGCTGGTTATTGGTTAGGTCACTTTGACTGCAAACTGAATTTATTTCAACACATTAGTACTACTTTAGTTCGGATAAAATTGCTGCCCACTACAGTTACTTTTAATTTTGATGGGTTTAGCGTACCATTTTTGGAAGGACCTTTGAAGCTGCCAAAGCACGATTGAAATGAAGTTTTGCTTTTGTGAAGGCCAGTTTTTGAGACACGACGCAAGAAAGGAGTTGTTCACGATGAAGATCATTCTCGTCTTCCGGTGAAAAATCGTTTTTATTTCTGCTAAGTTTTGCTGCTGGAAACACGGTGTCCATTGCTCGTAAGCAGTTATCTATTTCTTTCACTACAACAGCAGCATCAACGAAAAATAAAGCAGAAACTCTATAAAGTATGACGCATACGCAATAGTAAAATTGCAATGCTGAAGCATTATAAGATTTGATGCGTGGTAATAAATCCTTTTGGTCAGTTGCTTTTTCCAACGGGCAATCAGATTGAGCCTGTTTAAAGCAATTGGAACAATACTCAAGTTCGGATACGTCCATTGCAAGCACATGGTCAAAATCGCCTATGCTGAGCGCAGCAAGGGTCTGTTCTGCCTTAATTTGCATTTGAGGCGGGACTTCTATTGGCAGTATAAATTTTCTCATTAGAACGACCTTGGAAATGCTAAATTTCTCAGTAGCTTGACTCATTACTCTCCGATACCAGTACACAGCTTCATTTGCCATCGATAACCGTAAACAATCGTTAGCAATGTAATACAGTAACCGGCCATCTTTATGCTGGTTTTCTTGGCTTGTCAGCATTGATGCGGTGCAAGTGGATTCACTCATGTTGAAAATTATTGAGGGCAAAATCTCGCTTTCAGTCTCACTTTTACAAGTCAAATTCTGCGCCAAAAACGTAACAATCTCTTTCGCTGCTTCAGACATCTTGCATTTTGTGTAAGTTTGATGCAAATTAAACAGAAGTGGAATCATGTATACATCTTCATTTAAACCAGCGACTGCTTTCCTCCAGTGGACGACCCCAGTCAAGGGCTTACCGAGCGACACGTAGCTACAGGCCACCAAATTATGCAAGAGAGATTCGATAGAAGATGAAAAGTGATAAAAATGTTTTCTTGAACTGATGTATTTCAAGCAGACGTTTAACGTTAAACTGTATTGTTTTTTCTTGTACAAAATCACTGCAAAAAGATAGAATAATGTCGGATGAACATCGTTTGATGTCAATTCAAGTGCATCTTTTGTATCTATTTCACTAATACGATCATGTTCAAGCTCTACCGTCATGAATAATTCAATCGTTTTCAAAAGGTGCTTTTCTGGAGTTTTCTGCACAAAAAATTACAGAAGATTAGAAACACAATAAATTATTTTCGTACATTTTAATCCTGAAATGTTCGTTTTAATCTTGCATTACTGAAAATTAAAAACTAATTGATTGAATCTTTATCCTCGGACTGGGAAAGCTTCTTGCAGAGCTTAATCCTGGCAGTTTCGCATACTTGTAGAGGCTTTGAATCACTGACGCAGGCCCGGTCACCGAGATTGACAGAGTGAAGTTTCCCATTGTTGAAGTCTTGTTGCCGGGAATTATTCCATCCATTAGATGCCGCTGAATGGATAGCAGTCCTTAACGTGCGTTGCTCAAGCGCACACCCCGAGAGTCGAACCAGCGCCGCTATTGATCTTAAAGTTTCTTCCGTTCCAGAAATGACGCGATAACCAATTGAGCTATAATTAAATAATGTACATCAAATATTCTTAACTTTTGCAACGCTTTATAGATATAAGATAGCAAAATTCTACATGACACACTCAGGAGTTGCTTTTGACAAATGAAAACACACCTCAACTTCAAGTCATTGATGCTAATATTTCATTGTAAGACATACACAGGATTGAACTAACGCAGTTGCAACTTACATGGCAATATAAACCTTGAATCGATTGCAACTTTCGTAAAAGTTCTTCTACAAGGGTCCATTCAACAGATTTCACGAACCAAATAAAGGCAAGAGAAAAGAATATCTTTTGAAACTGAAATTGTTTGTCTGAAAATAAAAACAAATCATGTCCTCAACGGGGGTCACCGGAATGGCCCGTTTCGGTGAGTCCGATCCCTTAACGGGGGATTTTTTCATTTTTTTTTTAATTATTGGGTACCGTAGCCTAATTATCATTGCCGTTTTAGGGTTAGAGGTTAGGAACTTACCGAATAGTAGCAGACCCCCGGGTCACTGCTGCCAACAGCATTCCCAGCAAAAAGATTTAACTGAAAATGGAACTGATATTCAAATTAATAAACATATTATGACTTGGCCTTTTCTTTTACCCTTGACTGAGTTGCATCCTTTATCCCAATTTTCCATATTCTCAACGCTTTCTTTCACAATGCTCAAAACTTCAGTGCACGAAAAATTGTGCGGTTCATCATGCTGAGCTTCAAAATCCCGTTTCTCAAGAAAATCTGCAACAATATAGGATCATTGGCCTATATTGTATATATATTATTATTATCATTTGTTACTGCAGACAGTGCACACCGTTTCGGCCTTCCGGCCTCATCAGTGCAGTTAGCTACACTGGGTATGGCCACAATATATAGGCTACCTTCATGTGACGTTTTTCGATTTGTGGAACTCAAGCTCCAAAAAATGGTACTACTGCCAACCTTGCCAAAGTGCTCCACCTGAAAGCAGTACGCTTTGCGCAATGCACAGCAAGGTGCCTCCAGTAAAGTGCTCAATCGGCATAAGCCAAGAGTGGCCATAACTGCAGACAGTGCACACCGTTTCGGCCTTCCGAGGCTTCCGGCCTATTAGTTTTATTATATATATAATGTATATGATATGTATATATCAAATATAGTTATTATCACACTCTAAACATTGGAGAAATTGAGTCTCCTTCACAATTTAAAAATGGAACAACGCAAAACGGCTAAAACAAAACGTTTCGTTTGAGTGAAAGAATCACTGCATCTAACCAATGCCAAAAGGTGCGCGCAGGAAATCATGGGAGTGTGAAGTATCAAAAATTCGAACAAGTCGTCATTATTCTGTGACGTTAGTTACTACTTCAAAAAATCTATGTATTTACTGACTGAAAAATACCCGTATATCGTTTTACCCTTGACTATTACATAAAACACACCTTTTCTAGACAACTGAACGACTTGACTGTTGTACCATTCTACATCAACTTCGGATACCACAAAACGATCTTCTCTAAATGTTTCAACAATAGCGTTGTAGCATGTTTTTAAATAAACTTCATCATCATTGTTCTTTTGAGGATGACCTACCACAAACAGTAATTGTAACACTTTTAATGATTTGCTGTTACTGTGTTACTATTTCTTTGCTTATTAGATATGCAAACATTTTAGACATCCATAGGGAGTCAAAGCAAAAAATAAAAAAAAGATACAGGTACAGAAGAGTGCACCATTTTCTCCTGATTTTAGAAATTCATTTTGTGCCATTGAAGAACCTGTGACCATTCCAGGTCAGATTCAACCAAAAAAACATGGCGCTCATCGGACCCCCCTAACCACCACCTCCTCACCCCCTCAACTTAGTTTAGTAAAATCGCTATTTTAAAAACTGAACAAGATAACCACATATTGTTTGGTACTAAATATATTGCAACTACTATGTTTAGTTCAAATATGCAAAGAAAATAATGTTTCCAAATTTTTCTGCATATTTTATATGTACACAAAAGGTGTAAGAAAGCAGTAGAAAGCAAGGACAAATAACAAAATTGCAACTTTGCCATACCAAAATAATAAGCGAAAATTACAGTAAACTGCATTAACAACTAAGGGAACGTTCAAATATTACATAACGCCTTCGAGGGGGAGGGGGGGGTTTATGCAAAGCGTTACGTTAGCGTCACATTGGGGGGGAGGGGGTTCAAGCAAAACGTTACGTAACGCTTTCGAGTACGGAATGGTAGTTTTTTGTGCTGAATTTGTACTGAAAAAGCGTTACATGGGGGAGGGGGGGGTCAAAAATTTGGAAAAAAAGCGTTACGTAATATTTGAACGTTCCCTAAGTACGTAAAATTTTAACTTGGGCGATTGGGCATGTCACATTGGGGTGAGGAGGTGGTGGTTGGGGGTTTGATGTTGTACATCATATTCTTTTGGTTGAATCTGACGTAGAATGGTCACCTTTGGATTTCTCAATGACATAAATTGAATCTCCAAAATGAGGAGGAAATGCTGCACTTTAATCTTTAACGTACAGGCAGGGGAAAGACTACAAACATTTTTTTTTATATACATAGTTAATGCAAGAGTATATAGCTTTAACAATGACATTTTGCTGCCACTATGAGTACACCTCAGTTTTCCTTGTACAACAGGGCCTACTTTAGCAGAGTATAAAATTAGGTAATTTTGGAGTCTGAGCAACGTTACAGAAAATTATATATATACATTTTTTCACAATAGAACATTGGCAATTATTATGCTACAAAGAACTAAGTGAGTGCTCATTCTTTCATATCTATATAAACCAAATTATTGTAGGAAACTTTAAACTTATTTTTTCGTTTAGCAGAGACATTGGTCCACGGGTGTGCATTATAAAAAGGCATGCAATGGGCTCAAAACACAGCTTGTTTTAAGTTTACACTACAATGTTTGACAAATGGAGGCATGCTATCAGTAGCACATTAAGCTCTGATTTGTCTTTTTACATCACTATCATCACACAACATGTTGTCAATAAGGTTTAAGCACACGAAAATATTTGGTTAACTGCACAAACTTAACGTGTTTATCTTGAAGGATCATTATATACAGAATCATACTGCAAGTTCATGCGTTTATTGCTACATCTTTAATGCACGAAACATTATGTCATAAAAGTTGGCATGTTCTGCTGTATCCGTAAGGTATCTTCTCAAGCTAAAGACTGGTACAGTACTGAACCTTATTGGAGATAAAGTAACACTTATATACCGTAGATAAATTGCTTATAAATATTTTTCAGACAATAACAAGTCTTCATGCAGTTTTAGGAAATTTTAAAAACATGCAAGAAAATAAACTGACAAAAATTAAAATGAATCTTACACCATTTAAATACAATGACCTTCATGTCAGCTGCATAGCCGAGTGGTGAGAGCCCTGGAACGGCAATCGAAAGGGCGCCGGTTCGACACCACTCAAGAGCATGCGGCTGTGTCTTTGGCAGGACACTGAAAGGCATGCCTGAAGGTCAGGGTTGAGAAAAACCCGGGTTTTTTTAAAAAAGCCCAACCCGCCCAGGTTTTTTTAAAAAAACCCGGGTTTTTTTGGTTTTTTTTTAAAAAGATGCAAAAAAAGGTAGATTCATGCTTATTTCACCTCAAAACTACTTTTTACGAATGAAGTGCCTTTCACTCACAGTACAATGCTCGCATAACTCAATAAAATAATGCACTAAGGCTGTTGTTGCTTGAATGTTGCATCATCCATTAATTTCAAGATCAAGTTGGATGTTGCATATCCACTGATTTCTATACCAAGTTGATGCTACCGTGGTAGAAATGACATTATTGCATCATTTGCTTTAGATTTGAAGGCAAGGAGCATTTATGCCATCATGTTTAAATATTTTTTATCATTTATAAATATATTATATATAGTAATGGATGAGCAATTGAGCGATTGTGTGGCCAATGGCCATTTAGGTAAATGCTCTGAAACAGCCAAGCGTTAGAATCCAGAATCTGCGGTCCACGACATTAAGGCGCGAACAAAACGGCGCAGACAAAACGGCGCCAAAGTCAACGTAACAAGCTTAGAACCTTTTCCTCATTTTGTTAACATGTTTTGGTCAATTCCTCTTTGTCATGAGTTGCCAAGGGTGGTGGGGGGGGACTTGTATACCAGCTCCAAAAATCCTTATTCACACATAAACTTTCGTTATGGTTGCAGAGTATTATCGTTCTATAAATTGAACTTGTTGTGTTGACTTTGGCGCCGTTATGTCTGCGCCGTTTTGCCTCTGCGCCATTTTATCTCTGCGCCGTTTTGTCTCGCGCCGTTTTGTTCGCGCCTTAATGTCCTGCTTCGCAGAATCTGTAATTGGTAAATAGCCTCCTAAATTGCATTTCACATCATATATACAGACTACTGTAGAGTAGTACTTTCACCAGTTTAACTATAAGGCCTTCTTGCATAAATGAGTTTTAGTGTAGTATACACAAAGGGGTATTACTTGATTTTTGTGTACTGTACAATATCCACCGCGTTTTCAGTTTATTCTTGGAAAGTTACTTCACAATCACATCCTTAAGTCCTAATTTAAAGTTTGTTTTAAGTGCCTTGTAGTGTTTTTGTTCATTTTTTTTAATTTTCTAGTAAAAACTGGACAAATATGATGCTCTGGGTTTTTTTATGGTTTTTTTTGGGTTTTTTAAGTGGGTTTTTTTGAAAAAACCCACCCGAGTTTTTTTGGGTCGGGTAAAATACCGACAACCCTGCTGAAGGTGGACGCAAAGATTGGCTTCCTTGCTTTCCTGTCCACTTAATCTAAATCTTCAACCACCGGGTGTAGCCTAAGCCTGGATACGGCAAACCTTCATGATTTCTGCATTTGTCAAAATTACATGGTGGAGTCCTACTACAGCCACATTACTATGTATATATAAGATTATATGTACATATAATCTTGATAAAAAAAGCAATAATTTGCTGCAGTCATTTCAAGTACAAAGTCATGAGTCTCACCATAAGACCATACCTTTAATCTTCATCCACTCAAGTTTCCAGTAAGATTTTGGCATAATTGTCTACCTTTTCAGAAAAAAAAAATTTTTTGGAAAAACAGATCATACGAAACCTACTAAGATCAGAACCAATGCGTATGGGTCAAGACGGACTATATAGAGGCCATGACAACGTACAATGGGATTGTTAAAACTGGGGGCAGATAGTGACGTCATAGTGCCATTGTCTTCAATTGAACCGACATTGAACGTTAATATTTATAACACTGAAACGAAAGCTGTGGCAGCTTTAAAAAATTAATACTGTATGTTGTTACAGAACGGTCGCCTACTGAAAGTTGAAATAAATCGCCAAGTACGCTAAAACACTCAGCCAGCTATTCTTCGACAGTTGCAAAACATGTTGCTACATAAATCCCATAATTGTACTCGTCTTGTAAACAATTTTGTATTTTTTAATCTTGTATCAAACGGGCCCATCACAAACTTGTAAAAGGAAAAATACAATTAAATCGTTCGTTATACTGATATTGTACCACACCAACCTTGAAAATTGCGGTGGATCAGCCATGATAACACTGAGATATTTAAAAAAGTGGTAACATCACTAGCCAAAAGTATGTAAAAAAACAATGCACCAGCTACTGGTAGCCTAGACTCGGTTAGTTAAAAGATTAATTGTTAACGTGTAAAAAGTAATGCATCATTCACTAAGCCTTATAAACAAGTCAATATCGAGACAAGGCTGATGCGCATCATCTTTAGTAGGCCTATATAATTTGACTAATATGCTAACCCGACTTATAGTAGTATTAATGAGAACACTCAAGAAAAAAAAAGATAAATATCCAGAAAAGCTCATAAACTAACGTTAACTAATCCATGATAATTAACTCCCAAGCTTGAGAATTTTCTGTCTCGGCTCTTTGTCAGATCTGGGACAATAAAGTGAAGAATAGTTGTTAAAAAAGATATTGCTTAAAATACGACAGTGAGCTTTCGAAACATGAAATCCATAGAAATCTGAAATCACTAGAAATACGTTACAAAGTGATGAGAGGCAGGTTAAATCAGCAATAGCTTGAAAAATGATGTAGCAAAAAAATGACCAATGGCACAAGCAATCACCAGGTACTTTTAATTTACCTCGATTCAACTCATTAAGATATGAGCCATACTGCGAATAAATACTGTACGTGTCCTCATCATCGTGATCAAGTCGTGAAACATAGCCTGCAATGTACACTAGAGCCATTTTAGTATCTTCAGATAAACATGTTTCTAGTTGTGGCAAACTGTCAATCATATCACAAAAACGTTCTGATAAACTGAAGCAGCATTTAGGACAGCTATGAGTGTGAGACACTTGCGCAGTGGCTTCAAATAAATCAGTGTTTAACCTCAAGCACAGCTTGGTTTTGCGTATTTGGTGTTTTTCTAAAGCTTGTTGGACGGATATGAAGTAGGTGCCTCCGGAACCCTGTCGAAGCTTGCCAAACTCTTTCTCCAGTGGGTCTGTCTTAAAACTTCCCAGAGTAACATAATCATGAGTACCAGAGACAAGAAGAAACTTCGTCAAATCAACCAGTCCGTAGCAAGTATGAGCCAAGTTCGATGAGGTATCTCGGGTCAACGACTTCACGCGTGAGCTAGCAAGTACTGGAGACAAATTTTTCGCGAGATCACCAACGCTTGTTAAGTATCGCAAATTGTTATCAGACACTGATCGGATAACTGCACGTCGTTGGTCATTGAACTTGGCATCTTCATAAGGACCGTGGACATTAACTATTTTTCAGAAGTCAATGAAGGTTTGCAGGAAATCGCTTGCATCATCAATAAGAAGTGGGTGCGTTCTTAGCGCAGACAACGTTTCGTCACAGAAAACTTGAAGGCAAGTCGATACTTTTTGTCTTTCGATAGGCTTCGGCGATATGGATACATCAGTAAGTTTAGAAAGTTTTACCAGCTTTTCTTTCTCATGACAATGAAGTGCTTTCAGATCAGACCACTTTGCGATGCGTTTTCTTCCGGCACTATAGTATATTGTATTTCTTGAGTTTTTTCTGTTATCCAATTGTTGCGTACGCTCTTGAGCAAATGCACGTAATCATACAGCAAGAAGATGTCGTCAACCGTTCGCCATGGAGCACTAGGTTTGGTAGAAAATGATTTGAAAAAAGCTTGATTAACCCGGTTACCATCGCATAGTATTGCAACTAATTTTCCACCAGAATTTTTAATTACTGAAATAAGCTGCTGCGTTTGTTGAAAAAGAAACTTTGCATCGAGTTTTCTAACAGGCAACATTTTGCAAACAAACTTGGGGCCTCCAAAAAGATATACTACCATAAAACTCAGCATTGTATTTGCAAGCAAATCTGGCTTATTTGCAGCTTTGCCAAAGAGGGCACTACCGTGGTATTGCAGCATTGCTTTTACATAAACTTCATCGATTAAAAGCAGACATGTCTTTTGCCTCTGATCCAATGAAGCAAAAACGTTCCGAAGAAAAGAAAAATCATCAGTGTTTTTGACAATTGATGTAAGTCTTGTAAGTGTTCTAGTACTGGGCAACTTGAAATCCCGTCTCAGTCGGTTGTATGAGCTTCTGGACAAAGAAAAATATTCGAAGGACCTAACGATTGTTTCCACGGTGTATTTCTTTTCTATAGCCGGCATAAAATTCATAGATTTCATCTGTTGCAAAAGAATACTTTGTTGATGAGATAATTCCATATAATGCAAGAATCTCACAGCTTCTTGAATTTGTGACCATCTGGAACATTTACTTGCTGATAGAGACGTTATAGAGCATTTTACTCCAGAATGAAATGCTTCAAAGCTCAGATTGTCATCAATTCTTAACACAAACTTGGGTATGCCAGAATCTTGCATAAATTCCTTGCATTGAAAAACAAGCGTCTGATGAGCCCGAAATACAACAAGGTCATCACCTGCTAAAAAAGGAAATTGGACACTAAAAGCATTAGCCAGGAGATTTTCAAAGCTCACAATAATGTCACTTTTGTCAAAACTAGGTAATTCATCAACAGGCTGATTGCGAGTTCCACTTAACGCCCTTTGAGTACTTCTAGGAAGAAACGGTGGTGAAGGAACTAAACTCAAAGGGACACAGGTAAACACAGATGGTGGATACAAAGGTCTTACTTTCCCATACTTGATAGTGGTAGGATAGTTTTCTGGCCAATGGCGTTCACAAACGACGGTGTCCTTTGAGTCGGGAATATTATCTCTTGGGATAGTGGCAAGCCATCTATCACGTTCCAGTTGGCATTTAGGCAGTCTAAACACTGCAACTTTATTTTCTTCACTATAATTTCCATTGCAATTAAAGACACAGCACTTCTTAACCATATTTACAAGAGTACTAATATATCACAAACAACGCTTCACAACGTAAAACAAATCAAATATAAGATTGAATCAAATATAGACGTATTAAGACGTTAAATAGCCTATCCATCAAGGCTGCTCAAGAGTAGACCCTCCGCCCTAATAGCTCAAATGATGACCAGCAATTCAATTAGGCTATGCTGTTTCGAATCAAATCATCCATGAACGTAAAAACAATCATTGTATTACAACCGGAAAAGCAGCTTACCGTGCAATAGCACTGGGGGTTGGAAAACTATTTGACTGATGATTTCAATTTGTTTATTGCAAAAATTCCGAAATATGGATTAAGGGGAAGCCAAGAAAAGTATAATTTGCTTCAAATCAAAATGAATTGATACAAAAAATACGCCGGAAAAGGCAAAAGTAAATTATTCGTTTTCTACCTCACAGAAACTGATAGGCCTATTTGAGATTCTCAAACTAGTAGCCTAGTCTAGTAGTTCTGTATGGCAGTTTCATACACTCAGCTGGTGATCTCAAGAACTGCTGACTTGTAGGAGACTCTCTCATTCATATAGGCGTCAGACGTGTTGGGTCAAATTTAGTCCTGCAGCTTATTAGGCCTACGTTCTCAGATTCTCCAGTTTTTCACTATCGTTTCAAACGCACAACCAAATGAAACTGCTTAGATTTTGAAACGATTAAAAAAACATATTTTGAAATACCAAAACAAATCAAAGTAGGCTATTTCTGTTTCAAATATCGATCTATCTCATCCTTATGCTGATATAGGACACCGATAAATCACATTCCTACCAAGTTTAGAGTTCTAACTTAAGTAGGCTACTGTACCGGTATTCATTAAAGTAAAATAACTCCTGACTACCCTGAACTAAATACACTGCAAAATGGAAGCATCTGCAGAGAAATTTCATTGAAGACAATGGCACTATGACGTCACTATCTGCCCCCAGTTTTAACAATCCCATTGTACATTGTCATGGCCTCTATATAGTCCGTCTTGGTATGGGTGCACAAATTTATCATAACAAAATATCTTAAAAGTATTAAAATAAAGTATGGGCTACAACAGTTGCCAGGTAATCGTTGAAGAACTAAGAGCATCAGTCTAAAATTCGGATATTTTGATCAAATAAAAAAAACAGTTATGGTACAGTATCACAAGAAATTAATCAGTGAACAAATAAATGTTTAAACGATTTGCTACTCATCAGACACTGTGCATACAATAAAGCAAACTTATTGTTTTCTATCAAAATTTAAGGCTACCTCACAACCTTGGTTGTAAGAGGTCGAATTTCTTGCAATTCTTTTGTCGTAAAAACAGGCGCCAAATCAACCAGCGCGGACTTAGTGGTTCATTTTAAAGCCAGTTTCAATGTTCCGGATCTAAAAATTCTTTCCAAGATTACGTATTTGTCTTCTATTACCTTGGAATTTTCCCACATTTTAGCAAATCACATAAAAAAAATTGCCCACCTGGCAACACTGTAGCTGTTTTGCCTGTGTTGTGTATTGATGTTTAGACGTCAGATAAATTTCTCCTAAACAGCTCCTACAATTTCATAATGGCAATAACACTTCGTAGAACGTCTCTAAAAAAAAACGCTCCGTTGGCTCACTCAAGATCAAGCGGCGCTAGTTCGGCTCTCCAGGTGTGCACTTGAGCAACGCACTTCGGAATCAAGACTGCTCTAGTGCTCAAGTTTGCTAGATCATAAAATTTCCAGCTCAATCGCCACAAGTGAAAGTAGCCTAAAATATGACAAATTTGCACAAAACATAGCCTAGTTAAAATCAAAAAACTTTGGATAAAAGTGACTGATGACTGCGATTCAGTCTTGGATTCACTCTATGAAAGTTTGTTTAAACTTTGAAACAGAGTTGCCAGACCGTAAGAAACTTTCCGGCCAAAAACAGGTTTCGAACCAGCCCTAAACCATGCCTAAACGAGCCAAATTTTTTGCAACAACCCACAAAGAGGATCCAAAACACTTAGGTAATTTGCTAGTAATTTGCGTACATTTAAAATAACCAAAATGCTTTCAAAATAGGTTTTATTTATATAATGATTCAGTTCTGGCACAATTATTTACCTTTTGTAAAATAAATACTTTTTGTTTTTGCCTTCAAATGTCACATCATCCAAGACGTCTCATCATTTCAACAATCTTGATGAAGGTTAACTTATTTTATATTTTTGACCACTACAAGAAAAAGAAATACATGCTAAACATAGCAGAGGTCTAATAAAGGGAAAAAGCAACAAAACGCCAATGTTATACCCCAGTCATAGACAGGGCCTCCGAGAGAAATCAGCACTGGTCGGGAAACAATACGAAAAATGGGCCCCATAACATTTTTTAGCAAATGTACAACTAGTTTGTATCTTGCGTTGCATGTTCGTGTTAAGCTGAAATTAGCCTACTTTCCTCAGCATGAAAAGAACTTAGTTCAATGTAAAAATCGTCAAACTGGATTACACTTGCAGCAAAAATGCCATTTAGGCAAACTATTTTGTCTAGAAAGCTTTGTAAACACACAATAGGCCTACAGGCAACAAAAATAGTTCAACCAAGCATTTAATTCAGGACTGTCCAAACTTTTCCCACGCGAGCCAGATTTGATAATAAGAGTTCGCTGGCCAACAGCCACAATAATTTTTCTGAAAACTGCAAGTTGAATTTATATGATTTTTGAGTGTCTGCAGGCCAAAAATAACACATTGTACAACAACAGGCGCGGGCCATACAAAAACTTCTCGTGGGCCGGAGTTGGCCCGCGGGCCGGACTTTGGACATCCCTGATTTAATTCAACCCTTTCTGGATTTTTTGCAATGCAAAGTTACGGATCACAGCATCAAATGATAAAATTTTGCGACGTCTGAATTGATGCACAACATGTCTAGTTAGGCTTTTCAATCGGTTTTGAGTCATAGGCCTACTGGAGCGCAAACGATTATTTACAGATTTCAGTAATTGCTAAAACCACGCTCTCAAAGCGCAACCGTTGGAGGTAGCTACCGAAAGACCAAAAAATCATAACAAAACTATTTGGAAAAACCTTTCGAAAGTTGCAATCAATGATTCCTTGTGTAGAGATTATGGGGTGGTTCGTTCTGGTTTGCAGCTGAAGTTTGCTGTGTGGCTTTCTGTCAAAAGTACCAACTCATCCAAAATGTCTTGAAAAATATCATTGTTGTAGCCTACAAATGGTTTAAATTTGTCCCACATGCCCGCAACTGCACAACAGACATACGATGAAATTTTCATGGAACTCAAACTCATCGACGATATGTTTGAGTTTGTTGATACATTTGTCAATTCCAACAACTATTGAATCCTTTGCAATGTAGGACGGTAAAATACATTTCCTTCGAATGATTCAGCTAGTTAAGTGGAGTTATAAAAGCGTTCTGTCCTCAGGAAAAGAAAATCATTTTATTTTAAATTTATAATTGCCACTGCAACTTTAGCTTGCGAGTAGTAGCCTACTCTTCTCAGCTTTCTCTTACTTAGATTACATCTTCCTTTAGTTTCATTAAACTCATCAGTGAATCTTGTTTAGGACCGTAATCCACATAATGCAAAGCAGTCACAAATTTAAAACTGCTAGTTGTAGGCTACTTTAGCATTGACTCAGCTTCCGATCAAGCTCTTGTTGGTTCCAACTTGATGCATTTAAGAAACGTCTTTAAAGCTTCAATTGCAAGAGGGTAATGTAAAGCATTGGGTATGACTGCACCACGCCTTGATTACCCTCTCGAAGTAAATTTTCTTTGCAAGATGATAGGACAGCTTACTTTAGACTTTTCAGAATTTTTCCTCTGGCTGGGCTATAACTTTAAAGATGTCACAAGCTTACAGATAATCAATTACTCCAAAAATGATAAGACATTGGAACAACGCTGTCTGTAGGCAACATTTTGCATTCCAACTAGACTTAGCCTAAGCAACAACATCCATATACAAAAAACTCAAATAAAGAAAAAACTCACTACCTTCCAAAATCACATCATGAGAAGCATGACTAACAAAAGTTTTAAAACTGTTCGGCCACACTAAAAGATCACAATTCGGAATCAGCAAAGTTTGCACAGAAGGAAAAGTAGAAAGAAAAAGAAAAACGTGGCAGACAACCAAAACGATGGCAAGACAACATCTAATCATAGACCGGACTCAACTTGGCGACACTGTGCGAGCTGGCTCAAAATTGCCACTCTTGGAAGCAAATAACTCATGTTGATGCGCAATCTGCTGCAGGCGGAGATGATGACTGATGATGATGATGATCCATAAACAAAAAAATACGGGATTTACTTGTTTAATCGTGCTTGGACTGATACCTTTAACTTTCCCTGATAACTTATGTTGGATACAACATCCTATGCCTGGTCAAAGCAGATTTTGAAGTTAAGGTTCAGTTGTCAAGCAAAAATAGTTCTCGCTTAGCTAAAACAACACCAGTTTTCAAGTTGAAACTATCAGTACAATCGAAACCGTTCAGTGATGCAGAAATCATTTCAGCTTCAGATTTTACGTCTTGAAGCTGTTCAACATCGCCTACCTTAACACGAAAATGATTTGTTCTTGATGAGAAGCATCGAGAGTGACATTTACAATGATTGAGAAATACTTGGAACTACGCACTTCATTTAAGAATTTGTTGATTATTTAGTTGGTACCGGTAGCCTACATTTTTACTTTAGTACTAAAAATGGGCCCCCCTCAAAAGTGCAAAAACAAAAAACTACTCGTTTTTCCTTTACAATGTTTTGCTAGGGGGGAAACTGGCCCGACTTCCCCCCCTCTCGGAGCCACTGGTCATAGAGACTGTGGTTATATCGTGCCTTATACCGAAACAGGAATCAGCTTAAAAAATGGCACAGTCGCAACACTGCAATAAAATTTTAAAATTTAGAAAAACGCGCATCAAAAACATATGTGAACTTTTCATTGATTGAATTCATAATCCTATTGCAATCTGCAAAAAATATGAGCAATAAAACCGTAACCTGCAAACGTTGAGTGTTACCGGTACTGGTGATCTTCTATTGCTCAATTTCGGAGAACCAGTGTCCAGTAAACTCACCCAACTGTGGTCTGAAGTGTTGCTGCCGGGGAATTATCCAATCCATTAAAAATAACACGCTAACCATAATTAGAGTGGGTTTAGACTCCGTGCGTTTTTCATACGTTTCTTTTGCGTTATACATTTTGTGCGTTTTGACTTAAACACCTCGCATTTACACTACTTGCGATTTTCATGTGTAGGCTACTGTACTACGTCATTTGGAAAATAGAGGTTATTTCCCTACACTGATGCCAATCAGTTGATCTTGTTGACATTTTTCACAACTTAAAGGGGTAGGCTACTAAAGGAAAAACCTGACTTGGCGATTTTCCACGTTCTTTGTGTTTAACTTGCTACCATAAAACGATTTTCAATAAAATTTTGCCCCATTGCGGTCTGACCATCATTGCTCGCGTGCTTTCGTCAGAGCTTTCAAAACCAGAATGGACCTGAGCAGCGAAGCGTGCGACTGTTCAGTCTACGTAACAAAAGACGAGCAATCAGCTGATCACGCAACAGTTGTTACTGCGGGCGATTTAACTGTAGGCTATGTATGTATGTACATCAAAACATCAGATTTCAACGTCAAAACATCAGACAGTTTGCTCAAAACCTCAGATCTCATGTTAAAACATCAGATGTTGTAACGTGGCTTTTGTTATTGCTGTCTTTTGTGACGTATTCTCGAGCTGTGTTTGCACTTTTTGGTCATTTTGAAAAAAAAATGAAAATAAATGAAACATTGGACTTTGGGCCTTGCCAGCGCCATTGAAAACAAATTTTTTTCGGTAATTTTTTTTGAAATGTATTCTTGAATGTTCAGCTTACGCATTTTAATGCTTAATTCCCGTTTGAAAATTTCATTTAGTAGCTATGCCTTCAAGAGCTTTTTGGAATTCTGTAGATATGTAACATGTACCATGTTTTTAACAAACAAATTAAAATTATGAGAACATTTAACCGAAACCTATGAGAATTGCAATTTCCCAATGCCTTACAACTGCACAAATTCTTAACTGCACCGAGTAGCCTACATTCTTGTGTTCAAATAAACTTTGTGGCCAACATCAAGACTTTGCCATTGTAATTTCTTGATGATGTCTTTATTGGATTCTAACCTCATTTTTAGCAAACATTTTGAAAACTAAACTGTTTTCTGAATATGAGCTTTAGAGTTTAGTATCTATATTGTGGGTTTTTTATTTTTTGATTAGATGGACCATGCGTTCAAACCATTTTGCGCCTATAGCCTTGGATTCTTCGTACAACCTTCCTTATATAATAACCTTAGATTCTTTGTTTGTTATTTAATAGATTGAATTTTTAGTTAAATGTTATCTCACATAGACAAGATTCTTGTAAAAAAAACAAAACTAGGCTATATCACATATTTACGACTAGCGAAGGGGCAATGACCAAAATTTTCTAATAATATCATGATAAGTCTATTATTGGGTTAATAGCTGTTTTTTTCTTTTCTGCGTCCATAAGATATTAGGCCTATATAATACTGAGAAAACATATTCAATGCAATTCAATTTTATTTCTGACCAACGAAGTGAAAAGACAGAAAAGCCAAAACAGTTTAAATAGAAAATTTGCATGTTGGCAGTTTATAGCATATTTGCATGTAGGCTACTATCGGCACAGATAATGGAAAATGTAGATGCTACAAATTTAGAAGATGCTACAAATTTACAAATGTAGAAGCACTTAGCACTAACAGACTCAAAAAAGTTACAAATAAACATATGTACAAAAATTCTTTGTAATTGTTACGGACAACCGTTCCCTAAATGAAACGTCACATAAAACCGTTATGGTCTACTTAACCTAGCTGGCGTCTTACGTCATGGAAATTCCTAAAAAATGAGCCAAGATTGCAACATACTTCGTAAGACCTGTAAAACATTGCACCTGTAGCATTGCATTGCACAATCTCTCTTTGAACACCTGTTAAAATGGCTTCACAATGTTTATCATTGTTACGTCACAGAAGCTGGTTACGTGCTGTCACAATCAATGTGCAAGGCCTCGCGTCGGGCTGCTTTGTATCTTGACAGAACGTGCTGTTTTCATTATGGAATTTTTGAGCGATGTGTTATTGTGACGTTTGGCTTCGATCACCGCAAGCCCGCGCGAGAAACTAAATTAGTCTCGCGCTTGCCTTCAGATGATCTTACATTTTTTGTAAGTTACACGTTTCATTTTTTGACTACGTTGAGAAAAATTCATCAGTTTTTAGTTTGGTCGAGATAAAGTTGGTCGTTTTCTTTGTTTGTCACAAAAGTTCAAAAATAAGGAAGAAATAAAACAAAAGTTGCACGATAGTTTATTTTTAGTTGCATAGCGTCAAAACTTAGAAGAAAGAAAAGAGAGAAGAACAAGCCCGTCGCCCACATTGGTGACCCGACATGATCTTTTTTACGTGATTTCAGTTTATAACAGAATTGCGATCGATTGCGATATACTGGCAGGAAGGAAGGAATGGCAATCCTGGCGGCATCACACCAGTCAGATTTATAATTCCAGATCGCTGTGGCACATCCAGAAAGAATGGATTTGTGGCCGATGAGATCTGAGCTGACAAATAAAAACATTCGAGGATTGTCTTCGACAGTCTCTTTGATTTCGTTTTCTCTTTTGCAAGCGTGTATGTTGGATTTGATTTCGACCTCCGATTGCTGGCACCAGTTCTTGCGAATTCTCTTTAAGCTTTTTGATCAAACTTGTAATATTTTATCGTGATTTTTTTCTGTATATTATTTCGTTGTCTTGTTTTGCATACTCTGTTACTTTTTGCTTAATAGAAAAACTTAAAGGGGTACTAAAGGAAAAACCTGACTTGGCGATTTTCCACGTTCTTTGTGTTTAACATGCTACCATAAAACGATTTTCAATAAAATTTTGCCCCATTGCGGTCTGACCACCATTGTGCGCGTGCTTTTGTCAGAGCTTTCAAAACGAGATTGAGCCTGAGCAACGAAGCGTGCGACTGTACAGTCTACGTCATAAAGGCTAGCAATCAACCGATCACGCAATAATTGTTACTGCGGGCGATTTGACTGTAGGCTATGTATGTATGTACATCAAAACAGCACATTTTAACATCAAAACAGCAAACAGTTTGCTCAAAACATCAGATGTGGTAACGTGGCTTTTGTTATTGCTGGCTTTTATGACGTATTCTTGAGCAGTGTTTGCACGTTTTGGTCATTTTGAAAAAAATGAAAATAAATGAAACATTGGACTTTGGGCCTTGCCAGCGCCATTGAAAACAAATTTTTTTCGGTAATTTTTTTTGAAATGTATTCTTGAATGTTCAGTTTACTCATTTTAATGCTTAATTCCGGTTTGAAATTTTCCTTTAGTATGCCTTTAACGGTTGATTTTTTTTCTTCAGCCATGTAGAATAAGAAGCTGTTTCTTAATACAAAATCCAACTTTAAACATCGTTTAGGTGATCTTCAGTTATGTTATTGTCGCTTTCTTATGTATTGCATTATTTTCAGTGTTGGGCGCGATAACTCATTTTTCAGTTAAGCGATAACGATAACACTGTGCTGCGTTTGAAAATTTTTTCGCAAAGGTCAAAGATGTTTTAAGTGTTTCTGAATCAATTTTTTGCGCTGAACTCAAAAATGCAACCAGTTTTTTTCGATCAGGTCAAGTTTTTTTTTTATTACATGTTTAATTATGCTAGCTTTGGTCATTATTGTGCACATAGAAACTAATTTCTGTGGTAGCTTAATTGGTCATGCATGTTGTCAATTTTCGCAAGATGGTATTTTTATTTGAATGCAAGGTTTTGCAATGACAACCATTTTAAATACTACAAAAATATAATGACACAGTTGAAATAAAGGCACTTACAACTAACCAAGAAAGCTTCCTAACACATAATTTTGTTCAACGGCGCTCAACCTCACAGTAGAAGTTAATATGTTACACTATAGACACGTAAACACTTAACATCACAAATGTGTTTTAAATGCGAAATGCTTGCCAACATCAATGTGTGAAAGAAAAACGAAGTGTTCAAAATAGCTTAACACAGAAAGCGTGTTAAGCTATTTTGATAATATAATAAGGCACATGATGATATTCCGACGATAAATACAATAACAATATAAATACAAATGATTTATGCTGACAAAAAGTATCGCTTCAAAGATTTTCTTCTATGTGTGGAATTGGGAAGATCTCTTTTTAAGCACCAACAGCAATCTGCAAGCATGTTTACGTCCCAGTATCCTTGGTACCTTTCTTTTATCTGGCGAAGGTCTTGGTAGAATCTCTCTCCCTATTCTTCGCTGTAGCCACCACAGTTGTCAGGAAAGTCCAAATGCGAACTCAGAAAGTGCATTTTCATAGACATCCGGGCTCCAAGGGATTGAAAGCTTTCAAGCAGCTCTTTAACCTGTGCTTCGTAATCAGGGCTTCTATGCTTTCTAATCAGGGCTTCTATACTTCTATTCTTGGGTGAGATTTAAATCTCGTGTTAGGTCATTCAGCTCAAGCTGTGTAAGAGGCTTCGGTTGGCTTGTACTTTGCTTTGCATCTCATGTGTCTTGTTCACTTGCTTCGCTCTCTGCAGATGAAGAACACTCCATTTCACTTATTTCTCCAGGTGGTTCTGGAACAGGAATTCCAGGGCCATGTGATACTGGTTTCATGGCTGAAGGAACATCAGGGTACTTCACATGTTGTTTGTTCTTCCGGTTTATTCCTGAAATGAAACTGTTACTCTTCAATCAAACAATAAATGAAAATGCCTCCATACAGTACAAGCATCAGCATACCTTGTAAGTTGGTCATGCAAAAATAACAATCAGTGACATGGTCTTTTCCTTCTCTCCATACCATAGCTAGGAATACCAGAAGGAAAGCTCTTTATTTTCTTTAGGCTCCATAATCTCAAGCTTTCAACGCATGCTCTACAACATATGTGCGGAGCAAATGCCTTGTCCTGATCGCCTAGTTTTACTCCAAAATACGCATCATATGCTTTCTCAACAAACTGCATAATTTTTGCTTGGCGACTATGCAGGGTGACCTTACCACATATACATGTATAATTGTATATACCGTATAACAGATCTCCTCCCTCAGTTTAAAACTAGAGACCTTCAAAGACATACTGTATAACAGAACCTGTCTGGATCATTTTTGCACTTTCTCATTGTACTGTAAAAACAAAACTTATCATTATTACACAAACGTGTCAAATATACTGATGTGGTAAAGTATTGAGTGCACATAAGTTTAAAATAACTATCATCTTAACTGCACACTAACGCAGCCTGTAAAAACCAGTTCAGATGTTTAACTTTTCAAGCATCAGGTGCATTCGTTATGTTCTTCTCATTGTGATGTCACTGAAGTTTCATCAAAACTTAATTCATTTGCTAAATCATTTTTATGACATCACAAATCTCAATCGCAAGCCGCTGAAAGCTGCAGTTGTCAAAAATTTCAAATGCAATTTGCCAAAAAACTAGACCTGATGGAAGAAAACGGATAACAGTTTTGGATTCAGCATCAAAAAGTACACTAAGAACCGTCAATACTTTAGTAACCTTAAAATTAACGCAGCACAGTGTAATCGATAAACGAAAAATGCCTAAAGCGATAACGATAAACGATAAATCAAAAAAAGTTAAGCGATAACGATAAGCGATAAATTATCGCCGATAATGTCCGATAACGATAATTTTTTTTTCTTGATTAGCGCTTCCCCATCCCATGCAGCACGAACTGTTTTTATCAACATGATGAAAAATCGAACATAATATACTGTAAAGGGACAAAACTTTTTGTAAGTTATGCATGAATAGAATCGCAACAGCGGCGCAGTAGGTATCGAATCTTCAACCTCTTGATCCAGAATCAAACCAATGAGGTAACCGCCCTGCTTATAATTATACCTTCAGATACCAGTTGGATGCTTTTATCAATTGAGTTACACTGCCGCTTACGTGCAGTAAGAAAAATAATTAAATCAAATGAAAATACCATAAAAAATTCCAAACTTTGTATTTTGCTTTCTGCTTAAAGGGCTGTTTACAGCAAAGTCAGCACTAATTAAAAAAATTCCAAAAAACGCAAAATGCTTGAAAATTTATCAGTAATCTTAAGCGTTATTGGTAGTAAAGATGTGCATACTGTGAAATCCATCAAGCTTGTCAAATTAGTCGTGTTTGTTTAAGAACAATAACATAATTATCGTAATTTACTGATAATTTCAGATAATTTTTTTTGTTTTCTTTGTGAACACCATCATTAAAGCAATGGCAGAACGCTGAGTTGTTGAGATAAGAATTACAATATAGGCACTGTATTAGTGGGAATAAAAATGTTTGATTGAGGTATAGGCTAGGTCGCATAGGTAAATGAGAAAGGTTATACTGTATTTAGCATAATTTTACCACGCAACTCGATCCGCCTATTGTCATGCAAAAACTACTACAAGATGCAAAAAATGTGATGTGATCGGTCTGCATGTCAAATGCTTCAAGCAATATCATAGCCTATTCCGCAATGACTTGTTTCAGTGATATTGTGTTACTTTGCTAATTTTCATCTTCATATTTTTTGAACTTTCATTTTAATAAAATGCTCGATGACAATAATGACATGACAAGACATGAACAAGACATTTCCCATTTACCACTTTGAACGATAAGTAAAATATAATAACGCTTAAGCATAACGCACAAGAAACTTGTGAAATTTGATAACGGATTTGCCTAGCGTCTGATATATAGGACGGTTTTTTTCCCAAAACGTACAAACACAATCAGAAAAAAAATAATTGTGATCTATGTTCTTTAGGTCTTAATTATGCAATATTTAAATTTTCCGAAAATTTTTTTAAGTACTTTCACTTTCGGCACAAATGGGTTAACTTTTTAAGTTAAATGGCACTTACGAATTTGGTTATTATTTTTGGATTAAAGTTATATCGCCAAGCTAAAAAAATCGATCTTATAATCTATAACCGATCTTGTGTTGTTATTGTGTGTGAATTTTGTCTTTCAAACTGAGTTTTTGACGTAACCGCACGTCTCAAGGCAAGTTCTTGCAATTTTAGTTAATCTACTCATCTAAAGATTTAATGCGCTTAAAACAGTAAGTTTCATGTTTTGACAAGAGGGATTTTATTTTTTTACGACAATTACTAAAAACTAACACTTCCAACGAAAAAAGAAAACACAAGAATAAAATAGTTGATCGTGAGGTGGCGCGAAAGACCATGTTTCTGATGTAAAAGTGGCCTCGTATTGCGACACTTTCACAAACCACTTGCCAATTTCTTTCGCTTCGCTTCAAAGGAATCTGTACTGTCTGTGCGCTTACATTTTAATTGTAAAATTCACTCGCGATTGCCGATTGCAGCAAAACAACAAGAGACTTGTTGCATGCATTTCATTGCATTGCAATTTGCAACTCTAAAATTTATTGTGTTGTCAGGGCCGTCGCTGCAGGGGAGCGTGCCCCCTCCCTTGACAACGACCTGTGCACATACACTTAGGCACTGAAAAAGAACTGGTTTTAATTTTAGTTTCATTAACTAGGTGGCTAGTAAAAATATTACTTTTTATGGTCTTTCCACTTGTGTGTTGATCCGAAATAAAATTTATCGGCGATTAATTATATCGACGATAATCAAATATTGCCTTTGGCGATAACGATAACTGAAAAAATATTTGAGCGATAACGATAAGCGATAAAAATTTATCGCCGATAATTATCGCCGATAAATTATCGGCGATAATGCCCATCACTGATTATTTTGTACATCATTCATTTTTTTGTCGATTCACCATTTTGTTTAGATAACCACATGGTTCATCTGGGGGAGGGCTGGTGTGACGTTTGGCTTCGATCACCGCAAGCCCGCGTGAGAAACTAAATTAGTTTCGCGCTTGCCTTCAGATGATCTCACATTTTTTGTAAGTTACACCATGGCCACCTGGAGATGCGGCTTGATTTGTCACATTTTGCAGATTTTGATTACAGCTACTGCTAATGCTTGACTGACATTTTTTGAGATGAATTTACTTTTTGCGGTTTCCTAATGACATAGAACTTTTCTGTTGCCTTGGGGAAGCAGTAGCAAATGAGAAAAAGTAAGTTGAAAAACGCAAAATTAGACTGTTATTGAAAATTAACAGTCTGACTAAAATCTTCGAAATCAAATTTTCTTTGTTTTTCAACATGTGAGGATGTTAAAACCTATTGTGTCATCTGGGGAAAAGAATAAAGAAAGCGTAAAAACCTAATTTTTAGAAAAATTTATTTAAACATTCGCCCAAAGTTAAAAAAAACCTGGAAATCTCTGCAAAATGTGACAAATCAGGCAAATCAGGCTGTATCTTTAGGTGGCCATGGTTACACGTTTTATTTTTTGACTACGTTGAGAAAAATTCATCAGTTTTTAGTTTGGTCGAGATAAAGTTGGTCGTTTTCTTTGTTTGTCACAAAAGTTCAAAAAAAAAGGAAGAAATAAAACAAAAGTTGCACGATAGTTTCTTTTTAGTTGCATAGCGTCAAAACTTAGAAGAAAGAAAATAGAGAAGAACAAGCCCGTCGCGCACATTATTATTGGTTATTGACCTGAAGTAACCTTGATTGCAAAGTCTGTATTATTATGCAACGTGTTTCCAGAGCATTTGGGACATTCATTCAGAACAAATCTAGAACGTTCTGTTGTTTTTCACAATTGCCGAGTGACGTTTTTCATGACGTCATAAGGATGTTTACCAGTAGATCTGTGATTGCGAAATCTTTATTATGTAACGTGTTTTCTAGAACCTTCTACTCCTACGTGACAATCTAGAAGCGTCTTTAAACCTGCTATAAATAGTGGTGTGAATTAATGGATTATTATTTTATGAGCTGACTATGAGTTGATTATGAGAGTTGTGTTATGAGTTGTGGATTGGTAATAGGTGCAGAGACTATTGGTGATTGAGATTTGAAGTAATTGAATACAAGTAGATGAGAATTGGTGCTGATATAAATTGTGTTCGAAATTAGAGTTATTTGAGAAGCCGTTCGTTAAAGTCCTTCAAGAATTTTCATTATCATTTCACCAGTAGAACTTATTCGACATTTAATTGACTGCTTTTCGGTTATATCCCATTAAACTACGTCATTGAACCTTTCCAAGTCTCTTTCCTGGTAAGAGAGAGAAAGAAACCGTGACACGTGCGTTTGAAATATCTCAAGTCAGTTTCGTCATTTAGAATATTGTCGTTTTGAAAAGTTGGTCGAATATCAAAACTGTTTGCTTGTGCTTACCAACTAGACGAAATTTCCGTCTTTTATCTCAGTAATTTGTATTGTGGTGACAAGTTTTTAGTGGGTACGGTGTTCCCCCCTTCTTCGACAGCCAGTGGCTATTTTTTGCTGAAATACAATTCTTGAAAAAGGACGTTTTCAGAAGAGTATTTTTTCGTTGTCATCGCATACAGACGAACTGATCCGGGAATTTTTATGTTACAACTTTCCCACGAAGATATTATGGTTTACCGCTGTGACCAGTAATAGCAATGTAAATAATAACTCTCTGCTACAGTTGGTAATTTACATTGTGGTTGATCACCAAATCCATGCTACTGTCCGTTCAGCGGCACCTAGTAGATGGAATAGCTCATAACAACACTTCAGACAACAATGAAAACTTCACTCGGTCAATCTCGGTGACCGTCCCTGCGTGGTTGCATCAGTGATCAATCTACAAACAGCCTATGTGAAACTGCATGGAATAACCAGAGGTTGGCAGTAGCGCGCTATTTGTTTGTTAGCGGTACAGTGGCGCTACATTTTTGTTGGAGTAGCGACTCAGTAGCGGAGCTACTTTTTTTAATGCAGTGGAAAGACATTATATTTCTTTCAGTAGCACTCCCGCTACTCACTACTTTTCCATTTAAAGTGTAAAATATGACTCGCTTTTAGAGATTTTTTATGAAAGGAATGTGTAAAAGAATCACTGCCGAAATCGCTTGACTGTTGGAAAACATCAAGCTACGTTGACGAGCTACCGACAAGAGTGACACCACAACCAGTCATGACTCCGAGGATTAATTTTTGGTGTGTTGAAGCCATTTCATAAAACTTTTGTGCAAAAAGAAAAGTCACTTGTGGACACTGACCAAGTCCTTGAGCTTTTCCAATAGCGAGCTAAAATGTCTGTGCATTAAGTATAACACCCCCTTCCAGTGCTGCAATGGGGAGGCTTTCCTCAGTCAGTTGGTACATACCCAGCTAGAAATTTCACGTGTATTACACGTAGATTCTACGTACCTTGGGTCGTGTATTATACGTTAATTTTCACGTATAATACACGCATATGTGTAGACACTATTTCACGTGCATTACACGTATATTTGGTGGTGGATTTTACGTGTTTTACGCCCGCGTTACACCTAATTTCCTCGTATCTGACACGTAGATTCTACGTACCTTGGGTCGTGTATTATACGTTAATTTTCACGTATAATACACGCATATGTGTAGACACTATTTCACGTGCATTACACGTATATTTGGTGGTGGATTTTACGTGTTTTACGCTCGCGTTACACCTAATTTCCTCGTATCTGACAACACTAATACACGTGTTTTCCACGTATATTTGGTGGTAAATTTTACGTGTTTTACACCCGCATTACACCTAATTTCCTCGTATCTGACACGTAGATTCTACGTACCTTGGGTCGTGTATTATACGTTAATTTTCACGTATAATACACGCATATGTGTAGACACTATTTCACGTGCATTACACGTATATTTGGTGGTGGATTTTACGTGTTTTACGCCCGCATTACACCTAATTTCCTCGTATCTGACACGTAGATTCTAAGTTCCTTGGGTCGTGTATTATACGTTAATTTTCACGTATATGTGTCGACACTATTTCACGTGTATTACACGTATATTTGGTGGTGGATTTTACGTGTTTTTACACCCACATTCTACCTAATTTCCGCGTACCGTATCTGAAATCAACAATTTAACACATTTGTATTTATTTAACACATTTGTATAACACATATTGTTATAAGAGGCTACTGTCCAATTGTGACCCTTCTAGCACTCATTCGGAGAGTTAACGCTTGTTTTGAACTTTATTTGGAATTAGAGAAGAAAAAGAGCAATAGCAGTGGTGGGAATCGAACCCGCGTCAATGAAAGCCAACCAGCTGACAAAACCCCTAAGCCAACCAGCTGACAAAAAACCCATCACTTAATTTGCTTTCTATCAACTTCTTTTCGCCATTTTTACGTCACTTAAACCGGAGCTTATGATTGGTTGGCGGTTTCATTCTAGTCATTTTTAGTGGCAGAATTTCGACTTGTTAAAGTGGCTACCGTACCAAACCTTAGTAAGTAATTGTTTAATATCAGTAAGCGAGACCACTTAAATTTACACTAAGAACTATCGTTAAAAGATCACATTAATTTGCGACTAAAAAATGTCATGAAGTTTCCTTTTTACATAACGTAATAAAAACGTGTAAAGACACCTACAAAAACACATAATCTAACTTATATCCTAAAAAATGCGGAGGAGTGTGGTTGACACCAATCCACTTGAGTGGAGAATTCTTTCTGTTTATACCGTCCTTGGGAGGTAGTTTTACCTAACACAGATTAAAAATTGCCCAAATGAACGAAAGAACTTCAACACGTTTAATATACGTGGAAAACACGTGTTACTTTTCAACAGATGGAAACGTGCAATACACGTGGAAACAACATATAATCAAAATATAAAAAATTCCGATAAAACATCCTTCTGCTCGGGTAAACATTTTTTCTCTTTTGTATGCCCTCTTCTGGGTGTGATTTTACCTTATATACCTTAAAAATTAGTCAAATAATCATAGGATTTTGAACACGTGTAATATACGTGGAAAACACGTGCTATTTTTGCAAGAGTTATATTCAAAAAATAATCCCTGATAAAACTTCTAGAATCATATTTACACACTAGTCATACTAAATGATAGCTAAAATATGTCTCTAAAAAAATGTTTTTTAAACTAGTGAATTTGTGTTGGTGTACACAAACTCCTTAATAACACCTGAATTCTACCTAAGATACCATACTACCTAAAATCAACCAAAAATCAACGTGTAATATACGTAGCTTTCTAGCTGGGTACGTGCTAAAGTTTATATACAAAATACACATAAAAATATGACAATAAAACGGAAAGAAGTAGCCTAATAGCGAATTGATTTTATTTTCCAAATTTAAAACTCACCAACCAAACAATTAAATTGAAGAACAAACACAAAGGGTGTTAACGATCTGTCACAAACAATGGTGGGGTCACAAGACAAGATAGCGAGCGGTACAGTTTTAAGGCAATTAAGGAAAATCACTAAACAACATAAAGCGAACGTAATTTAGTACAAATTTAATAAGAAAGATGTCCCTCCAGCGAATAATTGCTTGCTGAGTTTAGGGTTTATTTGGAGTGCTTCGTAAATTTTAATGTCAAACTCTGATTGATGAACAATTAAATGTTTATTGAAAGTGGTATTTTGCATAAAACATAAATTTAGGAGCAAATGATTGGAACGCCTGGTTACTCTAATCAAAAAATAAAGAGCCCAAAACACAGATACTAAACTCATGCTCAGCAAACAAACGTTTTCACTATTTTGTCTATTTTTTTTTGTCGTCGTATCCAGGCTTACACCTGGTAGTTGAAGATTTAGATTAAGTGGACGGGAAGGCAAGGAAGCCAATCTTCATGTCCACCTTCAGGCATGCTTGTACGTGTCCTGCCAAAGACATAGCTGCATGCTCATGAGCGGTGTCGAACCGGTGCCCTTTCGATTGCCGTTCCAGCGCTCCCACAACTCGGCTATGCAGCCAATTTTTGTCTACTAAAAACTATTGGTTATACAAATGATATTTATAGCTATGAAGATAAAGGCAGTAGCTTTTGTTTTATAAACGTTTGTTTGCTGAACAGAAGTTTAGTATATATATTTTAGGCTCTTTTTTTGATTAAACATAAATTTATTTCGAGCATAATAGAACAAAAAAATGATAGGCTATTAGACAAAGCTGTTGAATAACTTCACAGCACTGAATGAGGTGTCGCATGATTTTTAAGTCAACTAAGAAAATAATTTAAAAAAGTAAAGTAAGTATTGTATAAAGTCACAACCGCACTGACCTGCTATTTTGTAAATAGACATAATGGCAAGAAGAAAGTTTTTTTTTTTTTTTTCAGGAAACAAAACAATTTCCTCACGTTTATGCTAAGTAGTTCTTAGTAGCCTATTTAAAATACTAAGTGTTTGAACCATGACGAAACTACTTTCTGATCAAACGCACGTGCTGTTGGTCAGCGAGGCTGTGAAAACCAGCAATGTTGACAGGGGGTCCAGAGGGTAGGCCTACTTTTGAACTAGTGCTAGGGATAATTTTAAGGGCAGATAACCTTTGAAGTGGATCAAAAACTTGAAAAAAAAACACAGTGCACTGTTTGGGTAAGTGCGTTTTTCTTAAAAGTCTTAATTCGGGGCCCAAGAATCGCATTGGTACCGGTCTCAAATTGTTCTCTCAACGGCCCTGATGATAACCTACTAGGGTAGAATATAATGCAGTCTGCAAAGTTTTGAAAAACTAGCTATTTTTTCGTTGTACTATGACGACGATCAGATACAGTTTATATACAATTTTTAATGAAGGCAAAGAACCTACAGGCCTACCTTACTTTATTGAGCAAAGTGTTGTAGTTCAACATTTTGAATGGTCAGACATCGTGAAATGCGCATAAATACGCAATAACTTATACGACAATGCCCTTAAAGTAGGCCTACCATGGAGACCCACAATTATTGAGCAAGAATTAAAAATATTAAACACAAAAAGCGAACATCACGGAAAAGAAATATCTGGAAATAGGAATGACAGCTACACAGTAACAACTTTGTTCACACTTGGTACGTGCAACCCGATGATTGTGTTCCGCGGAACACTATAGTGTTTCGTAAAAAATCGTCAGGTGTTTTGCAAGAAATATATTAGTTTGACTAATATTCCATGGAACACAGGTCGAAAATCAAAATCATAAAAACTTCGAGTTTGTCTTTTTGCAATTCCTGCTCGAATATCAACTTTGTGCTCATCCAAATAGGCCCAGATATTGCACAGAGAAAATCTGAATGTGAATGAATTGTTGTGCTGTTTACGTGATTGCTTCATTATAAAATTTTGTTTGGTGTTTCTTAAAATTATTTTAATGCATAAATGTTCCGTGGCTCTACAAAGGTTGAAAAACTCTGGTGTCGCCTATAGGCAAAGGCTACGCCTATAAGGCTACGCCTAAGTAAATCTATTGATTAGTAGGCTACTCTAATTAATGTAGGCTACGTTTACGTTTTTTAGAAAAAAAGTAACATAGCCTACTATAGATGCCCTACGGGATACGTTTGAACCTTGGCCAGCAATGATTTCAGGAGGCCGCAACCTTGCAACAAAGGACCCAGGAACTTGAATACCGGTAGGCTAAACCACTGCGCATTTAAAAACAAATTAGATTGGCCTACTGCGTTTTACTTTGAAACGTTTTGAATTGGGGCCAAGGGTTGCATAATTTTGTTATCGGATATGCTTTGATATGGAGCCCTTCATCTTGCAGCGTAATAAAAGCACCGTCCATACATTCATTAGGCTATAGAGGCATAGTGATGTTTCAGCATCCTTATAGTTTCAACATGCAGAGCAGAGTTTTGATTTAAAAGTGTTGTCAATGATTTGAACGTTTTCATTTCATGAATCCAAAAAACAGGAAATATGACAAATCAAAGATTAATTGTCATCAGTTAAAAGAGAACGAAATTTAGCTTATACACGAATTAGGTAATATTGAGTTGATACATCATGTGAGCTTCCTTTTTTCTAAAATCAATTATTACTAATATAGCTTGTTTGCGATAAGCTCAGATAGCTTGCGGGGACATAATACAGAATCGCTGAAGGCTGAAAAAAATTGAAAAAGTTATCTTGATACTTAATTCCCAAAGTTTATAATTTTCGATCACTTGCTGAAGTTGTTTGGCAAGACACTAGTTTTTTTTTTAAGTGTAAGGTCTTGTCATTAGAAACAATGAGACAGCAATTTTTGGTTGTTGTGTGTGCTTTGCTTCTTTCTTCTATTTCACAAGCTCACGGTAAGAATAACCTAAGTTAGCCTAGTGTATGTCTACACAGGCGCGGATTTAGGAGTTTTTTTGGGGGGGGGGCCAGAAAATTTGAAAATGAATTAAAAAGTAGACGGCCGGCGGGCTTCGCCCGCCGGCGTGTTCGCCAAAGGCGAAACCCAGCAGAGGGGGGTTTGGGGGCCTCCCCCAGAAAATTTTGAAATATTACTTTGAATTTGGTGCATTCTGAGAGCATTTTCAACAAAAATATGGGTATAAATATTCCTGTAAAATGGTGCTGTCCGGTGGCATAGAAAAAGGATAAGATCATGTTTTCTTTGGCATTTTTTCGGTAATAAAGCTAAGTCTCTATGTTTTCTTGATGCTAATTCCTGGCTGAGATGTTTGAATGTTTGGTATCGGCAAAAGTCGTTTTTTTAGTGCAGTTTTGCTTAAAATTAGGCAAACTTTGTTTTAGAGACATAGAGAATGAAAGCATCATTCTCAATATCGTGACGTCACACGCGTGCCAAAGGGGGGGGGGTTGGAATAAAAATTGCTAAGCATGCAAAGTAAACTTGAAATCTGGTTTAAAACCCTATATGCAGTGTCCATGACCAATTGGATATTTGTATGTTTGCAGACATATAGCCTACGGTAATTGATTGATATTATGATGAAGACTAACAACTATAAAACAATTCAGGTTTCAGATTGTTTCAATTGACGTCATTTGGCTCAGCGTTGGTTTCAGCTGAGCGAGCTCCAACAAATGTTGCTATTAAAATGTATAATCGATGGATAGTTTCAACCTTAATAATAACAATAAATAATCCCCCCTCTCCCGGGATAAGTTGGTTTACCTGTTTAGAAGCATATCAAACCATTTAACAATTTCTCACAATATTTCGGGGGGGGGGGCCCGGGCCCCTTGGGTCCCCCCCCATAGATCCGCGCCTGTGTCTACATACCCTAATATTTGAGTTGTCTAATTTTATATCGAAAAAAAAGGGCGAAATTACAAACAGTGTAAGCAGAAACTTTCAACATCAATAATTTAGAACCTTTAGTATAATTTCTTTTTTTCATCAAATAAAATAAAGAAATTTGGTGTCGTCAGTAGGCTAACTGAAATTTGTAATTACCCTCCTCAAAATCTTGAAGTCACTTTATGAGCATTTTTAGTGGAATTCTTAAATAATTGCAAGTCAATTTATTTTCAATTTATTGTAGTTTTTTATATAAATTCTAACAACAACTGATAAAACTTTTGCTTGTTTGTGTAAAAGATAAAAACTTTTGAACAAACACTCACACTGAAGTCAGATTTTTGAGCAAATAAGATTTGGACAAGTTTTCCTTAGAACATTTATCTGAAATAGTAGGTAGGCTACCCTACCCAATGTACCCATGTCATGAAAACACTTTTGCAACTGCTAGTTATAAATAAATAAATAAATTCGTAATCCTTCAAATATAATTTACAAATTTAATATTGAGGTGATGTGATATTCGTAAGTAGCCTACTGTAGTTTATGTGCAAATTTGTATCAACGTGGTACATTCAACGGTTCTGTGAGCTTTAACTTTGCAATTTTATTCAGCATGCATTTATTTTTAAACTTTTAATCACGTAAAACTTGATAGCCCGCAGCAGCTAAGTTCCTGCTACGACAAATCTCCCCAGGCGTGTTATGTTGCATGCTCATGTAATTGTAAGAGATTTCTATTTGTTGCAACTGCGCTGGAAATACAGTATTGGTAACCGAATTCAGCAACTGTGTTATTTTTGCTGCAATCCCAGATTAGCAAAGCTACCGTTTTTTACATTGATTTGCTTTGCTAGAGTAGAGATTTTCATGCTGTTGGGTGGAACTCAAATATTTACTTCTTTTTTATAGACAGTTCTGTCCGAAATGCAATAGCGAACTTTATTCAACGATTGTAAATTAAAAGAACATACAGTTCCAAACACATTGATCGCTATAAGTTAGGGTGCATCTAAATTTTTCCAACGTTTGTCGGCTTTGTGGCGAGAGCGTTTGTGAAACGCTGAAAGTGACGACAGTAGCCTACAACATCCGCCGATAGTAGGCTACGTAGCTTATAGCTGGAACTTGACAAAGATACTCAATGCATCCTTGAAGACGGACTTTGCCTTTCTGTCTATCTTCAAAAAACATGGTATTAACCTGGACAAGAAAAAAAAATGTTTTCCTCTATTTTCAACAAATACAGCAGAAATACTTTATGACGTTACTGGTAGGCTACTATAAAATCTCTCCTTGTGAAATCACTGTTGTGGTTCTGTAGTTAATATTACGCCAACCACCACATTGGATCGTAACATGCTTTATCTGAATACTTTTCTCCACAAATGCAGACTGTCTCTTTTTGCACATGAAAACCAAAAGAACAGCAACTGCTCAGGCACATGTACAGTAGCTCCACACAAAGTATTCTTTTGAATTTAAAACTCCTTTGAGTTTTAAAGTCGTGTAATTTCATTTTGTGTGGAGCGACTATACATATGCCTGAGAGGTTGCTGTTCTTTTAGTGAAACCATTTTAAGCAGCATCCTTCTCTAGTATCATGGGCCATTCCGAAAAATGTTTGTAGCTCATTTACTTACAATTTTTACTCTTTTTGAATCATTGTTTTTTGCAGGATGTGGAGGAAACTTTACAGCCGCTGTGATTTCGCAAGTTCTAACTTCCCCTAACTATCCCAGAGACCATGGCAACAACCTCAATTGTGAATGGATCATAGCCGCTTCGTCTCATCGAACTGTTTTGCTGACAATAACAGATTTAGACACAGAGCCATGTTGTGATTATCTGGAAGCAAGTACTCTAAGATTATTTGAAATCAAAAGTGTTGTTATTCTAAAACTGATCGACATTATTAGAAAGTAAACTTTGCCATATTCCTTGTCATTTTTAAGTTTATTCACACAAGATGCAGAATATGTTATATTTTTTATGATAGTGAAATAAGAACAACAAACGTTCAAGTTTTTAATCTGCTACGAATTTATGCTCCCATCTGAAAATTCAGATTTAACCAGCAGCGGGAAAACAATAAGACTAATTTTAATGTAGCCTGCGGCTCTAAGCATTCCATAAAAGTGTTTTGCAAAGACACTCAGCCGAGTGACTTCGGTCGATGTCGAACAGATATCCTTGCAACTTCGATCTAAAGCACCAGCCACTTAGTCACACAAGCGATACAAGAAGGTTGTAATCCAGGGCCAAAAGCACAATAATTTGCTGATTGAGAGACAAAAAATATATTTTGCTCTGTAAGTAGATTTGCAGTTAAATAAGAGTTGTTTTTTTTCAGGTTTTTGATGGTGTAACAAAAATAGGTCGGTACAAGGGCCGCTCCACTACTAATATTCCTATCATGTCTTCAAACGCCCGCTTACGTTTGGTATTTAAAACTGATTCCAGCGTAGCAAATTCAGGATTTCGACTTTCGTTTATTGAATGTGAGTTATTGCAGTGATTTTTATTTTGTTTTCATGTTACCACCATGTTGTTAGTTTGTTAAAGCCAAACATAAAGTTAGTTTTTTCTTTTCTTCAGTAAAAAGCCTACAGTTACCCAATTTATTACAAAGCCCAGTTAGCAAAATTCGTCATGCTTGCATTGGTTCGACGTCTACAGATATTGAATATATACAGAAATAACGAAATTTTCTGTCTGGGTGGGTAGAGGTGAGCCGTGTTTTTCAACAATCAACTCAAGGTGGAAATCGAGCCAGAATTGGTGTCACAATTGTTTCTATCTCTTAAGACTTAGGCCTATACACGTTTAAGCAGTGACGTTCGGTGGCTTAAACCGTTGGGAAAGCAAGTTGGAAATATGCTGCAGCAAGGTAGTAGGCACGAAGGGCGTAACCGTCGGGCTAAGCCCGAAGGCGTGATGCCAAAGGAAACACTTCCAGCGGGGGGTCTGGGGGGCCTCCCCCAGAAATTTTTGAAAAACACTTCCAATTTGGTGCGCTCTGAAAGCATTTCCAAAACAAATCAAAAATAAAAATCTGTCAAATTGTGCTTCGCCTGTGTCGTGATCATACATCCATTTAATGTTTAGAAGTCATGAACAATCTTAATTTTAACGTTGCAGGACCAAAATCCTGTGTTAGACATGGAATAATAGTTGTCTAAATATTTAATTCGTCATGAATGTTCATTCTCAGATATTCAGTTAGGCCTACACTACAAAAACTGACACTTAGGCTTAAACATTACAACCGCAAGCAATTTGTACAAAAGCTGGATAAGTTTGCCTCCTGCGTATAGAAGCTTAACAAACTAAATATTGCATCCGCACCTGAACGTTCATTGGCGAAGTAACGTTATATCAACACTGTAAAAAGGGCAAAGGCATGACTATGAAAGCTAGTAGGCTACAGTACATGGCGAGGAGACATCAAAAAACAGCAACAATTATTTCGGCATTATGATGCTGTGCTGTGTACCGTGACGAGAGACCATTCTGACGAGTTAGTCTAGCCGATCTAGCGAATGTACGCATTGACGTCACAGGGAAAGCAACTCTAACCATAACACATCTGATTGGGTAAGCAGCTGGTGACGTTTTGCAAAACGATTGAGGATTGGATAAAACAAAGGCGTTTTTTGACATTTTTGAACCATTTTTGAACCCGCAAACAGAAGCGTTTGCGGTAATTGGCATTTATAAGCAAGACATGCGGTTTGGTGAAGACTTAGACTACTCACAAGCGTTACGAGTAATTCTAGTCACGAATACAGTAACTTTCAAGTTAAAATAGACGTGATAAAAATAATAAGAAGTTAAACCTAGAATTCAGTCATTATATTTTGCATAGTTTTCGGTCAGGTAAGCACTGCTTTCCTTGCTTTCCCTCACCGATTGTCACTGACGTTAAGAGTGTTGGGAAAGATTGATGACGTATTTTATTGGGATGTCAAACGTTATACAGTCACATAAATGATCGGATAGTTCTACTTGCGAGATGATAGATGAAATTCTTGAACTGACGAATGGTTTACCACTTCCAACACGAACACGTAAAAAATTAAAAATTTAAACAGCAAATGTCTTCGTTGATTTAAAAACAGATATACGCTACTACTTGCAACAGTTACTTTAATTGGCAATAACTTCCACTTTCACAATCTATTCAATATCGGCGAGAACTCTACAATCGTCTTAAACATACTTTTGTTACAACTTCAAATCTCCATAATATACAACTCTGAACACAACCCTAATCACAACTCTCATAATCATCCACGAATCACGCTGCTGTTTACAACAGGTTGCTTGGACCAAAAGCTTCCAGAGACTAAGGTAATATTACATCACAAGAACTCATTCTTTTGGTCAACAAGTCAGAGAAGTTTGGAGAATCGCACTTATGCAGAATCATCTAGTAGTAGGCTATGTTTCGCAATAAAGATTGCGTAACTAAAGATTGGCCCACCATGGTGACCTACCATAAGTCAGTAATCGATGAGACACCACAACAGAATTACACAAATAAAATAGCACACTTGTTCAAGAACACAAATACAGCCTGCCGTCCAAGCTACGCATATTGATTGTGACAATTGCATTATTTTAAATGTGAAGAAAGCGTTTTATCCTCTGCGCCATACCACCAACATAACCCTACTACGTGATGCAATATTTTCATAACTGCGCTACTGAGCAATTTCTCTAGTCTAGTCAAAGTGTGTGTAAAGATAGCTGGTTGATGTGCAAAACTGTTTTCACCTTTGTATTAAAGCTCTTCGACGATGAAAGTAAACTTGCTTCTTTTGCAGCTCCTAATGCAATTTCTTTAAATTGTGGTAAGGATTGGTTAGAAAATTCGACTACAGTATGCCACAAACTCACATGTGCTGCTGTCGCATGAAAATAAAGTACAGAAAGTATTACTAAAAAGTAAAGCTATGTAAAAGACCTACCCAAATAGACTGCCATATAAATTAACCATTGTGCTTATGCGGGCAGTGGGCATGCATTGATTCAGCATGTCCACTGTGACCTTTGCACGTGCCCTTGACACTATAATATAGCTGCACGTAGACCAGATTTGTAAGATGAGTTTCTAAGGTCATCTAATTTGGGAAATGCCACCTCGCAAACTTTGCAGAAAAATGTTGTACTTAAAAGGGCTAAAACTGGATGAAGATGGTAAAAGTGATTCTATATGTCGATCGTTCCCGTTAAATAGGCTTTTTGCAGCTCTGCGCCTTCCAATCCACAATTATTTCAATTTGATAATTTCAACTTTCTTTGTTATCTATTATAGCGTTGAACTGCGGATATCCGGTACTTGCCACCGAGACAGATCATTACTTATCGACTCCATTATTCCCCGATCCGCATCCAATTAATTTGGATTGCTTCTGGACAATAGGGGCTACTGACGACACAGAAAAAATACAACTTCAAATTACAGAGGGTACTATTGACGAATGCTGTGATTACATTGAGGTGGGCAAGTATTCTAGCAAATAATAGATAGCTGATAGCATAGCGACCTATAGCTTATAACAGCGGTTCTCAACCTTTTTAGGCTTACGGCACCTTTATAAAAGATAAAAATCTTTGCGGCACCCCGTGGCAGACCAACGAACCTTTCACCTCGAAAGCAGCAAGTGTTAGCGCGTTGGGCTCATAGTCGAGAGCCTGCATGTTCGACTCCAGCCACCCGCACTTGCTGTTGTTTCTCTGGGCAAGAAACTTTACGATAATTGCCTCTACCCAGTGATCGATTTCGAGTAATGGGTAGTACCAAATTTAAGTCATAAGTAGAGTAGACAACCGGAAACAGACATTGTCGTCGGCTGCAGCGTGGGTCAGGTGTATGTCGGAAGGCGTACACCGATGCATAGCGCTCAAGTCCGCTTTCCCGCAATGCAGGATAAAGATAAACAAACAAACAAACAAACTTAGCCATTTCATATCAAGCACTTTATAATATGATATTCATAGCTGCTCTGCTCGACTTTCAGCTTTAATGCAGTGTGTAAAAAAGTATGCAAGTTCGCTTGTCGTGCTCAGAGAAAAGGCGATTATTTATTAACATCTTTAGAAATCAACGTAATAATAGCTAGTAGCACTTCATTTTTAGAATTATAGACTTCAATTATGCCTATTGGTGATTGAATGCCGCTTTGAAATAACATTTTGATAAAAAATGAAATAAAGTGTGAAACCTAACAGGCTAACACATTGCTCTTCTCTTAGCAAACAAAACAGGTAAAAACCTTCTATGCCCAGCAGAAGTAGAAAAAAAATCGAAGTTTTGGAGTATTTAGAAACCGGAGTCTCTCCGGTTTTGACAGGAGTCGGAGTGGAACTGGAGTCTAAAATTCTTGGCAAAAACAGGAGCCGGAGTCTGTATTTTTGCCAGTTGATACTTTTTGATTCAAATTTTTGCCTATAGCCTAGGCTGCAAATACGCTATTATGGATTGCGGTTTATGATTTGCGCTCGGAGTTGGAATGGAGTTTTGAGTCAATTTCTCCAAGCTATTTGGAGCAGGAGTCAAAGGTGGGCAGTAACTAGTTAAAAAAGTAACTAGTTACATAACTAGTTACTTTTTGAGTAACTGTAACTGTAACTTCGTTACTTTTTTCAAAAAGTAACGATAAGCGGTAACTAGCTACTATTTTATCGTTTTTCAACAGTTACTAGTTACAGTTACTTGATTTCCCAAACAAAAATGGGTCGTTTGTTTTTCAGTTTATGGCAGTTTTTTTGTAGTGGTCAAATTATTTGTTTGGGAGAGATTATAGGCATTCGGCGACAAGAAGCAAGGTTGTGTACAGAAAGGAGCTGTGTAAACTGCGAGATAGGATTTTGCGGTGTACCAGCGACAGAAAGGAGGACGCGTAAACTGCGAGGTAGGATTTCGCAGTGTTCTATACGGATTGGTGTCTGTGACGCCACAATCCGTTGTTTGTTCCCCCACTAAGCTGTCTGTTTTTAGAAATTTCAGCTTCTCCTTTTTTGTAAAGCGATTCTTTTTTTGTAGATTGTGATTATATAGCTTTCAACACAGGTAGACGCGGTAGTCAGTAGTGGAAAGTCAAAATGGATTAGTTTTTGTCTAAAGTATCAGAGACTGAAGCAAACCCCTCTGGTAATGCCACCAATATGCCAATATCTGGACATTCTGCAATCAGAAGAGAAGGCATATATGGGTATGACGAGGAAAAGACTACAAGAACTTCGAAACAGCGACAAGGTGGCTGTATGCCTGCCATTACTACCCGATTGTTGAAATCTTTGGAAAACAGATTTGGCCATGTTTTTGATGATAGTGACTGCCAGTTAGCTGCTGCTTTTCACCCACAATTCCGACTTTCTTGGCTTTACAAGGATGAAGAAATTAAGACGCCTCTACATCCCAAAATTGTTAACATATTACAGAACCACAGCAATTTCAACATCGACGATGCAGCAAGCAACAGCGACACTGATGTTGACAGGCATGAAACAGATGACTTTTTTGCTCTGTTATTTGAAAAAAGGAAGTTAGTGCCGCAAAAATTTTAAATGAATTTTTAGAACGTAACCCAACAAAGGCAGTTACGTCTGATGCATTCCCCAATGAAGCCATGAGGCGTTTGTTCTTGCGTCCGCCCCGTTAGCTCAGTGGTTACGCGTCGGGCTCAAGATCACGCGGCGTTGGTTCGACTCTCGGGGTGTGCGCTTGAGCAACGCATTTCAGGACTGCTCTCCATTCAGCGGCACCTAGTGAATGGAATAATTTCTCGGCAACAACACTTCAACAATCGGAAAACTTCACTCTGCCAATCTCGGTAACCGGCCCTGCGTCAAGAGCCTCTACAAGTATGCGAACAAGTACCAGGAATAACCTATCAAGGCTTTGTCAGTCCGAAGATAAAGATTCAAAAACCATTCAAAAACCAAACCATACAATACCCCTATCCCCTCCAGTGCTGCTGTTGCAAGACTGCTCTCTCTTGAAAAGGATATTTTGGAGCCAAAGCAAGCTGGACTTAGCGATCAACATTAATTTTGAAATATTGATGTTTCTGAAAGGAAATTGATGTTGTGACTCTTCGTTCGTTTTAGATACCCGTATAAAAATATTGACACGCTCTATTGCTTATCACGGAGTGTCCTGTGCATGTCGTTTTTTCAATTTTTTATTGTTTGATATTCGGTTGGCGGACGTTTTGGTTTTGGGGTCGTTTTTTTCAATTTTTTATTGTTTTTTATTCGGTTGGCGGACGTTTTGGTTTTGGGGTTAGATTATGGATTCTTAGAAGCATTATAGTATGTGGACAGCTAGCAGAGTGGTCGCTGTTTTGCAGTTAGGCAACAGCTACGAACAAAGTATCATCTTGCCCTTTATCATGTATTTTTCAACTTGTACTTCATAGAAAGAAGAATAGTTGTAGATCAGTACTCATATACATCCATTTTCTTTGAAAAGTAACTGTAACTAGTAACTGTAACTGTAACTAGTTACTTTTTAAAAAACGGTAACTGTAACTGAAACTAGTTACTTTTTGAGCGAAGTAACTGTAACTGTAACTCAGTTACTTTCAAAGTAACTAGTGCCCACCACTGGCAGGAGTGCTGTTTTGAGGCATATCCAGAATCAAATATGGATATGTTAGATATCCAGAGCAATTGCTAAAATTTAGTTTAATAATTGCATGAAAAAAAGCATCCCCAAAGTAGTTCAAAGACAAACAAACATACACAAAGATTATTATACAGTATTTATCAATTCGAATCTGAGCGCAATTTAGACTAGTCATCTGATCGCTACCAAGCGTACCAGACCAGTCTCCAGCCAAATTGGAAACTTGCTCGTTAGCATGGCCAGTATAGGCTACACAGGTCTCCATGGCTGATGTTGTTTGATGAATTAATAAAGTAGGCTAAATGGCGACTTTTCGCATACAATATTACTGCCTTGTGTCCCCATGTGGCTTTGGTGACCTTTTAGCAGTAGCGTTGACAGAGGGGTCCAGAGGGTACTTTTGAATCCTGGCCTGGGGTTATTTTAGGGGCTCGGAACTTTCTCGAAGGGCTCGGAAACATAAAGACACCACGAGATTCGAGAATGTCGTTGATTGGTACCGGAACAAAAGTATCTTCTAAACGGCACTGCCTTTTGGTCTTTTGCTGTGTTTTTATGCAAACTATTTGCCATTCGTGCTTGTACAATTTTTTTCCTTTCATAGACGGACAAAACAATGTAGCTTTAACGGGTTTGACACAATGTATTACACACAGAAGTAATTAAATAACATAATTAAAATAAAAGAAACTCTAACGTTTTCGACACGTACGTGTGTCCTCATCAGGAATTTAAAATCTTTAATATACATAAAACGAAAATTATGAAAGAGTAAAACCAGTAAAAGAGCAAAAGAGTAAAACGAAAATATTTGACTATGCACTATAACTGTAACGACACTGCGAACTGAAATGCACAAACTCAACAAGCGATTCAAGAATGATTAGTTGATTACGAGTAAATAACACGGCGGAAAACAGATCACAAGGAATTTAAAATACAAGCATGTGACAAAAATTAGAACACACACAGAAGGAAAGACGAGCCACAGGCAAATAATTACCTGTTGAGAGATGGATTATTAAGTATAGTTCTTAGGGCTTCCATGATCTTGGTGTGGTATTTAGATTTGCCTCGAGAAATAATGTTGAATTCATCGATCCACGTTACACAAGAGGCGATGTGCTCTTTGAACTTTTAGTTGTTAAATCTGTGTTTAGGTGCTCCCCGGTCCTCGTCAACAAATGTCTGGTTGACACCAATGTATGTCTGGTTTGCTTCACGCAAACATTTAAATTTATATTCAACATTCGAAGAAACAGCAAAGAGGGTAGGCGACTTCAGTTGAAAATATTGATGCACTTTAATAATATACAAGATGAATGTCACACAAAAATTTCTTTTTTTACAAGCTTAGCTAGATTTTTTGTTAACCTTGTTGAATCTTTTCCTAAAAAGGGTGCACTAATAAAATAACTAAAATCTACTTCTTCGGGCGTGTTCTTTGGTTTACCCGCCAGGAAGGTACTTATAACTTTATTGAAAAAATGAGAAGGACAACCATGTAAATAAAATATATTTTACAATTCCTTGATTTCAAATATTTAAACTATCGTAATTTTTATCCCATTTTTTTTTTTAAATGGTTATCCTTCTTATTTTTTCAATAAAATCTTGAACACCTTAAAAAAAAAATACAAACGCATACAACACAGTTTTTGTTTTGTTTCAAGCAAAAGACTCTATAACCTTTATTGAAAGTGTCAATCTGCATTAAATAAAATTTAGTTTAAGAATAATACGTAAAAAAATTGGTAATAGACAAACTGTTGAATAACAGAGTAGACAAACTGTTGAATAATGTCACGACATTGTATGATGTTTTGCATGATTTTTGAGTCAGTGAAGGAAGTGATTTCCTAAAAATGAATTAAGTGTTGCATAGCCTTGCAGTCGTGATGACCTGTTAATTTGCAAAGAACGAATAGCAAGAAGAAGGTCTGTATTTCAGTAAGCAATTTTCCAGTCTTCTATCTAAAGAGTTCTTTGTGTTTTTCACAATGCTACAACTTCAACAAATAAAACCATTTTTACTCTTTTTGCATGATTTTTCAAATACAGTCAAGCCCGCTTAATTTGACCACCACTTACTCGAACCATTTTTCGATGGTTCCAGATCGATATTTTTGTACAACTTTTTCCGCATAATTGGACCACTAACCCGCTCAAACGGATCAATCTTTCGCCAAAAGTAGGCGTTCACGGCTAGCTTTTTTTACGTCTATGTATGTGTTCACGTTCTCGTAAAACAATTAATTGAGAAGGCACCACAAAAAATAGGCCACACACATCATGTCATAAGATTATTTGCCATCAAAAGAATTGCAACCATGAAGCAGTGCCAAATGCCGTGAGCGTGCTATACAGTGGAATGAAGTATGCTTTTTGCACTTGAACAGATCTGCCTACAAAAAGTCGCGTATATCGAATATTTAAAGAAAAATTAAAATTCTCAACAAAATCAAAATGAAGCCTTCGGAAACGTCAAAGAGGAATGTAACGGAAAATTTGTTCTCTCCGTTTAATCGGACCACTCGCTGAATTAGATCAATTTGGCTTGGTGCAGATATTCTTCGATTGACGAAATTGACTAATATAAAACAGAAGTTGCCCTTTTTTCTCAGAATACACACCGAGCAAGTCCCCTCTTAAACTTTTGTGACATTAAATCGTTATGTAACTTATAAAGTAACTTCCCAGACAACAAAATCCGTCATTTTTACATTGATTCAACGTCTGCAGACGTTGAATCAATGCAAAAATGACGGATTTTGCTGAAAGGGTTTGTGACAAACAACACGTTATGTAATACCGGAATAGAATATAAATGCAACCTACTAAGTGTCTCACAAAACAAACTACAGCACTGAACTGAGCTGAAAAGGTCAGATACAATTTACATATAATTTGGTGAAGACGAAGGAGTAATACCTAACTTTATGAAACAAAGTAGCTAACTATAAGTATGAGTGGCTGGACTACGTAAAACGCTCAACAACTTGTAATATCCTCAAAGTTCATCATTTGGTTGGTTGATTTTTGGTTTTAAATCTTTATCTTTGACTAACAAAGCCTTTGATAGGTTATTCCTCACAGTTTCGCATACTTGTAGAGGCTTTGAATCACTGACGCAGGCCCGGTTACCAAGATTGACAGAGTGAAATTTCTGTAGTGGTTTGAAGTGATGTTGTCTGTGAGCTATTTCATCTACTAGTTGCCGTTGAATGGAAAGCTGCTCTGAAATGCGTTGCTTAAGCGCACACTTCGAGAACCGAACCAGCTTCACTTGATCTTGAGTTGAACGCTTAACCATTGAACTAACCGGTGTCATCACGTTCCTTCCTTTAATCGAGGGTTGGAAGCAATAAGGTAAAGGTAAAGGGGGGTCCCATACTTGATTCAAGTGTCGGGTATGAGAAGATAAGGTTCTCATTGTACTAAGCCTTCGGCACTAAGGAGAGTAGGGTGGCCAGTTCCTTTCTCTCGGCCGCCTTTACTTCAGCAACTATGCCCACCCAATTTATTACACCCTGGGTAGAGGTGAGCGGTGTTTTCAACAACCAGCTGAAGCCGGGAGTCGAACCAGGTTTGCATAATTGGAAAGCCAACGCCTTATCCGTTGCGCAATCCCACCCAAAATTGTTCTGTTTTGAGATTTTTTATTGCTGTTTTGTAGTCAAATCTTGCCCAGTCTGTGATATCGTAGTCCAAATTCTTGGTGGACGGTGGTCTGCCCCTATTTAGTTTTCTATTAATTTTTCCTTCTAGTAATAGCCTTCAAATAGAATTATTGCAAATCATGTGGCCAAAATATTTCAGTTTTTTATTGTAGAATTTCCATGTTGGTGTGCATTCTAAATAATAGTCTACATTGGTGACGAAAATATATAACCTATACTCAATTTTATTTCTATTTGATTCTATTTGAATAAGCATGTTTTTCAGACCCTCTGATGATCCGTTAGGTGAAACAGGCTGTTAAGGATTCAGATAGTAATAACTATATTTGATTTAATTCGCTCTGCTTTGCGTTTTTGCTTAGCATTGAGCACTTTTTGTAGTAGCCTATTAATAGTTTTCATTGTTTTAATCTATACTCAATGTGCCTTACCGACGAAAGTGTCAATAATAAAGGATTCAGAGCGACATATCGACAGAGTAAGTGTAGGTGAAATTCCCATGTGGAGAGCATCCTTTGAAACCGACAAGAAAGAGCAGAAAATAACGTATTTCCTGCTCTAATTTTGAGAGTTTCTAGGTTCATGCCTGGGCCGCGTTTTTGCAAGTTTTGAAATTAAATTTGAAGTAAATTGGGGCTTGATTAGAACCGGGATGTGGGTAATTTTTAGATCTTAATATAGACCAGCTAACAGCTTACATTTGTTAAGATGATATAGCTTATAGGCCATTTAAAAATTAGTTTTCGGGTCTATTTCGAGCTTTAAAAATTGTTCGGGAGTTTGGCCGGGTTTAGGTTTTACTTTTCGGGCCTTATTTGGATCTTAAATATATTTTGCTTTTGCAGGCCTTGTTTACAAATGCCTTTGCCTTGTTTACAAATTTACATATTGTTTTTCAAATTTGTATTTAGATCTACGACGAAGCTAAAAGACTGGCTCGCATCAAAGGGGATTTGTCAAACGTCAAAAAGTATTCTTCCAGCAAACAGAGATTGAACGTTTTTTTCCATTCAGAATCAACAAATCCTCTAAATGGCTTCAGAGCAAAGTACAAGCAATGTGAGTAGAAAGTGAGAACATTTATTCAACGTCTGCAGACGTTGCATAAATGTAAAACAACTACTGATCTGTTGTATGGAATCAAGAATGACAATATTTCCTCTGCACTGAAATATTCTAAACAGCTAACAGAGAGCAGCCAGGCTTTGCTTTTATCATCCAAGATAAGCAGATATTTTGCCGCAATGACTGGCTGAAGATGGAACTAATGTTGATAGCATGGCCTGAGGTCTGTTTCTTAGCACAATACTCTAAAAATAGGTTTGTTCCTTAGCATAATACTCTAAAAAATAAGTTTGTTTCTTAGTACAATATTCTAAAAAAGAAAATTCAAAAAACCATTCCATTAAACATGTTAAAGACTGGAAGTGATAAAAAGAAATCAGCTCCAAAGCTTGTAGATTGAGAACAGAGTGACTTTTTTGCAGTGAAGCTCAGCTGGTTAAAAGGCAGCCAGAATGGGGAGTATGTCCAGTGCAATAAACTCTTGTCATCGTCCAACACCATTGGACAATATATAAACAAAAAACCCTTCAAAAAAACTGAACTATCAGTAGAAAATATCATCAGCTCTAGCCTTTTCGTGTGTTTTAGCACGGCAATTTGTTCTTTGAGCATTTCTACTAATTTAATTGTTGCCTTGTTTTGTTACTCCCATCCCTTCTGCTGGTTCAGTTCGTTGATTCAGTTTTATTGCTGTAGCGTGGTGCAAGGAAGCTAATAGTGATGTGTTCTACTTTTGTTACAGATGTAGTTGTGTATACTATTTTAGAAAAACTTAACTCATGTAATAATAAGAACGTTAAGAGGGATAAGAGTGATAAGAGTGAAAAACTAACTCAGGTAATGATAAGAGTGTTAAGAGGGATAAGAGTGATAGGAGTGAAAAACTAACTCAGGTAATGACAACAATGAATTAAGTTATAACATTTGTAATTTTATTAGTTTTAACTTTTCTTCTTTGCAGATGAATGCGGTGGCACATTTCGTTTGGATAGCAATGAGATAAAGACTCTTTCGTCACCAAATTATCCAAACGGCACAGACCACAACTTGGATTGTGACTATACCTTTCAAGCTGAGCAAGGATATCAAGTAGAAATTGACCTTGAAGTGCATACCGAAAAATGCTGTGATTACGTGCAGGTATTGGATTACAATTCACTTGATCTAGATAATATTCAACGGTTTGAATTCTGTGGCCTAAACTTCTAATAAGAATTTTTTTTTTTGATCTGGCAGGCAGCTAGCTATCACAGGTGCTGTGACTGATTTAAAATTTTAAGCCGATTTCAGTGAGACAAAGGCTTTTAAAGAAAAGAATATATACGCAGTTGAATTCGCCTTTGTGACACCTGAAGGGACTTTCTAAAAATTTTACCAAAGCTAAATGCCACTGAAGCAGACTTCTACTGTAGATTAAAAATGTAACTCGCAATAAGTGCCACTGTAACAAAATGTCACCATAGCCGTAGTCATTATGGCCGTATTCTACTGTATTGTTATAGATTTTAGCTCTTAACAAAGCGCCACTGTACACCAGTATACGTTTCTCAAAAGCATAATGTTCTGTTTCATTTGAATAAATGAAACTGTTGATTTTTGCATTAACAACAAATGACTAGGGCACAATTTTATGAACTGACTTTAATTAAATATTTAAGGTTTTTGAAGGAAGTAGAGCCCTAGGTCAGATCAAAGGCGATGTTCTAAAGTCTACGACTGTCTCCACTGGACGATCATTAAGAATTCGTTTCCGTACCGACGGAAGTGTCAATAGCAAAGGCTTCAGAGCGACCTATCGACAGAGTAAGTGTCAGTGAAACTCCCATGTGAAAAGCATCCTTAGAAACTAAAGATGAGGATGAGAAAATAACGTAGGTAGCCTATTTGACTATTTTCCCACAAACTATAGACACAATGACCTAATTTGGGAGCCTTTCATGACTTTTTGTAACCAACACAACGCGTTTACTTAGAAATATGCTTAGTGAGCTCATTTCAGGTAGGTCTCACCCACACCTCCTGTTTGTAACTTTCAGTTACTTCTCTATCCTATACTGTACATTCTTTTTTGATGAAGATACAAAGACCTACTCACATACTTTGTGGTTAGGCCTACTTTGTATTGACATCTAAGGTTTTAATCGAAACCCAAATAAGATAAAATCGGGAATGGTTGCAACATCAGGAAAAGAGTAAAAAAATTCTTTCTGGGTTGCAATCGTTCCCGATTTAATTTTACTTTGGTCTTAAGCATGTCTTAACTTTTGCGTTTAGTTTCTACGTTTTCTGGACTTGTGTTTAGTATGTATCCATTTGTTTTTAGAATGACACCTAAAAATTAAAAGAATGTGAGTTAAAAAATAATCAAAGCTGTTTATATTCAGTTTTGCCCAGATGTGGAACATACTTTCAAGCAACCAATAACCCTCAACCCATAGTTTCTCCTGGTTACCCACACACGTATCCCAATAATTACCAGTGTGACTGGACCATCTCAGCTGTTGGCGATAAGAGGATTGTGCTGACAATTAAGGATCTTGTGACAGAAAGTTGCTGTGATTATGTAGAGGTAATAACAAAAAGTAAGCTAAGCATAAGCTGTAGAGTGCCGTCTAACCCTGGGCCTATTTTTTGGAAACATTTACGTCTATTCTTATTGAGTATATTTTTAGAGGTGAATCCTGAATCTCATTTGCTTTTCACGTGAATTGTAGTAAATGTTTCAATAACCCCAACTTTTAATCCAATCATTAAGCTCGGTGACCATAGCGAAAATCTATGGAAGCTGCAGTGCATTTAGAGGTAACCAATAGCCTACTCGTTTATTGTTAATTTCAGCAGTTTATATTTACGGTCCCAACCTATTTTATTATTATGTGTGTGCATCACATACTTCAATGCGTGCTTTTACAGGTTTTTGATGGGTTAACAAGCATGGGAAGATATAAAGGACAATTAAGAGCTCCAGTTAGCATTGTAACCCAAACCACAACCATGAGAATCCGACTCTTTACAGATGACACAACGCAGAAAAAAGGATTTACATCTAGTTTTAAATTAGGTAAAGTAGGTTACATTTTTTTTTAAATATTTCGACAATACTAGCCTACTTCTTAAACCAACAGAATTCTTGTGAAGAAGGGAGCGTTCTTCCTGGCTATCAGCACAAGGCTGAGTACCGTACTCACTAGTACAGCGAGGAATTACGATTCGCTAACCACAACGGTGCAGCCTGAGTTTAAACTTTAGCACCTTTTTTATACCAATCAACTCACTGAACCTTTTAAAGCTTTCCACGGACCCCAATTTAGGGAGTAGGCTACTGATTTAGATATCAATATCATTATCATCATCACCATGTGCCTCCTCATATTGTCGTACCACACTTTCATAATTTAGTTTCGTCCATTTAGAGGTTTTTGTTGTTCCAACCATTCTTGGTTTGTCTTTGATTTAGACATGTTGAAGGTTATATGTTTTGTAGTGTACGTGCATACAGGGATGCAGGGTACATTGGCTGAAAATAAAAATACAATGTATTTAGCGGAAAATTGTGGCAGTGCACTTGTTGCCTCAAGTTCAGCGGCGGCAATAGGCACACCAGGATATCCGTTGGACTATGCTGATAATCTTGATTGTATGTGGACTCTGCAATCTGGAGATAATACACAAATTGAGCTGAATATTACTGCAGGGGAAACTGAATCCGGACACGATTATATTCAGGTAAACTCACAGCCGTGGGTAATAGGGTGCAAAGGGGAAGTCGTAGCCTACTCCCGCTACAAAAAAACGGCTCTAATTTGGGTAAAAATGTCCAGTTACTTGGGACAATTTTAAATTGTTGCGATTTTAAAAATATATTGCAAAGATGACATTTTGGATAATTTTGTTCGCACCCCAAAATGTTTTATTCTCCTACAGCTATAGATAGACATTAGACAAGGCCTACAATAGGTTTGTTTATACTTTTGCACAAGAATGTAACCTATACGTATACCCTGTTAATCCATTTTCACTGCTACTTTCTTGCTTTTGTGGCTCAGACAAACGTTGAGCAATAAAACTGATCATATGATTATTATTTAGCCTGCATGGTGTTGTGTTAGTCTGATATTTTGTGTAATGATTGTTAAAAATTTGAATTTTATGAACTTTGTGTCTGATGCAAATAAATAAATAAAAAAGAAAATAAATTATTTACGTTACATTTTGTTAGCTCAACGCTAACTATGTTACAATCCTAACTAGTATATTTTCATTTCTGTCACGATATGTCCACTGGAGTTAAAACTTGATTATTTAGGCTAAGTTATATGTCATTCTTGCAGAACACCAGAATGGTTACATTGGTTTGACTCTGTAAGCCTTTGAATATTTCAAATTTGACAATCTATGCAATAAAATCAACGAAAAGATTGAAATCGAAAACAGATTTTGAGCTACCGATAGTAAATATTTTTCAAGTGAAATTCTAGTAAGCCATCACTATTCTATTCATGATGTTATACAGTAGCCTACATTTTTCGTACTTCAAGGTACTTGATGACTTAAGTCCAATTGCGAGACTAGAAGGTGTTCTTACTCCGAAAACTTACGTTTCAACGGGAAAAATAATGAGAGTTTATTTCCATTCTGATGAAGGCGCCACCAGAGATGGTTTTACTGGGTTTTACAAGCAAGGTGGGATTTTTCTTTTTTTAAACAAGCACTTAAAATTGACCGTCGCTATTGCAAATTGTGATTAGATTCGTATTTCTAAAATCAGCATTTCTCCATTATCAGTCAATAACAAGGCATTAAAGTTAGATTTTATTCTACTGTATCATGAAATAGGAACAGGGCTGTATTAAGAGGGTCCGAGCGGCCTTCGACCTATTGCGACCTAATGTAAATGGTGGGTCCCTTTTCACATACAGACATATCCTACAGTTTTGAAAAATGTTTAACTTCAACAAGATTGTTAAAATTGAATCCATTCTTGCTTTGCTTGCGACAACAATAGAAATGTTTAGTCACACTATTGTCCTTATTGATTAGGTAGCGTAGAGTAGACTGTAACACAAGGTTCTGAAATGAAAGATTTGCTACCCAATGTTACGCTGTATAGTACAAGTTTACGTGCGTTTACGTACAATTATGTGCACGTTTGTGTACAAGTAGCCTACGTATGTTTCATTTTGATTCCGTAAAGTAGACTATGTGACAAGAGCATCTGCATACTGGAAGATAATAGCGTTGACAGGGGATCCAGGGGGTACTTTTGGACCCGGTTTGGGATAACTTTAGGGTCCGTAACCAAGGAGGCCGAGAACGTGAAAAAGCCACCTCATATACGTTGGATAGAGTGGCTTTTCTCAAAAGTGTCTTAATTTGGTATCCGAAGATCTCATTAGTATCGGGCAGCCTGGGGTCAAAATGTCTTTCCAACTACTCTGCTGGAAAGTCATTTCTGTTTCTTACCTTAGCTGTTGAGCTTAACAAGACTACAGACATATACAACCAAGCAACCACACGGCATTTAACATAATCCATTAAAATTGAACATAAACTATAAGCTACAAACGTTTTCGGCCATACACACGTTAGCCCTTATCAAGTAACAAAATTGATACTTGATAAGGGCTAACGTGTGTATGGCCGAAAACGTTTGTAGCTTATAGTTTATGTTCAATTTTAATGGATTATATTAAATGCCGTGTGGTTGCTTGGTTGTATATGTCTGTGGTTGAAGAAAGTGACCTCTTTACCAAAATTGTATTAACAAGACTAAACTACAAATAAAAAAGACAGCTGGATCGAAAAAGCGGCGGGCATTGTCTCATTACACTGAGTTTGGCTTTTACAAACTAATCAAACCTTAAAATTTTTCCCAAAACTTTGATAAATGGTGTCCCAGGCATAATTAGTATTTTTTTTAACATTGATTCAACATCTGCAAATGTTACAAATCTCGGTTTCATAAAGCATTTTCTCGTAACGCAACAATTCGGCAAAGATCGAATGCCTTGGTAATTTCATTGTAGGCCTATATTGCAGGCTACGTTAGCTCACACTTATCTTAATGTTTTAAATATAATGTCTGACATATTTCATCTAATCAGTGTTCATTTTGTAGTTTGCCGTTTCCGTTACAACGTCACTAGAACCTCTGCTTATTTGCGTTCACCAAATTATCCCAACTATTCACACCACAATTTTGATTGCACCTACTATCTACAAGCTCCTCCAAATAATCGAGTTCAGTTGATGATATTAGACGTTATGACGGAGTCATGTTGCGACTACGTCCGGGTAAGTAGCCTATTGTGCTGTTTTAAACAAGGCTGCAAATTCTTTCGGATTTTTTGCTCGATTGGTCAGGTAAATAGCTAGAATTAAAATTAGCCTTCTGTAATAACAACAAAAACCTATTTTAAGAGCTATTTGAAGATTACGTGGCCCCATTTTTTGTGTTTTGTAACTCTAGTTAGCTTAACGCTTTATGACGGTTTCACCTTGATCTTCTTTTTTTTTTTTGAAGGTCAGCGATGGTGACACAGTTTTAAATACATATCGAGGAAAGGACGTTGTGCTACCTCAAACACTTGTTTCATCGGGGAGGGAAATGAGTGTTTTCTACCACACAGATTCCAGTGTTGGCAGCAAAGGATTCAGTTTCACCTACAGAATAGCTCCTGCATAATCAAACTTTACTCGGAACATGGCTGCGTTATTGTACTTTTTTATCTGATGATGTCAGTGGCGTTGGCCACGCTGTTATCTGACGAATGATTACCAATGTGATTTTAGTTATTGCAAATAAACGTGCAAAACCATTAAGTGAAAAGCTTAACAGTTCAATTTGAATAAAATGTAAATACGATAGCGTACTTGTTTTGTGACATCATCTTTTAAAGTTTCGACCAGGACATTTAAACCAGCAGACGAGGCTAGAGCTTATAGGAACAAAATGCAGATGGTTTGGTAGGTTCTAAATATTTATTCTCGTACTGACAAAATCTGTTTTCTATAACGACGTTAAAATGGCAGTGTAAAGGAATGATATCATTCGTTTCAAGGTCATTTTGACGTCACAAGTGCTTCCTGTGTCAATTTAAGTTAAGACAAAAGTAGCGGGAGAAGTAGCGGTAGCGTGCCACTTTTAACGATTGGTAACGGTAGCGCGCGCTACTTTAGCCCGAGTAGTGGAAGAGAGCTATTTTTAAAGCAGCGGTTGCCCACGTCTGCCTTTGGCACAAGCAAAAGTGGAGACTTGCAGTTGCTGTTATATAGCCTACCTAGGCCCAGCCAATTATCTACAAGTGTCCTATGGTGACCATTTTTTGTGTGTTCGCCGTCCGCCCCGATAGCTCAGTTGGGTAGCGCGTGACTTCTGGAACGAAAAAGCTTCAACATCAAGTCGCGCTAGTTCGACTCTCGGGGTGTGTGCTTGAGCAACGCACATTAAGAACTGTTCTCCATTCAGCGGCATCTAATGGATGGAATAATTTCTCGGCAACAAGACTTCAACAATCGGAAACCTCACTCTGTCAATCTCGGTGACCAGGCCTGCGTGAGTGATTTAAAGCCTCTACAAGTATGCGAAACTGCCAGGATTACGCTCTACAAGAAGCTTTCCCAATCCGAGGATAAAGATTGAAATCAATTAAAAAAAATTCATATTTCTTAGAAAGCTTCAAACACATGCTTGACTAGCACAGTGGCTCTTTATATCAGATCCCAGTTTATTTTGGTATGTCCTGAATAGCTATTGGGCAAACTGCAAACCTAGTGTGTGTTTAAAGCCTATTGCCCATGGAAGGAGCTTCAACAACAAGCTAAAGCCGGAAGTCGAACCAGGATCCTTGAACAATGAACGATCTAATAATTGAAAAACAAGCTCTTTATCTACTGCGTCACGCTACCATGCATGTATTTTATTTCAATACAAATTGTAAAGGATTCTTGCCTCAGGTTAAAGTGTTCCAGGCACTGTGGTCGTAGGCGAACCGAAACCTAATTTTTATTTGACAGTAGTGTGGTCTACACCTACAAAAAATGTCATCACTAGATTAAAAAACAAAGTTATGCAACCAAGCTCCAAGCAAAGTTTGATTATGCAGGAGTTATTTCGTAGGTGAATCGAAATCCTTTGCTGCCAACGCTTGCATCCGTGTGGTAGAAAACACTCATTTCTCTCCCCGATGAAACAAGCGTTTGAGGTAGCACAACGTCCTTTCCTCGATATGTATGTAAAACTGTGTCACCATTGCTGATCTACAAGAACGCAAAGCAAACTGTTATAATACAACACCAGCAATGACATAAAACGTATTTGCACAAACACGTTAGGCTACCAGCTGTTTTTGTCGTATCCTATACTGTCGTATACTTTTCTCCGATAGTTGAAGGTTTAGGGTGCACTGGAAAGCAAGGAAACCGACCTTCCTGTCCACCTTTCCAAATACACAGCCACATGTTTTGAGCGGTGTCGAAGCGGTGCCTTCGAATGCCTTAACAGGACTCTCACCACTCGGCTATGCAACTACCACTTGATTGATTTAAACTTTATCTTCAGACAGAGAAATTCTCTTTGGAGGCTTAATCCCAGCAGCTTTATATACTTGTGGAGGCTTTGTACTGCTGCCGCAGGCCAGGTCATCGAGATTGACAGAATGCAAGTTTATCTTGCTATTGAAGTGTAATTGTCTGTAGATTCCTTCATTGACAAAGTATCATTAGTTGCAATCCGGATCATGAAACGTGTTACTCAAGCTCATACCACGAGAATTCAACCGTCATTGCTTGACCTTGGTTTGGTTGGTTGGTTTTTGAATCTTTATCCTGGGCCTGACAAAACCTTGATGGGTTATTTCTGGTAGTTTCGAGTACTTGTAAAGACTCTTGAAACAGCGCTGGTTACCGAGATTGGCAGAGTGAAGTTTTCCGATTGTTGAAGTGTTGTTATAATCATTCGCTATCTCCGCTTGCAGCAGATTGCGCATCAAGATGGGTTACTTGATTGATTGATTGAATCTTTATCCTCGGACTGGGAAAGCTTCTTGCAGAGCTTAATCCTGGCAGTTTCGCATACTTGTAGAGGCTTTGAATCACTGACGCAGGCCCGGTCACCGAGATTGACAGAGTGAAGTTTCCGAGTGTTGAAGTCTTGTTGCCGGGGAACTATTCCATCCATTAGATGCCGCTGAATGGAGAGCAGTCCTTAACGTGCGTTGCTCAAGCGCACACCCCGAGAGTCGAACCAGCGCCGCTTGATCTTGAAGCTTCTTCGTTCCAGAAGTGACGCGCTAACCAATTGAGCTATCGGGGCGGACAGGGTTTCATGCGATTTTATGAGCCGTATTGCTTCCATGCTGGCTCAAGGCAGATTGGAAGAGGGTGATAATATGTCACCAGATTATTACCCGATTTATCCTCACTGCGTTATGCAAGAAAGAACACAATCGGTACCCTTTTTAAAGTCATTGATATGACCCGACCTGGAATCGAACCCAAGGCTACCAGCACCAGAGCCGAAGGCGATAACCACTGAGCCACGGGTGCTGGAAGTGTTGTTGCTGGGAAATTATTCTATTCACTAGGTGCCGCTGAATGGAGAGCAGTCTTGAAATGCGTTGCTCAAGCGCATAGTCTGAGAGCCGAACCAGCGCCGCTTGATCTTGAGACGGGCGCGTAACCACTGAGCTAACGGGCGGACCTTCTTGCAACGAAGTTGGAGTATGTCATCCAACTGAACTACGAGAGCAAACATATAGTAATAATATTTCTCGGCAGCTGTTATACTACAGTAGCAAAAATTAGTAGCGATGGACAAGTGTTTCTATTGTTCGCTATTCCTTGAAATGCGTATTCAGTCTTGTGCTGACTACCAGGAAGAACGTCCCTATCAACATAAGCAACAAATGAAGTTATTATTCACCAAAAATCTTAACAGGCTGTTAATTTACCCTCATCGAGATAATTAAAAAGTTCTTATTTAAACATAAATAGTTTTTTAATTTTCTTCGCCAGCCAAGAGTCTAAGGGCTCTTCGTATCTTCGATAGAGTGGTGGTCCAGACTAATTGTTAGGACCGGTATCGAACAGTCATAATGTTGTTTCGTTTTTTAAGTCACAAAGATCCTGAGCTCTGTTTGAAAATTGGTGTGCTACACGCAGAGCCACAATAGGCAAGGCGCCGTTTTCTGAACCTACACTTTGCTCACAAGTTCCGGTAGTGGTGAAACTTCTTTTACAAATTAGCTCAATAATCATGTGAACCATCTGCTTGTTCAAGAACCGGTGTAGTTTACAGATAAACCCTTGGTTCCACAAGACGATTAAGTAGCTTGTATAGTTACTGGCTCTTGATTTATCAAAAGGGACTTTTTAAATTTTTTTTATAGTCCGACCTAGCTCCAGCTCCACCCAGTGATGTAGTTAGAAAGAAAACTTTAGAGGGGTAAAAGCGACTGTTAGAGAAGCAAACATCATTCAACATGAATTACACTGGATAATAAAACGTTGTTGTAGTAGGCTACTAAAACATGTTTTTTTGGAGTAAGATAAACTTTTGGGGGGCGATTGCCTCCCAAGCCTTCCGTGGCAGCGTGGCTATACGTCCTTGGTTCGAAAATTAAACATTAAACAACTGTAAAAAACAGTCGACTGTAGAATAAAATAGCATTAATAGGCTGCTTACCTGGACGTAGTCGCAACATGACTGTGTCTGAACGTCTAATATCATCAACTGAATTCGATTATTTAAAGGAGCTTGAAGATAGTAGGTGCAATCCAAATTGCGGTGTGAATAGTTGGGATAATTTGGCGAACTCAAATATTCACGGCTTGAAGTGACGTTGTAATAGAATCTACACACTGAAAAATAAACAGTAATTTGAGCTTAAAATGTATCGTAAATTGCATTTTGCCTTGTTACAAAATCAGGCGCGGTTGTTAAGAGATGTTGCCTGAATTGCCGCCTCATAAGAAGATGTTCTTCACGTTACAACCACAACAATTTTTAATACAGTCAAGTACCGGGATAAATAGAAAGAGCTATGCATGAACGCCTAAGCCTGGAACAGGCATTTTATACAAAGACGAAGAAGCAAGAAAAAGGCGCGATTGAGTACAAGTTGTATTCGAATCTGTAATTCATATCAAAGTTTTTGCTAAACCATGTTTAGGGAGGCAAGGTTGTAGTGTGTTGCTTGTAGTGAAACCAACCACAAATCCTCAATTAGAAGTCTATTTTGCTAAAGCATATCTAGGTTGCAAACTAAAACCAAAGTGAAGTAAAGCAGGTTATTGATACAAAGTCTTAAAAAGGCAATCTGATCATAAACTAAATGCCTACACATTAAGCGCTTCAAAAACTAATATTTTGTCATTTTCACTGTAATAACTACGAAATTGCTCATTGATGATACCTTGTTTAAAAGATCCAGTAAAACCATCTCTGGTGGCGCCTTCATCAGAATGAAAGTAAACTCTCATTATTTCCCCAGTTGAAATATAAGTTGTTGGAGTAAGCACACCTTCCAATCTGGAAATTGGACGTAAGTCATCAAGTACCTTAAAACATGAGAAGTCAATGACTTTTATCAATTGATTATTAGGATTTAATTTGCCAAACATTCACTCAAAATTGGAAGATTTGTTTCGATTCAAGCTCTTTTCGTTGGTTCAATAAGATGTCCTCTTCCAATATCCAAGAGCTGTCTCCTGTCTAGGCCTAGGGTACACAGGTGACGCAATGCAATGTTTTTATATGTTCTGACGCGTTCATTACATTAAGTCAACGTCTGCAGACGTTGAATCATCGTAAACAACGCTTGATTTTCTATCTAGGCCGACAGCGTTAATACGTTCTGAAATGTTCTGCTTACAAAGTGGGCAGATTTTAATCAGGTTTGTTGCTTTCTTGAAGCACGGAAAACTAAATCACAAAAACAAGATAATAATCATAAAAAAGGATTAACTGTGTAAGTTGCATTTGTTTTGAAAAATTAGCGATGAAATTACTTGAATATAATCGTGTCCTTCTTCAGTTTCTCCAGCGGTGATACTCAATTCAATTTGAACGCTATCTTTAGACCGCAACGTCCACATACAATCAAGATTATCAGCATGGTCCAACGGATATCCTGGTGTGCGTATTGCCGCCGCTGACGTTGAGGCAACAAGTGCACTGCCACAGTTTTCCGCTAAACATAATTATTATTGCTTTTTTTATTGAATGGAAATATGAGTAAATGTAACATCCATGCATCAATACCCTACAGAACATATACGTCTGTCAACAGATGAAAATATTTTTTGAAAAGGTAGCCTTTAAAAAATTATACTTTCTATTGCTTGATATAAACGCTGCAGAATATGTATGTCAACAGGTTGAAAAAATCTTCAAAACATCTAGCCTACCTCACCTAATCTATAACTAGCTGTAAACCCTTTTTTCTGCGTAGTGTCATCTGTAAAGAGTCGGATTCTCATGGTTGTGGTGTGCGATACAATGTTAACTGGAGCTTTCAATTGTCCTAAATATTTTCCCATGCTAGTCAATCCATCAAATATCTGAAAAAAGCACGCGTTAAAATGTACACCGCTCAAACAATGACAATGAAACGGTCTGCAATTGAGAGAAAAAATATTTCCACGACATGTAGGATAAAGCTTAATGGCAGCCGAATAACTCGGATGATTAAGACTTTGGAAAAGTGTTGTAGCTTAGGAGAGGGTATAGCACGTGAAACGAAATCACAAGGAGAATCAGTATTTAGCGTACTGGGCATAGAGTAATCGTAATTGGTTGTTGACAAGCAAAACAAAGTAACCTTAGCGGGTTTAACAAAATGTAGCCTACTATACATACAAAACAAAATATCGAACACATTGACTCAAACGTTTTCGACACGTACGTGTGTCCTCAACAGGATTTAAATCTGCAATATACATAAAATGAAAAGTCGTAAGGTAAATTTGACTTTGCACTATAGCTGTAACGACACTCTGGACTGAAAAGCACAAACTTAACAAATGATATAAGAATGATACAAATGATACAGAAATGATACAAGAAGGCTTAGGCGTATGTCAGCTTGACTGACCCCTTTGTTTGTTGTTAGAATTTAAATACTTCGCCTGAATGTTTCATAATTTCGTGCTTTTTATTGTTGCAACTGTCGGTTGTATGACCTAATAACCCTCATAATTTGCATAGAAATTGTCATTATTACTGCTCGCAAACTAATTTGTTCCTTGGCAACCACATAACATTTTTAGTCATTTTCTAAAGTGAATTGCTGTAAATTTTACTGATAGTATGAGCTAATTAGTTGTACTGAAGAGGGTTCACTACCCGAAATCGCGATCTGCAACAGAAGAATTTCAATTTGGACTTTGTCATGAACATTGAATTTTCACCCAAAATTTTCTATTTCTGTTTGAACTATATGTAGGCCGTAGGGGAGTGTGGGGATAATTGGGACGCGTTACAACTGGGACACTTGCAATATTTCCCGCGTTATACATTCAGTCATGCTAACGATCACGTGTTCACGTAAACATCAGTTTCCTTTCACTTGTGTGCAGTTGAGACCATTGTTGTAGCAGCTATTCAACTTCAATCGTTGTAACTAGTTTTTGAGTGGAAAACGTTAGGCTTGGCACTATTTTGTAATAGTGCTCGAATAATAAAGGTATAACTTATTAGTTTTTGTTAATGAGCTGTGTTGCTTCAGGTATCAGCTTGCATTGATGGTGGTAAAGAAGTCATCCTTTTGCAAGATAAATGGTAGAACTACAAAATGGCTTAAAAACATCTTGCAGGAGAAGTGGAGAACTGGGACAGGCTGTCCCAGTTCTCCCCTATAGTAGTGCTAGTTCTCATCGTAGGGTTACGATTCATTCGTGTGACGATCATGGCAGATAGTAAAGATGACGAACTTGAAAAAAGTGAAGATGAATTTTTAGATCCAATTTATTTAGGAGGTGTGGATCTAGATGCCTTGCAAATGGGGTGATATGTTCTTGTAGAATTTAAAATGGAGAAGGCTCTCAATTCTGAATTATATGTGGCTCAAGTTGAGGAAACATCTAGGCTACTGAAGATGAAGAGGTGATGGTTACCTTTTTACGGTAAACTAGTAAATTCAACAACAAATTTGTTTATCCGCAAGTCCCTGACTCCCACCCTATTTCTCCACTTGATATTGTTATATTTCTCCATTCTTCCAAGGTCATTTTCGAAAGGAACAACACTTCGTAGGCTACCAAGGACAGCATAATATTTGCCGTGAAGTTTGGAGATCTTGATATTCGTTAAAAGATCGAAGATATTTTTTCACAAACATGCTTGAAACATTGCATTTCTATAGTGTGATGCTGACTGTTAACATCACTTTTGTAATTTGAGTTTGTTATTACTGTAATAAAATCAAAAGACAAGTTTCAACAGCAAAACTTGTGTGCATTCTTTGTACTGCCCATTTCACCCCAAGGTGTCCCACTTCTCCTAACCATGTGTCCCAGTTCTCCTGCACGTGTCCCATATATACCCATTTGACTCACTGCTTTCAAATTCAAACCATTCATTTTTCTTTAAACCTATGATTTCATGCAATCCAAGATTAATGAAGGGCATCAAACTCCACAAAATACAAGCGCTAGTAATAAAATTTCGCGAAGCAAAAAATTGTAATTTGCTTTTTTCTGAAACCTTAAAATTTTGTCCCACTTATCCCCAGTCTCCCCTACTTTAAAAGGTCGTCAATATTACTGCATTCAATTTTTTTCACTAAATTAGATGCTTTTGTAGCTGCTTTACGCGGATCCTCTATTGACTTTACGTTAATTAGGGTTTAAAGTGTCGAAATTCTCTTTTTTTCATTTATACAAGAATGATTACGAGTAAATCATACGGTGGGAAACAGATCACAGGAGAAAAAATTTCCTACCGTATAATTTTATTGCAGATTTATTGGTAGACAGATATATCTTGGAAGTTGGAACTGCCATACTTCTCTTTGATATGGGCGACTTATTTGATACATGTTTGCTTTTATACTTTTCTGCTGTTACCTCAACATAATCACAACATGTTTCCGTCACAAGGTCCTTGATGGTCAGCAAGATGCTCTTATCGCCAACAGCTAAGATGGTCCAGTCACACCGGTAATTATTAGGATATCCATTCGGGTAACCAGGAGAAACTATGAGTTGCGGAGTATTGGTTGCTTGCAAGTATGCTTCGCTTTCACACGTTGGCAAAACTGAGTACAAACAATAAGAGTTAGGCTATTGTTGTTGAACTATGCGATTTCAAGCGACGTAATAATAAAATTTCATCAAAATATATTGTAGCCTCCAGTAAAGTCAAAATTAGGCCTACATCCCACCCGTTGGACCTTCTGTCAACATTATTTATATGTAGGCTGTAGCCTGCATTTTAACATACTCTCGTCTAACGTAATTTTCAACTTCTCCATAACAATATTCTTGGTATGCTTTTCCCGACTGAATAGGTTTTCAGGCAAATTTGCTATTTTTGAAACAAAAACAAAGGACAAAGAGGGTCCAAATTAGAGCACTATATGCAGTTAATCTTGATAATGGCTTGACCTTTTTGTCCCAACTGTCGGTTACGTTTCTAATTACACTTGCCAGGAAAATTCCGCTGCAGCTGCTTCTGTCGATAGGTAGCTCTGAATCCCTTGTTATTGACATTTCCGTCGGTATGAAAAAGAATTCTTAAACTTTGTCCAATAGAAACAGCTGTGGATTTTAGAACTTCGCCTTCGACCTGATTTAAGATTATATTTCCATCCAAAACCTTAAATAATAAACAAAATTCAGTTTGTCTGTTATGTCAACGTCATCATTTTCAATTGAAAAAACTAAGGTTAAGTGCAGATTGAAGAAATAAAGGCGGGGCACAGTGGAACGGGTGTTTTTAATGACTTTGTCAACTGATAGATGTCGCTATGAATTTTATGGATTATAATCAAGAAGGTGTTATAATCTTCAGTTTAAACAATTTATGGCGCAGAGGTTTCACAAGAAAATACTGCTTGTGGAAGTAACCCAGACAATCACATTTTTCTGGTAGCCTACATATCTTCATGAGATCAAGTACGGATCTGACCAGACAATATGTGGTGACATTATGTAGCTGATAAAATGACCTCTAAGAAATGATGTGATTTTCCACTTCTCTTTACAGTATAGCAGTTAAGGTTTTTGTTGAGTGAAAAGCATCTTATAAATAAAAAGCTGAAAAACAGAGCCTCAGTTTCTTAATGTCGGCTGGGTTACCAGTCTTCTGGAGGCTTTCGCAACGTGTTTGTGTCCTGCCAGAGCATATTTTACTTGTCAAAATATAATTAAGCGAACTAGTCGTTATTGGCTTAAGGAACGTTTGCACGACACTCAAAAAGATATCTGTTTGACGCCGCTCCAGATCACGTGGCTGTGTTTCAGTAAATAAGGCTTTAATGCCATGTTTAAAAGATTGCAAATAAAATCTTAATTGGTAATTGGCCTTTTTTTAACCACTCCAACTCCGGACACGCCAAAATCCCTCGCTCAACAGCCCTGTTATTTAGTCTGAAAGTTTAGAAACTTATGGCATTTAAATCTTGTAACTGAAATAAAGCAGTAATCCATTAGGCCTACTGCACGTAATTGCAGCATTTCTCTGTATGTACTTCAAGGTCAATTTCCACTTGATATCCTTGCTCAGCTTCAAAGGTGTAGTCACAGTCCAAGTTGTGATCTGCGTTGTCTAGATAATTGGGCGACGAAACAGTCTTCATTTGATCGCTGTCTAAACGAATTGTGTCATCACATTTATCTGCAAAGTGGAAAAGCTTTAAGCAGGCTAAAACTTCCAACGCAGCAGCAACAAAACTTGACCTGAAGTTGTGGTATATTTTAGGACGGCCCCACATGCAGTTAGGCTTAGGAAAATATTTTCTTATAACTGCTCAATTGCTTTTTGTAAATGATTTGACAATGCAGTAGATTTTATCAGACTAAAAATTGTGATAACTTAGGTTATTTTTGTCTCTCTCCAAATGTAAAGATTTTATTTAAATTGTAGCTTCCTTTTTTTTGTTTGCATCATTTCAGCAAAATGACCACACTGCTTACAGTGCTTAGCCTACCCTTGTGCAATCGATAGTGTTTTAGAAGTCTTTGACACATAGCCTATATAATAGGGTGGAGTGAAAAAAACTTTTTATAAAATTTTTATTAGCTTGGGGTTGGAAAACTTACCAATTACTACTAAAATTAGTTGTGAAAAATCAGAATGTAATCTGACGAGAGCTTGATCTGCCACCAGCCACTTGAAATTTTACCATTGGGCCATTCCGTGTCAATTCACACAGTCAAGAAATTCAACCCCTTCAATTTTTCTTGAATTTTACACACCTTTTCATTATCTTATATGATCAACACCTGCAAAATTTGAGTGAAATTTATTGAGAAACACGAGAGTTATAAAGCATTTAGTTTGGGGGGGTCTGCCGAGGGGCACATTTTTTTTTGTTTTTGGCCATGTTTGTGGTCCTATTACTGCTTAAGTAGATTAGGTAAGAACCCAATTTTTTTACAGGTGATAGTACTGCTGACAAGTATTGAAAACACAACACCGGTCACATTGTCACTCTAAATGGTCAAAGGTCAAAGACATCCAAAATATGGCCGTTTCTAGCTCTAGGCTAAAATTTTCCAAAATTTTAAAACCTTACCAAGACCCTATTGGTCACAGCGGTAAACCATAATCTCTTCGTGGGAAAATTTTAACTTAAAGTTCCCGAATCCGTTCGTCTGTATAAAATGACCGAAGAAACACACACTTGAACTTCTTTTCAAACAGTGTATTTCTGTAAAATTAGCCCGCGGCTATCGAAATGACTGGTGCAACGCCTTACACCTCTAAAAAACTGTCACTACGATACAGATTACTTGGATAAAAGACGGAGAATTTGTCCAGCTAGCAAGCACCAAATAAACCAGTTAAATGTGCGACCGACTTCCAACAAACAACTTCGAGAATGAATCAGAAAAATTTGTGATAACTCAAAGGCACGCCAGCAGTAGCGCGACGCAACATTTCATGTTTAAACCGGTTTCAACAGGTTTGACACGAGTCTTACGGACGATGGTGCAATTTTGGCTCATGTTTTAGGAATTTCCATGACGTAATATTCAGTAGACCCGAACGGTTTCTACATGACGTTTGACCAGGCGAACAACCGTCTGAAACATAGCGGCCCCTAGTTATGACAGTCTGACATGGCATAACTAAAAAAGAATTGACGACAATTGTGAGCCAATGAATAAAAACACATGATACACAAATTGTTTGAATCGCTCACGTTTAAGTTAATACGCAAATACAAAGGGCATGCAAAGAATGAACAGCAATAAGAATAAACACGACGATACATGAAATTGGTACCTTAGGTAGTAGGTACACGCAAAAAGTGATGCTATATACAATGATTGCGATAATAACCGACTGTTCTGGGCTCAGACAAGTGTCGGCCACCGCAGACAAAACCAGGCTCAAACCCTAACACTTAGGTGTTCTTTACGGGGGCGAGGCACGAAATATCCCTCAACACATAGTCTACTTTCACTTTCCCCGTACTCTCATCATAGTTGCAGACGGCAACTTTAGCTCTACGAACCACAGGCTTCCCTTTCCTAATTTGTGGAACTACCTCATGCACCCTCCCAAGTTGATACTTCCCACGTTTACCAATGTCCTGGAGAGAACCTACCACTACAAGTTGACCAGGCTCCAAATTCTCGGCCATTTTTAGCCATTTTTTCCGGCCCTGAAGACCTGGCAAGTAAAAATCGATCCATTTACTCCAAAACTGCTGAGAAAGTGACAAATTGAACCGATAATCCCTTCTTAATTGGTCACGATCATGTGGTTGCCCAACAGCACAGTATGGGTCTAAGTATGGGGTCAAAAGTGAGGCAGGGGTGATGACAGTAAAATCCCTAGGGTCGTCACTCAAAGGTACCAAAGGGCGTTCGTTCACGATCCGAACGGCACTGCCTGTGTACGTAAGCAGTTCAATAAAATTGGGCTTACGAATTGAAGAGTCCAAAATGTGAAAAAATGCAATTTTAAATTGTTTAACCATTGCCTCCCAGGCGCCACCTTGCGCCGGAGCATACGGAGGTATAAATTCCCAGTTTATCTCTCTCTGTCTCAGGGCGTTGTGAAATTCAGCTGATTCTATCAACTCGGGTAACTTCTTAGATGCTGCCTGAAAGGTACTTCCATTGTCGGAATAGATAGCATTAACCTGCCCACGTAAATCTGTAAACCTTGTAAAGGCAAGTAAGAAATCACTCAGCGAGAATGACGTAACCAGCTCAACATGAATAGCGCGAGATGCCATACATGTGAACAAGAGTCCCCAAGCTTTTTTGTGACTTCTACCTTCAACAAAGGTTAAAGGTCCAAGATAGTCTAAGCCGCAATCAAAAAAGGGTTTCCTATGCGCAGTTGTGCGAGACAAAGGTAAATCAGACATGAGCTGCCTTATAGGCCGTGCTTTCTCAATCGCACATACACCACAATCATTAAGATACCTCTTCACGGAGGCATTACCATTAGCGATCCAAAACTTCTGTCGCGTAGACAACAAAGTGTGCTGTACTCCACAGTGCGCATTTCCCTTATGATGCGACAGTACAACAAGCCTAGTGAAGGGGTGCTTCGAAGGCAAAACAATCGGATGCTTTGCTTCAAGAGAGATCTCGGGAGAATTACTTAAGCGCCCTTCAATGCGGATTACATCAGCGTCATCTACACAAGGTCTGTACTTTTTAAGTGAACGTAATTCTTTCAAGCGTTCCTTCTCACGTTGCGAAGCGCCAACACTACCTCGCTTTATCACTTCCTCAAGGGCATCCGGCGATCGTTTGGTCATTAAATGTACCACATCGCCATACACGCTCTTCTGAACAAACTTCACAGCCAACTCTGAAGCACTGTTAAGATAAGATGCATCCAGTTTTGGCTTCACAAAGCTACGCTTTCTCGTTTTACAGCACAAAAATTCAACAAAAGCAACCAAATAAGCGATTCTCTTTTTCATAACATACAAAGAAGGTGCGGCCTCGATCAATCTGTGAAGGCCACCCTGTCCAACGTCGAGCGACCCCTCTTCGTCACGAAGGTATAGGCTATGTACAGGTACTGGAGTGGCGTTTTCTACAGATGGAATTTCTTCACACTGATAGAGAAGACTAGAACCATTCAACCACAACTCTCGAAATTCCTTCTTTGTAATAAGATTTGGCCGTGTGCCAACATCAGCTGGGTTCATATCGGTAGGGCAAAAACGCCAATCCTGGGCTCCAGACAACAATAAAATATGCTCAACTCGACGCGTAATAAACTTATTCAAACGTAAATCAGGGTTTTTAACCCACTGCAACACAGTACGAGAATCACACCAAAAATACTTAAGGCAGTCGGGCATCTTCAATGCCTCGTAGGCCTGCTTCACGAGTCTTGCTGTATTCAAAGCGGCAACAAGCTCTTTCCTAGCTATCGGCCAAGAAAACTGATTTTTTACAACAATGGTAGATTTACCCAGAACGAAAGACACACTCGGAACTCCGTTAACCAGTCTACGTAAGTAAACAACAGAAGAGAAAGCTTGATTCGAAGCATCACTAAACCCATGCAATTGATATGAAACAATATCATCAGGACTGCACACACCAGAGTTTGCAAAATACCATCTCGGTAACGAAAAATCCTTAAGCAGGTCCAAAGAGCGAAGCCACGACTCCCACTCTTTAACAAAGCTATCAGGGACCTCGGTGTCCCAATCAAACTTGTCTATCGCCAATTGCTGAAGTATAAGGCGTGCTTTTAGAAAAAATGGCGCTCCAAAGCCTAGCGGATCAAAATTTTGTCCAAGCTGACTGAGCATACTTCGGCGCGTGTGTTTAGCTAAGGGCTTTAAGGAACATGCGATACGCATCTCGTCAGACTCGGTTTGCCACACACAACCCAATGTCTTCGCTGATGGCAAAGTCATATTTTCAGTCTGAAAGTCAATGTCACGAATCAAAGGTGAAAGCATCTCATTATCCAAATTTGACAAGACAATCATAGCCTCCTTGTTAGCACTCCACTTAACAAGTTTAAACCCACGGCTATCAAACAAAGCAATTGATTCATGAGTGATTTGCTGAGCTTCCTCTAAGCTATCAGCCGAAAATATAAAATCATCCATGTACATATTATCTGCAATATTGCAGAGAGTCAATTCACCAGCACTGCTGGGATTCTGCTCGATCATTTTCTTTATAGCCAAGCAAGCGATATACGGGCTACTCTTTATTCCCCAAGGGTGTACACAAAAACGAAATGGTACCATCCTACCATTTTCAAGGTCATCATCTGCAAACCACAATATACGAAACAAATCCCTTTGCGACTCAGGTAACTTTATTTGAAAGAAGCATTTAGTCACATCAGCCATGAGACCAAATCTACCAAGCCGAAATCTAGCCAAGACATCTACCAGAGGGTTTAACAAGTCAGGACCCGAAAACATTACATCATTAACACAAGTTCCTCGGAATTCAGACTTGCCATCGTAAACAATGCGCTTTTTTAATTGTGACGTAACAAAGTACGGTAAATACCATTCAAATCCCTTGACATTTCCTGCTTCACCAGTACGCTCAATATAGCCATTTGATTTAAGATCTTTCATGGTGTCAGTAAGGAAATCACGAAGTTCAGGTTGTTTTAAAGCTTTCTTCCTTAAAGCAGCAGCTCTATCTGACGCCAACACAAAATTGTTAGGTAGATCAATATCTTCCTTCAACGGAACAGGTATCTCAAATCGACCATCTTTCAACTCAATATTCGGTTCAACAAGTTCTCTAGCCAACTTATCATTGCGAGACAATTCACAGGTTTCATTTTGCAACGTCAAATCCTGAATCACTTTATTCAGGTCTGCTATTTCCATATCACGAGACTCAATTTTACGCTGAAAGCCAGAGATGACATCCGACTCTGAAGACGTCTGCACTCTGCACACTTTAGCAACGCTTTCATCTAAGGGTGACTTACCACCACAAGCCAACCAACCGAGAGGAGTGAGTAAAGCATGCGGTTCACTACGATTTTCACCAACACGTTCTTCTTTTGCCCACATCAAATAAGCGTTGTCGTTGCCAATCAGTACATCTACAATACTACAATCATTCAAATGAAACATATTCACGTCATGAAAATGACGGAAACCATTTAAATCTTGTTTATGCGGTAAAGTTTTAACATCGTCAGCCCAAGCTGGGTTAACCACCGAAGTTATATCACAAAACAGTTCATCTGTCTCTAACGACTGGATGTTGAGTTTGACAAGGTCAGCACAAGTAGCTTTCTGACCAGCCAGGGTATCCATTTTAAACGACGCTTTATCGTACGGTTTAAGATCAAGTTCACACACCAAATCACTCGAAACAAACGTCAACTGCGAACCAGGATCATGCTGACAATACACCAACTTCGATTTGCCAGTCATTGGATTCAAAACACGAGCAGCAGTAACGCGGTTAAAAGCTGCTTTAACATTTCCAATCTTAACATTACGCACAGGAACTCTGGCACGAGCACCATCTTTCCCAACAGAATCCAGAGAATCATGTGACGTCACATAAAAATCATGCAGAAGATAATAGTGTTTCCTATCGTTGTTAGGCCCACACTTACGACAGTTATTTGCATGAACGCAATCCCTAACCATATGCTGGCGCAAACAATTCAAGCATTTGCCAGCTTTCACAATGACATCTCTCCGATCTTTAGGTGTCAAGCGCAAAAATTCTTTACAATTAGACAAAAAATGATATTCAACTTGACCACGTGACGAACAACAAATGCATGCCGGTAGGTTTTTACATCTGGCTTCACCACCGCGCGGTGCGCCAACAACAGTCGAGTACTGCGAACTCCCTGACATCACATCATCATGGGGTTTTACGGACGTCTGCCTAACCGGACATGAAGGCAATTTTCCTTTGCCAAACTTTTTAAATTGCTGCGACTCACCAGAATCGCCCATTAGCATAATGCTAAAATCAGTCGACTTACGCGTTTCCTCCCGTACTACAAATTCAAACAAACTCTGAAAAGTAGGCTCATCAGTGCCACCATACTGATCACCTAAAAAGTCAAGATAACGCTGCTTAGCGTCAAACGGGAGTCGCTTAGCCAAATCCAAAACAAAACGTCCTTCCAATTTGTCACGCTGACCATAAGCTTGCGCGTAAAGCAAACACTGCGATAATTCATCTTTAAACTCTTTCAGATCACTGGAAGAGGTCGAAGTCAATTTGCTACCATAGCGATACTTTCTAATTTCCGGTTCTGCGAAAAGACCTCCACGAACCCCAAAACGCTGGGACAAGCGAGCTAACGACATTTCTATCCTGTCTTCCTCTGACAAGCCAGGGGTGTCAGAAACCAAATTAGCAATCGTTTGCGCAGCTGTTCTAACACAAGCTGCTTGTAACAAAGTCAAACGAGTCCCCTTAAAGGGCGAAGCTGCCATTAAGGCCGTAACACGATTTTTAAAGAAGATAAATGGCATATTATTACCATCGTAACCAATCAAGGCCGCCTTATCGAAAAACGTCCTACTATTTTGGTATTCAAAAAAGCAATCCTGCTGTTGAGAACTCGATTTAGCGGGAGAAGACAAGCTATATCCCTTAAGGGGCTGAGTGGGCTCAGTCACGTGCACAGCCCGATCACGATCCTCACACACGTTAAAATCAGGAGACGCGATACGCCTCTCACAACCACCCAAATTACGTGTAGCTGGGCGATCAAAACCTAGCGGCGCAGAAAACTGTGAAGGGGGCAAAGCATTACTACTAATGGCGGCCCCGTGACCTGTACGCTCTGGGGGAGGAGTTCGGTTGTAATTCGCAGACCTTGGCTCTACAGCATTCGGAAGACCCTTAGCCGCGGCCCCGAGACCTCCTGAAACAGTTGGAAAACGTGTGGATTGCCCTGGTCCACTCACAGGTTGAACGGGCGTTTGGAAAAGGTTATGTAAATTAAACTGCAATTGATGTTCATTTCTGGAATGCCTAGAAGAGCCCTTCTTAGAGCTACGCCGAGAGCCCACCTCTGATCGATATTCAGCTAAAACTACCTCTTTACGTTGTTCAGCCCTCAACTGAGCGTCTTTGAGTGCGAACTCAGCAGCTCTCGCTTCGGCTCTCGCGGCGGCCTCAGCTGCTCTCGCTTCGGCCTCAGCTCTCGCGGCAGCCTCAGCAGCTCTCGCTTCGGCCTCAGCTCTCGCGGCAGCCTCAGCAGCTCTCGCTTCGGCCTCAGCTTGTATCTGGAGCTCCTCTCGTCTTAGCTGCAGGTTAATTTGTGCCACTATCCGAGACGAAGTCATAGACATCCTAGTGCTTACATTTGAGGCGCTATCCTCAGGATGTATGTCAGCATCCAACATATCTGAGAACTCACTTTCTTTTTGTTCAAAGTTATTTTTTAACGAGTTAAATTCGGGATCTACCCTATCACGAAGTTCTGCCAAGATCGCAGAGTTAAAGATTTTAGTCAAAAGAGCATGGAAATGCCGTAATTCCTCTTCTAAAGTAGATAACTTAGATCTAAAAATTAACAGTTCCTGCTTATCACTCAAAGAACCTAGGGCTACAGAAAGTTTCCCAATTTGAGTCAAAATATCCCGTCTAAGATGCCGGGCCTCTCGAACTGACTTAGCCTCATCGTTAATGGGTCCCTCCCCAGAATGGCCTGCCCGACCGCAAAGAACATCATCAGGCTTAAACTCAGTCGAGTCTACGGCGGTCGAGTCCTTGTCGCCACCGAGTGTAGACATATTAAATGTTGGGGCTAAATTTAACAATTAAAAAAAATTAAGTTACACAAACACACAAAATTATTAGGCTACAGTAGTTATAAAAAATTAACTGCAAAGACCGTAAAAATACAAAAAAGAATTTAAATGCACGATACCGTAGCTGTACGAGTATGAAGTCATAAAGTCCACAAAACTTGCTTGGATTCTTCCACTTGAATCTACAAGCACAGATGGATTGTCTTTTAATCTTCTTTCTTGCCAATGAATGTCAAAGTTATTTTTCTTCAGTACCAAACTGAGAAGAAATGTCTTTACTTTTCTTTGCTTCTGTAAGAGTGTAGACTACCAACCAACAAATCTTCTTTTATTATTTCTTGTACTTCTAATTAGTTCTTCTGCACTAGCTGACAACAAACACGTCGTTTATTTTTATGCCTTCAAGTGCTTCTTGGCCCACCAGCTAACAAAAATCGTCGTTTATTTTTCTTGCTTTAATTTCTTCTTGACCTACCAACTGACAAGAACTCGTCTTTTATTTTTTATGGTCACAGCGGTAAACCATAATCTCTTCGTGGGAAAATTTTAACTTAAAGTTCCCGAATCCGTTCGTCTGTATAAAATGACCGAAGAAACACACACTTGAACTTCTTTTCAAACAGTGTATTTCTGTAAAATTAGCCCGCGGCTATCGAAATGACTGGTGCAACGCCTTACACCTCTAAAAAACTGTCACTACGATACAGATTACTTGGATAAAAGACGGAGAATTTGTCCAGCTAGCAAGCACCAAATAAACCAGTTAAATGTGCGACCGACTTCCAACAAACAACTTCGAGAATGAATCAGAAAAATTTGTGATAACTCAAAGGCACGCCAGCAGTAGCGCGACGCAACATTTCATGTTTAAACCGGTTTCAACAGGTTTGACACGAGTCTTACGGACGATGGTGCAATTTTGGCTCATGTTTTAGGAATTTCCATGACGTAATATTCAGTAGACCCGAACGGTTTCTACATGACGTTTGACCAGGCGAACAACCGTCTGGAACACCTATTTTTGATTGGTTTTGGCTGACATTTAGTAGAAATGTTGTTTACAGGATTTTCTATAAATTGAGGAAATTTCAGTAAAAAATATTAAAGGAGTTGGGAGATATTTAATGTGAAACATGGGTCGAAATGACAAAAAGCAAAAAAAAGGTCCTTTTAATATCCCGGTTACCCATGACCCCAGTGAAAATTTACACTGAAATTTCATAATTAATTCAGTAATTGGCAAGTTTTCCAATCCCGAGCTAATAAAAATATTATAAAAAGGATTTTTCACTCCACCCTACTATAGGCTATATGGTCTGACATAAGCTAATCGTATCAGAGCTTCTGTCACTAAGTTGTATGTTTTGTAAAGTACGATGAAAATTCAGCTTTCTATACTTACATTGCTTGTACTTTGCCTTGAAGCCACTTACAGAATTTGTTGAATGGAAGTAAACGTTCAATCGCCCTTTGCTTGAAGAATAATTTTTAACGTTTGACAAGTTCCCTTTAAAGCGAGCTAGTTTTTTGGCTTCGTCAAAAATCTAAATGAAGATGTTTCAAGAGTAACATGTAAAAAAATCCAGCAATGTCAGAGTTAGATATTGCAGATACAAAGCTGTAAAAAAGAGATTTGAAGCTCAAATCAATCACCCAATTTTGAAACGGAAAACTAAACTTTCCCAACCATCGAAACATTGAAAAGCCTAAAAGTTAGATTTTCTGATTGAATCACCCACGTTAATAGATAGCCAAAAACTAGCTTATTGCTATTTGCCACTTTCAATAAACTTTTATTAAAACCTCTAATGGGGGTTAGCTTAACACAGCCTAATGTAGCCTCATTTAGATTGCCCGTTAGTGGTTAAGTGCCTGCCTCAAAATCACGCGGCGCTGGTTCTGCTCTTGGGGTATGCGCTTGAGCAACGCATTTCAGGGCTGCTCTCTATTCAGCGGCACTTATTGGATGGAATAATTCCCCGGAAACAACACTTCAATTGGAGATTTCTCTCTGCCAATTTCGGTAACCGGCCCTGTCTCGAAAGCCTCTACAAGTAGCCTATGCGAATCTACCAGAAATAATCTATCAAAGGCTTTGTCAGTACGAAGATAAAGACTCAAAACCAACAAGTTTGATTTCTTCTATTTGAGCAGAAATATTGTATCCGTCTCCCCATTTGGCCTAGGTCAATCACGTTATAAACTTATGAAAAATAACCATTCAATAGCCTATACAACCATTTATGATCATATTTGCCCACCTCAATGTAATTACAGCATTCGTCAATATCACCCTCTGTTATTTGAAATTGTATTTTTGCAATGTCGTCAGTGGCAGCAATTGTCCAAAAACAGTCTAAGTTAGTTGGATGCGGATCAGGGTATAATGGAGTCGATAAGTAGTGATCTGAGTCGGTGGCAAGTACCTGATGTCCGCAGTTCAACGCTATAATAATAGAAATAAGACGTTTAAATTTATCAAATTGAAATCAACGTATTGTAGCTTGGAAGGCGCAATAGCTGCAAAAAGCCTATTTAACGGAAAGGATCGATACACAGAATCACTTTTATCATCTTCATCCACTTTTAGTGTCCTAGAGTAGAAACTCTTTTCTGCAAAGTTTGCGAGGTGGTATTTCCCAAATTAGGCGACCTTAAAACTCATCTTACAAATCTGGTCTACGTGCAGTATATTATAATGGCAAGGGCATGTGCAAAGGTCAACAACGACTCATGCTGAGTCACATGCGTGCCCGCATGAACACGATGGTTAATTTATGTGGCAGTCTATTTGATGTTTTTTGCGCAACGCTTTCAAATCGTCCAGAAACAATTCAAATTACAGTTGTCAGGAAAGTATAGACTTGGCATGTAATGTTCGCAGTCCACGACAATTAACGAATATTCGCAGTTCAACGGTGCCATAGAAAAAAAGAAACAGTTTGATTTGCCAAACAGCACATGAATTGCACAGGCCAACAATTTTTTTTCCAAAGGCACAAGATGTCAGACTCGTTTTAGGTATTTCGAGGCCCTGATTCCGAATATGCACTTATTTGTTTCGAATTGGCTGGTTTTTGATATAGGCTAGGCGTGGGTGCGCCTCAACCGCCTTTGTACGGGCGTCGGACTTTTCCGCTCAACCATGTACCAATGGGGAATGGCCTCTTCCTCCTCCTGTAAATGTGGTGCCGAAGAACAAACCACATTATCAATTACTGTATTATCTTCAAGCCACCTGACAGAGTGGAAGGTCTGCGCGTTTTGGACGATGAAAGCAAAGACTGGCTGCTTTCTCGTAACCTTCCAGTGTAGTCAGAAAACCTCGTGAATTTGGGATAGTAAAAGAATAGACTCTCGGGTCAGAGGCTCACACGACGAAGAAGTTAATTGCAACGAAACAAACGGTTATTAAACGTGTAGCTTACTAGGCTAGTAGTTTTTTAAGAAATATTTCTTTATGGCACAGCCTGAGACACCTTTGCTTTCATATTTTTATGATTGAAATTAGGGATGGCAATTGAAATGAATAGATAAACATGATTTTTTTAAAAGAATAATCGCTTATCGAATGATGATTATGTTCATGTGTTAATTTTACTTTTAAAAGGAACCGGTTAGGTTCTCCTTAAACTTTTCAAGTCAGGATTATGGGGTTGTATTTTTAGTTGGTCTTGCTTGACATCAACGACACTCGGTTCTTGCCCGTGCTAAAGACAGGTCGTTTACGTAGGCGAAAGTAGGCTATAGAAGTGCAGTTTTACTCGTGGCACTGACTACAGAAAAAAATAAAGTTGCAAAACTTGCCTTCAACAAAAATAAGACGAAATCCTGAATTTGTTACGTCAGAATCACTTTTGAATACCAAACGCAAGCGTTGGTTATAAGAAATAATGGGAATATCAGAAGTAGAATGGCCCTTATATCGACTGATTGTTGTTGACCTGAACCTAGAGGTGTCAATAACCTGACGAAGAAAAAAAAAAGGTTATGACTTATAGGCCTACAACCACAACACTAATTTATAAGCCTATACTCAATGGCGGCTCGTAATCATTTGTAACCTAATGAAATAGCTGCAGTCTTGATTCGTTTATGTTTATTGGCCGATCTAGTATCACACAAGTCCGATAATAGTAGCCTACGTAAATTTCATTTGAGGACTTGACAGTAGCGGAAATGTACTTGCAGAGTTGTCGCATGCCAGGTGGTCAGGCGACCTTTAAAATTAGATTAGAATAATTAGAGCAATTCAAGTTTTTCAAATTAAACTAGAATTAGAATTAGAGTTTTCACAAATTAGAGTAGGCCTGTAATTACATTAGATTAAAATTAGTTTGACGCAGTTGAAACATATCTACACGTCGTCTGATGGTAGACATGTCGTCGTCTTCACAATTAACAAAGCAAGCATGTTGGTAGACCTACTTCATTCAAAAAGCCCGGTTCAGAGTTGTTGCTCCTGTCTAGCTTTCTGCAAATTATGCGATCCACGGTATATCTATAAACCTACATCTTGTAGGATTAACTTACACAATTCCAAAGGCAAGTACACAAAGCTGTGTTTACCTTTTAAACATGACAATTTTGTGCACAAAATGAATATTCATACAAAGAAAATTAACAATTTTCATTTCAATTTTTTTGATCCATAGGCATACGAAGCCGAGCAACGTTATCAAGTTTAGCATATTTAAAGATTAGTATATTTACAAAAACACAAAACTAGTTTTGTGTTTTTGTAAATGTAATAATTTTTAAATATGCTAAACTTGATAACGTTGCTCGGCTTCGTATGCCTATGGTTCAACAAGACAAACTCTCTACCGAAGCTGTATTTCAATTTTTGTTACATAGACTACTTGCCTCCAGATAATCACAGCATGGCTCTATGTCTAAATCCGTTATGGTCAGCATAATGTTACGATAACCAGGAGACTCAATGTTCCAAACGCAACTAAGATTGTTGCCATAATCTTCAGGATAGTTCGGAGAAGTTAGAACTTGTGGAACTGCTGAGGCTACGAAGGTTCCTCCACACCCTGCACACAATTTAAAGTCGTATATTCAAACAACATTGAGTTAAAACATTTCAACTTTAGATGTAGGCCTAATTTGCGGCGTTTGATGTTAAATTGAAGAACTACAACCGTGAGATTAATAGGTCATAGCTGACGAGATGGGATGTGAAAGACAGACTTTTTACAAGTTATGAATAATTTAAGTAAGCTATTGGAAACTTTTTTCTTAGAATGGGCAATGCTACTGAACTGTTTACAATGACAGTTAAAGAGTTGAAGGGTCATTACTCATTACAATTTTTGTTTACTTTAACTTATTACATTTGGTACTGACAAAGCTTTTGGTAGGTTATTCCTGGTAGTTTATCATACTTGTAAAGGCTTTGAACCACTGACTCGGGGTCGGTTACCGATATTGGCAAAGTGAAGTTTTCACAGTTGTTGAAGTGTTGTTGTCTGTGGATTATTCAATCCACTAGGTGGCGCTGAATGGAGAGCAATCCTGAAATGCGTTGCTCACGCGCACACACCGAAAATTGAACCAGCACCGCTTGATCTTGAGTCGGTCGCTTAACCACTGAGCTAACGGGGCGTAGTGGGCAAGATTTCAAACCAGAAAACATCAAATTTTTTATGATGGCATTCAACTGTTTTGAATGCAACGCTATAAATCATGACTTACTTAATACTAATATAAGTATTAAGTACTAAGTTTAAGTATTAGGTAAGCCATGCTATAAATCAATTCCTGATAATGCATAGGTTTATAGAAACAGTTCTCTCTCTTTTAGAATCTATATTAAACGAAGCTTTTACACTAACTAAAGGAACATTAGGTTGTAGACCTACAGTAGGATAACTCAAGTATTTCTTACCGTTAGCTCGTGAGATAAAATGAAATATCGAAATGAAACAAAAAAGACACGACAAGTAAAAGTTGCTGTTTCATTGCTATTATTTGAAAACACATCTGGTTGATTTTGCTATTTAACTTCCAAAGTGATTAAAAATTATACGCGTGAGGCATTAAGTATGCCAGTGTTTCTTAAACAGGTGAATGGTTCACCCCAGGGTGAATAAAATTTTTGCAGGGGTGAACCAACCAAAAGGGGTGAATAAGGGTGAACCGTCAAAAATGGATGATAGCTTGCGAGCAGGGCGGATATTCAGGGTGTTCCACCTGTTCAGTGAACAGGTGAGAATTTCCAAAAACAAAATCCATTCTAAGTTTTTTATTTTTTAATCAAAACTAATTGTTTTTTATAAATTTCAATATTTTTTATTGTTTGATTCTTTTATAAATTTCAAAAAACTAACTGAAAACTAAAAAGAGAAACGCACTGAAATGTGTGAACTCATTGATGAGAGTGGCATTAGAAGGACTGATTCATCCGCGATTTGAAAAACTACTGTACTTGCAAAAGATCAGGAGCATCCTAGTCACTATAGTAAACAATTTTCTGCAGTAAATCGACTACTGAACTGTTGTTTTTTTTGCTTATTTTAATAGTGAAGTTGTTTTGCACTGAGTGAATAAGTATAAAAATTTGGTGACTGTGTTTTGTAGCTTTGTATCTCTGGACTCGAGAAATTGTAGATTGCAATGGTAAAACTTAGCTTGAGTTGATCTTAACAAAAATCGAAACAACCTAACTCATTTTGTGCTGTTATATATAGACGAGATAGTTTTATTATAATATCATGAGACAAGGGTGAATGAAATCTGAAGATAGATGCTAGGGGTGAACAAAACTAAAAAAGTTTAAGAAGCACCGAAGTATGCTGCCAAAATAACGTTTTCCAATTTTTTTTTAGCTACCAGCAATTTGGAGATGTGTAACAACAAACACATTGAGTTTAGCTAAACAAGCTGTAGAGTTTCACTTGATGTACCTATACTCAAAATGAAGCCTACAGAAAAACGTGTGGGCAAAATTTTGCACTCTTCTTCTAAACCAAATTGATAACAATTAATCCTTGATTTGTCATATTTTCTGCATTTTTAGGCTTTATGAATTGAAAACATTTGAGCCATTAACAACAAGTTTGAATCATTAAGCCTATATAGGCTATAGCTTATCGAAGGTGTGCTGATGTTGAAACCTCGTTGTGCGTGTAAACCATTTGCGGTTTTACAAAGTTAGTCGTGATAATTTAGAAGCCTGGGGTAGGGAAATTAATTGTTTTTTTGTTTGTTGGATAAATATGTGCTGTAAGTTACTCATAGTTTGGTGCGGTCACCTAATTGTTACTCAAAATTTGTTTTGATGATATGTTAGAGTTTGAGGGCGACTTCAGTAAGCGACTAAAATGCGCCATTATTCTTAAAATGAATTCTCTCAAACTTGTCGTTCACTTGTGCAAATAGGCCCACACTGTGATGCTATCAGATTTTTTGCAGTTCAGTGTGGGCATACAGCGAGCAACTTTTTTCTGCCCTGACATCACTAGTTTATGGGATCATTGAAAATTAGCAGGATCAGGAAAATAACCTGACGAAGAAAAAAAAAAGGTTATGACTTATAGGCCTACAACCACAACACTAATTTATAAGCCTATACTCAATGGCGGCTCGTAATCATTTGTAACCTAATGAAATAGCTGCAGTCTTGATTCGTTTATGTTTATTGGCCGATCTAGTATCACACAAGTCCGATAATAGTAGCCTACGTAAATTTCATTTGAGGACTTGACAGTAGCGGAAATGTACTTGCAGAGTTGTCGCATGCCAGGTGGTCAGGCGACCTTTAAAATTAGATTAGAATAATTAGAGCAATTCAAGTTTTTCAAATTAAACTAGAATTAGAATTAGAGTTTTCACAAATTAGAGTAGGCCTGTAATTACATTAGATTAAAATTAGTTTGACGCAGTTGAAACATATCTACACGTCGTCTGATGGTAGACATGTCGTCGTCTTCACAATTAACAAAGCAAGCATGTTGGTAGACCTACTTCATTCAAAAAGCCCGGTTCAGAGTTGTTGCTCCTGTCTAGCTTTCTGCAAATTATGCGATCCACGGTATATCTATAAACCTACATCTTGTAGGATTAACTTACACAATTCCAAAGGCAAGTACACAAAGCTGTGTTTACCTTTTAAACATGACAATTTTGTGCACAAAATGAATATTCATACAAAGAAAATTAACAATTTTCATTTCAATTTTTTTGATCCATAGGCATACGAAGCCGAGCAACGTTATCAAGTTTAGCATATTTAAAGATTAGTATATTTACAAAAACACAAAACTAGTTTTGTGTTTTTGTAAATGTAATAATTTTTAAATATGCTAAACTTGATAACGTTGCTCGGCTTCGTATGCCTATGGTTCAACAAGACAAACTCTCTACCGAAGCTGTATTTCAATTTTTGTTACATAGACTACTTGCCTCCAGATAATCACAGCATGGCTCTATGTCTAAATCCGTTATGGTCAGCATAATGTTACGATAACCAGGAGACTCAATGTTCCAAACGCAACTAAGATTGTTGCCATAATCTTCAGGATAGTTCGGAGAAGTTAGAACTTGTGGAACTGCTGAGGCTACGAAGGTTCCTCCACACCCTGCACACAATTTAAAGTCGTATATTCAAACAACATTGAGTTAAAACATTTCAACTTTAGATGTAGGCCTAATTTGCGGCGTTTGATGTTAAATTGAAGAACTACAACCGTGAGATTAATAGGTCATAGCTGACGAGATGGGATGTGAAAGACAGACTTTTTACAAGTTATGAATAATTTAAGTAAGCTATTGGAAACTTTTTTCTTAGAATGGGCAATGCTACTGAACTGTTTACAATGACAGTTAAAGAGTTGAAGGGTCATTACTCATTACAATTTTTGTTTACTTTAACTTATTACATTTGGTACTGACAAAGCTTTTGGTAGGTTATTCCTGGTAGTTTATCATACTTGTAAAGGCTTTGAACCACTGACTCGGGGTCGGTTACCGATATTGGCAAAGTGAAGTTTTCACAGTTGTTGAAGTGTTGTTGTCTGTGGATTATTCAATCCACTAGGTGGCGCTGAATGGAGAGCAATCCTGAAATGCGTTGCTCACGCGCACACACCGAAAATTGAACCAGCACCGCTTGATCTTGAGTCGGTCGCTTAACCACTGAGCTAACGGGGCGTAGTGGGCAAGATTTCAAACCAGAAAACATCAAATTTTTTATGATGGCATTCAACTGTTTTGAATGCAACGCTATAAATCATGACTTACTTAATACTAATATAAGTATTAAGTACTAAGTTTAAGTATTAGGTAAGCCATGCTATAAATCAATTCCTGATAATGCATAGGTTTATAGAAACAGTTCTCTCTCTTTTAGAATCTATATTAAACGAAGCTTTTACACTAACTAAAGGAACATTAGGTTGTAGACCTACAGTAGGATAACTCAAGTATTTCTTACCGTTAGCTCGTGAGATAAAATGAAATATCGAAATGAAACAAAAAAGACACGACAAGTAAAAGTTGCTGTTTCATTGCTATTATTTGAAAACACATCTGGTTGATTTTGCTATTTAACTTCCAAAGTGATTAAAAATTATACGCGTGAGGCATTAAGTATGCCAGTGTTTCTTAAACAGGTGAATGGTTCACCCCAGGGTGAATAAAATTTTTGCAGGGGTGAACCAACCAAAAGGGGTGAATAAGGGTGAACCGTCAAAAATGGATGATAGCTTGCGAGCAGGGCGGATATTCAGGGTGTTCCACCTGTTCAGTGAACAGGTGAGAATTTCCAAAAACAAAATCCATTCTAAGTTTTTTATTTTTTAATCAAAACTAATTGTTTTTTATAAATTTCAATATTTTTTATTGTTTGATTCTTTTATAAATTTCAAAAAACTAACTGAAAACTAAAAAGAGAAACGCACTGAAATGTGTGAACTCATTGATGAGAGTGGCATTAGAAGGACTGATTCATCCGCGATTTGAAAAACTACTGTACTTGCAAAAGATCAGGAGCATCCTAGTCACTATAGTAAACAATTTTCTGCAGTAAATCGACTACTGAACTGTTGTTTTTTTTGCTTATTTTAATAGTGAAGTTGTTTTGCACTGAGTGAATAAGTATAAAAATTTGGTGACTGTGTTTTGTAGCTTTGTATCTCTGGACTCGAGAAATTGTAGATTGCAATGGTAAAACTTAGCTTGAGTTGATCTTAACAAAAATCGAAACAACCTAACTCATTTTGTGCTGTTATATATAGACGAGATAGTTTTATTATAATATCATGAGACAAGGGTGAATGAAATCTGAAGATAGATGCTAGGGGTGAACAAAACTAAAAAAGTTTAAGAAGCACCGAAGTATGCTGCCAAAATAACGTTTTCCAATTTTTTTTTAGCTACCAGCAATTTGGAGATGTGTAACAACAAACACATTGAGTTTAGCTAAACAAGCTGTAGAGTTTCACTTGATGTACCTATACTCAAAATGAAGCCTACAGAAAAACGTGTGGGCAAAATTTTGCACTCTTCTTCTAAACCAAATTGATAACAATTAATCCTTGATTTGTCATATTTTCTGCATTTTTAGGCTTTATGAATTGAAAACATTTGAGCCATTAACAACAAGTTTGAATCATTAAGCCTATATAGGCTATAGCTTATCGAAGGTGTGCTGATGTTGAAACCTCGTTGTGCGTGTAAACCATTTGCGGTTTTACAAAGTTAGTCGTGATAATTTAGAAGCCTGGGGTAGGGAAATTAATTGTTTTTTTGTTTGTTGGATAAATATGTGCTGTAAGTTACTCATAGTTTGGTGCGGTCACCTAATTGTTACTCAAAATTTGTTTTGATGATATGTTAGAGTTTGAGGGCGACTTCAGTAAGCGACTAAAATGCGCCATTATTCTTAAAATGAATTCTCTCAAACTTGTCGTTCACTTGTGCAAATAGGCCCACACTGTGATGCTATCAGATTTTTTGCAGTTCAGTGTGGGCATACAGCGAGCAACTTTTTTCTGCCCTGACATCACTAGTTTATGGGATCATTGAAAATTAGCAGGATCAGGAAATTCTTTTTTAAATTTCTGAAACCATCGAATCAGGACTGGATGATGATCTTGGAAAAGATATATTCGAACACTGATTGACTTCACTTGGGAGATGTGTCTAACAACCTCGACAGCCACTTTATCTGATAAAGATCTGGACCAGATAAAGTGGCTTTCTGAGAATAAACAGCGTATTTAAAAAATTTGTTTTGTTTGATGACTGGTTTACAGAGATTTTTACACATTGCATTGCTCACTTTACCAACAAATTTTTAACGAAACAACGCAATGTTTGTGAAGCCTACTGGCCATCTTGTAGCCGTCATCATTGGCACAATTACCTACAAGTTTACGTTTTGTGACTTGTCATAGGCCTACTTTTGTTTCTGCCATGTAGTAGGCTACATGAAGGTTGCCGTAGTTTAACATGGTCTCATGCAATTTCTTTTTAAACCCTCCCCATGACAAGTTTCTGCGTACGCCACTAGTAGCCTGCATAAGAGTCTCAAACAAAATATTTTTCAACTCTTTAATAAAAATATTCTGCTTATACTTTGCCCGACGAACCACACTTTCAGGCACATTCACTATTTTTAAAACACAACACCAGGATTCAAATTAAAGCACGATATTTAGCTTATAGTGATAATGACTGGACCGTTTCACTCAATGCTTCTAACTACACTTGCCACGAAAGTTCCGCTGCAGCTTCTTCTGTCGATAGGTCGCTCTGAATCCTTTGCTATTGACACTTCCGTCGGTATGGAAACTAATTCTTAATGTTCGCCCAGTGGAGACAACGGTAGAATTTAGAACATCACCTTTGATCCGACCTAGGTTTCTACTTCCATCCAAAACCTTAAACATTCAACAAAAATTACAGTAGTTTGGCTGCTATGTCTACGGCATCATTTTTAATGAAAAGATCCAAGAACTAATTATATGTGCAGACTGAATAAGTAAATTTAGAATTAAAACTTAATTTATTTCATGGTAGGAGGAAAGCGAGGCACATTGGGACGGATTTTTTTAATGACTTAAATCTGTCAACTGGCTGGATGTCGCTATGAGTTATACGGATCATATTCAATGGGTGTTATAAAAACTTTTTCGGAGGCTTTCGCAACTTCGTTGTGTCCTCCTAGATTCAGTATTTTCTTGTCGAACTAAGTTCAGTTACAGTAAATAGTCGTCATTGCCTCAAAGAGAGTTTGCACGACACTCAAAAAGATATCGGTTCGACACCGCTCCAGAGCACGCAGCTGCGTCTCGGCAAGGCACTCTGCCGACACTCTGCTTACTGCCGACCAAACAGAGGCCAGTCAAATCTTATTGCGTTGAATGCCAAAACAATGGGAGCAGCTGACTCGATGTCCCTTTGCCGCTTCTTGTTGACTGTTGTGTTGCTTCTATGATCTCAATGTATTGTATATCGTGGCAATGGGCGCAAACTAAAACATGATTATCATTAAAAGTTTCGATCAACCACAGCGCTTGTGATGGCTGGCTACCTGCCAGATCCATCAATCCTCTTAACAGGAAGTTAAGACTACAAACCAAAACTTTCTAGCACTACGTATTTGCAACGTTCATCTGATGAAAGTGAAAGTAAAAGCAACAACAAAACAGGTTGATTTATTGCTTCACTGACGTTTCGCAATAGAAACTTGGATAATTATAATATTTCTAATGTTAAGTAGGCTACAAGACAAAAAGCTATTTAAATATTTGATAATAGACTCTAAACTACTATACGATTTTTTGTTTTCAATTTACAAGGTTTGTAATTTTACTCTGGCAGCCTTTCTACCAGATTTTGGCAACATTTGAAAAAGCTAAGTATTAAATAGCCTAGTTTTTTTCATAGTTGCTAGTTAGCCTATCTTTAGGAGTTTCAGATTCATTTTAAGTTTCAACTTATGGGGAGATGAAAATTAAACATTTCTTGATATTTTAACAAGACAAAGCAAGCAAACAACCCAACTCAAACATATGCCAAAACAATATGAGTTGGTGCTTCATCTGCCTTTTACCAAACATAGCCTGTTAAGTGCCCAACCCTAACCGACAGACGAAAGTGCCAAGTAAAATAACACAAGCTGCTTACGTCATTGGCAAGTAATGCACATTTTAGCATGGTGCCATATCTCTAAAATCAGAGCTAATCAACAAACTTCAACGTGATATTAACGTTCAGCCGCCATAAATTATCCGAGATTGACTCAATTCGTTTCAAAAGCAAATTAGCTGTTGGCCAGTGTAATTAACAGAGACGAAAAAATACATTGACACAAATAAGTTGATACAAATAAGTTGATACAAATAAGTTGATACAAATAAGTTGATACAAATAAGTTGATACAAATAAGTTGATACAAATAAGTTGATACAAATAAGTTGATACAAATAAGTTGATACAAATAAGTTGATACAAATAAGTTGATACAAATAAGTTGATACAAATAGCAAAAGTTATCTGATTGTACATAATAATCATATATCTGGATAATTAGCTAGCATACAATTTTAAAACTTTTCTAATGTGGATTGTTAATACAAATTTTTAATCGACAAGTCATTTTTTAGTTCCAAGATTTTCTCTTGAAAGTCCAACGTAACAGCGTAAACATCCAACAGTAATATCCCTAATAAAATAACCTATATACAGCTTACAGTATATCATCTAGTCATGTACACTTCTGACAAGTACCATTCAAATTGATGCTTTAATTTTGACAAACGTTTAAAAACATGCCCCAAATGTTTTACTTATTCCTTCAGCCATAGCCTAACATTTACACATAGAAATTGAATAATTTTCTAGTGAAGTTTTCCGATTGTTGAAGTGTTGTTGCCGGGGTATTGTTCCATTTATTAGGTGTCGCTGAATGGAGAGAAGTCCATTGAATGCGTTGCTCAAGCGCACCCCCCAAGAGTCGAACCAGCGCCGTTTGATCTTGAAACTTCTTCGTTCACGAAGCACCGTACTCAACTCTATTAATCCAAAGTTGCAATTTTTCAACAAAAGGCTTGATTATGCCTTTGTAAGCGAACAAATTTGCATCTTTTCCTTGCAATTGAGCACTCAGCTTATAAAATACCGAAAAAATGTCGTCGAAGTGTGCAAGTTCCAATATTCTTGTGGACCCCTTCGATAGCTCTAGGAGTCTACCGACTCCCAGTTAAAAAGCCTTGCACTAAATTTGCAGAAGCAAGATGCCATAGATTAAGTTGCGCTTGATACCCTTGACCTGACCAAAGTTTTTCATCATCGTAACTTCGTAAGTTTAGAGTCTAAACGTTAACAAAATTCAAAACTTCGAATAAAACCAAAACCAAAACAAAAAACAAAACCAAAACCAAAACAAAAAACCAAAACAAAAAAACAAAACAAAAAAACCAAAACCAAAACAAAACCAAAACAAACCAAAATAAACCAAAACGAAATTCAAAACTTCGAATGCCATCTAACTGAAATGAAGCAGCAATACCTGCACGTAATCACAGCATGGATCTGTATGTACTTCAAGGTTAATTTCTATTTGGTATCCTTGCTCAGCTTGAAAGATGTAGACACAATCTAAGTTATGATCTGCGTTTGGATAATTGGGCGACAAAATAGTTTTCATTTGATTGCTGTTTAAACGAATTGTGCCACCACATTTATCTGTGAAGTAAAAAAGTTTTAAATAGAATTTTTAATTTAACAATAAAAAGAATAGGCCTCATGTTGTGACATATTTAGCAAGGTCTGCGCAGGTAAGCCTGTAGTAAATGAAGGTTGCCGTAGTTTGGTCTCATGCAATTTCTTTTTAAACCCTCCCCATGACAAGTTTCTGCGTACGCCACTGGTAGCCTGCATTATAGTCTCAAACAAAATATTTTTCAACTCTTTAATAAAAATATTCTACGTATACTTTGCCCGACGAACCACACTTTCAGGCACATTCACTATTTTTAAAACACAACACCAGGGTTCAAATTAAAGCACGATATTTAGCTTATAGTGACAATGACTGGACCATTTCACAATGCTTCTAACTACACTTGCCACGAAAGTTCCGCTGCAGCTTCTTCTGCCGATAGGTCGCTCTGAATCCTTTGCTATTGACACTTCCGTCGGTATGGAAAATAATTCTTAAAGTTCGCCCAGTGGAGACAGAGGTAGAATTTAGAACATCGCCTTTGATCCGACCTAGGTTTCTATTTCCATCCAAAACCTTGAACATTCAACAAAAATTAGTTTGCAGCTATAGATTAATCAGCTATGCTATGTCGACGGTAAGCTACCATTTTCAATGAAACGATCCAAAAACTATTGTAATCACAAGAGCAGACTGAATATTTAAAATTAAAATTTGATTTATTTCATGGTAGGAGGAAAGCGAGGCACAGTGAAATGGATTATTTTTCATGACTTAAATCTGTTAATTGGCTGGATGTTGCTATGAGTTATACGGATCATATTCCATGATCATATTCCATATTATAAAACTCTTTCGGAGGTTTTCGGAGGCAACGTCATTGTGTCCGCTTAGATTCAGTATTTTCTTGTCGAAATAAAATTCAGTTAAATAGTCGTCACTGCCTCAAACAGATATCGGTTCGATAACGCTCCAGAGCACCCAGCTGTGTCTCGGTAAGATACTTGAATGCCAAAACAGTTAAAGCAGCTGACTCGATGTCCCTTTGCCGCTTTCTGTTGACTGTTGTGTTATGCTTCTGATCTCGGTGTTTTGCATGTAGTGGCAATGAGCGAAAAACAAAACATGATTATCATTAAAAGTTTCAATCAATCACTGCACTTGTGATGGCTGGCTATTTGCCAAGATCTCAGTGCATTGCATGTTGTGGCAATGGGCGCAAACTAAATCATGATTATCATTAAAAGTTACGATCAATCACTGCACTTGTGATGGCTGGCTACTCGCCAGATCCATCAACCCTCTTAACAGGAACTTAAGACTTCAAAAACAAAACTTGTAGAAAATTTATTTTGCAACAAATTGGCTATAAGCTACAGCAGAAGTTATTCTCTTTATTTAGCCTATAGAGTTCCGAATTAACTACAGAAAAGGCTAAACATATTAGGCCTGTTTTGAAATTTTAACAAGACAAAGCAAGCGAACGACCAAACTCAAACATATGCCAAAACAATATGAGTGACCTAACGTAGGTGCTTCATCTGCCTTTTACCAAACATAGTCTAGTGTTAAAGGTGCACTGCAACGAAAATATATAGCTTTTGTATTCATAGATCTTTATGAGAAAAAGCGATTTGTAACAATAAAAATTTTTTGGGGTTTGTCATTAGCTCAAAAATCTAATAAATGAGATATTGATTTAAAGGATTCTGATTGGTCAAAATCTTTGATGACGTAGTTGGTTGTTCAGGCAGAATTCAGAACCATTAGTTTGCATACAAATAAACTATAAACAAGTGGGCTACATAATACAAAGAACAATTTTATACTTGAGTTTTACGCGTTGAGATGGTTTTTTGTATGGCTCCCGGTTGCAGTAACGGAAGAAACGTGAAAGGAGTACAATTTCATCGTTTACCTCTGAATAATCAAGACAAGCTTAAGAAATGGATCTCTGCGATGAAACTCAAAAACCCACCAGTCAACAAGTACTGCCGTATGTGCAGCGACCATTTTTCGGCCGGAAGTGGCTATGCTTACGGTGCCGTAGATATAGCCGTTCCATGCCTTTTTTAATGTTTACGTCACTTTCACTGCGCATGCGCGCTGTTGCTGCACATTTTTCTTCCACATTCTCTTCAGAGTAAAAGACGAACAAATGAAAAAAAGTGCATATATAACTTCTAAATTTAACTGTTTTGGCTAAGTGAATCAGTGGCCCGTGCGATCTTTGTCTGGCTCATATTACCAAGGATATGAGTTCGATACCACCAGGAGGTGTTTTCCTTTTAAAGTAAATTCTAACCCGAAGTGACTCAATTGTTAGACTGCGCATTTTTGTGGCCGTATTTAGTTTGCTTTTATTTCTGACCATCATAACGAAAAACCAGTATATGACTGGTCACAGCGGTAAACCATAATCTCTTCGTGGGAAAATTGTAACATAAGATTCCCAAATCCGTTCGTCTGCATGTAATGACCGAAAAATAAACACTCTTTTGAAACGTCTATTCAAAAGTGTATTCCTGTAAAATTAGCCCGCGGCTATCGAAAATGAAACGCAACACCGTACGCCTCTAAAACTGTCACTACAGAACAGATTACTTGGATAAAAGACGGAAAATTTGTCCAGCTAGCAAGCACCAAGCAAACAGTTAAATCTGCGACTAACTCTCAAGCAACCATTTCACGAATGACTAGAATAATTTGCGATATCTCAATGCACGTAGACAGTAACTGTGACGCAATAATGAAAGACATTGTCACGCAATTCAAACCGGTGTTCAAAGGTAGTGATGCAATATTTCATCAGGTCTTACGACCGATGGTGCAATATTTGGACAATTTCTAGCAATTTCCATGACGTAAGATGCCAGCTAGGTTAAGTAGACCATAACGGTTTTTATATGACGTTTGATTTGGTGAAAATTGTCGGGAACAATGACAAACATACCGGTAGCAGAGATCTAGAAAAAGGTAGAAGCGACAAAACGCGGACGTTATAGCGTGCATGATACCAAAGCAGGACAATCAGTTTGAAATATGGCACGGTCGCAACACCTTAATAAATTTTTATAAATTTAGAATTTTTTTAAAGAAAAAAACTCACTAGCCTTTTTTTCTCTTTTTCTAAATTTACAAAATTAAAATTTTTTTCTGGCTTCTGGCAACATTCATTTTCCATCATTGTTGGCATGATGGCACAATTTCCACACCTACACCATTTCAAATTCTCCATCCGACTGCTGTCGGAGCTGGCACTGTCGTAGCTCGAATCCGAATCACAGTCATCTCTGTCAAGGCACTGTCATTTTTTGGTTCAAACAAAAATCCTTTTTTGAATTCAGACATCTTTAAAGATTACGACTTGTGCATTGTGCAGCGCTTCCAGTGTTATTGTATGAAGCTACCAACTGAGTGAACAACCAACTACGTCATAAGGCACATAGCGCCATCCGGTGTCTGATTTTCTTTTTGCTATATTTGCCAACCAAAAAAGTTTATCAAAAAAATTTTTCAAAAAAGATAATACTTAAACACCAAAGAATCAACAAAAAATTTTCATTTTTCATTTCAGGTCCTCTTTAATTGCCCAACTCTAACCGACAGAAAAAAGCTCCAAGTAAAATCCGCTATATAGTAGGCTATATATCATTTTGTCATGTACATCTCTGACAAGTAGCCTACCATTGAAATTGATGCTTTAACTTTGATAAACGTTTAAAAACATGCCCATTTTGTAAGTGAACAAATTTGCATCTTTTCCTTGCAATTGAGCACTCAGCTTATAAAATAGCGAAAAAATATCGCCGAAGTGTGAAAGTTAGAATGTTTTTGTGGACCTCTTCGATAGCTCCAGGAGACTATCGACTCCCAGTTGAGAAGCCCTGCACTAAATTCGCAAAAGCAAGATGCCATAGATTAAGTTGCGCTTGATACCCTTGGCCTGGCCAAAGTTTTCATCATCGCAAGTTTAGAGTCTAAACTTTAGACCAAAACAAAATTCAAAACTTTGAATCCTATCTAATTGAAATAAAGCAGTAATCCATTACCTGCACGTAATCACAACATTTCTCTGTATGTACTTCAAGGTCAATTTCTACTTGATATCCTTGTTCAGCTAGAAAGATATAGTGACAATCCAAGTTGTGATCTGCGTTGTTTGGATAATTGGGCGACGAAACAGTCTTCATTTGATTGCTGTTTAAACGAATTGGGCCACCACATCTATCTGTAAAGTAAAACAGTTTTAAATAGAAATTTTAATTTAACAATAAAAAGAATATGCTTGATGTTGTGATATATTTTAGCAAGGTCTACGCAAGTACGCTAAGCCATAGGCAGACATTTTCTGATAACTTTTCAGTTTTTGTTTTCATATGGTTTCATTATCACATAGACTTCATAACTTTAGTCGGCCATTAAACTTATTATAAGTTTAGCTTGGGCTATTTTTGTCTCTCTGCAAAGTAAAGATTTTATTTGAATTGTAGACTAGCCTTTTTCTTCTGTTCGCTTCTGCGCAAAAAAATTGTCACAACTCACACTTAGGCTATACTGCTTACGATCACGCAATCGATACCGTTTTAGAAGTCTTTCACACCTATCTCACTTGACCCGGAATCGAACTAAGGATTCCGTAACTGAGTGGTATTTTTTGTAGAATGAGACCTAGATTCAGCTTTCTACTCACGTTGCTTGTATTTTGCCTTGAAGCCACCGGACGTTTTTGTTTCTGAATGGAAATAAACATTCAATCGATCTTTGCTGGAAGTATACTTTTTGATGTTTGAGAAATTGCCTTTGATGCGAGCTAGTTGTTTGGCTTCGTCAAAAATCTGAACAAAGATTTTTAAGAACAATATTTAAAAAACTTAAGTGTCAGTTAGAGTTAGCTGTTGAAGCAAACCTGCAAAAGGAGGATACATTGATCACCGACTTCCAAACGGAAACCAAAACTTTGATCAAAACCTAACAGTTGCATTTTCTGATTGAATCACTCACGTCAGCCTAAATACAGATCGAAAGAAAAATAGCTAAACTACTGTACGGGACCCTACTTGTTTGTTTAGTAGATTTTTATTAGAACCACTTGACAATGAATCTGAGCTTTACAACAGACAGTTAACCAACTTTAAGTTAGTTTAGTTTCTTGCTCCATCTCTGCGGTAATATTGTACCCAACAGATCTTTACATTATTCTGTTCTACGTTACTACTGCCTTGCCTTTACCAACGTATGAAAAATCTGCGATTCATTAGCCTACAACTACGCAATATCATACTTTCCCACCTCAATGTAATTACAGCATTCCTTCATATTATTCTCTGTTATTTGAAATTGTACTTTTGCATTGACTTCGCTAGTAGCGATCGTCCAGAAACAATCCAAGTTGATTGGATGCGGTTCAGGATATAATGGAGTTGAAAAGTAGTGGTTTGTGTCGGTGGCAATTGTCGGATGTCCACAGTTCAATGCTGTATCGAAAAATACAGTAGAATTTGACTATAGCAAAATTTTGAAAAGATTAGGCTACAGGCCCTTACAGTAAAGTCATCCTTGGCCAGGATTCAACAGTAACTTCTGGGCCACCCTGTCAGCACTACTGCATACGACAAATGTTATCAATTAAAAAAAATAAGATTTAGTTTTACATGTGGCACTGACAACAGAAAATAAAAAATGAAGTTGCAATAACTTGCCTTCAACAAAAGTAAGAAGAAATCCTGAATTTGTTACTTGAGTATTAGAATCACTTTTGAATACCAAACGCAGGCGGAAGTAAGAAGAAATAATTGGAATATCAATTGTGGAGCGTCCATTATACCGACCGATTTTTGTTGACCTATCAATAACCTGAAAAAAGAAATTGTTTAGCTGTATGTCCAAATAACTTATGGGTTTACCTCTACCTACTGCATGGATATCACATTTCGGCAGAGCAATTTTCACTGTAGGCTATGACAGTAGCTTACTCTGTCTGCTGCGTGAAGAAGTGCACTGGTCATTAAAGCTTTTAAACGACATTAAAAAGTGAGTTTGTTTAACATTCGTCACGTACCTCTTAGTGGTATATCTGAAGGTGAACACAAAAACTGTTTTGCCTGAACTTAAACTTTTTATTACCAAGAAATCAAGCAAGAGTCGGTAGGTCCACCTGATTCAAAAAGCCCTATTCAGTTATTATTGCTCCTGTTCATCTGTTAAAAATTATGTGATCTGTGGTATTAGTTCACCTCTTGTAGGATTAACTTACGTAACCGCAAAGGCAAGTGTAGCTACTAGGCTATGTTTACCTTCTAAAGATGACAATTTGTGCATAAACTGAAGTTCAAAGAAAATTAACAATTTTCATTTCAATGATTGTTACATAGACTAGTATACATTTATTAGGTTTCAATCCCCTGGTTTCAATAAGGATAGGAGATCTCCTGACTACGAAGAAGCAGGCCAGCGATTCTCCATCAAGTATCAGTTCAGTAGGCTATTTATAAATTAAAAATGCATGGAGAATCAGCAGAGCCCTATTTATAGCATATGCAATATGCATTTTGCTATAGCTACTAGCCTACTGTAGAGTGTAGAGCATCATTAGTGCCTTAATCAAATAGAATCTGATCTCATTACATAGACTACTTGCCTCCAGATAATCACAGCATGGCTCTATGTCTAAATCCGTTATGGTCAGCATAATGTTACGATAACCAGGAGACTCAATGTTCCAAACGCAACTAAGATTGTTGCCATAATCTTCAGGATAGTTCGGAGAAGTTAGAACTTGTGGAACTGCTGAGGCTACCAAGGTTCCTCCACACCCTGCAAAAAATTTAAAGTCGTATATTCAAACCTTTTGTTTTTGAATTCTCCTTAACTGCGTTATTATAAAAATTTAGCCTATGATTTTTTCGGTGCCATATTACAAATTTTGTCGATTGCATTTCAAGTCAGAAAACATCAAATTTCTTATGATGTCATTCATTTGTTTTTCATGCAACGCTAGATCAATTCCTGATAATGCATTGGTTTATAGAAACAGTTCTCTCTTTTTTAGAATGTATATTAAACGAATAGCTTCTACACTAAAGTAACATTAGGCTGTAGACCTAGTGACCTACAATAGGCTAACTGAGGTATTTCTTACCGTTAGCTCGTGAAATAAAGGAAAGAAAAAAAGCAGACACGACAAGCAAAATTTGCTGTTTCATTGCTATTACTTGAAAACACATCTGGTTGATTTTGCTAATCAACCTCAAAAGTGATTGAAAATTATAAGCGTGAGGCATTAAGTACCAAAATAACTTTTTTCGAACTTTTTAGCAACCAGCGATTTCGAGATGTGTCACAACAAATACATCGCGTTTAGCTAAACAAGCTAGTAGCTTAAGAGAAAAAGATTCACTTGATGTAGGCTACTGACTCAAGATTAGGCATACCGAAAAACGTGTGGTCGAAATTTTGCACTTTTCTTTTGAACCTAATCGATGACAATCAGCTTAATCTTTGATTTGTCATATTTTCAGCTTTTAGATTTCATGAATTGAAAACATTCACGCCATTGACAACAAGTTTGAATCATTACACCGCATATCGAAACTGTAGCTACTGATGTTGAAATTGTGCGTGTCAACTATTTGAGTGTTTTACAAAGTTCGTGATTGCAACTTAGAGGCTGACGGTAGGAAAGGTAATAATTTCGGTTTGCTGGGTAATGAATTTCCCTCAAGACCATCAACACTTTTGATAACCCACCAAGGTCGATCAACATAATATAGCAACTAGGCTATCTTTTTGTCTTGTTTTTTTGTTTTGTTTATTTTTTTACTCATGTAAATTGTTTAAAAAAAAATTTACTAGTCTATTTTTTTCGTTTTTTTTCTAAATTTATAAAAATTTTATTAAGGTGTTGCGACCGTGCCATATTTTAAACTGATTGTCTTGTTTTGGTATCATGCACGCTATAACGTTCGCGTTTTGTCGCTTTTACCTTTTCTGGACCTCTGCTATGTTTGTCATATAGGCCTATTGTTGTTTTCGTTGTGATAGTCAGAAATAAAAACAAACTGAACTGAATTAAATTTATTACGTACCAACTCAGTGTGGTTTTGTAGCCATCAAAAAACTCCAACCCCCCCTTTTGGCTACGCCACTGAATGAGCCTAATGCAATGTGAGAGCAAAGTCCGAGTCGGAAACCGAAGGCAGATTTATAAATTACAAATTTATCAGAGCACAATATCAAAAGACCTGTGTAAAGAGAACTTAGAGAAGTATCCACACATATAATTAAAGTTTTCGAAGTTTAAAATAATTAGAAATTACGATTTATCAACCAACTGTTTTTAAACATGTAGGCTTCAATAACACAAATATTATGTAAAAAAATGTGTGGAAAACAATTGGATTAGCACGGGTCTCTACAAAGCTTTTGACGCAGGCAGGGCCGGCGGTTTGGCTGATGGGGGCTCGGGGCACTTTTAGATTGGGGCCCCCGTGCAAAAAACTTTACAAGGTACCGTAACTTGAAAGTCACCTACTTCGATAATACCTTTACGCCAAGCTCAGTCACCACCTTGTGACTAAAAATTGACCTTGAAAGAAAAAGGAGGCATTTTGCAGAAACTTCAAAAGCTGAGAGAAAATAACAATAACGTAAAATCACATTTTTCCACGTCGGGAGGCCTTCAAAAGGAGGCCCCGGGAGTGGGGCAACTGTATACCCTCTGCCCCTTAAATCCGGGCCTGATCGCAGGGCTGGCCGAGATTGGCAGAGTGAAGGTTCCGATTGTTGAAATGTTGTTGCCGAAAATTATTACATTCAGTGTCGCTCAACGGAGAGCAGTCTTGAAATGCGTTGCTCAAGCACACACCAGAGATGAGCAGGAGCTGGATTTTCGGAGTAACCGGAGCCGAAGCGGAGCCTAAAGTTTCGTCAGAAAACCCGGAAACGGAGCGGATGCGAAGTTTAGTGTTAAATAAAAATAAAATTATCCAATATATTGATTAGCACTAGATGCAGAGATACATTTCACCGTAAACAACACGATGTAGAGTGGATGCAAACGTAAATTTTGCCCCAAACAACAGGTTGTGGAACGGATGCAGACTGAATTTAGCTCTGACTCTGAGGCGAGCGAAGACGATGCTGAGTCTGAAAATCCAGGCTCCGATCATCTCTGGCACAGTGGCATACAGCCAAACCAGCGCCGCTTAACCACTGAGCTAACGTTGCTCGGCTTTATATGCCTATTTAAGTTATAGGTATAGCCAGAGATGAGCGTGATTTTGATCGTGAAGATCACTTTTTTTTGGTGATCTTGGTCTTGGTCTAAGATCACTTTTTTTTGTGTGATCTTGATCTTGAAGAACAATAAGATCAAGATCACTTTAAACTTGAAGTTTACTTACTAGAAAGAGGCATTTTTTTTTGAACTTATACAGTACAAAGTAGTTAGTGGCAACTACTAACATTAAGCCACTGTTAATATAATATGTGTCCAATAAAAGACGATTTAAAGCAGGGGTGACGAACCTTTTTGCAGTCGTGGGCCACTTTGTCAAATACACATGAGTTATCGGGCCACACAACTTTTTAATCGTGACCTATTATGAAATCTTTTAGAAGCGACTCAAGATATTTTTCATGAATAGTAACCAACTGCAGATGAAAGTAATAAAACCCACACAGTTGAAATTATTTTACGCAGAATCGAAACATAGCCTACATCAGTGAAAAATAAAAACAGATAAACTTGAGCATAAAGGATAGAGCAACAATATTTGCACTGATGATGACGACAGTTTAATTTTAGAAACGTTTGCTTTCATATGAGTATGATTTCATTTTTTTTTTACTCTATCCTTTTTGCTCAAATTGGCTAAATGTTTCCACCATTATGCTCCAAAACAACAAATCAGTTAATGAAATTTCTTTTTAAACAACAAACAAAAGCCCATGCGAATCATACAGCTGAAGCTATCTAATGCAACATTGAAGCATAAAATATTAAAAAATAACATTGAAGCATTGAATTTTTTTGCTTAGTGGGATTTTTGGAAAGTTTTTTGCTTGACTTAGCGTTCAAGGTTATGTCGATCAGACGATGTGGCATTGTGGCAACTCTCAACTGCATACTAAGATTTTCATCTGTCAGCCTCGACCTGTAACGACTTTTTGTAAAGTGCATTTTAGAAAAGAACTGTTCGCATAGGCGATTGTCAAATTGCTTTGCGGGCCGCACAAAATTTTTTGACAGGCCACATGCGGCACGCGGGCCGCAGGTTCGTCACCTCTGATTTAAAGTCTCCACCTAATCTGGACAGTGTTGCCATTCCAAAATTGAAAAAAGTTTTCTGTGTTGGTCATAATAAAGAAGTCAACTTTCGTGTACTTTATGTTGACGTAGCCTATAATAAAAAGGATTCAGCTTTGTTCACAATCTCCATGTGTGAATTTTAAAGAAATGGTTACTTTCTTTGACCCAATTTTAGATGTTTCAAAAGTCTAGATTGGCGGTGTTAAAAAATCTGGACTCTAGCCGACTTTGGCCATGTAAAGTGGTTTATTGCAGGTTGCAGCAAATCAACCAGATCAAGACTTGCTTAGGTCTGAGTATGGAGCGGTTTGTCTGACCGCAAACCTTTGAACTTTTTTGATAGCAGACAACAGCATCAAAGTTGCCAGATGGATAAATGGTGCAATAAACATTGACATAATAAGCATTGACAACACGCCCCATGCTTTGTGACAACACGCCCCGTGCTGGGGAGTGTTGTCATAAAGCATGGGGCGTGTTATCACTTTTTTTTTTACAAAAAATTGATTTTCTTGAAATCCTTTTGCGATTAAAAAGTTTAACTAGTGGCAAAAGGAAGTGTAAGTGGACAGTGTACGAATGATATAACCAAATCACTTGCATTGTATGTAGCAAAAGCACAAATCGAAAAACCCCATACCTGTGACAACACGCCCCGGTTTGCGTTACAAAATCAAATTTTATTACGTGGAATTTACACTTATAAACAAGTTGAAATTAATTTAACAAGTGCTTTGGGTCTTGTTTCCTTGCTTTTACATATCGACCAAGGGTTCGCTAGTTTATGCCAAATTTTGCTTCTGCTTCTCGTAAGCTGTGACCATCATCACAACTGTGACAACTCGCCCCGACGTACGCAGTCAGACAAAAGTTTTAATGGCGGCTAGAAAAGGCACGCTGTTAGATTTTCAACAGGTCTTTGAAAAGCCTGCCTTTCGTTTTACTGCATTACTCCCGTTGATTTGTGTATTCGCCACCTAGCGTCGTTTCCCCTTCATTGTTATCGCTGATTTGCAAATGGCAACACTCACCACGAGATTGTCTATGGAACTTTCGAGACGTTTTCGTTTTTGCTGCTAGTTTGCCAGCTAGCCGAACTTGTTAGTTACTGTAGGTTGTGACTGAAAGTTGATTGATTGATGTTTATGCTTTGTTAGCTGCTTCTCTGTTATGTATTTCTACAGGACTTAAGTTTGACAACTGCCAGTGTTGGGCGCGATAACTCATTTTTTAGTTAAGCGATAACGATAATCGATAAACGAAAAATGCCTAAAGCGATAACGATAAATCAAAAAAAAGTTAAGCGATAACGATAAACGATAAATTATCGCCGATAATGTCCGATAACGATAATTTTTTTTTTCTTGATTATCGCTGCCCCATTCCATGCAGCACGAACTGTTTTCATCAACATGACGAAAAATCGAACATAATGTACTGTAAAGGGACAAAACTTTTTGTAACTTATGCATGAATAGAATCGCAACAGCGGCAGTAGGTATCGAATCTTCAACCTCTTGATCCAGAATCAAACCACTGAGGTAACCACCGTGCTTATAATTATACCTTCAGATACCAGTTGGATGCTTTTATCAATTGAGTTACACTGCCGCTTACGTGCAGTAGGCAAAATAATTAAATCAAATGAAAATACCATAAAAAATTCCAAACTTTGTATTTTGCTTTATACGGGCTGTTTACAGCAAAGTCAGCAATAATTGAAAAAATTCCAAAAAACGCAAAATGCTTGAAAATTTATCAGTAGGCTAATCTTAAGCGTTATTGGTAGTAAAAATGTGCATACTGTGAAATCCATCAAGCTTGTCAAATTAGTCGTGTTTGTTCAAGAACAATAACATAATTATCGTAATTTACTGATAATTTCAGATAAATTTTTCTGTTTTCTTTGTGAACACCATCATAAAAGCAATGGCAGAACGCTGAGTTGTTGAGATAAGAATTACAATATAGGCACTGTATTATTAGTGGGAATAAAAATATTTGATTGAGCGTTGGCTATGTCGCATAGGTAAATCGTCGTCGTATCCAGGCTTACGCCCGGTGGTTGAAGATGTAGATTAGGTGGACGGGAAGGCAAGGAAGCCAGTCTTCATGTCCACCTTCAGGCATGCCTTTAAGTGTCCTGCGAAAGACAGTGTCCTGCCCTTTCGATTGTCGTTCCAGCGCTCTCACTACTCGGCTATGCAGCATAGGTAAATGAGAAAGGTTATACTGTATTTAGCATAATTTTACTACGCAACTCGATGCGCAACTGTATGCTCGTGAGCGGTGTCGAACCGGCGCCCTTTCGATTGCCGTTTCAGCGCTCTCACCACTCGGCTATGCAGCATAGGTAAATGAGAAAGGTTATAGCCTACTGTATTTAGCATAATTTTACCACGATGCGCCTATTGTCGGTAGACACTTTTACGTATTGCACTGCCCGAAAAGGTAACCGCAACCATGCGTGACATACGACATCGCTGACGTTGGTAGCGCTATCATGCGTGACATGACTCAACACGTGATTAACTGGTCGTCTTTATCGAAAGATTTTGATACAAAGAAATTTAACTGCATGCATCGCCACAACCAACATTGCCTAATGGTTAGGGCAGAGGAGTAATAATTTCGATTGTATGGGTTCGATTCCCACCCTCTGCTAATACTATTTTTTCTTCTTCAACTGAACTGAGTGCAAGAAGAATCGTAGTGACTGCAAACAATGGAGTTTATGAGAAAAGTTGTGACTAAAACACCAGTAATGTCATATACGATACGCATGGTTGCGGTTGCCTCTTCGGGCAGTGCAGTACGTAAAAGTGCCTACCCCTATTGTCATGCAAAAACTACTAGCCTACAAGATGCAAAAAGTGTGATGTCGGTCTGCATGTCAAATGCTTCAAGCAATATCATATTCTGCAATGACTTGTTTCAGTGATGGTGGCGCGAAAGACCATGTTTCCGATGTAGGGGAAGGTGGGGCAAGATGGGACGTGGGGCAGGACGGGACACCGTGGATATTTTTAAAATTATTAGCTTTAGCGTCCTCTACCCATTTAGATGTTAAAGGACACCATGATTCTCGATGACTTGCAAAAAAAAGAGATGTTCAGAGAAAAAACGTGGTCGTGGCAACAAGATAACTGATTAAAGGCTAGTTGCTATAAGAAATCTTATCAAAACTTTTCACATTTTAGCATGATTTCAGAAAAATTTGGAAGATGATACGTGGTCTGGAGATACAGTAATAAAAGTGCTTTTTGGGGTATCTGACTTTTTAGATGTGAGTTGCATATATAATAAACAAACAGAAAATTTCAAAATGTCAGTCATTGGGGCAAAACGGGACAGAGCTGCTTGGGGCAGGATGGGACATCTGTTCTGCTTATAATGGGCGTGGCAATTTTGTATGTGATTTTTATGGAAAAAAGTAGTCTGTCATTTTGCCCTGATGTAATTACGTGTTCTGTAAATGCAAGTCATTTTTGAAATTACAAGGTATTACCAGTAGATTTGTGGTTTTACAGGTGATTCCTCATATGAACAATACGCGTCCCGTCCTGCCCCAGGTGTGGGGCAAGATGGGACAGATTAATTTTTTTTGTTTTTGTTAATTATAAGGTCATGCGATACTAACTGAGTCTTTGTATCTTGCTGGTTGGTAGTAGTGTGCAATAGAAATAACATGATACCAAAGTTACCGATATTGATAAAAAGGAATTCTGCAAAACATCGATTAAAGTTAAGTGTCCCGTCCTGCCCCACCTTCCCCTAAAAGCGGCCTCGTATTGCGACACTTTCATAAACCACTTGCCAATTTCTTTCGCTTCGCTTCAAAGGAATCTGTACCGCCTGTGCGCTTACATTTTAATTGTAAAATTCACTCGCGATTGCCATTGCAGCAAAACAACAAGAGACTTGTTGCATGCATGTCATTGCATTGCAATTTGCAACTCTAAAAATTATTGTGTTGTCAGGGCCGTCGCAGCAGGGGGCGTGCCCCTCCCATGACAACGACCTGTGCACACACACTTCAGGCACTGAAGAAGAACTGGTTTTAATTTTAGTTTCATGAACTAAGTGGCTAGTAAAAATATTACTTTTCATGTTCTTTCCACTTGTGTGTTGATCCGAAATAAAATTTATCGGCGATTAATTATCGGCGATAATGAAATATTGCCTTTGGCGATAACGATAAACGATAACTGAAAAAATAATTAAGCGATAACGATAAGCGATAAAAATTTATCGCCGATAAATTATCGCCGATAATGTCCATCACTGACAACTGCTATGGTAATACTTATTTGCGTGTAGACTGAATTCCATATTTGCAGCTTGCTATCTCTCAAAGTTCAACTTACTGGTGAGCGTACTGGTGATGTAATAATGTTTTGTATAACTGAATGTTGACTGTCTACCGTAAACAAACGTAACGTATCTCTGATGTGCGTAAATTGTTGTTAGGCTAATACTTCAAACTTAAATATTGCAGAGTCAATCACTATAGAATCCTTCGCGTACAAGTGCATCATTTGGCATTACTGATCCGGTCATACTACCGGTATGTTTGTTATTCTGAATTGTATGATCAATTGATTTGTGTCGTGAGTTGTGGATTCATGTTCACTACTGAATTATTGACCAATAATTTGTCAGCCTAATGGAAATTAATTCTCGTAAACCGATCTTAACTAGGCCAAGTGAATTGCCACGTTTCTTTGTTTTTAATGATTATTGGCCTAGCGTTATGGTTGTACGGTACGGTAGCCTACGTAATAATTGTGAAAGGTAACATCGCGAATTTATTTATTCAGTGCGTCATTGGCCAACCTGTGGAACTTGTGTGCCGTACAGTGGATTGAGAACTGTTTGTCAACAAATTTAGTACGTTTATCAGTTCGACTGTTGTGCTTGCTGAATTGTGACTAGTGTCTTATGTTGTGTTATTTCTTGACAGAAAAACCGTATAAACTTCATTGCTGCGAAGCAGTCATTGGAAACCGAGTGATTTCTTCAAGTTGGCGTGCTTTAACAGTTGCTCAGTCCTGCCGGGTGGATTAGGAAAATCGTGACGTCACCGGCGCAATTAACTACCGTACCTGTTGTGTTCGCGTCGCACACAACACACGCTATTAACTTCTAAAGTGTCAGCTATAGCCTACTCCTAACATAATAAGCTATAAAACCGATTTCATACTTGTGGTCAGACTGCTCTTACGAAAGCGTCACACAATTTTGAAAAGTTAGTGAAATTTACATCGATGACCAAATTTTTGATAATAATTTAATTTAAGCTAAACCTGCTGTCTTTTCTTGACTTTGCTAACCTCAAAATGAAGATGACTCTTAACGAAGCACGTGCTACAAATATAGACTCGAAGTAGTCAGTGCAAGTACAAAAAATATTGCTGTGACAACACGCCCCTTGTGACAACACGCCCCGGTTTGCCTTAAGTAGTAACACGTATAAAAACTCCCAAATGAACCAGACAAAAATTTGGTAAAAAATGATGCAGTTCAAAATTTATTTTTATTTATTTATTATAAACAAAGGTATAAAACTAATTGCAAATTTTGCGACTTTTTCAGTAGCCTACTAGGCCTACTGTAATTAACCTCGGCCTTGGGTGTGACGTTGCGATTTTACGCAAACTACGTCAACAATTGATAGGCCTAATAGCTACAGTCACTAACTTATTACAATGGCCCACGATCGAGTACGGTAGTTAAAAGTAAAGGTTAGCAATACCAACTATATACCTTTACCCAGGTTGCAATGGCCGAGTGGTTAGCGCGTTGGGCTCGCAGTCGAGAGCCTGCATGTTCGACTCCAGCCACCCGCACTTGCTGTTGTTTCTCTGGGCAAGAAACTTTACGATAATTGCCTCTACCCAGTGATCGATGTCGAGTAATGGGTAGTACCAAATTTCAGTAATAAGTAGAGTAGACAACCGGAAACAGACATTGTCGTCGGCTGCAGCGTGGGTCAGGTGTACGTCGAAAGGCGTACACCGATGCATAGCGCTCAAGTCCGCTTTCCCGCAATGCAGGGTAAACATATGAAAAACAAACAAACAAACAAACTTATAGCATAGGCCTAGTAATTATGCATTTTTTGCAACATCATTGATGAAAAACTTCATTTTTTTTTTCAAGTACGGTACACAAAAAGTGATCTTAAAAGTGATCTTAATCTTCAAGATCACATAGTTTGGTGATCTTGATCTTCAAGATCACCTATTCACCAATACTCGTAATCTTGCCCATCTCTGGGTATAGCCTACTACCTGGTATTTGAAGGTTTCTCTCTCTCCAGTCTAAACAAACATCAAAATTAGCCAATTTAGAAACACGGAAAACCATATCAGTATCCACTAATATCATCCTTCCGCCTATCCGATTCAGTCAGCAACAAGAGTGCCAGTTTCGTTGTCATTATGCAAAATTGGGCTAGGGGAAGGTGGGGTAAGTTGAGCAGGTTTTTATCAAAACGCGTTTCTTGAAAATGTGTCACGTTTCAGAGAATATTTTTGTTATTGATGTCAAAGGTATGCTCATTGGCCCTGCTTCAGAGCAAAAAAAAAATTCTTGTCTCTTATACTTCACCTGATCTGAGTAGTTTAGTAAAAGTTGCTCAACTTACCCCACACTTTTTTTCATGGGGTAAGTTGAGCAACAGCATGGGGTAAGTTGAGCAACAATGAATTAAGGCGTTGATTGCTTACATTAATAAGAAATCAAGTCAACTTCAGTTTCTTAAGTTGCAGAGTTAGTATTAATACATGTTTTTATTGCAACTGAGCCATTGATTTACCACTCAGAATATGTTTTTAGTGTTCGTATCTAGGGAGGGTAGTGGTTTCCCCAGTTTTAAATATATCACCATATAAACTATTTAAATGTTAGGCTATTGTGAGGAGTTTTTGGAAAAATCTCTTGCAGATTGATAACGAAATGCAAGAGAGGAAAAGGGGTTGTACCTGATGTTAAAGCGCCCGGAGCCGGGCCATCTAGATGGTTACTTTTTCCTTGCTCAATTTCCATGTGAATTTCTTCTTTCTGGCATTTAATTAACGCTGTTTGAGGCGCTACTACATCGTGGGAACGTATACAGTCGCTACAATACTCTCCGACCTTTACAACTTTGTTTTAGCAGTAACATTTAATGAAAACAGAATCCATATGACAAGAACATGTCAATAACAGTCGTTAGCCCCACTTCATAAATACAATGGTTATTCAACATTCCAGTTGTCAAGTCCAGATGAAACAACTACTTTTTCTTTACGACGTTCTGTGCCACCAACCGTTGACGGTGTGGGTAGTTTTACCACAACATCTTTTGTACACACGGAACACTCATACAAAGCTTTGTTACTGTACAGGCCCGTAGCCAGGGGGGGTTCTCGGGGTTCCCGGGAACCCCCCCTTGAGCCGAAAAGGTCCACATTTTGGAAAAGGTGTAGTGTAGGCTACAATTGGAGCTATTACAATTATTATTACAATTGGAGCTATTACAATACTATTACAATTAGGCTACTTTTTGTTGCAATTCGGTGGTGGTATCCACGTTTTTCCTCGTTATTTCAGGAAAACTTTCGCAAGTGCTGTAGCCTATTATAGCACACAATCACTAATTATTGGTGGTTGGTCAATTCTTGTCGTTGGTTTGAATCTTCATCCTCGGCTTACTCAGTCTGAGAATGCAGATTCAAACCAACAGTAGTTGTTTTTCAATCTCAGTGGCGAACCCTTTTTATTCAATGAAGTAGTGTGCCTGCCTCTGCACACTAGTGTGTATGAATGTGTAGTTAGATTTACTGTGATGGGGTGGTGGCTGCTGACTAGATGACTGCTTATGGTCTTTCGCTACCATCCTGATTGCGCCATAATCTAACCAACAGTTGTACAATGCATTGTTTTGACAATTACATTTTACTCTGATTATATGTTAATATATGGCGCTGTTAAAACAAAATAAATTGACTTGACTTGACTACATAGGATCATCTACCTAAGATAAATGGAAGATTGTACAATAGTAAAGTATTAAACTTTGATCATTGCTGCGTCATAATGCCTTGTGTTGCAATGTCAATGGTGTCCATCACCAGTTTGTGAATAGTCGCAAACATTCGGTTGTCTGTCGTCTGTCATTGTGGTGCGAAGCAATCTTTTTACTCGCCTCATGGCGCTAAAACTGCGTTCAGCATTGACCGAGATGAGCACGATTGTTCGATAAATGCACAAAAGTTTGTGTATTTCCGACTGATATATCTTTGCTGCTTGTTTAGAACAAGGGTCCGTAAATACTTGTTGGCGCGACCCAAAAAACAATCGTTCGAAATCTTCGCGGCCCAAACGTTTCAGAAGCATATAATTTTGCGCAAAATACTTTGCAATTTAATATCAATTTCAATACGGTCGTCCCCGCTTATTAAGCTCACATGGGGACCGGACAATTTTGGACTTATTGAGAGTGGAAAATTTTCTACCACTCTATACTTTCAGTAATTCAGGAATGGACCAAATTGGGCTTAATAAGCGAGTAGACCTATTAACCGTGGGCTTCGTCGTCGTCGTGTAAGCCTCTGGGGCCGAGGGTCTATCCTTTTACCACCCCAAATTCACGATGTTCCCGGACTACACTGGAAGGCTACTAGAGAGCAGCCAGCCTTTGGTTTCATCATCCATGACACGCAGACCTTCCACTCTGTTAGGTGGCTTGAAGATGGGCAGTCATTGATGATGTGGTCTGCGGTCTGTTCCTCGACACCACATTCACAGGAAGCGGCCATTCACCATTGGTGCATGCTTGAGCGGAAAAGCCCGACGCCCGCACGAAGACTGTTGAGGCGCACCCATGCCTGTCTTTGTAATGTCAGGCCTATGGAGCACGTGTCGGTGTAGGAAATGATCGAATGGATTCTGGTGGTACTTGACTTCTGTTCAGAATTCGATTTATGGTCCGCCCAATTAAGTAGCCGTAGAGATGTTTTGTTCATCAGCTTCGTTGATCAGAAGTTGAGCAGTTGGCACGATTGGGTGTCTTGATTTCAGTCGACTGGGGTGCTCGTTTCGGGGAGCAGAGATCTTGTGGTGGAGAAGATGGTTATAGGCTCCACTGCCCGTCGGCCGAGAGACACAGTGGCTTCTTTGCGATGAAGCTCAGCAGGCTGGATGCCAGCAAGAATGGGGAGATTGTTCAATGGTGTGTGGCGCAGGCATCCGGTCACTGTGCGTAGGGCGCTGTTTATGGCAATGTCGATGTTGTGGTAGTGAGCACTGCAGCACCAAACAGGTTTACAGTAGGCTACTCTGCTGAAGAGTAGACAAGGGCTAAGGCTGCTATAAGCAAAGTGTCAGCTCTCGTCCCCCAGCTGGATCCAGCCAAGCGCTTGATTAGCCCAGCGCGGTTTGTCAGTTTCTTGCGCAGTGACATGGTGGTGGTAGGTGAGCGATCTGTCTAGTGACACCCCAAGAATTTTTGGTTTGGGGCAGAAGGACAGAGGTTTTCCATTGTTCTGAACATGTACTTGTACAGTAGCTTGCGATCAGCTTCCCGATTGTTTAGGTGGAAAGCTGCTGCCACACTTTTGGTTTCGCTGAGTTTCAGCCGCCAATTCTGAAGATAAGCTAAGAGAGTTTTCATGCCCTGGCTCAAGGTGTCTTCTAGGCTTTATAACTGTGGGCTTAATAAGCGGGGACTAGGCCTACTGTACTACTTTGGAAAGTAGAAGTTTTCTTGTACAAAATTGTACGAAACCCAGCACGTCAAAGAGTAGGCCTAGGGAACGTTCAAATATTACGTAACGCTTTTTTTCCGAATTTTTGACCCCCCCCCCCTCCCCCATGTAACGCCAACGTAACGCTTTTTTCAATCCCCCGCCTCCCCCATGTAACGCTTTTTCACTACAAATTCAGCACAAAAAACTACCATTCCGTACTCGAAAGCGTTACGTAACGTTTTGCTTGAAGCCCCTCCCCCCCCCGATGTGACGCTAACGTAACGCTTTGCATAAACCCCCCCTCCCCCTCGAAGGCGTTACGTAATATTTGAACGTTCCCCTATATGATTGTATTTATTTTTGACATACAAGTTATATTTATAGTAAGTTTAAACTCTTTTGCGACCCACTGTGGATGGTCTCGCGACCCAAATTTGGGTTGCGACCCACTATTTGCAGATCCCTGGTTAAGAACCTCGCACATCGTAGACAATTTAGGCTAAAAGCGAATAACAGAAATTGTTATATTGCAAAATGTAGCCTATTTATATATTTCGTTTTTGTAATGTTGACAATTTGAAGTTTGTTGGTCTATATAATTATTATGTACTGCCACTTCCTATGTTTTGATTGCTTACTTGTGGACACGCCAAGAAGAAAGTGTTATCAAACCTTCAAAAGGTCCATATTTTTGGATTTGGGAACCCCCCCTTGAAAATGTCTGGCTACGGGCCTGCTGTATGTAAAATATTCGTTATCATCCCGTGAACTTCCGCCACATTTTCTCAGGAATTTTGCCTCTAAGTCCCCATCATCATTAAAACGCTCAATTTTCCCCACATAGTAATGGATTTTGGACTTAGTATACTCCATTAGTATAACAACAATATATATACTATTTAAATAGGAAGCCTTAATTTCACCGATGGTCGGTCACACAACTTCAAGTGTAGTTTTGCCACTTAAAATTTCCATTTATCCCTACTATCCAACTCAAACCTTACTTTAACCCTAACCCAACTGGTAACACTGTTCAAATGTCAAGCTTCAGTCAACGATAATGTAGGAAAAAATATATTATATTTGGGCATAACAATCGGAGAAATATCGTAGTCACTCCCTTTTAAATATACACCTTAAGATGCAACAAACTAACATTCAATTTAATTGTAAAGCTTAACGGCATTCACAAGTATGGCGTTAGAATATTTCATAACATTACGGTACTTTAATTAGTTGCAGTGCAGCATGCCTGCTGTTCTGTTAGTATGCCAGCTTGGAGAGACAAGTATATCATTCTTCATTGCAAATTCGAAAGCTAAGAATCGCAGCTTTGCTAAGGATAAACCATGGAATTGATCGGAAAGTCCTTTTGTATGTTTAGCCAGATCAGCCTCATGCTTTTTAGAGAACACACGGTTGGCAGCGGAAAATTTGCCATAGCCATAAAGTGAAGTCACATTACCGGCAGCGACAGCATTCTTCACTCGATTCATGTAACAAGTCAGCGTCGTCCGTTTAATACCATGATCAATAGAAGCAGTATTTACGGATTTTCCATTTATAACATCATCTGCTGCACTCCTCAGCACAGCATCTTGAATGTTTCCTCAGTTTGTTTTTCTTTGATATATACGTGGCATTGTATTTAACTGACCAAGCAATCTATTTGAAAAGGTAACCTGTAGCTGTAGGCCTACATCAATTGTAGCTTTAACATGAAAAAGAAAGAAAAAAACAAGATAATTAACTGGCCTAACCTGATCAGCTGTCTTAAGTTATTTATTGGGGTAAGTTGAGCAACTGCTCAACTCCGGCGCTACTCCGCTACTATCGCTGCGCTGCGCCTGGCAGGCTCCAGCTGGGGGCGAGGGCTGACACTTTCTGTATAGCAGCCTTAGCCCTTGTCTACTCTTCAGCAGAGCACTGTGCACCTGTTTGATGTCGTAGTGCTCTGCCACAACATCGAAACTGCCATTAAAAACAACACCCTGCGCACAGTGACCGGATGCCTGCGTTTCACACCATTGGACATTGACAATCTCCCCATTTTCGCTGGCATCCAACCTGCTGAGCTTCGTCGCGAAGAAGCCACTCTGTCTCTCGGCCGACAGGCACTGGAGCCTAACATCTTCTCCACCACAAGATCTCTGCTCCCCCAAACGAGCACCCTTGTCGAATAAAATCAAGACATCCATTCGTGGCAGCCGCTCAACTACTGGACACAGCGGTAAACCACAATCTCTTCGTGGGAAAATTGTAACATAAGATTTCCAGATCCGTTCGTCTGTATGTAGCCTAATGACCAAAAAAGAAACACTCTTCTGAAACGTCAATTCAATAAGTGTATTTCTGTAAAATTATCCCGCGGCTATCGAAAATGGGGTGCAACGCGATACACCACTAAAAACTTGTCACTACAATCCAAACTACTTAGATAAAAGACAAAAATTTTGTCCAGCTAGCAAGCACTAAGCAAACAGTTAAATATGCGACTAACTTTCAAGCAACAATTTTACGAATGACGAGAATAATTTGCAATATCTCAAACGCACGTAAGCAGCTATGTGACGTAATAATGATAGGAATTGTGAAGCAATTCAAACAGGTGTTCAAAGGTGATGATGCAATGTTTCATCAGGTCTTACGAACGATGATGCAATATTGGCTCATTGTTGAAGAAAAATTCCATGACGTAATACGCTAAGATTCAGTAGACCTAAACGGTTTTATATGACGTTTGATTTGGTGAAAATTGTCCGTAACATAGTCGCCCCGCCTTCGTATGTCTAAATTCTATGAAATCTGAGACAAGACTTCTAACACCAAATCCGCTTTTAATTCCATTCTATACGCAATATGAATTGCTGTATATCTAGATTTCGAGTATTAAACTCTCTTCAGTACAGCTTGAATAGCGAATGAATAAACACTACAATGAACCAGTATATATAATGCGAAAACAACACGTAGGCAACAATGACGAAACAAATGCTTCATCATCATTGTCTACCTGGCAGGAGATTTGACAGTAGCGAAACGGTTTAAGCGAACAAAAGATAAAGGCCAACGGATAAAGCTACACGTTGAGAAAACTGCGTGAACAATAATATGACAGTCTGACATGGCATAACTAAAAAAGAATTTAAGGACAATTTTGAGCCAATGAATAAAAACACACGATACACAAATTGTTTGAATCACTCACGGTTAGGTTAATACGCAAATACAAAGGGCATGCAAAGCATGAACAGCAATAAGAATAATACGCGACGATACATGAAATTGGTACCATAGGTACACGCAAAAATAACGCTATATACAATGGTTGCGATAATAACCGACTGTTCTGGGATCAGACAAAGGTCGACCACCGCAGACAGAACCAGGCTCAAACCCTAACACTCAGGGGCGGATCCAGGTATTCACGTTAGGGGGGGCGATGTCATTGACATTCAGACAAGTGATCAGCCAGGCACAAACAACGACGGGGGTCTCCCCTAGAAAATTTAGATCAAATGTGATGCGTTGAAAGCATTTCGAACACAAAGTATGAGAAATTGAAATTCTATCACTTAAAAAATCTTCAACAATGCTGTTGTTTAACAAAGGGAGGGATGAAGAGCTGATATGCCTTTGCCATGTCAAGTTGAAGCCTGAGCAACCTAGCCGCATTTATAGTTGAGACTGAAGGTTGCACTCTTGATCAGTAGCGTAGCCAAGAATTTTGAAAGGGGGGAGGGTTTGACGACCTAGCGGCGGGGGGTCTGGGGGTCCTCCCCCAGAAAATTTTGAAAAATTACATTGAATTTGGTGCATTCTGAGAGCACTTTCAACAAAAATGTGGGTATGAATATTCCTGTAAAATGGTGTTGTCCGGTGGCATACCGAAAGGATAAGATCATATTTTCTTCGGCATTTTTCAGAAATAAAGCTATAAGTCTCTATGTTTTCTTGTTGCTAATTCCTGGCTGAGATGTTTGAATGTTTGGTGTTGGAAAAACTCGCTCTTTTAATGCAGTTTGTATAAAATTAGGCAATTTTTTTTAGACTGAAAGCATCATTCTCATTATCGTGACGTCACACGCGTGCCAAAGGGGGGGTTGTAACCCCCAACCCCCCCCCCCTCCTTGGCACGCCACTGCTCTTGATTGTTTTACGGCAATTTAAAAATTGACCTCGGAAAGATAATAACAGGTAATTCTGTTTTCCCAATATTGATATAAACATTGAAGTTATTATTTTGAGATTTTATTCCTCTGACAAGTTTTGAATTGTTATAAAGAGCAATGAGGAAAGGTTATGCATACACTCAACATAATGAGTAACAAAAGTGGGGGCCAGGTCAAAACACTGGGTCATGCTCCACCCCGTAGAATCGCCACTATAGGCTAGGTATCGATTGTAAATTTTTATTTTGGACCAGCAAAACACTACAATTTGTACAATAGAATGGCAGTTAAACATAATTAAATGACGACCAGAAGATATAGTCCTCCTTAAAACGTGTCATGCACGGTCGCTGCACCAGACAAAAAAAAAACTAACAATAACAGAAACAACTATTTCTGTGGACTTCACAAATAAAACGAAAATAAAAAGCTACTTTGCCGGTACGGGTAATACTAACAGGTGTCGTACCTTTGACTACAACACTAAGTCAAGTCTACGGTTTCTACAGTGGCTAATCGACTTATCACGGAGTCTGTGTCAATTAAAATGTCCCGATGCTGGTATAGTAAGGCCAATCCATTCAGTCTTTCCTCGCCGATGTTGTTCCTCAGCCAGGTTTTCAACGACCGAAGAGATGAAAAGCTTCTTTCGGCTGATGCTACGCTGACTGGCAAGGTTAATAGTATTTTTAGAAGAGAGTCTACGATTGTGTACACATCTTCATCACACAATTGTAAAGCTTCTTCCGCAGTCATCGGTAAGACTGCAGCAGTCGCCGGAACAGTTTTGTTTTCCCACTTCTCCTTCCATAGTTGGATCTCTAAACCTAGAGCAGATTCCACACTATATATATGAGGTAACAAGCCGTTGTAGGCATTGCAAATGACTTTTGTCAATGCTATCGGGTCGGTACTTAAGCAATTTCGTGGTAGCAATGATGTTAGGTGTCAAGATGCTGAAGTCTCATTGAAAAAAATTGAGCTTTGCTGTTTCTAGATGCAATTTCAAGGTAGAATTTCAATGGTTTTAGTTCCACGTCTGACCGTCAAAGTTGCCAATAACTTGCTCTGTCAACCAACTTATCTAGGCTAAGGGATTTATCGCTATGCTCTACAGTGCCGGCAAAAAGTTTAGAAACTTTTTAAATTTTAGTAATTTCGTTCGGTAATTAGACTCTGCGACGAAATAATAGCCTTACACTATGTTATTATTGTAGCCTACCCTAGCCTAACCTAATCTTTGAACATGGCGAAAGACTTATTCAGCATTGCTTTCGATATGTTGTTTTCCAAATCGTATACATATAAATGAAGAATAAAGCTACTTTCTTGGGTTTTAGGGGGGGCGATCGCTCCAATCGCCCCCCTCTGGATCCGCCCCTGCTAACACTTAAGTGTTCTTTACGGGGGCGAGGCACGAAATATCCCTCAACACGTAGTCTACTTTCACTTTCCCCGTATTCTCATCATAGTTGCAAACGGCAACTTTAGCTCTACAAACCACATCAGGCTTTCCTTTCCTAATTTGTGGAACCACCTCATGCACCCTCCCAAGTTGATACTTCCCACGTTTACCAATGTCTTGGAGAGAACCCACCACTACAAGTTGACCAGGCTTCAAATTCTCGGCCATTTTTAACCATTTTTTCCGGCCCTGAAGCCCTGGCAAGTAAAAATTGATCCATTTACTCCAAAACTGCTGAGAAAGTGACAAATTGAACCGATAATCCCTTCTTAATTGGTCACGATCATGTGGTTTCCCGACAGCACAGTATGGGTCTAAGTATGAGGTCAAAAGTGAGGCAGGGGTGATGACAGTAAAATCCCTAGGGTCGTCACTCAAAGGTACCAAAGGGCGTTCGTTCACGATCCGAACGGCACTGCCTGTGTACGTAAGCAGTTTAATAAAATTGGGCTTACGAATTGAAGAGTCTAAAATGTGAAAAAAGTACTTAGTCATATCGGCCAAGAAACCAAATCTACTAAGCCGAAATCTAGCCAATAGATCTACCAGAGGGTTTAACAAGTCAGGACCCGAAAACATTACATCATTAACACAAGTTCCTCGAAATTCAGACTTGCCATCGTAAACAATACGCTTTTTTAATTCTGACGTCACAAAGTATGGTAAATATACCACTCAAATCCCTTTACATTTTCTGTTTCACCAGCACGCTCAATATAGCTATTAGATTTAAGATCTTTCATGGTGTCAGTAAGGAAATCACGAAGTTCAGGTTGTTTTAAAGCCTTCTTCCTTAAAGCAGCAGCTCTATCTGACGCCAACACAAAATTGTTATGTAAATCAATGTCTTCCTTCAACGGTACAGGTATCTCAAATCGGCCATCTTTCAACTCAATATTCGGTTCAACAAGTTCTCTAGCCAAATTATCATTGCGAGACAATTCACAGGTTTCATTTTGCAAGGTCAAATCCTGAATGACTTTATTCAGGTCTGCTATTTCCATATCACGAGACTCAATTTTACGCTGAAAGTCAGAGATGACATCCGACTCTGAAGACGTCTGCACTCTGCACATGTTAGCAACGCTTTCATCTAAGGGTGACTTACCACCACAAGCTAACCAACCGAGAGGAGTGAGTAAAGCATACGGTTCACTACGATTTTCACCAACACGCTCTTCTTTAGCCCACATCAAATAAGCGTTGTTGTTGCTAATCAGTACATCTACAGTAGCCTACTACAATCATTCAAATGAAACATATTCACGTCATGAAAATGACGGAAACCACTTAAATCCTGCTTATGCGGTAAAGTTTTAACATCGTCAGCCCAAGCTGGGTTAACCACCGAAGTTATATCACAAAACAGTTCATCCGTCTCTAACAACTTGATGTTGAGTTTAACAAGGTCAGCACAAGTGGCTTTCTGGCCAACCAGGGTATCCATCTTAAACGACGCTTTATCGTACGGTTTAAGGCCAAGTTCGCACACCAAATCACTCGAAACAAACGTCAACTGCGAACCAGGATCATGCTGACAATACACCAACTTCGATTTGCCAGTCATTGGATTCAAAACACGAGCAGCGGTAATGCGGTTAAAGGCTGCTTTAACATTTCCAATCATAACATTACGCACAGGAACTCTGACACCAGCATCATCTTTGCCAATCGAATCCAGAGAATCACGTGACGTCACATAAAAATCATGCAGAAGAAAAAAGTGTTTCCTATCGTTGTTAGGCCCCCATTGACGACAGTTGTTTGCATGATTACAGTCCCTAACCATATGAAAATTTTACTCAAAAGAGCATGGAAATGCCGTAATTCCTCTTCTAAAGTAGATAAGTTAGATCGAAAAATTAACAGTTCCTGCTTATCACTCAAAGAACCTAGGGCTACAGAAAGTTTCCCAATTTGAGTCAAAATATTCCTTCTAAGATGCCGGGCCTCTCGAACTGACTTAGCCTCATCGTTACTGGGTTCCTCCCCAGAATGGCCTGCCCGACCGCAAAGAACATCATCAGGCTTAAACTCAGTCGAGTCGACGACGGCCGAGTCCCTGTCGCCACCGAGTGTAGACATATTAAATGTTGGGGCTAAATTTAACAATTAAAAAAAAATTAAGTTACACAAACACACAAAATTATTACAGTAGTTATAAAAAACTTAACTGCAAAGACCGTAAAAATACAAAAAGAATTTAAATGACCAATACCGTAGTTGTGGGGGTATATATATGAAGTCCTAAAGTTCCACAAAACTTGCTTAGATTCGTCCAATTGAATCTTCAAGCACAGATCGATTGTCTTTAATTTTCTTTTTTCTTGCCAATGAATGTCAATGTTGTTTTTTCTTCAGAACCAACAAGAAAACGCCTTTAATTTTTAACTTGAAGTTCTTCAGTACCAACTGAGAATAAATGTCTTTAATTTTCTTGTGCTTTAAGTTCTTCTGCACCAACTGAGAAGAAAACGGCTTTAATCTGTTGCTTCTGTAGACTACCAACCAGCAGCAAATCGTCTTTATTATTTCTTGTGCTTCTGCAGCCTACCAACCAACAACTTCGTCTTTTATTATTTTGCTTCAGTACCAAACACTAGACAGAGCAACGTCTTTTATTATTTTGTTTTGCCTGTGCTTCCGTACAAACACTAGCCAGAGAAGCGTCTTTTATTATTTATGGTCACAGCGGTAAACCATAATCTCTTCGTAGAAAAATTGCAACATAAGATTCCCGGATCCGTTCGTCTGTATGTAATGACCGAAAAAGAAACACTCTTCTGAAACGTCAATTCAAAAAGTGTATTTCTGTAAAATTAACCCGCGGCTATCGAAAATGGGGTGCAACGCGATACACCACTAAAAACTTGTCACTACAATCCAAACTACTTAGATAAAAGACGAACATTTTGTCCAGCTAGCAAGCACTAAGCAAACAGTTAAATATGCGACTAACTTTCAAGCAACAATTTTACGAATGACAAGAATAATTTGCAATATCTCAAACTCACGTAAGCAGCTATGTGACGTAATAATGATAAGAACTGTGAAGCAATTCAAACAGGTGTTTAAAGGTGATGATGCAATGTTTCATCAGGTCTTACGAACGATGGTGCAATATTGGCTCATTTTTTAGGATTCCAAAATTCCATGACGTAACACGCTAAGATTCAGTAAATCTGAACGGTTTTATATGACGTTTGATTTGGTGAAAATTGTCCGTAACAACTACTGATCAACGAAGCTGATGAACAAGACATCTCTGCGGCTACTTGGGCAATAGGCAGACCATAAAAGGAATTCTGAATGGAAGTCAAGTACCACCAGACTTCATTCGTTCATCTCCGACGCCGACACATGCCCCATCAGCCTTACACTAAAAAGACAAACATGGGTGCGCCTCAACCGTCTTCGTTCGGGCGTCGGGCTTTTCCGCTCAACCATGCACTAATGGGGAATGGCCTATTCCTCCTCCTGTGAATGTGGTACCGAGGAACAGACTGCAGACCACATCATCAATGATTCTACCATCTTCAAGCCACCTAACGGAGTGCAAGGTTGCGGGTCATAGATGATGAAACCTAAGACTGGCTGCTCTCTAGTAGCCTTTCAGTGTAGTCCGGGAACATCGTGAATCTGGAGTGGTAAAAGGATAGACCCTCGACGGTCCCAGAGGCTCACACGACGACGACGAAGCCCACGGTTAATAGGTCCACCGGCTTATTAAGCCCAATTTGGTCCATTCCGAAATTACTGAAGGTTAGGAATGGTAGAAAATTGTCCCTCCTTAATAAGCCAGAAATCGTCCAGTCCCGATGTGGGCTTAAGCGAGGACGACCGTATTGAAATTGATATTAAATTGCAAAGTATTTTGCTCAAAATTATATGCTTCTGAAACGTTTGGGTCGCAAAGATTTCAAACGATTGTTTTTGGGTCGCGCCAAAAAGTATATTTGCGGACCCCTGGTTTAGCTGACCATGTTTATGCCAATGCCAAAGTTTCGAGTGGAAACACTGTAGAAGATGAAGATTTGGAATTGTTCTTGTGGAAATAGAGTGTAGAATGTAGACTGTGTTCTTGTAGGCTAATGTTGTACCGTTATTGACGTTGTTAACGTTATTATGTATTATTAAACAACGTTATTAAACAATTTGGCTGTTTTTTACCCAGTTTAGCCCTTTTTTCGACATTGTTTTGCTCTTTTTCTCAAAAGCTGTCTGACAACCCTGATCGTGGCTAGTTTTGTTTTACAGTCGCGAGATAATTTAGCAGTTGCGTTTTTTTGTATACTATATATAGGTTTCGAGTGTCCAACTTTCAGTATCAATTAGGCTTAAAAACATCTGGCAATTTTGGTCACCAAAAAAAACTTGGAAATTTTTTTTACTTTACAGCTTTAGGTTAGGTCTAGTGAGATGAGATTTCAGGTAATGATGATGTTGAGTAACAAAAAGATTGTACCGTACATGTCCCTTCATAAAGAAGTAATACTTTAAAAGAATTTGCTACCTTGACAATTTCTTATGTTAGGCCATTTTTTTCAATGTTTTGTGTTCTTGGTTGGTATGAATCTTTAGCTTATCCTTGAACTGTAAAAGCCTCTGATTGATAATTCCAGGAAGTTTTGTATATTTGTGGAGGCTTTTATCCAATGACACAGGGTTGGTTACCAAAATAGGTAGAGTGAAGTTCACATATTCCTTGCTCAAGCACACATCTGGAAAGCTGAACTAGCGCTGCTTGATCTTGAATTTTTTTCATGTAATGTATAAAGTCTGGCACTTAACCTATTGAGCTAACAGGACTACTGGTGGGTCTAATAGTATCTTTAGGCTATCAGGTACCTACGTAAACATTTTGTCATTGTATCCTATTTTGGGTTACCTTTAAATACCCAATGTTACCAATGTTGCTAGTCGTTTGTCAAATTTTCAGCTCAATTGACAACCAGTTAATTAGTATCGGTAACATCCGAAATTATGCCAAAATAGAAATTTGTACAAAATGAAGTCATATAAAAAACAAAGTCTTATAAAAATTAGTTTAACAGGCTGTTAAAAAAACTAAAAAATCAAACATACTATAGTCCGGGGGTGTTCAAATGATTTCTGTCATTATCCACCACAGCCAAACCTGACAATATGATGATCCACTAAATACGAATAGTATTAGTAAACATATTGAACATGCTTTAATTTTTATGGTGCTTTATTTATATAATACATATGTAGTGTACCCTACAACATATTAATAACTTTGTAAAAGTCAATAGTGAAGTGTTGCTACAGATTGTTGCTATTGCTACCGGTCGGAATGGCTCGTTTCGGTGAGTCTGATTCGGTGAGTCCCTTAACGGGGATTTTTTCAATTTTTTTTTTAAATTATCGGGTACCGTGGCCTAATTATCATTGCCGTTTTAGGGTTAGGGGTTAGGGTTAGAGGTTAGGAACTCATTGAATCAGACTCACCGAATAGTAGCAGACCAGCTACCGGTAGGCTACCAGATTGTTTCAGTGAGAAAAATGATGAGTTAGTTTATATCTCACAACAGCATCAATATAGGGTTTTTTGTCGCTGATATCCTCAAAAGCTCATGAAGATGAGCATTTGTGAGTCTCGTTCTATGCTTATTTTTTTACAAAATTTATTGATGTGAACAATGACTCACAAAGGTACATTGAAGCGAAGCAAGTCGTCATCTTCTAGCCAGCCTGGTTATAACTAGGTATATACCTTTCCAAGATTACAAGTGATAAACAAAACACATTTGCATCTGCGATACAAATCTCATCTCCTTTAAGATTACACAGTTCAACCTGCATTTTAGACACCAACAATGCATATTCAGTGGAAAGTTGGGTTTTCCAAATGTCATAAACATCAGCAGACAGTGGATGAGAGATTAGCTCTATAACAGATCTGATAATCATGTGAGGGCATAAATCGACAAGTCTGAATGCAGGATGCTGAAGCACACCAAACCAAAATGCTTCACTGTCATCCACTGTTATCCCGTCTTTTCCGTTAACATTGGAAGATCCACACAAAAAAGTTAAAAAGATCCGGAAACTGGATCAAGTTCCGCCATTTGAACACCACCGCTATAGTCTATGTGCATATTTGCGACCATTTTTTCAACAACCTTTGAAAAAATTCTATTAACTTAAACAGTTACTCTTTTTTTATTAGAATATTTTATGGCAGAGCCTATGTTATTTATCAATTATGATACTGTGAATGTAGCCTCTATATGCCTACATCAAAACCATTATATGCAATATATTTGAGCCTGATTAGTAAGAAAATTCTGGTATGATTGAGAGGATGTTTACATTTGTACAGGAAATTTAGGCTGATCTCTAATTAAAAATAACTTGTAGGCTAAATAAATGTATACTGTAGTTATGCTGGTATATTTCATTACGGTATTGGCTTATTAAAGTAAGATTAATGACAAGAAAATTACCATAGTTCTATAATCTTCAAAAAACGCTCTGATTTACAAAGTACAGTAACTACATGCAGGTTTTTTTTTAAGGTTTGGTTTGGGTGACCGCTAAGTAGTTTTAAGAGACCGCAAGTGTTTCATTTAAATACCAAAAAATAGCCATATTTGCTTAAACGAATTATTTATTAGGCTACTGGCAGTGCACAATCACAGAACAAATTTTTCAGGTTCTATCTCATGCAACAAAACAATCAAACAAAGTGTGCTTGTTGACCTCTGCTTTTTATGTTTCCACACGTAAAAACTGATCATTATGCGCCATAAATCAGAAATAAACATTGACGAGTATCGAAGGTGCACTTCTTTTATGAATAACTCTTTGATTCAGCTGTTAGCTGTACCTCCACTTATTCTTTTTTCCGGACGTGAACTATTGATCGTAGGCTATATTCGTATTATCGACAAGACATAGCGAGAAACAACCATTACTGTTCTACTGTAGTTGCAAGCCCAAACTTTGGGAAACCGCTGGAGAAATTTGGGGGACCGTTTCGGTCCCCCATAACACCTTAAAAAAAACACTGACTACATGTATAAGTACTGTACTACAAAGTACTGTGTTTTATTGGTGATACAGTAGTAATAAAAGGTTTCTGCAGACTATTATTTTATTTCCTGATCATTTTTATAGGTGTCTAATCACACAGATTGTTCTTTTTTTTGGCATATGCTTTAAATTACACAAAAGAACATGCTTTCCTTTTACAAATTTTCCTTTAATCTTTATACCAATATAAGAAATGTTTGAATGGGCATCTTTTCCTGATGAGGAATCTAAACAACAAACTATTGAAGAAAAGGAAGAAGAGTTTAATGATGTGGTAAGTCACTTTTCTTTTCACGTATCGTATATATGTGTATCAAGTTGGTTTCTGGGTTGATATTATACTAGTTATTTGGCATCATTCGTTGGCATCCAAACTTTGCAATACGGGGCACAAGAAATGTTAAATCATATCAGTTATATAGAAAAAGTTACTACTTAGGTGCATATCGTACCAGCCAATATATTATCAATTTTTTCAAATGATTTCCTGAGCAATTAATTTCTGTTAGTTCAGTCATATGTGTTTCAACTTTAATGTACTGGTTCTCATATCTTCGCATTCTCATAAGATGAAATAGTTTTTGAATTTTTTTTTGTCAAACGGAAGATCATAATACTTGCGCGATGTTGCCGTGTTGAATTTTATAACTCAAATTATAAAGCAAATATTCTTACCACATATGGCAACCACAACTTTGAGAATATGATCCCCTGGTTACTTGAGCATGCAGTTGCAAGTGAGACTTAGTAAGACTTTGTTTCAACACACTTCGGAAGTGCTTTTTAGCAAATTTAATTCAAATTTGAAGCAGCTCATTTGATAATAGTGCTGGTTCCAACTGCCTTTTGTGGTGCATTTTTAATTGTACTTTATGTTGTCAGATTGAACATGAACTCAATGGTCATTATTATTTTTTTGTTTTAAGTTTTTCAGTTGTGTTGAATTTGAGTGTGTTTCTTTAGGAAAATTTTCATTCACCAAAATGCATGTGGCCAAATTTACTCAATGAAATTGCATTACCACATGATCTTTAAGTTCACTCAGTCAAATTTCGTTTTAATGTAGTTAACTAGTCCATGACATGCTACAGATTTTTCTTAATGACTATAAGTAGGTTTAATGGCTGTACACTTTAACAAAACTGAGTTTCTGTTTAAATAAAAAAATTATTACAGTAAATTTTAGCATTTTGGTTTTGTCATTTTTCCTTTTATTGGTGTTATTGATATTGTGTTAATAGTGCAGACTGCAGGGTCCATGTCTTTTAGGCGCAGACAGTTAGGCGCCCGTCAAATAGGCGCGCACACTGTGGCGTCAGGATATTTAGGTGCTGAGCACTGTGGCGCCTGTTCATTTAGGTGCTATTACTAGTAAAGTCTACAGATTGTATCAGCTTGGCAAGTAGGGCAATGCTTTTCACTCAAAATGTTATATTGAATAGAAAGATAAAATGTTGTTTTGTTAATTCGCGTGTGGAGATGAGATGCGAGACAACGCTCTACTACTCTTGGTATTAGCACATCTCCACAGGACATTTGCTATGCATCCTGAACACAGGTTGCAGCCAGATGGAACCTTACTTAATCTGTTGTCTTTTGCAATTACTTCTGCTCGGGATGGATTGGTCGTGTGACGAGTTCGCATGAGACAACGCTCTACTACAATGAATACATTTCTATAGGGCATATGAACCCTGGCTACAAGCTGCAAGCATAATGGTGCGACTTTGCTCGTTATTAAACCTAGTCGGGGTTTTGATGGAAAACTAAGTTACTCTTCACTCAAGCCTACCACCTGCTTGAATATAGGTTACGGCATATTTTTTACTGATGTTTAGTGTAGTTATTATTTGACTCACAAAAAGTGAACTCAGTCATTTTCGGAAACTTGAATATTTATTGATAATGCTATCGCCGACGCAAACCTGGACTAACAACAAATAAATGCCGAACACGCGCATTAAAAAAACATTTGTGTGAAAAGCATTGCCGGTGTAGCAGTAGCAGTCCAAGAGTTACTGCAGGCCAAAAGTTACAAGGGTTACCAAATATTTAATCTTAATTTTATTTAATTTTGTTTTAAAAAATAATTAAATTTTTAACCTCTCAAAAGCCAGATTAATAATTATAAGTATTTTGTAATGTTAATTGAAAAGCTTGCATTAGTTTGAGAGCAATGAATTCATTACACTTAGTTAAAACAATTTTCACTTTTCTATCGATTGCGAAAACGCCCGGCACTCCTGGTAACTTTTGGACTGATAGGAACTTCCAGACTGCAACGCCATAGAAACAGTCCAAAAGTTACTGCTATTGTAAGTGGGAATGCTTTTTCGAAATTCGTTTGGGAAAACTTGTAAATAGACTGAAACTTTACTTGGTCAGTAGATTAAACCCTCTGCAAGTCGGAATGGCCCGTTTTGGTGAGTCCGATTCGGTGAGTCCGATTCGGTTAGTCCGATTCGGTGAGTCCGATCCCTTAACGAGGGATTTTTTCAATTTTTTTTTTAAATTATTGGGTACCGTAGCCTAATTATCATTGCTGTTTTAGGGTTAGGGGTTAGGAGTTAAGGTTAGGGGTTAGAAGTTAGAAACTCACCGAATCAGACTCACCGAATCGGACTCACCGAATCGGACTCACCGAATAGTAGCAGACCCCTGCAAGTATGCGAAAGATGAATCCCAAGGATAAATATTCTCACCACAAAACCATTATTTTTGACTTTAAGTTTCGTGCCACGTGTTTTCGATGGGAGTCCAACGGAAATTCATTGGAATCTCAAAGTGTTCAACACTTTCGTAAAAGTTAAATCCTTCCCCGCGTGTGAGACTGTGATAGCCTTTTAAAGCCTTTTGGTAGCCTCACTGAAGGTTGATGGTGTTTTGACTACCGGTTGGCCTACATGTAGCCAAGTTACTTTATATTTCTTGAAAACGGTAGTTATGAAAAACCAGACTAAAAATAGGCTCAGTGCTTCATTCACTAGAAAACTTTGGTTTTAACTTTCATGAAATACATAAAATATATATAGTCAAAGACTATGTTCGTCAACTACAACTCAAGACCAGCGGCTAACAAGTCAGCCTTCAAATGCAAACTTTGCACGATATATTAAGGCCTGTAGCTTATTAAATGCCACTGATTCGTGTATACTGTATAGCCACGATTCAAACTTTGAAATGTTTGAAGCGATGATCAATTAAATTATTTGTTTCAACAGCGCCATATAGCCTACAACGAGTCAATAAAACACTCATAGTCATAACACTACATTGTGAATCGTAGGTTGCATCTTAGCACAATCAGGATGACAGCTAAATACTATAGGCTGAGCTGTCATCCAGTCAATCACCTCCCCATGCAAACTTATTTGCCAACACGCGCAAAACACGGACACAACTTCAAACGGTATAATACAAACAAATCAGGTTAAAATGATAGCCTACGTAAATTGTTAGGTTACAAATTAAAATTCATTCCAATACCGCAACAATTTCTGGTACAAAACTCATCTTGTAGCTTTCATCTATTTTCACTTCATTCCCAATTACGTTTCTGCTGTAGGCTAAACCATGTTGTTATGATGCAATGGTGGATAAGTCTTCAACTTCAACATGTTTACAATGTTGAAAGCATTTATACAAATCTGCTGCAAGCGTCAAATCTGACAACCTTGTTTTAGTAACTTTTGGACTGGCAGTAACTTTCAGAGCGCGTATACGCGGTCCAGAAGTTACGGTAACTTTCAGACCGCAGTAACTCCTGGACCGTTACACCGGATAAAGCAGCTTCACTCACTGAAGCCTTGACTAACAACAAATAAATGCACGCGCAGTCGCGCATTAACAAAACAACATATTTTTCTGTTCAATATAACATTTTGTGTGAAAAGCATTGCCCTACCTGCCAAGCTGATACAATCTGCAGATTTAACTAGGAATAGCACCTAAATGAATGGGCGCGCAGTGCTCCGCACCTAAATATCTTGGAATGGCTCGTTTCGACGAGTCCGATTCGGCTAATCTGATTCGGCTAGTCCGATTCGGCGAGTTCCCTATTCGGCGAGAGCCTTTTTCGGCGAGTGCCCTATTCGGCGAGTTTTTGAAATTTTATTTTTGAAAGGGAATTATCGGGTACCGTAGCCTAACTGTTTTCACATCGTTTTAACGTCGCTGAACGTGCAGAAAGGAATAAAAAGAAAATGTTTGAACCAATTAAAATTCGTCATGTCAGTTCAGTTGTTTTTATTTCTGACCATCATTTCAAAAACAATACACGTCAACATAGCAAAGGTAGAAGCGACAAAACGCGAACGTTAAAACGTGCTTCAATTCATCATGTCCGTTCAGTTGTTTTTAAGGTAGAAGCGACAAAATGCGAACGTTAAAACGTGCTTGTGACCGAAGTAAGTTATTGAGTTGAAAGAAATTTGGCACAGTCGCAACACCTTCAGAAAAATTTAAGATGTGAAGGGAAAATAAAAAAAAGAAAATGTTACAAAAAAAAATCATGTTTATATCTATAAGTTACTACTTTTGAATAGTTAAAATGATTAGTTTGGATCAACAAATGTGTGGCCTACAGCTTGGATTGAAAGGAAATTATCGGGTACCGTAGCCTAGTTATCCCTACCAGCAAAAATTTGTTTCAAGAACCCAGTTAGCCTACCAGTTCATTTTTACATTGTAGTAACAGAATGAAAAGGCTGACCAAATGTGTGGCCTATCGTTTTAACGTCGCTAAACGTTGAAATCGTGTAGAAAAGAGAACTTTGATGACTAGGATACGTTGCAAACCTTAAAGCAGCCGGTGGCCATGGCCGCTAAGTAGTGCTTGAATGACCACCTGTGCTACCTCCTCCGTCGGCCAAGTTTGGCCGCCGGTTTCTTCTAGCCAATTATTTAATTTCGCAATAGAATAATCGTGGATTAAATGTCAAAAATATGTAGTATCAAAGAGTGACGCAGAATTAGGTCAGCGCATCATAGTCACTACTGTTGTATTTTGTATTGATTATATCCAGCTGCGATCACCAGCGCTGTAAGTCTTGTTTGCAATTCCCGATGTTTATTTTAACGAAGTGTTAATCCGAAGTGCTAATTTACATCGGCTGGCAATATTGTCGTTTTTATATCGATTCAATGTTGTCGGACATTGAATCGTTGTTAAAAAGGAGAACTAGGTTAGTTGACATCTGTGGGTAAAACACGTGTCTTCATAGTTGAGAACGCTGTGGGTTAGTGACTTCACACCCTCAATGGTGACATCATAACGGAATAAATAGTCAGGTTTTATGAAAAGCGGTATGCAGTTAAAACAATTTACTGAGCTGCGAGCAGTTGAAACAATTTAGGGTCGTTAGATGGTCCCGCAATACCGGATTACAATCCCGATAAAGCATTTAATGCGTGGTACAACGATTCTATTGCAGGACGTCGCCCAGACTTCAACAACGCTAAGTGATCATTTTAACATTGTTGCAAGTTAAATCTATTTACTTGTGCTATCGTTATTGTATTTTGGCCTCCAAGCACGTAGATTTGGCCGCCGGGAAGGAGCTCTCGGTAGGCCACGATGGCTGCCGGAAAAAACACGAGTTGTAAGGCCTGCGTTGAAACTGAGAAACATTCACAGAAGCCCTTCGATACGTTGCATTTTTAAGATTATGCATTTTTAAGATAATGCATTCAGACGTTGAATCAATGTACAAATGAACTGTTAGGCTAAATAGGTTCTTGGAACAAATCGAAGGGCTTCTGTGAATGTTTCCCAGTTTCAACGTATCCTAGTCAGCAAAGTTCTCTTTTCTACACGATTTCAACGTTTCGCGACGTTAAAACGATGTAAAAACGGCAATTTCTGCTGGTCGAGATAACTAGGCTACGGTACCCGATAATTTCCTTTCAATCCAAGCTGTAGGCCACACATTTGTTGATCCAAACTAATCATTTTAACTATTCAAAAGTACTAACTTATAGACATTAAACATGATTTTTTTGTAACATTTTCTTTTTTTTATTTTTCCTTCATTTTTTAAAATTTTCTGAAGGTGTTGCGACTGTGCCAAATTTCTTTCAACTCAATAACTTACTTCGGTCACAAGCACGATTTAACGTTCGCGTTTTGTCGCTTCTACCTTTTTCTACACCTTTGCTATGTTGACGTGAATTGTTTTTGATATCATGATCAAAAATAAAAACAACTGAACTGACATGACGAATTGAAGCACGTTTTAACGTTCGCGTTTTGTCGCTTCTACCTTTGCTATGTTGACGTGTATTGTTTTTCATATGATGGTCAGAAATAAAAACAACTGAACTGACATAACGAATTTTAATTTAATAGTTCAAACATTTTATTTTAATTCCTTTCTGCACGATTTCAACGTTTAACGATGTAAAAACGGCAATTATAATTAGGCTACGGTACCCGATAATTCCCTTTCAAAAATAAAATTTCAAAAACTCGCCGAATAGGGCACTCGCCGAAAAAGGCTCTCGCCGATTAGGGAACTCGCCGAATCGGATTAGCCGAATCGGACTCGCCGAATAGTAGCAGACCCAAATATCTAGACGCCACAGTGTGCGCACCTATTCGACCAGCGCCTAACTGTCTGCGCCTAAAAGACTTGCTCCCATAGTGCATGCATGAACCTATCCTTCTTAAAAAGACATGCTTGAACGCATGACATTGTGCTTAAGTGATGTATCCTGACCTTAGTCTTGGTGGACTGGATACAGTGACCATGTGTGGTAACATTGGGACCTGTAGACTCAGCCTTGCAGTTAATGAAGTGTTGTGTAAAAAGCCTTAACAATATGACATACCGGTAACTTACTTTGCGCATATTTCATATCTCTGTATAAAGTTATGAAAAGGAATTGTCGTGAGCTGCATGATAATCTAAACAATCTCTGGCACGTGATTTAATGGCATATGATAACAATTCCAAGGTTGTGTTTTGTATTTGAAAGGCTTTTTTTTGATTTTTATAATATTAATAATTACACTAAATTCCTATAAACCAATGGTGGACAAACTGCGGCTCGCGAGCTGCATGTGGCTCGCCTACATGTTTTTGATGGCTCTTCCAGCTGAATAGTAATGTCCCAAATTGAGAAAGTGTGGTTACATCATCACTCAAAAGTTTATATTAGACACAGCTCAAATGGTTTAAGTTCTTCAAACAAAGTTAAATTTTCTCAATGAGATATCATGTTGAAAACTTTCTGTTGAAACATTTTTCGGTATAAGCGACGGACAGCAGAATTATCCGGAAACCACTGCAAAGTTCTGATTCCGTTTGACTCAAGTCCGTAATGACTGTCAGTCACAATGTGGTCTGTACACTGCTGATGCGCCTACACAGCGTCTAGGCGCGAGCAGTCGGATTAAGAAATATCAGTTGACGTTTAGTAGCAGAGGACACAGCTTGTTGTAAGTTAACCACACGCAAATCAGTAGCTACTACTGCAGTAAATGATTTTATTTTAAGTGCCCACGTTAAAATTATGACTTATGCCTACTGAATCTGAATGCTCTAGAGTTAGATGCTGTGTAGGCGCATCAGCAGTTTACAGAACACATTGGAACTGACAGTCATTACATTTTAAGACTTAAAATCACACGGAATCAGAACTTTGCAGTGGTTGCCGGATGATTCTGTTGCCTGTCGCTTATACCAAAAAATGGTTTAACAGAATGCACCATCAGCAGTTTTTCAGCACCTGTAGGCTATTGTGACTGACAAGTTTCGATAACCCTTAGGAAGCATTCTTAACTGACGTCAACCACTTTTTGGCCATTCCTCTTGGGAGGTCTTCGTTTGTTTCTTTTCTGAGAGGTTTCTCTTTAAAAGCTTCACGACAAACCGTGACGCCGCAAACACCACCGGTCCAAACGGCTAAACTTTTGCTACTGTCGCCCACATGGCTCGTCGCCCACTTAGGTCGTCGCCCACATGGTCTCGTCCAAGAGTGTTTTGCCCAGATGGGCTCGCCCAGATGTCGTGTACTGCCAAATTCAACGGCTTTTTCAATTCCCCTTCAGGTATCGAGTTTGCTGGTTTCTATTGCATTTAGCAGGTTAATTGTTGTGAATCTTTATTTTCTAAAATGAAGTTTGTACAATCAAAACATCAATCTCAACAAATCAACACTTGGCAAATGACTGCTCTATTGAACTAGTTTGTCCACCCCTACTACAAAGGGTCTGTGATTGTTTACAACTTTAAACTTTTCTTTATTTCCGTGTATGTTTAGGTGAGGGAGTACATCATAAATCTTCTGTCCTTTATTGTTTTGTACCTCATTGCTTACATAATTCTGGCAAGATTTCACCAAAAAAGGGAACGAGATGGACTTTATGGGGGTGATGAAGATGCTAAAGCATACAGGTTAAGAGGAAGAAGGATTGTGGGCTTTTCTATTATACCATATATCCTAATGCTATTTTTTTGTGTTTCTGTAACCTGAAGTGTATAATGTAGTCTGACAGTTTTAACTACGGACAGCTCTTCTTGCTCATATGACATTTAGATATTTCTTTAGCCATTGAATGATTTCGCATCCTTCAAATAACATTATTTAGTCATCACAAAGCTGTTTACCTTTTATTTTTTGCCAGTTTGATTTTACTTAGAGAAAAATAGAAAGCAGTTGATAAGAGTTTTGTAAAAACAAAATTGTACCTTTTTAAATCTAATTCAATTAGCTACAGATGATGTTTTACAGTAGATCAAACCAATTTTCAATTTGCAAAAGATTTAAACCAGCTCATATAATAATTGATTAGCCTATAGAATAAAGTAGCTTAGTTACCGTAACCACTAACCCATAATACCATTTGTAACCATCTTTGTTTACCACAGAATCTCTTTCCATCTGTGTGCTTTCACTCTAGCCGTGGCTTGTGGCTCAATGTTGATGCTGCCTATGTCAATGATTGGAAATGAAGTTGTGCATCTATTTCCGGACAGTTATTGGGTACAATGGCTCAATGGTGCTTTGATTCACAGTACGTTTCTCTCATTTCATTATCAAACTTACGAAGAACTCTTTCAGAAACTTCTGCTTTGTCACTTGACTGCTTTTACTATTTAAGATGTAGTCTATTTAAGTTACTGTTTAAGATGATTAGTTGATTACTGATTAGTCCACTAGTGTAGACTGCAGACACAGTTAAACGATCTGTTTCAGCCTAATGCTGCAGTTTTACTTTATTAATAGCGGTTTTTTACAAGTTTTTGGAACACAATTCTCAGTCATTACCATGTCAACAGCATAATTACCCAGACAGCAAAATCCATCATTTTTACATTGATTCAACGTCTCCAGTTGGAAAGTAGGGCCAGTAAAGAAATTGCTTTCAAAACATATTATTCTCAGGACCTGATCAATTTCCTAAACTTATTAAAACGAATTTGGCCAGTTGGTAACCAGACACCAACTAGGTTGTAAAGTAAAATCATCCTTGTGATTCAATGTCTGCAGATGTTGAATCAATGTAAAAATAACAGATTTTGCTGTCTGGGAAACGGTACTGTCTGCAGTTTGGGTCTGCTACTATTCGGTGAGTTCCTAACCCCTAACCCTAAAACGGCAATGATAATTAGGCTATGATACCCGATAATTTAAAAAGAATAATTCAAAAAATCACCGAATAGGGAATTGGACTCACCAAATCGGACTCACCGAAACGGGCCATTCCGCTGCAGTTTAGGGTTCAGATGCGTTATAAAACACATTCACAAAACGTCACTGTTTCAGCATTTTGGAAGTGGATCTTCATCTTGAGCAACACGTCACTGTTTGTCTTGCTTCCATTTTCCTACTTTTTTACCGAGTCTGAAGGTTTTTCGGGCCAACGTCGCGGCCTCATGCCAAGGGTTTATGAAACGATAGCTGTCCTTCTCCTGCTTGCTGCTCTTGTGTTTGGCCTGGCTGTTTTAGCTTTGGCATTTTTCGATAATGATGACTCAGCTCAAGTAAGTGACGTCTTTATTATTTTGTGTATAGTAAGCAATCTAAGCATCATAGTGCAGTTTGAGACTTTCCTAATTTTTTTTTTTTCTTATCAGCTTATTTAGTTCAAACGACAAGTTGTGACTCCACATTATATTTTAATTTTTGTCATGATAAGGCAAGAGTCTTAAAAAAAAAAACTTATTGTTTTTTTTCACCGCTGTCCGTGTTGTTCGTTCTCGCGAGCGTCGCCATGGAAAATTTTAAGGACTTAATGAGTGTCATACTTGGAAGTCACTATACTGCCTTCATAAGTCTTTCGTCCTTGTGCTGTAGCTTGCATGTTTACAACCACTTTTCCAAAAAAACTAGCCTAATTCCTTAAATCATTTCGGACTTTTTGTTACTGACTTAGTGACTTATCGGCTGCATAGCCGAGTGATGAGAGCCCTAGTGCGACGCTCTAAAGGGTACCGGTTCGACACTGCTCAAGAGCATGCGGCTGCGTCTTTGGCGGGACACTTAAAGACATGCGTGAAGGTGGACACGAAGACAGGCTTCCTTGTCTTCCCGTCCTCTTAATAGAAGTCTTTAACTATAGGGCGTAAGCCTGGATACGACAAAAAATGCCTTTTTTTCAATTTGATCAATGCTTGTAATTCTGTCTGATTCACAATAGTGACATATTGTAAAATTGTTAATCGCGGGAGCTAAAGTGATAAAATGCAACAACTTTTTATTGCATTCCAGGACATCTTATTGATGGTGGGGGAATATTACTTGCAGTATTTGTACTCCTTTTTGCTCTGTGTTTGTGTTTTATTCATGTTATCCGCTTGTGCTCCACTTGGTTTCACGATTCTCTTCGATTCTGTCGGCCATGTTCTCGTAAAACCGAATATTCTCGAAAACAACGACAATCAAATCTACATGGAGCAAATGGAAGAGGTTGGCGTTTTATAAATACTTTGAAATAGCATGAATTGACAACTATTTTTTATAAACATCCCTGTCCAATGACCATACCACACACTTGGTACTCGTGAAAGTGGACGTCCAATTTCAATGTGCTACGTTTGTAAGTATTCAACCAATAAAAGCTTAGGTTTGGTCACGAAAATGTTTATATCCAAAGTAGACGTCTGCAGACTTTGAATCAATGTAAAAATGACGCATGTTGCTATCTAGGATTATGAATGTTAGTGTTGCTTTTCATAATCGAAGCATTGTCACTCAATAGCATCTAGTATTGCATTGTTACTCAATCTATTTTCAAGTACCGCAGGTCCACTCACACAGGGCTAACATCTGCTAATAGAGCAATTGATTTTAATATGTATCGATCGCTTCCTCAAGCTGTTTTTTTTTCAAACTGAATCTTATGACACGCATGTGGCATCGAGCAGTCATAAACTTACAGTGATGTTCTGATATATTTATATGACCTCTAACAACGTCTATCGACCGTATTTCACCATGTTTGCCTTATATGCAAGTAATACTGATGATAATAGCCATGTGATATATTGACCTGATCCATCCTCATTACTTAACGCAAGAAAGAACACAATCGGTATATATTTTAAGTTTTTGATATGGCCAGGCCTGGAGTCTAACCAAGATCTACTAGAATCATAGGTTAGAATCAATCTAGAAAAGAAATCGCTTCACCATTGGGAGGCCGCATGTCATGAAGCGCCAAATTTATTTTGAACCAAGTCGTAAATTTTCTTTAATAATATATCGTGCAGGAAGCTTTGAAGCATAAGTACAAATCTGAAGCCTATCTGGAGCGATTAAGCGCCGAGGAAAAAACAAAACTCCAAAAAAACCTGGCGTCGGTCCGGAAAACTCGTTTGAAATTGGAGAGAAGGAAAAACGCTTCTGCTCTGGAGCGCAACCTTGCATACCCACTGGCTATGCTGCTCCTTCTTGCACTTACCGGGCTTGCCTTGTTTCTTGTTAGTGTAAAAACTATTTCTTGTCTTGATCTTGTTCCAGAATTTGAATTATTGTCATCGTTAACAGTCATCTGTCTGACGCTTCATTCCGTATTCTCTTGAATTTTCTTTAAACAAAATCAGTGTTGAAACATATGGCTTTAACCGAGCTAAGCATTTTTTTGTTTAATTTTTTTTGTTATGCAATCATGATTTTCTTAACGTTAAGCCGGTTACAAGTCATATGCAGTATCTGTACAGTGTACACCTACACTTTAAATTTGATATACAAAGAGAAATAATAACAACCTTTACGTATGCTTTGTGTAACTACTTATAGAACATGTTACACCTGTGTGGTCATGACAGCCATATAAACTACTATGAGTTAAAAATATAGCCGCTATGAATGCTTTTGACTTGGTCTCGTGAAATAACTGATAAAACCTGAAAAGCACGTCTAAACGTTTGAAAATATATTAACTCACGATACTGTAGTAATTAGTATAATTTTGTTGATATGATTTGCAAAATTATTTAAAATTGAACATTGGTAATCGTCGTATGTATTAATCGATGTGACTATCGATAAACTGGATGTTGAGCACGTTAAGTTTGCAAAAATTCCCGGTATCGTCCAGTGTTCCAAAGTGTTCTTGGTTGGCTCAATTGATTTATTCAAGAATTTGATAAAAATATTTGCTGTCTGTCATTGGCACGCCTCACAACCGTCTAAAGATGTACGATTGTACGTATTCTTCTTTCCTGACGGAGAATCGTTGCTAAACCAAACCTAAAAGCTGTTTGAAAAGTCAAAACACACTGAACAACTAAGAGAACTACAAACTAGGCAAGCGTGTTGACTGAACTGTTTTGCAGGTCTCTTTTCATGTGGTGAAGCTCGTTTTTATAGGAGACTACGAATTACACCCAAGCACTGTGAAAGGCTTTCATAAAGATTACCGATACAGGTAATCATATAGTGTGTCATTTTAAGCAGAACTGTGGAGTCGGAGAGATTTTGGCGTGTTCGGAATCGGCCATTTTTAAAACCGAGGAGTCTGAGTCGTATATTTTTCGCCTGACTCCACAGCCCTGATTTTAAGTCCCAGATGACTTAGACACTTCGGAATGTTGGTAATGCAATCATCTTGACCATACAGTCTTATTTTTTTTTTAATTTAAAGCATACCGTGAACTTTTAATTACTGCTTGTCTACTTTTTGCATATAAATTTATTCCCACCAGCTATTTTCGTATTAGAAAACTTTTATTCGTGATAGCTTCAATATCTGTAGTTTCAGTGGATATTGATTTCGTTGTCTTTGATACGTTGTAATTTATGACCAATCAAGAACCTCTATCACACAATCCTGTTGCAGGTTGTGGTGAATACATTTCTGCAGCAGATGTGTTGTTGGTTGATGGGTGATACCGAGACAGCAAACCAACCATTTTTTTTTACATTGATTCAACATCTGCAGACTTTGAATCAGTGTAAAAAATGTTGATTTGCTGTCTGGGTATGAGACTTATTTAAGGATCGTTTTTAATTTTGGTTGATTTTACAGAAATGTCAACAAAGAAAAGTTCTGTGAAGATCAAGCCAGCGTATACGAATTGAGCACCAAGAAGAAGTCTTCGCAGACATTCTGGAAGTGGTGGCCCTGGTCCAGCCAGGAAGAAGTAACACCACCTCTTCCTACGGGATGTCCCCCATCAGAACGCGTTCTCAAACTCGAATCACACTCCTTGGGAGCTGATTCCTTGTCTTCGTTTGGGATCATTGGTACTATCTTGGAAGTTCTGGTTATCCTGTACCTGATGATCGCTTCAGTCGTAGGCTTATACAACCTTCCTGGCTTCAAACTACTGCTACCCGAACTGCATGAAACAACCATGACAAAGATTATCTTGAACTGTTTAGTCTTGCAATTACTCAGCTGTTCTCTACCAGTGTTATCTCGCGTGCTAGGTAAGGCTAACTAACTCTTCTTTCTAAAGTGGTTCACTGTAGTGGGACTGCTCGCTATCAATAGGTGATCTACTTTTGATGTTGTGTTGAAGCGGAAAGGTGTGCTTATTATCTGTGTGGCTCCTGGTTACATTGGCACCTTTGCTTGATAAGGTCAGGCGCCCTAATCCACACGAATGTGCGTAGGCTGAAAGCAGGGATATCTAGAGAAGGGGATATGAAGGCTCGCAGCGATTGCCTTATTCTCATGACACTACCAGGGCGGTAGTTTGCAGTGCTTTAAACATGTGGTTCTTTTTAAAATCGTAGAAAGTTTTGTCGTGCAGCTGGTACAGTAAGCTACAGAAGACAGCTAGCAAATGTTACGTAGAGCATGTTTAAAGAAACTTGTTTACAAAGACAGTTGAAAAGTTACCAGTAAGCTGTTTTTTTCAACAAAGCCTTTGCAGTAGGCTAGATGTAAAAGAAGTATATGGGTAGTTGAATTAACAAGCAACCATGAGCATGCTGTGAATATCCAGGCCTGATGCTAATAGCGCAATGCAAGTTATCATAACAAGATTTATTAAACTACTATCGGTGCCAATTGTCATTTTACGATAAACACAAATTATTTACGATAAACAAAAGCCCTTCTATTGTCAGACGTAATAAAAGCCTTCGTATCCCCTTCTTTAGATATCCCTGGCTGAAAGGAGTTGACACAATTTAACAGGTCATGTATTTTGTCTCTGTTTAGTGACAACAAGAAGTACCTAAGTTTTGTTCAATCAAATATAGTTATTACTATCTAAACCTTTCACAGCCTGTTTCACCTAAAGGACGATCATCAGAAGGTCATTGATTTAAGTAGAAATCGCTCTGCTTTGCTTATTGCTTGGCATTAAGCACTTTTTGTAGTATTAATAGTTTTCATTGTTTAAGTTTTGTTCAAATGTATTAAGACAAATGAGCATATTGTACAAGTATGTCAGATTTGCTCACACAATTAACGATGAAACACACAACAAAGAGACTAATGATCGTCTTTTATCTAAATCGGTTTCTGCTCAAAGTGCAGTTCAGCGTCTCAAAGGTTTTCTGTTTTTTTTTTCAGGAATAACTGACTTTGAATTGCAAGGAAACTTTGGAAATTTTTATTGGCTCGGCAATTTTTACATCGTATTTTTGTTCAACATCATCTTCGCTGCAGTAACTGCATTGTGCCTTGGAAACAAGATGACGATGAAAATGAGGAAGGAACTTCTCAAAGCATTAAGTAAAGCTGATCTTTCAAATATTACGTTTGATTTGGTGTTGATTAACAAAAGACAGTTTACCTGTTCTCATGAATCCCAGGCCGGTATCAATTACTACAGTCAATTGTGTGTTCACCCACTATAGGCTGCATAGCCGAGTGGTGAGAGTCCTGGAACGGCACTCGAAAGGGTGCCGGTTCGATACCGCTTAAGAGCATGCGGCTGTGTCTTTGGCAGGACACTTTAATTTAAAGTATGCTTGAAGGTGGACACGAAAATTGGCTTCCTTGCCTTCCCCTCCACTTAATCTAAATCTTCAACCAGGTCTAAGCCTGGATACGACAACAACAACCCACTATACACCACCTACTATTGAAGCGAAATTATTTCACCATTTCAAGCCCGTTTTTAAGTTTGTAATTTGAGTGAACTGACTGACTAGTAAGTTTACTGACTCCAGCACCCCTGTAAACAGGTCCGTACAGTTTGCACTTCGTAATATCGTTAACATTCGACTACCACAATGCGAGTTGCTTCAATGAAGTTAATGTCGTACATGAGACATTTGGCTCTTATTACCAGCACCCCCAAAATTTGATTTCAGCTCAAAGTGCTGGCAGCTTCGGTTGAGAAACGCTGGGCTGTGAAAACAACTTTATGTTGAGTTGTATGCAATAGAACAATGTCACAACTAAGAAACTTAGCATTCCATTGCCTCCAACCCTCGACGAGAGGAACGTAATGATGATGGTGTTAAGATTTGATTAGCCTTTTGGGTGGCACACGTGTCTACCGTTGTCATTTCTAGCTACACTCGGCTGGCGAAAGAAGGTTTGATTGGTTGAATCAGGGGTGTCCAAAGTCCGGCCCGCGGGCCAATTATTTTTGGCCATAGACACAGAGAAATCATACAAATTCAATTTGCATTTTTTAGAAAAATTGATGGAGATAGTATTTTTCCACGGACAAATCCAGGCAAACAAAGTTAAAATCATTGTTGCATCACAAACGCAAAATCAACTATTATTGCTTGAGAGTGTTGTAATGAGTGATGCAGTCGACCATTCATTCATTTTCTTGCTAGCAAATTCAACGACCGCTGCTAATTGAGCTTCTCTGCGAAACCGACAGGAACATCTTTGTATTAGCAGTCGGATAAAAACAAATTTCCAGAAATGCGAAAGTTTGCAAAAAAATATTGAGTTTGTTCGGTTCAACATATTTGTGCGAGCAGACATTCTCGGTTATGAACTTGAACCGCTTGATATTAAAGCTGAGCGACTCCCATCTACGTGATATTTTACGCTTCTCTACCATTTACCTCAAACCTGACCTAGGTATATATAGAAATCAAGACGTCAGTTTCATCCTTGGCACTAACAGCTCTGTTTTTTTTACAAAGTTTTTGGATGTGTTAATTTCTGATTGAAAAGCAGATAACGTATGATATTCCGTGATATGTAATGTATACAATGAAATTTTTAAACCTGCATATTGTTTTGTTGTATGAAAATGACATTAAATAAAACAATATTGCCATATATGCATCTTTACGCAAAACAAGACTGTCGGAGGCTGTTGGCCCGCGGGCAGTTCCGCGTTATCAAATTTGGCCCGCGTAAAAAAAGGTTTGGACACCCCTGGGTTGAACGAATCATTTAGTGACATAAAGTCTAATCGTATTTCATGTCCAAACTGATCATGAATTAGTTTTACTGCATATTTTTTTACTTTGCAGAATTCAATGCATTCCCTTCAAACGTCAGCTTAACTGCTAGGCATGGCAGACATCTCCCTGGGCCATCTTCACCATCGAAAGGAAGTACATTTTCACCCTTAACCAGGCAGGCAGACGCTGAGCCCTCTGCCCAGGCCAGTAAAACTAACCCTCTACTTGACATTAACAATACGCTCGCAAATAAGTTGGATTCCCTTGAAACCGAACTCGATACTTTGGAAAGAAAGATCGTTGAGAAAGCAACCGAGAAAAAAGATGCTTCACAATTCCTATGCTCTCCATCGCGGGGCGTCGTGTTGACCAAAAGAAATGTAGACAGTTTTCCGAAAAGAAACGGCATTTAAGAATCGATTTTCCATTTAGTACAACATGTTTAACGATTGCTAGCGCAGTAGAGGCGAAAATTAGTGTTTCCTCCCGTCCTTGGGAGCGGTGAAGCGTCATGCTACAGGCATTAATTGTGCTATGCCTCATCTATTTCTATAGGATCCCTTGTATGTTCTACTTATTTGCTTTTATAGATCAAAGTAATATTGTACTACGAATGGGCTGATCAAAATGTAAGTTCCTGGAACAGCTTTCACTGCTGGTGTAAGGGAACGTTCAAATATTACGTAACGCCTTCGAGGGGGAGGGGGGGTTTATGCAAAGCGTTACGTTAGCGTCACATCGGGGGGGGAGGGGGTTCAAGCAAATCGTTACGTAACGCTTTCGAGTACGGAATGGTAGTTTATTGTGCTGAATTCGTAGTGAAAAAGCGTTACATGGGGGAGGGGGGATTGAAAAAAGCGTTACGTTGGCGTTACATGGGGGAGGGGGGGGGGGTCAAAAATTCGGAAAAAAAGCGTTACGTAATATTTAAACGTTCCCTAACTTCAATCGTCGTTTGGGGGCTCTTTCAATATGTGATGCCCTAGTTGGGGGGGAGGATCAAAGTCAATTTTACAATCTTAATACCGTCTTGTTGTAGACGTGATTTTGCCAGAACGCTTTGCCAGGCTTATCTGAAAAGGAGGAAACGTAGCAAAAATGAGGTGCAAACATGCTTTTCAATGAAGCCATATTTCATCAAAATTTGTTGGATATGTGCTATTGTGCAAAAACCACCTGTCAACAAACTTCTTGCACTACGCAACACATGCAAACGAGACGGGTTTTGTGAAAGTCAGCGTAGTCCTATTCAAAAAGCTTAATTTTATCCAGAAATGTCGCGAGCTAACAAATATTTGAGCAGGCACATCAGTAGCCAGTGGCGTGACTTCTGATTTCTTTCTGGCTGGTACAAACTGAAACTAAGCTACCCACCGGTTCCCTTATTAATGTAAAATATAACCAAACTGGGAGACTATTTACTTCGTCTTGTTACTTCCCTATTGACGCTTTTCAGGTAACAAAACTTTCCATCGCGCTTCTCTTAATATTATCGATACCGGTAGTTCACGTTCTATGTATTGTATGTATTGAAAGATTTTGTTGCAAATTTGTGCTGTGCGCACACAAGGATATGTCGGGTTCATTGCTTAGATCTAACTTGACGCATGGACCTAGTTCAGGCATGGTGCTCTTGACACTGTTCGGATTTTTTTTTCAAGGTACTCCGATGAATCATCACTTTCGTTTTGCGTCATTTTAATACTTGGCCACTGCTGCTGGGAAGGTTGTCAGCTTGCCAAGGTTTTTCTTCACCATGTAGATTTTAGCTTCAAAGCGTTGTACCGTATTTATTTTATTGTCTTTTATGAGGTAACTGAGTTGATGTAAATGTGGCCGGCACATTTATATCGCTTTATTCAGTTGAACACTCAATCCAGCATTTTGTGATGTTTTTCTGTTTCTAATTGGCAAAACAGTTTTCTTTACATTGACTTGATGAATCAGTGTAAAACAAGAATTGGTTTGCTGTCGAATGTGCGAGGGATACTTATCAATCAACAATACATGTAAGGATTGCAGGCAATAATGGAAATCTCGTACTGCCAACCTATGACAGTGCCTGCTACTTCCGACGAAAATGCAATACTGGTACACAGAAGGATCAAGCTGATCTACGTATTCTTGTATTGTCAATCCTATTTTTTTCATAGCTCTTCTGTGTTATGGCAAGTAATATTTTCGCTTTGACATAGAAATTGGTTTTTAGTTTTGTAGCACACAAGGTAGATGTGCTGATCGCATGACTAGCGATGTTTTTGTTCCATGTAGTTTTCAACTTTCTTTCGCTTTACATTTTATTTGAAATGTAATTTTGTTTTCCATCTTTTCACACGAAGCAATAAAAGCACTAAGTTTCCAAAAAGTGGTTACTGTCTACAAACCGTGTAATCAATCAGTCAGTCAGTCAAGCAAACGTGCAGTGCATGCAAAGAAAGCTCAAAAGATATATGTCGCACAGCTTCAAGCATGTTGTTGGGCGCACGCCGCACACTGTTTCAACCCAGATAGCAAATCAATCGTTGTTTTTACATTGAGTCGACGACAAAAAGACAGATTTTCTGTCTGGGAAAAACAATAGCATCGAAACTCCGATTGACAAAATTACTCCGCACGTGAAATAAACTATTAGTTTCATGAAACCAAGCGATTTGTGAAGAAACGGCAAGATTAAACAATGCTGGTTTAATTCTTCGATATTGCGCTTGGACAAGCGTCCAGCAATCTTCTAATACAGCTTCGTGTTCAATTGCACCGAGTGGATGGAATACTTCACAGACAATCTCAATGACTGGGTCTGCTTCAGAGATAATCCTCTAAGTTTCCAAAACTGAGAATAGAAATATCCATGATCAGTTCATGCTATTCTATTTCACAGTAAGTGCAACAGTATAATGCCATCAGATGAAACAAAGTAGACATTCGTTGGCATCCAACGCTAAATCGTATAGATAAAATATCTTAATGTAGGTTTTATAAATCGAAGTGGCTATTTTACCTACTTGTTGCGATGGTTACAATCAGGTGTTGCCAGAGTTAAGAATGGTTAAAGTTAAGAATAAGGTTAGGGTTTTGATCTTTGCCCAGGACTAAAAAAAAATTCCAAAATGCAAGATTTTGTTTTAAGCAGCTTTAAACTTTTCTCAAATTAGGGCAAAATTCCTTATCTGGCAACGCTATTGAAAATATAGCCACATGACGAAGATACAGTAATTAATGTTGGAAGAAGAATAAGACAATTGGAAAAAGAAAGCGAGGAAGGCCGAAAAGAAGATGGAGACTGTGCGACAGAAGATATAGAAATGGTCGGAGTGGAGGAAGGAAGATGCTGCTGACAGAGTGATGTGGACTGGAGGCCTGCAATCTGCAACGGCGACCCTACTTGAAACGTTAAAAAATAATGGGCAAAACAACACTATGACGGTTCATTGAAATATTGCAGCTGCTGTATATAGCTTCCTGGTAAATATCTTCAATAAAGTAGTTGATTTGTGATAAATTGTAACTGTAAGAACTCGATGAGCTATCCGGACACTGTCCAGAGTCCATCAGTAATTTTAAAACCAACCTTGCCCAACAAATTACTATAACAATTGGGACATCTGATTCTAAAGTGGCCCAAGTTAATTTGGGCCAAAAATGAGGTTTTGATTGAATCTTGCAGAAAACGATATAAGGTTGTTGCTGACAAAATTTGGAGTCTTTAAACCAAAAAATTTTTTTTTTATTAAGTGTCCAAAAGTAAACCAAGTTAACTTGGTTTCTTGGATAAAAAAAAAGATTATTGCAAGAAAGGCCCAAGCTTACTTGCAATCCATACTGCATTTACGATACTGCAATTTTTACCAAATCAATAGAACCAAGTTGTAGCTTGTAATAATAAATTGATTGCTTGGTAATACTGTACTGCGTATTTTTTTAGTCTCTACTCCTTTGTTAACGAATAAGCTAACATTAAACTCAAACAATGTTGAAGAATAGTTTCATTGTTACCTAGAATTGTCTTAATTTGCTTTTGCAGCTGTAGCTTGCTTTATAGTAGGCCTAGAGTCATTTTCAAAGGATCCTTGACCGTGTTTAGGATACCAAAGTTTCTCAGTGGATTTAACAAGGGCAACTGATACTAAAAAAATAAGCTCCCACATACCTCACGAAAATGGCGGGAAAGTTGTTATTTTAGATGTTTTTCAAAATGGCCGCCATCTTTGAAAACTAATAAAGTTCTATTTCTTGACGTGGATGGCCAAAAATGATAATTTAGGTATCACACTAATTTTGGTGTCACAAACACAATGGGATGACATAATTCATGATTCAGAGTCCCCTTGACCTCAAAATCCAAGATGGCAGACGTATGTGGTCCCCTACTGTAGCCTATAAGATTCACTATCACTGCAGGACAAATATGATGCACAGCTGTCAGAATCACTTCTGCTGTCATCATCGCTGTTCCCTATATATAGATGACTTGGAGTTGTTGGAAGTTCCAGGGATCGTGGAAGTGCAGGTTGGGTATAGCGTACTGGGAGGCATATGCCATTTGCAAGGTGCCATCCGTGGCCAATTGGTGACGGATGATTCTGAAGCTGGAAGTTCTTCTGCAGATATGTGAGGTAATTGGTGCGCTCTAAGTGTGGTCGTAGACTATCAGAGTCAGGTACCAGTCTGATGACCGTCTTTTTCTTGAGTACTGACCACTTTGCTGCTCTCACCTCTCCCAGTGTCTTGTGTTTGGTGTCATGATAGATGTACCGGATAACAAATTTCTGTAAGTCAAAGATGATTTCTTGTGTGACCGGGAGGATTGTTCCACAACTCTTGAGAAGGTTGTGAGCTTCTGATGATTGGTCTACTACACGGTCAACAATAGTTTTCTTGCCTACTCCATAAAAGCTGGAGTTATGATCGCATCCGTTAAGAACATGAAGTGGGATTAAAGACTCCGCCATTGCCTCATCACACAAACACCCAGCACCGACATCAGCTGAGATTTGCGTTTCAAGCACAAGAGTCCTGATATTTGCCGAGCTACACCGGCTGCCTGAACATAGTTATCGGTATCCTCAGTGTCTATGACAACCGCTTCTGAATACCATTCGGATGGCAGCTTACCATAGAGTGTGAACAGAGCTGCGTCTGCTTCTGCATGGACGCATGTGAGATTCTGCAATACTTCATCTGTGGTGAGATTCCTTGCTGGTTTGCCAACAACACAATATATGAGCTGAGTAATGATTGTAAATGCCCTTCTTTTGAAGGCAAACTTTATTATCTGGCTTAGCAAGAAGAGCATGAAGGTCTCTACTAGAAGGAAATTTGTTCTCTGACTTCACAAACACATTGCAAATGGACTGATTTTTTAACGGTATTGTCGTTCACTATCTTTGATGGAGAAGTCTTGCTCGTACGAGTCATTCACCAAGATAATACGTTCTGCATTCGTATGTCGGTACAGGACAAAGTTTGCAAATTTCTCACCATACTCCCCCTCACGTTAACTTGGTTCCATCTGCTTTTTCTCTGTTTGTTTGTTTGTTTATCTTTATCCTGCACTGCGAAAAAGCGAACTTGAGCGCTATGCATCGGTGTACGCCTTCCGACGTACACCTGCCCCACGCTGCAGCCGACGGCAATGTCTGTTTGCGGTTGTCTACTCTGCTTATGACTTAAATTTGGTACTACCCATTACTCGAAATCGATCACTGGGTAGAGGCAATTATCGTAAAGTTTCTTGCCCAGAGAAACAACAACAGTGCGGGTGGCTGGAGTCGAACATGCAGGCTCTCGACTGCGAGCCCAACGCGCTAACGACTCCGCCACATCTGTCTTCAGTACTGGGGGTTATTAGACGCCATATTAGTCCAATGTCTACTATTGAAGTGTAATATCAGGGCAAGGCATGGATGTCATTGTCAGCTTTTGCTGTAGCTTGCTCTTCTACGTTCTTGAACCCAGCCTTTTGTGATTTGCGTGACGATGAACACAGACTCTTATCCGGTTGACGTTATTAACATTCCGCGTGTTTGACAGCAGTTGCTTCTCGTTTTTGAGAACAGCCAACCATCCAGACTTAAGCTTGGATCCCTTATTCATCGTTGACTCTATCCTTATGTCTAGGGCAACACATGAGTAGGGTGTTCTTTCAGTAAGTTCAAATGGACACTCAGTTGAATGCTTCAGGTCAGTAACTGACCAGAAATCTCTAAGCATAAGTACATCGTTGTAACTGATTCCCAGGCCATCCTTATGTAATATGTCTACCATTTCTCTGCTCTTTGCCATACCATGTAGCAGTACAGCTAGGTTTGTTTCAAATGCAGTACATCTTCCAGTGATGTAGCTGGTCAAAATAAATGCAATTGATCTGCCTGGGGGGGTGTCATCAACTTCAGACTTCGTGGGGTGCTTTAACCAAGTGATGAGCTTCAAGAGGAGATCATTTAGGTCTCCATTTTCTAACTCATGTATGTATGGAGGCCAAGGAATAGTTTTTGTTTTGATGATCTGATCTCTGAGTCTCCCAGCTACATTCTTCACCAGGTTATCGTCGCTTACACCTAGAGAGGATATTGCAGCCTCAAGATATGAACCTGCAGCTCTCGTATTATATACCAGTTCACTCACATTCTTCTGACCTCCTGCATGAAATGCTATGTCATTTCTGAATTCCTTGATCAGAATTTCCTTCAAGAAACTGGACTTTGCTGTGGAATAGTAACCACAATTTGAAGTAATGCGTTTGTAATCCATTAGTACCCCTTGCAGTGTACGGATTTCATGATTTTCAAAGATAACTTGACGGACATGATGAAAGAAGATTGCTTTGGCCTCTCGAAGATTAACCTGCTGCAGATGCTCTGTATTTTCATCAGACAAAGACTTTCTCAGAGGGTTGCTGACATAATTGCGCCAACATCCACGATGATAACGAATTTCCAATCCAAAAGCCGTTCGACTGTCAGGGATAGATGCGAGTATGGTATTCAATCTTTCTCTTATAAGCTCATCTGACAGACAAAATGTATGCAATTTGAACCGGCTCCATGCGTCTTCTGTTGACAGCAGCAAAAGTTTGGATTTGCCAGGATTACTGTTGTTTTATGGTCCCTTCATACATCACAAGACGCTAAACCACTAACCACAAGAGGCTTGATGCAAGACGATACACAATAAAAATTTTGTTTGCATTTTTTTTCAAAATATTATTTCTTGTTTTCCGACTCCGTATTAACTTTACCAACAAATGGAAGTGTTTGTTCTTGTTAGTTTTGTGAAAGTCGACATTTCGATCGCAATTTAAGTGAAATTAAATGAAAAAAATTGGCAACACTGAAGTCGGAGTCAGCCAGCTATAAATCGAGTGGGAATCGCATATTTTTTGCCAGCTTCTACAGCCTTGGTTTTAAAGTTACGTTTCTTTTATAACCCGTATTGTTGTTAACCGTTTGTTCTTTCAGTATTTTGTTGTTTGGTGTTTTTCCTTATTTTAATAAAAAGGTATTAAAAGCTTTGCTTTTCGTGTAACATAAAAGCAGGCAAAAAATATTTTTTTAAAACGCAAAATTTTTGACTTGGGCCACTTTTCTGTTGTAAGAAAAGCTTTTATTATCTGTACCAAGTTAACTTGGGGCGCTAGTTTTGACTTATCTAATCATAGAAAAGTGGCTCAAGTTAAAACCTACGTAATAAACTGCGATGACGTCATCACCCAGTTAAACCAATTATCACAAACAATTTCTTGCTCACTCAAGTTTTCTCACATGCAAGATGAAGATGGAAAACCTTCAGTGACAATTTTTATCACAGCATGAATCTTTAAACTCGATTATCTCAAAATCACTTTTTTTGACTTGGGCCACTTTTGAATCAGATGTCCCAATTGAATCTCGGTATATCTTGTGATATATATATAAAATAATACTACATACCCATGGCCATTTCAGTAACTTTGCCATGTTATCCATCATCATCAGGGCTCATGTCGCATGGAACAAATCTTGCATTGAACGTATCATGTTTACGCCAAACAGCCCTGCAAAAGACGAATAACCCCAATAATGCAACAAATAGATGAAAATCAAGGATATAAAAATGGATCCAGAAAAAGAAACGAAATCTTCCTTCTACAAACAATTGGCAAACAGAGCATAGACAAAGGAAAATACACCATTATATATTAATTACAGTGAAGCATTTCACACGATGAAAGACACAAAATTACTACAATTGCTTGAAAAATTTAATGTCCCTTTCTTAGAAAGAAGACTTATAAAAAACATATATTTTAAGTTTGTAATCAAACAGCAGCATTTTGAAGTGGTAGCAGTCTCACTGAATTCTTTCCGACATCCAAAGGAGTTCGACAGGATGCATTGCATACTATCACCAATTTTTTTAATTTATATTACGAAGCAATGATCAAGGCAACGTTAAAAACACTGGACAGAAACGAAGTCAGATTTAATGGACACAGGACAAGTAGTGACCAACATAATATATGCAGATAATACTGTCATTCTGGCTAAAACCAACAAAAAATTGCAGGAAAGTATGGACAAAATCAATAAAATCAGCAAAAAGTATAATTATACAAAATGAAACTAAATTTAAAGAAAACGAAGACAATGCTGATGGATAAAACCAATGAAAAAAAAATTAAGCTGGAAGGAAAACAATTGGAACAGGTCACTTCCTATCATAAGATGGCAGACACACGCACCAATGATGTAAAAAGAAGAATCGGTCAAATAAAAGCGTCATTTTACAAATGTAAGGAATTTTCAAGAGATATATATATATTTGCAATTAAAACTGAATATCAAACCAGTTTTTAAGAAAAATTTGAACGCTGTTGAAAACAAAAACTTGTAATTTGGAATTTTTTTAGTCCTGGGCAAATATCAAAACCAACCCTAACGTTATTCCTTTTTCTAACCCTTCCTAACTTTAATCCCAACTCTGGCGACACCTGATTGTAACCATGGCAACAAGTGTGTAAAAATAGCCACTTTGCTGCTGAAAAGCTAATTAGTACCAGACTGGTCCACACTAGTTTATGAATAAAAAAAAAACTAGAAAATGACGAGATGGATTATCACCAAAGATTGGGAATATAAACCCAACTGCATGTATAAATAATCTGATACCAAATGTATTAACTGTTTACCTAAAAATCTGAATGAATTTAATTTCGATGACGACATTGACTTACCAATTCAACATACTTGTTTAGAAGGTGGCTGCAGACAGCATTTCGAATGGCCAGCTTTTCTGTGAGACAAAGACCTCACTTTTTGCAACAACCTCCGCTAGAAGCCGTAGAAGGACAAGCATAGCTGTGAATAGTCCATGATATTTTAGGTCCAACACCTCTGTCTTTGTAGAATTAATCTGATTTTATATTGCGGAATGTCAACCTGGTAAAACATACATAATTATTCCTTGCTATTCCCAAGTGTTCTTTACTTGCATTAACAATAGACATCATTCAGTTTGGTGCGGCTAAGAAACAAAATTTTAATACTGATGTTGGCATCTTTACAGTTTACTAATATCTTTTTATATATTCACTTTATTCAGACATGAGATACTGGACAGCTGGGTTTTTTTTTATCACTGAGACTTTTCGGTCATTTGTCCGAAATGGCTTGAAAAAATTCGGTCATTTTTTATTTATTTCGGTCATTTTTAGTCATTTTTGGTCATATTTTTTTTTTTCACATTTTTTGGTCATTTTCACATTTTTTCGGACAGTTTGACCGAATTGACTATATTTTTTTCGGACATTTTGCTAAAAAATCGGTCAATGACCGATAAATGACCGAAAAAAAAAAACCAGCTGGACAGTATAAACTTAATGGCTGTGGCTATTCTTACAACATATTGTAAAAATAGCCTCAGAGGCTATTCTTACAAGCACCACTCAAGCATTACGTTTGACATCAATATGCGCTCATGCGTGATCTGGAACTGGTATACAAGTCGCGACCCTGGTTAAAAAGGCGATGACGTCACACAGGAGGAATCCACCATAAAATGGTGGAAAAGTGGGGTGAAATTAGTCAACCATGACAAAAAAAAGCGTGCAAGTGTCCGCTTTTACCTAATAGCTATGTAACACAAGCCCGAAAAACACCACATATCTCCTTAGAAAAGAATTAAACTTGACCAAGTTTAACTATTTATCCGAAGAATAGCCTACTTCTAAAGATACCAGCATTTAATCAATAATATATCTTTGTCGTTTCTGCTTCGATTTTTACAATTGAACCATTGCTGGAAAGCGCAAGCTATCGTTTATCCAAATGAAGGTCAGCCAGACTCTAAAAGTTAAAAATATTTCTTAGGTAAAGAGTTGAACTTGACCGACTTTAACCATTTATCCCAAAAATACTTGTAAAGATACCAGCATTTAATAAACGCTAATCTAAAGAACATATCTCTGTCTATTGACAAGCAAAAGTTGAGGTTGATAGCTTTTTCACAAAGCGAGCAACCGGGCTTCAAACACAAGCAAATAGCGCCCGATGACTCGTTGCATTTCCGAATCGAAGCAAGTATACAAGTCTCCCCGGTCTGCGATCATTATATGTCTTTATTAAATTAGTTGTAAGTTGCTTGTTTCTGCTTCGATTTTAACAATTGAACCATTGCTGGAAAGCACAAGCTATCGTCTATCCAAATTAAGGTCAGCCAGACTCTAAAAGTTAAAAATATTTCTTAGGTAAAGAGTTGAACTTGACCGACTTTAACCATTTATCCCACAAATATTTTTAAAGATAACAGCATTTAATAAACGCTAATCTAAACAACATATCTCTGTCTATTGACAAGCAAAAGTTGAGGTTGATAGCTTTTTCACAAAGCGAGCAACCGGGCTTCAAACACAAGCAAATAGCGCCAGATGACTCGTTGCATTTCCGAAAAGCTAGGCTATTTACAAAAAGTGAATACCGCACATGTTAAACAAAAACTGTACATATTTTGAGCACAGCACAGTAACTGTTAGGCCAGATCATCACCCATGTGTCCCTCCTCTCCTTGCCTAGATGAGACCTGCCATTTGTCCTCGCAACCCTTTTTGTTTCCCGACCAAACTGAGAAGTTTAGAGTTTCGTTATTTGTTGGATGCAAATAGACGCATGCTTACATTTTTGACCACCTTAAAACACTAAACCAGTTTCTGCTCGACATAGCCTACAGTGTTCAATTTTTGTCCCAGGAATCAACTCTTCAAGCAATACTTTCCCTACTTTGTGTGCACTAACATCCTAATTTATATGCCATTGTTAACAATTGCGATATTCGTGAATTCATTTGAGGCTTTGGGTACCGGAATTAATATACTTATTTGAACTAGCAAATTCAATCCACAACACTTTCCACTAGGCTGTTACTTAACACTAAGCACGCATATGCGCTGCGATTTGTGGCCGTGTTAGCAACTGAAAAAAAGCCTTGGTGTGAAGATCACTGAATTGTTCAAAATGTGAGCTCAGTAGCCTATTACTGTGCTTGCAACTGCATGGTGCTATCAACGTGCAAAACAACTCGGCTCCAGGTCCCCTGCGGTCACAGACACGCATATTATCCCTGAATAGGGGGGTATCGCGTTTGCCATTCGCTCATTGTCGCCTGGTTTGATTGCAAACAAGTCTGTTCTATGTAGTTGCTTTCCTCATTGCGTCTAGTATGTCAGCACAATTGCTTTATCATCGCGAACGCCATTGTCACTTTTCCTCATCCACCTTTCCCAGGCTTGTTCGCGATGAAAGGCACAGAGTAACACGTAGCAATCTGCGGAACAAGAAGTCGTGGGCACTGAGTGGTAAAGTACAGTAGCAACTTAACAGTGACGACACAAATGCATGAGCAATGGAGACAGCACACAAGCAACGAAAATGTTAATGCAATTCACTAACTTGAAAAAACGCTTTCGATGGCCTTGATTTCCGCCTCACATGTATCGGTCATGAAAAACGAAGGGTTCCAGTTTTCTGACCACCCTTTTACAACAGAAAGTGCTTCTGCTATGTCCGAAGCTTGTTCATTTTGGATAATAAAAGTAGCAACAACCTGGTAACCAACATTCGTTCTGACGCAAAGAAAAAATAGAGGAAGGGAATACTTGGACGTCTTGTAAGTTGCATCCAAGAGGCAAATGCCTTGGCCGCAACGATGCAACAATCGTATTATCTTCATCTACGATGAGTTACAATCAACTAAATTTTCATCTTATGATAGTAGCCTACAGAAATAATATACGGTACTGTACGTAACATTGAAAACCACCAAGCCTACTACGTGAATATGGTAAAAAATAAATTGTCTCAAAAAGATTGGTTGTGACCCAAACCCTGCCTTTGGTTACCGCTGGACATGTCACTTGGTCCAATCAATAACACCACATAGGCGTATGGATTTGGCACACTAGATGGAAAAAATACAAAAGAGGTCAGTGAAGTAGGCTAGGCTACTTTGAATCAACAAAGCTTTTACACCTGAAAACTGAGTGTCTTTAAGAAACGAGATGAAAAGTTGATGAAACAGAACACATTTACATATGTTTATAGCATTTTTTGCAGTTAGTAAACCGTTTCCTCTTTTATGATGCCTATCCTCCACTTTGGTGAAAACACTGTGCTTTGCAGAAACCTTTTCAGAATCTTTGTCAACAAAGAAAAGGCTTATTATTGTAGTATGAATATCAACACTTAGTACACTAGTGAATTACAATGACAGGATGTTAAAAATCAACATTAACATGGCACCGTATGCTCGTTTCTGAACAACAACAAGCTTCGTTCCTGCTTTTGCTTCGTACTCTTCAATGGATCTCATGGCATCTTCAACTGAAGCCAACCACTTTCAACAATAAACAATTGATTTTTTACTGTTATAAACTTATGGATCTTCATCACCCATTTTTTGCCATAAGAAATCAAAGCATTTATGCCATAGCCTAAGATTACAGTGAAGAAATGTAAATACTACACACATGCAACAAATCTGGATTTAGCGAGTATAAGGTAGCTGATAGTTTGAAGCTCCAGTTTTTCTTCTTTCCTTCTACTATAAGTACTTCACCACATTTAGGTTTGTTTTATTCTGATGACAGCTCCTGATGAGTCAGTCAAAAAAAAAACTGCAGCTTCGAGCTACCTTTTACTTGCTATTTTCAAGTTCTGTACCACCATTTGCTATGAAAGAGTTCAACATACGTATACTAATTGTGTTAAGTTGGAAACAGTAAAATAGTTGAATATTAATGAACTGTTGAAGGTCTTGTTGGACCGTAGTATATTGCAGCAACTACATTACAAACCTGTACTAGTCCATGACTTTCAGCTAGCTCTCCCAAAGAATGTTAAATGTCCTAAATGCATCAGAACTTTTAATGCCAGGATTGGACTCATTAGTCATTCAAGAACACATCGTTAGCGTTTTATGTGAGGACCATTGAAGAAACGATTTTTATCAAATGTTACAAGTTTCAAGCATAACGCGTCAAGGCCAATAAGTCTTTTCGTAGTTCACGGTTTACATAACCTTGGTTTAATTGACAAAGCGAGATTGCAGTATCACCTGAACATTCACTGTCACTTCTCCATAAGGTTGCATTTCCTGCAGAACCAAGACTTCGTTTTTGGCGGCATTGTTCTACCAAGACATCTCAGATGGTGCCAATCCAGACACGAGTCGCACATGATGCTGTCGCCTGCATCAAGATCTAAATAACAGGAGATGCACAACCAGCGGCCTTTATTTCGCAAAGTGGTCAGTAGGTTCTCCATCAACGTCCAACCGTCAAAAGAAAAATGTCTTCGCACAGAAGCAATGGCAATGTTTTCATCTAAACACTTCATTGGAATTCTTTCGGGCAACGTTTCAATTTCATTTTCTTCGATCAGTCGATCGCTGAATGGACGCAAGACCTCTTCTACTACCTCAGAATCGACAAACCAACTGAGTATTGCTGAAAAATATGACCATGGGTGACTTTGTTTGATGTAGCCTACGTACGCTTTGACGTAGCCTATCGGCTAGGCAGACCCACAGAAGTCAAAGTGTAGTTTTTTAAACTAACGTAGGCTATAACAAAAATGAAGTCACACAAACATAAATGCAACAAACCTGCTTCTTTCTGAAAAGACGACTTCAGTCTGAATGGAATTGGTCCGCTCTTTTTTTGTCTCTTGCGTGGTAACCCAATGACTGTCAATCCAGCTCCTTTTGGCCTGCCACGTTTCATCATCTTCGGTGGAAATTTAATTGATCCTGCATCATCTGTTAATAAACACAACGAGAATCGAATATAGGCTACAACGTAGAAAACATCACTATTTCAACGTTTTTATTAAAAAATTAATAAACATAATGCATTATGCAATGCAAGAAAAAACAACTAATCAGAAATGAATGTTTCAGAAACAGCACATACTTGTAAAAGACTGAATAGAACTGGACGGTGTCTGCATCATAATCGCACTGGTATCAACGGTCGACAAGACGTCACCGGGTGTGTGCTGTGAACTACTACTTGAGACTGTAGGAAGTGCAATTCCAGGATCATTGCTGGAAAATGTTGCAGCAGCACTTCCAGTATCAGTGCCTGAAAAGGATCACCTCTGAGCAATGAAGAAACAATAGAAGCGTCGCACGAGTCTTTACTGGACAATTATTGGATGTGTTGCACTGGGGGCCAAACTGACGAGGTTACGGTCCTGGGCGGAACATAATGTCGTATAATCGTAAATACGTGCACTGGCAGTAGATATTGTGATATACCGTATTTTGAGTTGGAAGCGAGCACTTGAGGTGTCAACAAATCTACATTAACCTTTTGAAAACAAGATTTTGTTGCAGCCAAAACATGCTTCTGGCGTGGTTACCGAATGCCAACCAATCCAGTATCTATCAAAATCTGCTAGGTGTTTCTCGATGATTATTTGCACAATGCTGCATCACCTGCCAATAAACTCATTACTTATCAAATAATGCAGACCGTGCTATAATCTTAAGAAACATGAAACGTAGTGTAAGCGCAGCATGCAATGCAAGAAAAAAAAAACAACTAATCAGAAATGAAGCTTTCAGAAACAGCATACTTCTAAAAGACTGAACAGAACTGGACGGAGTCTGCATCATAATCGCACTGGTATCAACGGTCGACAAGACGTCACAGGGTGTGTGCTGTAAAGTACTGTTTGAGACCGTAGGAAATACAATTCCAGGATCATTGCTGGAAGATGTTGCAGCAGCACTTCCAGTATCAGTGCCTGAAAAGGATCATGCAGTTGTTCACAAAAGCAGAATTACTGAGCATCTGCAACCTTGTATAATCGTAAATTAGTGCGCAACTGCGCATGCAGTACATATTAGCCCACATATTGGATAGCTCAACGCCATAAAAATCATTGCTCAAAAAAAAATTGACTGCAAAATCACGACGCAAGTTGCAGTAACTAACCCATATCTCTTCAGATATTTGAAAAAATAGGCTAGTTTTTCTGATTTAGTAAATAGTGCTAGCATATAGGCCTACCTTTCTGAGTTTGACCCAAAAAGTTCACAACTTGGAATTTCTTTCCTTCCTGCAAGAACTCTGCAATTTGTCGTAAATTATCCAGGTTGTATTGGAATTCATCCATTCCTTGTTCAGATATCATTAACGCAATCTTCTGGGAAATATCTTGAACACGGCGATACTTTTGCTGTTCTGATAAAACACATCTTCTTTGAGGCTTGTTAAGAATCTCAACAGCTGGTAATGTGGATGCAGGACCGTTGTCCAGTGAGTTTCTTGTCAGGCGATGGGATTTAAGAAAATATTGCATTGTCCACCGTTCTGAACAAAGATTGGGATTGTACTCTGACATATGGAGCTGCCTTCTAACTGCCAAGACATGCCTACAAGGTAGCAGCATTGATGATGTGAATCCACAAGGACATGCTGTTGTTGTGACTGCCAATTCCCCATGGACACGAGATTTTACTATGGCAGAATCATTCAAAATCTCTGACATGACAACCTTTTCCGCTAACTTGAATTGTTGTTGCACATGAATATATGCAAATGGTGTCAGTAGCTGTTGGTATTGTCTCTCCGCCACACTTGAAATCGCATCAATTGGAACCTTAAGGAAAGCATTTGACGCTTTGTGGTCACGTTCGGTGGAAAGAGATTGGATACATGCCATCAGATCTTTAAAAAACATGGTCATTCCTGAGTATCTTGTTATGACACTTTTCAACTTTCCATTGATGGATTCCAGTCGATTATTAGTTCTGTTCAAAAAATTAGCTTTTAAGTTGCTCAGTCCATCCACCCATTGATGTCGAATAGCATGCCAGTTATCGTTATAATATGTTGTGACAGCAATTGGGACTGTGTCAACGAATTGGTTATACAGTAAATTATAAGCTGACTCATTTTTGGCATTTGCCAGTTTTCCTAAAATTTCCAGTGATACCTGCCTTTGGGCTGAAGAAATGCCTAATTTTTCCATGGAAACTTCTCTACGAAAAGTGCGAAGGGTATGAAAATAGCAAATTAAAATTTCTGCAGTAGGCAGCATTTTCATCATGGCATCCCGCTCTGTCATGTCTTTGTCAGCCATTACAACCTCCACTTTATCCCAAGCTGGATTGTGGAGTTTAAACTGAGTTAACAGCTTGCTGATGGTCAGTTTGTCTTCAGTGGCTACAAGCCACAGACACACAATTTCACTCTGACCTAAGCCATCAACATTCAGCATCACATATAATGGCATTCTCAAGTCATTAAGTTTGTAGGTTGCATCAATCAGCAGCATTTCAGGATATGCCGCAAAGGTTTCCCGCATGTCTTTCGTTTGAAAGTATATCGCCTGCAATTGTTTGTCATCATCTGCAAACACATCTACTGCAGCACCTAAAATGAAAATAAACTGAGGATTAGTATACCCTACAAAGCAAGAATCTTGACAATCCTGGGCCAGACTAAAATAGCGCAAAACAATTAGGCCTATTAGGCACTCCATCAGATTTAAAAGCAAAAACATCAACTTTTAGTGAAATTTGTTTTCTATTCTATGTTATTTTAATTATTGGCCAGAGGAAGGATGTTTAGGCCTTTGGTAATATTTACATCATATAATCAATGTTCCAACTGAGCGGTTGTATACCACTCTCACCCCATTCTCTAAAAGATGCCACATTGCAATGCTTAGGGTCCGTTAAAAGGATCCATTAGGAGTAAACTTTTACGTAGATTTCAAATTTAGCAATGTTTTCTATTTCTATCCACTCAAAGTAGAATTGTTTCAAGATATTGAAGACCTTTGATTGAATTCCTTGATCCCGCTTTCAATCTTACAATCCCCATAGCGCCTTATGTTGCAACAAAAATCTTTGGAGCATGAGTTTGGGAAAGTAGAATGAATTCTTATGAAGAAAATGAAGCAAAAAATACTCTCAATTGACCCTTTATAGCTCAATGTTGCAAATTTTCCACACGTTGTAGGGTACTGCTAATATTCTGTGTTGGTTATACTAGACAAACGTTTTCTGAATAGAAAAACGTCTGAAAATTAGATATTTTTCTTGTGTAGCCTACTATGATGTGCGTACTGGTAATCCGCAGTTTGCTGCAGTAGACAGAGTCTATTGACCGGTAAACCAGGCGGTCAACACTTTAAATTGAACTGGCAATGGTGAGATTGAACCCACGTCATCGAAATAATTCATCTGCAGTCTAAACCATTACGGCAAGAGGTCAATCGCGAATTGCTTAATTGACATTATATCTGAAATGGTTCAAGAAGAATGCTCACAATATCATGTGACACTCAATCTGCAGCAGCGACCTGTAGATTGCAAATACGCCTACGGTGTTGACCAATGTTACAGGCAACCTGGTAGCCTATTCTTGCATTGCTGCAGTACTACAATGATGCAAAAAATTAGATTTTTCCAAGGTCATGACCCTGACCACAGCTTGCACACACACATCCGGCTCTAGGCCGGAGTCACATCACCTCCAGTACGGAGCCAGAATTTGACCGGAACCGGAGCTCATTCTATCTCTACTTATCATACTGCACATAGAAATTAGAAAGTCATCTCTACTATTTAGCATGAACATATCTTGTACTGTATAACAGACAAAAAAGTTTTGTCTGTCGACTAACCTTTTTCTTTGTTCATTTCATTAATAAGTTCATCATAGGTGTTTTCATACAAAGGTCTCTGTTTTGCGGCAATATTATGCAGATCTTTAAGAATAACTGTTTTTCCTGTAGAAGCTGCAATGTGCTTTTGTACCAACTTTTTATTTGCTTTGGTGGCAAGCATTTCTCCGATCACACTGCTTTCTGTTTCATTTAATCTTCGTTGTTTAGGCATCAAATTAAATGCATTCTGAAAAATAATTTATATGCACATAGTCAAGAAAATGACATATCTTTTGACAGGTGTCCAACCCACAGAGATGGGCAAGATCACCAGGTTTGGTGAATCGGCGGCTTGAATATGACCAGTTTCGCACAAACTGGTCATATTCAGCATGTGCGTAGTCATGCGCGCAAAGTGAAATGACCACTTTACCGTGTCTTACGATGAAGTCAAGATCAGAAAAACTGTCTTGCAACATTCTTAACGTGTTTTAGTACAGTAGCAAACAATATTTGAACTTCAAGTGTCATAATCAAAATGCAATTATACACGAAAAGTAATTTTTTGGATAAAGGGGGTTTTGGACGGAAATTTCAATTTTTTTTACTAGTGGTCTTAGAATGTACTGTTGTATCCTAAAACCTGGGTTAAAATTGAATTTGAAAAAAAAGCCGATTAACCCCCCCCCCTAATGTTATTGCTCTTTTTTATCCTTCACATAATTTCTGATGAAAGCCTCCTTATCATATACAGGGCTAGTGTGACCATAGCTCAAAGGCTATGACTCTACTACAAAGGGTTATTTCCACTTACTTCATTGAAATCATGATTATGATCATTGACATTACTAATCTCAGTGATGCATAGCGCTTTTCCATCTGACGTTGCATTTACTTTGATTCCAAATGGACAACCTTTGATAAAAGTACTGAAAAACAACAAAGATGAGGTGACATAGGCCGTGTTGAATCACCCATAAGTACACCTAAATTAGCCATAACTCACGTTAAAGTAGCCTACCTGCAAGTCATGTCAAATTGCCCATAAGTTGCATCCAATTACCTATAAGCCCACCTGAATTACCCATAAAGTCACGTTGAATTACCACAAGTTCAGCCGAGCATTCTCATAAATCTAGTCGATTTACCCATAAGTGACGTCAAATTGCCAAAAAGCTGCGTTGAAGTACCCATAAGGCATGTCTTTATGGATAATTTCATGAGACTTACGGGTAATTCGACGAATTGTGCTGATGAGCAATTCGACGTAACATATGGGTAAATTGACAAAACTAATGGGTAATTCAATGCAACTTAGGAATAATTCTGGGCATGACAATTCAATGGAAATTACAATAGACAGCATGCGGGAATGGTTCAGCAGAATATATGCATTTTGCTAAGTTCTAAGCATTCATAAGGAATGTAGGCAATTTGCACTTATGCAAAACTCAATCTATTAGCAAAACTTATTACAATAGACAGCATGCGGGAATGGTTCAGCAGAATATATGCATTTTGCTAAGTTCTTAGCATTCATAAGGAATGTAGGCAATTTGCACTTATGCAAAACTCAATCTATTAGCAAAACTTATGCATATAGGCTACATGAGTAGCTCAACCTATGGGCACCAAGGACAAAACCATCATTACTTACCTTTGATTTGGTCTTTTTCCTTGACTACATGATTTGGGTGTTCTTCCTCCATGCACACAAGCATACTGTATTGTACGATACTTCAACTGTTCATTCCAGGTTTTTGTGGATGTAAGTGCTAGACGTCGTTTTGCGCGTTCAATTGTTATGGAATTTCTCACATAAACATTGACAAAGTTTTCTTTTTCCCATTGCTTAATAGCCGAAGAAAGTGTCTCAAAACTGTAATATAATGCTCCCTTCGTAATCATGATGACGATGGATTCATTGACGTGTAGTTTCGATCAGCAAAATCAGCAACTACCGCGGTTCACTCTACGATCAAGTGTGCAGCACAAGCCAATACGCATGCGCGCGAAATTACGTATGAGCGTCGTCGGATGAAACGCCTGAGCGCATTAAGGTCTTGCTCGAGTAAACAACGTCTTGCTTGAGTGGTGCTTGTAAGAATAGCTTCAGAGGCTAGTTTTACAATATGTTGTAAGAATAGCCACTTCGAAACTTAATAGTACTAATAACTTTTGGAAAAAATTAATTTTTTTAGAATACCATTGAAAGTTGAATCAGTGAATGCCCTTTGCTATGTAGGAGATAGATTGAATGCCAGTGGTGGTTGTGAAGCGGCAGTGACTGCATGAGTAAGGTTTAGTTGGGTGAAATTCAGAGTGTCGAGAGTTGTTATATGTGGTAGAAGATTTTCGTTGAAAATGATAGGAAGAATTTATATATACTAGTTGTGGGAGATCTGCAATGCTGTATGGAAGTGAGACAGGGTGCTTACGAGAAAATGAATTGACAATTTAAGAAGAACTGCGAGAGCGATAGTGAGAGCAATGTCTGGTGTGAAGCTGATGGACAAAAGAAATACCGAAGAACTTATGAACTTGCTTGGGTTGAAATTGAATGAGAATGTTAAGTTGGCGAAAGCGAATGGAGTAAGCTGGTAAAAGGTGAGTCCCATACATGATCCAAGCATCGGGGGATAAGATAAGGACAAGGTTCTCATTATACTAAGACTTCGGCGCTAGTGAGAGTAGGGTGGCCAGTTCCTTTCTTTCAGCCGCATTTCCTTCAGCAACTACGCCCACCCAATTTATTACACCCTGGGTAGAGGTGAGCGGTGTTTTTCAACAACCAGCTTAAACTGGGAGTCGAATCAGGATTGCATGATTGGAAAGCGAGCGCCTTAGCTGCTGCGCCATCCCACCGCTAATAAGTAAGGTGGTATGGGCATGTTTTGAGATGGGATGAAGATGATGTTTTGAGAAGAGTGCTGGGTCACTCATAGAAAACAAGGAGGACCCAAGAAAACGTGAAAAAGGCAAGTTGACGAGGAAAGCAGCAAGGTGGGCTTGACAAGAGAGGACGCGTTAGACCAGAGGTGACGAACCTGTGGCCCGTCAAAGAATTTTGTGCGGCCCATAAAACAATTTGACAATCGCTCATGCATTAAAGACAAAAGACATCTCGAAGCTGTTTTATGCCTACACTGGTACACCTTTCCTTTGCTATTTTCTTGCCCTAATAAACACTAACTTTCAGGGTTTAAAATTAGAAAATAGGAAAGCTATAAGGTAAATTTGTGAAAACACTATTCACCAACTTCACCTTGTATTTTGGTCGATTCGAATTGATTTTGATTTGTTTATCACCGGATTAAAACTGGACTACTACATTACCATATTTTTAATAATTACTACTATTATTCAACTTACTTAAGCTGTTCAGTTAATAAACCAATATATATTGAGAAGAAAGTGAAATCAAGTCACACTTCTGTGTGAAATCAAGTCTCAAATGAAGTAAAAAATCTTGATTAAAATTAAAACGTTCAATATTTCTTTTGGCTTTATTTTTACTGCAAGTGGGATCGCCGAGGTGTTTTTAATCAATAAGCATGCCTTTAGTGTAGGTAAGGTGCATTCAATAAGGTACCTTCAATCAATATAACAACAGCAAAACTTACAAAATTTCAAAGTTTATTTTTTGTAGAATTTAGAATTTGACGTTATGATTTAGTTTTGCCTCAACACAAAGCTACATTACATTTGTATGTGCTTACCATTGAGCTACTTCGCAATCAGTATTACGTCGATGCGTGGCAATCCAATATGGCGACCGTTTGATGGCGGCAGAAGAATGGCGATTCAGCAGTTTGTTGTGTCAGCACAATACTTAAGTTTTATGACTTATTCTTCAACTAATTTAACAGAAACACTATATTAGCTTACATAAAACAACTCTTTGACTGATCTAGTATTGCTAAGAATAGTTTAAAACCCCTTTTGATTAAAAAACACACTCAAATTTAGTGGTCAAAGATAGCTGATAAATAACTAACGAAAATGGTTTCAATAAAGATTTTCCTTGTCTAGCTCAGCTCACATAACTAGCTACCGCTCACATCTTGGTCACGAGGCTGAAAAGAGAGTTTCTGTGCTCATCATTCTCTCGTTTTCAAAGAGTTGCTTTTTTTAATTTTTTGTCTAACAAATGTGTCAATCATTGCTCTAAATTGACCAATGAAATGGTGTTGACGTCACAATCTTGTTGCCATATTTGGAACACGAACAAGCGGCAGAGCAGAACGCTCCACCTACTTCGAAAGCTATAAATACGGCACCCCAGGCAACTGGACTGCAGTCGTCTGAGCGGTGTCGCGCGGTTAGTACTTCTGAAAGAAGCAAAACTGCGCAAGTTTAATCAGCTGATTTTTATAAGCTTATATAAATAAAAATTAGCTTTTTAAAATAAACTGCACAGACTGCAAAGGGATTAGAAAGATTCAAATTTGTAAGTCTCCAGTCAAGAAAGACGTCAAGCTTTGCCGATAAGACCGGAAAAGTGAATAACTGGTGTCACTGTGACGTCATCGCCTGGCGGGCTTATAAAGCAAGCGCGCCTCTTGTGCTCACTCAAAAAGAAATTTACTGGAGAGCGCGGTGCACGTGTTGAAATTATCACAGCAACATGGCTCAGCTGACCGAATCCACGATTGAGCTGCGGAATGTCAAGCGCGTGCAGTTTGGCATTTTAAGTCCAGATGAAATAGTATGTGGTTTTATGTTTCATTTTTTATCTTAAATTCCATGTTCATCACCTTACAGTATACCTAAAAGCACACTCTCGCCATTAATCCTATTCTTTCTGCACATCATTCCACTTGAAGTCAATTTAAGACTTATTCCAATCAATGTAATGTTATCCTCAGTTAAATGTGTGAATTATTTTGTTAATATTGTTTTAAGCACTATAGTTAAGATAGAAATTAAAATATAAATAACACTTAAATTTGTGTTTTAATTTTTTTGGAATAATCCCTCAACCTGTGTTGCCAATTGCATAGCTGGGTACATTTATTATGGGTTTCAAATCAACCTATTGTTCAATAGATTAGAGTGTCGCTTTTATCAGCATGACCATTGCTTACTTCACAATGTAGATAGCCTACTAACGATCTGTCTTAGCTTGGTGCTGCGAGTTTGCTGTGGTAATGGCGGTTTGCACCAGCTTTCATAACATTGCTCCCTAGTCATGTGCTATGGCATATCACAGCCCATGACTATTCAGACAGCAAAACTTGTCATTTCTACATTGATTAAACGTCTTCAAACATTAATTTAGTATAGAAAAAGATGGGTTTTGCTGCATGTAGATAGGGAACAGTGTTTAAAAGCTAGTGCAAACCGCTATTACCACAGCAAACTCGCAGCATCAGGCAAAAACAGGTTGTTAGTAATCTATTCATTGTATTTCAAATGTTATTACTGGCTAATCAAGCATACATCGCAAATCCTTTTAAATGCTGATTTATATGTTATGTATAGTAGGCTACACAAAAACGTAACTTTGTGCATATAACTGCCACATCTTCAATGTCTTTCGTCTATGCCAACCTCATGTTAACAAAAGTACTGTATGCAAAACAAACAATCTTGCAATGTCTTGCATTATGGTGAAAGATATGGTTTTGTTGATTATAAATTGGCAGTGGCTATTTGACCGGCTCCGGCCTTTAAATCTGAAACACTATTTGACCGGTCATTTTTTTTTTTTTTTGAAAATTTTTTTTTGAAACGGAAAATTACCCAGAGAAATTCTCAAATTTAAGCAAATTAAAAAAACTCTAACTTTATTACTCACATTTGAAAAGACATAAAAAATTGCGCTGTAGGCAACTCAAATTAAAAATTGACTAAAGAAATGCACTTCGGGTCAAAATTTAGTTAAAAGAAAAAAAAAGAAAAAGAACGCATCCGTGTAGTATCGAACTCATTCCCTCTAGAGTGGGAGCAGGAGACGTATCGCACGCGCCACAGAACGTGTTGATTAAAACTGTCAAATTTACAGCTTATATAGGCGCTTCTCGTCTTTTGCTCTGAAAGAGAAAAAGAAAAAATAGTGACGTCATGACCGGTCAAATAGTGTTTCAGATTCAAAGACCGGAGCCGGTCAAATAGCCACTGTCTTATAAATTTCATTATGACAAGACTAAATGTTTTCCAATATCTGTGTATAAATTAAAAATACATTTAATAACTGATCTGTGTAACCTTTTACGATGTCCTTTAAAAATTGCTGATTACTATCATTATTAATGATAAAATTAAGTTTCTTAACAGTGTAAAATGGATTTGTCTTAATTTCATGGTCTAATAAACCAGCAAGCATTACAGGCCACTAACCCATGAAGCATTCGCAAAATGTTAACTTAAAGATAGTTCAAATCTTGACTGATTCTAATTTACACTTTTTCACACCCTGACTATGAGATATTCAATGATAAAAACAGTGATGCCACGCACTAGTCATACAATGAAAGTACTTAATGCATGACACCTTGCCATAGTAACGTACATTGTCAATTTTTTTCAAATCTTTACCTAGTAGCCTATTGAAGATTTTAGATTTAACTGTGAAAATGCAAGAAAGTTAAGCATTGCACCCACCCTTCAAGAATGTTATTTAATATCTTTCTGAAGTGCTGTCCCATGTTTTTAATTGGTGTTGAACTGACATTCTTTTGAGTGTCATAAGGATGCTCTTAGACATGCAACTGGCATTTTCACACTTCTGTGATCACAAATTGTATCATCACATCTCAACTTTTAATGGCATGACATATGGCATGTGTGAAGCTTGTTCAGGTAGCAATCAAGAAAATTAAGTATCTTCTGACTGGTGTCAAACCCACAACAATGCTTGATATGAACGACTCGGTTACATGTCTTGTAATGCAAAGAATTCTATTCTCACACGAGTCAGTTCAATCATATATAGCTAAATTTCGATCAGCTAGAAGCTAGATCATCTTCAGTTAAGCTTATTCAAATAGAATACTCGTGTGAGAATAAATTTCTTTGCATTGTTCAGGTAGCACATCTCCACTGTGTTAAGCAATCACAGCTACTTTTTTCATGGCTTCTTCTTCTACCATAACTGTCTGGTGTTGGGTGCTTGATGTAGATATGTTTCATTGAAATTTGGCGAAGAGTGTGATGAGGTTCATATGACATGCTATATAATTAGAACATGACACTCCATAATATGTAGGGCCAGTTTCCAATGATATACCTAACCAGGCATCAGCTATCTCTGTCTAATGGGTGCCCTATCATTCAACGCCAATATGAGAGAAGAAAAAGATTGTGTGATACAAATGAAAAAATTCAAGTTACATAGCATTTTATGAAACCAATGCAAAAAAGCATATTTCTACATTGGTTCAATGTCTGCAAACATTTCTATGGATCTGTTGATTCAAAGTTGGATATTAACTGACTAGGTGTTAAAATACAGAATTGTATTCCATACACTTACATCAGCTGCCTAAGATTCATCTCTTTTCATTGACTAGTGATATTCGTGTGCACTTTACTTACATATGTCCTTAAATTTCAGAAACGTATGTCTGTTACTGAAGGAGGCGTTCAATTTCCAGAAGTAAGTGAAGGTGGAAGACCTAAACTTTTGGGCTTGATGGACCCCAGACAGGGTGTAGTTGATCGAATGGCGAGGTGATTATGCTTTACTATTATTTTTTTTTTCAATTTAAAACAATAAGTTGTTGATGTTTTTATGTAACATTGGGAATTATACATATTACATGAGTAATGTAGGTTTACATTAAGTTGTTAATACAAACTACTTTTCAGGTGCCAAACTTGTGCTGGAAATATGACCGATTGTCCTGGTCATTTTGGTCATATCGAACTTGCAAAGCCAGTGTTTCACGTGGGATTTCTTACAAAATCTATAAAAGTTTTACGCTGTGTATGCTTCTACTGTTCAAAGCTATTGGTGGAAAAGGTATGAATGTTAATTGTTCGTTAGTCCTAGTTTTATCCGGCTGTGGGAGTCCAACAGAAAATACAATTATTTTATTCCGGACATGACAAAGAAGATTCCACTTTACAGCTTTTTACGTTTTGTATTACTTACAAAGGCAGATAGTTATGTAGTCAATTTTTCATGTTCTGTTATGCATTTTTTAATTGATATGTATATGTTCAACTATCTTGTGATTTGAGATTATTTAGAATCTTTGTGATGGATTGTCCTGTACTTGTAACCACTAACCAACCAGTATATATGCGATTTTGTCTGTGTATCATTTGTGTTTAAAGAAAGTCATGTTTACTTAAACTATATTGAGTGCTTTTTTCATTCATTATTTGACTGTTTACTGTGGGAATGCATGTAAAGTTTATAGCTTTTATTATAATTAATCAGTGCCTTTCTACATTGCCATTATTTTATTACATAATTTTCATTTGATTTAGGGAAACCCAAAAATCCGTCAGATTATGATCAAGTCAAAAGGCCAACCACGAAAGCGTTTGGCTCATGTTTATGAACTATGCAAAGGTAAAAATATCTGTGAAGGAGGTGAAAACATGGATAACACCTTTGATGTTCAGCAAAGAGATGAAGAAGAACCAAGAAAGTAAGAAAAGTCAACATTTTAAATTAAACAATTTAAGTTACCAACGGTTGTTTCATGACTTAACCTCATAGCGCATGGCACTTTGTTGCATGTTATACGCAATGTAGATTTTTGAGGAGTACTTTGACTTTGAAGGAGTAGGATTAATCTTTGTGAAAAAATAAAATAAAAAATAACCAAAATAACCCAAATAATTATTTCCAATTGCCCTTTATATCTCACTGTCCAAATCTGCGACAAGTTGTGCTGCTCAATATTCATTAGTTGGACTATAATTCCCAAATTAAAGATCTCAAAACTTGACTTTTATACTTGGGTATTACATGATTTTTCATGAGTATCATATATATATGTTTACGCATTACCTTGGCAGAAATGGAAATTGTAAATATTTGGTTGGTTGTTCATGGAAATAAGAAATTTGTATCAGTAGCCATCAATTTATTTGCAATTGCTTTGTAAAAATATCTCATCTTTTCAATCCAGGGTAGGCCATGGCGGATGTGGCCGATATCAGCCTAAAATTCGAAGGCAGGGGATGGATTTATTTGCTGAATGGAAACACATCAATGAAGATTCCCAAGAGAAAAAAATTGTAGTTTCTGCTGAACGTGTTCACGAAATATTTAAGGTAAATAACAAAATCAAAAATTTACATTTTATTGCCTTAAATAACAATGATGGTAATATTTGCATTTCTGTACTCGGCCTTTGTCAAAACACTGTATACCTTTGAAAAAGAATTTCTTTATGAAATTATTTATCTTCCAGCGTATCTCTGATGAGGAATCTGATATTCTGGGAATGGATCCTCGATTTGCTCGTCCAGAATGGATGATAAACACTGTGCTCCCTGTTCCTCCTCTATGTGTCCGGCCCTCTGTTGTGATGGGAGGTGGAAGTGCTAGGAGTCAGGTAAGCATAACATACTTGGAGCTGGATTTTGTAAAGATGTAATTAGAAGTCATAAAATATGATTCCAAGAATGTTAACATCACTGTCTACCTATACGATTTAACGTCTCTTGTTTCCCGTATTGCGAGGATTGGATGCCAATTGCCAACGAATCTCTGTTTTGTCTGACGGCATTTCTCCATGCCACCAGGTCCTAAGGGTCGATTGAAACAACATCTTCCAGTCGCAGATCTTTCCGAATGTTGTCGATTCAATGCTTCTTCTGACATCTTCGAGGGTTATTCCCATGGAGTTTTCCATGCATTGCACGTGTACGTACCAACGTAGCCTTCTCCTGACATCTTTAGGCTGATGGATGCCAAGCCTGGATCTCAGCTCTACAACTAACAAAATGTTGAAAAACGTCTATTAGAATAAACAAGTGTCCAAATCAAAGAATTTTCTTGATTTTTTTAAAAGTATTAATTTGATTTTGTAAGAATACCTGCATTATTTTCAGGATGATTTGACTCACAAACTTGCTGACATCATCAAAGCAAATCAGCAGCTTAAACGCAACGAGCAAAATGGCACTGCGGCGCACATCATCCTCGAAGACGTCAAACTTCTGCAATACCATGTCGCTACACTGACTGACAATGACATGCCTGGAGTGCCAAAAGTATGCCAAATGATGTTTTGAATTTTTTTACCTGAAAATATACATTTTAATGTATGGATTGTGTTAGTGTAAGATACATTTTAATGTAGAACTTTAAGATATGGTGCAGCCCAACATGCAGTATAATTTACTATGTACTGTTTTGTTGTAATCATTACCTGCTTTTAGTTTTACTACTTTTGTTTCATGTTTATAGGCATTACAAAAATCTGGACGTCCGTTGAAGTCTATAAAACAGAGATTGAAAGCCAAAGAGGGTCGCATTCGAGGAAACTTGATGGGAAAGCGTGTCGATTTTTCAGCTCGTACGGTTATTACTCCTGATCCCAATCTCAAAATTGATGAGGTAATACAGAATATGCCGGTCACAGCGCCGGTGCATTTACCGAGCAACGAGAAAGAACGTAGTTCAATCTATTCATGAAAAAAGAAGTACTTACCGGATGTGAAAATGCTAAATACTTTTGTTGGTTCTCATGCCATATAAAAAGATTATGAATTCCAAAATTCTTTACATCATTGTATACGTAAGTTTTATATATATTACAAACTATGCAACTCACTCTACTTTGCAGGTTGGAGTGCCACGGTCCATCGCGTGCAATCTCACTTATCCAGAGATTGTGACTCCTTTTAACATCGACCGCATGCAAGAGCTCGTGCGAAGAGGCAACAACCAATATCCAGGAGCTAAATACATTATAAGGGACAGTGGTGACAGAATTGACTTGCGCTACCACCCCAAACCATCCGACTTGCATTTGCAAGTGGGCTACAAGGTAAGTTTAAACCACTTATGAACATAGAGCTTCAGAACAGAGTTTGTCTTGTTGAGTGTTGACTGTACGACAAGCACATAAAGCCGAGTAACGCAACCAGACTTAACACATTTACGTTTATTTTTAATACTGAGAAAAAAACTACTTCAAAAGAAATTTGATATTGAACGTTTTTAGTGACACTTATGAACAGTTTCATATCAACCACCATCTTGGTTTTTGTGGTATGAACTTGTGTAAAAGTGATATGATACGACAAAGATTTTTTGTAGGTTGAAAGACACATCAAGGATGGCGATGTGATTGTGTTCAATCGTCAGCCAACTCTTCACAAAATGTCTATGATGGGTCACAAAGTCCGTGTGCTGCCCTGGTCAACTTTCAGGTATTTGCACTGCCAGTTGTATTCACGATTTTGCGTTGCAACTTTTAAAAAAAGTATCAAGCAAATACGTTACATCACAATTGAAATTGATGTGTAGTTAAAACTTCCGAAACGTGATGTTTGTCTTAAAAAAACTAAATCTTTTTGGATTTGTAAGTAAATTAATGCAAATTCCGATTGTTTCTTTGTTTTTTTTTTCTACAACACAGTTTTTTTAAATTTTAGATTGGGACAACAACCTTACCTTTTCGTTTCAGATTGAATCTTTCCGTGACCACGCCGTACAACGCTGACTTTGACGGTGACGAGATGAATCTGCACGTCCCGCAGAGCATGGAAACGAGAGCGGAAATCCTGCAACTCGCCATGGTGAACAGAATGATCATCACGCCACAAAGCAACCGCCCGGTCATGGGCATCGTACAAGACACGCTCACAGCGGTCCGTAAAATGACAAAGCGAGATACGTTCATTGACAAGGTATTGACTGATTTACTTGTACCAGAACTAACGTTATTACTTTTTAGCTACGAGTGAACAATTTCTGTCGTAATTGAACATTTGGTGACTTTTTTACGATGTAATGCTGTCAAGTAGCACCATTTTGACAATACTGTAAAATTCAAGTGGACCGTCACGTCGAGTGGATTACAAAAAAGTGATGAATTAGCGAACTAACTAATTGTGTAAACAGGTCAAAACTATAGCGACTTCTGTTGGGGCCAACAAAAATGTGACCAATAAGGCGAACTGACGAATTAGACAAATTCTAATATATGTACAAGATTTAGATTTGTTTTAACATTGCATTGCAGCCAAACTTTATGAATCTTCTCATGTATTTGGGTGACTGGGACGGCTCTTTGCCTCAGCCTGCTATTCTCAAGCCTAAACCTTTATGGACGGGAAAGCAGTTGTTTTCCCTGATCATTCCTCCCGGAATCAATTGCATCCGTGCCCACAGCACTCATCCGGACGGAGAAGATTCCGGGCCTTACAAATATATATCACCGGGAGACACGCGGGTAGGCTACCGAAAATCTTTTTGTTTTTTAGTCCCAGGTGTTTACAAACATTTCTTTTCAAAGATTTTAGTTGTCTTTAGTTTAAACATTAGCATTTAGCTTTATGGTTGCACTACCACTACTACATTACTGCCTTTGCAATTATTATTATAAATTGGTCACTTCAAAAAAATATGTCTTATTAGCTCAATTTGTCGTATCCTACTAAAAAAAATTATCTTAGCTTATATTCAGACAAATAGAGGTTATGTTGTACCTTTAAAATTACTGCACCAAATTAATTTTGAAGTCTGTTTTAAGAAACCTTGTATTTCTTTTGACATTTTACAAAAGAGGTGTTTAAAGAGGAAAGATGTTGATTGATTATTTTAACTTTGAATTGTTTTGACTTGACAATTGTAGTGGAGATACACAGACAATGTTTCTACAGTACCTCAGTGCAAACACTCTTGCAGGTCCTTGTCGAGAACGGTATTCTACACAGTGGGATTGTTTGCAAAAAGACGCTCGGTGCATCTTCTGGATCACTTTGTCACGTGGTAGCTCTTGAAAAATCTCCTGAAGTTTGTAGAGAATTTTACAGCAACATTCAGGTAATAATATGCAGCGTAGTATGACTCTTCAGAATTTTGATGCTTGTTTATCTGACAACAATGCTGAGTCATACTTTTTCTTCTTGCAGACGGTTGTCAACAATTGGCTTATGGTTGAAGGCCATTCTATTGGCATTGGTGATACAATTGCTGATGCTCAGACTTATCAAGACATTCAAAATCAGATTCGAAAAGCTAAACAAGAGGTTATTGAGGTGAGACAAAGATTTTTTATATATTTATTTTTATAAACTCTATTTTGTTTGCAAAGCATTATGTACTGTTTTTTTTTTTTCAACTTCTAAAACATACACTGCAGCGATTAAATTGATTCTATTTTATTTAAGGTCATCGAAAAAGCCCACAAAGAAGATTTACAACCTACACCTGGCAACACTTTGCGACAGACTTTTGAAAATCAAGTCAACAGGTACAGTTGCTGTTTTTGTCAACTTTGCATCTTTTGCATCATTCTTTCTGTATATTACAACGTTCAGCTTAAAGCAAAAAATTCAATTTTCAGAATCCTGAACGACGCCCGAGACAAGACAGGCTCCTCTGCTCAGAAGTCCTTGTCTGATTTCAACAACTTCAAAGCTATGGTGGTCGCCGGCTCCAAAGGGTCGAAAATCAACATTTCTCAGGTATGTTTTACATCTTGAACTACACCGCGTTGAAAAAGTGGCAAAGTTGCTCCGAAAATATTTGAGAAATGAACATTGTTGAGTCGTGTAATCACAAAATATAAGCATTGGTGGCTTTTAAAGTTTCATAATTTCCTAATTGGGAACATGCTTGTAGTGCAATTTAAACCGTTCTTTTAGAGCGAGTTCATTTTTTTTCAATAAATTGAACTTGGCATTTCTAGGTTATCGCCGTGGTAGGCCAACAGAACGTGGAGGGAAAGCGAATTCCCTTCGGATTTCGACACAGGACCCTTCCCCATTTTATTAAGGTCAGTTTCATGGCTTATACGCAAAAGAATTCTCATCAAGAAAACCAGTCCCTTGTAACGTCTGCAGACTGTTTCACTGGCCTGGGGTTATATCTCTTGTATCTGTATAATATATAAACGCTAACAGTGATATTAATCTATCTTCTTGCAATGTTCGATTTTCAGGACGATTATGGTCCAGAAGCTCGTGGCTTTGTGGAGAATTCTTATCTCGCTGGCTTGACTCCAACGGAGTTCTTTTTTCACGCCATGGGAGGAAGAGAAGGGTTGATTGACACTGCTGTGAAGACTGCCGAAACAGGTTAGTGCGTTTATTTATTTTTTATGTTTATCTGTTTGGACGAAGAGCTCGTCTTTCAGTTCCATTCTAAAAAATTTATACGTGCTTTTTGTTTCAGTATATTTTAAGCCTATACGGCATGCACCCTCTGTACGGTTGTCAAATAAATGGACAAAATTGCTTTCTTGTGATTGTTGAACAACAGGTTATCTCGGTTGTATAGCCGAGTGGTGACAGCGCTGGTTCGGCACTCGAAAGGGCGCCGGTTCGACACCGCTCAAGACCATGCGGCTTTGTCTTTAACACAGGATACGAAGATGGTCTTCTTAGCCTTCCCGTTGTATTAATCTAAATCTTCAACCATTGGGCGTAAGCCTGGTTGCGAAAAACAACCTGTTCATTTGCTTGTGGTAGGTTATATCCAACGTCGATTGGTCAAGGCTATGGAAGCTGTCATGGTCCGCTATGATGGCACCATTCGTCAGTGCAATGACTACATGATTCAGCTATGCTACGGTGAAGACGGGCTGGCCGGCGAGAAAGTCGAGTTTCAAAACCTGGCAACCCTCAAACCCAGTCACAAATCATTCGAAAAGGTGATTTCTTTCAGCCTGTGTTAATAGTGTGGAATGTTCAAATCTTGCTGCTTTACCGGAGAGCAATACTGTTGCCACCACGATAGCTAATACGCTACCACCATTTCAGTCTGTACATTCCGTGTAAGGTTTAAAAAAAACAATTCACTCTACAGTACTAAGAATTCAACTGAAGCTTTTTAAAATCACAAAAATGTTTGTGTTTTGTGGCATTTCACAGTGTTGCTGTTTGCATTGTGTGTGAAGTAGGCGAGAAGTAATTTCTGTTGAATATTCAATTAACATTTTTCAGAAATTCCGCTTCGACTACACCAAAGAACGTTATATGCGACGTTGCTTGACTGAAGACGTCGTGCGTCAGATCCAGACTGACGTTTCCATTCAACGTGAACTCGAGGCCGAGTTCGAACAGCTGCAGCAAGATCGCGAAAACATCAGAGCGATTTTTCCAACGGGAGACAGCAAGGTGTTTTTTGCTACAGTAATCCGTACGCATTATTCAACTGCATAAAATGCGCATAAAAATATATAATAAGCCCATAAAATGCAGTTTTTTATGTGCGCTGTTAATCGGCAAGATGTTTAATCTGTTGTGCCTTTAACTGCTTTGCAAAGAAGACGTTGTTTTAACGTCTCTTAAGCTTTCAAAATTCATTGAAATGTATTTTTTTAGGTTGTCTTGCCAGTCAACCTCAGCAGATTGATCTGGAATGCTCAGAAAGTCTTCCACGTTGACTTGAGGAGTCCGTCCTTTCTCAACCCCAATCGTGTCATAGAAGGTGTAAGAGATCTGAGTAAAAAGCTTGTGATCGTATGCGGCGAGGACCGTTTGAGCAAAGAAGCCCAAGCCAATGCCACTCTGTTGTTCAACGTACATTTGAGGTAAGTCTAGTGGACTTGTCAACCATAGCAGAGCCTGCAAATGACGTGACTCTGAACTGTAGTCTTCGTTTCAAAGTACTGCCATATGCTATTATTTTTTGTGTAGTGGTGGTATAACAGTACATTTCTTATGTATGTATGAGCAGGGCCGCTGAGAGAATAATTTGGGCCCGGTACCAATGAGATCCTTGGGGCCTAAGTCAAGACAAATTAAAGAAAACACTTTTAAGATTATTCTTCAACCACTCCATCCAATGAAAACGCGGTGGTTTCTTCAAGTTCCCTGGCCCTTTTGAAGGGTTGCAGATTCCTAAATTTATCCTGGGTCGAAACGTACCCCCTGTCAACGCTACTATGTATGAGGGTTTTTGGCTTTGTCGTCTTCGATTCATCCCATTGTCGTTTATGCAGATCCACACTGTGCTCTCGAAGAGTAGCCGACGAATTCCGTTTGTCTCCTGAAGCATTTGAATGGATTCTCGGTGAAGTAGAAACAAAATTTCAACAAGCCCAGGTAATGGTGTGGAAATATCATCGTCATAAATGGCAATAGGATATTCTATTTGTATAAGATTGTACCTGATAATTACATCCTAAAGAAATCCGGCATAACGCGTATTTTTGCTGTCTGATTTGATTGCTATTATAATAAGTGCAAATATATTGCGTTAAATACATTTACTAGCAGCTGCTACATTGCATTTGTGGAATGTTAACGTATCGACGTGCTGCTGTCATTAAAACTATACCTGCAGTTTTGTTTTGCTTAAAACTCCTCTTTCTGTTCGCTATTATATCTTTGTACTTTCTTTAGGTTCATCCTGGAGAAATGGTGGGTGCCCTTGCTGCGCAGTCTCTCGGTGAGCCTGCCACACAGATGACTCTCAACACCTTCCACTACGCTGGTGTGTCTGCTAAGAACGTCACTCTCGGTGTGCCTCGTCTTAAGGAGTTGATCAACGTGTCGAAAAAGCCGAAAACCCCGTCGCTTACCGTCTATCTTGTTGGCCTGCCCACCAGAGATGCTCAACGTTGCAAGGTTAGTACTGACCCGGGTTTTAATCCCACCATGAACAACTCTTTTTTTCATTTTATTTGTCATTTATCGAATCCAGCCTCTGTTGATTTCGTTTAGATGGACAGGAAGCGAAAAAGAAAGCTCTCGATAGCTATTGAACCGGCATCCTTTCGAGTGTCAATCACATGCTCAGTCCTCGAAATTAGCGGCGGCACACGGCAATTGCCGTGGTAAATGCCGCCGCAAACGTCATAATGGCCATTCTGCTACGGCAATAAAAATGCCGTCGCAAAATGATCACTTAATTCGGACAAAAATTATTCAAAATTTCTTCCTGTTTGATTTACTCGCAGCGTGAGTTTAATCAGCAGAAACATCGCACCAAGACCTCACCTCGGACTATTTACTTGCTGTGAACACTCACACAGTCTTCGAAATTAGCATATTTTTACTTCGCAAAAACGTTGACGAGGTCAAACGGCAAAAGTTGAAATTGCCTCGGCAATTGCTGTGAACGTTTATTACGAAAAAATTGTACCAAAACATGTAAAACGAGAAAAGAAAAAATTAATCGAATAGTCTATGACGACCGCACGGTTTGATTTGTTGTGATGTAATAATACCAAAAGCAGCGATCAACGCGATACGCACGCTGTTACGGTGATTCACGCTATAACTTATTGGGAGGGAAAAGGAAGTTAATTTTGGGTTGATTCAACGTTCGAGTCAGCACAAATCGATTTAAGTTTCCCGGCGAGTTATATCGCGTAACAACAATGCCCAATAAGATATTTACGTTTGTTTTACATTAATTCGACATCTAGCGACGTTAAATTATCATGAAATAACGTTAATTGCTCAATCAGGTACCGATAATAAATCAATAGCTCCCTGCGAGAAGATTGCCTCGATTTACGTATACAGTACACTAACATAATTTCGGCACAATTAGGATACTGCGAGCAACACAAAGTCTGTTAGATAAAGAACTAGTCAGAATCGGAATCATCGGAGGATGAGGTTGTCGCGTCGTCACTGGAACACTTGAAGACGCAAAACTGCCGTTCATGAACGCGCGATGCCATATGATCGGAAGCATTACTTTTCTTTACTGCCAAAGAACCATTTATCCAATTTCGTACCACTTTTATATTCGCAACGACACCGGTCAAAAATAAGCATTCGATGAAAGAATAACTTTTGCGTAACAATTAAGCCAGTATTTATCAGGTTGCAAACTTTTTACATTTCACAAGAGCATTGTCAGCGTATAAAATAGCTTGCCTGATGCTCTGGGCTACCGCCGTGTGACACACGATGAAGAAGAAGCGCAGAAAATTTCTTTTGATTAAAGCCTACGGCAATTGCCGCCGTAACCCAAGGTTTGTTGATTTGGCAACAGCAATGTTTTTGCCGTGGTAGATGGAAGCTAATTTCGAGGGCTGCATGCTCTATCCATTCGGCCACGTTGTTACCTTTATCGTGCGATCATGTCACTCACAGCAAGTGTCCACCATTTGCTCGGCTCTGCTGCAATGCATTTTTCTTCACCTTAATTTAACTCATTTTTACATTTTTTAGGATGTCCTGTGCCGTCTTGAACACGCCACTTTGCGGAAGGTGACGGCAAACACTGCCATCTATTACGATCCCGATCCGATGAACACGGTCATCCCAGAGGACCAAGAATTCGTCAACGTTTACTACGAGATGCCCGATTTTGACGTCACTAGAATTTCGTCGTGGCTGCTTCGAATTGAATTGGACAGAAAAAGAATGACTGGTATGACAAGAAGAGCTTGTTTGTTCTATTGTGTTGACACAGTGTGTGTGTAACTGAACACGATTTCTCGTTTGAATGTGTTGGTTCCTGTTTTAAAAGCTAAAGTGAATTTTCCAGACAAGAAATTGAGCATGGAACAGATTGCGGAGAAGATAAGCGCTGGGTTCGGTGATGACTTGAATTGCATCTTCAATGATGACAATGCAGAAAAACTCGTGCTGCGAATCAGAATTATGAACAGGTACAGAAATACAGATCTCAACAACAAACTTTGCTTTCCAAGAGTCCTGTAGCTTTTAATGGCTCCGTGACTTCTGCACGACCATGAAATGATTTTCAGTAAAACTTTACTACTTTCAGTGAGGAGCAGAAGACGGAAGAAGACACTGAAGAGCAAAGTGACAAAATGGAAGATGACGTTTTCCTTCGTTATATTGAAGCCAATATGCTGACAGATATGACACTGCAAGGAATCCCACAAATTGCCAAGGTGAACTTTAACTTAACACGTTAGTAGAAGATTTTTTTTCTGATGTCCGTACCTTTACTACTAGCATGTCTTAGATTCTTAGAACTTAGATCACAAGACCAGAAATTCTCTGTCCTCTAGTGGCATTTCTGTGTGGTAAGCGGGCCACACATTTTAGACCAGTTCCCAAGCTGTGGTACGCGTATTGGTATGGTATGCGAGACTCACTTAAGTAGACAATAGTTTTTAAATAAAATCATAGAATAGAAAGAAAAGTATGCCTGAAAGCTAAATTTTTCGAACGAAGCAGGTTTACAAAAGCATCATAACGTATATAAAAAAATTCACAAAGTTCAGGCCCAAATTCGGTGCCATTTTTCCAACTTGTACCCAGTCCATTACAAAGCCTCTTAGTGTAATCGGAACAAACATGGTTAGTCCTGTATTAAGAAAGATCTCTGCCCCGGAATACAATCCACTTCAGCTCAATATCTAAGTATCCTAACAATTTATTTCAGGTTTACATGCATTTGCCGAAAGAGGAGAGCAAGAAACGGATCGTTATCACCAAGGAAGGCGAATTTAATGCTGTCCAGGACTGGATCTTAGAAACTGACGGAACGGCATTAATGCGGATTCTATCGGACCGAGATATTGATCCTGTACGGACAACGTCCAACGATATTTGTGAAATCTTTTCGGTGAGTTTTCTCCTGTTTTTCAAGCTATGGAATGTAGAATTTGATTTTTTTTTTACTATTGAACCAAAAACATTTGTTAAATTACTCAAATAACCTAGAAAATAATCTCATTAACAATAACCCCAACTCTTCATCAATCTAACTATTTCAAATTTATTCCTCTGTTTTTTCTTACAGTATCTCAAGTTATAAATTTTACTAAACATTTACTTGATTCTTTCCCCAGGTACTCGGGATCGAAGCTGTCCGTAAAGCATTGGAAAGGGAAATCAATCACGTCATATCTTTCGACGGCTCCTATGTCAACTACAGGCATCTCGCCATGTTGTGTGAAGTCATGACCTCAAAAGGTCATCTCATGGCGATCACACGTCATGGAATAAATCGGCAGGAGACTGGCGCCCTCATGCGCTGTTCTTTTGAAGAAACTGTCGATATTTTAATGGAGGTGGGAGTTATTTTTTAATGGCGGATTAAGTTTGATAATTCAACCTGTATTTTTAATCATAACAGCTGAATTCATTCACAGATTACCAGTGGATTTGGGTTGTCAGTAACTTACCGCTGAAAAAGTTTAATAGCGAATCTTTTAACTTTTTCCTTTGAAGCAATTGCCAAAGAAACAGGTTGAAATATTCTCTAACTTTTCTCTACGTTTTAATTGTTAGTAATAAAATGAACCAATTTCACGTGTTTCTGTGAAGGCGGCGTCTTCCGCTGAAACCGACACAATGTGTGGAGTGTCGGAGAACATCATGCTTGGCCAGATGATGCCTGGAGGGTCTGGTTGTTTTGGGTTGTTGCTTGACGCTGAGAAGTGCAAACATGCCATGGAAATTCCAACCAATATTGGGGGCGTTGGTGGTAAGTAGCAAGCAAAAGTTGCAATTTTTTTCACTTGTTTTCTGCTTACGGGTAGCTTCAATTCCAAGTACCTTGAGAAGTAGTTTAGAATAGTTTTGATTTGAGTACATTACTGAAGCAGCGATTCTGTCCACTAACCATACTAAGTCACTATACCTTTGTTATTTAAAAATTAAGATTTATCTATATTTCATATTTTTTCATATTCACCGGATTAAAACTGGACTACTACTACGTACCACTACTAAGTATCACGTATATAATATATATGCGGATCCCGCAAACGAGTTCAAGGGGCTGGTTAATTGACTTATTTAAATTTACAGGTACTGGCATGTTCTTTGGCTCCATGGCATCTCCAAGTTCAATGTCTCCAACCAGAACCCCATGGAGCGGAGGAGCTACTCCTGGATTTGGTGGTTCATATACTCCGGGTGGTTTTGGATCAGGAATGACTCCCAGCGCGGCTTCCTTTTCTCCTGCTCCAACAGATGGATCTGGATTTTCACCTGGATACAGTCCCGCATGGAGTCCGGCGCAATCACCCGGACCTGCGAGTCCCGCATCTCCCTACATTCCTTCTCCGAAAGCTTCAGGAATGTCTCCGAGCTACTCTCCTGTATCACCTGCGTATGAACCAGGGACTCCCGGAACCCCACAAAGCCCAAAATACAGCCCAGGGTACAATCCAACAAGCCCAAATTACTCACCAACTTCTCCACGTTACTCCCCAACGAGCCCCGGTTACAGTCCCACTTCCCCCTCATATTCACCCACTTCGCCCAGCTACAGCCCAACATCGCCTTCCTATTCCCCAACCAGCCCATCGTACTCACCCACTAGCCCCAGTTATAGCCCCACATCTCCCAGTTATTCGCCAACATCACCCAGTTACAGTCCTACGTCTCCAAGCTACAGCCCAACATCACCCAGTTATTCTCCAACTAGTCCAAGCTATTCTCCTACATCGCCATCCTACTCCCCTACAAGTCCTTCGTACTCCCCTACGTCCCCGAGTTACAGTCCCACTTCCCCATCTTATTCACCCACCAGTCCCTCATACTCCCCAACAAGTCCAAGTTATAGTCCCACAAGCCCATCGTATTCTCCAACAAGTCCATCGTACTCTCCAGCAAGCCCGAGCTATTCTCCTGCATCTCCAAGTTACAGTCCTGCTTCGCCAAGCTACTCACCATCCAGTCCAAAGTATTCTCCAACTAGTCCTTCTTACAGTCCTGCTTCTCCTGAATACAGCCCATCAAGTCCGAAATACGCTCCTTCTTCTCCTTCATACTCTCCATCGTCCCCGTCCTACAGTCCATCTTCACCAAACTATTCGCCATCTAGTCCAAAGTACTCTCCTTCAAGTCCACAATACACGCCTGCCAGCCCGAAGTACTCCCCCTCAAGCCCGTCTTACTCTCCAGCAAGTCCGGCGTACTCTCCTGCATCTCCAAGTTATTCACCATCTAGTCCTGGAGCTGGACCTGGATATTCTCCAAGCAGTCCATCCTATTCACCGACCAGCCCATCTTACTCACCAGCTAGCCCATCTTATTCGCCAGCTAGTCCTCACTACACTCCCACGAGTCCCACTTACACTCCAGGAGGAGACATGTCTCCATCGTCTCCTAGTTACAGCCCTACGTCACCGGGTGGTGCAAGTCCAGCCAGTCCATCATACAGCCCCAGCAGCCCGTCTTACAGTCCTGCCAGCCCCATGTATTCACCAACGAGTCCAGGATACAGTCCTTCTAGTCCTGGTTACAGTCCGACTTCTCCTGGATACACTCCAAGCACCCCGGGAACAGGCCAGTATACTGTCAATGATGACAGCGATGAGGATTGAACATTCTAGAAATTGAGATTGACAAAAGTGCCTCTCATCTGTATGCTACTTCAAGAAATTCGTACTCTCTATAACTCAGTAATATGACTTCGGTTGGGTGATTGTGTATTGTGTATATTCGTTTTGTGTGGTCGTTAAAACCAAAGCGTTGTATTGCAATTTTCTCATGCACAGTGCGGTTGTTTTTAACGATATCCTTCAATTTTTTGGCAATCCACTTTGGCATGTACAAAGCATGGAACTTTTGCATTTAGACTTTCGTGCTGTGTCTTGGCGCATTGTCGCAAATTATCAGACATTTGTGTTTGGATAAAAAAACAAGTATATGTCCGCAATATTTAACGTCTGCAGACGTTGAATCAAAGTAAAAATGCAATAATTTTCTGACCAAGTCTATCACTTGTTCATCGAAATATCAATCACAGGCTTAAACTTTCATTGCTCAGTTAATTTGAAGTTATTTATTTAGATAAAAGGATGCATGGTAATAGTTTGGTTTCACGCTCATCCTGGGTTTTTATAGGACAACTATGGTTTGAGCAAAACAAAAACAAAAAAAACGAAAAAATACAAGCTATGGTTGGCCCGTGCATTGATACGCTCAGCTGTTTAAAGCTAAGCGCTAATATTGTTGGATTGAAATGATGCTATTTTCAAACTAAACAAAGAAAAAATCCCCTCACTAAAGAAGACGCTTTCGCTTATTTGGCTGTTTGCTTTTGTAAGCTTTGTGTCAATAGAATGTTGATAATAGTATATTTTGCATCTAAACTATGTAAACTTTGTTTGAAACACGTCTGAGATTGTAATAGCTTTGTGTAGTTTTGCTGCTGCTGTTGGTGTCTTCAATTGTGGATGCACAATAGCCAAATAATCCGGTACCAATACAGCGTTAAATTAACCCATCTGACATGTAGGCCAATGCCACAGTTTTGAGTTTTTTACATTAAAAGTTCTTTCCAGCATTTGTGTTCGTGTTTTATGATTGAAAAGTCGTAGCCTCAGCTTTAACATAACACTACAGTATATTTTTCAGCCATACGGGTTATTTACAAACTGTTTCAGCACTATTACCCCAAAGCCTGTTTACTTCTTCATCGTGTGTCATACTGCCGTAGCCCAGTGGATCACGCAAGCTCTTGCTCTGTCGTTGAACTCGTCCAATCTTGTGCAGAGCACGTTGGAAAATTAGGGCTGTGCTATTTCCTTTGCAACGTAATGATAATTATGTGTGTACTCAGGGGCGCAACTAGGGGGCTGTTTAGTCGGCATGACAGCCCCCTTTAAGATTTGCAACTTAAACCAATTTTATAATTTTGGTATCAAAAAGTCGACAATTAAATTTTCTGTACAATCTTGTCAAACTTGACGTGTATCCAGGCCCTAAGCTTGTGTGTGAACTACTTTTTAAAATGTGGGCCTGGAGAGCAAACAATTTGCTGCCTACTTTCGAAAGCGCGGGAAACTTTTTTTGAGAGTGAGCACAGAGCGAAAACGGTCGCTTTGCAGTTCGCACATCACAGAATTGGATCATTGCGCTGTCAATTTACACTAGGCTAATATTCTAACAATCTAACTGTGATATATCCGCTTCTACAAATAATAATTGTTAGTTTTCTCTCTCGTTGCCGACCCCTTTTGATTTTTTCTAGTTGCGCCGCTGTAGTGTACTGTTGTTATATGGCGCTGTGTTTATCGCAGATATGCGTTGCTTCTCAGTGCTTTATAAAGCAGTCAGTGCAGCCGTATATAGAGGCTCAACCGAGTACATGATAAGTCAACTCTCGTTGCCCTGCCAACCGTCAGGACCGAGAGAAAGGTTTGGTTGGTTTCGAATCTTTATCCTCGGACTGACAAAGCCATGATAGGTTATTCGTGGTAGTTTTGCATAGCTGTAGGTGGAGGCTTTTGACGCAGGACCGGTTACCGAGATCGGCAAAGTGAAGTTTTCGGATTGTTGAAGTGTTGCTGCCGGGGAATTATTCCATCCATTACGTACCGCCGAATGGAGAACAATCCTAAGAATGCGTTGCTTAAGCGGACACCTCAAAAGTCGAACCAGCGCCGCTTGATTTTGAAGCTTCACGAAGTCACACGCCAACCAACTGAGCTATTGGTGTGGACTAAGAAAGTGGCATAGTAACAAATAGCATAGGAATCGTTTTGTTCTTGAAGGCAAGGGGTTGCTTGGAATTGCCAGAAGAGAAAACTTTTCGCTGCCACTCATGTTTGCCCCCTGACCAGAAGAATGAACATTTGCTTGCTTTTCTTTCTTCCTGTGCTCTCCTGAGACTCATAGTCTTTTTTGGAAGCAACTGTCAGAAGAGTCCAGTCTCATCAAGGTTGACGTTGTCTGCGGAGAACTGCCAGAGTAAGGGCTGGAGAACCTGCTGTTGCCACTCAAGAATTTGCGAATCCACTGGACATTCGACTCCTTCACGTGGCATAGTAGCGAGATTAAGGGGTGGCACAGGAAATTTATTTTCTATTGAATTGTGTTGGGATGATCAAATGTGGTAAAACAGCGAGAATGGCTGTACGTAAATCTATTCCGTTGCTGAATGCCAAGCAGCAATAAGATTCAGTACCAATTTTAAAAAGTTTTTGGTATGTTCCAACATCGTTGGTATGTTCCGACAGGGCATCGAACCCAAGTCAACCAATTTAGAAGCGGATATAGCCTACTAACCAATAACTCAGTGGTTCTTAACGTGGCGGCACGCCCCCCTTGGGAGGCCCAAAGTGCTAGGCTGTTGCACTAGTATGCTTCGAATTTTTCAGGGGCAGGCCCAACCCCTATCCCGCTGTACATTTTCCGACATCAAGATTTGCTTTATAAATTTTGCCTTGTTAAAACTCTTCGCCTCCCCAACTTTTTTTCAGATAGGTCTACGCTACTGCATTGTCGGCATATTTACTTATTTTGTAAAAAAATTTACAGTGGTTTACTTTTTGGTGATATGATGAATGTTTTGGCTATTTATTCTCTGCATTGAAACAGTTTGCCGGTATAACCTAATGCTTCTTTGTCCTATTTTGAAGAGCTATTACTTAAATTAAGGGCCCACTAATGAATTTCGGGGGGGGGGGGCGGGTTAGATAGTGTTCCCACGGCCCTGAGTCTGATCACTAGTCGTTGTTGATTTGGATCAGATTATTGTCGATCGTTGGGTCGCCAACAACTTCTTCGACGTGATCGAAATTATTTCCCGGTGAAGCCTCACCGCAAAGGGACGCATTGGTCGGTGTGAATGCCCTTTCCTCCATGTCTGATGATTGAGGAGAATTCACAACGTCCCTGTAGGAGGTAGCCTATTATTAGCAGGATGTGGAGTTAGGTCTCTTCAGGATACGTTAGACTCCCTGCCGTCGCTGTATCTGATCCGAGCGCGCAATGGGTTGACTTCGGTTAAAAACACTTTTGTAACTTGTTCGTCAAGTTTGCTAGACCTGTTAAACTTCCTCTGTAAAATTGGACTAGGAGTGCTTAACCAATCAGAAAAGGACTTCCGGTGTAATGAACGTTTAGAGAAGTTGAAAAATTGCTCATGCGGGATGGAGTTTGTTAATGTACCCCCTGGACCCCCTGTCAAGGCTGCAGTTTACTTGTAACGTGCTTAAAAGAAAGGTATCAACTCCCTTTAGCTTTGTATTTTCTCAAGAGAAGCGCGAAACCTACTTAGCGTAGCCTCATAGGAAAACAAACCAGTTGTTCTCTGTAGCAATTGTTTAGAATACGGTAATAGTGTTATAATTTATTTATTGTCGCTCTATAACTGCTAAGGTCTTTTAGCGACAAAGCTCATTTGTAATATTACCCGACTTATTCTCACTGCTTTATGCAAGAAAGATCACAGTCGGTGCAGTTTTTAAAGTCTTCGGTTTGACCCGACCGAGAATCGATCTCAAATCTACCAGCATTAGAGCTGAAGGCGAAACCCCTCGGCCACTGAACTGTTAATTTTCTTAAAGAAGTGGATGATGGTAAATCCCAAAAAGCCTTTAAGCGCTCAGGATCAGACCAGAAAGTTATAATATGTTTTACGTTGTTCTTACGTTGTTTCTTGTTTCAATGATTGCTTCGTTGGAGCATTTTATCCTCGGGCTGTTCTCTATTTTGTGTTGCTTGTTGTTGAGAGCTGTCTGTCTTCATTTCTACTCTAGTATGGTTTGATCCAGGCCGGCTCAAAACAAAGACTTTAAAAATTGAAACGATTGTGTTCTTTCTTGCATTGCGAGGTGAGGATAAGTCGGATAATTTTAATGTAATAACATCGTAAATCTGATATAAAATTGAAAATGAGCCTTGTCGCTAAAGGACTTTAGCTGTTTTAGAGTGACAATAAATAAAACCTACGTTAGGCTACTATTTAGTATGGTTTGAGTAATGCCTTACCTTGTGCAGTGGCGTAGCCAAGGGGGGAGGTTTGGGGGTTACAACCCCCCCCCCTTTGGCACGCGTGTGACGTCACGATATTGAGAATGATGCTTTCAGTCTAATAAAAAATTGCCTAGTTTTAAACAAAATTGCATTAAAAGAGCGAGTTTTGCCAATACCAAACATTCAAACGTCTCAGCCAGGAATTAGCAACAAGAAAACACAGAGACTTAGCTTTATTTCCGAAAAATGCCGAAGAAAACATGATCTTATCCTTTTGCTATGCTACCAGACAGCACCATTTTACAGGAATATTCGTACCCACATTTTTGTTGAAAATGCTCTCAGAATGCACCAAATTCAAAGTAATTTTTCAAAATTTTGTGGGGGAGGCCCCCCAGACCCCCCACCGCTGGGTGGTCAAAACCCCCCTTTCAAAATTCCTGGCTACGCTACTGACCTTGTGTGACCTAGTTTTGACTTTTGTTCCAAAGGGCTTTTTGTAGTTGTAGGCTAGTTTAGTCTCTTGATTGGTAACAATAGTTGTTTCTGACGTTATTTTGAGTAAAATAGGTTTTTCTGCACTTGTAAGACGCAAGTGTCAAGACACAAGCTCGTAAACCTCCGCATCTTTCTCATTAATGCGAAGAAAAGTAGATTGTGATTCACTGAATCTTTGGATTCATGTATAATGGAAAATGGACAATTAACTTAAATTGTTTTAAAATCTAAAACATGTAAAATAATTTTGTTTCTACTCTAGAAGATAGGAAATTTAATGAAGATTTGTATAACTATGTAAGTATTTTACTGAATTTAAACGCATTTATGCAAAAAAAAATTAGTTTTTCTTACTTTCAGTTACGATCGCAAAACTCTCAAAAAAATTATCACTTGGCATTTTTGAACTGATTATTGACTTGCGATAAGCAAGTCCCTTCTCACATTCATTTTAAATTTGAATTTGAGATATGTATAGTATGCTATAGTATACTATGTATAGATATGTATAGTATAGTAAGTTATGTATATATATAGTACACTATATGCTACTGTATAGACTTGCAATAAGTTTAAGTGGAATTTTCTCAAAATGTCTTTTTGAATAAAGATGTATCTTCATTTCTTGTCCAATCTTCAAATGCTTAGGAATTGTTCACAGCAAAATGGGCATTCAAATAAAGGAACTGCTTTTGAAATTCAATCTATTACCGCCTATAATAAAACGAAAAATGCAAATAATTTTATTTTATTTTGATATTGTATATTTTATGACGTAATATTTCTCGAAATTGACCAGTTAGAAAAAAATCCTCCCATTAAATTTTTGTCCAAAGGGCAATATAAGCCGTAAAAAAGTTTGAACTTGATAGGCTATACCCCTTTTTATGGTTTTAAAAAGTTTTTGATGTTTTTTGTGAAAGCTAACTAATTAGTTCATTTGTTATTTCATAAAACTTTTGCTTAATTTAATAGAGCATTTCAAGATTTTTTCAAAAACACATAATTTGTTGGGGTTTTAATAACATATTGTTTGATTTGGACCTAATTATCCGCACTAGCAAAAAGCATTGCCAGTAGCCTACTAATATTGTCGCTTTAATCCTGACAGTTTCGCATAGGATACTTGTATGTAAAGGCTTTGAAACACTTACACAAGCTCGGGCAGAGTGAAGTGTCGGTGAGATTGACAAAGTGAAGTTTCCGATTTTTGAAGTGTTTTTGTTTGTGAGCTATTCCATGCACTTGTTGCCGCTGAATGGAGAGAAGTCCTTAGAATGCGTTGCTCAAGCGCACACCTCGAGAGTCGAACCAGCGCCGCTCAATCTTAAAGGTTTTTCGTTCACGAAGTCACGCGCGACTGACTTTCTAAGAATGATGAACACCGAAAAAAAAAAAAATCAATAGTGAATAAATGTTATTCAACAAAACCACAGGGTTGGTCACAATCTCGTGTTATAGTGCTGTTGATTAACAATGATGATGATTATGTACCTGATCTGATACAGACGTTAGCGGTCTTCCAAACTTCTCTGTCATTTGCCATTCGTATAAAATCGTTCATTTTGACTGTTGTGTTTGTGGCCCATTGATTCAAGCTGTTTAAACAAGTTAATCTTTGTCGACCTCTGCTTCTTTTTCTCTGTATCATCTCCAATAGTGCTAATTTTTCCAAATTTCCATGTCTGTGAATATGACCTACAAATTGCATCAGGCGTCTTCTAACTGTTTTTATTAATCTCCTTTCTGCAATTGCCAATTTTATAACTTCGTCATTACTCTTCTTACTTCTGTTCTCTTCTTCTTGCTTCTCTTTTCTTACTCTTCTTCGTCATCACAATGGTGGCATAGTTGACAAAAGTGAGAAAAAAAATAATTTTGGTGTGCCAAGTATAAAAGGTTTGCCAAAAGACCACAGATTGAAAAATATTTCCTTGTGCTGTGCAGTGGTTCTCAAACTTTTGTTGTCTCAAACACTTTGGGAAATGTCTACTGAACTTGCGACTAACCCAACGACAATATTTTTATCATTTTTTTTATTTGTGTTTTCAACCTTAATTTTTCCCAAGGCGAAATGAATTAGAATTGTGTTACCTAGTCATAATCAATTATAAAGAAAATGTAACAGGCTTTACTGCAGTTGGTAATTATTACGATAGTTTAATAATGAAATGTGCAACTTGTTTTTGAAATATATAACCCTACTGTGTATTAAAAAGAAATAAGGCAATGCTACCATTTCTTTTTATATATTTAACTGTAGCCTCAACATAATTGAATGCATTATCTGGGTTCTTGCTGTTAGAAATGGAGATATTTCTGTTGAGCTGTTATTTAAAACTTTTCAGTGTATTCAATAGCATTAAAATTAATATGATTTCGTTGGGCCTTTGATACTATAACTTCTTGATTTTTTTATGTTTGATCTGTACATAAATGTGTTTCTATATATCTTAAAGGGATAGTAAAGGAAAAACCTGACTTGGCGATTTTTCACGTTCTTTGTGTTTAACATGCTACCATAAAATGATTTTCAATAAAATTTTGCCCCATTGCGGTCTGATCAGCATTCCTCGCCCGCTTTTGTCAGAGCTTTCAGAAAGACAATAGGCGTGAGCAGCGAAGCGTGCGACTGTACAGTCTGCGTCACTATAGGCGAGCAATCAGTTGATCGCGCAATAATTGTTACTGCGGGCGATTTAACTGTAGGCTATGTATGTATGTACATCAAAACATCAGACAGTTTGCTCAAAACATCAGATCTGATGTTGAAACATCAGAAGTGGTAACGTGGCTTTTGTTATTGCTGTCGATAGTGACGTATTCTTGAGCAGTGTTTGCACTTTTTGGTCATTTTGAAAAAAAATAAAAATAAATGAAACATTGAACTTTGGGCCTTGCCAGTGCCATTAAAAACATTTTTTTTTCGGTAATTCTTTTTGAAATGTATTCTTGAATGTTCAGTTTACGCATTTTAATGCTTAATGTCCGTTTGAAAATTTTATTTACTATGCCTTTAAGTCTGTATCGAAGTTAGATCAATTACATAGTCTTCAGTTCAATTACATTGCAATTACACCATTAAATTTTTTAATTAGGCTTAGCCTGCATTACAATAGACTACATTGTTCTGAATGTTTAAATTACCATTAATTCCAAGTGTAATTAATTACGTTTCACTTACAAAAATTAAATGTTTCAATATTTATTTTGATGATTTTTTACAATTAGGTTTTATCAAATACAAGTAGAATTGTATTTGATAAAGATTAGGTAGCAATGGAGAAATCGCTTTTGAACCCCAACTAGCGGTTCGACAAAAGTACTGATATCATGCTTTCAACTTACCAAATGGAATTGTAACTTGGACCAAAATTTTTTGCAATGACTATTATAATCACAGTTAGGCTACACAGCAACAAAAAGTCTCAACTACGATTACATGAAAATAGTAATTTATTTTATTTTGGTCTGTAGATGTAAAAAAACTTGAACAACTTGCTGTAAAGTTTGAACCCGAAGTAAGGGATAAAGTTGAAGTGAAAGTAAAAATATTAAACGGAATTGGAAGTTTATAGTCAAGCCGTCCATTTTGGCATTTAAATGATGCAAAACAAAAATATTGCAATACTTTGATGTGTTTCTTTGAAGGCGGCGTCTTTTGCTAAAACCAACACGATGTCCAGTGGTACTGGAGGCATTGAAGGTGAGTGGAAAGCAAAAGTTATAATGTTTTTTTACTCGTTTACTGCTTACGAGTAACTTCAATCCTAATTCTTAAAAAATATTTTAAAATAGCCATGATTGGAGTAGCCTACATTACTGAAGCTGCAGTGGTTCTTCCCACCATCGCCGACTGAATATACTAACTTACTATACTTTCGCTAGCTAGAATAGAAATTCATTTGATATTCCTTATTTTTAACTACCATGCATAAGTAGCTTACAAATACCACAAACGAGTTCGAAAGGCTAGTTATTTGACTTATTTAAATTTACAGATTCTGGCATGTTCTTTGGCTCCATGACATCTCCAAGTTCAATGTCTCCAACCAGAACCCCACGGAGCGGAGGATCTACTGGCTTTCGATCAGGAATGACTCCCAGCGCGGCTTCCTTTTCTCCTGCTCCAACAGATGGATCTGGATTTTCACCTGGATGGAGTCCAGAACATAGTCCCGCATGGAGTCCGGCGCAATCACTTGAATTTGCGAGTCCTGCATCTCCCTACATTTCCTCTCCGAAAGCTTCAGGAATGTCTCCGAGTTATTCTCTTGTATCACCTGCCTATGAACCAGAGACTCCCGGAACCTCACAAAGCCCAAAATACAGCCCAGGGTACAATTCAACAAGCCCAAATTACCCACCACCTTCTTCACGTTATTCCTCAACGAGCCCAAATTACCCACCACCTTCTCCACGTTACTCCTCTACGAGCCCAAATTACTCACCACCTTCTCCACGTTACTCCTCAACGAGTCCAAATTACCAACCACCTTCTCCACGTTACTCCCCAGCAAGCCCAAATTATTCACCACCTTCTCCACGCTACTGCCCAACGAGCCCCAGTTACAGTCTCACTTCCTCCTCATATTCATCCACTTCGCTCAGCTACATGCCAGCATCGCCTTCCAATGAACCATGGGCTCCCGGCGCTCCGCAAAGCCCCAACTACAGCCCAAATTACTCGCCAACTTCCCCTTGTCCCTTTCCAAAGACCCCCAGTCATAGTCGCATGTCTTTTTTGTATTCACCCGTTAATCTTAGTAGTAGCCCCACATCTCCCAGTTATTTTCCAACAACTCCAAAATCCGCCCAGTCTTCGCCACCATACTGTCCATACACCCCGCCCGATACACCCCGTCCATCTTCACCAAACCGTTTCCAATGTAATCCCAGGTGTCCTTCAAGTCCGATAGGCCTATGCATGCTTTTCAGCCCGGAGTATTTTCCCTCTAGCCCGTTTTATTTTCCTGCAAGTCCAATCTATCCTCCTGAATCTCCAATTTACTCACCATTGAGTCAGAGAGCTGGATCTGGATATTCTCCAAGCAGTCCATATTATTTGCCGACCAGGCCGTTTTACTCATCAGGTAGCCCTCATTACACTCCCACGAGTCCCACTTACACTGCGGGTGATGACATGTCTCCATCGTTTCCTAGGTACAGCCCTACGTTACCGGATGATGAAAGTCCAGCCAGTCCATCATACAGTTTCAGCATCCCGTTTTGCAGTCCTGCCAGGCCCATTTATTCACCAATCAGCTCAGGATACAGTCCTATTAGTTCTGCTTACAGGCAGATCTCTCCTAGATACACTCCAAGAACTCCTGGTAGAACAGGCCAGTATACTGTCAATGCTGACAGCGACGAGGATTGAACATTCTGGAAGTTTAGATGGACAAAAGTGCCTCAGCTGTATGCTACTTTAAGAAATTCGTACGGTAGGCTACTCTCTATAACTCAGTACCGTAATATGACTTCGGTTAAGTAATTGTACATATTCGATTTGTGTGTGGTGTTGTTAAAACCAGAGCGTTGTATTGCAATTTTCTCATGCACAGTGCAGTTGTTAACGATATCCTTCAATTTTTTGCCAATTCATTTTTCTTAGGCATGTACATTGTACATTGTACAATGTACAAAGCGTGGAACTTCTGTACAAAGTAGGCTACATGTAGAAAGCATGGAACTTCTGCATTTGGGCTATCGTGCTGTATCTTAGCCCATTGTCTCAAATCAACAAACTTTTCCTTTGGTTAAAATTTAAAAAAAACAGTCCATTTCAACAACATTTAACGTCTGCAAACGTTGAATCAAAGTAAAAATGCGATGATTTTCTGACTGAGTGGGTGTTATCACTTGTTTATGGAAATGTCAATCACAGACTTAACCTTTCAATGCTCAATTAATTTGAAGTTGTTTATTTAGATAAAATGGGATACATGGTAGTAATCGTTTGGTATAAACCTTATCTTGGGTTTTTATTTGGCAACCAAACGGTTTGGACAACAATAAACTAAAAACGAAGAACGCAAGCTATGGTTAACCCATGGCGACCTTTATATACACAGGCCATGACAACGTACAGCTTGAAATTTGACCGAAGGCCGATCTGTTAGTAGCCAATTGCTAGTAGGCCATAAGTTGATAGCTTTAATATTAGGTTAGTTAATAAAGCCTCTGTGTGTATTATGTGTGATTTTGAGTCTTTTGTTACCGATAATGGACTGGGTTTTGGCACATGCGCTGGCAATCCAAAAAGGGTCTGGCAACACTTGTAGGCTAATGGGTAAAGATTTGGCATTGTTTAAAGTAGGCTGTAGGAGTTTTGTAGAAATTTGAGATTTAGCGATAGCATTTTGGCAATTTAGATTCTCAAAAATATCGTTTGAAAAGGATATAAAGTAAATTTAGCTTAGAGTTCAAAATTGCAATTGCATCGGCCTCAGTCAGACCTCCAGCAGTTCGCACGGTGTCGAGGCCTGTGTGGTGTGTACAGCAGCGTTGATAAGGGGGGCCACTAAGTACTTTTGTACATGGCATGTACACGGTACCAATTGTACCTAGCCCCGGGTAGACTTAGGGTCCCGAAACTTGAAAAAACCACCGTGCATTTTTTAGATGTAGGGTATATTAATTTTTTCTTAAAAGTTTCCGGATTTAGCGCCCCAAGATCATATTAATATCCTTTCAACGACCATGCCTGTGTATAGGCTATACATCGCTATGGGTTAACCAGTGTAGGCTATTAATATTGCTTAGCTGTCTACAAGCATAGAGCAAATACTGTTGGACTGAAACGACAGATGTTTACAAACTGAACAAAGAAAAATTCTCCTCCCTGAGGAAGGCTGTTTAGTTTTTAAGGTTTGTGTCGATGAAATGTTCGTGGTATCTGAGCAACGAAAACCTTGTTTGAAACTCGTCTGAGATTGCAATAGTTTTCTGTACTGTGCCGCTGCTTTATGTCTTCAATCGTGGATGTAGCCCACAATAGACAAATAATCCGGTACCGATACAGCGTTAAATTAATCCATCAGACATGTAGAACCGTGCCACCGTTTTGAGTTTTTTTTCATTAAAAGTTTTTTCCAGCATTTGTGTTAGCTTTTTGTGACTGAAAAAGAGAATTAGTTTTAACCTGGGCTGTGAAGTCGGACGAAAAATATAGGCTATGACTTTGACAGCTTGGCTCCTCGATTTATAACTGGCCTACTCCAGCTTGAAAGTTGCCAGATTTTTTTAAATTTTTTTATTATTTTCACTGAAGTTGTGATCAAAATTGTAATGGCTACTGTCACAAAAACTGACAATAACCAATACTTCTCTTTTCAAGTAAAATTCTAGAGTGCAAAACGGAAAACAAAAAACAATATTTTGAAAAAAAAAATGCAAACAAAAATTGTGTTCATCGTTTTGTATCAAGTCGGAGTCGGTCTTTTTTTTAACGATTCCGTCTCCGGACACCCCAAAATCCCACCTACTCCGCAGCCCTGGTTCTAACGCAACACTACATTTATCGACCATGTATGTTACAGTACTTGCAGGGGCTTCGAGTTGAGGGGGAGTCGAGCAATTTTCTTCCCTAGCATTTTCCGCAAAAAATGTAGCCTATCAACTTAATGATAAACGTTGTTTGAATAAATCAAGTGTTATTTTACTTTCTCCTAACGTTTATGTAGAGTATTTTAACTTAGGCTACCCCACTGTAGCCAGCAAGTTGTTTCCAATAAGTTACCATTAGGCAAAAACGGATTCCTTATCCGCTGCGACGGAAAACGGCATGGCACAGTCAAATCCATGGCTTTACATTACCCTTTTTGTAACTTAATTGAAGCTCAAAAGACCTTAGGCCCTAGGCCTACTGGTTAGATAGCCTTATTTGAATGTAGCAACTTCAAGCCAACAGCTAAACCAAAAGTTGAGTCAGCACTAAAATACTTGAGAAATTTCAAATCTGTGCTTCTCCATGCTGTGTGGAGTAGGTAGGCGGTAGGCCTACAGTTTTAAAAAAATTTACTCTAATAACCTATTCATACAGCAAAAGGACTGTTGAAGTAATAATAAGCTGATGAAATTAAAAGAAGTGGGCTAATCAAAGTTATAGTAAGCTTGGAAGAGTAGGGTTATATTAGGCTAATCTACTCGTAAGCTAAAATTATAGCGACTGTAAATTTAAAAAAAAAAAAATTCTGAGGACGAAACGTTCCAATAGCCAACTGGATTATTCAAACAAAAAGTATTCTACCGTATGTTGTGATGGATTTGCCAGTTGTTGGTATTGACAAATATATCAACAAACTCAAACATGTTGTTGATAAGTTTTATTGGAAGTTTATCGTAGGCTACCTAGGTATAGCCTATCTGATAAAGTAAAGCTGAATGTACCACTCCACAATTTCTACTCAAGGATATCATTGATTGTAACACAGATTGATTGTAACCTGTGAAACGTTTTTCCAAATATTTTTGTGCTTTGAGGGTTTTTGTAGCTTATATGTAGGCTAGGCTATGCGGTATCTAACAAGTAACAATTAACTAACTAACCATCCTCCAACTGTTAGAGGAGTAGGCCTACATAGCATACTGAAATCTGCAAAGAACTGTTTGCGCTCCACCATGGCAACCAAGGCACGCTGTGCATCAATTGAAAAAAAATCTTTATCATTTAATGCCGTGATCCGTAACTTTGCAATTTAAAAGGTCCCTAAAGGTTGAATGCTTTGTTGAGCTGTTTTCGATGTCTGTGTTGTGTGTTTATAATTTCTTCTAGAAACTATAGATAAAATATTCAATACGGTCTTCTTCTTCATCGTGTGTCACACGGCCGTAGCCCTGAGTAGGCCTATCATGCAACCTCCGCACATTGGCGGCGACCTCATCTTGACCCAGTTGAACAGCTGAAGCAAGGAAACTTTTTCTTGACTTCAATCGCCTGCGTGACTTCAATAGGCCTACGGTACGGTAATAATGGCATTTTTATTGAAAGTAGTCTGCGGTAAGTGAAGTTTATAAGGATTGCCACAAAGTAACTTTTGAAGACTTTCATATCGAAAGATAGCTTTTTGATATCGTAACAATGTTAAAATCGGATGTTAAAGGAATTCAATTTTATAACTAAGAAAGTAGGTTGAGATGATGAGCTTAAGACGAACATGCAGCGCATTGTATAAATTTGTTGCTTTCATTTTTGCTGAAACCTTTTTTGGGAACCCATTTTTCATATTACTTTTGCACTAGTCCTGATTTCTTTCGAAAGCCCTGGTTAGTAGCAAACTGTTTCGGCACTGTTAGCGCACAACCTATTTAGGCTACTTTGACTTGCAGCGTAGCCTAGCCTACATGATCTACTGTAGCCTAAGCTACATCGAGAATCAGAAGTAACAGCTTGCAGCGATCAGGAGTGATGCAGATTAAACTAGAATTTTGAAACTGACACAAGTAAGCTTCTGATTTTTAAATCTTACAAATTGTGCTTATATGAACCTGAAAAAATAAGCAGCTTCAACCACGCAATCTTACAATCAACAAATCTCATTTTGCAATGCCAACCATTAATTTTTTTGGATAACACAGTGCAAGGTCACTTGGAAGTGTGAAGTTTTAATGCTTTCCGCATTCTGAGATTCTTGTACATGTAAACAGACGTAACCCAGCATTAACACTACATTTCCAGAGGTGGGCAAAGTTACTTTCAAAAGTAACTGAGTTACAGCAGTGATGTACGCGCATACAAAAAATATTGACGCCGTCAGCGCAAACGTAAACGTTCGAAAAACTATACGCCGCATGCGTCAACGCAACTTGTAAAAAAAGTTGGCGGCGTCAGCGTTAGCGCATACTCTAGCGCAAACTCATTTTGTTTGCTAGGTGCCAAACATTCACACGGTATAAACCACTTGAAACAACACACTTTTCAAGCCACTTCGCGATTTCTCGTTACAAGAAATTATCTTTTTGGCCGAAAGGCACATCTGGCATTGAAAATATAAGTTTTTGCCTTTCGAAGAAGAGAGCTTAAAATACTTTTCCATGATTGTAGGGCCATGGATTTGTATTATCATGCTCCATTTCACTTGGAGATTAGTATTACCGTAAGTTATTCCCTGAATACAATAGTGTAGTATAAGAAACTGTACCATATGCCTATCAAGAAAATTCTAGTATTATACTAACTGTCGCTCCTAGTAATATACTAACTGTCGCTCCCTAAAAATCCATTATAAAAAACACTACTTTTAAAATGATTCCGTTTGAATAAGACTAATGTTGCTTGTAATGCCATAATTCTCTCAGTAAGCTCTATGCTTTTTTTGATATGATTTTTAAAAAGTGGGTTAATGGAAGACAAAACTGCCAGACACAAGCAAGTTTAGATTCTGAACTGCACAACTCTTTGTTATTAGCATTCAGGGATAGTTAGCATTACTAGTGTTATTAGCAGTAGGCTACTCAAAAGCCTCTCACAATTGGCCCCTGGATGCATGTTTTGCTAAACTGCTCATCAAGTTACAAAACATATATAATTACATACTTACGCAACAGAATGTATAAATTGTCAAGTAAAAATTACCTTAGCTTGATAGCCTACTGTATGTAGGCCTACACATTACTACGCTACATAGCCTACAACAAGAATGACCGGCAAAGACAAAGTAATGTACTACATATAACATACAGAGTACAACATCATGCAAGCAATCACTGTCGGAGACCAAATATTTGAGTTTGTTTAGATACATAGGCTGCACTGCTCATTGCCTGAGAAGTTTCTGATTTGCCCCAAAATGCAAGACTTAACTAATATAAATTAAAGTGCTCACAATTGCTTACAAACGCCTTCAACACTGCTTGACTAAAAAAACTTCACACTACGAAGCCAAGTCATTGTTTACATTTTACATGGAGCGACATTACCAACCTACCTACTTGCTTGCTTACATTACATTCCTGTTCTGACCCGTAATTTACTAAGTAATTTCGCAGTAGGCCTAAGTTGTTTTAACTAATTCTTTCTTTTTTTCTGCAAGACTTCAGTCTCCACGTGGGACTCTAGCGTCAAAGGCAGTAGTGCGATATACAAACAAACTCCAGCTGACTGAACAATAGATGACACTGTGACACAACACTAGAACAATGGGCAATTGCAAGACGTCAACATTTCGCAGTTTGACAAAAAAAATAAATTGCAAACAACAACTAAGACATTAAAAAGTATGCGTTGACGCTATGCGCTAAAAAACCGCGAAAACTTTACGGCGCATCCTCAAGCGCAAACTATCCAAAAAAATGTGGCCGCAAGCGTTAGCGCAAACAAAAAGTCTACGCCGCATGTATGCGGCGTAGAATTTGCGGCGCATACGTACATCTCTGAGTTACAGTTACAGTTACTTGGCCAAAATAGTAACTGAGTTACCGTTACAGTTACCGATTTCAAAAATGCAACTAGTTACAGTTACTAGTTACAGTTACTAGTTACTTTCAGTTACTCATAAATCTCAACATAAACGCTGTAATCCAAATTTAAACAAACAATTATTTGCGGGAGGCGCATCCATTCTCCTCAACATTTATTAGATGTATCACGCACCCTGTGGTGCAAATTCTTTTCTAGTTACGCAGTTGCCTTTTCCTAATGTAGTTTGTTTTCCGTTTGTCTGTTTTCCACACTATTGCTTATAATCGTTGCGTGTTTCTTGATGCTTATAGTCAGTTAGTTATAGTTACTTTCAAAAAGTTTAAATTTATTACAATTTATACATATTTTCAGATTCCTGATGAGGGCTTAAGTTAAGCCGAAAACGTTTGACTGTTAAACTACTTGTAAATATGTAAACTATATTGTTGTAATGCTCAACCCTGTGGTATTGTTGTGTTTTGCCTGTCTTTGGTACAAAAAAGAAAACTCTCTTCCGAAACTATATTCTCTTTAAATTCTCGAAACAAAGGAAATAATTTGTTTTCCCTGCTATGTTACTTAGACATGGACTTCCAATTTTAAATCGAGAAAACAATGATGTAATAAGGTTGCGAACAGTGAACGTAACACCGAGACTCCGGGTCCTAAATACTCCAAAAATACGACTCCTGTACACCTCTGGCAGCTATACGACAAGCATGAACTGAGCTATCAAGTGTTGCCAAACACTTTTGCTAAACATTGCATAGAAAGTCACATATTGATCAATCACCAAAAGCAATTAATTTAACCAAATCAGTTCTCAAAAAGCGCTAAAAAAGAGCCAAATCGGCAAACCATAAATATGAAGCCAAACGTCTTAAAAAATCGTCAGATTTCTGGATTTTGGCGATGAATTTGCCAATATGGCAATTCTGCTCCATAAGATCACAAAACAAGAGCGCCGCGCATGGGCAGTGCTGCTCCGATACAGCTGCGAGAAGAATGCATTATTGAGCAACGCGTAGCAAACACGCATAAAGCATGACACAAACATGTGCAGAGTATAATGGACGGCAATTAGAAACATAAATTTCAATACAAAAGTAAGTTGTAACTGTAACTGTTGAAAAAGTGCTAAAATAGGAACTAGTTACCGCGTTTCGTTACTTTTGGAAAATAGTAACGAAGTTACCGTTACAGTTACTCAAAAAGTAACTAGTTACAGTAACTAGTCACTTTGTAACTAGTTACTGCCCACCTCTGCATTTAACACAATAAAAACAATAAGCTAACGTTTTCGGCTAATCGTACAGCCATTGGCGTACCTATGCAAAATGGCTTCCATGGCAAAGTTTAAATGTGCGCCCTTTTCAACAATTTAAGTTAGGCTAAATAGAAAATCACGAAGAAAATAAATGTGTTACTGCCGTTTTATTATTTTCAAAGGCAGTCACGTGAGATCGTTTCGTCGTGCAAGTTTTGTTCTCTCTGCGGAGCTAATCAATTTGATAGAATGCTGCTCTTTGTGCCTTCTTTCCAAGTCATTTCCCACATAAAAACTAGCTACCGCGTCTTCCTTTTTCTTTTTCATCTGACGCTATGTATCTGTAGCCTACTACCAAGTGAATTATTGAACATAATCGGACATAAGTTTGTTATGACCTTCTAGTTACTACTGTTTGCTAATATCGTTGGTTTGTCGTAGCCTATGTAGGCTATCGTTGATGTCAATCGTTTGCTAGTGTCTCATACTGGTCTTGTTTTAAATACAGATTAGCCCCTACCGCTACAAATCAACTAAAGCGCGTCAGTCCACTTGTCCCCAATCGAAAAGTCGAAGCCTATTGCGGTTTGACCCTCGATTGACCGTGCCCGCAATAAAATGTAGGCTATTCCGCCTAAACAACAAAATAAGCACAACTTCTCAGCAAATGAAATCATTGTATAAAATATTCATAAGGACCATAACATCCACAAATAGGCACATTATGATACGGTAGTATTAGTAGGTATACTACAATAGTTACTGGCGCTCGAAAGACACTTTTCCATTGAATTTTGTAAACATCATTAAATCCAGCCATTGTTTAAAAAACAGAACATTCATGCTAATTTAATTAATTTAATGTTTTCACCCTTCAGCCCCACTTTCTTTTTCTTTGTATTGGTTTGTTTCATGGTCTGCTTTTATAATTATTTGGAATTAAAAAGGGCAAGTAAAAGTTAAATTAAAAAAATAGGCTTGGTCTATAATTATAATACTGTATATAGATCTACATGGACAAAATGTTTTCATAGTCTTTTACTTAGGCCAACTTAAAATTCATCTCAACAAAGCGCTGTGTTGATGCAACCAGCGGTGACCGACCTATAGATACGGGTATTTTGTAGGATAAGTATGGTATGGATTAAAATAAAACGACCCAAGTCCGGCAGATTTTTTCAAAAACTAATGTTAATTAATATTTAATTTGTCCCCGACATTTGTTGGCATGTCGGCGGGTTTTGTGACCGTTGGGTTGCATGCTGACGAGAGATTGAAGAAGCTGACAGCGAATCATTCCCAATCCCAACATTGATGTGTTCTACTACGAATTGCGTTCATTTTATCCGTTGTGGAAATCAGGTAATCAACTTGAGGAAATCAGGTAAAAGTACGGTACCGAATACACTGTATTCATAAAGCACAGCTTGTGAATTTGTAGGACTGTAGGAGAGGCACAATGTTGCTTTTGTAACGTTACAATTCCATTGTTTAACAATGGCTACAGTAAAACTTAAAAGAGAGACTCCTTTTTGATCTTTGTGGGCCTATATAGGCTAGACCTTTCCCGCAGCTCTGTGCAATGAAGCGTGACGTTGAAAACAATCACGCTGGCTGCTTCATTGGCAAGCACTAAATTGCTTGTGATTGTTGTGAATACTTGATAACTTGTTGAGTAGTTAGTAGAATCTTCATAAAAACATGGAATCAACGTTAAAAAACAAGGATCTGACTGTTAAATTTTATTCAAGTTACTTTTATTTGAAAAACAAGCCAAGTGATACAATGATAAGCCACTTATTTAATGGGCTCTAGTAACTGCGCATAAGCTATGGCACTTGAAGGAACTGCTGGTAGTGTGTTAATGTCTAAGCAAAACGCTGTTGGTCTGCAATTCTGCTAGACTTAAAATTTCTTTCTGCTTTAGCTACTATGTCTTATAATAATAAGTGAGAATTATTGTCTTATGTGCTACAATAAGTAGCCTATAGGCTAAGTTTGTTTCAGTTTGTAGCCTTTTTTGCTTCTTTACTTGTGAAAGCAATGCAGCCTATCACGTAGGCTATGGCTTACTTGCACTGAATATGAACCAACTAAAGTAGGCTAATAAGCTGGACTGCCATTCAATCAAGGCCGTAGCCTAACTTCGTCAGTTGAGGCTCCGATACAATTATGGGACTTCCGTTTGTTTCTGTGCATGTTATAGAACGTATAAATGACATGTAAAGCTCACAGGAGCTACAGACCACGAAACACCGGTGTCTATTGCTCCCAATTCTTGCTACAATCAGCTGCTGACAAATATTTATTGTTACTATAAGCTTATAGCCTATCTTGTTTTGGCCGCTTTTTGGCTCAATTGCCCAACGGGTCAACCTATTGATGAAGACGCATGGGCACACATTTCGCATTTGCCAAAACTCATTCAATAAAAGCTGGATTTCCGCAGAAGTTTGGTGATTAGGCTACTTTAAATATGAAATCGAAGCTACGTTTTATTCTTTTTGTCCGACCACAGAAGGATTTCAATTATTTGTTTGTTTAGCCTACCCAGTTTCATATACGCAACCCAGTAAAGTTGACATGAAGTCCAGTGATAGGCTAGCCTAATCACGTTTTTCACTCACATTGCAACAACATTGGTTTGGTTTGGTTTTGAATCTTTATCCTCGGACTGACAAAGCCTTGATTGGTTATTCCTGGTACTTGTTCGCATACTTGTAGAGGCTCTTGACGCAGGGCCGGTTACCGAGATTGGCAGAGTGAAGTTTTCCGATTGTTGAAGTCTTGTTGCCGAGAAATTATTCCATTCACTAGGTGCCGCTGAATGGAGAGCAGTCCTGAAATGCGTTGCTCAAACGCACACCCCGAGAGTCGAACCAGCGCCGTGTGATCTTGAGCCCGGCGCGTAACCACTGAGCTATCGGGGCATATAGAGAACGTAGCCTTCACTGCTATCACAAATGCAACACAATAAGAAGCAACGAAAAGATATATAGGCTAGTTGTCGAGTCAGCTGCTATCCTTATTTTAGCATGACATTAAGTGTCTTTGCCGAGACACAGCCGCTAACTCTGGAGCGGTGTCGAACCGACGTCCTTCGCGAACGTCGCGCAAACGTTTTCACCACTCGACCATGCAGTTGCTACGTTACTGTATAAATTGTTTGTACTTAATTAGAGTTTTATAATGTTAAAAAGTTTACTAAAATTTTAGACAACAGTTAGTAGGCTAATAATTTAATAAAATTGCACTAGCCTAACCAAAAAGTAGCCTATGGTATAGGGGATTCTATTTGCGCTGTAGTCCAATTTAAAATTAATGAGTGTGTGTTGCAAACTTTGTTTGTTTGTTTGTTTATCTTTATCCTGCATTGCGGGAAAGCGGACTTGAGCGCTATGCATCGGTGTACGCCTTCCGACGTACACCTGACCCACGCTGCAGCCGACGGCAATGTCTGTTTCCGGTTGTCTACTTTACTTATGACTTAAATTTGGTACTACCCATTACTCGAAATCGATCACTGGGTAGAGGCAATTATCGTAAAGTTTCTTGCCTAGAGAAACAACAGCAAGTGCGGGTGACTGGAGTCGAACATGCAGGCTTTCGACTGTGAGCCCAACGCGCTAACCACTCGGCCATTGCTGCCGAGTGGTTAACTTGTGATTATGTGATTAACTAATTATTCCTATTTCGACAGAAAGTAATAATTGCCAAAAATACATAGGCTTATGCTGTCTCATTCTGTGTCAATATATTAATTCCATAAGAATAAAAGAAGCCGAACCAAACACAAACATTAAGTGGCTAGATACCTGGAGTGACCAAAAGCATAGGGTAAGCTACACTGTTAAAAAATTTTACTGTCCTTTGGACAGGCAGCAAAATAACTTCCCAAGTAGTAATTTTATTTACTGTAATGGAAGTATTTTTACTTCCGTTGACAGTCATATTTTTAATGTTTCTTATCAGTAAAATTACTGCTCTGGATAGTCATTTTTTAAATGTTTCTGATCAGTAAAATTACTGCTTTGGATAGTCATTTTTTAAATGTTTCTGATCAGTAAAATTACTGCTCTGGATAGTCATTTTTTAAATGTTTCTGATCAGTAAAATTACTGCTCTGGACAGGCAGCAAAATGACTTCCCGAATAGTTTTTGTGACAAACGGCATTATGAGAGTAAAATGACTTTCTCTACAAGTAAATATTACACACGTGCATTTGCAGATATAAATTTATTGTGTACAGCAGACCTCACTGGCGACAATGTTTCACAATATATTTCTCAAGATGTTACAAGTATAGCTATTTGTTTAATGTTTCACGAACACGTGGATTCGCTTTTTTAACTGCAGAGTTCAGCCGAGGCTATATTTCGGCGAAGCATGAAGCAGCAGCGACTGAACAGTGAATTTCTTGACTTGCTTCAATCTTCATAACAAACATCCCTGCCGAAGCATGACCTCGTTGCACAGTCGGAGTACTTTAGGGTGCACATCCCACTTTTTCTTTTTCTTGTCATGACGGATGACCCCAATGCGAGCAAAGTATCTGAGGAAACAACACAAGTTATATCAGTGGATCTTTTCAAATTTGACCATGATATTTAGCAATGTTTGTAACTACACCACAATACCATCGTGTGGTGAAACCTTCAAATTGATCAGAATGCGTTGTCACTTCCACAAACCTTAGAATAATCGTCATCCTCTGGAGTTGTGGCTTGGAACTTGCGTACATAACTAGTATTAACAGTTTAACACCTCTAATAATCAGTCTGGATGGCCGAGTGGTCTAAGACGCAATCCCTCCGGTAATGGGTGCAGTTCTTACTAGCTGCAGTACAGAGACACTGTCAAGAACTTCGTGGATTTGAATCCCACTTCAGACCAGCTTGTCACTGGTATGACTTTGTGAAGGAGGGAGTTCCATTATTGTTATTCCTTAGCTCAAACATAAACAATTAAACACATTACAAGTTTACATACCTCTGTATAAACTCCAGACTTGCAGCTGCACTATCTGGATATGACATTGCAGACGTAATATGAGCAGAAGAAGTAAGCCAGCACTACAAAAAAACGAGTTGGTTTCCATTGCATGGTTGCCTTCGATGAATACGAGAAACTTCACTGCACTGGCAAGAGTGGGCCCTGCAGATGCAATGAGGCACAAATGAAACTACGACGACTGAAATCAGTGCATATTTACATTTACCAACTTCATATTTAGGTGAGCAATTCAAAAGTTCACTTGTACATCAGTCAAAATTGTACAAACGCTCATTCACAACTTACCAAAACACACAATTATTGGATGCTGGTAAACGAGTTTCTTCAAACTGGGAGATAGCTGAATCCTACAAATTGAATTCAACATTTTTAAGATATTGAAAATAATACAAACATTGTCAAACACTCATATAGCCGCACTCTTATCGCTAAGAAGGCAATGAAATAGAATTTATTAGCACTAGTAGCATGGTGTTCATATCACACAAGTTATATATAAGCTATATATAAATTTGCAAAGTATGTGTCGGATGTTCTTCCGGGAATGGGAAGGTTGGGTATTAAAAAATCTGTGTTGGCAATTAAATAATAATAAATGTATGTTACCTCAAAGCATTGATAAATCGCTGAGCAATCTTCTTTAAAATATGTATAATCAGTTCCACTAATCCCACTGAGATGGGCAAGTTGTCTCCCAGCCGCCAGTTGTCTCCCAGCACATCATAAATACACAAGGATAATATCCAAGTATCAAGTTATTCAATGAAATGAAATACAACACATGCTCAGGAAAGCATAAAAAAACCTAAATTGGTTTAAAACATGTATTATAAGACATTGTCACGAATAATACTGGTAATAAGTACCGGTCCTCTTCCTGTAGCCTAATGGGGATTTTTCCTTCTCAATCTTTGGACAGGGCTGAGGGTCTATCGTTTACCACCCTGGACCTGCTGCTCAAATTATTCACGCTGGTCAGTGGTCACACACGAAAGATCAGCCTACCACAAGTTTTAACACCACAGCTGGATAAACCACTCAATTATTTAGTTCTCACTTTTTAACAGTCCTGGGCATTGACTATGCCTATAAACTGCAACCGACGGCAGAGGTTTCACTCAGAGGTAAAATCGAGTTGCATCTCAAATGTCGTTACTCCCTGGCTACTCATGGGCAAGGCGTAGCACCAGATAAGGCAGATATACTTTCTAGCTAGGGTCACAGCTTGTTTTTATAAATCTGTGTAGGCTACCTAATATTTTCTCATTTTGAAGACAGTCGCAGCAGCCATGCCTAGTGATCTTTTGGCGGTGGCGATTTGACCGACGCCGGTCTTTGAATCTGAAACACTATTTGACCGGTCATGACATCACTATACAGGCACCTTTTTCTTTTTCAAAGCAAAAGACGAGAAGCGTGTATATATATAAGTTCTAAATTTGACAATTTTATTCAACTCGATCCGTGGCGCGTGCGATACCGTACTTCGCCGACTCCTATTCTAGAGGGAATGAGTTCGATACTACCCGGAAGCGTTCTTTTTTTTTTTTAACTAAATTTTGACCTGAAGTGCATTTTTGTAGTCAATTTTTAATTTGAGTTGCATTACATTTACATACCATTAGGCCTACCATTTTTTTAAAAGAAGCATTGTATATAACTAACTTGTTGAGAGCAAAAATGTAAGGCAGTGGCTATTTGACCGGCTCCGGTGTTTGAATCTGAAACACTATTTGACCGGTCATGACGTCACTACATAAGCACTTTTTTCTTTTTCTCTTTCAAAGCAAAAGACGATAAGCGCCTTAAGTTTTAAATTCAATACGTTTTTTTCAACTGAATCCGTGGCGCATACGTAACGTATCGGGCTGCCATTGTAGAGGGAATGAGTTCGATTCTATCCGGAAGCGTTCTTTTTTTTTTTTTTAATTAAATTTTTGAAAGTGGAAAGTTGTCTTGAAGGGTTGGTTGAGATGATGATTTGAAACTTGACTGATTGTTGTGCGACAATGAGACTGGATTTAATTTTTAACTTCGGACTTCAGCGAAACGTAATCTTATAGCCTATTAGAAGGTGTGATTTTTTCAGAGAATTTGTGCTAAGAAATGAAAGGAATTTGTTAAAAATAAAGACTAGAAAAAACTTTTTTAATTCGTTTTGAAACTTTTTTATTCACTTGTTGATTCATTCATATCAGTTTGTATCCTTTTGTAGTTAAAAAAAAAAAAAAAAAACGCTTCCTGATAGTATCGAACTCATTCCCTCTAAAATGGCAGCCCGAGACGTTACGTATGCGCCACGGACTCAGTTGAAGAAAACGTGTTGAATTTAAAACTTAACGCGCTTATCGTCTTTTGCTTTGAAAGAAAAAAGTGCTTATGTAGTGACGTCATGACCGGTCAAATAGTGTTTCAGATTCAAAGACCGGAGCCGGTCAAATAGCCACTGCCAAAATGTAATGCTTCGTTCGGCAAACACGGTCACATCAATCAATCAATCATTTTATTTTTCGTCATTAACGCGTCCGGGACGAAAAAGATACTAAGTACAAAAATCGATATATGAGGGTATGACATCGGGGGGACGACATCGGCAGGGGACGACATCGTCGCCACCCATATATCAGTAGTTAGCACGGCCACAAACGGAAAATTATCCAGAGAAATTCTCAAATTCCAGCAAATTAAAAAGGCAGTGGCTATTTGACCGGCGCCGGTCTTTGAATTTGAAACACTATTTAACCGTCATTACGTCACTAAACAGTCACTTTTTTTCTTTTTCTCTTTCAAAGCAAAAGACGAGTAGCGCGTATATAAGTTCTAAATCCGACCATTTTTATTCAACGTGTTACGTGGCGCGTGCGACACGTCGCCGACTCCTAGCCTAGAGGGACTGAGTTCGATACTAAGCGGAAGCGCTCCTTTTTTTATTTATTTTTTTTTTAAACAAATTTTGACCCGAAGTGCATTTTTGTAGTCAATTTTTAATTTGAGTTTTCTACATCCCAATTTTTTATGTCTTTTCAAATGTGAGTAATGAAGTTAGAGTTTTTTAATTTGCTGAAATTTGAAAATTTCTCTGGGTAATTTTCCATTTGTGGCCGTGCTAACTATAGCCTACTACATAATTTTTCATTCAGGCACGTTTCAGACGTTTTAAACAAAAATGCACTTCGGGTCAAAGTTTAGTTAAAAAAAAAAATAAATAAAAGAAAAGGGACGCTTCCGGGTAGTAACGAACTCAGGCCCTCTAGAATAAGATCCGCCGACGTATCGCACGCACCACGTAACGAGTTGAAGAACATGATCGGATTTAGAATACGCGTTTCTCGTTCTTTGATTTGAAAGAGAAAAAGAAAAAAAGTGACTGTATAGTGACGTAATGACGGTCAAATAGTGTTTCAGATTCAAAGACCGGCGCCGGTCAAATAGCCACTGCCAATTAAAAAAATTCTAACTTTATTACTCACATTTGAAAAGACATAAGAAATTGGGCTGTAGGCAACTCAAATTAAAAATTGACTATAAAAATGCACTTTGGGTCAAAATTTAGTTAAAGAAAAAGAAAAAAGAACGCTTACGGGTAGTATCGAACTCATTCCCTCTAAAATAAAAGCCGGCGAAGTATCGCACGCGCCACGGATCAAGTTGAATAAAATTGTCGAATTTAAAACTTATATACGCGCTTCTCGTCTTTTGCTTTGAAATAGAAAAAGGTGCTTGTATAGTGATGTCATGACCGGTCAAATAGTGTTTCAGATTCAAAGACCGGCGCCGGTCAAATAGCCACTGCCTAATCTTTTTATAGTACGATTCCAACACTGGATCTTCCAATCCAGAGTCCGAATGCTAGAAGCTACTACAACAGAGCTTGACTACTTCAACATTGTGTGTTCAGTAGGCTACACTACTAGTATACCGGGAAGATGTGTTAGGTAGTTCTTCACATTGACTGAGAGGTGCAGTGGTTAGAAAATTGTAGGGAGGGGGCAGAGCCTCACTGCATTGACTGACAGACAGACCTGCCTGATCTAAGTCATTGTTGTTCAGTGCATATTGCTTAACTATGTAATTTCGTAACAGTTTAATGCAGTTAACTAACTAAAAGCATCGAAATAAATTAATTTCAATGGTACGCTATTGTTCTCATTTGTCCATGGTAAACATAAAAAAATCAGCGAAGATACCATTTGTACGATTAAACTTGTTACCTGTTCAGTGATACAGGTTTAACGATGCTACTTTTGCTGTTGACACGCTTCCTCTGTCTATCTGAAACCTACGGTATGACTGCAACAAAACCAGCTGTAACTAAGTTACTGCACTACTCCAGCAACCATGCTTGATGCTTGCAGTGCAGCCTTGCACGCACATGCTCAGTTGTCAGACTCAGTGTTGCCAGACGCTTAGCACCAAAAAGTAAATAAAATTTCACCAGATTGCATACAACTTAACGAGATATGTAAAACACCCTAAATAAAACAATTTCGTCTAAAAATACAAATAGTTTTTAAGACATAAGACACTGCCGTCACGCATGCGCAAACCTCTTGCAAAACGTTTTCTATACGAGCGGGGATTTTTCGCTTAAAAGTTTAAAAAAATTGAAAAAAACTTTCTTGAAAAAAATTGGTTGGGGAAAAATTTCACTAGATTTCACCAAGAAGTTTTCTGGTCCCAAAGTCAAAAAATTTGGCATCAAAGACCTCTAAAATTGAATTTCACGAGAATTTTTTTAAATTTGGTATCCTATTTCCCCATCTGGCAACGCTAATCAGACTCTGCAAATTCTGAACGGGATGGCGGGAAATTGAGCGCGGATCAGGATAACATTCGCCGGCCCTATGGCTGACGACTGATAAGTGATAATAATTCTCGGGTTTTACTGACTAACTTAGTCAGAGAGTCGAACCGTTTGACTATAAAACTCGGGTTCGGTTCGACTCTCTGGTACTTTCAGTGCATTTTTAAGGAACCAATATTACAAACAATTAAAACATTTTTGTTGGAGGCCCATGAGTTCGGATCTCTAGCAAACTTCCCTTCAAGTCATGATTGTTTCAATTAACCCATGAACTCTATATTGCCGGCCAAGGTATATCAGATATCAAAACAGAAAGGCATGACATAACGTAGCAGCCCACTGTTTCGAGAATGTGCTGGTGTGACCGTAAATATGTTGACCGGAAAAAAGGTTGACGTTTCGTAGAAGTTATCCCTAGTAGAAGTGCTAAATATATTGCTGCACAAGAGTATAGTAGCCTAATCGGACTAAAATAACGGTGTTAATAAAATGCTACTGCCCATGTAGCCTACCGTACCTATAGTAGGCTACAATTACTGCCAATGCAAGTTAAACAAAAACTATATAAAGTCAGTGAAATTTTACTATTTTTTTCAGTAAAATTGCAAAACACTTTCACAGACCAGTAAATTCACTTCCAAAAAAGAAGTGAAATCATCTACTACGAAAAGAAGTAAAATTTAAAACTGCTCAATCAGTGATTCTACTATATTTGGAGTAAAAAAACGTCTTTGTCTAGTAAATATACCACAAAATGGCCAGTAATTTCAAGTACTGTAACAAGATAGTAATATTCTACTGCTCTTTTGACAGTAAAATTACGAAATTTTTTAACAGTGTAGGACAAAAACATCAAGTAATAAACGGAAATGCTGCATGAAAAAAATATAAGTGTAGATTCTAAATGAAATGATAATTGATAACACGTTTAGGCTACCTACTTTAGTTGTTAACTCAAATATTTTTGAAATAAAATTTATCAATGCGAGGTCCTTTCGTTCAGTGGTTCCGTGCAGTTGGCTATAGCGCTGTGCCGGCGGTAGTTAGGCCCATGGGCTAAGGCCCTGCAGTAAATTCAATTTTTTTTTAAAAATAAATAATGTTATTGTACTACTCAGTCAAAAAAGTAATTTTAGTACAAAATGTTCGATTAAAATGCGCGATTGTTCGATTGAAACGTTCAAAAACTGTGCTTCACTACTACGATTTCAGTTCTTGATCTGGTTTGTTTTCAACGTCACGCTTCATGGGTTGGCTGCGGGAAAGGTCTATTGGGCGCAAATTAGATTTTGAAGAAAGTGGAAGTCACAAATTTTAATTTTTACCAACCGATTTTGGCGCCCCTATCAATGTGGCGCCCATGGCTCGAGCCATGCCTGCCATACCCTAGGTACGCTACTGCATACAGCTCTTATATCAAGGCGATCAAGCATATAAGAAAAATATTTAAAAAAAAAACACTAAAGAATAATACACTATCGCAAACAAAATATGGATAAATCTAAACATTTGAGAAACTTGCTTAACTAGCTCACACAAACTGACAACTAAAAATTACGCAGCACAACAGGTCAAGTATTTGAGAGGTGAAATTAATTAATTGTACAGACTGAAAAGGCCGGAAAAAGACTAAAGAAAATTACGCAAAATGGACAGAAGCACAGCACGAGATAGTGGCACAAACAAAGCAAAAATACGACAAGCACAAGACGTGACAAATCAATCAAAAACTATTAAAAGATAGTAAGCTCCGCCAGCAAATAATTGCTTGTCATTCAGTCAGTTTATTGTAGGCTACGTGTCGTTTCGAATGCACCACGAAACGAACTTTATTGCTAAGAAATTTATTTCCAAACAAAAACAAGATTAGAACTTTCGTCTCAAAACGTTTCATTTCGAAATACTTTTGTAATTTTGTTTCGAACAGTCCTACTTCCGGCAAGAGAGTTTTCTTCTGACATCATATTTCCACGATTCCCACGCCAGTGTCGTCATGGTTGAATGACAATTGAACGACATGGTTGATTGGTTGTGACCAAAGTTGCCAGATGGCCTTTTTTTAGGCCAAATTCCAGAAAACTGGCCTTTTTAAATTGCAATTGGCCTAAAAAAATTGATGCAAATAAGGCCAGAAAATCTGGCCTTGTTTGGCCCTTTTTATTGCTGCAAATTTTTACCGGTTTAGAAAGTATTATTTTAAGGAAATTCAATTTCAATTGTAATATAAAAGTATCACTTATCATCACTTAGAGCCTGACCTATATTCGTTTTAATTTTAATTAGTGAGCAGAGACATAGGTAGAGAGTAAAGAATGTGTTTGCGGTGGACAGGGCGGTTCTATTAAGTTGCACCTGCCGTAAACTGTAAAGTATACACTTGCCTTGTTTGTTAATGTGATGTGTTTGCATTCCATTTGTTCAATTTTGTCTTATTTTGTTTGCTGCTAAATAATTTCAAAACCTAGTATTAGTTTTAGTTCTTATGACATCTTAAACGTATTGATTTCGTACTGGGTTGGTCTGTGAATAAGTTTATTATAAAAGCCTACGACAACACATTTCACTGATTGTTGAACACTCCACGTTTACTTCTGATCCGGTTTGCAATACGCAAAATGCTACAGAACGACAGGGAATCTTTGCATTCGTTTATTTTTGATTTTTTAGATTCGTGGTTTTAAACTTCTATACATCAAATAAGTTTTGATGTAAGTGTAGGCTATATTTTATATTGTTATTGCGAAATTGAATTTTATACATTCTTTAGTTGATACAAACAGTGTTTTATTTTAATAATTCTTCTGTAGTCATGTATAGCACTGAAAAGAGTTTCCACTCCTGTAGTTGTAGACAATACATCCCTGGTAAATATACTCAACAAGACAAATTCATGCTTATTTCTTAGCTAGATGTTCCGAATAGCACTGTTCATGAATTGAAGTAATAATGGTTTCTAGTTTATCTGCTACTATTAATTTTTCATTAATTAAATTATGCAAACGAACCGGTCATTATGCTCTGACAGTGCTAAATTATTATCTGTCATATTTGATCGTAAAATATCATTTTCAAAAAATTATTTCAATTAAGTTGTTAGCGTTTATTTAGCCTTAGAAGTAAATAAAAAATTTGGCCTTTTTTTGGCCTTATTTTATAATGGATTTGGCCTTACTATAGCTTGAGTATCTGGCAACCCTGGTTGTGACTGAATTGCACCACCAACAGATTGGACAGTTGGACTCAACCAACTTGCGCAATAAATCAATAACTGATCATTGAAGTGCAACCGCAAATCTGTAAAGTGGACCCTGTCATAAAAGATACAAAAGTGTTAAATATTGACACAGTTGCAAACAAGTGGTGAAATTGCTGAAAAAACTCAACCGGGTTGTCAGATTCAGAACACAGCGCTAAAGCTGAGTTGAAATTGACAAAGCTTGAAACTGGCAAGTTTTGAAAAAAGTTTCTAATTTAGACTGGTTGGAGGATGAATATTATCGTCCTGATCTAGCCTACATTTTTTTTAAATAGCTTGCTTATGACTTTCTGTGAAGAATTTTTTGACACTGGGCTAATACTAATTGCACTTTACATTAGCTTAGCTTGCAAGACGCTTGTAGCTATTGTAGTTTAATGAGCAATGCCTCTCCAACTTGACTAACTTATTGAAAATAAAAAATACAAATGATCTTGTCTAAATTTTGATTGCTTTCAATGCCCTTGTAAGATTAGGGTTACCATATTTTTACATTCTGAAAGAAGAACATTACGGTACGGTACTTTTGTTGTTGGTAGTTTAACTTCCTACCAACAAATAAAATCTTTTTCTTGCTTTAAGGCCACTGCAGGTCACGTTGTTATATCCAGGCGCAGCAGCCAATGGATTGTGTGTTCATTGAGCGTTGTTAGGTCTATATGTCAATCTACAAATGAAATAAAAAATGGACTTTTGTTGATGTTTATAGGTAGCTCATCTGGCCATACTGAGAATTTGTCATGGCAACTTGTCAAGCATGAATCAAATCTAAAAAAAGATTCTTAACCAATGCTAAATAGTTGTTATGAACAAAACTATGGGATTCATGATCTTAAGTTATCATCAGTCATTAATCAATTTTGATTATACAAGCCATAGATTAATCTTCATGTTGAAGGTGTGGCGGTGTGGCCTGTCTGTTGTTGATTAACAACGTCATGTTTATAATTGGACTGTGGATTTCATGAGCGCTTGCGTGGCGGAGTGGTTTAGCCAAAAGCTCGTTGAATTTGGTGGCATGGGTTTGATTCCCACCCTTGCCATTATTCTTTTTTTCTTTAATTATCAAGTTCAAAGCAAGAATTAAGTCTCTAGCTGAGTGCGAGAACGATTGCTATGCTCCAGTCACCTGGTTCATAGGGAAAATTGTTCAATGTTAAAGTGTTTTATCGGACAAAACACTCCATCTGCTGCAGTAAAACTGCAGATTACACATAAGCGGACGGGAAGGCAAGGAAGCCAATCTTCGTGTCCACCTTTAGGCATGACTTCAAGTGTCCTGCTCTTGAGCGGTGTCGAACTATATTTTGGAACGCCCAGCCAGTGCTTCTCACCACTCGGCTATGCAGCCGATTACTAGGGTTCTAGACGGCCATAGACTACATTTTACACTACAGGCTTATGGGTAATTCGACGTTACTTCTAGGTAATTCGATGCTACTTATGGTGCCTATGGGTAATTCGACGCGACTTATGGGGCTTATGGGTAATTTGACGCGACTTATGGGGCTTATGGGTAATTTGACGTGACTTATGGGGCTTATGGGTACTTATGGTGCTTATGAGAACTTATGGGTAATTCGTGGGACCGATAGGATTTGGTTTGAGATTTTGATGCAATAAAACGATTGATATATTTAAGCAGTATGCCATTAACCGATTTCATCTGCATTTCAAAAACCACAGACTGAAAAATCTTTCATTGTCTAATGAGATGTTGCTGCCTGATGGCTGGCAAACATATTATTGTAACAAAGCAGCAAAGAAGTTAGAGATAGATTATATATGGGATATTTACAACAGAGGGATGTGAAGGCTTGCGGTGATTGTCTTTTTCTCATGACACTAGAAGGCTGTTAGTTGATAGCGCGTTAAACAATATAAACATGCCATTTTTTTAAAAATTATATATAATACAGAAATTTGTGTTATGCTGCTGGTGCATTCAGCTCTGAAATAGTTGAATTGCAAAAATGCTTAACCACCTGCTCATGCTACACGCAAGTTTAATAGCAAAGCCAATGCTAAACAAACTTAAGCATTTTTGCAAGGCAAGCACTTTTTTGTAAACCAATTTGCTGGTGGTCTTTTAGGCCATATAGTCTTCCATATATTGATTTCAAAATATCAAGTACCGTATCAATTTATTTTCATGCTTTGCCAGTATATAATATATGTAATTGATAGCGCAAAGGTACAACGGCCAATGAACAACATTTTCTTATGTAATATATATGTATTCTTTCATTACTTTTGCTGACAAACCACATGAAAATACACAACAGTGATCGTTACTTGCTTTACCCCAAGCTCTTTTGTCAGTTTCCTTTTTGAAAATATATATATACTAACTTGTACTTTGCTTGAAATCAAAGAAATTGTTGCAAAGATGTATATATATATATGTCAGTTGTTAGGCTACAATACCTTTAGTTGTTATAACCATTCAATTAAACACAGCAGGTGTAGCTTAGCATTCTTGGTTGTAGGTTTGTTTTACAAATAGCAAATCATTTTTGTACCTTCAATTTGTTGTATAAAATTAAAGGTAAAAAATATGAACTGCATTTAAACTGAGTTTTATATAAAAAATAGCTTATTTTGTTTATTTAATCCCTTTTTCACTGTTTGTTTGACAGACAGTAGGCTAGGCGATTTTGGATCTTATTTATATTTTCTGTGTTTGAGGATAATCATGAACATCAATGAACAAGACCTATCCTCACTGCAAACCACCTTTGATTGCACTGTAGAAGTTGTTACTAATGATCTTCAGAATGGCAAATTTAATTTGACTGTTGTTTGCCAAGATGAAGCAACTCTTCTGTTCTATTCAGGTCAGTGGGACAATCATTAGGTTTCCTTAAAATGCTGGCCTCGAAATTCGTTTTTGTTGACGACGGACAAACGTGTCCGGTCTGAGCAGCAATCTCGGCGGACAAATTAAGTCTCACACCGGACACACCAGTTTTAGCGTTGATCGTCATGCTTAATCACTTTATCTTGATAATTCTTCGCCATTTGAGAACTATAGCTACGGTTTAGAAGGCTTTATAAAACTTTAGCGAAGTCACTGACTCTGAAAAGCTTTCATCAGAACAATGACGTGCGCTTGAAGAGCCAAAGTGCCGTGTAGCTGCTTAATAAGCGCACAACTGATTAACTTCCACCGAACAAGGTCGTGTGGCTTCTTGCGTCACAATGCTCTGGGCACGAGTCGGAAAACTTCTATACTAAAGCTACTATTAAACTTAACTTACCGTAACAAATTTTGCTGGATCTTGCTGTAATAGCCTACTCGTATAATGTAATTTTGTAACCAACCTTGCCTTATCAATATTACTTGGAGTTCAAAGCCAGGCATTGTGACGTAAGACTTGAACTAAGTTGCGCGTGATTAGTGTAAAAGTACCGGTAACTTCCATCGGTTCTTAGCGAAGAATTCACCTTTGTTACGCTGATTCAGTGTCACCAATCGTTGAAGCAACGTAAAATCGAAAGTTTTTCTGCTTGAATGGAAGCTAAGGGATACAGTATTCAAATTTTGTAGCTGCGCGCTAGCATGCGCGGGAAATTATATATTTGCAAGTCGCAACAATTGTTCGTGCTATGCGATGACAACTTGTATCGCTATTTCTCGGCGGACAAGTATGACCGATCTAGATGGTACTTCCCGCGGACATCACATGCTGTGACGGCGGACATGACCGCCATGTCCGCCGTGAATTTCGAGGCCTGAAATGGATTCTGACAGTTTTTGTCTATGTGCTACAAAATAACATCTGTCATAGAAGAAAACATAGCAAGCTATATGGTATATACAGTAGATAGTGTGGTGAAATGCACACCATAGATATGGCAAAGGAAGAAATTGCCCCTTTCGAAATATTTTCGATGAAAATTTCACACTCTGTTACAGCATCATTTGACAAAGTTTTACTATTAATTTAGGCTGAAAGTACAGAATGTGCAATTTTAAACTATTTTTTTCAAAATGTATTAGCTACCCTGAAAATGAGGAAAGACACATCTGGGAACCATAAGAAAAGTTGTTCGAATTCAGTGAAACATGCCCAAACTGAAGACACATCCTATCTTTGTAGCGTACCTTATGACGTTATCTATTTTACATACCTAATTTTTCCTAACTTTGGGTGCCCCTCATTCGGGTCTGCCCCACCTGGGGCAACTAAATTTTGATGTTCTGAAATCTGTAAGTGAAGTGCTATCACCAACACTTGGTTTATGCATACCTTATATATATTGTTAATTTTGTGATTTTGGGGGGTGATACTCCCAACCTCGGAGGTTAAGCCCCACCTTGTGGCCATAAAAAGTTGTTTCGAACTCGGTAGAACATGTCCCAACTGAGATGATACAAGTTCTATCTTTGTACCTTATGTTATTTAATTACGTATTTTAGGCCAACTTTGGGTGCTCCTTATTTGGGCGGTATGGCCCGTTTCGGTGAGTCCGATTCGGTGAGTCCGATTCGGTGAGTCTGATCCCTTAACGGGGGATTTTTTCAATTTTTTTTTAAATTATCGGGTATCGTAGCCTAATTATCATTGCCGTTTTAGGGTTAGGGGTTAGGAACTCACCGAATCAGACTCACCGAATCGGACTCACCGAATAGTAGCAGACCCTTATTTGGGAATGCCTGACTTAGGGCACCCAGATTGACTTGTTCCAAAGTCTATAAGTGAAGGCATAAAATTAGCAAAGGTTTTGTTTCTGCACCTTATATCACTGGCGCCGACTTACGGGGTTATGGGGTGGCCACGCCACCCCGTTACCGCTGTGGCGGGGTGGCGTGGCCACCCCGTTTAGGTTACATTACTTACTGCAAATAAATGTAATTTAAACAGACGTTTAAATCTTTTTTTGATCATTATTTTTCGCTTCAAGTCAACGTAAAGCAAGAGGTGAACCAATACAGTATTGCGAAGAAAATGATTGTTTTTGTCAGAAGCATGATACTCGCGTAACATCAAGCAAGCTACGTGAAGATTGCGCAACACGTGGCTACGAGTTGTTTCCTTGTTGTTGCGATCGTTTTATTTGTTACTTGTCATAAGTCATTGTTACATTTGTTAGGTTTACAATGGGATTTATTAATCAATAAAATACGATCTTTCCATTGCCTCCCTCAAAAATCTTTTTTGAAAAATTTTAATCTACAGCATAGAGTCCATAATTTTTTTATGATTGTCGCAACTGCTTGATCTATTTGTAAGCAATTAAACAATTTCATTCATGCTTCCAAACGTGGTTTGCATTGTGAAAATATACTTATCATTGCCTTCCACCACCCGCTAGGCGGAGCTATCGTTTAGTGCACTCAGGCGCATAAAAACCTACTTGCGATCTACCATGACGCAACAGCGATTGAACCACGTCCTAATTTTAAATTTTATCAAGCTGAAGCTTCACGGTTACAACTTGACCAGTTGATTGACAGTTGGATTGACAGAGCTGCTGTTCGCAAAAATACTTTTGCCAAATGTTAAGTGTCAGAGCAGCAACGTAACAATAAAATTCACAACATACCTCCCGTGCTTTGTTTTAACGTTGCTTTGTAAATTATCGAGCTACAAATCAGGTGTAAAAAGACAATTGCATCTACGAAACACGCTTAGTAAAAATCAAACAAAAACATGCAGATTGAAAGTTTTTAGGTTGCCATATTGTGCTATCCGCCACCCCGTGCAAAAACAAAAGTCGGCGCCTATGCCTTATATTATAACATTTATTTGACCCTTAAAATAGGGGTTTCATCAGGCCGTAGCTCCCAAACATCTCAGCAGTGAAACCCAGATGTGGGTTTCTGATCATTCCATGGTGAGGCAAAGTTGATAAAACACTTAAACCTTTTGTACCTTATGGTGTTACGCATACGTCACAGGCTCCTGGAATGTTTGATATTAATTGCTTAAATATTTTGTTGCTTTGCACATGAATGTATATCAAAATAATTATTTCTTCTGTTTCTGTATGTAGAAAAGCCCGAACAACTTGCTGTAAAGTTTGTGGAATCAGCACTTGAGCCCAAAGTAACTGACATAACTGAAGAGAAGATGAACCAAATTTTATGTAAAAATACGGCACAACGAAAACTTACACACTCAATACGATCAGTCATGATCCTGTTAAAAGACACTGTTTATAAACATAGAAACGCAAATGTCAAAGATGTCACTTTGGCTGCAACGCCAGAAAACTGTTCTACGGATACTAGTTCTTCTGCAGTGGTATCAGAAAAAAATGTTACTGGCAAAAAGCAGATTACTCTTGCTGCAAATTTTTCTAATCAAGTGTTAACTTCATCTTCTGTGCATAATGCAAGCAAAGCTTTCAGTAAAAAGAAACCACCTATGAAAACTGCTCATGATGTTATTAACAGGTATACTCAGTTAACCGGGTTATCTTTTGCTTTGTGAAATGGTAAAAATAAGTTTGTTTAAACTAATCTCAAATTTTTATTTATCACTTTTTAGTTGAAAACCCTTAAACTGCTAAAAAGTTTATGTTTTTAAAATGTAGTTTCAATCGCTTAATTGTGTTGTTAAAGACAAACGTTACCGTGGGTGTTTTTTTTTTTTCAGGATAAAATGGGACAAAGCGCTTGATCTGAACTGTTGGATTGTTGGCTATGAAGATAGATTTTCTGGAATCGTTGAACGAGGGTTCTCAGATTTTGATTGGGATTCTGATATATCCAGTGTTGGCCCAGATGTCCTTGCTATTCCCCAGCATCGGATTCATTATTTCAAGTATCGAGGAAGGATTGTTTGGAAAAAAGACGATCGACTTGATGATGTCTTTGGATCAACCGGCAGTGGGAAAACAATCTTAGATGTCATGAAAGAAGACGATATTCCCCCTGACCATGTTGAAGAGTGCAGCAGTTCCATGGATGTCAAGAAGAATCAAAATGTAGTAAACTCAAATGAAATTTCTTCCGAATCCACTCCAGAAGTGAACAGTCAGTCGTCATCTTCGGCAAGCAAAAAGCGTGAGTTACGCTTTAAAACATATACGTAATACCTATTACTGCCACTTCTTTTGCTGTATCGATTTTATTTGACTGTTTAGTTCTCGCAGATGGAAACAAAGTAACAGTTTAAATAGCTGTTGGTGATACTATCAACTCCACCTGACTTTGCTTTCCTGCAAATACTTGTTCATGAGCAGACAACTGCATTTTAGAAAGGAATTATTTGTCTGTTGATGAGCCCGCATTTTTTACGAAACCAGCACCAAATGAACTTCATAGTTTCAACTACAGCTATTTATACTTTATTTCAATCTGTGAAAACTGAAAAGTCAACCGATGAAGCAGAAAAGGTGAAACCATTGAATCAAAACCTGCATTTTAGACAGAAATTTTGTATGCAATTCAAGAAAACATTTAGATACCAATGTGTGAAATTTTCAAAAAATGTATTATAAAACCAGTCCATTCTGTTTGAATATATTATAAAAGCAGTCCATTCAATTTGAATATATTATAAACCAGTCCGTTCTATTTGAATAAGGTCCTTCTAATGATTCTCCTTTTAAGGTGAAACAAGCTGTATAGGGTTTAGAGCAGGGCTACTCAACTGGCGGACCGCGGTCCGAATCCAGACCTTCTGGGTGTTGATGTTGGACCTTGAGCTTTTGAAAGAATAATCTCATTGCCACGTTTCAGGACTTTTTTAAACAGATTTCTACTGAGAGGAAGCAATTTGTATAATACTGTGATTATCCTAGTTGCTGGGGAGAGGTCCGACTCTCAGACTCACCAACACTTTCTCAGAAATTCAATTCGAGTTACCTTTAACCTAAAAAGTGGTTTGGTACAGATAGTTTAACTTTCGTGGTTGCGTGTGAAATAACTTATTCACCGGACCGCTAAAAATCTTCAATTTGTCAAACTGGACCTTTGTTAAGATTAGTTGAGTAACCCTGGTTTAGAGAGTAGTAACTACGTATATATATTTGATGTAATTCGCTCTGCTTGGCTTTTTGCTTAGCATTGAGAACTTTTTGTAGCATTAATAGCATATGTATGATTGTTTATTATATTTATTATAAAACCAGTCCATTTTATATACATACAGGCATACGTCCCAACTACTTTGTTGGTTTTCGTGTCAACCAAGACGACATCGTTGATAGCGTTTCCACCTATATGAAGCAGCTGAGTGATAAGCTTAGGAACCACTACGATAGAGGCGTGGTCTGTAGATCCATGTCACGTTTGGACAAACTCCACATTACGTTCTGTGTTTGCCGCCTTGAAAGCGATAGAGATATTAAGAATGTCAAAGAGGTGATTAGTAATTCATTGTATTTCATTAACCTACTGTGTTTTTTCATCGCACTTCCAGTCCTAGTTAATGGCTCATGGTTGAAATTAAAGACGAATTGCAAAGTAACTTCCTTTATAACCACTTTTAAGCATGCTTTTTTATTTCTTTCTATGATATAGCCACAATGCCACATGGTCACAATAGAAATCAAACTAACGTCCTTTGTAGTGTTGGATGGATGTTATCAACCCCACTATGCAATTGTTCTTAGAAAATTCAATATTCCAAGCTATAAAATTTCAGGTGTTAAAATTGTCGTCTCTGATAGCTGTATCTTGTTCAGGTCCTCCAACAGAGTTATGTTGAGACGGAATCTTTAAAGATTTTTTTCACCGGCATCGGCAACTTCGACCGCTCAGTGGTGTTCGCTAGACCACATTCCAGGTTCATCTACCCACTACAAAAACGCTTGGTGGATCAATTAAAGGACAAAGGAATAAATGTCATTGGTAAGGTTGACGTTTTACATTAAACGTTATTGGTTTGATTGATTGATTGAATTTTTATCCTCGGACTGGGAAAGCTTCTTGCAGAGCTTAATCCTGGCAGTTTCGCATACTTGTAGAGGCTTTGAATCACTGACGCAGGCCCGGTCACCGAGATTGACAGAGTGAAGTTTCCGATTGTTGAAGTCTTGTTGCCAAGGAATTATTCCACCTATTAGATGCCAATGAATGGAGAGCAGTCCTTAACGTGCGTTGCTCAAGCGCACACCCCGAGAGTCAAATTAGAGCCGCTTGATCTTGAAGCTTCTTCTTTCCAGAAGTCATGCGCTTAACCAAGTGAGCTATGATATCAATGAAAGTAATTTTAGCTTTATATCTTTTTCGTGATAGCTCCACATATTCTTCTCTGTTCTTTAGACTGTCGTTCAGCCACTTTATCGTTAGAATTTCTTATTTTTAGTCATTTAGCGGTTTATCCTTAGAGTTTTCAATTTTGTTTTGCAATTTTTCCATGATAGTGATTGTACTTTGCAGAAGATTATCCGGACTACACTCCCCATTTGACCATACTTCAACTGCCCCGCAAACAAGGAAATCTTTACAACAAAATGGCAAACTTTCTCGATGGAAAGAAATCGAGAAAATGGAAGTTTGGACTCAACCCACAATCTGTGACAGAGATCGTTCTCTGTAAGATTGGAAGCACTGGCGATGATGGTTTCTATGACGTGGTCGCTTCCGGTCAACTGCAAAGCCGTCCTGACTTAAACATAGGTTAAGCATATTAGTTATAACAGTATTGCAATAGGCTAGTATATAATGTGTGTGTAATTGTGTATGTATGCAATGGTATAATACAATTACAAAAAACTAAATTGGCTAAGTCATGCGCTACCTAAGGTTTTATGCTAGGTGGGCTAACAATCATCAGACGCAACACTTATTCAAATGCAATGGTACGATTAAATGTGTATTTTTTTAAGCCAAACCATTAGTTTGTTATTTTTTGAATCTTTATATTCTCGAACTGACAAAGCCTCTGACAGGTTATTCTTGGCAGTTTCGCATACTTGTAGAGGCTTTTGACGCAGGCCGTTTGCCGAGATTGCCAGAGTGAAGTTTCCGCTTGTGTTGTGGTCTGTGAGCTATTCCATTCACTAGCTGCTGCTGAATAGAGAGTTGTCTTTGAAAGGCGTTGCTCAAGCGCACACCCTGAGATTTGAACCAGCGCCGCTTGATCTGGAGTCGGGCGCTTAATTACTGAGCTAACGGGACGAAACTTGTAGCACCATTTTTCTGAGTCTTGCTAGAATTTGAAGTGATTTATCTCTATCCTCTTCCAGAAGATATTAAGCATATTTGCTGTGAAAACGACTTTCGTATTCACAAGCATCATCAACCAGCTAGCAAAACCGACCGGTCCTTTTCACATTGATTCAACGTCCATAGATGTTAAATCAATGTAAACACGGGTACTTCTAAAACTACCCATTGTCAGTGTTGCCAGATGTTTTTACATGGAAATAGTGTTTCTTCTAAGTCGGTTCGAAATGAAACCGAACCAATCAACCATTCCACAACCCAGAACGGTTAAAAATTTTCCAACGACCACGAAACAAAACCAGCGCATTTCTGAGGGAAAACGACGTAGCTGGAAAACATTGAAGGCACATTTAGGGATTGTCACGCATTTTGATGAGTTGTCGGACCCTAATCATCCTATTTAGCCATAAGAAATATTTCCTGCGTATTATTTTTTCTTTATTTTCTTTGAATAGAACCACGTGAAAAGAAGATGAGAGACGTCAAAGAAAAGTCACAACTTCAATCAGCGTAAACAATTTTGATTTCTGTGTATTGGTAGCAAATTCGCACTGCTTCAAATTTTGTCAGCTTTGATAAGCACTTCATGCAATAAATACTGCAGGCGTATATGCTGGAGATGTACTTATATATAATATATATATATCGGCTATCGAATTCGGCAGAACATGAACGTATAAAGCACAAAAATAAAACTAATAGATTAGCACATTTTATAGCACTGCAGATGAAAACAGCATAGTTTTCGAAACGTTTGCTGAATATGAGTTTAGTACCTACTTCTAATGGTCGTATTTATTTTACAATTACAGCACTTAAAATTTTAAAAGACTTCAACACCAGATTTGACTCTAAAATTTACGAGGCTATGCTCATTAAATCCTGCAACTCAATAGCTGTTGTTTACCGGAGGTGCCTCGTATTTGGTCAAAACCGTCATGTGATGTGTGTTTTCCTTTTGTGATGAAACCTTTTTGCGATATGCCTTACTTTCTTCACCGTCTTTAATTCATTCTTGTGTATGTCTTTATTCATTTCATGTTTATGTATTTGTTCAATGCCTAACGTTAGTTAGTTAGCTTAGTTTGCAAATTTTAGTTGTTTTTGTACATTGTGTTGAATGCCGTATCGTTGCTTGGTTTCATCTGCTTTATGATAGTCTACTTTTCTTTGTTATTGTTGTTATAACGTCATCTGGCAACTAAGTAGCAATGGAACAAAACAAATTAAATATGAAGATAGGAAATAAAACTAATCGAAAGAAATGTAATAAAAGCAGTAATACAGTAACATCTTGAAAAGACGTTTTTGATTTTTAAAGCATGAATCTAATTTTGTTACATTTCGCTTCAAACATTGAATATTTTTATGGGGGTTCGTCTCTAAAATTGATTGCTCTGAGGAGTCGCGGTACAAAAAAGGTTAAAAACTACAATATTGCTACTTTTAAATTCTTGCAGTTTGTTCGTTTTCTTCGCTGACATGGGATAGCTGCTAACACTTCAAACTAGCTCTACATTTACGTGATTTGTCAAAGCTCTCTTATTCAACGAAGTGCACGTTCTTTGCAAAGTTGGGTTCGACAGAATGAATGCAAAAATTATTTTTGTATGTTCTTTCTCCATTTCGCTTCAAAAAAGCCTGGTCTTCATCCCAAAACGTCATCGCCGAACAGTAATCTGCATTGACTCTTCCATTTCTTTTTATTGTTTGCTTCTTCAATCAAAGTTCCCTTTCCTCAGATCATCCTTCATGGTGTCTTCCCATATTTTCTGTTACGACGTGCCATTGCTGTTACGACTCTGCACTTTTTCAAATCAACGCTTATGCTCTTGATTCACTGTTATTTTCAATGAAACCTTTCAACTAAACGTAATAAATGAAAAAAAAGTATCTTTGTGTTGTTTTTGAAAAGTTTTTTTTTCATGTCCTTAACTGTCAGTATCTTAAAAGTTTGGCTTTGTCCATGTTAACGTTGCCATGATGTTTTTACGTTGAGTCCGCAACACCCATATTCTTCTAAAATGCTTCTTGATGTTTGTAGAAACGACGAAGACAAAACAGAAAGGAAACAACGCAAATCTGACGTTAGTTTGGGAATGACGTTGTCAGGAATTTTGCGTCACAACAAACTTGGATTTCAAGTCGATTCAGGTGAATAAATTGTTACAATAGATTTTTGTGATACAATTTTATGTCACATCAAACAGCCAAAGTTGCGCTGGGGATTTCAATTGATGATGATTTTCCTGTGGACGCTTTTAATCCATTTCATTAGCCATGAAGGTGCCGAGGTGTTCTGCTGATGAGTTGCATGAACTTTTAGAAGCTTTAAAAGTTACTTGGGTATGCCGGTTAGCTGTTGGATCTTGTTGACAGTAAATTGATATTTAGATAATAAAAGTCAATATAAATAAATCAACACAAAGGAAGACCAATGTTCTCTTGCTACATTATACATTTTATATAAAATATGTTGTATTACAGTAGTCCCCGCTTATTAAGCCCAATTTAGTCTGGTCCGTAGCTTGATTTATTCCCGTAATAAAAATAAACGCTTTATAAGCCTAAAACCCGCTTAATAAGCCCAATTTTCGATTATATTTGCTTAAATTTGTGTAAAGTGACGTCACTATTTGCTGTTTTTTTGTTTTGCTTTGGACAATTTCACGCTTTATGCTGCCAACTCAGTTCTTGATTCAACTATATCATCACAACCGTTTAACCTGGATCTCATCTCATTGGGTTGTAGAAAACAAGACTCGTTGACACAACTCACAAAAAACGCAATTTTCGAAAAGAATCAACGATTTTGTACAGTTGTTAATAGATTTAGCAACTTTTAGCTATAATACAGTCGATCATAGTCAATCAGGAGTTGTAAAAATTTGTCCCCCGCTGAATTGGCCCATCCGCTTAAAGACCCCAAAATTGTCTGGTTTCGAGTTTGGCTTAACAAGCGGAACTGCTGTATCTATTCTATATGTTACATGTTGTTGGTATCCAGGAGGCTACGTCGATGTGGACAAAATTTTGAAGCACAAGCGATTTGCATTCATCACAATTGAGGATATCCACAGGGTGGTTGCCAACAACAGCAAAAAGCGATTCACCATTGACAAGGATGAGAATGGAGTCGAAAGAATTAAAGCTAATCAAGGCCACACAGTGCAGGTCAGCTCTACTTCATGATTTTCTTATTGAATATGTTGATTTTCTTGCGGGAACTTGAGATTTTCTTTACCGGTACTTTGTCGACAGGTTTTGTGCCATCAAAATCGGTTGACCAACTTTGATGCTGCTAATCCGGCACTAAATGGTGTTCCTTCTTGCTCTCAATGTTGAGAAGATCACTTTATCATTGCGATTCAATTCGCGTTCTATTACGCCATTGAAATTCTCAGCAATGCATTGCATTGAAAAAAACCATTGACTGATGGATACAACGCTGTGGTCTGTGTACGAATGTCTCACCTCACATCACTAATCTAAGCAGAACAAGAACAAAAGTGGTTTACCAGTTACGATTTGTGATATACCAGCATGTCAAAGAACAAAAAAGTTACCTGATGGTTGTATGAAAAGTATACATCTGTGAGGCAAAAAGCCACGACGAGCATTCTACTTTTACTATTGAAGTCATCAAATCATTTACTGGGTCATGTTCACACAATCCTATTGTCAGGTGGAAGATCTCACTTTGACCGAGATAGACGATCCAAACAAGTACCCTGTTGTCATCCATGGAACATTCTACAGCGCATGGAATAGCATACGCAGGGAAGGACTGCATCGCAGAAAGGTTTGCTTTGCTTCGGTTAAAAATACTTTTGACTTCACGAAGATTGAGATTTGTTACTACTAGGGTTGGCCTACCCGGATAGAGGTTAACCGACATAAATTTTGCTATCTGCTATTCCGACTTTGTTTTTGGTTAACCGGATAGCATAAAAGTAAAGTTGCTAACGCGTTTTTACACGTTTGGTTATCTTTATTTGTGACAATTGTGTGTTTTTGTGACTCACAAAGAAACACAAACGACTGAAATTAGTATTTTGTTAGTGCATGTATTATAAGATGAGGATTCAGTCGAAAAAGGTTTGAGTTCGAGTGAATACTTTTGCCTATTAAAGTTAAAAGATATTAAAACGAAATTCAAACCTTACACGCAGTGGTTCCCAACCTGGGGTCCGCGGACCCAATTGAGGTCCGTGAGAAAGCATTTGGGGGTCCGTGATTACCTTGATGAATTTTGGAAAAAACTTCCAAAAGCGATCTTTTTTACTTTTATTTCTCTCTTTAAATGCAAATGTGTCAAGCTCAAGCCCGCGAGAATAAACTGTACCGGTATGCATTAAAATAAGTCTATGCTGCTGCTTACAGTGTGTACATTGACTTTAAACCATGCTTAAACTAAGCTTACATCTACCACAACGCATGCCGATTACAGTCAAATCAGGATAGAAAGCATGCAGTGCAACTAAAGTTTACCTCATAGTGGCGGGAACGACACAATGAGGTATCAACTCTTTTGAAAGCAAAAGGAAGTCCCCTCTCAAAATTGTTTCTGAGTAAAAGTTTTCTATACGGCATGGTCTACTTAGCCGATATTTTCGGTAATATTAACAATGTTTTTGTCGTGGCATTCAAGGTCCAGGTGTGACAATAATTGATGCAGCTGAAAAACTGAAAGCGTTTTTAGCCAAGTTGCCGGTTTGGAAACGCAGATTGGAAGCAGGTAATTACGCTAACTTTCCAATCTTAGAAGAACTTATCTTGATGGATGAAACTCAAAGAGAATGTACTCTTTTGATCTCTATGAGAGAAAAATTTTGCGCACACTTGGAAACCCTGCAAATCTCATTTCACCGTTATTTAAATTTAGAACATCTGCCGAACGAAGTTGAAACATGGATTCGAAATCCTTTTCTTTTTAACTTGAACAACATGAGCGATGACGATCTCAGTAAAGATGACCTAATCGATTTGAGATCAAAAGGTTATTACGCATTGAATTTCATTCAAAAACTGTGGAAGAATTTTGGTGCTCATAACTGCAAACCTACCCATTCTTGGCAAAGCAAGCGATTATTGTTTTGTTACCATTTATAACCACTTAACCTTTGCGAGGCAGGATTCTCAGCTCTTGTTACAATAAAAACTAAACATCGAAATCGCATGGACGTTGAAGATGACATGCATGTTGCATTGTCAACAACTCAACCACAGCTCAGTTGTTTAGTTCAGGATAGGCAACAACAGCCCTCTCATTAAATTTGCTTACGTTGAAAAATTTTCGGCATGGCGCTTTGGGTCACCTTAATATTTAAATACTGCTGCCATTTCTTGAACAATTCATTCATTTTCTTATTTGATCAACTGTTTAACCTGATATTTGCGCAGGCAACGCAATATGACACAGTACAGTAGTTGAGTAGCATAATTATTACAATAGTCAATAGTATGTTAATTGAGTTTCAGGCAAAATTTAGGTAGGGGTCCTCAGAATTAATAATTTGTCTAAAGGGGTCCGTGACAACAAAAAGTTTGAGAACCACTGCCTTACAGTATATCTTTAGGCTAGTTTCTTTGATCGAGATATGGCAATAGGGAAAAACATGAAAATACAATGTTTGTTAAGTTGGATCCATACTTCACAAGAACAAAACTTCTCTCCTGTTTACATGATTTAACAATCGACGCGTTGTGCTTCATCAGAACCTCGTTGCAGCTACAATAAATGTTGTAAATGCATGACTTTTTCATTTCATGTAGACTACATGGCATGTGTGGACAGTGGACATTCACAATGATCTGTGTGACGGTTAGATGATTTTGTAAGCCACTATTTCTAAATTTCGGAAGAGTGGTTTCGGACGATTACCGTACATTATCCGGTTAACTGTTTAGCTAAAATATAAACATCTGGGGGTTATCCGTTATCCGGATAGCAAAATCTATTGATATCTGAACCAATCCCAGTTACTACGCTCTTGTTTACGTTGGGCAGTAGTTAGTTGCCCGGCTAGCAAAAGTTTTTCTTTTTGCATCATTTCAACGTCGTGTGCTTAATGTATGCCGTTTTTAATCTACAGTTCTACAGGGTGATCAAGCCAAGTGTAGACAGATTTTGATTGTTTAAAATAAACCTTACTAAAAAGGAAAATTAACATTTCCTTTGTGTAGGCTAGCTATATAAAGCTTTGGTAGAGAGTTTGCTTTGTTGAACCATAGAGAAATAAAACAAAGTAACTTCAGCGGGTTTAACATGATGTATTACATACACAAATATAACATCAGAATTAAAAATAAACTCTAACGTTTTCGACACGTATATACTTGTGTCCTCATCAGGAATTACATATCTGCAATATACATAAAATGAAAATTGTATGGTAAATTTGACTTTGCACTATAACTGTGATCTGTTTTCATGTGATCTGTTTTCCACCGTATCATCATCATCATTATCAGCCATTGTTGTTCTACTGCAGGATGAAGGCCTTCCCCATATCTTTATAATTTTGTCTGTCTTTGCAAGTTTGTGTCCAGTGTTTGGCGAATTGGTAAAGTTCGTCTCGCCATCTTGTTTTCTGTTTCCCTCTTTTGCGTTTATTGTCAAGCGGTATCCAGTCAGTAGCTCTTCTTGTCCATCTGTTGTCAGTTGTTCGCATGATATGTCCTGCCCAATTCCACTTTAAACTTTTTATTGTTTGAATGATATCTTTGATTTGTGTTTGTTGTCGTATCGTTTTCCACCGTATAATTTACTTGTAATCATTCCTGTGTCACTCGTTCAGTTTGTGCTTTTCGGCCTGGAGTGTCGGTAGCATACAGTTATAGTGCAAAGTCAAATTTACCTTACAATTTTCATTTTATGTATATTGCAGTCTTTGCAGATATGTAATTCCTGATGAGGACGCACGTACGTGTCGAAAACGTTAGAGTTTATTTTTAATTATGTTATATTTGTGTATGTAATACATCATATTAAACCCGCTGAAGTTACTTTGTTTTATTTCTCTATGGTTCGATATAGCTATATATTGACTAAACAAACCGTTTTCATTTCAGGATAAAAAATTTAGAATTACGTTTACAATGAGCACAATAAATGCAACTATTCAAGAATTGTTCATAGCAGGGAAGATATGAGAAATATGGCATAGCACATTGCACCCCAGTGAAATATGCAAAGTTTTGAAGGCTCGTGTTAGCAGGTGTGGGGTTTATAAGGCTCTGAAACGCTTGAAAGAGACAGGCTCGACTCTTCCAAAGGTACGAAGCACTCCAAAACGCAGTATAAAAGCTCTAAAATTAATCAAAAACACCAGGGAAAAAATAAGAAGAAATCCCCAGAGAAGCATTCGAAAACTGGCATCAGAGCCTGGAGTGAGTTATGGAACCAAGCAAAATGTCCTAAAACATGATCTGCAACTATCACCATTCACCATACAAGAAAACTAAAGTTCAGTCGCTCTCACAAGCTGTAAAAACCGAAAGATTGTAGAGAGGAAAGCTTCTTTTGGACAAACTTGGTGATGGCACGCAGCCACCAGTTCTTTGGACAGACGAAAAGTTATTCACTGTCCAGGCTGTGCATAATCATGAAAATGACCGTATTTATACAAGAAATAAAGAAGATATCCCACTGAATCAAAGGCTGATGTTCCGGAGACAGAAACCAGCCTCTGTGTTTGGGGTGGGGTAACTTCAACTGGTGAAAAAACTCTTCACTTCTTTATTGAAGAGGGAGTAAAAGTTAATCAACATGTTTATTTGAAAATGTTGAAGGAGAAATTGATTTCCTGGATCAATGCAACATTTGGTGTAGGCGTCAGTCCTACGTGATTCTATGAGAAGGTACCTACGCTCACTTCAATTGCTCTCTTCGACCCTTCTCCACAATGAACTAACGATTGCTGCCTTTTCGGTGACGTAACACTCCGCAACTTTAGCAAGCAGTATATTCTTGTCACAAGCGCAGAAGCATCAGTTTCAAAGAGTAAGATATAGTTAGGAAAAGAGAGAGAGATTTAAAAACATTGATTGCGACACCCTTATTCAAATAGAAACACATTGAGGCCAATTTTGTAAACATCAAATAAGAAGCAATACAATCATTATTCAGAACCTTCACCTGCTCTACCTCGAACTCAACCCCGCCAAACCATGAAAGACAAAGCTTCACAAACCATGCCAACCTCAAACATTAGTATTGCAACAACTTCATGCATCCACTCCGATCACCAACTTTCTGATTTTCAAGGCAAAGCGACAAGTATATATATCGTTGTAGTTACAAAGGGAATTCATACACTGTGTTTGAAGTCCATTCCCAAGGGAAGAAGTCCACCGCAACAACAAATTGTGACGTCAGAAGTCCGACTCATGCACCCACCGCTCCAAGACAGGAGAAACAGTTTACAATAGGAATGAAGGATAGTAGACATTACGTAGTGGGCGATTCTGCACCTACATCCACAAAGCACACAAGTCTGGACGTCTACAGGAAACCTGCCTCACACCAGGCAAGATGCCATCCTTTGAAGGATTTAACAATGATGGATTTATGTAGCCAGTGCAGGATGACGAAAACAAATTAAGATTTCCTTTTCGTTACATAGCTTAGAGCAGGTGATTGATACAGGAGAAAATAATCGCACAAGCACACAATATTAAAACACAACAAACCGTTGTCTACATTTGGAGAAGACGGAATAACTCTTCAACAAGATGGGGCTGCGTCCCACACAGCGAATCTTGTCCAAAACTCGTGTAAGGAGAATATGGCAGGGTTTTGGCCAAAAGAATTATGGCCTCCATCCTCTCCTGATTTAAACCCAATGGACTTCGCAATATGGAGTATCTTGGAGAGTGAAGCCTGTTCTTCAAATCATTCAAGCGTTTCAGCTCTGAAGGAAAAATTGCGCACTTGTTGGGAAAAAATATCATCAGACACCGTACGTGCCTCATGCAGTCAAGTGCACAACGGACTAAGGCGTTTGGTGAAGGCAAAGGGAGGATATATTGAAAAATAAGAGTACATTTTGTTTATTTATGTTTTTCTTTGTATTTTTCTTTATATGTACAATTTTTTTTACTGCTTGGATGTACATGTACTGTTTTTTCAATAAATATTTGTCTACACTTGGTCTGATCACCCTTTACTTTGAGACTTTACGTATATTGTCACTACATTGTCTGTGACGAAGGCCTCGTTCAATTTTCGACCCACGATCAACCAGCGAAATATGTCAGACAGACCAATACATTTCAACAATGCGCTTTCAACGTTTGTTCCGTGTCAGCTGAAACAGCTCCGTTAATCCGTGACAGCTCAATTCGGATACTTACCTTTTTAAAAAGTCATTTTTAAACATTTCAGAATGATAATGAAATAACATAATTGAAACAAGAATACTGATATGGTATCGTTAGAATGCTAATACAGTGCGTCTCGAATGACATGTTAGGCTTTAGTTTGTGTGCATAAACTTCTAATTGTTTTTACACGCCTGGCTTTAAGTAAGCTCTAGTAACTTCTTGTTTCTAGCGAATTCATATCCACATGACCACAGCTGAATCCACGGATGGTAGTCAGGTGATAAGTGGAATGAGAAGATCTTGCAACATCTTCATATATGTCGACATTGCCTCCGCCATGAAAGGTAAAACTGTTAGAAATCAATCACTGGTGACACCATGACTATGGTGCAGTTTCTTTTGATTATCGAAATGGCGAGATTTCAATTTCAGATAGTCTTTAGAGAAATTGAGTTATGTAAAATTTTAGTAACGATTTCACGCCATATAAAACTTTTTACCTTAAATTTTGTAAGAATTTTTTCAGGTTTGATGGTTTAATTTTTGTGTAAACACAAAATCGAACGAAAATTGTTGTGTTCAGATGGAATAAAATTCTACGTGTCTACAAATGGTGTGATACTGTCAAGTGGTGACGAAGATGGATACCTAAAGCCGGAATACTTTCAAAAAGTCTTTGGGATCAAGAACAATAAACGTAGTGCTTTAGTTTGTTTTGTGTAATTTTTACCCTAGTACTTAGAAAAAATCTCATTTGAAGTGATTGGTTTGTTAGCCGAGCTTTCTTGGGAAGCACAGTACTGCCACGTTTAATCGGCATTCGATTTTCCGACCGAGTTATCAATGACTTTATGTGCGGTGATAGCGAAACTATCTTCATTGAAAATCTTACTATTACTTGTAGATGGTTGTTCAAAACTATTACATATCCTACATGCTGTAGTGCAGGGGTGCCCAAAGTTTTGTAGCAACATACACATTTTGTGTTTCGCGAGTCTTGGTGGGCCGCATTAACATTTTTACTCATTTTTGTCCGTGAAATTCGGCCAAAGCTTTTGAAATTGTATATTTTAGAACCCAGACGGGGCCGCAGATGTTGTTTCCGCTGGCGGCACTTCGGGCACCACTGCAATGCACTAATAAATATCGAGATTTAAAGATGGTTTCATATTCGAGGATGAACTGTGTCCAACGACGGTCAGATTTTTGTCCAGTTCCTACCCTTCATTGCCACTTCTCATATGCAATCCATTTTATTCCATGCAACCCATTTTTTTCGATTTTATTCCATGCAGGGATGCAGCCCATGAGTGAAGTGTACATAGACTTTGGGAGTTAGAAATCTTAACAAGGTTTTAAAATTTACAACGATAACTTGCTATTTAAGATGAAATGTACATTTTCCACATCAATTCAGTCAATGCGATATTGGGATGAACTGATAGTATAAAGCCTTTTCCGTACTAGTTCAAATTTAATAACAATATCCCATTGTTAGCCCGTTAATTGTACGGAAGGCATATAGCCAATAATGCTAACTGAGGTAAATATCTCATTAAGGTATTTTGTTCATGGACCATCCTGGATCTATGTGCCAAAGTTCTGAGAACGAAAGCGAAAATGAAGACGATGTTTTGAAGGACATTGTGAGGAAAATGGTGGACAAGCTTGTATCGGAAGAGAGTAACATTGCATCTCTTCCAGAAACTGAGAGTATGGTGAATGATAACTCCACTTGAAATAACATTAGGCGTTGATTTGATCACGACACGATGTAATTCATTCTCGTAGTTCTTCAACTACCCTACTTAACTTCATATCTATGCAAGCCTAAAGCATCTAGCAAAACTGGTCGCTTTTTACATTGATTCAACGCCTGCAGATGGGTTTTACCAGCTGAAAAGCTGTGATTAACTTGCTCTCTCATTGGGTTTAACTTCCAGCCTACAAATCAATCACTTTTTATATTGATTCAACGTTTGCAGACGTTGAATCAATGTAAAAAGTAATTGATTTGCTGGCTGGGTTTGAAGGAACCCTCCTGACAGGTTTGTTGGAACCCTTTCCGATTATATGTTTATTAATATGCGGCATGTGCATCAAAGTTTAGGCAATGAGCTCGTGTAACTTAGTTGTATTTGCTTTCTAGTTTCATTTCTACGTTGTAGTTTGCAGTAGCCTATAGAAAAAGTTTAGCTGCAATTGGAAAAAATATATATTGTGTCAAACAACACACTGCAAAAATGAAGGCTTTTTTTACATATCGTTACGTCAGTTGCGTTGTCGACGTTAGTGACGTCATTATTTCATGATTTTTTTTAGTCACGTGTCATGGATTACCCATAATTCCTCATTATTCAGCTTCTTTAAATTTAACTTATTTTGGTCATCTTGATTTCATCATCATTATGTTCTTTCCTCGTATTGAGGGTTGGATACAATGCGCCATTGTTCTTGACCATGAGCTGTTTGTACTGCATTTTCATAACAATTTTGATTTCATATGCTTCATTAAACTTTGACTCTTTGCGTAGCCTTTTACTCCGTTTTGTTCGTTTACTAGCGTTGCAATAAATGCAGAAGCTCGACTAGTTCAGGAAAAAGTGACAGTGAGCAAGAAATTTTGCATGACCGTAATATTTCCGACCGTCACCATAACTTCACCCACACGCATATCAAACCAGTAGAAAAAATTGGAGGCACCTGAATTCACCCTACTGCAAACTGTTTGAGATATATGGAATAATGAAGAAACAGGAAGTTTGTGGGATTGCCTCCAGAAAAATCTTACAAACTTTGTTTGCAGTTGGTTGCTTTTTAAATATTTTTGCTCCCAAAGTGTTTTTTGTTTAAAATGCATTTTTTATTTGACCGTTAGGCTTTCACGTCAAAACTAGATTTTTGTAGATGTTAGATTTAGATGATTTGGTTTAAAATGGAATTTAAAGTTTGAAACAGTTTCTTAATGTTTACTTACGAAAGTTTCTTCCTTTCTTAGTTTATGAAAACCAAAAGTTCATTGATTTGTAAGTCGACCCAAAAAAAAAGGAAAAAATTTCTTAGTTTTTGAAAAATTCGTTCCCTTTTTGTCTTGAGTTAAGCTACAGTAATAAAATGAGATTAAAGCGGTGGGGTCCCGCAGCTAGTAAGGTGTTGGTTTTCCAATAATGCAAACCTGGTCCGACTCCCGGTTTAAGCTGCTGGTTGTTAGTAAACACCGCTCACCTCTACCCAGGGTGACGTAAATTGGGTGAGCGTAGTTGCTAAAGGAAGTGCGGTTTAGAGAAAAGTACCTTATTGACATGGGCGTAGTTTGTGGGAGCAATCCCTCCCTCGAAATCAGGGATACGCTTGAAATATTTAAACCAAACATTTCAACCTGTGTTACGGTATCTTTTGACAGTTTTGTTATTGATTTAGGTTGAAAGTACAGTAGAACTCGGTTAATCCGGATCTTTGCCTAATCCTGATAAAACTGGAAGTACAAATGATTTGTAATCTTTTTCTTGAGAAACAGCTTTGGATTATCCGCATTATTTAATCCGGATCTTCGCCTATTCCGGACAAAAGTTGCGCTTTCTCACTTTATCCGGATTTGCCCGATTTTTTGTAAGTTTTCCATAGAAACTCGTCTTCTGTAACTGTTTTCAAAAGTTTTGAGTGACTACAGATTATTCCGACACGCATGTCTGAAGATGTAACTTTTGCCAGTGTGTTCTTGCGTTAGACGCAGAGTCTACAATTTCATTCATTTTACATGCATAGGCCTACTGCATTTCAAAAGAACTCTGTCACTGGGTCGCTAATTTGGTGATCGCGCGTCTCGGAATTGGCAGATGACCACACTAATGCGTTCAACTTCGGTGATTTTTACCGATACCCTTCTATCTAGGTAACGTCAGGCTTGATAGAACCGTCATCGGTTAATCCGGACCTTCGCCTAATCCGGATGGAATCGCCGGTCAAATCGAATCCGGATTAACCGAGTTCTACTGTACTCTCAGAATTCGCAATTTTGAGATATTTTTTCAAAATTTTCTGGGTGAGGCCCCCAGCTGGGGAGGAAGCGTTTTCTGCAGTAGGCTATGATTGAGCTGGACTGCCATTCAATCAGGGTCTTAACTTCGTCAGAGGAGCCCCGATGCCATTATGGGGCCTCCGTGTGTTTCTGTGTTTATTATAGAACGTAGAAATGACGTATGTAAAGCTCGCAGGAGTAACATATAGCCTACCACGGAACACTGGTGTCCATCTCTGTAAATTCTTGCTACAATTAGCTGCTGACAAACCTTTATTGTTACTATATAGACCTACCTTGTTCTGGCAGCTTTTTGAGCTCAAATGGCCCAACGGGTTAACCTATTGATGAAGACGTGTGGGCATACACTTCGCATTTGCCCCAAACTCATCGACGTCCTTTGCGAACGTCGCGCAAACGTTCTCACCACTCAACCATGCAGCCGCTACATTACTCTAAATTGTTTGTAGTTAATTAAAGTTTTATAATGTTAAAAAGTTTACGGTACCGGTACTAAAAATTTAGAGTTAGGCTAATAATTTGATAAAATTGTAGTAGCCTGCAGTTCAATTTAAAAGGAAAGCGTGTTGCAAACTTGTGATTTGACTCATTGACTGTTCCTATTTTGTAATAATCACAAAAAAGTACAAATGCTGTTTGATTCTGTGTCAATATATTAGTTCCATAAAAGCAAAAGAAGCCAAACCAAGCACAAACATTAAGTGGTTAGAAACCTGGAGTGACTAAGTAGCCTATAGGAGAAAAACATCAAGTAATAAACGAAAATGCTGCACGAAAAAATTATAAGTGAATATTCTATATGAAATAATAAGTTTAGGCTACCTACTTTAGTTGTTACCTGAAATTAGGGACTGAAATATTTAAAAATAAGATTTATCAATGCGAGGTCCTTTTGCTCAGTCACCCCGTGCAGTAAGCTACAGCGCTGTGCCGGTGGTAGTTAGGCCCATGGGCTACGGATCTGTTGTAAATTCAATTTGTTTCTGAAAGTAGACAACTTAATTGTAATACTCAGTCAAAAATTTACTTTTAGTACAAAATGTTCGACTAAAATGAGCGATTGTTCGATCAAAACGTTCAAAAACTGTGTTTCACTACTACGTTTTCAGTTCTTGAAGTGGTTTGTTTTCCACGTCACGCTTCATTGGTTGGCTGCGGGAAATCAATCTTCTGGCTTTGCCTGCTAGTTTTTTACCGAAAAGGGCTATTTGAGAATGGACCCCGCAGATTTTGTTTGCATATGGCTGTGTCTAAGATTTTATTATTAAACTTACAATTATTCTATTTTTTGTCGCGCAGACCTTTCATGTTTTCATAAAAGTCGGTTTTGAGTATTTTCACCAACACTGGCAACACAGTGTTGTTGAAGGGAGCTGAGCATGCAGTTTTGAAATTACATGCAGTTATCCGCAACTTCCGCCAAGTAGCCTAAGCAGTTTAATTAGGCTACTTAACATAAAAATCTGGATGTACATTGTACAACATACGACACTGCATACCATTTGAACAAGGTAGCCAGTTCCGCGTTTTTCCGCGGAATTGGGCTAGTTTTGTTTTGAAGTCGCGGAAAAAGCTTTGCAGTCGCGGCTTTCTTTGCGCAAAGTTGTCATATTTTGGGCCACTTTTGGGCTTGTTTCATCACTTGTAACGATTGGGCTACTTTTCAGTAGCAAGCTCAATAAAAATTTAAAAAAAATTGGCAACCTTGCATTTAATTTCAAAATAGGAACGGCTAAAGGTGGTTAAAACTTTATTGTAATCTAATTTTGTCTCGAATTTCTAGTGGTCTTCAGTGCTTCGAATTTATGTTTTTTGTTGGAGATTTTTTACGTAATTTAACGTCGAAAGTAACCACACATCATTAGCCAATCTTTAAAACATTGTGTTCTATTTCTCTTGCCTTCAAACGCATTTTTTTCTGTTGGTCGTCACTGCTTCGAATTTTTATGTTTATTGTTGGAAGCTTTTACGTAATTTAACGTGGAAAGTAGGGGAAGGTGAGGTAAGTTGTGCCAGTGGGTAAGTTGAGCCACCCCCCGTAATTCGAAAAATATAAAGCTCATCAACTTTCTACTGCCACCTACCTGACCGTTTACCTTATTTGGAGCTGTTCTGTAAAGATTATAGGTCGTTGTCTTGTAGAAAGACAGAAAAACAGTTTTGAGTGATTTTGGGTAGTTTTTTGAACTTTTTGATAAAAAAGGTTTTTTGAGTTGTACAAAATGTCTGTGGCATACACCAGTGTTGATATGTATAACAGTAATCACTAATGTTAGCTTATTCAGAAACTATTAAAGTGAGGTTGCTAGCTCATGTAGGTCTGGAGAAATTTCAGTTTAACTTTTAATGGCGACCTTGTGGTAAGTTGAGCCAGTGATGTACAGGTAAGTTGAGCCGGTGGCTCAACTTACCTCACTTCAGCTGCCAGTGTTAAGTGATGATATATGTAGTCATTAAATAGCTAACAAAGTGTATTTTACTCTTTAATAGTCTAACTCTTTGGAAAAATAATTTGTCCATTAGTCTATTGAAGTTTGAATTTATTTATAACCTGTAGCCTAGCCTACTAGCAACATGCCTCGCAACCGCAAGCGTAGCCTACAACAGAGCGTGGTCAAACTGATCCAAAAATTATGGAAAATGCTGCAAAGCATGTTCAAGATAACGGAATGTCTATACGTGCAAGTGCAGAAGAATTTGGAATCAATAGAATGACACTTCAGCGTTACATTGCCAGAAGGAAGGAGAATGCTGGTTCATGTTATGGTTATAGCAATGTTTCTGATGCACAACGCGTATTCTCGAAAAGCCATGAAGAAGATTTAGCCAAGCATGCAAAGGATTTAGCCAAACGATTTCATGGTTTATCCTCGGCGAAGTTTCGAAAGCTGGCATATGACTTCGCTGTGGCAAATAATGTGGAGATGCCTCGCAGCTGGACAGAAAATAAAGAGGCCGGTGAGTTTTGTGTGCTGTTATGTTGAAGAATTTAATAGGTCTACCTGGTCTACACACCTAGGCCTACAGTGTGATTTCCCATTTTCTTAATCAGAAGCCTCAACTTTCATCCTATCAGTCTACATTACTCTAATAATTTGGTTTATTTTTGATCTAGGAAGAGAATGGATGGTGGCTTTCAACATACGACATCACCTCTCCAACAGAAAGCCAGAAGCAACTTCATTGGCACGTGCAACCGCTTTTAATAAGCACACCGTTTCGGAGTTTTTCACAAATTTGACCAGCTTTCTAGACAGGTAGGTCAATCCATTGATTTTGTCTTTTGCTCATGACTAACAAACTCAATAAAAACATGAAATTTGAACTAAGGCATTGCTTATATTTTCAGGTATCAATTTTGTCCATCAGATATTTACAATGTCGACGAAACAGGCGTGACGACGGTCCAAGTGCCACGAAATGTGTTGTGCGAAACGGGGCAGAAGCAAGTAGGCTCTGTCACATCAGCTGAACGCGGTGAACTTGTGACTGTTGCGTGCACTATTAGTGCATCTGCAAATACTGTTCCACGGTTTTTATTTTTCCCAGAAAAAACTATCATGATTACTTCCTCGCTGGAGCTCCCACGGGATCCAAAGGATTATCGTCTCCATCTGGTTGGATTAATGAGGACTTGTTTGCCATATATTTGCAGCATTTTGTTGAGAATGTTAGGTAATCAAGGGAAAAAAAGGTTCTTTTAATTTTGGACAATCATGAGTCCCATGTTTCGTTCCAAGCTGTCACCATTGCTCGGGATCATGGAATTGTGATGTTAACGATTCCTCCCCATACTCTCCATCGTCTGCAGCCATTGGACAAGACAGTCTACGGACCATTTAAGTCCTATTGCAGCAGGGCAATGGATTGCTGGATGCGAAACCATCCAGCGCAGAGGTTAAAGCACCATAACCTGCCAGCTTTGGTCAACTCGGCATATTTGTCTGCAATGTCCCCAAGCAACATTTTGTCAGGATTTAGGAGCACAGGAATATGCCCTTTAAACATAGACATATTTGCTGAAGACGAATTTGATCCCAGTGAGCTGACAAATCGCGCCATGCTTGCTAATTTGGAGGGAGCACATGCATCTTCATCGACTGCTTCACATGTGGAAGCTAATGCTTTTCCTGCTACCAGGCCTGCCGCAGATTTGAGTGCTCCTGAATCGAGCAACATTAATTCACCTGCCCCTTCGAACAGCCACTCTCTTGCTGCAGCTGCACATAACTGTGACTCGCCTCATGCTTTACAAACACAGGCGCCAAGTTACTTTTCCAACGCAACTAATTATACACCTCCTGTTGTCTTAATTCCATTTCCCAAAGCACCTCCTCGAAAGGAAAAGCGGAGTCGAAAGCGAGGAAGAACAACCATTTTAACTGACACCCCGGAAAAACGTCTCATAGAACAGAAGTTTAATGAACGGCAAGAAAAAATTGCCAAAGCGCAAGCTAATAAAGAGAAAGGGAGACTTGCTAAGAAGCCTAGAAAAAAAAATTTGAATTTCACAAACACAGAAGAAGAAACTGCATTTTCAATTCAAGATTCAGAAGAGTCTCTGAGCGTGGCAGACGATGAGCCTACAAATCATAATACCAAAAACACTGCTGAAAATGATGGCGAGGAAATTTACAACGAAGGAGATTTTGTTCTTGTCCAGTTCGTAGGGAAAACTCGACCTGTGCATTACATTGGTCAAATCGAATGCTTCAATGAAGATGGAGAAATTGAGGCCAAGTTTTTAAGAAAAGTGCCTGGAAAGTCTGAGGAAAAGTTGTCCTTTGTCTTTAAAGAAGACGATGAGTGTGCTTTTCTTAAAGAAGATGTCGTGAAGAAGCTTCCTCACCCGACAACAATTGGAGGAACTTTCCGCCGTCAGCAGAAATTCCGGTTTCCATGCTCTCTTGATCAGTGGCATATTGAATAACTAAGACCTGACAGACAATGGACATTGATTTAGCAAATTCACATTTGGAGGTTTATTTAATCAGGATTGTGCTGTATTAATTCATCGTTTTATTTTCTGTTCAGCAGCTCAGTTAACACAATCTGCTAGTTCTACATTGATTCAACGTCTGTTGACGTTTAATCAACGAAAAAGTGGCGGATTTGTCGGCTTGGAAGTGCTCAATTTCACAGTCGAACAGTCACAACAAAATAAATGTATCTTTTCACATGTTGTTCTGTCTTCCTGGTAGCAGCTGTGTATTAACTGCTACGCAACCTGTCTTCTTCCTAACGTTTGACTCAAGTTTCACATATGTTGAGTGAAGATTACATATTGTCAACAAGAGACGGGTTCAGTTGTGATGTGGAATAGTCACTGCAGACTCTAATACGGGACGTCCGTCCGATAGATTCGCACATCGTAAAAGGCCGAACAACCTTTTCGCCAACTAGCGAAAGCACGAGTTAGTAAATAGAGAAAAAATAATGAGAGATTGTCGTTCAAACGTGACAGTGCATCGAAATGATGATGTCACTATTGCGTCACAGTCTATGTTACAATTCGGGGACAAATAGCTGCGCAATAATTTCGTGAACACATGTATTGCATAGCATTTTATATATACCATCGCTACAACTTTTGTTATTAAACTTAAACGAGTGGCTCAACTTACCTCACACACCGGCTCAACTTACCTCGTAGAGTAGGTAAGTTGAGCCAAAATGACATAGTGTTTGAATGATGTTTGTTTTCAATATTCTTATGAGTTATGAAAAAAATTTTTTTTTTAAATTGAGGCCAAATCATCAACCATTACGCTGCTACTTTCACTTTTATTGTAAACCAAGCGGTTTTCTCAGCAGAAGCGTTTAAGTAAAAAGTGGCTCAACTTACCTCATCCTCCCCTAACCGCTCACACATCATTGGCCAATTTTTTTTAAACATTGCGTGTTTTATTTTTTCTTGCCTTCAATCGCACTGCAGTATATAACCTTGTGAAATTTTATTTTGTATGTTATTCGCTCTGAGGATGCGCATTGTCATGGTGCGCGAAACGTCAGTGAAGCAATAAACCATCTTGTTTGTTGTTACTTTTAATTTCAATTTCATCAGATCAACGTTGCAACTAGTGCTAGAAACGATTGGCTAATTGAGACAAATAAATAAAAATAAATAAATAGCATTAAAGCTGTCCAACATGATAAGAAATTAAAAATTTAGGTACGCCAACGTAGCCTATGTTAGCAAATCCGATTAGTAATTTAGCATTTGCTTAATATTTGTCAATAATTTTCTTCATTTGCATTCTTTTAAAAGTTGTGAAAGAAGATTTGCGAATTTTCGAATTTTGAAAGAATCGGTAGAAGATCGGTATCTAATTTTTGGGCCAGAGTATTTTATGGAGCGTTGAAATTTAGTGGTTGTGTGTCGATGATAATAGTAATCTAGGCAGTGTTGTACGTTGACGCTGTCAATTTGACTGCGTCAACTTTTTGTTGACGCTGAGGCTAGCACCGTCAGTTTATTTTTTAGTTGACGGAAGCGATAGCGTCGTCAACTATTTTGCCGATTTTAAGCGTCAAGCGCTATGCGTCATTTTTTGTTTTCATGGAAAATCTCGTTTCACAATGTATTCCGGCCAGCACGACTCATCCGAATTACCGGCTTTTGCGCTGGTTGGAATGGCAACCTGGAATACAAACGGAAGAAGTTCGCCAAATGGTGATCACTCATATCGTGAACAGTATCGAGAACGAGGGATCTGAGAGAGAAAGCGAAAAATCAATAAATGTCGGAGGTTGAAGATACTTTATTTCAAGAGCTCTATGCCCTGAAAAGAGCGATGTTGGTGCAGTGGACCTCGTTAGAAGATATGTATATGCTACATCACAGCACGCTTGGAACAGTGATACCTTTCCGAGTAGACGTTTTCAAGGCTTGTTTTTGAGATACAACACACCAATACCATCCAGCGCTGCTGTGGAAAGCATGTTTTTACATGGAAAGGACAGTATGCGTCCCAAACGCAGCAGATTGTCGGACAAACATTTTGAAATGCGTGTGTTTTTACAAGGCAATAACTAATAGGCTAAGCAACCAATTACAATACAGTCTCAAAACATAATACCTGCTCTTTATTTATAGCTATTGTTTGCCTAAACTTGGTTGAAATACTTCTGTTTTGTGAGACCCTGACTAAAATAGCGCTAGAAATTAACGCTGACGCCGTCAATTTCTTTAAGAGCTGACACAGTACTTTACGCCGTGAAGTTTTTAGGCAATTCGCGCTGACGCCGTCAATTTCTTTCATTGACGCGTACAACACTGAATCTAGATTGGTCAAGTTTCGAGTGGTAAAGTTGTGAATTTCGTTGCATTTTTTAAAGTAGATTTGAAAAGTGCTGGGAAATGAATTAAATCTGAACTGCTGGTACATAAATTTAGCAATTTCAAAGTTGTACAGATCTTTTAACTTTAGGATATTGAGTTGTTTATAAAAGGGTGTGACATAGTCAGCCCATTTGCCTTTCGCAACAGCATTGACTGCCTTATTAACAAAACACCAGTCCGTATATAAAGTAAGCATGCTCGAGAGAATAGGACAGGTAAAGCATAGCTTTGGTTGATAAACAATGTTTCAATTTAGAGAATATGCAAGCAGATTTGGAGAGCTTGGAAGATAAAGCATCAATATGAGGAAGAAAAGCAAGATTTTTGTCAATGAAGATACCAAGATATTTAGCAGTGTCAACGTTTTTTAGTTGGGTGTTGCCGTAAAATACTTCAACATTAGTTGATATTTGGTTGGTCTTGGGTGCAATTATTAAAAAATTGGACTTAGAAGATTTATCATGAGTGAATTGGCAGTGATCCAACGTTTGATTCCTTTCAGTTGAAGATTAATTAAACTTTGAAGACTTAATAAATTATCGGCTTTAATAACAAGACAAGTGTCAGCAGTAAAAATCTAGGAGCACAAGAAACACAGTTAGATATATCATTTATGTATAGTAAAAAGAGAAGCGGTCTTAATGTGGACCCTTGAGGGACACCAAATTTTATTCCATTTAATGCAGAATTTTCTTGTCCTATAGGCACAAATTGTTTACGGTTTTTTAAGTAGGAAGTAAGTAAAGCATTGCCATTGGCATCTCCTCGAATGCCATAATGATCGAGTTTATGCAAGAATTTTTCATGATGAAAAGTGCCAAAAGCTTTTTTAAGATCTTGTAAAACAAGTCCAGTCAATTGATTGTTCTGCATTTGCTCATATGAGGAGGTAATAATGTCTAGAGCAGTGAAAAGCAACGTGGTCCAGGTGGACCACAAGTGGTCCACAGAGAATTTTCGGTGGTCCACAGATAAAATAATTCAAGACACACACACTTTCGGTACAGTTATTTCCATATTGTTATAAAAAAATATTCTATCTTAGTGATATTTTCGAAGCTATCAATCAACTTAATCTGACAATACAAGGAAGAAAATTTGACTTAGTGAAAACCATCCAGAAAATAAAGGGCTTCATGAATAAGTTGATGTATTGGAAAAATCTGTTTCAAAAGAAAAACACATCTTTGTTTAAGAATTTAGAAATCAGTAATCCTTCAGAAAATTGTATAAACGCTTGTTACCACCATTTAGAAAGTCTCCATGAAGACTGTCAGAGACGGTTTAAAGACATTCTGGAAAAAGATATCCCAGAATGGGTGCTTGATCTTTCAAACTTTGAACCAAATGAAAATATTGATCCAAAAATATGTGAAGAGCTGTTAGCCATGAAAGAAAATGTTCAGTTTATTACAAAAATAAAAAGGGAAGGTGTCTTTGGTTATATATACTGAAATAATGAACTCCAATCCACAGATTACGAAATTGTACAATCTTTCATCATATCCTTTCCAACAACATGGCTAGTTGAGGCTGGATTTTCTGTTATTAATGATACTTCTTGTAAAAAAAAGAAACCGACTTGATATTAATAAGCGTGGTACAGTAAGATTTAGATTGAATCAAACTTTTACTTGTAATTATGACTTAATGTGTGACAAACATCAAGAACAAAGGAGTCACTGACGTAAAACTTTATGATATTTGGTCAATTGTTACTTATAATTGTTTGGTTAAATTCATTACTTATAAATATGTTGTTTTTCTAAACTTAAGCCACAATTATAAATCTGATATACAAAAAAGGCTATGGTCCACAGAGATTTCTAAAAAAATTTTATGGTCCACAGTCACAAAAAGGTTGCTCATCACTGGTCTAGAGCAATATAACTCGGTGAATGTTTGGCAGGAAAGCCATATTGAGTAGGCGTTAAGATCGAATGCTTATTTATGAACGATGTCAATCGTTTCAGCATTAACTTTTCTAGAATCTTTGAAAAGCATGACAGTAGAGAAGTTGGTGTATAATTATTTGTTCAAGGTTACTTCCAGATTTATAAATTGGAATGACTTTAACAATTTTACAGACTAGTTAACAGAGCGGAAAATGTTTCAAAAGCGGAGCAAGTTTTGTTTGTTTTGAAGTAGATTACTTTTTGCACGGACATGTTTATGAAAGCTTTCTTCAGTTTGAGGCCGCGAAAGTACAAGACGCTGACACTTTAACAAAGACAATTCTGTCTTGTTTGAATTCATCTATAATTTTGTCATACTTGACAAGATCATCGATAAAGCTATTCCTGACAGATCAGTTGATGCCAAAAGTGTGAGAGCGCAGTTGGATTTCCGTCTTTTTGACAATATTATTATTATTCAATGAGATCCTGGGTAAGCCCTTCAAACATGCTTCATGAAGTCAGGCAAACATGCTCCGGGGAAACATCTGACGTGGTCTAAGTTTTGAAAGACGAGCTCAAGAAATATTAAAGCAAAAAAAAAAACAATTAGATTCTCTATGGAAAGTTAGTATTGACCTCGCTGAATGCTGCAGCATTGAACTTCCTAAAGGAGGAAAAAGTGATGACTAGCAAACAAAGATTGCAAGCACCCTACAAATTGCAGGACTTTATAAGCTACTAACAATGGGCAGAGCTACAGCACCGCAGTCAAAGCACAAAAAACGCATTTAGAGTGGACATTTTCTACCCTATTAGGCTACTAGGCTACTAGGCTAGATAAAAGAGAGATTTTTTTTGCTTCTGAGCGATTAGAAACCTTTTACTGACATATTTCAATTAAATTTTGATGATTTCTTATATGAACTCCATTAAGCCAAAAGACTTCTTGAACGCAAGACTAACGAAGGTTCGTTTAGACCTGAGTCAGTTTTGAAAGTCATCTACAAAATGGAACCTTACAAAAAAGCTTTTCACGAACTCTCCTATTTGTGCAAAATAGTTATCACAATCCCAATGACAAAAGTGCTTCTTTAGAAAGAAGTTCTTCGGCATTGAGTCTGATTAAGTCTCATTTGCGCAATGCTATGACAGACCAATGGATTATTAACCTTGGTGTCATTAACATCAAAAGGAAAGATGAACTGATCTCGATCTAAACAAATTTGTTGATATATTTGCAAATAACTACAATAATAGGAGAATCGATTTGATGCGAGTAATGCCGCTATTTCTATTTGCCAAAACCACAAAATCTTCAAGACGTAAATAACTGTTGCCCGCGGCCACTTTGTAGGCTACTTTAGACTAATGCACCAAAGGAAGCTTCGTTAAAGCTTTCTTGTATTTATTTTTATAACAACCATTATTGACATTTATTCGACTTTCGACTTCACTAGCAAAAGACACCAACCACTTTTTTTTGTCCTTTTTGCAGCTTAAACTGTTATTTTTCCATATTTAACACGAAATGGTGTGTTATCTTGATCCGGCATGTTCAATTTCATTCCTTGGGAACTGTCATTTGTGTCACTTTTCCTGCAACCACAGCTAAACAAGAACCAGCAAGTATAATCCGTATAACCAGTCCAAGTCCTCCGAAGCAGAAAGTTAATCTTTTATTGTCAATTAATATTTAACGCTAACCTCAATTATAAAATGATTTATATCGCCTTCGTTTATGACGTCACTGAATATGTTGCTCCTGGAAATCCCCTTATGACAATTTTATCGTAGACCTACATGTATTTTACCGTGCAATCTCGACAGAGAAACTGTTTGCGGCCGTCTTGCAACATGTTAGCGACTTTTAGAAAAGTTTTACATAATTGAACTATCAATTACTTAAGCAAAAAGCGACGTAATTACCAAATCAGACAAAGACCCCCACCTAGTCGTTTTAAAGGTTTAGTGGTCTTCAAAACACTACCATACAACATTGAGCCTGCCAATGGTTATGCAACAATTGTTTCGTGATATTGAACTCATCGTCATAAACAAGGGTGGATAAGTTCACCGGAAACCGGAGAACGTTCCAAGTCTTCACTTCTTACAGTACCGGTCAGGCGACCCCTGTGTACTACCCAAGGTACTGTGTACTACCCAGGTACCCAAGGTACTGTAAGAAGTGAAGACCTTTGTATCTTAGGCTACGAGTTGTAATGACTTTCAACTTCGGGTGAAACGGTGGTATGACATCTTTGTGTTTTTTGAAAGCATCTGGTTTGATTAATGTGAGTCCCTTTTATTTCTGAATTCTCGAGTTGACTCATTTTGCAAATCCACCTCTCGGCATTGAGCATTTTTGTTTTGTTTTCGTATTTGTTCCGGAAGTAAGTGAGTTGTAAATGGTAAATATCCTTCATATTAAGCCTTGTTGTCGCGTCGAATCACGCCTTGATTTGCAAAAAAGCGGCCACGGCAGTAGCTTCAGGCACACTTTGTGCTTACTGTAAACAAACATCTGTTGGTAAGCATTTCCGTTTTGTGAAAATCATAAATTCTCAGCTTTGTAAGTTAACTTCTTAGTACTTTTTGCGGCTGTTTCCTTTCCAAAGCTTGCTGTAACTAAGTATTCACTCGAAACGTGTGTGTTGTGAAATTGCAACAGTGTTTTGGCAGTTTTCATGAACGAAGGCTAGAAAGTTAATGTTTTAGTGTTGCTTTTGGCCACAAGAGACGCTAACGTGCAGGCGTGACAAATGCGGTGTAACTTCTCGAAGATACCGAGATGAAGTACTGAAAATATATTTGACTTGTGTTACCTAGTCGAATAAACAACGAACACAGATGTTAAAAGGAATTTTTTACTCAGAAAGTCAGGTAACCGTACAGGCAACAAAAAACTTGCAAATATTCAGCAAGCAGCCTTAGGAGTGGGGAGGAGGCGATTTTAACAAAACGATGATAAACAGATCTACGTTAAACTGACCTTGCAAATACACCGTGAATAGGTATTTTTTGTGTGTTTTAAGGGGATGATCGCTCTCCCTCCCCCTTTGAATTCGCCACTGGACAAAGGCGTATTTTTTCTCAGCCAAATGAACAGATGAAACCTTCAGAGAAAAGACTAAAATTAGATTTATATAACGCAGCCTTTTTTCTTTTTTTTGCAAATACAAGGTTGTTCATCAACCTACTGTAGGCTACATAACGCAAAGACAGCTTGGGCAAGTTATTACCAAATGAGTCATTTGGCTTACAGCCTAAGCCCTAATGTTTCGATATTCCTGATGACAAGCGGTCATTTTTCGACTACCAATTGGTCAACCGTCAAGAAAAGGAGCAGTTTTTACTTTATAAGTGCAGTTTGTCGAGTAACCTATATCGATCCAATGCAATAATAAAAACAATGCGTTAAAATCCAAAGATCATTGCAAATATAATAAAGAACTAAAAAAACAGCAGGGCTATAGTAGCAAAAAAATAATATGCAGACAACCGGATCAAGAGATTTTTGATAAAATCAAACTTTAATGAACAAGTTTTTATTGTAAACTGGGTGGGGTGGGGGTGAAGAAAAGAACAAAAATGAACTAATAAGACAGTTAAACAGCCCCCATGGTTATGACGTAGACTACGCTACCCAACAAAATCCTTCATTGGTAAGCGAAAATATTAGTACGGAACCAATATATCAAAGCCCACGCGGCGTTGCTACATAGCGTGGGAATATGTTCTTTGAACGACCAAGCATATAATAAACTGGATAGCAAAAGACTAAAATAGGAGGCTTGAACACAAGAATCGTTATATAATAAAGATAGCTTGCGATAAAGACAAAGCAAATTACATTTGGCAAAAACCGCTCAACCATTTAGAAAAGGCTTACTGACATGGATGTACTATACAGACAATAAAAGCTTATAGATACAAAGGAGCGATCTACCTGGCAGTCAGCGCTAGGTTGAGTGCTCTGCTCACTAGAACAGCGAGCAATTGTTTCTCGGCAGCCGGTTCTGCAGTAGTGAGAATTGACAGCGATAGACACCGGTGTTTCGCCCATAAGACTGGGCTCATCAGTAGCGTGTCATCAAGATAGCCACTAATTCCAAACTGCTCATAGAATCTCAGTATTATCTACAGTGTTAAAGCGCATTGGAAAGGGCTGATAAGTGGGTAGAAACCAAGAAAGAAATTTAACAAACTTAAATAATAAAAATATTACAACTTGAGCCCTATGCGCTATACGTTGCGTACAATATTTCCTTTCCATTCAAACAGGTGACTATAGTGTCTACTTAACTGTGTTTACTGTAGCCTCTGGCTCATCGCAATACTGTTCACAAGGTTGCTGTTGTCTGACAATTTTTTTTCCAAATTGTTTTTTATTAAATATGACCTTACAATTTTGGTAAAGAGGTCACTTTCTTTAACCACAGACATATACAACCAAGCAACCACACGGCATTTAACATAATCCATTAAAATTGAACATAAACTATAAGCTACAAACGTTTTCGGCCATACACACGTTAGCCCTTATCAAGTAACACAAAAAATAACTGCTTATCATATCTACAATGAAAATGACTAACTGATCTACACACTGAATTGAAAAACGAAATGCAAAATGAAACGAAATGAAATGAAAATATGACCTTGCTTCATAATCATCATGTTTTTTCCTCGTATTAAAGGTCGGAAGTAATGCGATGTTGTTTACAAATTACAATCAAGAGCTTTTTTGAGCTACAATTAAATGCATAGGATCTACACCACAGACTGGTCACAAAGTGCTGGCAACTGTAACCTGTCGCAAAATCGTGTTGTGATGGCGCTTCTGATCTTGTGTTTCTGCTACTTTGCTCGAGGCTTTAATTGCTTAATCTGCTCTATTGGATGATCGAATCACTCCTGCTGTTTTACCGTCAACATTGCAGCTGCCACATTAATTGCTCGGAAGCGCAGCATGCTGTGGAGTGTGAACGTGTCTTTTATTTGTTAAGCTGCTTTATATTCTTTGAAGTTGACTTTATACACAGTTTATGAAAGCCTAAGAAAAGATTACTACTGATGGGTGAGTTCTGTTACAGGTTACACAGCTTATTTATAAAAAACAAATCTTTTGGTTGGTAAGTTTAATTTCACACAAAACGTACGGTAAGAACTGTTTGTCTGTTTCACCGAAACTTTCACCCATAAAAGATGACTAAAAATTTGCACATTTGTCTTTGGCAATTTTAGAAGCCCTATCGAAGCAGCGAAAAAAGGATTTGGTGCAATTGCTGTTGTTATTATTTTTTTTTTAATTTACTGGGTGACTTTTAAGTTCAAATAGGATACCCATAGGCGGCTAGGCCTATGAGGATTTATTAAAATCTTTGCATGTAGGCTAAATGATACTGGAAGTCCGATTATTAGGTTTTGGCTTCAATCGATTCTCAAAAGTAGCCTACTTTTTAAGTACCCCTCTTAATTTCATTTTTATTAAGTTGAACAGGTCATTTTGAAGCATTTAATAAATTTCATTTAATCGCAACTTGCTGTGGAACATATAGGTTAAAATCTTTGACTTCAAAATGCCTAAAATGCCAAGTTCGCATGAAATCATTCAACTAACACTTTCCGAAACGAAGGATGACAGTGAAAAGTGTTCGGATGATATTGATATGCAGACCTCTGTCAAGGAGCCCAGGTCAGTAGGTTATTTTAAAATTGTTATGCATTGGCCTGTGTTCAATTATTCAGTTCACTTGCAAACTACAAAGATGTGAATTTTTCTACACACTGATAAGTTTAAAGTATAAAGTGTAATCTTTGACTAGAACTACTGTAGATAGAAATTTTACAAGAATAACCAACATCACAAAAAACGCAGCCAGCTTCCGTAGCCCTGCATTATTAGAATCAGAAAATTAAGTTAAATTATATTAGAAAAAGATGCCGAAGAAGCCGCTTTCACGATGACGAAAACCTAAACAGGTTTCCGAGGCCAAGAAGGAAACTCTATCAATAAATTGTGCTAGTTGCCGAAACCACATGTATTTATTATCTTTATACGTTCAATCGCTCGGTTGTACATCGGGTAATGTCTTTTTTGCACAACTTTATTTTTCTGTCACACTAAAAACACGAAGCAGAGGATGCTAAACATGAATTGAAGGGCTACTTTATTGGTTATAAATTTGAGGTTACTTTATCGAAATATTTAACAATCGATACTGATCTTTTTCAGGGAAACTTGGGGTAGGAAAACTGAGTTCATCTTGGCATTAGTCGGCTACTCAGTTGGACTTGGGAACGTTTGGAGGTTTCCATATTTATGTTATAAAAATGGTGGAGGTGCGTATGGCTGCTGTTTCAATCGTGTAAAAAAACCTTGCAGTTTTTCTGTTTGTAATAGTCTACTGTAGGTTGCTTCAATTCATTCATGTTTAAACATGCTACTTTGATGCTTAAAAGTTACAGTAGGCCTTTTTGCATTTGATAGGCGCATACGTCACTCAGTACGTCACATAAGTCACACATACGTCATTCTAAAAGCATCTATGTTGCAAAAGACTTATACCTGAAGATTGGAAATACTTTTCTGGTTTTATGGTGATTCTTTGTCCGATGTTTAGTCCGATCTCTCACAGGCTTATATACAACAAAAACGTGATATCGGAGTTGAAAACAAGTCACCGACTACTTTGTCATCGAAAACTGATATTTCTGACTTAAAATGTAAGAAAAAAAGTGTGTTTTAACATTAAACTTGCCAAAGGAAGCGATGCGCCCGTCTGACAGCTACGCTTTTGATAAATAATCCCTATGTGGCAATTCATAAAGTAGTTCAGTCGGTTTGATGAAAGTGATTTCGCTAAACTGTTATTTTCGTTTGAAAGTAACTTTTCGAATAATTTTCCATTTCAACCAACTGTCTAAACTAACACTATGTCTGGAAATCTATTGGCAAGCTAAATCTAAACACTGAGCGTGTTGATCCTTGCGGTAACGCGTCGGAAATACAACGTTGTGTAAAATGTTGTCTATGGGTTGTTTTAATTTCTGTATGATCTCACCAGCACAACTATTCACATACGCAACAAGCAACCGGTTTATTCTCTGGATACACTCGATCCTTCAAACTTTAATTGCCCTTTCTAAGCGTTTTTTTTCTCTGCAGGAGCGTTTTTGATTCCTTACGTCATATTCGTCATAATCGCTGGCATTCCAATGTTCTTCCTTGAAATATCGTTGGGCCAATATACTCGACAGACTGCACTTGGAGTCTGGAGATTGATTCCTTCCATGAAGGTTGGTCAATAGTTTGAGGTTTAATGCAAACAAATTATTATTAACACCCTGCTTTGGAATTGTTACGTCAAAAATAGTTGGGCACGTGGTAAGGAGACATAAAAGTTAAATTGGAAAAAGAATGAGACAAATGGAAGTTGGGAAACGAAAGTAAGAAAGGCCAAAAAGAAGAGGGAGAAACTATGTGGAAGGAGATCTTGAAACAGTAGGAGTAAAAGATGCCAAATGCTGTTGACAGAGTGATGTGAAAGAGTGCGATCTGCACCGCGGCCGATTTTGATGTGGGAATAAAGCCAGAAGAAGAAGATCCAGATGTTTGCCTCTTGGTTGAAGGTTTTGAGTTTATAAGCGGAAAGAAGAGAAAGCAAATTTTGTTTTTCTCTGACCATATCACCTATAAATGTCTACCGGAATCACAGCCCCAGAGTAAAATGAGTTTCATATTAAAGAATTACTATTATTCTATTGAAGCTTTGCAATGAATGGAGAACAGACTGCATCGAAATTATTGAAGAAAAGCAAAACTTCGTTTCAGTCGGTAAAACCAAAATTCCACCTGAAGTCTTTGATTTTTGCCCGAGAATTCTGTGTTTGAATGGTCTCGAATTTAAGTTGTTGGTTTCGACCAATCTTCCACGTATTGCAACAGTTCTAGTTCTTTCTGTCAGGACAATCAGTTGCGTTTGTGAGCAACAATTATTGTAGATCTGACAGATTAAACGTGGCTAAAGTAGGCTATGCTGCATCAGCGGCTAGCAGTTGGAATGATATTGAACTTGAAGTTATTGAAAAATCAAGTCTGACAGAAGATTGGTATTGAATAACGTTTAATACTGAATCCAGAAATCTACCTACTAGCCTACTATTTCTTTTACATTAGTTATGTTTCATAGGGCGTCGGCTACGGCTGTGCAGTTATAAATCTGTTTTCTTCCATCTACTACGTGCTAGTCATGGCCTGGGCCGCTCTCTATCTTGTACATTCTTGTCTACCTGGACCTCTCCCATGGACGACATGCGGTATGTAAAGTTTGTGATAGACTTACTAGATAACTAGTGACGTAGCCACAAAGAAAATTGTAAGGAGGTAAAAGCAATTGTTTTGTAGGTTTAAATATTTGAAATAAAGAGTTTGTTTAAATATATAGCACTGGATGCAGCCAACGTTTAAGAAACGTTATTTAACATGAAATATACAATTCATTAGGCGTTGCAATAGCATTAAAAATTCATTTTTGGATGGAGAGACAAGATATAAATTTGAGAGAATGTCTGCTCCCCCAAGCCCCTTCCCTCAGTGGCTACGTTCCTGCTAGACAATGAGCATTGACATTGACATAAACATTTTGCTCTATCAGTCAAAAAGTGGCCTACCACTTGTCACTTACTCATCCTGGACATAAAGCAAATCTTGAGACGATGCAACTCCCAGTTGAGATCGATTTTAAACATTACCTCATAAAAATATGCAATTCTAGGCCCTTGTCGTAGGCGTATAGCGCACCCTCTTTTTTAATAAATGGCCAACACTGCAAAAACGTTTGTTATGACGTGGAAATACGTGTCACGATGATTCGTTTCTTCCCTTTGGTTTTATTTGGTTGGTGATGCCTACACCTGCAGTGGTGATTAAATATGTGGTTTTTAATATTTTAGGAAACTGGTGGAACTCTGAGAGATGTGTGAACCACTGGGACAAACTGGAAAACAACACAAGTAACATCACCTCTGGCAACGTGTCCTTGACAACTGTGATCTTGGAAAACTCAACTTCGCCCGAAGCTGAGTTTTGGAAGTAAAATTTTTGTGACGTTTTCTGTCGTAATGGTGTCGAGCATTACGTGAGCACAGCAGCACCAGCTCAGTGGCGAGTGGTTTCGGCTCTGATGTTGGTAGATCTGAGATCGATTCTAGGTCCGGTGAAACTGAACACTTTAAAAACAGTACCGATTGTTTTCTTTTGCATAACGCTGTGAAGATAAGTAGGGTAATAATAAGATGACATCGTGAATCTGATATAGAATTAAAAATAAGCCCTGTCGTTAAAAGACCTTAGCTGTTGTAGAGCGACAATAAATAAAACTATAACATTGTTGTTACTTGAGCACAGCTGATTAAAACCTTCATAAGTCGTCGGCTGCATAGCCGAGGGGTGAGAGGCCTGGTATTATGTGCAAAAGGACGTGAGTTCTACACCACTCAAGAGCATGCTGCTGTGTCTCTGGCAGGACATTTAAAGACATACCTGAAGGTGGACACAAAAATTGACTTCCGTGTCTTCCTGTCTACTTAGGCTAAATCTTCAACCCCCGGGTGTACTGTAAGCCTGGTAATGACAAAAAAAATTAGGAAAGTCTTCACCCTTCAATAGTTACATGTACAACTGACACATGGAATTTTGTTATACATTTCTTTGAATTCTTGTTCTTATGTTCAGCTTAAAACCAACATTTTTTGTATTCAGTGATTATGTACTGCGCCGGTCTGGTGGTCTTGCAGACATGGGTGGTCTGGAAAACTGGCCTCTAGTTCTTTGCTTCATTGGTTCATGGATTGTCATTTATTTTTGCATATTCAAAGGAGTACGCTCTAGCGGCAAGGTGGGGCTGACTTTTTGTATTTTGTTGTTATCTTTATTTCAAACTTAAACTCATAATGGTGGACAGAAAGTTACAAGTAAGATTTCACGCGCTTCTCCCTGCACACTGCACAGGAAAGACAATGTACAAACATGCTACTGAAGTATGAAAACATGTAACAAACCTAACTCAAATTGTTACTAATGTTGTACAGGTTGTTTACGTGTCAGCAACTTTTCCATACATTATGCTATTTGTGCTTCTGGTTCGAGGTCTCACTCTTGATGGGGCGATGAATGGCGTGGCATATCTCTTGAAGCCAAACTTTACAAAGCTCACTGAACCTCAGGTGAAGACACATTATTCTTTAAGCTCAAGTGATGTATGCAATGAATCGAGGATAAAACCGTTCATCTGAGAATACACTTTCCACAATAGAAAGGTTTTTGTCACATCCAGCTTATGTCTGGTCATTGAAGATTTGGTCACGGTTTGGCTTAATTCAAGAAACGACAAAAACACACACAAACAGAATCCTATCTTTGTGTCTACTCTACCTATGTCTAAACTATCCACCTTCAAATAAGTACGGTAACTAATTAATTATCTTTTCAAAACAAAAGTTATAAAAGCGACAGAACGATAGATAAAGGATTTTGTTTGCCATCCATTGAGATTACTTAGCTGTAGGCTAGGTAGTAGTGTAAAATGCTCAATGACATGCTTACATGTGACAAGGAAGGACTTCCTGGCCTTTCGTTCTCTATAGTCTATGCTATGTCTTCAATTTTAAGGCATAAGCATGGATAGGAAAAACACATGTTTGTTGAAGTAAAATGCATTCTTCCAAGTGAAGGCTAATAAGTAAGTTGCACACAACAAGAAAACCTATTTTAACACGTTTTGGATGCTTTGTTTCTATGAATGCCAAGTGAAATAAACCAAAACTTTTGCATTGACAGGTCTGGGTTGAAGCCGGGGGCCAAATCTTTTTCTCATACGGAATATGTTTCACTGTTCTAATTACATTCGGAAGCTACAACAAGTTTAACAACAACTGCTACAAGTAAGATATGGCAGTTTTTTGTTTGTGTTGAACAAGATGTACCGATTGTTACTTTAAGAATTCGGTAATTAAACACCATAATCAGCTTATCACTTTTTGTTGTAACATGTCTACACAATGTTAGTGTACACCAGGGCTACTCAACTGGCGGACCGCTGTTCGAATCCGGACCTTGTGGGTGTTGATGGTGGACCTTGAGCATTTGGAAGAATAACCACATTGCCACGTTTCAGGGCTTCTTCAAACAGATTTTTACTGAGAGGAAACAATTTTTACTGTGATTATGCTAATTGCTGGGGGGCTTCGACTCCCAGACTCCCCACTTTCTCAGAAATCCAATTCGAGTTACATTTTAGATAAAAAGTGGTTTGGTAGACATAGTTTAACTTTCGTGGTTACGTGTGAAATAACTTATTCACTGGACCGCTAAAAATATTCAACTTGTCAAACTGGACCTTTGTTAAGATTATTTGAGTAACCCTGGTGTACACAGTTCACTCTGAAAATCTCGGCCCACCCGTTAGGTCAATGAGTGCGCGCCCGACTCAAGATCAAGCATTGCAGGTTCGGCTCTCGGGGTGTGCGCTTAAGCATTTCATTCACGCATTTCAGAAGCGCTCTCCATTTAGCGGCAACTAGTGGATGAAATAGTTCCCCTGCAACAACACTTTAACAATCGAAAACTTCAGTCTGTCAATCTCAGCAACCAGCTTTGCGTCCGTGGTTCAAACTCTTTACAAGTATGCGAAACTGCCAGGAATAACCTATCAGAGGCTGAGTTGTCAGTCCGAGGATAAAAATTTAAAATCAACCAACAGTTGCATAAGAATCGAAATTAACTTGGAACTGCAAGGCGAACTGCAAGCAAGCTATTGCCTACCGTACAGTTCATGTCAGCTTCTAGAATGTTTTTTATTTTTTTGATAACTAGGCTAACCTGGTGTTATAACCTTATATTTGTTGAATAATCTTGCATCATTTATGTTGATAGACAGGCAATTATATTGGCGTCGACCTGCAGTCTAACATCAATCTTGGCATCGTTCGTAATCTTCAGTATCCTGGGTCACATGGCTTTAGTGGAATCCAAAAATATTACTGAAGTAGCAACACAAGGCAAGTCTTGTTCTTCTAAAATACAGCTTGAGTTGGTTATTCTACCCAGCACTGCAGCAGGCACTGCAGCCAATGGACTTAGTTGCTATCACGGGCTGTAAGATTAACATTTTCTTCTAAATGGCGAGGATACGGCGGTATTGATCATGTAGTGTGTTGTGTGCTATGAGAGACTGGTTCACATGCACAGTCTACTTCAAAATCTTTTAGTCATATCTTGAAAGGAAATATCCCAAATATAACGTAATTTTTTATGTATTTCAGGTCCTGGTCTCGTCTTTCAAGTATATCCAACAGGTCTTTCTTTGCTTCCTTTCCCAAGACTTTGGTCGATCATATTCTTTATCACGTTGTTCATGGTTGGAATTGACACTCAGGTAAGAGTACTTACCTCAAATATACCTAGGTTTTGTTTTCTTTGATTTATTTAAAAGAGAATCCAGGTAAAATTAAAAAGCAATCTCAGTCTCAGGATCAAGAAATAAAACTAAAAATACTTTATGAAGGACATAACTACATTTTTCTTTTACTTGTCTCATTTGTCGATAAATTTTATTGAATAAAAATGTTTCGGAGATTACAATCTAGCTTATATTGTCCAAACTGCGTAGAAATCTCAAGACATACAGTAGCTACTAAAGAGATTTATCTCTTGGCAGTGAATGCAGCTTTGTGGCAGATTATCTCGCCGCGAAAACGTGGTCAGAGTTCTACTGGTGTCAGTAGAATGTGTAACCAGGATGCTGAAAATCCCTCTGGCTTTCATAAGCAAAACTGTGAAAAAGGGAAGGCACAATATGTCAAATCGTCTGCCCTCGTTAGCTCAGAAGCTATGTGCGACTAGCATGTTGTGAGGTAATGTTTTGAAGGCCTCGCTTAGTGGAATGTTATTTTGTTCACAACAGGTCGATCGTCTTGTTATAACTCACTCTCTGTTGTGCACATAGACTGCTACACATACGTCTACATATAGCCAGGGATAACCCTAAATTGTAGCAGTTGCAAACAAAGTGGTCAATGCAGAAAGCAGACCTGAAACAATTATTGAAAAAGTATCATGAATAACTTATGCGCTACCTCAGGTTTCATGTGAGGTAACAATCATCAGGCGCAAAACTGATAAATAAAATTAAGGAGGAAAAAGTATACATGCCACCAACTGATGGAAAGCAATCAGGCAAAAGCCTAAAATATGGAGTCCATAATTGTTTACCGTAAATTTTTAAAAACAAGATTTTTTTGCTCAAGTGGACCACCAGTCTGAAAGTAGTTTTCAATGTCATTGAACGTAGATGATTCGTTTTTGTTTGTACAATTTTTATTTGGTTATAGATTCTGTGCTGGGCTTGTTATGAAGTTCTGAGCACTCTATTTAAAAAAAAAAATTGTAAAAGCAATGCAAGTATACAGGCTAACCTTCAGTCTCTATAGAATTTGTATGAATTTTTAGTGCTGATGACAATAGTAATTATAATATTGCGTGTTATAGCGCTATATCTATCGCAGAATGCACTGCTCCTCAGCGCTTTGCAAAGTAGGCAGTGTCAATGCAGCCATATTGAGGTGCAACTGAGTACATTATCTGTCCTATTTCGTTACATGCATTTTGTTTACTGTTAGTCATTTATAAGTCAAGTAATCGACTATTACTTTTCGACAGTTCGCTGGAGTTGAAGCAGTAATAGCAATTTTGGTGGAGAGATTTCCGTGGATGCAAAAAGGAAAATACGGAAGAGAGAAAATTTCTGCTTTAATATTATTGGGCTTGCTTATTCTTGGAGTTCCCCTTCTTACCAACGTAAGGCATCGTCAATTGTCATATTTCAATGATTTTACACATTTCATCTTTTATTCAACATTACAGAAACGTTTTTAGGCTACAGAAACATTGCAGATTCTGTTGTTGCGTTGCCGATTGGTGAGAGCCCTGGTTCGGAAAAGTGTCGATTTAACACCGCTCAAGAGTATGCGGCTGTGTGTATGGCAGAATACTTAATCTCACGCCTGAAGGTGCATGGACACAAAGATTGGCTTCCTTGCATCTAAATCTTCAACTATCAAGTATCAAGCCTAGATAAGACAAAAAAAATATGGATATTAGGCTACCGGTAGCCTACTTGTAAATAAGTTATCCCAGCAGCCATCCTATTAAAAATTGAACACTTCAAGAAACAAGTGATTACAATTTTTTTTAGGGCGGAATATTTTTGTTCGAGTTGTACAACATGTATGCCGTGAGTGGGATATGTCTTTTATCGTTTACATTCTTCGAAACTGTGACCATAGCTTGGATATATGGAATTGATCGTTATTTCGAGAATATCAAACAAATGATAGGATATTATCCTTCCGCTTATTTCAAGTTATGCTACAAGTTTTTTACCCCAGCTCTTACAACGGTAAGTATCCAATTACGTAGTGTTTTCTTGTAAATAATACTAACCCATTTCATTCACTGCGTATTACATACGAGTCGGTTGCCTGGCCGAGTGGTGAGAGCACTGGTTCAACTTTAGAAAGAATGCCGGTTCGAGACCGCTCAAAAGCATGCTGCTGTGTCTTTAGCAGAACACTTGCCTGAAGATGGGCACAAAGATTGGCTTCCTTGCCTTCCCATTCACTTAACCAAAATTTTAAACTACCAGGAAAAAAGCCCTTGATATAACGAAGAAAAGAACCCAGATATCTGCTTTCTGTTGCTCCTGCAACTTTTGTAAAAGTGAATTCGTTTTTGAAAATTTCCTTTTGCATCTACTATTTATTGTACTGTAAGATTCTACTCGTTGGATAGGACCTGGGTCCTGCATGATTTTAGGGGTCCTTAACTTTTCTAAGGGGTCAGGTAGTTTGAAGGGACCACCGCGTATTCTTTAGATACGGTGGACTTTTCTTAGAAATGTTTTGATTTGGGCTCCGATGAATTGATTGGTAAAGGTAGAAAGGTGAGTCCTGTACTTAAATCCAAGCATCGGGTGATAAGAAGATAAGATTTTCATTATACTAAGCCAGTGCTTCGCAACCTTTTTAAGTTCGCGACCCACTTTTAGGGCAATTTTTTCGTGCTACCCACAATGAGATGTGACCAAACAAATAAAAAACAAATTAATGAGACAAGAAACAATGTATCTACATGGAATTAAATATTATTGTGAAACTTGAGCTTGCATATTGGATATGATCGGATCAAGTCGGGGCTTGATAGGAGACAAGCTCACACGCAACGTAGCAATAAGAGTGTCCGTTTTTGAAGCGTTGTTTTTATTGCATTTTTTCGGTGGTGTGTGTCCTGGTGCCTCTCAAGCTTTTTTCTCATATTGAGTCATATTTTCTCATTATAACTTCCCTAGATTTCCTTTCTTTTCCATTTACTTCGTTACTTTTTTCTTTTCAAAAAACTATCCATTTTGTGACTACAAAAAGAATCAAACCAAGTTAAAGAGTATAAATAAATTACATTAACCCTTGTTTAGCCATTATTTAAAATGCAACCAATTGGACATAAAATTAACAGTTACATAAACCGACGTCTTTGCTAATGTTCACCTGAATTCACAAACTACTAATCTGCCTATGTAGCCTTACCTACACTTTCCAACGTCTAGGGGCGGACGTACTGAAATTGTTACGACACAGCACATCAGTAGTTCTAATTGTTACATATTTCTTGCATAATTGTTACATAATTTGTTGCGTAATTGTTATGTAATGATAATGCAATAATTTTCTGATCAAATAGAAAACTGTACTATTTAGAAAAGCTTCGCGGCCCATCTGAAATAGCTTCGCAACCCACCAATGAGTCGCGACCCACTGGTTGGAATGCACTGTACTAAGCCTTCGGCACTAACGAGAGTAGGGTAGCCAGTTCTTTTTTCTCGGCAGCCAATTGATTGGTACCAGGCCCATATTATTCTCTTACGGCTCTATGTGCAATTATTGTTGGGAACCAAACTTATAGCCTCCATTCTCCCTTTCTTTTTATGGATGTGACAGTGGATGCTTTCGATTTTCTAATTAGCGATTTTATTTCAGCTTATTTTCATCTTCTACTGTGTGAAGTATAAACCTCTTGTGCTCAATGACTACACTTACCCACCATGGGCGAACGCTGTTGGCTGGTTGATGTCTTTAGCGTCAATACTCTGTGTACCTGGATTTTTTATTATTTTTATTTGGAATTCAAGTGGATCGTTCTTTTCGGTAAGTGGTTTATGTAAGGACGTAATCGTATGAATTAGTTGACCTCTTTAGTTGTCATAATAAAGTTATGTAATTGATTGAGTTTTGCTTTTAGCTGCATGATCGTTGCTTACTTCACAGTGTAGATTTTAACGATCTGTTTTAGCCTGATGCTGCAAGTTCGCTGTGGTAATATCGAATTGCACTAGCTTTCGGAACACAGTTCCCTAGTCGTGTGCTATGACGAATCGTCATATTAAAACAGATCGTTAAAATCTACACTGTGAAATAATAAAGTTAGTTTAAACTAAGGTTACCGTGTAACAGTTTGGTTTTAATTTTCACATGTTAAATTTTAAAAAATATACCAGAGTAAAACATAGCGTTGAATTTTTGTAATTTTGTGTTGCAGAGAATTAAGTCGGCTTTGAATCCTGGGTCAATGCATATGCTTCCAAAATCTATTTCAGCAGATCTTTGAAAGTTTTGCTTGTTAAATGAAACCTGATTGGCATATACCACCTACACTTTGCATATTTATTGCAAATTTCATCTTGAACAGTTTGAACTCAATTTCATCAATAGTACGCTATGTTACTGCCATCTGAACAAGTATTCTCCAATGCAGCGACATTGCAATGATACATCTCTGTGAACCAGCTCTGCAAATTGAATGCAATTAAAAGAACAGTTATGACAACGATTTTATGAAATCTGGAGTTGAACATCAAACTCGAAATTCAATGACAAGCAAAGTCACTTTGAAAACGAGGAGCTTTTTTAAGAATAAGAGTTTTCAGATATACAATTTTTATTACCTAAATGCCTCAAAGTGTCATTTTGATCAACTTATTTGCAAAAATAACGTAAAAAGCATTTTAACTTAAACGCAAAATGGTTAAATCCAAAAAAATAAGCTGTAATCATGAGATTGCACGACATACTGACTTTAAAAAGTTTAACATTCAAATCTTAAGCCATTTTTTACCATTTGAACTGCAGTCTGCTTTTCAATTTAACGGATGATTAACTAAATACGTTATTCAAGCTCTTCTCAAACTATAACCTTTAACCTTTATCAGCCTACTTGCTTTTTGAAGATTAGAACACAATTATCTACATTTATTGGTCTAGAATCTAGATTTTATTGTCTAGATTTTTTTCAACTATTGATTGTTTTGTTTTTTCAAAGCTGATTGGATTATTGCTTGCCAAGCAAAGCTATTTATTATTCAACATAAAACTTGAAACTTTTATATTGCAACTAAGACTGTGTCTGTTGGCCACATTGGCCAGAGACTAAATTGTTATTGAAACATTCGTCTCTTATAGAGATTAGTTTCTTATTATTTTGTATTAGTCGGGTACCTTTATCAGTTTTTATTTGTCAATTACTGTATACAGGAAAATATAAGCACCACAAATCGTTTAAACTTACTGGTGTTGTAGTTCAGTTTTTGTTAATTCTAGCCAAAGGCTATAACCGTTTCCAATGTTTATAACTAGCGCTTAATTTCAATTTATAACGTTCGGAACACCATTTAATTGATGACTTGACGTTTTGCAATGATCCTAATAAAATAAGGTAAGTGGTTTTTTTCAGAATGAAAACCCACAATAGATGTTTGGCTTGTAAAATTTAAACCAGAAATTCCCAAACTTTTTCTATTCGCGTACCACTCCCTGGCGTATCATTAAGCTGTCCCATACAGCGTTCGCGTACCACATATGCTACATCTAAAAAATCTCAAAAATATACAACAAAAGTCAAGAAAGTTTAACGAATATGAGCAAAAAGATAAGTCATATTAGACTAAACATAAATAAATTGTTCAGCTGTCTCATAAGTAGAAGGCCGATAAATAGACTGCGCTATTACTGCTACGTGCTACCATCAGTAAGCAATATTGAAGACTAAAAAGTTTTGGCGTTTATGCTGAAACAACATAGAAAGCAGAGGTTCTCAAACTTGTGACAAACAACCCATGTTGATACTCATTCTGCTGCAAGCGGAGATAATAAGTGAAAAGAGTGAAGCAATAATTTGTAATAAAAAGCTAATCATTTCTATTAACAATAATTTATAATAATTTTCAATAAAAAGCTATTGAATAACCTCGATTAATTGTAAGAATCTTCGACGTTGCAGCAAGAAAAACCTTTTAGAAGCTATAGCGTGGCAGCTTCACACACCTGCAGAGGCTTCGAACAATTACGCAGCGTCGATGACCGAGATAAACAGAGTGGTGTTTCCGAATGTTGTTGAAGCGTGGTCTTTAAAATATTCCATCCAATAGATGTCATCATGACCATCTTGGTGGACAGATCAGTTGGATGGTTACTTTTTCTACAAACAAACTGCAGCAGACTGGGCACATGTTTGTGAAAGGTAACGGATGTTGGTAAATCAAATCGAACCGATGTTTGGAAGTTGGCAATCATTTAGGGCAGCGTTTCCAAAACTATGGTTCGTGGACCACTGGTAGGCCGTAACGATACAGCAAAAAACAAAAAAAATTAAAACATGCATTGTACACTGTACAGTAGGCTACATGCACTGTCAAATTTAATTTCCAATATGAAGACCAAATACGGGTCCAGACTTAACGTGGACTCTGACATACGAGTTTTCTCACGAATAGCTGCAAAAATGATGAATTATTGGGTAAGACACAACCCCATTCGTGCCAGTGATGTTAGTTTTGTTAATAAATATGATTTTATTTTTTACTTTTTAATCGAAGGTGAAACTCATGATTGAATGCTTCCCTCCAATTCTGAGAGCATTTTCAACAAAAATGTGGGTATGAATATTCCTGTAAAATGGTGCTGTCCGGTGGCATAGCAAAAGGATAAGATCATGTTTTCTTCGGCATTTTTCGGAAATAAAGCTAAGTCTCTATGTTTTGCTGTTGCTAATTCCTGGCTGAGATATTTGAATGTTTGGTATTGGGAAAACTCGCTCTTTTAATACAGTTTCGTTTAAAACTAGACAAACTTTGTTTTAGAGACATAAAGAGACTGAAAGCATCACTCTCAATATCGTGATGTCACACGGGTTGAAACCCCCACCCCCCCCTCCCCTTGGCTACGCCACTGGCTTTAGGGAAAGGGGGAATTTCAACAAAATACAATGATATGTAGATCTACATTACTCCAATTTTGCAAATACACTGTACATTGTGAATAAAGTTGCTTTCCTGTGATTTCCCAACCAGCAAGTCCAAAAATTCAAGTGAGCACTTGGGCCTATGGACAACTGGACATACCATGTAGGTTATTTATGAGTCACAAATGTGCTAACGCAAGTCAAATTTTTCATGTTTGTTTAATTAATTGCTTCTAAACAAGCCCCATCTCTTAATTTCAACTTCTTATTATTTTAATTTGAAAAAGAAAACAGGAAATATGAGCCCTAATGTGAGTTGAATCCGTGTAGCCCAGTTGTAAAATCATCCAAACATGGGAGGTAAGTGGGTAGCCCAATATGAAAAAAAAAATATTTACAAAACAAAAATGTTATTATTACTTGCGCAGTAGAACGATAACGTTGTCTGTGTTGTTTTTACACTACCAATAATTATTACTGTAAAGGTTTAAGTGAGATCTCATGTGGGTTTAGTCTGGGCAGCGCATTTGCACAACAACATTTTTACTTATTTAGGCTGGTTGAATTCCCCACATTAATTCAGCTTATTAGTTATTTATATTAATGCATCATCTGTTATCATGGCAACATAGGTATTTTTACTCATTCTCTTCTTTCACCTTCCCTTCTATTACACAGACAGCTGCTTTCATTATCTCTGAACTCGAAGTTTTTTGGCGTGAAGTTCGGTGGCGCATCGCATCCGTCTGTGACCCATAATTACAAAGGACATCAGTTCGACACCTATCGGAAGAATTTATTTTCAAACGTTTTCACACTGGGCTGCCCAATTGGGTAGGAACTCAAGCCCACGGACAAATATACCTGGGACCCAGTCGAGCTTCCCATTTGGGGCCCAACATATTGCCCGTTTCGTATCCAGATGCCTCCCAGTTGTCATTGCTGGCTGAGTAAGAAGGGCGATCGCTCCTCTGGATCCGCCACTGGTTCTAGTTGATCTACTGTAGCGTGTATGTTTGATGCAGATCATAGAGAATGAAGTTGTCATTTTTGTTGCATCAAACTTTACAGCTGGTGGAGGAAGACCTAATTCAAGTAAAATAGGGGGTAATAGCCTAAAGCAAATATTTGTGCCAAATTTCACGCAAGTAACTCATTACCTGGCAAAAGCATTGCCACGTCCTTTCGGTGGTCATAAAGGAGAAGACAGGTTGTTTGATTGATTGAATCTTTATCCTCGGACTGGGAAAGCTTCTTGCAGAGCTTAATCCTGGCAGTTTCGCATACTTGTAGAGGCTTTGAATCACTGACGCAGACCCGGACACCGAGATTGACAGAGAGAAGTTTCCAATTGTTGAAATCGTGTTGCCGGGGAACTATTCCATCCATTGGATGCCGCTGAATGGAGAGCAGTCCTTAACGTGCGTTGCTCAAGCGCACACCCCGAGAGTCGAACTAGCGCCGCTTGATCTTGAAGCTTCTTCGTTCCAGAAGTGACGCGCTAACCAATTGAGCTATCGGGGAGAATTTACCGTACAGTAGGCTAGAGTATCTATCAGGAATTAGTAAACCAAAAGGTTTCGACTGTGCTTCAAAAGTTGTTCTTTATTTTTAGGCTGTCCAACACGGCTACTTCCTTATGTTACAAAAAACATAGCTTCCTTGAAAGCAAACGAAGCTTGATTTTTGACAATGATATTTAATTTAAAACGCAATACAATTGAAACAAATATATTTTTTATACTGCCTGCTGTCGCAACAAAAACATTTTGAAACATGTTTTTTTTGTCTGTATATAAATGTGCGTTTCATTCAGTTCACTTCAGTTTGTCCTTGTTTCAGACCAACACGACGACAACAATGCATGTCAAACATAACAAACGTTAAGAACAAGGTAGAAACGACAAAACGGGAATATCAACGTGCTCGAGACCGAAACAGAATAATCAGTTTTAAATTTGGCATAGTCCCAAGACCTTTGGCCCCTGCCACAACCGGTCACATTTAGATTTATGTTATGTCTGCAAAAAACAAATTCTTTTGAATTTCCAAGAAGTTATTTCATTAATTTAAGTGTTCTTGAACTTGGCTGTTTTATTTCAATGCTCATAACCTTAAACAACTTTTTGTTACGGCTTGATAAACGAATTGAAGACGTTTAATTGCATAAATATAACTTTAAAAAATGTTGAAGAGACAGACAATCATAAAGGCATTCTCTATGCAAACCTTTTTGTACTTTTTCAGAAACTGGTTGACAACAAAGAACAATTTTAAAAGAAACGAGGCATAAACAGGGCATAACGTAAGCATTTTTTCTTATTTTTCATGACCATGAGGTTTGCGCAGACCGTCCACGGCTGGATGAATGTGTTACTCATGAAGTCATAAACTTTCTGACCATTGCATTTGAAATAGGCTAAGGTGTTTTAGACTTAGCCTACTCGAAATTAAGCTCAAACGACACTTCGAGTTGTTTTTGTCTTAGCATTCAGCAGGAATGCAAGTCTGCTCAAATGAGAAATATCAGAGACTTTTTACACTTGCAGGCTCTTGGACTAGGAATGCACAATTGCACAGCTCCCTATAGTTAGCAAAATCCCTTCCTTTAGGATAGATTTTTAAGATTTGAAAAGATTTTCAAGAAGGGTGGATTTTGCTATCTGGAATTATTGTACTTTTGTTGATGATTCACTGTAGTCTACTTTATTTCTTTATTTAATTTTTTTATTTTTATCAAAAATAAGTGCAAAATCCCAGAACTGTGAATCAAAACTAGCCCAAATTTCATCAACCCATAAAAATACCTTATTTTATGCTGCTTCGGAAGAGAACTGGACTAATTTCTAGCGAAAAGCTCATAACTGGCAATTTTATGTGCGTTTGGTTTTGACAATAAGCCTCGTAAAGAAAATGAGAAAAAGCTTCCACAAACTTGTAAAATCTCATTTCAATCAAATTGAAATAAAATTAATTTTCAACCAAAACGTGCTATAGTTCTCGAGCTTGACCTGCCACTTCCTAGTCTCCTCCAACATCAACAAGAGGAAGGTTGGATAGATAAGACAGGTAGATAAGCTTGAGGCAGGCAATAACCTTTTTATATATAGTTGAATGAGTTTCGCTTTTAGCAGCATGATCGTTGCTTACTTCACAGTGTAGATTCAAACGATCTGTTATAGCCTGATGATGCGGGTTCTTTTTGGCAATATCAAATTGCACTAGCTTTCGGAACACAGTTCCCTAGTCATGTGCTATGATCATTTTTTATATAGCCTAACCATAGATTACAATCTAACGCGGTGAGTCCCTTTGGTCAGAGTAAGTTCAACGCCTCCCTGGTAGGCATTTTACATGTAGGCCTAAGTATGGTGTGCCTGCTGAGAGTCTGGGTGTGTGGGCGGCTCCCGGAGCGTACGCACTATATGATATCAGGTAAAAATTCCATTTTATATGGAAAAGTGTAAGCTTGCAAGGTGTAGTGGTGTCCACCTTGAACGCTGGGCTTTGCGCAAAAAAAAACTCCAGCCTCATGGGCAAAACAAGTGTCTACCTCTATCAATTCTTCTTACACTCGACTGCCGAGAAACAAAAAAATTAAAATTAAAAAATATTTTTGTGGGTAAAAAATACTCATTTTACTATTTTAAGTTAGAGTCAATGGTGAGATTCAGCTTGCTCGCGCAAAATTGTTTTAGAAACTTTGAAGGACATTCGCAAACTGGTTGTTTACAAAGGCATGCACACTAATTGCACAGGTCTACGCTTTATTATATTGGGGCCAATTGGACATGATGTTTGAATCTCATCACTGGCTGGAGAATAATGTTTACTATCATTTTACCGCAAGCAGGCACTCCAGACAGATTCAGCGTCTTAAAACCATATCCACCTTCAATTCTTTTTCTATTCTATAGACACCACACATTCCAATTGTTATTATTGTGGCTCCATAGAATAGCTTTGAAAGAAATAACAGCTACCATACTCCCATCACAAGAATGTCATTTGGGATTACTTTTTGTTCTCATGTTGATTCAACGTCTGATGTTGAATCGACGTTGAATAAATGCAAAAGAAGCGATTTTAGTGATTTGAAAAACAGCCACGTGTCAAGTCAACGTCAAATCTTTGTGCTTGCTTGAGTGAGCAGGGAACAGATGATGACGTAGTTGCAACATGAGTGGTAAAAAGATATGCCGTTCTTTGATTGTAAAAAAATTATTGCCCTCTATTGGTGCTAAAAAGAAAAAAGCTTTATGTAAGCCAACATATGAGTAACCGCACTCGAGTCTCTTGTTTACTGTTTGAAATAATGTATTTTTCACTTTTTTCTCTTATCTTCAACGGCATTGCAGTATATAATCGGAAAAATACTTCGTGCGTTATTTACTTTTAGGATTGAGGAAGAGTGCGCATTGTCAAGGTGCACGAAGCCTGAGTGAAGCAATAAAGTTTGTGTGTTTCTACGTTTACTTTCACTTGCATCAGATGAGCGTTGCAACTATTGCTAGATACAGGTAGTCTGTAGTAGTTGGGTAGTAGTAGGTAGTCTGTAATAGCCTACTCCTGATGAACAACCAATAAGTTTCAGTATTCGAAAAGAAAAAGATTGGGGAATTAATAAGTGTCTGGTACTTAGGGTTACGTGGTTTCTGTAAGATGCCTTGCAAAATAGTGACGAAACATCCCTTTGTTTTTGGTTTAATTAATTCAAATTAAACGATTTCGTTTTGATAAGTTTTCGAAATATGTTCTGAACAGTCGTAAGGTAAAGTGACTGTATCAAAGTCTATTGGTTAAACTTAAAGCAATAACCAGTTTTAATCTTTACTTTACCGTCTGTCTGGTAAGAGTTAAACACCTTTAAATTTTAGTATAAATATTGTAATTTATTTGGTGCGATGGGGGGTCGTTATGTCCTTCTGATCAACTTAAAAAACGAACACCAGTAGAGAAAGAACTACTAGGCTAAATTAAAAATGAACATTTTTCTTCTAGTGAAATATGTGAATGTCTCTTTGTTATTCTTGGGGCACCACTAAAAGGCTGAAATGGGAAAAATTCCCCAGCGTATATTGGCACATTGTCCACAGAAGTAAAGAATTATAATGCCGAGTAAATAATGCCGATGTAGAAAAGGTACAAATCCGTTCTTGGCGTTTATATTGTACACAGTGGTTCCCAAACTATCGGTCGCGGCCCAAACATCGCGCAAGGGTCGAAAAATGGGTCGTGCATGGACGATTCAAATCTTCCAAAATGGGACTGTTGCAAATTATTTTATTAAATGAACTTTTTTTTTATATATATAGTTATTTTAATCCCAACACCGACTAGGTTAATGATTCATACGTATTTATTTGGCTTCTCTTATCAAAATCAATTTTTGCTAAGCAGTTTTGTCACTTCCTTCAGAAAATCTCAGCAAACGTGAAATATAGCATACTGTGTGTTCACAATGCAATACTTCTGAACTATTTTTTATAAATTTGGAGTTCATTTTATCTGCCCTCCTGTCGCTGTAAAGCCCTATTGCGCGTTGTGTTATGAAATGTATCAAGCTAATCCAGAAAAAAACAAGTCAAACAGACATCTGCAGGCGAAGCATCCGGAGCATGCGAAAAACGAGCGTATTTTACCGAGAAACGTGACAAAATTGAAGCCGGCTTGACTCAACAATGAATTCAGCGCATTTACTTAGCCTCTCAGCAAGTAGAGCTATAGTAGACCTCCCTACAACCGGTTACCGGTATAAGTAATGAAATGGACGGTGATGCCTCTTAACCTCTTTTCTGGTTTCTCGATGTTATCGAAGATGAAAAGTTGTACAAGGATCTTTCATTTAGGATACAACCGAACGATTAAACATAATAGTCTAGGGCTCTAGGCTAAGTAAGCAAAATCATTCAGGTTGTCGATGTTTTGTCTACTGTATAGCAACCATAGATTGAAGAAATGATAGAGTACTGAAAATGTTTGCAGGTCACATGTTGTCTGTGTATTGGTTCAGGAGATGTTCACCAGACTTAGATTTGAGACGAGCTCAAAAAATTTTGGGAACCACTGTTGGACCACATTGCAATGAAGCCGGGTTAAGTAACAACAAAAAATTCAAGATGATTTATTGAGGCAAAAAAACCCCAGAAAATACGAAGAAGGAAGGAACGGTTTTTGTTGTGTTGAAAATAAAGTCTTGGTTCTGCCCATGAACTCTATTTAATTTTTTTAGCGTGGCTTCACTGTTATATTGTACAATATAGACACCAAAACCGGATTTCTGCTTTTTCCACAATGACTAGATCAGATTTCTGCATTTTCTATATCGTCATTAATTCTTCACTGCTGCGAACAATGCGCCATTTTAGGCAAGGGAAATTGCCGCATTTCCACCCTTTAGCGGTGCCCTTATTTTTCGAGCACTGAGCAAGGCAACCAGAAAAATGCAGGTGCAGAACTGTAAGCTATTTTAGTGCACCCAAAGTTTGCTAGTTTGTGTGATCTTATTGTTGAATAATTTGACTATTTAGTTCTATTAAGCTATTTTGCATGATTGTGTTTTCACCAGTAGCCTACTATTTAGGCTTACAAATTTTTTATGATTTTCTTCGCTTATGTAATATTATGTAGCTGAGATTAATCTCAATAACAAGAACGGTGCTATGTAGTTTAAAGGTTCTCAACTGTTGTACTTTCATTTTCCCTTTTATTAAAAAATAAATTTTCGATCCCCATTTTGATTATTCACCAGACATTACTCCCTTGAAAAAAAAAAAATATTTTCAGTGCTAAATTTACCTTAGTGGAGCATCCTTGAAAATAGGTGAATCCAACTTTACACTCTACAAAAAATTGTTTTGAGAGAAAGGTGTTGTAATGCAAATAACATAATGTTATATCTTACCAAATCATATACAGTATAGTGGAAATGAATGGGAGTCCCTAACTGGAGCAGGTCAAATGATAAGATGAAATGGACACTTTCCAAATTCTATGCCATAGAAATTGTCACAATCAATGTGCAAGGCTTCGCGACGGGCTGCTTTGTAGCCTATCTTGACCGAACGTGCTGCTTTAATTGTGGAATTCTTGAGCGATATGTTATTATCGGTTACTGTCCTGTAGTGACCTCTGATTGCAAAATCTCTATTATGTGACGTATTTCCAGAACATTCTACTGCTACGTACAAATCTGGAAGCTTCTTTAGCTTGCTTCTCACATTTTACCAGATGTAAGGTTTTATGGTTTCACAAAGATGTTTACGTGTAGTGCAACTTGACAGAACAATGAGTTGATTATGAGAGATTATTATTGTAGTAGTGGTAGTTGGTAACAGACGCAAAGATTATTGTTGATCGAGAGTTGAAGTTATTGAATACGATTAAACCAAAGTTGATGCTAATATAATTTCTATTTGAATAAGAATCGTATGAGAAGCTGTGAGTGGATTACGTTAAACTCGATTAATAGTTGTAAGCGTTGGAATCTATTGCTGTTCACTGTTACTATTACTTTGAATAGGAATAGAATTTTCATTATCATTTCACTAGTAGAACTATCCGATCATTTAATTGACTGCTTTTATCCTATTAAACTAGATAGATATCCTATTAAACTAGGTCATTAGTCCTTTCGAAGTCTCTTTCCTGGTAAGAGATAGAAGGAAATCGTGACAGAAATATCTTCCATTCAACAGGTAGGCCTACAACTGTCTACAAAACGACAAAAAAGTTTTATGTTTTGCAATTTTACAGGAACTCAGTCAGCAAATGTCCCTTATTTACATTGATTTAGCGTCTGCCGACGTTAGATCCTTAAAATCAAACGTAAGCTTGTCTTTGCTTTTCAACGTTTACAATAGACCTCAACAAGCTCCTCTCTCACTATGAAAACAACAATGTTTTTATAGGCAAATGGATGACAGCTTGTTTAGAAAAGGTATTGAAAAGAGATTATAAGCTTACGACTCAAGTTCAAAGTTAGTTTTCACCAGTATCAGACCGTTGATTGAATCTTTATCCTCGGACTGTGAAAGCTTTTTGCAGAGCTTAATCCTGGCAGTTTCACATAACTTACTTGTAGCTGTAGAGGCTTTGAATCACTGACGCAGGCCCGGTCACTGAGATTGACAGAGTGAAGTTTCCGCTTGTTGAAGTCTTGTTACCGGGGAATTATTCCATCCATTAGATGCCAATGAATGGAGACCAGTCAGCAGTCTTAGCGTGCCTTGTTGAAGCGCACGCACCGCGAGTCGAACCAGCGCCGCTTGATCGCTAACCAACTGAGTTATCGATGCGGACCGTCTGCAGTCATGTTAAGTAAAGAAATAGGCTATTGTGCCAGACGATTGGCGAGCTGGTGCCTAAGTCTACGACACCATAATGCAGCCGCGTTATCAATTGCTGATAAGATAAGTTGTATGGATCTTTTTATTTGCCGGAAGCAGGAAATGCAGCGAAAGGGTTTGGTTGGCATCGATCTCATTTATACAAGATGGTAGAACTACCAGTGAAGGTGCCTACCTATTACCATGTAGGTAGCCTACTATTGTACCAACCAACATAGCCTACAGTTTGGACGTTAACTTGCATACAGTGAGCCTTGTTCATTTCTTGAAATCTGAATATAAGTAAGGATAAGGTTCCACCCAGACAGAAGCAAAGCTTCGTTAAATGCTCAAACAACAAACGTTGAGAATTTCAGAGTAGCCTAACTACTCATTTGAATATAACATAAGCTAGTAGCCTAGAGTTTATCTGCAACCAGCTCAGAAGGAGATCATATGTTTGTAATGGAGAAGTGGACATATAAGATCTCAAGTTATCCAGGGCAATTGCAGGCATAATAGCCTATTGCATTGCACATCGAGGGTGTTTAACTGTTTATAAATGAGTCTCATTCTGAGGGTTGAAAACTTATGAAACGAATAAATGGAGTGAACGCCTTAACAAGAAATCACTTTTGATATTATTGTTTGACTGAAAGAACCTTTATCCTCGGACTGAGAAAGTTTTTTATTTGAAAGTTTGATAATTGATACCGTACTAGCAGTTTTGTGTACTGGCTGGCAGAGGCTTTGAACCATTGACGCAGGCCCGGTCACCAAGTTTGAAGTTACAGAGTGAAGTTTCCGCTTGTTGTTAAAATGCTGTTTGTGCATTATTCCATTCACTATAGGTAGCCTACATAACTACATTTATGAGGCACGTAAGCTACAGTTGTTTTCAAACATTGCTTCATTATTAAATGTTGCTTCTTATGCGAGGTTGTTAGAGACAATAGCTCACATCACACTGTTCTTATTTAAATAGCTTGTATGAGGATATATGCAGCGCTGTATTCGTAGGGTATACGGCGGTATACGCATTACGCAGTATACTCTCTGCTTTTTCGAGCAACTATAGTATAGCCTACCCTCTGGTTTTCCAAATAGAGTGCGTATGCTATCCTTAGGCTACTGATTCTTGACAACTAGCCTACTAACTAACTACCGTACTTAACCCTTTGAGGACCAATGGTATACGGGTGTACAATGGTAGGCTACATCATGGGTGTACCAATGTACCATGAACCCGTTCTGAGAGTTTTATCATTCAATCAATTCATTCAGAGCATTGTTAGCAGAATGCAAATGAGACTTTGTGCTAATGCCGACACTAACAATGGTCAGCTACCGGTTGATATTGCTAACTTTGCAACCTGAAAAAATGATAGAAGGAAATTTGCGTCATGGAGAAGCAGAGGTGAGAAGAATTTGTAGACGCTTTGACATTGATGAAATACAGTCAATCCAAGGGTTAAGAGACTTTAGTGAAAAACTTGAAATTGTGCCCAATAATTTGAAGCCTCTCTTGACAGCTATTTCAACTTTCCTTGTTCTACAGCAGAATGTGAACGTGGTTTCAGTTTATTGAACGATATTATCACAAGTTCAAGAGTATCTTTGCTTATTGATAATGTGGGCTGTTCAATGTTAACTAAACTTAATTGCAGTGGACCACCTGTGGCTCAATTTACTGCTAAAAAATGTGTAAGATCCTGGCTGCCAAACCACCGATCGGCTAAGGTCCTAAGGATACTAAATCCCAAATTTGTAAAGAGGATAAAGATGTACATTCCTCTCGGCAGGCTGTTTGGAATGTAGGCCTATTCATAAAAAATAAACAATTTTGTACCTCTCGTCCAATTCTGATGTTGAATTTATGTTATGGTAGAATAAAGATTAGTATTTTGCAAGTTGTGTATTTATCATTGTATAAAATCTGAGACAGTATACCCTGTGCTTTTTTTACGAATATAGCACTGGATATATGCAATAGTAAGTTCTGGTTGGCTACTTGTAAACATTAACATTTTTAACTATCATCATTAAAATGTCAAACTTACAAGAGAATGTGCGGCTCACCCTTTCTGAAAGCAATAATGACAAAAAGAAGTGTTCCACTGACGATGATTCAGAGACTTCCATTGAACCAGGGTGTGTAACTTTTCAACTGAAAGTGCTCATTAAATAGATTATAAGTTAGATTAAATTGTTTAAAATTTAAATTATTTTACTTGTTTTAAGTGACTTTTTGTTTATTCATTTAATTAATCAACCAGTGCGCTAAATCAGTGTTGCCAGACGCCACCAAATCAATTCCTCTACACTCATTAGAAAATTGCTCAATTGCAATAGAATTTCATTAGCTTTTGCATTGCAAGATGTCTCTAAAAAAGTAAAAAATGGTCTTCATCTTTTTCAAAGGATTTTTTCGCTAATTTCTGAGCGATCTTTAAAGCCTTTGGTTTCCGATTCAGGCGTTTCGCTTTCATGCTGCATAGCCGAGTTGTGAGAGCCCTGGTTCTACGGTCGAAAGGTCGTTGGTTCGATACCATTCAAGAGCATGTGGCTGTGTCTTTGGCAAGACACTTAGACATGTCTGAAGGTGGACACGCAACTTAGCGTCTTTGTCTTCTAGTTCTTTTAATCTAAATCTGCAACTACCGGCGTACGCGTAAGCCAAGATAGGACTAAAAACACATTTCCCTTCTCATACTTTGTTGTCTTCAACAACAACAACCTTGAAATTTTGCTAAACTTGTGGCATTCTGCATCTGGCAACATTATAACCTCATGTTGAAAGCATAAGTAGTGGTAAATCGTGTTTGCTTTAAGTTTAAAGAAAAGCTTTGGTAGAGAGTTTGCTTTGTTGAACCATAGAGATATAAAACAAAGTAACTTCAGCGGGTTTAACATGATGTATTACATACACAAATATAACATAATTAAAATAAACTCAAACGTTTTCGACACGTACATGTGTCCTCATCAGGAATTATGTGTATAAATGTTGTGCATAAATTTAGTTGTTTGCGTGACGCAAACCAGACATACATTGGTATGTCAACCAGACATTTGTTGACAAGGGCCGGGGAGCACTCAAACCCAAACTTAACAACCAAAAGTGCAATTAAAGAGCACATCGCCTCTTGTGAAACGTGCACTGACAATGTCTCAATCGACCAATTTAAAATCATCTCTCAAGGCAGATCTGAATTTCAGACTAAGATCATGGAAGCCTTAAGAATCAAACGTAATAATCCGTCTCTCAACCGGCAGTTATTCGCCTGTGGCTCATCGTTCCTCTTGTGTGTGTTCTAATTGTTTGTCAAATGCCTGCAGTTTACACCTCATGTGATCTGTTTCCACCATATAATTTACTTGTAATCATTCCTGTGTCGTTCAGTTTGTGTTTTTCAGTCTGGAGTGTCGTTAATATACATTATACAGTTATAATGCAAAGTCAAATTTACCTTACAATTTTCATTTTATTTATATTGCAGATATGTAATTCCTGATGAGGACACATGTACGTGTCGAAAACGTTTGAGTTTATTTTAATTATGTTATATTTGTGTATGTAATACATCATGTTACACCCGCTGAAGTTACTTTGTTTTATATCTCTATGGTTTAAAGAAAACATTGAGAACATTTTAGATCGGAGATGCTACAATTCATTTCATTTTTATTTTTCCGTTAGGCTAGCTTAGAAGGGTGGTTGATGAATTTACTAAATAGATGATTTGAATGATTAATTCTTCTTGTGTAGATTGCAAATTTTTAAAATGTGGTATTTTTCTCAAACTATATTGTAGGCTACTCCTAAAGTAAGTTTGGAAAAAATGTAACGTTTCTGGTTCTTGGTTTTTTTTTGTTTTTTTTTGTAGTGCCCATAGTACCGGGAAAATTTGTGCCAGAAGACAAACGTAGAACTGAATTGCACACAACGATCAGGCTACAGGTCTTAAACAAAACATAATTTTTCGAAAACACCCACTTTTTACATTTACAGTAGATTCCTAATGAAGGCGGTTTTACCGCATCTTATTCAACCACGAGGCATTATATATTCAAAAAACACGCTGATGAATCTCTTTTGCAGTTGAAGAGTGACCTTGCTCCAGAAACGGTTAAAAAAACTTTTTTCAGTTTCTCTGTCCCGGAGTAAGGTACCAGGATTTACCCTCTACGCTACAGAACTGCCAAATGTGTTCCTGTAGTATTCACATTTTTGAAAAAATATTGTGAATATTACAGTGAACGTGATCGAGAGAACTGTAACTATGCTGTAACAAAGTAAAATCAAGGGCTTTTCAATTTTTGGCAGCATGTGTGTTTCAATATCTCTAATCTTATAAAATTCCTATAAATGATATTTTTAGGCAAACCTGGAATCATAAAACTGAGTTCATCTTGGCATTAGTCGGCTACTCAGTTGGACTTGGGAACGTTTGGAGATTTCCATATTTATGCTATAAGAATGGTGGAGGTGAGTGTTATCGATGGCAGGCACAAATTTTGTCTTTACTCTAGTGGCCGATCTTCTTCTTCTTCAATTGCCTTGCCTGAACCAGGCATCGACGGCCTCAGATAAATAATAATTAGACCAAATATTTCTATTGTATGTTGCAAGGATGATTGTGTCTGTCTTGTCGTTAAATTGTTTCAGATGAGTTTGTCTTTGTCTGCCAGGTGCCCGCTTTCCAAAAATTTAACAATTAAAGAGTGATGCTCCAGTTTTTGCTTTCTTATTATACAATTATACATGGCCGAGAAATGTATATTGTCTAGTTTTTATATGTTTTAACAGAGATCTGGTTTGGTTCACTTGATGTAAAACTTCTTTATTTGTCTTCTTTGCAAGCCACGAAATACGTGGCTTGCAAAGAAGTGGCCCATCTAGGGAGGCGATTGGAGTGATCGTTCCCCCTAACACACAAAAAAGTAACTTTATTCATGGTGTATTTGCAAGGGTCGGATTACTGTAGACCTACGCATCCTGTGTTTTTTGTTAAAAATCTTTTCCCTCTAAGGTTACTTGTTGCGTTGTTGGATCCACCTCTGCTTTCATGTTACCATAGAAACGTTTATTATTTTTGTTTGATTTTTTTAAAGAATAGGTTAAGGGCATTGTAAAATAGGAAGAGATGCAATTTACTGATAAACAGTTTGACCTTTTCGAAGTCTAGCATGATCAAATATCTAAGTCTGTTGAAACGTATATTTTGCTTGCAGGAGCATTTTTGATTTTATATTTGATATTCGTCATTATCTCTGGCATTCCAATGTTCTTTCTTGAAATATCGTTGGGCCAATATACTCAACAGACTGCACTTGGAGTCTGGAAGCTAGTCCCTTCAATGAAGGTTGGTCAATCAAAATTGAATTTTTATTGTTAGATTGCATGTGAAATTGCCTTTGCGACATTTCAGGTGTTGTTCTTCAGCTGATAACCTTCAATTGCATATTTAATAAACACAAACTATAGCCTGTCTTTGTCTGATAGCCTACTTCCAATAATTCTTATGCTGTTTTACCATTTTTAAATCCACATGGGAGGAAAACAATAATATTGCAATTCTTTTCGATTGTCTTGGTATCAAATTGCTGAGTGGCACAAATGAAAACATGTTACAACGTTTCGTTTTTATTTCTGAACGAAAATAAGTGAAATCGCAACGAAGAAATTACAACGCGAAAACAAAACTTCAAACACTGTGAAAACCTCAGGAAAGCCCAAGATAACATTGGTTTTCTATTTGACAAAAATTAATCCAGTTTTGAAGAACTATAATCCCCAAAAGAAACACGAAATGGTTGCTGCAAATTGTTCCAGACGGTTGTTCGCCTGGTCAAACGTCATGTAGAAACCGTTCGGGTCTACTGAATATTACGTCATGGAAATTCCTAAAACATGAGCCAAAATTGCGCCATCGTTCGTAAGACCTGTGTCAAACCGGTTTAAACCTGTTTCAGTTTGAAACCTGTTTGGACATGAAATGTTATTGCGTCACGAACTGCTGGCGTGCCTTTGAGTTATCACAAATTTTTCTGATTCATTCTTGAAGTTGTTTGTTGGAAGTCGGTCGCACATTCAACTGGTTTATTTGGTGCTTGCTAGCTGGACAAACTCTCCGTCTTTTATCCAAGTAATCTGTATCGTAGTGACAGTTTTTAGAGGTGCAAGGCGTTGCATTTCGATTTCGATAGCCGCGGGCTAAATTTACAGGAATACACTTTAACCCATATCCTCCTGAATCAAAATTTTTTTGCAATTTTTTGTATGTATATTATTTTTAAGGTATCTTAACCAAATTGAACAATATTTTTGAAAAAAAAATTTGGTGGGGACAATTATCAACAATTTTTGGCCTGTCAGTTTAAACTGACGTTAGGAGCAGGAGGGGGCATATAAAATAAATACGAAAAAGGTTTCTCGGTCAGTGTTTAGTCTAATACGTATTCAACCAAAGCAATAATGGAAAAGGACAAAAAAGTCAAGAAATCACTACGTGTTAACTTAACGAATCAAATAAATGTCACAGTATCAAAAGATAGGAATGTTCTTGGTTGATTCAACGTCTGACGATATTGATTTATTGTAAAAATGTACTTTATATTGGCTTGAAACCATTTCGTCTCACATGTTCACCCGGCTTGAGTTCAGCTGAAAGAGCCCAATTCTGACATCATCTATTTCATGTGGTACTCCTTAAAACACTGAGGATGTAGGCCAACATTGCAGGTTTCACAAAAATAAAGGGATGTTCCAGAACATCCTGGTTTGGCGCAGCGGCGTTGTTTCCCTTTTATGATCCAGTGTTGGGCAGTGCTGTATTTTATATGGGGTTGCGGAGATGCCCTGGGTCCCGGAAACAGTATATCTGGAACATCTTTTCGATAAAGCTGGTGGTAACTTTCAACAACTGCTCTTCCGAATCCCAGAGCATCTAAACGAATTTCACCAGCATCGGTCTTGCGATGGCGATATATTTGAAAAGCATTGTTGACTGCCATATCAATACAAAAACGAAATAATGGCCACCACCATTTTTTGCTTCTCAAGTTGATCATATACTTTGAAACATTTTGATCCAAACGGTCAACACCACCCATGTGTTGGTTGTAAACGTGTATTACATTTGGCTGCTGAATATCAATCTTTTTTCTCTCTTGCTTACTAGCCTATATCGCTTCGCTTTTTGCAGTGGGTCTTTTCCTGCAAAGGTTGACAGAACATTTACTACTTTTCTGTCTTTCCATCGGATAGCAGCAATGTTATGTGATGTCTCCACAGCAACATCCGAGGCACCTCTGTGTAACTTGTCAACTTCATTAACTCGCTTGAGGGGAGGATTTTCCATGCGGTTAACTCTGGCTGTTCCTGTAGCTGCAATAGACTTTTCACGAAGGTGTCGCAGAAGTCCCGGACTTGTGAAAAAGTTGTCCATAACCACATGATAGTTGGAACTGGACTCGCTTTGTGGAGGTAGATGTTGCATCAAATGAGCTACTACTGCAGCACCCATCCCAAGCCCAATATCCTCGTACTCTTCCAGCTGGGAGTCTTTTCCTGCATCAGGGCGGAATTGTACGCAGTAGCCTAACGGCTTTGCTAGCACCCACAGCTTATAGCCAAGCTTTATAGGCTTCCCATGAATGTATTGTTTTGCGCCATGTTTCCCAAAGTATGGTACCATGCTTTCATCTACACTCACATGTTGTTCAGGTTTGTAGTTTGCAAGGCATTGTTTGTTCACTGCAGCAAAGAATGGCCGGAGTTTGGAAAATTTGTCACTTTTGTCTAATTGCTGGTTGTCAGAGAGATGAAGAAATTGCTTACATTCTTCAAATTCATTTTTTGTCATCAGTTTAGTTACAATTTGGTTGTTGAAATCCTTTTGCCTCTGCCAATACAGCTCTTGTCGTGACATTTGATTATATCCGCTTAACAGAAGGATCGCTATAAATGATTTCAACTTTTTTAACGTCATTGTAAATGTGTGATTGCCTTTTTGCCTGGCATAGGCTACCTGATTACTTGAAATTGATAATGTTTCAAGTGCATCGACTTGTTGAATGCACCCATTCCCAACGAGATCCAATTCAGCATTAGCCAACAACTGTCTACCACATAGATTGTCTGGAATACAATTCATTTCACCACCATCATCTTCATCTGTATCCATGCCATCATCTTCAGGAGGAAATATAACTAAATTTGCTTTAGACACGACTTCTGATATTGATTCTTCATCAGTTTCTAACCTTTCAAGAGCTTCCAATGCTTCAAAAACTGTCAATTTGTTGCTATCATGCAAATGTTTTGCCATTGCTATGCTGTATGAAATCAAAAGATGTATGATATATCACTACTTTTAACTTCAAAATGAAACAGTTATACCATATTATGTTCACCAATTGACCTAGATTAAGTTTTCATTTGCTAATACAGTATATCAACGTTTTGCTTGAGAATCAAAATGTTTGCAAAATAACCCCTAAACCATAGATATCTTACCTAAATTCAACTATTCTGCACATAATTTGTGAAATCATTTACAATTTACATGCTCCCTTCTGCCCCTAGCGTCAGTTTAAACTGACGGAAGCGGAAATGGTACAAAACTTAAACAAACAATTAATTTCTTCTAAGTATGCAAAATATGGATACAGCAATGTTAGTTCTAACTAATTTTGTGGTTTATGTCATTATAACGCGATCCAGTAAAAATTGACACCGCTATAATTACGAACAACAAAAAATATCCATTTTGGAAATTTGATCCGTTATATCCAGTCAAAGGATAAACGGAATTTCACTAAATGTACTATAGTGTTAGGTACAACCCTTACGAACCTCATAACATACTAACTGGGTTTCGACAAAACGGTTTGTAATCTAGAAACCATCTAAATGTGCTGTCAGTTTAAACTGACGGTAGGATGATACGGGTTAAGAATAGACGTTTCAAGGAGTGTTTCCTTTCGGTCACTATATGCAGACAAACGGATTCGGGAACTTTATGTTACAATTTTCCCACGAAGAGATTATGGTTTACCGCTGTGACCACAAATCAAACTCATGGTGGAGACGTTGTCTGTTTATTATGTGGCCAAATGGTGAAAGTGACTGAAAGAAAATCAAAAGGGTTAGGCCACATCAGAGGAAAGAGCTTGTGGATCACACTCACCTCCTTTTCGGCAAAACACTTGAGACGTGCTTAAAGATGGACATAGGCCTACAATTTAGCTTTCTTACCTTCCCGTAAAAAATTGTAATTACAGGTTCCAGTGTGGATATAGCAAAAGTAAATAAATTCATTGCGAATACAAAGCTTGATGGTATTCCGGGACATATTTTCAGATCTAGTTAAAGAAGACACACCACATTACAAACTAACTTTGACCTCTAATCATTACCTAGGACTCATGCTATTTAACATGAGTCACTGGTATATAACAGTATAGGCTATATTGCGGATTATGTTTGAAGCATTTGCTGTGCTACTGCTCGTGAAGAGAACTGAAGAGGGTAGTGTTAAAACTAGGTGCTTAAGTCACATTTTACTCGATAAGAGTTGGCATTGGAAAAAGTGCTTTAGGCAGCCACCCAGGCGTTGTTGCAAAATGCCAAAATTCCAGCGAGAAAAAAATGCCGGAATTCACTTTGCGATGTCACAAATTTCACGATACGCAAAAGCAAAACTTTTCGTTTTAAAAGTAACTAAATCCTATCTCAAGTTTGGAAACTTAAAGTGAAAGTTTAGAGGTCACTTTTAAATCACCTGTTGGTTTTTTGATACAAACCACATTTTGACTTCAAAGTTGTAGTCTTCTGAAAGTCAAAATTTATTTGCTTGGTTTGTATTCGGCAATTTCCTTCTTATTGAAGAGATAAACTTGTGAGGATCTTCAATATAGGTTGCAACACGTGAAAGAAACAGTGTAAGGCGGCATGACTACCATAGGTAAATCTAACGTTGTGACAGGTTTTCATGATGCCTTTGCCTGCAATTATTCTCAGTCATGGATTAAGAGGATTATTTGACAAACAACGGATCAGTTTGTGGAATGTTTGATTTATAGCTTGCTTTTACACAAGGTTACATAAACATACCAGGCCATTTGTTTCAGGATAACTTTTCATCAACAATTAAGACTTGAGTGGAAAATTACCAACAAATTTCAATTGAGACAACAACAAACATGGACCCAAAATCCGAATCACCAATGGGCCTACTTGTAAAAGATTAAAGCGTATTGTCATTTTTTTCACTGCCATTATTTTCTTTCGTTAAATAACAAAACAGCCCCCGTTGTGAAATTGGTTGAAGAAAGCCTGGTATGTTAATACAATATAAACATCCGCTTTTTGTTTGTGATTAAATAAATATAGAAATCATTTAACTACTGTAGTTGATTGCACTACGCTTTTTTGGCCGGTGTAGCAGTCCAAGAGTTACTGCAGGCCAAAAGTTACAAGGGTTGCCAAACATTTCATTTAAATTTTATTGAATTTTGTTTTGAAAAATAATTAAATTTTTAACCTCTCAAAAGGTCAGATTAATAATTATAGGTATTTTGTAATGTTAATTGAAAAGCTTGCATTAGTTTGAGAGCAATAAATTCACTACACTTAGTTAAAAATATTTTCGCTTTTCTATCGATTGCGAAAACGCCGGGCACCCCTGGTAACTTTTGGACTGACAGTAACTTTCAGACTGCAACGCCGCAGAAGCAGTCCAAAAGTTACTGCTATTGTCAGTGGGTGTGCTTTTTCGCAATTCGTTTGGGAAAACTTGTAAATGGACTGAAAATTTTGCAGTTAAAACTGTTTTTCTGCAGTTTAAACTTCACTTGGTCAATAGATTAAACCCTCTGCAAGTATGCGAAAGATGAATCCCAAGGATAAATATTCTCACCACGAAACCATTATTCTGGACTTTAAGTTTCGTGCCACGTGTTTTCGATGGGAGAAATTCATTGGAATCTCAACATTTTCGTAAAACTCAACATTTTCGTAAAAGTTAAAGCCTCCCCGCGTGTGAGACTGTCATAACCTACTCACTGAAGGTTGACGGCGTTTTGACTACTGGTTGGCCTACATGTAGTCTAAGTTACTTTATATTTCTTCAAAACGGTAGTTATGAAAAACCAGACCAAAAATAGGCTCAGTGCTTCATTCACTAGAAAACTTTGGTTTTAACGTTCATGAAATACGTAAAATATAGTCAAAGACTATGTTCGTCAACTACAACTCAAGACCAGCGGCTAACAAGTCAGCCTTCAAATGCAAACTTTGCACGATATATTAAGGCCTGTAGCTTATTAAATGCCACTGATTCACGTATAGCCACGATTCAAACTTTGAAATGTTTGAAGCGATGATCAATTAAATTATTTGTTTCAACAGCGCCATATAGCCTACAATGAGTCAATAAAACACTAATAACACTACATTGTGAATCGTAGGTTGCATCATAGCACAATCAGGATGACAGCAAAAGACTAGCCTATATAGGCTAAGTGGTCATCTAGTCAATCACCTCCCCATGCAAATTTATTTGCCAACGCACGTAAGGCACGGACACAACTTCAAATGGTATAATACAAACAAATCAGGTTAAAATGATAGTCTACGTAAATTGTTAGGTTACAAATTCAAAACCTTCATTCCAATACCGCAACAATTTCTGGTACAAAACTCATCTTTCGACTTTCATCTTATTTTCGCTTCATTCCCAATTACGTTTCTGCTGTAAACCATGTTGTTAAGATGCAATGGTGGATAAGTCTTCAAGTTCAACATGTTTTCAATGTTGAAATCATTTATACAAATCTGCTGCAAGCGTCAAATCTGACAACCCTGTTTTAGTAACTTCTGGACTGGCAGTAACATTCAGACCGCAGTAACTCCTGGACCGTTACACCGGCACGTCTTTCTCACTTCTGACGTATCGCTAAATTCAAGATTCTAAATTAGGAAGCACCGATTTAATCTTATTTTTGCTTCAAGGCCAGCACCAGTGGCTCAGTGGTTATCGCCTTCGGCTCTGGTGCTGGTAGCCCTGGGTTCGATTCCAGGTCGGGTCATACCAAAGACTTTAAAAAGGGTACCGATTGTGTTCTTTCTTGCATAACGCAGTGAGGATACATCGGGTAATAATCTGGTGACATATCACCCTCTTCCAATTTGTCTTGAGCCAGCATGGAAGCAGTACGGCTCATAAAATCACATGGAACCCTGTCAAGTAACCCATGTTGATGCGCAATCTGCTGCAAGCGGAGATAGCGAATGAATATATTGCTTCAAGGCTGCCTGTGTTAAAACAAGTTGGAATACTGCATAGTATGGGAACTTGTGTTGATCGTTTTCTTTCACTTTTTTGTGGTTTCTTCAGTGTGACGTAGGGAGATTTTTCTTTAAACTCTTTATGAAACGTGTTCATTGAATCCAAACCACGTGGCAAATCAAACATTAATAATTTTGAATTTGATCGAGACATGGCTATCACAGGTTGGTTTCGATGAAAACATACATAATAATAGTCATTTATTTCACAGTAGTTTGGTGCAAAATAGCGTCTACAAAAAGTCTCCATATTTGGCGATTTTCATCCAACTTACTGTCGCAGTTCTTCCGGGCTGTGCTTTGTGAGAAACTGAACCCTAAGCATGAAGGCTTCTTCTGATCTTCCTTGATTTCGTTTGCTTTTGAGATCCAACATAATTTTAAAACATACCCTACATACACATTTTATAGGGATACATGCTTACCTCTATTGTTATTTTGTAGGGAATTGGATACGGCAGTGCAGTCATAAACACATTATGTGGCATCTACTACATTTTGGTTATGGTTTGGTCTTTGCTCTATCTTGTTCATTCTTGTCTACCTGGACCTCTCCCATGGACGACATGCGGTATGTAAAGTTTGTAATGCCCTGGGTGCTGATGTTGGGAAATCAGAATTTTCAGATTACTTAAAAAATATAACATTTGTTTGCAAGAATCTCAATCCAACTGAGAGCACAATAAAATTTATGCACGTAGAATTATTTTCGAGATCAATAATAAAACAAAAACCAAGCGAGACTAATCAACGGGATTTAAGAAAAAGGGAGATTTGTTTTAGTCATGAGACCCTTCTATGCTTTGTAGCTCCCAACACTTGCTGATCTCTTCCCAAAGCAGTTACGGTTAGTTGAGCAATGATATCTATATTCTGTATCAAGATCACAGTTATTCGCTTAATTAGACGCATTTGTTGTTAAAACATCTTTACGACATTATTTTGTGGTTGCTTTATAAAGTTCGTGTTTTGTTTTTCTCTTTGTGTTTTTTAGGCTACTGTATAAAATAGCTCAAAAGCAAACCAATTTTTGTTTGTTCGTTAATTACCTAGCAATGATTTAATAAAAATTTTCTTAAAAGCAAACAAAACCAAACAAAACAAAAAAATTGCTTATTAAGCTCAAGCAAACTGTAGGCTTGAAATAGTCCACTGGTTCATATCAGTTGGAGAGGTGCGATTGGAAGAGGAATTGTACTGTATAAGCTACTGGCCTTAGTTGCATAATAAAATCTGCATTTCGATTTTTATGCATTGTCAGTCAAAAACAAGAAAAAAAAAAAAATTCTGAAATTTTCCCACGTGCGTTTTTCGTTTTGTATGCTGTAGCTACCACAATGTTGATACTGAATCAAGATTATCCTGCATTCATCCAGGTTCTATGGAAACACGTGACGCTTATCTTGTTTTTTGCTTACGGTATTACTTTGGCGCATGCAAGCTGCACGTGCAGTGTGTGTGAATTAGGTTGGTTTTACTATTCCAGGAAACTGGTGGAACTCTGAGAGATGTGTGAACTACTGGGACAAGATACAAAACAGCACAAGTAACATCACCACTGGCAACGTGTCCTTGACAACTGTGATCTTGGAAAACTCAACTTCGCCCGAAGCTGAGTTTTGGAAGTAAACCTTTTGTCACCATTTATGTTGTGTTAGATTACTGTTTGCGTGATCGTTTATTTTTTGCCACTATCGAAGCGGTTTGAAAGGGATGTCAAGTATTCCGTGAGAGCAGAAGCTTGGGAGGGTCATTAGCTCATAATTATTTATGGCTACTCAGTAATTAGATTTTGATGTCACCATTTCATCAAACTTGCTTGTTTTTAATCAAATTTCAATTGTTTAAACTATACAGGTTACTCTCCGGATGCAAGTGACTGTTACATATGAGCATCAAACATTCATTTTTTGTTTCAAAGTGGCTTGATCATTTCTCTTCTAATTTTGCTCAGTTTGATTTGTTTTTATTGCTGACCATCACAATGAAAAACAATAGATACCAAACATAGCAAAAGTTTAAAAGAAGTAGAAGAGATGTGCTGCTTCCATTATGCATGTTTTCAAAGCTTGCAATAGCTTGCAGATGCACGTTTGCTCACATTCAAGCCCATCTAAAGGTTACATTGTGTCGGGTACCAATGACATTCCCAAGCCCACAAAACAAGACACCTTAAAAAAAACTGAAGTGTATGCGACGTTTCCGTTATTTTCCCTGGCCCCTGAAAAGATTTCGGGGCTCCTAAAATTCATTTCGGGCCTACCTCTAAAAGCACTCCCTGGACCTCCCTGCCACGCTACTGTTCACATTACTGCTCTGACGGAATATTTCGTCATTATTTCATCCATGAATTACGTTTTCTGAGCGCGTAGTATTAGTAAAGCTACTCGATTTATAACTTTTAAGCATATTTTATTTTAAAAAGCTCTTCAACTACATACCACGGTTGATTCATTGAGATTGTGAATGCAGAAAATTGGATGACATTTGAATATCAGTTTTAATGTAAGGAAAACATGAGTAGCCTATTACTTTTCCAACCATATTTTAGTTAGACTTTAGTTTTAAAAATTGCGTATAGCAATACGTTAAAATACGCTTTTTCAACATAGGTAGAAAGAGGTATCAGAATCCTGAAGCTCAATCGAAATTGTCCAACACGCACACTCAAACGCGAAGCCAATTTGTGATTTTTCCGCTGAAGGTAGTAGATATATTTTAAACTTCAAATCGTAACTTCTTTATGTGAATTGATATGATCAAGGAAGAGGCATATTTTTTTACCGTAAAAAATTGAGTCAATTTTATTTTGGACGTCTTGCACAAATCGCAAAGCTATGCGCCGTGGCATTCATTACCCGCTTCGATAGTGTTTTTTGTTTTCTTGTGTTTTGTTTTAAAAAGTGACACAAACAGTTGAAAGATGATGACTAATGGATCCGGTCCATCCTCTTTTAGTTTTGCGGGATGGCGTGCGGCCGACACTTGGAATTTTGTTCGTTCGAGTTCTTGCTCTAATGGACGACAGTACAGCTCTGGATCTTCAGCGAAGGCGACGTTCCCTTTCTAGCACAGCTACGACATAAATCTCATAAGGATGTTGTTTCAACCTAAGACTTTTGCCTCGCTGTTGCAAAATGAGGTTTTAAAACATGCAAAATTTAGTTGGGTACTTGCAAACATTGTTGCTTTGGTTACTTGTGCGAAGCATTGTGTGCATATTTATCTACAAAAGCGTGCATGCAAAGTTTTCATGATAGCAGGGGGTCTTATGAGTCGAGTAATTTTGATTTGAGCCAACATCGTTATTGGCTCCTAAACTTAAATGGGCCATTTCTAATTTTGCAAAATTTTGTTCAAAATAAATAAAGTTTGATTAGTTTTGTCGAAATGTTATTTAATCTTCCATGGTCTTCAAAATTAGGCCAATCAAATTAAATAAGAAAATTAATTCGAAAACGCAACCATAACAAGAAACTGTGCACCTAGCTGAAAGGAAATTTGGTGTCTTTTTTTAAACATTTTTGCTCGAAATGCTTCATCCGTGAGTCTTAAATGTTGGCTCAAGGCCACGCTCTTTATACATTACGGCGCTTTCTGCTTTCTAAGATTCTCATAACCTGCTCTCTCTCTTCAACCACCGGGTGTAAGCCTGGATACGACAAACAAAACAAACCTATCTGAGGAGATGTCCACGTAAGGACTCCTCAACATTTGTCCACTCTTTCAAAACATTATTTCGAATTTTGTCGAAAAATATCTTGCTCTTGTCACACACCATACAAACCATCAACATTTCTGTCTTTTGCATTCGCTTGATATTTATATTTTTTATTGCTTTGCATTCACCTCCATAACACATCACGCTTCTTACACAGTCACACGTTTTGTATGACCTTTTTTTAATCTGCAAGAAACCATTTTGTCACAAATTGTATCTGACAATTCTTGAACTTTTCCTACACATCCCTTGCAGTCACTGCTCTACAATTACAGTATTTTTTCATTGCATATCTTCAAGATAGTAAAATGCTGTAACAACTTCTACCTTACAACATTTTATTTTTTTGCCGCATTACCATTTTTACATACGTCTTGTACTTTTCATCAGCTACAAAGCATTCACACCTTCTACAGTACACTCATAATATACACCATTTATCAATCTTCCATGAAACCTGAACACCTTTTGTGCACCCCATATTTGAATTTAATACCCTTGAATGGCATTTCTTATTACCCTCTTGCAGCATATTGCGCATGGAACTGATCTTGACTGTCAATACCTCATTTGGAGATTTTGTCTTAGTTCTCATTCCTTTGATGTTTTCCCAACTAGATTTATCATGTTTTAAAATCTTTTGATTTTATTTTAATTGTCTCTGCGTTCCCACTCGCTGTTTCACCATGAGCATAAAAATGACCCTTTTGCATTTCTTGAATATTTTTTTTATTATTTTATTATTTTATTTTTTATTATTAATATTTTTTTTTCTTGAATACATAAGTGTAATTTATACACAAAAGTGGGCATTTAGTGGCTGATAATTGTATGGTGTTTAGGCCACACTAGGTTTGTGGTAACATTCCATACCGCCATTTTTATACTGTATTTCAAATTTGTTGAGTCCCTTGGTTGCAAAATAGGTACATGCTTATGTGAATGATAGAGTTTATGCTGCAGGGAAAATTTGACTCCAACGTTTTAGTGTGGGAACGCAGTAGAGTTTATGAACTTTCAAAGCAAAGTATGATTTTCCCACTGCAACACTTTACTATTATTATCTTTAAACATCAACGCTCGTAAGCTTCACAATAAGTCTCTTCATATTTACCTAAAATTCTGAAGTCTTTTCATTAAACTTCAATTTAATAAGCAGTAAGTTTGTTTTTACCATTTCAAAACATGGTTGTATTTTTTATCCAAAAAAAAAACACAGATCTTTTGTTGTCAACTTTGCTTTGGCTTTTATTTTTTGTGGGCATGATCAGATTTTGCTCTGAATTGTTCATGTGCAAATGCTGCAATATTTTGTTCTAATGTTGTCTTTTTGTGTGTAGTAATTATGTGCTGCGCCAATCCGGTGGTCTTGAAGATATGGGTGGTCTGGGAAACTGGCCTCTTATACTTTGCTTCATCGGTTCTTGGATTATTGTTTATTTGTGTGTATTCAAGGGAGTGCGTTCTAGTGGCAAGGTTGGACTTCCGAACTTTTCATGTTTTTAGTTTTAGTGTATCATACGGATCAGATGGCAATGGAATAGAATTTTTGGAAAACATTTCTCAAAACAACATGGTAGATGGTTGAGTTAGACTATAGTTGCAAAGTGCTTTAAAAATGTAGAAAATAAACGGTTTTATTCAACAGACCACATCCATGTCAATGAACATAGGTCATGGGCAAGAGACAGTGACCACTCCACTACTGAACTTAATTACTTGCTTCGCATGTTGAGTGATCGTTTAAAAGCACAACTAATTTTGTTGTGAGCTTGCTGGAACAAAACAATGTAGCTCAATTTTCTATTAATGTTGTACACTGTACAGGTTGTGTACGTGTCAGCAACTTTTCCATACATCATGCTGTTTGTGCTTCTGGTTCGAGGTCTCACCCTTGATGGGGCGATGGATGGCGTGGTGTATCTCCTGAAGCCAAACTTTACGAAACTTGCTGAACCTCAGGTGAAGTCGCGTTCTAATTTATTTTGTAGATTAACCTGTTGAAATCAGTGGCAGATTCTGGGGGTGGGTCGAACCCCATCCCCCTGAAACACATAAATTTAACTGTATCCACGGTGTATTTGCAAGGTAGGATGTAAACGTACACATCATTGTGTTTTCTTGAAATTGTCCCCCTCCAAGGCTGCTTTCGGGTTCCACCCCTGGTGGAAATCCTTCTGTAGCTTTTGCGAATAAACGTAATCTATAAGTTACTGGAAAAAGTTATGGAGAAGCATTGCTGCTTGAAGTTGTATTTATGTTCACCTATGTGTTTGTAGGTTTGGGCAGAAGCTGGAGGCCAAATCTTTTTCTCTTACGGAATATGTTTTACTGTTTTAATCACGTTTGGAAGTTATAACAAATTCAACAACAACTGCTACAAGTAAGACTTTTTTTCCATACGCAAACCAACACTTCAAATATTGTCACAGCTTTAACCCAGGGATGCCGTGATTTTCCTGGTTTACCGTAACCTTATCAATTTCTTCCCCTTTATTAAATGACTTCAAGTAGCCTAAGTATTATCAGTAGCCTACAACTTGAGACATAGTGAGCTGATAGATTAGCATTATCGCTATATCTTATCTTAAAACTTGAAAAAAAATTGGCCCTTTACTAAACAAAAGTGCCCTTTTTTCGTAATCTTGCCCCCCCAGTCAAAAATCGTTCCGGCTCCCCTGAATATATCAGGCTAATAACAACGCACAATCTATTAATTCTATTTAAATATGGCCCTACTTGTGATCCCACTTTAAGGTGAAACACACGGCAAAATTTTCTTAGACAGTAGTGAGTTTATTTACTTGAATTCTCTTGTATTTTAAATCAAGGACACTGTTTAACGTCCGCAATGATTTATACATTGCATCAATATATAGATTATCTTATTTAGGCTAACTTGCCGCATATACTGCAAAGTTATTGTTGTTAGCCTACAGTGGCAATTCCAAAACAGACTATATCCATAATTTTACACTTGAGATGACGTTTTTTGAAAAATTGTAAAAATTTGTATGTTTTTGCTGCATGGCTATTGTCCTTATCCGTTCAGCATATAATTTCTAACCAATCCAACTATCAACATAATTTAAGAATAGTCCACCCCGATAGCTCAGTTGGTTAGCACGTGGCTTCTGGAACGAAGAAGTTTCAAGATCAAGCGGCGCTGGTTTGACTCTCGGGGTGAGCGCTTAAGCAACGCACGTTAAAGATTGCTCTCTCCATTCATTAGCATCTAATGCAGGGGTCGGCAAACTGCGGCCCGCGGGCCAAATGCGGCCCGCGGACAAACTTTTTGCGGCCCTCGAACGATCTTACTTTTAGTGCATAAACTAAAGTTTCATCATTATCTACGCATGAATTTATTTTATATCATAACAAAAAGCCCTTTAATATGTGTCCGGACATTACTCGGTAACTCCCATGTATGCTACAAAATCTCTCAAAATTATGGTTTTCAATGGATGTCAAGACTGTGCCACATGAGATGCAAATGGAAATAATTGAACTTCAATCATCCAACATATTGAAGGCCAAATACGATTCAGTTCCAATTGCCAACTTTTATAAAGATCATGTCCAGAAATCCACCTATCCTCATCTGTATGACAATGCAAAACGTGTAATGTGCATGTTTGGAAGCACATATTGCTGTAAGCAGCTTTTTTCAAAAATGGATTAGTCGCAAAGACTAAACTTCGCACTCGCCTGTCAGATCGTCATTTGAATGACGTATTGCAAATATCATCAACAAAGTTGTCAGTTGATTTAAACACCTTGGCCATGACACAGAAACAACATCATCCTTCACATTGATAAATGATAAGTAAATAAAAACAATGCATTGCGTTTTAATACGTGTTTGATAATAAATATGAAACGACAACTAACACGTCTCATTGTGCAATAGACACAGGAATAGGAGCTGCAGGTGCGCCATGATTTTAAGGATAAAGTGGCGATTGTTTATAGGTTGAAATTTATGCGGCCCGCACGTTACCGGAAGTTTGTAGATTTGGCCCAGTAGTACAGAAAGTTTGCCGACCCCTGATCTAATGGATGAATTAATTCCCCGGCAACAACACTTCAACAATCGGAAACTGCACTCTGTCAATCTCGGTGACCGGGCCGCGAAAAATTTCCCACGAGATTTCTGTCTCATTTACATATGTTGGTAAAAGTTTGGATTAAAACCGTTTGAATGCAACATTTTCTCGTTGGCACGGTTGGTTCAGTGGTTTCATCTTCGCCTAGTGATCGTGAGAACGAGGGTTCGACGCTCGACGAAGTCAAACTTTTTTTCTTCTTTAAATTAATTTTTGCGGTGCACAAGAGCTTTTCAAAAAAAGTAGGGTTAGGGAAAGCTTATATTTTATTATCATTGCAGAATTTGATTGGTAAATAGTTATTTCGCAATCTGAATCAACCAATCTCTTAACACTTTCGGAAAATCTTACTTTTAGAGTGACTAGAATCAATGATACAGAAATCTCGTGGGAAAAAAATTTTCGCGACCGGGCCTGCGTCAGTGATTGAAAGCCTTTACAAGTATGCGAAACTGCCAGTATTAAGCTCTGCAAGAAGCTTTCCCAGTTCCGAGAATAAAGATTCAATCAATCAAGAAGTTTAATGTTTTGTTTTATTATCAGACAGGCTGTTGCTCTGGCCACCACGTGCAGCTTGACGTCACTCTTAGCGTCTTTTTCAATCTTCAGTATCCTGGGTCACATGGCTTTGGTGCAGTCCAAGGACATTGCTGAGGTAGCATTACAAGGCAAGTCTTGTTGCCAAAATGTTTCCATCATAACATAAATGTGACTACTGAAATACCAAGTAATTTTGAGTTGTTTTTTCAGGTCCTGGTCTTGCATTTCAAGTCTATCCAACAGGCCTCTCTTTGCTTCCTTGTCCTAGACTTTGGTCGATCCTGTTTTTTATTACATTGTGTATGATCGCAATTGATTCTCAGGTAAGGTGTCTAGATTATCGTAAACAGTGGTACCTTGTGATGATTTGAAATGGAGGGACTGCAATATTGCCTGATGTGTCCGGATGTATTGAGATAGCCGATTGCTGCATTATAAATCCTTTCAACTATTAAGCCAATAGCTACATCATGTTAAAGTAATTAAGTCAAAATAATGATAGCCTATGCCATACAAATGTTGATACTGCACATTTTTAAATAAAATTGAAAAATTGAAAATACAGCTGAAATCTCATCAACCTGTGTTTTGTTCTCAAATGACTCGGCCTAGAACCATTTAGTAGGCTATATCGAAAGTATACATTTTTAGACTAATTAGATTTATTGATTAAATCCATGGCCACCTAAAGATACGGCCTGATTTGTCACATTTTGCAGAAATTTCCAGGTTTTTCTAACTTTGGGCGAACGTTTAAATAAATTTTTCTAAAAATTAGATTTTTACGCTTTCTTTATTCTTTTCCCCAGATGACACAATAGGTTTTAACATCCTCACATGTTGAAAAACAAAGAAAATTTGATTTCGAAGATTTTAGTCAGACTGTTAATTTTCAATAACAGTCTGATTTTGCGTTTTTCAACTTACTTTTTCTCATTTGCTACTGCTTCCCCAAGGCAACAAAAAAGTTTTATGTCATTAGGAAACCGCAAAAAGTAAAAACATCTCAAAAAATGTCAGTCAAGCACTAGCAGTAGCTGTAATCAAAATCTGCAAAATGTGACAAATCAGGCCGCATCTCCAGGTGGCCATGTTAAATCCATTTATATAAATAAATAACTAATAGTGACTGATATGTTTAATTTTTTTGCCAGTTTGCTGGAGTTGAAGCAACAATAGCGATTCTGGTGGAGAGATTTCCGTGGATGCAAAAAGGAAAATACGGAAGAGAAAAAGTCTCTGTTATGATATCACTGCCATTGATCATTCTTGGGATACCTCTTCTTACCAATGTAGGGCATTGTAGCCTACATTTCATGTATTTCCTGTTGTCCAGGCTGTACACCCGATTATTACTATCTATTTCAACCTTACTTTCATATGCGGTAACAGTATCCACGACCGGCAATTAAGCGTTTATTGAAAACGTGAGAAAACAAATCCTTATGCAAGTTTTCATAAACTGGATCTTAAATAATCGTAAAGAAGCTTGTTGAGTAGTAATTAAGCAAACTACTTGCAGTATTTTAGATTAAAGCAAAATAAAAAAAAATTACACTTTATTACCATCAACTTTTACAACTCTATAATTACATGACATCGACCTCGACTTTAAAAATCTATTTATCGCAATGAAAAGAAACATAATTTCAAAGCTGATGCACTTCGATTGAAATAATGTCAAGACCAAACAACATCAATGTATCGTAGTAAAGCTTCTTCAAGCCACCCTTTTACGGCGAAAAACTTTTTAATAGTAACCAAGCATTAAAGTCACTAAACTTTACAGCTTTTATTGGGTTAATAACCGCTCAACTACGCCTCACACGAAGCAGCGGCGTACGCAAGAGGAGGAAGCTTCCATGCTCCTTCCACATTTTTTTTTACAAATATTTCAGTAATTTATCTTGAAAGAGTTACGTTTTGTCAAAAAATGTCAAATTGAATCGAATACCCGCACCTCTTTCATTATAAAATCCTGCGCACGCCACTGTTCAGGAATGCCATTCTCTACAAAACAAGGATGGAGACACATTAGCATCCGATTTGTTGCTGACTTTAATGGAAATCAAAAATTTCAATTACTGAGTTTGCCTGCTTTTGTTGAGTTTATAATTCCACCTCAGTTGCATCCAGAGCGTTGGCAAAGGGGTCCAGGGGGTAAGTTATTTATAAAATTGGGCCCGGGATGTTTTGAGAGGCCCGGAAACTTGAAGACACCACAGCGTATTGTTTAGATATACGCATTTTAAAGGAATGTCTTGATTTGGGACCCAAAGATCTTGTTGATGCCCGGTCTAAATTATTTTCTCAACAGCCCTAGCTGCATCCATCGTCTACGTCATCTTGTACATTTTGTTGTCTTCCTCGGAACTGAGTTGAAAAGAAGCCAACCAGCATTTGCGTTGTGACTCACATTTTACAAACACTTCGTTGTTTTATTCTTTCTAGGGAGGGATATATGTTTTCGAGTTGTACAACATGTATGCCGTGAGTGGGATATGTCTTCTGTTTATCACATTCTTTGAATCGGTAGCCATTGGCTGGATATACGGAGTTGATCGTTATTTCGAGAATATCAAAGAAATGATAGGATATTACCCTTCCGCGTATTTCAAGTTATGCTACAAGTTTTTTACTCCATCTGTCACTGCAGTAAGTAATCTAAGCTAAGACATTCTGTGTATTTGGAAATTTTCACGAATTGAAATTTTGAAGTAAATTTTTAACATCATTTTGCTAAGTTATGTAGACTACTCCGAGTGTTTTCTTCAATCGACTAAAACTTGTGCTGATTCCAGGAATTCATAGAATTACAGGATAGCCAACTTGGTTACGCTATCTGACCAGTGGAGGGTAAAGTACTGCCAGACAATTTTTAAATTTTTGTAAAAAATTTAAAAATATTTTTTTGACATTTTTAAAGCAATAGTTACCCAAAGCTCGCTCGTTTAAAACTAACCCGAAATTTAAAGTTGCACAAGATAAGTGCTTTAAAAGACCACTGCTTTAAAAACGTCAAAGAAATATTTTAAAAATTGTTTCTAAAAATTTTAAAAATACTTGGTAGATGGCCTACTTTACTCCCCACTTGTCAGATAAGCTAACGTAGACTAGTTGGTCATTCCGTAGTTTTATGAATCTTGGGTGAGACTTTTTAAACTGACGTCCTGTTTGTAGTTCATCATTGCAATCGTAAACCTTACTCAAATTTGCAATCGTAAACATTACTTAAATTTGCAATCGTAAACGTTACTCAAATTTGCAATCGTAAACGTTACTCAAATTTGCAATCGTAAACGTTACTCAAATTTGCAATCGTAAATATTACTCAAATCGGCATAGGCCGAAATGTTTCAACCAAGTGGCACTCAATAGCTTACGAATGCTTTTCTTAATTCGCCTAATTTACTAGTTTTAACTTGGGTTTCAACTTTCAAGCAACGATATGTATTGACCTTTACTTCCAGCTTATTCTCATCTTCTACTGTGCAAAGTATAAACCTCTTGTCCTCAATGACTACACTTACCCGCCATGGGCTAACGCTGTCGGCTGGTTGATGTCTTTAGCGTCAATGCTCTGTGTACCTGGATTTTTCATCTTTTTTATTTGGAACTCAAGTGGATCGCTTTGGTCGGTATGTACTGTATCTCATACTAATTTTTGATAGTGAACATAAATTCTAATTTAGGCTATACAACACTATGAAATAAGTTTAGATAAAAACAATATTGGTATTTTGGGATATTTTATCTTACAGAGAATTCGACTGGCTTTGACTCCTGGATCAACTCCAATACATCCGAAGTCTATTACAGCGGCTATTTAAGAATGTTTATTTTTCTATTTTATTCCACATTGGAATCATTTTTCTGACATTATTCCATTTACTTTTGTTCTGAAAAGAAGTCAGACTTAGCGGAAGACCTGTATACTTAATTACTTATATAATCATTAATCAGCAATCTTGACATGCTGTCACTTAGGCTATAGGCTATAAGCGATAGCCTGCATCATAATGCTGATGACTTTGCATTGAATTGTTCGTTATTGAATGTACGCCACTAGCTACATATGAAATCACATAGCACAAACCAAATGTTAGCCTACTGGGGTAACCAATCAGATATGCAGATTCTTTATGTCCGTATGATTAAAATATTCACGTTTAAGCTGGGACGTAGACCTAGCCATGAGCAATCGATCCTCAAAATATCATCTTGCCCCCCAAAAATGGGTTTTTATGCTATTACAACGTTTTAATGACACTGTATTACATGTGGAATGACGTCTTATAAATATTTGGCTGTAGGCTATTTGGAAGTGATATTTTTAAACAAACTCTTTATTTCAAATAATAAAATGTTTGTCCTCCGAACAGTTCCTTTTTTCCCTGTAAAATTTTGTTTCTATAGCTACGTCACTGCGTTTAGTTTTACCTATCATCACAACTGATTTTCGCCTTGAAAAACTGCCAGAAGACATTGACTCTTATTGCTGAATTGCCGTATTATTTGATGTCTCTGATGATGCGTTGTGGGCGATTGAGTGGACGTATTGATGAGGAATAGGAAAGTGGAATATCTTTTTTCATTACCACCTTTTTCGACATAAAAAAGTAGGATATATGCCTAATTTTCGGATTTATCTAATTTGAATTTGTTGTGTATTCAATATTCATGCTTTGTTTTTTCAGAGCTTATAGGTTATTGCTTGCCATGCAGAGCTACTTACGTCCAAGCTTATCAAGCCTGAAATTTGAAAAATACGTCTCATAATCATGCGTATGACTTTTTTTCTATATAAATTGTTGGCCATATTGGCCATAGCCTAAACCCCAAGGTGGCAACAGCTGACTGGAAAGCTTAACTTACGTCATCTTGGAGATAAAAGCATCATGCAAAAGTGTTGCCAGATCTGGTATAAATTGTCAGACGAAATGCTCTTCAGCTAAAAGATAAACCAAAATTTTCTAGTCAAACCTACTCCACGGTTTGCAACATCTGTAAAAACTAATCCAAAGTGATCTCTTGACAATTCGACTCAGTGTAATTCTACATACTAACTTACAGAAAAATAACTTATCAACGAAGCGCTGTTTACGTTTCTTGGTCCAAAATGAATTACAATCTAAAAAAATAGAAATTTAATTTGCATTGGACGACAAAATTATATTCTACTACATAAATATTACTCATAAGAACGCCATGATGCTACTCTTAAATAAATTGACCGTTTTGCGTTGGTGTAGCTTTTTCAGAACATTTTAATGTTTTAGCGGTAACCTAATTGCTTTAAACAGCTTAAACTTCCAAAACTATTAACACTATTGCATTGATAAAGTGATAAATTAAAGTTGTGGTTTTTTTGAAAATTTTTGAAATAGATTAAACAAACACGTATAGATTTACTTCTGAGTTAACCAAGAAGAGCAGTTTGGGTGTAAACAAATCTGGCAACTCCTTTATTTAACGCACTTTACTCTGAACAGGCAGTTATGTGCCCGGTACTTTTAGGAATCCCTGCTTCAGCCAAAATTGATTTTTACAATTAATTTGAACCCCATAAATTTTACGCTCATTTAATTTAAATTTGTTCTTTCTCGAGTTCAATTGTGCTTAATTTGAATACCATCATAGGCTACTTTTGACCGAAATCTAAAACGACTCGTTATTTTTATTTGTAAGGAAAAATAAAATGATATTGGAACTATTGGCTATGTTGGGTGATGACGTAGGCGGTGATGTATCTTAACGTCTGTTCCTGCTTCTCGATGCTATTGAGAATGAAAAGTTACACACAAAAGGAATAGTAGGGACTGGTGATGATCTTGGATTGTCTACAACTTTTTGAAAGATTTTCTCCATAATATTTGCGGTTTTAAAGTTTGCCTTTTTATGAACGGAATTGACCATTTGCAGTGTTGATAAACCCTTTTCTTTACAGTAACTCAAAGTACGGTAGCTTTCTTCGATGTTGATTTGCGATTGACCGGCTGGTAATTTTCGGTTTAGATAAAAATTACTTGGCAAAACATTGTATTATGACTTCATGTCGTGATTTCATCAACCACAATTTACAAAATACGTCGGTGTCAGGTTACTTTATTTTAAAAGTTTACATAACTTTTACATAAATACATAGATAACTTTGTAGTGAAACCATCTACAATTCCTCTATTAAGAAGTTTATTACGCTAAAATGCAACTAGGTTGTTCTGACGACATAAACTGCAAACTGAATTGAGACTGAAAATAAACACCAGTAAAAACGACAAAGGAACTTAAGGCAACGTAACAAAGCAATCAGCAACGAAGCAATCAGCAACAACGTAAATTACAATGCAACTTAAAGCAATAACACGTCATTCACCCCTTCCATAGATTATCAATAGGGATCAACAAAAATTAAAGGCGCTAATACATTAAATACATTTAATTAATTTACAAATCTGTTTGGCGGTCGCCTTGAACGAGATGAGCGCCGGGGCATGGGGCGCTCGCTGGAATCAGTCGGTATATGAGTTTCCGATGACGGGGCAGGTGCATCTTCATTGACAGACTCATTATTAGTTGTTATTTGTTCGGGAAATTCCACAGATGGATTGTTTATCCCTTCGTTTGGACTCCCGGGATCCGGCAAACTAAGAGTCGACTCGTCAAGGCCACCACGAGCAGTTGGAGCGATGTCACGAATTGACACTGTGGTTTCGCGTCCGTTCGCGAAACGAACGTGCGCATAGTTCGGAGTTGCATGAGTCATTTCCACTTCTTCGACAAGCGGTTCATACTTGCTAGCACGAACGTGTCGTCTCAATAAAACCTTTTGAGGACATTTAACCCAAGTAGGTATGGAAAGACCTAGACTTGAACGACGCTGAAAATTAAAAAATCGCTCGTGTGGCGTCACGTTTGTTGCAGTACATAATAAAGAGCGCATAGAATGTAAAACATCAGGTAGAACACACTCCCATTTAGAAATAGGAAGATCTCGAGTTTTCAAAGCAAGTTTTACACAAGTCCAAATTACGTCGTTGTATCTTTCGCATTGGCCATTAGCCCGTGGATTGTATATAGAGGTTCTGCTGGTAGGAATACGCAAACTGTACATGTAAGACACAAAATCCTTAGACATAAACGATGCACCTCTATCCGAATGCACATAACCACATTTACCAAACATTGCAAAAAGACTAGACATGCACGAGATTACAGTTTCAGTGTCTACTTTACTACAAGGAAAGGCGAAAGGAAATCGAGAGTACTCATCTACTACAGTCAGAATGTATTTGTTATTCGTAGCAGAAGGTAAAGGTCCTTTGAAATCGATGCTTAAGCGCTCCATAGGTTGCGTAGCTTTTATCAATGGAATTTCAATTGGCTTGTAGAACTTAGGTTTCAACTCAGCACAAATTTCACAAGCGGATGTCATTTTACGGATGTCATCAATAGAATAAGGCAAATTCTTTGTTTTAACATAATGATGCATGCGAGTTACTCCAGGGTGGCATAAGGCCGCATGAATTTCATACAACGAATTGTCCATCATAGTTGCACAATACACTCTAGATAAAGTGTCGGGAGCAGTATTATACTTCCCTGCTCGATAAACAATTTCATAATCGTACTGTGATAGTTCCAGTCGCCATCTCAAAATTTTTGCGTTTTTTACCTTGCCATGGTTGTTGCTGTTGTACATGAATGCCACCGATTTTTGATCTGTGACAAGTTTGAATCGGCGTCCCGCTAGAAAATGACTCCATTTTCGAATGGCTTCGATAATTGCCGTCGCTTCTTTCTCTATGCTTGAGTGAACTTTTTCACTTTTGTTGAGTGTCCTGGAAAAAAAAGCAACGGGTCGCCCGTTCTGATTTAAAGTGGCTGAAATGGCAATGTCAGATGCGTCAGTTTCTACTGTAAATGAAATTTCTTCATCTATCACCCCAAGCGTAACTTGAGCCAATTCAGCTTTCAACGTCGCGAAAGAGTTTAGGGCTTCATCATTCAGAGGAAAGGTAGTGTTTCGAATTAGAGGCTGAATCTTGTCAGAATAACGCGAAATCCATTGCGCATAATACGCAAATAAACCTACAATCCTCTGCTGTTGTTTACTACTTTTTGGAGGCGGGATTTTTAGTAAAGATTCCACTCTTTCGGGGTTAGGACTTAAAGTACCTTTAGAGATTCTATATCCAAGCAAGTCGATTGTATCTGCCGAATAAGTACTTTTTGCTTCATTGAAAGTTAGATTGCATTCTCGAGCTACTGCAAGAAATTTTGATAAATTTTGATCGTGCTCTTCTTGGGTTTTCCCGCAAATGGTAATATTGTCAAGATAAGCGTACGTACCTTTGCACTCGTAGTCTTTGATAATGTTGTCCATTATCCGTTGAAAACCAGGTACTGCATTCGTTAGACCAAACGGCGTTCTCTTCCATTGCCACAAGCTTCCATCGGCTTCGAAAGCAGTGTAATTTCGATCTTGCAGAGGAACTTCTACCTGGTGGTACGCACTTTTTAAATCTAGCGTTGTATAGATGCTGTTCCTAGCAACATTGTTCACTACGTCTGACATAAGAGGTAAAGGATACGCGTCCAAACAAGTGAATTTGTTTATGGTTTGGCTAAAATCGATGACCATACGCTTTTTGTGATTTTCTTGAGTGACCACAAGAGGTTGTGCTCGCCATGGCGAACGACTCGGCTCAATTAAACCTTCCTTATAAAGTCGCTGCACCTCTGAAGAGATAAAACTTCTATCGGCTTGAGAATACTTTCTAGGCTTTGTAGCAATCGGATGGCACTCCTTCCTTAAGTGTTTGAAAAGCTGTATTGAAGTAGACGTTTTAATAGCTTCTAATGCTCCGATCTGTAACGTTGGCATAGGCCCTCCAAATTGAATGTTCACGCTTTTGTGCTGTTTCATAAAAGTTTGTCCGATAATTAGGTCGGTGAGCAAATTTTTCAAAACAGTGACTCCTACATTATCATACTCTTGTCCAAAAAGCGCGACTTTTACGTTACAGATTCCTAAACTTTGCGATGAACATCCTTTCACGGCTAAACCAATACGGCATTCACTTTCTTCAAGATTTAGTTTTAGACGCTTTCTTAAACGGTCGCTCATGTGACAAAGGGTAGAGCCAGTGTCGATGAGAGCATTGGCTTGAACTCCGTTAACTGTAACAGGGACGTTGACCTTTGCGTGGGTGTCGAAAGATTCGGTTGTCATATTCATAATGACATCTCGTGGAGTAGAAGCAGATGAATAAATAGGTTTTCGATTTACCCTGGAAAGACGACAAACTTTTGAGAAATGACCTTTTTTAGAACATTTGAAACAAATAACTTCACGAGCAGGGCAATATCTTCTACTATGTCGCCTATTTCCGCAATAGTTACACTTTTCAGCCAACGCGGCGCTAACATCTGACTCTGAGCTTTCTTCCTTATCTGAAGAATCTTCAATTTTAAAGGTAGGACGTGTTTCAAAAGCTGTTGCGCCACAATCAAGTGAAGACGGAGTCTGGCTCGCAGTCATTTCGACACGATTGCAAAACGTTTGGGCATCATCTAAGGATCGAGCTTTATCAAAAGTTTGTTGTAGCGAAGCATTTTTGTCCTCTAGCAAGCGTTGTTTAATGTGATTTGACGAAATCCCAGCGATAAACGAGTCACGTATAGCTTCCTCTTTATGCGCAACTGCCGATACGGCCCGAAAGTCACAGGAGAGGCTCAATCGCTTTAAGGTCTGCATGTACTCGTCTAATGATTCATCTGGCTTCTGCTTCCTAGTTTTTAAAACAAATCGAGAAAACATGGGGTTAGAAACCTTTTCAAAAAGGCGCTTCAGTTGTTCGATAGCTTCATCATAATTTGTTGTCTCACACACCAGTTCATATATTGAAGCGTCTATATGATTTATAAGCAAATTCAACTTGTCTTCAGCTGAAACTTCTCCGAGCTTTTCTAGATAAATCGTAAAAGACTTGTACCAATGCACCCATTGTCGTTTAGCGTCTTTACTTTGCGGGTCCGCAGCTAAGAGTCTAGGGCGCAAGTCTTTTAGATCCATACTTTATTAGCGTAATAAAATGTAGTGAAACCATCTACAATTCCTCTATTAAGAAGTTTATTACGCTAAAATGCAACTAGGTTGTTCTGACGACATAAACTGCAAACTGAATTGAGACTGAAAATAAACACCAGTAAAAACGACAAAGGAACTTAAGGCAACGTAACAAAGCAATCAGCAACGAAGCAATCAGCAACAACGTAAATTACAATGCAACTTAAAGCAATAACACGTCAAACTTTACATAAACTTAAACTTTACGATACATTTTACAAAAACATAAACTTTACATTACCGTACATAACTTTACATAAACTTTTTTACATAACCCACTGGTGCTTTTCAATGCATTAGTGCATTTTTACACTATTTTTTGTCACCAACGGATGTACAAACGTCATTAAGAAATGTGCCTAAAATCAACACAAGAAGAACCAATTCCGTCCGCCCCGATAGCTCAGTTGGTTAGCGCGTGACTTCTGGAACGAAGAAGCTTCAAGATCAAGCGGCGCTGGTTCGACTCTCAGGGTGTAGGCTATACTTGAACAACGCACCTTAAAGACTGTCCTTTATTCAGCGGCATCTAATGGATGCAATAATTTCACGGCAACAAGACTTCAACAATTGGAAACTTTACTCTGTTAATCTCGGTGACCGTCAGTGATTCAGCCTTTAGCCTACAAGTATGCGAAACTGCCAGGATTAAGCTCTGCAAGAAGCTTTCCCAGTTCGAGGATAAAGATTCAATCAATTGAGCTGCATAGAATTTTATATTACTTTTAAGCAAAGTTTAGGAAATTTGTTAATCTTTCCATCACGGACTTTATATCTCTGATTTCTATTCACGAATTGGTAGCAAAACATAGCCCGCGTCAGCGGATGTATCTCCTCCATGGCGAATTTAGGAAAGGTCCTTAGTCAGATTCAATTCAGTGGCTTAGCCAGGAATTTAGAAAGAGGGGGTTTTGACGGCGTGTTCGTCTAAGACAACACCCAGCGTCTGGGGGGCCTCCCCCAAAAAATTTTGAAAAAGTACTTTGAATTTGCTGCATTCTGAGAGCATTTTCGACAAAAATATGGGTATAAACATTCCTGAAAAATGGTGCTGTCCGGTGGCACAGCAAAAGGATGAGATCATGTTTTCTTCGGCATTTTTTCGAACTAAAGCTAAGTCTCTATGCTTTGTATCAGCAAAACTTGCTCTTTTAATGCAGTTTCGTGTAAAATTAGGTAAACTTTGTTTTAGAGACATAAAGAGACTGAAAGCATCATTCTCAATCGTAACGTCACATGTGTGCCAAAGGGGGTTGGAAACCCTCCTCCTCCCCTTGGCTACGCCACTGGTCAGATTCCAATCTCAACAAATCGAGAAAAACTTGCATTTTCCATAAAACCTGTTTGTTTGATTTGCTCTCTCAATCAGTTCAGTTGAACTGAATTAGTCACCTAGATTAGTCGACGCTACAGCACGAAAATAGAAGGCAAAGATGTTCTAATGATGTTTCATGTCTCAGGGTATTCAGTTGAAAAGCACTCAACAAGCAGGGCCTACGAGAGGGGGGTACGGAGGGTACGGCGTACCCTTGAGGGCCCAGGCCTGTGGTTGTTGGGGGGCCCAAAATTGTGATTTTAAAGTTTACGTGCAAAAATGTTTGGTTAAAACCATCCTAAACGACTAAATTCAAGCATAAATGTTGTTATTCGTTAGTCCTTGGGGGGGCCCGTAATGTAGCAAAAGGGCCTGGAAAAAAATTAGGTGTCTAAAGTGGTGACTTAATGCCTTACGTGCAAACATGTTCTGTTAAAATCACCCTAAATTAAATCACAAAAGTTGGTTATCTCCTGTCCTGGGGGGAGGGGCATAGTGTAGCAAAAGCAGGGTTGAGAAAAACCTGGAATTTTTTTTAAAAATCCCAAACCGCTAGTTTTTTTTAATGCCCGGGTGTTTTTGGGCTTTTTTGTATTTTTTAAAAACTATTTGAAAAAAGGGGCAAACTTGGTTTTCAATCTTTATCCTCGGACTGACAAAGCCTTGATATGCTATTCCTAGTTGTTTCGCATAGCCTACTTGTAGAGACTCTTGAAGCAGGGCCGGTTACCAAGATTGGCAGAGTGAAATTTCCGATTGTTGAAGTTTTGTTACCTGGGAATTATTAGGCTACATCCATTAGGTGCCACTGATGAATGGAGAGCAGTCCTTAGAATGCGTTGCTCAAGCGCACACCCCGAAAGTCGAACGAGCACCGCTTGATCTTGAAGCTTCTTCGTTCACGAAGTCACGCGCTCACCAACTGAGCTATCAGGGCGACTTAAACCTTACATTATGTCATGATTCAGATGCATGGGATAGAATTTAATCTAGGGTAGGCCAATGCCACTCTCTGTTGTTATAAACTTGTATTTTATGATGCTCAGTCTTATCCTATCTGGCAGCAGGGCAGGGTAGGCCGGTACCCAGTCGACATGACGTTTGGTCGACAGGACGTTAGGTTGACAGAACGATTCATTTTAGGGTTAATTAACTAACCTTAACCCTAACCTTGCCTAACCCTAACCCAAATGTCCTGTCGACCAAATGTCTTGTCGACCAAACGACCGGCTACGGGGTAGGCCTATACCATATGAGGGAAATGACATATTTATCCTCTTTCATATTCAGTATTATTGTGCATAGCCTATTAAAATTAGAGAATAGTTTTATTGCAGCTTGATGCTATTATTGCGCACAAATGTCCAATTCTGCAGTAAAATGTTGTATGGTGTGCAATACGCTTAAGCAAACGTCACACGTTTTGCCTAGGGACAGTAGAATACCGGGACGACTCACTTTACTGAATTTTTTTTACGAAATGGACAGCTGGAGGGTCATTAAGAAATTCAAAAATTAGCAGAACTGCACAACGTTTTCTTTGCTTTTAGGTAAATTCATTCTCATCAAATGAATTGCTATATTTGGTTAAAATTTTGGGTGCTAGAAAATGTGCAAAACCTTACTGCAGCAGTGTGAGGCTACCTACTGTTATCGATGTAGCGTGAAGTCTACCCCTGCATTATCATGATTTGAATACTATTAAATAAACATGACATCACATATTTCCTACATTTATTTTGGCGATACACACTTTATACACACGTGGACAGGTCATATAAACTGCACCTGAGTATGCGACATATGGCAGTAGACCTCAAGCTGTAGTTGCATCAAATTTTGTCATAACATAGTGACCCTCCAGTTGTCCACCTTACTTTTGAGTAAGCAATCCCCTACTTCTACCATCCCTAGTTTTGCCCAAGACAAAGGGGGCCCGGAATGACTCTTCGTACCCCTAGTGAAAATTTCTCTCAGAGGCCCTGTCTACAAGGACAGTTCTATGTTCACTCTTGCTGAATGCAACAGTTTAATAGTAATGTGCAGATGGCAGTAAACTTCTGTGACCGGGACTGTAGCATACAGTATCTAGTAGCCTATTAAGTTTCTAACTTGGAATAGTCAGGATAACTACAGTACAATTAGATTTGAAGGACAACGCCACAAGATCATGCAAAATTGCCATGACTAAGCTTCCATTGGGACTTTAGTTCAAACATTATCATTTCTTTTTACACAAAGAAAAGCAACTAAAGATTTTGCGTCAAATTTATAACTTGTATAGAGTTATACTGAAGTGTTGAACGATTTAGATCAAGAGCATTCACCAAAATAATACAGAGAGCCGCAGTAACCCAAACCATTCATTGTATTGGATCCACGTATTTTACAAATTTAGCATGGTTGGCCTTACTCATGGTTACTCAACTAATGTTAACAAAGGTCCGGTTTGACAAGTTGAATGTTTTTAGCGGTCGGGTGAATAAAATTATTTCATTCGCAACCACGAAAGTTAAACTATCAGTGTCAGTACCGAACCATTTTTTTAGGTACCGTAGCCTATGTTGTATCTCGACTTGAATTTGTGACAAAGTGTTCAGGGGTCTTGATGGCTTAGCTACTAAGATAATCACAGAAAAGTTTGTTTGCTCCCTGTAGAAATATGTTTAAAAAGGCCCTGAAACGTGGCAATGAGGTTATTCTTCCAGAAGCCCGAGGTCCACCATTAACACCCAGAAGGTCCGGATTCGGACCGTGGTCCGCTAGTTGAGTAGCCCTGGCCTAACGTATTGACGGAAGCCTACCTTTTTGGGCATTAGGCTAGATAAAAAAAATCCTTAGGTATCTTGTAGAAATGTAGATTCCTGATGATTTGGTATACCTGACTTTATGAATAAAAAACACTTGATTGCTCTTGGTTGTAGCCTTGAACTGAAATTGTTCGTATTGTTAAAAAAAAATGTAGAGCAGCACATCCTTGTCATAGATGCAGCACTTGCCTATCTGAACGCAAATTATAACTTGACTTATTTAAATGCTATTATTGGCTTAAAATCTGATATTACAAAAAGAACTATTCTTTTACCTTTTCTGGAACTTTCAAGTAAACGTTCATGTAACTCACTGGTGCTTTTAATGCAGTAGCACAATTGACGCTTAGTAATTAGTAGGCTATTATCGAAATACTTTAAAAAGTGCTCAACTATCCCATAAACTTTCATTCTGATATTTTTCCGTAGAATTTAAATATAGAAACAATGAAGTTGTTTTACTGAATAAGAAACGCAAGAAACTAAATTGAGCGCACAAACGGATAAGTTCAAATTCAAGAAGTTCTAATAAATTGTAACAAATTGTTATTTTTTTGTTTCACTAGTAGTTTAATTTCTGGCCAATGTGGCCAACACTTCGAACATAAAAAAAAGAACAAGTCATACCATAAACTTGGTTGTAACAAGTAATTTTCAAAATTCAGGCCAAATACAAATAAATAGCTTTGCTTGGCAAGCAAACACCTATAAGCTCTGGAAAAAACAAAGCAATGAATACCCACAAAATTCAGGCCGGATAAATCAGAAAGTTAAACACAAATTGTAATGCCGAAACTTGTAAATTTGAAGAGGATAATTTCATTTTCGTACTGATATTTAAAAAGTCAACATGTATCCAAACTGTATCGTTCAGACTTTTGCATTTGAAAAGTGGATCAGGACAATAGCATCAGAAGCCTATTGACTTGTGGATTACTAATGCAAGAATTCAGACAACTTTCTGAATCAGCAGAACAAATTAACATCACAGAAAGTTCATCAGTTCAATTTTTAGCAATATCAATTCCCAGCTAAATGTAGCAGCCTATAGCAAGGGCAAATTAGGCGACAGAAGTCGTGATTTCAATTCCAGCTTTATACTGATTTGGACATCAGCTAAATAACCTACAGCAGTACGTACGCAGAAGGACATAAGTGTCCATACGTCGAAATTGTTGAGTATTAATTGCAGAAAGTTTAAAGGCTTCTTTTCCAAATCAGATGTATTTTTTGATCAAATAAACACGAAACAATATTTAGTAAAAATGATTCCAATATGGAATATAACAGCAAAAATACATTCTCAAATTGCCGCTGAAATCGACTTCGGAAGCATTGAAGTGGATCCAGGACTCAAGGCCAGCTTAATTCTCTGAAAATTAAAACATCTTTGTTAACGAGATTTAATGTTCTCGGCCTGTTTTGCATTGATGTAAGGTTGTTGGCTTAGCAAAGAGATGTACCGATGTATCGGTGTCGGTGAAACCAGCCGATTTTATAGTATCGTTAAGCTATCGGTTAAATTTGACAAAGGCTATCACCAAAACTCAACCAACAGGATAGTCAAAAATGGGGTTTCACAAAACATTGAATCAGCAATTAAACTCAAGGACAATAATTATGTTTGTTTTTGAGGTAAAAACACATTACTGACTTGGAAAAGCGTATGGACGTTGAACTTGAATCAATATAAAATAGACTAATTTACTGATCGGATGGTTTTTCAAATAGTTAATTATAATTATCATCAGGACTTTATAATACCATTTGGATTGACAACTTTTGTACAATAACAAATGAGCACTTAATATAATTAATTACTCTCCGAGATAATATACAAGGGGTTCGTACGAACCATTTGCTAAATTTGCAGAACCTTAATCACAATCTTCCTTTTTATTGATTGTTATTGTGACGAAATATAAGAAGATAAAGGGCAATAATGAAACTCAACAAGTGAATCGCGGAGGCAGAAAGAGTTTTTTAATAGATTTGTGCAAAGAAAATCCATCCCTGTGTATGATAGAACTCGCAGTTAAATATTTTCGCTCTATATTCTCACAGCGTTTAAAAATATCGGTATAATCGGTCCCGATAAAAATGTTGGTACATCTCCAGCTAAAACGCATCAAAAACAAAATTATATATAGTTTTAGTCTTTAAACTAACTTACTGCACTCTAAAAACTAACTATCTTCTGCGTCATACAATCACAGCAATTACATACCGACCAAAGCGATCCACTTGAATTCCAAATAAAAAAGATGAAAAATCCAGGTACACAGAGCATTGATGCTAAAGACATCAACCAGCCAACAGCGTTCGCCCATGGTGGGTAAGTGTAGTCATTGAGCACATGAGGTTCATACTTTACACAGTAGAAGATGAAAATAAGCTGAAAAGAAAATATGGATTATAAACTGCACTCATCACATGAATAGAGTGACTGCACTGAAATCTTGAGTGACAAAAATCTTGTAAATCAAAACACCGTTAAATTTCCTTGTCTTGATTTTGTTTCATTTCAAATCAAGTCTCTAAGTTTTATTTAAATTTTCCTTTCGCCCAAAGAAAATTCACTTCAACTAAACAGGCGTACAGTAGACATAAGCGGATTAACATTAATATAGGCCAAAGAGTAAAATGCTATTTTGGGTGCTGATAGTCATTGGTTTAAAATTGGAAATTTTTCACTACATTTTTTCATGTCCATCAGCAGTAGCAGAGATAGAGAAAATAAAACCACATATATTTCTTGAAACTACAGATGACAACCAACCCAATTACTTACCGTTGTAAGAGCTGGGGTAAAAAACTTGTAGCACAACTTGAAATAAGCGGAAGGGTAATACCCTATCATTTGTTTGATATTCCCGTAATATCGATCAACTCCGTATATCCAGCCAATGGCTACCGATTCAAAGAATGCGATAAACAGAAGACATATCCCACTCACGGCATACATGTTGTACAACTCGAAAACATATATCCCGCCCTAAAAAGAATAAAACAACGAAGTGTTTGTAAATTGTGAGTCACAACGCAAAGGCTGGTTGGTTTCTTCTCAACTCAGTTCTGAGAACAACAATCATAAATATTGAATGAAAGATCATCATCAACCGGTCATGCCACTGCTGGCAGATGACTTCCACATAATTTTCCACACTATTCTGTCTTTCACTATTCTCATTTCTCATCCAGGTGATGCGAATCTTATCCGTAATGTCATCCGCCATCTTCTTTTCGGTCTACCTCTAGTTCTTGCATATTCAATGCAACTGGGGCATACACTTACAATTATAAATTCAAGAAAAGCAGGCAAGTCCAATAATGTGAATATTTGATTCCCATTAAAGAGTTGATTCTAGTTTCTTGATGCTTATAGTCAGTTAGTTAGTTACCTTCAAGAAGTTGAAATTTATTGCATTTTTATAAATATTTTCAGATTCATGATGAGGGCTTAAGCTAAGCCGAAACCGTTTGACTGTTAAACTATTTGTAAATATGTAAAATATACTGTTGTAATGCTCAACCCTGTGGTATTGTTGTGTCTTGCCTGTCTTTGGTACAAAAAGCAAACTCTCTCCCAAAACTACATTAAAGAGTTCGTCATCGTGAACTTGGCTTCAATAAAATCTCATTCAAATAGAAACACATGCTTCCTTGCGTATCACAAATGGAAAATCACCACGCCAAATTACTCATATAGTAACAAGGTGTTCAAGTCAAGTGTATGTTAACTGCACTGATGAGACCTTCAGGTCGAAACAGTGGTATCCTGACAGCAGTTTTGCTTATTTCTTGATATTTTTTTCAAAAGATATGCGTTTCTTTTGATACCATACATTTTTCGTCCTTTATGAAGTTGTTTTTGAAGTCGGGTCGGGCAGATAAATCTAATATCAACTCTAGTTTTAATTATTTTAAGACGAGCTATTTATGCCCTTACTTTCTGTCTAAATCATTTTGCATAATTAGGTAAGCTACAAGTGCCACTACAGCATACAGACCTATATAAAAAGTGTTTATCTCAAAATTTTAATAGAATTTTTTGTAATTGGTGACACATTATATTCAGACAGGAAGTATTTCATAAAGTTAAGCTCTAAAGCACACACACCGTACTTGTGTGTGTACTTTATGACCAACGTAGCCTGGTTACAGTTGTAGTCTGTACGACATTTATTTTAATTGAATGTAAGGATGCCTTGAAATAAGAGTTTTAGGCTGAAACAAAATATACATGTTAGAAGCCTAGAAATATCACAATGTCTTACGTTAGTAAGAAGAGGTATCCCGAGAATGAGCAAGGCCAACGATATTAAAGCGGAGACTTTCTCTCTGCCATATTTTCCTTTTTCCATCCAAGGAAATCTCTCTACAAGAATCGCTATTGTTCCTTCAACACCAGCAAACTGCAAAAAAGTAATTAGTCTGTCAGTTGCCGTTTTGCTTAATCGACTGATTGTCGACTAATAAAGACAATGCATGCGGCTGGTAGCTCAGGCATATGACAGTACTTCCTTAAGATAGAGGAGGCATCTCATACTTCTTTTAGCTATTCTGCAGTACCTACAAGCGTTTCACTTCTTATATTATTAACAAACCCTAAAAAGGTTGTCTCATCCATGTGGAATGAGTGAGACACCCAAGCCTATGCTTATTCAGCAACATTTACTAAAAGTATAATTTATGCAAGAAGGATACTGAGGCATATCACGCAAGTAACATTGTCCTCGAGTATGGCATGGAAATTACCAGGACAAATTGGTTTAGGCTTATCACAGTGCTTATTGTTTTTGTTGTTAGTAAAATTGTCTTCAATATTCAAGTATGTTTGCAATCTTTTTTACTTTCTTTTTGTTACAACAACAGCTCACAAGTGTCGCGAACGTTTGAAAGAAAAGTATCATTAAATAAATATTAACGGCTTACAACTTATTGTTTATTTTATAAGTCAACAAAAATAGAAACTAAGAAAAGCAAACACTTTAAGAAGCAACGACAAAGATATGACAAATAAGCTGAGACCGAGCATACACAAAACAGTTTCAAGAGGCCTAAAAAGCCTTTGACCAAATAAAGCGGTATTATTATATCAGTCAATAAATTGCTCGGAATAATGATCACCAACAGTTAATAATGAATAATACCTGAGTGTCAATTCCGATCATAAATAATGTTATGAAAAATATTATCGACCAAAGCCGTGGGAAAGGGAGTAAAGAAAGACCTGTTGGATAAACTTGAAATACTAGACCAGGACCTGAAATAAACGTAAATTTCCGTTATAATTTAGTGGTCACTTTTAAAATATGATCGAAAGATTTTAAACAAAACTTGCCTTGTGTAGCTACTTCAGAGATATTCTTTGATTCCACTAAAGCCATGTGACCCAGGATACTGAAGATAGCGAAAGACGCTAGGAGTGATGTAAGACTACAGCTTGTCGCTAACACAACCGCCTGCCTGTAGAAAGAAAAAATGTTGGTGATTTGGTCTACAAACCAATCATTATAATAATTGTCTCTGAGGGGTATACCCTGTCTCAAAAGCTAAAACTGATGAAAAAAGCTGATTGCATTTTTTCAAAGTCAGCGCCCCAAATTGCCCACAACAAGTCCAAAATTCAGCGCACAAAAAATTGTGAACTTTCATGATTAAACGTATCGTGCTTGTGAAGATTTAAATGCACAAAGTTTAACCATTTCATAACTTACGTCAGCAGCTTTAAGCAGGAGTGCTCAATCTTTTTACCCTGATTTAGCCTTTTGCAGTAGATTTAAATAAATTTAACCCCACCCGGTATTTTCGGATCATAATGAGTATTTTTATTGGGCAGTCTGTCTTTGATGCCATAGATAAATTTAAAGATTAAAAAAAAAATGAAATTAACTATGGGTAACCAGTAACCATCATAGGTTGAATTTTTCCGGTTGAGAACCCTGGTTTCAAAGTTCCAATTCAAGTGTTAAGCTTCTTCAAGTACAGAATTGTAGATGTTAAAATGCTGTGGAAATGTCAATGTCGCAATCATATCATTGCAAACGACAATTGAAGTATAAGTAGCTATATAATCTTCTTTCAAGTTACATATAGACTGCCTAAGCAAAATAGTACACGTTTACGTACTGTCGCACTTGTGAAAACATGTTCTTACTTGTAGCAGTTGTTGTTAAATTTGTTATAGCTCCCAAATGTGACTAGAACCGTGAAACATATTCCGTACGAGTAAAATATTTGTCCTCCCGCTTCTACCCAGACCTGCATAATATAAAATGAGTTACTTGAGTGGGACCAAGCTCACCGACCACTTCTCAAACATTTTAGATCTATGGTTCTGTAAAGGATTGTAGAGTCAGATACAAAGACACGGCAACTACTCCAACTTCAGGCACGCCAAAATGTACGATTGAATCTCCACAACTTTTTTGGTGGTATCCAGGTTAACGCCGGATAGTTGAAGATTTGGATTAAGTGAAAGTGACGGCAAGGAAGTCTCTCTTCATGTCCGCCTTCAGGCATGCCTTTCGGTGCCTTGCAGAAGACATAGCTGCATGCTCTTGTGCGGTATCGAACCGGCGCCATTGCGAGTGGCATACCAGGGCTTCCACTATTCGGCTAAGCAGCTGGCAACTCTGCTTTTCAGTAATTTTATTTAGCCCTGGTACGGCAATTGAAAGGGCGCCGGTTCGACACCGCTCAAGAGCATGCGGCTGTGTGTTGTTAAAGGCATGCCTGAAAGTGGACACGAAGATTGGCTTCCTTGCCTTCCCGTCCACTTAATCTAAATCTTCAACCACCGGGCGTAAGCCTGGATACGACAAAAAAAATTTTTTAATACTTTTGTTGAAGTGGTATAAAACCGTCCACACCCTACAATGTTTCTAAATAGCCTTTAACTGTAGCCTGTGCTTGCTTTTTAAGAAAAGATTGTGAAACTTCACCTGAGCTTCAGCAAGTTTTGTAAAGTTTGGCTTCAGGAGATACACCACGCCATCCATCGCCCCATCAAGAGTGAGACCTCGCACCAGAAGCACAAACAACATGATGTATGGAAAAGTTGCTGACACGTAAACAACCTGTACAATATTAATCAGAAAATGATTTGAGCTTGTGGTACTATGAAATGTTTCAATACCATGTCGAACACACAAGTTGCATGTTCAACTCAATATCGAAAACCAAGTCAATGTACCTATCGTAACTTGTCCATGCGTATTTTAATCAAATAATATTGCATCGAGTGCTATGTTACAGCCACTCAAAGCATAGCTCACTGTATGAACAAAGCACTAACCTTATTTTTATTTCCAAAAACAAATACCGTACGGTACTTCAATTCCTGAGCAACAGACTAAGTTCATCAAATTAGCTAATGATATCATTTAGTCTGCTGATGAGGAGTTCAAGTATTTGGTGTTGGAAATACAAGTAAGGTTCCTGCTTACTTCATACAGTTCATCCATTTATTTTATATCACTGTACTAGTGGTTTAGCAAACGCCATAAGCATATCTTCTCTAGTTTGGAGGCTCTTAAACAAGGGCGATCTAATTACTGAACGGCGAGAAATCTGCTCCCAAAGCGTGCTCGGATGTTGAAAGCCTTGCTTGTTTCAACCTAAATTCAACTGTAGATCGAAGAGCGGAGGTAGTCATTACTTTTCACTTTTCTACAGTACAGTACAATGGAGTACGAAAACTAGCAAGTGATTTCAAAACGGTGTCAACTAAGAAAAGGATTTAGAAATAATTTTCTAAACACTTATTAAGTGAAATACTTTGGTTTTAAAAGTTGAATAAATAATAATTTGTTTGAAAAATCTGAATGTTAATAAATTGAGTAAAATATTTTTGTTTTAAGCAAGACAAGATCATGACTACTTTTTTCTAGTACAAACAAACTTTGCTGAATATTGAGAGGTGTTTATATTCTGCATTTATAAAAACATTGATAACTTTTGCAATCTATCAGAAAGGCATATAAAGATAGCGCACCTTGCCACTGGAGTGGACTCCCTTGAATACACAGAAGTAGATAACAATCCAAGAACCGATGAAGCAAAGTATAAGAGGCCAGTTTCCCAGACCACCCATATCTTCAAGACCACCCGATTGGCGCAGCACATAATTACTACACACAAAAAGACATCATTAGAACAAAATATTGCAGCATTTGCACATGAACAACTCAGAACAAAATCTGATAAAACCCACAAAAAAATAAAGGCCAAAGCAAGTTTTCAATAAAACATTTGGTTCTTTGAAAAAAAAAATGCAAAAAGTATCAAAAATACCAGTTGTGCTTTTTAAAATGAAGTTGGATTTTTTTTTTGAAATTTAAGGAGGTGTCAAAAGAAGCGAAAGCAATTTGTAGCACGGTATTTAAAAAAATGGCATTTAAAGTTAACAAAAGAATTTGTTACAGTGGGAAAATCATACTTTGCTTTGAAAGTTCATAAATTCAGCTGCGTTCCCACATAAAATCGTTGATGTCAAAGTATCTCTGCTGCAAACCTCTATCCTTCTCAATGCTCCGTGTTTTTTATAGCTTACAGTATCGGAGAATTTAGAGAACAAACGCTAACATACGGAATGCTTCCGTTTACCGAAACTACATGCAATACAAATCCCCTACCATCCAGAGATCCAATTTAGTTTTTGACTTATGTTTTATGAAATGAACAAATATAGAATAGACGTTTTTGGAGTGCTGGAGTAACGGCGAGAAGGAACGCAGCCGCAGTAAGTTTGATATAGTAAAAATTAAAACATGAAAAACTTAGTTGGGCAAACAAAGGAAATAATTATGAAGCAAAAGCAAACTAGTGACAACTAACAAGTTTGAATGTATCAAAAAAAACATCAATTTTCATTCTCGAAAGCTCGAAAATAAGTGCCTGGTTGTCCTCAAAGCATCCGCGAAAGCTTTTCACACAATGAATTGCACAAAGCAAATCAAACAATAACTATAATATTGAAAGTACCCAACTAAATTTTGCATGTTTTAAAACCTCATTTTGCAACAGCGAGGCAAAAGTCTTAGGTTCAAACAACATCCTTATGAGATTTATGTCGTAGCTGTGCTAGAAAGGGAACGTCGCCTTCGCTGAAGATCCAGAGCTGTACTGTCGTCCATTAGAGCAAGAATTCGAACGAACAAAATTCCAAGTGTCGGCCGCACGCCATCCCGCAAAACTAAAAGAGGATGGACCGGATCCATTAGTCATCATCTTTCAACTGTTTGCGTCACTTTTTTAAAACAAAACACAAGAAAACAAAAAACACTATCGAAGCGGGTAAAGAATGCCACAGCGCGTAGCTTTATCGTGCGATTTCATCATAACATTTTAAAAGTCATGTTGGCTCAGTGTTTTTGTATGTAACAAGGGAACAAGCGAATTCAATTCTCTGCAATCAGACCTCAAAACGCCACATCAATTTTGGACTTTATATTTTACCTTTAGCCAGAACTGGTGTAATTTGTTTTATATTTAGGTGTGGTTATCATTGAAAGAACTTTTGCTGAGTATTTTTCTACGTTGCAAAACCAAAATAGTCTATCGCTATTAATAAAACTTTTTAGTATTAAAACAGAAAAAAAAAATTTCATTCTTACTTCATTTATAGCAAAAGCTGGAACCATTATTCAATTTTGTGTTTTCACAGTCAAACTGAACCTGAGGATTCGTATTTACATAACAGCACTAAGTTTGTTACAAAAGCAAGAGCCTTTTGCTGCTACGCGCCACATCTGATCTATAGATGAAATGATAATGTTGAATTCCGCAAGAGCAGTCATGTCAGCACACATGCATCAGCAAGCTATAGCATGCTTTAACACATACAAGATGGAAGCAGCAAATTAGAGAAAAATGGCCAAGCGTCTTGTACTTTACGCAAAAACAATGTAGGTTTGTTGTTCATGTAGATAGCATTCCAATTTATTCAGGCATTACGCAATTCGTAGGGTTTTGAATACCATAACAGCAAGTGACAATGAGTTACAAATCTTCGTGTTTGAAGACAGTGCAGATGCTGTGCTATTGGTAACAAAATCGAAGTGCAAAGTTGTCTGCTCGACGAACATTAAACCCATGAACAGTTGAAAACTTCAAGCTTCTGCTCTCACGGAATACTTTGATTTCATTATCAAACCGCTTCGATAGTGGTAAAAAAACGATCACGCAAACACTAATCTAACACAATATAAATAGCGACGAAAGGTTTACTTCCAAAACTCAGTTTCGGGCGAAGTTGAGTTTTCCAAGATCACAGTTGTCAAAGACACGTTGCCAGTGGTGATGTTACTTGTGCTGTTTTGTATCTTGTCCCAGTGGTTCACACATCTCTCAGAGTTCCACCAGTTTCCTGAAACATTAAAACCAACCTTATTTTGCACCAACTGCACGCCCGCTGTGCAGGCAGCTCCCACCGAATAAACCAACGAGAATAAACCGGAAACGCGTCACGTGTCGTTTCCGCGTTTCCGGCTCCTGTGTAGACACAGTAGACGATTTTGCACTTTCAGCAATCCATTACAAACACGGTGTAGAGTAGGCTACACATGGTACACCCATGTGTGGTGGCGTTTACAGGGAGGTTCAGTGGGTGCTTTCCTACCCGGGCCTGGGATGATTTTAAGGGCGCGTAACATTTACAAGGGGGTACATCAACTTAAAAAAAAACACTGTGTATAGGGCCTACTTTGGATGCTATGCCTTGTTTTGTTTCCTAGAAGTGTCTTAATTTGGGACTCGAGGTTTTCACAGGCATCAGGCCTTAATTATTCTTTCAACTGCTTTGCCTATGTGTGTATTGGTACCTAGATTGGTTCATCGACTGCTTTGCGTAACCTCAAGGTATTGCGCCGTGCCAAACCTTTGCATTTAGTAAATCCATTTCAGTTTCGAGCTTTGCGTTTTGTCGCTTCTACTTTTTTCCAGACCTCTGTTATTTTTACTTGGATGAACGGAAACAAAACATTAAACTGAAACTGACTAGACAACTATGACGCAGTGGTCTGCTAGACTCGAAGAGTTACAGTGTTAGAGTTGACGAGTGCGTTTTTTGTTTTTTGTGGTGCTGTTGAACCTTGACCCTTGTTATGAGCGTCAGTCGTTTTGGAATTGATGGCACTGGCAGGAAAAGGGACTTTCAAAGTAAAGTAAAATTATTGCGAATCTTTGCTTGTTAACAATGCCACTTACATTGGCACATCCTTTCCATCTGAAATTTTGAACTTGTTTATTTTTTCAAAACGTGCAGTTTTTGGTTTAAGTAAACTACATTCACATATTAAGACGATAAACGAGTTGTAATGTAGATGAACAGTAGCACTCTTTCTTCTTGATATCTTTGTGCAAAAAAAAAAAAAAAAAAGATTTTAAACTGCGTCCGGTTTAATTGTATTTGTTTCTACAGCACAAGCTTCTGCAGTAGTTCGAATTTTGCCTCACGAGCCGATTTCACTCTAAATGTACTTTCGTGTACCTGTGTAAGCACACGTCTTGTGTCATGTATTGATACTTAAAACAAATTTGCTTTCATTTTCCTTCTTTTTTAATAAAATGTCTTTCAAACTTTAATACCATCGTGCCACAAAATTTAATTAAATGTGATCGTTTAATCAATAGTCACGAAGGAAATTAAGCTATAGACTTATAAATAATTTATTTTTGTAGTGTAGTCTGGTAACAATTTCCTTCAAAATCGATACAGTTCTTCGACTCGAGGCCTCTGTTCCGACATTGACTGTACTGACGAACAGTGCTGTACTGACGAACAGTGCTGTACTGACGAACATTGCTGTACTGACGAACATTGCTGCACTGACGAACATTGCTGTACTGACGAACAGTGCTGTACTGACGAACATTGCTGTACTGACGAACGACATCCCTTACTTGTCCACGCTCCATCGAACATTAAAGAGCTTAGAGGTATGGTGTAGGATTTAAGGTTTTTCACATTTTTTATGGAAGGAAAACAACTTGGAACATTCCTTATCATCTGAGAAGCTTTGTATCCAGGACTAGCAAATTTATTTATATGTTGACAAACTAATCGACAAAACTTGGTTCAGTTTGGTCTGTTACACCCATTAACATTTATGGTTTCTCAATTAATGTTGTCGACTACATATGCATCAGGAATTTGTTTTATCGCTTTGTCACTTACCGTGCGCGTGTTTGTAATCTGCAGATCGCTGCAAAAGATAGTGTGTTTTGACCGATAGACACTTTAACATAAGACAATTTTCTCTATAAACCAGCTGGCTGCTGTCATTGTGACCTTTTTAGCACTCAGCCGGAAACTAGATGGTTGCTTTGAACTTTGTTTGGTAACTACAGAAGAAAAAAGAGAATGGTAGGATTGGGAATCGAACCCACGCCATCGAAATTACTATTCTCTAGGCTCTAGCCCTAACCCTCCAAGCCAGCGGTTCTTATCCTTTTGCCTTGGAGGCACCACCTTGAAATTACCAACCAGTTCTCACACCCCTCCAAGGATTGGCTGAAAAGTAATAGTCGCCTACAGTTCGAAATTTTTGTTGAAACCTGGTAAAACAACTTTGCTTCTTACGTCATATTATAACAAACCTTAACAATTTAGCATCCCCACACCGCCTAGGCACAGGTCTCGCACCCCTGGTTAAGAACCCCTGCTCTAAGCCAAGCTGGCCACGGCAAAACGTTTAATTAATTTACTTTCTAACGTGCATTAGTCGCATGATTGCAATCAGCTGATTTAACGCTTGCCTTCTGAATTCTGATTGGTTAAAGGAATTCATCTGCTGCAGCGACCTGCATATTAAAAATACCCTTACTGTGCCAATGCTACAAGTCTGTTAACAAAAACAACCGATTGTCATATCTTGCCATATGATTGTCATAAAAACATGACATCAAAGGTGAAAACTCAATAGCGATGTTTCAGAGCAAAAAATTTGTTAATTTAACGACATTTTTTGTGTTTCTTTGAATTTGATTTCTGGGCATTGCTGATTAACGAAGCGTCAGGAATTGCTTTGTTTCTTAATTGCTATTAGTACCTTATAACAGCCGACACAACTTTGCCATATGAAAGGACCATTGGAACGCTTCAAAGGTCGTTGACTCACAAAAGACCTCTTTATCCTCTGCTTTGTGCTGATTTAATTGAAGCTTGAGGTTGAATTAACAAGCAGTAATGTTATCTCAACGGTAAAGATTAAATCTGGACACATTCTGATTGAGCTATCGTTGCCATAAGAACCACTTTAGTGCTAAGTCATTTTATCGTATTGTAAGCTAATTGCCGAGCAAAAGTGAATATTGAATGAATAGTCTTTTTAAAATGTTACCTTCCTTAATTGTACGCAAATTTTAATGAAAAAGAAAACAACACGACCTATACATATTAAAATTTAATCTAAATGGAGCGCAGTGCCACAATAGACACCAAGACTGCGCTTCTATGCTTTCATTGCATCAACAAACTGACTAAAATTTGCAGTAAACAGAAGCTACTTCTTCCCAGCCAGCTAATCAGTCATTTTTTACTTTGATTCAACATCTGCAGACGTTGCTGGCTGGATTCCTACGAGTGTGGTACTGAGGAACAGACCAGGGACGGATCTAGCAAGTGGCTATAGAGGAGGGGGCGATTCCAACAAAACAAAATGATGTGTAGCTCTTAGGTACATTAATCTGACCTAGCAAATACATCGTGAATAAAGTTACTTTTTTGTGTTTTTGGAGGGGCGAACGGTGCAATCGATCACCATATTTGTGAACATTTTTAAATGTCTACAGCTTAATACACATTCTTCATTGATGAGTTGAGCAAGCAAAAGGTTTTCAAGATTAAAATCTAGGCACCTGTTGAAATCGGGAAACTTATGACACAGTATTAGGAAAAGCGTGAACACAGTTCTAGCATGTACCCAACAACATAAACTAAAAAAAACTTTGTTCGTAATCCAATAAATTTTTTTTTGAAAAACTCCTGGAGAAACATCGGCTTCTGTCAGCTGCTTCTTGACGTGTTTTTGTAACAACAGCCTGGTATCATTTTGGCCAGCTTTCAATGCAAGTACGTGCAATGATATATTCATAATTAGTTTAGCAAGCTAATTTAGCAGGCTACACACTACAATGTTTAAGATTTAAGATAAAAAGTTTGATTTGTAATTGTTACACTTTGTACTAATTTTAAAACACTTCAGGCATTCCCGTTTAAAACAACAGAGTCACTTTTCATCAATGGATACTGCCATGTCTAAACATAAGTGCGTAAAACAACTTTTAATTTTGATCTTTGTTTTGGTAGCAAGTAATGAAAGCCGGAATGAGAAACTAGAAACATTCGTTTGTGTATAATATTAGGGTCTATTGTTGTATATCTTAGAAAAGTCAAAGGTCAATAAACTCGAATCCAACAGTCAAACTTGTTTTGAACAAAAGTATACTACACTACGTCCATGTCGTAGACAGTCTGGTTAAATATTTACGAAGTGCAATGCAAATATACGTAGTCAGCCTACGTTGCCGTTTAAGGCTGTTTTCCTAATGTTGCACATCGAAAATCCTTTGGAATTTACTAAAAAAAACAAACTTGTGCGTTGTTTTGTTGTAGCATTACTATCTTATGATGTATAGATGGTTCAATAGTCACCTACATTTAACAGGGGTACGCAAGCTACAGTGTAGCTTATGCCTGAAGTGCCTTAAAAAGCTCTGTTTGATGTATAACGCCTAAATTAATCTTGCAAAATCACAAGATATTTTAGAGAAAGGGTTTATGGAGCCCAAGTTGGTAGATTTTATGCCGCTTTGAAAGACTTCTCTTGGAGAACCTATCAACAAAAGAAATGTAATTTCTTGATTTGTCTGAAACAATGGCAATACTAACGATCAATCGCCCAACGATATCACAACACTTTACATACCGCATGTTGTCCATGGGAGAGGTCCAGGTAAACAAGAATGAACAAGATAGAGAGCGGCCCAGGCCATGACTAGCACGTAGTAGATTGCGCATAGCGCATTTATAACTGCACTGCCGTAACCAATTCCCTGCAGAACAATAAAAGATTCTTCAATTTCATAAGCCTCTTTTCACATATAGCAACCAATAAATCAAGTCCATACTGCGATAGTTTCGGAAATAAATATCAAAATAACAATGGTGGCGATTACGAAATATGAATTCAATAAACCATTTATACAAAGAGTTTAGTAAATAATATGATAAAATTAAAACGAGACTAACAGAACGATTAATAAAAGCTGTGCAATCTTTCAGCTTGTCTCAACGAAACCTAGTTGCAGAACTGTTGAAACAAAATAAATCAACCGGAGTCAATAAAGAAGTTGACGTTTATGCCAGAAAGCACGCGTGACTTGAATGGTATAACGGACCACCTATTTTTGAAAGAAATAGCTCGTTTTTTTTACAGGGAAGAATAATTTTAACGTTTAGCTTTTCAGTTGGAAAAAACTAGTAGTTCCCAGCATGGCCTGTAAGCTTTGAATATACTGTAGTTAACACTTCGGTAGTAGAAACAGCAACCAGTGGGTCATTCAAGTTTAGTGCAATAAATTTGCTGACTGCAGTGTTCTTGCCAACCATAAGCAATTCGAATAGGAATTCTAACTTACTACAAGGCCTACTTCAAATGCAGTTCACCTCTTCTAACTAAATTATTTACAAATATTTGCTTGTAACTTTGTAAAAGAAGTTAAATGATTAGACCAAGTTTTCAATCAGTACTGTTTCTAAAGGGAGGAAGTTTTAACGTTTTGGTGAAAAGACCTTTGAGTCTATTCATTCACCATTAATTAAAATTTATCGGTAATTTTCCATTCAGTGGTCTGTTTTGTTTGAGTCTTCCTGGAATATTTTTCACAACAATGATGTGCCACAAGCAAAACAAACGCTCCTCTATTGACTTCTGTTCATTCAATATCTTCAAAAAACAAAAAAAGTTTTTGCTTATCTAGCAATTGTTTAACATTAGCAAACGTTGAATTAATACAAACAGTGTCATCTTTGTAGTTGTGTATCTTCAGACCAGTTGAGCTCAAAATGAACAAGTTACAAGAATATGATGAGCTGTTTTCCAAACAGTCCTAGTACTTCTAGTTTGACAACAAGTTTTAGCAAAGTCATCATATTGTTGATAAGTGTTGCCAAATTTAGATATTCATCCACATGAAAAAGTCACGTCAACCTTGCATTGTTTACTTCACAGACTGTAGCCTACTCTAGTGAGTGTTAAAATTTTATTTGTTCAATATGATATAATGGAGCTGATAGAGAATGACAAAGGATACCAGGTCCGCGGCATACGATGTGGATCTATCGCATATCCTTCCTTGCTAACATCTGGCCGCTGGCTGTTTTTGTCTGAACCTTTGCAGCAGAGGGAGTACCCGTTTATCACCTTAGACTGGCGATACTGCAACGAGCTACAACAACCCTATGCAACAAACCAGATCTTTTTTGTTAAGTTTACGTTTTTAGAACGCTGTACACGTTATATCAATATAAAAAATGTCTGGTTTGCTAGATGGGGAAAGGGTATTGGAGGATATTCAACCTTTAGTCTAAGTTAATTTATATTTCAGATCTAATATATTCACAAGCGAGTTCTATGGCCTCACATCGGGTAATATTTTGAAATTGAAAAGTAACTGCTTGACATTTACTTTATTCTTTTTGCAAGAAACTACGCAATCGTTTTCTTATTTTTCATATGTTAAGCGGGAGAATCCCATCACCGCTGTAGTCCACTGTGTAGCTGTGGTGGTTCATAAGTTGATGCAGAAAATTCTTACATTATAAACTTTGTAAGGGTGGCGACAATACCTTCCCGTCGAGTCGTCAAAACCATGTTTTGACTTCCAGGAAAAAAACGGACGTGAGGGTTAGGTTTGCGCTTGCTGTAAACAAACATCTGTCAATCCTTTTCCGTTTTCAAATCTCATACTTTGCTGCTAAGTTTGCTTCTGCACTCTGCAATTTGGTTTCTTTACAAAATTTAATCTTGCTCTGCATTTTGTTCGAAGCTTGACAGCAAAGAAGAAACTACAGGAAATGTTTGTGTGTTTGTTGCAAAAACACCTACTATCACTCAGCCAGTAAAACTTCCCATTTAAAGTATATTACATTTTACCTAGTTTGTTAAATTGATAAATTTCAACAACTTGTCAAAAAAAATATTTGCAAACGTTTTCCTCCAACGTGGGCTATATAGCGGAACAAAAACACAAGAATTGAAAAATATCAAAGGTAGTTTTTTGCAAATTTGCAATTAAAGGTTTCAGCTGAACAACAACACTTGTAGCGTCGCAAAAGCAGTGTCGCATGCAATCTAACAATAAAAATTTAGTTTTGGTTGGCCAACCTTCATGGAAGGGACTAGCTTCCAGACTCCAAGTGCAGTCTGTTGAGTATATTGGCCCAACGATATTTCAAGGAAGAACATTGGAATACCAGCGATTATGACGAATATGACGTAAGGAATCAAAAACGCTCCTGCAAATAAAAATAATTTTTCACAGCCAAATCGGTAAGGTTACTTGTCAAAGTCTAAAGGGTCAAACTGTTCAGCACAGCAGTAACTTCCAGTTGTTTTAACTTTGAAATAGCGTTTATCTATTCGTGAAAAAAAAATCAAAAAAACAAACATTATTGGAGTAACAGACACAAAACTTCTTGATGCAGCGGGAGCCACTCACCTCCACCATTCTTATAACATAAATATGGAAACCTCCAAACGTTCCCAAGTCCAACTGAGTAGCCGACTAATGCCAAGATGAACTCAGTTTTTCTACCCCAAGTTTGCCTGAAAATTTAAACATAGCCATTTGTAACCTAAAGTAAAAAAGCGTTTGACATTAATGCTGCAAAACTTGGTTTTTCGTAATTTTAACTAGCGGCCGATCCAATGACTCGTAGTAGGCAGGAGACCAGACGAATAGACCCTTTTGGCAAGCAAATAGTAAAAACTGAGACCTTTCTAAAAATTTAAAAATAAACAAACTTGTTCCACTTTTTGTAGCAAAATATAATCATCAAAAATACAGAATTTGGTAATATTGAAGAGTCCATTGTTCACGTCAAAGATACATCAAAGATATCGTCAAAGATACATCCTTTGTATAAAGAATGTGGTTGAAGGACTCTTTGCTACAATCTCCCTTCACCAGGGCCGGATTAAGGGTTTATGGGGCCCTGGGCTGAGCTGAAAGTGGGGGCCCTTATCAAGTGACATTTTTCGCTAAAAATTAATGGTGGAGTGGGGCTACGACACGAGCCCAGTTGCATATATCTGTGGCACCGAATCTCAAAGAGCGGACCAGTGGCGCAGCCAGAAAAAAAATTTTGGGGGGCCAAATATTTGATGAATTGAAGAGAACAACAAAGTGTTTGATTTAAGCCATTGCCACTTGATGTGCAGTGGCGTATCCTGGTGGGTTGAAGCAATAAAAGTGGTAGGGGATTTAGAGCGTGCCGAAGGCACGCGTATTCTAGGGGGGTCCGGGGGCATGCTCCCCCGGAAAAATTTTGAAAAATTACACTCAAATAATGGATTATAGCGCTTTCTGAAAACACTTTTAGGGTAATGTTTGTATGAAATTTATTAGCAGATAAACAGCTATTAACTTATTAAAGATAGCTCTTACGCACAAACGGGAAATAACTGCGGCTTTAATGACCCCTTTCGCCCCCCTGGCTACGCCTATGCAGCGGATCACCTTCTTGTTTGCCCTCGGCTTGCCACCCGGTGCAGTAGGTGGGACCTGTCAGTGTATAACTCCGGTGCGGAAGAATGTGTCAATCTGTGGTGTATCAACGAACTTTAGAAGACTCGATAGAAGAAGAAGAACTGCATCATATCTAACTGATCATCTTGTATCAGATAATGTCTTCAAAACAGGCAAACCATCTAAGAATTTTCGATGGACTTGCCAACAATGAGTAGACGAGACGAGCCATGAATAAAGGCTTTGCAACAATTCAAAAAGCTCAGCGGCAGAACGGCATGTTTCTACAAAACATTTAGGCTACCGGTTAAATTAAGTGAATGTGCTGTGTAAGGGACATAATGAGCTACACTACATTTCTCGCGCAGAAGAGCTTGAAGACCGTTATACTTGCCCCTCATATTGGCAGCATTATCATAACTTTGACCCGTAATCCGCACCATTTTCGGATATGAAAGTATCAAATAAAAATTTTTTTTGTTAAAAAAACGAAGAAAAATTCTGGGGCTGGGCAGGGGTGCTGCAGCACTGCAGCACATATGGGTGAGCCGCCCTTGCTTGTTTGAGATACGAATTAAAGCAGTAATCTCCAGCTGTGCAACTAAAAAAATTATAAAAAAGATTTTTTTCTTTGAGGTGGGGGCCCCCAAAAGTGGGGGCCCTGGGCTTCAGCCCAGTCCGCCCCCCCCCTTAATCCGGCACTGCCCTTCACACGTTCCATTAGTTATACAGTTGGGTAGACTTTATAAAGTCGTTTAAACAATCACAGTTATTTGCAAAAGAACTCATCAGCCTATTGGTTATAAAATAGCCTACTTTAACACTATATATTCTATTGGTTACCACCTAATTTAATTCGTACTAATAATAATTTCAATTTTTAATCTAAAATACAAACCTTGACTCATTAGAAGATTCTGAATCAGTATCGTCTGGATACTTTTTCGTATCTTCACTGCTGTCAGAAAGAGTAAGCCGGACAATCTCTTGTGAATTCGACATTATGATTCCAAAATATCTTATGTTTACAGGCAGCAGCAGAAGCTTAAAAATTTTGAAAAAACCTGTACGAAACAGAAAATTCTATTATCAACAAACACCAATCACGTTATGATTTGAAAGCAAGCCAGGACTGTTAAAAAGCAAAATGATTTGCTTTGACGCAAAAAGGTTTGGCCTTGGTTTCATTTCAAAGGAAAAACTTTTTTTTATGATTTTAAAACAAAAAACGAATTGCCAATTGTTTCGGCTCACTTTGTTTTTGTTTTGGCTTAAATATTTTTTTACTTCATCTTCTTTGCTGACTCGTTTTTATTTTGACGCAAAATTTGTTGTTTTATTTTCGTTTTTCGAATTGAAAACTCAGTGAAAAGTTTTCTAAAATGTTTAGACGCAAAATGTTTGGCCTTGGTTTCATTCCAAAAAAAAAATTTTTTTTATGATTCTAAAACAAAAAACGATTTTCCGGTTGTTTCGGCTTACTTTGTTTTTGTTCTTTTTGTCTTTTCAATTATTTTTTTACTTCGCCTTCTTTTCTAATTCGTTTTTATTTTGACGCAAAATTCGTTGTTTTATTTTCTTTGACCAAAAAACGTTTGTTTCAGATATCCCTGTTATTTTTCAAACTCTCCTTTCATTTTCATTAGTTTTCAAATAATTTAAAAAAAGCAACAATAGGCCTACTCAAAAGTTTCCTCCACGTAAGCTTCTACAAAATTAAGACTCAGCAAAACTTCAAAAGCTGTAACTTACTTTTATTGATGAAACATACAAAAATTGACAGTTCAGCAAAGATAACCAAAATGCGCAGTACACAAGGACAATGCAGACTGCGGCTACACATTCCATCATATCAGTTCAGGAGTCAAACTAACTGCGGTAATTTAGTCGATATTGAATGGCTCGTTTTTAATGAAAGCCTTTTACTGCGTTTTCTGTTTCAGGCAAATATCATAGAATTGACTAACCTTATCTTATCAGCAATCGATAAAACAGCTGTTAAGATGCCGCAGCAGAATAGAGTGTGAACACCAACCAGAGAAAAAAATCTGCGTTCACCGGTAAAAGCTTTAACATGGTCATAGATTTAACAAGAAAACCGTAAGCAGTGAGGATAAAACCATAGAATCTATGATAAAACTAATGTGGCTTACGAAAATGAGAGAATAAAAAGATAAACTAGCATTCAAAAAGTAACCTTTTATTCTCTCGCTTTAGCAAACCACATTAGTTTTATCTTTACCGCTTTTTGTTTTTCTTTGTTAAACTTCCTTCTTCTTTGCGAGGGCCTACCATGCCTGTTCCAGGCTCAGGCTTTCATACATACTGCATAGTTCTTTCGGTTTATCCCGGTATTTGACTGTTTCTGTGGTAAATCTACGACAAAAGTTTCTAATGGTAAAAAGCTTCTGTGGTATGTTTCTAATCACTGTATCAGACATGTCGCTTCCAATATGTAGAAGTCAATTTATTGTTCTCTACCTTAAATAAAACCACAAATTGTAAGTTCTCCACAATTTAGTTCTTTGAATAACAATAAAACAAACCTCGAATATTTGCTTACCATACCCACTTCCAGCTAGAAAAACGTCTGTTTTAAATTGATTCAATTTTAGAACGGATATCGTTACCGGGATGTTAAATATTGATACCGTTGAACGAAAATCCAACTAAGAAAAAAGTTGACCACATAAAATCATTACAATCGTCAACACCCATATGTTCCCACGGCAATTGTTTTACCTAGTCAAGCTAACTTAGGTCAGGGCGTTTCTCCCAGTCGAGTGTAGCATGAATTGACAGAGATAGACACGTGTTTCGCTCATGAGCCAGGACTCATCAGTATCGCACCACTAATTCATGCCACATAGTTCTCAACCGCTGCTTTTGTCAGTCAACTGAATCTTCAACATGAAAATTTGGGCAATTTATCCAACGTTAAATCCTCAAAACAAAGGCAGCTAAATGAACTTGCTTTTTCTGTGCAAATAAAATGAAAACGAAGAATTTTAGCTGAAAACTAACGTTTTGTGAGACGAAAACATCTCCAAACATTTCGGTTCGAAACTAAGGGCATTCTTATTGTTTTCCATTTAGAACGTACAAGAATCACAGAATGCAACAAGCTGCTGCAATTCGTACTTTATCCAACACCACGTTTTTCAAAGATTTAATCATTATGACTATCCGCCCCGGTGATTATTACTGTATCATTAATATGATCATATTCAAAAGGATTGTATCTTTGCTCGTGTGGGGCAGCATTGATTTGATTTCAGGGCAGTTGATGGAAAACCAAGTTAGTGCGGCATTCTGGCCAACGGAACTCATGTTGTCAACCTCCTCGTGGTGAGTCTCGGTAACTGAGCAAAATCAAGCTAATAACCATAAAAACACACCAAAGAATCCGTGAGATGATAAAAAGATAAACCCTCGACCTCAGAGAACGACGAATGCAGGCAAGTGTGATAGTTCCAATAGCCAACTCTACCAAGTGACTAAAAACCTATCATACGAAAACAAGATTTAAAAACTTAGTGTAAAAGTGACTATTGTTACCATCAAATTCCCACACCAGCGCATGATGTTTGCGATGGGTTCCCATGCGTTATCGTTACACATTCAGCATTACTAATCTTGCGTCGTACGGTAAATACAGTATCACTGAAAAGTCACCTCGAAGTTAACTGCAACACGACCATGACATGTAACTTGAGGCAGTCACGTGAAGGTAAGAAAGGCTTAGTTTAAATTTAATTGAAGCATCTCAACTTTACAAACCCAAAAGCGACTGAAAACACAAAAGCCAGTCGATGTTTTATTCCAAACAAAAACTATATTTACCAGAGTTTTTTGGAAATAGTTACTTTTTTTCCAGTGATAAGGTGGATTTATTTTCTGAAATATTGCTGGGGTAGGGAGTTCAAAGAAGATATTTAGCTGCATTCAAGCTAAACTAAACTCCCGAGACAGACATCTTCCAACTAGCTTTTTGAGGCTGTAGGGCTGGAACTCTAGGTGAAGCATTACATTGTGAAACTATACAGATAATATCACAGCGAACCCGCAGCATCAGGCTATAATATACACTACACAGACACACTATTATTCAAGTGATATCATATCAGTTGTTCCACAAAGGTAAGGATTCAATTGACTGACAAAGCAGCGGTTGAGAATTATGTGGCATGAATTAGTGGTGCGATACTGATAAACCCAGCCCCATGGGCGGAACAAGTGTCTATCGCTGTCAATTCTTGCTACACTCCACTGCTAAGAATCACACACTGTTTCTGTTCTATACTGACTATTGATGTTGGAGCTTCACACTTACAGTGCATCTCAAACCTACACCAACAACGACAAACAAAGGTTACCACAGAACAAAACTAGCTACAAGTGCTCTTCGCCGAGCTCGACGATGCTTTTAGATGCTTAGCAAACCTTTCTGTCAATCCGATATCAACTGACGTTAAAATGAGTTCAAAAATACAAAAGTCACCCTTGCGGACACTCAATTCACTACAAAGATCTGACGTAAGCTTTTCGTACGGCAACACGAGGCCGTTTAGTAAAAGACAGGAAGTAATCTGAAGGCAAAAGAATGAGCCTTCTGGAAGTGTCGTAGCTGTTCTCTTTTCACAGGCTATGACGTTACAAAGTTACGCTCTGAATGAAAAATGCGTGATACACCGAATAAAGGTGGATTCAATGGGTTAAAAGGACTAAAAGAAAAATTGAAATCTACGTGAAACATACCGTAGGCTACATACGACATCTACTTCGCCCCAGTTTCTGTTTAAATTTTCAAACTGGTCTTAGTTTCTGTTTAAGTCTTAGTTCCCAAACTATCTATTTTTACTTAAAAGTTGTCACAAGTCTAAGGTTTGAGCTTACTCAACATAGTCACGCAGGTTAGCAAGATTTCCTTCTTCTATTCCATGAGCTGTCTTGAAAAAAATGCTGTGAGAAGAAAGGTGTCCAAATTTCAACAAAATACTCTTTGAAACTCGAAGTTTCGTTTTGTTTCAAGCCAACCCAAAACACTTCGTCTTGACTGCATACATGGCCACCTGGAGATGCGGCCTGATTTGTCACATTTTGCAGATTTTGATTACAGCTACTGCTAGTGCTTGACTGACATTTTTTGAGTTGTTTTTACTTTTTGCGGTTTCCTAATAACAAAAAACTTTTTGTTGCCTTGGGGAAGCAGTTGCAAATGAGAAAAAGTAAGTTGAAAAACGCAAAATCAGACTATTATTGAAAATTAACAGTCTGACTAAAATCTTCGAAATCAAATTTTCTTTGTTTTTCAACATGTGAGGATGTTAAAACCTATTGTGTCATCTAGGGAAACGAAGAAAGAAAGCGTAAAAATCTAGTTTTTAGAAAAAATTATTTAAACGTTCGCCCAAAGTTAGAAAAACCTGAAAATTTCTGCAAAATGTGACAAATCAGGCCGTATCTTAGGTGGCCATGCTGCATATCAAAAGAACTTCAATTTCAGATTTTTTTAGTTTACAGATGTTTAGCAAAAAACCATTTCGCTTCGTTTCGACAAAAAAAATTGTACCTCGCTGTCTGTACGACGAAATCTCCAAGCTTGAGATTCAACACTACGTAGCTTAATCAGCATGGCCTCTGCTTTATATTCTTCCACTTTGAAAGTCAATTATTTCCCTTCTGCTTTAGTAATAAACCAGAATACCAAAATTATATAATTTTTTTTCTGAACACTCAAGACCCAAAATAGCTCTTTTTGTGCTAGTCAGAAAAAATGAAACAACTCTTTTTCCGATTATAATATTACGAAACTCCTCGCTGAGATTTTCCCAACTGCAACACAGCACGTTTCGCGAACATCTGTTGCTGTTATATGTTCGGTCGTTTCCAGTCTAAGCCTAGCCGTTAAAGAGTTGGATTTAGTGGACAAGAAGTCGCTGTCAAGCTGTTTTGGTGCCAATCGGTTTGCTTCAATTTTACCTTTATTTGACAATCAAATCAACAACATCTAACGTTATCAACACAAAACTAAACTCGGATTAGCAGTGGGCTACCTTTACGTTGTTTAGTTTCATGAACAAAAAGAGAATTTTGCCCTTTTGTATATGACGTAACAAAGCGGATTTTGGCTGGTTTGATTGGTTTCGTTTCACTTCATTAGTAAATCAGTCCCTTTTTTACATTGAATCAATGTAGGAATCAATCAATGACTGATCTTCTAGACAGGATCCTATTTCTATGAACAAAAGTTAGTTGTCTTTAAATTTGATGTTTTAAGACAAAACAAGCCATTAAAGAATTACTGATTAACGAGCGTTCATGTTCTCCAGTGTTCAAAACAAAAACATTATAAACTTTATGCCTAACTTCTTTGTCCGGATTTTGTTGTATATTGTTTCTCTTATGACGAGTTTCATGTCGACCAATCAAAATCGTTTCCAATCCTCTGAAGCAGGCCATGGCTTTTCAAACTTTTATATTGTGCGACCCCATTTCAGACAATAATTTTCCTTGCGACCCTTTGGTAATAATAATAATGTTATGGTTTTATTTATTGTCGCTCTACAACAGCTAAGGTCTTTTAGCGACATGGCTCACAATCGGTATTGTTTTTTAAGTCTTCGGTTTGACCCGACCTGGAATCGATCTCAGATCTACCAATACCAGAGCCAAAGACGAAACCATCCGCCACTGAACTGGTACGACCTTTGGTGGGTAGCTTACAGCGCAAACTACCCACCAACTCACGTTTTATTTGTTTGGCTAAAATTACCATTTACGATCTCGTTCAGGGTCGCGAGTCCGCGACGCATAATTGGGGAAGCCCTGGTTTAAGCTATTTATATTATGTAAGATACATTTTAAAATGAACTGAATAGTTTCAATAGGTTATATTCTGTTTGCACAATCTACCTAACACCTTACAGGGAGATGTAGGCTAGCCCACGCACTTCCTGTTGATATTTTGTTGATACCAACGAAAAATTCTTCAAATCGATATATTATACAAACAAGGCGATAGGTCGCGGTTGGACTGGCCAACCATTTTCTAGCTTATTGACTTAGGTATTTCAAGTGATAACACTTCTCTAGTTATATAAGAAATATTAAAGCATTGTTGTTTTTGTTCCTGTTAAACAAACAATAGTGTTTCAAAAGGTTACGATTGACAAAAGCCTGTTCCGGTGGTATGATCACGAACACAGCTAATATGGGCCAAGAATCACATTTTTGGTACAACCCACATTTTTTAAGTAACGTATCAGTTGAAGAAAGCCGTGTTTTTATATTTAGCGTTGAATGCACCAACATCTAATGTTTTAATCGACCGATTAAGCTAATCTTCACATTAGTTAATCGAGGATTAGTGCGCGAAGTTTATTTGTACATCAGTCAATGGTACTGCCATTTTGCATTCACCAAATGCTGGCATTTGCATAACAATCAAACCTCTTAATGTAATTTATCAAGAATCGATTTCGCTATAGTAATAGGATCTTCAGCTAGCACATGTAAAAAAATTGGAAAAAATTTACTTTAGAAAAATTTTGAAAAATTTTATTTCTAAATTTAATTGAATTCAAAATTCGTTTGAAAACATTCTATTTTTCTGAACATTATGATATTGAAAATATCGTTGTAGGTATTACTTTATTATCATCGTCATATACAGCGCCCAGAAGCATAGGTTACACTGTAGTTGTGGCGTCACATAAATGATGTTGTTCTTACTATTATCTGCCGTTGGTGCATCCGACCCTCACAGTTTAATTATAAGCAACTACATATATCATTTCTAGCAGTAGTTGTAAAGTTCATCTAATGAAATTGGAAGTAAAAGCAACAATAAGAACGATAATTGTCCTGAAGAACGCCCAAACTTTTCAGTATACATGTATCATGCTGTAGTCTTTAAACCTCATTCGGAACCAACGCCGTAATGAGGTGCAGCCTGCATTCAAACAAAATTTTATGCCATCCATATACAAACTAATGTGCCATGTAACGACCAATGTGCCATGTAGGGACGATATAATAAACAATGCAATTGATTGAGTTTCGCAATTATGGACAATGCTTGGTAGCCTAATCAGGAGCCTACCATGCTGGACAAAACGGTTATGATTTTGTTGCTGAATTTTGTAGTTTTGTTGCTCGACATTGTTGACTGAAGTTGTGCAAGGTTGTACTTTTGGAAGTTTCGGTCCCGAGAGGCTGCAAAACAGCAAGCCAAAAATTGATTTCCATTGACATGAAAAGACGCTGATATCTTTCAACCTCTACTTCGGTTTCTAGATCAATAAATTATACAAATTTCCGAACCTGGCTGAATTCCATTCACATGTTATGTCTTTTTCTCTGTTTCAAATGTCGAAAATATAACACTTACTTAAAACGTGCACTCAAGCTGCTACACTTGCTCCGTGATCAAGCAGCTGAGTCATCAGTACTTAAATATTTGCTTGTTGGAGTTCAATCAGGGCTGTTGGTATCATCAATCACGTTGCACTTACCTAATAACGTTAAATGTTCATAATAAAGTTAACACTAATAAATTTGCTTTAATTGGCTTTTTTTCTTGGCATTTAGCACTTTTTGTAGTGTAAATTACAATAGTATTGTTTGTAATTGTATTTGGTATTTGTAAGACAACAATGGACAGTCAGATCTTCATGATCATCGCAACGAACAAAATTGTTGAGCAATCCCGGCATGTCACACTTGAGTGAGCACAAGATTCATTCAAGACGACTTGTCAATGACTCCTTTTTTTGGAATTGTCCTTATCTGGTTTCCACTGCGCCACGTGCTGGAAAAGTACCAAATGTTTTCCATGGATTGCCTTGACGATTGTTCAATCGATATTTTAGATATTAACACTTTGCTCCTCAAAGGGAGGCCAGATTTGGCCCCCCCCTCATATTTCCTTTAATTATTTGAAGCACAGTAACGCCATGCACTTGGTTTTTCTTGACTTTTCCTAAAATTGCCAGGCGGATCTGATGATATTAAATTTGATGCTAAAAGTTGTGTAGTTTTCTTGTAAATTCAAGATTTTGGTGAATTTTTGCTATTTCTAGCTAACTTCCAGCAAAGCGTGAAATGGATTACATTGCGATGACAAGCCATAAGCTCATAATTGCTTCGTGCATCGATATGCGCGAGCAGAGAGAAGCATCCTCTTGCTTTCTTTTGTTTGGTTTGACCTCAATAATACAAAGCGCGTTATTTCTAATGCTACAAAGAAAAGCCAGTGATCGCAAAGCTGTTAATTAGAAACAATAATAGCAAGCTTTTTTGCGTTATCAGCTCTACAAAGAAGAATAGCAATCCACGATCAAAATAGTAGGCTATGGAGGCCACAAACTATTCAAAACAGTTGTTTCAAGCAGATAATATTCATTGACGAATAAAAAACGTTACAATAAGAAATCTTTTCTTGGATAAAGACACGAAAACCTGGTTTCGAAATAAACGTTCTATGGAAATGCTCTCATTGACAAAACTTGCAATTGAGGAAATGTATCACCGCAAATGCTTTTGGGAGATGGCCGGAGAAATAGCGTTTTTGCAAACAGTAATTGTGAGATACACTCAAAATTATGAGATAGGCTCCATTTACACGTAGCAGCTAACTCGATGGCGTCCCTTCACTGCTTTATGTCGCCTACTTGTTGTTATGTCCTGTATTTTTGTTTCACAGTGCACTGTGTTTTGTTCCAAAGAGCGCAAAATAAAGATGATAATGCCTCATCTACATTACAAAATATTTTGTAATGTAGGCCTACAAACAAAATGTACAATGTACATTACAAAATATTTTGTACTGTAGACGAGGCATAAATTTAGGCGTCACATAAGACAAACAACAAATCAGCTTTCTTCATCATTGATTCAACATCTGAATACGTTGCGCCAATGTATAAGAGGCCGGCTATTGTGAAGACCCGCCATTTATAAACGATCCGATTATACCAAAAGTGGGACAAACTAGTGGATCAAAGAATGAATAAATAATGCTGAGAAAACTAAATCTAAGTGACGAACAATACCGATGTCTTCATTTATCTTGGAAAAATGCTGCCTAAACTTATCAACAAAAAATACAGTAAATAACGGCAAGGATCCCGAAAGCAGAATTTGCTCGACTTTGGCATGAATTTAGTCAGACATCTACAGTAATAATTCCACACATACAATAACGGGCTCTCAACTGCTGTAAGATACATAATAATCAACCTGGTTCTGGGCGATTTGTGTAACAGTTTAGGGAAAGACACTACTTGAAATGATGCACCACACAAAAGATTTTCAATGAAGACTGAGTCTAAAAACCGATGTGGATTGTGCTGCACAATAACTTCAAGTTTAGGACAGAAGAGGCACAAAATATCACGATAAAAATAAAGACCTTGTGGGAAATTTTCGAGAATCATAACACGATGCAAATACCATAAACGCTTAGTTTGCATGCTGCTCTAAGCTGGCCGGCAACCACAAAGGTAGACAATAGCCTACAGGCAGTTTATAATTCGATAACAGCGCAATAAACATTATAAATACGTAAACCGACAAATTTCTTTTACAAACGTTTTACGTCTAATAGTAAATTTTCCCCCAACAATTTTTTGTGAAGCACTTGCAAACCACGGTTTTGTAAAATAATTCATCATTATTATTTTTTACTTCTCGGATATTGTAAAACGTCATCAGCAAAATCACAAAAAAAATTTCATTACTTCAATGTAGTAGGCCTAAGAATTTTTTATAGAATTGTAGCCACGTTGTTTCAACAAAGAAGCCATTTTTTAGCAATGTAAAGTTATAGAAAATAATTTGCAATCATGCAAATGGTTGGAAAGAATCTAGGAAGTCTTCTCACAATCTGGCACAAAATGATTATGTTTATTGTATCTCAGTAAAATGTTTTACGACAAACTTTGAAGCTTCGTTATAATCATTTTTATCTTTGAAGTCAAACGTTATTTTTTTTTGGCCAGAAACATAATCACTGCCTTGCTGACGTTGTCGCTTTTACGCGTATTTTTAGTGCTTCAAACAATAAGGACCCAGTCAGCAATCCAGTCCTTTTACATTGATTCAACATTTGTAAACGTTAAATTTATGTAGATTTGCTGACTGTGGGTTATTTCACATTTCCTTTGTTTACGCATGTTCCTCAATTCGCTGTTGCATTATTTCGACGCTGGCGGACTAAAAATGTATTTTCAAATTGATTGACACAATCTTCAATAAAAAGTGAGCTTCGAACTTAGCTTTGTTGATGTAAATGCTGTATTTTTTGTGGATGTAATTTATGAGTCATGTTTATAAACACTCGTAAGCGAAATGACTTATGACGTGGCCTGCATGATATTTGTGATGCGACTTGACACAAATCCACAATTTCAAAAGCACCTAATTTGAACTTAGAAATTTCAGATTATTTCAACAACTTGTTCAATTGTCTTCTCTCTACTAAAAATATTCATACTACAAACTCAATTGTAGACCTAAAATACACAAACGAAGATGTAAACAGCTATTCAAGCAGGCTAAGGTGTTACTTATGAGAAATTTGGTTCCATAAAACTAGCAGCTAGCCATGAGTTTCGGAATGCATTAGTTTAGGACAAAAATGTAAGACAACAAACGCAGTTTTGTTTTTTTCAAATTCGTGTAACAATATTACTCTGATTGTAACTATTTTAGAATCAGTGAGTACTGAGTAGCTTACAATAAGATTTGCTCGCAAGTCGTAAATTCTAATCAATGCAATGATTCGGCACACCGCACACACACTTCGTGCGTTCGATCGAGCTCTTTGTTATTTAGAAGTTTGCATGAAATCGGATTAGCACGGTTAATTAAAGGCGGCAAGTTAAATCAAAATTGTCGTTTTTGGGTACCTTTGCAAAAATTGAAATATCAAGTTTAACATATAAAATTTTAAAATAATGAGTTTTCAAACTTATAGACAAATGATTTGCTTTCACACCAGTGCAACTTCTGTTGAAATAGCATCAGCGGATAACTCGTAACAGCTGATTGAATTTGATCCAAAAATGGCCCCCCCTTGAGCAGTTAACTTCCAAAAAAACGTTGAAAAGCAAAGGGTTAAACTGACGTAATTAAATGTCACTTTATGAATGCTTTTATCACGCGATTAACAAAAGGTAATTTGACGTTTTGGATGGTTGCTTGACTGGAAGACAGTCATGGTCACTTCTTAGCTTCCTGTTGTGATTACTTGAAGCTTTTGGATGAATGACACAGGGTACATTCACTATTTTCAGTTGTTAATTATGTTTGTTATCCGTACTGTGTCATTCAATGTATAGCTGTTTTGATATTGCACAACAAAACAAACCAATCAATCCATCAAATTGAGCTTCTCCAAATTCCAAAACAAGCCAACAATGTATTGGTCACAGCAGACTTGCAGTTTAACAAACCTACGTTTATTCATGCAAAGGAATTTATTCTCACACGAGTCAGTTCAATCATAAATAGCTAAAAATCGATTTCGATCAGCTAGTAGCTAGACCATCTTCAGTTAAGCTTATTCAAATAGAATCATTTTTTTGACTACGTTTATTAATCATCTTTTCAATTGTTGTTGCGGTTGTTCGCAAGTTTGACGTCTGATGCCATGATGCCATTGGTAGTTCCCCTTCGGTCTTTTGGTGATTCATAAATTCCTTTCCCACCCCGTGTTCTTCCAGGTAGCAAAATTGGTCGTTTTTACATTAATTCAATATCTACAGACGTTCGTTTCGTGTGAAAAGGCCTATTTTGCCTGAGCAGCATGTGGGCCGCTTTTGGACATGCTTTGCTTTGTGGTTTAGTTGTGTACGTCATAGTCTGCTTTTGTTGGCATGAAAATCTCATTCAAAAATTAGAGCTAACCATGATTAACCAAGCAGTGGAATGGGATATTTTCATCAAGTGCAACAGTCACATCACAGAACACGTTTTACCGACAAATTACGATATGTACTCAGAGTTGATTGACTGTCCGTTTCAACACAATATCAATTTCAAGTCGATATAAGATCAACCAGACAAATATGTAGCCTATCAAACAGCCCTGTAATTCGGCTAATGGACCTTTACAAACATGACTAGACTGGAAAAAAGTTCTGTTTCAAACTTACGTCGTTCTTGTTCTTGGTGAATGAATTATTAAATTTTAGAAAAACTAACTTATCGATTGATTGACTAAAATTTCACTGAAGCATTTTTTTTGCAGGTTACAGGTGTTGCGACCCGCGACCGTGCTATATTTTAAACTGATTGTCCTGCTTTGGTATCATGCACGTTATAACATAACGTCCGCGTTTTGTCGCTTCTACCTTTTTCTAGACCTCTGCTATGTTTGTTATACAGTAGAATTCGCCTATAGTGACTTTGGTTATAGTGACACTTCGCCTATAGTGACACCTGTTGCAAAGTCCCGTTTGCATACGCAACAGTTGAGTAGAATTCGGCTATAGTGACACTTCGGTTATGGTGACACTTTTTCCGCGGTCCCTTCAGGTGTCACAATAGGCGATTTCTACTGTATATTGCTTTTTCGTTGTGATGGTCAAAAATAAAAACAAACTGGCCTATTTGTGAACTGAATGACAAGACAATGTAATGGTAGATCGATGCTTGTGCTTATGGCAACAGATCGTGTTTCAGCAAAAACCTGACCACTGAAAGTTGCATGGGTGTCGGGAAAGGTTAGTTTTTGGGGGTGCGAAAGAGTTCTCACCCAAATAGCCTGTGATCAATTGCTCTTAAATAGCCTATTGTTTGCGATATATCATAGACTACTGAATAAAAACTTTCCCACTGCCACACCCACCAATAGTCTGGTAAATGTACTTTGTCAATTATTTTACCACACAAAACTCTTACTTGACACTTGACTTTGTAATAAAAATAAAACATACAAATATCTACATAATATACATTGCAATTAGACTCAAAAAGTGGTGACTCAAAAAGTTGAGATTGAATAAGCGAGGCAAGTCTCCTGGAGGAGAATGATGAGGGCTTGATGCTTGGTGGCCAGGTGCTCGATGATGCTGAGCTTGCTGGCCGTGATGCCCCCGGTGTTCAGCTGCAGTACGGTGGGTCGTCGGTACTTTTCGACAGTGCGAGCACTGCCGTGCCATGAAAAGGGCATTCCCCTATCCACCCTGCGCTGAACAGTGTCGTTAACTCTTGTTTAACAAGCTTCGTTTCGCATGCGTTTCATTATGCTTCGTATGTTACTGACGAGGGGGACCACGTGAAGGTGCTTGTCTTCCTCCCCAGCAAGGCAAGTGAGAAAATTAGAGGGAAATATTAGTTGTTTTTTTAATTTATGTTGGGTACGTGACAAAGTGCTCCCCTCGACCCACTTTTGCTTGCAGGTGGTTTCGTCAGCCTCTCATTTACAAACGTTCAGAGGATGAAGTGGACATGCACTTCTTTTTCAGAGCATTGAGTCGCTTCTAGCTACTATCTTCAGTAGCTACATAGTTCAATAGTTGAACAAATCAATCGGTTTTACCATGTCTCTACTTTTATCCACTGTTAGTGTTAAACTTCGGTATATAGTACAGGCCAGTCCAGGGGCGGATACAGTGAGTAGGTTTAGCGGAGGTAGCGATTTCAATAAAACATAATGATATGTTTCTCGACAGCCGATTTGTAGCAAGAATTGACAGCGATAGACACGTGTTTCGCCAATGAGGCTGGGCTCATCAGTATCGCACCGTATGTTCAACTGTTTTATTAGCCACAAATGTATTCGACCGCCGCTTTACCAGTCAGTTTAACTCTTATCCTTGTGAAAAGAAAAGAGCCAACAAAACCAGCAGGCGCCAGGGCAGAGGACATGTTTAGGTCTACATTGGTTCAATCTTGCAAACACACCGTGAATAAAGTTACTTTTCTGTGTTTAGGTAGGGGGAGCGATTGCCTCAATTGGATCTGCCACTGATTCAATCCCTGCCTTGGATCTGCCACTTGATTCAAGCTAATCTCGGTAATCCAACTCTCACCATCATGTTCTCAACGCTGTTTGTCTTGTTTATCTTGTGCACAAACGTGTGTTGCCACAAGCCCTTATTGTACTTGCTACACTTTCGGTTACTTTGTTTGCGAAAACGATTTCTTGGAAAAAACTTGTAAATTTTCTTCGACTCCCATCATCGTAAAAACGACAAGATCAAATAAAAAGGGTTCTCCTTTCCGGGTGTGACGTCAGCGATGACGCACTCAAGGACAACTCTCCATTAAGCTGCATCTAGTGAATGGAATAATTCCAAGACAACAACACTTCAAAACTGTAGAAACTTCACTGTGTCAATGTCGGTAACCAGGCCTGCGTCATTGGTTCAAAGCCTCTACAAGTATGAGAAACAGCCAGGATTAAGCGTACAAAGAAGCTTTCTCAGTAAAAGAACGAATATTACCACAATCAATCAGCAACCCTTATCATGATAAAATAATTGATTCGTGTTGATTTCAGCAAAATAGTTTTCATTCTTTAGAAATAGTGTAGACTTTTTATTTTTTTGAATCATCGCGAGACCGTAGTCCGTAGCAAGGACAAACAGTTGTGGGCATAGAGACCGTTTCTTTGGCAAACAAAATGTTAGAACTTGTCAGTGGTTGCTTATAATTTCTAGTTACATCGCGGTACTGTTTTTGCTGCCTTTCGGTACAAACTTTCAGATACACAACCGTCTATCAAATTAATAATACTATCCCAGACAGCAAAATCCGTCATTTTTACATTGATTCAACGTCTACAGACATTGAATCAATGTAAAAATGGTGGATTTGTGTGGGATCCAACCAAATGTGGTTAGGCGGAACGCAGTCAGGAAATTAATCCTTCTTACACCAGTTCAAACGTCTGCGAACGTTAAATAAATGTAAAAAGACTGATATTATGGATGGGAGTTACGCAGGTTTTGCTGAGATATCATATTTTACTTTAAACTTGATTTTTGCTTACTGAAAAGTTTATTTGGGTTTATGTCGCTTGTGGATCACAATTAGTGTCAACAGGACATGCTCTCTCTCGCGCTGCATAGCGGTAAAAGTTCAACCTGGTTGCGTTGCCACACACCCGCTAGCAAAATTGCTCGTTTGTAAATTGGTTCTTCGTCTGCAGTCGTTGAATCAATGTAAAATGAACCAATTTCACATGCTGGGTTATGTTGTCTCTATCGCGCCTTGGACGCTGACATCACCAAGACCACCGGAGATCTCTTTAATAATTTATTATCAAACAATAATTGAGCTGATGACGCAACAGTGATCACAAAATGAAGACAAGGGGTAAGCATATTACGTAAATACAACGTCTTTTGTTGATAGAAAGAAGAACAGATGTGAGTTGCTAGTTACTTTTCAGCAAGGGATACCAAAACACTGAAAACTCCAAATACTGTAAAACTTAACGTAGAAAAGTGTTTTCAAAACAATACCTTTTCGTGTAACGATGACGTAGTTTTATCCTCAGTAGCCCAGTAAATCTTAATAGCAAAAGATGACTGTTTTACACGTTTCAACGTTGCTAGACGTGTGTCAGACGTTGAAACGGTAGAGAAAAGGCGACTTTTTCTGGTTGAAAATTGTCATGAAAAAAATACAAACGCATTAAAGTCAAATATTGCACTGTCCAATAATTGTGCATGACATTTTCGCAGATTCAAGTAGGTCCACTGAAAACAAAATTATGCCAGCGTCAAACAGAAAAACGTAATATTTGTTGTTATTATTTATTGAGCCATAGACAAACAAAACAAAGTAGCCTAACCTTAGCGGGTTTAACATGTTGTACCGGTATTACACAAAGATATATCATAATTAAAAAAATTATCTAATTATGGTTTATCTAAAAAAATACTAATTATGTTATATCTTTGTGCAATACAACATGTTCAACCCGCTAAGGACACTTTGTTTTGTTTGTCTATGGTTCATCAAAGCAAGTTCTCTACCAAAGCTTTATTCTTATTTAGTTTAAACTTGTGAATTGATTTTGTCAAGGAGCTTGAGTTGCAACAAAACAAGCTGTGATTAAAATGACGCAGTTAGCTTTAAAAGCAGTCAAGTTTTTCTGTTATGACTGGTTTTTACTGGCCATTAACTAGACAGGTGAATGTTCTGATTGCCATGTTTTTCAACAAAAATTGATGTCTTAAGGCAGTCCACAAACGAAATTCCTACATCACAGGAGAACGACACGTTGTATGCTTACAACGGACAATTTAAAAACATTGGAAACAGTCGAGACAACATGAAGCAAAACTAAACGACTTCTGCGTTGTTCAAATTTATCCACTGTAACGTCTTTAAAATTATTTATCCATTATTTATCCACTGTAACGTCTTTAAAATAATAAAACGTTTCTACAACGTTTAAGCAAGAAAAAAAAACTACGAATGGAAATGCATATGAAAAGACTATAGAGGAGTCAGCAGACTACACAATGAGCTTTGTATGTGGAAGATAATAAAGAGCTGTATAAAAAAAGAAGAAGACAAACTTGTACAGATTAACAACTGAAAGTGCAATTACATCATGTGTAAAATTATTAATAATCTTAATAAAACAGAAAACAAAAATCTTCCTGAACATCACCAACAGCATAAACCAAACCAGCAAACCAACCTTTTTTGCATTGGTTTAACGGCAGCTGACAATTGATTTAATGACTAAAGAGTTTCAAAATGAAGTCATTGGTTTTGCGTTTCGTCATTTCACAAGAACAAATAACATTAAAAAACACTAAATTTCTCTGTAAGGTATCAAAGAACACGACTTTGCCCAAATAATACAAAACACTGATGTTGGGACAACATAGATTGTCGTAAAAGCGCCATATTTGATTGCATGTCTTTTGACATAGCATTTATCAGGATGGCAGGAATTATGCGTAGAGTTAAGTCAAGGTAGTCAGTTTATTTTGTTTCAACAGCGCCATATATTAACAAACAAGCAAAGTAAATGTAATTGTCAAAACAATGCATTGTACAACTGTTGGTTAGATTATGACGCAATCAGGATGGAAAGAAGTGGAAAATGCAAGTCACATCACCAAGAAAGTAACATTTATCCAACCTGCCGTTGTGCGCAAACGGTGATCGAAGCCAAACGTCACACCGTCGCTAAGTTTGTGTTTAAAGTAGAGTATTTGTATTTAAAACATCGGCAGAAGCTCCCCACTAGCATAGATTTTTCTCTGGAAACAAAACTTAAAGTAAAGCTATTGCCGGCTGGTTAATTTTAAAACGTCATTCTATAGAAAAACTTTATTAAACCGAATATCACGATATTTCCGCATAAATAGGTTCAGTGAAATTTTCCCCTTCAACGACAACATAATGTGGTTCTTCCTGTGGCGTTTCCGTGCAATTGTCGTTGATTTTGTTTGTTGTCTCATCAGCTTGTTCCTGTTTGTCCTGCGTCGTGACCTGCACATCTTCTTCCTCTTTTTCTTCCGTTTCTTCTTCTATTCCTTTTTCCTCCATCACTTCATTTTCTTGGCTCTCCTCCGACTCTTCGCATGCGGATTCCCCTTTTTCGGGGGCTCTTCCAAGACGATACACGTCTTCTCTGGTCAAATCTTCACCTTTACTTCCTTGGGCTAACGCGTACTTCCACCGGTCTATGCAGTCCTTATCATTTCCAGCAAACAAGAAAACCTTTCGGGCTTGCTTCAACTTAAAGCAAAACTTGTGTTCAGTGAAGAAAATATCAATGACCTCAAATCCAGGCAGAGGCATAGTCATCTGGGCACGAACATCCTGTGAAACAAACAAAACGTTTAAATATTAATCTTCTGGGGCAGTGGCGTGGTTTGAATATATATCTAATGGAGCAGTGGTAGCGGTTGGTACAGGTACCAACCACTTTAAAAAATGTAACTAAAATAATTTTTTTGGTAGCCTATCATGGTGTCGAGACATACAGTTACCATGTTCTCGGCTACGCTACCGTGTGGTTGCATCTAAAAAAAGTAGTTATTCGTTAGAGCGCGCTAAATCCAGCATCTTACTTTTGAAAGCTTCAGCAATGCTTCAGAAGAATATTTTTTTATTTTATTTTTTTATTATCTTTATCCTGCATTGCGGGAAAGCGAACTTGAGCGCTATGCATCGGTGTACGCCTTCCGACGTACACCTGACCCACGCTGCAACCGACTGCAATGTCTGTTTCCGGTTGTCTACTCTACTTATGACTGAAATTTGGGACTACCCATTACTCGAAATCGATCACTGGGTAGAGGCAATTATCGTAAAGTTTCTTGCCCAGAGAAACAACAGCAAGTGCGGGTGGCTGGAGTCGAACATGCAGGCTCTCGACTGCGAGCCCAACGCGCTAACCACTCGGCCACTGCTGCCGACTTAGTAAAGTAAACCTTGCTATATCTAGTAATAATACAATCTAGTAATAAATGTAGTAATACAACGCAAGACATTAAAAGTAGGGAGTTGTTAGAAAGATGAAAAGGGGTTTTAAAGAGGTAAAATGACAGGCTTAATTGCAATGACCCATAGCGAATTAAATGGATAGACTATTCTCTCCATTTGTTTGTACTTGGGCATAATTACACTGGTCGTGGAATAATTTATTTATGCCACAAAACTACGTACTCTGCTGAACGTGATTTTATTTGTTAACTTACCTGGTGAGCTCCATAGAAATAGAGACAAAGTTCGTCCTTTGGAATAACGCACCAAGTCTTTGTCCATGTTCTCTTTTTTTCGTTCTCAGTAAAGTACAGATAGTCAGCTATGACGCTATTCTCAGATACCGCATCAGCTTCAACCTGTTTTCAAAAAGGTAACTTTACTATCAGAAACGTAGTTTCTCATAAATCATCAATTGAAACACCGAATGAAACATTGCTCCTATTTCGCCTCGTTAGCTCAGTGGTTAAGCGCTCGACTCAAGGTCACTCGGCGTTGGTTCGGCTCTCGGAGTGTGCGCTTGAGCAACGCATTTCAAAACTGCTCTCATTCAGCGGTACCTATAGTGGATGGAATAATTCTCCGGCAACAACACTTCATCAATCGGAAACTTCACTCTGCCAATCTCGGTAACAACTGGCCCTGCGTCAAAAGCCTCTACAAGTAGCCTATGCGAAACTATAGTAATAGGAATAACCTATCAAAGACTTTGTCAGTCCGAAGATAAAGATTCAAAGCCAAATCAAACCGTTTACAATAATAGCTGCTTGGTCTATATTAGAAAAGTAGGCGTGATAATAAATGAGAAGTTTTGCGATTTCTCGAGTTTCCGTTGAAATCCACGAATAGGAGATAGGCTATCTGTATGCTCAAATCAAATTGTTTTGAGATTTTGAACCTCGACTAAGACCTGGAAACGTTTTTGATCAAACCGATAAGAATGGATCGGCCTTCTTTGCTTTAAGTTTCCACCATGTCATCAGAGCTGTCGTTGTTAAAACATAGCCAAGAATGGCTATGCCAAGCCAGACATTTCCAATCTTGGACATATTTCAGTTCCAATCGCCAAACTTGTCAAGAAGAGTAGTTGACGTTACAGATTTCACATGGACAATACTTTGTACCTGATGAGGTACAAAGTATTCGTCCATTTGTTGTACATGAACCATCTGATACCGAATATTCTACTGAAATAATTATTTTAAGTTTCCTCTAGCTTTTTAAAACACGTGTCAGACATTAATACTTACTTCTAAAACACCTTTCTTTTCTCCATCTGTGGAGTCGAACTGGTGTCTCCCGGTCAAAACATCGTGACAAGTGGAGCATACTTTTAATGGTTTAGCAAGATCGTACTGTAGAAGAATCTTGTGTTCTGAGCATTCTGAACATACCACCTGTAAATGAAGCGCTTTAGTTGCAGTGGGGAAACGTTGTAGATAACGTTGTCAAAGTTTTTTTTGTGTCAGCTACCTCTTTGAAGATGAACATAATAACGCCATGTATTCATTCACCTGGTCACTGCACTTTACTTCAATTAATTTTTATACCTTCCTTGCAACCAACTTTTGGATAAACACCCCACGGTCACATAATAGACGTATTTCTTACAACCAATGTCAATCCAACATAAGCATTTCAGCCAACGTTTAAACACAGCTTTTATTAAACTTGCAGTAACTAATAACGTTGCGGTTAATCCAACTCGATGTTCAAGCAAACCATGGCACACACTTATACCGTTGATAAATTTCAAAATTATCAACACAATCGTGTGTAATTTTTGACAAAAAATTTAAATTTATGACGCAGATTCAATGCAATATTTCACAATTTTGCATGAAAAAAATCTTACCCTTCCACAAGCTCGGCAGTGGTGTCTCCTCCTCAACAACTTATTGAAAGCTTTGGAGCAGCACATGCACATTGTAACCTCGTGATCTTTGATCCATCTAGGAGCTCTTGTCCCAAGATCTGCATCTGCAATATCGATCAAGGGTTGTTTGCTCTGATGACTTGGCGATGGAGGAGGTATTGGACTTGGAGGTTGCCCGGACACTGGGGAGATGAAATCCTCCTGAACAGATTCTCCTCTCTTGAAAGTTTTCAACCGATCCTTGTGTTCGTCAATTGCAGTTGAAACCGCTTTTATCCAGCTGTCCTTATCTTCTGCAGTGCTGTAAACGAGAAAAAAGATGCTTTCATCTTTGTCGTCTGTAACTGATCAAAGATTTGACTTAGCTTGTGACTCGGTTTGATTCATGATGCAACAAATAATCATGCATTTTCATGAAGCGTTGTTCACGAAGTTCACTTTCAGCTGTATCAAGTTGAATCTAGAAAATTACTGTTTACAAACATTTACAAACACCATGTTAACTTATGCATTTTTTAATCTGTTTTCTGTAACTTGAGTTGGATTACCCCAAACTTACTTGGAAGCGAATTCCATTGATTTTTGCAATCCATTCACACAAAAAACGTGAGAGACAGTGGGATTTTTAATTCCTGATATCTTCATTCCATCTAAATCTATTTTAGCTGTCACTTTGTATGATTTCCCTTGGAGTCTTCTCAAAGGAGTGCAACACAATAGCATGTCGCTGAACTAGAAAGTAAAATGCGCCAGTTGTGTAAGTTTTCCATTAAAAATTAAACCGCTAGATGCCATACCAGAGTTGAAAGAAATACTTCTTCAATTGCCTTGCCTGAACCAGGCATCGACGGCCTTAGATGAATAATTAGACCAAATGCTCCTATTATATGTTGCATGGATGATTGTTTCTGTTTTGTCGTTAAATTGTTCCAGATGTGTTTGTCTTTGTCTGCCAGGTGCCCGCTTTCCAAAAATTTTACCAGTTAAAGAGAGATGCTCCAGTTTTTGCTTTCTTATTACATGGTCGAGAAATTTATATTGTCTGGTTTTCATACTTTTTAAATACTACTGTACTAATAAAATAATGTAAACATCAAAACATTGTTAGAAGGAACAGGAATGAATGAAAATATACGATTAAAAATCGAGAAACAGCTAAAGAAAAATAACTCTTAACTCATAATCGATGCAAGTCTTGACCATAAAAGTTTTGTGCAGTGCAGGCTAATCCCTTACCAAGTATAAATATCTTTCATATTTTTCTCCATTTCTTGCGGAAATTTTAATAATTTTCCCTTCCTTCAAAAGTTCCCTTGTGACGTCGACAATATCAAAGTTTACGTCAACCAGACCATTAAAAACGTTGACAAGTTTGTGAAACTTTTCCTGCAAAGCAACAACATCAAAATTTTAATAATGCAAAGTCATCGTTGTTACCAAGGTTGATACCAAAGTAAAGCGTGTTTGCAGCCTACCTAACTTTCTCTGAGGATGGGTGTTGATACCATGGGCAAAACGTCAGATGTAATATATAAAATTCTTTAACATGGAAGTGTAGAAGTATAAGTATTCCATTACCAAATAAATAACACGAAACATTATTCAAGTTTGTGAGACAAATATTTTGTTCTTTAGTTACCACAAAGGTAAAAATTTTGTTCAAGTATAGGAAGCAAAATTTGTTTAAGAGGAATTGATCCTTTCCAGGAACAAAACGGGCATGATGATGGGAAATTCATGCAGCTTGCGTGAGATGTGTCAACCCAACCTTTGTTACGCATTGGCACAGAGCACCATCTGACCCAACTAGCAACATGTCACGAGCAATATACAAAGGAATGGCAAGCATGACAACATTCCTTTGCCAATAACGGCTTTCGCTGTCTGGGAACCAGCGATTTCTACTACAGAATCTTTACTTACAATTTTTTTCATTGTCTCGTTAGAGTGAGTTGCTGCGACTGTGATTAGTTTCAGGGCAGTTTCGGCTTCATTTCTATCGTCGGCATCTTCTGGAAGTCTCTTCACATAATCTTCGAGAAGAAGGCGATATCTTGGAACTCGTTGGACAGGAGACAACATGTGATGCTGAAAAAACACTCTTAATGAGAAGTTTGAAGCGACACAAACTTATCCATCAGTAGCAGAAACACCTTAATGGCCTAACGTTGTCACATTTCAGCCATCTTTTTCCAAATATTTTTTAAGCCAAAATGAAGGAAAAGTCTTCATGAAAAAAACGAAATAAACTATTTCGATATGTATTTTGATCATATTTCGAAAAGCCCCAATCGATTGGCAGAAAAATCCTTGAAACACTTCGTCATCATCATAAAAATATTTCCAACAACAATTAATTCAAGTTTTAACATTACTTCAATTAACTTCATTAAAGCACGTGAAAAAAACACGTCATCTTGGGTGAGACATTACATCATCTTGTCAGCAAACAATGTCTTTTTGGCATTGATTTAACGTCTGCAGACGTTAAATCAATTTAAAAGAGATTGTTTGCTAGCTAGGCAGCTATCAAACAATGCGACAAGAGTTGAAGCAATTTTTTAATTCTGATTCGAATGCAAATCAGTCATAATCAAAACACAACCCCGAATAGTTTGAATCAGCCGTACAGGAAACAATACCAGCTAGTTTTCAATGCAGTCATGCAGATAGCTGTCACTTCAAGCAGACGTGTGTGCTTGCATTGAATGCAAACTGGACACTCTCAAACAGATATAACCACTTGTTGGTTCTTATCTTTATTGCAGTTTTAGTCCGAAATACAGTAGAATAACTTCAACCCAAACTTTCCATTACCAGCTTCTTAAAATCATATCAAAATCAGACTTTTTGATTTTGGAAATAGCATACCGATAAAATCTTTTAACACAAACTATCAATCGGGTGATCTTTCTGCGTTGTTATCGGAAGGTAATTGCACATGCATCGCAAACAAAAATAGAATGTTTATCAAACCACAACATCTCCATTACAAAGAACCGAACATTAAGATATGATCTTTTGCTGCAAAAAATGCCTAGAACTTTAAAAATATGTCCAACAGCATTTCCAACGTTTACAGACGTTGAGTCAATGTAAAAAAGATCAAGTTGCTGGCTGGGTAGCTTTTCCACTTTCTTACCTGGAGTGTAAGAAAATTGCATTCCGGCGTGCGTTGAATGTTTTTCATGATTGTAGCGAATGCATTCGACTTTTCAGACCACAATTTGATCGTGTTCATGGCTTCGTCGAAATTTTGTACGTAAAGACTGTACATTTTCAAAAATGGGGCAGCTTTTGTCATAATATCTCCTATTCTAGGGTTGGTTTCCCTGCAATAAGAAATTTTTATTTACAGCTTGTATTCCTTCGGTAGTTTCGACGTTCAAGTCCAAAAAATCAAAGGTAAATGACAGCAATGCGCCATCCAGACTTGTAAAGTATAATCTTTTGCATCAAGATATGACTAATTGAAAGTGTTGACGTCAGACAAAAATTCTTAAACAGCTTTAAGTATGGGTTGTTAACGTTAATGCTCGTGAACACATTGCTTGTCAGGTGAAACCTATAGTTATGCTACGATGATGGCGTTACAGACGGAGCTCATACGCCACTGAGGTCAAACTCGTGTCAGGTGCTGTTGAAGTTAACCATTAACTAGACATTGAGAAAACACAGTAATAAAATATCATCCATGTTAAACATAATCAATAACTTTGGCCATAAGCGGAGCTGCATGTCAACGGTCATAAACAGCCTTTGATGAAAACTAAACATGACAGAAAGATAGTCGCCACCACAAAGTTCAAGTTTTGACTTACAAGAAAACCAAATTTAAAATGCAACTGTGCTTGAAATAGATTGGAGTCCTGTAAAAATCTGGATAATAGAGAAATATTAATAATTATTAAAGTTGTGTATCGTTGCACTTGTTTCTCTACGTCAAGACGGACTGAATAATTGTTTTGTGTTTTAAATGTTAACGGCCGCTATACTGCAGCTACATGTACACGCCTTTTGCTTAGTGATGAAATTCTCACTCAAAAGTTAGATTTGTCTTAGACGTCGATAGTGCCTAACTGCACGCAAGTCTTAACTTTGACAGGGTGGCTTCAGTTCGCCATCAGCGTTTTCATTTTTTCTTTTGCTACGAGTTTGGCAGCAACCTACATGGCAGCTAGGATTGCTGCTGGAAAGATAACTATAGCAGTATCGTTTTCAAAAGAGCGTAAAACGCAAATCATGTGTGATCACTATCTTATTTCACTCACCAGTTTTGCAATTGCTCTGTTAACTGCGGAAGCAGAAAACTGCTGTGAAATTGATAAATGGCTGGAACGTGGCAGAAGATACTATTCACAACTTGTTCTGGCATGATGTGTTTAGAAATTGCTGCTTCGAGAACTTGCTTATGAAATACCTGCAGACACAAAATCATTGTTAGGAAGAAACAAAATCTTTGTAGTCAATACGCACCATCCAAATCAGGTATACTGTATAACTGACAGTACGCCTTCTGGTCAATTAAAATCTAAAAACTGGGCCTCTTGTTACATATGTTTTTCTTCAGAAGTTTGGCCAGTGGTCTCAATCAAACTTCAATGTTTGCCATGACGCGAATGATTATTCTACAAACAAGAAACAATTGGAGTAATAAAAGCCAACAGCAAGTCTTGTGTTCTTAGAGAAGGGACAGATGACCACTCTTTATATCCGCAAAAGCTATGTTGTACTTGAATAATTTTGTGCCTGATGACTGCTTTGAAAATAAAGCTTGAACATTTCTTGTTCCACAATTATTGATATTGTATCAGTAATGAAGTGTGGAGCACTCTGAACCATGCTTGTAACTGCTACAATCTATCTACAGTATTTTATTTTTAAAGTTAAATTATCGTATGGGTAAGACTTTTAAGTTAAATTATCGTATGGGTGGACCATGGTAGGACAACGCTCATTTTAGAGACACATACTTGATCTATAAGATGGAGAACGGCAACGTAAGATTTCTCTGTCGAAAGCAACTCTTTGGCAATGTTGTGTAGTTTTACTTCATTTGGCTCTTTCAGCTAAGAAAAAACACGAGATTTTATCGATACTTTATACACAGATAACTCATACTTACAGATTTATCCTAAATGCTTTGTTGGGATTTTAATCAATAAGACCTACTTCGAGTACATTGATAAGACCACATGAGATGATTCAGAAAACAATGTTAAAGGCATCACGATTACATCACTATGCATTGATTCAATCCTAACAAATCGGCTAATAGCTTAACAACAATCCTACGCAATCCCTTTGAATGACAACTCAACACTCACTAATGTAAATTAGCGTTGAATTTTGAGTTTGTTATGGTAATGCTGGTTAATAAACAGAACAGTTATAGTTTATCAAGTCTAGACAAAAACGTGTAGAGAAAGATATGCATCAAAAGCGTAGGAAGATTAGGAAGACAATTTTTGTCTTTCGATTAGATAAGTAATTAAAATGTTGACATGAACCACAGCCACGCGTTCACATAGGACATCTAAAAGAGCCTTGGTGAACGCCAAACAAATTCACCGCTCAGTCACTTTGCAACCTTATGCCGTATGTTCAGTTTCGAGTAAGTAAACTTTGTTTGAATAAAATTTTGTCATTAACCATGGACAAAAAATAATCCAATTTAAAAACTTCCATATCCGCTACTAGCAAGCTAAAAACGTTAGAACAACGCACGTGGTTAAAATCATGTACATACGTTGTTTGTGTAATAAGGAACTTTAGCTCAAACGATTATAAAACTCACTGATGAACAAGTAAAAACTACTCAAAAAATAGCTTGAAAAACTACTCACCGAAATACTTGGGCTTGGAGTGCGCGGTATATCAACGTGTTGCTTGTTCGGAGTTTCAAGCAAACCATCATCTTCGTCACTGTTATCAAAATCACTCCAACTGTTTGTTCTACGATTTTCTGAAGGAACTTCAAGAGAGTTTCTGAACCCGGAATCAACCGATTCTGTAGAACAGTCTTGTGAAACAGGAGTCGCAACGGAGTCAGTAGCCTCTTCACCTCCGCTGACTTCTTTTGCAATTTTATCGTATTCTTCTAAAAGATTTAAGTCCGTCAGCCTTGTGGAGCGCTCCACTTGGTTGCTAATAGAATCTTCAGATGACAAAGAAGTCGTTTCACCTTGATCAATGTCGCTGAGACTTTTTTCGTCTACGGAAGATGATGATATTGTGTTGTTGATAGTGGGTGGAGGAGGAGGAGGTGGTGCCGACGGTTTCAACGGCTTTGTCGGTCTAGCCAGGACATCGGATGCGGAGGAAGATTCGCCTTCACTATAACCGCTGGATCGTTTGTCTGGAGTAAGAGGGCTAGCTGCATCAGTACTTTCATCATTTGAAATCGTGATAAGTTTTCCCATGCTACCGCTTTTTTGAAGACCATCGGAGCTGTCAGTTGTTTGTGGCTTGTAACCTTCCGTATGCGATCTCTCTCGTGGAAGGAATGGCAGGTTTGTCGGCCGTACCACGCTTTGTGATCTGGGTTTAGAACTAACAACAATGTCTTTGCTTAATTCGTCAGAAAGTTTACGTGCTTTTAAGCTACCACCAGAAGACAAACTAGTTAGGGAACCAAAAGAAGAGTAGTTTTGTTCCATGAGTCTTTGAAGAGCACTGGCCCGACGACGACCTTTAAACTCTGCTTCTTCGGAGAGAATTGTGTTGCCTGTTGGCGGAGCTTTTGTCGCTGGCCCAAAAATTGTGTCTTCAGTCTTTCTAACAGCAAATGGAGATTGAACAGGTGATGTAGTTTTAATGTTATCTTTAGATCGTCTTCGAACAACATTAGGAAAGTTTTCTTTTCTTTTTCGTGATTCGTCATCATCGTCATCGGTTCCTGTTGCCGCTGAGTCTGTCGGTTTATCTCTTTTCCTCCTCTCTTTGGCAAGTTTGGCCTGCTTTTGGAGATCGCTCACGATACTGTTTTCTTCTTCAGCATCTTTCCGACGGGTAGAAGCCTTAAAAGAATTTTTCATTTCACTGTTGTTATAGCGACGGGTGTAGATCATCTCGTTGTAAGTTTCTTGCTTTGCTTGAGACTTGTCGTCCGGTTTGTCTCCATATTCATCCGACAACGACCGTACGAGGTGGCGCTGAAATGCGGGTGACTGGGAGCCAGGTGTCCTGCAATAACAAAGTAGTAATGTTGGATCTTGTTATGCTCAAATATATCAATTACCTGGGATGTAACTTATAGTAGATGCAGGAGCGAGCCAACTCTTTGGCTAGCTTAGGTTACAAGTAAATAATGGGGCTGATTTTTTATAATGAGCATCACAAATTAGAGAATAGTATGAAACATGTGATGGGCCAATTAGAGATGTCTTGTCCATGTGGCACAAACCTGAGTTACTGCTTAATAACGCAATCAAATATAACCAAACATCTTCTTGAAAAGCAAATAAAATTCTGGAGTTTAAGTGATCACACTCTAACGTAGTTTACTAAAAATAGTAGTTTATCTAAAATCAACTTGATCAGAAAAAATAATTTATAAGAAACAAAAAGTGTAAAGTTGCAAAATACAACGTTTTTAGGTACAAGTTGAGTTTACTGTTTTGGTTGCTGCTAGAAAAGCAAAAGCAATAAGTTGTAACAAAAAAAGAAAATTATGGTACCATTAGTTCAAATGAATATCCTCAGCGGTACCATGTTGTCTTCTCGCGAAAAAATTAAAAACGGTTAAAAACACTTCCGAAAAAATGCCATTTTCAATCAGACAACTCACAATTATGTTACGTGATGGACACAAAAGTGGTAGTTTAGATGTAAAGAGTGCTTTGCTGATTAAAGCGAATTGCCTTTAATTGATAGCGTCAGTACATCCACAGAAGAAAAACAAGTGTCTTTAAGTGTGACTGTATTGAGTAAAAACAGGTTGCCAAACTTTTGCCATGAGATCTGTTTATGATCAAATGTTATGAAACGTATTAGAAAAAGTTGAAAATCAAGATACTTTTCTATTATTATGGAAAAAACGAATACGTTATTGGTAATTAAATGATATGAGATGTTCTACTGGTGCAAATTAAGCTAAACTATCACAAGATGTATACAGTGACAATCTGCTTTTATTCCGACGTTTCGTCAATCAGACACGACTGACTTCTTAATTTGCACCAGTAGAACATCTCATATCATTTAATTTAATGCCTGGTGAACAGCCTCATTCAATTTTCAGCGTTATTGGTAATATTGGTTTAAATCTGAATGTTATACCAACACCTTCACACGACAAACCAGACTTTTACTACAGGAGCTAAGCCTTAAAAACATGAAACTAAAGAAAAAAAAATGTGAGAAAAAAACAGAATATTCTTTTTCAATAAAACCGTTAGAATAGTTAAAAAAAAAACATTAGATCAAGTTTTTCAAGAAAACTTTTACATCATCAAGTCAATGAGCAAAAATCTCAAACACCAACATAAGCAAGAAGAGCCTATCACATGATAGAATTTTTAACCCCTTTTTCAAAACAAAGAACTCTATTTTTTAAACTCATCCAACTGATAAAGAGGGGGACTGACATGGGAAAATCGAACCACACGCAAATCAAATTGGAAAAAAGGGTCTACTTATATTTTGAATCATAATTATGACACATGCATACAACATTTGGCCTATATTCTTGTTTTAGCTATGTTTGTCCAGTGTGACTAATGCTTCCATTTACGCAACTGCCATTAGCGTGATCCTAGTAAGCCTATCAGCACCTGGTCCTTTAAACGTAAAGAGAATTCACAGCTTTTCTTACAGAGCTCATGGCAGAGCCTAGTAAGTTTTGTTATGGGTTCGGCTAATAAAACTTGCTTATGCATTGGTTTAATAACAGCAGACATTTAATCAAGGGAAAAAAGCAAGGTTTTGCATGCTAGTAGAGAATACTTCCAGACAAGCATTAGTAAGTTCGTTATCACTTTAAAAGACAAGGAGCTCACGTGTGAAAAGGCCACACGAAACTACTATCACTTTGAAGACAATCTCCAGAGATTTAGCACTTCCAATTTTATGTAACAGACTACTTACTGAACCACAAGAAAGGTGGACCCTGTCACTTAACTAGATAAAACTCTTAACAGCCATGATGTCATAATTTAATTTATATTCTCAATATAAAATTTAAATCATACAAAATTGTGACTTGATTGATTTAAAGCGGCAGATATATGAAGAAACCACAACACACAATCAGCCGTGTTGACAAGATACGCAATTACACTTCAAACTTTATTATAGCACTTCTAAATTTAAGACCTAACTGCCATCAGATGTCTGAAGGTGTCTTTTAATCACTTTGTTTCCTAAGATGTGTTTTAATTATTTTTAACTAAAAACAGTTCAACTCGATTTAAGACCAATTTTACAATAAATGGCTGGTTTACCATTTTTAATACCAATACAATGGCCTACATTTAAAAATAAAGTTTCTCTTTTTTTCAGACAGACATTCTACCTGCACATTTTGAAACACGTGTTAGAGCAGCGTGTGTCGGATTTCTTGAAAGAAAATGGAAGATTTCCAAAGCAAGTGATCTTCGTAAGTTTTAAGGAGTGATTTTGTTTTCTTGCTTTCCATTTTTTCCTTTTTTTGTTCCGCTCACCATCTTCCGCATCAAGAAACGAAATAGTTTCCTGGACCTCACAACCCATTCTGATTTAAAATCAGATTATGGTACCACTCTTCTTGAAGCAACAACTGTTTTCATAAAATTTCAAACCTTATATTCAAACAATGATCCAAGTCCTGTTACAATCAGACTGGTAATGTAAAAAATGCAAATATCTTTCATTTTCGTACCCGAAGTGTTTTGTCTGGTATCGCCTATTCAGTCAATGCATATTTACACAGTGATGACACACCTAAGTAGTAAATATTGTAATAAAACTTTCTAGCTGCCTGTTTATGGCTCCTCAGTGCATATTATTTATTGGTTACTCTTTCTTGGCAAAGATTCTTGCTAATTGTTATAGGCACATAGGATTACTGCTTTTGCCGATACTTTTAAAGACACATGTTTGATATTATAAAAGAAACTTTACTAGAAAACAATTAAATGCACATTTTAACTGACGAGTTGAGAGCTTGATTTTGAAAAGAATTAATTTTTACGAGGATAATCTAGTATTTCTTTACAATTGGCTCATAGATATTGAACACATATTTACTGCTTTAGTCTAGGTATTGTTGTACATGCAAACCTCACAATCTGATGAGGTTTTTTTTTTGTTACTTTGAGACCGACTCATTTTTGAAACCACTAAGCTGCAAGCGTTCGTTGATTGTAACGCGAAACTTACATTCTCACTCCACAAATCGACACCAAAACTTTTTCTTCGTCATTCAATTCTCGACGCTTATCAATACAGTAACCCCGACAACAAGGAGACCCAATTCACTTGCTATAGGTCTGTAAATGTGGAAGCCAAGACGTAATCACAAGACTGCCTGGATTGCACAAGAAACTTTATGCCACAGAATCTTGATAAGCTATTTTTCTTGTGCCATGATTTTATCAGCTGTTTCGGTTAAACCAAACGCAAAAAGCATATTTCTTTCAGATAAAAATCTGATCGCAAGTTTGACTATGTTCGATGTTTTGATGCTGAGGCAGAACAACAACAGCTATCAAATCCATCTGTCTACAAGCACTGCGGTTGCAGTGGTTAGGTGAAATGGTTTGCTGGAAGGGAAATCCAGTAAAAAATAAACAACTCATTGCGGTGAACCATACTTGGTCGACCCATGGGTCGATCAAGTACAAAACTCTGGCTCTTTTCCACATGCTAACTCTGGGGAGCGCCTCATCAAAGAAATTGTTTTGGTGCTACTTGCTCTACAATCAGTTTGTCAGTTGACGTTTCACAATTTATTTTGTATCCTACTAGTCCTTGCCCTGCAGTGCCTTGCAATGTCTACAAGTCACAGTGGATCAAACCACTGTCTTATTGAGAAACGCGATTTTAAGCTGTTTACCGATATAAACAATACACTTTCACAATGTAAAATCCTAGGTTTAGAAGATTGATGGTATAACGATAACGTAAAGAGAGACATCGTCGTAATTTGATAGTTTTGGTGGTGAAATCGTAATTATGCGCAAAATACAAATACTTCGTTTGTTTTCCGAATTACGGGAATTTGAAAATCTCGAAAGAAAATTCTGAAAAACCTGACCTTGGGATTGTTTGGTATGTTTTGAGATAAGTACTGACAAGACCTCCAACTACAGCCTTCTATTAACCGAACTGTTCAAAACAACTTAGCTCGAACTGCAGTTCGTTTACGGCCTCAGGCGAATGTTAAATCAAAGTGTTCTTGGGTGTCATTTGAACAAACCAACAAATGTAACATAACAATTCAATTCCAACGGTAACTTACGATGCTCAGTGTTTTAAAACAACGCGAGCAGTGTAGTAACACTCTAAATTGCCAAAGCAATCATTTTACGCAAAACCACCGCACAGTTAGCATCTCCATTTGACTACAAGATACTTCCCCATAACAAGAGAAGTCAGATTATACAAAAAATTAAAAATTTCTCCAGAAGAAAAGCAACAAAGATTCACCACTCTACCGTTCAAACAAAATTTTAATTCTATTTACCCCTTTTCCAAACTAAATCGAGTTGCTAAAAAAATATAAATCTGCTTGATTTATTATTTTTGAAACGTGGAGCCTCAAGTCTGCATTAGGTGTCACCAAATAATAACGTGTGGCAACCACAATAAAGTTACCACATCTCTCTTAGTGTCACCTGTCATTCATATCAAAGTGACAGGGAAACTAATCTGTCTGTCGTAAACTGATTAGTTTAAAATCAGGTAATAAGTACATGCTATTTTTGATACCAATATGGAAAAGACTTCTCCGGATTTAAACTTCAAAATATTGCACTGCCTCGCTATGACTAGGTGGCCTGAACTGAGTTAGAAACGAAAGCTTAACAGACTCATACTTTCGAACAATGTGTCTCACGTCTAAAAGTGAATTGCTTTTGTCTGCCTTTCACTGTCGCGGTCGCTAATCCGCCGTTAGCACTCTTAGAAAATGAACTACCATCAAAACAGACGCGTGACAGCAATTTCATGACATCATCACTTTGTAATCTATTCGAGAATAGAAAGTTAAACGCTCTCACATTCGTTAAAGATAAGAAAATTTGGAGCTTGGAAAATTCAAATGTTTTACGTTTTTTTATGAATGTGCAAGTTGAAAAAAATTACGTTTACTACGCTGATTTAAACTACTTTCTTATTGCATTGTGCTTAACTCATCAAACCTTATAACCTGGACGAAAACGTGTGCAATTTCATCACATCCTGAGCAGTAGTACCCTCCACGAGTCTTTTACTGATCCCTGCGTTTTCAACAAAGTTAAGGTGCTCTTATGTTGTCTATCCACAGCAAATTTTGTAATTTGCACTCGGTTTCTTGCATGAGAGTTCAAATACACTTTGCAACTCTTGCGTTGACAAAAAACAAGTTGTTTTGCAGGGTTCATTGAATGATCTGTAATCTTTCGTCTTTCAGGCTTGAAACAGACCTTGGACCAGAAGATGATAAAGATAGGAATATTTTAGCCCATGACTAATTAAAGCTTTTTATCTGTTCATAAATAAACTGTTCTTTATGAAGTTTGCGCAAAATCGAAAACATATTAAGCTTTCGAAGATGCGTATCGCCTTTTAAATTTTAGGTTGTGTGCACACTTATTGAAATGGTATGTGACGATTATCAGGTAAGTAAAAGATAAAAATAGACAAAAGAAGACAATGGCGATAGGCTGACTTGGGGTGATGATGACTAAAAATTTCGTTTTAACAAATTAACGTCTATTGTTTTTGCTTACAAAAAATAACAAAAAAAACATGAAAAATGGACTAGCGGTAAACGAGCTTTTAAATAATCGCTTTACAATCACCAGCGTGTGGCAGTAACAGCAATTAAAACAAGAAAAACTTTTTTGTCATCTGTATTCGTCCTAGCCCTGTCATAACAGCTTTTAACATTATCAAAAATCTTTCTCAAAAACAGCTGATATTATAGTATAAACAAACAAGAGAGATGAAGCCAGCAACAAAGCAACAAGACTGCACCGTAAAAACACTACATCTTGAGCGGATCATCATTTTCTATGATCCTCTTAAAGTAGCCTCCTCCACTGACGAATGGACATCAACAAAGCTGAACGCACATTCAACGCTTACTTTTAGAAATAAACTATCTAACGTACCAAAAATGTAAGTGAGACATGTTTTATACAATACGAAGAACACATGTAAGCTCTAAGTAGTTTTTTTTATCAATTTTGATTTTATGTCAAATTAATGTTTAACGGTGTCAAAGTAACGAAATGTAATTTTTTCAAGAGCACGAATGACGCAAAGCACTTGATTGAAGTGGGAGCCAAGTGGTTAAAGCTCGACTGAACGACTGTCTACCTTATGTAATATTCAGTATGACGTTTCAGTTTATTACGCATGTACTTATATCATAAGGGTAATTTCCGTTTCGGAGTAGAATAATGAAAATATGATAAATTGAAAAAGAACATAAATAAACACGCGGCATTTTCACATCATTCATTGTATGAACTATGGAGACGATCCTTAGAAGATTGCATAGAGCAGAGTGAAAAAAAAAAGAAAAAGTGTGTTTAGACTCAAAGTAAAAGCTATGATGCTAAATAAAAACAAAAACCGGTTTCAGGTATAGCGATGCAAAATAATTTGGACTCGCTCAAGAAAATTAAGATAGCGCCTTTCGATATAGGACTATTATGTGATGAGACAGTTTTTGTAAATTGGAAATTACAATCAACTTTACGGTTGACAAGACGGTAAAGGAGAGAGGGAAAGATTTACAGTGAGTTGTCATGTCTTCCAAACACAAGGGAAAAGTTGCAATCGCTGAAATTATTAGCTAACAAAGTATTTAATTATTTCTATAAGCTTTTTTTTCTTTTTTTTTTATCAAGCTATAGGAAAAACTTACAGTATATCTCACAGGTTTGCATTTCTAGCAGCAGAGACACAATGCAGCGACCGCAATGATTGTCATAGTATGTTTTAGGCGACAAATTAATAATCATAAAAGCCGTGATATGCAGAACATACCAAGCATAAATAGATACAGCTACAAAAATACAATTACAGTTAATATGGTAAAAATAAGAAAGTAACTCACGATGAGAAATCCTCTTTTTCTTCTTTCCCAATTGAAAGTCTCTTTGTACCTCCGAAGAGCATCGCTTTCTGGCTTACGCTCAATTTCTCATTGGCTGGTGAAGTCATAGTATGGGCGAAAGGCATTCCAGTTAAGTTTGCATCACTGCCGCTTTCAGATGTTTGGTTAAATTCTGTGACGTCTAATTGCCCTAAAGTGCAAGCTCTCGCGCGCATGCCACGACGCACTTTTGGTTTTGGAGGAACTACAGGCTCTTTGGAAGGAAGTGACTTTGTTGTGTTTGGTGAAGGTGGAAAAACGTTGATAGATGGTGATCTTGTTTTCTTCAGCTGGTTACCATTGTTTGGTATTTCTGACGTCTTTTTATCGAAACTCTGGTTGCTTTCAACAGAATTTAGAGAAGAAAAGCTCCCAGTGCGTGAATCGTCGTTTAAAGGTTGCTTTTCTGCAAAATCAAAAAAAAATCGAGGGTTTACAGAAAGTTTAAGCTTTTTCCAAAGTGAAGTATACACATTGTGCAGTAATGTAGGGTAGGCAAGACATTTTCTTCAGAAAAAGAGTCACAGCTTGATTGTAAAATACCGAAATCTCACATCCGCTTTCTAATGTCTAAATATAAAGATATATTTTTACTTGCTTGGACACTTTAACGTTAAAAACGGTTGATATTACATTCAAACAACCAAGAACGGCAGTGCATGCATTTATGCATGCAATCGTTTCCAATTTGAGGAAAATCTAAAAAATACTTTTAAGTGGAAACAATTTCAAAATACATTTGATAAACAAAATATGTACCTAATTCTGATGTACTTATTTCTGCGTAGTCATGCTTGTCGATTCAACAAAATTTGTTACAAAACTAACTACTTTGTTGTCAATTTTACGCCAATCGTTGTTGGTCGACATACTTTTGCAATTTTCAACCTGTAATCATTTGAGTGAATAAATTTCAAATTTTCCTCTGCAATGCAGACATTCTTGACGACAATACACCAGAATAGGACAAGACATAACTGACGTCATACCCAATGCAAGGACGCACAGGTTACTAGACATCAAGACTAGAATCAAAATGCCAATGAGGACAATAGGCAAGAATGTATGGCCTATTGGATGTTGACTGTAGTTGACTGACGCTGATGATGATGAATAGCTTTGTTTACGTTTGAATATTCACTATATTCATTCCATATCTCACTTTATTTTTCACTTGCGATTGAGCTTTTTCAGCTTGTGAAAATTTTCAAACCAAAATTTTCCAAGTTTTAACACTAACTTTAAACTATCTGTAGACAGGAAGTGATTGACTACACTCATATAAAATATGCAAACTATCATCACAATTGAGTAAGTGTCAGTAACATCTTTCATCACTTCTTTTATGAAAACGTGTAGTCTGCTGTCGCTGTTAGTCATCATCAGAATGTGGTTCGTTTTTGCTGAACTAACGTCTTGATTTCAATTTGAAACTAGGCATTTTTTGCGAAAAACTTCAAGTCAACTTCTTTTACTAAATGTAACCAACAGCTGTCTTTGTGTGATTGATTTCTTAAATATAGTTTCAACAGTTTCAGTTACATTCAAGTAGGCTACTGTATCTTGCTGAAGACCAGTGATTTTCAACCACGGCCATAGGGCCGCATGCCCCTCTCATAGCAAAGAAAGTACCTTATAATAACGTTTCTATATTAACTTATAACTAATAACCGTTTCTAGCACTAGTTGCAACGTTCATCTGATGAAATTGAAAGTAAAAGCAACAATCAACAGGATGGTTTATTGCTTCACTGACGTTTCGCGCACCATGACAATGCGCATCCTCAGAGCGAATAACATACAAAATAAAATTTCACAAGGTTATATACTGCAGTGCGATTGAAGGCAAGAAAAAATAAAACACACATTATTTTAAAGATTGGACAATGATGTGTGAGCGGTTACTTTCCACGTTAAATTACGTAAAAACTTCCAACAATAAACATAAATTTGAAGCAGCTTTGAATTTATGTTTATTGTTAGAAGTTTTTACGTAATTTAACGTGGAAAGTAACCGCTCACACATTATTGTTCAATCTTTAAAATGTTGTGTGTTTTATTTTTTCTTGCCTTCAATCGCACTGCAATCTGTATATAACCTTGTGAAATTTTAATTTGTATGTTATTCGCTCTGAAGATGCGCATTGTCATGGTGCGCGAAACGTCAGTGAAGCAATAAACCATCCTGTTGATTGTTGCTTTTACTTTCAATTTCATCAGATGAACGTTGCAACTAGTGCTAGAAACGATAATTGTCATGATGAACACCCAAACTTTTCAGTATATGTTTAAACCAGAGCACTAAGCCAACAAATCGTTTGAACATACACTAGGGTTATTAGCGACATGATTGATGAATTTGAGAGTCGCATTGATTAAGGGCATCAATTTTTTCCTTTCCCTGATGAAAATATTTACAACACCTATGTCCTATGGCAATAGACGCAGTCACGTCCACCATTGATTTTCAACTACAGTGTCAGCAACATCTTTCATCAGTTATTTTATGAAAACGTGTAGTCTGCTGTCGCTGAGACTTTGAATTTGACCCCTGTGTTGAAAAAGGGCTGTAGACAATCTTCCTACACTTTTTTGATTGCCTGCAATTTACAAGCAGTCCTGCGCAAATGCATGGAGCAAGTTGTCATTGGCAATGCAACGCTGTACGACCTGAAAAAAGCACTTTGTGCCTTATCAAACAACTGAGGAGCAAGAAAACTGCTTAAAAGTTGCTGAAGATTGAAAGCAAACTATTCCACATGTTCACGGTGAGTACACAACTACACAACTACTGATAGCGTTGCCATCTTATTTCAAAATAATAACTTAAACGCCAATACTTTCGACTTGTTGGTCAGACTGTAAATCAGTTTTTTTTTCACATTGGTTCAAGCTTGAATATGCCAAAAATGTGAGAAAGTACAACAAAACGTAAAAAGGACCAATTCCCTTTCTGATATGCTTTTTCTTGCCTCCAAATCTAAATGCTCTGATATCTACCTTATTATGACAGTGCCACACTCAATGTGGTTTCTGTGAGCTTTTCCGAGATGTTCTTTCCAGACCGGAAGAATTTGTGAATATTCGTGCTCTGACGACGTAGTGTCGGTCCACAGCGTAGTGACTACGTCATAACCTTATCATAATCTGTGATTTATTCTGAGAAGTTCTAAATAGGCCTGAGTCTTGTTTGTACTTTGTAGTGTTTGTTGTCGGTCACATAAGCATGCACGTTTTCAAATAAAAATTGCACTGATAGCCTTTGTACTCTTTGCTGACTGATAGTTCGTGTTTGCAAACTAAACTTGCCAAAGAAACGAAGCAATCCAAGATGCCGGGCTGTAAACACTTCCGTTCATACAAAATTGAAAAAGTTTACTGAGTTGTTTTACTCTAAAAGTTTAGCACAAAACTTCTTTCTAATGGCTCAGCAAACATAGCACCTTTTTAATTGCATATTTAATTAGTGGCCTCCTCTGGAGTACTTTGACACTATCAGTACTCGAGTGCATTTAAGTGGTCTAATACCAAATAAACTTATTTGGCAGCCGTTTTCATAAAACTAACCAAATAGACCTGCGTTCTTGGATAGCCTACGGTAAACCAAGCGTAAACATCGATCAGTTTCAGTGAATACTTGCAAGATATTTGATCATATATTGGCTACAGTACCATCTTCTCGCTTTGGTAAGTCAGAAAAGATGGCCTCTAATAAACAACAACAATAAAACGACATGTTTAGCTTGTCTCAATCTGGAAATTCACAAAAAATGGTAGACACTGTGGTCTAGTAAATGTCTCTCACTTCTGTCTTGCGTTGATTCAACGTTTTTTTACACAAAGCTATGAGTTGTGTGACGGGATTAAAGATTTGTACGCATCAACCACAATAATGATAAATGAAATCATGGTCGTCATCGTGAATGAAGACTGATGATGAATGACCACGTGACTTGGAAAACGTCACAACCAAGAGGTCAGTTGAAGAAGTTGTGAGTTGTATCTCACAATTGATGTTGCGATGTTATTTAATGTTGATTTGATGACGCATTGCAAATATTAAAAACTCAATCATTGCCGTAACCTTTCAAGAATTAAATAAAACAAACGTAAAATAATGATCAAACTGTCACTATTTTCATTTCGTCAAACGATTGCACGATTAACGCCGTGAATACGAACGTCACAATTTTGACGTGAAAAAAAAAATTGCTTCGTGATGTCAAGTCGGTTTGACGTCACATCAACTTTTAATTGCAAGAGCATTGACGGCATCGCCACAGAAAAACGGATTTGTTACGTAAAATATTCCGTCAGAAATTAGACCATTAGGATCGCATTCCTGGAACTATTTGATTGCTGCTAACTGCTACCCAAACTTCAAAAGCTATTTACTTTGTAGATTTGATGCAAAGTAAGCTTGTACGAATCATTTATTTTATTTAAACAGTTTGTTTGCAGAACTGAAGTATCCCATGACGTAAATATTTTTCTGAATGTGTAAATGTTGAAGAAATTTTGCTCATCATTTTAATTTTGATTATAGAGGCTTACAGCATAGTTTCCCTTTATGCAGCACTCATTGCAGTAATTTGTTTGTTTGTTTGCAGAACTGAAGATGCTCATTATTATGTAGAGAAATATATATTTTTTTTAAACATGAGGCTGGTTGAACTTTATTTTAATAATTCTCAAAAAAGTTTTATTTAAACAAAATTGAAATTTTATACAAATAATTAACAACGAAACAAAATCAAACTTTATATCGAAACAAACTATTCGAAGTATTTCTCCAAAAAACACAAAATCTCTCCGCAAGACAAAATACCGTAATTCGCAAGAAGTTTTCTTTTAAATTTGCAACAAAATCGATTTGATTTTGATGTTTGCTGGTACACCCCTTCATTTTCTTTGAAAATCGATTTTGTTTGAAAATAATAGGAAAGCGAAGATTCGTGCATCCAAACGAAAAAAAAATTATTATTTAAAAATTTCAAAATGTTTTTGCTTCTTGCAGACTCCACGCAAAAAACAAAACAAAAAAACAATTTAGCAAGCTAAATTGACATTGATTCAAATCGTAGTTGCCGACCTACAATCTACAAAAGCAAATTTGCAAAAAAAAATTGAAAAATCGAAAAAACTTAACAAAGAAAAAAATTAAAGTCTGTTAGTAATTTTATCTTATCATGACGAAAATTGTAAAAACAGTTAAAAAACATTTTCTATGAAGACAAAAAGGCACGAGAGGGTAGGCCTAGTACAGGTGTAGTATTTGAAGAAAAGTAAAGTTTTGCCACGACGCTCACTAAGCCATTGTTATCAAAACAATAAACTCATTTGGAGAATTTATGTTTACCTCTTTGTCAACACATCTCTCCTCAACCCAAGCAAAGTTTCACCCAGAAAATTATCCCTTATTTACATTGATTCAACGTTTTTCAGAAGTTGAAGCAATGTAATAAAGGATTGATTTGTTGTCTAGAGACAGAAAGCATAATTTCGGTTAAAAACTGGAGTTTTGCTATCTTCTTTATGACTCATGTGGGTATTTATAAGACACAGTTAAAATGACAGCATGTCCGTGTTAATCAGGTTTTGCTTCAAGATGATTGATCGGCTTTATTCCGCTCTATTTTTTGTTTAAATTTGATTTGAAAGTTTTAAAAATAAACTGCTACTTGACTGTGATGTAATAGCTGAAAAACAACACTTTTTATGGCGTTTAGCAAATGTACAATGACAAATTGGCTAAGTATCTTATTTAACAACAAGTTCTCTAGCCAAACAATCAAGATCAGAAAATTATACTATCTTGAAAATGAATGCGGCGTTGTTACCCACAAATAGAGTCTAAGCTAGTCCCGGTACTGAAGCTAGTCAACAATTTTTTGTTGTTTAATTTCAAGATTTCTTATCCAAGACTTCATCATCTATTTTTTTGCACAAAATTTTCAGCAATTTTATTTGCGACGTCATCGACAATTGAGTGATCTGGGGGGTAAAAAGTGTAAAAAGGAGGGCTCAGAATTGAAAGATCAGTAAACAATGCAATGATTTTAAAACAGAAAGGATATCGTAGGTTGAAAAAATATTTTTATAACTTTCAGAGCAATAAATCGTCTTTTCTGTTTTGATGTATTTATAAATAAATTTCAAAACTATACATGAAAAAGATGTGAAAAAATCGAATTAAAAGTTCTTACCTGATTCAACTTTTTGATCCCACAATTGCTTTATTTGCCGGAACATTTTGTGGATATTTGGGTCTGACATTGATCGTCTGTGTCTGGCTTTTGTTTCCATGCTTAAGGAGTCTACTGGGCCTTTGGGCCGGAAAAGAGGTTTGGGTGGTGCCTTGGGCTTCGTGCATGTTGGTTTGGGGCTTGGTTTAACCACATCCGTCCCTTTCAGTGGCTCGATTTTTGCTTCCATAGCAGCCACAGCAGCTTTGACGTGAACTAGAAAAAATGTGGATATTCTGAACCAAAAGTAGGTCTACAAACATGGCCAAAAGTATAGCCTAAACTAAACGTATAACGTGGCAATCGTTTTAAGAAGTAAATTGTTTTACTCCTTAGTAGGCCTACTACAGAAAACATGTAGATCGTACGTAGTAGCAAAATTGTTACACCGCCTGGTCAATCTAATCAAAAGCGCTGAAGATAAAAATAGTTTAGTTTTCGAAACGTTTGCTGAACATAATTAGGTTAATATGTACATTTTGGTTTCTTTATTTTTTCATTAGATGTACTTAGTAGGCCTAATACAAATAAAGCCCAAAATGTAGATATTGGGCTCATGTTTAGCAAACGTTTAGACAAATATATGCTACTGCTGAAAATGAAGACAGCATAGTTTTCCAAACGTTTGCTGAACATGAGTTTAACATTTAAATTTCGGGCTCTTAATTTTTTGATTACACGTATTTAGTACTTTTCAAACAATCACCTCACACAATGTTTTGACCGAGGTAAAAAGTACCAATGGTATTTTTTAGTGCTCTTTGGTGTTTTATTAGTGTGTTTTAGTGACGAAGTTGACTAAAGGCTGTATGATTTTTTTGCAGTTTTACCACTACACTGCAACTGCACTTGCAAAGTAAGCTGTTCAACCATGATAACTTTCGTGTTTTTGCTCGAGTTGAGTTTTCAATAAAAGTCGCATAGCACCTTAGCTACTAAAAGCACATAACCAAAAACAAACATCACGTGGGCTGGCCATGTTGCATTGCAAACTTTTAGGCAGTTGACCAAAACTTACCCAAGCACTTAACTTTTAACCTTTATTGTCATCTAGAATTAGAAAACTCAACCAAACAAAACACATTGTTTTAAAGTTAAATTGATGCCACAAGTGCCGTCAAACATGTAATTTTTATCCTCCCGGCTGGAGTTTAAGCGATACAGAGCTGTTCGGGACAACACTTGAACAAAATAAAAAGAAAAACGCAGTTCAAAATGAAGTTATGCGTTTACTAAAGCAATATTCAAAAAAATTTCAAAACAAATTTTCACGAAATTTTTGTGGCCGTGTATTTGTTTTGAACACTCCAGCCTAGATAATTTACTTGCAGAAAAAAAGAAAAGGAAATGAAACACTAAATACTCTGATAAACTGCATGAAAGCGGCAGCTATTTCATGGAAAAAGTACATTAACTCGAATTGGGACAACAGTAACAGATTGGAATACGTTTAATAAAGCCCTTGATTCCGATATATCACATTTTATTACAAAAATCACATAGATTTGAAAAAATTATTGGCAGTTTATAAAAGAGTAGCCTAATCATAAAAAGCATTTTATAAACCACTAAATTACGGTCCTTCATTATATTGCCAAATTCAAAATTCTTGAAATCAGGATATCAATAAAACCCATGACTGCGTATTGCTATGTACATTGTACATTTTGTTGTAGGCCTATATGGGCTCTGTTCAAACAACTACAGTATTTAAAATGCAGCTGTCTTCCGTACAGCAACAAATACAAATACACGGATTGTTTGAAACAGGAAAGTCTGTTGTGCAGTGATCCCAGACAGCAAAATCTGTCATTTTACATTGATTCAACGTCTGCAGACGTTGAATCAATGTAAAAATGACGGATTTTCTTGCCTGGGTTGTTAGGCTTGCACAGGAGGTAGACAAGTCGAATCATTAAACACGTATTAACAACGTCTGTCTGCCACATAGCCGGCGTGCATAGTTTACCTAGGTCCTAGGTACTTAACTTAAAGACGTGTTGGTATAAATCAAAATTTTAATATGCAAACACCAGGCTATTTAAAGGAATACATAAATATCTTGTATGAAGCACTTTTCAACGTTCCTTGACAGATTAAAATGCGCGTGAATTGTGGCTATACACAAAGAATCAATGCTTTCACAAGTTTTATAGACGAGGTACAAAATACGCTTACAAAAATACACCAGTCTAAGCATAGGCTACATCAAGCTGCTTTAACAAAGCGCAACAAAGTCAATTAACATGAAATTTAACTCTTGTGTAAAAATTTAGCAATAATTAAAACATAATAAATGGGCAAAATACAAAAAGACTTAAACCTTCAGTCACTGCATTGCTTTTTTCAAATTTAAGTTGAAATAGTGAAACGTTTTAAATGGCCAACTGTTTTATCAACCCTAATAAAGGCTTTCCCCATCACCTATTTTATAATCATAGTGGTAAGCTCAACCGCTCGAATCATGAATCTGTTGGATGGACGCAGTACCTGCATTTCGTTTACTATGAGTTGGCTGAGCGTGAAAATATCTATTCTCAAACTGAGAAAGCCAGCCTTTTTTGGATGAATTTGTAGTTTTTTATGCTTTTCTTTTCTGCAACAAGAGCAGTTACTGAAATCGACATGGACGTTTTAATCTTTTGCTGAATCTTTAGAAAATTCCAACTTCATGTTTCACCACATTGAGAGCTTACACCTACATTGCTTGTTATCCTGATATAATAATCTTTTTGTTTACAAAGATAAAATTGAATTTGCATTTCCGTTGACGCAGCGTAACTAAATAAAATCAAAGAAATTAACTATAGCAACACGACGTTGTACAATAGCAAGATATTGTTAATTTATCCAGCTGTCCTTTTTGCGTTGGGTTAATGTCTGCAGAATTAAAACAAAAAAGGCAGATGTTACTTTCCACGCATAGATCACTATTTTGTAGACATCCTGTAAGGTTTTTTAATATGTTTACCTGGGTGGGTGTACTCTGACACAAAGAATCCACGATGGTCTATTAGGACCTCTATTTGAACTTCGGTTGCCATCATGATACAAAGTTTTATTACAGGTAGTTTTTACCACTAATGTACACAACGGCAAGCAATAAACCTGGAGTAAAGATTGTAAAATATAAGCTTTTAGCATAAATGTTGTGCAACCCAATCTCTTTTTTGCGTATTGTTGTCCTTATCTAAAAACACTATTTACGTTTTATATCAATCAGACGCATCCTTTCAACTACAATAACTTCCAACAAAATTTCAGCTGTCACTTTATAATAGAGTCGTACAATTCTTGGTTACATAAGCTTTACAATCGACTGTACTGTCTGTTGCTGTAGGCTACCATGCTTGTTTCGCAGGATGGAATCCAGGTGCATTTCAACAACTTCCCTTGCATTTCCGCCACGCTGTGTGAAAAAGGATTGCATCACAGCTTTGAATGAACTTATTAGGCTGCAGTCTCTGAGGTAGTATAGTGATACAATATAAAACTACTGGCCACAGCTATCACACATAAAAAAAATTAAAAAAAAAACAGAGATACCACCGAGCTTTCAACTTGTGCTAACAACTAAGCGATTTTTTACCCAACTCCAAACATAATCTACTACCCGAATAAAAATACAGAAAGTCTTTATGCAGGCCATGATCGGTGAAGAAAAGGTATAATCAGAAAGGTCACTGAAATCTTTTCCTTGCAGAAAATTTCTATCCTAACGAATGCTGTCAAATTTTGCTTTGCTGAAGCGACTACTCCGTCTAAAAAATACCATGACACTTGTTTATTGAGAGATTTGTGCTTTAGTTTCAACATAAACCAGAAACAGACCTGTCACTACAGCTTAAAATAGGCTTACTGATATTGTAAAGTATTTTTGTCTATTTTGTAGTTTGACTTTCTTAGTTAAAATAATTAAAGCAAAAACTTTAATGAACATACACTGTTGATTCCAGCTATCCACTACGTCACATTCTCCAGAAACTGGCACGTTTTACAATGCTTTCTAACAATAGATTTTCTCCAGATGTCTCTACTTTTCGTCGTCACACCAAGCACTTAAAGCAATGAAACTCAATGATTGCAAAAAGCCAGCGCCACCATTCAACTGCAAGCGAGTAAAAGTGAAAACTCAAGCTATTTCTCATTTTGAACTTCCGTTGCCTTATTGTACGCAGCCTACGCAATGTACTAATTAATCAACTTGAATATGATGTGGTAGGATAGTTGCTGAGAGCATAGCAACCCAGAGACAATGCTGCGCTGCTTTGATTGGCAACTTCAATACAATGGGTTCTGATCTTGTTTTCGTACTTTTCTAAAACCCAGTGTTACTGTTACTAAATAAGGTCGACAATAACAGTAGTCTTTGTCGAAGTAAGTTTTGCCAACTTTTAAAATATAACTGAAGAAGATGAATAAACCCACACAGCCAATTAGTCGCTTTTTACATTGATTCCACCTCTGCAGACGTTTGATCATTGTAAAAAGCGACTGATTTGCTGTCTGGGAATGGATCTTCAGCCTACTTTTCAGCAACTTTCAACATTAATGGTAGGCTAACTTTGCAAACCATGCGCGTTAGTAATACAAGCAGCTTAACGCTAAACTGCTGACTTTGTGAACCGGATTTCATGTTGTGTACAATACATTATTCCACGTCCCCAAACCGGAGAACAATAATTAGGGTGGAAGACCCTATGTCACTCTTTCCTATAACCTACTTTCGATGATACATCATTTCGTTCATACGGTTCAATTTATTCTAACAATTTTGCATCGTCATGAAAAAAAAGTAAAAAATGTTTACAGTAGTATTTACTAAAGTTTAAAAAAGTCAAGAAACAAACTATAGCTATCAAGCGTGAATTTAAATTAACTGTCAAAATTCTCCTATAAATAGTTAAAGCAGCCTTTGCTTTAATTTTAACATATTTTTAATATAACTCGTCGTTTTTGATTGAAACATTCGCTTAATCGGATAGTTTTTTCAAATCTATTTTCCGTATCATTTTCCCTTTTTCTATGAGAATAACCACTTTACCAGGTCATTGGCTTGATCTAGATGTGATTTGAATGAACTAGTTTACTGTAAATCAAGTTAGTAATGGTAACAGCTGAGTTTAGAACTGATGCACTGCAGCGATCGCCTTTATTGTTTGAAGAATTCTCGAACTTTTTTTAGTTTCTTTTCCATTCGGGAGCCTTTTGTTTTAACAGCACCATTCATCAAAGCTAAACTGCCTGCATTGGAGTTCTTCCACCAGAATCTTTTCCTTATTGCAGAGATATCATCTAACCATAAGCTCAAACTGTATCCTTCTTACCTCGCGTACAACAAAAATGTCGACAATTGAACTCTAGAATTCATTTTGCTGCAGTTATTATGATAATAATCGAGCTACAATGAAAAACAGGTAGACCTCGAATTGGCATGCATGTCACTGATGGAAACCTAATAATTAGACGCAAAAAATGAAATCATGCCCTGTTACGTCAATAATATGACTAATCGAAACTGACAATGCAAACACGCGCAAGTGATTTAAAAGTGCGCAGCCTGGCCACCATTTCTTAAGCTTTGCTAATTGGTTGAGTCTGGTTTAAAAGCAAATGATGGCAATTTCTGTGTATCGTGATATATATGATTTACTTTTAGTGCGACAAAAATTGAAAGACAGAAGCAAACTCTTTTCATCTTCCACGAACTGCTAAATATCTATCTTTTCTGTCAAAACGTTCTGGCAGTGATTATAACAGACCATAGCTTAGGTGCAGCTAAAATCGAAAGCAAATCACTGTAAACTTTACCTTTTAACGCGTTTGCATTGCATGTTGTATTGAGTTTTAAAGACCTTTTGCAATTAATTTTCGTAACTTGTTGATATGATTGGACCTCAATATCTTGCCTGGTGAGATTTGGGCACATTATTAAAATTATAAAAAACTGAAAATGAAACGCGAATGTGAAACAAATGTTTTATTACTATTAATTGAAAGTGCTCAATTTGAACACGGTCAGGTGTATAACAATGGTTGGTAAAATCTTCGTCGAAGATGTGACAAAAACTGACAATATTCAATCTTTTTCATGTCGAGTGCGAGGTATTGCTTGACGGTAAAAGTTTGGAGGTAATTGTTCGAGTTGATTTTCGTCCTTCAAGCACGTCATTAGTGTCTCGCTGAAACAGACGTGTGCTCTTTGTAAACGTCAGAGCAAAGTCGTTTTGAGCATTCATCAAATCCTCCCAACACTTGGCCATGTAACCGACACAAGGTTAAAGAAAGGACAATGGCACTTGTCAGTTTTGTTTGATATCTAGCCAGCATGTGAAAGTCCCCATTTATTTTAATGTGGGAAAAATACATTAAGATTGGATGAACCAACAACCAACTAACCGTCTGATTTCATAATAGAAAACAAGTTTACACAAAGTTCATTGGTGGATCAGTAATTGGCAATACTAATCAGGGGATTAAGATTGGTGCATACGAATTATAGTTTGCGAGATAAGTTGCATATCAGAAGATTTACTTAATTAGTAAGTAATCAACTGTTTAAGAAATCCGATCCATAGTGTCATTTCTGAAGGCAATGATATGACTCTAAATTAAGCGGCAGCCTTATACTCCAGTCATGGTACATGGTGCAAAGTGGTGTAACACTGATACCAGACTTCACAAGTTTAAGTATTACTCGAAAACTCGCCTTAATTGATGTACTTATCCAAAACTACCCGGTAACCCGGAAGGCTCAACTGACTTCGACCAAAATAGACTGCTTTCGTTCCAGTATGTAGCCTACATTGTGTCAGTTGACTTTAAATACCTCAACTGGTCTGCAAATGTGGTGTTGGTTGGGTTTTGAATCTTTATCCTCGGACTGACAAAGCCTTGATTGGTTATTCCTGGTAGTTTCGCATACTTGTAGAGGCTTTTCACGCAGGACTGGTTACCTAGATTGAGTGAAGTTTCCGATTGTTGAAAAGTTGTTACCGGGGAATTATTCCTTCCATTAGGTGCCGCTGAAGAGAGCAGTCCTTAGAATGCGTAGCTCAAGCGCACACCCCGAGATCGAACCCGCCGCTTGATTTTGAAGCTTCTTCGTTTACGAAGTCACGCGCTAACCAACTGAGTTATTGAAGCGGTGTGTGGGGACAAAATGCTGATGGTGATATCATCCTTACTGTAAGTTTTCCGTTCCCAAACAGCAAAATCCTTCATTTTTACATCGATTTAACGTCTGCAGATGTTAAGTCAACATAAATATGGCGGATTTTGCTGTCTGGGTTTATACTCCAACACATGAGATACAAAGTTTGCAGACGTTGAATCAATGTAAAAAGACTGATTTGCTGACTGCCTTACGTAACTATGTCCTCAGGTTTGAACAAAATGTTGCAAGAAAATCGAATTCGTCGAATTTTATTAATTGTGATACATAGACATGATTGTGATACATAGACATGATTGTGATACATAGACATGATTGTGATACATAGACATTACAAACACTGCAACAGAAATAGCTAAGGGTTCATAACTTAGAGGTTTGCATCGTTTTATGAAAGGCTGGATACTTCACATTACGAGAAACTGTTGCTGGCTTGTAGAAATAGGCCAAACATCTCTTGAATGCAAAAGGTTGCAAAACTTTAGCATGTGATATTTCTTTGTAAAGAAGAAGTTGCAATAAGCTAGCGAAAGGTGAACTGGACTTTTGTCATACGAATCTATATAGCCAACACCTGTTGCTTCATACGTGGACTTTGACATAATATCACAGCCAAGTAGGCTAAATGAAATCACTATTATCGAGGTAAACTTAACAGCCTGTTTCACCCTTTGGGAGATCATCATAAGGTTTTAAATGTCGATATTCAGTAGCAGTAAAGTATTATTAAGACGTCCACGCTTCATGGTACATGGTCAACTGACTACCTTCACTTTTATTCATGAAGTAACTTTTATAGAAGATTTTAATCAAAGGACAATTTAAAAATTAGTTAAGGTTCAATGGAAACACATTACACATGTACTACTTTTCTGGATGTTTGAAAGAATTCATGGGCCTGGTTAAAATTCTTGCCTATCATTTCTCTAACTGGCTGTTTTTCTTCTTTTTTTGCGCGACCGAAAGTAAAATAAAACAATCCCATTTTAAACCCTTTCTATTCGGTTCTTGCATTGCACAAAGTTATGTTAACTATAATCGTGCAAAAAACAAGGATGTTTCTTTTTCAAATATTTCACCGGACTACAAACTACTAGAGGCTATTGTAGAGTTGCACGAGTTGCAAGTTAGGATCGGTGTGCCAGTGGTTAGTAAGTGGGCTGTTTGCTTTGCATAGGCTTTGCTTCGAGTTGTGTGTAAATAGCGCATAGACAACATGATCGAAAAGTAGCCTACAATCAGTTTCTATACTAAGAAAGGTAGATGTCGTTTTAAAAAGCACTTTTATCAGAGCTATTTTGATACCAGTATGAAGCTGAAATAAACTGATTAAGTTTTGCAACTGAAAACGAGAGCGTGAAAAGAAGTTTTTCAAAGCTAAATTAGCTCTTCAGAGATTTTTTTGCTCAAACTTACTCCTACTGTGCCTATCCACCAGTGGCTCATGGTAGGTTATACATTCTATCAAAGTTTATTCCTGTGTTAAACATTATGATCAATGTTTCAACTTACCGTGAGTTTTGACGACTAAACCTGTACATTACAAGCGTAGAGGAAATTTAGTTTTTGAGGGTGCAAAAATTCTTGCCCAAATATAATTAAATGCAACCAAATATTTTTTGCGACAAAGCATAGACCACTTGATTAAAAATTCTACACCGCTACCAAAAGTCTGGTATAATTTTGATTATTTGAGCAAAAAATCAAAAATAAGTTCAATCGAAATGAAATTTTTGATATTTGCAGAAAGTTTTTGCCAAGTTATTACCAAATTTTTGACTAATTGAATAGATCGGGGGGTGCGGTTGTATTTTATTTGATATTTGCATAACTATTATTTCAACAAAATGTCAAAAATATGTTCAATCTTAATGAAAGCTTTGCAACATACTGAAAGGTTCTTGCCCAAATGTATCAAATTTTTACAAATTTTTGACTAATTGAATAGTTCAGGGGTGTGGTTACATTTTATTTGACATTTGCATATTTATTATGAGCAAAAAATTAAAAATCAGTTTAATCTTAATGAAGTTTTTGAAACATGCTGAAAGTTTTTCCCCTAATTTTTATCAAATTTGTTCAAATGTTTGACTAATTGAAAAGTTTGAGGATGCAGTTGCACCCCCTGCACCCCTACTTCCTATACGTCAATGCTTTACATTGTGGGAACGCAAGGCTTGACAATCTCTAATGCGCGAACGTAGCTTGTGGTTGTGGAACATGTAGATCACATAACACATCCTATATTAGCATCGCTATTTTGAATTTACTTCATCTAAAACGCAGAAGTAGTGCCAGTGTTGCCAGAGGCCATTAAAGGAATTTTTCCTCTGCCGCTTTGACAATTCCAAATATCATTGAGATGTCAGCCTTTTTGCACAGTAGTGAGTCGTTAAAGAAATACCGTATCTCTTTCAAAGGCTGTTGTTCATCAATATCAAAGCTTGATTGTTACTTTGGCCCATCAGAACTTAGACTTTAAAATTATTGTTTGTCTCCAGTTGATTTCAACTCTTCTCAAGTTGGAGGGACAGAATTACCCATCTGGCAACACTGTTTGGTATCGTATGCCAATGGTGTAATTTGTGTGTGATTAAATTGAGATCACTGCAAGGCTTTCTTTCATCAAGTCGCTGACGCTTTAGGTCTTGACCTTTGTAGTGTTTTGTCTGCTTGACAAAGACTTTAAACCTCAAGAAAACACTTTTCCTTTGATTGTTTGACACTGAATGCACATTAAGTTGTTATGAAAATAGTTTTTTCAAAGATTGTTTTTCAACACCTCTTTCTGCCCAAAGCTTTCAATATCGAATTTCTTCTTCCATGTAGACAATCGCCCCATTGTAGACTACCTAAACAACAATAGCAGTACTAGACAAAACATAAAATCTACTTACCTTCAGGGATAGCAGACGCCTGGTACTTTTGGCGTAAATTGGCCAAAGATTTACACGGTTCGTAGTGACCATACTGTTGTGTTGACTGGGATGCATTGCTGGTATGGTTTGTACATCGGTTCAAACTTACAGTACGTTTCAACTTTACAGATGGTGCGGGGCTCATTGTGCGGGGCTCACTGATGCGTGAAGAGGCAAGTGTCCGAACGTAACTGGGTACATAGCTGGGTTGCTTTACTTCCACTCTTCCACTACCGGAAGAAATAGTTTTTCTTCTTAACACTTTGCAGTTTTGTTCTGTGTTTTTCTTCATCTCAATGTTGTTCGGCTCATCAGAGTTATTCTTTTGGACCTCATCAGTATTTTCATGTTTAGAAGATGTTGATCTTGGATAAGTTGAGTCGGAAATTTGGAAGAACGCAATTCGTTCTTGCACACTACTTAAGGTTTTTCTTCGCCTGACCATTGTTATCTGCTTATCAATGCAGGCTAAATGCTATATGTACGTACACCTTACTGTCTGAAAATGCATAAAACATGGCATAAAACAATTATACAACCATAACATTATTTGACAAGTAACAAACATGATGAAGTCTTGAGGCAGGAAACCGTAGGCTACCTGCAGGATCTGTTGTTAATTGCATCGAAATACTTTTAAATCTATTCTTTGAAATCTATTCTTATAACATTGATAGTCTTACTTATCGTAAAATATTAAAAATCTTTCCAACAATTTGTTTTCATGAAGCAAATTTTCTCCGTTTTAACATTTGGTTTACAGCTGTCTAACTGACCAGTCCCACAAATGATTACTTAATGTTTCCCTCCACGCCACTCAAAGCAAAGCCAGCCTTATCCATGCTCAGACTGAACAAAATACCAACATAAGCTTTTAAAACAAGTAATGAAAACGTTATCGCACGAACTTCGTAGTTGTAGGAAACCTGACACCAAACACAGAACGATAAACGATTTCTCGTAGACTCTGCGGTTCTTTTCTGACCTGGCACGGAACGGTGATTGGCGTTTCAAAGCAAACAGACGCAGGTTAGTTTTTCTGCTCGCATAAAACTAATTTTTGCAAAATTGCAACACACCTACCTTTGTTTGGGTGTAAATAAAGGTTCTAGTGAACGTGTTCTTGTGAAGTTTTACAGAACTCCGACCCGCGCTAGGGCAAAACTTTTAGTACACTTTGCAAAGTAACTGAAACAATGTTTGCTCTTCTCATGGGTTCTTCCTTGCAGCTAGAAAAAAGTTTATTGACTGTGACAAACAATTCACTAAATCAAAGGAAAAACTTGTGATTAGTGAAGCCTGCTCAGTACTCAGTGTTTGTACGATGTTTTATGATTGGTTATTGCTAGTGGGCGTCTTGACTAAATAAGACAAAGTTTGCAGAGAAACATTGCTTCCTAAATTCGGAGTTTACATTTTACAAACGTGAAAGGGAAACTTCGTTGTTGCCAGTTTTTTAATCACAACAAAACTATGCTGCGTTTGAAAAACACTTTTAAGGTTGTTTGAAATGGGGACCTAAAATGAAACATTTTGACCTAAAGAGCGAATAAGTGAAAAGTTTTGACCCAAAAAGGGTTCATTTGATAAAGTTTTAAGAAAACAGAATTTAATAATCAGAAGACGAATTATTGTAGCCTAATGCAATTTAATAAATATTGTTGTACTACAACAAAAGATATTTTTCTGCATTTATGTTAAGAAATGGGTGTCCTTGCATAGCGTCTTACCAAGACTGGAGATCACAGCTTTCCACAGCAGCAGGTGTTCAAAGGAGTTGCGACCGTGCCAACTTTTTAACTTATATTCCTACAGTATTTAGGTCTCAGCACGTTATAACGTCCGCATTTCATCGCTTTTACTTTTTTTAGACCTTTGTTTCGTTTGGCATGTTTGTTTTCGCTTTGATGGTCAGAAATAAAAGTAAATTGAACTGAATAATAGTTATATGCTTGACAGCACTGAAGTTTAAATGCTTCGTTATCAATGACATGTGTCTTGGCTACAACCTGATCACGCTGTTGAGTACATTTCCATTTTTTAATCATCCTTAATCAAATACAAAGATGGTACGTTCAAGATCTATGTTCTGAGCTTTTTTAATTTAGAGTCAACTTAAAGTTGTGTTGTTCGTCTTCTTACTCGGTTGCACACAGGAGTCGTGGCAAAGTTTTCATCAAAAACTTCTTAACTTTTCAGTCATTCATAGCTGCTGACAGTTGAACAATTAATCTTACTGCACATGATAATGGTCGAATAAGATGCACCACGGCCTACTAGAACACGGCCAAATATGTTGCTATTTGGGAAAATTTCTAAGAGTCCTGATTGTTACAACCATAGCCATGACAAACCTGTCATTTTCCCACTTAAAGAAGTATGTAAAATAACTAATATTTGCATCTAGACATATTTTTGACTTGTTTTGCAGGAGATTAGATATGTAAGTTAGCACAATTTATGCAATAATAATGTAAAATATGTAAGACTTTCCAACCGCATCCTGGCAGTAGTCTCGTCATAGAGTCGTTAGGTTTTTTGTATAGCAGGACCTTTTGCCAAAAGCCATATTTTACTTGCACAATTAAACTTGGCGAAAAACAAAACGAACTAACATTTAAATTGGCATGTCGGATGAACAACAGCTTACAACATAGAATCCACAAAAAATCCTTGATATTTTAAATAGAACATGCAAATGCACCAAAAGCGACACACCAAGTGATACTACCTCGAGGGTGCAGTTGGAAAGTCTTACATATTGCATTATCATTGTGTAAACTGTGCTCCATGTACAGGCCTAATCTCAGGTTTTTACATACTTTTGGAAATGGGAAGATGATAGGCTTTTCATGGCTATGATTATAACAATTTAGACTCTTAGAAATTTTCTCAAATAGCAACATATTTGGCCGTGTTCTAGTAGGTCATGAATGCACCGATTTCTTCCGTAATACAAAAGTACAAGGTATAAGCTGCAGAGTAAAACGTTTCCCGACGATGGAGTTCCCGCAACATCTCTACAGTTGCATTTTGGAAACGATTACGACAATTTTTAGTTTCTCGTTGAAATGTCAAACAAATTTTCACTTTATATTGTATGTGGATTAGAAGCAAAAGTATTTCGAAAATCTATCATTTTATTCCGCACAAAATACTTTCGTCTCGTTCAGTAGCGTATTTAGGGGGGAGGATAAGGGGCGATGGCCTCCCCCTAATGATCAGGTAAAAAAATTTTTTTTTTAAATACAAATTTTGCAAAAAAAAAAAAGTTGTAGGCTAGCGCAAGATATAATTGCTTGAATAATTCAGCCTAGCGCGAGGGGGAGGGGGTATACTTTTTGCAATGTAATTTGTCAATAATATTCTGAGTTTCCAAATCAACTTCTAGTTTAATCTTGATTACAGGAAGTTAAAAATATTTAATTAAGCAAGCAATGACTATTATACACTAGCCTACATAGAATGGCGGCTCGTCTAATGGTGCTCTGGTGCTGCAGCACCACAATTTTTTCTAAATAATATTCTTCTAGGTTACTAAGCCTCTTTCTAAGCTCCTACATCTACAAGGACCTACACATAGGCTACGTTGAATTCTGCAATGATGAATGTTAGAAGCTGCGCAACTGTGTTGCAAGACCTAAGGGGCGATAATAAGCTTTTTCACCAACTTTTTAGCAAAGGCTTGCTCAGTTTTTGGCGAAAAAATCCGAATGCCCCGGAGAGCACCTAAACAACAACATCGACCTAAAATTCCAGCTGAAACTGCGGAGATCTATTTCAAACGAACAGTTTTTCTTTCTTTTCTAGACAATTGCATGGCACAAATTCACGAGAGATTCAATGAGCACTGCTCGCTAGTTTTTAAAGTCAGCACATTTCTGCCTTCATTGATTAATGAAGATGAGGACTGCCCGATCGACGAGATTTTCGACTTCTACCATGAAATGCTGAATGTTGAACCAAGCAATTGCTTTGCAGCTACTATTGAATAGCGAAGATGGAAAGCGAATTGGTTTGCAGTTTCTGCGGATAAACGGCCTGCGACTTTTGTGGATGCGCAGGGCTGGATTTAGCTGATGGGGGGGCCGGGGCACTTTTAGATCGTGGGTCCCCCGTGCAACAAAATTTTCCTCTACGTCTACATTAGCATTGATCCAGCACTGCACAGCATTTTGTAGAAACTTTAAAGGCTGAAAGAAAAAAAAAAATAACACAAAATCACATTTTTTCCACGTAAGGAAGCCCTTTAAAAGTCGGGGGGCCCGGGGCACCTGCGGCTTCTGCCCCCCCTAAATCTGGGCTTGTGGATGCGTGTCAACTTCTTGAACAACTCGGCACTTATCCGATTATCCATAAATTACAACTGCCTCCAATGAGCGATGTTTCAGTTCACTAAAGTAGGCTACCTGAAAAATTATTACCGCACGACCATGACCGAGCCACGTTTGGATGGTCTAGCTCAGATGTATTTAAGCAAGGATATTGTACTTGAGTATGATGCAGTCATTGATATATTTGCCAAGCACAGCCATCGCATTAAACTGTAAATTGTCATTGTGAATCGCCGAGAATGTTCAAAAGGTATTCGAGGTTGGAAGGACTAACTTATTGTTATGTTCTGAAGTGTTTGAGATCTTTTGTTGGTTTGTTAATTGGAACAGTAACTTACTTCTGCGGATTCGCTCTTAATTTTGGACCCCCTCCCCTTATCGGACGGTATTCTGACTGTTTCAGTTAACCTCCTCCCTCCGTTCTGACGCATCATATGACATTTTGGTATACCCCCTCTATTTAAAGGGTCAAACAAGTCTAATTTTAACCCAAGTAGAAAAAGTTTGAACCAATCAACAGCCATTTTCACCAAATTTGAGCTTTCTGTGTACTACCGTTGAGACTACCCGGTGTGTCCTATCCCCAGACCCCCATTGGCCTCCAGCCGCCGAGTCAGCCGCTACGCGGCTGACTGACACAATGTCTTGGCCCCCCCCTAACAAACTTTCTAAATACGCCACTGGTCTCGTTTGCTATACGTCAAGTTTCGATAGTGTGTAAGGCTAGGCTCCACAATCATACAACAAAATCAAGTGGCAGTTTAACTCATAATGCGTGCAGCCAAACAGCACATTGGATCGACAGCATGCAAGTCGTCATGCAGAGTAGGTGGTCGGACTGTCATCTATTTTTACAGCACTCTTCATACAGGTAGCCTACAATTAGCTGCCAAAGTAGTGGCCTAGTCTAGTTTATTTACTTTACCAGCACACTTCAATCGGCTTAAACTGGTAAGCAACAATGCGAAGCGTAAACTTTTTCAGTTGAAAAAACTGTTTGCCAATCAATCATTCATCTGTTGATCAAAACATTTATTTTCTTTTTGCTAAACGTTCGGAGTCTATGTGGTGAGAATGTTTTTACCTAGAGCTTTATGATTACCACGGCAGGCTACGGCGTTGTATTCCAAAAACTCAACTTAAAAAGTATTTACTTTTCTAAGGTCACTATCTCACTGTTTTCTGTCTTATATCTTTTTCACAAATGGTTTGAATCCAAAAATTGCTCACTTGCCTTGAACGAATCACAGCTGAACGACGTGAGACATAAAATATAAGTGGAATCAAATGATTCGACATATGACGTACAAAAATGGCATTTTGAACCACGTTTTTGAGTATTTTTGGTCAAGCGCATTTAACGTTAGCTGCTTTAATTGCAATAAGTTTTTACCATTCAAATTGCTACAGTTATAGCAGTCAGCATGAACTGAAATTATCTGCTTTAATTGTTGCAAATACAAGAGTGTTCAACAGTCAAATAACACCCTTGGAAAGAATTTTGTCACAACCATCATATTACTTCCAGTGGCGGATCTATGGAAGGGAGGGTGATTGGGAAGACCACACCCCTCTAAAACACAGAAAATTTTATTTTTGGTGTATTTGCAATGTTAGATTAATGTAGACTTACACATCATATTGTTTTGTTGAAATCCCGCCCCATAAAGTTACCTGCTCGATCTTTCCCTGGTCAATTCTAATGTAGCCTAGCACAACGTCTTGTTTTTGTAGAATTATAGTAAAGGAAGAAGAGCTATAGCCTAGAATAAAACACAAATAATTGCGTTCAATCGTATTTCAACAGCTTTTAAGCGTTTAAACAAGCATTTTATCAACGTAACTTGAGCACTTCTCTTACTGTGATTGATAGTTCAAAAGACTTAAGATGACATTTAGCTTTTTATCAATCTGACAAGTGAGGTGTTATAAAATATAGACAGGAAGAAGAAAAATAACATAAATTTTCTCCAAAAATGCGCAAACATTTTATGAATGTTTTCGATAAAGTTTCTAAATTTGATAACTGCATCTGGGCAGCCTAAACTACTATCCAGATGATCACTATATGATTAACTTTTTAGCGCACCAGGGTCACAATATTTGGTTGTTATAGTTTAGAAACATGTTCATTGTTTATCAAGGTCAGGCAAGAAGGACCCAGGTGGCAAAATCCATCGTGATTTACATCGTCTGCAGACGTTGAAGCAATCGAAAAATGACGGGTTTTTGCTGTCGAGCATGGGGTGACGAGAAAAGCAAAATCAAATATGATCCCTGAAAAACTAAATCACTTTCTTGACATGTCGCAACATCGAATTCTAAGTACACAAAGTTGCCTGCAATTTTTATGAAATTTATGCTACATCTCCAGAACTGCATTACCGTTTACAAATTAAGTTAAACATGTTTAGAATAGTAAGGTAAAGGTGGTCCCACACTTGATTCAAGTGTCGGGTATGAGAAGATAAGGTTCTCACTGTACTTTGGCCTTCGGCACTAAGGAGAGTAAGGTGTCCAGTTCCTTTCTCTAGGCCGCCTTTCCTGTAGCAATAATGCCCACCCAATTTATTACACCCTAGGTAGAGGTGAGCGATGTTTATCTGCAAGCGTCAAGGCGTGAGGCAATGACCACACTTTGCTGGTACGCCCTGAAGATTGTTAAAAAGAAAGTGAACAAAATTTGGCAAGACCTGACATTGACCCCAGGGACAGATATCCCCGTTCCCAAGCTACGCCTATGTAAGATAAGGGCTATACAAATTAAGAGGAAAGAGTGATACGAAGGGTATAACTTTTGTTTAAAGTGGTTATACTCTTGCAATAAAAAATGTATTTTGTTTGTGCTAATTGCTGGACATCTTAGCATAAAACGTGCTTTGATAAAGTTTATATTTATTTAAGTCTGATCACCGGAAAAGCCACTAGACGATACGTAACCTAATTGATTACTTTACGATACTTTACAAGTGTTCCCATGGTAGTATATTCAAGTAAACACAATCTGATATCTCTACAAATAAAGAAGTACCATCCTGTATTATTGTTTGCAAGATCCTTCAGGAAATCAAATAAAAAAAAGTTTTTGAAAAATATTTTAACACTCCGTTAAACATTTTTCAAAAAAAAGCAATCTTAAAATATTTCTTTGTTCATTCTAACAGCAACCAACCATATTGTAGTAATGTTGTAAAAACAACCATCATGCAGCGTTTTTACCCAGTTGCCAAGCGATGCCCGAATGCCCAGTATTAAAATGGTAAATATGGGTTCTACTCCAGTCAGGTCATGCCAAAGATCTTGCTATTTTAGCACTAGAGCTTCTTTTTGTTTAGGGAATGAAGTTGGAGTTATTAGCTATTCGGTTGCACTGAAATATTCTGTTTTTTTATTGTTTATTTGCATCAGACCGAGAGGTCCATATTTACCCCCAAACATGCAAAAAACAAACAATACAAGTAATAATCACATTACCCCAGTTAACAGATAAGCTTTGAAAATAATAGATTCAACGCTGCATGAACAAACAATCGTTATTGATCGTAAGATAGTTTATTTTGGCTCTCTACAACTGCAGAAGTATTGTAGCAACAGTCCGTTTTCAATTTGTGCAATAATGTCATGTACATGTCTATGATGTTTGTTTATTGTTGTTTCGATGTATTCTGCTTGTGCTATGCACAAACAACATAGTCGATAAAGCTTTTACAAGCTATGGTATGACCCTGCCTGTATTCAAACTCAAGCTTATCAGAATTAAAAGTGGAAATACAAACTGGGTCTTCATTAGCCTTTTGGGCTAATGCAGTTTTGTTATGCTTATAGCTTTTTTCTGCTTGACCAAGAAAAGATTCGGTTTTATAGTAAGTGAATATCTTCTTTTTTTTTTCTAACGCTTAGTTACTGATCAACACACACAATTAAACAAGCGGTAGCTATTGTCAAGTCAGTATATTTTTGGATTTGGCAACAAATTTTTTTATTGCAGTTAATTAAACTGCGCTGTGACAGTTTGACGCTGAACACGTCAAGAATCGTTTGGCAATCGTCCTCTCTCTAATAATTACCATTCTTTCCACTTACACGCTTTTTAATATTAATTAGGCTACTGACTATATCAGATTGAAAACCGCAACAAGGTTTTGAATTTTAGAGAAGTTTCTTGATATTTTAGTAAAAACGATTTGAGCTGCATTCAGCAGATAGAACAAAAAAATCTCTCAAAGCTTTGTCGACAATTGATCCAAGTTTAGCTGGCAAAGGATAGCAAGGTCTTTTGAAGAACTGTTTATACTTAAGCCTATTAAGTTATAGACAAACTGAAAACATACTGATAAAAACGAATCTAACCTTTAATCCCATCAAAAAGGGTGATCAAATTTAATGTCTATTAAGCGTTCGAAAAATAACCAACATGACAACATTATCGAAAGCAATGACGTCATCAGTGTCATATGCTTCAAGAAATTAAACAATTACAAACAAGAACAAAAATCAGAAAAGAAGAACGAAAAACGAGTTGGCCTACAGTAACTGTATCAGCTCCCTTTCATCTCCGACGCCGACACACGCCCCACTGGCCTGACGCTACAAACATAGGCGTGGGTGCGTGGTAAATGGGGTACCTTGGAACAGTCTGCAGACCATATCTTCAACGATTGTACTATATTCAAGCCACTTGATGGAGTGGAAGGTCTGCGCGTCTTGGATGATGAAACCAAAGACTGGCTGTTCTCTAGTAGCCTTCCATTGTATTCCGGGAACATTGTAAATCTGAGGTGGTAAAAGAATAGACTCTCGGCCCTAGAGGCACACACGACAAAAAAAAAGAATTAGCTCACTTTTATTGTTTTATATAAAAGAGTGACAAATGTGGTCTACTGTGTCAAACACAGTGATAAACATAAAGCAAATCACATAAGCATGTCGAACTATTCATTGAAAAGTACTTTGATTAAATCTGCCAAACGAAATGCAAAACATTTCCGCAACCAATTACAGATGTATAATGCAATAATGCATTTAAAATTACTAAAATCTAATAACGCCACAACTTCTTGAGTTCTTCTTGTTTTAATACTCTTACTACAGTAATTTTCTTTATGTGTTTTCATTGCGTCCACTGATGCTGAAAAAGTAGAACGTAGTTTTCAGGACGAAAAACTTGGCCTTTTTTTACATCATTTCTACGTTGCAAAGAAAAATTTTTGACGTTAAAACCTTCTGGCGAAGTTGCAATGGTGAAAAAACAGCAGCTTTTGCTCACTAAGATGAGACCTTTTCTCTCTAAATGTTTGCCTTAGCTAAAGCATTTGTAGGAATAATAATTGCACTTTCTGCAATTTCTATCTGCCTATTTTTACCTTTGCTCTGATTTTGGCGGGATATCTTTGCTTGCAATTCCTGACATGGACAAATATCACAGTAGCAAGGATGGAAATGTCAACAAATGCCACAACATACTTTGCAGACTGAAACTGTTAATTTATTAAAAGGTAATGCAGTAGCTGGCAAAAGAAATGTCGCTAAAGTAAATGTCTATTAAGCTTTTTTTGTTAATTATCTTTAAACTTTAAAAACTAAACAAAATCCAGTGATGGTAAATTTATCTACAGCAGTTGTTGTCATTCTCTCAAGCGCTTGTAATATAAATAGCCTAGGCCTAACCTAAGGTAGCATCATGAAACGTTTATGATTCAATTAAACGTGCTGTCGAGTGGCACAACAAATACCTCTTTTTCAGTCTCCTAAACATTATAGAAGGTTGAGCATTACAATATATTTTTCATATTTACAAATAGTTTAACAGTCAAACGTTTTCGGTTTAACTTAAGCCCTCATCAGAAATCTGAAAATATTTATAAATTGTAATAAATTTAAACTTCTTGAAAGTAACTAACTTACTGACTATAAGCACCAAGAAATGCGCAGCGATTAAAAGCAATAGTGTGGAAAAATCATGCAAAAATCGCTGCGTGTTTCTTGATGCTTATAGTCAGTTAGTTAGTTACTTTCAAGAAGTTTAAATTTATTGCAATTTGTAAATATTTTCAGATTCCTGATGAGGGCTTAAGTTAAGCCGAAAACGTTTGCTTGTTAAACTATTTGTAAATAATGTAAAATATATTGTTGTAATGCTCAACCCTGTGGTATTGTTTTGTCTTGCCTGTCTTTGGTGCAAAAAAGCAAATTCTCTCCCGAAAATATATATTATAGAAGGTTTAGGTGAAAAAGGTACCTTGGCGCATCCACCAAACCCATGAGTGGTAGCTGAAGTTTAGTGTGCAGTGAGGAGTTGCCAACTACAGTACAATTGAAAAAAACTCGGATTTTTTGTTAAGTTTGAGAATCAAAAGCAGTAAACTCGAACTGAATAAAACATCAATCAAGTTCGTGCTCACTAAGTTAGAATTTAAAAAATAAAAATGTATTTTACCTAAATAGACAAATGTTTTTTTCCCATAGGCAATTAAGAGTCATGTGATTTTACCTTTCCTCTACCTTGCCGTTTCATTCTTATGCGTTTCTTTTCTTCTTTTTTTTCGATTTTTGTGTATGTAGATCAGATCTATAATTTCAATTTATGAAGAACATCAGTCAGTTGGTTACTTGAAAAGGGCTAACATGAGTATGGCCGAAAACGTTTGTAATTTTTAGTTTATTTTTATGTTATTATGTTAAATGCCATCTGGTTGTTAGGTTTTATTCGTCTATGGTTAAAAAGAATCACCTCTCTACCAAAATTGACCTAAAATAAACCTTGAAAAAGTTATGTCCGATTTCTGTATTGCACTTCCTTGTTTGCAACCATTAAACTCACATTCGAGAAAATCCTACTTTTAGTTAATCAACGTTTTGTCAAAACAACAGAGAAAACACAGAAGTCTGCACAATGCATTGATGGTGGGAATAAAAATTTAATAATTGTGCCTGTCTTACGGTTTGTCGTGGACGGCGATGCTCAGAGTAAAGCTTGGCTATTGAATCTGAAAGATTTTGGCCTGTTCAAAGTAGAAGTGCTTCTATTTAATTGTTGTTGAACTCTGCAACCCTTTTTATTATCATTTATTCAAAGACGATATGCGCTCCTAAAAGATTGGGGATAAAGCACAACATAAGTGCCATGAATAAACTCAACCAAATTGAAATAGCTTATGATTGGCAGACTCTAATGAATGCAAACTACCTCATTATCTGCATGCTAACTATTTCTTTGTAAGAGTTTACTCTTTTCTAAAATGATGGAAGTTATTTTTTTTATTTCCACTACATTGAAACATTTAGCAGCCTTAATAGAATGACTTCTTGCGCTTATTCTTAACAGGCCCATGATCTGAGAAACCCCTTTGAAAAATATTTTTGGGCCGTCACTAAAAAATAGCGGCCTACCAGTGGATTTTATTGGGGTCCGGAATGGTGCTCACAGTTCACACGGCACTGTTAGAGTGTACCCCCTGATAGGCATATTCAGATGCAGCATCTTTATCATTGTTAAAAGATAAATGAGACTGTTTACCAGGCATTTAATTCGCATTTGATACGTGCTTCTGGTGTAAAATATCATAGACATAACCTTTTAATGTTTGATGCGACGGATTAAATATTCCTGAAGGTTGCGCTAAAGAGTTATATCCAATAAAACTCCACTAACCTCTTACAACAGACCATGCAACAAACAAATGTTTGTCTACGTTTTGGGCGTACATCCGTCTACGAGCTATATTTGTCTTTCCTCGACGTTTTCTTTACTTTCTTTAACCCTATCGTCCCTAACGTAGGCTTTGCACTGGTTAACTCAACAATCATATATTTTCAAAGGAAATATTTGCCAAAGGTTTGCTTGCTGTTGTTTGTCAACGTACAAAGTTTTAATTAAATTTCTCCTCATACAAAATGTCATGTCATGTTTTACTAACCTTGACTTAGTTGACAAAGAATAACATTGGCCTACTCGGCCAGACGTTGTCATTTTCAAGAAGTATTGAACTTTGTCTTGTTCAGCTACAAAGATAATAGTCGGAAGTGTAAAGAAAATAAGTTTTCAAACAAAGTTACTAATATCTTAAAAACCTTAACAGACTGTTTCACCCCTTATTGGAATCTTCAGAAGGTTCTTATTCAAATGGAATCCATAAAAGAAAATAAGCAAAGATTTTAGGAAAGAATAAGCGAACATAGCTGATTGCTGAACTGTTGTTGTTAATGATACTTTGCACGAAGCTATAACAAAGGTAACATTTTTGCAGTTAAAGTGAAGGTAGTGTCATGTTTGCTAATATCATATATTAGATGTTTATTTTTTACGTTGTAAACAGAAAAACGCAGTGTAGTAGCCATGTTTCTTTGACTTCCCTTAAAAATGGTGATTTGTATCATGAATGGATAAAAATTTTATAAGATGGAAATCGTAAGTTAATTTATCGCAAAAGTCTTGTGTTTATGGTTTAGTTCCAGTTAAAATTACGTTTCGCAAAGCAGATTTCGTTTCTTTACGACAAGAACAAAATGTTTGAAACAGTCTAGTTAGGGTTAAAATTAGATATGCGCTGACCCATCCAGCAAATCAGTCCCTTTTCACATCGATTTAAACTGTGCAGGCTTTTATATCAATGTAAAAAACAACTAGTTCCCTGACTGGAGAATAACAACAGCGACGGGATGGCATAGTTGTTATGAAGTTTTGTTCTGAAAAAAGTGTGTCGAAATAAGTCGAAACAAAATTACCAAGAAAACTGATTCGAAACGAAACGAAAAGAAATCACAAAATTCCAGTAGTTTAAACTCTTAAGTTTTTGATGCGACCAATCTGGAATTGAACCATGAATGACCTGAAGTGGCAAGGTATCAAACATTTTCACCACAACCAACTTTGTGGGAGAGAAAAAAAGTTGCTACAAATCCTATAAAATTGTAAGGAATTTTATTCTATCATTCTCAAGGGATAACTTTGTGCCATAATCAACGCCGAACTTGAAATTCATCGTTTTAACATCAATATAACGTTAGTTTTTGATGCGGTAATATCAAACCAAGATATGTGTCAAGTGCCAAGTTTTTTTGTTTTTTTTGACATTGTTTTTATAAAAACAAACGGAAATGGAGTAGCCAAAGATTGATTGACGTTTATTTTGTTGCGAGTGTAAAGGTAGAATTACAGTAAAACAAACAAAATAGGAACATATTTTTTCCTAGTTACAGTAATTTACCGTACAAGTAATATACTCTTGTTTTTGTGCCCTTTCGGCTGTTTACTGAGAACACAGCAGAAACAAACGACAAGCCAGGCAGCAAAATTCGTCATTTTTCCATTGATTCAACGTCTGCAGACGTTGAATCAATGGAAAAGTGACGGATTTTGCTGCCTGGGAAGCCACTTTGAGACGACGTTTGTTTGAAAAGTTTCTTTAAAAGTTGTGTCAAGAGAGACTTTGAGTGGTTAGTGTGGAAAAGGTCAACTATGTCTATTACCTGACAGCAAAATCAGTCATTTTTACATTAATTCAACGTCTGCAGACGTTGAATCAAGGTAAAAAGCACTGATTTTACTGCTTGGTATATGATCAGTCGTCAAACTATAGAGAGTCAATCCAAAATACTGCAAACGCGAAAAAAAAAAGATTATCATGGACAGGATATACACTATACAGCACTGTAAATGCAAAGTGAGATTAATTTGTTTGTTCAAAATAACTGTCTAACATTGATGATATTGTCAGAGAATCTGCCCAGGTCGTTAATTCTCCAAGAATTTTCTAGGTGAGTCACCAAGTGCTGGTAAAAAGCTATTTAACATAAACGTTTTTTCAAGATTATGAAATTTTTATTTAAATCATTGATCAACAGTGTAGCTTATGATTGAAATATCTAGTTCGTACCGACCAGTTGTATGAAGTTTTTTTGTGGATAATTTACATCCGCTACAAGTCGCTGTGGAGTAGCACTTGCAAGGCTTGCAGAAATATACACCACCATCCCAAGTTGTTTTCTTGCAGACAAATATAACAAAAGACAGAAAATTTAAAGAGACATAATATTATGCAACAGTTTGTATCCGTAAACTCACCGATAAACGTAGAACTAGAACACAAGCTTGTTTAAAAAATACCAACATCAAAGTTTATTGCTTTAAAATACAAACGAATTTATTTTCACATTTATTTATGTTTATGATTGAACTGACTCGGGTAAAAATAAATTCGTTTGTATCACAAGACATGTCACCAAGTCGTTCATATCAAGCATTGTTGTGGGTTTGACCACTGTCAAAAGATATTTCATTTTCCTTGATTTGTTGCTTGAAGGTTAAAGTTGGTCTTCAGTTGATTCATGTTCACTGAATAGGCAACTTTTATTATTAATTGCGGTACATTGGCATTGTGACGTATGTGACGTATGTGACGACGTATGACATTGTGCTCATCTATGACAAATTTATAGAGCATTTTTTGCGTTAATATTTGTTCTCATTTGAGAACAGACAATATTGATTAAAGCAGTTTTTGTTGCTTTACCTTCAAATTTTCAAAAAGTCATTTTAAGTAATTCGTTTTACTATACTGTACATTGTGTCAAAATACAGAAAGTTAATGAATTATATAATTAGATGAAAGCACAAAGAATAGTTCCTACAAAAAATAATTATTATTTCAAATATTTTTGTATTCGTCGCAAGTCCAAACAACAGTGTTAAGTGAATAGTGAATGAGCATATACTGTGCTGTGAACTTTGCTTAAAGTTATAAGCTATAATCCAATCTCATGCTTTGGTTGCTATGGTATAATGTTGTTTGCTGCAGCTAATTAACTTTGTTGCTGTCGTACATACTCTGAAACCGACTCAGCTTTGCGGGAATAGGTTATGCAAAGCTTTCAACTGCTGCTAAAGTTTGCATGAATCGCTGACGTGTTTGAATTTAATCTTCTTTTTGCTTAATAGTTTGATTGTCGTTGTGAAAGTAAGCTTTTGGCTCATCTTGTGTTTTGTTTTCACTTTATACAAAAATGAAAAGAGCTTCCCACGTTTTAGAGCCTAAAGGAGAAACTGTATTCTGTGCTTTTTGAATGTATACTTCAGTGGCGTACCGTGACCACTTTGACAGGGTGTTCAGTGACGGCAAAGCAACAGCGGGGGGCCTCCCCCAGAAAATTTTTAAAATTAACATTGAATTTGGTGCGTTCAGAGAGCATTTTCAGCACAAATTCTGAACATGAACAGAACTGACAAAAATAATGTTGTCGGAATGGAGAAGAATACAAAATAGATATTTATTTGACAGCGCATTGAATGAAAGACTTAATAATATCAAACATTAAGTTGCATTTCTAAAGTCACATACTTCAGTTCACTTTTTATTTCCGACCATCAAAACGAACAATATTACTTGCCATAACACAACAGGAGTCTGAAAAAACGCGAACGTTAAAGCGTGCTCGAGATGGAAATGATTTACTTCATGCAAGGATTAGGCACGGTCGCAACACCTTGAGAAATGTACAAGCGAATTAAAAACAAACAGGTGAAAGTTAAAACAAAAAACAATAGCAAAGCAACTCGATAATAAACAAGAAAAGAAAGTCGATTGCTATGTTGGTCGGCTGTACTTTTGTCCGCCGTAGCCTACTACTTAGTAAAAACGAAAATGTTTAACGCCTCGACTACAGAAGGAAAATTCATCTATAGCATAATTCGATTCTTGTTTGTGCAATAAATTTTTGAATTACATCGTCGTAGAAAGCTTGCTTTTGCTTCGGTTCTAGCAAAAGTTGTTTCCAGCGCTGATCACCTCAAACTCTAATCCAACATGCTAAAACTTGCTATTGCCTGGGATTCCCCAATGACGCGCCAAGGTGTGCAGATCAGCGAGTGCACAGCCTGGCTGACCTAAAACCATTGCTGTTTTCGCTGCCTTGTGACGTCATTTTTCTTAATTGTCTATTTTAAATAGCACTCGCCAAGCTGTCAGTGCACACCCAGCTTAAAGGTAATGACCTCAAACGTTGGAGTATTAAAATTAGAAGCGGACGAGTTTTGCAATTGAAAAGAAAGCAATCAGCATGCAGCAAGATGTTAGAATATCATGAAAGTAAAGAACATCGACAACCGATGGAAATTTTCTTTTTTTCTGGATTTCTTGGGGTGTGCACTGCAGTGCACACCTTGAACACCCTGAATATACGCCACTGATACTTTGTAACGTTCATGGATGGGTGCATTGCAAAACCAAACTTCTCAAAACATTGCCAAATCTCCTACAAATCGAAGTTGATTGTTTGCGATATAATTCCTAACAAAATTAGGTGCCCGTTTTACTAAAAGAACAGAAGGTCTTGGAAATCCTAGTTAACTTTTTTTACTATACCCTTACATCATAATCACATAACACTGTCCGAAAGCTTTGTTTTTAAAACTTGTTACATTACTTTTGCTTTAACGATGAAAGTGAAGTTGCTTAATGCAGTTCAAATCGTATAAACAAAACTTGCTCAAAGATAACAAAATGGTATAAATTAAGTGTTGTATTTGTCGTATGAGCTTCTGGGGTCGAAGGTTTATCCTTTTGCCACCTCAGATTCACGATGTTTCCTGGCTACACTGGCTGGAAGGCTACTGGAGCGGCCAGTCTTTGGTTTCATAATCCAAGACGAGCAAACCTTCAACTCCGTCAGGTGGTTTGAAAATGATATTATCATTGATGATGTGATCTACGGTCTGTTCCTCTGTACTACATTCACAAGAAGAGGAAGATACCATTCTCCAGCATGGTTGAGCGGAAAAGTCTGACGCTTGTACAAATACGATGGAAGCGCACCCACACCTGTGTAGCAGAGGGTAGGTCAATGAGACCGGTTTCGGTGTCAAGGATGAACGATTGCAGTTTAATTTACATACGGATTTCCATTTATGGTACGCCGGTCCGCCCAATCAGCAACAGAGATATTTTAGTAGTCTTGTTAAGCAGAGATTGACCGGCTTGCACGAATGGCTGGCACCTCTTGATTTTAATCGACTGAGACGTTCGTTTGAAGGAGCAGGGACTTTGGAATGAAGAAGGTGGTTCGGCTCCAATGCTCGTTGACTGAGAGACAGAGAGACTTCTTTACAAATTGAGTGTAAAACGTACAAACATTTTGGCCAACTTGTTGCTTTTTTAATTTTGACATTCCACCTTGACTGAATTTGTCACTTGTTGATCGTTTTGTTTTAGCTCTTTAAAAGCTCAAAAAGCTCGAAAGGTCGCCAATTGCATTGTTGCATATTTTTGTACAACCGAATTGACGCAATGTAATGTGACCAACTGACCAACAATAAACCGATTTTTTAATGAGCGTATAAGTAAAGTTAGTAAGTATAACACGATTTTAAACCAGATCTAAAAATGTAATCTTGTTCACAGTTGTAAAAGAGAATTGGCAGTTGCTTCTTTTGCCACCGACGTATAAATCTACAAGTAATACCGCAAGGATTAACAATACATTATATTAAACAAAAAAAGAAAGAAATAAGTCTCTTAAAAGTGTAACGATTTTTGCTTGAGGGCTCCACGGAAGGCACAAACACTTATTAATTTTTCGTGCTAACTTGTGTTGCTTTGTTCTTTCATCGTGAGTTTTTTGTACAAAAAAAAAATAGAGCAGTTTTCAATTTGCTTGACAAAAATAAACTTATACAAAATTAACTTTTTCCTATAATTCACCTCAGGCTTACTCTGCTTTTCAAACGTCGAGCATGTTACAAGGAACTGTCGCTGCACGTGGTATTTGTAGGCGAAAGTAAACATTACAAGGAGTTCAAAAGCGAAGTCATTCATTTGTTTTCGCTTGCGAAATGCAGTCAAGTTTAGCCTACTGCAAAGAAATTGTAAATCTCAAGAAGAAATTGCAAGGCGTAACCATCATCAACTAAGAAGTTACGTTGAAAATGGTGTTAAGCATGAAAAAGTACAACCGGTGAACTGAGCTTATCTAAACATTCTTTGTTTGTTTAGTTACAATGCCGCGCCAAGCAGTGTGGCATGATACAGCATCCCTACAGCGTATATCCTGTTTACTAGATGCCGCCTTTATAACGATTTGAGTGCCTTTCCTGTTTATGGCGAACCTAGAAAACAACACGTCTGCGCTGCTTAGGCTAGACATGTACAGTGTACACGTGTTGAAGCTTGGCGATACTTTAACCTGGACACGAATGCCTTGCCATTCGTACAACTTAAAATTTTACCCAACCAGTATTAGTCTATAGATACAATACTGTAATATTAAAAAATATATATATATTTGAGAAAGTGATCAGACAGCAATGTTATGATGGATAATAACCAGGGTTAGAAACAGACAGTTCAATAATGTTTTCCAACGTTTCTTGAATGACAATACTCAGTAGGCTTAATATGCAGCTCCTAAATATTACAGGTAACGTACCAAAGGACTATGTAGCAAATGTAGTTTGAAAATGCGCAGTGCAGGCCTAGTGATACGGTAGTAGTTGAGAAAATAGAGGGGCTATTTGCTCGTCTAGGAAAAAAATTCTAGTGCTCGGTTTGTTTATATTTTGGACTTCAAAAATGTAGTCAAAGCCTCCTTTCAGCTTCTCCTTTTGACTTCCTGGTACAAACCTGAAGTCATGCAAACGGCATTGGCATCAGAACTATACACATTTGGAAAATCTGGTCAATGCTTTTGTGCATCTGACATTACAGTACTTTCTGGTGCATTGGTGTGCTTAGTTATTAAGTCCGTACATAGTTCTAAAAAGCTAGAAACGAAAATAAAATCTTAAAACCAAGAAAACGAGGTAAAATTCAAAGCTGTTAACCTCACGCTTTTACGATGTGTTCTTTGGCGTTTTAGTTGGTATGAGTTAAAAACAAAACTACACGAACACGAAATTTCATTTGTCTCCGTTCGTTTCGAGATGTGTTACTTTAGTGAAAATTTTCGTTTTGTTGACATAAAGTAAACTCTTGCACCCAGCAAGTAACAAAAAATCTTTTTTAACGTTTTTAAACGTAAACATTTCATAACAGTTTATATTTTTTAAGTTGTAAATTGTAATCTCGTCATGTTAACTTGACACTTTTGTAGCCTTGGCGGTCCCGACTGTCCCAGTCTTTGGTTGCCCGTCGTCTTTCTACCGCATGTTTACAAAGGTGATCAACCCGGCGTCATATTGATTGGTGGGGTTTCAGCAAGGTCGAGTTAAGCGTTTGCTTACAAGCATTAAATCGCTAATAATAATATAAACAATAGTGTTACTGCTTTGCCTTTGTCAAACAAACCGTTAACACCGCATAAGTAACACTCAAACTAGAAGGTTGCTTTGTCAACTCGTAAAGAGGTGCGGAGTTTGGCAGGTTGCTTTTCTCAAGACATTCTGGTTTGATGAAATGCTTTATAACTAGCCCATTAGTGCAGTAACAAGTGATTATATGGCGTTTCTCCTAACTATCATCATACCATTTCTCACCAACCAAATGAAACCTTTTTACAATGATTCAACGTCTGCCGACGTCGACTTGAATCAATATAAAAAGTATCAATTTCTTTGCTGTGGTTAGTGAGTGAGAAGTGAGCTGTTTGATTTAGATTACGCCTTCGAATGGCCGTTTGAGGATTAACGCATGCAGTTACGTTTAATCACAGTTGATAACCAAAGGTGTAGCTGATATGCAAGAGATTGCTGTTTCTGAAAGGTTAAACTTGGCGTTAAAAAATCAGACCTTTTCTTTGTCGTAATTTTAGGCCAAAGCATGGCATCGAGAAAGTGGGGCTAATGGCCAGCAGACTATTTAGCCATTGTTTTCTTCCAAATAAACGCTAATTGGAAAAATTAGGCTTAATTTTTTTTAAAGGTTGTTGAATTTTGGTTGGCAACTACTCTTTAGGCCCCCGTGGCTACGTGGCCCTACGTGCCTGAACTGCTTGGCCACCTTTAATAAATAATTCAGTTTTACAAAAGAGAAATATAATGAATAACTATTACGACTTGTTGAGGTTTAGAAATAACTTTTGTTTTTAGTGCACAATTGTTGCGATGGTAATGTTATGTTTTCAAAGCGAATTAAAATTGAGCACACTGATGGTGATTTGAATCGTTCCAATTCAGCGACTACGAAATCTACCCAAGCTGGGGTGTCGGTTATTATCGGAAAGGACCGAAAAAAATCGTCGTTTCCTGAAGAAAACTTATCTGGTTCATTTGTCACTGAAAACAACACTTCGCAGATTTCTCATTTTAATATAAACAATAACAACCACCAGTCATCTTTGTCCCAAAAGAAAGGGTTTTGTTTGGAAGAAAAAAGTCCATCCACTGATCTTCCAAAAAACAACACCCAGTACTCTACTGCGCTAAACCTCCGTTTGCTACAAGTGAGAACATTTTATGTTACAATTTTACAGCATAAAGTTACTGTGAGTACAAATTTAAGTTTTGTTGAGTGATGACAAGTACTTCACCTCTCAGAAGTGAAGCACTATTTGTGTTACGTGTTTCGTGTGTTTCGATCCTGTTGATTTTGATTGATTGAATCTTTATCCTCAAACTAAGAAAGCTTCTTTGAGAGCTTAATCCTGGCGGTTTTTTATATTTGTGGAGGCTTTGAACCACTGACGCAGGCCCCGTCACCGAGTTTTGTAGAGTGAAGTTTCCGATTGTTGTAACTTGTATTCATGTTCTTGTGGCATTAATACCCACACCATCACAGTAGCCTACACGTCACGTTAGATTGTGTGTAGATGTTAATCAATTGATTTAGAACACAAATTTTGATATATCTAAAACTGCAATTATTGCTTGATTGTTTGATGTGATTGTTACATGCTACAAACTATTAAGCAGGGCTGTGGAGTTGGAGGGATTTTGGCCTGTCCGGAGTCGGAGTCGATCAGTTATAAACCGAAGAGTCGTATATTTTTCTCCGACTCCTCAGCCTGCTATTAAGTGTAACATTGGTGGCTTGAAAAGGCTCTCGTTTGCTTATTACATTGTATGTTTTCAGGCGATGCAGTTAGCATACCTAGAACACCATCAAGGAAAAAGTTTGAAAAGCGAATCTCCCTGGAATCCCAACGATATGGCTGCAAACTCATTAACAAACAGCACTGTAGAATTTTCTAATCAAGTAGGCTCAACTGAAACTTATGAAAACTACTTCTTGTCTTAAATGATTGTTTGACTGCCTAACGCAATAGTTTTACAGTCAGTTTGCTATCAAATGTGTGACAAAATTAAGTGGCAATGGTTCGAGCTTGAGAGATCTCAGTTTAAAGATCTCTGGTTAAACAACACCATTAATCATCATCATCATTATGTTTGTTCCTCGTATTAAGGGTTGGATACAGTACAATGCGTCATTTTTTCGTTTATGAATTGTTCGTACTGCACTTTCACAATTTAATTTTGTCCATTTAGAGATGTTTGTTGTCCAAATCATTTTTGGTCTGCCTTTGTTTTTTTAACCATTTATTTTCCCTTCTATTAATGATCTTTGCATTCCGTAATGCTTAACTTTTTATTGGATAAATTGGTTTACTGGCGAGTGTACTTCACAAACTATATTGAAGCCACATATTTTTTTTAAATTTTTGTACATCATTTTTTTAATGCAATTTTTGTTGCAGAATTAACATTTTCGTGTCCAAACTACTGTATTTTACTAAATATATTTTTGCACACTTTTTCGCAGATCCAGCAGTTGCTATCACAACAGGTTCTTTCCCCAAACCAACTTTATAGCCATAAGTCACATTACGTCATGCCCCCACAACAGGTGAGTGAAACAATAATCACAAAATAATCTTTTGGTTACTATGTTCCATTGTCCAATGTGGTGCCATGGGCAACACTTCAGAAGGTCATCTGTTTTCACAAGTAACAATCTTCTGTTCTTTTCGTCCTTTCAATACTCAACAAGTCATTGTTGGCAGCCCCTATCAGCCATCATCTCCCCGAGTTCTTTATTTCCTCCTGCATTTTTGTTCCTTCCACCATACCTTCTACAACTAATAGCTTTGGCTGTCCCGTCGATCCTCTCGGAATATATACCAAGAATCAATATCTTAAAAATATTGGTTGGGAGTACTTTCCATTTGTAATCTAATAAGGAATAGCTTAAAACCATAAAAAGTCAAACTCATTTTGTGCATGTTTATATTTTGGGTTTTTTCAAATGTATTTTAACGCAAAGTTAGGGATAGAAATACTCCTATGAGAACACAATTCTTACTTTCGTTACTGTGCTTGTAGTAAAGTTTATATTTAACATTCCCACCGAACAAAACATATGGCAGCAGCAAAAGCCCCGTTAGCTCAGTGGTTACGCGCTCGGCTCAAGATCACGCGGCGCAAGTTCGACTCTAGGGGTGTGCGCTTGAACAACGCATTTCAGGACTGCTCTCCATTCAGCGGCACCTAGTGAATGGAATAATTCTCTGGCAAGAACACTTCAACAATCGGAAAACTTCACTTTGCCAATCTCGGTAGCCGGCCCTGCGTCAAGAGCCTCTACAAGTATGCGAAACAACCAGGAATAATCTATCAAGGCATTGTCAGTCCGAGGATAAAGACTTAAAACCAACCAGCCAAAAGTAGTCATTTACTCGCCAATCAAAGGTTCAAACAGATTGATCTTTCTTGTAGCCTACTGAGAGTAGATGTTTAGCTGACTTTTTGTTTTTGTTATGGTTTTGCTCGGTTTTAAGTTGTTGTCAAAATCGAAGTTGCGTTTAACCAAAACAAAGAGCAGAAAATATCAAAAGGGTTAATCTGAAAAAAATGCGGCTTCCAACATCCTGAGCTTGTTTAGACTATCAGTGAGCTGAAAATTGTTTGTGTTAGTCCGTTGATCAGTTATTTATTTTGGATTGTCCAAAAGCGACATTGTTCTTACTTGATTTCGTTTTGGCTACTGTTTTATTAATATAGTGAGCAAAAAGTGTATTCTGGAACAAAATAATTGTAATAGGCATTGGGTACACTACTTACTATCGCTATTGATACACAGTTGAAAAATCTGAGCCAGTGCGTTAGTTTGATGTCTCAGAACTTAAGTTAACTTGGTTCTTACCCATTAAAAGCTAGATTTTTTTTACTACAATTTTTTTAGTTTAACATTTGCAACAATTGCATAAAAGCAAAATTTTTAGCTGATTAAAGCTATTTTTGAAACATTTGAAAGTTTGTTTGGTTGCATTTCGATATCATTAAAGTTAGGCTTTGCAAATTCAATGTGTGAAGAGTTGTGGTTATTTTCTGTTGTTAAACTGTTTGTGTTCTAGATTAAGATTAATTTACCTGGCTCCAGCAATTCTAATTTTACTAAAAGTTGCTGCGATTATGTTTATTCTGCAAAACAAATCCAAGGTGTTAGATTTACGAGATATGCTCAAATTTGCAAAGCGGTGTGTCTACCTTTACTTTATCTTATTACTAAATTGTAAGTGGCTGTTTGAAAAAACGGGATTTAAAGCGAAGATCACAAACACTTAACACCAAAAGTCAAGTGCTCAGCAGTTTTCATGATCACAGACGAAGATAACGTGGTTTGGGTATGCCATAGAGAAGAAAGGGAGGTTATGGGATCTTCTCTGCATTGTAAAAACAACTGTTTTTGTGTCTGCATTTTTGTTGAGATTACCAAGATACCGTGAACGGAACAAAAAGATAGCTAATTTAGTTAGGTCATGTTTACGGAAAGACTTCCGTAATCATTATGTTCTCATCGGAATCTTACAGTCTCGAAGCCATCTTCAGCGCTTGGGTGCCAAAACTATTTATCTGCCAGACCCCATCTTCATTGACTATCGGCAAGGGTTTTGACCTTCTATAACGATTTGTCAGTTTCTCTGCCTATTGAAAGCAACTGTGGATGTCAAATAGAAAAAAAGATGCTTGAAGGCGTACAAGACGATCGTTTTTCTTGCCGTCTCCTCCAATCGTCCCCTCTACTTTAAATCTCCTATATACCACGGATGACTTTTGGCACAATAAAAAGTTCTTGATAGACATTAATTCTTCGTCTTCAAGAATAAAGTTATTGTTGCGGTTTGGATGCTTACTTTTCCGTAATTCGTTGTATCATTAGCGTCGGTGAGCAAATATTCAATTATATTATTTTCAAATAATAGTGTTATTTTACGGTTAGCTCAGTGATTGCATGCCCGGCTCAAAATCAAGCGGCGCTGGTTCGACTCCCAGGGTGTGCGCTTGAGCAACGCATTTCAGGACTGCTCTCCATTCAGCGGCACCTAGTGAATGGAATAATTCCCCGGCAATAACACTTCAACAATCGGAAAACTTCACCCTGTCAATCTCGTTAACTCGTCCTGCGGCAGTAGTTCATGGCCTCTACAAGGATGGGAAACTGCCAGGATTAAGCTCGCAAAGAAGCTTTTTTCGTCCGAGGATACAGATAAAATCAAACAAAAGACGTGTCATGTAGTGAAACAAGCCTCGTACAGTTAGTTTCTTTTGCACAATATTATTCTCTTGCCAGTTTGATAAGCTCATTGGTAAAGATAACTTACCTGGCATGACAGACCAAAAACAACAAAAAATCAAAACACATTAATAATAATGCGTTTTCTGTACTTATTGTTTCCTGATTGTAGTCAAAAATTGATGCTCTTTTCAGCAACAAGCTCTTGAAATGCAAGAAATCTACAGACAGCAACAAAAGCACATTCAAGAGTTCCAAGTACAGGTGAGAAACATGAAATGAAAGACTTGTAAGTTTTTTCGAAGAATGTACATCTTGGCAGCAAACAATGTATGATTTTAAAGATAAATACTACAAGAAATGGCGAACAATAAAATAAAAACGTTTTCTTTGACTTTTTAATTCTTGGCTTACATCGTTGACTTTGATGATGTACATTACTATGGTGAGCGAAACGTTTGTGAAACGTTAAAACTTTACCCAGAAAAGTCCTTTTCTCACGAAGGATGATTAGAAACTGACATGAAGGAAATAATGTCACCAGACAACAAATAATAAATCACTACTTTATGCGCTAGTTCAGTATTGTCGGATGCTTGGTCGCCAAACAAAATAAACTACTTGGTTTTGTTTGGAGATCCGCCCTTTCGCTGAATAAGTTACATTGGCGTTGGCGTAGTGTTTGTTCTAAGAATCCCTTTAATCTGTGATGACCCGTCACCGCAAAAAGAAGAATAGAGAGGTAGTTAACCTAGGGACAGTGCATTACTGGACGCACACCTCCGTTGTTCCGCCAACATTAGAAGGGTCAGTTGCCAATTTGATATTTTTACGCTTTGCTGCTGGCTTGATTTTGATTAAAAACCTTTAATTACTTTAAAACCAACTTCAATCATAATCAAGGGTCGTCCAAATCAGGAAAATACGTTCTCAGCTGATCACTGTTTTGAAAAATCGCCACAGTGTTAGTGAAATGAATTTTCTCTTGCGTATCCCAGCTTGACAATCTTTGATCTAGGCAATGTTTTTATCGCATGCAGCCTCAGGCTACAAGGGTTAGCAAAACAATAAAGGAAACACATGCTAAACTCAAAAAGGCCGATTTTACACAGAGATGGTCCTCACCCGGTCTTGTTTATAGCTTTTATTCATGTACGTTTAGAAATCACAATTCTGACTTAGTACAAACGATTTTCAACCATCCTGGTATGAAAAGTTGCTCCAGATCTTTTTCATCTCTTTGTCGATCCCCAAACGTCTGTTGGTTGAGGACTTAAAAATTTAGATTAAGTGACCAAGAAAATAAGAAAACCGGTTTTGCGTAAGGTTTAAATATTTCAATTGGTCAAATGAGTTTCCAAAGTATAAGTCCATGCTGTTTGTTATGAGTATCGAACAGATATTTTACTCAGCAGCATAACGACGGTGTCCGAGTGGTTATAGCCATTACTGTAGTGTATGGTAATGTTACAGCATATTTTAAATTGCATAAACCTTAAATTACTTCAATTTTACGAAGACAGTTTATAAGCCATTGATGGTTTAATTTTTTAAGATCAATTCTGCAATTTATTCGATCAAGTTATTTGCATTTTCATGAAAATACGTCAGAGCACAAACAAATGAGCATCATAAATCTTTGTGTCTGTGCTTGTTTTGCATAGATTTAGACCGCACACTCGCGAACGAGTGCATTTAGAGTTGAACTTGGAGATTAACTTCTCCACAAACTAGTTTCTCTTCATGATATTGAACAAGTTCAGCTACCAGCTTAACACACGAAGTTTCAACACAATTTCAGTACATGTAAACAAGTGTGTATCATACACAAAGTTCAATTATAATCAGATTCCAAAAGCAGTTTAAACATGCTCTATGTTTACCCACCATCATTTTCATGCTGACATAAATATAAACAAAAATTTGCATCTTACAAAAAAAAATGACTTGAACATGACAGCTAGCCAACAACAAGAGGGTATTGCCATACTTTTGAACAAAGCAATTTATCAAAACACAGCAAAGAATCGCCTTTCCCAAACGACTTTCACATTGTGGTGACATTCCAACATGTTAAATGTCATGTTTGTATTTGTATTTTCAGGTTTAAAAAAATACTTACACTTGTGTGGATGACTGCTCTAATTGCTTTTCAAACTTTTTCCCCTTGTCGTCTGATGAAGCTAAACTTATGAGAAACCGACATGAACTTTTAGCAACTAAAACAAGCTCCAAATGTAAATAAAAGATGTTTTGTGAGCACTTTGAGGAAGGGGTGTACTGATTAGAATTTGCTTGTAACAGGTCGCATAAAGCTACTTCGGCGCTAATTTTAACGACCTCATTTGCATCGAGACAGACAATCTTGTCAAAACTTCATTTGTTTGTTTTCAAAATATTTCTTGACGTTTGGTGGCAGCAAAGCAACTTTACACCAGACTTTTTCGATTCAAAATTAACTGTCTATAGCTCGTTACACGAAGAGTTGAATTTCAAACCGCTCGTTTATCATTTACCAAAAGTACATTGAACTGTTGTGACTGTTCAGAGATTTTTTGGAAATTATAGAAAATATGTATCTCTCTTGTTGTTTTTGGCTTGTAAGAATTTTGGTTATTTTCAAAAAGGTATTTGCATTTTCCATTAAGTATGTACAGGGATGGAACGAAAGTTTATAGAACAATAATAAGCTAACCAGATTAAAATTTGTCGAAAGAACACCGGACGTTCATTGAAACAGTATTTTGTGTAAATTCCACAAAGAAAACAACATAAAACTAACCCCATCCCCATAACTGTAGGTTGTTCTTCTTCGATGAAACCTCGTTTCAATGAAATTTCTAACATAAACCTTTTTTTTCATAAGTTGTTTTTTAATAAATTGGCAGGTTAAGTAAGATGCAACGTGTTTTGTGTCGCCAACATGTTGGAATACCTTCTTGTAAATTCTACTTGTAACACGAGTAGATAAAAACGAACGCCCTTTATTTACTTTTAAGTTTACAAAAATCGTTTGTGCAAAGATTTGTTCACAAACAACGGACATCTCTTCCTCTAGATACGTACATGATTGATGACATAAATCTTATGCAAAAATGTGTTGATGGTATTTCCACTGATTTAAAATTAAAATTTTTAAAACGATATTTCAACATTATGCTAAATTCAAACCACTTCGTTTTGAAGAATTTCTTGAAGCAATCCTAGCAGGAAGAGGGGGTAGTTTAAGACATGCAAAAATCCCCCGCCCCTTAATGTTACTCTGGCTTTTATTTTCAGTGAAACAATAACTACGTTATTATTAATTTTGATAAAGCTACTCAATCTTTTCTCTTTGTTCAGCTTGCTACTGCTACAGAACAACAGCAGAAAAGAAGTTTGATTCTCCCAAGGAGTGATGAAAGTAGTGTTGATGTCTCTGACAAGTTGCTAGGCAACGATATCTCGAAGCATACACAAGATCATGAAGATATCCGGCGGCAGCTAGCAATCCAGCAACTCCTGCAATTGCAACACATGCAACAACAACACTTAGCTGCAACATCTTTGCAACAAAGAGGTCTTGCAGCTGCAGTTGCAATGGCACAAAGCTGCCAGAAGAATTGTGCTCAACCAGGTGCGCAATTGCAGCCAATCAGCAGAGAGCAATTTATGCAATATGTCGACGCAACATGTAAAACTGAACATTTAAAACTCGATTTAAAAATTGTTGCAATATCTGAAATTTTAGTTATCGCATCCAACGTTTTGAATCCAGCTCCTGAAATTAAGCTATGCTTACCGAGTTAGTTCAATGCACTCTTGATCGATCGTTTGTGATGCTAGTCAAGTTTTTCTCACTTTACAAAACAATTTCTTCACTTTGAAGTTATTTTGTTTTTAAATGCAATCTACATTTGTAGATACAGGTTTGGATAAAATTTACAGAATTTAGATGAACAAAGATTTTGTTTAAAAATAAAGGGCTGGAAACGCAAAAGTAGCCTAATGATTTGTAGAAATTATTACTTCGAAATGGCAAGAAAATCTGGTTATTTTCTTTTCCGTTTTTGCAAAGCTCAGTCCAAGCTACAAGCTACTTGTGAATTTCTGCTACAATTTCCCCTTCCCCAGTTGTTATTTCCTTTTGTTTGTATCTTGCATTCAGCGGAAGCATCCTTCTCCGGTCCAAAGCAATGGCTTAAACACGCTAGCGAGTCGTCTAGCGGTAAAGACGTTGGCCTTGCTGTTACTAACGACAGTGGTAATTCAGTGACGTCTACAAATCAGACAACGCCTGCGCACGACCGCTCCGATATGAACAGTCGAGATTCCGTGAGCAGTGAATGCGAAGGAAGCAGGTAAAGGTTTAAATGTGATCTTTTTGGTTTGAACCTTCTTCGCCACTCCAGGGGTCGAGGGCTCTGCTTTTTACCATCCTTAGGCAGTGGCGGCGACGAATTGATTGCTTGATCATTTATTTGTTCATTGAAAAAAAGTTTATGTTAGACCATACAGTAACAGCCCTTTGAAAGCCTCTTTGAAAATCTAAGTGCTTTACAGTTTTCCACACTTGAAAGGACTTAATTTAAACCGTTGATGCTAACACGGTCGCACACGTTTTTTTTTCCTGTACTAAACTGTGGTTGACTGTAAATTACTTCGTTTTTAAGATGCGATTGCATGCGGCACTATTCTTTAACTGCATTGCTTGATTAAGCACACTAAGTGTTGAACCCTCGTTATTCGATTTGACATCTTTTAGTTTACAAGACCAGATGTTCTATGCCGAAATGCATAAAAATGAATAAGTAACAGGCAATTCATACTATTAGACTTTGCATAGCTATGTTTTCTAAAGCATTCAGATGAGAACTGAATGGCTGAATGCATACTAACCATGATACTAACTGAACAAAGTTTTACCCAATCAAAAGAACGAGCACGCAGTAGTTGGCTACAAGGAGCTATTGTTTACCGCTATTATTTATTCCACTGTCCCTGCAAATGCCCATAAAATATTGTGTTTAAACTTTTATGTTTTAAGGACAACAACTCAACATTTTTTTGGAGATAACACCACCCAATCTGATTCACTCAATGGTTTCCAACCTCTTTATAGTGACGGTGTGTGTCAGTGGCCTGGATGTAGCAAGAAGTGTACCGATGCATCCGCATTTTCTGTGTAAGTTTTGGCTTGTTTCTACAAAATAAACCGTCCCTTGTGTCTTGTGTTGGCAGTATACGAAAGCATTTGTGATGATGATTTACTCTAGTTGATAAAAAGCGGTTTTTAACAAAAAAAAAAAAAAAAAAAAACGTGTGTAAAGCCGAAACCTGTCAAAAGACTTTCTGCTTTACCATTAGGGCTAAGCCATTAGCTTGTCCTTTTTTCTTATAGAAATCGATTAGAATTTATTCAAGTTTTGTTACTGATTTTATGTTGTGAACAAGTAGTCTACTATATATAGTATCATAATAGTATTTATTTTAGACACATAGAGACTTTCCATTCTTTAAACGACAAGACCACAACCCAATGTCGAGTGCAAATGCAAGTCGTAGAGCAATTGGAGAAGCAGGTACGTGATCGCCATCCTTGTAGCCTCTTCAATTTAAACATAAGCATGGAAAGACTGACACAAATGTACTTTTCAAAGGAAAACACTTGTACTATAATAATTATTATTATGCTTTGACGTAAAAATCTTTTCGCTTAGTTTCGATACAAATTAAGTCGTTTTAATGAAAAGTGTTTAATTCGAATAAATTTTTTTCAAAGACCTCTATGGCCGCTATAGCTTCCAATATTCTTCATTTAAATCGTGTGGTCGACACGATTTGAAGTTATCAAGATTTTTTATTCAATCTCCAAGAAATTAAGAAGATACGTTTAATGTACAACACTGAGGATCTCTTGTAGATGAGTTAATTCATCTGTGAAAGATTTTTTTTTTGGCAAGTTGAGATTCAGGCTTACAAATTTTACTGTTTTTGAACACATTTGTCTAATTCTAACTAACTAAACCGTGTTTCAAAATGCAATCCAAAAATATCAAATCCTTCTCATCCAGCTTAACGACGTCATAGAGCTAAAAGTAACCGTTAAGATGACACCAAAAGTATTCAGTTGACCTGAATGTGGCGACATATGTGGCGTTTATAGTTCGTTAGGAGTGTTTTTCTCTTGTTTGTATGAATTGCGGTTGTTTGTGTGTTCTTACAACCGGATTAAAATTATATTTTAAGCTGTCATTACAACCTAAACCATAACGTTCCAATATCAAGCTTTCGAGGTGTGTTTAAAGGCATAGCTACTAAAGGAAAATTTCAAACCGGAATTAAGCATTAAAATGAGTAAACTGAACATTCAAGAATTCATTTCAAAAACAATTACCCAAAAAAATTTGTTTTCAATGGCGCTGGCAAGGCCCAAAGTCCAGTGTTTCATTTATTTTCATTTTTTTCAAAATGACCAAAACGTGCAAACACAGCTCAAGAATACGTCATAAAGTCCAGCAATAACAAAAGCCACGTTACCACATCTGATGTTTTGAGCAAACTGTCTGCTGTTTTGATGTTGAAATGTGCTGTTTTGATGTACATACATACATAGCCTACAGTCAAATCGCCCGCAGTAACAATTATTGCGTGATCGGTTGATTGCTAGACTTTATGACGTAGACTTTATGACGTTCTTTACAGTCGCACGCTTCGTTGCTCAGGCCAATCTCCTTTTGAAAGCTCTGACAAAAGCACGCGCGCAATGGTGGTCAGACCGCAATGGGGCAAAATTTTATTGAAAATCGTTTTATGGTAGCATGTTAAACACAAAGAACGTGGAAAATCGCCAAGTCAGGTTTTTCCTTTAATACCCCTTTAAGAAAACAAGCAAACAACAGTTTAAACAACCCAGTCAGAAAATTTTTGTTTACATTGATGCAAGGTCTGAAACCGTTAAATTAATATAAAAAGCTGATTTGCCGTCTGCAAACTTGACCGGTCTTGATGTTAATTGTTGGCCAATCACATGGAATAAGAGTTTTCGGTCATATTCACCTACTTTTGTTCACATATGGCTAATTCTATAAAGAAAATTGCCTCTTTCCACTTTTGATTCAAAGCCTGATTCCTTTATAACTGCATTGACTAATTGCGGGAATGTTTATCCGTGGACTTAGAAAGCTTCTTTGAGAGCTTAATCCTGGCAGTTTCGCAAACTTGTAAAGACTTTGAAATACTGACGCAGGCTCGGTTACCGAGATTGACTTAATGAAGTGTTCGCTTGTGAAACTGTTGTTGTCTTTAATTTTAGTCCAACCACTAGTTGCCGCTGAATTGGAGCAATGCTCAAATGCTTTGCTCAAGCGCACACCCCGAAAGTCGAACCAGCGCCGCTTGATGAAGCTTTTTCGTTTCAGAAGTCACGCGCTAACCAACCGAGCTATCGGGACGGACATAGGCTACATTGCAAACGACAACCTACGTGAATATTATTTTAAAATCAGCAAGCCAGACTCAACACAATAACGAAAACAAACAAACGGAAACCGTACCTGCGACTGAACGGATGCTTTTGAAATTAATTTGTGTGTCATGCCGCAAAAAGCAGTCGATTCGTAGCCCATTTATTTGTACATCGTCTTGTCACTGCCAGTTTAACAGTTATTCTTGTCTTGTCTTTGCAAAGGAGAGAAATTTTCTTTGCAAAATATTGTGCTTGGAGACAATTTAGTTTTGAAATGGAAGTTATGTTGCCAGGTGAAGTGTTGCTTTCTGCTTTTAGATGGTGATTGATGTTGCACATTTTTTTATTAGTTTCTTGATTTCATAGCTCCAATTCAAATGAAACCAAAACTTTCTTCTACAATCTGTTGCTAACAAAAATTTCTGGTTATTATGCGAGCCTCACTGACATTGGTATGGTCATAAAAGCTACCTTAACATATTTGCTAGTAGACTATAAGATGAATTGATTGAGTTTCGCTTTTAGCAGCACGATCGTTGCTTACTTTATAATATAAATTTTAACGACCTGTTTTAGCCAGGTGCTGCGAGTTCGCCGTGGTGATAGCGGACTGCACTTGCTTTCGGAACATAGTTCCCTCGTCATAGCACATTACTAGAAAACTGTGTTCTGAAAGCTGTTGCAATCCGCTATTACCACAGCGAACTCGCAGCATCAGGCTAAAACAGGTCGTTAAAATCTACATTGTGATATAAGATGAATGTTTGACCTTTCATTAAAATCTCTTCACCTGAAAAAGGTGGACACGAAAATTGGCTTCCTTGCCTTCCCGTCCACTTAATCTAAAATTTCAAACACCGGGTGTAAGCCTAAATACGACAGACTCGCCTGAAAAAGATTCTTTTAGGAGAAATAGACCACCGCAGCCCGTTCGCGAGCTTTGACAGTAGGCCTACAGCTACAAAATGTTCTGTAGCTGTATTGAATGGAACTCTGCTCTTGAAATGCGGTGCACTTGCTATCATGCAATAGGCTATTATACTTTCGTACTTTCAGCTTTACCAGGAAAAACAAATACTTGAAGCAATGATCGCTCATTTAAGCACAGAGGGAAATGAAAAAAGATTACGCGTGAAGCCACATCTTGCTTTAACCAACGATACGAAGATGGAATTGTCTGTCCCGGAGTCAACCTCGCCTCAGGTGGAGAAGTTTAGCATACGTAAATGAACCATATCAGTTGTAGGCCTAATATGCTTTTAGCGGTTGCAGCGAAAATATATTTTCAGATATTTGGCGGCGTTGGATGTGTAATCAAAAGGTTGACGTATTTCCTCTTGCCTCGTGGCGATGTAGTGTTGTTACTTGATTTTGTTTGCTAAAATTAAATACATAACACAAGAGAGTGACTGCTCCTGGGCCTAGTTGATGAAAAGCTATTCCCGCTCGTGAGTTGGGTAAATGTGGGCTGGATACCCCAACGGGCCAAAAGATGAAAAAAATGTAGCTGGATGTCGTTCTTGTTTGATATTCCACATTGGCTAAGTAGATGTAGGCCATTTCAAGGTAGCGATAATAAGTTAAGTCCAGTGCCAGGCCCATAACCAGAGTAGTTTGAGGATCAAAGAACCCCCTGGATTGCATTTTGAATCTTTTTAGAACCAACAATAATAATTGAATGCTAATGAGGAATATTAAGAGAGAACTTTGAAAGTCATTCTGTTCAAAAGATCCAGGCATTTGGCTTTTGGCACTCTCGTTTAAAAATGCCTGGCAAAAGGCTTGTTAATATCCACTGCTTGATTGCCCCTTTATAAGACTTCCTTGGTCATTCGTATTATGTGATATCACCATTAGCCTATAGGCTAATAACAAACATTATTTGTTATTTAGATTTCTCTAACAAATGGATATTTGGGGCTGTCGTTTCCTTTCCAATCTTCAAACTCAACAACTCCCTCTTCTCGTCGTTTCAGCAATCAAAGTCTCCCATCCAGTCCTAACTCTGGAGAACAAGCTTCCGGATTTCCTCTCTTTCCTCCCACATCTTCTCCGCTTTTTCCGTCCTTTCTATCATCTACCAATATTTCATTGAGATCAAAACAAGGGGTGCAGGCAGCAAAACGAAGACATTCCGCCATTACTCCGATATCCTCGGGTTCGTAAAGAAATTGCCATTAAAAAATAGCAGCAGATTAATTTCGCAACTTTTACCAACACTACCCAGATAACAAGTCCAATTATTTTTAATATTTATTCAATGTCTGCAAACTTTGGATGAATGAAAAAACAACCAATGTTAGCTGGGTATGGTGAAACTTTCAACTTGGTTATAACAATTGAATAGCCATAAAAAAGGTTTAGCTCTTATGATTATACAGTAAAACATCGGAAACTTACCTTATCAACAGGTGGGCTACTGCCTACTGATATGCTTTTCGTTTTTGAACGTAGGCTACGTTTAGAAAGGTTGTGCAATTGCTTTTCAAACCCATAAACTCGACACGTTCAATTCACACCCTTTCTCCAGAAAGCAGGCGGAAAAATTGCAAAGCTGTAACACTCGCTGCAATCGAGTGATTTAGATAGCTTATACCAAACATGCAAAAAGTGTTGGGTTATATTGGGTTTTGGGTTACTGTGGGTTATGCTTTAACCAAGCTTTTGAAGAATTAAACACCACCACTGTAAAAAAAAAACATTTTGCATCATTATTAGGTCTATTTGTACGTACCTCATATTTGTAATTTTGTATTGTCTTAAAACCGTTAAATCCAATCAAAAGCAGGACAAACCTGTAGCTTTGAGAATGTCATGTTTGAGATTATGGGGTTTGCAAACAGCTTTATGATTTCAGATTTATCCCACAATCAAGAATTCTACAGAAATGAGGATGTGAGACCCCCGTTTACTTACGCTTCACTCATTAGACAGGTAGATCATGTCGGACATTGTTTCTAAAATTTTTGCTTGATCGGAAATTTCTAAAAATAATTTTGCGTTTGTATAGTGGGGGTGAAATGCCCTTTAGATAGAAATATTTATTTGATTACCCAGATGATAACCTAATATGTTTCACACTCACCTGACTTTGAATTAAAAAAGTAACTTATATGGGCTAGGCTTATCGGGTACTTGCCCTGAAGCAAAGAAATCTGTAATTTTGTAAAATAAACTAATCAACGCTGACCTAGTTAATGTTAGGCTATGTATTGACATATTAGGCTATCGTCGAAGCAGCAGAAGGCCAACTGACCCTTAACGAGATCTACAACTGGTTTCAAAGAAAATTTGCTTATTTTCGCCGAAATGCTCCGACCTGGAAGGTGAGAGTTAAATCTCGAATGTGTTTTTTCAACATTTTGTGCGATGTTCTGTGTCAGTTAACATAAGCTGCAACTGGACCTTGCTCGTGTCTATGGTTTACACCAGAATATTTCGAAATTATAGTATTTGATGTGAAGTATGATGATTAAACAGGTACATTGCTGAGCTTACGATAGCCTAAAACGTTTATAGAAAAGTGGCCAAGCGACAATATTTGAACGCAAAAAGGTATTGAAAAAAACTGAAGATAAATGAAGGATATTGTAATTAGAACGCAGTGCGACACAATCTGAGCTTGCACAAGTGCTTCGTGAGAGTGGAAAACGTCAAGGGCGCGGTTTGGACTGTAAACGAGCATGAATACCAGAAAAGAAGATCTCAAAAATTTTCAGGGTAAGCCTTTACGTTTCCATTGCTCATGTTTTAATCCAGCCGGCCCCTACCTTTTGAAGATGTCATTGAAGGAAGGTTGTTTTGAACCTTCATATTTTGTTAAATAGGCTACTGTAGATTCTTTCGTCGTATCCAGTTTATGCCGGATGGTTGGAGATTTAGATTGTGGGTGGATAGGCAAAGAAGCCAATTTTTTTGTCCACTTTTATGCATGCCTTTAGGTGTGTTGCAAAAAAACACAGTTGCCTATTTTTAGCGCTGTCAATCCGGCGCCTTTTCGAAGGCTCTCACCACTTGGCTTAAGTTTGGACGTTATATACTGTAGGCCTATATGGCGTCATCGGAAAATTGAAAGAAAAAAATGGCGCACATTGAATTGAGTAAGATATTATAAGGTAGGCCTATACAGACATAACTCAGCAATAACACTACACTTAACATTAAAAAAACAAGTGTAGTGTTGTTGCTGAGTTACGTCTGTTTATGGTTTAAAAAAGTTACTTCTCTATCCGAATTGTATATTATAAGGCAGGGTTTCCCAAACTGTGGTCCGCAGACCACTGGTGGTCCGCGACGGCTACACAGGTGGTCTGTGGCGATATGACTACAAATTAAAAAGTCACACATATACGTTGTACAGTAGGCTACGTATCCTGTCAAAGATAATTGCCACAGTTCTTTACAACTTAAATGATTTCGAAAGCTTTTGCTATCCAGTATTGTAAATTTTACTTGTTGCACCTTCGTAGCAGTTAAAAAGTTGTTCTCGAAAAATTCTCGTATTCAACATTCTCATTTAACTGGTTGGTGTGAGGTGGTATGGGCATGTTTTGAGAAGGAATGAAGATGATGTTTTGAGAAGATCGCTGGAGTTGCAGGTGGAGGGTCGTAGAAAACAAGGAAGACCCGAGAAAACGAGGAAAAGGCAAGTTGAGGAGGAAAGCAGCAAGGTGGGCTTGACAAGAGAGGACGCGTTAGACCAGGGGTCGGCAAACTTTCTGTACTACTGGGCCAAATCTACAAACTTCCGGTAACGTGCGGGCCGCATAAATTTCAACTTATAAACAATCGCCACATCATCCTTAAAATCATGGCGCACCTGCAACTCCTATTCCTGTGTCTGTTGCACTATGAGACGTGTTTGTTGCCGTTTCATATTTATTATCAAACACGTATTAAAATGCAATGCATTGCTTTTATTTACTTATCGTTTATCAATGTGAAGGATGATGTTGTTTCTGTGTCATGGCCAAGGTGTTTAAATCAACTGGCAACTTTGTTGATGATATTTGCAATACAGTAGAACTCGGTTAATCCGGATTCGATTTAACCGGCGATTCCATCCGGATTAGGCGAAGATCCGGATTAACCGATGACGGTTCTATCAAACCTGACTCGTACTTCCAGTTTCATCCGGATTAGGCGAAGATCCGGATTAACCGAATCCGGATTAACCGAGTTCTACTGTAGCCTACGTCATTCAAATGACGATCTGACAGGCGAGTGCGAAGTTTATTCTTTGCGTAATTCATTTTTGAAAAAAGCTGCTTACAGCAATATGTGCTTCCAAACATGCACATTACACGTTTTGCATTGTCATACAGATGAAGATAGGTGGATTTCTGGACATATTCTTTATAAAAGTTGGCAATTGGAACTGAATCGTATTTGGCCTTCAATATGTTGGATGATTGAAGTTCAATTATTTCCATTTGCATCTCATGTGGCACAGCATTGACATCCATTGAAAATGGAAGGCAAATACATCGAATCTGTTTTTTTGATTTTTCAAATTGCAAAATCGAGATTCAAAGTTACTTTTAGTGGAAACGATAAGTGATATGTAGGCTACTTATCAGGGTTGGAAGGTTTACAAAGGCCAAAATTGGGAAAATGAGCAAAGTTGGAATTGATTAATTGAGTTTCCCAAAGACGTAGCTTGTGTACGAAGGCAGTAATATGATCATACATCTGATTAATAAATTGCTCCTTTCCTTGTAGTTGTAAGTTTGGCTTGTTCATATGAGAAGTGAAATCATTGAGAAAGGCTAAATCTGTTAACCAATCAGGATCACTAAGTTCATCAATGCCGAAACCTGCATTCTTTTGTTTCAAGAAAGTCACTATTTCGTTTCGCAAATCATATAACCGTTGTAACATAGCACTGCGACTTAGCCATATAACCTCGCAAAAATACACCAGATCTTGATGCACAGCATTCATCTCTTCAAATAAACTTTTGAATTGGCTGTGGTTAAGGCCTCTTGCCAAAACAAAGTTGATTATTTTAACAAAAGTAGACATTGTTATGACATAAAATAAATTCATGCGTACATAATGATGAAACTTTAGTTTATGCACTAAAAGTAAGATCGTTCGAGGGCCGCAAAAAGTTTGTCCGCGGGCCGCATTTGGCCCGCGGGCCGCAGTTTGCCGACCCCTGCGTTAGACAGATTGATGTGGAGGCAGGGTGTGAAGGCGATTGCGGCACTTGGAGGTGAATCCGGCCACCCTCGGTAACGGGGACATCACCGGATTAAAACTGGACTACTAGTAAAACTTGTAGAAGGCGTATTTGAACTGCGACAGGAGCTTTTAGTTTTCCTGCAAGCGCACAATGCTGACTCGGTTTCACTAGTAGCCGATGAAATTTGGCTTGGGAAACTTGCATACCTGGCAGGCATAAACATACCTTTGCACAAACTTGTCATTTCAGGGAAGAGATGCGAACATTTTACTTACTCAAAACAAAATAACAGCGTTCATAAAGAAACTCAACATATGGAAAACAAGGATAAATGATAAGGTTGTGGATATGTTTCCTGTTCTGTGTGACTACATTACAGTACCAACAAACCCTTAATTAATACAGAGTTAATTTTCTCTGACATTACACAACATTTGGAATTGCTTTCTGCACATTTCAAAAAGTACTTTTTAAAAGAGACATATGAGAATTTTGACTAGATTTTAAACCCTTTTGTTGTTACAAAGACTAATCTGTCAGGACGCGTAGAAGAAGAATTAGCCGAATTATCATCTGGTCGAACTTTAATGCTTAGTTTCAATCAAACAGCTATTGCATCTTTCTGGTTGAGTGTTGTGGAGGAATACCCATTGCTATCTCAAAAGGCAACTAAAATTTGATTGCCTTTTTGATGACCTACATGTGTGAGACAGCATTTTCAGCTCTTACCAACATGAAGACAAAATACAGGTCCAGACTTTCCGTGGACCCTGACTTACGAGTTTTCCTTTCACAAATAACTCCGAGAATTGATGACGTATGCAATCCCATCCGTCCCATTGATGTTGTCAGTTTTTTTTAATATATAAAATTTGGTTTTATTTATTTTTACCTTTGTATTGGGGGTCCGCGAATAAACAAATTCACAAATAGTGGTCCGTGGCCCAAAAAAGTTTGGGAAACCTGTTATAAGGTAGCCGATGGTTTTTGCCTACAATAATGTCGAAACTTCCCAAACTGAAAACCTCGGTCCATGATTCAAGCCTAGGGATAGTATTCAAACCATATGCTAGTTTGTGGAACTTTTCGATGATAACATTTAAATAAGTTTATCCTATTGCTTTTTCAGAAACTCATCAATTGGTGGAAGAGACGAAACCAGACGAAGTCAAAGCTTGCATGGAAGTGAAGTGAATCTTACAACAATGCAGGTACGGTGGTAAGGCTTCTAAATTAGGCTTAGGCTACTGGACAAAAATGCACCAAAAAACTTATCTGCTTCCGCTAATTGCACATTATTTTTTTTATAGATGCCAATTAGTGATCACTCTTTGAAAGCTTTTCCCGCTGGCCAATCTGTGGCTACAGTTGGTAATAATGAGTTTTCCAGCGAAAACTTTGCTGGTAGAAATAGATTTCCTACCGAGCCTGTTGAACTGGCCAAACAAGCCTCGCATTTCAACTCACGTGCAACCGATGAGACAGAAGGGAAATCCCCACCAAGCCGCCACAATATACAGTAGATACAAGGTCAGCTGGAACTTTATAGACTGCGCTATTTATTTTGTGAATATTTTTACAAAGAAGATATCCTCTCTCTGTGAATGGAGTGTAATCGGCTTCTTGCATATCATATACTTTCTCCCCCAGAACCGCAACACCTATGTGAGGTGAAAAAGCAAAAACCGATGTCATATGATATTTTGTCCTTAAGTTGTTGGTTACACTGCAACCTTCAGGGTTACAGCTTTTTTATCTGGTGGAAAGATTTTACAATTTAGATCCCAGGACTGAGCAATTCAACCATAAGCTACTGAGGCTTGGGGTGTGACGTTTACTTTCAATTGAAGTGTTTTTGCGCGTAGACTGATGCCTTTAACCACTGTTGACATAGTTTTTGATCTTCTGTTTGGACTGTTGCAGCCGGGATGACCTTCCTTCGTCCAAGTCAACTTGATGAGGTGCACATCTACACAAGCAAGCAACGGGAATGATGAACGTGATGACGTCAAATGTTCTCGAAACTTTTCTTCTGCTCCGAGCGGAACCAAAAGAAAATTGACATCGGATATGACGGAAAACGCTAAGCAGTCTCCTAAACGAAAACTCCAGTCTCCTAGACGGAAAACGCTTAACAGCTTTCTAAAAGATCAACTCATTATTATGACTATCAGTCCGAAAACTTAGTACGCGTTGCACACGACCTTCTGATGGACGCCCTAAAAAAACAGTGGTGCCACGAGGCGTGGTGTGAATGGTCAGGTATTCGGATCTCCGTCTGAAAACCAGTTGGGCCATGGCCTCTCTAGACTTGCCTCATCAAGGCGTAACTGTTTGTTCACTGGTGTTACACGATATGGTGCAGACATGTTGCGTTGGGGCTTGGCATAGAGTGCTGCCTGTGAGTGTGGTGAATTGCAGCCCACATCAAGGACTGCCGGCTATACAGATCACCTCATGATATGAAAGGCCTAGTCTCCCTCTGACGATGACCTGATATATGGCGACAATACAAGAAGTCCAACAACTTTCTCCTCCAAAAAGACCGGGATGAACTGAACCGTTAAAAGCTTGGAAAAATCCTGTGCAACGACTCAAAGTCACAATCCAAAATTGCTTAATCTTAGCTTGAAATGGGTCACAAAAATTGCTCCTGTTGCATAACAGCAGGTCTCCAGGATGATGCAGCAGATTAAATTTGCACTTTCTTAAAGAAAAAACTTTAATCGTTTTTCGTTTAACTTGATCACTCGTCGCTTACTATAAACTAGCCGACAAACTGATCGAGACATTATAGATGCTGGCAACCACTACTTCCGTTTTCTGGCTGAAATGTATTCACCAAGAACCACGTTTCAATGATTGCGACAATATTTCACATATTTATAAAAAAGAAACGTTGTGGGTTCCCAACTTCGCCATGGTTTTCTACAGTTCACGCTCGCTATGATACAATACGATGACAAGACAAATGCAGTTAAAGCAGATCCGAGGCTTATCAGTGACAAGCCAACTACACATGGAGCAGCTTTGCAATTTAATCCTTGAAACTCTGCCTCGTGATGTAACTTATGCCATTCTATTCTTCATCATCAGTTGCAGTTATTTTTGATGGCAAGGGCGTCCTTTAGCATGAGATCGCGCAGGGACCAAAGAGCCGAGGTAACGGTGTCGAACCGGCCTTTCCCGTTCCCCAACCAATGCGCTGGCAACCTGGCAGAAGAAAAAAATGCGATTAATATTTTCGTTGACACGCACGATAAAAATAAATGGGCTATTGCTGGCGGGTAAAACAAAGGTCTAAGTTGAGAAACCTGAATTTGAAGGATTTATGAAGCGAATTCAAAAATAGACCTTTCCCGCAGCCAACCAATGAAGCGTGACATGGAAAACAAAGCACTTTACAAGCTAAGTTCATAGCGGTGAAGAACAGCTTTTGAACGTTTTGGTTGTTTTGATCGAATAATTGCTCATTTTAGTCGTACATTTTGTACTAAAAGTGCTTTATTGACTGAGTATCACAATTAAGCAATCCATTTAAAAAAAAGAATTTACTACAGGGCCGTAGCCCATGGGCCTAACTACCGCCGACACAGCGCTATAGCTTACTGCAAGGGGCCACTGAACGAAAGGACCTCGCATTGATCAATTTTATTTTAAAATATTTCAGTTAACAACTGAAATAGGTAGCCTGAACTTTAGGGTGTCCCACTTTTAGGCGACTTTTCAAGAAAATTAGGTTCAGGTCAAAATCTGACTAGATTTTCGTCACAGATTTCAGAAATGACGTTATTTTTCATTATGACGTCATCTTGATGTGCCAGCTAGCGGATTTTTGCTATTTTGGCCTCATCACGAATATGGTAAGAGCTAGTGTGGGAACTTGCGGCAAAATGACCGGAAGGGACGATTTCCTATTTGTTATCAATACGATACGAAACGCTAACTGCAACAGAAAATGAGTTATTAGGTATTCACAAGCAATTTGGTGCTTGCCGATAAAGCAGCTAGCGTGATTGTTTTCCACGTCACGATTCAATGCACAGAGCTACGGGAAAGGTCTATTAACTGGAATAATGCAAAAAAGACAGGACAAAAAAAAACACTTGTTGCAGATCACGTGATTTTTGAATCACCATGGCAACTACGCTTGTTTAGTTTATTTTTTTATACATGATTAGAAGTAGTTCACTTAATTTTTGCGAAAACAAACAAATTCGATGCTTACTTTTGTTCATCCTCTTTGGACAGATGCACGTTGTTTTGCTTGACCGTGACTGTCTTCTCCCAGTTGCTAACGCTCTGACTTCCTTTCTCCAAACCTGAAACCAATAAAAATGTCAGATTCAGCTTCTGTATCGAAAGCATGCTATAGTCGAATATTAACTGCAGTTGCTTTATTGTTCACGACTTTTGGCCGAATTTAAAACTTTTTTAATCGGTGGTCTACTTGGTAAAAAGATTAAGCTTTAAATCTTCAGCTTAGTTAAAGAAAAGCAAGATAAGCTTTTGATAACTAGTTGATAGTTATGGTACCGACCTATCTAAATAAAGCGTGGATGCAATGAAGACTAAGCCGACTTCATTAAACGAGCAAACCCAGTTTTTAAAAGCAGCCATCTAATGCTGGCGGCATATTCTATTCTATACGGCATATCCCAGACGGAAAAATCCTTTATTTTTAAATTGATTCAACGTCTACAGACGTGGGTACGGACCTACCTTCAATATAGCGCAAATAAGCCTCGGAATGCATAACCCGCTGGGCTTTTGGGGGCGGCTGGAGAAAGAGCGGGCCTCTTTTCATTCGATGCTTTTGGGCAATTGTTGGGGGCGGTGGAGGTGGCTGAGACGCGACAGCAACCTAAAGTGAGAAAAGTTAAACAAGGCCAGAACAAAAAAGTAGCAGTTTGGAATATAAGTGTTGGAGATAAAACAAAAAAAAAATGGATCAGGGTAAAAATATCAAAAAAAGATTTTAACAAATGGAGACCATTATTTTTGCTTCACAGATTTATTCAAATATGATGTGGCGTCCCTTTGAAGAGGTAAAATGTGAGGTGGGTTATAAGTTATGATCCCAACTGACTCGTAACTCATGACATATGACTCATGATATGATATTTGAAAAGCTCATACAGACTACAACATTTCAGTTTGGAACTGTCTTTAAAAACACAAAAATCCATGTGTTGAAAGATCACGTGATCATCGAACCTGTTGCGGATACGGATGCCCAGTTGGCGTCTGCGCATATGACGCCATCGGATACTGCTGGGGAGTTCCGCCAGGATGGGACAGTGGCATTCGCATGGGCACTGCAGGCTGTCCAGGCGTCGGAGGGAACTTGTGGGGGTGATGCTGCCCAGGCTGTGGGGTCATAGTTCCTTGAGAAAAAATCAAAACTATTGGTAAAAATAAACAACATAAAAAATGTAGGTTTTTAATAAAAAATAAAATAGACAAATTAACGAAAAACTGACTGAAAAGACCTGCACTCATGCAGAGTAAAAGTTTCAAATCCAGTTGTAGATTTATTGCTTTGTTAGCTTTGTGGAAAGTTGGACATCATGCCTGGTGCAACTTAGTTCACGCAGTAACGAGTTTGAAAACGAGAGTTTTGCATTGAAGCAAACAGCTTTATTTCGGGGTAAAATAAATGTGCTGTACGTCTCATCCCGACACATTTACACTTGTTTCAGCTTTATTATTCATATTAAACAAATTCATTCTACCTGGATGCTGCGGAGGATGTTGAGGAGCCGGTGGTGTTTCTTCTACTTCTTTCTTCTTTTTCTTCTTCTTAGGAATCAATCTTCCCTCGGCCTCCAGTCGGGCAGTGTGCTCCTTAGCTTTCTCTTCATATTCTCTCTTTTTCTCATCTTCCAAATGCCTCCACTCTTCTCCTACCTGCAGTGACAGATAAACCGTAACTTCACAAGAAAACTTAACGTGCATCAAGCAAGGAGTTAATTAACGACTCCTCATCACTGGACGTTGTTTATTCCATCGCGAGATATCTACTGAGGTGAAAAGCACACATCCTCAGCCCCCCCCCCACAAGGAATAGAAAGTCAAACAAAAATGATGCCATATTTTTCATTGTAAATCAGGAAACGAGTTTGTGATCGGACCCAGATCTTGACATTAATAGTTTCTAAGCTCTGGCGGTATATACTTAAACGAGTTCTTTTTTTTACAAACTAAAATACATTTTCATAAAAAAATAATTCGACATGTTGTCTTCTTCGTAAGTAAAACAAACCACAGAGAAAAAAAGTAACATTTTTGTAGAAAGAACTGAAATTGCTACTCCAATAACGTTGTTTTGACTTACAATCTTGCTGATCTCTCCAAAAGGCATGTCAGGATGCTCCGCACGGACTTTCGGATGATAGTAGCTTGCAAAGAGGATGTAGCCAGTGGACTGGCCCACTCTGCCCTTCTTCTTTGTTGGAGGAGTGGGAGCTGGTTCCGGAACAGTGGAAGGGGGACGACTACCTTCTGTGGACTACAGTGAACCAAAACATTTGATAAAAATTACAATGAACTGACTCCGTAGACAAATGACGCCCAGTCTTTGTGCCTAGACACTAGATCGACACCGCTTCAAGTTATAACAGACACATTATGACAATGATAATGCGGTGATTTATTGTTTCATAAATCAGCTATACCAAGACTGTCTGTATCGTTTAAGATGAAGAAGAACAACTGGGTATGTTGAGTGGCAAATACCTGTACAGACAAATACATGTTTAGACGTGTTCATGTATGTGTTTGTAAGCTGAGTACGAAAACAAATGGAATTACCATTAATACCCAATTACCCATATATACGTACTAACCTGAGCCCCAGACGTTGGGGTCATGTTGGGTGTTTGGGCCGGCTGTGGAGAGGGTGAGTACATATGTGGAGAAGTCTGGTATTGCTGTACTGGAATTCCAGGGTGGCTTACAGGGTACCGCACACCAGGGGGGTAAGCTTGTTGCTGTTGGACGTAGGGGTGCGGGGGGTAATTGGGTTGAGCTCCCTGAGCAGGGGACCCTGGGTACTGCTGCACCATTTGGGGGTAATGTTGGTATGGTTGTCCTGGCATCATAGGGTGGGGCTGAGGGTAAGCCTGAACAGGGGTATTTGGATAAACTTGGGGCTGAGGGGGTGTCGGAGTGGGGTATCTGGTCGCTTCAGTAGGCAAAGGAGCCTCCTGCAAAGCAAAAATTGTTACACTATTTTGATGTAAAGTTCTTTTCAAAGGATCACAGAAACTGGGGCACATAGTCTCTAAAAACTTACTTTGAACACCAACTAATTAAAACAGCTAAAGAAATGAAAACGCCAACATCCTACTGCACAACTTTTTAACCCAGCTAATAAAATTTGCCTCAAACTCAAGGTTGTCGGGCGCACTGACAAATAGTAAAAAAAAAACTTTTGCGACAGGGATAGAAGTGACCAAATAACTAGCATGACCAACATGCAGTTGTCACGTACTTCCTCCATTTGCGGCTTTGATTTGGCATTCTTGGCTTCTTCTTTTCGTGTATTGATCTCCTCTTCAACAGCTTTGACCAGGAGTGGGGACACATAGTTTTGCACAGCCAATGGACGTTTGTAGTAGTAGTACTCGTCGTCTACAACCTATGGTTTGAAATTGCGTTGAGATAATGTTTCTTTTCGTTGTTGCGATGCTTTGTAAAACCAGACAGTTAACGTAAGTGTTGCAGGTGAAAGAATGTTTTGAAAGAGTATGTTTAGATCAGTGGTTCCAACCTGGGATCCACGGATACCTTGAAGGTTCATAAACAGGTTTAAAGGAGGACATGGGTGGATTCATTTCAGGAAGGTTGACGATTGAAACTGTGAACCTTGGATGTTAAAGGATAGACCCTCGGCCCTAAAAGCTCAAGCGAAGAATTTCAGAAAAAGTACTGTAATTTAAACACTAAAACTTTTTATATTTAAGAGTAATTTTACACGGCTGTCACAAAGTTATCACTTTTATTATGTTTTGGAATATACAGGGTTGGTAATAATTTGAAAGAGCTCCGTGTTTACAAAAATGTTAGGAATCACTGATCCAGATAAAAAAAATTAAAAAAAGAATGTATCAAAACTAAATGGAAAGTAATTTCACCAACTGTTCTCATTGTACGAAACTAATAAGTAAACTAAACGTAACTAAACGTCTGCACTCATTCTTTTTCTGAGTCAACATAAAAGTTAGTTATGTTATACCTTGATAGTATATAACTGGCTATTGCTGCACAATCTTCTCTGTAAAACTTTTATTAGATAGCTACTTGCAAATGTTAACATCCTAAGTACAATTGTTTTTGTGGAAGGATGTGAGAGAACAATGTCTAACATATAATTATACCTTACTAAATGAGGACGACCAAAAAGATGGGACAGAGTTTTATGTTTCTTAACAAAAATCAAAGCAAAAACTAATTAAGTCCTGTAAAAGTCTTGAAGTGGTAACATTGCTAAAATGAAGTTGTTCAGCATTCTGTCTTAACTTTTCGGTATTTTTCTAACAACTTGCAACCATTGACCGGTTTCTACATTTCATCACAATCACGCCAACAGCGTAACAAATGAATGACAGAAAGTTTAGAATTTCAAATCACAACATCGTTTGTTTTCAATCTTAAAAAAAAAACGACAAGCCTAACTTATTAATAAACAGCAAATGCTTTTTGGACAAACCACGAACTTGTTTTTGTACGGTTAATGATTGCTAACACATTTCAAGCTATCAAAACTGGTCTAAGATCGTTCAATCGCCGTCATTTATAGATATAAAAAGTGAACACGCTTCAACTGAAATGGCACCTGTCTCGCCACGTCGTAGCTCCTTTCCCGGTGGAACCAGCTGCAACCTTTCTTTGTGACATAATGCTGAAAAGAACAGACTGCTGCTCACAAAGAAATTTCAGTTCGGTTAAAACTAAAACACTCAACCTGACAAAATAATAATATGGAATGACATGCTAACTGCTCTATTCAACTGTAACTTGTATGCTGCTATCATTGTAGACCTGGTACACTGAAACTCTTTCGCTTTCTATAAATCTCCAGTGTATAATCTGAATAGCCAATAGCTCTTTAAAACTAAATAAACACAGAGTAAGATCATTTTCATACACATACAAAAAATTAAAATTTTATAGTGTAAATAAACAAAGAAGACACCAAATGTAGTTATTATTCACTAAAATCCTCTACAGCCTGTTTCACCCTAAAAGGGTAAAATTCTATTTGAATAAGAACCTGACAGTCTCCCTTTTAGGGTGAAACAGGCTGTAGAGAATTTTAGTAAACAATAAGTATATTTGATGTAATTTGCTCTGCTTGGTGTTTTGCTTGGCATTGAGCACTTTTTGTAGTATTAATAGTATTTATTGTTTAAACAAAATAGACTATTTTCATACATTACACACACACACACACAAAATTCAAATCTATTTCAACGTAAGAACTGATATTTAAATTCGAAATTCTATTTACCTTATGTGTGGGGGTGTATCGTTTGCCCTTGATTTTCTTGATGACATCATCCTCAACGGTGTATTTGGATTCGAACATGTAGATATCTTCTTCGTTGATCTCAGTGGGCCGGCATGCGAAGTAGTCTTTCACGTACAGGACAATGCACTTCCCAGTGACGTCATCAAAGGAAAACGTGTCTTCAAAGGAACTGAGCAGCAACTCATTCCTAAAGTACATGTTAGCTGCCAGTTGGCCAAGCCGTCGTTTTTGCGTTGATTCAGCGTCTGCGGACGTTGAATCAACGCAATCGTGTTGGTTTTAAACAAACAACATATGAGCTTATTTTAAAAATTCGTCAGCAAGTCAACGTCTACTAAATGTCATTCCAACGAACAAATTATGTAATTCGGGTGCAAATATTCCAACGAATTTACGTGCAAAAAGGTATAATGTAGATTTTTCGTCAATGATATGTGCAAAAAACTATTATTCTGAAGTATTAACTTTCCATTGATAGACTTTCAAGATTATTTTACAGTGGTGGTTTTCCCTCTTGGCTGAAACTTGCCGCAAAGACTTCGTGGTTTTTGCACAAAACCAGTAATTTACAAAAAACAGAATCAACTTTAGCGTTTTAATAAAAAAAAATAAGAGAAACTTCGGATAAAAAATCTAAACGGTCTTGATACTGAACAAATTCAGTTTACTTGCAAAACATCCTCGTAGGTTCATGTTGCACGCTCTCCGGTCTGATGAAGGCCACCCCGTGCAACCACGCCTTGTTTGATGCGTCGGTCCACAAGCGCTCCACACGGACCACCTGGGAGAGGAGGTAATTGTCGTTTCAGAAAACATAAAGTGTGACATTTTATGTCAAGGCCAACTTCGATACAAACAATAAGAGAAGCAAAAGAAGATTACGGAAGACGAAAGTATGTAAAAAAAAATGAAAATGTGTGCTTAGCAACTTTCTCTGGGCCTACCACTGCAGGTATGATAACTGCAACCGTAGTTAGACTTAAAAAACCTTTAGTGATATATCTTTCAAATAGATCTGATAAGATTTACTATCTAAGTTGGTTTTACAGTTTCCAAATTTAGATAAAAAAAACGTGAAAAAATTGAGAGAGACTAAAGCCGAGATAAAAAGACTCTATGACGTATGATTTCGATAGATGACGTTGAGAATGAAGTAAAACGTTGCGGACAGAACGTAAAGTTTAAGCCACGTGTGACGAAACATCACTCGAGTCGTGAGACTTTGCGACAAATCTACTGCAAATCTTATTTTTTTATTGGAAACACTCACCTTATGTTTATCTGACCCCGGTTGGCGGACATAGACGCAGTCTCCTAGCTTAATCCACATGGTGCCGGTGTAGTATTGAATGTAATGCTTTCCTACAAAGAAAGAGGAAAAATTAAGTTAGAAAAGTGATTTTTTTTTCGGTTTACGACTTTGATTCGCACGATATGGCCTCATAGGCAGATATGCAGAAACCATGCAGCGCAACGCTGAAGCAAGTATCGATCGAGAGACAGACAGATGCTTGCTATCTACAGAAAAAGCGAACTAATCACTGGAGAGTGGAGAATGATGAATAGTTTCAATGCAGGTTGGTTCAGGGAATTTTTATTCTCGGATCGAAAAAGATTCTTTAAAATCTGAAAAGTGGAACTTCACATACTTGTGGAGGAGTTGAACCGCTGAAGCAGATACTGTCACTAAGGTTAACAGTTTAGAGTTTTCGCTTGGTGTCGGCAACTTACCATATTCCATCCACTAAGTCCAGCTGGAGAGCCGTCACATATATACGGAGTTTAAAAACAAAACTGCTGTTTTTTACTCTTAGTGAAGCCCTACCTTCTCCGTGAGAAGGGCCATCTGCCTCTATATTCTTCCTCTCAACATCAATAACATCCGACGGCCAAGATCCCTCGATGTCCTGCATCAGCATGGTCCTCATCTTATCCAAGGAGCTGGTTTCTTCAGTCTGTAGAGATAAAGTTAACTTCTTGAAAGCTAAGCTTACATCGTGATGCCGCAATCATTCGAGTTACAAGAGGACAAGACACTTTGCTACACTTTCTGAAGGCATACATCGAGATTGAAAGAGTCCAAGTTTGCGATATGACTACTATTACACAATGAAAGGGTTTTGAATGTTACAAAAAATAACGAAAAGGAAAACTTTTTAGTCGCATTTTTTGCATTCTTATTTTTTTTGGCATACACAATACACATGATATTTACTTCAATAGCCACCAAAGGACAAGAGACTTCACTCAAAGTGCATGTTACTGTTATGTCTACGAAAATCTGCAAACTGAGCATCTACAGTAGTTTACCAAAGGTCGTGTCGACTATGATATTACATACAACAAGTGTTATGATGTACATCATGGTACACTGAAGCCACATAGACAAAGCAATCACCTTCATCACGGAATAGCATGAAGAGATTCGTATCACTGGCAGGGGCGAGTCCCTAGCGACTAGTTCAACGGAGCTACGAGGCCACTGTGTGAGCTTGAGACGCTTGAACGACTTGATCCTGCTGGAATACCGCGACTCAGCGACATAAACGTCTTCCTCTTTAAAGCCTGGAAAAGAATTTCGAAAATTTTACTGAAAACGATTTCCGTTTCATAACGTTGTCACGTGACTGTTGCGTCATCAGAGCGACATCACCACGACAGGAGCGATTTATAAAGTCTCAAGAACTCCACACTCCCTTGAACTTGTCTGGCAAACAAAGCACCAGATCACGGGTTCGACAATTTATCCAGTTGCAATAAAAAACGTTTTAAAAGATGCTGAATAACGAATTGACGATGAATTAAAAGGTGGAATTCTGGAAATCCGTTTTGTTTTCTTTTTTCAGTAAAAAGCGTCATCAGCTGCGCTGAAACTGCCTGCACTATGCCTAGCACTGAACACAATACGCGATAGATATAGGTCTGCAGAAGCGACCGAAATTTCGGGAACTCACCGACAGGCTTCATCTTGAAGTAATCCTTACTCAGCATTACAAAGCATTTCCCTTGTATCAGAGACACGGGGACTGCATTGTAATAGTCGCTTTTGAAAACCTGAAACAAAATTAGGTTTAAAAGAAAGACGGTTTCTTTTTTGCGTTGAAAAATGCAGAAAAGAATGCATTAAATATTGTAATAAATTGTGTATTTGCCACATGGAAGACAACAAACGTTTTTTGTAACCATGATTAATCACACAGATTGATTTAAATAACTCTACTACCACAGACGGAGCCATACTGTTAGGGTGCTGTATAAAAGAAATAAACACAAGTTTAGTCAAAGATATCAGCAGAAGTCTGCGGTTGTGTAGAAAGATTTTTGGTGTACAGGAGTTTTAAATTCAAGTAAACTTAGTGCTTCCTTGTACGAAAACCGTTCTGACAGACTATTTAACCAAAAAGAAATATCCGTAAACAGTTTATGATTTCAACTGGTCGCCAATCCACCAGCACACCTCTTTCAAGAAGAATTTCTTCGACGCCATGTGAAACGTCGCTTCGGGTCTGTACAGCCAAACTCCATAGAGCATTCTCTGGCCCGACTCATCTGTGTACAACTTCTCTATGTTGACAATGTGGGGGGCACTTGGGTTTTCGGGGTTCTCGATGTAGACAAAGTCACCCGGAGTGTACATGGTGCCCTGGATAAAAGTAGGATTTAGTGGTGGATGTTGGTTATATTTACATTGTCATAATGTTGATAAAATACAAGGTTATGAAAGTAAACGCCAAAGAGATCTACTTTGATTGTAGAATGCAGACCAGACCTCAGGCATACAACTTGTTTAAGTTCTTTACATATTGTTGGTGCAGCAAGGTTTCCGAAAATTATCGTGAAGATAAAAAAGGGAGAAACTCCTTTTAAAAGACTTGTGTTAGATTACAAGAAAACCCGATCCGACTGGCAATAAAAATCATAATTTAAAATTTCAATGCGTTACCTTAATAACCGCTTGGGAATTTGGCAAACAGATTTTTGTTTAAATTTTATGCTTGCCCGCTTGTAAGAAGCTTGAAGGCTGTGTCTTTGGCAGGACACTTAAAGACATGCCTAAAGGTGGACACGAAGATTGGCTTCCTTGCCTTCCCGTCCACTTAATCTACATCTTCAACCACCAGGTGTAAGCCTGGATACGACAAACAAGAAGCTTAAAGATATAAAGCACTGCTTCAATTCCCTGTCAAGACAAGCGAGGAATCGGTGTATTTAAAAAAAAAATAGCGAGTGTAGCCTGAGAGGGATTCGAACACTGATACTTGCGGTTCGAAATCCCATGTGTTACCTTTGCGCCACGGTCAGTGAATCAAAACAACGTTTAAAATACAAGAGTTTGTTTTGTCATTCCGACCTTGAAATCCATTTCATGAGATTGGGAGGATATCGCCATGCCCTTTGAGATCTCTTTTCCTTCGCCATTGATCTGATCATCCTCCTTGATCTCTTCAGAAACTTTTTCCTGCAACATCATTTTAAATGAAGACGATCATGCGTGAAGTAGCTACGTTGTTTATAGGCCAAGGCTAAATCAACCAGCAAAATCCGTCATTTTTACATTGATTCAACGTATGCAGACGTTGAATCAATGTAAAAAAAGGATTTTGTTGTCTGGTATATATTAAGTCATCTTAAAGAAAATTGTACATTGAATTTCACCACTTCCAACGTAATTAAGATGTTGGTTTTAGACTTTTGCGTTTTAAGTTTGTGAGATCAACGATTTTTCAGAGATGGAGGCATTCAAAACTTTGAGGATACTATACACAACTTTTTGGGGGGTTTTCCACGAACGGTTTTTGTAAGGTAATACGAGCATTATGAGCAACAAGCATTACCCTACAAGCATTACCCTACTAAAGCATTACCTACTAATACCCTACAAGCATTACCCTAGCACGAAACGTGTAACAGAGACAGCTTGCGAAAATTCGTCCTTTTGCATTGATTCAACACTCTGGAGACGTTAAGTCGATGTAAAAAGGCGACTTTATTAGCTGGGCAATGACATACCTTTTTCTCAATCTCGATCTCATTCTCAAGCCTCTTGACAGTGAGTAGCAGGGCGGGAGACATCAGCGTTTCACCGTTTTTGCTCAACTCGTCACGAATTTTTATGAAGAACTTTTGAAGCTCAACAACATCTTCGTATACCTGAGCACAGAGGTCAGAGGTCAATTAAGCATTTCTGACAACACACAACAGTTTGAAAACTGTGAAACCTGTTAGTAGACAAATAGATCTCGAAAAATCGAACTTTTGGGTGTTTGTTTAGCTACTCACACTAGAATTATGTATGTCTGCTTTAAGAATGTTACTTTCATGTAAGCCCAACTGGAAAAATTGGTCTTTTTATACTGATTCAACGTTCGCAGACGTTGAATCAGTGTAAAAATGACCAATTTTTGAAGTACCTCGGAATCGCTTCTGTTGTTGTTCCTCGCTTCTTCAAAGACTTCAAACATGTGATCTTGGAAGACGTCGAGCCTCCTGTATCTCCTGTTGTGCAAATTCTTCTTTATAATCTCCAGAGTTAACTTTTGATCAGAATGACCTGGAAGAAAAGCAAAAATATTGATTGTGTCTACAAGTTGAATTTGTGGCTACGCGATTGGGATAGAAAATACTTTCGTTTGCAGTACAAAAGAATTTAGAAGTAAAAGAAAGCTATCAAAGTATCCGGGTGACCATATGTAACTTTACCGTCGGATTTTCCGTTTTCTTGACCTTTTTCTTCCACTGCTGTGATACTGGTTGCATCTTTTTTTGCTCCAGCTGGTAAAAAAACACTTTGCATGTCTGGATTAAATTTTTAAATTGCATATTTGAAACATCTGTTGAACGCATTCGGACATTTGTCTGACATTGTTAAATGTTGAATTAATTGAATAGTTATCAATTTTTCAAAAAAGAGATTAACTTATCAAACCACCAAAGTGAGACTTTGAAACGCGCGATAGATACCTTCTGAAGATAGGCTCTCGCTGTAGCACCTGAAACAAAAGCAAAGACCTTGATAACAAACTCAATCTTTTTTGCATTGGCTCAATGTCCGCAAGCGTTGAATCAACGTAAAAGAGGATGTCGTTGACTGTTATTGAGATTTTTGATACACTTGGACTAATGAACTAGAACTTAAGTTTAACAGCTCTTCTGCAGTTGCAATACTTTTCTTCAAAAGAAAAAAAAGCTCCTTAAAAAACTGCGGTGATGAATTTGCAATCAACACAAATTTTATGTCAACACCTTCGCAGTTTATCAATTAATTTTGGCTCAAAAGATCAATTAGACAAGTTTAACGAAAAGTTAAATATTGGTGTACTTTTGATATGTTGTTGTTTATGATTAAATGACAATTCTATAAAAGTCTTATGCACGAAAACGAGTTTTTTTTATGGAGGGAACAATTTCGAAACTAAACCGAGACGAAGAAAAATAGTTTTGAAACGAAATATCGTTTCGGATATCTCTAAATATTACCTTCCACTTTCATCCTGATGACTCATAACGGACATGAAGAGACTTATCAGCATCTCCTGGACGAGGTCCTCTGGAGAAAGGATAACATCTACGGGCTGGATCTCGTAAAATTTGTCAACAGCATATTTCTGTAAAGCAACATAGGACAATGACAAGTACAACAGATATTTTTCTATTGTATTGTGTATGAAAGTCATTCTCCAGTTATAAAAATTGGTCACGTTTACCGGGATTCAACATGTGCAGAGGTTGAATTTATGTAAAATGACCTACGGTAATAAATGTAGCTGAAAATAAATGTGCAAACTATTATATTGCGCTGGTAAAAAAAATCACTTATTTTTTTTATACAGTATTGTTTTAAAATTTATATACCAAGCCTTTTCAGAAACAAATATATACAGCGGGGTACCTGGAGCAGCAGAGCATCTTTATAAATAAGAGATCCTGGTTCATTGTAGTTACAGGCGTTTTCAAACATAAGCAGCATATCAGCAAGCATTTCATCCAGCTTGAAATATTGTCCGGTCTGAAGAAAATAAAATTTTAAGGCCAAGCTTGCAACTACTTCACAAAAACGTTGGTTTAGAAAAGAAGCACGTGCTACAAAATAGCAAGGTTTGGTTTTGTTACTCAGACAAAACTGCTGTTGGGGATTAAAATGCAAGCACCTTTAAAATATATCGCAGTAATTAATAATTATGAATAATAGTCAATAAAATGAGTCATGTATACTAAATTTAAAAAGTTCAAATAGAACTCATGTAAAATAAAAAAAATAATTGCAATCAACTGTAAATAATGTCCGTCTTCTGGAGAGAGAGAGAGAGAGAGAGAGGGAGAGTGAGAGAGGAAGAGACAAGAAAGAGCGAGAGAGTTACAATTTGTAGAAACTCGTAAAGTAATTAATATAATAATAAAGCAATATTTTTTATAACTATCTCTTCTTCTCACCTGCATCCTAGTACGGATCCGCTCCATATCAAGCGGCTTCTTTATGACTTTGTAGTAGTCAGGAAGAAGTTGCTTGGTGGGAAGATGCATGAAGATCTCGCATATCATCCGCTGTGTCGGATCCACGTAGTCTCTTACTGCTGAGAACAACGTCTCCATCTTCTCCTCCAACTCGGACCCCTGCCGCAAGACACAATGTATGTGATAAATATATCATATATAGTTGCTATTCACCTGAAAACCTTTACAGCCTGTTTCACTTTACTAAGATCATCGAAAGCCCGAAAGGCTTCCAAAATTTTGTTTCAAGGACAGCGAGAAGTGCCAAAGTTGAAGAGTTTGACATGCTAAATAAATATTGTACTTCGGTTTGGTCACCCACTAAACTTCACTAAATGGAAGTCATTGAATGGAAAATAAACACTGAAAATGTCACGACAAAATTCACTTTTGACTTCTTTGAAGAGCGTGGTGTTTTTTCAGGTGAACCTTCAAACAGAGGTAAAGGACCCAGCTCTTCATTCTTTGCTAGAAGGAGCTTTTCCAGTGCATCGGCATCCGAATATACCTGGAACAAAAAGATGCTAATTCACCAACTGTAAACCAAATAAACCACAGTTTTCCGACGCCTTATCTACACTAAAAGCCCGCCGTTGTGATACCAGTACTTTTTTTTGTAAAAGGGAAGCCAATCTTCGTGTCCACATTTAGGCATGCCTAGTGTCTTGCCAAAGGCACAGGTGCATGTTCTTGAGCGGTGTCGAACCATCGCCCTTTCAAATGCTGTACCAGGGCTTTTACCCCTAGACTATGTATGGTCGCCTACACGTCACTGAAGTTGAAACAATGTGAAAATGACGACTTTTGTAGATTGACCTCAACCTTTTTAAAAACAAAAGAGAAAATTATCGTGAAACTCACTTCAGAACCAGGCTCGTTGTAGTGGCGTGCGTTGTTGAACATGAGATCAAAATCCTCGATCATATCATCAGCACTGAAGTACTTGTCCAGACGAATCTTCTTTTCGATCATTTTCATGTCTATCGGTTCCAGCACCAGCTTGTAGTAATCGGGGTAATCTTTTCGGGATGGTTTTTCAACGAAGAGAGTGATCATTTTTCGTCCTGTAAAACATTTGCAAATTGTTGGCCACTTGGAGTTGTTTTGATGTCGTAAAATTGATTTCAAACTAATTGAATGTGATTTTATTGGGGGACCAGATAACATAACCGATTTTGCATTGATTCAACGTCTGCAAGACAAATGTGATAAATGTAGCATCAATGTAAACAACGGTTGATTTGCGGTCTGCGGTGTGGCCAATGTGCCCAGGAGGAATAAGAGAGTACAAGCAACAACAAGCCATACACCAGGACGCAAATAAACATCAGAAAACGAAAAGCTTTTGTATGGTTTTAAACGTGGATAAACAGTTCAATTCTTGTTCGTCGCATGAGCATTGGTGTCGATAGTCTATCCCTTTACCAACCCGGATTCACACTGGAAGGCTAGTAGAGAGCAGCCAGTATTTAATTTCATCACTAAGACGCGCAGACCTTCCACTCCATTAAGTGGCTTGAAGATGGTACAATCGTTAATGATGAGGTCTGCAGTCTGTTTCTCAGCACCACATGCACAAGAGGCCATTTTCTATTGGTGCATGGTTGAGCGGAAAAGTCCGACGCTCGTACGAAGACGGTTTAGCCCCCACCCCCCAATGGTAAACAGTTGTTTCATAGATAAAGAACATGTTTGTCAACAAAAATCAGTCGTGAAACGGAAAACGTATTTAAGATATTTTATTCAAATAGAAAGAGACTTGATGAAAAACGGCGACTGGCAGTCAGAGACTTCCTCAAATAAAACATTGTACTTTTTCGTCAGTTGAAAAGTATACGGGTATCGAATTTTTCCACACCTGAGACAGAGCCAGTAACTCGGATTAAATGTGTTAGCTTTTAAGGTTTGCGTTTGTGTTCGCATTATAAATAAACTTCTAATTGATTTTTTAACAAAACTTGCTAAACTGACCGTCATCATTCTTGGCCTCCATCAAGGTGTTGAAAAGCACATGCAACCTTCCCTGCAAACTTTCCTTGTTTGATTTCCTTTTCTTGCGTCGTTTCTTTTTCGTCTGTAGTGAGAAAAGAACACTTCAATGGACATGGCTTCAAGAATAAAACGCCAGGCTTTAAAATATAAAAAGCTGTGAGATATATTGCACGAAATCTCACCTAGCACTAAATGTTACGCTGGACTAAATCAATTACTGCTTATACAAGTACAACGCAAACATACGAAGCTAACTGACATGAACGGTTCAAAAGAGTTATATAAAAAAAAACTACTTTCACAAGAATTTACACCAAGCGTTTTTAGCACACCATAGCGTCCTCAACAGAAATAACAATACCATTTATCTGCGCCTAAAGAGCAAAAACACAGCAGTTAAAGGTTGAGTTTATCTCTAACTAGCACAGAAACTGATCCTTCTGACCAGTTCAACCTCAACATTGCACACAAAAATTACTGCTAGTTTGTATCGACTGTAATCGGTCTGTATCGATCACTCGTCTTTTCTGTCAAGGCTTCCCCACAAAGTTTAAAGTCAAAGACTTTTAAGATAAGTTATGACGTCACTGACCGCCTCCTCGTCATCTGCCTCCGACTTCTCCGTTGTTGTTGTTGTCTCCGTTTCTTTATTGCTTTCCTCGGCTTTGTCCATGTCCCCCTCCTGCGTGATAATCAAGGATAAGATCAACATCATTATGTCACCAATTGTTATCCTGCGTATGTGGATCAGTCTCTCAAACCGCACAATACGTCATTCACCACTGCCCCATTTACAGACCTCGATATGGAAACGCCAATCGTACAGCGCTTGATAGCAACACAGTCCAATAGCTGCAGTACTCGGGTGGAATTACGTGATTGCTATCAACAAAATGTATGTTTTGTTATACACTATTAAAGCTAAACATCTAGAAACAACATACAACTGCAGTGGATTCTTCATCCTCTTCCTCTTCGCTATCACTAGCATCTTCTATGTCTTCTTCCTGGAGGTAAAATACAGTCTCATATATACAGTTTGAATGAACTGGGATGAACTAGATCTGTTCACTCAAAAACGACAAAAACAAACCCAGACTTACAGCAGCAAAGTCAACAAAACATCCTTTTAAAACGACTTAATGACTGCTTGCAGTGCTTGGTTTCATAAACAGTAAAACACAGTAGTATTCGCCTATAGTCCCACCTCAAAGAATCTTCGAAAAAGTGCTACTATAGCCAAAGACACTATAGCCGAAATTTACTGTAGTTTAAAAACGGGACTTCGCAACAGATACCACCATAGCAAAAATGTCATCATAGCCGAATTCTACTGTATTAATCTCTTCTATACCGAATCAAAAGGAAAGGGTCACTAAGTGGGCTTGAAACTATCACTCAATTCCTTTCAATTCAATTCACTCTGCACCAATGAAAACGTAACTCGAAGTACATTGTGACGCATATCCACGGCAATAGAAAAAAAACAATATTGCCGCATTTACCTCTTTCGCGATGTACTCTGGTAACTTTGAATCCATGAACTTTTGCAGAGTCGATGCGTCCTTGTGGATCTGGGATGAACTGATGTTGAACTGTTTGGCATTGGAGAACAACAAATTGAAATCCTCCACCATCTCGTCGCATCTCTGCATGACATTGAAAGTTATGTTACCAGCGTGCAATTGACAGAAGGGACACTTCCCTGTCAAGCAAAACGCAGAAACTGCGACCATTTTTTTGCGTCAAAAACACGGCAATTGTTTCGTCAACACTTGCCAGCAGACATTTTTTGAAGTATTTCAACTGCACTTTCTTTCCCGGGATTTATGCAAAGTTCCACCAGTGCGTATTACCTTATAATAGTCTTTGATCTGGCATACCAAGCATAGAAATAAAAAAGTTCTTATAAAACACTTTTTTTTTGGTTTCAAAATACCTCGTATTTTTTCGACTGAACTTTCTTCCTGATGATTTTCAGAGAAATTGGATTCTCAATGTCGTCATAATACATCGGGTAGAAACGCTTGTTGGGCAGTCTGACAAACGGGTCTGAGATAGTATGACCAAGGTTGTTCTTGTAGTTGACAATTTCGTTGTACAGAAGAGCCTACAAGTACAACGTTACCTCATGTTAGACTGCAAAAATAAAGAGCCTGAAACTCAAATTGTCTTGCTTCAAGCTTGAAGAAACAGGGGTGTCGGAGTTATTCATTTTTGTCGGTAAGATTGATACGAACTTATACAATGAAATTGATTTCGATGAAGCAATCAGTTGTGATGAAACGAACTTGACCGTTTCTAAGCTTGCCGAAGTCAAATAAAATAGCTCTTTTCGATAAGAAATTAACTGAATCGCATAGAGTTTAATGAAAGAAGCTTGTGGGTTTCAAGCAAATTCAAAATTTCAACTTACCTGATGATCATGATGACTGGGGTCAGGAATAGAAGCTTCATGGACGTCAGACTTTATCTCCACGGACTAAGAAATTTCAAGATTAAAATTAGGCAAGAAAAGAAATTCACGCCATTGCAATCATATCTGCATTCAAACGAGACTTTGGAAGATTTTAAGTCTTATTTGTCTAATCAATATTATGTTCACATTATAATTTCCTATTTTAACATCAAAGTATTGGACACTTTCTTTTTCTCAAAAAAATCCCTTCCTTAATGAAATGCCAAGTGCAACACTTACCTTGTTGGGTCTACTGGCTTGCTAGGCGTTGTAAAATCATGGCAAGAAACCAAGAATTACTGGCACTATTTCGAGCTATACTAGTTATTATATTGATAAAAATCTCGTGATTATGAAGAAGAAAACAGCATCAGACGATGTTGGCTATCTAACCTCTTGCTTTTTCAAGGACTTTTCGTGCAATCTTCCAGAAATTCGCGACACGCTCCACGATTTTCGATGCCTGGGGTGTAGAATGCAATAACGTTGAAGCAGACACGATAACTCCGTTCAAAACATAAGCAGAATATACCTTGATTGCATTTTGATTCCAATTTAAACACTGAAAACTTTTCCTATGCTCTTCAGAACTCACTACATACAGAGACAGTGTCACCTATCTTTGATTGCTCTCTCAAATGAGTACCTTACAGAACCAAATAAACCGAGTAAACTTCGGCATACATCCCTTTTCCAATCCATGTGACAATATGAACCACATAATAGAGTGAAAAATGAAGTGATTCGCTTTGTTAAGTTAAGAAAAAGGAATTACAACGTGCTTGAAATTAATATGATTGAAAGTAATACGGCAACAAATTTGCATCGCACACCTGACTCTTCCCGATGTTCTTCCATCGCCCTTTTTCGTTTTGTCTAGCTCGTCAATTTTTTCCCGGAGAAGCGCTTTGATTGAAACAGCGTCTTGGTAGATCTGAAAAATTTTCCACCGCGTGAATAAATAAAAACTAAAGGCAGATCTTATGACGGGGTTTGCATGCCGCGAGACCTGCATGACGTAAGACTCGAACGCCGCATGAAAGAATGTTGGCGGTTACGAACAACCCAGCAAACGGCAAGCATACCAGAGGAGGAGGAACACATTCAAGCAGTAGTAAATAGCTTCCTTGAAAATGATCAACATCCTCTCCATGACTCCAAACAATGTGGAGACTATGGGGATTTGCAAAGAAATTTCAAGCAATTTTAAAAGGGGACCTTAAAAACTTGTACACAAAATGATATGCGCTTCTGTCGTTTTTGTTTCATACTGTTTATCAATAAGCTTACCTTACATTAAAAGACGTGCAAAGCAACCAATTCCCAAAGTAAAGACTGATATGCGCTTCTGTCGTTTTTGTTTCATACTGTTTATCAATAAGCTTACCTTACATTAAAAGACGTGCAAAGCAACCAATTCCCAAAGTAAAGACTTCTAGACTACAGCAATGATAAACTCAAGAAAAAATGTCAATAAAAACCTGAGAATGGGTTTCGTTGAACGTCCGAGCGTTTTTGACAAGCAGCAAGACATCTTTTTTAAACTCCAACACAGAAGGATACTGGCCTTTGTCCAACTTGTTTTCAATAGTAACAAAGTCAATCGGGTCTTTGATCACATCATAATACTGTGTGTTCTGGGATACATTTCATGAAGATAATGACATAAAAATCTGTTATATTTAGGACTTAGTGACAAGCCATGCAATCTAGCGTATATATACTGTATTATATATGTCATTGTCAAATTACAAACTCAACTTTTCCATTGCTAAAGTATTAGCATAAACAAAAATCTCCATTCTAAACCCGTGATTTGCTTGATTTACCTCTTACTGAGTCTGCCGATGTGCAGAGATGAGCCTAGGCTTTCCACCCACGTTTACCCAGCAGCAAACATAGGCAAGCAATGTAACCTTAACTACATTTTAACAAGATTACTTTAAGCTTGTGGTTTTGATACGTAGAGTTGATTTAAACAGTGCTGAATTTAGTTTTCACTGATTTCATACACTTTAAAAGTTTTCACAATCAATGCTTCTGTTTTAATAAAGTTCTAATCTATAGACGGTATACGATTTGAAGTCCTCTTACAGAAGGGTCCGGCAATTGCATGAACAAATCAGCTATCACACGGCCTTCGTCATCAACTTCCGACACCAGATTTTCATATAATTCTCTCAGGTCGTCAGTTGAGATATCCGAGTCCTGGATAATAGATTTATCTTTAAAAGACTGCACAGTGCACAATGCGTTAAAAATTTCAAGAAGAAACCAAAAAAGAAACAGCACAGAAAGCATGCGTGGAGCTTTAAAAAGAGTGTTACAAAATGAATTGACTTCGCTTTGATTGCACATGAGTTAAGGAAACTCAAAGCTATGATTGCATTCATTGCTGGAAAAAGCAAAAATGTTTCTTTGACAGAAACTAGTTACCAACAGAAGTTGTTGAAATGTCCAAAAAAAAATGAAGTCGCCAATAGTTTTTCAAGTGTTGTTAAGTCAAAAAAAAAGAATAAAATAAGAAATAAAGAAAACAAACGTAAGCTAAAAAGAAAATTAGGAAATACTGTATCACCATTCTTTAACAGAATAATAAAAATAAATTATTTTGAAATTTTCATGCTTCCTATGATACCACAGAAAACACACCCCAGTTGAATAGAACAAACACAAGGTGATACACTCCTACGGTTTAAACTTTGAAAAGTGCATGCAATACAGACGAAAATTAGCAAACAAAACCTTAATTCAATCACCACAAAACATGCCCTTTACAAGCCAAACCGCCATAATTTACTGAACCACTTTATAGTCAAACCACTTCACCAGTACTGTATCAGAATTGAAATTAAATTTAAAAGTACCGGTACACATTGTACTACACCACTTTGACTAGGCCTATATAATTTTGGCAAAAAGAATTGTTGTAAATTATTTCTGTGTACAATTGCTTATTGTATCAATTTGTACCATACTTTCGGGTCTGCTACTATTCGGTGAGTCCGATTCGGTGAGTTTCTAACCTCTAACCCCTAACCTTAACCCCAAACCCTTAACAAGCCTTAAAGCAGCCGGCGGCCATCGCGGCCATGGCCGCTAAGTAGTGCTTGAATGACCGCCGGTGCTACCTCCTCCGTCGGCCAAGTTTGGCCGCCGGTTTCTTCTAGTCAATTATTTAATTTCGCAATAGAATGATCGTGGATTAAATGTCGAAAATATGTAGTATCAAAGAGTGACGCAGAATTAGGTCAGCGCATCATAGTCACTACTGTTGTATTGAATATATCCAGCTGCGATCACCAGCGCTGTAAGTCTTGTTTGCAATTCCCGATGTTTATTTTAACGAAGTGTTAATCCGAAGTGCTAATTTACATCGGCTGGCAATATTGTCGTTTTTATATCGATTCAATGTTGTCAGACATTGAATCGTTGTTAAAAAGGAGAACTAGGTTAGTTGACATCCGAGGGGAAAACACGTGTCGTCATAGTTGAGAACGCCGTGGGTTAGTGACTTCACACCCTCAATGTTGACATCATAACGGAATAAATGGTCAGGTTTTATGAAAGGCGGTATGCAGTTGAAACAATATACTGAGCTGCGAGCAGTTAAAACAATTTAGGGTCGTTAGTTGGTCCCGCAATACCGGATTACAATCCCGATAAAGCATTTAATGCGTGGTACAACGATTCTATTGCAGGACGTCGCCCAGACTTCAACAACGCTAAGTGATCATTTTAACATTGTTGCAAGTTTAATGCTATTTACTTGTGCTATCGTTATTGTATTTTGGCCTCCAAGCACGCAGATTTGGCCGCCGAGAAGGAGCTCTAGGTAGGCCACGATGGCTGCCGGAAAAAAACACGAGTTTTAAGGCCTGCCTTAACCCCTAACCCTAAAACGGCAATGATAATTAGGCTACGGTACCCGATAATTTAAAAAAAAAATTGAAAAAATCCCCCGTTAACGGATCGGACTCACCGAATCGGACTCACCGAAACAGGCCATTCCGATACTTTCAAGCATGATCTAAAACAATGGACCGCAACTTTTTTCAAGAAGCCAGCTCAATTTATAAAAAAAGAACTTGGCGTTTATATGCGACCCCACTTTATTTTCCGGTATGGAGAAAAATATTTCAGGTTTAAGTACACATAGATTGGATTAAAACTGCAACCATAAGGTGAGTTATGATGACCCCACATGGGGTGGCGACCAACAGGTTGGAGACCAAAGATCTAACACATGCAACTTGCCAATTCAACAAAACACAATTAAAACACTGCTTCATAGCACAAGCAAAAACAACCACACTCATTAGTAACAAGCAAGTCACACAGCAACAGTCAAGCTGATGTCCAAACGATAAATGCAACCATTTCATGCAAAAAAACATCATTTTAATGTCGTGTAATGGAGGTATTTTCCGTTCGGTAACATTACAATTAGAGTAAAATTTAAAACATATCTACAACTTCGTAATCTGTCTCCGTATCAGCAATGATCTTCGAACGGACTTTAGTAGGCTGTGCAGTACAATAACATAGAACATAAAAAGCATTAAACCCAAACCACTAGTAATACTTATTAAATAAAGCGCATATTTAAAGTACATAACATTTTGGCATGGCCTACCTGGCGCGAAACAGTTAACTTGCCACAGAGACATATCACTGTCAGGTTTTTGGCGCAAATTGTATTCCATTCCTTAAGCATATTTTGCGGTGTGCAGATATTTTTGTTAACCAGTGTTGGATTGCCATAACAAGTTTTATCACTAGACACTTGCTGTGACACTATAGTACTACTATAACTTTTACGGAATAGTGCTTCAAACAGTTCCAGCAGACTTCAGACAGCAACAATAAACATATCTATTCAACACAATTGTTTGTATCATCACAAATTTAAAACAAGCTATAGTAACAGAGTTATTAAAGTGCTTAAGATGACTTTAAACACTGTTGTAAAAGTAGTGGGAAGTGTTGATCAAAACTAAAACATATAAATTATTTCAAAACTTCACTACGTTTGATTTAACAACGACATCTAAACAACTTTTTATCACAATGCATTGTGTTGTAACATTATCTTAGCTTTTTTGTATGTTTGCAGCTTGTATTTTCTTGTTTCTAACATGTAATGGATAACTTTTGCGTAACAACAAATGTTTAACAAAATAATCTGGCAGTGACATGTCCCTGCCATGGGTCAGGGCAGTAAATAGTCTTGGGCCAGGTGTAGCTGCGACAAAATATCCTGATCCGGCATACTTATAACATGACACGAACAAAGTAAAAAATTAAGCATAACCAGTAAAATCAATAAAAAACGCAATGAATGTTCTTGAAAAAATAAAAACTAACTTCAAATTACGTTAAAGTAATCATTGAAACAATAACCAATCAAACGTACTGGTAAATTTCACAATGTCTACATAGCCTATATTAAATTCGATTTCAGGGATGGTAGGTTATTGAGTTTTGCACCTTATCGGATGTTCTAAAAAATTTTAACTGTTTAAAAAACATTTGTCAATGTGCATTAATTTTACGTTGTCTAGAATATCATTGCATTAAAATTCACCTTTTTTGACAACTTGGGTTTATTTGGCTCAGTCACTTTACCATCATCCAAAACTCTTGCTTTGATATTCAAATATGCTTCCCACAAAGAGCATGCGTCTTTAAACTGTTGTGTATCGTCCTACATGCAACAAAGACACATGAGCTGATGTAAAAACATAGATAATATTTTCTACGGAGTACGGAACTTCTTAAACCACTGATATATTTGGCTTCAGCACAACACAGACAAAAACATTTGCTTGCTTTCATCAATTCATCATACCTCGTAAAATGTCTTGGCATTACTTGTCATTAATTGGATGTCTGCAGTTAAGATTTCAACGTCACGATATTCATCCTGTTTAATCCTTTGACCAATCTTAGTGAGATCAAGAGGATCTATTATTTTCTCATAGTAATCAGCATGGTATCTAAAAGTTTGCACAGAATCATGCAAAATCTTAAAATGAAATTTTTTTTGTAATTTAAAAAAAACTTAATACACGTTATATAACTTGGAAAGAGAGGTTATTTTTTAACTACAAACACTAGGCAGCTAAGCAACAATACGACATTATAACCCAAAAATAAAGCAAAACTAATGTTTTTGACTATACATATATAATAGTCTTTTTTAAGCCTATGAAAGAAAAGATAATCATACATTGCATAAGAAAACACTAGAGAAACACAGTATATCATCAAACATATTGTTGAATCTAAACATTGGCCCTTGAAAGACTGCCTATCCTGCATACATACAAACTGACTACACAACACAACGAATCAACTAAAAAGAGCTGAAAATGCTGTGAGGTTCCTACAAAAATGAAATATATATAAACCCTTTTAATGAAGTTGACTTGCATAAATAATATGTTTTACAGAAAAATTAGTAGTTAATTTCTGTAAAGTAGCGTAATCAAACTTGTAATTGTAAACCAATTACCTCTTAGAAGGAAGTTTTATAAAGGACTCAGACATCACATGACCATCTTCATCTTCAGACTCTTTCAAGAGATCGAATATTGTTTGGGCAATATCAGACTAAAATGAAATGAAAACATGGCAAATGAAGTGAAAATTTATTCTTTATTTTTCTTTGAGTACCGTACTTTTATCATGCAAAAAAAAACAATAAAAATATGTCAAACCACGGAATGGCCCGTTTCGGTGAGTCCGATTCGGTGAGTCCAATCCGATCCCTATTCGGTGATTTTTTCAAATTTTTTTTTTAAATTATCGGGTACCGTAGCCTAATTATCATTGCCGTTTTAGGGTTAGGGGTTAGAGGTTAGGAACTCACCGAATCGGACTCACCGAATAGTAGCAGACCCGTCAAACCAAACCTTTTGTGTGGAAATGACACAATGTTTCTTATGGTGGAAGCAATGAGTATGAAGTTCTGATTAATTCAGCACCAAACAGAAAAAAGGAGTGGTAAGTGGTGACTATGCTGTCCACATGGAATCAATTCAGTAAAGAACACTTGGTCCACTACATGGGCACCAGGTGACTGCAACACCTTAATGTAACGACATGGCCACCACATTCCAGTAACCCAACTTCAAGGAGGATATTACATAGCCCACCAATGCAGTTCAACGTTCACACAGAGTGGTTAAATAAAAACTGCATGGACTTTACAGAGATGTGGTTACAAGTATCAATATAAAAATATAAACACCTGATTGACATATCTTCTGGGTCGCTTCGAATATGGGGAATCAGAACTTCCATCTTTGGTTGTAGTGGGATGTTTTCGCTTCGGAGCCATATTGAAATTCCACAAAATGACAGTAAAATTAAATAAAGATAAAACACCAAAATAGTTTTCTTAACCCAAGAAAAACTACTTTGACATTACATTCTTAATGTAGCACATTTCACTGGAAAAAATAATGCATCAATGAAATTTACCAAACTGCAGTTCTGATGACACAATGTCTTCAAGCTAAAATGGCAGTGATGCGCAAAAGTACACAAACGAACATACTTGAATAAACAATGATTTGGTTAAAAATTAGTACCAAACTTTCTTTTTAGAGAAAATAAGTTTTCAAAATATTAGTATAATGCTAATGCCTCAAAGCAAAGGTTTTCCAATTGAAATTGCGGTTCCTTAAAGAATTTACTTTACGTTCAAAGACATCAAAATCATGCACTAAGTTTTTTGCAAGGATACATAAACATGACACAAAAACTGCTCAAATTTTGAGTTTCCAATTTTTTTTAGTAATGCCAATGCCCAGATTACTCTGCCCAAAAAAACCTCACAAGACATCAAAAATATGCACAAAGTGTTTTACAAGGATGCATAAGCGTGACACAAAAACTGCTCAAATCTTGAGTTTTCAATTTTTTTTTAGAAATGCCAATGCCCGGAATACTCTGACCAAAAAAATCTTTTTTGCCACCACAAACTCATGCAATTTATTTAATTTGTGAATAATTTGCTTGACGCATGTTCTTTTAGTTTAAGCCATGAGTATATAAAATTAGTTAAAGACTGTAAATTAATATAAGTTTGGAATAACTTATATGAATGACAAAGCAACCAAAACAGCAAATATTACTTAAACTATTTTACAAATATCCTGTTTGCTTAACCTCTTCTGACATTCCTGCTTCAAGTTTTAAAAGTTTATCAAGCGAAATATGCACTTGACGGCCAATCTTTTTACCAGTATCAATCATTTCATTAATACTCTCAGGATCCAAACTACCCCCACCCATTTTGCGTACACCAACAGAATGTCCCCGTCTTGTAACTCCTAAGACAATAGCAGAAGAACAGCAAGATGACTCTTCAATTGTTGCATCAACTACATGACGATGGCCAATTTTATTTAACGTCACAAGCACAGGGCAATTGTTAGTATTTATGAGCTTGACATCTAATGGATCATCAGGTAAGTTTATTTCAGCTTCTCCTTCGTCTCCAGCAGATACTTCAATATTAGGGATTCCAGTGTTATGTAAAGCTGCTTTCACACCAATTGATACCGCATCGAGTACATTTCCACCATATTCCAATATCAATACATCCACATGAACAACCCAGCAATGTTTTGAAGGAATAATGCATAAAGATTCTAAATCAAGAACGGTATTGTTTCTGTAGACTCTTAATAAAATGCTTTCAATGTTTTCGCTCACACCCTTGCCCCCTTTGCCTTGGAAAACTGGATTAGCATTAGGTGAACAATCAACGTGAAATTCAACCCAGCCTTCATTAGCACATTGGGATATTGGCGTGCCAAGCTCAACTTTTACACTAACAAGAAGTTCTGATTTTCCAAGTCGCACTTTTGATGAACCATGCGCATTAGAAATTATACCGGTTTCAACTTCAATATGCCTGTAGTCTTCACATGAGCGACCATCAGTTCGGAAATCATCTTGAACTCCATGAATAACAAACCATTTCTCAGCATCTCCTAAAGCTGTTTTAGCCATTTTAAGTGGACTAGGTAAGCAAAAATCACAAAACAAAAAGGAAATAGGTACATACAACACAGTTTAATTTATTAGCCATACGTACAACAAATAAATAAAATAAATCTTTTAAAGAATTGTTCAGCGATAAAGAGACGTGAAAAGAAAATTTTCATTCCCAAAGTTGAAGACAACTAGGGTGATGCTATGCCGAATTGTCAATTCAAATACTAAAAGCATATAACACAAGATTGATTCTACCTGTAAACTGGACCAACTGTCTTTTATACAATAACTCAATAGGCCTATATGTATAGCCTACAGTGAAGTTGCCTCACTGCTCCTACAAAGTGCGGTATCGTACTCAGCTTAGGCAGTTGAACGAGAATCTCTGGATATCCACTGTTAAACATTTGTTACTTTGTAGGGATGAGTGACGCTAACCCGACAACATCTGAAAATGTTTGAAAGACTAACCGACATACGATGTTGAGACCTTGCCATATTTTAAACTGACATTCTGCTTTGGTACCATGTCAAGTTAAGTAATCAAAAATCTCTTCATGCACACTATAACGTCCGCGTTTTGTCACTTCTACCTTTTTCTAGACCTCTGCTATATTTGGAATATATTGTTTTTCGTTGTGATAATCAGAAATAAAAACAAACTGAATTACTGAACTTAATGCCTAAACCTGACAATGCTTAACCATGGAAAAGCCATTCATAGAGTTGCCACACAGCCACCACACCAGTGTTCCCATTGACTCGAGTCTCCAAAACATCAGATTTTTTCCAAAAAGTTCCAAACTAACATCAGACTCAAAATCTTATTGATTTCAATAATAATCTAAAAGTTTCTCACACCTAACCTAACAGCATACCTGCATAAATAAAATGCACAAACACAAGCGGTGAATTTTGCGTAAACTGTGCATTTAAACATCAAGTATTCGTAATGCTATTACTGCAGAATAATACAAAGTGGTTGTGTATTATTCTTTGTTATCGTCGAGATGGTCCTCCAGATTCCGTATCCTGAATTATACTTGTTCAGGGCTTCCACTTTGTGCACCCTCCATAGATTGTGAAATTAACTGATGTGCAAAGAGTTGCTCTTTCAAAGTGTTAATGGCGAGTCGGTTTCTTGATGGTGTCTTCAATGCATTTACAGCACTAAAAATTCTCTCAACTGCTGCTGTGACTGCGGGTCTTCATTTTCGAGTCAGCGCTCGTTAAAACTTTGTGAATATTCCAATTTTTTATTTTTAATAATTGGTTCACCAGCACTTTCTGAATAACTAGGACTAGACATCTGAATAGTTCCTTAGAAATAGCCTGTGCCTGTGGAGTGTGGACACATAAAGCCTAAGGCTAGTTATGCTATACTAAATACGGTACATTAATGAGAACACAAACCTACAGTATTCATATATATAGAAGTACTCTGCGTAGAAAAAAAACCAAACATCAGACAGTTTGCTCAAAGTCAAAACATCAGATAACGCTGCACCACAAGCCCACACCACAAGTCCACACCACTCACTCACCAGCGAACCGCATTGAACAATAAAATTCAAAACAGTGTTGCCAAACAACAACAAACTAATTTCGCAACAGTCAGTTCAGTTGTTTTTATTTCTGACCATCATATCAAAACAATACACGTCAGCACAGCAAAGGTCGAGAAAAGCGTAGAAGCGACAAAACGCGAACGTTAAAATGTGCTTGGGACCGAAGTAAGTTATTGAGTTGAAAGACATTTGGCGCGGTCGTAACGCCTTCAGAAAAATTTAGGATATACAGTAGAATTCGCCTATAACGGCACCTCTAGGGGATTTGCAAAAACTGACGTTATAGCCGAATTGACGTTATAGACGAACTACCGCAAACTATTCTACAACTGTCTTTTGATTAAAGAAAGAGGTTTATAATCTAGTCAGGGTTACTGTGTACCACCAAACTGACAAAAGGCACGCAGAAAATACAGTAAACAAAGAAATTGTTTAAAAAAAAATCTACAGCGTAAGGTACAGGAAATTTGCGCAATAGCCTACAGCTCGTTACATTGGCTACAGTAGTAGAGAAGTTCATTGTTTGTTAGCAAAAAAACGCATTGATCTTAAGCTGTTTCGGATTTGACACAGCTGTAGAGCTGCTTTTTACATGTGATAGTTTTTCAGGCAAGGATAAAAAGTTAATTCAGTTAATTAAAGTCCCTGCTGCGAACGACGTAGCAAAATAAAGGGAAGACATTGTGCAAGCAGCAGCGCTAACTGGATTAAAAGACTGACCGTTCGTGGTGAAGGTGATGGCTTAAAGTGACGTTATAAACAAACAAAAGACGTCTGGGGACCAATAAAAGGTGCTGTTACATGCGAATGGACGTTATAGGCGATGCTGTTGTGGCCGAACTACTATGTACGTAAAAGATAGGAATTCTGCCAGGACCGAGCGAAATGTGATGTAATAGGCGAATTGATGTTATAAACGAAGCCGTTATAGGCGAATTCTACTGTAAAAGGAAAATAAAAAAAAGAAAATGTTACAAAACAAAAACAACATATATTTAGGCTATGGCTTTATTAGCCCACATAGCTTTAGCTGATATATTTAAGATTTGTATGGACAGTTGCTATGAAGATCGGCCATGGTGCGTTATCAAGAGTGCTGATGGTCGTAAGGGGAACACGTCTTGATGCGCTTAGCTCATAGCAAAGAAGAGCAAGGCAGGCAAAGAAAACCCCACAAAGAAATCCTACCACGGGCAAAGCCATTTTAAGCGCAACGCACCATAGACCTTGCACGACTCACAAAATAGATAGGCTATAACCTGACGACATGAAAACAATGACAAAAACAAATAAAACAAACTAGCAAAAACAACATCATCATCTTGCGGAAATTCAATTATACCCAGGGAAGTTATGTCTTGAAGATATCAAGCGTGCTTTGATAAAAGTTGCATTGATAAAGCGATAATTTTAGACCCCAGTCAGCTAAACTCGTCACCTCCACACTGATCCAACGTTAGCAAACGTTGAATTAATGCAAAAACGACAGGCATCGCCAGCTGGGATGTAGTAGTGGCATGTCACAGTAATATGATAAATTTGGGTTAGGCCTACCGTATGTTTTACACGTTAAACCATAACAAAAGTGAAAAAAAAAAATTCCAATTCGTCATGTTAGAAAAATAGATAAACAATCAGACAATAGCATGACGATTCAGTCCAAGATATTGATATAAAACAACTGGTTGGAGCACTTGGCCACCGCTTCACCGAAAGATGGCGATTGGTCGAAGAGGATGGAAAAACTTCTGCAGACTCTGTAGAACTTCTGTGCACAAAAAACACAAGAACCAGAAGGCCAGTAAGAGTACTTACAACCTTACTATTTTGCTAATAAATCTACACACATTGGCCTATCATTTCTGGGCAAAAAATATATATATATATTAGTAAGTTTGGTGCATGTAGGCTAATACTTAGATAGGATTATTTCAAGGAAGATTTAGTTTGTTCTTTCCCCAAATACACTTCCATTTTATTTTACTAGCCATTTTTGCCAAGATTTCGGCTCAAGCAATTTCCTCCTCTTTTTCGTTTTGACATCTTAAAATTTTCTCAATTATAAAACATTGCCATAAAGCATTTCCTCAATCTGTGCTTTTTTTGCTGATGAGCAATGAGCATGTTTTAAGCAAAAGACGAGATTGGTTGGTTTTGAATCTTTATCCTCAACCTGACAAAGCTTTGATAGGTTATTCCTGATAGTTTCGTATACCTGTTGAGACCTTTGATGCTGGGCCGGTTACCGAGATTGACAGAGTAAAATTTTCCGATTGTTGAAATGTTGATGCCCGGGAATTATTTCATCCCCTAGTTGCCGCTGAATGGAAAGCAGTCCTGAAATGTGTTGCTCAAATGCACACTCCTAGAGTCGAACCAACGCAGTTTGATTTTGAGTCGGCCGCCTAACCATTGAACTAACGGAATGTGCAGATGTAAATCGGGGTACCATCAGAGGTGGGCACCCGCTACTTTTAAAGTAGCGCGCTACCCGCTACCGCTACTTGGACCAAAATAGCGCGCGTTGCTGTTTCCTTTTGCACCGACGTTTCACGGGATGGCGCCAACACACCAAAAAGTTCATCCTTGGAGTCGTGACTGGTGTTGGTGTCACTCTTCTCGGTATCAACCTGGCTTGATCTCCCGCAACAGTCGAATTACATCTGTCTTGACTTTTTCTTGCAGTGCGTCAGCATCATTCGTGGAAACGTAGTGCAGAAATTGTAACCACGACGTCTTGAAGGAGGGATGAAGACACGATGCTATAACGCATTTCATGTCTTTGAAGCACTTGTTGAATCGTTTCTTTACCCCTTCAAGGACTTTCACTCTCAACTCCTCACAGGTCACAAGATCACTGATCTCGGTCAACTTCTTCCCGCAAATTGTAATGGTTGGAAGCAAGACTCCGTAATACGCCTTGGACTCGCCCTGGAGAATGTCTAAAGCCTGACAGATAGGCTTCATCACACGGAGATATTCGCCCAAAAAAGTTGACGTCAGCTAGAAATAAATGAGCTCTTTAGAAATAAGATAAACTATGTTGTAACTTTTAAGTTGTAAGCAGGGTTGATGAAAATTGAATGGCTGAATCTGGCTGATGACAACTGAATTGGCATCAAAATTGCCTTGTTATGATTTCTTTTAACAAAAACCATCGTGTATGAAAATTTTATCAGCAACAAATATCTTAGCTAACCATTTGTCAACAGTTTTACTTTAAACAATATGATAAAACATTATTTTTGGACATCTTAGCATAGGTGATGACTGATAGGCAATGCTCACTGAATGTAGTCTATATTCTATAAACCATATACAACTTTACTTCGGCTATTATTAAAATGAACATTATCGATTTCATACCTTGATCGCCGGATCGCAGCTCTACACCAGAAAACGAGGTTTCCAAAACATCGAAACTTTGCCAGTATTGACCAGAAAAACGCCAGTATTGACCAAAAAAACGAGCATTTTTTCACTTTAAATTAAAAAGTAGCGGTAGCGGGAGTGCGACTGAAAAAAAGTAGCGCCTCTCCCGCTACCGCTACTTTGGAAAAAAAAATAGCGTCGCTACTGTAGCCGCTACTCCAACTAAAAAGTAGCGCTGCTGTTTAATTATTTTATTTTGATAATTCTTTGCCATTTGAGAACTATAGCTACGGTTTGGAAGGATTGTTAAAATTTCAGCGAAGTCACTCTGAAAGGCTTTCATCAGACCAACGACGTGCGCTTAAAGAGTGAAAGCGCCGTGTAGCTGCTTAATACGCCGCATAACTGATTAACTTTCACCGAACGAGGTCGTACGGCTTCTTGCGTCACAATGTTCTGGACACGAGTCGGAAAACTCCCACACTAACTCTACTATTTTCTGCTGTGCAAAGTTTCACTAGGCTTCTTTCTATAGGTTTATTTTTGCGTGTCATGTGAGCAAACGTGTCAAAGAGCGAGTAGGTTCATTCAGTGGCGTAGCTAGGAAATGTGCCGCCCGGGGCGAATTCAGATTTTGCCGCCCCTTCAAGAAAAAGCATGTGAAAATGATTTTTTTTTAATTGACTGAAAGTGGATTTTTTGTATGTTTTGAACCAGTATCGAAGCCAGTAATTTTGAAAGGGGGGGTTTTAAGGGCCGGCGGGCGAAGCCCGTTGGCGTCCTCGCCAAAGACGATACCCAGCGGCGGGGGGTCTGGGGGGCGTCCCCCAGAAAATTTTCAAAAATTACTTTGGATTTGGTGCATTCTGACAGCATTTTCAACAAAAATGTGGGTATAAATCCCCTAGTATAAATATTCCTGTAAAATGGTGCTGTCCGGTGGCATAGCAAAAGGATAAGATCATGTTTTCTTGGGAATTTTTTGGTAACTTAATAAAGCTAAGTCTCTATGTTTTCTTGTTGCTAATTCTTGGCTGAGATATTTGAATGTTTGGTATTGGCAAAACTCGCTCTTTTAATGGAGTTTTGTTTAAAATTAGGCAAGCTTTGTTTTAGAGACATAGAGACTGAAAGCATCATTCTCAATATCGTGACGTCACATGCGTGCCAAAGGGGAGTTGTAACCCCCAAACCCCTCCTCCCCCTTGGCTACGCCACTGTTTTGAACGTTGCCATTCTGTTTGCTTTTATTTTCCGTGTACTTTTGCATTATCAACAAACAAAAAACGTCCTGTCTGAAAGTGCCGCCCCCCAGACGTGCCGCCCGGGGCGGTCCGCCCCCGCCGCCCCCCCCCTAGCTACGCTACTGGGTTCATTGCCCTCATTCTCACTTTTACAATTTTCTCTGTGATTTTTTTTTCTTACAGTAATACCAAAAGTTAACAAATTTTTTTGCATCTTGCTGTAATAGCCTACTCGTGTAATCAAATTTTGTAACCAAGCTTGCCTTATCAATATTACTCAGAGATCAAAGCCAGACATTGTGATGTAAGACTTGAACTAAGTTGCGCGTGATTAGTGTAAATGTATACGGTACTCCCATCGATTCTTAGCAAAGAATTCATCTTTGTTACGCTGATTCAATGTCATCCATCATTGAAGCAACGTAAAAATGGAAGGTTTTCCTGCTTGAACGGAAGCTAAGGGATACAATATTAACATTTTCTAGATGCGCGCTACCACGCTAGAATGCGCGGGAAATTATATTCTCGCAATAATTGTTCGTGCTGTGCAATGACGATTTGTATCGCTAATTCCTGTGTTATTTTTCGGCGGACAAATATGACCGATCTAGATGGTACTTCCCGCGGACATCACATGCTGTGACGGCGGACATGTCCGCGGTGTCCGCCGTGAATTTCGAGGCCTGTGTTACTGTCGGATTGGCAAAACTGTACTGAGGTGCAGCAGGGTTGCCATATTGGCGTTTTTCCTGCCAAATTCCACAAATTTGGCGTTTTTTGAAAGCGTTTGGCAGGAGAAAATTACGTTTGGCAGTTTGGCATTTTTTTGGCAGTTTTCACTTTAGTGTTTTTTTGGCATCTTTTGGCGTTTTTTTGTAATTATTACCGGAACAACTCACCAGTCACCACTAAAGTTTTTCAAATACTTTTATCAATGGAAGTCCATCAAAAAAGTTTAATATATGGTCTGGAAACTCTGAATTCCTAATTTATTCAAATGGCAGCCCCAGAGGCCACTGGCGGCTGGCCACTGCCCCACTGGCCAGTCACCAACCAAGTCCAAAGTTGGAGTTGGACTGGACAGCTGGAGGGATGCGTTTTGACATTTATTTTCTTGCCAATGGACTAGTAAGTGTTAACAGGTTATGACTAATGATGCGATGTCGCACCGTTTGAGTTGAAAGCATAGCGTAAGCCAGAGACCTCGTAGAAATTTGAACCGGAACGTATTTGGCATACCGGCGTCAATGCAGATGCCATGCATTTCTGCTAATAACTGTAGCCTCTTGACATGTAAAGTTATCAGGTGTAGTGTAGGTGTATTTCCTTTATGCCATTAACATTGTGAAAATCCTTAAACCTTTAAGTGTTTGGGATATTTACCAATGGTGTTTCTTGACATTGTCCTCTTTTCACCTGTTGAAGTTTAACACTGAGTTTTTTTGTTTTTCAGACTTTGGCTAGATTGGTTATAAAGCATGCCTTAAATGAATGGCCTACTGTAAAAAGTAGGCTACCGTAGATATGTGGTCACAGCGGTAAACCATAATCTCTTCGTGGGAAAATTGTAACATAAGATTCCCAAATCCGTTCGTCTGTATATAATGACCGAAGAAACACACACTTGAACTTCTTTTCAAAAAGTGTATTCCTGTAAAAATTAGCCCACGGCTACCGAAAACGAGGGGGTGCAACGCGTACACCACTGAAAACTGTCACTACAGAACAGATTACTTGGATAAAAGACGGAACTTTTGTCCAGCTAGCAAGCACTAAGCCAACAGTTAAATGTGCGGCCAACTTTCAAACAATCATTTTACGAATGACCAGAATAGATATCAATATCTCAAATTCACGTAGAAAGTAACTGTGACGCAATAGTGAAATCAATTGTCACGCAATTCAAAACAGGTGTCCACTGTCCAAAGCTAGTGAACCAATGCATTCATGTTTAAACAGGCCCAAACAGGTTTGAAACAAGTCTATGAACAATGGTGCAATTTCGGCACACTTTCCAGCAACTTCCATGACGTAATATTCAGTAGACTTGAACGGTTTTATATGACGTTTGATTTGTACAGAGATTGGCCGTAACATAGCGGCCCCTAGTTATGACAGTCTAACATGGCATAACTAAAAAAGAATTGAAGGACAATCGTGAGCCAATGAATAAAACACACGATACACAAATTGTTTGAGTCACTCACGTTAAGTTAATACGCAAATACAAAGGGCATGCAAAGAATGAACAACAATAAGAATACGCGACGATACATGAAATTAGTACCATACGTACACGCTAAAATGACGCTATATACAATGGTTGCGCTAATAACCGACTGTTCCGGGCTCAGACAAAGGTCGACCACCGCAGACAAAACCAGGCTCAAACCCTAACACTTAGGTGTTCTTTACGGGGGCGAGGCACGAAATATCCCTCAACACGTAGTCTACTTTCACTTTCCCCGTACTCTCATCATAGTTGCAGACGGCAACTTTGGCTCTACGAACCACAGGCTTCCCTTTCCTAATTTGTGGAACTACCTCATGCACCCTCCCAAGTTGATACTTCCCACGTTTACCAATGTCTTGGAGAGAACCTACCACTACAAGTTGACCAGGCTCCAAATTCTCGGCCATTTTTAGCCATTTTTTCCGGCCCTGAAGACCTGGCAAGTAAAGATCGATCCATTTGCTCCAAAACTGCTGAGAAAGTGACAAATTGAACCGATAATCCCTTCTTAGTTGGTCACGATCATGTGGTTGCCCAACAGCACAGTATGGGTCTAAGTATGGGGTCAAAAGTGAGGCAGGGGTGATGACAGTAAAATCCCTAGGGTCGTCACTCAAAGGTACCAAAGGGCGTTCGTTCACGATCCGAACGGCACTGCTGGTGTACGTAAGCAGTTCAATAAAATTGGGCTTATGTATTGAAGAGTGTAAAATGTGAAAAAAGTACTTGGTCACATCAGCCATGAAACCAAATCTTTCAAGCCGAAATCTAGCCAAGACATCTACCAGAGGGTTTAACAAGTCAGGACCCGAAAACATTACATCATTAACACAAGTTCCTCGAAATTCAGATTGTTTTAAAGCCTTCTTCTTTAAAGCAGCAGCTCTATCTGATGCCAACACAAATTTGTTAGGTAGATCAATATCTTCCTTCAACGGAACAGGTATCTCAAATCGACCATCTTTCAAATCAATATTCGGTTCGACAAGTTCTCTAGCCAAAATATCATTGCGAGACAATTCACAGGTTTCATTTTGCAAGGTCAAATCCTGAATGACTTTATTCAAGTCTGCTATTTCCATATCACGAGACTCAATTTTACGCTGAAAGCCAGAGATGACATCCGACTCTGAAGACGTCTGCACTCTGCACACTTTAGCAACGCTTTCAACTAAGGGTGACTTACCACCACAAGCCAACCAACCGAGAGGAGTGAGTAAAGCATGCGGTTCACTGCGATTTTCACCAACACGTTCTTCTTTTGCCCACATCAAATAAGCGTTGTCATTGCCAATCAGTACATCTACAGTACTACAATCATTCAAATGAAACATATTCACGTCATGAAAATGACGGAAACTACTTAAATCCTGCTTATGTGGTAAAGTCTTAACATCGTCAGCCCAAGCTGGGTTAACCACCGAGGTTATATCACAAAACACTTCATCAGTCTCTAACGACTGGATGTTGAGTTTAACAAGGTCAGCACAAGTAGGTTTCTGACCAGCCAGAGTATCCATTTTAAACGACGCTTTATCATACGGTTTAAGACCAAGTTCGCACACCAAGTCACTCGAAACAAAGGTCAACTGCGAACCAGGATCATGCTGACAATACACCAACTTCGATTTGCCAGTCATTGGATTCAAAACACGAGCAGCAGTAACGCGGTTAAAGGCTGCTTTAACATTTCCAATCTTAACATTACGCACAGGAACTCTGGCACCAGCATCATCTTTACCGACCAAATCCAGAGAATCACGTGACGTCACATAAAAATCATGCAGAAGAAAATAGTGTTTCCTATCGTTGGTAGGTCCACACTTACGACAGTTGTTTGCATGATTACAGTCTCTAACCATATGCTGGCGCAAACAGTTCAAGCATTTTCCAGCTTTCACAATGACATCTCTCCGACGTTTAGGTGTCAAGCGCAAAAATTCTTTACAATTAGACAAAAAATGATATTCAACTTGACCACGTGACGAACAACAAAAACACGCCGGTATGTCACTATGTCTGGCCACACCGCCGCGCGGTGCGCCAACAGCAGTCGAGTACTGCGAACTCCCTGAAATCACATTATCATGGGGTTTTACCGACGTCTGCCTAACCGGACATGAAGGCAATTTTCCTTTGCCAAACTTTTTAAAATGCTGCGACTCACCAGAATCGCCCATTAGCATAATGCTAAAATCAGTCGACTTGCGCGTTTCCTCCCGTACTACAAAATCAAACAAACTCTGAAAAGTAGGTTCCTCAGTGCTACCATACTGATCACCTAAAAAGTCAAGATAACGCTGCTTAGCGTCAAACGGGAGTCGCTTAGCCAAATCCAAAACAAAACGTCCTTCTAATTTATCACGCTGACCATAAGCTTTCGCGTAAAGCAAACACTGCGACAATTCATCTTTAAACTCTTTCAAATCACTGGAAGAGATAGAAGTCAATTTGCTACCATAGCGATACTTTCTAATTTCTGGTTCTGCGAAAAGACCTCCACGAACTCCAAAACGTTGGGACAAGCGAGCTAACGACATTTCTATCCTGTCTTCCTCTGACAAGCCAGGAGTGTCGGAAACCAAATTAGCAATCGTTTGTGCAGCTGTTCTAACACAAGCTGCTTGCAACAAAGTCAAACGAGTTCCCTTAAAGGGCGAAGCTGCCATCAAGGCCATAACACGATTTTTAAAGAAGACAAATGGCATATTATTACCATCGTAACCAATCAAGGCCGCCTTATCGAAGAACGTCCTACTATTTTGGTATTCAAAAAAGCAATTCTGCTGTTGAGAACTCGATTTAGCGGGAGAAGACAAGCTATATCCCTTAAGGGGCTGAGTGGGCTCAGTCACATGCACAGCCCGATCACGATCCTCAAACACGTTAAAATCAGGAGACGCGATACGCCTCTCACAACCACCCAAATTACGTGTAGCTGGGCGATCAAAAACTAGCGGCGCTGAAAACTGTGAAGGGGGCAAAGCATTACTGCTAATGGCGGCCCCGTGACCTGTACGCTCTGGGGGAGGAGTTCGGTTGTAATTTGCAGACCTTGGCTCTACAGCCTTCGGAAGACCCTTAGCCGCGGCCCCGAGACCTCCTGAAACAGCTGGAAAACATGTGGATTGTACAGGTCCACTTACGGATTGAACAGGCGTGTGGAAAAGGTTAGGTAAATTAAACTGTGATTGATGTTCACTTCTGGAATGCCTAGAAGAGCCCTTCCTAGAGCTACGCCGGGAGCCCAACTCAGAACGATATTCAGCTAAAACTACCTCTTTACGTTGTTCGGCCCTCAACTGAGCGTCTTTGAGTGCGAACTTAGCAGCTCTCGCTTCGGCCTTAGCTCTCGCGATGGCCTCAGCTCGTATGGCCTCAGCTCGTATGGCCTCAGCTCTCGCGGCGGCCTCAGCAGCTCTTGCTTCGGCCTCAGCTCTCGCGGCGGCCTCAGCAGCTCTCGCTTCGGCCTCAGCTTGGATCTGGAGCTCCTCTCGTCTTAACTGTAGGTTAATTTGTGCAACTATCCGTGACGAGCTCTCAGACATCCTAGTGCTTACATTTGAGGCGCTATCCTCAGGATGTATGTCAGCATCCAACCTATCTGACAACTCACTTTCTTTTTGTTCGAAGTTATTTTTTAACGAGTTAAATTCGGGATCTACCCTATCACGAAGTTCTGCCAAGATTGCAGAGTTAACAATTTTACTCAAAAGAGCATGGAAATGCCGTAATTCCTCTTCTAAAGTAGATAAGTTAGATCGAAAAATTAACAGTTCCTGCTTATCACTCAAAGAACCTAGGGCCACAGAAAGTTTCCCAATTTGAGTCAAAATATCCCGTCTAAGATGCCGGGCCTCTCGAACTGACTTAGCCTCATCGTTAATGGGTCCCTCCCCAGAATGGCCTGCCCGACCGCAAAGAACATCATCAGGCTTAAACTCAGTCGAGTCGACGGCGGTCGAGTCCCTGTCACCACCGAGTGTAGACATATTAAATGTTAGGGCTAAATTTAACAATTAAAAAATTAAGTTACACAAACACACAAATTACAGTAGTTATAAAAAACTTAACTGCAAAGACCGTAAAAATACAAAAAAGAATTTAAATGCACGATACCGTAGCTGTACGAGTATGTGAAGTCCAAACGTCCACAAAACTTGCTTGGATTCTTCCACTTGAATCTTCAAGCACAGATGGATTGCCTTTAATCTTCTTTCTTGCCAATGAATGTCAAAGTTATTTTTCTTCTGTACCAAACTGAGAAGAAATGTCTTTACTTTTTAGCTTAAAGTTCTTCAGTTGCCTACCGAGAAGAAATGTCTTTAATTTTCTTTGCTTCTTTAGACTACCAACCAACAAGATCTTCTTTTATTATTTCTTTGCTTCTAAGTGCTTCTTGGCCTACCAACTAACTAACTTCGTCTTTTATTTTTTTTATGCTTCTAAGTGCTTCTTGGCCTACCAGCTAACAAAATCGTCTTTTATTTTTTGCTTCTAAGTGCTTCTGTGCCAAACACTAGACAGAGAATCGTCTTTTATTTTTTATGGTCACAGCGGTAAACCATAATCTCTTCGTGGGAAAATTGTAACATAAGATTCCCAAATCCGTTCGTCTGTATATAATGACCGAAGAAACACACACTTGAACTTCTTTTCAAAAAGTGTATTCCTGTAAAAATTAGCCCACGGCTACCGAAAACGAGGGGGTGCAACGCGTACACCACTGAAAACTGTCACTACAGAACAGATTACTTGGATAAAAGACGGAACTTTTGTCCAGCTAGCAAGCACTAAGCCAACAGTTAAATGTGCGGCCAACTTTCAAACAATCATTTTACGAATGACCAGAATAGATATCAATATCTCAAATTCACGTAGAAAGTAACTGTGACGCAATAGTGAAATCAATTGTCACGCAATTCAAAACAGGTGTCCACTGTCCAAAGCTAGTGAACCAATGCATTCATGTTTAAACAGGCCCAAACAGGTTTGAAACAAGTCTATGAACAATGGTGCAATTTCGGCACACTTTCCAGCAACTTCCATGACGTAATATTCAGTAGACTTGAACGGTTTTATATGACGTTTGATTTGTACAGAGATTGGCCGTAACAATATGTGGGACAGAATGTTTGTGTCGCCAAGTAAGGAAAACAAACCTGAATTAACACTACCACTACCAGTGCTTCTGATAATGAGGAATGCTATTGCATGCAGGTTAAACTTATAAAACCTGCTAGAAAAGCAGCCCTCCCCCATAGATTCCCCCCAGGCCAATTGGTCTTTATCACCTTCTTCTAATTGCGCTTCGTTGATACTTGATTGCTCCAACTATGTGGCTGCCCCCTACAACGTTTGAAAGTTTGTTTTAATTTAGCTTGATACATGCAGTTTGTGTTTCATTATTCATACTAAGTGGTCTATCAAGTTAAATTAAGACAATATACTATCAGAGCTATATTTATCACCATATATTATGGTGTATGGCCTTGCTGGTTAACAGGACAAGCCGCACTAACGGTTTGGCATTATTTTGGCAGTTTTTTTGAAACCCTGAAAAATTTAGCAGTTTTTTGGCGGTTTTTACGAAACATTTGGCAGGCAAAGCTATTTTGGATCTGGCAACCCTGAGGTGCAGTTGATCTTACTTAACCAAAAGCATAACAAAACGCGGGAAATAAAGCACAAATGCAGTGGCGACTGGTAAGTAAGCGCCAAGCGCCAGGGTGGCCAATTTGGCTTTTTTGAAGCCAGATTTTAAGAATCTGGCTGTTTTTCAACTCCCTTGGCTTATTTTTTTTAAATAAAAAAAGCCAGAAGAATTAAGCTTTTTCTGGCTTTTTTTCATGTTTCATCGATTTTTTGTCAACTTAATAAAAAGCCAACATAATTTTGGCTTTTTTTGGCTTAATTTTATCTTTCCCGTTTTTTTTAGAAAAAAAATTCAGTCAGCGTCAATTGGAGCAGTAATTTCTAACTTATATTTGATTGTAGTGTCCGACCGAATGTCGTTTTGGAGCCGAAACTAAAAAATTTTCTAGTTGCATGTCTTTTCATTAAGTCAAGTCAAGTCAATTTATTTTGTTTTAACAGCGCCATATGTTTCTGCGTTGTCGCTGAAGTCAAAGTTCGGTGGGACACTATTTGGTTGTGCACTTTTTATATGTGTATGTTTAATGAATACTGATTGGCTTTTTCTTGGCTGTTTCAGCTATTTTATACTGGCTTTTTCAGCTATTTTCTTCTGGCTTTTTTTAGGCTTTTTTTGTGACTAGGTCTGGCTTTTTTTGGTGAAGACAGGTTGGCAACCTTGCCAAGCGGTAATAACAAACAAAACAGAGCTGAGCTGAGCTCTGTTTCAGGGCAAGTGTTGTGAGGAATTAGCTCTTTTGTAAATTGTTCTTTTTAATTTTTGCTACGGTCAGTGGCGTAGCCAAAGGGGGGAGGTTGGGGGTTACAACCCCCCCCTTTGGCACGCATGTGACGTCACAATATTGAGAATGATGCTTTCAGTCTAAAAAAAATTGCCTACTTTTTAACAAAATTGCATTAAAAAAGCGAGTTTTGCCAATACCAAACATCACAGCCAGGAACTAGCAACAAGAAAACATAGAGACTTAGCTTTATTACCGAAAGAAACATGATCTTATCCTTTTGCTATGCCACCGGACAGCACCATTTTACAGGAATATTTGTACCCACATTTTTGTTAAAAATGCTCTCAGAATGCACTAAATTCAAAGTAAATTTTCTGGGGGAGGCCCCCCAGACCCCCGCCGCTGGCTGGTCAGAACCCCCTTTCCAAATTCCTGGCTACGCTACAGTATACTGCATTATCATTTTTATGCACAGTTCTTTTGTTTAGTTTTGAATTGTTTGCTTTTATTGTTTCTGACTAGTTAATAATTTGGGTTGGTTCATTGAGCTGTTTGTCATTTTTAATTTTGTATATTGTATGTTTTTTGTGTTGTTACTATTGCACTACTTTTTTAGGTTTCTTTGTATTTTTTTTTAATTTGTGTAAACGACAGGATTTAACCTGAGTATCGCCACAACAAAAAATTCTCATTTCTTTAATGTTTATTAAACATCAGTCTATCTTCATTTTAAATGTAATTTAAGTTGCGCTTGCAGTATTGATTTTTTCTATTTTATGTTGGAGATGTGAAGAGGAAGACTTTGCTTTTGACATAGACAGGGCACACTCTCAACATGGGGAATAGGGATGAATTGGTAACTTTTATTATAATCAAAATGGGATGATGATGATTTTATCAATAAATTATGATATCATACCGGTATAGACTACCCTTGGATAGTTTAGAGATAACTTGTATAAATTAACATTGTGTTGTAATATGGTAAACGATATTGAATCTGCTGTGTTTGATTATATGAAATCACAAAACAGGCCATACAGTGCTTTGGATATATTTAATAACCTTCACAAAAAGTATGGGAAAACAGCTATTGTCAAAGCTCTTGAAGTTTTAAGTGAACAAAAGAAATTGTTGGAAAAGAGTTACGGAAAATCAAAAATATATGTTGTTGATCAATCACAATTTTCTGAAGTTGACAATAATATTTTGCAAGGATTGGATGAGAAAATCTCCTCATTTACAAATGAATTAAAAGATTCAGAAGGAAAGCTTTCAACTTCATTGACACAACTAAAATCTTTAAATTCATCATTAACAACAAAAGATGCCATATCGTTACTCAAAACTCTCAAATCGGAAACAAGTGAACTGCAAAATCGCGTTGACGACTTAAAAAAGCAAGCACCTATTGTCAATCCACTGCAAAAGAAAAAAGTTTTTGAACAACGCAAACTTAATGTTACTCATTGGAAAAAGAGAAAGCGAATGACTACAGATTTAATGAATGCTGTGTTGGAAGGTTATCCAAAAAGTAAAAAGCAATTTTTAGATGATGTTGGCTTAGAAACGGATGAAGCTTGTTCAGTGACAATTCCACAAGTGTAAGACATTGTAGTGTTATTTAATCTGTCTGACATTGTAGCAAACTCATGCATGCATCAACTAGGAAGTTTTTAACAGTTTTAATAGCTAAAAACTTAATTGCTGATTTACAGGGATCATGACATTCAATCACTGCTTACTTGATGTGAGAGAATTGACAGCAGCTGACCTGTCACAGGGACATCTTATTGCGAGACTATTTGATGCAAGATTTTTTTACCACTTTTGAATTCCCATTACAGTTTATTTAGATGGAAACTTGTTGTGACAAAAAAATTATAGATTTTTTATCAACAAGGCGATACAAGCCACCAACAAACACAAAAACAGAATGTATTGATGATGTGACTTATTGTGTGACGTGTAGGTTAGCTTGTGTTTTTTGTTTCAAATATATGTAATGTCACAGCAAATGTCTAGTGATATGCAACCTGTTGTTTTATTCACTAAGTTTGTTTGGTTGTAGGCTACTTTTGATCAGCATGTTGGAAGAGTTGAGACATTTTCTGTTGATGTTTTTTCATGCATTGATGTGACAAACTTCCATTAAGATCAAAAATTGTAATTATAGCTAACTGTAAAATTTACATGCTGATTCTTCTCAGTCCAGAAGGTGTTTACCAGTGCCTCCTGCACCGTACTTACTGTATCATGCGGCATATGATATGTATGTATTGTATCTGTATGTATATTATATATATATATTTATTTGGTCTGCTACTATTCAGAGAAACCAATTTGAATTTTGAAGAAGCTATTTCGGAGAAAGCTTTTTCAGAGATTTGTAAAATCTCATAGAGGTTAATCGCAGCAAATTATAGTTTCCTCATTAAAATGTGAATTTTTGCAGAGTAGTGTTTATGCTTACAAACTTGAAAAGTTTGGATAAAAACTTCGACGGAGGGCACATGCCAATTTTATCTGATCAACTATTTAATTTAATAGTTGTCAGAATGCGGAAAAAAACAATATTGTGGAAATAAAATATATACTTAACAAAACCAACCAAAAGGAAAAAATAGCAAAACCGTAATGGTTAAGACACGCATGTAAACTGTATACATATATAGTAAAGATCTGATTCCAAATTGCCCATCCAAAATTGTTATGCATGAATCATCATTATATACCTAGGTGACACATAAGTGGCAAATCTGGCAATTGTTTTCTTAAAACATAATACCGTATACAGGCCTCGAAACAACTTTTTTTTTCCGGCAGCCAAACGTGTCCGACTGAAGCAAGCTGTTCGGCGGCCAATCACAAGCACATGGCGGCCATCGGAACTTCGACACGCATCAACGTACAGTCTTCAAAATTAGCACATTTTTACTTTGGCAGAAATGTTGCCGAGGCCAAACGACAAAAGTTGAAATTGCCTCGGCAATTGCTGTAAACGTTTATTACGAAACAATTGTACTAAAACATGTAAAACGAGAAGCAAAAAATATACTAGAGTAGTCCATCACTACCGCACTGTTTGATTTGTTGTGATGTAATAATACCAAAAGTAGCAATAAAGCGAGCAACAAGATACGCACGTCACACGTAATTCACCTTAAATAAATCACGGGAAGAAAAGTAAGTTAATTTTAGGTTGATTCAACGTTCGAGTCAGCACAAATCGATTTAATTTTTCGGCGTGTTATATTGCGTAACAACAATGCCCAATAAGATATTTACGTTCGTTTTACATTAATTTGACATCTAACAACGTTGAATGATCCATTCACGCATTGCCGACGCTAATTTTGAAGACTGAATATATCGCATCAATAAAGTATATTGTGATGTCAGTTGCATCCTGCTTATGTCAGACATCACCGACTCACCGTCCTGCTGGGTCAATCAATAATAACAATTCAAGCATAGACAGTGTGTATTGTGATTTATTGGGTGCTTTGGTTGCTTTCTAATCCTTTGTGATTATAAGTGGCAAAGTACTTTATTCACAAGGCCGTTTGCGTAATTTTTTTTCGGAACTTCATGGCGGACAAATGCGGCCGACGGAAGGGCGAGACCCGGCGGACAAAATGTTGGTTTTTATAGGTTAATCGCGGCGATGACCGCCTTCAGTTTCGAGGCCTGCATATATATATATTTGAAATGCTATCACATATCAATATGTTTTGCATAGTGCACAGTTCATTTTGCTGCTTATTTTTTGTCATTTGTTGCAAAACTTTATTTCATTATTGCTTAAGTTATTTGATACATTTTTTTCTATCGTCTAAAGCCTTTGCTTTATCTTCAAATGGCATACAGACTTATATACCGTACTTCACAAGGTTGTAACACATAAAAACCCACATTAGTTTATTTTGAAGTGAATGAAACAATGAATGTTGAAACTTCTCAATATTCTATTCTGGATTTTTAAGAATGTGTCTATATTAAAATGTAAACATTTGCATATGCAATGTAAAATCTAACATGTTCAACTACTAACGTAGAGTGTGGTCTCATTCTAATGAAAAGGCAATGAACAAGTCTGCAATGTGCACATAAAATCGTTTTTGTTTCCCTGTAATGGTTAAATCTTTCCAGAACAACCTAGATTACCAGACTGGCAAGAAAAATTCCTAAAAAAGTATGATTATTTCAAGTTATGCAATTAGAAAAGAAGTGTTGAAAATTATCTGTCGCTACCCAGTTTTGATTCAGATCTCTTATTAATGAATTTTGTTTCCTTTGGCAATAGACAAAATTTAGTAACTTTAGAATTGGTTTAAAATATGTCAAGTCGTGGTGCACTTATAGTTGTGGAAGGAATTGATCGAAGTGGCAAGTCAACACAATGCCAGAAACTTGTCAATTCATTGAAGGGATTAGGCCATAAAGTAAAACTCATGAAATTCCCAGGTAACTTGCATCTATGCATTTTTCTTAATCCAAAACCGTTTGCACAATATTTGAGGATTACATCTGTTTTAAAACTGTTTGTGGCATGTTGTAACATTATTTTTTCATAGTCGTATCAAGTCATATACCTGGCTACCGGAGGGAAGATTTTAATAAAGTGGATTGTTTTTGTTTGTTTGTCGTATCCGGGCTTACACCTGGTGGTTGAAGATTTAGTTTAAGTGGACGGGAAGGCAAGGAAACCAATCTCCATGTCCACCTTCGGGCATGCTTTTAAGTGTCCTGCCAAAGACACAGCTGCATGCTCATGAGCGGTGTCGAACCGGCGCCCTTTCGATTGCCGTTCCAGCGCTCTCACCACTTGGCTTGGCTTAATTAAGTGGATAATATGGTCGAAGCCAGTGTTCTTGTTTACATGCGACTTGCTGACAGAGAGAAACCTTTTATTTTGTTTGCTGCGAAATAGTATACGGTACAAATATATTCAACAACAGACAGGAAGCATATACCATCTCTTTTCTGCAGAAGGTTTCGAACCGTTGCTCCTTTGACTGTTGGCCATGTAGTTGGTTGTGTTTTATTAATAAGTGCTTGTAGCACAGGATACCTATCTGATTAGACATACTTGGGCTTCTTTTATGGCATATATGCATTTTGCCCCTATAGCTCAGTTGGATCAACACGGAAAGAGCAAGCAATCCTGATCAAAGCACTTCCATGAGAGCTCTCCATTCAGTGGCACATAGTTGGTGGAATAATTTGCAGGCATCACCTTTCAACAATAAACAGAAACTTCACTCTGCTAACCTTGATGACCATGTGTTTGGTAGCGTTTCAAATCCTCTACAAATATGCGAAACTGTCAGGAATATGCTTTCAAAGATACTATGTCGGACTATAAAAATACCACAACCAATCAAACCCATAACCTTTTATGCCATAGGCCTATGCTCAATTATGTTGCTAACTGTAGGTATGAACAGTCAAAGAAACATCCATATTTCTCATTTCTCAGATCGCACAACCGAAACTGGTAAAATGATCAACAGCTACTTGCAGTGCAGCAAAGATTTAAATGATCATGCTGTTCACTTGCTGTTTTCTTGCAACCGTTGGGAACAGTCCGATAAAATGCTTGATAACTTAAATAATGGAATTACTCTGATTGTTGACAGATATGCATACTCTGGAGTTGCATTTACTGGTGCCAAAAAGGTGAGTTGTGTTTGCTATAAGAAAATGTTCTCGATCAGCAGTGTGTTACATTGTTGTTATTATTGTAACATTCATTGTGTTATTTTGTATGGTTGGTTTTGAATCTCTATCCTCGTACTGGGAGAGCCTCTGATAGATTATTCCTGGAAGTTTTGCATACTCTTATACTTACAGAGACTTGATCCACTGACGCCAGCCCTGGTGCCAGGATTAACAGAATGAAGGTTCCGGTTGTCAAAGTGTTGTTGTCTGAGAATTATTCCATCCATTAAGTGCCACTGAATGGAAAGCAGTCCTTGGAGTGCGTTGCTCAAGCGCACACTTTGAGAGCCGGACCAGCACCGCTTGATCTTGGGGTCTGCTACTATTCGGTGAGTCCGATTCGGTGAGTTCCTAACCTCTATCCCTTAACCCTAACCCCAAACCCTAAAACAGCAATGATAATTAGGCTACGGTACCCAATAATTTAAAAAAAAATTAAAAAAATCCCCCTTTAAGGGATCGGACTCACCGAAACGGGCCATTCCGTGATCTTGAGGTTTTATTGCGTAGAAAGTGAGGCGCTTAACCAACTAAGCTATCAGGGTAGACTAAATTGTTAATTGAAGTAATGGCTGGCGAAATAACTGATCTTATGACAGGATATATTTGGATGAGGTTAATTTTTGCGTTTGCAGTTATACATTTAGATTATAAACTTCTTACATTTTCTAAATTTGCTTCAGTTTGAAGTGTGAAAAGAAAAATCATTAACACAGCTTTGGTCCAGGGATTTTCGCTGAACTGGTGCAAACAACCAGACAGAGGATTGCCTAATCCAGATGTAGTACTCTTTTTAAACTTGAGTGTCACTGACGCTGGGAAGCGTGGCGGTTATGGAGAAGAACGTTACGAAAAAGTTGAATTTCAAAAACGTGTTCAGGAGAATTTTATGAAATTAAAGTCTAAAGAATGGAAGGTAATTTAATCGGATCCACATCTTTTAGGCGCCGGTCAAATAGGCGCGCACACTGTGGCGTCTGGATATTTAGGTGCGGAGCACTGTGGCGCAGGGTTGATCTCTAAGTGGTCAAAACTGATTTTGACCACTAAGCGGTTTTAACCGGTGAACACTAGGTTTAAACCGGTCAAAACCCAGAAAAATATTTTTATGTAGTGAATGGTCGGCTACCTGGGCTATTTAGGAAATATAAAAGCAGTTGTGAGTTGTGACCATTTTAATATGCAGGCCTCGAAATAGGGACAGTAGATTACCGGGACGCGCAACTCTGTTTGTTCCGCCAACATTAGAAGGGTAAATTGCCAATTTATCTTGGATTTATCTTGGATATTTATCTTGGATTTTTCTCTTGTTTCAGCGCCGCCAAAAACAAGACATCAAACAGCGATAAGACTTAAGACTACTACCTTAATTACATGTCGTGCTACGTCTTATGTGCTACGCAACGGGAGGGCAAATGTTGCGCAAATTTTATGGCAAAATTGATGGCAAATGTTTTTCATAAAAAAAAAAATTGTTGGAATAAATTCTTATACTTCAGTTGGCTGTGCAAATGGTTCATCGTTCTACCAAGCATTTTTTGGTTCATCAGAAACTTATTTTTAGAATTTGAATTTTCTCAATAATTAAAATAACCAACTGATTGAAATTTGAAAAATAAACAGAGAAATTGAATATTTTTTGTTCCAAATTCAGCATTTAGGTTATTGTTGATCAAAACTAAATATAGTTGAACATCATTACTAAACATGGAGGGTAATATTTTTAATTCAATTGAAAAGTAACTTGATTCATACACTAAAGGGGTTTTGACCAGTAATAGGTGGTCAAAACTGCCTGGTTTAACCAGGTTTTAACCGGTTTTAACTGGGCGGTTAAAAACCGATCAACCCTGCTGTGGCGTCCGTTCATTTAGGTGCTATTCCTAATAAAATCTGCAGATTGTATCAGCTCAGCTTTGGCAAAACCTAATCGGGGTTTTGACAGAAAACTAAGTTACTCTTCACTCAAGCCTACCACCTGCTTGTATAATGGCTATGGTATCTTTTTACTGATGTTTAGTGTAGTTATTATTTGACTTATATAACTAAAAGTGAACTCTGTCATGTTCGGAAACTTGAATAATTTATGGATAACGCTTTCGCCGACGCAAACTTGGACTAACAACAAATAAATGCCGAACACGCGCATTAAAAAAACAATATGTTTTTCTGTTCAATATAACATTTTGTGTGAAAACTGAAAAGCATTGCCCTACCTGCCAAGCTGATACAATCTGCAGACTTTACAAGGAATAGCACCTAAAATATCCTAACGCCACAGTGTGCGGGCCTATTTGACTTATTTGACCAAAAGACTTGCTCCCTTTGTTTTAGACTGGAAAATTGAAAAAGTTTTATATGTAAGCTTTATATTTAGTTTGTTGTTGATCTTATTGTTTTAATAAAAAAAAATTATAACGGAGTCAACCACGACTGCTTAATCACCATATTTGATCTCTTTTATAAGAATTTGTTCCATGAAGTTGATGCAAAAGTATGTTACAAGATACAACCAAAGAATGGGTTCTGAGCGTGGAAAGTTTGTCCCTCTGCTCCTCCACCAATTTTCCCAGAAGGTCTACAACACTGCACCATTAGATCCTTCGGTCACAGTAAAAATAACGTGTCCCATTGATGCAAATCATTGCTGTTGTCCCATTGTAGGTTGCTGTCCTTAACTGCAACAAGTCGATTATTTTTCCGAGGCTGCTTTACTGACAATAACGTTTTGTCCTGAAAACTGTCCAACATATTAGACTTTGCTACCATGCTTTTTCAGCCAGTTTCATCAAGCATGGGAAAAAATATCTTCAAGATAAGTGATCTATTTTTTTTTTTTACTTTGAGTACCAACAAACATACTTTCCGTCACAAATCAGCTATGCGTGTAAGTTAAAAGATCCCACGTCCAGTATAAGCTACGTTGTATCACCTGCGTTGTGCTCGCTTGATCAACCAAGCGTGCAAGACCAAGTGTCCCATTGTAAGATCGTCCCAATGATGGAGGTTCTCCATACAGGGGTTCTTAACCAGAGAAGTTGCTTGTTTTACTATCTTTACCCTGCATTGCGGGAAAGCGGACTTGAGCGCTATGCATCGGTGTACGCCTTCCGACGTACACCTGACCCACGCTGCAGCCGACTGCAATGTCTGTTTCCGGTTGTCTACTCTACTTATGACGTAAATTTGGTACTACCCATTACTCGAAATCGATCACTGGAGAGGCAATTATTGTCAAGTTTCTTGCCCAGAGAAACAACAGCAAGTGCGGGTGGCTGGAGTCGAATATGCAGGCTCTCGACTGCGAGCCCAACGTGCTAACCACTCGGCCACTGCTGCCACCCCTAAAGGGTGCGAAGACTGTTCCAAGGACGTGTGTGGATGCTAAATCGTTAGGATTAGATAATAATAAAATGACGTGAGAAATCACGCTTGTTTTTTACTTGGCTTTTATCCAATATTCTGAATTTTAGGTGACAATTAATTTTTGGCCATTCTAGGAGGGATGTGAGAACTAGTTGGTAATTTTAAGGTGCTGGTGCCACCAAGGAAAAAGGTTAAGAACCACCGGTTTATTGCAATGTGTGGTATATCTGACGGTGCACGCTGGTCCTATTATAGATAACCACGGCTTCATCATACTTTGACAAAAATCTATGTATTTTCACAGATGATTGATGCCAGTCAGTCTATGGAAGATGTACACAACCAAATGCTTAGTATTGCTAAAGACGTCATCAATAATATCGGATACGAGCCCATCGGGAAGCTATGGATGGATTCCAATAAAGTGGATTGATCAATTACTTTGTATTTCAATAGTTTCGTCATCATCTAAAGTCGGTTTGTCCCTACTAGTGGGGTGGCCGATTTTTTCCTTGCAGCGATTGCCTTCACTCCTATTCTAGTCCAGTCGTTGAAGGGTTTTACCTTGACTTAATTGGTGTAAAGCTGAAATTTTGCACATTGGTTCTGTTCATTATGTACAATGACCAAAAAAAAATCCCCGTCAAAATTTTTTGGTGAAAAAAAGTTATCCGCTATTTTCGAAATTCCGCCATTTTTTTCAAAATGGCGGATATACAATTACTGAATTATTCAATTTTTATGAAATTATAGTTAGTGTTGGTGCTCATTTAAAAGTAAATTTTATACTGCAATTATTTCACACTGGCAAAGTTTTGGTCCACCGTGATTGCCGGAGGAAGTTTACGGATACACGGAAAAAGAGTTCAGAAAAAGTGCCTGCAAAGAAATTACCGTCTGTGACAAGGAAATTCAAGCTTCTGGAGCCTCCAGTAGGCTATACTGCGTCAAAAAGGTGCTGATAGGATTAATGCTGCTAGTACTAATAGAGGGGACAATACTGTTGCGACAGCTGGTCGAAAAGTACACATAGACTGTCGTAAACGTTATACCAACCCAATCGATATACACTGCAGCTTAAGACGAACAGAGAGGAAAGTGGGTCCTGCCTCACGGGGAAACAAAGTGTTCGAATTTTTGATGGCAATTTCCACAGTAAGACTCATTGTTTGTTTTGTGGGACTGGAGTTCTCACGGACAGACCTGGCTTTAGTTTTGTTAAAACAGATGTTTTTGCAAGGACTATATTAGAGTGTTGTGAGAGACGTTCTGACAATTGGTCATGCGCCATGAAAGGTCGTATTGAATATTACGGTAGCGATTTGCATGCTGCAGACTGTTTATACCATCATTCTTGTAGTGTTAATTTTATATGTGGATTTAACGTACCCTTGCAATGCGGCAGAGTACCTGAGGCAAAACGTCTAAAATCTGGGCGACCTAAGGATGAGGAACAGGACCAGGCATTTCTAAAGATGTGTTCCCATCTTGAACGGAATGATGAAGAACAGTTAACGATATCAGACCTCAGATCTAAAATGAAGGAGTTTTTAGCAAATGATGATTGCCTTCCTTAAGGATCAAAATATCTGAAGACCCAATTATAGAAACAGTGTGGTGAATCTATTTATATAGCTGAAGGTCAGGGCCTTCATTGCATTGTCACTATGAGAGAGAAGACATCCGAAATCCTCCGATCTCATTACCTAAAAACAAGACATGAGGATGATGAAAAGTCACAAAAGAGAGAAATAGTTAAAACTGCGGCAAGGCTCATCAATAATGGTGTTCCAACTGTTAATGATCACTATCCAAGCACAGACGCACTCCTAAATAATAATAATAATCGTGTTTCATTTGCGCCCAAGGCGATACATAACATACAATGACACTGCGATCACAGATGTGATAGCCTACAACAGACGACAGGAGGCAGCGAAGTGACATATAGGCTTAGTCTTCGAGTCAGCTTCTCTCCTTATTTTGGGTTGCCATTAAGTGTCTGTGTCTAGACACAGTCGCGTGCTCTGGAGCGGTGTCGAACCCACATCCTTTCGAACGTCGCGCAGACGTTCTCACCACTTCGCTACGCAACCGACACTCAATCTCGGTCCTGAAGACGCAGAATACATCACTGGCTGGTTATGTACCTTTTTCTCAGGATCAAACCCTGAGGAATATTGTGAATGGTGTTGTGGCCGAGAATGACGTTAATGTAGGCATAAACAAACGAAAAATGATCGACTTGATCAGTAAAACACTTCGGGGTAGTCAAAAGGCTGCAAAGTGATCAATGTCCCAGGGGATGCTGATGTTCCGATTGTGAAGGCTACTGTTGTTAATGTAATGTCATACTCGACAACGTTGATTGAAGAAGACACAGATCTGTTGGTCCTGCTTCTTCATTATGCGCAACAAGCAAACAAAGATCTATATTTCCGTTCCGACAAGGAAAATGCTGACAAAGTGTATCAAATAAACGAACTGAAAATGGTGATGGGTGAAGAATTATGTTCCCAATTACTTTTTCTACATGCCTACACTGGATGTGACACAGCATCAAGAATCTTTGGTGTTGATAAGCAATTTGTCTTTCACAAGCTGGTAAAGGGTGCTGCTACTCTGAAAGACTGTGCCAATTACTTCCTTCTTCCAAAGCAGACAGCAGCATCCATTGTGAACAAAGATTGTCAAGCAATGGTTGTGATTTTTGGGGGCACGCGGACGGATTCCCTCTCGTCATTGCTACAGATTACTAATAAAAAAGTAGTCTCTTCCCAATCATTTGTGACGCCTACCAGAACGCCCAGAACGCCTACCACCTACTGAGTCATCGACAAAATTTCACTGTCTAAGGGTTTACTACCAAATAATGGTCTGGCTAGGACAGGAGGTGATATGGAAACTTACGGGTGGGGTTGGAAACTGGAAGGCAGTCAGTTTGTGACAACAGAGTCGGACATGGATGCTGACCCAGATTCCCTCTTATAGAACCTACAGCAACTGTACAACTGGCTGTAGCACTGCCAGGTGGAGCTGTAGGCAGAATAATCTACCCTGTACCGCATCATGTGGACAGTGCAACTTGATGCCTGTAACAATACGTACAATCAGTCATTACTGGATGAAGATGATGACCAGGACTAATTGATGGAGGTTTTTACGTAATTTAACGTGGAAAGTAACCGCTCACACATCATTGGCCAGTTGTTCAATTTTAAGTTATCTGTTATTTTTTCTTGCCTTCAACCGCACTACAGTATATAACCTTGTGAAGTTTTATTTTGAATGTTATTCGCTCTGAGGATGCGCGTTCTCATGGTGCGCGAAACGTCAGTAAAGCAATAAACCATCCTGTTTGTTGTAGCTTTTACTTTCAATTTCATCAGATGAACGTTGCAACTAGTACTAGAAGCGATAATTGTCCTAATGAACACCCAAACTTTTCAGTATTCAACTGAATGTAAATAACTTAATAAGTGGTCTGCCATTCCTGTACAGCCAATGTTTCACGTTATTGGTTTTGTTTCATATAAGTCTTTCCATTAAACTAATGAGTTAATTTCATTTTCAATTGTTTTAATGAATTCTTTACCACCTTAAGCTTAGGGATAGACGCCAGAATTAAAGCTCTAGCATGAATATTAAGTGAATTATTGTCATTACACTGTTTTGTCGGCCATCTTGAAAATGACAACTTTCCGGTGCTCTGATTCTCCTAGATTTTTAATATATTATTCTTGATGATAGCCTAAATAGGCCTACTAGAAAAAACCTTTTGGAAAACCTTTTGTAGAAAATTTTTTTTGTTTTTAAATTTTTGTTTGAAAAGTTTGTTTATCCGCCAGTTTGAGAAAAAAATTGGCGGATTTTCAAAAAAAGCGGATAACTTTTTTTCACCAAAAGATTTTCACGGGGATTTTTTTTTGGTCAATGTACATAATCAACAGAAGCAATGTGCAAAGTTTCAGCTTTACACCAATTAAGTCAAGGTTCGACCCTTTTTTTCGCTTCAACGACTGGACTATTCCCCATCTCGTTCTGTCCATCGCATGCATCGTCTTCCTTTAGTCCGAGTTTTTCTGCCTATTCTTCACTTGTTCTTTTTGGACGTCCCTGTTTCCTCTTCCTATCCATCTTCCAAAGTCAGTGCCTTTCGAACGGGGAAGAAAACTTCCTCCCTCCTTAGTAGGGGAAGGTGGAGCAAATCGGACATAACTTCAAAGTGCTCTATTTGAGCAAACAAATCAGATATCCTGGACCTATTACGTTTTTTTGAATTAAGATGTCACTTAACAACAACTGCCCAGTGTATGAAACTTGCAGTGGCCGAGTGGTTAGCGCGTTGGGCTCGCAGTCGTGAGCCTGCATGTTCGACTCCAGCCACCCGCACTTGCTGTTGTTTCTCTGGGCAAGAAACTTTACGATAATTGCCTCTGGCTCTACCCAGTAAGGGAACGTTCAAATATTACGTAACGCTTTTTTTTCCGAATTTTTGACCCCCCCCTCCCCCATGTAACGCTTTTTTCAATCCCCCCCTCCCCCATGTAACGCTTTTTCACTACGAATTCAGCACAAAAAACTACCATTCCGTACTCGACAGCGTTACGTAACGTTTTGCTTGAACCCCCTCCCCCCCGATGTGACGCTGACGTAACGCTTTGCATAACCCCCCCTCCCCCTCGAAGGCGTTACGTAATATTTGAACGTTCCCTAATCGAATTCGAGTAATGGGTAGTACCAAATTTAAGTCATAAGTAGAGTAGACAACCGGAAACAGACATTGCCGTCGGCTGCAGCGTGGGTCAGGTGTATGTCGGAAGGCGTACACCGATGCATAGCGCTCAAGTCCGCTTTCCCGCAATGTAGGATAAAGATAAACAAACAAACTTAATGTGTTTTTCTTTTAAATTTATTTACAAAAAAGTGGTTTTTATTCTAGATGTCCGTTTTGCTCTTGGCATGGGGCAAAACGGACACAGTATATTATGACTGCTTTACCCAGAAGTTTGTTCTGTTAATTATTTGTCAAGATCAAGCGATTTCTTGCAAACTTGTTAGAATACCTATGAATAAAAACAGTCAGGTTTGGTGATCAATAAAGTTATTTTAATGAAACTTTTCGTTGCCATAAAGCCAACTTCTTCAGTAGTCTTATTTAAACAGAATGAAACTAACTGTTTGTCAAACAGTGTTTAACAAATGCATCTTTGCTATTTCAGGTCTCCAAAACAAACTAGCTGTTTGAAAACAATTTTCAAGCCAAACAAACTACTAATTCTTTTAGGCTGTGTTGCAAGTGATATCCATTCCATATGTCCGTTTTGCCCCAACGAAGCTACCGTGCATAAAGGGATCTATAATTACCGGTATAAGAAAAACTAAAATATGTAGAAAGCTTCTTTTTGGAAAATAGTGATCCAATGTTCAAAACTAAAAGAGAAGCAGAAATTTTCAAAAAACATCTAAATATCATCACATTTCAGCAGAAGTTTTTTATAACAAAGGTACTGAGAAAGCTATTTCGACCTCTTTGCCACCGAGGATGGTACAAAAGTTTCAATTTTTTTATGTGTGTGGAATATTCATTCAAGTAGTTTTAGAAGAGCGAGAAAAAAAATTGTGATATGTGTTTATATGTCCGTTTTGCCCCGCCTTCCCCTACAGGTCCATAAACTTTTATGATGCTAATTTGATTATGGCAAGTGTAATAGCCTATATAGTATCAATGTTATACTACTGGTGCTTATAAACATAACTATATTTTGTAAGCAAATTTTTAGCCGATTTCGCGTGCTTGTGAGGAAATTAAAAATTAAGTTGTGGAAGCACTGCCTACAGGTCCATACCAGCTTACCCCGTTTGCCCTCGCAAGTTGTCATATGTGTGAAACTGCCATGCTTTGTAACGTGAACACCCTGTACTATCTTTGCCTAGACTTGTGTAGATTTTATCGTGATATTTCTTTATACCGTAGTGAAACTATTCACGTTGTTTATCGCGATTAAGTAAGAATCATCCCTGTTTATAGATTATGTTTACAAGTTAGTTTTGAGTTTTTTTGGTGCTGCAACGAAAGATCTTTTTGATAGGCGTATCTGGGCTGGAAAACTGCAACTTTGTCCGGTGCCACCTGTTTTGTTTTTTTCCAATTTTTCGACTTGTATTTGAAAAACAAATAAAGGTTCTTTAATGATATGAATTTAAGGGTGCTTGAAATAGATCTTGATGCCGTAGCAATAAGAATGTGAACACGGGTTACATGCAAAGAGTGAAAGTCTTCACCATCTTTGCATTTTACACTGCAAACAACCTTCGGTGGTTATGTTGACAACGCTGTATTTCCACACTATCTGTTTATCCTGCACAATTTTCCCCTTCACCTGTTAGACCGGTACTCTTGTAACTAAGACATTGCGCTACATTTTTCCTCTGCTGCTTTGATTATCAAAGACAAAACCACACAATATTACGAAAAGAAGTTAATTTTGAACACCAATGAACCAGCAGGACATCGGAAGAAGCAAAAAGGAATTCAGCTTCCAATAACACACCACCCAATACTTTAATCAACATTTTTGCAGCTTATGTCATGTCTATTTAACGAAAAAACAGTCGCAATTGGAATAGAATGTACATAGTTGAAAAGCCGTTGCATTTCAGAAAACACCTAGCGAAATCGGTCGGGTCGATGTTTAAACAACATATGGCTATTGCACCAGCCATCGACCAAACAATGACCAATTTAAAAACCTCCGCGCAAACTTTTACAGAAAGTATAACCAAAAATGGTTCCGATTGTTCAATATAAAGATAAGTCAAATCAAAATCGGTAGCCTCTATTGGAGATGTCAAAAATTAACTCCACTTTAATATACTGAGGCTGCAAACAACAATAGCAAAGGAGAAGACTACTTTTAGGTCAACTACTACCCAGGTCACAAAATAATTAAAAAAAAAAGATTTAATTTGGCAAAATCACCGTTTTCGAAACCTTTGTACAGAAACATGGTTCTTTGACTGGTCAATGGCCATCAAGCTACACAATTTTGCATTTACTCAAAACTCTCAAATTGTGACATGAGTAATTATTAAATTACAAAAGAGCATTGAAAACACATCGAGTAATTTCTCTAAATGTGGACGTTTGCAGCCGTAATCTTGTGTTTTCTGTGGCCTTTAACTTGACACACACAGCTAGGGAGACCATTCCCTTACATATATGCGAAACAAATTGATTGAACAGAACATTTCAGTACAAATGCAAAAATACAAGTAACGCACGATGGGCTTGATGCTGGCGGCTGCTGAAAACCTGTCAAAGAGAGATAAGGACCAAGCGAAAGCAACCACAGTTTATAAAACGACGTCTACATTGGCCGTTTAAAGTTATTCTAAACAAGTTATAAAGCAAATAGTGGCAGAGTTTTTACAAAATTGGCCAAAATTAAAAATTCAGGTTTGTAATATATCATACCAATTACATTACCCTGAAATATGCCCAGTCACAAGGAATAAACTTTAAAATAACCTTTATTCAGAAATTCACTATTTTTCTGTTGATTTTGAATGTCAACAAAACAATAGTACAATTAGTTGGCATGAAAGAAGACTTATGTACAAACAAAAGAAGCAGTGGTAACCATCGTATTCATCCAAATATTCGGACATGTTGAATAATCTCAAACAATGCTGTAAAAATAATATTATGTTACCAGAATCGCCTCAGCACTCTATGAACTCTGCACAACATGATTTAAAAGCAACAAGATTTATTTTAAAAACTAGCATATATCACATCTACCTTAAATAGCAATGCATTAGCATGTAATGTATTTTTTTGAATAAAGATGAAGTGGCTGTTCAAATCATATGCCTATTCAACAGCATTGACAGGCACCATAAGTGATTTGAACAGGTCCCAAATAAGATGACTTTAAAGCTAAAGTGAACACTTAGACATATGTGAAAACTACTGTCGTACATAAACATTGCATATGCCTTGATTATTTAAATCCATAGAACAAACTAAAGCACCAATCTCTACATCAATAACAAACATTTTATTTTTCGTCATTAATGCGTCTGTAAAAGATACTACTAGCTACAATTTAGTTGAAATACCAACACATTAATGAACTGGAAAAGGTGGCAAAACCTTGAAAGGTTTAAGTCTTTAAGACGTCATATATACCTGAATAGTAGTTTAAATAATAACTAAGAGTAATCACCTGATCCTAATACAACAAAAAGAAATAATGCCAACAACCATGGACCGACAGGGGAGCTTTCCTCTTTGGGATTCTGTAACAACAGATATAATATGTACTAAATCACACAGAACTATATATTTTTGCATGCACAACACTGTGTCTACAACTCTACATACCTACCAACAACTCCCTTATTGGTTGGTTTTGAATCTTTATCCCGGGACTGACAGAGCCTCGATAGATTTATTCCTGGTAGTTTCGCACACTTGTAGAGACTTTTGACACAGGGTTGGTGAAGTTTCCGATTGTTAAAATGTTGTTGCTGAAGAATTATTCTATCCATTAGGTGCCGCTTAGAGCAGTCCTTAGAATGCTGCTTGATCTTGAAGCTTCTTCCTTTACGAAGTCACGCATTGCATGCTAACCAACTGAGCTATCGGGGCGGACTAGGGCTACATTGTTAAGTACAATAGCTTTCTTTAATGAATATTAAAATATATTTAGACAATTTAATATAGTTATAAACCACCTAAAAACATTGACAACCTGTTAGTGTTTAAGTACAGTTCAGTTTATTTTTGTTGGCGAAAAAGAAAAGAACAAAAATATACAAAAACACAATAAACACAAATAATTCGCACAAGGATGGCAGCGAAAGATTTTAAATTACTGTAAAGTACTACACATGATCAATTGATCATGCATGCAATTCAATAAACATAACTCTTTTACTTACCAGACTTTTTGCCACACTTCCTCGTTTGGTTATGTTCTTGCTATGAGCATCATTAGCAAGGCGCATTCGTTGTTTCGGTGCCATGTTAAATTTTGTGATTAAGTCAACACTCTGATAATGCACTGTTAAACCCAGTAGTTCAATGACTGTGTTCTGTTACAAGTAAAAAATATATATGTAAGCTATGCAATATCACTTGGTACAAAACTTATCACTTCTTGAAAAAACAAGAAAAAATATCTAAAAACAAAAAAATAGACTGTCGAAAACATCAAAGTATGAATATTAATTATATCCTTTTCAAAATCATAACAAAGCAGAACTTCACAATAGGTTAATAAAAACACAGATAATTCAAAAGGACACACAATGCTCAAATTTCCTCAGCCAAAGTTTGAAGAGAAAAATAAGTTTTGCAGAATAAAATCCATGAAAAGTATTTCTATCTCCAGACAAATTTTATATTATATATCATACATCACTCATTATAATTTTATTTTTCGTCATTAACGCGTCTGGGACGAAAAAGATACTAACTACAAAAATCGATATAGACCTACCAGCACGTTAATGAACGGGAAAAGGTGGCAAAACCTTGAAAGGTTTAAAACGTGCCTGATTGAAAAATTATGTAGTAGGCTATATATCAGTACCGTAGTTAGCACGGCCACAAAATCCAAACAAAAACGGGTCTGCTACTATTCGGTGAGTCCGATTCGGTGAGTTCCTAACTCCTAACCCTAACCTCTAACCCTAAAATGTCAATGATAATTAGGCTACGGTACCCGATAATTTCAAAAAATCACCGAATAGGGAATCGGACTCACCAAAACGGGCCATTCCGAACAAACATCTTTCAAATTAGTATGGTTCTTTGTGCCAAAACTGGATTGCGGACTTTTGGTCAAATAATATTTTTTTATAAATTACTAACTATTAGTGCAATAGATTGAGCCTCGCCTTTAGCAGCATAATCAGTGCTTACATGACAAATGTAGATAGAAACAATCTGTTTTAGCCTGATGCTGCAAGTTCATTGTGGTAGTAATGATTTACACAAGCTTTCGGAGCACAGTTCCTTAGTTATGTGCTGACTAGGAAACTGTGTTCCAAACAAGGTTGCCAGATCTTTTCAAAATTTCCAGCCCAAAAGCAATTTTAAACTAGCCCAGTATTGTTGCTTGTACAAACTAGCCCAAAATTAGAAGAATTCGTTCACAAAATCAGTCCAAATTGACGAAACACAATCAATCATCAAAGATCTTATTTGTTACGGCACACTGTAAAAAAACACATACCTAAACAGTAAGGCACAGTCCTAAATGATGAATAATAATGCAAGACACAATAAGGATTTAAAATTAATTAAATCAAGAAACAACAAAAACATTGCCCACAAAAAACAATGATAAAGGGAACATTGAAACTATTTTTTCATTCTGTTTACTTCTGCCTAATTGCTTGTACCACTAAATGATTGTTCAACAAATTAGTTGCTGAAATATTATGTTGTTTGATGCTACCTTCGAGTCTTCGACCTTCATATCAAATATATACTGTAAAAGTACACATAAATGCAATGATTTACACTCAAACTTACACATTAAATTGTAACACTTTGGAAATCACATCAGCAGTTCAAAAACAGTGTCTGCATTAGTTTCTACATCACTAGTGTTAGCTTGGGAGGCGCTTTCAACAGTGTACATATCCGAGGTAAACAAAGAATACATGGCTTGTATTGGTTGAAATCGGTTGCAACAAACACCAGAACGAGCCATGTAACCCCGAATACGTAGTATGTTATTCAGAAGTTGCTGTTGCATTCGATTTCTTTATTTATTTTTAACAATGTTCATTACTGAAAAAGCTCGTTCCACTGCTGCATTGCTGAAGGGTAATGAAAGCAGGGAGAGAACAAATTGTGCAAGTTCAACAAAGTCGTTTTCTCCAGGTGCATCCTGGTGATTTAACACTTCAGAAAATTTAACAGAAAAAAGTTCACCTAAAATTTATTCTGATTTATTCACTGTAAAGCGAAATTTATAGAATTTCAGTGAAAACTGTTCTGATTTTTTGCTATTTTCTGCTTAATATTGCTCCAAAAACAAGCCTGAAAACCCGCAGTAAAAAACAAAAACAAGCCCAAAAACCCACAACTGCTCAATTTTTCCTGCAACTCTTCAACCAAATTAGCCCAATTCCGCGGACCTGGCAACCTTGGTTCCAAAAGCTAATGCAAACTGCTACGGTACTACCACAGCAAACTCGCAGCATCAGGCTAAAACAGGTCGTTTGTGTCTACATTTGTGAAGTTAAGTATTAGTGGGCAGACTGCGGCAATCAAAAAAAAAAATTGATAAAATGAATATATAAATATTTTTAAACAAAATCCATTTGATTTCAAGTTTAACATAACTTCTTTGGTGAAGCATGTCGCTTTTTAGTGTAAAATAAGGAAAATTCTTTTTAACCTCTCCTCAAAAGAGTTCTTTTTAACCTCTCCTTAATTGTTAAAGGAAAGCCCAATCAAACAAGCTAAGATGGGTCATATAAATTTCACTAGGTACGGTAGGCTACATTTTCTAAATGTGTTGCTTGACAGGTTTTCTCATAGGCATGACTTAAACTAAAGAACATCTACGGTAAGTTTCTTCATGAAGTGGATCAAGAAAAAGCTTTTTCGCCTGAGAATGCTGGCAAAGTGATGCACCATATAAACTATAGCCTAATAGGATAAACAAATTGAAAAAATAAAATGAAGCCACAGGATTGAAAAGAAAAATGGCTATCAAAAGTACTCTACTGCCTGCAGAACATGAAACTAATGTAATAAAGGCAAATATTTATGAATTAGATTTCTCAACTTTGCCAATGCTAGAAACCTTCTGAATACGTGAAACATTCACCACTAATAAACCTTTGTTGCTCGTACTTTACGTGTCACCCGCGGGCGCCACGTCTACAAATTGAAAAAATTCGACCAGAATTGAACAAATGCGTCATTTGCGCAATGCCATATCTCGCTACAGCGAAAGTTTAAGAAAGTAATGCTTCAGCAAAATCAGCTAATGCTAATGCTTCAACAAAAAATATTGTAAAAATGGGGTCTGCAATTTAACGTGTTGGAGAACAACTACACGCCCAGTCAAGCGGGTTCAAGAGAGAAGCCCAATTACGGATCCAAACAATGCGATTCCTAGAAATTCAATGTTTAAAGAAAATGGACTTTGCCATACAGTTTCTTTGAACAAAAAATATTGTATTTATGGTTTCAGTTCAGTTTCAATTTGTTTTTACTTCTGACCATCACAACGAAAAACGATATATGACAAACATAGCAGAGATCTAGAAAAAGGTAGAAGCGACAAAACACGGACGTTATATCGTGCATTATTCCAAAGCAGGACAATCAGTTTAAAATATTGCACGGTCACAACACCTTATTAAATTTTTTGTAAATTTACAAGAAAAACGAAAAAGAAAAGGGCAAGTGAAATTTTTTTAATAATTTACATGAGTAGGAATAAAAAAAACAAGACAAAAAAACAGTTGTTGTGTTAATCGAACTTGATGCGTTATCAAAAGTGCTGATGGTTTTGAGGGGAACACTTTTGATGTGTTAGCTCATCATAAAGAGCAAGGTAAGCAAAAGAAAACCCCTGAAAGAAATTCTACCACGGGCAAAAACCATTTCAGAACGCAACGCACCAGACCTTGCAAGACTAGCCTATATAAACAGTTCGTTAAACACTTTTTTAAGTTACGGTGTGGTATTATTTTTATTATAAGTTATGTGTATAAGGAATGTTAAGAATGTGTATAGTCCTGTTGCTCAACACAACAAACAGTGTACCAGCCTCATTTTTTTAATCAAAAATCGATTTCGCTTTTAAAGCATCTTCAGTTTGATATTGTCAAGAGAAAAATAATAATAAAAAATTCTTCAAAGGTTAAAAGTTTAGATATTATGACGTAACAATGCATGTTGCGCCACCATGGAAACAATGAAACAAATTATATGATCTATTACTACGTAATTACTAATGAAGAAAACGTAACAAGTAAAATTAAATAGCATGAAAACCAAAAGAGTCTACAAGTTTTATCAAATGAAGTAAAAGATAATTAATAAGTTTCTACACTGTCGATTCGATAATCAAGAAATTGACAAAATTAATGGATGTTCTAAAACAATTACGCAGGCAAATAACAATAAAACAATTAACTAATCAATGAAATCAAAAGTAATGACTGTCTATGCATAGTGATATTATTGAGATTTTGCTAAAAAACTTAACCAGAGCAATTGCATGAAGTGCACAGCAAACAAATGTGCTATAGTAGGCCCACAAGTGTTTTTCATTTAAATTTAGGCAAAAACATTTTTTGAACATTTATTTATGAAAAAAAAAAAAATGTTTTTGCCTAAATTTAAATGAAAAACACTTGTGGGCCTACTATAGCACATTTGTTTGCTGTGCACTTCATGCAATTGCTCTGGTTAAGTTTTTTAGCAAAATCTCAATAATATCACTATGCATAGACAGTCATTACTTTTGATTTCATTGATTAGTTAATTGTTTTATTGTTATTTGCCTGCGTAATTGTTTTAGAACATCCATTAATTTTGTCAATTTCTTGATTATCGAATCGACAGTGTAGAAACTTATTAATTATCTTTTACTTCATTTGATAAAACTTGTAGACTCTTTTGGTTTTCATGCTATTTAATTTTACTTGTTACGTTTTCTTCATTAGTAATTACGTAGTAATAGATCATATAATTTGTTTCATTGTTTCCATGGTGGCGCAACATGCATTGTTACGTCATAATATCTAAACTTTTAACCTTTGAAGAATTTTTTATTATTATTTTTCTCTTGACAATATCAAACTGAAGATGCTTTAAAAGCGAAATCGATTTTTGATTAAAAAAATGAGGCTGGTACACTGTTTGTTGTGTTGAGCAACAGGACTATAGACTAAAGATAAGAGACAGTCAACCGCTTCAAGTGGACAGTTTGCTGGGTGGTTCACTAAAAACAGATAAGTTTTATTAGTCAATGTTAAGAATGTGGTTATCTTTATATTTAAGTATAAGAATGGTTTTATTGAGATTTTATATGTTATTTGGCTGTCTAATGTTTTTCTGTATGTCTAATGGATATTCTAACTAATTTGACTATCTGACTCCATTAACTATTTTCACACAATTATCAGCTCTGCAATTATTACTCGAATTATAATGTTAAGTTATCAGAAGGTGTGATTGTAGGTCTATAACACAAATTGAATTTAAACATTACAGAATAGTGAAACTACAGGAGAGTGAAACATTAATCACGAATTATTATATTTCAGCAGTCGTCCAAATTGTTACGTAAATCTACACAATCAATTTAATGTTTTCTCAGCAAAGCTGGTCTGACTGTGTTCAAAAGGCGAATGTAAACAGTTTTATTTTCTGTTCTCTTTTTTCTATTTAAAGTAAGTTAGCTTAGATGGTAAAATACAAAATCTTTGGAAGATGACATGCGGGTTAAAATGGTTCACTTGTTAGAAAGGAAAACTTATATGACGCAATAATGGATCGCTACAACGATAGCCTACTTAGATTCTTGTTCATCAAAAAAATACATATGTTCAGTGGTTACGCGCCCGCCTTAAGATCAAGCGGCCCTGATTCGGCACTCGGGGTGTGCGCTTAATTGAGCAGCGCATTTCAAGACTGTTCTCCATTCAGCAGCAGCACTTAGGCTAGTGGATGAAATAACTTCCCTGGCAACAGCGCCTCAACACTTGAAAACTTTACACTGTCAATCCCAAACTGCCAGGAATAACCTATTAAAGTCTTTACCATCAGTCCAAGGATAAAGATTCAAAACTAAACCAATCTCGAAGAAAATCGAACAAAGAAATTTTTCTCATTGATGCATAAACTATAAAATAAGGTTATTTATGCATACAACAGTTCGACAGATCTAAAATGTTAAAACATTAAAAATAATCAATCAATCAATCAATCAATGTTTTATTTGTCAGGAACATAGGTACATGTTTGAAATATGCAATATACACAGTACAAAAGTTACACAAGTTCCCATACCGACAGGGAGACAACAAGACGACCATACGGTCTACTAGTCAATTGCCATCCTACGGAAATTACGATTTTGCCATTTAAAATAAGCTTACAAGAGAAAAATAATAATTGAAACGTTCCCGCGCTTCAACAACAGCATACGCACAAAAAAAAAAACATATTGATGATAACGTAGGCCAAAACACAAAATTCCATGAAGCAAGCAGAGAATAATAAAGTTTCCGAAGCAACTGACAAGTTGGTTTCCATAACATATCACTTACGATGCACTGTAGCTTTGTAAAATTAACGTTTTGATCTCTTTTTTGAAACAATGAAATGATAAGTTTTTTAGCCTACTTGGAACCTCTGACCAGAGCATTGGTCCCAATACCTGCATGGACTTCTTGTCAAATTCTGTGTTTGATCTGTTTATAAAATAATTGTTGCCTGTTTGACATCTTGTGTTATGCTGATGAATAGATGAAGCATTTGTAAATAAATCACAATACGTACGTAGACGGATACTCATTCATATGAACTTTGTACATATGTTTTTTTATTTCAATGTTATGTATGTCTTTTAGTTTCAAGATGTTCATTTTGAAAAATAAAAAATTAGTGTGAGCATAGTAATTTTGTTTCGTAATTATTCTTATAACCTTTTTTTGTAATTTTATTAATGGATCCAGTGCACTGTCACAGGCCTTTCCCCAGCTTGAAATACAATATTGCAAATGACAGTAAATCAAAGCGTGATACACATCTTTTAAAGTGTCTGTGTTGACATAATTTCTGAGTTTAAGCAACGCCCATGAACCTTTTGCTACTTTTCCGCAAATTCTATCTATGATATTTCCATGTTAATTTGTTATCTATGTAAACGCCAAGGTATTTTATTTGATCTTTTTGTTGAATGCTTGTGTTACCAATGTTAATGTTAAAATTTTTTATGTGTTTTTTATTTGTTATTAGCATGTATTCAGTTTTTGAGAAATTTAATGATAATCTATTAAGCTTCAACCAGTTGTAAACTTTTTGCATTTCGGCATTCACATTGTTCTGCAAATTTATTTCACATTTGTCGCTCATTGTAAGATTGGTGTCGTCAGCATATAGTTTAACATTCATGTTTGTTGAATTTGGTAAGTCATTTATATAGAGTAAGAAAAGAAGGGGTCCCAATGTCGATCCTTGGGGCACACCGCAGGTAACCTGTCTTGAGTTTGAAGAGCTTCCATTGACGACCGTGTGCTGTAGACGATTGCTGATATAGCTTTTTAACAATTGTAATGGAAGGCCCTGAAAACCGTATGTTTGCAGTTTCTGTATGAGAATAGTGTGATCAACTGTGTCGAAGGCTTTAGCTAAATCAAGAAATACAGAGCAAGTTGTATCTTTATTATCTAGGTTAGTTAAGATGTTATCACAAACGTTTGACACAGCTAACGAAGTGGAATATTGTGGTCTAAATCCATACTGATGTGGTGTGATCAGGTCTTTTTTTGTTAGATAATTGTACATTTGTTCATACAGGCATTTTTCGAATATTTTGGTGAAGGGGGACAATAGTGATATGGGCCTATAGTTGGAACAATTTTTCCTGGAGCCACTTTTGAAGATTGGGGTAACTTGAGCGACCTTTAGTACATCAGGATATACACCTTTATCGATACACTCATTGAATAAGTTGGTGAGGAAAGGGGCGATTATTGGTGAGGATAGTTTGACAAATCTTATAGGTATTCCATCATGTCCTGTACTTTTAGAGACAGAAAGATTATTAAGATGTTTTAATACTTCTTCTTGATTGACAGGTTTTAGGAAAAAGGAGAATGGGACACTTTGCAATTTCAATAATGAGCCAGGAGACGGTAGAGGGATTTTAGATGCCATAGAAGGACCAATTTCTGTGAAATAATCATTCAAACAGTTACTTAATTGTGCAGGGTCAGATATTTTTTCATTGTCAGTGCTAATTATTTCTTCTGGTATGTGAGCTGTGTGCTTATGTTTGTACTTGATGATGTCATTTATGGTTTTCCATATTTTTCCAGTGTTGTGCTTGCTTTGCGTAATAAGAAAACTGTAATGCATTTTTTTTGCTTGTTCTTTGGTATGAGTAAGTAGGCTACATTTCTGTACTGTTTGTATGTTGCTTGTGCAGAAGTGTTTGTTGGGTCTTTTATTTTTAAGTGATATAGTCTGTTTTTAGTTTTGATGGAGTTCAAAATTCCTTTTGTTAGCCATGGTTTGGTCTTGAGTTTTCTTTCTCTTCGAGACAACAATCGTAAAGGTGCATGCTTGTTTAAAGTGTCATTAAAAGTGTCGATGAAATGATTAAATTTGCTATGAACTGAATCATTCCTTTCTGTGTATTGGTTGGTCAAGCTTTTTTCCAGATCACAAACGAATTCATCAGCAACAAAGTTTTTCATGTTCCTTACTTTTTGTGTATATTTTTCTTGTTTTGGTTTTACAGAGTTTATCACAACTACAATAGGAAAGTGGTCAGAAACATCGTGAATAAGAACATGGCATTGAATTTTATTTGATTGGTCGTTGCTGTATACATGATCGATTAAAGTTGAACTTGTGGAAGTTACACGGGTTGGGGATTGTACTAATTGATTGCAGCCTAATGAGAGAAACGCATCACAGTAATTTTTTACAGCAGAATTTTTTGTCTTTGCTAACATATCAATATTAAAATCACCACAAATGTAATATTGTTTTTTGAAATTATTTAACGAATCAATGCACTCACAGAATTTGGTTTGAAACTCAATTAACTTATTTTTGGGATGCCTGTATACTACACCAACTGTGCACTGTCTATTGTTTGATAAAGTAATATCCACCCAGAGATCTTCACATTCCTGTAAGTTTAGACTTAAATTATTAATTTGATTATACTTTATTGAACTGCTTACGTATAGCCCGACACCACCTGCTTGTATTTTAGCATCAGTTTGTTTGTTATTAAAGTGGACAAAATTATAGCCTTGCAAGCTAACAAAATGCAATCGATTTTCATTCAGCCAGGTTTCTGACACAGCAATAAGGTCCGGTGCTTCTTGCATTTCGACAAGCAGTGATTCTAATTTTTCAAAGTTGCCAACTAGGCTTCTCATGTTTACATGTAAAATCGATAGCTGGTTCCTATTAATATTGTTAGTTAAAGAGAAGGAGTTTTTTGAATAAAAATTTTTACAATCCGCAGACATTGCCACAAACAAAGTATGACCAACAGATGAATACAAAACCAATAACGCAGGACACGAAAGATTACAAAATGACTTTGCAACAAAACAGATTAAAAGCAAAATCACCAACACCTGCATTTATAACTTGTAGTCAAGATAATCAAAGAATTCACTTATGTGTGACGAAATAGGACGGTGACCAACAAGCACCGAAAAAGAACAAATAACAAGTCTGGTTTAAGTGGTGTAAGAAACACTTTAGAAAATAAACAAAACACTATTATTGCGTTATGAAATATTTAATTTAGCAAGGATTTTGGAAATTGACTAAGTAATAATTTTAATTTGAAACTAAGAACTAAATTAAATTACGGTACTTTAGTTGATGAGAGGTAACTCAGGGCAAAATTCCGTCAAACAGTGATATAGAATCAAATGAATTGTGTTAAAATGACCTGATTAAAATATGCAGCTTAAAAAGAGAATTAAGACTGGCGAGGATAATGGATATACTTACGTAGACGTAGCCTAAGTTAGTCGGTTTATGATATCGATCAATGTCGGAATACGAATTGTAAAATACAATACAAGAAAAAAAAAAAATACGAGTTCGGAAGGTGAAGATTTCAAAAATATTATTATTACGTCACAAAGGATGAAACTTAGGGGAAAAATATTAGTCAGTCTTGACCTAGCTGAATCTGATTACTGTACTTCAAAATTGTGTAGAACTACAAATTAATAGAATAACAAACTAAAATTAAACAAAAAATGAAGTGGTAGCGTACAATAAACTGTCCAGATTTGATCTTTTTTTCTTCTGAAATTTGATTTGTTTCCAATAAATTAACCTTTTTGGTGTTGATGGTTGAGCTTGTGCTGAAATTGGTCTTGGTTGGGTTGAAGGTTATTTTATTAGTAACGGTTGGGTGAAAAATAATGGCTGGGTTTAGAAAATGTAAGAAAGTCAAAAATGAGTCCTTTTAACTTACTTTGTCTTCTAAACTTGAGGATTTTATTGGCAGCTGTGATTATCTTCGTAAATGCAAAAAAACAAACAAACAATGACTGCTGACTTGTTAGCTAGCCTAACTGAAGGTCTTTTCAAGTTTAATTATCTCTGCAACTTCCTGGTTGATTTTGATAGTTTTGGTGTTGATATGACTACAATCAAATTTTCTTCTTGGTTTTTCTAGAATTAGCTTTTCTCCAGGCCTTAATTATTTTTATGAGTCCATTTTTTGATTTGGGCCTGGAGAGAAAAATGTTTGCTGCTTGCTTTGAAAAGCGCGGGAACTTTTTTGTGTAGAACTACCAAAAATAAGAGTCGTCCAAAACCAGAACTCTCTGGGGCTCCCCATGCTATTCTTTTTTAATACCCTACTTTACTATTACTTTTTTGATTTGTACTTCCAAAGCAATGGTTAGTTATGCATTAAATAAATTAGCCAATCTGTGCACTTTTTATGTCAGCTGAAAGCTTGCATTTAGTCGTTATGGGTAACCTAACTGTTGCTGAACGGGTTGAACCAGTTGAACCATACAATCTAGTCAAAACTAGCATGAAATAATATTCGTCGTAACTTGGTTAGCAAATTAATCAACGCGAGTTAAATTTAAAATATTTCACCTCCTACAGAAATGAATTTACGTGCATTGTTTGTGTGAAATTTTTAAACCTTTTTGAATTGTAAAAATAGTTTTACTAAAAAAGAATTTGTCAAAATAATGAAGTTTTTAAAACCTTGAAGGCTTTATCACAGGGCCGGATTAAGGTTTTATGGGGCCCTGGGCTGAGCTGAAAGTGGGGGCCCTTATCAAGTGACATTTTTCGCTAAAAATTAATGGTGGAGTGGGGCTACGACACGGGCCCAGTTGCATGTATCGGTGGCACCGAGTCCCAAACAGCGGACCAGTGGCGTAGCCAGAGAAAAATTTTGGAGGGGCGAAATATTTGATGAATTGAAAAGAGAACAACAAAGTGTTTGATTTAAAGCCATCGCCACTTGATGTGCAGTGGCGTATCCTGGTGGGTTGAAGCAATAAAACTGGTAGGGGAGTTAGAGCGTGCCGAAGGCACGCGTATTCTAGGGGGGTCCGGGGGCATGCCCCCCCGGAAAAATTTTGAAAAATTACACTCAAATAATGGATTATAGCGCTTTCTGAAAACACTTTTAGGGTAATATTTGTATGAAATTTATTAGCAGATAAACAGCTATTAACTTATTAGATAGCTCTTACACACGAACTGGCAAAAACTGCGGCTAAATTAGAGAACACCAAAAATTTAGCTACACAAAAACTCAATAACTACACAAAAACCCAACAGAGTAAGCCATTCTGAAATTGCTTCCACAAATTAGTTCAAAGAATCGTAAATCGCGTAAATTTTGGGAGATTTACGATTTGCAAAATTTATTGGTGTCTTTCTGTACTGTGTCTAAAACAAGTCCTTGGGGGTGTTAAAAGCCAGATGTCTTGGAAAACGATATAAATTTCTACAAACTTTATTATATTTTCAACAAAGGGCTCAACTTCGGAATCCAAACTTGGAAAATTTGGGGGGGGGCATGGCCTCTTTCGCCCCCTGGCTACGCCTATGCAGCGGATCACCTTCTTGTTTGCCCTCGACTTGCCACCCGGTGCAGTAGGTGGGACCTGTCGGTGTATAACTCCGTTGCGGAAGAATGTGTCAATCTGTGGTGTATCAACAAACTTTAGAAGGCTCGATAGAAGAAGAACTGCATCATATCTAACTGTAACTGACCATCTTGTATCAGATAATGTCTTCAAAACAGGCAAACCATCTAGGAATTTTGGATGGACTTGCCAACGATGAGTAGACGAGACGAGCCATGAATAAAGGCTTTGCAACAATTCAAAAAGCTCAGCGGCAGAACGGCATGTTTCTACAGGACATTTAGGCTACCGATTAAACTAAGTGAATGTGCTGTGCAAGGGACATAATGAGCTACACTACATTTCTCGCGCAGAAGAGCTTGAAGACCGTTATACTTGCCACTCAAATTGGCAGCATTATCATAACTTTGACCCGTAATCCGTACCATTTTCGGATATGAAAGTATCAAATAAATATGTTTTTTGTTAAAAAAACGAAGAAAAATTGAATAACTGGGGCTGGGCAGGGGTGCTGCAGCACCGCAGCACATATGGGTGAGCCGCCCTTGCTTGTTTGAGATACGAATTAAAGCAGTAATCTCCAGCTGTGCAACTAAAAAAATTAGTAGATTTTTTTCTTTGAGGTGGGGGCCCCCAAAAGTGGGGGCCATGGGCTTCAGCCCAGTCCGCCCCCCCCTTAATCCGGCACTGCTTTATCATCTCTGCTATGGTCACTTTCAAGCTTTTTGTGTAAATGTTTGTGTGGTGTTGTTCGAACTTTGATCGGTGGCTCTGCTTTGATCATAAAAAATAAAATCTATTTATGAATCTCACACACGTGATCAAGATCCAATTGATGCGTGTCCGTGACGTTATTCTCAGCTGATCTTACAACTCAACTCAACACACAAGGGAAGGACGCTTTGTTTTGTTGGATTTCGAGTTCGACTGCTGGTTTTCCAATTCTAAACATATTTTTTATCGGAAATTAATAGTTTAACATAAATGTATCAAATTCTTGTTGTTTTTTGATAATTGCAGACCTTGTCGCAAATATTTAGTGATCTTGCTCTGAATTGATTTGGAAATGTAAAGAAAACAAATTTGGTTACTTTGAGCTATCGCCTTGAACATCTCACCAACCAATGGCTTTTGCCTTCGGATACATTAATGTTTCAACAACTGGCTTGGAAGGATTATCGAATACATGTGAGTATTTGTAAATTTGTTATTTTTACCAAGTCAAAAAAGTAAGTTGGGTTACTTTGAAGTTGTTTTTGTGACAGAATTCTGTTGACTTACCGTACCCTACCTTAGTTTCCTCAAATAAATTGCTGTTATAAATGTTCAACACAAAAGATAAGTAATTAAACTGCAATTTCTAAAGTTTTTAATCCAATAAGATGTGGAATGCTTTGTAGGCTGGTACCGGTACCATATTTACATGGAAGAGGCTATATTTACATCACAGTGTTGCCAGATAAAGAATTTTGCTTCAGTTTCAGAAAATATTAGAGTTAGTCAGCAAAAAAACTCCTGATTTGGAAATTTTTATAAATTTTGGTCAGAGAACTAAACTCTCATCTTAACCTTAACCTTGGCAACACTTGCTACAAAGCAATATATACCTTTAGATTGCAACCAGTGGCGAATATTGCTACTTCATGTTTGAAAGAGTAATTGCTAGTAGGTATGGTTTATAACCTTGATCTTGTATAATTTTAAATCCTGTATAGCTCACTATTTTTGTCATTTTTGTTTTTGTTGTTCATATATACAGTCGCGCTCAAAAGTTTAAGACCACTTGTCAAAATTTAGAATTTTTACAATATGTTAGAAAAATTATTCCAAATGCTATGTCACATATCATTTTATGGTGTAACTATACTCTTATATAACAGATGCTTCTGTGCAAACCGTTATAAGTGAGTTGTTTCTTGTGGAAACAAAAAAAATTAACTTTTTTAAATATTTGTTGCCGAAAAATACGGCAAAAAAAAGGAGCTTATCAGCTGTTGAAAGGTCGAAAAATTGTGCTGTTGCTCAAAGAAGGGTACTCAAAAAGAAAAAAATGTGAGAGTTAAAATGTTGCACAGTTGAATCATCAGTAAATATATAATTTATAGTAGCTTAGTACTTTCTAGTCCCTTCCACTTTTCAGCTGTTCAATCGAGGTAAGATTTTGTAAATGTACATTTTTTAGGCTTCATGGAAGGTAAATGCAATATTTTTGGCTGCTTTATAGGTTTTAGGTCAAATTTATTGCTAATACGACATTGTATGTTTGAAATAGCCTACTTGCATTTGTGTCTATATAATCCACAACAATCTTTGTACAATCTAGTCTTTTGGTGTAACCAATGGGTGAGTGCACTCTCATCTTCCTCATCATCTGTTGGGGTGGTAACCCTGGGTCTACCAGCCCTTTTCAACTTTACTAAACTTTCAAATTTTATAAATCAGATGATTGTCTGATGGATTGCTGTCTTGCTGAAATTTACATTTTCAGATATAGTTTTTTCTGAGTACCCTCCTTTGTGCAATATCACAATTTTTTGACCTTTTAACAGCTGATAAGCCCCTTTTCTACCGTATTTTTCAGCAAAAAATTAATATTTAAAAAAGTTAATTTTTTTTTGTTTCCACAAGAAACAGCTCACTTATAGCAGTTTACACAGAAGCATCTGTAACATAATAGTATGGTTACACCATAAACGATATGTGACATAGCATTTGGGATAATTTTTCTAGCATATTGTAAAAATTCTAAATTTTGACAAGTGGTCTTAAACTTTTGAGCGCGACTGTATATATGCTTGGCTATTTGACCGGCTCCGGTCTTTTAATCTAAAACACTATTTGACCGGTCACATGACGTATTCTTTTTTCTCTTTCAAAGCAAAAGACGAGAGAAGAAAAAAGTGCCTATATAACTTCTAAATTCAATTGTTTTATTCAACTGAGTCGGTGGCGCATGCGTTCTTTCTCGGGCTGGTGTTCCTGAGGGAGTGAGTTCGATACTACCCGGAATTTTTAGCTAAATTTTGACCCGAAGTGACTCAATCGTTAGGATGCTGCATTTTTGTGGTCAATTTTTAATTCGAGTAGCTTTTTTATGTCTTTTCAAATATAAGTAATAAAGTTAGAGTATTTTTATTTTTGTTTTTTTAGCAGGCAATTCCGCTGACTCAGTTGAATAAAACAATTGAATTTAGAAGTTATATAGGCAATAGCGGCGCGTGCGATGTTTTTCGGGCTGGTATCCCCAAGGGTATGAGTTTGATACTAACCAGAAGCGTTTCATTTTAAACTAAAATTGCCTGCTAAAGAACACTGCCTAAAAGTTAACTGAACATTGATGAAACCATTTTTTTTTAAAGAAGTACCGGTATTGTAACTTTTTACAGCCACCAAACTGAACGCATTGAGATGTTGTTTTTTTTTCAATTCGAGAGCTGGGATCGTAAAATAATCATGTAAAGTTATGTGTTTGGGTGTTCACTTTTTTGCCAAGCTGCAAACTAAGTATGATGCTTGCTCAACTTTGAACTCCAAAAATAGTTACTGATAGTGATATATGTCACTGGCTGTAATAATATATTTCTATATATACTTTAATACCATGATTTAGTAAGTTTGTTTTGGACTTTTTGAATTTTGTCAACATCAGTTTTTAAAACAGAGCTCCATATTTTCACAAAATTTTCAAGCTTTAATTGAAAGTGTTTTCAAGGAGAATAGAAATTACTACAGTATTGATGTAAAAAATTACCGGTAAGTGTAAAAAGTCTCAAATGGCATGAACAGAAGAAATGTAGGCTATGTCATGCACATTTATGTAAGCTTCAGCCGTAGGCTACACTTGAAATTATCAATTATGTAATGCCACTTACATAGCCTAATTGATTTTTTTATATAGTATTGATATAAAAGAATTTATTTATTGTTTTTTTGTATTTGATATAGATATTACATTGTAGATTATGCAATTGTAATTTTCTCTATAATTAAACATAATTGATCATTGTGAACTAAACCTGTGAAGTCCATAATCCTTTTCATGCATTTGCAGCATGCATGACATATGAAAATGTAGTATCACAAGAAGAGCTTTGGACAAAACGTGAAACAGTGTGTGTATTGGGAAGAAAGTTCATTTTGCCACAACAAAGAAAAAAGTTTTTAAAGTTTGTAAAGTATGTTTAAGTTCTACCATGCATTTTACTAGCCAATAATAGCATCTGTGTTTTATATGCTTTGACCTCAGTACAGTTAACTTGGACAAAATCAACCCTAACAACAACAGAGACGCATGGCAAAATAAATGCAAAAACTAGCTAGCAGGGACAAACGCCATGTCTCATCTACCGAAGATGGGACAAACGGATGATGATTTGTTTGGAACTTTCTGACAGTTTATCCCACTGACATTGAGACCTTTAGCATATTTGTTAAATAAGAGGTATCACATCTATACTTATAGGCCAGTGGTTCCCAACCTTTTTTCGAAGCAACCCTAAGTAAAGTTTGTAAACAATTAAGTTTAAAAATTTTGCAATGTAAGGATAACCTGATATCTTACTTTGAAGCATCCAGAAAAAAATATGCTGGCAACATTACATGCTGATAGCATTTTAGGTTGGCCAAAAGCAACATGAAGTAAGAATGAAGTAGGTACCGGTACTTGCAAAGTGAGAACAATTGATCAAGCTTCACTTGTAGGATTTTGTTTTATTACAATACAAACAGCTACTTTATACTAATTATAAATATACTAAACATTTTTCTTGTTTAAAGAAAAAAAAAAAAAAAACCCAGAAAATTTTTCTGGCAACCCAAATTTGGGTCATAACTGATAGATTAAGGGTCCACAACCATGTCTTTTAGGTGCAGACAGTTGGGTGCCTACCAAATAGGTGCGCTCTCTGTGGCGTCAGGATATTTAGATGTGGTGCACTGTGGCGCCTGGTTATTTAAATGCTATTGAAAATAAATGTTAAACTAAAAACTAAATTTTGCTTTAACTAGATCCAAATTTTGGTTTACCTATCGAAAAGGATTCAGTGCCATAGGAGGCACAGGACCTACTTCTGACACTGGGTGGGGATGCATGCTAAGATGCGGGCAGATGATGCTAGCACAAGCTTTGTCTGTGCTAACTCTCAATGATGGTATGTTTGCTAGGAATTACGCAATACACATATATTAGATATGTCACCAAGACAACTAAATTACTTGGTTCAGTTGGTTCAACAAATTTTCAGATAATTTTTTTGCCTCATAATTTGGCTTTTAAAGTGGTTTTATTTGTGTTTTATTCAATAATGTTAGTTAATTTTTTTTTTGCAGTTAGATCTACAAAATCCGTGTATAGATTGCTAAGCAAACGAGGACCTATGTCTTGTCCAAGATCTCATGCAAAAACATAACCTGTTAAATTAATTTTAAAGTTTGTATTTCAGAGTGGGATGGGGAGAACAGCGGTGGGACACAGTCCTTAGCTTACAGAAGAATCCTTAAGCAGTTGTCTGATCAACGAAGCAGCTGTTACTCCATTCATCAAATAGCTCAAACGGGTGTTCGTGAAGGGAAAGCTGTTGGGCAATGGTTTGGCCCAAACACAGTGGCTCAAGTTCTCAAGTAAGTCTAGTTTAGAAATTCTCTATTTTTACGTCATATGGTAGTAAGCTTTAAAGTCGGTTGAATGTTGTAGCGTGCAAACTGATATTGAATGCAGGCTATATTATAAAGGTTATCTGAAATTGTTTGCAATTAGCAGGACAAAAAAATGAGTTTCATCCATTTACATGTATTGTTTCCTCCATGTAGTTAGATAAGCTCATAGATGTTTAGTCAAGTCTAAACAGTATTGGATCTAAAAAAAATTACAAGGAAAATTTCAACCTCAATGGCATAAGAGAAAGTTTTCTTAGAATTTACGGGATTTAAGGATTTTTTACTATGAAATTCCTTCTCTTAGGTTACAAAGTCTAGATATTATTGATCAGACCAATTCTTAACACTTTTTTAACTTTTGGGATCTGCAATAGTTAGGATAAGATTAGGATTAAGAAGAACATGAACACTGATCGCGTGTAGAGGAATCTTTATCTTCGGACTGAGAAAGCTTCTTCATTGAAATATTTGTTATCTTTTCGAGTGCAGCACGCATAGTATGTCTGTGCTCTGAGTAGAAGGAAAGTGTGCTAAACTCGCTCAGTATTGTGATATACAATTCTATGTAAGATCTTTTTCAGGAAATTGTTGCAATTTGACAAAGAAAATGTCATGGCACTTCATGTGGCAATGGACAACACTGTGTGCGTGGACGATATAGGTAACTTGTGTTTGAGATATGAAGCACTGTAAGTGTTTCTATTTTCGTTGGCAACTGAATAGGCTAGCAATTTTCTTGATTTTATATATATTTTTTTAATCCAATTCCCCAAGTAGTACTACTGGTACGTAATACGCATTCATGACGTCAGTTTTCGATTGGCAATCACTCTTTATTTATCTTGATATCACATCGTCTGAAATGTATCACTTGGAGATCCACCCACGCCAAAACACACACATTGAATCGAAACTGGTGTGGAAAAGAAGCTAATTTCAGTGTTTATCTTCAAGCATGTGATGAAGTGTCGAAGAAAGAGCCAGGTGCTTACGCTAGGTTTCGAACCGAGGGCCTTTCGATCGCGTACGAAAGCTCTTAGTTCGACGCCTGTTGTGAGCATGCGTTTGTTTCTTTGGCGAAACCGGGTGGCCACGAAGATCAACTTCTTTGTTTTCCTTTTCACTAAGTCTGATTGTAAAACTGCATCCACTTGATTACGACAGAAAAAAAAACAACACTGATTTTACTTTCGATTTAGAAAAGCTTTGTTTGTCGCAATCAAAGTCTACTGAAGAAGCAGAACCACCGCTTCATTCGGCAGACAACACTCACAGTTCGAACAGGCAGTATTCAAGTTCATCAATCAATCCCTCTACACATGAAAGAATCGAACACTTTTGGAAACCGCTGTTTTTAATCATACCTCTTCGTTTGGGACTTTCTAATATAAATCCTGTTTATTTTGATCACTTAAAGGTAATTAGATAACTTAGCAATTGTTATAACGTATGGTTTATAACTTTAAAAGCATGCATTTGTGTTATTGCTAAGTGATTACAACTGGCGAAAAGATGGACTCAGGGCAACGGGTTACTCGTGACGTCAGTCGTTTCGAGATTGATTCTCCTAGTTAGGTCTATGCTACTTTAAATATACAAAGATTTACTTCATGATATTCACTGAATGATTTAGTTCAAAGCAGCTCTGGATATTGTCCAAGAGCTGACCACTCAAATTGGTGTCTAAATTGTTGGGTGTACCAACCTTTAAAAGCGTTCGTTGAGCTAATTATCTGTATACATTTATTGAGTTCCATTAAGGATAGGGGATCTCCTGACTAAGAAGCAGCAGGCCAGTGATTCTCCATCAAGTATCAATTCAGTATTTTTTTATTATTAAAACTGCATGGAGAATCAGCAGAGCCCTATTTATGGCATATATTTCGCTCTAGTGCCTAAAAAGCAAACATACAAAAATAATCATCTGTATTCAAGTATCATTTAGCTCGAAGTTAATTGGTGGATCGGTAATCAGCGGATTACGTTTGATGCACAGGGGAAAAATGTTTGCAAATCAATCTGTTTAATCGGCCGATTAGTGCAATCAATGGCCCACTTTTGATGTATCAGAAAAATCAATGTAGATGTCGTGAAAAGTATTTCTCAGTAAGAGTGTAACAGATTGAGCTTTGCTTTTAACAGCATGATTGTAACTTAAATTCCGCAATCTCTACACTCGTGGAATAAGTTAGTAAGAGTTGTTCCAAGGCTGGGACACATCAACAGTGAATCATTAATCGATTTTGAAAATCGGTCAAGATCATTAATGCACAATGTAGTAACAAATGTGTCTTGATTGATTTTTATGCGTCATAGTAAAATATTTTTAATGGCATTGCAGGAAATTTTTCAATGGGAAGAATCCGTGGGAATAATTGGGGGAAAACCCAACCATGCTTACTATTTTCTTGGATGCAGTGACAAGTCATTGATCTTCCTAGACCCTCACACTACCCAGCCGTGCGTTCAGTTTCCTGTATGATCTTGCATTTTTTCGATTACTTTGTTCTTGTTTCAAATTTAAGAAATAAGTCTAAATTTTCTACATCTTCAATGCATATTCCAGAGAGCAAAATCCGTCATTTTTACATTGATTCAACGCCTGCAAACGTTGAGTCAATGTAAAAATAAGGAATTCTGCTATCTAAGATATAATGGATTATGTATTACTGTATTCCTGTCGATGATTATGAAGTTTTTCTTTCGTAGCTGTAATGTACTTACATGGGGACGGTTATGCGTTCCTAGTTCGACACTTGGCTTGCTTGGATGTAGAAAAAACATCAATCACTTCTACCCAGAGTGCAATACTGTAATTTTAGTAGACAACTCGACGTACTTGCTGTAGAAAATAAATGGTAGGTTTGTTTTTCTATACCTCTGTTATCTACGCAGACATGCGTTGTTCCCAACGCTTTACAAGGTAGACAATTTTATTGCATCTTTGTAGAAGCGGGGCCGGATGCAAAATTTGAAAAGGTCCCATTAAAAAATCCCCTTCGATGTTTGTTTGGTAATTACGCAAGAAAAAAAAGCATAACAGTAGTGGGAATCAAACCCACGTCAATGTAATGACTACCACCGCTCTAACCCTCTGCGCCAAGTCAGGCAGTGGCAATCCGACGAGTTGATTTAGCTATTATTTGCCTTTTTCCTTTGTTGCTCAAAGGGGATTTTTTAATGGTACCTTTTAGAAAGTTGCGGGCCGGATTGGCCTACATTGTTATTGTAAATCCATTCAACCCTAAGTCTCAAGCAAGTGATATGTTGTAGGTTATATTGGACTTTTGATATAACCCTAAGCAGGATCGAACTCACGTCTTCTGGCTTCTAGGCGAGGACTCTATACCCTAGACCACTAAGGTCGTGAGAATTAACCATTAATTAACCATTAACCATTAATTAACCTCTTCAATTCTACACCTTAGACTTTTTACCGATTTGTACGTAGAATATGACAAGATATTTTTATTAGGATTTGGAATCTGGTAAAAAGTTTGATGATATGACCTACCACTGTGACTGCCCAAGTAGAATGCAAATGTCTCAACTCGATCCTTCACTGGCGCTTGGCTTCATGTGCTTAACGAAGTCTCACTTTGATAACTTCTGCAGCAAAGTGAAATCGGTAAGAGGGAGAAAAATAACTTCACAAAAATAACTTTATTTGCCAACCAGATTCTATAATAGTACACAACAAGCTTACATCACAATAGCATACAATTTACAAACAGAGAAACGCTTAAGTACGCTCAGTGTTGACCAATTCACTTTGAAGCCAGGAGCAGCAAAAGGACCATTTGATCATCCAGTCAGCTGCTCTCAGATGTAGTGGTGCTTCTGCAAAACACAGATTTTAAATCTCAACGGATTGATAGTGTGGGCAAACAAAACCTGTCCTTTTTATATTGATTCTACGTCTGCAGACGTTGAATCAATGTAAAGAGGATAGACTTTGCCGGCTGGGTGTAGAACAAGAGCCATAAATCAGACTACAACGCGTGTGCTTTTTTCGTACAAGTTACTTACTGAACATCGGCTTAATGTCAGTTCAAACCTTGCCAAAATGTCTTATCAATAGTTGGCAAGTTGTAAAGAGTTTACGCACAAAGTTTCCTTATTTTTTCCAATTTCATTATGTTTTTTAGTTCAAAAGGAAAGAGAATTCCTTCCCACTGTTCGAAGTTGTCAGCTCATATCCGTCATGCGGCATGAAAGATTCAAAAATTCTCACTATTCGATCCCACAGGAGACGGAGACAAAAAGGCGTAGATGATGAACTTGACGCTTCAGATGGTGACGTTTGCCTCACTTTGGACTCAGATGAAAGCCTTGAATCCGATGAAGAATTTGAAGTTCTAGAATGCGATAAGCCGGACTTTATTAACTGAAGTTTTCCCATTCTTGCTTAAACAAACTTGTGTGCTGCAAATGTTTTTTTTTTAATTATTGTTTTTTTTTTCTCTATGTACACAGTTTGCAAATCATTTGTTTTGTTTAAATCTCGTGCGACTGATCGGTACTTGATACCAGTTAATTTTGGCATCTATCTCATGTAAAAAAAAGTTCATGAACAAATTCAAATCTAATCAAAAAATAAAGAGCCTAAAATGTAGATACAAAACTCATGTTCTGCAAACGTTTCGAAAACTGAACTGTTCATCTTCAGTACAGACAGTACTATTATTTGGGTTTATTTGTTTTTTGATTAGATTAACCAGGTTTTCCAGCCATTTTGTTCCTAAATTCAAATTTCCATTTTAAAAGCAAGCTGTTTAAAACTTGTAACCTTGTTGAAGCAAAATCTCTTCTATGAGTGATGATGAAAAACTTGCATGTTTTTACTGTCATCTTACTAAGTTTTTGTCATGGCTACCTAAAGATACTGCCTGATTTGTCACATTTTGCAAAAAATTCCAGGTTTTGGTAACTTTGGGCGAATGTTTAAATGAATTTTTCTACTTTTTTAAATTATATTTTTACGCTTTCTTTACTGTTTTCCTCAGATGACACCACAGGTTTTAACATCCTCAGATGTTGAAAAACAAAGACAATTTGATTTCGAAGATTTTAGTCAGACTGTTAATTTTTCAATAACAGTCTGATTGAGCGTTTTTCGACTCATTTTTTCTCATTTGCTACTGCTTCCCCAAGGCAAAAAAAAGATTTTATATCATCAAAAGACAGCAAAAAGTAAAAAAATCTCAAAAAATGTCAGTCAAACACTAGCAGTAGCGGTAATCAAAATCTGCAAAATGTGACAAATCAGGCCGTATCTTATCTATCGTATCAAAGCTTCGCTTTTGCATGATTGTATTGTATAAAGCTTTGAAGTAAACTGTACAGTGTACACGAAATTTGGTTATGAATTTGAGCAATCCCTGAATTTAGTAACGGAGCTCAACAGAATTTTGTTTATAATGACTTCAAGTTTGCCTCCGTACATCGTACTGAAATATGACTACAATTTTATCAAAGGTGTGTGTTTTTGCATAAAATGTGATGTTTATTCAATGTTATCTAATGTGTTTTTAACTATTATAAACGAGAACTAGTCACCTTACGTTCAAATGCCAAAAAGCTGTTGGGAAACCATCGCCTTCTGAGTTTCAATACGTATTATTCTTCCACTGTTGGAAAATTATGTTCAGATTTTATCCAAAATGACAATGAAGTATTGCTGCTGATTTTCACAAAACTACAGTAGAACGATTGCTAGGTTAATGTGTGTGTTTGCGTTTCACTTTCCATAGCTCGGTTTTTCGCTTTTCTTGTTTGCGGTCTCGTTCTTTCATGTATATCGTCACATATGATTTCACTTTGTTCTACAAGATACCTACCCTTCAAATCTTGCAATCTTTATTTCTCCTTTGAAAGAACGTTGTGTTTTCTTTATCCGAGTTGACTTCGTTATCCAGCCATGTTCCATTGTAAACTTAATGAAGAAAGCTTTATTCTTGCGTTGCAGTCAATCAGTGATTCTAAGTGGTCTCTAGGCTACTGATTTTGTTAAGTTAACCTAGAAAAGTTGGCTGGCTACTTTTGTCGCATTCATACCTACGCATGAGGTTGATGATCTGGATTAAGTGGACGGAAAGGCAAGGAAGCCAATCTTCGTGTCCACCTTCAGCCGTACCCTTAAGTGTCCTGCCAAAGGCATAATTACATGGTCTTGAACGGTGTCGAACTGGCAGTAGCGGTACAATTTACCACAAAAAAGTTCTTCTTCATCCGTTCAGTCGTTTACGACTCTCGGTCACTTTATACGTCATCTTTCTCCACATATCTCGATCCCACACAGCCTCCTTCAATTCATGCACTCCCATACCACTGTCATTTACAATTGTGTCAGGCCATCTTGTTTTTGGGCGCCCCCTTCCTCCGCTGACCAAACCAAGCATGATGTCTTTTCCCATTGATTTGCTTCTCATTGTGTGGCCAAAATATGAAAGTTTCTGCCTGACGACTGACGAGTTCCAATTTTGTATGGTTTAGTGAAGCGTAGAGTGGTAATTTCACTGCAAGCCGTTTCAGCAATTAGGGGTCCAAAAGGCTTTGCCCTATTCACGTCATTACTACTTGAGATTTGACCTTCTCTTTGCTCTTCTCCAGTAGCTTGATTGGTGGTCCAGCGTGGAAGATCAACTTGCTGGTACCATTTCGTCTGCACCTAAAAGTAGCCTAACTTTATTGATGGTGTATTTGCAAGGTGGGATGTAGACCTAAACGTCATTGTATTTTGTTGAAATCCCCCAAGGCTACTATCTGGTTCCGCTCCTGGGAACCGGTACCTTTTTGCATAACCGTACAAGACCAAACATTTTAGGGGACACAAAAAGAAATTGCCCAGATATAGCATATGTTGACTGAGCCTAAGAACATTACAATTGCAAATAGGGCCACTAAACACCACAGTATCGCTTAAGAATACAGTAGTACAATCCAGCCACAAGAAACCAATATTGCAGGCTAACAAAGAACCAACCCAGTCTGGTTGTAATTGCAGGGTAAATTGTGATTGCCCTTTCAATAGGCAATGCTTGCAAAAGATCCTGAACTATATTGGTTGTTGAAATGCGACTTAAAACCCGTTTTTACCGTCATAAGATTCCTTCACATGTTGTTCTTAATATATTGCAGAGTTAAAACTATCTAAGAGTTAAGACAGTTTAGGACCTTAAAGACAAGAGTGTTGACCATAAAATATCACGGTCATCCACTGGTATGCTCGTTCTTATAGAGAAAGTGACCGCAATAATTGCAGTCTTTGTGAAAAGGTTCAGCTTCGTTTGTTTTTATTTCTGACCGTCACAACCAGGGCCTCCGAGAGAAGTCAGCACTGGTCGGGAAACAATACGAAAAATGGGCCCCATAATATTTTTTAGCAAATATACAACTAATTTGTATCTTGCGTTGCATGTTCGTGTTAAGCTGAAATTAGCCTACTTTCCTCAGCATGAAAAAAACTTCGTTCAATGTAAAAATTATCAATAATCACTAGATTACACTTGCAGCAAAAATGCCATTGAGGCAAACTATTTTGTCTAGAAAGCTTTGTAAACACACAATAGGCCTACAGGCAACAAAAATAGTTCAACCAAGCATTTAACTCAGGAGTGTCCAAACTTTTTCCCACACGAACCAGATTTGATAAGTGTTCGCGGGCCAACAACCACAATAATTTTTCTGAAAACTGCAAGTTGAATTTATATGATTTTTGTGTGTTTGCAGGCCAAAAATAACACATTGTACAACAACAGGCGCGGGCCATACAAAAACTTTCGTGGGCCGGAGTTGGCCCGCGGGCCGGACTTTGGACATTCCTGATTTAATTCAACCTTTTCTGGACTTTTTGCAATGCAAAATTACGGATCACTGCATCAAATGATAAAATTTTGCGATGTCTGAATTGATGCACATTGCACAACATGTGTAGTTAGGCTTTTCAATCGGTTTTAAGTCATAGGCCTACTGGAGCGCAAACAATTCTTTACAAATTTCAGTAATTGTTAAAACCACATTCTCAAAGCGCAACCGTTGGAGGCAGGCGCGGATCTAGGAGATTTTTTTGGGGGAGCCAGAAAATTTGAAAATGAATTAAAAAGGAAGAAAAAGATAAAACAGATATAAACAATCAGTGGCGTAGGCAGGAATTTGGGGGGTTTTGACGGCGTGTTCGCCAAAGGCGACACTCAGCGGCGGGGGTCTGGGGGGCCTGCCCCAGAAATTTTTGAAAAATTACTTTGAATTTGGTGCATTCTGATAACATTTTCAACAAAAATATGGGTATTCCTGTAAAATGGTGCTGTCTGGTGGCACAGCAAAAGGATAAGATCATGATTTTTTCGGTAGTAAAGCTAAGCATCTATGTTTTCTTGTTGCTAATTCCTGGCTGAGATGTTTGGTATTGGCAAAACTCGCTCTTTTAATGCAGTTTCGCTTAAAATTAGGCAAACTTTGTTTTACAGACATAGAGACTGAAAGCATCATTCTCAATATCGCGACGTCACACGCGTTCCAAAGGGGGGGTTGTAACCCCCAACCACTGTGAACAATGATACTACGACATATACGATATGCTATAAAATAGACATTAAAACAGCCATGTTCATCAATAAATTTTGCTGGAATAAAAATTGCTAAGAATGCAAACTTGCAAAGTAAACTTGAAATCTGGTTTAAAACCATGTATGCACTGCAGTGTCCATGACCAATTGGATATTTGTATGTTTGCAGACATATAGCCTACGGTAATTGATTGAAATTATGATGAAAACTATAAAACAATTCAGGTTTCAGATTGTTTCAACTGACGTCATTTGGCTCAGCGATGGTTTCAGCTGAGCCAGCTCCAACAAGTGTTGCTATTAAAATGTATAATCGAGAGATAATTTCAACCTTAATAATCACAAAAGATAATTCCCCCCCCCCCCGGATAAGTTAAGTCCACTAAGGGACTAATATCAGCTGTTTAGAAGCATATCAAACCATTCAACAATTTCTCACAAAATTTCAGGGGGGACCCGGGTAGAGATGTAAAAAAACGTTTTTTTTTGTTTTTAAAAAAAACGAGCTTGTTTTTTTTGTTTTTTATCGTTTTTTTGTTTTTTATTCGTTTTTTTTGTTTTTTTTACCTATTTTGACATTAAATGTCACAATATGCAGCAATTAGGGTAAACTAATTGCAATAGCGTCTCTTTCAACAAAGAAACAGTCTCATAACTCGTATAACTTACTTTAAATCAGACTATATGTCTGGTATAGGCCTATTTTTTCATTGCAATTTTGTAGATCCCAAGTCTCAACACACGAGCCATAAAGATTTCTCACTGTCTCAAATAGTAGTAACAGTGTCCTATGGTTGGCACATCTCAAGTATTGTCTGTAATTTGGTCCAGCCAGTTGTTAAATGCAGTACCACACTCGTGTACAGTTTCGAAGCCACCTGGGATTTTGGTTAATGGGCATGTTAGGACCGGGTGGTCAGTGTCCTGTTTTTCTACTTAACAAAGGCACTTTTGACCAGCACTCCACACCTTTTCCAGTACAACGCCAAGAGGTTGTTCCAGTTGATGTGCATTTGGTACAAACTTGATGAAAATCACACAAGCGGTTCTCGAGTTATAAGTGAAGTAACCTTAGCCACTAGGTGGCTTCATAGATAAGGAGCAATAGAAAAATGGCAATATCTCAAGAACCGCTCAACATATTTGGATAATTTTTACCTCCACCCCATGTTTTCTGGGGTGGGCTATCTGTTTATGAACATTAAAACAAGTTTTGGCGACTACTTTTTCAGATAAAAAGAAATTAACCTCTTGTCGTTACGCACCAATAAAACCATGATGCGTAACATAAAAAAAAAAAAATTTTTTAATCGGGTAGAGGAAAGATTGATGAAAAGTTTGGCAAAAGCAGTGTAGTGCTAAAGCCCCAACTTTTAGCCCAAATCACATTTAAATGTAGTGAAAGATGGAAACATTTTGATGCTTTTTATTTTCCCTGAAGAGGTTCAATACTCTTTTGTGATGTCATAGTCATGTTTGTTTGCTCTTAATCACACCATTGTGCTGTCATAGACATTTTTAAAAGAAGTATGGTTGCACTTATCCATCCAAATTGAACTACTGTAGTTTTCAGGACTTTGAGACTTTAGCACTTTTCTGTTTTTGCCAAACTTTTGCCAAACTTTTCATCAATCTTTCCTCTACCCAATAAAAAAAAAAAAATTAAAGTTACGCATCATGGTTTTATTGGTGCGTAACGACAAGAGGTCAATTCTCACTCTTTCTTACTCCAGCGTAGTTCCCAAATAAAATAAGTTTTCATCTTTGATGTTTGTTTTGTATCTTTATCGTGCATTGCGGTAGCCTAATATGGGTAAAACTTTATTCTTGTCAGGAAAAGTATTATGAAGCATTTATTCACTATGTGAACACTGAGCAGTGCTGAAAAACTCCACTTTAAAGGGAAATTTTCTTCATTGATGGTTTTAGTTACTAGCAATAGTTAACATGGGTGGTGGGCATTTGAAAGGAACATTTAACCTAAACCTTTTCTGACAAATTCGCTTACTTTTGACAGCTAAAAATATCAGTGATAAGATCTCTTGCATTATGTCACAAACAGGGCCGTAGCCAGACCGCAGAGCAAGGGGGGGGCCAACTTTTCGTTAGGGGGGGCCGAAAAAGTTTGAATGATTTTGGCATTTTAACCTCTTAAACACCGGTATCCACAAAAATTGCAATATGTCAGTTTAGTGTTAAGACCAGCAGCGTAGCCAGGAATTTTGAAAGGAGAGGTTTTGACGACCGGCGGGCGAAGCCCGCCGGCGTGTTCGCCTAAGACGACACCCAGCGACGGGGGGTCTGGGGGGCCTCCCCCAGAAAATTTTGAAAAATTACTTTGAATTTGGTGCATTCTGAGAGCATTTTCAACAAAAATGTGGGTATGAATATTCCTGTAAAATGGTGCTGTCAGGTGGCATAGCAAAAGAATAAGATCATGTTTTTTTCAGCATTTTTCGGAAATAAATATAAGTCGCTATGTTTTCTTGTTGCTAATTCCTGGCTGAGATGTTTGAATGTTAGGTATTGGCACAACTCGCTCTTTTAATGCAGTTTTGTTTAAAATTAGGCAAATTTTTTTAGACTGAAAGCATCATGCTCAAGCATAAAGAGACTGAAAGCATCATTCTCAATATCGTGACGTCACACGCGTGCCAAAGGGTGGGGGGTTGTAACCCCCCCCCTTTGGCTACGCCACTGGTTAAGACCAGCACTGGTCTCTTATCACGGCAACCATATTACAATGACCAACATAACAAAGCAATTGTTAACTTGTTGTATAAATAGCGGTACTTGTTACGAGCAAAAACTTTAACTGGCTCGAAGAAGCTAGTGCCGAGGATTTTGATATATATGATTACATTCCGCCTATACAACCGTGAGTTAGTCTATTGCAATTGCAGTCGTGGATGTTTGGATGCAAGCCGTCTCACAACAAACAAGTCTAAATCGATAGATTTCGATACAGAATGTTCAAAGGCCATAAGCACTAAGTTTGCCTGTCTTGGTTGTAACATGCTCCGTCTAGTGGGAGCGTCAACCCTTCTTAACACTGAGAATCCACACTCACAAACGGCAGTGCTAGATTCAAATGTAGCAATATCTGCTGCAAGGTTGAACACTTCACAGATCAGAAAACTAGAAACAAAATTTATTTACACTGATTGGATTGAAGAAAAAAAATAAACACTGCTTAACTGCACAAATTTGGTTTATCACTGCACAGATTGGTTATCACTGACCCTTAGAATTAAGTATGGTAAGTAATGGGTATGAATTAAGTATGGTAAGTATTTAAGAATGGTAAGAATTAAGTATAGCCTAATTTGTACCGGTTTGTAGGCCTGCTGGAAATCCATTCCCTCTTTGTTAGGTTATCATTCTTTCCCAAAACATTTTTATTTTACACAGTTTCTGACAATTTTTTTACCAACCTAACACGTGTTGGCCTTGGTTGAATTGAACATGTTGAGGTTGCCAAAGGAGGAGTTAGGGGGGGGGCGAAATTGTTCAATCAAAATAGCTGTTAACTAAGCAAAACAATTGTAGTTAATTGGGCCAGTTGGAGCTGTGCAACAGGAAAATGGGCAAAATCATTATAATTGCAGCTGTTGCTCAAGAATGTTGGGATTTTGCCAGGGGGGGCGAGGCCCCCCCTGGCCCCCGGCTGGCTACGGGCCTGGTCACAAATGATCTGCAGGAAGCATCAATGACAAAGTGTCTAAGACCTTACAACACACGAAAAGAATACTTCTGTTTCAACATTTATAAAGCATATACAATTTATACATCGTTGTTAAGTTATCAGTTAAAAAACATGTTTAAACAAGCTATTGGCAATAGCTTGCATTAGTAAATTACCACAAACAAGGTAATGTGTGTTCTGAATACTGCCATCTTGTTTTTGCCAAAATTTCGTCAATCCATTGAGTGTGTACAAGAATAACCAGTAGGCCTACCGGTATACTAGCATCGTAGGCTACCTTCCATAAAGGGCACTTCCATAAAAGAAATTAACTCATCTACATTATGTCATGTATCAAATTGCATTAATTAAATGTTTGTCAGGTCTACTGCCACAAACATGACTGAGAATGAAAAAGAAAGTGAAACAACGTAGGCTATAGGGCTATGCAAAAAACATATGCTGCTGCCAAGCACACACACTTTTGAATTTCAGCACACCAATAAAACCAATTTTACTAGTTCAATGTTTTTCAAGAGCACTATAATGAAACTAAGCTGCAAATTGCAAAAAATTTGCAACTTTTCCAGAAAAATATGAAAAAAAAACAAAAAAAACAAAAAAAACGCGTGTTTTTTTGGCCCAAGTTTTTTTTGCATTTACAACTCTAGGCCCGGGCCCCTTGGCCCCCCCATAGATCCGCGCCTGGTTGGAGGTAGCTACCGGAACACAAAAAAAATCATAACAAAACTATTTGGAAAAACCTTTCGAAAGTTGCAATCAATGATTCGTTGTGTAGAGATTACGGGGTGGTTCGTTCTGGTTTGCAGCTGAAGTTTGCTGTGTGGCTTTCTGTCAAAAGTACCAACTCATCCAAAATGTCATTGTTGTAGCCTACAAATGGTTTAAATTTGTCCACATGCCTGCAACTGCACAACAGACATACGGTGAAATTTTCATGGAACTTCAAACTCATCGACGATATGTTTGAGTTTGTTGTTACATTTGTCAATTCCAACAACTATCGAGTCCCCTTTGCAACGTAGCCTACGGTAGAATACATTTCCTTCGAATGATTCAGCTAGTTAAGTGGAGTTATAGAAGCGTTCTGTCCTCAGGAAAAGAAAATCATTTTCTTTTAAATTTATAACTGCCACTGCAACTTTAGCTTGCGAATAGTAGCCTACTCTTCTCAGCTTTCTCTTACTTAGATTACATCTTCCTTTAATTTCATTAAATTCATCAGTGAATCTTGTTTAGGACCGTAATCCACATAATGCAAAGCATTCACAAATTTAAAACTGCTAGTTGTAGGCTACTTCAGCATTGACTCAGTTTCCGATCAAGCTCTTGTTGGTTCCAACTTGATGCATTTGAAACGTCTTTAGAGCTTCAATTTCAAAAGGGTAATGTAAAGCATTGGGTTTGACTGCACCACGCCTTGATTACCCTCTCGAAGTCAATTTTCTTTGCAAGATGATAGGACATTTTTCTTTATATTTTTGAGAATTTTTTCTCTGACTTGGCTTTAAAGATGCCACAAGCTTACAGATAATCAATTACTCCAAAAATGATAAGACATTTGAACAACGCTGTCTGTAGGCAACATTATGAATTCCAACTAGATTTAGCCTAAGCAACAACATCCATAATCAAAAAACTCAAATAAAGAAAAAAACTCACTACCTTCCAAAATCACATCATGAGAAGCATGACCATTGACCAACAAAAGGCTACTTGACCACACAAAAACAGAAGATCTTTTAACTATGACAAAATTACATCCAATTGCAGCAATAATAAAATCAAAAGTTTTAAAACTGTTCGGCCACACTAAAAGATCACAATTCGGAATCAGCAAAGTTTGCACAGAAAGAAAAAGAAAACGTGGCAGACAACCAAAACGATGGCAAGACAGCATCCAATCATGGACCGGACTCAACTTGGCGACACTGGGCGAGCTGGCTCAAAATCGCCACTCTAGGAAGCAAATAACTCATGTTGATGCGCAATCTGCTGCAGGCGGAGATGATGACTGATGATGATGATCATCCATAAACAAAAAATATACAGGATTTACTTTCTTTAATCGTGCTTGGACTGATACCTTTAACTTTCCCAGATAACTTATGTTGGATACAACATCCTATGCCTGGCCAACGCAAATTTTGAAGTTAAAGTTCAGTTGTCAAGCAAAACTAGTTCCCGCTTAGCTAAAACAGCATCAGTTTTCAAGTTGAAACTATCAATACAATCGAAACCGTTCAGTGATACAGAAATCATTTCAGCTTCAGATTTTACGTCTTGAAGCTGTTCAACATCGCCTACCTTAACACGAAAAGGATTTGTTCTTGATGAGAAGCATCGAGAGTGACATTTACAATGATTGAGAAATACTTATTGGAACTACGTACTTCATTTAAGAATTTGTTGATTATTTAGTTGGTACATTTTTACTTTAGTAGCCTACTAAAAATGGGCCCCCCTCAAAAGTGCAAAAACAAAAAAGCTACTCGTTTTTCCTTTACAATGTTTTGCTAGGGGGAAAACTGGCCCGACTTCCCCCCTTTCGGAGCCACTGGTCACAACGAAAAATAAGCTTATTATATGCCAAACATAGCAGAGGTCTACAAGAGAAGTAGAAGGTGGCCAGACTGAAAGTCGATTGTAGCCACCTTCTGAAACAGCGTTTTAAATTGGTGAGTAAATGCGTCATTGGACTAAATTTAAACTGAAATACTTAAAAACGAATAAACTTTGGAGCAGAATAGTTGGAACGCCAAGTTAATCTGATAAAAAAATACACAGTCCAAAATGTAGATACGCCTTAAACGCTTTGAAAACTGTAATTCTACGGTACCTGTCTTTATGTCCAGTGTTACAAACGCAGAAACGCTAACTGCATTCATAGCACTGAAGACAGTAGTGAGTAGGCCTATAGATTTCGATAGGTTTGCTAAACATAAGTTTAATGTTTAGATTTTGGGTTCTTCATTTTTTGATAGAATTTACTTTGTTTTTTTTCAGGATCCATTGGTGGTGCAGTACATTTTGTTTCTCTATGGCGTCACAAATGTTGTTAGGCCTATTTCAGGTAGTTTTTTAGTTTAGTTTTTAGAGAGACGTCTTAGTTGAGGCTGATGCGGCACCCCCTGGTCTTCTTCGTATGAACCTTTATCTTCTTCGCCTTCAAGGATCAAGGGGCTTTAATCACTTTTGAGCAGCGCCGGCGACTCATGTTTGAGCAGCCACTGAATTGATTCGTCATCCAGTTTCTCAGACCAAGCACACCATTTGAAGTAGAAGAACAGTCACGTCCAAGCGGTCTCTCCTGTAAGTAGCATATTAAAATGCGAAACGAAGATTGTCGACACCAGATTTCGACCTGGAACGTTCAAGAAACTGATATTTTACAACGCGGCTGTTCCACTGTCGACAACTAACGTTGTCACACCATCCTTGAATTAAATACAAAGGGCATCACATCCGCTGGCGGGAGCTCTTGTAATATTATTTTCTGCAGACAGTACAAAGGTTTTAATATCCAATACTTTTTTAAGTATTACCGATTTGTTGTTTAGCATGATTTTCAGAAGCTTCTGATGATCCCAATCAGGGTAAAACAGCCTGTTTAGGTTTTTAATAAACTGTAGCCAATTGTCTTTGATATAATTTACTCCATGCTTGGAGCACTCCGAGCATTTTTGTAGTAGCCTATTAACAGTAGGCCTATTTATTTATTTTTGCCTAAACTCTTACGAATTTCTGTAGCATTTCAATAATTTTCTTAAGAATGTCGGCTACGAAGTCAAACTACCAATCTTAACAATCACGACTGGTCAGTTGGCATCGGAAACGCAAGAATTTACTAAGACAATGTGAACAACTTCTCACAGCAGATTACACGAAAAAATATGATTCTGTGAGAGCTTCAGCTGTTATTGCTTTCTTGAAAATAGTTTTGCTTTTTAGGTGAATCTGTTCATCGCTGATTGAGAGGAAAAGATGATTTTTTTAAATTGAGATTTAGCCACATTTATTTGCTTTACGATCATCCAAGCGAATATCTGGTCTATGTTAGTTTTTGACGTAGCAATTAGATTAACCGAAAATTCACTGTAACCAATAACCGAAAATTAGCATAGATTAACCGAAAATTGGCCTGCTGTACCAATTGAAGCTTTTCCAAATTTGTATCTACTGTATTCGTAGAATGTCGACTAAAACGAAAAAGTGAGTTTTAAAGAGCACCACATGAGCCATGTTATTTATTGGAAAGTGTTTCAAAAGCGTCAAACAGGGTTTAAAAACGAGAACATTTTCTAGAGACAGCTAACACACCGAACTTAACCCAATTTGAAAGTGCCAAAAGCGAAAATAATGTAAAGTAAGTCAGCTGCGTACTCCTTAAAAGCAAATGAAAGTGCGTAATTAGAACAATAAGTGCAGACAGAGCCTCTATAAAATAACCTATCTAAGTCTCATTAATACATTGATGAAATTTTATCAAATGATTGACCCAAAATTTATTGCCGTCGTCTTGCCACAGTTCATTATATCAATCGTTTTCTCTTGACCATCTTTTCAATTGATCGAAAGCAGCTTACAGATATCAAACTGAAGCAAGAAAACTAAATACGAATTGCAGCTTGTCCCAAATTACCTTTTTTATTTGGCTTCTGGGAATTTTAAATCAGCACTGGAGTGCAATGATTACAATTTGGGGTGTCAGAGCTTATCTTCAGTTAATCTTTTTGCCTTTTTTGTTCTTGCGAAGTTTCTCAGACACCTCTTGCGAAACAAAAGTTGGTTCAGCCTTCACTTTGCTGAGTTTGTTGCGTTCTGCACTTTGAGCTTGAAGCAATATACTGGAAATGCTGATTTAGGGATCAGTTTACTGAGGATTGACAGAAATAAACCTTCCAGACAAATCAGGTCTTTGATATATAGATTCAACATCTACAACCGGTAACTTTGAATCGATGTATGAAAGGCCAACGAAACTTGCTGATTGGGAATGAGTTTAGATAAGTGAAGAACTGTAGCCTGACGTGGTGAGATTTGAGAATCATGCAACAGAAGCTCTAAACAAGAACGTCTAGAGTTTTCAAGCTAGAGGAAGGTTGTGAGATTTCCTCTAGTAAGCTTAGCCGATTTTTTGGTTGCAAGTTGCCCAGAGAAGCAAGTGTTTTGCGCGGTGCAAAACAAGAAGGAAAGTGCAGTCTGAAATACAAATTTGAGCTTTCAATTTTAAATCAACTCAACCAAACTGGAGACAGACGACCCAGAAAACAAGAAGGAGACGCCGTCTCTAAAAAGAAAACGAATGCATTCCGAAGAGGAATACCAAACGGAATACAACCCAGACGAAAATGGCAACAATACTACTACAGTCATATTGAAATTGAACCAGCCGGGAGAGCAAAAAAAAACATTAAAAATGTACTCGCCGATACTGATCGACCGATGTCTGCAATATCTAATAGGCGAATACAAATCCTGCTCAGCAAGACAAGATGGAGGACTTCAGATAAATGCAAACCCAAGCCAGATAGAGGTTATCCTCAAAACCAAGACACTGACAGATGGAAACACCATCAACATTCCGATCACCGCCTACGCCAAAAGACCACCTGGAGCAAGTGGAGTAATATATAATGTTCCTCTCGGCATGGAGGATGGAGATATTCTTGCGGCGCTGAAGGATGCGAACATAAGGTCGGTTAAAAGGTTTAATAAAAGAAATTCTGACTCGTCTGAACTAATTGCATCTACCACTGTATTATTAATCTTCAATAGCAAATCACTACCAGACTCAATAAAAATAGGTTACCAACGTTTTAGAGTCTCGCAATACATTCCAAAACCCTTAAGATGTTACAACTGCAATCGATTTGGACACATAGCAAAATTGTGCAGATCTAAAACCAAATGTCTCCGATGCGGTGAACAACACAGGCATGATGAATGCCCAAGTATAGCAGTAAAATGCTCAAATTGTGGTGGAAATCACGTCGCTATTTCTAAAAACTGCCCCAAGTACTTGAAAGAAAAAGCCATTCAGAAAATGAAAACTACTAAGAACCTAACATACGCTGAAGCCTGCAAGCAGCAAAGAACTGTAAATACAGAAATGCCAAGTTATGATCTGGACTTCCCTCCTCTTGTAGCAAGCACAACTCAAACAAACCAATTGAATAAAAATCTATCCTCTAACCAAACTAATGACGGTATAAATATAACTCCAGTCACAATGGAAAAACCCGGACCCTCTAAACCAACCAATGTAGGAGACGAGGGCGGCCACTTTATAAATAACCCAATCTTATTTCTTGCCTTTTTAGCAGAAGTGATTACCAAGACAACGTACGCTCAAAGCCAAAATAAAGAAATTGACATTTTTCAAATTATCGCCGATGCAGCAGGTTCTAGAATGGGATTTCTAACAAACTCGGACATGTTAAAATCACTAATAATTTAATGTTTCTCAAAGTGTGGCAGTGGAACTGTCGGTCAATTTATAGGAAAATCCCGGAATTGAATCAACTAATAGCAAGCTCACAAACCCCACCGGATATCATTTGCTTACAAGAAACACACCTAACTCCTAAATACTCCCCTAATATTATTGGATATCATCTCTACAGAAAAGACAGACCTGCTTACTTGGGAAAAGGAGGTGGTGTCGGAATCTGCATTAAAAGAAATATCTCCTTTACAGAGCTACCCATCCCGGATGCAGACCCACGGCTGGAAATTATTGCAATTAAAATCGAACACCTAACTGTATGCAGTATATATAACCCACCCACCAACGCATTTGCAGGTGACCAAATAAACTGTATTTTCAATAACCATAATAAATTATTAATTTGCGGTGATTTCAATGCCCACCATGTCATGTGGGGGTGCAACAACAATAATAATAGAGGGTATGCTCTACTTGAACAAATTGAAAATCATGATGCAGTAATCCTCAACACCACTGTTCCCACCCACATGTCTTTAAATAAGCCGGAAATCCGATGGAACACTCTAGACCTCACTATTGTTTCTACTTCCCTTGGGCACAAATGCATCACCGATGTCACCAATGAATTTTTGGGTAGTGACCACTGCATAGTCGCTACTACAGTCAATGTTTCTTCCCCAGATAATGCAGAGTTTGTACCATCATGGGCATTTCAAAGAGCTGATTGGGCAAAGTATTCCAAATTATGCCATGAAAATCTAAATTCTTCTGTTGTCTCAAATGATATAAATACATTTAACCAAAACCTCTCCGAAACTATCCAACTCTGCGCGTCTATAGCAATTCCTAAAACCAAACCATTCAAATTAAATGGCGTTCCATGGTGGAATGACGATTGTAAACGAGCAGTAAGGAACAAAAAAATAGCACTACAACGTCTTCATCGTACCAGACACCCAACAGACATCCAAGCCTTTAAACGCCTACGAGCAATTGCCAGAAAAACCATCATCCAAGCAAAAAAAGAAAGCTGGAACAGTTTCTGCTGTTCCCTCGATAGTAAAACAAAGCTTGACAAAGTGTGGAAAATTATTAAAAAATTTTCAGGCATAAAGGAAACCAAAAGAATTCCCACTCTTGCCACTAAAGCAGAAAATGATACCAACAAAGCCAACATCCTTGCAGATCAATTTCTCTCAGTTAGCAGCTCAACCAACTATTCAAAAACATTCCGTGAAAATTCCAGTCTTTCAATTTCGAACAATCTACAATCAAAACTGGCAACCCATTTCTACAATAAATCTTACAATTCACCCCTGCAAATGAACGAGTTGAAGACAGTCCTAAAAGGTAATAAAAACACTGCCGCAGGAGTGGACGGCATTTATTATCAAATGTTATGTCATCTACCCCCTTGCAGTTTGAATATCCTCCTCGACTTCTTTAACTACGTCTGGTCAACAGGTACACTGCCACTCAAATGGAAACATTCAATCATCATCCCAATTCATAAGCCAAACAAACCAACGGGTATACCCTCCTCCTACAGACCAATTTCTTTAACCAGCACCCTTTGCAAAACTATGGAGAAAATAGTAACTAATCGCCTCAGATGGTATCTAGAACAAAACAATCTACTTCATCTTCAACAGTCTGGATTCAGAAAAAGACGTCGAACGACAGATCATATTATCAGACTCCACGACACCATCCAAAAATCCTTATCTTGCGGTGAATCAGTACAAACAGTATTTCTAGACCTTGAGAAAGCTTATGATATGGTCTATCACGACGCAGTCCTCCTAAAACTATATGACTTAGGGATTAAAGGAGCCATGCTATCTTGGATCAAATCTTTCCTGTCAAATCGTACCTTTCAAGTCAAGGTTGTCAAAGCTTTATCTACCACAAGAAAACTAGAAAACGGAATTCCTCAAGGCAGCGTTATTAGTCCATTACTATTCAACGTAGCGATCAACGATTTACCAAACTTAATTACCTCTTCTACAGCACTTTTTGCAGATGACTTCTGTTTTTGGAAAACAGGTGAAGACATCTCAACTCTGTCTAATATAATCAAATCTGACTTTTCAAAAACCAAAGACTGGTGTGATAAATGGGGCTTCAAGATCTCCGCAAACAAATCAGCGGTTGTGCTGTTTACAAACAAACGTAAATATGATCCGTGTACACTCGAAATAAAAAAATCGTTAATCCCCATCAAAAAAGACTACAAATACCTTGGAATCACTTTTCAGTCAAATGGAAAGTATAGCATCCATGCTAAACATGTTGCAGAAAAATCCAAATCAAGACTAAATGTTCTTCGTGTACTGAAGGGCACAAACTGGGGAGCAGGAAAATCAGCAATGCTTGGCATCTACAGAGCCATAATACGATCGGTTATTGAATATGGTATGGAAGCATATTTTGCCACAAACAAAACCACACTCCAACCAATTCTGACATTACAAAATGAAGCTCTAAGAATATGCTCCAGAGCAATGAAAAGTACCCCAATTTCAAACCTACAACACTACTGCAATGAATTACCCTTGTCACTTAGATACGAGCAACTTTGTCTAAACTACAAAGCCCACATTCTGACATTTTTACGCCACCCAGCACATGACATCCTCGAGGAAAGTTTGCCAAGAAATTTGATCAACACAAGTAACTACCAACCATTCCATTCCCTCACCGAGACAATAGACACGAATATTACCGTAAACCTCATCCAAGAACCATCTATCCCACCCTGGGAAGTCTATATACCCACAACTGACTACACCCTTGTAACTGAAACCTCCCAGCTTGACCATCCAAATGCCATCTCTGGAATAGTCGCTGAGCACCTCACAAAAAATTACTCAGAATTTCTCAACATATATACAGACGGATCCAAGACCAACACGAAAACCGGATCTTCCTTTTTTGTAAACCGCCATGGAATAAAACGCTGTTTCACAATTAATAGATCCGCATCTGTGTTCAGTGCCGAACTGTTTGCAATAAAGGCTGCACTTATATGGATAAAAGAGACCAAACAAAGTAAGTCGGTCATCATTAGCGACTGCTTAAGTGCACTACGGACGATTTCAAATCCAACTTGGACAAAACACAGCTTAATCAATGACATACTTCTGCTTCACTCCAGCATTATATCAAATACAACAAAAGTAAAGTTTTTATGGGTTCCTAGTCATGTAGGCATTCCTGGAAACGAAACTGCTGATTTCTTAGCAAAACTTGCTTCAGGAGCCATACCAGCAATACCAACATCAGCCATTACCCCCATCTCCGCAAACACAAAACTCAGCCTAAGCGAAGTCAAAAACCTCACCAAAGATCTAGCTCTGCAAAAATGGAATAATCATTATATAAACAGTACCACAGGCCAACTCTACAAATCTATATATCCTGACACCAAAAGTGCAGGAACAAACAAAGTGCCTGACCATCCAACCGTTTTTAGACTCATCACCGGTCACTGCCGTTTAAACCAACACCTCTTCAAGATCGGATGCCACACTTCTGGACTATGCGACGCATGTATGACCCCTGAGACTGTGAATCATTTTCTATTTCATTGCAGTAAATATGCAACTCAAAGGAAGTGTCTTGAACAAAATCTGAGCAAGCATGGAATAAACATATCGGTGAAAAATTTTGCTGAAAATCGTCCGACTACTACACATCTGCTGGCTTTTATAAACTCCTGCAATAAGCTCATTTGAATTATTGTTTTAATCACTGTAATCATCCACGTTATACTGTAGTGCACCCGTGTCGTGTCTGCTCCCAGCCAGAGATCGATCGCTTTTTACATTGATTCAGCGTCTTCGGACATTGAGTCGGTGTGGAAGGCGATTGATTTGCTGGCTGGGCTTTCCTTATTTTGTTTCAGTTTGTAACACCAAGCGTGCAATTCCAAAGAAGTACCTGACTTTCGTGGGCCTAACCTCCTACAAGAATTTCTTTTCCACTAATGATGTGTTTAAACTACTGTATCGTATTATGTTGTGTTGTGTCGTATTGCACCCTTCACTATGCCCTGTTGTGTTCTAACTGTGCTAAATAGCTATTATAATAATGACTGTCGCTAAAAGACCATAGATGTTGTAAAGCGACATAAAACAAACCATAACAATCAAAAAGCTCTAAACAAAAACAGAAGAAGTGCGGGTTTCAAATGTAGAGGTTTTGCAAGTTTAGACTGAGCTTTATCATTAATGGAACTGGTTATTGTATCAATCAACCCCAGAGTCAGCTTTACGGTAGAATTTGTAGAATATCATATTTACAATTTTCTTAATATTTTGACTAGAACTTTAAGCTATGCTTGCACCACTCTGCTGTGCTGTATAATAATTTACTTTGTCTAATTTCATTTAACAACTAGGTTACTCTAAATTGTTTATGCTAAATTGCATCCCACGCAAGCCTTCTATTTGTTCGTTGGATGACAAATGAGTGCATTTGTTTGCACAGCAGCAGTCGTCTGTAATCAGAGCAGTGGGACAATCTGATAGTGATATGGCTGCTTAAAACATTTTGTTTTGATTCCTAGCCTAATTCTTTGTTTTGGTCGGTCATATTGTTGAATCCACGAAAAACCATATCCATTTATTCGGACTAGAGAGTGTTTAGCAGAGACATGTTTCAAAATTTAGAAGTGGCCGACTTTGTTTCGACATAAAATTCTTTGCATGGGTTTCGTTTTAAATTTGGCACCTTTTTCACAAGCGTGATGACGAGGAATTGATTGCTGATCATATTATCAACGATCGTGCCATTTTTCGTACAGAACATGAAGCAAAAGTAGGTTTACGTGTCTTGCATGTTGAGCCCAAGGACACGCTGCTCTCAAGTTGTCTTTCATTGTAATCTTTCAAAGCATCGCCATTCTTGAGTGATAACGCTTAAACGAAAAAGGAAAGGTTCGAATTAAACTGATTCTGAATAATTTCGTTTTATTTCCAACAGCCCTACTACTGAGGCTCATGTTTACCACGCTAATTTGTGCCACCTGGTTTTGCCTACTCAGTTTCTTTTTATTCCAGGTCAAGCGACAATAATTTTTAAGCGGTATGCTCTCATTGAATGGTGAATCCACTAAAAAGTAAGCAGAGAAATTACCTTTGTTTTTTTCATAGACCTTGTGTAATAGACATGCCTTTACGTGCGGAGGTTTGTTGCAATAAAAACTCTTCAATGTCAACATCACCTCGAAAGAAACGGCTAAGTTTTAAGAAGAGGACTCCTTCAATAAAAGAAAAAAAAGTGGATTCTTTAGACCTGTACAACAGTATTAACATATACGGTGATGAAGAGACAAAGTCGAACGAGCGAATGATAAGAACTGCTACTAGTGATGACAACGACGATGTGTTTGCGACGACTGATGCCACCGGTGAGGTTTTATTGGTAAATGCATTGTATGCTTTAACTTGCAGTCATATTTTAAGGTTGAGATACGCCAATAAGAACTCCTGTATTTTTTTTTTGTCCCTCCGATAACTCGGCTGGTCAACCGTCGACTTTGTGCCCAAAAAAACGCAAGAACAAGAATCGCTGGTTCGGCGCTTGAGCATGCCATGTTACGGAAACTGCTAGATCAAACTTTCAAAGAATCGTTCGCAGCCCGAGAATAACGACTTCCACAATCAAATGTTCAAAACGTTTTATATTCTTTATGAACCACTGTTGTGTCTTTAGCTGTTTTCAGTACATAGTTAACAGATGAAATATTTTATGGATAAAAGTTTCGTTTGAAGCTCAACCTTGGCAGCTTTGGTCTCATCCTTGCAAAATCTGTTAAGTTATTGATATAGATATGTTCAGACGTTGAATCAATGTAAGAAATCAAGATTTTGTGGTTGGATCATGTTGTGTAACACAAAACTACAATTTCCTTGAAGTGAAGATCACAACGCGAAATAAGTGAACGATTAAATTTAAAACATTGTTTTATATGAATTTGCTGTTTAATGTTAATTACGAAGCATCCAACATAGTACTGCATAGTCTTTTCTCAACATTTTTTTAAAAAAAATTCAGAAACTACCTTTCCATAAGATTGCTTGCGTAATGCGTTACACCAGCTCATATTTCACGGTTGTAATGTTTATTTTTAGAACTGACTGTCTCTAATTCTTGTAGCTGTTCGAGCTTTTATTTGCAAAGATGACACGACGAGACGTAACACGACCAATTGATTGTTGACGTTATTTAGCAGTTCATCATATAGCTTATTGAAGCGTTGCCAAATCTTTTTGATTGGTTTCGGCATATTCTCCAGTAACGTGTGACCGCACTGGTGAAAGGATTGGTGAAACAAATGGCTGTTTCTAGCTGATATTTCCTGAGGGCATAGTAAAGATGCTGTAGTTAGTAGCCAATATGGCTTGATCACAACAGACATAGTCTGCAAGGGAACTTTCTATTCGCATTTTTGGCTGCTGTGATGGGATTTAACAATAGAAGTTTAACTAGTTATGATGTAGCCTACCTACCATATACAGTGTTGTTTATCAGTTTAACCATAGGCCTAGCTTCTGTTATAAGAAATCTTTGGGTGCTTATACTTGAACACAATAAAATAACTTTATACTTTTGCAGCGTCATTGAGGTTGTTGCCATGGGAATCAGTGTCTGAGCAAGCTAACAAAAACAAGTCTGTAGGAAAATCAAGAAGCAACAGTGTCAAAAAGTTACGCAGAATATCGTCTGTGAAAGAATATTCTTCGCCTCATTCGACTCTTCTTAATCACCCTTTGTAAGTGGATGTCTTGTATTTCGTAGCCTACTTTGTGCAAGCAGCCTGCTTCCACTTGCACCATGAAAATTTCATTTAGCTTACACAGATGCAGATTTCATTATAAAGTGATGTGCAGTGGTCTTCAGAAGCAATAGCCTACCCGCCATATTTAAAATGAAGACAGAGCTAATCTGATTTTTGTGAGGTTAAAACGCACAAGTTACAAATTGCTTTTTTACGTACCGGTACTTGCATAAAACATCTATTGCAACGCACAATGAATTTTATTCCCAAAAAAACGGGTGTTTTTATACAGTTGGCTTATTTCAAAGAATAAGATTTTTCCTACGTTGCTTATTTTAAACTTTGTTTTAATTTTCTATTTTTAGCGCCGCTCTTGTTAGTCGGCTTAACCACTTTCTGTTGAGAATGATTGAGTAGCAGACAACAAGAGTTGAAGTGTGTCGTCCCAAGTGAATCGTCAACAATTCTTAATATGCTAATTTGATGTTTTAATTACATGCAGACATTCTGCGTCACTATCCCTTTTTTCTGGTCATTCGCTTCAAAATTCAATTGCCAACCCTCCAGGCTCACATTCAACTATATCCCGCACTCTATCTGCACCAACAACACGTAGCACAGAAAGAAAGCTAGCACAAAGGTAAGAAGATTTCATGTTCATTACTTTGATAAACTCGTGACAGTGTTGTATGAAGAAAGTAGGCCGTGCTAGCTTTAGGTTTTAGTTACCTCGGCAAGTTGTTTTGAACAGTATGCAGCCGGTTTAGTGAAATAAGGACGGTTTATATCAAATAAATAACTTTCGCACCGAAAGCGTGTGGCAAACCCACAGCAAGAGAATCAGCTGCCCACTTACATACGCAAATCTTTGTTTTGCTTTGTAATGTGTAGCCTTTACTTGAGATTTCACATTTTTGTTGGGATAGTATTTATCAAGATTAGCAACATTTATATGTTGCAACTGTAATTGACATCTTTGACTGTGTGCTTGAGAAAATCACCAATATTAATTATATCGAGAGCTAGTTGCGTTGACAGGGAGGTCCAATGGGTACTTTTGGATCCGGCCCGGAATATTTTTAGGGATCTTTACCTTTTCAAGGGGCCTGAAAACTTAAAGAAACTAGCGCATATTTTTTTAATATAGTACATTTTTCATAGAAATGTCTTAATTTGGGGCATGAGAATCTCATTGGTTCCGGCCAAAATTATCCTCAAAGGCCTTGTCAAGAGCTATGATATAGTAAAGCTTTCATAAATTGATAAAGTGTGAAACAAACCTTGCATTTTCTTGCAGAGAATGAAGCAATTGGTTACTTGCTATGAAAAGGCAGTTATAGAGAAAGTTTTGGAATTAAAAAGTAGCCTACCATCAAAAAATTCACACTGGGTTATTTCAAAACAGCAATGTTTGAGCATTAAACAAGAACAATATGACACTTTATGAAAACGTTGTTTTTAGTTGGAGAAAACGTTACGACATCTTTGGCCGCAATCCCACAAACTCATCCTGCTCATTTATGTCTTCCACTGTCTCATCCCGCTCTGGTGCAAAAGATGTCAAAGTGCCATCGCCAGATCGTTTCTTTTCAATGTATCACGCGGTGTACAAAGGCGTCAGGTTGGTAACTTAGAACTCTTTGTAGAGATTTCATCTTATTTGCGTTACACATATGTTTTGCAACGTAGACTTAATGCAAAAATTCTCAGCAATTTTTTATTTCCAGTTTAATTTGACCATCGATTGATTAGGATTAAGACGCTTGAACAATGTTGCTAATGTGATTTTTGCAGCTTTGCTTTTTGTCCGCTTAGCTTGATTATGTGATGTTTTGTAGTGCAACGATTTTATGTTTTTATCTCTAATATGAAGATTTCAATTCTTTCAACATGTTTTTGTAGTGAGTTGATCTCAGTGAACACAGCAGAACTAAATGTTTTACAAGTCCGAAAAAAAGAAGCCAGTGTGCTGAATGCGGTAAGTAGCCTATAGATTTTATCACTAGCTTCGAGGTTGGCTCCAAAAATTGTCAATGCCTGAAGACCAAACCTAAATTGATTGATTGAAGAAATGTTTATCCTCGGACAGTGAAAACTTTGAGAGCTTAATCCTGGCAGTTTTGCATACTTGTAGAGTCTTTGAACCACTGACGCAAGCCCGGTCAATGAGATTGACAAAGTGTAGTTTCCGATTGTTGAAGTGTTGTTGTCTGTGAGCTATTCCATCTATTTGGTGCTGCTGAACGGAGAGCTGTCTTTGATATGCGTTGCTCAAGCGCACACCCCGAGAGTCGCTGTTTTAACTTATCAATCAAAGCTAATGCACTATTGTACTGAGCAGATGATTCTCTGTCACGTTGCAAGCGTTCATTTATATACATATAGTTGTTATATAACCTGCAAGTATTAAATGTTTACAAATTTGTCTGTTACAAAAAGTTGTTTTCTCTTTCAGGCACAAGCGTACGATTCAGACAAGGTATGTGCGGTCTGTTAATTTCAAGATAAATTTTCATTGATTAAAGTAAACCAGTAATCGTTCATTTGTGAATTAATATTCTGCAACTGAATTGATATTCTGCAACAAGCGGCACATCTCGTACATGTGTTCTTCGCTTATTTTACTTTCAAACTTAGATTTTAAAATTACAATTTAAGTTTTCTTTTTGTCAACCTAGATAGTGGTTTGCATAGGGCTATTGCTTTGGCTGATCAAATCATTAAAACATATTTCCTTTTCGATTGATCATGCTTGATCAGCTGTGACCTCGCTTATGAACTCCTTCAATTTTGTACTAAAAACAAAAAAGAACCAAATAAAGTAGAGGGAGTTTATATCAGAAGTCACATCTGATCAAGCATGATCAATCGAAAAGGAAATATGTTTTAATGATTTGATCAGCCAAAGTATGGCTTCCCAACGAAAGCAGCAAGACCCATTACACTTAATTTTAATACCCTCTGTCTTTTAGCCTGAAAATGATCCACTTCAGTGTGATTTTCTTCTACCTGTCTGGCCTTATACAATCAGATCATTGCTGAGCTTATAAGTGACCTTCAATTTCAACAATGGAATTCAAATCAACTAAACTAAGTTGTGTTGTTTAATCAATTAGTAATGGATCAATGCAACCAATTCACTTTCAGCTTATCAAGCATTTGGAAAGAGTCATAAAAAAGCTTCAGTTTCATCAAACACAACTCGACGAGGTGTTTGAAGCATACACACTGCAGCAACGCTACATAGAAGGTACAAGCTTCTTTTCCATTTTAAACCAGTTTTGACGCATGTAGTTGTAAGCTCCCGTTTTGTTATAGCCATCTAGTCATACCGTTTACAAGGGGTCCACAAGTACTCTTTGACCCGGGCTGGAAATGATTTTAGGAGTCCGAACCCTTTCCAGAGGGCTCAGATACGACTAGATATAACACTCCACTAACTGCATATAACAGCCCGTTTCGATATTATTATCTAGCAGTAGCTGAGCAATGTTTATTCGATGAAATTATGGTGTATATAACTTTACAACAAGCACGTTGCTTCAATATTTGCTGTCATCTGTTCAGTGTTAATGCAGCCGAAAAAAGAAACAAGCGTTTCTGATCTGGTTTGGGAACTTAGGAATAAGTGAAATACAACGCATCACAAAAATACGCCTTGTTCAAAAAGTTTCTTCTTGCAGGAGCCAAGAAATTGAAGTCAGCGCTGAGTTCATCCAGAGTGAGTCGTCGAGCGGCAATGCTCTTCATCAAGGCTGATATCGCTCGGTGTACTGAGGTGTGCATGATGGTGGTTAACCTGATACTTACATTCTACTAATACTAAACTACTCTTTTTTCTAAAATAGTAGATTAACTTTAGAACTTGCATGTTGCTCGTAAAAGCCACCGGGTACCTGGTATGCAACAAAGCATTTCATAGAATAGCATTGTTGCTGCATAGCTAACGTAAAGCTGGATGAAAGAAAGAATTATTGGAATTTACCAATTTAGCACCCCGCATAACAACGATCTAGCTCAGTGGTTCCCAAAGTGGGCGCCAGCGCCCCCCTGGGGGCGTTTGCGACCATGAAGGGGGCGCTGGCTATAAAGTGGGCGATTGGGGGGCGCTGAAGGTAAATCGGGCAGTTACAAGAAGAGGATTGCAAAGCATTGTTTGTCATGTTTCGCTTCAAAGTAATACAAAAGAAGACGGTGACTATAAGAGCTCTGTGGCAGATATTGTGGCATTTATGCTGGCAACGTCGCTTCGGAGCGCCTTACAAGTTAGTTGAGGTCGTAACGCATGACAATTTGAAGCACTGCGATGGCCGATGACGCAAATCCGATCTTACAATCCGAGAGTATTTTGATCTAGCGTTCGTCTTAATCTATCTTTGAACACTGTCATCAAAGCAGTGAATAAAATTAAAGCGCAAGCTCTAAATACACGCTTATTCAAACGATTGTGCAATGAGAATGATGAAGCTTTTGAGCGCTTAGGCTACTAGTCCACAGCAAAGTACGATGACTTTCCCAGAGAAATGGCGTTGCAGGAGTTTATTCACAGTTTGAAACTATCGTGGAATTTCTTCAGAGTCGTGACACTGGCCTCGCGAATGACGTCCTGGTTGTGAGAAATGATATCGCCTACTTGTCAGACATATTTTAATGAATTGAAATTATACCTTTAGGGTAACGAAATAAGCTCGTTTTGTATCAACGAAATTTAGCTAGACGAGAATTTTTCCAATTCTCAAGCTTGCAACAACTTGATACCAGTGACAAAGGCATACCTGATGTTGATTTAGAGACGTACAACAATCATCTTCAAGAAGTACACAAAGACATGGGAGTTCGATTCCAAGACGTAGTCCAGTTAGAAATCCCTGACAGGGTAATCGACCCATTTTGTGATATTTCCGAACATAAAATTCTTGAGGAGGAACTGATAACATTGCAAAGCGATTTTGCACTCAAACCGAAGTTCAGTATCTCATATCAATCGTTCTAGCTACAGAACCAAATCAAATAGAAATACCCTCACGTGTGGAATCGGGTCAAAGTTTTTATCATTGCCTTTCACAGCTCTTACTTGGTGGAGCGTGTTTTCAGTGCCGTGACAACGTCTTGACATAGTTAGACGATGAGACTTAAGATTGCACCTATCCAAACTTGAACCCGATATCAAGAGGCTGATGGCATTGCACCAATCTCATTAGAGTTGGACTTTAAGTTGTGAAGAATGTAAAATAACTTTGGTTTTACTTTTTTTTGTCGAAGGGGGCGTTTGATACTCTGTTCGTTGTCCTTGGGGGCGCTATTAAAAAAAAGTTTGGGAAACACTGATCTAGCTAAACGTCTTTTTTGTGTTGTACTTAGTCAGGAGACCTGTCAAATGAAATATAATTAGAGTCGGTTCCAGACAGCAAATCGATGTAAAAAACGGTTGATTTGGCGTCTGGATTTCTTGTCTGATCACGGACTCCAGCTTGGCACTACTGTCTTAGATATTTTCTACTGATGATCCGATTGGCAACGCAAAGCCCAAAATGAATTTGTTTGAAAATCAGTTACAATTACACGTTTCAAAATAATTTAGGGCGTGCAAAGACTTGATCTTTTTAACTCTGAATAATGCTTTTTTAATCTTGCTTCAATTTTGTTTCAGTTAGTAAACTGTTGAACGTCGCTTTTTGCTATAGCAACAAAATTCTTATGTGAACCCAAGTTACTTATAATATTATTTTTTTGTTATTTGTTTTAACATTAATGGTAAAAAAAAGGAAAATGCCCGTCTTTGCATGGGAACGTTCCAATTTGTTTATTTTTTCAAGTTATTGCTATCAAATACCGAGTACGTTATGTACTCTTCTAAAAACGTCAGTTTTATTCGATGCAATGCACAGGATGTTACTGGCTAATGAAAGATGCTCATTTCACAACTTTTCAACGCTGCCAGACGTTGTGAAAGAACATCATTGCAACCTGGGTTTGCGCGGGGCTAAACTGTAATCCCAGGTAATAAAACATTTATATCCATTTGACGCATTAAAATATCTTCCTGTAATGTTCCCTTTTTTCTGCTCAAGTTTCATAATTTTAAGTAGGAAAGCAAATTAATAGATAATACGATATTAGAATAACATGTTCTAATTTTTTTTTTGTAAACTTGATGAAAGTAAGGTTTTGCCTTGTCTACAAGTACTGTATGTGCAACACAATAAGCAGTATTTGTGACAAGCTTGAGTTAAAGGTGGAACTTGTACACGTATGTAGCTTGCAAGCTAACAAAATGAGAAGCAGACAACAACAAAACCATAATGCAAAGACAAACTAAATCAAAATTGAATTTTCTATTGCAGTCATTACGAAATGCTAACTTACTCCTTGAAGAAAGGTTCAACGTGTTTAGCCTATAATCCCGTATGACTACTATCTACTATTCCACATTACCATTGCTGGCCGCCATGCTAGGCAAGAATCAACTGCCATTGCTATGGTATTCAATCTCTTAGTCACAATATGCTTTGGATTAGGAACAAAGCAAAATATTGTTGTAAAAACAAATCTTAAGTTTATAGATACTCAAATGACAGATTGACAGGTTACAGCAAAAACGTGTTTTACCGTTTGGTCGCCATGTTCTTTGAATGCCGTGGATGTTAAACGACATACGTGAAACGAATGTGGGGTCAAAAAGGAAATCACATCCTGTTTTACCTCTGAATTTCCGTTGAAGCAGTCAAAATCATAGTTTGCCACAACATGGTCGCTCAATTTCTAGTCAAAAACGTTATCATTATGTAAAAACGTGTATCGCGTAAAAAAATCAGCTCGGCAACTTACTGTAGATTAACGTTGGTTCCTTCATTTAATTAAAAAATTAAACACATTTATCATATACCGTTGACAGTTCCAGCAGCTATTGATATAATGACGCCATGTTTTGTTTGAAAGGTTTATCTCATGGACATCTATGGTTTATCTACATAGATTTGCGATTTTTATCGAAAATATTACAACTCAAGTAAATGACTTCACTATTATTGAAGTAACCTTGCCTGCTTTAACCTTTGGGGGATCATCAGAAGGTTTTGCCTTGGCATTGAGCACTCTTTTGTGGTATTACTGCCATTATTGTAAAATGTTGCAACAATAGCTGGTATGGTTAAATTGTTTTGTAGTCTGAATGACCTTACCCATCCATTAAACGTTGCATTTTTACATTGTTGTAACGTTGCCAGAGTGGGTGTCTGGTTGAAATGTAAATCAGTATCATGTCAGCAATGGCGTTTTAGTTAAAATTAGTCATTTGCTGCAGATATTGCCAATTGCGTACTTTTCGGAAACAAGCCTGTGCATTCCATAGAAGCAGCTATATTTCTTCATTTGCTGAAAGACTTTGCAATAACAACTTCGCCTTTATCGTTGCCTAATCAGTAACAAATCAACGTTTTACATTGATCCAACGTTCGAAAACGATGAAATCAAACACAAATCATCATTTTTGAATTTTAAATCGATTTTAGTTGTTTTTCCTTGATGAGACATCTAAACTAGTGTAGTGAACGGTTCACTAGATGCGACAAAGGAGTCTGTTTGTACAGTTATGTTGTAATCAATTTGATGGCGAGCTTAATTTTTTCGCTGGCAACAAAAAAGGTTTGTAACAAGTTAATAAAATCGGCCAAGTTCGGAAACTTGAAAGGTTTTGTCGCCGTAAACACGACTTCTTTAGCATGTGGAAAAGCACAAGAGAATGAAAACATGAAATTAACCGGTGAAATTAACTATGAGCATTGTGAAAATCATTCAAAATAAGAACATTTCAACAACTGTAAAACTATATAAGATATACTGCAAAATATTTTACTGCAATTGTGAACCTAAAGTGAAATGCTGCTTTTCTGTCATCAAAAAAAAATTGACATTGATATTGATGAAACATTTATTTGCATATTATTTGAATTTGGCAAAAAATTTGAAGGACTTTTTGAGCACAGAATTCTTTGATATTATATTCATTTAAATTTTTCAAGTGTCTTTCCAAGACGTAAGAGTCACCTCCCAAACATGTCTTCTTCTATTCGTCGCAATTTACCAATGAATGATAAATAGGTGACTTGTCATATTTAGCTTCACACCCAGACAACGAATCAGCCTTTTTGTTACATTGACTCAATCAATCTACAGTAGAAACGGTTGATTTTCTATCTGGGAACTTTTCACTGTGTTCATCTTACAAACTTGTAGGCAAGATTAATAAAAGATTTTGAAAGCGAAAACTAAGTTTTGCAGCTTCAATTGAGCGTTAATCTTGTGATGGGCTTCTATCCATAAAAATAAAAATTAATAGCAAAACTCGGCTGCAACAGTCAAGTGTTTAATTAAAATGTGATTTATATTGCATCAACTGCTTTACGAAGTAATTTATTTAGAGGTGCTAAATTTTATACTTTGGTCAGTTAGTTGTAGCACTTTGGCACCAGCACCTGAATTTCAAATTACAATTAGCTGCCTATTGTCTTTATATCTTGAGCTTGCATGTACTTATAATTTTACCTTGAAGTCCACTTTGTGAGCTTGAAATTTGTAATAGCCAGTTATTGCACAGCAAAAGAACTAATTTTTAAATTGGTGCCGGACAATTGGAATGTACATCGGTACTTTACTTGTTACAGTGTCATTCGCATGAACATATTAAGCGTCTAGTCAGTTTTGAAAACTTTCTTTACTTGCTTGCATGGGTGGTAGCTTTGTATAACTTTCACGATAGGCATCGTTTTGTCTTGGCTTCATCTCAAAGCCATGGGGTTGTTTTTACCGATCAATATATTTCACTCCATTTCGTGATACGCCAGATTAAGACTTTCTGCTAAACTTTTTCCTATGTAATAATATGACGCTTCACTTGTTCAAATCAGTAAAATTCAAAGATTTGAATTTAATCACAACAATGTTTTCTTTGTTGAAAAGGAGCGATCTTCCTGGCGTCAGCACTACCAGACTACTCACTAGAGCATTGTGTTTCGCTAACCATACCGGTGTAGCCTCCACACTAGCCATCAAGACTTTTCCAAAAACATGTGTTTCTCGGCAGTCGAGTCGCTGAGTTCCTGCTACACTCGACTGCCGAGAAACACAATGTTTTCTTTGTTATTGTTTAAAACACATTGTATGCTGATACTCTTTACTAGCAGATTTTACTGGAGCGGTCTCTATTAACATTTTACATCTTCTGATTTTACAGACTTTGTGCACACTTGAACAAGAAGTTACCGGATTGTTAGGCCGGTTTCATTTTGAACTGAACGGTAAGCACATTTGACACGTTACTTAAGTGACAAGATTTCTGTGTATTTTTGTCAGTGAAAACTAAACGTACTTTACAAGGTCAGTAAATAAAAAGTTTAGTAATTAAAAAGTTAGCAACTCAATTCACTCAGTAGTTGGTAGTTTTCGATTTGCAGTTGTCGATATCATAATTATCAAAATTGCTTGATAATGATGAGTGGTCGAGATCTCTGACATCATCGGGTGATGCGACGATGCAGATGAACTCAGCCCCATTGGGGAAGCACCCAAGTTAATAAATTCAATTCTTGTTACACTTGGCTACCTGAGAAACATAAAATACTTTAATAGGAAATTATTTTGAGAGCATGTTTGTATTTTATTATTGTGTCATTAAATGCATAGATGTTTAGCTTCATCAGTCAATATTGCTGTCAACGGATTTGAAAGCTGGGTCTTTTTTTCCTTTAGGTCTATTAGGATTCGCACGTTTGCGAGCTGGAGATCAATACGAAGTGGTGGTACGGTATGGTTCGCAAAAATGGAGAATCAAGGGGGCAGTGAAATCGTCAGTGGACCAATCCTGGGATAACCAACGAAGAACAATGCAGCCATTGCTCACGGACTTTATCAACATCAAAGTAAATCGTTTGTTGATTTCAAAACACTTTTGTAGGTTTGATGCCAAGCAACGTAATAACATTCGTTTAAAAATCGACGGTGGGTAGCACAGTGAAACAATGGGTGTAGTGAAGGAAGAGTGTGAAGAATCTCATTTTGTGTAACTTCAACAAATGTAGGCTGGTATAAAGCGACCTTTTGTGTGGCTGTTTTTCTGAAACTGTGTTGGTGTATTTTATTGCACCAAGGGAAAGTACAATTGATTTTGCCAACTTTTCGCTCAAAGCGTGGGCGACATAGCCTACTTCTTAAAACATTTGGCCAATTTCATATCAAGCCATCATTTTAGTTACTTTCGCACTAGAAGAAGAATGTCATCGGCACTTTGTTCTTTATACTTTAATTAAAAATTGACCGAGATTTAAGATCATTCACATCTGAGTTTAATTAAAACTCTGCTCATGATGTCGTGTTGGGAAACGGAAGTTTAAAGCCATAAGAGATCGCATTATCAATGAATGTACTGTAATTGTAACAACAGCTAAGCTGCAAATCACATGCAGTTACTTCACAATATAGATACTAACAACCTGTTTTAGCCTGATGCATTGGGCTAAAACTCGTTAGTGTGTACATTGTGAAGTAAGCAAAGATCATGCTACTACAAGCGAAACTTAATTTATTGCACATTCAGTTAATTCTTCTAAACGAAAAGATTTTGCTCAGAATTGAAGTCAACTTGCTGTAATATCTCCCTCGTAAATGAAAATTTGCTTAAAAGCATGTTGAATCACTGTATTTTAATCTGTACTATAGTTACTAAAAGACACACCAGCGTTGACAGGGGTGGTCTAGAGTTTTTTGGACTCGGGCCCATAAAGATTCTAAGAGAGCGAAACTTTTACAAAGAGCTGGGACATTTGAATAAATCACTGTCTACTTTTATTATAGGGAGTTTGGTTTGTATACAATTCATTTTAAAGTTAACTTCAGCTTTTTAAGGCTAAAAGACATATTTCCTCCGATAAATTTACAAGCATATTTTGTTGAAAGTATTTTTGTCATAGTTTAAAAGGCCTCCTATTTTGTGGGCCGAAGGATTTCGTTGTCTTCAAAGCCAAAGCCCACTTAACTGTCATGAAACCACGTACAAATCTCCTATGTGTCGTAAAGTTAAATACGTTTTTGGAACCAACTGGCTTTTTATCGAAGACTTGAGAGTTTTAGGGCCATTACAAACCATTTTTCTATTTCATTGAACTTTTTTGCTTTACTTCTAGGTGATGGAGGTAAAAATGCTTGGCAAACATTCAACGATCGGAAGCATTTCTTGTGAAACGAAAGATCTATTCAAAGTCGACCCTCAGGTAGTCAATCAGTTGCTTATAGCGTCCGATATGTGTCTGAAGTCGGTTGCCCAAAAATTAGCCTAGATTTGGCTCTTTATAGTTAGAGAATACAATTGTGCACTTGTGCCATAAACACATAAACCTGGCCAACATGCTGTAAACTGAATTTAATATTCTGTGCTTAAAACTGGGCTTAACATATCATGTGAAATCAGCTTCTATGTGTGTTTGTCCCTTTCTGACCCAAATGGGAAAATGCAGTTGTTGTATTGATGGAGGAAATGCTTTGCATTGAACCTCATTGTTGTTTTGCACGAACTGTCCCCACATTACTGTATTATTATTTCAATAGAGGTAGTGACTACTTGTGTATAAGTTATGACTTTTTTTGCAAAAGCTTTAGCAACCCCAACCGGACAAAGTTACAATTTTTCTGATTCATAATTCGCACTTTGGCAACTTTGCGGTTTATATTCGAGCAACATATTTCCATTGCACGTATTTGAACCTGTTAGTTTGGAATCCCTACTGGTTTCTTTATGTAGGCTACCATTGCACTGATAAGGCGTACCGTAGGCTACAATGGCGGCGAAAAAAACAGGAATTTTGAATTAACGTACGTCACGCATAGCGTATTCTATTTAGCTTTTATTTTTTCAATGTCATTATGTGCAAATTTTTTTTCATGAATTCAATTTTTTCAACAGGATTTAATCGTAGATCTTAATGACACTGCCACGCTAAAGTTGAGTCTCAAAGTTCGATGGAGGTAAGAGGACACAGGAATAACATCCCAGTGACCTAAATTTGTTCTTGCTTTTCAAAGATTGTTTTTGGTGTATGAACAAAAACGAATCTTTAGACATATTTTACAATGACATCAATTAATTTTGAGTGCACGTTAATGTTACATAGCATATCGAAGAAGATGAAACGCTATACGTTCTTAATTCTTGCGATTTTTAGGTTTTACGTATTTCATCTTCTCTGGGGTTTATTTCTACTTTAAGTAAGGATTGCAACTATTCACATCACTCTGTCAGCAGAGTCCTCTTCTTTTCTTTTAGCATTTATCATAATATTATGCAACAACTTCCTTGACGATTGCAGCTGATGTTATTGTCATAATGCAACGTTTTAACACATCTATCAAATTTTTATATGAAAGGAACTGTGTCTGCACAGTGTACATTGCCAACACGGATTTACTTTCAATTTGAAACTTTCTTCTTCATTAACGCATTTTTGAAATTGATATTGTCATAGTTCATTGTTCTAGTGCTCCACACTGCTTACAAAATTAATTTTAAATTGCTAATTTTCTTGGAAGCGTATTAGAAATGTAAATCATTGTCAAAATAAGAAGAAGTATGTTCTCAGAAATTAACCAGTGACTTAACTTCAGATTCGTGCCGAGAAAGCACGTAGCTGATTTGCGCTTTCTAAAATTGCTGCAATGCTAAATGTTGTAATTCAAATGCGAAACTTCAGCAAAAAGTGAACCCAATTTACTGTAGTTTAATTTTCTTACTATGTGCATATGGTTTTAATAAGAAAGCGCGTATTATTTTTTATCTGTAAGAGAAGATACCTTCAAACTTTTTGTCCTATCTCAACCACTGCTTAAGTTGCATTATTTAAACAAAATATTCCCGTGTCTTTAGTCCATACGATGGCTATGAATCTCCAACCAACGCCTGTTCCGGCAAAGCTTCCATTCCTGCTATCACAGCTAGGCTGAGAACCAAGTCAGCAGTTACCAGGCCAATCTCAGACCACTATTTTCCAACCAAGAATCGTACGAAAACCTCTTCGAGGCCTTTATCTGTTGTTTATTTGTAAGTATATCTTATAGTTATGTAATAATTAACTCGGGTTCTGAAAATAGCAAAATGTGATGGAAACATGGCTTGTTTCCATTTAACGTGTGCTACAAGGAAATATAATAATCGTGAATGTTTTTCCGTTAGAGTTTCTGTAAAAGCCGAAATGTCAGACTTTTGTACTAAAATTTGCAGACGTCGTTTTTCAACTGAAAGCTTGTCATCCTAAAAAAAACAATTGCATCAACTTCACCAAGTGTCTTTGTAATGTTAAAATATAATAGTTTGTGCTTTAACTCATGAAGTTTACTTTATCACCGAAATACGTACAATGCTGCAAGAGTGGCGATTAGTAGAACACACTTTTTCATGTGCTGCTTACCTTAAGAATCGACAAAACATGCAAAATTTTACAATAAAATTCAACCGTGTTGAAGTTTGCCAGGAAGGTCCCTCCGTAGCTTCAATTTATTGTTCATGTTCAATGCTCAAAATCACTGTTTTCATGCAACAGAAGCAGATGTTCCCAATTATTTTTTATTTCACAGCTTTTCTGAAGGTAACAGGTAGAAGCCAAATCAAAGCAAGTAAGCTGCTTAGCCGTTGCTACTTGCAGTTGAGACCATCTTCATTAAACCTCGCCAATTGTAAAAGCCAGAAACACGTCACATATTGTCATGATGTCAATGCTTTGACAGGAGACATCGGTCACACTCAAATAATGAGCTATTTTTAGAATTTTGTAAGATTTCAAGAAGGGCACAGTTGTTTATGAAAAACGTACTTACGTCAGAATCTATTATTATTTAGATTGTTTCTAACGTTAATGTTACTTTGTTAGCAGTTTTTAAGAACCAGGATTTCAAAGTTTCATTATCTATCAAATTCGAGTTTTTTTTTTGCAATTTGAGTAATTATTTTTAAAATAGCTTGGAACAAAGCTACACATCTAGCAGGTCTCGTTCTTGCAATGATTGTCGTCAAGTAAAAAAAGGCTGATTTCGCTAAGTACAAGAGGTGGTTATTTTTTACAGACGCATTCTTCAGTATTTCTAACCTTAACAATCGATGATGATAATAACAGCATGTACAATTGTACATAGCACCACATCCAGAATGCAAACTGTGCTCCGCTTTGTTCAAATCGTTCGGTGTCAAGGTAGAAATTACAACTATTCTGAAGTAATCGAAAAAATTGTGTCGTCCGCGCACAGCACGAGTGGTGAGAGCCTTGGTCCGGCTGTCCAAAGAGCGCCGGCTCGATACCACTCATGAGCATGCTGCTGTGTCTATGGCGGGACACGTAAAGACATGCCTGAAGGTGGTCTGGCTTCCTTATCTTTCCGTCCACTTAATCTTCAATCACCTGGTGTAAGCCTGGGTACAAAAAAAAAATTTGTTATTTTGTTAATTCAGATCTTCTGTCAACGACAACAACTCAAACAACAAAGGTACTTTAAGAATCTCAGCACCAATTTCGACCGAAGATAACGCATTTGGACATACTTCCATTGGACCTATCGAAGAAAATTCTCACGAAATGACAACAAATGGAGCACATGTAAGCCGATAAAAGATCTTCAAGCAACTGTGAAATATCAAACCAGGCGTGTATAGGTCTAATGTATACTGAAGAGCTTTAGAATGAGTACTTAAATAAATGTATTCTAAACCACCATGCATTTTGTTTCGAGTAGTGTTGGGTATTGATAATAATGAATACAACGTTTAATTACACAACTTTTACGTTGATTGGTTTGTGTTACATTAGTAATGCGGTCTATCAGGTACATTTACAGAGATGGTGCTTTTAGAATTAATGCTATATAAAATAAATTAAACTTTGTAAGCATTGTCTGAAATGTGTTTTAGATAGCAACTTATTCTTACTGTGTACATTTTGTTGCAGAAGTTAGGCACATCTACACCAACTGTCAAGAGTGAAGAAGAGGCATTCATGGCAGCCATCTTGAGAAATGCTCAGCTTGCTACTGCAGCTGACACCCAGGCAGAAGTTTGTAAAATTCTTGAAGAAAAACCGGTGAGACCACGGATTTTTTTATGCCAGGTTTAACCAGCTTTATTCCATCGAAAACGTTCATTGTCTGTTTTCACTGAATCGACCTACAATTTTCTTACAAATCTACTACACGTTTAACCACAGGTATATTTTGGTGCGTTGTTTCAGTATTTCTGACTTGAATGTTTATCTACTAAAGAGGCAAAGTGCAGTAGTTCTTTGTACTTTTGGTATTTTGGTACTAGTTTCTCCTCAACTTTTCGAAATGTAGTGCAACGCAGCATTTTCTATTGTGCTGTCACCATAATCAATGTTTTCCGCACTTGGACACCAGTGAATAAGCCATATTACCTGTCTCTTCAGCAGGCTATCAAGAAAAATTCTTTCTATGAAATGAGTATCAGTCAAAAACTTATGTCGGCGGCCACAGAAGTCAGCCTGCAACTTGATGACTACAGAGGCAGATACGAGGAGTTGTGGCGATTGGAAAGCGTCCTTTTTGAACTTCTAGATAAATTAAAGGTGCGTAAATTACTGATTGCTAAAGTTAAGAAAATATACAAACGATTAAATTTTTTGTAAATTTATTGAAAATAAACAGAAAAATGGCGTTGTCATAACTGTGTTCTTTCGAAAGCCGTTCCGATTTTGACAAGACATAGCCAAGCAAAAGGCTGTAGGCCGCCTTGTAGGCTGCATTGCTTGTGGTTCAAATGTTTCGATTTGAGGATAATTTATTTATAAATAAGATTCACCTATGACTCAGATATTTTCTAGCCAGAGTGTGCAGTAGGCCGATATGGCGTGGATTTATTTATTTTTTACTGCACTTGTTTTGATGACACCGGTAAGAAAATGACGTATGCACGTAAGGAAAATACTTGGCGGTCATTTTTTATAATCATTTTGTTAGGTAATAACGTAGGCTACTAGATTATAAGATTGTAAACACATCAATTATTTTTTATCAGGTGGACGGGGAAGAATACGTTTTAACAGACGGATTTCATGTTTTAAGCAATGACGCACATCGCAATCCTGCCAGGTACGCTACTCTGTTTACGTCAGAAAAATTAATTAATATGTTTGGTTTGTGACGTCAGTCTTCAGAAGCTGAAGCGAAAACGGAAGTGACGCAATTTTTATAACTTTTAAATCAAAATTTTGGTCACTTTTGTGCGTTGATTTTGTCATAAACTAACTTTGATTCTGAATGTCTGACCACTGCAATAAAGCATAGTTTTACTATGAATAAAGTTTTAAAATTAAATGTTGAACTTGTATAGCCCATTACAGCCAATTGGATGTTTTTTACATTGGCCTTTTTTGTCACAGAAAACGCTATAAAACTTGTTACCATAAGGTACTAAAAACGTTGACAAAACATGATTAAACATGTGCTTAATGTAAACAAAGTTACTTGGAGCAGTTGTGAACAGCAGAGCGCTACCAAACTAAAAACACAGCTTACTCTTGTTTGGTATAATAAGACATTGCAATGTTGCTGCAGTTCTCAAATGCTTGAAAATTATGAAAATGGAACGATTCCAACGACAGGGAGCATTACTTGCGATGAAGCTCTCATCCCCCATCTCAACCTCATTCAGTATCTTCTAAAGGTATCTATCTGTTGAGCTTTTTTTCCCAGACAGCAAAATCCATCCTTTTTGCATTGATTCAACGTCTGCAGACTATGATGGATTTTGCTGTCTGGGTATTTCATGAAGTATTTTAACATCAAAATGTTAAAATTAATACCAAAAGTATTGTCCTATCTGGGGAAACGTTTTGTTTAAAATATAATTGCTAAGCGTCAGCTCTTGAGCAGAGATCTAGTTTCCCACCTTTTAAAGCAGTGATAATATCTCGGGCTCTCTGAAACGACTTTTTGATTGAGGTACAATAAATTTTTTTCTGAATAAAATGAAGACATGAGAATTTTGCGTCGAGCAATTTCTCTTTCGAAAAGCTTTTGCGTAAAAAATTACCACAATATTGAGTAGCGTGAATTAATAATTGTTGTTTCAATAAAACACTGCAAAAGTTACAGTGCATTCCAATTTTCTGTGCATTTTATGAATTCCCTTTTTAATTTTTTTGAAACTTTGTGAGATTAATGAGCCATGCCTCTGTTTAGGACATTGGAGCCTACGGGCCATTAAAAGTCCGTCACTTGCTTGCCTTGGACAAGCTACAAAAGCAAGGTGACACTCTGTCAAGGATACTGGACATCGCTGACTCCGGTCAAGAAATTACTTTTGATGGTGAGAATCTTTGATTAGTGATCATAACCTGTTGATTGCAATTAGATTTAACTGAGGTTTGAATTTCATGCTTTTCGTCTGTACCCGTTGAATTAATGTAAAAAATTACTGACTTGCTGTCTAGAAAGAACTTTAAGATTGCACTTATCCATTTTACCCATAGCAAGAATTATAAACGTTACATTTTGTTCCACTTTTAGTGTAAACAAAAAGCTTCTGGCAAAGACTGGTAAATTTTAAAAAGAAGATGGCATTTTTGTAAACGTTAATTATACCATCGTCTATTATACCACAGTCAATGTTTGGACTTGTTTTTACACGTAGGGCTATAAGCCGTCACCGGTAAAGTATTGAGTGTTGTTGCAAATTGTACTATATGAGCATACATCTGTGTCTCATCAATGTGTTATCTGCTTATCAGAAGCGTACTTGGAGGATAGTTACTGCATCTGCATGTCAACTTATGTTCTTACGCACGTGTGAAGTTACGAGTGTACGTTGTTTCGTTCTTTAGTGAGTATGCGTTCTAGTGAGTATCAGTAGGTTACGTTCTCACGCAGCATGTGTGAGTATCAGCATATTTACGATCGATGTTTTGACTGATATTTTTTTTTGGAAACAGATATGCCGGAATTTGACAAAAGACGCACCTTGCTTGAAATGTGGCGTTCCTGTTGTGATGGCAACACGTCGTTTTGCGTCAGCGCCAAAACGCTGAGACTGGAACTGAGGTCTGCGTTTGGGACCGAGGTCAGAAACAGGCATCCCGACGTAGCAGATAAAAGTAAGAAAATTGCGTGATATCTTTTAAGCGTTTAACACGTTTAGAAATTTCTACTTAGCAATCAAACACCAGTTTACATTTTTATGTAAAGAGTTTTCAGTCACGTTTGGTGCGGTTGCAAGCATAACGTGATGCGCTTATCATTGCTGATGGTGTTCATCACCATTTTCGAAGGCATCTTGGAAGTTTACAACACATGTCATCCTCGATTTTGTACCATGCTCATAACGTTGTTTTAGGCTCTGTGGTTATTCTGACATGATTTCTAATTCATTTGCATCAGATGTTTATTTTCTTAGTAAGATACAGTGAGTCATGATGTCACTAGTGACTCGGTTTATAATACGCTTAGATTAATTATCTGTGGTGTAGTTCATGAGCTATTGGATTCAACCGTAGGTGCATTCCGTTGTCTGTAATTCAACCAACGATGCAACTGGAGGTTTTTGTCTTCGGAAACAATCACAGTAGCAGAAATAATCTCTTTGGAAACTTGTTTGATGCAAAAATAATAATTTTGTCTGGAAATACAGTGGTCTACAAGCAATAGGGCCCAGGTTTAACATTTTACTGACCTAGGTTGTTGTTCCCATGTTTCTCCGGGGTACTTGTCTAAAAGAGCCTAAAGCGTAACAATTCCTTGATGCAATTTCAAAGTCCACTCAAATACTTAATTAAAATCAGGCTTGTAGCATTGTTTCAATCAGTTTTCTTTGGCAGTTTTTCCAGAATTGGTCAAGCGAATAGTCGGCCGACCTGACCTCTCTGACGTCGAAGGAGAATCGGTGACCTTGTTCCGCTTGAGTGATTATGTCAATGACGCGGCTGACGGAGAGAGTGAAGATTTCGAAAAACTTGTCGATAAACTGGCATTGGAAAGTAAGTTGAAACGGTGATATTCTTTAATGCTTTTAAAATTTTCTAAAAAAGCTCTTGATTTTAGAGTTCAGGTATAACATTTTCGTATGGCCATTTCTCTGCAAAGTCCAGCTAACAAAAGCTAATTACTTTTTAAATTATTTTTACGTCTGAATTCTTTATAACAGGCAAAATAATAGCTTCTGTCATTTGTGGCACTGAGAGTGACCAACAGAAAGAAAGAGCATTTTAAAATTGCAAATTTTCGTTTAAGGGTTAGATGTACCAACAGTGGTTCACTCACCAATTAAGCAAAGCTGCTGATTAAGAAACTTATTTGGGGTATTCAATTATGGACTCTCCAATTAAGCAGTCTATAAATTAACCACGGTATCGCATATGTCAACAGTGAATAGAAAAATTCGTTTGTGGTTCCAGCTGCTGATTTATTTCTTGAAACAACGCAATTGAAACTTTAAAGATCATCAGTAGCATTTTAAAGTAACAGGTTTTCTTGAAAGGCTCCTTGCCCTTTATAGCTCAACTTCTCTGATTTGGGATTCAGGTGTTGATTTTCAATTTATTTTGAGCACCTACGAAACTATGATGCTGTGTCATGAAATTTTGCTCGTTTTGTTTATGGAACAGCTGTTTTAACCTTTCAAGCCTTATAACTACTCGTGCACAGTCGCGTTAACAGGGTGTCCAGTGAGTATTTTGGACTAGGCCTGGGATGATTTTAGAGGGCTGGAATTTTTTAAATGAGCCTGGGAACTGAAGGAACCACCACGTATTGTGTGGAAAGTGTCTTGACTTGCGGGCCCAAGGATCTCATTTGTACCGGGTCTAAATTATGCTCTCGACGACCCTGCTCAATGTTCATGTTACAATATTCCTGCCATATGGCTACGTCAGCTGTTACAAACTTCGACATTTTTTTTCAGTGTTCATTACGTCGATGTTGTCGAGCGGAATACAGCACCTTGTTTTGGTTGCGATCAAACGCATCAGCTCTTTGCTGGCTCTTCGTACCAGCAATCTTCGCGCTTTGTCACATCTGCTGCTGGATTCTGATCGTGACGTTAGTACTGCAGCCGCAGCTCACTTGCGCCACATGGCGACGGAAGAACTTTTGCGAGAAAAGGTAAAGTTTACTGTGCACTTGTGCAAATACAAATGCAACAAGGCAGCATTAAAAAAATACAAAAATGCTTAGGCTATAGTCCATCTATGCTCTTTTTTTTTCTTATTGTTCAAGTTCAGAATTGTTGTAATTTTTTTTCTTTAATTGTTAACTTTTGGAATTTTTGCACGACCATTTGCATTGAGTGAGTGTTTGTGTTAAAGTGTGGCGACTGTTTCAAAGTCGTTTGATAATTCAAAAAAAAACAAGTTCAGTTTGAAAAAAAAAACACTTCAGTTCATAATTTTCAAACTGATCAACTTGGTGAAATCCGCTAGAAATAGGAAATGTAGCGAAATGAAAATACGAACTTGCTAAACGCATCAAGATGTGTTCCCCTCACAACCATCAGCACTCTTGATAATGCACCATGGCCGATCTTCATAGCAAGTGTCTATTTGTACAAATCTTGAAAATATCAGCCAAAGCTATATGGGCTAATAAAGCTATTGCCTGAGTATATGTTGTTGTCTTCATATTTTTGTTTGTAACTTTTTCTTTGTTTCCCTTTCTACCTAAAATTTTTCTGAAGGTGTTGCAACCGTGCCAAATTTCTTTCAACTTAATAACTTATTTCGGTTACAAGCACGTTTTAACGTTCGCGTTTTGTCGCTTCTACCATTTTCTCAACCTTTGCTATGTTGACGTGTATTGTTTTTGCTGTGATGGTCAGATATAAAAAAGCAACTGAACTGAAATGTACGAGAAACATGCCCCGTACATAACACGAACTGTTCATATTCCTTTCAGGCTATACTCGCGTATGCCGAACTACTGGAGAGCAGCGTGAAGCGTGACAGGCAGTGCGCGTGCATCGCTATAGGCTTTCTCGCGGCGGAAGAATGCATCCCGCAACTTGCTTACGTTTACCACAGCGATGTTGAGCTTGACGTGCGAGAGGCTGCTTCCAATGTTTTGCAATCGCTCGGTAAGGACAAAATAACATTTGAAATGTGACATTGGATTCTTTGTCAACCTCGTGTGATGAGTCCCGATAACTACGTAAAAATCAGAACAAACAGAGTCATACCTTATACGAAAAAAGAATAAATACTGTTTATAAATGGAGTACTGAATTTCAAACGTTTCAGCTGTAGCTTTAGTTTCTGCATAGACATTAGAAAACATTGAAATAAGAAAAAATATTATTGGCACAAACAAAGAAAAAGATAAATGCCATAGAAATTAGTTCATGAATTAATTTAAAACATCACTGCTGTTGATATTTTGTAGAAATATCCCTCTGAGCAAAATACTTTCTTTTTCATTGATTCATCTTCTGCAGACCCTTCGTTGCAACAACAGATTAAGCACCCTTATTCTACAGTTGACATCTTTTTACGCTTCAACTCTATCTTTACGCAGGTGATGAGGGGGAGACTGCTCTTGATCATGCATCTTCCACACTCCTCTCTCAGACTATGACGCAACAAGTAACCCTTAGCAACCATGCTCGGATGGGCACAGCTCTTTAAGTGCAATTTTACTTTTTTACTTCAATGAATTACTGTATATTTTTACATTCTGACTAACTCACGTCTTGTCCTTTCAACTGCGATTGCATCACCACAACTGGTAACAAGCCAGCATAGGGTGAGATACGATTTACAAGTTTTTTTTCATTTTTTAATTTAAGTCGCCATTGCTTTACGTGTTACGCGCTGCACTTTGCAATAATAAAAGGCCAAATAGCTTTGTACAATCTTTGATGCATCTAAGTTAGTTGGTTTTGAAGAAAGCCTTGATAAGTTAATAATCCTGGCAGTTTCGCATACTTGAAGCTTTTGACGCAAGCCCGGTCGCCGAGATTGACAGAGTAAAGTTTCCGATTGTTGAAGTGTCGTTGCCAGAGAATTATTCCATCAATTAGGTGCCACTGAATGGAGAGCAGTCTTTATGATGCGTTTCTAAGCGCCAGGGGCTCTATCCACTTTTAGAATTTGGGGGGGTGATTTATGGACAGTAGGCTAAAATCGTCATAGTCCTTACAACTTCTGGGGGGCTGCGCCCCTCAGACCCCTCATTGCAGCATCAGCTTCTTTCTAATCGAAACATAGGGTTTCCAAGTCGTTTCACAAAGTATGTTTCGGAAAGGGCATTTTTGGGTAAGCAAACTGGTAGTCACTTAACAAGGAACAATTCTGGCACTGCAAATGAAAACTCGAACCAATCATGAACTACGTTTTCCGTGACGTGAAAAAGGACGAAAAGAAGATGATACAAAGAAATTGAAGTCTGGATTTTCTTTCAGCTGTTTGTTTGTTTGTTTATTTGTTTTTCATATTTTTACCCTGCATTGCGAGAAAGCGGACTTGAGCGCTATGCATCGATGTACGCCTTCTGACGTACACCTGACCCACGCTGCAGCCGACGACAATGTCTGTTTCCGGTTGTCTACTCTACTTATGACTTAAATTTGGTACTACCCATTACTCAAAATCGATCACTGGGTAGAGGCAATTATACTTATAGTGAAGTTTCTTTCCCAGAGAAACAACAGCAAGTGCGGGGGGTGGAGTCGAACATGCAGGCTCTCGACTGCGAGCCCAACGCGCTAACCACTCGGCCACTGCTGCCGACTAAGTTGGCAGCTGGTTGGCTTTTTAGGGGTTAGGGTTAGAAAGTAGTCATTTCATTGACGTGGGTTCAATTCTCACAACTGCTATTGCTCTTTTTTCTTCTGTAATTACCAAATAAAGTTCAAAACAAAGATTAACTCTCTGGCTAAGTGCGAGAAAGGTCACAATTGGACGGTAAGCCTCTTATAACATGTTCTGATTGGTTGGCGGTGTCATTCTAGTCATTTGCAGTGGCAGAATTTTGTCTTGTTAAAGTGGCTACCAAGCAAACTAAGTTAAAACACAGTGTAAACGCCTGGCTCGTAGTTCAGGGTTGCCAAACCAAAAAATCATAGTGAAATGAAATATGTATTCATATTGATAAAAAATTCAAAATGTGCTAACAGCGAAAATATATTTTTCAAAATTTGATCAATAAAATATCACAAAACCTTTTCAAAGCCAAATGAGTGGGAGGGTAATTTTGCATTGATCACCCCTCCACTCCAATTAGTGGGGGGGTGATCACCCCCCTCACCCCCCCTTGGATAGAGCTCATGCTAAGCGCACACCCCGACAGTCAAACCAGTGCTGCTTGATTTTGAAGCTTCTTCGTTCATGAAGCCACGCGCTAACCAACTGAAGTATGGAGCAGAAACGTAGGTGCTTCTGCACGCGGATAAGTCGTGCCCAGTCAGTTACGAACATTTGTTAACCAGGCAAGTTTGTGCAGAAGCAAAACATTTTCGTCATTGCATCCAAAAGATCGTGCAAACCATTATCACCACAGCGAGGAGCGAACACGGAGTATCAGGCTAAAACTGGTCACTTATATCTACACTTGTGAAGTCAACAACGATCATGTTGGTAAAAGCGAAACTCAATATATTGCAATTTCATAACAATTGTACATTGTACTGTAGGTACTTTAATCAATGCTTGACAAAAGTTAAAAGTTATGGTAGGCTACATCGGCAAGTAAGTGATTCCCAGTTAACAAAATCCGTCATTTTTACATTGATTCAAGATCTGCATACGTGAAGATGATAAATAAAGTTGGTTGAGTAAATCTACAAACTCAGACAGCAAATCAACCGTCTTTTACATTGATTCGACGTCTGCAGACGTTGAATCTATGTAAAAAAAAACGATTGGTTTGCAGTCTGGAAAGGCATGGTTTTGCCGGAGATAATAGCCAATTTTACTGTATAAGCCTACTGAATATGGCCGGGAATATATAGTATTCATTGGAGGCTATCTCACAGACAATTTCGACATTTTTCTGATGAGATGCCTAACTGGAAGTTTATGAAGGTACTGCTGGTTGATTATTATTTTTCACACTCAGATTGAACTTACAGTTATGTTCGTTCTCAAAAACGAAGCAAACTACCTGGTGTCCTATCATGCGCAAAGTAGAAACAAGAACTTGCGTAAATAATACACCCACTTGATAGTTGCGATATAAATGACATCATAGGCTACGGAATGCAACAGCGTTTTTTTCAAAAAAAACAAAGCTTATTTTGGAGAGTGCAAGATAAGTTATAAAACTAAGTGCTTGACTGACTGATTTTTGAAGACCACTTTTACGGGCTACAGTTCATCAATAAGTTGGATAACGATTAGACACTCACAGTATCCGGGTATTATAAAATAGTGGTTATTGCAGAACCTAAGTAGGATAGGTGCCCGCAGCTTATGATGGCTATAGTTACCTTGTTTTGATCCAAATATCTCTTTTTCTAAGCGATGTGATTTGAATCTGCTTGGTCAGACAATCTTGTTTGTGGAGATCACAAATTATTTAGAAGCTTTATGAGCAATGAGTGTAATTCTATTGAAAAAGATAGATTCTTGTTTTTTTTTTGTATTTAAGATCTTAGACTGTTTCACAATGGTTAACTAAAACCCTGCCATGTAACAGATTCTTAAATATTTCCCAACGATATCCGTTTGTAAAAATGTGAAATTTTACAAAATGACTTGCGAAAGTATTAAATTTCCTTGCTGCCATTGTTTTCCTACAGAAAGGTGTGAAAATGGTGTGAAAACAAAAGATTGATTTGAACGTTACACGATTCCAAACACAGTACCAACACCTTGATTGTATTTCCTTTTTATACAGTAACCCCAAGTTGCAATTAGAAAAAAAAAACAGACACCATCGAGGCCTGGTTTTCCGCTTCGATGGTCTACTTTATTGAATCGCAAACAGTTGAATCTCTAAAATAATAGAAAAGATTCTTTTAATCACAAATTTTGTTTAGTCAAGTTTAAAAAATAAAACCAGTTTTTCCACATCATCTGAAGCCTTAAAAATGCGAAATAAAGTTGCGTCTGATTTTCAAAGTCACGGACTATCGTTGTAAAATATTGGTATAAGGCTTTTGAACAGATATGAAGGGCAGTGTTGAACAGAATTAGCATCGTGAGGTTTGCGGTTTAAATTTGTTATCATTAAAAATAAGGTATGGTAACCTTTTAGAGAAATAATTAATTAAACTACCATTCAACGTTTTATAGGCAGAGAAAACTTTTTCTCAAACCGTAGAAAATTCATCTTTGCTTGTTTCCTTGACAGAGTCAACTCTGATTGATTATATAATTTGGAAACGTAGGCTACTTGCTGTTACAATAAATAGCAACTTTCAAAATTAAATATAGGCTACTTTAAATAAAGAGGTAGCCTCAAGTGCGCTAAAATAATAAACGTATCTCATGCAGTAATATAGAACTTGCAGTATAAAAGAAAAATTTTGAAATAGCAAATCAGTTAGTCCGTAAGGCGTAAGTGTTTGGACAGCAGCTGCATTTTTAGATAGCCGTTATAATATTTATAAACTAATAGCCTACTTTTGTAGTTCAGACTTATGCTTGGTTATAGTCTAAGTGTAGGGTAGGCTAAGCTACGTAAAAATTCTATCCATTACTAAAGCACGCTTTGTTGAGTTGTTACGGAGTGAAACTTTTGTGGTGGGGCAAATAGTTCATCTCTCACTATTTTCTGAAGTAGGCTACTTAAGGTTACTACAGTATCAATAACTTAGCTTGCTTAATATTACACAGTGTGTATTTATTTTTCAGGGTTTTACTTAATATCAAAGCAATGAAATTATTTACTGTTGCAACACTTTTTGTGCCACTTGTCTTGCTGTTAAAATCATCACAAGCTGTCCTGATCATGTTTAATGAAGATCCCGGTACCGGAGAAGTTAGCAACATTAGTAACTGCACTTGTATACTTGGTAGCCCAACTTGCAGCAGCACGCAGTTGCTGGCTAGCTCCTTCTGCACATGCGTTCCCTCTTCCCTTGAGGAAGTTACCGAAGTCGCTGCCAATGCAACAAACGACAATGGCGTTTCTTGGTGGAATACAGAAGCTTTGACGATTTGCTGCCAGTCTTTAACTACAGCGTCCACTAAAACTCTCTTGGACAACCTTGTTGAGTTTTCCCACTCCATCAAATTAACGTTAGATCATTGCGAAGGTGTAACTCCATCAACAGACAATTTTTTTGTAGTGTACGGCCTGCAAGAAGTCACTGTGCAAACAGTTATCGCTTCCAACAATCCTCAACAATACGTGTCAATGACAGAAACAGATATTGCATCTTCAAACAAACGAAGCAGAGAGTACCGGGATTATCACATCGCTTTCATCAGCAAGAGGGTATTAGATGGGGATGCTGAATTAAAATCTTACAGTGTTTGGTCTACCCCAGAAGAGGCGACCAGTTCTTTGCTTCAGAGTGCCATTACAAGAGCTCCACAGTCAATCACTTCCAAACCAGATGAAACTATAATGTTCACGCCTATTTACGTATAAATTACGTCAAATTGCGTAAAACCGACGTACGAAAACATAAGAAGAAAGTGATTAAAAACCGAAAAACAATTGACAAGTTTTCTTCAAGATGAAAGCACCACAAATATATACAGCTGTAACTTGCAAAATATGGCTTTATTTCGAGGTGGTGCAACTTTATTGTACGATTTTTTGTCTCTAAGCAACTATGTCTTGACGGAACACTTTGACATGATTCAAGATGACCACGAAGATTAGCTTCCTTGCGTTTCTGTCCACTCCACACTTACATTTTTCGACCACTGGATATGTCTTTTCACCAAAAAATTAGTGTTGCATGAATATTATTTACTTTTTCTTTGGAGTGAGATTTCTTGTTTTTTTTTTGATCTTTTGCGCTTGTTCTACGTGTAGCCTACTTCATTTCAAGTTTGCATTTGAAAAAGTGGCAATATTTGCAATATTGTATTGACCATTTTATGCTTTCGTCCAAGGTAGGTATGGTACTAACAGCCATATGTAGTATATTTATTTTTATTCTTTATTGATTGCCAGAGATTACAATTTTTCTTCGTATTCATCCGACTTGGGACGGATAACTTAGTTGGACAAAACAAAAAAATTGCGCTTTGTATGTTTTACTTTTTTGAAGAAGCCCTGATACCAAGAAGGTCACTCGTATGAAACGCATTTCGTTTGTTTGCGCTTCATCGTCTTATAAGTCATAACCATATCTACCACTATTCACATAACACTTTAATCTTTCGCTAATATTTCACAGATACATTATACAGTAATGTGTATACTCAGAGCTCTAGTCCAAATACTTTACTAGATGAATAACGCAGGCCCTGCTAAAATGAGAGAATAATCCTAATAAGCAATTAAGCATACAAACTTTTTCGATATTATTAATGTAATGCTTGGTCTCTCAATACGTCATACCTTACGATATAGTTCAACTGATGTAATTCTTTTTACAATTTTAAGCGGTTAGTTGCAAAGACCTAGTCTGATGAGAACCTTATTTTCTCGTTCCTCAAAGCTAAGTAACTTACCGTAGTATAAGACTACCTTACCTAAGAGCTATCTTATTCCACATACATATCTAATAAAAATCAGAAATACAGAGATATTTTTGAAATTTTGTAATATCAAGTTTTTGGTAATTTGGTTGTACTGAAACGTTAATGTGATATATACGATAATTATCGTAATATTTCAAGTTTTTGTATTTCACTGATGACGTAGACGTTGATGTCTCTAAACCTCTGTTTTGGTTTCTCGATGTTACTGAGGATAAAAATTTATACAAGGATCTTCCGTATAGAATGCAGCAGAACGATTAAACAAAAGAATTAAATATTTAAACCAGATACTGAAGAAGTCGTTATCAATGAGTTATACAAGTTTCCGAATCGAGTGGACTTTATTTACTTTAGATTTCAGTTGAGTATTTATTCAGCTATCCCAGCAGCAAACGTCGCCCTTTTGCATATTTGCAATGTTTTTAACGACCCCTGGTAGATGTGAAAGCAACTTTTTCTTGCTGGCATGTTGATCGTGTTTCACCGAAACATGCTAGCAAGCAAATCAGTCCTTCCCTTTCTTAGATTAATTCAGCTTCTACATTCGTTGAATCAATGAACAAACGACTGATCTGCTTGCGGGGAGTATTCACAGCCTTCACCATATGCTGGCCACAATACAACAATCGTTTTGCTGACACCAATCTACGTTACTTCGATGTCTGTTTGCGTTGAGGTGATGAAGATAATGAAGTTCGAATGCTGTTTTGCTTTAAAAAAACAACTTATGAACACAAGTGGGTAAACGTTTTCCACACTACAAGTGAGGCAGGTTTTGTTTGCATTGAAACAACGTTGATTTATGCTCAAGTAACACTGCCGGAATGCTTGAGTGACTTTGCCTGGCTCTTGCTGAGAAGAGGAAAAAATACTTGAATTTTATTTTTCGCTCGAATGGAACAAAAAGTACTTGAAAATATTTCAACAGAACGCGAGTATACTTGAAGAAGCTTAAAAAGCAGCTCAGCCCAAGTTATGGTACTGATTGTCACACGTAGTCTGAAGATCATTGACGGAAATCGTATTTTAAATGCATTTAATGATTTAAATGCATAGCTTATTAGAAAGCATTGCCGAAGAAAAAAATTGAGAATAGATAAGATTGTTACTTGGAAAAGCTGGGTCGACAGCAGAATCACTGCTGATCGTTTTAGCTGAATATAAACTTGGTTTTCAACTGTCGTTCAATTTGAATCAATAAGATGATTCATTAGAAAGGAAGTTTTTTCCTTGATTTTGCTGAACACAAAGAGATTTTGTGGTGAGTACTCAGCCATAGACTGCTTCATACTCAGCCTTGTGCTGATTGCCAGAAAGAACACTCCCTTCTTCGTAATAATAATAATGTAGTCTAATGGTTTTATTTATTTTCGCTCTGCAACAGCTAAGGTCTTTTAGCGACAGGGCTCATTTTTAATTTCATATCAGGTTTACGATGTCACCACATTATTACCCGACTTATTTTCACTGCGTTATGCAAGAAATAACACAGACGGTCCAGTTTTTGAAATCTTTGGTTTGACCTGACCAGGAATCAATCTCAGATTTACCAGCACCAGAGCCTAAGACGAAACCACTCAGCCACTGAGCTGGTGTCTCACCGACTAAATTGATGCTAACCCAATCTGCAAATCAACTCTTTTTTGCATTGATTCAACGTTTGCCTACGTTTGTCGCTGGCGTCCAAGGACGTTGAATCAATGTAAAAATGACGAATTTTGTTGTCTGGGCTGCAATGTACTAACATTTATCGATGAGATGTGAAAGTACATGAAACAAAAACGCTGGTTTGCGAAAAATTGCAATCAGTAAGTCAAGCTGGTAATGGGAGAGGACATGGAATTTAAACAGCAACAGAGCAGAAAAATCATCAGTGGAAAACACCATTCATTTCTTTACTTGAAGGAGATTGGGCAGCAACTGTTTAACCAAGCAGAGTACTTCGGTTTGTCTTTCTTGATTTTCATTCACAATTTTTAAACGGTATTGCTTAAGGTTGGAATAAGGCAATCAAATTTTTCCTCACATAAGCAGTAGATCCATTGCTGTCACAATTAGGCTTTTACGAAAGACCTGTAGCGAAAGACGTGCCTGGTCATGAAGTTTCAACAGTTTGTACAGTACACACTTCAAATTTTTTTTATTGCTTTGATTTGTGCTTACGACAGAGAAAGACCGTGGTTTAATTTACTTTTTGATATCAAATTTGCCCCCATGAGCGTTTTGGTCAGAATTTTGTTTTTTGAGGAGGCTAAACCATCGAGTCTACAAACTTTAAATCAATATCAAAAATTATTTATTTGCTGACTTGCACCGTTTGGTACATTCACAAATGCAAATGTATAACAAACATAGCGTCGTTCATCAAAAGCTGGGAATAAAAATTTTTTTTGCCAAAACTTACTACAGTAATTAGTTCACTTTTATGTTGAAAAACAATTGAGTTGTTTCTAATTTTAAAATTTACTAATTAACTTACTTATCAAGAAAATGAAATACAGTATCTTCTGACAGGTGTCAAACCCACAACAATGCTTGATATGAACGACTCGGTGACATGTCTTGTGATACAAGGAATTTATTTTCACACGAGTCAGTTCAGTGTGAGAATAAATTCCTTTGCATTAACTTACTTAATGCTTTATTGCTGCGTTAATGCAAAATTTTCACTGTTGGTAAAGAATGAGTAGGCCTACATGAGTCAAAAGTACCGTATATCAATTAAGTAGTCTACAACTCAAGGTGAAATACTGTACATCAAGTAACAAAATGAAAAATCCCCATACAGGCAATATAACAAACTAAATCTTTACAATACCATTAATACTATAATAATAGTGCGTTTGGGAGATATCAATAGCCTTTCATTTATATACACATTTGGGCATTTGTGATTACAAGCTACGCTGTTGAAGAAATTTGTGTGTAGCTTGTACAGACATACATACTTCTTTACGAAGGCAGTGAAGCGATACAACGTTGTAGGCTTGCCCATCGCCTGTTTTGAAGCTACAAAAATCAGTTGTTCGTAATCATAACATTTTGCTGTTCATAGCATTGAACCGCCAACAAACCAACGAAACAGATAAAACTATTAGTTACTTCCATGAAATGTTTCTTTTCCAAACTAGATCAATAGTTCAACCAGCACCTGTAGCCTGTAAGTCTAAGCTGTGGCCAAACATATGGTTTAATTTTGACTCGTATGATTTTCGTAGCATATAATTCTCAATTCCATGCATCCTTACTTTGGTGCCAGTGAGGCATTCATAGCATGCAGTCACTTTTAATGCATCAGCTGCATTTTGAACACAAAATATAAAGACGAAGGCGGCATTTTCTACTATGTTTTCCTGAGGGGTCATTTTATTCTTTATGTGTCCCCCCCTGTCGCCTATACCCTTGTTACTCACTCAAACACTTGGAGTCGTTGCATTCATCTTAAAGTTTTGTTTTAATAATTATAAAGTTCGGTTAGTCTCGAAATAGGCTAATTTTGTCACTCAAGAAATTAAATATGGCTGCATTGGTTGAAATTTATGATTATTATCAGCTTGTGGTAGCACACTGTAAAGCGAAGGCCTCTCCATTTCTTGCCCATCCAGTCGATCGTGTGTTTTTGCATACCAGTTTGATATTTAATACTGTATAACTCTACGAAATTAAGTATTCAGTGAATAAATATCGCTGGTTAATATATGTCAACCTAAATTTCAGTGCATTTCATTGTTTGTTTTAGATCTTTGGTTACACTTTGAACTATGACATTAGGTCCTTCAAAGATGCTTTGAAAACATTATCAGAAATGCTGGACGCGAAAGCAGACCGATGGTGTTAAAGGCACTGTTAAGTGTATACTTGCGTTCCTTGCAGAAGCCATGAAGACGAGCTACAAGCTTTACTGCTTAGTTTTTATAATATTGATTGAATCCACGTGCTTTGGCTATGCTGAAAAGTTCATGATTTTATTAAGCGATTCCAGAGTGCAGAACTGCACTTGTCCAAGTTCTTTCGATTGCAACAAGTTTATCACGGATCCCACCGAATGCACAAATTGTTTGCCAAGAGATGTATCGACCTTTGAAAAATTTGCCACTCGAGCAAGTGTTGAAAAGCGAGTGCTTTGGTGGGGGATACCTTATCCAACTTACGTATGTTGCAACAACTTGGCCACACCAACGTCAAAAAATTTATTTGGACAGTTATTAAAATTCACTCTCATTAAAGATCTCACCTTTGTCAACTGTCAGGACTTGAATGATGACGATCAGTTAACTGTGTATGGCCTTGAAAAACTGACTGTTCACACCGGAGGATTGCCATTGCCAGAGGAAGTTAACATTACCAAAAGTGATAACAGTCCTTTGTCTCTAAACTACTTGAATTATCACATTGCCGTGATAAGCCGTAATATTGTTACCGGCTCTTCACCTCTCAAAGCATGGAGTGCTGTGCGCAAGACTAACGAAAAATTTTCAACAAGCAATCCTTTAGTTGCTGCGCTAGAACGAAGCCCGGCCGAGATACTCGCTAAATCTGATAAGACATTTATGATGACGTATTTTTACTTGTGATTGTAAAAAATGTTTTATTTTTCTGTAGATTGACAAAAGATCTAACTTGATCTAATTCTAATATGACTTTCAATATTCTACTGTCTTTTTTTGTGAATTTATTATGTTGGAAGTGGGCGGAGTGGCGTAGCTGACGGTTTTTGCCCCGGTGAAACTCTCATCCCAGCTGATAGGTTCAATTGGGCCTTTTTAGTGCCACATTTCGGAAAAAATAAAGACATAAGTTTTTAAGCCAGTAACTGGTTTACAGTGGCAATTTGGTCACTTGGCACATCGCACCCTTGACACGTCGCAAGGAGTTATGATAAGAATAAAACTTTTAAGACAAAATATAAGAAAAGTGTTGAGACCCAGACCCTTAGCTAAAGCATAACTTTTAAGTTTAGCTAATTGTTTACGAAGTTCTATTTTTCTAGCATTGCTTTTTGGGAAAACAAGGTTTGGTACCACTCCCTTTTTGATCCGCTATGGTTTCAGTTTTTAAATTTAGCATATCTGGAGAGGTACGTTCTTTTGTCGCTTGGTTAGCCACGCCCCAGTTTTGGTACAGCGTTTTTAGTTGCGTTGCCTTCATGACTATATGTTTTATTTTACGATGTTAACTTGACTTGTCTTTTTTTCTTACACTGTTTATGTATTTGAACTACTTTCCGCTCTACTGCTTGAATCAGTTCACTGCGCTACTTAATACATTGGCATCCCAATTTGTTATTTTAAATGTGGCTGCTACTGTATGGTGCTGTAACGAAATGTTTTATATCTGCTGTTACACGCTGGCTGCCAGAACTGTTGAAAGGAGAGAATGATTTGGGCCCGGTAGGCTGCTAATGAGAGGTCAAGGCCTCCATGCAAAATAATTTTAAAGAACACATAGCGCATTAGAGTTCTAAAAGGTATTCGGTATTTTTTTTTTAGTTTTGGCTTTTGGAAATGTTGATTTGACGCTTGTCACCAGCACATGATTTGTATAGACAAGAGAGCAAAAGGCATATTGCTCAAAGTAGGCCTACAAAACATTGAGTTTCTTGGCTCGTGGCAGTCTAAGTTTTCATTCCCACGGAGCAGTAGACTCGATGGTAGTTTCAGTGTTTCGATATTTTGTGTGAAACTAATCTGTTATTATCAACTGTGATTGTTGTGTTGTTATAACTCACCAAAATATAAATAACTTTGATTAACAGAAAGTGAAGCGGTTTGTTGTTTATTGTTCTGCAGGAGCAGCAAAAGTTTTAAAATTTGTAGCCCAATCTTTATACGTTGGGTCATTTTTACTTTTTGGGCTCATAATGTCTTTGATGCCCTGAAGACTTTGCGCAAGAAAGAATGATGGGTGCAAAACGCTTATAGCAGTCTTGGGTACGCTATGCCGCGACCTGGATTAAACAAAGACCTACACGCAAAGGTTTATCTGTCACTTGCCGGGTTGGTTAACAAATTAAGAAGTCAAAACACGAAAGCAATCGTAAAATAAAATATTCTCATAACAACAATAGAGAAAGATTTTTTTTATTGTTTTGGGCAAATGCGTAACACTAGGTACAAACTTAAAGAAAATTTAAAAATCAATTAAAAAGAAAGAAAAAGATTAAACAGATATGAACAATGATACTACGGCATATACGATATGCTTTAAAATAGACATTAAAACAGCTATTTTCATCAATTGTGAATGTTTAAAAAATAAATTTTGCTTGAATAAAAATTGCTGAGCATGCAAAGTAAACTTGAAATCTGGTTTAAAACCCTGTATGCAGTGTCCATGACCAATTGGATATTTTTATGTTTGCAGGCTTATAATTATGGTAATTGATTGAAATTATAATGAAGACTAAAAAAGGTAAAGGTGAATCCCATACTTGAATCCAAGCATCGGGTCATGAGAAGATACTAAGCCTTCGGCACTAACGAGAGTACGGTGGCCAGTTCCTTTCTCTCGGCCGCCTTTAATTCAGCAACTACGCCCACCCAATTTATTACACCCTGGGTAGAGGTGAGCGGTGTTTTGTCAACAGCCAGCATAAGCTGGGAGTCGAACCAGGATTGCATGATTGGAAAAACGAGCGCCTTACCCCCTGCGCCATCCCACCGCCATTACCCCCTGCGCCAAGACATAATGAAGACTAAAAACTATAAAACAGCCATTCAAGGTTTCAGATTGTTTCAACTGACGTCATTTGGTTCAACGTTGGTAGCTGAATCAGCTTCAACAAATATTGCTATTAAAATGTATTTGAAGTTGTATGAAAGAAAACAACGGAGTCTGATCGATGGATAATTTCAACCATAATAATAACAAAAAATATTCCCTACCCCCTCCCCCCCCCCCCCCCCGAGATAAGTTAAGTCCGCCGTGGGAGCTGTTTAGAAGCATATCAAACCATTTGATACGGAAACATACAATTTCAACAATTCCTCACAAAATTTCGGCAGGGCCATTGCCCCCCCGTAAATCCGCGCCTGGCCATGCTACTAGCACCATCAGCATCCTCATCCCTACGTCCATTCTCGCAATCTTCTATAAATCTCGACTTTTTCGTCATGTATGACAAAATAAAATTAGCTTTCCGTTTGCCAACACAAATAAGTGCGAAAACAGTTTGAAACAAAACCCTAATTTTGTGAACACTAAATTTGGACGTTTTTCCTACTTACAAAACATTCAAATTTAGTTCGCATTTTCAACTAAAGTCCCAGACGCCTTCGTCTCTCTACTTAAATGTCGTATACAGTTTTACAGGTCCGTGTGATTCGGCATTGACGTACGGTGCATCGGTATGTCCACCAGACATTTGACCACGAGAGTACGGAGCATCTGCACTTTAGGGAGTTAAAGAAAGGTGCCATCAAAGACCATAGGCCTACTATGGAGTGTTTATTTTGCACTGGTCGAAAATTCTCTTCTGACTCATTTAAAATTTTACGCAAAAGCAAATCCCAATTTGACACCAAAATTCACTGTTATGAAAGGAAGCACTGTTAATCAAACGCTACAACCCAAATTTAAACAAACAATTATTTGCTGGAGGCGCGTCCATTCTCTTCAACATTTCCTTGATGTAGCCTATCACGTTCCCTGTGGTGCAAATTTTTTTGTAGTTATTTATGTAGTCGCCTTTTTCTAATGTAATTTTACCTTCAAGAAGTTGAAATTTATTGCATTTTTATAAATATTTTCAGATTTCTGATGAGGGTTTAGGCCTAAGTTAAACCGAGAACGTTCGACTGTTAAAACTATTTGTAAATATGTAAAATATATTGTTATAATGCCCAGCCCTGTTGTATTGTTGCGTCTTATTCATATCTAACCTGTAAGCAAAAGGTATAAATGGGGAACACACAAAAAATTTATTTTTGGTGGTGGGTTTCGGGGGGCTTGAGCCCCCTTAGCCCCATGCTGGGTGCGCTACATCACAACGGAAAGCTGCGAAGTGACCATGACGGTCTTCGAGTCAAGCAACCACCCTCAGCCAAATCGATGACAAACATTTAATAACATTACACTAAAATATCTACACTTACAACAAAGAGTCAAGACAGAAACAAACTTGCATTCATGATATGTCAAAATTTCAAGTTCCAATATTAGGTGTTGATAGTCAACGATTAAAAGCTTAAAGAGTATAGGTCCACATTAGTAAATTACACTGCATTCAACTTTAATATTCTGCTATTAGATAGTTTTTGTAAAGTTTTTTAAATGAGTCAAAAGATTTCTTTTAATATCTAGTGGGATTGAGTTCCATATTTTTACTCCACTATACTTATCACACTGTACAATACGATTCAAGCTACACAAACATCATATCTTTCAGGTGGTTTCACTATCCGGCCATGACGGGTTGTACACGGTGCTGGCTTATCATTTTCACATGGCACATTGGACTCGTCATTAAATCATCAACAGTAACTTTTTCATCAGCAGCAACGTTTTCATCAGCGCAACGTTTTCATCAGCAGCAATGATTCAAAGGAGGTCACGTCGTTTGTGAGCACTTTGTAGAGATACTTAAAGTGGTGTTTCAAAAAGTCGATTGAGAGACAACGAAAACTTACCTTATGCCATGGAGGAAGTGGCTGGGGTTCATAACGACGCGAGAAAAAGACTGGATGGCTTATCCGCGACGAAGCTCAGCTAGTTGGATGCCTGCAACGACAGGGAGATTGTCTGAAGGTGTAGGTCGCAGGCATCCAGTCACAATACACAAGGCGTCATTTATCATGAAATTCAAAGCAACTGATCATTGATATCACAATCGGCGTTTGGCCAGTAAACCCAAGTGCCAACTAATAATCATAAACGTATGGTTCATTTATAGTTGCTGTGCAACTGATCAGTTTTTGTGGAGACTTTACTTTTTTCCAGCTTTTACTCTATCTTATTTACGATGTAAACACAGTGTCACTCCAAATTATCCACACTGCTTTCAACCTGCTTAAAAAACAACACAATCAATACTGTTCTTAACGTTTTCGCTATAACCCAACCAAATCGAACCTAGAACTACCATCACTATTGAGCCGAAGTTTCAAACCTTGTTGTCACTGATAGTTATAATCCGTGTTTGTTAATAGCTTTGTATCCGCCGCACATTTGCGTTGCTTTCAGTGCTTTATAAAGCAGACAGTGTCAGTGCAGCCGTATAGAGGCGTAGCCGAAGTCATCACCCGATGCTATTGCTCAGTAGTCCGCTCAACTACTACCCCGGCAACAAGACTTCAACGATCGGAAGCTTCACTCTGTCAATCTCGGTGACCGGCTCTGCGTCAAAAGCCTCTACAAGTATGCGAAACTATCAGGAATAACCTTTCAAGGCCTTGTCAGTCCGAGGATAAAGATTTGAAACGAAACCATTATTACCCTAAATCACTCATTCTAATTTTTTGTTCAATGACTAGTAGAAATCAGGTTTAATACCACTTTTAAAAACACTTTGTTATGACCCCTTATCGAAGTCATGCTTATCGATTGAATCAGTCAGAATCAGTTGCTCTTGGGTCTGTTGGTGTAACTGCGTTTACAGAGAAATAAGCTGATTTCTTTCCAAATGTCTCATTTTCTTAATTCTGAAATGTCGTTCCTAAAGAAAATGGAAAAATGCAGAATAATACATGATAAAATACCTAGGTATGTAATCTAAATATTTAGATAAAGACTCAGTGAGATGTGGAGCAGACTTGCTTGTTCTTCTGGCTTGTCCATGTCTCATCAATGAAACGCGCTGTCTTATTAGTCCAGGTTCCTTGAGAGATTACTGTTGATGCAAAGATTCAGCTTTTGTAGTTTAGGCATGTAAGGAAAAGTCTATAACAACGATGACATAAGCAATGCGAATGTTCTTCGCACATAGCCTACCTCATTATCAAAGATTGGAGTCTCTCTTCGTCTTACTGGCAGGCAACTAAAGCGTTTGATGTTCATTGGTTTTGTTATTGTCTACGTTGTAGGCCTACTGTAGGTAAATAGAGACAAGAGGCTTGTTAACAGGGTCACACGATTTTCTCTCAGCGAAGTTGTGGATTTGGTCTGGTAGTTTGATGCTCCAGTTCACCAAGAGCTTTTTTCTTGTCAAAATAAACTGTAGCATACAGCGGTTCAGTGACTGTTAAAACATTGAAGCCAAATAAGTCAAATAAAGTTGCACAAAGTCTAAAACAAAACAGAAAAGAAACATTTATTGGAAGACACCTGTTAAGTAGAATTTTGGCATTGGCTTTAAAGCTTTCTGAGACGTTCCGTTTGGACAGAATGTGCCTCAGGTACTCTTATCTGTGGTTAGACAAACTTATAATTGACTTTCTTGTATCTCAAAGTTTTTATTTGTTGTTTCTTCAAATTTCGTGACATGATAAGATTTGTGTACAGCCAGACGAGCATATGTGTCAAAGCAGGAAATAGACAATTAAAAACTCTTAATTATGTTAATTGATGCTATTTCATGAATGTGGAAGATCCCGCATGCCGATGGCTAGACAACACCACTGTGGCCAAAGCACACAGTATATAACTGGAGTGGCAAGATTGAAAGTTGTTTTATGGATGGAACAAATCAAGTAGAGGACGATTGCAGCTATAATATATTTCAAATGATGAACGAATATTATTTTTATTTAACTTGATTAACTAGCGGTGTTCTAAACACCAAAACAAATTTATGGCCGTTCAATCGCTAAAATGTTTCACTATCTCAATCTGAGAAACTGTTGACAGGATCGCTTTTTGTAGTTTGCATTTATCCTAAGACATGCTCATTCTAAAATCAAAAGTTTAGCAATTATATGCATTCCAGTAACCGATTTTCATTAGCTGGATTGCTAAAAAAAATAAAAAAATAGTTTCTGACAGAGATTGAAGTTTTAAATTTTTTTGTTAAAATGATGCTGTGACTTATCAAATCACCTTCAAGTGATATCAAATCAATTTAAATGAAGCAGTTGCATGTTTTTGAATACATTTTTTTCAAATCTTTCCCTTATATTACTGAGATTGATGTTTTTCAACTTAAGGAAAAGTTGACACTGTGAGAATGCATTATTAAATAATTATTATTTAGGCCTACTTGAGAGGTGGTGAACTAAAACAAGAGTATGCCCTTACAACAAACGTAAATTTTAGCACTATTCTTGTAAATCTTTTCCTAATGCTTGCTTACTACTTTGTTTTGCTAATTTTTCTCAATTGCTTTAACGTTTTACAGCAATTTATACAACAAATAGTTATGATATTTTCAATTTCATTTTCTATTTTCAACCATCAAAGCAAAAACTATACTTACTATAACATAACCGGGGTAGAGGTTATAAAATATAATAAAGCTTGAACTGCAATAAATATTTCCAAAAATTTGTATAGTCTAATTTGTTATCGTTTGAAGCAAAAAAAACAAATTATAAATTTAAGTTTGAAACCTTCTTTGATGATACTTGCAGCTTTTTGTTACTTCATGATTTTTTCAGGTATAGAATACTCGCAGGTAATAGTTTAGAATTGAATTATGGAGAAGCAAATTGATGTGCTGACGATTCTTCTATTAACTGTTTTATTCTGCAATTTCAGCATCGGACAAGGTAAAGTAAGAATAAAAACACAATTTGAATGCAAATACAATTGCTACTCTACGTTGTGTCCAGGGGCGTATCCTCAATGGAGGCAAGGGAAGCATTGCTTCCTCTGTCAAAATTAAAAAAAGAGAAGATGATAATTTTCAGTAAAACGATTTTGTAATTTCTTTACCTGAATACGAATTAAAACAGCTTCTAATAACTCATGTCCCCGTATGATTTCAGATTGGTTTTAAGTTAAAAAAAGTTGGAAGCTTACGGAAGCAGAGATTCGTAACTCATCCTTTGCTCTCGATTTTGAAGCGCAAAGTTTACGCGATTTATGTTTCTAATCTGTGGAAGTAACTTCTGAATTGCTTGCTCTGTTGGGTATTGTACCGGTATGTAATGAGAAAATCTAAGGCGCTGTTAGGGTTATATCGGCCTCTTAAGGAAAGATTTGAGCCTAATGTTAGCTCTACAGTACACTGTTATCCTGGCTGAATAGACTTTGGCGTAACGCAGGATAGGCCTATGTGAGGTCTAGACTAGACTTGAGTGAAATGAATACTGGCTTAAGCTACTACAGCAGTAGGTAGCTGTAGTTGAGTGTAATTTTGAAAAAAAATTTCAGGGAAGCATGTCTCGTACCCCCTAGAATACGCGTGCCTTCGGCACGCTCTAACCCCCACGGGATTTATTACTTCACTTGCTCAACCCACCAGGATACGCCACTGACAGCTTTGAATTAGAGTATCCTTTGCTATACCACAAACAAAACTGAGTAGCGTTAATGTGTTTAATGCTTTTCTATTTTTGTTTATGCAAAAAATGTAGTCATTACACAAATAAAATAAACTTCAAGGGTAGCCTACATTCCCAAACAGAACTATCGTTTGTTGTTATAACGGTGATGGTCAAACTAAAAATTGAACTTCTAATTTTATCTTTTCTTTTTATATGTACAGTAGGCCTATACTGCAGACGGTACTACGACAGTTTATCGAACGACAGTTTATCGAACGACAGTTTATCGAAACGACAGTTTATCGAACGACAATTAATCGAACGACAGTTTATCGAAACGACAGTTTATCGAAACGACAGTTTATCGAAACGACAGTTTATCGATCGACAATTTATCGAACGACACAGGGCCGTAGCCAGACCACAGAGCAAGGGGGGGCCAACTTTTTTTTAGGGGGGGCCTAAAAATGTAAATGGGCAAAATCATTATAATTGAAGCTGTTGCTCTTGAATGTTGAGATTTTTCCAGGGAGGGCAAAATTTTTTTCAGGGGGGCGAGGCCCTCCTGGCCCCCGGCTGGCTACGGGCCTGGAACGACAGTTAATCGAAAACCTAACCCCTAACCTAAAACCTAACCTTAACTCCCAACCCCTAACCCCTACCGTAACCCTACCCCTAACCCTTAACCCCCAACCCCTAACCCCTAACCATTAACCCTAACCCTAACCCTACCCCTAACCCTACCCCTAACCCTACCCCTTAACCCCCAACCCCTTAACCCCCAACCCCTTAACCCCTAACCCCTTAACCCCCTACCCCTAATCCTAACCCTAACCCCTAGCCTCTAGCCTCTAGCCTCTAACCTCTAGCCCCTTCGATGAATTGTCGTTCGATGAACTGTCGTTTCGATAAACTGTCGTTCGATGAACTGTCGTTTCGATGAACTGTCGTTTCGATAAACTGTCGTTTCGATGAACTGTCGTTCGATGAACTGTCTTTCGATAAACTGTCGTTCGATGAACTGTCGTTCGATGAACTGTCGTTCGATAAATTGTCTTTCGATAAATTGTCGCGTCGCGACTGCAGACGTAAATTAGGCTATCTCTGATGAGTACACATACCTTATTCATGTTTTGTCCGTATAGCTTTTTAGCATTAGAAAACACGTCAAACCCGTTGACATTGCTCAGTTTTATATTTTGTTAGCCTACTTTAGAATCAGATGCATTGTTACTTATCTAACAATATTGTTATATTTGTCAACTCAATATGGATTTTCTAAAGGGTCGACTTCTTCCACCGATTGTCCGCCGAGACTATCGCCTCCCATTCCTTTTCCAGGATCACCCGTTTCTTGCAGGTTGGGGTGCATTCCTCCTTGTTCTAATGGAGAAATTTGCTGTCCAGGAGGAATTTCATGCGCATCTTTCTGCTACCGGGATCCATCCGGTATAAACATTATTTGTTAGTGATCACCCTGTTGAAGTTGTGGTAGCCTACAAATGATATACGTAAAGAATTTGTAAAATTATGTTATTGTTACTATGCTTAGAGCGCGTGGGCGAATTATTAAAAACAACGAATAGCTTTTAACCTTGGGCTTCTTTTTTGTTGCAAAATTTTGATGCTCTTAGGTCAAAATACATTTTATTTATCAAAAGAATTAAAAACGAATGAGCTTTGAGTATTTCTGAAGACCTGAACACTATTTTTGAAGCACTGACATTTGGTGAACGAACGATTTTGTAGATTAAAATTTTGCTGTATTGGCATAAGCATCGACTTACTTTTACAGTCTTTTACTGGCTTATTTTTCACAAACCTACTACTCTCATAAAAGAAGGTATTTTTGAATAACGTGAAACCATTCTTGTATCGCATTACCTATAACTAACTTATTTTTATAGTACCGCTTCCAAAAACCTGTCCTATTCCTAGGCTGAGTAGATCAATAACCGCTGCTTGCTCAAAGGGAAGACGTGTTGGATCGAGATGTACACAACGTTGCATGCCGGGGTTTTGGTTGTCCAGAACAATTACATGCAGACCTAATGGGCAGTGGACAAACACTCATCCCCCACTTAAATGCGATAGAAGTACAGTACATAGGCTACTGCTGTGAACTTGATAGTGCAGTAGAGCTGAAGTTACTTGCAACATCATTAAAGCATAGGAGCCGTTAACACGACGACAGTGCATTCTTACGCTGCTTCCAGAAGTCTATTGATATATCTATTCTTTGCAACATATATTACTTGATATACGGTAATCAAGCGAAACGCAAAATAAAATCATTATTATTGTTTATTGGTTATGTTTATTGTTGTTACAAATGCAACATTTAATGGATAAAATTTAGATTTGATTTACAGTAAAGGTATAGTTGCATTTATAACAAGTTGTACTTACGGCAGTAAGATTCTCCTGTTGCAGTAAATATAAGTTGCTTAGCAATGAAACTGTACTAGAAAGTATTTATAAAATTAACTTTAAATCTGGTTAGTTAAGAACAACACACCAAATACTTCTTGAAAAACATCAACTTCTGAAAAAACAAAAACACTGAAATACAATTTTTGAAATAAAACTTTAATCATTATGATACTTCTTCGAATGTCACAGCTTTGCATAGAGTTTGCTTTGTTACACCACAGACAAAACTGAGCAGCGTTAATGGGTTTAACGCTTTTCTCTCTTTGTTCACGCAAAAAATACAGACATGACATAAATACAATAAACTTCAAGGGTACACTCCCAAACAGAACTATTGTCTGTTATTATAATAGTGATAGTCAAACTAAAAATTGAACTTCTGGTTGTAACTTTGCTTATAAACCTATACACTGCAGACGTAAATTAGGCTACTCCTGACGAGTGGACTTTGTTGTGTTGAAAAGCGTTTGAAATTTTATCTTATTTACCGTTTTGTCCGTATAGCTTTTTAGCATGAACAAATTAGAAAACACGTCAAACCCGTTGATGTTGCTCAGTTTTATGTTTAGCCTACTTCAGATGCTTTTGTTACTTGCCTAAAAATATTAACTTGTTGTAATTTGTCAAATCATTATGGATTTTCTAAAGGGTCGATTTGTTTCACAGGTTGTCCCCAGAGACTATCGCCTCTCTTTCCTTTTCCAAGATCACTACTTTCTTGCAAGCGTGGGTGCAATCCCCCTTGTTTGAATGGAGAAATTTGCTGTCCAGGAGCATTTCCATGCGCATCTTTCTGTTACTGGGATCCATCCGGTATAAACATTATTTGTTAGTGATCACCCTGTTGAAATTGTAGTAACCTACAAATGATATACGTAAGAAATTTTTAAAATAGTGTTATTGTTGCTATGTTTAGAGCGCGTAGGCGGACTATTGAAAATAACGAATAGCCTTTAACCTTGGGCTTCTTTTTTGTTGCAAAATTTTGATGCTCTTAGGTCAAAATACATTTTATTTATCAAAAGAGTTAAAAACGAATGAGCTTTGAGTATTTCTGAAGACCTGAACACTATTTTTGAAGCACTGACATTTGGTGAACGAACGATTTTGTAGATTAAAATTTTGCTGTATTGGCATAAGCATCGACTTACTTTTACAGTCTTTTACTGGCTTATTTTTCACAAACCAACTACTCTCATAAGAAGGTATTTTTGAATAACGTAAAATCATTCTTGTATCATATTACCTTTAACTAACTTATTTTTTATAGTACCGCTTCCAAAGACCTGTCCTAGGCTGAGCAGAACAATAATCGCGGCTTGCTCAAAGGGAAGACGTTTTGGATCGAGATGTACACAACGTTGCATGCCGGGGTATTGGTTCTACAGGACATCCAGAACAATTACATGCAAACCTAATAGGCAGTGGACAAACACTGATTCCCGATTTGCTAGATGCGTTCCAATGCCATAGGCTACTTTTGTGAACTTGATAGTAGGCTACAGTAGAGCTGAAGTTACTGTACTTGCAATATCAAGCATAGGGGCCGTTAACACGACGACAGTGCATTCTTACGCTGCTTCCAGCAGTCTGTTGCGATAGATCTATTGTTTGCAACACAATTACTTTATATACAGTAATCAAGCAAAGCGCAAAATTAAATCATTATTATTGTTGTTATTTTTATTGTTGATACAAACGCAGGATATAACGGCTAAAATTTAGATTTGATTTACTTTATATAAACATCAGTGGATGATTTGAAGAACTGAGGTTGAGGATATTGAAGAATACTTAGTCGGATACTTTTGAGCTGACTTTAAAACCCTTGTGCTCTTATTAGCTTTTAGCATATTGTTTATCAATTTTAGATCTTTTAATCTATGAAGACAAGTTGCAACTGTAGCATATAGCCTACCTTGTATATTTGCCTAAGCCGCTTAGGAGCACTTTTGCTTCATCATAAAAATTAGAGATTACAAAGCACGAAAGCTTTAAGCAAACAAAGAAGCTTTCAGTTTTGAGACATTTGGCATCCTGTGGTAATCAACTTCTGTGAAATGAATTCCGCCTGTCTGATCTTTTTTTTAATATAACAGTCTCATGTTGATCTTTACAGTAAAGTACGTATTAAAATACGTTTAATCAGCCCTGCGTCAAAAGCCTTTACGAGTATGGGAAACTACCAGGTATAACCTATCAAGGCCTTGTCAGTTCGAGGATAAAGATTCAAACCCAACCAAACCACATTAATACTCGACTTATCGTCACTGCGTTATGCAAGAAAGAAAACAATCGGTACCGTTTTTAAAGTCTTTGTTATGACCCGACCTGGAATTGATCTCAGGCCTACCAGCATTATAGAGCTGAAAATGATAACTACTCGACCACTGAGCTGGTTTATAATGATCATTGTAGTGTTGTTGAAATGCTGCAAAAATACTTTAAATCTTATATCGAGAGCAGGCCCGGATTTAGGGGGGGGGCAGAGGGGCAGGTGCCCCGGGCTCCCCGACTTTTGAAGGGCCCCCCTACGTGAAAAAATGTGATTTTGTGTTATTTTTTCTTTCTTTCAGCCTTTGAAGTTTCTGTAAAATGCTGTGCAGTGCTGGATTGATGCTACTGTAGACGCAGAGGTAGTTTTTCGCGCCGGAGGCGCGAAAAATTGTTTTGCAGGGGGGCCCCCCATCAGCTAAATCCGGCCCTGATCGAGAGTTTGATTCCTGCCGCGGGCATACGTTGAAGTTATGTTTAGCTTGTCTAGACCTAGTACTTAGCTTGTCAAAAAGAGAAAAAAGTTAACAAATAGTGCCACTTCTAGGTTATTGAAAACAGAAGACCGTTGATCCTGTGCCGTCAGCATCATAATTAACAGTCTTTTTTTTAAAGAACTAACACACCGCAGCTTCAAAGCTAGCTTTACAAACAAACATTACAGCTTTCACAGCCATGAAAGTTTTTCCATTTTAGTTTGATTTGTGTGATCGACTATACTGTTGAGAAAGCATTGTTATTTAAGTCTTGAAATGTTTTAGTTCCAGTTGTTTAGTTTCTGTTACACAAAATCCTTGACGTCTAACTACCTCAAACTGTCATATGCAAACAGATAGCTTTATTTGAATCTCAACATGTAGGCTACTCAGACTTCAACACAAACTAGCAACGTAAACGCCCACATAGCTGCGGCACTAAAACGATTGAACTTAATATTGAAACTCCAGTTAGAATGCAGCAACGCTGTCAAGAAAGCGAATTTAACAGCGGCCAATCAAGAGGCAGTGGCGTAGCAACGCAATATGCCGCCCTTGGATTTTTGTACGAAACGCCGCCCCTAACCCCTCCCGACACCGTCGTAAAATCTGATTAAAATTCCACACAACAGAAGAATTAAAGCGTTTTTTTTTTTAAATTTTATTGAAAGTTCAATATAAAACCACTTCTTACTCAGACAGCTGAACGATTCTTTGTCTCCTTTAATTAGTCTAATCGCTGGCTTGAATGGCCCTTCTTTATTCTGAAACCTTTCGGGCCCCAGTTTGATCATCTCAACTCTCATGTTATGAGTTAATGTTTCTGGCCAAGTAGCCACATCGTTATGACTTATGAGAATAATAGATAGCTTCTGTTTTATCTTTATCTGACAGTGTTTCATTCACAGGCTGACCTTTTTCAATGATCACTTTGTTATTGTTTTGCTCGAGATAGCCTACACTTCTTCCGTCTCAACTTGAGGTAGAGATTTAGCCTACTATGCTAATTTCTTCTTTTTTTTTAGCAGATGCAATTTTTACGATCTTCAAAATGACTCCTTCATTCTTTTTAGTTCCTCTTCTCTAGCTTTCTTTTTCTTTCTAAAAAATCTTCACTTTCTTTTACTTTCGTCATAGGCAAAAATTAACTTAAAAAAATTGCAACTTAAATCTTGTTCTGGAATCTGCAGCACATTAGTTAAAAACAATAACCACAATTGCAAATTTGCTGAGTTAAGCTAAGTGATCTATTTCAGACCTGAAACTTTAAACCTTTCACAAACCTAGCCCATCTTCACACATGAAGATGGAAGAATCCCGTCTATCTACCACAGATAGATGGTAAAGGTGGCAGTTGACTAGATGACCTCACGGTCCATTCCTGTCTCCTCCCGAAAGTGAAATAAACTTAAAACTAATCTGAACTTAACTATCAAAGCTAAATTGACTGAACAATGCTGTAGCTTACAAGTTACAACCGACATTCTATCATTACTTCAACAGCATGAGTATCATTAAACCTTCACAAATACCACATGGTGAGGCACAATCTAAAAAAGTTGCAAATTAGTTTATAGGCATAATTTGTTTAATTTTTTGGCTTCACTTCGATCAGTGTTAACTTAGGTCGTTTAGGTCTGAGTCTCTCCGAGAATAAATTAATGTAACTGTCTTTGTTCGTTTAAACTTTAAAAGGTTATCACATTTTGCCGCCCTCTAGCAACGTACCGCCCCTGGATTTATCCACAAGATCCAATGGGTAGTTACGCCACTGTCAAGAGGTCATGGAAAACGCGTCAGGCAAATGCAAAACACAAGGTACCAACAGGGCAAATTCTCACAAAAATTAAAAGCCTAACAGGCACGTTTCCAATATTACACCCCCCTTTGTCTGAAGAGAAAAGGATACTATCTAAAGATACACAAACAGATAAAACTCATGGAAAGGGGTACACTGCCAAATGCACATGCAATAACGATATCACATTTACTACACATTTTTTTCAACCACTTATGTAAACAGCAAGTTTTAACCTGATAGCACGTTTACTTTTGTGCAAATTTCAACAACAGCTCTCGTTTACTTTATAAGAACGACCCATACAACAAATTTCGTCATTTTTACATTGCTTCAACGTCTGCAGACGTTGAAGCAATGCAAAAATGAGGAATTTTGCTGTCTGGGGATGCACAGCACCAAATCTCCACGTATCACACTATACAATACGATTCAAGTTACACAAACATCATATCTCTCAGGCGGTTTCACTATCCGGGTCGTACCGGGCCATAACGGGTCGTACCGGCCTCGGTCGTACACGGTGTTGGCATATTATTTTCACATGGCACATTGGACTCGTCATTAAATTTATCAACAACAACGCTTTCATCAGCAGCAACGTTTTCATTAGCAGCAGCGCTTTCATCAGCAGCAATTAGTGCAGCAGCAACAATACTTATGAGCCCACATTGAAGCTTTGAACGATTTTGTGCTCTGGCGGCATTGGAGACAATGCCGCCAACAGTGCTCATCTGATCAACCTTGCTTTCTTTGCTAGAGCAAGCGAGTGAGAGCGTTATCTTCCCTACTTTTTGCTAGCCTTTTCGGATTTTTTTTAAAAGTTAGCTGGACAACCAAATTACTAGACAGTTTAGAAAATAGTACGTCAGCTGGATCAGTGGCCTCCCTTGCCCGGAACTACTGATCTAGGCGAGTAGTTAGCTTTTTTTCCCTCCCTAAATTTTTTTTGGAAGCGGCCTTTTCCCTTTTTAAGGGAATCCAGCTGCTTTCCACATAGACAGGTCAGGTGAGAATAGCCAGCTAGCTACAGTGAGTCTCTAGACAGTACGTGACTATAGCTTTTACGGCGTGGTCAGGTTTAGAACAGCGAAACTTTTCTTCAGAAGAAAAGTTTTCAACTGTTAAAGTGGAAATTCGGTAAGGCTGTTTAAGTTTCTACTACTTAATTACTTTGACACAAACATCCAATCTATACTCATGGGCGCATCTCAGGCCAACGAGTTTCAACACCAAAGAACTATGGTAGTGCAAGCTGAAAGCCAGACCTGGCTTGACGTGAGCACCTTCATATATTAAGCTTCTTTATGAAAGGCGGCTTCCTTCCTAAGTATGGGAAGGAGCTACAAGCGGTGCGTGCCAAGAGCCTGCGGCAGTACATTTTCCTCGTGACATTCTCTCCCTCCGAGGATGAAACCAAGTCCTTGCTTATGGAACAGCTAGCGCTAGACCATCAGTCGCCAGTTAAGCAGCCTACACCCATAAGGACGTAACTTATGTGATGAAAGCATGGCAACCCATGCCATCATGCAATGTAATTACTGTACTTTACATCCAGTGCCAGGCGAGTGATCACTGGATTTAATCAACGAATTTGCTTGTCAAGCAAAATGGGATAAAGTCTACCAAATGACCAAAGATAGACATAAGCAGCAGCCCTCCATCTGCAACGAGTTTCGACATGTGTACTTGCAGAACACTCAGCTCGATAACATCCCCGAAAAGGTGCAGATGTTTGGTGAATCGATTTCCATCACCAAGCCTGAGCAGGGACATTTGCCACTCTGCCAGCCATGCAAAGTCCGGGGCAACCTGACATCAAAGTGCCCAACCAAAGACGACAAACCCAGGCCGGTCCACCTCGAGACCGGACGTCCAAGTCGACCAGACAACGGACGCTTGCGAGGAGATCGAAACGCTCACTGGACAGAAGCGCCGAACGCTTCTGCCAAAAGTCGGAAGCCGCTTTCCTTGCGAGGAACCCGCAAACTAAGTTTTGCGTTTCCGCGCTTAAAATGAGAAAAACTTACAAACCAGAGTCGTCGCCCACCAGGCAATAGATCAACTGCTCTGTTTGCCGGTTATCAGGCTTCCACAAGCCTGATTGCAGAGCTGCACGATCAAAGTTCTTGAAAAAACAGGGCAAAGAAGTGGAATAACCCCACCACGAGCGATGATGGCTTTACCATCGTTGGCCGCGGAAGAAAATACAACCCAAAACCTCTAAGGGAAGCAGCTTTTCTTCAGCTGCTGAAAAGTTGGATAACCTCCTTTCCAACGCACTGGAGTGCAAGACATCGATTCCAAACGAGTCCTAGAACAAGCGAAGATCGGTTTCTCAACCAGTATCTCCCTTGGCGACGACTCCAAAAGATCACGACGGATCCCACGCCAGCTCCAAGGATGCGCCGGTCTTAGTTGACAAAGGCCACCTGTCAATTGACTCAGAGTCCGCTTCTTCGAGAGAGCTTCCGCGGCCTGGACTGCCCGGGACGCAACTTTCCAAAAGGTACCATTAAAAAATCCCCTTTGAGCAACAAAAGAAAAAACGCAAATAATAGCTAAATTAAGTCATCCGTTTTCCATTGGCTGACTTGGCGCAGAGGGTTAAGGCGGTGATACAGATAGTCATTTCACCGATGTGGGTTTGATTCCCACCAGTGCTATTGCTCTTTTTTCTTCTGCAATTACCAAACAAACTTCGAAGGAGATTTTTTAATGGTACCTCTTGGAAAGTTGCGTCCGGGACCTCTCCTCACCACCGAAATGTCTTCAGTTTGATGGATGAGCTCACGGACTCAGACGACGGCCCCTTCCTCTACACGGCCTAGTCCACCTCTTAAACCCTAATCTCTTTTTTTTCTATCTTTAATCATGTTTGCAAGTACGAAGAGTTACGATTCGGACGCCGGACTGGGCAACCTCAAGGTTAGCTCAATGAATATCAACGAAATATCCAAAAAATTGCGAGATGTCAAAAAGTTCTTTACATCTCACAGACTATCTGTACTAACCATACAAGAAACACACCGTTAGCTGAGTGGTTACGCGCCCGGCTCAAGATCACGCGGTGCTGGTTCGACTCTCGGGGTGTGCGCTTGAGCAACGCATTTCAGGACTGCTCTCTATTCAGCGGCACATAGTGGATGGAATAATTTCCCGGCAACAACACTTCAACAATCGGAAAAACTTTACTCTGCTTATCTCGGTAACCGGCCCTGCGTCAAGTGCCTCCACAAGTAGCGCAACTACCAAGAATAACCTATCAAGGGTTTGTCAGTGGTCACAGCGGTAAACCATAATCTCTTCGTGGGAAAATTGTAAGATAAGATTCCCGGATCCGTTCGTCTGAATGCAATGACCGAAAAGAAACACTCTTCTTAAACGTCCTTTCAAGAATTTTATTTCTGTAAAATAGCCCACGGCTGTCGAAAATGGGGTGCAACGCGATACACCACTAAAAACTTGTCACTACAATCCAAACTACTTAGATATAAGACGGAAATTTGGTCCAGCTGGCAAGCACTAAGCAAAACAGTTAAATATGCGACCAACTCTCAAGTAACAATTTTACGAATGACGAAAATAATTTTCAATATCTCAAACGCACGTTAGCAGCTATGTGACGTAATGATGATAAGCAATTCAAGCACCTGTTCAAGCCTGGCCAACATCTGTTCAAGTTCGGCCTACACCTGTTCAAGCCTGGTCTACAGCTGTTTCGTAATTAAAGATTCAACGATGATGTAAGCTGCAGCTGCAGCTGCAATGTTTTACAGGTCTTGCAAACGATTCTGCAATCTGCTCATTTTTAGCAATAGTCCATTACGTCAGACGCCAAGATTCAGTAGACCTGAACGGTTTTATATGACGTTTGATACGAAAATTGTCCGTAACAGTCAGTCCGAGGATAAAGATTCAAAACCAACCAACACAGGGCCCCCACCGATCGACTCGAGACAGGTCCAAAATCACACACTACGCCGCCAATGTGTGAGACCGGGCTGGAGGCTTCCAGTTCTACCAAGCCTGCCCCCGTTACCCGTAATATCATCGCCATTGGGCTTTGTTTTGGTCCTGGTCCAAATTGAGACAAAGGCCATTCGCTTGTGTGGTTGTTTAAGGTGGTCGTGACTACGCGAGGGCTACGCACACACTCTTGGCCGGCTCCATGTCCACTGCGGTCCAATAAGATCGGAACGTGCAGATTCAGGGGAACCGGTTGCAACGGGCTGCCGGGTGCTCTGTTCATTGAGGCCCGCCTTACAGGATGCCTTCCCGTCAGACACTGTCTTCTTCCGCCATAAAGAGATTGCCGTTGGGGACTTTTACGGGACACTACACACACTACACCATATTACAAAACCACAAATGGAACCACTAGACATGCTTATATGGTGGGATCAAGGCAAACAAATGTTGAAAAATCGACTAATCGAACTCTCGCGAGATGTCGCCCTCAAGCGAAAAGAAGACTACAATCAGGCCAATAACATGCTCCACACTCTGGGCGCTCACTCGAACCACATTCTGGAAGAGCGCCGACCGGAATTCTTGGAAAAAATCAAAAACTACTACAATTACAAAGCAATCGGATTTCAAATCAGATCCAGAACGAAACCAATAAGCGATGAAGAACCCTCTAAAAACTTCTTCAAAGCAAAAGAACAAAATTGTAAAAGCAGCTCTATTATCGAGATACACGATGCAAACAACATAACTCTCACAAGTCACAAGGGAATCATTCCCTATGGGATGTGGAAGATGACATCAACTCTCAAGAACAGAACAGGAACTTGAACATTCTGGGAAAGGAAGAAATTGACGAAGAAACAGCTGAACAAGCGGAGCAGCTGATAACTCTAAAAGAAGTAAAAACCGCCACCGACTCTCTTAACAAAGATTCTGCACCTGGATCCGATGGTCTCGGCGCATTGTTCTACCAAAAGTGTTGGCACTTCCTGAAACACGACATTTTGGAAAAGCTTACAAATTGCTATTTAAGGAAAAAAACAATGACTCCCTCCATGAGAGAAGCAAAAGTGAAACTAAGCTTTAAAAATGTGAAAAAGAAAAGCTCAAAAATTGGAGACCGATCTCTCTCCTCAACACAGATTACAAGATTTTGAGTAATATCTTCTCCAACAGACTCACACCAATGATCACAACCCTGATTTGTCCAAATCAGAAATGTGGATTGCCAAACCGCCGAATAGAACATGTCACAATGAACATACACGCCGCCCTGGAAGCATCTCAAACACAACAGGGACTTGTACATAATGATAACTGACTTTGAAAAAGCCTTCGATAGAGTAAGCCACTCCTTTCTCTATGGAATCTTGAAGAAACTCGGTGTGAAACCAATAATGATGAATTACCTGTCTTTGGTTTACAACAAAACAAAAAGCAAGATGGAAATAAATGGAGCCTTAACCAAACGAATCAACGTCAAGAAGGTCATTCGACAAGGATGCCCCTTCAGCATGCTCCACTTCATAATCTGTGCTGACGTGCTCACCCGTCGTATAGAGAAAAACCAACTTATCATCGCTTTTCGCTTTTCCAAGCTGACAATCAAAATACAACAATACGCGGACGACACCACATTCATAACAAGGGACATTCCATCTCTTCAAGAAATCAACATAGAACTAGCCTTGTACCAGACCATGTCTGGCCAGAAAGTGAACAGGGGAAAGACCCAGATCGTGGCGTCCAAACCTGATCTGGCCCATCAAGCTCAACAGCTCTTTCCTGAAGCTGCGATTTTGAATCTTTTTTGGTGCTGAAGATATTTCAACTGTTTTTAGCTAATTTGGGGTGGCTGATTTCGAAAATGCACTCAGTTTTTGTCCATCAGGTCTAGTTTTCTAGTTACGGTGATTCCACTGCATGACTGCACTTAGCCTATGCATAATTGCTCATGTGGAATATATTTATGAGTCAAATACATTGTCAAAAGGCACAAATCAATTTCAGCAAGCCAACAAAGAATTTAAAAACGTACATACAAACATAGGATTAATAGGTATGATAGTTTTTTATTCTTCACCTTGCTTAAGTGTCTGCCATAAACTTGCGCTTAAGAGATCTACGAGAGTGACCTGCAAAAGCATCATCGCGTTTAAAGACCAGCAATAGTCAGCTAGCATGGCAGCATCCCATCTCCCTTGATATTTGACTTCCATCTCATTAATGTCTTGATGAAATCGCCCCCTTGCTCGTCACTCAAATCGCCAAGATTATCAGGAAAGTATAGTCTAGATGATTGTGCAGAAAACGAAGTTTGATGCTCATGTTAACATCAATGTCCTGGAGTCTTCTGAGTTCTTCTGAGTTCTTCTGAGTTCTTCTGAGTTCTTCTAAGTTCTTCTGAGTTCTTCTGAGTAAGTTAGACACGAGCTCTTGGTAATTGGATGCCTTTTTATTTGCCAAAAAAATCTTAACAACTTTCACAAAAGCATCCCAGGCACTCAGTTTTTTTTTTCATTCATAGAAGATGGGAAGTTTGGATCATTGATTAATTTTCTGATTTGAGGCCCATCAAATATGCCGGCTTTTAACTTTTCAATTGTTAATCCTAGAAATTTTGTGCAAATATATCTGAAACAATTTCCATCTTTATCGAGTGCTTTTACAAATTGCTTCATTATACCCAACTTTACTACGTAAGTTATCATGAAGATGAAAAACCATTACTGTGCTTGCAACACCATCATTATTATTATATTAATGTGAAGAGGAGGTAACACAATTTTTGATCGTTCCACCAGAGAATGAGCTTACCGTACACATTTTTCTCGCCAGGAAGCATTTCACTTCTCATAGGCCAATGTATCTTTTTTTCAATGCTGATCTCTTGCCCTGCTGTCTCACAAACAGAGAAAACAAGGAAACTTTGCGTATCCACCTTGCATTCCAAGCAGAAATCCAATCATTTTCAAATCAACGCAAAGTCGTTCATATAAGTATGAAATTTTTTCAAAAACAAATTTGATTCATTATACTTTTCTTTGAGAGTTGTTGAATGTCCAAGTGGTACAGATCCATAAACATTTCCATTATGCAGTAAAACACATTTTAGACTTCGTTTACAGCTGTCAATAAAAAGTCGCCAATCTTGAGGATTATATTCTGCTACACCAAACTTTTTAAGAAGACCTTCCACATCGATACAATATACAATATCATTTTCCTGAGAAAAATAGGGCAAAAATTCGACATGGTGTTTCCGATAGAAAGTGATTACAGTACCTGGTTCTAATTTTTTTTTCTTTGAGTCTTGAAGCCAGTAACTCAGAAGGTTCCTTTGATAAATTTAAATCCCTCGCCAAGTCATTGAGTTCTCCCTGAGAAAAAAGTTGACAAGATAAAATAGCAGGAGGAAATTCGATTTCAGCAAGGGTGGAATCGCTGTCAGTGGAAGCTTGCTCGTCTTTGCTGTCAGAAAGTAAATCCAATTGTGGCAACCCTTCAAAATCAGGAACAAGAAGTTTTTCTCTGTGTAGCACTGGCCTGATTGCTGAAGATAGGTTTGGATATTGCAAGGAAGTCCTATTTTTCCTGTTTGTGCCTTTTATGTTTACTGCACAAAAATAGCAGTCGCTATTATGATCTGTTGGTTCACGCTACACCATTGGAATAGCAAACCTTAATCCTTTTCTTCTTTTGTTCGTCCATTTACGTAAATGTTCTTTGCAAGTTTTGCAAACAATGTGGAGAGCCCAAGACTTACATTGATCTCCCAACTTCACTTTAAAGTAAGCAAGATAAGCACGCTTTACAAAATCATCGATTGGTTTTCTGTTAGGCTCTATGGTGTGTAATCACCACAGATGTAGCAGAAAATATGTTTGTTATTGAGACAACGTCTTCTAGTTGTTTTAGCCATAATCGCGCTAGATCCTCCCCTCCCAAAAAAAAGCACCATTATGCTGTCTTGATTTGCACCTACTAGCATTTAACACAGAATACAATTGTCTTGGCATTGTCTGCTTTCATTGTTTATTTGGCCTAGTCTACAAGCTACTCCGCCTACTCCCTGACAGGCACATGGTCAAAATGATCATATGGAACTCATCCACAACAGGAGTTTTACCCTTACCACCGGAAGCGGAAAACCAAGTAGACTGCGGCGACTCAAAAACGGTGTCCCACAGGGATCAGTCTTGGCTCCCCTCCTTTTCAACGTCTATACGCATGACCTACCATCAACAACATCTGACAAATATGCATATGCTGATGACTTGGCATCTTGCACTCTGCGAAAGACTGGCAATCATTACAAACGACGTTGAGCCAAGACATGACGACCACATCTGGATACCTTCATCAATGGAAACTGAAGCTCAGCGAAAGTAAAACTGTGACGGCAGCCTTCCATCTCAACAACAGGGAGGCAAAACGTGACCTGAAATTGACAGTTAACGGCAAAATTCTGCCGCCCTGCCCAGAACCAACATACTTTGGGGTTACACTTGACAGGTCACTCACATACCGTCACCATTTACAGTCACTACGCAAAAAGCTGACATCTCGCGTCGCCCTGCTGAGACGTTTGGCAGGCACAACTTGGGGCGTAGGTGCTGACACCTTGCGCAGCACTGCAACCGAGGCTTTGGTTCACTCCACTGCTGAATACTGCGCCCCTGCCTGGTGCCGCCGCAGTGCCCACACCCGCCTCATCGACAGCCCAATCAACGACGCATTGCGAATTGTGACTGGATGCCTGCGCCCAACTCCAACACAGTATTTACCAATCCTTGCAGGCATCCAACCTACTGAGCTTCGCCGAAAGGGAGCCATTATACACTTGGCTCGCCGGGCGGGGGATCCTAACCACTTGCTCCATGCAAAACTCAACATCCCACCTCAGGAATCTCCCCGGCAACTAAAGTCAAGACACCCGTTTGTGCCAGCTGCTGTTGAATTGCTACAACCATTCAGCGATCATGCCATCAGCGCAGCACACTTCATGGAAGATACTTGGAATGCAGCGTGGTGCGCCACCGACACCAAACTACATGGTTTTATACCCCACCCGGTGGCGCGCCCCCCTGGTATGGACCTGCCTCGGCCGACTTGGGTCAAGCTCAACAGAATCCGAACCGGAGTCGGTCGCTTCCACTCCAACATGCACAAGTGGGGTCTGGCCCCCTCATCGGCCTGCGCGAATGCGGCGCGGAGGAACAAACTGCTGACCATTTCGTTCTCGAATGCCCCATCTACAAGGCACCAAATGGAACGCATGGTATAGCAACGCTAGACGAATGCTACACTCATCTGGCTCTCCACCACCTGCCCTGAAATTTGATCTAGTCTCAAACGAAAGAAAGATTGTTTATTTTAGAATGTAATGCAAGAGTAATAATAATGGTTGTAATCCCACAATGACAGCAATAAAACTATTGTATTTGTGCTACTTTGTAGGGTAATTGCTAAAAAGTCAAAATCACTGTAACTTAAAAAGTTGACCTGATGGAGAAAAACTGGTTGCATTTTCGGAATCAGCGCCCCAAAGTTAGTCTAAATCAGTTCAAAAACTGCCGGCACCAAAAATTGTGTCGGCCAATGTAACGAGTCAGGTAACAAATTATAAGAAGACACCTGTTAAGATGGTACTGCTAATTTGCATTCATCAAATGCTGGCATTTGCACAACAACCTAACCTCTTAGTGTAATTTATTAAGTTAAGAATCGATTTCGCTATAGTAATAGCATCTTCAGCTAGCACATGTAAAAAAAGAAAATTTGAAAAATACGTAAAACGAACAAATAAAGCAAACTCCGATGTTATCAACACGCATAAAAATTATATTTTAAATAGATGGTTACATAATATTAAAATCAAAACCTGCAAGCCTAAATCTTAACTGGTGTTCTCCCACGATTTCCAACAATATACTGGTGCAAAATTCAAGAAATACATTAACCTGATCATTTGTCTAGTAAATTACAACAGTTTAAGAAGGCGAATACAAAGAAAAAACGCAATTTAGTTTCAGTCCATTGCCGTAAGTTTATATCGATAAAGCGTCAATAAAGAATAAGTGTAAATGGGCATCCATCTAGTAAATTACAACAGTTCAACAAGACGAATACAAAGAAAAACGCAATTTAATTTCAGTCCTGTTAAGTAGACTATTGTATTGACTTTGAAACCTTCTGAGACGTCATGTTTGGACAGAATGTGCCTCAGGTACCCCTATCTGAGGTTAGACAAACTTATCTTTGGCTTTCTTGCATCTCACAGTTTTTGTTTGAAAACGTACGACCATGGCCACCTAAAGATACGGCCTGATTTGTTACATTTTGCAGAAATTTCCAGGTTTTTCTAACTTTGAACGAACGTTTAAATAAATTTTTCTAAAAATTAGATTTTTACGCTTTCTTTATTCTTTTCCCCAGATGACACAATAGGTTTTAACATCCTCACATGTTGAAAAACAAAGAAAATTTGATTTCAAGGATTTTAGTCAGACTGTTAATTTTCAATAACAGTCTGATTTTGCGTTTTTCAACTTACTTTTTCTCATTTGCTACTGCTTCCCCAAGGCAACAAAAAAGTTTTATGTCATTAGGAAACCGCAAAAAGTAAAAACATCTCAAAAAATGTCAGTCAAACACTAGCAGTAGCTGTTATCAAAATCTGCAAAATGTGACAAATCAGGCCGCATCTCCAGGTGGCCATGGTACGACTTAGAAAAGTCGTCTATTTAATGGCTCAGATTGACATTTAACATTTATTGTGCCGCAACGGATGTTGTTTCATTTCCTTTGATGCGTCATTTGTTGTTACTTCAAATTTCGTGACATGATAAGATTTGTGTACAACCAGACGAGCATATGTGTCAAAGCAGGAAAAGACAATTAACAACTCCGCCAATAATTACGTTAGTTGATGTTATTACATCTGAATGTGGAAGATCCCGCATGCTGATGGCTAGACAACACTACGTCGGGCCAAAGCACACACTATATAAGTGGAGTGGCAAGATTGAAAGTTGTTTTATGGATGAAACAAATGAAGTAGAGGACGATTGCAGCTTGTAATATATTTCAAATGATGAACGGATATTATTTTTAATTAACTTGATTAACCAGCAGTGTCCTAAACACCATAACAAATTTATGGCCGTTCAATCGCTGAAATGCTTCACAATCTCAATCCGTAAAACTGTTGACAGGATCGCTTTTTGTAGTATGCATTTATCCTAAGACGTGCTCATTTTGAAATAAAAAGTTTAAAAATTATAAGTATTCTAGTAACAGATTTTCATATGCTGGAATGCTAAAAAAAAAATATTCTCTACAGAAATTGAAGTTTTACAAATTTTGGTTAAAATGATCCTGTGACTTATCAAAACACGTTCAAGTGGTATCAAATCAATTCAAATAAAGCAGTAGCATGTTTTTGAATATATTTTTTCAAATCTTTGTCTTACTGAGATTGATACTTTTCAATTTAACAAAAAGTTGACATTGTGAGAATGCATTATTAAATAATTATTGTTTAGCCTAATTGAGAGATGGCTTGTTTAAAAATTTTGTAAGGCAGCTAGGCCTACTACGAAAAAAAGTTTAGAATTTAAAATAAGAGCTTGTCCTTACAACAAACCGTGAATTTTAAAGCCGTTCATGTTAATGTTTTTTTAATGCTTGCCTAAATTGTTTTGCTAATTTTTCTCAATTGCTTTAACGTTTTACAGTAAGTTATGCAACAAATAGTTGTGATATTTTCAATTTCATTTTTTTATTTTCAACCATCAAAGAAAAAAACTATTAGGCTACTTATCATAACATAGCGGGGAGTAGAGGTTAAGAAAAAGGTAAAAGCGACAAAACTTGAAAGTTAAATCGTGCTCGAGACCAAAGTAATTTAATAAATAGAAGAATTTGGAAGGGTTGCAACATCTTGATTTTAGCTTAAGATAATAATACTTATAAAATCACGTTGGCATTATCTGGATTTTTTTACTTTCCAGATTTGAACGTTTAATTGGGAACTTTCTATTTGGTTTCTCTTTTGGTAGCCTACCCTAAAACTGCCGAAAAATTTGCAGCTGCTTTGGGAAACTCCAACCCTAGCTAAAGTTGTAATCAAGCTCTTGTTAATTCAGAATTAGATAAAAACCTCATATTGTCAAAAGTGAAAAAAGCAGCTTGCTTTGTGATAGCAATAAAGCTTGAATTGCAATAAACATTTCCAAGAATTTGCATAGCCTAATTTGTTATCGTTTGAAGCAAAAAGTATATCATAAATGTAAGTTTGAAATCATCCTTGATGATACTTGCAGCTTTTTTTTACTCAAGTTCATAATTTTTTCAGGTATAGAATACTCGCAGGTAATAGTTTAGAATTGGATTATGGAGAAGCAAATTAATTTGCTGACGATTCTTCTATTGACTGTTTTATCCTGCAATTTCAGCAGCGGACAAGGTAAAGTAACAATTGCTACTTTGCGTTGTACCGTAGGGTTGTGACATGTCACTCTTAGCTACAGTGCTACACAATTGTTTTCAATCAGTAGATAAAAAGCGCTTCAACTAATATTGACTATGATTCAGCTCACGCTTTAAAACTCAGCCGGCTAGACCGCTAGAGTAACCACGTAAAACCTCAATTGTAACCAGCAAAATAACAAGTGACATTAAAAATACATTTTTTTACCAAATAAGTTCAAAGTTTGTCAGTTTAGATTTATACTGGGCAAAGATACAACAAAGGGCAAATTGAAAAAGTTTTTGTCCTTGAAGATAGATGTATTTATTAGTTTGGGTCGACGAAAAGTGTGATGCTGTTTATATATCAAAATAAACAAAAATATTTCAATTTTCTGAAAGTCACGCACTTCAAAGTCACGCCTCTTAAACCTTCCTATTACGATTTTGACTTTTACCCATTCTGGAAACCAAGTTTTGTTACTTTCTAAATAGCTCTTTATATCTTTACAGATGAGCTACTGTATATACAGTAAGGTATAGTTGCATGTAGGCCTATAATAAGTTATACAACTATACCTTACTGTAGTAAGATACTCCTGCGTTGTAGTAAATATAAGTTGCTTAGTAACTTAATGAAACTATACTGGAAAGTATGTATAAAATTAACTTTTAATCTAGTTAGTTAAGAATAACTCACAAAATATTTCTTTAGAAACATCAAATTCTGGAGAAGTGAAAACACTGTAAGACATTTTTGAAAAGGAACTTAAATCATTACCACACTTCTTCGAATGTCACAGCTTTGGCATAGAGTTTGCTTTGCTATACCACAGACAAAACTGAGTAGCGTTAATGGGTTTAACGCTTTTCTCTCTTTGTTCACGCAAAAAATACAGACATGACATAAATACAATAAACTTCAAGGGTACACTCCCAAACAGAACTATCATTTGTTTTTAGTAATAGTGATAGTCAAACTAAAAATTGAACTTCTGATTGTAACTTTCCTTTTTATATGTTGACCTACACAACAGACGTGAACTAAGGTATTCCTGATGAGTACACATTGTTGTGTTGAAAACGCTTGAAAGTTCATCTTATTTACGTTTTGTCGGTATAGTTTTTTAGCATGAACAAATTAGAAAACACTCCAAATCCATTGACGTGTTCAGTTTTATGCTTAGCCTTTTTCGCATGCGTTTGTTGCTTATCTAACAACATTAACTTGTTGTATTTGTCAAATCATTATGGGTTTTCTAAAGGGCCAACTTCTTCCACCGGTTGTCCGCTGGTACCATCGATTCCCATTCCTCTTCCAGGATCACCCCCTTCTTGCAGGTTGGAGTGCACTCCTCCTTGTTTGAATGGAGAAATTTGCTGTCCAGGAGGAATTCCATGCGCATATTACTGCTACCGGCGTCCATCCGGTATAAACATTATTTTAGTGATCACCCTGTTGAAATTGTAGTAGCCTACAAATGATATACGTAAGGAATCTGTAAAATAATATTATTGTTGCTATGTCTAGAGTTGCTAGTCACTATAGTTGCTAGTCACTATTTTTGAAGCACCGGCATTTGGTGAATGACTTTGTAGATTAAAATTTGTGCTGTATTGGCATAAGCATCGACTTGCACTTAACCTAGGCCTACAGTCTTTTACTAGCTTATTTTTCACAAACCATTCCTCTCATGAAAAAATATTTTTGAATAATGTAAAATCATTCGTGTATCGTATTATCTTTAACTTACTTATATTTCATAGTACCGCCTCAAAAGACCTGTCCTAGGCTGAGTAGATCAATAATCGCTGCTTGCTCAAACGGAAGACGTGTTGGATCGAGATGTACACAACGTTGCATGCCGGGGTATAGATTGTCCAGGACATCCAGAACAATTACATGCAGACCTAATGGGCAGTGGACAAACACTCATCCCCGACTTGCTAGATGCGTTAGAAGTACAGTACATAGGTTACTTCTGTGAACTTGATAGTGCAGTAGAGCTGAAGGTACATGCAATATCAATAAATAGGAACCGCTAGCACGATGACAGTAGCCTACATTCTTTTGCTTCTTCCAGCAGTCTGTTGCGATATATCTATTCTTTGCAATAAAATCAAATATAGTTATTACTATCTAAACCCTTGACAGCCTGTATCACTTAAAGGAGGATCATCAGAAGGTCCTTATTCAAATAGAATTTTATTCTTTGTAATATATATTACTTTTATACGGTAATCAAACGAAACGCAAAATTAAATCATTATTATTATTGTTATGTTTATTGTTGGTACAAATGCAGGATTTAATGGATAAAATTTAGATTTGATTTACTTTATATAAACATCAGTGGATTATTTGAAGAAGTGAGTTTTAAGATATTGAAGAATACGTAGTCGGATACTTTTGATCTCTTTAAAACCCTTGTCCTCTTATTAGCTTTTAGCATTTTTATCAATTTTAGATCTTTTCATCTATGAAAGCATTTAGCCACTGTAGCATGTAGCCTTCCTCGTATATTTGCGTAAGCCGCTTAGTAGCACTTTTGTTTCGTCATAAAAATTAGAGATTAGGATACAAAGCATGAAAGCTTTAAGTAAACAAATAGGCTTTAAGTTTTGAGACATTTGACATCACGTGGTAAAAGACTTCTGTGAAATGAATTCCGTCTATTTAATCTTTTTTTTTAATATTTCAGTCTCATGTTGATCTTTAAAGTACGAATTAAAATACCTTAAAGAAAACATGAGTTTCAGCTTTGTGACCACACCCGTAATATCTTAACCTTATTATCAATACAGTAACTGTGAGACGTTTATGTCCAACGCTTCCGGATACATTTGTGTCAAAATGCACAAGAGGAAGGATTCCTGGATCCACCTGTAAGATCAGTTGTCCTGAACATTATGAGCTAAAAGGAGCCAACACACTTTCTTGTCGCCCTCATAGGAAATGGAACATTAACCCAGCAAGCATTCAATGTGTGAAAAGTAAGCTTGTCAATTTGCTTGCATTGAAGAGGAAACTTAACTATTGTAAAAGGTCAAGTTTCTCAAGAAGTCTTTTTAAAATATCTTTAGGCTACTAGACTACTTGTCACAAAATGGTAAAATATGTAAATATCAAAGAAACAGCGACGATAAAACTAATTTTCTGTCAAGGAACAAAAAACATTAGCCTACTTATGGTAACATTTAAGAGAGGTGCGTTCATTTTAAATTTTTTTTTTTCGTTCATTTTAAAAGCTTGAGACTCTTACGAAACAAATGCAACAATTTTAAGGGGCTTTCTATTTATATACATTCTATTTGCTGCATGTTTGTGGATAAGAAGAAACAGTTTCGCTTGGTTATCAACAGACTAGTGTAGAAAATACAAAAAGTATTACATTTGGTATTTAAATAGAATCATTCTTTTTAACAAACAATCTAATAACTTTTTCTGTAAAACAGTATAATCATGAAACACTGAATAAGATTACAGTCCTGGATTACAATTAATTTTGTTACACGTTATATATAATTACATATTACAGATTACAGTATAATAGTCAAGTCTTGTGAACTGTAAGCCTATAGGCTTCAAAGCATTACATTCCAGTGCAAGGCATTAAGTCCGCCCCGATAGATCGTTTGGTAAAGCGCCTGACTTTTTGCAAGAAGAAACCGCAACATCAAATAGCGTTGGTTCAGCTTTCGGGTGTGCTCTTGAGCAACGGATTTTAATGACTGCCATCAAGACCATTGTAAGATAGCTTTGCTGCTCTCCATTCAGCGGCACCTAGAAGTAGAATAATCCACAGATATTAAGCCAAAACTTTACTCTGAAAATTTAGCTGACCATGCCTGCGTCAATGACAAAACCTTTGAGGATAAAGGTTCCCTCAATAAGTTGTCATTTGTTAGTTCTAGAATAAATATAACACAATTTTTTCTTTTGCTTTATATGCAGTTGACCCGAGATGTCCACCAAGGAGACTTGCAGCCGTTAGTTGTCCAGTCCAACCAAGTCCTGATACACCTGAATGTCCTGCCAGTTGCACTGGTAACCAAATTTGTTGCCCTATAGGATGCTCCGGATTTAGTTGCACTCCTATTCCGCCGAGTAAGTTGATATATATGGAAAGAAAATATGCAATTGACATTTTTTAAAAGTAACACAATAAAGACAAATAGGAGCATTCAGGCCCTATGACGTCATACTGGAGTTTCAACATAGTTTGTGACCATCAATGCATAACTATGTTGTCTTGAACGGGATTGGAACTTCCAACTTGATTGGGTTTTGGATGTCCTTAACTGGGAATCGAACCTCGTCGAGATTGTACTAGTATGTCTCTCTTAACCACTCACCCATGTCTCAAGACAATGAAGCTATTGTTAACTTTAGTCTTTATTGCATTCAACGCATGGGAAGATACCTGGATTTCGATAATCATTTTAACATAACCAACTTCTGTATGAGCCAGTAAAACTTCGAACCAATCAACCAGTCAGAAGTACAGGTACAATAGCGTTTCAACCAATCAAAAATTGGAGGAGGAACAGAGAAAAACGTAAACAGTTTTGATAGAAAGTAAATTAAGTGAACGTTCCGCCGTAGCCAGCGTGGCATAGAGGGTTAGGGCTAGGGAATGCATTTTGATTGCATTCCCTTGGGCTCGATTTCCACCCCTGTCATAACTCTTTTTTCTATTGTAATTTCCAAACAAAATTCAAAGCACAGATCAACCCTCTGGCTGAGTGCTAGAATGATCACAATTGGACGATAGCCATTTAAACATGTTTAGATTGGTTGACGATGTCATTGGGTCTTATTGAACATTCACATGTTAAAGTGGCTACCCTGGAGTTCCAATTAAATAAGAATATAATTCAAACGTTACCGCTTATTTTTAGCAAATTGTCGCTTAAATAAGCAATTAATAGCTGGTGATTAAGCATCCTTAAAAATGAAGAAATGCTGTTTTGTTGATAGGTTGTCCAGCTGATCAACCACAAGCTGACTGTCGTGGCCTTCCATGCGATTCAGATTCGTGCCCTCGATTTCCGCAAGCTTTTTGCTTTGACAGCGGCTGCGGAGGGTGCACTGGAATATTCACAACAAGCGAAATCGGTGTCATTCCTCGTTTTGCCTGTGATTTAGGAAGTGAGTAATTTTTATTAAACAGTGTCACAATAAACTAGCTGAAAGCTTTTGTTTTCCATCGTCCATCGCTTTGTTGTGGAATTTGGGATAGTGGCATACTTTTCTCGTTGTATCGCGCGAGAGAAGAGGTTCTTGACAAAATATGTTGAGTTCCTGTCAAAATATGTCAGTGAAAGGCGGTTTAATGTATACAGTTGGCTGCAAAAATCAAACTAGTTTTTGTGGTCATTGAATTTAAAAATTGCAATGAATTAGATAATTTCTTACGGTATGAATTTTCTCATTATCCAAAAAGCACCAATATTACTACTAATAAGGATTATTGTTGTTATTATTAATGTACAATTAATTTGCAAAGAACAAAATTTGCAAAGCTTTGAGAAAACGCATAGAAGTAAACTTGATTCAATTATACAATTCAAGTTTGCAGATTCACTAATAACTTTTAATAATCAACTTATTGTATTCCCAAAATGTGAGAAATATAATGGCAATCAACTAAGGACAAAGACAACAAGCTTTCAACACCCCGATGATAATATGATCACTATATAATAATAAGATTCCACCATTCAAGGTGTACCCTTTTATTTCCAGGTAAATGGCCTGACTGCCTAAAAGGGAAAAAATGTCCACCAAGACTTGGATTAAGATGCAGAATAGGCTGTCGCGGATATTCTAACAAACGTTGCGTTTACAATTGCAATTGTAAAATTGTGTACCTTGATAAAACAACAGGAAAAACTATCACCAGGGATCAGTGCCGACGACGTCGCCCCCCAGGCAAGTAACTCATCAAAGAAATTCTAAGTCTTAGTGTATAGTCTGCTCAGTTATGTCTCTATGTGACTGAGCTGACACTGTCTGCTTCGTGAAGCACTGAGAGCAACGTATACTTGCGAATCTGCGATGGATACAGCGTTATACATAAGAACACAATATTATTACTACTACTATTAATGTTATTATTATTAGTGCTATTGTTACTGTGTTATTAGTACTATTGTTGTTAGTAGGCCTACTGTATTTAGCCAAAATTATTATTATTATCTTTATTATTCTAGTCTGAAGGTATAACGTTTGTTTATTTCAACTGGTTAGCTAAAGAGTTTTGTTGAAACACTTACTCGCACCGCTCTTAAAAATTAATCAAGATGGTGGCATTCAGACGTCATAAAGCTGATTCGTTTTTTTTCATTTTGTACTTTTGTTGTTATTTTCTCTCTGCAGTGCAACAGATAAAACACATAAAGCAATTGCAAAAATAAATAAGACTTACCAAGTTCCAAATTAAACTTCTTTGATAAAAAATAAATGGATCTAATTGCGCTGAAGTCACAAAAACATTCTTGAACTACGTTGTATATGACTGCATTGGTTCAAATGTTTGCCTAATTAGTTAGTGCGTTGTGTAACACTTGTGGCTGTCTACTTCTGATAGTCAAGCATTGGACTGGTATACCGTGAGCTTAAGACGTCACCCTTTTCCATCAATGTCAACGATGAATGGCGTAACTCGACAAGCTAGTATGATTAAAACTGACACTAAAGCGCTGCATTTAAAGCAATAAAGAACAATCTAATCACCTATTTTTCCTCTTATTTTAGTCTTAATTTTACTTTACGTCATTTATTGAAATGGCAATAATTTATGATTTTAATGTCAAGGTATAGATCTGGTAAAAACAAACGTCTATGATAACGAATGGATCTTTTAATTTTTGTGTAGTTCCTCCTCCAAAGGTCCATCCTTCCTGCCCTCCTGTTGCAAAACCTTTGCCAGGCTCTTGTCCTAAAACAAATTCGCCACCGCAGTGCCCAAGAAGATGTCCTACGGGCCAGATTTGTTGTGCCAGACGATGTGGAGGAACTGGATGCATTCGAAGAAATATACGTAAGATCATTAACTCCAAATGCATTTGTCATAAAAAAGACACGTAAGACGTTTTCAACTTCCTCTTCACATATTTAATCTACAAAAAATAAATGTTTTTTAATTCTTATATGGAGCTAATAAATTAAACAAACTGAATAGGGCTTTTCAAATCTATCTTATCTTCGTTAAAATAAGACAAACAACCACGCTTAAATTCACAAAGCTTGCAGTTGAACAGAACACTTTCAACCAGGCCTTTTTCGGTTCGGAACTTAGCAAACGAAATAGTTTGCTGGGACACTATTGGATGGGTGAGAGGAGCTCGAACTGTCAAACTTGATAAAAGATTTAACAAGCATGTAAAATTTCCTGACTGAAAATGTTTAAACAGGTTTTCAGTCCAAATAAATGTTCTTATTCATATCATATCATCAACGCTACATTTACCAACACCAATCCATCAACATGTCCGCCACTACAAACATGTTGCCGAACCGCCAATTGGCCAAGTCAAGCAAGCTGTTTTTGACTTATTTTTCCAACATGAAAGCCTTTACTGTTTATGAATGATAATGCTGCATTACTAACAACCAATCACGACATTGTTTGTGCCCGGCTAGCAAAAACTGTCATTTTTACATCGTTTCAACGTCGCCAGACGTTGAAATCGTGTACAAAAGAAAACTTTTGCTGACTAGATAGATGTAGCCCACAGAAATTAGTATGGAATTCGATGCAATATGTAGCCTGCAATTTTTCACATACAAAGATTATTTTTTTCTCTTGTGAGCTAGAAATTGTATTCGAATTTACTCCTCTTTCATTTCATACCTGTTTATATTAGTAGCCTTTTTGTTATTGTGTTCCACCACAGCAGTCCGGCTCTTTCCTCTTGAAAGATGTTTAGCATTACCATTCGGATAAATTTGTCACCACAAATCATGCAGTGGTGCTCATTCATGGTACGCAGCCGAACAAATTTAAAGAACATCTCTCGCTCTGGAGATATCATAACTGAAGCGAAAATTTCACGTTATCAATTTTTCTGCATAAGTGGTTAAAGATTCACATTGTGTAAAGCTACCTGGTTAAAGTTTTATAAGAAGTTTGTCAGACTATTTAAATTTTTTCTTATTTTTATTTGCACCATCCAATAGGTCCATGATTCACAACACAACACGCAAAACAAAACAATAAAAAGAATACAATGACGCAGCAAAGCGAGAATGCTTTTATAAAAAATTGTCTTGGAAGAAACTGCGAATGACACCTTTAGTATATAGGACGCTTTGACAAAAGCATCGTAATTGCAAATGCATTGATGTGACGTTTTTAACTTTGCACATTTTTTTCCAAATTTAAATAAATACCTTTTTGTCTTCCAGCTGTTCCTCCTAATCTTCCTCATCCTCTTTGTCGTACTTTGTCATTACCTCCACCAGGTTCTTGCCCTCCAGAAGCATCAACCAGTTGTCCACCAACATGTCCGCGTCTACAAATATGTTGCCGAACCGCTTGTGGAACCCGATGTGTAGGTAGGTGAATATGAGCAGGAACAGCAGTGATGCTTGAAATGTTTTTGACAAAAACATACAAATAAATTTATTTTATAATAATTTCGAGAATGATACTGAACAGGAACAAGAGTTTTGCATTTTTCGCTAAAAATATTGCTTCCAATTTAAAGAAAAACAATTGTAAGAGCATGTCACAGTCAAAACGCGTAGACTAGCAAAAGTGAATTTTCATTGTCTGCGGATATCCTACAACACAATCGACAGCATGACGTAACAGAAGGCTGTCCAACCATGAAATCTTCTCGGCTTCAGGTCGTTATTTTGTTGTATTCATTGTTGCGTCCGATGGTTAAAGATTTAGTGGATGGGAGGATAGTTGGTAGGAGTTTAACGTATTCTACTGTGTCAAGCAGTAACGTTATTATGCGTGACATATGGCATTGGTAGGACAATTTTCTTTATAAACTCAATTGATTGTAGTCAAGATCCTTCTTGCACTCAGTTCAGTTACAGAAGAAAATATATGATCGAGATGAGTGACTGATTTTTTTTTATCTTCTAGCTATTCCTCCTCCAAACCGGCCTAATCCTCTTTGTCCTGTTGTTCTACCATCAAAACCTGGTTCTTGTCTCCCAGGAGAAGCGCAACCAAAGTGTCCTTCAAGATGTCCACCATTAGAAATATGTTGCCCAACGCAATGTGGTGGTACTCGCTGCATTCGGAGGACATGTAAGAGCTGTGCTTTAACGTTTATTGACAAAAGATTTTAAAAAATGCTATGTCTTCAAGAATATTACCGAATTGAAACATGCTTTTTCACTTCTTATCAACTAGTATTGTTGATTGTTAAAAAAGACACAGTGGTGGTAAGTGTAAGTGGTAAGTGTACTTTAAAGTAAGAAAAGAGCTCCCATTTTCATCTATTACCTACAAGCTACGGATCTAACACAACAAACAGCCGGAAGACTGTTCAACATTTAACTTATTTTCTTATTTTATAGTTAGGCCTACTCCTCCTCCATTCGGTCTCCATCCTTCTTGCCCAGCTGTTTTGCCACCTCGTCCTGGTTCTTGTTCTTCAGGACCACAACCTCAGTGTCCTTTAAGATGTCCACCACCACAAATATGTTGCCGAACGTCATGTGGAGGATCCCAATGTGTCCTGATCAAATTGAGTATGAGTGATTGCTGAGCCTGAATTTTTTAGAAACAAACAATAGTTTTTATTGTTTGTTATTAACTTTTTTATTATTATATTATTAATATTATTATATTATTATTATTATTATATTATTATTATTATTATTATATTATTAATATTATTATATTATTATTATTATTATATTATTATTATATTATTATTATATTATTATTATATTATTATTATTATTATTATATTATTAATATTATTATATTATTATTATTATTATTCTTTATTATTATATTTAACTTCAACTTCTTAACTTTTTATTCTTTATTTGTATATTTTAGTTTTAATTGTTCCCACACTCATAAAGTTTAACTATCTTTTTGATAGGCTACAGTTCCAACATAACAAGTGACAGGATGTTTTGACTGTTCACCCTCGATAAGACAGTGGTTATCACAAATTAAAAATTCAGCGACAACATTTGAAAACTTTTCCTGAATAATGGAGGTTATTTTTATTTTACTGTCGACACGTTTTGGTAACTTATTCTTTCCTGCACAACGCAGGAGAGTCAAATATCTCTTAGTTAGCTTTGCCGGGCAGCTACAGTTTGTGACACGCATAACGTTCCTGCATAACATGCAATGAATGATAACACAATTCTAATCCAAATGATTTGTTTAATCTTTGCTCCAACAAATAAGCAGTAGCACTATTTTTTTTTTAATTGCTTAACTTCACTAAGTTAGTGGGAATTTTACAACACAAAAGTGCATTTTGTTGTGTTTTTTAGGCTACTCAAATAGGCTAGTTCTATAGTGTTTCAGATCTGTTTATATTTTTAAATTTTGCGTGATTCGGTGTTTAGAACAATAAATTTTACCTTTTAATGATTTTAATTTGCATAAATTTTGAATGGGCAGCCATGCATATCTTTTTTTTAATTTTTTAGATCCGCGTTGTCCTCCAATTGGAACACCTTTGCCTGGTTCCTGTCCTAAGCAAGGAAAGAATTCAAAGTGTCCCAAACGATGCCCACCAAGACAAACTTGTTGCCCGGTGGCTTGCGGAGGCCACCGATGTGTCGACACAAGATTAAGTACGAACGCCAGCTGACCTATCTATGAGCCCTTTGTTACGTTAAGCCAATCTTTGCTTTATGTTCACTTTTATTGTGAACTGTTGTTACGTTTATCTAATCCACAAGAGTTTTTACAACTTTTTAAAAATAAGTTTAATTACTTAAACCACAGTGTTTCAAGTGGACAAATCCATAGATTTAAATTTCTTAACGTTCTTGAAGTATTTAAAGTCGAGCAACATTAGGTTATTCAATTCCTTTTAAGTGCTTTTTGCTTTGTTGCTAAAAACAACATTCGCACTTAGAATTTATTAAGACGAGTTTTGACGTTTAGCTGTTGGCACTTTATCGTTATTAATGTTATTCTCATATTATTATCATCAACTGTCTATCGATGTGTTATTAATAAGGCGATTCTTTTGTAACCTAAAAATCTCAAAAAAGTAACTTTAATTTTGCGAAAAAGTAACTATAAAGTAACTTTATTCAACGAACACAAGAAAGCGAAAGAAAACACAGTAATTCAACATAAAAAAGCATCTTGATTAGTTTCAATTTGTACTAAAGTCATAATTACACATTCAAATTACACATATGTAATGTTTTGCATTCCCTGGAAGGAAGTTTCTGTCAATCAAACACTTTAGCTGTTGCAGGGAAAACAATTCGTTATAGTTAACACAATTTGTTTCATTGAAAAAATTACTTTACGAAATTTCAGGAATACACGCGATACGAACAAGCATGGGCTCGTGCAAATCTAAAATCCGTACCATAGTAGAAGATATATTAAAAGTCTTTCCATTACATAGAATGTAAATTCATCTCTCCAGTAGCGATGAAAGATAAATAAATAGAGGAGGTAGGCAAAAAAGTATGCAAAATAAAGTGACCTAACAAATAAAAAGTAACCTAAAAACACAAAAAGTGACTTCTGGTAACTTTATCACTTCTCAAATATTGACCCCACGACCATGAAATTTTGGTTCTACATTTCTTTTGTTAATTGGTACAACCAAAAAAAAGTAAGTTTAGTGACCAAAAATCGCCCTAGTTATTAGTAAATTTTTTTCACCTTGTTGATTCAGTGTTGTTTTTATTTAAACGTTTCTTTTTAGTTTCATTTGTTAAATGCAAATAAAGTGCTTTTTTCTTGATAACACGCAGCTCCTCCTCCACGGCCTATTGATATCTCTTGCCCCATCATTCGAAGATCCCCTACTGAGACTTGTTCACCTCCAGAGCTGCTGCAGCAGTGCCCTTCTACATGTCCACCTGGTCAAATTTGTTGTCGCACACGATGTGGAGGCACCCACTGCATTCCTAGACCAAGTATGAGGGTTAATTGCACGCAGTTAATTTATTTACAATTTAAGATGTAGGCACACAATTGTTGATTATACTTTCTAGCTGAAATTAAAATGCGGTTATGTGTGGCCAAGTCAAACAAGCGTTTTCCCCATGCTTGCAGGGACTTTTCATCCGTCATCCAAAAGAATGAAGAATGAAGATGTTTTGCAGCTTTTTCGTTTCCATTTACTGTAAATCAGATCATCAGATAGACTCATGGATATATGTTGATTACTTACTCTTCTTCTCTTGTATAACCTATTACCATTAGATATGAAGACAGTGAGTGGATGGAATAACTCCACGGCAACAACACTTCAACAATCCGAAACTTCACTCTATTAATCTCTATCTGGCTTTGCGTCAGTGCTTTAAAGCCTCTACAAGTATGCGAAGCTGCCAGAAATAACCTATCAGAGGCTTAGTCAGTCCGAGTATAAAAAATCAAAACCAACCAACTCCCGTCTGTTAGCCACTGCCCGATGTCTTTTTAAATGGAGACCAAGCCATCTTTATGAGTCTTTGCCTAACAACAAAGCAAAATATATGCATCAAAACGATTAACACCTGTAAACAGGCGGTTATGCCTTGATGGGGCAAGTCTGGAGAAGCCCTGACCCAACTGGGTCTCAAATGAAGATTCGATCACTTGAGAGATGTCCTCCCTGACAATATTTCACATCGTGTCGTATCATATCGCTGTTTGCTAGAACGTCCACTTGAGACAGCCAGAAAATCCTTTCCCGCTTGTAAAAATGGCGCGTATAGTATTATACTATATGTATGCATGAACTACTACATTTACTGATATCAACCAATAAGATATTTCTAAACAAAATCCTGCTTGTGAGGTTTCGTTGCACAAAATGATTCACCTAATTTTCTGTTCATTAAATTAGTCTATTGTCTAACCAACATTTGATTTTTCAACAGGACCTTAATCAGCAAAATTAGGACGAAGATTCTCCACCGCAACAAACTACGACGTTGTGCTGCAAAAACGTATATTCTACAACCCAGCAGCTTGCTTTCCATAGCAGTGTTTCTTTATCAAAGTTTATATTGCGCTACTTGTGGTTTAACACTTCAAAACTAAAAAATATAATCAATACACATTCAAACAAAAACCAAGATTTCAAATGTCAGCTTGAGAAGAGAAGATTATTATTATAATTTGTGCTGGCCGAAGAGATTTTATGAATTTACGAATGGTTAGGATACCAATAATTACCGTCAGTAAATACAGTAATTACAACTACAGTGCAATTTTTACCACTCCATTGTTTTGCTCAATATATTTATTCTATACTTAGCAACGCTTTAACGAGCAAAAACTTCACTATCAATCTCGGTAACCGGGCCTGTGTCAGTAGTTCAAAACCTCTACAAGTATGAGCAGGGGCAATTGTCTCCAACTCCTGAACTATTTTATATAAAACTTTCACACTCTGTTGCAGCAACATTTGACAAAGTTTTCCTATTAAATTAGGCTCAAGTACTCTCAGAATGAGTAATTTTAAGATATTTGTTCAAAATTTTCTGGAGGAAGCCCTCCAGACCCCCTGTGGATGCTCCGCTTTCGATGACTTGTTACCAGACTTACTTACATGTGCAAAAAGACGTACTTGCTTCCCCCAAAAAAAATTTTGTGCTGACTTTGCCCCTGAGAAGGGCCGTGTTAACCACTTCCCGTGCCCTCCGACTGGGAGGCACGACTATTTGGGGGCCCACTCATTTTGGTATGTTTAATGATTTTTAAGGGTTTAAAAATAAACAGACATAACTTAGCAACAACACTACATTTAACCAGTGATGTACGCGCATACAAAAAATATTGACGCCGTCAGCGTAAACGCAAACGTTCGAAAAACCATACGCTGTATGCGTCAACGTAACTTGTAAAAAAAGTTGGCGGCGTCAGCGCATACACTAGCGTAAACTAATTTTGTTTGCTAGGTGCTAAACATTCACACGGTATCAGTGCCGGTCTTAGGGTTTTTCGGGCCCTGTGCGGAATATGCTTTTGCGGGCCCCAATGACAATAATCCAATTCAGTGGCGTAGCTAGGTACTTTGAAAGGGGAGGGGCGGCGGTGGCGGCGTGATCGCCAAAGACGACAACCAGCGGCGGGGGGTCTGGGAGGCCTCCCTCAGAAAATTTTGAAAAATTACTTTGAATTTGGGACATTCTGAGAGCATGTTCAACAAAAATTTAGGTATGAATATTACTGTGAAATGGTGCTGTCCGGTGGCATAGCAAAAGGATAAGATCATGCTTTCTTTGGCATTTTTCGGAAATAAAGCTATGTCTCTACAGTATGTTGAGTCTGGATGCAACCTATTTCGTCCCCTGAAATCGTGTAACAAAATTAGATTTCGACTTAATTCGTCCCCTGAAAAGATCGAGAAATTTTGAAATGTTTGCGGCAACTCCGATCAGCGATTTCGGCTATGTCGTTTTTTTTTCTCGATCTTTTCATGGTACGAAATATTCAGGCGACGAAATAGGTTGAATTCGTTGAGTCTCTATGTTTTCTTGTTGCGAATTCCTTTGCTGAATTCACTTGTTGAATTTTTCCTTTGAAAATGACAAAATTACTGCATTTTCTGAGTAAATTGCGGGCCCCCTAATTTGCGGGCCCTGTGCGATCGCACGGTTTGCACATCCCAAAGACCGGCACTGCACGGTATAAACCACTCGAAACAAACAAGTTTTATTTTGAATTTCCACGAAGAAACACAAGCATCTGAAAGTGTTCATTTGACATTTTGCTGTGTTTTGGTTCCAATATGTCGAAAACATTCTTTCAACTGCAGCGCTGGAAGGTATTGGCGTGTTGTAGCGAAAACAGTACATTAAAAAGTATGCGTTGACGCTATGCGCTAAAAAAACGCGAAAACTTTACAGCGTAGCCTCAAGCGCAAACTATCCAAAAAAATGTGGCCGCAAGCGTTAGCGTAAACAAAAAGTCTACGCCGCAAGTATGCGGCGTAGAATTTGCGGCGTATATGTACATCTCTGCATTTAACATTATAAAAACAAAAACAAAAAGCGAATGTTTTCGGCTAGTCATACAGCCCTTTTCAAGCCTATAAGAGCCTCTTATTTTGGGGGCCTGTTTGGGTGCCGACATCCGTCTAGGGGCCCAGGCATATTTAGTTCTTGTAGCGTTTTTGGCTTGTAATTTTACATGCACTGAATTTTGTTAGTTTTTTTAGGGTAACATACAATTTCTAGTCGTAAGACCATAGATGAAAACTCGCGAATTTTCCTTAGTCACAGAAGTCAGAGACTTGTGCAAGGTGCTTGATAGTAGGCTAAGCCTTCAGGCCTGTTAGTATTTTGGAATAATCAGTTTTCATAATATTGAAGTATGCTGAACTATCAGTCGAAACGATAAAGCCTTAGAATCAACATTGTGAAATTTCGACATAAACTCGAGATAAGGATGCAAAATGTATAAAAATGTAGTTTTTCTATCACCTAAATTCTATACCTTCTAATCGAAATATACATATTCTATGCAGTTGAGGCACGAAAAAATGTTTCATTGAGGAAAAAATTAAGAGAAAATAAACAGTGTAAAAGTTAAAGTCCTAAAACTAATAGTTTGGCAAGAGGTATGGACACTATTTTACAACACGACTTCTCTACATTTATTATTATATTTACATTTATTCATTTATTGTATTAGAGGTGTTTTTGCTGACACTAAGCAATGAACATGTTAGGAAGTGAACTTTTCTCGCAAATAGTTGGTTATGATTCAATCCGCTTTTAATTCGTCTAGAATAATTCCGGTATTAGCTGCAAAAGGAACTATTACCCGCTTTGAACGTTTTACACCAGTCTACGCTTGTGTTATTTTAAACAGGAAAGGACTCTCAAGTATCACGTAGATACGAGTAGAGGTGCAACAGCTACAATTTTGCGCACGGCAACCTTGGCACTTGTTCATTCCATCGCAGAGTAGCCTACTGCGTCCCTACAGTGGAGTCGTAATGCTCATGCTCACCTGCTCGACAAACCTATTGCCGACGCCTTGCGTATAATGTCGGGATGCCTAAACCCTGCACCTACTGAGTTTTTACCATTTTTTATTCTGTTATCGCCCCAGCCAAGCTACATCGCAAAGCTGCCACTTTCTTTCTGGCACGCCAGTCACTGGAGCCAACTTCCCGCGCTCCACACTCCACAGCTGCATCACCAGACTGGAGAAAAAGAAACGCCTCAATTAAGAAGCCCCTTCGTTGCTTCTTAGCCTAATCCTTACTGGATCACTAACACCTGGAAAGAGCAGTGGACACACAACACCTCCACACTCCACTCCTTTGTCCTCGACGCTTGACCCATGCCTTCAGGAAAGAAGCTCCGCTGACCTGCCTGGGTACGGCTAAATTGCCTCCATACCGCCGTTGGCCACTTCCGATCCTTGATGCACGTGTAAGGCCTATCAGCATCTACGACATGCAACTGTGGTGCAATATATAAGGATAATACCGCAGACTATATATTTACCACTACCCGACTTTTACTATACCTTGGGCAGTTGGTCTATCAACGCTGGAAGACTCTACCATCAAGTGGCTGTTCGAAGAATACCCATACATTTGACCCCGATGAAGTGTAGGCTAAAAACAAATTCTCCTACGAAAGAACGTTTCAGTTAAACGTTTGAGCATAAAGTTGATATTGTAGAAAGACAAACGCAAAGTTCACTGTGATTTTGATTTTCGATCGGTGTTCCATGGAATACTAATCACACTAATAAATCTTTTACGAAACGCGTGACGATCTTTCACGGAACGCTAGTGTTCCGCGAAACACCGGTTGAAAATTACTCCTGTAGGCCACTCGGCATCATGCTCAAGTAGGCTACATTTTATCTTTGAGAATTTTTTTTATGTTTGGAAAGTAAACAACATATCAATGTGAGATGAATTTATTGAAATGTGGTATAGGTATTAAAATGCATACAAAAATGTTTCTGACCATCTATTCTATGTAGTAGATCAGGCAGGATTTTCTCAGATAAAATATTTCAAGCAAAAAAGCCGATTTCTGGCCAAGACATACAAAGTAACTTAAAATTGAAAAGTAGGTTAGAAATAGTCCACAAATCTAGAGAGTAATCGGTTTTAAATAGAATCATAAATGCCATTGTTTCTTTCTGGCACAAAGGCCATTTTACTCTTCTCAATCATGAAGTTTCATGTTATCGGAAGCGAAACAATAATATTTTTTGGCCTATCCAGGCTTTCTCCTAGTGGTCGAAGATTTCGATTAAGTGGACGTTATCATAAAGCAATATTAAATAAACTATAATTTTTATAAAATAAAACAATATAATTATAATTAGGTGGTGGTAATTGTGTGTAGATCAAGTCAAAACAACCATCAAAGCAGCATGATCGCTTATCCGGACACTGAGCTGACCGACAGGCAATCAAACCCAGGGATACCGGAAACAATGCAAAGAAACTAACCTGTCTGCAGCTGTAACAGGTATAGCGCTTGAGAATCGGAAATCTTGTGTGGTACGGTTCATCTGCGTAAAATAATTTAATGACATGCATGGTGAGAGGCACAAAGACTGGCTTTCTTAACTTCCTGTCCATTTAATCCAAAATTGTTACCGTCAGACATCAGCCTGCACCTCAACTCTATGAACAACAAAAGTTACCACACACGCATTTAGTTGATATGCCAAATAAAATATTGCTCATGGCATGATATTTTTTTATTTCATGTGCGCAAAACTAAAATTGTAACTAAATTGGTTAACTCACCTCATGATTATCCATCAGCTAACATCAGTCTTCTTTTCTTCGATTCAACGTCTAAAGACGAAGTAAAAACAATGTGAATGCTGCGAACTGATCGCAGAACGATGTTAAGATAAACAATACGACAAGCTTTCGGCGTATGGTACCTTTGCTCAAATTTTCTTCCCGCTAAGAAAGGGTGTTACACTATGGCTGTCTATCACGTCTTGCCTAGCAAATATATTGATCAATTTAGACGTTTTCTTCAATTTAGAGAAGAAGCATCACTTTATGAAGATCAAGTAGAGTAAAAAAAAGTTTATTGAAGTTTACAATGTTAGAATTTCTTCATATCATGCGTTTCAATTCAAACAATGTATTACGACCTTGAGTTTAGTTGCAAACAGTAAAATTAATAGAGACAGAAGTAAAAAAAAGACAGGAAAATGTATAGCAGAGGGAGTCTATTCTTGTTTTTTGACTTAAAGGCTAACATGTTTTGTTTTTCTACAACGCAGTTAGAGGTCTTCGAAGGCCATCTAATGGGTCACATATCACGGGCAGTTCAAACATTTCGTACAGCTGGTTACCCAATCAATATTTTCTAAAAAAAAAAGAAATGATAAATAGTGCACAGACATAGAATACTCAGGCGACTTCAAATAATCCACTTGCTTTACATATTCTGTCTACTTTTTAAACATAAAAGTATATAATATAAGTATAAAAAATCTGATGCATCGGCTATTCTTGATTTCGTCTATGGTGACATGCGCAATCCTTTTAAGTAGCACAAATGGTAAGTGGTCTATTGTAGCCTAATCTAAAACACTATCATCCTAGAAATTCAAGCGTAACAATATTTAACAAAACAAAAGCATTTGTTTTCCCAAAATAGCAGCCAAGAAGTCAGTACCTGAAACCTGAGTACCTGAAACCTCCGAACAGCCACACCTGAATCGTTGGCCTGACAGTTGTTGAACATCGTTTTATTTAAGGTCAAAGTTGTTTTCCCATGTGCAATCTTTAACAAATTTGTTGTGTAATTGAAATTGAAGAATTTTGTCGACTGAGTAGTGAGAACAGCAGTGGCATTCGAAGGGTGTTGGTTCGATACCGCTTCAGAGCAAGCAGCTTTGTCTCAGGAAGCACTTAATGGCATGCTAAAATCATTAGAAGCAGCTAACCTTATGTCTACACGTTCCTTGCTTTCACCTCTTGTAGGACGTGTGATTTACCGTGTTCTGCATCTAATGCAATGGACACAAAATTAAAAAATGATTATTGTTATAAAAATGAAATGTCATGCAGCTTTTCGCGATAATAAATAGTAATGGATATTCAGTAAAGTTTTTACAAAGCTTCTTATGTATTTGTATAGCATAAGCATAACTATCAGCTCCTCTTAATTCAAGAAGTAAAAACAGTCATCTTGTATTATTTTAATTTTATTTCAGCTCAGCACACTTGTCCTTCCTTTCCTCCTACTGTGGCCTCATCATGCTCAAGAGGACTAAACATTGGCTCAACTTGTACTTTATCCTGTCGGAGTCCGGAGAAGTATCGCTTCCTAGGCGGAGTGACTGAAGTCAGTTGCTTGCACAACGGACAATGGAATAGAAGAATAGCTAACATCAGATGTGTCAAAAGTATCTTCAACGTGTTGTTTTCTATTTAAACTATGGATTTTAATGAATTACTACCTGACTTAACCACATCAACAGTTTCCACGAGATTTAACAATTTGTTTGTATCAGTAACTGAAACACAACAACTATGATGGTTCAAGAAAAAACTCCACGACGTACTACTTTATGGCTTTGTACTTCTAAGATACAGAAAGGGAGTTTGTACCATCCAAAAAATAAGCTATAATTTTCATATAGCCTAATAATTAATCATTCGCTATCTCCGCTTGCAGCAGATTGCACATCAACATGGGTTACTTGACAGGGTTCCATGTGATTTTATGAGCCGTACTGCTTCCATGCTGGCTCAAGGCAGATTGGAGGAGGGTGATATGTCACCAGAATATTACCCGATTTATCCTTACTGCGTAATGCAAGAAAGAACACAATCGGTACCCTTTTTCTAAAGTCTTTGATATGACCCGACCTGGAATCGAACCCAGGGCTACCAGCACCAGAGCCGAAGGCGATAACCACTGAGCCACGGGTGCTGGTAGTTCATATAGCTCTATTAGCTCTATTGCTCAAGTTCATATAGCCTATAAAGGCTTATTTTAGCTACAAATGCTCAGAGCAAAACCATAAAACAAAGTTGCTGATGGTGCCCTTTAAAATTGCAGTAGTTTGTCTAAAAATATTCGCAGTATTCATTCTTGCTCGTCTCACTTGATGTTAAAGCTTTGGCTTTCAGGGATGATAACTCTTCTACTGCATGTATTTACTACAGTTAGTGACAAACATATTTACTACACCGCGGATAATTAAATGACATGCATCAAATAACGCAATTCAGCACCACTCAACACAAGCGTTGGATTATTATTTAAAAATACTTTTAGAGCCACCTACGTCCATTGAATGTCCTTCCATTGACATTCCATTTGTTGCAAATTGCACTAGAAGCAATAGAGTAGGATCTACTTGCCACTTAAGCTGCCTCCCAAATCACGAATTTGAAGGGAGCAGTGAAGTAATAAGATGTCTATCTAGTGGGAGATGGCGGTCGAGATTAAGAAACTTTCGTTGCAAAAGAGGTATGACAAAATCTGGTCTTCTTGATTTGCTGTCTTTCAATCACGCGACAGTTCATCACTAAGCAGTTACATAAATTGTACTGGACCATAAAGAGTTAAGGCACCATGTTCAGTTTTCTAAGTTGTAAAGTAGGATGAATTTTGAGAATTGTTGAAACTTGCATGTTTGTGATAGAAATTTACATATGTAACAGCGGTGCCATAATAGTTCCATCAGTTGTGACTTGCCTTATGATTAAAAAATGTTTCCAAATTTTTTGTGGTAAAATGGTTTCTTCTTTCCTCTACTTCATTCATTTATTTAAGTTGCCGATCCTGAATGTCCTCCTAGACCGCACAATTGCCCAGCCACACCCCCGTCTCCACCAAAGACTTGTCCAGCTCAGTGTCCGGACCAACGAGCATGCTGCTATGATGGTTGCCATGACTTGATCTGCACGAAATTAGCACCACGTAATTATTATTTTATGCCATGTAATCAGGGGCGTTGACAGGGGGGTCTAGGTGGTACTTTTGGACCCGGGCCCGGAATATTTAAGGGGCCCGGATTTAAAAGATTTGCCGCGACTTCAAACATTATTAAGATCTTAATATAATCAGATCTAAAGGAATTGCAATCAGAGGTTAAAACAGCCCCTTCAGCCGTCATATAGTAAAGTACCGGGCCCCTTCTGGGTACCGGGTCCACTTCAGCTCTGTGGTGCTAATAATAATAATAATAAATATTTGATGTTGTAAGCACCGAGGTGCTTTTTCATCATTCTGATATACATAACGCATTTGCTGTTAATTAGGTTAACAGCTAGTTTCATAACTAATAATTCTAACCATCAATAACATCTGATAACATATATAAACTTTTAGAAGACATATTAGTGGGAGCAGAAAATGAAAAAATACGATCATATGTACATGAAAAATACATACACAATAGTACTATCACTTAATACACAACATCAATAGCCACTTCAGCCACTACATATAGCCACTTCAGCCACCAAACAGTAAAATAAGAATTTAGTTTAGTCTAGTACTGTATAGTGATTTCCCTAACCACGAATAATATTAACCCAAAACACGAATTTCAAAATATACAAGCTAATGTTTGTTTAAACTCAAAAACTGAAATGGCACAGGTAAGAAGATTGCTATCCCTATTTCTGGACTAAAAATTAGACCAAAACCGCTTTTCAGATTGCAGCAATCACCGAGGCCCAAAAACCTTTCCCAAATCAAATTGAAAACTTTCTGACCATCTGCAATAACTTTGCTGTAAATTCTCTTCTTGTGAGCCTAAAATGACCAGTGAAACATCAATGAAATCGGGAAGTAATAATCTAGCGCCATGTGACAAATAAAAGTTCAAAAAAACAATCGCTAAATAGAGATAGTAAGTTTCGCGGTTAGGGAAATTTTAAGTTTGCTCAAGATCTATTAAACAACCATAATTTTGGCATATCAGGTTTGATCTATTCCTCTTAATTTTTTTACTTTGAACGGCATGTGTCATACCCATTTTAAGAGCAACATTTATATTCATAACATTGTTGATGAAAGGGGCCCGAAAATAAATTGGTACCGGGCCCGAGAAATCCTGTCAACGGCCCTGCATGTAATGAATTGTTGTTATTGTGTCGCATAGCCGAGTAGTGAGAGCCCTTGCTGGACGTTTGAAAGGTCGCTGAGCGATACCGCTCAAGAGCATGAGGCTGTGTCTTTGACAGGACACTCGAAGACATTGCCATTGTGTAAACACAAAGATTGGTTTCCTGCCTTCCCTCTTCGTATTTGTAACCAGCAGATCACTGCAACAAATTAAGTTAATTTCTCAGCAACAACACTTCAACAAACGGAAATCTCGGTCACAACAATTTCTATCATCGGCCCTGTGTATAAAAATCTGTACAAGTTTGCAAAACTACACGAAATAACCTGTCAGAGACTTTGTCAGTACGAGAATAAAGATTCAAAACCAAACATTTATGAAATTTGAACTTGGTACTTCAAGCTTGTTCCAGACTTTTCTAAAAATATTCAGTTTTCAAACTTAACGCAGACCTTTTCAAAGCGATTTATTTTCCAAAGCATTCTACCACTTTTCTAATCTGAAAAGGATAAATGTCGAAATAAAAGACGAGATAGTGAAAGAATCAAAAACTGTCTGATGATTTTTTCAAGCTGGGATTGAAGACTTGCAAATGCATGCATGCTCGTTTCCTTTTATCATTCACACCAGGAATACAAGTTCTGGTGTGAATGATAAAGGAAAACAAACATGTGCCATTTTTCGTGCGACGTATTTATATGCTGAAGACAGTTTGTTCGGTGTGGATCTCGTCTATTTGTGAATTTTGCAGTAACTTTGCATGTCTTGGATAGAAATCATCCGCACATTTTTGCATAAACTCATTAGATTCAAGGCTAAGCGAATAATTAAAAAAAGGGAGTTGAGTGGAGATCTTTGGAATTGATTGTTGTTAAAATTCGTAAGAGCATATGAACACGCAAACTACAATGTTGTTTAGTGTTGGCAATGCCATTTTAAAATGTAGCCTATGGTTTTTAAGTCACGTAGCCGTAGCCCAGTCGCTTGGGTACAATTAAACCTCAAAGCAACAGCTTTGAAATTTTTTTATATCTTGGCAGTAGTTTAATAAATAAGAAATTGTTCTATTTGAATAAGACACTAATAGTGCTCTGCAGCAGTGATGAGCAACCTTTTTGTGACTGTGGACCATAAATTTTTTTTAGAAATCTCTGTGGACCATAGCCTTTTTTGTATATCAGATTTATAATTGTGGCTTAAGTTTAGAAAAACAACATAGTAATAAGTAATAAATTTAACCAAATATTTATAAGTAATAATTGACCAAGTATCATAAAATTTTACGTCAGTGACTGCCTTGTTCTGTCACACATTAAGTTTGTTGTTTGTCACACATTAAGTCATAATTACAAGTAAAAGTTTGATTCAATCTTAATCTTACTGTACTACGCTTATTAATATCAAGTCGGTTTCTTTTTTTACAAAAAATGTCATTAATAACAGAAAATCCAGCCTCAACTAACCATGTTGTTGGAAAAGATATGATGAAACATTGTACGATTTCGTAAATCTGTAGATTATTATTTATTATTTTAAATAATTATTTTATCCGTGGACCACCGAAAATTCTCTGTGGACCACTTGTGGTCCACCTGGACCACGTTGCTCTTCACTGCTCTACAGTGTAGTAGAGCGAAATGCATATGCCATAAATAAGGCTCTGCTGATTCTCCATCCATTTTTAATAAAAAATACTGAACTCTGAACTGATACTTGATGGAGAATCGCTGGCCTGCTGCTTCGTAGTCAGGAGATCCCCTATCCTTAATGGAACTCAATAAATGTAAGAAATTGTTTCTATTATAATCTTTTTTGGAATAAACTGTTGCCTATGTAAGTTTTGACGATTTTAGCTTTGATATCCATTTTAATATTTGTGCATTTTTTTTTTCAGCTTGCCCAAAATCACAGAGCCCTTTTTCAATAGATTGCACTCCTTTCTCGTTGTGTTCATTCAACCTTTGCTCTAGATTTCCCAAGGCAAAATGTTCGGTAATTGACTGCAGAGGATGTTCGACAGTTTACACGACGCCGGAACTGGGAGTTATTCCAGAGTTTGCGTGCCGTCGCTTTGGTACGTCGTATCACTAACTTTGATTCTTAACAAAAACTGTAGCCTGTATTCGGTAAAGTTGGGAGGGAAATCCAGGAGGTACGTTTGAATTCGTCCTCGGGATATTCTTCGGGTCCCGGAACCTTTCAAGGGGTTCAGGAACATGAAGAAACCACATGGTATTCTTTGGATATAGTGCGTTATTCTTACAAATAGCCGAGTGGTAAGAGCGCTGGAACGGCAATCGAAAGGGCGCCGGTTCGACACCGCTCAAGAGCATGCGGCTGTGTCTTTGGCAGGACATTTAAAGGCTTGCCTGAAGGTGGACATGAAGATTGGCTACCTTGAGTTCCCGTCCACTTAATCAAAATCTTCAACCACCGGGTGTAAGCCTGGATACCAAAAAAAAATCTTACAAAATATCTTGAAATGAAATCTAAGGGTCTTATTGGTACCGGGTCCAAACTGTTGACTGTATTTAACATGCCCTGCCTGCACATACTCTGCCTAACATACCAGCCCTGCCTGTATTTAACATGAAAAATAAGCCTACAACTGCAGGAGACTCGAGCAAGAGCCATAAGGATATCTAAAAGCAATGCGATTAGCCTAGTTCCACGACAGGCTCTATGCCAAGAGTTCTTAACCTTTTTGAGCTGCGCCACCTTCGATGTCACTTGTGGAACTTTGCACCTCTTTAAGTTATAAATCAAAGTCAAACTAATTAAATTTTATATGTTTTGGATTTTAAATAAACAAAATTTGCTTTCTATTTTTTTATCGTACATAAATCAAAACATCAAGTGGAGCACAATCTGCTTTTGCTCGCATGTGAATGATGCAGCTGCTTTTTGGAAGCCAGCAGCGGTTTAACTCGTGGCTTGGTTGAAGACAATGCACATCGCATGTCAGGTTCCCAGTTAGAGTTAAGTATGTTTCGAGCTTATGTTTTCACAATTGCAAAGTGCAGAAAAGCCATTTTCAAAATAACTTCATTAACAGTCATTGCTACCGAACAATGGACTACACAACAGCTGCAAAAAATAAGCGCTGGTAACTGAAATCAAAACCAGGTTACGCTACTAATCAATAATCGTGACACAAGCTAAGGTGATACCAACATTCCTATTCAAGGCTTGTACAATATAATTCAACACAACAGCCTACCATCTTTGAAAATCAACCCCCACTCTCTTTGAAAATCCTCACGATCCTCAATGCGGGCTCGCCCCCAGTTTTAGAACCACTGCCCTATGCGTATTGCTAATATTCTACTGTAGATACAACTTTATGCATCATTCTACAATTTACATAATTTTAAAGATTTCACTATTAGCTTTTGCTTACATGACGTAATCGTAAGTTTAAAATTTAAAACCATCATTGCATGTTACTGAATATTTTTGTCATGTTTTTTTCTTCTGATTTTGAATTTTTTTTAAAGTTTATACTTATCTCAACAATCAGATTATTCTTCAACATGATTTTCTACTGTAATACAATCGGTTTGGCTCAGTAATGTAGCTAAAGAGAAAATTTTAAGGGAGCAAAAACAACTGTTGAGGGGGCAAATGTTTTAATGTTTGCAATAAAAAAATACGTAATTGGGCTTCTGTCTTGCACCGGCTTGACTGGGCGTGTCGTTGTTCTCTAATACATTAAATTGCTAACCTCATTGTTTTGCATATTGAAATTAAGAGTCTGTTTAAAAAATATAACCAGTAAATGCAGCCTAAAAGATTATAAAACGTCATTTAACATTTAACATACATCATTAAAACGTTGTAATTGCATTAAAGCATGTTTTTGAGGAGAGGCAATATATCATAACATCCCTTGGCTATACGTCGGGTTCATCATCCAGTCTTGTATAAAAAAAATTCTCGAAATTTTATGATTACAATAAAATCGTAATTGATAGGATTCGTCGTGACGTCATATCAAGATTCCATCAATGGTAATCGGATCGTGTAAACGTTTTTTTTTAACATTGAAAGTCAATAATTTTATTCTTCTGATTTAGCTATTTCGGGAAATTGGCCTTCTTGTCTTGAAGGTAAAAATTGTCAACCCATTTCTGATGACCAATGTCGAGCATTTTGTCCAAGATATGAAAACCGCCGATGCGAAGTGAACTGTGACTGTGAGTTACAAATAATTGACAAAACTACCGGAGGTTCAGTTGATATTAATAGAGACTGCCATGGCGGTAAGTTGTTTGCAATGTTTGAAGATACTGAAAAGTTTGGGTGTTCATCAGGACAATCGTTTCTAGCACTAGTTGCAACGTTCATGAAGATGATGATGTTTGTTTCTCATTCTAATTAGAACAAGCAATATATCAGAAAACACGAACACTGCTAATTGATTGTGTGTATGCAATCATGGTGTATGTACTTATTGTATATAGCGTATGATCAAAAGTGGGAAAAGCTCACTGAAAAAAGCGATCTCGTACAAAGACACTTCCTCAAATCTACCTTATAAAATCAGAAGCAATCACTAAAAAAAATGAATAGTTTTTTCCAAACTCTAAATATAAACGTTAAAATCATTTGGTTAAAGTTATCACTCACGAAAGTATTTCAAAAAAAAATGTTCAATAATTTTTTTTATATTGAAGTACTGTTGTTAGTGCTAGCCTAGCCAAATTGTTTTAAGGGTTAGACTTCACAAAAAAGTACTAGAAGGCTATTGATTTATTTTTTGTACAGTATAGCCTATAGCAGGGCTACTCAACTGGCGGACCGCGGTCCGAATCCGGACCTTCTGAGTGTTGAAGGTGGACCTCGGGCTTCTGGAAGAATAACTTTATTGCCACATTTTAGGGCCTTTTTAAACATATTTCCATTAGGGAAAAGCATTTTTTGTGTTTATCCAAGGAGCTGGGGGCTTCGCCCCTAGACCCCCAACGCTTTGCCGTCTTCTCTGATGTACGATCCACACAGCTACACTACAAAGAAACACAATACATTTTTCCTTTTTTATTTCTTTGTTTGTGTCAGACAAAAATCCAAGTTGTGTTACATACTACCTGAAAAGTGTTTCGGTGCTCGTAGGTTACTGGTTGTTTAATTTTCGTGGTTGCGTATGAAATATTCAAAACCGCCAAAATATTCAACTTGTCAAAATATACCTTTGCTAACATTAGTTGAGTAGCCCTGGTAGTGGTATATAGCTTAGCAATTTTGTCTGCAACTACCGCTTTGTAGGCAACATGAAGATTGAATAGCCTACACTTGTTTTTTCGTGAAAATCAATTTGAAATCAACCCTTTACCCGCCGACGTTTCCAAAATGGGAACTCATATTGGTGCTTTTGTAATCAAGCCTTTCTTCTTGTGAAACGATGTTAAAAAATAATAAACAAAAATACTTGGAACAAGTGTTTGGATTATGGTTGAGTTCAAACATTACAAAGTTATGATTTTTTACTTTTTTGAAAGGACGTTCACAGTCTCAATGTCCAGAGTTCGATGATGATGAAGATGATGATGATGAGCTATGTGATCGACGGAGACGGGATCCAGAAGGTGATGAGTTTCGCAACTGCCTTCTTGGATGTCCGGTTGGGCAGATATGTTGCCCTGATCGGTGTGGTGTAAACGTTTGCACTATTCCAGGTATGTAACTTAAACAGGTATTTGTTAAAGTTTTTATTGACTAATTTTCAAAAGCGCGAAACTCGTTCTCATTGACAGGTATGTAACTGAAAGAGAAAATAGCAATTTAAAGCTATAGCATTTGAAGTCTTTTTCAACTGCAACTCATCGTTGCGTGGACCAAATTAACCAGGGAAATCTGGCTCATTGTTTTCTCACTTTTTCAGTGAAGCTATGCTAATGGTTTTCAATCAGTGGATCATGCCTTAGTGGTGGGCCATGGCGTCATTTCCACTGGGGCACAAAGCTAGAGAGAATGAAAGCAATGTGAAACTTGATAAAAATACGTACTTGAACATACAATTGGAATCATCTTGTTAACATGCAATATATCATTGTGATCAAATAACAGGGACAAACAGAGAACAACTTAACTTGATTGCACTGCATGTACACAACAACCTAGAAAAATGCATTATACTATAGATCAGGGTTTCCCAAACTTTTTGGGCCACGGACCACTATTTGTGAAATTTTTTGGGCCGCAGACCACTAATTTTTCGTAAACAACTTTTTAACTGCAACGAAGATGCAACAAGGAAGATTTACGATACTGAATAGCAAAAGCTTTCGAAATCATTTAAGTTGTAAAAAACTGCTTCAATTATTTTTGACAGGGTACGTGCTGTACAACGTGTATGTGTGACTTCTTAATTTCTTGTCATATCGCCAGCACCGACTACCAGTAAAGTCGTCGCGGACCACCAATGGTCCGCGGACCACAGTTTGGGAAACCTTGCTATAGATGGCTTGGTTATACTAACAACAAAAACATGATTTCTCTTTAGAAACCAACAGGGGCGGAAGGGGACGTACATCACCATTGTGCCTGGATGGTTTCGGGCCAGGTCAAAGATGTGAGCAGCGTCCCCCTGGAGAAAACTTGCCACAATGTCCTAGACCATGTCCATTGGGAACGATCTGTTGCGAAAGACCTTGTGGTGGAACTCAATGTGTTCGAACAGGTGATGACAATTTTGTGCGTGGTAATAAACTGTTATGCTATGAAAAAATGCTCGCCCTTCATTGCCAAAGATGGCCAATAAATCTGAACCAGGCTTTATTAACTGATTGGCGTGAATGGGTGTGAAATGTGAATATCACTGATGAGGCGTGCCTCTGTTTTGAAGCTGCTGCTACAGAATGGATACGAGAAAAATGGTTGGCTAAAGTTTTTATTCTACGCTTGGGAATCGCGCTGTTCCCGTTTTTGACAGCAGACTTTGCTGATTTTGCTCCTTCAAAAATAACGAATGCGCCATGTTAGTCGTTCTTCGGCTAAGTCTTCCCAAGAATCAACATATTCAGAGAATTTCTTCATGAAGTCTTAGAAAGTGTCTTTGAAACGTCTTCTTTCTTTACCAACTTTTCGTCTCTAGGTAGTAGCCCAAGTTCAACGTACAACGGTTGTTTTGGAATGCGATGGTTTGGCATCCAGTGGACCTGACCAACCATTCTAATTTGTGCTTTCTTTATGATGGCAAGAGTGCTGGGCATGTTTGCCCTACGGAGCACGTCTGTGTCTAAAACTCTGTTTTGCCATTGAATGATGAAGAGTTTTTGTAGTCAGAAAAGGTGGAAATGATCCACTTGCCTTTTGGTCAACTGTAAAGAGTCCAGGCCTCACACGCATAAGAAAGGTGGTCAGAACAAAATTTTTGTAGACTTTTAGCTGTAGACTATCTGGTGTTCCTCTTCTGCCACACGCTAAACTTCAATCTACCGAATAGATGCTTTGGCAATTCTGTTCTTGATTTCCGTGTCAACGATGGCTGTGTTAGAAAGAGTATAGCCTACTCTTAAGATACCGTACTTAAAACTTTGGCAGGCGTGAAGTTTATGATTATTTGCAGTAACCTAATAACTGATTGGTTATCATTTTGTGTGAGCTAGTTAAGCAAGTTTCTCAAATGTTTAGATTTGACCATATTTTTATTGTGATATTGTATGATTTTTTAGTATTTCTTTTAAAAAATATTTTTCTTACAAGCTTGAAAAGGGCTGTATGACTAGCCGAAAACGTTAGCTTATTGTTTTTTGTTTTTATAATGTTAAATGTAGTGTTGTTGCTGAGTTATGTCTGTTTATAACTGATTTGTTATAAGATTTTCCTGGTGCTGGTTGGTGCATGGACTCATTTTTTCAGGGCTGATTGTTAATCCAAACTTATCTCAAGCAACGAAGAATTGTGTTACTCATTTTTTAATGAATTGCATTTTCGAAAAGTTTTAAAAGGTCTCAGGATAAACAGTTTTCCGTCGCAACGATATTGAGTTGAAATAGCAGTTTTCATCTCTGAAAGCATCTGATAGCATCGCTCAGAGGTTCTAAACCAGGGGTGCGCGCACCACTAAGGGGTGCGAGACTTATGCATAGGCGGTGCGGGAATGCTGAATTATCAAAGTTTGTTATAATAAGACGCAAGAAGCAAAGTTTTTTTACGAGGTTTCAACAAAAATTTCGAACTGTAGGCGACTATTAATTTTCAGCCAATCCTTGGAGGGGGTGCGAGAACTGGTTGGTATGCCGACAAGGAAAAAGGTTAAGAACCGCTGGTCTAGCTGAAAACACTATGCTAAACGAAGTGGGTACCAAGACATAACCCTGTAGCACGTCATTTATGATAGGAAAGACTTTTTAGAGAGTGCATTGTCACTAACAACGTCGGCCATCATTCCATCATAAAGTTGTCTCATAATGGAGATGTACAATTATGTAGTGTGGATTCATAATTACAGTTAGTGTGTATCCGCACGATCTGATTCATGAAGACACTCAAAACAATGAAAACCGGAAAGGCAGCTGGCTCATCTGGCGTCATAGCTGAAATGCTCAAAGCGTCCGGCGACACAGGTATTCAACTCATTACGGATATAGCAAATGATATCATCAAAAAGGGTGCAGTACCAGAAGATTGGGAGGATAACATCATCATCAACAGTTACAAAGGCAAAGGAGATGCCCAACAAAGAGGTAACTATAGAAGTTTGAAGCTATTAGATCAAGTGATGAATGTGATTGAAAGGGTTGCTGACAACATTATCAGAGACAAAGTATCCATTGACGAGATGCAGGTCGGTTTCATGCCCGGACGAAACACTACAGACGCCGCCTTCATTGTCCGTCAACTGTAGGAGAAATTTCTCTGTGCAGACAAGAAACTCTACTTTGCCTTTATTGACCTAGAGAAGGCTTTTGACCGAGTCCCAATGGAGGTTTTCTGGTGGTCCATGAGGAAGCTCGGAGTAAATGAGTGGATTATTGGTTTTGTTCAGAGTATGCATAGGCGAACTAATTGCAAAGTACGAGTAGGAGACAGTCTCAGTGATGACTTTGAAGTCAAAGTCTGTCTGCATCAGAGGTCTGTCCCCACTCCCCAGCCTGTCTTATTCATTATACTTCTCGAGGCACTGTCATGTCTTCCGCACGTGTTTCCTTTGAGAATTCCTTTATGATGACGACCTGATTATCATTTCTAAATGGCTAGACGAGCTTATGGAAAGGTTGAAGATATGGGAGGATGGAGTGGAAGCCAAAGGTCTAAAGGTCAACATGGCCAAGACCAAGATCATGATAAGGGAAAAGAAGTTGCAACCATTATAAGACTCAAGGGGTTACCCTTGTGCTGTGTGTAGGGCCGGTGTAAGCACAAATTCCATCCAGTGCAACACTTGCTTCCTCTGGGTTCACAAAAAGTGCAGTGGCATAAGCAGAGGACTGAAACTCGACCCAACCTTTAAGTGTAAAGGATGCGCAGGGGAAGCTCGGCCCATAAGGGGTAGAACCATCACTGACGTCCAAATAGATGATGGAAAGTTAGAAGTGTTAGACACAGTTTCTTTGGTGGTGGAATGCTCACTGCTCAGTGCAGATGGAGGTTCCGATCTCAGCTACATCACTAAAGTGAAGACAGCATGGGATAAAGTCAAACAACCACTGCCTATACTCACCGACAAAGATATCTCCCTTCTTAGTAAAGCTTAGTCTACAACAGCTTTGTCAAGAGCGTGGTGTTGTTTGTGAGCGAATGCTGGGCTGTGACAAAAGAGGTACTTGGTAGAATCAAACAAAATGACCATGCAATGATGCGATGGATCTTGCAACATCAGATCACAATAAATTTAGTGCACCAGTTCAGACACACTACTTGCTAGGCTGAGCTTGCCAAAGATTGAGGATGTCCTTCGCTTCAACCATCTCCGCTGGTTTGGACATGTTAAAAGTAGCAGAGGATGGATAAAACAATCCCGAGATGTGCCAGTTCCCAGTACAAAGAAACCTGGAGGTCCCAGATATACGTGGGTTGATACAATAAGTAATGATAGGAAGCGGTGGCAGATGACCAACGTTAGCCCCTTCGATCGTGATGAGTGGAAACTATGTGCCTTGCCAGACCCCGTCCTACCCCTACATCTGGGAAATGAGACGTAAAATAGAAAGAAGAGAAATAAGCAGAAGAATCAAACGGCAACTTTTAATCAAGTTATTTCACAATTTTTTATGTCTTTAAAGTGCCTCTGACAGGTAAATAAATTTGCGAAATTTACCTAAGATACCAACAAGGTGACACTAAAAAATTTCCCTGAACAGAAAATTGTAAAAAATATCAACAGGCTACTAAGTTACACGCTTGCAAACTTTCGTTGACATCGGCGATTCTGACACTCATTCTTTTGCGAAAATAAAAACGGCAACATCGCTGTGACGTCACCGTAAGCTGGAAGGATACAATCTGTGGTGACTGGTGACTTGGTTAGGTATAGTACGGCTACTGCAAAACGTGAATGTGTTGGGCTCTGTTGGTCTAAAGCATGTGCAAATTAAGAATTACCGAAATAGAAAAGTGAACTTACTATTACTACCAGGTTTTGATCAAAAAGGTTGAGTTTATTTTTTACCAAACAGCAATTCAATTGAAATTGCAGTTTCATAGGGCTACAATTTTGATACTTTTTTATTTGTTCTAATCTGGCTATAGCCATTTGCAGTGTAACAACAGTATCTCACAAACAGTAGGCTACCTTTAATTTATGGTTGAGGCAATGCCTAAAAATTGTTGTTCATGTGTATTGCTGTATTTAAAAATATCTATCCAGAATTTCCTTGCCAACTGAAAGTATTAAATGCAATAATTCTCATTGTTCAGATGCTTCTCATGTTGCCTCAATAGACTCTTTCTATAATATATATTATAACTGATGGTCTCAAAGCAGCTTCTGATAAAATCTTTGTTGATGTAAAGAAGAAATGTAACATATTTTCTGTTCCTGGTTGGAATAATCGTGTTAAGCAAGCTCATGCTACTGCCAGAGAAAGTTACATCATGTAGGTAAAAAATGGGAAACAGTGAAATGGTTACCTATATGAGTTGATGCAGAGCAAACAAAAGGAGTTTAAAAAAGCCTTTCACCGTTGTTTGTAATCATGCCTCTGAACAACATAGAGCAAATGTGCTTGCCTCAGCACTCAACTTGGACAGCTCACATAAGTCATTTTGGCAGAAAGTAAAAAAGTCTACTTGCAAAAAAAGTTCTCTTCCTGTAAATGTTGGTGGAGCAAAAAGTCCTGAAGCAATTACTGAGATGTGAAAACATCATTACAGCTCCTTGCTAAATTCTAGCAAAACCAACACTGAAAAAGAATTTGTTAACTCATGTATTTCTTCTAGGGATAAATATTACAACTTTTGTTGCAACATGGACACAATTGGTTCCTTGCTTGTCAAACTGACACTAAACCGCGCTGCTGGTGCTGACAAAATTTCAGCTGAACATATTGTTTATGCTGATTATTCGTTTTTATATTAGTGTACCTTGCTTTTTAATATGTGTCTTAGTCATGGCACTGTACCAAATTCTTGCTTGAAAACTGTCTTAGTCCCGATTGTAAAGAATTTGAATGGCGACATTCAAGATTCAGGTAACTATAGACTTATTGCTCTAGCCACAGTAATCTCAAAACTGTTTGAATGTTTTATTTGAATCATCTATTGCCTTTCTTGAATACCAGTGACAATCAATTTGGGTTTAAGTCTGGTTATAGTACTGACATGAGTGTTTTTTATTAAAACAACCAGTGTCCTCTTATATCAGTCATGACACTCCTGTATATTCTGTCTTTTTGGATGCTTCAAAAGCCTTCGACAAAGTCAATCATCATTTATTGTTTAAAACGCTTATCACACGTAACGTGCCTACTGCCTATCTAGTTTGTTTGCTTATTGGAATACTGGTAACCTTTGTGCCTTTATAGTAAAAAAACCATGCAAGTGAGGTGAGAAGGTCACCTGTGCCAATCATTTAGGCTACTGTGTCCAACGGAGTCTGACAAGGTGGGGTGTTCAGCCCCTATCTTTTTGCCGTATATATTAATCAGCTTTCTTATCTCAATAAAACAAAAGTTGGTTGCTATGTTGGCAACTCTTGTCTAAATCATATTATGTTTCCTGATGACATTTGCTGCATCTCGCCTAGTTTGTGTGGCTTTAAAAATTTGTTAGATGTTTGCCACAAGTATGCCGTTGAACATGAAATTACTTTCAATTCTAAAAAGTCATTTGGTATGTTATTCTCCCCAAAAAACTTTTATCTTTTACGTGCTCCTCTGCTACATCTAGGTAAATCTGAAATTGTGTTCACAGACTCTGTAAAATACCTGGGTGTATTTATTGATAGTTCTCAGATGAAAATTATGTTTCAAGGCAAGTACGCTCTCAGTATTGTGCTGCAAATAATGCAAAATCTTAATTTTTCTAAATGCTCACCCACTGTAAAAAAACAGTTTATTTCGTTCTTATTGTATGTCGTTTTACTTATCCAAGTTGTGGAACAAGTTTAGATCTTCTAGTATAAAACAATACGTGTTGCTTACAATGACTCTTTCAGAATATTGCACAATTTGCCTCGTTAGGTCAGTGCCCGTGAATATCAAGTAATGAATAATGTAACTACGTTTGATGCTTTATTGAGGAAAAAACATGTTTTCGTTTATTAACCGATTGCATACACTCCTCAAATCGCTTTATATCAGACATGATGTCATCTGATTGTTTTTATCGTTCTGAATGCTTTCAATTCTTCCAACGCTCATTGTATGTAAATTTGTAACAGTAGATAGCCTATTTAGTGAGCTTAACCGACGGCATCCAAGGTGGCTCTCTGTGATCTTTGTGCATTTTCAGCTTGTGTATTACAGTATTTCGTTGTTTTGTTTTCGATGTGGACAGCTTTGTCTGACGCAAATAAATAATAAATAAATATGTGACAGTGACAAAGATCGTGTGCTTTCTTTTCACGCTTTCCCACAAAACAAGGTGCTGAGAAGAAAATGGTCGAAGTTTTCTTCAAGTGTTCGAAAGTAGGATGGGCCATACAAAACTAGTCAAATATGTTCTCTTCACTTCACTAAAGATGATTTTGTTAATACCACTCAAGTAAAAATGGGCTTGAGCAAACTTTACATTTTGAAGAAATCTGCCATAGGCTACCATCTATAAAAGCAAAGATGCAACCTGTTGCTGATGATGATTTCAGCACTTCTAAACAACAACTTTTACAAAAACGTACCCTTGTACAGGTAAACTAGGGTGTTACATGTATAGACTCTGCGATGTACGTACTGAGGGCACATCATGAGAGAGAGAGAGAGAACTTTTATTTATTTTTGAATAGTGATGATGAATTAAATATGAATGATGATTCGTACAATTTCTTCATTTTTCACTTCAAGTATATTTTAGGTTTTGTAGGAACGTATCCAGTACAGTTTTATTAAACTGTAAAAAACAACAGATCTTTGAAAAAAGCAACCGCTTGTACCAACTCCGACTAAACTGTGATCCAGCAATTACATCTAGGAAACGTATGTTTCATCCGTCGCTAAGAACGCCGACTTAGGATGACGTAATACCACCAAAGTCGTCCCAGAGCAGTGAAATATGGAGTTTCGCCTGTGGTGGCGCTGCGGAGCCGTCGTTTGATGTAAATTACGCCCTAACCAGTCGAGCTACGAGGTTAAGGTTAAAAAGTTCGCTAAGTATGATTCTGCGCAAGGAAATGCTTTAAAAAGTTACTATACTTGGATCCAACCTGTCAGGGGCACTTTAAATCAAGTAATAAAGTTGAATGATGAAGTTTGGATGGAATTATGGAAGACTGTTTTCCATTTTATCATCTAAATCTCCCATCCCACGTCATCGTTCTTCCATCGCAAAATATGCATTCCATTCCATCCTATCTTCCTTTCCATTCTATCCCATTCCCTGCCTATGAATCGTAATAAGAAAGACAATCGTATTGTTTGTGATTGAACAACAGAGAAATTGCCATGAGGTTGAGTTGGTAAATTCAATCACTCACTGATGAAAAGTAACTATCCTCAAGCCTAAATAAAAATTATTTTAATAGGTTTTATTATGAATATATAGTTGATATTTTGCTAATTGATATTTGGCTGCGTCATTGGTAAAAAAAACTTAGGTACGGTAAGTGAGAAGTTTTTAGCTAAGCGATAGGCTACGCAACAGCGCACCAATACTTCTAGTTCTTACATATCTTCTAAAACTGAAACGAAATCATCATCGGCCAATAAACATATAGAATCGAGGCTCCATTACAAATTAACACAAGCCGCCAGTGTTGTAGACGACTAATTTTCAATCGCTGCGCTTTGGCACTCCAGTGTTTGGTGGAAGATCACTACGTGTTCCCAAACAGGTTTTGCATATCCCTTGATACATCATTGGCGTCGTGGCTAGTAGTTTTATTCCTCAACAATACCCCACACTCATTATTCTTTTCTGAATTTTAATGCAGAACTAACATTAGATGAAAAATTTTCTTGAAAAAGTAGGCTAAACTTTATTGTTTTTAATATTGTTCCCATAAGCTTCACACTAACGTTTTATATCCACACTTGCTTTGCTTGTCTTTTCAATAAAATACAATAAAAAACTTTTCAACCTTCAGTTCTCCAACGTACATTTAATTAGACTATTACCTTTTTTCACATTGTTAAAAACATTATGGGAATAATTCTTCATTCCCTGTCAATTTAAATTTGTTTCAGGTTGTATTGGCGCTTCCACACAGTCCTCAATGATTGTTGTTTAAATACATCTCTGAGGGAAGATGCAGAAACACTAAAAATAAAAAGATTTCTTTTGACAGGTGGTGGCCAACCTAATCCTGGGCGTAGGCCCACGTCGCCTTTGTGTCAGAATAACTTCCAACCTCGCCCACAACGATGTGATCCCCAACAACAGTTAAGACAATGTCCTATTCTATGTCCGGGTCAGGAAATCTGTTGTGATCTTCCTTGTGGTGGAACCGGATGCGTTCACATAGGTTCGCGTTTTGTCACTTCTACCTTTTTCTCGACCTTTGCTATGTTGACGTGTATTGTTTTTTGATATGATGGTCAGAAATAAAAAAACAACTGAACTGAACTGAGGTAAATGTGTGTTCCCAGCTAACATACCCTAATCGGGCCGGTATAGGGCCAATGCGGTGTTATATCGGGTCCCTTTATTGGCACGATACAGTAATCTATACAGGCCCAGTAAGAAAGTGCAAACAAGTTCCATACTGGGCCGATACAGTATTACTACAGTTGCCGGCACGATGCCATTACCCAACCGGTATTTGTACCTTTAACATACCCTAATCGGGCCGGTATAGGGCCAATGCGGTGTTGTATCGGGTCCCTTTATTGGCACGATACAGTAATCTATACAGGCCTGGTAAAAAAGTGCAAACAAGTTCTATACTGGGCCGATACAGTATTACTACAGTTGCCGGCACGATGCCATTACCTAACCGGTATTTGTACCTTACACCCTCGTTCTAGCCTGTACAATGCCATTACTCAGCGAATATCACTATACCATGCCAATAATGGGCCAGGGCAATGCCATTTATCTGCCTGTACCTCTAAAAGATACCATGCCTGCGCCTACACCATGCCAATACCTACAAATGTACAGGCATATACAATGCCATCACCAAGCCTGCATCAGTAACCCTAACCCGTACTTTCAAACAAAAACAAGAAAATTCTTATGTGAAAATTTATTGAACATATGAGCAACCGATGGTTCGTCTTTTCCGTCCCCCTTCGCGGTCATTAAAATTTCGCATCCAAGTGCTGATACATTTTTCTATGGCACTTTCAGTGGCACCATCCAAGTTCGGTGTTCGCATAACAGCACCTGTAAAAGCAGATATTTTATTGTCTCAGAATAAGTAATGTTTACAGAATCATGCATCAAAACCATTATTAGTCGGCTGCATAGCCGAGTGGGGAGAACCCTAGAACGGCAATCGAAAGGGCGCCGGTTCGACACCGCTCGAGCATGCGGCTGTGTCTGTGGCAGGACACTTAAAGGCATGCCTGAAGGTGGACACGAAGATTGGCTTCCTTGCCTTCCCGTCCATTCAATCTAAATCTTCAACCACCGGGTGTAAGCCTGGATACGACAAACAAAAACATTATTATTCAGTCCAGCCGTGATGGCGTGAGAAGTGCGACATGGAACTTGTCGTAGAAAGGCGCACTTTGCTACTGCTGACGACGCCCACTCACCTTAAAAGCAAGGTGTTTAGAAGGCATGACTGTGTCACGTTATCCACCCGATGTATTGATGCAGACAATATCCCTGATATAAAAGCGTCACGAATCGCTTCATTGCGGCAAACTTCCGCGGTTACGGCTTTATAATTGCAATCTCGAGATAGCCGCTTCAAGTTTAATACGTAATCATCTAATGACTGTTCTGCCTGTTGTTTGCACGTCATTAGCAAATGTCTGGCAAATATGAGATTATTTGGTTTCACGTATAATCTTTCTAAAGTTCTTATTGCAAGGTCTTAAGTATTACATTCACTGATGTAATTGTAAACATCCTTATCAACGTGGGCGATCAAACATCGCAGTTCATCGTCATCACTGATCTCTGGTTCAGCTGGAAATGCTGCAAGAAAATTCGCGAATGTTCGATGCCAATGTTTCCACTCTTTACTAGCTGGACTAGAGTTGGGATCAGCGCTGAACAAACTGGGCTTTATAAACTTGCTATCCATCTTCAATTAGTTCGTTAAATTGCCGTGAACTAATACATACTTTATTACGCAAGCTTATATTAGCTTTAACAAACTAAATGGAACATCTAAATAAACATAAACAAATGAATTAAGCTTATTTATTTTTATTTTTTATTTATTTATTTGCATCAGACTCAAGATGGTCCATATTACACAATCACACATAGCCTAGAAAGTAGAAACAAAGCAGATACTCAACTCCGAAGAGCTGAGTCGTAATGAACCAAATACAAAGATTGATAATAACAGTCCGTTCGCATGAGTTCATAAATCCATTGATTGGAAGACAAGTTACATCGGGTTATAAACTGATATAATCTTTTGCGAATGAGAGCTTGAAAGGTTGTGGTATTGTTATCAACGAATGCAGAGGTGATGCTGCATCGTCTCTGCAGATTAAACAACATTCTGTAACAGAACTTCAGACAATAAGATTATCAACCTGAACCGCACCTCAACATAACAAGCAAGTAAACAGAGTGGGAGCGCCAACTGAACAGTTGCGTTGGCCAAAGGCATTATGCGTGGAACGCGGCAGGAGTTTCTACTGTAGCATACAACGCAAATCACACGACAAACAGCTAAACTCGACTGCAAGCTTTCTCAAAAGTTTTCTTTCTCTCTCTCTCTCTCTACCACGCACGAATGTAGCCACCTGGCTTAACTCGCACGCGAAGTGTGTTCCCGTTAGTAGTAAACTGAAAACCAGTGATGCCAGGTTGGTTTTTGAAAACAAGCAAGTGAATCTAAAAAACAAGCCCAAAACAGCCAAATCAACACAAAAACAAGCCCAATAATTTGCAACCAAACTGTAGCTACAGTATACAGTGTTGCCTTTACCAAACTGTACTGTGCCAATATCGGCTGTACTGTGCCAACACCTTACCATACTGTACTGTACCATTGCAACACCGGATTGCCATTATAAACTGTAGGCTTACAGATTTGCCTTTACCACACAGTACTGTGCTAACACCGGATTGCCCTTACACAAACTGTACACTTTTGCCGTTACACAAACTGTACTGTGCCAGTAGGCTACCGGATTGCCCTTACACAAACTGTACATTTTTGCCATTACCAAACAGTACTGCGCCAATACCGGATTGCCCTTACACAAACTGTGCAGTTTTGCCTTTACCGAACTGTATTGTGCCAATACCGGATTGCCCTTACACAAACTGTACAGTTTTGCCATTACCAAACTGTACTGTGCCAATACCGGATTGCCCTTACACAAACTGTACAGTTTTGGCTTTATCACACAGTACTGTGCCAATATCGGATTGGCCTTACACAAACTGTACACTTTTGCCTTCATCACACAGTACTGTGCCAAGACCGGATTGCCCATACACAAACTGTACACTTTTGCCTTTACCACACAGTACTGTGTCAATACCGGATTGCCCTTACACAAACTGTACAGTTTTGCCATTACCAAACTGTACTGTGCCAATACCGGATTGCCCTTACACAAACTGTGCAGTTTTGCCATTACCAAACTGTACTGTGCAAATACCGGATTGCCCATACACAAACGGTACAGTTTTGCCATTACCAAACTGTATTGTGCCAATACCGGATTGCCCTTACACAAACTGTACAGTTTTGCCTTTACCACACAGTACTGTGCCAGTACTGGATTGCCCTTACACAAACTGTACAGTTTTGCCATTACCAAACTGTATTGTGCCAATACCGGATTGCCCTTACACAAACTGTACACTTTTGCCTTTATCACACAGTACTGTGCCAAGACCGGATTGCCCATACACAAACTGTACACTTTTGCCTTTACCACACAGTACTGTGCCAATACCGGATTGCCCTTGCATAAACTGTACAGTTTTGCCATTACCAAACTGTACTGTGCCAATACCGGATTGCCCTTACACAAACTGTGCAGTTTTGCCATTACCAAACTGTACTGTACAAATACCGGATTGCCCATACACAAACGGTACAGTTTTGCCATTACCAAACTGTATTGTGCCAATACCGGATTGCCCTTACACAAACTGTACAGTTTTGCCTTTACCACACAGTACTGTGCCAGTACTGGATTGCCCTTACACAAACTGTACAGTTTTGCCATTACCAAACTGTATTGTGCCAATACCGGATTGCCCTTACACAAACTGTATAGTTTTGCCATTACCAAACTGTACTGTGCCAATACCGCATTGCCCTTACACAAACGGTACAGTTTTGCCCTTACAACATTGTATCGGCCCGATACAGGCTTTGTATCAGACAAACTGTACCATTTTGCCGATACAATACTGTACGTTGCCGGTATTGGCCCGATACAGTGCAAACGTTACCGAACGGTTGGCGAATCGCAGCTGCTCGCTGTACTAGTGAGTGCTCAGCCTTGTGCTGATAGCCGGGAAGAACGCCCCTTTCTTCACAATGTCCTCTGCCCTGGCGCCTGCTAGTTTTGTTGGCTCTTTCTTTGTTTCCACAAAGATAAGAGTTAAACTGACTGGTAAAGCGGTGGTCGAATAAATTTGTGGCAGAATACGGTGCGATACTGATGAGCCCAGCCTCATGGGCGAAACACGTGGTATCGCTGTCAATTCTTGCTACAAATCGGCTGCCGAGAAACATATTGTTGATTGGATGGTCTTAATGGCTAGCGTGAAAGCTACACCGTTATGGTTGGCGAATCGCAGCTGCTCGCTGTACTAGTGAGTGCTCAGCCTTGTGCTGATAGCCGGGAAGAACGCCCCTTTCTTCACAATGTCCTCTGCCCTGGCGCCTGCTGGTTTTGTTGGCTCTTTCTTTGTTTCCACAAAGATAAGAGTTAAACTGACTGGTAAAGCGGTGGTCGAATAAATTTGTGGCAGAATACGGTGCGATACTGATGAGCCCAGCCTCATGGGCGAAACACGTGTCTATCGCTGTCAATTCTTGCTACAAATCGGCTGCCGAGAAACATAAAAAATTGTTTACTTGTTGTACGCTTCCTCAACTGAACCTCCTATCTAGGTGATATGCAATAGAAGCAAATGTGTCTTGTGTCAGTAAAATATGTAAGAAAAGCACTTGGTCATTCGCCACTCAAAAACCGAAAAACAAATGCAATATTTGATTACTACTTTTGACTGTTGGCCATTTCAGTCGTTGTTGATGCTCAAGCAAGCTTGGTGGTAGTTGTTGTTTTCTGTAAAAGCAAAAATTGAATATAAAACTGCACAAAAGTAGACAACTAAACAAACCACAAAATTTAATTGTAACATAGACAAAACCACAGAATTTTTCAACCTTTAATCCTCCAACGTACATTTAATTAGACTATTACCCTTTTTCACATTTTTAAAGAAATTTATGAGAATAATTTTTGATTCCCTGTTAATTAAAATTTGTTTCACCACCAGCTTTTACAAAGGTTGTGTTGGCGCTTCCGCACAGTCCTCAACGATTGTTATTTAAATACACCGCTGAGGAAGATGCAAAGACACTAAAAATCAAACGATTTCTTTTGACAGGTGGTGGCCAACCTAATCCTGGGCGTAGGCACACGTCGCCTTTGTGTCAGAATATTTTCCAACCTCGCCCACAACGATGTGATCCCCAGCAACAGTTACGACAATGCCCTATTCTATGTCCGGGTCAGGAAATCTGTTGTGATCTTCCTTGTGGTGGAACCGGATGTGTTGAGATGGGTATAAGTGTGTTTGATTTAAATTGATATGGCATAAGAGCTGTTTTATATGGCACCAAACAAGTTTCATTTTTGAGAAGCAGCTCAATAAATATTAGTCTATAGCTTCTTAACGATGACGGATTTGGAAAGGAGTAGAGAGAATCAAAATTCGTTTCCTCCAAATCAGTAGAAAGTTTCATTTTTTAAATTAAAATTACAGTTTCTCGAACTATTGTATCTAGATGGGAGATATCTTAATGAAATGGTGAATGTGAGGGGCAATTGGGTTTGTGCTCGATATTTAAAAAATTGTTTACTTGTTGTACGCTTCCTCAACTGAACCTCCTATCTAGGTGATATGCAATAGAAGCAAATGTGTCTTGTGTCAGTAAAATATGTAAGAAAAGCACTTGGTCATTCGCCACTCAAAAACCGAAAAACAAATGCAATATTTGATTGCTACTTTTGACTGTTGGCCATTTCAACCGTTGTTGATGCTCAAGCGAGCTTATTGATGGTTATTGTTTTCTGTGAAAGCAAAAATTGAATATAAAAGTACACAAAAGTAGACAACTAAACAAACTACAAAATTTAATTGTAACATGGACTAAATCACAGAATTTTTCAACCTTCAATCCTCCAACGTACATTTAATTAGACTATTACCCTTTTTCACATTTTTAAAGAAATTTATGAGAATAATTTTTGATTCCCTGTTAATTAAAATTTGTTTCACCACCAGCTTTTACAAAGGTTGTGTTGGCGCTTCCGCACTGTCCTCAACGATTGTTATTTAAATACACTGCTGAGGAAGATGCAAAGACACTAAAAATCAAACGATTTCTTTTGACAGGTGGCGGCCAACCTAATCCTGGGCGTAGGCACACGTCGCCTTTGTGTCAGAATATTTTCCAACCTCGCCCACAACGATGTGATCCCCAGCAACAGTTACGACAATGCCCTATTCTATGTCCGGGTCAGGAAATCTGTTGTGATCTTCCTTGTGGTGGAACCGGATGTGTTGAGATGGGTATACATGTGTTTGATTTAAATTGATATGGCATAAGAGCTGTTTTATATGGCACCAAACAAGTTTCATTTTTGAGAAGCAGCTCAATAAATATTAGTCTATAGCTTCTTAACGATGACGGATTTGGAAAGGAGCAGAGGGAATCAAAATTCGTTTCCTCCAAATCAGTAGAAAGTTTCATTTTTTAAATTAAAATTACAGTTTCTCGAACTATTGTATCTAGATGGGAGATATCTTAATGAAATGGTAAATGTGAGGGGGGCAATTGGGTTTGTGCCCTATACTTAAAAAATTGTTTACTTGTTGTACGCTTCCTCAACTGAACCTATCTCGGTGATATGCAGTAGATGCAATAATGTCTTGTGTCAGCAAAATATGTAAGAAAAGCACTTGGTCATTCGCCACTCAATAACCGAAAAACAAATGCAATATTTGATTGCTACTTTTGACTGTTAGCCATTTCAACCGTTGTTGATGCTCAAGCAAACTTATTGATGGTTATTGTTTTCTGTGAAAGCAAAAATTGAATATAAAAGTGCACAGAAGTAGACAACTAAACAAACTACAAAATTTAATTGTAACATCGACTAAATCACAGAGTTTTTCAACCTTCAATCCTCCAACTTACATTTAATTAGACTATTACCCTTTTCACATTTTTAAAGAAATTTATGGGAATAAGTCTTCATTCCCTGTCAATTAAAATTTGTTTCTCCACCAGCTTTTACAAACAGACATAACTCAGCAACAACACTACATTTAACATTATAAAAAACAAAAAGCGAACGTTTTTGGCTAGTCATACAGCCCTTTACATGCCTATAAGAAAAATACATATTAAAAGAAATGCTAAAGAATCATACAGTATCACAGTAAAAATATGGTTAAATCTAAACATTTGAGAAACTGCCTCGCTCACACAAAATGATAACTGAAAATTACACAGCACAACGGGCACAACAGCAGCACAACACAGCACAGCACAACGGGCACAATAGCCGAAAATTACACAGCACAATAGCCGAAAACGTTCGCTTTTTGTTTTTTGTTTTTTTGTAATGTTAAATGTAGTGTTGTTGCTGAGTTATGCCTCTTTATGGTTTAAAAGAGTTAACTCTCTACCCAAATTGTAGGTTTTACAAAGGTTGTGTTGGCGCTCCCACACAGTCCTCAATGATTGTTGTTTAAATATACCGCTGAGGAAAATGCAGAGACGCTAAAAATTAAACGATTTCTTTTGACAGGTGGTGGCCAACCTAATCCTGGGCGTAGGCCCACGTCGCCATTGTGTCAGAATAATTTCCAACCTCACCCACAACGATGTAATCCCCAGCAACCGTTACGACAATGCCCTATTTTATGTCTGGGCCAAGAAATCTGTTGTGATCTTCCTTGTGGTGGAACTGGATGCGTTGAGATAGGTATAAGTGTGTTTGATTTAAATTGATATGGCATAAGAGCTGTTTTATATGGCATCAAACAAGTTCCATTTTTGAGAAGCAGCTCAATAAATATTAGTCTACAACTTATTAACGATGACGGATTTGGAAAGGAGCAGAGGAAATCAAAATTCGTTTCCTCCAAATCAGTGGAAAGTTTCATTTTTTAAATTAAAATTACAGTTTCTCTAACCATTGTATCCAGATGGGAGATAGCCTATCTTAATAAAAAGGTGAATGTAGGGTGGCAATTGGGTTTGTGCCCGACACTTAAAAAATTGTTTACTTGTTGTACGCTTCCTCAACTGAACCTCCTCCTATCTAGGTGATATGCAATAGAAGCAAATGTGTCTTGTGTCAGTAAAACATGTAAGAAAAGCACTTGGTCATTCGCCACTCAATAACCGAAAAACAAATGCAATATTTGATTACTACTTTTGACTGTTAGCCATTTCAGTCGTTGTTGAGGCTCAAGCAAACTTATTGGTGGTTATTGTTTTCTGTGAAAGCAAAAATTGAATATAAAAGTGCACAGAAGCAGACAACTAAACAAACTACAAAATTTAATTGTAACATGGACAAAATCACAAAAGATGAATACAGTGAAAACCCCTTAGATAAAAGTTTGCAAGTGGTCTATACGGAACAGTATATCAATTACAGTAAATACTGCAGTGATGTACGCGCATACAAAAAATATTGACGCCGTCAGCGTAAACGTAAACGTTCGAAAAACCATACGCCGTATGCTTCAACGTAACTTGTAAAAAAAGTTGGCGGCGTCAGCGTCAGTGCATACACTAGCGTAAACTAATTTTGTTTGCTAGGTGCCAAACATTCACACGGTATAAACCACTCGAAACAAACAAGTTTTATTTTGAATTTCCACGAGGATACACAAGCATCTGAAAGTGTTCGTCTGACATTTTGCTGTGTTTTGGTTCCAATATGTCTTTGCCCATTGAAAACATTCTTTCAACTGCAGCGCTGGAAGGTATTGGCGTGTTGTAGCGAAAAAAAGACATTAAAAAGTATGCGTTGACACTATGCGCTAAAAAACCGCGAAAACTTTACGGCGTAGCCACAAGCGCAAACTATCCAAAAAATGTGGCCGCAAGCGTTAGCGTAGACTTTGCGGCGTATACGTACATCTCTGAAATACTGTTATAAAAATATTTTTTTGGGTTAAATACAATGAATAAGCTTTGCAAAACTAAATGATTATTTTTCAGAATTGTAGAAGATGAAACAGATCGCGAAAGTTTGTGCTGAAATCAAAAGAGGACTTAACAAGCACCTTCATCAACTTATTCCAATCATTTTGTTGATTGTAAAATGCATGGCATAGCCTATCAAATTTCAATAAATTCATTCCACATCGACATAGGTGGTAGTTTATTTTCCAATCAGAAAACGAATGTGCAATTATGGATGGCAAATTCGTACGAAAGTAGGCTACTGTATGATATAAAGTCAGAGATATCTAAAGAAGGGGTTACGAAGGCTCGCAGCGATTGCCTTATTCTCACGGCACTACCAGCAGGGCAGTAGTATATATTAAATATGAGGTTCTTTTTGAAATTGCAGAAAGTTTTGTGGTGCAGCTGGTACAATCAGCTACAGAAGACAGTTAGTAAATGTTGCGCAAAGCATATGTAAAGAATACTTATTTGGAAAGACAGTTGAAAAGTTACCAGTATAAGGTGTTTTTTTAACAAAGCCTTTACGATAGGCTAGATGTAAAATAAGTATACTACGGGTAAAGGTAGTTGAACATGCAGTGAATATTCAGGTCTGATGCTAATAGCAGGTTATCATAACAAAATTTGTTAAACTACTATCGGTGCCAATTGTCATTTTACGATAAACAGAGATTGTTTACGATAAACAGAAGCCCTTCTATTGTTAGACGTAATAAAAGCCTTTGCATCCCTTTCTTTAGATAGCCCTATATATAAACTAGTCTACAAATCCTATTGTCCTATTACGGATCTTAACTAAACGTTGAAAACGAATATCAGCTTCTTTTCCAACACCGAAATTATTTTAAGCGAATCGAATTCGAATTGAAACGTAACCAACTAAACAAGTTCACTTTCTGACGCAACAAAGCAATGATCGTAATTGTCATTTGATATTTTCATCAGATAACATGACCCTGGACATCAGATATCAGACATCTGGTATCAGATATCATCAGATATCTGATATCAGGTATCATCAGATATCAGATATCAGACATCAGACATCAGATATCAGACATCAGATAACATGACCCTGGACATCAGATAACATGACCCTAGCGTAACCCTGGACAGGTCACTCACGTACCGACGACACCTGGAGTCACTGCGCAAAAAACTATCTGCGCGCGTTGCACTTTTGAGGCGGCTGGCGGGTTCCGGCTGGGGAGCTGATGCGAAAACCCTTCGCACAGCTACCTTGGCCCTCGTCCATTCTACCGCTGAGTACTGCGCACCAGTGTGGTGCCGCAGCTCTCACACCCGCCACATTGACACCGCCATCAATGACGCACTACGCACTGTGACTGGATGCCTGCGTCCCACTCCAACGGACTGCCTTCCCATCCTTGCAGGCATCCAACCTGCTGAGCTTCGCCGTAAAGGAGCCATGATTTCCCTTGCTCGTCGCGCACTGGACCCCGACCACCTCCTCCACAGTACACTCCAGCGCCTACCTGGAAGACAGCAGCGACTGAAATCAAGACGCCCATTTGTGCCTGCCGCACGACAGCTTCTGAACAACGTTGAAGATCTTGGAATAAGTGCGGCACACTGGACGAACTACACATGGAACATGGAGTGGCAAAATAACACCTCCCGACTCCGTGATTTCCTACCCGACGTCGATCTCCACCCTCCGGGAATGTCCCTCGCAAGACTTGCGTGGGTCCGGCTTAACCGCCTACGAACCGGCGTCGGTCGCTTTCGTTCAGACATGTGCAGATGGGGTCTGGCTCCCTCACCGCGATGCGAGTGTGGCGCCACAGACCAAACAGTAGATCATGTCGTCCATGACTGCCCAATCCATCAACCACCACATGGAACGCTTGGACTGAAGGCCCTGGATGACGAAACTGTCGAGTGGCTGATGACATCATGCCCAAACATATAGTCCGGAAGAACAGCTCATATGACGAAGAAGAATCAGATAACATGTCATTAATTCCAGTATACTCTTCAACATTTTGCCAAAGTCTTAAAACAGACACGTTTATCCGTTGAATGTAAGGCCGGGTTGAAGTCTTGTTTAACAGCTTTGATTTACATGACAGACTCACAGTTTGATTGCAATAGAGCTTTCCCGCAGCCAGCCAAAGAAGCGTGACGTGGAAAACAAACCACTTCACGAACTGAAATCATAGCAGTGAATTAGTAGGCCTACAGACTTTGAAAGTTTTGGTTGTTGTTTTGATCGAACAATCGCTCATTTTATTCGAACATTTTATACTAAAAGTACTTTTTGGACTGATTATGACAATTAAATTATCTATTTTCAGCAAATCTTTGAAGTTATTGGAGGGCCATAGCGCATAGGCATAACTACCGCCGGCACGCTCTATAGGCCAGCACTGCAAGGGGCCGCTGAACAAAAGGACCTCGCATTGATAAATTTTATTTTAAAATATTTTAGTTAACAACTAAAGTAATTAGCTTAAACTTGTTACTACTTTATACAGAATCTACACTTATAATCTTTTTAAACAGCATTTTCGTTTATTAGGCTACTTGATGTTTTTGTCCTACCTTGGCCTATGCTTAGGGTCACTCCAGGTTTCTAGCCACTTAATGTTTGTGTTTGGTTTGGCTTCTTTTGCTCTTATGGAACTGCTGTAATATATTGAAATTACTTTCTGTCGAAATAGGAACAGTCCCAGCACAAGTTTGCAACACACGCGCTTCACGCTTTCATTTTGAATAGGACTACAACGCAAGTGAAACCACTCAATACCAAACGTTTTGGTTAGATTGTTAAGTTACAACGTTTTTAAATTATTAGCCTACTAACTGTTGTCTAAATTTTTTATAAACTTTTTAACTTTATAAAACTTTAATTAATTACAAACACCTTATAGTAATGTAGCGGCTGCATGGTTGAGAGATGAGAGGGTTTGCACGACGTTTGCAAAGGACTTCTGTTCGACACCACTCCAGAGTTTGCGGCTGTGTCTCAGCGAAGACACTTAATAGTATGTTAACAAGCGTAGCAGCTGATTCGAAGACTAAGCTATATATCTCTTCGCTAATTCCTGTTGTGTTGTATTTGTGATCGCAGTGACGGCTACGTAATTTATATGTTTTTGCAATGCAGCAGGGAAAATGATTAGGCTAGCCTGCTACAAGACCCCTATGTCAACTTTACTGAGTAGGGGTAGCTTATATGAAGCTGGGTAGGCTGAACAAACAAATTATTGAAATCCTTCTGTGGTCGGAAAAAAATTAAAACGTAGGTTCGATTTCAAAGTTAAAGTAGCCTAAATCACCAAACTTCTACGGAAATGAATTCGGGTAAATGCAATGTTTATGCCATACGTCTTCATCAGTAGGTTAACCCTTTGCGCTATTGCGCCCAAAAAGCCACCAAAACAAAGTATAGGGCCTATGGTAACAATAAATGTTTGTCGGCAGCCGATTGTAGCAAGAAATGACAGCGATAGACACCGGTGTTTAGTGGTATGTAGCTCCTGCGAGCTTTACATAGGCCTACGTCATTTCTACGTTCTATAATCTGCACATAAAATAATGGAGGCCTCATAATTGCATCCGGGCCCCAACTGACAAAGTTAGGCTACGGGCGGCCTACTACGGCCCTGATTATTGCTATTTCAAGTTTGTTTAATTTGGCTAAATAAGCGAGCTTGGTGAATGGCATTCTCAGTTGAGTTCAGTTTATTTTTATTTCTGACCATCACAACGAAAAACAATATATGACAAACATAGCAGAGGTCTAGAAAAAAGTAGAAGCGACAAAACACGGACATCATAACGTGCATAATACTAAAGCAGGACAATCAGTTTAAAATATGGCACGGTCGCAACATCTTATTAGATTTTTTTTTTAATTTCGAAAAAAAGAAAAAAAAGGCAAGTGAAATTTTGTTTAACAATTTATATGAGCAAAAAAAAAAACAAGACAAAAAGACAGTTGCTATATTGATCGACTATTCTTAAAGTTATGTCCCTTTAACAAGGCTTATTAGCCTACTCTAGTTGATTCATATTCAGTGCAAGTAGGCCATGAGTGATACATTGTTTTCACAAGTAAAGAAGCAAAAAAGGCTACAAAGGGAAACCTACTTAGCCTACTTATTGTAGTAAATAAGACAATAAATTTCACTTATTAGTATAAAGACACAGTAATGCAGGAAGGAATTCCAAGTCTATCAAAATTGTAGACCAACGGCATTTAGCTTTTACACCAACACAGTAACACACCACCAACAGTTCTTTCAAGCGCCACAGCTTATGCGCAGTTACGAGAGCCCATTAATAAGTGGCTTATCATTGTATCACTTGGCCTGTTTTTCTTATAAAAGTAACTTGAATAAAATACAACAGTCAGTTCTTTGTTTTTTTACGTTGATTCCACGTTTTTACGAAGATTCTACTAACTGCTAAACAAGTTATTAAGTATTTACAAGAAATTTGGTGCTTGCTAATGAAGTAGCTAGCGTGATTGTTTTCCACGTCACGCTTCATTGCACAGAGCTAAGAGAAAGGTCTATCAAACACGGTGCTGCCAGGAGTGGCATATTTTGACAAATCTCAACTGCATTGTGGCAAAACGAAATATGTAGCCTAGATAGCCTTCAATTAAAAAAGAAGATTGCACTATGTCCCATTTTGATTTTTGAATTCAAGTCGCAATGTAGGACGACAGAGCGTTGTGCTAAGTGGTGGGGCTGTCAATCGTTCCGGTGTTTTTCATTTGGTGCTCTTGTTGCCTGGATTCTGTCTTCAGCATCAGCAAGCTTATCATGTTGGAATGAATCAATAGCGAGGACCATCGTGTCCTGATCACTTCTCTTCATCGTCATGCCCAGAAGTGTTGTCCCATCGACGAATGTATATGAGCGGGCATGCTAACAAGCAACGTGCCGCTACATATTTTTAATGAAATCAACCTTATGCTGCAAACACTCAGCCCTATGCTCTCAAGTGGTGTGGAACCGATTTCTTTCGACCGTGTCTCCAGGACTTTCACCACTCGACTAAGCAGTTGGGTTACATTTTAAAAACGCTTTACAAAAATACCACATGATGCATTTTGTATCATTGTAGTTACACTGATGTAAAGCAACTCAGTTCGAAGAACAACCAATATTGTGAAATAAAATGTGAAATGAGGACATGTCGACACAGTTCAAACTAACTCCACAAAATACCAAAAAACGCACATCACGACCATTACACTAAATGTCATAAAATCGGGATTCTTACACTAAATGTGGATTCTTACACTAAATGTCATAAAATCGGCCATAACAAGACTGATACTAACTTCCTTTTTCCGCTTGCTAATCAAAAGAAAGTGCAAGAAATAAATATCCTTTGCAGAAGCCATGCTATGAATGCACATAGGCTACGTGGGTGGGAACCAAGCTTCCTTCTATGAGTCGCCTACAAAAATTTTTGGCGGAGAAAGAACTCCACAATATGACACATTTTAGAAAAAATAAACTTTAGCCATTACTGGAGTTCAAAATAGCTACGCCAAAGAATATAAATGGTTGGAAATTTCTATATTATTTCACTGTAGAAACAACTCATTTGTTGTACAGTCAAAAGAACTTTGATCAGTAAGCCTAAACTACGAAGGTGTAAATTGAAGCAACTATGAATCACTTACTGAGCTGAATTTCTGTACAACAGTAGCACGACGACTGTTGCAATTGAAATAGACTGCAATTTGTAAGGCTAACTTTCATTTGCAAAGTTTTGCCACGTTTGAGAATATTTTTGTGGAAAAATAACATGGGCGGGAAAATAAAAAGTCAACCTATGCAAATATATGAATGTTGTTCATCAGCAAGCTTAGAGAAATAACTAAGACACGAATGATTTCACAACAGGTCATAGAAGTAATTCTAAGGTGCATAAAAATGAGATTGACGCAGTTTGCACCACTGACTGTATTGGCTTTAACATTGTTTTTAATTTGCTTAACAAGTGATAGTGAAGGTAAGTACAATGAAGTAACAAATTGTTCAAAATTTAATTGTATCTACGCCTGTAATGTTTATGATAAGGTCGGCTTTAAATCTAAAAAAAATTAACATTTCAATGTTTGAACACTTTGCTGTTTCGGTTTTTCTTTCATAAATTTCGTATCGGAATATCACAACCCGTTGAACAGTATCACTCACATTGCAAAAAGACTATAGCGTACAAACTTGAATTAGTTTATTTGTGTTTGCCAAGAAAAAGAATTTCAATTTTGTTGGAAAAAATCATTTTGAAAACATTTAAAAGACAAACTCTGGTTAAACGTAGTAGGTAAAGCATTATATTCTACTACGATTGCTCCGTTTTACGGGTTAGTCAACGGGCACTTTTGTTAGTGGCAGGTTTTGATAAGGACTGTGTAATGGTAGGCTAATGGATGCAATTACAGTAGATTAGTAAACATCCTACTCCATTTCATCTTTTCTAACAACCTAATTTGACTATATCAGAATAATGTCGACTCCACAACCGATGGGCTGGCAACATCAAAGGTTTTTTAATGAAGTAAATTTTTTTCACCAGCAAGAATAATCTATTTTGGACATAATGAACTGAATAGAGAAGGCTATAAACAAAATCGTATGAAAAATGTTTCTAAAACAAATCTGTTTTTGTGAATGCCGTCACAGAGTAACCAGGAAAACTGTCACTCCAAGAATAAAATCTTCATTCATTCTTCAATCCTCATTTACAAAAATGTATTTGCAGCTTATAGATGGCGTCCCCGAAGTAGACGAATGTGCCGCCGGCTTGACAGCACGTTGGTAACTCAATGTACGAAGGGGCGGCGTGTTGGCTCTTATTGCATAATGAGCTGTCGGAAAGGTTATCGCTTACTAGGAAGAGTTAAAGCAGGCGTATTCTGTCTCTCCAACAGCCGCTGGAACAGACGAGTGGCAAGATCGCGATGCGTCAGAAGTAAGAAGGCTTCTTATTTTGAGTTGACTTATTTATAAAAACATGTTACCTTGGTCACGGTAAGCAAAAGTTGCCTGATTAAAATATACCAAACTGCCTGATTAAAATATACCAAAAAGTAAACTACTTTCTTTCTTTTTTTAACTACAGTATAGTTACAAAAAATATATATAGGCTATTTGTTTTATCGTTGTCTTTTGAGCTATTGAGCCGATGGTCCATTCTTTTAAACTCAGTTCAGAGATGTTTGCTGGGACTAACCGAGATGATATTGGAGAATAGCCATTTTTTTCATAATTTATTTGTTTGATATCTCTTTTAGAAAATTGGAGACAGTTATTCTGTTTGAATGCGCCCATACTGCTATTGTATGTAGCTGGCAAACCTTCTTAATTGAGATCGCAGCAGTCTGGCTCAGCTAAAGCAACCTTGACTATAAACAGCTACTTTCGCTGGATAGACAACAATGCAGTGCTGCCTGGAGATCGGCGGATAGATTCCCTTTGTTACGTAATACTGGGTGCGATGGTTGTCTTTCCATAAGTGCGTTGCCAGTTCCCCGTCACCAGCTGAAAGATGGTGCAGCGAATAATACGTTTGCTTTCCAGTTATGGGAACTTGGTTCGAATCCCGTTTTAAGTTGGTTTTTGAACACACACTGCTAAATTCAGACTGTAATAAATTGGAAAGACGGATTTGCTGCAGATAAAAAATTGGCAACCTGATTTTCTCATTGTTTCACTAGGTAGGCACTTTAACATAGGACAGTTTTCCGTGCGAACCAGCTATTGTGCGTGCGTACGTACGTGCGAACCCGCATTGGTTAAGAAAGGTAGGACAATTTTCCTTATAAACTCAATTGATTACAGTCATTAAGATCCTTCTTGCACTCAGTTCATTTGCAGAAGAAAAACAAAACATTAGCAGAGGGTGGGAATTGAACCTACGCAATCGAAATGACTATTACATTGCCCTAAACTTAATGGTTAACCCATTAGGCCACGCTGCTTGTGGCGATACATTTGCTTAATTCTCTTTGTATCTTTCGAGTAGATTATCACGTGATTATCAGAATATCACGTGCTGAGTCGCATGACTGAAATCAGCTGATTTGCACGGAAAACTGTCCTATGTTAAAGTTCCTACCGTTTTACTATGGGGATAACCTATAATATTCGTAACCTCTGCTGCTTTGTATCAAGTACTGTAAGCGGTGGGATGGCGCAGCTGGTAAGGCACTCGCTTTCCAATCACGCAATCCTGGTTCAACTCCCAGCTTATGCTGGTTGTTGACAAATACCGCTCACCTCTACCCAGGGTGTAATAAATTGGGTGGGCTTAATTGCCGAAGTAAAGGCAGCCGAGAGAAAGGAACTGGCCACCCTACTCTCGTTGGTGCCGATGACTTAGTACAAGGAGAACCTTATCTTCTCATCCCCCGATGCTTGGATTCAAGTATGGGACTTACCTTTACCTTTACTGTATGTTTTATAGTACCACCAAAAATAGCAGTATGTCCTCCTCTTCATAAATCCCTGGCAACAAATTGCACAAGAGGAAGGAGAGTTGGCTCAACCTGCGCATTGAGCTGCCAACCAGGCTACGAGATGCTTACGCGATTAGATTTAACAAGGTGTCTGTCCATCGAAAAGTGGCGCCCGAGTGTACGACGAGTGAGATGCACTAAAGGTAGGTTGTAGTTGAAAATTTACTTAATGAAAATTGACAGCCTTTTCTCATAGCTACCAGTACCACGATAAATCTAATACCAAACGTCTTATAAATATTAAAATTTACTGAAACGTACTAGGCTACAGTATATTCCATTTATCCAACTTTATTCAATTTATGACGTTACAGATAAAAACAGTTAAGTTTTCGAAAAGTTTAGTTTCTAGAATTTAGTTTCTGCAATTAGTCCGCTTAACTTTTTTTTGAGTTATCGTGTAATTTTAGTAATTTCAACACCACTTTCATGAAACTTAAACTGCTTAAGTGACATTTTATTGAATCTTTTGTCGTTTATTTGTAGCTTTGTGTCCAGAAAAAAAAGATTGTGGATTTTTATCAGACAACGAATGTCAATCTGCTTGTCCCAAACATCAAAACCTTGAATGTGCTTACGACTGTGACTGCATGGTTGTGCCCTTTGACAAAACAACAGGAGAAAAAGTCGACGTAGAAAGAAATTGTTAATCTAACTGTGGTATTCTACGTTTGATCAGCGATAAACCACCAAGAATGGTAGCCGAAATGTGGATCTATAACCATAACCTACCATCACTTGAATAATACTGCAATAGTTAGGCCTACAATGGATATGTACAAACTATGTACAAATTAATTAGTTTATATCTTTGGTATAGTGGCCTAAGCTGGGTTGCACGACAATCGGAGGGCACGGCCACTTGTAGAAACATTTAAAAAAAGCATATCATTTTTTACTTATAAAATAAATGTATATGATGATCGTATTAGAATACTATGATGTGTGTCTGCTTCATTCACTTAATGTTTTGAAGGTAATTCACCTGCAGTATTTACTTCGCACATATGTTATGATTTGTTTTATCAAAATTAAAATAATATTCACAATCTATTTTCATTGTCTTAAAAGTAGTGATCTATGTTCAGTGGGCCTACCTGAGAAGCTTCTCAGGCATTGTTTTCGTTCAAACGTTAAACCCCATTATTCTAATAATCATCACTTTTTTACCCTCAGTGGGTTAGTACCTGAGAATGAAGTGGGTTAGTACCTGTTAGTACCTCAGTGGGTTAGTACCTGAGGTTAGTACCTGTTTATATTATGTGGACTTAAAAAGCAAGAAAACTGAAGGTTTTATGTATTTACAAGTAATAAAGGTAAAGGTGGTTCCATACTTGATTCAAGTGTTGGGTATTAGAAGATAAGGTTCTCATTGTACTAAGCCTTCGGCACTAACGAGAGTAGGGTGGCCAGTTCCATTCTCTTGGCCGCCTTTCCTGCAGCAACTATGCCCACCCAATTTATTACACCCTAGGTAGAGGTGAGCGGTGTTTCCAACAACCAGTTGAAGCCGGAGTCGAAGCAGGATTGCATAATTGGAATGCCAACGCCTTATCCGTTGCGCCATCCCACCACGTTTACAAGTAGGCCTATACAAAATTGTCAGGTTAAAGTTTCAAAGAAAACATTTCTCACTGCAAGGACAAAGATTCATACAATCATTGTCTTTATTTTAGACGAAGTTCAACGTACGGTAATTAAAAAAATTCCAATATTACCAAAGTTAATATTTTTCTTTTTAATGATCTTAGTTAAATTTAACGCTTTAAAATTACCAACATTGATGTCATCATTACGATTTCATTATGAGGCTCACTATACATCATCAACAACCGGTAACGTACATTATAATTGAAATTCGCTTTCTGCTTGGGGTATTGATTCTTTTTTGGATACGTAAGAGATTTTTTTGGACGTCATAAATTCTAGACTTTTTTGGAAGATTTCCGGGAATGATGTGTTATTATTGGCAATGAATTTACACCATTTTCTACCAAACTTAGCCTATTGTTAAAACTTATCAAGTAAAAACAAACTTAATAGATTCAATTTACACAACTTGACAGAGCACTAAGTGTTGAATGGAACAACAGCAGATCTTTTAAGTGACCGATTAAGCTAGCCGTCTGATTAGTTATCTCAATCGACAATCACTTTGCGCGAAGTTTTAGAGTGCGTCAGTAATCGGAAATTTCATTTTAATCAACGGATTATGGTTGAGAAATAAAGGAAAGACTATCCGCAAAATAAGTTGATTAATCGACCGACTTGCTTTATCGGTAAATAAGCTAGGCTACTTTCGATGCACTTAACCTTATGTGATAGGAGAAAATTTAAGATAACTAGCAAACCTTGCTTTTAAAAGCGCATGAATTAGATTAGTTTAAAATTTGAAAACAAAAGCGGGTCAGTCATGAACTGGAGGCTTAGGTGATTAAATTACTTTCTGTTTAAGTTTGAGTTAAAAACATTGTTTCCTGCTGTTTAATGACAATAGCACAGTAGCAGGTATATTGATTTTTAAAAGTTTTCTTTTTTGCATGCTTCTTCAAGTTGTTCAAGCAATTCACGATTACTCCATTGCTTGAATGATGTACATGTTGTTTGGACTTCTTCATTGGCAAGTTGCTGAACTAAACCGCGACAGGTTACCACACATTCCGACCCAACACGTAGTCCACTCGAGCAACGAACGCTTAGTGCTCTATCGAACGATGGGCACCTACTCTGAAATACTAAAACAGAAATATGCAATGTAAGGTGTACATAAAAGCAACAGCATGACATTAAGCTTGTACCTGGTTACTTGGTACAAAGGTGGCCAAAAATTAATCACTGATGACCAAATGACTTTTTAAATTTTATATTCTTCAAGTAAACAAACAAAAAAACAAAAAGAATCTTGTTTTAACAGTAAATCTCTTCAGAGACTTGCCCTGCTTCTCATGCTGCTGGCCTTCTGACAGGAAATACAATAAATCCGATGAACTTTTAAAAAGTTTAATTAACCAACAACCAGTGCTAATGACAGCATAAAGTTACATTTTTCCACAAGTATTTTCTTCAATAGAGTTTTTTCTACAATCCAACACAAATTCTAAATTCGCCACATCGACGCTACTACACGAAGAAATAAAAGCCATTGGTTGCCTACTTTTAGAAGATACTTGATATAATCTAATGACGTGGGCCTACTGAGCCCACATCAAGCAACTTTAGTTATTAACTTCAGCTGGGTAACTGTTGAAGGCATCACGTATGCTTAAGAATAGCAAGTAGTAAATTTCTAAAATTAAAATAGAAATATAAAAACAACAATTAAAAGACCGAAACAACAAAGGAACCGAGAAGGCTGATTTACTGACTTGGTCGTCGTTTTAAACAATAACTGGCACATTGTATTCCCCCTGGACAGCAGATGTATCCTTCTTTACAAGGAGGAAAGCACCCTTCACAAGGTAGGGTCTCTATTAGGGCAGCATCCTGAAGAAGGGGGCATTGGAAAAAGTCCAGTGGTATTCCTGAAAGTTTAATTTTTTTAGTTATTACAAATAAACTTTGCACAGTACTGTGAACGCGGTTCTATTTTTAAAGAGGTAACCTGCCTAAGGTCATAGACGTAATCTATGAGGCCAAAACATTTTTGGGAAAAAAATAAAGCAAAAAAATGCTCGAATGTACTTATGATACTTGCAAACAGAGCAACTGTCCCCTAGCCACTAGAAACTCTGTCATGTACGTTAACTCTGTCCATTAGGCCTACTAAGACTTTTGTGGAAAGTTTTAGGTTATTTTTGGATGCAATATAATAATTCCATTCGCTTAATGGATTTTTTTTTGTTACGTTGCATGTCAAGCAGATAACCAGCAGAACTAATACCTGGTATTAATTAAGGCTAAAATGAATTAGCGTTTCTGTTTCATGTAGGAGTTGGTAACATACATGATGGTCAGTGCATTACTTTACAGATGTATAAGAGTTTGCAAATAGTTTCATATCTGCGGCTGCAATTTTGGCACAAAGTTGTAGAAAAAAATAATGAAAGTATAAGATACTTTCTCAAATTTATATTTATTTTATAAAAGCTCAAACAGCATAATATAACATAGAATCTGTATTGGTAGATACGCCGTTGATTAATAAAAATGAGTAACTACGTAATGTTTCTTTGGGCGTTTTTTTACCGATTGGTCTTATTTAGGCTACATAATTTGATACTTTGTGGCTGCCCAAATTTTGATAGTGCAGTTGTGTAAATGAACATATTAAGGATTTTAATGATTTTGGGCCATCTGTATCAAGTTGATTTGAACAGTTTCATACAAGAATTACTCAGATTCAAAATAATGTTATGTTTTATGGCTGCCAAAATCACCGGGATACATTTGTAGATGAGCAAAATCATTAAGGTTTTGTTGCTAAGATTTTGTCATTGCATAAAGCAATTAACGACTTCAGTTCGCTATGAGTGTGCCAAATACAAGTTTTGCAGCAGGCTTAGATTTTTTTATGGAGCTTTTAATTTTTCTAAACAAACCAATTTTGCAGTTTTAGATTTAGCAAACTTTGTTTAAATAATTGTAGTTTTTCTTTGCCAAAGGAGCAAATGCCTCATTGCTGCCGTGGCGCGTACACCTCAGGGTCGTTTCGAAGATATTTTGCGCCTTGTACCACTGAGATCGTCGGGATCCAAATTAAAACACTTTCAAGAAAAAGAGATTATATTTAAATAAACGTGCTGGTTTCTTCAAGGTTCCGGGCCCTTTGGAAAGGTTCCAGGCTCCCAAAATCATTCCGGACCTGGGTCTGAAAGTGTTCCTCCTTGAACCCCTTTGTCAACGTCACTGGTGTTTACGAAATTATTAAGAAGAAGACAGGTTGGGTAGCAATTAATACATAGCTGCTTCCATGAAGAAAAAACAACTGGTACACCTATGCATAGAGTGTGCCAGATGGATGATGACAACGAATAGTTACAAATAATCACATATTTTTCCCGTCAGTCTTCTTCTTCTTGCGCTTCCTCCTGTCGGAGTAACACTCTTCCTGTTAGCACAGAATACTAATGCGGTTTTGTAAAACTCCTGTTGTAGCTTAAATCTAGTCGTGGTGAGTTCAGGTAACTGAAAATATCAGACTAATGCCAACAAACAGAGACACGTCAGAGAATCTCTGTGGTGGTAAAAAGATAAACCCTCGGGCCAAGAGAACGAAGAAAGAATCTAAAAGTCCCAACATCCTGCATCCTCTTTTGTGCCTTCTTTCTGGTTTGCGTGACGCAAACCAGACATACATTGGCATGTCAACCAGACATTTGTTAACAAGGGCCGGGAAGCGAAATTTTTTTTCCTACGAACTTTCTGTCACTTCGCATAGAATTTGTATTTATACCGTGTGAATGCAAACATTTTTCGTTGGCTTGTTTGGTTCAGTGGTTTCGTCTTTTGCCTTATATTTGTGAGGACATCGGTTCGACACCCATAGAAGTCAATTGTTTTCTTTACATAATTTTTTCGGTGCACAAAAGCTTTTCAAAAAAAGTAAGGATAGGGTTAGTGTTAATTCTTAATCAATTCGTAAAAGCTTACTTTTACACTTAGTGACCAGAATCAACTTATTTTCTCACCTTTTTTAAACTTGACTAGACTAGGTGTGTCTCCAGGTTACATTTTGTTTCAAGTTCAATGTTTATATTTGGACCTGGAGGGCGAAAATCGGTAAAAAACAGTTACCGCGCGCCGCGCGGTAATGGCTACACTTACAGAAATATGCAAATGAGACAGAAAGTTTGTGGGAAAAAAATTCGCGGCCGGGAGCACTTAAACCCAAATCTAACAACTAAAAGTGCAATTAAAGAGCACATCCCCTCTTGTGAAACAAGCACTGACAATATCTCGATCGACCAATTTAAAATCATCTCTCGAGGCAGATCTGATTTTCAGACTAAGATCATGGAAGCCTTAAGAATCAAACGTAACAATCCATCTCTCAACCGGCAGTTAGCCTATTCGCCTGTGGCTCATCGTTCCTTTTGTGTGTGTTCTAATTGTTTGTCCAATGCCTGTAGTTTTCACCTCATGTGATCTGTTTCCCACCGCATAATTTACTCGTTATCATTCCTGTATCATTTGTTCAGTTGTGCTTTTCAGTCCAGAGTGTGGTTACAGTTGTAGTCAGTAGTGCAAAGTCAAATTTACCTTACGATTTTTCATAGTATGTATATTGCAGATTTAATTCCTGATGAGGACACACGTACGTGTCGAAAACATTTGAGTCTATTTTAGTTATGTTATATTTTTTGTGTGAAAAGTATGTTAAACCCGCTAAGGTTAGCCTACTCTGTTTTATTTCTCTATAGTTCAACAAACCAAACTCTCCACTAATTTTTTTTTATTTAAGTTACGACAATTTAAAAGCATAATATGTAATCACATTATAGCCTACTCTATTTGCTTGACACACTCCTACGTTTATTATATGAAGCTATAATAGCTTACACTACACGTAATATAATGAGTAAAATCATAGATGCATATAAATGAAGCTAGCAATATTGAATTTTATAGGTGTTAAGTACAATCTAATTTGTAGGTAGACCCACAGTAGCCTATGCTAAACTTAAGCCAAGATATAAATACATATGCGTTTCAATTCTTATTTTGGTTTATGTTTGGTTAATCAAAAACAGATTGTTCCAGACAAGTTCTGTAGGCCTACCTAATTTTCTTTTCCCACTGCCAGGATATGGGATGGAATGGAATGGAAGACGTTTTTTTCCATCTTCCACCCTGAGATTTTCTTCCATTCCATCTTAGAAATCTTCCATTCCATCTCAGAAATTTCTTCCATCTTCCATGTTCACATTTTGTGATCTCCGCGTTGGTTATGCCACAAATAAACCTAAAAACCATAGCTTTCTAATTGGTCAATTCTGTCTAACGACAGTACGTTTAACAAATATGTGTCAGGCAACAGTCCCGTTGGTTTAATACGAACCGAAAATTAAAAAAGTTAATGATGGAATTGGGATGGAATGATGGAAGATTGTCTTCCATCCCATCATCAAGATCTTCCATTCCTTTCCATCCTTGACATTTTCCATCTTCCATCCCAAAATCTGTCTTCCATTCCATTCCAAAGCTTTAGTATTTCAATATAAAGTGTAAAAAAAAGCTGCACATGCTTTTCCAAAGTGGGTTTGTAGCCAAAAAGTGTACAAAACTGCTTACCTTGTGTGCTGTGGATCACAAAAAGAAGAGAAATAGTAACGACAAGGACGACCTGTAGACACTTTTGCATTTTTATCAGTTTTTTTTATAAGATTTTTTAAACTAAACCTATGCATATGTAAACAATGTTGTCTGGATGTTAGCATAGCGCACTTCGATTTAGATACATTCAGGATAGAATCGGTTTTCGAATCTAGATACACAACTTTAAATCTTAAGGGGCGCATTGTGTCACAAGTGATTGTGACAAACATATCAAGCTGGGCAACCTCATAATCGACAAATATTTTAAGTTAATCAAAAAAGCAGTACGGTAAATCAGGAAGCGTAAGCGTAACTTCGAAAATGCTTTTATATCATTCGAAAGTTGTGAAGAAACAAAATAAAATCTCACCGTAACTTTTATTGTTTATATAGATTGTTTATATAAAAGATGGAAAGTTGTATTTTTATACATATATTTTTGCGTTTGCAATGCAAGGATACTAAACCTTCTAGAATAGCTTACCGTTATATGTTTAAGGTAGGCCGACAAGAAAGTAAATTTATTAGTCAGTTCGATAAATACTTGATTTTGCAAACAAACAAAAAAGTAAGATAAAGCTGCTAAAGCTTAACTCGCGATATGTGAAGTTGAACAACTAGCCTATTTCAAAGACAATGTTTCATTCTTTGACAATTATAGTAGAAGAAATAGTCAACATGCCATAACAGTTCACAAATCAGAGAAAACTTCACCGTCAATTGCGATAAAAGTTCCTACGCCAGTAGCTCAGAACATCTGAAGTAAGCAAAACTACCAGGATGATGCCTTCAAAACCGCTTTCTCAGTCTCATCATCATCATAATCCATCGTCGGTTTGTTCCCCACTAGTGGGGGTGGCCGATTGTTTCCGCGCAGCAATTGTTTTAATCCATTTTCTCCATTTCACCCTGTCCCTTGCATCTTCCTCCTTCAGTCCGACTTTTTTAAATTCATCCTTCACTTGTTGTTTCCACATTCTTCTTGGACAACCGCGTTTCCTCTTCCCATCCACATTTAGATCTAATGCCTTTCTAAGAAAACTTCCTTCCTCCCTCCTTATCACATGTTCATACCATCTTACTCCATTTGCCCTTGCCAGTTGGTCTATGGTCTCTCTCATCTCTAGCATATCCAACAATTCTTCAGTCCTTTTTTCCCTTCTCGTTTTCACCCCACACATTGCTCTCACCATTGACCTTTCCGTTCTTCTCAGGATTGCCAGTTCACTCTCTCTCAATACCCATGTCTCGCTACCATATATCATTGCAGGCCGCACACAGCTCCGATATACTTTTCCTTTCATCCTTAGTGAAAATTTTCTGCCATACAACATTTCCCCACATTCCCTGAACTTTGCCCAGCCCAATCTTGCCCTTGTTGTCACCGCTGCTTTACATCCACCACTTCCATTTATCCGATCACCCAGATAACAGAAGTCTGTCACTGTTTCGATGCCATGGCAGAACTCATTATCATGGCCTTCCACTACATTCCTTCCTTTACTGCATTTCCCACAAACAAAACACTTCGCCAATCTTGTTGCGGCTCTCTTGACATTAGCACATCTTGCATGTACCCACTTTCCACATTCCTTGCATTGCATTGAATTCCTCATCACTCTCTTGCCACATATTCCACAGGGATCTACTCTGTTCTCAACAACTGTTCCTTCTGCTCCACTCACCATCATTTTTGTTTTTTCAAGATTCACCTTCATACCCTTGGTTTCAAATGCTTCTTTCCATTTCTCAAACTTTCTCTCCAGTCCCTCCATACTATTACGTGTCAATACCAGGTCGTCTACTCTATTTGCTTGACACACTCCTACGTTTATTATATGAAGCTATAATAGCTTACACTACACGTAATATAATGAGTAAAATCATAGATGCATATAAATGAAGCTAGCAATATTGAATTTTATAGGTGTTAAGTGCAATCTAATTTGTAGGTAGACCCACAGTAGCCTATGCTAAACTTAAGCCAAGATATAAATACATATGCGTTTCAATTCTTATTTTGGTTTATGTTTGGTTAATCAAAAACAGATTGTTCCAGACAAGTTCTGTAGGCCTACCTAATTTTCTTTTCCCACTGCCAGGATATGGGATGGAATGGAATGGAAGACGTTTTTTTCCATCTTCCACCCTGAGATTTTCTTCCATTCCATCTTAGAAATCTTCCATTCCATCTCAGAAATTTCTTCCATCTTCCATGTTCACATTTTGTGATCTCCGCGTTGATTATGCCACAAATAAACCTAAAAACCATAGCTTTCTAATTGGTCAATTCTGTCTAACGACAGTACGTTTAACAAATATGTGTCAGGCAACAGTCCCGTTGGTTTAATACGAACCGAAAATTAAAAAAGTTAATGATGGAATTGGGATGGAATGATGGAAGATTGTCTTCCATCCCATCATCAAGATCTTCCATTCCTTTCCATCCTTGACATTTTCCATCTTCCATCCCAAAATCTGTCTTCCATTCCATTCCATCTTTCATTCCATCCCATCCCATTCCCTGCCCACTGCATAGCAACATCCTAAGCCTAAATGAGCATTACAAATCGGATACACGTGGATACATCTCGTTCATCTCAATTTTATAACAAAATGTTTGTTTGTATGTTGTAACTTTGGCTTTGGTACACTTCTGCAATTTGACTCTAAAAAATCATTTCAACAGAACAGACCTTCAAGCTTGAAAGGCTGTTAGGGCCAGACAGCATTCGACTTACTGATGTAAAATGCAAATGCATTGCCATTAAGAGATGAAACTTTTAAATTTTAGAAGTAAAGCATATTGTTTAATAAAATATGCCTCAACTAATTTTCCTACCAAAAGGGGATTTCACAGTAACTCAGGAAAAAGATTTCCACCATCTGTTGCAATATTTACTGTTTTGTAGCTGTTTCATAGCTGCTTTTACTTCAAGGAAATTTCAAACCACTTCCACAAATTGGAGCCTTTTGGTGAGGCAAGTTGTTTAGTGTTTGAGTTTTTTTCATTTAGCACTTTGACAACGGTTCAAAGTGCAACGAGGTAGCAAGTTTGATAAGCCAATAATAAGTCATGATCAAGTAAAACTCCTGCCATGCAAATTGATGGTCATTTATTCAAGGCGAGTGGATTAGATTCTTGGCTGTACGAAATGTTTCCAAATAAAGGATTTGAGCTATGAGAAAAATACTGCATGGTTCTTCTTACTCGTGGGTTTGATTTTAAAAGTGTTTTTTTTTTTAACTGTAACTTACCATCAAGAAATTATTGTTAGTTTAAAAAACGCTTAAAGATAAATGTCAACTTAAAAAAACTTATTTGATTGTGCGTAATTAAAAAAAGTTGAGTTTTCTGTAAAAGCCTTCTTCTCCATGCAAAGGCTAAATTGACAAAAAACCAATGGCTTCGGAGAAATTTCAACACAAAGAGCGGGGAAACAGATGGTGGAAATGTATGTTGAGAGCTTGCAACTTCCTCTTAGTGCAAAAACTTAATGTGACATTTTTTTATTAAGCAATATGTTTTCCATCTGAACGTGATTAGCTCGGCTGATTAGGGCTATGGATTTACATTTTGCTACAGTTTATCGAATGTTTTCAAGTAATAATAATCTTTGGAGCATTAAGCGCTATTCTGTTGAGGGAGATTTTTCCAGTCGGGGTATAACAAATTTATTGGAGCCTATTTTTCGCTGATATGTTTGCAGGTCACTATTGTTGCCTGTATTGCGATGTGTCAAACATTTCCTTGTTTACTGAACTGTTAACTGAAACTGTTAATTGCAAGATATCTTTTGTGAAGAGAAGTGACAACACCACTCTTGCTTGGCGATGAATATTCTGATGAAATCGCTTGCCTCGCTATAAGTGCGCAAAACAAGTGGCCTCGTTTATTAGGCATTGTTAAAAAAATGTCACAAGTGTTGTAAAAGGAGCTTGGCCTGGCAGTAGCATTGTTCGATTAATTTTGTTGCTGCGGTATTCTAACATGAATATGAACAACATGTAACGCTGGATGCTGGGTACGAAATGCGTTCTTTTCTAGCATAAGAGTCAACCTACCTAACATATTATTAGTGCGGCCCGCCAAGACTCTTCTTAGTGCCAAAGTGGCCCGCATGCAAAAAATATTAGTGACCCCTGCTATAGACCAATCCTGTTGTGCCAAGCCAGTTTATTGGTGCTATCGTATTATTTACATGGGAATTTAATTAATTTTATTTTTCAGCATAGCCTACAGATCGGCTACATTAATTTATTGGCTATATTTACTTGAATTATTGATAAGCATACTCCATAAACCGTGGTTGCATCTCATTTAGCGGTGATCTGAAGCCACTGTTGGTCATATAGGCGAGCCGCCACTGTTTGTTTGCGCCATGTTTCCCATGCACATGGCATGAACTGTGATGTTTGTTGTCATTTCAGTTCACCCTAATTAGGGTGAACTGACTTTCACCCTTGTTCACCCTTTTCAGTTCCTTTTTACATGTTGTACATTACCATTGAGTGGGCTGGTGTTTTGATCGCTGTTTACTACTGCTTTTTCATATGATTAAATTTAATACCGTTTACATTGTGATTTATTAAACCTTGCAAAAAAATAGTAATTGTGGCTTTAATTTACGTATAGTTTTGCTTTATGATCCAGGGCAGTTTAATATTTATCAATATCATGGGACGCGTCCGGGAGAAACTTGAAAATTTCGCTGGGAGGCGGCTTGTTGTTGACTTTTTTAGCAGTTATTTCATGAAACTTTTTTAAATGGGAAAACGTGTTCAAAATAATGCTACGTGACATATAAGATTGAACAAACTGCTCAATTAGGGCCAAAAATATGCATAATAAGTGAGTGTTCAAAGTTAGAATACTCCAACCCTAACTTTGAACACCCAAAAGTTTTGCGGGAAAAGCTCCAAAACTTTACTTGTTTAAAAATTGCTTGCACCTCCTTAAGCGTCTACACACAGCCCCAACTTTGGATAAATCTGAGCTTTTTATAGCTTAAAAACGCGTAAAAATACAAGCAAATAAGTGCAAAAAGTGTTCAAAGTAGACCTGGTTGACGGCATCTACACAGATTGCAACTAATAAAATGGATTTAAACGAGGAAGAAAATTTCCCACCAATTGCATGTTGTTGGGGGAAAAACATGACCAAAAGAACGTGAATCCAATGATACTTTGATTCTAAGACAAATTAATAACTCTTAATCAATTACACTTTTGAAAGAAGCTCTTTCAATAAGAATACTGTTGAAGTAATTCATCCGGTTTTCTAGGTAAATTTTTCCAGTTAAATACCTTCTAGCTAAAAAAAATTTTCTTGAAAAACTAATTTTTTATCTTGTAGTCGTGATTGCCACTCCTTTTTGTGTTATTGTCGCCATCATCGCCGCTTGTTCCAGTAGCTTCAGGCTATCACTCAAAAATTAATGCAACGTAATTTAGTGACACAAAACATATAAAAACATTGACCTTTAACAAACTTTTTTCCAATTTGATATAAGATTTGAGATTTGAGTTACAAAGTTTGGGCTTCATGTGTTTGAAATCAGCAGTCTTGAATGAGACTTCTAAACCACACACCCACAGATTAGCATGAAGCTTTCGATTGCCTTGCCCTTTGGCCTGCTGCTTGTTATGGTACTGACAGTTAAAAGCCAGACTCAAGGTAAATATCATTTTACAGTAGTTTGACACTAGGCCTATATCAGCAAAAGTGAGGTTTTAATATGCCTGGTATAGGCTACTGTAGGATGAGTTTTTATTAGCCTAAAAATTAAAAAAAAAAAACACTTGCATGATTGTAACCGACAAAGGAGGCTACACAAAGCGCGAAGAAGGGAGCGTCCCTCCTGGTTATCAGAACAAGGATGAGTAGGCCTACTCACTAATAGCCTACAGCGAGCAATTGGGATTCGCTAACCATAACGGTGTAGCTCCCACGCTAGCCATTTAAACCACCGGCTTAGTGGCTTAGTGGTTAGTGCGTCTGAATCGGTAGTCATGGGTCGATACCTTGTCGGGTCATACCAAACACTTTTTAAAAAAGGTGCTGAATCTAATTCCTGTTTGGCACTGAGTAATGGAATGGATTTGGGTAATAATGTACTCAGTTGTGCCTCCATAGGGCTGCATTGACACTGTCTACTTTGTAAAGCGCTGAGGAACAACGCATTCTACGATGGATACAGCGCTGTATAAAAACAAACATGATTATTATCTTATCAACTATATGTTTCTCGGCAGCCGATTGTAGCAACACACGGTTTTCTACAACTTGTGGTGAAAAATGCAGTTTTAAAATAGCGGCTTAGAGGCTTAAACAGCATTAAAACCATCAATCATGCTGTTTCGAAAGTCCCTTTATAACGTTGACAATCAATTAATGCCATAATAAAATACTGTCGGAGTCTCTTTGAAGAGGCTGTTGCACCGTACCAAAGCATCAAGATAAAGAAATATTTACAGGCGCGGATTTATGGGGGAGGCCCAGGGGGCCCGGGCCCCCCCCCGAAATTTTGTGAAAAATTGTAGAAATTGTATGTTTCCGCATCAAATGGTTTGATAAGCTTCTAAACAGCTGACATTAGTCTCTCGGCATCACAATTGATGAAAATGGTTCTTTTAATGTCTATTTTATAGCATATCGTATATGTCGTAGTATCATTGTTCATATCTGTTTAGCCTTTTCTTTCTTTTTAATTGATTTTCAAATTTTCTGGCCCCCCCCCGAAAAAACTCTTAGATTCGCGCCTGAATATTTATATACTGTATAATGCACTATTGCAATTCAACATGATTTAAGTAAAAATCTAAATCAATCCACATATCACAAACTCTGGTGTATACACGCCATATTCGATATCGTATCCTTAGTGCTAGTATAAATTGAAATGAAGCAAGATTTACAGTATGTTCGTTCTAATAATGTACAGCAAATAGGCTATTGCCAAGTCTTTTTTCTATGATTCTATTGTAGTTATCAGTTCTATTCGTATGACAAATTAAGTTTTGTTAATACTGTATTTACGTTTATACATTCATTTTGTGATCTTTTACAACCCCTGAAAAGTAGGTTATGTCACTTACAATTGATCGCTTCATAAAAAGCGCTTTCCTCCATTTAAGACCCGCGCTGCCCAGCACTCCGAGCGATCGATCCTTCCGCATATGGCGGTACATGTCCATCATGCTTCGGAAACAGACGTTGCAGGAGAAACGAGATCTGCTGCCGCGCTGGCTGTGGATCAATATGCGTTCCGCGTCCACGGCCAACAAGACCACCAGGTAAAAAGCGCCTAAAAATGTTAAATTAATGATCACTTAGTTTAGAAAACTATCTTTGCGCTTTGAATAACAAAATATTCTGTTTATAATAATAATAGATGTGATTGGAAATAGGTTAAAATAGATTGACCTGGTTATAACGCTGGTATTATGCTACATGATAATCTGTTTCAGTTCTACTCCAACTGTTGCATCTCTATAGAGTGTAGTAGTGATTTCCAAGGCGAGATTCACAACGAACATACAAAACTGTCTTCAGGATACAAAAACGTTGCACGAAAAATGGCGGATGGATAAAGAAAACAAACATGCGCCATTTTTCGTGCAACGTTTTTGCATGCTAAAGACCGTTGTGTATGTTCTTTGTGAATCTTGCGTAGCAGTTGTGTTTATTCGTACGACAGATTGCAGATAAAGGTTTATGTTATCATCGCTACCGAGACAGTTACTTAATCTAATTCAGATCTAGGCAGAGGGATTTCCGTTTAAGAGACGTGCATCAGATTAAGCACTTTCCTGAGCATTTGGAATTCTCGCTTATTAAATTGAAAATAAAGTTATTTTACTTAAGAAAGAAACTTTTGCTTCCTCTGATATTCGTAGGCTTCTTAGTAACAAGATAAAAAGGCTTCGTGCTTGGCATCTTAATAAACTAAATTGTATTTTTTGCAGTAGTCAATCCGGTATGTCCAGTTATAGATAGACCTTGCCTTGTGATGCGTGACCAGTGTTCTCTCACTGGACCTCCTACTTGTTCAGCTGGGCAAGCTTGTTGTTTTATTCCTGGTTGTGGTCTTGAATGCGTTGCCGTTGTACCAGAACCAGGTAAGAGCTTGTTTCAGAGCATGAATGAACTAAATATCATATAAATACAACACGATGGCGTGTAGCTATGCCTCGAATGCATTATAACTGGTATTCAAGCAAACAACACATTGAAAAAAAAACAATTTATAAGTTACATGACGTGTACAATGGCAGATCCAGGGGGACATTGAGGCGATCTCCCCCCTTACAACACAGAAAAAGTAACTTTATTTAAGGTACTGTATATTTGCAAGGTCAAATTAATGTAGACAAACAAATCATTGTGTTTGGTTGACATTTCTCCCTTTAAAATTATTTGCTAGGTCAGCCCCTGGGCTCGAGGGAGCATAACTACTTCACATCTTTATTTTACCGTTTTGACATACGGAAGATAGTTGCTACAAAATACTCTTGATCATGCTGAAACTACCTGCCTTGTAAGGCATTGAGACAAACATATTGTTAAATGGATTCAGTGCAATATAAAAAAAGCTATAAAAATTAAACAAGCCAACCTATAACATAACGTGAAAACGGAAGGTAACGTAATGATGTTGAACATTTTTTGTAAGCAGTATTGTCAATGACGTCATGTGTGTGGATGGCAAATGCGATGTTTACTATTTTCATTTATACGATAGTTTGCCCACCAAGCAATCCTTTAGTCGGATGCAATGGTCTACCTTGCGATGTGGAAAGCTGTCCAAATTTTCCTGATGCTATTTGCACAAATAATTTTTGTGGGGGATGCACAGCGGTCTTCAGAAGACCAAACGGACGCAGAATTTCAAGACTTGCGTGTACACTCAGTGAGTATTTTGCAACAAAATTTTGAAGTTCTTTAACTCTTATCAGATGCTTTACGTACCCTTTTCATATGAAAAACTTGTAGTGTTCTCCTCAATTATAGATTTTTATTAGACCAGCGAATATTTTGATATGAAATACCGGTACCTGCTTTCTGTTTGCCTGAAATATGTTTTATAGAAGTTTTATCTGTGTGTCTGAAGGCCAGGATTACAAAGCCAATAGGTTATTGTTGTTCTATGTAAACACTATCAACTACTTGCTCTCGATATCTTACAAAACAAATAATTTTTATCTAACAGAGATTCATAGAAATACGAGATGTCTAATAACTGCAAAAGTGTTGCCAGATATTTTTCAAACTTTAAGGAGAAATCGTTATTTTAGAGTTGTGACTACCCAAATTTTGCCTTTGAAAAACAATTCCAAAGCTAATTTAACGTTATTTACTCATCAAACCATCACAATAACAAATCACAATGCAAATTTAACATCACAATGCCATCAAAATTAACCATCACAATGCAAATTTAACCTGTCCTACACATAGAGAACTTACAACCTGCAAAAAAATGATAGTTTTTTTGCAGTTGAGACATTAAGCTACTGCTCATCAGCTCAAAGTGTAGTTTAAGAGTTCCTAAGATTTTCTCGTTCGCAAGTGATTAGTAATATATTTTCTAAACCTATACTTTCTTAGTACTTTAAATTCTGAAAATAAGTTTAAAATCTCATTGCAAAATGACACAATTACAAATTGATTTAGGCCTAAAGCTATTTTGCAAAACGTCAAATCAGAAATCACACGCTAGTATGCAACAGAAAAGTTTTGGGTGATTTTAAAATATCATCTTTTCAATTTGAATATCATTTGGCAGGAAGTTTGCTGAACGCACTCCCCCTTTGGCAGCTAGCTGGGCATCCCATAGCTTACAACTATGAACCTGTGCTAAAATAACAATCGTTGGCTCAACATTTTTCTCGGAGCCTAGTTAAAATGTTGAGACGTAGGTATTTTGATTCGAGTATAGCAACTTTCTGAAAATAAATTTAATGTTAGAATTACTTTTTTTCTGTAATCAGACATTTGGAATTGCCTTGCCATCGTTAAGTTGTTTCTAGGCCATAGATCAACTATACAGCCTCAAGTAGACTTCGACATGTTCAGACCTTAGTGGCTGTTTGACTTTTACTTATTCATTACATAACAGATCCACAGTGTCCAAGAAGGCCAAGAAATGTACAAGCAGTTACAACTCCTGGTCCTGGTCCATGCTTGTCTTGTGCAAACATTTTGTGCATCGCTGGAACAATATGCTGCGATTATGGATGCAGCCCCCAATGCGTTCCAAATCTTGGTAATTTATTTTTAAAGGAAGCTGTGATAATTACACTTAGGCTGGATAATCATAACAATAGATTTGTATTGTGATCAACGCTATTGTATTGACTTTCACGATCTTAACTTAAAGCTGAGTACAGTAAAATTGCGTTCCCCTCAGTTCTTCTCACTTTACGATGGAATTCTTCTTTTAGCGTAATGGAAATAAGGCATTTGCCCTTAAAAAGCATCGGGGGATTACCCCAAACCACAGTGACGTAGGTAGAAAGAAAATCTTAAGGGGCCAAAGTAACTGTTGAAGGGGCCAAATATTTTAATATTTGAAATAAAGAATTTGTTTAAACATAGGCCTATAGCTGCTGAATGCAGTCAAGCATTTATCACACGCCATTTAACATGTAATACAATTTCATTAAAACGTTTGATATCATTAAAAACCCATTTTTGGGAGAGGCAAAATAATTCTTTTTTGAGAGTTAGATTGCTGAGATGAGCAATCAGAGTATACAACCATTCTGCAAATAGAGAATTTTTCTAAGATTTAGAGTATGTGAACATTCTGGGAATAAGTTTACTGCTAGACATCTGGAATTCCCTTGTTAGTTTAGATGTTTTCACGGCCAGAAATCAAGTAGTGACGTATAACCTACAGCTTCAAAACAGCTTCAGAAAGTACACTTCGACATCCTTGGATCTTAGTCTTCATTTAAATTTTTCTTGTCATTACTCAACAGATCCTCGGTGTCCAAAAAGGCCAAGAAATTTACAAGCAGTTGCAACCCCTAGTCCTGGTACATGCTTGTCTTGTGCAAGCATTTTGTGCATCGCTGGAACAATATGCTGCGATTATACATGCAATCCTCAATGCATTCCGATTCCTGAGCCCACTGGTAATTGATTTTTAAAGGAAGCTGTGATACTTACACTTAAATACCGGATTATTACAGACGATAGATTTTAATTGTAGACAAAGCTACTATATCGATTTCCACCGTCTTAATTTAAAGCTGAATGTATGATACTGAAAAATACCAAATGTATCATAGCTCAGTCTATTGTGTTCCCCTCAGTTGTCTTTTAATATATTTCACCCAGAACCCACCAGCATAATGTCCGATGCCCTGAATGATTGCCTACTGTCAGAAACACATAGCCTATCTATCTGGTAGAAATGCTGCGCCAAACAGAATTATGAGTTGATGCAGATTTTAAAAAAATGGAAACGTTTTTGGTTGGTTACAGAGTCATGATATACAACTTTTTTTGTAAATATGCATTTTTCTTTACTTGCAGTTGATCCAAGGTGTCCTCTAATTAAACCAGGGGGTCCTTGTCTTGCACAAGAACAATGCCCACGCAGATGCCCTCCAAGACAGATATGTTGCCCTAGTTTTTGTGGAACTGCTTGCATACCTCTTCCCCCAGGTTTGTAATAAGACAAAAGATTTCCTTATTTAAAATGTGACTTGTTTTCGTTCAGAAATAATTTCACTATTGCAGTATTAGTCACTGCCAAGTGTAAAACAAAAATACGATAAAAGATAATGATCAGGGTAATAAAGCGAAACAACATCTTTCAACAATCTAACATATATTGAGGTGAAATTAAATTGGGTTGCATCAGGTGCGGATTAGTAAATCGGATTAGCTTGGGAATTTAAAAATAAAAGCAAGAGGATAAAAGCTATAAAAACTCACTATCTTATTTGAAAAGTGCTCGTATTCCTAAAGCAAGTCTTTATACAAGACAATAGTCACCTGACAACCCCAATCAAGCAGCCCACCAAAGTACATCCATAATTTGCTGTGAGCTAATTCACTTGTTTAGTTACATCACGCAACAAACAAGTCTGATGGTCGACACACAAAATTGTTCCTGTTGCACCCTCTTGCTGCAATAATATCACTAAAAGTTTGACCACTTTTGACATTATTGTTTGCTACAGATCCATCATGCCCTGCTCGTCCGATTGGTCCAGTCTGTGTTGCATCAGTGTCTTGTCCTCGGAGATGCCCACCAGGTCTCACTTGTTGCCCCCATCCCTGTGGAACATCATGCATTGACACTTCTCAAGGTACGACACGGTAGCTAGGTGCCAGAACTGTGAAATTGGTAGGCCTACCCATTACCATAAAACCATTTCTGGTATGCCACGACAAATCTCAATTCTGCTAAATTTAAACCACACTAACTAATGACCCCATAGCCACTCCATCTGGTACAAATGCTTCCCAATGGCTACCTGGAGGTATGGCCTGATTTGTCACATTTTTGGTGACTGTCTGAATGATTTTTTCTAAAAAAAATATTTTAACGTTTTCTTTACTGTCTTCCCTAGGTGACACAATGGATTTTAACATTATCAAACGTTGAAAAACAAACACAATTTGATTTCGAAAATTAGAGACAGACTGTTAATCGCTTTTTAACAGTCTGGTTGAGCGCTTTTCATCTGGCTTCTTCTGATTTTCTACTGCTTCTTCAAGACTTACATGACTTCGTAAAAAAAAAAAAAAACCTAGAAATTTTCAATCAGACAGTAGCAGTAGCGGTAATGAAAATCTGCAAAATGTGGCAAATCAGGCCGCAACTCCAGGTACACATGGCTTACCCAAACCGAGTTACGATTTGACTTGGTAAAGATCTGCACCAGATAAAATGGTTGTCTGAAAACTGTAGTGCATGATGCAGATTTAAAAAAAAAACATGAAACAGTTTTTGGTTGGTTACGTAGGTTCAGGCGCGGATCTAGGAGTTTTTTTCGGGGGGGGCCAGAAAATTTGAAAATCAATTAAACAGAAAGAAAAAGATAAAACAGATATTAACAATGATACTACGACAGTAGCGTAGCCAGGAATTTTGAAAGGGGGGGTTTTTACGGCCGGCGGGCGAAGCCCGTCGGCGTCTTCGCCAAATGCGACACCCAGCGGCGGGGGTCTGGGGGGCAGCCCCCAGAAAATTTTGAAAAATTGCTTTGAATTTGGTGCATTCTGGGAGCATTTTCAACAAAAATGTGGGTATAAATATTCCTGTAAAATGGTGATAAGATCATGTTTTCTTCGGATTTTTCGGTAATAAACCTAAGTCTCTATGTTTTCTTGTTGCTAATTCCTGGCTGAGATATTTAAATGTTTGGTATTGGCAAAACTCGCTCTTTTAATGCAGTTTCGTTTAAAATTAGGAAAACTTTATTTTAGAGAAACAGAGACTGAAAGCATTATTCTCAATATCGTGATGTCACACGCGTGCCAAAGGGGGAGGGGGTTGTAACCCCCCCCCTCCCCTTGGCTACGCCACTATACTACGACATATACGATATGCCATAAAATAAAATATACATTAAAAGAAACAGCCATTTCATCAATTGTGAATGTTTGAAAAATACATTTTGCTTGAATAAAAATTGCTAAGCATGCAAAGTAAACTTGAAATCTGGTTTAAAACCCTGTATGCAGTGTCCATGACCAATTGGATGTTTGTATGTTTGCAAGCATAGACGGCAATTGATTGAAATTATAATGAAGGCTAAAAACTATAAAACAGCCATTCAAGGTTTCAGATTGTTTCAACTGACGTCATTTGGTTCAGCATTGGTTTCAGCTGAGTCAGCTCCAACAAATGTTGCTATTAAAATGCATTTACAGTTGTATAACGGAATAAAGGAGTCTGATCGATGGATGATTTTAACCATAATAATAACAAAAAATTACCCCCCCCCCTCCCAGATAAGTTAAGTCTGCCGTGGGACTAATATCAGTTGTGTAGACGCATATCAAACGATTTGATGCGGATACATAGAATTTCAACAATAATTCCTCGCAACATTTCGGGGGGGGCCCGGGCCCCCTGGGCCCCCCCCATAAATCCGCGCCTGCGTAGGTTGGTAGGCTAAAAGTGTTGGTATGCCAATGTGAGTGTTTAGTGAGCGGTGAGCGGAAATTACAGCTGCACTACAGTTCTGTACATGTGCTTCCCTTGCCATTAGCAACCGTCTTTGGCTTTTTCTTTTTGTGTAATAGAGACTTCTTTGTTAAAATTGTTCGTTCTTATAGTTCGTTGTTGTATGTTGAATTTGTACATTTTTCCGCCAGGCAGCCTACATGTTGGTGTTCTGTTTTTATCATTAGGCCACCACAAATGGGGACAGCCTAGGCCAAATTTGGAAAGATGTAATGTTTTGTCAAAAGCACGATGCCCTGTAGGGTGTAGTGTATAACAGCAGGAGATAACTTTTCCAGCACCCTTTCGATTTTCATCACAACTCTGTTATTCCACCGTTGACTTTGTTATTTATTGTGCTCAATTCAAGTCAATGGAGATTCTAAATAGTTGTATATCTTTTCGCAATTTGCATCCAGCCCGCAGCTGTTAATCTCGCAGCAATCCGGCCCTCAGAGAAAAAAGTTTGGTGACCCCTGTTCAATGCTCTGCGAATAGTTATGCCCAAAATTCTATTTTAATAAAAAAACTTGAAAAGCGTTCAAACGCCTAAATGCTTATTAGGCCTAGTTCCAAATAGATAACGTTCAAATTGATAGTAAAGCTTAAACAATGACATATCTGAAGTAGTGGAGACAAGACAGTAGACTTTTGATATATTCGTTTCTGGTTGATGCATCACATACATGAAGGCGCAAGCTTAAACTTTTTTAAAACGTAAAATCAAAACCTATTAATATAGTTCAAAAGAAAATTAAAAATATTTATAAAAAAAATAACTTTTCACTATTATCATCAGACCGAAGATGCCCAGCTTCAAATGGAATTAGCAGTAGCCCGGCATGGATTGGACCTTGCAGAACTTGCCGTACGGTGAGATGCAGGCGCGGAACAATATGTTGCAATCCCGGATGTAGACCAAGTTGCATTTCTATCCAACGACCTCCAGGTAATATTGGTTTATGCACTTTCTTTGTGTTGTTGCGAGTGTTGCGGACGCTGCTGATTAGCATGCCCTTCCATGAAGCACTATATAGTCAGAATGCGATTAGGCATTCTTCCAAAAATTTATTGCTTATAATTCCCAAATTCAATTCAGTAGATTACTAAGCGAGACGCAGGATTGCGCTAATAGCCCGCGGTATTTGTACAAATCAAGTGGATTCCAGAGCGCGTGACGTCAGAGAGAGTGCTCGGGCTCTATAAACAAGCATCAGTGTATAAGCTCATTTAATTCCTTGCTAAGGTTAAAACAATGTAGCCTAATATGTCTGCAAAAGTCATCTTTGCACTGCATAAAGGCTAGACTGGAGCATAGCCGCTATGGGCAGGATTTACTGTCGCTTACTCCTGCTCCCAGTGGTCCTTAATCTTTTTATTTCATGCATTTATCAAGTGCTGTTTAATGTTAAAAAAATAAAAAAAAATTTGCGTTTTTGTTGCAAAGAGCGTTTTACTGAATATAGAGCCATAATGGAAGTTGCTGGGTTTTGTAAAAAATACAGAAGTGAGCTTTACCGCGGAGACAACAAGACCTATTGTTCTATTATCGTGTTACACATGGTCGATACAGAATATTATCTCGGTGGTGAGGACTAAATCCACAATCAAATCTTAATGTGATTTTGTTGCAGTTACATCCTGTGGTGCCCCAAGGAAGCCTCATGGGTCCATTTTCGAGTTAAATTGTTCAAACGGCTACAACGTTGGTTCTGTATGCCGGGTTGTCTGCAGGAATGGTTTTCTCGTTTTTGGTAATAGACAAATAACCTGCCAACCTAACAGGCATTGGCTTCCCGGACTTTATGGCACAAGATGCGTGACACCAAGACGTGGATAAATCTCACAGTCTACCGAGCTTTTATTGCTTAAAGTTGCAAAGATGTTTCGTCAATTAAACCTACCTTCGTAGAATATTAGTCTTTTATTACATCATTCAGATGACAATTGTACATTTCTACTATGCTACCAAGATTCTGCTGTGTGGTAACAATAAACAGCCTAATTCGTGGTAGCCAAGCTGTGTTGAAATGATTCGGATATTGTTGGGTAGTTTCAAAGACACCTATCATGTCTTTGAAACCTCACCGCTTCTGCAACTCACTTCAACGACAAATATCCATTGAGCAGTAGCGTAGCCTACTTGCAGTATAATGGATAAAATCTTTTACAGTCAAAGTTACAACCAGAAGAGGCTTTTCACTGTCCACCTCGTTGACCGAACCTGATTCAATGGTTCAAAGCTTCTGCAAGTATGTGAAGCTATCATTAAACTCTGGAAGAGGCTTTCTCAAACCCTCAGACCTAGCATCAAGATTCTCACATTTTTACGTCATCAAAATTCTCACCACAAAACGTGGTTATCATTACCCAGCATTATATGTGTAGTCTCCATATTTTATGAGACGAATTAAATGTATGAAACTATGGCAATGCTTTAGGTAGGTAGGCTTACATGCAAAGAGGCAACTGAAGTCACTGCGACTTGTAAACAACACTAGAGTAAGACTGTTAACCTACTTGAAACCGATAAAAGGAAAATATAAAGAACAGCTGATGAAGAACAACCGGAAGTAAACATCATCTTTTGTAACCAACAATCCTGCAATAATTAGCCAATACTAGCCTCTGTTAAGATTCTAGCGACCAGACAAGCAAACCTAGTGAAAATAGCTTATTACAATAGGCTATATTCTACAATTTACACGATAGCCTACGCAGGATTTTCTGGAGGGGAAGGAATAAGCTATAGCCAGCTTTCTCAATAGCCTGTACATTTTAGTACCGTATTTGTGAAGTCGTGAAATAACTAAATAAGGCAGGGGTGCTTAAAGTTTTGTAGTCATAGACTTTATTTTTCTTTTTCACGAATTTCAGTGGGCCTCACTAATTTTTGTTCCTGAAATTCGACCTATGAGCTTTAAGATTGTACAGCCTTTTGTAAAGCCCGTGGGGTTGCAGAGATTGTTAACGCATTTTGAGCACCCCTGAAATAAGGTGTTGGTATATCGATGCGAGTTTCACGTAAGCTATGTTTCGAGCAAAGTCCGTCATTGTAATCAATCGCAATCAGTGGCATAACAGCAGTATTTGCCGCTTTTCGATATTTAAACAAATTTTCATCCTCGTTTGTAGTTAGTCTACTATTAACAGTTTAAAGTAGATGAATTAGTTGGAAGAACCAGTTGGCTCCACATAGGTAGGCCTACCTAAAGCAACTGGAGGTGTGCCAGTTGATGAAACCATGCGGGGACGACTGAACCTTACAACTAATATAAAAAGGAAAAATCAACAACACGAGCATTTAAGAATAAACAATAAACATGCGGCCACAAATAGGGCATATTATTACATATTAAACATATTACATATATCGTTTTAAGTAAAATAAAGTGTTCGCAGCAACGACAGTGGTGTGATGTTGAATAGGAATTGATAACTGATAGGTACAGAAATTTAGATTAATTAACTTATTATTTGATCATGATATTAAACTGATGATCATGAATGATGAAAAATGTAGTGAAGATGATATCAAAATGGTCTTGATGGCATGCGGGTGACTTTGATGAAGCCTTTGATAGAAGAGAACAAAGAGATCGTTTACGTTCACCTGAAGTTGCGGTGTAACATCATCTTACTAATAAAAACACGTAGCCTATAAAGTTTTAAATAAAGTCCGCCCCGATAGCTCAGTTGCTTAGCGCGTGACTTCTGGAACGAAGAAGTTTCAAGATCAAGCAGTGCTGGTTTAATTTTTGGGGTGTGCATTTGAGCAACGCACGTTAAATAGGTTACTGTTCTCCATTCAGCGGCACTTAAAGATGGAATAATTCCTCGGCCACAAGCCACAACACTTCAACAATCGGAAACTTCTCGGTGACCGGGCCTGCATCAGTGGTTCAAAGCCTTTTCAAGTATGCGAAACTGCCAGAACTAAGCTCAGACAAAATAAAAGGTTTCTCTCTCTCTCTCTTTCTCTCTTTCTCTCTTTCTCTCTTTCTCTCTCTCTCCCTCCCTCTCTCTCTCTCTCTCTCTCTCTCTCTCTCTCTCAAAGAAGCTTTCTCAGCATAGACAGATAAAACCAACCAACCACACGGCATTTAACATAATACATTATAGTGAGCATAAACTATAAACTACGAACGTTTTCGGCCATTATACACGTGTTAACCCTTTTCAAGTAACGAAAAATAACTTATTTATTTCTCGGTACAAAAATAAACATTCAATCAATCAAAAAACTACAAAACAAAAGCTTATTGCGCTGCGGTTTGGGTATCTACTCCTCAACACAACAATCTCGAAAGTAATATTATGACGAAAAAGTTATGAGGATGTTATGCTGCGTGGATTGATTTATTGTGCTTAAAATACATCGAACTCTCTTCATCGCACAGACATTATTGGTTGACACTATATTTCTCTCTTTCTCTCTTTCTCTCTCTCTCCCTCCCTCTCTCTCTCTCTCTCTCTCTCTCTCTCTCTCTCTCTCAAAGAAGCTTTCTCAGCATAGACAGATAAAACCAACCAACCACACGGCATTTAACATAATACATTATAGTGAGCATAAACTATAAACTACGAACGTTTTCGGCCATTATACACGTGTTAACCCTTTTCAAGTAACGAAAAATAACTTATTTATTTCTCGGTACAAAAATAAACATTCAATCAATCAAAAAACTACAAAACAAAAGCTTATTGCGCTGCGGTTTGGGTATCTACTCCTCAACACAACAATCTCGAAAGTAATATTATGACGAAAAAGTTATGAGGATGTTATGCTGCGTGGATTGATTTATTGTGCTTAAAATGCATCGAACTCTCTTCATCGCACAGACATTATTGGTTGACACTATATTCAATAGCAAAGTAAACATGCACATACCCAAACCAAAGTAAACATGCACACTAATGCGAGTTGTAAAATTAAATTAACAAGTATTAAAGCGGAAAATAAACAATAGGGCTCGTCCGGGATTTGAACCCGGGACCTCTCGCACCCAAAGCGAGAATCATACCCCTAGACCAACGAGCCACACTTCAATTACGCAATTGAATATAGTATCAACCAATAATGTCTGTGCGATGAAGAGAGTTCGATGCATTTTAAGCACAATAAATCAATCCACGCAGCATAACATCTGTTTTTATTAGGTGAGAATAAAGTTGTGAGAAGTAGGCTACAGCACATTAATTATTTTGTAAGACATTTCTTCATGACAATTTTTTTGAAAATATCAAAAACAATTACTATCAGAATATTAAACTTAGTCTGCAACATTTTGTATTAGCCATAGTTTATTATATTTATGCATAAGTCATAGTTTATTCTATTTATGCAAAGCAGAATTAGATCAATCACACAGTACCAATTGCAATTACATTGCAATTTCATCATCAACTTTTTTTAATTAGGCGACATTACAATTACATATTTCTAAATTTTTTGATTACAATTACTTTCAAATGTAATTAGTTACACATTTTAATTGCAAAAATTAAATGTTTCGATACTTATGTTCATCAATCATTTTTTACAGCTTGATTTTACCAACGACAGTAGAAAGGCATTTGTTAAAGACATGCTAGTGCAACAAATTGTAGACTAGCTATTTCATTATTCCATCGCACATTTTCTCGCACAAGTTCACGGAGACACATCTATTCTACATCGTATATCATGCGTGCAACTTTACCAAATGGATTTACAATTTAAATAAAAAATTGTACAATTACATTACACAACTGTTTTATTACACAATCGGTAATAAATAAACTGAAGAAGTGAATCATTCAGATCCTATTTGCTCACTCCTGCTCTTTCGTAACAAGCTTGCTCTCTCTTGTTTACTTCACCATGTTACTGTGTCTTCCTAACGCAGGCATGGTTTTTGTATTGTAAAAATGTGACAATTTATTATTGTTTTTCCTCTAATTTTTCTAATGGTTTTTGCAGTTTAAACGTAGGTTTGCCGATGCTTGGCATCTGTTACATTAAAGACACGGAAAGCAGCTGGCTCGATGACTGATATAGTCTTTCGCCGCTTCCTGTCTGTTGTGGAATTTAGCTTTCATGGTGCTCGTTTTTTCTCGCACTGATTATATTCTTGCACCGTACCATTTTCAAAACCGACGAAATAAAAGTTTTCTCTCTCTGTCTCTACATAAGAAGCAAAATTACGCGTGATGCAATATGTAAAAAAAAGAATAAAATCCCGCATTACGATTGTAAAAGATAAACTAGCCGACATACACATTACACACCATTTAATTAAACAGACATTCACTCCATCTTTGGAAAACAGAAACCTTATAGCCTACAGGTAAAATTAAATACAGGAATATTTCTTTCAGAGAAATTGTGTGCTACATAATGAATTGGGACTAACACGTGTTTGGATAAATGAAAGAACAGACTCTATTTACCTATAAGAAAGTGACTACCAAAAGGTGTTGGTTTTGGAAAGTTCAATCTTCAAATTATTATCATCCATGGCAAATAACCATGTATCATCTAACTAAAACAAGAATCTAATGGCCAGAAAATCCTATGAAAATACATTCTGACATTATAGGTAAGCAGTAAAGAATTGGAACTACTGAAAATTGGTTCGAATTTATTATTTTAATTGCACAATGGATGTACATTAAACCACATAAAGCAAAAACAGAGTTTTAATTGTTTAAATTGTTTTTAACGACAAGAAAAGTGGCAAATTAAAGTGTGCACTGTGTTGTCTTTAAGAGCCTTGTTTTAATATAGCCTGATAATTTAAATTAAATGAAAACGTATCATTTTGCATTAACAGCAGTACAAATATGCTTTGAGATAATGGTAATTTAGAAAGCCACAATTGGATAATGAATAAATTAAAGACCTCCTCCACAATTAAGCTGCTCTGGTACAGAACAGGTACTTCTTAGTTTGAGTTTTTTGTGGTAAATAAATGAATCAGCAGAAAGAGAATGGTTAAAACTACATAATGTAAAACAGAATGACTACGTCACCCACATTTGTCCATCTTTCAGTTTTAAACTCGCCAGGACCGCCATAAAAAATTTTGGTGACCCTTCCCATAAACAGTTCATAAATAGTTCATATAAACAGTTCATAAAAAATTGCAGCTGATCAACATACCTGGTAAAAAACAATTTGCAGCAAACTTTCACAATAAAAGATCAATTTTGTCTTGAAACTTTGACACAACAACTGATACACACTTTGACATTTATGTAGCTATTCGATTAACTCAATTCGAAACCACAAACGGATTAAATCTTATCTTTTCAAGTGGAAAACAAAGAAAAGAATAAAGAAAAATTATGACTCATAAGGTAATAAAAACGTAGGCCCGAAGCAAAACAACTTTTTAAAAACTGCCAGCTTCTCGTTGGCGAGCGGTTTACCAGCGGCCTTAAATTGTAGTTTAAAAAATACGTAAATTAAATTATTAATTCATAGAATTAACTTGTGCCATACCTGAACGTGCCATTGACAGTAAGTTGATACGTCTGTCTCCATGCATTGTTCCAGCTCCTAGCTTCGGGCTATATAGGCCAAGACTTACACTAATTGTATATACTAAAATTAAACTGGTACAGAAAATGTTTACATATGTTCGATATTGTTTTTGTAAAGTTGTACAAAGTTAGCACCAACTAGATTTCCGATTTCAGTCTTGCAAAGACAGTTTCACACAACACTGCTAGCAGGAATGGGCTTATTAAAGTTTTCAATGTTTCTTCTTTCGTTTCTTTTTATACTGATAATTGAAATTCAGGGTCAAGGTAAGAAATATACTGTACTGTAGATGTAAGCTACTTTGTGAAATGTAAGGACAAATAATTTGGTTAGTTGAAAGAATGCTGATTAGTGGTTAGAATGTAGTTGAAAAGTTTTTATTTTCAGAAAAATGTCACCGTTTTTAGTGTAAGTAATTGCAAGTAATGAATTTAAAATCACATGAGAGTTTCTTTATTAAGAGCAATGGCCTATTTATTCTACAATCGTTATGAGTAAGGCTTGTTTAGATACTATGTAATTACAGTGATAAATTTACTCGCAAAAAATTACGCACTGCAATATCTTTTTTGCTCTAACAGCCAGTTAAACATATTCTAATTCAATATTAATTCTATTTGAATAAATGACATCTGATGACTGCTATAGTATAAACCCCTAAGCAACGCTTAACCTTTCTTACCTCAAGTTTCAACACCATGGCAAAAATCTTTAAAGATCGAAAGCTCTCCAAAACCTTAAAAAAATTTGTTTGACAAAATGCTTTATTTGGTCAATTTTGATGTACGGATGTGAAACCTGGACGCTAACGGCAAAAACCCGAAAAAAGCTTGAAGCTGCAGAAATGTGTTTTTTTTCGAAGAATTTTTAAAATTCCATGGACAGAGCACTTCTCCTACAGATGGGCGCGAGCAGCAGATAATGAGATCTTTAGAAATGCGACAGCTGAAGTTCTTGGGTCACATCATAAGGAAAGGCGAACTTGAAGATTTATCTTTAAGTGGAAAAATACTAGGAAAACGGTCAAGAGGATCTCAAAGATTCACATTTTTGAAAAATTTTCAATCACATATCAAAAATCTACTAAAATTTGGCAAGACGCACAAGATAAATCAAACTGGAACATCATTGTACATCTGGTCACAGCGGTAAACCATAATCTCTTCTTGGGAAAATTTTAACATAAAGTTCCCGGATCCGTTCGTCTGTATATAATGACCGAAGAAACACACACTTGAACTTCTTTTCAAACAGTGTATTCCTGTAAAATTAGCCCGAGGCTACCGAAAACGAGGGGGTGCAACGCCTACACCACTTAAACTGTCACTACACAACAGATTACTTGGATAAAAGACGGAACCTTTGTCCAGCTAGCAAGCACTAAGCCAACAGTTAAATGTGCGGCCAACTTTCAAACAATCATTTTACGAATGACCAGAATAGATATCAATATCTCAAATTCACGTAGAAAGTAACTGTGACGCAATAAATGAAAGACAATTATGAAGTCATTCCAACAGGTGTTCAAGCTGATGTAATATTTCCTGTTTAAACAGGCCCAAACAAGTCCAAACAAGTTTGACACAAGTCTATGAACGATGGTGCAATTTTGGCACATTTTCTAGCAACTTCCATGACGTAATATTCAGTAGACTTGAACGGTTTTATATGACGTTTGATTTGTACAGAGATTGGCCGTAACATAGCGGCCCCTAGTTATGACAGTCTAACATGGCATAACTAAAAAAGAATTGAAGGACAATCGTGAGCCAATGAATAAAACACACGATACACAAATTGTTTGAATCACTCACGTTTAAGTTAATACGCAAATACAAAGGGCATGCAAAGAATGAACAGCAATAAGAATAAACACGACGATACATGAAATTGGTACCATAGGTACACGCTAAAATGACGCTATATACAATGGTTGCGATAATAACCGACTGTTCCGGGCTCAGACAAGGGTCGGCCACCGCAGACAAAACCAGGCTCAAACCCTAACACTTAGGTGTTCTTTACGGGGGCGAGGCACGAAATATCCCTCAACACGTAGTCTACTTTTACTTTCCCTGTACTCTCATCATAGTTGCAGACGGCAACTTTGGCTCTACGAACCACAGGCTTCCCTTTCCTAATTTGTGGAACTACCTCATGCACCCTCCCAAGTTGATACTTCCCACGTTTACCAATGTCTTGGAGAGAACCTACCACTACAAGTTGACCAGGCTCCAAATTCTCGGCCATTTTTAGCCATTTTTTCCGGCCCTGAAGACCTGGCAAGTAAAAATCGATCCATTTATTCCAAAACTGCTGAGAAAGTGACAAATTGAACCGATAATCCCTTCTTAATTGGTCACGATCATGTGGTTGCCCAACAGCACAGTATGGGTCTAAGTATGGGGTCAAAAGTGAGGCAGGGGTGATGACAGTAAAATCCCTAGGGTCGTCACTCAAAGGTACCAAAGGGCGTTCGTTCACGATCCGAACGGCACTGCCTGTGTACGTAAGCAGTTCAATAAAATTGGGCTTACGAATTGAAGAGTCCAAAATGTGAAAAAATGCGATTTTAAATTGTTTTACCATTGCCTCCCAGGCGCCACCTTGCGCCGGAGCATACGGAGGTATAAATTCCCAGTTTATCTCTCTCTGTCTCAGGGCGTTGTGAAATTCAGCTGATTCTATCAACTCGGGTAACTTCTTAGATGCTGCCTGAAAGGTACTTCCATTATCGGAATAGATAGCATTAACCTGCCCACGTAAATCTGTAAACCTTGTAAAGGCAAGTAAAAAATCACTCAGCGACAATGACGTAACCAGCTCAACATGAATAGCGCGAGATGCCATACATGTGAATAAGAGTCCCCAAGCTTTTTTGTGACTCCTACCTTCAACAAAGGTCAATGGTCCAAGATAGTCCAAGCCGCAATCAAAAAAGGGTTTCCTATGGGCAGTTGTGCGAGACAAAGGTAAATCAGACATGAGCTGCCTTATAGGCCGAGCTTTCTCAATCGCACATACACCACAATCATTAAGATACCTCTTCACGGAAGCATTACCATTAGCGATCCAAAACTTCTGTCGCGTAGACAACAAAGTGTGCTGTACTCCACAGTGCGCATTTCGATTATGATGCGACAGTACAACAAGCCTAGTGAAGGGGTGCTTCGAAGGCAAAACAATCGGATGCTTTGCTTCTAGAGAAATCTCGGGAGAATTACTTAAGCGCCCTTCAATGCGGATTACACCAGCATCATCTACACAAGGTCTGTACTTTTTAAGTGAACGCAATTCCTTCAAGCGTTCCTTCTCACGTTGCGAAGCGCCAACACTACCCCGCTTTATCACTTCCTCAAGTGCATCCGGCGATCGTTTGGTCATTAAATGTAACACATCGCCATACACGCTCTTCTGAACAAACTTCACAGTTAAGTCTAAGGCTCTATTAAGATAAGAGGCGTCCAGTTTTGGCTTCATAAAGCTACGCTTTTTCGTTTTAAAGCACAAAAATTCAACAAAAGCAACCAAATAAGCAATTCTCTTTTTCATAACATACAAAGAAGGTGCGGCCTCGATCAATCTGTGAAGGCCACCCTGTCCAACGTCAAGCGACCCCTCTTCGTCACGAAGATATAGGCTATGGACAGGTACTGGAGTGGGGTTTTCTACAGATGGAATTTCTTCACACTGATAGAGAAGACTAGAACCATTTAACCACAACTCTCGAAACTCTTTCTTTGTAATAAGATTTGGCCTTGTGCCAACATCAGCTGGGTTCATATCGGTAGGGCAAAAACGCCAATCCTGGGCTCCAGACAACAATAAAATATGCTCAACTCGACGCGTAATAAACTTATTCAAACGTAAATCAGGGTTCTTAACCCACTGCAACACAGTCCGAGAATCACACCAAAAATACTTACTGCAGTCGGGCATCTTCAATGCCTCGTAGGCCTGCTTCACGAGTCTTGCTGTATTCAAAGCGGCAACAAGCTCTTTCCTAGCTATCGGCCAAGAAAACTGATTTTTTACAACAATGGTAGATTTACCCAGAACGAAAGACACACTCGGAACTCCGTTAACCAGTCTACGTAAGTAAACAACAGAAGAGAAAGCTTGATTCGAAGCATCACTAAACCCATGCAATTGATATGAAACAATATCATCCGGACTGCACACACCAGAGTTTGCAAAATACCATCTCGGTAACGAAAAATCCTTAAGCAGGTCCAAAGAGCGAAGCCACGACTCCCACTCTTTAACAAAGCTATCAGGGACCTCGGTGTCCCAATCAAACTTGTCTATCGCCAATTGCTGAAGTATAAGGCGTGCTTTTAGAAAAAATGGCGCTCCAAAGCCTAGCGGATCAAAATTTTGTCCAAGCTGACTGAGCATACTTCGGCGCGTGTGTTTAGCTAAGGGCTTTAAGGAACATGCGATACGCATCTCGTCAGACTCGGTTTGCCACACACAACCCAATGTCTTCGCTGATGGCAAAGTCATATTTTCAGTCTGAAAGTCAATGTCACGAATCAAAGGTGAAAGCATCTCATTATCCAAATTTGACAAGACAATCATAGCCTCCTTGTTAGCACTCCACTTAACAAGTTTAAACCCACGGCTATCAAACAAAGCAATTGATTCATGAGTGATTTGCTGAGCTTCCTCTAAGCTATCAGCCGAAAATATAAAATCATCCATGTACATATTATTTGCAATATTGCAGAGAGTCAATTCACCAGCACTGCTGGGATTCTGCTCGATCATTTTCTTTATAGCCAAGCAAGCGATATACGGGCTACTCTTTATTCCCCAAGGGTGTACACAAAAACGAAATGGTACCATCCTACCATTTTCAAGGTCATCATCTTCAAACCACAATATACGAAACAAATCCCTTTGCGACTCAGGTAACTTTATTTGAAAGAAGCATTTAGTCACATCAGCCATGAGACCAAATCTACCAAGCCGAAATCTAGCCAAGACATCTACCAGAGGGTTTAACAAGTCAGGACCCGAAAACATTACATCATTAACACAAGTTCCTCGAAATTCAGACTTGCCATCGTAAACAATGCGCTTTTTTAATTGTGACGTCACAAAGTATGGTAAATACCATTCAAATCCCTTGACATTTCCTGCTTCACCCGCGCGCTCAATATAGCCATTAGATTTAAGATCTTTCATGGTGTCAGTAAGGAAATCACGAAGTTCAGGTTGTTTTAAAGCTTTCTTTCTTAAAGCAGCAGCTCTATCTGACGCCAACACAAAATTGTTAGGTAGATCAATATCTTCCTTCAACGGAACAGGTATCTCAAATCGACCATCTTTCAACTCAATATTCGGTTCGACAAGTTCTCTAGCCAAAATATCATTGCGAGACAATTCACAGGTTTCATTTTGCAAAGTCAAATCCTGAATGACTTTATTCAGGTCTGCTATTTCCATATCACGAGACTCAATTTTACGCTGAAAGCCAGAGATGACATCCGACTCTGAAGACGTCTGCACTCTGCACACTTTAGCAACGCTTTCAACTAAGGGTGACTTACCACCACAAGCCAACCAACCGAGAGGAGTGAGCAAAGCATGCGGTTCACTACGATTGTCACCAACACGCTCTTCTTTTGCACACATCAAATAAGCGTTGTCGTTGCCAATCAGTACATCTACAGTACTACAATCATTCAAATGAAACATATTCACGTCATGAAAATGACGGAAACCACTTAAATCTTGTTTATGGGGTAAAGTTTTAACATCGTCAGCCCAAGCTGGGTTAACCACCGAGGTTATATCACAAAACAGTTCATCAGTCTCTAACGACTGGATGTTGAGTTTAACAAGGTCAGCACAAGTAGGTTTCTGACCAGCCAGAGTATCCATTTTAAACGACGCTTTATCATACGGTTTAAGACCAAGTTCGCACACCAAGTCACTCGAAACAAAGGTCAACTGCGAACTAGGATCATGCTGACAATACACCAACTTCGATTTGCCAGTCATTGGATTCAAAACACGAGCAGCAGTAACGCGGTTAAAAGCTGCTTTAACATTTCCAATCTTAACATTACGCACAGGAACTCTGGCACCAGCCTCATCTTTACCGACCAAATCCAGAGAATCACGTGACGTCACATAAAAATCATGCAGAAGAAAATAGTGTTTCCTATCGTTGGTAGGTCCACACTTACGACAGTTATTTGCATGATTACAGTCTCTAACCATATGCTGGCGCAAACAATTCAAGCATTTGCCAGCTTTCACAATGACATCTCTCCGATCTTTAGGTGTCAAGCGCAAAAATTCTTTACAATTAGACAAAAAATGATATTCAACTTGACCACGTGACGAACAACAAAAACACGCCGGTATGTCACTATGTCTGGCCACACCGCCGCGCGGTGCGCCAACAGCAGTCGAGTACTGCGAACTCCCTGAAATCACATTATCATGGGGTTTTACCGACGTCTGCCTAACCGGACATGAAGGCAATTTTCCTTTGCCAAACTTTTTAAAATGCTGCGACTCACCAGAATCGCCCATTAGCATAATGCTAAAATCAGTCGACTTGCGCGTTTCCTCCCGTACTACAAAATCAAACAAACTCTGAAAGGTAGGTTCCTCAGTGCTACCATACTGATCACCTAAAAAGTCAAGATAACGCTGCTTAGCGTCAAACGGGAGTCGCTTAGCCAAATCCAAAACAAAACGTCCTTCTAATTTATCACGCTGACCATAAGCTTTCGCGTAAAGCAAACACTGCGACAATTCATCTTTAAACTCTTTCAAATCACTGGAAGAGATAGAAGTCAATTTGCTACCATAGCGATACTTTCTAATTTCTGGTTCTGCGAAAAGACCTCCACGAACCCCAAAACGTTGGGACAAGCGAGCTAACGACATTTCTATCCTGTCTTCCTCTGACAAGCCAGGAGTGTCAGAAACCAAATTAGCAATCGTTTGTGCAGCTGTTCTAACACAAGCTGCTTGCAACAAAGTCAAACGAGTTCCCTTAAAGGGCGAAGCTGCCATCAAGGCCATAACACGATTTTTAAAGAAGACAAATGGCATATTATTACCATCGTAACCAATCAAGGCCGCCTTATCGAAGAACGTCCTACTATTTTGGTATTCAAAAAAGCAATCCTGCTGTTGAGAACTCGATTTAGCGGGAGAAGACAAGCTATATCCCTTAATGGGCTGAGTGGGCTCAGTCACATGCACAGCCCGATCACGATCCTCACATACGTTAAAATCAGGAGACACGATACGCCTCTCACAACCACCCAAATTACGTGTAGCTGGGCGATCAAAAACTAGCGGCGCTGAAAACTGTGAAGGGGGCAAAGCATTACTGCTAATGGCGGCCCCGTGACCTGTACGCTCTGGGGGAGGAGTTCGGTTGTAATTTGCAGACCTTGGCTCTACAGCCTTCGGAAGATCCTTAGCCGCGGCCCCGAGACCTCCTGAAACAGCTGGAAAACATGTGGATTGTACAGGTCCACTTACGGATTGAACAGGCGTGTGGAAAAGGTTAGGTAAATTAAACTGTGATTGATGTTCACTTCTGGAATGCCTAGAAGAGCCCTTCCTAGAGCTACGCCGGGAGCCCAACTCAGAACGATATTCAGCTAAAACTACCTCTTTACGTTGTTCGGCCCTCAACTGAGCGTCTTTGAGTGCGAACTCAGCAGCTCTCGCTTCGGCTCTCGCGGCGGCCTCAGCAGCTCTCGCTTCGGCCTCAGCAGCTCTCGCGTCGGCCTCAGCTCTCGCAGCAGCCTCAGCTCGTATGGCCTCAGCTCGTATGGCCTCAGCTCTTGCGGCAGCCTCTGCTCGTGCGGCAGCCTCAGCTCGTATGGCTTCAGCTCTTGCGATGGCCTCAGCAGCTCTTGCTTCGGCCTCAGCTTGGATCTGGAGCTCCTCTCGTCTTAACTGTAGGTTAATTTGTGCAACTATCCGTGACGAGCTCTCAGACATCCTAGTGCTTACATTTGAGGCGCTATCCTCAGGATGTATGTCAGCATCCAACCTATCTGACAACTCACTTTCTTTTTGTTCGAAGTTATTTTTTAACGAGTTAAATTCGGGATCTACCCTATCACGAAGTTCTGCCAAGATTGCAGAGTTAACAATTTTACTCAAAAGAGCATGGAAATGCCGTAATTCCTCTTCTAAAGTAGATAACTTAGATCTAAAAATTAACAGTTCCTGCTTATCACTCAAAGAACCTAGGGCTACAGAAAGTTTCCCAATTTGAGTCAAAATATCCCGTCTAAGATGCCGGGCCTCTCGAACTGACTTAGCCTCATCGTTAATGGGTCCCTCCCCAGAATGGCCTGCCCGACCGCAAAGAACATCATCAGGCTTAAACTCAGTCGAGTCGACGGCGGTCGAGTCCCTGTCGCCACCGAGTGTAGACATATTAAATGTTAGGGCTAAATTTAACAATTAAAAAATTAAGTTACACAAACACACAAATTACAGTAGTTATAAAAAACTTAACTGCAAAGACCGTAAAAAATACAAAAAAGAATTTAAATGCACGATACCGTATAGCTGTACGAGTATGTGAAGTCCAAACGTCCACAAAACTTGCTTGGATTCTTCCACTTGAATCTTCAAGCACAGATGGATTGCCTTTAATCTTCTTTCTTGCCAATGAATGTCAAAGTTATTTTTTCTTCTGTACCAAACTGAGAAGAAATGTCTTTACTTTTTAGCTTAAAGTTCTTCAGTTGCCTACCGAGAAGAAATGTCTTTAATTTTCTTTGCTTCTTTAGACTACCAACCAACAAGATCTTCTTTTATTATTTCTTTGCTTTTGTAGCCTACCAACCAACAACTTCGTCTTTTATTTTTTGCTTCTAAGTGCTTCTGTGCCAAACACTAGACAGAGAATCGTCTTTTATTTTTTATGGTCACAGCGGTAAACCATAATTTCTTCGTGGGAAAATTGTAACTTAAAGTTCCCGGATCCTTTCGTCTGCATATAATGACCGAAGAAACACACACTTGAACTTCTTTTCAAACAGTGTATTCCTGTAAAATTAGCCCGAGGCTACCGAAAACGAGGGGGTGCAACGCCTACACCACTTAAACTGTCACTACACAACAGATTACTTGGATAAAAGACGGAACCTTTGTCCAGCTAGCAAGCACTAAGCCAACAGTTAAATGTGCGGCCAACTTTCAAACAATCATTTTACGAATGACCAGAATAGATATCAATATCTCAAATTCACGTAGAAAGTAACTGTGACGCAATAAATGAAAGACAATTATGAAGTCATTCCAACAGGTGTTCAAGCTGATGTAATATTTCCTGTTTAAACAGGCCCAAACAAGTCCAAACAAGTTTGACACAAGTCTATGAACGATGGTGCAATTTTGGCACATTTTCTAGCAACTTCCATGACGTAATATTCAGTAGACTTGAACGGTTTTATATGACGTTTGATTTGTACAGAGATTGGCCGTAACAACATCGAGGGTTGTATCAGCTATAATACCTACAGAGAGAGAACCCTTCTTATCAGACTATACATTAAGTTTGCACTCTATGGCTCTGTTGTGCTGTATTAAGCGCTTTTGCTTCCGGGTGCTGCATTCCCAGAAGGATATGCTTTAGTGTTTCAACCAACCTAGCCAGAACGATAAGATACAAAACAGAATTACCCAATAGGTATTTAAAACAAATAGCTACTGCGATCAGGGCGTTGACAGGGAGGTTTATGTGTAGGGCTACCATATGTCCTCTTTTAAGAGGATTTGTCCTCTTTTTTGAAGAAAAATAAATTGTCCTCCGAGGACACCCAAAAATGCTCAAATGTCTTCTTTTTTTACATTTTCTGTTTTCTGCTCATATTTGCAACAGGATTTCATTGGACTTTTTTGCAATTTCCAACCATTTCTGTACCAATGCAACATGATGATTTATAGATTTTCCAAAAAACATTGGCGTACTATTTGATCTGTTGTTCTAATCTAAACAATCCTAGACGTTCATTGAAACACTTACACTTACATCTATGACCTGCCTGACACCATCTCCAGGAAGTACGCTTATGCAGACGATCTGGCTCTCCTGCATCCAGCCGGAGATTGGCAGTCAATGGAGAGGAACCTAAGCCAGGACATGTCAACTATATCAACATATCTCCAGAAATGGAAGCTACAGCTCAGCAAGGCAAAGACAGTGTCGGCGGCCTTCCACCTAAACAACAAGGAAGCAAAACGTGAGATCAACATTACCACCGATGACGAACACCTCCCCTACTGCGCCGAACCCACCTACCTCGGCGTAACCCTGGACAGGTCACTCACGTACCGACGACACCTGGAGTCACTGCGCAAAAAACTATCTGCGCGCGTTGCACTTTTGAGGCGGCTGGCGGGTTCCGGTTGGGGAGCTGATGCGAAAACCCTTCGCACAGCTACCTTGGCCCTTGTCCATTCTACCGCTGAGTACTGCGCACCAGTGTGGTGCCGCAGCTCTCACACCCGCCACATTGACACCGCCATCAATGACGCACTACGCACTGTGACTGGATGCCTGCGTCCCACTCCAACGGACTGCCTTCCCATCCTTGCAGGCATCCAACCTGCTGAGCTTCGCCGTAAAGGAGCCATGATTTCCCTTGCTCGTCGCGCACTGGACCCCGACCACCTCCTCCACAGTACATTCCAGCGCCTACCTGGAGGACAGCAGCGACTAAAATCAAGACGCCCATTTGTGCCTGCCGCACGACAGCTTCTGAACAACGTTGAAGATCTTGGAATAAGTGCGGCACACTGGACGAACTACACATGGAACATGGAGTGGCAAAACAACACCTCCCGACTCCGTGATTTCCTACCCGACGTCGATCCCCACCCTCCGGGAATGTCCCTCGCAAGACTTGCGTGGGTCCGGCTTAACCGCCTACGAACCGGCGTCGGTCGCTTTCGTTCAGACATGTGCAGATGGGGCCTGGCTCCCTCACCGGGATGCGAGTGTGGCGCCACAGACCAGACAGTAGATCATGTCGTCCATGACTGCCCAATCCATCAACCACCACATGGAGCGCCTGGACTGAAGGCCCTGGATGACGAGACTGTCGAGTGGCTGATGACATCATGCCCAAACATATAGTCCAGAAGAACAGCTCATACGACGAAGAAGATTGAAACACTACTTTTGCGATTGTCGTAGGTAGCCAATTCGTGGTCAGCGATGAGTGCGAGCGGAACTGCAAATCCACTTGTGAGGGAATTTCCTCATTTGAGGAGATTTGAACAACAAATTTATGAAAAAGAAAAATTGGGACAAACTAAAAAAAAATTGAGAAAATAAAAAATGAGTAAATCACAAACAAATAAAACATTAAAAAACGCAAAAACTTGCAAAAGAGTTTGACATGTTTACATTTTAAGGTTCTCACACTTTTACAACATATTATTGTTTTAGGCTACCCAGATCTATTTATTAAATTGATTCAGCACTTGTAGACGTTGCTGATTACCAATTTTATAGTTTGGCTAATTTGTCAAGTGAAGCAAATCAAAAAAATAATCCAAACTGCACTATGCAATACGTAGCCTAATATATAACCTATTTCAAAATATATCATGGCATGGATACTTAGGGGAAGGGAAGATAATTTGATACGGAAGGTAATTTGATGCACTCCCCCTACAGAAATGTACAAAAAATATTAGTCAAAAATATTGTCATTAGGTGGAAGATTTATGAACATAATGCTTACAAAAATTGCACCATTCAGCTAACTCGTGCTTTTGTGGCATAAAATTGTAAAAGTGTGTTTTTTGAGTATTTTCGGAAAAATTTTAACTCATGATCATTTTTGTCTGGAAAATTAAAGAAAAGTTCCTGAAAGATGAAACCAAACTCATTTGACAGTTCGTTTATAAGGCTTCAAGGACATGTCACGTTTTTTCTGCAATGTGCATCTAACCATACAAAAATCAGAATTTTATAACTTTTTTTGAAAAAGGTAAATTGATACATTGGAGAAGGTAAATTGATACAGTAGGCTATATTAAATTCTTTTTTGTGACTGTAATAAATGTTGTCATTGATTCAGTTGGTTTAAATAAGTTATTCTTTATTAACTAGACTTGCTACTTTGGGAAACAACTATTATATAGGCTTTCGTAGGCCTACACGCTATCTGCTGTCAAAAAATGAGAACAGCGCAAAGCACCTCCCTTGAATAAGAACTCCAGCCAATCATCCTTCCCATGTCCCTCCCGCTGCAGAAGCTTCGCCGCACACATAGGTCTCAACAGTCATCCTTGGACCCAATCACGTCAACCACATATTAAATTTTCATTTATTGTTTTGAACCATAGAGAAATAAAACATAGTAACTTTAGCGGATTTAACATACTTTATTTCACACAAAATATAACATAATTAAAATAAATAAACTCAAACGTTTTCGACACGTACGTGTGTCCTCATCAGGAATTAAATCTGCAATACATAAAATGAAAAATCGTAAGATAAATTTGACTATGCACTGTAACTGTAACGACACTCTGGACTGAAAGCACAAACTGAACAAATGATATGAGAATGATTGCGAGTAAGTTATGCGATATTGTATTGTTTTGCTGTCAAATATTGTTTTGCTGTCAAAGAGGATTTCTGTGTTAGTTTTACTGTATCAAATTATCTTCCGGGTGTATCAATTTGCCTTCCGTGGAAGGTAAATTGATACATTTGAGTGACGTTTTTAAAATTTCAATTAGAATAAAAGTAACAAAAATATAAAAGTGAAAATGTTTTTAAAAAGTGTGTAAGGGATCAGACTTTCATTTCAGCCTAAAATCAATAGTTTGTGTCACGTAATTTTCAGTTAACAGGCAAAAATGTTAAAAGTGTATCAAATTACCTTCCCCTACAACTTATGTGGGTGCAAATGTAGAATGCATTTTATCTGTGATGTAGCCACAATGGTACAAGGAAGGAATCAGCCTTTTAGTTGAGTCTGTCTTTAGCATCTCATTAAAAGCTGTATACAACTTCAATTATATTTCGTGCAAGTAATTTTATGATTTCGTTAAAGTTGATCCTTTTTTTCCGAAAAAAGTTAAAGCAAGGCTACCTGCAGATACTGCCTGATTTGTCACATTTTTATTACATTTTCATTTTGTCACACAAATCGGCTTGCGTAAAACAACTTTGTCTGTTTTTTTGCTGTAACTTTTGCTGCATACGTCTATGTAATTGTCCAAAAGGATGTAAAAAATTCTTCATACGTGACATTCCACTTGTATTTTACTTGCTGGCGAAACGTGTCCTCTTTTTAGGCGATGAAAATATGGTAGGCCTATCCATGTGGTACTTTTGGACCCGGGCCCGGAATATTTAGGGTGCCCGGATTTAATAGATTCCCTGCAACCAAACTTTATCAAGATATTAATATAATCAGATCTAAAGAAATTGCCATCAGAGGTTAAAACAGCCACTTAAGCCGTCACATGGTAAAGTACCGGGCCCCCTTCCGGGTATAGTGATTTCCCTAACAACGATTTTTATTTTCAAAAACACGAAATATTTTTCTTCACCCACTCTTTAATTTTGAATATATATATTTTTTTGGAGGTAATCACTTTTAGATACTTGCGTCAACTTTACAAAGAATTAATTTCAGACAAAAACTCCTACAACTTTGAACATACTGACGAAGATCGTGATTGAGAGCAAGGATTTCGCGGTTTACGGAGAAATCCCTAATGCGTAATTGCGCAGTTGGGGAAATTCGTGGATACAACAAATCTTTGAGAATATAGTAATATATATATAGCAAGGTTGCCTCCAGTAAAGTGCTCAATCGGCATAAGCCAAGAGCGTCCATAACTGCAGACAGTGCACACTGCCAACCTTGCCAAAGTGCTCAAACTGCAAGCAGTGAGCTTTGCGCAATGCATAGCAAGGTGCCCATATAAATGATATTTCTCCTAATTTTCTACTTTGAACGACATGTGTCGTCCTCATTTTAACAGCACATCAATAAAAGTGTGTACACAACCTTTATATTCATAACAGTATCGATAAAAGGGGCCCGAAAATAAATTGGTACCCGGCCCGACAAATCCTGTCAACGGCCCTGACTGCGATACAGTGAATCAATCAATTCTTCTTCTTCATCGTGTGTCACACGGCCGTAGCCCAGTGGATCACGCAACTTTGCCGTTGAACTCGGCCAAATCCTGTACTGAGCACCTTGCTTTTAGGTCATAATCAGTCAAACAAGCTTACCTCGGTATAGTTCCATATTCCTTTTAATGTAGGCTGTAATAGCAGAAAACAAAACATATATTTTCATTCACATGAAAGCTATTCCATGGGGCACCGAAAAAACATTTGGTTATCCAAGTCAAGGTGCCCCAGATGGGATATTTTACTGTGTGCAATGAATAATTAAATGAGCAGTATGGAAAAAAATAGTTATCAGCAATAATAAAGCAATAATAATCAAAAATAGCACATCGATGAATCAGGTAATGGTGTCCAATGATTCCTATCGTCAACATACGTATCAAGATATGGCTGATATAAACTGAGCAAAAACAACTGCGCTTGAAGCACCTCATGATCATACAATGCCTGCGTGCAAATCTCATTTTAGAAGTTTTGCATATTTTTGGGTTGTTTTTGGTGAGGGAGGTGAGGTACTGTCGCATCTCGATTTACTCGCGTTCTGTAACTGCTTACAAGGGTCACGTGGGTTCGTGCTAAGTGCAACTAGTGATAAATAAAAACGTAGCCTATACAGAAGACAGTATGAATACAGCAACAACAACATAAATTTAGAATATAGATCATTACAGGGAAGCAGAAATTAAGCAAAAACATTAATTGTACATTTAAGGGCCATAGCCAGACAAGGACCATTGGGCAATACTACTCTTGAAATTTATTTACCACCAGTAACAAGTTTATTAATGATACTAAAAGGGTATTTTTTTATTCATGTTTGCAGTTTTCTATATTTTACAAACAAATATTTGATTTGGACTTTTGTGGTTGATAACTTTCGCCTTAGGATCTTTCTCATCTTTAATATGTGATCCATTTCTAAAATGTTTTCTTTTTCACAGATCCACTATGTCCACCAAGATCAGGGTCACCTTTGCAATCATTTGGTCCCTGTTCCACATGTGCTGCCACCACGTGCATCATCGGGACCACGTGCTGCAGTGATGGCTGCCGTACACAATGTCTTCGATTCTTACCCACACCAGCACCAAGTACGGACTTGATTTATGTTTCGTATTATAATTTGTATAAAAATATATGTTATATATTTATATAACATATATTATAATATATAATGTTATAATGTTATATGTATATTATATATTATAATCTGAACAAAAATTTATATTATGCATTTTACAAGTGGCATAAATAGAAATTGATGATTTTTTTTTTAATTTATGGTGGGTACATTTATAAAAAAAAAAGTAAGAAAATCACACGTAGGCTACAAAAGTTCAGAAAACAAACGAAGATTTGTTTTTGTGGATAAACTACTTTCAATGATAGATATGTTAACAACATATACAGCATAGCATAGTTCAGTTTATTTTTATTTGCAACCGTCACAACAAAATCATGTCAAAAAATGTTACTTGCCAAACATAGCAGAAGTCTAGAAAAAGGTAAAAGCGATAAAATACAAAAGTCATAACGTGCTTGATCGAAATAGAATAAACAGCTTGAAATTTGTCACGGTTGCAACACCTTAGGCAAGTGGTCAACTGATACAATTCACAAAATTATCTAGTAGGTTAGTACTTTTCCATCTCTTACTTAAATATTTGAACATTTGCTATCAGTTCATATCTACAACAATTAGTGGTGATATATATTGGTTTGTTTTGCTTGGTTGTTGGTTTGACATTTTTAACGTAGGCTTCCGGTAGCAAATTAAAAAGGACCAAGTGTTTAGTTGGTGTTTGGTATGCAAAACTTCACTTATTTCTTATGTTTCTAATTCTCGATGGGCAGCATAATATGCTAATAGCAGTCAAACATATTATGTTTACACAGTGGATATAATCGTCTCCAAATAAGATGATGTACTAAAAGTACAGTAATTACGATATATTTTTAGACCCCAGATGTCCACCACTACCTCCAAACAGTGGAGACATAAGATGCGTCACTGTTGATGTCTGCAATATTCCTTGCCGTCAAGATCAATTATGCTGCCCCAGTCCATGTGGGCAAAGGTGCACAGATGTACCACAGGGTAAACAAATTATTATCAGTAGTAATAGTTGTATGGTTTAGCCACGTTCTGTTGATTGCGTTAATTGGTGTCGTAAACCGGTTTGTAAAATGTAGGCTACACGCGTATCACCAACTAAGAGGAAAAGCATCGCAATAGACAAAACTGTCGGAATTTTTCATTATCACCGGTGGTATGCTTAATTGCTTAACATGTTATCGTTGCGGTTGCGCCTGCCAGTCACACATTGGACTTTTTAGCCATGAGGGCTGGCAAATGACGTGATTTTTAAACTGCTATCTTCGTTCCGAAGTACTGCCATATATACTTGGCTCTAGTTAAAGCTTGAGCATACAGCAGCAAGACGTTTAAAAGTATGCATCCTGGGTTTCTTGGCTATTCATCCACTTTATTTGAATAAACGGAGCCAAAATCTGGCTTCAACCAAAGAGAATATTAGTGAATTTGGCTTACTCTGGGTATTTTGCTCAATTTGCCTACTGTCAAATTTTACACCTAAACTGCCACATTCAGATCAGACATTAGGCTACGGCCAATAGTAAAAACATATTTTGTTCATGTTTCTTTTTCAGGTAGGCTACTAACCTTTGGCTGAATAATTCTGCCAGCATTAAGAAAATAAAACAAACTGTGTTTATGTCATTTTAAGTTGTTTTCCTTCAAAATTAAAAGTAACCTATAAGCAATGACACAGCAATTTCAAATTGTGGAAAAATCTGGTCAAAGAAATTTTTCGGCATGTCATGCATTATAACACGAACTTTCAATTTTACTTGTGATTGGATGAACCGCATTTTTAAAATGCACTGTATGAAATTTAAAAAAAACAGTATGAAATTTCAAAATTTCATACTGTATTGTTTCATCTTATGTTCGTTGCAAGACCGCTATCAATAAACTCTAAAAAAAAACACAAATAGATTTTTGATGTTATATTTTTCTTGTGAATTCCCTGCAACAGCATTGCGTGTTAACTGAGTTATTGAAATTATTCGGATTATTAGTTTTTTTAATAATAATAATGTTTGTTTTTATACAGCGCTGTATCCATCGCAGAATGCGCTGCTCCTCAGCGCTTTACAAAGCAGACAATGTCAATGCAGCCGTATATTGCAAAATCATTTTTCTTGTTGTTCTTAGCTTCTCCTAACTTTATTTTTAGCTGGAAAATTCTTGATCTTAAAGCTACTGTTTTGTGGTAAAAAGGCCCCGTAAAAAGGTTTAATTTTCTGAATTCGAAACACGAGAAAAGGATGCAGCTATGATACTGTATCATCATGATCATTAAACGACAATCTAACTATAAAACAAATGTAAAACGCAGATCTGCGATGTCCTGCACTGCGAGGATCTGATCTTTAAGCGTTAGCGTAAACAAAAAGTCTACGCCGCAAATCTACGGCGTAGAATTTGCGGCGCATACGTACATCTCTGATTATCATCAAATGACATCCTAACTATAAAACAAATGTAAAACGCAGATCCGCGATGTCCTGCACTGCGAGGATCTGATCTTCCAACGACTGGAGGTCGATGTCCATCTTGCTTTAGAGGGAATCGTTGTCCTCCCAACCAAATCTGCTGTCGCGCCGGATGTGGATCTATCTGCATTCCCATCCCGACACCACCTTCCACTCCGAGTAAGATAAAACAAATACCAATGTCGTTAGTACGACTTACCACCCACTGAGATCAAAAATCTATGCAAAACTGTGGTAATCAGACTATAACTAGTAAAAAATTAAAGACGACTCAGTGGTTAGTGTTCGATATCCAAAATGTTGTATGCTTCCGTACACCACCCACAACAAGTAAGACGAATACCAACGACTTCAGCATCATATGACCAACCAGTCGGTCTAAAGTTTAAACAATGTTGGGTACGTTAGTCAAAATTGTGTTATCAACTTGGCTAGTACCATATAGCCTAAGCTTATGCAAGTGCTACCAAAAAGTATTTTTATTGATTGACAATATTTTATTATTTCAAGACACCAACTATTTGTTTTTTGAGTGATATTAACTAGGGGTTTATGCGTTATATTGTTGTTATTTAACAAATTTCTTACTTTTCTTAATTTAAATTTTTTGCTAGATAAATGCTAAATCATATTTAAACTGTTTTCCAACATTAAAAGTTAGTGAAGGTTAGTTTTCTTCACTTGAACTTTTCCAGTTTCAATATGTCTATAGCAGCTTCAGTATTCTACGTTCATTTGTATTTTTTAACAGACCCAGCGTGTCCTAAAGTCCCAACTGGGATCGCTTGCTTTGCTCCTGTATTTTGTCCCAGAAGATGTCCTCCGGGTCTGACATGTTGTCCTCATCCTTGCGGAATGTCTTGCGTCGATACCGCTCAAGGTAGAGGAATATCGTATAGAACATTTTAAATTAGTGTTCCAGTTTTTTTAAACTGCTTTGATTTTTGGATGAATTATGATTAGCGTATTAAAATTAAAGACGTTGAATCAATATAAAAAATGACTAAGTTGCTAGCTGGGTAATAACACAAGAAGCTTAATTCTCTCCAGCCAATTAATACAGAATGCTGTTATTCATGCTTAATCAGTCGTTCACTCTTTAATGAGCGTACCTAACTGGTTAGCAGTAGCAGGGCCGGATTTAGCTGACGGGGGGCCCGGGGCACTTTTAGATCGGAGGCCCCCCGTGCAAAAAAATTTTTCGCGCCTACGGCGCGAAAAACCACCTTTACGTCTACAGTAGTATTGATCCAGCATTGCACAGCATTTTTGCAGAAACGTCAAAGGTTGAAAGAAAAACAATTAACACAAAATCACATTTTTTCACGTAGGGGGGCCCTTCAGAAGTCGGGGGGCCCGGGGCACATGCCCCTCCTAAATCCGGGCCTGAGCAGTAGCAAGGTGTTTCAAAGATTATGTGACGCAAAAAGAATCCTATCATATGAGTCATATGATAAGATATCATTTGAATCAAATTTACCTTGTTTCTCAATTTTGGCTTCATAGCGAGTAGTAGGACATACTACAGTAGTGCAGAAAATGAAGGATTGTGCAATGGTATGTGAAAGAGCACATTAACGTTATACAGTATTGGCATCGTGTACTGTAGCCATGAAAACCAGACCGTTAAAGAAAGAGTGTGTAGACGTTTGTGGTCCACCAAACCGGTTTCAAAAACTCTAATGAATGCAAACCAGTTTTGAAAAGAAATGTATCCAATAGGCTAATAATCCCATGTGGTAGTATGATTGATAAAGGCACAATTTGGTAATCGAACTGTTGAAGTTGCAGATCTTTATACTAATAGTTCGCGTAAAAAATACTAATGACACTGCTCTAAGTGTGCCATTGATGTCAAGATTTGAAAACAAACAAGAATTTGTTTTTGCAGATGGTTGTAATGTGGTATGGCACAGCAGATAAGGTGTTGGCTTTTCGATTAATGCAAACGTTGTTCAATAGCCGGCTGAAACTGGTTGTTGAAAACACCGCTCATCTTTACCCAGGGTGTAATAAATTGGGTGGATGTAGATGCTGAAGGAAAGGCGACCGAAAGAAAGCAACTATAGCCAGACCACGCTACTCTCGTTATTGCCGAATTACTGGTGTGATGCCTTATTATTCTCCGAAGCTAAATAACTGACTATGGGACCACCACCTTTACTTAACTATAAAAACTCATTGAGAATCCAAACTTAAATCAAAGGCAACTATTCGTTTATAGTACAAAAGTCTGTTTACTTTTACTGTTTGTTTATAGATCCACGTTGTCCATCAGCTTTCGACGGCATCACAACTACCAGCTTAATCCCTTCTTCGTGTCTGACATGCGCCACTGTGTTTTGCTCTCCTGGAACTGTATGCTGCAACACTGGATGCTCTCCCAGCTGCATTCAAATTCCAGAGCCCACAGGTGTTTGATTTGTTAAAATACAAGTTTTATGAATAGAACATGCTGATTTGTCCTTTTTTATGTTAATTTCATGTGTACTTTAAACATCAAGTTCTTGTCCAACTTACACAGCGTTATCGGTACAATATAGGCTACCATAGTTTTCATAAGTAGCATTGAAAAATGAACAGTTGATCCTGACTACCTATAATGGGACTTACATCATTTTAAAATATTAACTATCACCAACAATCGGCGTCTATAGTGACAAACATATTGATATAACGTTGTGATACATAAATTTTTGCGTATAGGCTAAGCATTTTCATTTACTTGCAGTTGATCCAAGGTGTCCCCTTGTGAGACCATCAGGGGGTCCTTGCCTTGCACAAGAGCAATGCTCACGCAGATGCCCACCACGACAGATATGTTGTCCCAGCTTTTGTGGAACTGCTTGCATACCTCTTCCCTCAGGTTTGTAACGAGACAAAAAATTTCCTTATTTAAAATGTCATTTGTTTTCTTAATGAAGAATGAGTCGAACTATTCCGAACTCCACAGCAAAACAAGAACAAATGATGATATTTTTCAAACAAAATTTCAAATTTAATCAACGTAACACTACTTAGCACTCAAATCCATTTAGAACAGTGATCGCATTCCTTACTCCTTCAGATTCAAGTCATAAACCTGTATTTGTACCGGATTTCTCCTTTGAAAAAAGGTATAGCTTACTTACAAATTTCAATGTCCAATTTTAAAAATTAATCATAAAGTTCAAGTTTACGCTTTAGCGTCTTTTATTTTTCTGAAGAAGATCAACTTTTCTGCCCGAGAATTTAGCAATAAAAGCAAGGTTTCAAAAACTACAAAACGCACTCTTTTATTTTCATATTTTGTTTGAAAGTGCTCGTATCAGTAAAACAGGTTCTTTTACAAGACAATAGTCGCCTGACAGTAGCCACCAGTCAAGCAGCCTACCAAAATAATTTTCATAAATCCCGGTTAGCTAAATCCACGTTTTGCTTTTTTGTTTGTCGTATCCAGGCTTGAATGGATGAAGATGGATGAAGACTTAGATTAGATAGACGAGAAGGTAAGGAAGCTAATCTTCATGTCAAGCTTCAGGCATGCCTTTAAGTGTCCTGCCAAAGACACAGCCGCATGCTCTTGAGCGGTATCGAACCGGCGCCATTTCGCTTGTCGCATACCAGCTCTATCACCACTCGGCTATGCAGCCGACTTATGGTTACATCACACAACAAAACAGGTGTTATGACTGGTTGCACCCTTTTGCGGCAATAACATAAATAAGAAATCGACTACTTCTGATTTTTGTTTTTCGACAGATCCAACTTGTCCGGCCCGTCCGACTGGCCCAGTCTGTGTTGCACCGGTGTCTTGTCCTCCGAGATGCCCACCAGGTCTCACTTGCTGTCCCCATCCATGCGGAACGACATGCATTGATACTTCTCAAGGTGAGTTTGCCACTTCCAGGTAGCGTGAGAGAGAAGCGCAAGAGAGCGTGGAAAAAAGGTCGGTTTCTTGGCTGTGGGCCTCAATTGTAAGGAAGTGAGTTTTTCAACCCGTACTGGATGTCTTGGCAATGGATTCTAGCCAATGTTAATTCGATCGTGCAGTTGCACTTTAAATCAAAAGCAACTATTCGTTAATAGTACAAAATTTTGTTTTTTTATTAATATGTTTGTTTATAGACCCACGTTGTCCATCAGCTTTCGACGGCATCACAACTACCAGCTTAATCCCGTCTTCGTGTCTGACATGCGCCACTGTGTTTTGCTCTCCTGGAACTGTATGCTGCAACACTGGATGCTCTCCCAGCTGCATTCAAATTCCAGAGCCCACAGGTGTTTGGTTTGTTAAAATACAAGTTTTATGAATAGAACGTGCTGATTTGTCCTTTTTTATGTTAATTTCATGTGTAGGCTACTTTGAACATAACCTTCTTGCCCGACTTAAACAGCGTTTTCGGTAGACTACAGTGTAGGCTAAGATAGTTTTCATAAGAAGCATTGAAAAATGAACAGTTGATCCTGAGTAGGATAATGGGACTTACATCACTTTAAAATATTAACTGTCACTAACAATTGGCGTCTAGTGACAGACATATTGATATAACGTTGTGATACATAACTTTTTGTGTAGGCTACGTATTCTTATTTACTTGCAGTTGATCCAAGGTGTCCCCTTGTGAGACCATCAGGGGGTCCTTGCTTTGCACAAGAGCAATGCCCGCGCAGATGCCCACCACGACAGATATGCTGCCCCAGTTTTTGTGGAACTGCTTGCATACCTCTTCCCCCAGGTTTGCAACAAGAGAAAAAGATTTCCTTATTTAAAATGTGATTTGTTTTCTTAATGAAAAACGAGTCGAACTATTCCGAACTCCACAGCAAAACAAAAAACAAATGATGATGTTTTTTATACAAAATTTGAAATTTGGTCAACAAAACACCATTTAGCAATGAAAATCATTCAGACCAGCAATTGCGTTCCTTACTCTTTTAGATTCAAGTCATAAACCTGTATTTGAACTGGGTTACTCCTTTGAAAAAGTATAGCTTTCTTACGAATTTCAATGTCCAATTTTAAGAATTAATCATGAAGTTCAAGTTTACGCTTTAGTGTTTTCCAAAGAAAATCTACTTTTCAGCCCGAGAGTTTATCAATAAAAGCAAGGTTACAAAAATTACAAAACGCACTCTTTTATTTTCATATTTTGTTTGAAAGTGCTATAGTATCCCTAATACAGGTTCTTACACAAGACAATAGTCGCCTGACAGTAGCCACCAGTCAAGCAGCCTACCAAAATAATTTTCATAAATCCCGGTTAGCTAAATCCACGTTTTTCTTTTTTGTTTGTCGTATCCAGGTTTGGATGGATGAATGTGGATGAAGATTTAGATAAGATAGACGAGAAGGCAAGGAAGCTAATCTTCATGTCCATCTTCAGGCATGCCTTTAAGTGTCCTGCCAAAGACACAGCCGCATGTTCTTGAGCGGTATCGAACCGGCGCCCTTTGCCGTACCAGCGCTATCACCACTCGGCTATGCAGCCGACTTATGGTTACATCACACAACAAAACACATGTTATGACCGGCAGAGTGAGTTCGATTGCACCCTTTTGCGGCAATAATATCAATAACAGGTTTGACCACTTCTGACATTTTTGTTTGCTAAAAGATCCAACTTGTCCGGCTCGTCCGACTGGTCCAGTCTGTGTTGCACCAGTGTCTTGTCCTCGGAGGTGCCCACCAGGTCTCACTTGTTGTCCCCATCCATGCGGAACATCATGCATTGACACTTCTCAAGGTGAGTTTAAAGTCCGCCCAGATAGCTCAGTTGATTAGCGCTTGACTTCGTGAACGAAAAAGCTTCAAGATCAAGCGGCGCTAAGTCGATTCTCTGTGTGCGTTTGAGCAACACATTCTAAGGACTGCTCTCCATTCAGCGGCACTTAATGGATGGAATAATTCCCCGTTAACAATACTTCAACAATCGGAAACTTCACTCTGCCAATCTCGGTAGCCGGCCTGCGTCAAAAGCCTCTACAAGTAGGCTACCGTATGTCAAACTACCAGGAATACCCTATCAAGGCTTTTTCAGTCCGAGGATAAAGGTTTAAAACCAACCAACCTGATGCACAATTTGGTCACGAACTAGACTAGAATTTAGAAGAATAAATTTTACTTTACATAAATAAGTGATGACAAAAACGTTGATGTCTCTTAACCTCTGTTCCGGTTTCTCGATGTTATTGAGAATGAAATTCACACATGGATCCTTAATGCAGGATACAATCGAACAGCAATTAAACACAACAAGTAAACACAATCAACCAGATTCGGATACTTATATATTGATAAAGCTTCTGCAGCCGCAAACGCAACTTTTTCAGTGTCTGGAAAAGTAAGGTAGCCTACTAAAAAAATAAAAATTAAAAATTAACTACCGACAAATCAACTAAAAGCACTGTAAAAATCTTTTAAGATAAAAATTAAAAACAAACTTTTGAACAGTTGCAAAGCTACACAACATCCAAAGCAAAGGGTACCATAAAACTGCTTAAAGATGAAATTTTTAAAACATTGATACTGATGCATTGATGATGCACTGATGCTGATGCATTTAAAACATGGGTGCAATTTAAAACAGACCGAAGATGCCCAGCGTCAGATGGAATTAGCACCAATGCAGCATTGTTTGGATCTTGTGGGACTTGCCGTACGGTGAGATGCAGGCGCGGAACGATCTGTTGCAATCCCGGATGTAGACCAAGCTGCATTCCAATCCCGAGACCTCCAGGTGATATTGGTTTACATACTTTTTCTTATAAGGAGTAGCGTTAGTGTTATAGCCCACTGCAATGTATACTTTACGATTAAAAATTTCATGCTAAGGCTAAAAACAATTCGATATGTCGGCAAAAGAATTTGTATGCTGCACATAGGCAGTAGAACTTACAGTCGCTTCTATCGGAGCAACTTACAATTTAGTCTGAGACTTAATTTTATGACTAAAGTTGAGTTTTTAGCCTAAAAGTTTAAATTTTATTTCATCCAGTCATCGTAAATTTTGCCACTGCTCTGCTGCTGTTGAGAAAATAGCAACCATTTAATTTTTAAAAAAATCAAATGAGGCTGTTTACCATTTTTACTGCAGAAACGATATTGTAAATCTAAGTGATAAAATGTAACTTGAATTGGCTAAATTGAAGTTTTACTAGTGTCCCAGAAGCTATACAATTAAACTACAACAATTAGAAATTAAGCACTGTTTGGCATATAAAATCATATTTGATAGAATTGAAAACGTTCATTCAATGTAATTGTCTGACGTTTAAAACCAATAAACACTTTTAAAATTGTGACTTAAATTTAAAGTTGATAAACAATATTTCAACTCAGTCATAGTAAGAGAGAAAGAGAAACCTGTTATTTTGTCTGCTGCGAAAAATAGTATACGGTACAAATATAAACCGGTACAAATATATTCAACAACAGACAGGAAGCAGCGAAAGACTATATTAGTCATTGAGTCAGCTGCTTCCCGTGTTTTTAATGTGACAAATGTAAAGCATCGGCATTACGTTGCAAACAAGATTAGCATAAGTTCCGCAAAACTGTAAACAAAAAAGTGGATTCCTGTGGTTTCATTGTAACATCAAAAAATATCATGCCCTACAAAAGTAAGTTAGTATAAGAAATAAAAAAAAAAAACCTATGCAAAAACAACAACTGTTAACTGCTAGCATAAAGGACGAAGCAAAAACACTAAAAGTAGGCCTATCTTTATAAATTCATACTTTAACAAAATCAGTCAGTGTATAGGCCGACTTGAGTACAGTTAATAAGATTGCAGTCGTTAATAAGTAGTACGTAGCACACATTCGTGAGGAGTAAGCCTATACGTATAGTACTAACAATGTTCAATCCGAAATAATCGTCAATGTTGTGACAATAAAAACAGTCACGGACCAAGTTCATTCATATAATAAATTTTTAGTTTTTTCGTGAAAGTTTTAATACTCGTAGCCCCAGCTATTTCTGAAGGTAAATCATTCCATATTTTTGCGCCTAAGAATTTCAAACTGCCTTGACCCTTTCTTGAGCTGACACTACGTAAGTGAAAGTTATTTTTTTGAGAAGCTCTCGTGCCATGGCAATGCACCTCAGTAATTTCCTGAAAGTAAGGTTCAAAGTAGCCAGGTAATAGCATATTTTTAAATTTAAAGACAAATTTAGAAATCTCTAGTTTATGCAAATTACTGATAGGAAGTATGTCGAGATCTTGGTACAGTGGTGAAAGTTTTGCTGTTCTGTTGCTAAAGGTTATTGTGCGAATGATTCGATTTTGCATTGTTGAAATTTTCTTGAGCAGTTTTTGTGTGCTTGAACCCCAACATAAAATGCCATATTGTATTATTGAGCGTGCAAGAGCATAGTACAGCGTTAACATGCTTTGTTTGTTTGTGTAGTTTCTAATTTTATAAAATATTTCAGATATTTTCGCCAATCTCCCAGATAGATCTTTAATGTGATAATTCCAACTTAGTTTGTCGTAGTAACAATAATTTTTTTATCAGCATTATGTCCTCCTCTTCCTAGAGGAGAAGTGAGAGCACGATGTAATAATGGAAGACGACTAGGCTCAGTTTGCCGTTTGAGTTGCCCTCCCGGTCGTATATTGCCGGATGGCGTAAGCAGGAGAGTAACCTGCCAGCCTGATGGAACGTGGGATCAAAATTTGGAGAACGCAAGATGCATCAGACGTAAAACTTGTTAAAATTCTTATAATCTACCACTAATTTTTTTTATCATTTTTATGACATAACAAACAAGTGGAAACAGTAAAAACAATTGCCAGAGTCAAACTAGCAAACTTTTAAGCTTCGTACAAATGCTCTTATCACTCTGTCAAGCAGCACAGCTTATTTACGGTATAACAATGTTAACGATATAAATCTGCCATATCAATGTGGCTTTATCTTCAATAGCCACATTAAACTCAATATTCTTACTCTAATCATATTCTCGATGGTTTTTTCAAAGGACAAAATCTTGTAGCAATTGTTATATTTGACAAATATTGAATTTTTGAAACATTGACCCTGTATTATGAAATATGTTTTATATGTTTCATTTTCAGGACCTCCGCCTAGAATGTGTCCTCCTTTGGTGGATCTTTCATCTCGCCCTACCATCTTATTCAGCTGCGATAGGGGTAGAAACGTGGGTTCTAGATGCACGATATACTGCCAGCCACCCCAAACCTTGTTGGGTTTGGTCCCCAGCGTAAGATGCTTGCCGTCAGGAAACTGGGACCAAAGTTTGGAAAACTCAAGATGTGTGCCCGGTATGTAAGTTCCTTAAAGTTGCTGTTGTTGTTCAAATATAAGCTATCCTGTAATAACTACAGAGTTATAGATCGTAAAGATCACGTCGTTTTGTTTGTCGTATCCAGGCTTATACCCGGTGGTTGAAGATTTAGATTAAGTGGACGGGAAGGCAAGGAAGCCAATCGTCGTGTCCACCTTCAGGCATGCCTTTAAGTGTTTTGCTAAAGACGCAGCCACATGGTCTTGAGCGGTGTCGAACCGTCACCCTTTCGATTGCCGTATCACGTTGAGCTAACCCAAAAGAATGAATACCGAATGTCAAAAAGTATATTTTCGGCTTTCAAATAACTTGTGTTTTCTCAGCTTCTAACGTATGTCCAAGAGTACCACCAGGATCAGTTGGTGTTTGCACCATATGTGAACCTGGTCTCTGTGGCAGAGGACGGATATGTTGTCCTAATGGGTGTGGATCATCCTGCATAGACATTCCAAGTATGCTGTTTATTTATTTCAGTTTTATAACGATGAGAGTCTAAAAATGTCTTTTTAAAGCTAGTGGTTATGTTTTGGAAAGATACAAAGGTAACATTAATGGTTGACACAGAGATTGGCTTTCTTGCCTTTGCGTTTATTAAAACTTCAAATAGCAGGCATAAGATAAAAAGAAAAAGCATCAATTTTAGGGTTTACAAAATTACTAAGAAGCAAAATGGTTGAAACGACCTGTCACTCTAATTTGTTTGCTGAACATGAGTTTAGTATCTTCATTTTGGGTTCCTTATTTTTTAATTAGAGAAAATTTCATGTTAACCTAAAAATATCCTACACATACCGTGTGCGTATCAAAGCTGGATCATGTAGGCCTACATAGTTTTCAGTTCAATTGTATCATAATTACACCATCAAATTTTTAATTACATTACAATTACTTTATTTTGAAATTTTCAAACTACAATCACTTCAAATCTAATTAATTACACGTTTCAATTATAAAATTAAATGGTTCAGTATTTATTATCATCAATAAATTTTTTATCATCAATTGCTTGTGATAAAAGTTGCAAAAATAGTCTTGTATTCCAATAGTGAGTGCCTTTTTGCGGTACGGGATAGAATATTTACCAGTTATTGAATAGCCTATATATTTATAATTGAAACCAATTTTTTTTAAATTACAATTACATTACACAACAACAAAAAGTGTCATTAACAATTATAATTACATGAGAATGTGTAATTAATTACACTCAATTACAATTGTATTTTTAACGGTATTTATGTCACAGCTCCTTCCTGCCCTCGCCCATACACAAACCCAAGATCTAGAGTCACATTGGATTGTTCAGACGATTACAATATTGGTTCTACATGTCGAGTAGTATGCCCAAGTGGTTATGGCGTTCGCGGCATCCGACAAACCACCTGCAGAAACAATCGGCGTTGGCAGCCTAGACTTGGCAACACTCGTTGTGTGAGAGTGTGTCGACTTGGAGTGCTCGTCAACAATTGCCCCGTAGCGCCATGCCGGAACCCAGAAGCACAATGCTTGCCTTATCCAGAAGCTCGATGCGTGAATGATTACTGTGGTGGATGTTACTTTTACTTTGAGTTGAATAATAACCAAAAACTCTCAACTGAACAATGCAGAAGAAGTAAGTTCCAAAGAATTTAGTAATCCCATAATAGAGTTTATTTCAATTTCACATAATAAAAAGTAGGATATGTACTTATTATTTTCTTCACTTTTTACCAGCGATAAATAAAACTGCTACAGTTTCAAAAAATGACATTGTTATTGCCGTAGTGTAAACAATATTTTCAGCTTAATATGCAAAAAATAACCTAATCTGTAATGGTTCTTGAAATGTTCTAAAACTATTTAATTAAATTACATAATAAAAGTATAGGCATATATATTTATGTGGACTATAACTTTAAAATAGATTGAATGGATATTTCTGACCCCGACTCCAAAACTTTGACTTGAAAGATGTTGGCTACAGCACTATATTAGGTTACCTAAAATGATCAACATCAACTCTTATTGTGTTACAGCTACACTTTTCAATCGCCTTCCAGGAAGTTAAGACAGAATTGTTGGGTGATGATGATGATCCAAGAATCTTCTCCTAAAATCACTTTAGCAAAATCCCAGAGCTGCGAAAGTTGTTAGAAGTCTCATTGTGATATTACCTAGTTAACATGTGAAATAAAAATGTTTTTCTTTTGCTATGAACCTAAAATGCGTTTTTATTTTCTTCACAACCAGTTGCCTTGAAAATGAGACTTAGGAACTATTAAAGGTTAGAATCACGGAAAAAAGTGAAGAATAGAATTATAAAAGTTACAGAAGAAATCATTCATCAATAAAGAAATCTTCGGGTTGGTTGAAAGTTCACTACTTGACTATTCCTTTCCACATGAGCCGTTTTTCTATTTGGTTACAGCTGCTACAACAAGTCGCAGCAGAAAAGCTATTCCAACTAAATCGTCGTTTTGTTGGTTTTGAATCTTTATCCCCGGACTGACAAAGCCTTGATAGGTTATTCCTGGTAGTTTTGCATACTTATAGATGCTCTTGTCGCAGTTTGATTAACATGTTGCTGAACTTCAGAACCCATCAGTGCTCTTGTTATCATGCAATGTCAATTAGTAAACTTGGTTATTGATCGTTTTGCCTTAAAATTTTTTAATGAATAATCTAAAACAAAAATCATTTATAAACAGACTAAGCTTTTTGTAGTTCTAAACTGGCTATGTGATTCCAGTCATCACTTATCGGTAATCCTATAAATGACCATAAAATGTTGGATAATATCTCCATTGAAATTAAAGTTTGAGTTTTTTATTCACTACTACGTGAGCCATATAAAAGTGTGATTCTTTTGATATTTAGACATATTTGCTTTATAGCGTTACGTATACGTTACGCTATATAAAGTATATAATAAAGTAAAGTAACGCTATATGAAGTAAAGTACGTATATAAAGTTTAGGTTATAGGTTATGCACATAGGTTATGCACTCTGGTGAAAAGTATGGTGAAAACAGCCATTTGAAAACGTGGATATGTATTTTTTATTCAATCAGCTATGTGACGTGGTAGTCCATCCCTTATCAACAGGTCTATCAATGACTATAAAATGTTAGCTCACATTTTGATGAATAAAACTTTGTGTATTTAATTTACTATTCCGTGAGATAGACCAATATAAAATCTGTTTACTCCCACGTTTCTAGATGTTTACCAATCAGCTTGAGCTAAAAAAAGATAATTTTGATGACAATCTTCAAACAGAGACAATAGGTTGTAAACAAGAGGTATGTGCATGTGAGAAATGTCACGGAGACAAGAGCCACAAAGGAACGCCAAAAGCTCATTGGTTGATTATATGCCCAAAATTTAGGCTCTTATAAAAGCCGAACTGAAAAAGAAAACTGTGTTTTCAATTACTTTTTACAGACCAATTTATGAAAACAGTATCACGAAAAAACTTTCATATGTAACTGACAAACAAGTTTTGATTTGAAACAAACTTCCTAAAATCCCAATGTTGGATACTTTTTGCCTGACTTTCAAACATTTGCTAGGCCTAATTTATTTAAACCTAAAGCAGAAAAATTATTGCAAAATATCTAACAACCTGAGATTAATAACTACGAATTCGTATACAACAGGACCAAACAAATTTTTCTTATACATTCTTGGTGGCTACAAAAGGCACTTTCTCACTAGCAAATCGTATTATGGCAGGGTTAGTTCACGTACCAAAAACTGACGAATCATTTAAACATAAAAATTTTCGATGTTTTGTCGTATTGTTCAAGGTGGTAGAAGACGGAACCTTCGACCCTTGGAGTGGCAAAAAAAGACAAAGGTTCACGACGAAGGAGATTGCCTATCGTCTTATCTTTTCCAAGCTTTTCATTTGATAACTAAATTGCAAAAAAGTTCCGTGTTCAAATTGTTTGCACTTCTTCAAATTCATTATTATCCTATTTTGTTAAAAATTTCGCACGTGTTTTTTTGCACTTGTGACCGTCAATCATTCTTTTGACGTTTTTAAGAGGACTGCAATCAAAAAGTTTTGTTTACTTTTGCTTGAATATATTTTACTACAATCTAGCTTCCTTGTATAATGCGATATCCACTATTTCGCTTCACTTTCAAAGCATCAGTAAGAAACGAAAGATTTCTTGAAACAAGATGCTGGAGGCAACTTTGAGCCCTTTGATAAAAGGATGAGTTAAAGTCATAGCTGTCAAATTGAAAGTCAGTGGCTACCTTATAAAAGTAAAATAATTCTGCAGCGTGTTTGCGTTTTTTAAACCCATCAAGGTTGTTAACGCTCAATTTGATATGTAGACGAAGAGTAGGCTATGTATGTAAAATTTTCTTTTTCCAAGGCATAGGAGCATAGTGTAGGTTACGTATAAAGTTGCAAAACGCTGGAAACATTTTGTCTTAATAACGTAGATCCACTTTCTCCACAGAATAAACTGCACTTGACCGCAAAAAAGATTTAAAATAAACTTATTACCAGCAGTTAGTTGGCTACTCTGTAGCATTTAATTGTGGATTAAATAAATGAGGATATTTTTTTTTTTTTTGAAGTAAAAATATGTTTCTAACATTACTTCTGCTGTTAATCGCTTCTGTTAGCGATGTCACAAGCTCCTCAAAAGACCAGACAGCCTACATCATTGGCCTTTCTCCAGATCCAATATACGATGCGGTAAGAACATGAACGTGAGCTATTTACGTAACCTACTTCAGTCCTAAAGCATTAAGGCATTCTATACTGTCAATCCTTAAATACAATACAGTAGTTAAATCTCTAAGTTTTTCTTTGTTGTCTTTTTTCATTCGTGTGTCAGTGTTCCTCTTTTGCAAAGTAGTTCCACTATTACTGTATTTGTTCTGTGCATCTAATTTAATGACTCCTTTGTCACTTTAATGCGTGTAGGCCGCATGATGTTGCATATTACATAGTAACAACGTGAAAAACATTAATATTCTGTATTATTTTCACTACTTTATACAAAAACACCCTCGGCATCATTTGAAATTTTTAGTGTAGCCTAATTTTATTCACATCATAAGATTTAAATGCCAACATCAGGCCTGCACAGCGTACAGCCCGCGGGTAACATGCGACCTGCAAAACCTTTTTCGCTGTTTTATGTGTGAGATGGTTCAAATATATGTTTCAATTACATTCTGTAATAACAATTTTTGGCTTTTTAATGTAATTTTAACTAAGTGTTCTTATGATTTAACTTTTTTAAATACAAACGATGAGATAGTGCGGTACGCTCTTTGAGCGGTTACTTTTTGGCCAATTGATCTCATTTTATTTCCCATTTGAATAATATCTGCTATACGATAGTCACTTTATAGAAAATGTACCTAGTGGAAACTAGTTAGTGAATCATAGGCATACGAAGCCGAGCAACGTTATCAAGTTTAACATATTAAAGATTATTATATTTACAAGATTATTGTAAATATAATAATCTTTAATATGTTTGTCACAATCAAGGTGTAATGCCTCGCTATGGCTTGCTTTGTATCTTCAACGAGCGTGTTGTTTTGGTTGTAGAATTCTGGTGCGATATGTTATTATCGGTTATGACCTGAAGTAACCTCTGATTACGAAATCTGTATTATGTAAAATGTGTTTTCTGGAATCATTTTCCCTACGTGACATTCTAGAGACTTCTGTTGTTTACATTTAAATGCTGCTTGATAGAACAATGGTTCTTTATGATGTAACCTTCTCGAAGTTACTAGACTGAACAACCAACTATAAATAGTGGTGTAGTTTGTATTATTATTATGATGATTATTATTGAGTTGGTTATGAGAGTTGTGTTATGAGTTGTGGATTGGTAGTTGATGCAGAAATTATTGTTGATTGAGAGTTGAAGTAATCGAATACAAGTAGATGAGAATTGATGCTGATATAATTTCTGATCAAAATTAGAGTTATTTGAGAAGCCGTTCGTTAAAGTCCTTCAAGAAGTTAGATTATCATTCCACTAGTAGAATTATTCGACATTTAATTGACTGCTTTTCGGTTTGACCCATTAAACTACGTCATTGAACCTTTCCAAGTCTTTTTCCTGGTAAGAGATAGAAAGAAATCGTGACATTCTGGGGGCTCGTCCGGGATTTAACCGAAAAACCGAAGAATACCGAAGATTTATTGAAAGAATAATAAATTAATGTCAAGATGGCGGATACTGTCAAACATGAGATGATTGAAGACTTAGGGAGCATGGCTGAACGAATGGGGCTGACTGGTAATGAGAAGTCTCAGTTTGTGATGGAAGAGTATCACAAGATAATGGACCAAAAAGCTCAGCGAGAAGTTGACGAAAGAGAAGATAGAAGAGCTGCTCGTGAAATAAGGAAAGCAGAACTTGAAGCTGAAGAAAAACGAGCACAGCGTGAAGCTGAAGCAGAAGAGAAGCGGGAGCAGCGCGAAGCCGAAGAGAAGCGGGCACAGCGCGAAGCAGAAGCCGAAGAGAATCGGGCGCAACGCGAAGCAGAAGCTGAAGAAAGAAGGGCGCAATATGAATTGGAAAAGATAAGACTTGATTTAGAAAGACAAAAACTGGACATTGGTGAGCGATCTAATTCTACTAATGATAATGCTCGAGATGTTATTGTGGCGCAAGTTAGACGTCCAGATTTGCCATCATTTGTTGAAGAAAAAGATAAGTTGGATAGTTATTTGTTAAGATTTGAAAGATATGCTACAATAGCCAAATTGGAAAAGTCGACGTGGGCTACCCAGCTAAGCATGCTATTGTCGGGACAAGCTCTTGATGTATATTCAAGACTTTCGCAAGAAGAAGCCATGAATTACGACAGATTGAAGTTAGCTCTGTTAAAGCGATACAATTTTACCGAGCATGGATACCGTCAAAGATTCCGTGAGGCAAAGCCTGAACGACACGAAAGCCCAGGTCAATTTATTGAACGTTTAAGAAACCTTTTGTTAAAATGGTTTGAACTTTCGGGGGCCGATCAATCATTGGACGGATTGGCAAACCTTATAGTTAAGGAACAATTCACAGATTCATGTTCAAAAGATCTGTCTGTTTATTTAATGGAAAGAAGTCCGAAGACTCTAGAAGAAATAGCCAGTGTGGCGGAACAATATTTAGTTGCTCATGATGAGAAGTCGTCGACTGAAGAAACGTTGTCATGCGATAATGACGAGGAGCAAACAAATAATTTTAAAGGAGGTGCTGTTCCAAGAGAAGTACGTTGTCTTAATTGTAATGGCTTAGGTCATAAATCTGTTAACTGCCGGAGGAAGATTAACAGAAATCATCAGGAATCGAGGAAGTGGTGCAATCGTTGCAATAGGCAAGGACATGAAGCGAAGGAATGCAAGGACAAGTCGTTTTCCCTATCCAATCAGTCTGGAAAAAATAAAGACACGGACGTTTATCGAGGTGGTTGTGCGTTAATGATTCCTGAACCCACGCTTGGGGAGGAGAAACCGGATGAAGATGTTTGCGGAAAAATAATACCTGAAGATTACCTGCCAGTAGTGGATGGAAAAGTTGGAAACAAAAAGATAATAATCAGCGACGATCTCACGGTCATGGATACAATGAGCGCAAAGAACCGAGGAGAAGAGGCAGGCGACGACCATTTGGAGTTTGCTATAGATGCGGTAGACGCGGACACTTCGCCAGGGAGTGCGTTGCTGACGGCGGACATTCGGAAAACAGACGTTGCCGTGACAACCACTGTTACCGATGTGGAGAGATTGGACACATAGCCAGGAGCTGCTCTTTTGAGGAAAAGGCTTGCTACAATTGTCATAAAGAAGGTCATCTCGCCAAGGACTGTCCGGAGAGGAGGTGTTTCCGATGTAAGAAGATGGGTCATCTTGCTCGCCGATGCACTGAAGTTGCTGAGGACGTTGGAAACTTTCACAGTAAACGTGACTATTGTTTTGAGAAAAGTTATCGTTGGTAGATCATGCAACGATGGACTTATGAGAATTGATTTATTGAGTAATTAATTGTTTTGTGGTGTGTTTTGTATTGATTGTGTTGTTATATTGTTTGCAACAATATTCTAAGGGGGGGCGTATGTCACAATCAATGTGCAAAGCCTCGCGTCGGGCTGCTTTGCGTCTTGACAGAATGTGCTGTTTTCATTATGGAATTTTGAGCGATGTGTTATTATCGGGTATTGACCTGAAGTAACCTCTGATGACGAAATCTGTATTATGTAACGTGTTTTCTGGAATCATTTTCCCTACGTGACTTTCTAGAGACTTCTGTTGTTTACATTTAAATGCTACGTGACCGACGATGAGTTCGTGTGATGCAACACTACATAACATTCTCGAGGTTACTGGACTGAACAACCAACTATATAAATAGTGGTGTAGTTTGTGTAATTTATTATTATGGTGATTATTATGAGTTGATTATGAGAGGTGTGCTATGAGTTGTGGATTGGTAGTTGATGCAGAAATTACAGTTATTTGAGAAGCCGTTCGTTAAAGTTCTTCAAGAAGTCAGATTATCATTTCACTAGTAGAATTATTCGACATTTAATTGACTGCTTTTCGGTTTGACCCATTAAATTACGTCATTGAACCTTTCCAAGTCTTTTTCCTGGTAAGAGATAGAAAGAAATCGTGACACTCGGCCCCTTCTCCCATTGTGCACCGGCCTCGCATTAGACCAAGTAATGCTGACGCAGCCGTCTTGTCTGTTCTTTGGCTTTTTTAGAAAAGTTGTATAAGACTTTAGTGTGTCTGGAAACTCAACATCATCGTAGTTGTTCATGTCGAGAGAGGAATCTATGCTGTTCACTGGTCTTTTCGATGTTATAATCCGTCGTGGTGGTGCCAACTCCGGTTGAACATCGCCCATGGAAGGTAACTGGTCGTCATTCTCGATCGGAATCGCTGTTGCGAAAGTTGACGGAGAAGAATCTGCTTCTTCATCTGAATCGGAGTGCCATAAATCCTCCAAATCATCCGCCTGGCTTTCGTCGTCAGAATCCAGTAAAACATGTTGCAGTATTTCTTCAGCACTGAATCCTTGCCTTGCCATGTTTTATTTAAAGTTGAAAACGAAGTAATATGTTTTCATAATGGCGTTGAAATACTAAAGAAAATGTATAATGAAACAAATTGTTAGTCACATACAAACTAGTTAGAAAAAAACTGTTACACATAATTATAGAAGTCAAGAATAAATCAAAACTTTGCAATATAATAAATTGTCAGACCGTTGTCAAAAATTGTGAAGTTTTGCAATCAGAGGGCACTTTACATATTTACTGATGATGAAACTATATGAATATTATGGTTATCTATGGTGATTCAGATTAGCTTCTTGAGCAATGCTTTCACGTTTGTGATAACCACACGTAGAAGGGAAATTCAACAGGCGTTTGCACAATTTCGTCGTTAAGCGACGTAGATTCGACGAAAGCGGCATAATAATTAGTAGGCATACCTGGTATCAATAATGGCTGTTTCTGCAATGTTGCGTTATGACCATGAACGCCACGTGGCTTGAAAAACAACATTATAGCGCTGCATGAAAACATGTGCATGAAACTGATAATCTATATAATAAAATTATCTCTGATGTAAATTTAACGATTAGGCAATGGTATGTCTCAACAAAATTACCAAATATTCCATCATTTTGACGGCTGGAATGCATTGTTGAACCTAAACCGAAAAATATAGATGCGCTGTTCATCCATAATTTTTGATATTTGTTTATATGTGTAGTGAAAATAAGCTTTCATTCTTGTTATTATCTTGAAAATGAAAAGAGCAGTTTGCGAAGTTCAGTTCAAGTTGGCAGTTACCCGCCTTTTCGTCGATTCAACGTTGCAAGACGTCGCATAAGTTCATATCTTCAGTTTGGTAAACGAAGATAAGATTTCATTGTGACATTGCTATGTAAACTTATATTTCACATGAGACAACTTGACAAGTAAATACACAAGTTTTCACAATTTATGACGAGTTATAGCACATGGAAATGTTACGCTACAATTGCTTTGCGAGGTACTGCATTGCGGTTTAGTTTATTAGTGACAGTGAACCTGGTACAAGAAGCCTCGAATATATTGATTCAACTAAGCCGCATCACGTATAAACGTGGTGGAACGATCGTCCTTTTCACAAAAGCGTGATGTTCAGGTTTATCCTACGCAAATGAGAAGCGTATTGCATTTCAAATCTTTACATGTCGACTGGGGAATAAATGTTTACAAGTATGTATTTGAGAAGCTTTGGGAGCATTGACGCCTTTTCTGCTTTTGATAGTGTGTCGGACAGAAAGAAAGATTTGAAACCAAAATAATAATATGGTACAGCGCAGCTTCTACAGTAGCTAAATTTCAAATTATTCATAAAAACGTTGTAGCCCAAACAGAGCAATATAAAAACAGTCCACAACGTAGAATATGTCACAGAAAGGAAAATGCAATCAAAAGAAACAAGTCGATCACTTTCAATACTTAGCCTATCTCACATTTTACATCAAGTCTACTCCAAATGACGCTGAGTCATTGCAATAGCGTTGCATGCTTTGTTTGATTGAAAGGACACAATTGTCTGCGAAAAACAATTGTCGCGCTAGAACTAGATGCATTGGCACCAAGTCTTATGTTTAATTTTATGCAATTTTAACCGCAAGCGACGGCAAATCATCATATCAAAGTTAAAGCTTTTACTGTATCGAGTCGCTTATAAGCCATGGTGAGAACAAAAGGTCCACCCATGGCCACCTAAAGATACGGCCTGATTTGTCACATTTTGCAGAAATTTCCAGGTTTTTCTAACTTTGGGCAAACGTTTAAATAAATTTTTCTAAAAATTTGATTTTTACGCTTTCTTTATTCTTTTCCCCAGATGACACAATAAGTTTTAACATCCTCACATGTTGAAAAACAAAGAAAATTTGATTTCGAAGATTTTAGTCAGACTGTTAATTTTCAATAACAGTCTGATTTTGCGTTTTTCAACTTACTTTTTCTCATTTGCTGCTGCTTCCCCAAGGCCACAAAAAAGTTTTATGTCATTAGGAAACCGCAAAAAGTAAAAACATCTCAAAAAATGTCAGTCAAGCACTAACAGTAGCTGTAATCAAAATCTGCAAAATGTGACAAATCAGGCCGGATCTTCAGGTGGCCATGGTCCACCCATACAGCCAATTCCCTTCACGCTGTGAAACAGTTAGGATTAACGAGACATGGGCCAAATTAATTACTTTTATCCCGCTGGTGGGAAAATTTTGAACAATAGAATATGAAATATTTCAAAGGATGTGCTGAGAAATGCCTTATATCTCTCAATTCATAACCGTTATTCGCTCAAAATTTCAGCTCAATAGAGGTGAATGAAAGTTAGGAAAAGTCAAGAAATCTCGTAGTCGCAGCCTCAGTGGTTTTAGAGATACAACTGTTGATGCAAAAAAGTTGAATTGACAGCCCCCCCCCCCAACCTTCAAACAACCAGTCCAAGCTCAAGGATGGGATATCACTACCAATGGCAAATTTAAAGTGGTAAATAAGAAGCATGCCCATGCGGTGAAGCAGGAATGCAGGTGGCTCTGGAACGCCCCAAGCGTAGATAGTCATTTGTTAGCCCCCTTCAGCAACAGAGAACTTGCATTTGTCATTAAACAAGTTAAAAGTGGGAAAGCACAAGGGCCTGATAATACCCCTCCAGAATTCTTAAGGCACTGTGATCTCAAATATTCGGCATGGTTGAAAAGCTTCTATTCTGCTTGCCTGACCCTCCAGGCCAGGAGTGGGGAACCTTTTCAGTATTGCGGGCCACATAAAATGAGAAATAACACAGGCGGGCCACTAAAAATTTCGAAATTTTATTTACAGATAAACAATGCAGCGAAGTAGACAATGATTTATTTCACTTTCACAGCGAGTGGGATGGCTGAAAGTTTTTATTTTTGGTGAGTCGTGTGATGTGTGCTGACACGGAAGATATTGCAACTCTTAACTGCATCTCCACGTTTTTATCAGTCAGTCTGGAGCGAAGCCGACTTTTTGTAAGATTCAATTTGGAAAAAAACTGCTCGCAACGCTAGATGCTTCCAAACAGAGACACATATTTCAAAGCATGTTTCCGCATGACTGGAAAATCATCAGCATTTATGTAGCGTTGATAAAAGTTGAGCAGTGGAATGTTTTGGTAAACTTACATCGCTTTCAACGTAGCCTACCGTCATTCTGGAGCTCTACTATTTCATATTGGAAATTTCTAGGAACATCAGTTGCAACCACATTAAAAGGAGAAGCAAAAATATCTAACTCCATATCTTTACTCTTTATTTCCAAAAATCTTGCATTAAATGTCTCCATAAGATTGATACATAGGCCTACATGGGCATATTTGGCTGTAGTAGAAGGCTTTTGCTCTTGCAAGGTAGGGAAATGTGTGGTGTTATTGTTTTCAAGTTGTACTTTCCACAGATGTAGTTTAGCTCCAAATGATTTCACTTTTGCAAACAAGGAGTTCAAAAGCTGACTTGGGCCTTGCAACTTGACGTTAAGCTCGGAGAGGTGCTTGCTAATGTCAACCATAAACGCTAGGTCACACAACTATTGGCTATCACTCAAAACGGCATGGTTTCTCTGATTATTCATGATAGTCCGGGGGCAGAAATGGTTGACTCTGCATTGTTGTATTAAGTTCTTTTTACTGTTGATTTTGGTAGCCAAGGGTCTCTATTTTTAGAAACTTCTTGATGACATGTTGTCACCTTTGGGCAATTTGAGAAATTCAAGATGGCGTCCAAGATGGCCGCCATTATCTATAAATGACCATAACTCCCTATTCATTCACCTATCAGGAAGGTGATTTTTGTCTCTATACCTAGGTTGTAGTGGTCAAGCTATCCATTAGAACTAAGTGTTTTCTTAATATCGTATTACATACATAATGGTAACTTACAAGATGGCGTCCAAGATGGCGGCCATTAATTATAAATGACCATAACTTCTTATCCATTCACCTTAGGAAGGTGATTGTTGTCTCTATACCTAGGTTATAGACGTCAAGCTATCCATAAGAACCAAGTATTATGTTAAAATATCGAATTACATAATGATAATTTCCAAGATGGCCGTCGTAACACTATATGATCTTAAATAGCCTACTATTCAATCTTGAAGGAAAGTATGAAAAGGAAAACGACAACAGGTGTTATATTATAACAAATGCTCTTTAATTGCAATTCTGAATTCTCACACAGATTACCAAAAGTATATTATACAATTCATAACTAAGGATGGCTGCCACTTTACCACGTAATTTCCTCTAAGCAGACTGAGACGTCTGAAAAACGGCGTCCCACAGGGATCGGTTCTGTCTCCACTTCTTTTTAACATCTACATTCTACACCCACGACCTGCCAACCACGGTCACCGCAAAATGCGCTTACGCGGACGACCTGGCAATTCTCCCCTCCACAAAGTCGTGAGAAAGTCTAGAAGACACTTTGAGCCAGGACATGCAAACTCTCTCAGCTTATCTCCAGAACTGGCGACTGAAACTCAACGAAACCAAACTGTGGCAGCAGTTTCCACCTACACAATCGAGAAGCTGATCGTGAGCTACAGGTCCACAACAACGGAAAATCTCTGTCCTTCTGCCCCGAACCAAGGTATCTTGAGGCGACACTGGACAGATCGCTCACATACCGCCACCATTTGGTGTCACTGCGCAAGAAACTCACATCCCGCGCCGCGCTACTCAAGCGCCTGGCAGGCTCTAGCTGGGGGGGCGAGGGCTGACACTTTGCGTATAGCAGCGTTAGCCCTTGTCTACCCTTCAGCAGAGTACTGTGCACCTGTTTGGCGCCGCAGTGCTCACTGCCGTAACATAAACATTGCTATAAACAGCGCCCTGCGCACAGTGACCGGATGCCTGCGTCCCACACCATTGGACAATCTCCCCTACCCGCTGAGCTTCGTCGCAAAGAAGTCACTCATTTCCTCAGTCGACGGGCACTGGAGCCTGACCACCTTCTCCACCACAAGACCTCTGCTCTTCCAAACGAGCACCCCGTCGACTGAAATCAAGACACCCATTCGTGCCAGCCGCTCAATTTCTGATCAACGAAGCTGATGAACGGGACATCTCTGCAGCTGCTTGGGCAGACCATGGATGGAATTTTGAGTGGAGGTCGGGCACCACCAGACTCTATTCGTTCATCCCCGACGCCGACACGCGCCGCATTTGCCTGACACTACCAAGGCGGGCATGGCTGCGCCTCAACCGTGTTCGTGCGGGCCTCGGGCTTTTCCTCCCAACCATGCACCAAATGGGGAATGGCCTCTTCCTCCTCCTGTAAATGTGGTGCCGAGGAACAGACCGCAGACCACATCATCAATGACTGTACCATCTTCAAGCCACCTAACGGAGTGGAAGATATGCGTGTCATGGATGATGAAACCAAAGACTGGCTGCTCTATAGTAGCCTTCCAGTGTAGTCCAGGAATATCGTGAATCTGGGGTGGTAAAAGAATAGACCTTCGGCCCCAGAGGCTCACACGACGACGACGTATAATTTGCTTGAGTGAGTTCTTGCCACCTGCGCTGCCTATTTCCGACATGAATATGCTGGTGGCTAACGTTTTGGGTGTTTAGGATCTTTTTGAAGCACACAAGTTTCACCACAAAACAAACAATGTACTTTGAACATAAACCCTGGTAGTGATGACCGTCTCCTGGTCTTAGGCGGAATGTAAGACAAGTAACGTCCTAGATTCTTCCTTTTGTGCCTTTGAACCTGGAGGCTTGAAGTGTATGTTGAAGAACAGTTTCTGTGACGTTTAACTGTGCATTCAGGATTTTCACTGATTTTTTCTTCAAGAAGTTTATGATACCTGTCCCCATAGATTTTTCTATGCTTGATAAAGTTTTGAATACTGACAAGACAAGTGTCTTTCAACGGTTCAGTCTTATTCTCACAACCAAATTTGGACACGAAAAAGCACTATTCTCTTTTCCATTCATTTTTCACTATTGGTGATCGTCATACTATACTATAGGTTACGGGCAGCACCTAAAAAGACAACAGTGAATTATTAGTGCCCGTCTAACACAATATGATATTTACATGGGATTTACAGGGAGTTATGGTCACTTGTAGGTAATAGCGGCCATCTTGGAAATTATCATTATGTAGGCTATGTAATACGATATTAAGATAATAATTAGTTCTAATCGATAGCTTGACCCCTACAACCTAGGTATAGAGACAGAAATCACCTTCCTAAGGTGAACGGATAGGGAGTTATGGTCATTTATAGGTAATGGCCGCTATCTTGGAGTCATCTTGAAAATTACCATTATGTATGTAATACGATATTAAGATAAAAGTTAGTTCTAATGGATTGCTTGACCCCTACAACCTAGGTATAGAGACATGGGTAGGGATTTATGGTCATTTATAGGTAATGGCGACCATCTTGAACGCCATCTTGGAAATTGCCATTATGCATGTAATACAATATTAAAATAATACTTAGTTCTAATGGATAGCTCGACCCCTACAACCTAGGTATAGAGACAAAAATCACCTTCCTAAGTTGAATGGATAGGGATTTATGGTCATTTATAAGTAATGGCGGTCATCTTGGAAATTACCATTATGTATGTAATACGATATTAGGATAATACTTCTAACGGATAGCTTGACCCCTACAACCTAGGTATAGAGACAAAAATCACCTTCTTAAGGTGAATGGGTAGGTAGTTATGGTCATTTATAGGTAATGGCGCCATCGGACGCCATCTTGGAAATTACCATTATGTATGTAATACGATATTAAGATAATACTTAGTACTAATGGATAGCTTGACCCCTACAACCTAGGTATAGAGACAAAAATCACCTTCCTGATAGTTGAATGGATAAGAAGTTATGGTCATTTATAGATAATGGCGGCCATCTTGGACGCCATCTTTAATTTCTCAAATTGCCCAAAGATGACAACATGTCATCAAGCAGTTAATGAAAATAGAGACCCTTGGCTACCAAAATCAACAGTAAAAAAAACTTAATTCAGCAATGCAAGGTTAAGGGGGAAAACGACATTTGGCTCCCAGACTATGAACTGATCGACTTCGTTTCGCAACAAGTAAAAGCGTGTAAGCATGTCGCTACGACTCAACCAACGAACTGCACAGTGGTAGACAAGGTCGTGGTAATCAGTATTCAGATCTTCCAGTAATTGCTTAAACAAGCGGCTGTTCAAACCTCTGCTTTTGATGAAATTGATGCATTTTATCACTATTGGCATGACATTACTAAGCTGAACTGACTTCGCGCACAAGTTTTCTTGGTGAATGAGACAGTGGCATACCACTAAAGTCATAGAAGGCCATTCGCAATATACCGAGAATGCCGAGCCTACTTTTTTTTTGAGCTTTTGTTTCAATATATTTTGGGTAAAGAAATTTTGACGCGGGCCACATGGAACAGTCACGCGGGCCGCATTTGGCCCGCGGGCCGCAGGTTCCCCACCCCTGCTCCAGGCCATACCTAAAATCTGGCGAAAAGCAACTGTAGTAGCACTAGCCTACTTAAACCAAACAAGCCAGCTGATGATCCTAAGAGCTATCGTCCAATATCACTACTCTGCGTTCCATATAAGATCCTGGTACGGCTCCTGCTAAGTAGACTCGAGCCAGTTGTTGATTCCCAGCTACCAAAAGAACAAGCTGGATTTCGGCACGGACACTGTACGACTCATCAAGCAGTCAAGCTGACCGAGGATATTGAGGAAAGTTTCGAGAAGGGCAACAAAGCAGGAGTTATCTTGGTAGACCTCACTGCTGCCTATGATACTGTGTGGCATCAAGGGCTAACCCTGACGCTTCCCCGCATGATCCCAGACAAAAAGGTAGTGCGATTTCTCGCCAACATTCTGGCAAATCGGACCTTTTTGCTGAAGACGAGTGATGGGAAGTGCAGCCGGCCCAGCCGCTTAAGAAATGGTGTTCCGCAAGGATCATGCTTATCACTTCTACTATTTAACATCTACATCACTGACATGCCAGAGACTACGTCACGCCAGTACGGCTATGCTGATGATCTGGCACTACTCCATTCTGACAAGTATACTGGCATGTTGTGGAGGAAGCACTTACAGATGACATGGCCCAAATCGCAGACTACCTGAAGCTTTTGATGCTAAAACTGAGCCTGGCAAAGATCACTGTCACACCTTTTCACCTTTGCAACATGGAATCTACTCGCCAATTGTCAGTCTCTCTCAACGGAAACCCACTTCCACACAACCCATGCCACACCGACCAAGGAGTGAATCTCGACCGACAATTATAATCTACAAACACCATACTGAAGCCCTCCACGCTACGCTATCAGCACGCAACAACTTGCTGAGATGCTTAGCTGGAACATTTTGAGGTTCTAATACATCTGCACTCGGTACAAGTGCTTTTGCACTTGCTTACAGCACCTCGGAATATGCTTCCCCCACTTGGTGCCGCAGCGCACACACTAACAAAATTGACACTGCCTTCAACACCACCATGAGAATAATCACTGGTTGCCTGCTTCAAACTCCCACCGACTTTTTGCCGGTGCTATCCGGCATCGCCCCAGGTAGACTGAGTGGGGAAAATCACGTACACAGTCTAGTTTTACAAGCTATGTCAAGGGATGACCACCTCCTCAACCAGATTGTCATAAACTCACACTCCCAAAAGCCCCAGCGCTTGAAATCTCGACGCCCCTTTTCCCGACATGCTGCAGATATCTGCAAGTCTAACTTCCACTTTACCGAAGTTTGGAACAGTGAATGGAGAGAAGTTGCGAGACCAACCCAACTCACAGGCCCTCCCAATACTAACACACTACCTGGAGCAGAACTACCTCGGAAGGAATGGGTGAAGCTCAATCGCTTGCTGACTGGGCTGGGCCGTATCAACAGCAACATGTTTCAATGGGGCCTCACCGACTCACCATCTTGTGCATGTGCCTCAGAATCTCAGACTGCAAAACGCATTATCTAACACTGTCCTGTATATCGACCCCAGGACAGACAATATATTATATGGAATGTGGACCTCACAACGCCCGATGAACACACAATCCATTGGCTGCTGTGCCTGGATGTAACAACGTGATCTGTGCCGGTCTCAAACGCAAGGAGAAGAATCTTCTCGAACTTTTTGGGAAGATGCTCCATACACGAATCAAGAGATTTTCCAAGACGACCGGAAAATTCACGCGGTCCGGTTGTTAGTCCATCCAGATGTGCAAATACATGTCTCATGAGAAACGTGTTCTCCAGAGAAATGGATACTTCGCGCACTCAAAAAACATTACGTTGGCCATGATCACAGATGAGAGGCAAATAATCCGTGAGCTTAGACTTAAGTGAATTCAGAAAACCCGATCAAGACATCGCGAACAGAAAGCAATGCGACGATTCTGCACTCCGCCCTTAAAGTTTGACGCCAACGAATACTACGATATGGTTAACTGGCAGCTTCTCAATCTCACCAAGCCTACTGTGACAAGAAATATGAGGGACCAAAAATTACAAGACATGATTGCAGCTAAGGACACTCCAGAACTTTTATTCCCTCAATTTCCGTGTCACACACAGGTGGTGGAAAGGTGCGTCAGGTTGGTGACGGAAGCTTCAGCGGCGGTGTGCGGGGTTAATTCGCGAGATGGATTTATACGCTCACGCATTGAATCACGACAAGAAATGCCCAAGTTTGAATCGAAACGTGACTATTTCATCGAAAGTGAGGAAGTTTGATGCATATTATCATTTCCATTGCATTGCAATAAATCTCTATGCTAACGTCAAATTCAAATACATTTGCATGTATTTTTGTATTTTTGCGTTTTTAGTCGATAAGTAGGTGGCCTGGTTGCAGATCAAAAATTTGTTCGATCGAAATATACTTTTAGCACAGTGTTCTATATACCCTATGGTAAGTTTTGGCTACCCAAACTAAGCAAAATGATAAAAAAAGTTTTACACCCCCCTAAATTGATCCACCCTAAACCTAATGTAGAAGGAAATAGTAAATTTTCAAGTGGCTGGTGGCAGATCAAGATGTCGTCAGATTACATTCTAATTTTGCACAACTGTTTTTAGTAGTAATTGGCAAGTTTTTCCACCCCAAGCTAAGCAAAATGAGGAAAAAAGTGTTTTACCCACCTAAATCGATCCACCCTACTGCACAGTGCACACAGCACGAGAAATGAAGTAATGCAAAAATAAATAAAAATTAAAACAAGAAAATGATTTACAAAGAGACAGCTAGCACACCTTAAAAAATTTAAGGATAGAACAACAGCTAAAAAGCTCGAGTTGCTTCTTGCGTGATGTTGGATAGCTGTAGCCTGTACTCTGTCTATTGTTCAATTCTTAGTAACATTTATTAGGTCATAAATCTGTTGTTATAATCAGAAATCATTTTCTCTATCTCAACTCAACAGTAGTTTCTGTAGTCAGACCTCGTGTGCAGTAAAACTGAGATACTGGTGTATTTTATTGTTTTAGCGTAGTTAGAAAGGGAAGGCAGACATAGTGTTGAGAGTTGGCTGGCACTACAGATTCAGTTTAGTTAGGGCAGGTTAGGTTTTCTGTGCCAGCATCATAATTTTAGATAGGTGTTTATTTAGGATTTGAGGTAGACTACCGGTGTGTCGTTGGGAAAGACTCTTTCGGTTACTTAGAACAGTGTTTTTCAACCACTGTGCCGCGGCACACTAGTGTGCCGTGTAAGATCGTCAGGTGTGCCATGTGAAATTATCCAATTTCACCTAATTGGTCTAAAAAAAATTTTTGAAAATGTTTCCACTCACCAAGAAATGGCAAGATGTTTACACTGCTGCACTATGTGAGATCATTAGGAGAAGATGTCATTTTATTTCTCTTCAGCCTCTACTGATAGCCTTGACTGGGTTAGGGACCCATACAGCTCAGCAGTTTTTGGAAAGAACATGTATGACTTTGCAGGAGCAGGAGGAACTAACTGAACTGAGACAAAATCTTGGTCTGAAGCTCAGCTTTGCTGATCTACCTTCGGACAGTTTTGGTTGACTGCTGCCAAGGAGTTTCCCATTCTGACAAACAAAGCTATTGTGACATTGCTCCCATTTTCCACGACATATCTGTGTGAGGTGAGCTTCTCGAGCCCGACTGCCATCAAAACTAAAAACAGAGAGTGACTGAAAGCTGTTAAGGAAGAGCTTCGTGTGTGTCTTTCTTCAATTCCTGCCTGGATATCAGCTCTTTGTTTATCCAAACAGGCACAAGTTTCACACTGAGTGAGTAAAATACACTGAGATCGACATTTTGTACATGTAACTCTTCATATTTCTCAGTGTAGGACGGTGAAATCTTTCCCAAATTTAACACCGGTCGAACATCAAAATCACAACAGCTTCGCGTTTGTCTTCTGCAATTTCTGCCCGAATATCAACTTTGTGATCATCCAAACAGGCCCAGATGTTGCACTGACAAAAACTAAAAGTAAATGAATTGTTGTTGTGTTGTTTATTTTATTGTATCATTATAAAATTTCGTTTAGTGTTACGTCAGATTATTTTAGTGCATAAAGTGTTCCGTCGCTCAAAAAAGATTGAAAAACACTGACTTAGAAGACTTTTGTCGGCCAGGGGCTCTTATTGGCTTTTGACACTAGCACGATAAAAAGTTTTAGCGAGTCTCTCACGTTTGACCCTATGAGAGGGGGAGACATTGTACCCGGGACTGAGGGGGCCCGGAGAGATGGCTAATCACGAGCTAATTAGTTACGATTTGGTCCCGCAGACCAAGAAAACTGTGGAAGGTGAACCAGTCCTGGGCATTTAAACGTTTAATTGTAAATGTTTAAGTTGTTATTAATTGTAAACGTTTAAATGACAGGTTGTGGTTAAATTTATACAAGTGTTAATTTAGACTCGAAAATGAAACGTGTCAAAGAGAGTGGAGCTTTTTTTTAAAAAGAAGAAGAAAGCAAGAGAAGCAGAATTAAAAAAGCACGACGGAACTATGCTAAAATTTGTAACCTCTTCTGGTTCAAATGTTTCTTTAACATTACCAGAGAACGATTCAAATGAAAACCCAGACAATAAGGCTGAGCTCCAGAGAGATACTGAAAAGATCAGTTAAAAGAAACGCAAGAAACAGGGTCTATCAAAAGTAGCCTAATACCAATGAAATCAATTATGGATTGCCAGTTATATATGGAGACGAAGGTGAAAATAACGACGAAGCAGTTGCAGTAGTCAACAATTCGCCCAATGATGTGGCCTCTTGGCCTGGAGTTATAGATCACCATATGAGAGTTGAGCTAGTCAAAGCAGGACCAGAAAAGTGTCAAAACAAGGATGGCCCATTTGCTTCTAGCAGCAGAATAATTAAAGTTGGAGATAGCGCTAAGCTTGAGCAAAGAAATGTTTCCAAAGAATGGTTCTATAAAATACTCAATAACGGTGACAGAATTTTGAGAAGTTGGTAATATATTCGAAAAAGGAATCTGGATTGTATTGTTATTGTTGTAAGTTGTTCCACTTTACCGGCTATGCTTTATTTATCACAAAATGTTTCAATAATTTCTGGCATTTAAATCCACGCATATATGAGCATGAGAATCCCAAAATCCACAAAGAATGCATGGAAAAATGGAAAGAGCTTGCAATGAGACTACAATTGCAACAATTGACAAGAACATGCAGAAACATATGGATGAAGAGCGAAAAAAGTGGAAAGCAATTTTAGAAAGTGTTGTTGATGTCATATCATTTCTAAGCAAGCAAAACTTTCCTTTTCGAGGACATTGTGAAGCTTTTGAATCCAACAACCAAGGAAATTTTTTAGAGACGGTGAAGCTTCTGACAAAATATAGTCCCGTACTCAGCAAACACCTTTTAGATATTCGTATTTCTAAGAAGATGACAACTACTTATCTTTCTCCCGCTATTCAAAATGAGCTTATTTTGCTTCTCAGTAAACAAGTCAAAAACATCGTTCTTGAAGAGGTGCGCGAAGCTAAATATTTTGCGGTTATGTGCGACAGTACTCCGGACATATCACATACTGATCAAATGACTCTTACAGTCAGATATGTAACAATCAAAAACAGTATTGCCCAACTGAAGAAATCGTTTTTAAATTTCTTTACGTTGAGCGGCAAAACGGCAGCTGAAATTTCTCAATTTATTCTAGATGAACTTGAACTAAACAACTTAGATGTGATGATGTGTAGGGGACAAGGCTACGACAACGCATCTACTATGTCGGGAATTCATACTGGAGTTCAGCAAAAAATCAAAAACATATATCCAAAAGCACTATTCGTACCGTTTGGAAATCACACAATGAATCTTGCAGGTGTTCCAGCCGTCGGATCGCCGCAATTAAGCGACAGAGTTTTCGCTGTTTTAGAAAGTCGCTTAATTGCGGCGATCCGACGGCTGGAACACCTGCAAGATTCATTGTGTGATTTCCAAACGGTACGAATAGTGCTTTTGGATATAATTGAATTGAATCGCGCTGAAGCGAGTGATTGATACGCGATGGAGCGCACATCACGTTGCTGTAAAGGCCCTTCGCGTAGGTTTTGATGAGATTATGGATGCCCTAGAGTAGACTCTAGAGCAGGGGTCGGCAAACTGCGGCCCGCGGGCCAAATGCGGCCCGCGGACAAACTTTTTGCGGCCCTCGAACGATCTTACTTTTAGTGCATACACTAAAGTTTCATCATTATGTACGCATGAATTCATTTTATATCATAACAATGTCTACTGTTGTTAAAATAATCAACTTTGTTTTGGCAAAAGGCCTTAACCACAGCCAATTCAAAAGTTTACTTGAAGTGACGAATGCTGTGCAGTGTGCATCAAGATCTGGTGTATTTTGCGAGGTTAGATGGCTAAGTCGCAGTGCTATGTTACAACGGTTTTATGATTTGCGAAACGAAATAGTGACTTTCTTGAAACAAAAGAATGCAGGTTTCGGCATTGATGAACTGAGTGATCCTGATTGGTTAACAGATTTAGCCTTTCTCACTGATTTCACTTCTCATATGAACAAGCTAAACTTAGGCTACAACTACAAGGAAAGGAACAATGTATTAATCAGATGTATGATCATATTACTGCCTTCGTAAACAAGCTACGTCTTTGGGAAACTCAATTAATCAATTCCAACTTTCCTTATTTTCCCAATTTTGGCCTTTGTAAACCTTCCAACCCTGATAAGTAGCCTACATATCACTTATCGTTTCCACTAAAACTAACTTTGAATCTCGATTTTGCGATTTAAAAATTCAAAAAAACAGATTCGATTTATTTGCCTTCCATTTTCAATGGATGTCAATACTATGCCACATGAGATGCAAATGGAAATAATTGAACTTCAATCGTCTTCGTCGTCGTGTGAGCCTCTGGGGCCAAGGGTCTATCTTTTTACCACCCCAGATTCACGATGTTCCCGGACTACAGTGGAAGGCTACTAGAGAGCAGCCAGTCTTTGGTTGAACATTGAACTTCAATCATCCAACATACTGAAGGCCAAATACGATTCAGTTCCAATTGCCAACTTTTTTAAAGAATATGTCCAGAAATCCACCTATCCTCATCTGTATGACAATGCAAAACCTGTAATGTGCAATTTGTGCATGTTTGGAAGCACATATTGCTGTGAGCAGCTTTTTTCAAAAATGAATTACGCAAAGAATAAACTTCGCACTCGCCTGTCAGATCGTCATTTGAATTACGTATTGCAAATATCATCAACAAAGTTGCCAGTTGATTTAAACACCTTGGCCATGACACAGAAACAACATCATCTTTCACATTGATAAATGATAACTAAATAAAAACAATGCATTGCGTTTTAATACGTGTTTGACAATAAATATGAAACGGCAACAAACACGTCTCATTGTGCAATAGACACAGGAATAGGAGTTGCAGGTGCGCCATGATTTTAAGGATAATGTGGCGATTGTTTATAGGTTGAAATTTATGCGGCCCGCGCGTTACCGGAAGTTTGTAGATTTGGCCCAGTAGTACAGAAAGTTTGCCGACCCCTGCTCTAGAGGAACTATGTAATCCATACGAAAATCTTAATACACGAGGTGACGCTCATAGTATTCTAGAAGCGATTCAGAATTTTTCTTTCTTTTCCTTCTTATGTTTTTGGAAAGTAATCCTGCGAGAATCTCATGGTACTCAAACTTACTTGCAGCAAAAAGGACTGCTGTTTGCGCAATGCTCTAACAAGATGAAAGCGTTTGTCAACTTTTTAGTAGAAGAACGAGATAATCTGGTTAGGCTAAAGGTTCTGTGGATGCTGCGATAAAAAAATGCACAGAGCTAGAGATTCCAGTTGAAGATCGGAGAGTTCGCAGAAAAAAGAGAATGCCTGGGGAGCACGCAAAAGATACTAGCCTTAGTGTTGTTGGAGAAGTAAGACGATGCATGTTTCAAGCTTTGGACAGATTTAAACTTGAAGCTGAAACTAGGTTTACCGGCATACACCACTTGAATGATATGTTTGGATTTTTGAATCCTCACGCGCTGCTGCAAAGCGAAAGTCACAATGGATTCACCAACGCTTTTAAAGCACTTATGACGACGAGGTGGACTTTTTGGAGTTAGCTGTGGAAATTGACAGATTTAAGAGGCTGGTGCGAAGCAGTGAAACCACGTTTGATCGTAATGCAACAGCGTTTGATGTTTTACAGTGGTTAGCTAAATCACGCCTACTTGATTCGACACCATATTTATGCTTGTGTCTGAAACTTTATCTTACCATTGGTGTTTCAATTGCGAGCTGTGAGAGGAGTTTCTCAAAGCTCAAAATGATAAAGTCGTATTTACGTTCTACCATGAATGATGATCGGCTATCAGCTCTATCGATTCTTTCTATAGAAAGAGACAGACTACTTCAAAAACTTGATTTTGAAGATATTATCGCTGATTTTGCTTCGGCGAAAGCTCGAAAATTTCAATTTTGAGGCGGCTATTGATCTTTTATTTGCCTAATACATTTGTTGTCCATTTTTTGTTTTTTATTTTTGGCCTTAACGCAGAGGCAGTGAGGCTTCTTTCTCAAGCAACATAGAACTTCTGAGACGCAGCACATTATTTGTAATTATTTTTATTGAAAAGATTGCTTGAACATGAAACTATTTCAAAATTTGCTGCAGTTTACTTTGGGCGGTATTTTCAACGAAAGCCAGGGGCGGCAGCATATGCTCCTACGCCACTGTTTCTACCCAAACTACTTGGTCCTGACTTGATTTCATAAGAGAGCAGCAATTGCATTTCTTAACTTGCAACGAAAAGCATGCCAAACGGTGTCGCGGTATAATTAATTGAATCCATAATAATAACTTTTCGTTAGGCTACTTTTGATCTACAAATGTTTTACTAAGACTGTGATTCTTGACCTTTGCAGGGATGCGAAATTTCTCCAGTTTTTGTCGGATCACAAGTCACAAAATAATGACACAAAACGAAGTTCTCACATAAAAATAAAAAAGCGTTCAACAAGCAATCGAAAAGTCAATTACCAATCCAGTTTATGTTCAATAATTGCATGCTGCGTCAATGGGCTATGACTTCCATTCTCATATTTTGGTAGAAATCTGAGAAGCCTTTATTTTAGAAAGGGTAGCTCAATCCTTAAATCAGTTTTATAAGCGATCGAACCCAGATTAGAAACCACTGTTTCAAGGCATAATTCATATCGCTGCCCGACCTTATAGCTACCGACATCGCAATATTGTTCTTTTTCTTCAAGGTAAAATTTCTAAAGCTAACCCACATTCTTACTATGAGCAGAAGCTGCCGCCGACGATGCGCACCGCACAAACACCAGTGAGTCTCGTTTCCTCTCATTTTCAACAGCTGTAGGCCTAAATCTTTTTGCTGTAAATCGTAAAATCACGTGATTGGTTTTGAATCTTTATTCTCAGTGTGAAAAAGTCTCTGATAGGCTCTACAAACCTGATAGTTTCGCATAGGCCTACTTGTAGAAGATTTTGACGCAGGAGCGGTTACCGAGATTGGCAGAGTAAAGTTTCGGATTGTTGCAGGGGAATTATTCCATCAACTAGGTGCCGCTGAATGGAGAGCAGTCCTGAAATGCGTTGCTCAAGCATAGTCTACTCCGAGAGTCAAACAACCAGCGATACGTGATTTGAAGTCTGGGGTTTAACCAGGTTTTGCTGCCTTTCGTGACTTTTTGAAATTTTTAACGAAAACTGTGGTAAACATGTGATACCAGATGAATAGTCGTCAATAAACGAAACTTTATATCCAATGCGAAATCAAATTGGTTTCAAGCAATACAATCCGAACAAACCGGCTAAGTACGGTTTGCTATTCAAATCAGTCAATGCGGTACGGTAGGCTATAGTTTAACATTCGCTTCACTGCCATATTATGGAAAACCAGAAAAACTTCATCAAGTGGACCTACACGGAAGGAACATATCGTTTAATCGCCTCCACTAGCCTAATGGCTTCTATCACAAAACGTAACTTGTGTTGGAACCAGTGGCGTAGCCAAGGGAGGAGGGTTCACCTCCCCCTTTGGCATGCGTGTGACGTCACGATATTGAGAATGATGCTTTCAGTCTCTAACACAAAGTCTGCCTAATTTTAAACGAAACTGGATAAAAAGAGCGAGTTTTGCCAATACCAAGCATTTAAATATCTCAGCCAGGAATTAGCAACAAGAAAACATAGAGACTTAGCTTTATTTCCGAAAAATGCCAAAGAAAACATGATCTTATCCTTTTGCAATGCCACCGGACAGCACCATTTTACAGGAATATTCATACCCACATTTTTGTTAAAAATGCTCTCAGAATGCTCCAAATTCAAAGTAATTTTTTTAAATTTTCTGAGGTAGGCCTCCCAGACCCCCCGCCGCTGGATGTTGTCTTTAGCGAACACGCCGTAGGGCGTCGCCCGCGGCCGTCAAAATTTCCCTTTTCAAAATCCCTGGCTACGCCACTGGTTGGGATATTCCAAGCTAATAGAAAGGCACAAGTAAAACAAACCACTAGACGTGACATTTATTCGTATAAATGCTTTTGGGAAGCAGAAAAAAATAGTTAGTTCTGCACCCATACGTTGTAAAAACAAAAAGCACGGGTTTACGAAATGTGTTGATGTTATCGACTCTTCAACCGCTTGTAGGTACCGTCAAAGATGACATTAAAAAGAAACCAGCGATATACAAACTTTATGATTTCACAAAAGGTAGAACCTAATATTGTAGATCAACGAATGGCCAAATACTCTACAAAAACCAAATCGAAACGACAAATTCAATCAAAAACTGTTAAGATAGGAAGCTCCGCCAGCAAATAGCCTAATTGCCAGATTGCCTTTCCTATCTTAACAGTTTTGATTGAATTTGTCACGTCTTGTGCTTCTCGTATATTTTCACTTTGTTTGTGCCACTATCTCGTGTTGTGCTCGTCGTCGTCGTCGTCTGAGCTTCTGGGGCCGAGGGTCTATCCTTTTACCACCCCAGATTCACGATGTTCCCGGACTACACTGGAAGGTTGCTAGAGAGCAGCCAGTCTTTGGTTTCATCATTCATGACGCGCAGACTTTCCACTCCGTTAGGTGGCTTGAAGATGGTACAGTCATTGATGATGTGGTCTGCGGTCTGTTCCTCGGCACCACATTCACAGGAGGAGGAAGAAGCCATTCCCAATGGTGCATGGTTGAGCGGAAAAGCCCGACGCCCGTACGGAGACGGTTGAGGCGCACCCATGCCTGTCTCTGTAGGTTGTGCTTATAAACTGTCAACTAAAAACAAGCTACAAGTATACAAAAACAATTTAGCATTTTCGTTTTTTGGCTTTTGCTCTGAATATGTCTTTGTTGAATACAAGAGCATGCTCTTATTGTACTGTCACGGAGAAGGTAACAATAAAAATTTGTGAAGATAGCATCTACTGCAAAAATGATTTATATAATACGCAAATGTGTTTGTTTGCTCGTGTGGGTAAAAACGTGACGCGACAATTCATCGAAAGACAATTTATCGAACGACCGTTCATCGAACGACAGTTTATCGAAAGACAGTTCATCGAACGACAATTCATCGAAACGACAGTTTATCGAAACGACAGTTCATCGAAACGACAGTTCATCGAACGACAGTTCATCGAAAGACAGTTCATCGAACGACAATTCATCGAAGGGGCTATAGAGGCTAGGGGTTAGGGGTTAGGGGCTAGGGGTTAGGGGTTAGGAGTTAGGGTTGGGGGTTAAGGGGTGGGGGTTAAGGGGTAGAGTTAGGGGTAGGGGTTAGCGGTTGGGGTTAGAGTTAGGGTTAGATTTTAGGTTAGGGGTTAGGTTTTCGATTAACTGTCGTTCAATAAATTGTCGTTCGATAAACTGTCGTTTCGATAAACTGTCGTTCGATGAATTGTCGTTCGATAAACTGTCGTTTCGATAAACTGTCGTTCGATAAACTGTCGTTCGATAAACTGTCGATCGATAAACTGTCATAGTACTGGGTAAAAACGACATGACAAAGCAAGACTATTCAAAATGTTTACTTAAATATTTTACATTTAATGGACATACTTTTATTATCATCAATGAAAGAAATGCTGCATTCCTATAATAAAAAAAAAGGTTTTTACTGACACAATAAATTATCATTCAAACAAACATGCAACAAAAAGTAATTTCCAAAATTAGAAAATAACCTACAAAAAGTTTTCACCATAGTAGAGCTTCGGTAGAGAGTTTGTCTTGTTGAACCATAGGCATACGAAGCCGAGCAACGTTATCAAGTTTAGCATATTCAAGTTTATTATATTTACAGAAACACAAAACTACGCAACAAATTAAATATCGAACGTTTTCAACATCACAAGATGTCCTCTTCAGGAATAACATATAGGCTATGTATACAATTTAACTACATCTGAATAAAATACAATGGTTATTATAACTATAAACAGGAAAAAACAAAAACTGCACAGTACTTCTGACTAGCTCAAACTCAACGATATAGGCTCTGCTAGAATCAAAGGTAACTGCATCAAAAAGTGTTGAACAGGTCACATGATGTGGTAGAAAGGCAAGGTGCGAAAAAAAGGCATTTTGCCTAAATAGATGGAAATCTGGATTACTTCTATCTCGTGCCCGTTTGGTTTGTTCGACGGATTTATTGTTCCACAAAGAAACTAATGAGTTGAAAAATAAGCTACATTTATATGGATACCCGTCATAATTTTTTGATAAAGCATTGAAAGCCCTTTTGGGAGCATTCAAATATTATGTAACGCTGTTTTTCCGAATTTTTGACCCCCCCTCCCCCATGTGACGCCAACGTAACGTTTTTGTCAACCCCCCTCCCCTCCCCCACGTGACGCTTTTCCATTACAAAGCCCGTTTTGTCAGTTTATATCAAAATTATGACGTGGAAACACGTGCTGATAAAATATCTTGGTTTGTATGCACCTAAAGCTTACGTTTGAGACATGAAATTTTAGCTATATTCTTTTTTTGGAATTAAAACGTTATGTACCTACTGAAAACGTTTAGTAGCCTACAGCAAGCGGATGGAAAATTTGCATTGGTGTGGGCTTATGTGTGGTAATTGCTGTGCCATCATGCCGACAATAATCGAAAGCGAATGTTGCCAGGAGAATGACTCTGTGTTAGCCAAAACCAAAACTGTTTCAAAGTCTTGTTGTTTTCTCGCTTTGCTATTCGATCCAAACGCCCGATCGTACTCACAGACCTGTACCTAGGTCGATCGAGTTTTGTGGGTAGGCTACTGCATTGATAGTGGCTTTCACATATCTTGAAAAATCAAAGACAGAAGGAACAGCTTCAGGGATGAGCAGGTGTCTGGACTTGGTGCCTTGTAGCTCTGCCTGTAGATCACGTTGGTAATCGTTGGCCAGACAATGATTGCTGCACACACGGTAGTGCTTGTTTACAGGTGGGTCTTTGAGTTTCATCGCCGAGATCCATTTCTTCAGCTTGTCGTCATTATTCAGAGGTAAACGATACCCCTTTAACGATTCCCCGGTTAGTACAACCGGGAGCCATACAAGAAGCCACCATCTTAAGGGCGTAAAAACTCCCTTTAGCACAAAATTGTTCGCTGTTTCGGTAGCCTATGCGATTTGTTCCTTGTGTTTGCACGCAAAACAGTAGACCTTGGATGCGGCGTTGCCAGCCAATCACGTCATCAAAAATTTTGACCAATCAGAATCATTCAAATCAAAAAAGGTTTTTTAATTAATGGTAACACAAAAAATAAAAAAATTGTTGAAAAACGTTTTATTTCAGAAAGATCTACAACTACAAAAGCCATGTATTTTCGTTGCAGTGCACCTCAAAAGTTTAAAACATAAAGACCAAAAACAGTCTTTAATGAATTTATTAACAATTAACGTAATGTACTTCAATAGCTGCTGAAGTCAATGAGACATCTGTGGTCGATCAAAGTTGTCACTTTCATTGCAAAGCAAACATACGGTAGCCTAGCCTACTGCTTTCTTGCCGACTTGTGTGAAACAGCGCTTGAGCATATTTGTTAAATTCGCGACACTCCTTTTCAACTTTACGTTTCTTGGCAAAATCTATAGGAAAATATTTAGTGTAAATTCAAAATCTAATTCTAACTGAAAACAAAGAAACTAATAACACAAAGAACTAAAGTTTAACCAACAATCACTATTATTTGTATACGTTCCCGGTTTAATTATTACACTAATCAGTCAAACTTCACTTTGATCTATTTTTCCGGCTTGAGACTGAAGGAGATTCTTACAAGAGACAAAGAAAAAGAATGGAAGGCCCGTTTATGACAGAACATAACATGTTTGTCACTTGACTAAAAACCGAAAACAAATAATCAAAGAACTAAAAAATAACCAACAGTCACTATTATTTGACGTAGTAAGCAAGTAGTGGGGGATTGCGGCAGAGTGTGGCCGCGGGCCACATTTATGTAAAGACCGGAAACTGTCTGCGGGCCGCTCAAAATCCCGTCGCGGGACGGATCCGGCCCGCGGGCCGTATGTTGCCCGTCCCTGACTTAGAACCTGTATGGAATTACGGGAATTACAGTATCGTAGTTGATACTTGATAGAGATTTTGTTGGTGCTGTTGGATATGATTTCAGCTTAATTTAGTATCCAAACGACGATACCAGCCAGCACAAATAAACTACCGTACTCGTAAGCGTTACGTAACGTTCTGCTTGAACCCCCTCCCCCCCGATGTGACGCTAACGTAACGCTTTTCGTAAACCCCCCCTCCCCCTCGATAGCGTTACGTAATATTTGAACGGTCCCTAAACAGTTTGTACAGAAATAAGATCTATCAGTCTGAGTTAAGTTTGTACATTTAAAATGCTTAGACAAATTACATACACCGCAGGAGATGGACTTCTGGTTGCTGCGAACAACTTTCTCACAGATGTTACATGTAGTCATAGATAATATGGACTTACCTGTGTAGCTGTGAAGAAATCAACCGAACATGATATTTAAATACAGCCTACTGCTGAGTATACAAATAAGCAGAAAAATATGCTAAAAATTGAACAATAGTCAAAAGTATATTATCAATACTTTAAAGTAGTTTAACAAGGTAATTAAGGTAATATAATAAAGTTGAGGTTGACTGGAGGTTTTAAAGTTATGTCAGCATACTGCAAGCTGACTTTAATAAATGCTATATCAAAAAGCAGTACTTTTCAGTACTGCATCTAAAATAGGTTTTAACATTTCAAGTCTCAACAGTTATGGAGCTTAATGTATGGAAGAAATCATTTAAATAATTAATATTAATTGCTTAACTTTGTTACGTCATCTTCAGTCTGAATCCAATGCTTTTTGTCGTGGACATACGCATAAATTTTTCCATTGAATGAGAACAATTTACTTTTTCCCAATTTCTCCTTGGCCTGATTCAGCAATGCTAGCCTTCTTTTGGTGAGGGACTCGGTTATGGCCATCCCGCTTCCTTTAAGTTTGCGTTTTGAGTTGAAGATCTGATCTCGGGTTGACCTCCTAGTAAATTTCACAATTATCGGTACATTTTCAGTTCTGTTAGATAAAGGGTGGCAAGTACTTATGTCCCAATCTGTGATGTTTAAATCTAACTTCTCATTTATGGTTTGAATTACAAAATTAGTAAAAAAAGAAGGACGAGAGCCACTGATTGATTCCTTAGGCATGGCTGAGCATACATGAAGAATCAAGCAGTCGCATCTGGTATACTGTTCTTGGTCATCCATTTTGTTTTCAATTTTCTTCATGTCAGAAGACATCATGTTGAATTTATTGACCAGATGGTCAAGTCTTTTGTCAAGTCGTTCCACATCAGGGTTTTTTTGTAAATCTGCAAAACAGGATGCCATTAGAGTCAGCTTTTGGTTTAGAAATTTCAGTCTGGTACTTCTCTTTTATTGTCCTTTGCTCCTTTTGAATTTCCTTGATTTCTTCAGACAATTGCTTCAGCATGCTTTTAACTTCATCCATTTTTCTTTGCAAGGTAATTGAAGCAGCAAGAAGTATTAGGCAAGATTAAAACTACTTAATTTTTCCGGTTTTTAAACACAAGCTACCTAGGCATCCATTCACCTTATTCAAATAGAATAACTTAAAACAGTCAAAGGACACTGCGTATCAATATAACATTTTTTTTCACAAACTCGGATTTATCTTTTATACCAAAGACCATAGCCTAGTAAGAGAACGTAAAGGCAGACCAAATGTGGTACCGGTAGCCTATAGGTTTGATCTAAAAGAAATATATTTGTAATAACTGGCCAAGTTCAACTTCGGTACAGCAGCCTATTCCCAGGCGGAAAAATCCGTCATTTTTACATCGATTTAACGTCTGCAGACGTTGAATCAATGTAAAGATGCGGGATTTTGCTGACTAGGCTTAAGTTAAAACTGAGAAACCTTTAAACAAGCCCTTCGATTTGTTCCAGAAAGTTAGCCTAATAGTTCATTTTTACATTGATTGTTGATTCACAGAATACGTTGATTCTGATTCTGAATACGTTGATTCACTGAGGTAGTCTATCAATTTTTACATCAATTTCACGTCTGAACAGGTTGGTTCAATGTAAAAAAAATGATTTGCTGGCTCAAGCGGCGTGTTTGACAATGCAATGTAGGTTTTGCTAATCAGTTGCAACGTCCAAAATTTCAAAGTGCGCTTCAATAGTTTATCAACCTATTTTTCATTACCATGGCAACAAGAGGAAGAGGAGAACTGCTCTCACTTTTTCAAAACGCTGGCAGCTAAAGGGTTTGTTTCTGCACACGCGTCACCTAATTTGTCAGCGCTTTACCTGTGGAAAGCGCCTTCTCAAAGGTAGAGCCAATATCGTTTCACTGTTAATTTTCAATCACTTTAGTTTTTTGTTAATGCCGTCCGGATAGCTGAAATCTTTTGATGTTATTGTTTGGTGTTTGTAAAGAACTATTTTTAATCCTTTAAAGAGAAAAACAAATAAGCTTCAAAAAGTTGCGCGTTGAAGGAAGTTTAGAAAAGAATAGGGAGACTTATAATACAAGCTTCCTAAATTTGAAAGTCTCTTTAAGCAACCTTGAGGGACGATCCAAGTTAAAAATAGTAGTTCGAAGCCCATCAAATTAATCTAACTCTCGCAACATCAGAAGAAAGAAGAAAAGAAACTTTGTAGGCCTATTTGTGATCAAGGACAGTAGCCTACAGAATTACTTATTGTGAATGAATTCGATCATAAATGGAATAAATAGAGAAGAAATTCAGAAGAAACAAAGAACATCCAACAAACGAACTCTTGCAATGTAAGGTAGTTCCGAACTTGTTCTCAATTGAATAATTAATTGTAGTGTTGTATTGTATTTCTTCAGCCAGTAAGTGGTAGGCGAATGTCTTCGTCACCCATCTCTAGTTGTTATCAGGGTTGGAAGTCGTTAGTCAAAAAGCAGTGACTATTTCACTATTCGATAGTGCCCAAAAAAGCAATGGTTTTCCGCTAGCCTATCGATACTTAAAAAAAAGCAATGAATAGCAATTACTAAAAATAATTAGCCTACTAACAGCACAGATGAAACAAAACTAGCAGTTTAACTTTGCCGCAAAATTTTCCTTACTCTTTTAAAGTTTGAAAACCTGAAGGGGACTAGGTCGGATAGTAATCCGAAAACTAAATCTCGTAAATTCGTTTTGACGACGAAGTAAGTGAACATTCGATATTTATATTATTAACGCGCATTCCATATTTATTTTTAAAAGGAATAGATATAAGCATTCCATATTCAGAAAGCAACGAATAACGCTATCGAATAGTGACAACTAGTCGCTACTTCCAACCTGCGTACATGTTAGTAAATATTTATGTGTAGGCCTGGCAATGAACCTCTTCTTTAATCGTTTATATTTATGTGCCATAATTAGGAGCCGCAATGTTCCCGAGGCTCATTTGCTTAATTGTGTCTGCGCACGCGTCACCTAATTTGTCAGCGCTTTACCTGTGGAAAGCGCCTTCTCAAAGGTAGAGCTAATATCGTTTCACTGTTAATTTTCAATCACTTCAGTTTTTTGTTAATGCCGTCCGGATAGCTGAAATCTTTTGGTGTTATTGTTTGGTGTTTATAAAGAACTATTTTTAATCCTTTAAAGAAAAAAACAAATAAGCTTCAAAAAGTTGCGCGTTGAAGGAAGTTTAGAAAAGGATAGGGAGACTTATAATACAAGCTTCCTAAATTTGAAAGTCTTCTTAAGCAACCTTGAGGGGCGATCCACTGCGTTATTTTGTTTGTTGACTTCTTGTTGTGTATTGCGGCCCTTCAGTTAATTCAGAAGTATTCATTTGGCTCTCAAGAGCAATTTGAGACTCCTGGTCTAAGCTGTTCTTACCTCCTAAATAATGTACAAGGCACATTTCCCCTCATACCTTCAGTATGGAAGATAATTCAAAAATAGGTTAAATTTAATAGTTAACTAGTTGGATGAGAAATGAATGTTGCATTATTTTCTTACTTTTTGAAGGACACATAAAACCTCAACCTTTCTTATCAGGTAAATTCCTGGTAGGCTAAGGACTATGAACCTACTATGAGGCGTCAAAAACGTTTAATGAAATTTCTCAATAACAAAGCTGTTTGTGCTTGTTTAAAAATACGTTACTTAACTTCGGGATCGTTGAGAATCTACATTTGCACGGCACCCATGACATTTCCAGGTCTCCAAAACAAGACACTGCTAAACAAATGCATTATAGCAAAATTCACACTAACTTTCCGAGCCCGGTGAAATGGTTTCGGGTTCCTAAACATATCCCGGGTTCGGGACGAAAAGTCACCAGGACTGTCAACGCTACCTTGCTTGGCTTTATATGTTGACGGTATAATAAGACGAATTCTACCGAATAAGCACCTTCTGACGATCCCGCAAAAAGATGAAACAGGCTGTAAAGGTTACTTTGATAATAGGCAAGGTTACTTTTGATAATGATAATATTAACCTTAATCAGTAAATAGAATTTATTTTTATCTCATAGGTTTGCATTTGTAAATAGCTGCTTTATTTTTCTCTTCTTCCGCAACTAGTTCTCTTAACTTCTGGTCATCGTCTTTAACTTTCTTAAGGACTTCCATGTTGTCTGCCACACTCCAAAGCTCTTTCAAACGACGACGTCTGCCTTTGAGTTCCATTCTTAATTCAGTTCTCTCGTTATTATGCAGCTGAACTCTCAAGTTCGAAGGTGGTGTCTCTTTGGTTTTCCTTTTCTCTGCTTTGTCAACAAAAAATGTGTGTTTGTTTTTAATCGGGCATGGTTCACTCAATTTTAACTTGATATGCAATTTTTCAACTTTTTTCTTTTCGATCTGTAATTTCCATTGGACATAATTCATGTCTTGTGTTTCCATCATCTGCTTTTGTTTCTCAGTCATCACATCGTCCGGATGGGGATTGTCAATCCAATGTTCTCCGTCCTGCAAAAGTCACATGTTTTGTAATCGCTATTAATAATACATGACATATTTCTTTTTATAAATTATTTTTTCAATCATAGTGATTTTCTTAAATTGAATTAAAATAATAATGCATTTTACTAATTACCATCTGTTACTCCACTCTACACACATGGTACGTATACATACATGCATGCAGCAAACATATGTATTCCACAAATGAAATGCAGCGAAATGTTGATATTGAAATTTTAGGCAGTATTTTCTAGAAAGATTGAAAGCTGTTGCAAAACTCTTTCAGTGCCACGCTTTTTTGATGAAATTTTCAGGATTTAACTTGAGCAAAGGCTTTGATTTTGAACTGCTGTATTTTGAGAACCGTAACTGCTAGAAAAAAAATCAAAACATGAAAGTTGTTGCATTTTCAACAGTCTTTTACAGTATATTAACAAATTTTGTGTATTTTCTTTTTAAAATCTCTTAAATGACTAAAATTTCTGACAAACTACGAAAATTCTGTGTTTTTTTTACTTTTTTTCGCTTCCGTTTAACCGTATCTGTCACTGGCGTAGACCTTTGGGTCTCGCCCTCTGCTAATTCAGCAATTTCACATAGAAGCAGTGACGCTAGAAACCTGAGATTTCTTGACTTTTAGTTTTTTTTCTTGCCCCAACTTTTAATCCCGACTATGTTGGTATCGGATAATTGTGAAGTTCAAAATAAACCTTTTGTCACAGCCAGTTATAAAATGCAAGAAATTTCCTGATATTCAATAGCTTGATTGACAGTTTACTATTAGCGTGCGGTTTCATTTTGTGTCTGTCAGTCATAACACGACGGCGCTAAAATTCCATTCTCTACCCAGGCAGCAAAATCCGTCATTTTTACATTGATCCAACGTCGATTTTTCTGTCTGGGTAGGGAGTTGGTCTTTGACGCGATATGAGTCATTCTTTGCTGGCAGACATCAATTAGGAAGGTAATTTATTATTTGCGCAAATTGCTTTGTAGTGCAAAAAGTGCATGGAATACTGTTTGCACAGAAACGGAAAAACAAAATTTATGAAATTCTGTGTTCTATGCAAGAGGACTTTCAAAATAAAATGTGAACTGGGAAATTTGACCAAGAAATGGCGAAAATAGGTCAAAAACCGAGTCTTTATCACCTTTTCTACCTAAAATACACAATCACGAATATATTTTGCGAAATAAATTGATTGAAGTGATAGATAAGGCTTTTGACCAACGGCATACTTTTTCCCGTTGTTATTTGATATAAGCCGACGGAGTAATTAGCAATAAGAGAGACGTAGACCTGATGGTCTCGGCCAGTGACTCTTGACGCCAAAAGGAGGCAGTGACAGATACGGTTAAATATCTGAAAAAAATCTTCAAACTGCGATAAACTTCACCGGTAGATGTCAGGCAAGTACTACGCTTGCCGCACAAAGGTTGTCACGGAGATATTGACGCGTTTTGCGAAGAAAGAAGTGGATATACCTCACTTTGCACAAAAAATGACAGTTTTTTGTAAATGATTGATAATTGCAGAAAAAATTAAATACAAACCTAGTAATTTCTTTCAACTTCTAGACAATACAAGTCTTCCTCTTTCTAAAACAGTCAGACTCATGCAGTTTGGCAAACGAAAAGACCAGATTTATCTATTTATCAAATGACCAGTGCTGACCAGTTCTGACCGCGTGTATACACGCGGTCGGCACTGTGCTCAATTTAGCATACTTACATGTTATACTTATCACAACAGTGGATTATTAGTTTAGAAGTGGCTATTTTTCCACACCTAATGCCATGGTTACAATCAGGTGTTGCCAGAGTTAGGATTAAAGTTAGGAAGGGTTAAGGTAAGGCTTAGAGTGAAAAATAAGATTAGGGTTTTGATCTTTGCCTAGGACTTAAAAAAATTCCAAAATACAAGTTTTTGTTTTCAACAGCTTTAAACTTTTCTCAAATTAGGGCAGAATTCTTTATCTGGCAACACTATTGAGGCTATTATTACACTATATAGTGTAAATATAGCCACAGACTATTAGTTTACTGCAGACAGTTCATTCCACTTAATAAAAAACATAAACCTATAATTCAATTTGTAGCTGTGAAGACATGAAAACAGAATAATTTGCGAAACGTTTGCTAAACATGAGTTCCGTTTCTACTTTTTGGCTCTTTATTTTTTACTCACACATCAGTGTTTTTAACACACAAGCAAAGCAAATAGAACACAAATAATACATTATTATTACAATTCTTTATTGCGGACAAAACTTTGTCCATAGTTACCACACAAAAACGACACAACAATCAAACCAGACGGTATGATCAATTAATGATCACGATGAAGAGCCTGTTGATAATATTTGAAGTAGTTTGATCTGTAAAAAACAGTTAGAATTCATCAAAGACATTATCAGGCTTTTGGCGGAGTAATACAGCGTTGAATTTTGAAGTTGATAACATGTTCTTTTTTCCTTCAGACGTTATATCAATGTAAACGTATTGTAACGGACTAAGACAAAATTGCGTTTTTCTTTGTACTGGTCTTGTTAAATTGTTGAAATTTACTTGATGGTTGTTCTTGACTTTTGTATCAGTACATTTTGAAAATTGTTTAACCATCCATTGAAAAGAGAATTTTTATATATGCAGATAAAACCTGACCTAAATGAAGATAATTTGGCAAATTCTTAGGGTAGGGTCAATCCAATGAACCGCAAGAAGTCTGGAAAGTGATCACTTACCAACTTCAGTAAATTTGTTGCATGTGAACTTTCTTCCACTTCTAAACCCAAACTCCTTGATAGCTTCAAGAGCTTCTGCTTCAGTAGAAAACTCCAGCATGAATTAAATCAATGCAGACTATTAGGTAGTTAAATTAAGATCGACACATAATATTCCTTCTGCTTTGCATAAATCAAACTTAGACAAAGCTGTCCATATCCAAAACAAAACAACAAAATAATACACATTGGAATAGTCTTCTTTTTATGAAATTCTTCCTTCAGCTATTATAATGTGTTTTTGAGAAAATGATTTTTCACCTCTAAAAATTCTGATTTTTTCACAATGTGGCGTTAAAAAATCATGTGATCTTCGCGAGAGGAATCGTAGACTATGTCACGCATGATTGCGTTACCTTTTCGAGAAGTGTAATACGTTAAAGTGCCTACCGACGACCATGGTCCATAACTGACAACCCCGACCTTATCGTTGCTAGATTTTTTTCAATTCTTGTAAAAATAACCTTAGCGGGTTTAACATAATAAATTACATACAAAACAAAATATCTAACATAATGAATCAAACGTTTTCGACACGTACGTAATTGAAAATTTACTTTATATGTTGACGGTATAATAAGACGAATTCTACCGTATAAGCACCTTCTGACGATCCCGCAAAAGGGTGAAACAGGCTGTAAAGGTTACTTTGAAATTAGGCGAATGATTCAATTTACTTGAAGTCATGCACATATCGGTAACCTTAATCAGTAAATAGAATTGATTTTTATTTTTTTCTCATAGGTTTGCATTTGTAAATAGCTGCTTTATTTTTCTCTTCTTCCGCAACTAGTTCTCTTAACTTCTGGTCATTGTCTTTAACTTTCTTAAGGACTTCCATGTTGTCTGCCACACTCCAAAGCTCTTTCAAACGACGACGTCTAGCTTTGAGTTCCATTCTTAATTCAGTTCTTTCGTTATTATGCAGCTGAACTCTCAAGTTCGAAGGTGGTGTCTTTTTGCTTTTCCTTTTCTCTGCTTTGTCAACAAACAATGTGTGTTTGTTTTTCATCGGGCATGGTTCACTCAGTTTTAAGTTGGCATGCATATTTTCAACTTTTTTCTTTTCGATCTGTAATTTCCATTGGACATAATTCATGTCTTGTGTTTCCATTATCTGCTTTTGATTCTCAGTCATCACATCGTCCGGATGGGGATTGTCAATCCAATGTACACCGTCTCGCAAAAGTCACATGTTTTGTAATCTCTATACATAGCATACATGACATATTTCTTTTATAAATTATTTTTTCAATCATAGTGATTTTTTTAAATTGAATTAAAATAATAATGCATTTTACTAATTACCACACATGGTGCGTATACATACATACATGCAGTAAGCATATATATTCCACAAATGAAATGCAGCGAGATGTTGATATTAAAACTTTAGGCAGTTTTTTCTAGAAAGATTGAAAGCAGTTGCTAATTAAGTGCTCAAATTAGCATATTTACATGTTATACTTATCACAACAGTGCATTATTAGTTTACTGCAGACATTTCATTCCACTTAATAAAACAACATAAACCTATAATTCAATTTGTAGCAGTGAAGATATAAAAATAGAATAATTTGCGAAACGTTTGCTAAACGTAAACATGAGTTCCGTTTCTGCTTTTTGGCTCTTTATTTTTTACTCACACATCAGTGTTTTTAACACACAAGCAAAGCAAATAGAACACAAATGATACATTATTATTATTACAATTCTTTATTGAGGACAAACCTTTGTCCATAGTTACCACACAAAAACGACAAAACAATCCGCAACTAGTTCTCCTTCTAGCATGGGCTCATTTAAGGGGGGGTTGAGGGGGATGATCACCCCCCACTCATTGGAGTGAAGTTAAAATGACTGAAGATTTTAGCCCACTGTCCAAAAATCACCCCCCCCCCCCCGAATTCTATAAGTGGATAGAGCCCCTGCCTTCTAGTCATCATTTTTAACTTGTTTAAGGACTTCCATGTTGTCTGCCACACTCCAAAGCTCTTTCAAACGACGACGTCTAGCTTTGAGTTCCATTCTTAATTCAGTTCTTTCGTTATTATGCAGCTGAACTCTCAAGTTCGAAGGTGGTGTCTCTTTGGTTTTCCTTTTCTCTGCTTTGTCAACAAACAATGTGTGTTTGTTTTTCATCGGGCATGGTTCACTCAGTTTTAAGTTGGCATGCATATTTTCAACTTTTTTCTTTTCGATCTGTAATTTCCATTGGACATAATTCATGTCTTGTGTTTCCATTATCTGCTTTTGATTCTCAGTCATCACATCGTCCGGATGGGGATTGTCAATCCAATGTACACCGTTCCGCAAAAGTCACATGCTACAAAGTTTGGGATGCAGCAACCTCGACGACGTGGGCTCAATTCACCCTTGTCACCAGTTTTTCTCTTTTTTAATGATCAAAGTTCAAAGCAAGCATCAACTCTCTGGCCGAGCACCAGAAGGGTCACAACGATCTGCAGTTAACTGGTTTACAAGTAGAAACAAAAACAAAGAAATGCCTAATCTTCAAAGCGTCTGTGGTCATAACATTCCATCTGATGCAGCGACCCACGGACCACAAACACGTCAACCCTAGTGAGTTGGAATGCACTTATATGTGCCTTAGTGTTTTTAAAAACTCGAGCTTAAACAGACCACTGCTTTAAATATGTCAAAGAAATACATTAAAAATTATTTCTAAAAAATTAAAAAATGCCCGGCAGTACTTTAACCTCCATTGTCAGATAACGTAGCCGTTGGTCATCCGGTAATTCTATGAATCCTTATTTATAACTACATTTAAGGTCATTTCTCAGTGTGACAGATTACGCACCGGATTACGATAATTGTTTCACTTAGCTAAAGGGAATTCCACCTTCTTCGATCTGTTAGCGTGGTGTAGCGAATTAAACCACTTTTAACATTAACTGCGCAATCCTGGAGTCAAAATGTGAGACAAGCGCGTGGTCTGCTGGTAGTGGACAACAGAACAGCGCAATCATTGCCAAGGTAGGCCTACATATTCCCTCAACTCTTGGACTGTCGAAAAGATTCAAACAAAATAACATTGCTTCATTATACTGCAGATTATAATGTAATTATTCGTATTAGACTGCAACTTTAAATGATTGGCGGTGCTTTGTTATGTTTTCGATATAGCCCACAGTTGTTACAAAAAAATTAATATCCGATATTACCATAGGCCTACTAAATTATTATTTAACAGCTTATCCATCCTAATAATAATTTATTTTACACCAGTAGAGTGCAAGAGAGTTCAATTAAAAGTTCCCTAAATTGGCGACTTTCAGTCAACTCGCAATTCTTCTGGGCTATGCTCTGTGAGCAATCGAACCCTTCGCATGAAACTTTGTGCTGGTCTTCCTTGGTTCTTTAGCCAAATTTAAGTCACAAGTAGAGTAGACAACCGGAAACAGTCATTGCCGTCGGCTGCAGCGTGGGTCAGGTGTAGCCTACGTCGGAAGGCGTACACCGATGCATAGCGCTCAAGTCCGCTTTCCCGCAATGCAGGATAAACATATGAAAAACAAACAAACAAAAACAAATGTCCCGACCAGAGACGTTGACGTTTGTTGGTTTGTTGAAGCAGGGGAGTTTCTCCTACAGCCAGGCATGGAAGAACCACGTGGGCCTCGTAGGCCTGGGCCCACCTACTTTATTTTCTTTAAAGTGATATTATTAAACTTTTTTTTCCATTCATCTGGTACTTTACTTGTTTGCCATACAGCATTGCATAATTTTAGTACAAGTTTGTGCATTGTTCATCCGTCATATTTTATACCGGTAGCTTCGTTAGTGAGTAGGCTACTACATTTGATCCTGGCAATTTGTAGTTACGAAGAGGTTTGATAGCTGTCAGCAAGTCATGCATTTCGAATGGTTCAGTGTTAATTGTAGAGGTTTCAGTATGTCCCAATTTGTCCAGTGTATTGTAGTCAAGTATAGTTGAAGAAGTTTTGTGAGGAACAGATTTCTGATTTTTAGTCTAACTCTAAAAATTCTGATTTTTTCACAATGTGGCACTAAAAAATCATGTGATCTTTGCGAGAGGAATCGTAGACCATGTAACGCATGATTGCGTTACGTTTTCGAGAAGTGTAATACGTTAAAGTGCCTACCGACGACCATGGTCCATAACTGACAACCCCGACCTTATCGTTGCTAGATTTTTTTCAATTCTTGTAAAAATAACCTTAGCGGGTTTAACATAATATACTGTATTACATACAAAACAAAATATCTAACATAATGAATCAAACGTTTTCGACACGTACGTAATTGAAAACTTACTTTATATGTTGACGGTATAATAAGACGAATTCTACCGAATAAGCACCTTCTGACGATCCCGCAAAAGGGTGGAACAGGCTGTAAAGGTTACTTTGAAATTAGGCGAATGATTCAATTTACTTGAAGTCATGCACGTATCGGTAACCTTAATCAGTAAATAGAATTGATTTTTATTTTTTTCTCATAGGTTTGCATTTGTAAATAGCTGCTTTATTTTTCTCTTCTTCCGCAACTAGTTCTCTTAACTTCTGGTCATCGTCTTTAACTTTCTTAAGGACTTCCATGTTGTCTGCCACACTCCAAAGCTCTTTCAAACGACGACGTCTAGCTTTGAGTTCCATTCTTAATTCAGTTCTTTCGTTATTATGCAGCTGAACTCTCAAGTTTGAAGGTGGTGTCTCTTTGGTTTTCCTTTTCTCTGCTTTGTCAACAAACAATGTGTGTTTGTTTTTCATCGGGCATGGTTCACTCAGTTTTAAGTTGGCATGCATATTTTCAACTTTTTTCTTTTCGATCTGTAATTTCCATTGGACATAATTCATGTCTTGTGTTTCCATTATCTGCTTTTGATTCTCAGTCATCACATCGTCCGGATGGGGATTGTCAATCCAATGTACACCGTTCCGCAAAAGTCACATGTTTTGTAATCTCTATACATAGCATACATGACATATTTTTTTTATAAATTATTTTTTCAATCATAGTGATTTTTTTAAATTGAATTAAAATAATAATGCATTTTACTAATTACCACACATGGTGCGTATACATACATACATGCAGTAAGCATATATATTCCACAAATGAAATGCAGCGAGATGTTGATATTGAAACTTTAGGCAGTTTTTTCTAGAAAGACTGAAAGCAGTTGCTAATTAAGTGCTCAAATTAGCATATTTACATGTTATACTTATCACAACAGTGCATTATTAGTTTACTGCAGACATTTCATTCCACTTAATAAAACAACATAAACCTATAATTCAATTTGTAGCAGTGAAGATATAAAAATAGAATAATTTGCGAAACGTTTGCTAAACGTAAACATGAGTTCCGTTTCTGCTTTTTGGCTCTTTATTTTTTACTCACACATCAGTGTTTTTAACACACAAGCAAAGCAAATAGAACACAAATGATACATTATTATTATTACAATTCTTTATTGAGGACAAACCTTTGTCCATAGTTACCACACAAAAACGACAAAACAATCCGCAACTAGTTCTCCTTCTAGCACGGGCTCTATCCAAGGGGGAGTTGAGGGGGATGATCACCCCCCACTCATTGGAGTGAAGTTAAAATGACTGAAGATTTTAGCCCACTGTCCAAAAATCACCCCCCCCCGAATTCTATAAGTGGATAGAGCCCCTGCCTTCTAGTCATCATTTTTAACTTGTTTAAGGACTTCCATGTTGTCTGCCACACTCCAAAGCTCTTTCAAACGACGACGTCTAGCTTTGAGTTCCATTCTTAATTCAGTTCTTTCGTTATTATGCAGCTGAACTCTCAAGTTCGAAGGTGGTGTCTCTTTGGTTTTCCTTTTCTCTGCTTTGTCAACAAACAATGTGTGTTTGTTTTTCATCGGGCATGGTTCACTCAGTTTTAAGTTGGCATGCATATTTTCAACTTTTTTCTTTTCGATCTGTAGTTTCCATTGGACATAATTCATGTCTTGTGTTTCCATTATCTGCTTTTGATTCTCAGTCATCACATCGTCCGGATGGGGATTGTCAATCCAATGTACACCGTTCCGCAAAAGTCACATGCTACAAAGTTTGGGATGCAGCAACCTCGACGATGTGGGCTCAATTCACCCTTGTCACCAGTTTTTCTCTTTTTTAATGATCAAAGTTCAAAGCAAGCATCAACTCTCTGGCCGAGCACCAGAAGGGTCACAACGATCTGCAGTTAACTGGTTTACAAGAAGAAACAAAAACAAAGAAATGCCTAATCTTCAAAGCGTCTGTGGTCATAACATTCCATCTGATGCAGCGACCCACGGACCACAAACACGTCAACCCTAGTGAGTTGGAATGCACTTATATGTGCCTTAGTGTTTTTAAAAACTCGAGCTTAAACAGACCACTGCTTTAAATATGTCAAAGAAATACATTAAAAATTATTTCTAAAAAATTAAAAAATGCCCGGCAGTACTTTAACCTCCATTGTCAGATAACGTAGCCGTTGGTCATCCGGTAATTCTATGAATCCTTATTTATAACTACATTTAAGGTCATTTCTCAGTGTGACAGATTACGCACCGGATTACGATAATTGTTTCACTTAGCTAAAGGGAATTCCACCTTCTTCGATCTGTTAGCGTGGTGTAGCGAATTAAACCACTTTTAACATTAACTGCGCAATCCTGGAGTCAAAATGTGAGACAAGCGCGTGGTCTGCTGGTAGTGGACAACAGAACAGCGCAATCATTGCCAAGGTAGGCCTACATATTCCCTCAACTCTTGGACTGTCGAAAAGATTCAAACAAAATAACATTGCTTCATTATACTGCAGATTATAATGTAATTATTCGTATTAGACTGCAACTTTAAATGATTGGCGGTGCTTTGTTATGTTTTCGATATAGCCCACAGTTGTTACAAAAAAATTAATATCCGATATTACCATAGGCCTACTAAATTATTATTTAACAGCTTATCCATCCTAATAATAATTTATTTTACACCAGTAGAGTGCAAGAGAGTTCAATTAAAAGTTCCCTAAATTGGCGACTTTCAGTCAACTCGCAATTCTTCTGGGCTATGCTCTGTGAGCAATCGAACCCTTCGCATGAAACTTTGTGCTGGTCTTCCTTGGTTCTTTAGCCAAATTTAAGTCACAAGTAGAGTAGACAACCGGAAACAGTCATTGCCGTCGGCTGCAGCGTGGGTCAGGTGTAGCCTACGTCGGAAGGCGTTCACCGATGCATAGCGCTCAAGTCCGCTTTCCCGCAATGCAGGATAAACATATGAAAAACAAACAAACAAAAACAAATGTCCCGACCAGAGACGTTGACGTTTGTTGGTTTGTTGAAGCAGGGGAGTTTCTCCTACAGCCAGGCATGGAAGAACCACGTGGGCCTCGTAGGCCTGGGCCCACCTACTTTATTTTCTTTAAAGTGATATTATTAAACTTTTTTTTCCATTCATCTGGTACTTTACTTGTTTGCCATACAGCATTGCATAATTTTAGTACAAGTTTGTGCATTGTTCATCCGTCATATTTTATACCGGTAGCTTCGTTAGTGAGTAGGCTACTACATTTGATCCTGGCAATTTGTAGTTACGAAGAGGTTTGATAGCTGTCAGCAAGTCATGCATTTCGAATGGTTCAGTGTTAATTGTAGAGGTTTCAGTATGTCCCAATTTGTCCAGTGTATTGTAGTCAAGTATAGTTGAAGAAGTTTTGTGAGGAACAGATTTCTGATTTTTAGTCTAACTCTAAAAATTCTGATTTTTTCACAATGTGGCACTAAAAAATCATGTGATCTTTGCGAGAGGAATCGTAGACCATGTCACGCATGATTGCGTTACGTTTTCGAGAAGTGTAATACGTTAAAGTGCCTACCGACGACCATGGTCCATAACTGACAACCCCGACCTTATCGTTGCTAGATTTTTTTCAATTCTTGTAAAAATAACCTTAGCGGGTTTAACATAATATACTGTATTACATACAAAACAAAATATCTAACATAATGAATCAAACGTTTTCGACACGTACGTAATTGAAAACTTACTTTATATGTTGACGGTATAATAAGACGAATTCTACCGAATAAGCACCTTCTGACGATCCCGCAAAAGGGTGGAACAGGCTGTAAAGGTTACTTTGAAATTAGGCGAATGATTCAATTTACTTGAAGTCATGCACGTATCGGTAACCTTAATCAGTAAATAGAATTGATTTTTATTTTTTTCTCATAGGTTTGCATTTGTAAATAGCTGCTTTATTTTTCTCTTCTTCCGCAACTAGTTCTCTTAACTTCTGGTCATCGTCTTTAACTTTCTTAAGGACTTCCATGTTGTCTGCCACACTCCAAAGCTCTTTCAAACGACGACGTCTAGCTTTGAGTTTCATTCTTAATTCAGTTCTTTCGTTATTATGCAGCTGAACTCTCAAGTTTGAAGGTGGTGTCTCTTTGGTTTTCCTTTTCTCTGCTTTGTCAACAAACAATGTGTGTTTGTTTTTCATCGGGCATGGTTCACTCAGTTTTAAGTTGGCATGCATATTTTCAACTTTTTTCTTTTCGATCTGTAATTTCCATTGGACATAATTCATGTCTTGTGTTTCCATTATCTGCTTTTGATTCTCAGTCATCACATCGTCCGGATGGGGATTGTCAATCCAATGTACACCGTTCCGCAAAAGTCACATGTTTTGTAATCTCTATACATAGCATACATGACATATTTTTTTTATAAATTATTTTTTCAATCATAGTGATTTTTTTAAATTGAATTAAAATAATAATGCATTTTACTAATTACCACACATGGTGCGTATACATACATACATGCAGTAAGCATATATATTCCACAAATGAAATGCAGCGAGATGTTGATATTGAAACTTTAGGCAGTTTTTTCTAGAAAGACTGAAAGCAGTTGCTAATTAAGTGCTCAATTTAGCATATTTACATGTTATACTTATCACAACAGTGCATTATTAGTTTACTGCAGACATTTCATTCCACTTAATAAAACAACATAAACCTATAATTCAATTTGTAGCAGTGAAGATATAAAAATAGAATAATTTGCGAAACGTTTGCTAAACGTAAACATGAGTTCCGTTTCTGCTTTTTGGCTCTTTATTTTTTACTCACACATCAGTGTTTTTAACACACAAGCAAAGCAAATAGAACACAAATGATACATTATAATTATTACAATTCTTTATTGAGGACAAACCTTTGTCCATAGTTACCACACAAAAACGACAAAACAATCCGCAACTAGTTCTCCTTCTAGCACGGGCTCTATCCAAGGGGGAGTTGAGGGGGATGATCACCCCCCACTCATTGGAGTGAAGTTAAAATGACTGAAGATTTTAGCCCACTGTCCAAAAATCACCCCCCCCCCCGAATTCTATAAGTGGATAGAGCCCCTGCCTTCTAGTCATCATTTTTAACTTGTTTAAGGACTTCCATGTTGTCTGCCACACTCCAAAGCTCTTTCAAACGACGACGTCTAGCTTTGAGTTCCATTCTTAATTCAGTTCTTTCGTTATTATGCAGCTGAACTCTCAAGTTCGAAGGTGGTGTCTCTTTGGTTTTCCTTTTCTCTGCTTTGTCAACAAACAATGTGTGTTTGTTTTTCATCGGGCATGGTTCACTCAGTTTTAAGTTGGCATGCATATTTTCAACTTTTTTCTTTTCGATCTGTAGTTTCCATTGGACATAATTCATGTCTTGTGTTTCCATTATCTGCTTTTGATTCTCAGTCATCACATCGTCCGGATGGGGATTGTCAATCCAATGTACACCGTTCCGCAAAAGTCACATGCTACAAAGTTTGGGATGCAGCAACCTCGACGACGTGGGCTCAATTCACCCTTGTCACCAGTTTTTCTCTTTTTTAATGATCAAAGTTCAAAGCAAGCATCAACTCTCTGGCCGAGCACCAGAAGGGTCACAACGATCTGCAGTTAACTGGTTTACAAGTAGAAACAAAAACAAAGAAATGCCTAATCTTCAAAGCGTCTGTGGTCATAACATTCCATCTGATGCAGCGACCCACGGACCACAAACACGTCAACCCTAGTGAGTTGGAATGCACTTATATGTGCCTTAGTGTTTTTAAAAACTCGAGCTTAAACAGACCACTGCTTTAAATATGTCAAAGAAATACATTAAAAATTATTTCTAAAAAATTAAAAAATGCCCGGCAGTACTTTAACCTCCATTGTCAGATAACGTAGCCGTTGGTCATCCGGTAATTCTATGAATCCTTATTTATAACTACATTTAAGGTCATTTCTCAGTGTGACAGATTACGCACCGGATTACGATAATTGTTTCACTTAGCTAAAGGGAATTCCACCTTCTTCGATCTGTTAGCGTGGTGTAGCGAATTAAACCACTTTTAACATTAACTGCGCAATCCTGGAGTCAAAATGTGAGACAAGCGCGTGGTCTGCTGGTAGTGGACAACAGAACAGCGCAATCATTGCCAAGGTAGGCCTACATATTCCCTCAACTCTTGGACTGTCGAAAAGATTCAAACAAAATAACATTGCTTCATTATACTGCAGATTATAATGTAATTATTCGTATTAGACTGCAACTTTAAATGATTGGCGGTGCTTTGTTATGTTTTCGATATAGCCCACAGTTGTTACAAAAAAATTAATATCCGATATTACCATAGGCCTACTAAATTATTATTTAACAGCTTATCCATCCTAATAATAATTTATTTTACACCAGTAGAGTGCAAGAGATTTCAATTAAAAGTTCCCTAAATTGGCGACTTTCAGTCAACTCGCAATTCTTCTGGGCTATGCTCTGTGAGCAATCGAACCCTTCGCATGAAACTTTGTGCTGGTCTTCCTTGGTTCTTTAGCCAAATTTAAGTCACAAGTAGAGTAGACAACCGGAAACAGTCATTGCCGTCGGCTGCAGCGTGGGTCAGGTGTAGCCTACGTCGGAAGGCGTACACCGATGCATAGCGCTCAAGTCCGCTTTCCCGCAATGCAGGATAAACATATGAAAAACAAACAAACAAAAACAAATGTCCCGACCAGAGACGTTGACGTTTGTTGGTTTGTTGAAGCAGGGGAGTTTCTCCTACAGCCAGGCATGGAAGAACCACGTGGGCCTCGTAGGCCTGGGCCCACCTACTTTATTTTCTTTAAAGTGATATTATTAAACTTTTTTTTCCATTCATCTGGTACTTTACTTGTTTGCCATACAGCATTGCATAATTTTAGTACAAGTTTGTGCATTGTTCATCCGTCATATTTTATACCGGTAGCTTCGTTAGTGAGTAGGCTACTACATTTGATCCTGGCAATTTGTAGTTACGAAGAGGTTTGATAGCTGTCAGCAAGTCATGCATTTCGAATGGTTCAGTGTTAATTGTAGAGGTTTCAGTATGTCCCAATTTGTCCAGTGTATTGTAGTCAAGTATAGTTGAAGAAGTTTTGTGAGGAACAGATTTCTGATTTTTAGTCTAACTCTAAAAATTCTGATTTTTTCACAATGTGGCACTAAAAAATCATGTGATCTTTGCGAGAGGAATCGTAGACCATGTCACGCATGATTGCGTTACGTTTTCGAGAAGTGTAATACGTTAAAGTGCCTACCGACGACCATGGTCCATAACTGACAACCCCGACCTTATCGTTGCTAGATTTTTTTCAATTCTTGTAAAAATAACCTTAGCGGGTTTAACATAATATACTGTATTACATACAAAACAAAATATCTAACATAATGAATCAAACGTTTTCGACACGTACGTAATTGAAAACTTACTTTATATGTTGACGGTATAATAAGACGAATTCTACCGAATAAGCACCTTCTGACGATCCCGCAAAAGGGTGGAACAGGCTGTAAAGGTTACTTTGAAATTAGGCGAATGATTCAATTTACTTGAAGTCATGCACGTATCGGTAACCTTAATCAGTAAATAGAATTGATTTTTATTTTTTTCTCATAGGTTTGCATTTGTAAATAGCTGCTTTATTTTTCTCTTCTTCCGCAACTAGTTCTCTTAACTTCTGGTCATCGTCTTTAACTTTCTTAAGGACTTCCATGTTGTCTGCCACACTCCAAAGCTCTTTCAAACGACGACGTCTAGCTTTGAGTTCCATTCTTAATTCAGTTCTTTCGTTATTATGCAGCTGAACTGTCAAGTTTGAAGGTGGTGTCTCTTTGGTTTTCCTTTTCTCTGCTTTGTCAACAAACAATGTGTGTTTGTTTTTCATCGGGCATGGTTCACTCAGTTTTAAGTTGGCATGCATATTTTCAACTTTTTTCTTTTCGATCTGTAATTTCCATTGGACATAATTCATGTCTTGTGTTTCCATTATCTGCTTTTGATTCTCAGTCATCACATCGTCCGGATGGGGATTGTCAATCCAATGTACACCGTTCCGCAAAAGTCACATGTTTTGTAATCTCTATACATAGCATACATGACATATTTTTTTTATAAATTATTTTTTCAATCATAGTGATTTTTTTAAATTGAATTAAAATAATAATGCATTTTACTAATTACCACACATGGTGCGTATACATACATACATGCAGTAAGCATATATATTCCACAAATGAAATGCAGCGAGATGTTGATATTGAAACTTTAGGCAGTTTTTTCTAGAAAGACTGAAAGCAGTTGCTAATTAAGTGCTCAATTTAGCATATTTACATGTTATACTTATCACAACAGTGCATTATTAGTTTACTGCAGACATTTCATTCCACTTAATAAAACAACATAAACCTATAATTCAATTTGTAGCAGTGAAGATATAAAAATAGAATAATTTGCGAAACGTTTGCTAAACGTAAACATGAGTTCCGTTTCTGCTTTTTGGCTCTTTATTTTTTACTCACACATCAGTGTTTTTAACACACAAGCAAAGCAAATAGAACACAAATGATACATTATAATTATTACAATTCTTTATTGAGGACAAACCTTTGTCCATAGTTACCACACAAAAACGACAAAACAATCCGCAACTAGTTCTCCTTCTAGCACGGGCTCTATCCAAGGGGGAGTTGAGGGGGATGATCACCCCCCACTCATTGGAGTGAAGTTAAAATGACTGAAGATTTTAGCCCACTGTCCAAAAATCACCCCCCCCCCCCGAATTCTATAAGTGGATAGAGCCCCTGCCTTCTAGTCATCATTTTTAACTTGTTTAAGGACTTCCATGTTGTCTGCCACACTCCAAAGCTCTTTCAAACGACGACGTCTAGCTTTGAGTTCCATTCTTAATTCAGTTCTTTCGTTATTATGCAGCTGAACTCTCAAGTTCGAAGGTGGTGTCTCTTTGGTTTTCCTTTTCTCTGCTTTGTCAACAAACAATGTGTGTTTGTTTTTCATCGGGCATGGTTCACTCAGTTTTAAGTTGGCATGCATATTTTCAACTTTTTTCTTTTCGATCTGTAGTTTCCATTGGACATAATTCATGTCTTGTGTTTCCATTATCTGCTTTTGATTCTCAGTCATCACATCGTCCGGATGGGGATTGTCAATCCAATGTACACCGTTCCGCAAAAGTCACATGCTACAAAGTTTGGGATGCAGCAACCTCGACGACGTGGGCTCAATTCACCCTTGTCACCAGTTTTTCTCTTTTTTAATGATCAAAGTTCAAAGCAAGCATCAACTCTCTGGCCGAGCACCAGAAGGGTCACAACGATCTGCAGTTAACTGGTTTACAAGTAGAAACAAAAACAAAGAAATGCCTAATCTTCAAAGCGTCTGTGGTCATAACATTCCATCTGATGCAGCGACCCACGGACCACAAACACGTCAACCCTAGTGAGTTGGAATGCACTTATATGTGCCTTAGTGTTTTTAAAAACTCGAGCTTAAACAGACCACTGCTTTAAATATGTCAAAGAAATACATTAAAAATTATTTCTAAAAAATTAAAAAATGCCCGGCAGTACTTTAACCTCCATTGTCAGATAACGTAGCCGTTGGTCATCCGGTAATTCTATGAATCCTTATTTACAACTACATTTAAGGTCATTTCTCAGTGTGACAGATTACGCACCGGATTACGATAATTGTTTCACTTAGCTAAAGGGAATTCCACCTTCTTCGATCTGTTAGCGTGGTGTAGCGAATTAAACCACTTTTAACATTAACTGCGCAATCCTGGAGTCAAAATGTGAGACAAGCGCGTGGTCTGCTGGTAGTGGACAACAGAACAGCGCAATCATTGCCAAGGTAGGCCTACATATTCCCTCAACTCTTGGACTGTCGAAAAGATTCAAACAAAATAACATTGCTTCATTATACTGCAGATTATAATGTAATTATTCGTATTAGACTGCAACTTTAAATGATTGGCGGTGCTTTGTTATGTTTTCGATATAGCCCACAGTTGTTACAAAAAAATTAATATCCGATATTACCATAGGCCTACTAAATTATTATTTAACAGCTTATCCATCCTAATAATAATTTATTTTACACCAGTAGAGTGCAAGAGATTTCAATTAAAAGTTCCCTAAATTGGCGACTTTCAGTCAACTCGCAATTCTTCTGGGCTATGCTCTGTGAGCAATCGAACCCTTCGCATGAAACTTTGTGCTGGTCTTCCTTGGTTCTTTAGCCAAATTTAAGTCACAAGTAGAGTAGACAACCGGAAACAGTCATTGCCGTCGGCTGCAGCGTGGGTCAGGTGTAGCCTACGTCGGAAGGCGTACACCGATGCATAGCGCTCAAGTCCGCTTTCCCGCAATGCAGGATAAACATATGAAAAACAAACAAACAAAAACAAATGTCCCGACCAGAGACGTTGACGTTTGTTGGTTTGTTGAAGCAGGGGAGTTTCTCCTACAGCCAGGCATGGAAGAACCACGTGGGCCTCGTAGGCCTGGGCCCACCTACTTTATTTTCTTTAAAGTGATATTATTAAACTTTTTTTTCCATTCATCTGGTACTTTACTTGTTTGCCATACAGCATTGCATAATTTTAGTACAAGTTTGTGCATTGTTCATCCGTCATATTTTATACCGGTAGCTTCGTTAGTGAGTAGGCTACTACATTTGATCCTGGCAATTTGTAGTTACGAAGAGGTTTGATAGCTGTCAGCAAGTCATGCATTTCGAATGGTTCAGTGTTAATTGTAGAGGTTTCAGTATGTCCCAATTTGTCCAGTGTATTGTAGTCAAGTATAGTTGAAGAAGTTTTGTGAGGAACAGATTTCTGATTTTTAGTCTAACTCTAAAAATTCTGATTTTTTCACAATGTGGCACTAAAAAATCATGTGATCTTTGCGAGAGGAATCGTAGACCATGTCACGCATGATTGCGTTACGTTTTCGAGAAGTGTAATACGTTAAAGTGCCTACCGACGACCATGGTCCATAACTGACAACCCCGACCTTATCGTTGCTAGATTTTTTTCAATTCTTGTAAAAATAACCTTAGCGGGTTTAACATAATATACTGTATTACATACAAAACAAAATATCTAACATAATGAATCAAACGTTTTCGACACGTACGTAATTGAAAACTTACTTTATATGTTGACGGTATAATAAGACGAATTCTACCGAATAAGCACCTTCTGACGATCCCGCAAAAGGGTGGAACAGGCTGTAAAGGTTACTTTGAAATTAGGCGAATGATTCAATTTACTTGAAGTCATGCACGTATCGGTAACCTTAATCAGTAAATAGAATTGATTTTTATTTTTTTCTCATAGGTTTGCATTTGTAAATAGCTGCTTTATTTTTCTCTTCTTCCGCAACTAGTTCTCTTAACTTCTGGTCATCGTCTTTAACTTTCTTAAGGACTTCCATGTTGTCTGCCACACTCCAAAGCTCTTTCAAACGACGACGTCTAGCTTTGAGTTCCATTCTTAATTCAGTTCTTTCGTTATTATGCAGCTGAACTGTCAAGTTTGAAGGTGGTGTCTCTTTGGTTTTCCTTTTCTCTGCTTTGTCAACAAACAATGTGTGTTTGTTTTTCATCGGGCATGGTTCACTCAGTTTTAAGTTGGCATGCATATTTTCAACTTTTTTCTTTTCGATCTGTAATTTCCATTGGACATAATTCATGTCTTGTGTTTCCATTATCTGCTTTTGATTCTCAGTCATCACATCGTCCGGATGGGGATTGTCAATCCAATGTACACCGTTCCGCAAAAGTCACATGTTTTGTAATCTCTATACATAGCATACATGACATATTTTTTTTATAAATTATTTTTTCAATCATAGTGATTTTTTTAAATTGAATTAAAATAATAATGCATTTTACTAATTACCACACATGGTGCGTATACATACATACATGCAGTAAGCATATATATTCCACAAATGAAATGCAGCGAGATGTTGATATTGAAACTTTAGGCAGTTTTTTCTAGAAAGACTGAAAGCAGTTGCTAATTAAGTGCTCAATTTAGCATATTTACATGTTATACTTATCACAACAGTGCATTATTAGTTTACTGCAGACATTTCATTCCACTTAATAAAACAACATAAACCTATAATTCAATTTGTAGCAGTGAAGATATAAAAATAGAATAATTTGCGAAACGTTTGCTAAACGTAAACATGAGTTCCGTTTCTGCTTTTTGGCTCTTTATTTTTTACTCACACATCAGTGTTTTTAACACACAAGCAAAGCAAATAGAACACAAATGATACATTATTATTATTACAATTCTTTATTGAGGACAAACCTTTGTCCATAGTTACCACACAAAAACGACAAAACAATCCGCAACTAGTTCTCCTTCTAGCACGGGCTCTATCCAAGGGGGAGTTGAGGGGGATGATCACCCCCCACTCATTGGAGTGAAGTTAAAATGACTGAAGATTTTAGCCCACTGTCCAAAAATCACCCCCCCCCGAATTCTATAAGTGGATAGAGCCCCTGCCTTCTAGTCATCATTTTTAACTTGTTTAAGGACTTCCATGTTGTCTGCCACACTCCAAAGCTCTTTCAAACGACGACGTCTAGCTTTGAGTTCCATTCTTAATTCAGTTCTTTCGTTATTATGCAGCTGAACTCTCAAGTTCGAAGGTGGTGTCTCTTTGGTTTTCCTTTTCTCTGCTTTGTCAACAAACAATGTGTGTTTGTTTTTCATCGGGCATGGTTCACTCAGTTTTAAGTTGGCATGCATATTTTCAACTTTTTTCTTTTCGATCTGTAGTTTCCATTGGACATAATTCATGTCTTGTGTTTCCATTATCTGCTTTTGATTCTCAGTCATCACATCGTCCGGATGGGGATTGTCAATCCAATGTACACCGTTCCGCAAAAGTCACATGCTACAAAGTTTGGGATGCAGCAACCTCGACGATGTGGGCTCAATTCACCCTTGTCACCAGTTTTTCTCTTTTTTAATGATCAAAGTTCAAAGCAAGCATCAACTCTCTGGCCGAGCACCAGAAGGGTCACAACGATCTGCAGTTAACTGGTTTACAAGAAGAAACAAAAACAAAGAAATGCCTAATCTTCAAAGCGTCTGTGGTCATAACATTCCATCTGATGCAGCGACCCACGGACCACAAACACGTCAACCCTAGTGAGTTGGAATGCACTTATATGTGCCTTAGTGTTTTTAAAAACTCGAGCTTAAACAGACCACTGCTTTAAATATGTCAAAGAAATACATTAAAAATTATTTCTAAAAAATTAAAAAATGCCCGGCAGTACTTTAACCTCCATTGTCAGATAACGTAGCCGTTGGTCATCCGGTAATTCTATGAATCCTTATTTATAACTACATTTAAGGTCATTTCTCAGTGTGACAGATTACGCACCGGATTACGATAATTGTTTCACTTAGCTAAAGGGAATTCCACCTTCTTCGATCTGTTAGCGTGGTGTAGCGAATTAAACCACTTTTAACATTAACTGCGCAATCCTGGAGTCAAAATGTGAGACAAGCGCGTGGTCTGCTGGTAGTGGACAACAGAACAGCGCAATCATTGCCAAGGTAGGCCTACATATTCCCTCAACTCTTGGACTGTCGAAAAGATTCAAACAAAATAACATTGCTTCATTATACTGCAGATTATAATGTAATTATTCGTATTAGACTGCAACTTTAAATGATTGGCGGTGCTTTGTTATGTTTTCGATATAGCCCACAGTTGTTACAAAAAAATTAATATCCGATATTACCATAGGCCTACTAAATTATTATTTAACAGCTTATCCATCCTAATAATAATTTATTTTACACCAGTAGAGTGCAAGAGAGTTCAATTAAAAGTTCCCTAAATTGGCGACTTTCAGTCAACTCGCAATTCTTCTGGGCTATGCTCTGTGAGCAATCGAACCCTTCGCATGAAACTTTGTGCTGGTCTTCCTTGGTTCTTTAGCCAAATTTAAGTCACAAGTAGAGTAGACAACCGGAAACAGTCATTGCCGTCGGCTGCAGCGTGGGTCAGGTGTAGCCTACGTCGGAAGGCGTTCACCGATGCATAGCGCTCAAGTCCGCTTTCCCGCAATGCAGGATAAACATATGAAAAACAAACAAACAAAAACAAATGTCCCGACCAGAGACGTTGACGTTTGTTGGTTTGTTGAAGCAGGGGAGTTTCTCCTACAGCCAGGCATGGAAGAACCACGTGGGCCTCGTAGGCCTGGGCCCACCTACTTTATTTTCTTTAAAGTGATATTATTAAACTTTTTTTTCCATTCATCTGGTACTTTACTTGTTTGCCATACAGCATTGCATAATTTTAGTACAAGTTTGTGCATTGTTCATCCGTCATATTTTATACCGGTAGCTTCGTTAGTGAGTAGGCTACTACATTTGATCCTGGCAATTTGTAGTTACGAAGAGGTTTGATAGCTGTCAGCAAGTCATGCATTTCGAATGGTTCAGTGTTAATTGTAGAGGTTTCAGTATGTCCCAATTTGTCCAGTGTATTGTAGTCAAGTATAGTTGAAGAAGTTTTGTGAGGAACAGATTTCTGATTTTTAGTCTAACTCTAAAAATTCTGATTTTTTCACAATGTGGCACTAAAAAATCATGTGATCTTTGCGAGAGGAATCGTAGACCATGTAACGCATGATTGCGTTACGTTTTCGAGAAGTGTAATACGTTAAAGTGCCTACCGACGACCATGGTCCATAACTGACAACCCCGACCTTATCGTTGCTAGATTTTTTTCAATTCTTGTAAAAATAACCTTAGCGGGTTTAACATAATATACTGTATTACATACAAAACAAAATATCTAACATAATGAATCAAACGTTTTCGACACGTACGTAATTGAAAACTTACTTTATATGTTGACGGTATAATAAGACGAATTCTACCGAATAAGCACCTTCTGACGATCCCGCAAAAGGGTGGAACAGGCTGTAAAGGTTACTTTGAAATTAGGCGAATGATTCAATTTACTTGAAGTCATGCACGTATCGGTAACCTTAATCAGTAAATAGAATTGATTTTTATTTTTTTCTCATAGGTTTGCATTTGTAAATAGCTGCTTTATTTTTCTCTTCTTCCGCAACTAGTTCTCTTAACTTCTGGTCATCGTCTTTAACTTTCTTAAGGACTTCCATGTTGTCTGCCACACTCCAAAGCTCTTTCAAACGACGACGTCTAGCTTTGAGTTCGATTCTTAATTCAGTTCTTTCGTTATTATGCAGCTGAACTCTCAAGTTTGAAGGTGGTGTCTCTTTGGTTTTCCTTTTCTCTGCTTTGTCAACAAACAATGTGTGTTTGTTTTTCATCGGGCATGGTTCACTCAGTTTTAAGTTGGCATGCATATTTTCAACTTTTTTCTTTTCGATCTGTAATTTCCATTGGACATAATTCATGTCTTGTGTTTCCATTATCTGCTTTTGATTCTCAGTCATCACATCGTCCGGATGGGGATTGTCAATCCAATGTACACCGTTCCGCAAAAGTCACATGTTTTGTAATCTCTATACATAGCATACATGACATATTTTTTTTATAAATTATTTTTTCAATCATAGTGATTTTTTTAAATTGAATTAAAATAATAATGCATTTTACTAATTACCACACATGGTGCGTATACATACATACATGCAGTAAGCATATATATTCCACAAATGAAATGCAGCGAGATGTTGATATTGAAACTTTAGGCAGTTTTTTCTAGAAAGACTGAAAGCAGTTGCTAATTAAGTGCTCAATTTAGCATATTTACATGTTATACTTATCACAACAGTGCATTATTAGTTTACTGCAGACATTTCATTCCACTTAATAAAACAACATAAACCTATAATTCAATTTGTAGCAGTGAAGATATAAAAATAGAATAATTTGCGAAACGTTTGCTAAACGTAAACATGAGTTCCGTTTCTGCTTTTTGGCTCTTTATTTTTTACTCACACATCAGTGTTTTTAACACACAAGCAAAGCAAATAGAACACAAATGATACATTATAATTATTACAATTCTTTATTGAGGACAAACCTTTGTCCATAGTTACCACACAAAAACGACAAAACAATCCGCAACTAGTTCTCCTTCTAGCACGGGCTCTATCCAAGGGGGAGTTGAGGGGGATGATCACCCCCCACTCATTGGAGTGAAGTTAAAATGACTGAAGATTTTAGCCCACTGTCCAAAAATCACCCCCCCCCCCCGAATTCTATAAGTGGATAGAGCCCCTGCCTTCTAGTCATCATTTTTAACTTGTTTAAGGACTTCCATGTTGTCTGCCACACTCCAAAGCTCTTTCAAACGACGACGTCTAGCTTTGAGTTCCATTCTTAATTCAGTTCTTTCGTTATTATGCAGCTGAACTCTCAAGTTCGAAGGTGGTGTCTCTTTGGTTTTCCTTTTCTCTGCTTTGTCAACAAACAATGTGTGTTTGTTTTTCATCGGGCATGGTTCACTCAGTTTTAAGTTGGCATGCATATTTTCAACTTTTTTCTTTTCGATCTGTAGTTTCCATTGGACATAATTCATGTCTTGTGTTTCCATTATCTGCTTTTGATTCTCAGTCATCACATCGTCCGGATGGGGATTGTCAATCCAATGTACACCGTTCCGCAAAAGTCACATGCTACAAAGTTTGGGATGCAGCAACCTCGACGACGTGGGCTCAATTCACCCTTGTCACCAGTTTTTCTCTTTTTTAATGATCAAAGTTCAAAGCAAGCATCAACTCTCTGGCCGAGCACCAGAAGGGTCACAACGATCTGCAGTTAACTGGTTTACAAGTAGAAACAAAAACAAAGAAATGCCTAATCTTCAAAGCGTCTGTGGTCATAACATTCCATCTGATGCAGCGACCCACGGACCACAAACACGTCAACCCTAGTGAGTTGGAATGCACTTATATGTGCCTTAGTGTTTTTAAAAACTCGAGCTTAAACAGACCACTGCTTTAAATATGTCAAAGAAATACATTAAAAATTATTTCTAAAAAATTAAAAAATGCCCGGCAGTACTTTAACCTCCATTGTCAGATAACGTAGCCGTTGGTCATCCGGTAATTCTATGAATCCTTATTTATAACTACATTTAAGGTCATTTCTCAGTGTGACAGATTACGCACCGGATTACGATAATTGTTTCACTTAGCTAAAGGGAATTCCACCTTCTTCGATCTGTTAGCGTGGTGTAGCGAATTAAACCACTTTTAACATTAACTGCGCAATCCTGGAGTCAAAATGTGAGACAAGCGCGTGGTCTGCTGGTAGTGGACAACAGAACAGCGCAATCATTGCCAAGGTAGGCCTACATATTCCCTCAACTCTTGGACTGTCGAAAAGATTCAAACAAAATAACATTGCTTCATTATACTGCAGATTATAATGTAATTATTCGTATTAGACTGCAACTTTAAATGATTGGCGGTGCTTTGTTATGTTTTCGATATAGCCCACAGTTGTTACAAAAAAATTAATATCCGATATTACCATAGGCCTACTAAATTATTATTTAACAGCTTATCCATCCTAATAATAATTTATTTTACACCAGTAGAGTGCAAGAGATTTCAATTAAAAGTTCCCTAAATTGGCGACTTTCAGTCAACTCGCAATTCTTCTGGGCTATGCTCTGTGAGCAATCGAACCCTTCGCATGAAACTTTGTGCTGGTCTTCCTTGGTTCTTTAGCCAAATTTAAGTCACAAGTAGAGTAGACAACCGGAAACAGTCATTGCCGTCGGCTGCAGCGTGGGTCAGGTGTAGCCTACGTCGGAAGGCGTACACCGATGCATAGCGCTCAAGTCCGCTTTCCCGCAATGCAGGATAAACATATGAAAAACAAACAAACAAAAACAAATGTCCCGACCAGAGACGTTGACGTTTGTTGGTTTGTTGAAGCAGGGGAGTTTCTCCTACAGCCAGGCATGGAAGAACCACGTGGGCCTCGTAGGCCTGGGCCCACCTACTTTATTTTCTTTAAAGTGATATTATTAAACTTTTTTTTCCATTCATCTGGTACTTTACTTGTTTGCCATACAGCATTGCATAATTTTAGTACAAGTTTGTGCATTGTTCATCCGTCATATTTTATACCGGTAGCTTCGTTAGTGAGTAGGCTACTACATTTGATCCTGGCAATTTGTAGTTACGAAGAGGTTTGATAGCTGTCAGCAAGTCATGCATTTCGAATGGTTCAGTGTTAATTGTAGAGGTTTCAGTATGTCCCAATTTGTCCAGTGTATTGTAGTCAAGTATAGTTGAAGAAGTTTTGTGAGGAACAGATTTCTGATTTTTAGTCTAACTCTAAAAATTCTGATTTTTTCACAATGTGGCACTAAAAAATCATGTGATCTTTGCGAGAGGAATCGTAGACCATGTCACGCATGATTGCGTTACGTTTTCGAGAAGTGTAATACGTTAAAGTGCCTACCGACGACCATGGTCCATAACTGACAACCCCGACCTTATCGTTGCTAGATTTTTTTCAATTCTTGTAAAAATAACCTTAGCGGGTTTAACATAATATACTGTATTACATACAAAACAAAATATCTAACATAATGAATCAAACGTTTTCGACACGTACGTAATTGAAAACTTACTTTATATGTTGACGGTATAATAAGACGAATTCTACCGAATAAGCACCTTCTGACGATCCCGCAAAAGGGTGGAACAGGCTGTAAAGGTTACTTTGAAATTAGGCGAATGATTCAATTTACTTGAAGTCATGCACGTATCGGTAACCTTAATCAGTAAATAGAATTGATTTTTATTTTTTTCTCATAGGTTTGCATTTGTAAATAGCTGCTTTATTTTTCTCTTCTTCCGCAACTAGTTCTCTTAACTTCTGGTCATCGTCTTTAACTTTCTTAAGGACTTCCATGTTGTCTGCCACACTCCAAAGCTCTTTCAAACGACGACGTCTAGCTTTGAGTTCCATTCTTAATTCAGTTCTTTCGTTATTATGCAGCTGAACTCTCAAGTTTGAAGGTGGTGTCTCTTTGGTTTTCCTTTTCTCTGCTTTGTCAACAAACAATGTGTGTTTGTTTTTCATCGGGCATGGTTCACTCAGTTTTAAGTTGGCATGCATATTTTCAACTTTTTTCTTTTCGATCTGTAATTTCCATTGGACATAATTCATGTCTTGTGTTTCCATTATCTGCTTTTGATTCTCAGTCATCACATCGTCCGGATGGGGATTGTCAATCCAATGTACACCGTTCCGCAAAAGTCACATGTTTTGTAATCTCTATACATAGCATACATGACATATTTTTTTTATAAATTATTTTTTCAATCATAGTGATTTTTTTAAATTGAATTAAAATAATAATGCATTTTACTAATTACCACACATGGTGCGTATACATACATACATGCAGTAAGCATATATATTCCACAAATGAAATGCAGCGAGATGTTGATATTGAAACTTTAGGCAGTTTTTTCTAGAAAGACTGAAAGCAGTTGCTAATTAAGTGCTCAATTTAGCATATTTACATGTTATACTTATCACAACAGTGCATTATTAGTTTACTGCAGACATTTCATTCCACTTAATAAAACAACATAAACCTATAATTCAATTTGTAGCAGTGAAGATATAAAAATAGAATAATTTGCGAAACGTTTGCTAAACGTAAACATGAGTTCCGTTTCTGCTTTTTGGCTCTTTATTTTTTACTCACACATCAGTGTTTTTAACACACAAGCAAAGCAAATAGAACACAAATGATACATTATAATTATTACAATTCTTTATTGAGGACAAACCTTTGTCCATAGTTACCACACAAAAACGACAAAACAATCCGCAACTAGTTCTCCTTCTAGCACGGGCTCTATCCAAGGGGGAGTTGAGGGGGATGATCACCCCCCACTCATTGGAGTGAAGTTAAAATGACTGAAGATTTTAGCCCACTGTCCAAAAATCACCCCCCCCCCCCCCGAATTCTATAAGTGGATAGAGCCCCTGCCTTCTAGTCATCATTTTTAACTTGTTTAAGGACTTCCATGTTGTCTGCCACACTCCAAAGCTCTTTCAAACGACGACGTCTAGCTTTGAGTTCCATTCTTAATTCAGTTCTTTCGTTATTATGCAGCTGAACTCTCAAGTTCGAAGGTGGTGTCTCTTTGGTTTTCCTTTTCTCTGCTTTGTCAACAAACAATGTGTGTTTGTTTTTCATCGGGCATGGTTCACTCAGTTTTAAGTTGGCATGCATATTTTCAACTTTTTTCTTTTCGATCTGTAGTTTCCATTGGACATAATTCATGTCTTGTGTTTCCATTATCTGCTTTTGATTCTCAGTCATCACATCGTCCGGATGGAGATTGTCAATCCAATGTACACCGTTCCGCAAAAGTCACATGCTACAAAGTTTGGGATGCAGCAACCTCGACGACGTGGGCTCAATTCACCCTTGTCACCAGTTTTTCTCTTTTTTAATGATCAAAGTTCAAAGCAAGCATCAACTCTCTGGCCGAGCACCAGAAGGGTCACAACGATCTGCAGTTAACTGGTTTACAAGTAGAAACAAAAACAAAGAAATGCCTAATCTTCAAAGCGTCTGTGGTCATAACATTCCATCTGATGCAGCGACCCACGGACCACAAACACGTCAACCCTAGTGAGTTGGAATGCACTTATATGTGCCTTAGTGTTTTTAAAAACTCGAGCTTAAACAGACCACTGCTTTAAATATGTCAAAGAAATACATTAAAAATTATTTCTAAAAAATTAAAAAATGCCCGGCAGTACTTTAACCTCCATTGTCAGATAACGTAGCCGTTGGTCATCCGGTAATTCTATGAATCCTTATTTATAACTACATTTAAGGTCATTTCTCAGTGTGACAGATTACGCACCGGATTACGATAATTGTTTCACTTAGCTAAAGGGAATTCCACCTTCTTCGATCTGTTAGCGTGGTGTAGCGAATTAAACCACTTACATTAACTGCGCAATCCTGGAGTCAAAATGTGAGACAAGCGCGTGGTCTGCTGGTAGTGGACAACAGAACAGCGCAATCATTGCCAAGGTAGGCCTACATATTCCCTCAACTCTTGGACTGTCGAAAAGATTCAAACAAAATAACATTGCTTCATTATACTGCAGATTATAATGTAATTATTCGTATTAGACTGCAACTTTAAATGATTGGCGGTGCTTTGTTATGTTTTCGATATAGCCCACAGTTGTTACAAAAAAATTAATATCCGATATTACCATAGGCCTACTAAATTATTATTTAACAGCTTATCCATCCTAATAATAATTTATTTTACACCAGTAGAGTGCAAGAGATTTCAATTAAAAGTTCCCTAAATTGGCGACTTTCAGTCAACTCGCAATTCTTCTGGGCTATGCTCTGTGAGCAATCGAACCCTTCGCATGAAACTTTGTGCTGGTCTTCCTTGGTTCTTTAGCCAAATTTAAGTCACAAGTAGAGTAGACAACCGGAAACAGTCATTGCCGTCGGCTGCAGCGTGGGTCAGGTGTAGCCTACGTCGGAAGGCGTACACCGATGCATAGCGCTCAAGTCCGCTTTCCCGCAATGCAGGATAAACATATGAAAAACAAACAAACAAAAACAAATGTCCCGACCAGAGACGTTGACGTTTGTTGGTTTGTTGAAGCAGGGGAGTTTCTCCTACAGCCAGGCATGGAAGAACCACGTGGGCCTCGTAGGCCTGGGCCCACCTACTTTATTTTCTTTAAAGTGATATTATTAAACTTTTTTTTCCATTCATCTGGTACTTTACTTGTTTGCCATACAGCATTGCATAATTTTAGTACAAGTTTGTGCATTGTTCATCCGTCATATTTTATACCGGTAGCTTCGTTAGTGAGTAGGCTACTACATTTGATCCTGGCAATTTGTAGTTACGAAGAGGTTTGATAGCTGTCAGCAAGTCATGCATTTCGAATGGTTCAGTGTTAATTGTAGAGGTTTCAGTATGTCCCAATTTGTCCAGTGTATTGTAGTCAAGTATAGTTGAAGAAGTTTTGTGAGGAACAGATTTCTGATTTTTAGTCTAACTCTAAAAATTCTGATTTTTTCACAATGTGGCACTAAAAAATCATGTGATCTTTGCGAGAGGAATCGTAGACCATGTCACGCATGATTGCGTTACGTTTTCGAGAAGTGTAATACGTTAAAGTGCCTACCGACGACCATGGTCCATAACTGACAACCCCGACCTTATCGTTGCTAGATTTTTTTCAATTCTTGTAAAAATAACCTTAGCGGGTTTAACATAATATACTGTATTACATACAAAACAAAATATCTAACATAATGAATCAAACGTTTTCGACACGTACGTAATTGAAAACTTACTTTATATGTTGACGGTATAATAAGACGAATTCTACCGAATAAGCACCTTCTGACGATCCCGCAAAAGGGTGGAACAGGCTGTAAAGGTTACTTTGAAATTAGGCGAATGATTCAATTTACTTGAAGTCATGCACGTATCGGTAACCTTAATCAGTAAATAGAATTGATTTTTATTTTTTTCTCATAGGTTTGCATTTGTAAATAGCTGCTTTATTTTTCTCTTCTTCCGCAACTAGTTCTCTTAACTTCTGGTCATCGTCTTTAACTTTCTTAAGGACTTCCATGTTGTCTGCCACACTCCAAAGCTCTTTCAAACGACGACGTCTAGCTTTGAGTTCCATTCTTAATTCAGTTCTTTCGTTATTATGCAGCTGAACTCTCAAGTTTGAAGGTGGTGTCTCTTTGGTTTTCCTTTTCTCTGCTTTGTCAACAAACAATGTGTGTTTGTTTTTCATCGGGCATGGTTCACTCAGTTTTAAGTTGGCATGCATATTTTCAACTTTTTTCTTTTCGATCTGTAATTTCCATTGGACATAATTCATGTCTTGTGTTTCCATTATCTGCTTTTGATTCTCAGTCATCACATCGTCCGGATGGGGATTGTCAATCCAATGTACACCGTTCCGCAAAAGTCACATGTTTTGTAATCTCTATACATAGCATACATGACATATTTTTTTTATAAATTATTTTTTCAATCATAGTGATTTTTTTAAATTGAATTAAAATAATAATGCATTTTACTAATTACCACACATGGTGCGTATACATACATACATGCAGTAAGCATATATATTCCACAAATGAAATGCAGCGAGATGTTGATATTGAAACTTTAGGCAGTTTTTTCTAGAAAGACTGAAAGCAGTTGCTAATTAAGTGCTCAATTTAGCATATTTACATGTTATACTTATCACAACAGTGCATTATTAGTTTACTGCAGACATTTCATTCCACTTAATAAAACAACATAAACCTATAATTCAATTTGTAGCAGTGAAGATATAAAAATAGAATAATTTGCGAAACGTTTGCTAAACGTAAACATGAGTTCCGTTTCTGCTTTTTGGCTCTTTATTTTTTACTCACACATCAGTGTTTTTAACACACAAGCAAAGCAAATAGAACACAAATGATACATTATTATTATTACAATTCTTTATTGAGGACAAACCTTTGTCCATAGTTACCACACAAAAACGACAAAACAATCCGCAACTAGTTCTCCTTCTAGCACGGGCTCTATCCAAGGGGGAGTTGAGGGGGATGATCACCCCCCACTCATTGGAGTGAAGTTAAAATGACTGAAGATTTTAGCCCACTGTCCAAAAATCACCCCCCCCCCGAATTCTATAAGTGGATAGAGCCCCTGCCTTCTAGTCATCATTTTTAACTTGTTTAAGGACTTCCATGTTGTCTGCCACACTCCAAAGCTCTTTCAAACGACGACGTCTAGCTTTGAGTTCCATTCTTAATTCAGTTCTTTCGTTATTATGCAGCTGAACTCTCAAGTTCGAAGGTGGTGTCTCTTTGGTTTTCCTTTTCTCTGCTTTGTCAACAAACAATGTGTGTTTGTTTTTCATCGGGCATGGTTCACTCAGTTTTAAGTTGGCATGCATATTTTCAACTTTTTTCTTTTCGATCTGTAGTTTCCATTGGACATAATTCATGTCTTGTGTTTCCATTATCTGCTTTTGATTCTCAGTCATCACATCGTCCGGATGGGGATTGTCAATCCAATGTACACCGTTCCGCAAAAGTCACATGCTACAAAGTTTGGGATGCAGCAACCTCGACGACGTGGGCTCAATTCACCCTTGTCACCAGTTTTTCTCTTTTTTAATGATCAAAGTTCAAAGCAAGCATCAACTCTCTGGCCGAGCACCAGAAGGGTCACAACGATCTGCAGTTAACTGGTTTACAAGTAGAAACAAAAACAAAGAAATGCCTAATCTTCAAAGCGTCTGTGGTCATAACATTCCATCTGATGCAGCGACCCACGGACCACAAACACGTCAACCCTAGTGAGTTGGAATGCACTTATATGTGCCTTAGTGTTTTTAAAAACTCGAGCTTAAACAGACCACTGCTTTAAATATGTCAAAGAAATACATTAAAAATTATTTCTAAAAAATTAAAAAATGCCCGGCAGTACTTTAACCTCCATTGTCAGATAACGTAGCCGTTGGTCATCCGGTAATTCTATGAATCCTTATTTATAACTACATTTAAGGTCATTTCTCAGTGTGACAGATTACGCACCGGATTACGATAATTGTTTCACTTAGCTAAAGGGAATTCCACCTTCTTCGATCTGTTAGCGTGGTGTAGCGAATTAAACCACTTTTAACATTAACTGCGCAATCCTGGAGTCAAAATGTGAGACAAGCGCGTGGTCTGCTGGTAGTGGACAACAGAACAGCGCAATCATTGCCAAGGTAGGCCTACATATTCCCTCAACTCTTGGACTGTCGAAAAGATTCAAACAAAATAACATTGCTTCATTATACTGCAGATTATAATGTAATTATTCGTATTAGACTGCAACTTTAAATGATTGGCGGTGCTTTGTTATGTTTTCGATATAGCCCACAGTTGTTACAAAAAAATTAATATCCGATATTACCATAGGCCTACTAAATTATTATTTAACAGCTTATCCATCCTAATAATAATTTATTTTACACCAGTAGAGTGCAAGAGATTTCAATTAAAAGTTCCCTAAATTGGCGACTTTCAGTCAACTCGCAATTCTTCTGGGCTATGCTCTGTGAGCAATCGAACCCTTCGCATGAAACTTTGTGCTGGTCTTCCTTGGTTCTTTAGCCAAATTTAAGTCACAAGTAGAGTAGACAACCGGAAACAGTCATTGCCGTCGGCTGCAGCGTGGGTCAGGTGTAGCCTACGTCGGAAGGCGTACACCGATGCATAGCGCTCAAGTCCGCTTTCCCGCAATGCAGGATAAACATATGAAAAACAAACAAACAAAAACAAATGTCCCGACCAGAGACGTTGACGTTTGTTGGTTTGTTGAAGCAGGGGAGTTTCTCCTACAGCCAGGCATGGAAGAACCACGTGGGCCTCGTAGGCCTGGGCCCACCTACTTTATTTTCTTTAAAGTGATATTAATAAACTTTTTTTTCCATTCATCTGGTACTTTACTTGTTTGCCATACAGCATTGCATAATTTTAGTACAAGTTTGTGCATTGTTCATCCGTCATATTTTATACCGGTAGCTTCGTTAGTGAGTAGGCTACTACATTTGATCCTGGCAATTTGTAGTTACGAAGAGGTTTGATAGCTGTCAGCAAGTCATGCATTTCGAATGGTTCAGTGTTAATTGTAGAGGTTTCAGTATGTCCCAATTTGTCCAGTGTATTGTAGTCAAGTATAGTTGAAGAAGTTTTGTGAGGAACAGATTTCTGATTTTTAGTCTAACTCTAAAAATTCTGATTTTTTCACAATGTGGCACTAAAAAATCATGTGATCTTTGCGAGAGGAATCGTAGACCATGTCACGCATGATTGCGTTACGTTTTCGAGAAGTGTAATACGTTAAAGTGCCTACCGACGACCATGGTCCATAACTGACAACCCCGACCTTATCGTTGCTAGATTTTTTTCAATTCTTGTAAAAATAACCTTAGCGGGTTTAACATAATATACTGTATTACATACAAAACAAAATATCTAACATAATGAATCAAACGTTTTCGACACGTACGTAATTGAAAACTTACTTTATATGTTGACGGTATAATAAGACGAATTCTACCGAATAAGCACCTTCTGACGATCCCGCAAAAGGGTGGAACAGGCTGTAAAGGTTACTTTGAAATTAGGCGAATGATTCAATTTACTTGAAGTCATGCACGTATCGGTAACCTTAATCAGTAAATAGAATTGATTTTTATTTTTTTCTCATAGGTTTGCATTTGTAAATAGCTGCTTTATTTTTCTCTTCTTCCGCAACTAGTTCTCTTAACTTCTGGTCATCGTCTTTAACTTTCTTAAGGACTTCCATGTTGTCTGCCACACTCCAAAGCTCTTTCAAACGACGACGTCTAGCTTTGAGTTCCATTCTTAATTCAGTTCTTTCGTTATTATGCAGCTGAACTCTCAAGTTTGAAGGTGGTGTCTCTTTGGTTTTCCTTTTCTCTGCTTTTCAACAAACAATGTGTGTTTGTTTTTCATCGGGCATGGTTCACTCAGTTTTAAGTTGGCATGCATATTTTCAACTTTTTTCTTTTCGATCTGTAATTTCCATTGGACATAATTCATGTCTTGTGTTTCCATTATCTGCTTTTGATTCTCAGTCATCACATCGTCCGGATGGGGATTGTCAATCCAATGTACACCGTTCCGCAAAAGTCACATGTTTTGTAATCTCTATACATAGCATACATGACATATTTTTTTTATAAATTATTTTTTCAATCATAGTAATTTTTTTAAATTGAATTAAAATAATAATGCATTTTACTAATTACCACACATGGTGCGTATACATACATACATGCAGTAAGCATATATATTCCACAAATGAAATGCAGCGAGATGTTGATATTGAAACTTTAGGCAGTTTTTTCTAGAAAGACTGAAAGCAGTTGCTAATTAAGTGCTCAATTTAGCATATTTACATGTTATACTTATCACAACAGTGCATTATTAGTTTACTGCAGACATTTCATTCCACTTAATAAAACAACATAAACCTATAATTCAATTTGTAGCAGTGAAGATATAAAAATAGAATAATTTGCGAAACGTTTGCTAAACGTAAACATGAGTTCCGTTTCTGCTTTTTGGCTCTTTATTTTTTACTCACACATCAGTGTTTTTAACACACAAGCAAAGCAAATAGAACACAAATGATACATTATTATTATTACAATTCTTTATTGAGGACAAACCTTTGTCCATAGTTACCACACAAAAACGACAAAACAATCCGCAACTAGTTCTCCTTCTAGCACGGGCTCTATCCAAGGGGGAGTTGAGGGGGATGATCACCCCCCACTCATTGGAGTGAAGTTAAAATGACTGAAGATTTTAGCCCACTGTCCAAAAATCACCCCCCCCCCCCCGAATTCTATAAGTGGATAGAGCCCCTGCCTTCTAGTCATCGTTTTTAACTTGTTTAAGGACTTCCATGTTGTCTGCCACACTCCAAAGCTCTTTCAAACGACGACGTCTAGCTTTGAGTTCCATTCTTAATTCAGTTCTTTCGTTATTATGCAGCTGAACTCTCAAGTTCGAAGGTGGTGTCTCTTTGGTTTTCCTTTTCTCTGCTTTGTCAACAAACAATGTGTGTTTGTTTTTCATCGGGCATGGTTCACTCAGTTTTAAGTTGGCATGCATATTTTCAACTTTTTTCTTTTCGATCTGTAATTTCCATTGGACATAATTCATGTCTTGTGTTTCCATTATCTGCTTTTGATTCTCAGTCATCACATCGTCCGGATGGGGATTGTCAATCCAATGTACACCGTTCCGCAAAAGTCACATGCTACAAAGTTTGGGATGCAGCAACCTCGACGATGTGGGCTCAATTCACCCTTGTCACCAGTTTTTCTCTTTTTTAATGATCAAAGTTCAAAGCAAGCATCAACTCTCTGGCCGAGCACCAGAAGGGTCACAACGATCTGCAGTTAACTGGTTTACAAGAAGAAACAAAAACAAAGAAATGCCTAATCTTCAAAGCGTCTGTGGTCATAACATTCCATCTGATGCAGCGACCCACGGACCACAAACACGTCAACCCTAGTGAGTTGGAATGCACTTATATGTGCCTTAGTGTTTTTAAAAACTCGAGCTTAAACAGACCACTGCTTTAAATATGTCAAAGAAATACATTACAAATTATTTCTAAAAAATTAAAAAATGCCCGGCAGTACCTCCATTGTCAGATAACGTAGCCGTTGGTCATCCGGTAATTCTATGAATCCTTATTTATAACTACATTTAAGGTCATTTCTCAGTGTGACAGATTACGCACCGGATTACGATAATTGTTTCACTTAGCTAAAGGGAATTCCACCTTCTTCGATCTGTTAGCGTGGTGTAGCGAATTAAACCACTTTTAACATTAACTGCGCAATCCTGGAGTCAAAATGTGAGACAAGCGCGTGGTCTGCTGGTAGTGGACAACAGAACAGCGCAATCATTGCCAAGGTAGGCCTACATATTCCCTCAACTCTTGGACTGTCGAAAAGATTCAAACAAAATAACATTGCTTCATTATACTGCAGATTATAATGTAATTATTCGTATTAGACTGCAACTTTAAATGATTGGCGGTGCTTTGTTATGTTTTCGATATAGCCCACAGTTGTTACAAAAAAATTAATATCCGATATTACCATAGGCCTACTAAATTATTATTTAACAGCTTATCCATCCTAATAATAATTTATTTTACACCAGTAGAGTGCAAGAGATTTCAATTAAAAGTTCCCTAAATTGGCGACTTTCAGTCAACTCGCAATTCTTCTGGGCTATGCTCTGTGAGCAATCGAACCCTTCGCATGAAACTTTGTGCTGGTCTTCCTTGGTTCTTTAGCCAAATTTAAGTCACAAGTAGAGTAGACAACCGGAAACAGTCATTGCCGTCGGCTGCAGCGTGGGTCAGGTGTAGCCTACGTCGGAAGGCGTTCACCGATGCATAGCGCTCAAGTCCGCTTTCCCGCAATGCAGGATAAACATATGAAAAACAAACAAACAAAAACAAATGTCCCAACCAGAGACGTTGACGTTTGTTGGTTTGTTGAAGCAGGGGAGTTTCTCCTACAGCCAGGCATGGAAGAACCACGTGGGCCTCGTAGGCCTGGGCCCACCTACTTTATTTTCTTTAAAGTGATATTATTAAACTTTTTTTTCCATTCATCTGGTACTTTACTTGTTTGCCATACAGCATTGCATAATTTTAGTACAAGTTTGTGCATTGTTCATCCGTCATATTTTATACCGGTAGCTTCGTTAGTGAGTAGGCTACTACATTTGATCCTGGCAATTTGTAGTTACGAAGAGGTTTGATAGCTGTCAGCAAGTCATGCATTTCGAATGGTTCAGTGTTAATTGTAGAGGTTTCAGTATGTCCCAATTTGTCCAGTGTATTGTAGTCAAGTATAGTTGAAGAAGTTTTTGTGAGGAACAGATTTCTGATTTTTAGTCTAACTCTAAAAATTCTGATTTTTTCACAATGTGGCACTAAAAAATCATGTGATCTTTGCGAGAGGAATCGTAGACCATGTCACGCATGATTGCGTTACGTTTTCGAGAAGTGTAATACGTTAAAGTGCCTACCGACGACCATGGTCCATAACTGACAACCCCGACCTTATCGTTGCTAGATTTTTTTCAATTCTTGTAAAAATAACCTTAGCGGGTTTAACATAATATATTACATACAAAACAAAATATCTAACATAATGAATCAAACGTTTTCGACACGTACGTAATTGAAAACTTACTTTATGTTGACGGTATAATAAGACGAATTCTACCGAATAAGCACCTTCTGACGATCCCGCAAAAGGGTGGAACAGGCTGTAAAGGTTACTTTGAAATTAGGCGAATGATTCAATTTACTTGAAGTCATGCACGTATCGGTAACCTTAATCAGTAAATAGAATTGATTTTTATTTTTTTCTCATAGGTTTGCATTTGTAAATAGCTGCTTTATTTTTCTCTTCTTCCGCAACTAGTTCTCTTAACTTCTGGTCATCGTCTTTAACTTTCTTAAGGACTTCCATGTTGTCTGCCACACTCCAAAGCTCTTTCAAACGACGACGTCTAGCTTTGAGTTCCATTCTTAATTCAGTTCTTTCGTTATTATGCAGCTGAACTGTCAAGTTTGAAGGTGGTGTCTCTTTGGTTTTCCTTTTCTCTGCTTTGTCAACAAACAATGTGTGTTTGTTTTTCATCGGGCATGGTTCACTCAGTTTTAAGTTGGCATGCATATTTTCAACTTTTTTCTTTTCGATCTGTAATTTCCATTGGACATAATTCATGTCTTGTGTTTCCATTATCTGCTTTTGATTCTCAGTCATCACATCGTCCGGATGGGGATTGTCAATCCAATGTACACCGTTCCGCAAAAGTCACATGTTTTGTAATCTCTATACATAGCATACATGACATATTTTTTTTATAAATTATTTTTTCAATCATAGTGATTTTTTTAAATTGAATTAAAATAATAATGCATTTTACTAATTACCACACATGGTGCGTATACATACATACATGCAGTAAGCATATATATTCCACAAATGAAATGCAGCGAGATGTTGATATTGAAACTTTAGGCAGTTTTTTCTAGAAAGACTGAAAGCAGTTGCTAATTAAGTGCTCAATTTAGCATATTTACATGTTATACTTATCACAACAGTGCATTATTAGTTTACTGCAGACATTTCATTCCACTTAATAAAACAACATAAACCTATAATTCAATTTGTAGCAGTGAAGATATAAAAATAGAATAATTTGCGAAACGTTTGCTAAACGTAAACATGAGTTCCGTTTCTGCTTTTTGGCTCTTTATTTTTTACTCACACATCAGTGTTTTTAACACACAAGCAAAGCAAATAGAACACAAATGATACATTATTATTATTACAATTCTTTATTGAGGACAAACCTTTGTCCATAGTTACCACACAAAAACGACAAAACAATCCGCAACTAGTTCTCCTTCTAGCACGGGCTCTATCCAAGGGGGAGTTGAGGGGGATGATCACCCCCCACTCATTGGAGTGAAGTTAAAATGACTGAAGATTTTAGCCCACTGTCCAAAAATCACCCCCCCCCCCCGAATTCTATAAGTGGATAGAGCCCCTGCCTTCTAGTCATCGTTTTTAACTTGTTTAAGGACTTCCATGTTGTCTGCCACACTCCAAAGCTCTTTCAAACGACGACGTCTAGCTTTGAGTTCCATTCTTAATTCAGTTCTTTCGTTATTATGCAGCTGAACTCTCAAGTTCGAAGGTGGTGTCTCTTTGGTTTTCCTTTTCTCTGCTTTGTCAACAAACAATGTGTGTTTGTTTTTCATCGGGCATGGTTCACTCAGTTTTAAGTTGGCATGCATATTTTCAACTTTTTTCTTTTCGATCTGTAATTTCCATTGGACATAATTCATGTCTTGTGTTTCCATTATCTGCTTTTGATTCTCAGTCATCACATCGTCCGGATGGGGATTGTCAATCCAATGTACACCGTTCCGCAAAAGTCACATGTTTTGTAATCTCTATACATAGCATACATGACATATTTTTTTTATAAATTATTTTTTCAATCATAGTGATTTTTTTAAATTGAATTAAAATAATAATGCATTTTACTAATTACCACACATGGTGCGTATACATACATACATGCAGTAAGCATATATATTCCACAAATGAAATGCAGCGAGATGTTGATATTGAAACTTTAGGCAGTTTTTTCTAGAAAGACTGAAAGCAGTTGCTAATTAAGTGCTCAATTTAGCATATTTACATGTTATACTTATCACAACAGTGCATTATTAGTTTACTGCAGACATTTCATTCCACTTAATAAAACAACATAAACCTATAATTCAATTTGTAGCAGTGAAGATATAAAAATAGAATAATTTGCGAAACGTTTGCTAAACGTAAACATGAGTTCCGTTTCTGCTTTTTGGCTCTTTATTTTTTACTCACACATCAGTGTTTTTAACACACAAGCAAAGCAAATAGAACACAAATGATACATTATTATTATTACAATTCTTTATTGAGGACAAACCTTTGTCCATAGTTACCACACAAAAACGACAAAACAATCCGCAACTAGTTCTCCTTCTAGCACGGGCTCTATCCAAGGGGGAGTTGAGGGGGATGATCACCCCCCACTCATTGGAGTGAAGTTAAAATGACTGAAGATTTTAGCCCACTGTCCAAAAATCACCCCCCCCCCCCGAATTCTATAAGTGGATAGAGCCCCTGCCTTCTAGTCATCGTTTTTAACTTGTTTAAGGACTTCCATGTTGTCTGCCACACTCCAAAGCTCTTTCAAACGACGACGTCTAGCTTTGAGTTCCATTCTTAATTCAGTTCTTTCGTTATTATGCAGCTGAACTTTCAAGTTCGAAGGTGGTGTCTCTTTGGTTTTCCTTTTCTCTGCTTTGTCAACAAACAATGTGTGTTTGTTTTTCATCGGGCATGGTTCACTCAGTTTTAAGTTGGCATGCATATTTTCAACTTTTTTCTTTTCGATCTGTAATTTCCATTGGACATAATTCATGTCTTGTGTTTCCATTATCTGCTTTTGATTCTCAGTCATCACATCGTCCGGATGGGGATTGTCAATCCAATGTACACCGTTCCGCAAAAGTCACATGTTTTGTAATCTCTATACATAGCATACATGACATATTTTTTTTATAAATTATTTTTTCAATCATAGTGATTTTTTTAAATTGAATTAAAATAATAATGCATTTTACTAATTACCACACATGGTGCGTATACATACATACATGCAGTAAGCATATATATTCCACAAATGAAATGCAGCGAGATGTTGATATTGAAACTTTAGGCAGTTTTTTCTAGAAAGACTGAAAGCAGTTGCTAATTAAGTGCTCAATTTAGCATATTTACATGTTATACTTATCACAACAGTGCATTATTAGTTTACTGCAGACATTTCATTCCACTTAATAAAACAACATAAACCTATAATTCAATTTGTAGCAGTGAAGATATAAAAATAGAATAATTTGCGAAACGTTTGCTAAACGTAAACATGAGTTCCGTTTCTGCTTTTTGGCTCTTTATTTTTTACTCACACATCAGTGTTTTTAACACACAAGCAAAGCAAATAGAACACAAATGATACATTATTATTATTACAATTCTTTATTGAGGACAAACCTTTGTCCATAGTTACCACACAAAAACGACAAAACAATCCGCAACTAGTTCTCCTTCTAGCACGGGCTCTATCCAAGGGGGAGTTGAGGGGGATGATCACCCCCCACTCATTGGAGTGAAGTTAAAATGACTGAAGATTTTAGCCCACTGTCCAAAAATCACCCCCCCCCCCGAATTCTATAAGTGGATAGAGCCCCTGCCTTCTAGTCATCGTTTTTAACTTGTTTAAGGACTTCCATGTTGTCTGCCACACTCCAAAGCTCTTTCAAACGACGACGTCTAGCTTTGAGTTCCATTCTTAATTCAGTTCTTTCGTTATTATGCAGCTGAACTCTCAAGTTCGAAGGTGGTGTCTCTTTGGTTTTCCTTTTCTCTGCTTTGTCAACAAACAATGTGTGTTTGTTTTTCATCGGGCATGGTTCACTCAGTTTTAAGTTGGCATGCATATTTTCAACTTTTTTCTTTTCGATCTGTAATTTCCATTGGACATAATTCATGTCTTGTGTTTCCATTATCTGCTTTTGATTCTCAGTCATCACATCGTCCGGATGGGGATTGTCAATCCAATGTACACCGTTCCGCAAAAGTCACATGCTACAAAGTTTGGGATGCAGCAACCTCGACGATGTGGGCTCAATTCACCCTTGTCACCAGTTTTTCTCTTTTTTAATGATCAAAGTTCAAAGCAAGCATCAACTCTCTGGCCGAGCACCAGAAGGGTCACAACGATCTGCAGTTAACTGGTTTACAAGAAGAAACAAAAACAAAGAAATGCCTAATCTTCAAAGCGTCTGTGGTCATAACATTCCATCTGATGCAGCGACCCACGGACCACAAACACGTCAACCCTAGTGAGTTGGAATGCACTTATATGTGCCTTAGTGTTTTTAAAAACTCGAGCTTAAACAGACCACTGCTTTAAATATGTCAAAGAAATACATTAAAAATTATTTCTAAAAAATTAAAAAATGCCCGGCAGTACTTTAACCTCCATTGTCAGATAACGTAGCCGTTGGTCATCCGGTAATTCTATGAATCCTTATTTATAACTACATTTAAGGTCATTTCTCAGTGTGACAGATTACGCACCGGATTACGATAATTGTTTCACTTAGCTAAAGGGAATTCCACCTTCTTCGATCTGTTAGCGTGGTGTAGCGAATTAAACCACTTTTAACATTAACTGCGTAATCCTGGAGTCAAAATGTGAGACAAGCGCGTGGTCTGCTGGTAGTGGACAACAGAACAGCGCAATCATTGCCAAGGTAGACAGCATTACAATTTCATTTTACAATTTATTTGTTGCAGAACCGGTTTTCGTTCATAGAAAACTCATCAGTACAACTATTAATAAATTATAATAAACATTTGGTCAAAGTACAGGTGAAGTTATCAGCTTTAACAATAGTTAATCGTCCAACATTGAATGATTTATCTCCAATTCCAGCAAGATCATAAATTTTGCGAATTTGTACATTACCATCATCTGCTACTTGTCCAACAAGAAATGTCCCAACATTCCAAATATCACTGGTTGCAGTACTGAAAACTTTCATTTTCATTTTCTAAAGTCATTTTCATTTTCTATAAGAGATCCAGCCGCAGCCAAGCACGGATCTCCTCTCAGCAGTGTAATTTTAATAAATACATGGTTGACTTAAATCTGGTCATAAACATTTGCTATTCCATTTCTTTTAACTTTCTTCTTTTTAATAGCAGTTAAGCAGTAGCTTCAGATTGTAAGTAGGCTAGTGCTTATATACGGAAAAGGAACAACTGTTAACAGTCTCAAATGAAATACTGAAATGGCAAAACATATTCAATCACGCATGAAAACAGCTCAACAGCGCAAAAGATCGAAAGAAACCAAATATGTAATATTATTATTACTTGCAATAGTTTCTTACTTTTACTGCGTTCTCTGTGTCTGTTAAAAAACATGTAGCCTAAGAAATTGCCTTTTCTTTCGCACAGGCAGGCTACTAATTCTTGTAAAGTGATATTTGTAACCATAGCCGTAGGAGAGTATAATATTTTGGGGGGGCGAGCAAAATTAGCCCAAATTTTGTCTTTGCAAATATATTTTCAAAAACGCAGCATTACTCACAATCTTTAAGGTAGTGTATAGCTTAATACAAGGGTCGGGAACCTTTTCAGGTAAAAGAACTATGAAAGCTACATTTTTCTACATTTCCGAATTCCGTGAGAGCCATATTATGCTTGAACACTTAATACAACTAGCATTGTAGCGGCAGGTTGTAAGTTGTAAAAATGGGGCCATATGTTTACTGAAGATGATAAAAAGGAAGAGGGTCTGGGGGACCTCCCCTAGAAAATTAAAAAAAAAACGTATTTGATTTGGTGCATTCTGAGTGTATTTTCATTTCTAAATTGTAATAAAAGGTTTCTAAGGCCAAAACAAAAGCCTCATAAGGTTACCAGTATAGCCTACCCAGCAGGCTTTCAAAATTGTACCGATGTAGACATGTATCATAACGAATATCCGGTAATTAGCCTACATCAGCTTATCAATTGCATTTTTTTACATTTATTTTCTGCAGTGTAAATTATTCAACCATGCCCATTCACACTTTATTTTTTTTGACGTTATATCAATGTAAACTTATGACAGTGGACTGTAAACTGAATTGCGTTTTTCTTTGTATTCGTCTTGTTGAACGGTTGTAATTTACTTGATGGATGATAATGTTAATGTATTCTTGAATTTTGTACTAATAGCCTGTATTGTTGGAAATCGTGACAGAACACCAGTTTAAGATTTAGGCTTGCAGCTTTTGATTTTAATTTTATGTAACCATCTATTTAAAATAGAATTTTTATGCGTGTTGATAATATCGGAGTTTGCTTTATTTGTTCGTTTTACGTATTTTTCAAATTTTCTCTTTTACATGTGCTAGCTGAAGATGCTATTACTATAGCGAACTTAAATAAATTACACTAAGAGGTTAGATTGTTGTGCAAATGCCAGCGTTTGATGAATGCAAAACAGCAGTATTTTCTGCAGATACTGAACCGAAGTTGAACATTCAGCCCGAATTGCAATACCAAAGACAAAAGCTTCCAAAATTGATGATGATACATTTTACATTCTAAGAAAAATGTTAATGTATTTCAAAATACAACACCATATAAAGTTCCTACAGTACACTGGTAAAGCGTTGAAAACTGATGGTAAAATTTGATTTGTCCAACTAACTGGACATTTTTGCCCAAATGATTTTTATTTTTCTAAATAACTGCATTTGTAATTATCCATTATCCCACCTGTGAAAAAATGTAGCCTACGTGATGAATAAGCTTACCTCTACAATTGTGCTCTTTTACACTTACTTTTTGCAAATGTTGAATCGAAACTTACCATTCTGCTCAAATTGCAATACCACGTGCAATAGTTTTCTTTATCAACGATAATACATTTTACATTCAGTGGAAAATCTCAATGTATCTCATAAATTATAACAATTATATTAAGTTTGTAAACTGGTGAGATATCGAACCAGCATGGTAAGTTTGATTTGCCCAAATTCGCAACTTTTTTTAGCGGGGGAGCGACCGCCCCTCCCCCCCTGCCTCCTCATCTCCTATGGCTATGTTTGTAACATCTGTTAATATTCTGTTGATATTTTCTGCATCAAGTTGGTTGGTTAAATATGTACTGTTCAATTTGTCATGTAACGTATCAACCAGTTTGATTTGCTTATTTGTATTTTCTAAAACTGAATCCCTATCGTAACATTTTCTAGCTGTACAATGATCAGTATAGTTTTCCTGTAAAATTTTATCCTAAAATGGCAAGATACAATTCTATGATCAGACTCAGAGCCAATTTCTACTGATGAATATGCTCGGTAGTTCATTAGGCCTACTGATCTCACTCATTTTGAATGGACAGCAATGTGATCAATTTGGTTCTAGGTGCCATTGAGGTGCATCCATAGTTGATTTGATCTGTGTGAAAATCAAGAAAGTAGCTCTACCATATTATGTTTTGTACAAAAGTCTGAATATCCCTCTCCTTTATTGTTTGTTTTTCATGTACTAAATGTTTTTAACTGCTTGATTGACACTGTTGTTCCCTAATTTGCTATTAAAATCTCCAGCTAGAAACACCATGGCAAGTTTTCGTATAGATTAAGTTACAGTTTTCAATTTATTCTAAAAGGCTTCTTTGTCTTCAATAGAAGCCATTTATGTTCGAGCATAGCAGTTTTGCTTGTCGTATCCAGGCTTACACCCGGTAGTTGAAGATTTAGATTAAGTGGACGGGAAGGCAAGGAAGCCAATCTTCTTGTCCACCTTCAGGCATGCCTTTAAGTGTCCTGCCAAAGACACAGCCGCATGCTCATGAGCGGTGTCGAACCGGCGACCTTTCGATTGCCGTTCCAGGGCTCTCACCACTCGGCCAGCAGTTGATAATGTGTAACCGAGAATTACCTTCAATGATGAGATGCATGAATCTGCTGTTATAACTGTAGCACGATGAGACAAAACTACTCAGCCTTTTGTGTATAATGATTCCAGTACCACCATATCCATTTTTTTCAGCAGAGGAATAATAAAACTGCTGTTTATCATTTGTTATTGTTGGTTTAAAACAGTCGATATTTAAATTAGTTTGCCATGGATGTTTTTGCATGCATAAGATGTCCAAGGCTTGACCTTCAGCACCAGATAGAAGTTGATGTAATTTACCACACTTATCAAGTGTGGTAGGCTACGTTGGCAGTATAACAGTGGGTGGTTGCTTGGTACCCGGACATTTTGCCGAAAGACATTTTACCGAATGGACATTTTGCCGAATGGACATTTTTGCCGAAAGGACTAATTGCCGAAAGAACTAAATGCCGATTGGACAAATTGCCAAAATTATAGCCTACAAATGTATTACAACACTAAATCTATTGATACTACAAAAAGTGCTCAATGCTAAGCAAAAAAGCAAAGCAGAGCGAATTAAATCAAATGTAGCTATTACTATCTGAAGCCTTAACAGCCTGTTTCACTATTTTATTATTACTATTAATTATTAGATTCTATTTGAATAAGACCTTCTGATGATCCGTATTTAAGTGAAACAGGCTGTTAAGGCTTCAGATAGTAATAACTAAAAATGTACTATATGTATTATCATAACCTAATAACACATAAATATCATTCACAAACAGATTTCACTCACAAATTATGTGCGACAGCGCGTATTAGTGCAGGCCCTTAGGGGCAAAAATGAGCATCTTTAGGCTAAACGTGTTACACGTTGGTTTTTTGCATTTTTTTGTAGTTGTTGAATCTAACTTCAATTTTAGTGGGTGCCGCAACTTCTTGGGCCACGTGATCACCCCCAAATCGGGGATTCCCCCCAACTCAATTTTGAGCTCTTTTTACGGCATTTCTAATTCTATGCAATTAGATACGTTATTTTTTTACATTTGGACTGACTGCCACCACAAAATACACAAGATAAAAATCACCCAAAGTTATGTTATTAATGACGTCATAACATTAAATTTTTTTCTTATTGTAGTCGCTTGTTTGTTGTTGGTGTTACTTTTTTGGTTACAATAAGTTACCAATGCTAAAATAATTCCCTCTTCAAATATGACGTCAGCATTGCATCATAAATGACGTCATAATTTTGTTTTGTGATTTTTTTTCAGATGTTTTTCGTACAGGTTAGTATAGTAGGTAGGCAATAACCAGTATTTTATACGGGTTGATTAGTGATAGGCCTATCATGAATGTAACTACCAAAAAAATACTCATCATCAGCGTATGAGCAGATCTTTCCAGACTAGATTGGAGGGCAGGAAATCATCAGCCACTCAACAGTCTCGTCGTCCAGGACTCTCAGACCATGCGCACCGTGTGGAGGCCGGTGGGTTAGGCAGTGGTGGATGACATGGTCTGTTCAGTGGCACCACACTCGCATTCTGGTGAAGGAGCCAGGCCCCACTTGTGCATGTGCGAACAAAAACGGCCGACGCCAGTTTGCAGGCGGTTAAGCTTGACCCACTCAAGCCTTGCGAGGGACATCCCCGGTAGACGGGGATCGGCGTCGGGTATAAAGTCACGGAGCGTGGAGGAGTGGTTTTGCCACTTCGTGTTCCACATGAAATGCCTCTACGAAATCGGAGTGTCTAGGGAGCTGACTTTGTTCAGCCCCCATCTTATGGAGATGTCTCAACGTGGTGTAGAGGTGAACCCAGGCTGAAAACTAGGCTCATTCCTAGCAACTCCTGGGGCTAATAGACACACGTAAAAGTCCCCAACGGCAATCTCTCTTTGGCGGAAGAGGGCAGTATCTGACGGGCAGGCATTCTGTAAGGCGGGCCTCAATGAACAGAGCACCCGGCAGCCCGTTGCAACTGGTTCCCCTGAATCTGCATGTTCCGATCTTATTGGACCGCAGTGGACATGGAGCTTGCCAAGAGTGGTGCGTAGCCCTCGCGTAGTCACGACCACCTTAAACAACCACACAAGCGAATGGCCTTTGTCTCAATTTGGACCAGGACCGAACAAAGCCCAATGGCGACGACGTTCCACATTGTGGTTCGTCCAGTGTACCGCACTTAAGCCAAGTTCTTTTGTGTTCTTAAGTAGTTGTTGTGTGGCAGGCACAAAGGGGCGTCTTGACTTCAGCCACTGCTTTGAAGGTGGTGGTTGCTTAATGTTGCATGGAGGGAATGGTCGGGGTCCAGAGCGCGGCAAGCGAGAGAAATCGTGGCTCTTTTACAGCGTAGCTCAGCGGGTTGGATGCCTGCTAGGATGGGTAGGTAGTCCGTCGGAGTGGGACGCAGGCATCCAGTCACAGTATGCAGTGCATCGTTGATGGCGGTATCAACGTGGTTGGTGTGAGAACTACGGCACCAGGCTGGTACGCAATACTTAGAGGTGGAATGAACAAGGGCTAGAGTAGCTATACGAAGAGTTTTGGCATCAGCTCCCCAGCCGTAACCCGCCAATCGCCTCAAAAGTGCGACGCGTGTAGATAGTTTTTTGCGCAGTGACTCCAAGTGTCGGCGGTACGTGAGTGACCTGTCCAGAGTTATCCCGAAATAAGTAGGTTCGGCACAGTAGGGCAGGCGCTCCCCATCAATGTTGATCTCACGCTGTGCCTCCCGGTTGCTAAGGTGGAAGGCCGCCGACACTGTTTTTGCCTTGCTGAGCTGTAGTTTCCATTTCTGCAGGTATGCTGATAGTGTTTGCATGTCTTGACTGAGGTTCCTCTCCACTGACTGCCAATTTCCCGCTGAGTGCAGGAGTGCCAGGTCGTCTGCGTAAGCATATTTCCTGGAGATGGTGGGGGGCAAGTGATAGGTGTATATCGAGGGTTAAATGACAGAACGAGCCAAGTCACCCAAAAGTAGTTTTGAGAAAATGGCATTTTAAAATTTTAAAATTTAAATTTTAAATTTTTAAATTCTTACGATCAGTGTAGAAATCTGTTCATGCTGTGATGAATGTATACTGATGAGACGCTTCTTTTCTAAAAATTTCTTTGCGTTTCATGGTATAAGCAATGAATGCGAACTCTTCAAATGACTTGGCTCATTCTATCAATTTATTTTTCTTTTTTTTTTGGAACTAAGTGTTATTCAATTTCATACAAAACGACATTGCAATTGAACTTAATACGATTAGAACGAAACAAATTGAATGTGTCACATTTATTTACAAAGACAGTTAATGCCAGGCAGATTGTCAAAATTGTCACCTTCAGTAAAAGTCTAAATTAGTAGAATTGTACTCTCGGTTCTACTGTTTTTCAGCAGGTAAATTCATGTACCAGTGTTGGACTTCAACAGGTATGGCTCCAGTTTCACAAAGATGCACTAAATCTTTCTTCTTGGCTGCTGAGATTGCCATCTGTTTTGTATACAGCTGTTCTAGAGTTGCACGTTTGGCTCTCTGTCCCCGCACCACTTTAGTGATAACTTTATGGTATTTCCCCATTGGGTCATACGAATACAGAAAGGAAAATGGCTGATCTTGGGAAAATCTGAGGCTGTGGATTTTCATCCAGTTGACTTTTTCACCAGCAGTATCTGTGTTTCGGTTAGTCATAACCTGGTTTTTCAGTTTTTCCAAATCATAAAAACTGGAGAAATTCAGCTGGTGGATAAAGTATGGCTTGTGACGACGAGCAAGACGAATAACGTTACACCATTCTCCTAAAGTATATACACTGACATTCTTTTTGGAATGCTCTATGGCTGCATGCATGGAGTCACACTCCATCTGTGTATGGCCTGTTTCGAGGAAATTAAAGGTAATCTCCTCAAGTGGCAATGACTGCACACTGTGCATAAGCAAACTGGCAACATACCGGTTTCTATTCTGTCCACCGCAAGAGTCTGAGTGGAAAGATACTCTTTTTACAGTATCTGGCAGGGAGGAGAGGTAGTGATAGATGCAGCTGCCAATCTCTGAACTCCCTCTTTTTCCATGTAACTCAGTCCACAAATAGCAGTGTCCAACTCCTGAGATAGCTTCATAGATTGTAAAGTTATACACACACAGTTTGCGCTTGTAATACATGGAACTAACATCAGAGCTAGGAAGCTGTAGAACAGATTGCAAGTCAAACGTGGCAGTCACAAAAGAAGGATCTCTGGCAGCTTCTTCTTTATCTTGTCTTTTCCTTGTTTGTGCATCAACCTTTCTTTGTTTGTGCTCGTCATATTTTGTTTGCAGATCCAGCTTTTCATTTTCATTAGCTGTTTCGAAGATGTTACACTGGAGGCACTGATCCTTACGAGGATTGTGAAATCCTATGTTGTACTCAGTGCAGAAGATTTTTCTGTATGCTTGACACTTGACAGGAATAAGTTGCTGTTCTTCACACTTTTGTTTATAGAGCTCATGCATCTTCACAACATTGAGTCCTGGTTCCAAATACTTTCTATTGGTGTCAGCACGGCAATAATGACTCTCCATCAATGGAAAGCTCTCGATGTGATCTTTGATGAACTGATGTCTTTCAACTGATAGTTTGTGTTTTGGCTCATGATGTCCTCGCAGATCTCCAGAAATAAAGGTATTATGCTCAGATTGGCCAGCAAATGCACTAAGAACAGCATTGTTGGATATACACAGTGTGGCCAAAAAGAACTCCTTGCACACCCTTACTTTTTCTCCATCACAAGAAAAAAAGTAAGCATGTGATGCATTCCGTCGTTTCAAGGATCTTGACCTTCTTTGTTTGGGCTCAAAGGTCGTTGCATTTCCCAGTATAAAGTCCTTCTTTCTGTTGTAGTCTTCCAAATCCCAATAGTGTTGACAAAGACTTTCTCGCTGTTGTTCGTTAAATCTTTTACATTCTTTTCTGCACTTATGGCCTACCACAGACTTCGGTGTCCTCTTTGGCACTTCCTTTCCTGCAGTGTTGATGTGTTTTTCACCACTTCTATACATTTTCTTCCGTAAATTGCTTTTCCACAAAGCTGGATTTGACTTGCGCCACCGTGTGCCTCCAGTGCCGGATGTACCAGCTCCGATATCACCTTCATCGGCTCCATCATTCGACTCCGATGAAGATGACATAGTGTCTGCAGGTGGTTGGTAATCAATATCTTCACATGAGTCATCTCCTGCATCTAGATCAAAAGTGCAAAGTCTCTTGCTTTCAGACTCATCATCAGAAGTCTCGTCACTCCTAGTAATGATAAACAAGTCATCAGGTTGTCTGTTGGCTTGGGGCTCATTTTCTGAAGACTCATCGCTGCGTGTAAGTTCATTGATGAGCTTTTCATCCAGTTTCCATTTAATGGTATTCGGTTTGTCATCCATCACCTGAAACAGTAAAATACCAAATAATACACTGTAGTCAAGGGTTTTTAAGTTGGCAAAAGTAAGTAATAGTCAGAGGTGAGCATACGCTTCTGCAAAAATAGCACGTTCTCCCTACTTGTCTTTGAAAAGCGTAAGCCTGTAACCCGTGTTCTTGAGTAAAAGCCCGTTTTGGATTTTGGGCCCGTGGTCTTTACAACAATAACACGTTTTTTGAATGAAAATCTTATACTAATTTTGCATAAATAGCAAAAGTAGGCTACTTGTCTGAAGAAGTGTAGTTTTAAATTTTTGTAGCCTAGGCTACCGGTTCCGGGTATCGATACTAGAACGTTACCAGTATTAAGTAAACCTAGAACTATCAGTAAATGAAGGTTTAATTGTAGAGAATGGTAGCCTATGTAGTTTTTACACTTCACATTGTTTAGTCCCAAAGACAGCATTCAGTGATCTTTGGTCTGCAATAAACACCAATTGACGGTTGGCCTAACGGTATTCAACTATGTAGGCTACAGGCCTATGTTTGACAATCCACCATAATCGGAAAATACAGCATCTCTCAAAAGTATGAACTGCCGAAGTTTATTGAAACTCTGAACTGTTACTGCCAAGGTTCAGTAACCTAGGCCTACTGACACAACAACTAGCATGGTAGCCTAGGCCGTCAGATCATCTGCTAGCCTAGTCAAGCTAAGTATCCATCAGCTACAAGTTACCTGCTTTCACTTATAATATGCCTATTCAAATTGAATATAAAGTTGCCTTATACAATACTTACCTTAACAATGTTTTCCTCAACTCGAAAATTTTCGAACCACAGTCATGGAAATCAAAAAGAGACTGTTCAGTCTTAACTGCTGGAGGGATGAAACGACCAGTGTGACCAAATATTTTTTTGGTAACATTTTTGCACAAAAGTTTAGTCTTGTCAAATAATACTTTTTGTAATTTTACACACTCACTAATAGTAATAGTACAATAAATACATTCTACCAGTTTTCAAATTGTGAGATAGAAGAGTGACCTAATAAAAGAGTGGTCTAATTTTTTTTTAATGCCTTCAAGTTTAAAAGTTATCAAAAACAAACCTAAGAAATTTCATAAAACTAAAATTCGAAAAGAAATGTAGATAATGACTAGCTTATTTTGCATGTATAGATTCAACTTCCAACCTTGTTTGTGTACATAAAGTCAAAAATATATTTTTTTGGAGTCAAACCACTCTTTTTTACTGTGTGACTATATTTTGGACCTGTGACGGCAAGTCGGCAATGATGATGACAGAATGAGCTATGTCACATTAGCTCATTTTGTCAATAGAGATGGTATAGATGCAGAAGCGGCACAATGAGCTATGTAGCAATAGCTCATTGTGTCGCATAGCCCTCTGGACTTAGTTTAAAATGAGCAGTCAGTTCTGAGAAACCTGTTCAGGCTAGAACTTAGCTCTTTCTGTCAGTAAAAATACGGGGCTTGAGAAACACTTTCCAGTATCTAACCACAAAAAATGCAAAAATGGACTTAGCTCGTTCTGTCATTTAGCCCTCGATATGTTGAACAGGAGAGGAGTCAAGACTGAGCCCTGTGGGACGCCGTTTTTAAGTCGGCGTAGTATGCTTCGACAACCGCTACTGGTTGTAAGGGTAAAACTGCGGTTTTGCACAAGTTCCATCATCATATGGACCATGTGTCTGTCAGGAAGCAGACGGAGTAACTTGCAGGTAAGGCCGCTATGCCATACGGTATCATAGGCAGCCGTGAGATCAACAAACACGGCGACAACCTTGTTCTTAGCCGAAAAACTGTCCTCGATGTCTTAGGTTATAAGTGTGACCTGATCTACGGTTGATCGTCCGTGTCTGAAGCCAGCTTGCTCACGGGGGAGCTGCGGATCTATTATTGGTTCGACACGAGCGTAGATGAGTCTCTCGAGCATCTTGAAAGAACTGCAACCACAAGGGCTCTTCTCCAGATTCTGGGAATTCTCAGGTGGCGCAAACAGCAGGAAAGGAAGTCTTTTAACCAGGACTTTAGGGAGGCAGCAGCATGGAGTATCAACTCCGGGCATAGGTGGTCAGGGACCGGGGCTTTACCTGGTTTTATGTGCTGGATGGCGGCGGAAAATTTCTCAGGGGTGAACTCACCCGAGATGTTCCCGTCTGGGGTTTACGCTCCAGAGGTCCTTCATTTCTTGTAAGACGGATCTGTCTGATTCACGGCCTCTCGATTTGTATTTCCCATTCTCCACGAGTTGTGAGGCGATGGAATTTGCTGAAACCGGACGTTGTTGCCGAGAGGCACGTGATCTATCAGTTAGGTTGTTCAATGTACTCCATGCTATGGGGCTGGAGTGCGTGAATTCGATTGATTCAACAGCTTCTGTCCAGCAATCCTTCCTCTTTGAGTCCAGTGTTGCCAACAGGGCTGTCATGAAACTAAAGATGACTTTATTGATAAAGTTTTAACCAACTTAAAATGCGGCCACCCCAACTTAAAACATACTAAAAATGAAGGCAGGTAGCTCACAACAACAAGCAACACAAAATAGAGAACAGCCAGAAGGACAAAACACGCCAACGAAATAATCAGTAGAACAAGGACCAGTACAGAAACAAAGTACGTAGAAATAACGTAAAACAATATATTATAACATTTACCCACTCTAAAAGGTAATGGGATCCCCATATCTAACGGGAGGAACCCCTTTGGTGGACCTAGACGATCTTCTTGGATTTTCATTGGAAAGGCTTGATCGGGATAGGTCACCAGTCGTTGTTGATTGCGGATTGATTGCTGGATCGCAGTCGATCGCTTGGTCGCGAACAACTTCTTCGACTTGATCGAAATTATTTCCCGGTGAAGCGCCACTGCAAGGCAACCTATCACTCGGTGTGAATGACTTTTCCTCTGTGTCCGATGATTGAGGAGAATCCACAATATATTCCGATGATTGAGGAGAATCCACAATATCCCCGTAAGAGGTATTATTAGCAGGATGTGGGGCTAAGTCTCTTAGAGACACGTTAGACTCTCGGCCGTCGCTGTATTTGATCCGAGCGTATAATGGGTTGGCTTCGGTTAAGAACACTTTCGTGACTTGATCGTCGTGTTTGCTAGACCTGTTAAACTTTCTCAGTAAGATTGGGCCAGGAGTGCTTAACCAATCAGGAAGGGACTTCCCGTGTGACGACCGTCTAGAGAAGTTGAAGAATCGCTCATGCGGGGTAGAGTTTGTTGATGTACACAGTAGCGATCTCAATGCGTGTAAGGCGTTCGGAAGGACATTTTCCCATTTGCTTACAGGCAGGCCGAATGACTTGAGGTTACATTGTATCGCCTTCCATATTACTCCGTTGTAACGTTCAACTTGCGAATTGCCTTGCGGGTGATAGGGTGTTGAGTGGCTCACAGCTACACCCCTTTCCAACAAGAATTGTTTAACATCCCTAGACATGAAACTTTGGGCTCGATCAGTATGAATAAAACTACAGGTACCGAACATTGCAAACAGTTGAGAAAGGCACTTGATTACTGTGCCAGACGACGTATCAACACAGGGAAAACAAAACGGAAATCGTGAATACTCATCAATGACACACAATACATATATATTACGAGAACATGATGGTAAGGGGCCCTTAAAATCTAAGTTTAGCCTCTCCATGGGCTGAGTCGCTTTGATTAAATTACTCTGGACGGGTTTAAAGAAACGTGGCTTAACTTCAGCGCATACATTGCATGATTCACATATTCTTTTAACATCAGTTGTCGAGTAAGGCAAATTTTTCGAACGCACATAATGCAACAAACGAGTTAAACCCGGGCAACACAATTCTTTATGAATATCCATCAAACTTTTAATGTTTCGAGCAGGTACCGTTGCGCAAAATGCTCTCGATAAAGCGTCGGGTGCTGTATTGTCTTTGCCGGGACGGTAACGAATAGTATAAGAAAAGGATGCCAGTTCGAGGCGCCAACATAGCACTTTATTGTTTTTGACTTTGGTCCGCTTCTTGCTGTCAAACATGAAAGCTACTGATTTTTGGTCTGTAATTAATGTAAAATGCCTTCGAATCAGAAAATGGGACCATTTTCTTACGGCTTCAATAATACTCGTAGCCTCCTTTTCCATGGCAGGGTAGTGTAGCTCGCTCCCTTGTAATGACCGAGACATAAATGCTACCGGTCGCCCACTTTGATTTAGAGTAGCCGATATTGCTACATCTGATGCGTCACATTCTACGGTAAACGGTGAGTTCTCATCAATTGCTTGAAGGGATGCATTAGCAATAGCTTCTTTGAGGAATTGAAAGTCGCTTATTTGTAACCTGCTTAAAGGAAAGGCATCAACTCCCTTTAGCCTTTGTATTTTGTCAGAGAAGCCCGGAACCCACTTAGCGTAATAGGCGAACAACCCAATTGTTCTCTGTAGCGATTTTTTAGAAGTGGGTGGTGGTAAATCCCAAAGAGCTTTTAAACGCTCAGGATCGGGCTTAATTTGTCTATTTCCTACGCAGTAACCCAGGATGTTAATGTTCTCCACACCATAGACGGTTTTGTTATTATTGAGCGTCATATTACGTCGTTTCATGGATTGTAGAAATTTTGCAGCGGTCTTCTCTAGTTCTTCAGAATTACGACCGCCAATGATGACGTTGTCAAAGTACACGTACGTGTTTTCAAGTTTGTCCGAAGCAACAACGTTGTCCATTATGCGTTGGAATACTGGGCCACCATTTTAACACCAAATGGCATGCGATTAAATTCAAATAGTCTTCCACCAGCTTGAAAAGCAGTAGCCTATAAGGTTTATCTTGGTCAAGCAAAGGAATCTGGTGGTAGGCTGATTTAAGATCATAAGTCGCAAAACTATTGTACTGTGCAAGACTGTTCACGATGTCCTCGATGCGGGGGATGGGGTAAGCATCGAGTTCAGTAAATAGATTAATTGTTTGCGAGTAATCGACGCAAAGTCTTTTACGTCCAGACTCAGGATTTGTTACTACGACTACTTGAGCACGCCATGGCGAATTACTCGGCTGAACGATTCCTTCAGCAAGCCAATTGTTAACTTCTGAATCAATAAATTTTAAGTCATTGTGACTGTACCTCCGAGATTTAGTCGCTACGGGTTTGCAATTATCTTTCACACTTGAAAATAATGATGGACACTCTACTTGGGCGGCGGCTACGGCACATGTCCCAGACATATTATGTGAAATGATGAGGTCATTTTCAGGACCAACCAATTCGAAAACTAAACGCTTATGCTTGCTTTGAAAATCTAAACCAAGAATTATATCAGAGCATAAGTTCTTTAGAATATAAAGTTCGACGTTGTTATACGTGCGATCAAGAATGTTTAGGTTTACTACACATTTACCGAGAACTCGACTTTTGGCTGACATTTGAGCCATCGTCACTTCGAGCCTTGCCGGAAAAACTTTGAGGTTTAAGTCTTTAACTGATCGTTCGTTGATAAAACTCTTAGAACTTCCGGTGTCAATTAGAGCGGACAGTTCATGACCAGCAATGTTTATAAAAATTGTTGACTGTTTCAAGTCATTGTTCACAGTTTTTGCTGAACAGACATTACGTTGTTTATACGTTGTTATACGTGCGATCAAGAATGTTTAGGTTTACTACACATTTACCGAGAACTCGACTTTTGGCTGACATTTGAGCCATCGTCACTTCGAGCCTTGCCGGAAAAACTTTGAGGTTTAAGTCTTTAACTGATCGTTCGTTGATAAAACTCTTAGAACTTCCGGTGTCAATTAGAGCGGACAGTTCATGACCAGCAATGTTTATAAAAATTGTTGACTGTTTCAAGTCATTGTTCACAGTTTTTGCTGAACAGACATTACCTTGAGAGGGCGTACCGGTACTGGTCGCTGGACATTGAATATCAATCGATGCTGCCGCCGTGTTATTTGCTTGATGGCCAGAGCTGTTCCCGTTCTTTCGACAGACTATTGCCCAATGTCCTTTCTTGTTGCACTTAAAACAAACTGATGAACGCGCTACACAGTTCTTGCGGTATTCTCTGGCCGCTTGTACATTGCCAGGCTCAATGTCTAATCGCTGAGGTTTTAACAACCTCTCCATCCTTTGCGATTTTTAGTTGAAAAATTTTTAAGTTGGTTAAATTGTCATGAAACTAAAGATGACTTTATTGATAAAGTTTTAACCAACTTAAAATGCGGCCACCCCAACTTAAAACATACTAAAAATGAAGGCAGGTAGCTCACAACAACAAGCAACACAAAATAGAGAACAGCCAGAAGGACAAAACACGCCAACGAAATAATCAGTAGGCTAGAACAAGGACCAGTACAGAAACAAAGTACGTAGAAATAACGTAAAACAATATATTATAACAAGGGCTGTGGCTGAGCAGTTGGTATCGTTGCCCTGGGGGGCGTGGAGAAAGTCGTAGAGGCTTTCGCACTCCTTATCCCAGCACGGCATGTCGTTCTTTTGTCGGCCGTGGGGATGGAGTGTTTTTCCGCTGATGTTATTGCATCACAAAAGTCCTGGTGGGCTTCTTCCACGTTGTTGTTGTGTGGGGATGGGATATACTGTGTGGCTTCGTTGCTGAGGAGGCTGTAGTACTCCCAGTTAGCCATTCTGAAGTTCCATCGCTTAACAGGCTTGCTCGGGACAGGCATTGTGAGCGTTGGAGCCGTGATGAGCGAGGGTCAATGTTGGGACTGGGGGAACCTGTCTAGCACACGTCTGTCTGGTTAGCAATTATCGAGGTCATCACTTGCAAAATTGGAAAAAACGCAAAATTGGAAAATGTACTGCAAGTATCTGAACAGCATTTGCCCTAAATTTTTTGCATTAAATCATCACCTTTATGCTCGTTGGACATCAGTTCACATTCGTGATATTGAAGTATTTGAGCAAACTGATTCCACTTTGAAGACACATTTTGCTGAAGGGCAGTTTGTGGTACAAAATCCGGTAAGAGGTTTTCTGCAATGGCACTTGACCAGAATCATGAGCAGTGCAATGCCGCTGTTAAAGGTAAAGGAGGTACTATAGATCAGTTTCAAAACGAAGGAGCTTTGAAACGATGAATGCTTTCTCAACCAATGATTGTTGAAACGGTGACAAAATTTCATGATGAAATTGGCTTTAGTGACAAAAAACTCCAATGGCTACATCACGAAGAAAGTAAATTCTATCACGAGAGGTTTCGTGAAGAATTGATTTGTTTGGTACAAATGTTTGAAGAGCTTGGCAACCCTTTCACCGACTCGTCTGGAAAACTTTGGACAATCTGCTCAAGGCAAGCCTCCAATGATGAAGGTGTGCAACAGCTTCTAAACCTTCATAACTTTGGGAAAACAAAATTTGAATCGTTTGGATCTTCCAGTTTTCTTGAAGATAAAAATTTTGGAGAACCAATAACCAAAGTATCGTTAGACTTGTTCGGCAAAACGCGAACACCAAAAAAGAACACACAACCCATAGTCAAATATAAATCATCCCTTCTTCATAAAGTGTTTGTTTCAAGCTATGTTCGTGGCAAAGATGCTTGCTGTCCTATTCTTCAAGCACGAAGTATCATTGTACCTTATAGCATTATTTGCGAACGGTTCTTTGAGATCTACAACAAAATCGGCTCTGTTCACAGTTTTAAAACGTTTTGGATGTCCACAATGTACCGTACCAAGTTGCAACGTCTATGTTATAGACCAGGGGTTCCCAAACTTTCTGTTCATCGGTACCCTTTGGTCAATTTATAGATTCGCTCGTGTAGGCTACCCCCAAAATTTTCTCATATTTTTGGCTTTAGAAAGTTTAGATATTGCAACAAATTAACAGTAGAGCTGCATTAGAAGATTGCATACATGATATTTTGTACCAATCAAAGCACACAAAGTTATTCATAACAATGTAATCCAAGGTTAAACAAACACTACAATCAAACAAACAATATATCGGCTGAATAAGTGTGCTGTGATTGGACAAAATAAGTCGTGTGAACTTGGTAGTTACTGTAGTTGTAGTTAAAGCATCTACTGGGGTGAAAATGTGACTTACTAAGGAGTTCTTAATCTCAGATCTTCAAATTATTAACATTATCTGATGATAAAAAATATTTTAAGGCAGATTAGAAGTTATGGAAAGAATATCCTTATACTTAATCTAATGTACCCCTTGAAAAGTCGAAATGTACCCCTGGGGGTACATGTACCCCAGTTTGGGAACCCCTGTTATAGACGGTTCAGCACTCATGCAAATAATAAAATCCAGAGGTAATGTGAAAACATTAATTTGAAGAATACATTTTTTAAATCGTTATCCCTTACGTTACTGGCAAGGCAGCGAAGTACAATCGTGATGACATTGTCTACGATGTATAATGTATATCTGAAAAATAACATCAAATCTTCTGCAAGAAACAAGCAACGATCTGGATGTTACGTGGCTGTCACCAGGCCCGGATTTAGGGGGGGCAGTTGCCCCGGGCCCCCCGACTTTTGAAGGGCCCCCCCCTATGTGGAAAAAAAATGTGATTTTGTGTTATTTTTTTCCTTTTGGCCTTTAAAGTTTCTGCGAAATGCTGTGCAGTACTGGACTGATGCTACTGTAGACGTAGAGATGGTTTTTCGCGCCGTAGGCTTGAAAAAAAATTTGGCACGGGAGCCCCCTGATCTAAAAGTGCCCCGGGCCCCCCATCAGCTAAATCCGGCCCTGGCTGTCACAAGTAATACTCGTCTTCCTCTCAACTGGTCTGAGTTTTTGAAAAATGACAGCAACAAAACTGCGTTATATCAACTGGTTCAACAAGCTGTGATAACTTCAGTCGATCCAAACTTGTCTACGATTGTTGTTACATCGTTAGATACAGCTCTTAGCAATCAAACATTGGACATGTCAGAGATTTCCTCGTGTGATCACGAAAGAGGAAGAAAACCGCTAGTTTTTCATCTTGAATTGACAGTGTTAAGATTCAGACATTGCATAATCTGGTGTCGTGTAGGCCTATTCATTTGATTTGTAGATCATAATTATATATTATTTTAAATTTTGAAGTGGCATGGCTAAAAGGGAAATTCACCCCTGGTAGTTGCTTTTCTGGTTATACCATTGACGACGTCATTATTACGTCATACTGTACTGGTATTATTGTTATTGCTTGCAATTTCAAAATTTTAAGCATTTGCAAAACTTATCATGATAGTAGTTGATCGCTTTTTTCGGAATAAACTTACACTTGGTTCCTGAATTTCAAGTTGTCTAGTCTTAATAATGTAATGATGACGTCATAAAGGATGCAATCATGACGATACTACTTTTGGGAATTGTGAAATGGTTCTAGTAACCGGTACTCCAACTAAAACCAACAGCAAACGACCAAAATCGATTAAAAAATCAAAAAAATTGATGACATCATAATGACGTCATCAGTCAAATTATTTTGTGTTGGTTTTGTCTCACTAATTTATGTGTGCTTTTTAAGTAAAAATATGCAAAAATCAAACATGTAATTTGCACAAAAATGCCGTAAAAAGAGCTGAAACGTGATGTCTGGGGAAATCCCCGATTTGGGGGTGATCACGTAACCCAAAAAGTAGCGGCATCCACTAAAATCAAAGTTGGGTTGACCAACTGCAAAAATATGCAAAAAAACAACGTGTAACACGTTTAGCCTAAAGATTCCCTTAAGGGAACGTTCAAATATTACGTAACGCCTTTTTTTCCGAATTTTTGACCCCCCCTCCCCCATGTAACGCTTTTTCACTACGAATTCAGCACAAAAAACTACCGTTCCGTACTCGAAAGCGTTACGTAACGTTTTGCTTGAACCCCCTCCCCCCCGATGTGACGCTAACGTAACGCTTTGCATAAACCCCCCCTCCCCCTCGAAGGCGTTACGTAATATTTGAACGTTCCCTAAGGACCTGAACTATATAAGTATCCGACAGAAGTGTTATATGTCTCGATATTCTCCACAATGTGTTTTAGTCTATCGTTCACAACCTTATATTTTTTTATTTGGTGGCGCCAATTGAACGCCAGCAGCTGATAACTGCTCCAAGATTAGTTCGTTGTGCGATTGTTCCTTTACCAACTTTACTATCAGTCGAAGTAGGCTATCGTGGGGTGTGTGATGGAGACTCGTTGGTCGAAAGCAGTGATGTACGCGCAACCAAAGATATTGACGCCGTCAGCGCAAACGTTCGAAAAACCATACGCCGTATGCGTCAACGTAACTTGTAAAAAAAGTTGGCGGCGTCAGCGCATACACTAGCGTAAACTAATTTTGTTTGCTAGGTGCCAAACATTCACACGGTATAAACCATTCGAAACAAACAAGTTTTATTTTGAATTTCCACGAAGAAACACAAGCATCTGAAAGTGTTCATCTGACATTTTGCTGTGTTTTGGTTCCAATATGTCTTTGCCCATTGAAAAAATTCTTTCAACTGCAGCGCTGGAAGGTATTGGTATTGTGCGCTGGAAGGTATTAGCGAAAAAAATACATTAAAAAGTATGCGTTGACGCTATGCGCTAAAAAAACGCGAAAACTTTACGGCGTAGCCTCAAGCGCAAACTATCCAAAAAATGTGGCCGCAAGCGTTAGCGTAAACAAAAAGTCTACGCCGCAAGTATGCGGCGTAGAATTTGTGGCGTATACGTACATATCTGGTCGAAAGGCACTGCTTGCATAGTATTTCACAAAAGGTGGAACTGATATTGTAGATCAACGAATGGCCAAATACTCCACAAAAACCAAATCGAAACGTTGGACAATCCCAGCATTCTCCTATGTACTTGATGCATGCCACGTAAATGCAAGCAGTTTGCTTTGCTTGAACAGCCACAGCGATCCGAGAAAAGTTAATTCGTTCGACTGTGGATGGGATTTAGCCATGCAATTGATACGGCCTCAAGTGCAGCGCAGACCAAGGATAGGTTTGCGCACTGTACTTGTGAGTAAAATGTGCATTGTTTTGGGAGAAACTGATCGTTCCGTGACTGCAACAACCTCAGCAACGGAGCGAATTTTTTTTCCAAATAATACAATTTGGGAAGAGAGGTAACTTTTTTAAACCAAAAACAATAAACATACATAACCCAGCAACAACACTACATTTAACATTATAAAAACAATAAGCTAACTTTTTCGGCTAGTCATACAGCCCTATTCAAACCTATAAGAAAAATATTAAAAAAAAATACCAAAGAATAATACACTGTCACAACAAAATATGAACAAATCTAAACATTTGAGAAACTTGCTTAACTAGTTCACACAAAATGATGACTGAAAATTACGCAGCACAACGGGAAAAGTATTTGAGAAGTAAAATTAATTAATTGTTCAGAAAAGGACTCAAGCAGATTACGCAAGATGGACAGAAGCACAACACGAGACAGTGGCACAAACAAAGTAAAAATACGAGAAGCACAAGACGTGACAAATTCAATCAAAAACTGTTAAGATAGGAAGCTCCGCCAGCAAATAATTGCCAGATTGCCTTTCCTATCTTATCACTTAATTAAGTGGTCATTAAGACACTATTTCAAAAGTCAAAATATAAAATATGATCAACCTTCAAATAAATACATATTTCTAACAACCTGTCAGCATTAAGTAAAAAATATTAATGGTTATGTATTCCCAGATAATTTTGCTGTATTGTGTGATAGTTTGATTGAATTATGTCAAGCCGTTTATGAGTTATATGCGTTTAAAGTGCTTGGGTCGGTCCGACCAAAGACAAGCAAGACACAACAATACCACAGGGTTGATCATTACAACAGTATATATTTTACATATTTACAATTTAGTTTAACATTCGAACGTTTTCGGCTTAACCTAAGCCCTTATCAGGAATCAGCCGGCTAATCAAAAGCTGTATCAGTAATTAGAATTTTATAAAGGGGGCAAAAAGCTAAAAAGATGCTCGGAAATCTAATAGCGTTTCATAAGAAAATACGTATCGTATTTAAAAAAAAAGTTTAGCTTTATCATTTATACAGCTTGCTGGGAGAGGTACACCCTTGCTCAGCTGATTGTTACGTGCCTGGACCCAATCATCTCTATCAAAAGTAGATGATGGATCTTGTTATCACAGCTACACTCTAACGACCCTAATTACAGATGGACCTACACTACAGGCTACAAGATAACGCAACACTTTCAATTGGAAAAGACGAGAATTTGCAGAATGAAACGCATAGCCTAAATCAAATGCTGAAAACGTTTTTATAACTTTGGAGTAGGTATGATGATGTATGATAATTTTTTTGTATAAATTAGTTTTTCAATCATAGTGATTTTGTTAAATTGAATTAAAATAATAATGCATTTTACTAATTACCATATGTTACTCCACTCTACACACATGGTACTTATACATACATGCAGTAAACATATATTATATATTCCACAAATGAAATGCAGTAAGATGTTGATATTGAAACTTTAGGCAGTTTTTTCTAGAAAGATTGAAAGCAGTTGCAAATTAAGTGCTCAATTTAGCATACTTACATGTTATACTTATCACAATAGTGCATTATTAGTTTACTGCAGACATTTCATTCCATTTCATAAAAAAACATTAATCTATAATTCAATTTGAAGTAGTGAAGATATGAAAACAGAATAATTTGATCTGTAATTTTTTGTTTTTTTTTATCTGTAATTTCCATTTAATGTAATTCAGGTCTTGTGTTTTCATCTGCTTTTGTTCCTCAGTCACATATTCCGGATGTGGATTGTCAATCCAATGTACTCCGTCCTGCAAAAGTCACATGTTTTGTATTCCTCTATTAATACATGACATATTTTTTGTATAAATTATTTTTTCAATCATAGTGATTTTCTTAAATTGAATTAAAATAATAATGCATTTTACCAGGGTTGATCGGTTTAAACCGCCCGGTTAAAACAGCCTGGCAGTTTTGACCACCTATTACTGGTCAAAACCCCTTTAGTGTATGAATCAAGTTGATTTTCAATTGAATTAAAAATATTACCCTCCATGTTTAGTAATGATGTTCAACTATATTTTGTTTTCATCAACAATAACCTAAATGCTGGATTTGGGACAAAAAATATTCAATTTCTCTGTTTATTTTTGATATTTCAATCAGTTGGTTACCGTATTTTACGGACCATAAAGCGCATCCGATTATAAGGCGCACTGTCAATAAATTGCTTTGATTAGTTTTTTATTCAGACATAGAACGCAGGGCTATAGAACGCAACGTATTTTAAGGAGTATGGGTTACCGTATAAAGCTCATTAACCAAAAATGCGTAAGAAATGTAAGCAAGTCACAATAGTACAATGAGCAAAAGAAAAAAATGGGCCTAGTGAATATCACAGTTGCTTTTACCGTAGTTTATCTTGTAAGACAGTGGTTTATTTATATAATAATAGTATCGGTACTGGTTTTGAGTGTAGGCAATAGAGCACTACTTGATCGGGTCTGCTACTATTCGGTGAGTCCGATTCGGTGAGTCTGATTCGGTGAATTCCTAACCTCTAACCCCTAATTCTAAAACGGCAATGATAATTAGGCTACGGTACCCGATAATTTAAAAAAAAATTGAAAAAATCCCCGGTTAAGGGATCGGACTCACCGAATTGGACTCACCGAATCGGACTCACCGAAACGGGCCATTCCGACTTGATCCGTACATTAGGCGCACCGGCTTATAAGGCGCACGATTAATTTATGAGGAAAAAAAGGATTTAAATTGCTCCTTATGGTCCGTAAAATAGAGGTATTTTAATTATTGAGAGAATTCAAATTCTAAAAATAAGTTTCTGATGAACCAAAAAATGCTTGGTAGAACGATGAACAATTTGCACAGCCAACTGAAGTACAAGAATTTATTTCAACAAATTTTTTTTTTATGAAGAACATTTGCCATCAAATTTTGCCTGACAGGTCGGTATTGGCGGCCATTAATGAAAGTTCAGGCGGCCATGGCCGCCAGCTATTTCGAGGCCTGCCATATCAAAATAGTCACAACTCACAACTGCTTTTATATTTCCTAAATAGCCCATAGCCCAGGTAGCCGACCATTCACTACATAAAAATATTTTTCTGGGTTTTGACCGGTTTAAACCTAGTTTTCACCGGTTAAAACCAGGTTTAAACCGCTTAGTGGTCAAAACCAGTTTTGACCACTTAGAGATCAACCCTGCATTTTACTAATTACCATCTGTTACTCCACTCTACACACATGGTACTTATACATACATGCAGTAAACATATATTATATATTCCACAAATGAAATGCAGTAAGATGTTGATATTGAAACTTTAGGCAGTTTTTTTCTAGAAAGATTGAAAGCAGTTGCAAATCAAGTGCTCAATTTAGCATACTTACATGTTATACTTATCACAACAGTTCATTATTAGTTTACTGCAGACATTTTCATTCCACTTAATAAAAACACATAAATCTATAATTCAATTTGTAGCAGTGAAGATATGAACACAGAATGATTTGCGAAACCTTTGCTAAACATGAGTTCCGTTTCTGCTTTTTGGCTCTTTATTTTTTTCTCACACATCAGTGTTTTTAACACACAAGCAAACATTATTATTATTGCAATTCTTTAATGCGGACAAAAAATTGTCCAGTAGTTACCACACAAAAACGACAAAACAATCAAACCAGATGGTATGATCAATTAATGATCAAGATAAAGAGCCTGTTAATAACATTTGAAGCAGTTTGATCTATAAAAAAACAGTCAGAATTCATCAAAGACATTATCAGGCTGTTGGTGGAGTAATACAGTGTTGAATTTTGAAGTTGAAAACATGTTCTTTCTTCCTTAGACGTTATATTAATATAAACTTATTGTAATGGACTAAAACAAAATTGCGTTTTTCTTTGTAGCCTACTAGTTTTGTTAAAATTTACTTGATGGATGTTCTTGACTTTTGTACCAGTAGGCCTACATTGTCGAAACTTATGGGAGAAGATCAGGTTAAGAATTAGTCTTACAGCTTTTGGTATGAAAATTTTTTAACCATCCATTAAAAAGAATTTTTATGTATGTTAATATGGAAGTTTGCTTTATTTGTTTGTTTTCTATATTTTTTATGTGTGCCAGCTGAAGATGCTATTATTATAGAAAAATCCATTCCTAACAAATTACGCTTAAGAGGTCAGATTGTTGTGCAAATGCCAGCATACTACAGATACAAGTCAACCATGCTGAACCAAAAAGGTGCCAATAAAGTGTTAACGTTAGTAATGAAACTAATAAAATCAAAAAGCACTCCTACCTAAATTTAAGTAAATAAAAGCTGTTTTTCTGAAATTAAAACATGACTGTTCTCTTCACACAACATATACATGAAAAATAACACAAGCAACACTTAAGACAATATTAGTAACAAGTTTAGGACAAATGCAGAACTCTGTAAACGAGATATTGCTACCAACAAAACTATGTGTTTAAGTGAGTATTTTGTGGCAACAGTAGCTACTTATACTAAATAAAGATACCATGCTATAGACCAACCTCAAGTTTTCTGTTAACCATTTTAATGTAGAATTCGTCTGGATTGCGAGCTTGAGCCTTTTTGCGAAGAGACTTCAAAATCCTTTGACGGTTTTGATAATTCTTTGCACGTAGCTTGTAATCTTTTTTCTTTTCAAGTCTAGTGGCGCCGCCAGACCTTCAACAATGGGGGGGCAAAAAATTGACAGTGCAAGACAGTAGCGTAGTCAAAAATTTTGAAAAGGGGGGTGTTGACAGCCGGCGGGCGAAGCCCGATGGCGTGCTCGCCGAAGGCGACACATAGCGACGGGGGTCTGGGGGGCCTCCCCCAGAAAATTTTGAAAAATTACTTTCAGTTTGGTGCATTCTGAGAGCATTTTCAACAAAATTGTGGGTATAAATATTTCTGTAAAATGGTGCTGTCCGGTGGCATAGCAAAAGGATAAAATCATGTTTTCTTCGGCATTTTTCGGAAATAAAGCTACAAGTCTCTATGTTTTCTTGTTGCTAATTCCAGACTGAGATATTTGAATGTTTGGTATTGGCAAAACTCGCTCTTTTAATGCAGTTTCGTTTAAAATTAGGCAAACTTTGTTTTAGAGACATAGGTTGATTGGTTTTTTTTGCGAGATTATTACAGTTTTATTATTTATCAATTTTCTCCTTGGTCGATTGAAAAAGCGATCTTTTTCCGGTAAGTCACTAACTTTTATGCTCTGAAGTCAACCCAGAGTTTAGAAAATGTAACGTCATAGAGGTCATACATCTTTATGAGTGTCAAACAAAAAGCTTTGAGACAATGAAGTTACTTTAGGCTATTTCTGATATATTCAAGCTTTGTATAACGAATAGCTGTTTAGATGTTACTCTAGATCGAACAAGCGATCTCAGCAGTTGCAGATGGCTTGCATCCTTGCACAGTTTGACGAGAAATTACATCATAGGCTGAAGCTTTTCTTGTAACAATGTGTTAACATCCGTAAATTCAATTTGAAAGGTTGAAAATCCCGATCCCCCTTTCCTTGGCTACGCCACTGGTGCAAGACATGCAAGACAGTGGTATATTATTTAATTTCTCTTGTTTTCTACCAGGGCTGGAAAAAATGTTAACCTTCCCGGGAATCTGTTTTTTAGAGAAAAAAATTCCCGCGGCTTACAATCACGATAATAAGAACCTTATATTTTACTGATCTCCGGAGCTGACGTAAACCTTAAAAGTCATGTCGACATATTCTTGATGCCCCCCTTATCGAAAATTGTTCTTTGTAATACCGCTTTGAAGGAGGATTACGACTATGAACAAAAGAATAAATTTTAAACTTCATTTTGAATTGAAAAGATATGACGTAATGTCTTCCAACCTTAGTTATATATTTTTTCATTACGTAACGTCTTGTAGGAATAAATTGAAAATCAGTATGATCACTCAAAATGAAAGCAATGGGACTACGAATCCTCACTAAACCAATCAATCAATGTTCTTGTTGCACCGAAGATGACAACCTTATATTTTACTGATCTCCGGAGCTGACGTAAACTTTAAGGCATAGATCTGTTGACTCAATGCAAACCCTTTGAAGGTTGGGGGGGCTGTCAATTCAACTTTTTGTATCAACAGTTGTATCTCTAAAACCACTGAGGCTGCGACTACGAGATTTCTTGACTTTTCCTAATTTGTATTCACCTCTATTGAGCTGAAATTTTGAGCGAATAAAGGTTATAAATTAAAAGATGTAAGGCATTTCTCAGCACATCATCTGAAATATTTCATATTCTATTGTGAAACATTTTTCCACCAGCTGGATGAAAGTAGGCTAATTAATTTGGCCCATGTCTCGTTAATCCTAACTGTTTCACAGCGTGAAGGGCATTGGCTGTATGTAAAATAATGTAAAAAAAAATTAATCACAACATTACAATGCACGTTATTCATTACTCTACCAAAAAATAATGTGTAAACTCACGCTACAAATTACACTCATAAGTGACCTCAACATTTCAACGTATATGAGCAGTTCTAAAATTCACATAGTTTTAATTTTCTGATATGCTCAGCGTGAATACTTTTACAAAGTGAATCCCAAATTTTAAAACCGTGTCAAAATAACAGAGATATCACTCCTAAAGCATAAGAAGAATCGACAGTCTCCCCCCAAACTAAGCAAGACTCCAGGAGCCCAACCTTCTAAGGGTTAAAAGTCATGTCGACTTATTCTTGATGCCCCCCTTATCGAAAATTGTTCTTTGTAGTACCGCTTTGAAGGTGGATTACGACTATGAACAAAAGAATAAATTTTAAACTTCAATTTGTATTGAAAATACATGACGTCATGTCTTTCAACCTTATCACATTTTTTTCATTACGTAATATATACCACCACCAAACCACTTTTGACGATCGAATTTGTTAATTTATTATTCGGTAAAATGTTTAGATGATGTCACGTCATTACGCCGATTTGAGATATAATTTCATTCATGACGTCGTATGGATGAAAAACTTTTACAAGTTTTATACTCTGCTGAGATTAAAAAAGAAACATAAATGATAAATATTGGAGAAATTGAGTCTCCTTTACAACTTAAGAATCGAACAACTCAAAACTGCTGAAACAAAACGTTTTGTTTAAGTGAAAGAATCACTGCAAGCAACCACTGCCAAAATGCGCGCGGAAGAAGTCATGGGAGTGTGAGATATCAAAAATTTAACAGGTTGTTATTTTTCTACATCAATGTGACGTTAGTTAAAACTTCAAAATATCTATATCTTTGCTTCTGTAGAAAATCTTTTTATCTACTGTACAATTTAGTCATCAAAGTTTTCCATACTTTTTTTTAAAGAGAGAGCTTCTCCCCCCCCCCCCCCCCCCCATGCAACTTGAGTTCAATTACTTGAGGTTGGGATCCAAATATTAAAAAAATAATATTAATATGTTTTAACAAAAAAAAACAATTAAAAAGATGATACCCAAAACATTGGGGGGGCAGCTGCCCCGCCTGCCGGCGCCACTGAGTATACCAAGGTTTTGCCTTTCAGCCACTTGACCTCTTTCACGATGTGGTTTCTGTTGTGCTTTCTGTGCGTTTTTGAAAGACATTGTTTTGCTTAAACTTTCAACACTTATCAGGCAGCTTTGTCTTGAATTTTTAGCCAAACAATAATCAGTACCAATAGTTCAAGTTCGAAGGTGGTGTCTCTTTAACAAAAAATGTGTGATTGTTTTTCATGGGGCAAGGTTCACTCAATCTTAATGCGGCATGTAATTTTTCAACGTTTTTCTTTTTTATCTGTAATTTCCATTTAATGTAATTCAGGTCTTGTGTTTTCATCTGCAAAGCTCTTTCAAACGACCACGTCTGCCCTTGAGTTCCATTCTTAATTCAGTTCTTTGCTGATTATGCAGCTAAACTCTTCGAAGGTTCTCAGCTTAAAAGTTTGAAGGTGATTCCTCTTTAAAGGGGAAGTAAACCCCAAACCATACTTTTCGATTTTTTTGTTTGTAAGTGCTCGACACATGTATAATAAGTGGTTGTCGTTGAAATTTTCCCTCAATTTCATTGCGTTTCCTTTGTAGGGCCGTTTTAGTTAGCCCTTAGTTTCAGAGCGACGCGTGCTCACTGAACCGTGCGATAATCGGACGTGACGTCATAACGGTACAAGCTGCTCGTATGTTTGCGTAAGATGCATTTGAAATGCAGAGTAAGAGATCGCTTATGGCGTCGTTTCCAACAAATGCAGTGAACTATTTATGTCGATTTTAAGCAGCTTAGTAGTTGATAAAATGAACACCGAAAGCAACTAGCTTCAGGCAAGCACCATATTAGTTTATCTTCTTCTTGCGTTTGAGGCCGCCACAGATCACGTTGTTACATCCAGGCGCAGCAGCCAATGGATTGTGTATTCATCGAGCGTTTTCTCAAGAACTCTGATAAGTATACTTTACTGTACAAGTACAAAAATCACTCTCTCTATGCACACGGCAAAGCTTTTCTTGAAGCAGACTTTGAATTGTGACTTCTTTTTATTTCAAATCAGGATATTTAAATCCAACATATTTTCTATCTTCACTTGAAGATTTCGACCTAATGGCCGAAACAGCGCATGACGGCAGAGGCACACGGATTGAATGACCAAGGTAACCCCAGATCCACGGAACAAACTGTCTGTAGACAATGTGCCTATAGCGTATTTAAAAACAACTTTTGGTTACATGAATATAATACAACATGATTGCCCATTTTTAGGTATTGCTACATCATTTAAGACGGGTTTACGTTAGAAAACCGTAAAAAATAAGATGCAATTGCATCAGAAACATCTGGATGCAAACGTCTAAGCATAAATGCATAGGAATAGGTGTGCTCTCCCATTCTTCTCGGTGTTCTGCCAATGTTTCCCTTTCACACAATGCAATCTTCAAGAGGCTCTTGACATGATCTTTAAAAAAGATAATGCATTTTAAATGAATAAAAATGTATGGTAGTCACAATGATTGCTGCACACATTTCACTTTATCGCACATGCTTACCCAGTCAGCAAAATCAGTCCTTTTTACATTGATTCAACGTTTTGCAGACGTTGAATCAATGTAAAAATGACGGATTTTGCGTCAAATAAATGAATAATAAAAATGACGAAATTTACGTCAAATCCGTCATGTTTACATTGATTCAACATCTGCAAAACGTTGAATCAATGTAAAAATGACTGATTTTGCTGACTGGGTAATCACATACTACAACTACACATGGTATTATAAAGTAGCAGTTTTGGAATATTGTTGATTTCACAAAATTATGCTGTATAGATAACTTACAGTAAGTGGGGTTTTCTTTGATCGTTTTTAGAGAATAGCCAATCCGAAACCAGCGGTAGACCTGCTGCTATTCTCGTTGGAATGAATAGCAGTTACAAGTTGTCTATAAAGAAATGCAGATCAAAGTGATGTTTGCACTCACAAGCCAATAAAAACTTATCTGTAGGTGTGTTTATTACATCCATTATAACAAATCCATAACAAAAATGTTGACCAATAATAGGCCTTCCCACTCCGCCCTGTTAGCTCAGTGGTTACACGCCCGACTCAAGATCACACGGCGCAAGTTCGACCCTCGGAGTGTGCGCTTGAGCAACGCACTTTCAGGACTGCTCTCCATTCAGCGGCACCTAGTGAATGGAATAATTCCCTGGCAACAACACTTCAACAATTGGAAAACTTCAACTCTGCCAATCTCGGTAACCGGCCCTGTGTCAAGAGCCTCACATTTATGCGGGTGCAACCTACTTCGTACCATGAACAGTTCGTACCATGAAAAGATCAAGTGTAAAAAATAGCACAAAGCCGAAAGCAACAAAGCCGAAGTCGCTAATCGATCAATTCATACCATGAAAAGATCGAGAGAACACAAACATTTTAAAGTTAGGGTTAAGCGAAAACTTCGATCCGTGTGCTATTTTGGCTTTTTTTAATTTTTTTTTTTCAATTTTCTCAGGGTACGACTTGATGGTACGAACTGTTCATGGTACGAAGTAGGTTGCATCCCATTTATGCACTGTTACATTACCGTTGCATATAGTTCTAGCCGGTAAATGAAATAAACACCAGTTGGTCAAGGACTTGTTTTTGTTAATACACTTGGTGAGTTATAGATGGGTCATTTAAAAATTACATACATGTAGCTAGGCATCGCTATACCAGCAGGCAGCAACTAAAATGTAATAGGCTTAGCCGGAAGATATTCTAAATTGTGTGAAAAAATTTTTCTCAAGGATGGTACAGTACTCCCCAGAGTCAACAACTTATGTACGGTACTTTATAACAAACATGTAGTAACATAATTGTTAAGCCAAAATTACTTCAAGAACTTGACGTTTCCTGACAGGCTGTCGTATGGATGGATTGGAATTTTATTGTGGAGTTGTCTCATCACTGGACCTTGACTCCAAAGGAGTTGTTGAAATGGATTTTTTTGAAAAACATTGAAGGGCATGCATTGCGGTTTAATTTAAGCTGTGTTGCAAGTCCCATGTCAAATTGAAGAAGATTTTGAAAATCTGTTTCCTTGAAATGGAGTCGGCATTATTATGCTGGTCTCTGTTGCTCCTGGCCATACTCATGTGGTGTTTAAAAACTTGTCCCATTTCAATTTTCTTGTATGATTTTTTGGAAATTTGAACAAAGAAATTTTATCGACAGAAGAACCACCAGATGAACACTGAACAGTCATATACAACACATCGACTTGTCATGATGAGTACAAAACTGTAACAGGTTTACCTTAATCTATTTATGTATGATGTCAGTAATAGTATAGCACTGGGAAAGCATGTATGATATATATTGAGGTAGGCATACTACCTAGTTTAGCCTGTCTGATAGGCCTGTTGAGAACACAAACATGACTAAACATGAAAAATAAATAAATTTAAACCCCTACAACCCTTGACTGTCTAACTCTAAACCTCTTGTTATTAAAATCCCATCAAAACCATACATACTGTAGCACTGCAGGAAAATACTGGCATTTGCTTGTTTCCTGAAGTGCAAGGCCTAGTGTAAATGTGCAAAAAATGATGTAAGCTAGTATCAAGGCTACAGTAAACTAAATCTGAGCTAAAATTGTTACTTGTGATAATTTTATCTACTGCTGCAAACGCCTCAAACCTTATCTACAGCTGCATACCACAGACCTTAAACCAGCAAATGTTTTCCCGAACTCTGGTTATGACGTCACGTAAGCAAATATTTTATTTCGACAACAGTTGAAGCGGTGCGTGTTGGAATTACAAAACCAAAACTTTGTTTTAAGATTGCACGAGAACAAATAAGTGTTTTTTCATAAAAACAAATGCAACGTGTTTTTGAATATCCCCTTTATGTATTTCAACTCTCAATTTGCGTTTGAAAATGGACTTGTCTGCCCCTTTAACAAAAAATGTGTGATTGTTTTTCATGGCGCAAGGTTCACTCAATTTTAAGTTAGCATGTAATTTTTCACCTTTTTTTTTTCAATCTGTAATTTCCATTTGATGTAATTTATGTCTTGTGTTTACATCTGCTTTTGTGCTTCAATCACATATTCCGGATGGGGATTGTTTATCCAATGTACTTCGTCCTGCAAAAGTTACAAGTTTTGTAATCTCTATTAATACATGACATATTTTTTGGTATAAATTTTTTTTTCAATCATATTGATTTTCTTAAATTGAATTAAAATAATAATGCATTTTACTAATTACCATCTGTTACTCCACTCTACACACATGGTACTTATACATACATGCAGTAAACATATATTATATATTCCACAAATGAAATGCAGTAAGATGTTGATATTGAAACTTTAGGCAGTTTTTTCTGGAAAGATTGAAAGCAGTTGCAAATTAAGTGCTCAATTTAGCATACTTACATGTTATACTTATCACAACAGTGCATTATTAGTTTACTGCAGACATTTCATTCCATTTCATAAAAAAACATTAATCTATAATTCAATTTGAAGTAGTGAAGATATGAAAACAGAATAATTTGAAAAACGTTTGCTAAACATGAATTTCGTTTCTGCTTTTTGGCTTTTTATTGTTTACTCACACATCAGTGTTTTGAACACACAAGCAAAGCAAATAGAACACAAATGATACATTATTATTATTACAATTCTATAAGTTTAGTTTCATTTGTAAAAAAAAATGGTTAGAATTCAAAGACATTATCAGGCTGTTGGTGGAGTAATACAGTGTTGAATTTTGAAGTTGAAAATATGTTCTTTCTTCCTTAGACGTTATATTAATAAAAACTTATTGTAATGGACTAAAACAAAATTGCGTTTTTCTTTGTACTAGTTTTGTTAAAATTTACTTGATGGATGTTCTTGAATTTTGTACCAGTACATTGTTGAAAATTATGGGAGAAGATCAGGTTAAGAATTAGTCTTACAGCTTTTGGTATGAAAATTTTTTAACCATCCATTAAAAAGAATTTTTATGTATGTTAATATGGAAGTTTGCTTTATTTGTTTGCTTTCTATATTTTTCATGTGTGCCAGCTGAAGATGCTATTATTATAGAAAAATCAATTCCTAACAAATTACGCTTAAGAGGTCAGATTGTTGTGCAAATGCCAGCATACTACAGATACAAGTCAACCATGCTGAACCAAAAAGGTGCCAATAGAGAGCGAAAGCTGTGACGTCACACATCCCTAGCAACGCGCTCGCTGGTTCCAAACTATAAATTCTTGCCTTGACAACGCTACAGAACTCGCTACTAGTTGAGGTTTCGTTTGCTAGTTACTTGATTAAAATGGTTAAGTTTTCTATTACTTCTCTTGTAACGTATTTTTCTGATGAACCTAAATCTAAAAACCGTGGAGAAAATCACTATAAATCAAATCATGTCCAGTCTATAGACTTTTTTGAAGGTTGTCTCAGAGGAAGTGTACATGCCAGCATGAAAGACAAGGTTTATAAAGCTTCGGTAAGTACGGTACTTGACTTACCGGTATCATTTATTGACATTACATCACGTTGAAATAAACACAGAATTTATTGCAAATACCCAAACACATATAAACCTAAATTCAAGACAAATGTACGACTAGTCCAATTGATGTCAAGTTATCTTGTTGTGTATCGCGATTTCGAATAATAAATTCTCTTCAGCACAACTTTATAACAGGCATAGTAAAATCTTCAGTAGGTCAGTTTAAGAATGCAGCAGTTAAGTTTAGAAAGAAATCAACAATAGTGTTTTTCGGTTGCTAAGAAACAAATAAATTTAGTCTGCGAGCAGTAGTGACAATATTATGTAAATTATGAAGGGAATTAAGTCATACATTAGTAAAACGGAGTGACAACGCCAGGGAGGGATTCTGGGGAGGCAAGCCATCCTCGCACAAAAGTGACACAAAATTGCCCTATAACGGATCAAATTGATACAGTCACTATCAATTAAATGCAAAAATAATGAAAAAGGCAATATAACGCAAGAGAACAACTGCACGCCCAGCAAGCTGATGCAAGAGAGAGGCCCAATTACGGATCCATAGGATTACTAATGTTTTGACTCCGTTTTACTCCGTTTTTACTCCGTTTTACTAATGTATGACTTAATTCCCTTCATAATTTACATAATATTGTCACTACTGCTCGCAGACTAAATTTATTTGTTTCTTAGCAACCGAAAAACACTATTGTTGATTTCTTTCTAAACTTAACTGCTGCATTCTGAAACTGACCTACTGAAGATTTTACTATGCCTGTTATAAAGTTGTGCTGAAGAGAATTTATTATTCGAAATCGCGATACACAACAAGATAACTTGACATCAATTGGACTAGTCGTACATTTGTCTTGAATTTATAATTATTTGGCAGTGCATCCTATGGATCCGTAATTGGGCCTCTCTCTTGCATCAGCTTGCTGGGCGTGCAGTTGTTCTCTTGCGTTATATTGCCTTTTTCATTATTTTTGCATTTAATTGATAGTGACTGTATCAATTTGATCCGTTATAGGGCAATTTTGTGTCACTTTTGTGCGAGGATGGCTTGCCTCCCCAGAATCCCTCCCTGGCGTTGTCACTCCGTTTTACTAATGTATGACTTAATTCCCTTCATAATTTACATAATATTGTCACTACTGCTCGCAGACTAAATTTATTTGTTTCTTAGCAACCGAAAAACACTATTGTTGATTTCTTTCTAAACTTAACTGCTGCATTCTTAAACTGACCTACTGAAGATTTTACTATGCCTGTTATAAAGTTGTGCTGAAGAGAATTTATTATTCGAAATCGCGATACACAACAAGATAACTTGACATCAATTGGACTAGTCGTACATTTGTCTTGAATTTATAATTATTTGGCAGTGCATCCTATGGATCCGTAATTGGGCCTCTCTCTTGCATCAGCTTGCTGGGCGTGCAGTTGTTCTCTTGCGTTATATTGCCTTTTTCATTATTTTTGCATTTAATTGATAGTGACTGTATCAATTTGATCCGTTATAGGGCAATTTTGTGTCACTTTTGTGCGAGGATGGCTTGCCTCCCCAGAATCCCTCCCTGGCGTTGTCACTCCGTTTTACTAATGTATGACTTAATTCCCTTCATAATTTACATAATATTGTCACTACTGCTCGCAGACTAAATTTATTTGTTTCTTAGCAACCGAAAAACACTATTGTTGATTTCTTTCTAAACTTAACTGCTGCATTCTTAAACTGACCTACTGAAGATTTTACTATGCCTGTTATAAAGTTGTGCTGAAGAGAATTTATTATTCGAAATCGCGATACACAACAAGATAACTTGACATCAATTGGACTAGTCGTACATTTGTCTTGAATTTATAATTATTTGGCAGTGCATCCTATGGATCCGTAATTGGGCCTCTCTCTTGCATCAGCTTGCTGGGCGTGCAGTTGTTCTCTTGCGTTATATTGCCTTTTTCATTATTTTTACATATAAACCTAACTGCATTTTATTAGGTCTAAGCAGAAAATCCTTGTGTTGCAGGTTCAACTATCAGGAGATGCAATTGTATCCACATCATGCGAGTGTCCACGGGGCGGATATAAATGCAGCCATAGTGCTGCTTTAATGATACATGCCATTCACAACATAAGTTGCACTGATACAGAATGTTCTTGGAAAAAGCCAAAAGCAGTAACAGATGTAAGTACCGGTGGATGAAAACTCTATTCTTGGTAAAATTGTAGTTGTAAAGTACAGTAGCAGGCTTAGGAACTTGAAGCCATAGTGATATTAACAGTAGTGTATTGTTTATTTGCATCAGACCAATAGCTCTATATTTACTACTAAACATGCAAACCAAAATAGCATTAGGCCTATATTAAAATAATCACAATAATGTAAACAGACAATACATAAATGGCTATTAACACCTTTGTCACTTGAATAATTGTCACTACCGCAAGCCAAATCTCACTTTGTTAAAATATAATTTCAGGTTAAAAATTTTTCAGGTTCCTTACAAATTCAGAAATTCAAAGATCGATGACGCAACAAAATGTGCAGATTTTTATCTATTGAAAGATTCTGCTGGAAATTATTCACTCAAGGAGAATCATCAGTACTGGCACCAAATACAAGGGCAGTTATGTATTACCAGAAGGTCGTCGTGTTATTTTGTTGTCTGGACCCCTCTTCAATGCGTGGTGCTAAAAATTAATTGTAATCCCAGATGGGAGCATAATATTGCCAAATTGCATGATTTCTACAAGACCCACATGATTCCAACCTTTTTAACCGGTTGTTGAGATGTAGGGTAACTATTGTATTCCCATTAACGCCTCGAAGAGTATTTGTTTATTATGTGTGTTTTTTTGTTTGTTTTGTGATGATCTCAATAAGGGTGAAACAGCCTGTTGAGGTTTTCAGTGAATGGTAATTGTATTTCATGTAATTTTCTCTACTTGGCATTTTTGTAGTACCGGTATTGTAATAGTCCTTTATTAACGCCTCAAAGAGTATTTGTTTATTATGTGTGCTTTTTTGCTTGTTTTGTGATGATCTCAATAAGGGTGAAACAGCCTGTTGAGGTTTTTAGTGAATGGTAATTGTATTTCATGTAATTTTCTCTACTTGGCAGTTTTGTAGTATTGTAATAGTCCTTACTTATTAAGCCTATAGTTATTAGGCCCACTCGCTTATTAAGCCCAATATGGTCCGGAATACTTCAATGTGTAGCAGTGGCAGAAGATCGTAGGCCTACCATGCCTAATAGGCACACCTGTTTAATAAACCCTCTATTACCACAGCATTATCCTAAAATGAGAGAGTTCAATCTACAATTGTGAAGTAATTAACAATCATGCTGATACAAGCAAAACTCACTTTATTACATTTTTAGGTACCTATACTTGTTCATTATATGTGTTTTTTGTTTATTTTTTGATTTTGGTTAAATGACATCTACAGACTTGTATCTTACTACACATAGCGATTTATGATACTACCTTACCATGTACACCTTTCAAGTTTTTATCACTGACATGGTGAATTGGTGGTAGGTTATGTCTTTTATTGCAGCTTGCACTTTCAATTTTGTCATAGGTACGTTAATGAAGAAAGATATGATGCCAGATTTGTTAAACCGGATTTGTAACAAATCTTTGGTTTGGAATTTATAATCCTAAAAAAAACTTCATCAAACTTGTCTATTATTTTTAACTGATAAAACGCTTATGGCGTGTTATTCTTGGTGCAAGTGTTACTCTGAGATAAGAAGCAATGATACAAATGGTAGGCTTCGTGTTACATTTTGTGAAGTATATAGTATGTTTGGTGTCAGACTTGTCCATGACTGTCACTTCCTAGTTACCACATTACAATTTCTAACTGAAAAATTGCATTGTTCTGTGGAATTGAAGGTATCAATAATGTTAAACAGTCAGCTGTTTCCACGAGCAAAATTGATAAAGGGTTATCAATGCAATAAAAACATCACATCATTTAGGCCATTTCTGAAACCAGGTAATACAAAAGCATGCAAATTAAGCAAGCCATACATAAAGATAAGTGTGCCGTACAGCAGTCACACATACAGTATGATATAGAAAATAAAAAAGTAAGTTACATTATCACAGTATCAGTAAAACGTTTTGGTTAAAACTCAAACAGAACGTGGAAATAGTTTGCACACTATGCCTGTAAGCTAGAATAATATGACTACAACAGTAGGCCTACATGGACTCAATGATAACATCACATAGTTAAGAGAGATGCAATATTTATGTATTTACTTCAGATGTGCACACATGTTACACATCTATATGGAATTACATGAGAAAAAAACAAAAAAGTGAGAAAAATACACGTACAGGGGAAAGACTACAAACTAACAAGTTGTTGCTAAGCAAAAATACATAGATACAAAGTATTGCTTAACTTTTTGTTGACACTGGAAGTGTATACTTTCAACAACAGACATAGCTAAGCACCTGTTGCTCAGCTATGTCTGTAAGTAAGAACCTACAAACACTATGCTTGGTAATTAATACGAAAGGAATACAATACTGACAGTTATTATACAACACTTAAACGCAAACACTTTCAATGGATGGAGGCACACACAGAATTACACAGGCAAGTAATAAACTTGTAATAAAACCAGAGGTTACTCGAAATCCAATGAGTCCTTCACTTCTTGGATCAAGGGATATTGCAAATTTACAATAGCAGCACACAGCTTAACTACAATGTCAGCATAACATCTAAGATGGGCTGGTATGAACTTCAAAATTTTAAATTCTTTGATACGAGCATTTGCTCGTTCAACATGAATGCGGCATCTAGCAATACATTTTGTAATTTTAATTTCACTTTCTGTTAGCTTGCCATGTTTGAGAAATGGAGGAATATTAACAGATACTCCATCAGGTACAATGTTTTGGATTAAAAAACCTTTGTCAGCAAGTATTAAATCACCTGCAACAAAATGATGAAGGATCCCACATTTTTGCACCACTGCTTTATCTGAAGTTGACCCAGGATACAAATCACTGACATAGGTGATTACGGCATTTGGTGCTACACCTAACAACACTTTAAAGGAATTCATGCCCCTGCAATAAGAATATGTCAGCTTCTGATCAGACATTAATGCAGGACTGGCAATTTCAATGTCAGTGCAGTCAATCACCATTTTGCAGTTTCCAAATAAAATGAAGGCACCTGGAAGAGAAGTTTTGTTTTTCATCCTTGATGGCACTGTGGTCATGACATCTTTATACAACAATTTATATAAAACATGAATAAAGGTTAAAGTGATGTTGGTAATTGTTGCGCTACTGCAGTTAAATAGTTCGCTCAAATGTAAGTTGGTATAGTTTTGTCTTAATTTCATTAAAGTAATAAAAATTTGATCTTCTATAGATATAGACACAACCTTCCATCCACTGAAATACACAATCGAACATTCAAAACGTTTTACATACTGCACCACAATATCAAAAACTTCTCTTGTTGGCAGACCTGTCTCCATGCATAACACTTTCTGTGAAAGATTCTTAACAGTGAAATGAAATTTGCTGTATTCAAGATTTTTTTTAGCCTCTTTTAATTCTTTTGTCAGCTGTTCATTTTCGAATTGTAATACGATACTTGCACTGCTTGATCCTATTTGAGGGGAAAAATTTTCACTGGATTCTACAAGAAAAAATAATGTTAAGTATTATAGCATAACATGTTGAAGTGTAAATCAAGAAAAAACAAAATATGGTAGGGTACCGTACACTAAAAATGACATTACCCAGCCTTGTATCACGACATTTAATAAACCTTGTTCATAATTTCTTTCACTAGCTTATTTTGCTTGTCGCATACATAAAAAAACAGAACAGTCTAACCCAGATGATAATGCCTACCTGGAACAACATTGTCTGGGTCCAAGGTGATGTTAGAAGGTGCTGCTTGTGCTTCTTCTACTAATCTAATCTTCTTACTAGGGTTTATTTCTAAAGGAAACAACTTGTTCTTATTCCTTTCAAACATTTCAGGCCCATTTTTCCGATCACAGTCACGAAAATGGCAACTACACACCCTAGAAGAAGTGGTAGGCTAGGCTCTTTGTCCTTGCGCCTTATCAGTTGCACCCAGCGTTTTTTCTCCTTTTCGTTGCTTGGAAAACGAAAAAACTTGTTGCAGTTACCCCTTTGGGATTGATGATTGCAATCAGGCACAAAACATTGAACCATGCTTCTGTTAACGACGATAGCAAACGAAAGAAGATCAGCCGGTATACTGCTGCAATGGCTGATACAAGTTGTTTGGAACCAAGATGGCGGCGTTGCTACGTGATGACGTCACACTTACGCGCTCTATAAAGTGTTAACGTTAGTAATGAAACTAATAAAGTCAAAAAGCACTCCTACCTAAATTTAAGTAAATAAAAGCTGTTTTTCTGAAATTAAAACATGACTGTTCTCTTCACACAACATATACATGAAAAATAACACAAGCAACACTTACGACAATATTAGTAACAAGTTTATGACAAATGCAGAACTCTGTAAACGAGATATTGCTACCAACAAAACTATGTGTTTAAGTGAGTATTTTGTGGCAACAGTAGCTACTTATACTAAATAAAGATACCATGCTATAGACCAACCTCAAGTTTTCTGTTAACCATTTTAAAGTAGAATTCGTCTGGATTGCGAGCTTGAGCCTTTTTGCGAAGAGACTTCAAAATCCTTTGACGGTTTTGATAATTCTTTGCACGTAGCTTGTAATCTTTTTTCTTTTCAAGTATACCAAGGTTTTGCCTTTCAGCCACTTGACCTCTTTCACGATGTGGTTTCTGTTGTGCTTTCTGTGCGTTTTTGAAAGACATTGTTTTGCTTAAACTTTCAACACTTATCAGGCAGCTTTGTCTTGAATTTTTAGCCAAACAATAATCAGTACCAATAGTTCAAGTTCGAAGGTGGTGTCTCTTTAACAAAAAATGTGTGATTGTTTTTCATGGCGCAAGGTTCACTCAATTTTAAGTTAGCATGTAATTTTTCAACTTTTTTTTTTCAATCTGTAATTTCCATTTGATGTAATTTATGTCTTGTGTTTACATCTGCTTTTGTGCTTCAATCACATATTCCGGATGGGGATTGTTTATCAAATGTACTTCGTCCTGCAAAAGTTACAAGTTTTGTAATCTCTATTAATACATGACATATTTTTTGGTATAAATTTTTTTTTCAATCATATTGATTTTCTTAAATTGAATTAAAATAATAATGCATTTTACTAATTACCATCTGTTACTCCACTCTACACACATGGTACTTATACATACATGCAGTAAACATATATTATATATTCCACAAATGAAATGCAGTAAGATGTTGATATTGAAACTTTAGGCAGTTTTTTCTGGAAAGATTGAAAGCAGTTGCAAATTAAGTGCTCAATTTAGCATACTTACATGTTATACTTATCACAACAGTGCATTATTAGTTTACTGCAGACATTTCATTCCATTTCATAAAAAAACATTAATCTATAATTCAATTTGAAGTAGTGAAGATATGAAAACAGAATAATTTGAAAAACGTTTGCTAAACATGAGTTTCGTTTCTGCTTTTTGGCTCTTTATTGTTTACTCACACATCAGTGTTTTTAACACACAAGCAAAGCAAATAGAACACAAATGATACATTATTATTATTACAATTCTTTAAGTTTAGTTTCATTTGTAAAAAAAAAATGGTTAGAATTCAAAGACATTATCAGGCTGTTGGTGGAGTAATACAGTGTTAAATTTTGAAGTTGAAAATATGTTCTTTCTTCCTTAGACGTTATATTAATATAAACTTATTGTAATGGACTAAAACAAAATTGCGTTTTTCTTTGTACTAGTTTTGTTAAAATTTACTTGATGGATGTTCTTGACTTTTGTACCGGTACATTGTTGAAAATTATGGGAGAAGATCAGGTTAAGAATTAGTCTTACAGCTTTTGGTATGTTTTTGTATATTTATATAATAATAATGGTTTATTTATATAATAATAGTATCCGTACTGGTTTTGAGTGTAGGCAATAGAGCACTACTTGATCGGGTCTGCTACTATTTGGTGAGTCCGATTCGGTGAGTCTGATTCGGTGAGTTCCTAACCTCTAACCCCTAATTCTAAAACGGCAATGATAATTAGGCAATGGTACCCGATAATTTAAAAAAAAAATTGAAAAAATCCCCCGTTAAGGGATCGGACTCACCGAATTGGACTCACCGAATCGGACTCACCAAAACGGGCCATTCCGACTTGATCCGTACATTAGGCGCACGATTAATTTATGAGGAAAAAAAGGATTTAAACTTGCGCCTTATGGTCCGTAAAATAGGGGTATTTTAATTATTGAGAGAATTCAAATTCTAAAAATAAGTTTCTGATGAACCAAAAAATGCTTGGTAGAACGATGAACAATTTGCACAGCCAACTGAAGTACAAGAATTTATTTCAACAAATTTTTTTTTTATGAAAAACATTTGCCATCAAATTTTGCCTGACAGGTCGGTATTGGCGGCCATTAATGAAAGTTCAGGCGGCCATGGCCGCCAGCTATTTCGAGGCCTGCATATCAAAATGGTCGCAACTCACAACTGCTTTTATATCATATTTCCTAAATAGCCCATAGCCCAGGTAGCCGACCATTCACTACATAAAAATATTTTTCTGGGTTTTGACCGGTTTAAACCTAGTTTTCACCGGTTAAAACCAGGTTTAAACCGTTTAGTGGTCAAAACCAGTTTTGACCACTTAGAGATCAACCCTGCATTTTACTAATTACCATCTGTTACTCCACTCTACACACATGGTACTTATACATACATGCAGTAAACATATATTATATATTCCACAAATGAAATGCAGTAAGATGTTGATATTGAAACTTTAGGCAGTTTTTTCTAGAAAGATTGAAAGCAGTTGCAAATTAAGTGCTCAATTTAGCATACTTACATGTTATACTTATCACAACAGTTCATTATTAGTTTACTGCAGACATTTTCATTCCACTTAATAAAAACACATAAATCTATAATTCAATTTGTAGCAGTGAAGATATGAACACAGAAGGATTTGCGAAACCTTTGCTAAACATGAGTTCCGTTTCTGCTTTTTGGCTCTTTATTTTTTTCTCACACATCAGTGTTTTTAACACACAAGCAAACATTATTATTATTGCAATTCTTTAATGCGAACAAAAAATTGTCCATAGTTACCACACAAAAACGACAAAACAATCAAACCAGATGGTATGATCAATTAATGATCAAGATAAAGAGCCTGTTAATAACATTTGAAGCAGTTTGATCTATAAAAAAAACAGTCAGAATTCATCAAAGACATTATCAGGCTGTTGGTGGAGTAATACAGTGTTGAATTTTGTAGTTGAAAACATGTTCTTTCTTCCTGAGACGTTATATTAATATAAACTTATTGTAATGGACTAAAACAAAATTGCGTTTTTCTTTGTACTAGTTTTGTTAAAATTTACTTGATGGATGTTCTTGAATTTTGTACCAGTACTTTGTTGAAAATTATGGGAGAAGATCAGGTTAAAAATTAGTCTTACAGCTTTTGGTATGAAAATTTTTTAACCATCCATTAAAAAGAATTTTTATGTATGTTAATATGGAAGTTTGCTTTATTTGTTTGTTTTCTATATTTTTCATGTGTGCCAGCTGAAGATGCTATTATTATAGAAAAATCAATTCCTAACAAATTACGCTTAAGAGGTCAGATTGTTGTGCAAATGCCAGCATACTACAGATACAAGTCAACCATGCTGAACCAAAAAGGTGCCAATAAAGTGTTAACGTTAGTAATGAAACTAATAAAGTCAAAAAGCACTCCTACCTAAATTTAAGTAAATAAAAGCTGTTTTTCTGAAATTAAAACATGACTGTTCTCTTCACACAACATATACATGAAAAATAACACAAGCAACACTTAAGACAATATTAGTAACAAGTTTAGGACAAATGCAGAACTCTGTAAACGAGATATTGCTACCAACAAAACTATGTGTTTAAGTAAGTATTTTGTGGCAACAGTAGCTACTTATACTAAATAAAGATACCATGCTATAGACCAACCTCAAGTTTTCTGTTAACCATTTTAAAGTAGAATTCGTCTGGATTGCGAGCTTGAGCCTTTTTGCGAAGAGACTTCAAAATCCTTTGATGGTTTTGATAATTCTTTGCACGTAGCTTGCAATCTTTTTTCTTTTCAAGTATACCAAGGTTTTGCCTTTCAGCCACTTGACCTCTTTCATGATGTGGTTTCTGTTGTGCTTTCTGTGCGTTTTTGAAAGACATTGTTTTGCTTAAACTTTCAACACTTATCAGGCAGCTTTGTCTTGAATTTTTAGCCAAACAATAATCAGTACCAATAGTTCAAGTTCGAAGGTGGTGTCTCTTTAACAAAAAATGTGTGATTGTTTTTCATGGGGCAAGGTTCACTCAATCTTAATGCGGCATGTAATTTTTCAACGTTTTTCTTTTTTATCTGTAATTTCCATTTAATGTAATTCAGGTCTTGTGTTTTCATCTGCAAAGCTCTTTCAATCGACCACGTCTGCCCTTGAGTTCCATTCTAATTCAGTTCTTTGCTGATTATGCAGCTAAACTCTTCGAAGGTTCTCAGCTTAAAAGTTTGAAGGTGATGTCTCTTTAACAAAAAATGTGTGATTGTTTTTCATGGCGCAAGGTTCACTCAATTTTAAGTTAGCATGTAATTTCTCAACTTTTTTTTTTCAATCTGTAATTTCCATTTGAAGTAATTTATGTCTTGTGTTTTCATCTGCTTTTGTGCTTCAATCACATATTCCGGATGGGGATTGTCAATCCAATGTACTTCGTCCTGCAAAAGTCACATGTTTTGTAATCTCTATTAATACATGACATATTTTTTGGTATATATAAATTTTTTTTTCAATCATATTGATTTTCTTAAATAGAATTAAAATAATAATGCATTTTACTAATTACCATCTGTTACTCCACTCTACACACATGGTACTTATACATACATGCAGTAAACATATATTATACAGTCAACCCCGCTTAATCGGCCCACGTTTAATAGGACCACCCGCTTATTCGGACCATTTTGCACTGGTCCCGAATCCAAATCCATTTTTCTGTACAATTTTCCCCGCTTAAACGGACCACCACCCCGCTTAAACGGACCACCCTCCGCCCTAAAATAGGCCTTTATGGTTAACGTTTTTTACTTTTTGTACATTTTTCTGCGAGGTGACGCGTCAAGAGTTGATGTGGGCAACGTGCTACGTTCTCGCTAAGCCATTTTAAAGTGAAGTAGGCTACAGATAAACAAACGCTTGTTGTCACTTCATAAGGTCATTTGCCATTTATCAGAATTGCAGTAATTGTGATGCAGCACCGAATACTGTAATGTACAGAAGAATGAATGATTGCTTTTAGCGCTTGAATAAAAATGGCAGCAATAACTCGCTTAGATCGAACACTTAAAGAAAAAATAGAGATTCTTAACAAAATGAAAAACCAGCCTTCGGGAACGTCAGAGAAGAACTTAGCCGAGATTGTTGGCCTACCAAAGTCAACATTAAGAAGGCTACGTGTACAGGAGAGGGAATTGCAAGATCTATGGGCAAAGCATGAGAATAATGGTAGTGCAGCTACAGCTTCGCGTAAACGCCAACGAGGTGCTTAAAATGCTTAAACTATTTTCAAAAACGATGAAAAAAATAACGAAATTCGTTCTCCCCGTTTAATGGGACCACCCGCTTAATGGGATCAATTTGGCTTGGTCCCGATGTGGTCCGATTAAGCGAGGTTGACTGTATATATATTCCACAAATGAAAAGCAGTAAGATGTTGATATTGAAACTTTAGGCAGTTTTTTCTGGAAAGATTGAAAGCAGTTGCAAATTAAGTGCTCAATTTAGCATACTTACATGTTATACTTATCACAACAGTTCATTATTAGTTTACTGCAGACATTTTCATTCCACTTAATAAAAAAACATAAATCTATAATTCAATTTGAAGTTAGTGAAGATATGAAAACAGAATAATTTGAAAAACGTTTGCTAAACATGAGTTACGTTTCTGCTTTTTGGCTCTTTATTGTTTACTCACACATCAGTGTTTTTAACACACAAGCAAACATTATTATTATTGCAATTCTTTAATGCGGACAAAAAATTGTCCATAGTTACCACACAAAAACGACAAAACAATCAAACCAGATGGTATGATCAATTAATGATCAAGATAAAGAGCCTGTTAATAACATTTGAAGCAGTTTGATCTATAAAAAAACAGTCAGAATTCATCAAAGACATTATCAGGCTGTTGGTGGAGTAATACAGTGTTGAATTTTGAAGTTGAAAACATGTTCTTTCTTCCTTAGACGTTATATTAATATAAACTTATTGTAATGGACTAAAACAAAATTGCGTTTTTCTTTGTACTAGTTTTGTTAAAATTTACTTGATGGATGTTCTTGACTTTTGTACCAGTACATTGTTGAAAGTTATGGGAGAAGATCAGGTTAAGAATTAGTCTTACAGCTTTTGGTATGAAAATTTTTTAACCATCCATTAAAAAGAATTTTTATGTATGTTAATATGGAAGTTTGCTTTATTTGTTTGTTTTCTATATTTTTCATGTGTGCCAGCTGAAGATGCTATTATTATAGAAAAATCCATTCCTAACAAATTACGCTTAAGAGGTCAGATTGTTGTGCAAATGCCAGCATACTACAGATACAAGTCAACCATGCTGAACCAAAAAGGTGCCAATAAAGTGTTAACGTTAGTAATGAAACTAATAAAATCAAAAAGCACTCCTACCTAAATTTAAGTAAATAAAAGCTGTTTTTCTGAAATTAAAACATGACTGTTCTCTTCACACAACATATACATGAAAAATAACACAAGCAACACTTAAGACAATATTTTAGTAACAAGTTTAGGACAAATGCAGAACTCTGTAAACGAGATATTGCTACCAACAAAACTATGTGTTTAAGTAAGTATTTTGTGGCAACAGTAGCTACTTATACTAAATAAAGATACCATGCTATAGACCAACCTCAAGTTTTCTGTTAACCATTTTAAAGTAGAATTCGTCTGGATTGCGAGCTTGAGCCTTTTTGCGAAGAGACTTCAAAATCCTTTGATGGTTTTGATAATTCTTTGCACGTAGCTTGTAATCTTTTTTCTTTTCAAGTATACCAAGGTTTTGCCTTTCAGCCACTTGACCTCTTTCATGATGTGGTTTCTGTTGTGCTTTCTGTGCGTTTTTGAAAGACATTGTTTTGCTTAAACTTTCAACACTTATCAGGCAGCTTTGTCTTGAATTTTTAGCCAAACAATAATCAGTACCAATAGTTCAAGTTCGAAGGTGGTGTCTCTTTAACAAAAAATGTGTGATTGTTTTTCATGGGGCAAGGTTCACTCAATCTTAATGCGGCATGTAATTTTTCAACGTTTTTCTTTTTTATCTGTAATTTCCATTTAATGTAATTCAGGTCTTGTGTTTTCATCTGCAAAGCTCTTTCAATCGACCACGTCTGCCCTTGAGTTCCATTCTAATTCAGTTCTTTGCTGATTATGCAGCTAAACTCTTCGAAGGTTCTCAGCTTAAAAGTTTGAAGGTGATGTCTCTTTAACAAAAAATGTGTGATTGTTTTTCATGGCGCAAGGTTCACTCAATTTTAAGTTAGCATGTAATTTCTCAACTTTTTTTTTTCAATCTGTAATTTCCATTTGAAGTAATTTATGTCTTGTGTTTTCATCTGCTTTTGTGCTTCAATCACATATTCCGGATGGGGATTGTCAATCCAATGTACTTCGTCCTGCAAAAGTCACATGTTTTGTAATCTCTATTAATACATGACATATTTTTTGGTATATATAAATTTTTTTTTCAATCATATTGATTTTCTTAAATAAAATTAAAATAATAATGCATTTTACTAATTACCATCTGTTACTCCACTCTACACACATGGTACTTATACATACATGCAGTAAACATATATTATACAGTCAACCCCGCTTAATCGGCCCACGTTTAATAGGACCACCCGCTTATTCGGACCATTTTGCACTGGTCCCGAATCCAAATCCATTTTTCTGTACAATTTTCCCCGCTTAAACGGACCACCACCCCGCTTAAACGGACCACCCTCCGCCCTAAAATAGGCCTTTATGGTTAACGTTTTTTACTTTTTGTACATTTTTCTGCGAGGTGACGCGTCAAGAGTTGATGTGGGCAACGTGCTACGTTCTCGCTAAGCCATTTTAAAGTGAAGTAGGCTACAGATAAACAAACGCTTGTTGTCACTTCATAAGGTCATTTGCCATTTATCAGAATTGCAGTAATTGTGATGCAGCACCGAATACTGTAATGTACAGAAGAATGAATGATTGCTTTTAGCGCTTGAATAAAAATGGCAGCAATAACTCGCTTAGATCGAACACTTAAAGAAAAAATAGAGATTCTTAACAAAATGAAAAACCAGCCTTCGGGAACGTCAGAGAAGAACTTAGCCGAGATTGTTGGCCTACCAAAGTCAACATTAAGAAGGCTACGTGTACAGGAGAGGGAATTGCAAGATCTATGGGCAAAGCATGAGAATAATGGTAGTGCAGCTACAGCTTCGCGTAAACGCCAACGAGGTGCTTAAAATGCTTAAACTATTTTCAAAAACGATGAAAAAAATAACGAAATTCGTTCTCCCCGTTTAATGGGACCACCCGCTTAATGGGATCAATTTGGCTTGGTCCCGATGTGGTCCGATTAAGCGAGGTTGACTGTATATATATTCCACAAATGAAAAGCAGTAAGATGTTGATATTGAAACTTTAGGCAGTTTTTTCTGGAAAGATTGAAAGCAGTTGCAAATTAAGTGCTCAATTTAGCATACTTACATGTTATACTTATCACAACAGTTCATTATTAGTTTACTGCAGACATTTTCATTCCACTTAATAAAAAAACATTAATCTATAATTCAATTTGAAGTTAGTGAAGATATGAAAACAGAATAATTTGAAAAACGTTTGCTAAACATGAGTTTCGTTTCTGCTTTTTGGCTCTTTATTGTTTACTCACACATCAGTGTTTTTAACACACAAGCAAACATTATTATTATTGCAATTCTTTAATGCGGACAAAAAATTGTCCATAGTTACCACACAAAAACGACAAAACAATCAAACCAGATGGTATGATCAATTAATGATCAAGATAAAGAGCCTGTTAATAACATTTGAAGCAGTTTGATCTATAAAAAAACAGTCAGAATTCATCAAAGACATTATCAGGCTGTTGGTGGAGTAATACAGTGTTGAATTTTGAAGTTGAAAACATGTTCTTTCTTCCTTAGACGTTATATTAATATAAACTTATTGTAATGGACTAAAACAAAATTGCGTTTTTCTTTGTACTAGTTTTGTTAAAATTTACTTGATGGATGTTCTTGACTTTTGTACCAGTACATTGTTGAAAGTTATGGGAGAAGATCAGGTTAAGAATTAGTCTTACAGCTTTTGGTATGAAAATTTTTTAACCATCCATTAAAAAGAATTTTTATGTATGTTAATATGGAAGTTTGCTTTATTTGTTTGTTTTCTATATTTTTCATGTGTGCCAGCTGAAGATGCTATTATTATAGAAAAATCAATTCCTAACAAATTACGCTTAAGAGGTCAGATTGATGTGCAAATGCCAGCATACTACAGATACAAGTCAACCATGCTGAACCAAAAAGGTGCCAATAAAGTTACGTTAGTAATGAAACTAATAAAGTCAAAAAGCACTCCTACCTAAATTTAAGTAAATAAAAGCTGTTTTTCTGAAATTAAAACATGACTGTTCTCTTCACACAACATATACATGAAAAATAACACAAGCAACACTTAAGACAATATTAGTAACAAGTTTAGGACAAATGCAGAACTCTGTAAACGAGATATTGCTACCAACAAAACTATGTGTTTAAGTGAGTATTTTGTGGCAACAGTAGCTACTTATACTAAATAAAGATACCATGCTATAGACCAACCTCAAGTTTTCTGTTAACCATTTTAAAGTAGAATTCGTCTGGATTGCGAGCTTGAGCCTTTTTGCGAAGAGACTTCAAAATCCTTTGAAGGTTTTGATAATTCTTTGCACGTAGCTTGTAATCTTTTTTCTTTTCAAGTATACCAAGGTTTTGCCTTTCAGCCACTTGACCTCTTTCACGATGTGGTTTCTGTTGTGCTTTCTGTGCGTTTTTGAAAGACATTGTTTTGCTTAAACTTTCAACACTTATCAGGCAGCTTTGTCTTGAATTTTTAGCCAAACAATAATCAGTACCAATAGTTCAAGTTCGAAGGTGGTGTCTCTTTAACAAAAAATGTGTGATTGTTTTTCATGGGGCAAGGTTCACTCAATCTTAATGCGGCATGTAATTTTTCAACGTTTTTCTTTTTTATCTGTAATTTCCATTTAATGTAATTCAGGTCTTGTGTTTTCATCTGCAAAGCTCTTTCAATCGATCACGTCTGCCCTTGAGTTCCATTCTAATTCAGTTCTTTGCTGATTATGCAGCTAAACTCTTCGAAGGTTCTCAGCTTAAAAGTTTGAAGGTGATGTCTCTTTAACAAAAAATGTGTGATTGTTTTTCATGGCGCAAGGTTCACTTAACTTTAAGTTAGCATGTAATTTCTCAACTTTTTTTTTTCAATCTGCAATTTCCATTTGATGTAATTTATGTCTTGTGTTTTCATCTGCTTTTGTGCTTCAATCACATATTCCGGATGGGGATTGTCAATCCAATGTACTTCGTCCTGAAAAAGTCACATGTTTTGTAATCTCTATTAATACATGACATATTTTTTGGTATATATAAATTTTTTTTTCAATCATATTGATTTTCTTAAATAGAATTAAAATAATAATGCATTTTACTAATTACCATCTGTTACTCCACTCTACACACATGGTACTTATACATACATGCAGTAAACATATATTATACAGTCAACCCCGCTTAATCGGCCCACGTTTAATAGGACCACCCGCTTATTCGGACCATTTTGCACTGGTCCCGAATCCAAATCCATTTTTCTGTACAATTTTCCCCGCTTAAACGGACCACCACCCCGCCTAAACGGACCACCCTCCGCCCTAAAATAGGCCTTTATGGTTAACGTTTTTTACTTTTTGTACATTTTTCTGCGAGGTGACGCGTCAAGAGTTGATGTGGGCAACGTGCTACGTTCTCGCTAAGCCATTTTAAAGTGAAGTAGGCTACAGATAAACAAACGCTTGTTGTCACTTCATAAGGTCATTTGCCATTTATCAGAATTGCAGTAATTGTGATGCAGCACCGAACTGTAATGTACAAAAGAATGAATGATTGCTTTTAGCGCTTGAATAAAAATGGCAGCAATAACTCGCGTAGATCGAACACTTAAAGAAAAAATAGAGATTCTTAACAAAATGAAAAACCAGCCTTCGGGAACGTCAGAGAGGAAGTTAGCCGAGATTGTTGGCCTACCAAAGTCAACATTAAGAAGGCTACGTGTACAGGAGAGGGAATTGCAAGATCTATGGGCAAAGCATGAGAATAATGGTAGTGCAGCTACAGCTTCGCGTAAACGCCAACGAGGTGCTTAAAATGCTTAAACTATTTTCAAAAACGATGAAAAAATAACGAAATTCGTTCTCCCCGTTTAATGGGACCACCCACTTAATGGGACCAATTTGGCTTGGTCCCGATGTGGTCCGATTAAGCGAGGTTGACTGTATATATATTCCACAAATAAAAAGCAGTAAGATGTTGATATTAAAACTTTAGGCAGTTTTTTCTGGAAAGATTGAAAGCAGTTGCAAATTAAGTGCTCAATTTAGCATACTTACATGTTATACTTATCACAACAGTTCATTATTAGTTTACTGCAGACATTTTCATTCCACTTAATAAAAAAACATTAATCTATAATTCAATTTGAAGTTAGTGAAGATATGAAAACAGAATAATTTGAAAAACGTTTGCTAAACATGAGTTTCGTTTCTGCTTTTTGGCTCTTTATTGTTTACTCACACATCAGTGTTTTTAACACACAAGCAAAGCAAATAGAACACAAATGATACATTATTATTATTACAATTCTTTAAGTTTAGTTTCATTTGTAAAAAAAAAAAAATGGTTAGAATTCAAAGACATTATCAGGCTGTTGGTGGAGTAATACAGTGTTGAATTTTGAAGTTGAAAACATGTTCTTTCTTCCTTAGACGTTATATTAATAAAAACTTATTGTAATGGACTAAAACAAAATTGCGTTTTTCTTTGTACTAGTTTTGTTAAAATTTACTTGATGGATGTTCTTGACTTTTGTACCAGTACATTGTTGAAAATTATGGGAGAAGATCAGGTTAAGAATTAGTCTTACAGCTTTTGGTTTGAAAACTTTTCAACCATCCATTGAAGAGAATTTTTATGTATGTTAATATGGAAGTTTGCTTTATTTGTTTGTTTTCTATATTTTTCATGTGTGCTAACTGAAGATGCTATTACTATAGCGAAATCAATTCTTAATAAATTACGCTAAGAGGTCAGATTGTTGTGCAAATGCCAGCATACTACAAATACAAGTCAACCATGCTGAACCAAAACGTGCCAATAAAGTGTTAACGTTAATGAAGCCAATAAAGTAAAAAACACTCCTACCTAAATTTAAGTAAATAAAAGCTATTTTTCTGAAATTAGAACATGACTGTTCTCTTCACACAACATGTATATACGGTACATGAAAAATAACACAAGACAATATTAGTAACAAGTTTAGGACAAATGCAGAACTTTGTAAACGAGATATTGCAACCAATAAAACTACGTGCTTAAGTGAGTATTTTGTGGCAACAGTAGCTACTTATATTAAATAAAGATACCATGCTATAGACCAACCTCAAGTTTTCTGTTAAGCATTTTAAAGTAGAATTCGTCTGGATTGCGAGCTTGAGCCTTTTTGCGAAGAGACTTCAAAGTCCTTTGATGGTTTTGATAATTCTTTGCACGTAGCTTGTAATCTTTTTTCTTTTCAAGTATATATATATACCAAGGTTTTGCCTTTCAGCCACTTGACCTCTTTCACGATGTGGTTTCTGTTGTGCTTTCTGTGCTTTTTTGAAAGACATTGTTTTGCTTAAACTTTCAACACTTATCAGGCAGCTTTGTCTTGAATTTTTAACCAACAATAGCTTGATAAGTTGAACCAGTATTTACAAAAGGATAGACTACCTAAACAGAGACAAACTAAAGTAAACTTTGAACAATTTCATCACTAATTGTAGTGAAAGAATTACTTTTAAAAATATCGGTACCAATAGTTTGCCTATACAATACGGTAGATAATAGTTGCATGACAAATCTGTCCAACTTACTTTAAGTCAAATGTATTACCGGAAAAAACAATGCATACAAAGGAGATTATCATTAAAGCATAGGCAGTGAACCTTGCAGTGAATAGAAGTAATTTCTGCCATATCAGCATTTGGCTGAGCAATCGCTAGTATATAAAGCAAATGTTTTTTTATTTTTTTATTCTGTAAGCATATTGGTGTAGCTTGCATGCAACATTGAGGTTTCCAAACAAGAAAGTGCTTTGACAGGCAAGTATGGGAAAGCATTCTTCTGAAAATTTAATGTAGTTTATAGGTACCGTATTGTAAGTCATCCTTTACCAGTAATTCAATAATACAGTTATACAAGTTTTAAACAGTTTATACATAGTTATATACAATACTTCTTTTTAAAAAAATTGTAATGGTAAAACCATTTTTTAAAGAAGTATTATATATACATTATATAACTAACTTGAGAGCAAAAATGTAATTGGTCGTTCGGCAAACACGGTCACTTATGACGATCAGAAAATTACCAAGAGAAATTCTCAAATTCCAGCAAATTAAAAAAACTCTAACTTTATTACTCACATTTGAAAAGACATAAAAAAATGGGCTGTGGGCTACTCAAATTAAAAATTGACCACAAAAATGCGCTTTGGGTCAAAATTTAGATAAAAAAAATGAAAAAAAAAGAATGCCTCCGGATGGTATCGAACTCATCCCCTCTAGAATGGCAGACCGAGACGTATCGTACGCGCCACGGACTGAGTTGAAGAAAACGTGTTGAATTTAGAACTTATATCGGCGCTTCTCGTCTTTTGCTTTGAAAGTGAAAAAGAAAAAAGTGCTTATGTAGTGACGTCATGACCGGTCAAATAGTGTTTCAGATTCAAAGACCGGAGCCGGTCAAATAGCCACTGACTAAAAATTAACTTTACACCTGACAAAATATGAAAATAAAAACATACAAATCAAGAAGTAGAATAGGCTAATCAAGTTTGATTCACAATGAAATTAAAGGCAGGAATTCTACATTTACTCTAACACAGAATAATTAGCTTATAATATACAAGGTTGTTGGTTTTGAATCTTTGCAGCTGACTGCTAGACGGCTATACAGGCTTATGGATAATTCGACGTGACTAATGAGTAATTGGACTTATGGTGCTTATGGATTGGATAATTTGTGGGGCCCAATAAAAGTCAACAAATGAAGTGAAGATAGAAGTAGCGATGGCGAAGGACTGTTCAAGACCATTTGGCGTATGGTTATGGTGGTCGGATAGTGTACGCTAAGCACTACCGACATGCGACTCCTAGCTCAGAAGGGGCGATGTTCTAACCTTATCTCTTCCAGAGTGCACTGCCTATTAATACCACATAAAAGTAAGCATTGTAGAAGTAGTTGGCCTATAATAATTCAAAGTAAATCAAGGTAGACAGAATAAACACAGTACTATTAATTAACAATTGTAGAAGCTAATATAAATTAAGGTCACAGGGTAGACCAGGTTACATACACAGTATTATTACTTAACAACAGAATCAATGTCCGAATCAGTAGTCCAGGTTAAACCTTGTAGCCATGTTCCGATTTCCGAATATCGTTTCTTTATTGTCTTCGTTTGTGTATCATTTTCCTTCACTTCCCGTCCGGCCGCTGAGTTGTCGTTGTCAAAAGCAGTGTTCCCATTGACTCGAGTGTCCAAAACATCAGATTTTTTTCCAAAAAGTCCCAAACTAACATCAGACTCAAAATCTTATTGATTTCAATAATAATCTAAAAGTTTCTCACACCTAACCTAACAGCATACCTGCATGAATAAAATGCACAAACACAAGCGGTGAATTTTGCGTAAACTGTGCATTTTTAAACATCAAGTATTCGTAATGCTATTACTGCAGAATAATACAAAGTGGTTGTGTATTATTCTTCGTTATCGTCGATATGGTCCTCCAGTTTCCATATCCTGAATTAAACTTGTTGAGGGCTTCCACTTTGTGCACCCTCCATTGGATCGTGAAATTAACTGATGTGCAAGGAGTTGCCCTTTCAAAGTGTTAATGGCGAGTCGGTTTCTTGATGGCGTCTTCACTGCATTTACAGCACTAAAAGTTCTCTCAACTGCTGTTGTGGCTGTAGGTCTTCATTTTCGAGCCAGCGCTCGTTAAAGCTCTGTGAATATTCCAATTTTTTCTTTTTAATAATTGGTTCACCAGCACTTTCTGAATAACTAGGACTAGACATCTGAATAGTTCCTTAGAAATAGCCTGTGGATACATAAAGCGTAAGGCAAGGCTAGTTATGCTATATTAAATACGGTACATTAATGAGAACACAAACCTACAGTACTATTCATACATATAGAAGTACTCTGCCTCGAAAAAAAATCAAACATCAGATTTCAACATCAAAACATCAGACATCAGACAGTTTGCTCAAAACATCAGATCTGACTCTGAGGTAACACTTAGGGTTGCCAGAGGTTAATATAAAAAAGAGCCCAAGCTTATGCAAAAAGTAGCCCAATTTTTTTTAGGGTTCTAAAAAGAAGCCCAAAATGGAGCCCAAGCAAAGAAATAGGCTAATCAACAAATTCTTTCAGAGCGCTTGATCATTAGTCCCAAATTATAAGTGTTTTTCCAGTTGTTCAAATCTTTCAGACAGATTGGCAACCATGCATTCACTCAACTGTTTGTTAAAATAACTACAAACAAGTACCGGACCTACCTAAACACAAAAACTGGTATAATATAATTGCTTTTCGTGATGAGCTAACGCATCAAGAGTGTTCCCCTCAAGACCATCAACAGTTTCGATAATCCTCCAAGGTCGATCAACGTAGAAACTATCTTTCGTCTTTCTTTTTTTTTCTATTTTACTTATATATATTGTTAAAAAAAAAATTCACTAGCCTTTTTTTCTCATCTTTCTAGATTAACTTAAAAATTTATTAAGGTGTTGCGACCATGTTGTGACCATGCCAGGTGTTGCGACCCAGGTGTGTAAGGGCCGAAAGGGAGCCCTTACACACCTGGCTCGCCGGGAGGAGGATCCTAACCACTTGCTTCATGCAAAACTCAACATCCCACCTCAGGAATCTCCCCGGCAATTAAAGTCAAGACACCCCTTTGTGCCAGCTGCTGTTGAAGTACTACATCCATTCAGCGATCATGCCATCAGCGCAGCACACTTCATGGAAGACAATTGGAATGCAGCGTGGTGTGCCACCGACACGAAACTACATCGTTTTATACCTCACCCGGTATGGACCTGCCTCGGCCGACTTGGGTCAAGCTCAACAGAATCCGAACCGGAGTCGGTCGCTTCCATTCCAACATGCACAAGTGGGGTTTGGCTCCCTCACCGGCCTGCGAATGCGGCGTGGAGGAACAAACTGCTGACCATGTCGTTCTCGAATGTCCGATCTATAAGGCACCAAATGGAACGCATGGTATAGCAACGCTGGACGAAGCTACACTCACCTGGCTCTCCATCACCTGCCCTGAAATTTGATTTGATCTAGTCTCAAACGAAAGAGACCATGCCATAACTGATTGTCCTGGTTTGGCATCATGCACGTTATAGCGTCCGTGTTTCGTCGCTTCTACCTTTTTCTAGACCCCTGCTGTGTTTAACATATATTGTTTTTTGTTGTGATGGTCAGAAATGAAAACAAACTGAACTGATGGCGGTGACTGATGTCCACTGCATTTTCATGAAAACCTGGATCACTTAAGTTGCCAGGATTGCCAGATTTCAAAGCCTAAACATGCACATTTTTGAAAATTGGCATCTTAGATCTTACGCTATACCAAATTGGTAACCCTGCCTGACCGAAGCCTCCAAAAGCGCTGCTCCTCAATAAAATAACTTTGAATTAAGTAAAAATCTTAAACTTGATACAATTTTTACATAAAAAGTTATATTATATTTAACAAAAAAAAGTAGCCCAATTGGGCGCCAGCCAAAAAAGCGCGCCCAACACGAATTTTTGGCGCCTGGAGAAATCAAAAGTAGCCCAATTGGGCGTAAAAGCGCCCAATCTGGCAACCCTAGTAACACTGGTCAAAAGTGTCTTGCTTCATATTCATCCGCGAGCCACGTTCCAGCCTTGGCGCCATGAGCGGACAAAACTCTTCAGACAGCATTGTAAAAGGGACACGCCACATCACTTGGCGCCAGATGATTAGATCATGAGTAAACGAAATGATCAAACATCGACATGCTTCTTGGCGTGACTTCAAGATGGAGATACTGGTGGCTCAGACTGATGCGTTTGCAGGAATCTTTATAACAGTCTTGTTTGTAGCACTAGTTTTCTTTCAAATTATGCGACTCTGGATATGCGGCCAAAACTATGTGTTGTTAGTTGATCATTAAACGTGCACAAGATAGGTAAACAAATGCAATTATCGACTGGGTTGCTGCCCAAGTCTACCCTGGTAATGACGTTGTAGTTAACTTCGAATGGTTCAAACGGGTTCAAACATAAAACAATGACTTATCATGCAATAATAAAAATGGTGCTCACAAACTTACTCAAAACATAACAGCATGACGGCTGCTGATTTAACAATAACTGAAGTTGCTTAGAGTGAAAACTACTACAACACAGAAATGCTACTAACAATTGCAAACATGCAAAAAATAAACGAACCAACTGCTACAACATGATGCGTGACAGTGTGTGTTCCATGTCAATGAAATGTAGTATGTGTACAATGATTAGGTAGCCTAATTGTACGTGCGAATAGACAAAAGAAAAACAAGGCAAGATTCTGTCAAGATAAGGTTACTCAGTCAAGATACTTCTGGATGAACGGTTCAAACAATCGTCAAAATGGAGTATGGCTTGTATACGAAAACAATGAAAAAAAAACAATGTGGAAGGGAGAACTTGATGCCTATTGAGGACCTTAGTACTCTCCAAACGCCGAATGGTACTCCGGATGTACCAAACAACACCACAGACATGCAGAGTGGTACAATTATGCTCAAGTACATGATGAGTACAACAGAGGACATAATGATATCATCACTTATTCACTACGTATGGTTGAATGCATTGTGTGCACCGTTACAGGGTTTAGGAAAGTTACATGCTTGACTTAGCCCACAGACAGATGTCATGGCTGGGTTGGCCACAATCCTCTGCAAAGAATACTAGAAATAACATGCAGCTATCAGACACAAAGTGTATATAAAACAAGTGAACTGTGTATGCAGTCCTGTTATATATATACATTATACAACACATGTTGAGTCTTTAGAGAACTGGTCATCCAGAATAAATACCTGCTGAAAGAGAATCTACAACTGCCTGAAAGGAAAAGAGTTGATATATTTCCTCGCACTGGTCCTAATCTAGTTCCTACTACAAGCAAAGAAACTATGGCATGTAAGAACATACAGTGGGAGGACAGACTTTACACTTGCACATAATCATTGAGGTGTGCAGGAAGAGTTACATTACGACCACACCTTGTGCGACGAACAGTCGTTGCGGTCGGTGTCCCTGAAGTCAGAGGTGGTGAAGATTTAGGTGTAGGCTGATTGTTCAGCTCTGGCATATGTGCAGCTTTTAAGCGATCAATGGATACAGTTTTCCTGTTGTCTTTAATGTCTAAAGTAAAATACTTTTCATTTCTAGAGATCACCCGGTAAGGACCTGTGTAACGTGATTGCAGAGGAAATGCAGTTGCATCTCTTCTAATCCATACATAGGCTACTCACATAACATAAGCTCTGGGTCAATATGGCTTTTGTGTTGCGGGTGGGGTCGAGTTGGTGAAGGCTGAATGTCTTTAAAATGATTTTTCAGCGTCTTTACAAACTCATGCTGAGGAACAGCAGCAGCAGTTCCTTCAACCTGAAAATCTCCTGGCATGGCCACGGAGGCACCATAAAGAAGCTCTGCTGGAGAACATTTCAGCTCTTGTTTGACTGTATTGCGCATAGAGAGTAGCACAAGGGGTAGATTAATGGTACCAATCACCTGGGTTGTTACAACTACGTAGAACATCTTTCAGTCGTCTATGCATGTTCTCTACTAGGCCATTGCATTGCGGATGGTAACTAGTAGTTCTGTTTCGACGACAACCAAGAAAATTCATGAGCTGACCCCACAAATTTGATTCAAACTGAGCTCCTCTATCAGAAGTGACAGTTTTGGGCACTCCCATCTGTGAAACAAAACCATACATAAAGGCATCTATTACTGATTCTGTAGAAATGTTCTTCAAGGGTACTGCCACTGGCCAACGAGTAAAAACTTAAGCTAAATACTTAAGCCGCTTAAGTAACTCTTTGGATTGGGAGGTTGTTCGAGTTCATTGATGCTGACTCCATTGATACTTAACCATGATTTGCGCAGCACATTTTTTTTCAGTTATGGAAACTTCTTGGCTAAAGAAGCTAAAGACTACAAGTCTCTCTGCCAGGTACCGAAGATGGTTGTCAAGCTTAGCCTGGAACAACTGTGCCAATGGTTTAAACAATTTAGGGTACTTGCTCGTGTTACGATCCGTCATCAACATTAAATCATTGCTGGGTGACTCATGGCCACCTAAAGATACGGCCTGATTTGTCACATTTTGCAGAAATTTCCAGGTTTTTCTAACTTTGGGCGAACGTTTAAATAAATTTTTCTAAAAATTAGATTTTTACGCTTTCTTTACTCTTTTCCCCAGATGCGTGAGCCTGATTCAATGCGTGAGCGTATAAATCCATCTCGCGAATTAACCCCGCACACCGCCGCTGAAGCTTCGTTACCAACTTGACGCACCTTTCTACCACCTGTGTGTGACATGGAAACAGGGATTCAGGCATGGAAATCGAGGAAATAAAAGTTTTGGAGTGTCCTTAGCTGCAATCATGTCTCGCAATTCTTTGTCCCCCATCTTTCTTGTCACAGAAGGCTCGGTGAGATTGAGAGCCTGCCAGTCAACCATATCGTAGTATTCGTTGGCGTCAAAGTTTAAGGGCGGAATACAGAATCGTCGCATTGTTCTCTATTCGTGATGGCTTGATCGAGCTTTTTGAATTCGCTTAACCCTTACAAGGTTGGGCTCCTGGAGTCTTGCTCAGTTTGGGGGGGGGGGGGGGGGCTGTCGATTCTTCTTATGCTTTAGGAGTGATATCTCTGTTACTTTTTAAGGTACGGTTTCAAAATTTGGGATTCACTTCGTAAAATTATTTACGCTGAGCATATCCGAAAATTAAAACTATGTGAATTTTAGAACTGCTCAAGCTCATATACGTTGAAATGTTGAGGTGACTTATGACTTTTGGATTATTTTGCGATTAAAGCAATTGTAGCGTGAGTTTACACATTATTTTTTGATAGAGTAATGAAGAACATGCATTGCAATGTTGTGATTAAATTTTTTTTACATAATCACAAATTGAATCTATATTTTTCATGCAAAATAATAACTTTTCCCACGCTCAAACAGAAGGTCGCTGCTTGACTAAATGAACAATGCTTCATCAATTACATGCAATAATGAGATTGCTGAACGCGCGTCACACCAATTTGGATTACGATCTTGTGACCTCGGTTCCGAGAACAGCAACTTCTACGCTATATTAAAAAATGTAAACCAGCTGAAGAAGCAGGATGGCGTTTATCAAATACTATTATGTAATCCACAAAACCAATGGAAGGTCATGCGAAAAAAAAGGCGGTTTAAATGCAATGTATTGTAGTTGCAACAGCGTCTCTCAATGTAAGTTCATTGTGAACTCGGCTAAATACAAGGCTATCTAGGAGTAAAATTACTAGATAAAGTCGATGATGCTCTACTAAACAAAAGTCAGAAAGAAATACAAAATAAAACAGTTACGGTTCATTAATTAACAGAACGTCACAATGCTTTTCTGCAGAAGCAAAATCTGTAATGCCTCGGGCAAAACTGGTAATTTTCTTGTGGATTCAATAAGCTCCTCGATACATACCCCACACACACTAAAATTCAAACAATATTTACATTTATTCAACGCAGTATTTATTATACGTCAAATCATTGTGAACCTGGAGAAATACTTTACAAAGAAGCTGCCTAATGGGCGTTTATGCGATAAAAATGTCAGTTTGGCAGCAACATATTGATAAGTATTTTGATTTGGTTACAGTAATACCGGAATGCAGCGATTCAACATCGCAAGACGGTGTAAACAAGCGCGGGTTTGCAATTAGAATACTTCTCTCCTGTCCTTGTTTGTATAAAAGTCATAAAATCAGTCGTTGTATCCGTGCTAAAATTCAGCTATGTTCAAACCGCATTATATTGATATTTTCTAAATAGAAAATGGATTAATAAAATATGAATACAATACTGTTTCAGCATATAAAAATGCTGAATTTTACATCGAGTGTTACGATTAGTTTTATGACCCACTTTTTATACAAAAAAGGATAGATGATTTTGATGATTGCAAAACCGCGCATGTTTACAAGTATTCAACGTCTTGATATGTTAAATCAACGTAAAAGTAGCTATCTGTCTAATGAAAGGAAAAAAGGAAAATCTTTCATTGAGCCCCGCGTTTTATTTAGGCTGTGGTTGAAGCCAAACTTTATACAACCGCAATCATTCAAATAGTTTATTCTGAGCAAAAGCAAGCTTGACATACTCGTATGGAATGTGCAGGGCATAAAGGCTTTTCACAGCACTGACATTGGCCACGGTTTTTTGGTAGTTTATTTTTTCTGGCTTTGGCACCTTCTCCCATAATAGCGTGTTTGCATACGTCGCATCTACGTCGTGTCGACAATAGTTGGGGCAGGGTGGCATTTCTGCCGCTTGGAGTTGATACAGGGGTTGTTGAAGGTTGTTTCCCTATTACTGCTTCAATCTTATGTATGGTGTGATAGTTCAGGCCCTGGAGAGATCGCGACTTTATCAATGGCTTCACGAGTTCCATGGCCAGTTCCCAACCGAAGTCGAAGGATTTTCGCTTGCGTGAATCAGTCCCTTCATTTAGTGCTAAAACTGTAGATGCGTTGACGCGGCAAGTATCCAAAAAACAAGCAGACGCAGTAGTTGTCCAGCGTGTGAACTTCGCTTTGCACGTGAATGAACCCATCCTTTGGTCGATGATATCGGTGCCACCCTTTGTGATGTCGTAAAGCTTATACAAGCCTGGCTTCTTTTTGCCGTCATCCTTGGTAATTCCCAATACAGGTTGCGTTGAGGGTTCCCACTGACGTTATACCCCTGTCAAGCAACCACTGCGCGAGTGGTATGGAAGTGTACAAGCGGTCATACGAAATATTCCGACCTTGAAGGTCACTGTGTTGTTCCAGGCACATCACCATTCCTTTACCACTTCTTCTGTTCCATGAACGTAAAAATGAAATGGCTCTTCCTTCGGTTTACCTGAATAGACCGATGCCGTAAATATGTATGGGAATCTGCTGGCGTTTACCGACTTGAACAGAAGGCCATATTTCGCAGGCTTGTTTGGATTATATTGCTTGAAGGCAATTTGTGTCCTCATGGGGTATAGCGTTTCGTCCAACGACAAGTAGTCACCTGGAATGACATGTTTGCCGCAGTTTTCGTTAAACATTTCGAAAGCGACTCGAAATGCGGCAAACCGGTCATTCTTCCAATGTTGCGGCCTAGTATTTTGGTCGTCGAAAGAAATGTTCGAAAACAAAAATTTAAAGCGGTTCTTGCTCATTGTTGCACTAAACACGGGATGCCCTTGCAGTTGATTGAACAATACATCCGTGGAAAGACCAGCCTGTCCTAAAACCCCCCGAAAATACCCCAATCCAACAAAGGCCAGCATCTCCTCGTTGTTGGTTGGGCCAAAATAGCAGTACCTGCTGTCATCTAAAATTCTCTCTGGCAATTGAGAAATGAGTGTGGCAATTTTTCTATTTGCTTCTTGAACAATAATGTTCAAAATGTTTAAGCAAAAAATAGTTCCTATGCTTGCCGAGGAGTCTTGGCTTCTTTGGCTTCACCTCTAACACCAGTCGGGCCAGATAAAATGTTTGCTCGGTGTCACAATCAATGTGCAAAGCCTCGCGTCGGGCTGCTTTGCGTCTTGACAGAATGTGCTGTTTTCATTATGGAATTTTGAGCGATGTGTTATTATCGGGTGTTGACCTGAAGTAACCTCTGATGACGAAATCTGTATTATGTAACGTGTTTTCTGGAATCATTTTCCCTACGTGACTTTCTAGAGACTTCTGTTGTTTACATTTAAATGCTACGTGACCGACGATGAGTTCGTGTGATGCAACACTACGTAACATTCTCGAGGTTACTGGACTGAACAACCAACTATATAAATAGTGGTGTAGTTTGTGTAATTTATTATTATGGTGATTATTATGAGTTGATTATGAGAGGTGTGCTATGAGTTGTGGATTGGTAGTTGATGCAGAAATTAGAGTTATTTGAGAAGCCGTTCGTTAAAGTTCTTCAAGAAGTCAGATTATCATTTCACTAGTAGAATTATTCGACATTTAATTGACTGCTTTTCGGTTTGACCCATTAAATTACGTCATTGAACCTTTCCAAGTCTTTTTCCTGGTAAGAGATAGAAAGAAATCGTGACATTCTGGGGGCTCGTCCGGGAAAAACCGAAAAAGAATTAACCGAAAAACCGAAGAATACCGAAGATTTATTGAAAGAATAATAAATTAATGTCAAGATGGCGGATACTGTCAAACATGAGATGATTGAAGACTTAGGGAGCATGGCTGAACGAATGGGGCTGACTGGTAATGAGAAGTCTCAGTTTGTGATGGAAGAGTATCACAAGATAATGGACCAAAAAGCTCAGCGAGAAGCTGACGAAAGAGAAGATAGAAGAGCTGCTCGTGAAATAAGGAAAGCAGAGCTTGAAGCTGAGGAAAAGCGAGCACAACTTGAAGCTGAAGCAGAGGAGAAGCGGGCGCAGCGCGAAGCTGAAGAAAAACAAGCTCAACGAGAAGCTGAAGAGAAACAAGCGCAGCGCGAAGCTGAAGAAAAACAAGCTCAACGAGAAGCTGAAGAGAAACAAGTGCAGCGCGAAGCAGAAGCTGAAGAAAGAAGAGCGCAATATGAATTGGAAAAGTTAAAACTTGAATTAGAAAGACAAAAGCTGGACATTGGTGAGCGATCTAATTCTACTAATGATAATGCTCGAGATGTTATTGTGGCGCAAGTTAGACGTCCAGATTTGCCATCATTTGTTGAAGAAAAAGATGAGTTGGATAGTTATTTGTTAAGATTTGAAAGATATGCTACAATAGCCAAATTGGAGAAGTCAACGTGGGCTACCCAGCTAAGCATGTTATTATCGGGACAAGCTCTTTATGTATATTCAAGACTTTCGCAAGAAGAAGCCATGAATTACGACAGATTGAAGTTAGCTCTGTTAAAGCGATACAATTTTACTGAGCATGGATACCGTCAAAGATTCCGTGAGGCAAAGCCTGAACGACACGAAAGTCCAGGTCAATTTATTGAACGTTTGAGAAACCTTTTGTTAAAATGGTTTGAACTTTCGGGGGCCGAACAATCATTGGACGGATTGGCAAACCTTATAGTTAAGGAACAATTCACAGATTCATGTTCAAAAGATCTGTCTGTTTATTTAATGGAAAGAAGTCCGAAGACTCTAGAAGAAATAGCCAGTGTGGCGGAACAATACTTAGTTGCTCATGATGAGAAGTTGTCGACTGAAGAAACGTTGTCATGCGATAATGACGAAGAGCAAACAAATAATTTTAAAGGAGGTGCGGTTCCAAGAGAAGTACGTTGTTTTAATTGTAATGGCTTAGGTCATAAGTCTGTTAACTGCCGGAGAAAGACTAACAGAAATCATCAGGAATCGAGGAAGTGGTGCAATCGTTGCAATAGGCAAGGACACGAAGCGAAGGAATGCAAGGACAAGTCGTTTTCCCTATCTAATCAGTCTGGAAAAGATAAAGACACGGACGTTTATCGATGCGGTTGTGCGTTAATGATTCCTGAACCCACGCTTGGGGAGGAGAAACCGGATGAAGATGTTTGCGGAAAAATAATACCTGAAGATTACCTACCAGTAGTGGATGGAAAAGTTGGAAACAAAAAGATAAAAGTTTTACGTGATTCTGGTTCTACGGGTATAATGGTGAGGAGAGATTTGGTTAAAGACAGTCAGTTAACAGGAAAAACTGGAATTGTGATGTCGATAAATAACACTTCAATCCAAGGACCGTTAGCGAAGATATATATCGAAACTCCATATTGTAGTGGGACTGTGAAAGCATTATGCTTACAAAAATCTTTAGTTGATCTTATAATCGGAAATGTTATTGAGAGAGATTCTGAAGTTACTTGTTATTCTTGTGGCAAGAATGGTCACTTTGCTCGAGATTGTTCTGCAGATAATCAGCAACGATCTCACGATGACGGATATTACGAGCGCGATGAACCGAGGAGAAGAGGCAGGCGACGACCATTTGGAGTTTGCTATAGATGCGGTAGACGCAGACATTTCGCCAGGGAGTGCGTTGCTGACGGCGGACATTCGGAAAACAGACGTTGCCGTGACAACCACTGCTACCGATGTGGGGAGATTGGACACATAGCCAGGAGCTGCTCTTTTGAGGAAAAGGCTTGCTACAATTGTCATAAAGAAGGTCATCTCGCCAAGGACTGTCCGGAGAGGAGGTGTTTCCGATGTAAGAAGATGGGTCATCTTGCTCGCCGATGCACTGAAGTTGCTGAGGACGTTGGAAACTTTCACAGTAAACGTGACTATTGTTTTGAGAAAAGTTATCGTTGGTAGATCATGCAACGATGGACTTATGAGAATTGATTTATTGAGTAATTAATTGTTTTGTGGTGTGTTTTGTATTGATTGTGTTGTTATATTGTTTGCAACAATATTCTAAGGGGGGCGTATGTCACAATCAATGTGCAAAGCCTCGCGTCGGGCTGCTTTGCGTCTTGACAGAATGTGCTGTTTTCATTATGGAATTTTGAGCGATGTGTTATTATCGGGTATTGACCTGAAGTAACCTCTGATGACGAAATCTGTATTATGTAACGTGTTTTCTGGAATCATTTTCCCTACGTGACTTTCTAGAGACTTCTGTTGTCTACATTTAAATGCTACGTGACCGACGATGAGTTCGTGTGATGCAACACTACGTAACATTCTCGAGGTTACTGGACTGAACAACCAACTATATAAATAGTGGTGTAGTTTGTGTAATTTATTATTATGGTGATTATTATGAGTTGATTATGAGAGGTGTGCTATGAGTTGTGGATTGGTAGTTGATGCAGAAATTAGAGTTATTTGAGAAGCCGTTCGTTAAAGTTCTTCAAGAAGTCAGATTATCATTTCACTAGTAGAATTATTCGACATTTAATTGACTGCTTTTCGGTTTGACCCATTAAATTACGTCATTGAACCTTTCCAAGTCTTTTTCCTGGTAAGAGATAGAAAGAAATCGTGACACTCGGCCCCTTCTCCCATTGTGCACCGGCCTCGCATTAGACCAAGTAATGCTGACGCAGCCGTCTTGTCTGTTCTTTGGCTTTTTTAGAAAAGTTGTATAAGACTTTAGTGTGTCTGGAAACTCAACATCATCGTAGTTGTTCATGTCGAGAGAGGAATCTATGCTGTTCACTGGTCTTTTCGATGTTATAATCCGTCGTGGTGGTGCCAACTTCGGTTGAACATCGCCCATGGAAGGTAACTGGTCGTCATTCTCGATCGGAATCGCTGTTGCGAAAGTTGACGGAGAAGAATCTGCTTCTTCATCTGAATCGGAGTGCCATAAATCCTCCAAATCATCCGCCTGGCTTTCGTCGTCAGAATCCAGTAAAACATGTTGCAGTATTTCTTCAGCACTGAATCCTTGCCTTGCCATGTTTTATTTAAAGTTGAAAACGAAGTAATATGTTTTCATAATGGCGTTGAAATACTAAAGAAAATGTATAATGAAACAAATTGTTAGTCACATACAAACTAGTTAGAAAAAAACTGTTACACATAATTATAGAAGTCAAGAATAAATCAAAACTTTGCAATATAATAAATTGTCAGACCGTTGTCAAAAATTGTGAAGTTTTGCAATCAGAGGGCACTTTACATATTTACTGATGATGAAACTATATGAATATTATGGTTATCTATGGTGATTCAGATTAGCTTCTTGAGCAATGCTTTCACGTTTGTGATAACCACACGTAGAAGGGAAATTCAACAGGCGTTTGCACAATTTTGTCGTTTAGCGACGTAGATTCGACAAAAGCGGCATAATAATTAGTAGGCATACCTGGTATCAATATTGGCTGTTTCTGCAATGTTGCGTTATGACCATGAACGCCACGTGGCTTGAAAAACAACATTATAGCGCTGCATGAAAACATGTGCATGAAACTGATAATCTATATAATAAAATTATCTCTGATGTAAATTTAACGATTAGGCAATGGTATGTCTCAACAAAATTACCAAATATTCCATCATTTTGACGGCTGGAATGCATTGTTGAACCTAAACCGAAAAATATAGATGCGCTGTTCATCCATAATTTTTGATATTTGTTTATATGTTTAGTGAAAATAAGCTTTCATTCTTGTTATTATCTTGAAAATGAAAAGAGCAGTTTGCGAAGTTCAGTTCAAGTTGGCAGTTACCCACCTTTTCGTCGATTCAACGTTGCAAGACGTCGCATAAGTTCATATCTTCAGTTTGGTAAACGAAGATAAGATTTCATTGTGACATTGCTATGTAAACTTATATTTCACATGAGACAACTTGACAAGTAAATACACAAGTTTTCACAATTTATGACGAGTTATTATAGCACATGGAAATGTTACGCTACAATTGCTTTGCGAGGTACTGCATTGCGGTTTAGTTTATTAGTGACAGTGAACCTGGTACAAGAAGCCTCGAATATATTGATTCAACTAAGCCGCATCACATATAAACGTGGTGGAACGATCGTCCTTTTCACAAAAGCGTGATGTTCAGGTTTATCCTACGCAAATGAGAAGCGTATTGCATTTCAAATCTTTACATGTCGACTGGGGAATAAATGTTTATAAGTATGTATTTGAGAAGCTTTGGGAGCATTGACGCCTTTTCTGCTTTTGATAGTGTGTCGGACAGAAAGAAAGATTTGAAACCAAAATAATAATATGGTACAGCGCAGCTTCTAGAGTAGCTAAATTTCAAATTATTCATAAAAACGTTGTGGCCCAAACAGAGCAATATAAAAACAGTCCACAACGTAGAATAAATCACAGAAAGGAAAATGCAATCAAAAGAAACAAGTCGATCACTTTCAATACTTATCTCACATTTTACATCAAATCTACTCCAAATGACGCTGAGTCATTGCAATAGCGTTGCATGCTTTGTTTAATTGAAAGGACACAATTGTCTGCGAAAAACAATTGTCGCGCTAGAACTAGATGCATTGGCACCAAGTCTTATGTTTAATTTTATGCAATTTTAACCGCAAGCGACGGCAAATCATCATATCAAAGTTGAAGCTTTTACTGTATCGAGTCGCTTATAAGCCATGGTGAGAACAAAAGGTCCACCCATACAGCCAATTCCCTTTACGCTGTGAAACAGTTAGGATTAACGAGACATGGGCCAAATTAATTACTTTTATCCCGCTGGTGGGAAAATTTTGAACAATAGAATATGAAATATTTCAGAGGATGTGCTGAGAAATGCCTTATATCTCTCAATTCATAACCGTTATTCGCTCAAAATTTCAGCTCAATAGAGGTGAATGAAAGTTAGGAAAAGTCAAGAAATCTCGTAGTCGCAGCCTCAGTGGTTTTAGAGATACAACTGTTGATACAAAAAAGTTGAATTGACAGCCCCCCCCCCAACCTTCAAAGAGTTAAGTCCAAGCTCACGGATGGGATATCACTACCAATGGCAAATTTAAAGTGGTAAATAAGAAGCATGCCCATGCGGTGAAGCAGGAATGCAGGTGGCTCTGGAACGCCCCAAGCGTAGATAGTCATTTGTTAGCCCCCTTCAGCAACAGAGAACTTGCATTTGTCATTAAACAAGTTAAAAGTGGGAAAGCACAAGGGCCTGATAATACCCCTCCAGAATTCTTAAGGCACTGTGATCTCAAATATTCGGCATGGTTGAAAAGCTTCTATTCTGCTTGCCTGACCCTCCAGGCCAGGGGTGGGGAACCTTTTCAGTATTGCGGGCCACATAAAATGAGAAATAACACAGGCGGGCCACTAAAAATTTCGAAATTTTATTTACAGATAAAAAATGCAGCGAAGTAGACAATGATTCATTTCACTTTCACAGCGAGTGGGATGGCTGAAAGTTTTTATTTTTGGTGAGTCGTGTGATGTCTGCTGACACGGAAGATATTGCAACTTTTAACTGCATCTCCACGTTTTTATCAGTCAGTCTGGAGCGAAGCCGACTTTTTGTAAGATTCAATTTGGAAAAAAACTGCTCGCAACGCTAGATGCTTCCAAACAGAGACACATATTTCAAAGCATGTTTCCGCATGACTGGAAAATCATCAGCATTTATGTAGCGTTGATAAAAGTTGAGCAGTGGAATGTTTTGGTAAACTTACATCGCTTTCAAAGTAGCCTACCGTCATTCTGGAGCTCTACTATTTCATATTGGAAATTTCTAGGAACATCAGTTGCAACCACATTAAAAGGAGAGGCAAAAATATCTAACTCCATATCTTTACTCTTTATTTCCAAAAATCTTGCATTAAATGTCTCCATAAGATTGATACATAGGCCTACATGGGCATATTTGGCTGTAGTAGAAGGCTTTTGCTCTTGCAAGGTAGGGAAATGTGTGGTGTTATTGTTTTCAAGTTGTACTTTCCACAGATGTAGTTTAGCTCCAAATGATTTCACTTTTGCAAACAAGGAGTTCAAAAGCTGACTTGGGCCTTGCAACTTGACGTTAAGCTCGGAGAGGTGCTTGCTAATGTCAACCATAAACGCTAGGTCACACAACTATTGGCTATCACTCAAAACGGCATGGTTTCTCTGATTATTCATGATAGTCCGGGGGCAGAAATGGTTGACTCTGCATTGTTGTATTAAGTTCTTTTTACTGTTGATTTTGGTAGCCAAGGGTCTCTATTTTTAGAAACTTCTTGATGACATGTTGTCACCTTTGGGCAATTTGAGAAATTCAAGATGGCGTCCAAGATGGCCGCCATTATCTATAAATGACCATAACTCCCTATTCATTCACCTATCAGGAAGGTGATTTTTGTCTCTATACCTAGGTTGTAGTGGTCAAGTTATCCATTAGAACTAAGTGTTTTCTTAATATCGTATTACATACATAATGGTAACTTACAAGATGGCGTCCAAGATGGCGGCCATTAATTATAAATGACCATAACTTCTTATCCATTCACCTTAGGAAAGTGATTGTTGTCTCTATACCTAGGTTATAGACGTCAAGCTATCCATTAGAACCAAGTATTATGTTAAAATATCGAATTACATAATGATAATTTCCAAGATGGCCGTCGTAACACTATATGATCTTAAATAGCCTACTATTCAATCTTGAAGGAAAGTATGAAAAGGAAAACGACAACAGGTGTTATATTATAACAAATGCTCTTTAATTGTAATTCTGAATTCTCACACAGATTACCAAAAGTATATTATACAATTCATAACTAAGGATGGCTGCCACTTTACCACGTAATTTCCTCTAAGCAGACTGAGACGTCTGAAAAACGGCGTCCCACAGGGATCGGTTCTGTCTCCACTTCTTTTTAACATCTACATTCTACACCCACGACCTGCCAACCACGGTCACAGCAAAATGCGCTTACGCGGACGACCTGGCAATTCTCCCCTCCACAAAGTCGTGAGAAAGTCTAGAAGACACTTTGAGCCAGGACATGCAAACTCTCTCAGCTTATCTCCAGAACTGGCGACTGAAACTCAACGAAACCAAACTGTGGCAGCAGTTTCCACCTACACAATCGAGAAGCTGATCGTGAGCTACAGGTCCACAACAACGGAAAATCTCTGTCCTTCTGCCCCGAACCAAGGTATCTTGGGGCGACACTGGACAGATCGCTCACATACCGCCACCATTTGGTGTCACTGCGCAAGAAACTCACATCCCGCGCCGCGCTACTCAAGCGCCTGGCAGGCTCTAGCTGGGGGGCGAGGGCTGACACTTTGCGTATAGCAGCGTTAGCCCTTGTCTACCCTTCAGCAGAGTACTGTGCACCTGTTTGGCGCCGCAGTGCTCACTGCCATAACATAAACACTGCTATAAACAGCGCCCTGCGCACAGTGACCGGATGCCTGCGTCCCACACCATTGGACAATCTCCCCAACTCGCTGAGCTTCGTCGCAGAGAAGTCACTCATTTCCTCAGTCGACGGGCACTGGAGCCTGACCACCTTCTCCACCACAAGATCTCTGCTCTTCCAAACGAGCACCCCGTCGACTGAAATCAAGACACCCATTCGTGCCAGCCGCTCAATTTCTGATCAACGAAGCTGATGAACGGGACATCTCTGCAGCTGCTTGGGCAGACCATGGATGGAATTTTGAGTGGAGGTCGGGCACCACCAGACTCTATTCGTTCATCCCCGACGCCGACACGCGCCGCATTTGCCTGACACTACCAAGGCGGGCATGGCTGCGCCTCAACCGTGTTCGTGCGGGCCTCGGGCTTTTCCTCCCAACCATGCACCAAATGGGGAATGGCTTCTTCCTCCTCCTGTAAATGTGGTGCCGAGGAACAGACCGCAGACCACATCATCAATGACTGTACCATCTTCAAGCCACCTAACGGAGTGGAAGATATGCGTGTCATGGATGATGAAACCAAAGACTGGCTGCTCTATAGTAGCCTTCCAGTGTAGTCCAGGAATATCGTGAATCTGGGGTGGTAAAAGAATAGACCCTCGGCCCCAGAGGCTCACACGACGACGACGTATAATTTGCTTGAGTGAGTTCTTGCCACCTGCGCTGCCTATTTCCGACATGAATATGCTGGTGGCTAACGTTTTGGGTGTTTAGGATCTTTTTGAAGCACACAAGTTTCACCACAAAACAAACAATGTACTTTGAACATAAACCCTGGTAGTGATGACCGTCTCCTGGTCTTAGGCGGAATGTAAGACAAGTAACGTCCTGGATTCTTCCTTTTGTGCCTTTGAACCTGGAGGCTTGAAGTGTATGTTGAAGAACAGTTTCTGTGACGTTTAACTGTGCATTCAGGATTTTCACTGATTTTTTCTTCAAGAAGTTTATGATACCTGTCCCCATAGATTTTTCTATGCTTGATAAAGTTTTGAATACTGACAAGACAAGTGTCTTTCAACGGTTCAGTCTTATTCTCACAACCAAATTTGGACACGAAAAAGCACTATTCTCTTTTCCGTTCATTTTTCACTATTGGTGATCGTCATACTATACTATAGGTTACGGGCAGCACCTAAAAAGACAACAGTGAATTATTAGTGCCCGTCTAACACAATATGATATTTACATGGGATTTACAGGGAGTTATGGTCACTTGTAGGTAATAGCGGCCATCTTGGAAATTATCATTATGTAGGCTATGTAATACGATATTAAGATAATAATTAGTTCTAATCGATAGCTTGACCCCTACAACCTAGGTATAGAGACAGAAATCACCTTCCTAAGGTGAATGGATAGGGAGTTATGGTCATTTATAGGTAATGGCCGCTATCTTGGACGTCATCTTGAAAATTACCATTATGTATGTAATACGATATTAAGATAAAAGTTAGTTCTAATGGATTGCTTGACCCCTACAACCTAGGTATAGAGACATGGGTAGGGATTTATGGTCATTTATAGGTAATGGCAACCATCTTGAACGCCATCTTGGAAATTGCCATTATGCATGTAATACAATATTAAGATAATACTTAGTTCTAATGGATAGCTCGACCCCTACAACTTAGGTATAGAGACAAAAATCACCTTCCTAAGTTGAATGGATAGGGATTTATGGTCATTTATAAGTAATGGCGGTCATCTTGGAAATTACCATTATGTATGTAATACGATATTAGGATAATACTTCTAACAGATAGCTTGACCCCTACAACCTAGGTATAGAGACAAAAATCACCTTCTTAAGGTGAATGGGTAGGTAGTTATGGTCATTTATAGGTAATGGCGCCATCGGACGCCACCTTGGAAATTACCATTATGTATGTAATACGATATTAAGATAATATCATACTTAGTACTAATGGATAGCTTGACCCCTACAACTTAGGTATAGAGACACAAATCACCTTCCTGATAGTTGAATGGATAAGAAGTTATGGTCATTTATAGATAATGGCGGCCATCTTGGACGCCATCTTTAATTTCTCAAATTGCCCAAAGGTGACAACATGTCATCAAGCAGTTAATGAAAATAGAGACCCTTGGCTACCAAAATCAACAGTAAAAAAAACTTAATACAGCAATGCAAGGTTAAGGGGGAAAACGACATTTGGCTCCCAGACTATGAACTGATCGACTTCGTTTCGCAACAAGTAAAAGCGTGTAAGCATGTCGCTACGACTCAACCAACGAACTGCACAGTGGTAGACAAGGTCGTGGTAATCAGTATTCAGATCTTCCAGTAATTGCTTAAACAAGCGGCTGTTCAAACCTCTGCTTTTGATGAAATTGATGCATTTTATCACTATTGGTATGACATTACTAAGCTGAACTGACTTCGCACACAAGTTTTCTTGGTGAATGAGACAGTGGCATACCACTAAAGTCATAGAAGGCCATTCGCAATATACTGAGAATGCCGAGCCTACTCTTTTTTTGAGCTTTTGTTTCAATATATTTTGGGTAAAGAAATTTTGACGCGGGCCACATGGAACAGTCACGCGGGCCGCATTTGGCCCGCGGGCCGCATTTGGCCCGCGGGCCGCAGGTTCCCCACCCCTGCTCCAGGCCATACCTAAAATCTGGCAAAAAGCAACTGTAGTAGCACTAGCCTACTTAAACCAAACAAGCCAGCTGATGATCCTAAGAGCTATCGTCCAATATCACTACTCTGCGTTCCATATAAGATCCTGGTACGGCTCCTGCTAAGTAGACTCGAGCCAGTTGTTGATTCCCAGCTACCAAAAGAACAAGCTGGATTTCGGCACGGACACTGTACGACTCATCAAGCAGTCAAGCTGACCGAGGATATTGAGGAAAGTTTCGAGAAGGGCAACAAAGCAGGAGTTATCTTGGTAGACCTCACTGCTGCCTATGATACTGTGTGGCATCAAGGGCTAACCCTGACGCTTCCCCGCATGATCCCAGACAAAAAGGTAGTGCAATTTCTCGCCAACATTCTGGCAAATCGGACCTTTTTGCTGAAGACGAGTGATGGGAAGTGCAGCCGGCCCAGCCGCTTAAGAAATGGTGTTCCACAAGGATCATGCTTATCACTTCTACTATTTAACATCTACATCAGTGACATGCCAGAGACTACGTCACGCCAGTACGGCTATGCTGATGATCTGGCACTACTCCATTCTGACAAGTATACTGGCATGTTGTAGAGGAAGCACTTACAGATGACATGGCCCAAATCGCAGACTACCTGAAGCTTTTGATGCTAAAACTGAGCCTGGCAAAGAGCACTGTCACACCTTGTCACCTTTGCAACATGGAATCTACTCGCCAATTGTCAGTCTCTCTCAACGGAAACCCACTTCCACACAACCCATGCCACACCGACCAAGGAGTGAATCTCGACCGACAATTATAATCTACAAACACCATACTGAAGCCCTCCACGCTACGCTATCAGCACGCAACAACTTGCTGAGATGCTTAGCTGGAACATCTTGAGGTTCTAATACATCTGCACTCGGTACAAGTGCTTTTGCACTTGCTTACAGCACCTCGGAATATGCTTCCCCCACTTGGTGCCGCAGCGCACACACTAACAAAATTGACACTGCCCTCAACACCACCATGAGAATAATCACTGGTTGCCTGCTTCAAACTCCCACCGACTTTTTGCCGGTGCTATCCGGCATCGCCCCAGGTAGACTGAGTGGGGAAAATCACGTACGGGGCATTCCATTTATAATCAACAACACCTTGTAACCACTACTAATGGATTTTGCTAATTTTTGTTTGTGTGATAGAGAATGTAAAACTATGAAGAAAGCAAAAAAAATTTTCTAAATATCTTGACCGACGGCCGAGATAGAGCACTTTGAATTTTTGGCCACTAGTAGGATTTTGGGAGGTGAGCGCACTGATTTTTTTATTTTGCACCTTCGTTTTTTGGCAATAACTCTTAATCTTGAAGGATTTTTACAATGAAAACAAGTAGTTTACCATTTTTTGACCCAAGGAATTCATATTTGCAGTTAAAATTGCAATAAAACAAAGATTTGAGTGAGAAATTTAGGTTTGAAATTTTTTTTCAATTTTTTTCTCTCTTCCCGCTTCGGACGAATTTTTCGGAATGTTGGCAAATAGTTACAAAAAAATTTTTTTTTCCATTGAAGAAAATCATTGTAGTTCTATAATTTCTCCAAGTTTGGTAGATGTAAGTTTTGTTTAAAAGAAGATATTTGACTTGGAAAATCACAAAATTTTTGGTAGAATAAGTATGAAAAATCGAGTAAAAATCTCTATATAAACACTTTGACATTTAAGAACTGTGAATACATCTGCCACATAGATATCCAAGAAGAAGGCTGCTTTATTGTCTAGTCTGTTTCTAACCAGTATATAGAAAGCTATTCAGACAATGCTGAAGCACCCTCCTTCCTTTTCAGCTAAAAATAACACATACAAACAAAATCAACATGGCTAAAAACAAGCGACACAATTGCTGCAGTTGCAAAGATAGCTAAAGAGTTTGTTTGGTCCCGGTATGCATTGCTTGCATTCAATAAGAAAATAGGAACCAAAGAGTCTTTTGGCAGTACAGTTTCCAATTTACATCCAGTACAAAAACAAGATTATGAACCAGACAATTAATGACATCGTTGTTCACTCATGAAATCACTGAAAAGCTGTAGAATTTTCTCAAAGTCTTGTTTCTCTATTTGGCAATTACGACCCGATATTGTTGCAGGAGTAGGAGGTGAAACTACACACAAAATATGTTCAGATGGCACACAACAGTAATCATTCCTTGGCCAATAGAAGTATGAGGAGGGACCGGGAGGTGCCATAACTTTACGTTAATATCTCCTTCTTCATTGAATATTTCACTCACCACACCAATCCACCAGTTTGAGTCGTATATGCATGCAACATAATCACTAACTTTAAAAGAAAAGGGAGGAGTGGTTTCAAAAAATTTATGTATACCAGTAAAATATGTATCATCACTGATCCTTTTAAAGGCAATAGTGTTTAAAGACTGTGGTTCAAAATGATGGAAAGACCTTGTGCCATGAACAGTTGAGCCTTGTGCATACCTTTCAGAAAGATCCCGTCGAATCACTTCAAGCTCACTTCTTTGTATGTCAAAAAATCTTATGCCATTTATGTGCTGCTTGCAAAATTTCAGTAAATCGTTAAATGTCAGAATTTGGTCGTTATAAGGTCTTTGAAGGCTTGCCCTAGTTGCCAATCGTTTAACTGTTCCTCCTATTCCATCGCATGGAGATTTACCATGACTAGTGGCGAAAAAACTCCATGAACAATCCATTCCAAAGTCAGTTTTGTGGTAACAAAGATTCAACAGGTTTTTGTAGTTTTTGTATTGAGCAGCACACCCATCTGAAAAGTATTCAATTTTTTTTATTTCTTCATTCAGATCTTGACCTACAAAAGTTGTGATCTGTTCGAAAATTTTATAAACAAATGCAGTGTCATGGCATAAATCATCTGAAAGAAAACACAAAGAAATTTGGATAAGGTCATTTTCATTATTTTTGTAATACAATGCCACTGGATGTAACGAACACTGACTTTGATTCCAGTGAAATGATTGCACTTCCTCTTGAACTACGAACTGATAGTTCTCTGCAAAATCCAGGAGAGCGATGCAACTATGTAGATCTAAACTTTGCTTGCGTTCTGACAAATATCTAGATTGGCATTTAGCTATATATGAGTGTGCGGTTAGTTTTTCTACTGCCTCAGTAAGACTGTCTACAAAACTGGATGGAGAAGAAACTAGGGTTTTTAATGTTGTTCGATCGGTTGACTGCCACTGTGTGTAAATCATGTCATCTCCAACTTCGCCGATCAGCTTTTCTGTTAAAAAATTATGTAAAAATTCTTTTCCAGGGCAACGTTCACATCTATGGACCATGCATATTTTATTTTTAGTGCTGCATACTACCATAGCCATCAAATCTTTGTAATTTTGCTTTAGATTAGCAGCATTGCATAATAAAATCGTATTTTGGTGTTGAGTGCAAACACACACTGAATGTGTACCACCATGTGTAACATTGACACACCATTTTGGGCATAAGGCACAAAACTTTGAAAAGCCAATTTTAACATCAAAATATTTCTCTTTGAATGCAAAATAAAGTTCCTTCAAGTTGCAAAGAATTAATCGTTTTTGCTTGTAAACATTTTTTGCTACACTTACACAATCACTTTTGCCTGGCATAACCCTAGTGTACTCATCATTTTCATAAAATGCAGCAACAGCTTCAAGTGTTGATTGTGGCAGCTTGTTTCTAATCTTGTATGTTGGTTCTGCTAAAATGCCATTAGTTGTTTTTAGGCTTTGCGCTTCCCTCACCAGATATTCTGACACTTCAAAAAAATCAGCAGTCTTTTTAACAGTCCACGACTTGGGCTTTATTGTTAAAAGTTGTTGCTTTTTCTTGTTTGAATGTTCTGTTATCATTTTTTCTTTTATTTCAATCATCAAATTAAATAAGTCTGTTGAATCCTTTTTTAATGCATTTACCTCAGATTTTATAACTTCAGTGTGTTTTTGAGCATGGCTTATGTCTTCGCCAATGGATGTGTTGAAAGCATCCTCCAATCTTTCCACAACTTTATTGATCTTTTGCTTGGCCTGCAGTTTTCTTTGCTTCTTTGGTATAGCATGAGAAGCTATAGGAGATAACTGACAGGCATCAAATGTACTGTCAAGGCAACGTTTCGCAGATTGTTTTTGTTCGTTTTCTTCTTCGCTGTTAGTGCTGCTTGCAGAACTGGCTTGAGACATTTCTTCACTGAATGACGTGCTTACATCAATGTTTTTGGCCATTTGGTAACAGACAGCACATAATTTCCAACCTGGAATAATCTTAATAGAATGCAGTTCCAGTTTTTCAGCCATTGCTATAGTCACCTTATGGTTTGCCTTGACCTTTTTTTGGTGTTTTTTAAATATATCAGAACATCTAGAAAAATTTTTTTCAAATGTCTTGCCAATAAAGCATTTGTAGTGGTGCATGCACAGTTGCACACAGTTTCAAGTTTATCAATATGCCGTAACCCAGACCTCCATTTGAGGAGAATTTCTTCTTTGATAGTATCAAAGTTGAGTAATTGCTTTGATCTTGTGAAGGTAAGTTTATGACATTCATCCCTTAAAGCAAGACCTACTGAACAGCTTTTGTTACTTTCCATAGTATACAAAGTTACAAAATAATTATGGCATATAATATTCAATATCTGTCTAGAATCTGCAGAGAAAAGGAAAATGAGTAAGATGGTGCACAATTACCAATAGTACAAAATAATTATAATGTATCACCAATTGGCAATTTCATTGATAAAATTTGATAAGGTACTGATATATATACAAAACTGTTGTGATTTTTCAAGTGAAATATTTCGTTTCAAACAAAACTTACATCTACCAAACTTAGTGAAATTATGGTGCAATAGTTGTTTTGTTCAATACAAAAAAAAATTTTTTTGTAACTTTTTGCCAACATCCCGAAAAATTTGTCTGAAGCGGGAAGAGAGAAAAAAATTGAAAAAAAATTTTAAACCTAAATTTCTCACTCAAATCTTTGTTTTATTGCAAATTTAACTTCAAATATGAATTCCTTGGGTCCAAAAATGGTAAAATACTTACTTTCATTGTAAAAATCCTTCAAGACGAAAAGTTATTGCCAAAACACTAATGTGCAAAATGAAAAAATCAGTGCGCTCGCCTCCTAAAATCCTACTAGTGGCGAAAAATTCAAAGTGCTCTATCTCGGCCGTCAGTCAAGATATTTCAAAAATTTTTTTTGCTATTGTCATCATTTTTTAGTATGTATAAAATATGTCAAAATAAGCAAAATCTGTGACTAGTGGTTACAAAATTTGAAAAAATCTGATGATTATAAATGGAATGCCCCGTACACAGTCTAGTTTTACAAGCTATGTCAAGGGATGACCACCTCCTCAACCAGATTGTCATAAACTCACACTCCCAAAAGCCCCAGCGCTTGAAATCTCGACGCCCCTTTTCCCGACATGCTGCAGATATCTGCAAGTCTAACTTCCACTTTACCGAAGTTTGGAACAGTGAATGGAGAGAAGTTGCGAGACCAACCCAACTCACAGGCCCTCCCAATACTAACACACTACCTGGAGCAGAACTACCTCGGAAGGAATGGGTGAAGCTCAATCGCTTGCTGACTGGGCTGGGCCGTATCAACAGCAACATGTTTCAATGGGGCCTCACCGACTCACCATCTTGTGCATGTGCCTCAGAATCTCAGACTGCAAAACGCATTATCTAACACTGTCCTGTATATCGACCCCAGGACAGACAATATATTATATGGAATGTGGACCTCACAACGCCCGATGAACACACAATCCATTGGCTGCTGTGCCTGGATGTAACAACGTGATCTGTGCCGGTCTCAAACGCAAGGAGAAGAATCTTCTCGAACTTTTTGGGAAGATGCTCCATACACGCATCAAGAGATTTTCCAAGACGACCGGAAAATTCACGCGGTCCGGTTGTTAGTCCATCCAGATGTGTAAATACATGTCTCATGAGAAACGTGTTCTCCAGAGAAATGGATACTTCGCTCACTCAAAAAACATTACGTTGGCCATGATCACAGATGAGAGGCAAATAATCCGTGAGCTTAGACTTAAGTGAATTCAGAAAACCCGATCAAGACATCGCGAACAGAAAGCAATGCGACGATTCTGCACTCCGCCCTTAAAGTTTGACGCCAACGAATACTACGATATGGTTAACTGGCAGCTTCTCAATCTCACCGAGCCTACTGTGACAAGAAATATGAGGGACCAAAAATTACAAGACATGATTGCAGCTAAGGACACTCCAGAACTTTTATTCCCTCAATTTCCGTGTCACACACAGGTGGTGGAAAGGTGCGTCAGGTTGGTGACGGAAGCTTCAGCGGCATTGTGCGGGAATAATTCGCGAGATGGATTAATACGCTCACGCATTGAATCACGACAAGAAATGCCCAAGTTTGAATCGAAACGTGACTATTTCATCGAACGTGAGGAAGTTTGATGCATATTATCATTTCCATTGCATTGCAATAAATCTCTATGCTAACGTCAAATTCAAATACATTTGCATGTATTTTTGTATTTTTGCGTTTTTAGTCGATAAGTAGGTGGCCTGGTTGCAGATCAAAAATTTGTTCGATCAAAATATACTTTTAGCACAGTGTTCTATATACCCTATGGTAAGTTTTGGCTACCCAAACTAAGCAAAATGATAAAAAAAGTTTTACACCCCCCTAAATTGATCCACCCTAAACCTAATGTAGAAGGAAATAGTAAATTTTCAAGTGGCTGGTGGCAGATCAAGATGTCGTCAGATTACATTCTAATTTTGCACAACTGTTTTTAGTAGTAATTGGCAAGTTTTCCCACCCCAAGCTAAGCAAAATGAGGAAAAAAGTGTTTTACCCACCTAAATCGATCCACCCTACTGCACAGTGCACACAGCACGAGAAATGAAGTAATGCAAAAATAAATAAAAATTAAAACAAGAAAATGATTTACAAAGAGACAGCTAGCACACCTTAAAAAATTTAAGGATAGAACAACAGCTAAAAACCTCGAGTTGCTTCTTGCGTGATGTTGGATAGCTGTAGCCTGTACTCTGTCTATTGTTCAATTCTTAGTGCCGTAACATTTATTAGGTCATAAATCTGTTGTCATAATCAGAAATCATTTTCTCTATCTCAACTCAACAGTAGTTTCTGTAGTCAGACCTCGTGTGCAGTAAAACTGAGATACTGGTGTATTTTATTGTTTTAGCGTAGTTAGAAGGGGAAGGCAGACATAGTGTTGAGAGTTGGCTGGCACTACAGATTCAGTTTAGTTAGGGCAGGTTAGGTTTTCTGTGCCAGCATCATAATTTTAGATATGTGTTTATTTAGGATTTGAGGTAGACTACCTGTGTGTCGTTGGGAAAGACTCTTTCGGTTACTTAGAACAGTGTTTTTCAACCACTGTGCCGCGGCACACTAGTGTGCCGTGTAAGATCGTCAGGTGTGCCATGTGAAATTATCCAATTTCACCTAATTGGTCTAAAAAAAATTTTTGAAAATGTTTCCACTCACCGAGAAATGGCAAGATGTTTACACTGCTGCACTATGTGAGATCATTAGGAGAAGATGTCATTTTATTTCTCTTCAGCCTCTACTGATAGCCTTGACTGGGTTAGGGACCCATACAGCTCAGCAGTTTTTGGAAAGAACATGTATGACTTTGCAGGAGCAGGAGGAACTAACTGAACTGAGACAAAATCTTGGTCTGAAGCTCAGCTTTGCTGATCTACCTTCGGACAGTTTTTGGTTGACTGCTGCCAAGGAGTTTCCCATTCTGACAAACAAAGCTATTGTGACATTGCTCCCATTTTCCACGACATATCTGTGTGAGGTGAGCTTCTCGAGCCCGACTGCCATCAAAACTAAAAACAGAGAGTGACTGAAAGCTGTTAAGGAAGAGCTTCGTGTGTGTCTTTCTTCAATTCCTGCCAGGATATCAGCTCTTTGTTTATCCAAACAGGCAAAAGTTTCACACTGAGTGAGTAAAATACACTGAGATCGACATTTTGTACATGTAACTCTTCATATTTCTCAGTGTAGGACGGTGAAATCTTTCCCAAATTTAACACCGGTCGAACATCAAAATCACAACAGCTTCGCGTTTTTCTTCTGCAATTTCTGCCCGAATATCAACTTTGTGATCATCCAAACAGGCCCAGATGTTGCACTGACAAAAACTAAAAGTAAATGAATTGTTGTTGTGTTGTTTATTTTATTGTATCATTATAAAATTTCGTTTAGTGTTCCGTCGCTCAAAAAAGGTTGAAAAACACTGACTTAGAAGACTTTTGTCGGCCAGGGGCTCTTATTGGCTTTTGACACTAGCACGATAAAAAGTTTTAGCGAGTCTCTCACGTTTGACCCTATGAGAGGGGGAGACATTGTACCCGGGACTGAGGGGGCCCGGAGAGATGGCTAATCACGAGCTAATTAGTTACGATTTGGTCCCGCAGACCAAGAAAACTGTGGAAGGTGAACCAGTCCTGGGCATTTAAACGTTTAATTGTAAATGTTTAAGTTGTTATTAATTGTAAACGTTTAAATGACAGGTTGTGGTTAAATTTATACAAGTGTTAATTTAGACTCGAAAATGAAACGTGTCAAAAAGAGTGGAGCTTTTTTTTAACAGAAGAAGAAAGCAAGAGAAGCAGAATTAAAAAAGCACGAGGGAACTATGCTAAAATTTGTAACCTCTTCTGGTTCAAATGTTTCTTTAACATTACCAGAGAATGATTCAAATGAAAACCCAGACAATAAGGCTGAGCTCCAGAGAGATACTGAAAAGATCAGTTAAAAGAAACGCAAGAAACAGGGTCTATCAAACGGAATGGCCCGTTTCGGCGAGTCCGATTCGGCGAGTCCGATTCGACTAGTCCGATTCGGCGAGTTCCCTATTCGGCGAGAGCCCTATTCGGCGAGAGCCCTTTTCGGCGAGTGCCCTATTCGGCGAGTTTTTGAAATTTTTAAAAGGAAATTATCGGGTACCGTAGCCTAATTGCAATTGCCGTTTTGACATCGTTTTAACGTCGCTAAACGTTGAAATCGTGCAGAAAGGAATAAAAATAAAATGTTTGAACTATTAATTAAATTAAAATTCGTCATGTCAATTCAGTTGTTTTTATTTCTGACCATCATATGAAAAACAATACACGTCAACATAGCAAAGGTAGAAGCGACAATTCACGTCAACATAGCAAAGGTGTAGAAAAAGGTAGAAGCGACAAAACGCGAACGTTAAAACGCGCTTGTGACCGAAGTAAGTTATTGAGTTGAAAGAAATTTGGCAAGGTTGCATCACCTTCAAAAAAATTTAAGATATGAAGGAAAAATAAAACAAAGAAAATGTTACAAAAAAAATAATGTTTATGTCTATAGGGTCATTCCATGTCAAAACACCGAAATTTCAAAAAAGTTCCCACCCGACCCTCCCAGATTTTGCTCAAACTTTATCAGAATGTTGGTAAACATAATTAAGCAACATATGCAAAATTTTAGCTCTTTATCACTTTTCGTTTAAAAGTTATGCCCCCTCAAACTTTTGCATCCCCCCGAATCACTCGTTTTCGTCTCATTTTATAGCGTTTTTGAAGAATCATATCTTCGGATTAAAGTGAGCTACAGTGCTGAAACTGGGAATTATGGTAGACATTTTTCCACTGATTTCAGACATGTATTAGGTAAAAACGTAGTGTGTTGCAAATTTGAGTTATATTTCTTTGAAAATGGCCCTTTCTACACATGCGGACGCATTTTTTGCAAACTTTGGAGACCTGTATCTCCCGCAACAAGTATGACAATGCAACGAAACTGCTGTTGGTTTTCACTCATATATATAAGATTACTCTGATAAAGTTTGAGGCTTCTAACTGCAGTGACTTTGCAGTAATAAACTTGAACACACCAGACATTTTGCGAAAATGGTGAAATTGCGCCATCTTGTGTGGACCATTTCATAATGTGGGCAACATTTCAGAAATTTGAAAATTTCACAAGAGTGTGTCTTTGACCCAAGCTTCAGCATATACAAATTTTAAGAATGTGTCTTAACTATAAAGTTATTTTTTGAGGTCATGAAAGTCCACCTATTTTGCAGAATTCGCTTGCAAATTTTCCCTAGCAACGACACTCTGCTTGCTTTAAACCCCCACTATCGTTACATTTTTGGAATTTATATTGAAAATTCAGCAACTTGCACCTGCTATGAAGCAAATTCTCATCAAAATGAACAACATGTATGTACTGATTGTTTTCCTATACCCCAAACATAACCCGGAGGCTTGCACACTATGTTATGCAGGATCAAAACTGGCATTCTGGTTTGTGTTGTATGTAAACATTAAACTCAAGCATTGCAGCATCACATTCATATTAATTGAAAACAACTGTGTGTGTATATATATATATATAAAACAATGAAAACTATTAATACTACAAAAAGTGCTCAATGCCAAGCAAAAAGGCAAAGCAGAGTGAATTAAATCAAATATAGTTATTACTATCTGAAGCCTTTACAAATTGTTTCACCTAACGGATCATCAGAAGGTCTGAAAAAAACATGCAAACAGTAAAGAATCGATAATTCTGAAAAGATATTAAATATTACAACTGTAATTTAATCTGCCAAAAAAATCTCTAAACCTGTACTTCCTGAGAAGATATTAAATATTGCAAATATTGCAACTGATATTAAATATTGCAATATATATATATATGTATATATATAATACCTTCATGGCCATTCCAGTGTAAACACTGCACTGTCGAGACCGGAAGGTCGAAACAGTGTGCACTGTCTGCAGTTATATATATATATGCAAAAACTAATCCTTCAATGCCAGTGCCCAGTATGCATTAAACTCAGCCCCTCACTATATTGCCAGCCTTATGAAATACGGATTAGCAATTCTTGCTACATTATAATCATCATGTGTCATCCCATTCTTACTTTTGCATAGTCTCTGAATTGCAGCTCAGGTAATAGCCTACAGGAAACACAACATTCAGTTCTGTATAACATTGAACAATAAATAAAAGTCTGGCGGTTTCTGTGATCAATCATGGCGTTTTTCAATCTTCCAACTGGTAGGAAAAAAATAGTCAGATCTAAATAATCAAATCATTCGGCTTTGATCTGCGCTGCTCAGCTTGTAGCATTGACCACTTTGATGTTGAAGTACGGAGCATCCACAATGCATAATATTCTTGAAACGGTATCCAGCATTCATTTCTTGCATGTTGGGACCATGCTAACATGTTGTTTTGGTCAAGATGCATAAATTTAATGTATATATACATACATCATTTTGCTCTTCACACCGCTCTGTAATAATTCCGACATGCCATTCTTGATCATATGTGCATGCTACATACTGTAAAGGTTGGAATTTGATATTTTTTTGAGTTGATCTTATGCCAGAAGAGCATGCTGCTGCGTTTTCAACTTCTCCAAGTAAAACTTTGGTACCAGCAGTGTCAGAAGAAAGTCTCTTCATTTCCATGACAGACTCAGAAACAGAGATAAAACTGTGATGTAAACGAGTTCCAGGGATGATGTTACATAAATTTACAATAATGCTCTTCTAGGTCAAAGTCCCGGGAATTGCTTGTGATTTTACTTCCACTGACATATGAATATAAATATGTATTTTATGCCAGTAATATGCTGACCAACCCATGTAAACATTTGAAAGGGCGTCAAAATTTGGTTTAATTCTATTGCCTGCAAGCTTGCTCTTTTTGCCACAAGCCGTTTGGTTGTACCAACCAAACTATCGCATGGTGACTTATTATTATTGTAACTGTCTCCGCCGCCAGTGTAGCCAAATCGTTTGGCAGCCGCTGGCTTCGATCAGTCTTTCAACAAGGTTGATAGGATCTCCATTCTGTTTTGTCCTTTGCGATGTTTTGCAATCGATGGAGATGTGATTTGCTGAGTAGGGATCCCAGGCCAGCTTTTCTGATGTCAGATCTCAGCAGTTGTAATAAGTTGGTACGGTGACGTCCGGTTCGGCCTTGGTACTTTTTGCTGCCAATTATCGCAAATTCAAGGGCTTTCTGGGGAGGTGAGTCCTGGTGAAGTCTCAGAATATGTCCAAACGTGTTCCATCTCATGGTGGAGATCTTGCAAGATAATGGTTCACTGTTGCACATTTTGTAATGGTGACTTACCATGGCTGGTAGCAAAAAAATGCCACTCAGCTTCAAGATGATGATCATGTTTATGGTGACACATATTTAGCAGATTCTTGAAGTTTTTAAATTGACTTGCAATACCATCACTAAAATAAATCAGTTTCGACGTTAAACAAAGTTCTTCGATAATGTATTGAAGTGCTGTATGGCTATTTGGATAAAAGCATGAACTGCATTGTTGTCATGCTTCATGCTGTTCAATATGATGCAAACATTTAAACCAGGAGTGGGCAAAGTTGCTCAAAGAAAGACCCGCTTGCGGATAAACCATAAACACTGGCGAGCCGCAAATCACTTTGACACCAAATAACATAACAGCAATAAAAACATAATGATTGTTTATTCATATTAGTTTTCTACTTGACTCGCAAATCTCTGAAAATTTGGACGATAAATTGTTAATGTTGTGCGACTTAATTCTTCCAAGCGTTTATTTGTCAAGGTTGCACGATGTTTTGATTTTACAAAGTTATAAATTCTTATAAAAATGAGTAAGAAAAGTCTGGTGCTACTTGTAAGCTTCAACTAATCGCTGCTTAGCGACTTTATGAAACTTCCAATTGTTGCTGACTGAACACAAAATGAGCCAGGGGAGGCATAATGTTGCGTTTGCAACATCACAACTCCGTTGTTTAACAATAGCTACCAGTAAAAGAGAGACTCCTTTTTGATCTTTGTATTGTATTGGGTGCAAATTAGATTTTAAAGAAAGTGTAGGTAACAAATATCAATTTTTACCAACCGATTTTCGCGCCCTTATCAATGCGAGCCATGCCTACCATACCCTAGGTATGCCATTGCTCAGTGGACAGCGCGAGATAACATATTTATAATGTATAACCTTAATTTTTTGTAATATTACGATTCAATACAAGAGCTACAAAATTTATGTTGACGAGTCGCATGTGGCTCGCGAGCTGCAGTTTGCCCACTGTTGGTTTAAACAGTTAACTTCCTCCCCTTGTTGTACTTGTACATGCATGTTGTTCATTTTGATGAGAATTTGCTTCATAGCAGGTGCAAGTTGCTGAATTTTTAATATAAATTCCAAAAATGTAACGATAGTGGGGGTTTAAAGCAAGCAGAGTGTCGTTGCTATGATCGTTGCTAGGGAAAATTTGCAAGCGAATTCTGCAAAATAGGTGGACTTTCATGACCTCAAAAAACAACTTTATAGTTAAGACACATTCTTAAAATTTGTATATGCTGAAGCTTGGGTCAAAGACACACTTTTGTGAAATTTTCAAATTTCTGAAATGTTGCCCACATTATGAAATGGTCCACACAAGATGGCGCAATTTTACCATTTTCGCAAAATGTCTGGTTTGTTCAAGTTCATTACTGCAAAGTCACTGCAGTTAGAAGCCTCAAACTTTATCAGATATTAATCTTACATATATGAGTGAAAACTAACAGCAGTTTCGTTGCATTGTCATACTTGTTGCGGGAGATACAGGTCTCCAAAGTTTGCAAAAAATACGTCCGCATGTGTAGAAAGGGCCATTTTCAAAGAAATATAACTCAAATTTGCAACACACTACGTTTTTACGTAATACATGTCTGAAATCAATGGAAAAATGTCTACCATAATTCCCAGTTTCAGCACTGTAGCTCACTTTAATCCGAAGATATGATCCTTCAAAAACGCTATAAAATGAGACAAAAACGAGTGATTTGGGGGGATGCAAAAGTTTGAGGGGGCATAACTTTTAAACGAAAAGTGATGAAGAGCTAAAATTTTGCATATGTTGCTTAATTATGTTTACCAACATTCTGATAAAGTTTGAGCAAAATCTGGGAGGGTCGGGTGGGAGGCCCTTGGTGTTTTGACACGGAATGACCCTATAAGTTACTACTTTTGAATAGTTAAAATCATAGGCGCCTAACTATTTTTTTGGCCGTGGGGGCGAAAGCGTGTTTCATCAGCAGCAACGTAAATTCAGCGAAATGTCACGCAGATGGATGACGTAATTATGTCGTCACACTAGGATTGCTTTTATTGCCACACTCGAAGTTATCGCTACGTTCGACCTATCGTTAATTATTATAAACAAAGCTCGACCAAAACACATGCTATGCGTCTGCGTTGGCTAGCGGTTGATGGACTGCGACTCTTTAAGCTAAGCGCAACATAAAGTTTAGCAACGAACTAGATTTATTAGTATGAAACAAGAGACGAAAAGGTTTACTAAAAGGTATACTGTAAATGGAATGAAAATACTTGATCATATGCTTGAAAATATACCTGTTGAAAGCAAAATCATTCATGTTTACATCAATTCAACAGCACGTCACCTTTAATAAATTTAAAAGTTGCTGACATCCGTAAACAGCCCTTGAAAAATAGTTACAGAGAGACGTTTGATTAAGTTTTCGACTTGACATTGCTCCCTTTCCACTACAATATCGCAACTTATGGCTGACCAGCTTTCAAGTTTCAATTCGCTGTAATACGCCCGTTTTCGTGTTGCAGATGAAACAAAAGATGCGCATATTCCCCGTCTTTGATCGGGTTTCTATGGCAACGGACGTGTGTGCGCCATGCAGTTTGCGCGAGTCCGTTGTTGTGTTGATTATGCCGCTTGTGCGACTGTGGGCACTGCGGTTTATACCAGCCCTTGTTACGTTGGTTGGTGGTTACCTCGGGCCGAGACTTCAAGTTCATTTTCACAGCAACCGATTCACTGCAGCGACAATTCTCTGCAGAGGTTTCGACTTTCGAAAGCGACAGGAGGCTGTTTGCAAGCGCATTAAGTTAAACGCACGCTGCGTCAACGTAGCAAATTATGTTGTTTTTGGGTGCATTCAACATCTGATGACATTGAATCGACGCAAAATGGTAGATGTTTGCTATGTCACAGGCAGCAAAATCAGTCATTTTTACATTGATTCAACGTCTGCAGACCTTAAATCATACGTTGCATTTTTAAGATAATGTATTCAGACGTTGAATCAATGTACAAATGAAATGTTATGCTAAATGGGTTCTTGGAACAAATCGTAGGGCTTCTGTGAATGTTTCTCAGTTTCAAAGTATCCTAGTCAGCAAAAGCTCCCTTTTCTACACGATTTCAACGTTTAGCGACGATAACACGATAGGCCACACATTTGTTTAGCCTTTTCATTCTGTTACTACAATGTAAAAATGAACTGTGTTCTTGGAACAATTTTTTGCTGGTCGGGATAACTAGACTCTACGGTACCCGATAATTTCCTTTCAATCCAAGCTGTAGGCCACACATTTGTTGTTCCAAACTAATCATTTTAACTATTCAAAAGAACTAACTTATAGACATAAACATGATCTATTTTTTTTTTTTGTAACATTTTCTTTGTTTTATTTTTCCTTCATATCTTAAATTTTTCTGAAAGTGTTGCAACCGTGCCAAATTTCTTTCAACTCAATAACTTACTTCGGTCACAAGCACGTTTTAACGTTCGCGTTTTGTCGCTTCTACCTTTTTCTACACCTCTGCTATGTTGACGTATTGTTTTTGATATCATGATCAGAAAGAAACACAACTGAACTGACATGACGAATTCAAGCACGTTTTAACGTTCGCGTTTTGTCGCTTCTACCTTTGCTATGTTGACGTGTATTGTTTTTCATATGATGGTCAGAAATAAAAACAACCGAACTGACATGACGAATTTTAATTTAATAGTTCAAACATTTTCTTTTTATTCCTTTCTGCACGATTTTAACGTTTAGCGACGTTAAAACGATGTAAAAACGGCAATTATAATTAGGCTACGATACCCGATAATTTCCTTTCAAAAATTCCAAAACCTCGCCGAATAGGGCACTCGCCGAAAAGGGCTCTCGCCGAATAGGGAACTCGCCGAATCGGACTAGTCGAATCGGACTCGCCGAATCGGACTCGCCGAATAGTAGCAGACCCCTATCAAAAGTAGCTTAATACCAATGAAATCAATTATGGATCGCCAGTTATATATGGAGACGAAGGTGAAAATAACGACGAAGCAGTTGCAGTAGTCAACAATTCGCCCAATGATGTGGCCTCTTGGCCTGGAGTTATAGATCACCATATGAGAGTTGAGCTAGTCAAAGCAGGACCAGAAAAGTGTCAAAACAAGGATGGCCCATTTGCTTCCAGCAGCAGAATAATTAAAGTTGGAGATAGCGCTAAGCTTGAGCAAAGAAATGTTTCCAAAGAATGGTTCTATAAAATACTCAATAACGGTGACAGAATTTTGAGAAGTTGGTAATATATTCGAAAAAGGAATCTGGATTGTATTGTTATTGTTGTAAGTTGTTCCACTTTACCGGCTATGCTTTATTTATCACAAAATGTTTCAATAATTTCTGGCATTTAAATCCACGCATATATGAGCATGAGAATCCCAAAATCCACAAAGAATGCATGGAAAAATGGAAAGAGCTTGCAATGAGACTACAATTGCAACAAACAATTGACAAGAACATGCAGAAACATATGGATGAAGAGCGAAAAAAGTGGAAAGCAATTTTAGAAAGCGTTGTTGATGTCATATCATTTCTAAGCAAGCAAAACTTTCCTTTTCGAGGACATTGTGAAGCTTTTGAATCCAACAACCAAGGAAATTTTTTAGAGACCGTGAAGCTTCTGACAAAATATAGTCCCGTACTCAGCAAACACCTTTTAGATATTCGTATTTCTAAGAAGATGACAACTACTTATCTTTCTCCCACTATTCAAAATGAGCTTATTTTGCTTCTTAGTAAACAAGTCAAAAACATCGTTCTTGAAGAGGTGCGCGAAGCTAAATATTTTGCGATTATGTGCGACAGTACTCCGGACATATCACATACTGATCAAATGACTCTTATAGTCAGATACAGTGCTTCCACTTTCAAATTTTCAATTTCCCTAAATTTAGTGTACAGTTTGCTTAAATTTCCCTAAATCAAACCTTGAAATTCGCTAAAAATTTCCCTAAAATAAAAGAACAAATATGTGTTGAAAAAAGCATAAAAAAACCAGGTTTCTATATGTAGCGACAGATAAAAAAAAAACAACGAATGATAGATACACATGAGAATTTGATAAGCACACAAAAAATGGCAAAAAATGAAACAACAAAAGAATCTCGCTCAATCAACAGAAATTTTTAAAATTATCCAATTGTTTCGGGATCTGCTACTGCCACAATTATGCATCAGCGCTTCCACTTTTGTGGTAATTACCACAATTGTGGAATTTTCATCATGCTTGTGGTAAAAATGTGGTAATGAAAAATTTGTGGTAAAAATGTGGTAATATGGAAATTTTGTGTGAAAATGTTGCCAAAATGTGGAAATTGTAAATTTTGAAAATTTGACATAAAATACTATGAATAAATAAGAGCATTTTAACTGTTGTCCTCTAAAATCGAACAGATATGCAAAAAACTATTTATAATAGCATGTGACTAGCATGTTCCGCTGTTTTCGGTTTCATTTTGGAATGCGTCCTGACTTTTGACTTTGAAGGTAGGGTGACCAATGACCATGTGATCATATTCATAGTCAATATGTCTTTCAGATTCTAGCTGCGGTGTCAAGTACAGTAGCCTACTTTGCAGTGGCGTAGCCAGGGGGGGGGGTTGCAACCCCCCTTTGGCACGCATGTGACGTCACGATATTGAGAATGATACTTTCAGTCTCTAGCCTATGTCTCTAATACAAAGTTTGCCTAATTATAAACCAAACTGCATTAAAAGAGCAAGTTTTTCGAATGCTAAACATTCAAATATCTCAGCCAGGAATTAGCAACAAGAAAACATAGAGACTTAGCTTTATTACCGAAAAATGCCCAAGAAAACATGATCTTATTCTTTTGCTATGCCACCAGACAGCACCATTTTACAGGAATATTTATACCCACATTTTTGTTAAAAATGCTCTCAGAATGCTCCAAATTCAAAGTAATTTTTTTAAATTTTCTGAGGGAGGCCTCCCAGACCCCCCGCCGCTGGATGTTGTCTTTAGCGAACACGCCGTCGGGCTTCGCCCGCGGCCGTCAAAATTTCCCTTTTCAAAATCTCTTATTGTAGGCTCGCTCGTAGAGCATGCTCTTATTGTACTGTCACGGAGAAGGTAACAATAAAAATTTGTGAAGATAGCATCTACTGCAAAAATGATTTATATAATACGCAAATGTGTTTGTTTGCTCGTGTGGGTAAAAACGTGACGCGACAATTCATCGAAAGACAATTTATCGAACGACCGTTCATCGAACGACAGTTTATCGAAAGACAGTTCATCGAACGACAATTCATCGAAACGACAGTTTATCGAAACGACAGTTCATCGAAACGACAGTTCATCGAACGACAGTTTATCGAAAGACAGTTCATCGAACGACAATTCATCGAAGGGGCTATAGGCTAGGGGCTAGGGGTTAGGGGCTAGGGGCTAGGGGTTAGAGTTAGGGGTTAGGAGTTAGGGTTGGGGGTTAAGGGTTAGGGGTGGGGGTTAAGGGGTGGGGGTTAAGGGGTAGAGTTAGGGGTAGGGGTTAGCGGTTAGGGGTTGGGGGTTAGAGTTAGGGTTAGATTTTAGGTTAGGGGATAGGTTTTCGATTAACTGTCGTTCGATAAATTGTCGTTCGATAAACTGTCGTTTCGATAAACTGTCGTTTCGATAAACTGTCGTTCGATGAATTGTCGTTCGATAAACTGTCGTTTCGATAAACTGTCGTTCGATAAACTGTCGTTCGATAAACTGTCATAGTACCGGGTAAAAACGACATGACAAAGCAAGACCATTCAAAATGTTTACTTAAATGTTTTACATTTAATGGACATACTTTTATTATCATCAATGAAAGAAATGCTGCATTCCTATAATAAAAAAAAAGGTTTTTACTGACACAATAAATTATCATTCAAACAAACATGCAACAAAAAGTAATTTCCAAAATTAGCAAATAACCTACAAAAAGTTTTTACCATAGTAGAGCTTCGGTAGAGAGTTTGTCTTGTTGAACCATAGGCATACGAAGCCGAGCAACGTTATCAAGTTTAGCATATTCAAGTTTATTATATTTACAGAAACACAAAACTACGCAACAAATTAAATATCGAACGTTTTCAACATCACAAGATGTCCTCTTCAGGAATAACATATAGGCTATGTATACAATTTAACTACATCTGAATAAAATACAATGGTTATTATAACTATAAACAGGAAAAAACAAAAACTGCACAGTACTTCTGACTAGCTCAAACAACGATATAGGCTCTGCTAGAATCAAAGGTAACTGCATCAAAAAGTGTTGAACAGGTCACATGATGTGGTAGAAAGGCAAGGTGCGAAAAAAAGGCATTTTGCCTAAATAGATGGAAATCTGGATTACTTCTATCTCGTGCCCGTTTGGTTTGTTCGACGGATTTATTGTTCCACAAAGAAACTAATGAGTTGAAAAATAAGCTACATTTATATGGATACCCGTCATAATTTTTTGATAAAGCATTGAAAGCCCTTTTGGGAGCATTCAAATATTATGTAACGCTGTTTTTTCGAATTTTTGACCCCCCCTCCCCCATGTGACGCCAACGTAACGTTTTTGTCAACCCCCCTCCCCTCCCCCACGTGACGCTTTTCCATTACAAAGCCCGTTTTGTCAGTTTATATCAAAATTATGACGTGGAAACACGTGCTGATAAAATATCTTGGTTTGTATGCACCTAAAGCTTACGTTTGAGACATGAAACTTTAGCTACCTATATTCTTTTTTTGGAATTAAAACGTTATGTACCTACTGAAAACGTTTAGTAGCCTACAGCAAGCGGATGGAAAATTTGCATTGGTGTGGGCTTATGTGTGGTAATTGCTGTGCCATCATGCCGACAATAATCGAAAGCGAATGTTGCCAGGAGAATGACTCTGTGTTAGCCAAAACCAAAACTGTTTCAAAGTCTTGTTGTTTTCTCGCTTTGCTATTCGATCCAAACGCCCGATCGTACTCACAGACCTGTACCTAGGTCGATCGAGTTTTGTGGGTAGGCTACTGCATTGATAGTGGCTTTCACATATCTTGAAAAATCAAAGACAGAAGGAACAGCTTCAGGGATGAGCAGGTGTCTGGACTTGGTGCCTTGTAGCTCTGCCTGTAGATCACGTTGGTAATCGTTGGCCAGACAATGATTGCTGCACACAGGTAGTGCTTGTTTACAGGTGGGTCTTTGAGTTTCATCGCCGAGATCCATTTCTTCAGCTTGTCGTCATTATTCAAAGGTAAACGATACCCCTTTAACAATTCCCCGGTTAGTACAACCGGAAGCCATACAAGAAGCCACCATCTTAAGGACGTAAAAACTCCCTTTAGCACAAAATTGTTCGCTGTTTCGGTAGCCTATGCGATTTGTTCCTTGTGTTTGCACGCAAAACAGTAGACCTTGGATGCGGCGTTGCCAGCCAATCACGTCATCAAAAATTTTGATTAATCAGAATCATTCAAATCAAAAAAGGTTTTTTAATTAATGGTAACACAAAAAATAAAAAAATTGTTGAAAAACGTTTTATTTCAGAAAGATCTACAACTACAAAAGCCATGTATTTTCGTTGCAGTGCACCTCAAAAGTTTAAAACATAAAAACCAAAAACAGTCTTTAATGAATTTATTAACAATTAACGTAATGTACTTCAATAGCTGCTGAAGTCAATGAGACATCTGTGGTCGATCAAAGTTGTCACTTTCATTGCAAAGCAAACATACGGTAGCCTACTGCTTTCTTGCCGACTTGTGTGAAACAGCGCTTGAGTATATTTGTTAAATTCGAGACACTCCTTTTCAACTTTACGTTTCTTGGCAAAATCCATAGGAAAATATTTAGTGTAAATTCAAAATCTAATTCTAACTGAAAACAAAGAAACTAATAACACAAAGAACTAAAGTTTAACCAACAATCACTATTATTTGTATACGTTCCCGGTTTAATTATTAGGCTACACTAATCAGCCAAACTTCACTTTGATCTATTTTTCCGGCTTGAGACTGAAGGAGATTCTTACAAGAGACAAAGAAAAAGAATGGAAGGCCCGTTTATGACAGCACATAACATGTTTGTCACTTGACTAAAAACCGAAAACAAATAATCAAAGAACTAAAAAATAACCAACAGTCACTATTATTTGACGTAGTAAGCAAGTAGGCCTAGTGGTGGATTGCGGCAGAGTGTGGCCGCGGGCCACATTTATGTAAAGACCGGAAACTGTCTGCGGGCCGCTCAAAATCCCGTCGCGGGCCGGATCCGGCCCGCGGGCCATATGTTGCCCGTCCCTGACTTAGAGCCTGTATGGAATTACGGGAATTACAGTATTGTAGTTGATAGCCTACTTGATAGAGATTTTGTTGGTTCTGAATAGGTGCTGTTGGATATGATTTCAGCTTAATGTAGTATCCAAACGACGATATCAGCCAGCACAAACAAACTACCGTACCGCACTCGTAAGCGTTTTGCGCGAACCCCCTCCCTCATCCCGATGTGACGCTAACGTAACGCTTTTCATAAACCATCCCTCTCCCTCGATAGCGTTACGTAATATTTGAACGGTCCCTTTGGATAAAAAACCGAAAGATCTACCCGAAGAAGACGATTTTAGCAACTTTTTTGATGTACCATTCTTGGGAAACGATTCGGTAAGATTTTCAAAAAATCTAGCTAAAATTGTTCAGAAATTCGATTGTGACAGATACCCTGTATAATATATAAAGCGTTCAAAGGAGGCAGATATGCCCAGCTTAAGTCATTTACGCCCTTTATGTTCTAATGTAGTATATAAATTCAATTGTTTGCGTGATGCAAGCCTGACATACATCGATATGTCAACAAGACATTTATCGACTAGAGCTGGGGAACACATGAATTTGAATTCCATACAGAAAAGTGCCATTAAAGATCACATTCTCTCGTGAACATAATACAAAAACAATGTTTCTATTAAGTCCAGAGGCAGGTCTGAGTATCAAACCAAAATCTTAGAAACCTTGTACATAAAACGTAACAATCCACCTTTGAACAGACAATTGATGCTTGCGGCTCATCTTTCTTGCTCTCTATTTTAAAATTAGTTTTTTCGCACCTTGCCTTTCTCTACCACATCATATGATCTGTTCAACACCTTTTGATGCAGTTACCTTTGATTCACGCAGAGCCTATATCGTTGAGTCTGAGCTAGTGAGAAATACTGTGCGGTTTTTGTTTTTTCCTGTTTATAGTTATAATAACCAATTAACCATTGTATTTTATTCAGATGTAGTTATTGTATACATATATGTTATTCCTGAAGAGGACATCTTGTGATGTCGAAAACGTTCGATATTTAATTTGTTGCGAAGTTTTGTGTTTCTGTAAATATAATAAACTTGAATATGTTAAACTTGATAACGTTGCTCGGCTTCGTATGCCTATGGTTTCACCATAATGTTAAAGGCCTACTAAATGAAAATTTCAAACGGGAATTAAGAATTAAAATGAGTAAACTGAACATTCAAGAATACATTTCAAAAAAAAATTACCGAAAAAAAAAAAATGTTTTCAATGGCGCTAGCAAGGCCCAAAGTCCAATGCTTCATTTATTTTCAAAATGACCAAAAAGTGCAAACACTGCTCGAGAATACGTCACTATAGACAGCAATAACAAAAGCCACGTTACCACATCTGATGGTTTGAGCAAACTGTCTGATGTTTTGATGTTAAAATGTGTTGTTTTGATGTACATACATACATAGCCTACAGTCAAATCGCCCGCAGTAACAATTATTGCGCGATCAGCTGATTGCTAGACTATAGTGACCTAGACTGTACGTAGGGTGGGGTGAAAAAGTACTAATTTTGGATTTGAGCATTCTCTTGCAGATATTTCTTGTGGAGGTTTGAGAAAACATCACACAAAAAATTTCAGCGATTTTTGACAACAGGAACCTTCCCACTTTTTGAGTTAAAATTTCATAATATTTCAAAAAATCCCTAAAATTTCAAAGTTTTTTCGCATTATTTAAAGTTGATATAATATTGTAATATTTCTTTTATTCCTAAAACTATTAGTTTACTTATGTGTTTTTCCCAATATGGGGCCAATAGATGCAAATTAAAGTAGGGAAATGAATCATAAAAAGTGTAAAAATCTTGGACTTTTTCTAAAAATTTACCAAAGTCAAAAGTTACAGTATCTAGTTTTGTATAGGCCAATAATTCCCGCATCCAATAGTTTCCGCGTCGAATAGGGCCTCGTCGAAAAGTGCCGCGTCGAATAGTCGTTTACCCTTTTGTGAATGTCTGACAATTTGATAGAGACGGTCTTCTTCTTTCGTTTGAGACTAGATAAAATTTCAGGGCAGGTGGTGGAGAGCCAGGTGAGTGTAGCTTCGTCCAGCGTTGCTATACCATGCGTTCCATTTGGTGCCTTGTAGATGGGACATTCGAGAACGACATGATCAGCAGTTTGTTCATCCGCGCCACATTCTCAGGCTGATGAGGGAGCCAGACCCCACTTGTGCATGTTGGAATAGAAGCGACCGACTCCGGTTCGGATTCTGTTGAGCTTGACCCAAGTCGGCCGAGGCCGGTCCATACCAGGGGGGCGCGCCACCGGGTGGAGTATAAAACCATGTAGTTTGGTGTCGGTGGCGCACCACGCTGCTTTCCAAGTATCTTCCATGAAGTGTGCTGCGCTTGGCATGATCGCTGAATGGATGTAGTAATTCAACAGCAGCTGGCACAAAGGGGTGTCTTGACTTTAGTTTCCGGGGGGATTCCTGAGGTGGGATGTTGAGTTTTGCATGGAGCAAGTGGTTAGGATCCCCCGCCCGTCGAGCCAGGTGTATGATGGCTCCCTTTCGGCGGAGCTCAGCAGATTGGATGCCTGCAAGGATTGGTAAATACTCTGCTGGAGTTGGGCGCAGGCATCCAGTCACAGTTTGCAATGCGTCGTTAATTGGGCTGTCGATGAGGCGGGTGTGGGCACTGCGGCACCAGGCAGGGGCGCAGTATTCAGCAGTGGAGTGAACCAGAGCCAGGGTTGCAGTGCGCAAGGTGTCAGCACCTGCACCCCAAGTTGTGCCTGCCAGACGTCTCAGCAGGGCGACGCGAGATGTCAGCTTTTTGAGTAGTGATTGTAAATGGTATGTGAGTGACCTGTCAAGTGTAACCCCAGCCAAGGTATGTTGGTTCTGGGCAGGGCGGCAGAATTTTGCCGTTAACGGTCACTTTCAGGTCACGTTTTGCCTCCTTGTTGTTGAGATGGAAGGCTGCCATCACAGTTTTACTTTCGCTGAGCTTCAGTTTCCATTGATGAAGCTATCCAGATATGGCCGTCATGTCTTGGCTCAACGTCGTTTGTAATGATTGCCAGTCTTTCGCAGAGTACAAGATGGCCAAGTCATCAGCATATGCATATTTGTCAGATGTTGTTGATGGTTAGGTCGTGCGTATAGACGTTGAAAAGGAGGGGAGCCAAGACTGATCCCTGTGGGACACCGTTTTTGAGTCGCCGCAGTCTACTTGGTTTTCCGCTTCCGGTGGTAAGGGTAAAACTCCTGTTGTGGATGAGTTCCATGATCATTTTGACCATGTACCTGTCAGGGAGTAGGCGGAGTAGCTTGTAGACTAGGCCACGGTGCCAAACAGTGTCATAGGCTGCTGCTGGCGGCGCAGGCAGGACGACAGGAAATCGCATAACCAGGACTTTAGAACATAACCAGCGTGCATGATAAGCTCTGGACATATCCTATCTGGACCAGGGGCCTTACCAGGTTTTAGGTGCTTGCGGGCAGCATTGAATTCGCTCCGTGAGAAGGAGATAGAAATGATCTCCTGGTCGGGTGTGTTGATCTTCCAAAGCTTTGTCACTTCTTTGGTAACAAACCGATCGGAGGTACGGTCACACGGCTTATATATATCCCATTTTTTATTACCTGCGATGCGATATTATTAGCAGGAATGAGACATTGTCGGGGTGATTGTCTTGATCGTCCCATAAGGTTATTGAGTGTGCTCCACGCTGTACGGCTTGAGTGCGAGAGATTGAATGGTCTCTGCCAGCGTTCTTTTCTTTTTGCATCGAGTCTTTCCAGAAGAGCCTTGGCGGCTGAGGGTGTTGTTTGACCATCTGAAGAGCTAACAAAAGATTGGTAGAGGCGCCCGCACTCTGCATCCCAGCACGGAGTGTAGTTTATTCTACGACCGCAGCACACTCTGAAAATGTGATAATGACAATGCTTGCGGATGACTCCAGAAAAGTTCGAGAAAATGCAGTCATGGCAATATTGAAAATTCGCAATGGGGCAAATATTGGTGATAGATCCGATCGGAAGTTTGTTGTTCCAACGATAAATTGTGAGGCCAACCATTATTCCGACATCACCGTAGATTTATGTTATGAACCTATCTTCACAACCACAATTACTGTACATCTGATGACATCATCTCATACCGTGAAAGCAAAATAGAAGTGGAAAGCTATCCAAACCACTCCCAATCAGTACAAAGAATTGTGAAATTGGTGACTGATGCATCGTACAAAGTGTGTGGGTTTGATAGAAGACATGGATTCATCCGTGTTGGTATAGCTTCCAGGAATCTGATTCCTGTTGCAGACACAAAGGCGCACTACAGCCAAGCACATTTGTAGATACTGTTAACACTAAAATCAAGTGCTAGTATGTTTGTGTTACAATTGAATTAGTGACTGTTGAATCCAGTTGATTTTGTATGACTGTCATTTTATATTCCCAAAACTGATTTTAAAATTTTTGGAAAAAATTGCATGTTTTTGCAAAAAAATTAAAGCAATCGAATCTCAAAACCTAAACAAAACTTGTATTAGAAGCTAGTCCAAGTCAGTATTAGTGCAATGTAAAATAGTATATTGAACATAGCCAAAAAAAGTGTCTATAAAGTTCTACTTTCATGAGCATGTTTTGCATATTTTTCGAAAAAGGCAGAATTTTCAACCCAAAAATTGGGTAGGTTCCCAAGGTCAAAATTTCCTCAAACTCGGTTTCTGGTCGTTTTATGTTGTTCCACAAGAAATATCAACGAGACAAAGCAAAATTTTTGGTTCACCCCACCCTAGACTGTCAGTCGCACGCTTCGCTGCTCAGGCCCAATCTCGTTTTGAAAGCTCTGACAAAAGCACGCGCGCAATGGTGGTCAGACCGCAATGGGGCAAAATTTTATTGAAAATCGTTTTATGGTAGCGTGTTGACAAAAACCTAAAACAAGAATGTTTTTCGATGGCACTGGCATTTTTCAACACTGCAGTTCATTCAAATAGCCAAATAAAGAAGTTAAAAAATTATCAAAAACAAAGTATCAACTAGAACTAAACAAAAGAAATTGCAACGCCACCGAAGGCAAAGCAACAAGCAAACGTTACTACGCAAGTTACACGCAAACGGCGTCATAATTATTGCGGAAAATTAGTCCCAATACAAAAGATCGAGCCCGTCACACTTAATTAAGCGGTCATTATGACACTATTTCAAAAGTCAAAATATGATCAACCTTCAAATAAATACCTATTTCTAACAACCTGTCAGCATTAAGTAAAAAATATTAATGGTTATATACTCCCAGATGATTTTGCCGTATTGTGTGATAGTTTGATTGAATTATGTCAAGCCGTTTATGAGTTATATGCGTTTAATGCGCTTGGATCGGACCAACCCCCCGCTCGCAAGTCAGCTTGCGAAAAAGGGTCACAGGAAATAGGATTAAGGACTTCCATCTTGTCTGTCACGCTTCGAAGCTCTTTCAAACGACGACATTCTTAATTCAGTTCTTTGTTTGTTATGCAGCTGAACTCTCAAGTTCGAACGTAATTTCCATTTAATGTAATTCATGCCTTGTGTTTTCATCTGCTTTTGTTCCTCAATCACATATTCCGGATGTGGATTGTCAATCCAATGTACTCCGTCCTGCAAAAGTCACATGTTTTGTAATCTCTAAGTCATGACATATTTTTTTGTACAAATTTTTTTTTCAATCATATTGATTTTCTTAAATTGAATTAAAATAATAATGCATTTTACTAATTACCATCTGTTACTCCACTCTACACACATGGTACGTATACATACATGCAGTAAACATATGTTATATATTCCACAAATGAAATGCAGTAAGATGTTGATATTGAAACTTTAGGCAGTATTTTCTAGAAAATTACGCTTAAGAGGTCAGATTGTTGTGCAAATGCCAGCATACTACAAATACAAGTCAACCATGCTGAACCATAAAGGTGCCAATAAAGTGTTAACGATAATGAAGCTAATAAAGTAAAAAACACTCCTACCTAAATTTAAGTAAATAAAAGCTGTTTTTCTGAAATTAGAACATGACTGTTCTCTTCACACAACATGTATATACATGAAAAATAACACAAGACAATATTAGTAACAAGTTTAAGACAAATGCAGAACTTTATAAACGAGATATTGCAACCGACAAAACTACGTGCTTAAGTGAGTCTTTTGTGGCAACAGTAGCTACTTATATTAAATAAAGATACCATGCTATAGACCAGTGGTTCTCAACCGCCGGTCCGCGGACCGGTGGCGGTCCGTGTAATTATTTTTCCGGTCCCCAGAAGATCTTACTTTCTGCAGAGCTTATTTTAACACTTTGACTGCCAAGCCATTTTTGTAAAAATTTCACTGGAGGCCACGTGAAAAACTGCAATTTTTTGTGGCTTTTATATATGAAAGCCGTGGCCTCACACGTAAATTTCAGGCTTTTTTTTACACCAGAGGCCATGGCATTCATATTTGAAAGCCATCATTTTCTTTGCGTTTTTATTCATACTACCCGTTATTAAGGTATTTTCTATACTAAGATTGTATCTGTAGCCACAAACAGCTGTTTGACTACCTCTACATATAGTATTGAAGGTAATACAAAGATACGTTTGAAATATTTTGACGTATTTGCTGCAATTTACAACCAAAAAATAATAAAAGATTGCCCCTTTTCTGCAACGTTACCATAATGAGGTTACCACAACCACAGAAATGCAGGTTATAACTGTGATCAATATCACGTGATCAGTGAAGCCTTGTGCTGTACAGTTCTTGAATAGTTGCCTGTAGCAGTAGCCTATTGTATCAGCTTTAATCAAAGAAATAGAATTGAAGATTTTGCTAATAGAGTTGTTTTGCTTGATTTCAGGTTATTTGTATTAAAATATAATGGCTAAGCGAAGGTTAACTAATGAAGATATAAATACTTTGATGTTTGAAAGCGATTCAGATTTTGATTCTGACGATTCTGTAGCTGATCGTGACTGGTTACCTAGAGGTTCAGCAGACGAAGAAACGTCAGAAGATGAGGATGTCAATATTTCTGACGCTCTTCAAGCGCTTGCAGTTGAAGAAGAAGATGAAACTGAACCAGAGGATCGAACTGACGAAGTAGTAGATGATAGTCGTTGGCATGAGTACGAAGGCAAGCACAAAACGTTTCAATTTACTGGCCTAACAGGCGTACAGAGAGCAGTAGCGTCAAATTGTAATCCATTGGATATCTTTCTTTTATTGGTTAACGATGAAGTTATTAATCACATCGTTAGTGAGACAAATAGATTTGCAGCACAAACTATAATCTCCAAACCACCAACAAGACATGGAAGATTGAAACAGTGGTCGGATACTGATGCTGAAGAAATTAAGAAGTTTTTAGGATTGCTGCTGTGGATGGGACTTGTGCGACTGGGCGGTCTTGCTAATTACTGGGCAAAAGTTGGTGTTTACAAGCAATGTGTTCCCCGACAGATCATGTCTAGGAACAGATTTCAGTTACTGCTAAGCATGATACATTTCAATGACAATGAAAGTATGCAACAAGGTGACCGCCTTGCAAAAATTCAACCAATCATAGACCTGCTGGAGAAAATTTTTTAAGATTTATATTACCCCGAAGAAGATATAGTCCTTGATGAGACTCTGATTCCATGGAGAGGGCGCTTAATTTTCAGACAGTATATTCCGAACAAAGCACACCGCTATGGTGTAAAATTATTCAAGTTGTGTTCGGTAGATGGCTACACTTGGGGATTAAAAGTGTATTCTGGAAAATCAGCAACAGGTGAACGAGAAATTGGATTGGCCAAAAACGTTTGTGTAGAGTTGTCGCAGGGACTTCTTGATCAAGGTAGAACCCTGTATGTGGACAATTTTTATGCAAGTTACGAATTGGCACGAACCTTCTTAGAAAGACAGACTCATGTGGTTGGAACCCTTAGAGCCAAAAAAAAAAAAATATCCAAAGATGTTCTTCAATCGAAACTAAAGCGCGGTGAAATGATTGCAAGAGAAGATGAAAATGACTGTGAAATATGCACAGCTGTAAAACTGACATATCTCCACGTAAAATTGTTTGATAATAAAGGTGAACTTTTTGATGATCTAATTCTGTGCCGTTGATAATGTTTTTGTGACAAGTTGCGCATAGTTTTCAAAAAGTTTTGAAACACAGAAATACATAACCAAATGGGGAATTTTGTCCTTGATTTTGAAAAATTTTAAAGTCGTTGGAGACAAAAATTTGGAATTAGATAAATTTGAAGTTCCGGGATAGTCAGGCCTACACTGGAAATTTGCCAAAACCGGAGTTTGAGAAAGCAAAAATCTTGTTTTTCAAAGACTATGCGGAAAATTGCGCTTCGGAATAGAATGAAGACAATTAAGCCGATTTGCTGTGGAAAATGCTGGTAAAATGGAGTGGTGAAAAAAGTAAAAAGAGTTGCTGAGCATTGTGAGTCAACACTTGAAAGAGTTGGCTAACAATTTTGACGATCATTTTGCGTAACATGAAGAATGAACATTCTCGACATGGAAACTTTTGGATAAACAATCCATGCATCGATGAATGATGTCAACACATGCGACCTTAATCTTCATGAAAAAGAAAGTCTGATTGAATTACAATATGTTGTGCTTCTACTTTGCAGTCAAGATTTGAAAAACATCATTGTAACACTTTTGGATATCTCTTGCAAACGAATTTGTGCCATCGAATTGATGGTAATTGTTTCAACTACGACAATTCTTTTTCATCTCTAGCTTTAATAACAAAGCAAAGAAATCGCCTGGATGCCGAAACAGAGCTACGTGTTTTAGAAACTTCTTTGATATCTCGTCTTCCTCACATAGGCTACTGGCAGCGTAACAGTAGGAAATTTTTCACTGACATTGATTTTGTATGCAAATGGATTGACATTTTTCTGTTTGAGTTAACTTGATTGCCGTTTTATTCCAATTTTTGTCCTGAATACAAGTCATACGCTAAAACCTTGCATTATGGTGCGCAACGACAACTTTGGATAACTAAACGTTACAAATATTCATTCTATTCACGACGATCTTTGGTTGCCGGTCCGCGAACATTTTTTTAAAATTTTGCCGGTCCCCCACTGTTAAAAGGTTGAGAACCACTGGCCTAGAACAAAGAAATTACAGTAGCCTACTACTATACATACTTGTTCTCTGTTACCAATTTGCTTGAAATTCATGCATCGATACAGTTTACCTCATGGAAGATCCTTTCATGGACGAAGGACAAAGCCACTCCATTATAACTTGTAGTGTCGGAGGCCAAAAATGTGCTACTCTCCACGCAAAGCGTGCAATTTGGAAACCTAACATGCTGCTCCTTGGGGATAGCAACGCCAGAAACATCGTGAAGCCGCAGGTTAAAACTTATTTTTTGGACAGACTGAAATCGCTTAGGCTATAGATTCAAGTGTGATCATTTTGGTGGCAATATTAAAGTTACATCAAAGTTAAGTTAAATTAATATTTATTGGAATTTGATTGATGATTGAATCTTTATACTCGGACTGAGAAAGCTTCTTTGAGAGCTTAAATCTCGCATACTTGCAGAGGCTTTGAACCACTAACGCAGGCCCGGTCGCAAACTTTTATCCCACGGACTTTCTGTTACTTCGTATTAGTACCGTGTGAACGCCAACATTTTTTCGTTAGTACAATTTTTACGTTTTTTCGTAGTCGTCACCTCCGAGATAACAGGTTATCTCGGAGGTGATGGTTTAGTTCATTGGTTTCATCTTGTGCCTTATGTTTGTGAGAACAACGGTTCGACGCCCTTCGAAGTCATTTTTTTTTCTTTAAATTAACTTTTGAGTTGCACAAATACTTTTCAAAAAAAGTAGGATTAGGGTTAATTCTTAATCAATTCGAAAAATCTTACTTTTGACTTTTGAGTGACCAGAATCAATTTCTTTTCTTAACTTTTTTAGACTTGACTGGACTAGGTGTGTATCCAGACTACGTTTTTTTCAAGTTCAATGTTGAAATTTGGACCTGGAGGGCGAAAATTGGCTGCTGGCTTTGAAAACCGCGGGAAAAAAATGAATCGGTAAAAACAGTTACGCGCGGCAACCAGTAATGGCTACGTGGTAACCACTTCCACAAATATGCAAATGAGACAGAAAGTTTGTGGGGAAAAATTTTCGCGGCCCGGTCACCGAGTTTAACAGATTGAAGTTTTCCGATTGTTGGAGTGTTGGCCGGGAATTATTCCATCTATTAAGTGCCGCTGAATGGAGAGCAGTCCTTAGAATGCGTTGCTCAAGCGCACAACCCAAGAGTCGAACCAGCGCCGCCAGTTGATCTTGAAGCGTCTTCGTTAAAGAAGTCGTGCGCTAACCAACTGAGCTATCGGAGCAGACATATTCCGATAGAAAGTTTTAATTAAACTTCAAAAACGTAAAGTATGTTTCTTAATCGCAGATTGTTCGTCCATCAGCATCGAGTCCGTTTTCGCTGTCAGCGGTATCTATGCGCGGTGGAAAATTGCGCGATGGCATACGACAGATTCTTGACGGAAGGGTGTTCCAGAATGTGTCTCTTGTATTATTGGCTTTAGGCACAAACGATATTCTTTCTTATAGGTTTGATGAGGAAACTTTCAAAAGAGATGCGATGGAGTTAGTGACAACTGCTCAGATAAAGTACCCTTCAGCAAAGGTAAGCATGACATTTTGAAGTAGGCTACATATGTTTTTTTCAACCACTCCAAATGTTTTAGACAGTGGCTTAGCCATAGAACAAGAGAGCGAGCACTTCCTTTCCCTAATTTTTGTCAATTTTATTTTTTACGTTTTTATATTTCTACGTACCGTATTTACGTTTTTTTGTAAATATTAATGTTTACATATGAGCGAAGTAGCCTATATTGTAGTTGCAAAATTTAAAGCTTAATTGACTGCAAAGGTTTTGATGCTTGTACTCTTTTAGTCACATAATAAATAATTGAGAATTATATAGGTCTTGCACATTTACCCCAAACACAAACTTCAGAAGAAAATATGCATGCCGCTTTTATTTACACTTTTTTTTTTAATTTGCAATTTCAAAAGAAAAATTTATATGCAAACATGTATTCTACAGTAGCCTAGAATTTGTGTGTAGTCACTACTTCGGTTATAGTGACACTTTTTCCGCGGTCCTTTCATGTGTCAGTGTAGGCGAATTTTACTGTATTAACACACGATTATATATCACATTAAGGTTGAACCTGTAGGATTGTTTTATAGGTGATAGTTTGTAGCATTTTGCCGCAGTGGGGCACTTCTTCTCTTCGAGTTCCAATCGCTAACTCCATCTTGCGTTGTGTATCCTGCGAGAAGCATGTCAATTTTCTTCCTATGGAAATCAATGACGACGATGCTTGTTGGAATGACAACGTTCACCTGTCTGATATCGGCCTCAAGCAGTACATGGGACGTTTAGAGGAAGGCGTGAGCAAGATTTTTCACGGACCAACATTGGCATTTTCTCAATTTTCTACTCTTGGAAACCCGTGTAAGTAGCCTACCAGCTTTTAATTCACATTATGCCTGTTTAGTGATGTGAAAATAAAATGGATTTCAACTTATTATATATGCACTATGCAGTACAAATAGCAGACATAGCCGTGCAAAACAGTTTTAAGGAGAAAGATAATTTTACGGATATAAGTATTTTCAATGGCTAATACAAAACATATTTTAAATTAAAGTAATTACTTCGAAAACTTTAGATGAAAAAGCGTAGTTAGGTAAATCTGATAAGGAAAGTTATTATCCTGATCAATTTTGATACGACAAGAGCTACAGTCGATCTAGGAATAATCTATCTAAAGAAGGGGATACGAAGGCTTTTGTTACGTCTAAGAAGAAGAAGAAGAAGTTCTTTTATTTTGCATCATCAGCACATGCGAAAAAACAAAACAATACAAGATTACAATGTAAGCTAGGTTGTTTGCTGATGACGATGGGAATGACAGAAGGACCGAACTGGTCATCGAGTCTGCCACACCCGTGTGGTGTCATGGCTTATTTAAAATGGAACGGTGTCGAAGTTGAACGCAAATATTGATTGATTGATATATTGATTGATTTGATTGATAGATATATATTATATACAACATAAAAAAAAACAATACACATACGAAATTTAACAGTGCAGTATACAAAAACAAAAAAAAAACAGAACTACTAGAAATGATGCAAAAATACAAAATGGCATATACAATATACATACAACACAGCATACTGGTAAGACAAAAGCAAATATACAGTAATTAGCGAGATACGGTGAGAATAAGTAGAAGCAGTTTGATGGTACTATAGGCTATCAGTTACTTATACTCAGACATTAAGTGCAGTTTTAATTTTTTAGAAAACATACTAATTGTTTGCAGTTTTCTTAGCTGTTCCGGTAATTTGTTCCAAGAAATTTAATTGAGCGTTGACCAAGCTTTGTACGCATTCTTGGTTTAAAAAGCATATCTTTCTTAGCACCTCTGGTATTATAGTTATGAGTTTCCTTACTAGGACGAAAGTACTCAAAAAAAATTGCTGGTAGATGTCCTTTATTGCTTTTATAAACAAACTTGCATACTTCTATTAAAAACATGTCTTCGATTTGTAGCAAGTTGCTTTTATTGAAAAGAGATTTGGTGGGAATTCTGTCCTTAATCTTGGTGAAGTTTAAACAGCGAATGATGCGATTGTGTACTAGATTTAAAGGATACAGTTCCGTTTTAGACACACGACCCCAACAGATAATACCATACATTAGATGGGAGTGAACTAGAGCATAGTAAACTGCTCTTAATGTCTGGGAATTTACGTACTTTCTTAATCGATATAGAGCACCACAGCTTTGAGAAAGTTTTGTTGAGATTATATTGATGTGCTGTTTCCATGATAACGACTCATCAAATGTTATTCCTAAGTATTTGTAGGTGTTTGTGCGTTGCAATCTGGTATTTTGAAAAGTTATTTCTAGATTTGAATTTTCTCGGACAAACTTTGACCCAAACAACATGTATTTGGTTTTGCTTACATTAATTGTTAACTTGTTTGTATGCATCCAGTTTTGAATCATTAGGAGGTTAGAATTCACTTTTTCTTGCAATCTAGTAGGGCTTTTATTCTTAATACATAGTAGTGTATCATCAGCAAACAAACGAGTCTCAAATTCAGAAGCGTGATTAAGGTCATTAATGTAGATAATGAACAACAGTGGACCAAGAACTGAGCCTTGGGGTACACCACATTTGATTTCTTCATATTTAGAATTTGTAGTACCAAACTGCACAAACTGGTAACGGTGATTTAAGTAAGACTTTAATAAATTATAAGCATTTCCTCTGATGCCATAATAATCTAGTTTCTTTAAAAGGATTTCATGGTCAACAGTGTCAAATGCTTTAGCAAGATCAATAAAGATACTACATGTAACAAAACCATCATCACAATTTTGTAGTAGTTGTTCATAGATATCCGTAGCAGCTAATGTGGTTGAATGTCCACCTCTGAAACCAAACTGTTGTTGGGACAAAACATTGAATTTTTCAAAAAAATTTACTAACCTTTTATGAATGATTTTTTCAAAGATTTTAGAGAAACATGTTAAGATGGAAATAGGCCTGTATTGATCAACTTTATTTTTTGGTCCTCCTTTATGAAGGGGTATCACTCTTGCAATTTTATAGCTATCAGGGAATTTACCAATTGTCATAGATTCATTTATTATAGAAGCTAAGATTGGGCTTATGACATACTTCAATCTTTTTATTGTTTTGATAGTGATGCCATCTGGACCAGTTGCTTTTTTGTTATCTAAGCTGTTGACAATGCTTAAAATTTCCATTTCATCAGTATTTTCTAGGTGCAGGGAATTGAGAAGTCTGCCTCTCATCAGGGACAATGGATTAGAAGTGGTTTTTGGAACTTTGGCTGCAAGTGAAGGTCCCACTTGAGTAAAATATGTGTTAAATGTATTACTTATTTGCACCGGGTCGGTTGTAACTTTATGACCATTACTTAATGAGAAGTTGGTTGCATATTGTTTATTGTGTTTTTTGTTTGTACGGCCAGTAATTTCATTTATTATTTGCCATGTTTTGCTAGAGTTGTTTCTTTCTTTGTTTATTGAAGTTTTATAATAATTAGACTTCGATTTTTCTTTCACATGAGTAAGCAGATTTCTATATTTTTTGTACTTGGTGTATAAATAGAAGGGCTTCTATTTATCGTAAAATTACAATTGGCACCGATAGTAATTTAATAAATCTTGTTATGATAACCAGGGCCTCTGAGAGAAATTTTCACTAAGGGTACGAAGAGTCATTACGGGCCCCCCTCTCACTCCGGGCCCGCTTTGTCTTGGGCAAAATGTGTGACGTTTGCTTAGGCGTATTGCACACCATACAACATTTTACTGCAGAATTGGACATTTGTGCGCAATAATAGCATCAAGCTGCAATAAAACTATTCTCTAATTTTAATAGACTATGCACAATAATACTGAATACGAAAGAGCATAAATATGTCATTTCCCTCATATGGTATAGGCCTACCCCGTAGCCGGTCGTTTGGTCGACAAGACATTTGGTCGACAGGACATTTGGGTTAAGGTTAGTTAATTAACCCTAAAATAAATCGTTCTGTCAACCTAACGTCCTGTCGACCAAACGTCCTGTCGACTGGGTACCGGCCTACACTGCCCTGCTGCCAGATAGGATAAGACTGAGCATCATAAAATACAAGTTAATAACAACAGAGAGTGGCATTGGCCTACCCTAGATTAAATTCTATCCCATGCATCTGAATCATGACATAATGTAAGGTTTAAGTCGCCCTGATAGCTCAGTTGGTGAGCGCGTGACTTCGTGAACGAAGAAGCTTCAAGATCAAGCGGTGCTGGTTCGACTTTCGGGGTGTGCGCTTGAGCAACGCATTCTAAGAACTGCTCTCCATTCAGTGGCACCTAATGGATGTAGCCTAATAATTCCCAGGTAACAACACTTCAACAATCGGAAATTGCACTCTGCCAATCTTGGTAACCAGCCCTGCTTCAAGAGCCTCTACAAGTAGGCTATGCAAAACAACTAGGAATAGCATATCAAGGCTTTGTCAGTCCGAGGATAAAGATTGAAAACCAAGTTTGCCCCCTTTTTCAAATAGTTATTAAAAAATACAAAAAAGCCCAAAAACACCCGGGCATTAAAAAAAAATAGCGGTTTGGGATTTTTAAAAACGGGTTTTTCTCAACCCTGCTTTTGCTACACTATGCCCCTCCCCCCAGGACAGGAGAATAACCAACTTTTGTGATTTAATTTAGGGTGCTTTTAACAGAATATGTTTGCACGTAAGGCATTAAGTCACCACTTTAGACACCTAATTTCTTTCCGGGCCCTTTTGCTACATTACGGGCCCCCCAAGGACTAACAAATAACAACATTTATGCTTGAATTTAGTCGTTTAGGATAGTTTTAACCAAACATTTTTGCGCGTAAACTTTAAAATCACAATTTCGGGCCCCCCAACAACCACAGGCCTGGGCCCTCAAGGGTACGCCGTACCCTCCGTACCCCCCTCTCGTAGGCCCTGATGATAACCTGCATTGCGCTACTAGTATCAGGCCTGGATATTAACCATGGGCACTTCATGCTCATGGTTACTTGTTAATTCAACTACTTGCTTTACATTTAGCCTACTGAAAAGGCTTTGTTAAGAAAAATAGCTTACTAGTAATTTTTCAACTGTGTTTCCTAACAAGTATTCTTTAAATGCTCTATGGATTTATACGCTCACGCATTGAATCACGACAAGAAATGCCCAAGTTTGAATCGAAACGTGACTATTTCATCGAAAGTGAGGAAGTTTGATGCATATTATCATTTCCATTGCATTGCAATAAATCTCTATGCTAACGTCAAATTCAAATACATTTGCATGTATTTTTGTATTTTTGCGTTTTTAGTCGATAAGTAGGTGGCCTGGTTGCAGATCAAAAATTTGTTCGATCGAAATATACTTTTAGCACAGTGTTCTATATACCCTATGGTAAGTCACGACATATCTGTGTGAGGTGAGCTTCTCGAGCCCGACTGCCATCAAAACTAAAAACAGAGAGTGACTGAAAGCTGTTAAGGAAGAGCTTCGTGTGTGTCTTTCTTCAATTCCTGCCAGGATATCAGCTCTTTGTTTATCCAAACAGGCACAAGTTTCACACTGAGTGAGTAAAATACACTGAGATCGACATTTTGTACATGTAACTCTTCATATTTCTCAGTGTAGGACGGTGAAATCTTTCCCAAATTTAACACCGGTCGAACATCAAAATCACAACAGCTTCGCGTTTGTCTTCTGCAATTTCTGCCCGAATATCAACTTTGTGATCATCCAAACAGGCCCAGATGTTGCACTGACAAAAACTAAAAGTAAATGAATTGTTGTTGTGTTGTTTATTTTATTGTATCATTATAAAATTTCGTTTAGTGTTACGTCAGATTATTTTAGTGCATAAAGTGTTCCGTCGCTCAAAAAAGGTTGAAAAACACTGACTTAGAAGACTTTTGTCGGCCAGGGGCTCTTATTGGCTTTTGACACTAGCACGATAAAAAGTTTTAGCGAGTCTCTCACGTTTGACCCTATGAGAGGGGGAGACATTGTACCCCGGACTGAGGGGGCCCGGAGAGATGGCTAATCACGAGCTAATTAGTTACGATTTTGTAGTGTTTCGTCATAGAAACCATTGTTAGGTTTCACTAGCCTATCGTTTGTACTATGTGCGACTGTTACGAGACTAGAGCATGAGAGAGATTAGCAGAGAGAAAGTACAATAAAGTGGTCTGTGTGTAATCTATTAAAGTGTGGTATATCTAAGTTAATCAAACGGAAATACAACAATGGCGACGAGGATTTAAGTGAAAGATGGCTGAACAAGTTACTGTAGCCCGAAGCAACCCGCTGGTCTGCGAACTAGGCAGTCTCAAATCGTTTCAAGTGCAAGGTGATCCACATGGTTTAGGACAAAGATGGAAGCAGTGGAAAAGGTCATTTTCTCTTTTTACTGTCAGTAAAGGAATCGCAGACGATAAACAAAAGCAAGCGTTGTTGTTACACACAGCTGGAGAAGAGGTTCAAGAAGTTTATTTCAGCCTCGTGGACGAAAATGACGACAGTAAGTCTTTTAACGATACTCTAGCAATTTTGGATGAGTACTTTTTGCCTAAATGTAATGTTCCTTTTGAAAGATACAAGTTTCGGCAGCTGACGCAAGCCCAAGACGAGACCATTGATAAATTTATTTGCCGTTTGCGCCAGCAAGCAACGTTGTGTGAATTTGGAACCAATAGAGATGACTACATTCGAGATCAAGTTATTGAAAAATGTGCTTCTAACATATTGAGAAGAAAGTTGCTCGAAAAAAATAACCTAGTTTTGAATGATGCAATAGTTATTGCAAAAGCTCATGAAGATGTCGAAAATCAATTAAAGACAATGCAGCCTACGTCATCAGTTCATGTCAACGAAGTGCGCCACCCAGAGCATCGACGCGCATTGCCTTCAATTAAGAAGGAAGGGAAAGTATGTTTTGCTTGTGGTAAGACTGGACATTTTAAGTTTGATCAACAATGCCCAGCAAGAGGCAAGCAATGTAACAAATGTGGCAAAGTCGGACATTTTGCTTTACAATGTCGAACACGGTCCCGAACGAATAGATGTGTGACGTCACAATATCCTTCTGACGTCAAGATGAATCGGAATACGCCATCGCGGAGACCAGTGCAGCGCAAGTCCAATACCAACACATTAGAGGAAGAAGAAGGAAAGACTTTTATTTTCGCAGAAAACGAGGAGAGCAACAAAGAAGAACTTTTCAACTTACAAGGGACACGTAAGAACTCTTGTACAATAACTTTGAAAGTTGGTGGTGTAAAATTATCTGATGTTTTGATCGATTCAGGTGCTGCCAGTAATGTGATTAGTAAAGATACTTGGGAATGGTTAAAATGTCGTAATGTTGTTGCCCAATGTCGGAAATCAGCTAAATCTTTGTATTCATATGGGAGTACTACACCGTTACCTACACTAGGTACTTTTACTGCAGAAGTAATTTGTGAGGATACTAATTGTGCCTGTGTAACTGATTTTATTGTAGTTAACTGTGATGCACCTAGTCTCTTAAGTAGAGATACTGCAGAAAAATTAAGTGTATTGCGTATTGGCCCTTCACGTGTAAACAATCTGTGTAATGATGTTTTTGATAGTTACCCTAAACTGTTTAATGGGGTGGGACTTTTAAAAAATTATGAATTAAAGTTACACATTGACACATCGGTAAAGCCCGTGGCTCAACCAGTACGTAAAGTTCCATTTCAACTTAGGGGTAAAGTTGAGTGCAAATTGCAAGACCTACTCGACGCAGACATCATTGAAGAAGTTCCCGAGGGACCTACAGGTTGGGTTTCACCCGTTGTTATTATCCCAAAGCCAGATGGGGATGTACGATTGTGTGTAGACATGCGTCGAGCAAATGAAGCAATCATCCGGGAACGACATCCCATTCCAACAATTGAAGATTTGTTGCATCGAATGAATGGTAGCACTATGTTTAGTAAACTCGATTTAAAGTGGGGTTTCCATCAAATTATGTTAGAGCCAGAAAGTCGTTACATCACAACATTTGTGACGCATAAAGGACTGTATCGCTATAAACGTTTGATGTTTGGAATCAACTCCGCTCCAGAGAAGTACCAAAAGATTCTGTGCGATGTGTTGAAGAAATGCCAAGAAGTAGCCAACATCGCAGACGATGTAATTGTGTACGGGAAGAACAAAGAAGAACATGATCAAAGATTGATTAATGTTTTAGAAAAACTACGGGAAGCGGATTAACCTTGAACAAACATAAATGCCAATTTCGTTTACCGAAGCTGACGTTTTTTGGACACAATCTGAGCAAGCAAGGTGTCAGTCCTAGCGAGGAAAAAGTCGCAGCAATACTGAATGCAGAACCACCGAAAACTTCAAGTGAAGCAAGATCATCTATGGGATTGGTTCAATACTCTTCTAAATTTATTCCAAATCTTGCTACGATCGCTAGGCCTATACTTGATCTGACAAAGAAAGAAGTTAAATTTGAGTGGAAGCAGGAGCAGCAACAAGCTTTTGAACAGCTGAAATCATTGATGACCAAAGCTAATGCATTAGCATTTTTCCGAACCGATTGCAAGACACGCATTATTGCAGCTGCATCACCAGTCGGTTTAGGAGCTGTTCTTACACAGCTACAGGATGGGCTATGGCGCGTAGTTGCCTATGCGTCAAGGAGTCTTTCTGACATTGAGAAGCGTTATAGCCAAACAGAAAAGGAAGCTTTAGGATTAGTTTGGGCATGTGAACGCTTTAATCTGTATGTGTTCGGGAAAGAATTTGAGCTGGAAACAGACCATAAACCTTTACAGTTTATTTATAACAAAACGTCCAAACCCTCTGCCAGAATAGAAAGATGGGTTTTAAGGTTACAAGCTTATGATTTCAAAGTTGTTTACAGACCGGGACGTACAAACATTGCAGATGCCTTATCAAGACTCAACTCCACACAATCAAAAGAAGACGGTTCGCATGAAGAGTACGATTTTGTGAGGTTAGTAGCAATAAGCAGTACTCCAGTTGCATTAACACCGCTAGAAATTGAAAGAGAGTCTGCTCGTGACAAGGAGTTTGAAGAAATTCGAAAATATGTCAAATCTGGCGATTGGTCAAAGTGTTCTCAATTTAGCTATTTACATGTCAAGGATGAACTTTGTTGTTATGGTGAATTAATTTTACGAGGAACACGACTAGTAATTCCAAAGTCTTTGCGAGAACGCGTTTTGGAGCTCGCACATGAAGGACACCAGGGAATCGTTAAAACTAAGAATAGACTACGCACGAAAGTGTGGTGGCCTAAAATGGACAGTGATGCAGAGAAGTTGTGTAGGAAATGTCATGGTTGCCAAGTGACAAGCGAATATGCAAGACCGGAGCCGATGACAAGAGTGGTTTCTCCGAATGGTCCATGGCAAGCTTGTGCAGCTGACATTCTTGGACCGTTGCCAAGCGGTGAAAACATTTTAGTTATTGTAGACTACTACAGTAGGTACTATGAAATAGCTGTCTTGAAGTCTACTACCACCACGAAAATAATAGACGCAATTGTGCCTGTGTTTGCACGATTCGGTGTGCCAGTTTCTTTGAGAACTGATAATGGGCCACAATTTGTTTCTTCAGAGTTTGAAAATTTCTTAACCGAGTACGGCATAAAGCATGAAAAGTCGACGCCATTGTGGCCACAAGCAAATGGAGAGGTGGAGCGACAAAACAGAACGTTGATGAAAGCGATCAGAATTGCACATGTGGACGGAAAAGAATGGAAAGAGGAGATCAGTAAATTCCTGATGGCTTATCGATCGACACCACAGTCATCCACTGGTGCATCTCCGTACTATTTGATGTTTGGACGAGAAATGAAAACGAAACTTCCAGAATTGTGTCGTGAGCCACATCAGTTCGACGAAGAAGTCAGAGATCGTGATTGGGAGAACAAATTGAAAAGTAAAAGCTATGCTGACGAAAAAAGGGGTGCTGTAGAGTCGGAAATAAAAATGGGTGATGAAGTCTTAGTTAGAAATCCTAAAACTTCTAAATTGTCTCCTACATTTAAACTTGTCCCTCAAACAGTTGTCTCGAAAGAAAAGGGTGAGGTTACTGTTGTGGATAAAGATGGTATTGAACTAAAACGTAATTCGTTTTTCTTTAAGAAGTATATCAGTCCAGACAATAGTCCTTGTGAAAGTGAGACTTACGACTCACCACTAGTCACTGTCGATGAATCAGATTCAATGAATCTATCACCCCCACGTTTACAAATGCCAGAACGTAGATCTTCTCGCTGTATAACTAAACCAACAAGGTTTAATGACTATGTTCTCACATAAACATGTTTACTGTATGTGGTAATATTGTGTAGTTCTGTTTTTACGTGTATTGGAGTAACCTACCACATACTAACAATTTTCTTATTTGTTTATGTCTTGCTTCATACTTGCATATTAAGGCATATCGTCGAAATAGTAATAGCCTGATCTGATGTTCTATGTACATACCGTTTGTGTCACCAATTGTTTCGTAATTGAGTCGCCACTAAAGTGCAGCTGTAGCAGTTCATAAAAGCTCATTCATATTCTTGTTTTTCAATGTTAAAGCTGCATTAACTATATGATCTGTACCGTATTTTGAAGTTTTAAAAAAAAGGAGGGATGTAGTGTTTCGTCATAGAAACCATTGTTACGTTTCACTAGCCTATCGTTTGTACTATGTGCGACTGTTACGAGACTAGAGCATGAGAGAGATTAGCAGAGAGAAAGTACAATAAAGTGGTCTGTGTGTAATCTATTAAAGTGTGGTATATCTAAGTTAATCAAACGGAAATACAACAGATTTGGTCCCGCAGACCAAGAAAACTGTGGAAGGTGAACCAGTCCTGGGCATTTAAACGTTTAATTGTAAATGTTTAAGTTGTTATTAATTGTAAACGTTTAATTGACAGGTTGTGGTTAAATTTATACAAGTGTTAATTTAGACTCGAAAATGAAACGTGTCAAAGAGAGTGGAGCTTTTTTTTAAAAAGAAGAAGAAAGCAAGAGAAGCAGAATTAAAAAAGCACGAGGGAACTATGCTAAAATTTGTAACCTCTTCTGGTTCAAATGTTTCTTTAACATTACCAGAGAACGATTCAAATGAAAACCCAGACAATAAGGCTGAGCTCCAGAGAGATACTGAAAAGATCAGTTAAAAGAAACGCAAGAAACAGGGTCTATCAAAAGTAGCCTAATACCAATGAAATCAATTATGAATTGCCAGTTATATATGGAGACAAAGGTGAAAATAACGACGAAGCAGTTGCAGTAGTCAACAATTCGCCCAATGATGTGGCCTCTTGGCCTGGAGTTATAGATCACCATATGAGAGTTGAGCTAGTCAAAGCAGGACCAGAAAAGTGTCAAAACAAGGATGGCCCATTTGCTTCCAGCAGCAGAATAATTAAAGTTGGAGATAGCGCTAAGCTTGAGCAAAGAAATGTTTCCAAAGAATGGTTCTATAAAATACTCAATAACGGTGACAGAATTTTGAGAAGTTGGTAATATATTCGAAAAAGGAATCTGGATTGTATTGTTATTGTTGTAAGTTGTTCCACTTTACCGGCTATGCTTTATTTATCACAAAATGTTTCAATAATTTCTGGCATTTAAATCCACGCATATATGAGCATGAGAATCCCAAAATCCACAAAGAATGCATGGAAAAATGGAAAGAGCTTGCAATGAGACTACAATTGCAACAATTGACAAGAACATGCAGAAACATATGGATGAAGAGCGAAAAAAGTGGAAAGCAATTTTAGAAAGCGTTGTTGATGTCATATCATTTCTAAGCAAGCAAAACTTTCCTTTTCGAGGACATTGTGAAGCTTTTGAATCCAACAACCAAGGAAATTTTTTAGAAACCGTGAAGCTTCTGACAAAATATATAAGTCCCGTACTCAGCAAACACCTTTTAGATATTCGTATTTCTAAGAAGATGACAACTACTTATCTTTCTCCCACTATTCAAAATGAGCTTATTTTGCTTCTCAGTAAACAAGTCAAAAACATCGTTCTTGAAGAGGTGCGCGAAGCTAAATATTTTGCGGTTATGTGCGACAGTACTCCGGACATATCACATACTGATCAAATGACTCTTATAGTCAGATATGTAACAATCAAAAACAGTATTGCCCAACTGAAGAAATCGTTTTTAAATTTCTTTACGTTGAGCGGCAAAACGGCAGCTGAAATTTCTCAATTTATTCTAGATGAACTTGAACTAAACAACTTAGATGTGATGATGTGTAGGGGACAAGGCTACGACAACGCATCTACTATGTCGGGAATTCATACTGGAGTTCAGCAAAAAATCAAAAACATATATCCAAAAGCACTATTCGTACCGTTTGGAAATCACACACTGAATCTTGCAGGTGTTTCAGCCGTCGGATCGCCGCAATTAAGCGACAGAGTTTTCGCTGTTTTAGAAAGTCGCTTAATTGCGGCGATCCGACGGCTGGAACACCTGCAAGATTCATTGTGTGATTTCCAAACGGTACGAATAGTGCTTTTGGATATAATTGAATTGAATCGCGCTGAAGCGAGTGATTGATACGCGATGGAGCGCACATCACGTTGCTGTAAAGGCCCTTCGCGTAGGTTTTGATGAGATTATGGATGCCCTAGAGTAGACTCTAGAGCAGGGGTCGGCAAACTGCGGCCCGCGGGCCAAATGCGGCCCGCGGACAAACTTTTTGCGGCCCTCGAACGATCTTACTTTTAGTGCATACACTAAAGTTTCATCATTATGTACGCATGAATTCATTTTATATCATAACAATGTCTACTGTTGTTAAAATAATCAACTTTGTTTTGGCAAAAGGCCTTAACCACAGCCAATTCAAAAGTTTACTTGAAGTGACGAATGCTGTGCAGTGTGCATCAAGATCTGGTGTATTTTGCGAGGTCAGATGGCAAAGTCGCAGTGCTATGTTACAACGGTTTTATGATTTGCGAAACGAAATAGTGACTTTCTTGAAACAAAAGAATGCAGGTTTCGGCATTGATGAACTGAGTGATCCTGATTGGTTAACAGATTTAGCCTTTCTCACTGATTTCACTTCTCATATGAACATGCTAAACTTAGGCTACAACTACAAGGAAAGGAACAATTTATTAATCAGATGTATGATCATATTACTGCCTTCGTAAACAAGCTACGTCTTTGGGAAACTCAATCATCAATTCCAACTTTCCTTATTTTCCCAATTTTGGCCTTTGTAAACCTTCCAACCCTGATAAGTAGCCTACATATCACTTATCGTTTCCACTAAAACTAACTTTGAATCTCGATTTTGCGATTTAAAAATTCAAAAAAACAGATTCGATTTATTTGCCTTCCATTTTCAATGGATGTCAATACTATGCCACATGAGATGCAAATGGAAATAATTGAACTTCAATCGTCTTCGTCGTCGTGTGAGCCTCTGGGGCCAAGGGTCTATCTTTTTACCACCCCAGATTCACGATGTTCCCGGACTACAGTGGAAGGCTACTAGAGAGCAGCCAGTCTTTGGTTGAACATTGAACTTCAATCATCCAACATACTGAAGGCCAAATACGATTCAGTTCCAATTGCCAACTTTTTTAAAGAATAGGCTATGTCCAGAAATCCACCTATCCTCATCTGTATGACAATGCAAAACCTGTAATGTGCAATTTGTGCATGTTTGGAAGCACATATTGCTGTGAGCAGCTTTTTTCAAAAATGAATTACGCAAAGAATAAACTTCGCACTCGCCTGTCAGATCGTCATTTGAATTACGTATTGCAAATATCATCAACAAAGTTGCCAGTTGATTTAAACACCTTGGCCATGACACAGAAACAACATCATCCTTCACATTGATAAATGATAACTAAATAAAAACAATGCATTGCGTTTTAATACGTGTTTGACAATAAATATGAAACGGCAACAAACACGTCTCATTGTGCAATAGACACAGGAATAGGAGTTGCAGGTGCGCCATGATTTTAAGGATAATGTGGCGATTGTTTATAGGTTGAAATTTATGCGGCCCGCGCGTTACCGGAAGTTTGTAGATTTGGCCCAGTAGTACAGAAAGTTTGCCGACCCCTGCTCTAGAGGAACTATGTAATCCATACGAAAATCTTAATACACGAGGTGACGCTCATAGTATTCTAGAAGCGATTCAGAATTTTTCTTTCTTTTCCTTCTTATGTTTTTGGAAAGTAGGCTAATCCTGCGAGAATCTCATGGTACTCAAACTTACTTGCAGCAAAAAGGACTGCTGTTAGCGCAATGCTCTAACAAGATGAAAGCGTTTGTCAACTTTTTAGTAGAAGAACGAGATAATCTGGTTAGGCTAAAGGTTCTGTGGATGCTGCGATAAAAAAATGCACAGAGCTAGAGATTCCAGTTGAAGATCGGAGAGTTCGCAGAAAAAAGAGAATGCCTGGGGAGCACGCAAAAGATGCTGGCCTTAGTGTTGTTGGAGAAGTAAGACGATGCATGTTTCAAGCTTTGGACAGATTTAAACTTGAAGCTGAAACTAGGTTTACCGGCATACACCACTTGAATGATATGTTTAGATTTTTGAATCCTCACGCGCTGCTGCAAAGCGAAAGTCACAATGGATTCACCAACGCTTTTAAAGCACTTATGACGACGAGGTGGACTTTTTGGAGTTAGCTGTGGAAATTGACAGATTTAAGAGGCTGGTGCGAAGCAGTGAAACCACGTTTGATCGTAATGCAACAGCGTTTGATGTTTTACAGTGGTTAGCTAAATCACGCCTACTTGATTCGACACCATATTTATGCTTGTGTCTGAAACTTTATCTTACCATTGGTGTTTCAATTGCGAGCTGTGAGAGGAGTTTCTTAAAGCTCAAAATGATAAAGTCGTATTTACGTTCTACCATGAATGATGATCGGCTATCAGCTCTATCGATTCTTTCTATAGAAAGAGACAGACTACTTCAAAAACTTGATTTTGAAGATATTATCGCTGATTTTGCTTCGGCGAAAGCTCGAAAAGTTCAATTTTGAGGCGGCTATTGATCTTTTATTTGCCTAATACATTTGTTGTCCATTTTTTGTTTTTTATTTTTGGCCTTAACGCAGAGGCAGTGAGGCTTCTTTCTCAAGCAACATAGAACTTCTGAGACGCAGCACATTATTTGTAATTATTTTTATTGAAAAGATTGCTTGAACATGAAACTATTTCAAAATTTGCTGCAGTTTACTTTGGGCGGTATTTTCAACGAAAGCCAGGGGCGGCAGCATATGCTCCTACGCCACTGTTTCTACCCAAACTACTTGGTCCTGACTTGATTTCATAAGAGAGCAGCAATTGCATTTCTTAACTTGCAACGAAAAGCATGCCAAACGGTGTCGCGGTATAATTAATTGAATCCATAATAATAACTTTTCGTTAGGCTACTTTTGATCTACAAATGTTTTACTAAGACTGTGATTCTTGACCTTTGCAGGGATGCGAAATTTCTCCAGTTTTTGTCGGATCACAAGTCACAAAATAATGACACAAAACGAAGTTCTCACATAAAAATAAAAAAGCGTTCAACAAGCAATCGAAAAGTCAATTACCAATCCAGTTTATGTTCAATAATTGCATGCTGCGTCAATGGGCTATGACTTCCATTCTCATATTTTGGTAGAAATCTGAGAAGCCTTTATTTTAGAAAGGGTAGCTCAATCCTTAAATCAGTTTTATAAGCGATCGAACCCAGATTAGAAACCACTGTTTCAAGGCATAATTCATATCGCTGCCCGACCTTATAGCTACCGACATCGCAATATTGTTCTTTTTCTTCAAGGTAAAATTTCTAAAGCTAACCCACATTCTTACTATGAGCAGAAGCTGCCGCCGACGATGCGCACCGCACAAACACCAGTGAGTCTCGTTTCCTCTCATTTTCAACAGCTGTAGGCCTAAATCTTTTTGCTGTAAATCGTAAAATCACGTGATTGGTTTTGAATCTTTATTCTCAGTGTGAAAAAGTCTCTGATAGGCTCTACAAACCTGATAGTTTCGCATAGGCCTACTTGTAGAAGATTTTGACGCAGGAGCGGTTACCGAGATTGGCAGAGTAAAGTTTCGGATTGTTGCAGGGGAATTATTCCATCAACTAGGTGCCGCTGAATGGAGAGCAGTCCTGAAATGCGTTGCTCAAGCATAGTCTACTCCGAGAGTCAAACAACCAGCGATACGTGATTTGAAGTCTGGGGTTTAACCAGGTTTTGCTGCCTTTCGTGACTTTTTGAAATTTTTAACGAAAACTGTGGCAAACATGTGATACCAGATGAATAGTCGTCAGTAAACGAAACTTTATATCCAATGCGAAATCAAATTGGTTTCAAGCAATACAATCCGAACAAACCGGCTAAGTACGGTTTGCTATTCAAATCAGTCAACGCGGTACGGTAGGCTATAGTTTAACATTCGCTTCACTGCCATATTATGGAAAACCAGAAAAACTTCATCAAGTGGACCTACACGGAAGGAACATATCGTTTAATCGCCTCCACTAGCCTAATGGCTTCTATCACAAAACGTAACTTGTGTTGGAACCAGTGGCGTAGCCAAGAAGGGAGGGTTCACCTCCCCCTTTGGCATGCGTGTGACGTCACGATATTGAGAATGATGCTTTCAGTCTCTAACACAAAGTCTGCCTAATTTTAAACGAAACTGGATAAAAAGAGCGAGTTTTGCCAATACCAAGCATTTAAATATCTCAGCCAGGAATTAGCAACAAGAAAACATAGAGACTTAGCTTTATTTCCGAAAAATGCCAAAGAAAACATGATCTTATCCTTTTGCTATGCCACCGGACAGCACCATTTTACAGGAATATTCATACCCACATTTTTGTTAAAAATGCTCTCAGAATGCTCCAAATTCAAAGTAATTTTTTTAAATTTTCTGAGGTAGGCCTCCCAGACCCCCCGCCGCTGGATGTTGTCTTTAACGAACACGCCGTAGGGCGTCGCCCGCGGCCGTCAAAATTTCCCTTTTCAAAATCCCTGGCTACGCCACTGGTTGGGATATTCCAAGCTAATAGAAAGGCACAAGTAAAACAAACCACTAGACGTGACATTTATTCGTATAAATGCTTTTGGGAAGCAGAAAAAAATAGTTAGTTCTGCACCCATACGTTGTAAAAACAAAAAGCACGGGTTTACGAAATGTGTTGATGTTATCGACTCTTCAACCGCTTGTAGGTACCGTCAAAGATGACATTAAAAAGAAACCAGCGATATACAAACTTTATGATTTCACAAAAGGTAGAACCTAATATTGTAGATCAACGAATGGCCAAATACTCTACAAAAACCAAATCGAAACGACAAATTCAATCAAAAACTGTTAAGATAGGAAGCTCCGCCAGCAAATAGCCTAATTGCCAGATTGCCTTTCCTATCTTAACAGTTTTGATTGAATTTGTCACGTCTTGTGCTTCTCGTATATTTTCACTTTGTTTGTGCCACTATCTCGTGTTGTGCTCGTCGTCGTCGTCGTCTGAGCTTCTGGGGCCGAGGGTCTATCCTTTTACCACCCCAGATTCACGATGTTCCCGGACTACACTGGAAGGTTGCTAGAGAGCAGCCAGTCTTTGGTTTCATCATTCATGACGCGCAGACTTTCCACTCCGTTAGGTGGCTTGAAGATGGTACAGTCATTGATGATGTGGTCTGCGGTCTGTTCCTCGGCACCACATTCACAGGAGGAGGAAGAAGCCATTCCCAATGGTGCATGGTTGAGCGGAAAAGCCCGACGCCCGTACGGAGACGGTTGAGGCGCACCCATGCCTGTCTCTGTAGGTTGTGCTTATAAACTGTCAACTAAAAACAAGCTACAAGTATACAAAAACAATTTAGCATTTTCGTTTTTTGGCTTTTGCTCTGAATATGTCTTTGTTGAATACAAGAGCATGCTCTTATTGTACTGTCACGGAGAAGGTAACAATAAAAATTTGTGAAGATAGCATCTACTGCAAAAATGATTTATATAATACGCAAATGTGTTTGTTTGCTCGTGTGGGTAAAAACGTGACGCGACAATTCATCGAAAGACAATTTATCGAACGACCGTTCATCGAACGACAGTTTATCGAAAGACAGTTCATCGAACGACAATTCATCGAAACGACAGTTTATCGAAACGACAGTTCATCGAAACGACAGTTCATCGAACGACAGTTCATCGAAAGACAGTTCATCGAACGACAATTCATCGAAGGGGCTATAGAGGCTAGGGGTTAAGGGCTAGGGGTTAGGAGTTAGGGTTGGGGGTTAAGGGGTGGGGGTTAAGGGGTGGGGGTTAAGGGGTAGAGTTAGGGGTAGGGGTTGGGGTTAGAGTTAGGGTTAGATTTTAGGTTAGGGGTTAGGTTTTCGATTAACTGTCGTTCAATAAATTGTCGTTCGATAAACTGTCGTTTCGATAAACTGTCGTTCGATGAATTGTCGTTCGATAAACTGTCGTTTCGATAAACTGTCGTTCGATAAACTGTCGTTCGATAAACTGTCGATCGATAAACTGTCATAGTACTGGGTAAAAACGACATGACAAAGCAAGACTATTCAAAATGTTTACTTAAATATTTTACATTTAATGGACATACTTTTATTATCATCAATGAAAGAAATGCTGCATTCCTATAATAAAAAAAAAAGGTTTTTACTGACACAATAAATTATCATTCAAACAAACATGCAACAAAAAGTAATTTCCAAAATTAGCAAATAACCTACAAAAAGTTTTCACCATAGTAGAGCTTCGGTAGAGAGTTTGTCTTGTTGAACCATAGGCATACGAAGCCGAGCAACGTTATCAAGTTTAGCATATTCAAGTTTATTATATTTACAGAAACACAAAACTACGCAACAAATTAAATATCGAACGTTTTCAACATCACAAGATGTCCTCTTCAGGAATAACATATAGGCTATGTATACAATTTAACTACATCTGAATAAAATACAATGGTTATTATAACTATAAACAGGAAAAAACAAAAACTGCACAGTACTTCTGACTAGCTCAAACTCAACGATATAGGCTCTGCTAGAATCAAAGGTAACTGCATCAAAAAGTGTTGAACAGGTCACATGATGTGGTAGAAAGGCAAGGTGCGAAAAAAAGGCATTTTGCCTAAATAGATGGAAATCTGGATTACTTCTATCTCGTGCCCGTTTGGTTTGTTCGACGGATTTATTGTTCCACAAAGAAACTAATGAGTTGAAAAATAAGCTACATTTATATGGATACCCGTCATAATTTTTTGATAAAGCATTGAAAGCCCTTTTGGGAGCATTCAAATATTATGTAACGCTGTTTTTCCGAATTTTTGACCCCCCCTCCCCCATGTGACGCCAACGTAACGTTTTTGTCAACCCCCCTCCCCTCCCCCACGTGACGCTTTTCCATTACAAAGCCCGTTTTGTCAGTTTATATCAAAATTATGACGTGGAAACACGTGCTGATAAAATATCTTGGTTTGTATGCACCTAAAGCTTACGTTTGAGACATGAAATTTTAGCTATATTCTTTTTTTGGAATTAAAACGTTATGTACCTACTGAAAACGTTTAGTAGCCTACAGCAAGCGGATGGAAAATTTGCATTGGTGTGGGCTTATGTGTGGTAATTGCTGTGCCATCATGCCGACAATAATCGAAAGCGAATGTTGCCAGGAGAATGACTCTGTGTTAGCCAAAACCAAAACTGTTTCAAAGTCTTGTTGTTTTCTCGCTTTGCTATTCGATCCAAACGCCCGATCGTACTCACAGACCTGTACCTAGGTCGATCGAGTTTTGTGGGTAGGCTACTGCATTGATAGTGGCTTTCACATATCTTGAAAAATCAAAGACAGAAGGAACAGCTTCAGGGATGAGCAGGTGTCTGGACTTGGTGCCTTGTAGCTCTGCCTGTAGATCACGTTGGTAATCGTTGGCCAGACAATGATTGCTGCACACACGGTAGTGCTTGTTTACAGGTGGGTCTTTGAGTTTCATCGCCGAGATCCATTTCTTCAGCTTGTCGTCATTATTCAGAGGTAAACGATACCCCTTTAACGATTCCCCGGTTAGTACAACCGGGAGCCATACAAGAAGCCACCATCTTAAGGGCGTAAAAACTCCCTTTAGCACAAAATTGTTCGCTGTTTCGGTAGCCTATGCGATTTGTTCCTTGTGTTTGCACGCAAAACAGTAGACCTTGGATGCGACGTTGCCAGCCAATCACGTCATCAAAAATTTTGACCAATCAGAATCATTCAAATCAAAAAAGGTTTTTTAATTAATGGTAACACAAAAAATAAAAAAATTGTTGAAAAACGTTTTATTTCAGAAAGATCTACAACTACAAAAGCCATGTATTTTCGTTGCAGTGCACCTCAAAAGTTTAAAACATAAAGACCAAAAACAGTCTTTAATGAATTTATTAACAATTAACGTAATGTACTTCAATAGCTGCTGAAGTCAATGAGACATCTGTGGTCGATCAAAGTTGTCACTTTCATTGCAAAGCAAACATACGGTAGCCTAGCCTACTGCTTTCTTGCCGACTTGTGTGAAACAGCGCTTGAGCATATTTGTTAAATTCGCGACACTCCTTTTCAACTTTACGTTTCTTGGCAAAATCTATAGGAAAATATTTAGTGTAAATTCAAAATCTAATTCTAACTGAAAACAAAGAAACTAATAACACAAAGAACTAAAGTTTAACCAACAATCACTATTATTTGTATACGTTCCCGGTTTAATTATTACACTAATCAGTCAAACTTCACTTTGATCTATTTTTCCGGCTTGAGACTGAAGGAGATTCTTACAAGAGACAAAGAAAAAGAATGGAAGGCCCGTTTATGACAGAACATAACATGTTTGTCACTTGACTAAAAACCGAAAACAAATAATCAAAGAACTAAAAAATAACCAACAGTCACTATTATTTGACGTAGTAAGCAAGTAGTGGGGGATTGCGGCAGAGTGTGGCCGCGGGCCACATTTATGTAAAGACCGGAAACTGTCTGCGGGCCGCTTAAAATTCCGTCGCGGGCCGGATCCGGCCCGCGGGCCGTATGTTGCCCGTCCCTGACTTAGAACCTGTATGGAATTACGGGAATTACAGTATCGTAGTTGATACTTGATAGAGATTTTGTTGGTGCTGTTGGATATGATTTCAGCTTAATTTAGTATCCAAACGACGATACCAGCCAGCACAAATAAACTACCGTACTCGTAAGCGTTACGTAACGTTCTGCTTGAACCCCCTCCCCCCCCGATGTGACGCTAACGTAACGCTTTTCGTAAACCCCCCCTCCCCCTCGATAGCGTTACGTAATATTTGAACGGTCCCTAAACAGTTTGTACAGAAATAAGATCTATCAGTCTGAGTTAAGTTTGTACATTTAAAATGCTTAGACAAATTACATACACCGCAGGAGATGGACTTCTGGTTGCTGCGAACAACTTTCTCACAGATGTTACATGTAGTCATAGATAATATGGACTTACCTGTGTAGCTGTGAAGAAATCAACCGAACATGATATTTAAATACAGCCTACTGCTGAGTATACAAATAAGCAGAAAAATATGCTAAAAATTGAACAATAGTCAAAAGTATATTATCAATACTTTAAAGTAGTTTAACAAGGTAATTAAGGTAATATAATAAAGTTGAGGTTGACTGGAGGTTTTAAAGTTATGTCAGCATACTGCAAGCTGACTTTAATAAATGCTATATCAAAAAGCAGTACTTTTCAGTACTGCATCTAAAATAGGTTTTAACATTTCAAGTCTCAACAGTTATGGAGCTTAATGTATGGAAGAAATCATTTAAATAATTAATATTAATTGCTTAACTTTGTTACGTCATCTTCAGTCTGAATCCAATGCTTTTTGTCGTGGACATACGCATAAATTTTTCCATTGAATGAGAACAATTTACTTTTTCCCAATTTCTCCTTGGCCTGATTCAGCAATGCTAGCCTTCTTTTGGTGAGGGACTCGGTTATGGCCATCCCGCTTCCTTTAAGTTTGCGTTTTGAGTTGAAGATCTGATCTCGGGTTGACCTCCTAGTAAATTTCACAATTATCGGTACATTTTCAGTTCTGTTAGATAAAGGGTGGCAAGTACTTATGTCCCAATCTGTGATGTTTAAATCTAACTTCTCATTTATGGTTTGAATTACAAAATTAGTAAAAAAAGAAGGACGAGAGCCACTGATTGATTCCTTAGGCATGGCTGAGCATACATGAAGAATCAAGCAGTCGCATCTGGTATACTGTTCTTGGTCATCCATTTTGTTTTCAATTTTCTTCATGTCAGAAGACATCATGTTGAATTTATTGACCAGATGGTCAAGTCTTTTGTCAAGTCGTTCCACATCAGGGTTTTTTTGTAAATCTGCAAAACAGGATGCCAATAGAGTCAGCTTTTGGTTTAGAAATTTCAGTCTGGTACTTCTCTTTTATTGTCCTTTGCTCCTTTTGAATTTCCTTGATTTCTTCAGACAATTGCTTCAGCATGCTTTTAACTTCATCCATTTTTCTTTGCAAGGTAATTGAAGCAGCAAGAAGTACCTATTAGGCAAGATTAAAACTACTTAATTTTTCCGGTTTTTAAACACAAGCTACCTAGGCATCCATTCACCTTATTCAAATAGAATAACTTAAAACAGTCAAAGGACACTGCGTATCAATATAACATTTTTTTTCACAAACTCGGATTTATCTTTTATACCAAAGACCATAGCCTAGTAAGAGAACGTAAAGGCAGACCAAATGTGGTACCGGTAGCCTATAGGTTTGATCTAAAAGAAATATATTTGTAATAACTGGCCAAGTTCAACTTCGGTACAGCAGCCTATTCCCAGGCGGAAAAATCCGTCATTTTTACATCGATTTAACGTCTGCAGACGTTGAATCAATGTAAAGATGCGGGATTTTGCTGACTAGGCTTAAGTTAAAACTGAGAAACCTTTAAACAAGCCCTTCGATTTGTTCCAGAAAGTTAGCCTAATAGTTCATTTTTACATTGATTGTTGATTCACAGAATACGTTGATTCTGATTCTGAATACGTTGATTCACTGAGGTAGTCTATCAATTTTTACATCAATTTCACGTCTGAACAGGTTGGTTCAATGTAAAAAAAATGATTTGCTGGCTCAAGCGGCGTGTTTGACAATGCAATGTAGGTTTTGCTAATCAGTTGCAACGTCCAAAATTTCAAAGTGCGCTTCAATAGTTTATCAACCTATTTTTCATTACCATGGCAACAAGAGGAAGAGGAGAACTGCTCTCACTTTTTCAAAACGCTGGCAGCTAAAGGGTTTGTTTCTGCACACGCGTCACCTAATTTGTCAGCGCTTTACCTGTGGAAAGCGCCTTCTCAAAGGTAGAGCCAATATCGTTTCACTGTTAATTTTCAATCACTTTAGTTTTTTGTTAATGCCGTCCGGATAGCTGAAATCTTTTGATGTTATTGTTTGGTGTTTGTAAAGAACTATTTTTAATCCTTTAAAGAGAAAAACAAATAAGCTTCAAAAAGTTGCGCGTTGAAGGAAGTTTAGAAAAGAATAGGGAGACTTATAATACAAGCTTCCTAAATTTGAAAGTCTCTTTAAGCAACCTTGAGGGACGATCCAAGTTAAAAATAGTAGTTCGAAGCCCATCAAATTAATCTAACTCTCGCAACATCAGAAGAAAGAAGAAAAGAAACTTTGTAGGCCTATTTGTGATCAAGGACAGTAGCCTACAGAATTACTTATTGTGAATGAATTCGATCATAAATGGAATAAATAGAGAAGAAATTCAGAAGAAACAAAGAACATCCAACAAACGAACTCTTGCAATGTAAGGTAGTTCCGAACTTGTTCTCAATTGAATAATTAATTGTAGTGTTGTATTGTATTTCTTCAGCCAGTAAGTGGTAGGCGAATGTCTTCGTCACCCATCTCTAGTTGTTATCAGGGTTGGAAGTCGTTAGTCAAAAAGCAGTGACTATTTCACTATTCGATAGTGCCCAAAAAAGCAATGGTTTTCCGCTAGCCTATCGATACTTAAAAAAAAGCAATGAATAGCAATTACTAAAAATAATTAGCCTACTAACAGCACAGATGAAACAAAACTAGCAGTTTAACTTTGCCGCAAAATTTTCCTTACTCTTTTAAAGTTTGAAAACCTGAAGGGGACTAGGTCGGATAGTAATCCGAAAACTAAATCTCGTAAATTCGTTTTGACGACGAAGTAAGTGAACATTCGATATTTATATTATTAACGCGCATTCCATATTTATTTTTAAAAGGAATAGATATAAGCATTCCATATTCAGAAAGCAACGAATAACGCTATCGAATAGTGACAACTAGTCGCTACTTCCAACCTGCGTACATGTTAGTAAATATTTATGTGTAGGCCTGGCAATGAACCTCTTCTTTAATCGTTTATATTTATGTGCCATAATTAGGAGCCGCAATGTTCCCGAGGCTCATTTGCTTAATTGTGTCTGCGCACGCGTCACCTAATTTGTCAGCGCTTTACCTGTGGAAAGCGCCTTCTCAAAGGTAGAGCTAATATCGTTTCACTGTTAATTTTCAATCACTTCAGTTTTTTGTTAATGCCGTCCGGATAGCTGAAATCTTTTGGTGTTATTGTTTGGTGTTTATAAAGAACTATTTTTAATCCTTTAAAGAAAAAAACAAATAAGCTTCAAAAAGTTGCGCGTTGAAGGAAGTTTAGAAAAGGATAGGGAGACTTATAATACAAGCTTCCTAAATTTGAAAGTCTTCTTAAGCAACCTTGAGGGGCGATCCACTGCGTTATTTTGTTTGTTGACTTCTTGTTGTGTATTGCGGCCCTTCAGTTAATTCAGAAGTATTCATTTGGCTCTCAAGAGCAATTTGAGACTCCTGGTCTAAGCTGTTCTTACCTCCTAAATAATGTACAAGGCACATTTCCCCTCATACCTTCAGTATGGAAGATAATTCAAAAATAGGTTAAATTTAATAGTTAACTAGTTGGATGAGAAATGAATGTTGCATTATTTTCTTACTTTTTGAAGGACACATAAAACCTCAACCTTTCTTATCAGGTAAATTCCTGGTAGGCTAAGGACTATGAACCTACTATGAGGCGTCAAAAACGTTTAATGAAATTTCTCAATAACAAAGCTGTTTGTGCTTGTTTAAAAATACGTTACTTAACTTCGGGATCGTTGAGAATCTACATTTGCACGGCACCCATGACATTTCCAGGTCTCCAAAACAAGACACTGCTAAACAAATGCATTATAGCAAAATTCACACTAACTTTCCGAGCCCGGTGAAATGGTTTCGGGTTCCTAAACATATCCCGGGTTCGGGACGAAAAGTCACCAGGACTGTCAACGCTACCTTGCTTGGCTTTATATGTTGACGGTATAATAAGACGAATTCTACCGAATAAGCACCTTCTGACGATCCCGCAAAAAGATGAAACAGGCTGTAAAGGTTACTTTGATAATAGGCAAGGTTACTTTTGATAATGATAATATTAACCTTAATCAGTAAATAGAATTTATTTTTATCTCATAGGTTTGCATTTGTAAATAGCTGCTTTATTTTTCTCTTCTTCCGCAACTAGTTCTCTTAACTTCTGGTCATCGTCTTTAACTTTCTTAAGGACTTCCATGTTGTCTGCCACACTCCAAAGCTCTTTCAAACGACGACGTCTGCCTTTGAGTTCCATTCTTAATTCAGTTCTCTCGTTATTATGCAGCTGAACTCAAGTTCGAAGGTGGTGTCTCTTTGGTTTTCCTTTTCTCTGCTTTGTCAACAAAAAATGTGTGTTTGTTTTTAATCGGGCATGGTTCACTCAATTTTAACTTGATATGCAATTTTTCAACTTTTTTCTTTTCGATCTGTAATTTCCATTGGACATAATTCATGTCTTGTGTTTCCATCATCTGCTTTTGTTTCTCAGTCATCACATCGTCCGGATGGGGATTGTCAATCCAATGTTCTCCGTCCTGCAAAAGTCACATGTTTTGTAATCGCTATTAATAATACATGACATATTTCTTTTTATAAATTATTTTTTCAATCATAGTGATTTTCTTAAATTGAATTAAAATAATAATGCATTTTACTAATTACCATCTGTTACTCCACTCTACACACATGGTACGTATACATACATGCATGCAGCAAACATATGTATTCCACAAATGAAATGCAGCGAAATGTTGATATTGAAATTTTAGGCAGTATTTTCTAGAAAGATTGAAAGCTGTTGCAAAACTCTTTCAGTGCCACGCTTTTTTGATGAAATTTTCAGGATTTAACTTGAGCAAAGGCTTTGATTTTGAACTGCTGTATTTTGAGAACCGTAACTGCTAGAAAAAAAATCAAAACATGAAAGTTGTTGCATTTTCAACAGTCTTTTACAGTATATTAACAAATTTTGTGTATTTTCTTTTTAAAATCTCTTAAATGACTAAAATTTCTGACAAACTACGAAAATTCTGTGTTTTTTTTACTTTTTTTCGCTTCCGTTTAACCGTATCTGTCACTGGCGTAGACCTTAGGGTCTCGCCCTCTGCTAATTCAGCAATTTCACATAGAAGCAGTGACGCTAGAAACCTGAGATTTCTTGACTTTTAGTTTTTTTTCTTGCCCCAACTTTTAATCCCGACTATGTTGGTATCGGATAATTGTGAAGTTCAAAATAAACCTTTTGTCACAGCCAGTTATAAAATGCAAGAAATTTCCTGATATTCAATAGCTTGATTGACAGTTTACTATTAGCGTGCGGTTTCATTTTGTGTCTGTCAGTCATAACACGACGGCGCTAAAATTCCATTCTCTACCCAGGCAGCAAAATCCGTCATTTTTACATTGATCCAACGTCGATTTTTCTGTCTGGGTAGGGAGTTGGTCTTTGACGCGATATGAGTCATTCTTTGCTGGCAGACATCAATTAGGAAGGTAATTTATTATTTGCGCAAATTGCTTTGTAGTGCAAAAAGTGCATGGAATACTGTTTGCACAGAAACGGAAAAACAAAATTTATGAAATTCTGTGTTCTATACAAGAGGACTTTCAAAATAAAATGTGAACTGGGAAATTTGACCAAGAAATGGCGAAAATAGGTCAAAAACCGAGTCTTTATCACCTTTTCTACCTAAAATACACAATCACGAATATATTTTGCGAAATAAATTGATTGAAGTGATAGATAAGGCTTTTGACCAACGGCATACTTTTTCCCGTTGTTATTTGATATAAGCCGACGGAGTAATTAGCAATAAGAGAGACGTAGACCTGATGGTCTCGGCCAGTGACTCTTGACGCCAAAAGGAGGCAGTGACAGATACGGTTAAATATCTGAAAAAAATCTTCAAACTGCGATAAACTTCACCGGTAGATGTCAGGCAAGTACTACGCTTGCCGCACAAAGGTTGTCACGGAGATATTGACGCGTTTTGCGAAGAAAGAAGTGGATATACCTCACTTTGCACAAAAAATGACAGTTTTTTGTAAATGATTGATAATTGCAGAAAAAAATTAAATACAAACCTAGTAATTTCTTTCAACTTCTAGACAATACAAGTCTTCCTCTTTCTAAAACAGTCAGACTCATGCAGTTTGGCAAACGAAAAGACCAGATTTATCTATTTATCAAATGACCAGTGCTGACCAGTTCTGACCGCGTGTATACACGCGGTCGGCACTGTGCTCAATTTAGCATACTTACATGTTATACTTATCACAACAGTGGATTATTAGTTTGGAAGTGGCTATTTTTCCACACCTAATGCCATGGTTACAATCAGGTGTTGCCAGAGTTAGGATTAAAGTTAGGAAGGGTTAAGGTAAGGCTTAGAGTGAAAAATAAGATTAGGGTTGTGATCTTTGCCTAGGACTTAAAAAAATTCCAAAATACAAGTTTTTGTTTTCAACAGCTTTAAACTTTTCTCAAATTAGGGCAGAATTCTTTATCTGGCAACACTATTGAGGCTATTATTACACTATATAGTGTAAATATAGCCACAGACTATTAGTTTACTGCAGACAGTTCATTCCACTTAATAAAAAACATAAACCTATAATTCAATTTGTAGCTGTGAAGACATGAAAACAGAATAATTTGTGAAACGTTTGCTAAACATGAGTTCCGTTTCTACTTTTTGGCTCTTTATTTTTTACTCACACATCAGTGTTTTTAACACACAAGCAAAGCAAATAGAACACAAATAATACATTATTATTACAATTCTTTATTGCGGACAAAACTTTGTCCATAGTTACCACACAAAAACGACACAACAATCAAACCAGACGGTATGATCAATTAATGATCACGATGAAGAGCCTGTTGATAATATTTGAAGTAGTTTGATCTGTAAAAAACAGTTAGAATTCATCAAAGACATTATCAGGCTTTTGGCGGAGTAATACAGCGTTGAATTTTGAAGTTGATAACATGTTCTTTTTTCCTTCAGACGTTATATCAATGTAAACGTATTGTAACGGACTAAGACAAAATTGCGTTTTTCTTTGTACTGGTCTTGTTAAATTGTTGAAATTTACTTGATGGTTGTTCTTGACTTTTGTATCAGTACATTTTGAAAATTGTTTAACCATCCATTGAAAAGAGAATTTTTATGTATGCAGATAAAACCTGACCTAAATGAAGATAATTTGGCAAATTCTTAGGGTAGGGTCAATCCAATGAACCGCATGAAGTCTGGAAAGTGATCACTTACCAACTTCAGTAAATTTGTTGCATGTGAACTTTCTTCCACTTCTAAACCCAAACTCCTTGATAGCTTCAAGAGCTTCTGCTTCAGTAGAAAACTCCAGCATGAATTAAATCAATGCAGACTATTAGGTAGTTAAATTAAGATCGACACATAATATTCCTTCTGCTTTGCATAAATCAAACTTAGACAAAGCTGTCCATATCCAAAACAAAACAACAAAATAATACACATTGGAATAGTCTTCTTTTTATGAAATTCTTCCTTCAGCTATTATAATGTGTTTTTGAGAAAATGATTTTTCACCTCTAAAAATTCTGATTTTTTCACAATGTGGCGTTAAAAAATCATGTGATCTTCGCGAGAGGAATCGTAGACTATGTCACGCATGATTGCGTTACCTTTTCGAGAAGTGTAATACGTTAAAGTGCCTACCGACGACCATGGTCCATAACTGACAACCCCGACCTTATTGTTGCTAGATTTTTTTCAATTCTTGTAAAAATAACCTTAGCGGGTTTAACATAATAAATTACATACAAAACAAAATATCTAACATAATGAATCAAACGTTTTCGACACGTACGTAATTGAAAATTTACTTTATATGTTGACGGTATAATAAGACGAATTCTACCGTATAAGCACCTTCTGACGATCCCGCAAAAGGGTGAAACAGGCTGTAAAGGTTACTTTGAAATTAGGCGAATGATTCAATTTACTTGAAGTCATGCACATATCGGTAACCTTAATCAGTAAATAGAATTGATTTTTATTTTTTTCTCATAGGTTTGCATTTGTAAATAGCTGCTTTATTTTTCTCTTCTTCCGCAACTAGTTCTCTTAACTTCTGGTCATCGTCTTTAACTTTCTTAAGGACTTCCATGTTGTCTGCCACACTCCAAAGCTCTTTCAAACGACGACGTCTAGCTTTAAGTTCCATTCTTAATTCAGTTCTTTCGTTATTATGCAGCTGAACTCTCAAGTTCGAAGGTGGTGTCTTTTTGCTTTTCCTTTTCTCTGCTTTGTCAACAAACAATGTGTGTTTGTTTTTCATCGGGCATGGTTCACTCAGTTTTAAGTTGGCATGCATATTTTCAACTTTTTTCTTTTCGATCTGTAATTTCCATTGGACATAATTCATGTCTTGTGTTTCCATTATCTGCTTTTGATTCTCAGTCATCACATCGTCCGGATGGGGATTGTCAATCCAATGTACACCGTTCCGCAAAAGTCACATGTTTTGTAATCTCTATACATAGCATACATGACATATTTTTTTTATAAATTATTTTTTCAATCATAGTGATTTTTTTAAATTGAATTAAAATAATAATGCATTTTACTAATTACCACACATGGTGCGTATACATACATACATGCAGTAAGCATATATATTCCACAAATGAAATGCAGCGAGATGTTGATATTGAAACTTTAGGCAGTTTTTTCTAGAAAGACTGAAAGCAGTTGCTAATTAAGTGCTCAATTTAGCATATTTACATGTTATACTTATCACAACAGTGCATTATTAGTTTACTGCAGACATTTCATTCCACTTAATAAAACAACATAAACCTATAATTCAATTTGTAGCAGTGAAGATATAAAAATAGAATAATTTGCGAAACGTTTGCTAAACGTAAACATGAGTTCCGTTTCTGCTTTTTGGCTCTTTATTTTTTACTCACACATCAGTGTTTTTAACACACAAGCAAAGCAAATAGAACACAAATGATACATTATTATTATTACAATTCTTTATTGAGGACAAACCTTTGTCCATAGTTACCACACAAAAACGACAAAACAATCCGCAACTAGTTCTCCTTCTAGCACGGGCTCTATCCAAGGGGGAGTTGAGGGGGATGATCACCCCCCACTCATTGGAGTGAAGTTAAAATGACTGAAGATTTTAGCCCACTGTCCAAAAATCACCCCCCCCCGAATTCTATAAGTGGATAGAGCCCCTGCCTTCTAGTCATCATTTTTAACTTGTTTAAGGACTTCCATGTTGTCTGCCACACTCCAAAGCTCTTTCAAACGACGACGTCTAGCTTTGAGTTCCATTCTTAATTCAGTTCTTTCGTTATTATGCAGCTGAACTCTCAAGTTCGAAGGTGGTGTCTCTTTGGTTTTCCTTTTCTCTGCTTTGTCAACAAACAATGTGTGTTTGTTTTTCATCGGGCATGGTTCACTCAGTTTTAAGTTGGCATGCATATTTTCAACTTTTTTCTTTTCGATCTGTAATTTCCATTGGACATAATTCATGTCTTGTGTTTCCATTATCTGCTTTTGATTCTCAGTCATCACATCGTCCGGATGGGGATTGTCAATCCAATGTACACCGTTCCGCAAAAGTCACATGCTACAAAGTTTGGGATGCAGCAACCTCGACGACGTGGGCTCAATTCACCCTTGTCACCAGTTTTTCTCTTTTTTAATGATCAAAGTTCAAAGCAAGCATCAACTCTCTGGCCGAGCACCAGAAGGGTCACAACGATCTGCAGTTAACTGGTTTACAAGTAGAAACAAAAACAAAGAAATGCCTAATCTTCAAAGCGTCTGTGGTCATAACATTCCATCTGATGCAGCGACCCACGGACCACAAACACGTCAACCCTAGTGAGTTGGAATGCACTTATATGTGCCTTAGTGTTTTTAAAAACTCGAGCTTAAACAGACCACTGCTTTAAATATGTCAAAGAAATACATTAAAAATTATTTCTAAAAAATTAAAAAATGCCCGGCAGTACTTTAACCTCCATTGTCAGATAACGTAGCCGTTGGTCATCCGGTAATTCTATGAATCCTTATTTATAACTACATTTAAGGTCATTTCTCAGTGTGACAGATTACGCACCGGATTACGATAATTGTTTCACTTAGCTAAAGGGAATTCCACCTTCTTCGATCTGTTAGCGTGGTGTAGCGAATTAAACCACTTTTAACATTAACTGCGCAATCCTGGAGTCAAAATGTGAGACAAGCGCGTGGTCTGCTGGTAGTGGACAACAGAACAGCGCAATCATTGCCAAGGTAGGCCTACATATTCCCTCAACTCTTGGACTGTCGAAAAGATTCAAACAAAATAACATTGCTTCATTATACTGCAGATTATAATGTAATTATTCGTATTAGACTGCAACTTTAAATGATTGGCGGTGCTTTGTTATGTTTTCGATATAGCCCACAGTTGTTACAAAAAAATTAATATCCGATATTACCATAGGCCTACTAAATTATTATTTAACAGCTTATCCATCCTAATAATAATTTATTTTACACCAGTAGAGTGCAAGAGAGTTCAATTAAAAGTTCCCTAAATTGGCGACTTTCAGTCAACTCGCAATTCTTCTGGGCTATGCTCTGTGAGCAATCGAACCCTTCGCATGAAACTTTGTGCTGGTCTTCCTTGGTTCTTTAGCCAAATTTAAGTCACAAGTAGAGTAGACAACCGGAAACAGTCATTGCCGTCGGCTGCAGCGTGGGTCAGGTGTAGCCTACGTCGGAAGGCGTACACCGATGCATAGCGCTCAAGTCCGCTTTCCCGCAATGCAGGATAAACATATGAAAAACAAACAAACAAAAACAAATGTCCCGACCAGAGACGTTGACGTTTGTTGGTTTGTTGAAGCAGGGGAGTTTCTCCTACAGCCAGGCATGGAAGAACCACGTGGGCCTCGTAGGCCTGGGCCCACCTACTTTATTTTCTTTAAAGTGATATTATTAAACTTTTTTTTCCATTCATCTGGTACTTTACTTGTTTGCCATACAGCATTGCATAATTTTAGTACAAGTTTGTGCATTGTTCATCCGTCATATTTTATACCGGTAGCTTCGTTAGTGAGTAGGCTACTGCATTTGATCCTGGCAATTTGTAGTTACGAAGAGGTTTGATAGCTGTCAGCAAGTCATGCATTTCGAATGGTTCAGTGTTAATTGTAAAGGTTTCAGTATGTCCCAATTTGTCCAGTGTATTGTAGTCAAGTATAGTTGAAGAAGTTTTGTGAGGAACAGATTTCTGATTTTAGTCTAACTCTAAAAATTCTGATTTTTTCACAATGTGGCACTAAAAAATCATGTGATCTTTGCGAGAGGAATCGTAGACCATGTCACGCATGATTGCGTTACGTTTTCGAGAAGTGTAATACGTTAAAGTGCCTACCGACGACCATGGTCCATAACTGACAACCCCGACCTTATCGTTGCTAGATTTTTTTCAATTCTTGTAAAAATAACCTTAGCGGGTTTAACATAATATATTACATACAAAACAAAATATCTAACATAATGAATCAAACGTTTTCGACACGTACGTAATTGAAAACTTACTTTATATGTTGACGGTATAATAAGACGAATTCTACCGAATAAGCACCTTCTGACGATCCCGCAAAAGGGTGGAACAGGCTGTAAAGGTTACTTTGAAATTAGGCGAATGATTCAATTTACTTGAAGTCATGCACGTATCGGTAACCTTAATCAGTAAATAGAATTGATTTTTATTTTTTTCTCATAGGTTTGCATTTGTAAATAGCTGCTTTATTTTTCTCTTCTTCCGCAACTAGTTCTCTTAACTTCTGGTCATCGTCTTTAACTTTCTTAAGGACTTCCATGTTGTCTGCCACACTCCAAAGCTCTTTCAAACGACGACGTCTAGCTTTGAGTTCCATTCTTAATTCAGTTCTTTCGTTATTATGCAGCTGAACTCTCAAGTTTGAAGGTGGTGTCTCTTTGGTTTTCCTTTTCTCTGCTTTGTCAACAAACAATGTGTGTTTGTTTTTCATCGGGCATGGTTCACTCAGTTTTAAGTTGGCATGCATATTTTCAACTTTTTTCTTTTCGATCTGTAATTTCCATTGGACATAATTCATGTCTTGTGTTTCCATTATCTGCTTTTGATTCTCAGTCATCACATCGTCCGGATGGGGATTGTCAATCCAATGTACACCGTTCCGCAAAAGTCACATGTTTTGTAATCTCTATACATAGCATACATGACATATTTTTTTTATAAATTATTTTTTCAATCATAGTGATTTTTTTAAATTGAATTAAAATAATAATGCATTTTACTAATTACCACACATGGTGCGTATACATACATACATGCAGTAAGCATATATATTCCACAAATGAAATGCAGCGAGATGTTGATATTGAAACTTTAGGCAGTTTTTTCTAGAAAGACTGAAAGCAGTTGCTAATTAAGTGCTCAATTTAGCATATTTACATGTTATACTTATCACAACAGTGCATTATTAGTTTACTGCAGACATTTCATTCCACTTAATAAAACAACATAAACCTATAATTCAATTTGTAGCAGTGAAGATATAAAAATAGAATAATTTGCGAAACGTTTGCTAAACGTAAACATGAGTTCCGTTTCTGCTTTTTGGCTCTTTATTTTTTACTCACACATCAGTGTTTTTAACACACAAGCAAAGCAAATAGAACACAAATGATACATTATTATTATTACAATTCTTTATTGAGGACAAACCTTTGTCCATAGTTACCACACAAAAACGACAAAACAATCCGCAACTAGTTCTCCTTCTAGCATGGGCTCTATCCAAGGGGGGGTTGAGGGGGATGATCACCCCCCACTCATTGGAGTGAAGTTAAAATGACTGAAGATTTTAGCCCACTGTCCAAAAATCACCCCCCCCCCCCCAAATTCTATAAGTGGATAGAGCCCCTGCCTTCTAGTCATCGTTTTTAACTTGTTTAAGGACTTCCATGTTGTCTGCCACACTCCAAAGCTCTTTCAAACAACGACGTCTAGCTTTGAGTTCCATTCTTAATTCAGTTCTTTCGTTATTATGCAGCTGAACTCTCAAGTTCGAAGGTGTCTCTTTGGTTTTCCTTTTCTCTGCTTTGTCAACAAACAATGTGTGTTTGTTTTTCATCGGGCATGGTTCACTCAGTTTTAAGTTGGCGTGCATATTTTCAACTTTTTTCTTTTCGATCTGTAATTTCCATTGGACATAATTCATGTCTTGTGTTTCCATTATCTGCTTTTGATTCTCAGTCATCACATCGTCCGGATGGGGATTGTCAATCCAATGTACACCGTTCCGCAAAAGTCACATGCTACAAAGTTTGGGATGCAGCAACCTCGACGACGTGGGCTCAATTCACCCTTGTCACCAGTTTTTCTCTTTTTTAATGATCAAAGTTCAAAGCAAGCATCAACTCTCTGGCCGAGCACCAGAAGGGTCACAACGATCTGCAGTTAACTGGTTTACAAGAAGAAACAAAAACAAAGAAATGCCTAATCTTCAAAGCGTCTGTGGTCATAACATTCCATCTGATGCAGCGACCCACGGACCACAAACACGTCAACCCTAGTGAGTTGGAATGCACTTATATGTGCCTTAGTGTTTTTAAAAACTCGAGCTTAAACAGACCACTGCTTTAAATATGTCAAAGAAATACATTAAAAATTATTTCTAAAAAATTAAAAAATGCCCGGCAGTACTTTAACCTCCATTGTCAGATAACGTAGCCGTTGGTCATCCGGTAATTCTATGAATCCTTATTTATAACTACATTTAAGGTCATTTCTCAGTGTGACAGATTACGCACCGGATTACGATAATTGTTTCACTTAGCTAAAGGGAATTCCACCTTCTTCGATCTGTTAGCGTGGTGTAGCGAATTAAACCACTTTTAACATTAACTGCGCAATCCTGGAGTCAAAATGTGAGACAAGCGCGTGGTCTGCTGGTAGTGGACAACAGAACAGCGCAATCATTGCCAAGGTAGGCCTACATATTCCCTCAACTCTTGGACTGTCGAAAAGATTCAAACAAAATAACATTGCTTCATTATACTGCAGATTATAATGTAATTATTCGTATTAGACTGCAACTTTAAATGATTGGCGGTGCTTTGTTATGTTTTCGATATAGCCCACAGTTGTTACAAAAAAATTAATATCCGATATTACCATAGGCCTACTAAATTATTATTTAACAGCTTATCCATCCTAATAATAATTTATTTTACACCAGTAGAGTGCAAGAGAGTTCAATTAAAAGTTCCCGAAATTGGCGACTTTCAGTCAACTCGCAATTCTTCTGGGCTATGCTCTGTGAGCAATCGAACCCTTCGCATGAAACTTTGTGCTGGTCTTCCTTGGTTCTTTAGCCAAATTTAAGTCACAAGTAGAGCAGACAACCGGAAACAGTCATTGCCGTCGGCTGCAGCGTGGGTCAGGTGTAGCCTACGTCGGAAGGCGTACACCGATGCATAGCGCTCAAGTCCGCTTTCCCGCAATTCAGGATAAACATATGAAAAACAAACAAACAAAAACAAATGTCCCGACCAGAGACGTTGACGTTTGTTGGTTTGTTGAAGCAGGGGAGTTTCTCCTACAGCCAGGCATGGAAGAACCACGTGGGCCTCGTAGGCCTGGGCCCACCTACTTTATTTTCTTTAAAGTGATATTATTAAACTTTTTTTTCCATTCATCTGGTACTTTACTTGTTTGCCATACAGCATTGCATAATTTTAGTACAAGTTTGTGCATTGTTCATCCGTCATATTTTATACCGGTAGCTTCGTTAGTGAGTAGGCTACTACATTTGATCCTGGCAATTTGTAGTTACGAAGAGGTTTGATAGCTGTCAGCAAGTCATGCATTTCGAATGGTTCAGTGTTAATTGTAGAGGTTTCAGTATGTCCCAATTTGTCCAGTGTATTGTAGTCAAGTATAGTTGAAGAAGTTTTGTGAGGAACAGATTTCTGATGTTTAGTCTAACTTTAAAAATTCTGATTTTTTTCACAATGTGGCACTAAAAAATCATGTGATCTTCGCGAGAGGAATCGTAGACTATGTCACGCATGATTGCGTTACCTTTTCGAAAAGTGTAATACGTTAAAGTGCCTACCGACGACCATGGTCCATAACTGACAACCCCGACCTTATTGTTGCTAGATTTTTTTCAATTTTTGTAAAAATAACCTTAGCTGGTTTAACATAATAAATTACATACAAAACAAAATATCTAACATAATGAATCAAACGTTTTCGACACGTACGTAATTGAAAATTTACTTTATATGTTGACGGTATAATAAGACGAATTCTACCGAATAAGCACCTTCTGACGATCCCGCAAAAGGGTGAAACAGGCTGTAAAGGTTACTTTGAAATTAGGCAAATGATTCAATTTACTTGAAGTCATGCACATATAGGTAACCTCAGTAAATAGAATTTATTTTTATTTTTTTCTCATAGGTTTGCATTTGTAAATAGCTGCTTTATTTTTCTCTTCTTCCGCAACTAGTTCTCTTAACTTCTGGTCATCGTCTTTAACTTTCTTAAGGACTTCCATGTTGTCTGCCACACTCCAAAGCTCTTTCAAGGACGACGTCTGCCTTTGAGTTCCATTCTTAATTCAGTTCTTTCGTTATTATGCAGCTGAACTCTCAAGTTCGAAGGTGGTGTCTCTTTGGTTTTCCTTTTCTCTGCTTTGTCAACAAACAATGTGTGTTTGTTTTTCATCGGGCATGGTTCACTCAGTTTTAAGTTGGCATGCATATTTTCAACTTTTTTCTTTTCGATCTGTAATTTCCATTGGACATAATTCATGTCTTGTGTTTCCATTATCTGCTTTTGATTCTCAGTCATCACATCGTCCGGATGGGGATTGTCAATCCAATGTACACCGTTCCGCAAAAGTCACATGCTACAAAGTTTGGGATGCAGCAACCTCGACGATGTGGGCTCAATTCACCCTTGTCACCAGTTTTTCTCTTTTTTAATGATCAAAGTTCAAAGCAAGCATCAACTCTCTGGCCGAGCACCAGAAGGGTCACAACAATCTGCAGTTAACTGGTTTACAAGAAGAAACAAAAACAAAGAAATGCCTAATCTTCAAAGCGTCTGTGGTCATAACACTCCATCTGCTGCAGCGACCCACGGACCACAAACATGTCAACCCTAGTGAGTTGGAATGCACTTATATGTGCCTTAGTGTTTTTAAAAACTCGATCTTAAACAGACCACTGCTTTAAATATGTCAAAGAAATACATTAAAAATTATTTCTAAAAAATTAAAAAATGCCCGGCAGTACTTTACCCTCCACTTGTCAGATAACGTAGCCGTTGGTCATCCGGTAATTCTATGAATCCTTATTTATAACTACATTTAAGGTCATTTCTCGGTGTGACAGATTACGCACCGGATTACGATAATTGTTTCACTTAGCTAAAGGGAATTTCACCTTCTTTGATCTGTTAGCGTGGTGTAGCGAATTAAACCATTTTTAACATTAACTGCGCAATCCTGGAGTCAAAATATGAGACAAGCGCGTGGTCTGCTGGTAGTGGACAACAAAACAGCGCAATCATTGCCAAGGTAGGCCTACATATTCCCTCAACTCTTGGACTGTCGAAAAGATTCAAACAAAATAACATTGCTTCATTATACTGCAGATTATAATGTAATTATTCGTATTAGACTGCAACTTTAAATGATTGGCAGTGCTTTGTTAAGTTTTCGATATAGCTCACAGTTGTTACTAGGCCTACTAAATTATTATTTAACAGCTTATCCATCCTAATAATAATAATAATTTATTTTACACCAGTAGAGTGCAAGAGAGTTCAATTAAAAGTTCCCTAAATTGGCGACTTTCAGTCAACTCGCAATTCTTCTGGGCTATGCTCTGTGAGCAATCGAACCCTTCGCATGAAACTTTGTGCTGGTCTTCCTTGGTTCTTTAGCCAAATTTAAGTCACAAGTAGAGTAGACAACCGGAAACAGTCATTGCCGTCGGCTGCAGCGTGGGTCAGGTGTAGCCTACGTCGGAAGGCGTGCACCGATGCATAGCGCTCAAGTCCGCTTTCCCGCAATGCAGGATAAACATATGAAAAACAAACAAACAAAAACAAATGTCCCAACCAGAGACGTTGACGTTTGTTGGTTTGTTGAAGCAGGGGAGTTTCTCCTACAGCCAGGCATGGAAGAACCACGTGGGCCTCGTAGGCCTGGGCCCACCTACTTTATTTTCTTTAAAGTGATATTATTAAACTTTTTTTTCCATTCATCTGGTACTTTACTTGTTTGCCATACAGCATTGCATAATTTTAGTACAAGTTTGTGCATTGTTCATCCGTCATATTTTATACCGGTAGCTTCGTTAGTGAGTAGGCTACTACATTTGATCCTGGCAATTTGTAGTTACGAAGAGGTTTGATAGCTGTCAGCAAGTCATGCATTTCGAATGGTTCAGTGTTAATTGTAAAGGTTTCAGTATGTCCCAATTTGTCCAGTGTATTGTAGTCAAGTATAGTTGAAGAAGTTTTGTGAGGAACAGATTTCTGATTTTTAGTCTAACTTTAAAAATTCTGATTTTTTTCACAATGTGGCGCTAAAAAATCATGTGATCTTCGCGAGAGGAATCGTAGACTATGTCACGCATGATTGCGTTACGTTTTCGAAAAGTGTAATACGTTAAAGTGCCTACCGACGACCATGGTCCATAACTGACAACCCCGACCTTATTGTTGCTAGATTTTTTTCAATTTTTGTAAAAATAACCTTAGCTGGTTTAACATAATAAATTACATACAAAACAAAATATCTAACATAATGAATCAAACGTTTTCGACACGTACGTAATTGAAAATTTACTTTATATGTTGACGGTATAATAAGACGAATTCTACCGAATAAGCACCTTCTGACGATCCCGCAAAAGGGTGAAACAGGCTGTAAAGGTTACTTTGAAATTAGGCAAATGATTCAATTTACTTGAAGTCATGCACATATAGGTAACCTCAGTAAATAGAATTTATTTTTATTTTTTTCTCATAGGTTTGCATTTGTAAATAGCTGCTTTATTTTTCTCTTCTTCCGCAACTAGTTCTCTTAACTTCTGGTCATCGTCTTTAACTTTCTTAAGGACTTCCATGTTGTCTGCCACACTCCAAAGCTCTTTCAAGGACGACGTCTGCCTTTGAGTTCCATTCTTAATTCAGTTCTTTCGTTATTATGCAGCTGAACTCTCAAGTTCGAAGGTGGTGTCTCTTTGGTTTTCCTTTTCTCTGCTTTGTCAACAAACAATGTGTGTTTGTTTTTCATCGGGCATGGTTCACTCAGTTTTAAGTTGGCATGCATATTTTCAACTTTTTTCTTTTCGATCTGTAATTTCCATTGGACATAATTCATGTCTTGTGTTTCCATTATCTGCTTTTGATTCTCAGTCATCACATCGTCCGGATGGGGATTGTCAATCCAATGTACACCGTCTCGCAAAAGTCACATATTTTGTAATCTCTATACATAGCATACATGACATAATTTTTTTATAAAATATTTTTTTCAATCATAGTGATTTTTTTAAATTGAATTAAAATAATAATGCATTTTACTAATTACCACACATGGTGCGTATACATACATACATGCAGTAAGCATATATATTCCACAAATGAAATGCAGCGAGATGTTGATATTGAAACTTTAGGCAGTTTTTTCTAGAAAGATTGAAAGCAGTTGCTAATTATGTGCTCAATTTAGCATATTTACATGTTATACTTATCACAACAGTGCATTATTAGTTTACTGCAGACATTTCATTCCACTTAATAAAACAACATAAACCTATAATTCAATTTGTAGCAGTGAAGATATAAAAATAGAATAATTTGCGAAACGTTTGCTAAACGTAAACATGAGTTCCGTTTCTGCTTTTTGGCTCTTTATTTTTTACTCACACATCAGTGTTTTTAACACACAAGCAAAGCAAATAGAACACAAATGATATATACATTATTATTATTACAATTCTTTATTGAGGACAAACCTTTGTCCATAGTTACCACACAAAAACGAGAAAATAATCCGCAACTAGTTCTCCTTCTAGCATGGGCTCTATCCAAGGGGGGGGTTGAGGGGGATGATCACCCCCCACTCATTGGAGTGAAGTTAAAATGACTGAAGATTTTAGCCCACTGTCCAAAAATCACCCCCCCCCGAATTCTATAAGTGGATAGAGCCCCTGCCTTCTAGTCATCGTTTTTAACTTGTTTAAGGACTTCCATGTTGTCTGCCACACTCCAAAGCTCTTTCAAACGACGACGTCTAGCTTTGAGTTCCATTCTTAATTCAGTTCTTTCGTTATTATGCAGCTGAACTCTCAAGTTCGAAGGTGGTGTCTCTTTGGTTTTCCTTTTCTCTGCTTTGTCAACAAAAATGTGTGTTTGTTTTTCATCGGGCATGGTTCACTCAGTTTTAAGTTGGCATGCATATTTTCAACTTTTTTCTTTTCGATCTGTAATTTCCATTGGACATAATTCATATCTTGTGTTTCCATTATCTGCTTTTGATTCTCAGTCATCACATCGTCCGGATGGAGATTGTCAATCCAATGTACACCGTTCCGCAAAAGTCACATGCTACAAAGTTTGGGATGCAGCAACCTCGACGATGTGGGCTCAATTCACCCTTGTCACCAGTTTTTCTCTTTTTTAATGATCAAAGTTCAAAGCAAGCATCAACTCTCTGGCCGAGCACCAGAAGGGTCACAACAATCTGCAGTTAACTGGTTTACAAGAAGAAACAAAAACAAAGAAATGCCTAATCTTCAAAGCGTCTGTGGTCATAACACTCCATCTGCTGCAGCGACCCACGGACCACAAACACGTCAACCCTAGTGAGTTGGAATGCACTTATATGTGCCTTAGTGTTTTTAAAAACTCGATCTTAAACAGACCACTGCTTTAAATATGTCAAAGAAATACATTAAAAATTATTTCTAAAAAATTAAAAAATGCCCGGCAGTACTTTACCCTCCACTTGTCAGATAACGTAGCCGTTGGTCATCCGGTAATTCTATGAATCCTTATTTATAACTACATTTAAGGTCATTTCTCGGTGTGACAGATTACGCACCGGATTACGATAATTGTTTCACTTAGCTAAAGGGAATTTCACCTTCTTCGATCTGTTAGCGTGGTGTAGCGAATTAAACCATTTTTAACATTAACTGCGCAATCCTGGAGTCAAAATATGAGACAAGCGCGTGGTCTGCTGGTAGTGGACAACAAAACAGCGCAATCATTGCCAAGGTAGGCCTACATATTCCCTCAACTCTTGGACTGTCGAAAAGATTCAAACAAAATAACATTGCTTCATTATACTGCAGATTATAATGTAATTATTCGTATTAGACTGCAACTTTAAATGATTGGCAGTGCTTTGTTAAGTTTTCGATATAGCTCACAGTTGTTACTAGGCCTACTAAATTATTATTTAACAGCTTATCCATCCTAATAATAATAATAATTTATTTTACACCAGTAGAGTGCAAGAGAGTTCAATTAAAAGTTCCCTAAATTGGCGACTTTCAGTCAACTCGCAATTCTTCTGGGCTATGCTCTGTGAGCAATCGAACCCTTCGCATGAAACTTTGTGCTGGTCTTCCTTGGTTCTTTAGCCAAATTTAAGTCACAAGTAGAGTAGACAACCGGAAACAGTCATTGCCGTCGGCTGCAGCGTGGGTCAGGTGTAGCCTACGTCGGAAGGCGTGCACCGATGCATAGCGCTCAAGTCCGCTTTCCCGCAATGCAGGATAAACATATGAAAAACAAACAAACAAAAACAAATGTCCCAACCAGAGACGTTGACGTTTGTTGGTTTGTTGAAGCAGGGGAGTTTCTCCTACAGCCAGGCATGGAAGAACCACGTGGGCCTCGTAGGCCTGGGCCCACCTACTTTATTTTCTTTAAAGTGATATTATTAAACTTTTTTTTCCATTCATCTGGTACTTTACTTGTTTGCCATACAGCATTGCATAATTTTAGTACAAGTTTGTGCATTGTTCATCCGTCATATTTTATACCGGTAGCTTCGTTAGTGAGTAGGCTACTACATTTGATCCTGGCAATTTGTAGTTACGAAGAGGTTTGATAGCTGTCAGCAAGTCATGCATTTCGAATGGTTCAGTGTTAATTGTAGAGGTTTCAGTATGTCCCAATTTGTCCAGTGTATTGTAGTCAAGTATAGTTGAAGAAGTTTTGTGAGGAACAGATTTCTGATTTTTAGTCTAACTCTAAAAATTCTGATTTTTTCACAATGTGGCACTAAAAAATCATGTGATCTTTGCGAGAGGAATCGTAGACCATGTCACGCATGATTGCGTTACGTTTTCGAGAAGTGTAATACGTTAAAGTGCCTACCGACGACCATGGTCCATAACTGACAACCCCGACCTTATCGTTGCTAGATTTTTTTCAATTCTTGTAAAAATAACCTTAGCGGGTTTAACATAATATATTACATACAAAACAAAATATCTAACATAATGAATCAAACGTTTTCGACACGTACGTAATTGAAAACTTACTTTATATGTTGACGGTATAATAAGACGAATTCTACCGAATAAGCACCTTCTGACGATCCCGCAAAAGGGTGGAACAGGCTGTAAAGGTTACTTTGAAATTAGGCGAATGATTCAATTTACTTGAAGTCATGCACGTATCGGTAACCTTAATCAGTAAATAGAATTGATTTTTATTTTTTTCTCATAGGTTTGCATTTGTAAATAGCTGCTTTATTTTTCTCTTCTTCCGCAACTAGTTCTCTTAACTTCTGGTCATCGTCTTTAACTTTCTTAAGGACTTCCATGTTGTCTGCCACACTCCAAAGCTCTTTCAAACGACGACGTCTAGCTTTGAGTTCCATTCTTAATTCAGTTCTTTCGTTATTATGCAGCTGAACTCTCAAGTTTGAAGGTGGTGTCTCTTTGGTTTTCCTTTTCTCTGCTTTGTCAACAAACAATGTGTGTTTGTTTTTCATCGGGCATGGTTCACTCAGTTTTAAGTTGGCATGCATATTTTCAACTTTTTTCTTTTCGATCTGTAATTTCCATTGGACATAATTCATGTCTTGTGTTTCCATTATCTGCTTTTGATTCTCAGTCATCACATTGTCCGGATGGGGATTGTCAATCCAATGTACACCGTTCCGCAAAAGTCACATGTTTTGTAATCTCTATACATAGCATACATGACATATTTTTTTTATAAATTATTTTTTCAATCATAGTGATTTTTTTAAATTGAATTAAAATAATAATGCATTTTACTAATTACCACACATGGTGCGTATACATACATACATGCAGTAAGCATATATATTCCACAAATGAAATGCAGCGAGATGTTGATATTGAAACTTTAGGCAGTTTTTTCTAGAAAGACTGAAAGCAGTTGCTAATTAAGTGCTCAATTTAGCATATTTACATGTTATACTTATCACAACAGTGCATTATTAGTTTACTGCAGACATTTCATTCCACTTAATAAAACAACATAAACCTATAATTCAATTTGTAGCAGTGAAGATATAAAAATAGAATAATTTGCGAAACGTTTGCTAAACGTAAACATGAGTTCCGTTTCTGCTTTTTGGCTCTTTATTTTTTACTCACACATCAGTGTTTTTAACACACAAGCAAAGCAAATAGAACACAAATGATACATTATTATTATTACAATTCTTTATTGAGGACAAACCTTTGTCCATAGTTACCACACAAAAACGACAAAACAATCCGCAACTAGTTCTCCTTCTAGCATGGGCTCTATCCAAGGGGGGGGTTGAGGGGGATGATCACCCCCCACTCATTGGAGTGAAGTTAAAATGACTGAAGATTTTAGCCCACTGTCCAAAAATCACCCCCCCCCCCCCAAATTCTATAAGTGGATAGAGCCCCTGCCTTCTAGTCATCGTTTTTAACTTGTTTAAGGACTTCCATGTTGTCTGCCACACTCCAAAGCTCTTTCAAACGACGACGTCTAGCTTTGAGTTCCATTCTTAATTCAGTTCTTTCGTTATTATGCAGCTGAACTCTCAAGTTCGAAGGTGTCTCTTTGGTTTTCCTTTTCTCTGCTTTGTCAACAAACAATGTGTGTTTGTTTTTCATCGGGCATGGTTCACTCAGTTTTAAGTTGGCGTGCATATTTTCAACTTTTTTCTTTTCGATCTGTAATTTCCATTGGACATAATTCATGTCTTGTGTTTCCATTATCTGCTTTTGATTCTCAGTCATCACATCGTCCGGATGGGGATTGTCAATCCAATGTACACCGTTCCGCAAAAGTCACATGCTACAAAGTTTGGGATGCAGCAACCTCGACGACGTGGGCTCAATTCACCCTTGTCACCAGTTTTTCTCTTTTTTAATGATCAAAGTTCAAAGCAAGCATCAACTCTCTGGCCGAGCACCAGAAGGGTCACAACGATCTGCAGTTAACTGGTTTACAAGAAGAAACAAAAACAAAGAAATGCCTAATCTTCAAAGCGTCTGTGGTCATAACATTCCATCTGATGCAGCGACCCACGGACCACAAACACGTCAACCCTAGTGAGTTGGAATGCACTTATATGTGCCTTAGTGTTTTTAAAAACTCGAGCTTAAACAGACCACTGCTTTAAATATGTCAAAGAAATACATTAAAAATTATTTCTAAAAAATTAAAAAATGCCCGGCAGTACTTTAACCTCCATTGTCAGATAACGTAGCCGTTGGTCATCCGGTAATTCTATGAATCCTTATTTATAACTACATTTAAGGTCATTTCTCAGTGTGACAGATTACGCACCGGATTACGATAATTGTTTCACTTAGCTAAAGGGAATTCCACCTTCTTCGATCTGTTAGCGTGGTGTAGCGAATTAAACCACTTTTAACATTAACTGCGCAATCCTGGAGTCAAAATGTGAGACAAGCGCGTGGTCTGCTGGTAGTGGACAACAGAACAGCGCAATCATTGCCAAGGTAGGCCTACATATTCCCTCAACTCTTGGACTGTCGAAAAGATTCAAACAAAATAACATTGCTTCATTATACTGCAGATTATAATGTAATTATTCGTATTAGACTGCAACTTTAAATGATTGGCGGTGCTTTGTTATGTTTTCGATATAGCCCACAGTTGTTACAAAAAAATTAATATCCGATATTACCATAGGCCTACTAAATTATTATTTAACAGCTTATCCATCCTAATAATAATTTATTTTACACCAGTAGAGTGTAAGAGAGTTCAATTAAAAGTTCCCTAAATTGGCGACTTTCAGTCAACTCGCAATTCTTCTGGGCTATGCTCTGTGAGCAATCGAACCCTTCGCATGAAACTTTGTGCTGGTCTTCCTTGGTTCTTTAGCCAAATTTAAGTCACAAGTAGAGCAGACAACCGGAAACAGTCATTGCCGTCGGCTGCAGCGTGGGTCAGGTGTAGCCTACGTCGGAAGGCGTACACCGATGCATAGCGCTCAAGTCCGCTTTCCCGCAATGCAGGATAAACATATGAAAAACAAACAAACAAAAACAAATGTCCCGACCAGAGACGTTGACGTTTGTTGGTTTGTTGAAGCAGGGGAGTTTCTCCTACAGCCAGGCATGGAAGAACCACGTGGGCCTCGTAGGCCTGGGCCCACCTACTTTATTTTCTTTAAAGTGATATTATTAAACTTTTTTTTCCATTCATCTGGTACTTTACTTGTTTGCCATACAGCATTGCATAATTTTAGTACAAGTTTGTGCATTGTTCATCCGTCATATTTTATACCGGTAGCTTCGTTAGTGAGTAGGCTACTACATTTGATCCTGGCAATTTGTAGTTACGAAGAGGTTTGATAGCTGTCAGCAAGTCATGCATTTCGAATGGTTCAGTGTTAATTGTAGAGGTTTCTGTATGTCCCAATTTGTCCAGTGTATTGTAGTCAAGTATAGTTGAAGAAGTTTTGTGAGGAACAGATTTCTGATTTTTAGTCTAACTCTAAAAATTCTGATTTTTTCACAATGTGGCACTAAAAAATCATGTGATCTTTGCGAGAGGAATCGTAGACTATGTCACGCATGATTGCGTTACGTTTTCGAGAAGTGTAATACGTTAAAGTGCCTACCGACGACCATGGTCCATAACTGACAACCCCGACCTTATCGCTGCTAGATTTTTTTCAATTCTTGTAAAAATAACCTTAGCGGGTTTAACATAATATATTACATACAAAACAAAATATCTAACATAATGAATCAAACGTTTTCGACACGTACGTAATTGAAAACTTACTTTATATGTTGACGGTATAATAAGACGAATTCTACCGAATAAGCACCTTCTGACGATCCCGCAAAAGGGTGGAACAGGCTGTAAATGTTACTTTGAAATTAGGCGAATGATTCAATTTACTTGAAGTCATGCACGTATCGGTAACCTTAATCAGTAAATAGAATTGATTTTTATTTTTTTCTCATAGGTTTGCATTTGTAAATAGCTGCTTTATTTTTCTCTTCTTCCGCAACTAGTTCTCTTAACTTCTGGTCATCGTCTTTAACTTTCTTAAGGACTTCCATGTTGTCTGCCACACTCCAAAGCTCTTTCAAACGACGACGTCTAGCTTTGAGTTCCATTCTTAATTCAGTTCTTTCGTTATTATGCAGCTGAACTCTCAAGTTTGAAGGTGGTGTCTCTTTGGTTTTCCTTTTCTCTGCTTTGTCAACAAACAATGTGTGTTTGTTTTTCGTCGGGCATGGTTCACTCAGTTTTAAGTTGGCATGCATATTTTCAACTTTTTTCTTTTCGATCTGTAATTTCCATTGGACATAATTCATGTCTTGTGTTTCCATTATCTGCTTTTGATTCTCAGTCATCACATCGTCCGGATGGGGATTGTCAATCCAATGTACACCGTTCCGCAAAAGTCACATGTTTTGTAATCTCTATACATAGCATACATGACATATTTTTTTTATAAATTATTTTTTCAATCATAGTAATTTTTTTAAATTGAATTAAAATAATAATGCATTTTACTAATTACCACACATGGTGCGTATACATACATACATGCAGTAAGCATATATATTCCACAAATGAAATGCAGCGAGATGTTGATATTGAAACTTTAGGCAGTTTTTTCTAGAAAGACTGAAAGCAGTTGCTAATTAAGTGCTCAAGTTAGCATATTTACATGTTATACTTATCACAACAGTGCATTATTAGTTTACTGCAGACATTTCATTCCACTTAATAAAACAACATAAACCTATAATTCAATTTGTAGCAGTGAAGATATAAAAATAGAATAATTTGCGAAACGTTTGCTAAACGTAAACATGAGTTCCGTTTCTGCTTTTTGGCTCTTTATTTTTTACTCACACATCAGTGTTTTTAACACACAAGCAAAGCAAATAGAACACAAATGATACATTATTATTATTACAATTCTTTATTGAGGACAAACCTTTGTCCATAGTTACCACACAAAAACGACAAAACAATCCGCAACTAGTTCTCCTTCTAGCATGGGCTCTATCCAAGGGGGGGTTGAGGGGGATGATCACCCCCCACTCATTGGAGTGAAGTTAAAATGACTGAAGATTTTAGCCCACTGTCCAAAAATCACCCCCCCCCCCCAAATTCTATAAGTGGATAGAGCCCCTGCCTTCTAGTCATCGTTTTTAACTTGTTTAAGGACTTCCATGTTGTCTGCCACACTCCAAAGCTCTTTCAAACGACGACGTCTAGCTTTGAGTTCCATTCTTAATTCAGTTCTTTCGTTATTATGCAGCTGAACTCTCAAGTTCGAAGGTGGTGTCTCTTTGGTTTTCCTTTTCTCTGCTTTGTCAACAAACAATGTGTGTTTGTTTTTCATCGGGCATGGTTCACTCAGTTTTAAGTTGGCGTGCATATTTTCAACTTTTTTCTTTTCGATCTGTAATTTCCATTGGACATAATTCATGTCTTGTGTTTCCATTATCTGCTTTTGATTCTCAGTCATCACATCGTCCGGATGGGGATTGTCAATCCAATGTACACCGTTCCGCAAAAGTCACATGCTACAAAGTTTGGGATGCAGCAACCTCGACGACGTGGGCTCAATTCACCCTTGTCACCAGTTTTTCTCTTTTTTAATGATCAAAGTTCAAAGCAAGCATCAACTCTCTGGCCGAGCACCAGAAGGGTCACAACGATCTGCAGTTAACTGGTTTACAAGAAGAAACAAAAACAAAGAAATGCCTAATCTTCAAAGCGTCTGTGGTCATAACATTCCATCTGATGCAGCGACCCACGGACCACAAACACGTCAACCCTAGTGAGTTGGAATGCACTTATATGTGCCTTAGTGTTTTTAAAAACTCGAGCTTAAACAGACCACTGCTTTAAATATGTCAAAGAAATACATTAAAAATTATTTCTAAAAAATTAAAAAATGCCCGGCAGTACTTTAACCTCCATTGTCAGATAACGTAGCCGTTGGTCATCCGGTAATTCTATGAATCCTTATTTATAACTACATTTAAGGTCATTTCTCAGTGTGACAGATTACGCACCGGATTACGATAATTGTTTCACTTAGCTAAAGGGAATTCCACCTTCTTCGATCTGTTAGCGTGGTGTAGCGAATTAAACCACTTTTAACATTAACTGCGCAATCCTGGAGTCAAAATATGAGACAAGCGCGTGGTCTGCTGGTAGTGGACAACAGAACAGCGCAATCATTGCCAAGGTAGGCCTACATATTCCCTCAACTCTTGGACTGTCGAAAAGATTCAAACAAAATAACATTGCTTCATTATACTGCAGATTATAATGTAATTATTCGTATTAGACTGCAACTTTAAATGATTGGCGGTGCTTTGTTATGTTTTCGATATAGCCCACAGTTGTTACAAAAAAATTAATATCCGATATTACCATAGGCCTACTAAATTATTATTTAACAGCTTATCCATCCTAATAATAATTTATTTTACACCAGTAGAGTGCAAGAGAGTTCAATTAAAAGTTCCCTAAATTGGCGACTTTCAGTCAACTCGCAATTCTTCTGGGCTATGCTCTGTGAGCAATCGAACCCTTCGCATGAAACTTTGTGCTGGTCTTCCTTGGTTCTTTAGCCAAATTTAAGTCACAAGTAGAGCAGACAACCGGAAACAGTCATTGCCGTCGGCTGCAGCGTGGGTCAGGTGTAGCCTACGTCGGAAGGCGTACACCGATGCATAGCGCTCAAGTCCGCTTTCCCGCAATTCAGGATAAACATATGAAAAACAAACAAACAAAAACAAATGTCCCAACCAGAGACGTTGACGTTTGTTGGTTTGTTGAAGCAGGGGAGTTTCTCCTACAGCCAGGCATGGAAGAACCACGTGGGCCTCGTAGGCCTGGGCCCACCTACTTTATTTTCTTTAAAGTGATATTATTAAACTTTTTTTTCCATTCATCTGGTACTTTACTTGTTTGCCATACAGCATTGCATAATTTTAGTACAAGTTTGTGCATTGTTCATCCGTCATATTTTATACCGGTAGCTTCGTTAGTGAGTAGGCTACTACATTTGATCCTGGCAATTTGTAGTTACGAAGAGGTTTGATAGCTGTCAGCAAGTCATGCATTTCGAATGGTTCAGTGTTAATTGTAAAGGTTTCAGTATGTCCCAATTTGTCCAGTGTATTGTAGTCAAGTATAGTTGAAGAAGTTTTGTGAGGAACAGATTTCTGATTTTTAGTCTAACTTTAAAAATTCTGATTTTTTTCACAATGTGGCGCTAAAAAATCATGTGATCTTCGCGAGAGGAATCGTAGACTATGTCACGCATGATTGCGTTACCTTTTCGAAAAGTGTAATACGTTAAAGTGCCTACCGACGACCATGGTCCATAACTGACAACCCCGACCTTATCGTTGCTAGATTTTTTTCAATTCTTGTAAAAATAACCTTAGCGGGTTTAACATAATATATTACATACAAAACAAAATATCTAACATAATGAATCAAACGTTTTCGACACGTACGTAATTGAAAACTTACTTTATATGTTGACGGTATAATAAGACGAATTCTACCGAATAAGCACCTTCTGACGATCCCGCAAAAGGGTGGAACAGGCTGTAAAGGTTACTTTGAAATTAGGCGAATGATTCAATTTACTTGAAGTCATGCACGTATCGGTAACCTTAATCAGTAAATAGAATTGATTTTTATTTTTTTCTCATAGGTTTGCATTTGTAAATAGCTGCTTTATTTTTCTCTTCTTCCGCAACTAGTTCTCTTAACTTCTGGTCATCGTCTTTAACTTTCTTAAGGACTTCCATGTTGTCTGCCACACTCCAAAGCTCTTTCAAACGACGACGTCTAGCTTTGAGTTCCATTCTTAATTCAGTTCTTTCGTTATTATGCAGCTGAACTCTCAAGTTTGAAGGTGGTGTCTCTTTGGTTTTCCTTTTCTCTGCTTTGTCAACAAACAATGTGTGTTTGTTTTTCATCGGGCATGGTTCACTCAGTTTTAAGTTGGCATGCATATTTTCAACTTTTTTCTTTTCGATCTGTAATTTCCATTGGACATAATTCATGTCTTGTGTTTCCATTATCTGCTTTTGATTCTCAGTCATCACATCGTCCGGATGGGGATTGTCAATCCAATGTACACCGTTCCGCAAAAGTCACATGTTTTGTAATCTCTATACATAGCATACATGACATATTTTTTTTATAAATTATTTTTTCAATCATAGTGATTTTTTTAAATTGAATTAAAATAATAATGCATTTTACTAATTACCACACATGGTGCGTATACATACATACATGCAGTAAGCATATATATTCCACAAATGAAATGCAGCGAGATGTTGATATTGAAACTTTAGGCAGTTTTTTCTAGAAAGACTGAAAGCAGTTGCTAATTAAGTGCTCAATTTAGCATATTTACATGTTATACTTATCACAACAGTGCATTATTAGTTTACTGCAGACATTTCATTCCACTTAATAAAACAACATAAACCTATAATTCAATTTGTAGCAGTGAAGATATAAAAATAGAATAATTTGCGAAACGTTTGCTAAACGTAAACATGAGTTCCGTTTCTGCTTTTTGGCTCTTTATTTTTTACTCACACATCAGTGTTTTTAACACACAAGCAAAGCAAATAGAACACAAATGATACATTATTATTATTACAATTCTTTATTGAGGACAAACCTTTGTCCATAGTTACCACACAAAAACGACAAAACAATCCGCAACTAGTTCTCCTTCTAGCATGGGCTCTATCCAAGGGGGGGTTGAGGGGGATGATCACCCCCCACTCATTGGAGTGAAGTTAAAATGACTGAAGGTTTTAGCCCACTGTCCAAAAATCACCCCCCCCCCAAATTCTATAAGTGGATAGAGCCCCTGCCTTCTAGTCATCGTTTTTAACTTGTTTAAGGACTTCCATGTTGTCTGCCACACTCCAAAGCTCTTTCAAACGACGACGTCTAGCTTTGAGTTCCATTCTTAATTCAGTTCTTTCGTTATTATGCAGCTGAACTCTCAAGTTCGAAGGTGGTGTCTCTTTGGTTTTCCTTTTCTCTGCTTTGTCAACAAACAATGTGTGTTTGTTTTTCATCGGGCATGGTTCACTCAGTTTTAAGTTGGCGTGCATATTTTCAACTTTTTTCTTTTCGATCTGTAATTTCCATTGGACATAATTCATGTCTTGTGTTTCCATTATCTGCTTTTGATTCTCAGTCATCACATCGTCCGGATGGGGATTGTCAATCCAATGTACACCGTTCCGCAAAAGTCACATGCTACAAAGTTTGGGATGCAGCAACCTCGACGACGTGGGCTCAATTCACCCTTGTCACCAGTTTTTCTCTTTTTTAATGATCAAAGTTCAAAGCAAGCATCAACTCTCTGGCCGAGCACCAGAAGGGTCACAACGATCTGCAGTTAACTGGTTTACAAGAAGAAACAAAAACAAAGAAATGCCTAATCTTCAAAGCGTCTGTGGTCATAACATTCCATCTGATGCAGCGACCCACGGACCACAAACACGTCAACCCTAGTGAGTTGGAATGCACTTATATGTGCCTTAGTGTTTTTAAAAACTCGAGCTTAAACAGACCACTGCTTTAAATATGTCAAAGAAATACATTAAAAATTATTTCTAAAAAATTAAAAAATGCCCGGCAGTACTTTAACCTCCATTGTCAGATAACGTAGCCGTTGGTCATCCGGTAATTCTATGAATCCTTATTTATAACTACATTTAAGGTCATTTCTCAGTGTGACAGATTACGCACCGGATTACGATAATTGTTTCACTTAGCTAAAGGGAATTCCACCTTCTTCGATCTGTTAGCGTGGTGTAGCGAATTAAACCACTTTTAACATTAACTGCGCAATCCTGGAGTCAAAATGTGAGACAAGCGCGTGGTCTGCTGGTAGTGGACAACAGAACAGCGCAATCATTGCCAAGGTAGGCCTACATATTCCCTCAACTCTTGGACTGTCGAAAAGATTCAAACAAAATAACATTGCTTCATTATACTGCAGATTATAATGTAATTATTCGTATTAGACTGCAACTTTAAATGATTGGCGGTGCTTTGTTATGTTTTCGATATAGCCCACAGTTGTTACAAAAAAATTAATATCCGATATTACCATAGGCCTACTAAATTATTATTTAACAGCTTATCCATCCTAATAATAATTTATTTTACACCAGTAGAGTGCAAGAGAGTTCAATTAAAAGTTCCCTAAATTGGCGACTTTCAGTCAACTCGCAATTCTTCTGGGCTATGCTCTGTGAGCAATCGAACCCTTCGCATGAAACTTTGTGCTGGTCTTCCTTGGTTCTTTAGCCAAATTTAAGTCACAAGTAGAGCAGACAACCGGAAACAGTCATTGCCGTCGGCTGCAGCGTGGGTCAGGTGTAGCCAACGTCGGAAGGCGTACACCGATGCATAGCGCTCAAGTCCGCTTTCCCGCAATGCAGGATAAACATATGAAAAACAAACAAACAAAAACAAATGTCCCGACCAGAGACGTTGACGTTTGTTGGTTTGTTGAAGCAGGGGAGTTTCTCCTACAGCCAGGCATGGAAGAACCACGTGGGCCTCGTAGGCCTGGGCCCACCTACTTTATTTTCTTTAAAGTGATATTATTAAACTTTTTTTTCCATTCATCTGGTACTTTACTTGTTTGCCATACAGCATTGCATAATTTTAGTACAAGTTTGTGCATTGTTCATCCGTCATATTTTATACCGGTAGCTTCGTTAGTGAGTAGGCTACTACATTTGATCCTGGCAATTTGTAGTTACGAAGAGGTTTGATAGCTGTCAGCAAGTCATGCATTTCGAATGGTTCAGTGTTAATTGTAGAGGTTTCAGTATGTCCCAATTTGTCCAGTGTATTGTAGTCAAGTATAGTTGAAGAAGTTTTGTGAGGAACAGATTTCTGATTTTTAGTCTAACTTTAAAAATTCTGATTTTTTTCACAATGTGGCGCTAAAAAATCATGTGATCTTCGCGAGAGGAATCGTAGACTATGTCACGCATGATTGCGTTACCTTTTCGAAAAGTGTAATACGTTAAAGTGCCTACCGACGACCATGGTCCATAACTGACAACCCCGACCTTATTGTTGCTAGATTTTTTTCAATTTTTGTAAAAATAACCTTAGCTGGTTTAACATAATAAATTACATACAAAACAAAATATCTAACATAATGAATCAAACGTTTTCGACACGTACGTAATTGAAAATTTACTTTATATGTTGACGGTATAATAAGACGAATTCTACCGAATAAGCACCTTCTGACGATCCCGCAAAAGGGTGAAACAGGCTGTAAAGGTTACTTTGAAATTAGGCAAATGATTCAATTTACTTGAAGTCATGCACATATAGGTAACCTCAGTAAATAGAATTGATTTTTATTTTTTTCTCATAGGTTTGCATTTGTAAATAGCTGCTTTATTTTTCTCTTCTTCCGCAACTAGTTCTCTTAACTTCTGGTCATCGTCTTTAACTTTCTTAAGGACTTCCATGTTGTCTGCCACACTCCAAAGCTCTTTCAAGGACGACGTCTGCCTTTGAGTTCCATTCTTAATTCAGTTCTTTCGTTATTATGCAGCTGAACTCTCAAGTTCGAAGGTGGTGTCTCTTTGGTTTTCCTTTTCTCTGCTTTGTCAACAAACAATGTGTGTTTGTTTTTCATCGGGCATGGTTCACTCAGTTTTAAGTTGGCATGCATATTTTCAACTTTTTTCTTTTCGATCTGTAATTTCCATTGGACATAATTCATGTCTTGTGTTTCCATTATCTGCTTTTGATTCTCAGTCATCACATCGTCCGGATGGGGATTGTCAATCCAATGTACACCGTCTCGCAAAAGTCACATATTTTGTAATCTCTATACATAGCATACATGACATAATTTTTTTATAAAATATTTTTTTCAATCATAGTGATTTTTTTAAATTGAATTAAAATAATAATGCATTTTACTAATTACCACACATGGTGCGTATACATACATACATGCAGTAAGCATATATATTCCACAAATGAAATGCAGCGAGATGTTGATATTGAAACTTTAGGCAGTTTTTTCTAGAAAGATTGAAAGCAGTTGCTAATTAAGTGCTCAATTTAGCATATTTACATGTTATACTTATCACAACAGTGCATTATTAGTTTACTGCAGACATTTCATTCCACTTAATAAAACAACATAAACCTATAATTCAATTTGTAGCAGTGAAGATATAAAAATAGAATAATTTGCGAAACGTTTGCTAAACGTAAACATGAGTTCCGTTTCTGCTTTTTGGCTCTTTATTTTTTACTCACACATCAGTGTTTTTAACACACAAGCAAAGCAAATAGAACACAAATGATATATACATTATTATTATTACAATTCTTTATTGAGGACAAACCTTTGTCCATAGTTACCACACAAAAACGAGAAAATAATCCGCAACTAGTTCTCCTTCTAGCATGGGCTCTATCCAAGGGGGGGTTGAGGGGGATGATCACCCCCCACTCATTGGAGTGAAGTTAAAATGACTGAAGATTTTAGCCCACTGTCCAAAAATCACCCCCCCCCCGAATTCTATAAGTGGATAGAGCCCCTGCCTTCTAGTCATCGTTTTTAACTTGTTTAAGGACTTCCATGTTGTCTGCCACACTCCAAAGCTCTTTCAAACGACGACGTCTAGCTTTGAGTTCCATTCTTAATTCAGTTCTTTCGTTATTATGCAGCTGAACTCTCAAGTTCGAAGGTGGTGTCTCTTTGGTTTTCCTTTTCTCTGCTTTGTCAACAAAAATGTGTGTTTGTTTTTCATCGGGCATGGTTCACTCAGTTTTAAGTTGGCATGCATATTTTCAACTTTTTTCTTTTCGATCTGTAATTTCCATTGGACATAATTCATGTCTTGTGTTTCCATTATCTGCTTTTGATTCTCAGTCATCACATCGTCCGGATGGGGATTGTCAATCCAATGTACACCGTCTCGCAAAAGTCACATATTTTGTAATCTCTATACATAGCATACATGACATAATTTTTTTATAAAATATTTTTTTCAATCATAGTGATTTTTTTAAATTGAATTAAAATAATAATGCATTTTACTAATTACCACACATGGTGCGTATACATACATACATGCAGTAAGCATATATATTCCACAAATGAAATGCAGCGAGATGTTGATATTGAAACTTTAGGCAGTTTTTTCTAGAAAGATTGAAAGCAGTTGCTAATTAAGTGCTCAATTTAGCATATTTACATGTTATACTTATCACAACAGTGCATTATTAGTTTACTGCAGACATTTCATTCCACTTAATAAAACAACATAAACCTATAATTCAATTTGTAGCAGTGAAGATATAAAAATAGAATAATTTGCGAAACGTTTGCTAAACGTAAACATGAGTTCCGTTTCTGCTTTTTGGCTCTTTATTTTTTACTCACACATCAGTGTTTTTAACACACAAGCAAAGCAAATAGAACACAAATGATATATACATTATTATTATTACAATTCTTTATTGAGGACAAACCTTTGTCCATAGTTACCACACAAAAACGAGAAAATAATCCGCAACTAGTTCTCCTTCTAGCATGGGCTCTATCCAAGGGGGGGTTGAGGGGGATGATCACCCCCCACTCATTGGAGTGAAGTTAAAATGACTGAAGATTTTAGCCCACTGTCCAAAAATCACCCCCCCCCCGAATTCTATAAGTGGATAGAGCCCCTGCCTTCTAGTCATCGTTTTTAACTTGTTTAAGGACTTCCATGTTGTCTGCCACACTCCAAAGCTCTTTCAAACGACGACGTCTAGCTTTGAGTTCCATTCTTAATTCAGTTCTTTCGTTATTATGCAGCTGAACTCTCAAGTTCGAAGGTGGTGTCTCTTTGGTTTTCCTTTTCTCTGCTTTGTCAACAAAAATGTGTGTTTGTTTTTCATCGGGCATGGTTCACTCAGTTTTAAGTTGGCATGCATATTTTCAACTTTTTTCTTTTCGATCTGTAATTTCCATTGGACATAATTCATGTCTTGTGTTTCCATTATCTGCTTTTGATTCTCAGTCATCACATCGTCCGGATGGGGATTGTCAATCCAATGTACACCGTCTCGCAAAAGTCACATATTTTGTAATCTCTATACATAGCATACATGACATAATTTTTTTATAAAATATTTTTTTCAATCATAGTGATTTTTTTAAATTGAATTAAAATAATAATGCATTTTACTAATTACCACACATGGTGCGTATACATACATACATGCAGTAAGCATATATATTCCACAAATGAAATGCAGCGAGATGTTGATATTGAAACTTTAGGCAGTTTTTTCTAGAAAGATTGAAAGCAGTTGCTAATTAAGTGCTCAATTTAGCATATTTACATGTTATACTTATCACAACAGTGCATTATTAGTTTACTGCAGACATTTCATTCCACTTAATAAAACAACATAAACCTATAATTCAATTTGTAGCAGTGAAGATATAAAAATAGAATAATTTGCGAAACGTTTGCTAAACGTAAACATGAGTTCCGTTTCTGCTTTTTGGCTCTTTATTTTTTACTCACACATCAGTGTTTTTAACACACAAGCAAAGCAAATAGAACACAAATGATATATACATTATTATTATTACAATTCTTTATTGAGGACAAACCTTTGTCCATAGTTACCACACAAAAACGAGAAAATAATCCGCAACTAGTTCTCCTTCTAGCATGGGCTCTATCCAAGGGGGGGTTGAGGGGGATGATCACCCCCCACTCATTGGAGTGAAGTTAAAATGACTGAAGATTTTAGCCCACTGTCCAAAAATCACCCCCCCCCCCGAATTCTATAAGTGGATAGAGCCCCTGCCTTCTAGTCATCGTTTTTAACTTGTTTAAGGACTTCCATGTTGTCTGCCACACTCCAAAGCTCTTTCAAACGACGACGTCTAGCTTTGAGTTCCATTCTTAATTCAGTTCTTTCGTTATTATGCAGCTGAACTCTCAAGTTCGAAGGTGGTGTCTCTTTGGTTTTCCTTTTCTCTGCTTTGTCAACAAAAATGTGTGTTTGTTTTTCATCGGGCATGGTTCACTCAGTTTTAAGTTGGCATGCATATTTTCAACTTTTTTCTTTTCGATCTGTAATTTCCATTGGACATAATTCATGTCTTGTGTTTCCATTATCTGCTTTTGATTCTCAGTCATCACATCGTCCGGATGGGGATTGTCAATCCAATGTACACCGTCTCGCAAAAGTCACATATTTTGTAATCTCTATACATAGCATACATGACATAATTTTTTTATAAAATATTTTTTTCAATCATAGTGATTTTTTTAAATTGAATTAAAATAATAATGCATTTTACTAATTACCACACATGGTGCGTATACATACATACATGCAGTAAGCATATATATTCCACAAATGAAATGCAGCGAGATGTTGATATTGAAACTTTAGGCAGTTTTTTCTAGAAAGATTGAAAGCAGTTGCTAATTATGTGCTCAATTTAGCATATTTACATGTTATACTTATCACAACAGTGCATTATTAGTTTACTGCAGACATTTCATTCCACTTAATAAAACAACATAAACCTATAATTCAATTTGTAGCAGTGAAGATATAAAAATAGAATAATTTGCGAAACGTTTGCTAAACGTAAACATGAGTTCCGTTTCTGCTTTTTGGCTCTTTATTTTTTACTCACACATCAGTGTTTTTAACACACAAGCAAAGCAAATAGAACACAAATGATATATACATTATTATTATTACAATTCTTTATTGAGGACAAACCTTTGTCCATAGTTACCACACAAAAACGACAAAATAATCCGCAACTAGTTCTCCTTCTAGCATGGGCTCTATCCAAGGGGGGGTTGAGGGGGATGATCACCCCCCACTCATTGGAGTGAAGTTAAAATGACTGAAGATTTTAGCCCACTGTCCAAAAATCACCCCCCCCCCGAATTCTATAAGTGGATAGAGCCCCTGCCTTCTAGTCATCGTTTTTAACTTGTTTAAGGACTTCCATGTTGTCTGCCACACTCCAAAGCTCTTTCAAACGACGGCGTCTAGCTTTGAGTTCCATTCTTAATTCAGTTCCTTCGTTATTATGCAGCTGAACTCTCAAGTTCGAAGGTGGTGTCTCTTTGGTTTTCCTTTTCTCTGCTTTGTCAACAAAAATGTGTGTTTGTTTTTCATCGGGCATGGTTCACTCAGTTTTAAGTTGGCATGCATATTTTCAACTTTTTTCTTTTCAATCTGTAATTTCCATTGGACATAATTCATATCTTGTGTTTCCATTATCTGCTTTTGATTCTCAGTCATCACATCGTCCGGATGGAGATTGTCAATCCAATGTACACCGTTCCGCAAAAGTCACATGCTACAAAGTTTGGGATGCAGCAACCTCGACGATGTGGGCTCAATTCACCCTTGTCACCAGTTTTTCTCTTTTTTAATGATCAAAGTTCAAAGCAAGCATCAACTCTCTGGCCGAGCACCAGAAGGGTCACAACAATCTGCAGTTAACTGGTTTACAAGAAGAAACAAAAACAAAGAAATGCCTAATCTTCAAAGCGTCTGTGGTCATAACACTCCATCTGCTGCAGCGACCCACGGACCACAAACACGTCAACCCTAGTGAGTTGGAATGCACTTATATGTGCCTTAGTGTTTTTAAAAACTCGAGCTTAAACAGACCACTGCTTTAAATATGTCAAAGAAATACATTAAAAATTATTTCTAAAAAATTAAAAAATGCCCGGCAGTACTTTAACCTCCATTGTCAGATAACGTAGCCGTTGGTCATCCGGTAATTCTATGAATCCTTATTTATAACTACATTTAAGGTCATTTCTCGGTGTGACAGATTACGCACCGGATTACGATAATTGTTTCACTTAGCTAAAGGGAATTTCACCTTCTTCGATCTGTTAGCGTGGTGTAGCGAATTAAACCATTTTTAACATTAACTGCGCAATCCTGGAGTCAAAATATGAGACAAGCGCGTGGTCTGCTGGTAGTGGACAACAAAACAGCGCAATCATTGCCAAGGTAGGCCTACATATTCCCTCAACTCTTGGACTGTCGAAAAGATTCAAACAAAATAACATTGCTTCATTATACTGCAGATTATAATGTAATTATTCGTATTAGACTGCAACTTTAAATGATTGGCAGTGCTTTGTTAAGTTTTCGATATAGCTCACAGTTGTTACTAGGCCTACTAAATTATTATTTAACAGCTTATCCATCCTAATAATAATAATAATTTATTTTACACCAGTAGAGTGCAAGAGAGTTCAATTAAAAGTTCCCTAAATTGGCGACTTTCAGTCAACTCGCAATTCTTCTGGGCTATGCTCTGTGAGCAATCGAACCCTTCGCATGAAACTTTGTGCTGGTCTTCCTTGGTTCTTTAGCCAAATTTAAGTCACAAGTAGAGTAGACAACCGGAAACAGTCATTGCCGTCGGCTGCAGCGTGGGTCAGGTGTAGCCAACGTCGGAAAGCGTACACCGATGCATAGCGCTCAAGTCCGCTTTCCCGCAATGCAGGATAAACATATGAAAAACAAACAAACAAAAACAAATGTCCCGACCAGAGACGTTGACGTTTGTTGGTTTGTTGAAGCAGGGGAGTTTCTCCTACAGCCAGGCATGGAAGAACCACGTGGGCCTCGTAGGCCTGGGCCCACCTACTTTATTTTCTTTAAAGTGATATTATTAAACTTTTTTTTCCATTCATCTGGTACTTTACTTGTTTGCCATACAGCATTGCATAATTTTAGTACAAGTTTGTGCATTGTTCATCCGTCATATTTTATACCGGTAGCTTCGTTAGTGAGTAGGCTACTACATTTGATCCTGGCAATTTGTAGTTACGAAGAGGTTTGATAGCTGTCAGCAAGTCATGCATTTCGAATGGTTCAGTGTTAACACTTTGCTCCTCAAAGGGAGGCCAGATTTGGCCCCCCCCTCATATTTCCTTTAATTATTTGAAGCACAGTAACGCCATGCACTTGGTTTTTCTTGACTTTTCCTAAAATTGCCAGGCGGATCTGATGATATTAAATTTGATGCTAAAAGTTGTGTAGTTTTCTTGTAAATTCAAGATTTTGGTGAATTTTTACTATTTCTAGCTAACTTCCAGCAAAGCGTGAAATGGATTACATTGCGATGACAAGCCATAAGCTCATAATTGCTTCGTGTATCGATATGCGCGAGCAGAGAGAAGCATCCTCTTGCTTTCTTTTGTTTGGTTTGACCTCAATAATACAAAGCGCGTTATTTCTTATGCTACAAAGAAAAGCCAGTGATCGCAAAGCTGTTAATTAGAAACAATAATAGCAAGCTTTTTTGCGTTATCAGCTCTACAAAGAAGAATAGCAATCCACGATCAAAATAGTAGGCTATGGAGGCCACAAACTATTCAAAACAGTTGTTTCAAGCAGATAATATTCATTGACGAATAAAAAACGTTACAATAAGAAATCTTCTCTTGGATAAAGACACGAAAACCTGGTTTCGAAATAAACGTTCTATGGAAATGCTCTCATTGACAAAACTTGCAATTGAGGAAATGTATCACTGCAAATGCTTTTGGGAGAAGCCGGAGAAATAGCGTTTTTGCAAACAGTAATTGTGAGATACACTCAAAATTATGAGATAGGCTCCCTTTACACGTAGCAGCTAACTCGATGGCGTCCCTTCACTGCTTTATGTCGCCTACTTGTTGTTATGTCCTGTATTTTTGTTTCACAGTGCACTGTGTTTTGTTCCAAAGAGCGCAAAATAAAGATGATAATGCCTCATCTACATTACAAAATATTTTGTAATGTAGGCCTACAAACAAAATGTACAATGTACACAATGTACATTACAAAATATTTTGTACTGTAGACGAGGCATAAATTTAGGCGTCACATAAGACAAACAACAAATCAGCTTTCTTCATCATTGATTCAACATCTGAATACGTTGCGCCAATGTATAAGAGGCCGGCTATTGTGAAGACCCGCCATTTATAAACGATCCGATTATACCAAAAGTGGGACAAACTAGTGGATCAAAGAATGAATAAATAATGCTGAGAAAACTAAATCTAAGTGACGAACAATACCGATGTCTTCATTTATCTTGGAAAAATGCTGCCTAAACTTATCAACAAAAAATACAGTAAATAACGGCAAGGATCCCGAAAGCAGAATTTGCTCGACTTTGGCATGAATTTAGTCAGACATCTACAGTAATAATTCCACACATGATACATAATAATCAACCTGGTTCAAGGCGATTTGTGTAACAGTTTAGGGGAAGACACTACTTGAAATGATGCACCACACAAAAGATTTTCAATGAAGACTGAGTCTAAAAACCGATGTGGATAGTGCTGCACAATAACTTCAAGTTTAGGACAGAAGAGGCACAAAATATCACGATAAAAATAAAGACCTTGTGGGAAATTTTCGAGAATCATAACACGATGCAAATACCATAAACGCTTAGTTTGCATGCTGCTCTAAGCTGGCCGGCAACCACAAAGGTAGACAATAGCCTACAGGCAGTTTATAATTCGATAACAGCGCAATAAACATTATAAATACGTAAACCGACAATTTTCTTTTACAAACGTTTTACGTCTAATAGTAAATTTTCCCCCAACAATTTTTTGTGAAGCACTTGCAAACCACGGTTTTGTAAAATAATTCATCATTATTATTTTTTACTTCTCGGATATTGTAAAACGTCATCAGCAAAATCACAAAAAAAATTTCATTACTTCAATGTAGTAGGCCTAAGAATTTTTTATAGAATTGTAGCCACGTTGTTTCAACAAAGAAGACATTTTTTAGCAATGTAAAGTTATAGAAAATAATTTGCAATCATGCAAATGGTTGGAAAGAATCTAGGAAGTCTTCTCACAATCTGGCACAAAATGATTATGTTTATTGTATCTCAGTAAAATGTTTTTTTTTGGCCAGAAACATAATCACTGCCTTGCTGACGTTGTCACTTTTACGCGTATTTTTAGTGCTTCAAACAATAAGGACCCAGTCAGCAATCCAGTTCTTTTACATTGATTCAACATTTGTAAACGTTAAATTTATGTAGATTTGCTGACTGTGGGTTATTTCACATTTCCTTTGTTTACGCATGTTCCTCAATTCGCTGTTGCATTATTTCGACGCTGGCTGACTAAAAATGTATTTTCAAATTGATTGACACAATCTTCAATAAAAAGTGAGCTTCGAACTTAGCTTTGTTGATGTAAATGCTGTATTTTTTGTGGATGTAATTTATGAGTCATGTTTATAAACACCCGTAAGCGAAATGACTTATGATGTGGCCTGCATGATATTTGTGTTGCGACTTGACACAAATCCACAATTTCAAAAGCACCTAATTTGAACTTAGAAATTTCAGATTATTTCAACAACTTGTTCAATTGTCTTCTTTCTACTAAAAATATTCATTCTACAAACTCAATTGTAGACCTAAAATACACAAACGAAGATGTAAACAGCTATTCAAGCAGGCTAAGGTGTTACTTATGAGAAATTTGGTTCCATAAAACTAGAAGCTAGCCATGAGTTTCGGAATGCATTAGTTTAGGATAAAAATGTAAGACAACAAACGCAGTTTTGTTTTTTCAAATTCGTGTAACAATATTACTCTGATTGTAACTATTTTAGAATCAGTGAGTAGCTTACAATAAGATTTGCTCGCAAGTCGTAAATTCTAATCAATGCAATGATTCGGCACACCGCACACACACTTCGTGCGTTCGATCGAGCTCTTTGTTATTTAGAAGTTTGCATGAAATCGGATTAGCACGGTAATTAAATAGCGGCGAGTTAAATCAAAATTGTCGTTTTTGGGTACCTTTGCAAAAATTGAAATATCAAGTTTAACATATAAAATTTTAAAATAATGAGTTTTCAAACTTATAGACAAATGATTTGTTTTCACACCAGTGCAACTTCTGTTGAAATAGCATCAGCGGATAACTCGTAACAGCTGATTGAATTTGATCCAAAAACGGCCCCCCCTTGAGCAGTTAACTTCCAAAAAAACGTTGAAAAGCAAAGGGTTAATTGTAGAGGTTTCAGTATGTCCCAATTTGTCCAGTGTATTGTAGTCAAGTATAGTTGAAGAAGTTTTGTGAGGAACAGATTTCTGATTTTTAGTCTAACTCTAAAAATTCTGATTTTTTCACAATGTGGCACTAAAAAATCATGTGATCTTTGCGAGAGGAATCGTAGACCATGTCACGCATGATTGCGTTACGTTTTCGAGAAGTGTAATACGTTAAAGTGCCTACCGACGACCATGGTCCATAACTGACAACCCCGACCTTATCGTTGCTAGATTTTTTTCAATTCTTGTAAAAATAACCTTAGCGGGTTTAACATAATATATTACATACAAAACAAAATATCTAACATAATGAATCAAACGTTTTCGACACGTACGTAATTGAAAACTTACTTTATATGTTGACGGTATAATAAGACGAATTCTACCGAATAAGCACCTTCTGACGATCCCGCAAAAGGGTGGAACAGGCTGTAAAGGTTACTTTGAAATTAGGCGAATGATTCAATTTACTTGAAGTCATGCACGTATCGGTAACCTTAATCAGTAAATAGAATTGATTTTTATTTTTTTCTCATAGGTTTGCATTTGTAAATAGCTGCTTTATTTTTCTCTTCTTCCGCAACTAGTTCTCTTAACTTCTGGTCATCGTCTTTAACTTTCTTAAGGACTTCCATGTTGTCTGCCACACTCCAAAGCTCTTTCAAACGACGACGTCTAGCTTTGAGTTCCATTCTTAATTCAGTTCTTTCGTTATTATGCAGCTGAACTCTCAAGTTTGAAGGTGGTGTCTCTTTGGTTTTCCTTTTCTCTGCTTTGTCAACAAACAATGTGTGTTTGTTTTTCATCGGGCATGGTTCACTCAGTTTTAAGTTGGCATGCATATTTTCAACTTTTTTCTTTTCGATCTGTAATTTCCATTGGACATAATTCATGTCTTGTGTTTCCATTATCTGCTTTTGATTCTCAGTCATCACATCGTCCGGATGGGGATTGTCAATCCAATGTACACCGTTCCGCAAAAGTCACATGTTTTGTAATCTCTATACATAGCATACATGACATATTTTTTTTATAAATTATTTTTTCAATCATAGTGATTTTTTTAAATTGAATTAAAATAATAATGCATTTTACTAATTACCACACATGGTGCGTATACATACATACATGCAGTAAGCATATATATTCCACAAATGAAATGCAGCGAGATGTTGATATTGAAACTTTAGGCAGTTTTTTCTAGAAAGACTGAAAGCAGTTGCTAATTAAGTGCTCAATTTAGCATATTTACATGTTATACTTATCACAACAGTGCATTATTAGTTTACTGCAGACATTTCATTCCACTTAATAAAACAACATAAACCTATAATTCAATTTGTAGCACTGAAGATATAAAAATAGAATAATTTGCGAAACGTTTGCTAAACGTAAACATGAGTTCCGTTTCTGCTTTTTGGCTCTTTATTTTTTACTCACACATCAGTGTTTTTAACACACAAGCAAAGCAAATAGAACACAAATGATACATTATTATTATTACAATTCTTTATTGAGGACAAACCTTTGTCCATAGTTACCACACAAAAACGACAAAACAATCCGCAACTAGTTCTCCTTCTAGCATGGGCTCTATCCAAGGGGGGGTTGAGGGGGATGATCACCCCCCACTCATTGGAGTGAAGTTAAAATGACTGAAGATTTTAGCCCACTGTCCAAAAATCACCCCCCCCCCCAAATTCTATAAGTGGATAGAGCCCCTGCCTTCTAGTCATCGTTTTTAACTTGTTTAAGGACTTCCATGTTGTCTGCCACACTCCAAAGCTCTTTCAAACGACGACGTCTAGCTTTGAGTTCCATTCTTAATTCAGTTCTTTCGTTATTATGCAGCTGAACTCTCAAGTTCGAAGGTGTCTCTTTGGTTTTCCTTTTCTCTGCTTTGTCAACAAACAATGTGTGTTTGTTTTTCATCGGGCATGGTTCACTCAGTTTTAAGTTGGCGTGCATATTTTCAACTTTTTTCTTTTCGATCTGTAGTTTCCATTGGACATAATTCATGTCTTGTGTTTCCATTATCTGCTTTTGATTCTCAGTCATCACATCGTCCGGATGGGGATTGTCAATCCAATGTACACCGTTCCGCAAAAGTCACATGCTACAAAGTTTGGGATGCAGCAACCTCGACGACGTGGGCTCAATTCACCCTTGTCACCAGTTTTTCTCTTTTTTAATGATCAAAGTTCAAAGCAAGCATCAACTCTCTGGCCGAGCACCAGAAGGGTCACAACGATCTGCAGTTAACTGGTTTACAAGAAGAAACAAAAACAAAGAAATGCCTAATCTTCAAAGCGTCTGTGGTCATAACATTCCATCTGATGCAGCGACCCACGGACCACAAACACGTCAACCCTAGTGAGTTGGAATGCACTTATATGTGCCTTAGTGTTTTTAAAAACTCGAGCTTAAACAGACCACTGCTTTAAATATGTCAAAGAAATACATTAAAAATTATTTCTAAAAAATTAAAAAATGCCCGGCAGTACTTTAACCTCCATTGTCAGATAACGTAGCCGTTGGTCATCCGGTAATTCTATGAATCCTTATTTATAACTACATTTAAGGTCATTTCTCAGTGTGACAGATTACGCACCGGATTACGATAATTGTTTCACTTAGCTAAAGGGAATTCCACCTTCTTCGATCTGTTAGCGTGGTGTAGCGAATTAAACCACTTTTAACATTAACTGCGCAATCCTGGAGTCAAAATGTGAGACAAGCGCGTGGTCTGCTGGTAGTGGACAACAGAACAGCGCAATCATTGCCAAGGTAGGCCTACATATTCCCTCAACTCTTGGACTGTCGAAAAGATTCAAACAAAATAACATTGCTTCATTATACTGCAGATTATAATGTAATTATTCGTATTAGACTGCAACTTTAAATGATTGGCGGTGCTTTGTTATGTTTTCGATATAGCCCACAGTTGTTACAAAAAAATTAATATCCGATATTACCATAGGCCTACTAAATTATTATTTAACAGCTTATCCATCCTAATAATAATTTATTTTACACCAGTAGAGTGCAAGAGAGTTCAATTAAAAGTTCCCTAAATTGGCGACTTTCAGTCAACTCGCAATTCTTCTGGGCTATGCTCTGTGAGCAATCGAACCCTTCGCATGAAACTTTGTGCTGGTCTTCCTTGGTTCTTTAGCCAAATTTAAGTCACAAGTAGAGCAGACAACCGGAAACAGTCATTGCCGTCGGCTGCAGCGTGGGTCAGGTGTAGCCTACGTCGGAAGGCGTACACCGATGCATAGCGCTCAAGTCCGCTTTCCCGCAATGCAGGATAAACATATGAAAAACAAACAAACAAAAACAAATGTCCCAACCAGAGACGTTGACGTTTGTTGGTTTGTTGAAGCAGGGGAGTTTCTCCTACAGCCAGGCATGGAAGAACCACGTGGGCCTCGTAGGCCTGGGCCCACCTACTTTATTTTCTTTAAAGTGATATTATTAAACTTTTTTTTCCATTCATCTGGTACTTTACTTGTTTGCCATACAGCATTGCATAATTTTAGTACAAGTTTGTGCATTGTTCATCCGTCATATTTTATACCGGTAGCTTCGTTAGTGAGTAGGCTACTACATTTGATCCTGGCAATTTGTAGTTACGAAGAGGTTTGATAGCTGTCAGCAAGTCATGCATTCCGAATGGTTCAGTGTTAATTGTAGAGGTTTCAGTATGTCCCAATTTGTCCAGTGTATTGTAGTCAAGTATAGTTGAAGAAGTTTTTGTGAGGAACAGATTAAAGAAAAAGTCTTCCAGGCAGAAACCATTTTGTTTTCATCTTTTAAAAGTTCTCCATTTCTTTCCCTAACTAAATGTAATTTTGGTTGTTTGTTGCCCACTTTAAAAGCTGTTTTAATGCTTGAAACACTGCATTAATTTTATTCTATTGGTTTATCCTTTCTATCCTTTGACGTATTGTTTCAACCATTTTTGCTTTGTTGTGTTCATATGACAAATTAACTGCCTTATCTGCTTTGGAAACGTCAGAAATGCATTGCTTTCCAAGAATTATTGAAAAGATGCTAAAGCCATAGAAAGGATCAGGCGCTAAGGCACTTCCTCTATGGGCGATCACAAATCTAAAACTTCAACGAATCATTAAATGACATAAAACTCTGAAGTGTTTACTCGAAGAAAATCTTTATACCATCGACGACTAGCTATCTCCCACACAGCATTACAATTTCATTTTACAATTTATTTGTTGCAGAACCGGTTTTCGTTCATAGAAAACTCATCAGTACAACTATTAATAAATTATAATAAACATTTGGTCAAAGTACAGGTGAAATTATCAGCTTTAACAATAGTTAATCGTCCAACATTGAATGATTTATCTCCAATTCTAGCAAGATCATAAATTTTGCAAATTTGTACATTACCATCATCTGCTACTTGTCCAACAAGAAATGTCCCAACATTCCAAATATCACTGGTTGCAGTACCGAAAACTTTCATTTTCATTTTCTAAAATCATTTTCATATTCTATAGAAAATCCAGCCGCAGCCAAGCACGGATCTCCTCTCAGCAGTGTAATTTTAATAAATACATTGTTGACTTAAATTTGGTCATGAACATTTGCTATTCCATTTCTTTTAACTTTCTTCTTTTTAATAGCAGTTAAGCAGTAGCTTCAGATTGTAAGTAGGCTAGTGCTTATATTCGGAAAAGGAACAACTGTTAACAGTCTCAAATGAAATACTGAAATGGCAAAACACATTCAATCACGCATGAAAACAGCTCAACAGCGCGAAAGATCGAAAGAAACCAAATATGTAATATTATTATTACTTGCAATAGTTTCTCACTTTTACTGCGTTCTCTGTGTCTGTTAAAAAACATGTAAGAAATTGCCTTTTCTTTCGATAGGCAGGCTACTAATTCTTGTAAAGTGATATTTGTAACCATAGCCGTAGGAGAGTATAACACTTTGGGGTGCGAGCAAAATTAGCCCAAATTTTGTCTTTGCAAATATATTTTCAAAAACGCAGCATTACTCACAATCTTTAAGGTAGTGTATAGCTTAATACAAGGGTCGGGAGCCTTTTCAGGTAAAAGAACTATGAAAGCTACATTTTTAGAAATACATTTCCGAATTCCGTGAGAGCCATATTATGCTTGAACACTTAATACAACTAACATTGTAGCGGCAGGTGGTAAGTTGTAAAAATGGGGCCATATGTTTACTGAAGATGATAAAAAGGAAGAGGGTCTGGGGGACCTCCCCTAGAAAATTAAAAAAAAAACGTATTTGATTTGGTGCATTCTGAGTATATTTTCATTTCTAAATTGTAATAAAAGGTTTCTAAGGCCAAAACAAAAGCCTCATAAGGTTACCAGTATAGCCTACCCAGCAGGCTTTCAAAATTGTACCGATGTAGGCATGTATCGTAACGAATATCCGGTAATAAGCCTACATCAGCTTATCAATTGCATTTTTTACATTTATTTTCTGTAGTGTAAATTATTCAACCATGCCCATTCACACTTTATTCTTTTTGACGTTATATCAATGTAAACTTATGACAGTGGACTGTAAACTGAATTGCGTTTTTCTTTGTATTCGTTTTGTTGAACGGTTGTAATTTACTTGATGGATGATAATGTTAATGTATTCTTGAATTTTGTACTAATAGCCTGTATTGTTGGAAATTGACAGAACACCAATTTAAGATTTAGGCTTGCAGCTTTTGATTTTAATTTTATGTAACCATCTATTTAAAATAGAGTTTTTATGCTTGTTGATAATATCGGAGTTTGCTTTATTTGTTCGTTTTACGTATTTTTCAAATTTTCTTTCTTACATGTGTTAGCTGAAGATGCTGTTACTATAGCGAAATTAAATAAATTACATTCTAAGAAAAATGTTAATGTATTTCAAAATACAACACCATATAAAGTTCCTACAGTACACTGGTAAAGCGTTGAAAACTGATGGTAAAATTTGATTTGTCCAACTAACCGGACATTTTTGCCCAAATGATTTTTATTTTTCTAAATAACTGCATTTGTAATTATCCATTATCCCACCTGTAAAAAAATGTAGCCTACGTGATGAATAAGCTTACCTCTACAATTGTGCTCTTTTACACTTACTTTTTGCAAATGTTGAATCGAAACTTACCATTCTGCTCAAATTGCAATACCACGTGCAATAGTTTTCTTTATCAACGATAATACATTTTACATTCAGTGGAAAATCTCAATGTATCTCATAAATTATAACAATTATATTAAGTTTGTAAACTGGTGAGATATCGAAACAGCATGGTAAGTTTGATTTGCCCAAATTCGCGACTTTTTTTTAGCGGGGGAGCGACCGCCCCTCCCCCCCTGCCTCCTCATCTCCTATGGCTATGTTTGTAACATCTGTTAATATTCTGTTGATATTTTCTGCATCAAGTTGGTTGGTTAAATATGTACTGTTCAATTTGTCATGTAACGTATCAACCAGTTTGATTTGCTTATTTGTATTTTCTAAAACTGAATCCCTATCGTAACATTTTCTAGCTGTACAATGATCAGTATAGTTTTCCTGTGAAATTTTATCCTAAAATGGCAAGATACAATTCTATGATCAGACTCAGAGCCAATTTCTACTGATGAATATGCTCGGTAGTTCATTACTGATCTAACTCATTTTGAATGGACAGCAATGTGATCAATTTGGTTCTAGGTGCCATTGAGGTGCATCCCTGTCCATAGTTGATTTGATCTGTGTGAAAATCAAGAAAGTAGCTCTACCATATTACGTTTTGTACAAAAGTCTGAATATCCCTCTCCTTTATTGTTTGTTTTTCATGTATTAAATGTTTTTAACTGCTTGATTGACACTGTTGTTCCCTAATTTGCTATTAAAATCTCCAGCTAGAAACACCATGGCAAGTTTTCGTATAGATTAAGTTACAGTTTTCAATTTATTCTAAAAGGCTTCTTTGTCTTCAATAGAAGCCATTTCTGTGAAGAAAGGGGCGTTCTTCCCGGCTATCAGCACAAGGCTGAGCACTCACTAGTACAGCGAGCAGCTGCGATTCGCCAACCATAACTGTGTAGCTTTCACGCTAAGCCATTCAGACCATCCAATCAACAATATGTTTCTCGGCAGCCGATTTGTAGCAAGAATTGACAGCGATAGACACGTGTTTCGCCCATGAGGCTGGTTTTTTTTATTTTTTTTTATTGAAAAGTAAAAACAGTTGTACAGTAAACAATACAAAAGAAGCAATTGGTGAATGCACTCATATTATTGATACCAATATGTTGCACAGTATAAGTTATACCTGTATTAAGAGATCAAAGGCATGCGATAGATTTGGAAATTCATTGTAGCTATGATATCACTTTTATGTTTGAGGCTAGTGTTTTATCTCCACAATAACGGTCATCTAACAAGTACGTTCATACAATAGTAGCCCAAAAGATATTCTTATCATGCATATGCCAAAAGGCGTTGTTGTGTTCGACATTAAATCAGATGCATTGCGCAGGCAGGTAGGTAACACATTACCAGTCACAATAAGAGTGTCTATGTTACTGTGCGTCCCACAACGCACATTTGTAGTCAAAAAATAAACAAATCAATAAGTAGGAATATAATGTAATGCATGCAATTGCATAAACGAAGAAGGATTTGCATGTTGCCTCATTGCTCTCTTGTAGTGCAATGATGCTACATGCGGATGGTATGTGTGAATAAGTATCATTTACTATGGCGCATTTCATAAAATTCACAAGTCAGGTACATACAGTGCAAATGATAACAATTAATAGCAGAATTCTTTCGAGAACAGTGGGTTCTTGGTTGTCATGTTCGACTTATGCTACAGTGTGGGGAGTTTGTAAGGGGCGTCGGTATTACAGAGGTGTCATTTTGAAGATATTCTTTAATTTTTGTTTTAATAACCCAGAGGGTTGTTTTGGTAAATTTTTTGTTGTCCCACATATATTTATCTCCAATGTCTAGTGAAACTTTCTTTTTAATTATGGTACTCTTAACTGTATTTAGGATCAGCAAAATCAGTAGGTTGTCTGCCTGTCTGCTTGGAAAATGGTTGTATAGGATTATATCAGTTGTAAGTTTAATCTTTTGTTTTGTTATTGAATGATATAGCTTTTCTATTTTTTTCCAAATTGATTTCGTGAAGGTACATTCAGTTAACAGGTGTTTTATATTGTCAACAGCCATTTTGCAAAATTTGCACTGAGTAATTTTGTTTTGGCTGCAACGCCATGAGTTAGATTGTTTGTAAAAATCGCCCCATTTAAAAGCTGAATGTGCTATTCGATAGCAGATCGATATGTCAGAGTTTGAAAAGTATGGTTTGATATTTTTCTTCATAAGGAGCGTTTCTGACCAGCTTATTGGTTCATTGTTTTGGCTCTTAATTTCAGTTTTAGTTTCTTTTTGTGTTTTTAGGGTTGTGTATATTGTATTATATGATATATCAGTCCAGTCAAGATTGTGTTTTCGGAGTTGGAGAAAAGTGCGGAAAATATCAGAATAAAACGAATTTGGGCAATCAGAGTGTGGTTCACTTAGGTTATATAATTTTTGGTTGATGTGCCTTATTTTATAGTTTAGATTGTACTTTGCCCATTCATGCCATAGTTCTGTAGCTTTATCGAGTGTGGACAGGTGTCTAATTCTGTCAGCTCTACTGGTTTGAAATTTTGTTTCTATGTCAATCATTTTTAATCCTCCGTTTTTAACTTCTGCAATGATTTTTGTTCTGCTTAATTGCTCAATTGGAGATGGATACCATAGAAAATTGTATAAGATTTTGTTTAAGGATTGGATATGCTTTTTTTGTGGGTAAAGAACCCTTCCCATGTGAAGAGATATAGGCACGAGGAGAGTATTTATTATGGTGATTTTTCCTAGAAGGGAGAGTGGTCGAAATTTATGAATGTTGGCAGTCGTTTCAGTTTGTTTTATCACTTTTTCCCAGTTAAGAGTGTCTAGTTTTTTGTTGTTGTTTCCTAACCAGATTCCAAGGATTTTTATTTCATTTTGAATTTGAATATGTGGGTAATGTTGCTGTACTTCACTTTGTAACTCAGGTTGTGATACAAGCATTTGTGTTTTATTTTCGTTAATTTTTTGTCCTGACATTTGTTGGTAAAGTTTTAATTCTTTAAGTATTTCAGTAATAGAATTAAGGTTATTTGTGATAAACGTTGTGTCGTCTGCGTATTGTTCGATTTTTATTGCTTTTTTATTTATGGAGAAGCCTTTTATTGATGCATTGCTCTCTATGCGGCGTGTGAGTACATCGGCGCATATTATAAAAAAGAGCATGCTCAAAGGGCATCCTTGTCGGATGCCTCGCCTAATGTCGATTTTTTTTGTCAGTGCTCCATTCATTTCAACTCGACTAGAGATGTTTGTGTATATAAGAGTTAAGTATGAAATCATCACTGACTTAAATCCAATTTTTTGGAGTATTTTGTACAGAAAAGAATGTTCCACTCTGTCAAAGGCTTTTTCAAAGTCTGTTACCATTATATATAATTTCCTGTTTTTTAGTTTTGCTGCTTCGATGGCTGCTTGAATATTCATTGTAGCGTGTTCAATTCGTCTGTTCGGTAGACCACATTTTTGGTTGGGTTGAATCAGTGTTTTCATTAAGGGGGTGATTCTATTGGCTAGGATTTTGCTTAAAATTTTGTAATCCGTGTTCAATAATGAGATTGGTCGCCAATTTTTCAGCGATGATTTATCTCCTTCTTTGTGAAAAAGTTTAACTATGGCTTCTCTCATCGTTACTGTCATAGTGTTTTTTAGAAAACAGTTAGTATACATTTCAAGCAAATCATATTTCAAAATGTGCCAACATTTTTGATAAAAGATTGCGCTGAGGCCATCCGAGCCGGGAGCTGAGTTTTTATTTAATGTATCAATTGCGATCTTAATTTCATCTTTTGTTATTAGTCTTTCATTTTCTTGTGCTTCATCTGCATGTATTGTGGTGTGGTTCAAAATGTTTAGATATTCATCTTGTTCAGTTGGATCAATTTTTCCATCAATTCCCCATAACTTATGGTAAAAATTGTGTGTTTCTGTTAAGATGTCATTTTTGTTGGTTACAACTTTATTGTCCTCTGTATGTAGTTCGGTGATGGTATTATTTTTACCTCTTTTCGTTTCAAGATGAAAAAATCCTTTGCTTGTTTCCTCTGAATCGTTTTGAGGTATTTTGCAGCGAATTTGTGCTCCTCTTTGCGTGTTATTGTGATATTGTTCAATAACATCGGTAAATTTTGCTCGATCAGATACTAGGTTTGGATGAAATTCGTCTTCAATCTTAGAGTTTAAGATCTGGAGTTGTTGGTTTGCTGTGTCATATGCTTCTCGTTGCATCGTTGCAAGTTGCTGTGAGAGCTCTATCAGCTTATTTTTAAGTATTTCTTTTCCTTTATCCCACCATTCAAGAGTATTTTGAAAGTTCGGTTTTCTTATTGTCCAATTGGTCCATGTTGTTTCTATTTCGGATATTACATGTTGATGTTGGAAGATGGAGTTATTTACTTTATATGTGTGTTGATCCCATTTTATGTGTGTGTGATAGCTTAATGATAAGGTTGGTGCATTATTATGGTCTGAGTACAAATTTGTGTGATGTGTAATGTTTTCAAAGTGCTTCAAGGTATTGTTGTTTATATATATTCTATCTATTCTTGTTTTTGCTTTTGGATGTGAATATGTATAGATTGCTTTGTGTGGATGTTTGTATCGAAATATGTCTATTGGTTGAAAATTATTAACTAGTGTTTGAAAAGTCTTTTTGTCGTAGGTGTTTGAGAAGGATTGAGGGTTTGCAGTATCTAGAGGGTCTGTGATGAGGTTAAAGTCACCAAGTAGTATTATTTTGTCATCATTCCATTTTTTTAAGTTTGTGGATAGTATTTCTGATAGTGATGTTTTGTCTTTATGATTTTGTGGAAAGTATGCATTGATAATATGCATATTTTCACCATTAATATTGATGTGTAGTTGGTGGAGGTGGTTGTTCTTTAAAATAGTATGTCTGGGTTGACCCTTTTGATATATTTCATTTTTTAGTATTATCATAGTTCCTGCACGAAAACTTGGAGAGTCAGGAAAAATGTTTGAGAAAAGTTTTATGTTATAAAATTTTTTCCCAATTTTCCAATTGTTTAGGTAAAAGCCGATGAGTTTCCTGAATAGCTAAGGCAGAGAGTCTATGAAGCTTAAAGAATTTTATAATGTTGGTAAATTTTTTGGAAATTCCATTTATATTGATTGAGCAAATTTTAAGCTTTTTAACTTGCGTGTGACAAGTTTGACTCTCTGCCTCAGAAAGCATTTCACTAGGTGTCAAACGTATGATACACAATCACATTAGGCTATATTTTAGGCTATTTAACACTATGATTATTATTACTTTTTTTCGCTTTTTAGGCGATAAAGAGATTCAGTAAAAATTCGTTTTAAATATTATAGTTAGTAAGTATTTTCGTTGTCTCTTGGCAGCTCTTCATCTTTGTTTGGTTCAAGCATAGATTTTTCATCATTTTCTGATGGTGTGAGAAGGTTTTCATCTGTCTGATTCTGGGATGATGTGTCAATCATCAGAGGCATTGAGTTTTGTTCTGAATCGGAGGATGATTCTTTTGAGTAGTTTGGATCTATTTTTTGTGTCTTGTTTTCTAAGGGCGGACTATCTTCAAGAGGTCGCTTATTAGGTCTGATGTGGGTGGGTGTAGGTGAATGGTGACTTTCAGGTGCATTTCTTGTTTGAGATATCGGATGTCTTTGTTGATTGTGTGTTGTTTTCCTTTTCGTTTTCTTTTTCTTCCTTCGTGTGCTTTTCTTTTCCCATGGGTGTGATGCTATGTCAGTGGACTCTATATCTGAAGATAGTCCTTCTGTGTTAGGGCTTGTAGTACCACTTTCAGTTTCGGCGTTTTTTTGTTGAGTTAGGAGAGCACGTTTTGGGCATTCCGTACCTTGATGTCCTCGTTGTTGGCAATACCCACACAATATCCTCATGGGACATGTTGCATCGAGGTGGTCCAGTCCTTTGCAGAAGCGACAAAGATGACGTTGAGGTGTATTGTTCATTTTTTGTGTCGTTCGGCATTGTTGGGCTGTGTGCCCCTTCTTTTTGCATATATCGCACTGGGCGCAATCTGCTGCCCAATGACCTCGCTTTTTACATATTCTGCACAGGGGGAGATGCTCCTCTCCTGGCTTTGTGATATATATCCATATACCGTGTACTTTGATTTTGTCTGGGATATTTTCCAGGTTTATGTCCCTTAAATGGATGTGGACATATTCGTTTTTTATGTTTGGGAATTTTTTAAATCTCCCAAGAAAGATTTTTTCTGGTTTTCCCCATTTGCAGTCGTTTGCTATGTCTTTTGATAGTTCCACCGGCCACTCCGCTGGAACTGGGTACAGTGTTACTATGTCACAGGGTGGTTTGGGCTTCCACGCTGTGATTGTTATTGTAGTTCCTTGGAATTGGTAAGCTGTGGGAGTTTGGTGGTCTATAGCTAGTTGGTCCAGGTTTTCTTTTTCTGCTTCAGTGTGTGTTATCACAAATTGATGTTCTTTTAGGTTTAATGTGCGTACTCCTTCAAGTCCTTTAGAATACTTGCTTAGAAAGCCATCTTCCATGAAGAAACTAATGAAATTGTCTATGCTCAGCCAACCTTGGCATTCAGCTTTCACTATAAGTCTTCTTTGGAAGTTGTATGGCTCGCTTGGTATCATTGTTGCGAGCTATACTATAGCCTACTGCTTTAATTCTCAGATCACAATTGTATGTACGAGTATTTGTTAAATTTTCAAAGCAAAAGTTAAATAGTTTGTGGTATTATAAACTAGCACTTGCAGGTTTTACCACGTTGGCAGTGTGAACGCTGCTGGCGCTTAATTAGTTACAGAAAAACTGCCAACCTTTTCGAAAGAAACTGCTTAAGGCGTTTCTTTCTTTTTTACATCAACAAAATAAAAGTTTTTCCTTTTTGAAGAAATCAGCAGAAAGCCTCAGGAAAAAGAAGCCAGCTGATTGCCTCAAAAAAGAAAAAAAAGCAAAATATAAATAAACACTCTAGATCAGTGGAGCCTAAGGCAGAGTCCACTGATCCAGCTGACGTAGGCTACTCTCTTCACTTCTGTATATTTACTATCCTAGGCTAAAGTAGACAAAGCACAAACGATCATACATAAATATATCTCCTTTTACTATACTAAATTTACTTTAATTGACAGCGATAGACACGTGTTTCGCCCATGTGTTAAACTGTTTTATTTGCATCAACAGCGCACGGGTACAAATAATTGACACGGCGAGAGAGCACAAACAAACATAGCCAGGTCGAAGACTTTCAGAAACCGGCAAAACCAGCAGGCGCCAGGGCAGAGGACATTGTGAAGAAAGTGGCGTTCTTCCCGGCTATCAGCACAAGGCTGAGCACTCACTAGTACAGCGAGCACTCACTAGTAAAGCCCGAGAGCTCAACGGAGCATAGCTCCCGAGGGAGCCTACGACGAACGGAAGTGACAGGACGTCCCTGCAAGGGCGCTTCCTGTCTTCCTGATGAGCCCAGCCTCATGGGCGAAACACGTGTCTATCGCTGTCAATTCTTGCTACAAATCGGCTGCCGAGAAACATATTGTTGATTGGATGGTCTGAATGGCTTAGCGTGGAAGCTACACCGTTATGGTTGGCGAATCGCAGCTGCTCGCTGTACTAGTGAGTGCTCAGCCTTGTGCTGATAGCCGGGAAGAACGTCCCTTTCTTCACAATGTCCTCTGCCCTGGCGCCTGCTGGTTTTGTTGGCTCTTTCTTTGTTTCCACAAAGATAAGAGTTAAACTGACTGGTAAAGCGGTGGTCGAATAAATTTGTGGCAGAATACGGTGCGATACTGATGCCGAATCAAAGCTTACTCTTCTCCAGTGAGTATGTATTACAATCCCACCTATATTTTTTGTTTCTATTGATTGATCGAGCCTCTGCTCCACATTTTTATTTGAATTTTGTTTGCCACGAGAGCCAAATTATCCTTAAATAGTTGACTCTCTTCCTCGTGGTAGACCCCAATTTTATCCGCTCTGCCTACTGGCAGACCGGGTATAAGAGTCAAGTACCTGCGCCGAGGTCGCGTGAAGGAGACGTGGGCGCCGCCCGGCGGTCAATTACTGCCGGTTCCAGCGTCCACACGCGACGGGTCGCCCGGCCCGTCGCAGGCCATCTTTCTGGGCAATGCAGAAAGAGCCTGTCTCCCTGGCCCGCTCCGCCATTCTAAATTTGCGGACGGGTCATGTAACGTTTTCGATCCACACTCTCCCTCCACAGGTACCTCGACTCCCCAGCCTAGCCCCCGCGATCTAAGCTGGTGGACTTACCCCTCCGGGTGCATCGTCACCCCTAAATCACGCCGCTCCCCGCCGCCGCGGGGTGTGGCAGGCCGGTTTCTGAAAGTCTTTGACCTGGCTATGTTTGTTTGTGCTCTCTCGCCGTGTCAATTATTTGTACCCGTGCGCTGTTGATGCAAATAAAACAGTTTAACACATGGGCGAAACACGTGTCTATCGCTGTCAATTCTTGCTACAAATCGGCTGCCGAGAAACACAGAAGCCATTTCTGTTGGAGCATAGCAGTTTTGTTTGTCGTATGCAGGCTTACACCCGGTAGTTGAAGACTTAGATTAAGTGGACGGGAAGGCAAGGAAGCCAATCTTCAGGCATGCCTTTAAGTGTCCTGCCAAAGACACAGCCGCATGCTCATGAGCGGTGTCGAACCGGCGACCTTTCGATTGCCGTTCCAGGGCTCTCACCACTCGGCCAGCAGTTGATAATGTGTAACTGAGAATAACCTTCAATGATGAGATGCATGAATCTGCTGTTATAACTATAGCACGATGAGACAAAACTACTCAGCCTTTTGTGTATAATGATTCCAGTACCACCATATCCATTTTTTTCAGCAGAGGAATAATAAAACTGTCGTTTATCATTTGTTATTGTTGGTTTAAAACAGTCGATATTTAAATTAGTTTGCCATGGATGTGTTTGCATGCATAAGATGTCCAAGGCTTGACCTTCAGCACCAGATAGAAGTTGATGTAATTTACCACACTTATCAAGTGTGGTAGGCTACGTTGGCAGTATAACAGTGGGTGGTTGCTTGGTACCCGGACATTTTGCTGAAAGACATTTTACCGAATGGACATTTTGCCGAAACTCATTTTGCTGAATGGACATTTTTGCCGAAACTGATTTTGACGAAAGGACTAATTGCCGAAATTATACAAATGTATTACAACAATAAATCTATTGATACCACAAAAAGTGCTCAATGCTAACAAAAAAGCAAAGCAGAGCAAATTAAATCAAATGTAGTTATTACTATCTGAAGCCTTAACAGCCTGTTTCACTATTTAATTATTATTATTAATTATTATTATTAGATTCTATTTGAATAAGACCTTCTGATGATCCGTATTTAGGTGAAACAGGCTGTTAAGGCTTCAGATAGTAATAACTAAAAATGTACTATATGTATTATCATAACCTAATAACACATAAATATCATTCACAAACAGATTTCACTCACAAATTATGTGCCGCAGCGCGTATAAGTATCCGACAGAAGTGTTGTATGTCTCGATATTCTCCACAATGTGTTTTAGTCTATCGTTCACAACCTTATATTTTTTATTTGGTGGCGCCAATTGAACGCCAGCAGCTGATAACTGCTCCAAGATTAGTTCGTTGTGCGATTGTTCCTTTACCAACTTTACTATCAGTCGACGTAGGCTATCGTGGGGTGTGTGATGGAGACTCGTTGGTCGAAAGCAGTGATGTACGCGCAACCAAAGATATTGACGCCGTCAGCGCAAACGTTCGAAAAACCATACGCCGTATGCGTCAACGTAACTTGTAAAAAAAGTTGGCGGCGTCAGCGCATACACTAGCGTAAACTAATTTTGTTTGCTAGGTGCCAAACGTTCACACGGTGTAAACCATTCGAAACAAACAAGTTTTATTTTGAATTTCCACGAAGAAACACAAGCATCTGAAAGTGTTCATCTGACATTTTGCTGTGTTTTGGTTCCAATATGTCTTTGCCCATTGAAAAAATTCTTTCAACTGCAGCGCTGGAAGGTATTGGCGTGTTGTAGCGAAAAAAATACATTAAAAAGTATGCGTTGACGCTATGCGCTAAAAAAACGCGAAAACTTTACGGCGTAGCCTCAAGCGCAAACTATCCAAAAAATGTGGCCGCAAGCGTTAGCGTAAACAAAAAGTCTACGCCGCAAGTATGCGGCGTAGAATTTGTGGCGTATACGTACATCTCTGGTCGAAAGGCACTGCTTGCATAGTATTTCACAAAAGGTGGAACTGATATTGTAGATCAACGAATGGCCAAATACTCCACAAAAACCATATCGAAACGTTGGACAATCCCAGCATTCTCCTATGTACTTGATGCATGCCGCGTAAATGCAAGCAGTTTGCTTTGCTTGAACACCCACAGCGATCCGAGAAAAGTTAATTTGTTCGACTGTGGATGGGATTTAGCCATGCAATTGATATGGCCTCAAGTGCAGCGCAGACCAAGGATAGGTTTGCGCACTGTAATTGTGAGTAAAATGTGCATTGTTTTGGGAGAAACTGATCGTTCCGTGACTGCAACAACCTCAGCAACGGAGCGAATTTTTTTCCAAATAATACAATTTGGGAAGAGAGGTAACTTTTTTAAACCAAAAACAATAAACATACATAACCCAGCAACAACACTACATTTAACATTATAAAAACAAAAACAATAAGCTAACGTTTTCGGCTAGTCATACAGCCCTATTCAAACCTATAAGAAAAATATTTAAAAAAAATACCAAAGAATAATACACTGTCACAACAAAAATATGGACAAATCTAAACATTTGAGAAACTTGCTTAACTAGTTCACACAAAATGATGACTGAAAATTATGCAGCACAACGGGAAAAGTATTTGAGAAGTAAAATTAATTAATTGTTCAGAAAAGGACTCAAGCAGATTACGCAAGATGGACAGAAGCACAACACGAGATAGTGGCACAAACAAAGTAAAAATACGAGAAGCACAAGACGTGACAAATTCAATCAAAAACTGTTAAGATAGGAAGCTCCGCCAGCAAATAATTGCCAGATTGCCTTTCCCATCTTATCACTTAATTAAGTGGTCATTAAGACACTATTTCAAAAGTCAAAATATAAAATATGATCAACCTTCAAATAAATACATATTTCTAACAACCTGTCAGCATTAAGTAAAAAATATTAATGGTTATGTATTCCCAGATAATTTTGCTGTATTGTGTGATAGTTTGATTGAATTATGTCAAGCCGTTTATGAGTTATATGCGTTTAAAGTGCTTGGGTCGGTCCGACCAAAGACAGGCAAGACACAACAATACCACAGGGTTGATCATTACAACAGTATATATTTTACATATTTACAAATTAGTTTAACATTCGAACGTTTTCGGCTTAACCTAAGCCCTCATCAGGAATCAGCCGGCTAATCAAAAGCTGTATCAGTAATTAGAATTTTATAAAGGGGGCAAAAAGCTAAAAAGATGCTCGGAAATCTAATAGCGTTTCATAAGAAAATACGTATCTTATTTAAAAAAAAGTTTAGCTTTATCATTTATACAGTTAGCTTGCTGGGAGAGGTACACCCTTGCTCAGCTGATTGTTACGTGCCTGGACCCAATCATCTCTATCAAAAGTAGATGATGCATCTTGTTATCACAGCTACACTCTAACGACCCTAATTACAGATGGACCTACACTACAGGCTACAAGATAACGCAACACTTTCAATTGGAAAAGACGAGAATTTGCAGAATGAAACGCATAGCCTAAATTAAATGTTGAAAACGTTTTTATAACTTTGGAGTAGGTATGATGATGTATGATAATTTTTTTGTATAAATTAGTTTTTCAATCATAGTGATTTTGTTAAATTGAATTAAAATAATAATGCATTTTACTAATTACCATCTGATACTCCACTCTACACACATGGTACTTATACATACATGCAGTAAACAGATATTAGATATTCCACAAATGAAATGCAGTAAGATGTTGATATTGAAACTTTAGGCAGTTTTTTCTAGAAAGATTGAAAGCAGTTGCAAATTAAGTGCTCAATTTAGCATACTTACATGTTATACTTATCACAACAGTGCATTATTAGTTTACTGCAGACATTTCATTCCATTTCATAAAAAAAAACATTAATCTATAATTCAATTTGTAGCAGTGAAGATATGAAAACAGAATAATTTAATCTGTAATTTTTTTTTTTTATCTGTAGTTTCCATTTAATGTAATTCAGGTCTTGTGTTTTCATCTGCTTTTGTTCCTCAGTCACATATTCCGGATGTGGATTGTCAATCCAATGTACTCCGTTCTGCAAAAGTCACATGTTTTGTATTCCTCTATTAATACATGACATATTTTTTGTATAAATTATTTTTTCAATCATAGTGATTTTCTTAAATTGAATTAAAATAATAATGCATTTTACCAGGGTTGACCGGTTAAAACCTGGCAGTTTTGACCACCTATTACTGGTCAAAACCCCTTTAGTGTATGAATCAAGTTGATTTTCAATTGAATTAAAAATATTACCCTCCATGTTTAGTAATGATGTTCAACTATATTTTGTTTTGATCAACAATAACCTAAATGCTGGATTTGGAACAAAAAATATTCAATTTCTCTGTTTATTTTTGATATTTCAATCAGTTGGTTACCGTATTTTACGGACCATAAAGCGCATCTGATTATAAGGCGCACTGTCAATAAATTGCTTTGATTAGTTTTTTATTCAGACATAGAACGCAGGGCTATAGAACGCAACGTATTTTAAGGAGTATGGGTTACCGTATAAAGCTCATTAAACAAAAATGCGTAAGAAATGTAAGCAAGTCACAATAGTACAATGAGCAAAAGAAAAAAATGGGTCTAGTGAATATCACAGTTGCTTTTACCGCTGTTTATCGTGTAAGACGGTGGTTTATTTATATAATAATAGTATCGGTACTGGTTATGAGTGTAGGCAATAGAGCACTACTTGATCCGTACATTAGGCGCACCCCGGCTTATAAGGCGCGCGATTAATTTATGAGGAAAAAAAGGATTTAAATTGCGCTTTATGGTCCGTAAAATAGAGGTATTTTAATTATTGAGAGAATTCAAATTCTAAAAATAAGTTTCTGATGAACCAAAAAATGCTTGGTAGAACGATGAACAATTTGCACAGCCAACTGAAGTACAAGAATTTATTTCAACAATTTTTTTTTATGAAAAACATTTGCCATCAAATTTTGCCTGACAGGTCGGTATTGGCGGCCATTAATGAAAGTTCAGGCGGCCATGGCCGCCAGCTATTTCGAGGCCTGCATATCAAAATGGTCACAACTCACAACTGCTTTTATATTTCCTAAATAGCCCATAGCCCAGGTAGCCGACCATTCACTACATAAAAATATTTTTCTGGGTTTTGACCGGTTTAAACCTAGTTTTCACCGGTTAAAACCCGGTTTAAACCGCTTAGTGGTCAATACCAGTTTTGACCACTTAGAGATCAACCCTGCATTTTACTAATTACCATCTGTTACTCCACTCTACACACATGGTACTTATACATACATGCAGTAAACATATATTATATATTCCACAAATGAAATGCAGTAAGATGTTGATATTGAAACTTTAGGCAGTTTTTTCTGGAAAGATTGAAAGCAGTTGCAAATTAAGTGCTCAATTTAGCATACTTACATGTTATACTTATCACAACAGTTCATTATTAGTTTACTGCAGACATTTTCATTCCACTTAATAAAAACACATAAATCTATAATTCAATTTGTAGCAGTGAAGATATGAACACAGAATAATTTGCGAAACCTTTGCTAAACATGAGTTCCGTTTCTGCTTTTTGGCTCTTTATTTTTTTCTCACACATCAGTGTTTTTAACACACAAGCAAACATTATTATTATTGCAATTCTTTAATGCGGACAAAAAATTGTCCATAGTTACCACACAAAAACGACAAAACAATCAAACCAGATGGTATGATCAATTAATGATCAAGATAAAGAGCCTGTTAATAACATTTGAAGCAGTTTGATCTATAAAAAAACAGTCAGAATTCATCAAAGACATTATCAGGCTGTTGGTGGAGTAATACAGTGTTGAATTTTGAAGTTGAAAATATGTTCTTTCTTCCTTAGACGTTATATTAATATAAACTTATTGTAATGGACTAAAACAAAATTGCGTTTTTCTTTGTAGCCTACTAGTTTTGTTAAAATTTACTTGATGGATGTTCTTGACTTTTGTACCGGTACATTGTTGAAAATTATGGGAGAAGATCAGGTTAAGAATTAGTCTTACAGCTTTTGGTATGAAAATTTTTTAACCATCCATTAAAAAGAATTTTTTATGTATGTTAATATGGAAGTTTGCTTTATTTGTTTGTTTTCTATATTTTTCATGTGTGCCAGCTGAAGATGCTATTATTATAGAAAAATCAATTCCTAACAAATTACGCTTAAGAGGTCAGATTGTTGTGCAAATGCCAGCATACTACAGATACAAGTCAACCATGCTGAACCAAAAAGGTGCCAATAAAGTGTTAACGTTAGTAATGAAACTAATAAAGTCAAAAAGCACTCCTACCTAAATTTAAGTAAATAAAAGCTGTTTTTCTGAAATTAAAACATGACTGTTCTCTTCACACAACATATACATGAAAAATAACACAAGCAACACTTAAGACAATATTAGTAACAAGTTTAGGACAAATGCAGAACTCTGTAAACGAGATATTGCTACCAACAAAACTATGTGTTTAAGTGAGTATTTTGTGGCAACAGTAGCTACTTATACTAAATAAAGATACCATGCTATAGAGTAGACCAACCTCAAGTTTTCTGTTAACCATTTTAAAGTAGAATTCGTCTGGATAGCGAGCTTGAGCCTTTTTGCGAAGAGACTTCAAAATCCTTTGACGGTTTTGATAATTCTTTGCACGTAGCTTGTAATCTTTTTTCTTTTCAAGTATACCAAGGTTTTGCCTTTCAGCCACTTGACCTCTTTCACGATGTGGTTTCTGTTGTGCTTTCTGTGCGTTTTTGAAAGACATTGTTTTGCTTAAACTTTCAACACTTATCAGGCAGCTTTGTCTTGAATTTTTAGCCAAACAATAATCAGTACCAATAGTTCAAGTTCGAAGGTGGTGTCTCTTTAACAAAAAATGTGTGATTGTTTTTCATGGGGCAAGGTTCACTCAATCTTAATGCGGCATGTAATTTTTCAACGTTTTTCTTTTTTATCTGTAATTTCCATTTAATGTAATTCAGGTCTTGTGTTTTCATCTGCAAAGCTCTTTCAAACGACCACGTCTGCCCTTGAGTTCCATTCTTAATTCCGTATGAAATAGGTACCGTATGTTTAGTGTTTATGATAATAATGTGGTGTTGTGTTTGTGATATCGTGTCGCGAAGTGATTCTGCGTGGTTCCACCGCCTTCCGCAAAAGAATGTCTGAGTTTGTGCCGTGTATTTGAGTCCGCTGCATGAAGAGTTTCCTTGCTTTATGGGCGCCGTCGCAAGTCCTAGGAGGCATTCATTGTTTGTCTGACTCTTTTCGTTAAAGAACAGACAGTGCCTTGTGATTGGCTTGATCATGATGTAGCTTTGTCTTGCTTTCTCGTCGCAAGGATTTGTCGAACGAAGTCGTTTGGGCGTCATCACGGCAAGACAGCTTTTGTATTCGTTATATGGCGCTAGAGAGACGCTGCAGCATTGGCTCTGACGGCACTTTTATTTCTTTTCCGGCGGTGAAAAAGGCAGAACACTTGCGTGTCTGATGTTGGTTGTTGTTCATGATCGTTTCTGAGAAAAGGCAAAATATATTCAATTACACGTCCGACTATAGAAATATTTGTCGACTTGATTCGTTAGCCGACCTGCACGAAATGTGAAGGTACTATTTGTAATGCGGAAAAATAATTAATACATAACAAAAGAACATACGCTTTGATAGGTCTAAATACCATTCACAAATTCGTAAATGTTCATTAGGCTGAACAATCGTTCAGCAACTGCAAATAACACAGAAATAAAAAAGATACAGTACATGATATTCAAAACCATGCGGTTGTTTCATGCAGTATGGAAACTAATAACTTATATAACCTATAACAGTGTAGGCAAGAACTTCTGAAAAATTGGCCAGCTTGTAGCCTACAAGCGACTTGAAAAAGAATTGCCAATTGGCTGAGATGCATCTCGTTCCGAAGTAGGCCTACTTGAGATGGCTATACTGGAAGATGCTGTAACTTTCCTGCAAAGAACTAATTTACATGGATGGTTAAACACATGTATTTAGAACAAACAAAAATAATCTAAATTGCTGCGAGTCTGCAGACTTCAAAATAAACACGCGGAGACTGGCCATTGTGGACAATCTTTAAAGTGATTCGTCACAGCAGATTGGCGCTGTTAAAAATACACAAACACTACAGTAAAAAGTAATTACAATATTAAAATACAACGTAAACGCAAGGTTTTGCAGCATGAGCTGCCACGATAGACATATGATATGTTAAACAACGGTAATTAATAGGGACGGTACATTACGGGACGCGCAACTCCGTTGTTCCTTCAACATTAGAAGGGTCAATTGCCAATTTGACATTTTTTTGACGCTTTACTGCAGGCTTGCTTTCAACTAAAAACCTTAAATTACTTTAAAACCAACTTAACTCTTCTTATATAACCCATAAAAAGTAAAATATTTTGTAAATTAGAAAAAAACGTAATCCTTCTAGTGTTGCGGATAAGCCAAAAGCGGATGAAGTTTCGCATCCCTATGATCTACAATCCCTAGGTAATTAAACGTTGCGGGCGGTTCACTGTTCGACCCGATTTTGACACAAATGGGAGAAATTCCACTGGTTGATGAGACTCTCTGATGGGGGACTCTTGGGCTGATGACGTCACTGATTGATGAGGTTGTTGTTTAGCTACATTTCCGGGGTTCGACGGTCCATCACTGTTGTTCACAGCGTGTGACATCATTTCAGGCGATAATAGTGCTGACTCTGTTTGTGCTTGCTTGATCGATTGCTCGACAAACGGTTTGAGACGATGAATAGAGACCGTGTCTGTTTTATCTCCACGTTGGATTAGGAAGTGATTAGAACGACGTTCAATCACTTGATATTGGCCATCATATCTTAGATCTAACGGGCGTCTTTGTTCGGATTTAATTAAAACTTTGTCGACAGTCGTCAACAGGGGGTCAACGTAGGGCATTGAAGTGGGTTGTTGTCTGGTCTGTGTTGGAGACAAACTGTAAAAATGGTGTGCGAGTCTGGAAGCCAATTCAGTGGGATTAATATCAGCACTTTGAAAAATAGCTGAAAAATCATTCGGTAAACGTGTGGTTTGTCCAAATAGCATATCGTTGGGGGTACAATCTAAATCTTCCTTTACAGTGTTTCTCAGTGAAAGTAACGTGATTGGTAAATTTTCTGACCACTTTTCTGGGTGGTTTTGCATACGCAATGAATCTTTTAGCACGCGGTGAAAACGCTCGACCAAACCGTTGCATTGAGGGCGATAAGAACAAGTCGTTTGATGCTTGGTATTTAGCATTGTCATAAGATCTCGCCATCTCTTAGATAAAAAGACGCTGCCTCTGTCAGAAAGCACTGAAACAGGCGATCCAAAACATTGGACCCAGCTATGCGTGGCAAAAATGCGTGGCAAACAGTCTCTGCAGTGACATTTGGCATGGGGTGAGCTGTGAAATAACGTGTATATCGATCTATAACGGTAAACAAGTAGCGATTATGATTGGATTCAGGTAGTGGACCAACAATGTCTACAGATATGTTATGAAAGCGATTTGTAGGAAGATCGAACTTTTGTGGTGCAGGATGAGAATGTCGCCATACTTTACCTTTTTGACATTGTGGGCAAGCTTTGACCCATTCTTTAACTTGCTTCTTCATTCCTGGCCAAACAACTTTTTGTTGAAGTTGTTTGAGAGTAGACATTTTACCGCCATGTGATAATAAATGAAAATGGCTAAAAACAGTCTCACGAAATGACACAGGTACAATAGGGCGAATGGCGGTTGTTGAAGTATCACACAGTAAAGTTACGTTGGAATTATGTATCGAAAACTCTTCTATTTGAAGAGACGAGTCACTGCTATTGAGCAACTTGGTAATCTCCGCGTCGTTCGGCTGAGCTTTTGCCATCTCAGCATAATCAAACCCTGGTACGTAGCCTACTGTACATTGTTGATTTCTATACGAGACAGGGTGTCCGCCACACCGTTGTTTTTGCCGTCGATGTGCCGTAAGTCATTGGTAAATTTGCTGATGAAAGATAATTGACGTGCTCGGCGTGGGATGAGAGATTGATGCTGGGAATGAAAACGTGCAACAAGTGGCTTATGATCAGTGAAAATGGTGACGTCACGAAGTTCCAAATAATGTCTGAATTTTTTTACGGAATCGAATATAGCAAATAACTCTTTGTCAAAGGTGGGCTTTTTAGTTTGACACAAATCGAATTTTTTAGAGTGGTAAGCAAGTGGTTGTAGCTCACCGTTGATGTCTTGAAAAAGACAACTCCCAATAGCAAAATCGCTCGCATTAGTTTGTAAAATCAGTCTTGCCCCCGCTTGAGGGTAATTGAGCTTGGTAGCATCAGCAGCGATGCGCTTGCTGTCTTGGAATGCTTTAATAGATACGGCATCCCATGAAATTTTTCTGATTTTACTGAACTGTTTCGTTAAAAATTTTGTCAATGGAGCAAGGCATTCCGCTAATTTAGGTATGTGGGCATGGTAATAATTGATCAATCCTAAATAACCTCGAAGTTGTTTGATGGATTTCGGTAAGGGAAACTTGTTTATAGCATTAATTTTCTCACTCAGCGGGTAGATGCCGTCTGGGGTTATTTTATGACCCAAGAATTGTATTTCAGACGCGCCTAGGACACATTTGCTTTGATTCAGGGTAACACCGTACTTGCTCAGCCGAGCGAAAAGTTCACGCAAATGATGAGCGTGTTCTTGTTTAGATTTCGAGAACACAATAATGTCGTCTAAATAGGCCATACAATGGGGTAGAGGTTGAACAATGAAATCCATGAAACGTTGAAACGTGGCCGAAGCATTTTTTAAACCCATGCACATTACTTTAAATTGATGCAACCCCAAAGGTGAAATCATGGCAGTGTACTTTTTACTTTCTTCGTCGAGTGGGATCTGCCAGTAACCCTTGGAAAAGTCTAATTTAGAAAAGCAGTGTGAACCTCCAAGACGGTGAAGCAGATTTTCTATTTTTGGAATAGGGTAGCGATCGGGGACAGTTTGCCTGTTTAAATTGCGTAGATCACAGCATAATCTGTAAGGATCAGCGCTGCCGGCTGGTTTAGCAACGAGGTGAAGTGCACTGCTATAGTTTGATTCACTTACCTCCAGTACTCCATCTGTAATCCATTTGTTGATTTCTGACTTCACCCAATTGTACTTTTCCGGTGGTAGCGGTCGACACTTCGCAAAGCATGGATATCCCGACATCACAATTTTGTGCTTCACCGGCACGCGTGCGGCATATTCAGCGGTTCGTGGTGCTGTCAGCTCGGGGAACTTGTCCAATATTGCTGAAAACTCGTTGTACTTTGTCAGTGATATAGGTGCGATACTAGCTTGTTTGCGTAAATGTTGCAGTGCGTGACGTTGTTTCGTGGTTTCATCAATAATGCATTTATTCTTCGGGTTAATTGACCAATTGAAATGATGTAAAAAATCAAGACCAATAATATTTTGTTTTACATCGGCGATTATAAATGTCCAAGTCTTTATTTGATCGTACCCAATTTTGATGTCCATGGTACGTCTGCCGTAAGTCGGTATTTTAGTATTATTAGCTGCATACAAGATGTCGTTGGAAAATGAAGTAGAATTTTTTTCTAATCGAGTAGGTTGAACGCAGCTCACAGCAGCACCGGTATCGCAAAGAAATAGCTGTTGCGAATTTAGATCTTCAAGAAATAGCATGTTGTTATTGAAACCTGGCCCTAAGTGTGATATACCTACCTTAGGGCCGACACCTCGTTTTTTGGTTTCTGTCTGTTATTTTGCATCGAATGGTGATTGTTAGGCCGTGCTGTGTTCCATGAGCATGGCCATTGACACTTAAAGGCGGCGTGGCCAAACCTTTGATAATAAAAGCAGGTAGGTTGTTGTCTTTGGGGAACGTTTGATCTGGGCGTCTGAAATGATGTGCGACATCGGTTTGGGAAGGAATTAACAGGTTGACGGCTTCGGTCAGACTGAAGATTAGACACACTTGCAGACAAGTGTTCCATTTGATGTTGTAAGCGATCAATCTGTTGCATTAGTTGGGCATTGGGATGTTGTTCTGTGGTATGCTGCACTGCGTTTACTGTGGCATGGGAAACGTTTGTTAGTTTTGACATTTAGTCGGCAGCTTTTGCTAATTCGTTTAATGACATTTCGAGATTTCCGGCCAAAACAAGTTTGATTTGATTCGGGAGTTTATTTACAAACAATTCCCGAATTAATTCCGTCGATGCGACATTTTGAGGAAGTTTTGCTCGCATCTCGGCCAGCACTTCGGAAGGCAGTCGATCGCCGATTTCAGACAGAGACATGACGTCAGCGATACGTTCGTTCAACGTCGGTTCGAAACGCTGAAGTAAGCGTTCCTTTAATTTATCATAGTCTGCCCCGGCGCTAATTAAATCTTGTATGTTTACAATAATATCGTAAGGCAGACACGATACAAGTTTGTCTGTTTTCAGACGTTGGCAATCAATCTGATAAGTGGTGAATCTATTTTCTAAGATGGTAAACCACAACCTAGGGGTATCTCTCCAAAAGGTGTCGCAAAACTTTTCACCAGGAGAGATTTTAATTTGAGTAGAGGGTTCGCGATATTCGCTTTCGGGTCGAGATTTTCTTGGGGCCATAATATGGATTATATAAGGCTAAAACTACAATTAAATTATAAGATACACAACAAGAGATATTGCGACAATTTTAATACAGAAACAAGGAAAAACAAGTAGCCTACTTACCAATGTTCTCACTTTTCATTTGTGAAACCTACTTACGTGCGGGGTTACCAATGTGGTAACATTTATTTTACGTACCGTAACTTATAAAAGTGTGGTAGCAATTTATTTATATTTTATTTAATGGTTGTTGTTTGTTCATAAGAATTAATATTGAGGCTGTCTAACTGCTTGATGAAATTTCTATCTATCTAATTTATCTAGTTTGGCTATCTGACTCCATAAAATAATTTCCACACAATTATTGTTATTCGAATTATAATTTTAAGTTATCAGAAGGTGTTCGACTGTTCGTATAATATTGTAGGTCTATAACACAAATTTAATTTAAACATTACAGAAGAGTGAAATTGCAGAACAGGGAAACATTAAGCTATTATGAATTATTACATTTTTAACTAAACAATAAATTTAATGTTTTCTGAGAGCTGAACTGGTCTAACTGGACTGGTTTGATGTGAGCTCTCGTCAAAGGACGAACAAGCCATTTTATTTTGTGTTCCCTTTTTCTTATTTACTTCAGGAGCAGTTTACATGGAAAATTACAGAAACACTAGGAAATAAATTCAAGTTAAAGTAGTTCACTTTAGTACAAGAAAGGGAAACTTATATGACGAAATAATGGATCGCTACAAACCCAATCCTGGACGGTAACACTCTTCGAGTCGGAGGTAGACTTGACAAAGCAAACTTACCTTACGAAACAAAACATCCAGCCATACTTGCTCCGGGTCGACACCTAACGGATTTGATCATCGACTATTTCCACGCTGAAAAAGCGAAGCACTTTGGTGCATCTCACACAATCAACAAATATTGCGTCATTGTTCCGTTTGAAGGTGAGGACGAGAACGCCGTCTAGATCAAGATGATGAGATGCAAAGGGACGATAGATGAACTGCGGAGTTCCAGAACTTTTTCTTGATGTATCGTAACTATTATTGTAACTAACTGTATGTGCTTATTGTAATATGTATAATTGTATATCGTAGCGTAATGCCAAGCAATCTAAAGTTCAACATTTTACTAATGGATTGATAAAATTTACTTTTCATGAGAAGAAGGCCTATATGCCCTTCTTCGGGCCGGGATTGTGTTAATTTTATAATCGACTCGAATATCATGTCAAGTTGCAGCCACTCTATGAAGCAGTCTATGTATATCAGCCGAACAAGCGATTCTTTGTTGTTTTAAGAAAACCTTTGAAACGTCAATCGCGGCTTCGTGTTGATAGAATTATTACGTTACTTTTACAGACATACAGCTTGTGTTTACTTAAATCCATATATCTCTTTCCACGGAGTTGGTGATCTATCGAATTGTACTAAAACAATTACATTTTTAGCAATTCTTTATTCGTTCTGAAAAACAAGTTTAAATAATTGCTGTCAGTTTTTAGACGAGAAACTGAAGCTTGCAAGGGCTGACTCATAAGAGAGCGCCAGAGTATCTGTAGTTTGTTGTTTTAAAACACTATTTTTAACTTCTACTGCCGTAAAAAACAATTTTATGTCATCTTGTGGGCTGAAAATTAATCGGTGTTTTTCATCATCCATTTAAACGTTGGCATAGCATGGCCAACGGTAATACAACGTCTAAATGTTGTGTGTCTGTATGTGACTATAAATACTGGCTAGGCGCGTTATTTCTTCGAAGCCTAAGCCTTTCGCCGCATCTTGAAAGATGTTGTATCAACATTGGCAAACGATTGTTATCTGCTTGCTTGCTTCAACCAAGGCATATTATTGAAGTTATTTTTTCTCCTCGTTGTCTTTACATAACACATCTTCTCTGTGTTTTGCTGCAATCAGCATAAAAGCTTAGCAAGGCGAAGTCTGTTTACTTGTGAAAGCATAGACGAGCAATTCTCTTTGAGTTTGTACTAGCTGCATTCTGTAAAACGACCTGTTTAATGTTAATTCTTAAGCATAAATTGAGAAACTTTATTTTAAATATTTCTCGACCATTTACTAATTGTAAATTTTGTATTCTATTTGAATAAGATGCACTAGTAGAATCAATTGCTGTATGACTGTTACGACTTGATATCATTTGGATTTTGTACGGATCTATCCTTCAAGCCCTGCTGCTGTCTTGGTGAGTCGACTAAACTGTTCCCCACCAGCTCTGTATAGGATTGAAGTAGCCCATTTCTGCTCACTAAATTTGTTAAACAAATTTGCGACCTGCAAACTTGTGGCTAAACTTGCGACCTGCAACTTGTGATCCTGTGACTTGTGAACTTGCGACTTGCAACTTGTGATCTTGTGACCTTGTGATCTTCTGACCTTTCTGCCATAATAAACTAACAGAACTCAAGACCGTGTTCAGATTCAATCTACTTGGCTTGTTTCTCTGTCTGTTATAGGTCCCAAAACCGTATTAACTAAGCGACGCATATAATAATCCGATCCACTGTTTGGCGCCAGTGGAAAAGATATTCTTTAACGTAGAATTTGCGTCAAAATTCTACATTCATTCAAAGCATTTTTAATTTGTTATTCCTCTGCTATCGCATTACCAACAAGATTACGTAATAACAAAAACATATTTTTGTCCAGTGTTTCAATATGTTTGTCGTTTTCATAATGCAACATTGGCACATCACATGCTGCTATTACACATTTAAGTGCTTGCAATACAGCATTAAACCAGCAAGAGTTTGCTACGTTCATCAAGCCCAGTGAAAAATTGGCATTAGTTTTAAATGCATTTATTAAATCAGAATGAACCTTTATAGCATTTGAAACAATATAATAAATCATCCAATGTCGATAGGATGTGAAAAAATTAAGATCCATTTTTGAATGTTGAGATTTCAGATCCCTGTCGCTGCAAAGAATATCAGCAGTTATACTAACTGCCACCCCGCAAGTATTACTGTCCGGTTGCATCACGATATGTTTAGAAGTTAAATTGTAATTTCCTGTGTATAACCGATTATTATTTACCAAGAAATCTACTAGGAAATCTGCACCATCATGTAGAAACTTTGAAAAAGCTGTACTCACTTCTCTATTCAAAGAATCATAACAATGTATGAATTTATTTTGGGTGGAAAAGTGTAACAAATGAAAGTGGCCATTGCACAAGAAAGGAAGGAAAACGACCGGTCGCAATTTTTCTTCAGTTTCTGTCATCGCTGTTTTGAAAAATTTCCCGGACTTTATTGGTGATTTTTGCAAAATCTTCCCTGTGGAGTCGCAATCTAAAACCCCTATGGAGTTTCGGTTTGTTGGTTCACTGGCTTTTAATAAAAAGTAGGCGTCTACGAGACGTTTGCTTAACCAACCAACTGCAGAAGAATTTTGGTAATGCTTAGCAAGTTCGTTTGTAATTTTACTGCAAGAATTGTTACATGCTGTGAGTAAATCTAGCCAAGATACTTCGTGGTTTTTATCGATTGCAACGGCGGTATCTGACAAACAGTTACGATTTATTGGCTATTGCCAAACCGTTCCATATCCAAGTTGCAAATTCAGCCATGTAGCCTATTCAAAATCTTTAGCTGTTGCTGTCCAAAAGTCCCGTATCTGTGCATAATTGCATTTTGGGTTGACAAAAGCAGTCGCATTGCACGTAGAAACTGTGGGTGCGGACTCGCTAACAACATTGACATATCAAATATGTTTTTTAGATTCATTTGTAGTATAAAATCCATCTGAACGGCGCTTTTTGGGCTTTCTAAATTTTGAAACTACCAAGTTTGTGCGCTGTTTGGAATGTTCGCTTGAAGTTTGGTCAGGATACGTTTTGGCCGAAATGTAACTTTTTCCGTACCCTGGTGAATATAATAAGCAGAAAATATATTTTCACTCATTCTCATTTGGTTTTCGTACTCTTCTACAAAATGATCGATACCTACAACACGTTTTCCTTTTAAATAAATTTGTTTCAAATCCCAAAAATGCTGCTCGATGATACCTTGCGTTAAGTTATCTCGAGAAATATTTTTAAGTTTGGATGAGATGACTTGCTTAAACCAAAAGGAATACTGGGAGTAAGCCTGATCATTTAGCCGTTTATGTGACGAATGCCGGGATAAATTTCCAAGAATTAGCTGCGAAGTGGTACAAATTCTACTCAGAATAATTCGAATAAGTTTTAAACAAAAGTGCTTATCCATGTAAACATTTTCGTGCTTTAATTTTGAATTAGAAGGATCATTGAGGTGATCCAAAAAGTCACCAGAATGTAGAAACGCCATAAGTCGGTTGTGGTATAGCGTAAGTAAAATAGGGAATTTAATTCTTGTTTTTGGTCGTCACTCATGCTGGTATGAAAATAGTCGTTGAGGTGGTTTTTTTCGTTTTCTTTAATTTCGTTTGTTACGTTTGACAAAAGTTCTGAAAATTTAAAGCCTTGATGCAATATGTTAAAATGATAGTCAACTTTGGAAGACGTTCTCTCGCAGTTGGTTACCCAAATAATACTGTTAGATTTTCAACAGGTCTTTGAAAAGCCTGCCTTTCGTTTTACTGCATTACTTCCGTTAATTTGTGTATTCGCCACCTAGCGTCGTTTCCCCTTCATTGTTATGTTATCGCTGATTTGCAAATGGCAACACTCACCATAAGATTGTCTATGGAACCTTCGAGACGTTTTCGTTGCTAGTTTGCCACCTAGCCGAACTTGTTACCTACTGTAGTTTGTGAATGAAAATCGATTGAGTGATGTTTATGCTTTGTTAGCTGCTTCTCTGTTATGTATTTCTACAGGACTTAAGTTTGACAACTGCTGTGTATAGTGTCTTATGTTGTGACTAGTGTCACAACTCTTTCTTCAAGTTGGCGTGCTCAGTTGCTCAGTCCTGCTGGGTGGATTAGGAAAATCGTGACGTCACCGGCGCAATTACCGTACCTGTTGTGTTCTCGTCACACACAACAAATACTTTCCATTATTTCATCTAATTCTGACAGGGTTGTACATGCGAATAACAAAGAAATCCAATGCATAACTGTTAATGTGTGTTTCTTTGGTTTGTAATATTTTTTAACCATAATTTTAGCTGCACGCATGGCGTGACTCAAACAATTATGAACGAAAGTTTTTCCAAGTCGTATTTTGTCGCCTCTCCTGAAATTACACGCCAGCATCTGTTGCAATAACCTAACCTTGTTTCATTACACATAGCACTTTGTAATGTCTTGATCTCTCAAGATATATTGATTCTTATACTGAATTATAGCTTCATCAAACTAGCGTCTTGCGCGTACATCAGTAACTCGTGAGAATGTATATTTCGTCATAATGATGGTAACCGCACATATATACAAATGGTAGATGGCGCTATAGGCCTAATCGTTCAATCTGTTACATCTTCCTTCTTCAAATAGGCCAACATTATTTACACAGCATAAAAATACATTCGTGAAATATGAACAGTAACACAAATGCTTGTAAGTCACAAGTCGGTGAATAAATCAATCACGATATCTTTGTGGGGTGACAACTTGTCTGCCAGATCGCGTTGTCCTATTTTCAAGTCGAGAAGTACTTGATTCATTTCGAACATCAGGCACATTTTGATTCAAGTCATGATTATTTGCGATACAGTTTTCATCAGGATCAAAATTGAAATCACCATGACAGTACGGATCAGCGGGCATTTGCAATAGATGTCTACGATTACGTCGAAGAGGTCCACGTTCATTATGAACAATGTAAGATCGAGGCTCATTGCATACATTCGAAACAACGGCATTGTTCCAATAATTACGTGTTTTATAACGTACTTTATCTCCTTTCTGCAAAGTAGGTAAGGGTTTTGTATGACGATCAAAATAAGACTTCTGGCGATTTTGCCGTTTGCGTAAATCAGCATAGGCTACACATCAACAACTTTAGGCACAAGTAAAGTGTTAGAAATAGGCAATTTCCTGCGAAGACGACGACTCATCAAAATTTGAGCAGGTGAGTAACCAAGACCAGCAATGGGTGTATTACGGTACTCTAACAAAGCTAAATAGGGGTCAGTGCCTGCATCAAAAGCTTTTTTGAGCATTTTCTTTAACGTCTGAACAGTGCGTTCAGCCTGGCCATTACTCTGAGGATATTCGGGGCTGGAGGTAATACTCTTAACACCATACTCTTTACAAAACTCAACAAACTCTTTGCTTCGAAACGGCATATTGTCGCTGACAATTTCTTCAGGAATACCGTGTCTCGCACAGACACTTTGAACTTGTTCTACAACAGTCTTTGCTGTCTTGTCAGCTAAGGAAAGCAGTTCAGGGTACTTGGAATAATAGTCAACAACAACAAGATAATCGCGATTTTTAACAGTCATTATGTCCATAGCAATTTTTAAAAAGCGTCCATCTGGAATTTCGTGAGAAACTAGCGGTTCACGTTGGTTGTTTCGTTGATGAGCACAACAAACATTGCATTTTGCAACAATGTTTTCGATGTCTGATAACATCCTAGGCCAATAAAGCAAGTCCTGCGCTCTGGATTTGCATTTTTCCATTCCAAAGTGGCTTTCATGGATTAAATTCAACATAAACGATCGTAACTCGACTGGAACAACGATTCGATCGTTGGCCATTATTAAATGTTCGGCTTCATGCAATATGTCACGCATATTCCAGTAACTTCTAGCTTCGACTGGAACGTCTCTTTGTGCACGAGGCCATCCATTTTTGCAATAGCTTTTGACCTTTTTTAGACCTGCATCTCGCTCTGTAGCCTCAATAAGCTCGTCCATGCGAGATGGCGTAACTGGAAGGCTAGTTATAAGAGTGTGGATTACACGAACAAGGTCATCATTCAATTCATTGTCTGGCACAACATTGAGATAAGCACGTGATAAAGTATCAGCTAGGTACATTTCTTTTCCTGGAACAAATTTGATTTTTAAATCGTATGGCTGCAAACAAAGCATTAAACGTTGAAGTCTAGGCGGAGCTTTGCACAATGGCTTCTTCATAATTGATTCAATTGGTTTGTGATCAGACTCAACAACAATAGAGTCTTTTCCATAAATGTACTGATGGAACTTTTTTGCTGCAAAAACGATAGAGAGCATCTCTTTTTCTATTTGTGCATAGTTTTGTTCGGCGGAAGTCATGGACCTAGAAGCATAGGCAATCGGTTTTCCATCTTGAAGTAAGCACGCTCCGAGTCCCTTTTGAGAAGCGTCGGACTGGATTGTTACAGGCTTCATGACATCGTAGAACGATAAAACTGGCTTACTTGTCAACAGTAATTTAAGATGAGTTAATGCTTCGTCATGAGCATCAGTCCACTTCCATTCAACTCCTTTCTTTAACAGATCACGTAAACGCGCTGTAATGGAGGATTCATTAGGTATATATTGAGATAAGAACTTCGTCATTCCTAGCAATCGTTGCAAAGAATGGACATCTGTGGGCTTGGGCATGTTCACAATAGCGTCAATTTTCTTTTCATCCGGCTTCAGACCATCTTGTGAAACAATGTTACCCATATATTCAACAGTTTTCACTTTGAGTTGGATTTTCTTTTTGTTAAACTTCACTCCTTTTTGACGAGCTCTGTCTAGCACAGCTTTGAGAATTTCATCATGTTCTTAGAAGATGCTGCTATAATGATGTCATCAGCTATGACATGCACATTGGCAATGTCACCAAATGTCTCTTCATTTCGTTTCTGCATTATTTCAGATGCGGACGACAGTCCAAAAGGCATTCGAAGAAATCGTTTTCTACCCCAAGGGGTGTGAAACGTAGTGAGGTACGAAGATTCTTCTGTCAACTTTACATGCCAGTAAGCGTCTTTCATGTCAATTACAGTAAATAAATTCTTTCCGGACAGTTGGGATTGGACATCCGCTGGTGTGGGAATATTATGACGTTCACGCTTAATAAAAGTATTCAATGGTTTTGGGTCTAAACAAATGCGCAACGATTTGTCTTTCTTTTCAACTACAACAAGGTTATTTACCCAATCAGTTGGCGTATCAACATCAGCAATGATTTTTTGCGTTTTAAGTTTTTCAAGATGCTCTTGCAAGTGTGATCTTATAGCATAAGGGATTTTTCTGGGGTGCTGGATTACAGCTTTGGCATCAGGCTTGAGCATTATGTGGTATTCTTTATCATAAGCTCCAATGCCAGAAAAAATATCAGATTATTCATGGGTAATATTTGCAATAGTACCAGTGCCATTTTGTGTGTATGCGTCGATACGTTTAACAAAGTTTAAAATAGCACATGCATGTTCACCAAGAATAGCAATATCAATGACATCAGTTACGTAAAATAACAAGTCAAAACAATTGTCGCTTTTATCATAGCATTTGATTACGGTGGTGCCATGCGGCTTAACAACGCTATTACCAAAACCACAAAGCTTGGTGCTCGTCTGCTGTAATTCAAGACCGGACATTTGTGCAAAAAAATTGTAAGGAATAACATTTGCAGCTGCACCAGTGTCAAGCTTACACAATACAGAATATTTGTGACCATCAGGATCACCAATAAGCAAGCGAGTTTTCATTTTCGTGCTGCTTTCTTGTTCATCAATGGTAGAAACTTGTAAAAACGTTGGTTCTGATTCTTCGGCTTTGATGTCGTGCATCGGCTTCGTAGGTGGCTTTCGACACACCGATTTAAAATGATTACGCACACCACAGTTGAGACATGTTTTTTCATAGGCAGGGCATTGTCTAGGTGCGTGGACTTTACCACAGTATCTACAACTGTTTCTTGGCTTTGGAACGGGTTGTATCGCAGAGGCTGCGCGGTTCGTCATGGTTGGCTGGCGTTTACTACTAACGCTGTCGATATGTTGTGGTTGTGTGTTATTCATGACCAACAAATGGCTTCTTGTTGCGTCATAAGCGTGGCATAAATCAATGGCTTTTGCCAGCGTTAAGTCTGAGGTTTGCATCAGCTTTTCTCTAATACTCTGGTTTGAAATACCACAGACAATTTGATCACGAAGATTTCTCTCTTTAACAGCTTGATTATGAAATGCACAGTCATTTGCAAGTGTTCTGAGATCATTAATCCAACAATCAAAAGACTCACCATCAAGTTGATTTCTATGCCAAAACTTGTACGTGGAAAAAATTTCATTCTTCTTTGGTTCACAATATAACCGAAATTTTCTCAGTAGGCTACGTGGTCGTAATTGTCTTTGCTATCATTATCATCATTGTCTAGAAAGACAAAATTGCTAAAGATTTCTTGTGCTGCAGTCCCAGCACAGTGTAGCAAGATTGCGACTTGCGTCTCTGCTGACTTCTTGCTGATCTCAGCGGCTACATAGTAGGTTCGGAAAGACATCTCCCATTTTTTCCATGCTTCTGCTATGCTGGAACTGTTGAAGTTTAAAATGGCTGCTTGGCTGCTTAAAATCTGCCATGTTTTAAGACTAAAAAAAACGACTATTGATAATTCTTCTTGCAATACGTAGGTTCAAGTAAGTTCTGACACCATGTAATGTCTTGATCTCTCAAGATATATTGATTCTTATACTGAATTATAGCTTCATCAAACTAGCGTCTTGCGCGTACATCAGTAACTCGTGAGAATGTATATTTCGTCATAATGATGGTAACCGCACATATATACAAATGGTAGATGGCGCTATAGGCCTAATCGTTCAATCTGTTACACACTTAATACAGCATTCCACACAGCCAGAAATGGGCAAGATCACCAGTATTGGTGATCTTGATGATCAAGATCGTCAAACTATATGTGATCTTGAAGATCAAGATCGTGATCTTGAAGATCAAGATCAATTTCAAGATCACTTTTTGTGTACTTGAAAAAAATGAAGTTTTTGATCAATGATGTTGCAAAAAATAATTACTATGAGCAACCTGGATAAATTTTTTGCGTTATTAAAACATTTTGCTGTATTTCATGATCTAAGTACTGAACCACAACTTTCCCAATGCTACAATGTCACATTTGTTGAACAACCCAATATTGATAATCTAGATGCTTGTGAAGATAAGTGGATACATAGGATACATGCCAAAATAAATATCCAAAAATTAATTCTGCCACAAGTTTAATTTTTTGACGCTCCACTACATTTTTGGTATTTTTTCAATATTTTACTGCCTTATTATTCACTGCCGTCTTTGCCTACTCTTTTTTCCACAACGCTACATTTTGTGTTTTCCAAGACGCTCCATTTAATTATTTATCGCTGTACTTAGTTTGTTTATCACTGCCTTTGACTGCCGTGTTCCGCATATAATTTATTTTTTTTGCCGTAATTTGTCACAACGCTACATTTGCAGGCTTTGCTCATCGCTCTTTCATCATTTCTAGTTTATAATTTATATTTGATACGTAATTTACTTTACTGCCGGCTTGGTTTAGTTTTCATTCAGCATTTTTTCAATATTTACGCTTTTGCTTTTTCAATTTTTTACGCTCATGTTTTGGCATTATTGCGTCACTGTAATGTTGTTTAAAACATTACTTGTAGGTTTTAACTGCCCTTTATCAGAACTGACGATGCACTGAATAAGTGCGAAATATATTTTCTGTAACATCTACTGACAACTGATCCCTGTTACCTTAGCAATTGAGGTTTTAGCTAGCTAGCAACCTGGATAAAGGTAGATAGTTGGTATTACTAACTTTTACTTTTAACTACTCGATTGCTGGCCTAAGAATTGTAATAAGTTAGTGACTGTTGCTATTAGGCCTATCAATTGTTGACGTAGTTTGCGTATAATCGCAACGTTACACCCAAGGCCGAGGTTAATTACATAGTTGGTCACAGCGGTAAACCATAATCTCTTCGTGGGAAAATTGTAACATAAAATTCCCAAATCCGTTCATCTGTATGTACTGACCGAAAAATAAACACACTTTCGAAACGTCTATTCAAAAGTGTATTCCAGTAAAACTAGCCCACGGCTATCGAAAATAGGTGCAACGCCTACACCTCTAAAAAACTGTCACTACAATACAGATTAATTGGTTAAAAGACGGAACTTTTGTCCAGCTAGCAAGCACTAAGCCAACAGTTAAATGAGCGGCCAACTTTCAAGCAATCATTTTACGAATGACCAAAATAGATATCAATATCTCAAATTCACGTATGCAGTACTGTGACGCAATAATGAAAAACAATTATGAAGTCATTCAACAGGTGTTCGAGCTAGTGAACCAATGCATTCATGTTTAAACAGGCCCAAACAGGTCCAAACAGATTTAAACAGGTTCTTATGAACGCTGGTGCAATTTGGCACATTTTCTAGCAACTTCCATGACGTAATATTCAGTAGACTTGAACGGTTTTATATGACGTTTGATTTGTACAGAGATTGGCCGTAACAATAGTTGTACTGCAAAAGTCGCAAAATCTTCAATTAGTTTTATACTTTTTATTTCTAATAAATAAATAAAAACAAACTTTAAACTGCATCATTTTTTACCAAGTTTTTGTCTGGTTGATGTGGGAGTTTTTATACGTGTTACTAAGTAGTTTTAACTTTCACTCTATTATATCAATGTTTATTGCACCATTTATCCATCTGGCAACCTTGATACCATTGTCTGCTATCAAAAAAGTTCAGAGGTTTGCGGTCAGACAAACCGCTTCATAATCAGACCCTAAACAAGTCTTGGTCTGGTTGATTTGCTGCAATAAACCACTTTGCAAGACCAAAATCGGTTAGAGGCCAGATTTTTAGCACCGCCATTCTAAACTTTTGAAACATCTAACATTGGGTCAAAGAAAGCAAACATTTCTTTAAAATTCACACATGGAAATTGTGAGCAAAGTTAAATCATTTTTATTATAAGTTACGTCATCATAAGTACACGGAAGTTGACTTCTTTATTATGACCAACACAGAAAACTTTTTCAATTTTGAAATGGCAACACTGACCAGATTAGATGCAGACCTTAAATCGCCTTAATGTTAGTAGTTGACCAGGGGCGTGTAGTGTTTCGTCATAGAAACCATTGTTACGTTTCACTAGCCTATCGTTTGTACTATGTGCGACTGTTACGAGACTAGAGACATTAGATAGATTAGCTGAGAGAAAGTACAATAAAGTGGTCTGTGTGTAATCTATTAAAGTGTGGTATATCTAAGTTAATCAAACGGAAATACAACAATGGCGACGAGGATTTAAGTGAAAGATGGCTGAACAAGTTACTGTAGCCCGAAGCAACCCGCTGGTCTGCGAACTAGGCAGTCTCAAATCGTTTCAAGTGCAAGGTGATCCACATGGTTTAGGACAAAGATGGAAGCAGTGGAAAAGGTCATTTTCTCTTTTTACTGTCAGTAAAGGAATCGCAGACGATAAGCAAAAGCAAGCGTGGTTGTTACACACAGCTGGAGAAGAGGTTCAAGAAGTTTATTTCAGCCTCGTGGACGAAAATGACGACAGTAAGTCTTTTAACGATACTCTAGCAATTTTGGATGAGTACTTTTTGCCTAAATGTAATGTTCCTTTTGAAAGATACAAGTTTCGGCAGCTGACGCAAGCCCAAGACGAGACCATTGATAAATTTATTTGCCGTTTGCGCCAGCAAGCAACGTTGTGTGAATTTGGAACCAATAGAGATGACTACATTCGAGATCAAGTTATTGAAAAATGTGCTTCTAACATATTGAGAAGAAAGTTGCTCGAAAAAAATAACCTAATTTTGAATGATGCAATAGTTATTGCAAAAGCTCATGAAGATGTCGAAAATCAATTAAAGACAATGCAGCCTACGTCATCAGTTCATGTCAACGAAGTGCGCCACCCAGAGCATCGACGCGCATTGCCTTCAATTAAGAAGGAAGGGAAAGTATGTTTTGCTTGTGGTAAGACTGGACATTTTAAGTTTGATCAACAATGCCCAGCAAGAGGCAAGCAATGTAACAAATGTGGCAAAGTCGGACATTTTGCTTTACAATGTCGAACACGGTCCCGAATGAATAGATGTGTGACGTCACAATATCCTTCTGACGTCAAGATGAATCGGAGTACGCCGTCGCGGAGACCAGTGCAGCGCAAGTCCAATACCAACACATTAGAGGAAGAAGAAGGAAAGACTTTTATTTTCGCAGAAAACGAGGAGAGCAACAAAGAAGAACTTTTCAACTTACAAGGGACACGTAAGAACTCTTGTACAATAACATTGAAAGTTGGTGGTGTAAAATTATCTGATGTTTTAATCGATTCAGGTGCTGCCAGTAATGTGATTAGTAAAGATACTTGGGAATGGTTAAAATGTCGTAATGTTGTTGCCCAATGTCGGAAATCAGCTAAATCTTTGTATTCATATGGGAGTACTACACCGTTACCTACACTAGGTACTTTTACTGCAGAAGTAATTTGTGAGGATACTAATTGTGCCTGTGTAACTGATTTTATTGTAGTTAACTGTGATGCACCTAGTCTCTTAAGTAGAGATACTGTAGAAAAATTAAGTGTATTGCGTATTGGCCCTTCACGTGTTAACAATCTGTGTAATGATGTTTTTGATAGTTACCCTAAACTGTTTAATGGGGTGGGACTTTAAAAAAATTATGAATTAAAGTTACACATTGACACATCGGTAAAGCCCGTAGCTCAACCAGTACGTAAAGTTCCATTTCAACTTAGGGGTAAAGTGGAGTGCAAATTGCAAGACCTACTCGACGCAGACATCATTGAAGAAGTTCCCGAGGGACCTACAGGTTGGGTTTCACCCGTTGTTATTATCCCAAAGCCAGATGGGGATGTACGATTGTGTGTAGACATGCGTCGAGCGAATGAAGCAATCATCCGGGAACGACATCCCATTCCAACAATTGAAGATTTGTTGCATCGAATGAATGGTAGCACTATGTTTAGTAAACTCGATTTAAAGTGGGGTTTCCATCAAATTATGTTAGAGCCAGAAAGTCGTTACATCACAACATTTGTGACGCATAAAGGACTGTATCGCTATAAACGTTTGATGTTTGGAATCAATTCCGCTCCAGAGAAGTACCAAAAGATTCTGTGCGATGTGTTGAAGAAATGCCAAGGAGTAGCCAACATCGCAGACGATGTAATTGTGTACGGGAAGAACAAAGAAGAACATGATCAAAGATTGAGTAATGTTTTAGAAAAACTATGGGAAGCCGGATTAACCTTGAACAAACATAAATGCCAATTTCGTTTACCGAAGCTGACGTTTTTTGGACACAATCTGAGCAAGCAAGGTGTCAGTCCTAGCGAGGAAAAAGTCGCAGCAATACTGAATGCAGAACCACCGAAAACTTCAAGTGAAGCAAGATCATTTATGGGATTGGTTCAATACTCTTCTAAATTTATTCCAAATCTTGCTACGATCGCTAGGCCTATACTTGATCTGACAAAGAAAGAAGTTAAATTTGAGTGGAAGCAGGAGCAGCAACAAGCTTTTGAACAGCTGAAATCATTGATGACCAAAGCTAATGCATTAGCATTTTTCCGAACCGATTGCAAGACACGCATTATTGCAGATGCATCACCAGTCGGTTTAGGAGCTGTTCTTACACAGCTACAGGATGGGTTATGGCGCGTAATTGCCTATGCGTCAAGGAGTCTTTCTGACATTGAGAAGCGTTATAGCCAAACAGAAAAGGAAGCTTTAGGGTTAGTTTGGGCATGTGAACGCTTTAATCTGTATGTGTTCGGGAAAGAATTTGAGCTGGAAACAGACCATAAACCTTTACAGTTTATTTATAACAAAACGTCCAAACCCTCTGCCAGAATAGAAAGATGGGTTTTAAGGTTACAAGCTTATGATTTCAAAGTTGTTTACAGACCGGGACGTACGAACATTGCAGATGCCTTATCAAGACTCAACTCCACACAATCAAAAGAAGACGGTTCGCATGAAGAGTACGATTTTGTGAGGTTAGTAGCAATAAGCAGTACTCCAGTTGCATTAACACCGCTAGAAATTGAAAGAGAGTCTGCTCGTGACAAGGAGTTTGAAGAAATTCGAAAATATGTCAAATCTGGCGATTGGTCAAAGTGTTCTCAATTTAGCTATTTACATGTCAAGGATGAACTTTGTTGTTATGGTGAATTAATTTTAAGAGGAACACGACTAGTAATTCCAAAGTCTTTGCGAGAACGCGTTTTGGAGCTCGCACATGAAGGACACCAGGGAATCGTTAAAACTAAGAATAGACTACGCACGAAAGTGTGGTGGCCTAAAATGGACAGTGATGCAGAGAAGTTGTGTAGGAAATGTCATGGTTGCCAAGTGACAAGCGAATATGCAAGACCGGAGCCGATGACAAGAGTGGTTCCTCCGAACGGTCCATGGCAAGCTTGTTCTGCTGACATTCTTGGACCGTTGCCAAGCGGTGAAAACATTTTAGTTATTGTAGACTACTAGGCTACAGTAGGTACTATTAAATAGCTGTCTTGAAGTCTACTACCACCACGAAAATAATAGACGCAATTGTGCCTGTGTTTGCACGATTCGGTGTGCCAGTTTCTTTGAGAACTGATAATGGGCCACAATTTGTTTCTTCAGAGTTTGAAAATTTCTTAACCGAGTACGGCATAAAGCATGAAAAGTCGACGCCATTGTGGCCACAAGCAAATGGAGAGGTGGAGCGACAAAACAGAACGTTGATGAAAGCGATCAGAATTGCACATGTGGACGGAAAAGAATGGAAAGAGGAGATCAGTAAATTCCTGATGGCTTATCGATCGACACCACAGTCATCCACTGGTGCATCTCCGTACTATTTGATGTTTGGACGAGAAATGAAAACGAAACTTCCAGAATTGTGTCGTGAGCCACAACAGTTCGACGAAGAAGTCAGAGATCGTGATTGGGAGAACAAATTGAAAAGTAAAAGCTATGCTGACGAAAAAAGGGGGGCTGTAGAGTCGGAAATAAAAATGGGTGATGAAGTCTTAGTTAGAAATCCTAAAACTTCTAAATTGTCTCCTACATTTAAACCTGTCCCTCAAACAGTTGTCTCGAAAGAAAAGGGTGAGGTTACTGTTATGGATAAGGATGGTATTGAACTAAAACGTAATTCGTCTTTCTTTAAGAAGTATATCAGTCCAGACAATAGTCCTTGTGAAAGTGAGACTTACGACTCACCACTAGTCACTGTCGATGAATCAGATTCAATGAATCTATCACCCCCACGTTTACAAATGCCAGAACGTAGATCTTCTCGCTGTATAACTAAACCAACAAGGTTTAATGGCTATGTTCTCACATAAACATGTTTACTGTATGTGGTAATATTGTGTAGTTCTGTTTTTACGTGTATTGGAGTAACCTACCACATACTAACAATTTTCTTATTTGTTTATGTCTTGCTTCATACTTGCATATTAAGGCATATCGTCGAAGTAGTAATAGCCTGATCTGATGTCCTATGTACATACTGCTTGTGTCACCAATTGTTTCGTAATTGAGTCGCCACTAAAGTGCAGCTGTAGCAGTTCATAAAAGCTCATTCATGTTCTTGTTTTTCAATGTTAAAGCTGCATTAACTATATCAGTGGTTCTCAACGGGGGCGTTTTGACTTTGTAGGGGGGCGGTATGATTACTTCGGCTTAAGGGGGGGGGGGGCGTTTTGATTATTAGGTGGCATTCTGGTTGAACCTATCTACCGCCCAGCTTAACGATTTAATCAAAGAGCTTCTGTCTTCGTGGTAGCATTTCCTACCTTATACCTGGTAGAAAAGGGATTCAGCTGTGTAGTTCTGCTACTATGCTACATACCAAACTGCGAAACCCACTTGACATATCCATAAAAGGTGATCTTCGAATGTTTCTCACTGACTTTACACCAGATGTGAAGAAACTGGCACTTTCTCACCAAGTCCAAGGTTCACACTGACTACCAGTGGGCCTATAACTTACTGTTTTCATGCTCGCAAATATATATTTGCTTTTATCAAATATAGTTACTAGTCTCTAAAACCCTTAGTCCTTACAGCCTGTTTCACCCTAAAAGGGGGATCATCAAAAGGTCCTTATTCTAATAGAAATAGAATTCTATTTGAATAAGGACCTTCTGATGATCCCCCTTTTAAGGCAAAACAGGCTGTAAGGGTTTGGTTTTAGAGACTGGTAACTAGCCTATATTTGATGTAATTCGCTCTGCTTGGCTTTTTGCATGGCTGGTCACAGCGGTAAACCATAATTTCTTCGTGGGAAAATTGTAACTTAAAGTTCCCGGATCCTTTCGTCTGCATATAATGACCGAAGAAACACACACTTGAACTTCTTTTCAAAAAGTGTATTTCTGTAAAAATTAGCCCACGGCTACCGAAAACGAGGGGGTGCAACGCGTACACCACTGAAAACTGTCACTACAGAACAGATTACTTGGATAAAAGACGGAACCTTTGTCCAGCTAGCAAGCACTAAGCCAGCGTTTCTTAACCGGGGGTGCTAGCACCCCTTGGGGGTGCTGGAATAGACTGTAAGGGGTGCTAAATGCATGCAGTATAATATCAAAAAATGCCATAGGCTATTACTTTTCTGCGTTTTTTCGTTTTTCTGCCAGTATCAGCAGTTGTCATATCAATGATTGCTGTTTCGAAGTAGCCTACATGATTTACCGTTATTGTGGTCATCTCCCAGTCCAGTACTCAAATTGATCCTGAGTAGATTGTGCGAACTTACCTGGTGGGTGCTTTGTTGTAATATTGTTGCTCACCTCTCGCTTCTAGAAACCACCATAGCAAAATACGTTCCCACAAATCACTCATATCCAGAGTGGATACAGCAGCCCTTCTTGGCAGACATGAGTGATGATAATAGACTAAAGGAGGAGCTGATTGATATGCAGGTGAATCAGAGTTGTCGGACAAAAGTTCGTCCTTCCGCTTGCTGATTTCTGGTGTGATCAGTTGACAGCAAATCTTGCATTGGCACGGAACAGCATTGGAATTGATCGTTCCATTTCCGACTACCTTCCTATGTGAAAAGGCGCTTTCCACCATGCTCCAAATCAAAACAACTGGCCGGAACCGCCTTCAACATGGGTTGCTCCACGATATGAGAGTGGCTTTGACCAACACGAAGCCTCGAATTGAGAAATTGGTCACACATAAGCAACAACAGAAGTCACATTGATACATATGTAACTACTAACTAGTTAGCCTACCCAGCTAGGTAACTTGAGTTTGTCCATGTTCTTTCACTATTCTCGGGTTTTCCTATTTCTTTTATCACCAATGACAACAGTAGTTTTAAAGAATAAACAAAATGATCAATTTGTACATCACTTTCCTTTCAATAGTGCAGGCCAAAGTTGAATGGCGGCGCCAAAATTTCGACATGCTTTTTGATCGCTGGCGGTATATTTTGTATTTTTTGTCGCCTAACAAACTGTGCTGTTATTTTAAGAGAGTTGATTCACTTATATATGATTATAATATTGAATTTCTGTTGGTGAATGAAAGTCAAATTCCAAATCCTGAATCAACTTCGTTAAAACAACTGCACAGTTTGTGAAACAACAAGAGACTTCATTACAAAATAATTATCTCGCCAGCGATCTGAGGGCATGTCAAAATTTCGGCCTCTACCAAACTTTTGGTCGGCACTGTAGTAGTCGGTGTCCGACGTTTTCTTCGTAAACAGTTCTTCGTAAAGCAATTCTTCGTAAGCAATTTTTCGTAAAACAATTCTTCGTAAAGTTAATTCTTTGTAAAACAATTCTTCCCAAAGCATTTATTCGTGCATGCAAAGGAGATTTGATGTATACGAAGAAATGCTTTACGAAAAATTCTTTTACAGATTTCATTTCACCAACAACTGTTTACGAACAATTGTTTTACGAAGAATTGCTTACGAAGAATTGCTTTACGAAGAATTGTTTCCGAAGAATTCGCCTATAACCGTAGTAGTCGTATATCAACGATAGTTAGGGGGTGCTAGACTGTTCAGGCCTGTTTACAGGGGTGCTAGAGTTAGAAAAGGTTAAGAAACGCTGCACTAAGCCAACAGTTAAATGTGCGGCCAACTTTCAAACAATCATTTTACGAATGACCAGAATAGATAGCAATATCTCAAATTCACGTATGCAGTACTGTGACGCAATAATGAAAGACAATTATGAAGTCATTCCAACAGGTGTTTAAAGCTGATGTAATATTCCTGTTTAAACAGGCCCAAACAAGTCCAAACAAGTTTGACACAAGTCTATGAACGATGGTGCAATTTTGGCACATTTTCTAGCAACTTCCATGACGTAATATTCAGTAGACTTGAACTGTTTTTATATGACGTTTGAATAGGTGAAAATTGTCGGGAACATAGCGGCCCCTAGTTATGACAGTCTGACATGGCATAACTAAAAAAGAATTGACGACAACTTTGAGCCAATGAATAAAACACACGATACATACGCAAATTTTTTGAATCACTCACGTTTAAGTTAATACGCAAATACAAAGGGCATGCAAAGAATGAACAGCAATACGAATAAACACGACGATACATGAAATTGGTACCATAGGTACACGCTAAATGACGCTATATACAATAGTTGCGCTAATAACCGACTGTTCCGGGCTCAGACAAGTATCGGCCACCGCAGACAAAACCAGGCTCAAACCCTAACACTTAGGTGTTCTTTACGGGGGCGAGGCACGAAATATCTCTCAACACGTAGTCTACTTTCACTTTCCCCGTACTCTCATCATAGTTGCAGACGGCAACTTTGGCTCTACGAACCACAGGCTTCCCTTTCCTAATTTGTGGAACTACCTCATGCACCCTCCCAAGTTGATACTTCCCACGTTTACCAATGTCTTGGAGAGAACCTACCACTACAAGTTGACCAGGCTCCAAATTCTCGGCCATTTTTAGCCATTTTTTCCGGCCCTGAAGACCTGGCAAGTAAAAATCGATCCATTTATTCCAAAACTGCTGAGAAAGTGACAAATTGAACCGATAATCCCTTCTTAATTGGTCACGATCATGTGGTTGCCCAACAGCACAGTATGGGTCTAAGTATGGGGTCAAAGTGAGGCAGGGGTGATGACAGTAAAATCCCTAGGGTCGTCACTCAAAGGTACCAAAGGGCGTTCGTTCACGATCCGAACGGCACTGCCTGTGTACGTAAGCAGTTCAATAAAATTGGGCTTACGAATTGAAGAGTCCAAAATGTGAAAGAAGTATTTGGTCATATCGGCCACGAAACCAAATCTTTCAAGCCGAAATCTAGCCAAGACATCTGCCAGAGGGTTTAGCAAGTCAGACAAGTCAAGACAAGAAGACATTAAATCATTAACACAAGTTCCTCGAAATTCAGACCCGCCATCGCAAACAATGCGCTTTTTTAATTGTGACGTCACAAAGTATGGTAAATACCATTCAAATCCCTTGACATTTCCTGCTTCACCAGCACGCTCAATATAGCCATTAGATTTAAGATCTTTCATGGTGTCAGTAAGGAAATCACGAAGTTCAGGTTGTTTTAAAGCCTTCTTTCTTAAAGCAGCAGCTCTATCTGACGCCAACACAAAATTGTTAGGTAGATCAATATCTTCCTTCAACGGAACAGGTATCTCAAATCGACCATCTTTCAACTCAATATTCGGTTCGACAAGTTCTCTAGCCAAAATATCATTGCGAGACAATTCACAGGTTTCATTTTGCAAAGTCAAATCCTGAATGACTTTATTCAGGTCTGCTATTTCCATATCACGAGACTCAATTTTACGCTGAAAGCCAGAGATGACATCCGACTCTGAAGACGTCTGCACTCTGCACACTTTAGCAACGCTTTCAACTAAGGGTGACTTACCACCACAAGCCAACCAACCGAGAGGAGTGAGTAAAGCATGCGGTTCACTGCGATTTTCACCAACACGTTCTTCTTTTGCCCACATCAAATAAGCGTTGTCGTTGCCAATCAGTACATCTACAGTACTACAATCATTCAAATGAAACATATTCACGTCATGAAAATGACGGAAACCACTTAAATCTTGTTTATGGGGTAAAGTTTTAACATCGTCAGCCCAAGCTGGGTTAACCACCGAGGTTATATCACAAAACAGTTCATCAGTCTCTAACGACTGGATGTTGAGTTTAACAAGGTCAGCACAAGTAGGTTTCTGACCAGCCAGAGTATCCATTTTAAACGACGCTTTATCGTACGGTTTAAGACCAAGTTCGCACACCAAGTCACTCGAAACAAAGGTCAACTGCGAACCAGGATCATGCTGACAATACACCAACTTTGATTTGCCAGTCATTGGATTCAAAACACGAGCAGCAGTAATGCGGTTAAAGGCTGCTTTAACATTTCCAATCTTAACATTACGCACAGGAACTCTGGCACCAGCATCATCTTTACCGACCGAATCCAGAGAATCACGTGACGTCACATAAAAATCATGCAGAAGAAAATAGTGTTTCCTATCGTTGTTAGGCCCACACTTACGACAGTTATTTGCATGATTACAGTCCTTAACCATATGCTGGCGCAAACAGTTCAAGCATTTTCCAGCTTTCACAATGACATCTCTCCGACCTTTAGGTGTCAAGCGCAAAAATTCTTTACAATTAGACAAAAAATGATATTCAACTTGACCACGTGACGAACAACAAATACATGCCGGCAGGTCTTTTCGTCTAGCCTCACCACCGCGCGGTGCGCCAACAGCAGTCGAGTACTGCGAACTTCCTAACATGACATTATCATGGGGTTTTACAGACGTCTGCCTAACCGGACATGAAGGCAATTTTCCTTTGCCAAACTTTTTAAAATGCTGCGACTCACCAGAATCGCCCATTAGCATAATGCTAAAATCAGTCGACTTGCGCGTTTCCTCCCGTACTACAAAATCAAACAAACTCTGAAAGGTAGGTTCCTCAGTGCTACCATACTGATCACCTAAAAAGTCAAGATAACGCTGCTTAGCGTCAAACGGGAGTCGCTTAGCCAAATCCAAAACAAAACGTCCTTCTAATTTATCACGCTGACCATAAGCTTTCGCGTAAAGCAAACACTGCGACAATTCATCTTTAAACTCTTTCAAATCACTGGAAGAGATAGAAGTCAATTTGCTACCATAGCGATACTTTCTAATTTCTGGTTCTGCGAAAAGACCTCCACGAACTCCAAAACGTTGGGACAAGCGAGCTAACGACATTTCTATCCTGTCTTCCTCTGACAAGCCAGGAGTGTCCGAAACCAAATTAGCAATCGTTTGTGCAGCTGTTCTAACACAAGCTGCTTGCAACAAAGTCAAACGAGTTCCCTTAAAGGGCGAAGCTGCCATCAAGGCCATAACACGATTTTTAAAGAAGACAAATGGCATATTATTACCATCGTAACCAATCAAGGCCGCCTTATCGAAGAACGTCCTACTATTTTGGTATTCAAAAAAGCAATCCTGCTGTTGAGAACTCGATTTAGCGGGAGAAGACAAGCTATATCCCTTAAGGGGCTGAGTGGGCTCAGTCACATGCACAGCCTGATCACGATCCTCAAACACGTTAAAATCAGGAGACACGATACGCCTCTCACAACCACCTAAATTACGTGTAGCTGGGCGATCAAAAACTAGCGGCGCAGAAAACTTTGAAGGGGGCAAAGCATTACTGCTAATGGCGGCCCCGTGACCTGTACGCTCTGGGGGAGGAGTTCGGTTGTAATTTGCAGACCTTGGCTCTACAGCCTTCGGAAGACCCTTAGCCGCGGCCCCGAGACCTCCTGAAACAGCTGGAAAACATGTGGATTGTACAGGTCCACTTACAGATTGAACAGGCGTCTGGAAAAGGTTAGGTAAATTAAACTGTGATTGATGTTCACTTCTGGAATGCCTAGAAGATCCCTTCTTAGAGCTACGCCGGGAGCCCACCTCTGATCGATATTCAGCTAATGCCACTTCCTTACGTTGTTCAGCCCTCAACTGAGCGTCTTTGAGTGCGAACTCAGCAGCTCTCGCTTCGGCTTTCGCGGCAGCCTCAGTTCGTACGGCCTCAGCTCTCGCGGCGGCCTCAGCAGCTCTCGCTTCGGCCTCAGCTCTCGCGGCAGCCTCAGCTCGTATGGCCTCAGCTCTCGCGGCAGCTTCAGTTCGTATGGCCTCAGCTCTCATAGCAGCCTCAGCAGCTCTCGCTTCGGCTTCGGCTTGTATCTGGAGCTCCTCTCGTCTTAGCTGTAAGTTAATTTGTGCCACTATCCGTGACGAGCTCTCAGACATCCTAGTGCTTACATTTGAGGCGCTATCTTCAGGATGTATGTCAGCATCCAACCTATCTGAGAACTCACTTTCTTTTTGTTGGAAGTTATTTTTTAACGAGTTAAATTCGGGATCTACCCTATCACGAAGTTCTGCTAAGATTGCAGAGTTAAAAATTTTACTCAAGAGAGCATGGAAATGCCGTAATTCCTCTTCTAAAGTAGATAAGTTAGATCGAAAAATTAACAGTTCCTGCTTATCACTCAAAGAACCTAGGGCCACAGAAAGTTTCCCAATTTGAGTCAAAATATCCCGCCTAAGATGCCGGGCCTCTCGAACTGACTTAGCCTCATCGTTATTGGGTCCCTCCCCAGAATGGCCTGCCCGACCGCAAAGAACATCATCAGGCTTAAACTCAGTCGAGTCTACGGCGGTCGAGTCCTTGTCACCACCGAGTGTAGACATATTAAATGTTAGGGCTAAATTTAACAATTAAAAAATTAAGTTACACAAACACACAAAATTACAGTAGTTATAAAAAACTTAACTGCAAAGACCGTAAAAATACAAAAAAGAATTTAAATGCACGATACCGTAGCTGTACGAGTATGTGAAGTCCAAACGTCCACAAACCTTGCTTGGATTCTTCCACTTGAATCTTCAAGCACAGATGGATTGCCTTTAATCTTCTTTCTTGCCAATGAATGTCAAAGTTATTTTTCTTCTGTACCAAACTGAGAAGAAATGTCTTTACTTTTTAGCTTAAAGTTCTTCAGTTGCCTACCGAGAAGAAATGTCTTTAATTTTCTTTGCTTCTTTAGACTACCAACCAATAAGATCTTCTTTTATTATTTCTTTGCTTCTAAGTGCTTCTTGGCCTACCAACTAACTAACTTCGTCTTTTATTTTTTGCTTCTAAGTGCTTCTGTGCAAAACACTAGACAGAGAATCGTCTTTTATTTTTTATGTGCTTCTAGTGCTAACAAGAACTCGTCTTTTATTTTTTTATGGTCACAGCGGTAAACCATAATCTCTTCGTGGGAAAATTGTAACGTAAGATTCCCAAATCCGTTCGTCTGCATGCAATGACCCAAAAATAAACACACTTTCGAAACGTCTATTCAAAGTGTATTCCAGTAAAATTAGCCCGAGGCTATCGAAAATAGGTGCAACGCCTACACCTCTAAAAAACTGTCACTACAATACAGATTAATTGGATAAAAGACGGAACCTTTGTCCAGCTAGCAAGCACTAAGCCAACAGTTAAATGTGCGGCCAACTTTCAAACAATCATTTTACGAATGACCAGAATAGATAGCAATATCTCAAATTCACGTATGCAGTACTGTGACGCAATAATGAAAGACAATTATGAAGTCATTCCAACAGGTGTTTAAAGCTGATGTAATATTCCTGTTTAAACAGGCCCAAACAAGTCCAAACAAGTTTGACACAAGTCTATGAACGATGGTGCAATTTTGGCACATTTTCTAGCAACTTCCATGACGTAATATTCAGTAGACTTGAACTGTTTTTATATGACGTTTGAATAGGTGAAAATTGTCGGGAACAATGGCATTGAGCACTTTTTGTAGTATTAATACTATTTATTCTTTTATATTCACTTTTCGCAATTAATCGTTTTTGTTGGGGGGCGGTAACATTTTTCCCGTTCATGAAGGGGGCGTTGGGCCAAAAAAGGTTGAGAAACACTGAATTATATGATCTGTACTGTATTTTGAAGTTTAAAAAAAAAAGGAGGGATGTAGTGTTTCGTCATAGAAACCATTGTTACGTTTCACTAGCCTATCGTTTGTACTATGTGCGACTGTTACGAGACTAGAGACATTAGATAGATTAGCTGAGAGAAAGTACAATAAAGTGGTCTGTGTGTAATCTATTAAAGTGTGGTATATCTAAGTTAATCAAACGGAAATACAACAGGGCGGATCCAGAGGGGGGCGATTGGGGCGATCGCCCCCCCTAAAACCCAAGAAAGTAGCTTTATTGTTCATTTATATGTATACGATTTGGAAAACAACATGTCGAAAGCAATGCTGAATAAGTCTTTCGCCATGTTCAAAGATTAGGTTAGGCTAGGGTAGGCTATAATACTAACATAGTATAAGGCTATTATTTCATCGCAGAGTCTAATTACCGAACGAAATTACTAAAATTTAAAAAGTTACTAAACTTTTTGCCGGCACTGTAGAGCATAGCCAGAAATCCCTTAGCCTAGATAAGTTGGTTGACGGAGCAGATTTTTGCAACTTTGACGGTCGGACATGGAACTAAAACCAATGGTTTTAGTTCCACGTCTGACCGTCAAAGTTGCAAAAACCTGCTCCGTCAACCAACCTAGCCTATCTGGAAATTCTACCTTGAAATTGCACCTAGAAACAGCAAAGCTCAATTTTTTTTTCAATGAGACTTTAGCATCTTGACACCTAACATCATTGCTACCACGAAATTGCTCAAGTAGGCTACCGACTCGATAGCATTGACAAAAGTCATTTGGTTGAATCTGCTCTATGTTCAGAGATCCAACTATGGAAGAAGTGGGAAAATAAAACTGTTCTGGCGACTGCTGCAGTCTTGCCGATGACTGCAGAAGAAGCTTTACAACCGTGTGATACAGTGACGATCGGTGAGGGAAAGCAAGGAAAGCAGTGCTTACCTGAGCGAAAACTATGCAAAATATAATGACTGAATTCTAGGTTTAACTTCTTATTATTTTTATCAAGTCTATTTTAACTTGAAAATTACTGTGTTCGTGACTAGAATTACTCGTAACACTTGTGAGTAGTCTAAGTCCTCACCAAACCGCATGTCTTGCCTATAAATGCCAATTAACGCAAACGCTTTTGTCAGAAACCATCACTGAAGCTCCAGGGAAATCAACTTTCAAAATTGCTTACCCTACATTGAAAAACGCCTTCGTTTTATCCAATCCTCAATCGTTTTGCAAAACGACACCAGCTGCTTAGCCAATCAGATGTGTTATCTGGTGTTATGGTTAAAGTTGCTTTCCCAGTGACGTCAATGCGTATCTCATAGCGGCTGCTTTTGGTTTCAGGCGAAAGGAATACAGCCTCTACGCATGAGTGATTTTCGGGCTTGTAACTATAGGCTACTGAGTACGCTGAAAATAAAGCTGGTTCTCTTACCAAAAAAAAAACATAGATTCTACAATAAGACATGCAATTCCAAAGGGTACATTAACCAACCAGTACTGAAACAGCACAAGTGTTTTTTAAATTCTTTGGGTCAATAGACTGACATCACAAGTTCAGAGCAAACATACTTGTGTTCTTCAAGAATGGACTAGCTTAGTTTATAGGCTAATTATTTGCTCTTTACTAGTGCACCAGTCCAATGCATGTCGTAACTGCTTACAGATGACATTGACTAAGTTTTTGTGCTCAGTCTAAAAAAGCAGCCAACATTCTAGACTAGTCCCAGTTTGATTGATTGATTGAATCTTTATCCTCGGACTGGGAAAGTCCGAAGATTTTGTTTTGGAAATGCTCTCAGAGCGCACCAAATTGGAAGTGTTTTTCAAAATTTTCTGGGGGAGGCCCCCCAGACCCCCCGCTGGAAGTGTTGCCTTCGGCAACACGCCTTCGGGCTTCGCCCGACGGTTACGCCCCTCGTGCCTACTACCTTGCTGCAACATATTTCCAAGTTGCTTTCCCAATGGTTTAAGCCACCGAACGTCACTGGTGTGATAAAAATGTGTACACAATCGTACACTCTCTTCTAAAAATACTATTAACCTTGCCAGTCTATTAACGTTCGAAAAGTTCTGATTGAACACCTTAATCCGTGCTATTAACCTTAAAAATGAGATTGCAATATTTTTTTAAAATCATACCACTTTTAGAAACCGCTCAATTTCCCTAAAAAACAACACCTAAAATCGTCAAATTTTGGGATTATCATAATTAATAAGTGATTAAAGTATTTGTTTACTTACTGTAATGATATTTTCTGACTCCGGTGAGTCGCTTCCATCTGTATATGCAATCCTCATAGGCAACCGGCAATTCCTGCATTTATAATTTGAAAACAGTTACTTCAGCTAGATGTCATGCTTGCCCTTGCTTATTGGTACATTACCTACTGATATCTCGTCAACATCAACATATTTTGCATATACAACCAATCATCATGCAATAAACGTAGAAATGCATGGGTGTACGGTATCTTAAAGGATTAGCTTATATTTGCATCACGGTGTTGTCAGGTACAATGTAACAAGCCAAAATGTACTTACATTAGATACAATTTATACAACAATGTTACAAAAACGTTATATACAACTGCCACGTTAGTGTAACTGTGACTTCAATGCAATAAGTTACTATAATGCGAAGTACTGGTATGCACCCATGTATTATAATTAAGTTAAGAAAGGGTAAAAGTAGTTTTGAGCAGTTAAAATCAAAATGAAATGAACAAATATCAGGGAAAAATGAATGCATTGTTATACCGCTTTCTTCTTTTCGATTTAGGTTGTCTACTATCATTTACTTCTTCTTCACTAGCTGCTGTTGAAGCCAAATCAGAAGTATTTTCAGCATGTTGTAACTTTATCAGTGCTTTGGCCAAATCATCTGTTGCAAAATATTAACAGGTCATCTTCCGATAACAGTGATCAAGATGAGTGTAATTTTGCAAATTTTTTACGGGGGAGCATGGCCCCGGACCCCCCTAGAATATGCGTGCTTTTGGCACGCTCTAACCCCCCGCCAGCCTTATTGCTTCCCTTGCTTAAACAAAATATATTTAGTGATATGCTTGGCTCACTCTACACCTACAAGTGTCGCACACAAAAACAAACTGACGACTATGTTATTCTGGACTGTCCAATGTATCGCGCTCCAACTGGGGCACATGCTGGTCTCGAAGTATTTTCAGCATGTTGTAACTTTATCAGTGCTTTAGCCAAATTATGTGTTGCAAAATGTTATCATGTCATCTTCCCATAACAGTGATCAAGCTTAGTAAAAACGATACACTGAAGAATAAGATCTCATGCATATTGCATGTGGAATAATAACAACCTGCTAAAGCGGTTAAATGGAAATTACATACCAAAAAATTGACAACTAATTAAGACAAGCAGCTGTGCTGCAACAGAAACAACAGAGCAAACATAAATTTAGTTGCTCAAAACTCCATATATTGGAAAACATATTATATATATATACATATACATGTTGATTGTTGAATGAAACAACCTTGACACTTGGCAATGTAAATTAGTAAGAGAGAATCATAAGGCCAGTGAATTCCAACTCTTAACTCTTAAGTCACCATAATTATATATATGTATAATATAGAGGGCCATTGGGTACTCTACTGGCAAAACCCTACCTCTGATTGTTTCCAACTTTTATTTAGGTACCGTATGTATTATAACTTAATGGGTAGTATAAATTAATATTAATGTTTACCTGTTTTGTACATAATTCGTACATGATACTTTTTCCAATTTGGATTGACATCTGAATTTTGTAGGCATAACTGGCGAACCTTGTAACCGGGAAGCTCAGGCCAATAACATTCCAAAACATCATTATCATGAAATATCCATTTCTCTACCTGGACAAGATCAACTTCACCTCATGATATAAAGTCTACGACTGCAAATGCTCTCAGTCATACCGGTAGTCTTCATATTTTTAATCTACAGTAGCACAAAATAGACTGGACTTACTTAACATAGACAGTAAAGTATTTTCAATCAGTGTTATTTCTCAAGACTGCACATTAAATGATAGGCTAATCGAGTAAAACTATTCGTACAATAGAAATAAATGCACTGTCTACACTCTACAGCAAGCCCTGTAGCCTGTAGGTAGGTACCATACTTCGATAGATGACCAAAAACAGGCACAGCTTTTCGCTACCTTTCTCTGAACAGCACTGCACCATTTCGGTATGATCACCGCGATTCGTGCACAATCTTTTGGTAAAAAGAAAGATTGAACCTTTTATCTTCAGGCGCTTTTCGGTAGATTTAAATCAGTTAATGATTTCTAAACATAAATGGAAGATTAATTAACACAAACCTTGTAGCCTACTTAACAGTCACTCTAAAAAGTCCTCTCCTAAGCTGATAAGCAAATACTTAGTGAAATTCTGTGCCATTTTTTTATGTCACAGACTCACAGGGATATTTAATCAGGTGACCGCTGGTAACCGCGATATAAGGTTTACGAAAAATAAAGAGGAGAAATTCGGTTTTACTGAAAATTACATAATACTGTATTCCTGAGTTGCACAATTCCTATTGTAAAGATATTAACATAAAACACAACAAATAGCCTACTAGAGTTGAAAATTTATTTTAAACGAGAGAAACAAGATGAAACAAACTTGCTACTAGCGTGAAAAAAACACGTGTATAACACGTTAAAAACACGTGAGTGTACAGAAAAAAAATAAATATGCAACTGCAGAGATTTTTTAAAGATATTAACATAAAACGCATCAAATACCCTACTAGAGTTGAAAAATTACTTTAAACAAGAAAAACAACATGAAACAAACCTGCTTCTGGCGTGTAAAAAACACGTGTATAACTCGATGAAAACACGTGAGTATACAAAAAAAGTGAATATGCAACTGCCGAATTTTTTTAAAGATATTAACATAAAACACATCAAATAGCCTACCGTACTAGAGTTGAAATATTACTTTAAACGAGAAAAACAAGATAAAACAAACTTGGTACTGGCGTGTAAAAACACGTGTATAACACGTTAAAAACACGTGAGTATACAAAAAAAAGTGAATATGCAACTGCAGAGATTTTTTAAAGATATTAACATAAAACGCATCAAATAGGAAATAGCCTACTAGAGTTTAAAAATTACTTTAAACGAGAAAAACAAGATGAAACGAACTTGCTACTGGCGTGTAAAAAACACGTGTATAACACGTTAAAAACACGTGAGTAGCCTATGCAGAAAAAAATGAATACGCAATTGGAGAATTTTTTTAAAAGTATTAACATAAAACGTATCAAAAAACCTACTAGAGTTGAAAAATTATTTTAAACGAGAAAAACAAGATGAAACAAACTTGGTACTGGCGTGTAAAAAACACGTGTATAACACGTTAAAAACACGTGAGTATGCAGAAAAAAATGGATACGCAATTGGAGAAATTTTTTAAAAAGTATTAACATAAAACGTATCAAATAGCCTACTAGAGTAGAAAAATTATTTTAAACGAGAAAAACAAGATGAAACAAACTTGGTACTGGCGTGTAAAAAACACGTGTATAACACGTTAAAAACACGTGAGTATGCAGAAAAAAATGAGTATGCAATTGGAGAAATTTTTTAAAGATATTAACATAATACGTATCAAATAGCCTACTAGAGTTGAAAAATTATTTTAAACGAAAAAAACAAGATGAAACAAACTTGGTACTGGCGTGTAAAAAACACGTGTATAACACGTTAAAAACACGTGAGTATGCAGAAACAAGTGAATATGCAACTGCAGAAATTTTTCAAAGATATTAACATAAAACGTATCAATTGATATTCTAGAGTTGAAAAACTTACTTCAAATATGATATAAAGCATTATTGCAATTGATGACATGTGTAAAAAAACTCGTGTTAATCACGTGTTAAAGTGGTGTAAAAAGAACGTACCCCAGTATTACACGAGTTCCCCCAGAATTTCACGTGTTTTTCACGAGCCAATGTTTATGGGGAGGCTGCCATGTTCACGAAATTATGGCCCAGCTATTTGTCCCCGTATTATAATATAGATTGTGACGCAATCGTGACGTCATCATTACGATGCACTGTCACGCTTGAGCGACAATCTCTCGTTATTCTTTCTCTATTTTACTAACTCGTGTTTTTCAAACGTGTTTCGGCTTTCTTTTACGATGTGTGAATCTATCGGACGGACGTGCGTAATGAGAGTGTGCAGTGACTATTCCACATCACAATTGATGAATTGAACCCGTCTCTTTTTTACAATATACAATCTTAACTCAACACATGTGGAACTTGAGTCAAAAGTTAGAAAAAAGACAGGTTGGATAGCAGTTAATAACTTAATACATAGCGGTTACCAGAAAGAAAGAACAATAGAAGTGTTGGTTTTTGTCAATTTTGTAGAAGTCGTGGTTTCAATTTTGATCACAAATTTAGTGAAATTATTTTGTAGAGCTTTGGTAGAGAGTTTGCATTTTTGAACCATAGACAAGCAAAACAAACTAACCTTAACGGGTTTAATATAATATGTTTACGTACGTGTCGAAAACGTTTGATTCATTATGTTAGATATTTTGTTTTGTATGTAATATATTATGTTAAACCTGCTAAGGTTATTTTGTGAAAATTAATACAAGAATTGAAAAAATCTGGCAACACTAAGGTCGGGGTTGTCAGTTATGGACCATGGTCGTCGGACCATTCAGCATGCGACAACTCAGCAATTACATTTCAGCTACTGCCAAGTCAGCAAATGAGATTTATGTGCTCACGTCGGACTTGCTTGGTCATCGCTTGCTAAACTGAATTTGCTGACTTGTGACAAGACAAAGCTGCCTGATAAGTGTTGAAAATTTAAGCAAAACAATGTCTTTCAAAAAAGCACAGAAAGCACAACAGAAACCACATGGTGAAAGAGGTCAAGTGGCTGAAAGGCAAAACCTTGGTATACTTGAAAAGAAAAAAGATTACAAGTTACGTGCAAAGAATTATCAAAACCATCGAAGGATTTTGAAGTCTTTTCGCAAGAAGGCTCAAGCTCGGAATCCGCCCCGATAGCTCAGTTGGTTAGCGCTTGACTTCAGGAACGAAGAAGTTTCAAGATCAAGCTGCGCTGGTTCGACTCTCGGGGTGTGCACTTGAGCAACTCACGTTAAGGACTGCTCTCCATTCAGCGGCATCTAATGGATGGAATGATTCCCGGGCAACAAGACTTCAACAATTGGAAACTTCACTCTGTCAATCTCGGTGACCGGGCCGCGAAAATGTTTATCACACAAACTTTTTGTTACTTTGCATAGAGTTTGTATTTATACCGTGTGAATGCAAACATTTTTCGTTGGTGTGTTTGGTTCAGCGGTTTCATCTTTTGCCTTATGTTCGGGGGGCATCGGTTCGACGCAAGTCAATTTTTTTTCTTTACATTAATTTTTGCGGTGCACAAAAACTTTTCAAAAAAAGTAAGGTTAATGGGTTAGGGTTAATTCTTAAGCCTGGTCTACACTACAAGCCCGAAAAGCGCAAACGCCTGCATTGTCCAGCCTCGACTGACTAAAAACTGTCTACACTGGCAAATTTGATCTTGCGACCGTGTGCATTTAAGCGGTAACAACGTCACTTTCTGCTTGGTTACGTCATCTGGCTGGAAATTCGCCTCCAAACGATTCAAACTTATCAATCAAACGCATCCATCATTGTACTGACACAGTGTAATAGGTCAACTGAAAATAATCCAGAATAGTATTGGAGACCTAGAGCTATCCTATAACTTGTAGAGTTGAACCCTGCAATCAATGCAATGCTAGCAGGTAGGCCAACCCAAGTTTGACCAAAAGCCTGGTGAAGTGCTATCTGAACCTGACCAACAGCTAAAGATAGTTTTAATCAGTCTAAGAGGTCTTCCATACTAACTGGAAGGCCAACTTTAATCATACCAAAACCCTAGTGAAGTGCCACCTTAACCAAACTAAAAAAAAAAAAAAAAAAAAAAAAAACCAAACTAACAGCAGCTAGTAGGCCTATGTAAGACTTTTTTAAACCTAACTTTTTAATTTTTATCTACGAGTGCCATCCTTCCAGAAAACTGAAACTGCCTTTCCACCAAAGTTCCACAAAATGCCAAGACCTGAGCTCAAACTAAATTTTGCGCCAGAACCTTGGTCAAGCGAATCTCTCCAGAGCGTAAAAAAGCTCGCGATGACCAGACATTTTCAGGCCGACGGCGGCGCTGTTGCCGAGAGAAGCTTTGTGTTAAATAAACAAAGAATGAGCCACGCTCAGCTCAAAATATTTTGTAGTGTAGACCAGGCTTTAATCAATTCGGAAAATCTTACTTTTAGACTAGTGACCAGAATCAATTTCTTCTCAACTTTTTTAAACTTGACTAGACTAGGTGTGTCTCCAGGCTACGTTTTATTTTCAAGTTCAATGTTTAGATTTGGACCTGGAGGGCGAAAATCGGCTGCTGTGAGGGTGAAAATCGGCAAAAACAGTTACGCGCACCGCGCGGTAACGAATAGGCTAATGGCTACACTTGCAGAAATATGCAAATGAGACAAAAAGTTCGCGGGAAAAAAATTTCGCGACGGAGCCTGCGTCAGTAATTCAAAGCCTCCACAAGTATGCGAAACTGCCGGGATTAAGCTCTGCAACAAGCTTTCTCTGTCCGAGGATAAAGATTTAATCAATCAATCCAGACGAGTTTTATTTTAAAATGGTTTACAGAAAACTTGAGATTGGTTTATAGCATGGTATCTTTATTTATAATATAAGTAGCTACTGTTGCCACAAAATACACACTTAAACACATAGGCCTAGTTTTGTTTTGGGGTTGCAATATCTTGTTTACAGAGTTCTGGCTTTGTGTTAAAGGGCCATGCAAGTCCAAATTGTACTTTGGGATGTTGTTTTGTTTGTATGTGCTCTAGGCGTTTATAATAAAGAGTTGTCGGTGAAATTTTCCCGAAATTTGATTGCGTTTCCTTTGTAGGGCCGTTTTTGTTTGCTCTATATGTGTTGGCGGCGCGCGCGCACTGAACCGTGCAATAATCACGTGTGACGTCATAAGAGTACAAGCTGATCTTACGTTCGCGCAAGATGCATTGTAAGCGATTGTTTGTAGTGTCGTTTCCAACAAATACAATGAACTATTTATGTCGATTGTGAGCGGCTTAGTAGTTGATAAAATGAACACCGAAAGCAACTACCTTTAGACAAGTACCATACGGTATTAGCTTGTAGAGAACTAGGAAGATTCTCTCAAGACCTCTAGTATAGCTTACTGTACATGTACAAATTCACTCTCTCTGTGCACACGGAAAAGCTTTTCTCAAAGCAGACTTTGTATTTGTGACTTTATTTGAAATCAGGATATTTAAACCCAACGTATTCGTTTTCGTCACTTGGAAACTTCGATCTAATGGCCGAAACGACGTATGATGGCAGAGGCACACGGATTCATCTACCAAGATAACCCCAGCACCACCGAACAAACTGTCTGTAGGAAATGTGCCTAAAGCGTTTGTAAAAACAACTTTTGGTTATATTTACTCTTGTTGCAGTAACTTGTTCACATTCAAAACAGCATTGCTTTTTAATAGCATACTAAGAAACGTTGGTAGGCTCCATTTAGGTAACGAACCTGCATCGGGGTCCTCGCTGTGCTCCTGGTCTATACTGTTGCATGTAAGCGCTATGGGCAGTCTCGAGTACCCATGGGTTGAGACACACTGCTTCAAACCCTGGGTGTTGGGTAACACATTTTATACCTCCATTCTCATTGAGCAAGGATTGCATGCGCTCTGCTTCTACCTCATGGCAGCATACAGCTTCAGTTTGCTCTTCTACCGTCACACAACAGGAACATGTACACTAGGGTGACTATAGGCTGTGTCAAAAATGGAGTAAAAATTTATTTTTTGAGATAGGATCTTTTAACTTTCCTAAAAGTTGTAGTAGACTATAAAAAACATAAATTAAAAAAAAAATGAAAATAATGACGTCACACGGTCGCTCTTCTTTGGTTACCAGTACCCATTTTCATAAAAATTGTCATATTGCGAAAACCACTGGAGATAAAAAGATGAACGTTACAACAAAAGCTGAAGAAGTGGCATGTTTATATCTGCTCTAATAACACTTTTTATTCGAGCACTACTTGAAAAATATTTATAAGCAAAAAACTCAATTTTTACCAATTTTGTGTACTACCGGTAGGGGAGATGCAGGACCTATTAGACATTTTTTTTTCTTTTTTGCTCTAATTTCTTCAGCTCATATCAAAATAAGACAAAAATTTTAGAGAATACGTCCAAGGTCAATGTTTATTGACTGTGTAAATATCTTGACATCTCAGATGTCTACCAAAAAATGAGAATGGAAGTCATAGCCCATTGACGCAGCATGCAATTATTGAACATAAACTGGATTGGTAATTGACTTTTCAATTGCTTGTTGAACGCTTTTCTGTTTTTGTTTTAATGTTAGAACTTCGTTTTGTGTCATTATTTTGCGACTTGTTGTGATTCGACGAAAACTTGAGAAATATCACAGGGTTTCGCATCCCTGTAAAGATCAAGAATCACAGTCTTAGTAAAGCATTTGTAGATCAAAAGTAGCCTATCGACGAAATTAGTTATTATTATGGATTCAGTTGATTATATCGCGACACCGTTTGGCATGCATTTCGTTGCGAGTTAAGAAATACAATTGCTGCTCTCTTATGAAATCAAGTCAGGACCAACTAGTTTGGGCAGAAACAACATATTTTGAAGTATTTTTGCTTGGAACAGTTTCAGATTGGACTAAATTGATAAAACTTGACATGTAGGCTAATCATTATTAGGATTTTCCTGATCTACAACCATATGCTGGCGCAAACAATTCAAGCATTTGTCAGCTTTCACAATGACATCTCTCCGATCTTTAGGTGTCAAGCGCAAAAAATCTTTACAATTAGACAAAAAATGATATTCAACTTGACCACGTGACGAACAATAAAAACATGCCGGTATGTCACTACGTCTGGCCACACCCACCACGCGGTGCGCCAACAGCAGTCGAGTACTGCGAACTCCTTGAAATCACATTATCATGGGGTTTTACCGACGTCTGCCTAACCGGACATGAAGGCAATTTTCCTTTGCCAAACTTTTTAAAATGCTGCGACTTGTAACAGAAGTGGCTAAAGCAGATGTGACTAATATTCTGTATACGTAGATAGAGCACTACTGTTGCTTCTCAAAAGGGTTTCTTTATTGATTACCCAGCATACAAGTCGATGTCATCAGATAGCTGAGACAAGAACAGGTCACGCCAAGTTGTGTCAATTTAAAAAAAAGAATATTGCCAAGCTAGATCTTTTTATGCAAGAATCGAGTGCTGCCAGGCGCATTGGAAATGAATTAATAAAACTTGAAACAGTTGAATTATGCTAATAATATTAAAACTTGAAAGTAGACTAAACAGTAGAATTATGATAACTGCACTGCAGATATGGCTGATGACGAATACGAGACAGCAGTCGGTACAGACTCACCAGAATCGCCCATTAGCACAATGCTAAAATCAGTCGACTTACGCGTCTCCTCTCGTACAACAAAATCAAACAAACTCTGAAAAGTAGGCTCATCAGTGCCGCCATACTTATCACCTGAAAAGTCAAGATAACGCTGCTTAGCGTCAAACGGGAGTCGCTTAGCCAAATCCAAAACAAAACGTCCTTCCAATTTGTCACGCTGACCATAAGCTTGCGCGTAAAGCAGACACTGCGACAATTCATCTTTAAACTCTTTTAAATCACTGGAAGAGAAAGAAGTCAATTTGCTACCATAGCGATACTTTCTAATTTCTGGTTCTGCGAAAAGACCTCCACGAACTCCAAAACGTTGGGACAAGCGAGCTAACGACATTTCTATCCTGTCTTCCTCTGACAAGCCAGGAGTGTCCGAAACCAAATTAGCAATCGTTTGTGCAGCTGTTCTAACACAAGCTGCTTGCAACAAAGTCAAACGAGTTCCCTTAAAGGGCGAAGCTGCCATCAAGGCCATAACACGATTTTTAAAGAAGACAAATGGCATATTATTACCATCGTAACCAATCAAGGCCGCCTTATCGAAGAACGTCCTACTATTTTGGTATTCAAAAAAGCAATCCTGCTGTTGAGAACTCGATTTAGCGGGAGAAGACAAGCTATATCCCTTAAGGGGCTGAGTGGGCTCAGTCACATGCACAGCCTGATCACGATCCTCAAACACGTTAAAATCAGGAGACACGATACGCCTCTCACAACCACCTAAATTACGTGTAGCTGGGCGATCAAAAACTAGCGGCGCAGAAAACTTTGAAGGGGGCAAAGCATTACTGCTAATGGCGGCCCCGTGACCTGTACGCTCTGGGGGAGGAGTTCGGTTGTAATTTGCAGACCTTGGCTCTACAGCCTTCGGAAGACCCTTAGCCGCGGCCCCGAGACCTCCTGAAACAGCTGGAAAACATGTGGATTGTACAGGTCCACTTACAGATTGAACAGGCGTCTGGAAAAGGTTAGGTAAATTAAACTGTGATTGATGTTCACTTCTGGAATGCCTAGAAGATCCCTTCTTAGAGCTACGCCGGGAGCCCACCTCTGATCGATATTCAGCTAATGCCACTTCCTTACGTTGTTCAGCCCTCAACTGAGCGTCTTTGAGTGCGAACTCAGCAGCTCTCGCTTCGGCTTTCGCGGCAGCCTCAGTTCGTACGGCCTCAGCTCTCGCGGCGGCCTCAGCTCTCGCGGCAGCCTCAGCTCGTATGGCCTCAGCTCTCGCGGCAGCTTCAGTTCGTATGGCCTCAGCTCTCATAGCAGCCTCAGCAGCTCTCGCTTCGGCTTCGGCTTGTATCTGGAGCTCCTCTCGTCTTAGCTGTAAGTTAATTTGTGCCACTATCCGTGACGAGCTCTCAGACATCCTAGTGCTTACATTTGAGGCGCTATCTTCAGGATGTATGTCAGCATCCAACCTATCTGAGAACTCACTTTCTTTTTGTTGGAAGTTATTTTTTAACGAGTTAAATTCGGGATCTACCCTATCACGAAGTTCTGCTAAGATTGCAGAGTTAAAAATTTTACTCAAGAGAGCATGGAAATGCCGTAATTCCTCTTCTAAAGTAGATAAGTTAGATCGAAAAATTAACAGTTCCTGCTTATCACTCAAAGAACCTAGGGCCACAGAAAGTTTCCCAATTTGAGTCAAAATATCCCGCCTAAGATGCCGGGCCTCTCGAACTGACTTAGCCTCATCGTTATTGGGTCCCTCCCCAGAATGGCCTGCCCGACCGCAAAGAACATCATCAGGCTTAAACTCAGTCGAGTCTACGGCGGTCGAGTCCTTGTCACCACCGAGTGTAGACATATTAAATGTTAGGGCTAAATTTAACAATTAAAAAATTAAGTTACACAAACACACAAAATTACAGTAGTTATAAAAAACTTAACTGCAAAGACCGTAAAAATACAAAAAAGAATTTAAATGCACGATACCGTAGCTGTACGAGTATGTGAAGTCCAAACGTCCACAAACCTTGCTTGGATTCTTCCACTTGAATCTTCAAGCACAGATGGATTGCCTTTAATCTTCTTTCTTGCCAATGAATGTCAAAGTTATTTTTCTTCTGTACCAAACTGAGAAGAAATGTCTTTACTTTTTAGCTTAAAGTTCTTCAGTTGCCTACCGAGAAGAAATGTCTTTAATTTTCTTTGCTTCTTTAGACTACCAACCAATAAGATCTTCTTTTATTATTTCTTTGCTTCTAAGTGCTTCTTGGCCTACCAACTAACTAACTTCGTCTTTTATTTTTTGCTTCTAAGTGCTTCTGTGCAAAACACTAGACAGAGAATCGTCTTTTATTTTTTATGTGCTTCTAGTGCTAACAAGAAATCGTCTTTTATTTTTTTATGGTCACAGCGGTAAACCATAATCTCTTCGTGGGAAAATTGTAACGTAAGATTCCCAAATCCGTTCGTCTGCATGCAATGACCCAAAAATAAACACACTTTCGAAACGTCTATTCAAAGTGTATTCCAGTAAAATTAGCCCGAGGCTATCGAAAATAGGTGCAACGCCTACACCTCTAAAAAACTGTCACTACAATACAGATTAATTGGATAAAAGACGGAACCTTTGTCCAGCTAGCAAGCACTAAGCCAACAGTTAAATGTGCGGCCAACTTTCAAACAATCATTTTACGAATGACCAGAATAGATAGCAATATCTCAAATTCACGTATGCAGTACTGTGACGCAATAATGAAAGACAATTATGAAGTCATTCCAACAGGTGTTTAAAGCTGATGTAATATTCCTGTTTAAACAGGCCCAAACAAGTCCAAACAAGTTTGACACAAGTCTATGAACGATGGTGCAATTTTGGCACATTTTCTAGCAACTTCCATGACGTAATATTCAGTAGACTTGAACTGTTTTTATATGACGTTTGAATAGGTGAAAATTGTCGGGAACAATGGCATTGAGCACTTTTTGTAGTATTAATACTATTTATTCTTTTATATTCACTTTTCGCAATTAATCGTTTTTGTTGGGGGGCGGTAACATTTTTCCCGTTCATGAAGGGGGCGTTGGGCCAAAAAAGGTTGAGAAACACTGAATTATATGATCTGTACTGTATTTTGAAGTTTAAAAAAAAAAGGAGGGATGTAGTGTTTCGTCATAGAAACCATTGTTACGTTTCACTAGCCTATCGTTTGTACTATGTGCGACTGTTACGAGACTAGAGACATTAGATAGATTAGCTGAGAGAAAGTACAATAAAGTGGTCTGTGTGTAATCTATTAAAGTGTGGTATATCTAAGTTAATCAAACGGAAATACAACAGGGCGGATCCAGAGGGGGGCGATTGGGGCGATCGCCCCCCCTAAAACCCAAGAAAGTAGCTTTATTGTTCATTTATATGTATACGATTTGGAAAACAACATGTCGAAAGCAATGCTGAATAAGTCTTTCGCCATGTTCAAAGATTAGGTTAGGCTAGGGTAGGCTATAATACTAACATAGTATAAGGCTATTATTTCATCGCAGAGTCTAATTACCGAACGAAATTACTAAAATTTAAAAAGTTACTAAACTTTTTGCCGGCACTGTAGAGCATAGCCAGAAATCCCTTAGCCTAGATAAGTTGGTTGACGGAGCAGATTTTTGCAACTTTGACGGTCGGACATGGAACTAAAACCAATGGTTTTAGTTCCACGTCTGACCGTCAAAGTTGCAAAAACCTGCTCCGTCAACCAACCTAGCCTATCTGGAAATTCTACCTTGAAATTGCACCTAGAAACAGCAAAGCTCAATTTTTTTTTCAATGAGACTTTAGCATCTTGACACCTAACATCATTGCTACCACGAAATTGCTCAAGTAGGCTACCGACTCGATAGCATTGACAAAAGTCATTTGGTTGAATCTGCTCTATGTTCAGAGATCCAACTATGGAAGAAGTGGGAAAATAAAACTGTTCTGGCGACTGCTGCAGTCTTGCCGATGACTGCAGAAGAAGCTTTACAACCGTGTGATACAGTGACGATCGGTGAGGGAAAGCAAGGAAAGCAGTGCTTACCTGAGCGAAAACTATGCAAAATATAATGACTGAATTCTAGGTTTAACTTCTTATTATTTTTATCAAGTCTATTTTAACTTGAAAATTACTGTGTTCGTGACTAGAATTACTCGTAACACTTGTGAGTAGTCTAAGTCCTCACCAAACCGCATGTCTTGCCTATAAATGCCAATTAACGCAAACGCTTTTGTCAGAAACCATCACTGAAGCTCCAGGGAAATCAACTTTCAAAATTGCTTACCCTACATTGAAAAACGCCTTCGTTTTATCCAATCCTCAATCGTTTTGCAAAACGACACCAGCTGCTTAGCCAATCAGATGTGTTATCTGGTGTTATGGTTAAAGTTGCTTTCCCAGTGACGTCAATGCGTATCTCATAGCGGCTGCTTTTGGTTTCAGGCGAAAGGAATACAGCCTCTACGCATGAGTGATTTTCGGGCTTGTAACTATAGGCTACTGAGTACGCTGAAAATAAAGCTGGTTCTCTTACCAAAAAAAAAACATAGATTCTACAATAAGACATGCAATTCCAAAGGGTACATTAACCAACCAGTACTGAAACAGCACAAGTGTTTTTTAAATTCTTTGGGTCAATAGACTGACATCACAAGTTCAGAGCAAACATACTTGTGTTCTTCAAGAATGGACTAGCTTAGTTTATAGGCTAATTATTTGCTCTTTACTAGTGCACCAGTCCAATGCATGTCGTAACTGCTTACAGATGACATTGACTAAGTTTTTGTGCTCAGTCTAAAAAAGCAGCCAACATTCTAGACTAGTCCCAGTTTGATTGATTGATTGAATCTTTATCCTCGGACTGGGAAAGTCCGAAGATTTTGTTTTGGAAATGCTCTCAGAGCGCACCAAATTGGAAGTGTTTTTCAAAATTTTCTGGGGGAGGCCCCCCAGACCCCCCGCTGGAAGTGTTGCCTTCGGCAACACGCCTTCGGGCTTCGCCCGACGGTTACGCCCCTCGTGCCTACTACCTTGCTGCAACATATTTCCAAGTTGCTTTCCCAATGGTTTAAGCCACCGAACGTCACTGGTGTGATAAAAATGTGTACACAATCGTACACTCTCTTCTAAAAATACTATTAACCTTGCCAGTCAGTGTAGCATCAGCCGAAAGAAGCTGTTCATTTCTTCGGTCGTTGAAAACCTGGCTGAGGAACAACATCGGCGAGGAAAGACTGAATGGATTGGCCTTACTATACCAGCATCGGGACATTTTAATTGACACAGACTCCGTAATAAATCGATTTGCCAACAGTAGAAACCGCAAACTTGACTTTGTGTTGTAGTCAAAGGTACGACACCTGTTAGTAGGCTATTACCCGTACCGGCAAAGTAGCTTTTGTTTTTATTTTATTTGTGAAGTCCACAGAAATAGTTGTTTCTATTATTGTTAGTCTCTTTTTTTGGCTGGTGCAGCGACCATGCATGACACGTTTTAAGGAGGACTAGGCCTATATCTTTTGGTCGTCATTAAATTATGTTTAGCTGCCATTCTATTGTACAAATTGTAGTGTTTCGCTGGTCCAAAATAAAAATTTACAATCGATACCTAGCCTATAATGGCGATTCTACGGGGGGTGGAGCATAACCCAGTGTTTTGACTTGGCCCCCACTTTTGTTGCTCATTATGTTGAATGTATGCATAACCTTTCCTCATTGCTCTTTATAACAATTCAAAACTTGTCAGAGGAATAAAGCCTCGAAGTTATGTAGTAAGTCTATAACCTCAATGTTTGGATCAATACTGGGAAGACAGAATTAGGCTACCTGTTATTATCTTTCCGAGGTCAATTTTTAAATTGCCGTGAAACAATCAAGAGTGAAACCTTCAGTCTCAACTATAAATGCGGCTAGGTTGCTCAGGCTTCAACTTGACATGGCAAGGACATATCAGCTCTTCATCCCTCCCTTTGTTAAACAACAGCATTGTTGAAGGTTTTTTAAGTTATAGAATTTCAATTTCTCATAATTTGTATTCGAAATGTTCTCGGAACTCATCAAATTCAACCTAAATTTTCTAGGGGAGACCCCCGTCGTTGTTTGTGCCGGGCTGATCACTTGCCTGAATATCAATGACATCGCCCCCCCTAACGTTAATACCTGGATCCGCCCCTGTAGTTGACACTAACTACTTGTACAGTACGAGTTCCAAAAAATGTCTCTATCTAGTAAGTACACTTCAATTTTAAAGTGATCTTGATCTTATTGTTCTTCAAGATCAAGATCACACAAAAAAAAGTGATCTTAGATCAAGATCAAGATCACCAAAAAAAAAGTGATCTTCAAGATCACGCCCATCTCTGCACACAGCCATCGATCCGTCAATTATCATTAAAGCTGGTTTTTTTACCTTTCCACAAATTTTCACAGTGTCCATCAGAAATTTACCTAAAAAACTCCGTATGCTTTCAGAATCGTGATTAGTTGCAATGCTTGTTGTCACTGGGAGCGCTGGACCTTCTACGTAGGGGCTTCTGACTAAAAGCGAATAAATTTGAAAATCTTTTTCACCTTCCTGCCTTTTAACTATGCTTCCTGTCGCATCAAAATATATTATATCTACAGGGCATAAATCTCGATAAAGTTTCACTTGTGCATTGGAATACAATATAACGCCAGGGGGACATGTAGTTATTTGTCCAATAAAGATTTTTTTTTTCAAACTCATTCTTCAAGCGATTGATGTTATACATCCAATTTTTGGAATATCTATTGCAAAGCTTACCTTCACTTTTTATATTTCTCAAAACAGACGAGGCAGGAGCAAAATTATATGCACCATGATATAGTTCATTTTCAGTTAAGTCATCCACTAACTTTCTGCCCACTTCGTGTACGGGCCCCATATAGGAAGCTCACATGGGGCCCGTACATCAGCCCATATGGGGCCCATACGTGCTTTCTGGCTGATGGGGTGTATCTGTTTTGTCTGTTTTTTTTGCGGACGTACAACAAAAGAAATGGAAGCAGAATCATCCTTGAATTTGAAGTGAAGCAGAAGAAAAAACAAGAAAATCTAAGAGGGTCGAGCTTGCACTTTTCCAAAAACCTGTTGATTTGACATGGAATGACCCCTCTGCAAGAAGCTTTCCCAGTCCAAGGATAAAGATTCAATCGGTCATCTTGTTTTAAGCAGTGTTGCCAGAAAAAAATATTTTTTGTTGTTGTTGTGCAGCGGGGATCGCCACAATAGGTTATTCCTGGTAGTTTCGCATACTTGTAGAATTGTAGAGGCTTTTGACGCAGGGCCGGTTACGGTCAAACCAATTATTAACGTTAGGCCTTATGTCTGTTGCAAAACAAAATAAACTCTCTATCAAAGCTTTATCAGCAGTATCGTTGAAAGGGCTGGTCCAGGGGAGACTTTGGGGCTAGTGTAGCTAGACAAAGCGAAACAATGTCTTAACATTTACTTTTGGTCTGCAACGCAATCTAGAAAAAGTGTTAGCTTACTTCTTTAAAACATCTTACACTAATTAGAGCATCAAGTCAGCTGAGTGAACTATCCAGGTTCTAGGAAGATTGTCAAAAAGCAGTTGGAGCATGTCAAAAGAGTTTATTGAACTGTAACTTTTCAACTGATTAAACATTTGTCATGGGATTTTTTGAGGTATCTGGACTTGCATTGCTTTCGCAGCTGAAGTTGCAGTTTACGAAATGTTTTGACAAACATTCTGATCTTTCTGAATACTATTTTTCACAACAGACAAAATAAAAGGTTTCTCTTTCTTATGGCTGGGACAAAATCAAATCATGGCTTTATAAGAAACGATTTTTGCAATTCCTTTTAAATTTAATGTTTTTGTACTATTTGTCACGCCTCAGCGAACCAACCGCATGAGTTTTAAACTCGTATTTTCATTTAGCGAGATCCTTCTTTTGCGTTCTGACTAGAGCGGTTGCTGGGCGGTCACATTTTCTAAAATTTCGTTTTGATGATGGTTGACTATTTGTTCATGGATTGCAAGTAAGTGTGTACATGAATAAGCTGTTAGTCAGTTTGTGATAATTTGTGTTTAACCTTGGAGCCGTTCTTGGTCATGCGGAGCCGACAACACGAAATAGTTCGCGGGTGCAAACATTTTGTCAACTTTAGTGAAATGAAATTTTTTTTTGTGTTGAACACTTATAAGCATTACCGTTTGGTCGAAAATTGTGAGACATTTTTTTTGGCAGTGGCTATTTGACCGGCTCTGGTCTTTTAATCTGAAACACTATTTGACCGGTCATGATGTCACTATACAGGCACTTTTTCCTTTTTCTCTTTCAAAGCAAAAGACGAGAAGTGCGTATATAAGTTCTTAATTCGGCAATGTTATTCAACTGAATCCGTGGCGGGTACGGTCTTTCTCGGGCTGATGCTCCAGATTCGATACTACCCGGAAGCGTTCTTTTTTTTACTAAACTTTGACCCGAAGTGACTCAATCGTTCGGCTGCTGCATTTTTATGGTCAATTTTTAATTTGAGTAGCTTACAGCTCAATTTTTTATGTCTTTTTAAATATGAGTAATAAATTTAGAGTTTTTTTAATTTGCTGGAATTTGAGAATTTCTCTGGGTAATTTTCCGTTCATCATAAGAGGATGTGACCGTGTTTGCCGAACGACGCATTACGTACATTTTTGCTCTCAACAAGTTAGTTTGATGGCTGTAAAAAGTCATATACAATTCTTGTTTAAAAAAAAAGTGGTTTCGTCAATGTCAAGTTTACTTTTAGGCAGTGTTTTTTAGCAGGCAATTTAGTTTGATGTAAAATGCTTCTGGGTAGTACGGTAGGCTATCTAACTCATACCCTTGGGGATACCAGCCCGAGAAACATCGTATACAACATGGTCACATCCTCTTATGACTAACGGAAAATTACCCAGAGAAATTCTCAAATTCCAGCAAATTAAAAAAAGGCAGTGGCTATTTGACCGGCTCCGGTCTTTGAATCTGAAACACTATTTGACCGGTCATGACGTCACTACATAAGCACTTTTTTCTTTTTCTCTTTCAAAGCAAAAGACGATAAGCGCCTATATCATATAGGCAGTGGCTATTTGACCGGCGCCGGTCTTTGAATCTGAAACACTATTTGACCGGTCATGACGTCACCATATAGGCATTTTTTTCTTTTTCAAAGCAAAGGACGAGAAGATTGCCTATATAAGTTCTAAATTCAACACGTAAGCTCAACTGATTCTGTGGCGCGTAGGATACGTATCGGGCTGGTGCTCCAGAGGGAATGAGTTCGATACTACGCGGAAGTGTTTTTTATTAATTTTTAACTAAATTTTGACCCGAAGTTACTCAATCTTTAGGCTTCTGCATTTTTTTGGTCAATTTTTAATTTGAGTAGCCTACAGCCCAATTTTTTATGTCTTTTCAACTATGAGTAATAACTCAATGTCAATTCAATGAGTAATAAGTTCGTCATAAGAGGATGCGACCATGTTTGCCGAACGACGCATTACATTTTTGCGTAGTTCGGCAAACACGGTCACATCCTCTTAGGACGAACGGAAAATTATCCAGAGATATTCTTAAATTCAAGAAAATTAAAAAATAAAATTAAGTAATAAAGTTAGAGTTTTTAATTTTCTGGAATTTGAGAATTTCTCTGGGTAATTTTGCGTTCGTCATAATTTTCCGTTCGTCATTATATTTTTGCGTTTTGTAGGCTACTCAAATTAAAAATTGACCACAAAAATGCAGAAGCCTAACGATTGAGTCACTTCGGGTCAAAATTTAGTTAAAAATTATTAAAAAAAAACGCTTCCGCGTAGTATCGAACTCATTCCCTCTGGAGCACCAGCCCGATACGTATCCTACGCGCCACAGAATCAGTTAAACTTACGTGTTGAATTTAGAACTTATATAGGCACTCTTCTCGTCTTTTGCTTTGAAAGAGAAAAAGAAAAAAATGCCTATATAGTGACGTCATGACCGGTCAAATAGTGTTTCTGATTCAAAGACCGGCGCCGGTCAAATAGCCACTGCCTATCATATAAGTTTTAAATTCAACACATTTTCTTCAACTGAGTCCGTGGCGCGTACGAAACGTCTCGGCTGCCATTCTAGAGTGAATGAGTTCGATACTATCCGGAAGCGTTCTTTCTTTTTTTTTTCTTTTTAACTAAATTTTGACCCGAAGTGCATTTTTGTGGTCAATTTTTAATTTGAGTAGCCTACAGCCCATTTTTTTAAATCCTTCCAAATGTGAGTAATAAAGTTTTTTTAATTTGTGAATAAAAAAATAACTGTTAACCTCTCAAGTCCATGTAGCTCCACACAGTGAAATTTACATGCCTTTTGACCATAGGCGCCTAACTATTTTTTTGGCCGTGGGGGCGAAAGCGTGTTTCACCAGCAGCAATGTAAATTCAGCGAAATGTCATGCAGATGGATGACGTAATTATGTCGTCACACTAGAATTGCTTTTATTGCCACACTTGGAGTTATCGCTACGTTCGACCTACCGTTAATTATTATAAACAAAACTCGACCAAAACACATGCGATGCGTATGCGTTGGCTAGCGGTTGATGGACTGCGATTCTTTAAGCTAAGCACAACATAAAGTTTAGCAACGAACTGGATTTATTAGCATGAAACAAGAGACGAAAAGGTTTACTAAAAGGTATTGTCTGTAAATGGAATGAAAATACTAACTTGATCATACGCTTGAAGTTATACCTGTTGAAAGCAAAATCATTCATGTTTACATCAATTCAACAGGGTGCCGGATGTTTCGTCCCTGAGATCTTCCGTCCCGATGTTTCGGCCCTACAGACATCGGCTACTTTGGGGGAAAGTGCGAGATTGAGAGTGGAAAAACACCGCCGAAAGATCTCAGGGACAAAACATCTGACAAGTGTGTGAGATTGAGAGTGGCAAAACACCGCAACCAAAACGAAGTTTTATTCGAAGTCGGCATGTAAGCCTAACTTAGTTGTAGCTGTATTTTAGACTGTAGCTAACCCGAGCGACCGCACAAACGCCCCGACCACGCGACGGTGGCGGTGCCTTTGTCATTTCATGACAAGACGAATCGCAGACCAGAAGGCAGACTCAACGAATCACAGTCAAAATACTGTTATAGCGATCACGACACGATCTTCATCTAGGTCACCCGGTCTCGACACCTTGGCCGCGACTGACCCGAACGGCCTCTCCGCGGCTTTGCCGAAATAAAGACGATTGCCCTATCTTCGCCCGCTCCGGACCGGGCACAAACAAATCGTCGCTTGTCGGAAGGATTCCGACTTAGAGGCGTTCAGTCGTAAGCCCGCGGACAGTAGCTTTGTGCCGCTGACCGATCGGCCAAGCGCATGTAAGTTACCAAATGTCCGAATTTGCGATTCCTCTCGTACTGAGCAGAGTACTTTGCTGTAGCGGCGACCCTCGATCTGGAAACGAGCGTTCATCAGTAGGGTAAAACTAACCTGTCTCACGACGGTCTTAACCCAGCTTACGTTACCTATTAGTGGGTGAACAATCCAACGCTTAAGGGTCGAAACGTCCGGGCGAAAGATCTCAGGGACAAAACAACTAGCAAGCTAGGGCCGAAACATCGGGACGAAAGATCTCGGGGACGAAACATCTGGCAAGCATTCAACAGCACGTCACCTTGAATAAATTTAAAAGTTGCTCACATCCGTAAACAGCCCTTGAAAAATAGTTACGGAGAGACGTTTGATTAAGTTTTCGACTTGACATTGCTCCCTTTTTACTACAATATCGCAACTTATCGCAGACCAGCTTTCAAGTTTCAATTCGCGGTAATACGCCCGTTTTCGTGTTGCAGATGAAACAAAAGATGCGCATATTCCCCCGCCTTTGATCGGGTTTCTGTGGCAACGGTCGTGTGTGCACTATGCAGTTTGCGCGAGTCCGTTGTTGCGTTGATTATTCCGCATGTGCGCAGTGCGGTTTGTACCAGCCCTTGTTGCGTTGGTTAGTGGTTACCTCGGGCCGAGACTTCAAGTTCATTTTCACAGCAATCGATTCACTGCCGCGACAATTCTCTGCAGAGGTTTCGACTTTCGAAAGCGACATCGAGTCGGTTTGCAAGCGCATAAAGCTAAACGCACGCTGCGTCATCGTAGCAAATTATGTTGTTTTTGGGTGCATTCAACATCTGATGACATTGAATCGACGCAAAATGGTAGATTTTTGCTATGTCTCAGGCAGCAAAATCAGTCATTTTACATTAATTCAACGTCTGCAGACGTTAAATCAATGTAAAAATGACAGATTTTTTTGTCTGGTGTGGGATTGTAGCATCGCTACTCGTTCTAGTGATTATTTAGCGCGAAGCTGTTGCGGTTTGCATTTAAAAATGTTTTCCTGCTGCCGGTCGCTAGTTCATCTATTGTTTTATGTATCAATGCAGCATAAAAAGTTGCTCCCACGCATAAATATGCGTGGGGGCCTGGCCCCCACGGGTTAGGCGCCTATGCTTTTGACTCCTTTTTACTTCTTTAAAAGTAATGTCTAAAAAGACATTATTGACCCAAAAAGAATGTCTAAAAAGACATTATGAAAAGCAACTACGGACAAAGGCCAGTGTTTCGATCTCCCGATCTGTTCAGCGTAGCGTAGTAAAGTGAAAGTGGAAAGTTGTCTTGAAGGGTCGGTTGAGATGATGATTTGAAACTTGAGTGATTGTTGTGCGACAATGAGACTGGATTTAATTTTTAACTTCGGACTTCAGCGAAACGTAATCTTACAGCCTATTAGAAGGTGTGATTTTTTCAGAGAATTTGTGCTAAGAAATGAAAGGAATTTGTTAAAAATAAAAACTAGAAAAAACTTTTTTGATTTGTTTTAAAACTTTTTTATTCACTTGTTGATTCATTCATATCAGTTTGTATCCTTTTGTGGTTAAAAAAAAAAAAAAGAAGAAAGAACGCTTCCGGGTAGTATCGAACTCACTCCCTCTAGAATGGCAGCCCGAGACGTTTCGTACGCGCCACAGACTCAGTTGAAGAAAATGTGTTGAATTTAAAACTTATATAGGCGCTTATCGTCTTTTGCTTTGAAAGAGAAAAAGAAAAAAGTGCTTATGTAGTGACGTCATGACCGGTCAAATAGTGTTTCAGATTCAAAGACCGGAGCCGGTCAAATAGCCACTGCCTTAAAAAAACTCTAACTTTATTAATTATTACTCATATTTGAAAAGACATAAAAAAATTGGGTGCAAGTATAGAATCCGCCACCCTGGTCAACATGACGTCACAAAACGGACGCAACTACTACATAAGGGGTGAAAAAAAGATGCTGAAAAGCGGCCGAATGAAGGTGATAAAGCGGAATGGATATGGACTTTTTGATAATTTTACTGTGTTTTTACAATAAACACATTAAACCGACGTCGAGTGTTGAATATAACTACCTAGAATAACATAACATTCACCAAATTGCATCAATTCAACTAAAAATTTACCCAATTAAACATTAAAAATAAAAATATGAAACGTCTGCAACTCGCATTTTAATTTTTACAATGAAAGTACCAATCTAACGCAACTGCAAAGAGTATGTCTTGCTTTATTCACCTGAAAAGTTTCAGGTTTATATCTCATCAACCAAACGAGCAATCGTTGTTCAAGCTTAACCGCCCAGCGAAGCTTTTTTTCAATGCATTGTAAAGGCGAATCGATCCTTATTCAGTATACGCCACCCCCTGTTTGCTGTGATCGGTAAACAGTGCTTCCACTAAACTTGCTGTAGCTTCCTCGTTTCTGTTCGGATTTTAACAATTTTGCCATCGTTGGAAAGCAAGATCATACATCTACACGAATCAATTGGCTACCAATCCAAAACAAGTACTATCTTTATCTTGAAATAACTTAAACTTCACCAATTTGTATCGATTCTCAGCAATTTAATTCTTACAAAACCCCCCCAAACTCCCCCACCCCATTTGGCTACAGAACTGGTAGGAAGGCTATAAGCTACCTTCCAAACAATTTTGGTAGGAAGGCTATGAGCTACCCTCCAGTTGGTTACCGTATTTTACGGACCATAAAGCGCATCCGATTATAAGGCGCACTGTCAATAAATTGCTTTGATTAGTTTTTTGTTCAGACATAAGGCGCACAGGGCTATAGAATGCAACGTATTTTAAGGAGTATGGGTTACCATATAAAGCTCATTAAACAAAAATGCGTAAGAAATGTAAGCAAGTCACAATATTACAATGAGCAAAAGAAAAAAAATGGGCCTAGTGAATATCACAGAATTGCTAGTTGCTTTAACAGTAATTTATTGTGTAAGACGGTGGTTTATTTATATAATAATAGTATCGGTAGGCTACTGGTTTTTAAGTGTAGGCAATAAAGCACTAATTGATCCATACATTAGACGCACCGGCTTATAAGCCGCACGATCAATTTATGAGGAAAAAAAGGATTTAAATTGCGCCTTATGGTCCGTAAAATATGAGTATTTTAATTATTGAGAAAATTCAAATTCTAAAAATAAGTTTCTGATGAACCAAAAATGCTTGGTAGAACGATGAACAATTTGCACAGCCAACTGTTTTTTTTTTTTAATTTAATTTCCAAAAAAATTTTTTCAGAAAGGTTGTCCTAGATTTTTTAGCTTATCAAGTATGACCACTAAAGTTGGTCACAATATACAGACCATGTATGTCTATCATCCCCCAATGAAATTTTTTAAATCTATTAACTGGTTTGAAAATTATGCACAAAATACCTGAATTTTTTTTTACCCCAGCTTTGGGGAAAAAAATTTTTTCATGGGGTAAAAAAACACCTGTTGGTATAGCAGCTTCTTCTTTATTATTATAATATTGATTTCATATGTAGTGTAAATGATTCTCCACCAGAGAAAAGAAGCTTTGTGTAACTCACATCAAGGACTGTGAGATGCTGAACCAATAGTCGAAACCGACCGGATGGGTCATATGATGATGATGATGTAAACGATTTTGCCCACAATTTTTGTATGCAATTTTTATTAAATACACATTGTGAAATCGCAAAATCTCATTTCTGTAATAAAAACAGCAGCAAGACAAAAAATATTGTCTAGTATACTTATGCATGCCATCCTGAATTTTATCTGCAGCTCTAATTTGAACATGCGAGTGAGCGATTAAATTTCGCAGATTGTGAATCCTAAACAATCAACCAGCAGTTTGTGAATAAACATACAAGTTCTAAAAAACACCAGACAGGAAATAAAACAACAGTTTGTGTATGTATGATTGTAGCCTATGTGTTGTTCACTATTGATCAATGGATCACTCTGTACTCTTAATCTGCGCTATTGATCGACTAACCCGCAACGCTAACCTTAACCTCGGACCCCCAATTCCAACAAACATCAATTGATTGTGCATAACACATGCATACATTGCAGGGTTGACGGTATTTTACCCGACCCAAAAAAACCCGGGTGGTTTTTTTTTTAAAAAACCCATAAAAAAACCCAGAACATCATATTTGTCTAGTTTTTATTAGAAAATTAAAAAAATGAACAAAAACACTATAATACAAGGCGCATAAAACAAAGTTTAAACTAGAACTTAAGGATGTGATTGTGAAGTAAATTTCCAAGAATAAACTGAAAACGCAGTGGATATTGTATAATACAGTACACAAAAATCCAGTAATGCCACTTTGTGTATATATACTACACTAAAACTCATTTATGCAAGAAGGCTTTATAGTTAAACTGGTGAAAGTATTACTCTACTGACTGTAGTCTGTATATATGATGTGAAATGCAATTTAGGAGGCTATTTACCAATTACAGATTCTGGATTCTAACGCATGGCTGTTTCAGAGCATTTGCCTAAATGGCCAGGCAATTGCTCATCCATTACTATATATAATATATATAAAAAATATTTAAACATGATGGCATAAATTCTCCTTGCCCTCAAATCAACTTGGTATAGAAATCAGTGGATGATGCAACATCCAACTTGATCTTGAAATTAATGGATGATGCAACATTCAAGCAACAACAGCCCTAGTGCATTATTTTATTGAGTTATGCAAGCATGTACTGTGAGTACTGTGACCCCAGTCTTTGTTGCATGTAGTAGCCTCACAACATAGTACTCACAATATAACATTAAAACATTCATACTATGTATCACTAAAATTTAGCAAAAACGTTTAATAAACTCCTCTGAACCTTTTTTTTTACCCTTCGCTAGCCATATTTACTCTATTTAACATATAGTCAGTTGGGGCAAAAAAAACATGGGGGTACTTGGGGTAAAAAAGGACAACCCCTCCAACTCCCCCTAAGAAAGATTTTTTTTAAAAAGCTTTCCATGATTAGAAACATCATTTATTTGCATTGTTTTTTAACATACAATACAGGTCTAGAGGTAAGTAATCTTAAAGTACTATGCAAATCACTAAATTGACCTAAAAAGTGTCCAAAAAAACTTTTTTTGCTCTTTTCTAAACTTTTTGTGGATCGAAAACGATTGTTGACAATCACAATTTTTTTATGTGTATTTCCATGGTATTTTAGTGTGATTGTACTTCAATTTTAATTGCTGTTAACCTTTCATTCTATTCTATGTCTTTTTTTACCCCAAAACTATACAATGTGTTGGGGTAAAAAAAAACAGTTGTTTTTATTTTCCCTGTGCTTGTTTTTTTTACCCCATCTTTAATAACTTTCATTTTAGAACGATTTTGGTTGCTATATAAGGAATTAAACTAACATTTTAATGTCTTACTTGCATTGTTTCAGTTTCCTGATCTCTAGTAAATACATTAATCTTAATGTGCTGATGATTCATGACAGGGCAAGTGAAGTTAAGAGTGAAGTTTCACGCTCCAATCATTTTGTGTTGTTCTTTGTAGTTAATTGATTTATATACCATTCCACTTGTTGAACTCCTGCCAAGTAGCCATTCAAAAGCTTGACCTTCTTGTAAGCATTTACCAGTTTCAGAAGTCTCAGTTCAGTGTTAGTTTAACCAGTCCTGGTAGCATTATGTTTTGTATATAGGCAAATAGGAAATTTTGTTGAGGCAAATAAAACACTGTAACTTGACTTGCCCTTCATCCTTCAATCATCATCATCAATATGATTAGCTTTGAGGTCGTCTCATTGAGCACTGTAGCGTGGTTTCAGGATAATTTCTGATTAGATATAGATATTGATCCTAAAGTACTCGCATGACGTGCCAAAAGATGAATCAATTTCGATAGAAAGTGTGTTAAATCAAGGGGACCACATACAAATGACAAGAAAAAAAGAGTGAAAATGAATGGCAGCATTTTAACAAATGAAGAATATAAAAAGCAAGTTGAGAACTTTGAAGCATAGAACAAGCGCAAAAAAAGAGAAAAGCTAGGAAAAGGAACGCAGACGAAGATAAGAAATAAATTTACTGGACCTGGAGGAGGAGGAAGAAGTAGAAAAAAGGACAGAGCGAGAAATTTACAGACAAATGGATGAAGACATGAGGAGAGTAGATACAAAGGTTGGTAGAAGAGTCTGACAGTGAATCTGAAGAAATGAATGACGAAACAAGAGAAGACATAGTTGTTGGAATGGAAGATTTAGAGGAGGAGAGAAAAGATGTAACTGAAGAAAGTGTAAATGAACAGAGGAAAGAAAAGAGAACATATTGAAAATAAACAAAAAGCATGTTGAAAAGTACTTTGCAGTGTTTTGGGGGAAGCCAAGAACATATTATTGAGAAAAACTTCTGAAGGTCTTCAGAGACGAGGTTGATGGAAAAATTGAGCAAGCCGAATTTCAGTTTTTTGCACAAGAAATCAAATTCAGAAGATGCATTGGGACTGGCCAACAAAGGAGCACAGATATCCTCAACGTTGAAAATTGATTTTGGGACCTTTCAACTGCTGCTCAACTCAACTCTCTTTCAACTCCTTGTTAACTGCTGCCAGATGTGCAAAATCATATTTTGGTTTTGCCGAAGAAGAGGAAGTAAAAGAAAAACTTGTGTTCCTAAGTAAATATGAACTTTATAATGCATAAACTTCTTTGTTTAAACAAGATGTTACAATTTCATCATCTGTATATATAGCCTACCTATTTCTTCTGCTTTGTGTTGCTTTTAACAAACAAAATTTGCTGTGAAAATTGATTGTTTTTTTTACCCCGTGCATGGTTTTTATTGCCCCAAACACTGGGGAAAAAAAACAACACAAAATATTCGATAAAAATAAAAAGAATAAACATAGTGCTCCAATTTTTTGGATACATCAATAGAGGGTAAAATTGGACTTTTTGGCCCATTTTTCAGCGAGAAAATCAAAAGTTTGTCAATTTTGCATTTTTTTGCCCCACTTGACTATATCTCTTCTTTGTCAAATCCAATCTTTTTCCTCTACCCCTCAAAGTAATCACCAGAGACCACTTAAACAGACACTAAAAGATTTGAGTGAATATCTACTCATTTTAGATGTGAGATGGTAAGTGTTTTTTTTTACCCCACTTGACTATACTGTATTATTGAATTACTGGTAAAGAATTATTGTGTGGCAATAACTCTTACTTATAATACCTATAAACTACATTAAATTTTCAGAAGAATGCTTTCCCATACTTGCCTGTTAAAGCACTTTCTTGTTTGGAAACCTCAATGTTGCATGCAAGCTACACCAATATGGTTACAGAATAACAAAAAACAAACGTTTGCTTTACTAGCGATTGCTCAGCCAAATGCTGATATGGCAGAAATTACTTCTATTCACTGCAAGGTTCACTGCCTATGCTTTAATGATAATCTCCTTTGTATGCATTGTTTTTTCCGGTAATACATTTGACTTAAAGTAAGTTGGACAGATTTGTCATGCAACTATTATCTACCGTATTGTATAGGCAAACTATTGGTACCAATATTTTTAAAAGTAATTCTTTCACTACAATTAGTGATGAAATTGTTCAAAGTTTACTTTGGTATGTCTCTGTTTAGGTTGTCTATCCTTTTGTAAATACTGGTTCAACTTAGAAAGCTATTGTTGGTTAAAAATTCAAGACAAAGCTGCCTGATAAGTGTTGAAAGTTTAAGCAAAACAATGTCTTTCAAAAAAGCACAGAAAGCACAACAGAAACCACATCGTGAAAGAGGTCAAGTGGCCGAAAGGCAAAACCTTGGTATACTTGAAAAGAAAAAAGATTACAAGCTACGTGCAAAGAATTATCAAAACCATCAAAGGATTTTGAAGTCTCTTCGCAAAAAGGCTCAAGCTCGCAATCCAGACGAATTTTACTTTAAAATGGTTAACAGTAAACTTGAGGTTGGTCTATAGCATGGTATCTTTATTTAATATAAGTAGCTACTGCTGCCACAAAATACTCACTTAAGCACATAGTTTTGTTGGTTTCAATATCTCGTTTACAAAGTTCTGCTTTTGTCTTAAACTTGTTACTAATATTGTGTTGTGTAATTTTTCATGTACATTATACATGTTGTGTGAAGAGAACAGTCATGTTCTAATTTCAGAAAAACAGCTTTTATTTACTTAAATTTAGGTAGGAGTGCTTTTTGACTTTATTAGTTTCATTACTAACGTTAACACTTTATTGGCACCTTTTTGGTTCAGCATGGTTGACTTGTATTTGCAGTATGCTGGCATTTGCACAACAATCTGACCTCTTAGCGTAATTTATTAAAAATTGATTTCGCTATAGTAATAGCATCTTCAGTTAGCACACAGGAAAAATTTAGAAAACAAACAAATAAAGCAAACTTCCATATTAACATACATAAAAATTGTTTTCAATATCTAGATGGTTAAAAATGTTTTCAAACCAAAAGCTGTAAGACTAATTCTTAACCTGATCTTCCATAACTTTCAACAATGTACTGGTACAAAAGTCAAGAACATCCATCAAGTAAATTTTAACAAAACTAGTACAAAGAAAAACGCAATTTTGTTTTAGTCCATTACAATAAGTTTATATTAATATAACGTCTAAGGAAGAAAGAACATGTTTTTCTCTAACCCTTCCTAACTTTAATCCTAACTCTGGCAACACCTGATTGTAACCATGGCATTAGGTGTGGAAAAATACGGAATGGCCCGTTTCGGCGAGTCCGATTCGGCGAGTCCGATTCGACTAGTCCGATTCGGCGAGTTCCCTATTCGGCGAGAGCCTTTTTCGGCGAGTGCCCTATTCGGCGAGTTTTTGAAATTTTTAAAATGAAATTATCGGGTACCGTAGCCTAATTACAATTGCCGTTTTTACATCGTTTTAACATCGCTAAACGTTTAAATCGTGCAGAAAGGAATAAAAATAAAATGTTTGAACTATTAAATTAAAATTCGTCATGTCAGTTCAGTTATTTTTATTTTTGACCATCATATCAAAAACAATACACGTCAACATAGCAAAGGTCGAGAAAAAGGTAGAAGCGACAAAACGCGAAGTTAAAACGTGCTTGTGACCGAAGTAAGTTATTGAGTTGAAAGAAATTTGGCACGGCCGCAACACCTTCAGAAAAATTTAAGATATGAAGGGAAAATAAAACAAAGACAATGTTACAAAAAAAATCATGTTTATGTCTATAAGTTAGTACTTTTGAATAGTTAAAATGATTAGTTTGGATCAACAAATGTGTGACCTACAGCTTAGATTGAAAGGAAATTATCGGGTACCGTAGCCTAGTTATCCCGACCAGCAAAAATTTGTTCCAAGAACCCAGTTAGCCTAACAGTTCATTTTTACATTGTAGTAACAGAATAAAAAGGCTAACCAAATGTGTGGCCTATCGTTTTAACGTCGCTAAACGTTGAAATCGTGTAGAAAAGAGAACTTTGCTGACTAGGATACGTTGAAACTGAAAAACATTCACAGAAGCCCTACGATACGTTGCATTTTTAAGATAATGTATTCAGACGTTGAATCAATGTACAAATGAAATGTTATGCTAAATGGGTTCTTGGAACAATTCGAAAGGCTTCTGTGAATGTTTCTCAGCTTCAACGTATCCTAGTCAGCAAAGTTCTCTTTTCTACACGATTTCAACATTTAGCGACGTTAAAACGATGTAAAAACGGCAATTTTTGCTGGTCGGGATAACTGGGCTACGGCATCCGATAATTTCCTTTAACAAATTTCAAAAACTCGCCGAATAGGGCACTCGCCGAATAGGGAACTCGCCGAATCGGACTAGTCGAATCGGACTCGCCGAATCGGACTCGCCGAATAGTAGCAGACCCGGAAAAATAGCCACTTCCAAACTAATAATCAATTGTGATAAGTATAACATGCTCAATGCTCAATTGAGCACTTAATTTGCAACTGCTTTCAATCTTTCTAGAAAAAACTGCCTAAAGTTTCAATATCAACATCTTACTGCATTTCATTTGCGGAATATATCGAGGGTTAAATAACAGAACGAGCTAAGTCACATAAAAGTAGTTTTGAGAAAATAGCATTTTAAAATTTTTAATGGACTGTAAATTCTAAGGATCAGTTCTGAGGAACCTGTTCAGGCTAGAACTTAGCTCTTTCTGTCAGTAAAAATACGGGGCTTGAGAAACACTTTCCAGTATCTAACCACAAAAAATGCAAAAAGGGAACGTTCAAATATTACGTAACGCCTTCGAGGGGGAGGGGGGGGGGGTTTATGCAAAGCGTTACGTTAGCGTCACATTGGGGGGGAGGGGGTTCAAGCAAAACGTTACGTAACGCTTTCGAGTACGGAATGGTAGTTTTTTGTGCTGAATTCGTACTGAAAAAGCGTTACATGGGGGAGGGGGGGATTGAAAAAAGCGTTACGTTGGCGTTACATGGAGGAGGGGGGGTCAAAAATTCGGAAAAAAAGCGTTACGTAATATTTGAACGTTCCCAAATGGACTTAGCTCGTTATGTTATTTAGCCCTCGATATAATATACGTTTACTGCATGTATGTATAAGTACCATGTGTGTAGAGTGGAGTAACAGATGGTAATTAGTAAAATGCATTATTATTTTAATTCAATTTAAGAAAATCACTATGGTTGAAAAACTAATTTATACAAAAAAATATGTCATGTATTAATAGAGATTACAAAACATGTGACTTTTGCAGGACGGAGTACATTGGATAAACAATCCACATGCGGAATATGTGATTGAAGCACAAAAGCAGATGAAAACACAAGACATAAATTACATCAAATGGAAATTGCAGATTGAAAAAAAAAAAGTTGAGAAATTACATGCTAAATTAAAGTTAAGTGAACCTTGCGCCATGAAAAACAATCACACATTTTTTGTTAAAGAGGCATCACGTTCAAACTTTTCAGCTGAGAACCTTCCAAAAGTTCAGCTGCATAATCAACAAAGAAAGGAATTAAGAAAGGAACTCAAGGGCAGAAGTCGTCGTTTGAAGGAGCTTAACGACGAGCTTAAGTAGCCTAACGACGAAATTAGTTATTTTATGGAGTCAGTTAATTATATCGCGACACCGTTTGGCATGCTTTTCGTTGCGAGTTAAGAAATACAATTGCTGCTCTCTTATGAAATCAAGTCAGGACCAAGTAGTTTGGGTAGAAACAACATATTTTGAAGTATTTTTGCTTGGAATAGTTTCAGATTGGACTAAATTGATAAAACTTGACATGTAGGCTACTCATTACTGCCGGGATTAATCTCTGCAAGAAGCTTTCTCTGTCCGAGGATAAAGATTTAATCAATCAATCCAGACGAATTTTATTTTAAAATGGTTAACAGAAGACTTGAGATTGGTTTATAGCATGGTATCTTTATTTATAATATAAGTAGCTACTGTTGCCACAAAATACAAACTTAAACACATAGGCCTAGTTTTGTTTTGGGGTTGCAATATCTTGTTTACAGAGTTCTGGCTTTGTCTAGGGCCATGCAAGTCCAAATTGTACTTTGGGATGTTTTTTTTGTTTGTATGTGCTCTAGGCGTTTATAATAAAGAGTTGTCGGTGAAATTTTCCCGAAATTTGATTGCGTTTCCTTTGTAGGGCCGTTTTTGTTTGCTCTATATGTGTTGGCGGCGCGCGCGCACTGAACCGTGCAATAATCACGTGTGACGTCATAAGAGTACAAGCTGATCTTACGTTCGCGCAAGATGCATTGTAAGCGATTGTTTGTAGTGTCGTTTCCAACAAATACAATGAACTATTTATGTCGATTGTGAGCGGCTTAGTAGTTGATAAAATGAACACCGAAAGCAACTACCTTTAGACAAGTACCATACGGTATTAGCTTGTAGAGAACTAGGAAGATTCTCTCAAGACCTCTAGTATAGCTTACTGTACATGTACAAATTCACTCTCTCTGTGCACACGGAAAAGCTTTTCTCAAAGCAGACTTTGTATTTGTGACTTTATTTGAAATCAGGATATTTAAACCCAACGTGTTCGTTTTCGTCACTTGGAAACTTCGATCTAATGGCCGAAACGACGTATGATGGCAGAGGCACACGGATTCATCTACCAAGATAACCCCAGAACCACCGAACAAACTGTCTGCAGGAAATGTGCCTATAGCGTTTGTAAAAACAACTTTTGGTTATATTTACTCTTGTTGCAGTAACTTGTTCACATTCAAAACAGCATTGCTTTTTAATAGCCTACTAAGAAACGTTGGTAGGCTCCATTTAGGTAACGAACCTGCATCGGGGTCCTCGCTGTGCTTCCGGGGTTATACTGTTGCATGTAAGCGCTATGGGCAGTCTCGAGTACCCATGGGTTGAGACACACTGCTTCAAACCCTGGGTGTTGGGTAACACATTTTATACCTCCATTCTCATTGAGCAAGGATTGCATGCGCTCTGCTTCTACCTCATGGCAGCATACAGCTTCAGTTTGCTCTTCTACCGTCACACAACAGGAACATGTACACTAGGGTGACTATAGGCTGTGTCAAAAATGGAGTAAAAATTTATTTTTTGAGATAGGATCTTTTAACTTTCCTAAAAGTTGTAGTAGACTATAAAAAACATAAATTAAAAAAAAAATGAAAATAATGACGTCACACGGTCGCTCTTTGGTTACCAGTACCCATTTTCATAAAAATTGTCATATTGCGAAAACCACTGGAGATAAAAAGATGAACGTTACAACAAAAGCTGAAGAAGTGGCATGTTTATATCTGCTCTAATAACACTTTTTATTCGAGCACTACTTGAAAAATATTTATAAGCAAAAAACTCAATTTTTACCAATTTTGTGTAGGCCTATTACCGGTAGGGGAGATGCAGGACCTATTAGACATTTTTTTTTCTTTTTTGCTCTAATTTCTTCAGCTCATATCAAAATAAGACAAAAATTTTAGAGAATACGTCCAAGGTCAATGTTTATTGACTGTGTAAATATCTTGACATCTCAGATGTCTACCAAAAAATGAGAATGGAAGTCATAGCCCATTGACGCAGCATGCAATTATTGAACATAAACTGGATTGGTAATTGACTTTTCAATTGCTTGTTGAACGCTTTTCTGTTTTTGTTTTAATGTTAGAACTTCGTTTTGTGTCATTATTTTGCGACTTGTTGTGATTCGACGAAAACTTGAGAAATATCACAGGGTTTCGCATCCCTGCAAAGATCAAGAATCACAGTCTTAGTAAAGCATTTGTAGATCAAAAGTAGCCTATCGACGAAATTAGTTATTATTATGGATTCAGTTGATTATATCGCGACACCGTTTGGCATGCTTTTCGTTGCGAGTTAAGAAATACAATTGCTGCTCTCTTATGAAATCAAGTCAGGACCAAGTAGTTTGGGCAGAAACAACATATTTTGAAGTATTTTTGCTTGGAACAGTTTCAGATTGGACTAAATTGATAAAACTTGACATGTAGGCTACTCATTACTGCCGGGATTAATCTCTGCAAGAAGCTTTCTCTGTCCGAGGATAAAGATTTAATCAATCAATCCAGACGAATTTTATTTTAAAATGGTTAACAGAAGACTTGAGATTGGTTTATAGCATGGTATCTTTATAATATAAGTAGCTACTGTTGCCACAAAATACAAACTTAAACACATAGGCCTAGTTTTGTTTTGGGGTTGCAATATCTTGTTTACAGAGTTCTGGCTTTGTCTAGGGCCATGCAAGTCCAAATTGTACTTTGGGATGTTTTTTTTGTTTGTATGTGCTCTAGGCGTTTATAATAAAGAGTTGTCGGTGAAATTTTCCCGAAATTTGATTGCGTTTCCTTTGTAGGGCCGTTTTTGTTTGCTCTATATGTGTTGGCGGCGCGCGCGCACTGAACCGTGCAATAATCACGTGTGACGTCATAAGAGTACAAGCTGATCTTACGTTCGCGCAAGATGCATTGTAAGCGATTGTTTGTAGTGTCGTTTCCAACAAATACAATGAACTATTTATGTCGATTGTGAGCGGCTTAGTAGTTGATAAAATGAACACCGAAAGCAACTACCTTTAGACAAGTACCATACGGTATTAGCTTGTAGAGAACTAGGAAGATTCTCTCAAGACCTCTAGTATAGCTTACTGTACATGTACAAATTCACTCTCTCTGTGCACACGGAAAAGCTTTTCTCAAAGCAGACTTTGTATTTGTGACTTTATTTGAAATCAGGATATTTAAACCCAACGTGTTCGTTTTCGTCACTTGGAAACTTCGATCTAATGGCCGAAACGACGTATGATGGCAGAGGCACACGGATTCATCTACCAAGATAACCCCAGAACCACCGAACAAACTGTCTGCAGGAAATGTGCCTATAGCGTTTGTAAAAACAACTTTTGGTTATATTTACTCTTGTTGCAGTAACTTGTTCACATTCAAAACAGCATTGCTTTTTAATAGCCTACTAAGAAACGTTGGTAGGCTCCATTTAGGTAACGAACCTGCATCGGGGTCCTCGCTGTGCTTCCGGGGTTATACTGTTGCATGTAAGCGCTATGGGCAGTCTCGAGTACCCATGGGTTGAGACACACTGCTTCAAACCCTGGGTGTTGGGTAACACATTTTATACCTCCATTCTCATTGAGCAAGGATTGCATGCGCTCTGCTTCTACCTCATGGCAGCATACAGCTTCAGTTTGCTCTTCTACCGTCACACAACAGGAACATGTACACTAGGGTGACTATAGGCTGTGTCAAAAATGGAGTAAAAATTTATTTTTTGAGATAGGATCTTTTAACTTTCCTAAAAGTTGTAGTAGACTATAAAAAACATAAATTAAAAAAAAAATGAAAATAATGACGTCACACGGTCGCTCTTCTTTGGTTACCAGTACCCATTTTCATAAAAATTGTCATATTGCGAAAACCACTGGAGATAAAAAGATGAACGTTACAACAAAAGCTGAAGAAGTGGCATGTTTATATCTGCTCTAATAACACTTTTTATTCGAGCACTACTTGAAAAATATTTATAAGCAAAAAACTCAATTTTTACCAATTTTGTGTAGGCCTATTACCGGTAGGGGAGATGCAGGACCTATTAGACATTTTTTTTTCTTTTTTGCTCTAATTTCTTCAGCTCATATCAAAATAAGACAAAAATTTTAGAGAATACGTCCAAGGTCAATGTTTATTGACTGTGTAAATATCTTGACATCTCAGATGTCTACCAAAAAATGAGAATGGAAGTCATAGCCCATTGACGCAGCATGCAATTATTGAACATAAACTGGATTGGTAATTGACTTTTCAATTGCTTGTTGAACGCTTTTCTGTTTTTGTTTTAATGTTAGAACTTCGTTTTGTGTCATTATTTTGCGACTTGTTGTGTTTCGACGAAAACTTGAGAAATATCACAGGGTTTCGCATCCCTGCAAAGATCAAGAATCACAGTCTTAGTAAAGCATTTGTAGATCAAAAGTAGCCTATCGACGAAATTAGTTATTATTATGGATTCAGTTGATTATATCGCGACACCGTTTGGCATGCTTTTCGTTGCGAGTTAAGAAATACAATTGCTGCTCTCTTATGAAATCAAGTCAGGACCAAGTAGTTTGGGCAGAAACAACATATTTTGAAGTATTTTTGCTTGGAACAGTTTCAGATTGGACTAAATTGATAAAACTTGACATGTAGGCTACTCATTACTGCCGGGATTAATCTCTGCAAGAAGCTTTCTCTGTCCGAGGATAAAGATTTAATCAATCAATCCAGACGAATTTTATTTTAAAATGGTTAACAGAAGACTTGAGATTGGTTTATAGCATGGTATCTTTATTTATAATATAAGTAGCTACTGTTGCCACAAAATACAAACTTAAACACATAGGCCTAGTTTTGTTTTGGGGTTGCAATATCTTGTTTACAGAGTTCTGGCTTTGTCTAGGGCCATGCAAGTCCAAATTGTACTTTGGGATGTTTTTTTTGTTTGTATGTGCTCTAGGCGTTTATAATAAAGAGTTGTCGGTGAAATTTTCCCGAAATTTGATTGCGTTTCCTTTGTAGGGCCGTTTTTGTTTGCTCTATATGTGTTGGCGGCGCGCGCGCACTGAACCGTGCAATAATCACGTGTGACGTCATAAGAGTACAAGCTGATCTTACGTTCGCGCAAGATGCATTGTAAGCGATTGTTTGTAGTGTCGTTTCCAACAAATACAATGAACTATTTATGTCGATTGTGAGCGGCTTAGTAGTTGATAAAATGAACACCGAAAGCAACTACCTTTAGACAAGTACCATACGGTATTAGCTTGTAGAGAACTAGGAAGATTCTCTCAAGACCTCTAGTATAGCTTACTGTACATGTACAAATTCACTCTCTCTGTGCACACGGAAAAGCTTTTCTCAAAGCAGACTTTGTATTTGTGACTTTATTTGAAATCAGGATATTTAAACCCAACGTGTTCGTTTTCGTCACTTGGAAACTTCGATCTAATGGCCGAAACGACGTATGATGGCAGAGGCACACGGATTCATCTACCAAGATAACCCCAGAACCACCGAACAAACTGTCTGCAGGAAATGTGCCTATAGCGTTTGTAAAAACAACTTTTGGTTATATTTACTCTTGTTGCAGTAACTTGTTCACATTCAAAACAGCATTGCTTTTTAATAGCCTACTAAGAAACGTTGGTAGGCTCCATTTAGGTAACGAACCTGCATCGGGGTCCTCGCTGTGCTTCCGGGGTTATACTGTTGCATGTAAGCGCTATGGGCAGTCTCGAGTACCCATGGGTTGAGACACACTGCTTCAAACCCTGGGTGTTGGGTAACACATTTTATACCTCCATTCTCATTGAGCAAGGATTGCATGCGCTCTGCTTCTACCTCATGGCAGCATACAGCTTCAGTTTGCTCTTCTACCGTCACACAACAGGAACATGTACACTAGGGTGACTATAGGCTGTGTCAAAAATGGAGTAAAAATTTATTTTTTGAGATAGGATCTTTTAACTTTCCTAAAAGTTGTAGTAGACTATAAAAAACATAAATTAAAAAAAAAATGAAAATAATGACGTCACACGGTCGCTCTTCTTTGGTTACCAGTACCCATTTTCATAAAAATTGTCATATTGCGAAAACCACTGGAGATAAAAAGATGAACGTTACAACAAAAGCTGAAGAAGTGGCATGTTTATATCTGCTCTAATAACACTTTTTATTCGAGCACTACTTGAAAAATATTTATAAGCAAAAAACTCAATTTTTACCAATTTTGTGTAGGCCTATTACCGGTAGGGGAGATGCAGGACCTATTAGACATTTTTTTTTCTTTTTTGCTCTAATTTCTTCAGCTCATATCAAAATAAGACAAAAATTTTAGAGAATACGTCCAAGGTCAATGTTTATTGACTGTGTAAATATCTTGACATCTCAGATGTCTACCAAAAAATGAGAATGGAAGTCATAGCCCATTGACGCAGCATGCAATTATTGAACATAAACTGGATTGGTAATTGACTTTTCAATTGCTTGTTGAACGCTTTTCTGTTTTTGTTTTAATGTTAGAACTTCGTTTTGTGTCATTATTTTGCGACTTGTTGTGTTTCGACGAAAACTTGAGAAATATCACAGGGTTTCGCATCCCTGCAAAGATCAAGAATCACAGTCTTAGTAAAGCATTTGTAGATCAAAAGTAGCCTATCGACGAAATTAGTTATTATTATGGATTCAGTTGATTATATCGCGACACCGTTTGGCATGCTTTTCGTTGCGAGTTAAGAAATACAATTGCTGCTCTCTTATGAAATCAAGTCAGGACCAAGTAGTTTGGGCAGAAACAACATATTTTGAAGTATTTTTGCTTGGAACAGTTTCAGATTGGACTAAATTGATAAAACTTGACATGTAGGCTACTCATTACTGCCGGGATTAATCTCTGCAAGAAGCTTTCTCTGTCCGAGGATAAAGATTTAATCAATCAATCCAGACGAATTTTATTTTAAAATGGTTAACAGAAGACTTGAGATTGGTTTATAGCATGGTATCTTTATTTATAATATAAGTAGCTACTGTTGCCACAAAATACAAACTTAAACACATAGGCCTAGTTTTGTTTTGGGGTTGCAATATCTTGTTTACAGAGTTCTGGCTTTGTCTAGGGCCATGCAAGTCCAAATTGTACTTTGGGATGTTTTTTTTGTTTGTATGTGCTCTAGGCGTTTATAATAAAGAGTTGTCGGTGAAATTTTCCCGAAATTTGATTGCGTTTCCTTTGTAGGGCCGTTTTTGTTTGCTCTATATGTGTTGGCGGCGCGCGCGCACTGAACCGTGCAATAATCACGTGTGACGTCATAAGAGTACAAGCTGATCTTACGTTCGCGCAAGATGCATTGTAAGCGATTGTTTGTAGTGTCGTTTCCAACAAATACAATGAACTATTTATGTCGATTGTGAGCGGCTTAGTAGTTGATAAAATGAACACCGAAAGCAACTACCTTTAGACAAGTACCATACGGTATTAGCTTGTAGAGAACTAGGAAGATTCTCTCAAGACCTCTAGTATAGCTTACTGTACATGTACAAATTCACTCTCTCTGTGCACACGGAAAAGCTTTTCTCAAAGCAGACTTTGTATTTGTGACTTTATTTGAAATCAGGATATTTAAACCCAACGTGTTCGTTTTCGTCACTTGGAAACTTCGATCTAATGGCCGAAACGACGTATGATGGCAGAGGCACACGGATTCATCTACCAAGATAACCCCAGAACCACCGAACAAACTGTCTGCAGGAAATGTGCCTATAGCGTTTGTAAAAACAACTTTTGGTTATATTTACTCTTGTTGCAGTAACTTGTTCACATTCAAAACAGCATTGCTTTTTAATAGCCTACTAAGAAACGTTGGTAGGCTCCATTTAGGTAACGAACCTGCATCGGGGTCCTCGCTGTGCTTCCGGGGTTATACTGTTGCATGTAAGCGCTATGGGCAGTCTCGAGTACCCATGGGTTGAGACACACTGCTTCAAACCCTGGGTGTTGGGTAACACATTTTATACCTCCATTCTCATTGAGCAAGGATTGCATGCGCTCTGCTTCTACCTCATGGCAGCATACAGCTTCAGTTTGCTCTTCTACCGTCACACAACAGGAACATGTACACTAGGGTGACTATAGGCTGTGTCAAAAATGGAGTAAAAATTTATTTTTTGAGATAGGATCTTTTAACTTTCCTAAAAGTTGTAGTAGACTATAAAAAACATAAATTAAAAAAAAAATGAAAATAATGACGTCACACGGTCGCTCTTCTTTGGTTACCAGTACCCATTTTCATAAAAATTGTCATATTGCGAAAACCACTGGAGATAAAAAGATGAACGTTACAACAAAAGCTGAAGAAGTGGCATGTTTATATCTGCTCTAATAACACTTTTTATTCGAGCACTACTTGAAAAATATTTATAAGCAAAAAACTCAATTTTTACCAATTTTGTGTAGGCCTATTACCGGTAGGGGAGATGCAGGACCTATTAGACATTTTTTTTTCTTTTTTGCTCTAATTTCTTCAGCTCATATCAAAATAAGACAAAAATTTTAGAGAATACGTCCAAGGTCAATGTTTATTGACTGTGTAAATATCTTGACATCTCAGATGTCTACCAAAAAATGAGAATGGAAGTCATAGCCCATTGACGCAGCATGCAATTATTGAACATAAACTGGATTGGTAATTGACTTTTCAATTGCTTGTTGAACGCTTTTCTGTTTTTGTTTTAATGTTAGAACTTCGTTTTGTGTCATTATTTTGCGACTTGTTGTGTTTCGACGAAAACTTGAGAAATATCACAGGGTTTCGCATCCCTGCAAAGATCAAGAATCACAGTCTTAGTAAAGCATTTGTAGATCAAAAGTAGCCTATCGACGAAATTAGTTATTATTATGGATTCAGTTGATTATATCGCGACACCGTTTGGCATGCTTTTCGTTGCGAGTTAAGAAATACAATTGCTGCTCTCTTATGAAATCAAGTCAGGACCAAGTAGTTTGGGCAGAAACAACATATTTTGAAGTATTTTTGCTTGGAACAGTTTCAGATTGGACTAAATTGATAAAACTTGACATGTAGGCTACTCATTACTGCCGGGATTAATCTCTGCAAGAAGCTTTCTCTGTCCGAGGATAAAGATTTAATCAATCAATCCAGACGAATTTTATTTTAAAATGGTTAACAGAAGACTTGAGATTGGTTTATAGCATGGTATCTTTATTTATAATATAAGTAGCTACTGTTGCCACAAAATACAAACTTAAACACATAGGCCTAGTTTTGTTTTGGGGTTGCAATATCTTGTTTACAGAGTTCTGGCTTTGTCTAGGGCCATGCAAGTCCAAATTGTACTTTGGGATGTTTTTTTTGTTTGTATGTGCTCTAGGCGTTTATAATAAAGAGTTGTCGGTGAAATTTTCCCGAAATTTGATTGCGTTTCCTTTGTAGGGCCGTTTTTGTTTGCTCTATATGTGTTGGCGGCGCGCGCGCACTGAACCGTGCAATAATCACGTGTGACGTCATAAGAGTACAAGCTGATCTTACGTTCGCGCAAGATGCATTGTAAGCGATTGTTTGTAGTGTCGTTTCCAACAAATACAATGAACTATTTATGTCGATTGTGAGCGGCTTAGTAGTTGATAAAATGAACACCGAAAGCAACTACCTTTAGACAAGTACCATACGGTATTAGCTTGTAGAGAACTAGGAAGATTCTCTCAAGACCTCTAGTATAGCTTACTGTACATGTACAAATTCACTCTCTCTGTGCACACGGAAAAGCTTTTCTCAAAGCAGACTTTGTATTTGTGACTTTATTTGAAATCAGGATATTTAAACCCAACGTGTTCGTTTTCGTCACTTGGAAACTTCGATCTAATGGCCGAAACGACGTATGATGGCAGAGGCACACGGATTCATCTACCAAGATAACCCCAGAACCACCGAACAAACTGTCTGCAGGAAATGTGCCTATAGCGTTTGTAAAAACAACTTTTGGTTATATTTACTCTTGTTGCAGTAACTTGTTCACATTCAAAACAGCATTGCTTTTTAATAGCCTACTAAGAAACGTTGGTAGGCTCCATTTAGGTAACGAACCTGCATCGGGGTCCTCGCTGTGCTTCCGGGGTTATACTGTTGCATGTAAGCGCTATGGGCAGTCTCGAGTACCCATGGGTTGAGACACACTGCTTCAAACCCTGGGTGTTGGGTAACACATTTTATACCTCCATTCTCATTGAGCAAGGATTGCATGCGCTCTGCTTCTACCTCATGGCAGCATACAGCTTCAGTTTGCTCTTCTACCGTCACACAACAGGAACATGTACACTAGGGTGACTATAGGCTGTGTCAAAAATGGAGTAAAAATTTATTTTTTGAGATAGGATCTTTTAACTTTCCTAAAAGTTGTAGTAGACTATAAAAAACATAAATTAAAAAAAAAATGAAAATAATGACGTCACACGGTCGCTCTTCTTTGGTTACCAGTACCCATTTTCATAAAAATTGTCATATTGCGAAAACCACTGGAGATAAAAAGATGAACGTTACAACAAAAGCTGAAGAAGTGGCATGTTTATATCTGCTCTAATAACACTTTTTATTCGAGCACTACTTGAAAAATATTTATAAGCAAAAAACTCAATTTTTACCAATTTTGTGTAGGCCTATTACCGGTAGGGGAGATGCAGGACCTATTAGACATTTTTTTTTCTTTTTTGCTCTAATTTCTTCAGCTCATATCAAAATAAGACAAAAATTTTAGAGAATACGTCCAAGGTCAATGTTTATTGACTGTGTAAATATCTTGACATCTCAGATGTCTACCAAAAAATGAGAATGGAAGTCATAGCCCATTGACGCAGCATGCAATTATTGAACATAAACTGGATTGGTAATTGACTTTTCAATTGCTTGTTGAACGCTTTTCTGTTTTTGTTTTAATGTTAGAACTTCGTTTTGTGTCATTATTTTGCGACTTGTTGTGTTTCGACGAAAACTTGAGAAATATCACAGGGTTTCGCATCCCTGCAAAGATCAAGAATCACAGTCTTAGTAAAGCATTTGTAGATCAAAAGTAGCCTATCGACGAAATTAGTTATTATTATGGATTCAGTTGATTATATCGCGACACCGTTTGGCATGCTTTTCGTTGCGAGTTAAGAAATACAATTGCTGCTCTCTTATGAAATCAAGTCAGGACCAAGTAGTTTGGGCAGAAACAACATATTTTGAAGTATTTTTGCTTGGAACAGTTTCAGATTGGACTAAATTGATAAAACTTGACATGTAGGCTACTCATTACTGCCGGGATTAATCTCTGCAAGAAGCTTTCTCTGTCCGAGGATAAAGATTTAATCAATCAATCCAGACGAATTTTATTTTAAAATGGTTAACAGAAGACTTGAGATTGGTTTATAGCATGGTATCTTTATTTATAATATAAGTAGCTACTGTTGCCACAAAATACAAACTTAAACACATAGGCCTAGTTTTGTTTTGGGGTTGCAATATCTTGTTTACAGAGTTCTGGCTTTGTCTAGGGCCATGCAAGTCCAAATTGTACTTTGGGATGTTTTTTTTGTTTGTATGTGCTCTAGGCGTTTATAATAAAGAGTTGTCGGTGAAATTTTCCCGAAATTTGATTGCGTTTCCTTTGTAGGGCCGTTTTTGTTTGCTCTATATGTGTTGGCGGCGCGCGCGCACTGAACCGTGCAATAATCACGTGTGACGTCATAAGAGTACAAGCTGATCTTACGTTCGCGCAAGATGCATTGTAAGCGATTGTTTGTAGTGTCGTTTTCAACAAATACAATGAACTATTTATGTCGATTGTGAGCGGCTTAGTAGTTGATAAAATGAACACCGAAAGCAACTACCTTTAGACAAGTACCATACGGTATTAGCTTGTAGAGAACTAGGAAGATTCTCTCAAGACCTCTAGTATAGCTTACTGTACATGTACAAATTCACTCTCTCTGTGCACACGGAAAAGCTTTTCTCAAAGCAGACTTTGTATTTGTGACTTTATTTGAAATCAGGATATTTAAACCCAACGTGTTCGTTTTCGTCACTTGGAAACTTCGATCTAATGGCCGAAACGACGTATGATGGCAGAGGCACACGGATTCATCTACCAAGATAACCCCAGAACCACCGAACAAACTGTCTGTAGGAAATGTGCCTATAGCGTTTGTAAAAACAACTTTTGGTTATATTTACTCTTGTTGCAGTAACTTGTTCACATTCAAAACAGCATTGCTTTTTAATAGCCTACTAAGAAACGTTGGTAGGCTCCATTTAGGTAACGAACCTGCATCGGGGTCCTCGCTGTGCTTCCGGGGTTATACTGTTGCATGTAAGCGCTATGGGCAGTCTCGAGTACCCATGGGTTGAGACACACTGCTTCAAACCCTGGGTGTTGGGTAACACATTTTATACCTCCATTCTCATTGAGCAAGGATTGCATGCGCTCTGCTTCTACCTCATGGCAGCATACAGCTTCAGTTTGCTCTTCTACCGTCACACAACAGGAACATGTACACTAGGGTGACTATAGGCTGTGTCAAAAATGGAGTAAAAATTTATTTTTTGAGATAGGATCTTTTAACTTTCCTAAAAGTTGTAGTAGACTATAAAAAACATAAATTAAAAAAAAAATGAAAATAATGACGTCACACGGTCGCTCTTCTTTGGTTACCAGTACCCATTTTCATAAAAATTGTCATATTGCGAAAACCACTGGAGATAAAAAGATGAACGTTACAACAAAAGCTGAAGAAGTGGCATGTTTATATCTGCTCTAATAACACTTTTTATTCGAGCACTACTTGAAAAATATTTATAAGCAAAAAACTCAATTTTTACCAATTTTGTGTAGGCCTATTACCGGTAGGGGAGATGCAGGACCTATTAGACATTTTTTTTTCTTTTTTGCTCTAATTTCTTCAGCTCACATCAAAATAAGACAAAAATTTTAGAGAATACGTCCAAGGTCAATGTTTATTGACTGTGTAAATATCTTGACATCTCAGATGTCTACCAAAAAATGAGAATGGAAGTCATAGCCCATTGACGCAGCATGCAATTATTGAACATAAACTGGATTGGTAATTGACTTTTCAATTGCTTGTTGAACGCTTTTCTGTTTTTGTTTTAATGTTAGAACTTCGTTTTGTGTCATTATTTTGCGACTTGTTGTGATTCGACGAAAACTTGAGAAATATCACAGGGTTTCGCATCCCTGCAAAGATCAAGAATCACAGTCTTAGTAAAGCATTTGTAGATCAAAAGTAGCCTATCGACGAAATTAGTTATTATTATGGATTCAGTTGATTATATCGCGACACCGTTTGGCATGCTTTTCGTTGCGAGTTAAGAAATACAATTGCTGCTCTCTTATGAAATCAAGTCAGGACCAAGTAGTTTGGGCAGAAACAACATATTTTGAAGTATTTTTGCTTGGAACAGTTTCAGATTGGACTAAATTGATAAAACTTGACATGTAGGCTACTCATTACTGCCGGGATTAATCTCTGCAAGAAGCTTTCTCTGTCCGAGGATAAAGATTTAATCAATCAATCCAGACGAATTTTATTTTAAAATGGTTAACAGAAGACTTGAGATTGGTTTATAGCATGGTATCTTTATTTATAATATAAGTAGCTACTGTTGCCACAAAATACAAACTTAAACACATAGGCCTAGTTTTGTTTTGGGGTTGCAATATCTTGTTTACAGAGTTCTGGCTTTGTCTAGGGCCATGCAAGTCCAAATTGTACTTTGGGATGTTTTTTTTGTTTGTATGTGCTCTAGGCGTTTATAATAAAGAGTTGTCGGTGAAATTTTCCCGAAATTTGATTGCGTTTCCTTTGTAGGGCCGTTTTTGTTTGCTCTATATGTGTTGGCGGCGCGCGCGCACTGAACCGTGCAATAATCACGTGTGACGTCATAAGAGTACAAGCTGATCTTACGTTCGCGCAAGATGCATTGTAAGCGATTGTTTGTAGTGTCGTTTCCAACAAATACAATGAACTATTTATGTCGATTGTGAGCGGCTTAGTAGTTGATAAAATGAACACCGAAAGCAACTACCTTTAGACAAGTACCATACGGTATTAGCTTGTAGAGAACTAGGAAGATTCTCTCAAGACCTCTAGTATAGCTTACTGTACATGTACAAATTCACTCTCTCTGTGCACACGGAAAAGCTTTTCTCAAAGCAGACTTTGTATTTGTGACTTTATTTGAAATCAGGATATTTAAACCCAACGTGTTCGTTTTCGTCACTTGGAAACTTCGATCTAATGGCCGAAACGACGTATGATGGCAGAGGCACACGGATTCATCTACCAAGATAACCCCAGAACCACCGAACAAACTGTCTGTAGGAAATGTGCCTATAGCGTTTGTAAAAACAACTTTTGGTTATATTTACTCTTGTTGCAGTAACTTGTTCACATTCAAAACAGCATTGCTTTTTAATAGCCTACTAAGAAACGTTGGTAGGCTCCATTTAGGTAACGAACCTGCATCGGGGTCCTCGCTGTGCTTCCGGGGTTATACTGTTGCATGTAAGCGCTATGGGCAGTCTCGAGTACCCATGGGTTGAGACACACTGCTTCAAACCCTGGGTGTTGGGTAACACATTTTATACCTCCATTCTCATTGAGCAAGGATTGCATGCGCTCTGCTTCTACCTCATGGCAGCATACAGCTTCAGTTTGCTCTTCTACCGTCACACAACAGGAACATGTACACTAGGGTGACTATAGGCTGTGTCAAAAATGGAGTAAAAATTTATTTTTTGAGATAGGATCTTTTAACTTTCCTAAAAGTTGTAGTAGACTATAAAAAACATAAATTAAAAAAAAAATGAAAATAATGACGTCACACGGTCGCTCTTCTTTGGTTACCAGTACCCATTTTCATAAAAATTGTCATATTGCGAAAACCACTGGAGATAAAAAGATGAACGTTACAACAAAAGCTGAAGAAGTGGCATGTTTATATCTGCTCTAATAACACTTTTTATTCGAGCACTACTTGAAAAATATTTATAAGCAAAAAACTCAATTTTTACCAATTTTGTGTAGGCCTATTACCGGTAGGGGAGATGCAGGACCTATTAGACATTTTTTTTTCTTTTTTGCTCTAATTTCTTCAGCTCATATCAAAATAAGACAAAAATTTTAGAGAATACGTCCAAGGTCAATGTTTATTGACTGTGTAAATATCTTGACATCTCAGATGTCTACCAAAAAATGAGAATGGAAGTCATAGCCCATTGACGCAGCATGCAATTATTGAACATAAACTGGATTGGTAATTGACTTTTCAATTGCTTGTTGAACGCTTTTCTGTTTTTGTTTTAATGTTAGAACTTCGTTTTGTGTCATTATTTTGCGACTTGTTGTGTTTCGACGAAAACTTGAGAAATATCACAGGGTTTCGCATCCCTGCAAAGATCAAGAATCACAGTCTTAGTAAAGCATTTGTAGATCAAAAGTAGCCTATCGACGAAATTAGTTATTATTATGGATTCAGTTGATTATATCGCGACACCGTTTGGCATGCTTTTCGTTGCGAGTTAAGAAATACAATTGCTGCTCTCTTATGAAATCAAGTCAGGACCAAGTAGTTTGGGCAGAAACAACATATTTTGAAGTATTTTTGCTTGGAACAGTTTCAGATTGGACTAAATTGATAAAACTTGACATGTAGGCTACTCATTACTGCCGGGATTAATCTCTGCAAGAAGCTTTCTCTGTCCGAGGATAAAGATTTAATCAATCAATCCAGACGAATTTTATTTTAAAATGGTTAACAGAAGACTTGAGATTGGTTTATAGCATGGTATCTTTATTTATAATATAAGTAGCTACTGTTGCCACAAAATACAAACTTAAACACATAGGCCTAGTTTTGTTTTGGGGTTGCAATATCTTGTTTACAGAGTTCTGGCTTTGTCTAGGGCCATGCAAGTCCAAATTGTACTTTGGGATGTTTTTTTTGTTTGTATGTGCTCTAGGCGTTTATAATAAAGAGTTGTCGGTGAAATTTTCCCGAAATTTGATTGCGTTTCCTTTGTAGGGCCGTTTTTGTTTGCTCTATATGTGTTGGCGGCGCGCGCGCACTGAACCGTGCAATAATCACGTGTGACGTCATAAGAGTACAAGCTGATCTTACGTTCGCGCAAGATGCATTGTAAGCGATTGTTTGTAGTGTCGTTTCCAACAAATACAATGAACTATTTATGTCGATTGTGAGCGGCTTAGTAGTTGATAAAATGAACACCGAAAGCAACTACCTTTAGACAAGTACCATACGGTATTAGCTTGTAGAGAACTAGGAAGATTCTCTCAAGACCTCTAGTATAGCTTACTGTACATGTACAAATTCACTCTCTCTGTGCACACGGAAAAGCTTTTCTCAAAGCAGACTTTGTATTTGTGACTTTATTTGAAATCAGGATATTTAAACCCAACGTGTTCGTTTTCGTCACTTGGAAACTTCGATCTAATGGCCGAAACGACGTATGATGGCAGAGGCACACGGATTCATCTACCAAGATAACCCCAGAACCACCGAACAAACTGTCTGTAGGAAATGTGCCTATAGCGTTTGTAAAAACAACTTTTGGTTATATTTACTCTTGTTGCAGTAACTTGTTCACATTCAAAACAGCATTGCTTTTTAATAGCCTACTAAGAAACGTTGGTAGGCTCCATTTAGGTAACGAACCTGCATCGGGGTCCTCGCTGTGCTTCCGGGGTTATACTGTTGCATGTAAGCGCTATGGGCAGTCTCGAGTACCCATGGGTTGAGACACACTGCTTCAAACCCTGGGTGTTGGGTAACACATTTTATACCTCCATTCTCATTGAGCAAGGATTGCATGCGCTCTGCTTCTACCTCATGGCAGCATACAGCTTCAGTTTGCTCTTCTACCGTCACACAACAGGAACATGTACACTAGGGTGACTATAGGCTGTGTCAAAAATGGAGTAAAAATTTATTTTTTGAGATAGGATCTTTTAACTTTCCTAAAAGTTGTAGTAGACTATAAAAAACATAAATTAAAAAAAAAATGAAAATAATGACGTCACACGGTCGCTCTTCTTTGGTTACCAGTACCCATTTTCATAAAAATTGTCATATTGCGAAAACCACTGGAGATAAAAAGATGAACGTTACAACAAAAGCTGAAGAAGTGGCATGTTTATATCTGCTCTAATAACACTTTTTATTCGAGCACTACTTGAAAAATATTTATAAGCAAAAAACTCAATTTTTACCAATTTTGTGTAGGCCTATTACCGGTAGGGGAGATGCAGGACCTATTAGACATTTTTTTTTCTTTTTTGCTCTAATTTCTTCAGCTCATATCAAAATAAGACAAAAATTTTAGAGAATACGTCCAAGGTCAATGTTTATTGACTGTGTAAATATCTTGACATCTCAGATGTCTACCAAAAAATGAGAATGGAAGTCATAGCCCATTGACGCAGCATGCAATTATTGAACATAAACTGGATTGGTAATTGACTTTTCAATTGCTTGTTGAACGCTTTTCTGTTTTTGTTTTAATGTTAGAACTTCGTTTTGTGTCATTATTTTGCGACTTGTTGTGTTTCGACGAAAACTTGAGAAATATCACAGGGTTTCGCATCCCTGCAAAGATCAAGAATCACAGTCTTAGTAAAGCATTTGTAGATCAAAAGTAGCCTATCGACGAAATTAGTTATTATTATGGATTCAGTTGATTATATCGCGACACCGTTTGGCATGCTTTTCGTTGCGAGTTAAGAAATACAATTGCTGCTCTCTTATGAAATCAAGTCAGGACCAAGTAGTTTGGGCAGAAACAACATATTTTGAAGTATTTTTGCTTGGAACAGTTTCAGATTGGACTAAATTGATAAAACTTGACATGTAGGCTACTCATTACTGCCGGGATTAATCTCTGCAAGAAGCTTTCTCTGTCCGAGGATAAAGATTTAATCAATCAATCCAGACGAATTTTATTTTAAAATGGTTAACAGAAGACTTGAGATTGGTTTATAGCATGGTATCTTTATTTATAATATAAGTAGCTACTGTTGCCACAAAATACAAACTTAAACACATAGGCCTAGTTTTGTTTTGGGGTTGCAATATCTTGTTTACAGAGTTCTGGCTTTGTCTAGGGCCATGCAAGTCCAAATTGTACTTTGGGATGTTTTTTTTGTTTGTATGTGCTCTAGGCGTTTATAATAAAGAGTTGTCGGTGAAATTTTCCCGAAATTTGATTGCGTTTCCTTTGTAGGGCCGTTTTTGTTTGCTCTATATGTGTTGGCGGCGCGCGCGCACTGAACCGTGCAATAATCACGTGTGACGTCATAAGAGTACAAGCTGATCTTACGTTCGCGCAAGATGCATTGTAAGCGATTGTTTGTAGTGTCGTTTCCAACAAATACAATGAACTATTTATGTCGATTGTGAGCGGCTTAGTAGTTGATAAAATGAACACCGAAAGCAACTACCTTTAGACAAGTACCATACGGTATTAGCTTGTAGAGAACTAGGAAGATTCTCTCAAGACCTCTAGTATAGCTTACTGTACATGTACAAATTCACTCTCTCTGTGCACACGGAAAAGCTTTTCTCAAAGCAGACTTTGTATTTGTGACTTTATTTGAAATCAGGATATTTAAACCCAACGTGTTCGTTTTCGTCACTTGGAAACTTCGATCTAATGGCCGAAACGACGTATGATGGCAGAGGCACACGGATTCATCTACCAAGATAACCCCAGAACCACCGAACAAACTGTCTGTAGGAAATGTGCCTATAGCGTTTGTAAAAACAACTTTTGGTTATATTTACTCTTGTTGCAGTAACTTGTTCACATTCAAAACAGCATTGCTTTTTAATAGCCTACTAAGAAACGTTGGTAGGCTCCATTTAGGTAACGAACCTGCATCGGGGTCCTCGCTGTGCTTCCGGGGTTATACTGTTGCATGTAAGCGCTATGGGCAGTCTCGAGTACCCATGGGTTGAGACACACTGCTTCAAACCCTGGGTGTTGGGTAACACATTTTATACCTCCATTCTCATTGAGCAAGGATTGCATGCGCTCTGCTTCTACCTCATGGCAGCATACAGCTTCAGTTTGCTCTTCTACCGTCACACAACAGGAACATGTACACTAGGGTGACTATAGGCTGTGTCAAAAATGGAGTAAAAATTTATTTTTTGAGATAGGATCTTTTAACTTTCCTAAAAGTTGTAGTAGACTATAAAAAACATAAATTAAAAAAAAAATGAAAATAATGACGTCACACGGTCGCTCTTCTTTGGTTACCAGTACCCATTTTCATAAAAATTGTCATATTGCGAAAACCACTGGAGATAAAAAGATGAACGTTACAACAAAAGCTGAAGAAGTGGCATGTTTATATCTGCTCTAATAACACTTTTTATTCGAGCACTACTTGAAAAATATTTATAAGCAAAAAACTCAATTTTTACCAATTTTGTGTAGGCCTATTACCGGTAGGGGAGATGCAGGACCTATTAGACATTTTTTTTTCTTTTTTGCTCTAATTTCTTCAGCTCATATCAAAATAAGACAAAAATTTTAGAGAATACGTCCAAGGTCAATGTTTATTGACTGTGTAAATATCTTGACATCTCAGATGTCTACCAAAAAATGAGAATGGAAGTCATAGCCCATTGACGCAGCATGCAATTATTGAACATAAACTGGATTGGTAATTGACTTTTCAATTGCTTGTTGAACGCTTTTCTGTTTTTGTTTTAATGTTAGAACTTCGTTTTGTGTCATTATTTTGCGACTTGTTGTGTTTCGACGAAAACTTGAGAAATATCACAGGGTTTCGCATCCCTGCAAAGATCAAGAATCACAGTCTTAGTAAAGCATTTGTAGATCAAAAGTAGCCTATCGACGAAATTAGTTATTATTATGGATTCAGTTGATTATATCGCGACACCGTTTGGCATGCTTTTCGTTGCGAGTTAAGAAATACAATTGCTGCTCTCTTATGAAATCAAGTCAGGACCAAGTAGTTTGGGCAGAAACAACATATTTTGAAGTATTTTTGCTTGGAACAGTTTCAGATTGGACTAAATTGATAAAACTTGACATGTAGGCTACTCATTACTGCCGGGATTAATCTCTGCAAGAAGCTTTCTCTGTCCGAGGATAAAGATTTAATCAATCAATCCAGACGAATTTTATTTTAAAATGGTTAACAGAAGACTTGAGATTGGTTTATAGCATGGTATCTTTATTTATAATATAAGTAGCTACTGTTGCCACAAAATACAAACTTAAACACATAGGCCTAGTTTTGTTTTGGGGTTGCAATATCTTGTTTACAGAGTTCTGGCTTTGTCTAGGGCCATGCAAGTCCAAATTGTACTTTGGGATGTTTTTTTTGTTTGTATGTGCTCTAGGCGTTTATAATAAAGAGTTGTCGGTGAAATTTTCCCGAAATTTGATTGCGTTTCCTTTGTAGGGCCGTTTTTGTTTGCTCTATATGTGTTGGCGGCGCGCGCGCACTGAACCGTGCAATAATCACGTGTGACGTCATAAGAGTACAAGCTGATCTTACGTTCGCGCAAGATGCATTGTAAGCGATTGTTTGTAGTGTCGTTTCCAACAAATACAATGAACTATTTATGTCGATTGTGAGCGGCTTAGTAGTTGATAAAATGAACACCGAAAGCAACTACCTTTAGACAAGTACCATACGGTATTAGCTTGTAGAGAACTAGGAAGATTCTCTCAAGACCTCTAGTATAGCTTACTGTACATGTACAAATTCACTCTCTCTGTGCACACGGAAAAGCTTTTCTCAAAGCAGACTTTGTATTTGTGACTTTATTTGAAATCAGGATATTTAAACCCAACGTGTTCGTTTTCGTCACTTGGAAACTTCGATCTAATGGCCGAAACGACGTATGATGGCAGAGGCACACGGATTCATCTACCAAGATAACCCCAGAACCACCGAACAAACTGTCTGTAGGAAATGTGCCTATAGCGTTTGTAAAAACAACTTTTGGTTATATTTACTCTTGTTGCAGTAACTTGTTCACATTCAAAACAGCATTGCTTTTTAATAGCCTACTAAGAAACGTTGGTAGGCTCCATTTAGGTAACGAACCTGCATCGGGGTCCTCGCTGTGCTTCCGGGGTTATACTGTTGCATGTAAGCGCTATGGGCAGTCTCGAGTACCCATGGGTTGAGACACACTGCTTCAAACCCTGGGTGTTGGGTAACACATTTTATACCTCCATTCTCATTGAGCAAGGATTGCATGCGCTCTGCTTCTACCTCATGGCAGCATACAGCTTCAGTTTGCTCTTCTACCGTCACACAACAGGAACATGTACACTAGGGTGACTATAGGCTGTGTCAAAAATGGAGTAAAAATTTATTTTTTGAGATAGGATCTTTTAACTTTCCTAAAAGTTGTAGTAGACTATAAAAAACATAAATTAAAAAAAAAATGAAAATAATGACGTCACACGGTCGCTCTTCTTTGGTTACCAGTACCCATTTTCATAAAAATTGTCATATTGCGAAAACCACTGGAGATAAAAAGATGAACGTTACAACAAAAGCTGAAGAAGTGGCATGTTTATATCTGCTCTAATAACACTTTTTATTCGAGCACTACTTGAAAAATATTTATAAGCAAAAAACTCAATTTTTACCAATTTTGTGTAGGCCTATTACCGGTAGGGGAGATGCAGGACCTATTAGACATTTTTTTTTCTTTTTTGCTCTAATTTCTTCAGCTCATATCAAAATAAGACAAAAATTTTAGAGAATACGTCCAAGGTCAATGTTTATTGACTGTGTAAATATCTTGACATCTCAGATGTCTACCAAAAAATGAGAATGGAAGTCATAGCCCATTGACGCAGCATGCAATTATTGAACATAAACTGGATTGGTAATTGACTTTTCAATTGCTTGTTGAACGCTTTTCTGTTTTTGTTTTAATGTTAGAACTTCGTTTTGTGTCATTATTTTGCGACTTGTTGTGATTCGACGAAAACTTGAGAAATATCACAGGGTTTCGCATCCCTGCAAAGATCAAGAATCACAGTCTTAGTAAAGCATTTGTAGATCAAAAGTAGCCTATCGACGAAATTAGTTATTATTATGGATTCAGTTGATTATATCGCGACACCGTTTGGCATGCTTTTCGTTGCGAGTTAAGAAATACAATTGCTGCTCTTTTATGAAATCAAGTCAGGACCAAGTAGTTTGGGCAGAAACAACATATTTTGAAGTATTTTTGCTTGGAACAGTTTCAGATTGGACTAAATTGATAAAACTTGACATGTAGGCTAATCATTATTAGGATTTTCCTGATCCACAACGATGTGTTGAAAACGTTTGAAAGTGTTTAGGCCCTACTTGTGTTTTTGTTATGTCCGTATATTTTTTCAAGTGAACAAAAAATATAATAAAAATTATGCTGGTTGATTGGTTTTGAAGCTTTATCCTCGGACTGACAAAGCCATTGATAGTGCGGCATTTATATAAAGTTATGGGGTATCCGAATTGTGCGCGATCTGACTACCAGAAGGGCTCCCGACTTAAATTTTTCTTCAACTTATTCTATGGATCAAAAAGGATGACAATATTGCATCAGCGGTCAAATAGGCTACTTATTATTATAGTGCAGGCCCTTAGGGGAATCTTTAGGCTAAACGTGTTACACGTTGTTTTTTTGCAGTTGATCAACCCAACTTTGATTTTAGTGGGTGCCACAACTTTTTGGGGCACGTGATCACCCCCAAATCGGGGATTTCCCCAGAAATGACGTTTCAGCTCTTTTTACGGCATTTTTGTGCAATTAGGCCTACATATTTGATTTTTGTATATTTTAACTTAAAAAGCACATACAAATAAGTGAGACAAATAAACACAAAATAATTTGATTGTTGACGTCATCACTTATATTTTTTGCTTTTTTAACCTATTTTGGTCGTTTGCTGTTGGTTTTAGTTGGAGTTTGCTTTTTGGATTCAGCATTAAGGCCTCGTACATTCCATGTGCCGATGGTGATTTCCCATGGTTTAGAGCTGGGCCTTGAGAGTGCTTGTTGAAAGTTAGACATCTTTCCGAGGGTTTATCCTTTTACCACCCACTCGGTGTTTTATGCGGCTGTCAGCCCGCAAACTTAGACGATGATTAGCTTCCTGAAAAATTAGTACTGACAGGGTGAACCGAGTGAAGGTTATCGTCTTTCCCACCTGCTGAGATCTGACATCAGAAAAGCTGGCCTGGGATCCCTGCTCAGTGCTCAGCAAATCGCATCTCCATCGATTGCAAAACATCGCGAAGGACAAAACAGAATGGAGATCCTATCAACCTTGTTGAAAGACTGATCGAAGCCAGCGGCTGCCAAACGATTTCGCTACACTGGTGGCGGAGACAGTTACAATAATAATTGAGTTGGAGTACCGGTTACTAAAACCATTTCACAATTCCTAAAAGTAGTTTCGTCATGATTGCATCTTTTATGACGTCATCATCACATTGTTAAAACTAGACAACTTCAAATTCAGGAACCAAAGGTAAGTTTATTCCGAAAAAAGCGATCAAATACTCGCATTATAAGTTTCGCAAATGCTTAAAATTTTACAATTGCAAGCAATAACAATAATTCCAGCACAGTAATGACGTCATCAAGGGTATAACCAGAAGAGCAGCTACCAGGGGTGAATTTCCCTTTTAGTCATGCCACTTTAAAATGATATGTTATTATGATCTACACATCAAATTAATACACGACCCCAGATGATGCAATGTCTTAGTCTTAACACTGTTAATTCAAGATGAAAAAACTAGCGGTTTTCGATGTTAAATTCCTACGTAATTTGATGTTAAAAAAATTCGTACGACAAGCTTTTTCAAGTTACAACATAGACTTTAGAACAGGGGTTCCCGACCTTTTTAATATCTCGTACCACTTGGACGCTCAGTATTGCCAAGCGTACCACTTCTTGCAGAACAACTAATTTGATCGAATCATATTTTATTCAGAAGAATAATATTGGCGTACCGTACTAAAATAACACTAAAAAGTACCACAATTAAATTTATTGAGATTTTTGTTTACATGTCCACCAATCGGTCGATGCGCGGTGTAAATTTGCCAACAGCGCATCGAAAGTCATTTCCGGACGCACCTAGTCGGTTTCGATTTTTTGACTTAATGTTCATCATGACTGAAAATCCCTGCTCGCATTCCCAAGTGGAAGGGAAAATCGGTAGCTGTGGAACAGCATGGGAAGCTAGCGTTGAATATGAAGAGGCCTTACTGAGCCAGAAGTTTATTGGACAACATTCCTTGCAACTGTTATTGAACATTTTATTCTGATCTATTTTTAGCTTACAACTAGCATTATTCAACTCTATTTGTAGCTTAAGCTATAAAACAATAGATGATATCTATCAAGAGCAATCATTTGAGATAATAATTAACGCCCACTGTCCCGAAGCGTTGTAGGCTACGACTTTTCAAAGCAACTGTGCTCCTTGTTGACCATTGACATGACCTGTATTTTGAAGATCGTAATGATAAGAAACAACAAGAATAGTTGAACGTAACAAAAGGAATAGGCTTCTGGAAAAAAATGTTGTAAACAAAATCAGATAAAGCTTCCGTAGAGAGTTTGTCTTGTTGAACCATAGGCATACGAAGCCGAGCAACGTGATCAAGTTTAACATCTTCAAGGTTATTACATTTACATAAACATAAAACTACGCAACAACTTAAAGTATCGAACGTTTTCGACATCACAAGATGTCCTCTTCAGGAATAACATGGGCTATATACAATTTTACTACATCTGAATAAAATACAATGGTTATTATAACTATAAACAGGAAAAAAACAATGAAAAAGCATGAATTTGAATTCCATACAGAAAAGTGCTATTAAAGATTACATTTTCTCGTGTACGAAATGTACAAAATGTACATCAAACAATTTGAGATCATGTCCAGAGGCAGGTCTGAGCAACGAGATATAACACCATGAGTGGAAACTCCTCTTTTTGCTCCGTTTTACGTGTCGGCCGTCACGCTTCACTACAGACACTTGCGCAGTAGATTAAACGGACATCACAAGAGTTTTAGATGGGATGTTCCTTCGATTTTATGTGCGTTGAGCTCTACCACTGAGCAGTGTTGTCAGATTGGGCGATTTATCTGCAATTGGGCTACTTTTAGTTGGACTTGGCGCCAAAAAATGTTGGTTTGCGACTTGCGCTTTTTTGGGCTACTTTCAGTCTCTTATTTGGCGCGATACGGCGCTTAAATTTGGCAGAATTTTAAGTTGTTTGGCAGTGAAGTTTGAGTTGGCAGAAATGAATAATTGGTAGAATCCGACGAGCCTTTGAAAATGTTGGTAAAGTTTCGGTTTATTACGAAAAAAATGACGTTATTTTTTATGATTCGGCATAAGGATTGATTTTACCGCTGACCATGAGCAGCTTTGACTGTTGTTACATTAATGGTGTATTCATTTTCATCCGGGAAAATGGAAGGACTGACTGGCGAGTGGCGAACTGGCAAATTGGGCTACTTTTAAATCACTTTGGCGCAAATTTGGGCTCTTTTTTTTCAAAAAATCTGGCAACACTGCCACTGAGCTATCTCACCGCCTAAGGTGCTTGGCTAATTAGTAATATAGTTTTGTACCATGGGTAAGGTGCTATCCACATGTTAGGCTATTTTCAACCTGTTATTTAACATTATGTTATTGTCAGAAGCCTAAAATTAAACTCTAGTGCAGCCCTAAAGTTAACCCAGCCAGGCTACTGTTTGCCTGTCAGCAACTTAATCAATTTTGAAGGACCTGAATTTCTAATAAGCCGTCTAGACTAGCGTCGTAAGTCTTACAATGTTTTTAAAACCTTAGACTATAGTCTTGCACTGTTGCTAGTTGAATCGTGAAATTATAATAATAATAATAATGATAGCATTTATATCCCGCTCAGATTAATGAATGATTGATATCAGAGCGGCTCTCAATTTAATGTTTAGGTATAGAATAGTAGGTAACAAATAAAACAGTGAAAAGGCAATAATTGATAGGTAGAATCACAAGCTCAGAGATATAATGCCGATAATATGCTGTATGCCTCAATGTAGTAATGGCACACCACCACGCCATCACTTGTTTAGTGTGCCTAGCAAGAATTATTGTAAAGAAAACAAGAAAGAATGGGCTGATAATCTGGAAAAGATAGTGTTGTTATATAGACAAGATGACAACATCAAGAGTTTGTTTAAAAAAGACAAAGTGAAAATCTGTGAAGAGCACTTCGAAGAAAAGTACATTTTAAACAGTAAGGATGCATTTAAATACTAGTAAATGTGCCACATATTACAGGTATGCAGAAGTAGGGTTGCCAAATTGTTTTCATGTGAAAAGTGAACATTGTATGATAGTATTATAATGTATATATATTTCTAATAAGTGGACATTGTGATGCAGCGACACAAGTTAACAAGAGGCAAAACTTCTCCTGTAAATTTGTCTGACACTGGTATGAGATAAGCACATAAACAGCTATCGAGCTACAGTAACAAACTAAGCAGAAATTTTGTGAACTTGACTGCTCTTGTTTCAAATATAAGTTTTTGAAATGTTGGTCAAATATTCAATTGTCGGTCGGTAAAGACCAGTCTCTACATTTTACATTAGAACTTGTAAGTGAATGCATTCACTCTATGTTATGTTCTTTCAGAGGGAAGTCGTAAAGAGCTAGTGATTGGTGCCCTGCCAACTTTAAAGCTGCCACAGAAGTCAATTCCTAAAGCTGTAGCCAAAGTCAGACCTTCACCTAAGAAACGGCCTCTCTTAGAAAGAACTTATGCAACAAATTTGAAAGACTTAATGAAACAAGCAAACCAACACTTGCGGCAACCATGGCAGTTTGTCGCCGATGATGATGAGAAATACATTATTTTTACTTACAAGGAAGCACCCTGTGACCAAACGAAGTACACCGTTACTGTAAATGAAAATTTGGAAATAGGTGTTACATTTTTTGGGTGGGCTGTCCCCCTCACTGCCACTTCTGCACTAAGTGCCAGAAACTGTACTATTTCTCAGTTATTAAGTGCAATAGAAGCATACAAGGTATGCATTGGATGTCAAAATGCTCAGCCCAATGATAACATATTCACGCACATTACCACAAAATCTGCTGAAGCATTTACCACAGGCAAAGAAGCTGTCCCAAAAACAACCAGACTGGCACTAAGGTATTTTTAAACTAGAACCGCATCAGGATCCCCTCTACAAAATGGTGGCTGAGAAAATGCCCTAAATTTTTAACCTAAACATGCCCAGCATTGTATGGCTTCTCACTTTATATTGAGCAGTGCGAAAATGCCCAAACAATTTTGCATTTCTCTCGCCTCAGAGGGAACACTGAACCGGATGAGTTTAAAAGAATGTTTTGTTGTTGATATAAATTTTTCTATGTTTATTGTTCATGTTTGATGTTGATTTGAGTATTCCAACAAGTTAATTTACAACGAAAACAAGCTATGTAAAATATTTAGCTAAAAGACAGTTTTCAAAATTCTTACTGCCTTAAAAGGACACCTAACTAAACATGTTTTTTTTACAATATCCAATAGACAAGTTTTAAACAAATTCAACTCGTTTGAGTGAATATTACGTTCATTCTATGTACATTATACTCTGCATAGGTCTGTTGCCTGCTGTATTTTTACATGCGATCATGTAAAATGCTTAAATTGCGAGCGGGAAGATTCCAAACAAGCAGCAAAGAGCAAGAAAAAAGAGAAATACGAAGAAAACGTCAGTGCGATTCCTCTAAAACGTTTGCGAGTAGCAACAGCAGTGCCTTCGAGAATTAAAGCTACTATACAAGTTAATGATAAACGGTAATATATGTTTACTATGGTATAATAAATAAAGAAAGAGTTATGAGCTCTAGGTGAAATCTGCCCTCAGTGGAAAGTAATTAATCTCAATAGCCATAAAAATGGCTTCCGGTGGGTTTAGCTTATATGGCCATGTGCTTACTTCTGATTATTTACTATGGTATGATGGCATAGCATGGTGCTACACTATAGTTACGGCGCTATAAAAATTCTATTATTATTATGATATATACCTATAAGAATTATGTAGTGATAGTGATACACTAGTGGTACGTGCACTAAAACACTTTCACTGTTAAGGCATTAAGTATTTTAGTGCATTTGTACTTAGTGGTGTACCTGTTAGTGTTGCATATTTCTAAGAATTTATCTGCTTCTAATCATGTAATACTTATATACCTGGTAATGGTATAGAATATCAGAGCTTGAAGAACAAGTGCAGGATATGTTGAGTAACACACGTAATCATGTGCATGTTGATGAAGAACTGTCCTCATATTTCACCAGTGTTATGACTAAAGGTTTGTTCATTGCTAATTGTTTTGTTATTGCTGATAATATTGATATTATTTAAACCATACCATTGCTGTGGCCTAGTGATGGAAGCTGTAGAGGTTTACAGTAATGGCTAATAAATTGAAATGTATGAAGCAGGTAATTTTAATATAATCATTTTAAAATGTGGTAATTTGAAAAGATAATCAATATTCTGAATAAAATTATTGATTATCTTTTTATTTTTGTATAGTCATTATCCCTTTAATGGGCGGTAGTCACGTGACATATGTTTTGAAAAAATGTTTATATTGCTGAGCTTAGTTATATACCAAAATATCAAAACCATGCCAAAACTTCTTATTTTCACTTTGGTTCATGTCGAAAACGCCCGGGAATATTCTTACCGCTGCCTATAGCTAAATGGTAATATTTTTCCCACTGCCTTGTGTGCGGTTTGTGCTAAAGCTCATTTTCAAGGAAAACACAAGCTAAATCAAAGAAAAACAAAAAGATCATCAACTCATTTCAATAACACATTTTGGTTTATTTTTCATGAAATTTAGCAAAGCTATAGGTACAATGCAAAGTGGTACTTTGCATTGCATTGGTTATGCATTGCATTGGTTACAGGTTGTCAGTATTACAGTATTGGTTACAGTAAGTACTATGCATTGGTTACAATGCAAAGAAAAACTAAAAGATCATCAATTTCAATAACACATAACTTTGGTTTATTTTTCATGAAATTTAGCAAAGCAAGGTACAATGCAAAGCGGTACTTTGCAAGTGCTGCAAGAAATTTTGCTTCGCTTGTCATGCTCAGCTGTTGAGCATAGTTTGCATCTCCTGTAAGATTCCAGCTCAGCAGGAAGGTGGCAGCCAACATTAGAAAAACGAATTTCTGGTGATACTCCAATTGCTTTGCCATTGACACTGTAGTTTTTGTTCATATAGTACGCAGAGGAAAACCCTTTTTTCTTCCTTGAACTAAAGTTTTCTATGAGATGCTCTGCCACATGTTTGTTGAAGTCAATGTGTTTCATTGCGGCACCATGGTTTGCATTGAAAATGCTATAAAGCACATATGAGTTCACTAAAGCAGCATCTAACAGATAATAAAATAGCCTGAACCAGTACTTTTTTGATCTTCTTGAGACACTGTAGGACTCCTTCAGTTGATCAAAACGATCAACTCCTCTCATGTATGCAGTGTAGTCTATGACTGCTTTTGGACATGGGACACTGGCCTTGCTCCCATCTTTCTCAGTTCTGCTTACAGTTTGCAGTAAATTGGGATTATGGGCTGTTGTGAGCATTGCCACAGGCCGATTGTCTTGCCACAATACTGCACCAACATTTTCTTTAGTGAAGCCTTTATGCTCACCCCTTTTCATTTTTGGCTTTTTCTTCATTTCAGCAGGTAAATCTTTCCTGTTGGTTCGCACTGTGCCTACAGAAAAGAGATTCTTCTCTTGCAGAAACTTCATCAGGTCATGAGAAGTAAAAAAATTGTCAAATACAACAAGTAGTGGTACGTCATAATCACCACACTTGATGCCCTGACAAAGAGTTTTCACTACTCTTGAGCCAAGATTATCACCTGCAAATTGTTCGGCTTGTGTCGATTTTCCTGTATATATTTCAAACTGTGACATATATCCAGTGACAGGATCAGCACGAACCCAAACCTTGTAGCCACGTTTAATTGGCTTTTTGGGCATATACTGCTTCATTGAGGATCGCCCCTTGAATAATACCATGGACTCATCTATGGATTGGCAGTTAGAATGTTTGTATTCTTCTTGAAATTTTGTATTCAACTGCTCAACGAGAGGGCGAACCTTTTGAAGTTTATCATAGCCAACCTGTCCATGTGGTACAGCAGTTTGATTGTCACTGACATGAAAAGCTTCAAGCAATTTCTTGAACCTTTTGCATGTCATGACATTTTTCACTGTGCCAGTTGCATAGAAAGGATCAGAAGACCAATACAAGTCTACTTGTTTCAGGCCAATAATGCCCATAACAACTAAAACTCCCAGAAATGCTTTGATCTCCTCGACAGTAGTTTGAGTCCAATTTTTTATTTGTTTCTGCTGAGCATATTTATTGGTTTCATCCGTAATAAACTGCAAAAGATTGATGTCAAAAAAACGTTAAAAAAATTCTCCTGGAAGAGCACAATTGCGAAATGAATGGCAAACTTCAGGTGCAGTTGGTTCATCAAAACTCGGTAGAGATGAAAAATAAGATGAAATTTCTGTACTCGTTTGGTTGGTCATTATTCACAACTATATCAATGTTACTATCATCATCACTTTCGTCAGCAGTATCAGCAGCAGGAAGTGCTGATAAAGCAATATGAAGATCATTGGCAGCCCTGTCTGCAGTACGACGAGTCCTCTTAGGAAGTTGGACAATATTATTTGCAGTTTGCTTTCTTTTAGCAGTTTTTTTTGACTGCCTTGTTGTCATTGTGGATGAGTAGCTGCAAGATGGACCATTTTGTGAGGATGTGGTACCGGTAGCTGCAGCAGATCGGGTTACCACTGGGCCTTGAAAAGTTATGGTATCATTGTAATCTTCATCAGAATCACCTTCATTTTCTGAATCACTTGCATGATCTGGAACATCACCATCATCGTCTTGAAAAAGTTGTTCAAGCGTTTCAGCAATGTTCATCGGTCTGGGTCTTGACATTGTGGTATACAAACCTAGTCTACTGCTTTGAAGCTTATCACCACGTAATACAAATATATTCCTGAAATAGTATACAGTGTTATATGATGGTAATAAGGCAAGATTTGATTCCAGTAGGCAGAGTCATTCAGATAATTCAAAGTGGCTATTTTTACCCACTTGTTGCCATGGTCACAATCAGGTGTTGCCAGAGTTAGGATTAAAGTTAGGAAGGGTTAAGGTAAGGGTTAGAAATAAGGTTAGAGTTTAGATCTTTGCCCAGGACTAAACAAATTTCCAAAACACAAGTTTTTGTTTTCAACATTTTTAAACTTTTCTCAAATTAGGGCAGAATTCCTCTGGCAATTTATCTGGCAACGCTATTGTGGCAATATTTCCACTATGTAGTGTAAATACAACCACAGCCAAGATAATTTGGGCCCTGTATTAATGAGATCTTCGGCCCTAAATCAAGACACTTCTAAGAAGGATATGCTTAATCCCAAAAAATATGTGGTGGTTTCTTCAAGTTTACGGGCCCCTAAAATCATGGAGGGCCCTGGTCTAAAATTAGCCCATGGACCCCCTGTCTACAGCACTGCCATCCAGTACAATAATATATTCTTAAATCCAACAAAAAATACTTTTTTATATTACTATCAAAATAGCATCATTGGTTGTCAAAATCTATTTCTAAAATTTTGTCAACCTAACAGGCAGTGGGAATATATTTCCCAGGGTAGTGAGGTTATAACACTGCTAAACATTGCAAACCAACATGACTCTGTTAGAAAAACTGCTGTTCTGTAACCTTGTGATATATATTCTCATCAAAAACACCCAAAAATATTTGTTTTAAAGTTTTCTCTCTACTCAGAATCAACCTGTTAACTATAACAATGAAAATTTCAAAAACACCTCTTTCATCAACTAAATGTTTCCTGCTTCTGTCACCGGCATGATAAAATTGACTTCGGAAACCGGAAAACAGTTTCTCACACATTCACATTGGTGGCGCTCACGATTTATCTGGAAATATATTTCCCAACGCTTGCAAAGCGCAATAAAAGTACATGGGAATATATTTCCCACGGCTTTATAAAGGGTTATTATTCCATAACGATTTTGTTTCATTGATGTAATAGAACCCCAGAGGTTGACATTGTATAGCTACGTATAAGTTCTACAACTGGGGATAATGTCGTTGTTAAGGTTGAAACTATTGCTATATGCTTGCTTATTGCTTAAGTGTCTGTTTAATTTCCTTCTACATTATTTATATTAGCAACAAATGAAGAAAATGTGGATGATTTCCATTCAATTTTGTGGAGAGAACAATGCAAATTGCAGAAAACCCAAAAGTGTGGAGAACGTTACCATCCAGAAATTATAAGGTGATAGTTTCTATGGTTAAGGCACCGTACCAAGCCTAACATGGTTTACACAGGATGCCCTGTTCTATTCAACATTTGCTAACCTGAAATTTCAGCATGCTAAATTTGATCGACGTTTTTCACAAATTCCGAAAACTGTACAATTCCCATCTGATACATCTTAAAAAGTATGGCTTACAATTGAGAAAAAAGAATTTCAGTGCTTGTCGACTGATCCAACCCTTCCCCGTTCCCCATCGTTACGTCTCTGATTGTTGTTATGCATTACACTCGCATGACTGTGTTGCCTTGTGGTTGAACTTTCTGTTGCGTTTTAGATTTTGCCTTAGCATTGCTTGCAAAAGCAAGGCAGCATATGAAGAATTAAGGGAAAGTCGATTTTTACGCTTGCCAAGCTCAAGGACGCTGCATGATTACAGGTAATCCATACAAGATATAATTTTGTTTTCTTTGCTGCATCAGTTAAATCACGTCTGTTTTTATTAATCATCGCAGTTAAATAGAACGTCTTGTAAGTTAATTTAGTGTTCAACAACTTCGAAGTATTGCAATAAGTTAGCAACATTTCATAGGTTTAGTTACCCAATACCAACCTGGTTAATTTGTTTTAACATGACAGGAGTGTCTACAAAACCACCCCAGGTCTTTCAAAGGAAGTGTTAACAGAAATTGCGGAGAGAGGTCTCAAGATGAAAGAGCACGAGCGTTTTTTAGCATTATCCATTGATGAGCTGAAAGGTTATAAAATAATTTTTGAATAGTAATATGTGATTAAATGTGAACATAGAAAATGACTACTCATAACAAATTTAAATTAATTTACGCTTTTAACAAGAAATATAATTTTGAAAACACTGAATATCTTGATAACTAGAGCCAATATCGCTAAGCCGATGCCATTTTTGGAATCAGCACCCCCAAATTACCATGAGATCACTCTAACATCGTAGGCATCAGAGAATTTTTTATTTTTGCGCATTGTAACATGACAGGCTGAACGAATGGCTCAAGTGAAGCATATCATAATTTTTGTGTTTACTTTTCAGTGAAGGAGAACCTGGCATATAGTGTCTCCCAGGATAGAATTGTAGGTTTTGTGGACATCGGAGAACATCGAACACAGCACTTTGACACTCCTCAAGCTGCCACACATTGCCTTCAATTTTATGTGCGTTCAATTTTAAGTGGCTTCTCCCGTCCACTTATGTTTCTGACAACGAAAGCGATATCAGCACATGAACAGACAAGTGCAGTTTGGGAAGCAATAGCTGCATTGCAGCGAGAATGTGGCTTCACAGTTATATGTGTGATAGCTGACGGAATGAGCGTCAACAGAAAAATGTTCCAACAAATGAACAACTTGAATTTAGAAGTTCCATATAAATGTCGCAACATATATAATCTAGAATATTGCATTTTTTTTATTTCTGATCCTCCACACTTGCTGAAAACTACGCGAAACAACATCGCATCCAGCAGGCCTGGTGGCCCCAGGTTATTGCAAATATTGTGGGAGCATTTCGTAAAAGTTCCACATCTCTATGAAAGCACCGAGCTGCGTTGCTGCAAGCTGACCAGCGCCCATTTTAACTTACAAAGTTACTCAAAAATGAGAGTTTGCTACGCAGCTCAAGTTCTATCCGGAACAGTCAGCCAGTTGATGCAAAAACGAGGTGGTCCTGAAATGGAGCGAAGTGCCTGGTTCGCCGGCATGATGAACTAGTGGTTCGATGTAATGAACACCAGGGTGGCATATGGATACAATAAAAGGTTGGCGCCATATCGTACTACAGACGATCCACGTCTAACTTGGCTATCTTCAACCTTTGTAGCTGAACTGAACCAGTGGAAGCAAAGCATTGTAGGAGACACTGCTGCTGTACGAGAAAAGAAATTCCTATCTTACCAAACGTTCGAAGGATTGGTTATGTCATCAAAAGCCATGGCCGAGTTGATTAAGTTTTTGCTCGAAAATAGCCCTCCTGGCACTTATGTGCTGTCACGGCGAATCAACCAAGATCCCCTTGAGGCATATTTTGGTATGATGAGGAGAGCTGGCGGAAGCAACGAAGCTCCTGATGTAAATGCATATGAACACTATCAAAGTGCAATTTACAGTGCTAAACAGATTAAGCAAAGCAAAGGCAGCAATGTCAATCATGTTGTTGAATGGCAAAAAGGTCCAGTTTCACACGAGCCTTTGCGTAGAGCGAAGAAGAAGGTGTTGGGCACTTCTCAAGTTCTCACTAATGTGTAATTTTTGTCTCTGGTATGCGTAAATTGTTGTATCATGTGCAGTAGAGTGGTTCAAACAAATACAAGTTTCTAGGAATCTTCCTCCACAAGGCTTAAAATGTGCCATTTCCCCATAGAAGTGCCCTTGCAAAACATTAGACTGATTGGAGGTCGTTTGAAGTCTGGTCTACATACATAAAACTAGGCTCACTGGTTTGAAAATGCCAACGTTCCATGAAAAAAACCGTAGTCTAAAGCAATGGGAAGGCGTAGCACTACAACATAAAGTACTTTCATTTACATTTTATTGTAAAACAACGAGCAATATTCCGTACATTAGTGTCTTTACTGTAACGCTTTACGCAGACTGATGTTGTTTTTCTGAACATCACCAATGACTTTGAGCTTTAAAATCTTCGTTTTTTGATAGGTACGAATTTTAAAATATAGCTTGCAAATGTGGTTTACAATATATGACACAATGTCCCAGTCGTTGGTTAATAAATACAAACTGTTTATATCAATCTCCTTAAACACAGTCTGCATTGTATTACAAAAGCTGAAATGTTTTCGAAAATCCACTTCCAGCCTCAGCAAAATTTTCATCAGAGTAGGACTTGGCTTCAGTAATGTTCCGTATTCGTCGTTTTGTAGTGTGTCAATCATAGATGAACCCGCTGTGCAACTGGTGTCACTTTCTAGTTTAGACAAAATGCCTTGTTGTTCATCTGTGGCACTGCGCTTCAATTTTCGTAACACGTATTCCCCAATATATTCTATTATGTGTATTTCATCAGTTGTAAGCACCGTATTAGTCGTTTGTTGTTGTTGTGAAACTTTGCTATTTTCATCTCTGAAATGTAAATTTCAAAACGTTAATGTTTGTGTATTGAACATAGATGCTGGCAAGAGTATTTAATGGTATACAAATCGTAAATTCGTGCTATTTTTTACGGTAATGTAGGCAAAGTTAAAATATGCATCTTGCCCCGTTTTATGCATCTTGAGTATGTCTCATTTACTTGCTGGTATAGACAATTGCGTTATCTATTTGGCGACTTTATATGAAGTTTTTGGATATCGACCAATAAATACAGACTGAATTATGACAAGTTTCGTACTTGAAGATAAGACGGAGAGATTGGGATTGGCTCAGTCAACAGCAATCCCACGAGATCACTGGATAAGCATATTAATCATTGAAGGCAGTTCCTGAAATCTAGCAGAACTGTCGTTCGTCGTACCAGACATTATTGAAATAAATGTAAATCACTGTTGATAAGCTACATTGGTTACAAACTCTACAAACGAAAACGCGATATATGATGTCTTAGTTGCAACCTGAAGGGGGTATGGGCCTCCGTTTCAAGAAATTAGGGGCCTCATTTTGCTATTTTGACGTCTGGAATGTGGTCTAACAATTTCCCCTTTTTACGTCGATTCGACGTAGGCAGGTGTTGAATAGATGCAATATTTGCGATATGTTTTAATTTGGCAAACTGGATATGCCTACCACAGCAATTGTTACACACAAGTGGCTGATTGCAGTCAGATTTTAACGTTGATCCGTCGTCGCCAGACGTAGAAACAATGTGTAAATGGACGATTCAGGCTATAAAGTTGTCTTGCCGGTCTACAGACAGGTAATATGCGGAACTGTAGTACCATACCTTTTCTGGTGTTATTACATGTGTTTCCAGCGTGCTTTGACTTGACATGAAAACGCAATCCCCCGTTGGTTTTGTAAGTTTTCGGACATAAGTGACATCTGCAAAAATACCGGATAATATATCCAAACAATTTTATTCAGCTTTCGACACACAACTGCACAATTTAATTAGAGGTGCGAGGTTCTTTGAAACGCTTTCTTACCCAAATTCACGTTGCACTGTAGACGCGCTCGTTGAAATGGGAATACTTTGAAATTCTTCATCTTCGATTATTTCCACAAGATACTCGACGGTTAAATTATCAGAACTGTTTTCCATTGCACTGTTATAAAAAGCCAAACTTCTTCTAGCCCTGTTGGTTGTTTATAGCTGGATAAGATAAACTTTGATAACCATATAGCCCAGTGATGAGCAACCTTTTTGTGACTGTGGACCATAATTTTTTTTTAGAAATCTCTGTGGACCATAGCCTTTTTTGTACATCAGATTTATAATTGTGGCTTAAGTTTAGAAAAACAACATAGCTATTTATAAGTAATAAATTTAACCAAATATTTATAAGTAACAATTGACCAAATAAGTTTCTGGGCAGCCGATTGTAGCATCGAATAGACAGCGATAGACACGTGTTTCGCCCATGAGGCTGGGCTCATCAGTATCGCACAGTATTCTTGCCACTTGGGTAATCGACCGCCGCTTTGTGGCAAGCCGCCGCCGACCGCCGCTTTTACCCAAGTGGCAAGAATACGGTGCGATACTGATGAGCCTAGCCTCATGGGAGAAACACGTGTCTCTATTCGATGCTACAATTGGCTGCCCAGAAACTTATCGTTTATTGGAGGTCTTGATGGCTATCGTGGAAGCTACACCGTTATGGTTAGCGAAGCGTTACTGCTGCTCGCTGTACTAGCGAGTGATCACCCTTGTGCTGATGGCCTGGAAGAACACCCCTTCTTCACAATTGACCAAATATCATAAAATTTTACGTCAGTGACTGCCTTATTCTTGCTGTTTGTCACACATTAAGTCATAATTACAAGTAAAAGTTTGATTCAATCTTAATCTTACTGTAGCCAATGGTATGTCACAAGCACATTGAATACGGAGTTAAATTGGTGATAACTTAGCATTGGTACAATACCATAACAATATGGAAATAACTTTACCGAAAGTGTGTGTGTCTTGAATTATTTTATCCGTGGACCACAGAAAATTCTCTGTGGACCACTTGTGGTCCACCTGGACCACGTTGCTCTTCACTGATATAGCCTACAGTCAGTCGTTTTGTATCGTATTTCGTAGACCTTTGCTACCCTATACTAATTTAATATTGTTGTTAGCAAGAGCCTATGTATTTACCCTACTTATTGACCTGTAACATCCTGATTAACCTACTTCAAAATTTCACACAATAATCTGAAAAGACAAGCGGTAACGAAAAAAAACTTTTAAACCACCTAACAATAATACTATGGTCGGAACAGTCCAATTGCTTCGTGGTATACTCCGTCACTTTAGCCTTGCTTTAGTGCATTCTTAGCACGCCGTACACCCGTATGGTCGCAGTCTGTAGCCTTCCATGTGCAAACAGTGAACCATGAAACGAACGACGTAGAGAAACGAGAGAGATAAAAGAGAAACACTAAGAGAAGAGTGAGTTTCCAATCATGGTGTTATATCTCGTTGGTCTGAGTGTACAGGGGCTGGTCCGCCGCTCTTTGGTGGGGCGGAGTCAATCTGTCGCGGAGAGTGGAACCACCAAAGCGCCCCCTCCGGTGTGTGGATCATTAGCACAATCACAACTGCCCTCAGAGGTCGGTAGAGAGGAGGTTCACCAGGAAATGTTAGGGCTACCGAATAACAGAGAAGCCCGTCAACGAAGGCGTCAGCAGCTACTGAGTGACATCAGTGCGGCCACGAGACAGTTTGGGGAACTGAGAACCAGAGACCAGGTCTTAGAATTTGAATACCAGCATGCCAAGGCTCTAGATTAGAGAGTAAGATAGCCTACTTTTGTGCATTATGCATAGGGAAGACTCCGAACCTCGGGTCGCCCCCGAGTTTGAGATGTTGGTTAGGAGATGTAAGGAACGATGGGAGGAGCTAACAGACTCGCTCCCAGTCAATTCAGCTTCCTTGCCAAATATTACAATTGGGGTCTCTCCCTCATCTGCCGGGAAAAGCAGAAGGTCTGCACATATTCTAGCCCAAATTTATTTTTAAACTCAATTAGAACGGATTCAAATCGAGAACCGCTTAGATGAGGCCCGGGAGACAAAGAAATTAAAGGAGGCCCGGGAAGAGCGCAAGCTGGCCAGAGAGCTTAAGGAATTGCAAATACGAGCAAACTTGCGGAAGCAAATGGCCCTATCGGAATGCCATACAAAGAGGACACCTAGCTTGAGGAGTTATCGTATGTAGTGGGATTCCAAGACGAGGGCCCAAGTAAAAGATGGTCCCCATTTCAAGGAGCGCGAAAAAAACTGTTTCTAAAAAGCCCCTAACTCAGTGTTGACTAAATTCTGTGCCCATATGGAGACTGCTAACGAATCAGACAAGTTAGTAGCCCCTAGCTTAAATGTACCTGTCTATGGGAGAACACCTATCAGACCTCCGCCAGGATTTACTGATAATACTAGTTATATCCCTAAGGGTAGTGCAGTCTATGATGGGTATCATGGCTTACCCGTGCGTTGGGGTGACGTAATTGCAAGGAGAGAACAGCAACCGCTTCTAGCGTACGACGGAGCATGCGAAAAAGCGTCAAGTAAAGACTACCTTGAAGGGAAATTTGTCTGTGTCATGTTGCGTTGTTCCGGTGGAGGGCGCGCGGGCACGCACTGCTGTGCTCGTTCCAGTTGGTTCGGCCCGCCAGATGGACGTTCAGGGAAGTCACTCTTAGCAAATGTGTTTACTTTACTATGAATGTCTATGACTTTAACGTGTCTAAATGCGTTATTTGTATGATTCAGGGGCGTATCCTCAATGGAAGCAAGGGAAGCATTGCTTCCCTTGTCAAAAGTGAAAAAAGAGAAGACGATATTTTTCAGTAAAGCAATTTCGTAATTTAACTGAATACAAATTAGAACAGTTTCTAACTCATGTCCCCGTATGATTTCAGCTCGGTTTTAATTTTAAAAAAGTTGGAAGCTTACGGAAGCAAAGATTCGTATTGTATCCCTTGCTCTTGCTTTTGCTGTAAGAAGAAACAAGTGAGAGAGAAAGGAAAAAAAGCAGCGCAAATTTTGCGCGATTTACGTTTCTTTTAACTAATCTGTGGAAGCAATATTTCAATTGCTTACCTTGTCGCAGGGTTGCCAGATTGGCCAAATTCCTTTAATTAAGCTTTTTTTAAAATTAATTCTTCAAATTGCATATAATCAATATTTCTCAAATATCGTAACCTTACCAGATAAAACCATATTCACCATTGTTCACTACATGTTCTATGCTTGTTTAATACTCGTAATGTGGCAGATTAAAGCTCATCTGCTACAGTCCTTTTATACTTGTTATTTTTCGGCTACTTTCAGAATTATTTTTGTTACAGTTTATTAAAATCCGCTACAAGTCATAAAATATATGTACATTTTATTATTTTTAATAGAAACAGGTAAATATATCCATTTGGCTTTTTTTGTCTAATATTTTTCTTGTTTTGGCCTTTTTATGTATTATTTTGGCTTGAAGACCTTTTCATGGTCTGGCAACTCTGCTCTGTTGGATTTTGTGTCAGTAAGCAATGTAATGAGAGAATCTAAGGCGCTGTTATGGACTTATGGTTATAATATCGGCCTAGTAAGCAAAAGTTTGAGCTAAATGTTGGCTTTACACTGTTATCCTGACTGGATAGACTTTGGCATAAGACAGGATATGTGTGGTCTAGGCTAGACTGAAATAAATTCTGGCGTGAGTTTTTGGTGCTCTCTAATTTTAGCCGCATTTTTTGCCCCTTCGTGTGTAAGAGCTACTTTTAATAAGTTAATAGCTGTTTATCTGCTAATAAATTTCATGCAAATATTACCCTAAAAGTGTTTCCAGAAAGCACTATAATTCATTATTTGAGTGTAATTTTGTAAAAAATTTCCCGGGGGGCATACTCCCGGACCCCCTAGAAAACACGTGCCTTCGGCACGCTCTAATTCCCCACGGGTTTTATTGCTTCCCTTGCTCAACCAACCAGGATACGCCACTGGTATTATGCTTTTGCTCGCTGTTTACAGATTAAATAGATACAGTCTGGCTGGAACCGTATGTATTTGTCAAGTAGGCTAGCCTACATATTGTCACGTTGAGTTACGCCAATATCGCTTACAGCAAATTGGTTTGTGATAACTGTGACTGAGCTGAGCATCTTATTCATTCTTTCACATTTATTCAGTAGCCTATGTTCAGATGACAACTTTGTTTTTCTATAACCTTGTGTTTGGTGTGTTAGTAATGTCAGGTAAGCATGGTCCGTTTTAAATACCTTCAGACAGCAGTGTGGGACTACAGGTTCATCTATATGACTATGTATGTTCATCTATATCAGGGCTTCCCAAACTTTTTCTCGCGACCCCTTTTAATCTCCTAAAAATTTTCGCGACCCTTTACGGTTAAAAGGATAAACAATGCGAAATATACTTTTGTGATATTTATTGAAAGGCTTAATTTAAACGAAAACTAAAATCAAGCTATCCGTTCTCGAAGCCTACTAGGCTACTTAATTGTAGCCTGCTGGAAACAAAACCAAAGAGTAAACACATTTATTCAGTGTGATGGGTGCGACTGCTCTCTGCTACAAAGCAAGTCTAGCCGTCGCTCGATGTTTGTCAATGCTGGTCTCAAGGCGGTTTCAATGTTACTTACGCTGGAACGGTATTTTATCAACGTTAAAAACACTGACACGCACATTCACGTGGACCTAAACGGCAGGAGTGCGGTTACTACTAGGTCATATAATGGTAAATATTCCGCTCAAACGTTAGGCTAAGCCATAAAGTGTGAAACTTTTTTCCATAAAAATTTTCTTGAATTTAATTCAAGCCACAACTTAGAGTCAAAAGATAGATCTGCAAATTTTTCCCGAGATTTGAAAGAGAGGTACTCGGTACTTTGTTTTTGTATTGCAAATGGGTTTTGGATCCAACCTAAATTGTTATTGTCTAATTCTAGAAGATAATACTTTTTAAACTCTTTCAATACGATAACCAGAGGCTTATTAACGTTTGATTCCACGCCATTGTTAGCCAAAAACTTTTCAGTAAATGAGAATATTTTATATAAATCATTTTCAATCTTTTGTTTCTAGATGTTTAATTTTTTGATGAACTCTCCAACTTTACATTTCAATGTAAAAACATAGATGTTTTTCTTTGGAAGGACAAACTAAATTCGTTCCCCTTTTTCAAGCAAACCTGACAAATAGCATAATTTGAAAAGCCTTTCCATTAACGTCTTCACAAAAACGGAGGACAAAATCAAAACTTTTTCTGTTGGAAAAGTCACAACTTATTTTTTTAACACTAACAGCTTTTTAAAGCATTGGCTTCAGTTTTGAAATCCACGTTTACAATGCAGCAATCCAAAGAGGGTTTTAAACTCCTATTCCATATTTCACTATATAAATTTACAAAATACGGGTAGCCTATTGAGTGCACGATTCTTAATAAAGTTAATAACTTTCACAGCATCTTGCATGTAAGTGGTAATATGCAGTGCTTAGTGTAAAATTTGTATTGTTTCTGCGACCCCTCAAGGGGTCGCGACCGCCACTTTGGGAAGCCCTGATCTATATGACAATGTTATTGCGGCATTGCAATTATGTTTATTATGTGTTAGGTGATATTGTAATATTCATCTTGGAGGCTGCCATGTTCACGAAATTATGGCCCAGCTATTTGTCCCCGTATTATAATATAGATTGTGACGCAATCGTGACGTCATCATTACGATGCACTGTCACGCTTGAGCGACAATCTCTCGTTATTCTTTCTCTATTTTACTAACTCGTGTTTTTCAAACGTGTTTCGGCTTTCTTTTACGATGTGTGAATCTATCGGACGGACGTGCGTAATGAGAGTGTGCAGTGACTATTCCACATCACAATTGATGAATTGAACCCGTCTCTTTTTTACAATATACAATCTTAACTCAACACATGTGGAACTTGAGTCAAAAGTTAGAAAAAAGACAGGTTGGATAGCAGTTAATAACTTAATACATAGCGGTTACCAGAAAGAAAGAACAATAGAAGTGTTGGTTTTTGTCAATTTTGTAGAAGTCGTGGTTTCAATTTTGATCACAAATTTAGTGAAATTATTTTGTAGAGCTTTGGTAGAGAGTTTGCATTTTTGAACCATAGACAAGCAAAACAAACTAACCTTAACGGGTTTAATATAATATGTTTACGTACGTGTCGAAAACGTTTGATTCATTATGTTAGATATTTTGTTTTGTATGTAATATATTATGTTAAACCTGCTAAGGTTATTTTGTGAAAATTAATACAAGAATTGAAAAAATCTGGCAACACTAAGGTCGGGGTTGTCAGTTATGGACCATGGTCGTCGGACCATTCAGCATGCGACAACTCAGCAATTACATTTCAGCTACTGCCAAGTCAGCAAATGAGATTTATGTGCTCACGTCGGACTTGCTTGGTCATCGCTTGCTAAACTGAATTTGCTGACTTGTGACAAGACAAAGCTGCCTGATAAGTGTTGAAAATTTAAGCAAAACAATGTCTTTCAAAAAAGCACAGAAAGCACAACAGAAACCACATGGTGAAAGAGGTCAAGTGGCTGAAAGGCAAAACCTTGGTATACTTGAAAAGAAAAAAGATTACAAGTTACGTGCAAAGAATTATCAAAACCATCGAAGGATTTTGAAGTCTTTTCGCAAGAAGGCTCAAGCTCGGAATCCGCCCCAATAGCTCAGTTGGTTAGCGCTTGACTTCAGGAACGAAGAAGTTTCAAGATCAAGCTGCGCTGGTTCGACTCTCGGGGTGTGCACTTGAGCAACTCACGTTAAGGACTGCTCTCCATTCAGCGGCATCTAATGGATGGAATGATTCCCGGGCAACAAGACTTCAACAATTGGAAACTTCACTCTGTCAATCTCGGTGACCGGGCCGCGAAAATGTTTATCACACAAACTTTTTGTTACTTTGCATAGAGTTTGTATTTATACCGTGTGAATGCAAACATTTTTCGTTGGTGTGTTTGGTTCAGCGGTTTCATCTTTTGCCTTATGTTCGGGGGGCATCGGTTCGACGCAAGTCAATTTTTTTTCTTTACATTAATTTTTGCGGTGCACAAAAGCTTTTCAAAAAAAGTAAGGTTAAAGGTTAATGGGTTAGGGTTAATTCTTAAGCCTGGTCTACACTACAAGCCCGAAAAGCGCAAACGCCTGCATTGTCCAGCCTCGACTGACTAAAAACTGTCTACACTGGCAAATTTGATCTTGCGACCGTGTGCATTTAAGCGGTAACAACGTCACTTTCTGCTTGGTTACGTCATCTGGCTGGAAATTCGCCTCCAAACGATTCAAACTTATCAATCAAACGCATCCATCATTGTACTGACACAGTGTAATAGGTCAACTGAAAATAATCCAGAATAGTATTGGAGACCTAGAGCTATCCTATAACTTGTAGAGTTGAACCCTGCAATCAATGCAATGCTAGCAGGTAGGCCAACCCAAGTTTGACCAAAAGCCTGGTGAAGTGCTATCTGAACCTGACCAACAGCTAAAGATAGTTTTAATCAGTCTAAGAGGTCTTCCATACTAACTGGAAGGCCAACTTTAATCATACCAAAACCCTAGTGAAGTGCCACCTTAACCAAACTAAAAAAAAAAAAAAAAAAAAAAAAAACCAAACTAACAGCAGCTAGTAGGCCTATGTAAGACTTTTTTAAACCTAACTTTTTAATTTTTATCTACGAGTGCCATCCTTCCAGAAAACTGAAACTGCCTTTCCACCAAAGTTCCACAAAATGCCAAGACCTGAGCTCAAACTAAATTTTGCGCCAGAACCTTGGTCAAGCGAATCTCTCCAGAGCGTAAAAAAGCTCGCGATGACCAGACATTTTCAGGCCGACGGCGGCGCTGTTGCCGAGAGAAGCTTTGTGTTAAATAAACAAAGAATGAGCCACGCTCAGCTCAAAATATTTTGTAGTGTAGACCAGGCTTTAATCAATTCGGAAAATCTTACTTTTAGACTAGTGACCAGAATCAATTTCTTCTCAACTTTTTTAAACTTGACTAGACTAGGTGTGTCTCCAGGCTACGTTTTATTTTCAAGTTCAATGTTTAGATTTGGACCTGGAGGGCGAAAATCGGCTGCTGTGAGGGTGAAAATCGGCAAAAACAGTTACGCGCACCGCGCGGTAACGAATAGGCTAATGGCTACACTTGCAGAAATATGCAAATGAGACAAAAAGTTCGCGGGAAAAAAATTTCGCGACGGAGCCTGCGTCAGTAATTCAAAGCCTCCACAAGTATGCGAAACTGCCGGGATTAAGCTCTGCAACAAGCTTTCTCTGTCCGAGGATAAAGATTTAATCAATCAATCCAGACGAGTTTTATTTTAAAATGGTTTACAGAAAACTTGAGATTGGTTTATAGCATGGTATCTTTATTTATAATATAAGTAGCTACTGTTGCCACAAAATACACACTTAAACACATAGGCCTAGTTTTGTTTTGGGGTTGCAATATCTTGTTTACAGAGTTCTGGCTTTGTGTTAAAGGGCCATGCAAGTCCAAATTGTACTTTGGGATGTTGTTTTGTTTGTATGTGCTCTAGGCGTTTATAATAAAGAGTTGTCGGTGAAATTTTCCCGAAATTTGATTGCGTTTCCTTTGTAGGGCCGTTTTTGTTTGCTCTATATGTGTTGGCGGCGCGCGCGCACTGAACCGTGCAATAATCACGTGTGACGTCATAAGAGTACAAGCTGATCTTACGTTCGCGCAAGATGCATTGTAAGCAATTGTTTGTAGTGTCGTTTCCAACAAATACAATGAACTATTTATGTCGATTGTGAGCGGCTTAGTAGTTGATAAAATGAACACCGAAAGCAACTACCTTTAGACAAGTACCATACGGTATTAGCTTGTAGAGAACTAGGAAGATTCTCTCAAGACCTCTAGTATAGCTTACTGTACATGTACAAATTCACTCTCTCTGTGCACACGGAAAAGCTTTTCTCAAAGCAGACTTTGTATTTGTGACTTTATTTGAAATCAGGATATTTAAACCCAACGTATTCGTTTTCGTCACTTGGAAACTTCGATCTAATGGCCGAAACGACGTATGATGGCAGAGGCACACGGATTCATCTACCAAGATAACCCCAGCACCACCGAACAAACTGTCTGTAGGAAATGTGCCTAAAGCGTTTGTAAAAACAACTTTTGGTTATATTTACTCTTGTTGCAGTAACTTGTTCACATTCAAAACAGCATTGCTTTTTAATAGCATACTAAGAAACGTTGGTAGGCTCCATTTAGGTAACGAACCTGCATCGGGGTCCTCGCTGTGCTCCTGGTCTATACTGTTGCATGTAAGCGCTATGGGCAGTCTCGAGTACCCATGGGTTGAGACACACTGCTTCAAACCCTGGGTGTTGGGTAACACATTTTATACCTCCATTCTCATTGAGCAAGGATTGCATGCGCTCTGCTTCTACCTCATGGCAGCATACAGCTTCAGTTTGCTCTTCTACCGTCACACAACAGGAACATGTACACTAGGGTGACTATAGGCTGCGTCAAAAATGGAGTAAAAATTTATTTTTTGAGATAGGATCTTTTAACTTTCCTAAAAGTTGTAGTAGACTATAAAAAACATAAATTAAAAAAAAATGAAAATAATGACGTCACACGGTCGCTCTTCTTTGGTTACCAGTACCCATTTTCATAAAAATTGTCATATTGCGAAAACCACTGGAGATAAAAAGATGAACGTTACAACAAAAGCTGAAGAAGTGGCATGTTTATATCTGCTCTAATAACACTTTTTATTCGAGCACTACTTGAAAAATATTTATAAGCAAAAAACTCAATTTTTACCAATTTTGTGTACTACCGGTAGGGGAGATGCAGGACCTATTAGACATTTTTTTTTCTTTTTTGCTCTAATTTCTTCAGCTCATATCAAAATAAGACAAAAATTTTAGAGAATACGTCCAAGGTCAATGTTTATTGACTGTGTAAATATCTTGACATCTCAGATGTCTACCAAAAAATGAGAATGGAAGTCATAGCCCATTGACGCAGCATGCAATTATTGAACATAAACTGGATTGGTAATTGACTTTTCAATTGCTTGTTGAACGCTTTTCTGTTTTTGTTTTAATGTTAGAACTTCGTTTTGTGTCATTATTTTGCGACTTGTTGTGATTCGACGAAAACTTGAGAAATATCACAGGGTTTCGCATCCCTGTAAAGATCAAGAATCACAGTCTTAGTAAAGCATTTGTAGATCAAAAGTAGCCTATCGACGAAATTAGTTATTATTATGGATTCAGTTGATTATATCGCGACACCGTTTGGCATGCATTTCGTTGCGAGTTAAGAAATACAATTGCTGCTCTCTTATGAAATCAAGTCAGGACCAACTAGTTTGGGCAGAAACAACATATTTTGAAGTATTTTTGCTTGGAACAGTTTCAGATTGGACTAAATTGATAAAACTTGACATGTAGGCTAATCATTATTAGGATTTTCCTGATCTACAACCATATGCTGGCGCAAACAATTCAAGCATTTGTCAGCTTTCACAATGACATCTCTCCGATCTTTAGGTGTCAAGCGCAAAAAATCTTTACAATTAGACAAAAAATGATATTCAACTTGACCACGTGACGAACAATAAAAACATGCCGGTATGTCACTACGTCTGGCCACACCCACCACGCGGTGCGCCAACAGCAGTCGAGTACTGCGAACTCCTTGAAATCACATTATCATGGGGTTTTACCGACGTCTGCCTAACCGGACATGAAGGCAATTTTCCTTTGCCAAACTTTTTAAAATGCTGCGACTTGTAACAGAAGTGGCTAAAGCAGATGTGACTAATATTCTGTATACGTAGATAGAGCACTACTGTTGCTTCTCAAAAGGGTTTCTTTATTGATTACCCAGCATACAAGTCGATGTCATCAGATAGCTGAGACAAGAACAGGTCACGCCAAGTTGTGTCAATTTAAAAAAAAGAATATTGCCAAGCTAGATCTTTTTATGCAAGAATCGAGTGCTGCCAGGCGCATTGGAAATGAATTAATAAAACTTGAAACAGTTGAATTATGCTAATAATATTAAAACTTGAAAGTAGACTAAACAGTAGAATTATGATAACTGCACTGCAGATATGGCTGATGACGAATACGAGACAGCAGTCGGTACAGACTCACCAGAATCGCCCATTAGCACAATGCTAAAATCAGTCGACTTACGCGTCTCCTCTCGTACAACAAAATCAAACAAACTCTGAAAAGTAGGCTCATCAGTGCCGCCATACTTATCACCTGAAAAGTCAAGATAACGCTGCTTAGCGTCAAACGGGAGTCGCTTAGCCAAATCCAAAACAAAACGTCCTTCCAATTTGTCACGCTGACCATAAGCTTGCGCGTAAAGCAGACACTGCGACAATTCATCTTTAAACTCTTTTAAATCACTGGAAGAGAAAGAAGTCAATTTGCTACCATAGCGATACTTTCTAATTTCTGGTTCTGCGAAAAGACCTCCACGAACTCCAAAACGTTGGGACAAGCGAGCTAACGACATTTCTATCCTGTCTTCCTCTGACAAGCCAGGGGTGTCAGAAACCAAATTAGCAATTGTTTGCGCAGCTGTCCTAACACAAGCTGCTTGTAACAAAGTCAAACGAGTCCCCTTTAAAGGGCGAAGCTGCCATTAAGGCCATAACACGATTTTTAAAGAAGATAAATGGCATATTATTACCATCGTAACCAATCAAAGCCGCCTTATCGAAAAACGTCCTACTATTTTGGTATTCAAAAAAGCAATCCTGCTGCTGAGAACTCGATTTAGCGGGAGAAGACAAGCTATATCCCTTAAGCGGCTGATGGGGCTCAGTCACATGCACAGCCCGATCACGCTCCTTACACAAGTTAAAATCAGTAGACGCGACACGCCTCTCACAACCACCCAAATTACGTGTAGCTGGGCGATCAAAAACTAGCGGCGCAGAAAACTGTGAAGGGGGAAAAGCATTACTGCTAATGGCGGCCCCGTGACCTGCACGCTCTGGGGGAGGAGTTCGGCTATAATTCGCAGGCCTTGGCTCAACAGCCTTCGGAAGACCCTTAGCTGCGGCCCCGAGACCTCCTGAAACAGCTGGAAAACGTGTGGATTGCACTGGTCCACTCACGGACTGAACAGGCGTCTGGAAAAGGTTATGTAAATTAAACTGCGATTGATGTTCACTTCTGGAATGGCTAGAAGAGCCCTTCTTAGAGCTTCGCGCGGCCTCAGCAGCTTTTGCTTTGGTCTCATCTCGTATGGCCGCAGCTCTCGCTTCGGCCTCGGCTTGGATCTGGAGCTCCTCTCGTCTTAGCTGTAGGTTAATTTGTGCCACTATCCGAGACGAACTCCTAGACATCCTAGTGCTTACATTTGAGGCGCTATCCTCAGGATGTATGTCAGCATCCAACATATCTGAGAACTCACTTACTTTTTGTTCGAAGTTATTTTTTAACGAGTTAAATTCGGGATCTACCCTATCACGAAGTTCTGCCAGAATTGCGGAGTTACAAATTTTAGTCAAAAGAGCATGGAAATGCCGTAATTCCTTTTCCAAAGTAGAGAACTTAGATCTAAAAATTAACAGTTCCTGTTTATCACTCAAAGAACCTAGGGCTACAGAAAGTTCCCCAATTTGAGTCAAAATATCCCTTCTAAGATGCCGGGCCTCTCGAACTGACTTAGCCTCATCGTTACTGGGTCCCTCCCCATAATGGCCTGCCCGACCGCAAAGAACATCATCAAGCTTAAACTCAGTCGAGTCGACGGCGGCCGAGTCCCTGTCGCCACCGAGTGTAGACATATTAAATGTTGGGGCTAAATTTAGCAATTAAAAAATTAAGTTACACAAACACACAAAATTATTAGGCTACAGTAGTTATAAAAAACTTAACTGCAAAGACCGTAAAAAATACAAAAAGAATTTAAATGCACAGTACCGTAATTGTACGGGTATATGAAGTCCTAAAGTTCCACAAAACTTGCTTGGGATTCGTACACTTGAATCTTCAAGCACAGATCGATTGTCTTTAATCTTTTTTCTTGCCAATGAATGCCAATGTTGTTTTTTCTTCAGAACCAACAAAGAAACGCCTTAAATTTTTAGCTTGGTTCTTCAGTACCAACTGAGAAGAAAAGTCTTTAATTTTCTTGTGCTTCTGTAGACTACCAACCAACAAGAATACGTCTTTTATTATTTCTTTGTGCTTCTAAGTTCCAACTGACAACAACGTCTTTTATTCTTTTGTGCTTCAAGTGCTTCTTGGCCTACCAGCTAACAAGCCACGTCTTTTATTTTTTATGTGCTTCAAATGCTTCTTGGCCTTCCAACTAACAAGAATACGTCTTTTATTTTTTATGGTCACAGCGGTAAACCATAATCTCTTCGTGGGAAAATTGTAACATAAGATTCCCGAATCCGTTCGTCTGTATGTAATGACCGAAAAATAAACACTCTTTTGAAACGTCTATTCAAAAGTGTATTCCTGTAAAAATTAGCCACCTGGCTGTCGAAAATGGAATGCAACGCCGTACACCACTAAAACTTGTCACTACAGAACAGATTACTTAGATAAAAGACGGAAAATTTGTCCAGCCAGCAAGCACCAAGCAAACAGTTAAATATGCGACCGACTTCCAACAAACAATTTTACGAATGACCAGAATGATAGTAATATCTCAAACTCACGTACGCAGTACTGTGACGCAATAATGAAAGACAATTATGAAGTCATTCAAACAGGTGTTCAAGAGGCTGATGCAATATTTCATGTTTAAACAGGTTTGACACAAGTCTTACGAACGATGGTGCAATTTTGGCTCATGTTTTAGGAATTTCCATGACGTAAGATTCAGTAGACCTGAACGGTTTTTATATGACGTTTGATTAGGTGAACAATTGTCTGGAACACTCCGAGATAACAAGGCCAATTGCGCTATTGTGACGTAAATGTCTACGTCACAGCTAGTGGATACACTGCGGTTTGTCAGCAACCAGCAGGTATCTTGTTTTTTTTAACTCCACTAGAGACCAGTTATGCCAGGGTTACTCAACTAATCTTAACAAAGGTCCAGTTTGACAAGTTGAATATTTTTAGCAGTCCGGGAATAAGTTATTTCACACGCAACCACGAAAGTTGCACGAAAGTTAAACTGTCTGTACCAAAACCACTTATGGTAGTCTAAAATGTAACTCGGTTTGGATTTCTGAGAAAGCGTTGGGGATTCGAAGCCTCCCAGCAACTAGGATAATCACAGTAAAAATTGCTTCCTCCCAGTAGAAATCTGTTTAAAGAAGCCCTGAAACGTGGCAATGAGGTTATTCTTTCAAAAGCTCAAGGTCCACCATCAACACCCAGAAGGTCCGGATTCGGACCGCTGTCCGCCAGTTGAGCAGCCCTGAGTTATGCAATGTCCTGTTATTTGAAAACACAAACTTTTATGTAATTTGTTTTATTTTTAGCACCGTACGCGTACACACAACAAGCATGACCACTTGACCAGATAAGCATCAAAGCATGCAGCGAGAGTAGCAAAAACAACATTTATTCATTAATGCCAATAAAAGTCGAATATACAAAAGCAACACAAGTTCAATGAGCCAACAGTTTCACATTGGTTGAGCGTTTAACAATGTTGAATCAATGTAAAGTTAAAACCCAGTCATCATTCCTTCATCATGAAATAAAGGTAGTACAAGTTCAGACAAATTTCATAGCGCAATAAAAATATACAAGCACTTCAAAACAGCCTAAGTTGGTCACAAAAAGTATAAATTACTTCAAAGTTTGCAGTTTTCTTCTTTTGGCCAATTTATCACTGGTAAGTTTGTTATTTCTTTTAAAACAATAATTGTTTAAAAGAATATTGGTGCAAGGCCACAAAACCATTTTTACTAATTTATATTTTTTATGCCCTTTTTCACACTTCTTTTCATGAAAAAACATAAAATCGCGGTCTTCCAAAACAGTCAAAATACAATCAATAGCATGACTTTTTTGGGAACAAGATTTTTGAAACTGATCACTTTCACATAAGTTGTTAATTACAACATACGCCATTAAAACAATATCGGAACATGGGTACAAGAAACTTCCTCTGATAATGCCTTTTATTAATGAATTTTCGATTTGACTGGCATCACAGTGAGGACTAACTACTCTCTGCTTCGTTCAGAGCAACCCAACCGTTTAGTAACAGCGTAAAAGCAGCACCCAGCAACATACGTTATAACCGGCATGTAAGTTTGTAATGAAGAAAATTCGTCTTGACAAACAGTAACTGAAGCTGCATCCCTACCTTTAAATTTGTCACTAAACTCATCCCAATTTAGCGAGAACTGTGTCCTAATTCAGTCTTACCTAACATAAAGCAATCGAAGCTTTTTTTCACACTCATACACTTGACGCAATGACACATCATATTGGGCGCCAGTTAACTGGCGGTATTGCCTAAATCTGGCCTCTAAGGCAGTGGTCTCCAACCATTGAAACGATACCAATTTAAATGAAAATGATTTTCAACATTTACATGCGACCCCATTTTGTTTTTTCCAAAATTATAAGATAAATTTGACTTTGCACTGTCTGTAACTGTAAGGACACTTTGGACTGAAAAGGTGCTTTTCAGTCCAGAGTGTCCTTACAGTTGTAGTGCAAAGTCAAATTTATCTTACAATGTTTCATTTATGTGTTTCATCATATATTGCAGATTGAATCCCTGATGAGGACACACGTACGTGTCACCTTCAATAATAAAAAGTTAGTCTAACTTAGCATCGCGAATGCTTTTGCTCTGTCCTACTTGTCGCAACTATTCCGTTTTTGATTATTGCACCACAATGGTTTATTTGTGACACGAGGTAGCAAGCTGTACTCCAAAACACAGGCAATGGTTGCGAACTAGAACAAAAAAGTATCGGTCTTTTTTTCGGTAAAGAATTGAAACGGTAACAAATTGAATATGGTGAGTTGTGGCGACACCAGAAAAAGTTAAGGTGACCCCACTTGGGGTCGCGACCTACAAGTTGGAGACCACTGCTCTAAGGTGTCGTTTGAAATTTTTCCAATAATACATAATTTGCACCTAAATCAGACATATAATATTCCGATACCTTTAGAAGAGCAGCATGAAGAGCATATGGCAGATCAAAACTTAAAAGAATCACACTTCAACGGCAACAGTAGTGATAAAATTAAGTTTAAAATCAAGGCATTATTAGTGCTGTCTCATTTGGATGTTGAAGCAGTATTTTGTAATACAACAAGGGCATCACAAATTTGGTGCACAGCATTAATGGAATCCACTTTTAAACCTTTCAAGGTTTTGCCACCTTTTCCCGTTCATTTTCTAGGAAGTGCAATTCACAAACCTATGAAAATAAAGGCATGTAAATTGTACAGAGTGTTCAAAGGTAGGCTACGTATTCTTTAAGACAATTAAAATGTATGTATAGGCTATATTATGCATGCCCACAATAGTAAATAGCGAAATTGGAAAAACCTATCTTACTGCTGTTGATAACAACAAACTTTTTTCTCTTCGAATAGTATTGACTATTGAGCCACTTTTTTTTGTAGCTTTTCATTTTTGGGAATCCGAGTTTCATTTTTATAGTTTCCTTGACAGTTCGGCACACAACATGAATTAGGCATATCTTAAGCATAAACTTTCACCTATGGTGTAGCCTATCAATGAACTGTAAAGGAGAAATTAACAGATTAACTATTTAGCAACTAACTTTCCAATATGAACGTAAGTTTAACAGTATAATACAAAAAGTTGTAAAATATGATTTCCTACTGCTTGCAACCACCTTACTAGGCCTAACGATTTTATTATTATGACCCGTGATAGGTAGCCTACACAAACGTTTTTTCCGTACTTTTGTGCCTGTAACATGCTGCTGAAAAAGTGCAGATGAACGGTAATGTAAAGATGGCTTAGCCTATAGCCTATTCAGCAGTCTGCTGCTGGGCTACACACTACTTGGTCAAATCCTATTTCCTTGCTAATCTAATGAAACATTTTGATGAAATAATTCTCCAGCAACAATAATTTAACGATCGGAAAACTTCACTTTGCCAATAAGCCTCTACGAGTCTAGCCTACAGTCTACAAGTAGCTATTCAAAACTACCAGTAATAACTATCAAAGGCTTGGTCAGTCCGAGGATAAAGATTCCAAACCAAGGTACCGTTATAGCTTAATAGTCCATCAATGTCCCAAGACCACTATGCTTAATTAACTTAACTTGATGGTTGCTGCACACAAATCGCTAAACTTTGCTACCTAAACGCATTCTGTGTTTTATAGAGTAGCCTACCACCAGAACATTTTGTTACAACAGCTCAGCCTAACTGCGGTTATGCACTTCAGCAATCTGTATCCACAGTGCATGACATCACAATCGGACAATTGGCCTTGTTATTACGGTGGTGACGGTACCAGTCGCTGAGTTTGAGGCTGTTGATATTCGACTGCCTTCACCAGCAATACTTGTATGACATCTGTAAAGCAATGAGCTCAGGGCGTTGTGATGCCAAGCTTGCCCATCGTAATCCAGGAAAGATGAATCACTCCAGATGACTGACAACAGCTAATCGCACTTTGAGGCTTTATGTTTCACATAAGAATCCCTGTAAAAATCTGAGAGCGTTGGTGGAGTAGGCCTACATTGCCAAGGTATACGCTCCAACGGGTTTGCAATGAAAACGCAACCTTCCTGTACTAAAGGAGCTCAACATCTGTTTCACGAGGTTAAAAAGTCGGCGCTGAACTAAAAGCAATAGTTGAACCTGGTAGGCTATCAATCGAAATGCCTTCGATTTGCTCACCAAGAGAACTTATTGCTGTGCATGTTGGTAGATGAACGTCTGCACATCAGAAAATTGGCACTGCGAAGGATACTTGCTGCCAGAAAACAAAGTCATGGAGATTTCATTTGTCTCTTCAAAGTTCCACTCTTGAACTTTGAAGCAAACGAATACTTTGAACTGATTGATTGGCAGCATACAGAGAGATATGAACCACCGCTAACTCGAGACATACCGGACAGGGCGGACAGTCAGTTGATGTCCTTCATTGACGATGCTGCAGCTCCAGAGCTTGAATTTCCTAGCTATTCGTGTCACACGCAAGCCGTGGAAGGGGCTGTGCGCCTCGTTACTGAAGCAGCATCTGCGGTGTGTGGGCAGAAACAACGGGACGGATTCATTTGAAGTAGACTGCAGTCAAGATTAGAAATGCCTGTATTCAATACAAAACGGGAATTTTTGGCAAATGGAGTGCTTAATGAAATTTGAACTCATTTTTCGATATTTCAAATAACGATATTTCAAAAATATTTCTTATCTTTGGGCGATAATGTCCTTTTCATCTAATTTTCTTCGAAGTAAAATAACATTTTTCCAGATCAATTTTTTCGCTCTTTCGGCCCGAAATTATCTCTAAGTAGGCTATGCCTTGAAAATATCTTTAATTGCAACGTTTTCGCTCGTGCTGTCCAAATTTACCTTACATTTCATAAATATACTTAGCTACGTTGCACTCGTTGCAGCTCACAAGATTAAATTTGGCTTGAAAAATGCTTGCCCCCCCTGCAGATTTTCTGCCAACGCCCATGCATTGTTTAAGCTGATTTTACAATATTTGTATGGGATCAAAAGTAAACAGGCAACCGAAATCTCACCATTGTTATATTAAGAAAAACACTTTTCTACTGTAGTTTGCTTTACCTTCATTGCACATACTTGCTTAAAGGGGTATTAAAGGAAAAACCTGACTTGGCGATTTTCCACGTTCTTTGTGTTTAACATGCTACCATAAAACGATTTTCAATAAAATTTTGCCCCATTGCGGTCTGACCACCATTGTGCGCGTGCTTTTGTCAGAGCTTTCAAAACGAGATTGGCCTGAGCAACGAAGCGTGCGACTGTAAAGAACGTCATAAAGTCTACGTCATAAAGTCTAGCAATCAACCGATCACGCAATAATTGTTACTGCGGGCGATTTGACTGTAGGCTATGTATGTATTTACATCAAAACAGCACATTTTAACATCAAAACAGCAGACAGTTTGCTCAAAACATCAGATTGGTAACGTGGCTTTTGTTATTGCTGGACTTTATGACGTATTCTTGAGCTGTGTTTGCACGTTTTGGTCATTTTGAAAAAAATGAAAATAAATGAAACACTGGACTTTGGGCCTTGCCAGCGCCATTGAAAACAAATTTTTTTGGGTAATTGTTTTTGAAATGTATTCTTGAATGTTCAGTTTACTCATTTTAATGCTTAATTCCGGTTTGAAATTTTCCTTTAGTATGCCTTTAAACTGTGCTGATGAACTTGTGAAAGGAACAGAAATTTGAAGAAAATATCTTAAAATCTGTGTTTTTTCCTGTCATTTGATAATATACATGCAACAAGCGTTCTACTAGACGTATTTTCCACTGCGTTACAACGATTTATGTGTAATTTATAACTCTGATATTGTTAGATAGAAGTACCGAAGGTAGCAGTTAGATAAAAGTGACAATCTGCTAATTTTGATGACGTCATAGCTCCAAAATACCAGAGAAAACTTCTATCGACTTGCGGCAGACGTAAACGTTGATCAAAATTGGAAATATTTCAGTATGTGAATACATTTACCACATCACAAGTTTTTTGTAACTATTACAGATTAATTCTATCAACTTAAATTTTTGACCCCATGTTTCACTCCACCCTACTGACTATCCCGGAACTTCAAATTTATCTAATTCCAAATTTTCGTCTCCAACGACTTTAAATTTTTTCAAAATTAAGGACAAAATTCCCCATTTGGTTATGTATTTCTGTGTTTCAAAACTTTTTGAAAACTACGCGCAACTTGTCACAAAAACATTATCAACGGCACAGAATTAGATCATCAAACAGTTCACCTTTATTATCAAACAATTTTACGTGGAGATATGTCAGTTTTACAGCTGTGCATATTTCACAGTGCAATCACAATTTTACAATATGCTAATGACTTCACATTAAAATAAGCTCTGCAGAAAGTAAGATCTTCTGGGGACCGGCAAAATAATTACACGGACCGGCACCGGTCCGCGGACCGGCGGTTGAGAACCACTGGTCTATAGCATGGTATCTTTATTTAATATAAGTAGCTACTGTTGCCACAAAATACTCACTTAAGCACGTAGCTTTGTCGGTTGCAATAACTCGTTTACAAAGTTCTGCATTTGTCTTAACTCTTTGAAGGTTGGGGGGGGGCTGTCAATTCAACTTTTTTGCATCAACAGTTGTATCTCTAAAACCACTGAGGCTGCGACTACGAGATTTCTTGACTTTTCCTAACTTTCATTCACCTCTATTGAGCTGAAATTTTAAGCGAATAAAGGTTATAAATTGAGAGATATAAGGCATTTCTCAGCACATCCTCTGAAATATTTCATATTCTATTGTTCAAAATTTTCCCACCAGCTGGATGAAAGTAATTAATTTGGCCCATGTCTCGTTAATCCTAACTGCTTCACAGCGTGAAGGAGATTGGCAGTATGCGTGGACCTTTTGTTCTCACCACGGCTTATAAGCGACGTCGATACAAGAAAAGCTTCAACTTTAATACGATTAGTTACCTTCGCTTGCGGTTGAAATTGCGTAAAATTAAACATAAGACTTGGTGCCAATGCATCTAGAGGGAGAATTGTTTTTCGCAGACAATTGTGTCCTTTCAATCAAACAAAGCATAGGCTACAACGTAATTGCAATGACTCAGCGTCATTTGGAGTAGATTTGATGTAAAATGTGAGATAAGTATTGAAAGTGATCGACTTGTTTTGTTTCACTCTCATTTCTCGTGACATATTCAACGTTGTGGACTGTTTTTATATTGTTCTGTTTGGGCCACAACGCTTTTTTGAATACTTAGAAATTTACCTACTGTAGAAGCTGCGCTGTAACATATTATAATTTTGGTTTCAAATCTTTCCTTTTGTCCGACACACTATCAAAAGCAGAAAAGGCGTCGATGTTCCCAAAGCTTCTCACATATACTTGTAAACATTTATTTCCAAGTCGACATGTCAAGATTTGAAATGCAATACGCTTCTCATTTGTGTAGGATAAACCAGAACATCACGCTTTTGTGAAAAGGACGATCGTTCCACCACGTTTATACGTGATGCGGCTTAGTTGAATCAATATATTCGAGGCTTCTTGTACCAGGTTCCCAGTCATTGATAAACTAAACCGCAATGCAGTACCTCGCAAAGCAGTTGTAGCGTAACATTTCCATGTGCTATAACTCGTCATAAATTGTGAAAACTTGTGTATTTACTTGTCAAGTTGTCTCATGTGAAATATAAGTTTACATAGCAATGTCACAATGAAATCTTATCTCCGTTTACCAAACTAAAGATATGAACTTATGCGACGTCTTGCAACGTTGAATCGACGGAAAGGCGGGTAACTGCCAATTTGAACTGAGAATGCATGAAAGAAATCGTTTATTGTCCAATGGACGTGACGTCAGAAAACGATGAATCGACATAGGCTAGCGGCGAGAGATATTTTAGTTAGATAATGACACGCGGCAGCGCATTTACATTGAATAAAAATACCTTTATTTTATCCATTTCTATTTCCATTCTTCCTAGTTTAGTCTCACAATAACAAACAGATAAAGTTACGCATATTTACTAAATTATTCAATAAACAATGATGCATCATCCAGCATTATGTCAGCGCTGATTGACTAGACATATTCACGAGTTGTGTGAGAACTGTATTCGATTAATCGCATTATTTATTGTAGGTAACACCTGCAAAAATTCAAGTAATTGCAGACTTTGCCTTCATAAGTGTAGTTTAGAAGTAGCCATCTCATATTGAGCCAATCGAATCAATGTAAAATAGAACGCTTTTACTTGATAGCGCGTGTGATATAGGTTTTATCTAACAACTACTTTCAGTTACATTGAAAGTGAATGAGTAAGCATCATGCAGTCTGTGACAAGGACTGGAAATGTATAATCAGAAAATATAATATCATAAAGTATATTGCGTTATGTACATCTAGTAATTTTTATGAACATGGTATCATTTTGCAGGCAGGCGTTTTTATAGGGAAACAAACTTATTCCATAGTTTGATTTATGGCACTTATCCAACTGTTTCATAATGCGAATAGCTGTTTTAGTTGAATTTAGAAAAAAATATAACTTATAACCGCAGACAGATGCAACTTTTTTCATGCTTTAGGCAATCGGCAGTACGGTGAACTACAGTGGTACATAACATAACCCATATGCGGAGTAATCGCAAGGGTCAACCCAAGTAATGGAAAGGTTCTTTTTGAATTATGGTGATTGAATTCTTGTAATGCTATTGAACTTCATCTTGTTATGAAAAACTTATATTGTTTGCATTTGCAAGAAATATCAAACTTTTGGATTTTTTTTATCACTGAACTGTCCGTTAGTAGAATGTTTCTTTATTACCTTAGTTAGGCCTATTGGTAAGTCAGGAAAGTATTTGTTGATGTGACATATGAGGATATTATAAGAGACCGAGTTATTTTATAAATAATATTTGACTTTTGGACACCATCAAAATTTTCACACAATACACAAATGCGCATCGAGATATAGTGCTCATAGTTGGGAAAAGTTAGATTGTGATAATTACAACTTGCTGAAGTAGGCCTACAGCAAGGGACAATCAAAATAGATGAAACCGCATTCATGGTAATATAGACGTTTTGCAAACTGCTCAAGGGACAATCAAAATAGATGAAACCGCATTCATGGTAATATAGACGTTTTGCAAACTGCTCTTTTCATTTTCAAGATAATAACAAGAATGACAGCTTATTTTCACTAAACATAAAAACAAATATCAAAAATTATGGATGAACAGCGCATCTATATTCTTCGGTTTAGGTTCAACAATGCATTCTAGCCGTCAAAATGATGGAATATTTGGTCATTTTGTTGAGACATGCCATTGCCCAATCGTTGAATTTACATCAGAGATAACTTTATTAGATAAATTATCAGTTTCATGCACATGGTTTCATTCAGCGTTATAATGTTGTTTTTTAAGCCACGTGGCGTTCATGGTCATAACGCAACATTGCAGAAACAGCCAATATTGATACCAGGTAGGCCTACTAATTATTACGCCGCTTTCGTCGAATCTACGTCGCTAAACGACGAAATTGTGCAAACGCCTGTTGGATTTCCCTTCTACGTGTAGTTTATCATAAACGTGAAGCATAGCACAAGAAGCTAATCTGAATCACCATAGATAACCATAACATTCATATAGTTTCATCATCAGTAAATATGTAAAGTGCACTTCACAATTTTTGAAAACGGTCTGACAATTTATTATATTGCAAAGTTTTGGTTTATTCTTGACTTTTATAATTCTTTGTAACAGTTTTTTTCTAACTAGTTTCTATGTGACTAACAATTTGTTTCATTATACATTTTCTTTAGTATTTCAACGCCATTATTAAAAAAATTACGTCCTTTTCACTTTTAAATAAAACATGACAAGGCAAGGATTCAGTGCTGAAGAAATATTGCAACATGTTTTACTGGATTCTGACGACGAAACCCAGGCGGATCATTTGGAGGATTTATGGCACTCCGATTCAGATGAAGAAGCGGATTCTTCTCCGTCAACTTCCGCAACAGCGATTCCGATCGAGATTGACGACCAGTTACCTTCCATGGGCGATGTTCAACCGGAGTTTGCGCTACCACGACGGATTATAACATCGAAAAGACTGGTGAAAAGCATAGATTCCTCTCTCGACATGAACAACTACGATGCTGTTGAGTTTCCTGACACACTGAAGTCTTATACAACTTTTGTAGAAAAGCCAAAGAACAGACAAGAGGGCGGCGTCAGCATTACTTGGTCTAATGCGAGACCGGTGCACAATGGGAGAAGGGGCCGGGCTAACATTATATCTGGCCCGACTGGTGTTAGAGGAGAAGCCAAAGAAGCCAAGACTCCTCGGCAAGCATGGGAACTATTTTTTTCTTTAAACATTTTGAACATTATTGTTCAAGAAACAAATAGAAAAATTGCCACACTCATTTCTCAATTGCCAGAGAGAATTTTAGATGACAGCAGGTACTGTTATTTTGGCCCAACCAACAACGAGGAGATGCTGGCCTTTGTTGGATTGGGGTATTTTCGGGGGCTTTTAGGACAGGCTGGTCATTCCACGGATGTATTGTTCAATCAACTGCAAGGGCATCCCGTGATTAGTGCAACAATGAGCAAGAACCACTTTAAATTTTTATTTTCGAACATTTCGTTCGACGACCAAAATACTAGGCCGCAACGTTGGAAGAATGACCGGTTTGCCGCATTTCGAGTCGTTTTCGAAATGTTTAACGAAAACTGCGGCAAACATGTCATTCCAGGTGACTACTTGTCGTTGGACGAAACGCTATACCCCATGAGGACACAAATTACCTTCAAGCAATATAATCCAAACAAGCCTGCGAAATATGGCCTTCTGTTCAAGTCGGTAAACGCCAGCAGATTCCCATACACATTCACGGCATCGGTCTATTCAGGTAAACCGAAGGAAGAGCCATTTCATTTTTACGTTCGTGGAACAGACGAAGTGGTAAAAGGAAATGGTGATGAGCCTGGAACAACACGGTGACCTTCAAGGTCGGAATATTTCGTATGACCGCTTGTACACCTCCATACCACTCGCGCAGTGATTGCTTGACAGGGGTATAACGTCAGGTGGAACCCTCAACGCTATACGTAGAGGAATACCCCTGAAAGTGAAGCAAGTGAGTGGTAGGGAGGAATTCTCGTACGAAATTTATTGGCAGACGAGTGAGGCTGATCTCAGCCTACATTCTTATGTAGTAAAAACGAAGAGTTCTGGCATGCGGAATGTGTTGATGTTGACGGCCATGCAACCTCTATTGGGGATTACCAAGGATGACGGCAAAAAGAAGCCAGGCTTGTATAAGCTTTACGACTTCACAAAGGGTGGCACCGATATCATCGACCAAAGGATGGGTTCATTCACGTGCAAAGCGAAGTCCCCAAGGTGGACAACTACTGCGTTTGCTTATTTTTTGGATACTTGACGCGTCAACGCATCTACAGTTTTAGCAATAAATGAAGGGACTGATCCACGCAAGCGAAAATCCTTCGACTTCGGTTGGGAACTGGCCATGGAACTCGTGAAGCCATTCATAAAGTCGCGATCTCTCCAGGGCCTGAACTATCACACCATACATAAGATTGAAGCAGTAATAGGGAAACAACCTTCAACAACAACTCCAAGCGGCAGAAGGGCCACTCTGCCCCAACTATCGTCGACACGACGTAGATGCGACGTATGCAAACACGCTATTATGGGAGAAGGTGCCAAAGCCAGAAAAAATAAACTACCAAAAAACCGTGGCCAATGTCAGTGCTGTGAAAAGCCTTTATGTCCTGCACATTCCATACGAGTATGTCAAGCTTGCTTTTGCTCAGAATAAACTATTTGAATGATTGCGGTTTTATAAAGTTTGGCTTCAACCACAGCCTAAATAAAACGCGGAGCTCAATGAAAGATTTCCCTTTTTTCCTTTCATCAGACAGATAGCTATTTTTACGTTGATTCAACATATCAAGACGTTGAATACTTGTAAACATGCGCGGTTTTGCAATTAGATTGCTTATCAAAATCATCTATCCTTTTTTGTATAAAAAGTGGGTCATAAAACTAATCGTAATACTCGATGTAAAATTCAGCATTTTTATATGCTGAAACAGTATTGTATTCATATTTTATAAATCCGTTTTCTATTTAGAAAATATCAATGTAATGCGGTTTGAACATAGCTGAATTTTGGCACGGATACAACGACTGATTTTATGACTCTTATACAAACAAGGACAGAAGAGAAGTGATCTAATTGCAAACCCGTGCATGTTTACATCGTCTTGCAATGTTGAATCCACGTCGAAATGATTGTATTAGCGTTGTATTCAATTCCTCGTATTATCGAACTGTAAATGTGCAGCCACTTGTAATTTCAATGTGCCTCATTGCATATTCCTAAATATTTCTGAACTTGTGTGTATATAACCTGACAGAACACAGGTTGCTTTACCATTGAATCAAGTTGAAACACGTTGCTGCAAGAGCTTTGTGCCAATTGCTGCAGACCGGTATTACTGTAACCAAATCAAAATACTTATCAATATTTTGCTGCCAAACTGACATTTTTATCGCACAAACGCCCATTAGGCAGCTAATTCTTTGTAAAGTATTTCTCCAGGTTCACAATGATTTGACGCATAATAAATACTACTTTGAATAAATCAAAATATTGTTTGGATTTTAGTGTGTGACGTATGAATCTTAAAAAGCTTATTGAATCCACAAGAAAATGACCCGAGGCATTACAGATTTTCCTTTTGACGAAAAGCGTTGTGACGTTCTGTTAATTAATGAACCGTAACTGTTTTATTTTGAATTTCTTTCTGACTTCTGTTTACGTAGACTCTACGTCGTAGAGCATCATCGACTTTATCGGGTAATCTTACTCCTAGTACTAGCCTTGTATGTAGCCGAGTTCACATTGAACTTACATTGAGAGACGCTGTTGCAACTACAATACATTGCATTCATACCGCGCTTTTTCTCGCATGATCTTCCATTCGTTTCGTGGATTACATAATAGTATTTGATAAACGCCACCCTGCTTCTTCAGCTGGTCTACATTTGTTAATAAAGCGTAGGAGTTGCTGTTCTGGGAACCGAGGTCACAAGATCATAATCCAAATTGGTGTGACACGCGTTCAGAAATCTCATTACTGCATGTAATTGATGAAGCATTGTTCTTTTAGTCAAAGAGCGAGCTTTATTTTGAGCGTGAGAAAAGTTATTATTTTGCATGAAAAATATAGATTCAAATTGAGATTATGTAAAAAAATTTTAATCACAACATTGCAATGCATGTTCTTCATTACTCTACCAAAAAATAATGTGTAAACTCACGCTACAATTGCTTTAATCGCAAAATAATCCAAAAGTCATGAGTCACCTCAACATTTCAACGTCTGTGAGCAGTTCTAAAATTCACATAGGTTTAATTTTCGGATATGCTCAGCGTGAATAATTTTACAAAGTGAATCCCAAAGTTTGAAACTGTACCTTAAAAAATAACAGAGATATCACTCCTAAAGCAAAAGAAGAATCGACAGCCCCCCCCAAACAGAGCAAGACTCCAGGGAGCAAAACCTTGTAAGGGTTAAACTTGTTACTAATATTGTCTTGTGTTATTTTTCATGTATATCATATACATGTGGTGTGAAGAGAACAGTCATGTTTTTTCAGAATGTCATTTCATCATGTCATTTCAGAAAAACAGCTTTTATTTACTTAAATTTAGGTAGGAGTGTTTTTTACTTTATTAGCTTCATTAACGTTAACACTTTGTTGCAGGGGCTCTATCCACTTTTAGAATTCTGGAGGGTTACTTTTAGGCAGTGGGCTAAAATCGTCTTAGTTATTCCAAACCACTCCAATAAGTGTGGGGGGGGGGGGTGATCACCCCCCTCACCCCCTTGGATACAACCCATGCTTTATTGGCACCTTTATGGTTCAGCATGGTTGACTTGTATTTGTAGTATGCTGGCATTTGCACAACAATCTGACCTCTTAGCGTAATTTATTAAGAATTGATTTCGCTATAATAATAGCATCTTCAGTTAGCACACAGGAAAAACATAGAAAACAAACAAATAAAGAAAACTTCCATATTAACATTACATACATAAAAATTCTCTTCAATGGATGGCTAAAAACTTTTCAAACCAAAAGCTGTAAGACTAATTCTTAACCTGATCTTCTCCCATAATTTTCAACAATGTACTGGTACAAAAGTCAAGAACATCCATCAAGTAAATTTTAACAAAACTAGTACAAAGAAAAACGCAATTTTGTTTTAGTCCATTACAATAAGTTTATATTAATATAACGTCTAAGGAAGAAAGAACATGTTTTCAACTTCAAAATTCAACACTGTATTACTCCACCAACAGCCTGATAATGTCTTTGATGAATTCTGACTGTTTTTTTATAGATCAAACTACTTAAAGAATTGTAATAATAATAATGTATCATTTGTGTTCTATTTGCTTTGCTTGTGTGTTAAAAACACTGATGTGCGAAGTAAACAATAAAAAGCCAAAAAGCAGAAACGGACCTCAAATTTAGCAAACGTTTTTCAAATTATTCTGTTTTCATATCTTCACTACTTCAAATTGAATTATAGATTAATGTTTTTTTATAAAATGGAATGAAATGTCTGCAGTAAACTAATAATGCACTATTGTGATAAGTATAACATGTAAGTATGCTAAATTGAGCACTTAATTTGCAACTGCTTTCAATCTTTCTAGAAAATACTGCCTAAAGTTTCAATATCAACATCTTACTGCATTTCATTTGTGGAATATATAATATATGTTTACTGCATGTAGGCCTTTGTATACCCGCACAGCAAACAATGTTGGCTGATCGGTGGCCAACCGTCGCGAACGTCGCGGTCGGCTTTTCTTCGCAAAACAACCATTTGCCAACTAACATTATTTCTTTCACTGAACAAAGAATCACTAAAAAGGGTACAACATGTTATAATTTGGTGATATAAACCACATGAAACATTGTTTTTACCAAATATATATTGTGTAAAACTTGGTTGTTGACACAACGTTAAGGCAATGGTGGGCCAACGTCGCATCTGTCGTCGTGGGCATTCGGTTGAAAGCCAACCTCCAGCCACCGATTGTTTATTTTTATATTCCCGTTGAAATAATCTTACATAATGAAGAGTACCCATTACAATTCTGTGAATTGAAGCTTTTATAAATTTTTATTTCAACAAACTTCAATGTAATACATATGTTGTTAACACAACGTTGAACCAACGAAGAGCCAACGTCGCGTACGTCACCGTGGGCTTTCGGTTGTCAGTCAACCTTTTGAGAATAAATCTTAATTTTGGTGTTTCTGGCAAACGAATTAAGAATTGAACCATAGGCATACGAAGCCGAGCAACGTGATCAAGTTTAGCATCTTCAAGTTTATTACATTTACATAAACATAAAACTACGCAACAAATTAAGTATCGAACGTTTTCGACATCACAAGATGTCCTCTTCAGGAATAATATACATACAAATTAACTACATCTGAAAAAAATACAATGGTTAACTAAATCTATAAACAGAAAAAGACAAAAAACTGCACAGTAGGCTACTTCTGACTAGCTCAAACTCAACGATATAGGCTCCACGAGAATCAAAGGTAACTGCATCAAAAGGTGTTAAACAGGTCACATGATATGGTAAAAAGGCAAGGTGCGAAAAAACTAATTTTAAAATACAAAGAGCAAGAAAGACGAGCCGCAAGCATACAATTGTCTGTTTAAAAGTGGATTGTGACGTTTTATGTACAGGGCTTCCAAGATCTTAGTTTGATACTCAGACCTGCCTCTAGACATGATCTCAAACTGCTTGATAGAAACGTTATTTTGGCATTCTGTACATGAAAAAATGTGATCTTTAATTGCGCTTTTCTCTATAGAATTCAAATTCAGGTGTTCCCCAGCTCTAGTCGATAAATGTCTTGTTGACATACCGATGTATGTCAGGCTTGCATCACGCAAACAACTAAATTTATAAACGACATTAGAACATAAAGCAAAGGGCGTAGGCGACTTCAGCTGAAAATATCTGCCTACTTTGAACATTCTATAAACAGGGTAAATGTCACAATCAAATTTCTTTTTGACAATTTTAGCTAGATTTTTTGAAAATCTTACCGAATCTTTTCCCAAGAATGGTATATCAAAAAAGTTGCTAAAATCGTCTTCTTCGGGTTTATCTTTCGGTTTCGTATCCAAAAAAGTTTTTAATATTTTATCAAAAAAGTATGACGGGTATCCATTTAAATGTAGCATATTTTTCAACTTTTTAGTTTCATTGTGGAACAACAAGTCCGTCGAGCAAACCAAACGGGCACGAGATAAAAGACACAAGATTAATCCAGATTTCCACTTATTTGGGCAAAAAGCATTGTAATTTAAAAGTAGGCCAGTGTTGGTGGGTTTTCTCCAGATTTGTGTGTCAAACGAGTCATGATTTATTTTTACTTCAACGTCTAAAAAGGCAATAGTGTCATCAGATTTTTCAACAGTAAATTTGATATTTTGATGTTGAGCATTTAAAAGGTTTAAAAACTGCGACCAAGACTGATCGTTGTCAAAAATTGCAAAAATATCGTCAACATAACGTACGTACATTTTAGGGTAAAAATCACGGAACACTTCAAACATTTTCGTTTCTAAGTGCGCTAAAAAAGTGCTCGGCTTCGTAAGTGCTCGGCTTCATATGCCTATGGTTCAACAAGACAAACTCTCTACCGAAGCTCTAGAATTAAGAATTATGGCAAGTATGTATTATAATTCTGTGAAATGAAGAATTTTTAAAGCTTTATTTCAACAAAAATTCAATATGAATAATGGTTGTTGACGCGACGTTGTGCCAATGGTGGGCCCTTCAGCGCGTTCATCGCCGTGGGCATTCGGTTGTGAACCAACCTTTCTGCAATAATCAAGAGAATAATGCAATTTTGCATAATTGACACCTTTCCAAGAAACCTCAAATAAAACTATAATCCGCAACATATGCCACTTAAATTTTACATGCATCGGAATCAGTATTGAATTACCTTTCCAGGGGTGTGCACCAATAGGTGGGCATTTGGTAGGAACTCCCAGCAGAACGGTTCAAAGATGGAGGATATATTTACGATAGACATTAAAATAATACGATTTTTGCATATTTGACACTTCTCCCAACATCTTCGAATAAAACTATAATCCGCAACATGTGCCACTTAAATTTTACATGCATCGGATTCAGTATTGAATTACCTTTCCAGGGGTGTGCACCAATAGGTGGGCATTTGTTAGAAACTCCCAGCAGAACGGTTCAAAAATGGAAGATATATTGACAATATCAAGAGAATAATGCAATTTTGCATAATTGACACCTCTCCAATAAACCTCAAATCAAACTATAATCCGCAACATATGCCACTTAAATTTTACATGCATCGGATTCAGTATTGAATTACCTTTCCAGGGGTGTGCACCAATAGGTGAGCATTTGGTAGGAACTCCCAGCAGAACGGTTCAAAGATGGAGGATATATTTACGATAGACATTAAAATAATACGATTTTTGCATAATTGGCACTTCTCCCAACATCTTCGAATAAAACTATAATCCGCAACATGTGCCACTTAAATTTTACATGCATCGGATTCAGTATTGAATTACCTTTCCAGGGGTGTGCGCCAATAGGTGAGCATTTGGTAGGAGCTCCCAGCAGAACGGTTTAAAGATGGAGGATATATTTACGATAATCAAGAAAATAATGCAATATTTGCATAATTGACACCTCTCCAATAAACCTCAAATCAAACTATAATCCGCAACATATGCCACTTAAATTTTACATGCATCGGATTCAGTATTGAATTACCTTTCCAGGGGTGTGCACCAATAGGTGGGAATTTGGTAGGAACTCCCAGCAGAACGGTTCAAAGAAGGAAGATATATTGACGATAATCAAGAGAATAATGCAATTTTGCATAATTGACACCTCTCCAATAAACCTCAAATCAAACTATAATCCGCAACATATGCCACTTAAATTTTACATGCATCGGATTCAGTATTGAATTACCTTTCCAGGGGTGTGCACCAATAGGTGGGCATTTGGTAGGAACTCCCAGCAGAACGGTTCAAAGATGGAGGATATATTTACGATAGACATTAAAATAATACGATTTTTGCATAATTGGCACTTCTCCCAACATCTTCGAATAAAACTATAATCCGCAACATGTGCCACTTAAATTTTACATGCATCGGATTCAGTATTGAATTACCTTTCCAGGGGTGTGCGCCAATGGGTGAGCATTTGATAGGAGCTCCCAGCAGAACGGTTCAAAGATGGAGGATATATTTACGATAATCAAGAAAATAATGCAATATTTGCATAATTGACATCTCTCCAATAAACCTCAAATCAAACTATAATTCGCAACATATGCCACTTAAATTTTACATGCATCGGATTCAGTATTGAATTACCTTTCCAGGGATGTGCACCAATAGGTGGGCATTTGGTAGGAACTCCCAGCAGAACGGTTCAAAAATGGAAGATATATTGACGATAATCAAGAAAATAATGCAATTTTGCATAATTGACACTTCTCCAAGAAACCTCAAATAAAACTATAATCCGCAACATATGCCACTTAAATTTTACATACATCGGATTTAGTATTGAATTACCTTTCCAGGGGTGTGCACCAATAGGTGGGCGTTTGGTAGGAACTCCCAGCAGAACGGTTCAAAGATGGAAGATATATTTACGATAGACATTAAAATAATACGATTTTTGCATAATTGACACTTCTCCCAACATCTTCGAATAAAACTATAATCCGCAACATGTGCCACTTAAATTTTACATGCATCGGATTCAGTATTGAATTACCTTTCCAGGGGTGTGCGCCAATAGGTGGGCATTTGGTAGGAACTCCCAGCAGAACGGTTCAACGAAGGAGGATATATTGACGATAATCAAGAAAATAATGCAATATTTGCTTAATTGACACCTCTCCAATAAACCTCAAATCAAACTATAATCCGCAACATATGCCACTTAAATTTTACATGCATCGGATTCAGTATAGCCATATTCTACCTGCCTGGAGTGAATGTTTGATGGAACAATCACGATGTGACAATTACTGTAGTTCAATTAGGATTTACATTAAACTTGATGTTTGCGAGGTGATATGCAAGTGTAGTTTCTACTAATGATCCCACATCGCTCTCAATTGCAGTCTTTACCACTTAAGCTAGGGGTGTCCAAAGTTCTACCGGAAATATTTTTTTCTATGACCGCGCCTGTTCTTTCACATTGAGCCTTTATTTTAATTTAGTTGCGCAGGAGATTTGCATTTCATCATGATCAGAAACATATGTGATGACTATAGAGCCAGTAAAAGTCATTAAAGTAATATTTTTTTTTGTTGGTGCAGAAAGTTGTGAATAGGTGTCTAGGTGTAATAAATGAGATTGTACTTGAATGCTTGTTGATTAGATGCATTAAAGTTAGACAGTTGAATGCTTCTTGTGATTTTGTAGTGAAATAGCGTAAATGTTTGGGTTCGTTGTGCAAATGTGTTATTGTTCAAAGTAGGCTACATGTAAAAACTTGCATGCGAGTTTTTAATTATGAAAATTAGCATAAACTTGATGCTTAAAAATTAAAGTCATATATTGTCATATATCTCAAAAAATGAAGTCATATTTTTGGATTTTTTAGATCGTAAAAAAACTTGCTCCAGTGATCCCCTTTTCAAAACTTATTTATTTTCAAATAAATTTGATGCACCATTAATGGATTTTTTAAGCTCCGATTAAGCTAGCCGTCTAACTAGGTCAGTGGATCCGAACCTTTTTAAGGTTAGGGTTACTGTACCTTTCAGAAGAGAAAAATGTTTTATGGCAGACCCACCATGTTTCACAGACTACAAACTTTGAAAGCACAAGTCAGTGCTTTCATATTAGTTCACTGAATTATCATAGACATCAGTTAAATGCAAAAATAGTGAATGTTTTTAACTCATATATCACAAATAGTCTCCTCACCACTCTTATTTGAAATTTCTATAAATGTGTTTGTGTCTATTCAAGTTTTGTATCGTTTAGGCTTTTAGTTTGTACTTAAAAATACATGTATCCGCAATCTTGTTCTGCTTTTACCATGTCACTGTATAAAATGGATCGAACTAATTTGTCATCAAATTTCCAAACCGCATTGTATTTTTCAATAGTAGATATAATGTCCATTCTCCTTTTCCTCACCTAAATGTGCAATGACACTCACGAGTTTATAGTTATATTCAAGCCCGTGTGCATCTTCAAGAGTTAAATTTTTGTCTGCTTTGACTTGTCTTTTGGATTTGCACAGACCAGTAGCCTATTTTTAGCTAAACACAAAACTAGAGCTTTGGGTAAACTGATAAATTTTGTATTTATCGTATGAATCACCATGTTACAATTACAGTATAACAAAGTAAGAGTTCTTTTTTATTGAGACACGTTTGAACATAAAGCGATAAAAAATTATTCTCCTGAATAGAATCGTACATTGTTAACATCAGTAAGACTTCTTCGCTTCTTTTTTGGTCAAGCCTACTTTTGTGCCACAAGAATTGCACTGATGAAATGTGACGTATTTCGATATCGATGTCACGTCACAGTGCTTCAATAGCAATGGTCATGATGACTCGGCAAAAAACACTGGTGGATCATGTTGAAGTCCCAACGGAAATTTATTTTTAATGTCATTCAAAGCATTTTTAATTTGTTTTTCCTCTACTGTCGCATTACCAACAAGATTACGTAATAATAAAAACATATTTTTGTCCAGTATTTCAATATGTTTGTCGTTTTCATAATGCAACATTGGCACATCACATGCTGCTATTACACATTTAAGTGCTTGCAATACAGCATTAAACCAGCAAGAGTTTGCTACGTTCATCAAGCCCAGTGAAAAATTGGCATTAGTTTTAAATGTATTTATTAAATCAGAATGAACCTTTATAGCATTTGAAACAATATAATAAATCATCCAATGTCGATAGGATGTAAAGAAATTAAGATCCATTTTTGAATGTTGAGATTTCAGATCCCTATCGCTGCAAAGAATATCAGCAGTTATACTAACTGCCACCCCGCAAGTATTACTGTCCGGTTGCATCACGATATGTTTAGAAGTTAAATTGTAATTTCCTGTGTATAACCGATTATTATTTACCAAGAAATCTACTAGGAACTCTGCACCATCATGTAGAAACTTTGAAAAAGCTGTACTCACTTCTCTATTCAAAGAATCATAACAATGTATGAATTTATTTTGGGTGGAAAAGTGTAACAAACGAAAGTGGCCATTGCACAAGAAAGGAAGGAAAACGACCGGTCGCAATTTTTCCTCAGTTTCTGTCATCGCTGTTTTGAAAAATTTCACGGACTTTATTGGTGATTTTTGCAAAATCTTCCCTGTGGAGTCGCAATCTAAAATCCCTATGGAGTTTCGGTTTGTTGGTTCACTGGCTTTTAGTAAAAAGTAGGCGTCTACGAGACGTTTGCTTAACCAACCAACTGCAGAAGACTTTTGGTAATGCTTAGCAAGTTCGTTCGTAATTTTACTGCAAGAATTGTTACATGCTGTGAGTAAATCTAGCCAAGATACTTCGTGGTTATTATCGATTGCAACGGCGGTATCTGACAAACAGTTACGATTTATTGGCTATTGCCAAACCGTTCCATATCCAAGTTGCAAATTCAGCCATGTGTTCAAAATCTTTAGCTGTTGCTGTCCAAAAGTCCCGTATCTGTGCATAATTGCATTTTGGGTGGACAAAAGCAGTCGCATTGCACGTAGAAACTGTGGGTGCGGACTCGCTAACAACATTGACATATCAAATATGTTTTTTAGATTCATTTGTAGTATAAAATCCATCTGAACGGCGCTTTTTGGGCTTTCTAAATTTTGAAACTACCAAGTTTGTGCGCTGTTTGGAATGTTCGCTTGAAGTTTGGTCAGGATACGTTTTGGCCGAAATGTAACTTTTTCCGTAACCCTGGTGAATATAATGAGCAGAAAATATTTTTTCACTCATTCTCATTTGGTTTTCGTACTCTTCTGCAAAATGATCGATTCCTACAACACGTTTACCTTTTAAAATAAATTTGTTTCAAATCCCAAAAATGCTGCTCGATGATACCTTGCGTTAAGTTATCTCGAGAAGTATTTTTAAGTTTGGATGAGATGACTTGCTTAAACCAAAAGGAATACTGGGAGTAAGCCTGATCATTTAGCCGTTTATGTGACGAATGCCGGGATAAATTTCCAAGAATTAGCTGCGAAGTAGTACAAATTCTACTCAGAATAATTCGAATAAGTTTTAAACAAAAGTGCTTATCCATGTAAATATTTTCGTGCTTTAATTTTGAATTTGAAGGATCATTGAGGTGATCCAAAAAGTCACCAGAATGTAGAAACGCCATAAGTCGGTTGTGGTAGCGTAAGTAAAATGGGAAATCTAATTCTTGTTTTTGGTCGTCACGCATGCTGATATGAAAATAGTCGTTGAGTCGGTCTTTTTCGTTTTCTTTTATTTCGTTTGTTACGTTTGACAAAAGTTCTGAAAATTTAAAGCCTTGATGCAAACTGTTAAAATGATAGTCAACTTTGGAAGACGTTCTCTCGCAGTTGGTTACCCAAATAATACTTTCCATTATTTCATCTAGTTCAGACAGGGTTGTACAATGTACATGCAAATAACAAAGAAATCCAATGCATAACTGTTAATGTGTGTTTCTTTGGTTTGTAATATTTTTTAACCATAATTTTAGCTGCACGCATGGCGTGACTCAAACAATTATGAACGAAAGTTTTTCCAAGTCGTATTTTGTCGCCTCTCCTGAAATTACACGCCAGCATCTGTTGTAATAACCTAACCTTGTTTCATTACACATAGCACTTAATGCAACATTCCACACAGCCATCGATCCGTCAATCATCATTAAAGCTGTTTTTTTTACCTTTCCACAAATTTTCACAGTGTCCATCAGAAATTTACCTAAAACACTCCGTATGCTTTCAGAATCGTGATTAGTTGCAATGCTTGTTGCGCTGGACCTTCTACGTAGGGGCTTCTGACTAAAAGCGAAAATATTTGAAAATCTTTTTCACCTTCCTGCCTTTTAACTATGCTTCCTGTCGCATCAAAATATATTATATCTACAGGGCATAAATCTCGATAAAGTTTCACTTGTGCATTGGAATACAATATAACGCCAGGGGGATATGTAGTTATTTGTCTAATAAAGATTTTTTTTTTTTCAAACTCATTCTTCAAGCGATTGATGTTATACATCCAATTTTTGGAATATCTATTGCAAAGCTTACCTTCACTTTTTATATTTCTCAAAAGACGAGGCAGGAGCAAAATTATATGCACCATGATATAGTTCATTTTCAGTTAAGTTATCCACTAACTTTCTGCCCACTTCGCTAGGATGTTTGCATTGTAATTTCTCCATAAGTAATTTATGCTGTTTTCCAGCAACCGGTCTACGTTTTACGCAATACATTTCATGATTACGTTCCCCCATCACATTTACGACAACTTCAACTTTATCAACATACCAAAAAATACGTACATTCCCTTTTACAGAGCATCCACAACAACCCGAGTGCTTGCAATACACGTTAGCATGACCATTGTAAAATTTTGAATCGCCGTTACTTAAGGATTCAACCGCTGCTGGTTCTACCAAATAATTATCTCTAAAACAAAAAACGCAACTGTCATAAATTTTTCTAAGTTGTTTGCATGTAACATCGCGATACAGACTGGAGGAAAATCGATGCTTGGTGCGATTGAGGGTCATCTCTTTCCATTCATAGGAATGATCATCAAGGCTTTCCATTCATAGGAAAGAGATGACCCTCAATCGCACCAAGCATCGATTTTCCTCCAGTCTGTATCGCGATGTTACATGCAAACAACTTAGAAAAATTTATGACAGTTGCGTTTTTTGTTTTAGAGATAATTATTTGGTAGAACCAGCAGCGGTTGAATCCTTAAGTAACGGCGATTCAAAATTTTACAATGGTCATGCTAACGTGTATTGCAAGCACTCGGGTTGTTGTGGATGCTCTGTAAAAGGGAATGTACGTATTTTTTGGTATGTTGATAAAGTTGAAGTTGTCGTAAATGTGATGGGGGAACGTAATCATGAAATGTATTGCGTAAAACGTAGACCGGTTGCTGGAAAACAGCATAAATTACTTATGGAGAAATTACAATGCAAACATCCTAGCGAAGTGGGCAGAAAGTTAGTGGATAACTTAACTGAAAATGAACTATATCATGGTGCATATAATTTTGCTCCTGCCTCGTCTTTTGAGAAATATAAAAAGTGAAGGTAAGCTTTGCAATAGATATTCCAAAAATTGGATGTATAACATCAATCGCTTGAAGAATGAGTTTGAAAAAAAAAAAATCTTTATTAGACAAATAACTACATATCCCCCTGGCGTTATATTGTATTCCAATGCACAAGTGAAACTTTATCGAGCTTTATGCCCTGTAGATATAATATATTTTGATGCGACAGGAAGCATAGTTAAAAGGCAGGAAGGTGAAAAAGATTTTCAAATATTTTCGCTTTTAGTCAGAAGCCCCTACGTAGAAGGTCCAGCGCAACAAGCATTGCAACTAATCACGATTCTGAAAGCATACGGAGTGTTTTAGGTAAATTTCTGATGGACACTGTGAAAATTTGTGGAAAGGTAAAAAAAACAGCTTTAATGATGATTGACGGATCGATGGCTGTGTGGAATGTTGCATTAAGTGCTATGTGTAATGAAACAAGGTTAGGTTATTACAACAGATGCTGGCGTGTAATTTCAGGAGAGGCGACAAAATACGACTTGGAAAAACTTTCGTTCATAATTGTTTGAGTCACGCCATGCGTGCAGCTAAAATTATGGTTAAAAAATATTACAAACCAAAGAAACACACATTAACAGTTATGCATTGGATTTCTTTGTTATTTGCATGTACATTGTACAACCCTGTCTGAACTAGATGAAATAATGGAAAGTATTATTTGGGTAACCAACTGCGAGAGAACGTCTTCCAAAGTTGACTATCATTTTAACAGATTGCATCAAGGCTTTAAATTTTCAGAACTTTTGTCAAACGTAACAAACGAAATAAAAGAAAACGAAAAAGACCGACTCAACGACTATTTTCATATCAGCATGCGTGACGACCAAAAACAAGAATTAGATTTCCCATTTTACTTACGCTACCACAACCGACTTATGGCGTTTCTACATTCTGGTGACTTTTTGGATCACCTCAATGATCCTTCAAATTCAAAATTAAAGCACGAAAATGTTTACATGGATAAGCACTTTTGTTTAAAACTTATTCGAATTATTCTGAGTAGAATTTGTACTACTTCGCAGCTAATTCTTGGAAATTTATCCCGGCATTCGTCACATAAACGGCTAAATGATCAGGCTTACTCCCAGTATTCCTTTTGGTTTAAGCAAGTCATCTCATCCAAACTTAAAAATACTTCTCGAGATAACTTAACGCAAGGTATCATCGAGCAGCATTTTTGGGATTTGAAACAAATTTATTTTAAAAGGTAAACGTGTTGTAGGAATCGATCATTTTGCAGAAGAGTACGAAAACCAAATGAGAATGAGTGAAAAAATATTTTCTGCTCATTATATTCACCAGGGTTACGGAAAAAGTTACATTTCGGCCAAAACGTATCCTGACCAAACTTCAAGCGAACATTCCAAACAGCGCACAAACTTGGTAGTTTCAAAATTTAGAAAGCCCAAAAAGCGCCGTTCAGATGGATTTTATACTACAAATGAATCTAAAAAACATATTTGATATGTCAATGTTGTTAGCGAGTCCGCACCCACAGTTTCTACGTGCAATGCGACTGCTTTTGTCCACCCAAAATGCAATTATGCACAGATACGGGACTTTTGGACAGCAACAGCTAAAGATTTTGAACACATGGCTGAATTTGCAACTTGGATATGGAACGGTTTGGCAATAGCCAATAAATCGTAACTGTTTGTCAGATACCGCCGTTGCAATCGATAATAACCACGAAGTATCTTGGCTAGATTTACTCACAGCATGTAACAATTCTTGCAGTAAAATTACGAACGAACTTGCTAAGCATTACCAAAAGTCTTCTGCAGTTGGTTGGTTAAGCAAACGTCTCGTAGACGCCTACTTTTTACTAAAAGCCAGTGAACCAACAAACCGAAACTCCATAGGGATTTTAGATTGCGACTCCACAGGGAAGATTTTGCAAAAATCACCAATAAAGTCCGTGAAATTTTTCAAAACAGCGATGACAGAAACTGAGGAAAAATTGCGACCGGTCGTTTTCCTTCCTTTCTTGTGCAATGGCCACTTTCGTTTGTTACACTTTTCCACCCAAAATAAATTCATACATTGTTATGATTCTTTGAATAGAGAAGTGAGTACAGCTTTTTCAAAGTTTCTACATGATGGTGCAGAGTTCCTAGTAGATTTCTTGGTAAATAATAATCGGTTATACACAGGAAATTACAATTTAACTTCTAAACATATCGTGATGCAACCGGACAGTAATACTTGCGGGGTGGCAGTTAGTATAACTGCTGATATTCTTTGCAGCGATAGGGATCTGAAATCTCAACATTCAAAAATGGATCTTAATTTCTTCACATCCTATCGACATTGGATGATTTATTATATTGTTTCAAATGCTATAAAGGTTCATTCTGATTTAATAAATACATTTAAAACTAATGCCAATTTTTCACTGGGCTTGATGAACGTAGCAAACTCTTGCTGGTTTAATGCTGTATTGCAAGCACTTAAATGTGTAATAGCAGCATGTGATGTGCCAATGTTGCATTATGAAAACGACAAACATATTGAAACACTGGACAAAAATATGTTTTTATTATTACGTAATCTTGTTGGTAATGCGACAGTAGAGGAAAAACAAATTAAAAATGCTTTGAATGACATTAAAAATAAATTTCCGTTGGGACTTCAACATGATCCACCAGTGTTTTTTGCCGAGTCATCATGACCATTGCTATTGAAGCACTGTGACGTGACATCGATATCGAAATACGTCACATTTCATCAGTGCAATTCTTGTGGCACAAAAGTAGGCTTGACCAAAAAAGAAGCGAAGAAGTCTTACTGATGTTAACAATGTACGATTCTATTCAGGAGAATAATTTTTTATCGCTTTATGTTCAAACGTGTCTCAATAAAAAAGAACTCTTACTTTGTTATACTGTAATTGTAACATGGTGATTCATACGATAAATACAAAATTTATCAGTTTACCCAAAGCTCTAGTTTTGTGTTTAGCTAAAAATAGGCTACTGGTCTGTGCAAATCCAAAAGACAAGTCAAAGCAGACAAAAATTTAACTCTTGAAGATGCACACGGGCTTGAATATAACTATAAACTCGTGAGTGTCATTGCACATTTAGGTGAGGAAAAGGAGAATGGACATTATATCTACTATTGAAAAATACAATGCGGTTTGGAAATTTGATGACAAATTAGTTCGATCCATTTTATACAGTGACATGGTAAAAGCAGAACAAGATTGCGGATACATGTATTTTTAAGTACAAACTAAAAGCCTAAACGATACAAAACTTGAATAGACACAAACACATTTATAGAAATTTCAAATAAGAGTGGTGAGGAGACTATTTGTGATATATGAGTTAAAAACATTCACTATTTTTGCATTTAACTGATGTCTATGATAATTCAGTGAACTAATATGAAAGCACTGACTTGTGCTTTCAAAGTTTGTAGTCTGTGAAACATGGTGGGTCTGCCATAAAACATTTTTCTCTTCTGAAAGGTACAGTAACCCTAACCTTAAAAAGGTTCGGATCCACTGACCTAGTTAGACGGCTAGCTTAATCGGAGCTTAAAAAATCCATTAATGGTGCATCAAATTTATTTGAAAATAAATAAGTTTTGAAAAGGGGATCACTGGAGCAAGTTTTTTTACGATCTAAAAAATCCAAAAATATGACTTCATTTTTTGAGATATATGACAATATATGACTTTAATTTTTAAGCATCAAGTTTATGCTAATTTTCATAATTAAAAACTCGCATGCAAGTTTTTACATGTAGCCTACTTTGAACAATAACACATTTGCACAACGAACCCAAACATTTACGCTATTTCACTACAAAATCACAAGAAGCATTCAACTGTCTAACTTTAATGCATCTAATCAACAAGCATTCAAGTACAATCTCATTTATTACACCTAGACACCTATTCACAACTTTCTGCACCAACAAAAAAAAATATTACTTTAATGACTTTTACTGGCTCTATAGTCATCACATATGTTTCTGATCATGATGAAATGCAAATCTCCTGCGCAACTAAATTAAAATAAAGGCTCAATGTGAAAGAACAGGCGCGGTCATAGAAAAAAATATTTCCGGTAGAACTTTGGACACCCCTAGCTTAAGTGGTAAAGACTGCAATTGAGAGCGATGTGGGATCATTAGTAGAAACTACACTTGCATACCACCTCGCAAACATCAAGTTTAATGTAAATCCTAATTGAACTACAGTAATTGTCACATCGTGATTGTTCCATCAAACATTCACTCCAGGCAGGTAGAATATGGCTATACTGAATCCGATGCATGTAAAATTTAAGTGGCATATGTTGCGGATTATAGTTTGATTTGAGGTTTATTGGAGAGGTGTCAATTAAGCAAATATTGCATTATTTTCTTGATTATCGTCAATATATCCTCCTTCGTTGAACCGTTCTGCTGGGAGTTCCTACCAAATGCCCACCTATTGGTGCACACCCCTGGAAAGGTAATTCAATACTGAATCCGATGCATGTAAAATTTAAGTGGCACATGTTGCGGATTATAGTTTTATTCGAAGATGTTGGGAGAAGTGTCAATTATGCAAAAATCGTATTATTTTAATGTCTATCGTAAATATATCTTCCATCTTTGAACCGTTCTGCTGGGAGTTCCTACCAAACGCCCACCTATTGGTGCACACCCCTGGAAAGGTAATTCAATACTAAATCCGATGTATGTAAAATTTAAGTGGCATATGTTGCGGATTATAGTTTTATTTGAGGTTTCTTGGAGAAGTGTCAATTATGCAAAATTGCATTATTCTCTTGATTATCGTCAATATATCTTCCATTTTTGAACCGTTCTGCTGGGAGTTCCTACCAAATGCCCACCTATTGGTGCACATCCCTGGAAAGGTAATTCAATACTGAATCCGATGCATGTAAAATTTAAGTGGCATATGTTGCGAATTATAGTTTGATTTGAGGTTTATTGGAGAGATGTCAATTATGCAAATATTGCATTATTTTCTTGATTATCGTAAATATATCCTCCATCTTTGAACCGTTCTGCTGGGAGCTCCTATCAAATGCTCACCCATTGGCGCACACCCCTGGAAAGGTAATTCAATACTGAATCCGATGCATGTAAAATTTAAGTGGCACATGTTGCGGATTATAGTTTTATTCGAAGATGTTGGGAGAAGTGCCAATTATGCAAAAATCGTATTATTTTAATGTCTATCGTAAATATATCCTCCATCTTTGAACCGTTCTGCTGGGAGTTCCTACCAAATGCCCACCTATTGGTGCACACCCCTGGAAAGGTAATTCAATACTGAATCCGATGCATGTAAAATTTAAGTGGCATATGTTGCGGATTATAGTTTGATTTGAGGTTTATTGGAGAGGTGTCAATTATGCAAAATTGCATTATTCTCTTGATTATCGTCAATATATCTTCCTTCTTTGAACCGTTCTGCTGGGAGTTCCTACCAAATTCCCACCTATTGGTGCACACCCCTGGAAAGGTAATTCAATACTGAATCCGATGCATGTAAAATTTAAGTGGCATATGTTGCGGATTATAGTTTGATTTGAGGTTTATTGGAGAGGTGTCAATTATGCAAATATTGCATTATTTTCTTGATTATCGTAAATATATCCTCCATCTTTGAACCGTTCTGCTGGGAGCTCCTACCAAATGCTCACCTATTGGCGCACACCCCTGGAAAGGTAATTCAATACTGAATCCGATGCATGTAAAATTTAAGTGGCACATGTTGCGGATTATAGTTTTATTCGAAGATGTTGGGAGAAGTGCCAATTATGCAAAAATCGTATTATTTTAATGTCTATCGTAAATATATCCTCCATCTTTGAACCGTTCTGCTGGGAGTTCCTACCAAATGCCCACCTATTGGTGCACACCCCTGGAAAGGTAATTCAATACTGAATCCGATGCATGTAAAATTTAAGTGGCATATGTTGCGGATTATAGTTTGATTTGAGGTTTATTGGAGAGGTGTCAATTATGCAAAATTGCATTATTCTCTTGATTATCGTCAATATATCTTCCTTCTTTGAACCGTTCTGCTGGGAGTTCCTACCAAATTCCCACCTATTGGTGCACACCCCTGGAAAGGTAATTCAATACTGAATCCGATGCATGTAAAATTTAAGTGGCATATGTTGCGGATTATAGTTTGATTTGAGGTTTATTGGAGAGGTGTCAATTATGCAAATATTGCATTATTTTCTTGATTATCGTAAATATATCCTCCATCTTTGAACCGTTCTGCTGGGAGCTCCTACCAAATGCTCACCTATTGGCGCACACCCCTGGAAAGGTAATTCAATACTGAATCCGATGCATGTAAAATTTAAGTGGCACATGTTGCGGATTATAGTTTTATTCGAAGATGTTGGGAGAAGTGCCAATTATGCAAAAATCGTATTATTTTAATGTCTATCGTAAATATATCCTCCATCTTTGAACCGTTCTGCTGGGAGTTCCTACCAAATGCTCACCTATTGGTGCACACCCCTGGAAAGGTAATTCAATACTGAATCCGATGCATGTAAAATTTAAGTGGCATATGTTGCGGATTATAGTTTGATTTGAGGTTTATTGGAGAGGTGTCAATTATGCAAAATTGCATTATTCTCTTGATATTGTCAATATATCTTCCATTTTTGAACCGTTCTGCTGGGAGTTTCTAACAAATGCCCACCTATTGGTGCACACCCCTGGAAAGGTAATTCAATACTGAATCCGATGCATGTAAAATTTAAGTGGCACATGTTGCGGATTATAGTTTTATTCGAAGATGTTGGGAGAAGTGTCAAATATGCAAAAATCGTATTATTTTAATGTCTATCGTAAATATATCTTCCATCTTTGAACCGTTCTGCTGGGAGTTCCTACCAAATGCCCACCTATTGGTGCACACCCCTGGAAAGGTAATTCAATACTGATTCCGATGCATGTAAAATTTAAGTGGCATATGTTGCGGATTATAGTTTTATTTGAGGTTTCTTGGAAAGGTGTCAATTATGCAAAATTGCATTATTCTCTTGATTATTGCAGAAAGGTTGGTTCACAACCGAATGCCCACGGCGATGAACGCGCTGAAGGGCCCACCATTGGCACAACGTCGCGTCAACAACCATTATTCATATTGAATTTTTGTTGAAATAAAGCTTTAAAAATTCTTCATTTCACAGAATTATAATACATACTTGCCATAATTCTTAATTCTAGAGCTTCGGTAGAGAGTTTGTCTTGTTGAACCATAGGCATACGAAGCCGAGCACTTACGAAGCCGAGCACTTTTTTAGCGCACTTAGAAACGAAAATGTTTGAAGTGTTCCGTGATTTTTACCCTAAAATGTACGTACGTTATGTTGACGATATTTTTGCAATTTTTGACAACGATCAGTCTTGGTCAGGGCCTACGAGAGGGGGGTACGGAGGGTACGGCGTACCCTTGAGGGCCCAGGCCTGTGGTTGTTGGGGGGCCCGAAATTGTGATTTTAAAGTTTACGCGCAAAAATGTTTGGTTAAAACTATCCTAAACGACTAAATTCAAGCATAAATGTTGTTATTTGTTAGTCCTTGGGGGGCCCGTAATGTAGCAAAAGGGCCCGGAAAGAAATTAGGTGTCTAAAGTGGTGACTTAATGCCTTACGTGCAAACATATTCTGTTAAAAGCACCCTAAATTAAATCACAAAAGTTGGTTATTCTCCTGTCCTGGGGGGAGGGGCATAGTGTAGCAAAAGCAGGGTTGAGAAAAACCCGTTTTTAAAAATCCCAAACCGCTATTTTTTTTTAATGCCCGGGTGTTTTTGGGCTTTTTTGTATTTTTTAATAACTATTTGAAAAAGGGGGCAAACTTGGTTTTCAATCTTTATCCTCGGACTGACAAAGCCTTGATATGCTATTCCTAGTTGTTTTGCATAGCCTACTTGTAGAGGCTCTTGAAGCAGGGCTGGTTACCAAGATTGGCAGAGTGCAATTTCCGATTGTTGAAGTGTTGTTACCTGGGAATTATTAGGCTACATCCATTAGGTGCCACTGAATGGAGAGCAGTTCTTAGAATGCGTTGCTCAAGCGCACACCCCGAAAGTCGAACCAGCACCGCTTGATCTTGAAGCTTCTTCGTTCACGAAGTCACGCGCTCACCAACTGAGCTATCAGGGCGACTTAAACCTTACATTATGTCATGATTCAGATGCATGGGATAGAATTTAATCTAGGGTAGGCCAATGCCACTCTCTGTTGTTATTAACTTGTATTTTATGATGCTCAGTCTTATCCTATCTGGCAGCAGGGCAGTGTAGGCCGGTACCCAGTCGACAGGACGTTTGGTCGACAGGACGTTAGGTTGACAGAACGATTTATTTTAGGGTTAATTAACTAACCTTAACCCAAATGTCCTGTCGACCAAATGTCTTGTCGACCAAACGACCGGCTACGGGGTAGGCCTATACCATATGAGGGAAATGACATATTTATGCTCTTTCGTATTCAGTATTATTGTGCATAGTCTATTAAAATTAGAGAATAGTTTTATTGCAGCTTGATGCTATTATTGCGCACAAATGTCCAATTCTGCAGTAAAATGTTGTATGGTGTGCAATACGCCTAAGCAAACGTCACACATTTTGCCCAAGACAAAGCGGGCCCGGAGTGAGAGGGGGGCCCGTAATGACTCTTCGTACCCTTAGTGAAAATTTCTCTCAGAGGCCCTGGTCTTGGTCGCAGTTTTTAAACCTTTTAAATGCTCAACATCAAAATATCAAATTTACTGTTGAAAAATCTGATGACACTATTGCCTTTTTAGACGTTGAAGTAAAAATAAATCATGACTCGTTTGACACACAAATCTGGAGAAAACCCACCAACACTGGCCTACTTTTAAATTACAATGCTTTTTGCCCAAATAAGTGGAAATCTGGATTAATCTTGTGTCTTTTATCTCGTGCCCGTTTGGTTTGCTCGACGGACTTGTTGTTCCACAATGAAACTAAAAAGTTGAAAAATATGCTACATTTAAATGGATACCCGTCATACTTTTTTGATAAAATATTAAAAACTTTTTTGGATACGAAACCGAAAGATAAACCCGAAGAAGACGATTTTAGCAACTTTTTTGATATACCATTCTTGGGAAAAGATTCGGTAAGATTTTCAAAAAATCTAGCTAAAATTGTCAAAAAGAAATTTGATTGTGACATTTACCCTGTTTATAGAACGTTCAAAGTAGGCAGATATTTTCAGCTGAAGTCGCCTACGCCCTTTGCTTTATGTTCTAATGTCGTTTATAAATTTAGTTGTTTGCGTGATGCAAGCCTGACATACATCGGTATGTCAACAAGACATTTATCGACTAGAGCTGGGGAACACCTGAATTTGAATTCTATAGAGAAAAGCGCAATTAAAGATCACATTTTTTCATGTACAGAATGCCAAAATAACGTTTCTATCAAGCAGTTTGAGATCATGTCTAGAGGCAGGTCTGAGTATCAAACTAAGATCTTGGAAGCCCTGTACATAAAACGTCACAATCCACTTTTAAACAGACAATTGTATGCTTGCGGCTCGTCTTTCTTGCTCTCTGTATTTTAAAATTAGTTTTTTCGCACCTTGCCTTTTTACCATATCATGTGACCTGTTTAACACCTTTTGATGCAGTTACCTTTGATTCTCGTGGAGCCTATATCGTTGAGTTTGAGCTAGTCAGAAGTAGCCTACTGTGCAGTTTTTTGTCTTTTTCTGTTTATAGATTTAGTTAACCATTGTATTTTTTTCAGATGTAGTTAATTTGTATGTATATTATTCCTGAAGAGGACATCTTGTGATGTCGAAAACGTTCGATACTTAATTTGTTGCGTAGTTTTATGTTTATGTAAATGTAATAAACTTGAAGATGCTAAACTTGATCACGTTGCTCGGCTTCGTATGCCTATGGTTCAATTCTTAATTCGTTTGCCAGAAACACCAAAATTAAGATTTATTCTCAAAAGGTTGACTGACAACCGAAAGCCCACGGTGACGTACGCGACGTTGGCTCTTCGTTGGTTCAACGTTGTGTTAACAACATATGTATTACATTGAAGTTTGTTGAAATAAAAATTTATAAAAGCTTCAATTCACAGAATTGTAATGGGTACTCTTCATTATGTAAGATTATTTCAACGGGAATATAAAAATAAACAATCGGTGGCTGGAGGTTGGCTTTCAACCGAATGCCCACGACGACAGATGCGACGTTGGCCCACCATTGCCTTAACGTTGTGTCAACAACCAAGTTTTACACAATATATATTTGGTAAAAACAATGTTTCATGTGGTTTATATCACCAAATTATAACATGTTGTACCCTTTTTAGTGATTCTTTGTTCAGTGAAAGAAATAATGTTAGTTGGCAAATGGTTGTTTTGCGAAGAAAAGCCGACCGCGACGTTCGCGACGGTTGGCCACCGATCAGCCAACATTGTTTGCTGTGCGGGTATACAAAGGCCTACATGCAGTAAACATATATTATATATTCCACAAATGAAATGCAGTAAGATGTTGATATTGAAACTTTAGGCAGTATTTTCTAGAAAGATTGAAAGCAGTTGCAAATTAAGTGCTCAATTTAGCATACTTACATGTTATACTTATCACAATAGTGCATTATTAGTTTACTGCAGACATTTCATTCCATTTTATAAAAAAACATTAATCTATAATTCAATTTGAAGTAGTGAAGATATGAAAACAGAATAATTTGAAAAACGTTTGCTAAATTTGAGGTCCGTTTCTGCTTTTTGGCTTTTTATTGTTTACTTCGCACATCAGTGTTTTTAACACACAAGCAAAGCAAATAGAACACAAATGATACATTATTATTATTACAATTCTTTAAGTAGTTTGATCTATAAAAAAACAGTCAGAATTCATCAAAGACATTATCAGGCTGTTGGTGGAGTAATACAGTGTTGAATTTTGAAGTTGAAAACATGTTCTTTCTTCCTTAGACGTTATATTAATATAAACTTATTGTAATGGACTAAAACAAAATTGCGTTTTTCTTTGTACTAGTTTTGTTAAAATTTACTTGATGGATGTTCTTGACTTTTGTACCAGTACATTGTTGAAAATTATGGGAGAAGATCAGGTTAAGAATTAGTCTTACAGCTTTTGGTTTGAAAAGTTTTTAGCCATCCATTGAAGAGAATTTTTATGTATGTAATGTTAATATGGAAGTTTTCTTTATTTGTTTGTTTTCTATGTTTTTCCTGTGTGCTAACTGAAGATGCTATTATTATAGCGAAATCAATTCTTAATAAATTACGCTAAGAGGTCAGATTGTTGTGCAAATGCCAGCATACTACAAATACAAGTCAACCATGCTGAACCATAAAGGTGCCAATAAAGCATGGGTTGTATCCAAGGGGGTGAGGGGGGTG